>NC_051254.2:12107500-22107500 GCF_015237465.2 Chelonia mydas
AGCTTTGTAGGCCTTTCCTGGGAATAGGGAGGAATTGTCAGGAAACCAGTGGAGGGGCTGACCTCCTGAGCCATAGAGCCACTGCTGGGAGGCTGAAAAGGGTTGAGGGCTAGAAGACCAATGGAGGAGGTAGCCTGCTGACATTCCTGAGCAAGAGAGCTATGGACAAGAAAAGGCTGGAGAGGGCTAAAGATAGAGAGCAGCAGTGGAGGATGGCTTCTGGCTCTTTGAGCTGGAGAGGCCTGAGAGCAGGGGGGTGAAGTGTGGTGAGACATGCTGGAGAGTTGAGCGTAGAGACATGGGGAGTCTGAGCATGGTGAGAGATACTGGTGCTGTACCTGGTGTGTTGATGGACTTAAAGATTGAATGTACTGTTTGGACTTGTGGGGGAATTCTGAATTATGGTTGTGGGACCTTTGTTTATGTGCACAGGGTTTTCTTTTGTATTAAATTGTCCCCACAAAGGAAGATATATACTTGGAAAGTCTTTGTGGACTATTTTCCATGGGCCAACAGAATGGGAAACTGAGGCAGGCACCCCGGTCATTCAACAGCTTGCTGTTGAAGGGTGCTCCAGGAAGGGCTGCATTGTGCCGATAGGCTTCACAGCAAAGGACTGTTTTAAATAGGGATTTGAAGCCTTGGAAAGATGCTTGTTTGAAAATGTAACATAAGGTCATGGATGTCTGAACTTTTTAGCTCCTTTTATACAATGTTTCATATCTAGTGTGTGTTGATGTGCCTGCAGAAAAATTTAAAGTGGTGTTAAGATTGAGTGAAATTTCAGCATTATCCTGATAACTAGGTAATAAAAGATTAATGATATTTGAGAGGGAAGAGAGAGAGGCTGCATATCTGCAAGCCCTAAACAGACAAGTGCAAGGCACACTCCTTTGACCTTGCCTTCCTTTCATAAATCCATAGCAGCTTACAATTAAAAAGAAAACCCCAAATAACCACCCTACCAAAACAAAACAATACATTTCACATACAGCTCTTCCTCTGGGGAGCAGATGAGAGAGATAATGAACCACACATGACAAATATTACTCATGTTTCTTAATGTACTGCTGGAAGCCACAAAGCTACTGTGGTGAAGAGAAGAATGTATGAACCTGAATAGAACAGACAATGCTAAAAGCTTGTCTCCCAACCTTCTGGGTTGCTTTGGAAGTGATTGCTCCCAAGGGTGAACTGACTGTTTGGGGCAGGAATTAACCCCCCAAAACGAGTGTCCGTCTTCTTTCCAAAGACTTGAGTCTAGCCGTAAGGGACTGTGGTGGTGAAGGCTGCGTCCAGCTACGACACGTGACTGGGAAACGAGATTTACATCATTTTAAAATATGATGCCAAGCATGGATTTAGTCCATAAAAGGTTGTGCTTTCTTCTCAGCACTGTAACTAGAATTGATACAAAGGCAGAATTCTTTTCCAAAACTAGTGAGAGACAAGGACAAACATAGTCCTTCTGGAGAATCGGCCTTCGTTTTTTGACTGTACATTCACTTCTCAAAGAAAACAAGTCCATGCAAGCTAAAATGGATGAACTTGACTGTGTAGCAAGAATGTGACAACTCAGAATTGTGGGAATATTTGAAAATGTCAGAGGGGAAATTAGATAGCTCATATAGTAAATGATTCATTAATGCAGAAGGAGAAATGGGGGAGATCAAGCTCACTCATTTCTGATAGGTTAGCTGTATGGAGGGAAAGAAACGACTGACTCCAGTCTTTGTAGGTTGGGAATCCGTAGCGGTTTGGTGTAGTATTTTAATTGGTTAGACTGTGTCTAGATTGGACTTATCTGAATTACTCTGTAACCTTTATGATGGGGCTGGCCAAGGTTTGCTGATTTAAAACAATAGTGAGATCTAAGTCTTAAATTCAGAACATTTAATCTAACAAAGGTGAGAGTTCTTTTCATCTTATAGATTTTTGTTGTCAAAGTCTGGAGGACATGGAGATCTTCATTAAGCCGAAAAACCTGAGTGTCTTACTCAGGGACTCAGAGCCAGTTCATGACAAACCCATATTGAACACACATTGACTCAGTTTTCATATATAGGAGACATTGCATAGTAGTTCTAAATGACTGTTACTGACTCTTCCGGGTATTCTGTTTAGATTTCCGATGGTTTGTTAGAAGGTCTGTTCTTTCTCATTCATGGGGGTTATAAAAGAGAGAGGACCTTTCCTGGACATAATATGGCATGCAACTGGAGGGCCTATTAGATGCAAATGGAAAAACTCTTAGTACAGAAGAAGAACAAAGGAGAATGTTTTCAGGTTGTTTTAAATAGACCATGCCTGAGCAAAATATTAGAAATATGTGATGAAGACCTACCATTAAAGATTGATATTGATTTAGGAGATATTACAATGGAAGAAGTTAGAAAAGTCATCAGTAAATTTAAAAAATGGGAAAGCAGCTGAAGAGGATAATGTTACTGGTGACCTGCTTAAAGCAAGTGATGAAACAGCCCTTCAGACTTCCTTTTCTTTTTGCATAGAACATGGAATGAAGACAAGAAGTCAACCCAGTGTAAGAAAGGCCTTATAGTAAAATCACAAAAGGATGACCTTACCAACTGCAGTAAGTGGAGAGGAATCAGTGCCAGGGAAATATATGTGGAAAATCCTGGAATGTATCAAGAAACAAATAGATCTTCAATTTAGAGAGGAAGAAGCAGGTTTTAGGCCACTAAGTTATGTTCAGACCATATTATTCTCAGACATATTATAGATCAGACTGTGGAGTGGCAAGCACCTCTTCTGTTAACGTCTTTAGATTTCTAGAAGGCTTTTGACAGTGCGCACAGAGACCGTCTTTGGGAAATTATGGCATAGTACAGAAAGAAGCAAAAATAATTAGAGTAATAAAGGATGTATGTTAATGCCAAATGTGCAGTCAGAGATGGTGACATCACCACCCAATGGTTTACAGAAACAACTGGAGTCAGGAAAGGGTATATTATGTCTCCACTGTTTGCACAGGTCTTTGACTGTGTTATGAGACGACCACAGAAGGCAACTGAGGAATTTTATGGACAAATGATAAGGCACAATTGGATCACTTCCTTTTTGCTGGTGACATTGTGCTGTTTAGTTCAGCATGTTGCTTAAAGGAAGAAAAGACTGAGCTTTTGACCGATAACATCAAAACAGTAGGTTTGTTCATCAACAAAGGGAAGACGAAATATATGGCTGTGTCCCGAAGGTAACCATTACAATACATGGGGTTAGTCTGAATTTACATTGGTGTAATTGAAATTTGGCCCACCAAATCCTTGTAAGAAAAGTCCAGATTCTGCCACTCTTATACATCTGTATAAGAGGATGTCAGTGGGAACAAGCCCATAAAGGGTTTTAAATATCTGAGGAGCAGTCTTGAAATGGTTTCTGAAATCAGTGGAGAGCCAGTGGAGTTGTTTAAGGAGGTGCTGTGGCTGTAATTCTTTGTACATTTGTGGTTTTAAAAAAAAAAGTGCAGGAGTATTCTGTGTGTATGATAGTCTGCAGAACTCAATGAGTAATTTACAGCCGCTTCAGAGCACAGGCTTTATAACGTCATGATGCAAATGGAAACCGTTAATTCAGGATCAGCTTCGTAAACAGGACTTTTTTCCTGCCTCAGCAAATTCATTTAAAGTGATTTGCGGTCAGACTTTCAAAAGTGCTCAAGTCCCATTTTCAAAACTGACTTAGGAACCTGAGTCCCATTGACTTTCAGTGAGATTTAGGAATAGATTTACAAAGGTGCCTAAACGGAGATATAGGCACTTTTGTAAATCCCAGTGGGCAACTATCTGCATGTTTAGGCACCTAAAATCCTTTGTAAATCTGGTCCTAAGTCTCACTGAAAGTCTTCAAATATGTTAGTCTGTTATAAAGAGGAGAGTATTCTATTGTTTTCTATATCCACTGAAGGTAGAAAAAGAAGGAATAGAATTAATCTGCTGCATGGGAGATTTAGGTTAGATATCAGAAAGGACTTTCTAGCTATAAGGCCCTGGGAGCAGAGCTGCAGCAACCAGAGCCAGAGGGACCCGAAAAGCAGCCCACGAAGCAGGTCAGGGCTGGGAGCAGAGTCACAGAAGGAGCCTGCAGAGCAGACTCTGTCCTGGGAGCAGAGCTGCAGCAACCAGAGCCAGAGGGGCCAGAAAAGCAGCCCACCAAGCAGGTCAGGGCTGGGAGCAGAGTCCCAGAAGCAGCCTGCAGAGCAGACCCTGTCCTGGGAGCAGAGCTGCAGCAACCAGAGCCAGAGGGGCCAGAGAAGCAGCCTAGGGAGCTGGAGGCAGAGCAGCAGCAGCAGTGCTGAGACCGAGTGGTGGAGCTGGGGCTGGAGCAGTCCGGAGCTGGGTGCGGTGAGCAGCTGGGGAGAACAAGGAGGACCCTGAGCAGCGGGCCCAGCACAGGGAGACGCCTCAGCCAAGAGGCTCTGCAGGCCAGGCTTGGATCGTAACCCCGACAGGGCGGGGGTGACACTGGGAACAAGGGTCCTACCACTTAGAGCCTGAGAGCGTATGGCCACCACCAGAGCGAGTGTCCAGCCCAGAGCATCCCTGCAGCCCAGCCAGGGCCTGAGAAGAAGGCCTGGGACTTACAAGGAACAGACTGTGAACTGCCCTGATGTTCCAGGGACACTGTGAAGTTCCCTGCCACAGAGCGGGGTGATGTGTTTCCTTTAACCTTTCCCATTTTTCCTTATTCTTTTTAAAAATAATTGTTGATTAAATAACTTGCATTTACTTTAACTTGTATGTAATGGTCAGTGGGTCAGAGAAGTGCCCAGTGCAGAGAGAGTACCCCGGAGTGGGGACAGCCTAGCCCCTGTCCTAGGTGACCACAGCAGGGTTGGGGGTCGAGCCCCCCAGGAATCCTGGGCCCAGCCTTGTTGGGGTTACAAGGACTCTGCCAGGCAGGAGAGTGGAAGGGGAGTCCTCAAGGGCAGGGAGGCCACTGGGTAAAGGAAGTGGGAGCGAGGACTCAGATCCTTTCACTAGACCACTTCACTGGGGTAATGCAGAAGCCAGGAAAATTCCCCACAATAGCAGGACTAATCCCTCGCTTACATTAGCATGGGGGGGCGGGACTTGATGACTTCTCAAGGCCTCTTCCAGCCCTACATTTCTATGATTCAATGATAGTCCATTGACCAATGTAGTTTGTGGGAGAAATACTACATTTCAGGGGAAATAGAAATATTCCTTGGGTATTTTAAAAAAGAAAATGGCAGCAGTTTCAAGTTGCGGAGAGGTTTGGTAACTTAGAATAAGTCCTGGGGCAAATAGGCTGGCAGGCACAGTGCAGAAATATGTTTACAGGTTGATCATACATGCAGCTTATTACATGGCTTGGCAATTTTTGACATGAATGTTGATACCATATATAATTTGTATTTAAACATTTTGTTTTTAATCTATAAAGCATATTTATCAGTAACTTTCATTTTGTGAAACTTGCAGCTAAGGGATAATACAGGGGAAATAATATACCTATGATTAGAATTTAGTAGTTGAAAAACAAGAGATGTAAATTATAGTACAAGAGGAAGCATAACTCAATGAATTTATATGATGTGTGGGGATGGGTATATTGCATTGTGAATGATAAATGACACGTCTGCATTTAGATGTTCAAATAAATCATCATAAGGAGATTCTCTGATTTATTTATTTAAGAAGGGAAAGGACCTTTGAAATGCACATCTTATTTCCTGCATTGTCCTGGCAAGAGACTGTCAACTTGTTTGCATTTTGTTTTATGTTTTTCCATGAGTAACTACTGTGAGTATCTTTATTAAAGGATTTAGGCTTTCAGAAATGAGTTTCCTAGAAATAAGCAGCAGGAAAATGGAAAATAAGATAATGTGATGAGTTTATACAAGGCTATGTTAATGTCAGCCAACAAATCATCAACAAAAACGTCATGTCCTAATGTTTTTTATTTGCATTGCGGGGCAGGGATTGTACTTTGTACTTCATTTCTTCTTATGCATTTCAGAATAACTCCTTGTGCTGAAATAAATTTGTTAGTCTCTAAGGGACACAAGTACTCCTTTTCTTCTTCCTATGCCAGATTAACTCATTCTTTTTGGTTTCTTCATCCCTCAGTGTGGGGCTGTGTGTGTGGTACATGACTGGAATTAATCTATCAGTGTTTACATGGCTCATGAGATGGCCATGCAGCATCAGATACAAGGTTGCTTCTGCCTTTCTGTGCATATGCAACCCCATCCGCAGTCCAAGGATGGTGCCTTAGAAACTGAATAGATTTTTCCAGTTAAATATTCCCCTCATGTGGATCTTTTTGTAGGGCAGAATGATTGGGACCAGTGTGTCAAACTGAGAGAGCATTGTGTCATGCAGTTTTTTTGTGTGTTGGTGGATACAGAAGGTCAAATTCCCCTCTCAGTTACAGTCACTGGAGTTACTCAACATGTGCATTCTTCTATAGCAAATGGCATTTGGTCCAATAACTCCAAATTTTCATTCTTTAAGATTGAGAAACTTTTGCTGTAATTGAGCAAAGTATTAGAGGTCACTAAAGTTTCATTTTTACACTCTAAATTGTAGGACTTCAGCATTTTGCCAATAATTTAAAAAAAGACTTCAAGCTGAGAACTTGTAACTCTAGAAATACATTTTAATATTACTTTTCCACATAAGCAATTGTTGTAACTGCCAATGGGATGCGATGTTATTGTGTACAGGAAGGGAAGTGGTCTATGCACATATCATTGGGATGGTGGTGGCCATGGTGTCTGTTATGGTTACGTGGTTCAACTTCTACAAAAATGTGATCTTGAGTGTTGTGTTGAAATAACAAAATTTGGAATTTTTATGGTAAAACCAAGTGACATTTGAGCATTTTGAGAATTTGTGTTAATGAGGAATTTGAAACTCAAAGCAAAACTCTGAACCCTCACAGATTGGAACCAAAGAGAAAACATTCCCATGAGTGCCTATGAACCAAAACCACCACAAGTCTAGATATGTGTGCATTCTTCTTTCCTATGGGGACTTGAAAATTAAAGGTCAACATCCAGGTTTGTCATCTACTTTACAATGGTGGAATGATTCGCTACATGTTCGTGGTTTGGATGTCTTGTCCTTATTCACGTATCAGTCTCTCCTTCATCTTCCATTCTTGTAGTAGGGAACTGCAACATCCATGTGAGGTTCTGATGCTGTTTTCTGTGATCTGTATCTTATATGACACTGTGAAGCCAGGTGGTTGGTCCGTAGGATCTGTGATCAGGTCTTGATTCTTGATCTCGCTGTTCTGCCACAGCCTCTGCCACTTGCCTTTTGGTGATGGTCCCCAGGTTTTGAGAGTTTTGGCTGCGAACCAGAAAGTGTTCCTGGACTTGAGGTGGTATCTTGGGGTGAGGGGAGGGCTTGGAGGTCTTCATTACAGGTGCAGTAGAAGAAAGAGTCAGTACATTGCTAGTGAAGGAAGAGAGATCAAAGAGATGTACATGCTTGCTGTCAACTTGCTGGCTGGCTCACAGGCCATGGAGGAAGCATAATAATTCTATTCTGTAACTGAAGTAAGTTGATTAAAAATTAATACTTTTCACCATGCTAAAATTAAATGACTCCCTATGATTTTTAAAAACAGAATGTTCCAATGGAGTGGTTTAAATAAAGGCTTAGTGAAAGATATTTTATTGAGTAAATACAAATATTCTATGTAGCAAGCAAGAAGTGGCCTCAAGGAAATTCTCAGTGAAGATGATAGTGACATAGATGAAAAGATTTTAATTGATGATGACAATAAATGGGGAAGAAGAAAAGATCATAGGAGTGAGGAAGATGGAGTATATTTTAATTTTTTAAAAGTTATCCTCTTTGAGTTTTGTGGTATAAGGAATTCACAGGGACAGACATTAAAAGAAAGTGGTGTTGAATCTATTGAAGATTATTCATCTGATAAAAGATCATAGGAAGCTGAATATTTGTATCTCTTGTTTAAAACGAAACTGGCAGTACACAGCATTCCTGTGCAGGTAGAATGAAGAGCAGTGGTGCTGATCAAAAGGAGGAGTTAGAGGTCTCGGCGGGTATAGCAGCAGCATATCCATATTGTGCAGACGATGGCAAGGGACAGGAGAAAAGTTGCACATGTTGCACGTGCCTGTCCTTAAGCATATAAGGTAGTCTCTTTTAGCTGTCGCACATAAAATTAGGTGTATGCTTAATTAGTTTGCTAAATCAGAGCCTTTGTAAGGAGGGATAGTGTCCCACACAGTAGTGTAGGAAGGTCAACAGTAGAAGGATTTCCAGTTGCTGTTCATCTGGGGGCAGTGGGGAGCTTAGTCCAAGGAAAATGTAGTTTTCTGCAAACTGCTTTTTGCTGTGTCAGAACTAATGGAAAATTCGTTCTGGTTAATTAAGGCAAAAACCACAGAAATCTTGAACTCTCACAAAACTAGCATATAGATCCAGGAGCATATGCCTGATTTGCTATGCAGGCAAGACATTTCTGTACGTCTCTAAAAATAAATTGTGTTGTGTATGTTTTCAGAAGGTGGAAGGAACCTTTTAGAGATATCTGAGCTTTCGGAAATATAATTCTGGAATAGGAAATGAATCAGCTGTTGCAGCCTACGTTGTTCTCTAGATATTCCTTCCTCTAAATGTAGGGTCTGTGGGCCTGATTCTCCCCTCACATCAGTTTTAAAGTGGCATAACGCCAGTGCTTTCAATGGAGTTACTCCAGATTAACACGGAGGTAAATGAGAGGAGAATCAGGCCTGTGTTTGGAAAGCCCTCAGTGTGTTTTGGATACTGAAACACTCTAAATATATTTAATAATAAATGCAAAGATAAAAGTGATTTCCATTGTGATCTCCCTTTTCCATCAGATCCTAAATGTCTGAGAAAAAAAACAAAAACAAAAAATCACCTTTGTGACTGAAAAGGTCCACACTTTGTCTCAGCCCAAAGGTAAATTTATATTTAAACATTTGAACTAATTAGTTTCCTTTGTCTGTAACATCTTCTAATCATTTTGGTTCAACGGCTTTAGTGAAGACAAAACTTAGTACTGTAGCAATTTAAACTACCACTAACTTAAGCATGTAAGCACTTCTCCAGATAGTTGCTGGCTTAGTAATCAAGTTCACAGTAATATTACAGCACTGTCAGCAACCCTACTTCAAACGGCATTAGAGTTCTTGACTTGTAGTTTTCCAGTGTAGTTACTATTTGTCCTTTAGACTCTTGGATAGACTATTCTAATTGATTTGCAGATAACTGCAGCTATTTAGATGTCTGTCTGCTGCATAACTGCTTGCATCAGGGCCCTCTGCTGGTTTAGCCTAACAAATCTATTCTGTTCTAGTGCATGTTTCTCTTTGCTGGTTCATGAGTGGAGAAGGGGAGAAAGCCAAAGTTAGCCCTGGAAAGCAGGAATCATTTATTTCAGTGAAGATGTATCTGGTCCGAAGTTGACTACAAGCCTAGAAAATAAAGTAGGTTTTTATTTAATATCAAGACCATAAAGGAAGAGATTTAAAATTAAATCAAGTGATTTAAAAAGAACAGAACATCCCTAGAACAAACCTTAAATTTTATTTTAAAGAAAAAAATTAACCACATGGAAATCAGACTCCAGAATTTGAAGTAAACACTGTGACTATATTAAGTTTAGCATCAAATACAGCAGCTATTAAATTTCATGTGTTACAGCATGGCTGTTTTGTCACTTAGATCCTCACCTCAGTTTTCTATGCATCTCCTGACCAAAGAGGCTATCTGCTTAGTACTTCACTGCACATTTTATGATAAATATGGTAGGATATTCTTTAAACTGTGTGACAAATTTTAGGTGCTGTGGGAGGCAGTCTAAGTCATTTCCTGTCTTTCTTTCTGAATGGTCTGTGAACACCAGGGTAGAATGCACCCCTTTTGTACCTTATTCAATGACAATAGCTGAAATGGCCCCATGCTACTTCACAAGAGTAATTGTTCTCTAGCAGACACGGATAAGGTGAGAGAGATCTGCTGATCACATGGGTTTCCAAGGAAATGTGCTGTTTTCGTCTCTCTCTCAGCCACCCATTCTTATGTTCCCCTAATCCGATGTGGTTTTGCTGCAGTTGGGGTAGGAATTGGCCGCTATTTTAATGAGGTGCACAAACTATGTATTGGTTCCATTTATAATCTATTTCTGGATTGCTCTCCGGGATATGTTTTCCACTTGGTGTGCTGGACCCAGTGTGTGTGTGCAGCTCAAACTCTATTAGCACAATATGGGATTTGTGTATGTATCTCCTGTGAATGGTTCTGGAAATGTTCTTCATTAAGCCAAAACGGGTTAGTAAGTACGTACGAGCCCATGCTGTAGCTTATTTCTTTGTTCTCTAGACACTTGTCCATCAGCCTTATATTTTTAAGTTGTAATCATCAGGGTCTATAAAAAAAGTTGCTTAAAAAAAGTGTAGTACTATGGAGGGATGAGTTAAGGCCTTCCAGCTTCTGTCCCTCTGCATCCCTGTTCATGGGATATTAGTTTTAATGGTTTATGAATATTCACTATAACTTGAAATAAGAAAAATACCGAGCATGGCATTTTCCATGTCTTATTAGGACGTGATTTAATTACTACTAATAAATAATGCTTTTATAGTGTAAAAGGTGTCATAACAGCTCAGAAAGACAGGCATATTTCCACGGTCTGGTTAGAAGACTGCAAGACCGCTCTCCTGCCTCTCACTGACTCCTTTCAAGGCCTTAGGCAAGTCACTTACTTTCCCCACTGTAAAATGAGGAAATACTTGTCTAACTCAGGCAGGGAGATGTAAGGAGTAATTAGTGCTTGTGAAGCAATATCAAAATGAAATAGGTTGGAATTGAAAAGGATGATAAAGTGATTGATTTTTTTCTGATATGCTTGATTGTGAGAGTATATAGGTCACTCTTGTATTATTGCTTTCCTGAAGAGATTCCAGTAAAAATGAAGTACTAAAAGGAAACTGGAAAAGCTGATTTTATGAATGCACGTGCCATTTGAGACCTAGATTTCAGTGCTAAAATAGTCTTCTCCCAATTTTGGACTGACATTTAATGTTTATTGATTAGATATGCACAATCATGTCTCTCCCTATGGTGGAAGGTGTTGCAAAAATGTATGAAAACTGTGTGGAAAATGATTAGTCTGCTATTTATGTTTCTTTTGGAGGTTTTATAGTAGTTTTTAATAAGGAAATCTGTACTGGACAGTGGCTTTAGCATGCTGACCAAGTCTTACACATAGGAAAGAGTCTCTGCACTGAAGAGTTTAAGATCTAAATAGAAATGACATCCAAAATATGGAGGAGGGGGGAGGAAGAGATAAGTAATTTGCTCAAGGTCACTCAGTACATCAGTGGCAGAGCTGGGAATAGAATCCAGATCTCTGGACTCCTAGTGCAGTCACTTATCCACTATGCTGCCTCTCTAGGATGCATGTTACTAGTGTATGGGTCATTAACTTGCCTTTCTTTTGGAACTGATCTTATGTCATATATGTTTGTCTCAAAGCAGGGTCAAAAATGCATTGTTTGGGCTCCTGCCAGTTCTCTCTCCCAAAACATTTTAATTATTAGAGCACCAAGGGAAAGACCGTGTCAACGCAATTAATAACATTCATTAAAGGTCTTTTTTTCCTCTGTAACCCCAACAGTATTCTTGCTGTTTGGATTAAGAAATGTCTGATTCATCGAAATTGAACAATTGTTCAATAAATGCTTCCCTCTCTGCCTGCCAATCATAGCCCTTATTCAGTTGTGTGGTTTATATAAATTACACAGGTTGGTTCTTTTGTGGGCCCAGTGTGTAATTAAAATGAAAAGAAGGTACAGATACTGGGTGTCATTGCTGTGGGTTTCCTGTTCTATAAAGTCACTGTGTAAGGACAGTCTTGCTCCTTTATCATTCTGCAATACATGGAAGATACTGTATTGTGGCGTACTCATCATACTTGATACCTTCTACCAATTTATTTATAAGCATTGTGTGCATCCTTTCTCTGTCACTTGTGCATTGCAGTGTTTAGCATATATTTGATTTCACTAGAAAAAAAAATCATATAGGCCCTAATCCTGCTTCTACTGAAGGCACTGGGAGATTTATTATTGATCACTTTAGGCAGGAGCAGACCCAAAACCAGAAAGCTCATCCCAGGAATATTCCTGTTGAACAAGAGTCAGTTATAGCAAGAACAATAAGAGGCCAATACTGCAAAGTGCTGGGTGCCCTCAATGCCCATTGAATTTGGTGTTCCCCACACACTAATGGCGTGTCTACACTTACTTCCAGAGCGATCGATCCAGCGGGGGTTGATTTATCGCGTCTAGCGAGGACACGATAAATCGACCGCCAAGCGCTCTCCCGTTCTCTCCGGTACTCCACTGGAGAGAGAAGCGTACACGGGGTCGACAGGGGAGCGGCAGCAATCGACCTAAGGCAGTGAAGCCTCTGCAGTAAGTAGCTCTAAGTACGTCGACTTCAGCTACGCTATTTTTGTAGCTGAAGTTGCGTAACTTAGCCCAGCTTAGCTTGTTCCCCCAGTGTAGACCAGGCCTAACAGAAAGTGATGAAAAGGTTTGCTCAGTATTCCACCAAACAATAGGTGAGTTTGTACAGCTCCTAGTGTAGTTTTAGCAATGGTTGTTGATGCTAGTCACCTTCTGCATTTTGTATATTACCATTCATGATTCTGTAGTATGTTTGTTGTGCTCTATTTTATACTAAGGATATTTCTGTTGCCATGCACCTGACTGACTTGTTTTAAAAATTCATAGCAACCCTTTGTGAAGGATCAAAGGCCATGTTCAATGTCCGAATCTGACCATGTGCCAGTATAGATCAGTAATATCTTCACTGAAGTCAATGGAGGTACACTGATGTAAGTAGGATCAGAATCAACCCCATGCCTTGAAATTAAGAATGTGTATAATCTTTTAAAAGACAAGTTAACTTCAGGGATCAGAGTTCTTTTGGATCATTCACAAAGATTCACAGGTTGCAGAAGATAGGTGGTCCTTCTGGTGAAGACACTGGACAAGTGTTTGAGAGATCCGGGTTTATTTTCTGTGTGTGCTACAAACTTCCTGTGTGACCTCAGATAACTGAATTCCTCTGGGCCTCAGTTTCCCAATAATACTTCTTCCTTTCTCTCACTCATTCTGTCTTGTCTGCTTAACCTGTAAGCAATCTCTTCATGGTGTCATGTGTTTGAACAACATCTAGCACAGCGAGCCTTCAAACTGTATTAAAACAAGAGTTAAAATGAACAACAAATGCATTCTCAAATGCTGTTACACTTTATTCATAAGATGACACCCATCCGAAATGTGCTAGTCTGTACTTTTACCTCCTCCTTTTACATTGAGTGGGAAAATGTTTTGTGTTGGAAAGTTCCATTAAAGATTTCTGTAAAGCGTATGCAGAATATTCTGTGGGGGAATAAAAGGTTTTTCTGACATCACACACGCATTTGGGAATGATAGCAGAAGTTCTCAAAAGCCAGTGAGTGCCAGCACAATAGGACAGGAGCTACTAGTGGAACATAGGTAACAAGGATGGTTGAACAGATGGTAAAAATCAAAGGGCATGGCTGAGAAAAAGTCCCTCTGACATTCAGTGTTGGGGACAATGGCGGCTGTTAATAAAGCAGAGCTAATTCTATAGCAAGAAGTGAAAAATTATTTAATCAGCAGTACTTCATACATAATTGAATTAACTGCCTTCACTCATCAGTATTAATGAGAGCTGGAGCTTGGATTAATGTGCTAGAGCTTCATAAAGGAGCTCCCAGCCCACAAAAATGCTGCCAAAACTTAATAAAACACTGCCAATCAAATTACAGTATCTGGGCCCAGTGCATCAACACGCTGATGTTACAAATGATCCCATGCTCTCATCATTGTTTGCTAATTCTTTAATTATGCTGATCTCTGCACTAAATGTTAAATTAGTGTACAATGGTGCAGCAAGTAAGCTTGCCTACTGCTTTCTTGACTGTCTGTATTTAGCATCAAGTAGGCAAAAGAGTTTTAGTGCAAATAATTTTAAAAGATGAATTCAGCTCTTTTTATGAATAATTTAGATCTGGACATTAATTAGAAGGTTTGCATTGAATTAGGACTGCCACAAGGGGATTTCTGTAAGCGGGGTAAGTGAGGCCGCCACATTCATTTACTTGTGTTCTCTAAGACATTTTCAGCCGGGGTTGTGCTTTCCTACTTAGATATGGCTTAATTCAGAGTGCAGGGCTCTCAGCCGCAGAAGAGGAGAGGGGATGAAAGTTCCACAAAAGGATTGCAACCTCACCACTGCCATGGGGGCATCTATGCTGTTAGTGAAATCCCACCAGTAGATGATGCTGACCAAACAGTGGTCGAGACTGGGGAATATGTCAGCTCAGTACATCTCCTGCTCAGCTTCCTTTGTGGGGCTTCTGTGGAGTGCAGCTACAACCTAACAGAAGTGCTAAAGGGTGGCAGCTGTCTATAATGTAAAACTTGCCTGCCCTTGCTTCTATTGGAGTAAATCTTCACTGCTGTGCAGGGACATGCAAATGGTATCTCCCTTTTTAGGTTAGGGTAAATTAAGCCCGGGATTTGATGTGCCCTTGGCTACATTTTCCTGGAGAGTAAAATGCAGTGCTGGAAAGTCCTTTGAACAGATATTCTCTGGAAGTGTTAAGTCTGTCAAGAGACTGAGGATGATATAAACGGCTTCATAATTCCTCACGGGGAAACGTAAGGAAATCGCAGAGATTTTATAGTCCTGTTTATTCCAAGGACAAGGCAAGGGGGGAAGAAGTAGTCAAAAGAATCTCAAAAAAAAAAAAAAAGCCAGGATCCCAAATGCTGGTTTGCGGAGAAGGTATTGGAAAGTGAATCCAGGACTGTAGATAATTTAGTATCATGCATGTTAGGGAATGCCCTGTGTGAGGCATACTTGACTGGAGCTGAGCCTTTAGTTAGTGACTACTTTTATTGGACTTGTATGCAATCCAAGGAAAGGAAGAGATGCCAAAACCCAGGACAAAGGAGCAATAGCTCCCTCATTCAGAGGAGAAAACATCAGCCAGGGCTGAATTTATACACCGATGTAACTCATTCACAACAATGGATGAACTTGGCCTTGTTTCTGAGGAGGACAGGTGAGGATTGTGAAATACTGGACAATTTCTAAAGGCAAAGAGGCAGAGAACAGAATTTTGGCTCTGCTACCATATATAGTCTCATCAAATGTCAAGAAGAATTGACAAACTTGACCTCGAAGTTATTGAATCAGAAAGAAAGGTATTTGTTCTACAGGAGGAGCAAAAGGGTACATTTGATTATCTTGGAGCTCAGCCAGAATGTAAGGTGTGCGTAAGGCTAAATTTGATATATTTGAAAACCAGTGAGAAGATTAAAAAGTGGTAGGACCAGATCCTTATCCGATGTAAAACAGCACAGATGCATTGACTTCAATAGAGCCTACTACTACACTACAGCAATTTAGAATTTGGCCCACAATGTTAGTTTTCCTTCTTTACTATACTGAGTCTTATTAAGAAATGGCTCCCTGAAGTTTCTGGAGCAGAAAATAGAACCTAAAATGAGCATAAGAATGTTCTGATTTGCTAAGAAGTACTTTTAGTTTATTTTCACTATTGAAACCCCAAAGCATTAAAAGCTTGAGTAAGCCCCTTCCTTATGTCCCATTCTCCCAAAAACCCATGAGATTTTCTTAAGAGTAATAGGTTGTTTGCAATGTTGTTATAGCCATCTTGGTCCCAGGATATTAGAGAGACAAGGTGGGTCAGGTAGTATCATTTATTGGACAAACTTCTGTTGACGAAAGAGACAGGCTTTCGAGCTACACAGAACTCTTGCACTAACAGAAGTTGGTCCAAAAAAACAATATTACCTCACTCACCCTGTCCTTTAAAAGTCATAAGCATATAAATAATTATCAATCATGCTCAGCACCCACAACTGGGCAGATGTTTCTTAAGAGCTAAACTTCAATCTAGAGCCTCAAATGAAATTGCCAGATTTTCAAAAGCAGGTCCCACTCTTCTCAATGGGGAGTTGTTTGGTGCTAAGCTTTTTAGGAAAGGTGTCTAAATAGGTGCTAAGCACTTTTGAAAATCTGACTCATCTTGAGTGATGTACATCTAGAGGTTGAATCTTGCTCTTTTTTGTCTTTTACATAAGATTTAAAAATCAATTAAATATAAATAAACGAGAAGAAAATGTACAGTGTTGTGAATAACACTAGGCTTAGATTCATGTAAAAGGATTGTTCAAATAGGTTTTGAGTTACTTAAGCAGAGTACATTATTGAATTCAATAGAGAAAGAAGAAACCTTCCAGCGAATATAATGTGTCTGGGTTTCAGAAACTTTTAATAATGTACAACATAAAAAATTGATCAACAAAATCCACAGGCGTGGTCCAAGAGAGCATGTGTTAAATTTAATTCAAACTTTGCCTGGTGACAGAAGGAAAAAGGTGTCAATGGGGAAAGCAGTATTTTAGAGTGAAAACAGAAGGTTTAGCTATGGATGCCCTCATTCAGAATGCTTTCAAGAGTGGTTACGTTTGCTGATGACATGAAAACTGGCAGCAAAGACAGATGCTCAAATTACAAATCATCTAGATAATTTTGGTTTAAAAGGTGGATAAATGACTCATACAGTTCAGGATAGCAAAATAAGACATAACACTTGGAATGAAGGGGAGAATGGGAGGTTATTTCTAAAAGAGTGCAAAACACAGACAGGGAGATGAGACAATGCTACAAAAAAAACCCCTCCAAAACATGAGCATTCTGGTTACTATCTAGAGAATAAAGGAACTGATCATACTGGGGATATTGGCACCAACCTTTCCTTTTAAAAGGGAAACAATGTGGGCCTGATACTGGAGCCTTAATCAGTCAAAACTTTCACTGCAGGTATAGAGTCAGAGGTGTCAAGGCCAGACATTTAGTCTAACCTCCTGTATCACGCAGTCCTGTATCATGCAGATTTTCACCCAGTTACCCCTGTCTTGACTAAACCATATCTTCCAGAAAGCCATCCAGTTTTGATTTGAAGAGATCAAGAAGTGGAGAATTCACTGCTTCCTTGATAGTTTGTTCCAATGGTGAATCACTATCTCTGTTTTAAAAAAAAGCTTCATTTCTCATATGAATTTGTCTGGCTTTAACTTCCAGGCATTGACTCTAGTTACACCTTTCTCTGCTAGATTAAAGAGCCATTTAGAAACTGGTATTTTTCTCTCTGTGAAGGTACTTACTTATTACGCCGTAATCAAATAATCTCTCGATCAGTGGAAGCAGAGTTTGAATGCAAGGACTGTAGGATTGGTTTGTCTGTCTGCATTTATGTTGAAATGTGTGTTGTACTCCAGTAGGATGTATATCACATTTTCCTCTAACGTGTGAATTTTTCTAATCTCCTAATTGCTGAGTAGTTAAAATAATTTAACTGTATATTTAGCTGAAACTCAGAGTACCTTTTCTGGATCTGAAGTGGAGCCCTGTACAGCTTGAAAGTTTGTGTCTCTCTCTCTCACCATCAGAAGCTTGTACAATAAAAGATATTACCTCACCCACCTTGTCTCTAGTTAAAGGAACAGCAGTTACAGGTTTGTGTGTTTGAGTATTATAGAATATGTTAGAAAGGATTTTTAATAGATTAGTGCTGTGTATAAAGGAAATAACAAGCAGATGTGAATTATTGTGCTATAATTACGTGGAAGGGTGGGTTGGGGGATTCTGGTAATATCAGAAGCCATGTGAAGTAACTTCTAATGCTTATATAATTATCCAAGTTTAGAGATGCAGCTATATACTTCTAATTCTGTTTCATATTTTTTAAAGATTCATTTACTTTCCTCCTCTAATGAGATGAAACAGAGGAAAATCATGATGAAGTATAAAAAATAACCAATTACCAATACTCTGTGTATTAGGAGCCCAGTCCTGAAGTCAGCAAGTGTTTTTTGCTTTGGTAAAAACCAAGCAACCTGCTGCATTTAGCTTCAAGGAGCTTAGCTGTGTTGGTAAACGTTCAACTTTGTAATCAAAACAGAAGGTGTCTTAATTTGACGTCTATTCTAATGTTCAGTCAGAGACTGAACTGTTGATATCTTTACATTATAAATGAGTGAAAAGGAGATTACAGAATGCATGGTCTATTTACTGTGCCTGGTGCCACCTGCTCCCATCCATGCAGTGGCTGGAACAATAGCTGACAAATTCAGATCCCTGTGGAATTTGCCCCCCCGATGCAGAATTTAAAAATAAGATTTTCTTAGATTTTAAAAAAAAATACAGTGGTTATGTAGAAATGATAACAAGAACCAGGAAAAGGACAAAATGGTGGTATTTTTACCAATTGTGGTGGTATTATGTATATTATTAAATATTATCCACAGAACAGTGTGTCCTGTACTACTTAAACTAAAGCAACAACAAAGATCAACAAAGATAATCTTGAGAGGGTGTAGATAGAACAGCTTAGAGACAGGGAGGGGAGAGTTACAAGCTATTTATCAGCATTCAGTTACCTAATCGGTGTCATGCATCAAAAAGCTGAAATTGCCTGTTATGTTTTGATGTATCTGTTATAAGGGAAATGGGGACTTAGGGGGTCTTAGCTGTCTTAAAATAGGACTAAATATAGTTGATTCCTGGATATCATGTACTGTTATGGATTTTGTATGGACCCTGGACAGTCCCAGGGAGAGTGCTGTCCATAGTGCTGAACGGCTGCTTCATAGGTGCCTCATGAGATACTTCAACAACCTCCTGTTACAACTATCACATGCAGAGGGTAATTTCCTGTCCCAGGATTCACCACTGTATGGGTACCCACTTCCCTCTTGCCGCTCTTGAAATTACCATCCATAGTTCAGTTTTGTTTGTGGCTGGCCTTGAGAGAGGTATACAAAGGAGTGGGGGGTAGAGGACTTCGGGAGAACAACTCCTTTCACCTCTGCTCAGGGACAGCAACAATGCCACTGGAGAATACAGGCCCAGGCTAACCATCAGAGCCCATTAGGCATGGGGGAGTAATGCACACTTGCCCCTTTCCTAGGGTAAGGGGGCTGCCTCTGCAACATGAATACTACAATAACCCCTTGAAGGAGTTCAGTCTCAGTCCACTGGAATTCTGCCTGTGAGCTTCCAATGTGTCATCCACAAGCCACAGCCAACACTAGCAGTGGGTAAGTGCCGCAGTGTAACGCTTGGAGAAATTCTGTTTCTGCTGGGGACTGACTTTTCCTGTTCAGACTGATGAAAACAAGGTTAATCTTCTTAATGAAGTACAGAGTGACTGCAAGCAATATGTGGGAAATGACCTCTAAAGCATTTTAGGAAAACTTCCTAAATAAGGAACATAAGAAATTACTTAATGAAACTGAACTGTCAAAACGTTGTTCTTCCTATTAGTCAGAGGAATTTCTAGAGTTAGACATTTTATAATCACTAGGAACTGCAGAAAATTAGAGGATGTCTAGTGGTAACTATTGTGGCCTTATACATTAGGTAATCCATGTGAACTGCTTTATCCAGAAACATTTCATAAGGACTTGTGATTTGAAATGTATCCCAAAAGCCCTAGGCCACCGATAACAGCAATAAGCAACCTCAGATCATTCCAGAGAGTAAAACATTTCTCAGAGGTTAGAGCTTGACAAGTTTTTGGGCCTGTAGTTCAAGGCATATTCTTAGGGGAGGGAAAATGCAGAAGGACAATAATTGGAAGGTGAAAGGAAAATTCCAGGAATAGTAGAAGTAACAAAATAGGAAAACTTAGCATTCCATTTACTGGCCCAGTATTTCTCAGATTTTGTTTAAATCAGAAACTTAATGTAATTTATAGTATTTTTATTGCAACTTTTTTCTTGTTTTTAAAAAGTCATGTGGAATTATGTTTACATTGCGTCTATGGGAGGAGCCTCCCAGCCCAGGTCCACAGGCTTGTGTTTGTGTGGCTCACTTTAGCATGCTAAAAACAGCTGTATAAACGTTGCTTTGACATTGCATCTCAGGCTAGAGCTCAGGCCGCCATACCAAGCAGAGGCTAGCATGAGTCCCACTTGCACAAATTTGTGGACCTGCGCTGGGAGGCTCACTCCCCAGTACGGTGTAGATGTACCCGTAGGTTCATAATGTTGCCTTTCGAAGTTGCTGTGTTCTTCAGTGGAAGACCAAGAAATGCTGCCATTGAAATCACAGTGGCATGACAATAGAATGAGTGTGATTCGTCCATTTAATATCCTAGCAGATCATTGGTATAACAACAATTTACTGCACTGGGCGAGTAGCCACTTTCTATGGTATTTAAGTATCTTCTGTGCTTAAATGAAAAAGGCAATAAAAGCAGTTAATCCAAATTATGGGATAAGAGTGTGAAGAAAATCACTGGGCCAAGTCCTGGAAGGTGATAGGGGAGCCCATTTGCTTAAGAAATTGGCTGAAGTTATGCTACAAAAATACATTAACTGCCCTTCGTACACTTGCGATAAGTGTCCAGGAGTTGTCATTTTATCAGCTCTGCTTGCTTCCTTCAATAATGTAATAAGATATATCAGCCACTGCAGTTGACAACTAATACTGTAGAACAAAGGAAAGACATAATTCTCAATGAAGGTGAAGCTACCCACTGACAGCTCCCTAAGTAGGAGACTCAAAGGGGTGGCATGTTTCTCATGAAATGCAGTTTAAATGGCCAGGTGTAAGAGTGCCAATCTTAATAGGGTAGAACAGATTTGGTTTGATTACTCTGGACAGTAAAAGTACAGAACACAGGAGGTGGGGTTACTAATGATAGCCACGGGATTGTTATTGTTATGTTCTTAGCCTCATTAAACCACAAAAATTAATTTTCTTTTTTCCTTCTTTTTCACTTCATTCTCCTGTTCACTTCTGTTTAGCTTTATAAAAAAGTCACATGGACAGGCATGAGTTTAGCCACTGCGCACGGCTGAGGTCACCAAACCACTATTGACATTTTTCCTGAAGTTAAATCCAAACTCAGTTTGAGAAACAAGTAAGGTTTTCCACACACCTGCAGTACAAACAATTTTCCATGTCTCTTTTGAACAGTAGGATAAGGACTGAATTGTTTTGATTACTGAATTGTTCTCCTTAAAGCTCAGACACACAGTCATTGCATGCATTGCTGTGATAGATCAAGATAGAACCTTTTGATTATTTTTATTAAGCTTTGTATTCACCCTTGAGTTATAAAAATTCATTCCATTCTGTGTACGTTGAAAAAAGAAAAAAAAACTTATTTCTGTAAAGAGAGAATAAAACAAGATTTTTGCTGGTGTTTTCTTTCCTTTATTCAGACAACGCATATACTGCAGAAACTAATTGAGAATAAAACTTTTTAGATACTGTGAAGAGGTATTTGTAGCGATTGTTATTTTAATGGGATTTAATATGATTACTGATTTAGCTTTGACAGCTTTGTATTAAAGAAAGTTTAAATAGAGCCAACACTAATCATAGCTAATCTTTACTTAATAAGCCTTCTGAAAGCTGTTGTACAAAAGTGCTTAAGTAATACTAAGGCAAGTTACCATATATCTAACGATATATTGGGCTTTTTATTCCTTTGTATAATGAATCAGTTAGTTTTAATGTGAACATTTTTTGATAAACTTTTTGTTCTGTATCGAGCACATATAAGATAGCTTTATTTAACTAATAAAAAAAATTTAAAATGCTGTTTTTGTGCATTTTTATTTTAATTCCAATTTCCAACCAAATGCAGCTTGACACACATTGAGTCCATCCTTTAGAAAATAAGAAATGCATCATTTGCCATTTTGGAACATAAAGTAAAAATTAAGAATCTGAATAACTGTATGTTAAGCTATATATAATTGCTTAAATAAATGTGTATAGCTAGAGTGTATCTTCCTGGTTAGCAAAAAGAAGTACCAAATTAAACCAACTAATTGGAACTATCCTTCCTTTAGGAAAATAGCTAAAAAGTACAAATGCAAAACTAGATTAAAATTGATTATTTAAATAGTGATTTAAGTAGTGATTAAAATTGCTTTGATTTCAATCAGTCCATCCTGGCACATTGTGTGTGGCAACCTCTGTTTTTCAATGGCCATTTGCTGCTTAATAGTGGTATTTTTGTGCACTAATTGTGTATTCTGGACCGGACTCACCGTATATCTCTTGTTGGAGCATAGAGCCAATTTTTTTGAATTTCTCTTTTTCATTTGATGTGGTCTGTTGCTCTCACATGGGCCTCTCCAGAAAGCAGTGAAAAGTCAAAGATAAAATGACTTGAAGAAATTAAGGGAGCGAACTAAAAAGCCCATTGAAATTGATCAGACTCTGAAAGAAACAGTTTTTAGAAAACTGATGTTTCCCAAGGTACAAAGGACGGGTATTTAATATCTTCTTTTCTTGCTTAGATGTGCTTTTTGGTCAACTCTGTCCTGTGTTTTTGATACCAATACATATTATTTTGTATGCTTCATACTAGTTTCTTTTTATAGAAAACCCTAAGGAAATGTAATATTTTGGGGTAAATCTTCCACCGAGCACACTGGGAGAAATGCTCATAACTTCTGTTGTTGTTGTTGTAGGGAATTGGGAGTGCAGCCTTCTATTCAGAATGTGGAGAACTGAAATCTTTTTATCTGAACTCCAGCACTAAACAAACTCAATCAGTCATATTTTATAATTACAACATCTCTTTTCCTCCTCTGTTAAAATTGTAATTATTTAATACATTTTTTTATAATATTAAGTAATATCTTTAAAAGAGGAATTATTAAATGTTTCTCCTGTAAACTGTATGTCACAAATACAGAAAAAGCATTATCAGCTGCTTGCACATCTTCCACTGTGCAGGTTATCCTTATAGGAACAACAACCGGGTTGATTTTCACAGTTATATCATGTCACCGTGCACTGGTATAAATATGCAGAGTGCACCAAAAGATTCCCTTTACGTTGTATCTGCTGTTGTGGCTGCAGCAAGATAAACTGTATCTGTTCTTCCTAAGTTTAGTAGTAACAATATTTATCACTTTTCCAGTGCTTTCCGTCTTTTTAAAACACTTCATAAATATTAGTTTCTTAGATATCCCTTCACCGTTGAGAGTTGGACACTTTCATTCTATTTTACAGATAGGCAGAGAACTTATGGCCCAGACAAGGCCAGAGAGATCCAAGTGTTAGAACCAAAAGGTGAATTGGGGAATTTCACACACTCCACTCACAAAGCCTGGCAAACTATTAAGAAGCTGAGTGGAGATTCTAGTCAGGGCAAGAGAAAATACCTAGTCACAGCAAACTCCATCACATCTCAGTTGGTGGCTAATGGCAGAGCTCCTAATCAAGACAGAGCTTTCAGCCGAGCATTTAAAATGGTGGTTGCTGAGAGATGGCAGACTCCAAGTGTAGACAGGAATCTGATTGCTGCTTTCACTAATGAAGAACTTGACCTGGCTATACATTAGCTGCAGCTTAACAAGGCTCCTGGATAATAACAAGTTCATCTTTGACTTTGGTTCAATCACCAAATACCGGATGCTTCGATCTCTGAATCATTGTAACCAGGATTGTTGCATCCCCCAAAACCTGGTGAAGAAGCAAAGTTCGTAGCTGTTAACAAGCCAGGGAAACCACTGACAGACTCAAAGAGCTACCGACAGATTTCTCTGTTACCTATAAATTGATAGACTAATTCTGAAACAGA
Source organism: Chelonia mydas (assembly GCF_015237465.2). Taxonomy (NCBI): domain Eukaryota; kingdom Metazoa; phylum Chordata; order Testudines; family Cheloniidae; genus Chelonia; species Chelonia mydas. Next base: position 12,131,240 of record NC_051254.2, read on the forward strand.
TTAATAAAACAGTTGAATCTCAGTTGCCTTGCCTTCAGGCTCAATTCAGGAGGGGATGATGCACCCAAGATCAACTTCTTCGCCTGACTCAAGACAGAGGAAACACATTTGAGTCAGGAAAGAAAATTAGCACAGTCCTTATTGATCTGATGGCAACCTCCATAATTGTGTGGCATGTTGGGGCTGACTGCCAAGTTGCTACAATTTACTTTTAGGCAGATGGTGCAGTTAGTCCAAGAAATGACCAGTCCTATGATTCTGTGATGAGAAACTAAAGTTTCATCCTGCAAGTCAGGGAGAAAATCAGTTTCTTTAAATGGCTTTGCAATGGCGTTCCACAGGTTCTCTTTTGTTTAATATATACACATACAACCTACCTGAAATGCAGGCCAAGAAATATGTGTAAGCTGATGACCTCTGTACTGGACATCTATGTCCTGGAAATGACTTCCACAGTATTGAACAGAATCTCAACCAAGACATGGAAACTTTGACTACTTCCAGTATTGGAGATGACTTCCCAATAAAACCAAGAAAGTGGCAACTACTTTCCATTTAAACAGTCATCTTGCCAATCAATCCATCTTCATCCATGTTCAAGGACGGCTACTGCTATTCCATCCAGTTGTCTCATACTTGGGAGTAAAACTCGACCAGGGAATAACATGCTGTGCCAACTCAAAGGTCTGCTCATATTCACGGGAGGAATCCCATTCTGTGGTCCAGAATGACACACCATGGCTAATCTCTCATCACCCGTTTGCTATGACAGCTAATGCACTCTTGGACAAGTGTGCTGCTTGTCCTTTACCACGCAGGGATGATCAGCTCAACCAGGGAGCTGAAAATTATGTCCTTACAGAGTGGATGCATCAGTGAGAAAGAGAAGCCAACACACTAAGTAAATTCAGGAGTCCATCGCTGCATCTGCTGTCCGCTTGATCACAGAGCCTGATCCCGGCTCAACAGGCTACTTTCTGTCTTGACCAGAGTTGTTGCAATCATTTACCTCATTGGCCTGGTTTTCCACCCGTGCTGTGACTGCAGGGAAACATTGCAGAAAACAAATGTGGTGGAAGAGTGCCCAGCCTGACATCTGGACAGCAGTCTACAAAGTCTTGCCTCCCTTGATACAGAGTCCATCCTCTGGTTATGGAACCTGCGCATCGAGCGCTGATGTTTGCCTGCAAGAGTTTGAGTCCAGTGCTCAGACCACCTGTCTTCGTTTCTTTAGTGATGGTTAAAGGCTGTTCAGGCTTGTTTCTGATTAAAAGTAAATGCAGGAAAGAGATATTCTCATGGGTATTTGTTTCTATTTCTTTTCTCCTTGCTTCCTGTCTGTAGCCAGTGGATGGACTGAAGAGCAAGAACCTGTATTATAGTTGTCATTGAAGCTCTCCTTCGTAAACTTATCATACAGGAACATGAGCTACAGCATAAAGGAATCCATACAAGGCTAAAAGGAATGGGACATTTTTGTCAGGGTTACAGTATAAAAGGCACGCCCTTTTTCTCCCCCTCCCCCCCCATGAGCTTACTCCCTCTTCTGACATGCAACAGCAGCAACTTAGAAATTTATTTTGCATTATGTCCAAAATTTTTGACATTTCAGAAAGTGATTATTTTGTATGAAGAAATTAAAGAGAAAAATTCTTGAAGTCACTTTTCTTTTGCAGTTTTGTAGAAACACTGAAAATTCAGAAGTGAATTTTTATTTTTTTGTGAATTTTTTGACTGTAGAAAGGTCCAGAATATAAATTTATTTGATGCCATTATGAGTAGGACTCAGCCCATTTCTCAGTTCCTGTATTTTATATGTGATCTGTCCCTAATGCACCTAGCACTATCGTACCTAAGAACAAACATTTGGTAACAAAGGCCATGCCTACACTATGACTTTTATCGGTATAACTTATGTCGCTAAGGGGTGTGAAAAAACACCCCCCTGAGCGACATAAGTTACACTGACAGAAGTGCTGGTGTGGACAGCACTATGTTGGTGGGAGAGCTTCTCCCACCAGCATAGCTACTGCCGCTCGTGGAGGTGGTTTTATTATGTTGACAGAAAAGCTCTCTCCCTTCATCTTAGAGTGGCTACATGAGCGATCTTACAGTGGCACAGCTGCATCAGTACAGCTGTGTCACTGTTAGCTAGCTAGTGTAGATGTGGCCGTTCCCAGGTTACTCTTTGCTGTCATCTCCCTCCTCCCTTCCCTGCAAATGTAAAGACAAAACCAGAGCCAGCAAGACCTCTTGTGATCTTGAGGAGTTGGAAGCTCCTGTCTTCTGTCTTTTTTACATCCGTTCTCTCTGGATTTGGCAGGCTCACTAACAGAGAAGAGACAGTTTGCCTCACAGTTAAAATTTCAGCTACATTAGTTGTTAAAAAGCACAAATGCCCTTCTGACCTCCACTAGATCCTGAAGAACTTCTTACTCCAAAGATGAAGACCTCCAATAGATTTTCTGTAAGGTTATACATCCGTTACAAATAAATTTTACCAAGAACAACCCACATTCAGCTAGGTGTCGTATTCCACTGTCTGGATCTTGTCTCTTCCAGGAGCACTTGTGGCTGTGATATCTCTTATGACAAAAGAGGCATATTGCAATTACACCTTTTTGATTTATGGATTTATACTGCCTCCTATATTTGCTACTAGCTAGAGAGGCATGGCGAACCAAGAAAAACTATACTAAAAGCATCTTGATTGCATTATGCTGGCTTCACAAACCACAGTCTTATTTGTTGGTTGTGTTTATCAGCCACCCATGGCAAATCCCCATCAAACGGGAATTTAGCTATTCAGATCTGAGTAGACCAAGATTAACTTCAATTAGGATAATTTGCTAATGTTTGTAGAGTGCTTTTGAACATGAAGCATGCTATAAAAGTGTCTGAGTAGTAGTAGTATTTATAAGATACATGGTGCCAGAATCAAGCTGGAGTCTATCAGTGTTTATAGAAAACCCTGTTTCAATGGTGTAATTATTTTAACAAAGACCAGTGAAGTTTTTTCCAGGAGTTGTACTTATTTAAGACCACCTTCTTGCATAATAGACCTCATAGTCCGAGGGCACAGGTTTCTGCAGTGGATGCTTCAGCTATCACAATTCCGGGATTTTCTAGGTTCATATCCCTCCATATCTCTCTTCCTAGAAGCAGTGACAAAGCTATGATACAGAGGTCAGTTGAAAATATTGACCACTTCTGAGACCGTTTGGCTTTTAGGTGATGTATTGCTGCACAGCTACATTATCCAGTTAATCTTTTTAATCTTCAAAACATCTGCCAAAGAATTTTTTACGAGTTAGGAGTCTGGATGCATTAGGGGAAGCTTTATTCCATTTTTCCACATTGAAGTCGTCTTGAAATCTTTTCTCTATATGTAGCCATAAATTTCCCATTCCGTCTGGACTAAATCATTTCATTCTTCCCCCCCAATCCTTTCTTTCCCAAGAAGTGTACATTTTTTATTCTCAGGGTATAAGGAAGGCCATCAAATGCTATATCCACAGGCTAGAATAATTCAAAAATAAGATGTATTCTGTTCTGTTTGAAGGTCACAAGTAATAAAGCCTCCCAGGCACTATCTGCTGGTGAATCTTTGCTGCCAAAAAGGTAACATACATTATCTTTTACATGTCTCCCCTGGAAGCAATTGATGTTCATTCCATCTGAGCTGTAATAGTCTCAGACAGAGAGAAATGGGCTATCGTGAGAGTTCTTGAGCTACAAGCCCTCCGTTCACTCTGTGATAAACCACTATGAAGTAGTGACTATATGCATAGTATGGACTATATGCGTGTGAGATGTTGTGAATGTGTATACTGTGCATTGCATCTTTAAATGCAAGGAGCCCCTCTGCAACTTGGCTGACGGTAGGAAGGTGTTGCTGTGTCACAATTCCAGGTGGAGCAGAGATATCTTGCCGGGAGTGACATACACACTCTGCTTTCTTTTTTGCAGAGATAGCATATTTGTTCTCTTTTTTGTTACTTTCCTTAAACTAGAATAAGTCATTTTGCCTAGGGAACACAGTGTAGGTGTTGCCCTATCAACTTGTTTCATCCTGACTTGTTGGGTCAGATGAACTGCAGTATATATTTTGGAAATTTTGTGTTGTGCTGGGTGAAGGGGTGAGCAGTGCAGGAAATGAGAACTTATCTATAATTAAAAAATTAGTGAGCTCAGGAATACTTCTGGGTTTCATTTGATCTCATGCAACATCATCTGTTGCAGTGATTGACCCTGACACATCAGTCAGAAGAAATATGATCTTGTGATTAAGACACTAGACTAAGACTTAAGAGATCTGGGTATGGTTGTTGGCTCTGCCACATGCTTCCTGAGTGATCCTGGAAAGTCACCCAGTCTTTATGTGCATCTGAACTGTGCATTCAGGTACTACCAGAATACAAATAACAATAACAGCTTGTCAGAATGACAAGAGAGACACCTGAATGCTGCTTGCATTGTTCACCTCCATAACACTACAATCAAAATTAAAAACATGCCATCATCTATCCCATAGTGGCTGATTTTTATATGAAGATTCAGAGTAGCTAACTTGACGGTCTTTGATTTAGTCACTAGTTCTAGTGTTGAAGGACCTTCCTCCTCTTTTTATAATAAAATGAAAAAAACATTGGCATGTAAAAGAAACAAGCTAGATACATAGCCCTATATCGTTTAATACATTGGCATCAAATTTCAGATTTTTAATTTTTTTATATTTATTGTCTGTTAATGGCATTGAAAACAACAGAGGATGAAAATAACATGACAATGGAGTTCAAATTCTGTGCTCTGTGTCGCGCTTCTTCTAAAAACAGAGGTGCAGGGTTTTTCTCTGAGACTTAAAGGAGAAGGAGCACTCCCGTCACTACCCCCCTTAATCTATAGCTGCTATCCCAGCTTCAGAGCTGAGCTAGCACTCCTGAGTTACATGCAGTGTGAAGGGTGGAGAAGAGACTCTTGTCTGCCAGCCTCCCTGTTCTGTACCCAAGCACAATACTTGCACACTCTGCTACTGGATTGCTTTTGCAGGCTCCAGCCATTCTGTGTGCCCCTGTGCCATAAAATGCATAAGTTCTATGTCCAGCATGCAACATGCCCACCAAGGAAGTGGGGGAAGGATTCCCCACTAGGATTTTCCACAGGTTTAAGCAAGAAAACAAGGAATATTTGGTAGTTTGTTGGTATATTTTCTGTTTTGTTGAGCTTTGCTGTACACAGAAGAGGCAGTCTTAGAAACTTACCAATTACTCTTTCTTCCTTGAATTTCAGAGAACATATTTCAGTGTTTTGACTAGCTGCTCTGGAATCTTCAAATGAGAGAACGCTTACTCATACCATTAAATATAGCAGTAGAAGGGTATTTTAAAAATTGCACTATGGTCATGAGAGAGCCAATATATTTGCAGAATGTTTCCTTATTGGCAGAAGAACTCAGCAGTTTCTATTGCTGTTTCTCTCTCCAAAAGCAGCCTCAGCAAGGTTGTCCTGAAGCTCAGATTCACATCTGGGTACAAAACCTGCTCCTCAGAGCACAGTCCCTTTGGTGGATTGGAACAAATATAAACGTGTGAAATATAATCCTGTTAGGTGTCAGTTCTCTGGTATATTTGAGAAAGATACACATGGAAATTAAAATAGAAAAGGTCTGGAGGGGGCAGGGGAGACTTCCTTGCAGTGACCACAATAAGTTTGCTAAAGATGAAGAAAACCAAGAAACCTGCTTCACTGATGAGTAAAAACGTGTTTGTGCCAACATGTGGCAGTTTCACTTGCATAAAAACTATCCATATATGGTGCAAAAGTCATCAAGACTTTGGAGTATTCTGCTGAATAAGAGTCCAAGCACACACACTGACACAGCCTTGCTTTAACCTATCCATGTGCCATATGAAAAAAACATTTTCCACAGTATGTTGCTTTTTTTTTCTTTTGAGGTTTGTTTGGGGAGTTCAGGCATAATTTGCTAATGGTATATAATCTTATTTTCAGTACTTTTGGGATTTGCAGACTGATTTGCACCAGTTCAGTTCCTTTGCATTTTGAATAGTGCATTACTGATCAATATGAATGCCATTTACGGTAGAAGAGTTTATGGTTTATCACACTTGGGCCTTTAGTCCATAATATTCAGATGAGGGTACCTGAAATGAGGCACCTACATAAATGGTCTGCTCATCAGAGAAGCTGAGCTTGCGTCTCTCCCATTGTAATCGGTTGCTAATATTTCTGAAAATTGGGTCATTTATTTAAGTGTGTAGCTTAACTATTCCCTCAGATACACAAAGTGGTGGACTCTTCCTTGGAATATATCAGTTGATCTGAATCAGGCAGGACAAAAATACAAAGAGCAAAGTGGTCTTTTAATCATGTAGGTTTTCATAAATATCTTTAAATGTGAGCCAAACAGGAAAGGTAGCTCCTGCTGCTGCAGTCTTCAGAGCACAACTCTAAAGCATGCGCTAAGCATGAAATGTTTCCGCAATAAAGGTGGTCAGCCCTGCTCCAGACAGGAAAGGTAGCAGCCTTTTTTAAATTACAGAGCCTTCAAGCAAATGAACTGTTGCTCAGCACCTCAATATGGGACCTCTCTGAGAAGAAACCTGCTCAAACAATTTTTCTCAACCCTATCAGGGTCTGTGAATGAGCCAACAATACCTTTTAGTCAATTGTACTACAAAGCTACTGATGCACTTGCAAGAATGACCTTCGTCAATCGCAAGGATTTGATCACCTTCTTGGGGACACCAATGCAGGCCCTGTCCCCTACTCAACTCTAAAACCCAATGGAAAAGGGTCAAGAAAATCTGAATACTCCAGAAAATACCAGCATACAGAACTTCAGGGCTGCCATTTTGAACGGGCAGGTCCTATGATTACAGAAGCTAACATCAGTACTCAGTGATGACCTAATAGCTCTGTGTGTTTTCTTATCCGTACCTTCTAAGAGAGAGATGGCAAGTCAGCAGAGCCAGGAAACTTATGCGTTGCTTGATGTTAGTAGCCCTTAGAGTCTCTTGGGAAACTAAAATAGTGTATAGCTACCAGTGATTCTCATGAGAACTCTATTGTAAATTTTTTTACAAATTGTTCTGGAGCACAAGACCGATTAACACATACTGTTTCATATAATCCTTCACTGCTATTTGGAGAGTATCCTCACCCAATTATGCTAAAACCAACGATCCAGCAGTGCCTGCCTTCTGCATTTTGAATCCTTCTAAACTCCTACAGTTTCATAAGTGAGAGGTTCATGCTGTTAATGCGAATGGAAAGATACATCAGTAAATTCATTTTGGGCTACGAATAGTTAATTTCATATTTTAAACCTCTCAGGAAGGGCTTTTTATATTACTAACACAGTTGTTGCCCTGAGAAGCTTTGATATCGGAACATAGTAGTTTAATAAGTGTGTTTAGCAGAAAAAATTCACTCCTTTCATTGGTTTTCTTCAGCTAAAGGAACAATAGTATCCCAAATACATCAGAATAAAGCTGAACCTACAGAACACTGAATGAGCTGTCTGCCAAATGAGCAATCTTCCTCCTTTCCTTAAACAACAAAAGGCTCATGTTACTCCTGTCTCTATAGCTCTTCTTTATTTATTCTTGATTTCTCTCCTCTATCCAGATTTTTTTCTGTGCACACAGCCCAGGCCTCTTTTACAAAAATTTACTCATTTACTTCGCCACATGTTTCTATTGTTGTCGTTCCTGTTGTAGAAATGACCAGATGCCCCTACTGAGACTTGCTCCCCCCCCAAGAATTTACAGTGTAATCAGAGAAAGGGTGAAAGGGGAAATAAAGCAGTGAAATGATTTGCTAAAACTCACATTGGAAGTCAGTGGAAGAGCTGGAAATAGAAACCAGGTCTCCTGAGTCCTAATCCAGTGCTTTATTCACCTGACCATGCTGCCTCCCCATGTCTTTTCCACATCTTCGCTTTCCCTTCCCAATCTACTTTTCATGCCAACTACCTCTTCACAGCCTCTCTCCTCCCCTCTCCTTAAATTGAATGGCAGGCAAGTGTATTCTGTGTGATTGTCAGCTTGTTGCTTGGAGATTCTGTTGATCTGCCAAATCAATTATTTGCTCGTTCTGATCTCTGTCAGTGATCGATGGCAGAGTGGTTGACCATACTTGTTTAGAGACTGCTAACTGAGTGGCAAGTCATTGATCTGGCTAGTTATTAGTTCAAGCATCCTAGGCACTGGCAGACATACTAAGGGAGCCTGATGTGTGACTGGCTAGAGAATTGAGATATGGTCCAGATTTTTTTTTCTGTTGAACCTAGAGGGCTTTTCCACCAGTGATTGACTCTCTGATGAACAGTCTGTGCTAGCTGCACTGAACATCTCAGTTGCTTTTTAATTTTTAAATCAAATTCTTTCTTAATCTTTTCCCATCAAGAGCTGGCATTTTCCTACTGGGATTTCACTATCAGCAACGAGTATAAGAAGACTCCCCAAAGAGATACTTGCATTTGCACTCCGATTAATATTTTGTTTTTAATTGGAGTGAGAGAGAAGTACATTGCAAATATCAAAGCAATGGCAGCCCTAGAAGAGAGATTCTTAGCAAAGCTATTTAAGACTGGATCTGATCATGACTCCATTTGTGGGAAAATCCCTCACCACCTGGCATTATCAGGCAGTAGTGTACAGAGAAAATGTATAATAGATGGCTCTTCTATGTAGCTGTTTTGACAAGCTCCTCTGAATAAAATGCAAGTAAATTTGAATCAATTGCCCTAAATTGTTGGAATTCACTAAAGTAATCTTTCTACGTTAAGGTTTGTATTTGTGTTAAATCTAATCATATTGAGGCACAGGCAATCTAATTACATGCAATTGTGTAACTGCTTTTTTTCTTCTATGATTAACACAATTTATAAAGGGGAATTAGTCTTTTTCAATCAATGTAATGGAAGAAATGCTTCTTTCTGTGATCTACATTGGTAGTCTCAATGTGTAGATGAAAATGAACACTTTGCCAAGGCCAAAGATCACTAATTGTGATGATTAAATATTTTTCCCAGGTAATACTCTTAACTGAAAAATACTTAATTAATGCTACTATTTCTGTATAATTAAAAGTTAAAGTCATGAGGACATTCCATTGTGTGTGTATTCCATACACAGCAGAGAATAAGCATACTTTTTTGTGTACAATTCCAGCCTGTTGGTTGGAAAATGTTTCCCCTTTCTGTTTTCTCCACTCTTTCCCCCCCTATCTTCCCCTTTCTGATTTCCCCTCCTCTTTCCGATTTAGAGAAACATAGTCGTAGATCTATATCTTGTGCTAAGACTTCCTTGTAGGAAGGAATTGGAGAGAGTGGCTTAGAGCAGAGGACACTGAATCAGGAAACTTATGAATTGCATAAATTCTGAATTTGGATCCTGGTTTCTGTTCCTGACTTTAACACTGATCTGTTGTGTGATATTGGTCAAACTCCTCCTCTCTCTGTTTACATTCATTTCTTACCTATCTCCTGTAGGTATTTGTAACTTTGTAAATCTCCTCAAAATTCTTGGATAAACAGTACCATAGATTAGCAAAGTTTTATTATATTATAATAAATAGGATAATATGAATAAATGGCATTTTGAATCAAACCTAGACCTCTTCTTTTCTTTATGTGCTAAGTAACTGTTCTACACAGGGATTCACATTCCTTTGCCAGTCGCCTAGCAGCATTCCCCAGCCCGGTTTTATCTCTGCAAGGTATTTGTCTCTCTTTCACAAACTGACCCCACTGCCATCTCTTAAAGTGCAATGCTAATTTTGTTCCTCATATTTAAAAAAAAATGATTAAAATTGTTTCTCCTCCTATTCTTCACATCTTGCCCAGCTCACCACAAAAAAATTAAACTACTTTTTTGCACAAATTTGAACTTAAATATTTTTACCAGGCTGATTGAAAGCAAAATCCAAACAGTTAGGATTATGAAAGCAACAATATACAATGTGGTGCAGCTATAGTGGTACAGATATTCCCCCTTTGGGTTTGTTACAAGATATACAAGTGAAAAAGGACCAGTAGTTTTAATCACCTTTGAGTAGCAATAGTTCACATTATTGTTATACTTTCTGGGCTGTATTTCATCTTATCAGTTCTTGGACTGTTACAAAGGAATCAGAATACCTTCTCTTAGTTCTCTGATTTCCTAGTTACTGTGACTACTGTCTAGTCTTGTCGTACACTGGAGATTTCTATGACCAATTACTTCCATGAATGCCATTCCACAGTCTGTCATTTCTTTGGTGCCCCGATTTAAGGCTGTCTTGACTTTACATTTAGCTTTTATGTAAAAGCAGAGCAGGTCATGTGCTTATCCAAAGGCATTAGCATGGTAATTTTCTTCAAGTTGAGTAGGTGGAAATAATTAATGGACTGCTTTATTGATATACATACCTTCTTCTCTCTCTGGTTTCAATTCCCGGCTTCAATAAACTAGTTTGAGATTTTATCTAAGGGACAAATAATTACACCGGGCAAGAATAATTGCTGCACAACTACAATCTGATTGTGTTTTGTACCATTCCTAGGGCCAATTTTAGAGTTTAAATATACAAACAAGGATCTGCTGCATGAATAAGTTGACTGGTTTTTATTTCAAATCATACACTCCAAAAAGGGTTACTTACCATTGGAAAAAAAAAGTGTTCTTGAAAGTTAAGTAACAAATTTCCATTAAGAATCATAGAATATTAGGGTTGGAAGAGACCTCAGGAGATCATCCAGTCCAATCCCTTGCTCAAAGCAGGACCAACACCAACTAAATCATCCCAGCCAGGGCTTTGTCAAGCTGGGCCTTAAAAACCTGTAAGGATGGAGATTCCATCACCTCCCAAGGTAACCCATTCCAGTGCTTCACCAGCCCTCTAGTGAAATAGTGTTTCCTAATATCCAACTTAGACCTCCCCACTGCAACTTGAGACCATTGCTTCTTGTTCTGTCATCTGCCACCACTGAGAACAGCCTAGCTCCATCTTCTTTGAACCCCCCTTCAGGTAGTTGAAGGCTGCTATCAAATCCCCCTTCACTCTTCTCTTTTGAAGACTAAATAACCCCAGTTCCCTCAGCCTCGCCTCGTAAGTCACGTGCCCCAGCCCCCTAATAATTTTTGTTGCCCTCCACTGGACTCTCTCCAATTTATCCACATCCCTTCTGTTGTGGGGGGACCAAAACTGGATGCAATACTCCAGGTGTGGCCTCACCAATGCTGAATAGAGGGGAATAATCACTTCCCTCAATCTGCTGGCAATGCTCCTACTAAAGCAGCCCAATATGCCGTTGGCCTTCTTGGCAACAAGGGCACACTGTGGACTCATATCCAGCTTCTCGTCCACTGTAATCCCCAGGTCCCTTTCTGCAGAACTACTGCTTAGCCAGTCGGTCCCCAGCCTGTAGCGATGCATGGAATTCTTCCTTCCTAAGTGCAGGACTCTGCACTTGTCCTTGTTGAACCTCATCAGATTTCTTTTGGCCCAATCCTCCAATTTGTCTAGGTCACTCTGGACCCTATGCCTACTCTCCAGCATATCTACCTCTCCCCCCAGGTTAGTGTCATCTGCAGGCTTGCTGAGGGTGCAATTCATCTCATCATCCAGATCATTAATTAAGATGCTGAACAAAACCGGTCCCAGGACTGACTCCTGGGGCACTCCGCTTGATACCGGCTGCCAACTAGACATAGAGCCGTTGAGCCCGACAGTCTAGCCAGCTTTCTATCCACCTTATAGTCCATTCATCCAATCCATACTACTTTAACTTGCTGGTAAGAATACTGTGGGAGACCATATCAAAAGCTTTGCTAAAGTCAAGATATATATGAAGTCAAGACAGATTGATAACTTCAGTGCATGTCAGTTTTGCTTTCACAAACTGTTTTATTGTTTCTGTCAGTCCTATTCTACAGTGGTCCTTATTAAAAAGTCGTCAGTTAGCAACAGTTACCCCATAGTGGTAAATAAGATGCTGCAGTCATTTCCTATTCTTTGTATAGTCCTAGAGCCTTAAATCCTGCATGTCTTTTCTACAGGAAGTAAATGTTGTTAAATGGAATTTCATCTGTAGGGGCAGCGTGGGTGGAATGGATTGGTCTAGCGCTGTAGAGCTGAATAACTGCAGTATATCAGTTATCACTGTGTAGTAACTGTTGGCAGATATTGACTTCTTAATGCCAGCTATGTACTTTAAAACTTTCGATACACTAAAAAATATTAAGCCAGGAAAATACATTACTATATATTGTTCTCCAGCAAGTGCCAAATTTTGCAGTCGGATATATGCATGTAACTCGTACAGATTTCATTGCTGGGGTCAGAATTTGGCCAATTATAAATAAGACAGCTAAACCCCTGTGTCAGGTAGTGAAGTTATAAGCCTGTGCTCAGCATTTCCCTTGAAAAAGTTAATCTCACACTTCTCCTTTCAACCTTTGCCGTACCTTCTCTTTCTGATTTCTGTTCCTTCTCTTTTCTGTGTCTCCATTCCAAGCCTCCACATAGTTTATGCCCTGGCATTGGCACACTGCTATTACCTGTCACACTGACAGCTGCAGATCAACCTCGTCCAGCTCCTATACTGAAACCATTCTGTATGTTGCAGTCCCTGGAATGTAATTAATTGTAGCCATCATGGAACCTATCTCCCTTCCCTCCCTTGAGTTGGGTCTCTCTTCTCCCTTCCCTTGCTGCAGTTTTGATTTGTAGAATTAGGGAGAAGGGGAGAAGTTGATGCTGCATTCAGACCAGGCAGTAATTGCAGTCTGGAGAAGTCAAACTTGGAGCACATGGCCTGATTCCAGAAGTAGGCTAGATAGTTGCTGCTGGGAGTTCACAACTGCAATAAAACATAGGTGTTTGCTGCATTGGCAGCAGGGTGGGAAACACACCAAGACCTGTAGTCCAAATTCATCCCCTTTTAAGGGGGTTGCCTTTATGAAACAATGCCCAGAGGTTGGACTGTACTTATAAACACAAATCTTAGGCTGAGCTGTCTGTCCCTAGGCTTGCTCCAAACTGAGCTTTCTTGTTCATCCAGTGTCAGAGTTACTCTTGGCTGTTTATACTCCTGAGGTGTAGCTAGTGAGACCCCTTTGGTTTGCCTTCCAGGGTGAGTCAGCATAATAGTTCTGAGTCTCTCTGAAACCTATAGTTCTGAGGACCTAAAGCCTGACACCTGGTCACAGATGAGGACAAATAAAATTTAGGCTGTTGATCCAAGGGGTTTCTCTAATTTAGAAAGCATCTCATCGAGGGTTTGACAGAATATCTTGTGAGATCATTAGAGGTAATGAGCCAAATCCTACCGTCTCTCACAATGCTCTTGGTGCCTTCAGTGCATGAGTAAGACCTGCAAAATGTAGTCCAAAAATGTGCACTTGTTTATTTGAAAACAACAAGAAACCTGAGAATACCAAGAAGACAGATGAAGCCTTAATAATGCACTAGGTACGTTTCCACTTTTCTACCTGGTAAGGTTGAGAGAGAGCCTGCTGTACTATCTTCCAAAAACCTCAGTCCTTCTACAGCAGCAAACTAGCAGAGACAAGAGAAGACACAACACATCACTTTGTTGAGGAATTCAATATTAGTGCTCTGTGTTCAGTTTTGGTGTTGCTTTGCTGTGCACATGGCAACACTGGTCTGTTTGTAGTAACGATGAAAGGTTCATTTATCTCACATCCTCAAGGCAGGCTAGAAGGCAGCACCTCCCACTGAAATTCAGATGCCTCTGGAGCGACATTAAGAAAAAGTTTTGGACAGGAAGAGGAAGGATGATCCAGTGGTTATGGTATTAGCCTGGGACTCAAAAGACCTGAGCTCATTTCCCTGCTATGCCACAGGTGTCCTGTGTGACATTGGGCAAGTAATTTAGTCCTTCTGTGCCTTGGTTCCCCACCTGTAAAATGGGGATAATAGCACTTCCCTAACTCTCAAGAAGAATGTTACCATCTAATTATTCTTTCAAGACTCCATGCATGCGCACCGGTGCTGAGGGTGCTAGGTATTGATCCTCTGTATTCACACTGAAGAGTGCAGTGCCACAATAGAAGCCTGTCTGTCAAAACAAGAATGGGTCTATTTCAGAATAACAACTAGTATCCTTAAACTCTCTTTAGGCTTAGAAATTGAGAGCTTGAGCCACGTGGTCCCTCCCATGAGCAGAGAGGAGCCCAGAACCACAGATCTCTGTCAGAGGAGAATGGGAGAGAGACTGGTCCTACTTATGCAGTAAAACTTCACAAAATGAAAACTGGCAATTTTGTATTACTCCAATTGGAGAGTGACCTCCCATATTCTTGCTGTGAACCCCAAAATTCACTTTCTTTTTAACACTCTGACACAGGGAGGTGGAAGTGTCTGATCAATGGGTTACACAAGATTTTCGTACAGAGATGAATGACAACACAGACTCTGTCCCAACGTGGGCACTTTAGGTGCAAGGGCCTTCTCCTCTGTAGCTGTCACCGTACTGAACAGTCTTCCTGTATCTTTCCACCTTACAGAATGTTCTATCCACATCCATCTGTCTAATGGGTTGTCTTCTCTGCAGAGTAAACCTGGGGTTCTATCTTGATCGTTGTCCCTAACTTGAGTCCTGTCCACACACAAAAACCCTTAATGTGAGCATGGGGCTGCTTCTACCTCAGTGTGGCTGGCTCGTCGGGGAGTACATAGGCTGGAGTTTGAGGCAGTCTAACTAGTCAGCTACTGAATCATTCTGCTGCCCATCCGGTCACTCTGCAGCTCATATTCTTTCACAGTGTGACCACTCTCACTGAAGCTAGGTTGATGCGAGAGGAGTCAACTGGAGTTAACTTTGCAGTGAAGACATAGCTCTAGGTACTTACATGGCTCTCTTAGCGATAGTGCCTCACAATTGGCATGTACTTAACTTCACCAATACCCTTGTGAAATAGGGCAGTGCTGCTATTCCAGCTTTTTTACAGGTAGGAAACAGAGGCACAGAGAAACTAAGTGACTTGCCTAGCGTCATTCAGGAAGCTTGCGGTGGAAAAGGGACTTGAAACCAGGTCTCCAAGTCCTAAGCTAGCTCCTTAACGAATGGACCACCCTTCATCTCACAGCCTCATATCCTGTCTCACTTCCAAGTTTCTTTTTTCTCACTATAAACTTCCCTTTCCCTGTGCTATTCTTTACCTCACTAGCTCTCTCACTGAAATCTGTAAAGCACTGTGAAAAGCAGTCTTCATGAAATATGCTATTTTAGCTCACACAAAATTATGTTGAACTGTGAGTTTGGCAGCAGCATTGCGAGATTTTGTGGTATTTTGTAGATATTATGTAATTGTTCTGTACTGGGAACGAGACATCATTTGCACGGCCTGCATTATTATGATTTATAATGCCTTACTGCTTTCTTGCTGGCTAATGTACCCCTCTCTTTTGCTATCACATGTACAAGATTCATCACTTCTGAAATGTTGAAATTGAGAGAGAGAGAGAGAGCGCGCGCATTTGTGGGAGTTGTAAAAGAGGTCAGTAGCAGAGCAAGGGTGAAAGGGTTAATAAAATTGTAAACTGAAGTGGGGCTGAAAACAGGAAGGGCTGTGAATCTGTGAGCAGTGAGATGGAACATTAAGGGAGGGAACATTAGGGTTCTTTTTAGACTTTAAACATATTAATAATGTCTCCTAAGAGGTATTAATCATGGCTGAGAACTGAGAATGGGGCCGTAAATCAGCAGATGGGAGGGGAAGAGAGATGAGATTTTAATTTTAAATAAAGACTTGTATGTTTTATGGCTCAGAAGTGAAGATTACATTGTTGGTGCAGAATCCCCGCAGAGCAGCATCTCGCCAACTGCAGGCATATTTCAAAGTAACTGCAAGTATCTTTAAGCTCTCCATAGTTTGTGAAGTTGAGAGCTTTGTGTTTGGAAGGTGATGGGGTGATGCTTTCTTATCAGGTATAGTACATCCTTCCAGGCTGTCACAGCAAGTGCAGACTATGAACACGTAATAAGAAACTTTATTTTTAGGGCCTGAATATAGCAGACAGATGTAGCACTAGCAGAGTAGCAATCCATCCTTTATTTAGTATTCTGGACACTGATATATCACTCTCGATATGTTCAAATTTGGTAAAAGGCATCAGAATTCTTAATTTTATTGTGGGATGCTGATACCAAAGTGTTTCATTATATCTCATTGTAATATGTTATCCACAAATTGATCAAAATGGCAGCTGTCGTGTGACACAGGCCACAAGTAAGTGTCTCAAGCATCTTTGCATATACCTAATAAAAATGATTCCCCCTTTCATCCAGTATTCAGATAAGGCTGACAAAATCATCAGCAGTTGCCTTTGATGTGCCAGTGTTAAACTCTTAACTTCTCCATTTTATTCCCCTGATTCTGAGAAATGGATATACTTTGAGCTGGCTAGTGTCCTGCACTGGAAAAGTGAATAACATATTATGCATTCCTGGCATGTTTCTGTGGCAAACTGGATCCTTAGCAAAGGGAATTTACTGGGATTTATAGCTGATGGCAGGGCTGACATGACTGGTATACTGAAACTTTTGGCAGAATGACCAGTATCTGGAAAACCTTGTTTAAATGAGATTGCAGTGTCTGTGTAGACTGCATGCAAATTAGCTTGAGAGAGTAGCTTTTGCAAAGTAGGGTGGTGTGTGCTCCAAGGTGTTGAGCATGATAGATTTAAAATATTCTCATATAAAGATGGTCTAGTAAATTGGTTTACTTGGGCTATGCAATTTTTTTCTCCATTACATACTGTTGACAAACTAAGAAATTAGTTCATTAGTGAAACACGATAACTTGGTTTGTGTGCAAAACCTACCTGTCTGTCAGTAATTTTATTGGCTTATGTTTTTCCATATTGTATATATCCTGATAAATCCTGTCAATCATTCTAATTTTTTTAGACTACACTAATGTGAGTGATGGATTGATTAAAGTTTTGTTGCTACTGTAAGAATCCGATGACCACCTTGGACATTGCTGTCATGGTGCTGAATGTAGTGTGAATCGACTGCCTCTCCAGCACCTTCTTACCGCTATATGGTATTCTGCTGTCCACAAACCTGATTCTCCTACATCAAACCTGTAAATGTTTTATGTGAGCCTAAACTGGTACGATGACTGGTACCAGCAAAGGACAGACAACCAGACAACCAGGAAGAAAACGCCTCATAACCCCACAAATATGCCACTTTGGAGGACATTACCATCCTGCCAGATCTGGACTCTCCCATCCTATCAGAACACATTCTTACAAAGGTGTTCAGGACTCCATGAACATTTAGAAAGAAGCCAGTCTCCTATTCCCTCTACTAATCAGGTTATTTCCTCATTGACCGTTCTGACAGTTCTGAGGGCACCAACTTTGGAGAGGGAGTCCACATTTTCTTCATAGGGTGATTCTGATACGGGAGAAGGACAGTTGTCATCTCCTCCAAAAGCCATCAGCACTGATAGATGTTCTAGAATCTTCTGGGGCCTGACGCCATGTAAGATGGGGTACCCCTCTCCCTGGGACTCGTGGTACCCTATGCCTTGGGGTCCACCTAAACCCCTACTGGACCCTTCTCACTGTTTATACTGGGCACTGTGGAACCCGTACAGGCATTACCCTGAATCTGCATGATCTCATTGAGCCTCTCACCATCCCTTTCCTTGAGGGACCATCCTGAACTGTTTCTGGAGCCCACAGGGGAAGAAGAAGAAGAGGCAGATCTAGTGGTAAATGCTGGTACCATCAAGCATATAGCCTTCCATTCCTGATAAGGCAGTTGCTACAGAATTACATTTGCTGCTGGACAATCACAAACAGTTTCAGAGGTCATTAAGAAAGATTGTTGAAGCCCCCCAGATTCCCCTGGAAGAAATCAAAGAATTATTCCAAAAACTCCTGGACGTTTTGCAGAATAAAGGGCCTACTAGAATAGTGCTCCCAGTCAACGAGGCTATCCTAGAGTGAGCCAAAGTGGTGTGGCATGCCTCAGGATCAAGTTCACCCACTCCTTACTGGGTGGAAAAAAGAACTTAGACTAATGCCTTGGGAGGAACATGCTTCACACAACTGTTCCCAACTCCCTACTTGTTCAGGCTGCTACAGAAAGGGGTAGACAACAACATACAAGATCTACGCCTTCATATGAAGAGACCAAATGCTTGGGCCACATAGAGAGAAAAATATTTACATGTAGCAGCCTACAATTCTGAACAGCCAGTTTATCAGGTGCTACTTGCAAAGTATGACTTCATCAGCTACTCTAAGTTTTGGAATTTAGGGACAAACTCCCTCAGGAGGACAGAGTACAGTTCTAAGCCCTTATCGATGAAGGTAGTCTAATCATCTCTTCAAGTTGCAGTAGACACAGAAAATACAGCCTCTAGATCAGTGGTTTTCAACCTGTGGTCTGCAGAGCCTTGGGGGTCCACAGACTAAAATTTCCAAAGGGGTCTGCACTTCCTTTCAAAAATTTTTAGCGGTCCACAAGTGAAAACAGGTTGAAAACCACTACTGTAGATTGAAGGCAACTGCTGTCAGTATGCACACGGATTCCTGGCTCTATCCTCGTGTTTATCCTGTGAAGTACAGACCAGTGTGGAGGACTTGCCCTTTGAGGAGGATTACTTGTTCAATCAAAAGACTCTGTCATTGTACTCATTAAAGGACTCAAGGGTAACCCTCCATTCCCTGAGAATATACATAAAGAAAACACTGCAATGGTAAGTGAAATAGACAGAGGAAGCTATATACATACACCAGGGTGGCTCTGAGAAGTGAACTATCTTGGCAGTTAAAAAAAAATATATATATAAAAGATTGCAGGACAAATTTAATGTCATGGTGACCCACACAATCTTTCCTGAGCACCATCCTAATGTAAAGACTAACTTCGTGAAAATCATAGTGTGCTTTTGTGACAGGCAGCATGCAAGATGCAAGGTTGCCCTGTCAAAATCAGAAAGAACATAATAAAACAAGCACTTACGGCAGCCCTTCTCAAAGAGCCTCCATGCTTTTTTTTTTCCCCCTGGATGTTCCTAGTTTCATCATTTAATTCTTGAAATAATTGGCCATCGTGAAAGTCACCACTTCTGTACTTTGCTTGGTATTCTTTACTGCATTATCCATCATCATCTATAAAATGTTTTTTTGTAAAGCTTGCTAAAAAATTGTACAGTATTCATTGTATAGTCTTTATTCCCTTTAGCAAATGCATTTCTCCCATCAGAAATCTCAGTAACTCTGAGAAGCCATTCACATAGCTACAACCTCCTAATGAATATTCCACCTCTTTGAAGTTATAGGTCTGAAGTTCCACCATTAGTACTAATGCATTTTGCATTAGCACATGGTAATGCAAAAAGTCTTATTTTAGTTGCTATAGTGTTAGAATATATCAAGGAGAATTTGGCTAACCTTGAATACCTATAACCCACATGAAAAAGCAGGAGTTTTCTCCCAGGCAACATTAAACAGAATAGTGAGGTCTTGTGGTACTAAAACGTCACTTTTTAGAAAATATGCTACGGTGCATTTAGTTGGAAATCAGGAAGTACTGCTACAATTGATAAAATACATGTGCAACAGTACATCTTGTTCCTGATGTGCTATTTTGTAAAATTCACTCATTTGCAGCGGCCCCCTCGATCATTAGTGTAATTTGGAGAAGTTCTTAGCAGTATTTGACTGTCAATATCATGTCATTAACAAAAGCTTTTCAAGCATGATGGAAATAACATGTCAAGTGGGATATACATGTTACAGGGACCTCACTCAGTCATTTTGTTGTGGATGGAGTGAAGCATGAGGTTTATCCTGGTGTACCTGTTTGCATGGGTTACCAGGTGTTTTGTGTCAGAAGGAAGGACAGGAACTTTGCTTTTAACAGCGTCCTGCCACAAAACCTTCTGAGATCAGACTGTTTGATGGTGTCAGATGCCACAAGTCTCAAGTCCAGGCCTGTGGAGTTGCCAAGCGAGAACCTTACCCTCTGCACCACCACACCGCAAGGTCAGATGAGGGAACTGCAGCTAACACCCCATTGCCAGAGGCTACATCCACAGACTCCGCTGCATCAGGTGACTGGCAGCAGCCTACTGATTAGACACCACCGGGCATAAATCTTCCTGTTCCTGTCCCATCCTTTGTCAGAGCAATGAGTCATTAGATCTTCTGCTTACCAGACCAAGTTTGTCTCTGCTTGGCTCCTGCTCCAGTTACAGCACCTTGATCCTTGTTCCCATTTCCTTCCTCTTCACCTGGTTTCCGCTCCTTGTTCCTGCTTCCTCACTCTAATTCCAGTGACTGACTCAGGCTTGACCCTTGGCATGACTTCTGACTCCGATTCCAGCTTAATCGTGGGCATGGCTACTGACTCCAACCATCCCAGTTTGGGAGATTTTAGGCAGCTAAAAGTCGAGTTACGCAGCGGGGCTAAGACAGGCTCCCTACTTGCACTGGCTCCACGCCGCTCCCGGAAACCACGACATGTCTGGCAGCAGCTCCTCGGAGGAGGTGAGGTCAGGGGGTCTCCGCACACTGCCCTCACCCCCAGCGCTGATCCCGCAGCTCCCATTGGCAGGGAACGGGGAACCGCAACCAATGGGAGCTGTGGGGGCTGTTCTTGTAGGCAGGGGCAGCATGCAGAGCTGCCTGGCTGCCCGTGAGCCTAGGAGCCGCTGCCGGACATGCCGCTGCTTCCGGGAGTCACCCAAGGTAAGCACCGCCTGGCTGGAGCCTGAACCCCAAATCCCCTCCCCCACACCAACCCCTGCCCCTGCCCCCTCCCGCACCCAAACTCCCTCCCAGAGCCCGTACCCCCCTCCCACATCCCAATCCCTTGCCCCAGCCCGATCCCCCTTCTGCACCCAAATTCCCTCCCAGAGCCCGCACCCCAAATCCTCTTCTGCACCCCACCCTGCAGCCCAGAGCTCACACCCCATCCTGCACCCCAACCCTCTGCCCCAGCCCAGTGAAAGTGAGTGAGGGTGGGGGAGAGTGAGTGACTGAGGGAGCGGGGCTGGAGTGAGTGGGGGCGGGGTCTCAGAAAAGGGTGAGGGCAGGGGTGTGGCCTTGGGGCAGAGCAAAGGTATTTGGGTGTGTGCAATTAGACAGTTGGCAACCCAGCCCTGGCACTGACCCTTGATGTGGCTTCTGACTCTAACTCTGGATTGATCCTTCACATGGCTTTGGACTCTGACTGTTAGTGTGACTTCTGACTGCGAACCTGACTCTGTCCGATCTCTGATGACTAGGTTAGACCGCCTCATTATGGGCCCGGATGGATATCTATTAAACTGGAAATCAGTGTACTAGGAAGAGATCCATGTTTGTTACAGCTGTTCTGCTACTTCAATCTCTTCCTGATGATTTCTGAGCTCACCCATCTCTTATATCATGAGATCAAAGAGTTAACAGAAGGAGACCCTGGAAACTGAAATTTCAGTTATTGCAGGAAAAAGAGGAGCTGAGAATATCTGTGGCTGATATATTTCATCACACTGCAGAAATGGAAAAATACTCAACAACTGCAAAACATTTTCCCCTCAAGTTCTGTGTATATTTGTGTTTGGTTTGTGCTGCACAAAAAAATGAGTCATTCCAGTTTTCTTAGTGAAATCAAATATTAGGGCTCAAACCAAAATCTTTCATCTAAACCACCCTAAACGTTGGAGTTGTTTGTAGCTCTGAAATAGCTGTGTAGGGTTTGTGGGTGGTATAAATATAAACACAGTCTAGAGCAACAATGAACAGGGTAACATTATATTATCAACATCTATGAAAATTTAACATAGTATGTTATTGGCACAGAAAAAAAAATCATACAAATGTTACAGTTGCATGGTTAAATGCTCTGGATATGGAGTACCACAGCTTAGGCTGGAAACACAAACTTAACTCTGTCCCTTTCCATGCATTATGATACATTCTTTAATTACGGGGGCACACACTATTTGTCAAATAAAATACAATATCATACACGTTTTCTTTCAGCAACTGTACAGGGGCAGAGTTAAGGTCGAGCATCATCTCCCAACTTCCTTCCAATCCAGGTTAGCTATGCAGTGTGGCCCATGTGTTACATAAGGGGTATTATATATTGCTGCCCATCAGACACACTTTTCTTCCACCTCCTTATGAGGCCATACCACCCTCCAGAGTAACTCAACACCGGTCTGAGTACTAGTCACAAATCACTGATTTCTCTTAATCCACTGAATGGAATAAAAACTCTGCCTGTCTGTCTGATAAGTCTCAAAATGTAATTGTAAGCGGGGAATTCTCATTGAGTGTGTGTGTTTCCAATGGAATCCTGCAGGGATTGGTTCTTGGCCCTTCTGCTATTTAACATTTTTATCAAGGAGGGGGGATTGTTTTTATCAAGGGTGTGTGTGTGTGTGTTTGAGAGAGAATTGTGTGAATCAAAAAGAGACAAATAGATCTTGTCTATGGAACATGAATATTCTGTGGAATAGTGACATATCCATGTCTTTTCTAATACATTATTCTTATTGTCAGTGTGTACCAAATATTGCAACTTGTTTTAGTTTTCTTTGAGTGGCTACATGTTGGCCTCAGTTCAAGGAATAAGTGCAGTGTATACATGTAAAATGAGCATGAGGATATGAGATATTCAAGTCCCTGTTGAGAAAAAGTAAACATTCTATACCAGTAATAGCAGATGGGCTAGTTACAGTTAAATCCGGAATGATTAAGTCCAGAGAGTTTAAGAGGGGCCCAAAAAAAAAAATCTCCTTCGTTGATATTAAAATATCTCATTATCTCAGATTTGGGTGTCTGTGTATCATGCATTAAAATTCAGTTACTTGATTAATTTTCTTGAGTTGATTATATTGTGAGCACAGACAATACAAGAAGCAGTTTAATTGTTTCCACATCTGTTTTGTGTGGATTGTTCTTCCTCCCTCCAGATTCTTTCTTAAATTTGTATCTTTTTTTTTTTTTCCCCCTTATAGTTCCTTCCTTTTGGGGATTGGTGAACTCAGCCTGGAATCTTTGCTCTGTTGGGAAAAGGCAATCACCTGTCAATATAGAAACCAGCCATATGATCTTTGACCCTTTCCTAACTCCACTTCGCATAAACACAGGAGGCAGAAAGGTAAGTTTTCTGACATGTCTTGGTATAAAAACCAAGAGTTAACAGATGAAAAATATGTGCCACTTTCAGTATTTATGAAGTATTTTCACCTTGTAATGCCAATAAGCTCTTAGGCAGAATAATAATAAATGTAAAGCTGTGAAAATTACACATTGTTACCTCCCCTGCAATGATCAAAACCGTACACTTTTAGGTATCCTGAAGCACTTCTTAATTGCCATACAGTACTGGTTCCTTTAAACTCACCTGTGAGTAGAAGAATGGGTTCATTTATAAAAACTCACAGCTAATCAGTGGTGTTTGTCCTGCCAGACAAGTAGGATTGTAAAGCCTCAGGAATGCAAATATTGTCTCAGAAGGCTAGATTCTCCTCTTTTGCTGGTATAAATCAGGAGTAACCTCACTGAAATCAGTGCTGTAACATTGCTGTAAATAGAGAGGAAAGAAGATTCGGGTCCAGAATGTTATGAAATGGAGGATTTAATTGGCTCACTCTGGAAGCTGGGGAGAGAGAGAGGCAGGCTTATAAAAATCTGTTCAGAAAACAGTTTAGTCTCCTAATTACTCTAGAGATTATCAGTACTTGTGCTCCTAAAACCAAGTTACACTGAAGCAAAGCACCTCTGCCATGCATTAATTAGAAAGCATACAAAAATATTTATAATAAATCAATATATCTTTGGGCACATTAGATCAGATAGAAATGATGGGTCAAAGACAATTTACCTTACTTGAGCTGAAGAAGACTACACTCATGAGTAAGGTGAACAAGATTTGGCCCATTGGCATATTTGCAGTGTAATTACTAGAACTGCTTGGTTTTCTAGACTAAATCTGCAAATCTCAATTAATTTAATATTTTTCTGAAAACAAAACAAAAACCAAACAATTACATGGAAAAATCAGTTGCCTTCTGAAATATTATTGTGCCAATTTGGAGGCTACATCCTATTTTACTGAAGTATGAAACAGGAGGGATTTTAGTCCTGTTTTAAGTGCATATTTCAATGTAACCTTAACTATAGCGTTTCTACCAACAATTCCATAACAAGAGCTGTATGTTCTAGTAATGTGGGTCACCTTCTGACCTTTTTTATTGTTGCCTTTTAGTCTTCTGTATTACCTTTTGATTTATTTTGCATGATTAGATTGCATATTATGGAAAGGGCAGAGCCATGAGAAAATTCTATTTACAAATTATTTAAATGCTGTGAATTTAAGAGGATTTAAAAGGATTTACCGTACTCATAAGAATATATTGTTAAAATTACTTCCCCCTCAATTTAAATATAAAAAAGTGAAGGGAAACATGTTTTGTCAGAGGCAATTGGTAAATAACAATATCAGGGTATTTCATTGTGTTTGCTAACATCTGTGAAGAGTAGTTACACACTCTATTATTCATAAACTGCAGCTTTTACGTGGCACACATTTTAAAAACTATAGACCTGATTCTGCATTCAAACCCTATATGCTTAACTGAGGAATTGTTGAATTGTATTTTATTATTATTAGTTTTGTTGAAAGTTATCAGGTTGGTTTGTCTTTTTACCTGTAATTAAGTTAATTTGGTTGAGTTTTCAATAGAACTAACAAACGATTCTTCTTTTTCTGCTCTGGGTGTTTGTCAGTGACTGAGGTGTTAACGAACCTGTTAAGGTGTCAATTACATATACAGATACAGAAGCAAATAGTGAAGCTGTGCTGGGCAATATTCTGTCCTCAGAAATCTTCAGTAAATTGTTCCAGCATTAGGCCTTTCTTTGACTAGTATCCTTGTGGGTGCTCCACTTCAGGTGTGCATGCACCTTCAAACAGAGATTTTAGGCCCATTTGGCCCACGCATGTGCCCTACATGTCCTTGTGCACTGTGCTTAGGCTGTATAGGGCTCGTGGGCGAACCACCCTCAGTTCCTTCTCAGTCACCTCTGCCTGAGATGGAGTGTTCAGCGTGCCTGCTTCAATTGGTTGAGCTTGCCTGGGCTAGCGTTTGGTTAGTTGTTAGAATTGAGTTGAGTTCATTGTTTAGTATAGTTCAGTTTGTTTTTCCTGGGGCACACGCACATCTATCAGAAGTGCAATTTTCATTCAACCCTTAAGAGCAGGGCCAGCAAGACCCAGAAGATTAGGGTCAAACACCTTATGTTGGAGAGATCTCTTTGCCAGGCCTCAGACCCAGGTCAGGAGGACTTCCTTTATACATCAATCTCTGACTGAGCATAGTGCACTGCCTACCTCGGCACTGCATTCACCCAGACTTTGAGGGAAAAGTTGGAAAGTACTCAGTCTCCAAGAAGAGGCTTTCTAGTTCTCCTCACAAAAAGCCTTTCTGGGCTTGGACTCTATATGAACTTTAAGTATGCGAGTCGTCCATTGAAGTTCCTAACTTAAGTACATAAACTAACTTTAAACATATGCTTAAGGGCCTTGCTGAATTGCGGCCTATCTCTTCATACACAAAATACACCTGAAATTATTTAATTGTGCAGGATATTAGGAAAATATCAGGTATAGTGCATAAATATTTGTGTTTTAGCAAACAAAAGATCTTATAAATACAGATCCTTAGGTTATATATGGCCCCAAATTTGTTTTTACTGAACCAAGGATCAATAGATATGTTTCCAATTTCTTTAATTAAAAATTGCACTGGAAAGTTTCATGTTAAGAAATGTTTCTCTGCGTTGTTTGCAACACAAAAATGATAGCATTATACTAATGCTGTAAAACTTACAAGTAAAATTGTCCAGAAATTATTTATGGTTTTAGTTCAGCAAAATACTTGAGCATGTATATAAGTGCTTTGCTGAGCCCAATCCTTTAAGCAGAAATGAAACTGTTTTATGTACAAAGTACAAAATGAGAGAAATGCAAAAAGTGAAAAGAAAATTATACTTCAAGCATCATTTCCAAGGACTTCTTAATTACATGATTTTTAAAGTAATAGTGTTCCTTTAGTTCTAGGCAGAGCTCATTCATTATCTCATTCTTTCCATTTATTGTTGTTAAAAGAATAATAACAAATATACATGGATTTACAAAAAACAAAACAAAAAAACACCAAACCCTGCAAATGGGAACAGACACATTTAAAAATGCATAGACAAGATCTGAGTCCTATTAAACTCATTTCTAAAAATGTCATTTTATCAAAATTGCCATTCAAATGGAAGTAGTTATTTGAAAGCATATTTCAAGCAGGAACTGGTCCTAATGATTACTTTGAATTATTGCTCCTAAGAAATGTGTATTCAGCATAAAGATTTAAGAAAAACACAGGAAGTAACCAGAGGTTTCAACTGTATTTATTCAAATGCAGGCATGGTATTTTTCAACCCTAAGATTAATTTTAAAATAAAATATATTGATCTGGTGAAACCTCTTAGAAATAATTTATTCTTTCATAACATTTTATCTGTTAACAGGGGAGTGCTTAAAATGGTATTTTAATATTTCATGACTTACATCTATATAGCAGTTCTCTTGTTTTATTCAGTCCTTTAGTGACATGGAATAATATGGATGAACAGATAATGTGAGGTAACAGGATAATTAAAATCATAGAGGACAGAGTCTCTTTTACAAAAGGTGTAGATATTCCAAAGTGATTTATCTTCACCTGTTGTCTCGAGCAATGAGCTTTCTTTTGTGCATTGCTGTTGGAAACAATATGGGACATGTGAAATTTGTCCTTAATATATTTCCATAGCAACTCTGAATGTTTATACAAACAGAATTGAGAATCAATTTAATCTGTGGCACAGAATTTGAGAAAATGCATTATTCAATTATGTTAATTCTATTAATTAGAGCTGGTCAGAAATTTCAGTTTGGAACACTTTCCATTGAAAAATGCTGATTTGACAGAAGTGAGCGTTTCACAGAATGTATTGATTTCATCAAAATTTTCTATGGTAAATTATTAATTTTTTTCATTTGTTAGAGTGAAAACATTTCATGTTTACTTTATTGTTCTGACTTTTATAATTTGTTATAATTTGTAACATAACAGTCAAAACAATTAAGTCTAAATTAAATGTTTTGATGATGCTGAAGCAAAATATTTCATTTAACAAAAAACTAAGATTTCTACTTTTCATCCTGATTCACGACAATACAAAATTTGGAAATCTCAAAAGTTCCCACAGGATGGGAATTCCATTTTTTGACCAACTCTTCTACTAATAAAACGCTGTCTGGGAAGGAGTGCCATGGAGATGTGTTATCAGTGGGCCAAATCCTGCTTGACTCATGCAAACGAGAACATGTGCTCCTCCCCTGGATGAGATGATCAGCCTTTGGCCTGTGTGTGTGAGTTAGCCCCCTATACAAAAGATTTCTAAAACTGATCAATAAGGGTCAAATGATAAAGGTAGAAAAGAAACTCCAGTCTCAGGGCCAGATTGTGATTATCTGTGTGTGTGTGTGGCTGGCTGGCTGGCTGGGGGGAGCTGTCAAGTCCCATGGTATGGAAGTCCTCTCACATGGGGCAGGAAGGAAGTGGGGCAATAGACCCACACCCATGAACTGATCAACAGAGCAAAGCTACATGTCTGGGGGAGGAAGCATGTGGCAGTGGGCACGTTTGTCTGACTCTGCATTGACCAGCTCATTATCGTGTGAAGTGCTGAGGGCAGCTTGAGTACAAAAGGTGATTCACAGAATACATCATTTCGTCTCATGACACCAGATATACCAATCCAATGCAGTTTCACATTTTGGGGAACTTGATTACTTTCAAGAAGTTGCCTTGGGAATTACAGCACTTCCTTAGCGTAGCTGCTACTTTAGCAGTGCTGCAGTTGATATCTAGGGAAGTAGGTCAGGCCTTTGAATTTGAGAATTAGCTCTTGAAGTATGTTAGATCAAGGTGGATTGTGGAGTTCTACTACTGAAATTCTACAAAGGGATTTGATCCTTGTCAGAAGCATTCATTTTTTTCCTGTGTATTGGCTTGAGTTACTGTTTCTGGAGCTTGGAGCGACGTCTGTTCTTAACCATTGATATGTTTTGCATTAATTGTTGCTTGTGGGAACCCCGATTGATCTAAATGTTGAGGAAGTGGAATGACAAATAGCCCTTTTTGATTCAGATACTAAGCTTGGGAAAAAATCCAGACTTTTTCCTGAACATCTCTTCACTTTGCTCACTGAATTGAGTGTCATTGCTCTAAGCTGAGTGGTGGTGGTGTATATTTCAACAGATTTTCTTACATTCTCCGTTTGTTGCTAAGCCTTGTTGGTCCTCTTACACTGAGGATTTGGTTTAGCAGGAGCTATATTTATATTTTTTTCATGTTGGATGTGGCTTTCATATGGGTTGAGGCACTTGGGTTTTCAGGGCTATTAACCAATTGATATAGCAGCCAGGGAATTGCTTTGACAACACTTAACTGTGGTTATCACATTGTACAGTAAGGGATTTTTTGGAATTGATACTAAGACGATTAAGTGCAAATAACAAGAGACTGTAAATTGGTTGAACCTATAAGAAATCCTAGAGTTAAGATAAAGAAGCACAAGCCTAGATACACAATAGTGAGCCAGAAAACCTACTAGTCGTGCAGTGAAATGAAAATCTTCATTAAATACATCTTTTAAAACTGATTTGATTGCTGTAGATGAGTGCAGATGGGGAGGGGAAGGTTCAGTTGAAGTTATCAATTCTTGTAACAGGAACATAGCAGGTGAACCCGGGTCTTGTGCAGGTGTCCTGATTTTTATAGAGACAGTCCCGATATTTGGGGCTTTTTCTTATATAGGCTCATATTACCCCCCACCCCATCCCGATTTTTCACACTTGCTGTCTGGTTACCCTATGTGCAGGTATGTAAAGGGGGAACTGATTTTCTTGTACTTCGATTTTAAAAGTAACATTTTTAATATGACTTTTTTTTAATTCAGTGCGACTATCCTAGGCCTAAAAACTCTAGGTGGGCTGCGCTGTTCAAGGGAGGATTAAGCAGGTGACTTTTAGGAAGGGGCTGCTGCTTGGTGGTACATATCTCCGCCATGTCATTCTGTCAGTTTTGCCCTTTTTGAGCTGGGCCTTGATCCTGCAACATGCTGAGCGCCCTCCATTTCTGCTGACTTCAGTAGGAGTTGAAGATATTCAGCACCTCATGGGTCTGAGCTTTTAGTGCCAATGTTGAATTAAAAAGCCAAGTGCTTGGTATCACACTGCTGAAATCAGCTGGGGATTTGCCGCAGATTCAAGTCCCACTTTTGCAGCAGTACCAGTAACATATTTGACAATCCTGTTACTATTTCCTCAAGTCTTCCGTTGTTAGTTGCAAATTCAGTTTGTTCATGCAGCCATCTAAACTACATGCCTGTTGATCTCTGATTCAGCAGCATGAAACCATATGGATCTAAAATATTTCCATGAAATTTTCTTTAGGACTACAGGCTTGTTTAGATGAACAGTTAGTGCATGGCAAGCTGAGGTGTAAAGCTATAGTGCACTAGTGTGCTGCATATTAACTGTCCGTATGGCCCCTGCTACTGCACACTAGGAAACCTTCAGCACGCAGTAGCATGGTCCACGCAGATAGTTACTGTATGGCGTGCTAGTGCGCTGTTGTAGGTTTTACACCCCAGCTTGCCAGTCACTAGCTGTTCATCTAGGCTTGCCTAAGAAACTCGCCTTTACACAAAATAGTTCCACTCCCAGTCTTCTCCTAACAGTCTCTGTCCTTTCAATATTAATGGAAGAACTCAAGGAATTGTAGGCTTCGAAAACTTTGTTTCAGACTTTTTCAAGAACTTTTGTAGAGCTTTTGAACAAACACATTGAGCTAAGTTCCTCCCAGGAATAACTCCCCTGAAGTCAGTGGAAGAATCTGTTCCATTGTTTGTCTGGACTACAATACAATCACTTTTTAGCTACAATTCTAATCTATTTATTTTGTAACTGGAAAACCATTAGAAGACTAAAAATGTTGGAGATGTGTAGCCCCTAATTGAACGTTGTGAGCCAAAATGCATAAGATTTCTTGCTCCAGGACCTCCGCCTGTTACAATTTTTCTGTCCTTTCAGTGCTTTTTGACTTAGGCTTTGTAATGGAGCTGGTCAAAATGTTTCCATATTTTTAACCAAAAAAAGTGTGAAAATATTTCTGAAACGTTTCACAAAAAAATTCTCACCATTTTTCAACCCTCTCTGCTGTGTATATGTCCAGACATTTCCCTCTACCCTGGGCACTCTCTGCACTTCGGATTTTTCTCCTATCCTAGTGGGGAAAGTGGGTTGGAGGTGACATGGGGGCACAAGGGAAAGAGTTTTGGGACAAGGGCTGCAGGGGGCGGGTCAGGCATGGTAGTGCTCCGCCTGCATGGCTACGAGCGTCTGGATCGAGTCCGCTTGGCGCTCCATTATGCTTATCAGCCAATCTGTGCTTTGCTGCCAGAGCACCACGCTTTTGTGCCGGCGCTCCTCATTCTGCTGGCGGATCTTCCTTTCACTGTCCCGCCACTCCTGCACTTCTCAATTTTCATTACTTGAATGCTGCATTACTTCATGCAACATGTCTTCCTTGCTTCTACGTGGCCTCTTTCTGATTCTTTGGAGTCTTTCGGCCGGTGATAACATGGACGGCTGAGGTCTCAAGGTTGCATCTGTAAAGGCAAAATGCAACACTTAACAGAGGCAATGATTCCCCATACTTAAGGGCAAGCAGAGTCTACATAATAGCATAATTTGCCCATCCCAAAGTGAGCGCACATAACGCACAGGTTATGGTGAGTAACCACAGGGTCAAGTGTGACTGATTGTTTCACTCTGTACTGTCCTCTGGGTTTCTGTGCCTTGGGGAGAGGCAACAGCGGTAGGGGGCCCCTATACTGAACACTGTCCCCACATTTTCCACAGGAGTTCATCCTGGAAGATATCTCACTGCTGAGGGTGACCTGGGAAGCAAGGGAGGGTCTTCTACTGCAATGCGGCTTCCACCCTGGCCCATATGCAGCTTGCCTGTGTGCACTAATGGTCTCCCCATCCCTCCATGGCACAGTGGCGCTGACAAGTTAATCTTACTGGGACAAGGACCACAGTGGCTCTCCCGAGAAACCTGCAGAAGCGCATTGCCCAGCTTCTGGATGAGACCTTTAAAGAGATCACGGAGGCCGATTACCGTGATGTGAGAGCACATCAACGCCCTATTCTGCATCTAGGCATGCATGCAGCCCTAACCCTCCTCACCCCAAGAGCCCGCACCAAATAACTTCCTTCCCAAAATAAAAGCCACTTACTGGGAACCTCCTCTGGTGTTTGTCCTTCCCCAAACACTGGCCGCCGTGACTGACTACCTTCCTCTTGGCTCTAGAACAGCTCCTGGCTACATGCATCTAGGGATTCCGGGGTGTCTTCCTCTCCCTCAGCACCCTCGCTCCTGCTTCGCTCCTCCTCCTGCCTTGTTGAACTGGGTTCTGAAGTGTCCACGGTGGTACTCGGAGTGAAGGTGGGGTCGCCCCCAAGTATCGCGTCCAGCTCTTTGTAGAAATGGCAGGTTGCGGGGGCAGCACCGGAGTGGCTGTTTCCTTCGCGGGCTTTGCGGTAGGCATTCTGCAGCTCCTTCACTTTAATCCTGCACTGCAGTGCATCCCGATCATGGCCCCTTTCCATCAGGTCCCTTGATATCTGCCCGAAGGTATCTTAATTCCTACGGCTGGAGCACAGCTGGGACTGGACAGCTTCCTCCCCTCAAACACGGATGAGGTCCAGCACCTCGCCATTGCTCCCTACTGGGGATCACCTGGCGCGTGGAGGCATGGTCACCTGGAAAGATTCACAGAGAGCACTCCATGCCTGGCTGAGCAAACAGGAAGGGGATTTTCAAAATTCCCAGAGAATTGAAAGGGTGGGTCTGACGGTTGGTCATCTGAGCACAGGGTAGTAGAGTTCAAAGTGATGACCAGAGTGGCTGGAACAGGCATTGTGGGACACTTCTGGAGGCCGATCAGAGTGCACTAACAGACCAGGGCGTCCACACTGGTGCCGCGGTGCTCCGGCAGGGGCACACAAAACGTTATTCCACTCGCCGAGGTGGAGTGCCAGGAGCGCTGTAGCCGCGTAGTCAGAGTGCTCTACGTGCCTTGCCAGTGTGGACGGGTAGTGAGCTAGTGCGCCCAGGGCTGCTTTAATGCGCTGTAACTCGCAAGTGTAGCCAAGCCCACACTGTTCATGAGCCACAAAAGAACCATTATGTGGTGTCATAGAATCATAGAAGATTAAGGTTGGAAGAGACCTCAGGAGGTCCTCTAGTCCAACCTCCTGCACAAAGCAGAACCAACACCAACTAAATCATCCCAGCCAGGGCTTTGTCAAGCCGAGCCTTAAAAACCTCTAAGGATGGAGATTCCACCACCTCCCTGGGTAACCCATTCCAGTGCTTCACCACCCTCCTAGTGAAATAGTGTTTCCTAATATCCAATATAGACCCCCAACCCCCTCTGCAACTTGAGACTATTGCTCCTTGTTCTGTCATCTGTCACCACTGAAAACAGCCGAGCCCCATCCGCTTTGGAACCCCCCTTCAGGTAGTTGAAGGTTGCTATCAAATCCCACCTCACTCTTCTCTTCTGCAGACTAAACAAGCCCAGTTCCCTCCATGTCCTGCCATTTCAGTGCAGTGTTGCAGGAGTCCATGAGGACACTGTTTCATGACCATGCAAGTCATGATGTGGACACCTCAAGGTGGTGTTACAGCATCACTCTTGTAGTTATTCTGTGCCTCTCTGCTGCTCCATTTCATGGCAAGGCGGGTCTCCATCTCCACAAGGCTGCATATCACTGGTACAGATAACTGGATTTCAAGATCCGGAATTTCAGCTTGAGTTGCTTAATGTGTTTACATGCAGATTAATTCCCCAGTAAGAATGCTGCTGTTGAGAACACTCCACATGATGCAGTTCTTTCGCAGCCCTGGCTTTGTCTCTTGATTATCAATTTTAGTAAATTTAACAGGCAGCCCTTCAGAGTTTTAAAAAAAAAAATCAGTTTTAATAGACCATCCAAACCCTTATGAGATACACGGCACACTCCTCCCCTTGCCTGCGAACAAATATATGATTTCTCTTGTTTCTCTTTGTCACTCCACATAAGCCCCGCAGCAATCGGCAAAAGAACAAAATAATTTTACTGAGAGGCTACTGTAGTGTGGTGTCACTCATGCAACAGGCACTGTGGACCCCAATCTCTAAAGCAACACAAAATCCCATTGAAACAGAATGACCCACTGTAACAGGCTGGCAGCCTGGCTGAACCACCCACTGCTGTTAACAGGAAATGAGATGGCGTAACAGTGAGTGGGAGTAGCCTGTAAGAGGGGTGACATTTTCTAATCTATGTTATGCAGCAGGTTCGACTACATAATCATAATGGTTCCTTCTGGCCTTAAAAATCCATAAATCTCAATTCTGTTGAGAGGGTTTGGTCTGGTGCTATCAGTGGAACCCTGCCAGAGGAGAAGGCATTGGGGTGCTTGGACATATTTTGTGGTGTTAAACCTGACCCTTGAGGAGCTCAGGTTTTTTGGAATGGGATGAGGAAATAGTTCTCGCTCACGCCAACTAAATCAAAAAACTTTGATCTTTCTGAAACTAGGAAGTGGCGGCCAATTTTACACCAGCAGTAGTTTTCCCTCCTTTCTTAAATGGTTTCTTAAATTGAAAATGTATTCCTTTTATTAAAAAGTGTTTCTCATAGCATTGCCCCCCAAAGTTAACAAATGGTGGAGCTCAAAAGGAAAGGCTGCTGCTGCTTATAGCAGTTTGGGAGTCAAATCTCAAACAAGTGCCTACGAAACCTTCACACAACCATACATCATCATCTCTTTTGTTTAGCCCATTTTTAGAGAGAGGTTACTTTAGAATATTGTTCTGAGGCTTACTTGTATTTTGTCCTGCTTGTTAAATCAACGCCATTGTTGTTCTGTACAGATCTTCAAGTGAAAGAAAAAATACTTAGTGGAATTTCAATTATCTAGATAACTTTTCACTAAATCAGAGTTGCCTGTATTTTAAGACATAGTATCTTGCAACTTGCCAGGACTAGAAATAAGTGCACAGTTGCCCAGTACCAAGAGAAATACAAACAGAGCTTGATGTGTAGCTGGATAAACCAGCTGAGCTCTGTTGAAGCCAATGGAGCCAGATTGATTTACACCATCTGAGAATCTGGCTCCAAATGGATATCTAATCTCTGTAATCTTCAAGTTAGCAGCAAATTGTTGTCATTGTGAAATGATAGGCCCCGATCCTGCAAACACTTACAACATTTATCCATGTGAGTAAATTTGCCTGTGCGATTCCCTTTTTTTCAGGATCAGAGTCTTAAATAGTTTTTAAAACACGGTTTATACCACAGATTATGTCCAATGCCTTCTCAGATGCCGTGGGCATGCAATTATATAACAACAGGGTGTGTCTTATCTCTCTACTTAAGTTCTTTTACTAGTTTACCTTCTCCTCCTTACTAAAAGGACACTAAGTCACCCTTATTTTAAAAAAAGCATGGTTTTCTAGGTCTTGTGCATTTCCAGGCATGAAGATAAATTTCATGTTTTATTTTGTTGGAATAATTCAGAGTTCACAATTTGAGATACTACTGCAATCACCACTTCTTAGGACTGGCGGAGGAGCCAGGTGTTGCTTAATATGGTAATAAAAAAATTCCAAAACAATTTTTGTCATATTTAAAAAAAAAACAGTATGAGAATAAGATTCTCTCTCCTGTCTTTGTAAGTCTTTCTTTTGGAAATGTCTGCTTGCTGCTGCGAAGTTAAATATCATAGGATTTCTGTTCTAAGAAGTCACACTGAGGGATTTAAAACACCGATTGTTTTACTAGTTTTTATTTGATTGTGGAGGTGGTTGGAACATTGATGGTAATTTGCCTCTTGTTCCCAAAATGGCATTTTGACAATAGTTTAGCAAGCCAGCATGTCAGTGTCACTCCTGAGCCATCTACACTACAATCAGTTGCAATTTGCCTTGACCTTGAATGTTAGACTTCTGAAATGGAAGTTCTGTGTTCTGCATATTGTAGTTCGTAGAGGGCTGGGTTTTCAAAAGTGCCTTCAGGATTTCGGTGCAGAGGTCCCATAGAAAATCACTGGGACTTGGGTTTCTAAATCCCTACCTAAAATCTTTAATACTTCAGCATGAATTTGGCAGCAGAAATACAGTTCTCTGCAATATGAACAAGCATGATTAAAAATATAAAACTACTGTACTGGTAAGGCTGGGGCAAAATCCTGACTCAGGGTTACACATGTTCCCCCCCCCCCCCCCCCAACCGTGACTGTGCTAAGTAGAACCATGGGCAAAACGGTTGCGCTCCTGTTCTGGTTCCCTGAAAAACACAGGCCGTGTCCACATTAGGATAAACCATGTTAGCTAACACATTCGAACTAATATGTAGAGCTGATTTTAAAAAATGTTTTGCTGCAAAAAATGTCAGTGACTTTCATCCAAATCTTCACTCCGTTTTTAGGGGAGTGGGCTCAGAACCTGGGTTCCAGTGCAAATTCAAACATCTGCAATACTATTTTATAGCCCCACAGCCCGAGCTCTGTGAGCCTGTGTCAGCTGACCCAAGCTCTGACTCGGTGCCATGGGATTTTTATCACTGTAGATATATCCTGAGTCCACAAGCCAGTCCCACAGATACCAGTTTACAATGCAGACATACCCACTAGGATTA
Organism: Chelonia mydas; assembly: GCF_015237465.2. NCBI lineage: Eukaryota > Metazoa > Chordata > Testudines > Cheloniidae > Chelonia > Chelonia mydas. Next base: position 12,167,091 of record NC_051254.2, read on the forward strand.
ACATGTTTTAAAATTATACCTTTTTTTCCCCTAGTTTTTGCAGTGCCAGGCTGAGCAGCAAATGACCATTGTGTGATGGGGTTTAAGATTTATTATTATGATTATTACTATAACACCTAGGAGCCCAAGTCATGGACCAGACCGCACTGTGCAAAGTGCTATACCAGCATAGAATAAAAAGACAGTCCCTACCCCAAGGAGATTACACTCTAAGTACAAATCGAGGTTACGGATTGTTCATCCCTGTCTGGCTGTATCTGTGAGACAGTACTGCGGATAGACAGTGGTCACACTAGCAACCTAACCATTGGGTTAGAGGGGTCCATACATTGGTCCATACATTGTAACACACACCTTCAAAGTGCTTCTGGTCCCTATTCTCACTCCTCCACTCCAGTTTCTTATTTCCTAGCATTTAAAATTGTGTGGGTATTTTGTCTATCATAGTGCTAATAGTGTCCATTTTCAAGAACTCTTTGTTACCCTGATGTGCTTTTAATTTTGGATTAAATTCATAATACTATAGAACGTCAATATTGCATTTTGCCAAGTATTGAAATTACTACTTGCCATCCTTCCTTTTTTTCCCTCTAATAAGTTAGAGTAATGGTAATAACATGATAGAGTAACAGTATTTACAATACTTTAGACACACAGTGAATCCTGACCAATTAATTAAACCTTGTGTGACAGGGTCGGGCCAGATGACTACAGGAGCGTAATAAAAGACAGATATGTTAGCCCCAGGTTAAGTAGGTCCCTTTTCCCTGGGTAAGGTAACAAGGAAGGTTCCAGAACAAGCAGGAACCTTCTGGAGACAATTAAGACAGACAGGCTGATTAGAACACCTGCAGCCAATCAAGAAGCTGTTAGAATCAATTAAGGCAGGCTAATCGGGGCACCTGGGTTTAAAAAGGAGCTCACTTCAGTTTGTGATGCGTGTGAGAGGAGCTGGGAGCAAGAGGCACTAGGAGCTGAGAGTGAGAACATGGACTGTTGGAGGACTGAGGAGTACAAGCATTATCAGACACCAGGAGGAAGGTCCTATGGTGAGAATAAAGAAGTTATTGGAGGAGGCCATGGGGAAGTAGCCCAGGGAGTTGTAGCTGTCGCACAGCTGTTCCAGGAAGCACTCTAGACAGCTGCATTCCACAGGGCCCTGGGCTGGAACCCTGAGTAGAGGACGGGCCCGGGTTGCCCCCAGACCTCCCAACTCCTGGTCAGACACAGGAGGAGTCGACCTCGACTGTGGGTTCAGAAAAACGGCCAAGCTGAGGGCTGCCGTGAAGCTCCAAGGCAAGCAAATCCGCCAATAAGCACAAGATCCACCAAGGTGGAGGAGGAACTTTGTCACGCTTGTCAGTTTGGTGATGCCATATGGTAGTCATTTTAGGTCATGCTTAAAGACTTAACTTGCTTTTAAAGGCACATAACAGTCTGTTGCAAATTACCTTCTTTTTATGATCACTAAAAATGACTCTACCTGATTTTGATTTATTGGGAATGAACAAGTCAGTGTACACTGGCCAAGGACTGTTACATAAACTCTGTAGTGCAATGTGTGTAAATGAAAATTATTTGGTTGGATCCCTTATATCTTTCCTTTCATATGGAACGTTGATAAATTCATTTGTATATTATTTAAATTAATGCCTTTATAAATAATTGGTTCATTTGGCACATGCTACAAAATAACGATATTACTTAGCAGTTTTCTAACCTAAAATAGGGTGGGGAAGAGAGAAACTGACTAGAAATCAGTGAAATGGTTTCTCTGCCAGCTCGTTCCGATTCCATGCTGTTCAATCAATTCTGAGTATTACTAGCATTTTCCTCAAGAGTGTAATATATGGCAACTGCCAAGTTTTGCTTTGGTGATTACTAAAAGGACAGATTCTGTTGTGAACCATATTTCAGCACTGCAGAAATATAAAAAATGAACTGTTAGAAATGGTCCAGGAGGAATGAATAGCAATAAGACATCAATGTCATCTGTAAACTGATTTGTGTGAATTTTAGAGGACTTAATAATATGATGCTTTGATGTATAGTGTGATCGGAATGTTAATAAGTCTGATACAACTGTCAGAAAGTTTAATGAATAAAAAATGTAAATTATATACTATCACTAGTTAAAATAAGAATGTATCTTCCCTAATACTCCTCTGGCACTCTATGCGCTCTATTAGTAAGAGAGTATAAAATGCATTTGGCAAGTTAAAATAAATTTTGCCTGTCAGTCTGTCATTTGCTATTTACAGGAGAGTAAGACATTTTTAAACTCACTGCTACTTGTATATTCTGCTATTTGTAAAATATATATGAAAATGCGAAAAATGCTCATTCAAGGAATATTTGTGAGCATACACTCCGGGTTCTATTTTCTTATCACTGAAATGATCCTTAACTGAGATTTAAGTGAGTTGGAGGATTTGTGTAAGTTTGCCATACACACGAACACAAATCCTTTTCTGGAAATGCCAGGAATCTCTGAGAATTTGTCAGCTTCAGGAGAATTTGTGAAACCTAAAAAAGGGAAGGTGACGTGATGAAGCCCATTTAAAAGTAAAGAAACCTGGTCCTGAGAGTTTTGCCTGCCGAAGAGCTTGCAGGATCAGGTTTCATACACATACAGGATGTTTAGATACACAGTCTTCCTTGGGATTAGTGCCTGCTTAAGAATCCGCATCATTCTCTTTGAAGTAAATGCAAGATTATATATATAGTATATTCACCTTATAGTGTATAGTGTAACATCCTCCAGTTACTTGTCTTGTTACTCCACAATTACAGCCTCATGGCATATACATTATACCAGTTTTGCTTCCTTAACTGAATGACCTCCTAAATATAAATGAATGTATGGAAGGAAACAAGGTATACATTGCATCATGTTAAGTGGGAGTGAGGTGAGGTGAAGTTCAAGACACTCGAAGAGAGAGGGAGCTGTGTTTGGCTCCTATAATTATCTAGTTCCTTAACCCTTCAGATTGCTGCTCCAAACCCATGATCCTCTGTGTAAATCCAGAGATACCCAGTGATGCTAAATGGCAGCCGAACAGTCTCACATTACTGTTTTGTTTTACCTTCAGAGTCCACAGAAAATATTTTCTTTATATGACATACTTTTAACGAGTGTCTTGGCTGCTACAATGGAGGAATTAAAAGTGCCATGGGACTTCTTGGAAAAAGTTGGTATATTCATTCTGATGCCATATTCAGAATGGGGTAATTAAAATTTCACCTGAATAATATGCTCTTGGAGTTTCAATTGGATAAAATATTGTCCACATTCTTTCCTGAAACGTGTAGTGTTGCTGTGTGCAGTTAAACAGCTTGTTATCTCACTAACTCGTTATCTCAGTGATGGAAAAAAACTATCATCATGTCCTCACATCCAGGTTATCTCTAAATCTTGCAGATTCTTTCTGCATAACATCTCTAAAATATTGCCTTTCCTATCGATCCACACAGATAAAACTCTCTCATTCAGGCTCTCATCATCTCACGTTTTCATTACTGTAACATTCTTTCTCTGACCTTGGCAAAGGCAATTTTGCCCCACTCGTATCCATTCAGAATATTGCAGCAAAGATCATTTTCCTAGCCTGTTGCTTTGACCAATTCACCTTTCTTTGCATCTCTCCACTGGCTCCCTCTTCTCTGATGTATCAGATATAAGCTACTTGTCTTAACTTTCAAGGTCCTTCATGACCTGTCCCTGCTCTACCTATCTTCTTTCATTCAATATCAGAAAGTCAACTCCCATGTTGCTGGCCTCCATTGGCCACTTGTTAAATTTTGAAAAAAGCACCTTCTTGCTTTCTCCTATGCTGCCCCTTGCTCTTGAGAGAAGCTCCCCATAAACACACTCAAAACTAACTTATTATCCTCCTTCAAAACTCTCCTCTACCGTGAGGTCTATTTTAAAAACACAGCTTGGCAGTGCTTACACAGCTTGTGTACTGAGACCAGAGCCTATCATGGTGACCAGTACTGTCCCATTATTTCCTTATGTTCCCCTATCAGTCTGTATCTGTTGTTAATCTCTTGTCTTGCACTTAAATTGTAAATTCTTTGGGGCAGCGACTGTCTGTGTTTGTACAGCACCTAACACAATGGGGTCCTGGTCCATGACTGCGGCTTTTAGGTGCTATGACAATACAAATAACAAATATTAATCATTTATATGCATGCGCCAGTTCAGGGCCAAATCTGTACTAAATGTTAAAGTCTGAGTAGCTCTATTGAAGTGACTTTTACTGGTGGGCAGAAGTTTTGCCCATATGTACTAATCAGTTTGCAACTTTCATAGAATTTTTGAAACTGTTGGGTGAAAGGTACCTATAAAATGTCAGTCATTCAATCATTTGAAACGAGGGCGATGTGTTACTGTGTGGTTTGGGCAAGGGATCCATTGGAAGATGAGGAAGCCCATATCAACTTTAGAATATCATGTCTCCTCCTAAACTGGTGTAAATCAGCATAGCCCTATTGACTTCAATGAAGCAGTGCTGATTCACATCAGCTGTGGATCAACCCCCTTTTTTTCTGGTCCCTGGTTGTTCCTCTGTTTGTCATGATGCTGTTTTGCTGCACATGATGAAGATGTTACTCTAGCAGTCATTCTAATATCAATGAGAGAAAATTGTGGTACAATTCCATGCCGTCATGTTTGGGTAACTTAACAAAAAAAGATCAGTGACTGTTCTCATTTCTGAGGACTGAATTGTTTGAAATATTCAGATGGGTATAAAAAAGATCTATTGAGTGATTTTTTTATGCCCTTTTTCTGTTTAGCAACACACATGGTGCAGTATTTTGATAATATGCTTTTTGGGTTTATTCCATCCTGCTTTAAATCTGTGCACAAATCCAGATTTTTATTTTAACACTCACTCTCAGATGTAAAACCTGTTCGTTTTTATTTTCATTTGATTTGGTGTGAGTGACTGTATCTGATGACGGGAGAAGACTGAGGATTTTTTCTTTCTCATAGATTCTGATCTCACAATAAGGGTGAATAAGTCTCTAGCAGTGTATGGTTCCAATAGAATTACAATTTGTATTTCAGATTCATTAAAATACACTTCATGGGTTTCAGATGGATATTTCATCCCTTACTCTTTCGTTACAAAGGATGAAATTATACTATGCTGTATGGGAGTATAGTAGAGCTTAGTAAAATATGATGGGGTTTTTTTCGGCATGCTGATCTCTTGGGTTCAATATCGAGGAAATATTTTATATTGATGCTTGCCATAACAGATGAAAATATTCTGTTTCATACAGGGCAGCAGTCGGCAAAAGGCTGACTTGAAAAGCAAATTTAAGATTTAAAACAGACTTTTTTATGATCGTTGACTGAATTTTGGGGAAATGTTTTATTTAAAGAAGGCAGATATCAGATACCTATTATTTTCAAATATCCGTGACATGGCAGTGATTGGAATGAAGCAGTTGTCCTTTACAGACGATGACATATTGCGGACAGTAAATATGAAAATAGCTGACTCCATAACTGTTACAAGCCAACATTTTAACAGCTTCACAAACATTTAGGAATAATAATTCTTGTGTCCTTTTCACCGCAGTCTTAGTTTATTGTGATTACTCAACTGTTTGAATTGATGTATGCAGTGTCCTTATTAGCAGGTGAGGGCGTAGCACAGTGCCTGTAATAGTATATAGACTTGATCCGGTGATAAAACTCCCATTGACTTCAGTGGTAGAGAATCAGGCCTTATGGCCCCAGTTGTGCCAACAGTTACGCACATGCTTATCTTTACACACAGGATTAGTTCCGTTGACCTCAGTGGAGCTACTTGTGTGTGAAATCAAGCATGTGGAACTGGGACCTAAGAGGCGAGGTGGATTTTGGGTCTCCAGCTCTACATGTTGCTGTTCTCTTGGTCAGGGCTCCTACTATTATTTTTCTCTGTTTGCGACCAGAAATCATATTGTATTTGTCAGGACTTTCTGCCTGTTCTGCAACTAAAATGCTTTACTTGATAATGAGCATGTGTCAATTCTGCTAGACCTAGCTGGGGATAAATCCCACAGTTGGCAGTGTGGAATACAAATTGCTGTAGCAGTGGAATGTGCCATTCAATATTCTGAATAACATCTCGGTATTAGAAAGAACTGCAAGTCTGTTGCCTTTCTCCCTGTCCTGTTAATCACAGGTTGCAGAGCAGAGAGACAGAGCATGTTTATAGACAGAATTAAACTATGTATTTGGGATTAGAAACTAGAAAGGAGCTTAAGGATAAAACTGAAGAGGTGGTCAATGTACTGCTTCTAATAGGCGAAAACAAATCCCAGATCTGTGGATCAGCAGCTACTCATCAAGTCTGAGATCCTGGTGGCAAAATGATGCTGTATTTGAGCTCACTGTCACTCCAAAATCGAAGAGGAAACTTCAATAGATAACAAAAATGGGAAGAAAGTGAGCATAATTTGGGGATGACAAATGATCCTAGTGAGAGGGGTGGTGTACCCTGCAGTGAGGCTGCAGGAGTAAGAGTTACAAGGAGATCACAGGTTGAATTTCTAACCTATTCTGAAGTTTTGCTTTTTTATTGTGGGTATATTCTTGCTATACAAATAATGTAACAGAAAACCATGTATCATCCTCATATTGATTAGTTGTATGCCAGCCGTCCGTCAGGTGCATGAGTGCCTGATTTATAACTGTTCGTTGTGGATAACTTTCAACTGACAATTATGTTTTCAACCCCCTGCCACCATGCTTGCTGGTTTCAGTGGGGCTCCGTGTGTGTGTGTGTGTGTGTGTGTGTGTGCAAGAGACTGCCCGCCTGAAGCGGGTTGCAGGATCAGGACCTAATCATGTGCATCCTATAAACACAAGCAGTTCTAGGGCCCGATCTGTCACTTGCCACTTAGACAAAAACCTCCTATTGGATGTCCTACCACAGGCTTCCTCATTGTGGCTGCTCGCTGCCTCGCCTCTCAGAAAAGCCATTGATCAGGAGTGAACATTGCATTGAACACCACTATCTTACATGGCATCATGCCACAAAACTTAGGTTAGTTTGCATGGGAGCTTGCTTCTTATAGTGGCTGCTCCATACCTCTCCTTAACCCCACCCCCATAATAGATGCAATCTAAATCAGATGATGTTCCTGCAGAGAAGGGTCTTTTAGCTGCTAAGTGAGGTGGCTGGTGCAGGGACACACTTAAAGTCCATTTTGTAGCCTCCTGCCCAGTCCCCAATTTCAATGGGCTTCACATACATTGCTCCCCTCCATATGTGGTTGCAGAAGTGAGCATCTGACCTTACGGCCTTTCTTTAGATGGATTCTTCTCATTAGAGTAATGGAGGCAAAAATACCAGGTGAAATATTCATCAGTTGCTAGAAAAGAGAAGTTATAGGATAGTCACCTCGGCATGTAAAGACGCACTCAAAGTGGGCAGCCTTATAAGGGAACCCAAGTAGTAAAAAGCTGATGCCTATGCTAACCTCAATAGCAGGATATCCAAAGAATACTTTTAGAAGCCTCCCTTTAGAAGTGTGTGTTTTCTTGAAGGTATTAGAAAATTATATGCTCCATCTCTTCTTTGCACTATAATTTTGTTCTTGCAAAAATAAGTACTGTTTTTCTCCAGATTCTATTGTCTGTTGACATAAGTAGGATAAATAGACAGAAATAGTGTGCCTTCAAGCTTTCCTCCAGTTCTGATTAGAGCTCTTTATGCTTTCCCTTGCTTTCACTGAATAATCTGCCTTCAAAAATATAGTAAAAACTACATATAATGGTTGTGAATGTTGCAGATGATAAATGTGCTCTGTTGCAGATGCTTGAAAAAAGATAATTTACTGTTTTTGGTAAAACCAACTTGATCTGAATATACCAAACATGGATTAATACTTTGTGGATAAATAAATATTTAAAGAGCAAAGGAAGAAGGTTAAACATTATTTTCAAGATTGTCTTAGGCAGAAGTGAGGAATAAATACATAAAGTCACGTAAATTCAAAACTGATGCTGGAACTACATGTGGATTATTGTTAACATGAACCAGAGATACCAAAACTATTGAATTTATATTTTATCTGACCTGCCTGTTTGAAAATAGCTTCACATTTATTACATATGCCCATGAGATAACAAAGCTAGCAAATAATACTGGGCCAAATAACCCTTTATCCATACCAATAGTCCCACTGAAGCATGAATAAAGATTGCAGTATTGATATTCTGTGGCGTGTAACTTAATAATGATCTCCTGCATATAAAATGAGATAAAGCCAAGGCATTCATAGAACATACGGTTTGAGGTGAAGCCAAGACATTTATTTTGGGAAGCTAGAGAACTGTATTCAGTTAAAATGTTCTATTCTAGTGAAATCAGTACAGAAAATTAACAGGATCGCAGCTTCATTCTCTCCCCTTCAGGATAAATGTCTAATATTGTATACTGTATCAAATGATTTTTGTTAATTGACTAAGCAGGTTGATGGAAGAATGAAGCTTCCTGAATCATTATTGAAAAACAGTCTTCTGGTCAGCGTTTAAGGCCAGAATGGACGACTAGATCAACCAGTCTGACCTCCTGTGTCGTCGTCACCACCACCACCCAGTGCCCGCACACTAAACCCAACAACCAGAATTAGACGGAAGTATTATAGCCCACAAGAGACTAGATTATATGTGCCACAGGGAGAGAACAGGAGGGGCCGAGGTGCACTAGTGCCTGAGGCCCTCTCGGTGGCAGGGAAATAAGCCCAAAGCACAGACGTAGCCAATCTGAAAAGGGCTTAATTTACAGCGTGTGGATTTAAATCCAAATGAAACTCCAAATCAGAGGATACCCTCCCAGGGCTCTGGACACCCTGGACATACATTCAAAGATTGAGTAACATAGGAACTATAACAAAGAGGGTCAAGCTCAGGGGCATGTTGTGATTGCAGCATGGCATGGGGGAAGAGATGTGATCTCAAATAGGTAAGTCCTAAGCCCTCTAGGGCTTTATTGGTCAAAACCAACACCTTAAACTCCATCCAGAAACTAAGCGACTGATGGTGCAGATCATGGAGCACCGGCAAGATGTGTTCCTATAGGGAGGCTCTGCTTAACCATAGTAGTTGGAAAAAAAAAAAATCAAGCTTCTTTTTTTTTTTTTTTTTTTTTTTTTTTTAAAGACCTGGCACCTCTTGGGTATTGTGCCTGCTGTCTTTTATGCATTGCCCAACTTGCTGTACTGTACAGCGCTTACCAAACGATACAGCCTAATAATTCTGTAGCTAAGCTAGCTCTATCTTTGTTGAAGTTGAGTACAAGTTTACTTAATATTATTAAGGCTTTGAATATTGCCAGCACTTTGGTCGTACTCCAGCGCAAGGGTAAGTAGAGGCTGTGAGAGAGTGCAGGTGAGCTTAAGCAAGCAGCAGAATCCTTTGCACTGAGAGTACGTCCGCACTTCAAGCAGGAGGTGTCATTTCCAGTTCAAAGAGACATACTCGCACTAGCTCTGATCAAGCTGGTGCCCTAAAAATAGAAGTGTAGCCTCTGCAGTAGGAGGGGTTACATGCCTTGGATCTCAGCTGGAATCGTATTCGGAGTGGCGAGCCTCTCCTGCCACTGGTGCGGCTGAGGCTCAATTTCTGTTTTTAGTGTGCTAGGTCAGTCAGAACTAGTGTGGTATGTCTACACCTCCAATTCTAAGTGTAGACGTAAACCGAGTGGCAGTAACGCTGAAGCTCCTTGTGTGCCTACTCCTTTACTCTGAAGGTTTCAGAGGATGTGCGCACACACGTGTGTGTTTATATTTACATATAAAAAGGTGTGGACAGAGAAATATGGTGTTACGTGACCATAATGAAGATTGCATTTATCGTGTTAGCTGCCTTCTCAACTCTTCGGCCTCCTGCTTGATATTGGATAGAAGTAAATTTGCACTCTTACTAGGTTCTCCTGCTCTCTCTGTCCTACTCTATAACTTTTTCCATTTCATCTCCCTGTGTGACACTCCTTCCTTCCACTGTACAGGATCAAGCCGCAAATATAGGGTAGCCCTCCAGCAATCTGATAGACCAATGCCAATTCCAGGTGGTGCAATGGAAGAGAGGATTGAGAAGTGTCTGAAATATAAATGAAGGATAAGGAGAGATGAAGCTTATCAGTAAGTTTCAGAGGGGACTACAAACTTCAGAACTAAATCTATTCTAGCAGCCAGGAGCTGTCAGGATGATAAATAGACTAGTCTGTAATATCAGTTTCCATACTAGGGCAGCAGAGAAGAAGAAATAATTCACACTCCAAAATCTGTTAAAATAACATTATTTGATTTAAAACCACGACAATCTGGAGGTAAAACAGAAACACAAACCTTGATTCATCTAATATTGCAGATATTGTAGGCAAATCAATGGCTTTTCTGAAGTCCCTAAGTCAGTGTTGATACATGATAATCATCCACTTCCCTGTTAAATCTCCCAAGCTTTTCCCCACATTTTGCTGTAGCATTATTTTGTCAGATGGAAACAGTTGTCTCCGTCATCTCACATTATTTCATTATAACTCCCATAATAATTATACTATAACTAGGTGTGAAAAGCATCAAGGAAATAACTATTTAATAATATTTTGCACTTATTGTATCTTTATCTGAGCATCTCAAAGTACTTTGCAAACTGTGCATGTCCAAGATATTTTGATATGCATCATATCTCAAATATCCATGTTGTTCGATATAAATCCTCTTGACTAGCCCACAGCCATATACGTGCAGGATGGTGTGTCCTTTATGTGTAACCTTTGGTGCTCTCATTTCAATTCTCTCCTCTTTTGATTGTGATACACAGAGGCCACTAGTAACAAAGTTTCAGTCGAGGTCCAAACACACTTAAAGTTTAAGGATGTTCCTGTCCATGGGGCTTGATTCAGTCCATTATAGAGGTAAGCATCCCAAACTGCAGATTCTAGATCTGGAGTTTCACATGTGAATATCTCCAAAATTGGGGGATTTTCAGATCCAGAGTTTTGATTCAGGACCCTCTGTCGATATTAAACTTTACTTGAACGCTTTTTGTGTCAAAGGTGCAGAAAGAAAGAGGGTGCATGTATAAGGATAAGGCATGCTTTCTCCAGGGAAGGTGGAAGGGAGGACTGGACAGAGCTTTGTGCTCCATCTCCCCGTAGTGTACCAGCCAGCACAGCAGTGCCACATACACGCATGCGCGCGCACGCACACACAAACACACTAGGGCAGGAATCCTGCCTCAAAGTTGCATCTGTGTCACAGTGCCACCCAGTGCTACTGCTGGAGTCGCACAGTTTACACACAGTGCCTTGCTGAGGGCTGTGCGCCAAAGGCATCAGTTAGCCATGAATAAGAATTTTGCCCAGCATTCTGATTATTAGTGTAAATCTGTGTTTGCCCAATGTTCTCTTTTAGTCTATTATGCAACTACTTGTTTAAACAAAATTTTAAAATGTACACTTGTCTCATCGCACAGATGTCCTGACTCCTTCAGACTCCATCACAACTCTTCTGTGTAAATATGTTTGTATCTGGTTTCTTAAGGCATATTATATCTTTGATGGACACTAATAGCTCCTTCTGAGCCATCACAGCTTCTGATATGAATACACAGTTATGATCTTTATAAAAAATATGTATCATTAAAAATGATGGACTGTTAGGACTCGATCAGCACCATGACAGACTGTCAGGTAAATCCCCATTTAGCCCGTTTGGAGCTGTCACTAGTTTTGGTGTCAGTTAGAAGTATAGAAATGTTGTTTAATGGATCTCTTGACACGATGGCACCTTATGTCTCTTGGTACTGGGCAAAGATTTTTTCAGCACTTTATTCTTCTGATGTAATTTACCAGTTAGATTGTAGATGATGCCCTATTGGTCTAAGCCTTAGGTTTACAGTATCTAGACTGCCTGGAGCTGCGGGTTCAAGTGTCATAGTCAACTCAGCCCTTTATCCCCTCTGTCTATAATCTGGTCAGTGCAGTCTGTCCCCTGCTCATCAGCAGGATATCTGTTGCATCCTTGTCTAAGGTACATATACTGAATTCTTCTGCATGGGCATTAATAAAAAAAAACCCCACAGTATATTTCTGAAAGAGCAGGAGTGTGCACCAGCATGCTTGGTCATCATTCAAAGGCACCAGTCCTAAAACGTTATGCAGCGTACTGTGCAAAACTCCTTCCTGTTTATCACCCAGATTTGCCTCAGTCCCAGAAGTGGCTGCATTTCAGTGGTAAGTGATTCCGTTGTGACACTTTTGGGGAACCTTTGGAATGGAAAATTCTGTATTAACAAAAGTGGCTATTACTATTGTGAATGTTAATTATTTGTAGCATCTTTTATCATGGGCATCTGTTACCTCGAGTAATGAGTTCCTAGAGAAGCAGGAGCCTTAGTGGAGAGGGTTTGATGTACAGAAAGTGGAATTGCATAGGTAGATATGTTAAAGATTAAGGTTGCTATTACAGAAAGGAAATTGCCATGCTTACAGTGCAAATGTGTCCTGTAGGTTGCAACAGTACCATGGTTCTGCATTTGAATGTTTGTCTGCTCCTTCCTCCAGCAGAAATTTACCATTTTTAGTATGTTTGGCGGAGAGGAATACTGAAAATTCAATATCATAAGCAAAGAGTTCTGTAAAAACTGATAAGCATGTTAAAATGCTGTCTCAAAAACAAAACAGAATATAAAACCCGCGTGTCTGCAAATGAGATTTTTTTAGCTTGTGGAAATGCTGGCAAGATTTGAACATAAATATACTGCTGTCATGTGAAGTGTGTGATGAACTCAAATTGGAGAATGTGCATTGTGAAATCTCCTGATCTGCATTGCAGACTGCAGTGTGAGGACACATGTAACCATAAGGATTAATATAATATACAGTGTAATATACAATATAATATACAGCCTTATTTTGAGGTAGGCTGTAGCTAAGCTTCTCTTACAACAGTGGAGTAAGTGTCCTGTATAGTCTCAGGGCATTTCAGTAGACTCATATTTTTCAAATGCAATATTCTTTAAACTGTTTAAAGTGAGGTTTCACTTCATGCCTCTTGGAATACATCAGCTGCCACCTAGCACCTCTGTAGTCCAAGTAGATTATCACCTTCCTTTCCTGCTTTACTCTGAGCAATGCAATGGAAGAGGAGAAATTACACAGCAGGCCTGTCTTGCTGCAGGTGCTCCTCACTGGACGTGAGGGCATGAATTTTGACATGGAGAAACCACCCATTTGGGTGAGGAGGGTACTTCTGTGCATTTGACACAGGGTCACCCATTTTCTAGTGCTGTGTACATTTATGGGCTTATATAAATAATTGTTCTCACTAAAGGTGGGAATATTCTAAGATACATACTGAAAGAAAGAGGGATTACTGGGGAAGAGTAAAAGAAAATTTGCATTTCTTTATGCCTCTGACTGATACAATCTGTTGTCCTTAGCATGTTTGTTGTAAATAATATTGTGAATAATATTGAGGTTATTGCTGGAGAGGGGTCTACATTTTTGAATCACACGCCAGTTCCACATTACATGAAAGTATGTGGCAGCCTATAACTGAACACTCCATATATAAATTAGGAACAATATTATGGCATCTGTTGTATGTAATGGGGGAATATAACAGCTGTGCAATATGAAATAGTGAATCTATCAAATGATTACAACAAATTTTATAAATATTCCTGTTAGCTTGGCTGCAATCATTGTTTGATAAGATGAGAAGGTGGTGGTGGGGAGAGGTTCGGCATATCAAAAATGTTACAATAAGAAGTGTGAATTAATGTAGCCGGGTTTTGTCTAGCAGCTAGATCTCTGGAAATAGCGGAGAGTGCCCCATCCAACCAAAAGATCAGCCTAGGTGAGGTGCCTTGCCTGTCAGTAATTGTAAAGCTATCAGGCACTTTACTTCTGAGATTTCTTTGATTACTCTGAATGGTGTGATGATGGATAAAGTCTTTGCAATATAAAAATCCTTCATTTTACTCTGTCATATACACCTTACAGAGCCTTTGGTGTCAGTTCTGCAAAGGTTCTTTGAGAAGTCTGGGAGAAGAGAAATTATCTAAATGTTGGTGTAGCAAAGTGAAATATGGAATTACTGGAACATTTACATATGCGTAGAACTCAGCAATAGAATAGTAGTAGTAATAATCATAATAATACATCATGTTTATATAACAATTTTTGTCCCAAAATGCTTTACAAGATGAGAGACCAATGATACACTGGGATTACTTCTTCCATCTCTACAATATGTTTCACCCTCGAGGTGGCTGCAAGAGGTTGTAAAGAGTTCCCAACACAACAGTTTAGATTGAGTGTTTTGGGGGGAGAGGAATACTGAAAATACCGGAGAGGGAGAGGAATTATTTAAGCTCAGTACTAATGTGGACGCACGACAAATGGATATAAACTGGCCACCAGGAAGTTTAGACTTGAAATTAGACGAAGGTTTCTAACTATCAGAGAAGTGAAGTTCTGGAACAGCCTTCCAAGGGAAGCAGTGGGGGCAAAAGATCTATCTGGCTTTAAGATTAAACTCGATAAGTTTATGGAGGAGATGGTATGATGGGATAACATGATTTTGGTAATTAATTGATCTTTAAATATTCATGGTAAATAGGCCTGTGATGGGATGTTAGGTGGGGTGGGATCTGAGTTACCCAGGAAAGAATTTTCTGTAGTATCCAGCAGGTGAATCTTGCCCATATGCTCGGGGTTTACCTGATCACCATATTTGGGATCGTGAAGAAATTTTCCTCCAGGGCAGATTGGAAGAGGCCTTGGAGGTTTTTCACCTTCCTCTGTAGCATGGGGCACGGGTCACTTGCTGGAGGATTCTCTGCTCCTTGAAGTCTTTAAACCACGATTTGAGGACTTCAATAGCTCAGACATAGGTGAGGTTTTTCGCAGGAGCGGGTGGGTGAGATTCTGTGGCCTGCATTGTGCAGGAGGTCAGACTAGATGATCATAATGGTCCCTTCTGACCTTAGTATCTATGTCTATGAGACCAGAGACTTGGTGTATATATTGCTCGTGATCTCTCATTTATTTAAGAGGGGCAAGGTATAATCTTATATTTTATACAGATATAAGAATGTCCATACACAAACTCCCCCCTCCCCCCCCCCAGTTTAACTAAATTAGTGCAGCATCACACCTTTAGGCAAGTAGTCCAATGTTGTGTGCAGACCAGGCCTTAAAGTTAAACTGAGCGTGGACTGTCCCATTCAGCTTTTACTTTACCGAGCTCCATTTGCTCTTAAGGCTTTTAGGCAGCCAGTCCTTTTGAAAAGAGGACAAATCCTTTGCCCCGTTGGTCTGTATATCAGTTTAGCATTTTACATCTTCCTTTCTTTTCCAGCAACTATCCATCACGCACTGCAAGGGGCAACCTGGGGAGTGGCCCATCGGGGGCAGAAACTGCAAGGTTCTCCTTGTGCATTTCCCAGATTATCCCACTGGGAGGAGAATGGGGGGGTAAGTGGGTGCAGGTAGTCCCTGCAGAAAAAACAGCAGGGTTAGTTGTGGATCAGCCAAGGTCCACCAAGATGTGTCCATTGCAAGGCCCTGTTCTTCATACTTGGGGACCTGCTGCCCCCACTTCCGGTTCCCCTGACATCTTGACTCCTCTTCCCATGGCTAACAACATGTGTGTGTGTGTCTCTCTCTTCCTATGGCTGATGGGGTGGGGCGTGGGGGGTGTTGGTTGTTCCTCAGAGTGGAGAGGGCATTGTGCATTAACTTTCTGGAGATTTTGTAACTGACGTTGGGGGATGATACCTTCCCACCACTTCCACATGAGCCATGGGGATCACAACATGATGAAAGCAGCAAATCCTAGGGGATGATCTCCCCCTAGCTGCAGATCAACAGCTTATTTTATCAGCTTTTCTTCTTCCTTAAACTTTTAAAGGGGCACTGCCAGATGTGTATTGGTAGAAACAAGCTTTTTGTTTTGTAAAATCAGAACCTGAGTAAATGGAAATATTGCTGTTAATTGGTTTTTAAACATTCCCACATTTATGGGTTTTTTTAAACATTGCCGTGTAGTCTTTGCAACCCAGACATTACAGTATTGTACATGAGAACCAGAAAATGAGACCCAACACAAACTGAAGGTGAAACTGAAAAACAACAAACAACATAAAGAATGAGAAGTAGACATGGCCCTGTTCTTCCCTGCCCTCACCCCCCACCCCATGGAGATATTAAAGGCAACTGCAGAGTAGCACAAGGACTACGACTGTGTCCTGCCTTTATACTGGTAACATAAGTTCCAGGGGCAATGCTCCTTGCACTCCCACACAGCAGCTAGACATAAATCTTGTGCTTGAAATGGAATGTGTCTGTTCAGTGGAGGCAGGAGGGCTCTTGTGCCCTTGTAGGACAAAGGTTTACGTAGAGATATTTAATAAGGCATTAAGTGTTTGTTACATTTCGTTAGCTTTTTCTGATATTATTTTGATTCCAATCAATAAGTTTTATAACTCTATACCTCCACTGGCTCATTGCAGGTAAGTTAGCTATCTGCTCTGTGTCATGATATGCTATAGTTGGACAATTACTGTATTTAGTGACTAGAATGTGACTCCTTGTGTGAAAACTGATCCTTTTATGTGAGATGTAATTGTTTCCAGGTTATTCAGTGCCTATTGAATTAGTATTGAAAAGATAATTTCATGCTTAGTTAAGTGATGAATTCAATTCGTTTCTAGTGAGGCAAAGTAACAAATGTGACTTTAACAGCATTAATTATATGCAAAGAAGAAAGTAAATACTGTACAGCTAACGAGCAAAGGTAAATTAACCAGGCATTTCTGTTTGTCAGCTGCCTATTCTTTTATCACTGCTGATGGATTTTAAAAGGGCAGGCAAAATCCCTTGAATCCAGATGAGGTCAGTTCTGATGAAAGGCTGTAGCTGGCTGGAAACTGTTCAGTGATCTGTGTGAAATGAATCTTATGGCCAAGTCCTTATCCTAATAGACAAGATTTAGTGCCACAGAAACCACTACACAATTGGTCCAACATTTTGGCCGTCTGAGTATAGGGGCCAGGGGTCATGCAAGCCCCAGAAGACTGATTGGCCTCCCCAAAACATGCCTCCAGTGAGGTGATCTCTCCAGCTCTTGGCTGAGGCACTCTGGCATGCAGTGTGTGAGAAACGGTGGCACTGCCGCTGGGTCATGCTCTGCCTGGCTTGTGGCTAATCATAGGACTTCAGTCCTTAGGGCCGTCACTCTGGCACCTCACTCGAGCTTTAACTTTATGCACCTGTGTGCAATATTGTTAGAACTACAACCAAAAGGCCACATCAGTAAGGTCCTTGCTCCATCCTTAGTCAGAATGAAATCAGTGGGAGTTTGCCTGATGGAGTAAAGGGCAGCTGGGGCTGTTTCCCATCACCCTCTCGCCAGGTGGTGCACAGAAACTCTGTGAGCAGCATTAAAAAATATCACTCAGTCTACAGTTGCATCCTCTGCAGGGAACCAGCAGGGGGGCTGCTTTCATCAACACCCTGCCCACCTGAGGTCTCCAGGACAGAGAGAGCAGGGTTACAAGTCATGTTATGCCTCACAGTTGTGGCCAGAAATTGAGTCATTCGTTCTTCTCCCTTAGTACTCTCCATGATCATCTCTGCCTGCATTAGAAGGCATTACCTTAGCTGAGCAGAATTCTGATTCTTGTTCTTTGCTGCATTCCACTCCTGACTTCTCAATTGAGATGACGTTTCTCTGCAGTCAAAACACTTCAGACCGTTGGACATATTTGAATCAGAATTAGACTGTTTCAAATAAAACTGTGTTTAAGAACAATGTACAACAGATGGAGATAAAAATTCAGTGAGTTTGATAAGATTAAGGATTCCTCCACAAAGAATAGTAGCAATTCCGGATCTGACTGGAGCTCTCATCACCACAGAGTAGGATTTATGGAAAACCTTATTTAATCTGGAGTTATTCAGACTTTGAGTATTTCTGACACTAATAGTCAAAGGTCCATTGTTAGCTTGCTGATTGCAACTGATATTCTTGTAAACATAGCAAAACTGCATTATAGACCCTTAAAAATTGTTTTACAAAATACTTCTATTTTAACTACAACTATTAAGTATGTTTTTGTAACATCACACAAGAAAGATCCAAGGATAAGGGAGGTCTGGAAATGACCAGTTAAACCACAGCTTATTAAAAATAAACTTTCTGCTTTTCCTGGTGTCTCAAAAATAATTCATAGTTGATACAAAAAATTAACTGGTTTCAGAGTAGCAGCCGTGTTAGTCTGTATCCGCAAAAAGAAAAGGAGGACTTGTGGCACCTTAGAGACGAACAAATTTATTTGCGCATAAGCTTTCGTGAGCTACAGGTCACTTCATTGGATGCATGCAGTGGAAAATACAGTGGGGAGATTTCTATACACAGAGAACATGAAACAATGGGTGTTACCATACACACTGTAAGGAGAGTGATCAGGTAAGGTGAGCTATTACCAGTGGGGGGGAGGGGAGACACCTTTTGTAGTGATAATCAAGGTGGGCCATTTCCAGCAGTTGACAAGAACGTCTGAGGAACAGCGGAGGCGGGCGGGAATAAACTTGGGGAAATAGTTTTACTTTGTGTAATGACCCATCCACTCCCAGTCTTTATTCAAGCCTAAGTTAATTGTATCCAGTTTGCAAATTAATTCCAATTCAGCAGTCTCTCGTTGGAGTCTGTTTTTGAAGTTTTTTTTGTTGAAGAATTGCCACTTTTAGGTCTGTAATCGAGTGACCAAAGAGATTGAAGTGTTCTCCAACTGGTTTTTGAATGTTATAATTCTTGATGTCTGATTTGTGTCCATTTATTCTTTTACGTAGAGACTGTCCAGTTTACCCAATGTACATGGCAGAGGGGCATTGCTGGCACATGGTGGCTTATATCACATTGGTAGATGTGCAGTTGAACGAGCCTCTGATAGTGTGGCTGATGTGATTAGGCCCTATGATGGTGTCCCCTGAATAGATATGTGGACACAGTTGGCAACGGGCTTTGTTGCAAGGATAGGTTCCTGGGTTAGTGGTTCTGTTGTGTGGGGTGTGGTTGCTGGTGAGTATTCGCTTCAGGTTGGGGGGCTGTCTGTAGGCAAGGACTGGCCTGTCTCCCAAGATCTGTGAGAGTGATGGGTCGTCCTTCAGGATAGGTTGTAGATTCTTGATGATGCGTTGGAGAGGTTTTAGTTGGGGGCTGAAAGTGATGGCTAGTGGCGTTCTGCTATTTTCTTTGTTGGGCCTGTCCTGTAGTAGGTAACTTCTGGGTACTCTTCTGGCTCTGTCAGTCTGTTTCTTCACTTCAGCAGGTGGGGATTGTAGTTGTAAGAACACTTGATAGAGATCTTGTAGGTGTTTGTCTCTGTCTGAGGGGTTGGAGCAAATGCAGTTGTATGGTAGAGCTTGGCTGCAGACAATGGATCGTGTGGTATGGTCTGGATGAAAGCTGGAGGCATGTAGGTAAGCATAGCGGTCAGTAGGTTTCCGGTATAGGGTGGTGTTTATGTGATCATTGCTTATTAGCACCGTAGTGTCCAGGAAGTGGATCTCTTCGTTAGTCTCTAAGGTGCCACAAGTCCTCCTTTTCTTTTTGAGAAAATTGACTGTCATCTGAATTCCATTCTCTGCATTTTTAGACTCTCAATATTATTTCTGGATAAATTTTGTTTAATTGAATTTTCATATTTCTATATAGAGACCTATATCATTTGTAAGCTCAAAGTCCTCTGTTACTGGGATTTATTGTTTTTTACTTTTTTGTGATGAGTTATTTTTTTAAATTTAAAAGCCTTAAGGCATTTTATATAAATGAAGAACTGGGGTCAGATGGTGAAATCCCTGTTACATCCTAGAATATCAGTAATACATTGTGATGCTTTATTTTCTTCTGCCAAGACTGTCTACATTACAGTCCTCTTGATAAGCACGAGCTAAAAATATGCTCAACGCTTTTTTGACACTTTACTGTCTCTACAGGCATGTCTGCACTGCGCATTTTCAGTGGCAGTCACATACATTCCCATATAGCTCCCCTTGCATGTGAATAAATAGCATTGTAGCTGGGGAGATACAGCTTATGTGAGTAGAGTAAAACGTGCCCGAAAGGTGCAGGTACATTTGCCAGTATACACCCTACGTGTTCTCTTTTTTCCCAAGGCATGCCTCCTTGCTTACACTGCCATTTTTAGCAGCGTAGTGTCCCACTGCGTTCCCACTGTACAGTTTTTCCCATCTGCAGGAAGACTCTGTAAGTCGGGAAAGGCTTGGGTGGGGGCAGCAAGGATAGGCTTGGGCCACTTTCCACTGTGGAGCTTTTCCCTGCTGCCGGGAAAGGCTCTGGCAATGAGGAAAGGCTGCCAGCGTCCCCCCGTCTGGAGCCCTTCCCTGGGTTCAACCTTTCCCCGCCAGATCCTTTCCTCGCTGCAGTGAAAGACTCCAGCAGCCGGGAGGCAACAGGGAAATGACGAAGCTTTTCCTTGCTGTCTCCCCCTGCCAGACCTTGTCACTGACGTGTGCACCTGTGGAGCAGGCTTTTCACTGCAGCGTGTAGCTACACATACCCTATGTGCTGCTGCCAGAGGAGCACAGTAGATGTAGCCTATGGTGATAACCTTTGTAGACTTTCCATTAGGGTTGACTATAATTTCCTTTTTTTTTTCTTCTCCGTTGGCATGGGCCCCTGGGTCCTTATTGCATCCCATTGAAGCCAATGAGTAAATCTACCATGCAGCCGGGGAGGTGCCCCTCAGTCTGAGTAGGCAGCACACGCTGCGCGAGCGAGCACACTAAAAATAGCAGTGTGGGTGTCGTGGCAGGGGGAGCAGATCAGGCTAGCCACCCAAGCTTGAACCCAAGGGGTCAGGTGGGCATGTAATTTGGCAGCTAGCCCATGCCACCACCCATGCCAAATCATCCCCGCTGCTGTTTTTAGCTCACTAGCTCAAGCAGAGCTAGATATCTCTGTCTACCTGGGCTGGGAGGCATGCTCCCAGCTGCACTGTAGACATTCCCAGTGGGACTCTGACTCTGTCCAGAGCCAGGAGTCTGTGTCAGCAAATTATGATGCTTGATTGAGAAGTAAGGTCAATTTGCAAAGTTTAGAGTATCCTCAACTCCTAGTGAAGTTCCATTAAGTTGAGGAAGCTGAATACCTTCTAGGATGAGACCTTATTTTAGTCTCATCAGCCAAACCCTCCTTGATTTACTCTCATGTATAATCCATTGAAGTCAATGTGATTGCTATTGGAAATGAAAGGGGGGACTGTTTGCATGAGGAAGACAGGTGCTCTTTGGGCCCAAATGAGATACAAGTTCACATGGAAAGCAGTGGAGACATCTGTGGTGAGGAAATCAGGGCTGGAAAATCCATTCTGCACAATAAGTGCCTTTGAAGAGGAAAGAGAGGGTGCTTGGTTCATGAAAAGCGAGTGTACTGGGTGGATTTCAAAACATAAGAGGTGACATAAAACCTGTGCTACTAAGCTTTTAGCCATTGAAATTATGGTTCTGTGGCACCCTCAGCTTTAGCTCACAGCAGAGTTACGGAACGGTTGGCCCGTTAGGAAGGAAACCCTGGTTTAAATAAAAATGTCTGATGATTAGCAAAAACAATGAGAACTTGCGTAGAGTAACTGGAAAGTGTGCAAATATTTATTAAATAGGGTATAGATTAGAGTTTAGGGTGTAGAGTTTCTTTGGCCTAGATGCTCTACTTGGAAGGCAGAGTGATAAACCAAAGCTACTGTTGTGTTGTGTTGTGAAGCATCTCTGCTTGGGGACTTTGCAATACGCAGGACACTAGGAAAGACCATTTGGTCCAGCAGTGTTGTCCCAATCCCACCTTCCATCTTTCTCACCACACTTATTCTGTCCCCTTCCTCTAAAAATATGGCCAGATCTTGACGCCAGTGAAGTCAGTCAGTTTGACTAGAATTTAATAGAGCTGGGTTTTAGACACATGTATGTGACTGCATGTAGATCTCAATGGCCTTCTCTGCCATTATACTCGTCACTCTTTTATTTCTTATTTAACTGGATTATTCTAGCATTTTGGGGCCCAGTCATGCTTCCATTGAAGTCAATGACTATATTTTCATTAACTTTCGTGGGAATCAGATCATGCTGTTAGTCAACATTCCCCTTCATTTTTCTTTTTTCTTTCTTACCCAGAGCCATCAACATTCCTTAACCAAATTAATCTGCTTTGTAACTTTGAAAACACTGAGTTGACTCCAACAATCATTTCCCTACCCCCGCGCCTTCCACCATGAAGGGATTAAGCCCTACTTCTTTAGCCTTTACTTAGAACAGGGAACTGTCTTTTTGTTCTGTGTTTGTATAGTGTCTGACACAATAGGGTGGTGTTATCCTCCTTAGGATAGGGTTCCTATAGCTGCACACAGTACTCCTCGGTGGATCAGTGTTCTGTATAGTATCACCTTTTTAGATTTATATTCTCTCTCTCTCTCTGCTCTTTGTGCCCTGCTTTACTCCTGGGGAAATTCTGCACCACTGTGTGTGTGCACAATTAATGAGCCATGCATATTTTTAATTTTTTGCCTGGAAAAAGCTGCTGCTGAAAAGTTGCTGCAGTTCTTCCTTTTGCCCACCAGAGGGCTCTGTGGCGATAGAACACAGCAGCCACTCCCAGACAGCTAGGGAAGAGAGAGAGCCTGCCTTCTTTGCAGTATGTCAGGCCAGGTCAGGAGACAAGCTATGGGGAGACAGTGTGGGGTGCTGGGGGAGTCAGATGGGCGCTCCATAAGGGCTAGTGGGGGAGGACAGACTGGGGCAGGCGCTGACTGTGAGTGGAGGCACAGGGCCACAAAGGGGATGGAGATGTAGGACCACATAGGGACGGGGGAGTGGCTGATTGGGGCACATAGACATATGGGGATGGGGGATGCAAGGACACATGGGGATGGAGCGAGTGGGTGTCTGACTGGGGGTGGAAGGACACATGTGCCTGACTGAATGGGAGAGGTTAGGGGTCAGCCAGGGTCTGCATGGGGGAAGCTCCCTAACAGTCCCTCCCCACCCCTGCAAAAAACCTGTTCCATATTTTTGCCACCAACACCCAACAACACTCCAAGTTCAGACCCAGGCTCCTTCCCAGCAATTATTTACCTCTCCCTCACCTCCTCTGTTGCCCCTGACTCCCCCAGCCTTTGCACTGCTTCTGGGAGGTGCAGGAAATATGGTTCTGTATTGTAGTTTAAATGAATTATAACCAGAGTTCTGTATTAATATGCCTAGTAAGGAATCTATTTGTCAAAAAACATTTCCTGAATCTTTTTTGTTGTCTGTATTGTTACAGACATACTTGCTGACAGGTACTTTGAAATCAGTGTCTCAAAAAAATTGAAACTGGTGTGATTATATTGCGTTATTTTGACAAATAAAATATGCAGAATTTTGCAGAATTTAAAAATATTGTGCACAGAATTTTTAATTTTTTGGTGCAGAATTCCCCCAGGAGTATTGTTTGCAGTTGTTGATTTAAACAATGCTGAGCTGAAGGTTTCAACCTTTTTTCCCCCCTCCCCCCATGCTAACTTTTCTAGATCTATCTTTCATGAGCCTTTGTCTCTCTCCTTGAACATATACTTCCTATTTTGATTGTTTCATCTGAAGTTGTCACTGTCTTTCATCAAACAAGCTGGTGTGTATTTTAATGGCTAAGCAGAATATGAGAGCAGCATGCCTGGGAAAACACTCCATTTTATTACTGTTGCTTATCTTTCTACTTCCATAAGAAATAGGGAATGCGTTTTATGATCTGTAGTCCTAGGATAGGTATCTTACATTTGTGCTTGCACATAGCTGCAGTGGTGCCTGGTACCCGTGTACATCATTTGGCCCACCTTTGCCCAGGCTTTACACATCATGCTTTATGCTTAAGGGATAATGTTCACAGTGGTGGAATACATAAGGCAGTGAACAGCTTTTGCAGGCCATTAAACACACTGAAGCAAAGCCCAGGCATTTGAGAAACCCCAAAACTGTTTGTTGTAAGTATAGCCCAGTGTCACAAAGAGAAGCCTTGGACAACAAGACCAGCATTAAATAAAAAGCTTTTCCTTTGCTTGGCCTTGCGAGGGCTGGAAAGTTCTGCAGTGCTGCCTTCTAATACATTCCTTCAATTGACTGAATAAATCTTTCCTTCTTTTTTTGTAATAGAGTGGGTGGTTTACACAGTGTCACTTCTGGTGGAGCAGGAGATAGTTCCAGTGTAATTGCTCTGGATAAAAGCCGTGAAACCTCTTTCTTTACGTCAATATGGAGGTTGATGACAGTCATTTTTTTCCTTCCACAAGTGGCCCCTTTATTCCCAACTTTTTTCTGTTCTTGCTTACAATTCTCTCTCCTTCATACTTTTCTCTTTTTCTTATAGTATCTTTGCGTCTACTTTTTTCAGCACTTCAAAGTTTTATTAGCAAGAATGCTCGAGGCTGAGGCATTCAGATATTGCATGAATAAGTTGGACACGGGAATGGTTATGAATCGCAACACTTTTCTTATTGTGAGACCTTTGTTTATACAAGTTCCACTGCGTTTGTAACTTCACTCATCTCTGACCTAAGAGTAACCTTTTCTTTTTCTTCAGTTTGTCATTATGAACGGATTACCTGAAATAGGATGTTTTTAAGGGCGTTTGCCTTTTAAATGTGGTCATTTTTTCCTTGAATGTAGAGACTAAGGATCCGTACAGACTGCTTAACTCCCCATGAAATCAGCTGATAAACTGTTGTTGATTTTCAACGAGAGGTGGAAATGAAAAGTGGTCTCTGTGTCTATGGGTGCAGTGTTGTGCTCTCATTTATGGGCGCAAATACTAGCACTCAGGTGTCGGCACAATTATTCCTGCAAGTCAGATAGTTCAGACGCTAAAGTGATGATATTTGTGCCCACAATTAGTGGCTAGTACAAAACTGGGTCTGTAAAAATAGATACCAGGTTAGGGCCCTATACAAAATCAGGTCCTAATTTTCTGTTGATGTGAATGGAAGTTTTACAACCAGGGAAAAGAGAGAATCCTTAATATTTCATAGAGCTTCAGAAATACAAAGCATTTCTGCTGTATAGCTCTTTGAACTATAGTAAAGCGCTTCTTGTTTATGGATCAGTCATTGGGATTATATCTTCTATCAAAAGCAAATACGGAAGGAGTAATAGAAGTTTCTCAGCTTGAGTGGATGGATATCTTCAAACCATATGTTGTAAAACACCTTTCATCAGATCAGGTTATCGTCTGAATAAAACACTGATTGGAGACTCAAAATGGTGATCAGCTGAATTACTTTCTTTCATCTTGTCTTTTTATTTATTACTATTGTTGTTGTTTTTATGGCAGCAATATATTTTGCATAGACTAATATACAACAGTGCATATGTAAGCCTCTCTAATAGAAACACTAAAACATTGTAGGTCATTCCTGTCTCAGTTTAGCTGGTGTAAATCTGGTGCCTGGGTATGTTTATAATTATCCATTATGCCTGGCTAACCTCAGCTGTTAAGCCTGATCCAGAACTGTTGGAATCAAGCACAATCAAGCTGAAAGGTGTATATACAAAGACTAAGGATATTCCTACACCTCAGCGGGAAGGTGTTATGCCCAGCTCAGGTAGACGTATGAGCACTGGCTCACGCTAGGTTGCTAAAAATAGCAGTTTGGCCGCTGTGGTATGGGCAGCAGCTCAAACTAGTCACCCGAGTGCGTATCTATGGGGGTCAGGCAGGGTTATACTCGGGGGCTAGTCTAAACTGCCGCCCATGCCACTGCAGCCACACTGCTAGTTTTAGGTGCTAGCTTGAACAGAGCTAGCATGTATCTATCTACTTGTGCTTGGAATTACCTCACGACTGCGGTGTAGATGTACCTTGAGTTGGTAGGCCTAAGCAATGTTGTTTTATACTAGCTGAGGATCTGGCCCTCTGCCCAATGTAACTGAATTCGCTCCCTGGGTGTTGAGGACAGAAGTGTACAACTTTCTGTGCATTTCAATAACATACTGCGCTCTTGTGAATGAAGCTGGTACTTGTACTTTTGCCCACCCTCAGCCATTTCTCACTCCCTGTTATGATCAGAGATGTTTCCCTCAAGAGGTTTGCACAGATTCTGGCTCAGAAGTTCCATTTTCATGAGTAGTTTCACCTGCTGATAGAAATGTGGGGAAAAGTCGGAAGAAAATGGCACTTTACACACACATATTTCCAGGGTGATACTTTTTGCATTATATGGAACTGTGGGTTCAGCTTTGACGAAGTGATTGGTCATTGTGACCAATGCACTCTTTGGCCTGTTGTGCATTTCATTTATTCTAGAAATGAGAGACAACTTGCCAACTGCACGGTTCTATGTATCTTTATAAAAGTGTGTGTTTTATGGATCTGATGAGTAGGTAATAGAACCTGGCTTAAACATGTAGGTAGAGAGTACTCTTCTTTGTCTTCCTTGTGATCCCTTTCATTGACTATTCGGCGTGTTCGGTGGACCATCTCTAAAAGTGTGTGGAAAGGATAACCTAGCTAATATAGGTGAGGATATGTCTTTAAGAAATGTCACACTGTAGCACTCCCTACGGGTCATTTTAGGAATATCGGTGCAAGTCTATAGCCTTTGGTACCCATTCAAAAGTAACTGCTCGGCCACGGACGCCGCAGCACCCTATCAGGATAAATTCAAGGAGACCATGCATATGTTTGTTCTGTGTACGAAGTCCTGGGATGTGTAGGACAGAGAGGTTGAAGTGCAGAACAAGGAGACAAATTTAAAGTCACTGACTGTGGATGGAAGCGAGCTGACAAAGAGTGGTGTGTGGGATAACGTCAGTGGGGTTGGGTTTTTACTCATACACTCTGAAACAGGAATTAATAGTAAAAGGGGAAAGTACTACTGTGGATTTTAATTAACATTTGACATACTGGTTCTCCTTTAGGAAAAAGATGGATCTTCAGTTTATTCCTGCCTCGGGTTCTAAAAGACATTCCTACAGATTGGTCTACGTTTTTTCCTTTCTAAGGTTCACCTTCAGACTTTATACTGCTGCTCTGAAGTGATTTTGCTAGAGCACTGAACTGAGCATGTAACAAACACATTTAGACAGCTTTAGTAAATGTAATCCTTAAATAATCTCAAAATAATGTGGACTGCTGATTTTAGGGTGGGGGGACTCTGTATTGTCTTGAATTATCCAGTTTTATATTATGTAAATCACTTGGTTGGTTTTATGCCAGCGATGTAGCATTTTCCATGCCTAGGTGCTGCTTTTAAGAGGTACTTTAATGCCCATCACTTTTAAGTCAGTTTGTACTGTTTTTTCTACATCATGGAATTCTAGCAATGCAGAAACGATGTTAAGATTACTAATTAGTATATTACTATTATTATTAGAATCTTGCCACAATGGCTAGGACAGTTCTTTTTCCCTGATCTTAAATGAAAATAAGATTAACATTGTGGTAATTTTATTTTTACTAGTGAGCAATTTGGCATGGGAAGCAAAAATGCAACAAAAGAGTAACACTGTCTCCAACACACTTCATTATTAGGAGGAGGGAAACGGTAATCAGATTTATTAATAGGGGATCATATATAAAGGGCTTCAAAGAGCTGATGTAAATGGAAATAGAGTTCGGTAAGGAGATTTGATTAACAACTGCTCTAATCAGCTACACCTACCTTCTAACGTTATAATCACGAGAACAATTATGTGTTCATGTAACAGCTTGAAAGAGGATTTAAATAAAAGAGCAAGGGGAGAATAATTAAATTTGACAATTTCACTAAATATGCCTGCATAGATGACCCTAGAAAAGGTATTAAAGTGATGACAGCAGCAGCTGGAGACCCTGCACCAAGTGTGGAAATAGAGAGTCTAGCACAGTACTGAAGAGCAAAGGGAATGATTCTAAATGTCTCATCACAGTTAATCCAAAACACATTTTTGTGCTTCCAGATTGATTATTAATGGAAGGCCCCTGGTACATTTATGTGGACCCTTGATTTGCTGAACTGCAATGTGTGTTTGTTCAGTTGGGTATCTGCCCAATAACTTGCTCTTTGAAGGGCTTTCCTAAAGTTGTATTTACACAGACCTTACCTAAGAATGGGCATCCTGCATCAGAACACCAAAGGTCCATCTATCCCAGTATCCTGTCTTCCAACAGTAGCCAATGCCAGATGCTTCAGAGGGAACGAATAAAACAGGCATTCATCAAGCGATCTATCTGCTGTTGTCCACTCCCAGCTTCTGACAATCAGAGGCTACGGGCACCCAGAGCATGGGGTTATATCCTGACCATCTTGGGTAATAGCCATTGATGGACCTATCTCCCATGAACTTATCTAGTTCTTTCTTGAACCCCATTATAGTTTTGGCCTTCACAACATCTTCAATCAAAAAATGTTATACCCAAAAGCCGTGCTAGGAGCTGTGTATGCTATCCCTTCCCTTGCCCAAGCTCCACCTGTGAGTGCTTTATATACAGTACCAGTTGTTAGTGATGTCACAATGATCTCGTGATAGCCCAGAAAGGAAAATAACTATACTAAGGTTTACATGCACTCAAAATCTCTGAAGAGGGAGAAGGGGTTGGAAAACTGAAGAACCCCTTTTCAAAACATGTACTGAAGATTCCTGAGTGCAGATCTCATTTTCATCTTACTCTCCCTAACACAAACTTTCACTGCCTTTATTAGTTTAAGAAAAATAGATAATAGAAAAATGTCTATGCAAAAAGTACAGGAGATCTAGAACCCAACATATCCAAAACAAATGAACTACCTTGGAGTCGAGAATACATTTCATAGCAAGCTGACAAAAAGCAGAGAAATAGTTGTGGAGCATGAGCCCAATTCTTTTCTTTTACACCAGTGTATGGAGCTACTCCAAACTTATACTGGTGCAAGTGTCTCCATAATGCCAAAGAAACGTAAAGGATCTTGTTGCCATTTTAATCACAGAGGACAAAGCAATGAAATATAGCATATGTGCAGCTGAAAATAAACTCTGCACCCAAAATAATCAAGTTGTAGACATACCATAAGACATTGGAAAGAAGAATCCAACTTTTTTTAAAAAAGTCTCTCGATCCTCAGACATAGATAACAATTTACTATATGTGGCAAAATGTTTTCCAATCCCAGCAAGAAAGAACAATTTAAACAATAAAGAGGTAGAATGTTGTGTTTGAACTTTGGAAACAAAGACTTGAGTAATGGTGGTGGTACAAAAATAATACTCTTCCCATGAAATTTGAGGCCACCTATTCCCAGATACAAGCAAAGGTAGTGTGGATACCATCCACCTAATGTGTGGAGTACGATATATACAGGTGACTTTTTCGAGAACTCATGGTCTCTGAGAAGCTACTTCCAAAGTTCCACAAACTCCAGCTTGTTCAACTGAAATCCTAGACATACCTCTCACCCCTGCAAGGTTCGACTGTTGGATGTGATATGTATCAAAGACCCAAAATTAGGAACAGAC
This sequence comes from Chelonia mydas, assembly GCF_015237465.2. Lineage (NCBI taxonomy): Eukaryota > Metazoa > Chordata > Testudines > Cheloniidae > Chelonia > Chelonia mydas. The sequence goes on from NC_051254.2 coordinate 12,196,625, forward strand.
AAAACTGCTCATGTAGGAAACTCAAAATGCTGTGAGATCAAACCTTTAGTGTAAGTAACTTTCTTTAACCTCTGGGTTTTTTTTATTTCTAGTGATTCTTTTTTTCTAATCTAAATAATTTTCAGCAGTACAAGTGTGGAACATTGGTGACTTTGGGTCTAAAATGAATAATGCCCTTTGAAATGAGAGATGTTTGAGAGAGATGTCATAGGGTAATATATACCTAACAGAAGGTCTGTAATACGGGTAATTGAAAAATGCATATCAGTCTTCTACAGTTGAGGCAATCTGCCTAGTCATCTATGCATTCCTCCCACTTATACGGCCCCATCAGTTCCAAATAATGTCAGACAACATGCTGACCCGTTTTTTATATACACAAACAAGGCAGGGTGAAATCTCTTCCTTTATGCATAGAAGTGGTCAACGTATGGAACTGATGCATCAGGAACCATATCACACTCTCAGGAATATACCTATCAGGTGTACAGAACTATCTGGCAGACAATCTCAGCAGTCTCTTCTTCACAAAGTTACACAATTCCATCCTAGTTGCCATCATAACCACCAGAAGGGTGGGTGAACTAGGAGCACTCCTGGCTGACCCACCATATACCATGTTTCATGAGGAGAAGGTTTCCCTGAGCTTCCCCTGAAATTCATCCCGAAGGTGATTTCCGAGTTTCACTTAAATCAGCCTATTCGCTTACTGGTATTCTTTCAAAAAACCTCATGCTTCCGAAGGAGAAGAGATTTAGCTCTCTTGACATCAGATGAATGTTAGCCTTCTATCTGCAAAGAACGAAATCTGTGAGGAAAAGACTTGTTTGTTACTGTGACAGGGAACAAGCATTATCTGCTCAGGGACACTCTAAGTGGATCTCCAACTGTATCCTCCTTTGTTATCAGCTGGTGTGTATCACTCCCTTGGACGAAGTGCAGGCCCCTTCCACTGGAGCACAGGCAATCTCTCTCTAGCATCTTTGAGAATTACCTGCACTGAATAGCTGAGTAAAGCAGCTAACTGGAACTCTACTCATACCTTCATGAAACATTATGCGTGGGTCCAGGGCTCTTCTGCAGATGCAGATGTTGTCAGGACAGCAGTATTACAGACATCTATACCTATGACAACCTTGCCTTCCTCTCCTCCCCCACTTTGAATCGTGCTTGCCAATCACCCACATGTGAAAAAAACAAAAAAAACACAAAACACAAAAAAACACAAACCACAAAGGGACCAGAAGTCAAAAAATAGACATTACTTACTTGTAACTAACTGGAGGTTCTTCAAGATGTGTGGTCCTTATCTCTATTCCATTATTCACCTTCTTCCCTTCTGCTTCAGATCTTTCTGATTTGCAGTAAAATAGGAACTGGAGAGATGTCTGTCTGTGCCGCCCCATATACCTTCGGAGGGGAGCAACTGCACAAGTGCACACCAGTAGATGCTACTTGCTAGAAATCTCCGGTCTCAGGTGCATGAAGCACATGACTACCCAGGTGTGGTATACAGATAGGGACCACACATCTCAAAGAACTTCCAGTTACAGGTAAGTAATCTCCATTTCCTGCAAAAATCATTCTTTTGGGAAAACAAGCCCATTTTCCATCAAAAATGTTTTGAAAAGAAAATTTTTCATTAGTTCTAGTCTTTTGTGAAGTAATTTATCATTGATGGCAGTTTTATCCTCTGCTAAATTATATAGCATACTTTTATTACAGTAAATATTTTCTTCATTTTCTTCCCTTGTATTTTCACCTGCGCTGTACTCACCACAGTTAATATGAAATGCACAGTGGTTTAAAATTGATGCATGAAAGGAAGATTGATTTATTTCATATAGTTTACAGTCTATTTTAGTATTCACATCAAGCACTCCTCTGTTCTCTCCACATCCATATTTTACAGCATTTTAACTGATTGATTGGATTTGACCCATCACTTTGATGGAACCCTTGCCAAGGAGGGCACACGTGCATACCCCACAAATCATTTACTTGATTTGTTTCAAAACTGTTTAGCTTACCCTTAGGTTATTGTTGTGAACTTCCGGCCCTTTGATTTTGATCAGATTAACCAAGCACGTGTGTTGTTGTCTGAGAGTCCCAACTCCGCATAGATGAAAGCTTAGTGTACTAACTCACTGCTCCCATCTTTTTTACAGCGTTTGTACGGTCTGGGTCAAATCCTTCTATCCTTATTCAGGTCAAATTCATATAGAGTGAGTAAGAACTGCAGGGTTCAGTCCTATACACACATAATGAACCTTGTACAGATGCTTCTAAATCGGATGAAGTGTCATCTCCTGTGTCAGTTGCAGAGGCAAATGGTGTTGATACTGGTGGTTGAGTCGGTACTGAGGCCCAGAAGGGGTCCTGTACTTGCATGGGTACCTGAGGTCGGTAAGGATGTTGAGTTGGTACTGACTGGAAATGTATCTGTGTAACCTCAAAGAGTACAGAGGAGCAAGAGCTACCTGCAGAAGAAGAAACACTATCTTATCTTTTGCTGATGATTTCAAAGCCTTTCAGGACCTTATGAAACATACAGCTGAGACCCTATATATTCTGTTGAAGGAGATACAGAAGCCCCAACACTCCTTGTTGGACATTTTCCCTATATCTCCTCAGGGCAAAACCGCTTTGCCCATAAGTGATGCTCTGCTGGCCCCTGCATGTTCTATGTGGCAAACCCCAGCTCCTATATACCTATATGTAAGTAGGCAGATATAAAATACTACCTCCTACCCAAATGATCGGAATCTTTCTTTTCCCATCCTGCATCCAACTCACTGGTTGTCGAGACAGTCAACAAACAGAACAGACAACACCAGTTCTGTTCTACACCATCCAATAAAGAAGTCAACACACTAGATCTTATGGGATGAAACAGCTACTCTTTGGCCACACTGCAGTTCACAGTAGCCAATTACCAAGCCCTGATGGCTAAATATGATTTTACAGACTATTCCAGATTCTCGAATTTATTGAACACTTGCCACAGGATCAGAGGGAGCAATTTCAAGCCCTTATAACAGAAGGCTAGTCCATCTCCAAGGCCTCACTAAATGCCACTGACACATCTGCTCACTCCATGGTCTGGCAGTAGCCAGCCACTGAGCTGCTTGGCTGCAGTTCTCTGGTCCGCCTCAGGAGTTACAAAATATTGTCGAAGATCTTCCCTTTGGGTTATGCAGTGATGCCATGGATGGATCCCTTTACTCTCCGAAGAGCTCCTGGGTGACGCTGCAATCTCTTGGCATTCATACACCAAAGGCAAAGAAAAAATATAGTAGATTGCAGGTGGCTTGGTTGTCTCACCCGGTACACTAGCAGCCCACAAGAATGACTGACACCAAAACCTAGGTTCACTAGGAAAGGACTGTCCTCTACTGCAGTTGGTGACATCCTCGAAACAACTATTTCAACCCTCTGGCTGAGGGTCACAATCTCTCTCGTGCTCTGGATTTTAAGCTGCACATATCCCCCCTCCACCTGCATGGGGACTGTCTTTACCATTTTCTACTTTCTTGGAAGCTCATTACTTCAGACAGATAGATCCTGAAAGTGATATCTCCAGGTTACTCCATCGAGTTCATAGAATCATAGAATATCAGGGTTGGAAGGGACCTCAGGAGGTCATCTGGTCCAACCCCCTGCTCAAAGCAGGACCAATCCCCAACTAAATCATCCCAGACAGGGCTTTGTCAAGCCTGACCTTAAAAACTTCTAAGGAAGGAGATTCTACCACCTCCCTAGGTAACGCACCAGTGTTTCACCACCCTCCTAGTGAAAAAGTTTTTCCTAATATCCAACCTAAACCTCCCCCCCTGCAACTTGAGACCATTACTCCTTGTCCTGTCAACTTCTACCACTGAGAATAGTCTAGAACCATCCCCTTTGGAACCACTTCTCAGGTAGTTGAAAGCACCTATCAAATCCCCCCTCATTCTTCTCTTCCGCAGACTAAACAATCCCAGTTCCCTCAGCCTCTTCTCATAAGTCATGTGTTCCAGACCCCTAATCATTTTTGTTGCCCTCTGCTGGACTCTCTCCAATTTTTCCACATCCTTCTTGTAGTGTGGGGCCCAAAACTGGACACAGTACTCCAGATGAGGCCTCGCCAATGTCGAATAGAGGGGAACGATCACGTCCCTCGATCTGCTGGCAATGCCCCTACTTATACACCCCAAAATGCCATTGGCCTTCTTGGCAACAAGGGCACACTGTTGACTCATATCCAGCTTCTCGTCCACTGTCACCCCTAGGTCCTTTTCCGCAGAACTGCTGCCTAGCCATTTGGTCCCTAGTCTGTAGCGGTGCATTGGATTCTTCCGTCCTAAGTGCAGGACCCTGCTCTTGTCCTTGTTGAACCTCATCAGATTTCTTTTGGACTAATCCTCTAATTTGTCTAGGGCCCTCTGTATCCTATCCCTACCCTCCAGTGTATCTACCTCTCCTCCCAGTTTAGTGTCATCTGCAAACTTGCTGAGGGTGCAATCCACACCATCCTCCAGATCATTAATGAAGATATTGAACAAAACCGGCCCGAGGACCGACCCTGGGGGCACTCCACTTGATACCGGCTGCCAACGAGACATGGAGCCATTGATCACTACCCGTTGAGCCCGACAATCTAGCCAACTTTCTATTCACCTTATCGTCCATTCATCCAGCCCATACTTCTTTAACTTGCTGACAAGAATACTGTGGGAGACCGTGTCAAAAGCTTTGCTAAAGTCAAGAAACAATACATCCACTGCTTTCCCTTCATCCACAGAACCAGTAATCTCATCATAAAAGACAATTAGATTAGTCAGGCATGACCTTCCCTTGGTGAATCCATGCTGACTGTTCCTGATCACTTTCCTCTCGTGTAAGTGCTTCAGGATTGATTCCTTGAGGACCTGCTCCATGATTTTTCCAGGGACTGAGGTGAGGCTGACTGGCCTGTAGTTCCCAGGATCCTCCTTCTTCCCTTTTTTAAAGATGGGCACTGCATTAGCCTTTTTCCAGTCGTCCGGGACTTCCCCCGGTCGCCATGCGTTTTCAAAGATAATGGCCAATGGCTCTGCAATCACATCCGCCAACTCCTTTAGCACTCTCGGATGCAACACATCCGGCCCCATGGACTTGTGCACGTCCAGCTTTTCTTAAATAGTCCCTAACCATTTCTTTCTCCACAGAGGGCTGGCCACCTACTCCCCATGCTGTGTTGCCCAGCGCAGCAGTCTGGGAGCTGACCTTGTTCGTGAAGACAGAGGCAAAAAAAGCATTGAGTACATTAGCTTTTTCCGCATCCTCTGTCACTAGGTTGCCTCCCTCATTCAGTAAGGGGCCCACACTTTCCTTGGCTTTCTTCTTGTTGCCAACATACCTGAAGAAACCCTTCTTGTTACTCTTAACATCTCTTGCTAGCTGCAGCTCCAGGTGCGATTTGGCCCTCCTGATTTCATTCCTACATGCCCGAGCAACATTTTTATACTCTTCCCTGGTCATTTGTCCAATCTTCCACTTCTTGTAAGCTTCTTTTTTATGTTTAAGATCTGCAAGGATTTCACTGTTAAGCCAAGCTGGTCGCCTGCCATATTTGCTATTCTTTTGACACATCGGGATGGTTTGTCCCTGTAACCTCAATAGGGATTCTTTGAAATACAGCCAGCTCTCCTGGACTCCTTTCCCCCTCATGTTATTCCCCCAGGGGATCCTACCCATCAGTTCCCTGAGGGAGTCGAAGTCTGCTTTCCTGAAGTCCAGGGTCCGTATTCTGCTGCTTACCTTTCTTCCCTATGTCAGGATCCTGAACTTGACCAACTCATCTGCCTCCCAGATTCTCATCGACTTTTGCTTCCCCTACTAATTCTTCCTGGTTTGTGAGCAGCAGGTCAAGAAAAGCTCTCCCCCTAGTTGGCTCCTCCAACACTTGCACCAGGAAATTGTCCCCTACATTTTCCAAAAACTTCCTGGATTGTCTGTGCACCGCTGTAGTGCTCTCCCAGCAGATATCAGGGTGATTAAAGTCGCCCATGAGAACCAGTGCGTGCGATCTAGTGGCTTCTGCGAGTTGCCAGAAGAAAGCCTCATCCACCTCATCCCCCTGGTCCGGTGGTCTATAGCAGACTCCCACCACTACATCACTCTTGTTGCTCACACTTCTAAACTTAATGCAGAGACACTCAGGTTTTTCTGCAGTTTCATACTGGAGCTCTGAGCAGTCATACTGCTCCCTTACACACAGTGCTACTCCCCCACCTTTTCTGCCCTGCCTGTCCTTCCTGAACAGTTTATAACCATCCATGACAGTACTCCAGTCATGTGAGTTATCCCACCAAGTCTCTGTTATTCCAATCACGTCATAATTCCTTGCCTTCACCAGGACCTCCAGTTCTCCCTGCTTGTTTCCAAGGCTTTGTGCGTTCGTATATAGGCACTTGAGATAACCTGCTGATTGCCCCTCATTCTCAGTGTGAGGTAGGAGCCCTCCCCTCACAGATGTTCCTGCCTGTGCTTCCTCCCACTTACCTCAGGGCTTTGATCTCCTTCCCCCGGTGAACCTAGTTTAAAGCCCTCCTCACTAGGTTAGCCAGCCTGCTCGCAAAGATGCTCTTCCCTCTCTTCGTTAGGTGGAGCCCGTCTCTGCCCAGGACTCCTCCTTCATGGAACACCATCCCATGGTCAAAGAATCCAAAGCCTTCTCTCTGACACCACCTGCGTAGCCATTCGTTGACTTCCACGATTCGACAGTCCCTACCCCGGCCTTTTCCTTCCACGGGGAGGATGGACGAGAACACCACTTGCGCCTCAAACTCCTTTATCCTCCTTCCCAGGGCCACGTAGTCTGCAGTGATCTGCTCAAGGTCATTCTTGGCAGTATCATTGATGCCCACGTGGAGAAGCAGGAAGGGGTAGCGATCCGAGGGCTTGATGAGTCTCGGCAGTCTCTCCGTCACATCGCGAATCTTAGCCCCTGGCAAGCAGCAGACTTCTCTGTTTTCCCGGTCAGGGCGGCAGATAGATGACTCAGTCCCCCTGAGGAGAGAGTCCCCGACCACCACCCGCCGCCTCCTCTTGGGAGTGGTGGTCGTGGAACCCCCAACCTCAGGACATCGCATCTCATGCCTTCCAACCAGCGGAGTCTCCTTCTGCTTTCTCCCCCCAGATGTATCATCTGGTCCACTCTCCGCAATGGTACCTGTGGAGAGAACATGAAAACGGTTACTTACCTGTGTCTGCGTTGCTGATACCCGGACATTCCCCCTTCTTCTTCTGGAGGTCACATGTTGCCAAGCTTCTTCACTGGCCTCTTGACTCCACTGTGCAACCTGCTCTAAATCTTTAGAGCTTTGTGCCTGTAGAAGCATATCCTGACTTTTGTCCAGGAAATCCTCAGATTCTCGTATGCAACGCAGGGTCGATATCTGTTGTTCCAGACCTTCAATCTTCTCTTCCAATATGGATACTAGCTTGCACTTTGTACAGACAAAGTCGATTCTGTCCTGTGGAAGAAAGACAAACATGGCACATCCAGAGCAGGTCAAAATAGCTGAACACCCCCCCTCCATATCACCTTCCTACTATGAGCTTCCTCAGAGAAGCTGGCAAGATGTAAGCCTCACTGGGCTCACCCCAGGCGAACTCCCAGGCAAACTCCTGCTGTGTGCTGCTCTGCTGTTCCCCGCTGCTCATCCCTCCACTCACAAGAGTCTCTTGAGGCAGAAGGTACAATCCCTTCCATCAATGGAAACGATCAAATGTATCCCATCAGACTTCATTGGGAAAGGATTCTATACCAGGTATTTCCTGGTCTCAAAGAAAACCTGTGGGGTAGAGACCAATTCTGGACCTCAGGATGCTAAAAACCTTTGTCTGCATTCAGTGATTCTAAATGGTAACCCTAGCAGCTGTAATTCCCTTTCTGGTCCAGGAGATGGGTTTGTTTCTCTCGACCTCTAGAACACTCATTTCCATATAGCCATGTATCCTTTGCACAGATGTTTCCTATGTTTTGTGGTGGGCAGAGACTACTACCAGTATCCTGTCCTGCCTTTCAGCTGCTCCAGGGGTATTTACAAAAGTCCTATCAGCTGCCACAGCCCATCTTTGTCACATGGGAATAATTGTTTTTCCCTACCTGGATTATTGGCTCCTGAATGGTCGGTCATTTCTCAAAGCTCAAACAGCACCCAGCAGGACCACTCACTGGGCTTCTGCCTCAGTGTGGAAAAGTCTGCTCTCACACTCACTCAATTAACAGACTTCATCGGGGCCATTCTGGACTCTTCTACTGCCAGAGCGTACTTGCCCAGAGATGGATTCAACTCTAAGTTCAGCTTCATCTCAACAATATAATAGAGCCCACAGGCCACAGCAAGAGCTTGCCTACAACTTCTGGGCCATAGGGGGGCAGCCTGTACATTTGTGACCCCTTTGGCTAGACTGCAGGCCTGGTATCTTCAGAACCATCTACAGTTCCAATAAACACAGCCTATCCAAGTGGCTGTCTGCACCCTGAAGGGTTCTCAATTCTCTAAATTGGTGGAAGGCTCTGCAGAAGGTCTGCATAGGAGTTCTGTTCTTACAGCCCATTCCGTTAAGGATCATCACCACATAAGTTTCCCTGATAGGATGAGGCACATGGTTTCAAAACTTCACAGCTCAGTCCAAGTGGACTCCTCAGGAGGTTACCTTCCATATCAACATACTACGTACAGCGTTTTCTTTCACACATCAGGGACCATTCAATCAGAATAAATGTGGACAATAGAGCAGCAATGTATGATATCAATCGACAAGGAGGAGCAAGATATCTAATGTGCCGAATCCATAAAACTAGAAATGGTGCATATCACACTGCATATAGATCTCAGCAGTTTATCTACCAGGGTTACAGAACACAGTGGCAGAATCCCGCAGCAGACACCTCAGCATCAACCAGGAGTGGGAACAGGACAACAAGGTATTCTTGGAGATATGTTTTACCTGGGGCCTTTGACAGATAAATCTCTTGGAACTCCATCCAATGTGAAGTGCATGCGATTCTGCTCAAGGGGAGGGCACAGCTGCACCTCAGTGGGAGATGCCTAATAATTCCTTGGACTCTCACACTGCTAGATGCTTTTCTCTTGACTCTCTCACTTCTGAACAAATGAGACAAAGAAAATTAGTAGCCATTCTCATGACATATTGTGGCCGAGACAAGTGTGGTTCCCAGAGCTGATTTACGTGTCTCTGTGACCATCTCTCTTCCTTCTCCTGACAGTCAGTCTTCTCACTCAGGAGTCCAGATCCATCACCCACCCAGACCTCTCGGTGCATCGCCTCAAGGTGTGGCTACTCGGTGGTTCTCTGGTATAGAACTAGACTGCTCCCTAGAGGTACAGACAGGGCTGCTTCATAGCAAGAAACCTGCAATGAGAAAAATTTACTTGCTTCCAGACTTAGTGCAGTCACTGATCTGTGCTTCCTCTCAAGTCTCACATAACACATACACCCAATTACCTGTTCAGTTTTAAAAATCACAGATGATCCCTGAGTTCAGTTAAAGTTCACCTAGCTACTAGCACTGCCTTTCATTCCCACATTGAGTGGTTTTCCGTCTTTACCCACCCAACTCTGACAAGGTTTCTCAAAGGCCTCTTGCCTCCGGCTAAAGAACCAGTTCCATTGTGGGACTCCAACTCAGTCCTCAATGTGCTGAGAGAACCACCGTTTGAACCTATGGTGAACTGTTCCTTCCTCCATCTATCTCTTAAAACCTCATTCCTTTTAGCCATTCCCTGGGCCAGGAAGGGAGGGGAGCAGAGATTGGAGCATTGATGGCTCACCTGCCATACGCAGTGTTCTATCGTGCTGAAATGACACTATGGCCACACCCTCTCTTCCTTCCTAAGGTTTCCTCAGAATTCCCCATCAACCAAAAGATTCAGCTGCTTTTATTTTATCCCAAGCCTCACTCTTCAAGAGAAGAAAAGAGCCTTCATACACTGGATGTAAGAAGAGCTCTTGCCTAGGCAGAACTGGGTCCATTAAGGGCTTCACCCAAACTTTTTATTTGAATTGCAGAATGCGTACTCCACTTAAGAAGGAAGGAGCAATCCGTTGCAAAATGGGAATACAAATACAATACAAAATACAAAATGGGAAATGACTGCTTAGGAAGCAGTATGGCTGAAAGGGATCTGGGGGGTCATAGTGGATCACAAGCTAAATATAAGTCAGGTAAGGTAGTGCAACTAACCCACTTTACAGATGGAGAACTGAGGCACAGAGACTAATTCATTTGCCTAGGGTGTCTGTGGGGGAGCAGGAATTCAACCCAGATCTTTCACCCCCCAGGGTAGTTCTGTAATCATTGGACGACCCTTGGTCTGTATGTAAATGTGAAATAAAATGTTTGATTTTTTTAATTTAAAAAATGCCGGGACAAATGCAGAGGAGTGGTCACAGGGGTGGGACTGGAAAGTGAGCCAGCCCTGCATTCACTTAGCCCAGCAGCTCCTGCGGCTCCTGTCATGTGGGGCAGCATCCAGGTTCCAGCTCCAGGCATTGTGACCTGTTGTCATGAAAGACGGGCCAAACCTGAGTGACACTGCAACCCCGTGCACCAGGTTGCAATAATACTCAAATTTGGCCTGGCTGCCCTTCCCACCCCTGGTCACAATGGAGGGCCGTTGGGTCAAACCTGAGTGGTATTGCCACCCTGTGCTCCTGGTGGCGATGCCCTGATGGGGGAAGCAGGCTTGCAAGGTGGGAGCAGCTTCTGTGGGGTGAGTTTATATCAGTCAGGGACAGAGACATGTCAGACAAACAGAAGAATCATGGTACCCAGGACTTTTTTCCCACCATGACAAACCTGCAGCGCTACTTACAGCCATGTTATGAAGGTATACACTCCCCACTAGAGTACCTCCTTGTGGCCCAGCGTGAAGGGAGAAGTTCTCTCCCATTGGCTTAGAGCGTCTTCATTAAACTGCGTTTTAAGTGTAGACCTGCCCATCTGGCCATGCTTTGGGTATTGTGTATGCTATCAACCTTAGCTTCATTTGCTTTTTGTCATCTTTGTCCCCAGTCCTGCAAACCATTTAGCGTATGAATGGAGAGTGGGAGTGTTTACATGAAAAACACTACGAGGTTTGGCCCTGGAACAGTCCCTGAGTTTTTGCTGCTTTCCAGGGTTTTAGACCTCTCCCCTAGTTGGAAGAATTGCTTCCAGAAAGCTTTTTGCATGTCAGTTAGTCTTGCTGCTGTGGGGTCTCTCTCTCTCTCTCAAACTGCATCCTAGGTGCTTCTTCCATCAGAATGGCCAACCGCTGTGCCTTCTAAGCTATTTTTACAGCAGCTCATGGTACAACTAACTCTGAAGTGACACTTGTGCAGGTCAGCAGAACTGTCCCATTGAGCATCAAAACCACTATTCCGTGCTCTTTCATTTTGGGGACTCACTCCCATAGTCCATACCTGCGTCAAATTTCTATTCACTTCAAAGTGTGTCTCACCTGATACTTATTTTCCATTCTCAAGCTAGGATCTGACAAAAAGTAAACATTAGAAAAACTGCGGTGGCTACTATTATTTTTAAGTGTCTCAATTTACAACCAACTTGTCAGATTAACTTTAGTTTTGGTGGAAAAACTGCTTCTGATGGCAAGCCTCACTATTGATCAGATTACATGTTGAGTTTTGGCTATGCAAGGAAAGGGGCAAGAAGCTTAGTCTGTTAATAATGGAAGTTTAGTCAGTCATTTGACACTTAATATTAAACCCGCTGGAGCTGATGTTCCGTATTTACATTACTATTTAAATTCCTGATAACTTCGCATTAGAATTTAGAGTTTAATTAACTAATCTTTGATTCTGGGCATGAGATTTCAACCAGGAGAAAAGAGCAAATTAAATTTAATCTCTTTTTTTAAGAAAGTAGCACAAAAAAAAAGGTAGCCTTTTTGAATTCTGGTGAATACCTCTAATTTTAGGGTGTCATAATTCAGAACCCCTAGTCCAAATTGATCTCAAATTTGGGAGAAAAGTTATTCCTCGGTACCAGAGCTCACTTATCAGTTTTGAGGCCAATATCCTTTTCTTTGTGGATTCTAGGATGAGGGCAAAAATTGATCTTATAATGGAAATTCAGATAAAATCTTAGTCCCTGATTCATGTAAGTACTTAAGTGTGTGTTTAAATCCATCCTTGTTCAGGACAGAATTTACGCACATGTTTAACTTCAAGTCAACAGGTACTAGTGGGAAAACTTCCCTGAATTGGAACCTTAGCTATAGAATGGGTATCATATCCCAGACTCTTACTATTTCTCTTTCTCTAAATGGAGATATATTTTTCTTTAATTTAAATATTTAAATGATTTCTCCACTCAGTTGCCTTAAATCACAAGACTCGGAACCCAATTATAACTTTCTGACAACTTTCTGAATTCCCTTTTCATACTTCCATTTACTTTTAACATTTCATTTCACTTTGTGTTTACAAATAGACTGAAATTATTTTAAACCTCCTTAGAGGGTAATATAAAGATCTTAAATAACAGATTGCAATTTGTTCACCTTTTGTGCTGGACGTATTAATGGTTAATGACTTATTTGCTTATTTACATGGGTGCTTCCAACTTCTTTTTCTTACAACAACAGAGGTCTTTGCTGAAATGGTCATACCTGGGTTATGAGGGAAGCTATTCTGCCGTTATGTTTACGGTACAGTGTATGTCAAATAGCAGTCAAAGTAATTTGGGCATCACGGGAAATAATATGAGAGATTCTAGTGCTTTCTGTAGAAACCTTCAAATTCCCATTTCATTAAAAATTCCACTCTGCAGCTGGTAGCAGAGATTACTGTGTTTCACCATCTGTGCAGATTAATGTTTACTAAAAGAGAGCGGGTGCAACAGATGAGATGGCTGGCTTTGCAGATAAAACAAAAAAACTCGAAGTAGAATATCTTTTCTCGACTTTTGCATCTTACACCTGTTTCATTTTAATCGCATGACTAAATTGTTTAAGGCAAACAATTCCAGCTTTATAAAAAGCTGATTAATTTAGAAATTTCAGATCATCAAGCTGTTTTTGGACTTGTAATTGCACACTGTTAGTAATGGGAATATTTGGACTTCATTAGGAATTAGTTGAACACCTTGCATTATACCTTCTGCTAATCTCTGAATATGATTTCTTTACCCAAGCACCCACAATGGCACCAATTCGTGATACTGGAGAATAACACCAGATGTGCTATAGACTGGATTACCAATGAACAGCTAGCATTTGGAAACTCAATTGATTAAAACCCATGCTACTGTTGTTTTTATTTCCATGCCCTTCTTCTCTGGGAGCCTTTACTAATCATTCCCGAGGGCAGCCACCTTGTTTACGGAAACTGCATTTTTAATCAATTTGATGTCACTACATATCCTACCATGTTACAATTTTCAAATTACATTAGCCTAATTTTTATCCAAATGCATAACAGAGAACAAAGGAAATATAGTGCTGCCTTCTTGCTGCACATCAAATAATGAAACAAATTGTTGGCAATGATCATTGTACTGGGGTTCATCACTAAAATTAATGGATTTGCCAGGAAATGGGATAATAACTTTGATTATTTCTTGAGAGCAAGTGGAAAGCAAAAAAGGCAATTAAGGTAACCTTGAACCTCAGCATTGCACTGCACCTCGGACCAGATGGTCATTTTATGCTTTTATGGCATGTGGGAGGAAAAGTGTGTCCATTTAGGGCTTCTCCCCACCAGGGTAAAAGGTATTTTGTTGTGTTTTTAAGCTCATTAGCGAACACATTTTAACCCTCTAGTGGAGACAGGGCAAGTTGTTTTGTAATCAGAGCTTCTGATTTTCAGTTTTACCAGATAAACACTGATAAAACACCCCCAATACAAAATAAACAAATGAAATAATAAAAAATGAAATAGGTGGTGGTCCAATAAACACCAGAAGAACTCCAGAAATGGTTACTGGAGCTGTAATGCAGACTACGAGGCTGTGATTTCTTAAGTGCACTAAAATGTGGTGCATTAGTTGATCCGCGTAGACGTTGCTGGGGTACACTAAACGTTCCCTAATGCACATTAGCATTGTGCTGTTTGAAACAGTACAATATTAAAGCACACTAGGTTACTCATCACAGTATATACAAAGAGAGAGCCTGGAAAACCCCCAATGTTTGGACACCTACATAAAACTCAAAAATTGCTTAAAAAAACAAACAAACCCAGAAAAATTAAATTAATAAATCCGCCAAGCCAGACGCCCAAATTTTAGTAGATGTTGGCTGGTCAAAGGTAAAACTAAAGAGGGGAGCCTAGGAATCTTTTTGTTTTCATTTCCATTCATTGCACCCCTTGGTTCAGGCTGTTATCACTGCACTATTGTTAGCTGTAATTTGTGCAGTTCTTCCAGTAGTTTATCTTAATTATTCCTAAGGAGTAACAAACAAGCCAGCAAATAGTTTGGGGCTGTTATTTCAGTAATATGTAATAAACACATATTGCTGGGAGCTTCAAAGCTTCTCTGTTTCCCCTTGTGATGGAGGATACCTCTTCAGAGTCATTACTCTCTAGATTATATTTCAGATAGTTTCAGCTGGTGCATAAGAAATATAAATATATATAATATATTTATAAGAAATATAAATATTGTCTCTACTTTCTCTATTGACTGCATAGTATTTTGTAATTTTACCAGCTTGAGGAGTGCATAACTCTAATTGTTCTTCTAGTCTCTTATTGTGTTATCTCACTTTCATCTCTTGATTTATATGAATGTTTTCCTGAAGGAAAGAAAGCTTTCACTTAGGACGAAAAATAAAAAATCTTAACTGAGAGTCAGTCCTTTTGTAGTGCATCTTGCATATTTGTGTTGCTTTTTTGTATCTTAAAATATTTGGAACGACAGCACAGGTAGAATAGTCTCCATGGTTTTAGATCTGACTAATAATATTTATTAGGTTTCAGAGTAGCAGCCATGTTAGTCTGTATCCACAAAAAGAAAAGGAGGACCTTAGAGACTAACAAATTTATTTTGAGCATAAGCTTTCCTGAGCTACAGCTCACTTCGTCGGATGCATGCAGTGAAGTGAGCTGTAGCTCATGAAAGCTTATACTCAAATAAATTTGTTAGTTTCTAAGGGGCCACAAGTACTAATATTTATTAGTGTCATGATGAGTTAGGTGCTCTAGAAACATTGTTAAGATAGGAACAATTTAGAATGAAAGGGATTAAAATATATTGCTGATACAAAGGTGCAATTTGTGTAGCTGTGTGGGAATTGAATTTTCATCTCATGGAAAATTCAGATGTTTTTACTTTTATTTTCATCCTAAAATTAAATGACCATTCAAAATGGATCAAAAAAAATTTGCAGAAAGAAAAATTCTGAAAAATTTATATTCAGAAATATATATATAAACCTGCTGTTTCTAATAGAAACAAAACACTTTATTTCAAACTTTCCTATCAAAAATTTGAAAAAGTCTTTGAAAAATTCCCACATTTTTTTTTTAATTTGACCAAACCCCATATTTTGGGGCAAAATTTTCAGTTTTTTGAAAATTTTCCTCCCACTCTAATGATTTGCATTTTCTTCTTAGCTGAGACATTGTATCATGCACATTTCACTTTAAAGTGGAGCAGGTGGGAGCTCAGCTAAAAGGGTTGGGGAGCAGCCCTTCACCTCCCTGCATTTGCTGAACAGCACTTCCCAATAATGCCATCTTTTGCCTGGCTGATGTAGTGAGAGCTCCTCCTCCTCTTTCAGTCTGCTTAAGCCACCGATCCTGTCCTGTGGAGATGGTTGACTGCTCTTTGGCTTTGAAGGTAACAAGTTACCTCTTGAAGATAACTTTTGCCAATGGGACTTTAACCTGCAAGGACATATGTCCCATGTGTAATGAAAATGACAAGGAGGAATGTTCTTCTATAATGAAAATATTGGAGAGAAGGTTGTACTATTAGCATAATGTGTTATGAAATCGAGAGGGGTTGCATGGTCAGTAGTCATGACTGGTTGAAATTTGTTTCCTTATGGAAGTTACTGTATCTCTGTGTTTATCTAAGTGACACAAAACTGTAGGAAAGATTAAACTTCAAACTCCAAAAATCAATGGGACGGGGTAATGATGGCTAGTGGATGCAATGGGAAAAAGCCATTATCCAAGAAAATAATACCCTAACCCTTAGCTCAGTACTTGTTTTCAAGACAGACAAATGCTCTCCAAACACCCTGTGTGGTAGGTAAATACAATATTATCACTATTTTACAGAACAGGTTGCTGAAAAGGAAGCTAAATGAGTTGCCCAAGGCCCCATAGTGAGTCATTGGCAGAGTTAGGGTTATACCCCTGGGGTCCTGATGCACAGCTCAGAGCACAATCCACTAGACCATGCTGTCTCTTAGCATGGAGTTTATAATGGAAACTCAGCACTATGGTGCCAGCAGCCCGTTACAATTATAGCAGGAACTTTTTGAGGAGTAGCAGGTCTGTTCAGTCTTTGCAAACCAAATGCTTTTTTTTTTGTGTAGTCCACAGTTCATTTTAATATAGCTTTCTGCCAAGCAAATAGTTTATGGAGCTCATTAAAGCACTTTTGAAGGAATAAAAGTCAGATTTTCATGGAAAAGCAGAAGAAAAATCACTTCTTTTCATAGAAACATAGAATATCAGGGTTGGAAGGGACCTCGGGAGGTCATCTAGTCCAACCCCCTGCTCAAAGCAGGACCAATCCCCAACTAAATCATCCCAGACAAGGCTTTGTCAAGCCTGACCTTAAAAATGTCTAAGGAAGGAGATTCCACCACCTCCCTAGGTAACGCATTCCAGTGTTTCGCCACCCTCCTAGTGAAAAAGTTTTTCCTAATATCCAACCTAAACCTCCCCCACTGCAACTTGAGACCATTACTCCTCGTTCTGTCATCAGCTACCACTGAGAACAGTCTAGATCCATCCTCTTTGGAACCCCCTTTCAGGTAGTTGAAAGCAGCTATTAAATCCCCCCTCATTCTTCTCTTCCGCAGACTAAGCAATCCCAGTTCCCTCAGCCTCTCCTCATAAGTCATGTGTTCCAGTCCCCTAATCATTTTTGTTTTAATGTGAAATTTTTGGTGATTGATCTTTCACTTCTTCTGTATATGACTTTGAAGTGGTTAGCAGTATACGGTATGGCTAAAAACCATAAGTAATTTTTATTCTGCTTTTTATTTTACTTGTATGTGTCCATTGTTCATTTTAAATTTGTTTTATGTAAATTGGGTCTCCTGACATGAACCAAATAAAACAAAGTTAGATTAATTGGCTAATTTTCAAAGACTCATTCTGTGTTGATGGCAATCTTTTCATGAATTTTTTATTATTCTCTTGTTTAGTGTGCCAGTGATTTTCTCTGAAAAGATGGGGAGTGAGTTTCTTATGAATATTTTGGGTGGTGGACTAAATTCAGCTTTGACATAAGCAGGCGTAACTCCCATTGATGTGAACTGGAATTTCACCTGCTTTATATATATATTTTTTTTAACTTTAAGTGTAGTGCAATCCAGATTTTCTCCCACAATGTTTGGAAAATGGGGGCGCTAGCAAAGAACAGTGCAAGCTGCTCGGTTCTGACCACTTCTGAAAAGCTGGCTGCTTATTTAGGTAACTAGGAGATGCAGGGGCTTTTGCAGATCTGGTCAGTGATTAGTACAAAGAAGGTTGCTCCATGCTAGTGGAGTTTCGGCTGTTACTCAATATTTGTATCTGTTTGGTTTTTTTTAATTTACTTCTGTGGGACTGTTTGTGAGCGTAAAGCTTTGCACGGTTGGGCTCTCAATTAATATAAATTTGATTGATCAATTGTACCATGTATTTTCATTTGCAGAAAGTGAGAGAACATATGTTGTTAGGCCCAAATCCTGTTTGTCTTACTCATGCAAGTAGTCACGCTGACTTCAGTGGACTTCTCAGGTCAGAATTTGGCATTTAGTGGTACCTAAATATCTTGTAAGAAGCCATGAATAATGTTCAAGTACCCTTTTGATGCTCAATAGCATGATTTTTTGCTGTGCTACACTCTTGGATAATCTGATTCAAATTAAGTGTCTTCACTGGATCTTGATACAAGCTGTTTCTGCAGATCGTGCCCTCAGCTGTTACTATCCCTTTTTTAGTATGAGTAAAGAAATCAGTCGTTGTGCTGTCAGTGGAGGGTGAATATAAATTAAATACTTGAGAAGAAATTATGGGCTAGTTCTGCTTGATGCTTCATAAATTAAAGAGCTGAGTCTTTCTTACTTGCTGATCATCTTCCAGATTCACAGTCAATTTCACATGTCTAAAATTCAGGGAGATGGTTATTTGAAATAGGGTGCCTGTGTATGTTAGAGGAATTTGTCCCAGTACAACTACATGAATATAGTTACCCATTGTGACAAAGTTCCTCCTCTGCCTTGGTGGGTCCTGCGCTTATTGGCGGATTTGCTCACCTCAGAGATTCCCGGCAGCCCTCAGTTTGGCCACTTTTGCTAGTGGCTCAAACCTGCCGTCCACTCAGCTAACCTCATCACTGGCCAGCATGGGGGAAATGGAGAACAATCCCCGCAGTCTCTGTGTCCCACCTAGTGGGTCGGAAACAGGCCAGATCCCTTTCCAATTTAGACCTTCCCTTCTGGTGTTTCTCACAGACCAGGTCAACTCCTCCTGTGTCTGATCAGGAGCTGGTGGGATGGGGGGAACCCAGGCTCACCCTCTACACCGGGTTCCAGCCCAGGGCCCTGTGGATAGCAGCTGTCTACAACGTTCCTTGTATCAGCTGCATGACAGCTACAACTCCCTGGGCTACTTCCCCATGGCCTTCCCCCCAACACCTTCTTTATCCTCCCTGCAGGATCTTCCTCCTGAAGCCTGATCACGCTTGAACTCTTCAGTCCTCCCGCAACACGCCTTCTCACTCCCTGCTCCTTGCGCACCCCCCTACTAACTGATGGGAGGCCCTTTTTAAACCAGGTGTCCTGATTAGCCTGCCTGCCATAATTGATTCTAGGAAGGTCTTAATTGGCTCCAGTGTCTTGATTAGCTTTCCTGTCTTAATTGGTTCTAGCAGGTTCCTGATTGCTCTAGGGCAGCCCCTGCTCTGGTCATTCAGGGAACAGAAAACTATTCATCCAGTGGTCAATATATTTGTCTTCTACCAGACTCCTGTATCCCACTGGTCTGGGTCTGTCACACCATGTTAAACCCCTAATGTAAGTGCACTCTACTGATATAAATTGGTGATTACCTGGATAAATTTTACTCTGACAACTTGCATTAGCAGTTTGTATCATTAGCTACACAGGTGCAAATCTTCAATCATTTTCCTACTGTAGACAGGCTCAGAGCAGTGAGGACAGTTCTGGTGGCTCACAGTGCCATTATTCTGGTGAATTAGCATACTCCAGCTTTTGACAAATGTTCACTAAACCAAACCTTCATTAAAGATCCTTCTTTAATACTGGAAACGCTTCCTCTTCCAATGCACTGCCGTTGAAATATTATTTCCTCTTACTATTCTGCTTCCCACTGCTTGGGTTGTCTCAGCATTTTTAGCAGATAACTCACTAACTAGCTCCCTGAATCAGAGAAATTCTTCTAACTATGGCTTCTAGAAACTGCAGGCATTAATAAAATAGCATATTCAGTAAAGTTTCTGGTTTAAAAAGTGCAGTCCTAATAGTTGAGGTCTGTGACAGATCATCCATTAAAATTAAGCATGCTGTTTAGGAAGATGCTACCCATCCAGATGTGGAACTTCTTGGAGTGTCCAGTGGAAATACTCTAGAATAGAGGAGAAAAAGCAAAGGTGAGAGGAGGAATCCATGGCCTAGTTTACAGCACATCTGGGCAGATTAAGGGGGAAAGGACAGAAGAAATGCAGAATAGAGTTTACAGCACATCTGGGCAGATTAAGGGGAAAAGGACAGAAGAAATGCAGAAAGAAGAAAGGAGAGTATACATGGTCATCAAATACAGAGAAACGTGTTTTAATTTGGTACACTAACATAAAAAGAATTTCTTAATGGAGCTGATCTGCTCACCTAAATGAAGAAGAATTAGGGCCATCTCTTAAGAGAGGAGATTGGCTGATAAAGGTGGTTTCTTGTACAGCTTTTATGCATATATATCTATTCTATCTGCCTGTACTTGTATAGGTGGGACAGAATATGTATGTATTTAGCCTTTACAAGAGACCATCCTTATAAGCCAAAATCCTATTACCTTCAGTAAGTGCAAGTTTGCACTAATCAAGTCAGTTGAGGCTTTGCAAATGTAACTCCATTGTAGTGAAACCACAGTTGAAGATGGCAATAAAATACATTTAATAGCTCACTGCAGGGGGCTGCTATTCAGCTGTGGCTTTATGATTCTTTTGCCATCCTCTTCACCTTGAATCAAGGCCAGAAAAGCAATGCCACTCCATAAAAGTCGTACCATTCTGTTATTGGCAATGTAATCTTTAAAACTGTTGGCTTGCAAGTAGGAAAATGTAAAGAGGATTTCTTGAAAAACGGCACACCTCTGTGAAAATACCGAGAGTTAAGAAAACCAATGAGCAAAGTTATGTTCCCTTCCTTTCTCCCGCTTCCCCCAAAACTAACACTCTTCCCTCCCCCTCCGCCCCCCCGTGAACCTCAGATACCCAGCACTTTCCGTAAAGATTAATTGGAGGAATATTTCCTGCCACTGCCTTCTGGGGGATCTCCCTCTCAAAATGTCCCAGCATTATAGTCATTGATGACAATGTCAATAGTGTTAATTTAGACTATTAGAAGATATGTACAAAATATCAGGCTCTGATGGGACCTGTTCAGTTCCAAGATTTGCAGTCCCATGCAGGCTACCTTGCCGATCCAACACCCTTTGGCACAGAAATAGGATTGTTTTTAATTCGCAGGAAAGGGCCTTCTCCCCATCTCTTGTCCTTTTCAGGGATGGGACACTCAACTGTTATCCTGTAATTAAACTATCACTACAAATAGGACTCTACCCCCAGCTGCTAAGACAGACCACCCCAGGTGCTGCTAGCTTGGAGCTGAGCTACCATGTCCTGCCTGCAAACCTTGCTGTCAGTTCTCACTCTCCGATATTATGTCTAAATAGAGGATTATTGGCTCCCACATCTGAGAAGTGGGCACCATCCAAATGAGTCCTCTTGTGCTACTCCTAGCTGAAAGGGTGGAAGTTCTCTTTGCTCAGATAAAGTCCTTCCATGTCCTCTCTGCTGCTGTTGGTCTGTGAGTGCTTCCCCAACCCTGTTGTCATAGCTGCTAAGACCATACCATCATGGTCAACTGAAAAAGCTGCCCTGTGGCAGCACACAATTCCTCGTGATTCAGTTGAGCAGCTCCATGCCTTTCTTCCCAACCAAACTGTTGAGCCACCTCAAGGTTATATCTGCGGGAAGAATGCTGTTGCCACAACCCATGAATCAGAGCATCCCATGATGGCTGGGCCCCAAGAAACATACCTGATTCCACACACAGCCTTAACGGAGATCCTTGCGGATGACTCACTACCCCTGTGTAGGCCTGGCACATAATGAAATGGCAGGTTCCTGGATTGAGAAGGATCTGCACTTCAGTCTTGTCCTGTCACACCCATGGGAAAAGCTATAAAATCAAAGCCATGAGGTTACATATAAACAAGTGCCCCGTCACAAGGGATGGGGGAGGAGGATAGGTGAGTACTGGGAAGAAAGAGAGAGCTCAGGATCATTGGATACTTTACAGGGTGCAGCGGAAAGAGGCCTGCTTCTACCAATCACCACCTTTTAGGGGTGGCACTGCAGTCCACTGGTCAGCTCTAGCACTTCTTGGGGTATATCTACACCGCACCATTAAACCAGGCTCATACTCAGATTTTAACCTTAATTCTCCGGCTGTTCACACAGAAAAAACTCTAACATGTTTGGATGTGTTTCAAGCTTTGGCTAGCAGGCCCAGCTGTGGGGGAGGAGGGTGTGCTAGACCCTGCACTCTGGTTTAACTTTGGCTAGAACCCACCCCTTTTGCAATGAGAATTCAGAAAAAATCACTCAAGTGGTAATAGCCCCCTCAGTTCTCTTACTACAGTTTCCCCTGAAGGACAGACAAGTTCTCCCATAATTCATACAGTTGACTGGGAAAGGATCCATAAAGTGCCTGTGCACAAAACCATGGGGTAGGCCCCCAGACACATGAGCAATTGCAGAATCAGTGGGGACACAGTAGCATGGTGTGGCGCTGCAGTGGGGATGCTCACACCTGGTCTAGGCTAACCTGGTGCCAGTTACCTGGATTAACTGTGTGGCATAGACATAGCCTCAGAGGCACTGGGCCACATGTATGGGGTGCTGCTATTGGCTGAGGGTCATTGCTGTGCCATCCAGAGCTTCACCCACCCTTCTGGCCCTACCCCCCAATCCAACAGTAGCTGAGCCCTCACTTTTGTATATTTTGGCAGCTAATTCCCTCCCCCTTAATGAACAACAGAATTCATTGGATTGCTCCATGTGTTGGAAGGGAGATTGTCAACAGCCTGATTCATCCATCAGCCTGCTATACAAATCGTGGTATTTTCTGAATGAAGCAGGAGGTGTGAAATCTTTAGCTACTGCTGCCCTTGCAGTTATATCTGAAAATGTGTCAGCCCTTTCATGATGTGTTCTCCAAATATCTAAAGAGGCGTTTACAGAGGGACACTGCATTTCAAAACAGTGGTTTGAAGAGCTACTTGCCATTCCTTCTGCCTGCCGCATCCGTTATATATTTCTTTATCACTGCATCCTCAGAAATGTAATATATTCAGCCAAAATTATTATGCAGCATATGCTTATACTGGGATGTTGTCCTCTAGGTTTGTACAGGCAGAATATTTGTGTATATTCAGAGATTAAGTATTAAAATAAAAGCCATAAAAAACCCCAACAATTATTGGGCTAAATTATTATCTTGGTTACCGCATTGCTGTAAATCCATGGTAGCTTAATTGGCAGTGATCTGATGGGTTTAAAAACAAAAAGAGAGTGGCATAGTTATGTCCCCAAAGCATTACGCTAAGGGTTAAATCCTGTTCTAATTCACATTAGTGTTAATCTGGAGTAAATCCAGTGAAAACAAAGGATTTACTCCCAGTTTTATATTGCTGTAAGTAAAAGCAGAATTTTGCCCTGTGATGAAGCCCCACAACCCAAGCCCTGTGAGCCCAAGTTCGTTGACCTGGGCTTTGAGATTCAGTGCCGTGGGTTTTTCTTTGCAGTGTAGACATACCCTAAGTGGTCAGCTAAGGGTCGGGTTGCCCTGTTCTGAGCACACATGACTGGCTACGCGTGGTGAAGCGAGAGGAGAAGCCAGCAAAGGTTCTCTTCATGGAGTTTTCGTTGGTCCATCTGTCATGGAATACACAGGAGGGCTTGACCCCCAAGCTCTGTGGAATTGCAAAGCTTGGGAGTGGGTAGGTCTGAGGTTTTATTTCAGGGCCATCTGTAATGGGAACTGCATTTCCAGCCGGTTGGAATTACCTTCATGGTCTAATCATCTTCAACACATGCCCCATGCCCCGAGTCCCTGGAATTGAAGGTGTTTCAGTTTCCTGCAAAGGTTTAAATAGAGCCAAATAATTCCCACCTTTGCCGCCGCCACCTCCTCCTCATCCCAAAAATGCAAAGCAAACCAGATGAGGAAGCCCAGCAAAGCAACAGCAGCTCTGCCTTTCCAAAATAAATAAAGCTGCATTATTTTCAGGCGGCTCTCACTCTGCTGTATTGTAAACTCAGTGGTTTGAGCATTGGCCTGCTAAACCCTGGCTTGTGAGTTCAATCCTTGAGGGGGCCATTTAGGGATCAGGGGCAAAAATTGGGGATTGGTCCTGCTTTGAGCAGGGGGTTGGACTAGGTGACCTCTTGAGGTCCCTTCCAACGCTGAGATTCTGTGATGAGCATCCAAGCAGTAATACGGTCACCTTGGCTTTGCTACGGTGAACAATGCCAGCGCCTGATGCCAGCTCTTCTTGTAGCCCGCAAAAGGGAGGTGGTGGGGAAAGCGTATGTAAGAGTGTGTACTGAGTGTGTTTGTGGCTTGCAGACTTACTGATATACTTGGAGTCAGAATTCACTGTACAGTTTCATGGGGAGGAGAAAAACTCTAGTGTTGGGAAGTTTTGTTTGGAAATAAATTGTTGATGAGGCAGGAGGCTTTTAAACTAATTACAGTTTGATAGATAGCTAAGAATGTTTTGTCTTCCTGAATCCATCATTTTTTGTCTGTGAGGCATGTACCATGGTTTAGAAAATGGCCCAAATCAAAATTCTAGATCTAAATACCCCAAAACTCTGGAGGAGTTTGGATGATAATACCTAGTTCTTTTATATAGCACTTTTTTATCAGTAGATCTCAAAGTGCTTTTCAAAGGAGGTCAGTATTATTATCCCCAAATTACAGATGGGGAAACCGAGGCGTAGAACAGGAAGTGACTTGGCCATGGGCCACCCAGCAAACCAGTAGCAGAGCCAGAAATGGAACCCAGGTCTCCTGAGGCTTAGTCCAGTGCCCTAGGCCACAGAATTAAACTATGTAGCAGTACTGAATACAAAATTTTTGTTGGCTTCTAGTTTAACAAGACTTCTTTTTCTTTCTGATGGTTGGGTTTTATTTCTTTGTTTTGGTCATTTTCATTCTTGGGGTTTTTTCTTCAGCGTGTCCGAGTAAAGAATGCTTGAATCCTTCAGTGGAAGGAGGTTCAAATTCAATGAATAAAGTGCTAGAGTTCCATCACAAGTTTCATACTAGATCAAAAATTTTAGGCCTGAGAACAGCAGACCAGATTTTGATTTTTATTTACTAATATAGAGATGTGCAATAATAATCAATCTAGTATTCTACTAGGAAATAATCCATTATACAAGAAAAGAATAAAAATGCGAGTGTTTTGTGAGGGTCAGTGTGACAGATGTGACACTATAAAATCGCTTTATCTACTAGTGAAACCAGCCAGTGGAAGCATGTGCCTGGCAGTGCAGAAATTCCACAGCAGTATATTAGCTTTGCAAAAGAATCTTTTCTGCCATTTGTTTATTTTTAATGCCTGACTAGTAAACCTCACTGGCAGAATGAATAATTACTACCATTCTGGTTTTGTGTTTCTTTCCTTACAGTCCCAATCTATTCTGCATCATCAGTATGAGATTCAAGCACATATAATAAATTAGACTAGCTGCCACAGCAGTGTTCTTATTGCTATAGATTTGCATCAGTTGACAGTAGATAAATTGCAAAAAAAACATGGAGGAAAAATACATGCATTAAAACCATGGAGTGTTTTAAAAACTTTCTTCGGCCCAGGAGTTTGATTCAAATGCTGATTCAGACCCCAAGTCAAATTAAAATGTGAACTGTCTACACTATGCTGTCAGAATGCCTCCAAGCACCACTGTTCAGTTTCTGTGGTTCTGCCATGCTTCCCAGCAGCTCTGCAAAGGGGAGCAAGACGGGTTCGGTCACAGAGACCCCCTTGGGACTGCACCTGATGTACTGAAACTACCTCTGAGCCTGGTTTCCCTGCCAGCTTGGGACTTCAGAACCCTGTTTTAATGAGCCAGACATGCCAGCCGGCTGCAACATAGACCCAGAGTCTGAACCATGCCCCCAAAGCTGCAGACTTAACTGAAAATGGCTTAGTAAGTACTCCTGTCTCCAGCACCTAGCTCCCAGTGGTATCCAAACCCCAAATAAATCCGTTTTACTCTGTACAGGGTAAACGTATACGGGTAAACTCATAAATTGTCCGCCTTCTATAATACTGATAGAGAGAGATGCACATGCAAAACAAAACACGCAGTTCTAAGCTTAACATGTGAAGAAACTGATTACAGATGAAATCTTACCCTCAGAGATGTTCCAGTAAGCTTCTTTTACAGACTGGACTCCTTCCCAGTCTGGGCCCAATCCTTTCCCCGGTACAATCCTGGTTAGTTCCAGCTCAGGTGGTAAGAAGGGGATTTCTTCATGACTGGCCCCCTTTGTTCTGTTCCACCCCCTTTTTATAGCTTTGGCACAAGGAGGGAATCATTTGTCTCTCTCTGGGTTCCCACCCCTCCTTCTAAATGGAAAAGCACCAGGTTAAAGATGGATTCCAGTTCAGGAGACATGATCACATGTCCTGTGAGCCCCCTTCTAGTCCTCCTGGACCGGCCTGTAGGTATGCAGGGGAGACTTGCAAATAAACAGAGTAATATACGGTCAATTGTCCTAGGCAATGGGAGCCATCAAGATTCTAAACCACCATTAATGGCCCACACTTTGCATAATTACAGTAGGACCTCAGAGTTATGCTACATATTCCTAGTTTCAGATACAAGAATGATACATTCATACGGATAGGATGAACACACTCAGTAGATTATAAGCTTTGTAATGATACCTTACAAGAGACCTTTTGCATAAAGCATATTCCAGTTACATCATATCCACACTTATAAACATATTTTTATACAGCATTATGGAATGCAACGTCACAGGGAGCTGGGGTGTCATTTTGCCCTGAATGTGTGTTGCAACATAAAGTTCAAGCTACCCATGGGCAAAGTTTTGGAGACAAGATGGCAGATCCTGTGCTCAGCAGTATATCCTTATTCAAAGGAGTAATATAGAAAAGGGTATCCTGCCTCATGTAACAATCCCAGCAAATAGAAATGTCTTCTCTTTTTGGGTAGGCAACCTGAGTATTTCCTGGGGTGAATTCTGCAGGCTGTTAATTATGACACACAATTTTACTGCCTTAAGGGAACACCAGAGCTATGATCCCGCATTGCACTATGGGGGTATAAGTGCCATATAACCAGAAGTTATGGGAAGAAATTAAAAGAAAATTGAGGCTGAATATCTGGAAAAACTTTCTGATAGTGAGATCTACTAGACTGTGAAAGAGTTCCCCAAGGGGGAGTAGTGGAAACTCTATCACCTGATATACTTAAAACATGAGTGGACAAAGCAATTGCTATAGAGTATACTAAGGAACAGCCCTGTGTTGGCTTAACCCTGATCCTGCTGTCCTTGTGTATCCAAAACTTTCTTCTTCAGTGGAAGTATTAAATGTACAAAGAGTGCAGGATTGGGGCCTTGATACATGACCCCTATTTTCCACCAGCCCCTTCCCCCCCCATGAAAATATTTTACACGTTTTTAAATAAATCAGAAAATCCTAGAGTTTGATCAATTAGAATGATTAATTGCTTTGTCCTCATGTCAGATTATTACTAATTAAAGCAAGTGCCCATAGCTAGGCTGGTACATGTGGGTGCCCTATATACAGCACATTTATTTGTCAATCAGAAATTTCCTCTCTGCTCCTTTATTCACAGTCCCTGGTAAGCAGAACATGGACCTGCTAACATATGTGATTAACTTTTGAACCCAGGATTTTTGAGTGGGTTTTAAATTAGGCAAGCTAACCCATCCCCAGTATTATTTATTACATATATTTGTTTTTACTAGCAACGTTCCGAAAAGTGCATATTTCCATCCTGATGTGCATACATTTCTTTAAAGTCCACTTCTTGTAGATCTAGTCTACATATCATATGATGTGACAGTTCCTACTGTGGCTTTATTTTTATTGCCAAATACAAATGTTTGTCTGTTTGTGGGTATTACTGCTGTAGGTTTTTGGGGGTTTTTTTTGTTTTTTTTATCCCACTGTCTTTTTAATGATTACATGTATCTTTCCTCTAAATGCTGCTTCTGCTTTTTGCTAGGGCGCTCTCTCTTTCCAAGTGAAGTGCTCATTGACTTCCTGAGTGGGGACCAGTGCATAAGGAGGAAACAAGATTTGATTATTTAAATCATATGGACATATATATGATACTATGTACGCAGTCAAATCAGGAAAACATGCACAGCTAGATTCTCACACTGGTACAAATTATAAGTAGCTCCATGGAAATCAGTGGAATTATACAATGCAAACCCCAGTGTAAGTGACAGCAAAATCAGATGTATTGATTCTATACTAAAAAGAGACACTGGCAATTTAAAAATCACATTCCAGTCTGAAAAATGTCTACCTATAATTGTTTCAAGTAAAGCCAAAGGTAACTACAACTGAAAAAGGGATGACAATTCTTTTCTAATTTGTTTTCTTTATGCCTTTGACAACATTTTGCTTGTAATCAATTTCACTCTTTCCCCTGTACATTCAGTTAGCTTCCTGTTTAGTTTGTGTGGGTCTTTCCCACAGCAACAAGAGAGAAAAGCAATTGTAAAAATAGGGCACTGTGAGTATAATACTACACAATTTGGTGGGGGACTCGAGAGATGTTTCAATACCTGAACCTGTTTTAAAACTTATCTTATGAAACGTCAACTTTCAAGGTGGTGATGCTACTTTACGGACTAGACTCTGCTTTTCAAACCAGCACCAATCTGGAATAACTCTACTGACGTTGTTCTAGATTTACACCACTATAACTGAGATCATGATCTGAACCCTGTATCTTAAATGAACCATGAAAACAATTGAAACAGAACAAATTTGTGAGCACTGTTCACAAGTCCATGCTTTTCTTCACCCATATTTGACTTCTAAACTTTATTATTCTGTTATTTATCTAACTCCAGAAATGTGCACAGTGCTGTTCAGTAGGATGATTGTTCCAAACAGATAACAGGCTCCTGCTTTCAGAGCTCATTGTATGGGCATGACTGGAGACAATACAGTGCAGAACAAATCCAGCATGACACATGCTCATTTTAGCAGAGTGCTGTGCAGATAGAGTGCTTTTCTGAGCCTTACTTGTTGGCTGGTGGGTGCTTAAGTTACTATACCAATTCTATTTTTAAATCTTGACACAGAAACATCTCTGATGGCATTATGGAACCGGGTGAAAGGTGGTTGTTTTGTTCTGTTTATTAATAATTTTATGTTACTGCTGAATAACAGTGCAACCCAGATGAGGACACACTGTTTCCTTTAGTTTCCTCGGGAATATTCCAAGAAAAAGGAGGTTTGCAGTGGGATTCATCTGATTATATTTGTGTGGTTTAAGGGATTTTTCAATTTTATCTATTTATAAAATTACTTGGAGCTGAGGATTAAAGAGGAAGGTTTAATGCAGGAAAGCTGATTTAAGACTGAGGATCTTTCTTAGCGGCATCCATTTAAAGTTAATCTTTGATCATCTGCGAAGCTGATTACCTAACATGTAAAACGTATAAAAAAATCCTCTTTTATTATGCAACAGAAATTTTTTTTGTTCTTCCAAGTTCAGTTGATCACACCAGCAAATTCATTAAATCTGTTAATAAAGTACAGTCCTAAATGTAACACTGAAATATTGCCAGCCTTGGGGGAAAGCAAAAAAAAGAGAGAGATTGTGGGATTGCATCATTGTTGCTTTCAATAGTGAAATAGGATCATAGGATCTTAGGGTGAGAGATGAAAGGGAACTGTAAGATCATCTAGTCCATCCCCTTGCAAGAAATGGATATAGTCCATCCAACAGAGGATATATCAGTGAATACGCTTGATCTTAGCCAAAAGACTTATTTAAATATGCTTGGAACAGAGCATGCTAGTGCTCCCCTTGGTTCCATGCTGGCTTATATAGCACTGCCAGAGATTCATTGCTACCAATACCGGAGCCAGCTACGTTAAAGCTAGCGTGGGTATGTCTGCATGAACTAAAATCGCACCACATGATTGCAATGCACTCTCTGTGCAATCTTTAAAAAGCACAGCTGCTATAGGTGCAGCTGGGGGTCTTTTCTGGTGTGGTTTTCTTGACCATTACTGCCACTTGGAATTGTACTCCGTTTGAGGGGTTCTGCAGCAGGCCAGAGAAACCCTCACAAATTACACACTCAGACTTGATGGAAATTGAGTTAATATAATCCATGGATCTGGCAGGAAGAATTCAGGAGGCAGCGTCCCAGAGTCTCACCCTTGGTCCATCTGTCTTCTCTCCTTCATAGATCTGGATCCTCACTAGACTCCTGCACAAGGGCTTCCATGAGTTTAAGGGGGAGGGAAGGAGAGAGAGAGAGAAAAAATTACGTGACGGTAGCTCTGCTGTCCACCCAGTCCTCTTGCAAGCTAGTTCTAAAGGTTTGGGCTCACTTCGTCTCACACAGAGTGGGGGGGAGCACTGAGGTCCCAAATACTGTGTGGTGGAGGACAAGTTGTGACTACCTGTACACATTAGTGTTTATGGAGAAAGTACCGTTGTTGCCATTTTAGAGAGGGACACGGAGATGTTAAGAGACTTGCCCAAAGCTATGCGGCCACTCTGTAAATTAGTTGCGTGGTAGGAATAGAACCCATATCCCAAGCAATGGCCTGTACCTCTCAACTTTTAATATTAGCATACTAAAGAGAAACTGCCTTCACTACAGCTAAGCCAAGATGTATAAAAATCCCAGAATCCTTGGCAGGGCCCCACCTGTCACACTGCAGGAACACATTAGACAACCACCATCCTTTTTATAACAGCAGCCAACAAGCACCTCAGTCAAGTAGGTGACCTAAAGATTGTTCAGTAAAATATTAGGCTGCTTCCTTAACTTGCAGCAAACTGACACTTTCCCTGGCTAACTGGGTGGGAGGTGGGATGTTGTTCATGATCGTAACTTATTTTCCTTTGGAAAACACTCTTCTCCAAAGTAAAATGACTGATAGTTTGTCATCAGTGGAAAATAGGCCACAGGGGCACATGTTGCTTTGGTGTCAAGATGGATCTTCCTAGCACTGACCTTTTCATTTTCCACCTGATAGCAACTGGTTTTTGTGGCTGAAGGGACAAATCCTCAGCCACCCAGTAGCCCAACTGGGTTGGACACTGAGGAGCTCTGCAGGGGACAGACAAGGAGGAATCCTCACACCACCCCCAGCCCACTGAGTGGCTGCTGATCAGTTTTATCTGGCTTATCTCAGACTAACAGAAGCCCAAAATGCCCATAACATAGCCCTGTTGTGTGGGAAGGAGCAAAGGGTCCATACGTACTAGTTGGCTCAAACTCTGGCCTTGTAGGCTGCCAGCAGGGTTTTGTACATGTGTACTCTTCCCCACCCACCCACACACACACGTATGCCTAGCTCCTCCCCTTACGCAATAGAGTCACAATATTTCCACTTTCAAGGGACAATTGCCGCAGCCAAAGTGGTTGGAGGTGGATTTGCCCCATAATGATTAATATGATTGGAAATTCCTCCTGACACAAAGCAGACTTGCTCTTGCTTGATACCTGAAGTCAGTCATGTGTTCGTGTGAGCTCATCTTGCTTATCTGCCTATGTATTCAATGCTTCCTTATGAAATACCCGCACTGTACATGGTGCTGCTATGTAAGAGAATCATGACAAAAACCTCTTTCCCTGAATAAATCTCCATTAGCGATTTGCTCTGTCAGGTTGTCATTTCACATGTCCTCATAATATCTTGGCAGGGATCCACATCAAGAATTCACTTTCGGCAGAGATTTATAATCAGACGGATTTATTTATGAAAAATGGATAGAGCTCTAAAAAGGGGAGACTGTGATGAGGGGCATGGTGCTTAGTTACAATCAAGTACTTTGCTGTTAAAAGTTACCTCTCTGGGGACAGGCAGCAGATGCAATCTGCTGTGTAGAGAAGATGTAGCGATACCAGTTGAAGAAAATGGTGATAACTTGCTGAAAGAAAACATTTTCAAAGCCTGACAAATCCATCTAGAACTTAAACAATGATTTAAAAAATCATCACCTAAAGGCAATGCCAATAGTTTACCCTTATACTGTCACGTTTCATCTGAAGGCACTTTACTAACATTAATGACACCTCCCATCATCTATGTGAAGTAGGTATTATCCCCATTTTACAGAAGAATAAACTGAGTCATGTAAAAGTTAAATGACTTGCTTGTTCCTGGATGTGAATGCTACACCAACTCTTCCTGTTTTATTTACTCTGAGTTTTTCCCATGGGAAAAACCATAAACACATCTTTTTAACTGAAGAGTAAAAGAAAACAGTGCTGTCCATTGTCCTTGTAATCCTAGTTATTTCCAACCAGTATTCGATCTGTAGTGAGGGGCTCTGTCCCTCCTCAGTCAATACACACACTGTCATCGGTGGGAATTTTGATGGGTGATGGGGCAAGGACTTAGCTTTCAGCAGGAAATGCAATTTGTGTCATGATAATGGGGAGAGACTAGTCTGTAAATTAACCCAAAGCAGATCAGCAAATTGCAATGACTCGGAGCCAGGTCCTGACATCCTTATTTCTTACATTCATTAATTTGTCTGATTAAGGACCAAACAAGAACTGGGTCCCAATGCTGCTCTCCACTTCCTGGAGTAGGAGGTAACAAAAGCCCATGGCTCTGGCAAGGGGAAGCATGGGAAGGGAAAGAACTTGTGCAACATTTCCACACAGCCCTGCAGATGCCCCTTTGCAGATATGCACATCTTCAGGTGGGGAGGAGTAGGCTAAAGGCCCAGATTATGGATGTGCAGCGTCTGCAGGAACTTGTGTATGTTTTCTTCCCTTTCCGTGGACCTTTTAAGCCACTCTGTTCTGGGGGGACATGCTGGTTAGGAGAGCTTCAGGCAACACAGCTCCTGCAGGTCAAGGACCAGAGCCAGGAGTTGGGAGCCAGTGAAGAGGCAAAAGCATTCTACATAAATGCCCTTTGTGTCGGATGAAGCAAAGGAGATGGGGGGAACTGAGCTCTCATTCTTTTCTGTGGGAAGAGGATGGCCAAAACCCTGCACATCCCCAGAGCAGAACTGAGAAAATTCTGTAACTGCAAACCTGCAGCATTTCCACATTCTATTGCAGATTATTCTCAGGAAGTGGTAGGGGACATGGGGATGAGTCTACTGACCTCAGGATCAAGCCCAATATTAAGAAATGAGATTTGTTTCTCAGTGTTTGAATGACTCGGTGTCATACATCTCCCTGATGTGTAATGCATTAAAGAAAAAAGATCCTAGGCCCATCTGAAACAGGTTTGTTTTTGTTCAAATAAATCAATCAGTCTTGTTTTTTAATTCTCTTGCCATACCTTTATCCCTCCCCTCAAAAAAAAAAAAAAAAAAAAAAAAAGATTAACGGTTCAAAGTGCCATCTGGAAGTGAATTTGGAAAGGTCTTGGGTTGTTAGGAAAGCTGATGGCACGTCCTCTTTTTATACCTTCAAAGCCCTTTATCTGTGGTTTTTACATTCAAATGAGACATAATACACAAAATCCCAGGCTTATACTTACTTTAGCTGAAAAAAATCTTGCTTCTCACAAATCAAGACTTCACATTATCTAGACATGAAACCTTTTCAGCTGATTACGAGCGTATCTGTATTAAACTGTAGTAAGGGGTTTGTTATGCCTTCTGCCACACAGGCCTATTGCACATGAGATTTATGTTTCACGTCTGTACTATAAGCCCTCCTGGTTGAAATGAAGGGGCAGGTCTAGTTAGTTTTATCTTGGGGGAGGCAGAGCAAACCTCACATGAAAAGAATAAAGTATTTTTGGGATATAAAAATGACCCTAGGTTTGAGGTGCTCCTGGTTAGAAACGTGTCATGGGCAGATCTGTATTACCATTGGCAAAAGGTTTTCTTGTTGTCTGTGATGTAGCTGTTCAGACAATTAAAGATTTAGAAGCACTTTGCTTACTGGGTGCATATTTGGTGGCACAGAGAATCTTTTTTAAGGACAGGGATCCACCCACACAGAGCCTCGGTGAAATGACTAGGGCTCTGTGTAGATGTAAGGTTCCAGCCAGGCCCAATCCAATCTCAGGATTGGGCCTCCGTGTGCCGTATATAGTACATAATCCACGGTAAATCCAGAAAGGGAACAGCTTCCAAATGGAAGCTTAGTGTCATATCTTCAGAACATGAATGCTTTGGTTCAGTAAGTGACTGATGCTGTTTGTTCTTTGTTTCTGTACAATTTAGGCGGCTTGACTTTGGTAAGCATTAAATTGAATTTCAGTGGCTTTGTAAGAATTATTTTTTGTCATAAAAATGCTACTGAATACATCAAGTCACTGGCACATCTGTAGCTATAATATGTAGTCACTAAAAATAAGGGATTTTTATGTTTTCAAAATGATGTGGACTGTTTAAAAGCTCACATTTTAAACAGCCCAAATAATACAATTTTAGTACCTTAAAGCAATAAAATAATCTCATTTACAGTAATTAAAACACATTAGGCTGATTAAAAATGCTCCACTGTATTTTTATTTAATGACTAGCAGCTTTATAGCTTTGTCGGTATCAGTGCAAATTGAGAAGGTTGTGCTCTATGCCAGTCAAATAGGCACATTATCTGAATAGGAAGTTGGAAATGAAAAAGGTGCATTATAATTTATTTTTATGATTGACACTTCTTTCACTGTTGTATTTGTTTGGAGAGCCAAGCAGACTTTCAAGAATGGAAGTAACGTGCTCTTTTGAGCCTCAGAATACTGGCAGTGTAAGTGTCCTGTATGCCACAGCTCAAGAAAGACTCCCAACAATTGTACCTAACCTGAAACAAAACAACCAAAAGATTCAGTGAAGACTCAGTTTGCCAAATACAATCCTGGTATAACTCTACTGATATCAATGGAGTTTCAGCCTGGATGAATTTAGTTCACTATCTTATAACAACTCCACCACCCCATACCAGGGTGTTAAATAGATTAGCAGCAAATTTTTCTAAAACACCTAAGTCCCATTTTCAAAAGGGAAGTATACTCTGGTTTTTAAAGGTATTTGGGCACCTAACTCAGTTTGATTTCAGTGGAAGTTAGATACCTAATATCTTTTAAAATCTGGTGTTCAGGAGCCAGTGTTATTGAAAGTCAATGGAATTTAGCCGAAGTGCCTAAGTCCCTTTTGAAAATGAGATGTTAGCTCCTGCGTCATGTAGGTGTCTTTGAAAATTTTGCCCTAAAACACCAACTCATTGCAAGTGAATAGGACTAGTCATACTTGTATATGTACGTGTGTGTTAGTATGTACTGAGTATGTGTGTAACCTGACCACTTGTGGTCACTAAAGAAGTGATGGCACTTTCAAGAAAAGGAGGGCTGTTAACCCTTGTGTCCTAGCCAAAATTCTAATTCTGATGTTCCTATTCTGCTGATATAAATTCCTTCTGTAACTTAAAGCACAGAAGTTATTTTTCTGTCCTCGTTGCTGTTGTGTAGTGTTGTTGGAGCAGAATAACTACTATGTTCCACAACGGACGCCAAATCCTGTTCTATTACACCCTTGCAGCAACCTCATCGAAGCAGTAGGATTACAAGGATATAAGACTAGAATTTGGCCTACCATCTAATAAAGTACTTTAGGATCTGTCTAGAGGAAAGATGGCAAAAGTAAGGTTTTTTAATTACATAGGTGTTAGCTATTATCTGTACTGTTTATTCTCTCCTGTGTCTCAAAGCCATTTATCAGATGAACAAAGTTGTTCATCATGAGTGATTTCAAAATTCATTAGTAACAACCAATATGATGTTTTCCTAGGTTTGGTGTGTAGTTGTTCTTCACTGTCACAAATACTGTCTTAAAAGCTAATCATCTTACAGTATAGGGAACTGGTTGCTTTAGGCTTGCGTTTACATTGAGGACAAAGGAAAGCATGGTATACCATTTTTTACCTTATGAATTTGAAGCATATTGAATATAAATCATTCTCATGCATCATATGCTACTTTTAAAAACCAAAATATGCATTAAAAAGATTTATTCAATCTTAAGCCTGCCTTCTAGCATCAAAGATCAATGTGTAGTCTGATTAAGTTGTGCTCTATAGATTTCTGCAGTCAAGTTCATCAAAGAACCCATTTCTCTTCCTCTAATGATGCTGAACCTAAAGTTCTTCTCTGAAGTACTTTAATTTTCACTTGGTCATTACAAGAAGACAGTGACTTAATGAACTGCAAATAGAAGAAGAAAGTAACATAAATCATTTTTGCATCTTTTTTTTTTGTGGTATTAGCATAGCTGTTCGTTCATCATTATAATGCCTCCAGTGATTTCTTCCTGTATGATAGTGAAAATTAAATTATGCTGCATTTTCCGTAATTCAATGCACCAATAAAAATAAAAAATCATTAGAATAAATAATCAAGATAAATTAATGTCAGGAAAGTATAATACTATTTTACACTGTGCTAAAATAACTGTTGCACAGATGATTGCTTTTAGGATAATAGTCACTAGACATTTATCATAAATAATCAGTCTGAAATTTGTAAACTCTTCTATGAAAGGGCTTTTTCTTGTCATTCTTTCATGCTTTTTCCCCATCCTCCATAAAACAGTTGCCTTAAAAATATAAGCTAATGGTTTCATGCTTTAAACACTTATCTGCTCCATGTAATTGAAGGTAACATTGGATACTAATTTAAGACAATTTTTCTCTAGTTATTTTTTTTTGCAGCATTATGGTTAATTTTGTATAACTATTAAAAAACATACTGTCACAGTTCAAGGCAACTGCATCTATATTTCCCCTCTGTGATGCACTAAGTCTCCCCAGAGATCAACTCTTTTGGCTGGAGGCACGCATCTTTCTCCCCCTCCTGACATGGGTATTTCCAGGCTACTCAGTTCCCTGCCTACATTGTGAATTCCCCAGTAAGTGAGACTGCCTAAGCAGGCCAGATTTTCCTTCGCCTCAGAGGCTATAATAGGGTCCTCAGTTAAGATACCACACAACTCTTCCTAAGCAAGCACATTTATTCTTCAGATAAAAGCTTTACAGAGAAAACACATTAAAAATAATGAGAACCTATACACATGCTAATTAGCTTACCAGAGATCACCCCATCTCCACACGGGCTCTTGTTGGTGTCAGTCCTTCCAACCCTTCCCTAATAATTGGGGCCGTCCCCTTGGACAGAAGGTCCTGTCCATTGTTTGGATCAGAAAGCAGGTCCTGGATCAGTTTAAACTTGGGCTATGTATCCAATAGACCGTTCTTAGTCTGTTGGCCTCTGGAGAATCCAGTTGAACTTATATAGGTGAATCTCTCCAGGTGCTGGCACCTGTTACCTAATCACCTTTCAATTTGTCTAATCACTCCCCACTGTTCTTAGTTCCTGTAGGGGCTGTGGTCATCTTCTCCCCCTCTTTCCCCCCCCCCCCCGGAATTAAATACGATCACTAGCCCACAATGGTACATAAACTTAGTACAGTAAGATCTCCCAAAGAGATTGCTGGACATTGCCCTACCTGTCACACATGCTACTAGTATATTTTAACCATACGTAGAATGGTAAATCAGCTGTGAGAAGAGTAAAACTCCTAAAGATTTAAAAAAAAAAAAAAAAAAGTACTGTACATCAAATGACTGTTGCAAAGTAAACTGATGGGGCCAAATTCATCCCTAGTATAATTGCATTGAGTTTTGTGCAGTTGCATCAAATGTAGTTCATCACATGTATAATTTGAGAACAAGAAGTGAGAATAGTAAATGATTTTGTCTGTTTTTCACCATGACGAACTATGGACAGTCTGATACACTGTCAGAGCAGATATAGATAGATATAATATAGGAAACAGACTTCCAGAATTAATGTTTGAACTTACTTTTCTAAATAGTTATCTGTGTGACTTTGGGTGAAAAAAACAATTGAAAATTGAAATGACTTAGGAGCCCAAGTCCCATTTTCAAATATAACTTAGGCACCTAACTCGCGTTGGCCTTCAGTGAGACTTTAGACCAGATCCTCAGAGGTGTTAGGTGCCTAACTCCCATTTATTTCAATAGGAATAAGGCACCTAAATACTTATGCTCCTAAATGAGTTAGATGTAGCAACATCTCAGAATCTTTAAAAGTCGGGGCCTTAGGCACTTTTGAAAATTCTACTTGGCACCTATTTGCATCTTTAGGTGCCTAAATACCTTTAAAAATCTGACCCTAAAGTGCTTTTGTAAATGGGGCTTATTCTTCTAAGTCCCTGAGACACTTCTTAAATTTTTACTTTTGAGTTTTATGGGGCTTGCTTTGCTCTTGATAAGTGCATGCAATCCACATTAATGCAGATGCGGAAAGGAAAAAAGGTGACTATTTTACAGTTGTGCTACCATACAAATTTACATTGCTGCCAAATAATCTTGAAGAATGCTCTCACCTAAAGGAATATTATCGAGATTGGTACAGCAGATCTAAATCTTGGCCTAGACATACCATGACTGTGACCTCACTTTGAAAATCTATACTTTCACCTATACCTCTTATGATTCGGAATGGTACTGGACTTACTAAGAATAAACACACTGGTGCTTGGGCTCTCTGAAGGAGTGTGCATATAATATAGTTTTTGTCTTACCATTGTCATACTGTATTTACTGTTTAAAATGTATGTATATACTTTAGACAGTGGTTCCCAAACTGGGGCTCGCAAAATGTTACAGGGGGTTCTCGGGGGAAAAAATTCCCTAATGGCAGACAGAGCTGTCCCTAGGGACCCTGGTCAGCAGCCCAGAGCCCCTAGGCTTCCAAGAGCTACGCAGATCAAAGCAAGCATATCCATCACACAGAGGAGATTTAAACTTAAAGACTCCTTATAAGAAATGGAAAGGGAGGTGGATTTTTTTTGCTGTTTTTAAAAATAAATAGGCAGCTAGTATTGTTTTTAAAATGATGACGAAGAACAAGTTTAAGCTTTGTTGTAACGCGTGTTGTTTGCCTGGACTGCTCAAGACCTGAATGCTTGAGTAGGAGGAACGATGAGTTGGTTTCTTAAATACGTTCATGCTGTTTCACATCTGATACTCCTTGATGAAACATAGAGGCCTTCTCTTATAACAGGCTTATTCAAAGTGATACAAG
Organism: Chelonia mydas; assembly: GCF_015237465.2. NCBI lineage: Eukaryota > Metazoa > Chordata > Testudines > Cheloniidae > Chelonia > Chelonia mydas. Next base: position 12,235,445 of record NC_051254.2, read on the forward strand.
CTACGAAAGTGAGATCTTGGAAGAGTGTTGCTGTTTTCATAATGTAATAAAAATACAGTAATGATAAATAATAATTAATAATAGTGTGTAATAAGCATGTCATAAAAACAAATTTTATATTTCCAAGATCACTGCTTTTATAATTTATACTCAGGTAAAGGAGAAAATCCCTGGAAATATTCATTTTCAGGAGGGGGTTCGCGAGACTTGACATTTTAATGAAAGGGTTTCACAGGTTGTTAAAGTTTGGGACCCACTGCTTTAGAGGGTAACAACCTCCAGATACTGCACTATTTGTTTTTAGGTCTGCCAGTCTTAATGTCCTTTGGAATTTCCTCCTTCCTCACCTTAAAATTTGTAGTTGCAGCTTTCACTTGTGCCAGCAGTTAGGGGCCAAGTCCTGTTTGCCTTACTCACATGAGTAATGCCATATCCTGCAAGCAGAGCAGGACTTAGTTTGAGGCTTGCATTAAGAACCTAATCTAAATACACTTTTTCTTCTGTATGAAAAATTGTATTTGATTTTAAGAGTTATTTTTCTATTTACATATTAAGCTATATGGATGGACTGGACTCCTCACTAAGTCCTTAGTTAGGCAGAACTTTCACTGACTTTAAATGGAGCTGTGACTGAGTGACAGCTTCAAGATTTGATCCTATGAAATCATATTTTAAGAAACAAAATCTAGAGTCCCCAGGATACTTAGATTTCCAATGTCTGCTCCAACCTGCGTTGTTACTTGGAGCTTCCACTGAGCATATTTGTAGTCGTTGAAAAAGCCATATCTCCAATAAAGCTGCTCAGCTCAAAAACCAGGACTTGGGAAAGGAAAATGTATATTTTCTGGTCACATCCAGGTTTTGAAGAAGATGAGGTTTGGAAGACCTCAAAAAAAAACAACCCTTTCGTTTATGGCTTTGAGACACAATTTGGTCTACAGAGGTGAAAAGCTGGTTCAGTTAACCCTCTGTACCAACTAGTCCTCTCAGTCTGGAACTTGATTAGTTTTGCAGCTGACATTGAGGGAAACTGGTAGATTATCTAGGATCAGCACAGGGGATCATTGAAAACTGAACTTGTTGAAGGCAGGACACATTTTAGACAGTGAACATCAGCAGAGCCCCTTTAATTTCCAGATGCCGACTGGAGTTTGCCTAGTGCTTAGAGTTTCTAGCAAGAGTCACTTCTGGGATGCTCATCAAGGGTTCCTTCTGCTGAGTTTGAGACCAGTAGCAAGACAACCCCTTCAATAGTGCAGGATCATGTCTCAGAACCAGGGGGGAAAAGAGAGAGAGAGGCCAATAATTACTATTTGAAAGTATGTGGTACAGTAGAACAGTAGAAGTTGTGACTGTATAAACTTTCCAAAAACAGTGGTTTCTAGTAATACACTGTATTTAAAAGTAATGAACAAGTACAGTGGTCACCCTTTAAACCCTTCCTGTTTTGTCTTGGATAACTGGATAGTGTTACTAAATTTTAGGTCTTGTCCTGTGGACATTGAAATCAGTAAGAGCCTTTTCTTGACTTCAAGTGTCAGGGGGGAGCTGTGTTAGTCTGTATCCACAAAAACAACAAGGAGTCTGGTGGCACCTTAAAGACTAACAGATTTATTTGAGCATAAGCTTTCGTGGGTGAAAACCTCACAGAACTGAAGAAGCTTATGCTCAAATAAATCTGTTAGTCTTTAAGGTGCCACCAGACTCCTTGTTGTTTTCTTGACTTCCGTGACACTGAATCAGGTCCTATTTGCAATGTTCCCTACGGTTAGAACATGGAGTACTTGCACATTCTGAGGTAACGTTATCAAGTTATCTAAGATAATTGAAAAGTTTTTATGAGGGATCCCTGTATGCAGAAAAGAAACACAAAGTAACAGATAGCGAATTATCCCAGCAAAGGAATAAACACGCATTCATGGTCATTCCTGACTATAGTAGATTTTTTTTATCGTTGATGATAGTGCAACACTGTAAATCTCAGCATGAAGATATAGTTTATTGTTCATATGACTGTATAATTAAACATCTATGTATTGTAACATAATAGGTCAGATTCTCAGGCCCAGTTCTATTATTCCTATTATTAATTGCATTGTCATATAGCCTAGGGAGCCCCATTTGTGGATCAGGACTCCCTTGTGCCAGGTGAGGCACAAACACAGACAAAAAAAAAAAAAGACAGTCCCCATCCCAAAGAGTTTACAGCCTACGTTCTGTGTCCTTTGCATTCCTTGGGCAGTGCAAAGCAGGTAGTCTGGCCACAGCTGACCAGCTGAGAATCCCATGATGGAAATAGATTCATAGATATTAGGTCAGAAGGGACCATTATGATCATCTAGTCTGACCTCCTGCACAATGCAGGCCACAGAATTTCACCCACCACTCCTACAAAAAAACCTCACACCTATATCTGTGCTATTGAAGTCCTCAAATCGTAGTTTAAAGACTTCAAGGAGCAGAGAATCCTCCAGCAAGTGACCCGTGCCCCATGCTACAGAGGAAGGCGAAAAACCTCCAGGGCCTTCCAATCTGCCCTGGAGGAAAATTCCTTCCCGACCCCAAATATGGCAATCAGCTAAACCCTGAGCATATGGGCAAGATTCATCAGCCAGATACTACAGAAAATAAAGCTGGCAGAGTTGACTTCTTCACCAATCTCACACTGGGGTGATGGTATGACAGAAGTGGGGAGGAGGCAGAGCCAAACTTCACTACCCTGGCACTACTCAGTTGGTCTTGGAGGGATCATGACCAGCTATTGTAAGTTAGAGCAGCCCCTAAGTTGCTCTAACTTCTGTCAGAGCCAGTGCAGCCTGAGAATCGGGGAGCTGTAACTGGCTACCTTACTCCCCTGAGCTGCACCAAGTGTATCTCTTCGCAGATGAGAATCTGATCCCCTTTCTATTCTTTTTTACTCCTACATTGTCACATCCATTCACATCAAATACTTTTGTACTGGCGAATAGCTGTTAGGTTATAGAAACCCCATGAAATAGCCATCTGGCAAAGTATTTAAAAGCTTCATACTCTCACTTGTAAGCTCATATTGCGTTAAACATAAAATCATTTTTATCACTGGGAGTAATATTGCCAGTTTCCTTCATTTTTTGTCCTTATTGGCTTTATTTCTATAACCTCTCCTTGAATTCATAAAAAAAATTTAACAAGATTAAAGTATGTATTTTCTGTATCAGTGAAGTGAGTTATTGCTTGTTGCTTGTTTCCAATCTGCAATGCCACTCGCAGACAGTTGGGTCTAGATACAACTCTGTGTTCTGGAAAGGCATCTAATGTATTGCACTTATATATAATGAATGTTTATAGCCACTGAGGGCTATAAACTTTAAAAAATAATTATTATATCCCTTAAAAAATTAAAGGGAAAAGCTGCAGGGTGTTGCAGATTAATGCTCCAAAATTGCCAAATCCATTCTTGGGCAGCACTGTTTGAATAATGTAAATATTTTCAGTGCATGCATTTTGTTACTAAAAACTGAAATCAGTGACTAAGCAAGTCTATAAAGATATTTTTGGATCCTTTTCTGCAAATTAAGAGGTTTCTTAACTTGGCACAGCTCTACTTCTGTTTATCAGAACAGCATATTCTTGCAGAACTAAAATTCCACTAATACCATCAGGGGGTAAATTTCCACAGCAGTAGCTTGAAATTATGTGCATAAACCCTGTACAGTGCTTTGCAGATAGGATCCCTGGTGGTTTTAAACATTCATTATTAAACACACAGAAACACTTAAGTTACCGAGCAACTCTGAACATGAAGGGGGTAAATCTTAAATGCTTGACTGATAAGCTATACAACTTACATGCCAATTGTATATCGTAGTGTGTTTTAACCTATTTTATGTATTGATTTGCTTATTCATTTATTTTATAAAAATGATTTTATTTCAACAATAGCTCCCCTGGGAGCCATTGTATAATAATAGGTATCAGCAACACAGTCCCAGAAATGCATCTTTAAATATAATGTAGCATTATGTAACATAAGTAAGATTACGGGACCTTCGGGTTCAGCTTCATCAAATCTCTACTGCATGCACCTTAAAGCTGCTCTTTATTGGATTTCACAGATACAAAGGGCCAAATCCTGCTCCTCTTGAAGTCATTGGGAGTGTGGCCTGATCACTGGCTGGGAGGGAGGGAGGGAAAGAAGAATTCTACCCTGAGTTACTTACGTGCAATCCCAAGGCAATGGGGTTCCATGGTGTAGCTGAAGGCAGAATTCCGTCAAATGGATCCAACAAGAACTCGATTTTATAATTTAAAAAATCGGCATGATTTTGTTGTGAATTTAATGAAAAAGATAATATTCCTTGTAGCTACTATATCCATGAAGGCCTCAATTCTGCAATCTCTTGCACACATGAATAACTTTGCACATGTGCATCGATGCTCTTTGCTCAACAAAACTGCTCATATTCTTAAAGATAAGCTCGTATGTGTTTGCTGGATGGGTGTCTAATTCCCTTGCTTCAGTCTATGTGTGCTTTAAAGTGAGGTTCCTCTCTGAAAACTGACTTAAAAATAGCACTGTAGACTTACTGTGTCTCTCTGATTCCATATCAGTTTTAATTAATCTACCAATATAAAGCTATTTTTTATTCTAACTGCCACTCCTGGAGACTTAACATGGGTTGTGACAGTCAAGCTGGTTTCTTGCCTTTTCATACATAGCGGCCAGTAATAAATATACTGCAGAACACACAGAATTACTCCTCTGCCACTGAACTGAAGGCTAACAAGGTTGTGTGGCTGTAACACAGGGTATAATTTAATAAAATGAGTTGCACATGTGTAACTGAAGATATAGTTTGTCATTCGATACCTTTAGCATTTGTAATGATGTGGAAGGAAAAAAAGAATCCAGCTGCGGTCTTGGATCCCAAGTTGCGTGTTCAGGGCTGGCACTTATGAAAAACTTCTTTTTATTTGTAGACTGGGTACATCTGAGGTGAAGGTAGTAAGATGCAATGAGTATGGAACTCCAAGCAGTCTAGTGTGATTTTTTGTAAATGTTAAAATTTGTAAGGGGTGCTTGTATCTTGGGGTGAGGTACTTCTCTTCTCTGTGTTTGAATAAATTTAAATAAATAAAATGTACTTTTACTGTCACATTTCAGAGCACCACCTCGCTTTCATCCCTGTCAATATGTGCAAAGCAGAGCTATGGGGAACTGTTCAGAAAATACCTAACTAAGAAGGGAAGGGAACAAACCTCCACTTATGCTTGTGTGTGTTCCCCAATCCCCATCAGTATGACTCCTGTCGGAGCCAACATGCCAGACGTTCTGCATCAATGCAAAAAAACAAGCAAAAAACCACACACACACCCAGCCTGTAGGAGAGGTGGGTACAGAGTCTGCATTAATTGCTGCTTCAGCTTAGGCATGGAAATCCTGTCTGAAATCAGACAGTAATGGAAATCTTCACCTCCAAAAAGCAACAACTGCTCTCATAAGAATTCCAGACTAAGAGGAACGAAATAGAGAAAATATGCTATGGGGTACATGCAGAATTGTTTCCAAATAAAATGTTTTTCAAAGATTTCCCACAAGGCATCAGCAGCTTCCTCATAACAGTTCACTCGCAAACTCGCTCCGGGAGCACAAGAACTAAAGGCATCTGTTCCATCTCCCTGCCTTTCCATGTGAATGAGCACATTAAAAGGTGCTCCAGCACTGAGTGAGGTACATGCAGGATGTAGAAAAGTTGATGAACAGTTGACTATTGTTTCTGGTCTTATTGAGTTAGTCGGGGCAATTTCAAAGGAACCAAATGGAGTTAGGTGCCCTCTTCTTAATTGAAATTCAGTGGGAGCTGAGTACCTGGCTTCTTTGGAAATCCCAGCCTTGGTTCAATGGTGTTGAAATAAATGAATAGCAACAATTCTAAAAGCAAAACATCTGTCCATCTGTCTTATGCTGCTGTTCATCGTTGTAGTATCTGGGAGCCAGATTTTTGAAGGTATTTAGGCACCTAACTTCCATTGGTTTCAGTATGAAGTAGATACTTAATTACTTTTAAAAATCTACCCCTTGGTGCTTTCCATCTAAAATAAATAGCAATTGCAAAGTCCCTAGTAGACTTCATGGGGTCTCTGGCACTTCGTTATGGGAGTGAAAATTCTGCTTGGGGTAGAGTCGTTTTTCTTTTTCTTTTTTAGAGCTTATTTCCTCTTTTCTTTTTGTTGGTTGGTAGGAGTTTAGGGATAGAAGGGGATGCCTGTATTGTCTCTATCTTATGGTGGAAAGGCTTTTATGAAGAGGGCAATACGCACTGAGAAACATATAAGCCAAAACCAACAGTTTTGATATGTTACTTTTAAAAATAAAGTATGCCTGCTGTATTTTAATTATGGATGTGTAAACCTCCAGACTTATGTTCCAAGAGAGCAAAAATCTCCCCTCACCTGTCTAGAGAGAGTAATTTTACAACGTTCAAGTCTCCTCTGACCTTGAGCAGCAATGGAAAAAATTGTATACAAACTCATGACACATGTTTTTTTCAGATTCTCATGTTTAAATCCTGAACACTGAGAAACACAGCATTAAATCTCATAGGTCAAGGGTTGGAGACAGTTCACTCTAGATTTATCCCCAAAGGAGTACTACACAAGGAAATTATGAGGTAAGACCTCTGGTTTAAAAAAAAAATGTATGCGTACACAGATGTTGGAGAGGGCAATATTGGTGTGCCTGGCTATGTTTGCAACTCTGCAAAGGATTGAAAACATGTAACGCTATGCAGGGCAGATAACACAAATTTCTTCTTGTGGAGAAAATACGAGTGCGATCTTATGAAGAAATATTTTGCAAGCTAGACTTACAAAACTGAACACTGCAAACACAAAATTCACAACAAAAATGGCATGGTACTGGGAACTTTATATCTTAGGTGAAAGTCCACTGAAGGTCACCTGCACTGTTGCAGGAATATTTGATGCAAGATATTTCAGAAATATATATCCTAAATCAGAGGTGGGCAAACTATGGCCCGGGGGCCACATCCAGCCCGTGGGACACTCCTGCCCAGCCTCTGAGCTCCTGGCCTGGGAGGCTTGCCCCCGGCCCCTCCCCTGCTATTCCCCCTCCCCCACAGCCTCAGCTCACTGCACTGCCAGCGCAATGCTCGGGGCAGTGAAGCTGCAAGCTCCTGGGGCAGCGCAACTGCAGAGCTTGGCCTGGCCCAAGGGGGTGGTCAGAGGGCGGGAAACAGAGGGGTTAAATGGGGGCAGGATTCCCAGGATGGCAGTCAGGAAGGAGAGGGGGGGTTGGATGGGGCAGCGGGGGGCCGTCAGGGGACAGGGAGCAAGGGGGGTGGGGGAGGATGGGGCAGGAGTCCCGGGGGGGCCGTCAGGGGACAGGGAACGGGGGGGTTGGATGGGGTAGGAGTAGCGGGGGGGCCGTCAGGGTGTGAGAAGCAGGAGGGGTTGGGGGTCGGGCCACGCTTGGCTGTTTGAGGAGGCACAGCCTCCCCTAACCGGCCCTCCATACAATTTTTATTTATTTTTTTATATATATAGAGAGAGAGAGAGAGAGAGAGATATAGATAGATATAGATGACACACTCTCATTTACACCTAATGTAAATAAACAATGTGTGTTATCAACAGTTCGGTTTACCTTTTATTGAATGTTAATAATGAAAACGAGTGGGTCTCTTTTCGAGAAGTGGTGTCTGCATTCACCCAGATATAAGGCTGTGCTCATGTACCAGGTGGTGTGCCCCTTCACTGGCACCACAATGACTTCAGATTGGTAGTGCGCGTAAAGCTATATAAAAGCTCTGTTTTGTGCAGGAAACTTGTCCACTGTGGTAGATTGGAGCCTCACGCAGCTTGACATTTGCTCAAACCTGAGGACATTTTTGTGCCAAAATAGGACGGCGCTGCATATTCTAGCTTCAATTGACTGCCAAAGAAACGTGTTGCATTTAAAGCTGTGCAGCCGCCTCCCGAGTTTGGCTTGAACAGGTTTTGCAAATAAAGATGTGAGAATCTGTTCATGTGAGTTTGGAAGACCTGGGGGTGAAACCTTGGCTTCAGTGAAATCCGTAACAAAACTCTCATGGACTTCAGTGTGGCCAAGATTTCACCTCTGAACTTTGAAAAGATTGAACTAACCTACTTTCCTGTTGTCAGATCTTATTGCAAACCCCGTGGATGCGGATTGGGTTTATGCCTGGTTTCAGAGGCACCCCAGAAATGGTAGAGATCAGTTCTCAACTCGGCTACAAAAGCAGAGCACTGATCTCAAGCAACCCCATTTCCCTTTGTAAAACTGGCCAATGACAAAAAATGAGATTGTTCTCAGTACGGAGTGGTATTACAAAATGAAGCTCTATCTAGAATACTAGGCCTCACTTCTCTCAGAAAACTTATCCTGAGAAAACTTTCCAGTTTAAATCTTGGATATAATTGTGTGATCAAAATTTAGAGTAAATAATGGCAGGTTCCTATAAAGAGAGAATTTACAGCACACTGGGCCAGTGCCAGTGTCAAAGAGGTTAAGGGTGTTCATCCAATTAGCAATGAAGTCAATAGTCCACTGAATTCAGTGGGAGTAAGATCGAGTTCTTGTTGACCGAAAAACTACAGAAGGAGTTGGTAGCAAAGGCAGGATTAGAATTTGGGAGTTCCTGGTGGGCAGTCCCGTGGGCAGTTCACTAGACTACTCTGCTGCTGGATAATGGCGTCCACCTTCAGGCCCTTTGTCCACAGGGCGACACAGCTCTGCTCTTGGTCTGTGCTCAGTTCAGTCAGTGTCGGCCGCGTTGTGCATGTGTACATTGTGTGCGTGGGTGGGTGTTTTCAGTTGTTGCTGAAGTTCCCTCAGTAAGCAACTGTGGAAGTACAAGATGAGCAGCCTCCAGATATGAAGAGCTTGAAAGACTTACCTTTAGATTAGAGCGACATCTGTTAAATATTAAGGGCAAAATCCTGCCCTCCGTATTAGTGAGGGTAGAAAGCATAAGGAGTCTCTTGTCCCCACGTACCAGCAGATGAAGATTGCAGTCTTGCACCTGAGGATACTAGGATGGGAGAACACACAACAGAGATTGTCAACAGCACAAATGTCAGTTTGGCATACAATTTCTATTGAAAGTCAACATGCCTCTTGAAAATATCCACTTCCGTGTCCGAGGGCATGTGGTATACAGGCTTGAAGGCATGGTCAGCCTTTGGATCACTGGCATATGTGCTGAGCATTTGGTAGTCTACCCACTGTGCTGCTCTAATGCTTGACAATCCCTGGTTGCACTCAGGCGGTCTGCTTAGGCCTGGCAGAATAACTGTCATGCAGGATGCACCATCTGTACTTGCTCACCTGTCTCTTCCGCACAAATGAGGTCAGTAATTTTGCACTGGGTATGTTGTTATGTTAAGGCTAATGACAGTTTTATCATCTGTGATAATTTGTTACACTTTTTTTTTTCAAAAAAAGATTTCAGTTTTTTTTCTTTATTACACCCAAATTCCTGCCTGAGAGAAAAAACACCTTTGAACCTGATGCTGTCTGTGCAGCTGACAAACATTTAACTTAACTACAAGATCTCTCATAAGTTTAAATAGTTTGTGATTAATTTCTTTCTGCAGAGAGGCCAACACTGTACTGAAAGGAAAATATTAAAACTACATTTTTTATAATGATAATCCAAGAGATTTAAACTCTGTGATTTTCCCTGATGCCATTGTTTAATCATAGGAATTGGGCACATAGCCACCACTACACTATCAGGAGCGGTTTAAAGCATAATATGGGTTTTGCTTTCTGGTGGTTCTTCATAAACTGTATATATGATGGTATTAAAGCATGTAACATGGGCTCTAAATAGAACCATCCTTTGCCACCTTTAATCCCTTGTTTATAAAGATTTTTACTATTTGATAATTATTTTCAGCACCATGTGATCTTTTTATGTGGTTGCAAGGACTAGTTCACATTGATGGCTGATACTGATTGGAGGAAGCAAATAAGCTGTAGAGACTAAAAACACTACATTGAGCAAACAGACACAGAAATGAAATTTTGTGCCTTGAAATGTTAATAGCAACCAAATGTAGCTTCTGGCCCTGTTAGTTCCATGATCATTAAAGCATAGATTTGAGGTAATTTCTTATATACAGTCAGAGCCTGATTTCCAGGGCACTGAGCACCCACAACTCTGCTCAACAGGAGCTGCAAGAGTTCAGCAACCTTTGAAAATCAGGCCCAGAACTCTAACTTTAAAGTGCAAGGCTATCTTTTTCTTTTCCTTTTCTTTGCCAGTTTTGAACATGCCTCAGCTTCAGAATTTCACTGTCTAATCCAGGGGTCGGCAGCCTTTCAGAAGTGGTGTGCCGGGTCTTCATTTATTCACTCTAATCTAAGGTTTTGCATGCCAGTAATACATTTTAACGTTTTTAGAAGGTCTCTTTCTATAAGTCTAGAATATATAACTAAACTATTGTTGTATGTAAGGTAAATAAGGTTTTTAAAATGTTTAAGAAGCCTCATTTAAAATTAAATTAAAATGCAGAGCCCCCCGGACCGGTGGCCAGGACCCGGGCAGTGTGAGTGCCATTGAAAATCAGCTCGTGTGCCGCCTTTGGCACGTGTGCCATAGGGTTGCCTACCCCGGTCTAATCTGTTGACCTCTCTACAGCATTCCTAGAGCAACTATTAGGTTGGTATCTAAGGCCTCAACTTCAACGTGACACTTAAGAATGTTCAGGAAGAAAGCAGTTTAAAATCCCATTTATAGTATAATCCTGCATGACTGAACGTTCTAGGGAGGCACAATGTAGATCTGCCTTCACTGGAGCAACTGTTGACTTACAGCAATGCAACGGAGAACTGTCCAAAGTGACCAGGGAGGGGTAAAAAATGTCCGTACCAACATATTTTTAGAATCCATAAGGCATAATTCAGCCATAATACCGTTGTGCTAATGATATTGACGCTACAAGGTGATTATAATCTAAGAAATCTTGTAACACTGTGATGCAAAGCTTGATTCTTTCACACTGGATCTGTGTAACTTCCATTTACTCTTGCAATGGGAGAATTGGCCATTGTATCCAAAGCAGAATTCACTCTCATTATCGTGGTTTCTCCACATGCACACCCCATGCACAAGGCAGCACAGTTTACAACTGTCGGCAAATCATTTTTCCAGTAACTGCCACCTTGTAGTCAGAGACTGATTTGACAAACGCTTTACGTATAAAATAATCAATTGGATGATGCATGTTAGAGCTATTTAGTAAGCCAAAATATATCTATTTGGAGAGGACAGAGCAGTTTATTTTTCCAGGCCCTCTCAGTTTTGCTTGTAACTCTTGTATAGCATCCAGCTGTTTGGTGACTGTAACAACAGTTAACTATCAACTAGAATAAGTAATTTTCTTACTACATATGGTGCCTGATCCTTCACTCCCCATACACTCAAAACTCTTCTGAGTATACATGAAAGGCAGGGTTGGACTCAAAATTAGTAAATAATCTTTTACGTTGAATTTAAGAGGGTTCTTCCTTGGGGATGATGCTTCCTTTTTGAATATTAGGGGAGTGCCAAAATTAAAAACTGAAACTCATATTCATAATACTAGTGTACAGCAGGGCTGAAGCCTACAATTATGTCTTTCAGCTACGCGATATTAGTTATGCTAATTTACGTTAGCAATGCACACTGCAGTTGGACTACTGTCCACTAGGAGTCCATTTCACTTAGGCGTGAAGACTGGCTTGAATCAGAGTTTCCAGGCCTCTGCCTAGGAAAAGTGAATTATTTTCCCTATACAGATATCCTTACTGTAGGTATTTCATTATTCTACAGCATTCTTCTGTTTGTCATCCTTAACTTTGTGAATCTGAACAGCTAAGCAATGAGCAAAACTTGCCTATAAAAGTTTTTAAATTACAGAATTTTTTAAATTACAGAAATAAAATGTTATTATATTACAGCATACAATTTATATATTACTATAATTGTGTATACTGTAGTTCTTGTCAATCAGGAGCATTTTTAATCTTGCAAATGTGCAGACACTTAAATACTGATAACATTTTTCTTTAGGCTAATAGTATGCAATTCAGATGTGCTGTTACACATCTACATGTAACAATAGAAGAGGATATTAGTATACATACTTGCTATTGTTAAAAAAATTGGACATGTATTTCTGTGTCGAGAGACCCTGCAGACAGTATGTTAAAAGCAGACTGAGTCATCAAGATCAGACATAGCGTTATCTGTATGCTGTCCATATTACTAAGAAGTATGTCATTCTTGCACCCTTTTTACTCAGGTGGGCCCATACTTTACATTACTAAGAATGCATTGGCAGCTGTTTGGAGAAATGCAAATGTCAAAGCTAAATGAATAATTTGGGTAATTGGCACTCCCTCTTTGGAGAATGAATCATTAGAATGTTCAACCACCTGAGCAAAGCAGCTTGCTGTACACACCTGTAGGTGTGTGCTTTAAGACTGAGATTTTCAATTTGCATAAATCTCTTTAATTGTGATGGGAACTAGGCTTCCAAATCACTTCAGGTGACTGAAAATCTCAGCCTCAATTATAAAACTGGTATAACATACCCTACTGATAAATTGTGCAATTGTATTGTTTTTGGCCTACTGCATGTGAGCACAATCTTGCAACCCTACATACGTTGATATATGTTGCCCTTACATGCACAGATATTTACAGTAGGGTTAGAGCCTATATCTGCAATGCCACTAGTTAGAATTGAAATTTATTGTTCACTCAACTCTTGAAAAATAATCTAATTCTTTTCAAGCCAAAACAAAATTGTGTGAATTATTCACCAGGGTCCACTATTATGAAATAGTTTATGGTGACACCAGAGAAGTCATTGTAACATATTGGATTATCTTATATCAAATGTTTGCTCTTTTATCTTTTTGTAGATGTCTTCAAACTATAATGTAAATCTTGACTCATCCATTGCAAATTGCCAAACCATGATAAATTGCCATGTTATCAGTACTGTGGTGTTTCTCTCAAAACCGTGTCTTAGCTTTTATTTTAGAAATGGTTTTTTATATGATTTTTAAGTGCCTCACTTCATCATAAAGTTGTGTATCCTGCATAAAGTTTAGATACATGTGAAACAAAAAGTAGGACTGTAGTCTTCTGCCTTTGAAAGACAATGCGTTAAAATTAACACACCCAGTTAAAGTGGAAGGGAAGACGCATTTATTTGTCTGAAATGACACAGCAGAGGGATTGTGTGATATATCCCTATAATAAATTTATAGGTGAAATTATAACTTCACCAGTCGAACTTTGGGATGCTCAGTTTAAGGATTATGTAAGAAAGTGTTTTTTAAATACCATACCAAACTTTTGCTTCTGGAGTTGTCGCTGAACTTCAGCCAGGGACACTTAGAAACAAGTCAAGTTTCCAACTCTCTGTCCACAGGAGGAATCTTTATCCTGTACATTATTACGCTTGTAAGTATTTTAGGACAGCATGTCATTCTATCCTTAGCTAAAGATAGTTGTCAGTGGGTATAAAGAATGAATGATCTGGCACCACCAGAGAAGATGTTCCCATAATATCAATCCAAATTGGTACCACACATCTCTAAAGTAATAAATGCTGTGCTTTCACTCAGATCTATCGGGATTAAGAGATGACTTGGATTGGCAGGTAGCATGCACTGTAAAGAGGAGTTGCTGATTTACCATTTATAGTCGATTAGCATATCATTTTTCATTGGCCTTTTCAGGTCATGTTTATGTGGCCAAAGTTAAAACATGCATATGAATCTTATGAGTGTTAGAAAATAGCTTGCACCACAATATTCATTTCGCCTAAGCAAATGTTTCTCAGCCTCTGCATGAATCCCATCCTTGTGTTGGATTAGCAGATGAGTCCCCACCAGCCCCATGTGGCCTAGAATACGAGAGGTTACTGGTTCAGATTCCATAAAAGGCCCTTTTGCTAAAGTGAAAATCTTTTCAGGTCAGAGTAGATAATCACAAGAGTCTCTGGATGAAATCCTGCCCCTATTAAAACCTATGGAGTGTGTTGCCTTTGTCTTCAGCGGAGCCAGGATTTTACCTTCAGAAGCTATGTGCCTTCATGTTATGCCCCAGTACAATTAACAGTACCCTTTTCCTGCCCTTTTCCTCCTCTCTCCTTTTCTGCCTCTTCTTTCTTTCCCCCTTTTTTCTTTCTGGATTTTGCTCTGTATTTTTTTTTAACTGTCTGAACACTTTTTTTGTTGTTGTTTGAATTTTCCTAACGTGTGCTGTGGAGAGCAGGGATACGCTCTGGTAGCTCAATGGAATTAAGTCACATACTGCACCTTAGTCGAGAGCATGGTTGGGCCTGTGGGCTGATGCCTTGAGACTAGATTGTGCTTTCTTGTACAAGAGTCTGCTGGGTGGTGTGGCACTGCACCACCCCTGAAGGAGCTGTTTGAGTGCATGGGATGCAATCTAGGTAGCATACCATGCACCATCTCTGCCAAAGGAGGAAGGGCCCTGTCTCCAGACCCCTTAGCAGGCAGTTTGCTAGCTGGATAGAGTAATGACTGAACAGCCTCTGCTCCCTGGAACTGCTGTGATGGTTAGGTCTTGCAGGGGGAGGCAGTATTGCCAACTCCGAGCACTGAAAAATCATGAGTTAGCCCCCCATAAGTCACGGGATTTTAAAAAATAATAGATGTTGGCATTGTTTGTTTCCCCTCAGGGTTTGGAGCCTTTGGAGAGGATGTTTTCAAGCATTTTTCCACAGCTAGAAACTTACTTTGGGTTTTTCTAAGGAAAGCTGAGATTCTCACGTAATCACAGGTTTCAGAGTAGCAGCCGTGTTAGTCTGTACCCGCAAAAAGAAAAGGAGGACTTGTGGCACCTTAGAGACTAACAAATATATTTGAGCATAAGCTTTCATGAGCTACAGCTCACTTCATTGGATGGCATGCATCCGATGAAGTGAGCTGTAGCTCACAAAAGCTTATGTTCTAATACATCTGTTAGTCTCTAAGGTGCCACAAGTCCTCCTTTTCTTTTTGCAGATACAGACTAACACGGCTGCTACTCTGAAACCTATTAAAACACAGACGTTTCTGTATTGTTCAAAAATAGGTGGTTTATTTTGTGGTGTTTTCAGACAGTACTACATAGCCCATATTGATATGTATGTTTTATACTGCAGGCTGTTGATATAGTGAAGTAGAATTCATGGGCAGTGAATGCAACTGATTGTGTGCTGAAAAAGAATAAAAAAGCATTGTGTGTCTCATTAGCATGGTGAGCCAAATGCTGTCTTCGTTTACACCTGTGCTAATCCAGAGTAGCACCATTTAAATCAATGTTGTTCTGGCTTTACACCAGTGTACTTGAGAGCACAATCCGGCAAACCATCAGCCCTTCAGCTGTGTGCGAACTAAGCATTCTGAAAACAAAAGTAACAGAATGGAAATAAGAACAGAATTTGGTTAATATTAGGAAGGCAAAAGATTTTTGTGCAGTAAATTATGAGGTGATGTCTTGGTGTTTTAGTCTCTGAGGCACATTGAAATTGTAGCTTTATGTTCTGTATTGACAGGTTCATGTAAAATTCAGTACAGCCTGTTACCCCTTGGCAGCTATTCTCTGCAAGAATGGATGTGTCAGCCCTCATCAGCAGAGGTGGTGGCCAATGGAAGCCTTGCCTCAATGCATCTGGAGTTTCCTCTTTAACAGGCTGCTGTGTGGGCGCTTTAACATCGTTGTCAGACAGACAGGCAGCTGTTCTGGGTGAAAAGGCCTTCCCATTGGTGCTAAAACTGGCAGATGTTTTCAATGTTCCTCACAACATAGTGACAGTTTAACTGAAACAGGCTGCACAGTAAGCGGTGAAATGCACTCTTGAATACCTGTGCAGATAACCTTGCATGTCTTGCTTAGTTACCTTCTATCAACAGCATATTTAGGTACGGTATATTCTGTAAAATCAATACTTGTCCTGACAGAACAGAAAGGAATCTGTACAGCACAGACCAGCCTGTTTTCACAGCTGCTAACTGTATATTCTCATTTACTGATGGAACTCTGAAGTGTGAATAGGAAGAACAGCAGAACGAGACATTTAAACATTGTTTTTAAGATTTCCTCCTTGGGCACTGAAAACTCTTTAAAGGGTTCATTCCCCTTACTTGTGAATTATTTTTTAAAGATGGAGTAAAAATATCTGGCTACTCTAGTTATCTTCCAGAAATCAATAGCAAGAAAGCAAACTACTGTTTCTTTCTCTTCTGCCTGTGCAATTGTGGTTTCAGTGAAGTAAAATCACTCCATAGTGAATGAGATTAAAAAATACAGCATAGCTTCTGCATAATTCCCATAATATTTCTCTACCACCCAAGCATTTAAAATCCATTTCTTGTAGATGAAGCATTCATTTAGGGAGATTTACTAACCCACAGGTGAAATAGCTGATCACCTGTAACTGTCACAATGGCTTTGCACAGCTCAGTCTTTCCAAAGTAATGTAGATGCTGGCTTCATGGTGAGCAAACCCATCCCCAGAAACATCCAGCACAATATCAGATACAAAAACCCCCAAGTTCTATTTTGTAGGGGGAAAGTTCAGATCTGCCAGTGAGAGGGGAACTTATGGTGATGAGTTACTTCATTCCAAACCTCCTGATACTTGGGATAGTGCATCTCCTTACCCAGGGTGGTAGAGCTGCCCTATAGCTGGAATTTCTCTTCTGGTTGGGACTGGTGGCTGTCAGGAAGGAAGACACAATAATCTTCTGAATGTTTTGGCTCCTTATCTTGAGTCATCTTGAAATTGTTCATTGAAATTTCATCCTGCTTGCTTAAGTTTAATACATTGCCCTGAATTTTTAACTGTTACACTGTGGCCAAAATGTTCAGAATTGGCTAGTGATTTAGGGTGCTTCACTGATTGGGTACTCAACTAAAGGCATTTAACAGAGGCCTGATTTTGAGCCAGGGTTAAGCATCAGCCCTCTGAAAATCAGAGACTTTTAAGGTACCTGAAGTTGGGTATCTAATAACTGAGGTAGCTAGAATCACTAGTCACCTGTGAAAATGGTGGTATTTTCAGTTCACAGGATGGGACTGCTAATGTGTTCTTAGGAGTTTCTTTCAGGGGGATGCTGGCTAAATAGTTAGGCATATTTCTTATTTTGTTTGGGACTATAAGACCCAGGCTTCATAAATGTTTTAGGACACATGGGTTATGGGTGCTCAGCTTTTCTGAAAAACAGGCCCTAGATTGTAAAAATTAGGGATTTCACCCAATTCTAACTGGAGCCATTAAGACGGATCAGACTTTCCTGAGTGAGGTTGAAGTCTAGGGAGCAGTGAACTCTGTTAATGAAACAATTACTCTGAAAAGTACGTCAGGATTCCTGTAATGTTGCCATTCGCAAGAATTCATCCTGCTACTGATGAACTCTCTTTGTGATACTGTAGGGGAGGAACATCTTACTTTTTCACTCTAGAAGCTTTGTCCTTCTTTTAGTTATATGTCAGCTGGGATCTCACTGTAGCTGTGTATGCGCCTCGGGCGCAAGAGGGGATCTTTTTGAGTAGCAATGTCTGTTGGGGCCGCACGTGCCTGTGACTCCTTGCGAGGGCATAAAGGGCTGAGCAGTCATGACCCTCCCTTAGTTTCCTCCTACCATCTGTAGCAGCAAGACAGAGCCTTTCTAGTTTCTAACCTGCTACTGATTTTTCTGTCTTACTACTTACATTGTCACTGAAGAAACTTCTGCTCATCCACCCCCTTCTCTTTAGATTTGGTCATTGTATAAAAAGAGAAAGAGACCCTCCTGGACAGCAGGGTAAGGCGCCTCACGCCAACCAACACACAGGACTCCAAACCCTTTGGGTTTATCCCTGCCCAACTTGTTATAGACTCGCTCCCCTGACCTATGGGCATAATCATTGCTTATTCTGTCTGGGGGGAAGAGCGCCACGTCTCAGATCGGTGTTCAGTGTGTAAATCCTTCTGCCTGAGAACTCATAAATCTAGGGATGCATGACCAGCACTTGAATACAATAATGCTAAAGTGTGGAGTTGGGAAGTGAAGAGCTCATAAGGGACCTTAGGAAACCTCCCTGGGAAGTTTCACCTAGGGATACTTAAACAATTGATGCCTATCCCTTCAGACTGAGAGGAGGCAAACACCTCCAAAGAATGACTGAAAGGGTCATCATCAATTAGTGCTCCCTTGAACACACGTCACATCCTGGGGTCCAGCAAAAGGAAGGCAAAAAAAGACATCATCAAAATTGGCACTGGATACATCAGTGTTGAGACTGCCTCAGCGCTGGTCATGTCTGTGCTGACACCGGCAACAACAGTGTCTGCATCATCCTGGGTTTGGTCCAATGTCACTTTGGACAAATAGGTGTTGGACATAGTTGCTTAAGGCTATCCCCATTCATTTCCGCACCCTCTCTCTCAACCTGCCCCCCTTCACCTTTATGCCTTGCACAGTAGAACAGGGTAGATGTGCAGCCCTGATGGACGCAGCTATTAAAAAAAGTCCAATCTCACCTGCATGAAGCGTATGCACAGCTGCAGCAGGATCCACATGGAGTACCAACATCTCGAAGAACCACAGTTATTGTAGGGTAAGAAACTGTTCTTTTCCCCTCTTCTCTTTAATCTTCTTGTCCTACCCTAAGGCACTTCCCCTCTAGATAGAGGATTCATAGAATATCAGGGTTGGAAGAGACCTCAGGAGGTCATCTAGTCTAACCCCCTGCTCAAAGCAGGACCAACACCAACTAAATCATCCTGCCAGGGCTTTGTCAAGCCAGGCCTTAAAAACCTCTGAGGATGGAGATTCCACCACCTCCCTAGGTAACACATTCCAGTGCTTCACCACCTCCTAGTGAAACAGTGTTTCCTAATATCCAGCCTAGACCTCCCCCACTGCAACTTGAGACCATCCTCCTTGTTCTGTCATCTGCCACCACTGAGAACAGCCGAGCTCCATCCTCTTTGGAACCCCCCTTCAGGTAGTTGAAGGCTGCTGTCAAATACCCCCTCACTCTTCTCTTCTGCAGGCTAAACAAGCCCAGACTGAACACCTATATCTCTCTGAGGCTACATTCAGTGCTGTTTCATACATCAGCCAGCAGTAGGAGCTTTGGAGAGAGGATATTGTGCGCCCAACACTTCCCTCTGCTCTTGAGAACTCCACTTTTGGCAGGGAATGTGGGGATCTGGAGTTTTCACCCCAGGGGTTCCTGTATTGCTAGTCTCAGTGTTGTGCTGCCAATATTTTGACAAGGGTCTCCCCAACACTTTCCCTCTTAGCTTGTGTGAAACCACTTGTAGTGGAGAGCACGTGGGCTGCAGACAGAAGTGGTGAAGGACTTGGCACATACTAAGCACATTTGCTGGAAATGTTTATACGTTGTTCCACCCAAAAGACATGTAAGAAACAGCATTATTGTATTCAAGTGCTGAAGTGTGGAGTTGGGAAGTGAAGAGCTCATAAGGAGAAGTTTCCATGAATAGTTTCATTAAAATACCTGCCATTTTGTGCAGTCTAGTGCATTCCAAAGGCAGAACTTTTCCTCTTCAGATGTACTTTAATCTCCAGAGAAAAGTCTTCTCTGGCAGGATTGATTGAACATCTGGAGTGGCAGTGACCCCATGAGAGTGAGGGAAATCATCCTAACCTTCCCTTCAGTTTGGTGGTAGAATTTTTACAAGGCATTTTCCTTCCAACAGATCACGGGCTGAGGTTGGCACAACTGGGAATCAAACAGATCAGCAGAAAATTTGTGCATGGTAGAGCCAGGTTCTTCTCTCAGTAAATCAAATAATTTCAGGGGGAGTTACACAGGATTTACCATAGAGTAACTGAGATCAGAGTCTCAGCTTGGATCATTGCTTTTCCAAGACAGCATGATATTTACAAACAGAAACCTAGGCAAACAACTGCTAATTGAATTTCGCTGTTTGGCTATAGGTTGTTTCCCCCTCAAAGAACCAGATGTTATCATTAATTAACACTACTTAATCAAGGTATTTTCCTTAGCAATTATTTGAATGAAAGAACGTTAGCATTTACCTAGGATGATTTCAAAAGCAATTTCTGTATCCTCATGTTCCACTATAAATGTAAGATATAGTCATTAGTCCATTTTCCTTCATCCTTTGGTTTGATTTCCTTCTCTGGAGTGTTTTGCTTTGTTGTTTTTATTTGCTTTTTAAGTCAGAGCTGTGCATGACTATTCGAGATTTTTCCCCCACTCTGCTTTACTGCAGTGGTGGTATGAACACTGTGAATTAATTATTCCCATTTTGTACCAAATGTTTATAAAACATGATTAAATTTGTAATGAATATATTTTTCTTCATAATGTTTGGATAAAAGTTTTTAATTTTTCCTGTTCCTTGGTTAGTCCTGTATTCCAAGGGCCTGATTTTCAGAGGTGCTAATTCCTGTATTTCCAACTTTTGTGTTTTTATTAGGGCTATCAATTAAAAAAAAAAAAGTCGCAAGTAATCGTGAGATTAAAAAAAGTCACAATTAACCGCACTGTTAAACAATAATAGAAAACCAATTTAAATTTATTATAAATATTTTAGATGTTTCTACATTTTCAAATATATTGAGTTCAATTATAACACAGATACAAAGTGTAGATTGTTCACTTTATATTATTATTTATATTACAAATATTTGCACTGTAAAAAAGATAAAAGAAATAGTATTTTTCAGTTCACTTTGTACAAGTACTGTAATGCAATCTCTTTGTGGTGAAAGTGCAACTTACAAATGTAGAATTATTTTTGACATAACTGCTCAAAACCAAAAGAATGTAAAACTTCAGAGCCTACAAGTCTGTTCAGTCCTACTTCCTGTGCAGCGAATTGCTAAGACAAATAAGCTTGTTTACATTTACGGGAGATGCTGCTGCTGATATTGCAATGTTGATTCCTCATCATACTGAGCTTGCCATGTACATTTCCATCCATTCACCTAAAGTGCTCAGTAAAGAAGTTTGCATGCATGTACAGTAGCATATTTCAACCTAGTTTATAAAACCAATCAGTTCATGCAAGTTCATCTTTCATTTTCTAAGTATAATGTCTGAATGTGGTGGGGTGATTGGCAGGTGAGAGCATGGGATACGAAGATACATACACCTCAACAGGAAATCAAGAAAATCATAATATAAAAATGGATTGTGGTTCTGACATCATTCAGATCTTTGTTTCTCTTTCATCCCATTCCTTAAGGCTCCAGCAGACTTACCAGAGCCTTTCTTTCTCCTCTCAGGAACTTCCCCACTCCCAAAGCTTTCTGTCTATACCCTGCTGTGGGGTTTGAGTGATCTCTGACTCTGATGGGCCCAGCCGAGCCCATCTGCTGAAATCATGTGCACCTCGAGACATCTTTGAGTTATACAAGCCTCAGACTTCACAGAAGAAAAGTGTATCCTGCCCCTCCACCCACTCACATGCACAACTGGAAAGTTCATAGATTCCAAAGCTAGAAGGAACCATTGTGATCATGTATCCTTAAAATGGATGACCCAGGGCCACATCCTGTTCCCATTGACCCCACTGGGTGCAGGACCGGGTCCTGTATTTGCTTACATTTAAAAAATAAATATATAACTATGATCATGGAGTTGAGACCAAACGTGAAAAGCTTCAGCCCCAAAAGAATTTGTTTGAGAAACCAGAATGCTTGTTATTGGTGAAGACTGTACAATATATTGGCATAAGCTCATGCATACACATATATTTTACTCTTTCCATCACCCACCTCTCTTGTGTATAGCAGTGTTGTACAAACAGTCCCATGTTTATAGGCTGCACTAATGTTATTGCTTTTCTTGTATTCCTGTGCACATAAGCCTAATTAACAGCTATCAGTCAATTTGCTCATGATTTGATCATAATTAATGATATTCTTAAGTAATGACTTTGCATATCTCTAGCAACCAAAGCCAAACTTGCCAAACTATTGCTTCCAGTAATTCAATTCTTCCTCTTTATTTTGGGGAATTAAATTACTCTAATGCAGTTAGTCCTATAGACATTTGTTGTCCGTTTTCTTCTGGTGCCTGAATATTTCTGCACTATTGACTGGGTTAGGGTGACCAGATATCCCGATTTTTGGGTCTTTTTCTTATATAGGCTCCTATTACCCTCCACCCCCGTCCTGATTTTTCACACTTGCTGTCTGGTCACCCTAGACGGGGTTACTGTAATTCATTGTCTAGGGAGTGTGTAACCAAAGTACAATACCTTTATAATTGTCATGTGTACATGACTGTCTTACAAAAACTCTACACCTTTAAATATATTGTCATGATTTTGGGAAAGAGATCAACAAAATCTGAACCGTTTCTTCTACAAAACCCTCTTCCTCTACAATATTTTGTTACAGATAGGAGACAACAGAAGGTCCAAATAGCCATCATGATTTGTATGGTCTTATGCTGTCTGGGCTTCCAAGGGCCAGATTCGCCCCCCAGTGTCATGCCATTTCTGCCAGGATGACAAGTCCTTGGCAGAGAGAAGTCTCCAGAGGGATATTGCAATAGTAGAAAGTGGCCACAGTGAACCATCTGCGGGGGGGCAGTGCTGGCTGGGAAGAAGGCATGGCCATGGGCTGTGCTGCTTCAGTATATGCAGTCCATCAGTGATGTATCTATGGAGCCCTGACAGCAGATTAAACCTGCTATCCCGCAGCCCAAGCCCTGCAGGATGGCAGCAGCAGGAATCCTGCCTCACCCCCAAAGATGCTTTGTGTTGCTGACTGCACCTCCATGTGCCAAATGGGGCAAAATAAGCCCCAGGAGTTAAAAGGTTCATGTTCCCTGATGCTACAGCATCTCAGCCACAGAAAAATACATAGCAAACGGGCACAAACTGAAGGGCTCACACTGCAGGTCCATAAATCCCTAAACAAAATGTCTGTAGGAAAGGCTACAGTCCATACCAGATGGTCTTGCAATAACCAACATTATCCTATACCCTGAATCTAGGAGATCCAGCTAATCTTTGAGTGTTTGCCCTGGATATCATAAGCAGTAGCATGTGGTACTATAAAGAGCCTGTGACAACACACCGTTTCTACCTAGATTTGTCAGCTATTCGCTTCAAGTTTAATTCATGTACTGATATTACAATGTCTTATTAACATTTCATTAATTACTATTATTTATGTGTATTACCTTAGTGCGTAGAAGCACTAGTTATGCACCAGGACCCCATTGTGCTAAGCACTGTACAAACAGAGAACAAAAAAAGATGCTCCCTGCCCTAAGGAGCTTACAATCTCAGGCCACGTCTACACTACAGGGGTAAGTCGGCCTAAGTTATGCAACTCTAGCTCTGCGGTGTCTACACCGTGCTGGGTTGACGGGAGAAACTCTCCCATCGACTTACTTACGCTTCTCATTCCGGTGGAATATCGGAGTCAACGGGACAGCGATATGTGGTTGATTTAGTGGGTCTTTACTAGACCCACTAAATCAATCACCAGTAAGTGTAGACCTACCCTCAGTATGAGAGAAGAGACAACAGAGGGAGACAGGCAGACAGATGGGAGAGTACTAGGAAACAATGAGACAGTATGGGTCAGCAGTGGTCTCAGCACACCAGTGGCCTAACTGGTGTCAAATTTTTTTAGGTCTCACAGCAGATAAGAGTTTAAAGGAGGGATCTGTAGGAGGCTGATAAAGTAGCTTTGCAAATGTTTACAGGGACCTCTGCCAAGCATGAGGGGCAGCATAGAACAAAACATGAAGGTGCTTGATTGAAAATGTAACAAGTGGGTGATGGAGAATGGAATAATGGGCCAATCGGAAGTGGGAGTCAACCTTGGCAATACTGAGTAAGAGATCATAGGTGGGGAAGGGATAGGCCATGAAGGGCCTTGAAAGTGAAGACAAGCATCATATGTGTTATGTGATAGAAAAGAGTGAACCACTGGAGGGATTCATTGGGAGGGGTGCTGTGGTCTTTGCAGCAGCATTCTGAATAGATGTGAGTGGTGCAAGATTATATTTGTCAAAATCAGCACTCTCTTAGCAATGTTATTTGCAAGATTCAGACAAGGCCTGGATATGAAGACGTAGGCCTGATTATTGCCTAAAACATAGGTTGACCTACCTACATAGCTCAGGGCTGTGGAAAATTTCATGCTCTGTGCAGCATAGTTCAACCTAGCCCCCGCTGTAGACACAGCCAGGTGAATGAAAGAATTCTTCCATCGACTCAGCTACTGCCTCTCAATGGGGTGGATTTACTACAGTGAAGGAAAACCTCCGTCCGATGCTGCAGCATGTCTACGCTACAGTGGCATCGCTGCGGCTGTGCCTCTCTAAGAGCTGTGTTGTAGACTTGTCCCTAGAGAGAGAGGTCCTGCGCAATGTGGAAAACCTTTGTATTTGATTTGATTTCCTTAGTCACTTCTCACTCATTTTTAAAACTACCGTCACAGCACCATACTAACATTTTATCAAGAAAAGCATCATGCACAGTGTTTTATTGGGCAGAAAACTGATTTGGAGGCTCACACCAGAGACTTTGGTGGGACTATATATAGTTAGATTAAAATGGCATAATCTTAACTTTCTGAACCTACATTTTCAAGAGTGGCTAGTTGTTTTAGGTGCTCAGGTTGAAACACCTTAAAAAGACCCGTTTCTTTAGATGATGGGACTGCAGCATTTTCTGAAAAACAGGCCCTTTTAAGGCACCTTAGGTGGAGCAGTCAAAGTCACTCGTCAGTTTTGAGCATTTAGGTTCTTACTAATTATAAGGGGAAAATCCATCTGCAATTTCACATCCCTACCCTACCCCAAGTTAACTGTCTGTGGGGGTTGGGGTTGGGTAGGGGAGGAAGCGTACCCCCAGAGGTGGAAGAGGAGCCCCATTGCCTGCAACAGCCTTCCCCCCACGTGGGGGTGGAGTTCACTAGTGACTCTCCATAGCTGAAGATCCAGTGTCCACATCTTCAAAAACCTGCTGTCTCGGGCACTGGAAACCTCCTTAGAGCTCTGGCTCCCCTTATTCTGCCCCACGCAGAAGAACAGTACCATATTCAATGCATTCAGGCCCTTATTTGTCCCTTAAATGAGTAAAGCACACTTGCTTGAGTACTACACATCATCAAAGAACCATACACCTACTGGCATATACACGTCTACAACAACTACTTTTGAACCTTTCCGTGTATAACGACACTGCAGAAAATATCTGTACATGGACTTGTAGATAACACTGCTGCACCTAAAAACATGCATTCCTGCCTGTGTATTTTATTGTCTGTTTACCTGCATGCTAACCTGTAAGTAGCTCTCTAAACCACAACATTTGGGTAATTTTTTTAAAAACTGCTTTAAAGTAAGAATGGGTTGGAAGATTTGTTCTGGTTCCTCTTACTTGCTACCAGCGTGATGGTGTGTATTATGTGACAGTGAAAAACTGATCTGTTCTTCATGGAAAATTTCCTATAGAATATAATAGGGATGAAACCAACAGTAATCTATAGAAATCGAAAAGGATTCTGCAGCAATTGCTCTAAAAACAATTCGATAGAGACTTATATCCTAATTGTAAAATGTTTAATCCAACCTAATAAATTCAATGGAGAATTATATCTTGCAATAGAATTCTATAGGATTAGATTAAACTTTGGAGAAAGGTTCTCATTCTCTATTAAGTTCAATAGGACTTTTGAATAAGGAAATAAGATATTTCAGACAGATACGTTCAAATTTGAATACCAAATCGCTTCTTAGTACCAAAAATGTCCTGTGTTATTTCCACTCCTCCCTTACTCTAAAAGAACAGGGGAACTCAAGGATTCTGGCTATGCAACTGTTCTAAATGATCAGGCTTAATATATAGTAATTAGATTGCAAAAACATTAATGTTTAATCACTTTTCATGATTTGTGCTCTGAAGGTTTGATATTTGTATAATTAGTATCATGATGGGTTTTCTTCCTAAGCCGGTGGGCTCCCAAGCCTACATGATTTATGGTGAATTAAAGCATAACAGTATCACCAGCCCCTAGAGCAACAGTATTGTGAAGAAAAGCATTGGTTGATCATGTAGAGTTTTTTTCAAGGAGCTCTAATCTGGATGCTTTTAGGGCTAATTTGCACACCTGTCTATTTTAGAAGTTTTCCGGTTTTACCCCTTGTGGATAAAGGTAATTTGCTAATTGGAGCTGAAAACACCTGCTTTTAAATCGGTATTAATTCATTTTGCTGTCTTAGAAATCCCAATAATTAGTTTTGCTGTGCACTGCAAACAAAGCTACATACAATAAATACCTACTGATCTGCAGTTCTACCACCTCAGGCTGTGATCTTGATAGATCTTCGGCAATGGATATCACAGAGCTAAGCCAGGTTAAGCCTGGTTAACGCATGAAAGGGAGACTATCTAGAAGCCGGGTCCTATATAGGAAGTCGTGTTTGTGATTCAGAAGGTGAAATTCTTTCCTCAGCATCAGTAAAGAATCAATGTCCTGCAGGGTGTTATCATTCAAAGGTGATAAAACCAAGATCCTATCACTTTCTATCTTTAAAGTAGGATTTTTATCTTGTTATGTAGGATATCAGTCGTTTTAGTGTCTAGGCGCAGAGAAAGACTCTGAGATTGCATGCTGTACCATTTTGCAGTTGAATAACTGATGCCCCTCAGTTGTTGGCAATATTATGTTTTTGTCCAGTTTTTCAAAATATTTCCGTCTTGCCTGGTTTAAGTTTCAGACAGCTGTTCATCTAGGTTCTGGTGTCCTTCAGGGCCCAGGAAGGATTGCCAATGACACTACCTGTGTTTGTTGTAGAAGTCCAAGGCATCTCTAGAGGTTTAACATATAAATTGAATAAGGTAGAGCATAGGAAAGTACTTTGTGGGACTCCACATGCAAAAGTTCTCTCAATACGGCAGCAGTTTCTTGTCACAGGCCTTTGCCATCAGTCTGAGAAAGTGTCTTCTGGTCCACATGGGGCAAGTCCATCCACTCCCATTAGGACTCACCAGCAGCTCAGCAACAGCTTGTTTTGCTCAATAGGGAGGCAAGGGAACGGCATTTCATGAGTGGCTAAGCCTGGTAAGAACTCACATGGCAAATTAAATAACTGCGTGCACCACCACTTTTGTAAACAAACAAACAAAAAGTGAAATATTGGCACCATTAAATCAGAGATGAAACTCCCATTCATTTCAATAGTGCCCTGGAGTCTTAGGGCCTTATAGTCTTAAATCTGGCTGATACTGATTTAGCTCAAGTTGATTGCTGACCGACTTAAGATAAATCAATATAAAATCAAACTAATTTGAGTGTCCATACACAGGTAGCTTGCGTGGTTTAACTAATCAATTTAAAAACACACCTTCAGTAAAACCGAAACACCTTGTGATATAGATGAGGCCTTTGAACCTCCAGGCATTCAAAAAACCATGAGTCAGGCCCAAAAAACCATGAGATTTTTACCAAATTAAAAAATATGGGGTGCATTTGGGTTTTCAAGCTGTTCTCCCCACAACTGAGGGCTAGAAACTTTTGATGTTTGTTCACTTGTTTATAAATGAAAGCTGAGACGCTCAAAAATGCCCCAGAATCAGGGAGAAATACCAAATATCAGGAAACTTGGCAACAATGCATACTATCGGTTGTGTAACCAGGGACAAAATGAGAGCGGTTTGTTTTACCCATCTTTTGTATGCTGCAATCTTCTCCCACGTAAGATAAACCTAGAAATAAGAACAAATACATTTATAAAGTATATTTCATTTGTTGGACTCTGGATAGTGGCATCCTGTTCCCCGGGAAACTCCCTTTCCCACTCCAGGTCTCCTGCCAAGCTGGCTCTTTGTTCTTTTCTCTACTGCACAGCAGGAAGCAGACTTCATTTCTGCTTCCCACTGATCAGTGGCTGGTGGGAGCAGCAAGTCTGTGCAGTTGGTCAACAGGGGAGGTGGAAGCTGTCAGAGATGGGGGAACAGTTTCTCTTTAAAGCGGGGAGGGGGAGAAGAAGAGACAACTATAACTTTCATGCTTTATTTTGGAAAAAAAGCTAGTTCTGTGTCCGTTTGAATGAGGTTTTGAACAGAAGCAGTGTGTTTCCATTGTGAAAGGTGGAGTTTGGAAGTTTTGGTTCCTAGTCATTGTAGTTGTGTTGTAATGTACTATAGTATTGTGATCTAGTTGTAATGTTACTGCTTTTACATGGATACGACTTTGATTACAGCTGAGGTCTCAGAATGTTACTATTCAGACCATGTTTACAGCAGCAATGTTACCAATATGTAAAGGAGGCTGCACTTGGGTGACCCCAGAGAACAGGTTAGCTATGGGCTGCGTCAGCTGACACTGGTTGCCCCACTGTTGAGTAAAACCTTCACATAGTTCTGTCTCCTGGAAAGAGTTTCAGGTGTGTCAGAAGCAGCTCTAATGCACAGGGAGTCTTATGGATATTGGAAAGCTGAGAATTCCCTAACCCAATTACAGTTCCCATGGAGCAGGGGTGGGAACAAACCCCAGTATCAAATTCCACCATACATAACATGTGACATTTGCAGTAGCCACATGAGGTTCCTAAACTTCATAATGTGGAACTCATCTTAATGGAGAAATTTCCTCATGGACAACTTTCCTTGTGTTTGCGATTGCATAGACAGTCTTCTCTCCCAATCAAAATTGTATAAAATGCCTTTGGGGGACCCCACTGTTTACCTCTCTGCATTGTGAAAACTGACCATTTATTCCTACCCTTTGTTTCCTGTCTTTTACGCAATTACTGATCCATGAAAGGACCTTCCCTCTTATTCCATGACTGCTCAGTTTGCTTAAGAGCTTTTTGTCAACGGCTTTCTGAAAGTCCAGGTACACTGTGTTGACTGGATCATCCTTGTTCAGTGCTTATGGATACCCTCAAATAATTCTAATACAATGGGTGACACTAAGTGTTAGATTTAGATAAATGGAGTAGGATGCATCTAAACATCTAATATTCAAGGTGTCACATAGAGGTTAGGTGAAATGGTGCTACTTCCCAAGACAAAAGTTGGGGGGGGTCTGCTTTGAGAGAGAGTGCTCAGAGATCACAGTGCTTCAGAAGTGACTGACACATACACATCGTCTTAGTGACTGCCTAAAATATGTAAGGGCTCTAGAGGAGTCGGCTGAAAGGACAGATCTCTACCTGCTTCACAGGGATAAGCTTTGATTTGCTCTGCACTGTGAGTGACTATTGAACTTCTAAGAAAAAGGGAGAAGAAACAAAGGGAAAGACGACAAAAGAATGGCATGCCAAAGAGAGAGAGAGATGGAGATGATAGCTAGAGAGGTGTTAGGAAGATAAGAAAGATGAGCACTAAATGGAAAGTACATGGAGGAGAAGGAAAAAAGCCAACACAGAAAAAGTTTTGAATTAGGGAGAGATGCAGAAGACAGGAGTGTGGTAGGCTGGGGGAAATCAGACTGTTGAAGGGAACTGCCTCCACTCTGGCAGTGAGTGTTGACAAGATGATACATGGTGTAGCACTAGACAGGCATTCAAGAATAAATTCACAAGGGATGGAGTAGTTTTTTTAGGAGGTACCATGAAAAGTGGTTTACTAGACCACTGCCGATACCTTCATGTTACCCACAGATTGGATGGCCCAAAACAATGTCACTGCGAGTCCATGGAGATGGCATTTTGTTATAAAGGTGATATGTTGTCACTTTAATCTATAGAAAGATGTTCTTGGGTCAAACCCGAACACGATCACTTCGTTAATGTAACGTAGGTTGGACTGAGAGGTGAGGGGGCATGTGTGGCCGCCTTTGAAAATGTTAACGTTAACTCTGTTATGGGTCAGTGGATTAGAACTTCTTGCAATCTAGACCCTTTGGGGTATAGCCAGGAAGCTCACACAACTCTTTCAGAACAGGACTCTTTTGAAGTTACACTTTACTCCTTTTGGACAGTGTAACCTGTTATCTTTGCATTACCTCACCTGGCCCTTTGCAGTGTTTTGGATCCTCTTCCTTTTCTAGACAAATAAAAAACTCAAAAGGGGCTGGGGCCGCAGGGTTCCCCTCTCCCCATACATTTTAGAGACCTATTTCAATGGCAGTAATTGATGCCAACTAATCTCACTCAGATTTGGAGCCCACCTATAGCTGCCAAAGGATGACATTGTAAGGAGAGTGATCACTTTAGATAAGCTATTACCAGCAGGAGGGTGGGGTGGGGGGAGAAAACCTTTTGAAGTGATAAACACCCATTTTTTCATGGTCTGTGTGTATAAAAACATCCTCACTGCATTTTCCACTTTTATGCATCCGATGAAGTGAGCTGTAGCTCACGAAAGCTTATGCTCAAATAAATTTGTTAGTCTCTAAGGTGCCACAAGTACTCCTTTTCTTTTTGCGAATACAGACTAACACGGCTGCTACTCTGAAACCTATACATTAATTAGCTCACTGCCGGCTCTCACACATTGCACAGAACTGTAAAGCCCACTGTTGTGGGAGTAATCCTTGAATCTCTCAGACTGATTGCATATTTGCTGGGATTCATATTACGAGATGGAATCAGTTTGTCATTTCATCTCCTAATAATTTACCAAGGAATTCTGGAATGTTTATGGAAAGCAAATCAGCATATTTTAATACAATGGATTATTATTTCTTTTGAAAAACATCTTCAGATATAGGATCGAATTTCCAAATGGCCCCCACAGTTTTCAAGTATATGCCTTTGCACACAAGCTCATATGTGTATTTGCATGTGTCATAAATATAAAGGGAAGGGTAAACCCCTTTAAAATCCCTCCTGGCCAGAGGAAATCTCCTCTCACCTGTAAAGGGTTAAGAAGCTAAAGGTAACCTCGCTGGCACCTGACCAAAATGACCAATGAGGAGACAAGATACTTTCAAAAGCTGGGAGGAGGGAGAGAAACAAAGGGTATGTGTGTCTGTCTATAGTTTGTCTTTGCCGGGGATAGACCAGGAATGAAGCCTTAGAACTTTTAGTAAGTAATCTAGCTAGGTACGTGTTAGATTATGATTTCTTTAAATGGCTGAGAAAAGAATTGTGCTGAATAGAATAACTATTTCTGTCTGTGTATCTTTTTTGTAACTTAAGGTTTTGCCTAGAGGGGTTCTCTATGTTTTGAATCTAATTACCCTGTAAAGTATTTACCATCCTGATTTTACAGGGGGGATTTTTTTTTATTTCTATTTACTTCTATTTCTATTAAAAGTCTTCTTGTAAGAAAACTGAATGCTTTTTCATTGTTCTCAGATCCAAGGGTTTGGGTCTGTAGTCACCTATGCAAATTGGTGAGGCTTTTTATCCAACATTTCCCTGGAAAGGGGGGGTGCAAGTGTTGGGAGGATTGTTCATTGTTCTTAAGATCCAAGGGTCTGGGTCTGTAGTCACCTAGGCAAATTGGTGAGGCTTTTTACCAAACCTTGTCCAGGAAGTGGGGTGCAAGGTTTTGGGAAGTATTTTGGGGGGGAAGACGTGTCCAAACAGCTCTTCCCCAGTAACCAGTATTTGTTTGGTGGTGGTAGCGGCCAATCCAAGGACAAAGGGTGGAATATTTTGTACCTTGGGGAAGTTTTGACCTAAGCTGGTAAAGATAAGCTTAGGAGGTTTTTTTCATGCAGGTCCCCACATCTGTACCCTAGAGTTCAGAGTGGGGGAGGAACCTTGACATGGTGGCAGAGTGGTGGGATTAACCTGAAATCATTTTGAGATCCAGTTGAGATTTTGTTGAACTAGAAATACAGATTTTTAAAAAGGAAGTCCAGAAGCAGCTGAAACTGAAAGCAGCTTGTTTTTTTTTCTCTGCTTTGTGGCCAAGCAGAGACAAAAGGGGATTATCTTTGTGAATTGCAGGTTTTCTTTGCCTGGAGGCAGGGTACTTAACTCCTGCAGGGAAATTCACAGTCTTCCAACCCAGAGTTTTTTTTTCCCTAAAAGTAAGTAGAAGGGGGGGTGTTCTACCCATTTGCCTGGAGACAAAAGTGGCAAGGGTTTTTTTTTTGGATTTTGATTTTTTACAAGGAGCACAAGTTTAAAAAGGAAACTTGGTTTTTCTTTGGGCTGGGTAAACAGGTTTCAAAGTAGCTGGAAGTTTTTGCTTTGATTTGGGCCCAGAGCAGAGACAAGGGAATTGTTTTTTTGTTTTTTTTTTTTTGTAGGCTGACAATCACTATCAGAGAATAGGTATTCTATTCCAGCACAGCAAAATTTTACAGCCAAGTTTTTTTTTGTTTATTTCTAAACCTCGGGTGTAAAGTTAGTTAAAAACAGAGAGGTTAGAATGACAATATCTGCGGCTCGACTACGGCTGGAATTAGCCAGATTTCAGGCTGAGGAAAGACAAAGGGAACATGAAAGACAGATAGAACTCATGCGGCTGAAGAAGGAGGAGAAGGAACAAGAAAGGGAGGCAGCGAAAGAGGCAGCGAAAGAGGCAGAACAACACCAAGCGGCTGCTCACAGGAGAGCTATGGAAGCAAGGGACAAAGAGCTGGAGGAGAAGGAAAAAGAGAGGAAGTATGTGGAGGAGATAGAGAAGATAAAGGCTCAGGAGAATATCCCAACAAACCCTAGCTATCCTTCTCCAAGTACCACTTCCCATCCCAGAAAGTTCCCCACCTACAAAGCAGGCGATGATACTGAGGCCTTCCTAGAAAACTTCGAAAGGGCCTGCCTTGGGTACAACATCTCTACTGACCAATACATGGTAGAGCTGAGGCCGCAGCTCAGTGGACCCTTAGCTGAGGTGGCAGCTGAAATGCCTAAAGAACACATGAACAAGTATGAACTGTTTAAATCCAAGGCGAGAGTCAGAATGGGGATAACACCCGAGCAGTCTCGTCGGAGGTTCAGAGCCCTAAGGTGGAAACCAGATGTGTCATTTACCCGACATGCCTACCACATTGTGAAGCATTGGGAGGCCTGGATATCCGGAGCAAGTGTTGAATCTCCAGTAAATTTGCCCTTCCTAATGCAAATGGAACAATTCTTAGAGGGTGTTCCTGAGGAAATAGAAAGATACATCCTAGATGGGAAGCCCAAAACTGTAATCGAGGCAGGAGAGATTGGAGCCAGATGGGTGGAGGTGGCAGAGAAGAAAAAAACTGGTCGCAGTTGGAGCGGAGACCAGAAGGGACAACCCCAGACCACACCCTATTACCGGGGGCCGCCCAAAGCCCCACCTACCTCCCAAAGAACCCTCCAGACCCCTTATCGTCCCACCACCCCGTTCTCCAGCAACCCTCCTCGCCCCAGTGACCAGTCAGCTGGACGATGTTTTAAATGTAACGAGCTGGGGCATGTAAAGGCCAAGTGCCCCAAGAACCCCAACAGATTACAGTTCATTGCACCGGAATCGCACCAGAGGTCCACAGGCCCAGATACCTCCCAGATACCCTTGGAGCGGAGGGAAACTGTGAGTGTGGGCGGGAAGAAGGTCACCGCGTGGAGGGACACCGGAGCACAAGTGTCAGCTATCCATGCTTCCTTAGTGGACCCCAATTTAATCAACCCAGAGATCCAAGTGACGATTCAACCCTTCAAGTCCAACTCTTTCGATTTGCCTACAGCCAAGTTGCCTGTCCAGTACAAGGGCTGGTCCGGAACGTGGACTTTTGCAGTCTATGATGATTATCCCATCCCCATGCTGTTGGGGGAAGACTTGGCCAATCATGTGAAGCAGGCCAAGAGGGTGGGAACGGTCACCCGCAGCCAGGCTAACCAAGCCGTGAGGCCTAGCTCTGTTCCGGAAACTTCTATCAGGACCCGGTCAGAGGTGATGGATCCGGACCCCAGACCAATGTCTGCAACAGCAGTAGTGGATCCAGTCCCAGAGACCCAGACGGAACCAGTCCCAGAACCGGAACCAGCCGAACAACCAACAACAGACCCATTGCCAGCACTGAATCCAGTACTTGCAACCTCAACACCAGAGGGCCCCACCGACCCTGAACCGACAGCAGCCGATAACCCGACACAAGAGGCTCAGCCGGAGCCTGAATCCCAACATAGTTCACCAGCGGAGAGCGGTTCACAGTCAACAGAAACAGCCCCATCCCCTATATCGCTTCCAGAGGGACCAAGCCTAGGTCCACAATCCAATAAGGAACTGATGTCTCCAGCATCAAGGGAACAGTTCCAGACCGAACAGGAAGCAGATGAAAGCCTCCAGAGAGCTTGGACGGCGGCACGGAGCCACCCACCGCCTCTCAGCTCTTCTAATCGATCCAGGTTTGTTGTAGAAAGAGGACTTTTATACAAGGAAACTCTTTCTGGTGGACACCAGGAAGACTGGCATCCTCAGAGACAGTTGGTAGTTCCAACTAAATACCGGGCCAAGCTCTTGAGCTTAGCCCATGATCACCCTAGTGGCCATGCTGGGGTGAACAGGACCAAAGACCGTTTGGGGGGGTCATTCCACTGGGAGGGAATGGGCAAGGATGTTTCTACCTATGTCCAGTCTTGTGAGGTGTGCCAAAGAGTGGGAAAGCCCCAAGACCAGGTCAAAGCCCCTCTCCAGCCACTCCCCATCATTGAAGTTCCATTTCAGCGAGTAGCTGTGGATATTCTGGGTCCTTTTCCGAAAAAGACACCCAGAGGAAAGCAGTACATACTGACTTTCATGGATTTTGCCACCCGATGGCCGGAAGCAGTAGCTCTAAGCAACACCAGGGCTAAAAGTGTGTGCCAGGCACTAGCAGACATTTTTGCCAGGGTAGGTTGGCCCTCCGACATCCTCACAGATGCAGGGACCAATTTCCTGGCAGGAACTATGAAAAACCTTTGGGAAGCTCATGGGGTAAATCACTTGGTTGCCACTCCTTACCACCATCAAACAAATGGCATGGTGGAGAAGTTTAATGGAACTTTGGGGGCCATGATACGTAAATTCGTAAATGAGCACTCCAATGATTGGGACCTAGTGTTGCAGCAGTTGCTCTTTGCCTACAGAGCTGTACCACACCCCAGTTTAGGGTTTTCCCCATTTGAACTTGTATATGGCCGTGAGGTTAAGGGGCCATTGCAGTTGGTGAAGCAGCAATGGGAGGGATTTACACCTTCTCCAGGAACTAACATTCTGGACTTTGTAACCAACCTACAAAACACCCTCCGAACCTCTTTAGCCCTTGCTAAAGAAAACTTACAGGATGCTCAAAAAGAGCAAAAAGCCTGGTATGATAAACATGCCAGAGAGCGTTCCTTCAAAGTAGGGGACCAGGTCATGGTCTTAAAGGCGCTCCAGGCCCATAAAATGGAAGCATCGTGGGAAGGGCCATTCACGGTCCAGGAGCGCCTGGGAGCTGTTAATTATCTCATAGCATTCCCCACCTCCAACCGAAAGCCTAAGGTGTACCATATTAATTCTCTAAAGCCCTTTTATTCCAGAGAATTAAAGGTTTGTCAGTTTACAGCCCAGGGAGGAGACGACGCTGAGTGGCCTGAAGGTGTCTACTACGAAGGGAAATGTGCTGGTGGTGTGGAAGAGGTGAACCTCTCCATGACCCTTGGGCGTATGCAGCGACAGCAGATCCAGGAGCTGTGCACTAGCTACGCGCCAACGTTCTCAGCCACCCCAGGACTGACTGAACGGGCATACCACTCCATTGACACAGGTAATGCTCGCCCAATTAGAGTCCAACCTTACCGGGTGTCTCCTCAAGCTAAAACTGCTATAGAACGGGAGATCCGGGATATGTTACAGATGGGTGTAATCCGCCCCTCTGAAAGTGCATGGGCATCTCCAGTGGTTCTAGTTCCCAAACCAGATGGGGAAATACGTTTTTGCGTGGACTACCGTAAGCTAAATGCTGTAACTCGCCCAGACAACTATCCAATGCCACGCACAGATGAACTATTAGAGAAACTGGGACGGGCCCAGTTCATCTCTACCTTGGACTTAACCAAGGGGTACTGGCAGGTACCGCTAGATGAATCTGCCAAGGAAAGGTCAGCCTTCACCACACATCTCGGGCTGTATGAATTTAATGTACTCCCTTTCGGGCTGCGAAATGCACCCGCCACCTTCCAAAGACTTGTAGATGGTCTCCTAGCAGGATTAGGAGAATATGCAGTCGCCTACCTTGACGATGTGGCCATATTTTCGGATTCCTGGGCAGACCACCTGGAACATCTACAAAAAGTCCTTGAGCGCATAAGGGAGGCAGGACTAACTGTTAAGGCTAAGAAGTGTCAAATAGGCCTAAACAGAGTGACTTACCTTGGACACCAGGTGGGTCAAGGAACTATCAGCCCCCTACAGGCCAAAGTGGATGCTATCCAAAAGTGGCCTGTCCCAAAGTCAAAGAAACAGGTTCAATCCTTCTTAGGCTTGGCCGGTTATTACAGACGATTTGTACCGCACTACAGCCAAATCGCCGCCCCACTGACAGACCTAACCAAAAAGAAACAGCCAAATGCTGTTCAGTGGACCGAAAAGCGTCAGAAGGCCTTTAACAAGCTTAAAGCGACACTCATGTCTGACCCTGTACTAAGGGCCCCAGACTTTGACAAACCGTTCCTAGTAACCACAGATGCGTCCGAGCGTGGTGTGGGAGCAGTTTTAATGCAGAAAGGACCTGATCAAGAATTCCACCCTGTAGTGTTTCTCAGCAAAAAACTGTCTGAGAGGGAAAGCCACTGGTCAATCACTGAAAAAGAATGTTACGCCATTGTCTACGCTCTGGAAAAGCTACGCCCATATGTTTGGGGATGGCGTTTCCACCTGCAAACCGACCATGCTGCACTGAAGTGGCTTCACACCGTCAAAGAAACTAACAAAAAACTTCTTCGGTGGAGTTTAGCTCTCCAAGATTTTGATTTCGACATCCAACACATCTCAGGAGCTTCTAACAAAGTGGCTGATGCACTCTCCCGTGAAAGTTTCCCAGAATCAACTGGTTAAAATCGTCCTTGAGATGTGGAAAATATTGTTAGTTTTTATGTACTTGGTAGTATATTTAGAGATGCATGTGTCTTATTAACTCTGTTTTTCCTAGAGCTCCAGGAAGAAATCCCAGCCAGTGTTTCACCCTAGCTGAGATTTGGGGGGCGTGTCATAAATATAAAGGGAAGGGTAAACCCCTTTAAAATCCCTCCTGGCCAGAGGAAATCTCCTCTCACCTGTAAAGGGTTAAGAAGCTAAAGGTAACCTCGCTGGCACCTGACCAAAATGACCAATGAGGAGACAAGATACTTTCAAAAGCTGGGAGGAGGGAGAGAAACAAAGGGTATGTGTGTCTGTCTATAGTTTGTCTTTGCCGGGGATAGACCAGGAATGAAGCCTTAGAACTTTTAGTAAGTAATCTAGCTAGGTACGTGTTAGATTATGATTTCTTTAAATGGCTGAGAAAAGAATTGTGCTGAATAGAATAACTATTTCTGTCTGTGTATCTTTTTTGTAACTTAAGGTTTTGCCTAGAGGGGTTCTCTATGTTTTGAATCTAATTACCCTGTAAAGTATTTACCATCCTGATTTTACAGGGGGGATTTTTTTTTATTTCTATTTACTTCTATTTCTATTAAAAGTCTTCTTGTAAGAAAACTGAATGCTTTTTCATTGTTCTCAGATCCAAGGGTTTGGGTCTGTAGTCACCTATGCAAATTGGTGAGGCTTTTTATCCAACATTTCCCTGGAAAGGGGGGGTGCAAGTGTTGGGAGGATTGTTCATTGTTCTTAAGATCCAAGGGTCTGGGTCTGTAGTCACCTAGGCAAATTGGTGAGGCTTTTTACCAAACCTTGTCCAGGAAGTGGGGTGCAAGGTTTTGGGAAGTATTTTGGGGGGGAAGACGTGTCCAAACAGCTCTTCCCCAGTAACCAGTATTTGTTTGGTGGTGGTAGCGGCCAATCCAAGGACAAAGGGTGGAATATTTTGTACCTTGGGGAAGTTTTGACCTAAGCTGGTAAAGATAAGCTTAGGAGGTTTTTTTCATGCAGGTCCCCACATCTGTACCCTAGAGTTCAGAGTGGGGGAGGAACCTTGACAGCATGTGCAAATGATAAAGTCGGGCACATGACCACCTGAGCTGTATATGTAAGTGTAGAAGTTTACTATGGTGAGAGAGAGAGAGAGATCCACAATTTCTCAGCCATGGTAGCTGAGGCAGACTGAAATTTTACCTCAAATCTGACTCTTCACATATTTTCACTTTTTTAATATTTGATAAACCTGGTTTAGACTAGCCAGCCAAAAATTATCATTGAATAAGTGTTCAAAACAGGAAACAAAGTGACATATCCTGTTCAAAAGAATGATTGCTTAGCTTTGAAAGGTGTGTTTAATTATGCATATTGAGCACTTTGTCTTTTCAACAGCCATTTTAAAATACACCAAATTTGGGGATGATTTTCCTCTGACATGTAAATCAAGAGTAACTCCATTGGAGTTACACGAGTGTAAATCCAGTCTGACTGAACAATGGATCAATCTCCAGTTGACATCCAATGCAAAAAGGAACAGACTCCGGTTGTGTGCAAACAAACAGCAAAAACTTCCCGGAGTCAGTTCCACTTAGCAGAAGTTATTTGATAAATATACTTTAATGACTCCCTTTCCAGATGTCATTTTCACCTGATGTTTATATGGTAATTCCCACAAACTCGTTTACTGCATGAAACATGAGATTCTGTGCTATAGTCATCTGTACGTATATGTGAGAACAGGAGGTAGGGTGTACCACATAGAGCGAAAATGTACAGTTTGAGATTTCCAAATGGCATCTTTAAACATTAGCTTAAAGATTTAAACAAGTCGAGTAACTCTGATGACAAAGAAGATAAAGATAAATGAATAAGGTACATTCTTTTTATTTATACACAACACAAGTGCTACATAACCGTCAAAAGACTGCAATATGATAGCTGCTAGGCATATTTTCCATGATAAATAAGGTGGTCACAGGCATTTAAATCTTGTACTAAAGTGATACTGGATTTGAACCACTTCTTGTATTTAAAATACATTATTTTGGATATCATTAGCCATTCCTTAAATTATCATTTTGCATATAGTCTGCCTAATAATTTTATTCCATTTAAAAAGTGTCTGGATTCTCATAGGCCTGTGAAATGGCAAGAATGTAGATTTCTGCTTTTGAGAAAGCTAAAGCAGACAAGAATCTGGTTACTAGTTGCCTGTCCAAAGCATTGCACAGAGCCCACAAATATTTCTGAGAATACAGTTCTCAGCAAAAAGCACTATTTAAAAACATTTTAAAGAGCAGCCTTCCTTCATGTCCACATCTTGTTATATTTTTATTTATTTTTGTAACTGACTTTAACGTGCTATCTGGGCTTGGTATTTACCTGAAGCACTACTCTGCCTCCATTAATGCATCTGGAATTTTGTACCTGCAAATAAGTAGGCCTACACTTCTGCCCACAATGAATTTGTCGGTGCAAGATATTAATTAGGGGCCTGATTTTCAAAGGGGTTGCTAATCTACAGCTCCTACTGATTTCAGTAGGATTTGATGGCCCTCAGCATCTCTAGAAATCAGGCCACTGGTTGTCTATCTAGTTGATTTGTGGGCATATAGCTGTAGCATATTGACAGTGTAATTCTTAACAGATAGAGAAGAAGATTCAAAGTAAAGTGTAGTGACCCCTTATGCATGAAACACCTGTCCCATACTAGCCTTGTCAGGTCCTTCAAATCCCTACTAAGGCTCACTCCTACCATATGTTACCCAATTGTTCATGAGTCTTCAGCATGCGTGTATACAGAATGCATATAAACACTGTACCTATTTTTATATCCTTCCCCTACTTATGTCTCCTTTTCTGGGGCTAAACAGAAAAAAAACAGCTGGAATTACCAAAACTAATGTCTGTCATCCCCATTACCTATTGTCAGTATGTTGTATCCCATTTGGCCTCCCTTCATTTTTTTAAAAAAATCCATAGGTCTTGCTCCACATGGCTGACCTAAGTGTGGTCGAACCGCACTGAAGACAATGGGTGATGAGCAACTTGCTCAGAGCAACTTGCAGGATCAGGGTATTTGACTTTATGTTCTTCAGGGCAGGAGCAGTCTCTTCCTTTATGCAGTGCCTAGCAGAATGATCATGTTTTGAGGATCTTCATCAATACTAACAACAAAACCTTCTTCTTCAAGTAGGGTCCCTGTGGTCTAAGGCTTCAGGTACCCATGCATCCCCATGTGTCTTTGATTAGAGAATTTTGGTAGCATTCTGCTTTCAGTCCACACCTGCACCCTACACATCCTTGGGTCCCGTATGGAGCATAAATAGGGTTGCGCTGGCAAACCATTTTTAGTTACTTCTCAACTCCCTTCATCCTGAAACAGAGCATTGAGCGTGCCTGTTTCACTTACATTTAGGCATCAGAGGGGTAGCCATGTTAGTCTGGATCTGTAAAAGCAGCAAAGAGTCCTGTGGCACCTTATAGACTTATTGGAGCATGAGCTTTCGTGGGTGAATACCTACTTCGTCAGATGCTCCAATACGTCTGTTAGTCTATAAGGTGCCACAGGACTCTTTGCCGCACTTACATTTAGATGTTGTTTAGATAGATAGTTTAGCTTAGTTGTAAATACTAGTTTTGGAGTCTGTTGTTTCCTCTTAATTTGCTCTTTCCCAAGTGAGGGGTGGTTCTGGACTTTTTCATTATCTGGGGGATGCTGGGATCCCCAGGCTATAAGTGCGGTCTTTCCTTCCCAGGAAGCCATCCTGGTTAGTGACACTCTCAGTGTCTCCGTCCTTTGGGAGACCCTATATACCAGGCAAGTGTAAGATCTGCTCCTCCTTCAAGAGCAGATCTCGTAAAAACAGAAATAAAATTTAAACTGTTGATGATGGAACAAGACCTAGGACTGGCTTCCGACTCTGGCTCCAAGAACTCCCCTGTACACTGGCCTGAGAGGACATTTAGAGCCCCATGTACCACAGGATCTCAGTAACGAAGAGCCTCGTGGATTACAATGGCTGGTACCCTGTCCACCTCTGGGTCTTGTTCACTGAAAACCTAGAGGGATGCGGCACCTGAATCCTTGCCCATGGTACTGAGACCTTCAAATGCTAACACTGTGGGTACCAACAAGGGAGCAGGAGTGTTCTATAAGCTGGTCTAAGGCTTCTAAGAAGTCTTGGTCACAGACAGAGAATGTCCTGAAGACCTCAGGTCCCAAAGTGGAGTTCTATTGAGGTTCTGAGTGATTCCAATACTGTAAAGATGTCTGAGACTTTCTCTAAGAGCCACACTACCACTAAACTGGATTCAGTACCAAAGACTTCCACATCAGGTGGTCATGCACGTACAAGTTAACATTCCACTTCAAAAACTTCTGCATCACCAGACTTTTCAGTATTCTTGGTACCTACACCCATGCCCCAGACCACTACATCAGTACCATCTGAGTCCGAATCTGAACGTATTTGCTAAAAGCATCCAGTATCCGTAGCACTGTTACATTCCAGACTGGTCCCTACATTGGTACTGACACCAGCCTCCAGTGGATTATACTCGCATCCCGTTTACATCACAGGAGCTTATTCAAGGTATCTCTTGGTGTCGAATGAGCCAGAGTCACCATTACTTACCAGTGCTGTACAGCTGTCCACATGAAGATCTTCACTGACCCCACGTTTTTTATTGAGACCACTTACTTCACCAGCATCAGCCATCCAGGGTAAACAGGTATCACCTCACCTCCCTTGGAATATGTTGAGGATGAGTCTCCTGATAAACAGATTTTGGTTCAGGGATCTCCTGTCTACTCAGCAAGATTCCACTCTCCTACCCATACTAAGAGAACAGAGGACAGATGACCTTGACTTCCAACTGTCCAGTGTGACCAACAGTGTCTGCCTCCTCCTATGGACACCCCCCCCCCCCCGACCATTCATCTTCCAGATTTTTTCCTGAAGCCACATCAGACTAGGCAGGAAGCTGCCTTCCTTACCTTGGATGTCAGAAAGGTGTTAACCTTCTATCTGGACAGAACCAAACCATTCTGAAAGTCTTCCAATCGGTTTGTTTCAGTTGTGCTCCAACCCAAAGGATCCAGAGTCTCCACTCAGAGATTCTCAAGGTGTATTATTTCATGTTATGATTCTGCCAACATTCAGCCCCTTTCTAGGGAGTTAGCCCATTCTACAAGGTCGCAATCTACTTCTATAGCATTATTCAAGGATGTACCAGTTGCTGAAATTTGCAGAGCTGCAACCTCAACTTTCAATACATACCTGTCTCCAAGGTCTGTGTTTTGGTGCATGCTTCTATATCAGATGCTGCAGTTGGCAACACAGTTCGGCCTTCAGTATTAGACTCTGCTCCAAAGCTCCTCCTCCGTGTTGCGGATACTGCTCAGGAGTCGCCTAAAGTGGAGCACCCGTAGGGACGCTTCTTGATGAAGAAGAGGTTATTCACTTTGTGCAGTAACTGGAGTTCTTCCAGTGTGTCCCCCTCTCTGCTCTCCATTCAGTCTGCTTCAGATTTTCCTCTGTGGGACTTTCTGGTAGAGAAGGAACTAAGGGGAATTCCTCTGCACAGCCCTATATATCCTTACTGGACATGGGGATGCACAGGGTGTATGTATGAGCCAAATGGGTGCTGCTACCAAAAATCTCCCATCAATGTGGACTCATGCACACATGAAGTGGAGCACTCTTCAGGGGGGACACATCTCAAAGAACTCCAGTTACTGCACAAGGTGAGTACTCTCTCCTTTACCACAAGAGGTGTGCTTTGGGGTTTTCAAAAGCACTCCTTGTTGGTCTAATTTTTCTCCCATAGAAGCTTTACTGTTTATTTAAATCAGAGCAAAGTTAAGCAGATACTGAGCATTTATGAGAATCCTGCCTGAAGGCTTCAGTGGTCTGGCACTGAGGGCGAGGCAGCAACAGCAGTCCGTGTGTATCAGTGGGGGAGCGCTGAGCACGGGAAGGGAAGCAAGAATGACGGGCTGTATGGGGTTCTGAGAAGAGTCAGCGTTCAGAAAAGGAAATGTGAGCCTGTAACGTTGTGAATTGTAGCATAACACAGAAGTTGGATCGGGAAGGCTTAACATGTTTGCTGAGCCAGCCAATGGCTATAATGGAAAATGTAGTAACTTACGTCTGTAAATTGGAGTTTAGACCACCTCATAAACTACTGTGCTATGTACAAGAGCTGGCAGACTATAGCTGTGAGATAGGCAGTGGAAGAGAATATGCTAGGTACCATATATCTGGGGCATGCCAATTACTTTTAGTTTCCTACTTTATTTGATAAAGCAATAATAAGAAAGTAAATACTTGATTTGGTCTGAATACTATGGAAATGCCCACTGATTCAAGTAATCTCATAAAAAAGCAGAATCCAGTATTTTTGTGTAAGATGACACACAATAATTGGGATATATAACAATAATACCTACCTTTTATATAAAACTTTTTATCAGTAGGTCTCGAAGCACCTTAGAAAGGAGGTCAGTATCATTATTCCCATTTTACAGATGAGGAAAGTGAGGCACAGAGAGGAGAAGTGACTTGCCTGAGGTCACCCAGCAGGCCAGAGGCCAAGCTGAGAATAGAACTCCGGTCTCCTGAGTCCTCATCCAGTGCACTATGCATTAGGCCACGCTGCCTCCCATTGATATAAGGAATATTAATATAAACAATATTAATTTTCAAAAATACCATGCAAATTTATAGCAAGCCCAAGGTCACATTTGGCATTAGCCAACTTGCTTTATTTTGTTTTGTGGAATGTCAAAAGCCTGATCTGGGCAATCATTTTCTTGCTAGAATACACACATTAGCAATAAACAACCTTTTCTTTTAGCAAGTCAACAGTGATGCACCCTGCCTGACTCTGAGTTTTTAACTGAAACCAAATCATTTTATCTTTCTCAAAAACTTCTTTACCAATTCTTTGTCACTGTTGATTTTCATAAGTGCTGCCATTGCATGTGATTCTCTGCTACTTCAAAACCTGCTCACAGCTGTGTATTCCCAAAGGTGATAAAACACATTTGCTTTCCACTGAAAAAAGCTTGAGGGTCCTGCTTATTGGATCTCTTTTACAGACAGGCCATGTTGATTCTATTTGTATGCATATTAAACTATGAATTCCACACACAATATTAGTAGTTCTGCCTTAACAGGGTAAAGGCTGAATTTTAGAGTGGAATTAAGTTCCAGGTACGGGAAACACAAATTTCTAACCTTCAGGGAGTGGCCAGATGGTAAACATCTAGGATTCAATTCTTCCCTGACTTACTCCCTGAACTTGCAAACGGCTCCACACAGTGCTTAAAGTGGCCTGAAAAAAACAGGATGGTCTGTCGTAATCTGAGATCAATAGCTTTGGTAAGACAGTGCTCGAAAGTGCACCACTCAGGGACCTGGCTCAATTAAAAGAATTTGTTGACAGGTCTGCAACCCCTTGTGACAGCCCCTGCACACGCAATTTGAGCACTGGCTCCACCCAGGTGGACCCCCTGCAGAACAGGTTTTCCAAGAGGGGCATTACTGGGGTTGAGTGGAGTTTTCT
Source organism: Chelonia mydas (assembly GCF_015237465.2). Lineage (NCBI taxonomy): Eukaryota > Metazoa > Chordata > Testudines > Cheloniidae > Chelonia > Chelonia mydas. The sequence continues at coordinate 12,279,980 of NC_051254.2, forward strand.
AGAATGTAAGTGAAATTGTTTTCAAACTAATTTTTTTCCTAGGAACAAAAATGCAGAATATCTCTATATGCTGGACAGGTACCATAAGCTGCTAAATGCTCCCACAACTATCTTGAGAAGTCATCCAATGGTTCTTCGTTTATATTTATACTGTAACTTTAGGAGATATTAAGGAACCCACATCTTATAAAAATGTGTATTCCCCCTTCTCCAGCTGTTATGAATCGGAGAGGTGATCAGTATGGGCTCAACAGTGATTTTTGGCAACTGTGTGTCCCCCCCCGTCCCCCCCCGTTGAGGTTCGTATGGAGCTGCACTGGCTCAACAGGGTGATGCCTTCTCAAGGTGGGAAGCCAACTCGCTGTTACATTCCTTAAGCAGTTCAGCACAGGCAGTCTGCCCCCTTTGGTAGTATTAGCAGTATTGGCCCCACACAGTCTTTGTCCTCTTTTGTGTGCAGGGATTCCAGTTGTTCCATTGAGCGTTACCACACATCTGATAGATGTAGCCATGTCGGTTTCAGGATATTAGAGAGACAAGATGGATGAAGTAGTATCTTTTACTGGACCAACTTCTGCTGGAGAGAAAGACAAGCTTTCGAGCCATGCAGAACTCTTCTTCAGGTCTGGGAAAGGTAGCGCTCTGTGTAGCTCAGAAGCTTGCCTGCCTCTCTTATCAACAGAAGTCGGTCCAATAAAAGATATTACCTCACCCACCCTGTCTCTCTAACTCATCTGATAGTCAAGAACTGGAAAATACACCCCAAATATCCAACCACCAGAGTGAAAAGAGTGATAAGCCTCTATAGTGTTTGCACTTTGAAAGATCACTAACACAACTTCATTAGTAGCAGAGACCCTGGTCACAGATCAAAAGGATATGAGGAAACATGAAGGAGCTGCTTAATTGATTTCTAATCCTTTTAATCTTCCTTTCTGCAGTAAGATCTGGCATTACATGCTCTCTATACACGCTTTGTAAATGATGTATCTTGTGTCTTAGATCTATAATTTGTTAGAAACAGCATGTCAGTGGGTCAGCCATTATTAAAAATATAGTTGCAAATCCAATGCAAGACACAAAATTAGTGTGGTATGAAGACTATTACCATTATGTTGAAGTCCTATAGACTTAAATAGGAAATTATAACTTTATTATGAGGGTTTTTTAAAACCATCCTATACAATTCAATATAAGGATAGAAATTTCTTTTAAATTCTCTTGGATGGTTGAAAAATACATAGAATAGACTTCTATCCCTGCTACACAATTATAAAGAAAAAATCCTGTAGAAAGGGTCTCACTGTCTGTTAAATTCTGTAATTGTTTACAGAAATCACTTATTCATTGAGTCTAAGGCCAGAAGGGATCGTGATGATCATCTAGTCTGACCTCCTGTACAACACAGGCCATATAACTTCCCCCACAATAATTCCTAGAGCGGATCTTTTAGAAAAATGTCCAAACTTGATTTACAAATTGCCAGTGATGGAAAATATAGCACAAACCACAAACTTTGGTAAATTGTTCCAGCAGTTAATTACCCTCACTGTTAAAAATGTACATCTTATTTCCAGTCTGCATTTGTCTAGCTCCAACTTCCAGTCATTGGACCATGTTATACCTTTCTTTGCTAGATTGAAGAGCCCATTATCAAATATTTGTTCCCCATATAGGTACTTATAGACTGTAATCCAGTCACCCCTTTATCTTCTCTTTGTTACACTAAATTAATTATTATGGTACAAAGAATGCTATAGGAACCCTATTGGTTTTGTCCCTTTTAAATTCTGTAGGCGTTTTCCATAGGGTATTTTATAAGCAGAAAGTATATCTAGCACTATATAGACAGCTACTACCTGATTTTGTTTCAATTAATTTCACTGGGAGCAGAATCAGGCCCAAAATTCAGTATATGTATAATGCAATATGCTCGTCCTTTTAAACTCAAACAAAGCTAACTCCACACTGACCATGCCATATATGATGTGCAGCACCATCAGATCCACATCTTTAAAAGAGAAGAATTTGTTATCTGTTCTGCTGCTTCCATCAGCGTAGAGATTTGTTTGGCTTAAGTGCTGTCACAGCTCTGGGTGGTTAATTTAGAGCAAGTGCTCTTATCAAAGTGTGTGTGTGTGTGCGCGCCTGCCAGCATTCAGACTGCAGGGAAACTGTGTTCTGGGAAACGCCTACAAATGTGTCACAAAATGCAGAAACGATTCACATAAATACAACTAAAACTGGCATGATGTAGAAGAACAGAAAATTCCATGAAATCACTAGGGACATCACTATACAAATGTAATTTACCTGGAAAGTGGATGGGCACCATGGTCCTGAGTGCAATAAAAATCACTGATATGACTCACTGATAAATATAACCATGCTGACTGTACATCTATAGAAAACAGCAGCGAGGAAGCTGAACGATTTACAGTGACTTCAGGGTAAAGGAAAAACCACCGTACAAATCACGGAGTTAGAGATTCAAACACAAGGGCTAAAATGTTCATACCTAAGCTCCTGAAGGCAGGCATCTAGATCAGAGTGGTATGATTTTCAGAGTTGTGGCAGCTCAGCATCTCTTAAAATCAGGCCACTTCTATTAAGGTGCCTCACTGTGAAAATGTTGACCTACGTTCTCTGTCTTACGAGCTCTGGAAGGTTTTTAGGGAGGGAGTGGGCTGGGGGGTTGTGGGTTTGTATGGGATTTTTTTTAAATAAATACTCATTTTTATATATAAATTAAAGAAAAAACAAGACTATTTGGGTCAAAGGTGTTTTTGGACATAAGATTTTGATTCAGGCCCTTCTGTGTCTGCATTACTATTCTGTAGGAACACCCATTATTTTTAATTGCATGTCTCTTTGCTGTACAGAGTGCAACAAGTGACTTCAGCTCACTGCAGTTACACGTGCAAAGAAAGAAAAGGCAGGTGCATGTATCTTAACCAACCATAACTTATAGGAAAACAGGTGAAAAATACAACTCCATAATGTTTAATATCAAACTCCTGGTGAATGAAGATTAATGGAATACGTTCTCACCAATCAGCTGCTTCATCCTGAGCAGCCACAACTTCCATTGACTTGAGATTTGTTTGAGTCTAAAACTGTTCTAGTTTAAAATATAGAATCATTCTGCTTAAGGAAACAAGACTGCATTTATCAGAGGGGTAGCCATGTTAGTCTCTGGTACTGGGTACCATTGCAAGGCAATGAATTTAGCCATATGAAGTGGAAATCCATCAACTTCATGAAAACACTTGCAGAGATACAGACAGAAGGTGCCACTGGACTCCTTGTTGGTTTTGAAGATTGCATTTATAAACTTCTATTCAGGGTCTTATACTGCACTCATTACCATGTTGTCAAGTTGTCAGTCTCTTATAAAAAGTACTTACCATTAACTTCAGTGGGAGTTATGGGTGGGTTAATCTGAAAATTCGTTTCTTCAGTTTATTCTGTAAGCACAACATTTTGCTGAGAAGCAATTAGATGGTTCCATTATTTTAATTTTACATGCTTTATCCCATATAAAATTAAATTGTAAGTCATTTTGTGTTGGGGGAACACTCATCAGTGGACAAAAACAAAGGGCTGAATTTCCAAGAGAGTTTGCCATACATGTATGTACACCTACTTTATCATGCAAATGGACATTTGGATATTTGTTCATGTTTTGCACATACACAGTTGTCCATTTTGTATGCACATGTAGGTTTTTTGAGTACACCTGTTGCATTCATTTCTAAAACTCTAGCCCGGAAGAGCAAAAACTACCATTTTTTCCTCAAGTTAAAGCTTTTATACATGTTATCACATATATGGGATGATAGTCCAATAGCTGCGCAGGCATCTTGCTGTTTTCAGTGTAAATGTTTACTTTACTAACACCCATGTTATAATATAAGCTTTCTGTCCATTTAATCAAGGAACGATCTAAATTATCATTCAAGCACTGGTTTCTCTTTGAGTCACATCAGGAAGTGTATGAACAGATGGCATTTGAAGACAATTTAGCATTCTATGAAATGTGTCAACGTTTCTTACATTCACAGAAAAACAAAATGATTTCCAGCACAGTACTTGAAAACTATTGTTGAAATGATAAATGATTGCTTCTTAACTCGTATGTCCATATATCATCTGTTCTTTAATCAGCCTTTTTCATTTAAGTAATGTGATGAGCTATAAAAATAATTTGGAAATTTTACACATGTTCTATATCTAAATACTCTATGCCAGAGGTAAAAATATTTCTCCCTGTTACACATTATGGATGTTTCCAGTGATTCCTCCACACTGGAAGGAACAATTGTTGGAGAATATTTGTTTGTAACTGAGAAAAATAGGATGCTGCTTCTGTTTCCACAGTTGCAAGCTCTGTGAACTGAAAGTAAATACTCTCTCCCTCCCAAACGTAAAGCACCTGTGAAAACTCACTCAGGGGCGTACTGCAAGTACCTTACTCACTTCTTACCCTGGCAAAGCTCCCATTGCAGTCATAACAGTGTGAGCCTATTCAGCAGGGTACTTAGGTGTGTGCCTTATTTCACAGAAATCAATGGGACTACACAAGTGCTTAACCTCACTGACTTGGGGCCTAGCAAATAAGGAGTTGTGGGTTGGACCTTCATTCAACTGATCAATTATTTTTAGGATACTAAATCTCCTTTTTTCAATGGAACTATCACTGTAACAATTGCCGTTGGGCTTCATTTTGTAATTGAAATGATTGGGAGTTTTGCTGAATTAAGTACAACAGAATTTGGACTGTTGACCTCATTCCACAAGAATGTCAACAACCAAAGGATTACAGATTACCATTTTAGTAAAAACTAGTCTTGTAAATTCAGCTACTTAGTCAGTGTCCTACTTTCAGGATAGTCATAGCAAACAATTCTGCATAGTCTCTGCTTATTAAAAACAGAGTGCCAAGATCAATATAGCAATATTTTGTAGGAGAAAATTCAATTTATCAAACAGGTTTGACATTTTTAAGATGATTAAATTCCGTGTTTATTGGGCATCATAGAGTCTTTGGGAATATTTGGGGTGGAAGTGATAAAACATGAAACATAACAAACTTTCAAACCTTTAAATCACATCAGAAAGTGGATACTTCCTTTAAAAAAAGGGGGGGGGGATTCAAAGTCTAAATCTTGCTATCCCAAGTTATACTAAATCAGGCATTGATTAAGTTGCTGCTCCTGCTCCCATTGGCTTCAATGGTCCAGGATCAAAACCTATAATCTAAATACTCAAGAAATTGTTCCAGTTGGCAAATCAGAAGATTTGTGTGATTTCATCATTTATTTTTAAGACATACCTAGGTCTGGCCTGTATGAGCTTCTATTTCAAGGCAAATTGGAGGATTGGGCCAAAAGAAACCTGATGCGGTTCAATAAGGATAAGTGCAGGGTCCTGCACTTAGGACGGAAGAATCCAATGCACAGCTACAGACTAGGGACCGAATGGCTAGGCAGCAGTTCTGCGGAAAAGGACCTAGGGGTTACAGTGGACGAGAAGCTGGATATGAGTCAGCAGTGTGCCCTTGTTGCCAAGAAGGCCAATGGCATTTTGGGATGTATAAGAAGGGGCATAGCGAGCAGATCGAGGGATGTGATAGTTGCCCTCTATTCGACATTGGTGAGGCCTCATCTGGAGTACTGTGTCCAGTTTTGGGCCCCACACTACAAGAAGGACGTGGATAAATTGGAGAGAGTCCAGCGAAGGGCAACAAAAATGATTAGGGGTCTGGAACACGTGACTTATGAGGAGAGGCTGAGGGAACTGGGATTGTTTAGTCTGCGGAAGAGAAGAATGAGGGGGAATTTGATAGCTGCTTTCAACTACCTGAGAGGTGGTTCCAGAGAGGATGGTTCTAGACTATTCTTAGTGGTAGAAGAGGACAGGACAAGGAGTAATGGTCTCAAGTTGCAGTGGGGGAGGTTTAGGTTGGATATTAGGAAAAACTTTTTCACTAAGAGGGTGGTGAAACACTGGAATGCGTTACCTAGGGAGGTGGTAGAATCTCCTTCCTTGGAAGTTTTTAAGGTCAGGCTTGACAAAGCCTTGGCTGGGATGATTTGATTGGGGACTGGTCCTGCTTTGAGCAGGGGGTTGGACTAGATGACCTCCTGAGGTCCCTTCCAACCCTGATATTCTATGATTCTGATGCAGGAAAGACTTAAATACGTGTATAAGTGCTGTCCTGGATAAAGAAGTTTTCCTAAATTATGCTGCAGATTGGCTCCCATTAAATAACATTGAGTTATTGTTTTCAAAAAAAATAGATACATACTGCCTACCTGTAGGGCGGATAAAATTTTCTAGTTTCAAGACTGTACATTAAAAATAATGATATAATGCACATCTTCTAGGGCAGTGTTTCTCATCCTTTTCAGTTTGATACTTGTTCAAAGTCTATATGTTTTCACAGTCCCCTTACATTTATCATAAAAGTAAGAAGAGAAAATCGTATCCGTGATGACAATGACAAATCTGCATACTGTGTGTGTGTGTGTGTTTCAAGTGGTTGATAGAAAATACATGAAATTGAAAGGTACAAGAATATGGGAATAGGAGGATCTTTGCATTAGATTGTAATAAAATTTTCAGCTCCTCCTGACACCCTCCTCCGATTGCCTTTTGTGGTTCCCTGGTTGACAAACATTTCTATAGTGTAACTTTAAAAGGATGTTTTCTCAATCCTGGTTTATCTAGCACTTACCGCAATGGGGAAGGGAGATATAACCTCAAAAGGGGTGTAAAAAAAAAAAAAAAAAAGAGGAGAAAGGAGATGCTGATTCATGACTAACTAGTATACACAACTTTAAGAGATTTCTCCTGAGAAGAAGTGGACCCTGAACTTGTAAATATTATGGTGTCAATAAGATCAAATGTTCTGCAACTTTCCTCAGTTTATATCATTAAATATTCGAGGTGGATAAACTTGCCTTTTGTCTCGGGAAACCTAAATTCATATCCGGTCTGGGTCAAGGCCCAAGTAAGAAAGGCATTTGGTCATCTCATTCTAGTTCCTAGCAGACGTACTTTTGTTGTTCAGCCCTATCACACAGTGATAGCTCGCTCTTCTCGAGAGAGCGTCTTCACTGCAACAGAAGGGAAAGATAAAAAGACATGTAATAAGGAAAGTGTTGGAAGTCTGGAATGACAGATATTGTCGTGGTTGCATGGGGAAACTTGCATACCACCTCTCCAACTTTTTCCTGGTTGTAGCTAGCTCTCTTTTAGGATACTCCAATGTATTCAGAAATGGAATTCCTTCCTTCTCTATCATGCTAGTCATAGCACTTTTTAAAACTGTAAACATATCAATGTGTGACAAAATGTCCACATGACTCATGTTTTAATTCCCATATTTCCCTCTTATTGCATAATATTAGTGTGGTGTAACAAAAGAGCAGTCTTTACTAAATCTGTCTGATTATACTGAGTTCCCCTTCAGGGTTCCAGAGTCCTAGAAAACCTAATGCTGTTGCAGAACGTTCTACACCAGTGGATTTGTCTTTGGGACTAGAAATGTCTTTCCTTCACCTTGACATGGCAAATTTCAAAATCCCTCATTTACAAGTAAATGAGGCTCCATTCCTCATAACAGTTTTTTAGGCATTTCAAAATCCTGTGTCATTCAATTTGTTCCTGGGTCAGTGTAGGATTGTTTCCTACTTCTTTTTCAGTCTACATTTAAATACCCCAGGTGCTGGGGCTTTCACCAGTTTCATTGGGAGACTATTCCACAGCCTAACACATCTCTCATTTAGAAAGTGTTTTCTTATAACTTAATTTTTCCCCTTTCTTAAAATACTCCCTTGCACCACCCTAAATAACTCCTCTTCACACTTAGTGTTTATACCTTTCTATTATTAGCTGTATTCTCAGCCTCCCTCACCCCTCAATTCTTCTCTTAGCTCTTTCATATGTGTTTTTTATATATTTCCCCATATACATCCATTCCTCCAACTCTCTGCTTCATTTTTGTTGCTGTTCCCTGAACTTTCTCTTTGTTAATATCTTTCTTACAGTGTGTGGCCCATAACTGAACACAGCATTCCAGATGCAGTCTCAGAGGGTAATTACAGAGTTTCATCTAGCTGACAAAGACAGCAGCTTTTCAGGGCATTCAGCATCCTGGAGAATCTCATGACACTAAAGCCTGCACAGATGCCTGGGTATTGAGAGGCAGATGCACAGAGTCTGTGGAAAGGATATTAGTGTAGGAAACAGCAGAGTGAGTGAATGCAGAAAACTGTCAACTAAATAAAAGACACAGTAAGAGCACACGTCAGTGCTGCAGTCTTTGCTATAGTTGGGATGTTAAGCATGTGCCGCATTAACTGAGAGTTCTTTTGTGGGGATTGCTTCTTTGTTGATGAATAAGGGGGAAAGTCTGGGGTGTGTTAAAAGTTGTACAATTACCTTTTACTGACTTCTTTGAAATTCATACGTTTAGACAAAGTTGATCCAACTCATTCCAGATACTCTCTGGTGCTCCATACAATGTCTTTATTTCGTTGTTTCTGAATGTGGTGCGCACAATTAATGCATATGCCTTCCTGAGAATGAAAACTATCCCTGTGTAGGTGACATGCCAGTCCGTGGTTTTCTGTGTACAAGTTTGCAAATAATTCGTTTGTACCATAGATGCTTGAGTGATGCTGTATCATCCAGAGCCCCTCTAGCTGATTTGGGATCATTCAGATTTCCCTTGCTCTCTGTCCCGAAGTCCCATCTTGATCTGACTAGAAGCTGGGTTGTGTAGGTCAAAGACCTAGTCAGTTGAATCGCATCATCCCTAATGCCACTTCCATGTCCCCCAACGGACTCTAAACCTACAATACCTGGCTGAATTCAAAGCTTGGTGCAAGGCCTTCTAATTCAGGTCAGTCCATATGAGACCATTTTAATCCTCAAGGTCCCTTTCCTTAAATGGTCTTAGGGTGGCTCTCTTCTTCTTTACCAGTTTTTCTTTTCATAAGAATGAAAGTTGTCCGCAATATTTTTAAGTAGCTCCATTCTTCATCTAAATATCTTGAAAAGCTTAAGGACAATATGTGTTCTAGTCAAATATGGTGACCATAAGAGAGAGATACAAATTGACATAACATGAAAATATCTTTCCTGAGGCCTTTGTCAGATAGTTACATATGGTACCTTTGATTGTCTAATTGTAAGTATCTTTAAAATATGTTCCCCAAAAAATCAGCACTTATATATTGTGTGAGCAGGTGAAAAAAGTGTCTTTGTTCCTCTGTTGGAGAGACATGCTTGGAATGGCTTAAGAAACAGCATCTTGGTATACCAGGCCTCCACTTCAGTTGATTACTTATACACTTGTTATTTACAGAGAACTGTGTATGGAGTTGTACAGTAGGTTAGGGGACAGAACAAACAAGTTCTTCCCCAAGGACCTAGCAGTCTAAAGCCACAGTGGATAATATACAGTGGAACCAAAAACAGAATAGTGTTAAGCATGTTGTAGCTGGGATGGTTCACAGAAGGGGAGTCTTCAGCAATTTTCTGTTGGAGGGAGGAGAGAACTGTGTGTATTCATTTAGTAAGAGGATACTACACATTTATGGCACCAAGTTCAAAAGAAGCAGAGGTGATAAAGGGAATGATCAGAAGAGACAGGTGGGCAGCCCAAAGGGGACACACCAAGGAAGGGAAGATGGCACTGATATATGCGCATGCATGCATGCAGAATGGCTTTGAAGAAGAGAAACTAGCATAGAGAATGAAATAAGATGTCGTGTCGACCGGCTTTTAGTGGTGGAAAAGGGAACATAATCTAGCTGATTACATTGTGGGACTGAGGAAGGTATGGAGACCGCCACGGTGTTAGCTGCACTAGTGAAGACAAGAAATTTACAGAGAATGGACTAAAGAGAAAACAGCATACCATTTATTTCTCTAAAAGATTTCTGAATCCTAATGTGAGTCTAAAAGCAGGAAAGGACTTAATGCCTATGGTATTAGAGAAAAGGAAAGAGGAGAGGGCTTGGGGGAAAGACCGATATTGTGAATTTCAGCTAAATTGAGTAGGGCTGGTCAAAAAATATTTTATTTAGTCTAAGGAAAACAGTGTTTTTATCAAAATGACTTTATCGGTGTCTGTTTTCCTTGAAAAATTGTCATTTTGGCTTGTTTTGTTTTCAACAAAAAATTTGGGGGGGAGGAGGGGGAGTATGGAACCATTTTCTAACCAGCTTGACTACTGAGTCTGAAGTGATTGTGAAATACCCCAGAGACGCAGGGGAAAGAATCCAGGGGCTGAGATGTATTTAGGAATTTAGTCTAAAGATATCAAAATTGAGGGGAACTGGTGAGATTGTACAGGGGGCACACGTGTGTGGATGTATAGAAGAAGCTGAAAAGAGGAACCAGGATGGTGCTGTGGAAGACTCCACAAGAGAACAGGAAAGATAGCGTTAAGTGTTTGTAATCTCAGAAAGATTTGTATTTTTTTTTTTAGGCATCTGTCTCCACGGAGTATATAGTTTATGCATGCTAAATTAAACCATGTTTTAGTCTTCCCTCTTCATTTAATTTTTTTTCTTTTGCAGTTTTTCAAAGTGATTGGAAAAGCTTTTAAATATCCCTTATGCAGCCATCTAGCGTGGATGAGCTTTCCAAAGATCCACTTCAGGTGGATGAAGGCATTGGAATTTGGGGGAAAGCAAAAATAAGTTCAAAATAGGGAAATGGCTTGTTCAACCTCATGTATACTGGAATTTCCCTATTTTCTCGGCTTAAAAAGTGCAAGAATGCTTTTGGAGTAAATAAAATGAAAACAATACAACTGCACCCCAAATAGGCAGGATCTCAAATGATTGTGATTATAGGCTTTCACCTTGTTTAAAGAACTAGCAAAAAGCCAGGCCATATTAAACGGCTCTCTCTCAACTAAGAGAACACTGAAACTTGCTGATAGGCAGAATAGCTTGTGATTTTTGCATTCAACAAAAGCTTTGTCTTGACACAAAATGAATTTTATTGAAGTCAAATTTCAAATTATCTAAGCGCTAGTTTACCTCCAGACATAAAGGACTCAGGAAATTATTTTGAGCTAGCTATGCATTTTTTGTTCCATGACAGTAGCACTGGAGCACAGCTTGATATCAGCTATGTAATTGGCACTCAACATAATATTTCACAATTTTTTCTCTGCATGGGGCAGCTTTTGTCACTGAGCAAAATTCATACCTTTCCAAAAATGCTTAGCATAAATAAGAGTGACTTATAAAACATTTGACTTGTGAATAATGTATTGCGAATGGATCACTATCAGAAACTTGCAGTAGTTTTACGAGAAATATGGAAGCATTTTTGCTCCCAGACAAAATTTAGCAAGCTGAGTTTTGCAAGTTTTTCTATTAATTCCCTCATCTATATTTTCAGGAAAGGGTTGCTATGCTTATCTTGCTGGAACTTGGATGATATGGCTCATCTTGTGGTGTATGTAGTGGGGTTTCCTGTAGGGGATTCAGTACATTTTACATGTCTGGGTCTGTTTTTGTGGCCATAGTGGTTAGGTAGTTTCAGAAAGTAGCAACCTACCAGTCACTTAATTATTTCAGAGTGCTTATGAGAACTTAATATGCATAATAAGTTAAAACATCCAGGCCGCATAATACTCTGAGAGAACAAAATAAAACACCCTGTTTTGTCACGTTTTACACAATTGTATCAGTCTTAACTATGTTAGTTTTTGATTGCATCACTAAAAGGAAGAACTTTGCATTCACTTCCCTTACCTTAGTCAGCTAGCTATACAGTATGTTCATTAATTATTCAGTCACATCTAATGCTCTAGTAGCAAAACAGCAGGATGGTTTTGCCATCTTATTATTATAGTGGGGAGGGGTGTGGACAGAAGTGTTTTTCTTCCCACAAGAGTATATTTAACCTTCAACAATACTTTTTATTAAGTGGTGATCCTGTGTGTAACACGCACTCCTACAACATTGATTACATCACTGTTTAGTGTTTAAAAGATGCTAGTCTGAGTGTCTTAACAAAGCTTTTACTGTTAGCAAAGCATGAAAACAATAAGGTATAAAACGCCCTTTGATTTAAAAAAAAAAAAATCAGCCATCACTTATATTCCAAGTTGATCGTGGTTCTCAAATCTTGTTCATTAGCTACAGTACATTTGCAATAATTCTCCCATCAGAACATGTTTTATTAGCAAAAATAGAATTTGAGAATATAAGAAATTACAAAAGCAAAATAGAGTGTTTAGAAAGTCTGAACAAATGAATTTAACGTGGGATATTAAATTTAGCAAGAGGCAATAAGATCAGATCAATTCTCAGAGTCTTATGACAGTCTTTTTACATAGGTCAACTCATTCCATTCTGTATAGTTCCTGGCAATTAATTTTGGTACCAATACCAACACAGAATCACTGATGTTTAGTATAAGTCCTTTTCAGTTTCCAGTTGATCTTATATTCCAGTTAAATTAGGAAAATGCCCATACAGTTCAACCAAATAGAACTTTAAAGTCAGAACTTAGTAATGAAGCAACTCCCTAAATTTCCAAGAATGTCAATTCAGTTCAGGGTCACCCTTCCAAAGGTGATCCAGTCAGAGCCTTGACACACACAGATATCATGGACATATAATGGACAACACAAATATCACTCACCACACCCCAATATAGTACGGAGATAACGATTTTAAAGCTATTTCTAGTTTCTTTGTACTTTCCTCAGTATTGTAGGGTTCTATGCCACTTTACCACAGTTTGGAAATATAGTTAGTCTTTAGCTTAAAATTCCAGTCTAGCTGGTCTCCCTCTTACCTGAGAAGGTGATTATTCTAAACACTGTGGGTCTCTGTGAAGGCTATTATTGCTGCAAACACCGTTTGTTACAGATTGCAAGGCTAAGTTAGCTTAATGAGTTCTTCAACCTCAGTTCTCTCAATTACTTATTGACTTAGCACTATTTCAAAACTAAGGTTAGTGAAATACAAGTATGCATCATACACATAAGTCATTTACAGTGTTTTAAGTCAGTGAGTACTTTCAGAGAAGTATTTAGATTAAAATAATCAGGCTGCCACTTGAGCAAAGGTGGGTTTTTTTGTTTTTGTTTTTTGCTACTTATCAGCTGAAACTAGTATAAAGGTGTATTTTTGGGCTCAAGTGGATGAGTAGTTTCTCAAGATGGATAGACCATTCAGGTAGTTAGTTTCATTTAAGGTGTTAAGACAGTTGTATTCTGGTTCTTTCTGGATTTTCACAGCTCTTGCAGTTGTTCACTTATATTATTTATGCATAAATAAACTTAAAATTAGTGTTGTGGGCTGATAACTAATGACTTGCTTTCATCCTAAAGACGACTGTATTTTGGTTGTGGGCAAAGCAGTTTCTATATATTGTCAGTGTGCAATGTTTAAAAGTGCGTGGGGATCAGTTTGGATGCGGTAGGAATATGTTCTTATGGCTTGGCTTCACAAGTGTAAACTATAATACCTGGACAACAGAATGAAAGCCATACAGAGGTGAACCCAAACAACTCTCAGAATATTTTGAAATCTTATACGGCATCTAGATGCTGGTATTTTATTAAGGACAAATAGATTAGGTTAGATAGAAGCAAATGGAAGAGATTGTGAGGAATTCAGACAAAATGGTGTCAGATTTGACAACATTCCAAGGAAACATAATGCAATTGATAGCTAAGGAATTTTAAAAGGTCCAGTTGGTTAACAAAAAATTAGGAATCAGGGCTTCAGGAGAAACTTTAGTATGCTAGATGATCTCATGTACAAGGAGCATAGAGGCCAGATATTTTAATTGGCATGCTGTCTTCATTAATTGAGACAAAAGAAGGGCCGTATATATTGTGAGGAAATGCCAGGCCTAAGATATGTATGACAAAAGAAACTGATGTTTATCAGCAGATGAAGAAAACCAGCAAACACTTCTTCTTGCTGAGAAAGCTGTCACAGCATCAGCCCGATGCAACTTTTTTAGTTTGTCTGAAAATATGCGGGTTGTAAATTATAAAATACTAAACACCGCAGCAGATAAAAGATGTTCAGACCCATCCTGCCTGCTCACCGTAGCAAAACTGTGTATTCTGCATGTTTTCCTTGTTTGCTCCAACACCACAGAAATAACTCAGGGTGACATTCGCCCTGGTGCACAGGGCCAGCACAGCACCAGTGCACAGTTAGTCTGAAATCCCCATCGTGCATTAATGACACACAGGACTTTTGCTGGTGATCTGTACAGGGGTCAATTTCACCCTTAATGGTCCTAATCAAACTGTGAGTATGATTTTGTCAAGTCATAGGGTATATCTGCATAGCAGAAGCTGTGCACAGGACAGCCTAGTTATCTTGAATCCAGCTAGCTGAAGTTACAATAACAGTGAAGATAGCAGAACGTGGGCTTCAGCACATCCCGAGACAGATTCTGAGTATGAACTTGGATCACTAGCCCGCTCTGAAGCCCACACTGGACTGATTTAACTGTGGTTGATACCCACACTAGCTGTATTGAAGCTAGCTCAAGTAGGCTAGGCCAGCTGTAGTTTTGCTGTGAAAGCTAACATTCCCGTTTGCATATTGCAATACTAAGAAAAAGATAAGTGACACTAAAATCATCAGCTGTGTATCTCGTTAACATAATGTAAGTAGAATGCTTTAGATAGAGCGTGTTTCTGCTGTCAAGGTAGTATTCTTTGCAGGTTTTACTGGATCAGCTTTAGCCTTCATAGTCACTAACAAGCAAAGATTATTGTAGTAATGTGATCAGGGAAGTATAAAAAAGAATTTTATTATCCTTGGAAGTCAGCATGTAGCTTATAAACACTATGGGGCATTACAGTGGACCAGGAACAGTTCCATACCTTTAATTCCTGTGGGATGTAATTTATCTCTTGATAAGGAAGACCTTGAGGTTCCTCTCTTTAAAATTATATTTTTGTTACCAGAATGGAATATACATCTTGAAGCACATTATTTTGATCACTGAAAATTGACAGACTGTGCTTGTTAGCCAGGAAGTTTGAATTTTTAATTTGAGATTTGTTCCAGGTTTTCTCACAGATCAATCATTTAGGGAAGTAAACAGCCAAAAGCGCGCAGTAATGAATGGGAAAGATTCTTAATGCAAACGTTGCTTTTTAAAAAAAAAAAATACATATATGCTGAAACAGGATGCATTTCATTTGGCAGGTAAATGGTTTAATTCTGCTCATTAACAGCGTTTCCTTTTTGAAAACCTTCAGACTAACCAGATGAAAAGATTATTTTAAACCTTGCACTTCTCTTCCCTATTAATTTTTCACACAGCCCTTTTTTAAATCAAATATTGATGCTGCTGCCTGTTCTTCAAAGCTAAGCAATTATACTGGCGCTCCCTCCCACTGCGCAGCAGATTTTAATGTTTGGTTGGGGGGTGGTTTTTTCCCCCTCCCAAGCACAGCATAAGATCTACTGGATTCTTGCCAGAAAAGGAACTCTGGGTATATCATTTATCTGATGGCCTTCAAGCAACCTGCTGAGGCTGCACCCTGAAAACACACAGCTGCAGGCTAGTAATGTGTGTGATGCGAGTCAGAATTCACTATGGTCTCAGCGATACCACCACCTACGAAACTGCAAGCCCCGGATACTAGTCGTGTCACTTACCCAGAAAGATCTGCTTCAATTCCTTTCTTGGCCGCGGAAGTAACAATGGTATATACATAATGGCAGTATGTAATGGGCCCACAGTGCTCTCTGCTGGATGCAATTAAAAGTTGCAGGCATCATGTCTGAACAGTGTGTAATTATACAGAGTGGGAAATCATTTGAATATATACATTTATTTCAGTTGCTGAGCCCAAGAAGACTGAGAGCCAAAGATACTGTAAATCATGCTTTTCAATAACTGAAGTAGATGGTGTTGGTTAGAATAATTTTTCTATAGCACTTTTCATACGAGTTGTATCCCAAAATGCTCATTCTTAAGGATGGATAAGAAAATCTATAGAAAAGTTGTTATTTTCTCTGTAAATCTGCTAATTTTTTCCGTAAGGGTTAAACGGTTAAGATTCTTAGACTTTTTTTAAAACTGTCGTTTTTTAAAAAAAAATTCAGTTGCTTTCCTATAGAATTCAGAAAATTGACAAGTTCAGCCATTTATATGAACTGTGAGTCTAGCACCATGTCTCAGGCACACCATCACTAATTCATCTAGGGTCCTATTCTGAAATCCTAATTCAAGCATGGCTGCAAATGAAAGCAGTGCCTAGATCCCCAGAAACTGTGCAACCTGCTTATACAGGGTCCCACCATCCCATTGGCAATGGGGAGGAGCAGGTTCCCGCTCTAATGATAGACAGGCACCTGGGAAGAGACTGAGTGGGTTCTGCAGCCTGGGTTAAGTCACCCTGCTGTCAATTTCAGAATGGCCAGTGTACAGTGGTTTATGCAGCCTGTTACTTCTCATAGTAGCTACTGGCCAGATGCTGCACAAGTGGCAGGGAAGAGCAGAAGGAGTTCTTTGTTCCCACTCCAGGGCTGGCCATCTTCAGTCCTTGTGCTCCCATGAGAGGAAGCACTGCTTCTGGCACTAGCCCTCCCCAAAGAGGTGAGGAGGTGGTAGGGGTCTTTGGACCCCATTCTTCTTCCACAACAGCCAGCAGAGCTGGCTACTTTTGAAGAGAGCATACTCTGCAGCCCCTTACAGAGTGTAGCAAGGGGCTTGCTCTCCCTGCTCCACGGACATTGTGCTCCTCATCACTACCAGGGGTGGTCTATTTCTTAAAGGTACAATTAAGCCGTACTTCTAAATAGCCTGGTATCTTCTAATGGAGAACACTGAAGAACTCCATTTGTTTCCCGTTTAGGTCCCCTGGTAACATGTTGGGAAACCAAGACAACAACATAAAACTCCTTCTGAGACCAACTGGATGCCATAAGCACTGTATTAAGAAAACATATGTGCTTGTATAACCATTGCTTTGACATTAAGAAATGTTGCACAAAGCTGAGCAATGGGCATTTGTGTGTTACATTTCAGACATCAGTTGTTATGTTTAGTTGCTACTCCCAAAGTCAGATTTCAGCTGTTGTAGGCTTCCACGGAAGCCGATATAAGGCATAAAACCTTCAGGCAGTCCACACTTTGTATATGAAGGACTCTTTACAGTATAATTAATTCAGATTGACTAGGGTGAGAGCATTGCAATCTGGATTAAAATCTGGTTGAGGGGCTATAAGCAAAAGGTAGTGAATTTTAAAAAATGATAAATGTGAGGAGGGATGGTCCAGGGTGCTAGACTGGAATCTGAGTTCAAGTCTCTGCTTCTCCCCAAACTTCCTGTGTGACTACGGACATGTCTCTGTGCCTTTGCTCATATCTGTAAAATGGAGATAATTCCTACCTTGCAGGGATGTTAAGAAGATAAATACATTAGAGATTGTGAGGAACTCAGGGACTTCAGAACAGGGAGCCAAGTTAAGTCCCTTAGGCGCATGGCTGGAACAACAGTCATACAGAGTTGTGAGGTGACACAGTAGGGTGCTGCAGAAATCCGGGTTAGGCATGAGTTCATTTGATGTTTCTTTTAATAAGCATTTATTCAGATTACTGTATTTTACAAATGCAAAATTTGAAGGTGATGTTCATACCAGCAAAGACAAAAAAATACAAAAGGCATAAAGAAGCCTAGAGAAATATAAACAGGTGTTAGCACAATAAGATGCAGCTTAATATAATATAAGGTAAAAATCTGAGCAGGAGATACTTGGAAAGTAATATTTCTGGATAGGAAGTGCAAAAGAATAGCAAACTGAATATAAGCTTCTGATGTGAACTGATGAGTAAAAACAGTCAATGCAATATGTTGGCAGAGTCCCATGTCAGTCCACCTGGAAGGGGGAAATTTCTTGCTGTACTGCAGTGCATCTTGAATACATGGTACGGATCTGGGATCTGATTCAGCAAAGTACTTAACCGCTTTGTTGCATTGGGGCCTTGGCCAAGTCCAAGAATATCAGCTCAAAGCAGTAAAAAAAAATGGTTTAAACAAGTGAGAGATGGAAGAAGGATTAAGAACTGAATACTACACAGTTTGGCTCAGAGGAGATATAACTGCTTACATGTATGTGAAGCATGTATACACCAGGGAAGAAAAGGATTGAGTTAGGGTGATCCAAGGAGTAATCAGATGAAATTTAGCACTGGACAATCTAGCCTGAATATGAAAAGAAAATTAAAAACTAATTATAATTACGTTTACCTACCTTGGGGTGCAGGGGAGTGAGAGTCTTTAATTGTTTTATTCTTGCAAAGCAATTTGAGACTGCCCCCAGATGGAAGGACCTAGCTTTATATTAAATTAAAACTATAATTTTAATAGTAAAATACTATCTGAATCACCTCACAACTCCCATCAGGCGCAGTGTCAGGTCCTGCTCCAGCGTCAAGTTGCAGAACGCTCTCCACCCTTATTGAAGTCAAAAGGAGTTGAGGGCACTTAGTATCTTACACATGGTATTCAACACTTTGCCCGATCAAGTAAAGAATATGGTGGGAGCAGGGAAATAGCAATAGCCCTGGGTTTTATTGGTTTTTGACTGGCTGAGTGCTGTGTGGTTGGAGATGCCTGGAATGCCAAGACAGTCTCTAGGTAGTACAGCCTGGGGTGTGTTCTGTGCTTGAAAAATACCCAACTAGGTGGGATGCTGATCTGCTCCTGTGGTCTACTGCAACACAGAAGAACTGAGTTCAGCTCCAGTCTTGGAACAATGTCCTCTTTTCCATGCAAAAATGTATAGGAGGGGAAAAGTCACACAAACTTTCAAATGGAGTTCCTGAAGCATTATCCCTGGAGGAGGAGTCAACATTTGGGTCGAGGGGCAGTAGGCATAGCCCCCAATTGCATAGAGCCCTGAAAATCCACAGGTAAGCCCATGTGCAGTACAGTGGATCTCAAGGCTTCCATGCAGAGTGCCAGCCCTTACTGCGAGGCCCACTGCAAGAGTGGTAAATACATAAAATATTAAGGTCACTCATGATCCATGCTGCCATCAGTGGGCCAGCTGCTGCTGTTATTCCCTTCCCTCCCTCCTCAACCTCCCCACCCCCCCGGTGTACTGGCAGAAACCAAAATTAATGATACTCTAAGTATCATTAATAGTTTATCTGGTGATAAAAGACTTTTACACCCTGGACAGGCAGTGCTGGTTCCTTTTAGTACTGGAGCGTAGAAGACTGGGGAAAGAGTTAGCAACAAGGTGGCAGGAGATAGAAACGTGCATATTGCAGGGTGTAAAAGTGGGACTTTACCACACCTCGAATGGACTTGTCAGTTCTTGGTAGTTTGCTTCCATATGCAGCACTGGGATTTCTCTGGGTCCTTCGCATTTTCAGCCTCTAAAGGAGAAACTCATCTGATCTTGCAGATAAGATCCAAAGACATCACAGCAGGCAGGCAAACGCAATTGATTTTCCTGGTTCCTTATATTCACTACTATTTCACTGGCAGGCGTTGATACTAGATAAGAAATGCTGTTGGAAGCTGATCTGGAGCCCGCTGTTTGCCTGAATAAGCCCAGCATTTCGATGGAAGCACCGATGAAGTGAGCTGCAGCTCACGAAAGCTTATGCTCAAATAAATTGGTTAGTCTCTAAGGTGCCACAAGTACTCCTATTCTGTCTTTTGTAAATGTTCCTGGAAAGCAGAGAGCATGTATTGCACCTTGAAGAAGGGTCACAGAGGACAACGAGACAGGGAATTCTTTTTTTTTTTTTCCCTCTATTCCCCACCTCCTCTTCTTTCCTCTCACACTCCTAGCTTCAAGTTGTTCAAACTGTTCTACCTTAGAGCTGGCAGATTGTTTCTCTAGGACACTTGTGCTGCTAAGGTTTTTGAAAGCTTCCTGTTCTTTCATTGTCTAAGCGCGAGGACTCCGCTTACAGGAAAAGTTACGGAAAAAAATCTAGTTCAGGACTGGGTAGGGAGGGGAAGAATGGCCTTACAGAGGTTTTAATCCTTTTGACAGAGGCAACTGGTAACTGCTGATAGTGGATGTGGAGGGTACAATTTAAAGGTTCAGATGATATGCAGTGAGGTTCAGGGCGGGTACTCAAGAGACAAAGGAGTTTTGATTTCTAGAGCCACCTTTGATGTCCTGTTTTATGATACCATGTAATAGCAGATGGAGACTGTTCTAAAAGAGAGCTACACATGAAGAAGCTGTATTGTATCCGTTTGAAGAACAGATATTTATTAATCAGCCCTTTCATATGATCTTTTAGAGCTCTTGTGGTGATAGCACCCAATAATTATGTCAGGAATCACTTCTAATGTAACCGTATAAAATTATTTCCCCTCTCCATTTGAATCTGCTGTCTCTTCTGGGTTTACAGGAAAACTGGCTCTCTTGGGCATCACAGGTACCAAAAATCTCATGCTAACCATGATTGTCTCTTCTCGTATCGATAGTATCACAGAATGATGAATATGGGGCATCATTACCGAACCTGTGAAAACAGATTTCATGGCAGGAGGACAGTGGTTTGAAATAATTTTTGGAAGTAAATTAAAACAGATTCTGTGCTCAATCTCCTGTGCCCAGCCCAGTTAGCAGGGACGTTCATCTCACATTTCTGAGCTTGCCTACAATTCCATTTTCTCTTTACAGTTCACTTATAACTAGAAATGGACCCAAAGCTAGGACACAGAATCCAAACCACTCAGAAACATGAGGAAGATCAAATCTGGGTCCAGATTTCAACTTCACAGGTCCGGTTTATTTTTATGATGGGGCAGTTCAGTACTCCAGATCCCAACACTGTTGTGAAGTGGCTTGGGTTTGGCTTTGAAGTTTAGGGACTTGAATTTGGATCAAAGCTTCACAACTGACCCACTTTTGCTGATAACATTACAGAGTTGAATAGTGTGACTTTGCCGTTTTTAATTATAATTTATTATAATATATTCTGACATTAATGCCCCAATCCAGCAAACTCATAAGCATACGCTCAATTATAAGCATGTGAGTAATCCCACTGAAATCAGTGGAACTGATCAAGGGCTTGGATTTACGCACAGTTAAGTACTCTGCTGGATTAGGGCCTTTAGAAAAAATGAAATAAAATATCATTGTTACAGTTTCAGGGGAACTGCACTTGTATTCCCCCCCACACACCTTCCCATAGACCCTAGCCCCCACTGCCTGCTCCAGTCCCCCCTTCCACCCTCCACCCGTTGCCCCGAGCTCCTTTCAGCAGGCTCCACTGTTGAGCTGTGGTAAATGCAGCTGCTGCCAACCAAGTTTCACTTCCTTGCTCCAACCACCACCTGGTGGGGAGTTTAGCAGGAGTGCTCCATGCTGGTGCGTTTCTCAGGCACATTGCCCTCTGTTGTGCTTAGCCCAACTCCCATGCATCACCTATACCCCTAGAATAAGGAAGAAATGCTTTCAAAACTGCTAAATCATGGAACCATTGGGAAAAAAAGTTGTACAGCAAGATAAAGATAGCAAAATATTTATTGAATTTTTCTATAATGGCCATAAAGATCTGTCAAAACTTCAGATACAACTGTGGATCAAATGCTAATCATTTACTACTCCTGTATCTCCACTGACTTCATTTGTGCTGCACGTTTATAACTAAGAGCAGAATTTGGACCTTTTGTGACTACACAGATGCTGTACGTGTATTAAAGCTTTATTTACAAATGCACTATAAAATGGCAGCATGTGCTAGCACTACTGTGTTGTATCAAGATAAAGAGAGGTATTATGTGCACAAAGCTCCGTGAAGCAAGAATTAAATTGAATGAGATTAAAGAAAAAATAACTATCAGGAAAATGTTAATAATTGAATTAAAACTGATCAAAGCTGGGATATTCCACAATTAAGGTTGAAATCCCCTAGATATGCTCCATTGTGCCTGGGGATTTTATCACATGTAAAATTATGCCTGTAGGGAAACACTTCACAATATCTAAATGAAATGAGGTGAATTGAAAATGTGGTTTCATCTTTAACTTTGAAGTTACTGGATTTGGATTTTTTTGCCAGCTTCCTATTGATTTTTTTATTTATTACAGACTTATCCAAAGGACATATGATAGATGCAGGTATTCATTCCATTGAGGAAGTGGTACTCTTCTTTCCTAAGGGCAGTTAGTGCATATGTATTTTTATACAACTCTGTTGAAGTCAAATAGGAAAGCACAAAATAAAATAAGGTTGTTCTATAATATGCCATGAAGTAACACCAATGTCATGACTGCAGTTGTGAGAGAGATAATGTTATCTCACATTGTACGCAGTGTTGGTCCCAAGATATTAGAGGGACAAGACGGTGTCTTTTGTTGAACCAACTTCTGTTGGTGGGAGATGGGCTTTTGAGTTGCAGGGAGCTTTTCTTCAGGTCTGGGAGGTGTACAAGATGGAACAGATCACAAAAAGCAGTCACTCTATATTTAACCTCTGTACCATCCTAAAAGGAAACTGCACAACATGTCCAAAAGATAAGCCTGGGAGCTTAAATTCATAATTTTGTTAGATACTAAAAATCATGGACTGAATAGAGACATGGAATTTATGGCTTATTGCAACAATCTACACTCCATTAAAATCCCCTCATCTTTTTTTTTTCTCCCTATGATTGGAGAGGTCTTAACAGGCCACTTCACCTTGAATGATCCCTTGAAATATGTGTTAACTACTTATGCTAAACAATCTGTTCCACCTTGTATTAAGCTGTGACACTCTGACTACATTTCCCAGACCTGAAGAAGAACTCTGCATAAGCTTGAAAGCTTGTGTCTCTCTCCAAGAGAATTTGGTCCAATAAAAGATATTACCTCACCTACCTTGTCTCTCATGCTGAGATGTCACTTTTCTCCATCCTGTTGGGGAAAAACATGTCTCTTAGTGGAACTTGGTTGTGAATTTAGTAATGCATGTGACTTTGCCTCCCACAAAACAATAGCTCAGAGTGTGAAGTGCTAAAATAAGCCAGTCAGCTTTTACAGTCACTCACTGTTAAAAGACAGTGGGGTGGGGGGGAGAGAAAACCTTTTGTAGTGGTAAACACCCATTTTTTCATGGTTTGTGTGTATAAAAAGATCTTCTGTACTTTCCACAGTATGCATCCAATGAAGTGAGCTGTAGCTCACGAAAGCTTATGCTCAAATAAATTGGTTAGTCTCTAAGGTGCCACAAGTACTCCTTTTCTTTTTGCGAATACAGACTAACCCGGCTGCTACTCTGAAACCTGTTAAAAGACTGAATGCATCCGATGAAGTGAGCTGTAGCTCACAAAAGCTTATGCTCAAATAAATTTGTTAGTCTCTAAGGTGCCACAAGTCCTCCTGTTCTTTTTGTTTAAAGACTGAATCTCAACAGTTGCTGAGCACCTTCATTTCCTTCAGATTCATAGTAAATGGGGTTAGAGCCTTTTTTTTAATCATAACAAAATTCTGCTGAAAACACAGCACAAACTAAGTAGATTTCCTCTTCCTTATATCTAGAGTCTTCTTTACTGACATTGCAAACCCATTACACCACAGACTATTAAGATATGAAACCTAAATTTAAAAATGAGGTTTATGCTAATGATGGTCTTTGCTTAAATTCTGTTTTAATGTACAATATAAAGTAAATTCTAATGTCAACAGTATCACTTGGCAATATTCCCAATTACACTAAATACTATAATACAGACATTATTGCTCTCAAAGTACTTTTGTGTCATAGTGCATATTATGTATGCATCCTATAATATGTATATTGTATGTAACACCTACAGAGTATTACTTGTGGATAAAGGGGTTTTTTTTATTTCACAGAATGATAAGCAATGAAGAAAATTATCATTTCAGTGCAAATTTAGAGTCTTTTTAATCTGCAGAGGTTTTAAATGAAGCTTTTATGGTCTATTACACATATTAATAAGAGTCTTTATAGGTTGACCATACAAGACACTATCTTTATTGGTTTCTTCAGAGTCATTATGAACTACTTTCAGAGTATTCCTCTGAAGCATCAACCACCTGACACAAGCCCTTTTGATCCATAAGAACAGCCATAGTGGGTCAGACCAAAGGTCCATCTAGCCCAGTATCCTGTCTTTGCAGGGGCCTGTGCCAGGTGCTTCAGGGGAAACGAACAGAACAGGTAATCATCAAATGATCCATCCCCTGTTTGCCCATTCCCAGTTTCTGACATCATATATGCAAATTATTGAGAGGATGAATTTTTTGGCCATTTGATTTACAACCTGGCTCTAGACCCTCACATTTGAAAGATTCCTCAAAGCCCCCATCCCTTCCCTCTGTACCCTGGGATTTTCTATTCTGTGGTCCATGTGAAAATGAAATGGGCGGGGGGGCTGGATGTTCTATCCGAAGTATATTTCAAAAACCTGTCTTTAAAATGTTGTGAAAAAGGATGTCCAGACAGATGTCTCACCTGATGAAAGACAATATTTTCATTACTACCAAAATGGTAAATATAATATAAACTTTAAAAAAAATAAATAAATAAGATTCTTGCTCAAAATATACTCAGTCTTTGCAGCAACCCTGTGTAGGCAGAATGTTGAAATGAGTTTTAAGATAAGTTTATTTTAAGCAAGCAAAATGACCCTTGTGCAAGACTGTTTTACATACATCAGAACTGGAGGCTACAAATGCTCATTAACAGTTTCAAACATAACCTCGGTCCTGTTCCTGTTTATTAATTACTGATTTGATTTGTTCACCTCATACAAATGGGCCAAAATACAATAAATACATGCAACTGGTTATTGCTGACTTGTCTGCATCAGTCCTGTCCTTAACTTGCCATTTTAGCAGTATGGGTTATTTTAATTGTTGTGTTTGTGTGTATACACTAGAAATCCTATCCTATATGTAGAACTCCACAGTTCATTTCTGCAGCATAAGATGGCAGATACCATCAGCCTCTCTCTCCTTGAACAGTTTCAGATTTTGCAACCAGCCACCAATTCTGTGGAGGTTTCTCTGACAAAAACACGGCCTATTGTACAGTGGTTAACTTGGGAGGGTGGGGGAGACACATGGATTTTTTTTAACCTCTCAATCACTTATTCAGATGTGTTCCAGGTCAGTGGTTGAACATAAGTTCTCTCTCTCTCTGTCCAATTGCTGGTTGGCAAGCGCCTGCATCAAACACTCACTTAGAAAGTTAAGAGTAATTGCAGCACTCTCAAGAAAGAGGACAGGGATTAAATGGGTCTGGGGACTTTTGGTTCAACCTGGTTTCGGGAGTAAATTTTTTTTTAAAAGTCTAATTGAGGAGCCTACTCCCCATTTTCAAAAGGGATTTAAGGAACCTAATTCCACTGAGACTAAGGTTCTAAAGTGCCTTAGTCACTTCTGAAAATCTGATATAGGCTCCTGCCACATAGGCGTTTTGGAAATGTTACCCACTGCCTGTAAGTGCTACCTCAGTAATAAATGCTAAACATAAAAGTATTCCATTGTAACACACTTGCTTAGTATATCACCTCTCCCTCTAGTGCAGGGGTTCTCAAACAGGGGGGTCAGGACCCCTTAGGGGGTCACGAGGTTAATACATAGGGGGTCGCTAGCCGTCAGCCTCCACCCCAAATCCCGCTTTGCCTCCTGCGTTTATAATGGTGTTAAGTATATTTAAAAGTGTTTTTAATTTATACAGGGGGGGAGTCGCACTCGGAGGCTTGCTATGTGAAAGGGGTCACCAGTACAAAAGTTTGAGAACCGCTGCTCCAGTGTGTGGGCCCAGCAAGGATAGGAGCCTGACATACATAGTAGTTCAAGTGGCAGGAGCAAGTGTATTTGGAGTTGCAGGTCTCCAATTCTATCCTTCCTGGCAACTATAATGTTTCTGTGTATGTGTCCATGCAGCAGTTTCCTTATTAAGTGTTGGTCCCTCCAAGTCGAAAGAGAGGCACGCTGGAGGGTGTAATGAGAGAGGCTTGCCGTGCTACTGGTACGCTGTACCTGTTGTGTGCATAGAGGATTTCTACGGGATTTCTATTCCAAGCACTCACAATGTGGCCTCCTTATAAGTGCTGCATTTTTGAAAGGAGATAGAGAGGGAAAAAGAATATTATCCCTTTTCAAGAATCTGGCCAGCTTACTTTTTTTCCACAAATATACTATAGAGGGTTATTTGAGGCATCTCTACCTTGAGAAAGAGAATGGTGGCAACCTAATTTAAGATTTGTATCAAGCAGAGTAAGAGAATGGATTGTGAATATTTTGTAGTTACTAAAACTAACTGAATGTTCAATGAAGTGTGAATTTCCAAATAGAGAACCAGCAAAATGACTTTAAACAATTTTCCCCACCACTTGTATTTGAAACTACACATTACTTGTGATTAGCAATTTTATGTCATTCATAAGCAGTGTACTGTAACTGGATTCAATAAAACTGACCTGCTTGCAAATATTAAATTAAACTTGATATTTAATTACTATACGTGCTAAAGTTAAGCCAGAAAACTAGAGGGCATATATTAAAAATTCCAATCATGTTGAATGTGAAACAAATAGCAGTATTCACGTTTACTGCTTTACATGAGAAATGTATTTTCTTCCCCATTCTAAATTGAAATAACAGCAAATAAATGTAGAACACCTGTATCAAAATGAAAAAACAGAAGCTATTTCATCTTACCCATTTAGTTCTGTCGCACAGTTTGTAACTTTTTATAGCATACTATGCAACAAAAGAGGTCATTTAAACACAGTAATTAGTATTAAAGATAAAATGTCACTGCAGCTATGTTAATTACTACAGTACCAATGTACTATAGGATATAATACATAATTGTCAAGCCTTTAATTTAAAATTAAAGTGCAACAAAGCATACCATTGCTACACTTCCTTTTGATTAATATTAATTAACGTTATTTGCATCCCTGCAGAATTTTAGGAAGTAAGCCTCAGTCCCATTCTGCACTCAAATGAATGTTTTTCCCTACAATAGCATAAATTGAAGGATGTTCTTACATTTTTTCATATAGTTAATAATTTTACAGTATATTTTTCATTATTTAAAATGAAACATTTTTCTGCATTAAATTTCTTTTCTTTCCATTGTATACTAACTGGGTTGTTATTTTAGGATCACTTTTGTTTATATTTTATTTTACAAACAAAGCATATCTTTCCATTCTTTTTTTAAAAAAATAAAGATTAATTTTAAAAGGAGATGGGACACAAGAACTAACAAAGGTTAATTCTGTATCGATGTAAAATGGGAGATAAAATACAGAACATTCTTGTCAAAATAGAGAGCCTTATAACCGAGATCAATGCAGGTTTTACCATTGATTCCAATGGGAGTAGAAGGCTTTTGTAGCATCTGGTTTGAGACAATTTTCTTATAAATTTTTTATAAATTTTTCAGTAAGAAAAAATGAGTTAAATTTCTGATTTGTTTAAATATACTGTGAATTATTTATACAGCAGTTGAAATGTTCCCCTTTCTCAGTGCAGAAATTCTGTAATGAAGTCATTATTCAGGTCTCGCATAAAGAATATTTTCACATATATGCTTATTTAGAGGTATAATAATCCCATTCATTGTGTTAACCACATGCCTGTGGCTAAAATATGTACATGGGGATTGAGCAAAATATTTGAATATAAAGTATAATATTTAAAAGCAGAACTTGAAATACATCCTTCAGTTGGGTATTTAATCTCATCTTTTTAAAGATTTATGGTTGGATTAATCTGAAGGTGTTGAAGTAGAAAAAGCTTGAAGTCTGTATCATTATTTTCTCGGACTCACCACTGGTTTAGAAAAACTTCATTTTATATTGTTTATTCATTTTGTTTAGGTCAGTGGGACAATGTATAATACAGGGAGACATGTTTCTCTACGATTAGACAAAGAACATTTGGTGAACATCTCTGGAGGGCCCATGACATACAGTCACCGCCTGGAAGAGATCCGGTTACACTTTGGAAGTGAAGATAGCCAGGGATCAGAACATCTACTTAACGGACAAGCTTTTTCTGGGGAGGTATGTCAATGTACTTGAAGTTTAAAATGAACCACTATGAAATACCTGCTCTCCATTTCTGCCTAAGAGTAGTGTCAAACTAATTGCGGCTCATGAAAAATTATCTCCTTTTCTCCATTTTGAAAAGAAGGGAAATTTTTTTTTAATTGTGCATTGTAATACATGTGTATCTCATCAAACACAGCATGTTCACTGCCAGGTGTGTGGTGCAATATAGGGACTGCTGTGTTAGATACATGCTACTCACATGTCGATATAACTAAATTGCAGCTGAGGGGTTGGTTTTCCAGGCTGGGGTTTTCAAGGAGACTAAGGAAATTAGGGGTGAAATTCTGGGTTATAGAAGTCAGTGGCAAAACTCCCAACAGTTTAATAGGACCCTTAGTGCTTAAATCTCATTGAATTTCAATGGGTTTGGGGCACCCCCCTTTTTTAAGTTGGGATCTTCAAAGGAATTTGAATAGAATATTAACTAGCTATCCAAGAACATTCTGAAATTGCAGCACAATATTTTTCATTCTTTAAAACAGAAAAATAATTTTACAATCAACAGCATAAAGACCGTAAAAGCTTCCTGTAAATTAGACCCAGACAAAATGCAAGGTAGAACATGAAACACTCAGATTTTTACCATTCAGAGTCATAGTTTCAATTACAGGAAAAGAATCTGAATGCAGTGCGTTTGCTATCTGTGTGGTTATCCATGACAAGTATCATTGGGTTAGTCCATCATATTCCTAAGAAAACTCAAAACTAATTATCAAATTCAAAAATTAACCAGAAAGTAATATTGAAGGTGGTAGTTGTGGCTAAAGAAAGTCTACCTTTATTGCTTATCATTGTCCAACATTTTCTACTGTACACCATAATCCTGTGAAGGGCATGCAATGCTTAACTTTACACATGGTGAATAGTCCCATCAAAGTCAGTGGGCCTGCTCAAGGGACAGAGAGTTAACCACAAAAGTTACATCTTTGCAGTACCAGGACCTGACTTGCGGGCAAAGGAGATACTGTAAAGTAGTGATCCTGCCATCTGATACATGGTTCTCATCAGTCTCTCATAAATCTCTTAGGCTGTGCCTACACTAGAGACCTTACAGCAACACAGCTGTGCCTATGGAGCTGCGTTGTTGTGAGGTCTCTCGTGTAGCTGCTCTATGCCGACTGGAGAGAGCTCTCCTATTGGCATAATTAAACCACCCCCAACAAGTGGCGGTAGCGCATCGCCCGCCGACATAGTGCTGTTCACATCGGTGTTCTGTTGGTGTAACTTACGTGGGTTGGAGGGTGGGGGTGTGTTTTACCAACAAAAGTGCTAGCGTAGACAGTGCCTTCAGGGGTGCATGCATTGGTAGCAAGTTTTTCAGGATACATGGTGATGCCAACAGACCATGGGCAGGACTGAGCTCAAAGGGGACAGTCGTTCAGTCGCTTTGTATACAGAGGGGATGCGAGGGTTTTAGTCTCCCATCCTTATTTTGTGTTGTACCCAGGGGCGCTGGAACAGGGGGCCATAGTCCCATCACTTTTACCAGGCTGTAAGGGTGACAGATTGGGGAGGGGGCGGAGGTTCCCCCCTCTTTTAGGAAGCTTTCACCACTGCTAGCTATACCCATCTCCCATGAGCTTGTTTCCTGCTGGTGAAGCACTTAGCACACTACTGGCACTCTACAAATTCTAAGTAAATCATTAAGTTAATGCTTCAGAAGAACTGCATCTCACTACGGGTATATTAGAGTTACCTTCAAAGACATCTCGAGTACCCTGTTGTCATTCTTTTAGAAGACCAAAAGGAATAGTTTCCAGCAACAAAGCACTTATTTATTTTGCTGAAGATGAATAATCACATTACCATCTGTACCATCTATCACAAATTCTGGTGATGAGTCAATTAATGCATGGCATTTTCTTTGGCATTGTGCAACAACAGTTATCTGAAGAGCAGCAGATTAATTGCAGGCTTGTCAAATGATATTATAATTGATGGTAATCATTTGCTTTGTTTTGTATAACTCTGTGTAGATGTATAATATAGTCAGTGGCAGTGTTTTCATAAAATTATTCATGTCTTACATAACTGACTAGTGGATGCCTTGTTTAAATTCTGTGATAGATGGACATGTACATTGGATCCAGTGTTTAATTCGTAAGTGAACATTGAGTGTTTTAATAAATACGACCTTGCTTTGCTAATCACATCTAAATAGTAAGAGCAATATTCAATACAAAGTAGTTTGCTTTAACAAAGAAGCAAGAAATACGGCTGAAATATAACCCTGTATTTGATTTGGCATATCAGCATTGTTTCAGAAAGTCACAGGAGAGATTGATGGATTAGAAATATATCAGCCATAAATTTTGTGTGTGGAAGGAAAAGTCACAGAGTATAGATTGTAATGAAAGGTGAAAATGTATAGCATTGCAGCCCAATATTTAATACCATGCAGCAAAAGCAAAAAAGGGTGGTTAAAAAAAAATCAACAGCATCTTTGACAAAATAAGAAAGACCTGGAGGACAGAGTACAGCTGACAGATGAGAGAGGGAAAGTAAATTAGGTGGGACTTGGGAGGTGGGACTTGGGAGATGGAGCAGTTGGAGAGAGAACCAACAAATAAAGAGCACTTCTGACAGGTTAAAAAACACAACCAGCATTAACGAGTATGAGAACCAGAAAACAACAAGTGAAACGGAGGAAGGTGAACTGAAAGGGCATAGAAGGAATGGCCAAGGGTCCAGAACTTTTTTTAAGCTTTGAAACAGGGTCATCCTGCTACGTCTGTCTTAGTACATAGGTCACCATTAAAGCCAATATTTGCCAACAGATACAACACCTCTTTCTCAAGTAAAAGAAGAAAACTGGTGACCGCTGTCAGTCATTATGAATGACAGGAAATACAATACATGAACTAGACATGGGGCTGAACCTTTTGAGATTTGGCAGTGTTTGGAGCTGGCGCTTTGCTTGGACTTGGACCATCTCTTACGTAAAAAATCTATTACTGAATAGCTGAGTCACATTCCCACAGACTATACTGTACCCATAATACAAAACAGAGGGCCAAATGGACCCTGTTGTATAGAGTTGGTACAATTCCTCAGCAAAGAACCAGCTTTCACACCATAGCTGTATTTGCCCTCGAGAGTATAATTCCATCCAACAAGCTCCACTTTTAACAACGGTGATTTTAGATAAGCTCTCAGGTCTGAAAAGGGTTATTTACAATGTTTACAATTCCCAGCAGTAATACTAAGGAAATGATACACTAGTTAATGGCTAGCTGACTTTATGGAGTAACATATGCTTTCGGGCCTGCTACTGCCCATAGCTGTCACTCTAGTGATAGGATAATATTGGTCAAAGGAGAAAGAATAAAGAAAAATACAGTACAAGTATAAATAGAAAATGCACTGCTTAAAATATTCCCAAAACACCTCAGCTAAGAGAAAATAAATGCAAGTCTAGGACCTGATCATCAAGAGCATTTCACTGTGCCCAAATGCAATCCCACTGAAATCATCGTGACTCCTCCGAGAATCAGGGTGCAGGACTGGTGCCAGAATTGGTACATTTGAGCCCATATAAAGGAATTAACTATTTGCCATGAATTTCAAGTCTTTTTGCACCTAGTTTGTACTAATAATTTATGAACATCTTTCCCACCATTGGTCTAGCAGTGCTGGTAGATGTGGTGGGAGTTTTAATATAATTTGGATACAGGCATGATTCTCAAATCTACACGCACCAGTGCTAGGGAAAAGTCTGAAAATCCCGAGTGTGCTACGGAAATTTTGAAAACATTTTCCACCATCGCTAACACTAGTACAGTTGAATCTGTGTGGCAATGGGGAGATTTTTTGGCAAAATTTCTCCAGGGCTTGATTAGGGAGTTGCTGATTATTGTTGTCTGTATTGTGGAAGCACTTAAGAGCCCTAATCATGGAGCAGGGCCCCCAGTGTGCTAGGTGCTTACAACCACAGAACAAAGACTGACATTGTCCCAAGGAGTTTACAGTCTAAGGTCTGGTCTACACTTAGATGTTTTGCTGGTGTATCTGTATTGGTTGAGTGTGTGTGCGCGCCAACATACCTATGCCAGCAAGAACCCTACTGTAGATGCAGTTACACTGGCAAAAAGTCCATTTGCCCATCTAGGCTATTTTGCTCAGGGAACTGATAAAACCTATACTGACAAAAGGACTCTTGCTGGTATAAACTGCATCTATGCTAGAAGCATAGACTAGCATATAATAGCAAATCTTTCAAGTCTAGATAAGGCCTAAGGCTTGGTCTGCATTAGCAATTTACTGTCAGTGTAACTACATCACTCAGCGGTGTGGAAAATCCAGTTATAGCAGCCTAACTCCCGGTGTAGACAGCGCTATGTCAACAGGAGAGCTTCTCCTGTCAACATAGCTACGGCCTCTTGGGGAGGTGGAGTACCCACATGAGATAGTATTCTCACTGAAGCGCTGCAGCCTTTTCAGTGTAGACAAGTCCTGAGCTGCTTGAGCTCACACTGAATGTGGTATGAGGGTGCTTTACACACTAGGGGAAAATTTGTGTTCTTACCACATGGTCCAGACATCTATTTTTCTAGTCAAGACAACATACAAGTGGGCAAAGACATAGGGCAAGCTTGACAGCAACAGGGTAGTGGAAAATTGTGAAGACAGAACCCAGTAATGTCAAACTGTTTAAAAATGTATTAGGGTCTGAACACCAGTAGGGATTTGTAATGTGTGGCCTAATTAGGTGTTAAAGGATGTCAAGAGAGATCTCTACAGTAATTGGCAAAAAGAAAAGGAGTACTTGTGGCACCCTAGAGACTAACAAATTTATTTGAGCATAAGCTTATGCTCAAATAAATTTGTTAGTCTCTTTTTGCAGATACAGACTAACACGGCTGCTACTCTGAAACCATACAGTAATCTGGCTACCTTTTAGCACCTAATTATCACTTCACAGTGGACTCTGGGCAGATAATTGAGAATTGTAATGCTTAAAGGTCTTGAAAACAGCAGAAGCTTTTTAAAATACATGTAACATTATTCTATCAGGAATGTGTTTGACTGTTTCCAGCAACGTGGAATAAGAAAGGATTTGAAATATGAGTCAGTTAAGCAGTTGATTCTTTATCTGGTGTGTAATTAAGTGGGCTCAACACACTTCTCGCAGATTAATGCATTTAATTGTACTATGAACATTAAAAGAGGATCTCAAGGCGTGGTGTACACTTAAAAAATTAGATTGACATAGCTACATCGCTGAGGGGTGTGAAAATTTGTGCACCCTAAGCACTGTAATTAGGTTCCGTCAAGATGCAGCTAAGTTGATACAAGAATTCTTCCATCGACCTAGCTGCTGTCTCTTGGAGAGGAGGATTAACTACAGCAATGGAAAAAACCTTTTGTCAATGTAGAAAGCATCTACACTATGGCAGTACAGACATGGCCCACGTGAAGTCCCAGGTGTGTACACTACCACTTAAGTTGGCAAAACTCATGTTGCTCAGGGGTGTGGGGAAAAAAATCATTTTTCAGGCCCTTTGATTCAATGTCACTTCCTTCTTTGAATCCCTCATTCCTGTCACCATCTACAAAGCTCTATACAGCTCTGCCATACACATGACGAACTTGGAGCACATGTTCCTTCCTCAGGAGGGGAAAATTAAATAGTTGACAGCAGTGAGAATAGGAAAGGAAGGCCTGCCGCCTCCCATCTAAACATCTTCAGGAGACTAACATCATCTTCTTTCAGGCATAGGATCATTGTGTGAAGTAGAGAAGAATTCAAGCAATAATTAGTACAGTCTGTTTATACCATACTGGGTTAAGTATTTAGGCTTATGTAGCTAAAGAGCCAGCTTGTGCCCTCACTCCTGTACCAGTGGGTGAAGAGGGCTGCAGAGCGCGAGCAGAGGTGTTCTGAGATTTTACACCTGTGCAGGGCAGACACAGGCAGAATGCCTCTGCTATGCATGTGGGATAGCACACCTGCTGGGAAACAAGGTGCAACATGCATTCCTCCAGCATGTCCTACCAACTGCTAGTAGGCATGCAGAGGGAGAGGGGCTCTGATCCCTCTTCTTTGGTTCTGTGACATCCAGTTAGGCTTGCTAGCCAGCCAACCTGCCTCTAGTAAGCAGGGAGCATTAGCATTGTGCCTGGGTCCTGCACAGCTGTATGGTAGTGGGGGAGGAGGTGTCTATGCTTTGTGCACCCATGCAGGACAATTCAGCACTTGGCCAGAAGGCTGTATAGTAATATGTGTACAATACTGTTAAAAACAAAGTATAAAATATCCATAAATGTCATAACATACAACAAACTATATCCCAGCAATGTCCAATATTAAAGCTCTAAAT
Organism: Chelonia mydas; assembly: GCF_015237465.2. Lineage (NCBI taxonomy): Eukaryota > Metazoa > Chordata > Testudines > Cheloniidae > Chelonia > Chelonia mydas. The sequence goes on from NC_051254.2 coordinate 12,314,393, forward strand.
GGTGTGTTTTGTTTCCCAAATCTCTCTGGTTAATTTACTTTGACATATCTATAAACCTTTTTCCTAAAAACAAAGTGAATCATCTGAGAAGCACAGATTTAATTGTTAATCTGTTGATGGATAATAAACAGGTCTGCAGATTAAAATATGAACTAATTACTGTACTCAATTCCATTTACTTGATTTCATGTTCCATTAAATGTTAGTGTCATTTGTTGTGGGAGGTTTTAGATTTATTTGCTCTGTAATGAGTTATGCTAGAGGGTTCCAGAGGGATAGATTCCTTCAAATTGGAAGGTAAAAATGAGTGGCATTCGCTGCAGTAAGTGAACTGTCTAAACATCTATCAATATGTGACAGTAATAACAATCCCAAAATAATGTGTTGAAATCCAAATGTTCTAGAAGCAGCAAAAGGGCAAATATTTAAATAGTGCCCAGAGTCATTGTTTCTGAATAAGGAAAATTTTGCTTTTAAGCTTATTGTGTTGTATTAAGAGCTTTTATTTACTTACTTTCCTGGAAATTGGGACAGGAACATTTTGCCATAAAGCAATACAAAATATTCGACAGTACAGCAAACTTCCTATGCTGTCTGATTGTAAAGAATTGCATTTTAGTGTCCAATAATATTAGGAAGTGGGACTTTCGTTGTAATATCTTTTTTAAAATGGTATGTTTGGATCCTAACTTAAATTCCCTCTTATATTCTTTGGCTGAACAGTCGCCTTCTGTTGATGGCTGTGATAGCCTACTTAAATAACCCAACTCCAGCAATCAATAGCTATGGGAAATCATATGGTAAAAGTTAAGATGTAATCACTGCACATCACTGACTGTGTTCTCATCTTCCTTCCCCTCTCCCCCCCCATTTATGTATAAACAACAAGTCTAAATCTTTTTTAAAACTTGTGTCTTCAGTGCCTCTGAAGACAGAAGCAGGATCTCCAGGGAAGGAATGAGATGTCAGGGAAAGTTTTGTATTAGATGCAGCTGAACCCACTAGACAAAGCTTTTAGTCCTGGTGTAATTTCATTGACTTCAATGGGAGTGTGGCAAATTGCCAGCACTACTATGATGGGTCTTGCGCTTTCTCTTCTTGGGGCGGGTGGTCAGGGCACCGTTTCTTGCCCCTGAACTGAGGTATTAACTGCCCCACTAGTGTCCTAGAGGAGGGGAGTGGAGAGGGAGGGACCCGGGCCCGCTTTCTACTCCGGGTCCCAGCCCAGGGGCCCTAGGGATAGTGGTAAACCACTAGAACTAGCAGTTCCTTCCCCTGGGCTACTTCCATCTCCTGCCTGTCAGCTTATGGGGCTTCCTGCCCTCCCTCTGTACAAACCAGATATCCCTTTACCTAGGGTCTTGGTATTCTTAACCCACCACAGCACTTCTCCAAACTCTCCTCTACTTCCCTCCAAACTGCTCTTTGCTCCAACACCAATCCACTCTGCTTGAACTCCTCCAAACTGCACTTTGCTTCAACTCCTCCAAACTGCTCTCTGCTCCAACACCAATCCACTCTGCTTCAACTCCTCCTCTTGTCTGATTGAAGCAGGGAGTTTTTATCATGTGACTGGCTTCAGGTGCTTTAATTAATTTATAGCAAACTTTCTTCCCTCTAGAGGGAATAAGGCTCCCATCTAACACTCTCCTGCTGCCCTGTGGCCATGCTGTATCACAGGGAGTTATATCAAGGAATAACATGGCATAGAAATGTAGGAATGGAAGGGACCTCAAGAGGTTATCTAGTTCAGTCCCCTGAATTTAAGGCAGGACTATGTAATAACTAGGCCATTCCTGGCAGGTGTTTGTCTAAACTGTTCTTAAAAACCTCCAATGACAGAGATTCCACAACCTCCCTAGGCATTTTTTTCCAGTGCTTAAGTACCGTACTCTGACGCTTAGGAAGTTTTGTTTTAACTAAAGGAAAAAATTTAAGAGCCTATGGATATGCTCACATTGTCATTTTTCTACCTTTTTGGAACAACTGTTTAGTATATCATCTTGGGCTAAGAAAAAACATATAAAAATAACCCACCAGAACTACTGTAGGCTACTTGCCATGGATATTTCTGGAGCGTGTGTTACTGTAGTATCTAGACACTTCGGATAAGATTTCCAAAAGTGACAGAGATTTTGGAGCATGAGGGAGATTTTCCAAAAGCAATATATGGCAGTTAGGCACCTAACTCCCTTTGAAAGTCCATTAGAGTTAGGAGACCAACTGCCATTTGTGTTGCTGAAAATCTTCTTACCAGTCCCATTGACACACAATAGGATTTGCACTCCTAAATCACTTAGACCTCTTCTACACATGGAGATATCCAGCTATTTCTGGATATCTCCATGTATGGCCACTGTTATTCCAGAACAAGTGTGCTGTCCCTGAGTAACTATGTCTAAACAAACCCTAACACACCTTGGAAAACCCCACCCTTTGTATATTCTTTTATCCATACATTTGGGGGATAAATATACGCTATTCAGAAAAATACAAGGATGGACTTTGCCATCTGATTACAACAAACTCCACTTTAATCCACAATTTAAAATTAATTGAAACATTCTCCGAACTCTGAAAGGATAAGCACAGGGGTATTTTAGTTAGGAAGCAAGTGGGGAAAAATACCTAACTGATAAATATACTGGTGTTCTCTGCTGCAAAACTTTCTTCTGTGTAGATTACCCCCCGACTCTCATGGGAGTATCAGGCCATCCATTAGCAGGATTGGGATTCATGCACTGGAAAGCAGTACAATGATGTTAGCTATCAATGAACATAGGTCTCGTGTATGAAACTGAAAAATGCCCTTGCATGGAACCATAGCTGTTGCATTTACTATTTTGAGTGAATTAGAACAATTCAGTAATAAATATTTTTTTCTATATGTGTATTTTTCAGTAGCCAACTGTTCTTTGGGGGCGGTGGGGGCAAACAAACTGGTGAGAACCGGACGGTCACAGCATATAATCTAAATCCCTTTTGGTGCCTGAATTTTAAACTCCAGCATCGTAAAGCAACAAGGTACAGTTTTTCTGCTCAGGGAAGTAGCTCTGTAGGACTTGCTCTTTTAAACCTTTGGGGCATTAAAACATTCAATACACTAAACCTCTAGTGTCACTTATGAAGTATTCATTTCACCCGATTTTAGATTTTAATTTGCTTAAGGGTGACTTGACTTGCTGTGGGGTGATGTGTCTTTAATTAAACAGCCAAGTTACCTCCACAGGCAGAAGACTTTGTTCATTTTTACAGTGGTTTTTAAATAACTGGTAATGATTTTTCCATAAGAAGTTCTATGAGTTTTAACTTTTTCCTAAGTGCCTTTAACATAAGGTTCCAGGGGAAAGGAGAAATCTTTACTGAACCACTTGTACAAAAAACCTTTACAGCTAACAGAAGGTAAATAACGCAGTAGTGAACACACGCGTACTTTATCATCTTTTTGCATAAACAAAAACCAAACCCTGAAGTCCTTTACCTAGGCTAACCTAGCATGAAAATCAATGGAGTTTTGACTGAGTTTGACGGTAACCTTTAACTGATTCTACACAGGGACTGTCCGGTGCAATTATGCCAAACAGACCACTGGCACAGGACTCCAGACTCAGGAAATGGCTGGTACCTGACACTTCAGAGAAAGCCCAAGCCATTTCCAGAAATCCCATTTACCCACCACCCCGCAATGAATCTAATTAATCATGTAATTCTGCTGATGGCACAGGAACTTCCTTAGTGAATCTCCACAGATGATTAGTTTGCACCCTGATGAATAAACTTTGATTTCCCATGTCATCTTAGCCTGGATGGCTACAAAGGTTATTACCAGGCTATAGAACTGGTCAAAACTTTTGTGCCAAAAAATGGGGTTTCACTGAAAAAAGTTTTCAAGGGGAAAATGTCTTTTAGTTTATTTTCTGTAGAAAATTACTCAACAAAACATTTCCTTTTCACATTGAAATTTTTGTTGTTAACCCTTTTCTGCCACTGAACACAAGAGAATGAATGCAGCTCGAGTTCGGGGGGGCGCAGGTGCAAGGTTACCACTTTTTCCCTACTCCAACTTTTCCAAACTTCCTCATCTTTTGAAAACTTACAGTCTGGGAAAAGGAAACACTGTACCTTTGCCCCTCTGTAACTTTGCAAAGTTTGGGGACATTCAGAAGAGTCCCTGAATGGAAAAAGGATATAGGTTGTGGGGGTGGAACTCTGGACATTATTAATTGTGTTGCACTGTGAGGGAGAATGATAATTCAAAACTTTTCCAAAAAGAATTACAAAAAAATTTGAATGGAAATAACTTAGAAATGTTACACAACATTGTTGCTAGCCTGCTGTAAAGTCATAAGTTATCCTGTTGCAATATTTGTCTCAAGGACCTGTGAATTTGAATGGAAATAACTTAGAAATGTTACACAACATTGTTGCTAGCCTGCTGTAAAGTCATAAGTTATCCTGTTGCAATATTTGTCTCAAGAAATCTGTTGGCTGACTACATGCTGCATTGAGCAGTGTTCCCATCACCTGGGCCAAATTTTCCTCCGCTCTGGATAATAACTCATTTTTGTTGCTCTGCTCTGGATAATAGCTTTCTTGCTATGAGAAAACAAAACCTAGACACTGTATTGCAGTTAAGGACATACATTTTAATATTCTATCTAACAATGGTATTTCCCTTCATTCAAGTATCCTGTGTCTGCTTTTTGCTTTTAAACTTCTATTGTGATGCTTCATCAAAGGTGAACTTCAAAGAACAGAAAAAGTTGGGCCTGTGCCTCTTTTTTTGCTCCTTTGTGATATATGGAAAAGGCCTGAAAAGTTTTTTTAATCCCCCTCCCTCACGTGGTTTGTTTTTTAGAGTAGTAATTCATGTCTTTTCTGCCTTGGAAAACTAGTGAAGGTGCCACTAGTACTCTTTTTCTTTTTGAAATGGTGATATTGCCAAGTCAAGGGAGTGGAAGTTGAGCAATTGACTGTTCAAAATTATTTTACTAACATGTATATTTCTAATACGGTATTTTGGATAAAGAAAGCCTTTGTTAAAGGCTAAAAACCCTTTCCTCGCCTCTTAATTTAAAGGTGTTACAGTCCCAAGAGATCCTCCAACAAAATCTGTCTAGCTAAGGTACTTATGACCGCCATTACCACATTGTCTGAACATCTTGCCATCTTTAATATATCTGCACAACCTCCCTATGAAGTTGGAAAGGACTATTATCCCCATTTTACAGATGGGGAACTGAGGCACTGAGAAGTTAAATAATGTGCCCAAGTCACAGAAGAAATGTATGGCAGAGCAGGGACATGAACCCAGGTGTCTCAAATGCTAGGCTGGTGCCCTAACCATCGTTCCTCTTCTGAAAAGACCAGACTTGATATTCCTGACGTTTCTAAAGTTCAACAACGGGTAGGAAAATAATCTTTGCAAATATTATACATCATAAAGTGGATATCAGAAAAGGGCACAAGCCCAATTTAAAAAAGAAAATCCCTATAGTTTTTTCCAGTGACTTATTTTTCTTGGAAAAAAAAATGAGAAAAGTTAGGATTATTTTTGCTAGTTAGTACATGCCATGTAAAGTGCCCTATTCTCTAAAGTGTTTAAATCCATCCAGAATTACTAGCAAAAACTTTTTTAAATCAGTCAACTCCATGATCTCCTCATCCACTTCCTCCTCCAGATTATAATTATTTACTAATAAATAGCAGCCTAGCTTTCGACCCTTACTGCTAACTCTCTAACCTTCAGTTTATTTCAACAGCATTTCATTGGTCTCTGTCCCTTACCTTGTGCTTGATAGTTTCTTCGGCTAGATTTTATTAGCTTATTAAAAAGCCAAGTAAATCATGTCAGCTGCATCTTCCTTTTCATTACATTTGTTGGAGAACTCTCTCAGGTTGCAGAGTTACAGTTTTTTCATACAGAAACCATGCTGGTTTGACCCTACTCAGGCTAGACTTATCCAAGTGTTGTACTCCTCTCAATTAAAATCATACAGATACCACATACCGTAAAGTCAATATACTTGTAACTTCAAGGCATTTTTATTTTACAACCCAGTTTACTTTTATTGATACTTTCTGCAAACTAAAAAGGAAAGTTTTTTTTTTAGATGCTCAGTTTCTTTAGGCAAAAATTGTCATAAACGATTATTGATTAAGAAATTCTTCAGACCAATAAAGAGGAGCAGACCTGAGTTTTGGCTAAAGCACAAGAATAAAATCTATCTAAAATGATTACAATAAAGGATCAGTTTTTCAAGATATTCATGCCTTAAAAGAAGCAAGCGTCACAATGATAACACTGTAAAAGGATTAGAGTTGACTAGGCTAGAACAAATTTCTTCCAAGTCACTGTTCTTTCCATTTATCTCTTAATGTCACATCTCCTTTTGTCTGTCTACATTCTTTTCTTTCTATAAACTAGTGGGAATTAGTGCACACAAATCTGCCAAGGTTTGCTGGATTAAAAGCAAAGGTAGGAAGGACTAGACTGAGTCACTCTTTAGTACATATCCTTTTTTAAAATCCCAATGACAGAAAAAAGTTCTCTGACAGATATTTTACTATGGGCACATGAAAAGGATTTTATACTTGTTACTTGGAAAGTTCTATCAAAGGCAAATGAAATTCTACATTTTAGCTAGAAACGGGAAACCCATCAATACCAATTTCCTTCTGTCACCCTCTGTTGTTGTTTATTTTTTCTATCCAAGGCATGGAAACACCAACACTACCCCATCCTGGTAAGCCTCTCCCAATGATGGAATCAATAACTCCTTTTTGAGCTATTCTCCTACATAGTGCTGGACAGAACAAGCAGTTAGTGATATTCCCTCAAGCGTATGCAGTGGTGTTGTAGCCTTGTTGGTCCCAGGATATTAGAGAGACAAGGTGGATGAGATAACTATTACTGCACCAACTTCTCTCTCACCAACAGAAATTGGTCCAATAAAAGATATTACCTCCCCCACCATACCGTCAAGTGGATATTTCTCAGGTTAGGCTTTGCTGTACCCATTTTTTAAAAAATCAGATACAGCATGATTGTTATCCACTGGGCATTCCTTTATAAGGTCAGTTTTGCCCTATTCACTCCCCAGCACTAACAGCAAGCTAAGCAGAAAATCCAAGGACTGAGGAATCACTCCTGCAAGCAGTAAGCACTCTGTTCTCAATCCAGCAAAAATTTAAGTATATGCTTAACTTTAAGCATGGGGGTAAATGTGAGTCTAGAGGTGAGGAGAGGGACAGCTCAGTCTTCATGCTTAGTCAGGACTTGATCCTGAAGCATTTAGGATCATGAAACTAAGCTAACCCTCTCCTCACCTCTAGACGTCTCTTTGCTACAGATCAGGATTGACACACCTTGGCAGATCTCTTGTGGAAGAAGGCTTGTACGGCTGCATCAGTCTCCCAGCCAGTCACTACAGAACCTTTTCACCAGCACTAAAACTCACTATTTTAAAAAAGGAGGGGAGCAGGTTTCCAGATTCAGTTCTGATCACATGATTTGTGCCAACACATTCTCCAGCAAAGCAAGAATCAAACTCTTATTTTTCTTTTTAAATAAGGGAGCAAATTAAAAAAAATATCCCTGGCAGTATGTATAAATGATGACTTGCTGCCTTTGTATGAAAGAAAGAATTCTGATTTAGAAGACAAAAGGCTCACCAATCCCAAGAACACAGTGACTAACAAGCAGGCTCAGGAGAGACTTGTTGACATACAATTCTACTCTTTTTCTCATCAAGGAAAAGGAAGGGTCAATAAAGTTTCATTCAGAGTTTCCTATGGTACCAAAAAAGTGCAGTAAAAATAATTATAGTTATTTACAGAAGTACAAAGCAACACAACATATGTGATTTATAGTTTCTCAGGTCACAGATTGCTCTACCAGGACACATCCATGCCTGAAGCTCTAAGACACATCCCAAAGTTGTACCTTTTACGGTACAATTCCTAGATTGTCTCAATAGGTTCATTTAAACTTATTCATCTTTGTGTACAGTTTACAGGAAAGGCTTCATCTATTCTACGATTGGTGGTGGGAGCCAGTACTGCCTACAAGAACTATAGCATTTTGTTCCACAGCATGCCGATTAGCAGATTACAGATGGTTGGGTTTTACTTCTTAATACTATAAAACCTGTTTTTAAGGAAGTTCTCTCACTATGTGGATTAATATTGGTTTAAAAATACTGGTGGGGGGGAGAGTAGAATACATCATGTGCACACATATGGACAAAACTTTCACCCAAAAGGTCATCAGCAGGATGAACCCTGGACTTTCAGATCCATGGCATACACCAATGAGGCTAACGGAATAATAATTATCCTTTATGTAGACAAGTCACTAGGGGAGAACTGACAAGCTTTGCCAACATGCAACACAGCTGTTTGCCTGGAGAGCAGTAGAATGCTGCAGATCAGGAATCCTGGGTTCTCTTCATGGCTCTGGCCAAGTGAGCATGCTCCACTGGTTAGCCAAACCCACAGATTTGGCCTATTAATTTTGAAAGGCAATGATGAGACTTGGGTTTGCTATATGAGAGATTTAGTGTCTGTTCCCAGCTCTGCTTGAAGTGACCTTATGCATCTTCTAAGTTATTTCTAAAATAGGAGAGTGACACTTCACTGCCCTTCTAAGGCAGAGTATAAGGTCTTGCTCAGTGAGGGCTCTTTAAGTGCAGAGAAATATAAACAGATGAGACCAGAACTTCTGGCTCCTAGTACTGTGTACTTTCCCCATGCTTCTGGGTATTTGGACTGGGAGTCTGTCTCTGCAGAATATTGCCTGACTCGGCAGTACAGCATAGCGGCCTGATTTAGCTGACTTGCAGATCATCCCACAAAACCTGATGCACTTGAGAGCTCTGCTAGAACCACATCTACCCTAGCTCTTGCGATGTTGTGACCTCCAGAAAAACTAATCCACCAGTAGCATCAGTGAGACATTTTCAGCAAAAGAATTTGTGTAGACACCCTGGAAATTATTTTAATCTGTGTTTGGGAATTTGCATTGTAGGCTTTTTTCTGCCCTGGTGTCAGAACATCTTGTGATCCCTGCAGATCATGGTCCATGTGAAGCCCAGGAATGTGCTTAGTTAAGAAAATTTGCACCCTTTGATTTGCAATTTACAGACTGAGTGCCTCCAACTCCTGAGCTGCCCAAGGCACAGTAGAGAAACTATTCTTCCACCCAATTGGTAAAACTATTCCCCAAGGTCCCTAATTTTAAAAATCTACCCTTTTGCTCCCAGATTCTAACAAACAGCTAGTCCAATCTCATAGGATTTTTAAAAAATGAAGCAAGATGATAAAAGGAAAAAATTACAGGGGGGAAAATCAGTATCTAAAGTTCCAAGGATCCTTTATCCTATGGCCTATTTGAAATATATATGTGTTTGAAATATTTTAGATCTCCAGCCCTGGGTTTATATTTAAAGAGAGAGAATTACATTGAAAGATTTCAAACTGAGCAAGTTTCCAATAAGCCAATTTAGGGATTGTTCCCACAAATATCTACACATACTAACAGCCCTATTGAAATGAGTAAAGGTTTGCAGGAAGCAGGAGTGGCTCTACCAATTTTGCTGCCCCAAGCAGTCGCAGCCAAATTGCCGCCGCGGGACAAGGACTGCCGCCCCATTCTAAATGCCGCCCCAAGCACCTGCTTGGAAAGCTGGTGCCTGGAGCCGGCCCTGGCAGGAAGAGGCCTTTTTTAGCCAACGGGTTTTCCTGCTGTCTCACGCTAATCATTTTAGAAAAGAATTGAACTGAGGGCGTCCACTGCAGCATAGCCAGGCGTTAATGGTGCTGGTGCAAAAACATGCTGATCCTGAACCGCGTGTAGATTTAGGTCAATTTTAAACAGAATTAGAGGCAGACAGACCGGAACAAACAACTTGTATCTACTATGTCACACTCATAATATGGCTGCTGCTCCCAGCATGTCTTTCAATGATTATATCCTCTCAACACAAGATCCTAGGGATTACATTAAACCAGCAGACAGCTCTATATGCTGAATATGGCTATAAAGCACGATAATCTTATGTTGTCACAAAGTTTTCAAGCACAAACAACACATCTCACGGCAAGTTGCTGCAACCACTTGCCATTGCTTCCTATGGATAGTCATTCTCATTTACACAGGTCATCACAAGAGCTCAGGATGATGTGATGACCATAAAACTAATGAGGGCTGTCCCTGTCTGTCTCTGACTCCAGTGCAGGCTTGATTGTTAAAGCTGCTGACTCTTATGGGTTCCCAATTTCAGGTTACTCTTTGGAAGCATAGATTATATGAAGTAAAGGAACCATGCATTCATAAAACCTAGGATTCTGGTAACAAAATCAACACAAGCTTTGCTCTTGCGAGCTCGTCAGAACATCCTAAAAGGTAGCATTCATTGTAATGCAGACAGCTTCTGCAAGCCCTTTCGCTGTACTTAAGCCTTTGGGGCAAATGTATCCCTGGTGCAAATACTCTAAGACTTTTGTCTTAAATCATTCAAGTTGTATTAGGGATACATTTTACCATTAACTGGATTTAAATTAAGTTTATGTGGAGTTGGCCCATTCCCTCCATACTGGAGGGGGTTATACCCAATGTGTATTCAGTGTGTAGTGAGATACATTATTTGCTGTTCTCCATTTCTGCCCTGGCTGCAGGTAAGTACTGTAATGGGATTTGCAATTATAGCAAAACTTTGTTATTCCCCAAACCCCAGTAATCTTACCTCACTTCTTGGCAGAGACCAGTAGAGCATGGTAGCGAAGTCTCTTTGTACTAAGACTGATAACTTTACAGAATGTACTAAAGCACATTTACTAGCATAATATGAATTATTATAAATAATTCACACTGAACTACACTTGTCTAAAGGAAGTACATCTGATGATGGATGGAGTAGCCTTGATTTCTAATAGTCTTCCCCACCACCACCACTTACTACTTTTGCAATCTGCAGGAAGTTTCCTATTCATTAGTGAATGCTTTAGAGGTTCCACTGCCTTGATGAATTTTGAGAAGATGAATCTCAGTGTGTTACTAGTAAAAACCTGGATATTTACCATCTTAAGTAGTTCAATTTATTGTGATATTTGTGTATTTCCTATTCTAAGTATAAGCAATAAAACAAATTTTGTTGTATATGGTGCTGTGAACATCCATTTTTTTAATGAGATGCAGGGTGTAAAATCTGTGATTTTACAGACAAGGAAGCTGAGAGTGATTAAGTAACTTGCCTTAGAGGCACTGAGGTCTAATATATTAATCATGGGTCCTGAACTCAATAGAACTGGGTTCTAATCCTCCTCCTGATACTTACTTGCTATGTAAATTTGAGCAAATCAGTACCTCTCTGAGTCTCTGTTTTCCTCAATAAGTATCGAAAATATTACCAGATAATTGTAAAGTTCTGAGTAAGAGCAAAATATTGTAAACAGCACAGAGTGCCATAAGCTGCAGATGCCCCACGCTGCATCTGTGATGCACTCACACTTGTGACTCTTCAGACAAAACTAAAAATTGTATATGTTACAGAATGAAAAAATTCCATTCACCTGAAATTAAACAACATATTTTTGGCCAGTTTTGCACAATCTAATGATGGCACATACGGAGGAGTGAAATAAAGGGCTCAAAGGACTACCACAATATTCCTTATTTTTGACAGGTTCCTTTGTTTAGAATGCCATAAATATCTGCTAGCACAGAAGCACGTATCAGTTGTGTGGCTTCAGTACATCTTTCAGTTGGTCTTGTAAACCCATCAATATTTCTGCTTATAATCAACAGTCTTTGGGCAGCTTGAAGTAGATTTACTAATTCTTTGCTAAATGACACTTTATTTTGTGGGTGGGGAGGCAGCTAACAGCTCAGAGTGAATCACCCAGTTATTAAATCTGAAAAGCTACATTGTAAGAGAAAAGTAGGGAAAAGTTATTTCCCCAGAAGCCAGTGGAATCATTGAAGCGACACTTAATCCAGCTGAGAATTTGTTCCATAATGTTTGCAGAGGGGAGAATAAAGTGCAGTAGAAATCTGGAAGGAACTCTGTCTCCTTTTTGGTGACTGTTTTGATTAGCTATGGGCCTGAACCAACAACCCAGATCCAACACCTCCACATTTTGCGTGAAGGCAGCTCCAGAGGATAACATTGCAGTGCAGGCATTCAGCATATACATTATAACTACTTAGATAGATGCTCACACTATAAGCATTTTTCTTCAAAGTGCTTTACAGTCAATAACAAACTCATTGTCATAACTAGCAGTTACCCTGCATGGTAATTATTACACCCATTTTCAAAATACATAGACTGAGGCACAGAAATCAGTATTATAGGCCAGATTAGAACTCATGACTTCCTGGCTTCCCTTGGTGTGCTCAGCCCAGTAGGCTTTGACCAAGTGGTTATTCCAAAACTTTTCCATGTGGATCTATAAAGGGAACTTACATGTGTAATTCTGGTCATTCCTTCTGTTGCAAAAATTATATTGTACATGCATACACACACACAGTGTAGCAGTATGTGAGCAGACACAGCTTCAAAGAAAATATTCTTACAAGTTACACACACACAAAGACCAACATTTTTAACAATCTAGAAAAAAAAGTTTTAGAACGAGCTTTTTTAAGTTCCAAACTTTTCACTCAAATATACCATTATTAATAGACACTAGATGCTATTAAACAGGAAAGTCTTAGCATGTCTGTGAAAATATGTTGCATATGCTAAATATGCAGAATCAAATATGTCATAACTATTACTCAAAATAAAAGTGTTTTATGTAAGTTTTAACAATATTAAATTCGATGAAGCAGCTAGAATAATTTACATGGCTACATTTCTAAGGCTCTTGGAATGCTGGTACAGTAATTACCTTTTTAAAATGTCTCTACACATCCTCTTAATATATTGTAATTTTTAGAAAATATATTCCCAAATGTATTGAACCATTTAACGAACTTGGCAGTGTTCAAACTTTCAGAGATGTTGACCGAGTCTTATCGGTAGATTCTGCAGCTGTAACAGAAGACATGTGTGTCAGATCGTTGTTAAAGCAAATAAGAAAACTGCTGGACACAGAGTTTTTCAGTGCCTAAAATGGAATGTTGGATGCTGAACTCTTTTGAAAGTCTGCCCCGATGTTAATAGCTGGCTAGGTTGCAAATATTTTTGCTTTGTTGCTTAAGGAGCTGCCAGAAATTGAAACACAGTGTTTCAACTCTTTTCAAATCCCCTAATTCTACTTATGGTCATTTTTCTCTCTAAAAATCCTGTCCAGTCTGAGCTCTCTTGAAGCACCGTCTCCCTTCGACAAAATGTGTTGGTGAAAGTATGAGTTTAGCATGGCCACAGCCGTTTTAATCCTGAACTCCTGAACAAGCTCCTCTCTCGCCCCCAGAGTGAGAAGCGATTGTATCTCCTGGAGAAGGAGTTGCTTGTGAGAAGGGTCCCTGAAGAGGGACAGGGAAGGTGGGTGGGAAGGTAGGAGGGAAAAGAACTGGATAGAATATTCCACCCCTATCATGCTCAGAACCCAGCGAACTGTTGTGATCTGGGACCAAGCACGGTAGAAGTGGGATAGCCAGTTCACAAAGAGTGGGTAAGGATCCAGATTGAGTCCTGGTGCTCCACCCTTGGGTGCACCTTCAAAAATTAGGTTTCAGCCCCGGGGGCTGTTTGGAGAAGCCCTGGCCTTGGCCTGAGGAGGACTGTGACTGGCGCCTCCTATTATTCCTGCCCCTTCTTCAGGCTGTGTCCTGCCTCCGGAGTCCGGAATAGAAGAGGGAAGGGGGCTGGGGTTTGAAGGGCTTCCTCTGTGGTGCCGGAGTGTGGATCCCCAGGGACTTCAATGTCGCTCTGGAGTCTTTCAGACTGTGCAAGCAGGAGTCTGTGTTCTCGGCAAACAAGCCCGCACAGTCACAGGGCAGGTCCTGAATGGTGTTCTGGACCTCTGGGGGTATGCCTGAAACCTGTAACCAGGCGCTCCTCTCATGGTGATTGCTGTAGCCATGGTACAAGCCGCAGATCCAGCTCAGGCTAGGGGAGCCTGGAGGAAGGTCCTTGACCCCACCTTGCCCTCCTCAAGAAGGGCTGCGAACTCCAGGCATGAGTTTGATGGGAGCAATTCCTGGAACATAGCTAGCGCTCTCCAGGAATTGAAAGCATAGCGGCTGAGCACCGTTTGCTGATTAGCAACGCGAAGCTGGAGCCCCTCCGGTCGAGTAGACTTTACGGCTGAAAACGTCCAGCTTCTTAGCGACACGTGACTTTGGGGCAGGACCTGGTTGACTGTGCCGCTCTTTGTGGTTCACCACATCCACCATTAATGTTCCAGGCTGAGGGTGGGTAAAAAGATGTTTGTACCCCTTCTGCAGCAAAAAATACCTCATTTCCACCCCTTTGGCCATGGGAGGTATGGAGGCCAGGGTTTGCCACAGCACCTTTGTGGTGTTTTGTATGGCCTTTATAAGGGGCACGGCTACCCTAGAAGGACCTTCCAGAGCAAGAATGTCCACCATTGGGTCAGAGTCTTCTGGCATCTCCTCACCCTGGCGGTGTAAGTTTTGGGCCACGCTCCTCAGAAGGTCTTGGTGAGTCCTATTGTCTGTCGCAGGGAGCGTGGTGGTAGAGGTGCCAGCCAATGCCTCATCCGGCGAAGAGGATGATGAGGCCCATGGGACGGGGTCCTCCTGACCATCAGGCTCTCTGGGGGCTGGCTCAGGTATGTCTGCCCTATTTGGGGTGGACTGTGGCACTGGTACCACCTGGGGTGCTGACTTGAGAGTGGCATCTGCTTGCGAAGACCCAGGGTCCTTGTCACATGGGGGGTCTTCAGGTGCTGTGGGAGTATGGCATGGCACCGACGTGGCTGAAGGAAGAGCATGGGGTGTGGACATCACAGACGTGGGCCTGGAGCCCAGCCCTCGAGCCTAATGGTAGGCCCAAGGAGTCCAAAAGGGCCACTGTATCGGCCCCCGCCACTGTGGGGGGCAGGATACCACCTGCGCATCCTGCGATCTGTGGTGCCGGTACCAAGATCAGTACTGACTATGTCAAGAGGTCAACGACTCATTATCAGAGTCTGACGAATTGTCTAAACCCGGAGGGGCAGAGCCCAGCGGTGCTGGGGAACGGTTCCCTGGTGACAGGGAGCAGCGCCATTGCATCATTGGCTTGCCCCGGTGTTGAATGGGTGGCGGTACCACCATCAGTGCTGCAGAAGGTGCTGTAAACTGCGCAGTCCCGTCGCTGGGCCTTGCGCTGCCACCTGGATCGGGCTAGGGACTGTGCCATCATGGCAATAAAGTCCCACACGTCCTCAAAGGTATCCGGCATGGAGGGGAGATCAGTCTCATCCTCCAACGCCTCCTGAGTCAGGGAGTCCACTAGCAGAGGACTTGATGGAGCCCCTGGCAGGGTCGGAGTCGACGGTTCCAGGATCTGAGGGCCAGGCCATGGATGCCCTGAGTCGGATCCCTGTGCTGTTTCCTGGTGGGGACCGACCCCTGTCTGCCGCCACCTTCTTCTGCAGCACTGGGGACTGAGAGTGGTGTCGCATGCTCAAACCGGCTTTATGAGCCGGGGAGTGGTGTCGATGCTCCCTGGAGGAGTCTTTTTTCGGTGCCAAGTCATCCTGCACTGAAGCCGGTGCGCTGTGCACCAATGTCGCCGGTGTCACTTCCAGAGCCAGCTGAGGGCAAAGAGCCACCTCCATTAAAAGGCGCTTGAGGCAATAGTCCCACTCCCTCTTCATCCTGGGTCTAAAGCTCCTGCAAATGGAGCACTTATCTGTTTGATGGCCCTCACCCATGCACTTAAGGCACAACACATGCGGATCACCCTGGGTATAGGCTTCCCACGGCGTTCGCAGAATTTAAACCCCTGAGACCGAGGCATATCTGGGTCAGGGGAGCTGGGGGGGACCCCCCCAACAGAGGCTAACTACTACTAAACTACAACTTGCAAGAACTATTTACAACCTAACTAGGTAGGCACTTGTGAAGCAAGAGACTGAAGGAAGCTCCGACTGTCACTGGTGGTAAGAAGGAACTGAGCAGGCGGTGGGTTGGCAGTGTCCTATATACGCCACCATGAGGGCACCACTCTAGGGGGCTCCACTGCTGACCTGACGGGTACCCCTAGAGGAAAATCTTGTGACAATCGTTCACGCAGCGCACGCACACACCCATTGGAATGGACATGAGCAAGCACTCGAAGAAGAACCATACTTACAACGCCACTGCATAAGTCCTTGGCTGTGGCACAATTCAGCAACACAGTTAAAGCAAGGTTCAGTCCCATCTGCACTGCAAGAATGATCTTTGCTTGAACCACATCCAGAGGGACCACAGTGTTTTATCAGGATCTCCTGACACGGCAGAAATGAATTACAGTGGAACACAGGACCTAAATTAGAACTATTTTGCCAACTGTGAAATTGTTTATTCACAGGACTTTCGTTTAACTGAAAACTGTAAATATCCTGATGTGTCAATAAAACAGGTTCCCCTGCACAAAGCTGTGGGTGAGCTATAGCTGATTGTCTATGCCTACCTAATAACTTGTCACTGTTCCACACATGGAACTCTCATTGATGTCAGCAGGAGTTACGTCTGTAGATCGATGCCAGGATATGCCACTAAGACTGTCTCTGTGCTACCAGCCCTGAACACACCATTTGTAAAGTCGACCATGAGCATGAAAAGGTGCTATAACCAAACTCTATTCCATTATATCATTCTCTGAAACTCTAGAAGTTCCAGCAAAGATAACACTGATACCAGATGATTTAAACAGAACTTCTGTGGGGTGGCCAGAGGCTGTAAAGGGTGAACAAGGAGAGGACAAAGCCCTGATGTTTGTAAAGCTAACAGGTACATCCCCAGTTTTCAGGCACATGTGGTGATCATAAACATTGCATGAAAGCATAGGATGAGTGACAAGGATAATCATGTCTAGTTGAAACAGGGGGAAATTTAAGCAGAAAATTCATTATCCAAGTTAGAATTTGAACAGGGTCAACACCGCAGCTTTCAGAAAATGTGCCATGAGATCTTTAATGACCGGAAGTAGTTAGGAACACAATTTTACATCTCATCCCAGGAGACTTATAGATTCTATCTGGAGTTGTCCTAGAAATCTCATTTCTTTTGTTCAAGCTCACAATTATTTGAACAAACCAATTCCCCTGGTGACCTGCCCTCTTTTCTTCCAAGGTGATTTTCTTCTACTTGACTCCTGTTCTACACAAAATAATTCATCATAGAGATGGCATTTTTTTTTCTTGCTGTAAAGTGTCAGTTTCTGAACTAGATCAAACCACCCTCCTGCTCGTCTCTATTGACTCATTTTAATTATTGAACCTTTCTCCCAGAAAAACCTCTTCATGCTGCTTGCTCAGAAACTGGCAGTTTTAAACGTAATTCGGAAACTTTTTCTTGGGGAGATCAGAGAACATAACAGACACAAAATTCTATCTCTAAACAGAGCTTACACTTCAGTGGAATTTTTAAAAAGTGAAATGAGTTATCCTTTTATTCTTGAGTGTTCTTCTGTATCTCTCTTTTTATATCTGCAGTGATTAACTGGTATTATCAGATTGGCTACTTTAATTTTCTCTTTGTAAAGACAAGATGATGGTGACATATATTGTGTGACCCAGTAAAGACTTAATTAAATATAATGAATGAATTACAATTAGTGAACTTTATGCTTTGCATGGAAACTACACCGATTAATGTCATCACACCTCCATCAGATATCAATCTTTTGTTAGATTTCACTTCAATGAATGTTCCCACTGCCATACTCTTACATAGGATTCTTTCTTCACAACAGGCTAGCAAACACTTGACATTGTTACAGTGTCAATAGAAGATGTAGAATGGCTCCATTCATATTATATTTCATACAATATGAGTTCTTGTTTGTATCATAGATAAGTAATTAGATATTTTATCAAAATAATGGGCATCTGCACTATTGCTCCATAACTCAAAATGTGTTGTAACAGATGACAACAGCATCAGAGTTCAAGGAATGACTAATCTAATCCAAGTTTATATACAATCATTACAACCTAGCATGTCTTAACACATGATAACAAATAGGGCAATACACCATAACAAAAGTAGATACCTATATAATAATGTACACATGATATACTAGGGGTATGTCTACACTACGAAATTAGGTCGAATTTCTAGAAGTCGGTTTTTTAGAAATCGGTTTTATATATTCGAGCATGTGTGTCCCCACAGAAAATGCTCTAAGTGCATTAACTCGGTGGAGTGCTTCCACAGTACCGAGGCAAGCGTCGACTTCCGGAGTGTTGCACTGTGGGTAGCTATCCCACAGTTCGCGCAGTCTCCGCTGCCCATTGGAATTCTGGGTTGAGATCCCAATGCCTGATGGGGCTAAAACATTGTCGCGGGTGGTTCTGGGTACATATCGTCAGGCCCCCGTTCCCTCCCTCCCTCCGTGAAAGAAAGGGCAGACAATCGTTTCACGACTTTTTTCTTGAGTTACCTGTGCAGACGCCATACCACGGCAAGCATGGAGCCCGCTCAGGTAACCGTCACCGTATGTCTCCTGGGTGCTGGCAGACGTGGTACTGCATTGCTACACAGCAGCAGCAACCCCTTGCCTTGTGGCAGCAGACGGTACAATAGGACTGGTAGCCGTCATCGTCATGTCCGAGGTGCTCCTGGCCACGTCGGCCAGGAGCGCCTGGGCAGACATGGGTGCAGGGACTACATTAGAAGTGACTTGACCAGGTCATTCTCTTTAGTCCTGCAGGCAGTCCTATTGTACCATCTTCTGCCGGGCAGGCAAGAGATGACGATGGCTAGCAGTCCTATTGTACCATCTTCTGCCGGGCAGGCAAGAGATGAGGATGGCTAGCAGTCCTATTGTACCATCTTCTGCCGAGCAGCCATGAGTTGTGGATGGCTTGCAGTCCTTCTGCACCGTCTGCTGCCAGCCAAAGATGTAAAAGATAGATGGAGTGGATCAAAACAAGAAATAGACCAGATTTGTTTTGTACTCATTTGCTTCCCCCTCTCCCCCATCTAGGGGACTCATTCCTCGAGGTCACACTGCAGTCACTCACAGAGAAGGTGCAGCGAGGTAAATCTAGCCATGTATCAATCAGAGGCCTGCTTGTTCCAATAAGAACAATTACTTAGGTGCACCATTTCTTATTGGAACCCTCCGTGAAGTCCTGCCTGAAATACTCATTGATGTAAAGCCACCCCCTTTGTTGATTTTAATTCCCTGTAAGCCAACCCTGTAAGCCATGTCATCAGTCGCCCCTCCCTCCGTCAGAGCAACGGCAGACAATCGTTCCGCGCCTTTTTTCTGTGCGGACGCCATAGCAAGACAAGCATGGAGGCCGCTCAGCTCACTTTGGCAATTAGGAGCACATTAAACACCACACGCATTATCCAGCAGTATATGCAGCACCAGAACCTGGCAGAGCGATACCGGGCGAGGAGGCGACGTCATGTGAGTGATCAGGACATGGACACAGATTTCTCTGAAAGCATGGGCCCTGCCAATGCATGCATCATGGTGCTAATAGGGCAGGTTCATGCTGTGGAACGCCGATTCTGGGCTCGGGAAACAAGCACAGACTGGTGGGACCGCATAGTGTTGCAGGTCTGGGACGATTCCCAGTGGCTGCGAAACTTTCGCATGCGTAAGGGCACTTTCATGGAACTTTGTGACTTGCTTTCCCCTGCCCTGAAGCGCATGAATACCAAGATGAGAGCAGCCCTCACAGTTGAGAAGCGAGTGGCGATAGCCCTGTGGAAGCTTGCAACGCCAGACAGCTACCGGTCAGTTGGAAATCAGTTTGGAGTGGGCAAATCTACTGTGGGGGCTGCTGTGATGCAAGTAGCCCACGCAATCAAAGATCTGCTGATATCAAGGATAGTGATGCTGGGAAATGTGCAGGTCATAGTGGATGGCTTTGCTGCAATAGGATTCCCTAACTGTGGTGGGGCCATAGATGGAACCCATATCCCTATCTTGGCACTGGAGCACCAAGCCGGCAAGTACATAAACCACAAGGGATACTTTTCAATAGTGCTGCAAGCTCTGGTGGATCACAAGGGACGTTTCACCAACATCAACGTGGGATGGCCGGGAAGGGTACATGACGCTCGCATCTTCAGGAACTCTGGTCTGTTTCAAAAGCTGCAGGAAGGGACTTTATTCCCAGACCAGAAAATAACTGTTGGGGATGTTGAAATGCCTATAGTTATCCTTGGGGACCCAGCCTACCCCTTAATGCCACGGCTCATGAAGCCGTACACAGGCAGCCTGGACACTAGTCTGGAGCTGTTCAACTACAGGCTGAGCAAGTGCAGAATGGTGGTAGAATGTGCATTTGGACGTTTAAAGGCGCGCTGGCGCAGTTTAGTGACTCGCTTAGACCTCAGCGAAACCAATATTCCCACTGTTATTACTGCTTGCTGTGTGCTCCACAATATCTGTGAGAGTAAGGGGGAGACGTTCATGGCGGGGTGGGAGGTTGAGGCAAATCGTCTGGCTGCTGGTTACGCGCAGCCAGACACCAGGGCGGTTAGAAGAGCACAGGAGGGCGCGGTACGCATCAGAGAAGCTTTGAAAACCAGTTTCATGACTGGCCAGGCTACGGTGTGAAAGTTCTGTTTGTTTCTCCTTGATGAAACCCCCCGCCTCTTGGTTCACTCTATTTCCCTGTAAGCTAATCACCCTCCCCTCCTCCCTTCGATCACCGCTTGCAGAGGCAATAAAGTCATTGTTGCTTCACATTCATGCATTCTTTATTCATTCATCACACAAATAGGGGGATGACTACCAAGGTAGCCCAGGAGGGGTGGTGGAGGAGGGAAGGAAAATGCCACACAGCACTTCACAACTTTAAAGTTTATTGAATGCCAGCCTTCTGTTTTTTGTGCAATCCTCTGTGGTGGAGTAGCTGGTTGGCCAGAGGGCCCCCCCCACCGCGTTCTTGGGCGTCTGGGTGTGGAGGCTATGGAACTTGGGGAGGAGGGCGGTTGGTTACACAGGGGCTGTAGTGGCAGTCTGTGCTCCAGCTGCTTTTGCTGCAGCTCAACCATACACTGGAGCATACTGGTTTGATCCTCCAGCAGCCTCAGCATTGAATCCTGCCTCCTCTCATCACGCTGCCGCCACATTTGAGCTTCAGCCCTGTCTTCAGCCCGCCACTTACTCTCTTCAGCCCGCCACCTCTCCTCCCGGTCATTTTGTGCTTTCCTGCACTCTGACATTATTTGCCTCCACGCATTCGTCTGTGCTCTGTCAGTGTGGGAGGATAGCATGAGCTCAGAGAACATTTCATCATGAGTACATTTTTTTTTCTTTCTAATCTTCACTAGCCTCTGGAAGGAGAAGATCCTGTGATCATTGAAACACATGCAGCTGGTGGAGAAAAAAAAAGGGACAGCGGTATTTAAAAAAAAACACATTTTATAAAACAGTGGCTACACTCTTTCAGGGTAAACCTTGCTGTTAACATTACATACATAGCACATGTGCTTTCGTTACAAGGTCGCATTTTGCCTCCCCCGACCGCGTGACTACCCCCTCAACCCTCCCCGTGGCTAACAGCGGGGAACATTTCTGTTCAGCCACAGGCAAACAGCCCAGCAGGAACAGGCACCTCTGAGTGTCCCCTGAAGAAAAGCACCCTATTTCAACCAGGTGACCATGAATGATATCTCACTATCCTGAGGATAACACAGAGAGATAAAGAACGGATGTTGTTTGAATGCCAGCAAACATACACTGCAATGCTTTGTTGTACAATGATTCCCGAGTACGTGTTACTGGCCTGGAGTGGTAAAGTGTCCTACCATGGAGAACACAATAAGGCTGCCCTCCCCAGAAACCTTTTGCAAAGGCTTTGGGAGTACATCCAGGAGAGCCGTGAATGCCAGGGCAAATTAATCCTTTCACATGCTTGCTTTTAAACTATGTATAGTATTTTAAAAGGTACACTCACCGGAGGTCCCTTCTCCGCCTGCTGGGTCCAGGAGGCAGCCTTGGGTGGGTTCGGGGGGTACTGGCTCCAGGTCCAGGGTGAGAAACAGTTCCTGGCTGTCGGGAAAACCGGTTTCTCCGCTTGCTTGCTGTGAGCTATCTACAACCTCATCATCATCATCATCTTCTTCGTCCCCAAAACCTGCTTCCGTGTTGCCTCCATCTCCATTGAAGGAGTCAAACAACACGGCTGGGGTAGTGGTGGCTGAACCCCCTAAAATGGCATGCAGCTCATCATAGAAGCGGCATGTTTGGGGCTCTGACCCGGAGCGGCCGTTCGCCACTCTGGTTTTCTGGTAGGCTTGCCTCAGCTCCTTAAGTTTCACGCGGCACTGCATCGGGTCCCTGTTATGGCCTCTGTCCTTCATGCCCTGGGAGATTTTGACAAAGGTTTTGGCATTTCAAAAACTGGAACGGAGCTCTGATAGCACGGATTCCTCTCCCCATATAGCGATCAGATCCCGTACCTCCCGTTCGGTCCATGCTGGAGCTCTTTTGCGATTCTGGGACTCCATCATGGTCAGCTCTGCTGATGAGCTCTGCATGGTCACCTGCAGCTTGCCACACTAGCCAAACAG
The DNA here is from genome assembly GCF_015237465.2 of Chelonia mydas. Taxonomy (NCBI): domain Eukaryota; kingdom Metazoa; phylum Chordata; order Testudines; family Cheloniidae; genus Chelonia; species Chelonia mydas. The sequence goes on from NC_051254.2 coordinate 12,337,041, forward strand.
GAAATGAGATTCAAAAGTTTGCGGTTCTTTTCCTGTCTACCTGGCCAGTGCATCTGAGTTGAGAGTGCTGTCCAGAGCGGTCACAATGGAGTACTCTGGGATAGCTCCCGGAGGCCAATACTGTCGAATTGTGTCCACAGTACCCCAAATTCGAGCCGGCAAGGCCGATTTAAGCGCTAATCCACTTGTCAGGGGTGGAGTAAGGAAATCGATTTTAAGAGCCCTTTAAGTCGAAATGGAGGGCTTCATCGTGTGGATGGGTGCAGGTTTACATCGATTTAACGCTGCTAAATTCGACCTAAAGTCCTAGTGTAGACCAGGGCTAGGTAATACATACTGTCATCCTTATCTGCAATTTGGCAGTTATTATGGTTAAAGATTATTCTAAATACTACATTTCAACAATCTGGAATTTATCTGCCATAACAATCAGCTCCATTTCATCTGTGTACCAACAAGAATGTTCTCTTTCTTACCAAAGTACAGTGAAACTGAGTAAGAGAGGTGGAGACAGGTGAGGTATCAAAACTAGTGAAAGGTACTAACTATAGATGGGTCAAATAAAACATTTATTTGTGAATAACTGGATGAGGGGAAATTCCAAAATCCACACGAGATATTGTTTGCAACTAATAATGTTTTCACTCAGCTCTAAAAAACTTATGATATCGTCATTGCTAGTGGATGAAATTGCCAGTGTACTCCAACGTATTTATAAATATTTGTCCAGGGCACAGTCTCATGAAACTGGCACAAATTCACAATTGAACTCTGGCATTAAGTCACAGCCTGGTCTACACTGGGGTGGGGTAGGGGATTGACCTAAGATACGCAACTTCAGCTACAAGAATAGCGTAGCTGAAGTCGACGTATCTGAGGTTGACTTACCTCGCGTCCTCATGGTGTGGGGTTGACTGCCGCTGCTCCTGCCTCTTGCCGAGGTGGAGTACAGGAGTCGATGGCAGAGCGATCGGGGATCGATTTATCGCGTCTATCCAGCAGGTAGTGTAGACGTACCCTTAGGTTGTTGCAGAGCTGCACTACCCAGGTGCACCGGGCAAGTGTGATCCATGCTGCAATCATTAAAAGAAGTAGCGAGCACACTCCCACTGCGTTCTGGCCAGCAGAGAGGGCTGGTGTGGGGCAGGAAGGGCTGGCTTGGCCTTACCTCCTCCCTGCCCCTCTTCGCCACCCTCTTTAGCATGGCTCCTGTCTCTAGTGGAATAGTCCTTCTGCTCAATAGATTCAAAAGACTCCCTTTGTGGTTGGTTCTAGTCGCATGCCTATGCCCTCCCATATGCCCACAACAAATGAACCTGCCTCAGCATCTCAATGTCATGCAGGAAACAAAAGAGCACTCCTTGATTAGGTCTCAAAAATGTACTTATTACACATTTCAGTACAAAAATTACTGGACAATTTTTCCTGCTAATTCTGAGACAACTGTTTCCTGGGCTAACAAAACAACTCAGTCTTCTGCTTCAGTTTATTTAAATCGGGATACACTTAACAATTTGTACAACAGGAACCTTCTTGAAATTGTTATTTAAACATTAAAAAATTCTACTTTGCCTGCTTAAAAATCATCAGCATTACTCTGTCTCTTCTCTCCCCCAACATGCTAGATTTCATGAAAGCCAGAGAAAAGCAGAATATAAGAAAAACAACCTATACCCAGGCCTGCTTCAAGCCAAGTTGCACCATCCAGCATATTTCCGTATGACTATGTAAGCTATGCGTTTGAGAGTTGGGAATTGGCAATGAGTTACACTTATGATTTCATCAGAAAAATAAATTGTACTACCTGGCAATCTCAGTGGAGTCTTCCAAGGATTGAATGGATATATAAGCTGTCTCTTACTTTGCAGTTCATACCGAACACAAAAAATGGAAGCAATTGGGCCTGACCCTTATTCATTCAGGACTTTCAAAATGAGGACAGCCTCCTTGAACTGGACCTGAAATTCAACTTGCAATTATTGCAAAGCGTAGAATGCCAGTGTGGTGCATTTTGTGCTGGTCTGCTCTCTGAAAACTAGCTTGTGTGCTAGCTCAGGTAAAGAAAGTTTCAATAGTCTAGTCGCAATGTAAGAAATGCACAAGTTACTTTTGGTAAGTCCACATCTCCATATCCACTCAGTCATTGGTCTCTCTACTGAGATGGGCAGTTAATGCTATTTGTTTTTGTGATGAGGCCTTCAGTGTAACTCATTTCCAATCCCCATCCCCTGAACTATCCAGTCCACCTCTCCCATTAATTCATAGCTCAGACCTACATATGTAAATACATCAAATAACGCAACTTTGATTGATGAAAGCCGAAGTTTTTGGTTAGTTTTACTTATTCATTGCTGACCGTCTTTCAGTGAGCTTTACATCATCGGAGCAAAAGAAGAGACAAAGTACTCCTGATTTTTTTTAAAGGAGGCAAAAAAATATTTTTATCCTTCTCAGAGGATTTAGAGGATAATTTCAGGATGGTTCCTGTTTACAAGCACGTACGTATATCCTGAGCTATATAAACTCTGAAGCAGAAGGCTTTGGTGTTTGGTTAGCCAAGGAATCAGTCATCCCTGAGTCAGCAGGAAGCTTACTTTTGTATTGAAACATGTAATGAACCCGTTTTTGGAGCCATTATCAGGGAGGTTCTTTGTTATATAGATGAAACTGAGAAGTTGAGGCAGCCTCATTGTTGTGGGCATAGGGAGCAGAGTTCTGAGGGATGATAGGGAACAGTCTGCAGGAGTTTGCATACAATACGGTTACTAAAAATTACAGCGACAGCTGTGAGTTCGAATCGACACAGCATCCTTGTGCTCTGACTGGCTGAGATGATGCCACTGAAGTAGAATTAATTATATTTGGAAGCTTTTGGTAGCAAAATGACCTCCCTCCTCCCCTTTCTTTTTTTAATTAGTAAGATAAAATGTGCAGGTGTGTGCTGTAGTGAACAGCTCTTCCCACCTTCTCTCTGAGGTGGCCAAAAGGCATTTGTCCATCCCTTTTGCAGTGAATCCTGAAGCATGTGTTCTTACAATAAGCAAACACTTCTGTGTGTTCAATATCGTTTTACTTCCTTTGACTGGTACTGTACTGCATTCTTCCAGCAGTGGCTATCAACCTCCTACTTCCTTTCTTCACTGAAACTACCTTAAGGCTTTTAGCCTCACGTGTTTTATTTGTCCTTAAGTCCCAGTTCTCTTCCCTGATCAGTATAATGCAACTCAGTTCATTCATGACAGGTTTCAGAGTAGCAGCCGTGTTAGTCTGTATCCGCAAAAAGAAAAGGAGTACTTGTGGAACCTTAGAGACTAACAAAGCTGTAGCTCACGAAAGCTTATGCTCAAATAAATGTGTTAGTCTCTAAGGTGCCACAAGTACTCCTTTTCTTTCAGTTCATTCAGCAACTGTCCTGTCCCGTTCCCCCCCACCCACCATTCAGTTCTTTGCTGTAAGACATATTCTACCTTCGTCTGCCTTCAATTAAATTTTCTCATCTGTTATCTCAAGTTCTTAAATGATTCACGTCCTTTTGGTTTCATGGTGTTAATTATTTTTTGTGCCTTCACAATTATTTTCATTCTACACATTTGCAAATCTCTTTCATTCAAAACAATTTACATAAACAACAAAAGTTTGTTGTACCTGGAAACTTCTAGTAAGCTAGCAAAGATACCATTTAGGGACATCGGTTGTTTTCTGCCCTGTAGGCAGATCTAACCCACTGTGCCATCTCTCCTCTTAATTTCTGACTCTCCACCTTACACACAAAATCCCAATGTGAAATTTCTCAAACAACTGCCAGAAATATAACCCGGTAATATATCATCTCATCTGCCACAATATTAATATCCTAAAGGAACTTTCAATAATTTAATAAAACATTCATTCCAGAACGCTGTTGGCTATTTTTAATCAAGCTGTGCTTCAAATGTTTATTCATTGTAGCTCTCAGCCTATTTTCAAAGACATGATCCTGAAGTCACCAACTTTTATATTCATCTCCTATTGTTTCCCACTTTTATTAGCCTTTTAAAGGTTTCCCTATTATCACTCTTCATCTTTTTGAGATCAGAGTGCTCTGCAATGCTGTTGCCCAAGCCATTTATCCCGGGGGCCTTGCAACACCTTCAAAACGGGCCTTTGCACAGCATTAGGAGACACATGCTCCGTGACAGTAGTCAGACTTGGTAATAGGGTTGGGTGTGCTGTCTATCTTAGGAGCTTGTATGGATCCCCTTTGATGTAGTACCTGACCACCGCAGAAATCTTTCACGTATTCATCCTCACAACAACTACTGTGAGGTAGGATAGTAATATTTATCCCCATTTTACAGAAACTGAGTGACTTGCTTTTGAACATCACACGGGAAATCTGTGGCATAGCAGGGACTGCTAAGTCCTAGACTAGTGCCCTAACCACTGGACTATCTGAAGAATAAAGCATTTAAGAGAGAGAACCATTTGTCAGTAAGCCATGCAGCAAACATCCATGTGGCTGTATTTCCTAAGTTTGCAAAGATGTTAATTTAGAAGGTACACTTTCACAATAAAACTTTGCTTTTCAAGGACGATTTTACCTGTGTTATAACATCTATAGATTATTAAAATTGAAATAAATAGTTTAATCTAGTATATTTTTCTTTATGCAAGTTTTCTTTTTACTAGTTTACCTAGGTTGGACAGTGAAAATAGGTCAAGCATCAGTTTCATTTTCCAGTTGTCTCATGAACTAATATTATGGTAATTTAAATTTTGAGAACCTTTGCCCATTTATTTCACCTTTCTTTTGGTCACTGGAAAATATTCTTAATTCAAACATATACTTGTCATAGGCAAAATTGTTGAATTCTTTTCTCCTTTTTTGTTTGTTCCTAATTTATAGTGTTAATGCTAATATTTTCTTTGACCATCGAGTCAACACCGAGTTTAATAACTTTTTGCAGATTGGTATAGGGGATTTTTTGTCAACATGAAGGTTTTCACCAGCCTACTCATCTGGAGTACTGTGTCCAGTTTTGGGCCCCACACTATAAGAAGGACGTGGATAAATTGGAGAGAGTCCAGCGAAGAGCAACAAAAATGATTAGGGGTCTGGAACACATGACTTATGAGGAGACGCTGAGGGAACTGGGATTGTTTAGTCTGCAGAAGAGAAGAATGAGGGGGGATTTGATAGCTGCTTTCAACTACCTGAGAGGTGGTTCCAGAGAGGATGGTTCTAGACTATTCTCAGTGGTAGAAGAGGACAGGACAAGGAGTAATGGTCTCAAGTTGCAGTGGGGGAGGTTTAGGTTGGATGTTAGGAAAAACTTTTTCACTAAGAGGGTGGTGAAACACTGGAATGCGTTACCTAGGGAGGTGGTAGAATCTCCTTCCTTGGACGTTTTTAAGGTCAGGCTTGACAAAGCCTTGGCTGGGATGATTTGATTGGGGATTGGTCCTGCTTTGAGCAGGGGGTTGGACTAGATGACCTCCTGAGGTCCCTTCCAACCCTGATATTCTATGATTCTATGATTAATGTCCGTGTGAAAATCCTCCTCTCATTCTTTTATTCTTTGATCTGTGTTTGCTGTTGCACATTGCTTATACTGTACAGGAATATCTGCACATGGTACTTTTCTATTGACAGGGTAAACAGACAGCTACACTGGTGTTACACAGAGTGAGAGAGAGAGAATGGCATTGTTAATGCAATTCCATCATACAATGGCCAAGCACCAGTCTCCTTCTGAAACAGTGTCTCATGGTAACACAGGTTTCAGAGTAACAGCCGTGTTAGTCTGTATTCGCAAAAAGAAAAGGAGTACTTGTGGCACCTTAGAGACTAACCAATTTATTTGAGCATAAGCTTTCGTGAGCTACAGCTCACTTCATCGGATGCATACTGGGGAAATTTTTTAATTGGGGATTGGTCCTGCTTTGAGCAGGGGTTGGACTAGATGACCTCCTGAGGTCCCTTCCAACCTTGATATTCTATGAAAGTGTAGAAGATCTTTTATACACACAAAGCATGAAAAAATACCTCCCCCCACCCCTCTCTCCTGCTGGCAATAGCTTATCTAAAGTGATCACTCTCCTTACAATGTGTATGATAATCAAGTTGGGCCATTTCCAGCACAAATCCAGGTTTTCTCACACACACCCCCACACACACACACAAACCCACTCTCCTGCTGGTAATAGCTTATCTAAAGTGACCACTATCCTTACAATGTGTATGATAATCAAGGTGGGCCATTTCCAGCACAAATCCAGGGTTTAACAAGAACATCTGAGGAGGGGGGAGGGGTTAGGAAACACAGTGACCAAAAAATTAGTCCAGGCCATCACTGCATCATTTTTCTTATTTGTAGAAACCACTTTATTAATTGATTGATCACTAGGACACGCACAATTCTTCCAGAAAATCAGAGCCCTGTAATGCAACTGGATACATAAAAGCTACATCCTATCTAGGTATGGCATCTGAGCATCTAGCATACCTGACATGAAAGAGTAGTCAAAATTACTTGTAGCATTCTTTGGTCAGAAATCCCTTTATATGCTGATGGGAGATGCAGCAAGGGCAGTGGCTCAGGGAGTCCCATAAGAAGTTTGTGGTTGATCTTTACCTAAAATATCATGAAACAGCCATTCCTATTTTTTGGGAACGGATGCACCAGAAAGTTTAAGACACTCACTCACCCTTCATTTGTATGTCTCAATATAACAAGAGGTAATTACCTAAGCAGCAACTGTTAATTAATTGTAAAAGGTCATATGATGAGAGTAACTCATGAGGTTAGCTCCTTGCAGGGGAATCACAGACGAAGCTTCCTAGCCATTACTCTGCGGTAATATCACCATTTGGTCATAATAAAGTTTTTTACATAATCTGCAGTTTAAGTATTAATTCCCAGTGCATAACTATTTTACGTAGGTTTCACAACCAGGTACAGAGTTAACTACTGACTATTGCATTTCATATAAAATACCTTTATACAGGTGTCTTTTCACAAGCTAATAAAAGACGGAACTCCTCTTTTAACTGCATCTTCCTAGCCCTATTCTATTTGAAAGGAAAAACTAGAATCCTATATTTTCTTATTTGTTTAGGGTAATTGGTGGCATATGGTTATGTATTTAGATGAGACGACTGTTAATCCAGTGTTTATGATGCCCGTAGTGTGGGTCTGCTTTTTTTTTTTTTTTTTTCCTTTTTTAAGATATACAATAACTGGCCAAAGCGATAAAAAGCAAAAAGCAATTTGTCACCAAGAGGCTAAACAAAAGGCCAAGAGGCCTTTATTTTTAATACAGTGAGGATGCCAAAGATACTAGAGATTTATAAAATAAAATGATATGAAACACATGTTTTTGGCATTCTACTACTTTGCTGTATTAAATTTAATTAATCTTTTTAATTTACTTTAATCTTGAAACCACACAGCAGTGTGATAAAATGCTAAGTAAACTGCTGGAAGTCTAGGTGGTCAGGTAAAATTTATTTCACCAATATACCAACATATAAAAGCATACCACTCCTGTGATTTTAGCAAAATAAAACAACAAAAGACAAGTAGATGTATGGATTAATTAATAAGGAGTATGTGAATAATAGCATCTTGGGCAACATTAATATTTCTTGGTGGATCACCCTGTGAGAGAGAGAAAGATGTTTCAGTTATGCAAAAAGACAGCTAACATGCATCATAACTCTTAACTACTTAAAGTGTGTCAGCAATGTTTTCTAGTACCCAATCTTCCAAACTTTAATCTCCTTGAGAGGAGTCTTTGGAGAGACTTTGCAGGATTGGACCCCAAGGGTGAAATCCTGGCTCTACTGAAGTCAGTTTGAGTTTTGCCTTTGGCTTCAATACAGCCAGGATTTCACCCAACGAGAGTATTAAAAAAAGGTGTTTGTAATTTTTGTAATTATTTATTTTACCTTTTATAGTAATAGCAATATTTTTCATAGCAGGATCAAGAAGGTGGCAATACAGCACAAAAATATTAGTTACTGTACAGCTGCAGGCTATAACAGACTATAGCAAACTATAATCTACCTTCTCCTTTCTGAAGTAGCTCTGGAGTTACCAAAACAGTATGAAAGTATATTCGTCATTTGACAAGGGCCTGCAAGTTGTTCCTTGAGAAATAATTAAGGCTGTTCATTAAGGAGGACCATGGGTCTAAGGTGGAAGAATAATCTGTTGGTTAACAGGCTCAAATAATATTTTTGAGATCAGTATAAACAAATACATTTGCTTTCATGTGTTTTTAAGGATTTGTTCAAGCTCATGCCAACTAGGGCGGATTTTTTGATCTAATGGAAAACACAACTGTAATATTGTCTCGTTTGTTTTACATATCTTCAAAAAGCTGGCTGTTTATGATACTCTAGAACGCAAGTTCTCTTGGGCAGGTATCTGTGCCTTATGCAATGCCAAGCACGCTGTAAGGAAGAGCTTAACAAAATAATAAATGAGAAGTTGTCCAAAGAATACAGTGCATGAAATAAACTCAAAAGACTTTTAAGACTTGAAATTTACTAATCGTGACTCTGTCTTTTATATAGTAAAAAATCAGAGATACAGACATATTCTTGTACACATATGGACATCCCTACAGGTGTCAGGAAAGCTCAGAGCATGTGTTCTAATGTAGTCTGTAGATCATTTCACCAAATTTTGTTAATAAACACACAGTGGCTGAAACCCTTTGGCGGGGGGCCGGGGGGTGATTTTTAGAAACAAGTGAGAGCAGAAAAAAATACACAGAGTCCCAAATACAGTACTAGCTCAGCTACTGAAACAGCATTTACTGACTTGGAGTGCTATGTTTTTATATTTTGCAACAGAAGTGCTTTCAGATGGTCATTGTAGAGCTGATCCTGAAAGAAATGAACTGTCCATCTTCACATCCCATTCAAGCCATTGAGCATTTAGGACCTTTTGAACCTTGCAGGATTAGACCCTATGTCATAGCATCAGCAAGATTGCACCTTCCACTGCATCACGTTCAATTCCTGAAGTGATGGGTGGTATTGGCAAGAAGGAAAAACAGCAAGCAAGATCAAATGTGCTAAAAACCCTGATATATCACTCACAGTGGCCAAATGCCATAACGTCTTGCAGGACACCTACTTTCTTTCACTTATTTAGTCCAGGGGTTCTCAAACTGTGGGTTGGTACCCCAAAGTGGGTCATGGGGTCATTAAATGGGGTCACCAGGGCTGGTTTTAGACTTGCTGGGGCCCGGGACTAAAGCCCGAGCCCCACCACCCAGGGCCAAACCCAACGGCTTCAGCTGTGGGTGGCAGGGCTCAGATTACAAGCCCCCCTCCTGGGGCGATGGGGCTCAGGCTTTGGCCCTCCCCACCAGAGTGGCGGGGCTCGGATTTTGGTCCCCCCGGCCTGGGCCAGTGGGGCTCAGGCTTTGGTCCCCACTCTTGGGGTCATGTAGTAATTTTTGTTGTTAAAAGGGGGTTGTGGTGCAATGAACTTCGAGACTCCCTGATTTAGACCATATCTAAAAATGACTTCTTTTTTTTTTAAATACAAAGTAGATGGTAGTGTCTGTGTACATCACAGAAATTTCAGAATCTCTCTCACAAAGCGAGGACAATAAACTAATTTCAGATCCAGAGAATGAATGTGACAAAAGAATTCTGACCTCTCTCCTCTTCCTATTTTAAAAGAACTATAGCAACATCTGTATTTTAAGATACGACAGTCAAATGCTTTATTTCTTGGTTTTCATTCATTACACTTTCATTACTGAATGGACGCCAATTACATTAAAATTAAATCTATTCCTTTAACTGTTGTTAATAAACCTTGTATATACAAAACTTTATCTTTTTTTTCCTTAATGAGATCTAAGTCACTTGCTGCAAAGACTTTGCGTCCAAACACTTAACTTGTCTACCAGAGCAATTTAGTTTGCTTCTCCTTTCCTGCTGGACTGGAAATGTGCTCTGTACTCTGTGTTCACTCTAAATCAGGTGTCACAACATTTTATTGGGCAGCATAGTATAATAAAAAAATGTTACAGTTACAGATTAGCTGTTCATAGATTCATAGATAGATTCATAGATATTAAGGTCAGAAGGGACCATTATGATCATCTAGTCCAACCTCCTGCACAACGCAGGCCACAGAATCTCACCCACCCACTCCTGCGAAAAACCTCTCACCTATGTCTGAGCTATTGAAGTCCTCAAATCGTGGTTTAAAGACTTCAAGGAGCAGAGAATCCTCCAGCAAGTGACCCGTGCCCCATGCTACAGAGGAAGGCGAAAAACCTCCAGGGCCTCTTCCAATCTGCTCAGGAAGAAAATTCCTTTCCGACCCCAAATATGGCGATCAGCTAAACCCTGAGCATATGGGCAAGATTCACCAGCCAGATACCCAGGAAAGAATTTTCTGTAGTAACTCAGATCCCACCCCATTTAACACCGCATCACAGGCCATTGGGCCTATTTACCATGAATATTTAAAGATCAATTAATTACCAAAATCATGTTATCCCATCATACCATCTCCTCCATAAAACTTACCGAGTTTAATCTTAAAGCCAGATAGATCTTTTGCCCCCACTGCTTCCCTTGGAAGGCTATTCCAGAAGTTCACTCCTCTGATGGTTAGAAACCTTCATCTAATTTCAAGTCTAAACTTCCCAATGACCAGTTTATATCCATTTGTTCTTGTGTCCACATTGGTACTGAGCTTAAATAATTCCTCTCCCTCTCTGGTATTTATCCCTCTGAGATATTTATAGAGAGCAATCATATCTCCCCTCAACCTTCTTTTAGTTAGGCTAAACAAGCCAAGCTCCTTGAGTTTCCTTTCATAAGACAGGTTTTCCATTCCTCGGATCATCCTAGTAGCCCTTCTCTGTACCTGTTCCAGTTTGAATTCATCCTTCTTAAACATGGGAGACCAGAACTGCACAGTATTCCAGGTGAGGTCTCACCAGTGCCTTGTATAATGGTACTGTTCCCTGCTGTCATTCCCTTTGTTTGGGGTCCTTGTCATTTACAAATCAAGATGGTTATATGTTCAGTTATAACACTTGCAGGTAGGACAAAGGTTATTTCCATTACTCCCAACAGCAGTAAGGAGAACGTTCTGTGTAATGGACTGTGGGATTTTAAATTCCATCAGTCTAATAATTCTCCATATCTCAGTGCTAAAGAACCTTGTATTGTCCCCTTGCAGCGATCTAACGTTTATCATGAGATTACATATGCACACTAGATTAAACAACCATATTTCACAGGTATTTTTAAAGGATTGCTGAATAGAAGCCATAGAAGTTGTGGTGCCCAGGAAAGCTAGCACGGCAGTCTCCTCTTGCTTGGCCAAATGGTTTTGATCAAATGCCACAACGGAAGCATTCCACATGACCAGCTATGCAGCATGCTTTACTGGGGTATGGGATCAAGAGAAAAGTCAAGTAGCGTATCTCTTGGCATCCAGAAAGAACTGCACCTGACATGTGAACATCGGAGCAATCTAATAAATATTTCAAGCTGGTCTCAGGCAAAATATACGTGCGTAATAATTAAGCTTTTTAATGATATACACGTGCATATATACATACATACATGCTTCTTAAGGGAGGGAGTTAGGCCCTTTCCCCCACATTAGCCAGAAACTGATCTATAATGTCAACAGTATGTTATTCTGCAAAGAGGAAGCCCTACCAGACTGAGCAGTGCATGTAAACAACTGAGTGCATGGGATACAGGATAGCAGACTACTCCTAATATATGGTAGTCAGCTCATACTGATACTCCCAATGCTGCCAACCTCAGATATCTAAAAACTTGTGTGTGTGCTTCTGGTCCAATGCACATTCTTGGAAGAGATGGAACAAGGACACATTTTTGATTTTCATTGACTAATATGAGAGTGATAAATCTTAATTCCCTCCCACTCCCTGAAAAACAGAACTTCTGTTACTCAAGGAAAACAAAGAACTATCTGTTGTTCTTTGGCAAATTAATCTTAGTGGGAGAGTCTTCCAAAGGAAATCAATAGCATATAACAAGAATCTATATTGTTTAAGAGCCCTGAAACTCAAAGCAGAACTTAAAGGGATTTTCCTCACTGTATTGACTGTGAGTTTGTTAAAGAAAAAAGAACAATGCCATCACTTGAAAGGTGAGATTTGTCTAAGGAACAAGCTTAACTCTATATGGTCTAAGCACCACCCTTTACGGAAAAGTCCTACTGAACATTATAGGGATTAAACCAATAGAATACAATAGGTATTTCACAAGTTTCTATAGAAGTTACTTCTGAAAACTTATAGACTTTAATAGAGAATTATATATTTTTAAACCATCCTATAGAATTCTATACTGGGACTTTTCTATATAGGCCTGCTGCACACAGGACACTTTGAAAATGACCATTCTGTATATAGAAACTAGAAAGAAAAGACCTGCATGCCTAACACTGAAGAACATCCTAATAAATAAAACATTAATTAGTTCAGTGAAAAATATATGAATTTCTTTTGTGGGGAAAACAAAATACCCGTGTAGCACTGCTGTGCTCATTGTACTGTGACTTTAAGTGATTGACTATGCAATTCTTTAATTTATCCCCCATTTTATAATTAATACTTATATGTATTAATCATATCTCCAATCCCAAAGCACTGTACGAATATAAAACATACCATCTAAGGATAAATATCTTTAACAGAAAAAAACAACAAACTAATAAGCCACCTATAGGACAACCTACAAAGCTGTAAGTCCATAACACAGAGAGTTACCACAGATAATACAGTCACCTTAAATACCTCACCTCATTCTTTCTGGAAAAGTCCAAGAGTATTGATAGGCCTTCCAGGGTGCCCTAAAGCTTAAAAAAATCTGGGCTCTTTTGGACCAGTGGGGAAAAGGATCCCTCCCCAAACAGAAACCACTACCTGCCAGAACTCTCCCCAAGGATTTCCACTGGTTACAGCTGCAGCAGTAACAATCTATGAGATAATCAGTATCCAAACCTTTTATAAGTGATGTGATCTAGCAGGGCAGTGTCTCCAGGAGCTCCTGGCTGAATCCTTTTGAGATTCTCATTTCAACTGCTAATTTTTTTGCTGCTACAGAAACCTTTTTGAGCACTAAGACAAAACTATAAAAAGGCACGGGAGGGGCAGCTGGATCAAGAGGACAGCCAAGATAGTGGAGCCATGCAAACAGAAAGCACATACAAGAAGTTACCTTAAATCCAACTACAATGCTGGATAGTGGGAGCCTGCCTACCCTGGGAATTTGGCTTGATTCCAGCCATCAGTGGCCAGCCACATGTATGCAAACAAACTCCTGCTATTGAGAGAGTAAACTGAAAATTGCACTGGTGGATCTTGCCCCTACTTGAAATCAAGGCAAGCTGCACTGGTACAAACTGTGCTTTATAGCAGTTTATACGAGAAGTTTGCACTGGTACAGCTACACTGGTGGATGAGATTGGTACAAATCCCAGCCTAGACAACATCTCTGTTTCAGAACTCAAAGTATCTCTGCAGTGCCTCCTCAGACTGAGTAATTGAACGGCGCAGACTACAGTATTTCAGAACCAGCTAGCAGCCCCAGAACAAAGAAAGCAGCAGCGTCTGATTCAGCTCAGACTACACACCCTCTTCTGCAGCTGTGGGAAACCAGTTGTTTACTTAGAGGATAAAATTGAAGATTCTTGAAAACAGAAGCTGAGGACTCTGTACTCTGAGGACTCTGGGTCTCCCTGAATCAGATTAACAAGCACTTTGCTCCTTCAAAAAAAACTCAGAGACAGTTTAATGCTATGTATTAAATTCTGTAGGTATTTTCCTTAAAGGCAAAACCTGCAAAATTAATGCACACTCATTCACTGTCTCTCTCTCACACCCACACACACCTCATTTCTTTAAGCAATTTTTATGCTTCTGCATATTTGGGGAATAGTTTTCAAAAACTAATTCCTCAACCAGTTTAGTAGCCTGTAGGTGAATACCCAGTTATTGGAGACAAGCACATTTGGGGATCTTCAGCATAAAGCTTTTTTTTTTTTTTAAACAAAAAAAACATTTGTAATACAATGAACTTCTTGTGCTGGAATTAAATTGAAGTAGCTGCAATCCCCCATCTGCTCAGTTGATTTAGAGTAGTTGGCTTGTCATTATAAATGGAGTTTAAATCTAGTTGCCTTGAAAAATTAAGCCAATCTGGTTATTAAAATGTTTGATGTAGTCAATTAATATCATGAGAACCAAGATCTATGTGTCCACTCAATACCAGTCCCATGGGAGTTTTGTCACTGTACACAATGGGAGCAGAATCAGGGCTATCTAGCAACGCATTTTAACTAAATTGCTTATCAGCTTGATTTTGATGGAGGAAATTGCTTGTTTGGAGATTGTATTTGGTGTACATTACCAATATGACTGTTCAGCAATTACTAACATAAATTGATTCTTGTTGTTAATTAGCATGTTATGAACAAAGGGAATAAAATGAATGCTTTAGAAGGTTTTAATTTTTATTATATACAGTGCTGTTTGGCAGGTCAGACTCATCCAAAGGGACTTTTTGATTAACAGGTAGTTGGAAGGATTTGTTGATATGCAAATTACTTGTTTATAGAATTTGAGTTCCGGGGGGAGAGGGGAAAAGAGAAGGAGAGTTGATACTATCTGAATTTTTAACTGTTTTGATGTATTGGTGGCAGGGTTGCTGCAGCAGCCAGAGTTGGTCCCAAGATACGAAAGAGACAGGGTGGGTGAAGTAATATCTGCTCTTGGACCAACTTCAGTTGTTGAGAGAGATAAGCTTTTAAACTTCACAGACAAGTGGAGCTCAAAAGCTTGTCTCTCTCACCAACAGAAGCTGGTCCAATAAAAGATATTACCTTACCCACCTTGTCTCTCCCTCGATTTATTAGGTAATTTTTTCTTTTTGGCCGCATGGTACCATAATCATGGTACCATAATGATACTAAAGCCTAAATCATTCCCACTATGGCCTCTCACTGTGTCCATTATTTTACCTCATTGGAAAGGTGGATTAATCAAGGCCCTAATTAGCAGAGCTGGTTAGAAAAAAATTGAATCTCAGTGTTTTTACTGTGGAAAAAGGAACATTTTTCGGCAACAATTTTCACAGAAAGAATTTCCCATTTTTCAACCAGCTCTTCTTAGTAAAAATAGCTCATTCCACACTATGGTAGTTAGCAAGGTTGGAAGTTGGGCCTCAACCTATGTTGAGGGGGTTTTTTTTAAACATACTATTTGGGACTAGCCCTAGAGCAATTTGAACAGTTGGGAAAGGAGGGATAGTCTGTGTGTGCAGGGCTATAGGAACAGGAAGCTGGGAACAGGCACCAATTGGAAGCACTGGTACAGGTGAGGGGGTTTCAACCAAATAGTACAAATAGGATGACCAGATGGCCCGATACTAGAGGCTTTGTCTTATATAGGCAGTTATGCACCCCACCCCACCCCGAAAAAAGTGTCCCAATTTTTCACACTTGCTGTCTGGTCACCCTAAGTACAAATGTTCCTCTGGATCACAGTGTGTTACAGGAAAGAGAGATTAATTATAGAACAGTGGATAAATTAACTAGTCAGCCAGTTTCCCATCAGGTCAAGCCTGTTAATTCACCCACGCATAGATGCCCACTAATCACCTGCAATTTGAGCTCAGACATTTGGCATGGATTGTAGAGCCCCATTCCAGCATTATGATTTCCCTTCACTCCACCTATTAGTCTTGATCCTACAAACTCTGTCTCTGGAATGGGAACTGGGTGTTTTCTCACTGTTTCTGCATGTTGTCCTCAATGGGGATTCCCACTTACAAAAAAGAAAGATGAAGTCGGTCTCTTATCTTTACTTTACTCAGTCCGGCCAGTCTTGTACTCACAGTTTGGTTCATTAGATTAACAAAAGCTGACCTAGGTAACTCAGGGACTTACTAGACGAGAAAATCCCATCTAAAGCATATTTCATGACCTATTTCCTCACAAATTCACTGACCAGCTTGGGCTGCTGGAGTGAATGCTAGTAAATAAAATCAGAACATAGGCTGCTGAGCTTAAGAGTGTCAACAAGGGCACAGTCCCCATGGCTAAGATGTTCTAAAAATTCAGTCACATCACAAGCTGATGACTAATAAGCCTGGAACCTCTGGTTGCAGTTTAGTGAAAACTCCCATTAATTCTTTACAAGACCTTTAGAAGATATGCCACAATAGGATAGTTAATGCTTCCTCCAACTCTGCTGGCTCTCAAAGCTCAGAATATGACTTCGTGGCCTACTCTGACATTTTTTCTTCCTGCTTCCAGGTTGTTTGTTTGTGTCTTGCTTAAAAATTTCCTACCGTGCCAGTTGTAGGAAGGTCAACTGATAGTTCACAATCCAGCAGAGGAGAAAAATAGTAAAAAATTAATACATTGTCAACCATTTTGACCCTCACACTCAGGTTTTTTTGTTTTGTTTTGGGTAGTTAAATGAGAGTTATAAAAGATAAAGCTGTATGCCAAGGGTCCAGGCCTGCTCAACGTATTAAAGCAAACAGGGAATTTATAACCTCATCCAATATCCTTGAGGCTGAGAACTATGCCTTTATTGAACATATATGTAGGGGCTGGGTGTTTTACTTTATGTGAATCAGGGCAGCAAGCTCAGGCATTTGCACATAACATGCCAGATGCATTTTGCGGTCAAGGCACCTTATAGGAAAAAGTAGTATCTGAATACTCCCAAAGTTTATAAGGCATCATTTATTCCTCTCAAGTTATGAATAATGAGGCAGTAACCATGTAGGTTATGCTTGATTTAGAAACGTATGCCATAACTTTGATTGCTGCTGGCTCACATATTAATGGACATACATATTTTGGTGGTAAACAAAGGCCTTAACATTATTATTTTTAATAAATACATCGCAAAAAAGTCTGGTAACTCTTGCTACGCCAATCTTTGCTACTGTATCCTTGCACAACTGGGGCACTAAGCATTCTATCTGTCATAGGGACAGAGTCATTGTGGTTATTAAGCCCCATTTTAGCAAGATTTTTCTCCATGAACATGATCATCTCATGTGGGGAAAGCCTTCTATGGTGCAGCTTCTTTGCTGGCTATAGAAGACTTTAGCCATTTGGAGGGTAAAAGAGAACCTTTGGTCTGATATTGATCTGATGTTGTGAGCTAAGCAGAACAAACTTTGTGAGTTCAAGAAGTATGAATGCAACAAAACTTTTCAAAGTTTCTTTAAATTCAAAATTCCAAGTTTAATTCTGCCAACATTATTTGATATTAATATGCAGAAGTCAGTTTGTGTTCTCATTTCAGCTGGTGTAACTCCTTTGACTTCATAGAATATCAGGGTTGGAAGGGACCTCAGGAGGCCATCTAGTCCGACCCCCTGCTCAAAGCAGGACCAATCCCCAACTAAATCATCCCAGCCAGGGCTTTGTCAAGCCTGACCTTAAAAACCTTGAAGGAAGGAGAGTCCACCTCCTCCATAGGTAACCCATTCCAGTGTTTCACCACCCTCCTAGTGAAAAGTTTTTTCCTAATATCCAACCTAAACCTCCCCCCACTGCAGCTTGAGACCATTACTCCTTGTTCTGTCATCAGCTACCACTGAGAACAGTCTAGATCCATCCTCTTTGGAACCCCCTTTCAGGTAGTTGAAAGCAGCTATCAAATCCCCCCTCATTCTTCTCTTCTGCAGACTAAATAACCTCAGTTCCTTCAGCCTCTCCTCATAAGACATGTGCTCCAGCCCCCTAATCATTTTTGTTGCCCTTTCCAATTTTTCCACATCCTTCTTGTAGTGTGGGGCCCAAAACTGGACACACTACTCCAGATGAGTACACCAATGCCGAATAGAGGGGAATGATCACGTCCCTCGATCTGCTGGCAATGCTCCTACTTATACAGCCCAAAATGCCGTTAGCCTTCTTGGCAACAAGGGCACACTGTTGACTCATATCCACCTTCTCGTCCACTGTAATCCCCAGGTCCTTTTCTGCAGAACTGCTGCTTAGCCAGTCGATCCCCAGCCTGTAGCAGTGCATGGGATTCTTCCTTCCTAAGTGCAGGACTCTGCACTTGTCCTTGTTGAACCGCATCAGATTTCTTTTGGCCCAATCGTCTAATTTGTCTAGGACCGTCTGTATCCTATCTCTACCCTCCAGCGTATCTACCACTTCTCCCAGTTCAGTGTCATCTGCAAACTTGCTGAGGGTGCAATCCACACCATCCTCCAGATCATTAATGGCTCCAGTGGAATCACTCTGGATTTTCACCAATGTAACAGACAGCACAATGTAACAGTTTTTTTAAATTTTAAATCTGAGTTTAAATCAGAATTCCCAAGTTCGGGAAATATTGTCTATTTTCTGTGCTGATCTTAGGTCCAAGTATTCAGATATTCTGAATTCAGATACTAAAATGTAAATCATTAGCTCAGTCCTTTTCTACCTGCCCATGTGGTGTGTAGCTATATGAATCTACTACCCAAAGTTCCTACTTTAAGTCAGCAGTGGCCACTATGATAGTCTGAGCTATAGAAGTGCTGTGGAGAATGCTTCATGAGCAGATGTCGGGGGAGGATCATTTCTCCCAGTCGCTGGTGAGCTCCCCCTTCATAAATCCCATTTTCTATGGATTTGCAAAAGGGACAGAGATTTAGACCTTAATGACATGTGACCATTTTCTAAAATCTATTATTATTATATAACATACATGATGCTCTGTACCTGGCATAATATCACACCAATTAGCACACAGTGAATCACTGTAAGTTCAGTCAGGGTCGTAAAAATGCTTTTTTATGCCATGAAGGTATTTTCTTTTTTTTTTCTTCCTTTGTTTGTTTGTTATTGCCAGTGGATTTTTTTTTTCTCCCATTAAGTTAAGTTTAAATCATGATGACCCTCTGAGGGTCTGGAGTTTAAATTCCAAATGCCAGGCTGCTGGGCTTTTAAAAATGCTGGAACAGTGGCACTAATTTTTCAGTCTTGGTTGCCTAAAGCGAGGCATCTCGGTAAGTTGCCTGATTGTCAGAGATGCTGAATACCCACAGTTCCCTCTGACTACTTTGGGAGTAAAGGGCATTCATCACCCCTGAGAAATCAGGCTATTTATTATTATTATTTATATTGCAGTAGTATCCAAAGGCCCCAATCAGATTTGAGCCCCTTGTACTGTGTGACATACAGGAAGAGAAACAATCCCTGCTCCAAGGACCTGACCACCTAAAATACAGATTTTAAATTAAGACAAAATGCAGCCAAGTTGATGCAACAAACAAGCAGGAGGAACCAGGGAAGACAAGCGTTAATGACAGGTGCTTAACTCTGGGCAACCAGTTTGGAAAATTTTGGCCAATGACATTAGTCTCTTGAATTTTAAACAGCTACAAAGCGCAACAACATTTTCTGTCTTATATGTTTGTGAAAATATTTCAACCCCTGACAGCTCTGAGTTCGAGCTGCTGCTGAAGAGTACATATTACTTGATGCCTATGGCAACTATTGTTGCAGCAGGGAAATTATGCCAACCCCTGCAGTGCACTTCATATGTGGTAAATTCACTTAACAGCAATTTAGAAGACGACACCCTGGTGCTGTGCCAGTTTGAGCCAGATGGTCACGGAGATTATTAAAATCATGCATGTTGCAAAAACCTCTGAAAAATTGCACTGTTAGAAAGTTTACTAGCATGGTGGGGATCCTAATAAAAACAATCAGGATATATATCAAAATAGTATTTACAGACAAATTCACGGTATGATTCTCCACTGTTTAATCATAATTTCCCCTCCTGCGTCTTTTAGGTTCAACTAATCCACTATAACCATGAGTTGTATACAAATGTCACAGAGGCTGCAAAGAGTCCCAATGGCTTGGTGGTAGTTTCTATATTTATGAAAGTAAGTATTTAAATTTCATAAATATTATCTAATGTTTAAATTACTGAGATTTTGCCATGAACAGAATTTTAGAATTAGCACTAGTCACCATCGTTTGTATTGTGTCAGCGCCTGTTGCTTCAGTCAGAAGTCAAGAGACCCCATTGTGCTATGCACTGTACACTCATAATGAAAGAGACTGTCCCTGCTCCACAGAGCCTGAAGTCTAATGGGGAAACACACTGTGTGGGGGGAAAACAGTTTGGTAGGGAGGACAAGGCACAGTGAAACAAACATATTTGATACAATAAACGGCAGCTATTGCAGTTTATAGTTTCACATTAAAATGCTCAGGGAAGTTATTAATTCTGCAGATTTGAGGGTCTGAAAAGATGCAAAAGTGAATATATAATTAAAATTAACACTTTTCTTGTGGGGGTGAGGAGTGGGGAGAGAGAACAATTGCATTTTAGAGGAGTGGTGACTGGTTATAAATCAAGAAATGAGTTTCCCTACCAATGTCATTTAAAACACCTTAGATTATCACAACTGAAAGAATGTTGAAAATCTAGTTGTCTTTTACTTTTTTTGCATTTCACACAGGTAGAAGAACATACGATTATTATCTATTAGCCTTCATACCAGACATGCCCTCTACACTCCTCCACATCTAATGTTAATACTCAGAGCTCAGAATTTATTCAAACACTTTAGAATCCTCCTCTCCTCTTATTACCTCCTTGCGGCAATACATGTGTTATACCATTGTGTATCCTCCACCTTGCCTTACTAAGTGTTTATTGCAAAATATTAGCTGCTCCTACGAGGGGAACAATGCTCTGATTTACTATGCACCTCAAAGTATCTAGCCCATGTTCACAGAAATTATATAGAGTCAGTCTTTTAAAAAAAGAAAAGAAAAATCCCTTTTAGTATACTCTGATCTAAATTTATAAGGATCGAACTTACTGTCAAAACACCAACCTCATAATTAAAATATCTATTTCACCAGTTATCTTGGAAAGTTGGACCTCCTTGCTGCCTTTTGTACAGCTCTAATATTTGAGGTATTTGTCAGAAAGATCTTCAGGTTATCTCTTTCCTCCCTGATATACTGTACTGTGAGGCCAGTGAGTTAACTGTAGTTTGTGCAAAGGGGTAGAATTGAAGCATCTCCTGGATACTGCCCACAATTTTCAGTTCTGTGTGAATAACTTCATCATTCCTGTGTACTACTTTAGTTGCACTCCTAATGGAATGAGTAACCCGAAGTGTAGAACCTGATTTGTTGTTTCCCTTCACACAGATACTTGGGTCTTTGCCTTCCATATATAGTGACAGTGCATGTTTTGTTTGGAATGTCTGAGTCAGTGTAAATCATTCCCTGAAATAATTCTGCATCAAAATAGACAAAGTGTTTGATGGCCACCGAACAGAACTGTTCCCTACTGCCAAATATTTCAGTAGGTTTAAATGTTGAGGGGTAAAAAATATTTCACAGAGAAAAGCACTGAATGCACCAGATCCTGTTCCATATAGCACTTGATCAGGCATGCCCTGGCCACCTCCTGATATTGGGGGATGAGCTGATTCGGGGAGAAATCCCCTGCTTGTTCTATGGGGAGGAGAAAAACAAACAAACAATCTGGGGAAACAACTACAAGGATTTCAGAGGTTTCCTGTTCCTCAAATGGTGAGGATTCAGAACAGAACCTTCCCAATGCTTGGCGGCAGTTTGGAGGTGGGATTCTGGTTCAGACCCATAATGGCTATATTACACATTTTATGACATTTCCAAGCTTCACAATAAAAGAGTTTTGAAACCTGCATGTGTCACAGCAGCATCCATCCAAATCACTAAGAAACGTTCTGTAACTCAGACAGGACAGGCCAGCAGGGAGAATTGATTAGAGTGCCAGGAGGCCAGGTACAGAACCTCAACCAAGCTACATAAATGTGTTGTATAAACAGGACTTTAGAGGGCATGTACTAAGTGACAACAACACTTGTTAGCTCTGCCACTCACAGTGCAATAAAATATCCTAGGATGAATAACAAAACTAAAATACTAATACATGTAATATTCTGCATACAACCTTCCACCGTACGCAGTTCGCTCAGTCAGACTTCTCTTGCAGCCTGCATAGCCTGGTGCTGGGAATCTCACAGATAACATGCAATTCTAAATAAAGATAAAAAGTTACAAGAAATAGAGACAACAGAGAGAGGAGGAGACCTGAAATAGGAGATATAGGAGATGTCACGTGATATGATACTGAATATTCTATGAGAGAATACCAAGTAGAGTGCTAATCACCTATAAATCCACCCAATTCAATTATGCTGAGATCTAGACCCTATTTCACATTTTTATCCATGTGTTTATTTTTCCTTCTATTTTCCATTGAATTTATTTTTAGCTGCAAACTTTCTGACCACTTCTGTTAGAGACATATCCATCTATAGTTCATTATGCCTCTCCCCGCAAAAGTCCTGCAAAGCAATGACATAGCTTTTTTTCCATACTTTTCTCTCTCTCTTTACACACACACACACACACACAAAAGCTATATTTTCCTGAAAGGTGAGGCTTGTGGTAACAAAGTTTTTGACATTCATTTTTCTCCCTTAGGTGTCTGAATCATCAAATCCATTTCTAAATCGCATGCTAAACAGAGACACCATAACAAGAATAACGTATAAAAGTAAGTTTCTTTTTATTCACCATGACTGTCAGCTGCATGTAGTTAATGTATAAGCATATATTTAGTGAACCACAGGATGTGAGGGACATCTCATAATGGACAAAAGCTATAAGGTTTGTATTGCCAGTTATCATTTGATAAATTTGGGGACATAACAAAATCAGAAGAACCTAGTAGAGCTATCAGTCAATATAGTATGAATTTGGAAGTTCAAAGCATATGTTGTGTTTGAAAGAGCAATAAATTAAACTAAATTCTACAAATATACCTATACTGTTCTTACATAGGGGAAATGCATTTGTGTTAAAAATGAAAGTTACATGCGGAACAGTGTGGATTATATCAAATCAGAACATATTTTAATTCACAAAATATTACCTAGTTCCTTGTTTCATGATCATGTATTTTAACATGCAAGTGGGTATTTCCCATATTATTCAATATTAAGCAATGGTTCCTTTTTATTAATTGCATTTAAAAAGATGCTATTTCTATTGAATTGCTACTGCATATAATGGTAGTAGTATGAAGATGTCATGAAGATAAGTATTGTACATTTGCTGTATGTGGAATGCATTTAAGTGAGAATGTTAGTAATTCTCACTTACCAATGAATGGAAAGCTAAAGCTTAAATGTCAGCTAACAATGAAGGTAACTTTAAGGCAGGAAAAATATAAAGGTCTTGATTGAGCAAATTAAATGTCTTCTCTTTGGAAATCCTAGCCCCATTTTGCTTTTAAAAACTGGGAAAGTATGTAGTTCAGTGGTTAGCTAGGGGAGTGGCTATCAGGACTCTTCTGTTCTAGTCCCAGTTCCGTGGTCTTGGGCAAGTTACTTAAGGTATCTGTGCCTCAGCTTACCCATCTATAAAACTGAGTTTTCCACCATAAACCTCACAAGGGGTTAAGGTTAATTTTAAACCTTAAAGTCTTGCAAACCTCATTTGCTTTGAACTGAGCCTGAAACTCCAAGGCACTCTGAAAGATCTATTAAACCTTGACAAGTTTCATATTCGTAACAAAACTTGCCTGATCTCAGGTTTGTCTGTGAAAGGCTTGGAGAATTTCTTCTAAATACATATTTACTGTATGCATGCTCCCCTATTATGGGACAGATCATGCCCTCCTATGGAAACCCGCTTTTTCCCTCCCCTGCAGTGGTTACAACATTAAGAGGAAAAGATTAATATATTAAGTTTCAGAAAGGGACCATTATGATCATCTAATCCAGTGGTGGGCAACCTGCGGCCCATCAGAGTAATCCGCTGGCGGGCTGCAAAACAGTTTGTTTACATTGACCATCCCCAGGCACGGCTGCCCGCAGCTCCCAGTGGCCACGGTTCACCTTTCCCAGCAAATAGGAGCTGTCCCTGTGGCACACACTGCTTCCCGCAGCTCCTATCAGCTGGGAACGACAAACCGCGGCCACTATGAGCTGTGGGCAACCGCGCCTGTGGATGGTCAATGTAAACAAATTGTCTTGCAGCCCACCAGCGGATTGCCCTGATGGGCTGCAGGTTGCCCACCACTGATCTAATCTGACCTCCTGCATAGCACAGGCCATAGAATTTCAACCAGTAATTCCTACATCTTAAAATCGCGTATATATTTTAGAACGACATCTAGTCTTGATGTAAAGACTTCAAGTCCTGGAGAATCCACCATATCCCTAGGGAAATTGTTCCAATAGTTAATTACACGCTATTAAAAATGTGCAACTTATTTCTTCTCCCCATATAGGTACTTATGAAAAGGGGGAGAAGAAATTAAAGAGACAAACTTTTCCCTCAGATCTTTCGCTCACTGGGTAGGATTTTCTCCCCACCCTTAGAGAAGTAGTAGGGGGTTGGGCCAAGTTTGTAGATGGTCTGCTTTCCTTCCCCCAAATATCCTGGCAGACAGCACAGCTTCATGGTAGCTAAAATGCTAGGGTTTCTCTCACCAGCCACTGCCCCTAGAATATTCTGAAGGGATGAATCACAGCACAGTAGTAGTTAAGGCATTAACTTTTCTGAGGATTCCCTGTGGAGCGATAGGGAAGAGATATGAGTTCCCCTTGCTGATTCTCCAAATCCTGAAAAATGGATTCCTGGGCCAGCAAAGTACTCTTCAGGGGCCAGACAGACATCTGGCCTATGCCACAGAGGAAGCTCTTCCTCCTCTATCCCCCCCAAACACTCCCCTCTCCCCAAAAATCTATGGGAGGGAAGCTGTTTCTGTCTAGAGTGTAGATACCATGTTCTTTAACCTTTCCGTGATTATTTTTCCTTTTCTGTGAAAACAAACTATGAAATCTGTTCCAATCACACTGAATTTAGGTCATGAGATGAGCCATGAATTTAGGCATTAAGGTGAAAATGCAATATGTAGGTAGTTTTAGATATCATAGTCAAATGTTACTGGACCCGTTTTAAAATTTTAATTATGGTTATCATTGACCCGCATAGCTGTTAAAATCAAGCCCTAAATAGATACAGTGCACAATGTGCTGCTGCAGTACACTGAGCTTACTTTCTGCAGTAACAAGTATTGATTAGAAGTGTTTTTAGTGCAAATTGGGAATGTGAAAAAGTCACTGAAAGTAATTCTGCAGTTGCCGTGCTTGACGGATTATAGTGTCATTGCTGAAAAAATGAAATTACTTCATATATTACAAGGATTTCTATCCTGCATTTAACAGCTGGGATTTTTTTAACTTGTGCTTTAGGGATCCACAGTGAATACTCGGTGTACTCTTAACAAAATGGCCAGTCCCAATTACTTCAGTGAGAGCCTGGCCAGAGTGACAGGTATAGATTGGGTCCAAAGTCAGGCACAGTAAGTAGGGCAGTTCAAGCAATGATTAAAAATGTAGTAAAAGATGTTTAGTCTGTTACATAATAAGCCCAAGGACAAAATGTATCAAAAGGGGAATTTGAAATGTAAGAAAACATTAATGGTTAAAATGGACGTAACTTACCCCCCCTTGGCATTCCAAAGTGGATTTTAAATGCCTGTTTTAGACTTCTTCCAGTGGCTCAGCACCAAAAATTGGATTTGAGCAGGTTGAAATGACTATTCTTTTAAATAGACTTAGTCAGGAACTATATGAATATCTCTAAAGAAAAATTGCTTTAATATTCATGTTTAAAGTAGGGCAGCTGAGGGGCTGAAGGTGGTTTACTTTTATTTTAAAACAGCAATATTGGTTTTTAAAACTGAGATATGCCACGCTAGTTTACGCTTTTGCTGGCAGAAGAGCCCACACTTCACTTAATGTTGGATAAAACCAGCACTTTAGCTTCCAAGGAACCTGTGCAGAAATTTGGGCTTCATGTGCTGCACCAGAATTACTGCCAAGAAGCCATCTGAAAGGGAAAAGCTGTTGAATTTTGGGCTTACTTCCTTAAATTTAATGCTTAACACTTAACTGCCTCGCAGGGGAACATATGAATAAGTATCCCAATCTTAGATTCGGCCAAGAGAATTTTTGGCCAAATTTATGGACAGAGTCTCAAATTTCAGAGGCTTCCATTTTTGGATGCCCAACTGTAGACACCAAGGACCTGACTATCAGAAGTGCTGAGCTCTCAAAGCTCCAGGCATAAGCAGTGGGAGCTATGGATGCGCGGCATCTCTGAAAATCAGGTCCTCGGTGTCTAAAGATGGGCATCCAACATTATAGGCCACTTTTCTCAATCTGGGCAGAAGTAATTTGTCCAAGGCAACAGGTGGAGACACTCAGAGCTAGAATTAAAACTTGGGACCACTTAGTTTCCTATCCTCTTCCTATCCTAATCTCTAGACCGTGCCTTTCTCCTGTTGGATTATTGTTTTTGTACTTGGTTTTACCTCAGCACAGGGAGCTGAACTAGATGACCTCTCAAAGTCCCTTCCAGCCCGACATTTCTAGATTCCATATTATGAACCTGGAAGATCCAATGTGATAGAGTAGTTTTTAAACACTATATTCTCTGTAAAATATCACTATGTATTTGAACCCTAACTATCCAGACTCAAAAGCCCAGTCTTGCTCCCATTGAAGTCAATGGGAGTTTGCCACTGACAGCACTGGGATTAGGTTCTACCATTTTAGCATGTTGCATTTTTAATTTCGTAAAGGAAAGTACATAGCTTAATTAGTTTCTTAAAGAGGGCTAATTTTGTTGTGTGTGGTTCTTGCTATGAAGCAGGGGGGATTAGGAAAATTAACAAATGCAGAGAAAAGAATGAGTATTTCAACATCCGTAAAGAAAATTGTCAGAGTCAAGACCTTTATGTAAATTAATGTGAAAGCTAATGAAATGTAATTTGTGTAGAGAAAAGTTCATGACTTCAGAAATTGTCCTGAGGCATAAGCAGCTCAAGATAAACAGAATGTGAGTTGCAGATAGGAATGATGCTTAGATTTTATCAAAGTCTGAAAACAGTTATTAAAGAAGGATATTGACAAAGGATGCAGAGAAGCCTCACCCAGAATAACTTTGAACATTATGAAGTATATACGTTCAATAGAAGTCATATATTTTAAAACACATCACATGAAAGGGTGACAGTCTATTACTATTGAAAACGCAAGATTTCTGTGACATATCTACTAGAAAAAAACTTGACTAAGATATGGAAAAATGGGAGTGGTGGGAAGAGAGAGTGGTGGTTCAAGGCTTTTCTCAGGCCACATTCCTAGAGGAGTCTGCATATTTTCAGTATGAGTTTGGACCAAATAAGGACTCAGTTCAATATTTGCTTTTATTGGGCTACAATATTTTCTTCCACCTCTTCATTACCCTTTTCATCCCTTTCCTGGGGCACATTAAGATGGAAAGAGAAACTCTACCTCTTCTGTCATTCCCATGAATTGCTATTTAGGGGGATCTGTAATATGCACTGTTCACTTTCTTGCCATAAATGTGCTCCAGCTGAAAACAGATGTAGTGGACCCAGTTCATCCCAAGTGTGGCTCCATTGCTCAGTTTCAAGTGGAAAAAATAGACCACAACTTAAACATAATTCAACCAAAGCATCAATGTGGGCAAATAGCTCTCAGATGAACTGAATACTGGTCAGCCCCAAAGAATCAGATTATATCTTGCGGGACCCTGAGACTCCAACAAGCTAATATGGGGCCTGATCCAGAGGCCAGTAAAGTCAGTGGGAGTCTTTCCATTGACTTCAATCAGCTTTGCATCAGCCTCAAACGCCAAGGTTTTTTTCCCCCTCTGGGCCCCACAACCTGGTAGATAGCTCACTTCTAACCCTGTTTACATGAATTCAGGGTGCCACCCAGGTCAGGCTTCATCTGTGCTGGAGTGTATAAGCTCTTACTTTCACTCTGTATAGAAACTCTGTGTTCCTATGCACCTTTGTGCCTGGTTTTTGATGATCTAAACCCAACCCTCACATGCTCAGTTGGTTGCTCCTGCTAATCTCAGCCTTGTGACTTCCACTTAAAGCTCTGTCGTTTATTTCTTGGATGGGATACATAGAGCATTGTTATTTTATAACTGCAGTTCAAATCTGTGGCGTTATTTGTAACTCAGATGGTACTTACTGAGTGCATTACATCACAGTAAGCAAATAGATCTAAGAGTGGGAGAGCGGCACACCAGGAAATACATTACAAATGATTTAGGGACTAAATGGTGTTTGACTCCTGCATAGGTACACAAGGGAGGCAGAAAGCCCAAGGATCCCCTGTTCCCCATTTAGAGGTATATCACAAAGGGAGTCCTCGCATTCAGGGAATGCAGTGACTCTATGGTTACTTCTACCATATGCAAAAGGGGCCAGGTCTAGTCCCTACAATTCTACACCAGAGATGGGAGTAACTGCTGCACTCTCCCCAAGGGTATTGCATCATCAGCCAGGCTCTTCTTGTGTTCCCAGAGGTTCTGCCAGACTTCACACTAGAGTGGGGGTGCGCCACAACAGCTCAGTTCAGCCCTTTGTTATATGCCTCAGTCCTGCCCTAGATCATGACGACTGTTGTCTGAGGGGACTGAACAGGGCCACTTATGCAGGTTAAAAATCCGCATTAAGAATAATAGGCTAAATTCACCATTGGCGTAAAACAGGGGCAATTCCACTGAAACAAGTAGAGTTTCCTGCATTTATACCAGCAATGAAGCTGACTGCATGTCTTCCCCATTTGATACCTTGCTGTATTGCTTCTAGCCTAATTCTCATAGTGCCCACCTATAGCAGAGCAGGTAAAATAAAAAAGATGTGACCCAAAAATAAGCCATAAATTACTAATATCCCAGATCTTCACTAATTTCTTCGGCTGGCTCCTGGTAGAGACTTCAGGGCAAATTCTGCTCTCGTTTAAACCGTTGCAAACCCATTGAAGTTAATATGGAGGTCAATAAGAGAATTTGGCCCTTGGCGTTTGAAACTATCTATTGTTACTGATTCCATGCCATTTAGAATGAACTACACCAGTCTCCCTGGTTTATAAATAATTAGAAGGATGTTCATGTGGGGGAAAGAGGCATGTAATGACTCCTACAAAACAATCCTGGGCATGAAAAAATGCATTCCATGCTCACTAATTCCAGCAAAATTATTGCTACACTGCTAAATATTTTTACTAATAGGGCTTAGTGTATTCAGTCCTCTCTAGCTGTTAAAATTTAACACCATTCTAGCTCAGTAATGCAACAGCAATGGGTTAGCACTTTTATCTGGAACATTTTTTGGCTTGGAAACACATTCAGAATCCCAGGCCTTAGGCCAATGGAGGCTGAACATGTTAACAAAGGCGATAGACTCAGTCACCTAGGTGAGAGTAATAGTGTGTTCCACTCTATTAGTAGACCCCACAATTGATATATAGAACTGCATTCATATTGACTGCAAGTACAAAAAGGGGTGGGACTTCAGATTTCTCACAGCCAAGAAAGTACACTGTGGAGACATCTTTCCTGAAATAAAGAAGATTAAGTCTGAACAGATTTTAAATAGATATCAGGCCTGATCTTGTGTAACCCACTGGTGAACGTGTCCAGTCTCTACCCAATCACTGGTGTTTATGAATTATATAGTCCCAGCTAGGGAGACTTCACTGTTTAGTTCATACTGTAGCAACTCATGCATTTAGCTCCCTAAATCCCCAGTGTGTTGGTCAAGATAGCAGCCATCACATTTGCATTCCCAGGGCACTCCAACTATCTACTGCCTGAGACAGGAGTTTGTGATGCAAAAGGGTCTTTTTTCCCCCCTCACACACAACATAGAACAGGTATTTTGCATGAGTAAGCCTTATCCTTTAGCAGCAATCTCTCAAATGGAGATGAAATATCACATTTTTTAAGTGCTTGCATGCTTCCTTGATCATTGCAACTTTTCTGCTTTCTTTTTGGAAGGTAGGAGAGGGAAATAGAGGAGGAAGGAGTGGAGGTTCTTTGTTAATTGTGCAATACCATGAATGTTGATCAAGGACATTTTATGTAAAAATTGTTGTAAATGAGGATATTGAAACAATAGGTACAGATTTTATTATACTAGTGACACAAAGTAGAGCATAAATGAAGTAAGTTGATTTACTTCACGAGTGACACCTGGAGAAATGTGGCTTATATGACACACACATACTGCAACTGAATCAAAGACTCAAGTTATTTACTTCCATTGAATCTTCACATGCTTGACCACACTTTCATGACTATTTCTGCTGCTGTCAAAGAAAAGAGTAACAGGTGAAATGAAGTAACTGCCTGACCTGTCAGCTGTTTAAGATGAAGCTGTCTACACCGAACACTTTGGCTAATATAAGCTAAAATTTAGCATGAATTTCATAACTTTATTAAAAGTGAACACAAAAATATATTTACAATTTCAAGAACGCTTTCCCTCCCCTTTTTCTTTTTTCAATAGCTTGTCTAAAAGATGTATTGATTGTAAATTAATTGCTCATTAACATGCTGTTTTTAATTCTAGTTAAGTTTACAATAAATGTTGTATGGGAAACTTCATATAAACTCAGTGGAAAGTCATGACCGTTCTGATATAGATTAGAAGTGATAGACTAGAGACCTCAGTCTAAAGCACATGATCAGAAATCTTGCCCTGGTCTACCCTGGGGGCGGGGGAGTTGATCTAAGTTATGTAACTTCAGCTACGTAAATAAACGTAGCTGAAGTTGACATACTTAGACCTACAGTGAGTCAACTCCTGCCGTTTCCCCGTCGACTCTGCCTGCGCCTCTTGCGGCTGTGGAGTCCAGGAGTCAATGGGAGAGCGCTCGGGGGTCAATTTATCGCGTCTAGACTAGACACAATAAATTGATCCCCACTGAATCAATCGCTGATCCGGGGGGTAGTGTAGACATACTCTTATCATTTGGTTTCCACTGCATTTGCTTCCATACCTCCCCATTAATGTCAATGTGAGGTCCTTTCATTTACTGAAAGGAGAAGAAATGTACTTAATCTGCAGCATGGCAGCACACCTTCCTTGCCCACATAGTATTTGCTTTACTCATGAACCATACCAAACACATTACATGCAATTGAAAGCAGTCACTGAGATTTCACCATTACTTCATCTTACCAGCCCAGTTTCCTCAGTGATGCATCATATTGGTAGAGGAGACAGCTGACAAGTTTAAATGTAAAGTACCCCAGCATAACAACTAGTAAGGAACTGTTTGAGTCTGAAATGCTGCAGAGAATCCTGGAGAATCAGAGTTACAGCTTTGAAAGACTTGCAGAAAGCACTGTAGGGTCAGTGTTATGTAACAGCAATAAATACATACAATATAGCAGGGGCTGAGCAGGTTTGAGGACTCCTAAAAGTTATATCCATTTCTAATCATATGCTATCACATGTCCACACTCTGCAGTCATCTACAAAGGGACACCTCATTAATACCACAGAGGATATGAAAAAAGTCGGAAGGCCAGTAAGTTTCTTTACAGCATATTTTCTCACCTCTGACTTGAGCATTCCGAGTTTATACTGCATCCACTCCCAGTGTGCTCATTAAAGGACAGCAGGCTTCACTGAGCAGCTTTATCATCATACATTAACCTTAACAAGGCGGAACAATCTTTTCTCTCAAACAAGGGTAATTAAGCTTTAACGCTCTTGGTGTTCCCATGGTTTTGTTGAGCAAAAATTGTTCATCTCTCCAAAAATACGGAGAGTTGGCATTCTCCAAAGGCTGCTGCATCCAAATCAATAAATACAACTTCAACCAGCTTTAAACCCAAATACCTAAAATAGGGCCAAATTCTCACTGCAAATGCTTGTGCTAAACTCCCACTGAAATCGACAGACGCTGTGAGCAAGCACCTAAGGGCAAAGTTACTATATTAAAATCATAATATCTGTTTATGTCCATGTGTTGAACAATCAATTCGTACAGAGCACAAGGTATATTTGTTTGACTTTCTAGTTCAGTAAAACTAAGGTTGAGATTCTAGAGTAAAAGGCATGTGCAACAAAGTTTGTCGTGTGAAAATATTGCTTGATCTAGATCATTTTTCCCCTTTATTCTCTAGATGATGCATACTTACTGCAGGGACTTAATATTGAGGAACTTTATCCCGAGACCTCTAGTTTCATTACATATGATGGGTCCATGACCATTCCACCCTGCTATGAAACAGCAAGTTGGATAATAATGAACAAACCTGTCTACATAACAAGGATGCAGGTAAACTAAAACGAACATAATGGACCTAGTAAATGTCATCAGAAGAATACATATTTTAAATGTGTATCTTTGTAGCATCATATTTGAAATTACGTTTCTCTCTTTGGTTTAGTGCGATACTGTATCTTAAACTATGTTTGTTTTGTAATTTCTGCACAAGGGGGTGCTAGAATAACTAAAAAATACGCAAGTGCAGAAACATAATTGGGACCCTCCTACACTAGGTCAGAAAAGACTAAGAACATTAGAAGAGTGAGGCTTGTGGTCTGATGAGGGATTGTGGCAGCCAGTTTATGTAGTAGGACTTGAGCTAGGACAAAGAGCCTTTGGGGAAGGCTCCAGTCTACATTTTCTGGCACAGAAGAAGGTGGCCGGATTCATGCCAGCACGTGTGTCAAAAATATGGAAGATAGGCCTTTGGTTCCGGAGTGACATATTGAGGGCTACTGTTAGGTAGCAGCAGCATAGAGCAAGCAGTAGGAGCTAGATTCATTCCATTATGTAGGCCAGCTGGGGACCACATTGGTGGAGAATCTTGGCAGCACAGTTCAGTTGCTTTCAAGCCCCACTGAGCGCGCCACAAACAGGAGATCTTCAAGTGTGGGTGCCTGGGAAATGGGGGGTCAAAGGGTGGCACCCTCTGGCAGCAGGCCGCAGCACTATCAGTGCACCTGCATCACTTTCCTTTCTCAGCGTAACCCAAGAGCTCCACTTCAGGCTCCCTTGCTTAAATAATATCCCTCCTTGGGATTGGTTTGTTACCAAAGCATAGTTCCAATAGTCTGTAACAGAAGTCCCAAAACATAGTCCATATCATCCCCAGTCCACATTGTCCTTAAAACCCCATTCTTCTTAGCAGGAAAACCACCAACGCCACCCCCAGCCTCTCTGCTTGAAGTGCATCCTCATCATATTCTGGTGTCTTCTACCACACCTAGGCTCCTTGTTGGTCCCCTTCTGTCCCTTTGCCAGGACAGCCACCCCAGCCTTTTCAACTCGAGTGCAACCCCTCTCTTCCCAGCGGGAACCCCCACAGCCTCTCTGCTGGGAGGTCATCCTGGCCAGAGGAGCATCCCTCACTTCCCCAGCCCTCTCACTGATCCCCTGGGCCCAGCTCTCTGGTGACGTAAGTGGTTAAGCACTTATGTTGCACCCCTGCCTTCAGACCTCTCTGGCTTAGGAGACAGCAGGCACCTCCCTCTGCTCCCTCCTCCTCACTTTTGCCTTCCAGCCCCGGCTCTCTGGCTTGGAGAGGTCAGCTGGCGAACCCCATTTGCTGCTCTCCTGCCTTCAGGCTCTCCCCCCGGCTGCAGGAAACACCTTCTGGCTCTGGCAGCTCTCACCTGTGCCTTTTCCTGGCTCTCACTCAGACAGCTCTGATTCACTGGGTCTCCCTTTATCAGATTCTGCCTGGTCCTTTCTATCCCCCAGGTACTGCCCTGCCCTCTTAATTGGCCAAATGGGAGCCTATTTTGGCAGAGCACTGAACCTATTTAATTTACTGGGGCCAACCACCGTGTGACAGGTGGCAATGTCAGCCAGGGGATTCACTGATTCACCTCATCCCCAGTGTATCCTCCATTAGTGAGAATTCTGAGAGCCCTAAGCAGATTTTAAAGCTGTTTTCTCACCTGGTAGAATCCTCAAGAACTATTAGAAACACAGACTGTCCTCCCCCAGAGTACAGCAGCTCCAGCTAACACATCAGAAGTTATCTAGTCCAAGGAATGAAATAAAGGATGAGAAATCAGGGCTCAGAAATCACATTGGGGCTTCAAATCGTGTCATCTTTGCCAATAAAATGCTACCGAAAGCATGCAATGTATTTTAACTGCATTGTATTAATTCTGTCCAACTGTGCACGGGTTTGGGGAATACAATTTGTTGTTTCATTCTAAATGGGTAGAGTAATTTAGGAGAGGCAGTTGAGAGAAAATGGGTACATATCATACATACTAAACTTCCCAATGAACGTGCATATTTTCTACAATAAATATTTTTGTTACGTTATTACAATAATAATGAAAATTGTTTAGTAGAAAATGAAGATCAGAATGTTTCTATAGCGTACACTGGTACTCAAAGGACATCATCTCAAGGTAACTGCTTCTTGTCAGGCTTTACTGGTTAGATACATACTACAATATTAATACTGCAAACTGATTTACTGTAATACATACTAATTATACAGTATACTCAGACTTGAGAACTGATGCAAGGCGGAAGATTTCCCTTGAAGTCATTAGCACTTCTACAACATGCAAAACACACCTACCAGTGTAGTTCTCTACAAAACTCTCCAAGCTCATTAGATTCCCCCACTTTCCCACAACTCTAACTAATGAGGTAGCCACCAGGAGGAAATGGTAATGAATAAATGCCCTTTAACCTTTAGATTGCCACTTCAAAAGTCATCGTTATAATGGATAGCTGTTTGGTCGTTTGCAATCCAGCTGCTAGTGGACATTTGCCCACCCTACAAATACCACCTTCAAAATTGGCAACTTTGTTAGAAGTCATGATAGGTAAAGACTGTCCCATAAAGGAGTCCCAGGTCAAGGCCAAAGCTCATTAGGAGGGCAATGTAGGGAAGATTGCACTGGTGTTGACCAAGGTAGATCTTTCAGTGAATAGAGAAGATTTCACTCTCCAAGACTGTCAAGTCCCATGCCTTCCAGAAGCACTAACTTCTTTAAAAATACAGATGTGGTGCCAATCAGGCTCTGCATTCAGATTTCTGTGGCATAACCAGTACTTGGGCACTTTCACCCAGAGCTGTCTTCTCAATAGCAAGCCAGAATAGTTACCATAACACCTTTGGGCAATTTTCTCTCATCATTCACCAAATTCCCTTTCTCTGCACCTGCTGCCACTATCTAGTACTATGGATTCCATTTACTTCCTGGTCAGCCAAAGCTCCCTCGTGCCATTTCCATTTATTCTGCACAAAACTGGAGGCTCTCTTTACAATGGGGCTTAGAGAAACAGGATCATGACCACAAAGGAAATGGTTTTGTCTTTACTTAAGGTATCCCAGTTGCCCATGGGTCTAAAAATATGTTTAGTATAGACTGAATCTCTGTCAACCCACCCCAAATTCCAAATCACAAAAATATTGTTAGTATACTTTGCATATAATGATTAATCTAAATAGCCTTCAATATTGTTTATTTATCTTAGAGTGAAGAATAATACTACAGGTCCTTGTTTTGTGTTTTGTACAGATGCATTCTTTACGACTGCTAAGCCAGAATCAGCCATCACAGATATTTCTGAGCATGAGTGACAACTTCAGACCAGTCCAGCCTCTCAACAATCGATGTATCCGAACTAATATCAATTTTAGTTTACAGGGTAAAGATTGTCCAAACAACAGAGCACAGAAACTACAGTATAGAGGTAGGTTTTACATGAGGCACTCTCCAGAACAAAAAGAAAAGGCGGACTTGTGGCATCTTAGAGACTAACCAATTTATTTGAGCATAAGCTTTCATGAGCTACAG
Organism: Chelonia mydas; assembly: GCF_015237465.2. Classification (NCBI taxonomy): domain Eukaryota; kingdom Metazoa; phylum Chordata; order Testudines; family Cheloniidae; genus Chelonia; species Chelonia mydas. The sequence continues at coordinate 12,372,786 of NC_051254.2, forward strand.
CTCACTTCATCGGATGCACAAAAGCTTATGCTTAAATAAATTGGTTAGTCTCTAAGGTGCCACAAGTACTCCTTTTCTTTTTGCCAATACAGACTAACACGGCTGCTACTCTGAAACCTCTCCAGAACAATAATCTCTACACCTGTGTAGAGCTCCTTTCCTCGGAGGATCCTTGTTTGATTTACATTATGTTGTTTTAGTAGCAGTGTACGATGGGACATATCAAAGTGAATCGATATATAAATAGGTGGGATAGGATCTGAATGTAAGTGTCAGATTTCAGCTATCAAGTTTAGAATATCTGAAATCTGAGAAGTTTTACAATGATACACACCATCATAACACCTCACTCCAGTTTATGACAATAGGATAATTTGTAGCTGTAGGTTGTTTTTCTTGAAAAAGAGGTATGGCACGTGCAAATGAGAATCAAAACATAATTGTGCAGATTCTGATCTCAAGTGGAGTAAAATAATAGGCCATGTGACAATTGAAGGAAATGTTATAAGGAAATAAAATGTACTTCTGCTCTGAAAGGTGACTCCATAAAATTAGTAATGTAAGGTTCCACGCTGATTATCTCTTAGCTATTTCCAGAACACATCATCTCACTTTATAATTATGATTTTTCCAGTTGCAAACTGACAATCTAGCTGAGTTCGCTTTAGTTTTCACAACATCAACAACAGACGTTGTGCAATTGGAACTCGGTTTACAATTTCTGTTCATGCTGTTGCCTCCAGAATAGCATCCAACTCCCTCTCCCAGAGCTGTGTTGGCTCCACGGAGATCATGGGTATAAACATTGGTAGAAATGGGATAGTATTGAACGTGAGCAGATATGATAGACTTAAGCAGCTCAATTGAGCAGTCAGGTGCCATTGTGCAGTTGAATCACACTAAATAATTTGATGATAACACTATGTGAAAAATATCAGGAAGGATGATAGTAGAAGTGGTCTGAAATGGGAAATTCAGGTTTCAGAAAGGAATGATTTCTCGAATATTCCAAATTTTTCAGTTTTCAGTTCATATTCCTTCCCTTCCCGTTTTTCTCTTTTCCACTGAAAAATGAGTGAAGGGGGTGAGGAAGGGGTAGAAAGGAAAAAAAATTCTGAAAAAAGGCAAAAACATGACTAAATATTTCATTTTCCAATTTAAAAATTATAATAATTTCCTATTGAAAAAGATATTTTTCATTTAAAATTTTTTGACCAGCTCTAGTCTAGTGGTAAGACTAAGAGCCACATTCTCAATTCATAATTTTGAAATTACTCAACAACTATTTTCTATAAAATACAAACACTGAAGGCACTTAATTTTAAAAATCAGCAATTTTATATTTGGTGTTTTGTAAAGTATAACTGTTATTACTTTTCTTTCAGTAAATGAATGGCTCCTCAAGTAATTAAGACAAACAGGAAGAACTCCTCACCTCAGTGGAATGCTACTACTGTGAATTGACATAATCTAGAATGCACCCAATCTCATTCACTCTTTGGATTCATGACAGTATGTGCAAACGTGCTGCAAGAAAAAAGCTGCCAAGATGGAAACGTAACTAAAAATTCATTCATATGATTGATCGTAATAAAAAAAAGAGACAATAACTACAGTAAATGTGATTACAATTTTGATACAGTTTTCCTGAACTAATTTAGCTTCACAAAGAAAGACTTTTCAGCCTTTGTACATATGAAATTCTTTCTTTCCTCCCCTTCAAAAAAAAAAAATAAGAAAAAGGTGGCTCCGTACAACATCAAAGTGGAGTTGTGTTCTGTGTGCCAAGTAATCCTTGGAAAGCTCTCATTATATCCCTATCATTAATGGATACTGACAAGACAGAACAAGAAGATTGTAGAGGAAACTTATTTCTCGGTTATGATCCTTCTGTTTATTTAATTAAAAAAGGACAGACATTGAGAGATAAGTAGTGTAAATATATCACAGCAGAATATAAAAGAAATTGAAATATATCCCCCTTTGTCACATATCTGTAGTAGGATTTGCCAAAATCAGAAATGATCCATTTTCTGTTTCTTGTTTTACAAAGGTCATACATTGTGTTTGGTTACTGTTAACAACTCAATAAATGTGTTTAACAAATTAATTTAGTACACTCGCTTTGGTTTATTTTTCCTTTCTGAAATGATAAGCCTCTAGCACTTGAGGCAGCTTTACTTTTCTTTTTTACTTTATTTGTTTGCAGCCAGTTTAACTGAGTTAATGGCAATTAGGAATGTATTTAACAAAGCTAGTGTAACTTTAATTCCATTTTATGGTTCATCATTAAGAAGAATTAGGCTCCAGAAGCGGAAGGCAACTGAAAAATGGGTTAGTTTAAAATTACCATTTCCCGGTTTGAGTCCATTATTGAGACATACAAATTCAACCTTGTAAATTGCTGGAAGGGATATATTTTCTTTACAGATGTAGCAGGAGCTGACCAAGTTAAAGCTAATGCCTTTTTTCTTGTTTATAATGGTCATTCACTGTGTTTGGTTACTGTCAAGAACTCAATAAATGTGTTTAACAAGTTCACGTGTGCATATTTTTGATGTTCTTGTATATTACCAATCTTAAAGTTGTCTAATCAGTTGGGTCCCAACTAACCAGGAATCATCCCTCTCTCTGTGATCTACTATGACAGCTGTCAAGTATCAGGGGGTAGCCTTGTTAGTCTGTATCCAGAAAAACAACAACGAGTCCGGTGGCACCTTAAAGACTCAGATTTATTTAGTCTTTAAGGTGCCAACGGACTCCTTGTTGTTGTCATGACAGCTGTGATCATAATGGGGATGTTGCATCTGATCGAGCCAAAGGTGAAACTGTCAGGGGCCAAGTATTCTTAGTGGCTGAACCTGGGGTGTGGAATTCCCTGTCACCAAATATCAGGGTGAGCCCAATTTTGCAGTGTGGGCACAGTGTAGAGCCTCTCTTCACACAGACCTCCCCTCAGTGACAGCAGGGGCAGAACAGCTAGCAGCATTTCTCCTGGAGACAAACAAGCAAGAAAAAAAGGCTGCTTTAAGAAAGTATCGTACATGGTTGAATGGTGAGAATGGAACTGATGTAATTGTTTATAGTGTGCACGGCACCCAGCTGGTGAAAAGTGCATTATGAATCATAGAATATCAGAGTGGGAAGGGACCTCAGGAGGTCATCTTGTCCAACCCCCTGGTCAAAGCAGGATCAATCCTCAGTTTTTGCCCCAGATCCCTAAATGGCCCCCTCAAGGATTGAACTCACAACCCTCGGTTTACCAGGCCAATGCTCAAACCACTGAGCTATCCCTCCCCCCACATAAATACATAGGCTAGATACACATTATTGCTTAGCTACACTCAGTTATATGGCAGTGAACATTATTTTCTTAGCTGTAGATTTGTGTGTATGTTCTTATCCTAAATTGAAAATATACACTACAGTGTCAAAGTTTGTGAGTACTGAAACCAGATAAAAATGTGAACACCTGGACTCAGTGCGACCAATCATCATCATTTTTGCAACCCCACTGACTCTAAACGTGAGAAATTAATCCTAAGGCGGAAAAGGGCGATGCCAATTGCAAGTGGCATTGGACAGAGAGCTACACACACCGCTGCATGGGGCACGGAGTGGCAGTTTGCCATCATTCCATAGGGTCACCTGTTGTAAGTTACAACCTGCTGCTGTCAGTACATCTGTGAAATAGCTGGCAGCTGTTCATCGGAGTTTGTCTGGTGACAGAAGGTAGGAAAGATAAGCCAGGTCTCCATTCTGAAACTTTTAATAAGTAATAAAACCTTTTGGGTATTTCACCGAAAGCTAGCTGAGGGGATTTTAGAAAGAAGGAATGACATGATAGAAAATGCTGGTCCCAGTGAGGATTCATGCTGTGGATTAAGTGAAGCTGGTATATAGAAGCCTTGCAAATAGAGAAATGCAGTAATCACATGGGGATATCGCACATGCATTTGTCAACATTTCCAAATCCATTTTGCAAACTAATGGACTCCATCTCGGCAAGATTTTTTTTTAAATGATAGAAATAGTGGAGATAAGTCCAAACTACAGCACATGATCATTTGGGTACGTTCATATCTGGATTCACAAATCAGAGCAGCCCCTTATCATGGGCCAAATCGAAACTCTGAACTCCAATACCCACAAACATTGGGAACATACAGATCATGATTCCAATTTTGCAACTTCTCTCTCCAAAATCAAACAGAGCTGAGCATAGATACAGAATGTCATTCCAGAGGCATAACCTGGCATGAAGTGGAACCCCCAATATCTATGGCCAATCAACAAGACCTGTAGATAGCAGTGCATTCTCAGGCCACAGTGATAAGAGACTGAAAGTACTACATGAAAAACTGAAATGGCAGAGTGCTAAGCCAAAGGTCAGAGTTATATTAAAAAAACATCCTACACAGATCAGATGCAGACTTGCTGATAGAACCCACAGGGGAATGCTGAGAGAAGCAGGAATGCGACTTGGGTTGGGTTGGGAATCGTAACCATACTTTTTTTGTATGATACCACTACAGGGCAGAGTTAAGGTTGATAAAATGTCTTAACTTTGCATTTCTTACCTTACCCTTAAAATAAATCCAAACATGGTAAGGTAACTGTCATTCCGGCTTTCCTACGTTTATTTTGGTTGATTTGGGGATAATTACAACATCCCAATAATTTAGTTTTACCCATAAATAACCGATCCACTCTTTTACTCTTACTTCCATTTAATGTAGTTTTTATGGACATAGATATAAGGGCCAACGGAGACATTCAGCCTTAGATGCAGGTCCAGATTCCAAAGTGAACCAGTGTTAAAACCAGGTTCAGACATGAGGTTTTGACTCAGGCCCATCTCTATAATAAATTCAGAGTTAAGCAGCTGGTAAAGCTGAGCAAAAAAATAAATAAATTGCCATTTGTAGACATTATATCAAACTGTTTTATAAATTTTAAATGCAAGAAAACTACAGAAAAGGTAAGAGCCCAACATTTAGTACAGGGAAAAGGGAGAGCAGAGAACTATATGGAAAGATTAGCAGAATAAAGATGAACTCTGGGAAATTTACATCACATTTGGTTGTACAGTGTTTGCGTCGTCATTAACAGGAGAGAGGAAAGTAATGGGAAAGATATTTAAAACTGAAGTGATATTTCCAAAGCCTAGAGAATGGAGGGGAATCAGAATCCATATGGAAATTTGCTAGTATTGATGTCTAAAGTTGGATTTAAAAATCAACAGGCCTTAAGGAAGAAAATGAGATGGTACCATTTATGTCTCAGGTCTAAGCAAGATTTTCCTCAAGATTTTTTCATGCAGTTGGTCCATTAGAAAAGGGAAAGATATGCCCCCCTCGCCCTTTGGCACAAATAGTTTAGATAGGTGGCTTTAAAAATCAAACTCCCCATGCTCCAAAGGCTCTTGGATAACAGACCAGATTACCCTGGAGAAATAAGCAATTGCAAACTACACATCAGAAAGAGGTGGTCCTGGGCATTTTCATAACCTGGACATCTCTACTGTATAGTCCTAGATATTAGGTCAACATGAGAAGTTATTGGGGAAATGGCATATTAATTATTAAAATAGTTGAAAAAACCTGTTTTGAGGATATACAAAGAGGAAATGAGAAAGACAGAGACAGAAGCACAGTGGAAAAGAAATGTTTGCAGTACACTAGAAAATGTGATAGGAACAAAGAGAAAGCAAAGCTCTCCCTTTCCCTCTCTCCTTTATTTCCGTTTTAATGACACAATAATACAGCAGCAAGGGAAGCTGATTTCAGGTCTTGATTCCTTTCAGGCATAATTTGAAATTTGACAGTAACGAAGAACAACAACATTTGATGCCAAAGTTTTGCCAGACGGATGGCCCCGTTCATTAAACATTTATGCTCTACGCCTGTGTTCCATGTACTGAAGACAAAGCCACAGAAATGAAATTTCATCCAAGCACTGTGCATGCTTTTCTGAGGAAGACGTTCAGCTGAAATGCTTGAATTAAAAACTAAAGCACTGACATTCTGTCAACTGATTTACAAATGAACATTTCAACAGGGGTGGGTAGAGAGGCAGTTCTGAGAATTCCTCTCTTTAAAGAGTGCAAAATACAATCTCTCTCAAGGGTACCTTTACCAAAGGGTAAAGCACAGTCTGAATTCTGTGGGCAAGGATTTAAAATCATTCAAATGGCAAGCTACCAGCAGAATCTTGTAATTGGCATTCAACATTGTTATGCTTTTGCACTACATTTCGCACAAGGCTCATCTGCACAGACCAGTGCCTGGGGCTTCAAGTCTGAAAGAAAACCAACTCTCCCACAATCAGACTCTGCTTAGCCTGAGGAAACATGCCATCAAATAAAGCTAAGATAGATGGATAGGCTATTACGATACCCCATGTCACCAGACTAAAAACCAGCAAAACAACATGGGCCAGTGAGATTCAGGTCTCATGCTGCTGTAAATCTGGAATAACTCGTCTGACTTCAGTGGAGTTACACTAGTCAATGAAACTAAGATTAGAATCTGAATCCACATCCTGAAGAAAATCCTGGTGTCCCTGCTAGCTACCAACGTGAAAAAGGCAGTGATACCCCCCATGAAGACAACTCACAAAGGACCCACACTCTCCTTATCTCCTGCACTAAAACTTTAAGACCAAACCCTAACATGAAAATGAAAGACCTGAAAAACTTTCTGAAAGTAACAAACTGAGCCCCTTAACACTGCAGTACCTCTCTGTGAGCAAAGAGAAACTTTTTGTCATGCTACGAATTTCACCCTCAACATCTTCCCTCTTTTGTCTGGTGCCCTCATGCTCTGCCATGGCACCTGAGGCGGCTACTCTAAGCCCAACAGGCACAGCACAGAGGAGCTAAGTGAGGGCCAAACAAGTCGGGGGAAGAGAGGCTGAATTTGAACTTCTTCACTGAGGGGCACTCCCAACTGAGTCAATCCATTTCTCCACTGTGTGATCAGTTAGAAGATGAGATGGAAGAATCCGGGCAGCTAGGAGCACAAGTGGGAGTTGGTGGCCCACATAATGAGCAGTGGGTACTGGGAGCACGTTGAAAGGAAAAGGGAGGGACCAGAAGAATGGGGAAAATGTAGGGACCTGGAGAAGAAAGAGAGTTTAAAATAATTCAAGTAAGGAGGAACAGAGCACTGGGTAGAAGGGAAGAGAGAAGGACAGAATAACCTGAATTGAGAGGTTTGATAAGACAGAACAGAGAAATCAAAAATATTGAAAAGATGAAAAAGATGTACTGAAATATATATTATAAAGAAAAAATGTGAAGGGAAAGAATGGGAAGAAGGAAGAGGAAGAATAAAAAGCAGCAGATGTAGTAGTTATTCTTTTAGTGTTTAGCTGTTTCACAAAGTTTGTTTCCAGAATATTGCAAATAATACAGAAATGAGTGATTTTATGTATCCTCATATTTTAAGGCCCAATTAGACTGATGCACAAGTTTTTCCCTGCAATTGTTCGTGAGTGCAGTTCTTTGTGACATAAAGTTGTAGTTCACATTCTACACCCACACACCCCCCATCTACATCGAGAGGTACAAGCGTTCTCTAAAACACTGAACGTGACTATGTAGCTGGAAGTGGCTCAGGAGACCTTGGGCCAGATTCAGGTCTGGGGTTAATATATTCAACAGCACCCAAGTCAATGGTGTTGCAACCCCTTCTAACAAGTTTGAACTTGGCCCTTAGTTGTGGCTGGGAAGTAGGCATGGAATCTAGTATCCCTTGGAAGATACTAGAACAAATTATTAAACAATCAGCTTGTTAGCACCTGGAGGATAACAAGGTTATAAGGAATAACCAGCATGGATTTGTCAAGAACAAATCATCCAGACCAACTTAATTCCATTCTTTGATAGAGTTACTGGCCTAATGGATTGGGGGGAAGCAGTATATGTGATGTATCTTGATTTTAGCAAGATTTTTCACACAGTCCCATACGACATTTTCATAAGCAAACTAGGGAAATGTGATTTAGATGAAATTACTATAAGGTAGGTGCACAGCTGACTGAAGGATTATACTGAAAAGCAGTTATCTGTGGTTCGCTACCAAACTATAAGGGCATATCTAGTGGGGTCCTGCAGAGGTCAGTCCTGCATATGGTACTACTCAATATTTTCATTAATGACTTTAATAATGGAGTGGAGAGTATGCCTATAAAATTTGCAGATGATACCAGGCTGGGAGGAGTTGTAAGCACCTTGGAGGACAGGATGAGAATTCAAAATAACTTTGACAAATTAGAGAATTGTTCTGAAATCAACAATATGAAATATAATAAAGACAAGGGCAAAGTACATCATTAGGAAGGAAAAATCAAATGCACAACTACAAAATGGGGAATAACTGACTAGGTGGTCCTACTGCTGAAAAGAATCTGGGGGTTATAGCAGATCAGAAATTGAATGTGAGTCAACAATGCGATGCAGTTGCAAAAAAGGCTAATATCATTCTGGGGTGTATTAACAGAAATGTTATATGTAAAACATGGGAGATAATTGTCCTGCCCTGCTTGGCACTGGTGAGGCCTCAGCTGGAGTACTGTGTCCAATTCTGGCACTACGTTTTAGGAAAAAGTCCAGAGAAGAGTGACAAAAGTGATAAAAAGGTTTAGAAAACCTGATTTACAAGGGAAGATTAAAAAAATCTGGGCATATGTTTAGTCTTGAGAAAAGACAACTGAGGGGGGCAGTCTTCAATATGTTAAGGGCTGTTATAAAGAGGATCAATTGTTCTTCATGTCCACTGAAAGTAGGCCAAGAAGTAATGGGCTTAATCTGAAGCAAGGGGAGATTTAGGTTAGATATTAAGAAAAACTTTCTAACTATAAAGGTGGTTAAGCTCAGAAACAGGCTTCCAAGGGAGGTTGTGGAATCCCCATCATGGGAGGGTTTGGGGTTTTGTTTTGTTTTGTGTTTTTTTTTAAACAAGTTGGACAAACACCTATCAGGGATGTTATAGTTACACTTGGTCCTGCCTCAGCACAGGGGGCTGAACTTGACGATCTGTCGAGGTCCCTTTAAGCCCTACAGTTCTATGATTCTATATTTTACTTCCTTTATTTTTTTGAATTTAGTTTTAATATGTCAGATGAAAAATACCGAAGTGCATTTTCAGAACAGCATAGAACCTGACAAATTACACCTCCTTGGGCCATCTTGGAGGAATCTGTTTAGTGGAAATTATATTAAAGTAATTCATGTGATGTAAACCTTAAGTGTTCTACCACGACAAAGGGCTTAAGAAGTAGGGTACATATTCAATAAAACTTGCTTTGAGTTTCCATGGGTTGAAACTTGCACAGAGCCCTCAGAAAACTTCTCAGGGCTTTTTCACATTAGTTTTTGTTTTCTTTTAACAGAAGTAAGCCCAGGGGTGAAAGTAAGATGTTATGGGCCAGTACAGCGTACTGGCAAAAAGCGGCCACCTGTACCGGCCTGTACCACTGACTTTAAAGCGCTGCCGCGACAAGACCCTGCTTAAAGCACTGCCACGGCAGCGCTTTAACATCCATGCCCCTTTCGACCCCACCCGGGCCACCAACGGTGGGGAGGGGAAGGAGCAGCTACCCTGGAGCCATCGATTTAAAAGGGCCTGGGGCTCCAGCCACTGCGGCGCTGGAGCTCCAGATCCTTTAAATCGCCACTGGAGCCCCAGATGGCGCAAGCAGGCTGGCTGGGGGACGCTGACCCCCCAAGCCCCGCCCCTTCCACCCAAGGCTGTCTCCCCCATACTGGTAAGAGAGAAATTTTACTTTCACCCCTGAGTAAGCCTGAAATTATTACAAAATATAGCACAGGATTAATGTTCTTTGCAAGCAGTTTCATAAATATTGTAAAATGACTGTCACAGCTCAGGGCAACAGAACTTGTGGTCCCTCAAAGGCACCCACTCGAGGCTCCCAGCTGTTCTGTCACATGTCATGGTAGCGACTTGTTTGTGTCTCTCTCTCCTGACCATGATTTTTCCAGGCTGCACAGTTCCCTGCCTATGCTGTGATCTCTCCAGTAAGCCAGACTGCCTAAACAAGCCAGGATCTGAGCTTTGCTTTCTCTCCAGAGATTAACTGCCAACAGTTACACGTTATCACACAGCTCTTCCTAAGCAAGCACATTTATTCTTAAGGTGAAATCAGTAAACAGAAAACATATTTTTTAAAAATAAAAAGAACCCACATGCATGCTAATAAGCTTACCAGAGATCACTCCCAACTCCAACAAGTATTATGGTCAGAGTCGGTCCTTCAAACCTAACCAATGGGTTTTTCTATGGTAACAAGTTCATAACAGCTTTAGCTCATAACTAGCACACTCATGAATAGGTTAACTTTCCCTTTTTGCAGCTTGGGCTTTAATTTTGAGACTCTGGGAACAGGGAATCAGCAGATAATGATCCTCTCCTCAAAGAGTAGCTACAAAAGGCTTGGTTTTTGCATAAGTGTTTGTGCTGGGGGGAGGGGGGATTGCATTCACCTTCCCTTAGATATATTAATAAACTTTTAGTTTTCAGTTTACTAAAGGACTGGCTACCAGCGTGGGTTTTGGATAAGATCTGAAGTATATTTTGACCTGGGGTGTGTGTCTGGTGCTTTGGAACCAGAAGAACCGAATGTGTGTGATTCTTGGTTTTAATAATCATTTATCACAGAATTCTGGTTTGTCTGGGTGGTGCATGAGGGGCTAGAGTGCCTGAAGAAGACTGTCTGTGGCCTCATAATAACTAGTACAGTGTTTTGGAAGCACATATTTGTTATTGGCTTGGTGAAATCTTACGATAGAACATACCACCAGTTTGGGGTACATGCTCTGTTTTATGGCAGTCTGACCTATGATTGGCATTTTTAGCTGTGTCCCATACTAGGCAGTGTGACATCTGGATGGAAAAAGAGCGGGGCTAGTGGAAGCTGTCTGGGTAGATAGTGAATGAGCATGGAGTTACCTGTACTGTTCACTTTTATCTATTGAGTAGTCCCAGACATCTAATATTAAGGCTGTGGCCTGATTAAAACCATATCAAGTGTCTCCCGTCCTTCTTTCAGTGTAGCTGGACAATAAAGAGAGGTAAGCAATTGTGAAAGAATTAGTGAGCTAGTAAAATAGTTTAATCATTCCATTTAGAGTGGATACCCATGTAGAAAGTATTCTAAAAATCAGAAAAGATTGACTGCAAATTGTTTTTCATATCTAAACTTTAAAGTGACAACAGTCATTTCAATGCTAATTTCAACATTATTTGGAACAAGTGGTACCTTGTACCATTCATTAGGGATGCCATAAACATCCCACAGCTTATGGTGTCTCAAATCCAATTACCTTCCTATTCAAATAATGACCTTGAAGAGTTTCAAAAAACAAAAACACAAAACTCTTTTAGCTGCTTTTATGGCTATGTGGTGTATTGAAATAATGGAAAAGCTTTGTCAAAAGGTGGTCCTGGTAACACTTGTTTTATAGAGCTAAGCATTCAAACACACTGTATCGTCAGGTGAGTAAGTATGCTCTTAAATCTTGACCAATTTCATGGTGAAATTCCCACAGTGCAAAACATCTTGTAAAACGCAGGTGCTTTAAAAAACAACAACAAACAATGCAGCACCCAGTACTTTTCCTTATCAGCTCCCCACATACCCAGGCAAGAGAGAACCAGAGAAGGTGCTAGTCTCCTGTAAACTACAATGCTTGATTTTGTTTTTATCTTCTGCCAGTAGCAGTCCAATGACTACTTCAGCTCATGGCTGAAATTTATGTACTACATAAGTTTGCCTACCCTGCATGTACCCAAACATAAGGTGTGGATCTGACAGCTGTGTTGTTATATTGGTTTCAATTGCATTTCACCACCCCAGAGGCAGCTGCATTTCATTCCCAAGGGGGCAATTTCTCTCTATAGTTTATAAAGCATTTTGTGCTCCTTTGAAATAGAGGGTGGCATTTAAATGCCAGATATCACTGGGTGGAGAGAGACTGAGCAATTGCAACCCTGGATAGCATAACTGGGCCCAATCCTCAGGTTTTTCAAATTGAGCAGCAGCAGGTTGTGCTTAGCAGCTCTCAGGATTAGGTCCATGAAATAGACACATTACGACAGGTTTCAAACAATGAAAGGACCAGCAGAAACTGGTTATCTTGCAAAAATAGTCAAACAAAACTTCACAGGGAATGTTTTAGAGCAGCCATTAAGAGAAGGCACCTTGAGAACAATTCTAAGAGCAAGTTACATTGTATTTCCCTTTTAATAAATTCCTTAATAAGTAGAGATCCATAAGAGTTACGTATTGCTGTAATATTGAAACAACACACAGAGATTGCAAAGGCCAAGTGGTAACTACCATGCTGAGCTCAAGAAGAAGTTTATGCGAGCATTACAAACAAAATCAATGATACCGTGCTGTACATACTTCTTTATACAAAACCTTACATAAAATACAGGACCAGTAGGGCTACTGCTACACAGAAACATAACACAAAAATCAACATGGAACTTCCTCCTTCACATCAACATAGTTAATACCACAAATCCCATCATGCTAGGTCCTGTGAACTCTCAGCACCCACTGAGCCAAATCCTGAGCTCCTTAACCAGATGAATTCCCACTGACCTCAGCGGGATCTGAGGGATGTCCAACACAGTGCAGGATGGGGCCCAGATTAAAAAAAAAATTGAAACTTAAAATTTAAAAACAAACCAGGAATGCCAGAGCAGCATTATGGTCTGACTTAAAATCCCCCAGAGCCAAGACATTTAAAGTTCAGCCTGTCACTGGAGCCTAGTGAGCAGTGGTTACATTTCTGCATGTCTCTAATATTATGCTTCTTCCTGCCTTATATTCAAATTTGCTTCTCAATTACCTTGTGCTTCAGAAAGTACTTTTCCATGACTTTGCATACCATGCTAATGCATAAGATAAGTAGGCTGGTAATAAGCTCGTTAAGTTATACTGTGCTTTACAGCATTATGCAGTTTCCCCCGGAAAATTGACTACAAATTCCTCCTACACCTATGCCTGGGTTGTTATTCACCTATGTATTTATTTGCTTGCAAACTCCACACACACACACACACACCATTATTATAACACTTTTCATAATGCTAATTACTGTAATGATGTTTGAAGGGAAAGCATGTGTGGCAGTCACTGATCTTCCTCGAATGGTTAGAAAGATTCATATATCACATCCCTAGAATACAGATGCTACTGTCTTCATCTTGTGTTTTCAGAGCCCTGAGGAGTTTCATTTTTTTAAACTGATACGACAATTTCTCATGCTGTCAGTTCCAAACATGTATATTGACAAGAATGTCAAGAAGCTCTCTTTTGTGCATCTATTTCTCTCCCCCACTTATTCAAAGTTTTACAAATAATGAGAAAGATGATTTACCCTTTAAGGTGAAAACAAATTCAAAGGAGACAATGCATTTAAATTCCTGCAACAGTATGATTAGCTGATCTTCTCCACAAAGCTTATTTTTATGGCTCATTGTCATTCAACTAGTATTCAACCTTTAGTTCAGGAACTGGGGAAAGGGACCTCAATAGATCGTTTTATCCGATAGCTGGTGGTGCAGTTTCAGACCAGCATGGTGATAAAAAAAAAAAAATCTAACTAGATGCTGTAAAGGGTGCTGAAATATATTTGTTTATCAATCTCAGCTTTATATTCTTCATCACAAATATCTTTCCACTATAATGACGATTCCAGGTCAATTGTCAGAGAAGTCTTGAGACATTTTCATTTCTACCACCTATCTTTCAACAGCCAATAAATAAAGAGAAAAGTTTAAAAATAAAGCTTCCTACACAATAGGAGCTAGATTCACAAAGGGGACTTAAATGCCTCACTGCCGTTTTAGATACCGTGAATCCAACATTTAGGTGCTACTGACATTCACATTGCTCTGCTGCCAACTAACCCTGGAGGCATCTGGGTTTCCACTACTAAAATCCCTGAGGAACCTAAAATTTCTGCCGGCGGGCATACAAAAAGCCACAAAAGTTCGTGTCAGGCTGCTCGGTGCCTAACTCACACCTAAACCCCAAGAGGATTCATGAATTAGGAGTTCCCTCCAAAGTCCCCAGCAGGGCCCAATCCAGTAGGCATGCTCAAAGCATGCTTAACCTGCACAAAAGATGACAAAAGGAAGAGGCGGGGCTGATGCACTCCTCCCTTTTATCCAATAGCCCAATGACTGGAGCACTCACCGGTGATGTGGGAGACGTGGGTTCAAATCTGTATGCTGCCTGATTCAGCGAGATGACTTGAATTCAGGTCTTCTATTGCCCAGCTGCATGCCCTAACCACTGGGCTATAGGGTATTCTGAGATGGGTCTCTGTCAATCTCTCCAGCTGTCGCTGTTCCCTGTTGTATGAAATACTTATATAGTCACTGAGACAGAGACAGAGAGAGAGAGAGGATGACTCCAGGATCTCCCACATCTTGGGTGAGTTCTAATCACTGCGTGATTGAGTATTAAGGAGGCACCATCTCCTCTTCTTCCGTTTTTCCTGAGAAAGGACTGGCTTACTCATTAACTTCAAGAGAAGGTTCATGACTTTGAATCCTGAGCAGAGGTAGGTGCCTCACTCCCTTTGAAGTGTGCGACTTCTGTCATACCACTCTGTCCACTTTTCTTACTGGTTAGCTTAAGCAGGTCCCTGCTCAATGTGCTGACTTCTATGAATCCCTTTTTTAGGCACCTAACTCTCCCCAGGCTTTGTATAGGGAACCCAGGTGCCTCATTTGGGGTTGTGAATACTATTAGTGGCGGGGCTCCCGAAAGTTAACTGCAACAAAGCTGAGCCTGGCAACACCTAAGTTCCCCTTCTGAATCTAGCCCTAGAAGCCTGAAATGTAAGAGAGCCTTGTAATGGCATAATCAACCAGAGATGGGTCTCAGACCATTTGACCCCAAACTGTCCCTAAGTTCAGGAGCATATGGATGCAGAGCATTCAGACAGCACAGGAATGGTATAGTGTAAGAATATGAATGGAAAAGAACATGGGCCAATATCTAATGACAACCACACACTTAGAAAATCTCATTCATGTTCAAACGTGACTGGACTTGATGAAAACTAATTTCAATAACCGAGAGTGCTTTTTTTTTAATTTAAATTTTCATTAGCGCTTATCCTGAACCCACAGAATATTAAGAATTTTTTCCAGACTCTTGCAATGTTTCAAAGGGCAATGAACTAAATAGATTATTCAGCAGTGAAAAAATTCCACATCTGAGGTGACCCATTAAGTATAACCCAATCTTCCTGTTTCATGGAGAAAACAATAAAGGCTTTTTTTGTTTGTTTTGGGGGTTTTGTTTGTGAGTTGTTTTTGCTTGCTCAAGCAAAAAGCAATTTCCATAGGATGTTTTGCTCCAACAGCTTTGAACTAAAAATACATGTTCTGCTCAAATTGTAACTGCAGATTTTACTTTTATGGACAACGACCACTAATGAAAGGTCAGCTTCTGAAAACAATCACTACCTAATGGTAACTGAAATCATCATTGTTTTTCCTCTACATTTAGAATAGAAACTATCTGTGTCCCAATTGTCGATAAATGTTGACCCTTTAATGACCACTACAGACCTATACAAACATTCCTTCACAGATACTAATGCAGATGGTCATGTCTGCAACTAACATGTGCTTATATTTTTGAAGAAATTCCCAATACATCACATACCACTGGAAACAGTATTTTTTTTTGAGCCACTGTAGCAAAACTTGACATATACAATATATAAGCATAATATAAGTTTTATTGTGTTTGTATCATGCACTCTCACCCTCCGCCCACAAAATAAAAACATTATTGGACCCAATCCTAAAGTCTTTATTTTGTCAAAACTGAAAATATGTTTCAGGAGTGCGCTACCTGAGTAAGGACTTCAGTACTAGGACACAGTAAGGACCTGTGTACTAGTATTAGTAACCTAGAGAGTATTAAAGTGTGGGGGAGGAAAAAGAGGAGAGAATGAAAGAGTTAGAAGTAAAGTCTGCAAAACACATCAATATTTAATGTGCATTTGTTCATACTCACTAGATTTCTGGAGCCTGAACACAGTTTTAAAACACCACCACCACCTTATACTTATATAGCATTTAAACCTGAAGGATCCCAATGGTCATAGATCACCAAAATGAAGTCACCTCTGGGGTTGAAACAGCTTCTGTTTAACAGTGCATGGCGCTGCCCTACAATTAAAAGCGAAGTATACTGCATTTCAGCTGAAACTCCGGGTGAATTTTAAGTGGGCAGGTTGGCCAGGACACCATGGCTGATACTAAAGCTGTTGCAGAACTGGCAGTTTAACTTTATTTACATGGGCTCATGCCAACATTACTTTTTGTTTCAGTTCACACAGATGCATGCAGCTCTTCAAATATTAGTGTGTTGATGATA
Source organism: Chelonia mydas (assembly GCF_015237465.2). Taxonomy (NCBI): domain Eukaryota; kingdom Metazoa; phylum Chordata; order Testudines; family Cheloniidae; genus Chelonia; species Chelonia mydas. The sequence continues at coordinate 12,389,226 of NC_051254.2, forward strand.
GACTGAAATTTGACGTATCGCCTGGTTTCAAGCTCTTCACAAAACCAAGGGAAACGCAGCAGTTTTGTGTTTTACTTTTGGTTAGGGTGACCATATTTCCCTGTGCTGAATACAGGACACCTGGTAAAATTACTCATATTCAAGCGAGTTCAACAGCAATCAATCATACAAACGTTCAAATTAACATCAAGTTTACTGAGCCCCTGTGAAAAAGAAATACTGCGTAGTGGGATTCCTTTTATTTACCTTCTTATCTTTAAGGCTTTAGGGTTCATACGGGGAGGGGTGACACACACACACACACACCCCTCTGTCACACAGGGGAGGTAACCGACCAACCCAACCCTCCCTGCCCAGGGCTCTCCGCCCTCCATGCCTGGCTGGGCCTCCAGGATGGACCTGGCACCACATCTTCCTGAGGCAACACATTTGGGGGGGGGGGGGGGGAGAACATGCAGGGTCACATGCGCCCCCCAATTTCTGCCAGAATGTGGCCTGCAGCATCCTTTCGATATTGGGAGGCAAGGGATGGGAGCTGCTTCCAGCTGCAGGGGAGGAGAAAAGGGGGAAGGGATGACCTGGCCTGTGTCTTAGCAGAGCTCATCTCTTCCCCTCCTCACCGCTCCCGTGTGGCTGGAAGCAACTTATCCCTTCCTGCCCTCACAGAGAGAAAAGGCAGCTAACACTTCAGGCTGCTGCTGGCAACCAATATAGCCCAGCCTCCTCCTGTCCCTGGGCTACGTCGCAGGCAGCAAGGGGTTAAGCCCTAAGGATGCATTGTGCACCAGGGCCCAAGGAACCTGACTGCAGGAACACTGACTTCAGTGAAACCGGCCAGAGAGGTGGCTCAGCAGAGGAGGGTGCCTAGGGGACGTGCTTCCTGGGGGAACAACCAAGATGGGAGGCAGGTGAAGAGGGTGCTAAGCTCCTGCCCCGGCGGCTGCTGTGGAGCCTGCTGGTTCGGGGTGCGAACAGACGGGACATCACTCCCCGCCCCCATCACTCCAGAGCTTAGCTTTCCCATGCCAGCGCTGTGCGGGGCTTTGGCATATGCAGGGCTCGGCTCTTCCCGGCCAGAGGATCTCGGGCTTTCCCGGGGCACTGGCCCAACCAAAGGCAGTGAGGGAAGGAAGGAGCCTGCCAGCCAGGCTGTTGGCGAGCCGAGCACTCCAACCAGGGGCTGGTTCTCCACACAGCGCTGGGAGCAGGGTGCGCCCTACTGGGGGAAATATGGAGGAACAGCAGGGCTGTGGGGTGAAGGGACAAAGCAGGGAGAGGACAGCCAGAGAGGAAGCACATAAAGGGCCGATGGGTGGGCAGCACAGGTGACATATAACTGGTCGCTACCTGGCGTCTGCCCGCACTGACCAGCCACCACAGCTTGCAGCACGCAGCCAGTGTCAGCTGGAAACAGGACAGGTGGCGGAGCCCTGCCGGCTGAGAGCTGGCATGCAGTGGGGGCTGCACTGACAGACCAGCTGGGGAGCGGCCGGCCCCGTGACCTGCATGTTCGCCCCACCACCAGTCTTGCACACCCAGCCCCATCGCTGGCCTCTGGACCCCCCCCCCCAACTCACCACTGGTGGGCGGGTGGCTGGTGAGCAGGGATCCACCAGCAGCAGGACCCGCCAGTACTGATGGAGGGGAAGACAGAAAATACGGGACAATTAGCCCATTTTTAAGAAAAAGTCAGGACACTTGAGGGCTTAAATACAGGACTGTCCCTTTAAAACCAGGATGTCTGTTCACTCTACTTTTGGTTCTAATGAATAGGTTTGAATTAAAATGTTCTCAAGCCTTTAGTCTAAGTCGGCCTGTGGTTTTCACTGCAAATATTTACCCAGGATTCTACTTAAAACCATAAATCGACTCAGATTCACTCATGTGACAATGCCTTTGTTTTATGTCTCAGCCAAAAAAGTGACACCTCTAGCAAGACTGTTACTCACCACAACCCCCAACAGCATTGTTATTGAACATGAAAAGCATTAGTTCCATGCAGGTTTAGAAGGAACAATGCCATCTACTGGCCCGGACACTAATTCCTGCAGTACACAGGTGTTTCTTTGTTGTCTCCCATCCAGGTACTGACCTGCGTGTGATCTTTGCACCCACTCTCTGATCTTTTAGTATAATTTATTGTGCCTGTATACAACATAAAAGCCTACAGCAGATGTACCATCCTTGTTAAGATAAACCATGGAGTTGCAAATAGCTAACAATGGAGTTCGAAGCGCAAACTACCCAAGGGTATTAAGACAGCAGTTACCTCCCACAGGGAGGTATTAAAACAACATTGACTCAATGGCCAACTTACCATGCATCACTTGATCCAGTGCAGACATCTGCTAATGTTCAAGCCAAATTCAAGCTACTGTGAATTCTCATTACAAAGTAAATACCTAGAACAAGAGAAAAACATGAAAAAAAATTTACTTTGGGGTTGAGAAAGGTTCCTGCTAGTTTCCCCACATAGTGCATGGGAATTGGGTAGTAACCCTTTAAATAGGTTGTGAGCCCTCTAATGGCCCTCACTGTCTCATATTTCCATTTGTAGATAGTCTTGGGCCAGGTTGGTCTTGGAGAAATGCTTGCCACAAGCTAAGGAGGCAACTATATCTTCTATTCTGGGTAAAGGATACTGATCTGGATATAATGCTGGGTTAATGGTAACCTTGGCAGTCACCACAGATACAGACATCCCCACTCTTTTTCATTACTGGCACTACGGCAGCATTCCATTTGCTCCAGTTAATCTTGGATATAATTCCAGAGTCCTTTAAGTGCTGATCTTCTGCCTCCACCTTTGACTGTATCACAAAAGATAGTGGACAAGCGTTGCAAAATTTTGGAATTGTTCTGCTTTGTCCACGTGATGCAGATATGCATGCACTGAATTTTGACCAGGTTTCAGAGATGAAACATACTGCTAGGAGGAGTAATTAAAAATGTAGGATGAGCAACAGATTTGGGATTCATATTCTATTTCTCTCTTTTTAATATAAAATCAGTCCATTAAATCCTTGTCTGTACTGTCATCTTTCACCTTAGAAGGAAGGCATTAATATTTAAAGAAATTTTAAGATTCATTTTAAGGTGTGTGGAGTACTCGAGATTTTCTGGTTATCAATCTGAGCCTAATCTAAAGTATCACATAAAAACAGTGCCATCTGCAGCAATAAATATGCACTCAGAATAACTTCATTGTCACGAACAAGAAAGATATGCCTCCTTCTCAGATAGTATACTATAGCTGGCTCCTTTTTTCTGATACAAATACCGTTCATTTTATGTGCTGCCTTTGCATGCTAGCATACTTCTCTTGTAAGTGAATTTCAGCTTTCATATATTATTTTGCACAACTTTCCTCTAGGGTCCCATGCCCACTGCCCGATGGCGTCAAACTTCTAATTCTGTTTTCCCCTAGACGTTTTTACCATGCTATCTTGGGTCTTCCAGGATTTTCCCTTTTTTTCACATGAAGCCTATTACATTGCCTTCTAGAACGGACCATTCTTTGGTTAAATAGCATATGCAGCCAGAGTCATTTGTCTCAACACTAATAGCCTCCTCAGTAGCACCAAGTCAATGTTATTTCAGTAAACACTGTGTTCCCACAATCAATTCCAATAGTTGTCATTTGTATCAATCTTCGGATATTTATTCTCTCTTCTATCCCTCTTAGTTCCTCAGGTGCATACTAAGTGTGAGCCTAATTGTGCAGCATACAAACTTCTAGCACAGATCACTCTATTCTGATGAACTGTATGTGAGCAGGTGACGAGACACTTTTCATCTCTCAGACCATGATTCAGATTTAGATACATCTTCTATTAATTTTAATGGAAAAATATTCTAATTATGCTAGTCTGCTTTGAAGAAGGTCAACCCAGGGGTTTATTCTTCCATGAGAAATGCCTGTTTTCCTTAAAAGACATTTGCCCATGGAACAATCCTTCTTTCATGTGCTCCATGAGTTTTACTTACAGGCTCATGCATGTGAAAGAACCATCCTCACTTTTAGCCATTCATTTAACTCCTGTCTGCTCTCACATATTTGCACTCTATTATGTACAACATGAACTACTGTATTTGGATGATTGGAGGCTTTTGTGCTTTCAGCAGCCAGATCCAAAGTCATTATAACAACAAAGAACAAATCCAGCAAGAATGAGCTCATCATCTATATATTACAACCATTTGTCAGACCTATAAAGCTTACATTTGGGCAATCCTTGGCAAAGTTCTGTATTCACTTACAAAGAGCTACATGTTGACAAATTTGCCAAACAATATAACCACATTACAAAATGGTGAGGTTATGGGGCTACTGGAAATCCGAGAGAAGAGTTAGTTGAAAGCTAAGATGTACACGCGTCTCCATAGCATGTTTAAGAATGGAAATGGCTAATTATCTTTGGTGGAAATTTGCGGTTTTATCCAGTGATGAGCTGCCAAAACTGGTTCCTTCAGTCGCTCCAGGTCTTCAGCGGCACTGAAGGATGTGCCGCCGAAGTGCCACTGAAAACCCAGAGCGAGTGAAGGACCCGCTGCCAAAGTGCCACCGGGTGAGTAAAAATTAAAAAGGGATTCTCAGCCAGGGGAGCCTCCCCAGCCGGGAGCTCAGGCAGGCCGGACAGGACAGTCCTGCGAGCCGGATGTGGCCCGTGGGCTGGAGTTTGCCCACTCCTTTAACAACCAGTTCTAAACCAGCTTCAAAGTTTAACAACCAGTTCGCGCAAACCGGCTCCAGCTCACCACTGGTCTGGAAACTTTAAACCAACGATAGAAAGCAAAAAGCAACTTTTTAGCAACATTCATGTTAAAAACCAGGCAACTGGCATCTCTAAGTGGCAATATCACAAGGACCTGGATCAACAACCAGGTGTCCTACAATATGTCGTCATTACTAGGGCAGTAAATGAGTTTTCAAAGCTACTGGATAGCAGAAGACAATAAGCTATGAAGTTTTATAAACATTTTCCAACACTAACCTCCACTGTTACAGAGAATAATGTTTTTTTCATGTAGCACAGCTACCAGCCCAAATAGTAAAAAAAACCAATGAAATCCAATCAAGGAATATAAAACACAGAAAACAGCAACAGCTCAACAATTTATAGAAAGCATAGGATTCATCCAGCTCTATTTCAGCATGCATATCATCCAGCACAAACATATGCAACCACTTCAGATGTTAGTAACATTGCTTAATGCACTACTGAAAGGTGCTTTGATACTATGGTGAGGAAGGCAGTAGAAGGATCTACATAAAATAGAATAAAATCCCAGCATAAAGAGAAATAATCAGATCTAATTGTTAATTAAGAAATTGAAGTGGCTGCCTATATGTCAGACCTTGCTGTGGTTAAGAAGTGTATCAATGTTTAAATTTCAAAAATTTGATTTTTTTTTTTTAGATAGGTCAAAAACATTTTTTGTTGCAAAGAAGCCATTTTAAAATAAGTATTCTCCTCAGGCCCTATGCTACCAGCACTCCCAGCTATCTTAGAGACACCACTGAGTTCCTCAGGAAACTACAATCCATCAGTGATCTTCCTGAAAACACCATCCTAGCCACTATGGATGTAGAAGCCCTCTACACCAACATTCCACACAAAGATGGACTACAGGCCGTCAGGAACGGTATCCCCGATAATGTCACGGCAAACCTGGTGGCTGAACTTTGTGACTTTGTCCTCACCCATAACTATTTCACATTTGGGGACAATGTATACCTTCAAATCAGCAGCACTGCTATGGGTACCCACATGGCCCCACAGTATGCCAACATTTTTATGGCTGACTTAGAACCATGCTTCCTCAGCTCTCGTCCCCTAATGCCCCTACTCTACTTGTGCTACATTGATGACATCTTCATCATCTGGACCCATGGAAAAGAAGCCCTTGAGGACTTCCACCATGATCTCAACAATTTCCATCCCACCATCAACCTCAGCCTGGACCAGTCCACACAAGAGATCCACTTCCTGGACACTACGGTGCTAATAAGCGATGGTCACATCAACACCACTCTATACTGGAAACCTACTGACCACTATGCTTACCTACATGCCTCCAGCTTTCATCCAGACCACGCCACACGATCCATTGTCTACAGCCAAGCTCTACGATACAACCGCATTTGCTCCAACCCCTCAGACAGAGACAAACACCTACAAGATCTCTATCAAGCGTTCTTACAACTACAGTTCCCACCTGCTGAAGTGAAGAAACAGACTGACAGAGCCAGAAGAGTACCCAGAAGTTACCTACTACAGGACAGGCCCAACAAAGAAAATAACTGAACGCCACTAGCCGTCACCTTCAGCCCCCAACTAAAACCTCTCCAGCGCATCATCAAGGATCTACAACCTATCCTGAAGGACGACCCGTCACTCTCACAGATCTTGGGAGACAGGCCAGTCCTTGCTTACAGGCAGCTCCCCAACCTGAAGCAAATACTCACCAGCAACCACACACCACACAACAGAACCACTAACCCAGGAACCGATCCTTGTAACAAAGCCCGTTGCCAACTGTGTCCACATATCTATTCAGGGGACACCATCATGGGGCCTATCACATCAGTCACGCTATCAGAGGCTCGTTCACCTGCGCATCTACCAATGTGATATATGCCATCATGTGCCAGCAATGCCCCTCTGCCATGTACATTGGTCAAACTGGACAGTCTCTAAGTAAAAGAATAAATGGACACAAATCAGACATCAAGAATTATAACATTCAAAAAACAGTCGGAGAACACTTCAATGTCTTTGGTCACTCGATTACAGACCTAAAAGTGGCAATTCTTCAACAAAATCTTCAAAAACAGACTCCAACGAGAGACTGCTGAATTGGAATTAATTTGCAAACTGGATACAACTAACTTAGGCTTGAATAAAGACTGAGAGTGGATGTGTCATTACACAAAGTAAAACTATTTCCCCCTGTTTATCTCCCCCCCACACACACACAAACACTGTTCCTCATATGTTCTTGTCAACTGCTGGAAATGGCCCATCTTGATTATCACTATAAAAGGTCCGTCCCTCCCCCCCCGCTCTCCTGCTGGTAATAGCTCACCTTACGTGATCACTCTGGTTACAGTGTGTATGGTAACACCCATTGTTTCATGGTCTCTGTGTATATAAATCTCCCCACTGTATTTTCCACTGCATGCATCTGATGAAGTGAGCTGTAGCTCACGAAAGCTTATGCTCAAATAAATGTGTTAGACTCTAAGGTGCCACAAGTACTCCTATTCTCCATATAGTGTACCTGACCTTAGATTTTGTGTGCCTAATTTCAGCCGGTAGCTAAGACCTCCAAGATGAGGATAGATAAGGAAAACAGGATACTCCCTGGAGTGTCTTGCACTTTGAAGGCTACATTATGCTTGATACAGTTTTCCTCCACCTCTTTCTGACAGAGACCATGGAAATCAGAGCAGTTCTTAAGCCTTAGTTGCTGCTCTGTCTTTGCACCATGTTACTCTGTGCACTCCATAGGTCACCCCAGTGACCTCAGAAGATCCTTACCAGTATACTGAACACTGCAGTTAGCATGAGGAATTGGGGAAGGTGAAAGAGATGGTACATAGTATGACGATGATTGTTGGAAGGGATAGAAACAATGACTATATGAGAGATAGCAAACAATTAGTTACTGTATTAATCACCTAGCTGCTATGGAAGAATGTTCTTTTACCATTGTGATAAATTAGATCCAGGACTTTCTAATGTCCCATGGGTTCAGAAACCTCCCATGGCAGCCCTGTGTGTAACAATTCTTTTATGACCTAATTATATATCTGCCATAGAAATATGACTTTATATTATAAAACTAAAATAATCGTAGAGTATTGCCCACAAAAGAAACAGACACCTCTGCCCCACCATCACCATTATCTGAACACAGTACAGGAAGAAAAAATAAAAGTCACATTTGATTTTAAATAAGTCACCTCCAAGTATGGGGTGTTCTTGCTTACAAAAGGCCCCTATTAATACCATTTTTAAAAAGCACAAAATTTGACCCCCATCACATTTTCCTTAGATCACTGTCCAGATTCACATCTTGTAAAGTTGTCTTTTATATTTGTATGGCCATTCCAATGAAACAGTTTTTCTAATCCATGCTTCCTGGCCAGGCCTATTTCCAGGGACCTTTGAAAGCTTAGAAGAAATAGCTGCAGAGCAGAAAAAGGCATATAATCACTCACATCTTTGAGAAATAATTGTTTTTGGGCAGGGAGATGCACTGAGAGAAGGAAGAGGAAAAGTTGTTCCCTTCACTGCCTGCTTCTGATGGGGGGTCCCTTCGAAACATGCTGCTTATTCTCTCCTCCTTGAAGGCTATTTCTGGCCCCAGAGAAAGTCTTGAAATGCCATTTTGGGTTTGGAATTTTTTTAGTGTCTCTCTATGTGTGGCGGCCATCATTATTCTTTCTCTAATCACTACATTTAATTAACATTTTACAATCCACATTAAAAGTGCAGGAGTATTTAATTAGCTTGATGCTTATAAAAAAAAAAAAGACAGTTGAGGGGGAGGAAGTCAGTGAAACAGTCAGGGATACATTAATGGCCTTTTATAAAAACAGAAAGGATTTTTCTCACAACCTTATTGAAAAGCAGATCCTAAAATGTCCCATACAAATCAGGTGAATAGAGCACAGACTAAAATCAGGTTAATTTCTTTCCCCATTTGCCACACCTGTTCCATGGTTGATATGAAGTGAGTCTCATTGGATACATAACTATATCACAAAACCTTTCCAGCAGACTCCTTTGCTGGCAGCCTCAAGCAGACATACTAAGCATTATGATACACTAACGGCCTAGGGAGAGTTAATTACTGTCTCACACCTAGAGGACTCTGTGGATCAGGACCTAGGCACATTTATGGAACACAGAGCACGTGGGGAGGAGACGGTGGGACTTGTATACAGCACTTATTCAGTGGCAATGCATGTTCTATGCATAAATGGAGCTTTTCAAGCTGGTCCATTTTACCAGCACCTGATGCCTGATCTTGCACCACTGAAGAAAAAGTGAGTGTTGCCATTGGTTTCTATGAGAGGACTGGTCCCTAAATTAACAAACAGTAGGAGGAATGGGAGAAAATTCTCAATAGATTTTCCGAGTCTTGTTTATCTGCTGTAATATTATTTAATTAATATGATCCCTTACTAATAAACAAATTATTCTTAAAATGCACATGAGCAATCCCATTTCTTTTTCATAGTTGTTCCACAAATGATGCATCTTGCTATCTTTATGAATTAAAAATAGTAACATTTTAAAAACATTGTACACTGATATCCTCTCTTGTTTACCTTCAGCAAAAGTTTGTTTTCCTCCCCTGCTCTTCTGAGCTTTCTTTAAATTCCTTTTTAATAAAACAAAACTTCCCTTGCTACCTCTCTCCTTATCTTTCATATGATAAGCAGCAGTTCATTGCATCTCTCCTCTCATTTCCTTTTGTGTGTGTTTAACCTCCTGAGTATATACACTCCTGTGCTTATTCTTCTCAGGTAACTTGTTCTTTCATCAGTTTCCAAAAATTCCCATCTGCTCTCCTGTCTGCTTTCCACAGTTCACTATTTCATATTCTTTAACTGAATTTTGGTCATTAAGCCTGATTTCCTTTATATTTTTATGACCTATATTTTACTTGCAAAGTTTCATTCTAAACTTACTTTTGAGGTCTAACAAACAGGGCAACTTCAAAAAGAAAACAGGAAGAACTCATGATTCAATGTTCAACAGGTGCTCAAGGTGCAAAATTCAAATCTGGAGTTTAAACATCACAAAGGCTCAGACAGAACAAATCACTTTTGGCTAGGGTTCATTGCCCAAGAGCAGTAATCAATGAGCAAAGATCCTTTCAATGTTCATCTGCTCATAGCAAGTCTATGTGAGACTTACGTGTCCCACATTGCCATAGTAATTGAGCACCTTGCAAAAATTAATGAATTTATCCTCACAACTCTGCGAGATGAGGTGGTCAACTAGAGAAAAATTAAGTGACTTGCCCAAGGTCACATGGGAAGTCTGTATCAGAGCAGGAAACTGTACTCATCTCTCTTGACTCCCAAATCCTCTGCTTTGAACAACATGACCATCCTCCTCTCCACGTTTAAGCCTTCAAAAACCAGGCGGGCAGGGGAGGGAGAAATCAAGTCTGAGATTTTCAAAAGTGATTCATGATTTTGAGAGCCCACCCTAATGTGTCTTATAGGGGCCTTATTTTCAGAGGGCAGGGGAATCCGCATTCTATGAAAAATCAGATTCTTTTAAGGTGTCAGGAGTTGGGCTTGCAAAATCACAAGTCACTTTTGAAAATCTCAGCCAAGGTCTCTGTAAATATAAAATAAACCTGCCTACTGTACCCAAATATTACTCGTAACCCATAATCACTCCTTGAGAGATGATGCAGGCTGAGTGCTGCTATTAGAAGCAAAGGCTTAGATTAAATTCTGGCAAGGCATTTACTAGGAGGAAGCAACCCTCCTGCTCTAGCCTCAAGGTCACAGACATGGAACATACCCCACTGTTCATACAGGAGTAGAGAAGCTGACACTGAACAGCAAGAATAAACTTCACCGAAAGGGAAACATATTGGTATAACACCCTGCAGACATTGGCTCCGAAAGGCTTAAGTGAGGAGATGGATTTCCAACTAAGGCAAAATTGTTTTCTCGAGCAACAAGAAAATATCCTGAAGGCTTCTGTTTTCAGTCATCTGTGATGTATATGGAGATATCTCACATCACTAGCATTAGGAAAGGTAGCAGGGTTTGGATCCTGTTATAAGGAGAAGAGGGGGAAACACTGGGCAGTTTGCCAAGTCCAGCATCTGCCAGTACTACTGTTGTTGTTTTTTTAAAGGAAATAAAAAGTATTCCTTAAGTTATAGCCGTTGTCGTCGGAGACTCTTGCTACTGTTATGCATTTCTGTGAGAAGGATTGCCATGCTCCCAGTGTCAAGGCAAGTGCTGATGTTTCAATTAAAGCTTTTAAATCTTGTGTCTCCAGAAAGGTTCAATATTGCTGTCACTAATCTCTCTTCTCCAACATGCTCCCAGAGCTTGATAGGTCTGACCTTCAATCTTTCTTTGCTTCCCTCACTTTCTCTCCTTATGGTTCTGTATATATTCACTTTGGCAAAAGTTCACGTCCTCAGTTTTCCCCTGAGATTTAATAGCCATAACTTTCTTCAGCATTACAACTCAGACCTCATCACTGCGATGTTTTATATTCCTGATGCTGAATCTGGAGGTTGAATAGCGTTCCCTGGTTTGTTCTGGGATAAGCATTGAACAACTTCTGTAACAAGGAAGGAGTCTGCTAAGGAAACACGTCAGTGCCACAAAACAATCAGAAAGTCAGCAGTATATATTAGGTGACTCTTAGCACTCTGGAATGGTGTCAGATGATCAGAACTGGAGACTGAAGCCCTCTAACTACAAATCAGATTCACAACAAGCAAGAGAAATACAAGTTTCCTGTGCTTACTGACAGGTTTCAGAGTAGCAGCCGTGTTAGTCTGAATCCGCAAAAAGAAAAGGAGGACTTGTGGCACCTTAGAGACTAACAAATTTATTTGAGCATAAGCTTTCCTGAGCTACAGCATGCATCCGAAGAAGTGAGCTGTAGCTCACAAAAGCTTATGCTCAAATAAATTTGTTAGTCTCTAAGGTGCCACAAGTCCTCCTTTTCTTCCTGTGCTTACTGTCACTCAACAACATGCCTCACCCCGATCTTGTTGAATGTATGCAAGACCAGCTCACCATCCTGTCCAGTCAGTCTTTGGGTGTCTCTGAGGAAACTACTAAGAAAGATGTCCAGATATGATGGAGATGCAAGTCTATTGGAAACTAGACTGAAATCCTTCCACACATTTCACATATACCTGAATCCCATTCTGGGTTTCATTTAAGTGGCAATCACCACCAAGCAAAAAAAGGCACTAATGGTCTGGATTTGGAAGGATACGGTATTTGCTTTAATAAATGAACCACTTTGAGACAAGATTTATATTACACCAAATTTAAAAACAATTGAACAAAGTATTAACTTCTCCAATGGCATACAATAGAAAGAGAAGAGTCAGAGAGATCAACTAACAGAGACAGTTACTGAGATGTGAAGAGTCAAGGATATTGGTAGCACAAGTATGAAACAATGTAAAAAGGAACTTAGGGACAGCCAAAGCACCAACTAGAGTAAAGCAATAGTCAAACTAAAGGCATAGCCAGTTATAATGCTGAATTGCTCTTAAATACTAAATAGCTCTCACTTGCTTTTTATTTAATTGATTTTTGTGTCTTGAGCACAGCCACACCTGTTGTATTCTTCTAGTAACTTCTTTCCACAACATTATCTCTGTAAACAGTTAAACATGAGGAAGATACATCCTCAACATGTTTTTCTGGCAGATACATTGTGCTCAGCATTTCTGCTATAGTATGTTTATTTGTGATTCCTTGCATTAGCAAGTATGAAGTTCCCAAATCACTAATTGTCTGGTATTCGCCAGTCTAGCTGTTTGGTTTTTTTTTTATTTTTTAATATATATTTTAGAGATGAGGGAGAACAATTTGGGTTCAACATGTCTCCAGCAGAACAGTTATGGTTTATAACGAGTATCTCTGGCCAGTCTACAGTCTTTACTCATTGGAGTAGTCCAGTTGTGTAAGGATAGCAGATTTGGGCACTTAATCTGTAGAAAGAAACCCTGTTTTACAAATAAATATTTTAACTGTAGGAGAGGTAATGTAGATGTCATGTCTTACCAAATAAATTCTAATGGTGTTTATATTAGTGAAGATTAATTATTAAAGTATTAAGAACCTGAAGCAATATAGGTTATAAATAAGGTATGAGCACTGGGTATTTATTTTCACATTCTGAAGGAAGTGTCTCTGGTGGGTAAGGGACCTGAAGCATGCCATAACTTCTATGTACTTTTATTAGTACAATAAATCTATAACTATATGATATACTAAAGGTATGCCTGAGATACTGCTGAATACACAGAGTGATACACAATAACAAATTAGTACTGCAGCCAACATTTACTGGTCTCTAAAGGTTTCAGTAAATATGACTGAAGGGTAAAACATTTTAAAGAGATGCTGTAGCCAGAGTGACATGTTTAAGGCATTTTTGAAAGCCTTCTGTATTGCTGCTATTGACTACTTGAGAAAATAAACCACAATCTGGAAGGACTTGATTGTACAAGGTGCTAAACGACTGCACCTTTTAGGATCAAGCCTCAAAATTTAAAATTGTAAGTAGCAGGCTATGGTGTCCTAAAAGGCAAGCAACAGTTGTAAATATCACTCATGACCAGTATACTGCCAGCTAAAAAACACCATATTTCCTAGTGAACTTCCCTTTCAAATCAGAGTATTTTGGCAACTAACATTCCACCATGTGTTAAAGGAAGATGAGTGCTGAAGTGGCAGACCAAATCTGTCTGTTATGTTTGAAAACACCAGGAAGATTAAGTAAAGACTCCCATGACCTTTTGAGCTTTTAATCTCACTTTTAAATTCTTTATCTTTACCCCACGTGACACCAAACATACAAAAGCTATACATACCTGTCTTCTTAAAAACTTAAATTTAAACTTATTACAGGAGATTATATTTCTTACAAAACTCCAGCTTCCATGCAAGTGTGAAATATAAACATCTATTCTGATCCCAGACAAATATACTGTATTCTGATGTGACAAACTGGGAAATATCTGTATTATTTATGACTATGGTGCATGCCTCTGGGTATTTGTTATGACAGGTTACTTGCTATGAAGTTAGATCAAAAGGCTTTGTTAAAGGAACCAAACAGGAAAGGTAAAACAATGGCCTAGATAAAGAACATCCCATAAATACAATAACCAGGTATGGCTTTGTCTACACTGGAACTTTGTCATCAAAACTTTTTTCATTCAGGGGTGTTAAAAAAAAAAAAACCACCCCAAACAACAAAAGTTTTACTGACGAAAAGCGTCTGTGCACAGTGCTTTGTCTGCGTAGTGTAGACAAAGCCTATATAATAACCATGAAGAGAGACTCCCTGACCCCAACTCTAGTGACATAGCTCTTATGCCAAAGCTGAGAAGTGCAAGATCAAAAAGAACACCGAAGCCTCGTCTACACCTAAAACTTAGGTTGACATAGCTATAGTTTAGGGTGTGAAAAATTCACACCCCTGAGACATGTAGTTAAGCCAACCTAAGCCCTGGTATAGACCTGCTAGGTGAATGGAAGAATTCTTCTGCCAGCCTAGCTATCGCCTCTTGGGAAGAGAATTTACTACAGCAACGGAAAAACCCCTTCCATCACACTAGGAAGTGTCTATGCAACAGTGGTGCCACTGTAGCACCTGTAGTGTAGACAAGACCCTGGGCCTAGGAAAGGGAGGGGACTTGGTTGAGCTAAAACAGACTGCTATGGGAGCATCAGCAAAAGCCGACAGGCTGGCAAAGAGACACACAGAGGCAGAAATATGCTGTGAGCAGGACAGTCTGTTTCTCCCAGCCAGAGACAGGAGTTAGCTGGGCTGAAGCAAAATTACTTCTTAATCTTTCCTTACCAGTTTTTGTAAAACAGATTTATGCCCTTTGTTTTATGTGCTTTCTCCTTTGGGGGGAATGAATAAACAATGCTTGTTTTGAACATGCTGGTTTTGAGTCACAGCAGGACTGTGGCCCCGCCCTCCTGTTCAGCCTCTTTCCCCCAAGGCCCCGCCCGCCACTCTCATGGGGAGGATGGGGTGGAAAGGAACGAGCAACGGGCGGGCATGGGGGAGCAGGCAGAGAGGAGCAAGCGAGGGATAAGGGGAGGGGCAGAAAGGAGTGAGCTGCAGGCAGGGCGGAGCAGGGGGACAGGTCCCCGATCCGGGCACCTGGCCCCTTCTGAATGTGGGCCCAGCGCCACGTTGCCATTGGCACCATTGTAAACCCAGTACTGAATCTCAGTGGTCAACTCACTAGCTGCAGGTCCCCAGAGTGAAAGGGCTAGGCCAGCAGTGATTCTCAAACTTTTGTACTGGTGATCCCTTTCACGTAGCAAGCCTCTGAGTGCGACCCCCCCTTAAATATATTTAAAAGTGTTTTTAAATTAGAACACCATTATAAATGCTGGAGGCAAAGCGGGGTTTGGGGTGGAGGGTGACAGTTCATGACCCCCCCATATAACAACCTCACCACCCCAAGGGGTCCTGACCCCCAGTTTGAGAACCCCTGGACTAGGGCATGTTGCATTAACACAATTGGGAAAGAGGGGGCTGCAGCTCAGAAATGCAAAGTGTGTTTGGACAGCCTGGTTCCATTCAGAGCTAGATGCAGGAAAAGCCTTTTACCTAGAGGGTGTACTTGAAGAAGCGGTATAAAGGCATGGTTCACTCTAACTGTGACAAATAGTTTCAAAAATGAAACAAAGATGATATATCTAAAAGGATATCTGACATCACCTGAAAGATGTATTCAAGCCTTCCTGAAAATGGTATTTAACTCTTTGGAGACTGCTGACATAAAAGCATCCTCTTAAGCATGTGTTGGCTGCCCTTTTTTTTTTTTTTTTTTTTTTTTTTTTTTTACACTTTGGTTCCCCATCCAGATAAAATGGGAGGAAAGTGTATGAATGTACATTTTGACTATATCTCTTTACATTGTGTAAGGGCATGCCTTTATTTCAGAGGAACAAGGGGGACCCCTTAGGATAATCAGGTGGTTATCTAGAGTACCACAAAGTATGAGGACCACTTATATTATACTGGGATTCCCAGGGTCACTCACTAATAGTTTAATCTCAAACACCAGAGTTTGCAATTATACAGCCCCTACTCCAAAAGGTGTCCCTGTGTCTTGCAGGTGCAGTGGATCGTAGGTATAGATAGGCCTGTATCTAAACTTCTCTCCAGTGTTTGGGATTTGTGCTTACCCCTAGTTCTGGGGCACATTTGGGAATTTAAAATACTCACTGAAAGGAACTGATCAGAAATGGCTGTGCTCTTCTTAAAGGGGAAATTACACAGACGAAAATCAGCTGGGTGGCTGAGCTAGGAGTGTTGTTATGGAAAGGGAGTGATGCAAGGGGTAGAGGAAAAGGCACTAAATCCTTTCTCCACTTAGGGAATTAGTATCATCGAGGGCCCTTCTTGTCTGATATATATCACATGTAGACCTATCCTACAACTCTTATTCACCTACATAGCTCATTGAACTCAATAAGACTGTTCAAGGACTGTCTGGGCAAGTTAGAGTTGCATGATTGGGTCCCCATGCAAGAGTCACATTCCAGAAGCTGTAATTTGATTCAATGCTTGAAAAGGCCACATAACCCCAGTTGCTATGTGCATGCAATGAGGATAGCTTGAGGGTTAGATGGAGATGCTGGAGACAAATCTGTCCCATGCTCACTGCTTAAGCTAAAGCTGTCTTAAAATAATTGCAATGCAAAAAACAGGGAGTTCAACTATATTTTTGCTGCAGCTGACAGTTCAATATTTTTCCACAGTTGTATGAAAACCACATAGGTCTGAATTCAAATATTTTTAGTTTGTGACAGAAAATGTTTTATAATTCTCTTTTCATTTTAAAAAAATAGTGATGGGATTGCAGGGTGAAGGGAGATCTGGGGAACTCCTAGAATGCAGGAAGTGAATTCACACACATAGCCCTGTTCACCATTTGCTCCCTATGAGAAGGTTGCATTGGTGGCATTTATCATCATACATCTACCCA
Organism: Chelonia mydas; assembly: GCF_015237465.2. Taxonomy (NCBI): domain Eukaryota; kingdom Metazoa; phylum Chordata; order Testudines; family Cheloniidae; genus Chelonia; species Chelonia mydas. Next base: position 12,405,990 of record NC_051254.2, read on the forward strand.
GCATCTAATCAATGGTAACACAAAACATTTCATTATATTTATCAATTAACTTTCATATTCTCTGCCTCCCTCAAACACTGGGTGTAATCACCCTGCTGGACACCAACGTGCGGTAATTTACCTGCTCAGCGTGATTTATCACTTCACTTACATTAGCAAGGAAACCCACAGCAAGGCTGGCAGTACCTGCCAGAATCCCCAGCAGCCATTATATGCCCATCTACACACCTGGAATGACATCCCAGCCCTATGTGCCCTGCCACCAACCATGAGGAAGTTTCACCTCAGTCACAGCAACGTGATGCTAACTGGCTGAATGCATCCCTGCAATGAAGCACTTATGTGCATTAGAGCAGTTACTCCTATGTATAATACATGAGGTGAGCAAATTACCCACTACTGGAAGAAAATCCTTCATTATAGAGAATAGCTATCTTTTTGTTTTCCCAGCAGCAGCCCTAACAAGAACTGAGAACTTCTGGCTCCCAGGTAAGAAAACAGTCATGATGAAAAGCTACCATGACATATTTCCCAGGATATTTCACTCATGCTCCCCCTGTAGTCTAGTTTTTTACTTAACACTCACGGCACTTTCTATATGAGGATCTCACACACTTTAGAAATATCAATGAATTAAGGTTTACCACTTCTGCAGCATCCTTATGTGCATCCTTCCACAAAACAGGGGGTTGATATTACTTTAGCAAGTCACACAGATGTGAATGTATCTACATGTTATAACAACAAATAAAGCCTCAGACAGCAATTATAGCAATTGGCTACATCAAGTTCTGTCTGGTTTGCTCTAAAGCAATGACAACTTAGTAAATACTTGTCTGGTATTTTGCAGAATTAAGAGGTAATAAAGAAGAACATTTTGTACCAATCTACGTATTGTGGTCACCTTTGTACTACACATTTATACAAATTTATTGTACTTAAAAATCAGAGTCTAAATAATGGCATGAAAACAGATGTGTACCATTGTCACCACAATCAATCATTCACCTACAAAAAAGCAAAGCCTATATTCATGTGGATTTGCCAGAGTAATATTACAGGACCACAGCATATCTCGGCTGCATTGAGAACACTGAGTTGGGCGACAGAATGATCTGTGTAAACTATATTAGAAAGGTGATAGCCTATTGTGCCTACACCTGTCTCATTAGGGCTGTAATAAAATTTCAATACAGTAACATATGACATGTCTCAGACAAAATAAATGTTGATATTTTCCACAACCTTCTTCTGCTGTTAAATATGCATCATGCTCACTTTCTAGAAAATAAATCTTGCAAACTGATAAGTGTTACGGTTTGCTGGGATTTTTGATAGCCATCTGGCTTCAGTACAATTGCACTGGTACAGAAAGTTGCTTGCCAAACTATTGTCTGTAATCATCATTTAAGGAACATATGCTGGCAATGTAACTGACACTATTCTTTTAGAAAGTCAGTTATACATTTCTACCCTCATTTTCAGTTCATATCAAATAGCCAGAGGTTAAACTGGCACAAGCAAATCAACAGACATGAGCCATGAGAAAAACCAACAAACTCTGCATGAGATTGCAGTGGCAATGTATTCAGATAAATTGCTGTGCCTAGGATGATCCAGATGACTCTCAAAAAGCTACTTCGTTGCCATTCATACTCCCTAAGTTAACTGTAGTGTTCGTTAATGAACATGCTAGAACTATAGCTATAAAAATGCCTCATTGTTTGGGGAGGAAAACTCAGGTACTACAAGGAAATCAATTTGTGGAAATGAACACACTTTAATAATACAAGATATTCATGAGGCAGTTGATAGAACAGGAACTGGGGAAAGATTTTAATGCAGAAATGAGTAAACATGTTCAGGAATAATTCACAGACTGGTTTGCTACTATATGTAGCAATAATTTTAGGAGCGGTTTTACATAGAGAATGATGAGTATGAGAATTAGATTTTGATTCAAGAAGTCATAATAAAATTGGGTAACTGAGGAATTCAGGTTATTCTTGCTATCAACAGATAAGTTTTTGCTGATCATACTTCTCTATCCCTGTCTATCTATGAACGCTTCCCTCTTGTATTCGAGTGTCTCACACAGGGCATTCTACTTTTTATTTGGGAGTGTATTTTGCCCTGCTGCTGTACAAAAACAAAACAAAAAAACCTGATCAGTCACAAAGGCCCATGGCCTGATTTGCAGTCTTTCCTATGTATTTTGACTAATACTGCATGCAGGGTTTGTTACTGCAATCCTGGCTATCATGTGGTATAATAAACTGGAGCAGGTACTGATCCTGAACAGCTGTTGAGTATTCACTTCTCTTTAAAAACTGTATTTGTATTGAAATAGTGCCAAATACTGCACAGAAAGAATTGGGAGCTTAGAAGGAAAAAAAAACAAGAAAGGCGCATGAATGTGAGCTAAAAATATGCTTAGAACTTGTAAGGAATCTCCACAGACAGCATCTTTCATATCAACACATACTAGGAAAAGACAAGGATTTCTACAGAGTCCTAATCTAGTATATTCTTAAGATTGCCATCACATTTCCTGCACAGAATACTAAAGAATTTTCAAGTGGCATTTCAGTGCTGCTTGGCACCATGGAGTCAGTTTTGATACTGGCTGGTGACAGCATACCTAAAATAAATAAATAAATAAAATCACATGATTCTCTCTAAAGTCTTTTGCTGGCTACTGCAGACCACAGGGGGAAAATATTTCTAGACCTGATTGAAAAACAAGAACAATTTCATGAAAAGCATCAAAACTTCAAAGCAGTTTCCCATTTTGCAGCATTCTCTACAAAGGGGCATTCAGCACTTCAGGCCCTTGGCTGCATGACCTAAGGCAAGTCACATAATTTTATTATGCCTCACAACAGCCACCTTTTAAATGGGTGGAATAAGACATACCTGCCTCACCATGGTGGCATAAGACTTTATTAATATCTATAAAGTGCTCTGAGCTCTGCAAATGACACATGTAAGTGCAAAGTAAGCTACCTTTTTCTGGGCTTTGCTATTTGAAGTCATGACCTTTGGGGAACATTTTCAAAGCAATGCCTGAGATTTATTCATAGGATTCCCACTGAGTTTACTTCAGGCTAGGCAGCCAAAAATCTTTCCCCTTCTCTGAAAGTGTACCACCTGTGTTTTCAATACCTTTGTATTTAAATCCTCTTCCAAAGTATTTGTTTAAATATGCAATATACCTAACAGGTGCAATGAACTGTTTGCTGAACACACATTGAGATGACAGGGTGACATGGCTACTCTATTCAGCCCATTCAGAACTGTATTAGTACTGACATGGAAGTGATGCAGATGTTGGATCATATTAAAGAAGTTCTGTATTAAAATCACAAATGAGTTTGATTCCCCATAGTTTAAATTCCAGGGTATTACTAATTAAGAGGTCTCTTGGTTTTTAGTACTGTTTCTCTCCCTCTATGTGTGAAACTTGCAAGCTGCTAATTGCGTTAGTACATTCTAAGACAGTTTGTTCTCAAAGCAATTCTTTGTAACAACTACACACACACAGAGAGAGACTCAAAGCAATACTCTGTAACAACAGAAACAGCACCCAGAGACTCCCCACCCTTTTGTTGTATTCATCTCGTTTTGTTAACAATTGTGATTAAAATAGAGATAGAGGATGTATGTGGATGGATGCTTGGTGTGGATAATAACTGAATGATCAGGGAGGTGCTAGCCTAAGAATCCAGTGTCCATCAGCTGAAGAAGGCGTCAAGTGGAAATAACCAGAGGACCCCGGAGGGCAGACTGGAATCCACCCAACAGCCTCAAGAATGGGAGAACCAAAGAACAAGATAACATCTGGCAGCACGGAGCCGTCGGGAATGTGCCATCTGCTGACTGATTCAGCAACAGCATGATGAAACAATTCCCATAGACTGGCATAGGAAGAAATTCCTATAAAAATGGACTCTAGAAAATGAGAACTTTGGGGTCTGATTCTGCAAACCAACTTCCAGGAGCATCAGATGAGCATCTGACAAGGCCCTGCTCCCTCCTCATGTCCAGGCCACCTGGCCAGTGGCTTGGCATGAGCAACTCTAAGGCTGGTAACTATGATAACAACCTTGCAGAACCTGTGTGTGTGTATGAATGAATGTGTGAATAAATATGAAATTGAATGGAATGTTATAGCTATAACTAACTGCTTACTATGATTCTTTCTGTATTCACAATAAATGTGGCATTTTGCCTTTTCCCCTTCAATAAGATCCTGCCGGTTTTTATTTTATTGGTATAACACAGATAGTTAGGCATTAATCCTAGGAGCAGCAAGACCTTCAATAAACTCAAAGTGCTTTCTAGCATCTCACCCCCTCAGTTGCAGAAACTGTTAACAACACTGAAAAGCCCAATCAGGCCTACAATATTAAGTGCCTTTCAACACAGCTGGAATGACTCTTTTCGGACATTGTGCCCTGGATTTGGCATATTAGACTTCAGTATGTTACTTCATGCCCTCTATGGAGATCTTTACAGGGTATGCCTACGCTGCTAGAGAAGGTGTGAGTGTAGCACAGGAAGGCATACCTATGCTAGCTTTAATCTAGCTAGAATGGGTGACCTTAGTAGTGCAGATTTGGCAGCACGGGATTCAGTGTGGGATAAGAACTAGGCTACAAGCCTGCCAGAGAACATGGGTAGGTACTCTGGTTGCTAACCCCTGGCATCACGTCTACACTATTATTGATACCCATATTAACTAGATTAAAATTAGTACAGGTGTGCCTACCCATGCTACAATACCATCTTCACTTGCAGGGTAGACATACCCACAGTATTGAAGTACAGTATAATAAAGGCCAAAAAGGATTTACAGTTTTAATGTAAACTTTGAATTTCTTTGTTTGGAGGTTTTAAATCTAACTGATACTAGTTTCTTGTAGCTTTTTGGAATAACTTATTTATGTTTTTCTTTATCGTATTTTAAAAACACATATATTCAGAGATTTATTAAGTTCCCTATACACTTCATTTAACAGGATTATCAGGTAAATACATTTTGTGCACCTTTAAAACATTACTATTGGACCTGATTATTTCAGCTGTAGGGTCCATAGGAAGATATACTTAACTAACAGCATCATGCCTGCCCTCTCACATTCACACACGTACACCAAGCACGAGAGTAATTGTCAAACCCTTCAGCACTACCTTCACTCTGTAGCATAAAATAGTTGATCAGTCTTGCTGTACAACAAACAAGTGGCATAATGGGACATCAAATGAGGGGGGCGGAAAGTTGGGCTGGTAGCTGAAAAAGAGTATGCGCTAATAAGGAAAGTGAGCACTGCCAGGGAGAAATGCACACAGCTTCTGAGATGTTTGAGGTATTATTTACTGTAGCCAATAGAGGTCTTCCCACATGTACTGACAGCATTCTAACTCCAGTCTGGAAATGTACTAATTTATGGAGCTATTCAGTTCCCCCCTATAGTCAAACACAACTTTCATGAAGTCCATGGAAGATTTGCATGAGCAAGGATTGATAAGGAGAGCCCTTAAGAGATTTGTGTGCCTCCAAATAGGGTAATATGAAGCCTATTGGGTTTGATTCATGAACTTCTCCCACACAGCCACCCCACTTTGACTTTGCTTTTATACAAGTACAGGGCTATCCCTCCCGCACTGATGAAAATGGCCATGAGAGGGAATAAATCTACTGGAAACGCCACATGTTTCATGTTAAGGAATTGTTCCTTCTCAAACATGGAGGGATTTCAGACCTCATGGACAGGAGAGCAACGTGGCTTGCAAACCCAAAACACAGCTAGGATTCAGCAGGGAAAACAGACTTTTTAATTCCCAAGGGGATCGTGGGTCTTTCCATGGTGCTGCTTCTTGTATCCACAGCTCCCTTAAAAGCCATGCTGCCATTGGCCTCTGCCCTGCCTCTGTGTCCTACCCCTTTTTGGTGATGTTTAGGAGAAGATAGTGCTGTTTGAAGAATTTAATTATGTATACATGCTTCAGATAGTTAGATATTAAGTATTCAGTTTGCACACACAAAGAGTTTGATCTCACACATCTAAGTTCTTGCATATATAAAAAACTACCTATAAAAACTGTGCATGCAAATTTGCCAGTGCAGTTCTAGAGGCTATTTTACAGTTTGGCCTTAAATGTTGAGGAACTTCCAGCTTGAGAAAGTTCTGTAAAACACTATATTTTTATACAAAGTATGTACACAAGAGAAGTGCCAAAAAGAGGATAGGTATTCAGAAATTTGGTCACCCTTTCTAGCACCCAAAGAAGTGTCCCCAGCCAGCAAGCCAGAATATTTAGCCAGTTTCTTTGAATATTAACATAACAGTGAATAAGTAATGTACAATGTAGTATGTTAACATTTTATTGTAACTTTGCTTTAATAAAAAAGTTATAAAACAAACCAACCCATTACAAGGTGGCCAACATAATTCCATTATTAACAAGAGGGTCCTGAAGACAAGCCAATGAATGGCAGCCAGCTTGGAGTGACCAGCAGAGAATATGTTGGGAATTATTTTAAGAGATCAGATTAAGAAAATGAAGCGTCTCATCTGACACTCATTATAAGACTTTCAAAAAGAATTTGAAAACAGAAATGCTATGGGCATTATAGCCTGTGTTTGAGTTGGCAAAGAATGTTTGACACAAGGAGTTACATGTAAGGTGTAAAATCACAAAAAGAAAATTGTATTGTTGGATCAGGAACGGACAGAGACCCTTGAGGAAAATAACCCAGCCACAACTGGAACTTTCCCAACATTAGAAATAGCTTAATAGTGGAATCGTACTGACTATGGTGATTACTGCTGGAAACCAAGATTTTTGTTATTTAAAAGACTTAGCTGTGTATGTCAACAGGAAAATATTCCTATTTTGCAAATAAGAGTGAGCCAGGCAGTGCAGTAAACAATAATGTGGGCCAGATCCTCAACTGCTATAAAACAGCACAGCTCCATTCAAGTCCATTTGCATCAGCTGAGGATCTGGCCAAATATATGAAGTGGTTGGTAAAAAAAAAATGCATATGGAACTCCCCAAAAAAACAAATAAAAGGAAGCAAGGTAACATCAATAACTTTAAAGAAAAGCCTACATGACCTCAATACAAGAGAGCAAGGGAAGGACATATAGCAGGAAAAAGCAAATGGAAATGAAAAGGGGAAACAGCCACTCCTGTTGTTACTTTCAGTACAAACTGTCTCATTTTCTTGGTTTTAAATTATGTCACATAATAATTACTCTGCTACAAAATTAAAGGTAGGTAACAATACATAATTTCTCCCAGGAAGAAATGAATGGGTGAAATGTTGCACTAGAAGTATAGTGAAAGGGGTTGGGATTATTACCAGTAATTTGATGAATCTCCTAAAGTAGCAGCAGAGCTATCCCTCTATGTTCACAGTATTTACATTGGTTCTAATTTTCTATGAATTAGAGTGTTACTACATTATGAGCCATATTTTGTAAAGATAGAGACTCTTGGGTGTGCACAGATTTGCACACCTGATTTCATGTTCCCATCAACTAATTATCATGCAAACAGATGCCAGCAGTTTATTTGCACATGCAGCTTCTCAATTTGTATGTTCAATTAGCAGAAAATGCCTGAATAATGAGTGGACATTTGTCCACATTTCTTCCCGTAAATCTTCACTCTTCATAAAAATGTGGTCCTAAAAATATTTATCTTCTACCAGTGTCAAGTACAAAAGGAGTGAAAACATAGGTAAGGTAAAAGCTTAATAAGAATTAAATGTCGAGCTTGTTCAAAATTTCAGCTAAAATCTTTTTGAAGTTTTTCACAAACAATTTTTGCTGTTTTTGAACTCTCTTATACAGTGTCTCATCACAGCAATTGTATATCAGATAAAGAACCTGATGACAATTATATTTTTAGAGAGAGGGCACCCAGCCAACTTCTCCCTAAAATTAACAGAAAGACTCCCGTTGAATTCTATTCTATTCCTCAGTGGGTCAGTGAAGGTACAGAAAATAAAGACTTAACCACTGGAGAACTCTACCCCTCATAAAAACTTACTTTGTAAATAATATTTGTTTTTTGGCATAGTTGAGTAATCTAAAGAGACTGAAGAGCATAAATTATTCCACCAGACATTGACAAATTTATGCTTACTCAACTGGCTTCAGATCCGTATGTTTCAAGTGGTAGCACAGGAAGAATTTCTATATTTGACTAAATTTTAGCCATCTGTTCATGAGCAATTTGCCAATAGGAAGAAACCAAAATTTGTTTAATAAATTACTTGTCATGAGTTGTTCACTCAACTCTGCTGTGGATTCTGCATGACTACGAGACAAATCCAGCTTGAGACCAGCCTGAAGCAAAACTGGCAAATAATAGGACTCTTTCACTTCCTAGACAGAGGACTCCAAGTGAAAACAAAATATATATTAGCAATAACGCCAACCCACAGATTTTATTAAGATTCAGACAAATACTAAGGACTTGATTTGTGCAACACTCACTAACATTGTGACAAATTGTGACCCCTTAACTCACAATGGTAAGGCAGTTACTTATATAAACTACTCAAGAGAAATACTCATATGTAAGTATGAATAAGTAATAATCTGGCCCATGGAGTAGTTTTCTCACCCAAGTACTCTCATTGGGCACAATGAAGTTTTGGAAATTTTATATTACTTTTTCCATTGCAGATACAAGTGTGCCAGTACACTTTGGCTATGCCAGACTTGCATACACTCAGGGGGAAAAGGAAGGAGTAGCAATAAGAAAAAATAATTTTGAATGTACTGTACAAAAATGTCTTTTTGAAAAAAGTACTTCATTAGTCTGAAGTTTTCCTTGTTTCAGTTATTAGAAGCTGACAAGGTAGGTCAAATGAAAGTAAATAAATAAATAAAGACTCTCCAGTGTAAAACATTGTCATTTGAAACACGGTGGGTAATTTTACAGCAAATTAACATTTAATCACAACATTTTGAACTGCTGACTTGCACAATCATTCAAGTTCTTCTGAAATCCCATACAGATCTATATCCAGCCATAGACTAAATTAGCTATGTGCTGATTCAAACAGAATAAAAAAATCCTCAACATTTGCTTCACTCTTTTCTGTACCTTCAAAGTACATTCTGCTGCTTCTCTGGTACAGGCAGATAACAGACTTCCTGTGTTGCAGGACACCCTGAGGTTCAGCTGGTAAGAGAGAAACTAAACAAAGGTCTGGGTTCTTCTGAACACAAGGATGTTGATGCCCAGGAGAAGAACATGAATTTTGTTGCCTGCACCAATACCTACCTACAGTAAGAAAGGCTATATGTTGTCATCCTTCTTCCAGGACTGACTCCCTCCTTAGTGAATGACATTGACGATAAGTGGGAAATGCACAGTGACTCCCACTAGAGCATCTTTCTTGGAAAGTAATGTGGCATATCTGGATATGACATCTGGAAATGAGGCTAACAGGATGGCCATACACCCAAATTCACATCTACTACCATTCTCACCCCAAAGAGAGCTTTCCAATTAGTCTCCATTACCCCAGATACATAAGAAATCTGGATTTTCTCTCACACTCTAGTAATACTAGAAAACTGGACAGCTGGTAGGTGAACCAGTTAGACAGCACCTTTGCAAGTATCAGTGATGCAATTCATCCACACTAGCCACTCTGTTGGTTTAAGATTTGCCCTGCATACACGTTTTTACTATGCCACACTAAAAATGTAAGTACGAATCTAAAATAGGTGAAAAAATCATCTTAATTTTCAGTGGGGCTTTTGGACTTGGTTTGACAAATTCGGAGCAAGGAATTTGCATAATGTCCTATTCCACCAGCCCCATACACTTTGGGCCTAGTTGGCTTTGAATTGGGCCGGATGGGCCATAGAAGTACAAAGCCAAACTTGCCCTGAGATTTACTGACAGCTGGATATGAGTGTGTCCAGTGTGAGCAGCATAGAACTGGATGATCTCCATTCTGCTCTGAATTTTAAGAAATGCCCCAATCACTAACAAGATTTGGAACTCTGTTTTTTCTGAGAGTTTTAATAATAGAAATTCACTTTTTTGCTAGCTGGTTAATGTACCTCTTAACCTTCCAAGTAGATATAACATTTCTAACAGTTCAATATTTCTAAAATGAAACAAAACTAATTATAAAAGAGTCTTAAATCATAATTTAGCTATGGAACAAATTGTTCAATGTTACCAAAAACTGGGTCTAAAAAGGTCCTTTAGGATTTTGGACAGACTCTCTCACTCTACTTGATGCTTCTGGTCAGAAAACAGCATAAAGAGCAGCCAGAGAGTTTAACATGTTCACCTCTCCCCTACTTACTCATTAGAGAAACCCATGTGAAAAAGAGCTGGCAGATTTAATTATGTTTGCTGAAATTAAAATAATGAACACGGGTGGTAATTGCCCCCAAAATTTTAGCCATCTGATTTAAATAAAAGCTGTTTGGAGCATCCTTAATTACAACTAATATTTTCAAAACCCAGGATGAAATTAAAATGGACTATTTATTTCTTCAGATGAGGAATTCTTATCTTTTTAACATTCTGGTCAGTTTTTACTGCTGTGAATAAAAATGAAGGCACTGCAAGTAGTAAATTTTGCAACATAGAAATGGAATTCAGCTCTTGAGATCTCCGCTATGTTTGTCATTTTACTTCCACCTTATAGCAACACTACGATATTTCATTATTGTTGGGCACTGAAGAAACAGAAAGCAGAGCACCTACTTTAAACTCTTTAACAAAATGCTTAACTTTTACAGAACACAGATGAGAGCTTCCCAAATAGCAAGAGATCAAAACAGCACTCTCAACACCGTAGCAAGTACTCCTCTTTGGCAGCAGCTCTCAAAAGCCTCTACAGTTTTCTCTCCATACTAATTAATTGAAAACAGCTGCACTCTAAAACAAATCACCTTTTGTCTATCTGAAGGCACCATTAACCAACAGGAACACAGCAACTCCCATAGACATCTATTTAGCCCATATACATACACCAATAGATAATTAACCTTTTACTTACTGAATTAAAGTACTATACAATGCACATATTTAATATTTGTTTCAAAGTTGTAGTCTGAGTGTTGATCATTAAACATCTTGAAGATATAAAGCTCTATAAGTGCTTTGTATTATTCTAATTTTAAAAACAAAATCTTAACACAAGGCAGAACTTCTGACCAAAAAACATTATTGTCCTGTGTAATCTGTATGCATGATAAATTTGTAGTATCCTATACACTGCCCTCAGGGGAGGAAAAAGTTAATTCTTTGAACTGATAAAATTCAAAATCTGCTAAATCAGTTACCTTGAAATTTGGTCAAACAAACTGCACCTACATTGAGGCCCTGAAAGATTCAGACTTGGTGCTGGCTGATGCAGTGCCCCATTGCCTCCATGATCCCAGGTACAACAGGACTGAACTTGGCTGATTTGTAGCTCATTGTGAATATTTATCAGTGAGCTAAAAGAAGGGTTGTAATACAGCGGCTCAACTTTAATGATGTTATTTAAATATGCACTGCTATTGAAAATGTATTTACATACATGGCCCAGTTCACATCCTTGGGCTTTGGAATAAAACATGAAGTGAACATTACTAAGTATTATCCAGAGGATCTATTGTACTGTATATTCAAGAAAAGAAGCAATCCGTGACACACAGTTATTTTATGTCAAATCAGTATGTTTAAGCAATATGTATACACACACCATTATTTTAAATATACATCGGCACTTGAATTCAGACAAGTCCCACCAGATGTCACTATGAAATTGCAATTTATAATAGCAGTCAATGCACCTGTCTTAGCAAGTGAGCAGTAACAGAAAAATACAAATATGTCCATATAAGGTAATGTACTACTAAAGTAAAACTGGGCATTATTTGTCTGTGCATTTTATTCCATGTAGCTGATGAGTCCAGCCATTAGCAATGTCTTAATAACTTTAGGCATCCAACTGTGTTGGACCGTGTGGAGCCAAATAACAGGAAACCCAGAGGGAGGGGAGTAAATGCAGGGAAAGCCAGGTATGAGATAGCATTTTGCCACATTACTGCCTTTGTCCTCTCCATAGCCACAGCTGGATCTCCACGAGATCAAGCAGGACATGGCCAGAGGTAGGAATCTAGTGAGCAGCCACCCAAGACGGCATGTTTCTCTCTCAGAATAGAACTTCCTCTGCACTCAGTTGAAACAAATTGCACAGAGTGTGTGGGTGGCTGTGGCAGCATGGTAGGGTAAGGAAATGTACTGCTGACAGTGTAGGGACCCGGGGGAGGGAGAGGCCAAGATGCATGGAAAGCACTCTTATTCCCTAATATATCTTGGCCATCTGTAACAACCATGTGGGCCACTCTGATGCCAGCCCCTCTTTCCAGATCTGGAAAGTTCCCAAATAAAGGTCAAATAACTAGAATGGCTGCTCTTCTGTTCAATTCTGTGCAGGCAGGGGAACTTTGGGCCCATAGGATTGGGCGGGGGGAAGAGGGGGGGTTCAGAATGCCTTACAACCCACATTTCAGATCTCACATTATAAGACAGTAACAACAGGGACAAGATTAAGTGAGAGAAAACAAGGGATGCAGTATTTCAGTAATGTGGTTTCTCAGTCCAGACATGTGTTTGTCTTGGTAGTTTAATAAAGTTTGCATATTTTAATAGACAAAATAAGAAAGATGAAGAGACAAGGAAAGGAATATAATTTTATATATTGTGGGCATCACAGAAGAGAGCAGACTTTTCACTAATTTCAAGAGTAACGGAAATTACTTGATGGAATATAGTAAAGAGGGCATGCTTACGTAGAGGGCAACATGAGTATTTTTTTTAAAAAAAAGAAAGACTTGTAAGAGATACAAAAAGTGCATCTACACCAGGTGTCATTAGCAGAATGAAGAGCACCACAACTGAAGATAGTATCACCAATTGCTGTAGTTTCAGTGTTTCCTGTAGTATTTTCTAGAAAGAACCACCTTGTTTATCTGAATGTAATGGAGACCACTGCGTGATTTCAGATAATCAAGGTTTCAGATACATCAGGGAAATTTTTTAAGTAATTAACAGAAGGGAAACACAAGACCCCTTTTAGAAAACAGGAAGTTTCTGGATAGCTGTGATTTGATTTATACATCATGAACTGTATAGACTATCTCCTACAGAGAGCTATGGGGAGTCCGGTGGCACCTTAAAGACTAACAGATTTATTTGGGCATAAGCTTCCGTGGGGGAAAACCCCCCACTTCTCTGCATCTGAAGAAGTGTGGGGGAGGGGGGGTTTCCCCATGCAAGCTTATGCCCAGATAAATCTATTAGTCTTTAAGATGCCACCGGACTCCTAGTTGTTTTTGTGGATACAGACTAACACAGCTACCCCTGTGATACTTGGCACAGAGAGCTAGTGATATCATACCACAGTAAAAGTTCACTACTGTCTAATGGTGCTCACTGTATATATGAATTTTCCATTAACAATAAATCAGAAACTATCATTAGGGCAAGCAGTTATTGAAAACAATTGAGTGCATCACTTATTAATGTTCTATAAACAAAGAGTATCCACGCACCATTATCTGATGCATTTATCTAATCCTCTGTTTCAGCTGTCAGATGCCCATTGGCATGTATCGAAATGTAAGTCATGTTCAACAAAATGTTAGTACTTCCTCCTCTCTCTTTTTATCTGAGTCTCATTCTCCCACAGCCAGAAGGTTGCCATAGCTGCAGAGATATTAACCAAACAACACTTTATTACTTTGACCCCAGCTGGTCTAAAGAAAGAACGGACTCTTTTCAGACAGTGGCAGTGGCAATTATAGAAGAAAAGAGGAAATAAAAGAGCAGCTATTTCACACACTCTAGACTAGGCTGGCATCTACTTTATTTTGATTACTGTATTTACTAGGGATGAATAAGAGGTATGACTGTGGAATTATTACTTCTACTCATTACATTCACATGATTTTAAGTCTCATGTATCTGTAACCTACATGTATAATTGTTAACAATTTATAAAATAATTATTTTAAACAGTATATGAACCATTGATGGGAAGACATTTGATGAGCTCTGGAGTGCAGGAGCTAGCATAGTGAAGCTACAACTCAGGAAAAACCAAAATCAATTTAAAAATGGGAGGTTGAATTGTGTGTGCACATTGTAATTATCATCCACTCTGCTGATGGGGAAATTGAAAAAACCATAGGTGATAATGAGTAATGTAACTAGGAAAACAACTGGTAAGAGTTTGGAATAGAACACAGATTTCCTGATTGGCAGCCCTTCGCTCTAAGCACAATGCAATATTTCCTTCTATACTGACAAGGAAGGTTGCAGGGTATGTGACACCAAAGGGTAACTTGACAGGTTTCAGACTAGCAGCCGTGTTAGTCTGTATTCACAAAAAGAAAAGGAGTACTAGTGGCATCTTAGAGACCACTAGTACTCCTTTTCTTTTTGCAAAGGGTAACTTAGCTCTCACTAGGCATTTCATTGGCTGATAGTCACGTCACTCGGTATCCTGTTTTGGAGTAGGGTTTTTTACGTGCATTTCCCCCCTCTCCTTTGTGAGGTTTCGATGATACTCTCTTACATATATAGCTGAAGGTAGCTCTTAATAAAAGCTTTGTCTTGTATTGTGTATTCACAAACACCCTCTTAACTATTACTCCGAACAACAAGGCTAACAGACCGTTCTTTAAGTTTCTTCCCATGTGTACAGCACAGTAAATTTTGCATCATTCTCTGTCCTGTTACTCTCCAGAAATATGTGCAATCTAATTTTCTCCATGATAAAGTGAAAGATACATACCTAATATGATACCCCAATTTCACATATAGTGGTCGTTGTTCATTTGTACTATAATGGTTGTTTTATTATATTTTGTTTTACATACACAATTTTAAAAGTATATGTATTCATTAACTTCTGGTTGGTTAGTTCTAGCCATTCATGAAGTGCCAGAAATTTCGGGAACAATAAAACACACATATTTTCAGATGCCGAACAAGATTACCTTGGGCACCTGTCTTATGAGTCAGCAGAATTGCTTAACCACATTTTGCTTTAAACAAAGAAACCCCATTGCTATAGGAATTATTTTCTGCCTTCTGAAAATAATGTTTTAAGAAAAAATTTCAGCCCACATCCTGTAACTTGTACAATGCTACCTCTCTGCTTCCAAACTACTCCCTTTAATCCCTCGGGTGTTTCTGATATCCTTGCCTAACAGCTACTTAATCAATTAAACTTTGTTAAATCAGTTACAAAGCCCTCAATGCCGCAATTAACTTGGCATATATGCTACATTCAATGGTTATTTTTAACCATTTATAATCACATGCTTCACAAGAAAAACACCCAAAAAGAATTAAACCAACTTAATTACAATCAACTAAATAAAGTGACTATTACCCCCTTTAAAAACCAGTTTATCCAAAATTAATGAACTGCAGGTAACTAAGAAGAGGAGGGGATAAATGTATACAAGAATATATTCATTTTACTCTGGGAGAATTACTAAATTGCTATAAGAAAAGGAGTACTTGTGGCACCTTAGAGACTAACAAATTTATTTGAGCATAAGCTTTCGTGAGCATCCGATGAAGTGAGCTGTAGCTCACGAAAGCTTATGCTCAAATAAATTTGTTAGTCTCTAAACTGCCACAAGTACTCCTTTTTGTTTTGCCAATACAGACTAACATGGCTGCTACTCTGAAACCTTAAATTGCTATAGTAAATAAAATGTAACTGCAATATCATGGCTTCAGTAAATACATCTTTTACTAGGACTTGCATTCAACTAAAATACAAATGCAAGTTTTTACGTGAAAATGTTCCACAATCAAGTATATTATACAATACATGTAACATTTCCTTTTCATAAATTAGAATGTTCAAGTCTTAATTCTGTAGAACTTTAAGGGCCACATTGTCTCATCTATATTTTAAAGACAACCCCTCACAATTTCAGTGGTCTGGGCAGTTATGCTTAAAAACTGATGTGACATTGTACAACAGATGTTTAAGAATCAATTTTTATGCACCACAGAAGGCAGAAATACACTATGGGAGCACAACGCAATTTCTCACGGCATTGTCACTTCATTAACACTCATGTTCTCTATTTCTGTCAAAGCAACTATTTAGGTCAGCCTTTGGAAAATTGTTTCATCAGAAATTCTTACTGTTCTTTCAACAGGCAAACTAAGCAGTTGGTATAATTGACTGAGCTTTGGAAAAGCAAAAAAGAAACAGAAGTTTTTGAGGGATGGGGTGTTTATAGTTAACCATAACTCATATATATTAGCACTTCATACATTCAGAGTGCTTTACATACATCAGCTGAATAGTGCTCCGACACATTTTTTGAGGTAAGTAAATATAAAATAAGGATTATCACCTCCATTTTTGAATCGGGAAACTAAGACAGAAATATGTGATGATGATGATGATATCATTCGATCACAGGACCACAGACAGTCAGTGTCAGAGCCAAGATTAGAATCCAGGAGAGCCTGATTCCAAATACAATGCTGGTACTTCTAGTCCACATTCCCTCAAATTAACTACTGTTGAGGGGACTTGGACAGGATTCAGAAGACTAATATTTTATCAGGCAGCAAATGCAACTGGAAAACGTTTTATACTGACACACAAGATTTGTACGTGCCTACAGCAGACAAGTTAACGAGGTTGGCAATGACTAAGGATGTATAAAGCAATCAGAAACCTCTGTTCCTGCCTGAAGTGTATAAACTATAGCAAGGAGTAGTGAATTTGCATAACCCAGGTTAAATATTTTAAAGATTTCTTTCATCACCAAATGCATAAAATACTAAAGAAGGATTTCATTCCAGTATGGCAGTACTTTAAACAACACTCATTTATACCCCACTTGTTTCACTCCTATTATTATTTATTGGGTGCCATCAAAATGCTCAGTGCCGTATGAACAGAAAGATATGGGTCTCCCTCAGGAGATCACAAAAGCCCTTAATAGTTATCAGTTTCTCTCACATGATCATAGTGAGACATATGGTTTGGGAAAGAAACACCTGGTCTGACACACCATGTTGTAATCAAACTAAGGCCTAAATTCAGGACATCTTTTTTATGACATGGAAGCCACATAACTGCTTTTGGCAACTTTTGAAAAACAAGCATAGATGGCTTAAAACCTAGATTGTTACAGACCGATGCCCTAACAGCCTTTATGACAGGTTTCAGAGTAGCAGCCGTGTTAGCCTGTATTCTCAAAAAGAAAAGGAGGACTTGTGGCACCTTAGAGACTAACAAATTTATTTGAGCATAAGCTTTCGTGAGCTACAGCTCACTTCATCGAATGCATTCAGTGGAAAATACAGTGGGGAGATTTATACAGATAGAGAACATGAAACAATGGGTGTTACCACACAGACTGTAATGAGAGTGATCAGTTAAGGTGAGCTATTACCAGCAGGAGAGCCGGAGGGGGGACGGGACACATTTTGTAGTGATAATCAAGGTGGGCCATTTCCAGCAGTTGACAAGACTGTCCGAGGAACAGTGCGGGGTGGGGGTGGGGGGGGGGGGGGGGGAAATAAACATGGGAAATAGTTTTACTTTGTGTAATGACCCATCCACTCCCAGTCTCTATTCTATCGAGTAATCTGTAATCAATCTCTTTGGTCACTCAATTACAGACCTAAAAGTTGCAATTCTTCAACAAAAAAAACTTCAAAAACAGACTCCAAGGAGAGACTGCTGAATTGCAATTAATTTGCAAACTGGATACAATTAACTTAGGCTTGAATAAAGCGACGGTAAAGTGCTGAATATAAACTTTTTTGTTCCTTCACATGCTACCACCATACTGCAAAACTTATGAGGGGTCTCTTCATAGGGATCTCTTATTTTTGTTAAGTCATCAATTGACACAACGTGCTTTATGATTTTAGCTATTGTGTGAAGTTATACTTGTTTTCTAGTGTTTACTGTATGTTCACTGGGAAAACAGAACATTTCTTGGAGCACTATGGGCTAAATTCTGCTCTCAGTGACCCCAGAATAAAATGTAAGTAGTTCCATTGACTGCTGTGGAATTACTTGGCATTTACACCAGTGTCAATGATGGTAGAATCAGGCCCAGTATCCACTGAAAGTCGTGGTTATCCTGGAAATTGACTCAATGAATGCTCATTTTTATAGTTAAATATTTCTATTTCTAATCTATTATTATTAGAAATAAAAGGCAGTTTTTCCCAACCCCCCAGAGTTAAGTAAATATCCTGGTGCTTGCTATTGGGTTTTGAAAAGAAAAGAGTTTCTTCATTTAAAAATAAAAGTCAACTCTAATTGTCCACCCGAAGTAGTGGTTCCCAACACTGGTATTTAATATCATTTATAGGGTGTTTGGATCTGTGGCTTTGGCTCCAGCTAGTATTGCCAAAGAGTTCAATATGCCATATTATTTTCAGCTGATGTTATTAAAAGGGATTTCATGAGATGAAATGACCTCTCTGAGAAAATAAACCTCACTGCTAAGGCAAGATGATAAATTGCAATGAACCGGGTCAATAAAGAAATATTTACAAAAGGAAAGAATTGAACAGAGTCTCTTCCTCATTAGCTATCATTCTAGTAGATGAGAAATTGGCTTAGGGTTCTTATCCCCTCTTCATCTGGGCACCATTTAATGAATTCCATGTTGGATCCCTTTCTCTGTAGATCAGTGAAAGTCAGAAACATTAATCACTGCACCAGTTACACTAGTTTTCATTTATTTTACTGATCACGTTAAAACCAAAAGGTGAAAAGATCTCAGATGTCAGTTGGAGAAGGAGAAAGGTACATTTTGCTCTTCTCACTCTCTAATGAATACTTACTTTTTTTCTATTGTTAATTCAATGCTTGTGGAATGTGGCTGGTCTGATAGCACTGGAGAGTTCGTTCTAGCTAAGATAAAGCTCAGACACTACCCAGCTTATGTGGCTGGCTTTTCCAAATGTCCCCATGCTTCTTTAATAAGCCTCAATCCTTACTTAGAAGGATCACTTCCAAGTACCTGTCTACACTACAAAACCACCCAACTCATGGGAACCACTTACCCCACTCATTTGCAAGAGTTAAAAGTTGTAGTGCTGCTGAAAACCTAATTGTGTTGCAAGTAACCAAATCCCTATGGCATGATATTTGCCATATGGGTCAGCTCCACGAGGGAGAATAACTCATTCTCCGTACCCAGTAGTCTTGCTGCCAAACAAAGGTGTCAATTTGTGTTTGTGTTGGAGTGGTGGCTTTTGTGAAAAGAATACCTGTCCACTATGCTGAGACCCATCATCTCATTTCACACAGGCCACTGAACACATAGTAATCACAAATTTTGGTATTGACCGAGCATGGGCTTGAACTGAGAGCCAAGCAGTAACATAGCTGGAACCATCACCTAGTACCTTATATTTATATAGGAAGTTAATGCTCTCTCCAGAATGTAAATATTGGGATTGCTCATCCACAGTTGAAATGTGTGGCATGGAGGGGGGATACATCTGCCATCCTACTCGATCAGTACTATACTGCAGGTTTCAGGAAGAAATGTGGACGAACAAGGTATATAATTTAAAATTACCAGGTTAATTTAGGAAGGCAGAATCCAATTACCCAAACTGCAATTTGACCAGGAGACTGGTATCATTTTTGCTTTTGTTCTATGTACCAGCTGACCTAGACTAAAGCAAGTTTGTGAATGAGAAAGTTTAGTATTTTGGCATCTGTTTCCGAAGTATCACTGCCTATTCTTAACTGACTGCTTGAGGTCACAGAACATGAATTTAAGGCCTGTTCCTAACAAGGTTTTGAATGCCCTTCCCTTCCAATTGTTGAAAGCATTGAGCACCTTATAGGATTGGGCTCTCTTAGACGCTCTTCCTTCATCAATCAGATCATATTTTACATATGATAGTTTACAAAGTCTGAAAGAACTAAATAAAATGTTCTGAGGTCAACACTACAGTAACAACAAAGATATAAAGCACAGAGACAAGCCAACACCTCAGCACAAAACATCCTATTATTCTGTGATGAACATAAGAAAAACAATAACCCTGGAAAAGCCTGGAAGTTCTCTAATATTTTACCCCATCAGTGTCCTTCATGAAATGTTAAAGTCACTGCCATATTGAGAAATGATGTATTGGATGGTAAATCATATTGGAAAGGACATCCTTATTATAAATTATACATCTATACATCATTATATCTACATCCTTATTATAAATTATAAACAACAATGTGTTTGTGCAGTTGTTACAACTGTGTATTTTAGAAATGTGTCATTTTATTTCAGGGTATGTGAACAGGATATAATCAGGGAATTTAAAATATAGTGTAAAAAGAAAAGGAGTACTCCTTTTCTTTTTGCGGATACAGACTAACACGGCTGCTACTCTGAAACCTGTAAATATAGTATAGTTATTCTGCTCAATAGCAGAATGTGCTTCCAAAAGCCATGTGGTGAGCAAGCGTGTTCTTCCTCCCCTTCCCCTTTTATTTAAGGCACAGGGGAAAGAGTCATAGTTCTCCAAGCAACAGAGTTTGGGGGAACAATATTAAAATAGCTTAAAAGAATTCTACAGACCCTATAGTCCACCCAGAGAAATTTAAGATGAGTAATTCGTGAAGCAGTTCAGAGAAAATAAGAAGTCCTAATCCTTTACCTACAGGTTTTCTGGTATTTATTAATTGTATTATGGTGTTCCTGGAGGTCCCAACCAAGATTGGAGCCTCATTGTAGTAGGCACTGTATGGACACATTGTAATGGAGTCCATGCCCCAAACAGATTACAATCTAAACAGACAAAGGGTGAGAGAAAGGAAGTATATTTAATCCCCTCTTTATTAGTAAGGAAGTGAGTGACAGAAAAATTGTAACATGTAACCAGCGTCACACAGGGAATCTGCAGCAGAGCTGGGGAATGAATCTACATCTCCTCAATCCCAGTCCAGTGCCTTAACCATTTTACCTTTCAAGAAATAAATGCTTCCCCACCCCCACTTTTAGAACCAAACATTTAAGGTGCTAAAATCTTTATATATCCTTTAGTTCCTGGTTTTGGCTTTTGTAGGTGTCCCTTATTAACAGGCTTCAATCCTTACATAGGAGGACCACCAAGTGCCTACCTACACTCTAAAACCAACTAACTCATGGTGTTGTAACCAGGTGCCATTTCTCGCAATGACTATTTACAACAGTTAACATTTGTAATGCTGTGTTGTATAAGTAATGGCATCTCTTGGCATGGGGAAAGATCTGGTAAACAGGCTGTCTCTGTGGCCTTTCCAGCCAAGATTGGGAGTCAGTGTTCCAGAAATCCTGTCGTAAAGCCCGATTTTGTTCGCACTTGAGGGAATATTCAAAATATACTATTTAGTATCATCAAACACTTCTCTTCAAAGCTGTTTAAGCCTTGACACTCCTGTAAGAAAACTAAATATTATTCTCAAATTGGAAATGATGACAGAAGGAGAGAGACTTCCCCATGGATTTAAAGTTGGGATTAAAATGAGCTCAATTTCCAAATTTCTCATATTCTCCAAATAATACATACTCTATACTCAATACTCAATACTCTAACCACCCCCCTTCAAAAAAAAAATTTCTACCAGACAATTGAATGAAACAGAACCCATGTTAGAAGAGATCCCTATGGATAGAGACGCATTTAATTTATTTGCTCTCTACATATATTTGTGTGAATACACACTTTCAGATGCTTGGTCCTACAAGATTCAAATGGTCACGGGACAAAAACAGCAGAGTTATTAGTACTGCAACAGGATGTGCAGACAGTCTTTCCTAAAGGATATGTCTCTTTCCATAGAATGTTACTCAGGAGTCTTTGGATTATTTTATCTGACATTTTGTTTGCGGCATAATATTTTACACCTTTCTTTTTAACAAATAGAATTAAAAAATCAGACAGATGCTGTTTTAGGAGGCCAATTTATGAAGCCCTGTCTGCCAAAAATCTAACATAGTAGGAAATGTTATATTTCACTGCCATTTCCCTTATGTAAAGTGTCTTCCATTTGGCATCTTTTCTCCCAGTGATGTCATTTCCAATGTCTACAGCCAGACAATATCATGTATGGAAACTCCATTATTGCTTCAGTTAGAATCATAGCACCCCCTGATCAGGCCTCACCCCAGAATAATTATCCTTTATTAAAATTATCAGAATAAATCTTCAATATTTGGTAACCAAAATGTTTGTTACTCATCTGTTATTAAATGCAAATGAAATTAACTTGCTATACTGGTTGCCATTTTAAAAAGCTCCATAATACATCACTTGCTATGTTTCTATAGTTTTATCATATCAAACTGTATTTTGTGGGCTCTTCTACATTTAGAGTAAGAAATATACTATAGCAAAATCAAATATCACAGCAAATGGTGATGACCACTCTACACTTCTCCCGCTAAGGAATTCCCTAAAACTCACTGAAACTTGAGCACTGGGGAGAAAGAGAGAAGGGAGAGTTGCTGATCTAACCACATATTCGTATACCACTGGTTACATCTCCAGACTCCATTGCTGTACTACTAACTGACTTTTAAAAATCTTCTTTTCCTTTGTAAGCACATGCAGCTATTTTCATACAGCTTTCAAGCTGCTGGAAGATCCTAAAACTAACAAAAGCAAGGCCTTCAGACTGAGTACATCCTTAGGGAGGGAAAATAAGATGGTGTACATGTAGAGTTATCTTTTAAAATCAATGACAAGGGCCAAATCTTCCACCAAGATTATCTGTTCCACCATTCTCCCTAAGCACTTACCATTCTGATTAACTTGCAGAGAGTGGGGGAAATAACCTAGACATAGAAAAAAACATCCTGGATATTGGCAGCAGGGTGGAATTTGACTGTATGTTGTTGCTTTTTTTTTTTTTTTTTTTTTTTAAAAGAGGAACACCAGCTTCACTCCACTGAGCTGGATTAAATACCAGTGAGTTATTGCTTCTGTCCAAAGCAATAAATCCATCACAGAAGAAAACATTTAGGAGAGTAGTGTCCTCCCTTCAGTATCTGAGAGAATATTTATATTCCCTGAGCCTATTTGGGTCTGCAATAAGTATGTGCGTGTGTGTGTTCTCTCTCTCTCCCTCTGCATATATATATTTATAGTGTGAATCAGGTACCTTAAGTTAGGCAGTCTCACTCCTAAAGCTTCTTGAGGATCACCTGAGTCTCATAAAACATCATTTTGTTATTTTAAAGTGTAAACAATTGAATTATAGACCAGTAACCTGGTTCAAAGGACTGTTAATCAGATGCAGAGTGAGATAAAGTTTTAGAGGATGATCTATTCTTGCAACACTTCCGGATCCCTGACTCAAAGTTTCACAGCTTCCAGATGGCTCATCAAGAACACGCAAAATGATTGTTCAGAACATTCTGCCTTGCAGGCAGACCAGGTGAACATCAGGCAAAGCAGGAGCTTGTGCAAAAGCAGAATCCGATTAAGCAAATCTCTCCATGTCTCACAACCTTAATTGTTTTTTGCGATTCCAGAGTTTCACAGTTAGAAACTGTGTCTGTATAGAAATCTTTCCCACTTTTCTCCGACACCAGTCACTTCCTATAATAATGAACTGCTAACTAGTTTTAGCTAATTGCTATAATACACAGTTTACGTGAAGCAGCCTTTTACTGTTATGTAAGGATGTGGGAAGTGACGTGGAAATGTGAAATATCATGCTACATATCAGAAGAGTCAGAAATTAACAAATACTGAGCAGAACAGAGAGCTTCACAATAACTTAGAACTTTGCACAAATATAGTATCAGTCTTCGCTGTATGGCCATCACTTGAAAAGTATGGAGAAATATTGAAAGAAACTGACAGCTTCTGTAGTGTTCTTCAGGACGTGCCATATCATAGCTATCATTTTGAATCCTAATGACCACCTATGAAGGATTGAGGCTTTAGTTTACATTTTTATTTTTAATCTCAGGACATAAGCAATTGGCAGAGATGGTGCTCAGACCGTTATTTTAAAACTGCATCACCTGGCACACTCCTTTTCAAAGAAAGCTATCGCAATAAATTTTAAGTTTTAAATACAAGACATAGTTAAAACTAAGGTTGGAAGGATTAAAAAGGTCAGTAAACATTGATTTCAGCGTACACACACAGACTAAAAATATTTCGATGATAATCAAAATTTACAGATAGGCAAAGTAAGAAAAATGCTGCATAAAAACTTATTAGAATTTGATTTAAGGATATTTTCTTTGTTTATTTTGACATGTGATATTCTTTTAATGGTTATAACTAGGGCTGTCGATTAATTGCAGTTAACTCACATGATTAACAAAAAATTAATCACAATTAATCGCAATTTTAATTGCGCTGTTAAACAGAATACCAATTGAAATTTATAAAATATTTTGGATTTATTTTTACATTTTCATATATATTGTATTCTGTGTTGTAATTGAAATCAAAGTGTGTACTATTTTTATTACAAATATTTGCACTGTAAAAACGATAAAGAAATAGTATATTTCAATTCATCTTATACAAGTACTGTAGTGCAATCTCTTTGTTGTGAAAGTGCAACTTACAAATGTAAATTTTTTTTGTTACATAACTGCACTCAAAAACAAAACACTGTAAAATTTCAGAGCCTATAAGTCCACTCAGTCCTACTTCTTGTGCAGCCAATCGCTAAGACAAACAACTTTGTTTACATTTACAGGAGATAATGCTGCTCTCTTCTTATTTACAATGTCACCAGAAAATGAAAACATGCATTTGCATAGCACTTTTGTAGCTGGCATTGCAAGGTATTTATATGCCAGATATGCTAAACATTCGTCGTATGCCTCTTCATGCTTCGGCCACCATTCCAGAGAATGTGCTTCCATGCTGATGGTGCTCGTTAAAAAAAATAATGCATTAATTAAATTTGTGACTCAACTCTTTGGGGGAGAATTGTATGTCCCCTGCTCTGTTTTACCCATATTCTGCCATATATTTCATGTTATAGCAGTCTCAGATGATGACCCAGCACATGTTGTTCATTTTAAGAACACTTTCACTGCATATTTCACAAAACACAAAGAAGGTACCAATGTGAGATTTCTAAGGATAGCTACAGCACTCAACCCAAGAGTGCCTTCCAAAATCTGAGAGGGACGAGGTGTGGAGCATGGTTTCAGAAGTCTTAAAAGAGCAACACTCCAATGCAGAAACCAAAGAACCCAAACCATCAAAAAAGAAAATCAACCTTCTGCTGGTAGCATCTCACTCATATAATGAAAAGGAACGTGCATTGGTTTGCACCGCTTTGGATTGTTATCGAGCAGAACCCATCATCAGCATGGACGCATGTCCCCTGGAATGGTGGTTGAAGCATGAAGGGACATTTAGTGCATTTGGTATGTAAATATCTTGTGACACCAGCTACAACAGTGCCATGAGAATGCCTGTTCTCACTTTCAGGTGACACTGTAAACGAGAAGAGGGCAGCATTATCTCTTGCACATGTAAACAAACTTGTTTATCTGAGTGATGGGCTGAACAAGAAATAGTACTGAGTGGACTTGCAGGCTCTAAAATTTTACATTGTTTTATTATTGAATGCAGCTTTTTTGTACATAATTCTACATTTGTAAGTTCAACTTTCATAATAAAGAGATTGCACTACAGTACCTATATTAGGTGAATTGAAAAATACTATTTCTTTTGGTTTTTTCCAGTGCAAATACTTGTAATCAAAAATAAATATAAAGTGAACACTGTACAGTTTGTATTCTGTGCTGTAACTGAAAATGTAGAAAACATCCAAAAATATTTAAATGGTATTCTAATATTGTTTAACAGTGCAATTAATTGTGTGATTAATTTTTTTAGTAGCGTGATTAATCAAGATTAATTTAATTGCTTAACCACCCTAGTTATAATACTTTAACTTTTTTGAATTGCAGCATCAACTCTCATTAAATAATTATTGTCTGACCCTCTCAGTTTCCCAATACTGTGAAAATTTAAATTGATAAAAATTGAAAAAATGCTTACAAAAATAACCTAGATGGTCTAGATAATACTTAGTCCTTGCATGAGCCCTGGAAACTGGACTAGATGACCTCTTGAGGTCCCTTTCAGTCCAAAGAGTCTATAATATTATCCATCAAAATTATTTTAAAAAATTGACTTCTGCCAAGCCTAGTTAAAGCCATGTTGTCGTCTTCATAAGTCAAGCGTAACATAAATTGTTTGAGAAGTTGAGGGCAAAAAGGAGTATAGGACCAGGACACAGAGAAATCGTTGTGTGTGTGTTATATCCACTTCTTGAGTTTTACACTGTCTGTATTTTATTTTTGGAAAAACCATATCAAAAACTAATTAACCACACACACACACACACACGTGCGCGCACATGCACACGGATTCGTCCTGTGAAGTGCTGAAACCCTCAACTGCCACTGAGGTTAATGAGAGTCAAGGTCTTCACCATTTAGCAAGAACGGGTCCAGAATGTCAGACAAAGTGTCCATGCCACGTGTCTACATGAGGCAGTTTCCTTTTTACAGCAGAATTACAAACCTATGAAAAATGGGCTATATAATGAAAATGCCAAAGAACCTTGACTATAGCAGCCCTAGAACATACCACTTTGATTCTGGAAATTACAACATGCACATAAAAAATGATACACTAGGGAACCGGTAAAGGTGTCCAGTAAGGCTTGGCATAGAGAATCAGGCACACACCCATACAAACTAGCCTAGAAACCAACAGATTTATTGTGACCTTAGAACAATACTCAACTGGCATTAATTATAGTTTTAACAGCCTCACTATATTGCAATCACAGCACATTTTACCATAGTGACATCCTGAGCATGATATATCAGTCATGCCACTCTAATGTCTTTCTCACAGATTACCTGTAATATCTGTACAGTTCTGCCACATCACAGATCAAACAAATTGCCTAATATTCTCATAAGCAATCCAAAGTGTTTGCCCCTCATTTTCCTTTGGTATATACAAGAAAAACCTCATTATAAATGTAATTGAGAGCAAGAAAATAATCAATAACAGAATTAAGCTAATTGTCACTGACTGGAAGGAAAAGTTATCATTCCTCATTGATTTTATGGTTATATTAAACATAAGGCAATGAATGAGAAAGCAATGATTCTGTCTGCTGGTTATGCTCAAAGATAAAATGCAGATTTATGCTTGAAAGATACAGGATACTGGCAAAATAATAATCCATTGTTAATGACTTCACTGTTTATTCTGGAGTTACTGTGCATGATGTAGAAAAAATACCAATTCTTCACGTATGCAAAGTTTTTGGAGCCATGTTGGTCTCAGAATATTAGACAGACAAAGCAGGTGAGGTAATATCTTGTTTTGGACCAACGTCTGTTTGTGGGAAACACAAGCTTTCGAGCTTACAAAGAGCTCCTCTTCAGGTCCTGATCACTCTCACCAACAGAAGTTGGTCCAATACGAGATATTACCTCACTCACTTTGTCTCTCTAAATTCTTCATCCATTTGTATTTCAATACTGTATTTACATTACTATTTCTTTACGTTACAGCATAATTGAGATCTAACAGCCACTGTATATTTCTTCTCATTGATTCCTTAAAAAGACTGTACCAATTTTAAAATAGTTTGGTTCTCTGACCTTCTTCTATTTTTAAAATTGACATTATGACCTTTTTATTAATTAAATATCTACCATTCATCAGGTATTTTTAATATGTCATAACTCTTATAGAAAATCCCTGTGGAATTTATGAATATATTTGGACTAGCCCATAGAATGTATTCAAAGTTAGAACCTCAAAAATATTGCGATCTGCAAATCATGAACATTGCTGTATTAGCATCTTAGAATTGGTTCCTATCAAATTCTGCTGTTTTAAACTAGTTTGCTATTTCAAAGTATTTCAACAGATTTTTCATTTAAAACAGATAGATATAGTCACCATTGCAGGGCTATCTACTCCTTTGTCCCCTTTCTGGTGTCTGAATGCTTCCTCCCCAGGTGACAGCCTCTTCCTTTTCCCGTCCTCAGGGACCGGAATTTTATGATTCTTCCAATCCTAGCCTGGGATCAGGATACACTACCCAATCACTTACCCTACAGGCCTAACTGGGTTTCAGCCCCTGCATTTCTTCCCTTTGGAAACCTCTGACCAGTGATATTGAACAAAAGTCTTTTTAAAGAAAAAATATTTTTACTTAGTCGCTAGAACAAAGTATTAGAGAAAATGGAATTTTAAAACAGACAGCCTACACACCTATTTAGTCTCCTCTAACAAGGAGCAATGGTTTCAAGTTGCAGTTGGGGAGGTCTAGGCTGGATAGTAGGAAACACTATTTCACTAGGAAGGTGGTGAAGCACTGGAATGGGTTACCTAGGGAGGTGGTGGAATCTCCATCCTTAGAGGTTTTTAAGGCCCGGCATGACAAAGCCCTGGCTGGGATGATTTAGTTGGTGTTGGTCCTGCTTTGAGCAGGGGATTGGACTAGATGACCTCCTGAAGTCTCTTCCAACCCTAATATTCTATTAATCTTACACTTCCTTACAAGCTACATGCGATATGCTTTCCTCTTCAATTACAGGAATTGAACAGAACCAACTTACATTCTCTTAGCATGCCCAGCTCCTCTTGTTTATCTTTGGATAGGTTTTCACAAAGAAGTAAATTGGGTGATCAGCACCCAGGTTTGCCATACCTGAGATAGTGTGTCCTCACTGGTGCTACCCTCATCTGTAGATCTGCTAGAGCTTCTGGGGACATATCCATGCCTTTTGAGAGGCAATAAACTGAGCCACTTTAGGATTTTTTCCCAGTGAGTTGTAGGGGAACTTGCCTGTCTTTCTGGGCACATGGAGGAATTGTGGAATGGCACAGGAGGGCTATCAACACCCATTTTAACCTGTGTCTTTGCTGCAAAGCGGATGGGTTACCCTTACCAGCCCAGGTAAAAGTAGTACTCAGATTTTAGCCTCTAGTCCCAGGCAATCCAGCAAGGTTGGAAGAATCACTAAACGCAGGTGAGAGGGTTGTGTGTGCACTTGTGGACAGGAGGGGGAGCAGGGGCTAGGGGCAACATCCATGTCAAAACCTGAGTAAACTTTGAATTGCAGACATCTCTTTGGGGGTCTCAATCTGGACTCCCCTTGTTCAAACTGGTTTGGCTGCTCCCCTGAAAGCAGGTTTGAGCCATTAAGGCTAATCACTTTGGCATTGTCTCTTAAAGACCCTTAAGTCAACTTTTAGGTGACTTTTAAAAAGGGCCTTCTCTTTCTTGCCATTTTTGCACAGGCCCTGTTACCCTGACAGAACTCTAGGTGAAATGTTCACCCAATTTATAGTGTACTAGTGACAGGTCCAGATACAGTAACAATAATTAAAGCACACCCCAATATTCCTGTGTCACATTTTTATATCTATCAGAATCAGGCCCACCTCAATGTCAGAAGTGTATGTCAGGAGGAATAAGGCTCTTTTTATAATTGTAAAGTGAAATCCTGGCCCCGCTGAAGTCAATGAAAACTTTGCTGCCGACGTCAATGGAACCAGAATTTCACCCCTAGTGTTTAGTGACGTGTTCTTCTATTCTGAAATCCTTTTACTCCTTCCTGGGTTCATCTTTGTGATGGCCTAAACCCCCTCAATTAAGAAGTTGAGTGTATTTTCCCCAGTTTGGTTTTCTGTATATACACCTGTACCACAGCCGTCTCGCAATCTCTACATTACGCCCTTTGGAGTTTATTGTCCTCAATACCTGAACTGGAAAGGGGAAAAAAAGACTCAAAATGATTAAATCTACAATTAAAAGTTGTTGCACTGAAGGAAGCCATGAGAAAGCATCTATGGCATCCAGAACGAGATGTTAAACTCTGAGTAATGTGAAAGCAGAGGTACTGTCAGATTTTCAACAATATCTAACAAAACAGGCTGTCTGCTTGAAGATTGACTGAGAGGAATAATTCCCTCTATACAGTAGCAGAAAGCCAGCTAAGCAATATTGCATCAACTATTCAGGCATTATGCTATCTGCTGTGGGGAAAATATTCCAGTCAATTGTCTTGGATCAGATATTCTAGATCTTGTATTCTGAATGAAAATCCCTAGCAAAGCAAGCTTTACTAAGATACAGCATGACTAATCAAATATGTTATATCTCTCTGTTACAGAAATTGAAAGGCACTGGGATTCTAATGTGCACTATACTTTATCTGTGCCTCATGGATTTCAGAGCAGATTCCAATTCCACTGACCTCAACTATCCTAGCTGCTAGTTGAAATATGCTGTTTAACTGAAGCCCAAACATTTTGCAGAGATGTATCAGTTTCCACAAAACTTTTACTGGGCAAGTTTTTGGGTCCAGGGCAGAGAGAGACTTTATAGCCCAGTGGTTAGGGTACTGGCCTGGCATATGGGAGACCCAAATTCAAATCCCTGCTCTGCTTAAATCAGAATGATCCAGGATGAAAAACTGTGCTCTAGATCAGGCAAAATAGGGACTTGAGCCTGGGTCTCCCACACCCTGGCCCAGTACTGTGCACCCACATTACAGAGTATAACATTGACACAGAAAGAAAAATACATTTCAAAATCTTGAAAGATGCTGCATGACGGAATTGTCATCCTCGGATCAGCTCTAATGACCACTGTGTAGGACCGTGAAATTGGATCACTTATGAAAAGTTTTAGGCAGCATGTACTTGATACTTGAAGTAACAGAAAATCTGAATGCAGTCCTAAGTGAGTTCTCTGATAAGACTTGTTATACTTAACCATTCCGAAATCATCTTTAGACTAGCGTGCACTTGTTCAAGGGAGAAACTTTGATTGCAATTAATTAAATGATGCTGCACACTCAGACCTTCTTGCCCCCAAAGTAGCAACAGCCAACTGTCCAACCACTGCACCAAGATTTTCCATGCTGACATGCCAAGGCATTTTCATCTGAATTTATGTTGTGGCAAATGGCAGTAAAGGTGGCAAAATATTAACAAGTACATGGGTTAAATCCTTAGGATATGTACAGTCCTACAAAAAGAGAAGATACATTATTGATAGTGGCTCACAATTTAGCTCTCTCTATTTAGTGTCTGATCCTGCAAGGTACTGTGCCCCTTTTGGAGTACTTAACATATTGCAGAAGGCCTGCTGTAACTGACCCACATATAAAACTTTAATAGGCTTTTTAGTAGCAAATCTTACCATTGATACTTTCAGAGAGTATGTATGTCTTTGTGTTTCAATTGGTCTACTGTCACTTTCTTTACAAGATTGTCCCCTTCTTATGATCCCTGTATCTTTTAGGTTTCCTTGTTTGCACACATCAATTCATATTTAGTAGAATGAAACAATGAAAGCCTAAGCAGACACTGGAATCATGACAGTTTTTTAAAAACACTGGTTTATGTGGGTATAATTTGTTTGCACTTTTGGAATTTGTTATAGTGGAAAAAAAAATCTCGTTGCATCCCTTTAAAGTTGGAGAATAAGCAGCTAATGGAGTTGGAGATATAACTTTCATTTACACTTGTGTAGCCATGCTGAATTGCATGAGTGTAACTTTGAAAATGGCCTTTATGGGCAAATCCTTCAGTGCTTACATGAACAATGAAATCAGTGAGAGTTTTACCTGTGTAAGAATGCAGGATTTGATTGTTAAGTTTTTAATTAATAGTTAAATTAATTATAGGTTACACTTTCATGGTTAATAGTGATGTATTCTCAAGTAAAACTATACATTAATAAGCGCACAAGGCTCTCAGTGAAAGCATGCATCTCCCATTCCTACAGGCTCTACTCACAGAAATTATTGAAGTCAATGGGCATTTTGCTTGAAGAAGAACTGCTGGCCTTGTTCCCTGGTAAACATATCTTGTTTGCAGTAGCCATCAGATCATAAACATGCCTCTATACCGGACTAAATATTAATGAATCAAGTTAAACAGTAATTTAATTACTGGAAAGCCCTTACTAACAACCATTAAAATAAGGCTTGGAGGGTTTTTTTTAGTTTTGAAGCTTAGAAAATTGGCAGGTGAGAGGAGGAATTAATCTTTGAACTAGTGATGCAAATAAGTGATAGGAAACTGTACTACCACAATAGAGAAGCCACTTAGAAAACACCACTGCTTGTATTCCTCTGGTCTATCTACATTTGCATATAAAAGATAGAAAAAAAATATTGAATTGTTTTACCATACAATAGAACATGGTCCTGTGCTCAATGAACTAACTAGGTCCCATAGACTTTAACCCTGTAGCAGCAGGGATTTAGAAACTAAATGATAGTGGCTCAGTTTAGATTTCCAGATACAGCATTCACTATAGACATTAAAGATAGAAAAAAAATGTACCAATTAGTTGTTCAGTGGGCAGGGGTGGCTCTACCAATTTTGCCACCCCAAGCAGTCACCGCCAAATTGCCGCCACCCCTGAGAGCGGCGGAGCTGCCGCCCAAAAGCCTCCGCAGCGGGAAGAGTGGCGGGGCTGCCACCGAATTGCCAACATGGGACACAGACTGCTGCCCCATTCTGAATGCCGCCCCAAGCACCTGCTTGGAAAGCTGGTGCCTGGAGCCGGCCCTGTCAGTGGGAATGCGTTTTGATAAAGTATTTGAAGATGTCTGCCTGTCTTTGCAGCTGTAAACTTCTGGGAAAGCCCCAAGATGCTTTGTCATTAGCATCTCAACAGTCAGCTGCAGTGGGATTTATTTTGGAAGATATCTGCACAAAAAGTAGCACACTAATTAAAATAAAATTCTGGGTCAACACTTTGCATATGGATTAGCAATTGCAATTAGTTCGCCATATATATTCTTCTTTGGTCCCTTCATTTTTGCACTTGTTATACAAGATTCTGTACTCTGCTGCCCAAAACGTTTTGCTAAAAAACAAGTGCAAATATGGATAGACAAATAAGGATAGACAAAGTGCAAGCATTAGTGTAATGCAGTTGGGTCTTTAAAGTTTTGTGTGGAGTTTAACAAAGTTGCTGCTGACACTGTAGTCTCATTGAATTACACCTGGTGTCAGAAATATTCCTGAAAAATAGATTACAGCCTCCTTTGCACATTAAGCTTAATAGGAATGCTGCAGAAAAGTAAAGGAAGTTCATGCAGTAACTTTTGATTTATGTAACAACCACAGTGACTGACTAAAGTCTGAAACTTCACTGTTTGACTGGAAGGAAGCCTTAGAAGTTTATAATGCATTGACATCTACAGTCGAGGATGACTGCTACCATTGTCAGTAACTTTAATAAATATGTGAACTTTCCAACTCTTGAAATAATGAGATCTCTTCCCGTCTCTGATATTTTGTTATCAGAACTCCATTACCTGTCCTTCCCAGCCCTATATACAATAAAGCATGCACAATGAGATACCTTTTTAAAACATGATGAAAAATTTCACATTCATGGCCTGAATCTGGGCTGTTTAGGCATTTACTTCAGTGGGAATTTCTGGTGCTCTGAAGTTTCAGGCCTGTAATTCTACCCCATTCTTTACCCCACCGCAGTTGCGCTAGTTACATGGATGTAATTGAAAGCAGAGTTTCAGCCCTGTAAGAGTTTTTCCTCAGGGCTGCAGGATTTGACACTTTGTTTTGGGAGAGAGCATGGCTTAGTGGACAGAGCACTGAACTGGGACTCAGGACATCTGGGTTCTATTCCTGGCCCTGGCCCGCCTTACTGGGTGACCATAGGCAAGCCACTTTGCCTCTATTCTTCAGTTTTCCTTTTTGTAAAGTGGGGATAATAATACTGACCTCCTTTATAAATAATTTTTGAGATCTCCTGAAGAAAAGTACTGTGTAACAGCTAGGTATTATTATTAGAGCTGTTTGAGAAATATTGCCACCCACAATCTTTTTTTTAATTGATATTTTTCTATACTTTTTTGGATTTTTGTTGAAAAATCCCCAACTTTTCATTCCACGGCTGACATTAAAAATGGAAGTTGCCATGGGCAATTAGAAAATTTTTTCATTGAAAAAACATTTTGACCAACTCTACCGCTAGCCCATTTCCCTAATAGAAAAACTTCTCTCGACTATGCTGTATCAACATTAATCCCATAGAACCAAGCCTGTCTGGATCACAATTACACTGAAGGGTGACGAATATAAAAAACAGTATCAGCCCAGGACAAGACTCTCCAAGACCCACCACAGATTAAAGGTACAGCAATCTTCTGCCATATATGAATCTGTAACATGGAACTTTGTAAATAACGGACAAACTAATTCATGGTTATTAACCCTACTTTCCTGATGCTTAGAACATTCTATATTGTCTTAATAGATCATAAATAGGTCCCTACCAAATTCACAGCTGAAAAACACATCACGGACCGTGAAATCTGGTCTCCCCGTGTGAAATCTGGTCTTGTGTGTGCTTTTACCCTATACTATACTGATTTCACAGGGGAGACCAGCCTTTCTCAAACTGGGGGCCCTGACCCAAAAGGAAGTTGTGGGGAGGTCACAATGTTATTTTAGGGGGGTTGCAGTACCCTTACTTCTGCATTGCTGCCTTCAGAGCTGGGCGGCCAGAGAGTGGTGGCTGCTGACTGAGGGCCCAGCTCTGCAGGCAGCAGTGCAGAAGTAAGGGTGGCAATACCATACCATGCCAGCCTTCTGCGCTGCTGCTGACAGTGGCTCTGCCTTCAGATCTGAGCTCCCGGCCAGCAGCCCCTGCTCTCCAGCTGCCCAGCTCGAAAGGCAGCGCCGCCGACTCCTGCAGCAGCAGAGAAGTAAGGGTAGCAGTACCACAACGCCCCTACAATAACCTTGTGACCCCTCGACAACTCCTTTTTGGGTCAGGATCCCTACAATTACAACACTGTGAAATATCAGATAAATATAGATGAAATCATGAAATTTACGATTTTTAAATCATACGACCATGACATTGACCAAAATGGACCATGAATTTCGTCAGGCCCTAATAATAAATTATAACTACTACTAAGCAGCAGTGTTATATAACGTGTGTGTATATACACACATTCTCTACAATTATATACTTAATTAAAGTTATATATTTAAATTTAAATTCTCAGGTTTGATTTATTTTGTATGGAAAAAAAATTATACAAAAAAGCACCTCACTCTACCCAAGATTCAGTTGGTTTTCTTACATGATTTTGGTGTAATTTAGATACGGAAAGACTGTGACAGGTATGATCATTTCCTGCAATATCCTAGACAAACTTTACTGAATTAAGTTAAAGCTTACGGTAGTAAATGTACGTATCACTAAAAGAAAAGGAGTACTTGTGGCACCTTAGAGACTAACAAATTTATTTGAGCATCAGCTTTTGTGAGAAGCTTATGCTCAAATAAATTGATTAGTCTTTAAGGTGCCACAAGTACTCCTTTTCTTTTTGCGAATACAGACTAACACGGCTGCTACTCTGAAACCTGTCAGTATGTATCACTGTGGGACAAGGATTATATGTAATTACATGGGGTAAGGGGACCACAGCCCTTCAGGAACTATGGACAGGGCAGCATGGGAGTGTGCGATTAGGCAAATTCACTCAGGTCTAACACCTTCCAAAAGGCAATACCACCTGGAGATACTTCAGGGAATCTGGTTTGAACCAGTGTATTCAAGACCAGTAGGACTTCTGCATAAACAGCTTGAGTTTAAACTGACTCAGGGCCAGCCCATGGATAGGACCTTCTATGCAAGGGAGGCCCCAATACTTAGGGAAGGGTTGGAAAGACTAATGGTGACCAGAGCCCTTGTGGTGATGGTGGGGGATGATTTCTGGTAAGCTTATTAGCACGTGTGTAGGTTATTGTTTTTAATATGTTTTCTTTGTAATGCTTTCATTTTAAGAATAAATGTGCCTGCTTAGAAAAATCTGTGTGGTAACTTAAAACTGCGGGCAATTACCCTGTTCATAGCCTGCAAAGAGAAAACAAAGTGGAGACGCTGGCCTGTTTAGACACTGTGTCTAAACAGGCCAGCGTCTTCACTTTGCTCTCTCTTACTGTCTTGTGGGAATATCACACCATAGGCAGAGAACTGTGCAGCCTGGAAATACTCCAGTCAGGAAGGAGACAGACACATGTCTCCACCCAAGAGTGGAGATGCCTGGAGAGCCGGAAGCCTAAGAGAAGGTGCCCTTGCTGGACAACGGAGAGGAAATATAGGTGCAGTTGCTCTGAAATGTGGCAAAGGTTAACTTCTGATCCTATTCTAACCTACCATATCAGTTTTGCTACTTTAAAGAAACAACAGACTAAATCCTGTAGTCCTTCCTGTCTATGGTCTAGAAAGGAATATCTAAATTCAGCTCTTAGCAATATCTGTATATATTAAGGATTATTCCACCATGGAGAAACACTGGATGCCCACCAGTGTAACTGAGAATAAAATTTGGCCCTCAATCCCAACTCAGATTAAGATGAAAATTTTTATGGCTCATTTTCAGGCACAAAAGATAAATTTCTCCTCTCAGTTACAACTGTGAATATCCATTTAATGCAAGTTACACTGGTGCAATAGAGGCTAATTTAGAACAAATCTTTTATTTTTAAATTAACGAGAAGAGGTTTTTGGATTTAAAAATTCCCCTGCAATGTCTGCAGCTCAGACACTGCAGCACTGTAACAGCCCACAGAATTAGCAAATGAAATGATCTGTCCAATGGAAAAAAGTAAAACAACTAAGCTGTGAAAAGTTGATGAGATTTTTAAAGATCTTTCAATTGCAATAATCTCCTGTTGTTTTAGTAACAAGCAAAAAATGTAATTACTTAGGCATACTGTATATGATTTTTAACCTGATAATCTGCCACATTTTCAAAATTCCATAAGTGACTTCAGCTCCCAAATACATAGGTCACTTTTGAAAATGGGACTTAGGGCAAAATTTTCAAAAGTGCCATATCCCTTGGGGCTATCTCCAAGAGTATTACCAGATTTTTGTACTTGTGGGCAAAACTGTAGATCCCATCCCTGCCATCTTTCTAGGTGCTTCAGATAGACTAGCTTATTTTGTTCATGACTATAATGTAAGAACATAGTAAATAAAACAACTCCTTTGATTTTATCCTTGTATATCGAACAATAAGGATGAACACGATGAAAGGCTGAAGGTATTAAAAGGTTTTGGCATCATCAAGAAGGTGGTTTCAGTTTAAATGTTAACCAACATTTTCTAGGAATTCTAAAGAATGCCATGACGGAAACAATATTAGTAAGAACAAAGAGTAGAGACTGGCCTTAGCAACTAATTCAAATTGCCAGTCTGGGTATGAACTTCCAATGCTTCACAGGTTTGGGGATTTCGATTTTTGGTTTAAGATTTTCTTATTTAGAAGAATTACAATGAAAATTTAGGAATTAAAATCAGCAGTTAATAGAATCCCTAAAGTAATTAAATTGTAACAGAGCATGCAGAAGTTCACAATGTAGCAAACAGAGCAGCACTCCAGA
Organism: Chelonia mydas; assembly: GCF_015237465.2. NCBI lineage: Eukaryota > Metazoa > Chordata > Testudines > Cheloniidae > Chelonia > Chelonia mydas. The sequence continues at coordinate 12,443,523 of NC_051254.2, forward strand.
GAGTACACATCAACTATGCTCAACTCTTGTCTACACTTCTATATAAAACTAAAAAGCTCAACATTTCAGCCCAGCCACACTTTAGTTCAGGATTTTCCAGAGGTTGTAATTCTGCTCTTGGTTACGCCAATGAAAATGCAAAGTGGTTCTCATGAAGTCTACAGAATTACTCCGGATTTATACCAATGTAACCATGAGCAGAATTTGATTCACATGCTGTGTTCACATACAGTGCGGTTAGCAGTTTTTGTAAGTTATTGTTAAAGGCTTTTTCTGGTCTCCATTATTATAGTACCTGAGCACCTAGTCTGCTTATTCTTACATATCATGAAATCTATGCCAAATAAATTGGCTTCTTATTTATTTTAAATTACTAGATTAGCCTAATTAGAGAGAGAATATAACGTTCTACATTTATTGAACCTACAAACAATACATATGTTAAATACATGAAGAGCCTTTGTAAGGCATGAGACAGCTTCAGGGGTCGCCTACAAAGTAGGATGTAGCTTCAATGTTTCTCCACCAATTTATATGGATTCCTGACCCATCTCCCATTTCCTGGTCTCATAACTCTTTCTTCATTATTTAAACAGAATTAATTTGCTTTCTAGTGGAATACATAGATATTCATACTACATTATTCTCTAAAAATGTCTACAGAGATAGATTACCCTGAACAATGTGACAGTGATTTAAAAGCCTTAAGCAATGCTGCTAACAAGTCCATTAGCACATTTTTATATTTCCACTAAGGATGTTTCTTTATAGGCTTGTAATAACATTCCCAGCTGGAAATATCTTTTTAGATTCAAATATTTAACGTGGAACCAACCAGGAGTTTGTTTTTTCTGCATTCCGTATCAAAAGGCGGCATTCTACAGTGTATTAATGTGATGTGTTGTAATAATAGCATTATCTCCCCTTCAGAATGAAATTGTGTGGGGTTTTTGTTCAAGTGTCTACAGGCCAACATTGGCATAGTCTCATAAATGGGGGAAATAAATATTTTTCCTCCTTAAGCCAAGACAAAGGTTGTTGCTGATGAGAAAAGAGTGTAGTGCCTGAAATAAAAATGTGACCATATGAAAAAAAGCCAACTTTCACTGTTGGTAGAAATACTTCTTATCGTTTATGGTTTAGAAAAGGATAGAAACAGTAGACGGTCAATACATTTCTTTTGGCAATAAACAGATCAGAGAGCAAGATGCACAAAGCAAGATGTGGAGTAAAGAGACTCTCCAATACAATAAAAAAAACAAAACAAAACAAAGGGTCATGCGCATTAAATTGATGGTAAAGACAAAATAAACTGTGTGTGTTCTGCAAACAGTATTGCTCCAAGCAGGTGGCACCAATCACATCATGCATATAAAACTGACCATTGTTGAGAGAGCGGGGAATTCTTCCTAATTCGTATACCACAGACAAAGCACAAAAGAAATCACTGAGCTACTTTAGAGTTAACAGGGAAAGATTTGAGAGGAAAAAAAAAGAGATAGTAGATAAATGGTTTTTCAGAGGAAGATTTGCTTTCAAGCACAAAGAAAGAGGAGATAGGCATAGAGGGCCATTGCTCTGCAACTTGTGTTTTCACACCAGTACTAAGTTAGTATAAAGTGGTTGTAAAACACTACAACCCAGGATCAGGCACATAGAACAACAGTAATAGAATCAGAAAATTCAATGCATTTAAGTACTCCTTGCCGGAGGAAATTTGTAAAAGCCATTTTGAAATATGAAACTGCAGCCTGGAGATCTTCACAGCATTACACTCACAGCCAGTGCAAAGATTCAGCCTTCAACCTCATGCCTGGTAATACTGCCAAGAAATAGAAATATTCCTCTTGTGATATTTGTTACTTAATTGGCAATCAAGTGTAGTTACCTCAGGCTGCAGCAAAGAATAGTATCATGGATTGGCCAAAAGAGCAGTATACCCAGCCTAGGACACATTTGACTACAACAAAACCCATTAAACCATAATAATCCAGTTCCATACCTAACATCTTGCACATAAAAAATGTATTGCTAAATGGGAAAGTTCCATCACAGTCCCGTTATTAATGGGCTAAAGACTGAAGAAGAGTAACAAAAGCAGCTCATTTATTTAGAAAATCTCAGGATGGTGCTGAAAAAAGGTCATTTTAGAAATGAATTTAGTAACTGTCTATATAGCTACAGAATATAGTTCTGATATGAGTCATGTCTAACAATAGAAGATTGGTGCCCTCTCTGAACACAGATGAAGGGACATTTAAAAGTACAAACTTAGAGTCAGTGGAGGCCAGATATTGCACTGACCTCTGAACAGTTTTCCAATCTTCTGGCAGCTCTGAATTGGATCCAAAAGTTTTCTTATCTTCAATGGCAGAGACATGCACAATCTTAATGTGAGTTTAATTAAACACTCCAGGGAGCATATGCAACACTTTCATACAGTGTAGAGTACTGTGATGTACTGGCTTGTAGCCCTTACTTTTTACCACATGGAATATCTCAGAGCTGATTGAGTGTTTAATCAAACTCCTCTACTAGATGAGTTGTATCTTAAGGTCACTGGATAATGGCATTCAGTTTCCTTACAATTTAAGTGTGTGTGTTTAATTCCCCCATCCCATGTATGTAGTCAGCTGACACGGGTCTGTATGGAACAAGAGCTGTGTGAATATGGGGTATACTGGGGGTGGAGTGCTCTCTACCTGTTTCATTTAGTAGAAAAATACTTGATTAATCATCGAGCCACAGAGAAACAGCAAGAATGACTCTATAGCCCGGTGACTAGGGAACTCTCCTAAGAAGGGCTAGAGACATCTTGATACTAGTCACTACTCCCAAATAAGGATTCAAACCTGGGTTTCCCACATTCCAGGGGAGTGCCCTAATCAATGGGCTCATTGGGTATAAGGGTGGAGGGAAGGAGGCTGCTGCCGCCACAACCAGCTCCTTCTCCTCCTCCTGTTTTGTGAATGAATTCCTGTCCTTTTGAATCATTTGAGCCTGAAAAATTGAATTGTTTTGGTACTGTTTGAAACGGTTCATTCTGACATTTCAGAATTTTTTTTTGTTGTGTTTTGTTTGACTGAAATAATTTGTCAAAATCTACGTGAATTTGTGAAATGTTTTGGTTGAGCTAAATTTACACTTTTCATCAAAGAAAAAAAGTTTGAAAAATTTTGCCCACCTCTATATGGAATTCAAAATATATCCACAGAATACAGTTCCATAAGCCACAGAATAGTGTCAGAAAAACTTAACAATACATGTTTTATTTTCACTTTATGACAAAGATACTTTGAGATGCTCCTGGTTGGTAACACAATATGGTCTCAAGCAGAAATATCACACACATCTAAAAAGAAGTGTGCAGTTGGAATCAGAGACCAGACATTATTAGAGGGAGATGAATAATTTTAACATTATCAATAATCTTTAGTTCCCTACTTTTGTCACACCCTGTGGTAAACCAGCTTTCTCCATACCCTACTAATGCAGCCAGTGTCTTTGACTGTCATGCTGGCAGAATACTCAAGTATTTTCTCCCAGATTGCCTTTCATAAGAGGTCACAGGTTGTTTTCCCTAAAAACAAACAAAACAAACAAAACCAAAAACGAAACAAACTCCAAAACAATCAAAGATGCTTATATAAAGAAATATTGAGAATAAGCCATATTAAACCAGAATATATCTTTCCACACTCGATTGTCAGCATCATTACAGTTTCAAGGTTACTTTGGCATGCCTTCCTTAATGTCATACTTAAGACAAGCTTAACTAAGGGCTGTACCAAGATATCCCAGCTGGTGGTGATATTACAGTGTGTCTCATGCCATGCCCATTGAATGTTTTTCAGAGTCACTCACAATTATAATTGCTGTCTCTGGGTGAGAAGGTTTGGGCTACTTTCTTCTCTGTACTCCATTTACATCTTATTTTCAAATAGACCTTGCCCCAAGTGGTTAGCTTTGTCTTAGCTTCACAACCATGCTTTTGAATGTTAATTTTCCTGGCTGGAGGTATCAACCTGACTCTAGTAAACTGTCTTAAAAGATGCAGAGATCATTTCCTTAGCATTAAATTTTAAAATTATTTCTTCACTATCTCACAAGTGAATTATTAACAGATTAAAGCGGATATGTCAGACTAACATAAAATCAAGGAAAGTTTGACTCATCTGCACAACCATTAGCTGCTTTCCCCATTTTTTCCCCACAATCCTATTACTTCCATGTCATATCTAATACTTCCAATCCTAGAATAAGTGTGTCCATATGGGCAGCTATACTTGTATAACTATAGTAGTTGTGATGCATGACCAGAAAGGGGTATACATCCTGCAGGATGAATGACTCAAATTCAACGATTAAAGACATATGGAGAGATAATGTTTATGTTGTTGTGTATTTACATATATATTGGTAAGGGTCAACAGTGTAATCAACCGTTCCTGTCTATGCTGTATTCTGTTAATTCTGAGATCAAAAGAACATCCTAGCATTTAAATAAATTGTAAACATGGGATATCGCTGTATTCATCTCTCTTTGAAATGTATAGCCGATCATCTGTGAATGATGAAAAACAGGCAATTTCCTTATGTTAATTCGTGTAGCTTAGTACCAGTGAGTACCAGTACTCAGTACCTACTTCAAAGTCACCCTGATTACCTGTTGTAAACCAAGGGACTCCAACCTGTCAAAGAAGGCTTGAAATTGTATAAAAGATGTTTGAGTCCCAATCCTTTTTATCTCAGATCTGCTTGAGGTTTCATGCCAGGGAAGTCTAAGCCATCAGGACTGAGATCCCAGTTCTGAATGGACCGCCCTGAAGATAAACATTGAACTATAACCTAAGGACTAAATTCTAAAAACTCTTTGCAACTACAAAGCTTACCGTCTCTGCTATGAATCTGAATCTCAAGATTGACTCATGTCTGTATGTATATTGATCTTTTAACCATACTTACTCTCACTTTTTTCTTTTTAAATAAATTTTAGTTTAGTTAATAAGAATTGGCTGGAAGCGTGTATTTGGGTAAGATGTGGAATATTCATTAACCTGGGAGGTAACGTGTCCGATCCTTTGGGATTGGTAGAACCTTAGAACCCAATTTATATGGTGAATAAGATTTTCATTAATCCTCATCATATCTGACTTGGGTAACTAGGTGGAGGCCTGAGGCTGGGTCACTTTAAGGGAACTGTGTTTTGGACTTCTGAGTAACCAGTAAGGTATAACAGAAGCTGTTTAGTGCTGGCTTGGTAAATCTAAGTATTGGAATATCCACCAGCTTTGGGGATTGTCTTCCCCTTTCTTTGCAGTTCACCCAAATTGAGTGACCTCAGCTGGCTCCCCTGGGATCCTGGTCACAGTAGTATAAATATATTGGTAAATTTTCTCATGTAGACAAACCCTAAAGCAAACATGAATGCAGCTGGCTTCAGAGGTTAGGAGGCAAGAGTGGTAAAAGCTGACCCTGCCCATGCAAGGGAGAGAAAAGTTAGATAGTGACCTAGACAAAATGTGAAGAATTGCTAGTGTGCAGGATAATATTGCTGAGCGAAATAGACTCCACACCCTTGTAAATGACAGAGTAGAAACCAACAGGACATGGTTGGGAAAGCAAGAAACTAGAACAAAAGTGCTTTCAGAAATCCCATTTCATGTGATAGGTCTGAGAAATCATTTACAAAAAGTTCCAATGAGGCAAAGCAGCATTAGTGCGCTCAGGCAACATCCTCAGTCTATTAGTTTTTCCAACAAGGAAAGAATAGAGAGGTATGAAAGGTAAATAAGCCAACAGAATGCAAAATGCACAAGTATGAGCAGTCTACTGGCCTTTCCCTAGCCTGAGGATTTCTTCTGCCCTTATGAAAAATTGAAAATAAACATTGGAGACAGAAAAGCTTAGGAGTTAAGCATGCAATGAAAAACAAACAACTCCCCCACTTTATTTAATAAAAGAAGAGCTTAAAACATGAAGCCAAAACTAGGACAAACCATACAGAGAAAGATTTTCTATATTTTCAAGCTTCAGGTAGGGACTGCAGGCTGACATCACCCCGAGTGTTCCTGTATTCACAACATGACTTGTTTATTTGAAATGAAAACCTCAGTGACAGATTAGTTTGAAACTATTTGTGTTTCCCATTTAGGTTTAATATTCTGTAACAAAGTACAAAAACTGGGACAGAACTTGTACTGAAAAAAGTGATAGTTTCAACAAGCAGTAAGTTCCCAGCAGTCCAGGTGGACATGAGGTTTTCATAAATTCCATTATGATTTTAATGTGTATTTTTGATTTTACTTAATGCCATGTTTTGCAGCAATATAAATTGAATTACAGCTGCGCTATTTGTGCTATTAGGTAGTAGTTTGGGTTCTCTCCTGGAGCCAGGTAAAATTATAAGTTTTATCTCACCAGGATTTTGAGAAATAGCCAATATAGTTCCTGAAATGGCAAAAAAAAAATTCACATTCAAAACCTCCTTTAATTGTCTCCTTTCCATAGGACAAAAACCACTGGAGGATTGAGGACTTAGGAGACAAATTCTAGGACCATGTGATGACCTCACATCAGAGCACTACATAGCATGTAAACAGGTGAGTCTGGACTCTGAGCTCAGTCCATCAAAGCAGCTCCTTGTAGAGAGCGGGAACTGCCTTGAATAACTCCTTTGACAGACTGAAAATCAGAATGCAGGGGCAGCAATTTGCACATATACATGTATAAAAATATATATTATTGTAATATACAAGCAGAAAAACAAACACATAGTATCAACTATTCATACACCCCTTTAAATCCCCACATCTTATCTCTCCACATTAGAAGATTGCTTTCTTTTATGAGGGGATTGCTGTCGTATTCTGTAGTAATGATCAAAAACACTACATCTCGTATTATTGATGCTGCAACAATACTGTAGTATAACATGGTCTTTTAAGGTCACACGCCCCTCTAGGAACAGGCTTTCTGACTGAACCTACGTGACTGACAGCTTTGAAGACCCTTTTTAAACCCATTCTCTTCCCCTTGCCGTAAGGCTTATTTCAATTCCAATAAAGGAATCAGATCCCACACCTTGAGTCACTCAGTTTCCTATATGCTCTGTTCCCCAAAACACTATTTGTTTCCTATTTGTCCTCTACCCAACATATATACTGATGTTTCCCGTATGAGATACAGCCATAGTAAAAAAAACAACAAACAAACCACTTGTACAGCAGTCACACTTGAGAAATTCATCAATTTTACCTTGGATATATAAAAGTCTCCGTCTTTCCTAGGTATTCCTTATTGTCAATCTCTTTCTATATCTACAGTATAAAGTTGTCTTGGTATTTAAATATAAAGGCATATATTTCTAGGCTTTATATGTTCAAGTTTCTGTTCCAACATTAACAATTAAGGATCTAATACTAATGAATATATTACTATATCATCACCTACACAGTTTATTTGCATTCTGTATGTACCATACAGACCATCATCTTACGGGAGTTGCTCATTTGTCCAATTTCCCCATGCCCCCAGTTTCCCTCAGAAGGTTGAGCCAGACTAGGCATTCCCTTGTGCACTCAGAGGAGCCTCAGGACCCAAGAAAGAGGTATATAGTGCAACAGATATGGCAACTTCCTGCAATATACTTGGAAGACCTTATTGTATTAAATTTGTGAATTACTGTGGGCCAGGATAGGATGTAACCTCTTGGGGAGGGGGAGGAGGGAGAGATGATGTGACAGATGGGTGACTTGGGAGTTCAAAAGACTATACTGAAAACGTGCCAGACCAGTATGGATTTTTAGAACAACAAGAATGGATTTCCTGGCAAATCCCTAGGGAGAGGTTAATGCAAATTCTCCAACTCCAGCTGTGCAAAAATACAGACTTTTGAAGATATGCTCTGCAGAGAAGGGTCTTTGTCTCCTCATTACCCATTACAGAAGGACAAGGTCAAAGGTCTGAGCTATATAAAGAAATCATTAATCTGCCCACTCTCAGTTCTAGTTCTGGATCTAAGATAGATGAACGTGTAACCATGGGGAAAACCCAGTTATGGATTTTGAAGGACTTCAGCCTAGGCCTCTGGTAGGTTGTAAGTAGGGAGTGACCTCTGATAAGCTTTTCAGCATGTGTGTAGGTTCTTTATTGGTTTAAGATGTTTTCTCTGTAATGCTTTTACCTTAAAAATAAATGTGCTTGCTTAGAAGGAGCTGTCTGGTAACTTATAACTGAGGTTCATAGCCCTTAGAGAGAAAGCAAAATGCAGGAGCTGGCATTTTAGGCAGTCTGGCTTGCTGGGGATATCGGAGTGTAAGGCAGGCTACTGTGCAGCCTTAAAATTCATGATCAGGAGTGAGACAGACCAGAGTCTTCACCTAAGAGAGGTGATGACTGGGAGCCAGAAGCCTAAAGTGGCTGTCTTTGGTGGACTCACAGAGGGAGTGGCATCAAGAGTAGAGGAGCACAGATGGGTAATGAGTACTAGTGGGCTAAGCTAAGGGCTCAGAGCGAAAAACTCACTGAGTTTTAAACCTGGCTCCAACACTGACATATTGTGTAACTTTGGCAGTCATTTGACTTCTCTGAGACTCTGTTCCCTCATTCATGAGAAGGAATAACATTACCGACATACCTCACTTGGGGCTTGTGAGGGTTTGCTGATATTTATAGAATACTTTAAAAATGTAAAGTGCTAAATATTATTATTTCCTATTTCCTCTGCTCCCTTGAAGACCTTTCCCAAGCATCTATGGAAACGGGAGAGCCAGCCCCTGTTAATGTCCTGGATGGAGAAAGCATACAAGCTTGCCACCTTTTAAAGATGGTGGGAAGGCAGGTTGCAGGATACTATAATCTTCCTGAAAGACACCAAAGGTAATTTAGTGTGTCTGTAACCCAAGAACCTTTTAATGTCAATTGGCAAGTGTGTGCAGAGGGGTTACAGGAATTTTCTTGGGTCTGCCATGTTTATTCTAGTTCCAAGAGTGTCACACGACATCTCAAATAAGGGCCAATATCACAACAATCATCAATACCATTGAAAAATGCATGTTCAGATGTTGTGTAAGGAGTTATGTATATTAACTGAAAAATATGTTCTTAAAGGTCTGCTGGGGACGAGTCCCTAGACACAAAGGTGAAAAACAGGTTTGCTGGCAGACAAGTAATGTTTATCTAGCTGGGTGTTTATGTATAAATTGAGCATTATAAAATTCATAATGGGCCTATCATCTGTCTGAACTGAATGTTAATGAAGGATTGTGGGAACTTCAAAGAAAGAAACTAACAGGAAGAGGAAAATGGGGGGGGGGGAGGGGAATAGAACCATATCTTGAGGTGCAGTACAAAGATTTGTTCTACTATATTTAGGAGACAAAGAAGATACCCCTCATGGAGGAAGTAAACGGACAGTGAGTTTTCCCTCACAAAAAAGGGTCATCAACAAGGCTTGGCTGAAAAATGCTGGAGAGAACTTTGGGTGATATAAGCTTCCCCAGACAAAAGGGTAATATGAATTAAGTTTAGTCTCTAAAAAGCATGTTATGGTTTTGTTTATATGTAACCATTTGTTTCCAATATTTTTACTCATTATCACTTTAATCTCTATTCTTTTTATTTTTGTTTTCACTATAAATATATCTCAGTGCTGTGATGTTAAGCAAATTAGTGGTCCTGAGTTGAATCTCACAAGCTGTTATGTGCTGTTCTTTTGGGAACAGCAGACCTGGTAATTCTGTGAGTGTTCAGTGTGTAAGTGGCTGCACACTGCAGGGAATGCTCCAAGGACTCAGGGGTTGGTATGTGCCTATCGCTACCTCTACAGAGAGAGCGAGGACTGTGGAGGTTTGGAAGGCAATGCTTGTATTGCCAGATGTCAGTGGTTTCAGGGAGCTGATCCAGAGCAGGCACAGACAAGTCTTCCTCATACTTAAGGGCAGGTGGTGGTGAGGTGCATCACAACCCCAGGTACCCCTGGGAAGCATCACAGTGTCCTGGGATTTGGTGGAAGAATGGTAAGCAGAGTTCAGTGGGAGTGAGGTTTCTGCATCTGTGAGGATGGAGAGGAACAACAGCCCCTGGTTTGCCTCAAGCTAGCTAAAAGTTCTCTCTGCCATTTAAATGAGCCTCAGAGTTTGATGTGGAATTTTCACACAGCCCTACTTATTATATACCTTTATCATTACCAGCATATCACAGTTGATTTCTATGAAAAACTCTTGGGAGGGTTTTTTGCCAGCAGTACTTCAAACTTGAAGATTTAAAAAACCATATTCTTCACATATCTTTAAATATGACCCTCGTTAAAACAACAATTAGAAAATTATCCATAATACATCAGTGGCCACACTTCAGCTCTTCATTGTCCAAGTCTGTCACCCCCATATAGCCTCAGGGTGCTTTAGAAATTTATAATGCAGTTTACATCTCATTGTAATACTAATTTAACAACTGGAAGAAGAATTCCAAATAACTTATCTGCAACTATTAAGAGATTATTTACACTGTTTGCTAATGCCACATTAAAATATGGTCTGAATATAACAGTGACTCTATAAAAATAAGAATTGTGTATTGCCACATCTTGTCTTTTCCATTGTTACAGGCCACATTTGCTCAGTTTACAAGTAGAAATGTGATTTCATAGAATCACAGAATGCAGAAATGAAAGACTGATTTGATCCTCTCTGCAAAACAGGACTGTTTTCTACAGTACATTTTCTTGTGGGCTTTCTAGTTGGTTTTCAGAAGCCTCAAGTGATGGGGCCACCTGCATTTTTGACCCGATGAAGTTCTGAGGGGCTATGATGTGCAGCATGAGTGATAACTGTGGAGACGTACATGGTTTTGGATTAGCTACAATATGAACTTCCAGAATGGCTTGCCAAGCAACAGAGGGCTAGGTTTATTTGACATGGCATTTGTTATGTACCATGGCAACTAAGAGGAACACTGCCCTTACCTTCGGCAATTAAAGAAACTTTCAAAATTGCCAGGTCTCTGTAACATCCTCTCAGCTCCTGCCACTCAGTAGAAATGTCAGAGCCCCATTGCTTTAGGCCCTAAATGCTCTGAAATTGGAACAGTTGCTTCCCTCGTTCTGCATGGTCAAAGTTTTCTAGTGTCTGGAACCATTTTTTAATGAAGAAATTTTAAGGGGATGATCCTGGCTTCTCACTTTAAATAGGAACGTTAAAATATTTTGATACTTCTCCTTTGTCTCCAGGACTCTGTAAAATTTAATAAGTCATGTTAGTCTAATTTGTTTACCAGATCATTGGTTCCTGTTGGCAAGACAGTTTTCCCAGGCATTTTTAACAACATGCCAACTCAGTAGTGTATTGCTGTCTTCTAATCACGAATAATGGGCAGCATACAGAACACTTTGAAATGAATGATTCTGCTGCCTCCTTCGTATTTAAGCATCTTTGGGAAACTCCTTTTCAGTCTTAAAAGCATTAAATACAACAGCCTCATTGCTTTTCAGTTCATGGTCTCAGTTTTGCTCCCACTGAAGTCAATGGAAAGAATCCTGCTAACTTTAACAGACACATGGTCAGCCCATTGTAATTAATAGTATAAGCCACACAATAACCTCAATTTCTGCTTGTCTTGCAATACATTTCTCAATTCATATGATGAGCATAAAGCCTTTTTTACTCTATGAATATTTTGAGTGTTTGCACTCAAGTATAGTATATCCTATGAGACTTCCCTCTCTTATTAATTTACCAGTGGTTCTCCTGAATAGTCAAGAGGGAAATGAAAGTTCTATCTTCTCTGCATGCTGCTTCTAAATCAGTCGGTTAGATGGCAATTTATTTATTTAGGCATCTCATCAGCATGCACAAAAAGGAAATGAGTTAGTGGCTGCCTTTGACATAGGATGCATCTTCAGGTAAAATGATAGTACTGAATATTTTTACCCAATTAAAATTTCACATACTTCAGTGGTTTGCAGCAAGGAACAGAGGAGCATAGATAGTGTCTTCTGATGGACTATCTGAATATTTGATCTAACAATGCATTGCCATACCAATTTATATAATCAGACAGACACTACTTCACAGACGTATGTTTCCATAAAATTAATGCATTAGCCCAAGAGAGGACTTAATGCAAAAGACTGAGATCACAGTGAAACACAGTACAGTTTGGGGGTCTGTCTCCCTCCCCCCCACCCCCGGTGGGGATTTGTAGTGGGGTCCCTGGAAAAGTGGCAAATCTCTGGGTATAAGAACCTCTTGGAAACACATAGGGAAAGAACCCAGAAGTGGTGGGAGGAAATTGACTGTTCAATGAGAAAGTGACCTGCTCTGGGATGGTAAAATGGTATACAGTATATTGGGGGGTGGGGGGAGGTTGAAAAGAGATGGGGATCAGAAATAGTCTGTGGGCTCCTGGGTGTTTGGGAGGCAGTTAAGGATGAAAAAGCAGGGCAGAGGTATTTCACGTCATACTTGAAAGTACAAGGAGTAGCAAAAGACTACTTTAGCCCCCCAGGTAGCTGCCCTGGACTCCTAGACTGAATGCCCCCGATACACACAGTGTGACAGTTGAGGGAGACCCACCATCACAAACAGACAGGAGGAGAGGAATTGCATCCATGTGCTCATTGATTTGCACAGATGGTTCTTATTTAGAGAAAATGACCCAGTCACTAACTGCATCATCATACTCCTCAGCCAGGAGTACGGCATTCTCAGGTCAGGCCATGCATTTCTGGAAAGTGCTCCCTCTAGTGGTCTTCCAAAGCCAGGCTGAGTCAGGGCATGGCAAGAGGCTCATTTGGGCCAAGCTGTATTTTATTTTAAACAGAAGAGGTTAGAACTTCCTTTGTAATGTGGAGTGACAGTTCAGTCACTGGGTGGTTTTAAAGAAGAGGTCTGGATTTTGCTCTTTTGCATGAAGTAGAACAATTCCACTAAAAGCGACTTAAAATGAGAAAGCCTACCTCGAGAGGCATGGTCCTCTTCTGGACAGAAATGAGGATGCCCTTTATTAAACATTGCTCTGAAAGAACTGGTCTCTCATGAATAACTAGTTAACTTCAGTACAGAGACTCTTTATAAGGAGGCTGCATGGGTTGCTGCTTGGAAGGCAGAGGGTGGAGTATCCCTTTGAGAATATCAGGTATCACATGTAGAAATGTAATAGATACTACACAAATTAGTTAGATGGTCCCCAGCTGATCGCAATGGAAATAGCATACATTGCTAAATAAATGCATATATTAGAGATGGGCCAGGTGAGATGTACCAACAGTACAGAGGTGGCCAGGGAGGGGAAGGGAAGAGAATAATTTTGCCACTAGATAGCTGAATGATCAAAAGAATAATTTTCAGTGAGCTAATCTGCAACAGCTGGTGCAATATGTTCATGCAATACAACACTGCCTCCTTACATTTACATACACCCAGCAAAAAGTGCTGTCCCACAAAGGTTTCTGGAAAAAAAGGAAACCTGCAAAGCAACATATTGTCTTGTATAGCGAGGGACGCTATAGTCCAGAGGGAATAAAGTGCACTTTCTACTGGACACCACCAGCATATATATAAACTTACATTTACAGCTCCAAAAGTCTGATAAGCTCTGCAGAGAGGTGTCCTCGTTGCTCACTGTCTTGACTCCAACTAACACCAGATTAAGCAAGCTCTGTCCTCCTGAACTAACCTTCCCAGTTTCTTTATCCTGGGTGCTGTTGGTTGCTAAGCAACACTTCACAGGCCACACAGCTTTCCCAGACTAATTAACAGATTTCACCTGAGCTTCCAACAGTTGCTAGGCAACAATCACTGGTATTTTTCCCTCCCAAACTACTTCCAATCCTAAAAGGACAAAAAGAGAAAAATATTTATCACTGAATAAGTGTCAATTATCCCCTTGCTTTTTTTGTCCCCCTCCCTCAAGATTAATCAGAAATAAATAGGTTTTGAATCTGAGTGCTGGTCTGTAGAGCAGCTCTGTTATGTAAATCAAACTCATTCCCTCTATGATGGCAGCAGTTTTTCTCGGGAGGAAATGGTGACCAAATAGAAGGACAGTTACGGATAACTGGCTGTGGAGTTGGGCCAGAGATCAGGTGACTCCTGTCTGACCATCTTTAGGCTGCTAAACATTCTTCTTTGAAAAAGCCTTTCCACTATAAGAACAAACACTCACACCACTAACATCCCTTTGTACTCCTAAACCTCTGGCAACCAACAACAAAACCCTCCAGGACCAGAAACACCTCGCTCCTGTTTTTAATTCTGAGTAAAAACTCCAAATGTGATACAGGACCTGTATAGGTCAGAGGCCAGCTTAAGTAATACAGCTGATTTCCCTCTTTTAATAGCTAGTCAAGACTGAGGAAAACTAACCATCTTTCAGTAAGTTGACATCTAATGACTTTTACTCATATTCCATGAAGAGGAGGTGGATATAAAAGTCCAGGTAAGAATAAGAATGCTACTACTTTGGAGTTGTATAGTGACATTAATCTGAAGATTCTAAAGCACTTTACAACTGGTAGGCAAACAATTCCCTCCACGTCACATATGGGGAAACTGAGGCATGGGGGAGATTAAGTGAGTGGACCAAGGTCACAGAGTTTCTCTAGTTTCCCTTGAAAAAGCTGCCGCAGCAGTGAAACCCTCATGCAATCACACAGCCCAGGGCTTGACCTATGCTGGCCAAACCATGCAGATGATATCCTTAGTGGTGGAAAAAAGTCTGGATATGGCGTAACTTCCACAATGATGTTTTTTACCTTTTACATATTAGGAAATCAAGCAGCAAACATTCACATGTGTGACAGCAAACAATTCTTTGGGTAGCATATATAACTGGTAAAGGCTCTTTTCAGTAGTACTTTTCTTCCTTTCACCCCATAATGTATCTGCACATCTCTTGCTTTCTGTAACAGAGTGGCCATGCTCCTTCATTGCTTACAGTATTTGTAGCATGCATTATGAAGGTCATTTGTTCACTTTCAGACATATTTGGGTTACTCCTGTTTTGACCTTAATTATTTTGTTCAAAAACAAAACAAAACAAAAATACACCACAGAAAAACCTCATTTCCTTTTTTAATTTTAGTTGGAGAAAGACAACAGCTCCATCTCACCAACGGAAGTTTAGTTTATATATGTGTATGCTATATATCACAGCTTGCTTTAAGTTGAACTCAGGTGGTATTCATGCAAGAGTTCTGAAGGAACTCAAATGTGAAATTGCAGAACTATTAACTGTAGTTTGTAACCTATCATTTAAATCCACTTCTGTACCAAATGACTGGAGGATAGCTAATGTGATGCCAATTTTTAAAAAGAGCTCCAGAAGCGATCCTAGCAATTACAGGCCGAAAACCCTGACTTCAGTCCCAGGAAAACTGGCTGAAACTATAGTAAAGAACAAAAATTGTCAGACACACAGATTAACATAATTTGTTGGGGAAGAGTCAACATGGTTTTTGTAAAGGGAAATCATGCCTCACCAATCTACTAGAATTCTTTGAGGGGATCAACAAGCCGGTGGGCAAGGGGGATCCAATGGATATAGTGTACTTAGATTTTCAGAAAGCCTTTGACAAGATCCCTCAGCAAAGGCTCTTAAGCAAAGTAAGCAGTCACGGGATAAGAGGGAAGGTCCTCTCATGGATTGGAAACTGGTTAAAAGATAGGAAACAAAGGGTAGGAATAAAGGGTAAGTTCTCGGAATGGAGAGAGGTAAATAGTGGTGTCCCCTAGGGGTCCGTACTGGGACCAGTCGTATTCAACATATTCATAACTGATCTGGAAAAAGGGGTAAACAGTGAGGTGGCAAAATTTGCAGATACAAAAGTACTGAAGATAGTTAAGTCCCAGGAAGACTGCGAAGAGCTACAAAAGGATCTCTCAAAACTGGGTGACTGGGCAACAAAATGGCAGACGAAATTCAATGCTGATAAATGCAAAGTAATGCACACTGGAAAACATAATCCCAACTATACATATAAAATGAGGGGGTCTAAATTAGCTGTTAGCACTCAAGAAAGATCTTGGAGTGATTGTGGATAGTTCTCTGAAATTATCCACTCAATGTGCAGTGACAGTCAAAAATGTGAACAGAATGTTGGGAATCATTAAGAAAGGGATAGATAATAAGACATAAAATAGCATATTGCCTCTATATAAATCCATGTTACTCCCACATCTTGAATACTGCGTGCAGATGTGGTCACCCCATCTCAAAAAAAGATATATTGGAATTGGAAAAGGTTCAGAAAAGGGCAACAATAATTATTAGGGGTATGGAACGGCTTCTGTATGAGGAGAAATTAAAACGACTGGGACTTTTCAGCTTGGAAAAGAGACAATTAAGGGGGGAATATGATTGAGGTCTATAAAATCATGGCTGGTGTGGAGAAGGTAAATAAGGAAGTGTTTATTTACTCCTTCTTATAACACAAGAACTAGGGGTCACCAAATGAAATTAATAGGCAGCAGATTTAAAACAAACAAAAGGAAGTATTTCTTCACACAAAGCAGTCAACCTGTGGAACACTTTGCCAGAGGATGTTGTGAAGGCCAACACTATAACAGGGCTAAAAAAAGAACTAGATAAATTCATGGAGGAGAGGTCCATCAATGGCTATTAGCCAAGATGGGTAGGGATGGTGTCCCTAGCCTCTGTTTGCCAGAAGCTGGGAATGGACGACGGGGAATGGATCACTTGATGATTACCTGTTCTGTTCATTCCCTCTGGGGCATCCGGCATTGGCCACTGTTGGGAGACAGGATACTGGGCTAGATGGACCTTTGGTCTGACACAATATGGCCATTCTTATGTTATCCAATGGGCTTTGGATCATGGTCTTAGTCTCCTAAATGTCATATGTGTTTTACAACATTTGGAAATAACAGCAGCTGAGATACTATGTAGTTTAAAGAGAAGAAATGACAGAGTCCTCACCTACCTCCTTTATATTTGTGGCTGTAAATAGCGTAAACTTGATTGATAGATCTGAGTGTGGAGAATCGGTTTTACAGATAATATCATGAAAGAAAGCACAAGAATGCCTTCACCATCAGTGATATTACTGCTAAGCTTACTGCTGCTCAAGATTACAGGTGCAACCAAGGCTATTACTAGGTGGATAAGAGCTTCCTGGAGTAGATAAAATAACATGTCAGGCAAACAATGTAGCCCATAGTGGAGAGGGGTTAAGCGTAGGAACTGATAAGTGTTTTGTAACGAAATATCTAGAACATGAAGTAATGCATATAAGTCATTGGTAAGACAACTGCTACCGCATTCTGTTCATGACATAGCAGGTGCTAGAAAATAAGGGTGTGGTTTATGGCTGTTTTCTTACAAATTTAATTTTTAATTTTTTGCTTAAAGTGTCCGTAGCACCTCTTAGGCAAAGATCTCAATGTGTTTTACAAGCATGAACTGAGCCCCATAAAATCCTGTGTGGTGGATATGTTCTTCATTATACAGTTGAGGAACCTGAGGCTAAGAGAGGATAAGACCTGGATCCACAAAGGGATTTAGGGATTATAGCACCTAACCTTGAGGCACATAGGAAATCACCAGAACTCAGTGGGACCCACAAAGTCTGAGTTAGGCACTTACGCTCCCTAGACAATGAATGAGAAGAGAGAGAAACCTAAGAACGTGATCCACAGAAGCCAGTGTGCTAGGCGGAGAACTGCCTAAACTAGCCAGTGGGAGATGCCAACAAGAAGAGTATGTCTTAAGCCTCTCCCCTCCCACAGAGTTAGGCGCTTAAGTCCAGGCTGCAGGGAGGTTCCGAGGTCTGGTGGTGATTCACTCCTGGGAGCTCCTCTCCTGGACTCAGGGCACTTGGGCCTCTGTGACGTTTCACTCCATATTCTTTATGAAAATATGCTTATGAATATGACATAACTGAGATGTCCTTTATTCAAGATGGGTCTTGTAAGAGATCACTGGAAAGGTTATGATTTACTAAATGTGATTATCCAATTTGTATGCCTGCATCATTTCTGTATCTGAAGTTAGGAATATTGACTAGGTATCTGTATTTCAACTATGCTACTTTGGCTGACACCCACTGCTAACACTTCAGGTACAACAATGGAAAAGCCAGACAGGGCTGATGACCTATCAGCGAGGACAATGGACTGTGAAAAGGCTTGGCCTTCCTGTGGACATACTGCCACTGACTCATGGATGCTGTGATACTGTAGAATCAAGTGGTTTTGTCACCTGATACTAAACATTATCTGGGACTTCTTGTAACTTTGCAGTGGAAGAGGAGGGGGGTCAAGTTTGGGAAACAGGATTCCCAACTTATGTAAATCCTATTTAAGGGTGGAGAGGAAGGAAAACGGGACGACTCCTCTCCATGGCTGGTCTGCCCAAGAAGAAAGACTGCTAAAGCCACTGGAAGGGAAGGCCCTGCAAGTGAGTTAGATGGAGAAGCGTCTCTTTCTCCCTGGTTTGTGGATCACACTGGGACTTAAGCGCAAGATAAGCATGTGGATGCCTAAAGTGAAGCAACAGTATGTGTGCCCAGAGGCAGAAACAGGGGTGAGTAGGAAACTTACCCTGAAAATTTAGGTGCTAAGTGAATTTAGGCACCTACAGGTATGTCAGCAGCCAAGCAAGGGTTTTGTGGATCACAGTGAAGTCTAAAACTGAAATTTAGGCTACGTCTACACAGCACTTTTATCGGTAAAACTTTTGTCAGTCAGGGGTATGAAAAGAACACTCCCCTGACTGACAAAAGTTTTACTGATGAAAAGCACCAGTGTGGACAGCACTTTGTCAGTGGCAGATGTTCTCCCGCTGACAAAGCTACACCCGCTCGTTGCGGGTGATTTTAGTTTGTTGGCAGGAAAGCTCTCTCCTGGTGACAAAGAGCGGCAACACTGCATACCTTACTGCGGCTAAGGTGCGCAGTGTAGACATAACCTCAACTGCCTAACGCAGAGATGTAGGTGCCTAAGTACCTCTGAGGATTTGGGCCTAAGGGCTAGTCTACACTAGAAGCACTACATCTGGTGAAGACACTCTATGACGATGGTGGAGAGCTCACCCATTGGCATACCAAATCCATCGCTGCAAGAGGTGATAGCTACATTTGATGGGAAAAGCTCTTCCACCGACAGAGCACTGTCCACACCAGCACTTAGGTCGGAATAAGTTACGGCGCTCAGGTGGGTGGTTTATTCACAACCCTGAGCACCATAAGTTATACCGAAGTGAGTGGTAGTGTAGACCTAGCCTAAATGACTTGACCAAGGAGACACAGTGACTCAATGGCAGAGATGGGTCTAAAACCCAAGAGTAAAGACTTAAGTCCTCTTATCTTCACTCTGCTGCCTCCCAGTTATATGGTTCTGTTTCATTGTATTTGAAAGTCACCTTCAGCCATTATGGGCTTTTTTTCAAAACTTTATTTCTAGTCTCTCATTTTCTCTTGGTTTGTTATATATTTATTAGGTGTTTACTAAATGGAATAAGATGAGAGTGAGGAGAGAAAGAAAGAAAGAAAGCACATGTAAAATCATAGTGCTAAAGTCTCCAAGCATTGGTATGTCCTCAGGATTGCCACAGAATTTGAAAATCTGATCTTCAGGAACGCAATACTATATATCAATATGCTACAAAGAAAAGGGTTCAAGGTAAATTAAAATCTCCCTCTGCCATAACATGAGCATGTCTGCTCAATGAAACAATTTGTGTGTGTGTGTGTGTGTGTGTGTGTGTGTGTGTGTGTGTGTGTGTGTGTGTGTGTGTGTGTGTTTAGGAAAGGGGGGGGATCATTTTTCATAGAAGCATAAAGATTTTAAGCAATTCCATAGATTCAACTGGCTAATTGGTAGGGACAGGGAAACAAGTTCAAATGAAGAAAAACTGACCTGACCTGTTCCCAAAACATAAATAAACCCCAGACTGAATGCTCATTGACATATGAGAAAATACACTTCCCTTTCACCCTATTTATTCATGTCTGCATTGCTCTGCTTCAACCTAAATCAGAAGCAGAAATACCAAAATACTTTCTTGGTCTTTTTGACCCAGCCAGTACCTGGGTGGATCAGAAATCTAACAAAGCCTATTCTCATAAAATTTCCAGCCCAGTTATTGTAGATGGCCGACAAAAAAAAATCCTAGGTCCAAACACCCCTAAACCCCAAGGCAATTTCAGAATCTGAATTCAGACCTGAATCCAGATTTCATAACTGGCATATTGTGACGAGTTGGCCCCTCATCCAGGTTGCCACCTGATGGGCTAGGGTCCCACTGGTTCTGCCCGTTTCACCAGCCTCAGTTTCTTCACCCTGTCTTAGCTGTGCCAGGCCCTCAAGCCTTCCTTGGCACACACACAGGTAGGGACAACCTGTAGGAGTAGGGCTCTTTGCCTACTGACTGGTGGGCATTTCCCAGGTGAAAACACAGTTGTAATTGTTACATAGTTAATATTCCTAACTCCAGATACAGAAATGATAATGCATACAAGTTGGATAAATACAATCAGCAAATCATAACCTTTCCAACAATATCTCAGATGACCTATCTTGCATAAAACATATCTTAGTTATGCCATATTCATATCAAAATATTTCTATGAAGACTATGGAGTGTAACGTTAGATATATCTATAATGGAACAAACCAAACCAAACCCACTACAGGCTTAAAATGAAGCTAGAGGGGGTTGAAATTTAGGTGCAGGTCTCAGTATTCCAGCTGGGCCTCATGTCCACCACTTTTTAGTCCCAAAGAGATCTGGGAAAATATGGTTGTTTCAGATAAGCAGCCAAAGAGAATTGAAGCTCCAAATGAGAACTGAACGAGTAACACATATGGTTTTTAAACTGTTGATCAGCCTCTCTGAAAGTAAAAACTCTGCACTTACTAAGGCAATGTTTTCCCAGCATTACACATAACGCTAAATAAAAACTTCAGCATTCAGAGATTTTAAACATATATAAATATTTTTCTAATGCAAAAATTAATATGGGTAATTCCAGTTACTCAGTTCATTCATACCTGGATATCATTCACTAGAATTTTAAACAAATAAATTCCCCTCTTTAAATGAAGCTTTATGGCCTTGGCTAGCGTTATTGCAAAGAAAGCAAAGATGACGCAATATAGCAATCACGCAGTACCTTCACTCTCACTTAAATAAATTTGATCTGTGAAACACACTTTAAAAACCCACAGTATCTCTCTATTCTGTGTGTTCTCTTCGTGATGAATGCTTTTGTTTGGTGAGCAGAGTCCTTGACTAATAAAATGTTAAGTGCTAAAGGGGTGAGGGAAAGGAGGATGTAGATGTTGATCTGTGAAAACAATTAACTATACAGAGATGCTAATAATTTGTTTTTAGTACTCCTTTTCTTTTTATAATACCACGAGACCTTTGCTCACAAAGGGGCCAGTCCTGCAAAATGCACAGTACCTCTTAGAGGTGCTGAATACCTCCCACTCCTGTTAATTTCAATGAGATAGGAGAGAATGCAGCACCACTCAGGATTATGCTCAAAGCATTATATGCATGTTGCATAATATCTATACAGAGCGTGTACTCCTGAATTACAAAGCACAAGGAAGACATAGATTAGAAACTTTCCACATACTGAAATCCGGTGCTGGAGGAGGGAGGTTGCTCAGTGATGTTTTCAATTTGTTTCCGATGGGCCTTTTTAGGGCAAATTTAAGGCCCTATTGAAGCCAGTGAACTCCCCATTAGGGGTTCAGGCATCGGCTTCTACTACCTTCCTTGGATCACTTCCTACCACAAGTTGTGTCCTGGGCATCTCCTCAGCTGGCACCAGCGGCTTGGCTTCCCCATCAGTTTCTGCAGTCAGTGAGTCGTCCACAGCATAGCCCTAGTCCTCAGGCTCTACCGGCTGGAGCGTCGCCAGCACCTCTACAGAAACCTGCAGTACACGTCCTTTCTCCTCCGCAGCCAGCCCCAACTGAGCAGGGCTGTTGCCTTTTATCTGGCTCTCACCTGGAGCATGCGCAGCAGGGGAAAGGAGGCGTGGCCTCCTGGGCCCACAGTGATTGGTCCATCCCCTTGGGCCAGTGCAGGGTTGGTACACCCCATCGCACTGAGGTATCCAAAATCATTCATCACTTAAAGCCTTTGGGTCAGGTGTCCATACTCATACATATGAAGTCGTCTATATTCTGTCTTTGATATCAACCATCATGTGTTGACTCATTTGTAAGCCTGCTCTTTGCTTTGAGTCCACCTCATATTATCAAAGCCTCACTAGATCAGGAACACTGGATGGGATGCCCCTTCGGTTTTATTTTATCAGCATTTATTTTCCAGCTGAATTTAATTACCATTAGTTAAATCACACTATGAAGGTGCCAGTCACAACTGGATAGTTAAAGCTGAAATGGATTTTAAATTCCTGTTTTTCTCTACCGCTCAGTTGGCTTTTCCATGTGAAATTAAAATTGTACAGTGCTAGTTTTTATGCCCTTTGAATATTCTGTGGCTTTTTTGTTTGGTTTCTTTTCTAAATTTTTTTAATAAAAAGTTTCTGAAATCTGTCTGTGGTTGAAATTTGTCCATGACAATCCAACCTTTTTTGGTTGACTGATGTCTTTTGACCCTCTTGGAGACTGACTGGATTGCAGGATCCCACTCCAAAGAGGAGTGAAGACGGGGGCCTGTCAATTGAAAGAATGTACACATACAGGACTGGGAAAGGGTACAAAAACAAAAACAAAAAAAAAGGGCAACCTAACCATGGCCCCTGGCATATGTACTGTAAGGTAGTTTAACTTTTCATTTCCTTGCTTACGTGTTGGATATACTGTGTGTAGCAACATTAACTGTTTAACAGCAAAGTTTTTTGTATTAAGTCTCTTGATTTCTGTGTAAATGACATCTAATCCTGTTTGTGGACCCAAATTTGCCCTGACCACAAGAGACTACTGGCAACCTATCTAGGAGCAACGGGCCCTTAACAGTCTCTGTTAAATCCACCTTCCTCCCAGACTCACAGCACACAGTGAAGCTGACAGCTCATCAGGATTTGGCACATAGCACTTAGCAGACTGCTCCTGTAGTGGAAGGCAAAAAGTACAGACTCCATTTTCATGAGATTAAAGTTTTATATGTTGAAGGGAGACTTGGGCTCCTTACTAGTGTGAAGAAATAAAAAAAAAAACATGAATTACTGTCGGAGAGCATTCTGTTCTAGAATGTTGTGCAACCCTCTGGGATTTACAAGTTACGACGGATGAATAGTGAGGCATGATTGATTTGTTTTTTCCCAGGTAGCTTCAAATCATCATTATAAAAGCTCAGTAAAGGATACTTTCTTGGGTTGACGAATCCAAGCAGAGATTTCTTATTAGGCTAACTGTGAATGAAAATCTTGCATGCTGTAGTTATTCTAGTAATTATGCAATTAAAGAAAAACACAGTCCTTTCAATTATTATGATTTTAATATTGTGCACCTGTGGATCCTCATTCTCTACTCTGAAATTCTTCCCCAGGACGGACATGATCTCAATTTTCAATACAATACCCGGGACTGCAACCACTTACAGTTTTTAGTTGCTATTATGAAAGTTAACAGTTAAATCCTCTCCCTGCTTTAGGAAACCAGCTAACACTCCCAGCATCCCTGGCAAGGACTACATTGATTTCCCAGTTCCAGGCAGTCACTGCCAGGGGGTTTGTGGAGCTAATAGAAAGTGCTGTATTAAAGATGAAGAGAAGGATTTTGGCATCTGGGAGGAGTGAGGCCTGTAGGAACCTGTAGTGTACCTCCTCCTCGGACCAGCACTCCTAACTGAGGCCCAGTCTAAATCAAAAAGTTAGGTTGACCCACCTATGTTGCTCAGGAGTGTGAAAAATCCACACTACTGAGCAACCTAGTTAAGCTGACCTAAAGCCCAATTTAGACAGCACTAGGTTGATGGAAGGACGCTTCCATCAACCTAGCTACTGGCTCTTGGGGAGGTGGATTACCTATGCCAATGGGAGAACCTCCCCGATCAGCATAGGTAGTATCTACGCTCAAGCACTGCAGTTGCGTCACTATAGCGTTTCAAGAGTAGACAAGCCCTTAACCTGCCTCTCCCTTTGCTGATGATTTCTAAGTGGACCATGGCCATAGGAACCAGGAAAAGCCAAAAACTGAAGAAGAAGAAAAAAAGTTTTCAGGTTTTCTTGAAAACTTTTCAGATTTTGTTTCATGAAAATTTTCAAACAAAACTGGCTTTGAAGATGTTCCCAAAACAAAACGTTTTTTGAACCAGCTCTGAATAGAAGGCTTACAAGAGCTGTGCAGTTCTGGTTGAATCAGAAGGCAATGGTACACATATACACTAACAAGCAATAGCAGGGGTTAATAAATTATACATCAGAGCAGTTCTGAAGTATTTTGTGGTCATTTAGCCACAGGGTAGGTCATTCCCCAAAATGGTTAAAGCCAGGTGGTAGGCTCGGTTCACAGCTGTGTATCCTTTCAGTGCAGTACTAATTCCTTTCCTCCCAATGGGAAGATACAGTGTAACACTAAGGCCTAGTCTACACTGGGGTAGCAAGGGGCGCACGAGCGAAGTCAGTCTAAGTAAAGCAACTTCAGCTACGAAAACAGCCTAGCTGAAGTCGACGTACTTAGAGCTACTTACCACGGTGTCTTCACTGAGGTAGTTGACTGCTGCCACTCCCCCATCAACTCCATCTACGCTTCTCACTCTGGTGGAGTACCAGAATTGACAGGAGAGTGCTCGGTGGTCGATTTATCGCATCTTCACTAGACACAATAAATCAACCCCCACTGGATCAATCGTTCCAGAGGTAAACGTAGACATGTTAGAGTTACACCATATCAGGTCTATTAGATTTACAATTTATTTTAATTTTGTGAGCAGATGTGTGTGTATGTGTAGGAAAGCCCTGTAGATCTTATATTCTTACTTTAGTCCACTTGGTTTCTGAAGCGGTAGCTCACTGGGGGTTAAGACCGGAACATATTGTTTCAAATTCCCTGAATCAAAGTTACCATATTACTATGATGCTAAAAAGCTGTTTATTAATCCCAGATTGACTTAATTTTTTAACCTCCTTCCTCTTGCACCCTCCCCACAACTAAACACAAACAAAAACACCACGCTTTAGCAAATGACTCAGCTCTCTGGACAGTAAATTGGCTCAATTAATAAGAAAACTGGGGAGTCTGCTATGAGGTTTACCCCATTTATCCTGCTGTGGAGGGGGAAAATAACTTTGACCATCTGGTCATACACCTTTCTCTACTTTGTACAGACAGAGGACATTTTGAGAGACTATATGCCCCATAAAATATAAAAGAATTATATCTAATGTATAAATATCTGTGATTATTTTTAAATGACCAACAGACTAGAGAAAGAAAAACCTTCAGAAGATCTTTGATTAGGTGAATGATTTTGGGAATTGTAACATCTGGACTGCAGGATTTCTGCCAACAAGTCATTTACATGTCAAGTCATTATTTTTCTGTCATCTGCATAAATGCTTCTGCTTACATTTTTTTTATTGTGTGCGTCAGAGAGAAAGCCAAAGATTAATAACTAAAATAGCATAAAGCAGTATCAAGAATATGAATGACACAGAGCAAAGGAGGCATGCTTCTGCATACATGCATTTAATCTGAAATCCATGTTTCACATGCACTGTTGATATCATGTTTATATAGACCAAAGCTTGTTCATTTATGCTACCAAGACATTTCACGATTGCAGATATGTTAACCATAAACGAGCTATTAGCAATCCAACCTGAGTCAAAAGTCAGCTGGGACTGGTAAGAAGGAAAAATTAGACAGTCTTTAAAAAAAAAAAAAGACAATTAAACTTTCCTAAGACTTCTTGGGGTCCTATATATTGTGTCTGAAGGAGAATTGCTGTTTAGCAATATCAAGTCATTCGTTAAACATGTCAGTGATTAATAGGAATTTATAATCACTGTTTCAGAGGAAGATTGGACAATAGCGGTCACATCATTTATGCTGAAGTGCCTTTCTATGAGTCAAACTTGTTTAAGAATGAGGTTTTCACTACAATAAGATTTAAATAAAGTCCGTTAGACTGCCATATTTAATGAGATTTTTTTTCCTCCTTATATTCATAACGATAGATAGATCAGGAGAAAAGGATAGTCCAGTGGTTAGAAGTATAATAGCCTGCTCCACCAAAGACTTTGGGCAAGTCACTTAGCCTTTCTATTCCCCATCTGTAAAATGAAGATAACACTTCCTACCTCAGAGATATTGCTAGGAGAAATTCATTAAAGACTGTGAGCTGCTCAGATACTATGGTGGCAGGGGCCATATAAGTACCTAAATAGAGAGCATTAGTTATCTGTCAGATGTCTATATAGCAATTAGGCCACAGACATGAAGTAATTGACACTTGCACAAAAGTAGTTACAGCTAAAAGATTCTATCTTTTAGAGGATAGTCTTATGGTTACAGAACTGGACTAGGAATTATTAGATTTGGGTTCAAATCTTGTGTCCGTCACAAATTTCTTTTGTGACTTTGGACAAACACTAACTCTCAGTACCTCAATTTCCCACCTATAAAATAGGGTGATTATACTTCCTGTCTCAAGAGAGGTGTTTTGAGGATACCTTCATTGATGATTCTCAAGCACTCAGCTCTTATGCTTGCAGTCTCACAGACAAGTCTATAAACAGATAAAAATACTCTCTTCACATTCACTTGTGAGGGATATTCCATATTTTTCCATTGGAAAAGATGGCATGCTTCACAGTTCAGAAATATTTTCCATGCTACAGATTGCATGTCCCAAGAACAGCAATGAAAAAATAAGAGGGTTTTGCTGATTTCAGAAATTTATTCTCTCAGGATTGGAATGACATTGCTAGTGAGATCATCTTCCCACAGTGCAAGGTGCATCCCAGACCAAAACACTGCAAGTTTCAGTAGGGAACTTCCCCTCTGTGAAAGGAATATAGCACTTCTAGGTCTTGGATTTACATAGAATTTTTTCACTTACCACATTTTTTACTGAGACAGAACTAGCTAAAAGAGACACTTGAGGAGACAATGAGTTTAATCAGCCCAGAGTTCTCTGCCAGCTGCTAGTTACTTTTTAAATGGCATTTGTACATGTGATGCATTAAGCTTCTTGAATGTTTTCTTCACTACAGCTACTGGTAAAAGTCTGGGCCCACTCCTACTTCCATTGCTATCAATGGCACAACTAAGGAGGTTCAAGCCCTGGTAGTGTCATTTATACAACCGCATAGATGTACAATGCACTTTACAGACAAACAAGCGACTGTTCCTGTCCATAGGAGCTTACAGTCTAAGTCAGACTCTGTGTGTGTGAGTGAGAGAGAGCAAGAGCACGAGCTTCAAGACAAGAAGCAATGCCCAGGATGAAGTCATCCGATTTTTGTTTTTGAGTTATCATTTGCTTAGTTTTCAGTTATTGGTTGCACTGGAAAACTTTTAAAACACAAAATATACTTTGAGGAGGGATTATAAGATATTCATTGGAGTTATTCTCAATTAGTAGAGCTTGTTGAAAATATTCAAACTTAAAAGGGTGGGGAGAACAAATTATCTGCAAAAACTTTCACCGAGTTCCCATTTTTGAACCCCTCCCTAAGTATAACATGCCCAAGGAATGAAATAAAATATGGAAAAGTGTTTTCCCCGGGAATTGAAATTAAAGGGGGTGTTCAAATTTACACGGGGGTAGGAAAACAACTAAATTGGCAACACTGCAATGTAACTAGTTAAACTGGGTGGGAGGACTGTAGGGAAATCCCAATGACTATATCTCTCTATATGCCCTTGGTTTGATGTGAGTCTGCAATGGATGCTGCTTTGATATGCCAGTCTCAAAATGAATATGGCCCCATCCTTTCATTTTTATTGAAATGTCTTGGCATACCTATGATTTCATCAATACCTCTAATTTTAGTTACAGGGAATTCATAGGGAGAGAGCGCTGTTTATTCAACAAGATGCGACTGGACTGTTTGGTCAATAAGAAAAATTAAATTATATAACTGGTACTTTATTTCAGTCATAGGAGACATTGACTTTAAAAAGCTAACCCATCTTTCCTTATTTTTTCACATGCAAAGAAAACCTTATCCAAATCCAAATGGAACTTTAAAAAAAACCTCCTAAAATGTGCAAATGTAGACTTAAAAAGTAAAAACTGGTATTTCACTATCCTCCTTACAAAGATTTATATGCAGCAGTTAGCGACAAGTATTCTTTGTATATTGTATCTTATGGATTTTTGTAACTAATTCAGTAATAGATATCATGGCAAAAATTTTCACAGTTCAGTTTTTTCTTTCAAAACTATGTTTTTAATTAAGAAATGGATGTACAAACATGCTCTTTTTTCTTGTATTTCAGTGTTGCCCAAATGTCGCCAAAGTTATACAAAAATAAGACCATTTTTAAAATACAATTCACATTTTTGAAGGCACTTTACCATTGTAGCATGCAGTAGCTCAGTGTTTGTGGTGTTCGTAACCTGTTAATATGAAGATTATTTTTTTAAAAAATTAAAATGTCTTTTCCTAAGAAGCACATTTCTATTCTTGTTTTGCTGGTCAACTTTATTTTAATGAATTTTTTAGCTAAACTAGGATAAGGATAGGGTATTCTAGCTCAGATACTAGAAGGACTCTAGTGTAATTAAACAAACATACTAATCTTTTGTATTCATAACCTGCAATTGCCCTGAGGAGGAGTATTCAACTTCGAAGCATGCTGATCTCAGACTGATTTCTTTTCAAACACAGAACTGGAAACTGACTGATAAAGCAGCACATATTGTACAATGCAGATTCCTATGAGAAGGAAGCTGCCTTTATAACGTGTCCAATAAAGCACCAGAACTGTGTTGATACAGGACTTTTAGGGGCACATTTTCAGCCTGGGAATTGCATGCACAACTCCCATTTCTGCTAACTATTGGACTGTAACTAATTTCTTGTGCTCTATCCTGAAATTTTACCGCTTCATGGCTAAGTACACCCAAGCCATCACAATCAAGCCCTTTTTTGATACTCACTGTGGCATTAGAGCTATAAAAGTCTAAACCTGAGGAGCAACTTCCTAATAGACATCAGTAATAGCAATAAATGCTGAGCACTGTAATGCCATTAGACAAGTAATTAAATATTTTGCACTTTATATAGTTGTTTACTATCGGGATCTCAAAGTACTTTAATTATGCTTCGCCTCACTCGGATTAAGTATTATCATCCCTGCTCTACAGGTGGGTGAACCCAAAAGTGCTTAAGAGACTTGACCAATGTTGCACAGCAAGTCCATTTGAGCCAGGACAAATCCTCAGCCATTCTGGATCACAGTGCTGTACGCTAGTCTAAAAACCACATTTAAGTCTGGTTTGTAAAAGTGACTTTGACAAGCTATTCATTTATAGGTGTGTGGATTCCTATATATTTGATAGCAGTGTTACTGAAGGAGATGGTCCTTTCAGACTTTAAAGTGTATGAGCCTGAGATTATTTCTTAATTCTACTAAAATTAGAGACGGGCTGGAATACACATTCTTTTAGCCAGCATTAAAGTTGTATTTTGTGAGTAGAATTCTCACACCTTACTATTGTAAAAATAATTTTAAAAGTATTTTAAAAAAATCAATAGCAGGTCTAATGTGGACAAAATGAGCTTTAAAAATATAAGACCACTTTAACTTTATTAAATAAATAAAAAACAACAAAAAGTCCTTTTAACAAAAAGTTCAGTGCAGGCACTGTTAACAGCCCAAAAACTGCAGTAGAGTGCTAGCATAAGAGGACTTGAAAGTGAAATTGCCTAGAAAATGACAAAAACAAAACTGATTATTCAGTTGTTACTGCGAAAGCTGAAAGAAATGTAAATAGCCAACAAACAGTGTAAAGAGTGAAAAGGGAATTTGATATTTAAAACTTCTTTCTGGTGGTGATAATTCAAGGTGATGTTTGAAGTGCAGGTTAAGAAACTGTTGGGGTTTTTGGGGGAGTCCCTTTAACATTCGGAGGGGATTGCGCTGCCCAGTATCATCATTTCCTGAACATCCAGGCCAACCGCAAGTTTTGTTGTTGGCTGGCAGTTCACCGAGGCACAGATCTAGAACACTACAGGTCATGATATACATGAGAACTGGGCACAAATGACCTGTGACTTCCCAAATGCCATGAAACCACCATGGTTCTGGGCTGCTTTAGAGGTAGGAGGACCAGGTTGCAAAGAGGCTGCCCAGGGAACATGTACAGCAGCCAGCGCAGAAGGGCTGTACAAAAAGGGTCTGCCCTATTTCCAGAATGGGCAGAAGAAAGAGCCAATATAGTCTCAGATGGTTAAATAACCTCTAATATGTTCTAGGGCAGGAGTGGCAGCTGCTCATCCTGAGACTAAATATATAGACAGGAACTCCCCAAATTTTGGAACTGTTAGGCAGACACACGTTCTCTGCTGGGTCCATATCTTTCACTCCCTCTCTCACTGTTGGTATATGTGGTTTTTACACCAAATAAGTTAGACATATTCTTTCATTATGCAGTCCTGTAATACTTGGAGTCTGAGCCAGAGTACAGGTCTGATTCCTTAATTTGAGGCCAGTGACCATGCTGCTTTGAGTTGCCCAAGGAGTTTAAACATTGCAGAAAAACTGGGCAGGATCCCAGTGAAGAGTACATCCCTCTTGCTGCGTGTAACTTTGGAACTCAGCTTCTCTCCTCAACTATCTAGATGATTGATTAGTGACTTGCGCATCTGCCACATGCTTCACTACAGTACTGTACTTGTAAGAGCTCCCAAGAGATATCTTGCTGGCTCCCAAATACAGGCTGTGCATGTTCAGACATGTAGGCTGATCCTCGTGCTCTGAGTCTCCTCTTCACCTTATCAAATACTTGTAACGTTTTCTGCAGTGGGTTTGATGGCTCAGCAAAAAAGGAAAAGGAGGATGTGACGCTGGCAAACCAGGTGCCAGCTTTTGCCACTATTTTAGGCCTCAGCCAAGCACTGACAAATTCTTTGCTAGAAACCAGTCTGTTTCACCTGTATATTGTTATGGTTAAGATGGGTATTGAACTTAAAACAATGTGTTTAGTGTTTGAACTTTATGAAATCCTTGTAAATTGCTGCATGCATTAATCTCACTTATAATGTCTTTATCATATGCTCTAAGGTAATATTTAAGTTGTTGCTCTATAACTGTAAAAAAAAAAGTTTGCTCTGAAACTGTGAACCCAGGATCCTCTCTTGTCCATCAAGAAGGGCTATCAAAACTAAATGGGCCATTATGGAACATCACAATACAAAGACTGGTTTCAGAGTAACAGCCGTGTTAGTCTGTATTCGCAAAAAGAAAAGGAGTACTTGTGGCACCAATACAAAGACTGTAATTGCTCCCTCACAGCACAAAGAGGCTACCTGCAAAAGGGTTTGTCCCATCAGCTTGAATTCTGGAAGAAGGAAAGGAAAAATGTTCTTGTCAGCTATTTTCATCTCTATTGCTGTTTGGACTCTCACAGGGCCGAAGCTCCGAAACAGAAGCTGAGCTCTCCTGAGCCAACCTGGGTTGTCCCTAAAAGACATTCAGCTAACAGATTACTACAGCTCAGTCATCTTTTGGAACCAGAGACTGCAACTCATTTCTGTATATATGCTTGCCTGCTTTAACCTTGTAATAACTCTCTCATTTATTTCTTAGTTATTAAATCCTTAGGTAGTTTACTCTAGGATTGGTTGCAAGCATTGGCTTTGATGTGGGATCTAAGTTACAAATTGACCTGGGGTAAGTGACTGGTCTCTTGGGACTGGGAGCAACCTGAATATTGTTGTGATTTTTGGTGTAGTGACACACCTATCACTAAGTCCAGCTTGCCTGGGTGGCAAGAGAGACTGGAATGCCCAAGGAGACTGTCTGTGACTCCATGGTAAGACCGTTATAGTGCCTGAGGAGTTCACCCTTGTTACCGGGTTGGTGAAATCTAATTATAGAACATACCACCAGTTTGGGGTCTCTGCGCTAAGGCTGGCACTCATGGTCATGAGCCGCTCCAGACAGCTTGACAGAGGAGACAAATTTCTTATGTGCAGGAGTTAAAGGGCAGGGAAGGAGGAAGGAGAGCTTTAAAAACCCCTCCTCTGGGCAGGGAAAAGGGGAAGGGAGAGAGACAAGCTCCTGGGGAAATAATCTGATCCAGGGTGAGAGGCTATGTTCCTTCCCATAGGGGAAACAGCCAAACCTGAGTGCCTGCTAGGGGAAGGACTGACACCCTGGGGCAACCAACAGGATAACACCCTGCACCAGAGAGGAGGCAGCGAAAGGTAGCCCCTGGGGTTTATCGTTTATGAGAGGGTTTCCTTTTTGTTTCATGGAGGATCACCCCTTAGGCCTACCTTGAAAACATGACCAAGGGAGCACAGAAGGAGAAAGGCAAACCCTGCCCTGAGTGGGGCTGATTACTCCAGGCCCACCATTGCCAGATGGGGAAATGTTCAGTGTGGTGAGAGGAAGGGGGTGCCTTGCCACATTGCTTAAACTGGGAAACCTTCTAGGTTTTAATTCTGGATACTTAATCCATAGACTTTAATGAATTGCTGGTTAGTTATCCACTCTTTTACTAGACCTATTCAATTCTCTCTCATCTTAGGAGGTTGTTTCAACAGTTGTTTTTGTTTAGCTGAACTTTTATTAAAGGTCTCATTGCATAATAAACCAGTATGTCTTTCATCAGCTTTTGTAGCACTGACATGTAAATAAGTCAAGTAAGGCCTGGATGACAGGATGGATTATTGCACTAGTCCTGTCTATAGACCTCACTGTAATTTAGGAAAGCTCACCAAAATGAGTTTAGCGGACTCAGCCTGGTCAGTGTTTGTGAGAAGTCTGTGATTAAAATAGCAAAATTACTTCAGGGTAGGATTGAGGTGCCTGGGTAGAGAGGTGTGGAAAGATTGCATAACATAATGGCCCGTTTTGGGCATTTGAAACCCTGTAGTTCAGTTATTTACTTGGACTTTTAGGGGAAAGAGAAGACTTTGTTCCCACACTCCTTCTCTATCTAAAACCATAGAGAACTAGAACAGAATTGAACCTTGAACTGAATTGAATCTAACTGTTCCAAGTTTTCGGCATTGATGCAGATGTCCTTTTTGCTTTCACAAGCTCTTAATTTTACTAATATCTAACAGTCGGAAATTGGAGCATACTATCGTTGTGTCTTTTGCTCTTTATGCAACAAGAATGTGAAGAAATCACACAGGCACAGTTGGGTTCCAGATAACGGTTTCCTAACTATACACAAATATGCATCCTGCTGCACTGAGACTTATAAAACAAAGAATGTGGGGTGACCACTACTAGAGGGATCAGAAATATTTAAAGAGCTTTGACACTATTCTGATACAATACAACTACATATACTGGATTTATAATATTAGGGATGAACAGATCGTTTTTTGAGATGCCTAGCTTTGCCACCTGACTTATACACAACACTAGCTTGTGGAGTGAGATATCCCTAGAGTGGAATTTTCAAAAGTGCCTTCAGAGCACAATTCCCAATAGGCTCTTTTTAAAACCCCACCTCTAAACCTTTGGTTGATAGTTTTAACTCCTCCTTCTGGCTCTCCCTTGCCAGGCATAGTTAACAGTGATGTCAGGGCTGGGTTCTTCTGCTAGTACTTCTCTTATGGTTCTCACACACCCCAGGCACTCAACTCGGACAGCCTATGCTATTTGCTTTGTAGCAGGCTTACTGTTTATTGCAACATGAGAGATACCTCAATATACTTACAGTTATACAGCTGATTTATAGGAGGGTCAGAACCTCATTTTGTTTTACTGGTCTTCGTAGTTTTGATCAAGAATTTTAGCTAAAATGAAACCTGAAGGGGTTTTTATGCTCAAATATGAGTGCAGGGAACAGAAGCAGCTTCAATTAATATAGAGCACTGGAACGCTTTGCACAGAACTTGTCTTCTGCATTCATAACCTGTGATTACCCTGAAGGGATTTATTAAAATTCAAAGCATGCTAATCCCCGACTGTTTGATCTCAAACACAAAATTGGGAACTGACTTTGATATATATTTTAAAAAAATGCATCACAACGCAGTTATCTTGTGAAGATGCCTTAATTTACATTGTCACGTAAAGTAAGAGATGTGTGTCAATACACGGCTCTTAACTTCAGAGCACAAACAAGAATCCACCCTATATTTTTGGGTTCCATCTGCTGTTTGATTTTTTGGTGGATTTAGAGCTTATGAAAAATATTAAGACCATTTTCAATAGGCATAAATAACTGTATAACCTGTGTAGCCCTTCCTCTCCCTACACCCACAAATAGACTGCCATAAATTGAGGAACACAAGCATATTAAGCCCATCTCTTCTTGATATGTGCTCAAGACGCATAACTGGAAATGGGATCCAGATTTCCAATACACTATAAAGTTTAGGAGTGTTGGTGATGGATTTGAATCATTATAGAGATACAGGTCCACTAGCAAAATTTGGATTCAGACTCCTACTGTGACTAGTCTCCCTTCATGTCTTCCTACTTACAAAGTTCAGGGATGTTCATAGCAAAGTTTTTGATGTGAAGCAGTCTCTAATTTCAAAGATA
Organism: Chelonia mydas; assembly: GCF_015237465.2. Taxonomy (NCBI): domain Eukaryota; kingdom Metazoa; phylum Chordata; order Testudines; family Cheloniidae; genus Chelonia; species Chelonia mydas. The sequence goes on from NC_051254.2 coordinate 12,478,154, forward strand.
TCACTTGATAACACCGATTCATACAAAATGCATCTGTTGACCAATGGAGCAGAGAATTGGGGACCATAGAATTATACAGTGATAGCCATTTTGTAACTTAACAGGAGCTATGCTGTTATTTACCACCACCCAATAGTGTGCACTTCGCAGACATTATGGTTGCTGCCTGGATGAGTTCATGGACAGAGTGTGCTGTGAAACTTGGCAATAATAAATTCATGGGGTCTAATCACTTTCTTTCATTTGTTTACAGTTTGGTTTTAACCATGAGTTGTTCTTTTAGTTTTCTGTTTGAATAAACCTTCATTTTTTTTTTATAAATATTGAACCAGTCATCTGAATTCCTGGCCCATGAAAGACTCAGATGAAACCTCCTGTATTAGAAAAAGTGCTAACAACAGGAAAGAAGAAAGATGATTTGTTCATCTATCAGTTCGTGAGGATTTAGCTGAGGAAAATCCCATGCACGGATGATTATTGGGTATATATTTCCTTAGAGGTCTAACTTTTAAAGCTAATGAAGCATTTTCTTCTATATATGTTTGAAGTGGGGAAAGTGGTAGGCATCAAGGTTGGGGAATGGCAGAAGAATGATCATGAGTTGTTTAAAAGAATGTTCCAACTCCATGGAAGAGGTTCATGAAGTGCCCCTTGAGGCAGAGAAGAGCAGGACTCTCTTATAATAAATATAAATGAATTCTTAATCCAGCTCTCTGGAACTCTAGCTCTCAAACTCTATCGCCTATTTCTCCTTATGTCACCATAGAGGTGAATCTTAAATCCTGGCGTAGAGTGAGAAGTCATGGAAGGGTCTGCAAGGTAAACTGCACGCAAAAAAACCTTTTGTGATCAAAATCAGGTAGTCTGAAGAGGGGTGCGTGTGTGGTCTTTGTGTTCTTTAAGACTTACCTGGCCCTATACTTGCAAAATAGCTTTACAAATGTACAGGTCAATACAATTCTTTTGGCCTTAATATATCCTTTGTGATGGCTTTCCCTCCACCCCCCTTTTTAAATTAAGCCTATGAGGGCTCCTATGGAGAACATGTTATGTAGTTCTATTTAATATTAATTGCAAAATATTAGTGAAAATACCCACTTTGTGCCTGGGAGCCTGATTCTCGAAATAGTCCATACAGATTAAAAAGGTATTTTTTAAAAAAAACAAAAAACCAATGCCTGACTGCTGATATCCACCACCTGGAAGCCGTGATTGCAGATCTGAAATTGGATTCACCAGAGGAGGCGGCTATGTTGCTTTATGCTGAAATAGTCTTTGATAGAATGGGAGATTGAGAAGAGGGTTTTCTTTATTGTAGTTTAAAAATGGGGTAAATACTTTTATAAGATGCCATTAAAATTCTGGATTAATACCCCAAGGGCAGTGGCGATAATCCAGTTTTTTCACTATCTTTTCAAATTGCACATGGGAGGATTAGGTAAACATGCACCTCTCCTCCTCCCTTTTATCATCACTTACTCTGTTCCTTATCTGAGCTCCAACAGAATAGGTTTAGAATACCCACCAAATTCCGGGTGGTGAAATGGATTTTTCTTTGTGCATTTGATTGTTATCACTGAGCAGTTCTGAAAATCAGGCCACGTAGGACTTGTCCAAAGCCACAGAAGAAATTGGTCAAAGCCAGGATTGGACCTCAAGATTTCCTGTCTCCTCATCCTGTGTTCAAACCACTAGACCCAAACCTCTTTTGATTGTAGATGGATGTGCTAATCTAAACTGGTGTATTTCACATGTTTTGTGAAGAAGCTGGTTTACACATGAATAACAAACAAGGAGAATCCTTAAGTATTTGGCTTGTATTTATTGAGGCATGAGCTGTATTTTTAAAATATGCTCTTTTTAGTTATTAAAGCTGGTTGGAGCATTTCAAAGCTGAAATGTTTCACAGAGACTTACTGGTCAGGAAGAGACTTCAATTTAGACAGAGAGCATGCACGTGTGCCCTGGACCCAAGAAACCTTGCTGAATCTAAATGCTCAGCTGACAATTCCATTCATGAAAACATTTTAAAATGTTTTGTTTTCATTCCAGTGTAGAATGAATCTTGGGCCTCTATCAAGATTGAGGACTTCACAACCCAGCCACCATCTTAGTCAGACCCTCACCTCATTTCTTCCAGATCCCAGGCAACAAGACAGACCAATGAACCTGTTCGACCATGAAGACTCATGGATTCTGACAAATGCCAAAACCTGCTAAAGGACCACAGTACTCCAACTCGCACCGTACACTAGCCAGGACCATTAACGCACTGGCCCCAAACTGGCATTTTCCTCTGCAGCACCAACTCAGATCTCTTTAGTTTTCTGATACCGTGCAGTAGACAAAGAGAGACGGGTGGAAACTCAAGCGTTCATGGTGGGAAAACGAAGGCTGAAACACATAGTATGAAACACAAATTTCTGAAAGCCTATGAAGAAGCTGTATTACAGGTTAAGAGATACTTCCTTTCCCCTCTCCTTTTAGGCTGCCAAATCCCATCTCAAGAAGCTATCTAGGGTGGTAAAATGCTTCATCACACCTGAGTGCCTACAGGCTGCATGAGAACTGGGAACCAAGCACTGCAAAGAACTACCATCCTATGTCAGTGAAAAGATCATGCACATTTGAGAAGCCTTTCCAAACAGCATGGATCTGCTCTGCCTGCAATGATCAACAAACAGCCCACCTGCATTCCTGGAGTTCTATACATTCACTCTTCAAGAAGCTCGGAACACCTAAAGAAGGCTCGACCCAAGACTTGTGAATCTGACCCATGCCCTTCCTATGTTGCGAGCATCATGAACAATTGGCTGTTTCAGTCAGGAGTGGCACCAAACACTCCTTCAGAGAAGGAATCTTCTCTTCCTCCTTCCAACACCCAATAGTCCAATCAACACTGGAAAAAACTGGATATATTGGTTCTAATTGCAACCACTCAGTGTCAAACCTCCAATTCTGACAAAGGCATAGAGAAGCTAGCCAAAAGGTAACCACAAGCTTTTTCTAACTGAAGCTAATATTCTCTAGACCCAGCACAATCTGAATTCAGGCAAGGATATGGAACTGAAACCACTTTTTTGGCACTGATGGAAGATCTCCGGCTGTCAATGGATAGAGGGCAGACATCCATTCTCACCCTCCTGGACCTCTCTGCAGTGTTCAACACTGCTGATCGTGATCTACTGCTGTCTAACCTGAGAGGTGGCAGGGGTCTGGGGAAATGGGCTTCATTTTAGTGCTTCTTGTAGGGATGCTCCCAAGGAGTGTGGAAACTGCTTCACCACCACCAGACGCCTTGCTTGTGGAGTCCTATGAGGATCAGTTTTCTGTCTGGTTCTTTTTAACATCTACATGCAACCACCAGGTAAGCGGGACTCAAGTCAGCAATATGCAGATACAGCTGTACCTACCCTTCACATACAACCACCAACACCAAAACAGCCTGCTGCTTGGACAAGATTAGCTCATGGCTGAAGCAGAACCAGAGCAAAACAGAGGTGATGCTGGTGGGCAGAGGAAAGCATTTGGAAGAGTTCACAGCCATGGTGTAGTCTCCTTTGGTTGAAGGGACACATCCACAGTTAGTCAGATCAGCCTGTAGTTTAGGAGTACTCGTAGATTCCTCACTGACACGGAGCTCTCACTTGGCAGCATTTGACTAGGAGACACTGTTCCATCCTGGAAAATGATGACTTGGTCTCCATTATTCACGCCGCCATCACCTCTCCAATGGACTCCACTGGGTACAATGCAGTGTACCTGGGCATGAAGCCCTTCAGCACTTCGGAAACTCCAACAACTACAGAGCACTGAAACACATTTCTTCAGCCACCACAGACTACTGCAACCTTATAATAATCACCTCCAGGATTGATGAGCCACTTTGCAGTCAGAGTATAGTTGCCATCCTGCCTGGAAAAATATATGGGAGCTACTGCTTGGTGTTCGACTGGACCCGATAGATCTTTTTAGTCGGCTGGGCTTCCTCTCCCCACCCCCCACTTATTTGCAGCCTCACCACAAGCAGTGAATGGACACGGAAACTGAACTACCTAATTGGGTTTTCTCTACAATAGAATTAAGAAATACTATATTGCCAGACCCAAGTGTTAAAGTGTCATGAGTTGGGCCCCCCAAAATCATGAGATTGACTTAATTATGACTTTAAAAAAAAACGTAGTCAATTTTGAGTTCTTTTTATTTGGCAATTTTGAAAGTTTTGAGACTTACTTGATTTGAACCTGTACGACTCATGTTTTCAAGCTTTTCCCCACAACCGAGGGGGCTAGAAATGTAATTTTTCATTAAAATATTAAGGAAGCTGAGATTCTCATAGATTCATAGGACTCCAAGAGTGTGTGTTGTAGGAAAAGCACCAAATATCAAACTTGAGATAAAATCATGAATTGGCAACATTGGGATAACAATAGCTAGCTCATAAATAGTACTTTTAATCAGTTGGTCTCAAAGCTCTTTACAAAAGGAGGTCAGTGTCAGATGGGGAAACTGAGGCACAGAGTGGCAAAGTGACTTGCCCAAGGTTAGCCAGCAGCCCAGTGGCAGAGCTGGGGATAGAGCCCAAGTTTGAGTCCCATTCCGGTGCTCTATCCATTGGGCCAGTCAGCCTAATATTGTTATTTTTTTTTAAATCTAGTAAATATTAAATTTGTTTGAGAAGAGTTTGAGCTGCAAATTCAGACCGAGGCGTTCTCCAATGTTTAGAGTGCAGAGTCCAAAGTTTCTAGCTTGGCTCTTCTCTATATTAATTTAGACTCATTCTAATAGTTGGGTTTGCACAGACATTAAGGGCTGGATTCTCTCATCTGCTATAACTAACTACTTTGCACTGCTCAAATGGCACAAATTGGTTTTATACTTACCAGAGGTGGTCAGGTGATGGAGTCTTAGCACCAATAGTTCATAGTATAAGATCAGGCAAATAACTTCAATCAGACGTACATTAAAATCACAAGCTTGAGACAAGATGGAGATAGTCTTTAGGGGATCACATTTTCAGCTTTTCTCCACAACCACCATGATTAGAAATTTACTTTTTTAAAATTAAAGCAGTGTCCCACATAATCACATGAGTCCAGGAGCTGTTGCTTTAAGAAAACCACCGAATATCATGAGACTTGCAATAAAAAAAAAATCACAAGACTTGGCAACACTGCAATCACCTTTAGTGTCTAGACATATATAATATTACAGCACCAAACCCCATCTTACATGTACAGACTGATTCACCTGACTGACTGCTACTTGTGTACAAGGTGACTTATTGCACCAAATCCTGGTATGGCTTCCTGCTACCTCTGTAATGGTAGCATGACAGTTTCCTAAGTACTGATAGATTTATTCTCAGAACACTTCTTGAGGAAGGCAAGTATTATACCCATTTTACAGATGAGGAGCTAAGGCACCAAAGCAATAAAATGACTTGCTCAAGGTGACAGAAATCTATGGCAAAGCCAGGATTTACAGGTCTCTTGCATCCCAGTCCAGTGCTTTAATCACAAGGTCACCACTGGGTTTTTAACATCTGTGTTAATTCCAGGTTACAACATTTATGGGGGGGGGGGGGGTGAGAAAACCTGGATTTGTGCTGGAAATGGCCCACCTTGATTATCATGCACATTGTAGGGGGAGTGGTCACTTCGGATGAGCTATTACCAGCAGGAGAGTGAGTTTGTGTGAGTATGGGGGTGGGGGAGTGAGAAAACCTGGATTTGTGCTGGAAATGGCCCACTTTGATTTTCATGCAGGTTGTAGGGAGAGTGGTCACTTTGGATAGGCTATTACCAGCAGGAGAGTGAGTTTGTGTGTGTGGTTTTTGGAAGGGGGTGAGAGAACCTGGATTTCTGCAGGAAATGGCCCACATTGATTATCATATGCATTGTGAAGACAGTGGTCACTTTGGATGGGCTATTACCAGCAAGAGAGTGAGTTTGTTTGTGGGAGGGCGGAGAGTGAGAAAACCTGGATTTGTGCTGGAAATGGCCCAACTTGATGATCACTTTAGATAAGCTATTACCAGCAGGAGAGTGGGGTGGGAGGAGGCATTGTTTCATGGTGTCTGTGTATAAAATGTCTTGTGCGATTTCCACAGCATGCATCCGATGAAGTGAGCTGTAGCTCACGAAAGCTCATGCTCAAATAAATTGGTTAGTCTCTAAGGTGCCACAAGTCCTCCTTTTCTTTTTGCGAATACAGACTAACACGGCTGTTACTCTGAAACATGTATATTCTTGCATACCTCTAGAATCTTCATTATATTCCATGCAAGTAACTACTTACTCAACTGTTTACTTTCCTATAACTATCTTTTTGAATCACAGATAAATTGGTAAAAAAAATCCAAACGAAAATAATTCACCAGTAAGATTCATTGTTTTTGAACAGAAACATCAATGTTTGTTTTACTAGAGTGAGATGTTACTGGACTCCAGTACAATATTCAGTGTCTCTGGTTATGGTTTTAAATCACTTTCACTAACAGAGCGCCATCAGTTTTGCAGCTGATGTATAGCTGTTGGAGAGTATTTGACATTTGCTGCTTCAACCTTGACTCTTTAAATAAAATAATAATTCCTTTGACACCACTGGGGTGATTCCTCCAGGTGGCATAGAAATAGATAAAGTCATCTAAATACATTCTCAGGACTTGGCATGACATGATTTAGCCACATTTATTTTTTTAAAAAGCATGAGACGCCAGATTCTTTTGCCAGGAAAAATGTGGATTTATTATATGACTGTAGGCTAAAGTCATATTAATTTTGTTCAAAATGAGGTATATGCTGGAACTAGAAGGAATTGCTGCTAAAGGTTCAAATCTTAAATCAAGCGCTGCTTCAAATAAGGTCATTAGTGACAGACTGAAATGTTGCAAAGATCTGTTACCCTAAATGACATATGCTTGTAATGGCAGGGGAAAAAGTTAATGGGTTGCTGTGACCCTAGGCGCCCCTATATTCACACCATACACACAACTGTACCAATATGCCTTGTGAAGTATCATAAGAAAGCTAACACCACACTGGTTATTAATATCATTGTAAAATGATGTGTTAATATGTGAAGTCATTAATTCCTTGTGTATGATGTTACTAGAACACGTTTAAGTTCAGACAGCCTGTCCTAGACAAAGATGATAAACAGAGCTGTCCTAGACAAAGAAAGGTGGGTTTATCTTAGTTTACATATTAGCAGTACTCAAAGCCATTGAGCTGAACAGTCAAGGGTTGTCCTGATCCTGAACTTGAGAGAAAGAATTAACACGGCTCCTGCACCCCAGAGGAGGACACAATCTCCAGGAGGCCTTCCTGACTTGTAAGACTTAGAAGACATCCCTTTGGGGATGTAAGGAACACAGAGAGAAGACTCCATCTTTATCCGTCACCTTAGGAGAGACAGAAACCAAGCTATTAGATCTCTGTGATGGGTCCTGACCAGGCTAAACAGGAAAAGGCTGGAAAGGAGGCTATGAGTGAGATAAACCATCTTGAACAGAGACTGTATCTTGCTAGATGAAGTTTGACTTTTAGATGTGTGTTTTCACTTTTATTTGCTTATAATCATTTCTACCTTTATCTCTTTTACTTGGTATCACTTAATCCCTGCACCTCTGTTAATAAACTTTTTTGCTTTCATTATGAGTCAGCAGTGCTGTGTAAATTCAGTAAAGTGTGTGCTGCTAGGAAGCCAACAGATCAAAGTGTTTTACTGTCTTTGTAAAGGCAGCAAGCCTAACATTTTCTTTGGGGGGGTCCAGTGAGAGGGACCGGTCCCTGCAGGAGGACAATTTTGGGAGTAATTCAGGGCTGCAAGGATATTAAGTTCAGCCTGCAAGGAGTATCCAGGCTGGGCAGAGCCAGGGTGAGGCTTCTGGAGTCAGAGCTCTGAACCGAAGCTGCACAGCCCCAAGATACCTAGGGTTACAAAGCAGATTGTGACCAAATGCATTACTGGCCTGAGTGAACCGCAAAACATCCCAGTTGCACATGATCTATACTAGATTAGAATCAGTTGTCAATAGTAACTAATCAGATATTGAACCAGTATCTGTACTGACAATCTCTTCTCTTTTTAATGAGGTGGCAATGGGGGTTAAGCTAAGCAGGAATTTTGCCCAAGAAGTCAGAGATGCCCTTCTGTTTTTCTCTACGTTGTTTTCTTGTATATGTTTTAAGTAAGTTTGCATTTTCTCAGTATTTTTCTATGGCCTTCTGCCACCAGTCCATCTCTAAAGCACCATTTGAGTTCTGAATGTTTATTACTGAGGACTGCCATGGTAAAGTAAAGTGCGTGATCTCCCATCCTCAACATGGCTTTCAAATTCTGTTGTGCTGGATGAAGGGATTCAGGGTTAAGACTGTCTCACATGAACTACTGAACTGAGCACTCTTTCCTACTTTCATTAGACTTCGTAAGGGACCGGATTCAACACCCACATATGAAATTCTACACACTTATTCCAGATTTACACTGCTATAGCAGAACAGTAACAGGCTCAATGAAGTTATTCCAAATTAATGATTGCAAGTATAATATGGCCCACAGAATACTTACACACATCCACTCCAGATTTTAAGTTTCATGTACCACGTGCTGGGTAATAACACGAGAAGACTCCATGTTTCCTAAAACTAAATTGGCTCTTCAGTAAAATAACTATTTACAGTGATGTTGCAACTGCAGCTAGTATTCAAAACATGTGGACGCAGACTTACTTCTTGGTGTCTCCTCCAACTTCTTCTCTCCTGTAGTCTGTGTTCCTCCAAGTTCCAGGTAGATTGCCACACATAAGAACCTAAAACTAAAAAGCAACTAGCTTTTTATATAGGCAAAGATCACGTCACCTACCCCTGGAATGCAGCTTAGTCTGTTATGGAGAACTGTTCAACCGTGCACAGTAACACTGCACAATAGTTTAGGACAGTATATGAAGAATGCTGTGTTCCACTGAAATATCAAGGGTAAGTTAAATAAGTTACATTTTGTCATCCTTGAGTTAGAACAGGATCAGCAGTGTAGCAGGATCAACAATCCTTCTCTGCTAAAAGTGCCATGAATATGTAATGGCAACAAATGAACAGATGATTAATTTTGATTCATTTACATTTTTAGCAATGTGCATAATGAATATTAAAGCAGTGCCAACGCTTAGAACCAGTGCCACATTCATATACGTACTGATGTTTGTATCCTCATTTTGGACTTGAGTCCAGCAGAATATAGCTTACTGAGCTTGTTAGAAAACAAGACAATATTTAATTATAACAAAATTTTCTTGGGCCATGAAATGAGAAAGCCTGAAGTTCATTTTTAAAAGATGAGTCCATCAAAAAGCAAAAGGGAGTATTTGTAACACTCCAGTATCGTACACTCATATCATCTCTGCAAGTTACAGAATCTTCCACCAAGCTACCCAGAAGATCAAAATCATTATGCTGTAGCACAGAAATGAGGTGAAATTGCTAATATGAAAGAATCATCACTAATATTGTATTAAAGACATTTGTTTCAGCAAAAATCATTTAAAAGTCTTTGCAAACTCGAAATGTATGTAATATATTAGCACACAGTGAAGTTGCAAGTGTATTATGAAAACTGTTATTAGTAATGAACAAATTAGTAACATTATCCCTTCTTTCTTTGTGCATATATAAGATACATCACAGAACATTATGTATACCAAGACTATTGTGCATAAGGATTTGATTTCCTAACTTGAACACTTAATTCAAGTCCAAGTGGTTCTTTAACATTTGCTTGTTTGGGAGAACAAAGAGGGAATGTGATCTAGGATTAAAAGAAGGAGAGTGAGGTTCCTAGGTACAATTTATGTCTGTGCCACTTACTAAGTGAACAAGGACAAGATATTTAATCTTACACAGGTAGGATAAGAAGATTATACAGGAAAAATGTTCTCTTTCACAGGGTTATTCCAATTTCTTGATCAAATGTGTAACTATAAACATGTTGTGCCTAAATCTGACCCTGGTGACACTTCTCTGACTTCAATGAAGCTATACAAGTGATGAGTCCTACCCTAGTGTACTTCGTACCCCGCCCCCCAAAAAAGTCACATGGATCAACTAGGTTATTGTTGTTACCTTTGTATTAGAGGGTTCTATTCTGATCTATGCCCTTTATGCATCACTGAAGGAGTAAGCCTAGTATGATGCTGAGCTTCTGGCTTCTTCTTTGCCTCCCTGTGACTGGGGCATTTAACAGAATTGAGGGTTCTATCCATCCAGATGTTTGGCTTTTTGCCACTTCTCAGGATGAACCAGCATTTAGGGCTCAGTCATCTAACTTCTACCAGCTGGAGTTGCTTCACAGGGTCGATTGAGTACATCTAACTTGCTTACCATAGTCCCTGCAGACACTAGTCCCCTAAACAACATATGTTTTCTCCCCCGTTGTGTTTGCAAAGGTTTGCTAGGAATTCACTGCAAGACCAAGGTGTCCATTCCTTAACTTCAAGACCCCCCCCCCCCACACACACACACGCATTAATAGTTCAAGCACTATATTGCAGTACGTTTTGTAAACAGTTGTGATCAAGTGCAACAACATATGTGCTACCAAGGTGGCATCGCTATCAAAAAGGAAAAACATTCTGCAGAAAAGCTGACATCTCTACCCATATGCAACCTGCCAACCTAAACCATCTCTACCTGGCACCTGTCCCCTAGTGAAACTGGCATACCACCTTGTGAGTCGGCTCAATGCCATTTTAACATATGAGCTTTATTGTTCACAGCCAACTGATTATGTGTGTGTATCCATTCTGGGATAGGAAGGATTCCAAGCAGTGGAAGCCAGCACAGCTTTCTCTCCTGCACTTTCTGCACCTATGGTTTGTGGGGTGGGGGGTGCTATGCTGATTCAAAGGTAGATTAATTTGGAAAATTCAGTAATATCCTCTACAGCTGCTGCAGGGGGATAACGTGTCCAGTGAAAGGATTACTGATCCGTGAGGGAAGAGAGAGAAGTGTCTTTGCAATGTTGCCAAACTTCTGCAAACAAGGTTGTATTTTGCAGTCTTCTGGGGATCTCCCTTCCACGTGTGGAAGCACCATAATGTCTGTTGACAAGGGTAAAGTTTTTCTAACAACTTTGTATGAGTGTGGCCTGAGCCATAGCCACAGGAAACAGGAGAGGTGAGATAAAAAAGAAAGATACAATACTATAACTTGTCACTTTAAGGCATATACAACTCTGCATGGAGCATTTATCCCAATAGTCTCCTTTAAGCAGCTAGTCTTTCCGTTTCCCCATTAATCCTTCCTGCCTCACCCTCTGGCTAGCTTGGGGGAGCTCTTAGTTTCTCCTCAAGGCCCCTCCTTCATTCTTCCATAACTGCTTCTTTATCTCCCTGTTCCAACAAGCTTCTTGGTAATTCCTTCCCCTGCCTGCCTTAATGTGTGGTATGAACACTCCCATCCAAAATTAGAGTTATATATTTTTGTAACTCTTCCAATCCCTGCCCTCTCCCCAACTGAAAAAAGCACTTTGTATCAAGAACAAAATAAAACAACTGAAGCTGATAAACCAAACCATTTTAAAGCTATGATGAGCCAGAAGAATTTGGAAGACTCTTTAAATACTTTAAGACTCCTCTTCTAATGTTTGTCAGACATTCCAGAAATATTCTGTCTTGGCATGAGATATGGCATGCATGATTTCAGGATCATTCATTTATTTTAGGTCAAGTTAGGGGAGGGAATTGAAATTTAGGCTTTTGTTGGAACTACCTTTAACTTTTAACTATGGAGCAGCTACTGCCATTACAGAACATAATGCAGCGGACTTGGTAAAGAGTTAACATTTGTCTTATCTTAGAGCAGCAAAGCAAAAATCCTTGAAAAATTTCCTTTTATTAATTCAAATGCTACTGAAAGTCTAGATGCCAGATACAGCAATTAACAATTAAAAATCCTGCCTCTAAGTCTCCCTTCCTTAACTATGATTGTCTGCTATCACTTCTGTCATATTTCTGATCTAATTTAGATTGAGAGATCATTGGTGCAGGGACCGTGTCTATTAATTTGCTTGAAAATTGCCATGCACATCACTGGTGTTATTAAACATAGACGGTTCAAATCATCCCTTCTGAGTGCATGGGCAGAGGCAACAAAACCCCTGCAGGACCCAGCCAGGACAAGTAGAAGGGAGGAACATTGCTCCTTTTGCCCAACTCAGGAGCACCTCTGTGGGCTTCAGAGTAGGAGAGTAGAGAGGAGTGGGCCAAAGGCCAGAGAGAACAGGGGCAAGAGAGAAATATATTGTTCTCTGTCAACACTGCAGGACTGCAGCAAAGTTCCTAACAATGTCAATGGTCACATACATGCTTTTTGCTTGCGTACCTCCCCATGCTGTCCGGCCTGCTCCAGGAGCCGTAGAAGCCAGTAGGAGGTTCCCTGGCAGAGCAACTCCATTGGAGCCATATTGCTGCTACTGGGATGAAGTGAGCAAGATTTGACACTCCCTACCCTACATATCAAAGCAGATCTCATACGCTATGCCCTTTATAGCGTGTATATTTAGAACACATTGAGAAGAGAAGGGATTATGGCAAAATTAATTTAAATTCTATTAAAAAGGTTTCTCATTATATTATTCCAGCAACTTTAATAAAGTTGAAGAAAACTCTGCATATCACGGAGAATAACATTTCTGAAGATAAACACATGGACAGCTCTGCAATCCTCCAGAATTAGATATTATGTGTGCACGCACCTGCACAAATTTGGCATTTAGTCCAGCCCCTGCCAGTGCAGGTTTGCTCCTCACTTTGGCTGTGTAAAATATTTTGGATAAAAAGCTTCCCCTCTCCCCCCCCCCGACACAAATGCAGATTTGAATTAGCCAAAATATTTCATGAACTCATGTAAAAGAAAAAACTCCCAAATTGCAACGTTTCATTTTGACATTTTCAAAAAAGATCTGATTTTTCAATTTGAAATTAACTTCCATTTTAGAAAAGGATTAAAACACCAAACGACACATTTCATTCAACTCTAACAATTTTTTTTCCTCCCCACTTTTTTTGGTTTGCAAATCCAACTGAAAAAAAATCAGTTATTTGCACAGCTTGACTCTTTACTGTATATTCTCAGACCTGAAGCTGGGGGAGGGGGAGAGAGAGAGAAATTTTTCAAACACTTTTGAACTCCTAAAATTGATGCATGGCTGTATAACATTGGCTCTGGCAAGCACAGCACAAATTAAATTCAGAAATCTCTGCCCATTTCAGCCTCGCATGAATCCAGCTTGTACGGTGAACAAGAAGAACAGGTGCAACCTCAAGAGTGAGCCCAAATGATCTAGACCAGCTTCCCTCATTAAATAAGCTCCAAGTCCTTTGGGTAACTATACAATTGCTACTATAGCCAGGCAATGTTCTCCTGCAGACCTCTTGGACGAAGTTTAGGATCTGAATAAGCACAGCCTTGAACAAACAGAATGCAAAAGCACACTGAGTGGTGTTAGCCCCATACATGTCTAGATACATATGCCCACAATATTAGTATTTGATGATACTTTCTCTCTCCACCCCACCCCAAAAAATCCAGTCTTCAGCAGCCCCCGGACAAAGTCAAAATCAATGGAGCTAATAATCAACTGTTTTTATTATGTCCTGATAACTAACTGAAAATTTCTTCCTTATAATGTACACGGATTCCATATTTCCATGTTAGTAACCACATTTCAAACCATGATGATCAAAGGGTTTTGCAGAATGTGAAGAATTTAAGATTTCAGCAGAGGTCACTCATATCTTTGGTTTCAGCCAAGTCCACTTATTTGTATCTGTTAACTTGAAAAATAATGGATCTCCAAGTCCATTGAATCAGAAGGGAAATCAAGAATAAATGATGCACCACCTCTAGGGACAGGGCTTCAATTCAAGGGACAGATGAAGCTGGCTGGCTTGTATAGCTTAAAGGGTCAGGGATAAAATGAACTCTTGGCAGCTGTCGTAGTGTCCCACTACGGATGATGTTTTTAACCTCTACTATAAGCTTCCAGTAGTGTAAATCAGGAAATGATAAAAATGAATATGTAATGAGCAAATAGCACCTTGATGGCTTAAGCTAGACTTGACACTGCCAGGACAACCATACCTGAATTTGTGCCAGCCTGAATTTGTGCCAGCTGTATTAGGGAGCACACGCACATTCCACTCAATATCGGATATAAGACAGAAAATAGAGATGTGCTATGATGCAGCAATTGCAGTGAAAGGTTATAAACAGAGCAGGCCCTGGGTTCAAATTTGATTCCAGCTTTTCATACTGCCTAACCTGATTAGAAGCTGGACTCAAGTCAGTGGGTTGAAAGCAAATCTAATTTGCAACATTTTAATTGAGGGGTTCTAGTTAAAAGGAGTTACAAAAATATAGACAGAGAAATTCTTAAGAACTTAAATCTTTCTGAACCTGCTATATTCCTACCATGAGAAAGTTATTTCTCTTGGGTCCTTCAAGTCTTTTAGGCCCTGATTCAGCAAGGTGTGTAAGTATGTGCCTAAAGTTAGGCACAAGTCCTTTTGAAGTCAATGGCAATACTTAAAGCTAGACATGTGCTTAAATTAGGGCCTTACTCCTAAATTTGTTGATACATGCAGAAGAATCCTGACAAAGAGATTAAGTCTCAGAGTTGAAACTGTGCACACAGAAAAGAATTAGTATGAGTTTGCGGATATGTATAATAATTGCATGTGCAAATGACCAACAAGACATCTGTATGGGCAATTAGAGTGCCATCATAAGCAATGGCTGCAAATGTGTGCACAAATTATACAAATACTTTTTTGCATGTATAAAAATCTGGCCTCAGATATTTAATAGTTAAAAGTAATTGACTGCTTATCAATAGTACTGACAAGCGTTACATGCAAAATATTTACATACAACTGTATAGCAATATAATCACCTGTAAAAAATATCTTCAGAATTAAACAAGTCTGAAAACCTGTAAAGCCTGATGTGTTCAGTTGAAAGGGGAATGAGGTGCTACAGTTTCACAGGCATCACAAGAGAAGGTCTCCGTGAAAGATGGCATTTGCTGCTCTTAAAGACTAGATCCAACAAACTTGTGCCATCCTAACACGTAGGCATAAGCACAGGTGGCCAACAACCCATGTATGTATATGAAGTCTGGTACTGGAAGCAGGATTTCCAGCCCAGAACACTGAAGCAGCTGTCCATTCAGAACTGACACACTTCTTCTTAAGAAGATATGGTCATCTGGTATGCAGCTCTAACCTTTATTCGTTTCTGCAGCCACACAAAATGAAGTTTGACCTTGTTAAAATCAAGAGAAAGCAGGAACATGCTGGAGAGATCTGTTTGAACACAGCCCCTATCCTAGAGCTCTGAGTGTGCCTGTAGAATGGGCTAAAACAAAAGTTGTTGCAGATATGATAGTTTCTTCAGAATTGGGTCCACACCACCACTGTGGACTTTGATAACACTTCTGTAGCCATTCACAGAGCAGGAGAAACAGGGAGAGAGATGGAGAGGGGGTTGTTTTGTTGCATGTGTAAATGGAGCCTAAGGCAAAGAAGTACTATAGACGTGGTTATTTTCGCTGTAAAAATATTTTCATACTATGCCTCTGACCCATGAAAATAGTTTAACAGAACGCTCTAAACTGATTTTTTACAGCGATTTCCCCCTGCCAGGGCTGAAGCATGAAAATAATCAGAAATGATTATGCAGTCTTCGGTAAGAGTGCTAAAACAAAAACACTATTAAACAGTTCTGAAGAATGCTGGAATTATTATACATACACTTGTATAATGAAGATAAACTGGAAAAAGTTACTGTTGGTGAATTATTCAATTCGTTAAGATTCTATATTGTCCACGTACACACACACACACCCTTTTGTTAGAAAAGAAATAACTTCTAGGCAAATACATGCATATTTTCATTCTGTATTTCAGAGTACCCTTCCCCAGCTATTAAACCATTTTATAAGTATCTTCGCAGTTCAAGGAGCAGAGTGTTAATTTATGTCATGAATCCTGCAGATAGACTGAGACAGTTTGAAATTTGCTCAGTGACTGCCATCTTGTGGCTACAGAAATCTCTCTTCCATAATATTCGCTGCTCCAAAATCATTCTGGGAACTTGTGTACTTTTACTGTTCTTTGAAGTATAAAGGATAAATCCTGGCTTTTGCTGCCAGAGTAATGCTTGGAGCAGAGATTCCCCACACCATTTTGTCCATAAAAGGGCAGTCAACGGCAGAATGACTCCCAGAGCAGTGCACCATATGGCTGGTCCAAACAAGCAGCAGCATGAGCTACCCTCAAGTATTTCCTTTAGGCGCCAACAGATGTGTAGCGTAGGCTGGATAGTCGACCCCCCAACCCTCTAAAGAACAAACACCACATGGGATCACATTACCAATTAGACAAGACAGCATTCCTGATCTTATTTTCATAATTTTAGGTCAAAAACTCATGAGGACAAATTGCAAAATACCAGTGCCATTGTTCTACCTCAAACCCTTTATCTAGTCTAGATCCAACTGCCACATCATTGGACCATATCTACATACATCCTTTCATCTCAAGACACATTGGTCCAATATAGCTAGCCAGTCAAAAAGTGTGTGTGGTTTTGTTTTGTTTTTTTAACTATTTAGTAACTATTTATTGGCTACAACAGAATCATGTGACTATCACAACCAGTTATATAGCATTTAGCAAGAACTGAGGCGGAGTTTAGAAAAAAGTTCTGAATAATTTAATAGCCACTAAACATTTGGAGCTATTTGTAGCAAAAGTTTGCATAACAAGGCGTGTGGAGGTGGTGGGAAAAAAATAATAATCAAACCTCCTGGCATCCAGTGCTTTAGGATGTTTTAATCTTTGTTTCCGCCCAAAAAACAACAAAAATCTAAAGTAATGTGTCCAGGCTCAAAGAGTCATGTTAATTGCATCCATCCGTCTTCTCGCTTCCCATCATTCTCTGAAAATTCTTTCCAAGCCACTAAACAAACCTCCTGTAGGTATCATTCCACTCAGTGGTACCTGCAGCCATACACATGAATTAGGGTAACCATCGTCCCGAATTGGGCAGGACAGTCCCAAAATGTAGAGTTCAAGTCTCGGTCCTAGGCTGAATAACTCCAAGACAGTATTTGTACCAGATTCCCTGCAGCATCACTCCGTGCCTGCCCAAGGCTCAGGGGCAGTACCAGTCTCTTCCCGATGGGCTGGGAGCCCAAAGCTATCCAGGGAGCCCAGGCCACTGTGGATAGCCCTGGACCATCCACCTGCCATGGGCAGCATGCCCCGGAAGGGCAGTGGCATGGGCTGCTCTCAGGCACCCAGCACCCCCAACCAGGGCAGGTAGAAGGTCTGGAGCTCCCCGGACATCTCTTACCACAGTCCTGCTCCAGCTTCTGGCCTGGCCAGGGCCACAGCAGGGCTAGGGTTCCTGCATGTGTCATGCTTTTGCCTTTTGAAAAAGTGGTCACTCTACACATGATACGTACTGTTCTCTGGCTGCTGGTGACTCTTTGAGGTCATGTTGGTGAGATCCCAAGGCAGGAGGCCGCCACCCCACTACCCACTCAGGTTGGCCCTGCAGACCCTGCATCATGAGGCCCCCTGTGCGCTAGGTCACACCACCACTCAGTTTTGGGCCCTCAACCCATGCGTCAGGATGCAGGGTAGCAGGGCCAAAATTGAGTAGCACGGCAGCCCGCACATGCTGACGCAGCGGCTCAGTCTCCTGCTTCTCTCAGAACTGGGAAGCAGGATGGATCTGACATTTGCCAGCAAGGACGGGTAAGGCACAAAGGACCCTGGTAGGGTAGTCAGGAGCTCCCTGGACTGAGGCTCCCAGGAGGGTCAGGATGGTGTGGAGTCACATGCATACCATGTGAAAAATTTCTGTAGGCTCCCCAATCCCACTTTACTGATGGAAAAACTGAGGCACAGTGAAATGATTCAACCAAGGTGACACAGCAGGTCAGTGATATACACACACCCCTGTTTTGGTTCCAGTTCTGAGCAATGCTTCTTATCTGTTCATAAAAAGCTCTTCTTGTATTTTATGCTAAAAGTAAAAGGTACAAAGTGGTGCTGGTTTTTTTTAATTCAATTTTTCTAAATTGAATGCCTGTGGTTCAGAATACACTTTTTAGACCTCATACAGGGCTGTGCTACCAGAGTAGCAAGTATCTTTCACTAAAGTCACTGCCATAGAATTTCACATAATAAGGTGCCGCAAATTTTAAACCTAATGAGACTTTCCCAGAAAATAAATATATATATAAATAAATAAAAATGTATCATGCAAAACAATATCTATGCCACCCAATAAGCATTTTGATCCCTGCTCACTGACTTATTGTGTAGTTTAGCACATCTCCAGCATGAAATATGAATACATTGTAATTCTGACAACCACAAAACCCAGAGGCAGAAGCTTGGAAAGGTTCCCAGTGTGAACTGTGAGGGAAGAGAAATTGCCAAATTCTGTAATGCTCATTAAAGGGACAAAAGCAGTTCAAAGTCTTAAATTTCACTAACAGTTTTTGACAGAAAGGTAGCCTTAAGACTTCTCATATATGAACTGAAAGGAAATGCTCGGAAGTATTAAAAAAAATGCAAGTTCTCATTCTGAAAGAGTCATTCAAGCTAAATGCAATTAGAACCTTAGTAGTTCCATCTAGATTTGCAGTAGTATCAGGCAATAGACTTACCAAGGACCACACATCTCTCCTTCGCTGCTCCAACCTCTTCCAAAATGGTCTTTCTTCCTCTGCCTGTAAAGAACATTTATTTACAAAGTGCCCATCCTGTGCTCTGGGTGACTTACCAAAAAAAAAGAAAAAGAAAAAGGGAAAAACTAACAACTCAACAGATAGACAACAACCGCCATCTGTTAGAATAATCTAGAAGACATTCATACTTAACCTTGCCAGCGTCTACCCTACTCCAAACATTATTTTCAGTCCCATCCCCCACACAGAGTGTCTTCTGGTCACCCTCAGTTATTCTTCCTCCCTCCCAAGAAGGGACTACAAAAAACAGATTTGTCTTTCAAAGGTCACTAAAGAAAGGTTCTGATAGCTCAGGTGGGAGGTGAGGGGAAAGAATTCCAAAGCCAAACAGCCCTTCACTCAGAATATCCAGCCAACAGTCTCCCACATACACCAAGAAGGGAATGGTTACTTATACTTCTCCAAATGAGGCAGCCCTTCTGAAGTGTTATCTTAAATGCAAAGCTGGAGGAAACAGTGTAGCTTCACAGTTTGACACACCCCTGTTCTGCTCAGAACCATGTCTACATAGAGCTGTTAACTAAGCCTTCATACAGGAATGGTAACTTACTGGTCATAATGGGTGGGATTCTCAAAGGCACTCAATATGGCCTTAACTTTGTTCCATTGACTGCAACAGGAGCACAGTAAGTCCAGCACGGTCAGTTTTGGTAAATCCCACCTCATATCTAACTTTCATGCTCATTCTATTGAGCAAAAGTTATTGACAGTCCTTTACTTAATGGTATTGGGTAAAATTTTACCCTCAGCACATAACTCACTTAGAAGCAGAAGTCTCACTGATTTAGGCTCTTAGGAACCTATGTTGTATTGAAAGTCAGTGAGATTTGGGTGCCTTTGAAAAATCTTCCCATTGCGTTAAATGTTGTATTCCACATAAAAACTACAGTGTAACCTGTAGTAATGGACTGACAAAACCAGTTTTCTTCAACAAATTATCTCAACAGGCTAAGATTTTTACTTGAGAAACTCAGAAGTCATGTTGAAAGTTATTTTTAATATACCTATTAAAATACAGACAGCTTAGTTTTAATAAAATACTTGACAGACTTAATAGAAACAGGTTTTCATGTGTAAATGGTATTTTCCATAAAAGAACACTTAACATATAGATGAGTCTGCCTTAAATGTATGTGAAACAAACATATAAAGATTATATTTAACTGTCTGGTGTTTCAGTATAAAACTAAGAGCAATAGACAGACATATGGAAAGGGCAAAGTATCCCGTGCATAACCTGTGGTCCAGAGCCTGCAAATACTTATGGATGTGAATAACTTTATGTAGGACAAGTTGTTCCAGTGGGCCCACTCATGTGTACAAGTGCTTGCAGAATCAGAACCTGTACGTGAATCCACTGCATCAGGTATAAAGCAGCCCAGGTAACCTTCTAGGAAGGGTGTTACTGTATCTGGGTGCTACCAGTTGAGTGGTGAAGTAGTCACTTAATACAAGAAACATTACATTGTAAGACACTTGGCTATCTCGCAGTGGTCAGTTAGAAAAGGTAGGGTCCTCAACACACTGTATAGTCAAAAGTGTTTGATAATCTCATTGAGTTGTCAATTATATTTGCACCGTGATTTGAAGAGGACAAGTGCTATAAGGATTATGTAAAGATAAAAGCGTGTATTAAAATTAATGGTAATTGAACATTTTCCATCAAAACTTTTTTGATGGAAAATTGGGTTTTCGACTGAAGGAAGAAGTTCTTTCTGTGAAAGAGGGTCTGTTTCTGCGCGCACACACACACACACACAAATCATTTTTGTTAAAAAACAAAAAGCCACAAATACCCAAAACTGGAATATTTTGATTCAGATCTGTCTCTGAAGTGCCTCATGGGAAACCTAACCTGTCCAAGAAGTAAAATGGGAGCCTGGGGCACCTGATTTACAACATGAGAAATTTTCAGCTGGAATAACGTTTTCTAACCCACCCACCCCCCCCCCAAAAGTCAACATTTACCACAGAGGCTGGGGAAATGTTCCAACGAATTCTATTTAAAATGTTTCTTAAAGTTTGTAGAGTTTTCCCTTAATCCAATGTTAAATACATTACATTTATTTAGTGTCTTTCTACCAAAAAGGATTATGGAATATTTTACATGCTATGGTGACGAATTAGTTCATTCTCTACTGAAATTCAGACACTGCTGGAATCGAATGTAGCAGCTCTTTAATATTATTAGACAATACTTTAGGACAGAAAGGGAAGTCTACCGTAACCAACTGAAAATAGTAATTCATTACCCAAAACACCAAATAGAAAGCCTTCTCTATGAACTACAGGTCTGCATCTGATGTCAACCCTCAAAATCTATTTTAGTTAATACACTGTTCTTCCAGCTCTTTGTGTGTGTTGTGTAGCAAGTGTCACTACAGAAAGAATTACAAAAGAAATCTGAAATTGAAGTATTTGGATGACTAATGCAATAGCTTCCAAACATGTATAACATAATACATAAATGTTTAGTCTCTCTCAAAGTGTCAGCAACTGTATCCAGGATTAACATAAACTACTGTCAAGTGTTTGGAGGGAAGCCTTCAACCAGTGAATTGCAGTTCCCCTCAAGGAACAGATAAAAGTACAAGTAGTTTCTTGTCAAATATAAATTCACACTTGAATTTTAGAAATCACACGTTTCGTTTGGTTATGTGGTTAAATGAAAAAGGCAAAAATTAATGCAATTATTCTGCCAAGGATGCTCCACTCAGACATTCTTTTGCTTAATAGATTTGTAGTATCCTAATAAAAAGCCTGATTCACAGACTGCTGAAATCAACAGGAGTCTTTTCATCGACTCGTGGCAAACGGGGGAAGTCCCGGATGACTGGAAAAAGGCTAATGTAGTGCCAATCTTTAAAAAAGGGAAGAAGGAGGATCCTGGGAACTACAGGCCAGTCAGCCTCACCTCAGTCCCTGGAAAAATCATGGAGCAGGTCCTCAAAGAATCAATCCTGAAGCACTTACATGAGAGGAAAGTGATCAGGAACAGTCAGCATGGATTCACCAAGGGAAGGTCATGCCTGACTAATCTAATCGCCTTTTATGATGAGATTACTGGTTCTGTGGATGAAGGGAAAGCAGTGGATGTATTGTTTCTTGACTTTAGCAAAGCTTTTGACACGGTCTCCCACAGTATTCTTGTCAGCAAGTTAAGGAAGTATGGGCTGGATGAATGCACTATAAGGTGGGTAGAAAGCTGGCTAGATTGTCGGGCTCAATGGGAGTGATCAATGGCTCCATGTCTAGTTGGCAGCCGGTGTCGAGTGGAGTGCCCCAGGGGTCGGTCCTGGGGCCGGTTTTGTTCAATATCTTCATAAATGATCTGGAGGATGGTGTGGATTGCACTCTCAGCAAATTTGCGGATGATACTAAACTGGGAGGAGTGGTAGATACGCTGGAGGGGAGGGATAGGATACAGAAGGACCTAGACAAATTGGAGGATTGGGCCAAAAGAAATCTGATGAGGTTCAATAAGGATAAGTGCAGGGTCCTGCACTTAGGATGGAAGAATCCCATGCACCGCTACAGACTAGGGACCGAATGGCTAGGCAGCAGTTCTGCGGAAAAGGACCTAGGGGTGACAGTGGATGAGAAGCTGGATATGAGTCAGCAGTGTGCCCTTGTTGCCAAGAAGGCCAATGGCATTTTGGGATGTATAAGTAGGGGCATAGCGAGCAGATCGAGGGACGTGATCGTTCCCCTCTATTCGACACTGGTGAGGCCTCATCTGGAGTACTGTGTCCAGTTTTGGGCCCCACACTACAAGAAGGATGTGGATAAATTGGAAAGAGTCCAGCGAAGGGCAACAAAAATGATTAGGGGTCTAGAGCACATGACTTATGAGGAGAGGCTGAGGGAGCTGGGATTGTTTAGCCTGCAGAAGAGAAGAATGAGGGGGGATTTGATAGCTGCTTTCAACTACCTGAAAGGGGGTTCCAAAGAGGATGGCTCTAGACTGTTCTCAATGGTAGCAGATGACAGAACGAGGAGTAATGGTCTCAAGTTGCAATGGGGGAGGTTTAGATTGGATATTAGGAAAAACTTTTTCACTAAGAGGGTGGTGAAACACTGGAATGCGTTACCTAGGGAGGTGGTAGAATCTCCTTCCTTACAGGTTTTTAAGGTCAGGCTTGACAAAGCCCTGTCTGGGATGATTTAACTGGGAATTGGTCCTGCTTCGAGCAGGGGGTTGGACTAGATGACCTTCTGGGGTCCCTTCCAACCCTGATATTCTATGATTCTATGATTCCAGGGGGCACTAGATTAAGCTTAAAGAGAAGAAATGGGTTCAAACATAAAATTTGGATCTTGAACACCTTGAAGTTTTAGCTTTTGAAAAATCCACTCAACGTTGTATTTTCTGTTCTTGCAAAAAGAACCAGTAGATCCACAGGTTAGGTTTCATTATTTTTGATCGGATAAAAAATTATGTATCTAAAGTTTTACTGGCAAGGGCTCAACTTCTCTTTCAAAGTGGCAATCCCATCTTCCAATGAGACGAAGGCAGTAGGAAGACGGGGTGGGGACTTCCTGTCAGCTCTCTAACCAGTCATGGGTTCTGTGGAGCAGAGTGGCCAGCTTCTCCTACCCTAAGGATAGATGAATGGGAAGAACTTCTTGGGTCACTGAGTCCAGTCCCCTGCTGTCATAGGCAACCATGTCATATCATCCTGTTCATAGACTTATCAAGCTCTATCTTAAACCCAGTTGGATTCCAGTGGTGGCTGGAGACTTTTTTGACAGGCGAGATACAAATCACAAGTTAGTTATTTCCACCCCCTGCCCAATGTATAATTAATATAGCTATTAAAAACTTAGCATATTTATAGGCAGACTGGGGTGGGCTTGAGCCACCACTGTGGGCTCCTCATGAGCACATGTGGGGCCTGCTTTGTGGAGGAGAGGTCCAGGGCATTACAGGACAGCCTCCTGCCCCAGCCCTGCAGCCCCAGTTTAATGGCTACAGTCCTGCTGCAGCCTCACCAAGCAGTTGTTAACACAGCAGTGCCCTTATAAAAGGGACTCCTGGGCAGAGTAAATTGTCATGGTAACAGGTCCGCTTCATGAGTCACTATTAGCTATAACAAGATTTGAGTCTCATGCAGCACTACACTCTTTGAGCTTTCTGGCATTGTGGTTCACTACTGGAGAGAGGGAGTTGCGACATTTCAATCAAATCACAATTTGTCCTTAAATATTGTTATCTTTCTCAATTAAATAAAAAAAGAATATGCAAAATGTATTTTGTAGCATTTGGTAATTCTTCGTTCGGCTGTGCCTCACTTGCCTGGGAGGATGTGCCACCCTCTGCTAGGTATCTTCTCCGCCTCCTCCCCCACTCCTGCCTGTCCACTAACACAAGGCCTCATGGAGCAAGACTGGCCCCTCCACAGCCATGCAGTTGACATGTGGTGTGGGGGATCCACCAAAGACATGGAGAATTTATTCCTTCCCTCACTCAAGGAATCCTTCTCCCTCCCCGCCCTACTCCCTCACCCAATCCTCCGTCCCTCAGGTGATGTAAGCTGGACATGACCCGCTCTACAGCTTGTTATTATCACTTCTGAACTGGGCAGACAACAGTGAGACTTGAAGTTCTTTCCTCCTCTTCCCAACAGGGGGCTGAGAAGTGATGGCCAAGCTGCAGCTCCCCAAATTACAATTAAAGGGAAGAAACAAAGTCTCCACCTGACATGAGGCTCTCCCCCTCGTCTCCTAAAGTACACAGGTACCAGTTACCAGTGTTGTTTTCCCCCTAGCTCCAAAGGATTATCACCCTCCTTTGTACTAAGGTCTGAAGCTTACAGCCTCAGCAAAACCCATCTGGAACACCTCAAGACTGTCTTGTCTCGTCTCCTTCATGCTTCCAAATATAATCTGCAGACAGACTCATCCATTTGTATCCTTACTAAATGTATGAAGTCAGCAGAGTTGCATCAGGCATGAATTTGGCTGATATTGTAAAGCAATATCTATTATAAAACTAATTTAAACGCAGTTCAGCGTATTAGAGAGCGGGAGGTCAGAAAAGCTTCCTAAGAAAGTTTCCACGCTCTCCACGAAGGGCAAGTAGAAGCAGGTCAAAGTCTCAGAACTCATTGTGATTCTTCACCATTTCAGTCTATGGTTACCCAAAACAACTATTCCAAGTGAACCACAATATACTGAAGAACACTGGATTTTTTTTTATTTATTTATTGCACAGATGAATTTATCAACAGCACTGGAGCATCAGGTTCAGAAAAGAAATACTGCACTTCCAGGCCACAGTTCCTCTGCTTTGATCAGTAGGAAACTACCTTCTAGGGCTCTATTATTGTCTCCAATAAAATTGCCAACAGTTCTTATTGCATTCTGGTAGCAGCTGTCAAGATCAGGTTCCCCATCATTTTAGGTGCCTTGTATGTATGCACGTATGCGCACACACACAGAGAGTTGGTTGCCCCAAAGAGCTGGTGGTCAAATTATGCTAACTACAGTAGATGATACCTTTGTGAATGCTGACTCCCCCACATGCACTAAGAAATGAACCAAGCCAAATTCATTTCATATAGAGGCCAATCCATTACAGTGAAATAACATTGCCACTAGGAAGCCCCTGAGCTGACAAAACATCAAGAAGGTTCTCTCTATTCAGGAAAGCCATGGTGTTTTGGATAGGGAGATGAAGCCAGAGTTAAAATGGGAAATTAAACTTGGATGACAACTGGAGTTCATATTTTCTACTGCATGCATCCGATGAAGTGAGCTGTAGCTCACGAAAGCTTATGCTCAAATAAATTTGTTCATCTCTAAGGTGCCACAAGTACTCCTTTTCTTTTTGCGGATACAGACTAACGTGGCTGCTACTCTGAACACTATTCAGACTCACATTCTCTTTATTCCACCTGAAAAGATATCCTGCAATTGCAGCCCAATCATTTAGCAATGTAGCAATACAGAGATAAAAGAAAAACATTTGAGTGCAGAGACAACCTGGTGAAGCAATGGCACAATTACAAAAACATACTGTGTGAAAAGTGTTCCCCTGCATGAAGTTATAAACACATTTAACAATGCTTATTGCTTGAATTGTTGTACAAGTTATCAGTAAAGTTTCCCTTTGGGGGACTGCACAAATTACAAGCTGGTCTTTCTCAAGGACATCCAAAACATAATACTACTTCCATCAAAGAAAACACACAAATAGGTTTAATAGTATCCAATAGTTTAATGCCTGCAGTTGATTTTGCATGTTCTAAAATAAACATGGGAGGTGGAAATAACGCATGACTCTTTACCACACTGAAGACCCTGTGAGTTTTGCTATTAACTTAAATGTGGACAGGATTTCAACCAATAAGTTTTTACTGTATATCCCACTTTCAAGTATGATCCCAGTGGAAGATCAGAAAGGAGGTTACTGATATACATTTCATATACAGATCTCTTGGAAAGTGTCATTCCTCCATTCCAGCAGAGAGACCTGCGACTTCAGCTGTTGGCAACATTCTGGTCAAAGCTGGTTAAGGAAAAGGATTGCTGAATGAGACAGCCAGTTTCCATTACCAGTGGGCACACACTCCATGCTTCCACACCAACCAACAAAACCAACCAAGATGGCCTGATGTGGAAAGTCAGTGACACATTCGTGTAATAGTCATTCCAGCAAATATATTGAGAGCTTTCAAACATTAGCGCTAACAAGAGATTTCACAGGACACACACATTTTAGTCCAAATTCGTCCGATTTTGTTAGAGTCGCACCAGAAGTAAATCTGGTTCACTCTAACCATGCAGCTTGGCTACCCTATACTGCACTACTCCATTATCCTCCCCTTTCTGATTTCCTAATTATTCTGGTGAGAATGGAAAGATATCATGAGACCAATGTGCACTTTATTGGGTCCTGCTGAACCAGAACAGGCTTCCCCTAAAGAACAGGCCAAATGAGAGACTGGAGAAACAAGCTACTTGCTGCCCTGTGATGAGACTGGGCTGGAGTAGGTTAGCACCAAAAATACTTTCTATCATTAGTAAGAAGCTGGGAAAGTGCCCTTCAACAAACTTCTCCAACGTCATAAGAGGCAGCATAGTCCAACAAATAGGGCCACAAAAATGGGAGTTAGGAGACAGATTCTATTCCCTGCTCTGACACTGACTCTCTCTGTGACCTTAAGCAAGTCATTTAATGTCCCTGCACCTCAGTTTCTCCATCTGTAGAATGGGACAACAAAAACGCAACTGCATAAAGTGTTGAGACCCATAGATGAAATAGGGATATAGAAGTTGTCAAGGCTGAATCCCAACCGTCACTCCCAGTGCAGAAGTGGGGCCTGCAAGGATTTTAAAAATTAATACTCGTCACTCCAGGCTTGTATTAAACTCCCAAGGTTACAGCTTTTCTCCGACCTTGGCAAAATCTGCCACCACCCAAATGCAAAAAAAACAAAAACAAAACCCCTTTGAGCCCAGGAAGGAGCTCTTGGGAATTCCTCCCTGTGGGGTACCCTCAAGCCTCCCCCCCGCCTCCCCGGGGAAGAGCTGAGAAAGAAAACAAAAAGGAAATTAGCTGTGGCTATCAGCTAATCAAACAACATGCAAAAACTTCTTAGGACGCCAAAAATCCAATCCTGTTCTTAAAAAAGGTAAATTTTATTAAAAATAAAAAAAAAGAAAAAACATTTGGAATTTAGGTTTTTGCTAGATTTTAAAAGCGCAATTCCAAAAATCAAGCACCCAAAATAGCTTTCTTGGGGGTTCAGCTTAAAGGTTACAAGCAAACAAAAGCATCTGGGATTAGCACAGAGGAATACACAGGCCAATAAGAAATAACCCTAATCACGTCTAGCTAAACATTCTGATTTACTGATACATTTGGAGTTCAGATAAGTAGTTCTAAGCATGATCTGATCATACCTGGCTTAAGCTGCTTATAGCATGGTTGCTCTGTCCCTCCAACCCAGAGAGCAACAGACAAAGGGATAGTTTCTTTCCCAATTTTAAAAAGTTGTACCTTCCCATTGGCTCTTTTGATCAGGTGCCCACATTTTTTTTTCCCTTTACCTGGGGAACTTTTTAACCCTTTACAGATAAAGCAAGTAAAGAATAGCTACGAAGAGGGATTTTACAGCTAACTGCTAGGCTGGGTATCCATCAAAGGGAGCTATTCCCCCCTTTATCTATCACAGAAGTGTGTTGGCTTTCAATGTTACTTGTGCTCCTAATTGAACTGGACCAAAAAAAAAAAAAAAATGACCTCTCTCCCCTCCCTGAAAAATGCATTTTGGGGCCTGAAATTATTTGCTGAATTTGGGTCAAGTTCAATGAAAAGCTTCAGCTGGAAAAAAAAAAAAATCAAAAGTCTCAAAACTTTTCATTCCACTTAGTTTCAAAACAGCATTTTTATTTCAAATATGGCGAATTAAAAAACAAGAACCACTACAAAAAGGGCAAAAAAATGCCCGACACAGCTGAATTAAAAAGAAAGATGCCCCAAAAAATTGTTAGGAGTCAGCCAAAATGTTTTGATTGACTTGAAAAGAATTGGAAATTTTGTTTTTGGTTGTCTCAGAAGATTTCAGTCATCTCAAAAACAATTTTATTTGTTCTTTAATTTGACAATTTTGAAAGAAAAAAAAATGTTTTACCCGAACCAGATTTTTTTTTCCCTGATTTTTGAGTTTCCCCTCAACTGAAAAACCTACTCTTGTTAGCTCAGCTCTACTCAAAAGTCATTTAGATGCTATGGAAAATATATATCACTATATGATTATTTACTCTTAGTTTGATGAGGGGCAAGGAATCAGAGCAGCTCTATTCCAACTTAAAAGGAACACAGTCAATTTAAAAATCATACTACTGTCAGAGAAGTTTATCTGTTATTGCTACAATTATGACTAGAACTGAAAAAGATTAGAGGAAAAAGTATACTCTATTTTTAAAATTTGTTTTCTTTGCTTGTTGGACTAATTAGTCAGTTTCCCTCTGTGTGACATAGGACACAGCAGCAGAGAAGGAAAAAAAAAACCACACACGACTTGAAATATAGGAAATTGTGATTGCAAAACTGAGGGTATGTCTACACTACGAAATTAGGTCGAATTTATAGAAGTCGGTTTTTTAGAAATCGGTTTTATATATTCGAGCATGTGTGTCCCCACAGAAAATGCTCTAAGTGCATTAACTCGGCGGAGTGCTTCCACAGTACCGAGGCAAGCGTCAACTTCCGGAGCGTTGCACTGTGGGTAGCTATCCCACAGTTCCCGCAGTCTCCGCTGCCCATTGGAATTCTGGGTTGAGATCCTAATGCCTGATGGGGCTGAAACATTGGCGCGGGTGGTTCTGGGTACATATCGTCAGGCCCCCGTTCCCTCCCTCCCTCCATGAAAAAAAAGGGCAGACAATCGTTTTGCGCCTTTTTTCTTGAGTTACCTGTGCAGACGCCATACAACGGCAAGCATGGAGCCCGCTCAGGTAACCGTCACCATATGTCTCCTGGGTGCTGGCAGACGTGGTACTGCATTGCTACACAGCAGCAGCAACCCCTTGCCTTATGGCAGCAGACGGTACAGTAGGACTGGTAGCCATCATCATCATGTCCGAGGTGCTCCTGGTCGCCTCTCTGAGGTCGATCAGGAGCGCCTGGGCAGACATGGGCGCAGGGACTAAATTTGGAGCGACTTGATCAGGTCATTCTCTTTAGTCCTGCAGTCAGTCCTATTGAACCACCTTATGGTGAGCAGGCAGGCGATACGGATTGCTAGCAGTCCTCTTGTACCATCTTCTGCCGGGCGGGCAAGAGATGAGGATGGCTAGCAGTCCTATTGTACCATCTTCTGCCGAGCAGCCATGAGATGTGGATGGCATGCAGTCCTTCTGCACCGTCTGCTGCCAGCCAAAGACGTAAAAGATAGATGGAGTGGATCAAAACAAGAAAGAGACCAGACTTGTTTTGTACTCATTTGCTTCCCCCCCTCCCCGTCTAGGGGACTCATTCCTCTAGGTCACACTGCAGTCACTCACAGAGAAGGTGCAGCGAGGTAAATCTAGCCATGTATCAATCAGAGGCCAGACCAACCTGCTTGTTCCAATAAGAACAATTACTTAGGTACACCATTTCTTATTGGAACTCTCCATGAAGTCCTGCCTGAAATACTCCTTGATGTAAAGCCACCCCCTTTGTTGATTTTAAATCCCTGTAAGCCAACCCTGTAAGCCATGTCATCAGTCGCCCCTCCCTGCGTCAGAGCAATGGCAGACAATCGTGCATCTGAGTTGAGAGTGCTGTCCAGAGCAGTCACAATGGAATACTCTGGGATAGCTCCCGGAGGCCAATACCGTCAAATTGTGTCCACAGTACCCCAAACTCGACCCGGCAAGTCCGATTTAAGCGCTAATCCACTTGTCAGGGGTGGAGTAAGGAAATTGATTTTAAGAGCCCTTTCATTCGAAATAAAGCGCTTCATTGTGTGGACGGGTGCAGGTTTACATCGACTTAACGCTGCTAAATTCGACCTAAAGTCCTAGTGTAGACCAGGGCTGAGTGGGTAGGGAGACTCAGGGGCAGATGTAGAGCTTGAAACTACTTAACTTTTTTCAGACTGACTGTAATTTAAATTTGCAGTTTTGTTGTAGCCATGTTGATCTCAGGATATATGACACAGACAAGGTGGATTAGGTAATATTTTTACTGGACCAACTTCTGTTGAAAGAGAGGAGCTTTAAGCTCCATGGAATTCTTGTTCAGGTCAAGGTGACACTCTCCCCTTTGATCAGTTTATTAACTGATGTATTCAGATTAGACCACATTCATCCCTCACGTAACTCTGTTTACTTCATGAAGCTACACCAAGAATATCGTGCACTGTGGTTGAAAGTTATCATGCACTGTGGTTACTGAATATCTTTGGGTATTACAAAATACAGATTAAAAATTAATGTAATGCCAAAGGCAGATATTATCATCAACCTCAAGTTGCTTAGCTCAGCAGCGATTTTGAAAAAAATCTAGAATTTTCATATCAGGTATAAATTCTTTACACAGAATGAAAAATCAGCAAAGATACAGATTAAATGTACTCAGAAACAACACTGAACCCATGTCTAATGTAGTGAGTAAGATATTGCATATGTTATTCCACAGGAATTAACAATTTAGGATACAAAACCATTAAAGCAGATAATATGATGCATCAGACAAAATGAGAAAGACCAAACACAACCATAAATGCCACCGCAAATGAGGAAGAAAGGAGAAGTGAAAAAATAGAAGAAAATTAAACTGCCTCTATTATGAGTCTCCATTTACAGTTTCAACCTTTTGTTATACATTGTCTGGGAGATTAATATTTAGTATGACCATGTTATGTGCACCATATTTGGCAACACTTCACACATTTGCCATGAAATTGTTGTCAACACATGAAGAGCTAGACTAATTTCTCATTGTGAAGGACCCAAGCTTACTTTTATTAGCATAACACTATTTGAAGTGGACTGAGTTGTCTTGAAAAAGACTATTATTAAGTCCTGCAAACACTCATCCCATGCTAAATTCAGATTGCTAGGATTTGCAAAATTGGATTATGGATTGTTTGGGTAGTAGGGGCTGATCCTGATTGGGGCAGCTGGGACTTGTACTGTAATACAAATAATTTCCTGTATCTGTAAGAAACTTGATAAAATGGGCCCAAACAGAACAATGGGATTATTAACCTCTCTTTGCAAGAACGTACAATTTCATAAAATTCACTTTAGCTTTTCCTATACGTCTGTATTATATACACACCCCAGAAATTGTTTTGATTAACTGAATTGTAATTAAAATACACATTGCAATACATTCAGAATGTATTTCTTTAAAACACTGGGAGATGGCTATTAAAAATAAGCCCTGGAGGTCCTTAGAATTAGAGGTGTAGTAAACCAAATCCAAAAACCCGAGCCCAAAACTCAGCTTCTCTCATTTAATCAATTCAGCCTGAACCTCTTTAAATGATGAGTACTTTACAGAAGAACAGGAGATCAAGCTGAAAATTCCAGGCTCCTTTGAGATTGTTTTACATAAAATATTAGTAGTTTAAATAGATTATGTGATCCAAGCATAATTTTTTCCCCAAAAAAATTATTATTGGAAGCAATAGGCCCAATATTTTGGGACAATTTATAGACTGAAATAGGAATACTCCACAAAACACCAATGTAATCCAGTGAAAGAAAAATCAGTGGTATCACAAATCACTGTAAAGCCAAGCCACACACGAAAAGACTTCATGTTTCCGAGGTGAAGATGTCAATAAAAAAAGTTGATGCCCCTAAAATACCTTACTAAAATAAGGCTGCTCGACCTTAAAGGGAAACCTAGTTCTGATTATCTGCTGTCTAATATCTGATCGCAATGAGGGCTCTATGTACACTGTGACTTTCGTGTGTAACTCACGAAAGCTTATGCTCAAATAAATTTGTTAGTCTCTAAGGTGCCACAAGTCCTCCTTTTCTTTTTGCGGATACAGACTAATACGGCTGCTACTCTGAAAACTGTGACTTTTAGCATCATTACAGTTGGTCCTGGGAGAAACGGTGAATTCAGTCACCCCAGTCCACACACCATCATGCCAGGTTATATGCACTCATTATTGCCATTCATACCGGAAGAAACTGGCATCTACTATAAAAAGTGTGATTGTGACCGTTGTTTAGTTGACCCACTGTTTTTAATGTCTCAGACTTCAAACAAAATTCACTCACTTGCTCCTCAACATGTATGCATTTTACATTTGAGCAATCACCTCTCACTGTATGTTCTTGTCCAGCAGTGACAACCAGTCAGGATGGGTCTGGCTTATTATTTATCATTGGTATTATAGTAGCAACCAGGAACACTCATCATAGCTTAGTTTGGCCAGGATCAAGCCCTTCTTGACAGACAGTCCTTTCCTGAACACTCTTCAGAGGAGGAAGTCCTTCATTTCCTACCCTTATAGCATGTTGCAAGGACCATCTGTTTCAAGCCTTGTAGTGTATGTCTACACCACAATGGAAGCCAGAGTTCAAACTCAGGCTCAAGCCAAACCCCTTTCTGTCCACACACAAATTGTGCTAACACAGGACTCAGGATTTCAGAACCCCTCAGGGGCAGAAGGTCCAAACCTGAGTCAAGCCTAGACCAAGGGTTCAAGCTCTATTGTTCTGCAATGTAGACATAGCCCCCCTTGACTAGTGCTCTGGGAATCCACCAAAATTAACCCAAAATCCCATGGGCTGATTTTCTTTGTCCTTTGGATAGTCAAATTCAGTGGACAGTCAAGTTTTCCACACCGCACCATGACCAAAGGGCTAGAGCAGCCACATTTTGGGAGGACACTAGAAAGTCAAAAATATGTAATAAATTTCAATTGGTATTCTGTTGTTTAACAGTGCAATTAATTGCAATTAATTTTTTTAATCACGATTAATTTTTTGAGTTAGTCATGTGAGTTAACTGCGATTAATCGACAACCCTAATTTGCTTCAACTAAAGATGAGCCTAGAAGACCTGCATGCAGCAGTTTAAAATACACAGAACTAGATTGTGAATGAATTTCCAACTGCTTTTGTAGTCAGACTCTGGAATTTGCAAGGAAACCCATTCCACATAAAACAGAGAGAGTCTTGCATAGAACAAGAATTCCTGACTTACAGTTCTTGGGTTCTAATTCTGACTGCTAAAGAATTACTTTAAACAAGTCTCCTAACCTCCTCCTCCTCCATTTCACCCTACTCACCTCAAAGAAGTGTTAAGTGTATGAAGAGCTTCAGTGATCCTATAATGAAAGGGGCTCAGAGTGCAAAATATTATAAAATATAATACAGTGCCAGTCTATTACAGGGTTCAGAACACTTCATCATCCTTGAAAGGCATAGTGTGTGATGTTTTTTAAACCTTCTAAATCCAAAGAGAATTTAATCCAAAAACTATTCTGTGTAGATGACTCTTTGGAAACTAGATAGCCTTTAAGTCTATTATGTGCACAGCTATCAATGATCTAACTTTGAAAATACTTGTAATGAAATAAAATACGGTACTGAATAAAAACAAGCATAAAAGAGACAGTGCATTTCATCCACTTTTAATCTTTATTTGGGAACTTCTGTATTAAAAAAAACCCCAAAGCTCTGAAATTCACACTGATTTAATAGCTGGTTAAACATCAATTAACACCAACCAACAGTTTCCATTAAAGTGATTTTTTTTTTTTTACTCAGACAATCCCTGTCAAACAGCAGTCAATGGCAGCCCCTATAAATAAGCTAAACAGTTCCCAGGGGGTCAAGCCACCTAAGCAGCTTTCATGATTTAGTGAATATACATTTTCTACTTAAGTACTAATATGCTGCTATTACCACATGAGATGAATTTATCCACAGCTCCCTTCAAGGTCAATCTGAGGTAAAGGAAGTGCTATCATCAGAGGGAGAACTGCAGCACAAAAGAATGAAGTGGTTTTCCCAAAGGCATAGTAGTCACAACCAGAAATCAAACCCAGACTTCCAAAACCCGAAGACAGCGCTTCAGCCACAGGATCAGCCTTACATGATAACAGGTTCATCCGGATAGCAGGTGGTGGAGTGGGTTGGTTATAAGATTAACAAATCTATTAGATAAAAAAAATTACTAAAGGCCGATAACAGATGCACTAGTGAGCATTATAGTGGATAACAAAGAGGGGTTAGAATAGAAATTGGGACTTAAGCCTGATCCACACAAGTTTTTTTGAACCAGTATAACTCATTTGGATAGGGATGCGATTTTCTTAACCAAAATTGCTGCAGTGGTACACACCCCAGTGCGAACACAGTTATATCAGTATAAAAGTGCTTTATACCAGTATACTTTATTTCCCTTTCCTGAGAAAAACAACTATACAAAGTAACCTTATTGTGATACAATTGCAATGTGCCACTTTAACTATATTGGAATAGTTTGAGCAGAACAATTGGTGTGAGTGGACAAGTCCTTAGTTGCTCATATCTTTCTCAAGTTTATTTTGGGATGAATTTTCCACGCTTTGCATCTCAACCTGTCCAAAGATAAACTTTCATGCGCATGAAAGTTTAAGAAAGTTCAGCTCAGTCCCTCGAGGATTAGCATTTAACTCAAAAAAATACTGCTGATGTCTGAAAGTCCAGTACATTTATGTACAGTACTTGTAAAGTACTCATGCAGTACCACCATGATCACCACCACTCTGTTTGCTTACTCACTATCAAACGTCGGTGCCTTGACTGACAAAGTTCCGAGTAACCTGGATCACAACACAAAGCTTTCAAGAGCATGAGCAAAACTAGTAGATAGGGAACATGAAAGCAATATGGAAATCTATGTATGATTTTGACCTGAAAAGCATATTAATAAATGCTGTAACTCTCTTGACTGCATCATATTTATGTCTGTATTAGGTCTCCCAAGAAGGGGGAGGCCAAAACCACACTTACAACAAAAAGTGTCCCCTTTAAGAAGGCCTCCAAACCAACCTTGGCCATCAGAGTTTCTAATTCTCTTATTTTTCTAGGAGGCAGGAAGGCATTCTCCCTTCCCCTTAGGCAGCAGGTTGAGGAAGGAATGATTTAACGAAGTTCATAAGGCCCATACCTCAGAGCCTTGAGTCAGAGCAACCAAACTTCTAGACAGAAAGAGTCTCCAAAGCTAGTATCCGAGGGCCCACAACCCATAGCAGTCAACATGGCTGCTGGTCCCATCTCTCTTTTTCTCAGCTTCCTTTTCCTGTTTATATGTTGCCTCAACCTGAGGGCAGGTTGCTCCTTGACTGCCCAGGCTGCAATTGGCTGTAAGCCCAGACTGTCTCTTAAAAGGGTAGCACACCCATCACAACGTCCCCTTCTGCGAGCACCTATCAAAGTTAGTTTTGGATAGAGTCATTCTTCCCTCCCTAGATGGGCAGAAAAGGGATTGTTTGATAACAGAGACCAAAGCATAGAGGAATCCTTTCATCAGTCCAAGACTAGCTGGGGAAACCATCCTTTAAGAATGAAATATTGGGTGACTCTTTGAGGGTAAAAGTTGTATCATACGAGTGAGTGCTAAACGGATACACTACTGGAGGTGGCTGAAGTAGGAGTCTGAGGCAATAACTAGTACATAATGATTCATCGCTCTGCTCTACAGATGAAAAAGTACAGCAATTAATTTTCATTGCAAAAATAATTATTAATTGAAAACATGAGACTATTGAGATATGCATAAGTGTTCAAATGTTTATTTTATTACTCTATTTTTCTATTATCTTGAGGAAAACTAATGAACTTCCATTTACAGTTTCCAATTTATTGATATTGACATTATATACAGTTTGTCTATGGTCTAGGATTTCTACTTTTTCCTCTGTCATGCTGCTGATTTCCAGATTTTCAGCTCAGCCCTCAATCCCAGCTCTCAGAATGGATAATACCACTCTTAGCACACAGTCATATTTGCCATTTGACTTCCAGCAACATGACTCCTGCTGGTATATAAAATAGAAAGCTTTGGAAACCATCGCTTTTAGAGAGGATTCTACCTATATGTTGTCTAAGACATTAAATACTGTGGTATTAATGCGCCAAAGATTTGATTTTATATATATACACATACATATACACACACACACACACACACAAAAGCCTCATTTCTTCCTTTTCCCATGCAGTCCCTTAATAAAAATTATACCCCCTCCTCCTGTGTAAGAAATTTCTTTTGCTGGTGTCATAAATATAAAGGGAAGGGTAAACCCCTTTAAAATCCCTCCTGGCCAGA
Source organism: Chelonia mydas (assembly GCF_015237465.2). Taxonomy (NCBI): domain Eukaryota; kingdom Metazoa; phylum Chordata; order Testudines; family Cheloniidae; genus Chelonia; species Chelonia mydas. Next base: position 12,514,761 of record NC_051254.2, read on the forward strand.
GGAAAAATCCTTTCACCTGTAAAGGGTTAAGAAGCTAGGATAACCTCGCTGGCACCTGACCAAAATGACCAATGAGGAGACAAGATACTTTAAAAAGCTGGAGGGAGGGAGAGACAAAGAGTCTGTCTGTGTGATGCTTTTGCCGGGGACAGAACAGGAATGGAGTCTTAGAACTTAGTAAGTAATCCAGCTAGATATGCGGTAGATTATGATTTCTTTAAATGGCTGAGAAATTAAGCTGTGCTGAATAGAATGGATATTCCTGTCTGTGTGTCTTTTTGTAACTTAAGGTTTTGCCTAGAGGGATTCTCTATGTTTTGAATCTAATTACCCTGTAAGGTATTTACCATCCTGATTTTACAGAGGTGGTTCTTTTTTTACTTTTTACTTCTATTAAAATCCTTCTTTTCAGAAACTGAATGCTTTTTCATTGTTCTTAAGATCAAAGGGTTTGGGTCTGTGGTCACCTATGCAAATTGGTGAGGATTTTTACCAAACCTTCCCCAGGAAGTGGGGTGCAAGGGTTGGGAGGATTTTGGGGGGGAAAGACATTTCCAAACAACGCTTTCCTAATAAATAAACCCAGATAAACATTTGGTGGTGGCAGTGGAAGTCCAAAGGGCAAAGGGTAAAATAGTTTGTACCTTGGGGAAGTTTTAACCTAAGCTGGTAAAAGTAAGTTTAGGAGGTTTTCATGCAGGTCCCCACATCTGTACCCTAGAGTTCAGAGTGGGGAAATGAACCTTGACAGCTGGGTAATAAAATCATCCTCTTTTTAAGCATTGAGTAAGTAGATTTTTTTTTTTTTAAATTGGATGCTGAGTTTTCATGACAATTTTGCAAGACTAAACACACACACACAACCTGTGTTCCTGGAAAAAGCTTTCTTGAAAACATGTGTGTTTCTGGATCTCTAAGTCAGTCAGGCTTGGGCCAGACTTGATACGGTCTCTCCCGTATTTCCCTGCTCTTCATTATAAGAGACATATGAAAAACCTCCTAAGAGATCTCACACTAAATGTATTTTGTACTTATCTTCAAAGCATCTTACAAAAGTTAATAAAGCCAGAGCTTTCATTTTCACAGTCATTTCCCTGCCAGCACTGCCTAGTCTCTGCCTGTGGCACATAATACTCTAGTCTCCTGCGGATAGTAATAGTTTGATCTAATTTCAATTGTTGAGTGCAGTGTGTGGGTGCTGGGTGGTGTAGGTGTCCTGTGATATACAGGAGGTCAGACTAGATGATCTGTTGCTCCCTTCCGGCCTTAAACTATATGACAATGACTCAGCAGGAAAAGGCAAAAAGAATTTCAATTGGAGTTTTGCTTAAGTAAAGACTGCAGAATTTGTCCCTAAATGGACTTCTGCACATGAACAATCCATTGCCACAAACCAGGGATCACAGCAGAAAAATTCAAAGACCATAGTGGCTCCCATCCCAATGGTGGGAGGTGACTATAACGTTGAGATTAATGGAATTACTCAATGGGCTTAGTAGCCTGTATTTACACTGGCAATGAGAATCCATATCCTCCCAAGTGCTCTGCCCTCTGAAATGCATACTCCATTACCAGGCTACACACAAGTGACTGCAAGGCCCCGACTTTTCAGTTCTGTTGTATTTAATATTTTATATACTTTTTAAAAAGGAAAGCAAAGTTCATGATGGGAGTCTATACAATATTATCTACCGGGGGGGGGGGGTGTGTGTGTTACCATCTTACCTACCACACACATACTGATGATAGTGTGTCATGGAAAGCCTTACAAAACAGCTTGTGAGAAGAGTCTGCTTCTCCAAAGCAATTTCCAGTGTTGCTTTTCTTTTTCCAAAGAGGTTTTTATTGCCTAAGTACATAAGGGAGAGAATGGTACAGGGGCCAGACTGTGGGTCTGCATGAACATACAGTATTGTAGTAAAGCCCTTACATTTAATTTCAGACTTAACCAACAGTAATAAAAGCAAAAGGAAGAGGAAAGGAAAGTTAGAAGAAGATATAGTGCCCAGTCTTGTCCTCTGCTGTGCTAGTGCACGCATAAAAGGAAGGGGAAGGCTATAGGGAGTTCTCTCCCCCCCTCATACAAACAGAAGTAGACGTCTATTTCACACCGAGTGTTTGAAGCAATGAATTGCTAAAATACCACCCATGCACCATTTTCCTCAAGGGATTAATCTGGATCTGAGGGAGTACAGTCAGTGTACCAGCATATGCCATCTATAAAAGATGCAAGGCAAACTAATTCTGTCATGAGGAGTTCATAGCACGCTCATCCCTGGAACACATTGTGCTGGACCTGCCATAGGACGTTTTGCCCTTCATCAACATGTCTGAAACGCCAGTCCAGTGGCTACTTACTGCTCTTTCATGAGTATTTTTACCAAGGGCAATTTTTGGCCCAGAGAGCTTGATGAACTAGTGGGAGTAGGAAACCAGTTTAGGTGAATATTGTATGCAATGGCTAGCAGCCTCAATCAACCTTATAAACTCAATGAAGTCCAGGAAAACTTCCTGCATTCAGATGAAGGATGCTAGGCTTTTGCTTCTGAGGGCCAATGCTCTTTTGTATCCATAGCTTAACAAATCCATAGCCCTCTAGGGCTTCATAGTTGTCATTATGCTCAACTTAGGGGAAAGGACACGATTTATATGTTGAACTTATGCTAAGTTTTTATTAGGAGAAATAGAACTTTAGCCCTGAAGAGACTCAAATCCTGTGGCTGCTAGGAGTGTTCTTAGATTCACTGGCCGGTGAGCTAGCCCACCACTGTTCAGGCACCCACATTAGTATTTAATGAAGAGCTATGTAGAACTCAGCATTTCTCTTCTGAAGAAAATTGATGCAACCGTTTTCTATCTATGGCATTCGTACACACTAGGAATCATTGTGAATCCAAGACACTAAAATTCAGTCAGAACTACATTTTGCATGATTTTGATGTGAGACAGTAAGTCAGCTCAGGTTCACTAGGCCCAGCTTTGACCCACGGTAATCTTGGGTGAGGCATATAGCCTCTACGTATCTCAGTTTTATCATCTGCACGATGGATGAGACATTGGGAAAGAGACTTCCCGACTCCACCCACAAAATGAACTACACCCAGGCAAGTTGCCAAAATGAAGCACCACTCCCAGCAGATTGCTCAGATATTCAAAATATGACTGTGTTCTGTCCTGGCTCTTTGAGCTAGACTCCCCATAGGCGAGGTCAGAAAACGTCCATGGGCTCTGCAGGTTTCAGGAATTGCACGGGTGACGCACACAGAGAGACCAGTAGGTTGTGTGTCTCTTTTCCCCCCTCTCTACTCCTCCAATGATCAATCCACTGAGAATGAAAGCTTGTTACAGCTCTCAGCTGGACAGCCTGACTCATTCTTTTAGCTATGGAAGTCCCCAGTTCAGGTCCTGGTGTCAGTCTAGAATAGCTGCTCTCAACCTTGCCCCTTTCAGCAGTCTGATTTGTCTTGCGCACCCCCACGTTACACAGTCAGGAGCGGATTTATCATGAAACAAATTGTGCGGTGGCACAAAGCCCCCAGTGACAGTGAGGCCCCCAAAATGCAGGACAAATCTCTGACAACCTGCTCCTGAGTCCCGGCCAGTGGCTCAGGCAGGCCGGCCGCCTGCATACCATGCCTGGTGGCCCCACACTGCTCCCAGAAGTGGCCAGCTGCTGGCACGTCTCTGTGCGCCCCGGCGGGGCGGAGGCAGCTCTGCGTGCTGCCCCCACCCTGGGCAGTGCACAGAGACCCTTGCTCCCCTCTTCCCAAGGGGCACGCAGGGAGGTGCCAGCAGCACCACAGCAGGGCTAAGGCAGCTCCCTGCCCACTCTGCCTCCCTCCCTCCATGCCGCTTCACCCACGGAAGCGGTTGGCACGTCCCTGTGGCCCCCGGGGGGGGGATGTTGGGTCTCCAATCGCTGCCCCCCGCCCCAAGCGCCGACTCTGCAGCTCCCGTTGGCCGGGAACTGCAGCCAATGGGAGCTGCAGGGGTGGTGCCTGTGGGCACCAGCGTGCGGAGACTCCCTGACTTTCCCGCCTAGGAGCTGCTGCCAGAGGGGTGTGTGTGCTGGTCGCTTTGGGAGCTGCCCCACTCAAGATAAGTGCCCCCCACCGCCCTCCTCCCGCACCCCAACCCCCTGCCCCAGCCCAGAGCCCGCACACCCCCTCCTATACCCCAACTCCCTGCCCCAATCAAGGTATCTCACTTTATTTTCATTTACTTCCCATTACTTATAATGTAGGAGGAGGAGGAAGAAAAAAAGAATGAAAAACGGGAGGGTGGTGGGGAAGAGGAGGAATGAAAGAATGTTATTTTTCTTGGTTGGGTTCTGAGGGGGGCCCCCCAGAAATGAAGCTGTGCACAGGGCCCCACTAACTCTAAATCCGCCACTGTACAAAGTACTTAAAAACTACTTGCTTCCAAAATCAGACATAGAAATACAAATGTGACAATGCACTATTACTGAGAAAATGCTGACTTTCTAATTTTTACATATAATTATAAAATAAATCAATTGGAGGAATATAAATATTGTACATACATTTCAGTGTATAGTCTATAGAGCAGTATAAACAAGTCAGTATCCATATGAAATTTTAGTTTGTGCTGACTTTGCTAGTGCTTTTTACGTAGCCTGGTATAAAATTAGGCAAATATCTAGATGAGTTGATGTACCTCCTGGAAGACCTCTGCGCACCTTCAGGGGTACACATACCCCTCGTTGAGAACCACCAATCTAGATGGCAGCCATCACAGCTACACACAAACTTACTTGTACCAATGCAAACCCCTACATTTACAGGGACAAGCTAAACTATTGTGTCCACATATGACCAGTTTAATTAAACTGGTGTAAGTTTGTGTGTTGACAAGCCCTAAACTACAAGTGGAAGCTAAACCAATATAAAGTTTAAATCAATGTCAGTGTCCACACATAAAATGGCACTCGTTTCACGTCACCCCTCTAGCTAAACTAGTGTGATCATGCGTGTGGACAAGGACGGACTTGTTTTTAAAAGAAAAGCTGAGATTCCATAGCAAAAGATAGCCACTTTGGAGGGGTGCCAGTACACCTTACCACCACGTACCACCCCATTGCAAGCACTGGGTGTGATAAAACTTACTCTACTTCACAGGAGAGTTAGATCGCTTAATTCATATTTGCAAAGCACATTGAGATGCTCAGATGGAAGGTCCTATAGAAGGATGAAGTAGGATGTTATTGCTAATAAATTATGAATTAAACACTTCTCAGACATGGAGATTTAAGGAAGACAGATGAAGTTATTTGATCAACTTAATTCCCTTATTTAATGAGTGAAGACTCACAAGTACTGTGCATTTGAATCCAGCTCTTACACAGCTTTATCTTTAAGAAGTAAAAGGCATGACTGTATTGGGCTAAAGTAGATTTACTTTCCTGGTGTTCTTTGGAATGGATATCTTGCATGATTGAACAGAGCTTTGTTCAATTCTCAAAGCAATTTACCAGAAGTGAGAACAGAACGCTTAGTAAAGCAAGTTGGTCAGTCCTGGATGATTACTTCTTATTCCAAAACAATTACAATAAAGGGAAAATGGGTTATGTTGCTGTAAAAATATGATTCTTTCCAAATCGTAGCAGAGTAACACATGAATACCCAACCAAAGCCACTACACAGAAAACAAAAACAGATCCATATCATGCCAGAAGATGTCTTAATTCTATTTTTTTTTTAAGGTACATATGGAGAAGAATACATGCCTCAGGAGACTGGCAATTATGGAGGGGAAGTTGTTCAATTCTATGTTATTAGTTCAAACCCCACCAAGGTCAGCAGCGTGCAACTCATTTCTGTCTTACGGCTCTCTGGTGGCCTTTATTAAGTGAAATGGTGGTCTCAGTACTGTTCCTGGCAGAAAGATAATCACATCACAAAACCCATCACATAGCTAGCACTAGGGAGAACCATGACTGGGGGGTGAGGGGGGAGGGATTGTGCATCCTAGGCCAAAATCTCTCATCTAGACAAGACCATCTGAGTACTACCTCCAGTAGGTTGCTGGAAAAGTCAGCTGTCATTGCTTGCACAGCACCTGCTCCATAGACAAATAGACTATTTCGGTCCTCCGTTCTGGAAGGACAGACTTTTAGTTAAAACACTAGCCTGAGACTCAGAAAAATGGGGTGCAATTCCTGGTTCTGCCACAGTTAGTCCCTCTGTGCCTCAGTTTACAAATGGGGAAATTATGGCCTCAATTTTCAAAGGATTCTGAGAACCCATGCCTCTGAGGTCACCGAACCCATGCCTCTGAGGTCACCAGAAGCTGAGGGTAATCAGCTGAATTAGAGTCTAATATTTCCCTATTCCAGAGAGGAGATGAAGGGGTAAGTTTATTAATGTGTGAGGAGCTCAGATAGTAGAGGTCACAGAAGGAAATAAAAAGAATGTAAAACCTTACCGCCACACTAAATTTGCCCCCAAATAAATACTCTCTGAAAAGGACAGAGAGAAGTTTCAGCTGCTGAGATTTTAGAAGTGGCCTCATTTAGCTGAGTTTTAATCTTTTATACAAAAATAAAATTAAAAAAAAAATTTTCCTTTTGAAAGTGTGTCGAGCCCACAGAATCTGTAGCCATCAACAGATCATAAATAGAGACGAAATTAGTCACATTTTCCAACACTCAAAGCTACTCCTGCCCTGCATTGCATGGGTATGATAACTATTGCATGAGGTACAGAAAGGCTCTTTGCTTCCCCAACGCATTTGCAGGGGGGATTATCCATCTACATGAAGCACTCAAGAGAACAGGAGCGGGTGGGGCACCCAGCTATCACACCTGCTGATACACTTCAGACACAAAAGGGAATGGGTTGCTGGATAGGGGCTATGGCCAAGAGCACGAGCTGTGACTGGCAGCTCAGGTAGGCGAGGAATGCATACAGTTCTGTTTTAGAGAGGCGTTGAAGTGCACCCGACTCACTCTACACTTTCGAGCTCTATACTGCGCTGATTGGATGTCAAGTGCCAAACACAGCCAACATCATTCTGCTCATGCCTTTTCCTGCTCCGCCACATTTCACAAAGGCAGGTTTCCTTCCTTAGATTTTAATTAGCATGTGATTGAGGTTTTTGGCAACCCATCTTCTATACATGAAAACATATAGCATATCTGGTATTTTTTTTTTTTACAACAGTGCTCTTTGATCCAAACAAAATTGAAATATTAAAGGTAAGAAACCTCCTAAATGCAGAGGATTATCAAATTCCTTAAAAGCTTTTTTAAGTAGATTTAGTCAATTGAGAATAGCAGAGATTACATAAAATAAGGTTAAACAAAAAGATTTGCAGTAACACAGGGAGAAGTGCAACTTTGAAAAATAAAGTAGAATGTTCACTAATTTATATTAAAGGGAGAAGAGTTTGTGTAACTCACAAGCTTGTCTCTTTCACCAGTAGAAACTGGCCCAATAAGAGATATTACCTCCTTCACCTTGTGTCTCCAGTATTCTGGGATCAACATATCTGCTACACCAGCACTGCAAACAGGGGAAACTAGACATTTATCTTCAACTGTTTATGGGCAAGACTCTGCTGTTGAATCTGGATGGCAGATTCCAACTCTTATCACCTGTTTTATCTATGTGGTTGCCAAACCCTTGAGGTCCTTGAATGGAAGATGCTCCGTACATGCATATGTATAATTTTTAGTTATATACAGCTCCCCAGAAAACTAGTGATATGCTATACTGACCTCCTCTCAACGGTCTGCTGGACAATCTTCAAAAATCACAACTCTTTCATGGATTCCCCACACCCCACTACCCACCCATCATTTTCTCCTAAGCTTTTCCTGCACACAGTCAGCTTGATATCGTTTTGACCAACTACTAAACTATTCCTAGGGCTGGCACATATTTTTGTATATTTAGTGCTTGTAAAGTTATCTTACTGGAAGGGAGGAGGGATAGCTCAGTGGTTTGAGCATTGGCCTGCTAAACCCAGGGTTGTGAGTTCAATCCTTGAGGGGGCCATTTAGGGATCTGGGGCAAAAACTGGGGATTGGTCCTGCTTTGAGCAGGGGGTTGGACTAGATAACCTCCTGAGATCCCTTCCAACCCTGATATTCTATGATTCTAAGCAAAGGATACAGAAGCCTTTGGTTTACCCACATCACAGGTAGCATCAATGCAAATCTCACATTCCCAGCCATTAGAGGTTGGGTCCAATCCTCTATTGCCTTACCCCTTGGGTCACTCTTTACCTCTGTGTCAAAGGTTGAATAAGGGTAAGCAATTTACACCAATGTCAATTTGCACATGTATAAATGACAAGGAATAGATGCATCAATAAAAGGGTATTTTAACATCTGTCTCTCACTTTTTTAGTTTCTTTGCAGATATTGCCAACAAGGCTGCTAATCAGTGCTAAATCTGGAGATCATTTTATGAGAAGGACATCTGTTTACTAGGGAACCAAATGAAACCACCAACTTATTTCACATCCACTAGAATAGTGAGCCATCAGTCATCATTTTCTATCTACCAGCCTGGATTTGAAGGGGAGGATTTACACTCCCAGGAGAACTAGTCCACACCTAACTGTAGTGCAGCATGTAGACAGACCACCTGTCCTCCCCATCACATTTAATCCACCAATTAGCTCATCACAGCGTGCTCTGCACTCTCAAGGACAAGTTGCAGATCAGCATTTGAAACAATGTTTCTGCTTTATGATGGTTTAGTCTTTGGAAATATATTTTTAAATGAATTGAGTGCTGCCACCTGAATATTAAATAAAACATCTGCTTTTGCGGCCCGTTTGCACCGAGGGGCTCTTTGGAGAGCCAGGTTATTGTGATTTATATGCTACTCATGTTCAAAAACAATTACTTTCAAATGAAACTGACGTCATTTGTCCTGACATACTGTAGCTGTACATAAAACGCTCTTGTATCACTCGATTTTTTTCTGAATTAATCTGCTGGGTTATGAAACTTGCAATCTTCCTAAAATTTAAAATGAGCATCTTTTTTTAAAAAAAAGAATCCCCCTCCACACACGCTTGAAATGATACTACAGGCTTTTATAAGTACATGCTAGAAGCAATGCATTTGTCATCCTGTAAATGAGGAAAAAAATATATAGGTAAAACTGGAGCTAGATTAAATCTCTTATGATTTTACAAAATTAAAACTCCTTAGGTCAGGAGCCGTTTGCTCTATGTTTGTACAGCACCTGGCACAATAAGATCTTGGTCCATGACTGGGATTCTTAGATGCTACTGCAATACACAACAAAGAATGGGAGTGGATTCAGGTCCTCTTTGATCCAAACTCAACATTCATTTGTGTGCGAGAGTGAGACTATATTAGATTTTAAAACCTTTGTTTTTGGCCTATCACCACAACAGGGTTACGAGCACGTTATTTTAGAGCTTTCAATGGTTAACTGTGTCCAGTCCATTGTCTCTAGCTAGTAGCAGCATGTGAGGCTAGGTTACATACAGCCCTGCTCCTTGAAGCAACACGTCCATGTTAGTATTAACAACCTGGAGCTTGGAAGCTTTTCAAATATTGTAAATGTCCCCTAGACCAGTGGTTTTCAAACTGTGGGTCGCAACTCAGTATTGGAAGGCACTGGGTCACAGTGGCCCTAGTCAACACCGCCAACTGGGCCGTGAAAAGTCCCATCAGCAGTGCTGACTGGCTAAGGCAGGCTAGTTCCTACCTGTTCCGACACCGCACTGCGCCCCAGAAGAGGCCAGCAGCAGGTCTGGCTCCTAGGCAGGGGGCTACAGGGCTCCGCACACTGCCCCCACCCCGACCAGTGGCTCTGCATTCCCATTGGCCAGTTCCCAGCCATGGGAACTGAGGGGGCAGTGCCTGCAAATGAGAGCCATGCAGAGCCGCTTGCATACCTCAGCCTAGGAGCTGGACCTGCTGCTGACCACTTCTGGGGTGCAGCATGGTCTGCGGTGGCAGGACAGGCAGGAAGCCTGCCTCTGCACCCTGGCTGCACCACTGACCAGGAACCACCCCAATTTCACGCCCCAATCCCCTGCCCCAGACCTAAGCCCCCGCCCCCCAACCCCAAACTCCTCATCCCCAGCCCCACCCTAGAGCCTGCACCCCCAGCCCAGAGTCCTGACCTCCTCCCACACCCCAACCCCCTGGCCCAGCCCAGAGTCCCTTCCCACACCCTGAACTTCTCATTCCCAGCCACACCCCACAGCCCTCACTCCTGCACCCCAACCCTCTGCCCCAGCCCTGAGACCCTCCCACATCCCAAACCCCTCATCCCCAGCTCTGCTGGGTCACAGGTATCAACAATTTTCTTCAGCTGGGTCACCAGAAAAAAAGTTTGAAAACCACTGCCCTAGACAGGAGTCAGCGCAGCAATTTGGTCTGTGCCTTTATCCCATTTGTGTCAGTTGTCTTATCAAGGAAGGAATGAGATTGGAGGGAGAAGAGGGGAAGAGAGTTTGCTTCACTGTTTGGGAGGGGCAAGTCCCTTAGAGTTCTATCAATTACTAGACATAAGACTGGTAGAGCCACAGCTGTGTTTATTGACAGAACAGGTTCAGGACAGACAGCAGCTGCACGTGCTTCCTAAATAATACGACTCTGGAGGAAATACCTCGGAGGACAAGGTAACTCAGTCTCCACAGCCCTTTCAGTCCTTGGACTTTGCTACAACAATCAACGAAGGTGGTAGCTGTGATATTCAAATGACAAACTGCCATTTGTCCAAAAGAAGGTAGACTGAGAACCCAAATATATTTCACATAGGTCATCAGCCAGTCGTCAGAGGCAACGCTCTCACTTACCAACTTGACCTGGATTCAAACCAGTCTCCTAGATGTGGAAGACTCCATATCCCATTCTCAGCGACATTATAAAGGCCCAAACCAAAGAGATCCATCTATTGGCCCCAATCATCTTTCTTGGGCAAAATTCTCAACTCAGAGAGAGTTTTGCTTGAATGAGAAATGTATCTACCGAGCACAGATGAATAAAAAAATAAAAACCCTATCCTACATCACAGTTGGTTTTTTACATCTTATTAGACAAAGAGACCATATGATTTGAACTTTAAAGAACCTTCAGCTCCTTTGGGTAACAGTTCAGCTGAGAGAACATTTAGCCATGTTAGCCATATTAATACATGATTCTTTTAAGTGCAGAAGGCTCACTTTATAAAAAGTTAATGTACTTTCTGGGGGGCAAAGTTCTCCATGAAATTTACTCAAAAATATGAAACACTTTTGCAAACTCCAGTAAAATTTTTCCTGTTCAGAAAAGGAAAGTCCTCTTTTTATAGAAATTGCACATCTTTCTTTTAACCTGAAAAGAACCATGTAGGTAAAGATACCACAGAACAAATATCCTCACAGAACCTAAGTACCAATGGTAATTCTGCTAAGAGGGATGAATGAGCACATACATAAGAGACATATCCTAATTAATGCCCCCCTAGATTTTGGTTTTGGGGGCAAAGTTTCAGCATAATTCAGGGACATGTTTATAACATGGTTAAGTGCCATCTACGCAGTAAGGCCTTGTTATGTTTGTCCATACACAAAGAGCAGTCTGAATGACTGTCCTTATAGGAAACAAACTACACAAGAAAGAACAAAGACAGTCTCCGAGGGCGAGTGTGAGCACACAAACGTAGGACATATGCATCTCTTCTCTACAATATGTTGCTGCAGCAACTCTGCCTCCCAAAATGGCTGCCTGTCTCACACTGTTTTTAGCAATGTAAAGTTGTAGAACATGGAATACAAGGCAAAAAGGTTACATTCCTAAGCGCACCATAGACAGGACCATGTTTTAGCCATGTTTGGGGACAGCTGTGTTGTGAACAGATTTTCCAGCAAAGTTGATTTTTATACCTAACATGGATGTGGAGCAGGGTATGGAGCAGGCAGGTGATAACACAGTTAACAAACTTGCTAAAACTTTGTAGCGCAGACACACTAACAATTAAATGGGGTGCTTATCATAAAGACTTCCATCACCATAGCTGTGCAATTCCTATCTGATTCTGATACATACATTTCTGACTTTAGTAAGCACTAATTAACAACAAGCACACAGTCATGTTATGGAAGGCTCAATTTAACTCAGTGAAGAGGAAGATGGAGTATAGCTCCTCCCTCTTCTGCATGCTGGCAGTCTGTAATTAGCTCTCAGGCTAGCAGTGCAGCTGTTGCTAGTTGACTGAGAGCAGGCAGAGACGGAGCCAGTTGACGGGAAGAAGCTGGGAGGCAGGAAGAAGACCAAGCAGCAGCTGGGCAATAACACCCCAGTTTCCTGTCCTTAGAGCCCTGTATGGATACAAAATTTGTATCTACATCCCATCTGCAAAAACAGTCTGCGGATATAAAGCAGATATCTATGGATTTGCAGGCTGTACCTGTCCTGCCAATATTTCCTCCTGCTCTCCAACCGGACAGTAGACTGTTTTCTGGTCAATGACCCCCTAATGGATCCTGGAATCCAAACTTTGTGGGTATCAAGCATCTCATCAGCTGGGAGACTGGATCCTGCTTCAGTTAAATGTTGGACTGGTCAACCCCATGACAGAGCATTTCCCAAATAAGTGACCGATTTTAGGTTGACTGAAACATCCCTGGAATTTCCAGGCACCCTTTTCAAGTTCTCTGGAAAACTCCTATCAGGGGCAAAAAGTTACCAACAAATGTGATGACCCTAAAACCTCAAGTCTCACTGTTAAATTACTGGCACAAGTAACTGTTTAGGGCCAAACTCTACCCTTCATTACACCAGTAAAATTTCACTATCTAAAAGTGCTCTTAGACTTAACACATCCAAGGTATTTTGTAATAGTTCTCAGCAGCTAATAGGCAACTTTTCAGATAGCATGATGAAAAACTTGAGATGTAACTTGTAGTCCAAAATGGAAAAAATCTGTACTCTCTCCTGTAGAGTTTAGCAGGATCAAGGTGGAACCCTATGACCAGTGCACCTACAGAAAGCATTTTTAAAAAACAGTATTGTACTGAATTCCTGTTTTTACCTGATCCACATTTGAGAGACTTGTCAGGGGGTGAATAGCTGCAGGTGAGGTTGTCATATGTGTTACTTCACAGACTATATTGTTCAATAGCTCTCAAAATAGAAGGAATGAATTCCACATTTGTCATAACACGTTATGAGCTGAGCTGTAGCTCCCATTGACTTTTGGTGGAGTGATGGCTAAAAGTCAGGCCCTATATAACCTAAGTAAAGGTCTGATCCTACAAACCCTCACGCAATGTTTTGCCTGAGTAAAGGCTGCAGAAGCAGGCTCAAAGTCAGAAAGTCAAAGGAATTAGTAAACTCAAACTACTTAGGTTACATTTAAAATTCCCATCCATCCATAGCATTAACTTGGAAAAAAAATTAAATATATACAATGGACATCATTAGAGTGGTCTTGCTTCTGCTACAATACTTAATGATGCTTAGAAATCCTATGGTATCACCCTGAGTGCAGAGAATGGCATTTGATGTTTATGAAGTCTTAAGTAGTTAATTATGCCGAACAAGAGAGCTTACAATAAAGTAGATGTTAATAGCTGGAGTACATCTATCTTTTCAACTTCATCACTTGGATCACAAACAATTTTTAACAATTACCATCAGAATTTACTAAATATACTTTTTCCATAGGTTTCCCTCTCCCCCCTTATTATACTTAATATTTGCATGTATAGTAGCCAAATTCCAAAATGAGTCAGCGATTGATATTGCCTTGGGGGGCTAGCATCTCCATTCAATTCTCACTTCAGCTATCATAAGAATTCAATATGTTTCACAGAAAAGTGAACTCTGGCTATGTCCTTGAGATCAAGGGATCATTTGCTATTAAGATGTGGCAAAACTATAGGGAGAAAACTAATGAAGCAACAATATACTCATCAAGCAGAATGTAATTTAACTGTGAAGCAGCCCCATTGGAAATGCTAGATAACTTTGCTTAGATTTACAGCAGCAGCAAATGTTAGCAGCAATTATTCTCCTCATATTTGTAGGTTAAGTGCTTAGGTCTTTTTTTTTTCTCTCCCCCTGTGTTTGTCAGAGTGCTAGGGAGGAAAGACTCCCAGGGAACAGCATGCCAGGGAATGGGGAATCGGACAATCTACTATGTTTGGGACCTCTGAAAGTGCCAAGGAAGAGGGAAATACTGATCTTCTTTAACAGTAGGCATATTAAAGACAACAGCCACAACTAGAGACACAAACAGGATTCCACACATCTGGAGTACCAGCTTTGTATCACTTGCTTACCAAGATCCACACTCGACCTGAAATTGTCTATTTCTTTCTTAACAGAGACATCTCAATAATACACTATAAATAAAAATTACAGAAGAGGAAGGATGTTCCTTTTGGCTTTTGAGTGTTTTCCTTGCACTGAGAATTTCTTCTCTTGAGGTTTAAGGGTGAGAAATGGATTCAGATAGTGGATGAAAAATATCTAACTTTCCTTTAAACTGCCAGCTTAGGCTAGCTTCTTCCAGAGCAGAGGAAAACATTAACTTGGTGTTACTTTTCTACGTAACGAATTATCCAAAAAATACAACTTACCTCCCACTGCACCGGAACTAGTATTTCTCTAATGAAAGTAGAAGCTCCTACCTGAAGAAAACTTATTTGTTACTCTACAAACAAACACTGAATCTCCTTGCAGCTACTTTCTGTTAATTGGAGGCTGTTAGGCCCCAGCCAGTCCCACAGGTGCCTAATTTCAGACAGTCACTGGTGCAGCAATTCACAGCAGTAAGGACTGAAGCAGAGACCTGCAGTAAAAACCTGCCTTTTCAGTTCAGGCAGGAATTTGGGCTCCAGTAAAATTCTCCAGAGCTGGGTTTGAATATGCTCTGGAATGTGGGGAACTAGAGCCCTGGTTTGTTTGTTTATTCATTGTAGTATGTGTGTTTTATAGTAATTTGTTCTGGTATCCTTTCTGAGAGTTTATTCCAGTAATTCAGCTGATGATAGGGATGTATTTACCATTTTCCTCACCTCTGCTAATCTTGGGATTATTCTAGCAACTAAAATAGTAAGGTCCACTGTTTTCAATAGGAGTTAAACACCTAAATATCTTCGGCCTAAATGTCCCCTCTCATAATACACCTCCTCTTATTGTTCAAGCACTCATTTGTTCATTGTTTTATTTGGAAAATATATGCTACTCTATAAATTAAACATTCCAGAAAGTCTCTTCCCTCGAGGAAGGATCAACATATGGCAAGAACCAAGAGGTAAGCTTGAAATGCACTGAAATGAAATTTGGTTCAGTTGTTTTAATTGCACAGAGGTGATGAAATCAATTGCTTGAGGATTTGTTCAAATGGTTGGTGAGTTGTTGCAGCTGTTTTAATTTAAAAGATATGCTCAAGAAATACAGTTTTTACATGTATTGCAGAGTTAGCTTTTTTTCCTGGGTGGAGGTGGGGATATTTTGTGCATGCAACTGAATTTTGGATATGTTTATTGAAATACAATTAATGTAGATCACCAAAGCAATAATAAAGTAAACATGTCATGGAGAGGGGTATAATCATGTCACCACTGCCCTTAGTTGATAGTTATTGATACACTTATTCAGTATATTGGTGTAGTATGTAGGTACAGTATCTTTTAAAGTCATTCTCATGTAAAAGCACTGTAAAATCACTCATTAGCCTTTTTGCTAAACTCAGCTGTGACTGTTGCGTAATATCCAAGATACCTAGAGCCCTGCACAGACACAAAATTTGTATCCACGTGTGATCTGCAAAAATGATCCGCAGATATCTGTGGATTTGCAGGGCTCTAAAGCTATCCTCTACCTGGGAGACTATATTCTGCATCTGCTGGGCATGGGATACAACAGTACTTTTCCATCTGTAAGTTTAATTACATAACAAATTTTAGGGACAACTATAAGGGTGGTGAAATAAATTACTTAACTGGTCTATTTCATTTTATAATTAATATTACTTATCCTTAGTTACGTACTGTATATATTGGTGAATCCAAGGTATTAGCATAGCTTATATTTTCAATGTTCAATATGCCCATCATAACTGAGGATTTATTTATATGTATATTACATGTGGAATGGCTTTGGGTCCAGATTTGAACTCTCACTGCATATATAGCATGGAACCCCCAACAGCTCTCTAGGCTCCATATATGTGAATGCCCCTGCAAATCTTGCGGGCAGAAACCTCCCTTACAAGTGGCAGCTGTATAGCACCTATACAGCTGCCCCATCTCGCCTCATCTCCTGCAATCAAGTCCAGACATAGCAGGTGCCCTTTACTACCACGGAAGATAGGCCCAAGTTTCAAAAATGATTACAGCTGCCAGACAGCAGACTTTATAGGCATCAGCTAAAATAGATTTCACAACTTCTGCCTTCAAATGACACAAGGTTTCTGCCACAAGAGATAAAAGAAATTCTACATAGGTGGTATTAGAAGCAGAACTTTTATACTCTGTGGTTTAACCCACTTGAAGGAAATAAAGTCACATACAGAATGACAGCTTTGGAAGAATGATATGATCAGGATCTTCCAACATTACCCAAAACTAATAGCAGTCCACAGTTCTAAAGCTTAGAAGAAAAGAGAATTTTAATTAGAAACCCCTTCCTGATATCATGTTTTGTCATTTAAACTAATATGAAATTAGCATTCACACAAGAGAGACTTTGAAAATAGTCCTTTAATTTACATCAGCTCTATTTTACTTAGAACGCTCATATTTTATAGTGAGGTGAGCTTTTCTTCTCTCTCACAACCAAAATACAATTTTTGTGATACCTCAATGCAGCGTGTGTGGAAAGCTCTCTCGACCTGGGTGTTGGTATTTTATTGCCTGCTGACACTGGTATTTCATTGTTTGCCATAGAAAAAGTATTGTGCTTGCATGCTGAAAATATATCAACCCTCTTTTATAAAAGTAAAACAAAGAAACAAAAAAAACCATGGTTAACTATTTCCATGGCTTTCCATAAGCAGTGGGAGAAAGCAGGATGGTTGTCTTTATTAGTTATTTGGAGGATTTCTTTCACAAAGTAACACAGTTCAGACAGGCTTTGGAGACTTATTCACTTTACAGTTAACCCCGATTGCCCAGCCCATAATGCATGCAGTTATATAAAAGCATGTATTATCCATTAAGCCTATTTGAAACTAATTAAACCATCCAATGGAAAAGTCAGTCATTTCATATTAAATACTAAATGATGAGGCTCAGCTTTTGTGCATGATACATTCAGGTGAATGAATTTACCAAACATGTATTCAGTACATTGATAAGTCACCTATTGGTGACATTAAACACTGTGCCAAGACTGCTCTTGTTTTGTGGTCAGAGGACTGGTTTTAACATAGCACTCTGGGACTTTGTTTGCAGTGGAAGGGCCAGGCCATCGTGACAACTCCAAAACTGGAAGACAGCAGGTTTATTGCATCCTAGAAATCCAATGCACAGTACATATCGGCATGCACATCTTGGGAGAACTTTCTGCTCTTTTCAATATTGCTAAGGAGAATTCACACAGATGGCTGTAATCACTATACTTAATAATAAATGGAGGCCCAGTGTCTTTATTTCTACTCATAACATCTCATTCTCACTTCACTTTAGGTGGAATTGTCCAGGCTTTCTTTATTATCCACTAGGTCAAACCAGACACCTAATGTAAACAGGTATCCAAGGCATCATATATAGAGATAGCAGAATGTGACAAGTTACTGTCTCTGACATGGTGGAACAGATTACCAGAGTTGGTATGTGAGCTCTCCCAACACCATCACTTGTTGCTTTAAAGAACATGTGAAGATAGAAGGTCCTCGAGTGCTTATGATCTGACTTGGGCAAATATAACTCATCAAGAAACATCAGCTCTCATTCTAGATTCAGGCAGGATTATTACGATTTATAGGTGATCAGTTCTTATGTGCCCATGACCACAGTCTACTGTTACATCATCTGCTTTTTCCATGTGCCTCCCCACTTCAGAGTTGCATGTCCTCTCCCTTATCTCTTTCCAGCAGAGCCAAAGAAACTTAACAGTTTAGACACAGGGCTGAATTTTCCACAAGAATCTGATGATCTGCAAGATCTCTGTTCATTTTAGCAGGAAATTGCCAGTGCTTCCCATTTAGCTGGAAATCCTCTCTTGATAGAAGTGTCAGTTTCCAATAGAGCACTGCTCTTTACAAAATCTAAATACTCATCTTCAGAGTAATTATTGTAAGTTCCTTAGGGAAGGGAATAGATTGGAAGAGAATGAATGGAAGACATCAAATGTCATTCAATGAACAGCAGTAGTAAAAAACGAAACACAGCATGCACCCACAGGGTGTTTTTGGTGACCTAATCCTAACAAAAGTTAAGGCAGCATGGGCCAGTGTCTTTAACAAGAGATTGGAAATGAAGAGATCCAGCTTGTATTCTGAGTTCTGACACCCTCTGTAACTCACCAAAGTGCTTTGAACCTCTTTTTCCTCTTTAAGTGAATATTTCTACTGCACTTACTTAATGACACCTTATAGATTCTCAAATAAAAGAGGCTGTAAATGCACAATTGCAACCAAAGAATATGTTAACAGCATAATAGGATGTTTTTTGAGCTAAATACAAATCTGTTCTCTGTTTGCAGTGTTATTGTAGCCAGGCTGGTCCCAGGATAGGAGAGACAGGGTAGGTGAGGTAAGACCATCATATACAGTAAAGCCAGCACCTTTACTATTCTTTGCACTTCTGTAACATTTTGTCATCCAGAGATCTCAAAGGATTTTATAAACATTAATTTTGCTTCACAACATTCCTGGGGATAAATGTGAGGCTGTAGTACCTCCTCAAGAAGGAGAGACAGCAAGAACAAAGAAACTAAAAATACTTCCCCTACCTAAAAAAGAGAAATGCTCAGAATCAAAATGGCCTTCACAAAGCTACAGCTGCTTGTCTTTCCCCATGTAAAGGGCCAGCATGACAGTCTGGAAATTTGTCTATGTGATATTTAGGAATTCTGGCTGATTTTGTGAAATTGCATGCACAGAGTTGCATAGGCAACAGTCATGCTGGCATTTCCTACCTTTAGTGTTTGACTTTGCAACCTTTTAATCCTTAACTTTGTGGTGCCTCATAGTTTAGTTTAGTTGATGAGAGTAACCTTAACTAATGTTAAATGACATTTTTTGCATGTGAAAGTCCTGAGTTTTTAATAGAAAATATTTTCTAGATATGCTATTTAAATAATAAAGCACATACACATTTGTAGTGTGCCATGTGTTTTGTTGCCACTGTTACCTTTGTGAATATTTCACCACTCAGTCTCATGTTGGCCAATATACTGAAAATAATTAAACTGTCTTCAAACAAAACATGTTTGTTTTTGATGTTTGTTTGTTTTTAACTTACTTCAGTTTTACTGCAATCTCAAAATGACTTTTTTATATATATATAATTGTCTAACAGCAAACTGAGAGGGACTTGTATCTATCATTTCATACTTTCTTTCAAAAGGTACATATTTAGAAAGTCATAGGCCCCTAATTTGTAAGAAGCAGATAAACAATATGCATGGAAAGGAGCTGGAATTTTGTACCTTATGTTCATGAAACCTTTTTTTCTGGAGAAAAGTAACAAACAGTTACCCTTTGGAAAGGAACAGTATAACTCACCCCAGTACGAACCCAGGTTTATCCAAGCCCAGTTTGCTTTCATTACAGTTCTCTCTGGGACCCTTGTTTGTAATAATGTTATGGTAATCCTGAGGCAAATCAGTTATCTACGGTGGCCATTGCCATGACAACAGAAATAGAGAAGACCAAGTATCAAATGAACTGGAGGAAGGGAGTGTTGCTGAATGGTTGATTCTCTCTGATGTCACAACGTTACTGCTCAGGCAGCAGGAGAGGCAGCAAACATGCAGTGTGTGGGGGTAAAAAAACCCAGCTTTTGTAGTGTTTTCTCAACAGCGTAAATACACTATACACGTCTGGAGATCATTCCACACACACATTGATGAGTGGCTGATATTTGGTTCAAATTCCCCATCGCATATTGACAAAAAAGGGTTCAGAACAAAGGTGAGAATCTGACCTGGCTGTTAGCCAAGATGGTCAGGGATGCAACCCCAGGCTCAGGGTGTCCCTAAACCTCTGATTGCTAGAAGCTGGGACTGGGTGACGGGATGAATCACTTGATAAATTGCCCTGTTCTGTTTGTTCACGCTGAAGAATAGGCCACGACTGGAAGACAGGATTTTGGTCTAGATGGACCATTGGTCTGACCAGTATGGCCATTCTTATGAGGTACAGATCCTCTAAAACAGAAAATTCAGACACAATCCTAACTATTGTCTTGCTACTCTGAGACTATAATAATATAAAAATAAATGTCAACATTATATTTTGAAATTCTGAAATAAAATTTTTCGAAAACTGAAAATTTTCAGAAAGTCTGTATCACAGAAAATTTTGAAAATATTTGGTTTTGTTCCAATTTGGAATGAAAACAAATGTCCAAAATATTGAAAATTCCTGTGAAATGGAAATTCCAAATTTTTACAGGCTCTACTCTTAAATCAATACCCAACTTGTCTTAATGCCCAATTCCTGTTATGAATTGCTATACAACACTTTATTCTACAGCCTCAGATCAGTATGTGATGTGACATAAAGTACCAAGTATGCTAAAATACCTAGGCACAAGAGGGTGGGTTGAGAAATAAAGATTAGCCAGTGAATTTTTTTATAATTCTTTTTGTAACCTTGGGCCCTGACCCTGCTAAATAATGTGTGTGAACCCTAATTTGTGTGTGTTAACATGGACAAATCTCTCTCAGCAATTAAGGGCTTTCTGTAATTTGCCAAAACAACGTAAGCAGATTTCTCTTTTACTGTTGTATCCATGTCATCTACATGTTGTATTTACCTTACCACTTCAGTCTATTTTCAATTAAATGTAACCTTGAATTTCCTATTACCCAAGAGCTTTCCATTCAGTTCTAAACTACAACTCCATTGCCTCATACTGTATAGCAATATTTTATTGTTGTTTATCCCTGTTAAACCTAGGCTGTGCTTTCTGTGTCCATCAGCCATGTCCAAGCTGCAGCAGTCATCACAAAGAGAGAGATTGTTTTTCATTAAAATGAAAGTACATTTATTTTGTAGTTAAGTGTCATCTTTAAGAACTACAGGACTGCTTCATTTCTTTGCATGGTGTATCACAGGTAAGAGCAGGGATGGGTCAAGGTTACATGGAGCCCCTTGGCAAACTTTACTCTCTCCGTAACATTGTTCCACATAAATCTATTTTAAATGCTGCTTAAGCTAAGGTACACTTGAGAATGCTGGACCACCTGTGGCCATAGAATCTATAGGTGCCCAGAGAATCTGAGCACTACACAGACTTCTTCCTCAATAAATGATCATCCCAAACCTACTGAGAATTAGTACTTGAGCATTTAAGAGTTATGCCTCCTTGGCAATACCAGATTGAAAGAGTGCTCTTCAGAAAACAGCAGTGAATCAACCCTTCTGAAAACTTGCATACCATTAAACTAATTCTGGTCTAGAGATATCCATGGTGCTAGAAGGGGACTTCACAGCTAAAAAAAAAAAATCTTTATTTTATTATACACCTGGTGCTGCACATTGCTGGGTTTTTACATGACCCATAGTAGCACAAATAACAGTCCTCCAGAAACCATTTAGGAGTCCTCATGCAGCCTGTTAATAGTCCAACTAGCAACGTAAATCAGTCCTGTAATTGAGTTAATGTCCTTCAGACTGCCAAAAATTTCTGCAAGGAATTGTTGCCAGAAGGTTTGTCCATCTATGGTATTATATGGCCATACCATGGTAAACCTAATACAGTGTTACTCAGCCAGTCACTTACAGAAATCAAGATAATAGATATTAAGTTAAGTGAATTTTTTGGTTTCAAGTGATAACATTTTTAACAAATTAAAAACAATATGAAAGTAGTTTGCCTGTATTTGCCAGTGCACAATCTAGCAATATCAGGTGCTCTCAGAAAACAGCAGTTTAAGTTACGTGATAGCCCTACTGTACTCCAAAAATGTATTCTAATCCACTGGAGGGTCTGGATCTTCATTTGCACAATTTGTGCGGTAACAGCAAAGTCCTCTTCAGTACAGAAACTGTTCCTTATCAGTCTCACTAGAATGTTCTTCTATTCATGTCCAAGGCAACCATAGGCCAGTCACTTAATCGCTTTGTCTCAGTTTCCCCAGCTGTAGAATGGGGGCGAAGAGCCACTGTTCCCTAGGACCTTTGTAAGGCTTGTCTCATTAATGTTTGTGGTGATGAGTTCCAGAGAGATGCCTTTGAATGAAAAACTGAATATTCTTATTCCTAAAATATTCAAAGCTCTCATCTTTTCTTCTCCAACAACCCAGGAAGATGCATCCACTCAGATAACTGACAAAAGAAAAAATTAAAGGGCAGTAAAACAACCCATCTGTGTTGGATTGTGTGTTTATTTCAGTGTGTGGTGCAGCCCCTTAGATAATATTTCTCCACAGCACAGTATGCAGGCAACAAAATCAAAATTATGAGAATTTATTCAAACAAGCCTCAATCACTTTTTTTAACTTTCTTCAAAGATTCTGAATTAGAAATAGTCAAAACAGGGTGGAAGGGGAAGGGGGAGGAGGAGTAATGGAATAATTGAATAAAAATGTATCATTAAATCTAATTTCAGTAAGTAATTCAAACTCTAGTGGTAATGGAATAAAAGAACAGTAGAGTATCGACTGCACTCGTATTAGAGAGAAATGCAACTCTGTAACATTTATTGAAAGAGTAGAAAAAGGTGATTAGCTACACGAGAAGAGGTTCCAGGCGTGGGTTCCAGGTTCCAGGCCAAACCCCTTCATTTAACAGAAACATTTCTAGAGACACTAAACAGAGGAAATACATGTCTCTTTTAGCAAATTATCATATGTGCAAAATGCAACACTGCAAATGCATTAATCTTCTCAGTAGCATTTTACTGGGCCTATTATGAGAATTAAGTCATATTGCAGCAACTCCAAAATGCATCAACAGGCTTTCTTTCAAGTTAGAGCATCTCAAAGTAATCTAATAAATATATAACTTTTATAGATTTGTCAGCTAGAATGCAATAACCAGAAGATAAAATATAGACGGAAGACATCATTAATGAAACTGTCTCAGAATAGGTCAGACTGTGCATTCCTGTTTCATCATTGTGACCCAATCATGGGACACATATTTTGTTCTGAACGTACAGTTAAAGTTTTGTTCTGGGACCAAATAACGTTATGTTTCATGTGGTTTGACTAGAAGATACAAAGGATAATTAGAATGTATCATCTACATAGCTTTGTGTAAATTGTCCAGCACATTACTAGCACTATACAAGCAATAAATCATGATGATGATGATGGAGTCTCACATCGATGCTGACCTACGGAATTTAGCAAACCCTGTAGGTGAACATGGCTATGTGAGGCCAGACCACAAAACTATCCATGACCATTGCAGGTGTACCCTGGCTTTGCGTTGTTCACATTTTTCACATTAACATCTTATGTGCCTTGCTTCAAAACAGTTAATGGTGACATGACAAGTCTGCCACCGCCTTTCTTTATCATGGGCTGTTGTGTCCCAGTTGCTTGGGTCAGGCTGACTTGCTTTCAAGTTTGACTTCTTTATATCATTTGTACTGGCCACCATGAAAACAGGGGCCTTGCTTTAGCTGACCATAAAATATGGCCTGGGGAATTCTTGAGTCAGCTGTATGAACAAGATGCCCAGACCAATGTAACTGAGCTTTTATGAGCATGTTTTGAATACCAAACATCCAACAATGATTAAGGATTTCTTATATTGGGACTCTTGTCCCACCATTTGATCCTGAAAATAGACTGAAGACAGATAATGACTCAAGAATAGTTGTGGTCCATGGTCTGGTCCAGATGCTGGACAATGAGAACTCCATAAGATTTCTGGCCTGTACAGACCAAAAGTCTACACCCTACTCCTAGAAGGTAAGTCCCTGGCGCTTGTGGAATACCAACTGTATTCTCGTCCACTACAAGCTGAATGCCTTACGTGACAATAGGCTCATGGGAACTGCAACAGGCTGACGCCTGCCTATAGGTGATAGACTCTTTTTGGGAGAGGCAGTTTCCTTCCAGTATGTTCACACGCTACTAATTATAGGAGTACACAGACTGCTAGAAAGCTGCAGAACCACTTCCAAAGAGAGGATTGTAATTAGCTCTCTATGTATTCAGTGAACAGATTTGGAAAGGGTGAGCAGTAGGTACAACACTTCCTGTGTGGGTGAGGTTTATAGAACCACAAGCTTCTGCACCCTTTCTAAGGCAGCAAGCCTGGATTCTGAGTTTGTAAATTCTTTCATTCCCTGTGACAGAAAAGAGCAGCTGTGGATTTAACTGTGGACACCTGAGACACCCTTTGGGCCCTTAAAACAAACAAAACACCCTAAACAGACCTGACTTTCAAAATGGAGCAGGCTCAGTCTGTAGTCCTCAGCCCCCAGAACATATTACAGCAAGATAACTAGCTTCTCTTGACCATGTTTGTTTCCATTCTGAACTGTCAACCTTTGTTCTCGGTCCTTTGAGAGGTACAGCACAGCCCTGAACTATACATGAAATTGATATAGCGATCAATAACGCTGTCAATACCTCCAGATCTACCATCTCCTCCCTCTTAATTCTAAGGCACTGGTTCTGTAACAACTACAGAAAGAGTATTATCTTCTGACTCTCCAATACCACTCTCTGCAGCATCTGGGTTTTTACTTGGTGGTCTCCTATCTAAGTGCTAACCAGACCTAACCCTGTTTAGCTTGTACAGTCAAACAAGATCATAGCCTGAGGTGGAAGGACTGCAAGGCTTAATATTTAATTAATTACATCAATAAAATTTATTTTGCCAAGGAGAATGGGAACAGAAGAAAGGGAAAAAGGAGAGAAATAATTCAGGCTTAGAAAGGCAAGAAAAATAAGCCATACAGGAAAAAAATTAAGCACAAAGGTTTGAAAATAGGTCAGAAATTTAAGAACTCTTAACCCATGGCAAACTGGCAGTCACAAAGAGCTGAGCCTTTCAAAATGAGAAGAGATTACACCATGATTATGTACTTTTGAAGAGTCTTAACTCCATTGCAAACAAGTGTGTTGACCACATTAGCAATAGCTTCAAATGCTTGCCGTACTTAAACATCTTTCCACCTGACTTGAATGCAAAGACATTTTGTAAATGGGGGCAGCTTTATTTCAGTACCTGAATATTAAAAATGTTATCAACATTCTATTTTTTTCCTCTCACCTAGGGAAATAATTCTAGCCTTAATCAGAATTAAATTTTTAACCTTTTAAGCAGCAGGCCTAGGAGGAAAAACGGTTGTAGATCTCTCAAGATCAAAATAATACATTTTGCACTTCTCTAGCAGCTCTCATCAAATGATCTCAAAGTGTTTTAAAAATATGAATTAAGCCTCACCACAACAGAGTGAAGTAGATCAGAATTATGTCCATTTATTAGAGGGGCAAACTGAGACACAGTGAGTTTAAGCAACTGGCTCCAAACTGCATAGCAAAAGAATTGAAAATAGAGCCCAGAAATTCTGGAGCCCAGTCCTCTGAACTAACACCCCTGGACAACTTTCCATTCCACCTGTTAGTTATGGTAAGAGATTTTCCATTATGGCAACAATGTCAAAACCCTTCTGCAGGCAAAAATTGTGAAAGTAATTACCCAGTCCTGCTCTACTTGCTGAGGTCCAAATGTGAGATGTGATGTTTGACAAAGAACCAAAATAATGGACATCGCAAATGATTCGTGGAGGAAAATTAAAGGGTCATAAGATTCAATCCTTTAGTGTAAATAACTTTTTATATCCATTTCATAATTATTTTTATGTTGATATTTTTCAACATTAAAAGAGGGGGACACTAAATCTGTACGGAACACAGAGAATTTTGGGATTATAATAAGTGATGTGCCTGAGGTGAATTTCAGACATGCTATTACGATTTAAAGAGCAATTTGTAAAACACTAGTCCAGGATAGCATAGAGCCAGATGCTAACACATATCTTAGGGTTTATTTGTGCAGGGTATTCAGTGTAATTGGTTTGGTTAAACTGGTACAACTTTGGTATATGGACTCACACATATCAGTGTAAAACAGTTCAGTTTAGATTGGTAAACCAATATATGAATATTCAAATAAATTTAAACAATTTAATTTAATTGGAATAAAGTTGCACCTTAAGTTATACAGGTATAATTTTGTATCCAGATTAAACCTTTAAACCTTGTCCAAAATTCTACATTTACCATGTCAGAGAGTTGCAATGTGATACTTTAGTAAACCATTTTCATCAGATTGAATATTTTACCAGGAGATTATCTAGTCGTCTACCACTCCTCAGACTGATTCTCTGTAAGCAGCAATGACATTACATAACCTTCAGCACTGGATATAGGAGTCTGAATTCCTCTCATGTTAGAAGAGGTGGAGGGGAAAGAGGCAATGGACACGTCCATCATTTTATATGATTTGGTGCATGATTCCAGCTAAAAGATACATAATTCTCAAGGTGCAGAATACTGAAGATGATGAATTAGATTCCAAATTAGTCACGTCTTGATAAGAAAAATATGCAAAACACCACAACCACTTTTGCAACACTATCTTTTTAAAAATGCAACACCAGCCTATTACTAATTCATGCACATGCAGTAACTCCTTTCCCTTTTGATTAAAAAAAGCCAACATGCATCACTGTGTGATTGGGGTTTAGAAAAGCTCACAGTTAATCATAGAATTCAAATAAGACCTTGGGGTTTACCTTTTTAATAATCATTTAACGACATGAATACAATTTCATGAGTGCATTTTGTGACTTCATTCACAGACATTGACATTTAAAGAGGCTGACTGGAATGAAGCATCAAAGAGCCATGAGTGGGACAGCTGCAGCAAGGACTCCTAATGCTGCAAACTGGCCAGACTGTGAGTTTGTGACAGGGTATCATTCACTTTCCCTGCAATTGCACATTCTTCTAGAAATTCTCTCTCTGGAATTAAGCACCCTCCAGTGCTAGCAATCACTTTATATTTTACATTTATATAGCCGCTTTCCTCCTCAAGGGTCCCAAAGTGCTTTACAAGCCCTATGCTACAGCACCCGTGAAACGCAGCCACTTCTGAGGACAGCAGCCAGCACACTACACAACCACAGTGGGGAAGGAAAATTTTGTCCAAGGACATGAGGTCAAATCCTTGCTCTTAGGAAAGGTCAGATGGGATCTTTGAAGTCCACACAAAGCAGCCAGGATCTGATTTTAAGGTCTCATCCATAGGCTTCCCATTCAGCCCGTGGTTAACAAGGTGACAGGTGTTTTAAAAATGTCTAAGAGAGGTGGAATACAGCAAATGGCACATAATTATTGAGACCACGGTCACAAAAGTGATTCAGACAAACTCACCGGTCTCTGCTAGCACCCTGTTCTCCCGTCCTCCTCCCATTTGTTTTTTCATTCACCTGTCATGTTTTTGCTTAAATTTTCTGCCTGGTCCACACGTACATTTTATACCAGTACAATTATTTTGGTAAAGGGTGCCTTTTTTTTTTTTTTTTTTTTTTTAAAATCAAAATACTTATAGCGGTACATCCTTTAATGTGGACAGATAGACAGATATAAAAGTGCTTATATCAGTGTAGCTTTTCCACTTCCCATACAGGTATAAGCGATACCGATATAACTGCAGAGTCATTCATGAAGGTGACCCAGTCTAGAATTTGGGGTGGGTGGGGACAAAAAATGAGGGATTTCTAGTTTGGTAGAACTATGTTTCAGCTGTCAATAACGCTTAACAACCTCTATTTATGGACCATGACGTAGGGTCTAAAAATATTTCAGTACAAACAAGGCAGGGTTATAGGGAGGAAAAAACGTTTGGGAGGGGAGCAGAGCTGGTTGTGTGGCGAAGGCACACAGGACACTCAAGAGATGCAGATTAAAACCTCAGCTCAATCATTGACTTACTGCACAAGTGTGGGCAAGGCACTGAATATCTCCCTGCCTCAGTTCCCTATCGGTTAGAAAGGAGTGCTACACGCTAAATAGACAATACAGAGAACGGAAGTAAGCTCTGTACAATGTATAGACAAACTTCAATGGGGCCCCCACTGCTGGTGGAGATCCGGATGTACTACTGTAATAGAGATAATTGTGGCCTGGGTTCTCTGTTTAACCTCTTCCTGCCATGAGTTTCCTTTCCATATTCCCCCATTTAATTATTTTTTTTTTAAAAATCAGCAGTTTTATATCTACTGCTCTTCTCTCTCTCCTTCTTTTAATGCTCCTTTACTACATGGGATTGGCGTAGCCAGCACAGCAAGGTATTTATGTGCCAGATATGTTAAACATTCATATGCCCCGGCATGCTTCTGCTACCATTCCAGAGGACATGCTTCCGTTCTCATGGCGCTCATTAAAAAAATAAAGCATTAATTAAATTTGTGACTGAACTCCTTAGGGGAGGATTGCAGGTCTCCGGCTCTATTTTACCTGCATTCTGCCATATATTTCATGTTACCGCAGTCTCGGATTACGACTCAGCACATGTTCATTTTAAGAACACTTTTGCTGCAGATGTGACAAAACGCAAAGAAGGTACCAATGTGAGATTTCTAAAGACAGCTACAGCACTCGACCCAAGGTTTAAGAATCTGAAGTGCCTTCCAAAATCTGAGAGGGACGAGGTGTGGAGCATGCTTTCAGAAGTCTTAAAAGAGCAACACTGAGATGTGGAAACTACAGAACCTGCACCACCGAAAAAGAAAATCAACCTGCTGCTGGTGGCAGCTGAAGTCAGCTTTGGCATTAGAAAACAGGAAACGTGTCAACAGAAAGATGCATGAATATTTTTCACCAAGTACAGTTAGGGAGTACTTTCCTGGCTCATCAACACTTCGAATGTAGTATTTAAAATGAAATATGGGAAAAATAGAGGGACAAAGCTGGCACCAAACTAGTGGGTTAAACTTCACATGACATGCAAAGCATTTCGTAACTTGTAAAGTCATATTATAAATATACTGGCTCAAGTATGCATCTTTGAAGCACACCTCCGGAATAAGGTAAACAAGCTCCAAGATAAGAATTGCTTCCTGGAAGGAGACTGACTCTCTCTCTCCTTTTTGTATTGTACTATTTCGCTTTTATTTGGAATCTTGAACATTGTAACAAATGAATAACGACTGTATTCGAACAACTGGCTACACCTTTGAGTCATTACCAGTAAGCCACTGTAGTGATTACTTTAGCTGAAATGGACAATTCTCATCTACAATGCAAAACCACCTATCCCACCACAGACAGATTTAGCTTCCATTTAATGAACAATGGGTCACAGTCCTGCTCTTGACTTTTTTGCATCTGACTCCTCTCAACTTCAAAAGGAGCTCTATGCAACAAGTAGCCGTAAGAGGACTGTTTACATAAACTTTAGAATATTACTGCTCCTGCTTTTGAATACATTTGGAAACACTGGTTTGTGAATCACTTACAGGAAATATAGTTTGGTAGGCATCTCTTGGTATGCAGTTCAGGCTGATGCAGCACCCCGCATTATCCATTTATAGAGCATGTCCTTTGCATTTTATTTTTCAAAAATTATTCTTGCTTATAGCAGGAGGTAGCTCTTAAAACTGTTTACATATATTGTCCCCATCACAATTTAAAGCTAAAAAATTTTGTAACTTCTGCACTTCAATTATTTTTACTTTAATTTGTAGCTTACCAGAAAATGTTTACATTTACTGTTTTGTTCTTAATATGACTAAACTACCCCCATCTCAGGTTAGGACATTAGGGAGAGACAGAACACAACTGTGTCAGAAGCAATGTGGCCTAGTAAACTAAATGATATTGGGACCCAGGAGCTCCCATTTCCAACCCCAGATCAGCTAACCTGACTTGCTGTATGACTTTGAATCACTAAGATTTCTCCATCTGAAAAGCGAGGGTAGCTAAGTGGAGAAACTAACTTACCACACACTGATGTTAGAAGGATTTAACATTAAGAACATAATAATGGCCCTACTGGGTCAGACCAAAGGTCCACCTAGCCCAGTATCCTGTCTTCTGACAGTGGTCAGTGCCAGGTGCCCCAGAGAAAATTAACAGAACAGGTAATCATCAAGTGATCCATCCACTGTCACTCATTCCCAGCTTCTGGCAAACAGAGGCTAGGGACATCATCCCTGCCCATCCTGGCTAATAGCCATTGATGGACCTATCCTCCATTAATTTAGCTCGTTCTTTTTTGAACTCCGTTATGGTCTTGGCCTTCACATCCTCTGGCAAGGAGTTCCACAGGTTGACTGTGCATTGTGTGAAGAAATACTTCCTTTTGTTTTAAACCTGCTGCCAATTAATTTCATTTGGTGACCCCTAGTTCTTGTGTTATGAGAAGTAGGAAACACTTCCTTATCTACTTCCTCTACACCAGTCATGATTTTATAGACCTCCAGCTAAAAGCGAAGCATTTATAAAGTTGCTTCATTCTGCAACCAAAAGGACCCACACCACTAAATTTCTCCAATTATTATGCCCTCCTTGGAAGTAGTGTTTCATTGCTACCAGTGCTTAGGCTTCCCCAGTCCTCTGAAAACAATTTCTCATATAATTATGTGCATTTTAACACTCAAATTTCCTATGCTTAATATTATCTATTTTGGTACTGAATGCAGGTACTGCCACAGAACAAGCTTGAAATATAAGCTCACATTGACTTGGACCTGCATTGCTTTGTATGATACAATACTACCCTCTAGTGAATAATTAGAGAAATCTACCTCAGTGAGACTGGCTTTCAAAGATTCAGTAAAATTTCACTCAGGGAAGATTTGGCTAGATTTCTTCAAAGCCACAGGAAGAATAATCCCTGAGCAGCCGTCTTATTTTATTTAAGTGCATATTTCAGTCCCACAGGAAGAATTAAATCAACTAGTTTTAATTTACATTTATTGCAAATGTCAAACTTTGATAAGAGATTAAACATGTTTCAGATATTCTTGACTTTACACATCGATAGCAAACTCATTCTTCCATCACTCTTGGGTTTGTGCAGTCATAGGGTTTTAGACAAAAACACTAAAAAGGAGGTTTGTGGGCAACAGTACAATGTTTTTAAAAAATCCCTTAAATATGTATATATGAAGCAACTTCTGTTGGTCAGAGAGGTAACAGAAGCTGTTTCAATAAAAGATTACCTCACCCACCTAGTCTCTAACATCCTGGGACCAACATGGCTACACCATCACAGTATATGGTATGAAGCACACTAGCTTTTCCTCCCTTAGCTTACAAAAAAGGTCGATAGCTATAACTTCAAAAGATGCTGAGAGCATTAAGAGTTGAAATCTGTATTTTTCCCCTACTTCAGGGATGAAAATGCTCAAAATGAATTCAGTACCTTCTTTTGTACTTCCACCTTCACTGGAGGCTTAACAGTGATTCCATACCTACCAATTACTTTAGTAACTAGAGCTATTCTATGGCTAATGATTTGTTACCGAAGTAAAGTTGAGTTCTTGATCTCTAAAGTGCACTGACTCAAAAAAGGTTAGGTGTTAATTTTTCCTTCTGTAAAGTGGACAATTGTATTTAAAAGACCTCTTTGCTCCACTTAAAATTGTTAGCTAATACTTAGTGATCACAAATCACTACAATTATGCAGTAACAGACTTCTATTCACCTTTGTCCATAGAGTCATAGACTAAAGGAAGGAGCTAGGAAACCAGTTCAGACCAAGCAAGGAGTGAAATTAGAGATGCTGTATATTTTATCTCCAGTGATGAAGCATCAGCATCTATAAAATTATCCCTGCTGGTTGACTCATGTCTGAAAAGTTTCATAGTTAGAAAGTTTAAGAGTCAAACAGATAGGTGGCACCTCGGGAAAATAAAGTATCTTATGATTAGCCAGTGGTTTCTGCCAAGAATTTAAAAAAATAATAATAAAAAAAAATTCAGATGTACAATTAGTTTCTTATAAGATGTATTTTTAGGACCTTAAGGCCAACTTGGGTTCCAATCGCTTGGAAAATATCTTAAATGCTTAATATATTAAGCTGGTTAAAATTCAATGTGTTTAGCTCATCTCTGGTACTGCAATACTTGATACTCCTAGAATAACTAAAAAAGAATTAAAGTGTTTGCTGAAGAGGGAGAGATCACAGAGTGGGATTAGCACACCAGCCATTCAAATCCTACTTGCTTCCAAGAACACTTTTCTTTTTTTTTGGCGTAAATTAGAGGTTGAAAGACTTGTCCGGAAACATGTTATCAGGTGCTTTTATTAAGCAACACAATACTCACAAAAGCCACCAAACAAGCACAACATTGGAACTTTCATAAAAAATACAAAAGTATTTTAAAAATCAGCAGTTTGTGCTGTTTTTTTGAAATCCGTATACTTGTAACTGAAGATTACAGCATCTGGGGAGAAAACAGTACAGAGGAATACGTTAGTATCTGGAAAACGTTAGACACCAGAGAAAGTGAATATTTGTTTGACGTTTACATATAAAGTCAGTGCCATTGTTCCCAGTTTGCACTGTTCCAGGCATTTGGGTCAAGTGATCTACAGTATTGGGTTACTGGTGGAAGCCATCCAGCCGACGTGTAACGAAATGTGATGAGATTGTATTGTACCTCTTTTAGATACACAGGTTAAATGGCATAAATACCACACAGACACTGTCTAAATTAAACCTTTTTTTGGACACCTAAATCAGTCAGTTATCAAATCATGCTAAATCAATATATGGCAACTGTAAACCGATTTATGCATCTCCACACTGAAGCCTGCAGTGTAACTATTCTATTGTTTGATAATATTGAGGCCAGAATATTTACAATACACCTCTACCCAGACAGAACGCGACCCGATATAACACGGGTTCGCATACAACACGGTAAAGCTCCGACACCCTGCTCTGAGCAACATGTTAAGGGTGCCGGGCTGGGGGGTTGGATAAGGGGCAGAGAGTCTTGGGGGCAGTTAGGGACTCCCCCCCACAGGGTCTGGGAGGCAGGAGTGGGGGGGGGGGCACTTTTGGGGGCCCCGCAGTCCCAGAGTGGCCCGAGGGATTAGCTGGGGGCCGGGAGCAGCCCTCTCCGCTTCCCTCGCCCTGGCCCCTGCCGTGTCGCTCGGGAGAGGGGGCTTGGAGGAAGGATCCCCCCCACACTCACCGGCAGCAGCTGAAGTGGAGCAGACCGGCCCCAGCCCACTCCCAGCCGTGGCGCTCCACTTCCCGCAGCAGGCGAGTCCGGGACCTTTCCCCAACCCCCCGCACCCAGCGACACGACTGGGGCCGGGGCAAGGAAAGCGGAGCAGGCTGGGGCCGTGTCGCTCCACTTCCTGCTGCCGGTGAGTGCGGAGAGTGTCCTTTCCCCAACCACCCCGCACTCACCGGCAGCAGCGGGAAGCAGAGCGCCGCGACTGTGAGGTGGCAGAGTGGAGCGGGCTGGGGCCACCTTGCTCTGCTTTCTGCCGCTGCCGGTGAGTGCCTGTCAGGGGGCTGGAGTCCCTAGAGGGGGCAGTCAGGGAACAACTGGAGGGGGGCCAAAGCAAGTTTGATATAATGCGGCCTCACCTATAACATGGTGAGATTTTTTGTGTCTCTCGAGGACCGCGTTATATCGAGGTAGAGGTGTATTTACAATATATAGAGCAGGGTCTTATTTGTAAGAAAGGTGACAAGAAATTAATGTCTGATGGGGTAGTATGTTGACTAGAGAGATTCATTAGCAGAGCAGCAGAGATTGGAGCCTGTTTGGCAACAGTTTGTTCCTTGAACCGTCATTAAATTCTGCCTCAAGTACATGCAAATCATGGTAACTTGTACTACATGCAACCTGAAGATTTTTTTTTTTTTAAAAAAGAAGGTAAGAAATATGAAATGCCTCCCAAATTTTCCCCCCAAACACACCAAAGTGAAGTTTTAATCAAGGGAAGAGGAGCAAGATCAAAACTTATGTTTCCCCAGAATTATGCTATTAATAGCTGACCCAAAATGACTTACATTTTTGTGATTCAAAGAAACTTTCCTCATACCGTCTCTCTTCTTAGAAATCCGAATAATGTTTCAACCTGAAACAAAAAGTTAAGCACTTAAACCAAACCACCTTACAAGCTGTCTCCTCCTCATTGTGGGAGACAGACAACTTTCATTATTACCGTGTCTGGAAACACTCGGTATTCTCATGTATAATCCCAAACATTTCCCCTAGAGTATATTTTACTACAGAGAGCCTTGTTACAAGATCATATATCAGGCTAGTTTGTGGGACTGTACAAAGTATATTCTTCAAACGTTAACAGCTCAGGGAAGAGATGCACATGAAGAATCAATACAGATACGCTGTTCCCAAATTCATATTAAAGGAGGAAGTGACAAGATGCACACATTAACTATCTTTTTTTGCAGTCTTACTGTTGTAAGCCTTATCCTCATAACCGCCCCCAACACAACACTTGTCAACAAGTCTAATTTATATTGTGAGATTTTTAATCTCTAGTTAGGAAGCTTTAAATAGAGAGGGGTTTTTAAACTTGTATCTCAAATAAAGGTTAGAACAATTCAATCTATGCCTTGTTCAATCCTTGGCCTCTGCTGAAACAACTAGGACTATTTTTGGTATGGACATTTGACTAATATGTGGACTAAACCGCATTTCATCGTCAACTGAAGTGACAAGATTTGCTCTTTGGAACTTGCAATGTGTCTTATGCAATGTATGAAGTATATACTGTGCTTGACAAAACATAAAAGCTAATTAACTTGAGTCTCCAATTTGAGGTAGTGCCCTAGAGATCAAAGACTATCCTTACCATACCAGTCTCTGTAGCCATCTATTCCCCTCCTTAAATACAGTAAAGTGTCCTTAAAACAAAAAAATTGAAGTTAATTTAATACACACCTATACAACAAAGCTTTGCCTTTGTTGTTTCCTATGGAAAAAAACCCACTTCTGGGAGAGAAGTCCATCGACTGAGCAAGATAAATGAGCTTTCTTCTGAACACTGGGAAGTTTGAGAATACAGTAAGTGAAGGAATGTGTACCTATTAAGAGAAAGATATAGTTATCAATTATAACTGGGTAAAAAACAAAAACGACTGTAAAAAGGAGTACGAGTGGCACCTTAGAGACTAACCTGTCATTATGCAAGGCACTGCATTTAGCCGTATGGAGTGGAAATCTATCAACTTCATGAAATTGGTTAGTCTCTAAGGTGCCACTAGTACTCCTTTTCCTTTTGCGAATACAGACTAACACGGCTGCTACTCTGAAAAATGATTGTAAGTTTCCAGAAGCCATGCAGTAAAAAAAAAATTATAAAAGTTTAAGTGAACAGGATACCTCAATGTATCCACTTTAAACAACTATTTTCAGAGGGGTATATTTCATTTAATACCAGCATTACATTTCCAGGACATCCTTTTTTGCACATTGAGTTCATTTTTGGAAAAATGAATGATTACTTTAAAATGATTCTTAGCACCAGGACTAAGGACTAATATTTTGGAGACGACTGTAGAGTTGGTTACTATTAACTAATTTAACATTATTCAGCAACTCAAATGATGTAACACTTAAGGTACATTTAAAGCCCATAATAAAGCATCAATATTCAATTGACTCAACCTTAAGAAAGTAGCCCTTTAAAAAAAGAGTTTCATATAGAGGTATGTCTTTGCTAAAAGCAGATTCACTAAAATGTTGAAACCTTAGCACTGTTGAAATGAAAGCCAAATAATTGTTACTGTTCAGTAACGCTAAATACTAAAAAGTACACAATAGGGCTGGGAAAAATCCATTTCCATGTGGTAGACAGGAAGTATTACTTAGCAAGTGCCATCAGCCTGTATAGAACCTAAGCTTTTATTATTGAAGTTACAATATTATTCTAGCCTGTATGCTCAGGAAGAGAAAGAGAATCACATGTTGAAGGTTAAGTGATATTCTATGCTATTGTCCTCCCAAGTCTGCCGGCTGATGGCAACAAGGAGGCAGCAGTAAAACAAACAAGAAATTAGCTCAATTTCATTCTGCTGTAGCTTGGGAAATTGAGGAGCTACAACAGAGGCAGTCATCTGAGGATTTAAGAGGCTTGGGAAAGGTTAGATTAACAGAGATCCAACATCAACTCCAAGGCTGTGGATCAGGAAGAAAAAAAAAAAGTGATCCTTCTCTCTGCCTTCCAGTAACTGAATGAAAGGCTTCAAATTTAATCAGACCTCTACTTAGGACTACGTAGGATGGTTACTCAACCTGGAGGCTACCAGCAGCCATTTCCCCTCTCACACTACCCCTCTGCTTCACAGGTATCACAAAGGACATATCAAGCAGTTATAAAAATTGGGATATTGTCTCAGAGATTCAATCTTGTGAGTGAACAAATGCCAGTGCCTCTTAAATCTACCAAAATCACATTCAATCGTCATTGTGCACCTGCTGAGCTGGAAGTTAAATCTTTCCTCTGGGCTGTTGTGGCCAGTGTACGGCTTAATGAGCCTGGAGTGTAAGGGGTAGACTGGGTCCCCCAGGACCCCTACTGGCATTTCAACATTGCCAAAGGTAATCTGCTCGAACTAGGGGTATTCGTGTACTCCCTGGCTTAAAGAGGTTTCTACAATATACAGGGTTTACAGTCTGGTTCAATGGCTCTCAGTACCTCCCACTGTACAAATTGTTCCAGCACCCCTGAATCAGCTAGTCGGGAAAGGAAGCCCCTGCTTGTACCTTTCTGAATAGTCCTGTGTTCTTAAAGAAGTGAGTATCATGCACCCTTCCTGACTAGTCAACACATCAGTGAAGCAACCCTGGTGATCCACCAGCACTTGCATAACCATAGAAAAATAGCCCTTTCTGTGGATGTAGTCTGTGGCAAGGTGGTCTGGTACCAAAATAAGGACAGGCATGCCTCAGGAATGCCTCAAAGTAAAGAGCCTCAGGAATTTACCTCAGCTGAAGTCTTTATAAACTGGACAGAAAATGAGACAATATATTATTTCCTCTTTCTTTCCAGCTTTAAGGCCTATCGTACCAAACAGAAAGCCTGGTTAACAAAGCATTAGCATCTATTTCTGAAGATCTTCTCCCACTTTTTACCCCATCCAATCTGAGTTCATATTTTTTGATTGATCGAATAGTTTTCAATTTGTCTTGACTTCAGAAGCTTCTCCTTGTTTTGAGGATTAAAATATATCTAGTCTAGAACTAATCCTAAACAGGCCCTGACAGCTCAGGTACTAATTCAAGGTATCATCTTGTCACAACAGCAAACGTTTTCTGTATTTGAAACAGATTAAAAAAGGTATTTTGGGTGCTCACTTATCCCTAATACACTTCTTCATAGATTTAATGGGCCAATACTTCTACAGTATTTTCACCTCAACATCACTAGATACATGCATTTAAATTATACTGATTCTTCTCTCATCAGTGTAGTGCATGTCATTATCTTGGGATTATCTTTCATAGCTTTGTTATGTGATAATAGAACAGTTTTAAGTCATTTTATACACTGAGACCAGTCAGCTAACCTCTAATTTTCTTCCAGTCAAGCATTTTAATGACACTATGTCTGGTTTCTTTTCATTAGAAATAACAGGTTTAGCTCCATTAAGCATTAATGTGATTTGACTGCTACCACAGTACTAGTCTAATGAATACATATCATGTAGTCTTGCCTCAGATTTACTGTGGAGGATCTCTGATATGCAGAACCAAAACCAACAGACCAAACTACATCTTTCAATTTGAATTTACGCTGATTTCAGTAGCATCTCAAACTACTACAGTTAAGAACATGTACATTAGTACCACCCTATTTGCCTAAAACAGATAATAGCAGCATGGAGAAAGGAAGGTAGCTGAGCTTTACTTTACCAGCCTTATCTTCATGCCAGTCAGAAGCAGCACTAAGTTCTCAAGAACTCAGTTCAACCGTCCCAGCTGCTGAGTAATTACAAGAACATGAGGACTGTATGTAGGGGTGTGTTACTGTATCTTCCAGTTAAGCATTGGATACTGCTTAATTTAATTCCATTTTATTTTTTCTAAGTGTGGTAAATCCTATTTTAAAAAGCAATTTTTAATCCAATTTTTTTATCAATGGACAGCTCTATCACTGGCTACAGAGAAAGACGACAAAGGAAGAACCAAGAACCTCAAAGAGCTAGAGAAGAAAATCCATAATGAAGAGACTGCTACAACTAAAGGCTGCATTGAAATGCCGGTAAAGAAGTCTGAATAACTATAATGTACTTAGCAGACGGTTACCCTTGGCGTTCAGATCGTCAACTAAGTACAGCTGATCAAAGAGGAAAGAAAGTTTCCTGAAGGCACTGGAGTGAACCAGATATCAAGGTTAGGTTAGGCTCTTCAAGGCAGAGACCATCTTTAAGTTATGTATTTGCACAGTGCAAAGGAAACTGGGAGTAGAGCCCCATGGCACTACAACCGTACAAAGAAAAATGAAAAGTTTAGGGTGTTTGTTCCATAGACCTAGTATCAGATAGCAGAAGGAGGCTGGCACAGGCGTATACCACTGTTAACAATAAAAGCACTTCCCTGTGCCATTATCCTGTTCAATTTAGGTATTTGCATCACAGCAAACCTTCACTGAAAAGAATAAAGGCTTGACTTACCAGCTTGACTGCATCATCTGCTGCACTGGAGGCCACTGCCAAAATTTCTGTGGTGGGATTGAAGGTCAGAGACGTAGCAGCTGTAACCAAGTTCATTATAGCTTTAACTGGTTTAGGATTGGTTTCTCTGAGGCAAACATCATGGGTATACACATTCACAACTCCTGAACAGGAGCTAGAGAAAGAAAGAGAGAGAGGGGAAAATAACTGACAGTCTATTCAAAAAGACCACGTGGAAAAGAAACATTTTCTCAGTTTGTGACATTAAATTTTAGATTATATCAGAAGCAGTTTCATATCTACATATACCATTCAAGTAAACCTAAACCCTTTTTTCCCCCCTAACTGAATATTTACTAATATCCACAGTAACAGCTAAACAAAGCATTAACTCTCAAATGTGAGCCTGGGTCCTTAGTTCAAGCTGTGGAGGTCCCTAGTTCAATTCTAAGTTCTGAGGTCAGACTACAGGATAATAATGGTCCCTTCTGGCCTGGTTATCTACGAAAGACACTGTGTAATACCTTTTTATAAAAGAGGTTAAGTATTGTAACCTAGAAGTAACAGCAGTAAAGATGAAGTATTCTGAATTCAAGGTTATAAGCTATACACAATTAAATGAACATTCTGAACTACTAGTTTCCAAATGGTTACTCACTTTACATGTCACAATTCTAGACACTTATTCTGTTTAGAAAGTCTCATCTGGAGCAGGCTAACAAAGATATGTCATACTGTGACATTATTGACAGGAACTGGGAGGAAGGTGTGTGACCGGAGACAAACAGGGATTTTACATGTACTGCCTCCACCACGGACAGTGTTCAAGTCTCTGACAGTAAGCTCAGGAGGAGGGTGTGATGTTATTGACAGGAATTGTGACCATACAGATCATTGTTTCAACCAGGGTCCTATGGTTGCACCAGGTCTTGTACAGAGGTGGCCAAGTGGGGTGTCTATGGAAAGGTTGTAGTTTGCTGGTTATGATTATGCTGCCTGTATGTATCATTTTTGTATTTGAAGTTACGAATATTGGCAATGTTCTTGTTTGATTTTAAGTATCCTTAGTGAAGCACTTGGTCAGCTTCTTGAGAAAGGACTATTCTCAGTAAGTGCCCCATCAAGAAACACTTAACTGACAATGGATTTTGGGAGATGCCAATCCACATCTGAGTGTTCCTGGGAACATTCAAACAAACGTGTAAACAATGGCATTGGTCTGCAAAAAGCTCAATCATCCATAGACATATGACTTGACCAGGTGGCTATAGACTCCATCTTGTTGCTGTGATTTTGCTCAGGAGAACAAAGGAGTTTCCACCCACAAGAGAGAGAATATAAAAGGCCCTGGAAACCCCTCCATTTTGTCTTCAGCTGGCTCAAAAGATAGCCTCTCCACCCCAAAGAGATGCCTGAAAGAAACTGGAACAAAGGACAGTAACTATGAGGGTTGAGTGATTGCTGGACCCAGACTAGGAAGGAGTCTAGCCTATGAAAGAAACTTATTGGAACATCTCTGAGGGTGAAATTTACCTGCATTTAGTTTCCTACTGTATTAAGCTTAGACTTGCGTGTTTTTGTTTTATTTTACTTGGTAATTTACTTTCTTCTGTCTGTTATTGCTTGGAACCACATAAATCCTACTTTTTATATTTAATAAAAATCACTTTTTACTTATTAATTAACCCAGAGCAAGTAATTAATACCTGGGGGAGCAAACAGCTGTGCATCTCTCTATTAGTGTTACAGAGGGTGAACAATATATGAGTTTACCCTGTATAAGCTTTATACAGAGTAAAAAGGATTTATTTGGGTTTGGACCCCATTAGGAACTGGGTATCTGGGTGCTGGAAACAGGAGCACTTCTCTAGCTGTTTTCAGTTAAGCCTGCAGCTTTTGGGGGATCTGGTTCAGACCTGGGTCTGTGTTTGCAGCAGGCTAGCATGTCTGGTTCAACAAGACAGGGTACTGAAGTCCCAAGCTGCCAGGGAAAACGGGTTCAGAGGTAGTCTCAGCACATCAGGTGGCAGTCTTAAGGGGGTCTCTGTGACCCAACCTGTCACACATACAACTGACAAATATTATAAATTATTTTCTAGTTACTCATTTAAAGGATATATGTTCAGGTTTAGATCACATCTGGAGAATTAAGAATGTCCATACTGGGTCAGACCAAAGGTCCATCTAGCTCAGTATCCTGTTTTCCGAAAGTGGTCAATGCCAGGTACCCCAGAGAGAGTGAAGAGAACAGGTAATCATCAAGTGATCCATCCCGTTGCTCATTCCCAGCTTGTGGCAAACAAGGCTAGGGACACCATCCATGCCCATCCTAGCTAATAACCATTGATGGACCTATCCTCCATGAACTTTAGTTCTTTTTTGAATCCTGCAATTCTAATGGTCCCTTTCTGTGACTACAGTATTCAGGTCTGACCCACAATACAAAACTGTTACTAGTATTCCAGCTACTGAAACCCATTATTGATTTCCTCCTCATGGAAAGTCACCTTGTTCAACCTACATTTACTGAAATAATCTTATCACCGAGCCAGTGATTCTCTTCAAGATGAATCAAACCATGGTCAAATA
Source organism: Chelonia mydas (assembly GCF_015237465.2). NCBI lineage: Eukaryota > Metazoa > Chordata > Testudines > Cheloniidae > Chelonia > Chelonia mydas. The sequence goes on from NC_051254.2 coordinate 12,556,112, forward strand.
ATATCAACTGGTCATTACCTCTACGTATAATCTAGTTTAAAAAAAGGGTTTTAGGCAAAGAATCATATCCTACTCCAGATGCTTTGGTAAGTGTCACATATTATGTTTGTTCAATTTAAACAAATGCAGTTCTAATCCTGAGTCTTTAACACTGCAGCTGTATGTAACAAAGCCATAAACAGTCTGAAGGTTACATCAATTAAAAAGACAGAATGAATTCCATTTTTGTATTCGGTATGGTCTTAGAATTAAGCCCTCTGAACAGTTATAAAAAGATGCAAGAAAAACTCAGAAGTTCTGTGCTGAAGAGTGCACTCCACTAAAATGGATATAGTAAGGAACAATGATTAAAACCCAAATTACATCTATTAAAACACTCAGTATTTCAAATGGTATATAAAGGAGACAAACTGAATAATCTGCAGTTTTAGAAACTTATGCAGACAAGATACAGAGTATTTTCACCTTACTAAATATAGGGATCTAGAATCTTTCAATTTCTTTAAAACCAACGAAAAATAGGTTCTCAGCAACTAAGACAGACCCCAGTTGCTGGACTGGGGAATTAAGAGACTACAGGAAAGTCTGTATTTAAAAAAAAATTTTTTTTTCAAACTCTGAAATCATTTCAATAAGATTCCAGTTTGATGTACCAGGCTTTAAATAGTATGTTTTTTTCAAATTCCTTTAAAAATATTTTATAATGTTTTTTCTGCTCCCCTGTTAAAATTTTACCTAAGGATCTTTTTAAAGCAAGGGTAGACTGATTAGGGAAGCAGTGAAACTGACCACACAAGAAGTACCAGCAAACATTTTTCCCCATCATTTTTTTTCAAAACATCTTAGTAAATACTCAATTTTTATTAGTGCAGTTTTCAAATCGATGTGCCTCCTTACAAATCAGTGCTATATTAAAAAAAAAAGAAAAAAAAAAGAAAAAAAAAAAGAGTCCAAACAAGGAGTTAACTGTTAGAGAAAGGAGAGAATTGGGATGAGATTGAGGAGGAAAAAAACCTTGAGCTGACATTTATCAACATGAAGTGGTCACAGGAATCCAGTTTGCATTTTAACAGCTCTGTAGTTAGACCACGTTAATAGTGGCTGCACTAGTAAAAATATGCAGGAAAGAGTCAAACGTTACTGGCATTTAGAAAAAAATCCCTATACTAGAATCTTTGTTAACAGATCACAATTCACCTACAACTACATGACTTGAATGGAAGGAAAATGGAGAGATTTGGTAATATTACAGTACTATGGATACCTATGGTACACAATTGTTAGGTGTTCATGAGAAAGAACTAAGTCCATGCAGCTCCCCACCTAAAACTCAGGCTATGTCTACCCTGGCCCTTTTGTCAGTCAGGGGTATGGAAAAAAAAAAAAAAAAAAAAACCACACACACCCCTGACTGACAAAAGTTTCACAGAAAAAAGCATGAATATAGACAGCGCTTGGTCAGCGAGAGATGCTCTCCCGCCAACATAGTTGCTGCCGCTTGTTAAGGGTGGTTTAATTATGCCAGCAGAAGAGCTTTCTCCCGCCAGCATAGAGTGGCTACATGGGAGAACTTACAGCGGCATCTGCAGTGTAGACATAGTCTAAATCTAGTCTCACCTCCTATTCCTTTACTTACCACATTGTGAACAGTTTACCCAAGAGCACCAAAATGACTGAGGAAAAAATAGGACATTGAAAAACTTTAAAATGCTTGGTTTATCATCACTTACCCACATGCCACATACTGGCCATTTTTTGATACAGCAAGACATGTTCCACGCAAGCAGCCTTCATCAGTGAACCTGTTTAGACAGCGCCTACTTTTCACATCCCAAATGAAAACTTCACCCTCGTCTAATTATGAGCAAAGGAAAAGTAACTGTTAATGAATTCTACTGTATAAAACCTAGTAGCAATTACATAACCATGAAAAAATTGGGCACGATCAAAATTTACTTTTAAGATCTACTTTAGAGAAATCTGAACCATGCATGTCTAGAAATATCTATGGTCTCCAAGTTCGTCAGAATAGTAGGAAAAACCGACCCCCCACACACCTGGAAAACAAACTAACAAACAGGCTGACATTCAAATTTCATACTTGCAAATCAATTGTTTGTACACTCTTGAATAAAGATAAAGGAGTTAACACGTGAAACTAACTTAGCCTAATATGGCAATTCACTTCTATTTATGCTATTTTTGGTACAAAAAAAGGCATGCGTCTACATAGATACCAGTAAAAACGTATCTAGCCAGAATTACAGGCCACTATCATTCCCATTTGGTATGTACTAGATTTACCTAATATTAAAGTATTGTTTTAAATGCAAGTCCCCAAAACATTAAGCCATGTGAGTCTGTATTCTCCACCCAAGTGTTCTATAACATAGTCAAAGCACAGCAAAAGACCCTGCCACAGCCCATCTTCAGGGGCCTGAATAAGCTTTTAAGTTAAACTAACAGAAATCCTCCTTCTGAGGGAAAGGCAAGATCACCTTGAAGGGATAAGAGTACAAAAAGCAAGCATAGTCAGATGCTTCAATATGCCATACCAGTACAGAAAGGCTGTTAGTACACTTTGCTCAGAATTCTCTGGTACAGCTAGGATGTATAAGTTAACATGCATTGTTTTCTTCTAAATTGTTGCTAAAATTTTTTCCTATGTGTGTCACCTTGCTTTCAGCTTCTCAGTTTGTCCACAATTGAGGAATGTCAGCGTTTTGACCAGAATTCAGTCTCCCATATGTAGTGTACAGTGCACTTGGTTTTGTGTTCTAATCGACACAGCCAACAGCAGCATAACGTCAGACAGCAGATAAGTAAAGAGGGAAGATATAAATCCTCAACCAGAAATAATGAGCAGCTTTTTGATTCAAAGCAGGAGAGGAGAAAGCTGAATATACCAACTTCTTGTTAGAGGGTTTCAAAAAGGGTAAATTTCAGTAGTATCTCTCTTTCCCTCTTAAGCGCCATAACTTCCAAAGTAGGAATAGTAAAGAATTTTCGTGGTGGTCAAATATGTATCAGCAAGTGTGTCAATTCAGGCCAGTAAAGTATTCCCATTAAATATTACAGAGTATGATGCAAGCATTCACCTATAATGATTTTTCTTTAAAAGCAAGTTCAACAGGATATGAAAAATCTAGTTTTGCTAAACTATAAGTAGTACATGACTGTCAAGCATTTTGGACATAATCCTTGTTCATCCTTCTATTCTGCTCACCATCAAACTAACTTCCTTTCATTTGCCTTCTTGCTATTTTACCCTGTATTCAACAATCCCTTAATCTTTTTTGGACATCAGTGACGGATGACAGTATATGGCCAAAAGTAAATTAGGGTTTATATACATATTTAGAGAGGTACATGGAGTCTGAAGCTTAAGGGTATCATTTCCAAATGCCACTCTAACAGCCTAATCAACTACAAATAAAATCCATAAACTTTAGTTTTCAAAGTGATTGAATCTGAAATTAATGTTAAGAAAACACAAATGACTTACCAGAATTTGTGTAAATTTTGCTGCTATCTGGAGAGAATGCTGATGCAACAGCCTTTCCATTTATTTTCATACTGCCAATCAGCTCCTTTGTCTAGGAGAACAAAGAGTAACAATTATTCAGAAGACCAAGAGAAATCAGATCTTTGTCACTTGTGGAAGTCAAATATTGCCTGAATTCCCACCCACCAACCCTAATATTTAATTATCAGAATAAGTATATCAAAGAATATCTGATTCTTGCTGCATCTAGCAGGACTTGGGTTTTACAAACTCAGGCTCCAATCCTGCTCTTGCTCTTCACAGGCACATGGGTCCCTCTGCATAGAAACAGTTGCAGATCAGGGCCACAGGGAACGTTAATAAGAGTAGTTTATTTTGTGCAATTGCATCTAACCAATGATTCCAGATTTAATTTGAGGCAAATTTCTCTATAAATATTTTTCTCACAGGCAATATATGAATGATATTGATTCTTTTCTGATTCCCATCATAATGCACTACACACAATTATACAATACAACAGAACTGTTTGTAAGTATTCAACTGGAGAATACAACTGGGTCTACTGCATTTTGTGAATTAGAAGTAAGCTGATTTTAAAAGGTAGCTTCCAAATCCATTAGAAAATATTCCCTCCTGAAACAGGTAACTTTAAATGCTTTTAGATAAGTTCAAGACTATTGTTCTCTGCTGCTGTCTCTCCCAAAACTTGCTCCCACAAAAGGGCAAAGTAATCACTCTTGACTGTCAGATATTCAAGGGCAGGGAGGACACCTATAAAAAGGAAAAGGACAATCTCTTTTCTTCCGTTTTGTGATACCATAAAAAAAAAGTGTTAATATTGCTTAAAACATGAACACATTAACTTATATTAAGTATTTAAACCTGTGCACAGCCTACTCATTTTTGACAGGGTATTTCATCTCCTTTGTGTGTTTTTGGCTTGCTCCAAATACAATATGAAGATTGTCATTTAACATATAGTATTCTATGCAAGATTCACTTCACTAAGTGAAGTGAAAATGTGTCAGGACAATTATGAACACAACAGGAAGACATTAAAATCCATGAACACCTGAAATAGCTCACTCCCATTTTTCTGACACAAACATATTGCTATTTACAAGGTTTTACGTGGGTATTTTTTGTGCTTCTCCCCAAAAAAAGTGCATTGGTGTTTTAATGTGAATACAAGAGCTGGATGAAACGTGAATGTGAATGAAAACGTCTAGAAATCTTCAGAGCGAAACAGCAGTGTAAGTTTATCCATAGCCCCACTGATGTGCCTCATATAGTACAGGTTACTGCAATGGACAGTATAGTTCAGTCTTCATTACCTGCTCACTTTTAGGTACCTCTGCCAAAATTAGGGCCATTGGGGTAGTGATTTTTGTCATGAATACTGTTTTCCCACTAAGAAATTGCAAATCAGTCTATCACTACCAGATGGATGGGACTTCAAACAGAGTTGAAAAATTTCATATCCATCACCAGTGTCATGAGTTATCCAGTTCCACTACTAACCATGAACAAAATTGTTTTAAGAAAAAACTCTGCCACATACAACCCTTTTTTTAAAGCAACAGTCATATCATCAAAAATGGTGCACCTTATTTAGTGTGTCATGGTAAAGCCCCTTCATTTAAAGTACAGAAGTATTTTCAAAATTAAGCAGATGCAAGAGTTAACGGTTTCCAAAGAGCTACAGATGATATTTTAGATTAGCTGTTCTCAGCCTTTTCTGTGGTGGACAACCCCTTGCTCCCCCCAGCATGCCCACTTAGCAATATGAACTGTGTAATCACAACTCCTTGATTCCATGACAACATACCCCAGGGGTTGAGAGCCCCTGTTAATGACAAACAAAACAGCTACCTTCATTGCCAACAAATGAAGATAACCTGAGGTCCCAGTAAGCAGCAGGAACGATCCATCTGGAGATACTTCAAACTTTCTGATAAATTTCTCTTGCATTCCTTGAAGAAAAAAAGTAAACTTTCAGAACTTTAATTTACACCAATGAGTTTATCACTTTGTGTATCGTACAGCTTCACTGTGAAAAGTGTGCATCTCATAAAGGCACCTGTTTAACACTCTTCTCTTATATGGATGAGCTGTCTCTTCAATTAACAAGATCGGGCTGGCTGATAAGCTTTAAATATTTTGTCAAGTTTCATATTCTATCTGGCCTAAGCATAACACAACTGATAGCCAACCTTTTAAGAGTTCAGATTCTAGAGAGATTTGTGTTCAAGTTTTATTTTAACAGAATATTCTCTAAAAGAGTTCAGGCTTACAAATAAGATTTTGGCAGAGAGCCTCCTTAGAATATTGACATATCAGAGTGTCAACGAGATTTTTTTAAAGTATTGCAACATGTGTATATACTTACTACATTCAGAAGTGACTGAGATCTATAGTAAATCTGGATTGGTACCATTAAGCATTTTACTTTTTCTTTCAGAAGTTTTATAATTGTAGACCTTAAAAAGCATTGAACATCGCAATAAAACCTCACCTCTTATTTGTTGAACAGGAATAATATTTCCACTCATCATGTCATACACATAGAACAGTTTACTGCGTGTACCAGTAGCTATAACTTGTTCTCCATCAGCACTGAAATGAGCCTTATAGACTGGAAAGCTTTCCAGATGTATGCTCTGTATCTTTGGATTAGTTTTACCATCCACCTTCAAGAAGACAGAAAAAAAGTTGTTTTTGCTCTTCATACATTCATTTGTAATGTGCCTTTCAGATATATTTCTGTATGCAAGTACAAGAATCAAGAATGTGTAGTCAATACCAGCTGAAAAAAAAAAAATCGCTCCATTCAATCCAAAAGAAACCTTCAAATTATGCAGCCTGAAGAAAACAAATTTCACATATTTCGGATGTGGCCAAAGTAAAATAGATCACAGGTGAGAACAGTTTCCAGATAGAGACCCTCAATTAAGAATATCCCACCCCAACTCCAGCCAAACAACTCAGCCAACCATAATTCCTATGGCGACACATGGAGAGGTGGATCCCAGCAACAATCCTATCTAATGCTTTTTTGGCATAATAAAACTTATTTTATATTTAATATAGCCAACACTTTAGAAGCACATTAAAAAAAGTGATCCACTACCTCATTGTTCATTTCACAAACTCAACACAAGCTGCTCACCTGAAATAGTGATATAGACCGATCTAGTCCAGCAGTCATAACTACTTGTGCAGAAGGATGGAACTGCACAGTTCTCAGTTTAGCATCAGAAGGACGTTCATTATTAGCGTCCAAGCAATTTTTCATCTAGAAAAACACCAGACCAATGTGATTTAAATGCAGTCATTAGTTCCCTATCCAACTGCATGTCCCTCCTCCTCTCCAACTGCATGTCCCTCCTCCTCTCCACTCATGGAAACAGGGCTTAAAGGGATTTCAGCTTCACTGATCTTGTAGAGTACAGACGTGCAGGAGGGACCTTGGGTTAACCTTGTAAACATTCTGCATAACTGTAGAATATCACCTAGTTCAGACATTAGACTAAAAGGTATTCTGAAGTTAGTTTTCATATTTCTGTGCATTAAAGAGTGTCATCCATAGCACACTATGGAGTAGCTGTAAATAAGGTTTCAACTGACCTTCCATTTTAAGTCTAATTTTGCTTTTCCTCCACCTCAACTTTTGAAAGCCACAAAGGAATGTCAAACATAAACATAGCACAACAGTGAACAATAGCCTCAGTGGTAGAGATAAGTTCTTCTATTAATAAAATAGCAAAATGCATCACACTTTTTTTTGAAAAAATAATCAGAAAATAGTTTACCCCGTTTACTACAATTTAAAAATTGGCAGTCTGCTAATCTGGAACAATATAATAATCTGAAGCAGACTACTTGTTTCAGTAAGAGGGTGTTTCAACATGGAGTGGATCACACAGGGGGCCTCAGAGGACTGGGGGTATAGAAATCTCTGAATTGTTCTGCAGAGGCTCAATTTCAATTAAAAAAATAAGTTTCTAGCTATTATAATTACAAAGAAAACATTCAAAGTGTGAAACAAGAGTACTGACTGAACAGCTTGCAGAGACGCTGAAACACCTCTGAGGGGTAGAACGCCTCATTTATTTCAATGTGTAAAAAAATAAGATGCCAATAATAATTAATGTTGACTTTAGGGTACTCCACTGCTCAAAGCATGTAAGAAAGGAGGAGAAATGTTATGAAGACCTATACCAGTGTCTCCCAAGGTAGTGGGAGGGAAGAGAAGAGTACTGAGGACTAGCCAGGGGGTACAGATGTAAGAATTGAGATAAGTAGGTCTTTAACACCACATGACAGACTTACAACCCTGACTAACTGGCTTCATATTTCTTGGAGAGGGAGTGGGAGGATTTCAGCTTTCAAGAGTTTGGGAAACCCTGCAGTAAGCAATCCACAGAACCACTGGCAAACACTGCTGCCCAAGCAGCAGAATGGCACTACTTGTGTTATAAAATATGTATACATATATCAACAGTAACTATATTCAAACACTTTGAAGGAAATGAGAGGGTAGTTTTACCTGTAAAATGCCTCTTGGTAAAGTCTCTGATGCAGACACAAAATTGCCCGTCTTGCGGAGCAGCTCATCATCTTCATCACTGTCATCTAATTAAAACAGATTTAAAACAGCTTACTGAATGTACAATTTGTTCCTGAATCCCCACATAGATGTTCTTTAAAATTACCTTGTGTGTTCTCTGCATAAGCAAAAGCACAGAGAGAGCACAAAGCAGCAGGTATCCAGTATACAATTAGAACAGGAAAAATGCCAGGCAATGAATGAATCTCTAAGAGGTCACACAAAATAAAGGAACATGTTGAAAGAACTGAACACTTTCCTAATGTATTTAAATAAATTTACCATCATTTTCACTTTTTCTGGCTTTCTTCTTGTCTTTCTGGGCCCAGAAAGGCACTCCTCCCATAGTTCGCTGAAATCTAAAAGAAAAGAGAACTTTCATACGCCCATTCTTTCTTAATAACCTGTATATCATGCTGCCAAAAATTTTTCAGCAATTTTTAACACAGTAATAGCGAGACATTAAAACACCCTCCCAAACAATCTCATCACCTCACTTATATACAGCAGCCACAATCTTCCTTTGCTGCTTTTAACAGATCTTTTCTACTCCAGCTTCCATTAACTGAATTCACTACATAAAAATCTGTGAACAACCTAAACCATAAGACATACATATATAAAATGTTCTCTCCCTCAAACAATGAGGGAAATCTAGTTTTCTTAATAAGGTTTTCTAATGCTTGAGTAGGGCAGTGATGATTTTAAATCTGAGCAAAATACTTAGCCATTTATGTAAAATTCAATTTATACAAAGACTTGCCTACATAGCTAAGTTCACATGCATACAAAAAGGGTCCTTAAATGTAAGGTAATATACACAAATGTGCAATAATAAAGGCACATAAATATTATGCTATTTGCATAATACTTCTGTTTGGTTCACAATTCAAGTCTTTATTAAACAATGCACTTTTTCCTGCCTAAATTGCAATGTGAATTGATTTATTAGTCTCTTTCTTATTCCCAATTGTTCTGTTGCATACAAAGACAGCTAACGTTCCCCCTGTAGGGCTGGATGCATTGGATTGATGAAGCAACATATCTACTTACATATGACAGATTTTACGAAGCCTAAATTTGTAGATTATCTGCTCTACCATGTTGAATAATTGTAAGGAAACAGAAAAAAGACTGTCTGCTCCAAGGACACAAGCAACACAATTACGAGCTAAGAATGTAGTTTTTTTCATTATACTGGTTATTTGTTAAGTCCTAACAACATGATTGATGCTGTTGGAATGAATTGAAGTTATTTGCCTGAATTCCTTGGTCAAAAGGAGAAAAGGGCATCTTAAATGCTCCTAATAGGGGGAAACTGACTTGACCACAACACATCTAATCTCATGTTACTAAAATTAGCAGCAAAATTATGTTAACATAATCAATTAACAATTCTTACTGTTCCTGAAGTCTCTTTTGAAGATTTTCTTTGGTAAGCTTCTTCTCTGCATCACTTTTCATCATGTCTTTCCGATAACGATGGGTCATGTCAACTCTAGGAAACAGACATTCTATATGTTAAAGCTTTGCAGAAAGTGTATTAACAGTCCTTATTTTCTTTAAATCTTCAAGAAGCAGCCATTTAAAATAGCAAACTCTGTATTTCTACCAAGTCTTAAAGTCAATATCTCTATTTCCCCGTTCCCAGGATTACAACCTTAGGAGCTTAACTCACATTTCCTCGGTTTCATCTTCATCATCCACCCATGCTGGTTTTTTAGATGGAGGAAGATTATCTTTTGCTTCATTCTCCACTTCTGAGTCACTGGAGTCCTCTTTCAGAAGATTTCCCGTGACTACATCAAGCTTTAAAAAACCCATATCATTTGGTCAAAAACATTGGTCAAATATAACAACTTTAAACAGTAGAAGTTTAAGACATTTCTCCACAAGGGGAGAAAAATCAAGAACAGTAAAACCACCACTCTTCCAGTGTTGGAAGGCTGCGTGGGCAGCCAAGGTGGATATAGAGAGTGTAGTTCCTTCCTCCACAGCAAACCAGCCCCCTCTCCCTGATATTTATCTATCACCTCCCACAAGTGCCCTCCCTGATGGGAACGGGATGGGCGCCTACCACCCCTCCCATAGTCCATTCCCCACTATTTCTCATAAAAGGTGAAAGTTTAGAAAATAGTTTATTTATACTAGAAAATACATAATAAAATAAAATCCACCTGCCTTTTGCTACTGATAGATTAGCCTAAACCAGGGGTTCTTAACCTTTACTGCAGCCTGCACCCCCTTTGGTTCTCAAAATATGTTCTTGCACCCCTTATCAAAAATTGCGGAAGTAGGTCAGTTCTTTAAACCTAGATATATTTTTTGTTTGTATATTACAGTAATCATTAAAAAAATATATAATGTTAATAAATACACAGGTTCAATGAAACAAAGCAGTTGCACTTAGGTGCCTGTGCTTAAATTGTGTTTTTGATTATTTACCTTCTAAAAAAATCTGGCATGTCTCGCACGCCCAGAAAGAGTATCTTGCACCCACAGGGGCTACGTGCACTCCAGGTTAAGAACCACTGGCCTAAATCAACAGGTTCCAGAAATGTAATAAGATGCACCTTTAAACAAGCTATTCCTATATTCTTTTACTCTTAATGCCCTGTGCACCATGGGAATAAAGGGCAACTTCCCCACTAGATCTGGGAACTGTTTCTGCCTCTAAACACATGTTCACTACATCCAAATGCCTGCAGCAATAGCCGCTACAACCTGAAGCAGTTTTACGCTATATTTAAAACTGATCAGAAAAATAAATCATAAATAAATTTAAAGAGATTTAGACAGTTCCCTATGCCATTCTAGTAAGGGCTCCCCGTCCCCTCCCCTCCATACTTCAATTGAAAGCTCAGGCCTGGTCTAGGTTGACAGCAGCACATATGGATATGCACTGCAGTGAAAAGTTGGCTGTGTCCACAGTGCAGTGTGTAGCTAGCTACACATGGCAGTGAAAGGTTCTAGCAGGGGGAGGCAGCAGGACACTACACCACTACCAATAGCAGTGTAGCGGAGGGGGTTGCTGAGTGGGCACCTAGGGTGCATGCTCACAGGGTTCTGCTGTGTCTTTGCTCGCCTAAGCAGTGCCTCGCCATATGCATTGCTATTTGTGCCCGTGCTGGGGACAGGGACTGCAACGCACTTACTCCATGCATGCGGAAAACGTAGCCAGCCTTGGGAACAGAGATGCTCTGCCAGAGCCAGCATGACCATTTTATTGATTTTTAAAACATGAGTTAAATCTATCACACAAATTGAAGTTGGCTACTAAAGCCTTCTATGAAGCACTACTTCTACATCCTTCTTGGTTTCTTGTTATAATTTTGCACAACTCTGTTAATTAGCTTCTTGAATGCAACGCGTTCATCTTTGGTGGCTTCTCATGTGTCCGGTACTTCCATTCCTTCAATTGATATGCTCATTAGTTCATTCACATGATCAGGCAGAAGGCGACTTCTTTCAGAACACAAAATTCTATTCAATGATGAAAAAGAACACTCAGCTGTAGCTGTTGTGACTGGGAGTAGCAAGAGATGAATTCCTACTTCTTTCAGCCCAGGAAACGTAGCTCAAAGATCGGGTCGAGCCACTAGTGATGATAAAAAAAGAAGTTGAAGTCAAATCTTCATTCATTCATCGCATGATATTCCATCCTGTGTTCAAATTCTCTATTCTGTCCTGATCACAAGGCTGCCTCATTGTTGGTAGTGCCTCACTCCACTCAACTGTCAGTGTTTTATAGGACAGGCATCTGTAAAAGCTACGTAAAGGTTGAGTAGAATCTCATCTTCGTAGATGCTTTCCAAAGCCAGTGATAATGGCTGGAGTAATTAAGACAACAGCCAAGGATCGCTCATGAGAAAGCCAGCGGGTTTTCCCAGATTGGACTAATTTAAATGTCAGTCCCAGTGTATCTTCTATATTTTCCAAGATATTTAGTCTTTTTGGACTCTTGCTGAAAAAAGAATATAACGAAGACACTACATTTATAGCCTTTTTAATGTCTTTTGAAGATCCTGCAGCTCATACTAGTGCTAGTTGGAGTAGATGGCCTCTGCAGTGTGTATAGGAGAGATTAGGGTTACACTTTTCTCTGAGCAAAGCTTGTGCTCCACCATGTCTTCCAGAGAAGTTTGTGCATTTGATGGAGCTGCAATCAGCCATCTGTTTGGGGTCCAATTGACAAGCATTTAACTCTAAGATGTGGGTTGTCACAGCTGCAGCCAATGTGTCTTCTATAACTTGAACATCTAGAAATGCATCTACTGGCCTACCACTGACATGAAGTTAACGTACACAGTGACTTAATACTTGATGCCCATTTGCATCGGTGCATTCATCAGCCATGTATGCAAATTTTTTGAATGTGGCGAGAGAGTTCTTTACTTTTTCAACTGTTGAGTCTTTCACTGTTGCACCACATGCATCTAGCCAGTCAGTTGAGTTTCTTGCAAAAAGATAGCGAGCATTTGCTGGTCTTGTTCGGAACCAGCGTTCAGCTTCAAGATGAACAAGTGTCAGTGCACTTAACACTGGCCTCCAGTTTGTAGTGTCTGGTATCTCTTGCTTAAATAGAAAGTATGATGCCACGGCCATGTTTGTTTGCATGAACTATGTTGTGTCTCCAACATTCTTAACAGCCTCATTAAGTACTTCTAAAATTGGCTTTGAAAGTAGGCTTATAAGGCTTTCTGCATGTTGATGCAGTCCAGAGGCCTGGTGTTCTGCTGCCTTTTCACGTAGTTTGTCAGCATTGGCTTTGCTGACTGGTCTGACAAACCAAGCTCCTCCACTTTTACCAATTATAGCATTGGAAAGCTTTCCTTCTTCGTAAGCTTTTTTGCAAGAGGTGCACCAGTAGCCATCTTCTGTAACTTCAATAAATGGGAACACTTTGACCGACAAACATCAGGAACTGCCTTTAGGTTTTGGAGACACTGTTTCCTTCAGTAGGTAGTTGTATTTGTGCTTTGGGCTGGTTGGATGTAAATACACCACTTGAACCTTCAGATGACATGTTGATATATTCTTGGTTCTTGATGTGTTCTTCAGCTTGGTTAGTTTTTGAGGCCTTTGAGTGGAAAAATTGTTGTACTGTTTTTTGCCTATTCATTTTCACTTTGACCTGCAACATATAAAAGATATGAATAAAGTAAATGTTTTGTTAGGATAATGCAAATTTAACACGAGGATAATGCAAACTACACCAAAACAACAGGTCTAGATTTTTTAAAAATTTTTTTTAAAAAAATGTATTTAATTTAAAATTGACTTTTCAAAAGTAAGCCATCATGGGATAAGAGGGAAGTCCTCTCATGGATCAGTAACTGGTTAAAAAGATGGGAAACAAAGAGTAGGAATAAATTATCAGTTTTCAGAATGGAGACAGATAAATAGGGGTATCCCTGAGGCGTCAGTATTGGGACCATTACTGTTCAACATATTCATAAATCATCTGCAGATTTTGCCATGATACAAAACTATTCAAGATCGTTAAGTCCAAAGCAAACTGCTAAGAGTTACAAAGGGATCTCACAAAACTGGATGACTGGGAAACAAAATGGCAGATGAAATTCAATGTTGATATAATGAAAAGTAATGCACATTGGAAAACAATCTCAACTATACATACAAAATGATGGGGTCTAATTTAGCTGTTAACACTCAAGAAAGATCTTGGAGTCATTGTGGATGGTTCTCTAAAAATATCCACTCAATGTGCAGTGGCAGTCAACAAAGTAAACAGAATGTTGGGAATCATTAAGAAAGGGATAGATAGACAGAAAATATAATATTGCCTCTATATAAATCCATGGTACATGCACACCTTGAATACTGTGTGCAGATCCGGTCACCCCATCCCAAAAAAGGTATATTGGAACTGGAAAAGGTACTGAGATGGGCAACTAAAATGATTAGGGGTATGAAACAGGAGGAGATTAAAATGACTGGGAATTTTCAGTTTAGAAAAGAGACAAAGGGGGGATATGATAGAGGTCTTTTAAATCTTGACTGGTGTGAAGAAAGTGAATAAGGAAATGCTATTTAATCCTTCACATAACACAAGAACTAGCAGTCACCCAATAAAATTAATAGGCAGCAGCTTTTTAAAAAACAAAAGGAAGTACTTCTTCACACAACAAAGTCAACCCGTGGAACTCTTTGCCAGGGAATGCTGTAAAGACCAAAACTATAACAGGATTAAAAAAAGAACTAGATAAATTCCTGGAGAATAGGTCCATCAGTGGCTATTAGCCAGGATGGGGAGGGATGCAACACAATGCTTGGAGTGTCCCTAGCCTGTTTGCCAGAAGCTGGGAATGGGCAACAGGGGATGGATCACTTGATGATTACCTGTTCTGCTCATTCCCTCTGAAGCACCTGGCCTTGACCACTGTTGGAAGACAGGATACTGGGCTATATGGACCATTAGTCTGACCCAGTCTGGCCACTCTTACGTAAAAATTAATTATAATAACAAGAATGTTTAGTACAGAAACTCCCCAACATAATGACCACTATAGCAACGATGTGAGATAACCACCTTGGCAAATAAAGCATTTTAAAAGTCTTGGCCTACTAGGAAACACATGCATAAAAGTTTCCATTCCCAGTCACAAATCTAGCATTCTGGAGCAAAGTCACTAAAATATAGTCCAACAAACATTTATTTAACATGCCCCTCACTTTTCCCTCCACTGCACCCCACTCACCGCTGTTGTCCTTGGTCAGTGGAGACTCAGAGTTCAGAGGTGCTTTCACATGAGTTCACCTCCAAGGTGGAGGGCAAGAAGGCACCTTGGTCATTCCTCCAGCTGCTCACTGTTCACTCTGGCCACTGTTCATTGTGCCACTGTTCATCACTCTGTTGCCAATGGCCCTGCGCCATCACCTTCTGCGGCCACCTGCCACTGTGACCTCTGCAAGTTGGTCTCTTGAGAATCCACCCAGCTCTGGGTGATTTCAGCTGAGCTCTCAGTGGAGGAACCTCACTGCTAGTGCAGGCTGGGCTATGTCTTCCACAGAAATACTGTCCCACAGCAGGTCTAAGCACTTAGACCTGATTATCAGTGATTTCAGCTGTAGTGGTTGCTTAACAAAACAAAAGACTATCTATGGAGCTTTGTCTTTCAACAGTGGAGTGGAGCAGGTCAAATAGTACTTGTGACTCAGGCAGACCATCAAGCAAAACACCTGTCCCCACCCGCTCTCCTGATGCCCTCAATCAGCACAGGCTAAGTACAGTTCTACTGCCCTTTACTCATACATAAAGAACAACAACATTTCACCCCCCCCCCCGCCATTCAAGTGATTCGTAACCTAACCCCAGCCAAAATCTATCACTTGGGCAACACAGCTCTGTTTACTGGATACCTAGTTAGATATTAGGTGTGAATGTAAATACAATCTGGTCCTGAAGCCTTTCGCCCCAGCTCATCATTAGGTGTCAGAGAGAGCTCATTTAGACTTTGCTTACAAACCGTAATTTGAAATTATTAAGTTGGCCAACATCACCGAAATGAATGTACTTACATTGTCATAAAAAAATAACAGCTGTATAAGGAAGCTAGTCTATGTTCATACTTTTCAAATCTACTCTTTTAGATACACATATTTTATCACACACTGTATATGCTTTTAAAGTGTGTATTAATGTTTCAGTTTCAATTCAAATTTCCAAAGTCACTCAATTGTCATGTAACTACTTCACAAAACTTAGGGGGAGGGGTGTCGGGGAAAATTCGGGGGGGGGGGGGGGGGGGGAAGAATCACTGTTCGGGCCCCAGGTCTCGGAGGGCAGGCAAGGGGGACACAGGGAGCGTAGCTCCTCCCTCCGCCGCAAACCAGCCCCCCCCCCCCTTTTCCATCATCGCCGCCTCCTCTCTCAAGCGCCCTCCCCGCCGGGCACCTACCTCACCACCCCCTCGCCGCCTCACCTGCCTGCCCGGACCCCGCAACCGCTGCAGCAGCGCCTCCTCCTCGGCGCCCTGGCTGCCGCCGAACACCAGCTCCTCCAGGCACCGCTCCACCGCCGGCCTCCCGGCCAGCACCCGCAGGTGCCGGGCGCGTCGGGCCTCCTCGCCCCCATCCCCCGTCCGCGGCGACGGCCGCCACCGCTTCTTCGCCGCCCGGACCCGGCCACGCTTCCGCGCGGGTCTCCGACTAGCCGCCGCAGCGCGCGCCGGCTCCCGCTCCATGCCGACCGTACCGAGCGCCGAAGCAGGCGGCGTCGCTCGCTAACCGGAAGCGGAAACAGAAAGATCTGTCTCCCACGTGACCACGTACTTACCTCACCAGCCCCCCGCCTCTTTCACGTGATTCACTCCGCTACCCTTCACTCAAGACATTCTCACATGACCCATCCTTCTCTTCCACGTGATAGGCTCCCAGGCCGGACTATTCTATTGCCCCTACAGACGGGACCACTTATAACGACTAACCTTCTGGACGGTAATACGGGGCTCAGAAGCAGCGAGTCAGGTGAACCGGCCCATTGCCAGGCTGTTTTTAGCACGCCGCTTCGCACCCCCTCTCCACAAAATGGTTCGGTCCAGAGGGATACGGCGAGCGAGGAGGCTCCGAAGACTCGGGGACCCAATGAGAGCGCGCGGCGGGCTGGGCGCTGCGCGTGCGCGCTGCCGTTATGCTAATGTTGTTGATATTCTGGGCAGGGAGTTGAATTTCTTTCTCTGCCTAAGTGAGAGGCTGAACTTTCCAGGCCACCTCCTGTCCCAGCCGGGCCCTGCCCCTCGGAGGGGAGGGGGGAGAGAGGGAGAGGGCGGAGGGGAGGGGGGAAGAGCAGCAGGCATCCCCTGCCCATGAGGGCCTGATGGAAAACACAAAGGACCTGGTGAGTAGCACAACCCCGGGGGAGGCAGGGCAGCCGCCGCTGCGGTGGGCTCGCCTGGCTTGCTGGGGGGTGGGCGGGGGCTGAGCGCGGGCGGTGGGGGGGGGACGGCTGCAGTGGTTGTGGGGAGCAGCCCTGGGGCTGCGGGGAGGGGGTGCAGGGGCAGTGCGAGGGGGTTGGGAGCTTGCTCGGGGGGGCGGGCAGCCAGCAGGCGTGGGAACAGTGTGGGAGGGGGCGGGGGGAGACGGAGCTTTCCTTGTGTCTGGGGGCGGGAGCAGAGCAGCTGTGCTGGCCGCAGCACTTGTGTGGGAGGGGAGCAGCCAGGAGCACCCTCGAGCTTCTGTTGTTGTTGTTGTTTCGCTTGTATGTATTTGCAGGGGGCAAACTGGCGGGGACCCGCGGCTGCAGCCTTTCCTAGGTTCCCCCAGGTGCATGTGGGAGGGGAAGGAGCCGCCGCCGCACGCGGGTACGGGGGGAAGGAGCCCGGAGACAGCACTGGGGCTTTGTGCGGGAAGGAAAGAAAACAGCCGCAGCAGTCACAAGCCCTGGTGCTTTAGGCTACTTTGCTCTCCTCTTTTCTGGATTCTCCGCCCCTCCCGGCCCCCTCGTGTGTGTGCCTGCGGGGAGGGAGGGCTGCAGCTCCGATCCCGGGGCTGCTCCGCTGCTTTCTTTTGTTGCGATTCCTCCTGCGGTAATTTTCAGGCTTCCCTTAGTTCCTGTGAGAGCTCGCGCTAGGAGTTTTATTCGTGCAACTTTAATCTGCATAGCAGCTCTGGAACGGACCGTGCAACCAGAGTAGGTTGCAGCAAATGCGGAGTAAAGGTTGCATACAGTTGATATATAATTACCAGAAGGTACTCATGCTGGGACAGTGAATGAGCATAGTGGAGGGGGGTGTTCCGCAGTGTTATGAGAGAGACTTTAATATCTCGCTGAAATACATTGCAATATCTGTCATCACCAGGAGAGAAACTGGTAATGTGCGGGAGGACAGCACAACCCTGCTCAGACAGGTTACCTTTTGTTGTGATCCCTTCTTCCTTCAGAAGATTGTAGTAGGTTTCAGGTCTCTGCAGGCAGCCTTATTGTCTCTGCAGGATCTCCTGACAACCAGAAACAATAGCAATGGGTTGTTTTTGTTTTTACCTGAACAATTCAGGCCTGCCCTGATTCCCATTCGCTGGTGGGGGAGCTGGGTTGGGAATAATACTTTATTATAGTATTATCCCTTTCACAATTAAAGCTTTTGCAATGAGGGTTTAATGAGACACTAGATTTTTTTTCAAATGTTGCAGTCACTTTACCTATGTTGTTAATGACAATTTGGGATTTTTAAAATGCTTTTACTTTTAAAAAATCCAGTGTGACAGTTTGCACGGGTCGGCAACTTTTCAGAAGTGGTGTGCCAAGTCTTCATTTATTCACTCTAATTTAAGGTTTTGCGTGCCAGTAATACATTTTAGCGTTTTTAGAAGGTCTGTTTCTATAAGTCTATAATATTTACTTTACATACAACAATAGTTTAGTTATATAAGGTTTTAAAGATGTTTAAGAAGCTTCATTTAAAATTAAATTAAAATGCAGAGCCCCCCGGAGTAGTGGCCAGGACCCGGGCAGTGTGAGTGCCACTGAAAATCCGCTCACGTGCTGCCTTTGGCACGCTTACCATAGGTTGCCTACCCATGGTTTATGGTTGGGTTTACTTTTGGCATTTTTCTCCCTTTGAGCAATATGACTATGAAGCTAGTTTCACTTTCAGGTTTGTAGTAGTTGGATTTCCAGG
The DNA here is from genome assembly GCF_015237465.2 of Chelonia mydas. Classification (NCBI taxonomy): domain Eukaryota; kingdom Metazoa; phylum Chordata; order Testudines; family Cheloniidae; genus Chelonia; species Chelonia mydas. Next base: position 12,574,869 of record NC_051254.2, read on the forward strand.
TACTGCATGAAAATTCTTGGTTTTAAAGAGCTACTGGTTATAGTAGACTTTTTTTAAAAAATTGACGAACCAGTTCTGTTTGTCATCTTTTATAAAACCTTATTCTTACAAAATGTACATGTTGGGCCATATTTAAATTGGTAGTGTCCCTTTAAAAGTTTCTATTCTTTTTATAGGGAAGTTGTCATTTAAAGCTTGAGAGGCAGCTTAGTGATTTGATGTTTTTAGTGTCAGGGAGTCACACACGGGTCTCAAAGCTTCAAAATGAGGTAAATAACAATTATATTTTAGATTTTTTTTTATTGTATTAAGTAACCAATCTAGAAGAAAATTTAAATCAGTATGCTAAACTTGCCTTACAAACGGGGGGGGGGGGGGGAGGAGGATCACTTGGTCTATAAAATAGCAGCTTTGTAATTCAGTGGTATATAGTCTATTTTAACTAGCTTTTTTGAGCAAGTCATAACACAGACTACTGGAAAACATAGGAAGGATAAGTTTCCTAGCTGGGGAGTTATTTAACATACAAAGGAACAAATAATTTAGGCTTTAGTCCTGAAAACACTTAAGTATGTGAGTAACTTTACACAGTGGGACAGGATTGGGGCATGGAGGCAAGATTTCCTTAGTTTCTGCTTTATAAAAATTAATGGCTGGATGGGGGAACATAGGTTAAAGTGTTTAAGGGTTCGTGCTCCTGGTCTTTCATTTTTTTTCCTCTTAATCCGTAAAATTCGGCCTGATTTTGCAAGGTGCTAAGCACTGTCAACTGGCAGCTAAGTCAATTTCTCTCCTTGTTGCTGTGCAAAAGGCCCATAAAATGGAGGCTGCAAACAGCAAGCCAAACGGACATGGGAAACAGACTATGAAGAATGATGTCAAATAGACACACTGAAGACAGAAGTGTATTTCTATAGCTGTTCAGCGAGTCATTCTACATGTTACTTTCGTAAAACATTCAGATAGAATTTATATTTGTAAATGTTTCAAAACCCGCTGTCCAGAACTTGTAGGTAAGTTATAGGATTCCAGGGAATCAGAAATAAAGATTTTTATTTTATCTTTTTTAAAAGCTGGTCACATTACCTTTAGATGCTGCTTAATTGTTTGTTTTTCCTACTGCTGTAATGTTGTGAGAAGGTATTAAATTCACAGTGCAACGGGGGATACAATTATGCTAAAGCTTTACATTTTTAATAAGTTGCTGTAGGGAAAATTGTTTTGACAAGATTTGATTTAAAAACTGTTGTAATATAACCAGTTTAATTTTTTTGTGGTTTAGAGCAGTGGCTCTCAACCTTTCCAGAGAACTGTACCCCTTTCAGGAGTCTGATTTGTCTTGTGTACCCTCAAATTTCATTTCAGTTAAAAACTACTTGCTTACAAAATCAAACATAAAAATCCAAAAATGACGTCGCACCTTACTGAAAAATTGCTTATTTTCTCATTTTTACCATATAATTATAAAATAAATCAATTGGAATATAAATATTGTACTTACTATTTCAATGTATAGAGCAGTATAAACAAGTCCTTGTCTGTATGAAATTTGAGTTTATACTGACTTCGCTAATGCTTTTTATGTAATCTGTTGTAAAACTGGGAAACTGTTTAGATGAGTTGACATGCCCCCTGTACCATACCCCTGGTTGAGAACCACTGGTTTAGAGTTTGATCAAGCTCAGAGCTAGGACTGGGATAACTGCATATAATGTCAATGGTCTCTTGATTAGAAGGAATGTGTACATTGCAGTATTCTTCTAACATGAGGAGAAATGTTGCATAGAGATAATGTCTGATAGTTGAGAATATTTGCTTAAATAGTCACTGCTCCTGGATACTGGGTAGCAGTGGTGACCTTATGTGCCTCAGACTTAGAGGTTATGCTCATCCTTTAATGCAAGAGTGTTGATCCCTGCCACATTCACCTCCTCTATATGCAGTGTACTTTGGGTTAGGCTTGAACATCACGTGCAGACTGAACCTGAAGTAGGATGCAGCTGCCAACCTCTATGTTGGATAGGCCTTTGTTAGGTCATAAACTGTACTCAAAGTTCTGCGCAGGTTCCTTGTTTTCTTCTGTAAGTAGTTCTTGAACAGTCTGGATGGTCTTGAACCTGGATTCTCTAGACCTTCCCCCACACCTCCACTTTCAGCTTGTCTTGTCATGGCAGTTAAGTGCGGCCACGATGTTCTTGCTGTGAAGCTACCCAGGCTCAGTAGTAGGACATTCTCAGCTGAAGACTTCAAGCTTTTGGAATTTGCTGCCCATGATGGCCTGCCACTGCTTGAGTTCAATCTCCAAAATGACACAATTTAGGAAGTTTTTTTATGAAGTATTGGATGTGGTAATTTGTTTATTTTGCTTAGTTCTGGCTTGTGTAAGGTACCTTCATCAATAGCATTGTAGATTGTCTCAGTTTAAAAAAAAAAAAAGGGCACATTACTGTGTACAGAGAACACATGCAGTCATATGCTTAGTTTCTACATGCAGTTATTAATATTATGCAGATCAGATAATTGCATATTGTAGGGACTATAATTTCCATTTATCTGATTGGCACATACCAATTTAGACATATTTGCGTGCTCAGCTTTAGGGAGGGGAAAAGGTGTTAACTTTTTGTGTGATAGCACTCAATGATTAGAATGGTTACATGTTTTCAGATATTTGATACAGATAGGCTGTATGTCACTAGGCATTCACTCGTCGGAGGATTGTGTCGTAGAAGGCACAGATTAAACTGTTCTTTAAAAAGCCACATAAGTATTTATTTATTTCACCAGCAGCTGCATTCAGTCCCATTTCCACATAAATTTGAAGTGCTCTGTATGTCCCAAGTATGCCAAAAGCCTTTTTTTCTGCTGAGGAGTCCATAATCCCTTTAAGGAAGCAAGCCACAGCCTATGTGCCCAAAGTTCCAGGTCCGGTACCTTCTTTCTAGCAGCTGTGACTTCCCTGTGCTAGCATACCTGTCTCTGGTGCTGTTTCCCCCAACACTACTTTAGTAAGATGCCTTTCTGCAGTGCTACCACTCTTCCCAGTGACTGACGTTAAAAAAACTCTATATGGTCCCAGATTCTTCCCACTCCCAGCATGCTTTGCAAAAGGATACCAATAGGCAGGGCTCCCCTCCATTAAGCTATCAGTAGGTGAAGCTAGCTGGCCTTTATCCTATCCTAATTTTGACATTGATGCAAACTTTCTACAGCCTGCTTCCTGTTAAATCCCACATCAAAAAGTGCTTGGGTTTTTCCTTCCTTTTTGTATGTGTAGTTCACACCATGTATATCTATATACTAATGGTCAATTACTTAATATGATACAATTCTATTTGAGAAAATTAAAACCGCTGTTAGTTTCAGGCAGACTTTTAAAAAGAGTAAGTTATCCAAATGTCAGTGCTTTCAACCTGTCCTTTCCACTTATTGATTATTACTAAGGTACTTGATTGCAAATCTGAAAGTTATACTTGGTCCCCTTCTGCTTATAGTTATTCTACCTAGGCTTGTGATGTCAGGTCTTGTAATCTAAGCAAACCCAGTCCTGTGGGAAGCAATATCAGTGGTTCTAGAACTAGTACTCTTCTCTGATGCTGCAGCAGATTCTGTCTTTCAACAAGGTATTAAAAGGAGGCTTCTGTGGCGCACGCTGCAAGAGTAGAGGTGCTAGACATGATCTGGCAAAATTCCAGTTTCAGTAAATTGCATACTGTCTCCCTAAATTTCTCCTGAATATATATATGTTTTCCCCTATTTCTGTACTTACTAGAGTGTGATCTAAGGATCAATAACTAAATATTAAGGCTATACAGCATTAAATGTCTGTTGTGTATAGCTCTTCAAGAGCCTGCAAATTCTGAGAGCTTTTGAGATTGCTGAGAGTCAGCATACAAAATGACGATTTAAGGAAAGGAAAATATTCTTTGACACTAAGACACCTTGTAGGTTTGGGAAGGAATCCCCACGGCTGTATCCAGTCAAATTTACTGTTAGTAGTGGTAACTGGCTTGAAGACGCAACAGAAGAAATATACTTGTGCTAGTTCATAGAATGGGGAAAAACAATAGAATTGATTAGGATTATGCTCCTGCATCTTAGCAGGTTCCCCCCAGACAGCATGAAATAGACTAGTGGTCATCATGAATGCCATGAGGGAATCAAAGTCACAGAAGTGGAATCATGATGCAAGTTCACTTCCTTATTTAGCTGCAGGCATCTTGGAGTGGTTCAAGTAAAAGGATCAAAACCTAAAAAGAAAGGGAGAGATTAGGAAAGAGAAGGGTGCCACACTTCATCCTGGGTCTGGTTTCTTCTCCCCCAACAGAAAGATGTGGGTAAGTTCCTTCTAACAAAAAATAAATATGATGCCAACATAAACAAACCTTTATTTAATTAATCTTATTCCAGGCCAAATTTAATCTCTCTTGTTTGAATCACTGAAATAGGGATGATATTGTTTTTATTATCTATAGCCTTTTGTGTCTTCAGATTTCAGACCACATAGTCCAGAAATATCGCCCTGCCTGTACAGCAGGAGTAAGTTATAGATTCCCGTGGCATGACTTAACTCCTTTGTTGCCACATTTCTCATTATTTATAGGCTGCATCTGTTATGTAGTTCAGCAGCTCTGCATAGATCAGATGTTTGTTTTTCATTATACATATCTGTCCATGGTATACTTCTAAAATGCACCTCCCCACTCTGATGATATCCTGAAAATGTTTCCCTGAAAATCTGGGTCTTGCTGCATGGTAACTACATTGATGTATTGCAGTTATTTGGCCAAGTGAGAATGGGCTTATGAAATATTATGGGGCTATGCATGATATAAATATTTTTGTCTGTAAGACTCTTCATTAGATTTGCTATTTTGAAAGTGTATATATTTTTCCTTTTGGAAAAACTGTAGTTTTGTCAGTTTATAAACTGTGCGCTGCACAAATCCTAGAGTCATAGGGTTAGAAGGACTGTAAGGGTCATCTAGCAGTCTAAGCCCCTGCCCAGATGCAGGATTTGTTGTGTCTAAGTCATCCAAGACAGATAGCTATCTAGCCTCCATTTGAAAACCTCCAGTGAAGAAGCTTCCACAACCTCCCGAGGCAGTCAGTGCCATTGTCCTTCTGTTCTTACAGTTAGGAAGTTTTTCCTGAGACTTAATCTAAATCCCTGAGCATACACATACAATGCAAATATTAATCAACTCCAAGAGTGTTAGAAGCAAATTCTCCCCTAAACACAGATGCCATTCACCTTCTGGCAAAAGTCTGAATAAAAATACTTTATAGAAGCCACAGTCTTCTTTTTAAACTTACACAGACAGCGCCTTCCCCTCCAAACCAAAACTTCCACATTTCAATGGGTTAAGATAATGGAACAGCTTGACCAAGCACAAGATTTATGGAGGAGGAATGTTATGCCACCTTGAGCAAGTATGTATTGGTAGGTACATTTGGTGTGTATGGTCATTTTGAAGATGGCTAGATTGATAGCTCCATGTGTTCTTGAAACATATTAATTTAAAACATTTTTGCTAAGTGTGTTTTCTTTCATCTGTGAATGATTTGACAAAGAGGGGTTGGCCTAGACTGAATGCCATGGTCAATACAGTGTTAAACATCAACTGTAAGAAGTTACAAATCTAATGAAATGTTGAGGATGAAGACTTGCTTTCCTCTTGGTTAGTGTGCTGATCTGTAACTGACCAGAATTGTTACTAGAACACTGTATCCATGGCAACCTGTTGTTCAATTGCTAACTTAATTTTAACACACAGGAGGTAATAACTGAGCTTGCATCTCTTAGGCTTATAATCGCAATAAATAATGGCCTGCAGGTGAGGCTTTTCCTAACAGTGAGGACCTGGTCTGGTCTTGGTCTTTTGAAGTCAATGCAAGTTTTTCCATTGAGTTCAGTTTGGGTCAAATTGGGGTCTAGTTCAAGAACGTTCCACTCCTCAGCCAGTTGCTGACCGGAAGGAAATTCCCGTGGTTCACCTGGTTGTCATTTTTTAAAATATAATTTTGAATTACTAGCTGAGGAATCTCTGTGTCGTTTACAGTGCATTGACATTTTTGACGTTTGAGAGCTGTTAGTGAGGTAAATGTGTATTCACCCCATTACGTATTGGTGGTTTTGTTTTAAGGGGGTGGGGAGGCTAGGACTGGGTGGGTGTGGAAACTATATTCCTCTCTGAATATTAGAGAAGTTCTCTCCATACCAGGATTTAGGCATATTGCCAGGCAAGAGTAGAGGATCTTCATTTAAAAAAACAAAGAGAGAGAGTGGAAAGATTGAAAACAAATGTCCTAAAACACGCAGAGTAGGGACGATCCAACCAGATTAGATGACTGGACCAGCAGGTGGCAAATGTAAAATAAGTTCGTTCTCAATGGAACAGTCGCCTAGCATGCTGATCAGGAAAAAAGATTTGGAGGATTATTTTGGAGAAGTCTTAAAACTAGCAGTACAGGGAGCAGGTCCAGTGTAAAAAAGGAAAGTGAAATCCAGTCTTTTAATATCCCTTCCAGTCTCTTAGTGTACATACTAACTTTCAGGCAGGGTTGGCTTATCAAAAATATCAGGGACAAAAACCTAGCTTTGAGTTTTTCAGCTATCTTGCAACACTCCCTTCCCCAACCCACACTTAAATAATTGAATTTCTTTCTTTACCCTATTTTGTTGATCTGTCTCCTTACCACTTCCTTTTAATTTCTATCCAGTGGGTGGAGAGCAGTCAATTTGGTGAGGACTAGATTCTGTTCCTGGTTTGGCCACACACTTCCAGTTCAACTTTAGACAACTGGAGTAATCTCCTTGTGTTTCAATTTCCCCTTTATAAAATGCAGATATCTACCTCCCTGGATGGTGTTAAACATAATTAATGTTTGTAAATGCTTTGAGATCGTTTAGTGAAATAGCTTATGTGAATCCTACATCTTATTTCTACCTATTTTGTGTAACATGTCAGTTTTGTGGTCTGCAAGGGATGTCCTCTTGTTATGACATTTTTAACATGCATATTTACCATAAAATATTGTCTTCATGCATGGAATCACAGATGTCCGTGATTTCTGTGAAAGTGATTCTGTCTCTGTCAGGTGCAAGGGAAGGATCACAAGACCAATGGTTAGTCTTTGGGATTCTCCCACTTTGGTGATTGATTGCAAGTATGTAAGAGGGAAATGCAGGCAGAGTAGTGGATGCACAAAAGTATCTGATCACGCTCAGCAGTTAACACAAAGAGAAAGGGAAAGCAGTACAGAACAATAACTAAACAGACACTGGGCCTGAATCTTCTCTTACCATCGTAGACTGGGACTAATGCAGCTCGTTGGAGTTGTGTCAATTTAAAAATGGTGGTAATTGAGAGGAGAATGAGGCCCACTGTCTTCTGTTGTGTGAACTTTAAGGGGAATGGATATGAATAGGGCCTTGGTGTCTTTGGCCAAAATTCCATGTTTGGATTATTGTGCACTGTGCTGAACCAGTAATTTCTTGCTCTCCATTCTGGCAGTGGTTACATTTCAGTGGTTCTCTGTGAAGCATTTGGGGATCCTTTGAGGTGAAAGATGGCATGTAAAATACATATTCTAGATGCTCCGCAAAATAGGACATCAATACGTTTATTGTTTTATACATTTCGAATGTCTTCATTGCAAATTTGTGAAACCTCTTCCATTCTAGCAGTGAACTTCACTTGTGTATGTTTCCTCATAACATGGTTAAAGGAAAGAGCTACCATTAGGCAGGATTTTCTTCTTGTATGTAACAGTAACAAATTAGCCACCTTTCTATTGAAGCTATTTATATGGCCTCCATTACCATAGTATCTGAGCATCTTACAATCTTAAGTACCACATTTTACACAGAAGGAACGGAGCCACAGAGCGGCGAAGTGATTTGTCGAAGGTGACACAAAAAGTCTATGGTGGAGCTGGGGTTTGGACGCAGGTTTCTCAAATCCTAGACTAGTGCCCTACCCAATAGACTATCCTTTCTCTTTGATCAAACAAACCTTTCTAAGTCTATGACTAGCTCAACACAAGCATATTAAAGTTTTTAGTGAACTTGACTGCAGCCATTTAGGATGCACGCATTTGCTTATGTGCTCTGACTGGCTATCAATACTCTAGATACCAGGATTACTGAACTCTGAAGAGATGTCAACAAAAGAAGAGATTTGACTTGTCATATTACTCTTCAGCCTGTTATGAGACAGGATTTTTTTTTCTTGTATATAACTATCAAATACTGGCTAATTCTGCCTCTCGAAGTTCTCAATCCTGAACAATTTTATTAGCAGGTACATGACTGATATCTCTTTGCATAAAGAGAAGATACTTTAATTCACCCTGCAATTTACTGCATCTCCAAAATCTTTACATTAAGAGTATTCTAATTTTTCTTGTGTTTTTGTGTTTTGCTTTTTAGACTGAGCATTCTTCACGGACAGAAAGGAAGAGACGTGACTCATTCGGGATGTTTGACGGTTATGATAGTTGTAGTGAGGACACTAGTAGCAGCTCAAGCTCTGATGAGAGTGAAGAAGAAGTTGCTCCCTTACCATCCAGTCTCCCCATTATCAAGAATAATGGACAGGTCTATACTTATCCAGATGGTAAATCTGGCATGGGTGAGTACAAAGATTTTCTGGAATTGAGTTTGTGGGTTTTCAGCTGGATCCCATTGCTCTCATATAACATATTCTGTGTTTTATTTCAAGCTGAGGTGTCATTTGTGTGGGTCTGAGAATACATGTTGACTCTTTCTGAGAACACAGCAGATCAGTTGAAGACTTTTACTCCTAACAACCAGAAACAAGCAATAATTTCTGTTTGCCTATCAAGAAAGACACTATGCAAATATTTGTGATGTATATATTTTTATTTTTACATCAAGTAAATTTGTATTCAAATACTTTTTAGTTCTTAGGCTTCTGTTAAAGTGCTAAGACAGTCTTCCCTCTCAAAAGTTTGGGTTAATCCTCTTTTAACATCAACATTTTTAGGAGGTGAATCCAGAGTTGCTTTATACTGTATAACTTTGTAGGACATTCATTAATGCTTTTATTATATTGGTTTTCTTTATGTGCTTGTAAAAAATCTTTACTACTATTAAGTCCACTCTTTCAGCATACGGTGTTCAACCCCCCACATGTTTGGAATCACATTATTGTGAGAAAGAGGGAACACTGCTTTCATCATCACCGAAAAACAATAGGACAGATATACTGCTCAGCAGTGGAATTATTTTGGGGTAAAACCCACTTGGGGCATCACAGTGGCACAAGTCACCTGCAACCTCTGTTTCTCTGGGTGTCTTAAAGCTGACTGGGTAGTGCAACACATGAAGTGTGTAATGCCAGCAGGATGCAGGTGTTGACTGGCCACAATACGTGAGAGAGGCTTATGTGTAATTCAAAGGAAAATAGAGACACGAGTCTTATTTTTGGGTTGGGAGTAGTAAACATCAGATGAAGTCTACATTCACAGATGCACACCTGAAGCCTCTTTAACTCTAGAACTGGGTAGCATGCAGAGTGAAGATCAGCTTTGGATGAGTCATTAATTTCTGTTAGTGAAAACTGGGGGGAACCATTTCAGCCTCCACTCAACAAAGACCTTGGGATTTGAGTAGTTCCACCGAAGTCAGTGGGACTTGTCATTTTGTGAAGTTAAGCACCTGTAAGTCTTTGTAAGATCAAGGACTAAGAAATGGCTTGGTGTCTAAACAGTCAAAATGAAGCTAAGCGGGGCTGCAGCCAATAAGACCTTCATGGTGGAATCCTTATGTTTGGGTTTTACTTCTCTTTTAATCTGAAATTTTTATCACGCTTTATAGTTGAACCTTTTCTCTTCTCTGATTAGCTACCTGTGAGATGTGTGGGATGGTCGGTGTCCGAGATGCTTTTTACTCTAAGACAAAGCGTTTCTGTAGTGTTTCATGCTCCAGAAGTTACTCGTCAAACTCCAAGAAGGCCAGCATTCTGGCCAGACTTCAGGTAACGGTACAGAAACCATCTTGTTTACATATTTATCCTTGCATGTTTTACAAATAAGCATTTATCTGTCTGGTCTGGTTGATCTGAGCTCATGCATGTTTTTTGTTTTTTTTTTTAAATTAGGTTGTTTTTTAGTAAACTCATAGTAACGTAGCTGTGTTTGTGAGTCAAAATTTATCAGATCATTCGTCTGCTGTTGAGTGCAAATTTCCTGTTGAGTAAATTCTAAACCTAAAACCTGGTCTTTTTAGCCCTTACAGGAAAATAAGTTTAAAAAGTTACGTTAGCAACATGACTAAAGTTAAACTAAGCTAGGTATCTTAAATGCTCAGAGCTGATTTCAGAAATGTGTTCACCTAACAAAAATAGAGATCAACACTTCTGTAAGGATCGAGGAGCAAATCTTGTGCTCAACACCTAACCTGAGTGGATTGTGCAGATATCTTGAATGGAATTGTGGGAGTTTCTGCCCCTCCACCAACTGAGTAGCCAAAATAGTTTCTGTGGCCCACAGGCAAGGGCAGGTAGACAAAGGGAAGATCTGTGCAGAGGCTGATGCTCTGGTCCACTTTTGCCTTGCCTGGTGCTGTTGAAGGAACTCTTATGGTGCACTTCCTGTGCGTATTTAGTTTTCTTGTGCAGAGGAATTAAATAAACTCTGCTGCCATGGGCCTACTGCACTTGCAGTAGAAAGAGCTGGATAATTCTTTAAATGTAAGTGTGTGGCATCTGAATAATCCATAGATTTAGCCTCAAAGTACTTGTTGGCTTCACAGATCATAGTGGCTAAACCATTGCTGTCATTTTATTCACAGATAGAGTTTTTAAAAGACCCTATATAGAGATTGACATATTGAGCTGTATTAATTTTGGCATGTTGTAAACTGTTTTAATTCTCATTCTTTTTTCCCCGTTGTTAAATTAGTTTATTTAAAAGGTTAGTTAGCGTAGATGTGTTATAAAAATAACACTAATAGAGACTGAAACCTCAGCTGGCAGGAGATCAACGTTATGTTCTACCATTGTCTCTCACATGGAACTCCAGCATCTGCGGGAATATTGCCTAATGACTGGCCCTCAGAATTACATTTAAGATTCTGCCTTTCTCATCTTTTTGATAGTTACAGATGTCTAGGCCCTTTGCCCATTATCCGTAGAACAGCAGCTGATGCTGTGTTCTGTGCAGGTTTCCATACCTAGGCAAAAATAATGTTTCTGACATTACCTCGAGTCTGCTTTTATGGGTTTAAACTATACTAATGCTAAGTGTAGCTCATGTGGTACTTGAATGGACAACTTCCATATTCTGTTTTATTTGTTAAAATTTTTGCCTACCAGGATAGCCTCATGAGAGATGCATTTTGTTTACAAAATTAATTGTGTAATGTTCTTGAACCTTTTAAAAGTGATTTTGTGTAGTAGTATGAGAGGAATATTTTTGAAAATGTCCAGTTGGGAGTTTTGAAAGGCTTTATTTACTTAACTCTTATTGTCCTAGGGTAAACCTCCAACTAAAAAGGCTAAAGTTCTCCAGAAACAACCTTTAGTGGCTAAACTAGCAGCATATGCTCAGTACCAGGCTACATTGCAGAACCAAGTGAAGACTAAAACAGGTAACTGTGTATAATAGAAATGAAACTAATTCTTGGAAACGTAAGATATGCCATTCACCCCTTGTACAGCTTCCTAAACAAAATAACTTTCTTTTAGCAGCTGTCCCTGTGGAAGGTTTCAGTTGGGGTAACTACATTACTAGCAATAATTTAACAGCAGCTCCTGTTACCTGTTTTAAACATGTAAGTATCCTCCACTATTATTTTTTCTCTGAGACATTTTAAATTTATTTAAATCAAGAAAGAGCAACCAAATCAGTTACTTAGTATTTTATCATTTAATTAATTTAGCACTACATTAATATTTAAACACTTTTTTTACATAAAAATTATAGAAGGAAATATGCATGCCGCCTTCTTCTACTTGAAACTATTCTGACTATCATCAACCACTCCTGTTATATATATATATATATATGAATCAGTTTCAAAGTTACAAAATAGAAGGCTGGTATCTTAAGCCCTTGGGACCTTATTTATCCCACATTCAAAGCACAATCATAGATTTGTCAAAATTTATAGAATTTAAACCAAACCAGTTGGAGACACAGTAATAGATAAAGATGGAAACTACCTATTAGACCAAGTCATACCTCTTGCAGCATGTATAAAATTGGTCTTTCAGCTCTAGGTTTGTTTTTCTCTTAATCGGATTCTTACTTGTCAGCTGTGTTAGTGGGGGGCGGGGGGGGGGAGAATTTTTGTAGTGATGAAGATAAAGCTATTCTTCACTTCCTTTTTCTTTGTACGTAGCATTATGGAAGTACAAAAATTGCTTAATTATGCATTAAACAACTTGCATATAAGCTTTTGTCAGCAGTATGTGGGTTTTTTGGTTATAACAGACAATATTAAATTCATATTTTAGATAGCACATCTGTATGTTTCAGAAACATTTTAGAAGATATTCTTTAAGAGCTCTATGTGCAAGTTAAATCCATATTTTTAAAAATTCTTTGTTGCTTCATATCTGCAAAATAAATTCATTAGGACTGGTCACAAATTTTCAGTCAAAATGAGGTTTTTAATGGAAATTGGGTTTTTGAGAGAGTGAAAATTTTCACGGAAAGCATCCGCTTTCCTAGATAGTTTCTGGTTTATTTTACTTGTATATTGGAAAACTGAAACATTTTTAGCTGAAAGCTAAAACTTTTTTAATTTCTTTCATGAAAAGTCAAAATTTTCTGTCAAAATTTTCAATGAAAATGGCTTTATTTTGGTGGGCTCGGGGCTAAGGGTAGAAAAGGCGAGGTTATTGTTAGTTTTCTCCTATGGAAAATTTCAGCTAAACATTTTTCCACCCACATCTAAAATTCATGCTGGAAGTTGCAAGGTGCAGCTCCTAAGTCAGTGGGAACTGAGGGCACTCACACCTTGCTGAATTGATCCCTTCACGTGTAAGGTCCTTATTGTTGCACAGAACAAAGCCCTGGAGTAGTGTAGCTTTGTGATTGAGTGCCAAAATTCACATGCTTGAACAAGCATTTCTTCATTCTGGTATCACAATACTGTATGTGCTATAAAAAGTAATTTAGTTAGTGCATAGGGAAAGGTAGTGTTAAGATGAGCCTGTGCTGTTTTAACAGCAAATGCTAAATGACAGGCAATCTAATTAGTTGTGCTTTCAAATATAACTGAAGAACATTTCCATTGGAAAAATCTCGTGTGTGTAAGTAAAACGGTGTAAGCTGTGCACTGTTGTTGTTGTTGACTGCTTCGTTCCATCTCTGGAACAGCTCAGGGATAATGTAACAGATTTAGGAAAAATCTGAAATAATTGCTTGGCCTGTTCACAGTATTATGCTACTTAAAATGTAATTAAATCTTTAAAAATTGGTGTCATACTGCTGCATAGATGAATCAGAATAGTACATCAGTAACTTAAAATACATACTATATTCATACTTCTACTTTATGCTGAATTTTACACATTTACAATATGTAGTGTGGTGGCAGTGCTGAAAAACAATCAGCATACTACTACATACGTACGTGTACCTGAAACCTATTTCTTCTTCCTGCCCTGTAGTGTTTTTTGTACACTGCTCCTTAAGTCTAACAGCATTCCTGAAAGGTCTCTTGTAGGTTCTCACTTCCTTAGTGGAGTTCTTGGGCATTGTTCAGCATACTATAAGTCTGATTTGGTATTCAGTTTTGCTCTACACCGTTCTTCAAAGAACATAGTATAAACTATTCATCAAAGAATCTGTAGGCATATCGGTCCTCTTCCCTTTTTGGAGTATTGTCCTTTTATGATTTGTGGGGTTTTTTTGTTTGCTTGGTTTTGGTTTTTGTTTGGTCTTTAAAATTATTTTTCTTTCCATAAACACAAAAACAAAATAATCATATGTCTTTCATAGGGCTAGTCTTCACTATGAGGAGACCAACGCTGCTGCAGTTATTTTTACCAAGTCTAATATATACTCCCTGATATCAGGAAGTCTTTTAATCAGTAATAAGAATTTGTAACAAAAAACATAAAACTTTTTTGTTTTTGTTTATCTGAATAGTTATAGAGCACTGTTTTTCTTTGTATTTCATCTTTTTAGTAGGACTTCTGTATAAGTATGTATCTTAATACTTGACTAGGTTTGTTAACCCAAAAACTAAATTCTAAAAGCAAATGTAAGCTCTAACAAGTTCTTAGTGTTGCCCAAGACATAAGAGGTCTGATTCTTAGAGGTTTTGAAACACCTGAGTTGAAATCTGAAAATCAGGCCTCTTTTATTTAGGTGACTGACGTTAGGCAATCAAGTTTGAACATTTTGACCTTTAGGTTCTTGTAGCTCCTGTGCCTAAAGTACATTAACACAGCTCCATAACCCTAATCTGCTGGTGTTTACTTACCACTTATGGATTTGAATGCACATTCCACATCCACAAAACCAAACTAAATACATCTAGGGCCTAATCCCGATCCAGTTAAGGTCAATAGGACTAACCACATGAGTGAAGAGTACTCAGTAGAGTAAGATTTTGCTGTATCTGTCCTTAAAGTTGCTATTAGGTGAAAATATCTGGCTACACAGGCTCTAGCTGGTTGGGTAGGGCAGGGTTAAACAACAGATAATCAGTTATTAGATCCCATTTTGTCTTGTTGATAATTTTGTATGGAAGTGCTTTTGTCTAATGATTCAGTAGTTTTCAGCAGTTCAAGTGTGAATTTGCCTTTCTCAGTGCTCAATATTTAATGCTGTTTGCTTTAATGGAAGCTCTACCTACACATGGAGAGGAAACTGTAATCTTTAGTGTATTTTGATGATGCTCATAATACTGCTGTGCATTTCTCTATTGCTTTATAGCCAAGCTTTTCCATGTTTCACTTATCTGCCTCACAGACATGTTGTATTATGACCATTTTACAGGTGGCTAAACTTAGATGTAAAGAAATGTATTTAATGTGATACAGTGAGTTGTTGACAGAGCCATGAATAGAATTTGTGCATCTGGAGTCTTTCCTATAGTCACTGAATCACAATCTCTCACATACCTGCTTTGTGCCTGGTAGTGTGCAAAATCCAGTCCGATATTTAAATGCATCGGACCTCTACAGCAATAGTAATTTAGTGTAGTCCATCATCACTAGATAGGCTTGGTTTTTTGTTTTGTTCTTTTTTCCCATTTTTGATTTTTGTAACTAACCTAAATTCTTGTTTTATTTTCCTTGATTTCTGAAAAAAGCTTACTTTTCTCCAGTAGGCTTAAAAGATAGGGAGAGTGTACCTCAGTCTTCCTAGTGAGCTGAGCAAGGATAACTGAGTCTCTAATCAATACTTGCTATTAGGCAACTTAATGAACAGGATCAATATTCATGTTTTTTCCACCCTGTTCCCAGTATAAAGCTCACAAGCTTTTATCTGGTGGTATATGTTTCAAAACCTCTTTCAGATGAATATTCTTTTAGAATGCAATATTTTCATTTTCCTATTAAAAAGAAGTCCAATTGTTAGTTCTCTGATTTAAAAAGGGACATTCTCAGTTTTTACACTAGGTGGCACTGCTGTACTTCTAATCTTCCTTTACCATCCTTTCTCTTCGTATCTACACAGAAGGTATCAGAATACTGTCCTCACACATTTCAGGAATCAGCAGCATTTCTTTGCATTTAACCTTCTGAGTCCAAGTTTCACATTAGAAGCAGGGCAATCCTGAAGGCATTCTGGGCCTGGAGAAATCAGGTGTTCCCCAAAAGGTTTCTGTACAGTTAGATAGCCAATCTGAGATGCTTATCATGTAGGGAGTCACAAGGTCAGCCTTTTTGTCTTAGGAAGCCCTGGAGGTGTGAATTTGGATGGTGTCCAACAGGACCTTCCTGATTGCAACTTACCTTGCAGGGAAGGCGACTGTCACTCACAGATAAACCTTCACGAGTGGTCCCTGGATCAGGAAGTTGTGAACCAGATCTTCCTTGATTGGGGAGGAACCTGAGGTGGATTTATTCGTCATGAGTCTGAAAGGTAAATTTGTTCTTAGCTGTAAATTTATGGTTCTGCTAGTTCATACTATGCCAATCCAGACTTCAGAGTTACCCCCCTTCCAGTAAGCAGATGAATAAGACTTAGAACTTACATAGTGCTTTAAGTTTCTTTTCAAAGCACTGTACAAACATTGATTAGTCAGATGGAGAGAGAAGACATGAAGGAAGATGGCTATCATAGCCCTGCATTACCTAATCTTCCTCCATTAAGAACATTCATTAGGTGAGAGAGAAAAGAAAGATATACAGTATATTAGGTATATTGTATGCCATCATTGAATACAATAATACCTAGCTCTTATAAAGTGATCATTACCCAGGATGGCTCTCTTCTAAAGGGTGAGCCATATGGATTGGTGTAGGAGAAACTAGCAGAACCACTGTTTTCACAGACAAGGACAAATTTAACTTTCTGCTATTTACCCCTATACCAATCCACAATCTAGAAATCTTTGTGCCAACTCAGATATCAGTTGACCTGCAGAGAGGAGAAAGAGACCTGACAGTTTCAGTAGTTGGGTTCTCTGGATCAACTAAAAAATGTAAACTATTAGTAAAATATAACTTATTTTTAAACAAAAGACTGTGCACCATGTCAGATCATTTCAGGTATTAACGCTCTCAGCTGTTTGGACCCTTTTGTAGCCTTGTATACAAGGCTTGTATACAAGCTATCCATAAATGTAAGTTTTAAAAAGCTTATTTTTTCCCTTCCTTTTCTAAAAAGCCACAGGTGTAAATTTAGATCTAATTTGAGGATATGTAGTAGGACCACATTGAAAGCTAAATAGAAGAAGAGCTCTCTAAAAAGTCAAAGTGAAAGAACAATATCTCAGAGCTGACTAAACAGTAGCTGGATTGGGTTATTCTCCTAGATGGAGAAATCTAACTGCAGAAAATTGCATTGTTTATACATAAATAATAAACTGTCTTCCTTCAAGTTATTTCTCTGTGTCAAATGGCCAAAGGGAGAGCCCTACAGTCTAGAATGGTGTAGGAGATATAGTAGAACATAAAGAGACCAGGCTTCAAGAAAAATAAATCTGTCATATTTGTAATGGACATGTCTTCCCTTACTGGGGAAAACAGTTCATGCATGTCTGTCCTCCAGTATTCTGAGTAGTAAGGGTATCCTGTGTTCTCCATAGTGAAAAATTTGATGTTCACTGTTAATAGGTGGCCATAGCTGATCTCCAGCAGACTTCCAGACTTGCACATTCTAAGTGTTCAGAACTAGGGCAACTCTTCTTCCCCTCTCCTTCACAGCTTGGCTTCTGAGAGGCTGGGGACTGAATACTGTGGTCTTTCCAGTGAATTGTGTTCAAGTCCTTTGTGTTTGCAAGGAGACTAGTAAAAAGGCATAGAGCCTTAAATGTTTGCTGCCTGATGTGGTACAAAACAAGTAAATTCCGTCATTTGACCACACAAAATCTGCTTAGATACTGTCTGCACTGATCAGGGTCTGTTCTTCTCAGTATGTCTTTTGGTGTGGATTTGGCCACTATTCTGAATTTTCAAAAATCTGAATACCTGTTTCTGGGTAGTCTCTAGTTTAACATGGACTCGCTGTCCTTTAAAGAAGAAACTTAAGACAATTCTATTTTCATGTGATGTGATAACACTATTCACAATAACTACATAGCTACTAGTTGCATTATGTGATAGTTGCAAGCTGTAACTTTTTACATGGAAGATTCTGATTCTGCTGCTAATAATCTTGGCTTAGTGAACTATAAGTTCTAGTGACTGTTCAGCATCACACACTTTCACTGTTCCCACGACACCTCCTTTGACTAGTCCGTTATCGATCAAGTATCTTTTCCTCATGTCCAACCTAATAAAACTTTCCTTCATGAACTGAATGTAAAAGGACATTTGGCTTCTATCTACAATTTTCCAAAAACCCTTAAAGTCCATTCAGACTTTCGTTGTTATTGTTGCTAATACGTCAGTCTAAACTTTCAAAGCAGTGAGGAATCCAGCTGTGCAATTCCTATGGATAGTCAGCTGCACGACTCACATGAATTAAACTGCATCTCTAGTTGTTAACTGATGAGACGATCACTTGAAGGCCATGTGAAAGCCCATTCCTATAAAGGCATGTGAACTGCATTAACCAGTGAGAGATAAAACCCATCCTGTTAAATCTGCAGAAAAGATTCAAGGAATGTTCTGAAAAGAAATTACTGCTGTAGAGACTATTGGCCAGATTGTTATATCTGTGGCACATGTATAAATCCAAAGATTTACAACAGTGTCCCTGAGATCAGATCCTAGCTTTGGATTGAAACATGTTGTGGAATGATGCTGGGTTGAAAGTATGTATAACTTACTAGTGCTTGTGTTTTGCAACTATTAAATTGAGAGTCACAGAACTGCTGAAATATTCTAGCAGTAGTAATTATATAACAAAATTCCTTATAAATTGTGAGAAGAAAACCAAACTTGATTTTTCAGAGAGACTTCTAATTCTCTAAATATGTGTTTGTGTGTATCATTTGTATTGAGTTTTTGAAGGTCATTGATAAAGATTTAATAAAACAAAAATGAATATTTCACTTTCAAATGGAATAAAGAGATGTGATTTCTTCCCCCCCAAACCCCCCCAACTTAAATGACAGGCACCCATGGGCACATGCTGGGGTGATATCTCAGAAGGAGTGCGAGTGGAAGTTCCGAACACAGACTGCAGCCTACCTACCAAAGTCTTCTGGATAGCTGGAATTGTGAAATTAGCAGGTTAACTTTTTTTTTTTCAGATCATTTGTATCAAAATGATTGCAATTATAATTGTATTGGAGAATTCACAATTCAGGGAACTGAGCAATTTCTTTTAAAAGAAAGTAGGATGTGTAGAGATAAATATGGGCTTTAAGAAGCTATCATAGTAGTATCTGGAAAGTAATTCACTGTTCTCTCTGAGTACTATAATCTACTTGTGTTTGGGAGGGAAGGGTTGTTTTGAAAGAGAAACAGATTTAGCTGAAAGTTTAGTCATGCATATGAAGTAATAACTAACCCAAAGCCTGCTACTCCTCCAGTTGAAGTCAGTGAGAAGTTTGTTGTTGTCTTTGAGAGCAATAGTGGGCTGCCACTCAGAGCTATAACACTAAGATAAATGTTGTAAGATGTTGCAACTGTCTCCTTTGATGTGCTGTGGGCCTTCAACTCCAGTTGGCTTCAGTGGGAATTGAAGGTGCTTATTACTTCACTGCACTGGATCCTAAACTAATTATTTAGCAAATGTCTGTATAAAAGCTTCTAGTATCGACAGTTTTCTTTGAAGATGCTTTTCACCACATACAGATTATGTATGAATCTTTATCCTTGCAGAGGTAATAAGGGAGAGAAAATCCCACCTGACGAGCTTCCAAATTCCTCAGTTTTTCTCTTGTTCAGGTGTTAAACTGTGCTGGTTGGGCCTGTTTTGCGTTGGCCCAGTTTTGAGGGAACAGCTTCCTCATATCATGGATGATTCAGGATCAGGAAATATGAAATCAAATAGCTCCAGATCAGTGAACTCGTAAACTCCATTACTGATCTTCTTTCTTAGTAAAAAGACAGGTTAACACAAAGTTAAAGGTTACATAGCTAAACACTCAAAAGTCAAGGACTGCAAAAATTATGATTGAACTACTTTTGCAATACAACAGTCTTTAATTATAAGGTCATATATTATATCTCAAATGTGATATACAGATTTTCCTACCATATCAGATACACTTGTATAGTGCCTCATAACGTTTTTATTCTTTTGCATTGATACTAAATTACCTTAAAGTCGAGCAAGATGGCTTCTGAATCATATGGTCCACTGAATTTTTTAATAGTATTCCACCCAGCATAATGTAAGTCTAATCTTTTATAACCTCACTCAGCTATAGCTTTTAAACATGGGATTGCTCTCTTTCAGGCTACAATGCTTTGCTGAGATATGAAGGGTTTGAAAACGATTCAAGCATTGACTTCTGGTGCAACGTGTGTGGGTCTGACATCCATCCAGTTGGTTGGTGTGCAACTAGTGGGAAGCCTCTAGTCCCACCTAGAAGTATGTAAATATTAGCACTCCTGATTCAGTAGTAGACATTGTAATCTTCTACACTTTGTATTTAACTGACTTAATTGTGATTCAGATATCAAATTGATCTGGTTCTCATTTATGAATCGTGTCTAAAATTGTGAATAAAACTTGTTGCCTATGGGTCAACGAGGACCTGATCCTGCCAATCTTCTCAGGAAATACCCCTTACTCATGTGAATAAGGGTGATTAAGATCAGATCTTAAGTAATTAAATTAATCAGTTGCTAAAGCATACTCTATTTTATTTAATCTATTCTTTATTAAAATCTGAGGTCAGCTTCTGCCCCAAGATATACCACATACAGTTGTGAAACTGGAGCAGAATTCAGCCTTTAAGGTTTTGATACGTTTTAATTATTCTGATATTTTCATTCAGTATTTTAACAATCATTTTATATTGTTAAATACTGACTTTAACTTTGTATCACTAATAGATTAACTTAATTGGTAATCATTGACTTCCCCCCCCCCTTCATTTGCAACAGCAATCCAACACAAATACACAAACTGGAAAGCTTTTCTAGTGAAGCGACTTACTGGTGCCAAAACTCTTCCTCCTGACTTTTCTCAGAAGGTAAGGTAATGTGATTTTAATGATGTAATATAAACACAGCCTCATTACTGTGTGAGGAATTGAACTGTTTTGCAATGGCACTTTGACCCCTCTTGTGGAGGAAGATAGAACTGCAGCTACTCCCTTTGCCTTACCTCTTCAGTGGCTAGGTCAGCGGTGCAGCCCAATTAGCACACAGCTGTGGCCCTGCTCAGCTATGTGCTAAAGGCTGCGGGCTCCCTGCCACCCAGTGGGGCTCCGGGTTCCCAGCCATCCAGCCCCACCCGGGGCTGGATGGCTGCATGGTGGGAGTCCAAGCCTGCATGGTGGGAGTCAGGGTCCCCGTGCAGCAGGGTCCTGGGTTGGGGTCCTTGCCCCATGCCCTGCTCTCCGCTCCTGGTCCCACTCTGTGGGGAGGTCTCTGGGCAGAGGGCGATGAGCATAGGGGTTTGTGGGAGGGGGTGAGGTGGGGGTCACTGTGGTTCTCAACCTGTGGCCCAGGTAACCCTTTGTGGGCCACATATTCAGCCCACAATGATAAATAGGTTAAGAACCACTGGGCTAGATAGAGAACATCTGTGTTCAAGCTTGTGATGTATAATTTTTAATAATCAGGGGGATAGCCGTGTTAGTCTGTGTCCACAAAGACAACAAGGAGTCCAATGGCACCTTAAAATCTAACAGATCTATTGGGCCTAAGCTTTCATGGGTAAAAAAACCACTTCTTTAGATGCATGGAGTGAAAATTACAGATGCAGGCATAAATATACTCGCACGTGAAGAGAAAGGAGTTACCTTACGTGCCAATATATTTATGCCTGCATCTGTAATTTTCACTCCATGCATCTGAAGAAGTGGGTTTTTTACCCACGAAAGCTTATGCCCAAATAAATCTGTTTTAGTCTTTAAGATGTCACCAGACTCCTCATAATTTTTAAAAAAAATCTTGCACTTTGTGTATATAGGAAAAATAAACAAAAGCTGGTTTGTCTTCATCTCACATTACAAATTAACTGTTGCTCTGCAAGGTACTGTTATCAATCACTGATGACCTAGCCAGTTCCCCTTAAAGTCAATGGAAACACTCCATTAACTTCAGTGGGAGTTGGATAAGGGGCTTCCTTACATAATATAGCTGTACCATTCCAGGATATTTTTTGTGAGAAGTTCATTTTATGGATCTTGCCATTATTACATCATCCTGATATAGACAGGAGAAAATTTTCATGGTGGTTTTTGCAGCCAAGAAACTGGAGACTGAATTTAGTGGAAGGTTCTTTAATAGCAGATGACAGGTGACTAAACATTTTCCCTATTATTTTAAGGTGTCAGAAGGTATGCAGTATCCTTTCAAACCTTCCATGAGAGTAGAAGTTGTTGACAAAACTCATCTCTGTCGAACACGGGTAGCAGTTGTAGACAGCGTAATTGGAGGACGACTAAGATTGGTATATGAAGAAAGTGAAGACAAAAATGATGATTTCTGGTGCCATATGTACAGCCCACTCATTCATCACATTGGTTGGTCCCGAAGTATAGGACATCGCTTCAAAAGATCTGGTAAGCAAGTTGTGTTGCAAAGATACCTTAGTGGCTGGGTAGAGGCTTACTTGAAAGATACTTCATGCAATGATTTGGCTAAAAGGAGTAATCTGGCTGAAAAAGCTTCTAATTCGAGTAATTATATCTTCAAAAACGTATACTTGGATGCTAATCAAGACTTTTCAGCCACTAGGTCTCCACTCCATATGGTTTAGTTAAAAACTATCATCAGTGTTTCCTTCAGGGTTTGGAAGAGCTCAGGTAAACTTTAATGAGGCACCACCCATGAGACCGTATCTAGGAATGTTCACAATATAGGCTAGAGTAAACAATGGCTTCTATGCACAAAGCCCAATGTTCTACGTATTTAGCATGTCTTGCTGCTGGCACCCTGGAATTACACAGCACTGCCCCACCAGCTGCCACCACCTACATGGTACAGTAAAGTCAGCACAAGTATCACTTGTGTTTGTTGATTTAATTCAGTTTATTTTGCTGTGACCTCATCCTTTGGGTGTGCTTCATATTTTTGTATGGCAACATGTAACTGCATTGTAGAAGTTGTCAGAAGAGGGACAGAAAAGTAGAGGCTGACAGATGTGTAGTGGAGTTTTCATCACCTAAAATCAAAACATTTCTGTTTTTTAAATATTTTGTGATCTTCTTAATGATAAATGAACATTGTCTGTTGCTAAGAATCTCTTTGCTCTTTTGCACATAAGCCACTCATCGGTAACATAGAAAAGGAATAAAAAAGCTCCATGTTGCATCAGCTTTGGACACTAAAATATCAGTATTTTTTATGGTTGGAAACCTTCATTGAAATCAATATTAAAAATAAAAGGGAAGCAGTTAAAAGAAATCATACTCAGGACTGCTTCCTGGAAGTGGACAAAAGAGCTTTTCACAAAGCTGCGGGAATTTATTTCAGAGAAGAGGATCCAACCAGTAGCTGCAAACTGCTGCAAAGATCAGGCAGCTCCTCTGCTATAGGATCCTATCAGAGCTATGGATCCCACCACACTACAAAAATGTATCACAAAAATAAGAATTTCTAGTACAAAAATGAGGTAACAAACAGCATGACTAGAATACCAAGATGTTTTAAATCAAAGTTTAATTATATTAAGCCTTGAAGTCACATATGTGTATAAGTCCTCAATTTGTCAGTTCTCCGCTTTAACTCTACTGTGAATGCAAAGTAGTTTGACTTGTCAAACTTCTGCAAAAGCTTATATATTTCACTGACACTTTTGTGCTATAATCAAGCCTTCTGGGTATTGGTGTTCACTGAATGCAGTCCTATCTCTTGTCCACCAGTGTCCTCAAAATACATAGATTGCACGATTTGAGCTCCATTCCCAAATTGTCTAGCTGGCATACTGTGAAGGCCTGCTTATACACTTCGGGCCCACATGTTTGTAAAGTTATGACTACCTTAAATGGTACAATGTCAGGAAAAAGTGTTTGTTTTTGGGGCATTCTTAGTCTCTTCGTAAATATTTACTGATTAATAATGTAACTGTCCCTTGTAGATATTACAAAGAAACAGGACGGACATTATGATGCACCCCCACATTTATTTGCAAAGGTAAGATTGCCAACGAGAACTCTAAGATCATTTACGTTTACTCAGAGTTGGAAGAGGAATATTTCATCATTTGAAGGCAAAGCATAAATGAGAAATTATACCAAATTACCGTACAAAGGTCTGTCACTATTGGAAATTACTTTTTTTTTTATTATTTTATTTTGATGTAAGTAAAATTGACTGAGTTTGAGACGTATTTTGGTCTTTTTGCTGCAAACTTTGTTTCATGGGTGTGGTTATGTTGTTTTACACATCAGTTATTCTTGTCACCTCAGCTAGCTGTGTAATGCTGTTGTATGAATCTTTAGGTAAAAGAAGTAGATCCAAGTGGAGAATGGTTCAAGGAGGGAATGAAATTGGAGGCTATCGATCCCTTAAACCTGTCTGCAATATGTGTTGCAACCATTAGGAAAGTAAGAGAATTAATTTATATTTTTGTGGGAGAATGGGACATGAAGCCTGTTAATCCGATTTCCAGTCTTCTGTATTCAATACTGCTGCTAAAAATGCTTTTTAATAAAGGCTGATATTTTATTTAAAACAAGATTTTTAAAAAGCAACCAATGCGTTGGTCAGCAGCATGTACTCCTGTCTGCTTCTTCCACATCCACCTCTTTCAATAAAAGGATAATGTGTGCAATTTGTGAATGCTTACCAGTGGCTTCCATTAATTAGCTACTTTCCTGTTACTGGGGTATTAAGAATGATTGATTGATATAGTGGCAGATGAAAAGTACCTGTATGTGGCATTCATGAACGTTCAAAATTCCAGCCTGAACTTTGATTGACAAACAATATGCCTGTGAAATTAATGTGCAATGGAACCTCTTGTTAATTCTCATCTGGCTATTTTGCAGACAATCTAATCCCTCACAAAAGATTTGGATAACACATCTGCCCCAAAATATTCTTTACAGTGTTTTTGGTTTTATAGTTTTTGTTTTATTTATGTATGTATTTATTTATTTATTTTTGCTGTGTGAAAGACCCTCACAAGCTAGAAAGGAAACTAACTTTACAAAGATACTACACAAAGCACTGTCAAATACACAAAGGGGAAAATCTGAAAACTAAAATAGTCTCTAATCTCGCTCTTCTATTAATGTTGCCAGTTAATGATCACAATAGCATATACAACAAAAAATATTGGAGAGAAGTGACTTTTTTTTCTTAAATTGACAGTGTTCCTTATACATATTTGCGTATCATTTGTTTCATTTCTTACTCTGCTTTGAAACATGACCTACTTAATTTCTAGCCTGGCCTTCATGGAGTATAAAGGTGCTTAATGTACAATATTGTTTTTATTTACAAAGGTGTTAGCAGATGGCTATCTAATGATCGGAATTGATGGCTCAGAAGCAGCAGACGGATCTGACTGGTTTTGTTACCATGCCACCTCCCCTTCTATTTTTCCTGTTGGTTTCTGTGAAATTAATGCGATTGAGCTAACTCCACCCAGAGGTACTTACACTATTCCGACCAACTTCTATTTTGATAATTTTTCAGTGGTATTGTATATAATCAGATTCTTTGTTTCTTAAATCATTTTGAAGCATTCATTTCATATTCAGAACCATCTTGATTTTCAAAAACAAACTTCAGTACTACTTTAAAATGGTCTGAAACAGGGATGTCAAACTCAATGTATAGAAGAGCCCAAATTGAATGTTTCTTTAATTCATGGACAAATAAAATGAGGTTTGTTTTGACTACAAAGACATTAAAGGTATAATATGGCCATTATGTAACTAAACTCTTATTGAGTAAAATTAGTTATATTCAGCATCAGTCAATGTGGGGGTGGGGGGAGAGATATGCAGAGCACTTCTAGAGCTATGTCAAGAATATCAATGCTAGGGAGTCTTGGGCCAGCAGAGGACTGGAATTGTTGCAGAGCAATTGTCCATATTAAAAGCATTGCGAAGTGTTGCAGGTTTATTCATTGGGCATGATGAGTTATTCTCTCTTGCTAAAATGCGCATAAATTTATCCTTCATACCAGTATCCATCAGAGTGGGAGGGGTTCATTTTTTGAACAAGGCCTGAGGAATGATTTTTGTGAGCAAAACTGCCTGAACACCATCTTACGTGTCTGCAGATGGTTTTCTGTTGGCTTCATCTCTAAACTTTATTATGTTGCTTTAGCAACATATAAAGGGCGGCATAGGTAATTGCATCATAGTAGATGATAGATGCTTTTTTTTTTTTTTTTTTTTGGTAAGAATTTTGTGTCTGTCCCTATTCATTCAAAATCTCTAAATTATTGGAAGGAGAAGGGGGGGAAGAGCCTATATTACTGGTAAGTGCAAGCTTCTATTGCACTGAGTGCAGAGATTTTCTGAATATTGAGTGTACTGACAGTTGTACCTGCAACAAAATGAAAAACATTTCATAGCGTTCCCATTAGCTGACAAGAATCTGTTGGCTTTTAGCATTTGGCGAATCGGTAGCTGAGCAGATTTACCCTTGCTTACTGGAGCTGTAACATTCAGTGGAATTACTGCAGAGAAAATCATGGGGATAATCTGACCTGCCAAAAACATAGTCCATCCTGTGCTTTTAAAAAAAAAAAAAAAAAAGCTTTCTACCCCCTCCAAAAAATAAGAGATTTCGGAGTCATTTACAGAATGAAAATTTAATAATGACAAAATGTATGTCTGCACACACTCTGGTAAAACCAGACTTTTAAATGGACAATACACTATAAACGATAGATTCCTGTCTTTGAAGAATCGTGAGTAAATGTTGTTCTTTAATCACTGAACCTACAACAGAAGGTGAACTTCTGTTGATATCATTTAATATACTGCCTTGTTTCTTATATCGTGGCAGCTCTCCTCCTTTTCTACTTTTGTCTGCATTTCTTCCCTTTCTCTCTTCAGAATTCTTGATAGTCTATCAATGGATGATACAGGATTGTTATTATAAATCATATTCAGTTTTGTAAAATTTCATTTTGTGTATGACTAACAAACAGCACTAAGAATGTTACAGAACTTTAACCTTCTTAGTAGGTTACATTATTTCTGAAGCCAATGCATTATTATAATGATCAGAGCCCCTTTAATACCTGTGAGAGGTGTGTTCTAGTGGCTAAATTATGGAGCTGGGAATTGGAAGTCCTGAGTTCTAATCTTAGCTCTGGGATGGACTTCCTTTGCTCCCATCTTTCCCATAGGCTTGTTGTGAGGATTAATTAGATAACGTTTGTTTAAAATAAAAAAAAAAAATTGAACATGTGTTCGAAGATCTCTGTATGCTAACAAAAAAAAAAAAAATTCTTATGTGCACCTCTTGCCTTGTTATCTTGAATCTGCAGCCAGTCAGACACGTCTGTTCATGAGGGTGGTGTGAACTTGGTTTGCTGCCACCCTTTCCGTATTCATCTTGTTAGCTTGAAATTTTACAGTATGAAAAAATGGGCCTTAAAACATAGGATTCAATCCTGTAAGGCGAAGAGCACTCTTGGCTCCCAGTGAAGTCAGTGGAAGTCGAGGACACTTGGAACCTCTCAGGATTGGACTGGTGTTTGGTGTTGAAGTTTAATTATATGTCTGAGGAATGTAGCCCTGTCATATTGAGCTGTGACCCAAAGTGGCAGCTTGGACTAAAACAGTGGCTTTCTCTCTCTCTTTTTTTTTTTTATTATTATTATTATTATTATTTTGTACACCAATTTTAAGTGAAATCTTATGGGGACTATCTTCCATCCCATCACTCCAAGCCCCCATCACCTCTTTGTGTTCAGAATGTTTAATTCCACAGACCACCACAAAGAAATCTGCAAACTATTGTTGGTCCACAGGCCAAAAGTTGAGACTTTCTGGTCTAAGAAGCTGTCGGAAGGGAAAAGTTGCCCCAAAACAGTCCTCTATCCCGTGAAAGTTCAATAGACTAAACAAGTTAAATACATTATTGAGAAACAGTTCTCTCCTGTAGTTTACAAGGTGGAGAGAGGCCCTTCATGACCTCTGCTGCTACGTTTTCTAACCCTATGATCTATGTTTTAAAAACAGTATTTCATTGATTGTGTTTTGGCCAGTCTTCTCCAAACAAATCCAACTTTTCAAGGATAAAATTATTTTTCTCCCTCAGGAAAGAGTAGATGATTTTGCAGATTTGTCTTTAGTCACTCACATCATTATAAAAAGGCTGTTATAGCATTTAAAGAGGTTTTCTTCTGTGTTTGATTTGTGTGGAACCCAATATGGAGCAAAAACTCAAATTGAGAAAAATATTTTGATATTCGTGTCTAGCTTCTTTGTGTTTTTAGTGACCATGTAGCACTGACAGTGTTGTTTTTAAATGAACAAAGTTTGCAGTTGATGTACGAAGGTACTATTTAAAATTCACAGGTTATGCAAAACTCCCTTTCAAATGGTTTGACTACCTCAGGGAAACTGACTCTATAGCAGCACCTGTAAAACTCTTCAATAAGGTAAGATAAATCATTGGTAAAGCCAACTGTACGGCATGTGTGCTATTTACAGTGGATTTTGTGCTGTAAATTCCTGCCTGCTTGGTCCCATAAGGTTAATCGGTCTCCTCAACTGTCTTAAATATGTTTCTTCACTTACGTGCTAATTGTTCGTGAAACCAGAGACAGTGATTTTCAAAGTCCATGTGAGTATGCTTTGAAAAATGTCTAGTAGAAGAAGAGGGAAATTGTTTCTTAGCATTTGTGTGCATTCAGCTTGTATATTTCAGACTCTGAAAAAATCTTACTGTGGAAAAAATAGGAGCACATTAAATTACATAGATGATACCTTGGTATTTAACCATGTTCGCTTTCACCATCCGAATAATGCCATTTGAAATTAAACTTGACTGAAACAGAAGCCCCCATGAAGTATTTAAACTTCCTGTAGAGTAAGATGTTAGACTTGGTTTCCTGATATTTGGCTGTCTTGCTTCATTCTCCTTTTCAGGAAGTTCCAAACCATGGGTTTCACATTCGAATGAAACTGGAGGCTGTAGATCTTATGGAACCACGCCTTGTATGTGTGGCCACAGTAACCCGTATCATCCATCGTCTACTGAGGATACATTTTGATGGCTGGGAAGAAGAATATGATCAGTGGGTGGATTGCGAGTCCCCTGACCTCTATCCTGTAGGGTGGTGCCAATTAACTGGATATCAACTACAGCCTCCAGCACCACAAAGTAAGTTGCTATGCATTTGTAAATGATTCCTCTTGCATCTTTTTAAATCTAAAATTTACCAGTTGCCTTCCAGTGTTTATACATGTGTGGTCATTCTCGTAACTTTACCCTTTTGGGGTTGGGTAGCCAGCTGCAACAAAAAATGGACTAGACCCTTGCTAATTCTCAGAAGCACACCATTCTAATCTGTTTCACTGTATAACGGATAAAGCACTTCAGAGCATTTGCATGGCTGTGCTCTGTTTATTTTAAATCCTGGGGCTAACAGATGTTTGTTTGGGCCAGAGAAGACGCAGACTGCTTAAGCATCAGGCCTAGATAACAACATTATTCATCATTTATAGCACAATCAGTTTGCATGGCACTTTACATTAAGAGGCCCTGATTCTGCAAACGTGTTAGTAACTTTATGCATTGAAATCAGTGGTACTGTGCATATGCATAAAGTTATTCACATGCACAAGTGTTTGCAATATGGGATCTTGTAGTATGCACTGATTGAATTTAAAGAACCCAGACAGCCTGCTTGTGTGTCCATACCTGGCTTTTCAGTCCCATAAACCTGTCCAGAGCCTGGAGAGTGAATATGTAAACACCAGATGCTGTCTTAGTGTAGCTGGCAGCTTATGATTTGAATACTTTAAATGTTGGCAGGCTTTCAGGAATACATGAAATCAGTTCTGTCAACTGACAGGTTTGTTTTTTTTCTTCTTCTTTGTTTAGACAAACATACTGGAGGAGTATAAACTAACTGTAATATAAAAATACATATTACAGGTTATGGCTGATTTGGAATGTTTTACTTTAGTTTATTCTTCAAGTGTTTTTCCTATTAGTCTGCCTTACCATTGCTTATTTTTGCTCCATTTCTTTTATTTCATTCTTTGATCTTGCCTCTTCCCATTCTTTTAATAATTTCTCTCTTTGTAGTCTGAATTTTTTGATCTCTCTCTCTCTCTCTCTCTTTCTCTCTCTCTCTCTGGCTTAATTTGTGTGTTTGTGTCCATTTTTCGTATGTAAATCTTCTTTGTGTGTCTGGTTTTCTAATCTTTTTCTGTTTCCATCTTTTTTTTTTTTTCCTCCCCTTCCTCCCAACTTTCTTCTTGTCTTATGTGAAATCAGAGTGGCAGCAAGACTCAGTTTTATGATGTATCAGCTGTACTTCTCTAGTCAGGAAAATGATTGCTATGAATAACTAATTGTTCAAAGGAGCAGAGCTATGGCTCTTGCAGCAAGTGTGTGTTGTCCCATAATGGTGGATGAGATGACTATTTGTAGCCTGTTAGGTCAGGAAACATGATATGGGTAATTGTGTTCCAGGGGCTACTGGAATGGGTGCTGTTCAAGTAGAGGATTTTTCTTCTGTGAATGTGTTCTGTTTAACATAGGCTCTGTCTTCGTTCATTCATTCATTCATTCATTGAGGAAAACATTTTTTTTGTGAATTTTCCGTAGCATGAAAGACTGTGCAGTATTTTCCCAAAGCATTAATTCAGAATTTTAATTCTTAATGTTTTTCAGCATCAAGAGATAGCCAGTCAAGTTCATCAAAGCAAAAGAAAAAGGCTAAGTCACAACAGTACAAAGGACACAAGAAAAGTGGGTGACAAAGTGGTGCTTATATGCCCTTTCGCAGCTGTTACAAAGTTGTGCAATTTGTCTCAAATTATTCTGGTTGGAAACGTTGCTTGTGTGTGAAATAAGTGTTATGCTTAAAGGTGCAGTATGCCATAAAAGGAGGCCATTTATTAATTGAGAAACACTATTTTTTATAACTTGCAGCAAAATAATCAAATGGAAAGTAAGTGGTTTTGAGAGGATTGATATTGTTCATAACTTCTGTGTATATTGTTCACGGACAAATAAGCTAAATTATTTTTGATACTCCTAAAACCAATTTTAGGTAAGGAATTCTGTATAAGCATGAAGATATAGTAAAGCAGTCTTGAGCAAAATGCTCATATATGTATGGCTGTTCGCTTTTTAACTCTTTTTGTAGCAAAGCTGTAGAAATAAGAGCAAGGTTGTTTTGAACCAGATGGTAAATGAGATGTAGAAAACCGAGGGCAATCTATCGTCCTCAGTTACTTTATAAAAGTAAAATTTGTCTCCTCTTGCAAAACAGTACTAATTTTTAAATTGACAAGTTTATCAATTTTTAGGGTGTGGGGCAACAGTAGAAAGCTCTTAGTAATAATGTTACTTACAAAGGTACTTAGTAGTATTGCTATAGTTGACTACTCTTGTCAATGAGTATATAGTATTACATTTTTTTTAAAATACTAGGGATTTAACAACTGTCCAAATCCTTTCCACATTTGTAGTGTCTCCCTGGGAGCAAATTGTTTGTTTTCTTCAAAAATTCAAACAAGTCTGTTTAATTTTTAAGTTACAATAATGCACCTTCCCTTCCGCCTCTATTCCTATTTCTATGACTCTATTTCAAACCAAAGCTATTTTCTGTCTGTAACAAAAGGAGTAGAGACAGCCAATCACAAGAGCACTTTGTGCCTTCTACCCTTTCTTGCTGGAGATCAGATCCATCTATATTTATCTTAAATTCACATTGCCCCTTTTATTCCAAAGGACGCCAAGGCATTTCTCAAAAGATTGGATGCTTCTGAAAGAGAGCAGTGGAGGATAGCACCAACCCATGGTGCATGGCAAATTTTTATGCAAGACGGTAAATGTTATACAAGAACTCAGGGCAAGCTCCTTATTTAAAAAAATAAATAAGTGCCATAACATCTTGAATATCCAAGCAGAGCTGACACTTAATTTTTAAAAATGTTTGAGAAGAACCCACGTACAGTGAGAGGAGTTCATTTATCTGCCTAATAAGAATGAAGAGCCAATTCTATAGTGTCGTAATAAGAGACGCTAGTTAGAAGACAGCCTACTTATTCCTGGAGCACTAAGCCGTTGCCACTATTCACATTCTTGATATTTCCTTGGCAAGAGGTGGTATTTCCTTGGTGTAGGAGAGACGTGTTTTGTAATAGCAGCTGACACTTTGTGCTGAAGATATAGTGGACAAAATTAACTGCAAGAAAAGGCAGAATGCAAACCTATCAATTTTTAATCCTTGTGGATTGCAGACCATCTCTTTTGCAGTCCAGTTGCCTTCATGTTGGCTGCCAGCGAGGCCCTTGTATTAGGAAGCGGGCAATTCTGCTGACACAGGACATGACTTCCCCATAAGTTGGCAGACTTAGGTGGTTAAGAGCTGCATGAGGGTCCTTAACATAGTGCTGGAAGAGATCCAGGGTGTAGAGCCCTGATTCTAGGGTTTATCACCAGGCTTAAATTCCAAGTTTGATCATCATACCTTTACTACCATTAAGCTCTGTCTTCTCTGACTCTGGTCTATTCAAACGTCTTCCTGCGGAGTTAACAGTTCATTGTTTTGTAATCTTGAGTTCGTTTAAGTGTGAAGCATTAAATACTTCTAGAGTTAAGAAAACTCTCTAGCCTTTGGCACCTCCATTTTGGAGGAAAAGGAAGTGTTTGGGTTTTTTACTTTTTTTTTTTTAAATATGCTTTAAAGGCCCTTATTACTACTTGCAAGTTCCTAATAAGCTTGAACATTTTTTCTTTACATTAATCAAATTAACTGCTGTTATTGCAGCCACAACGTGTAGCTTAAAGACACAAGACATTTCTAATTCACAGTTCAATCCATTCAGGTTGTCGGGTTCTACATTTTCACTCTGAAGTGAAATTGTTAGGATTTTACTGGGAAAAACCTGGATTTCAAAATATTTCTACGTAAGAGCGTATACAAAAATTAATTTCTTGCTGATAGGGTGTGCCATCTTTAGCAAATTTTACAAACATTAATCCTCATACTTTTTGTGAGGGAGGCATGATCTGCAAGCTCCCCAAAGAAAGTTTTTTGAAAACTTTACTGAACGCTTCCTAACGAGGATTGTAACTTCCTACTTTAAACTTTTCTCTTCTAGCCTCCTTGAGGCTCTGATATTCCTTTAAAATTCATTCAGCAGAAAAATCAAGTCTGCGGGGATGGGAGAAGGGACAGTGTTAAGAAGACCTACCTACTGAATTTGACCCTTTACATAGCTTGCATTTGCAGAGCAGCTTTTGAGTTTATCAGAAATCCTCTTCAATAAATAACTAGAAAACAATGTTTTGACTGTATTTGTTTACAAATTAGATGATTTTCAATCCCTGTTTATCTCAGTTAAACACCAAACCTTGTATTTCACTATTGTAGCTTCTTGGTATCAAAAATACTTGAGTCATAGAAGAGGAATCTCCCAAAAGAAAAAGTTGGTGAGGCCGCAATAGGCAATCATAACAAGGTTAATGCCAAGGTTCTTTTAATCTATAAAGAGGACTAAGATATCTCTTTAAACATTCAAGTGGACAACAAAGTTCAACTATGCACAAGGTGATGAATAACCAACGCTTCATGCAGTGATTAATTAACTTAAAATGAGGAGCGCCCTGAAATAAATGTCTTTTGCAGGGGGAAGCCAAATTCTCTCTATCTATCTTGAAAACAAGCTTTGTAGCATGGCAAGTTCTCAAATGAAAGCAATACTGTTTTGTAAATGTGTGGTGAGAAGGCCATCCAGCTGCATTGTAGGTATCTGCAGTGGAAATACACTTCAGAACAAGTGAGCCTTGTCATGGCCTCCCTAGTTTCACGCCAGCCATATTACAACAGTGTGAAATACAATCAGACATCCATTTAGATGCAGTTCTCTTGGCAACAGCTCTGCTCAATTATTTGGAGTCTGTAGCAATGTTGCCTACTTCACCTATCTTCAGACTAGCCACTGCCACAGTTTCCCCCTCTTGGGCTCCCGAGTAACTTCAGCATAAGCTTCCATGTGTCAAGTAACACCCCTTCTTGGTGTCTGGGTTTATTAACTAAGTTCACAAGAACTCCCATCCAGCCTTCCTAGCAGGCTCACAACCTTAGTGCAGGGTTCATAGTCCTGTTCGAGCTGAGGATTTCCTCTAGGAGACTTGCTGTCCACACTCCACCTTTCCCAGCTGGTACCTGTTCTCTGTGCTCCTGAGGCCCTGTGCCCGGGAGCTAAGGAGAGTCTCTGTGAAGAGAGCTCATGCAGCTCTCTTGCCTGTTTTGAGTTTCTCCTTGCTCTCTATCAAGCAGCAACTCCCAGGACTTCCTATCTGGATTCTTTCCTTCTCTCCACAGGCTTCTGTTTTATTTCTACCCCAAAGACCTCGTTTAGCCACATGTCCTCCATGTCATGTGACATTGTTCCTTTTCTCCACCTGGAGAGATGAGCTGACTAGGTCACAGGTGGGGCTGAACCCATCTCCCTTTAAAGGGCAAGTCATCCTGTAAGAGTGTTAAAAACAAAAAGTAGGTGGGCTTTCTAAGGGCTAGGTAGAACCCAAAGGACTCTGCCATTGAGCATATGGAGAAGAATGCTCCCTTGAAAATGGTATGGGAAGAATGTTAGCAAGCTTTGGCACCATTGTGGCGAGGAATCTTGTACCTTGTGAAATCTGATGTAAGGTACTTCAGTTGCTAGGACCAGAACTTAACTTGCTGTACAAGCTGAAGTCACTGCCGCCAAGAACGTCTTCACTCAAAATGGACAACAAGGGTCTATAGAGAGACACCAGTCTATCTTGGATTAGTTCATGGTAGGCCATAGTATTTGCTAAATATTTCCATATAGTTAATCTACGATTTAGGTGGACAAAGAAGGTTGTCAAGCAAGAGATCACATCGGCATAACTACATCTCACCACAGACCTCTTCAGCTTTGAACTGTATCTCATTCTGCTCATAGACATCAAGCTTGCTGATTACTATGCTGTCACAAACTAAACTGTTGGGACTCATAGGTGGAGATAGGGCACGATAGCCTGATTCCGAGTGATAATCTGAGACTTGGCTCTCAGACTAGTGGTACTGGTTCAGTCTTCTGCAGCAGGATTGACAACCATATTTGGCTTGGCCTACTGGGTCTATTAGCTTTTCTGAGCTTTGCCAATAGCAGAGGCATTATTAGGAAGACATAACAGATCCTCTCTACCAATGAATGGAGACGGCAACCCTTGCGAACTTGGTCTTATCATGGACACAGAATTAACCTGACTAGAGCATACATGCAGGATGTACCCCTATCCTTTGATAAGTGACTCAAGTCTTTTATAGTTTCTCCTTCCTAACACACCAGGAAACAAAAGAAAAAATCTATACCCCAAATGAGAGTCTGCATGAGAGGGGGAGCATTTTTGAAATTAACAGCCTAAGATCCAGGATGTTTCTGAAAGAAGGTTTGCTTTCTAACTGAGCACAGGAATTCATGGACTATATTAGAGCCTTGCATATGTTTGTCTAGCTCAGTAATAGTGCAGTTTGGTTCACTCTAAGAAATCCACACATTTGGTACAAGAGGATCCTAAAGAGGCTGTCTCTTTGGTCTCTGTTTAAGTTGTTAAGGTTATTTTACAGGTAGGTGTCTTTGCCTCCCAAGGCAACCTTGGAAGTACAGTGGTTTTGCATCAGATATGTGAACGGGGATATAACAACCAAATGCCTTTTACATCAGGTGGAGTGATCCTCTACATATACTCTTCCTTCAGTTACCTTCCTATGGAATTGTCAGATCAGGTGTCTCTCTGAAGAATCTAAACAAGTTTTCAAGGCCTTGAAGGTGGCAGCCGGAGACATAACAATGATCTTTTTATTCATATTAATGCCCTCTTAAGTTGCCTGCCAACAGGAATTTATGTACACATATAAATCACCATGCATACAAAGGCACTAAATAGAAGAGTATTCATCTTCTCACCCAGTAAGGCCTGCTGAACTCATAGTATTTGGTGCTCAAAGATCAGTTACGTTTCCCATCAGTGCCAGATCTCTTGAAACAATATATCTGAGTCTCTGATGCCAAGAATTTTCTCAAGTGCGCGGCCTGGCTTGTGACGGACAGGTGCTGAGATTGCAGGAAGTTTTGGCCAAATTTCTTTACCATTTAGGACATGCAAAGCCTTCTAAAAAACCTGGATGATCTTGTACAATTAGTGCAAGAACAAACAAGTTCTTCATAGGAAACCTGCATCATTACAATCCACTGTCTCCTCATTCCTGGGATGAACAGAAGAGTGATCTGACTCCCAGTTTCCTCATTGTGTGTACTTAGCCAGAGAGGAAAGTTCTTAAAAGATTTCATAACCTCCTTAACATTACATGCATGTTTCATAAATCTGCATTGTTTTTCTCCCTGAGGCCTTAACCTGGTGGTGCTGATGCCTGTGACAGGGTGCACAAAACCTGGTCACTCCTTACTGGAGGCCCTGCTGCTTTGGTGCACCCTGCCCTTTTTGGAAGGGCAGAGCAACAAGTTCAGACCTTGACTTCTCACTAGAGAAGTTTCCCAGGATTAGCTGTTGGCAGTCCACTGAGCTTCTTGTTCAGTCTGGGCCTGCTGTTGTTGTACTGAAAGCCTCAGTAAGTCTTCCATCATCCCCTTTGTGATGAAAGGGGATTTGGACATCTCATTGTTGGTACCAATTATCACTGGCTCGCCTGAGCCAGAATGTGCCACAGAGAGGACTCATCTTAATTTTACAGAAAATAAATTGACAATGCTAAAAGTCCATGTCAGCGTTGAAGTTCATAACATAAGACAATAGTCCTTCACTGATCCACCAAAATACTGTCAGTTAGGTCTTTAACCCAAGAAACCTGGGCCTGGTCAAGAAAGAGAAGCCTTCCTTTCTTGTCACAGCCTCATCCAGAACTGGCCTTTGAAAGAGGTAGCCAGCCCTCTTTATCTGGGCTGCTGGGCCCTGATTAACCTCTGCTTGCTCCTGGCCCTTCTAATGGAGGACCAAGTCTTGTTGGTTTCTATCCGCAGCTGATGCTGGCAGGCCTCTCTATGCAACCCCTAAAGGTCTGAGCTCGCTCCAAAAGGACAGAGTGCAGCAAGGCAGCAATAGGAATAGCAATAGGAATAGCAAACAACTGGTACAGCCCCACTCCCCAATGCTATTTTGTCGTCATCTTCCTCTATCCACTTGCTAAAACTTGCTACTCTCAAGTAGTCTTGGTGGTGGTTATTACTTCTGTCCCCCCATATTTTGTGTTACATGGTGACATAACTGTTCTGAAGATCTGCTTCAGTATGGTGGGTTGTTTTTGGTTTTTTTAGATTAACTTAGTTTATAAATCGTACTTCAACCATAAGATCTTTGCATAGCCCTGTTTTAAATGTCCAGCCCGGGAACAGGAGGATGCAGGACACTCCAAGGAGCTTTCAAAGACTCCTATTGTCTGGAAAAAGCTCTAGGTGGTGGTCAATGTGGAGACTTAGTGCACAGCATGGCAGCATATGTATCTACAGCGCACTAGCTTACCGTGCCCTAAATGGCTGTGTGGACCCTGGCTACTGTGCACTAAAAGTTCTGTGCTGCATTTTGATGTGCTTCTGTTTGGAGAACTCCAGAACTGGCTGAAGGGAGCTTGGTAGGCAGAGTTTGCTCAATCTTTTTCCTTTTTGCTTTGTCCCTCTCTCCACCATAAGTCTCCCTAAAGCTATTTGGAAGCCATTGCTTCACACAACACTGATGATAGACTGAGTCGCAGAAAAGGAAACTTCCTTCACCTAACGCCACCAGGGCAGACTCTTGCCCTAGGGGGTTGGAGATTTTTCTGTTCTTACTAACCTAAAGTGGATTTGTGATGTGGAGTGGGGAGAAGAGTCTGATGGGCTGTTTAGCTAAGAAATCTATTTAATAGGCCAAAAGGGGAGGAGAGGACATGGGCATGAAAAAATCTTCTTGTTATTGGCTGCCTCCTGTTTTTTGTTTGTGCCAGATAAGTTACAGGGGCACAAGTGCTGCATCTCAGCAAATAATAATCAATGGCAAGGAGAAACTGTTCTTTCCATAGTCTTTGGTTGTAATTTTTTGGGGAAAGGGGTGGATTTTGTTTTGGAAAGAACATTTTTGAAGCATACAAATCTATGTGATATTAGTGTGTTTTTCCCCACAGTGCGCAAAAACAGCCAAGATACTGGGGTTTAACAAGAAACTACCACACATCCTGAGTAACTTTTTTACTACAATGAGTTATTATTTACATGCATGGTACTCACACTTACTCATGTTGCACTCCAGAATGGCTTGAGTCATTCTGCGGAATGTTGTGAATGTGTATTGGAAACATTTCTAATGCAATATTTCAAATTCTTAATGGGTCCATGCGGTTGGAAGGAGTACGCGAATAGTATTGTTTCCATTGAACATGCATATAATGAACTCCTGAGATAATGAAGCTCTGTTAATAGTAAAAGTCCCAAATTGTTCCAAAGTACCTTAATAATGCAAACAGTAGTACATGTACTAGTGAATCCCTGATTTAGTGTTGAATGGTGGGAGCAATTTAACTGGAAATGGGTCCCACAGTATAATACTTCTTCCCTTCCACTCCCCGGAAGAATATTACATAAAGTCTGATATTTGTTTTAAGCTTCTAAAAGCAAGTACATTGGTGCTGAGATGATAGTCTTGCTTTTATTGCAAAACATTTAAATGTTAGGTTGGGGAAAATAAATGCTCAAATGCTTCTTGTAGTTTTTTTTTTAATGTGACTTACAAGGAGTTAATAAGCACAAATTTAGTAGCAATAAATTTTTATATTTTTAGTATGTTTGTTGCCCATTTCATATAAAGGAAGGAAGCACATAGGAAAAATGGTAACTTCTAATATTTATTATTTAACATCTACATTGACACTGGATTTCAGAGTCTGTTTCACTTCAGTTGTTGTAATCTAAGCTTTTTATAGGGTTTTTTAACTGATGTGTAAAGTAATACAGCCTGAGTTAGTCCTGTAAGTGGCTTTAAAAATATATCCGAAAAAGGAGATAATCAAAAGGGGAACAGAAATCATCCAGCATCCTGCTTGGCCTTACCTTCAATAAACCTACTGGTAATTGTATGTTGCTATGCAAACCGCTTACGATGGAGAACAGTGGCTCTTTTGCTAACATCTGGATTGCAAAGAAATGACTCTTATCCTTTCTAGGATTGGTATAGCTCATTGCAAGATCCATTTGTCAGGTCATATAGTTCTAACTCCTCAGAACTTTCTGCTGCTACTGTAGGCTAACATCCAGCATTCATATTTTGTGGTGACACCACTTTACAGTGATAACATCCAATGTGTTTTATGTGTAATTGTGTGCATGTGGAATAACGTGTGACAGTTACATTGTGTTTGGCATCTTCAGATCAGTCACTAGATTCTCATCTATCAATATAGCCATCGCTGATACTTGCTTTTTATTCACAGTAGGGAAGATCAGGTTGGATTTGTTGTGCACATACCTTGGGTAGATGGTTATTCTGTTCTAAAATGGAACTATAGCACATCAGAATTTCTCAGGATTTTTGAAGGGACAGGACCCTGTAATTATGAGACGATGGATTTCTCCTAATTGTCTCTGATCTTGCCAGTGTGTTTTGATGTAGGTTGCAATAATTCCCAAATAAGGAAAATGCTGCAATCTTTAAAACCTTGTGCATGCTCCTTTAATGTTTTGGAGACCGTTCTAATTTGAGTATCAACTTGAAATGGATGGAATATTGTACTGGTTTCTTGTGACCAAATATTGTGCTGCTAAAGACCGCAGTGATGACAAGTTATCAATTTGCTTTGACAGTTAATGAATAGTATGGTAGCTTACAGTATCCACCAGGACTGACTGCTTCCTAGTAATCGGTTTTGTTCTAAGGCTACTTAATAGATGATGTGACCTATCTGTTTTTTAAAGCTCTGGTTATACAGACAACTTGCTGCTTGATTGTGTCACTTCCTTCCTCGAAGAACAAACTGAGGCCCCAGACCTGCCAACCCTTAGTCGCCTATGCCCTGATTAGACAAGAAACTTAATCATATGTGTAACTCTTACCACGAATAGTCCCATTGACTTCAAAGCTTTCTTGAGGGCCGTTCTCTTGTGTTAGCCCAAAGTACGTTTACTTGATTAGACTGGCAATATCTTAGCATTCATCAGCGTAGCTTTGAGAACAAGTGTAAGTAATGGTGATGCTGAAATGCTGTCATAGCGTTTAAGGCCCTGATTCTGCAGTGAGGTTCCCCTAGGCACAGGGGCTTGCCCCCAAGAGTTAATTTCAGGACCAGGGCCTCTGTTTGGAGGTGAAAACAAAGTAGGATTTTCTTATATGATGAGGCAGGAATAAATTGAGCGTTTGGAGGGAAAATCAACTTCTGGAATGAAGATGTGGTATCCGATAACTTGAAGATTTTTTTAGAAAAAACAGGTTTGTTTGTTTTTCCAAATTAGAATACTCCTTAACGTTTGTAAGGCACTATAGAAGTGCTAAGTAAGTGATGGTGGTATATATATTTAAGATATATGTAGTGAACTAGCAAAAAAACCCCAACTCCTCCTTTTTAAGTGGGATTGGTTCACAAACAAAAAAAATTCCTGTCACACTGTGTAAATCTAATAACTGCACTTCTGAACTAGAGACAAAAGTTGTTTCAGTATGTGGTCAGGAGATCAGGTGTTGGCTGTGAAATGCAGCTGCTGCAGTAACACTTTGAAGTGCTCCTATTTTATTGGTAAAAGGGATTAGGGCTGGGACACTTTAATGATTGCTTCATAGCCCATCCAAGTAATCACTAGAATTCAGAGAATAAAAGGGGGGCGGGAGTTGTTGAGAGTTGGGATTTTTAACATCCCCGAAATGAATGAACTTTGCCATTTCACATCAAGACCCTTATTTTCCAGACTCCAAAGCAGAATGAGGCAGACATTTCTCAGTGACCAGTCTGAGTTACCTAATTCACTTTGACCCAAGCGTTTACTTTAGTTTGACTTGATGTTTAGAGAGGAAGATACCAGTTGTGAAGAAGCCTGTCAGTTTGTCGAGCCTACCCATGGCAGGTGGGGTGCGGAGGAGCTTCTCTGGTGATGAAGAGTTGACTCCTCCTCCATATCGAACCCTTCCAGCACAGACAGCCCCGGAGGCCTTCCAGCCTCCCAGGACTAACCAAGAGTTCAGTCCCAGCCTCAAAACAGGTAATGAGCACCATCAAAGTCTCTTGGTTACTGCAGAGGGAAATGCTGAACAGGGTGGGGGACAAAGCATGGTCTGGCATGAAATATGCTGCCTTGTTTACTTGTTTCTGTCTGTAAAGTAGGAGGAATAGTCACTTCCACTGGTCCATATCAGTCCACTTCACTGAATTCATCATAAGGGAGCAATGGTTCCCAGGGCAAATATAAGGATTCTAGGTCACTGAGGCTTATGGACACTGTGATTTAACTACCATACTGCACTTCAGCAGATTTTTTTTTACGTGTGCAGGTACTTTCATTTAACTTAATGAATTATAATATGCAACACAACATCATTGTTAGAACACTGCACATTATTCCTTAAAGGCTTGGACACCCTGTGTAACTGGAGAGAAATTTGTGTTTGCATACAGCCCATGCATAAGAGAACAGCTGTTTGGAAAAAGAGGTCTTTTGAATTTAAGCATAATTGAGTCTCTTATATTCAGTGTTCTACAGACGATGGTTGGGTATGATAAGAAATAAATTGGAAAGATTTACCCTTTTAAAACAAACCTGGTTTGTTTGTGTCGTCCCCCCCCCGCAATGCTTGCTCCAAAACCAAAAGACTGGTTTTATTTGAACATTGACAAAATGAAGTTTTATCCATCTTAATCAGAGAATAGGGAAAACCCTTTAAGAATTCATTTATTAATAATATTGGTCTGGCAGATTAAAACATCTGAGTCTTATGTAAGTCTTGTGGTTTGTATAAGGTAATCCTGGACGGTAGAAGTTAGAGATGAAAAAAGCTCTGAGATCCTCATGACTGTCTCCCTTCAAACGTAGGATAATCAGATGTATCAGATACTCAAAATATCCTTGACACCTGTTAGGGTGTAGTTATGCTATCTATCACCAGTTAGTGGTAATGTTCTTCAAGCACCCTTAGATGAGATGCTGTGAACACCATAATGTGGCTTTGGATGCTGATCTAAGATCATGTTCTGACTGGCAGTTTTCTCCCTGGGTTGTTGTGGCCACTGCTATGTTCGGGGTTTGATCATACAAGGAACTGAAGGCACTCAGTACCCCATAGAAGTGCTCAGCCACTCTCAAGATTAGGCTCTCGTTTTCCAAACAGTGTATTGCTGACTGATATCCAGTTTGCTCTGAATGTTCATATTCTATCAGAAAAGCTACATCAGGGTCATTAAAAAATCCCATTGCCCTCTCATCCCAACATCTGTATGGCTATAGAATTCAATAATACTTCATCTTGCTTCTTTAAGAATTGCTTTTGTTCTCTGGCACAGTCATGCTGCTTTTCTTTTATTTTCATCTGTATTTTGAACCTTTAAGAGTTGTATGTGAAATGACTTCTCAGCATTGAAATGTAGCCTTCAGACCGCTCTCTGTTGAGAAAGACATGATCTCTGGGCTGTCAAGGAAAGAAGTTGCTTTCCAAAACCAATCCCACTTTCTTGACGTGTGTTATCCCCTAAAGTCAGGGTCTGATGTTTCCTGGTGGGGCAGGTT
This sequence comes from Chelonia mydas, assembly GCF_015237465.2. Taxonomy (NCBI): domain Eukaryota; kingdom Metazoa; phylum Chordata; order Testudines; family Cheloniidae; genus Chelonia; species Chelonia mydas. Next base: position 12,617,482 of record NC_051254.2, read on the forward strand.
AGTGACATCACATCACACTGGTACAAGGGAGATGAGTATGTGGCTTCCTTGGGTAGCAAGGTACTGAGAGCACTCTGCAGGTAGCTCATGAGGAGAGGGAGCACCTTGTGTGTCTTTCCTTCTGCTCAGAACCTTTCATCAGCTGGATGCTCAACCAAGTGGCTTCATGATTTAAGGCACTATAGCTAAGTATTTATCTCTTTGCTTATCATTCAAGTGGTGTATTATATAGGTGTAGCTTGAACCCATGGTGTTGATAAACTTTTCTTCAGGAGATTTGTTAGCAGGGAAAAATAGTGTTGTTTAAATATTTAACTGTCAGGATCTTCGTGTTAATTGAACAGATCTAGGACAAAATGTGAAGCCTACTAACTCACCGGGTGTACTTGAAATATTGGGCAAACCCACAAGCATTATTTAAATACTGGGGAGGATGGGAACTTGACCAAAGCATTTCAAGTTGTAGGAAAGCAGTTTAAACCTCTGTGTATTAGCGTTTTCCTAGAGTAATCTCTCTATTAATGATTGTTGTTGCTTATTATGTAAAGATACCATGCCTTAGGTGTGCGTGGTCCTCTACAGACTAATAAAAGAAAAGGTCCCTGCTGTACATTAGATGTGACATAGGGACAGGCAAAAATAAGCAAGGTTTTGGGGGCAGGGTAGGGAGGGAAGAGGTTTTCATGATGCAAGGTAGTGAGGTTGCTTGATTTTATAGGTTTTACATCGTCCTCTGATGCTTTTTTAGCGATTTTTAAAATATTTTAATGTTTTTAAATTTTATTTTTATTTAGCACAGGAGTGTGTATCACCATGGAAGATGATATAGGACCATAATAAAAGAATAATTAAATGGCTTGTAAGTTTATAGCAGGATTACAAATAGCAACAGGTTTTGGGATTTATTTTCAGATTTCACCACATCAAATTTTTGCATTTGAAAAGACACTGGTGGTGTTAACTTGGTATTCAGTAACTGAAACTTTTTAATGCTTCTCTCATTCATTTGGTCATCAGATAGCCATCAGTTTTTGTATATTAATCAACCTTTTAATGTGGGTACTGCACCTTTAATGAAAACTTTGCCATATTTTCTTTTCAGTGTTCCTGCTTTTCATATATGCTCATATATTGATAAGTATCACTTTTCTTACTCAATCAGATTGCGGGGTTAATTACAACCTATTTGGTACTGCTATCCATAATATCATTCTTCTTTGTGTTTCAGATTTTTTTTTTTTTAAATAGGAAGCTAGAAGATTTAAAAACATATCCTGGGTCTTAAAAATTAATTGCAAATATGCTGCAAACCCTCTATTGTAAACAGTTTTTCCTGCCTGTCACTTACAAAAATGACCATGAAAGAAAATGAATTATGAGGCATCTGTGATCTGAAGATAGTACATGCTTTTTAATCATGCTTAATTCTGCTTAGCAAAAATTAAAGCATGAAATTAAACAGTGAAATTATGGATTTGAGTGTTTCAGTTAGTAACGAAAATAATGTAACTTGGTTCTGAATGCTGTACATACACATCTGTAGTAAAAGAAGTTTTTAAATTCAGCCATCTGTTTCGGAAGATGAAGGAGAAACAATATCCATCTTAATGTTCACAAGATAAGCTGTTCTCCTTGAATGCGAACTGTGAATGATAACTTAAAATGCTGGTTTTAATTGAAGTCTGCATTTCTCAGCCTGTTCCTGATGGCAACCATCTTGCTGAAGAGTGACAGAATTGATTATGCCAATATCATAGGAGCTGAGCATATGAGAGAAAGTGGATTACTGTTCTCCTTTTAAACTGGTTTAACAGCCAAAACTCCCTTGCTATATATACATTAAGGAACAAATTCTGTTTCTGGAGCTGTCCGTTCCATTAAAGTCCATTGGAGACTTATGCGTGTATCCCAGGGCAGAATTTGACTCTTCACATTTTATTTAAAAATTAAGACCCCCAATCCTGCGATCGGACCCACTAGTATCCAAGGGGCTGTGCTAGTGGATCTAATTGTAGGACCAAAGCCTTAATGTTATACAACCTGTTTGTGTAGGATGCCTTATCAGCCTTTCATCCTGAGTAAACAGAATTTTCCAGACTGCAAGCTCTTTGGGATAGGGTCTGTCACTTACTATATATTTGTATAGCACCTAGGACGATGGGGCTCCAATCTGGTTGGCTTCTGATAGCTACTACAGTAGTAGATATTAAATAACAGTAATAAACACAAACATTCACTTTTTGTACCTGTAATTGTCCTTCAGATTGCTACGAAATGTGCTGGTCCACTGAAAAGTTAAAGGAAAAATGCTCAGTGACATTTCCCCCCTTCTAAAATGAGCTGAAATGAAATTGAACTAGAGAAATCAGGAGTGAAATCAGGAAGGCCATATCACACCTGGAGTTGCAGCTAGCAAGAGCTGTTAAGAGTAACATGAAGGGTTTCTTCAGGTATGTTAGCAACAAGAAGAAAGTCAAGGAAAGTACGGGCCCCTTACTGAATAAGGGAGGCAACCTAGTCACCGAGGATGTGGAAAAAGCTAATATACTCAATGCTTTTTTTTTGCCTCTGTCTTCACGAACAAGGTCAGCTCCCAGACTGCTGCACTGGGCAGCACAGCATGGGGAAGAGGTGACCAGCCCTCTGTGGAGAAAGAAGTGGTTCGGGACTATTTAGAAAAGCTGGACGAGCACAAGTCCATGGGGCCGGATGCGCTGCATCCGAGAGTGCTAAAGGAGTTGGCGGATGTGATTGCAGAGCCACTGGCCATTATCTTTGAAAACTCATGGCGATTGGGGAAGGTCCCGGACAACTGGAAAAAGGCTAATGTAGTGTCCATCTTTAAAAAAGGGAAGAAGGGGGATCCTGGGAACTACAGGCCAGTCAGCCTCACCTCAGTCCGCCTCACCTCAATCCCTGGAAAAATCATGGAGCAGGTCCTCAAGGAATCAATTCTGAAGCACTTAGAGGAGAGGAAAGTGATCAGGAACAGTCAGCATGGATTCACCAAGAGCATGTCATGCCTGACTAATCTAATTGCCTTCTATGACGAGATAACTGGCTCTGTGGATGAGGGGAAAGCAGTGGACGTGTTGTTCCTTGACTTTAGCAAAGCTTTTGGCACGGTCTCCCACAGTATTCTTGCCAGCAAGTTAAAGAAGTATGGGCAGGATGAATGGACTATAAGGTGGATAGAAAGCTGGGTAGATCGTCGGGCTCAACAGGTAGTGATGAATGGCTCCATGTCTAGTTGGCAGCTGGTATCAAGCAGAGTGCCCCAAGGGTCGGTCCTGGGGCCGGTTTTGTTCAATATCTTCATTAATGATCTGGAGGATGGCGTAGACTGCACCCTCAGCAAGTCTGCAGATGACACTAAACTGGGAGGAGAGGTAGATACGCTGGAGGGTAGGGATAGGATACAGAGGGACCTAGACAAATTAGAGGATTGGTCCAAAAGAAATCTGATGAGGTTCAACAAAGACAAGTGCAGAGTCCTGCACTTAGGACGGAAGAATCCCATGCACCGCTACAGACTAGGGACCGAATGGCTAGGCAGCAGTTCTGCAGAAAAGGACCTAGGGGTTACAGTGGACGAGAAGCTGGATATGAATCAACATTGTGCCCTTGTTGCCAAGAAGGCTAATGGCATTTTGGGCTGTATAAGTAGGGGCATTGCCAGCAGATCGAGGGACATGATCGTTCCCCTCTATTCGACATTGGCGAGGCCTCATCTGGAGTAGTGTGTCCAGTTTTGGGCCCCACACTACAAGAAGGATGTGGAAAAATTGAAGTGTGTCCAGTGGAGGGCAACAAAAATGATTGGGGGCTGGAACACATGACTTATGCGGAGAGGCTGAGGGAACTGGGATTATTTAGTCTGCGGAAGAGAAGGATGAGGGGGGATTTGATAGCTGCTTTCAACTACCTGAAAGGGGGTTCCAAAGAGGATGGATCTAGACTGTTCTCAGTGGTGGCAGATGACAGAACAAGGAGTAATGGTCTCAAGTTGCAGTGGGGGAGGTTTAGGTTGTATATTAGGAAAAACTTTTTCACTAGGAGGGTGGTGAAACACTGGAATGCATTACCTAGGGAGGTGGTGGAATCTCCTTCCTTTTGAGGTTTTTAAGGTCAGGCTTGACAAAGCCCTGGCTGGGATGATTTAGTTGGGGATTGACTCTGCTTTGAGCAGGGGGTTGGACTAGATGACCTCCTGAGGTCCCTTCCAACCCTGATATTCTATTATTCTAAATCCATAGCCACCAAGTTTCTGAGAACCTTGTAATGTACTGCTAGCTAGAAGAGATTTTAGCTTTGAGTGATGTTTAAAAACAGCTCTCTTTTATAAGCAGAAGACTTATAGGGGGAGATAAAGCACATCAGCCTGAGAGCATCAAAAACCCAGACAGCCCTATGCAAGTATTACTTACTTATCTACACTTTTTTTCCAGTTAAGCTGAATTACTGTCCCAAATAAGCAGTCAGTGTATAACTGGCTGATACAGTCTATTCTCTAAACTAGTCAAAGTGCACCAGTTCTAAAGGTACAGCAGGCCACTCTCACTCTTGAAGCCCAGCACCCACCTGAGAAAATTGTTAGATTTCAATCTGAAGAAGAGCTCTGTGAAAACTCGTCCCTCTCATCAGCATAAGTTGGTCCAATAAAAAATATCACATCACCCTCCTTATCTCTCTGATATCCTGGGACCGACACAGCTACACCAACATTGCATACAGATTTCAATCTGTCACTTTGCCAGAAATAATCATAGTAGTGACACGCTTGAAATAACATCTGTTTTTCTTGGTTGGACAAAACTTGCCACATTTACTCATCAAAATACAATGTGGAATTCCAGTGACATGAGCTTCTTAATTCAGTTACTAGTCTTCAATGTGGAAGCAGCATTGCAACAAGATGAAGCTTAATTTACCATTTCTTAAAATGACCTTTTATGCTAAGATGGTTGCTGTAGGCAGATGGCTCAGAAGGGCAGACTTTGTAAAGAAGAAAAAAAAATCCTCTTGGAACTTGGATTATTTTGCTATGCAACATGGATATTTGTATTTTAAGAAATCACTTTTGCACATCTTACTGGTTGACCCTTTGAGGGTATGTCTACACTGCAAAAAAGAAACACCCACAGCATCAAGTCTCAGAGCCCGGATCTAGAGACTCAGAATCATGGGGTTTGCACTATGACATTAAAAATAATAGTGTAGAAGTTCCTGCTCGGACTCTAAAACTCATCCCCTTCACCAGGTGTCAGAGCCGGAGTGGGGAAAATCTACACTGCTATTTTAGTGCTGTAGCACAAGCCTGAGTCTGCCAATCCAGGCTCTGAGACTTGCTACAATTTTATTTTGGGTTTTTTGGTGTTTTTTTGCAGTATAGCCCTATACATAGATGGATTTACTATGTTTTCCATCATTGTCCAGTATTTGTTCTTCTAAACAGTGGGTAATCGGTTTTCAGTTTGTCACTAGCTTAACCAGAGGTATTAATATGGGATCACTGAGGCTAAAATTAAACCTCAGGGGCATTTGTTAAAGTGAAGTTATTCTATCATTTGAAGTGATGTTAAGGGTGTAACTTAAAGTGCAGTTATTGTCAGAAAAGTCAAAGCATCTGCTTCCTGTGAGGTATCTGAGTCCCAAGAGAAGGCTGGTCAAAGAACTAGACATGAAATCTGGGTTCTACTGTAGCTCTACCACATGCTTCCAATGTGATCTTGGGCATACTTGACCTCTTAATCTTTTTCTCTGCCTCAGTCTTCCCATCTGTGAAATGGGTTTAATATCTGCCTGCCTCACCAGGGAGCTCATGATTCATTGATGAGAAAGGTGCCTTTAGGGTTTTGACTGGAAGGTGCTATAGTAATGTAATGTGTATTAGTGATTAATATATCTGCCCACTTCACTATTAGAACTGTGGAGACAACCCAGCTGTAGAGGTGTGAACAGAATTTATTTTGCCTCATGTAGCTTGTCAGCTAAGTTCTGACTATGCAGCCTGGAGATAATGTAAAAGGTACATCTTGGGTTAGGTTGGTGGTTCTTTTCCCCTGGCCGTGATCCCAAGTTAAATTTGTAGGCCTGGGAGTAAATGAAAATCATCTTTTGATACAAGCTGAATCTAGACTTACTGAGAAGCAGTTACTGTGGAACACCCCTTTCCTCCCCCCTCCCCTCCCAATTTATACATTTTTACAGTCCTTTTTCTGATTATAACTGCACTTTAAATCCGCAAGTCTGAAGCTATTTTATTTACTATATATATTCTTTCTTGAAAATAATTTATCTAAACTTTAGCCTTTTTAATGCTCAGTTTAAAATTATTAATGGGAAGAAAAATAATGTTAGGTTTTAGTTAAACTGAAGGGAAATCTTAATTATTTTTAATTCTTTATGGGTCTTTATCTTTTATTTTTAGTGACTTCACTGCAGCTGAAGGAGGAGTTGCTAGATGGAGAGGAGTATAACTTTCTTCAAGGAGCATCTGATCAGGAAAGCAATGGGTCTGCCAGCTACTACATCAAACAAGAACCATAAGGCAGCTCAGAAATGTGAGGGGCAGGGTGGTGGTGATAGAGAAAAGAGCCTTTCTCCAAGACTGACTGACTGATTTTGTTCCCATTTCAATAGTACAGTTGCAGAGCTGTACTTGGGGCACTTTGCTAACTGTAGATGAAACTTCCGTTGAAAAATTTTTGGAGGGGCAGGGAAACTATTTTAGTGAAAAATTTTTACAATTTATTAAACAAAAAATGACATTTTTGTGTTGTATTTGAAGCTTTTGAAAGAATTTTGTAATATTTTCAAATTCAGATTTATTGTGCATTCTTAAACTGAAATTCTAATTTTTTGGTAAAATTAAAGTTTAATTAGCAGGATTGCAGGAAACTGTTTGAGGAGGATATAGTTGCAAATACAAATGAACTGTCATTACAAATGAACCTTGTTGGTACAAGTTGGGAGATTTGGGACTTTTGTGAGCTGTATGAGTCACACCTCTGGTTTTTCATTGTGGAAAAAACTGAAGTCCTGACTTTGGGGCATAAAAACATATACATGATTTAAGGGGACCAGCCCTGCCAAGCCTTACTTGTGTGAGTAGCCCAATTTCAATGGGGGTGCTTTCATGAGGTGTGGTATTAACTCTTCAAGATGGTTACTCATTTAGGGCCTGATTCAATACCCATTGACTTCAGTGGGTTTTGGATTGGGCCCTTAATCTTGGGATGCTCAAGTAAATGTTTACTGAGCCCCGTGTTAAACTGGAACTTCAGCAGATTCTCTCGTGGAAAATTACATGAAACTAAGTGTTTAAACTAGAAATTCAGGACCTTTTCCTGTTTTTTATGTTTGGATGGAAAACATATTGGAGGGAGGAAGGAATCTGAGGACCTTTTCTCTGGTTTTTATTCCCCAGAAAAATCTAGACTCCTGCTTTCCATATCTTCAAATACTTGGGTATGTTGGCATCCTCAAGAGATGTACCAGATGAACTAGAAAAATACTTACTATGAAGGCAAAAATTTACTCTCAGTTCTGCAGAGGTTTTAATATTCTGCTGTCCAAGAATATAACAATGGAATTGGGATCTTAAAAAAAAAATATTTTGCTTTTTGGTAAATTGGACTCATTTAGTTCTAGACGCCAATCTCACTTTAATCATCCAATTATTTTTGACTCTTTAACTGAACAGATCTCTTTAGACATATTCGCAGAAGATTACAGTGACTAACATCAAAATATGAGGATTTTTAATAAGTGCTGAATAATTTAATCCCCCTTCCCATTTTTACATCTGTGTGGATTTTGGCAGGTGGCCTAATTCTTGGAGTTGATTAGCAGCCTGATTTATTTATTTTTTCCCCCCACCCTGCAGAGTTGTGATGGGAAGAATGGGCATCGAGAGCTTTAGCTTTTACCAGTAAGGTTCATTCACTAAACTCTCAGGAATAAACTGAATATGTTCTATAAGTGCTTCTGGGTTTTTGGAGGTCCCCTTCAGAGCAGTACAATGATCATCTGACTCTTGACCCATACAGTAGGGCTTAGAAGAAATTAATCAAAATTATTAACTTCTTTGGTCCTTCAGCCTAAGAAATGCTTTAACAATATCTGCCCACAGAGCCCCAGGAGACCATTTTTTGGTATATTACTGTTTGAACTTAAAAAAAAAAAAAAAAATGCATAGAAAGTTGAAAACCAGCAATTCGATTATTTTCTAAAATATTGCTCTAACTTTGGGTAGAAGCATTGTTAATATGCACAGGTTTACCTCATTCTATGCAAGAGGGGATGATGATGATGTAAAGTTTTGTAGTTACTACTGAAAGTAAAACTTGTCCTGTATAGTGTAGGAATGTATGGAAACCTTTTCTCCTCTCCCCCAGTCAATTTTTTGTAATATTGATCCCTTTTTGACAACTGTTTTCTCATATCAGCAAAAGCTGGTTATCAGGTGTGAAATATCGGTGAGTTCAGGTGGAAAAGCTATTTTAGCTTTAAAATATCCATATTAAAAGGACTCTGTCAAGGTTGACCAGCTTCAGATTTACTCCCTTCAGTTCCCAGGCCCCTTCAATTCATTTAGTTTATTTAAAACGCAAAAAAAAAATCAGAGCCTTCCAAAACAAGGGCTGCAATGTAGTTTTACAATCCCAGCTCTTGGTCAGAGAGATGTAAAGGCAAGTCCAGGATTTTGGATTACATATGCTTGAAACAAAGGCATTTTGGTGAGCCTCGGTCACACCAAGTACGGTCTCTGTCACCTATCAAAAAGTCAGATTCTGCCGGTACTTCCTCAGGTTGGTTAGTACTTGAATGCATGGATTTCACTGGGACTAGTCGCATGTCATATAAAGAACTACTCAATGTGAGCAAGGCTGGCAGAATTAGGCCCACAGAGCACAAGGGATGCATGAGATGCATCTGCTTTCATAAAGCCTCTACTTCCATAGAATAACATTTAAGCCATGTCTATACTTCTGGCTAAGTTGACACTGCTGCGATCGATGCAGCAGTGTCAATTTAGCGGGTCTGGTGAAGACAAGCTACGTCGATGGCAAAGTGCTCTCCCATCAGACGTCTGTATGCCACCTTCCCGAGAGGCGGAAGTTAAGTCGGTGGGAGAGCGTCTCCCATTGACGTAGCGCAGTGTAGACACCACTCTAAGTTGACCTAAGTTATAACTGAAGTAGCGTAACTTAGATCGATTTACAGTGTTAGTGTAGACTAGCCCTAGTGACACAAGTAGCTCAGTTGACTTCACGAGAACCACTGTTGTATGAATACGGGTTAATGTGAAAAGGAGTTGTGGAATTGGGCCCATAGTTGCAAGTCAAATCATGAGGGCAAAAAATCCAGATTCCTGGGCTCGTGTTTGTTGCCCATCTTCAGAACTTGGATTATCCAGACTATTATAACCCTGATTTGGGCTAGATTTTAAGGGAAATCTTTGGATTTTTTTTATAGTAAAATGCACTTGTAGGGGGAGGGATGGAGAATTTTGGGGGTCTGTCAACCTTTATAATATTCCTTGAAAATGGTTATTTAAAAACTAAACATGGCTATCTGCAAGCCAAATTCCACCCTCAGATACACATGCTGACTTTGGTGGGAATTTCATGTGTATTTGAGGATGGAATTTCAGTCTGGTTTCTGAATCCAAAGAATACTTAAATCCTTCACCTACCTGTCAAGTACAATGAAACCTGTCCTAAGCAAAGCATATAAGGAATCACCTAAAATCACATGCTTGGGAGAGGTCTGTTTACGTAAAAGTTGAGCTAAATCGTACCAGATTCATACTTGCAGTGGTCTTTAAAGTGGTCTCTTAAAACAGTGGGGTTACCTGTTGGCACTGGTGTCTTTAGTACAGGCTTCACTGTATATGTACTAGTATTAATTAATAACATGGTTCAAAGAATTTTCTTCCTTCGTTCTCCTGTGAACCATGTTACTTGGCTAAAAGAAAGGTGAGGTGTTAGAGATCTTAAATCTCTATTGATGTCTAAGTTGGGGATCAAACAGTCATTTCAATATTTGGCATAGCAAGTTTTTATAACCAAGGGGTAGTGCAAATAACTAAATTTACCTTGTAACTGCCCCCTTCTTTTATGGCTCAGAATTTTACTGCTGACCTTCATTTTGTTGTTTTAAATGCAACTTCTTAACCTTTTCCTTGCTGTGTATAAGGAAAGCTAAAGCATTTATCAATTTCTTGTTTTACGGATACTAACACGGGTTTCAGTGTTTGTTTGTTTTTATTATTATTGTTTTTATGTGATGTGAATACCCTCTCCCACCAATATTTGTACTATGGTGCTAATATATATTTGGTAACAATCCTTTATTGGGAAGGGATTAAAAAACTGTGATTAAGCTGAATTTTTCTTCCTTTTAATTTTCATATTTAAAAAAAATAGTCACAGCCATTTATACAACAAAAAGCATCAGCTTTTGCCCTTGGGAAAATATATTGGGGTGGGAATCAAGATGAAATGAATAGGGTTTTTACATCATTTCTGTATGTATTTGATATATAGATCAATATCTGTACAAATTTAATCTTTTATTTTCTTGGTAATTTGTGTGGTCAATGAGAGAGTTTTTAAAACTTTCTCATGAAATGTATATAAGTGAAAAATGCTTTTGGAGAAATTAATGTTACTTTCATTTTTACCAGACTGCAGATTTTCAGCATGGATGTGAAAAGCATTAAAATTATAACTTTGTGTACAAGATGAAAATAATTCACTAAATTTGCCTTTTTTACACAAAATAAAAATGTTAAAATAAGACCACGTGGATGGTAATTTCTTTTTATTTTTTAATTGAGGTATATATTCAGAAACATTGTGGTGTCTTTATTTGGCCCATTACAAATAACAGAACTGAAGTATAGAAATCAGTTAATCAAATCTATTTTTAAATATACTTATGGGAAATACTTTAATTTTTAAGTTACACCTCAGTTATTTTTGAAAACTTTGCTTTTCAATGGGAATGAAAACTTATCACTTTTCCTTTAAGATACCATATACACAGTGCAGGTTTCATTGCTGGAACTTGTGGGGGAGGGAGGAATTTTATCTTTGAGAGGGAAGCTTTTGAAAGCTGCCACGAGTCATATCCCAGACCTTTCACAATTCTACACTATTAAGCAGTCCTTGCCAGTTTTGTCTAAACTGTGATTTAGCCACCAGTGCAGCTGCATCCCTGCCAGCACAACTGACAGTGCAGTGTGATTTGCACTGAGTGCTGCTTAGCCTAGTGAGGTGCATTGGAGTAGTAAGACTGTGCTGGTGCTAATCATGATGTAGTAGGGTACATCTGCATTTGCAGTGGTATGTAGAATAGAGACACTGCACCGCCAACTAGCACGGGAACAAATAGCAGTGTAGACGGTGAGTAATGGCTTAAGTGCAAATCTGTGGAATTTACTTGTTTCTACAGAACTGTTTACAAAAAACAATTCCAGCTTTCACTGGAGGAAAAAAGCTGTTTGTATCCTCAGTTGTGAAGATAAACGGGTAAAGGAGAAGGGAGCACAAACTTAGTGCAGCATTGTCTTCCAAGCGAGGCAGGCACCCTGAAACAACTGGGCAATGTAACCTGCCCCATGCAGCTAGAGAGCTGTTTCCTCTAAAAGCTACACCTGGTAGTCCACCAGTCTGTGAAACTGAAAATATGGGGACAGTCTAAAAAACTGAATTCACTATAAAAGTAAACAAGTTACTATACTGACTGGATTATTCATATTAAAGTCCATCAGACCTCATTTATTAGAAAGTGCTAGAAAATTGAGAATTTCTGCTAGAGTACCACTAAACGTAAGTATATAGTTGCAGAATACATGGGACATTGGCTGTCACATCAAATTGTTATGTGTAATATTGTTTGAGCCCAGTTCAGTTTACAAATATCTCTTCTAAAATCCATTAGAGCTAAATCACCAAGTGCCTTAACTGTATGGTTTAAGTGATGTAGGGTAGTTGGCTAGTACACCATGTTCCCTGTTGGCCTTCATTACTAAGGGTGCCATAAGGCTTTATCATAGCATAAGAACAGAGCAAGTTTATCAAATTTCATACTATTCTGCTATAACTATAGCCTACAGGAGAGAGTTTGGTCCTATGAACAGGAGCACTGAAATGGCAGTCAAGAGACTTGGGTCATATGCTGTCACTGTAGAGGTCAGTTATCCCTGTGCCTCATAAAATGGAAATTATTTCACTCAATGTGCTGTGACATCTACAGCTTCATAGTATAGTGGATGGACCTGTTCCTTTGAACATTTTCTCATAAGTATGATCACCACTGTAGAAACTGTTCAATCCATAGGAGATACTCCAAGCAAATTTTCTGTCACCCACTCTATACCTGAGTTTGGGAGCTTTTCAAATCAGTGTCTTATATGTAATTTTGCCAGCATAGTGCTGTAATGGTTCAGCTTCTCAATGCTTAGCCATTCCGATAAGGGGTTTCATGTCTTAGCCATTCTGATAAGGGTATCTGATCCTGTCTGCTAGTAGATCTTTCAGACAGCTCATGTTAAGCTCCTGAGTTGTTTACCCTATCACTAGATTACAAACAGATGCAATGTATGGGTTGAGATTCAATCCTATTCTCATTATTTGCTGCACAACAGGTATGTACTATTAATTTCAAAAATCGCCATTACAATCAGATGTCTACTCGAGTCTGGTTACCACATGCTACATTTTCACTTTACGTCCTGTTTAGCAGAGCATCAGTTTATGAACTGAATTATCTGTTAGTCTTCAGAGGTCTAATTTAAAATAGTCAAAGCACTCCAAGTGGTAGTCCTATAATGTGGAGTATAGATGATGATAATACTACTGTTTACACAGAGACTGACAAACAGGGCAGAAGTGTAATGATTTTTCTGATGGGTGAGTCAACTTGTGTAAAACTAATAAGCAAGGATATGTGCTTTTCTTTAGTTCTCTCTCATGGTATCTACTGATACTTAATGTGCTTCCTCTGCTTTCACTGTAGCCAACAAACTGCAAAAGCTGTGGAGCAAAGGGGCAGGCTGAAAGAAGACTCAAAGAATTGTCTCAGGTTGTGATGAGAAAACAAATTTATGTGGGCAGCTAACACATACCTGTTTTCAGCACCGTAACAGATGTACAGTAACAGTTAATCGGTTTCATTTTGATCATGTTTTCAGAGAAGTTTCCTGAATGTGGATTTCATTTTGTCCCCACAAGCAAAGTTGTATACATCTGTACAAATGACCAGTTCTACTCCATGCAAACTTAAGTATGTTTTTCCAGTGAATACAGACTACACAGAAATAGTTTCCATGATCTATTTATTTGATCAACTTTACAGCACTATGTAAAGGTAATCATAATGGTTGCTCCCAGGTCAATAGCTGCTGGAATGAGATGCTGTGTTCAGAAGGCACAATTCATTAGAGATTTCATTTTACTCATAGATCCAGTCATGAGCACAAGATTTGAAATCAACAAGCTCTGTGGGCTGAAACCACAGATTGATCTCCTTCTGAGCACTTTCTACAGAGTCACTGCCATGAATGATGTTCCTGTGAAGAAAGCCAATCACAAAATTTCAAAGAAGGTATCAGTAGCTTTAGAAACTGTTAGTAACTTGTCCATATGGACAGAAGGTCTGGAGATTCATCTACTGCTGAAAAGCTAGAGCTTGTGGTACAGCTCTTAAAAATACACACACACACACTTCACAAATAGAATTAGGGCCTAACAGAAAGTTCTAAACATAACCCAAACTATTAACAGCACCACCCTGACCTGATTATCATTTTTCATCCAGTTCTGATGTATAATTAAACCCAAAATGCTTTGTATAAGCAACCTTATTGGATTGTGTCCTACAAATTAAATTCAGCTTCAGACTAGGATTCTTATGTCTAACTACCTAAGCTTTCCAGAAGGCAACATGAAGTTCATCCCATGCCAAACTGGATCGCTAAAAAGGAAACAGTACAGCCACATTAAAATAGCTTGATGTATCAGACTTATTTTCTCTATACATAATGTATATGCATAGGTGAGAACATACCTTTCAAGGAAAGACATAGGGATCTGGTGACTTTGCACAATTTCTGCTCTTATGCGTTTGTTTTAGTTTTTTATTCAAATGATGCTTACAATGAAAGCAGTAAATATACTTATCTTGTAACTGTGGAAAAATATTTAGAAAAGTTGATTTTATAATAATTTCAGCACCAACCTTCCCACTTGAATGCAGAAGTCACCACGGATTGTACCAGGTTTAGAATCTGCAGGATTAGTCTCTCCCAGCATAACTCTGCCAGTTTTAACCACATTGAGACCTTCCCAAACCTACAAATAAAATAAAATAAAAAAAATACATTATTCCGTACCCATTCAAGGCATCACAGAAAACTCACCTTTGCAAGGAAACAAAGGCCTTCCCCACAAAGATCTAAATCTATCTCATAATCTGTATCAATTAAATTGCTAAAAGAAGACTAGGAACAAGAGAAAATTATAAAATAAATGGTTACAATTCTTGGTAAATTACATTTGTTTCACTGGTTATCTTTCACTGTGATAAGGCATGAGAGTAGATAGCATCAGAATGGCTCCTGGTTACCAGAACATATCTGAAGGAAGTGAGATTTTAAAGAGAAGAACATCTGGCCTGAAGAACAATGGACACACTTCTTGCTAACACCAATCAAGTAAACAAAAGCTTATGGAGAGAAGATACTTTATTTCCACTCCTGAGTCGCTCTCACATAGATGCCACTTGAAAACCTCTAATGAAGTGGCCTGCAATTAGCATCTTTAAATAGTTCAGACTCCATGGAGCCAATTAGGCACAAAACAGTGAAAACTAAAACACACACACCATTATATTGGCTCAAATAACTGTTTAAGAATTAAGGTAGAGACTTTCATAGTAGTCTAACTGTAAAGTTATCTGAAGTGTTTAAATCCCCTGGGCTGCCTTGGAAATCTCAACCAGTTACTACTTCACCTGCTAGGCAACTTTCAGGACTCTATACAGCCCTCCTGTTTCCCTATAATCCAGAAACCACTATGAATGGCAGGGAATCCTAATGAAGTCATCATGTTCTATTCATGAAAAGCCTTCCCCACTTCCCAAGTCAAGTTTTGTAAACAGACTGTTTATAAAATAGCTATGAAATAATTTTTATATAACATCACAAGGGGTATTCTTCAGTTGTTTCATCTGCTATACAACTATTGTTGACATATAAACTAGCAGTTTTCTTCAAATTTCTTACTCCTGCACCACTTCCAGTGCAGCTCTACTAATGCAGGACTAGCGTAGACCGCCATTCAGAAGTGCTCTGGGCAGCACTGGATCATGTGGAAATTGTCTTGTTTTCTTTTACCACTTTATTTTATATATTGGGAGAGTGTAATTTTAAAAAAAAAAATTGTTTTTAAAGCTGTAAAGTGTCCACAGATGCTAACAATTAAAAAAATAGTTTATATAATTAAAAGAAAGATACCTAGCCATGTCCTGCACAATATATATTTAAGTAAATAAAATGCTACTCACCATGGCCACAACAGGTCCAGAATTCATGTATTTAACTAAACCAGGATAGAATGGCCGATCTTTCAGGTCAATGTAATGTTGTTTTAGAAGGTTTTCGGAAGCCTGTAAAGAAAAGTTGAATGTGAGATTTTGAGAGCAATGTTTTAAAAACAAATAAAATTTAAAAAGAAGCAGCACCACATTACAACATCAATGATGAGATGGCTTCATATCCATCATGAAATAAATATCAACAGCAAGAAGTTTGCTTCTGCAAGCTAATTATGTTTGTTCCGTATTTTACATGCAGAACAACTCAGGACAAGTTTTGTCTAATTTTAACTTTAGCAAAGAATTTACATTGAGGCAGGTTCAATACCATGCGCTCTTTGTTAAACTATGATTTCTTCTTTATATTAGTTTATGGCTGTGGATTATTATGAATACAAGACATCTGGAAGATTGCATTTCCTGATGTAACCTTCCAGTCATGGTCATTTTGGCTTACTTAACATTAGGTTGTATTAATTTAGGCTAAGTCTGGTGTAGCTTCCTTTCAGTTGTCTCTACTCATATCAAACCATGACTACAACCTTCTGTTTCACAAGAAATAGAAGAGACCCAGTGTAGTTGTGGTTTGATATATATGACAAGACACAACTACACTGCATCTCTTCTATTTCTTGTGAAACAGAAGGTTGTAGTCATGGTTTGATATGACTAGAGACAACTGAAAGGAAGCTACACCAGACTTAGCCTAAATTAATAGGTTTCAGAGTAGCAGCCGTGTTAGTCTGTATTCGCAAAAAGAAAAGGAGTACTTGTGGCATCTTAGAGACTAACCAATTTATTTGATGTATCCGATGAAGTGAGCTGTAGTTCACGAAAGCTTATGCTCAAATAAATTGGTTAGTCTCTAAGGTGCCACAAGTACTCCTTTTCTTTTTCCTAAATTAATACAGTTCTTTCACGTTTTCTGTTCTGTTCAGTTACATCCCATGGATGTGTGGGAAAATTTGGCCTGGTATGTGTATTTATATCTGAAAAAAAAGTTACAATAAGCAGATCAACTCTTGTGAAGACTGGACTACAAGTTTTCACTTTGCCAACTCCTTGATGTGGGAAAAACAATAGGGGAGAATGAAGCTTCTGTATAGTTCATTTTGATGGCTAGGATTTGCAAGTAAAAAATGAGAGAGAAAAAAAAACACATATCGTAATAACAAACTGACTTCTATCACAAAGAATTGCAGGGAGCTGTGGGAACATTAATTAAGCCTCACAACAGCCCTGCCTCAAAGTGTGTGTGGGGGGGACTTACGTGCATGAATTTCATGGCCACCAGGCGGAAACCCTTCTGTTCAAACCGTTTGATGATTTCTCCCACCAGGCCCCTCTGGACTCCATCAGGCTTGACGGCAATGAAAGTGCGTTCGCTATGAGAAGCCATTATCCTGTGAAAGGAAACGGGGAGCGGTAAGAGTACGGCGGCGACAACACAGGTAGAGCCCGTTTTGCCGCTATCCTGTCCCGATTAACAGACATGCCCGAGAAGGTGACTTCAATCACCCAGGGAGTGGCCTCAAGGGGCGAGGGGTGCCACCCAGGGAGGCCACTTACAGGGATTCTGATTCCAGACACGTGCTGGATCCACCCCTAGCCCCTGCTGGCCCCTTCTGCCTGGCCCCCGTTCACTCCCGCCCATGCCCCCTTAGTCCTTCCTGCAGTGCCCCCCCGATTCTTTCCAATCGAGACCTCCATTGACGTGCCCTCCCCGCCCAGGGGCCACGTGGTAGCTGGGATCCCCCGGCTCTTCTTCCCACGCGTCGGCCGCTCAGTTCCTCTTCACCGCATCCGGGGCCCGGCGAGCCGGCCGGACCCGGCCCAAGGGCTGCCGCTCAGGCCCCAGCCGGGCTCCCTGCTCCGCCGCCCCCGGCCGGCTCTGGAGACCCGGCCCGGCCGGTGGCCCCGCTCCCGCGGTGTGGCGGGCAGCCCAGGCCCCGGCTCAAGGGGCGTCGCCCCCCCAGGTCTGGGCTCAGCCTCCTTCCCCCGCAGACCAGCCCTGCCCAGCCCCCATGCCGGCCTCACCTCCCTGGAGCTGCTAATGCCGCTGCGGAGCTGGTCACCCGCCTTCACCTCAGCGGCCACCGGGAAAGAGGAGGGGCGAGCCGGAGCCGGAGCCGGAACCCACCCTCGGCGGAGAGGGGCTGGCCTTCCTCCCTGCGGAACATGGCGCCTTTAGAGCCCGCCCCCATGCCCAGCGTGGCCTGCTGGTCTGGGGCTTCACAGAAACCTGTCCCCTCGCCGCCCCTCCCCAAGCCGCTGTGGGGGCCGCCCCCCGCCTGGCGACGGAGCACAAGCCCTGCTGCTCCCAAAAGGCCTGGCTAAGGGGGATGAGAGAGACCCAGGCCGAAGGGCGCAAGGCCATGGCTAAACTAGGGGCGCTGGGGGAGCTGGCAGCTGCTCAAGGGTGTGGGGCCGTGGGGCTGAGGCTTTGGCCGGAGGGGACAAGTAGCAAACAAAGGGGGTGATGGATAAAGGCCAGACTCAGGGCAAAGGGTGCTAGGAACAGGGTAAAGGGGAACTAGAAACAAGGCAGGCATGGGATAGCCCCATTACCCTAAAAGCCTGGCTAGAAACTCTAGACATAGAGATTGTGGACTTTACAAAGACTAGACAAGCCATTTACAACACACACTGCTTCGCTACAAAAGAAAAAGGACACTAAACTATCTAAACTACTACATGCCACAAGGGGCCACAACAGTGGTCCCTTAACCCACCCAACAATATTGTTAATCTATTCAGCTATACTCTTAGCCCAGCAGAAGAATCTGTCTTATCTCCTATGTCCTTCTGCCCCACCACCCCCATGAATATGATACAGTTCTGTGGTGACCTAGAATCCTACTTTCGACGTCTCTGACTTAAGGAATATTTCCAACACACCTCTGAACAGCATACTAACCCACAGAGATCTTCCTACCAACACTACAAAAAGAAGGATTCTGGGTGGACTCCTCCTGAAGGTCGAAAAAACAGACTGGACTTCTACATAGATTGCTTCCGCCGACGTGCACGGGCTGAAGTTGTGGAAAAGCAGCATCACTTGAGGTCCATAACCTCAGCCGTGCAGAACACAATGCCATCCACAGCCTCAGAAACAATTCTGACATCATAATAAAAAAGGCTGACAAAGGAGGTGCTGTCGTCATCATGAATAGGTCGGAATATGAACAAGAGGCTGCTAGGCAGCTCTCCAACACCACATTCTACAAACGATTACCCTCTGATCCCACTGAGGGTTACCAAAAGAAACTACAGCATTTGCTCAAGAAACTCCCTGAAAAAGCACAAGAACAAATCCGCACAGACACACCCCTAGAACCCCGAGCAGGGGTATTCTATCTGCTACCCAGGATCCGTAAACCTGGAAATCCTGGATGCCCCATTATCTCAGGCATTGGCACCCTGACAGCAGGATTGTCTGGCTATGTAGACTCCCTCCTCAGGCCCTACGCTACCAGCACTCCCAGCTATCTTTGAGACACCACTGACTTCCTGAGGAAACTACAATCCATCGGTGATCTTCCTGAAAACGCCATCCTAGCCACTATGGATGTAGAAGCTCTCTACACCAACATTCCACACAAAGAAGGACTACAAGCCGTCAGGAACAATATCCCCGATAATGTCACGGCAAACCTGGTGGCTGAACTTTGTGACTTTGTCCTCACCCATAACTATTTCACATTTGGGGACAATGTATACCTTCAAATCAGTGGCACTCCTATGGGTACCCGCATGGCCCCACAGTATGCCAACATTTTTATGGCTGACTTAGAACAACGCTTCCTCAGCTCTCGTCCCCTAATGCCCCTACTCTACTTGCACTACATTGATGACATCTTCATCATCTGAACCCATGGAAAAGAAGCCTTTGAGGAATTCCACCATGATTTCAACAATTTCCATCCCACCATCAACCTCAGCCTGGACCAGTCCACACAAGAGATCCACTTCCTGGACACTACGGTGCTAATAAGCGATGGTCACATCAACACCACTCTATACTGGAAACCTACTGACCACTATGCTTACCTACATGTCTCCAGCTTTCATCCAGACCACGCCACACGATCCATTGTCTACAGCCAAGCTCTACGATACAACCGCATTTGCTCCAACCCCTCAGACAGAGACAAACACCTACAAGATCTCTATCAAGCATTCTTACAACTACAGTCCCCACCTGCTGAAGTGAAGAAACAGATTGACAGAGCCAGAAGAGTACCCAGAAGTTACCTACTACAGGACAGGCCCAACAAAGAAAATAGCCGAACGCCACTAGCCATCACCTTCAGCCCCCAACTAAAACCTCTCCAGTGCATCATCAAGGATCTACAACCTATCCTGAAGGACGACCCATCACTCTCACAGATCTTGGGAGACAGGCTAGTCCTTGCTTACAGACAGCCCCCCAACCTGAAGCAAATACTCACCAGCAACCACACACCACACAACAAAAACACTAACCCAAGAACCTATCCTTGCAACAAAGCCCGTTGCCAACTGT
This sequence comes from Chelonia mydas, assembly GCF_015237465.2. NCBI lineage: Eukaryota > Metazoa > Chordata > Testudines > Cheloniidae > Chelonia > Chelonia mydas. Next base: position 12,637,613 of record NC_051254.2, read on the forward strand.
GTCCACATATCTATTCAGGGGACACCATCATAGGGCCTAATCACATCAGCCACAGTATCAGAGGCTCGTTCACCTGCACATCTACCAATGTGATATATGCCATCATGTGCCAGCAATGCCCCTCTGCCATGTACATTGGCCAAACTGGACAGTCTCTACGTAAAAGAATAAATGGACACAAATCAGACGTCAAGAATTATAACATTCAAAAACCAGTCGGAGAACACTTCAGTCTCTCTGGTCACTCGATTACAGACCTAAAAGTTGCAATTCTTCAACAAAAAAACTTCAAAAACAGACTCCAACGAGAGACTGCTGAATTGGAATTAATTTGCAAACTGGACACCATTACATTAGGCTTGAATAAAGACTGGGAGTGGATGTGTCATTACACAAAGTAAAACTATTTCCGCATGTTTATTTCCCTCCCTACTGTTCCTCACATGTTCTTGTCAACTGCTGGAAATGGCCCACCTTGATTATCATGACAAAAGGTTGTTGTTTTTGTTTTTTTTCCTCTCCTGCTGGTAATAGCTCACCTTACCTGATCACTCTCGTTACAGTGTGTATGGTAACACCCATTGTTTCATGTTCTCTGGGTATATAAAATCTCCCCACTGTATTTTCCACTGCATGCATCCGATGAAGTGAGCTGTAGCTCACAAAAGCTTATGCTCAATAAATGTTAGTCTCTAAGGTGCCACAAGTACTCCTTTTCTTTTTGCAGATACAGACTAACATGGCTGCTACTCTGAAACCTATGGTGATCACATTGCCCTGGACAGACACTGAAGCAACCTTACAAGGGAGGGTCTCAGCTTGGGAGGTCACTTATGTTGCCTTCCTCTAAGGCTAGCACTTGAGCTGGCTGTGGCTGTGAACCACAGTCAGATCTGATTTCACAACAACAAACCTTCAAATGTTTAAAGGCTGTTCAGTTATCCCAGAACAATCTTTTAACAATAGACATTTGTCTTGCAATTTCAGTCCTGAATTCTTAACACCTTTTGATTTGAGATGGTTGATCTCTGCCACTGTTTTAGTGAAGCTGCTTCTTCCAAATTGCACTGCCAGAAGCACTGCATCTTACAATTGCTCGAAATTACATCATCCACAAAGAGGTAATGTCAAGTGCCCGGAGGCCAGGGGTAGGACTGGTCCAGATTCTTTTGTTGTCACGTAGGAGAATGAAGCTGTGGTTGCAGTTTAAAAGTAAGAATAGTGAAAAGTGTAAGAACTAGGACTAGAACTCAGCAGGTCCTAGCTCCTACAGCTGTGATTAGACCAATAGACGTAGCAGTCGGTTGCAGTTTATTAATTACTGTTATTCGTGCTGGGCTCTGTACAGACAGTGTAGAATAAGTATAAAATTAAAGAATTAAAGTAAGTTAAGTTTGGTTAAGGAGCAATATATGTGTTGTAAAGTCAAGAAAGGCCCTAACTAGCCAGTAGAAGGAAAGCCTTGAAAATAAGTGATAAGGTTAGAAGGAATAAAGTAGGGAAGATGTCTGGTTCAAAGAATAACTAGTGAGAGAAGCGGAAGTTTCTAAAAAGAGGGCCCCTGACATTCAGCGGGTAACTGCTTAAATTGAGCCACCGTGGCCCTTCCCCAACCCACACTCTGGGTGTTAAAGTCAGAGGCAATGGGAAAACTGGTGACTAGCAAGAAGACAGGAAGGAAAGGCCTTGGGAAGAAAATAGGTAAATTCTTAAAAGTTCATTTTTAATATCTGCCTGACCACGTTGGAGCTGACCAATATAGGTCTAAGCATCTCTGGGTTTAGCCAGTTTGTAAGTATCTTGATCAAATGTTTATAAATGTTTTGTTTCTCTGTGGCTGTAGTAAATTGCTTATTGTTTAGGCCTTTTTAGGCATGTTTAGAGCAATTGTATAATTTGGCCTTTGCATTTAATAAAGGAATTTATAGTTAAATTAGTGTTTTGTGGTTTCCCTCATTAATATTAATAATTTCAAATATTTGTAATAATTACAACACGTAGAAAACACAGTTTCTACCCCTAGATTTACTCTAACCAATTACGGTTGTAATACTGCATAAACTTACAGTATTTAATCAGTTTATATTTAGTTGCTTTCAAGATTAATCCAGATTTCTATCTAATCTAAATATGTGATTAATCCAGTTACTAAATTATGAATTTGGAACTGCTGATTCAGTCACCTCAGATGTGGCAAGTATTGCATTGCTCCAGAAGAACTTGGTCTTCACTGATCTCCCTTTCTCATTCATTTCTGTCTATAGACACTGGAAGGCAATTCAAAACCCTTTGTCAACCTTCTCTTCTCTGGATGTATCCGATCTCTCTTGAATTCTCAACTAAATTCTGGGAACCCTTCCTGTCTCAGTTTACCTGTATAATCTGAGCATTTGTATCCCTCCACAGAGATTACAGTATTTTATAATATGCATATTTCTGTGTCTTAATATAGTACATTGAGCTACATTGGCATAGATTACATAGTTTAGGAGTGTGGTCTAGTGAGGATCAAGACTCCAAGGTTTCGTTCATCATTTGCCTCTGATTTACTGTGTGACTTCGTGCAAGTCACTTCTCTCTGCCTCATTTTCCTCATTGATAAAATGGAGATAAGGATACGTCCCCACATTTTGAAAATTGCTTTGAGATCTTTGAATGAAAAGTGCCGTTAAGTACAGTGTTGTTTGATTATTTATTTGTTGTTTGTAAAGCACTTTGAAGTCATATGATGCATACAAAGTGCAAAACATTTTATTACTCATTATTCACCCATTTGTTTTGCAGTGTCTGCTGATTTGTTTTCCCTGTTGTGCTCCTTTACAAATTTGAATAGCAAATTGGCTTATCTTGGTTTTTCTGTCTCTTCATTTTCCTTTTTTATTCACGTTGTGGCATCAGTGTAACACTATTTTTCTTTTACATTTATTTTGAGTACACAATCACTTGTTATGGCCGTAAGGAAGATAATAGGAAAGTCTTTGCTGAATTTAAAGAAATATCCACTCTGATTTCACTAAATGTTCATGCAGACTTCTGTTGATCTTGCTGCTTAAGTTGATAAGGAAAAACTATATCAGAGTACAAGGAGTTAAATCTTGAGCAAAGCAGATATGCAGGCAGAGTGCTGTGTTTGGGGCTGTTCTTTATGCGCCTGAGTCAACTCCTATTCAAGTTAATAGAAATACTCTCTCACTGGGGGGTAGGGGAGGCGATGGACTGGGTCCTGTTTGAGCATGTCATGTTTTAGAGATGGACCTGAGCTGCAAAGTTTGGATCCAAACCTGGAACTGAACTTTTCAAAAATATTTGGATGTGGGATTTTGGTTTAACTCATTATTAAGATAAGGACTAATCTGAAAGTTTGGATATGATCTCTACCCCCTACCAAAAAACAATTATTTTGGGAGCATCGTGGGTTCAGGGAGGTGGTTCAAGACACACTTAACTTTGTCTTTCTGATATTGCTCATCCTGGTAAATAAATTATGGATTATTTACAATTATACATTTTGTTAAACATGACACTGAATTTCCCATCTTCCATGGAAATTTCTGAATGGAATTTGTCCTTTTTGAACAAAATTATGTTTGACCTACACCCTAATGATAAAATACAAATCTTGATCTGAAAATGCAATTTCACTATTTGTTTCTAGTTAATTTTTTAGTGTAATAATGCACCAGAAACATCAAAAAAGTTTGTTGGTTTGCAGGTGCACGAGCTAGTCTCAGTTTAATATGATGTGTAAATGACAAGGTAGCCATTAATCACTATTAGCAACACTCAGTTCCTTCAGGATTACCTCTTTAATAAGTATTTCACATACACTTCAGTGATTACCACAATGATTTTGTCTCCTAATCTGGTGGACGTACAACAGGGTTTGAAATGAGTTTCCTCTAGATCACATAATTGGATTACTTCTAAACATGAACCACAATTAATGGTACAAAGAACCTCAACCATAGTCACAGACAGATTTGGAAATGGATATTAACTTAGATAGTATTAAGATAAAAGTGGTGAGAAGTGTTAGCTGTCAGGAAGAGTGTAAGGTACGTGTGGTAATATCTTTTATTGAGACCAACTTCTGTTGGTGAAAGAGACAAGCTTTTGAGACACACAGAGCTCTTCTTCAGGGCTGGGAGAAGGTACTCTTAGGGTACATCTACACAGCAATAAAAGACCCACAGCAAGTGACGGCATGGCTGGCTTGGATCAGCTGTCTTAGACTTGCGAGGCTTGGGATACTTGAAAAAAAATTGTGTAAAAATCCCTGGCCTAAGTGTATCTATTTAAACAGAAAGGACAAAGTGTTTGTTAAACCATTTTTAGAAAATGAGTCTTTTACATAGTCTCATATCCACTGTGCTTAGTGATGATGACTATGCCCATGATCATGAAGAGATTAGTAGGTAACAAAGGAAAGAAACAAGATGTGATGCTTTTCACATTTTTTTTAACATTGTACATGCTATCGTGAGCTAAAGAAACAGTAATGTGAACTGAAAGATGTAGCTAACAGATCACGAAATGGTCCATCTAATACATTCACCATTAATACATTCAGTTGATTTTCGCAATGATTTTCCAAATATACAGATGTAGCCAAATTACAAAGAACTGCTTCTCTGTTGCAGTATGTGCAGCATATTTAATTCAGCCACTTCTTCCTATTGGTCATTTATGATAATGCACAAGCAAGTTGGAGCAAGGCTCTACTTTCTTCTGGTTCCTCCCAGTGAAAATAACCATTTATCTCTTCCTCCTCAAAACTAGGAGACAGACTCTCCCACTACCCTTCCCTCTGGCACCCCACAGCCACAGACTCTGGAAGAGTACAGTTTAGGAGATAAGGCTATAGCAAGACTACTCATCATTCCTCTGAGTTTTTCTAACACTCACTTTACTGCTATCAAATATTTTAAAAGGCAGATCTAAATAGCGTGATGTAGAAGTATCTATTACAGTCAAAGGAGCATTCTGAACAGAGACTGTGCTGAAGTACATTGTTCCACTTTTTAAAGAAAAATTAAGTTTTTTCTAAAAATACTGATTTTCTGAATAGATTTAAATTGCCAGCGTCATTTTAAAAAAATGGGTTTAATGCTTTCATCATGCTTGGGTATTGGACATGAAATTCTACTAAATTTCTATTGCTTAATCAAAGGCAAATGTTTATGTGCAGGTTTTGTTTTAGGAATGAGTGATGTCATCAAGTTAGTAGCAAAACACAAGAGGAAATTTTGTATCTAATGGTGATTTGCAATGTTAGGGTGTTCAGATAATTATTGTTGTGTTGTGTTTTGCTTTTTAACTAACATCCTATTATAACTGAATAAATATGCTACTCATTTATTGCTGTATCCACTATTCAGCCAGATACCACTTCTGGCTCCTGAGCTGAATACAACAGTTGGACATTGAATACAGCCATAGCAACTCTGCAGGACGCTGAAAGGTTTGTGGCTAGAACTAAACTGCACTACTGGGACCTGTTTAATATTACAGAAAAACTGTCATATGAATAAGTTTAAATACAATGGGTAAAGTTTTAAAAAGCACGTTGACTACTACTGAAACTTAGGCTCGTGAGTTCCAAAGTCACTTTTGAAAAAGCTTATCCAAGCACAGTTTACTTTGCCATTCAAGCAATTAAGGAAAGAATATATCTGAGCTGTCGTCAGTTGTTTGCATGGAGATATAATGCAATGCTGATATGCTTACTAATGACAAACAGAATGCTACACTGAAGTGACAAGAGGTAAAGCCTACTGAGCAGCCCTTGCACATTAATCTTCTTTTCTCATAAAAGGCCATTTTAAAAAGCTGCCATGCTAATCCTGCTTTAAAATGCTACATAAATGACTGATCCTAAGGTGGAAAATGATGAGTTTAAAGTAGCAATCTAGTTAAAACCCTTATTTTCAAAGTGAAGCTGTTGCCTATGTATAACTGCACTGCTTTTCTGGAGAGAAAAAAAAATTGAATTTTTCCCATAGCTGTTTATCACAGTTTTTTAAATTACTTTTTGCTAACCTTACTTCTATATCATTCTTTAATTCCTGTATTTTAGGGATATTATGGATCTATTTACAGAGCAACATGCATGACCTGGTGGTTTAATAAAGTCTGACAACAAATTTTAACGCCACTAAGCCATTTTAGACTGTGTGCTGATGTGTACTATATACCAAGTTATCCTCTGGGGGTTACAGAGCATTTCATGAAAGTTTATGCTTTGTGTTTAGTCGTTAATTAAAGATCCTTTCCCCATTGTAATCCTCTTCTCTTGTCTACACACAGAGAGTTAGAAAGCTTCCCAATTAATAATTCAATAGCTTTTTAACTAGAGCAGCAGTTGTTAACACTGGTTACATGTAATATTCACAACACAGATTAGAGAGAAAGAGATTTCCACCAGTTTATACAGAAATGCCTTGAAATAACTAAAGGATAATGGCAATATGAACTGTTTCTGGGTTCATAATCATTGGAATGAGTGGATGTTAAAAGTCACAGACCAGGTTTTACTCTTAGGGCTTGTCTACACTGGCACTTTACAGCGCTGCAACTTTCTCACTCAGGGGTGTGAAAAAACACCCTCCTGAGCGCAGCAAGTTTCAGTGCTGTAAAGCGCCAGTGTAGACTGCACCAGCGCTGGTAGCTACGCCTCTCGTGAAAGTGTTTTTTTTTTTAGAGTGCTGGGAGCTCTCTCCCAGCGCCCTGCCCCAACTACACAGGCCACATTAAAGCGCTGCCATAGCAGACTAGCCCTTAAATCCACTGATGAGCACAGCTTGTGTATTGAACCAACTCCTCAGGAGTGAACCACAGGTTGATCTCTGTCTCAGCACTTTCTGCAGAATCACTGCCATGAATGATGTTCCTAAGAGAAGATAAAGAAAGGTCATTAACAATTATAGAATTAAAAGCACAAGAATTTGCTTTTTAGAAAAACCTCTCTGGTTACTATGACTACAAGTATTAATAAAATGTACACGTAAATATGCAACACAAGCTTCTTCTCTCATCAGTTTTGATCATGGGGGAAGGAGAAGGAAAGCCACATCTCCATTTACATCCTTTGACTCCAGTCCTACATTGTCTAGTGGACCCCTGCATCTGGATGAAGTTAATGGGGGTCTTTCCATGTATAACCAGTTTATAGAATCAGGGCCTGAATGTCCTTACAGGTTTTTCAGCAGTTACCAAGTTTTTGGTAGCAACTGTTATTTCCTAACATTCATTCTAATTTAACATTAAAAAATACATGTTGTTACAAAATGGCATATTCTTGTTTACCAGGACAGTCTTATAGAAAGGGACCAGGAGGCAAGTCATTATGGAGAGAGCTTATTAGTTTTCATAAAATCAGTAGGATTGTGTCAGTACTCAAATGGGAGACCTCCAAGAAAAAATGGAGGTTCTGTAGAAAGTATTTCAGGCCTTGTCTATATGTCCTTACTATAAGGTTGATCAAATTCCAACATTTACATTCTGCTGCTTGAATTCTTCCAACAGTTTCAACTGGATATAGTGTTCACATTACCAAACTTAATCATAAATCAATTAACTAAGTAGGTCAGTATGCGTATGATTAAAAACTGCTTTAGTTTTGATAAGACAGTTTCAGAACATACCTGCCAACTTGAACACAGAAGTCACCACGTATGGTACCAGGTTTGGAATCTGCTGGATTAGTTTCCCCCAGCATTACTCTGCCAGTCTTAATCACATTAAGACCTTCCCACACCTTAAAAATAAAATCCATTAAGATTATGGAATCCAAACTGTAACTAACACAGTAAGAGTTGGCAATGTTATCCAAACTTGATCCCATCATGGTACAGTTGCTAAGTCCCCTTTTTCAAACAATCTATGGGCAAGGCATAGAAGGATTGGAGTGAAACTGTCTCCGACAAGCTGTGGTCATTCACTCACTGTTAGCCAAAGCGAGAGGGTACTGAATAGCTTTAAGTGTAACAAACAGGTAAGCAACCCATTACAGAATTTCCTAAACACATAAAGCTTCATAGGTATTTCAAATACTTTAGAGGTATACACTCTCTTTACCAAAAAAAAAAAAAAAGTCACACTTGTAGCAATCATAGGTTACAATCAACATCTAACACATATGATTTCTTTACTTGAAAGATTAAATGTTTCACTGTTCTTTTTTCCAGTTTGCTTATTTTGTGTATTTGACAGCACTTTGTGCAGTCAGTTTCCCATTGTTTACATCCCCTACACCCCAGCACATTGCAAAGGGGAAAAGAGAGGTTTTTTTTGAAAAGAAAGATTTACTTGTAAAACCACAAATTAAAGGGAAACATGTTGTACCTGTAACTACATTTAATCAATTTTTTAAAGTATTTAATTTCAAGTTCTTAGTGTCATTTTCAATATGTAACACAAATGAAGTTATGAACAAAAGATACATCAATTGCTTAGTTCTTCTTAAGCAGGTTTTATTTTTAAAAGCTTACCATAGCTACAACAGGTCCAGAGTGCATATATTTAACCAAACCAGCGTAGAATGGTCGATCTTTCAGATCAATGTAGTGTTCTTTCAGAAGGTCTTCAGAGGCCTGCACACACACAAAAAAAGCAGTTTACTGTAAGAACTTAAGAGTATTTTTAAATCAATAGAGATTAACCACAGAGCACTATTAATCCTTAAACAGACATGCTCTTTAAAAATAAGTGATTACAGCAAGTGGCTAGATGTGTTGCTTGGTTTATATGAATTTAAAATTATTTCAGTACACAGTTTAACTCAGCAAGATTGTTTCATCAATATCTAACTACTTTTGAGAAGAAACCTCTTTTTGCTGTAGATGATCCATAGATGCCTATTAAGTGTAAATGGCATCTATAAGAATATTCCCTTTGGACTAAGGACATCAGTTTACTAAAATTAGGTTGCTCAAGCTGTCAAAAGCATTTAGCTACAGCTGGATGCTGGAAAGTCTCCAAAAATATCCAGGCACAAAATCTGACATTTGATATTTCTGCTAAGATTTCATTTTAAAAAATTACAAAAGATTTTTCACTGAGTGGAGTAAACTAGCCTGCTATAAGATTTCATTTTAAACATAAAGGAGAAATATAGAAATGAAGGAAACTCACTTGCATGAATTTCATGGCCACCAGTTTGAAACCCTTCTGTTCAAATCTCTTGATGATTTCTCCCACTAGTCCCCGCTGGACTCCATCAGGCTTGATGGCAATGAAAGTGCGCTCACAAATGGATGCCATCATCCTACAAGAGGAGAAAAAGGGACTCCGTATTCCAGGACCAGAAGGCAAGTGCAGCCACAACAGAAATCTAGAAGGCGTAACCACAATCTTCCACAACCTTATTGTGCTTATGTGCACTGAACTAATAAGTCAGAGAACATCCAAAAAGTGCTACAAAAATAAATGTAACATAATAGCCCTATAAATATTGAGGAGAGCAATTAGTCCATACTAAGAATGAAAAGATTTTATATTAAGCGATAAATACAGATTGTATTGCAGGTCGGTGTATTCCAAGGTGCACACTGATAGGATGCTACCCTCAATTTAAGACAAAACAGGCTAACCTAAGACCAGGTGTATCACTTTGATCTATAGTTATCTACAGCCAGTCAGTGTTGTAATGAAGTATGCTAAGAATGTGCGTGGTGAATGGAAGGTACGAAAGTCATGCTGGAGTAGCCAATGTGTCATTTTTAGAGGCACAAGCTGACTGCTACAGTAGCTACACAGTCACTGCAGTTTACAATAGTCAACATTTTAAAAACCAAAATTAAGCATTTTTCAGACATTAAAAACTAATCTCTAAGAATATACACATTAAAAGCATGGTGCTTTCTGTAAGTATAGCACAGACTAAACCATTTGAGAAACAACACGCTAGTTATTCCAGAGCAGTTGTGAACGAGCTAAGAGGGCTTCAAATTAAAAAAAGCAATTCAACACCTAATAATAATGCGCCCGCTGCCAGTAGCCCTGGACAGACGGCAGCCCTCAGACCCACAGGCAGACATCTAATTACAGCTCCTGTCCCCTGCTATTGACCCTGCTTGCGTCACTTGGATCATTCATAACCGCAGCTGCCCTGGACCCATGCAGCCCCCTCTGCGCGCCCCTCTCCCACGCCCCTTCAACCATCCCTCGCAGCGCGCGCCCCCTCTCACCCGCCTTCCCGCAGTCCCGGGCCCTGCGGCGGGTCGGGTGGTAGCTGCCGTAACGCCGCCGCCGCCGCCGCCCCCAGCCTCGCGACCACCCAGCTCTAAACACGCCCCCCGCTGCCCCAGCGCCGAGCGGGCCGGAGCCGGCCTGGCAGCCGCGAGGGGCCCGTGTTCCGCCCACACCCCCACGGGGACGCTTGTCCCGGGGCGCGGATACGCCATCGGGAGCGGGGGGGGGGCTGAGGCGACGCTCTGGCCCGACACTGGGGGACGCAAGATTAAGGAGGGAACAGAGCGACTCCAGGCCCATCGAGTCCTAACGGCGCCGGCAAGTGGGCGGCGCTCTTGCTGCGCATCTCCGTCTCTATGGCAGGGAGGAGCGGGACGGGGAAGGGAGGCCGGCGGGTGGGCGGCGCTCGTGCTGCGCATCTCCATCTCTATGGCAGGGAGGAGCCGGACCGGGAAGGGAGGCCGGCGGGGCTGGGGGCTCTGCCCGCCGCTGCCGGCGCGCGGCCAGGGGCGGCTCCGGGCGCTTTCGCGGCAGGGGCCGCAGGGCAGCCCCAGGCATTTCCAGCACGGGAGACACGGGTCGGGCTGTAAACGTGTAGCCCTTGGTACGGTTTCAAAGGAGACTTTGCCCCTGTAACCGAGCGCAGTGGGTGCAAAGCGGGTGCGGTCACCGCCCTAGGGTGATCTCAGATGTCCCGATTTTATAGGGACAGCCCCATATGGGGCTTTTTCTTATATAGGCGCCTATTGCTCCCCATCCCCTGTCCCGATTTTTCACACTTCCTATCTAGTCAGCCTAGACGGCCCTGTGATCCGCCAGTCACACACACGCAGTTTTGTGTCTACAGGGGGAAATGTTACAGATTGTAGACATACTGGTGTAGTGACCCCCTGCCACTCCCGTGTGAGCGCTCCTACTCCAGAGCAAGGGTGTCTTTTCAACTCCCTTTATGTCACTTTGGAAGCATTAAAACAACAGCAAAAAGCCACAATGAAAGTGTCCTGCCTATCCTAAATTCTCAATTACTGGGGAACAATCTTCACTCGATATATTTTGCTTTTTACCACCAACTCACTGTATAACTTTTTTCATGAGTAATGTACCTGAATGCATGGATGCTAAATATCTAAACTGTATTCTTAAATTCATTCACCTAAATTTGGGTTATTGCTGATTATGCACTATATGTATCTTATGACTTTAAAAACAAACTTTGTAGTTGTGGATAATCTAAGTAGTATACCCAGATGTACAGACACTCTTTTCTTAACCTATGTATTATATAATTTTTTTAACATTAGCTTTAATAAAATGTATAAATATGGAGAAAATGGTACGACACAGATATCATAGCCCTGCCAACACATGCCTGGATGTGCCTATGTGACAACTGGGTTGTGTGGGGGGCCCTCCCCCCAGTTAATTAGAATTAGTATATAGGAAATCTGAACAGCAAATCCTAAATATACACTCTCCCTTTTTCATAGTCTTCCGCCCTAATTTTTTAACTTCAAGGGTCCACAGTGGTTTGGCCAAGCCATTGTTGTGCCATTCTAGGAAGCAGGCGGAGACCATCCCACCTCATTACATTCTTTAGCTTTCTACCTATCTCCAAATCCAGTTCAAAATAGGTTTTCAAGTTTCTTTGCATTTCCAGCAACTAGCACCCCTGACCTCATAGCCATTCTGTCTTCTCCATCCCAAGCCTCCTCTTCATGATTCTGACATGAGTGGGATTAACTTTTTCTTCATTGTTGCCCCTCCTGTCTTTATATCTCTTCCCCTTCTTTTTAAGCTCACATCATAACATTTCTCTTTAGTCCATTAATGATGCCACATTAAGCATTTCTGTGATTCTGTGCACACTATTAAGTATACAAATATAGAGCATAACAATTTTCATGGTAGTAGCTCCCAATGTTGGAATAATCATAGAATCATAGGCCTGGAAGGGACCTCGAGAGGTCATCTCATCCAGTTCCCTTCACTCATGACAGGACTAAGTATTATCTAGACCATCCCGCACAGCTGTTTGTCTAACTTGCTCTTAAAAATCTCCAGTGACTGAGATTCCACAACTTCCCTAGTCAATTTATTCCAGTGTTTACCCTGAGAGTTAGGAAGTTTCTCATAATGCCGAACCTAAACCGTCCTTGCTGCAATTTAAGCCCATTGCTTCTTGTCCTAACCTCAGAGATTAAAGGTAACAATTTTTCTCCCTCCTCCTTGTAACAACCTTTTATGTACTTTAAAACTGTTATGTCCCCACCCTCAGTCTTCTCCAGACTAAACAAACTCAATTTTTTTAAATCTTCCCTGATAGGTCATGTTTCCTAGACCTTTAATAATTTTTGTTACTCTTTTCTGGAGTTTCTCCAATTTGTCCACAGTACTCCAGTTGGGGCCTAATCAGCGTGGAGTAGAGTGGAACAATTACTTCTTGTGTGTTGCTTATAACACTCCTGCTAATACATCAGGGAATGATGCTTGCTTCTTTTTTTTTGCAACAGCGCTACACTGCTGACTCATAGTCAGCTTGTGACCTATATTTAGCTTGTTACCCCCAGATCCCTTTCTGCAGTGCTCCTTGCTAGGCAGTCATTTCCAATTTTGTATGTGTGCAACTCATTGTTCCTTCCTAAGTGGAGTACTTTGCATTTGTCCTTATTGAATTTCATTCTGTTTATTTTAGAGCATTTCACCAGTTTGTCCAGATCATTTTGAATTTTAATCCTATCCTCCAAAGCACCTGTACTCCCTCCCATCTGGGTATTGTCTGCAAACTATGTATACACTCTATGCCATTATCTAAATTATCAATGAAGATATTGAACAGAACTGGACCCAGAATTGATCCCTTCTAGCTTGACTGTGAACCACTGAAAACTACTCTCTGGAAATGGTGAAATAAAGTGGTACGGTTCTGCACTTCTATCCCTTCATATTTAGGCCTTCCTCACTTGTATATTTATCTCTCATTTCACTTCATTCTTTTATATACTCCTTTTGTAACCTCCCTTCCCAATTACATAGTATTAGCTCCTGACCTCATCCTGTTCTGATCCTTTCACTATCCTTTCTTAGAACTGTTTTATTTATACCTTGGCCTTTTACCTTTAATCCACTAATTGGATTTTTATTTTCCTGTGGATGCCCTTGATCCTTCTTTCATCTGACCTTTAATCCGCATCTCATTTCCTGATATATGCTCTCTTCTTTCCTTTTACATAAAATGTAAGTCCAGTGAAGTACTTTTATGCCCACAGCCTCTGATTTTCCACAATTTATTTGCAGTGGGGATGCCAGGAAAATTACCATCTCTAATATAAGCAGCGGCCAGTACGTCCCTCGGCCCGTGCCATTTCCAGCAGCTCCCATTGGCCTGGAGCAGCGAACCGCGGCCACTGGGAGCCGTGATCGGCCGAACCTGCGGACGCAGCAGGTAAACAAAGCAGCCCGGCCCACCAGGGGCTTTCCCTGCACAAGCGGCGGAACAAGTTTGGGAACCACTGACACCTAGAAATGGCTGACATTTTATGAGACAGGCCTGACCGAAAGACCTTGAAATGAACACCTCCCCTCAATTTTTTGGAGAATTCAGGTCTGGATCCTAAGTTTGTGACTCTGACCCCTACTTTACAGTGGTCTGAGCTAAAAACCTACATCTGTACAACTCTAAGTATTGGGAAAGTTCCAGTCTGAGTACACACCTTGTAGCTTGGATCTACTTCTTGTCATAATTAGACCTACATCTATGCAACCCCGCTGATCTGATGTATCTAAATACACAGTGCAACACACAAGTCTTAAGTACAGTAATTGTTCAGGACCAGGCCAAATGAAAATACAGTATGAGCCTCCGTTGCTCTCCAGTGGAAATTAATGGACTAGCTATTAGTTAGATCTTCACTACCTGATTAGCTCTTGCATTTTTTGAAATAGCATTTTTTGCTAATTTGATAGACTTTGTAACCTTAGCAATATAAACAGTAATATTAGTTCAAGCGATACAGTTCATTATAGCATTAAAACTCAGAGAAAGCCAGTAGTTCATAGCAATCCACAGAAAATTTCTGCGGTGGCATTCTCCAAAACAATCTTGAAATAGCTGATGAAAATTGTGGAATACGGAGTATCTAACACTTTTTCAAATCTAAGTTTCTCTTTTTCTGTCTCTAATGTTAAAATAGTATAGAAATTAGCCCATATTATTCATATATGAATATAATATATCCAGATTGGAGCTCATCATTCCATATTTTAGGGATCGTTCATTATAAACCATTTTTTATCAGCAAGTGTACATTTTTTTCCAAAAGTTTTTACCAGTATTGAAATGTATACCTAATATTAATTCCTTGAAATACTTCATAAAACTACATGATGAGAGATGAGCAAAGTCCTTGAACTTAGCACTGGGCTGGGAACCACGAGCTACTGAATTCTAATTCCAGCTCTGTCACTGACTCAAAATGTGACCTTAAGCAATTCACTTAACCTCTTTGTGCCTCAACTTCTTCATATATAATTAGTGGATAATAATGTTTGCTTGCTTCTCCAGCATATTGTGAGGCTTCACTCATTCATGTATTTATAATAAAGTATTATTATCACAATTAAAGAGCAATTGTTCAGCCTGCTTAAATCCCAAAATCTGACCTGCCTTCAAATTGTTATAATCTGGAGATACATTTATTCCAGGTTTAAATTTTTTTTAAATCCACCAGTTGGCACCAAGAAATGAGGAAAAAATATCCTCAAAACTCCAAGAGCTTCTGCTAATGTAGGATTTTCATGGTATGGGGTTAGACTACATATCAGTGTTTCTCAACGTTTTTGATACCAGCGACCAGCTTGCTGCCTTCCTAAATTGTATCAGGGAGATCTCATGGAGAGGCACCAGTCCATGGACCAGTCATTAAGAAACACTAAACTAGATGACCCTTGGGGTCCCTTGTAATCCTAAAATTCTACAATTTAGACCAGAGGTTCTCAAACTGGGGGTCGGGACCCCTCAGAGGATCACGTGGTTATTACGTGGGGGGTCACGAGCTGTCAGCCTCCACTCAAACCCCGCTTTGTCTCCAGCATTTATAATGGTGTTAAATATATTAAAAAGTGTTTTTAATTTATAAGGGGGGGGGGGTCGCACTCAGAGGCTTACTGTGTGAAAGGGGTCACGAGTACAAAAGTTTGAGAACCACTGATTTAGACTGAAACAGTGTTAAGATCTACTGCTGCATAGCCAGCAGAGGGCCCTCAAAGTATAAACAATTAACACCACTGATGCTGGTGGTGCACATACTACAAAGAAACACACAGATGACCTCGTCAGTCAAAACTCTTGAAGTCTCTGAGTTAGAGACTGTACAGTGAGTGGGATTGTGAAATTTTTTTCATCATCTAATAATTTGTGAAAAATGCTAATAAAACATATTACAGAAAATGCATATTCACCTGGGCTCCACCAGCCAGGCTGCTGTGTTTCCTACAGCTGTTTCAAGTGCTTTATGAAAAAAGAAAAGGAGTACTTGTGGCACCTTAAAGACTAACCAATTTATTTGAGCATAAGCTTTCGACTGGAAGGGACCTTGAGAGGTCTTCTAGTGTAGTACCCTGCACTCAAGTCAGGACTAAGTATTATCTAGACCATCCCTTACAGGTATTTGTCTACACCTGCTCTTAAAAATCTTCAATTATTAAGATTCCACAACCTCCCTAGGCAATTTATTCCAGTGCTTAACTACCCTGAGAGTTAAGAAGTTTTTCCTAATGCCCAAACTAAACTGCCCTTGCTGCAAATTAAGCCCGTTGCTTCTTGTCCTGTCCTCAGAGGTTAAAGGTAACAATTTCTCTCCCTCCTTCTTGTAACAACCTTTTATATTCTTGAAAACTATTATCATGTTCCCCCCTCAATTTTTTTTCAATCCAGACTAAACAAACTCAATTTTTTTTAATCTTCCCTGATAGGTCATGTTTCCTAGACCTTTAATCATTTTTGTTACTCTTTTCTGGACTTTCTCCAATTTGTCCACAGTACTCCAGTTGAGGCCTAATCAGTGTGGAGTAGAGTGGAAGAATTACTTGTTGTGTCTGGTTTACAACACTCCTGCTAATACATCCCAGAAAAATGCTTGCTTTTTTTGCAACAGTGTAACACTGTTGGCTCATATTTAGCTTGTGACCTCCAGATACCTTTCTGCAGTACTCCTTGCTAGGCAGTCACTTCCGATTTTGTATGTGTGCAACTGATTGTTCCTTCCTAAATGGAGTACTTTGCATTTGTCCTTATTGAAGTTCAGCCTATTTACTTCAGACCATTTATGCAGCATACAGCAGTATAAATGCCTCAAGTTTCCACCACTTGTTGATGTCACTTTTCTGGAATGTATTTTCTTGTTGACTGAGATGTTCAGGAAACAGGAGCTGGCTACAGTGGAATATTGCCACATGTATTATCTCCCCATGCCTTGCCCCACCCATATGACACAGAGGCTGACTCAAGGCTCTTGGACTGGATCCCATAGAAAACATCACAAGACTTAAGTGTGGACCCACCTATCCCTTCTCCCCGCCCCACTCTCTCCTTTCAGTGAGGTCAGACGCCCTCCCCCACCCCTTAGCCCCCAAAAGGCTAAAGCCTCTGATACAGGTGCCTCTTCCCTTAGTGCAGCCTCCCCCTGCAGGTCACTTCATTCCTACCCTGATAGTCCCCTCCCCACATGCCCCCCACCTTTTCTCCCTCAGCCAACAGGCCCCGCCCACTCCTTTCCCATCCTCATTAAGCCCCTCCCCCAGACTGTCTCCCCAGCACCACTGGGCCACTCCCCTCCCCTGCTAGGACCTTCCCCGCACAGACCCTGCCCCTTGCCCCCGGGACCTCAGTCCCCCGCCCACACGCCTCCGGCGAGTCCTCGCCCCCTCACGCAAGCCCCGCCCCACACGCTCTAGCGTGGCCCGCGCTTCCGCCCCTGTGCCGCGGTGAGTCCGGCGACGCAGGCGCGTCGTTCTCCTCCCCCTCCCCCGTACACCGCATGCGGCCCCGCCCTGTCCAGGTGACGCCGCTGCCCCGCGCCCCGCCCCGGCGCTGTGGGTGAGGTCAGTGCGGTGCGCCCGCGCTCTCGGCCAGGCCCCGCCGCAGAGTGGGGAGGAGGCGCTGAGAGCCGCCGCCCGGCCGGGCCCTGTCAGGGAAGGAGCCAGGCGGGCCGGCCGCACCGAGGCCATGGAGCTGGCGGACGGCGTGGTGTACCAGGAAGACCCGGGCGGCCCGGGCCCCGCCATGATGTCGGAGCGGGTGTCGGGGCTGGCGGGCTCCATCTACCGCGAGTTCGAGCGGCTGATCGGGCGCTACGACGAGGAGGTGGTGGCCGAGCTGATGCCGCTGGTGGTGGCGGTGCTGGAGAACCTGGACTCGGTGTGCGCGCACAGCCAGGAGGCCAGCGTGGAGCTGGAGCTGCTGCGGGACGATAACGAGCAGCTGCTCACCCAGTACGAGCGCGAGAAGGCGCTGCGCAAGCAGGCCGAGGAGGTGAGGGGGCCGCGGGGTCGGGGGCTGCTCGCAGGGACGAGCTAGCGGCGGCGCTGGGCGAGGGTGCGGGACTGGCCCGTGGCACAGCTGAGGGGACCGGGCCGCCCTACTGGCTCGGCAGGACCTGGGAGGTGGGGCCGCTAGAGCAGGCCGAGGAGGGTGGGGGAGCCGGGCTCGGATGCTCCTGGGATACAGCAATATAAGGGTCGCGGTGGGGTGAGAGGCCGACGCGGTCCGGGGCCGGCTGTATGTTTCCTAAGCCTAGTTTCCTTTCCTGGGAGTGGGATGGAGGCTTCGAGCTCCTTCTCCCGGGACTCGCTGCCACCTCGTAGGGCGAAGTGCAGGGTGCTTTAACATCCTCTTCCCATGCTGGTGGGACGGTGGAACTACCCCACTTCCCAGCGTGCCAGACTATTAGGCTATAGTAGGCTGGCTTCACCTGGTTCCCATACAAGGTAGGTCACACACAGACACCCAACTTTGTACCAACTCATCTGAGGTGTAGAGATGGCCATATCATGGCTAAACGAGTGGCTTATTTGTAGGGGTAAGGAAACAGACATTTCCCCCTTTCTTCAGACTGTACTGACGCGTAGCATCCTGGTCAGAGGAATGTATTGTACATCATATTCCTTTTTTAGGAATAGACAATGCAGAGTTAGAAAATGACATTACAGAGTTGATTACAGCAAGCTGTTTATCTCAGTCCACAGCTTCCACTCTTTTATGTGGCTCTTCTTTCTTTGGGACTCTTAAAATAACTGACTAGAACAGCGTGAGAAGAGTGTTTTTCTTTTATTCACATGGGTCAGGCAGAAGAATACTATTTGCTAGAGTAATCAAGGAACCAAACATTAAATGAATCAGTATCTTAAACTTCTCCACTGTGAATTTTCTAAAGTTAAGAAGCTCAGTAGTTATTTTTATTGTCTTTCCTTATAAATATCTTGTGTGGGTGTGACAGAAAAATGATACATTATGTGGTGTGTAGAAATCGGCAGTGTTGTTCAGGCTGTAACTCCCTGGGCTGGAGGATGGAAGCTTTAGATGAGCAGCAGGTGGCTAGAGATTGTTCAGTAGTATAGTCCTTCAGTGATGATACCACATAAAAAGCCCCATGGTTGGGTGTGTCAAGGTAGATCATCCAGTTTCTTATTTCAGAGAGTAAAAATCTGTAAAGCATCCCTTGTGTAAAAGTGTCAAACAATATTGTCCCGCACTGTTGCTTTAATTATTTCCTCCAACACACTGTCTCTCCAAAACTGGAGTGAAACCATCATCCTTAATTTAGCCAACTGCCTTAAAAATAGTCCATGTCCAGACATAGACTTCTTGTCCTGCACTCATCTTCATGTTCTTTACTTCCTGTTTTGAAAACTGAAAAGCATTGTTACTGAAAGTAGTCTTTGTCCGTACTAGTGTTGTCTCTTTTTTAACTTAGAAAAAGTTGTTTTACAAGCCTAGTAAAATTAACCCTGTAGTGCAATGCAAATAATTCTAAAATCGTGTGGAAAAAGGTTAAGGTACAAATTGCTACAAGTCACACTTGAACAGGCAAGAAGACTGCAAAACAAAGGTTGTTTATTATAAAATTATAAAGAAATACAGTATGAATACACACATCTTTGCTCTAAAGACTTGCATCTAGTTTTTGTCCAAACCAATAAAAAGAATGTTACATTTCTATACCAGATTTGCAAAATTAATTGCTCATTAACTACCAAGGGAATCAGTTCATTGATAGGTGATTGAATTTCACTTTATTATCAAGTCGAAAAGGAAGAGGGGGTATTTGACTTATTTTCATGGACTGGTAAAGTTTCATGACTATATTGCAAGGATGGTTCATACTTAGATGGAATATGAAAAAAAGGGTCTCAGCAACATGGAGCAGAAACTATAACAAAGCTCAGGAACAAAATGTGATGTTGTTTCAGCTCTTATGGACTTTTCAGAGGTGCGCACGTGTAGGTATATTTATGGCAGTATAGTAGTGTTCTATTTCTATAAGACAATTGAGGTGACCAATATAATGTAGACTAAAATTGTTACTCAATTGCAGCTAAAGTCCTTATTGATAGTCGCTGAAACTGCAACTAACTTTAAGGCAATGTTTTCAAACGTGAACACACTGATTGTCCTTTCAACATGAACACACACCTGTAGTACTCACAGGCCATTTTCAATTACTCCATTAACACATGCATGATAAATTAAAAAATGCATGATACGGTCAAAGATGTATATGCATTTTCCAAATGCAGTCATAGCACCCATTTTTTAATATTTGGTACTAATGCAAAGATGCTTCTACAAAAGGGTAACCAGCAGAAATAAAATGAGGGGGAAGGTACATGAGTTGCAGATTCGTACTATTGCTTTCTTTTAAGGGGCAATTTTTTAACAAATGGTTGGCTTTGATAGTCCTTTGACTTATTTGGGTGAACTCTTCTGTTGCTTGATTGACCTAATGCTTAAGATATTTTTCCATATTCTCTACTAAAAACCTGGTATTGCGTGGCTTCCCAACTTTTGACTATCCTGAATAATTCTCTCCCCCTTTCTCGCTATCATTATAGGAATTTTTTTCTTTGGCGTAGCTTAATGATGAATATTCATGTTGTTTCTTAACTCAGAACCTTTTTTGCCTCACTGTTCTTTAATCAGTAAGCTCCCATTTTTGTTGTATTTCTTCCTCATTAGCATTGTGTGACATGATGCAAGTTGTGATTGTGGGTTTCTTTTGGTAATGATTTCCAAAAATGAGAAGTTAAAATCTGCTTCTTTTAGCTATTCTTTGGGTGCCAGTCATTTCTTCAGTGACTGATGCATGTGATCAGTTTTCATAATCAGTAAGAAGCTGCCTGCATAACTTTATTCATAAAAAGAAAAGGAGTACTTGTGGCACCTTAGAGACTAACCAATTTATTTGAGCATAAGCTTTCGTGAGCTACAGCTCACTTCATCGGATGCATCAAATAAATTGGTTAGTCTCTAAGGTGCCACAAGTACTCCTTTTCTTTTTGCCAATACAGACTAACACGGCTGTTACTCTGAAACTTTATTCATGTGATGTTGTTCAGTTTCCTGGTTTTAACATGAAAATTGAGAAGATGGGATATCTGGATATTTTGCCAGTGTTTTGCATGTGACTGCTGTGTGAATAATTTATATTTACAAAATGAGCATTAGGAAAATTTGTTAATAAAGGTTCCAGTATAGTCTAAGTAACAAGCAACAAAGAAATGAGGAAGAGGAAGAAAAGAACTTTTATGTTGCTGTGTCTTATAAATATACTTCTGATTGTACTTCCTGGAGGAGCACACAGGTCTATGTTTAGCTATGGGGAGGTGGCAGAAAAGTTTTACCGGAGCTTTGAGTCACATGATTGCTTAATGTTACTACTGGGCTTAAAAACAGCACAACAGCCACAAGCAGTTTCTTTCAGCAAAGAAACATTTATCTGGGGTTTGGGTTTATAGACTTGCCCCATAACTTATTAAATGAACCTATTATTGAAACCTCAGGTCTTTAATACATACATTTTTTTTTTTTTTGTAGGCATGAAAAGGGAATTAGTTTCCAGCTTCCCATTAAATGGGTTTAAGTATTGTAGACTAATTAGAAATAGTGAGGAAGACAATGGCTAAAGTTTTTCTGCTTAGGATTTCAGGTTAACAGTGTTAAATATTTAAAATTACTCTTATTCAGCAGTGAGCAAACTCAAATACTCTAACTTTTACAAGAGTAGAACTCTTATCCAGATTTGACATTTTGAATGTCACATACTTTCAATGTGTAGTTTTTGATCTATGATAAGTAGTAAGCAAGTGAATGGAGCATGAGTCTGAGTGCCAGGAACTTATGGTCCACCCCTGGTTTTGCTGTTGATATACTGAGGTGTTGGGCAAGTCACTTAAATACCTCCTTTATTTTGCAGTGTGCAAAATGGGAAATATAACTGTCTTTCGTGAGTGTTGTGAAGATTAATACCTAGAAAGTGCTTTGAAGAAGTATTAAGTGTTAGTGTAATTTAACCACTAAAACCAAGGAGTGGCTTTACATGGCATGTTGAATTGCTGTTATGTTCATCTAAATTTTGGGGAATGCTTGCTACAAATTGATATTTTGTAAAATGTCATTTGATAGAATTGTTGAAGTTGGTCCTCAGTTCACTTCTAAAGGAATGTTATCTTGAAATCTAGTCACTTTTAAAAGTTAAAAGTAGTTTAAGCTGAGCTGCCTTGCCAATTTCTGTGGCTTTGCAATAACTTCCCTATTTTTGAAAATGTTTTTTATTCCCTCCGCTTTTGCTGTGTGGAAGATCTACATAAACAGGGGAAACTGACTACACAGGGAAAATAGCAACTCGGACTCTGCATAGTGCTGTCAGATGCAAAAAGTAAACTTGAGAGAAATGTCTGTTTTTCTCTAATCTCCCAGTTATGTTCATGTTAGCTGTTACTTGTAACAATATGGGCAAAAATAGAAATAAGTTGGTACTGTCCCTTTGAATAACTTCACCTATTTTGAATATTCTTTTGTTTCATAGGTGAATATTCTTTTGTTTTGCATAGAACATAATTCCCCTTGAATAGAACTTGGATCCTTAGCATCTCTTTAGATTGTCCAGTGTAAATCTTTAAAACAGCAGTGGAATGACCAAGAGAATTACCTTTAACTAGTTAAAAAACCAGCCAAACAAGCAAACAAAACCACAACAACCTTAATTTGAAAACTGGTGTGTTTTTTAACTAAGTCCTGAGCAGCTCCAGAAGAAATTGTGTAAAAGGATGAAAAACTAGATCTATATTTGGTTTTATGTGTGGTGATGACATGAAAATGGAAATAAAAACAGCTGTTGATTCAGAAGTAAAATTGTTGCTAATCTTTTGCACTCATGTGACACGTGACTTCAGGAAATCGTGTCCAATAGAAGCAAATTAACAGTGATGTTGCAGTTGTATTTATACCTATTCTTGCCCATTTTCTTTTGCTTACTTTAATGTGGTGCGGTAGAAGCAGTTACAAAAGTGCAAGTTGTATATTTCTGGTTTCCGGTCGTGTTTTTACACCATATATTTCACTAGTGAATATTACTAAAACAAAGGGAAATAGTTAAACTGTTCACTCCCTCTTCCAGCAGTTCATCGGAATACTGGTATAAACTAATAAGTTTAAATATGAACTCCCTTCATTAAAGCAGAGAACCACAAAACACATTTACTTGTCTTTCAGCATCAGCTGTTCTTGCATCTCTTAGCATTTTGCTCCAAGCGCTGTCATATGAACAGCATTGAGTCCTATGATAGCCATGTAACAGCTTATATGAAAGCACTTTTCTTCAAGTTTATAGTATGAATAGAAAACAGTGCATTTAGGTAATTTGGCTTAATCAGAATTTCTTGCTGGTTGGTCTGTATTAAATTTCTTGCTGCATTGGTCTGTAGAAATAAAGTGCTTTCATAAAGTGAATTCTCTCTCTATTTCCCTTTATAGATGATCTAAAATTTGATAGATCATAAAAGTTAGATGTAAACAATTGTGAACAAGCTATTTCAATGCAATATTTGTGGGGAATAGTCTCAAGAGAGACAGTCAACTTTGACATGATATTTTTGAAAAGCTACTTGTTCACACAGGAGTCCTATATCAACCTCATCTTAATAGATCATCATGTGGACCACTTGTCTTCCCAACTTCTCGTTAATCTCATTCATAATCGTATATCATCCCTGTTTGAACTATAGCAATTGCTTGTGTGGACGAGTAATATTGGTAAAGAATAGGCCGTTCTTTGCAATGGGAAACAAGGAGTGCCATAAGACCTGCCAGCTCTTAGGTCCATAAGAATGAGCTCCCTGGGCCACCAGTGCTCCATGTGTGACAGCATGAGGATTGATGATTTAAGTGAACTTGCAGTGAGGTCAAGGAGTCTGTCACTGAAAGGAGCCTCCATATGTATAGAGGCCCCTGTTTCCTATTGTCATTAGATCAGAAATATAGAGAAAACTCAGCTTTCTCCTATGGGAAGGAGAGTGCGCTTTTTTGGTCTGTTTTCTGAGGTGGTATGCTTTCCCTACAGATGCAACTTCTGTGGTTTTTAAAGTCCACCCTTTTTTAGACCGTTGGAGCAGTTCAAGTATAATCATTTGAACTGGAAAGGTACTTTTGAGTAGTTAGAACTTCACCTATCACTTTCATTTTTTTTGTCATCGACTTTAGAAGTCCATTACCTACAAAATATGCTGAGTGAATTTCACCCTGTGCAGAGGGTAAGCACAAGACCTATGCACTGCCAAAGACCTACGGGTCTTGTGCTCACTCTATGCATAGCTTTGAATTTAGTTTATTATGCATACTTCTGCATCTGATTTAGTTCCTCCTGCTGATCTCACTTCCACACATCACAGTCAGGAGATGGGGGAAAAAAACATTTTCAGAAGATAAGACCACAACCTTTCTGTAACCGTTTTAGCTTTCTGGCTTTAGGTTATTTTCTGTTATCTTCGTTATTATATATGCTGAATACTAGAATATGTAACCATACATTGTATTAGTTACTATGAAATGAAGCTAGTAACTGGACTATTTTATTATTACTTTCCAGTCATCCCTGAAAGAATCAAAACAAGTTAGTTAGAACTTTAAAAGTGTTATGTACAGTGTAGCTTCAATAAAGCATTGCTTGTTGGACACTTGTGATATTGGAACTACAACAACTTGGTTCATCAGAGTACTCCCACAGTTTGCATATAATACCATTACTGTGCTGTTATACTTAAATTACTCATGCGTCCATTTGTGTGAACAATGAAGACTAACGTTACCTGAAACAACTGAACTAGAACTTTAACTTTCATTAAACGCTTTTAGCTTGCATGTCTTTAACTCCCAATTTAAAACTTTGCTATGCATGTTAAGACTGCTGTGTCCATCCCCCCACTCAGTATTAAAGTTAATAAGAGTTGTATGTGAGAGTTGATTAAGCACAATGTACACTTGGCCATTTTTAATCATGGTATGAGGGAGACAACACAGTGGATTACTTGGCCTAGCCGCCACACCTGTATGACAGCATGGGATTTTAGCTGCTAGTAGAAATTAATTTTGCATAAATGCCTATAAAGGAATTGGACTCAGATCATAAACTTATCTCCTAGGCTATTGAATAGTAATAACTGTTAGATGGAAAGGCTAGTATTAAAAAATTGATTCCTGGATGTAATTCTAACTGGATGGCAGCAGTACTGCTGGCATTTGTTCCTTAACACACACCTCCTGTTTTTCCTCTTTCCCATTCCCACTTGTGTTCAGTCCCTCTTACAAAGGATTTTAGAATGCTCAGTAGCTGCGTGTGATCATACTTTGTGCTGGAAGGTAAGTATCTATGGTTAGGAAGGGCCAGAGTGGTTGTAGAGGACTAAGTTATCTTAAAAAGAAAAGGAGTACTTGTGGCATCTTAGAGACTAACAAATTTATTTGAGCATAAGCTTTCGTGAGCTACAGCTCACTTCATCAGATGCTCAAATAAATTTTAGTGTCTAAGGCGTCACAAGTACTCCTTTCCTTTTTGTGAATACAGACTAACACGGCTGCTACTCTAAAATAAGTTATCTTAGTCTGCTTGGCACTGCTCTAAAGTTTTTTCGATTACACCTTATTGGCCAAGTGATCAAGGGAAGTTAATTTGGACAGAATGCTCCAAAAATGAACACTGGAATGCTACATAAGGTAAATGGCATGCTGTGTGCTCACTATAAACTTAAACTGTAAATGTTATTCAAGTGTGATTCGTAGATTCACTTCTGTTTTATAAACTCTTTACTACACAACTTTCCTGTGAAGTGCAAACTTCTGGGCTCCCACGGTTTGCTTTCTGCCTTCAGGAGTGGAAGTCAGTCTGAGAATAGTTTATGGAAATGAAACTGTTCTATTTATGATCCTATAAAGCTATGGTTATGATCCTAGGTGTTACAACATGAGGACTAGTAGTCTGGCTGATGATTAAGATGTTGATAGTTGAATTACTCACCTTTCTTTATCAGGTCTTCAAGACTTGTTGCATGTTAGCTCTTCTATAGCCTATATAACAAATAGGTACTGTTTCCAATACTTCATATTTTACTCTTTGTAAAACAGGTTGGCTTATGAAGAATTTATTCTACTTAAGAGAATAGGATTAATTTTCTACACTTCATGTAAATCCAGAATGGGTGTTGACTCAGTATTATCTGAAAGTGACACACAATGCTTAATAGTTAGAGGGCAGTGCATTATCATGTTGTGTCAGAGCATTGTTGCTTGTTGTATTACAGTAGGAGCTGGGAAGGAAAAACTTGCATTAGAAGTCCTGTGGAGCTCCTCACACTTCTTCTGGTATATGGACAGGACTGAACAGATTTAGAGGCAGGAAGGTGGTAAGGTTTACATCTTTAAAAGCAAAAAAGCCGCTTTGTTGGAGTAGAAAGAAAAATGTCTATAGTTACATGTAAAAGGTAAGAGGAAGTAGAGGAGCCCAACTTGCAGATTTGGTCACCCTAATTTAGGTACCTTAAGACTTTGAAAAATGGGCACACTAGTTAGAACTACTGTTCGGTACCTAAAATGTTTGAAGTTCTGCAGCTTAGTGTTTCAGGAAAAGTAATTAACTACTAATTACTTTTATAATAAAGTAAACTACTATATATTCTTCTTAATAAAAGTTAAGCTAGGATTTTCAAAAAGGCCTGAGGGAGTTAGCTACCCACTTCCTTTGAATTTGTGAGCTTTAGGGGACTAACTCTGGCTTCTTTGAAAATCCTAACCTTGATGCTCAGTGTCTAACCACAGTATTGAATATTTTATTTGTTTTTTGTCAGAAATTCATTGAATTTGAAGATTCTCAAGAACAAGAAAAAAAGGACTTACAGACCCGAGTGGAATCATTAGAATCACAAACACGACAGCTTGAACTGAAAGCAAAAAATTATGCTGATCAAAGTAAGTAGAAATGGCTTATTGTGCTGTAACTGCACTCTGATTACATTATGACTTCAGAATGTTAATTTTCACTCTAATTTAGCCTACAATAGTGATACATGACAAATCTTTTTCTGATGCCTGGTCTACCACTCTTGACACACGCACTTAAACTGGCTTTAAATAAAAAGAAAAGGAGTACTTGTGGCACCTTAGAGACTAACAAATTTATTTGAGCATAAGTTTTCGTGAGCTACAGCTCAGAAATGAGCTGTAGCTCACGAAAGCTTATGCTCAAATAAATTTGTTAGTCTCTAAGGTGCCACAAGTACTCCTTTTCTTTTTGTGAATACAGACTAACACGGCTGCTACTCTGAAACCTAGCTTTAAATGTTCCACCTGTAACTAGGACAGAAGTTTAGATGCTAACACATTTTGTTCTGATGATTCCTTTATCCTCCTACTCTCTGACACAACACTACCTTCATTTTCCATAACTCTTTTCAGGTCAGGGTATAAGTCCTAAGCTATTGCTATACTAGAGAGCTTACAGTGATGTAGCTGCATCGGTGCAGCTACGTCACTGTAAGCTCTCTGGTGTAGCCGTTCTAAGCTAACGGGAGAGTGCTCTCCCATCAACTTAATCCATCCCCAGTTAGCGGGATCAGCGAAGCTGATGGGCGAAGCTCTCCCCCTGACATAGCGCTGTCCACACCAGCGCTTAGGTTGGTGTAATTTGTCATTTGGTGGTGGGTTATTCACACCCCTTGCGACGTAAGTTATACCGACCTAAGGGGTAGTGTTGACATAGCCTTAGTGTGCAAAAAGCTTTACGCAGTCCAGTCTATAAATTGATCTTGATTACTGACTCCTTCCACTTTGCTGCTTTTAAGAGGACTCTTAGACCCCCCGCGGTAGTGTAGACGAGCCCTATCTAAGATACACAACTTCAGCTACGTACTTGGATCTATTTACCGTGGTGTCTTCACTGCAGAAAGTCGACAACTGATGCTCTCCCATTGGCTTGGCTTGCGCTTCTCATTCTGGTGGAGTACCGGAGTCGACGGGAGACTGCTCATCAGTCGATAGAGTAGATGCGATAAATCAACATATAGATGCGATAAATTGACCCACTGCCCGCCAATCTGGTGGGTAGTGTAGACAAGCCCTTAATGTGTGAGGCATGTGTAAATAACCAAATTTTTTTTTGCAGGGGTTGGTGACCAAACTGAACAATAAAGGTTTTTGTTTTGTATTGATGTGAAGTGAAATGAAATACTTCAGAATTTTTTGACACAAGTCAAAAATTCATGTTTCATTTGACCTAAAATGAAACATTTTGATTTTGTTTTCAGTTTTTATACTTTTCATAATTTTTTAATAAACTTGAAGTAAAATTTGAAATGAAGTCATAACATTTTGTTTAGAAAATATCAGTCAAACATGCTGACTTTTTTGGACTGAAACAATTGGTTGGATTGGTTGACCTAAATTTTCAATTTTTGGCAAAAAAGTTTAATCTGAAAAATTTCCCCCATCTTTGCTCTTTATTGGAATCTCTTGCTTCAACCTTGCTTCTTTGAGAACGTCAGTTGTCTGCTGAGAGATCATTTCCACTCTCCCGGGCTCTAGCTATGAAGACCTTTCAGGGTGTGTTTGGTGCTGGGCCCTAGCCTGTGGCCTGCTGAAAGATTAGAATAAATTCTTGACTGACCTCCTTCAGAGCCCAGGGCAAAAGATTATGTATGATAACAGGACCCAAGATGATTACATTAGAGGAGAAAATACCTTAAGTACAAAAGACCGAAACTTAGGAATGTAAGAGAAACTCACTGAAATCCCAAACAGGAGATGAATGAGACTCCATATTTTTTCTAGAGCAATGTCTCATTTTATTCCTTAATGTGGCAGTCTTGGTGGCTTTCATTTAGCCTAGAGAAGTATTGGACCTCTCTTATTAACACCACTTTCCCGTTCACGTTCATCATAAAATGACCATCTGTAATTCCTCACTTCCATTTCCAATTACTACTCCTAATCCTCCCTAGTTTACTTTTCTCCTCTTGTCTCGGCTTGAGCAGGAATCTCTTGTAAGGAATGACAGGCTGCTCTTTGGAAGTTGTTGGCATTTTAGGTGTGGCCATCTACCTTTTAGAGTTTGGGAAATCAGCCAGAACAGACCTCAGTAGGTTGGCAATAAGTGCAGATGCCCTAATGGTATCTATTTTTCTTCTTGTCCAGTTTGCTGGACCAGGCATGAACAGAAAATATTTTTATTACCACCATTATAAACCTTGAATTCTGGTATTTTTCCAGTCTGATAATCAAAGTAATGCTTTTGGGGAGGGTGTTCTGTATTTCTGCAGCATCCAGAAGGGCAAATGTGGTGTGTCCATAGCTTCTACAAGATTCAGTATCATAAATGTGTTAGTCATTGATAAAAAAGGGTCTGCTGGAACATTTGGAGCTGCTTAGACCATTGTCTTTCCAGGAAACAGCTATTTCAACCTCTTGTTTTTCTTAAAATGTAATATTTTGGGTTATTTTAAAGAAGCCTCAATTGCATGAAGATAAACAAATTGAAATATACTTTTTAAAATTGTATGGCATTTGCGAGTAGTTGCTGAAGTACTGAATGCAGACTTTATTTAGTCACTTGACTAACTTTCAGATATACATTCTTCCAATACAGGTCCACTAATGAAGCATCCTCCTTAGTCTAGTTTATTCTGCTGGAGGCAGAGATGTTTTGTTCTACGCTAGTTTACTCTATTATGTAAAATTACCTTAAAACACAGATTTAACTTCATTGTTGGAGTAGGAGAATAGCTGTTTGTTGTGCTAAAGTCAGTAATGTGGGAATAAGTTTACTTCTAAGTGAAATGTCATCTGAGGCTTTAGAAGTGAGAGTATCTTCACCTCTAATCCTGATTAGCCTGTTTTATAATGAGAAAAGAGGAATTGCTCAATTACTTTTCTGTCCTAAGTGCGGGATCTAGTATTTACAGAAAACTAGTTTTTAAATAGAACTCTTTCACTTTAGAGGGATACTTTCTGGTAATTTAGCCCCAAAATTCACACTTACACATTTTTCACAACCTACTAATAGAAATGTCTTCCTGAAAACTTGAAAAAATTAATTTAAATATATTTTGGCTTATGTTTTTGCTGCATTATTTCCAACACAAAGAGATGTGGACTACATGAAAATGAAAATAAATTAATTTCACTTTGATTGTTTTAGCTAACTGAAGTGCAGAAGGTTTTAAAAAAAAAACAAAAAACACTCCCTACAAATCATAAGTTGAAGATGAAGGATCTACAGTATTTGGTACTAGATTGATTTTAATTGATTTGTGTTTTGTCTAGACTACTGTTAAATGTCCCAAGATTGTTTTAATCTAGTGGTGTTCATAGCATAGGTATAGAAATGTTCTACAAACTCGTTAATGTGAATATTCTTTTAATGTTAACTTTTCAAAATCAAGATGTGCAATGCTTTAGAATTTGCTTAGACTGATGAAAAATGTTACATTAAAGACTTAAAAAAGGTAGTGATAGATATAGTTCCTAATGCTGGGCTACAACGCAACCTTGCCAGTCCAGATGCTATGTTACTTGGCAGGAGTTCTCAATTTCCACCCTTTTAAGCAGGATGCTACTTATTAAAACACACTTTTTGTGCCATCTCCTTCCTGTCTCCTTTTGTTCCTTCTCCTCAGCCAGCTTTCTTTCTTTCATGGTGGATGATTTCTCTGTAATACTAATGAGTAATGTGTAGCTGTCTTCTCTTCATGAGTAATGTGTAGCTCTCTTTTCCTCCTCTCTCACATAAAAAATTTTACTCACAGGAAGAATGTTGCTTTTTTAGTGGCATGCATGCATCTACAGCAAGGGTAGAGATTGAAGAGCTAGGTTGTGTTGTGCTCTGAAGTATGTAAAAGGAGGGCGATACAGATCATCTTAACACCAGTATTCAATTTAAGAAAAACAGTTGTGGTGTTTCCAGTTTTGCTATAGTGTAATCTTTGATTAGACAAAGACCCTGCTCCTCGGTGGATTAGAATATTATGGGCGGATCTTTGCAGAGTACCTTTTGCAGGAGTACATGCCTCAGGTATGATATGTTCAAACAGAGACTTCTATAGGAATTGTCAAAGTAAACTCAGTGTCACAGACCCTGGGTAGGCTGCCCCCACTGAGACCCTCTTCCAGTCCCCTGAGTGGATCTCTTTAAAATGCTAAGCCCATGCTTCCACTTCTCTGCAGTGAGATCCTACAATCCAGCCACTCACCCAGTGGTTGAAATCTGGAGACCCATTTGGAAACAACCTTGACTAATACAGCAGGTCAGATGAGGGCTTGTCCCGGCAAGGGTTTCCTCTTGGGAACCTGTGACAGCATACATTTGTAGGGAGACAGAAACAGCTTTTTGAAAAGAAAGTAGGATTTATTTTGCCCAAAAGGTTTGCAACAGAGGAGTGAATTTAAAATAGCAGACCTACAGTCATATTTCCTTACCTAGGTTTAACCTTTCTATCCAAAGCTGGGGTGAGTTTGGCTTATTCTCCATCTCTTAATTGGGAGAAAGAGCATTCATGGCTTTTAGCCTTCTCCTCCTGTCTCCAAATGTCTGACACATTCTGGTCAGCCTCTCTTAGCTCATTCAAAACCCATCTTTCTTTTCTACTTTCTTTGAGGGGTTAGGTCTCCTTTTGGATATGTCTGCACTGCAGTAAGAGGTCTGACTGTCACATGTGTAGGCATACTTGAGGTAGCTTTGATCTAGCTAGCTTGAATATTAAAGCGGTGGAACTGTAGCAGCACAGGGTGTATGTATTAGCCTGCCAGAGCATTTTTTTTCGGATATCCTCTGTCAGAAGCTGCAGCTGTGTATAGCTGAAGAGGCTCACCTCAGGACTCTAACTCCTCCCCTGTTACCATCTGTCTAAAAAATGTGGTAGTCTAGCATTTAGACTGGTAGATCACTCCATTTATGCCTTTTTGTGCAGTTACATGAGGAAATTGTTGCCTTAATGGAGAAAGCTAGCTTCATGTCTGGCCTCTGCTTAATGCTAAATTACAGCCTGTTAAAGTTGTGTCGCAGGTCCACAGCACCTTTTAAAATCAGGCCACTTCACTAATCTTTATACAACACTGGATTTCTTTAGTCAGTAGTCGTGGCACACTCAGGAATGGTGGTTTAAATTTAGTTCTACTTTTGCCTCTTATAGCACTGATTCAGTTTTTGTTGTCTAAATTGAGTGCTCCATGTTTCACCTTTAAGGCAAGAAATATGAGGGGTTTGGAAGTGATCTGCCAAACTAATACTATTAATGTGTGTTTAAAATTTTTAACCTTAAAATAACATACAAAAATTGAATTAAAGACTGAACATCTAACTTCAGTCTGAGTACCTGGATTTCTAAAAAGCCCTCAAACATTAATATATTTTTAAAAAATGGACTTGCTTACATTTACTATGGAATGTCTTTTTAAATCAAGATGCATTTGTTACATGTTCACAGTACATAACACCATAGAATGCCACATTTTTATACTGTTTAGTCTCTGCTATAATCAGTTTATGTATGGTTGCTTTACTACATTTAATGTGAAGACTTCTGATGTTTGTTGGGATTTGGCATCTCTAATGCAGTAGGCACATTAAGGCTATTGGAGGCAGTGCAGGCTTGGCATTCTGTTTCAGTGCCATTTCTGATAGATCAGAATAGTTACTATCTAAAACAGTTATTAGTTTTCTATTTGTTGAATATGAATAAGTTAATTCATGTTGCTTGGAAAAAGGCTTGTTCTAGAAGCAGAATTTAGTACTGGTAAGTGTTTTTTGAGAGAGAATTGCATTTTGCTTTTAGAACAGCAGTCATCAGAAACATAGAATTCAAGGATTAGAAACTTGACTAGCAAACCTTTCTAAAATTTTTGAAGTATACATCTTGCTAGAAATACTGGGTTTTTGAGTACTTTTGAGTGCTTAAATAGAGCACCAATCAAACTTTAATGAGTTTTTCATCTGCTACATCAGTGGCCAACTTGGCATGGAGAATTTGAAAACAAGACTGCAAACATTTCACAGATGATTAATCAAAAGTGAGTGTAAAAGAGGAATGGGACAAAAAATTCAGTTGATGCCTGACAAATAACATATGACAGGTGGATTGCAAAAAATGATTTGAGAGGTTGGCATTGTGAAAATCGTACTGGTATACACATCATTCTGAACTCTTCTCATTTCATAAGGTAGTCTAATTATACTGTTAGTGTCATCTCTCCCATTTTAGCTGAGAGACCTATTTAGATGTCTGTCCTGTGGTACCAAAGTATGGGGCACAGTGTCCCCTTTCAATTCCCTGGATACTGCTACCTGCTTCTTTTTTGGCTACATTCCTTTTCTCTCTTCTCCTGCTTCCCTCAACCTTCTGTGCATTTAAAGGGGCTTATCGTGTGGCAAGATTTGGTAACACTTCATTACTTATTGGATGATGTTGTGATAGCATTGCTAAAGGACATGGAGTGAACATTTGAGACAGGAAGGAAACTGATGAGACCTGACTTTGCCTTGTTCATCTTCACAAAGAGCCCAAGGTGGCAACGCTATTTGACCTGAGTATACTTAAGATATAATATTTTTACTGTTATTGGCCCTTAATATCAGTGGGCATTGGCTGATTTTGGAAGCTTGATTTGTGAGTGTCTCCTGTAGTGTGTATGGTATAATAATTTTTAAAAGGTTAAATGCGTGTTGAAATTTTAGCTGCAAATCTTAATGGTGGCTGAGAACAGGTCTGAAAACATGGACTCCTTAGTTTCTATTCCAGCATTTAATTCCTTCCATAGTTTGGGCAAGTTACTTCAGGTTTGATTAAGATCTACAGAGTAACCATATAAAAGGGGAATCATGGATTCTGTACTTATTTCTGTGACTTCTACAATCAAATTACATAAAAAATGTACATTAATAGCATTAAGATTGCAAAGGTTGCAAAGTCAAGCAGTCAAAAAATAGGAAATGCCAGAATTAAGGTTGTTCACTTGTGCATGTGTATTTAATTAAATGGTCATATAGTATGCTTTCCGTAGGATCCCTGCCTCATCCAGTGCATACTTCAAATGGTTAGTCATATAATTATCATGTGTGGCCCCATGTTTTATTTACCACATACCATCCAAATACTGCAATGAATACAGGGGTTTTTTTAGGTTCCTCATGGGCTTTTTCTACTGAGCTCATCACTATAGTATCTGAGTGCTTTACAGATATTAAGTAAATTATTTTCACAACACTCCTGCGAGATGTATGGTTGTGGTGATATTCCCATTCTGCAGCAGAGGAATTGAGAAACAAAGAAACCAAGGTAAACTGTCATAAGAGACACTAATTTTGGATGCCCAGCTTGAGAAACTTGGAACTTTAATTTTTTTTTTAAGAGTACTTAGCATTTTGTCAGCACTTCTCATGTTCAAGATGCAGCTCCCATCAACTTTGGCTACGTTGTGATCCTCAGCTCTTCTTCAAATCGGGTCCATCAAGTTGTATATATGGAAATTGAGAAACGTCATTTGGTTTGATTTAATATGCCCACCATCACGTAGCAACTCTGTGGAAGAGCAGGGATAGAATTCAGTTCTCTAGGATTCATTTAATTGCCTTAACCACAACAATATCCTTTCCTTTCCTGTAGTTATCAGCCTTATTTACGATACGCCTTCTGCTGCAAATAAGGCAGAGGATATATAGGCAACCGACTTATTTACTCCACAACTCTGATTCATTTTCCTGAGCACCATCCATCCTGTGCACCAAATGAAGCAGAGTCCTGGATAAGGTGACCAGATGTCCTGTTTTTAAAGGGACAGTCCCGGTTTTTGGGACTTTTTCTTATATAGGTGCCTATTACCCTGCACTCCCTGTCCTGTTTTTTCACAGTTGCTATCTGGTCACCCTAGTCTTGGAGACAATAGAATGTGGTCATATAACTAAAGACTGTATCATAACACACATGCACTAGGGGGCCTTCTTAAAGTTTCAAAAGGAATCTGAATTTTAGCACATTATAACTTCTGAACACTTGAATTTGTAGTCTTAATGCTCTTAACATAAAAAAAAAACCATGCAGAACCATATTGACTTCCTCGTGGATTGGAAGAGGAACCACAGCACAGATGACTACAGTTTCATCCAGTGGAGTAACTGGTAGCAATACTAAGGGCTTGTCTACGCTACTGCACGGGGTCAATCTAAGATAAGCAACTTCAGCTACGTGAATAGCCATAGCTGAAGTCGTCGTACTTAAATCTACTTACTGTGGTGTCTTCACTGCAGTAAGTCGACAGCTGATGCTCTCCTGTCGACTCTGCTTACGCTTCTCATTCTGGTGGAGTACCGGAGTCGACGGGAGAGCGCTCGGTGGTCGATTTATCGCGTCTCTACTAGACCCAATAAATCCGCCCCCGCTGGATTGATTGCTGCCAGCCAATCCTGGGGGGAAGTGTAGACAAGCCCTCAGTCACTATCTATGTAGACTAGCCACTAGAGGAGGCTGAGACATATCTTTTGCCAGTGTGTTTCACAGTTTGCTTGATAGCAGAGGAATGTTGAGACTTGGGAATTCTTGGTTCTCTTGTATTATATGGGCGAGTCCACTCTAGTGTTTAAAGACTCTTGTGTCCCTACCTTCTTATGTTCCATTCTCCCTGCTCCTTTCCATCCCTGCACCTGTTCCCTCTAGCCTTTCCGTCCCTCTGCTTCTCACTGCTATGTATTCCTACTTCTTTCTACTTTCTGGACACCACCAGGGAGCATTGGGAGCATAGGAGACAGTCTCTCCGCTCTCAGTTCTGGGTCCACAGTACCTTGTGGCTGTAGAGAGAAATGACAGGTAAAATAGTGCTCAGCCCTTTCAGGACTGCTCTGGAGCATGTTCAGTGCAGATGGAATCTTCTGAGATTTTTACATTTAGCCTCTAGCAAATACAGATTCATAGATACTAAGGTCAGAAGGGACCATTATGATCATCTAGTCTGACCTCCTGCACAACGCAGGCCACAGAATTTCACCCACCCTCTCCTGCAAAAAACCTCTCATCTATGTCTGAGCTACTGAAGTCCTCAAATCGTGGTTTAAAGACTTCAAGGAGCAGAGGATCCTCCAGCAAGTGATCCGTGCCCCATGCTAAAGAGGAAGGTGAAAAACCTCCAGGACCTCTTCCAATCTGCCCTGGAGGAAAATTCCTTCCCGACTCCAAATATGGCAATCAGCTAAACCCTGAGCATATGGGCAAGATTCACCAGCCAGATACTACAGAAAATTTTTTCCTGGGTAACTCAGATCCCACCCCATCTAACATCCCATCACAGGCCATTAGGCCTATTTACCATGAATATTTAATTACCAAAACCATGTTATCCCATCATACCATCTCCTCCATAAAACTTACCGAGTTTAATCTTCAAGCCAGATAGATCTTTTGCCCCCATTGCCTCCCTTGGAAAGCTATTCCAAAACTTCACTCCTCTGATGGTTAGAAACCTTTGTCTAATTTCAAGTCTAAACTTCCTGGTGGCCAGTTTATATCCATTTGTTCTTGTGTCCCCATTGGTACTGAGCTTAAATAATTCCTCTCCCTCTCCGGTATTAATCCCTCTGAGATATTTATAGAGAGCAATCATATCTCCCCTCAACCTTCTTTTAGTTAGGCTAAACAAGCCAAGCTCCTTAAGTCTCCTTTCATAAGACAAGTTTTCCATTCCTCGGATCATCCTAGTAGCCCTTCTCTGTACCTGTTCCAGTTTGAATTC
The DNA here is from genome assembly GCF_015237465.2 of Chelonia mydas. Lineage (NCBI taxonomy): Eukaryota > Metazoa > Chordata > Testudines > Cheloniidae > Chelonia > Chelonia mydas. The sequence continues at coordinate 12,674,112 of NC_051254.2, forward strand.
ATCCTTTTTAAACATGGGAGACCAGAACTGCTCACAGTATTCCAGGTGAGGCCTCACCAGTGCCTTGTATAACGGTACTAAAACCTCCTTATCCCTACTGGAAATACCTCTCCAGATGCATCCCAAGACCGCATTAGCTTTTTTCACAGCCATATCACATTGGCGGCTCATAGTCATCCTATGATCAACCAATACTCCAAGGTCCTTCTCCTCCTCTGTTACTTCTAATTGATGTGTCCCCAGCTTATAACTAAAATTCTTTTTATTAATCCCTAAATGCATGACCTTACACTTCTCACTATTAAATTTCATCCTATTACTATTACTCCAGTTTACGAGGTCATGGGGATCCTCCTGTATGATATCCCTGTCCTTCTCTAAATTGGCAATACCTCCCAGCTTTGTATCATCCGCAGACTTTATTAGCACACTCCCACTTTTTGTGCCGAGGTCAGTAATAAAAAGATTCAATAAGATTGGTCCCAAAACCGATCCTTGAGGAACTCCACTGGTAACCTCCCTCCAGCCTGACAGTTCACCTTTCAGTATGACCTGTTGTAGTCTCCCCTTTAACCAATTCCTTATCCACCTTTCAATTTTCATATTGATCCCCATCTTTTCCAATTTAACTAATAATTCCCCATGTGGCATGGTATCAAACGCCTTACTGAAATCTAGGTAAATTAGATCCACTGCGTCTAAAAAATCTGTTACTTTCTCAAAGAAGGAGATCAGGTTGGTTTGGCACGATCTACCTTTTGTAAAACCATGTTGTATTTTGTCCCATTTACCATTGACCTCAATGTCCTTAACGTTACTTTCTCCTTCAGAATTTTTTCCAAGACCTTGCATACTACAGATGTCAAACTAACAGGCCTATAGTTATCCGGATCACTTTTTTTCCCTTTCTTAAAAATTGGAACTATGTTAGCAATTCTCCAATCATATGGTACAACCCCAATCATACGGTACAACCCCAAAGCACTGTTGCGGGAGTGCTTTGAAGTGCGAGTGTAGTCACGTGCGGGTGCTGGGGGAGAGCTCTCCCAGCGCTCCTGGTAATCCACCTCCACAAGGGGATTTTTCACCCCCCTGAGCCACCAAGTTAGTGCGCTATAAAATGTAAGTGTAGCCAAGCCCTAAATGAGTATAAGGCCTAGTCTACACCTAAACTTAGATTGACCTTGCTGCATCGCTCAGGGATTTGAAAAATTTGAGACCGTGTATGACATAGCTAGGTTGACTAAACCACACTGGAGATGCAGGTAGGTTGATGGAAGAATTCTTCTATCAACCTAGCTACTGCCTCTCAAAAGGGTGGATTTACTACAGTGACAGAAACGCCCCTTCTGTCACTGTAGTAAATGTGTACTACAGCTCTGCAGTGGCATAGCTGTAGCACTTGTAGTTTAGACATACCTCAGGGCTGGTCTTCACTCGGGGAGATCAGTGCTGCTGCAATGGATGCAGCAGGGATCGATTTAGGGGGTCTAGTGAAGACCCACTAGCTCGATAGCAGAGTGTTCTCCAGTCAACCCCGATACTCCGGGTCTTGGAGAAGAGTAAGGGAAGTTGACCAGAGAGCATCTCCTGTCGGTGCAGTGCAGTGAAGACACTGGGGTAAGTCGACCTAAGCTATGTCAACTCCAGCTACGTTGTTTCACATAGCTGGAGTAGCGTAACTTATGTTGACTTACCCTGGTAAGTGAAGACAAGCCCTCAGTGACCATACACAGTTGGACTAGTTTAATTAAATCAGTATAAAATCAGATCATTATGTTTGGCCTGCACTTAAGGGTTAGGTCAATACAGCTACATTGGTCAGGGGTGTGGGGAAAAAAACCACATGTTTGACTAATACATGCCAACCTAACTCCCAGTGTAGACACAGCTGTATTGACAGAAGAATGCTTCTGTTGATGTAGCTACCATCATTAGGGGAGGTGATGTTCCAGTACTGACGGAAAAACACCTTAGTCAGTGTAGGCTGTCTACACTATGAGGTTATGCTATTATAACCAAGCAACATAGCTATGCTGGTATAGTCTGCATAGAATAGGGATACCCTAAGACATATTGGTACAGCTTTGTGTGTACACCAGGCCTAAGTACAATAATGTTCTAAATACAAGAAAATAATTCCAAACAAAATAATGTACAAATTCATGATTGTTCACTGGGGGAGGAAATCTTATGGTTTATGTATCTTCATCGTTGTTAATTTTCAAAACCGATGAAGGTGGCAATCGCCTAAAACTGTATTGCTACTTCCTATTTAAAAGGAACAGAGCAGTCTGTTAGCAAGTTTTCTACTGTCAAAAATACTGATGCTTGGCACTTATTGCTCGTATCTCAACTCAGCTGCTCTGTATTCACATGCTCTCATTTGCAAGTCTCTGGTTCTTCTCAAAACTTTGCCCAAGGCTTCATTTACTGACCTTTGAGGGATTCATGTATATGTTAGTATGAGCATAGGAATATAATTCAAGAAGCCATTTAGCCCCTGACTACTGTATTTCTGATTTATTTAGGAAGGTTATATTTAGATAAAGGTGCACCATAATTGTTACTAGGTCTTGCAGCATTTGGGAAGATTCTTTAGATTCATTAAGATGTCAACTTGAAACTAAGTGTTTTAGCCTGGAATTGCCTTCACACTCTTGATTACATAGCAATTTTTCTTGGATGTGATACGGTTTCATTCATTTAGTGGTAACTCTTTGAAGACTACGTTATGACTTTCTGTGAGATCAGGTACCTCTTCTATGCTAAACTTTACTCTGACATGTATCCCCAGTGTCAACTTAAGCTTTGGGATAGGAGTATTGCACAGTGCAGAAATAATATAATCCCCCTCTTCAGTAATGTTTGACTGCAGATTTTTTTTTTGAGTTACATAAGCCCATTAACACATTGAAAATTGTTTTTTTCAAATGTCCTTGCCTTTTCTTTGTACTTTGTGGTTTTGAATATCAGAATGCCTCCTTAATCATTCTTCTTGTTTCTGAAACCTCTTCCCTGTTGTGGGAATGTTCCCATGGGACTGAATGTAAATCTGGCCCTAATAATTATGTCTACTGCAGAAATTACTTATAGCCGTCTCTGAAATCCTCTGTAAAGCCCAAATCGTGTTATGTTTTCTTTGACAATTGAGCCACCCTAGATATCTGTTACTGTTTTGAGATGGTAGATTCTGTCTAATCTAAGTTATCCACCATTAACTGTCTTGTACGCTTTCATCATACTAGAAGCACAATTTGTAGAATTAATTCATTTTATCCATTGTTTTAACTATAACTCTGCAGTTTAGCTCTTGTGCATAAGATCTTGGCCTGATCTTAGAGGCTTACTCTCAGAAAAACTACAAATCATACTTGCTTAAGTGGTATTTCCAGTGATAAATTTTCATATTTAAACTCTAATTTTGAGGCTTCCTGGATCTCCAGTAAATGACTAAATACTGGACTGTTAGGCAATAAAACTGTTCCCTAATTGTTCATAACACTTACATCAATAGGACTGCATATAGTATATCGCGGAATTAAAAGCTCTTGCTTTTTGTACTGGAAGACTTTCTACAGCTAACACTTAATGTGAATTTAAGAGCCTAGATTTTGTGGGGTACAATATCCTATTAGAATGTAAGTATTCATAAACCCTAAGTGCTGCTGCTTTAGAACACTAACCTCATGAAGCAAATATCACATTGCCTAGTTTTGTAGAAAATTGATTAAACCCCATTGTGCAACAAAATAACTACAAAACACTTGGGTCGTCAGAACATTCTTGTTGAGCACTAACTTTAAAAAAAAAAAAAAAGTGTAACTAAGTTGCGGTCTAGAATTGCAGCAATAGAAGCTGAAGTCTTATTTGCAATATATTGGGGCACAGACAGTTACAGGGCAGTTTTCTCCCTGCCTGTCATATCCATTGGTTTGACCGTGTAACTTCCCCTGGAGGAATCAACCCATAGTGCAGTGAGGTATTTGGTGCAATGCCATTCAACTCTTGAACTCTTGCAAGTCTGGTACTGGTGGACCTAGCTGGAATGGCTTTGTGGTTTGACACCCCCCCCCCCCCGCCCCGTCTCCTAGGAATGAATGAAAACCACCTACTAATTTCACATAAATTGCAAAACTGGACATCAGATGGTCAAACTCTGGGTATTACTCACTTGAAGTTGAGCAAGGCATTCAACCTCTATTAAAAATTATTTATATAGCACCAGAAAAGGATGAGGATCCAGCTGACACTGTCTAATAGCATAACTTCTTTATCAACTTAAAATGTTTTCTAGAAAAACCTTGTTATTGGTTTCAGTATCAATCCTTTATTTGACTTACTGCACTCCACTGATTGTTCCTCTGTATTCTGTGAAAATCGAGAGCCCACTAGATGGAGCAGAACTACAGTTAGAGAACTCGTCATAGGAGTCAGTCACATTACAGAACTGGAGACACAAATGTAGTAGAAAATAACGTAATGGATCAATGTGCTTTAAACTCTATGCATGTGAAACCTATTAATGAAACTGACTAAGAGTGGGGGGGAAAAGGTTTAAAGTTAACCAGTATTAGTCATAAACATTACTTGACCAACATCACCACTGACGTATTTCTCAGGGGAAAGTTAACAATAAAAGGTTTAGCTACTGCCCAGGCCTGATAAGGTACAGATTTGTTAAGGATCTCTTGTTTGTTAAATTTTAGACTGCCTTCTAAATTTTGCTTATCAAATAAACTTCAGTTGCTGTAGCTGAGTTACTTACAGCAAAGGGTGTGTAAGATTTTAAATGTCTTTCTGGATTTTATGTTCTGGCTTGTCATTGGTGGTAACTTTGCTTCTTTTATAAAGTTAATCTGCTGAAGTTTTAGCATCACTGTTCTCCTGGTATTGAGCTCTTTTAGAAACAGCAACATTGTGTATCCTGATTCTGTTCTTCACTCTGTTTCTCTCCCCCCCCCCCGCCCCCCCCCCCCCCCCCATTAGTTATATCCCTGCTTCTGCACCACTACCTTGTCCTTTTTTCACCCTGTAGTCACTGTCAGGATGCTCCATTACTTTTGGAGGTAGGTTGGCTAAACAGTGTGGTAGATTCAAGCTGTTCTGGCACAAATTGTCTTCGCATGTGTCTTTATAGTGTAGCTCAGCAGGGCTTCACTTCTTGGGCGTGGGGGTGATCCTAGAGTGCCACTGTTATATAAACGTTAAATGAAAATAACATGGATTTTAGATGACCGCTTATTTAAAAAATTTCACTGTTTGTCAAGTTTAAGGATTTTCAGTGATAGTTTCTACTCGATCAAATTGGGAAGTTAGTGGGACTTAAAGCAACCGTAGTGGACACATTAAAGTCCAAAGGTAATGGATGTCAGTTCATTTTATGGAATTCTGCAGGCAAGAAACTGAATATATGCATATTGCTATTTACTCGGGAACAAGTATTTCTGTAATCTTGGAAGTCTTGTTGTCAATGTAAAAACTTTAACTACAGTGTAGAGCAAGTATTAAATGTGAACTATTTGAAGGTGTTTAAACTCTTGCCAAGGAACTGAGGTTACTACTTGTCTTAAACAGTATGTTTTACCTCCAGATTCTGTCTAGCTTTCTTACTGCTTCGTAGTTAAACGCTTGCGTTGAATCAATTTAGTTTTTCCCTGCCAAGGTTGGGGTGGTCAGCCTATCAAGTAGTCACTAAAGAACATGTGTGTTCTGTATCTTTTAAAGTTGGTGTGAGACATGCTGTTAGGGAATCAGTTGAAGGAAGATTGTCCAAGGAGAACCTTTCAGAATGGGCTTAAGTGGCATGCAAGTAAGGCCCACCAATAAATGGGACCTCTTTGCCCTGCCTGCACAGCAGGAACTGAAAATTCCTCTTGAGGAGGCATCTGATCAGTTGGATTTGGCTTTCTAGCAGGTTTGTTTCTCTTTCTCCCCCTTAGGCTAATCAGCAGTTTGAGGCAGAGGACAACAAACAGATGGAGGGTGTTCCAAACTTGGCAAAAGCCATCAAACTTGGGAGGTAAGCTCTGATTTTTGAATAGGCAGGGCAGGCAGCTTTTATTGCCTAATTGTTCATACTTGTTCTCAGGACGGAGGCGGAAGTTCCAAATGCTTCACCTCATTTTCCCGTAATACTTAATTTCCTGTTTTGAGGCTTGCTTGGTTCAGTTTGAGATGAACTGGATAAGTTAAATCAAGGAGGCATAGGTTTTCATATGGAGTACTAGTATTTCAGATCTTTGGATACTGTTTGACTGTGTGCTGTATATCAGATTGCAGATGGGCCTTGAGCATATATTAAAGTGAACATTTTTGTTCATGGAAGCTTTGTTTTTCCAATGGAATCTGTTTTCTTTTCAATCTAGAGTTCTGATTTTTAGAATATTTACAACTTGGTTTACATACTATATTCAAAGCTGACTAATATTGGTATAGATGCAGAACTTCATTGAGGATTTAGAGCTCTGTATAAAATTGAAATGTCCAAAAAAAATTTTAAAAATTACTTCCTTAAATTGATGGATGCAGATTCTTCTACCATTCAAGATAGTATTTTTCAATGTGTAAAACACTGTTTAAATGAGCTAGATACGGTGTTATTTAGTAGGTGTGTATTATACCTGGGAAGATGGACCTTTTAGAATCTACTCTGCAATATTGAAAAATCAATATTGAAGTTGTAATGTGCTATGATAAATTGGGCTACAATGAATTTGGAGGGCATTCAATTCACTTCACTAATTCTAATTTTTTCTGAAATTGAGATTCTCAGATCTTGCATATCACCAAACTAGACTTCAATCTGTGCAGAATATTAAACAATAGAAGTAATTGAAGTAAACGACTATTTCCTTGTGGTTAGATACTCTTGATAGCTGACACCAAGTTTAGTACAGATAAGTCTGATGAAAGTTGCTCAATTCTTGATGCTCTTGGCTGTCTTAAATGGCAGCAGATAATGATCTTGCCAACTCAACTTTTTAAAATACATGTGAATGTAATTATATATAAGGCTAACTGTTAAACCTCTCCATTCATCTGAATAGTTATATTTGGCTAGTAGGAAAATTGAGAGTGGATTTGTTTTCAGCAATTTAAGTATTTATTTCAATGAAAGGACCAAAACAAGTTGTTTTTAATCTCTGCTTGAACTTTTCTGTAGGCTTCTTTGACCCCACCATCCTTGTGGTGGTATCTTTTTAAAATATTTTTCTAGCCAGAAATAGGGGTCTGAGACATTGGAGTGCAAAAGGAACTTTTTCAATTGCTTTACGATCATTTCTTTAATATAATCTCAAATGTCTTCACTTTTGTTTTAAACCCCTTCCATGTGAAGCTCCAGGTTGTCCCAAATGGCATTATAGTTAGCCTACCCCAACAGTGCTTTGCTCCACTTACAGTGGCTGTGAAGTAGCGTAGACTAAAATGGATGTTACCTGGACGATTTCAGACTTCTACTCTGCTCCATGTGCAAGCTGAGCAAAATGAGGCAACCTTCAGACTTAAATTTGTTGCCCTGGTGGTATTCTTGCCAGTCTAAAGGGCTTTGTGTACTGCCATCTAGCCTGTTGCTGTGGTAATGTCCTGTTTCTCTTAGGATTAGGAGACACATTTGTAAACCCATATTAATTGCTAACCTTTTATGTTTCTTTTTTGGATCAGATTCTGATACCCTTACTCAGTATCTTAGAGTTTTATACTGTTGCTTATCAGTGTTGTATCTGAGCATCGTCTGTGTAAAATTTGATAGTAAGAGTGAAGTTCCTAATGGATTGCATGAAGTGCCTGATTCTCCCTTTTTAAGTAAAATATCTTGGGGTTGGGAGTGTTTTGGGTTTTGTTTTGCTTCATTGGCTTTTTATGGGGTTGTTGGTTTGTGGAGGGTGAGTCATGTCTGAGTAGAAGGGATTGTTCGTTTTGAGTGTCATTCAGAAGATGTTGCAGTGTTGGCTAAAGATCGACAGGCTCCTTTCCCTATTCGACGGTTTGCCCATTTTCTCCCCATGGCAAGGCCTGTGTGCTCCCATTCTCCCACCTGCCAGGGGCTGTGTGCACACCCTAATATGTCCCCTCTTCCCCCCCCCCCCCCCATTTTTTTCTGTTTGGGTGATTAGTCATTCAGGACATCAACATGTTAAACTTCATTGGGAGGATGGACTGAAATGAGGTGGGAGTATTGTTATGCTGGAATGTTGTGCAGTGTTTTTGATCTATAGAAAACTGCAGAGGTGCTTGAGGCTATGATGAAAAGCTGGCAGGGACTTCAGGTGTCTCATTTTTTCCTCTTCTGGTTTCCAGTTTTCCCCAACAATCAATAAGGTTTTGGCCACTGATGCATAGAACTTTCCATGAAATTCTGTAAATGATCAGATGTGGCATTCAAAAGTTATTGCATTACAGACAGAAAAATGCCATCAAGTTGAGTGCAAGGCTGTAACAAGCTTGACCAGCTAAGCCTGGGATGAAATGCATGAGCAAGAGACTAGGCATTCAGTTGAAGGCATCTTGCTGAGGAAAGAACTCCAGAGATTAGACTAAACCAGAATTAGACATTTCAGTCACATTGCAGGTCCTTCCTCTAATAAAATGTTCACAAATAGAATGGTTATGAAAGAAATCTGTGTGGGTGTGCATCCTGGGTCTTCAGTGCTTGCATCTAGTGAATCTGTCACCCATAGCTTGAATTATGGAGCTGCCATTCTTGTTAAAATAGGCCCAATGAAGGAGGCAAATAGCCTAATTTGGAGTAGAGCTAGGATACCATCAGTGATCTTAAACTATTAACCACAGTAAATTGTAGAAAGCAGATTTTACTGCTGATTTCATTTAGGTAGGCTGTAGACTGCTGTGATCAAAATGAAGTGTTGGGAATTAGTCTCTCATGGTTTACTGTAAAGTGATAGTCTATAGTCATTTAAATGTGGTGTGTGTTTAGGTCACCTCTGGTGAATTCTGGAAGATCATTATGAGCCAGTACTAGTTAAGACATTAGTCAGAGGACTTAAACTTGTATCAGTGTGTGTTTTTGTGCTAATCGCCGTGTGTGACTGCAGTGAATATAATCTTCTACTCGCCAGCACTGAGAAGCAAAATTTCAAACCCAAGCCATGATTAGGTTAACATGATTAACATTATCTAGGTCCTGATGCTATTTCAGTATACTTGGAAACTGTTTCTAAGGAAGGGAACAGGTCTCCCAAAATATGAAGCCAATTAGCAATGCTGTTTGCACTTCCTGATTTCCAAACTGCTTGCTTGAACTGAGGCAGTTTTTGAGCACCTGAAAAATGTTATTGGCTATGAGGGCAAAAGGGAATGACCATAAGACCTTTCCTCTTAAAAGTCCTAAAGCTGATGATTTGACAAATGTGTCCTACGTATTAGTGACAGGAAAAACTAAGGTGAGCCAGTCTTGCTTGTTTTAAGTATTTCTACAGTATCTTTCTGTCTGACCAAGGCTTAGTTAACTTAGATTGTAAACTGATATGCTGTAGTCTAGCTATACTAGAAGATAATAGTCCAGACAGTCTGATAGAGTAGGCAAAAGTTGGTTTTTCAAATAAAATCTGTTTCTCTGGATACTTACCCAAAGCTTCCATGCACTTATCTTCTCTCCCTGAGTGTTCAGAATGGACATTGCCTCTGACTGACCAATTAGACTCTGCTTATCTGCTTTATTCTACAGTGCACTGATAATTTCTTTAGAAACGCACAAATAAGTATCTTGCATCCTATATCAAGCCTTTCAAAATTAATGTTCATGTATTTATTGCTATTATATGCCATTATGTGCATTAGATTTTTTTTACTGTATTGTAAGATTGGTTCATAGGGGTATATGTGTATGATACTTTTGAGCAGTTTGATATTTATAGCTAGAGTGCAAAGGGTCTTGTCAAATACCTTGATCATCTTAGAAGAGCAAGATGAGATTAGAGAGTAATGTTGATCTAAGGGCACAGACAATTACAGGTTATGGTTACACCTTTTGAATCTAGTTTTAAAATGTTCAGATTGAATAGTATCTATATATAAAGTACCTATATAAAGTATATCCTATGTGCAAATGTAGAAAATGTGGGGCACTAAAAAGGTGCATTGAGAAATATTGATGATAGGAGCATGCTGGCAATAGTAGAAATGCACAAATTGCGGAGAAAATATTGGCATAGGTCTTGTGATACTGTGGTGTTTGGCACTGAGTCTACAGCTGCAGACAGACTGGTAACTATATTATAAATCATCTTGAGGGGTTTAAACGGGGCAAGTGAAAGAAGAAAACCTCAGCTAAAAAATGTGGAGCACTTGCCTAAATCAAAAGAATACATAAGTGTATTACTCTCACACATTCCACAAACTGAAAGTTAGAGTTGACAAATTTGTAATGGCGGGGGGGGGGGGGAAGGGAAAAACAAGACTTTTAGGTAAGGCCTTCAATAAACTAATTGCAAAATAGGGCAAAGTAGACACAAAAATAAACAGAGAAGTGTTGTCATTAACAGCTTATATTGAAATGACATGATGAGCACTGCAGAAGGCCATGACTGACCATTTTGGTTGGAAAAAAGAATGTATAAGAACCTTCCTAACACTCTACTGAATATGAGAATTACATTTTTTGTTATGAAAGTTAGTGTGAGAATTCCAATTACAGTTGAGTTAGGAGCTGAAAGTGTTAAAACCAAGGGTAACCGTGGCTTTATCTACTGAGAGCTGCAGAAGATCCTGTACTGGTACTTTGTTCCTTTTCAGAATGGGACAGAAAACATACTTCTAGCCCATTTCTAAGTTGCGGGGAGCAGCTGATCAATTTGATATATCTTTGACATACCAATAGTATGCAGATTTAAAGTGCTCCTTTATTTAAAAAAAAAAAGGTAATTTGCACTTTGAAAGGTAGCCAGAAGGTTTTTAAATAAAACAAACAAACAAAAACCAACCAACCAACCAACATTTTAATTGAGAGCTAATTCTAACGTGGGCCTGGCTGTTCAGAATTCTACTTCTTACACTAAAAATGTCATGTAAAAAGAACACTGAGTTGTTAAACTATTTGGAAGCAAAGTGTGGTATAGGGAATACTGTAACATTGGAGATAACTTGGTCTAAGGCCAGGTCTACGCTACAGGCTTACATCGGTATAACTTAAGTCGCTCAGGGGTTTGAAAAACCTACCCCCGAGCGATGTAAGTTATACCAACTTAAGTGCCAGTGTGGACAGCACTATGTCAGTGGGGAAGAGACCTAGCTACCGCTGCTCGGGGAGGTGGAATAATTATGCCAAGGGGAGAGCTCTCTGTGATCAGCATAATGCATCTGCACTAGCAGTGCTATATCTGTACAGCTGGGTCCCAGTAGTAATTATGCTGTAGTCTAGCTCACTGTAGTGTCTTCACTAAAGTGCTACAGTGGTGCAGCTGTCGTGTATGTGAAGACAAGCCATAACCAAAAACCCTATTATCTTTAATCTTGTTAATTAAGATTTCACTGATGGCTAAAAATTTTCTAAGTTGTATTTTAATAAACTTGAGATTAGTTTCAGTACATATTTGTCTTCAAATGTAAGCGCTCAAAGAAAATGAAAAGATTAGTTTTGCATCTGCAGGATCATTACTTTAATATACAATGGAGCGCAAGGGTGACCTCTTAAAGAACGTCAGTTATGGCTTGTGGAATACAGTAAGTTATTGCCAAATTATTAATATGCTATGTTACAGTGATCTAAAATATCTGGTTAATATTTGCTCTGATTAAAACCATTTAAAACTCTTCAGTTGAGAAATATAGGTTTGATTTAGACCTGTGAGTTGGCTGCCTGTTTATGCAGAAGAAAAGCTTTCTAGATTCCAGGGCTAGAAGTTACCATTGTGATCATCTTGTGTGACTTCCTATTGGTAATGCCAACAGATCTAGGTTGCGGTTCTTGCATGACCTCTGAATGCAAGATTAACAGTATAGCATGTGATAGGGTCTCTGTCGCTTCCTACTTTCTCTTGTTATGCATGTGTGAAAAAATTTTCCTGGACAAATTTAAACAACTTTAACTGGAAATCTGATGATTTAATAGTCTATTAACTTGTCTGTGAAAAACGTGATTCAGCTCCATATGGCTATTTGCAACCTTTAGGGGAAGGAGTGTGTTTTCTTTAGCAATAGAAGGGGGAGTGAGAAAGATTTAACAAAGACAATAAGAGTTCAATTTGCTCAACTCCATTAAGTGGGTCTTGCCGCTTGATACCCATCAGTTGGAATACCCTGACCTCTGGAGTGACAGTTGTGGTCTGTGAAAATCAGACTTCAGGACATGAAATTCTGGACTTTCAGTAGCTGGTATGGAGTCTCCTTGGGTTAACCTTAATTTTTTTTTTTTTTTTTTCAGTTGGCAGACTTGAGGAGAGGGAGGCAGAACTGAAGAAAGAATACAATGCACTTCATTCAAGACATACAGAGGTAGGTGTCTAAGTACTCTTAATTCATTTTGATGTAAAAATACTTACACCATGTGCAAACTTAAGCTTCCTATGTATAGCAGTTAATGTCAAAGTGGAAAATGTTTAGCCATTCTAGCTTGCTAAACCGTGTACACAAAATTCTGTTAATGGATTTTGACATTTTTGTTGCCAACATCCATTGTACCCAGGCTCTGTTTGGCATTTAGTAGTTTTTATTTGCCATATATGTTTGAGTGTACATATGTTTTCCAAGTTACTTTCCTTGTACAAAACTGTCAATTATGTAAACAATTCTCTGATATTCAGGCCTTGTTGAAACATGAGCATCCTCGTAGTTCCCATACCCCAAAACAGTTTTTCAAAGCAAATGTAGAAAAATGCAAACAGATGAAAAAAAGGTAACTTAATCCCCTTATTTCTGGTGTTCTGACTGCTTTTTCCACAATGCCAGTGGTTCTACTTTCTTCCTTGAGTTCATTTACCCTAGGAAATCAACTTGGTGCTGACAACCATTGTCAGGAAAGAGTTTCCCTTCATTCTTTCTCTCAACTGTTAACAGTAACTGCTAGTTGAGATCAAACCAAACAATTGTTCTTAGCCTGGTCTGTTCTTGCAGTTGAAGAGTTATAAACCATGTGAAATGAGCCTGTTATTGAATGACTATTAGCAAAGGGAAAGGAGTACTTGTGGCACCTTAGAGACTAACCAATTTATTTGAGCATAAGCTTTCGTGAGCTACAGCTCACTTCATCAGATGGGTTCAGTGGAAAGGGTCATCTTCCTAGTGTAGGCAGGGATCCTAGCTGGCCCAGTGTTCATGTGTATGCGGGAATATTTCAGTCTAATAAAACTTTAATTTGAGTACCTTTTAATTAACTAAACTTGCTATGTTCTGGTATTGAGAGGATCTTTCTTGTTGGTCCTCTTATTTTCTGATTCCAGCCCTTTACTGCTCGTGTTCTTTCTTAGCTCTCCAGCAGTAGGTAATACTTGGTCTTTCAAAGTGAGAGCAATTCTGTTCTGGCCTCTTCAACTAAAAATAGTGTGCCTTGAAACATGACATTTGATTACCTGTAACATTAGCTTAGTTTTCATCAATATGAATGTGAGTTAGGAGTGTGAGGCATCACAATCCTGACAATGAGTAGCAGAAAGGGAAAGGAAGCTTCACAGGGACTGGAACCATAATGTTTATGGGGCTTTCAAACAGTACAAAACAAGGTGTCAACTGTATGTTTAAAAAAGTCCAAATTTTAAAAATAAAACTCGATGTTAGGATTCTAAAGATTTTACTGAATTTTTATTAACTTTAAAAGTTTAGGATAAAATTTTCAAAAGTACGTAAGGCCCATATTTTTAAGGGTATTTAGGTGCTGCAATGTTAACTGAAGATAGACTTGTAAGTTCCTAAATCCCTTTCGAAAATGAGATTTATGCTCCTAAATCAGTTGGAGATTGCAACACTGAGCATAGCAGTGCCTAAATACTTTTAAAATCTGGCCCTAAGTCTCATTTTCACAAATGATTTAGGCACTTAGCAGCCCAAGTTCCATTGATTTTCATTTAGAATTAAGCTCCTAGATGCCAGTCACTTTTGAAAATTTACCCTTAGTCTGTTATGTTCTGTAGCAGTTAATTAACCTGTTTTTTAACTTGGAAATTTGAGCCTACCGGTTGTGCACAAAGTTTTGAAGTATGTATGATGAAACACAGTATCCTTGAAACTGTATTTTCAGAAATCCATGTTTATTCTAAATATTTTTACACTATTGTAGTGTATAAATGTTAATTTTATATTGCTCTTGTTTATTATAGTAGGCTATATATGTATATAGACTTCCATAAAATTTTTCCCAAAGAAAAATATTTTGTTTAATGCTGAAAAATAACACTCCTAAAGTAGACTTAGTTAAAACTGTGAAACAGGAGAAACTGAAGGCACACTAAGGGGTAGGTAACTGCTTCTTCCACTAGTTTTAGTTTAGCAAAGCTTAGAGCATAATGGCTTGAGACCCTAAACTATAATAGTAGTTTGAATTTATATTTAACGTAAGGATCTCTGCTTTAAGAATCAGCCTCACAGTACTGAGGTAGACTTGACATACATTTAGTAGACAGGAAAACGTAGAGTGAGTACCCAGTCTTTTATTATACATTCAAAACCTCTTAGTTAAGTCATGAAGCTGACCCCCTCCCACCGCCCCCACAAAAAAAAAGCCAGGGGCGGGGGGGTGGGAAGAGAACCAGAAAAAAACAAACAGGAGGGAAAGAGCTGTACAGAGCAAAAATCAAGACAGGACTGAATGGCTTCTTTGTGGGGATGAGAAAGTAAAGGAAATAAGAGGCCTAACGGGGGGGAGAATAGGAGAGGTGACTTAAGACAGAGCACTGTGGTATCCCATGATGTGGGTTTTGAGAAGTTTTTGTAGCTTCTAAAGTTAAGGGTATGTGAGGAATGTGGAATTATGCCCAGAGGATAGTCAGTGGTACAAGATTAGTACCCACAAGTCTTAATTCCTCCTTTCCTATTGTTACAAGTAGGCCACACTATCCTTCTGAACAGATTGTGTAGACATCATTGCCTGTTCTTCTGGTTCTGAATAGAGTTGTCCCCCAGACAGAACCAGAACTTTGATATCTGTCCAGCTGTTGAATTTGAGTTGTAAATTTCTGAACAAATCGTTGGAAATGAACTTCACATCAAAACCAGTTAAAATTCAAATTTTGGCTTTTGCCTTTTGCTGTCCACAAGAGTTTTGTCACGTTACTCCCATTTGTGAATATTCCAAGGCCATTCCAGGCTCTGTAGTGGATTGTAGTGGCCACAGATCCTTCTGCTTGTCTTTTCCCCTGCTCCCCATCAAAACTTGGCCCACTTTTCTGCTCTGTCCCTTCTAACCTATTCCTGTCATATCTTCCCTTGGCCTCCAGTCATTCCCCTCCCCACACTGGCTCTCAGTCTTCATTTCCAGGCTCCTCAAGCAGTCTGTCTTCCCCTGTCCCTCACCCAGCTCCTTGTCCCAGTGTCTTAGCCCAGCCAGTCCCAGTTCGCCTCCTTGCTCCTTGTCAGATCTGTTTCCTGTTTCTCCCACAATGATTCCTGGCCTGCTTTGCCCAGTCCTTGTCCCCTCTTCCCTAAGCTTCTGGTCTGATATCCAACCAATACCAGCCCGCCCTCTCCTGCCTCTTGGTCTAGTCTTTTTGCCCAGCCAGCTCCAGTCCTCATCAACTTGTAGTCAGTTTCTCTTCCATCCCCTTCCAGTCCCAGTATCCTGCCACCTTCCCCACCCCACCCCCAGTTCAGCACTTGTTTCCTTTGCATTTGAGTCAGGTGGCTGCCTGGGTGCCACAGGGTGTCATTGAGAGTATAAAGGCAGGAGATATGGGCTCTCTGCTCTCAGTTCCAGTGCCTGGCCCCCACTCTGCGAATGGAGTATACTCAGGTGCTCTGTGGGGATGGTGCGTGCTTAGGTTAGCCAGCACTAGGAGCTGAAGCATGCTCATTGAGCATAGATTCTTCAGACCTTTTAGCTGTTCAGCTCTAGCACTTCTCTACTTGAGCATATGTGAACTGAGATTTTTTTTTCAAAGGCCAAAGTTAGATGGATTATCACAGGAACAGTAAAAGGTTCATCCCTTACACCGACACCACCTCTGCTCCAAAGCATAGGAGTGCTGCAGTCTCAAAGTAAAGGTTATCAGGATTATTTTTAACACTGCAGTTTTTTTCCTTCGTTTTATTCTTGGAAACAGCTCAACTGTTTTGTCTGAAACTTTCTAAAAAATTTAAGACTGAGGCAGACTCATGGTCTAGAAAATTTCAGCCCAAATGATTAGTTTGGTAAAGTTATAAGCAATTGAAAACAGGGTTTTGTAATGGGAAGTGACAAGCAAGCTTAATAATAGGAGGTGCAACCAGTCCTGCCTATAAGATATGTGGTATATTTAAAAAACTGTTCAGACTTTGAAGCACTTTCTTGCACCCTTTTGTGTTGCTTGTTTAAACTGTAAACTCACTGGAGCAGAGACCATGTCTCTTTATATTTATACAATACTTAGCACATTGGGCCCTGATCCTGACTGGGGCCTCCAGGCATTACCATAATAGAAATTAATATAAAAGTTTAAACTTTTCTTCCCTGTTCCCCAATACTCCATTTACAAAAATGATCAACAAATGTATGTAATCAATTTAACTTGATTTAATGAACACTAATAGAATGTTTGGAATGTCTTGTTTTTTATTTAGACTTTCTTCCAAAACGGACAACAAGCTATGCAGGTTTGGTTTATTCAAATAATTTACCAAACATTTATACAATTTAAAATGCACTCTTTTGGGTGGGAAAAGTTGTTTCCTTAGATTTAATTATCACTGAGGTGACTATCTTCTACCACAAACGAGAAGGATTTAATACAGCTCGCTCTTGTCTCATCCCCTTCAAGTCACAGTTCTTTTTCAGTTTTTTACTCTGGGCATTCCGTTTCCTGTGCTGTGCTTTTTGACTGATTGCTCTACCCTACTCCTTTTCAGTCACTTTCACTTAGGTGTCACTCCATGTTCCCCTCCTTTCTTTTCCTTGGCTTTCTCCCTTTAGTAACTCTCACAACCTAATACTCCCCAAACTCTTACTAAAAATCGTACGTGACATTTGCCAAACGTCACATTATTCATTCTGTGTTGTGTGTGTTTCTCTCCACCCCATGCCTGTCGTGTGTGTTTAGACTGTAAGCTGTTTGGAACAGGCACTCTCTCATACTGTGTTAACCTTGCTTGGCATAATGGGCTTGGCTGGGACCTCTAGGCATTACTGCAATACACATAATAGTGGAGGAAATAACAGGGTACTAATTCATAGTCTCCTCTTAATTTGTAGGGTTTTCTAGCACCGTTACAGGGTCACTAGGGAATCCTAGAAAATGTGAACTTCTCAGACCTAACTTGCTTCTTTATATTGCAGCTCATAGATGATCTTGCCATGTCAGTACAAGATTGAGTCCATCTTCACCTGTCCTATGCACATGTCTCTTTATTTTGTTTAATGATTCATGATGGAGTGGATTCAAACTGAGAAACCAGATAGAATGAAAAGACAGTGATATCAGATTTTCTCCCTTGAATTTTCTCAGTTTTCTTATTGTCTAACCCCTTCACTACCCTTCCTAGTGTTTCAGTTTTGCTCTGGTAACCTCACTGTTTATTTAGTATAAGATTATTTGGATGACATCACTGTACAGATTGCTTAATGTAGTTTTGAAGTTACCTTCAAGGGTCTCTTGCATGAAATCAAACCTGATTCAGCTGAGTGATTTCACCACAGTATTTGCTTCAAGAACTTATCTTCTACTCTCATCTCTCTAAATAGGAATATTTTTCTTCTTTCTTTAATCAACTTCACTTTTGTCTTTGGAAGTAATAATCCTTGATGCTTACTGAAATAACAATTCATTTTTCCTGTCAGTTGATCAAATAATGAAAGGAGCGTTTGAAGCTTGCAGTATTAGCTCTGACAGCTGTCTAAACCTGGGGTTCTCAAACTTCATTGCACCGCGAACCCCTTCTGACCAAAAAAAAAAAAAAATTACTACATGGCCCCAGGAGCGGGGACTGAAGCCTGAGCATGCCCGATACCTGCCACCCTGGGTTGGGAGGGCAGAGCCCCAATGCCCTGCGTGGCAGGGCTGGAGCCAAAGCCCAAGGGCTTTAGCACCAGGCAGGGGGCCTGTAATCTCAGTCCCACTGCCCAAGGCTGACACCCTCACCCTTGGCCCCAGACAGTGCGGCTCGGGTTTGGCTTCGTCCCCTGGCCCAGCAAGTCCAAGCCAGCCCTGACGACCCCATTAAAACAGGGTCATGACCCACATTGGGGTCCTGACTCAGTTTGAGAACCGCTGATCTAAACCATGTGACTGTCCTCTGCCTTTATTTACTGTTTGTTGATTCCCCTTATCCTTTTCTCTCTCTCCTCATCCCACCTTTTAGTGTGTCAGGCTTGTCTAGCTTTTTTCTCCATCTTTCATTCATTGGTGTGTTCTCTTATCCTTTCCTCTTTTTGACATTATGGCTCATTTCCTTTTCCTATTTTTATCTCATTCCATTCGTCTGCTTACCTTTGCCCTTTTCTGCAAACTGACTGAAATATAGTCAATATTCTATTAAATTTCTCTCTGCTGCTACTACATATAGAGTACAGTAGACTTGTCAGTGCAATGCATGAACCAGAGCAGACAAAAGAGGCATGATAGATTTTAAATATTTTTAATGGCCATGACTACACAATCTACTACTTTTGGGTTCTCAAACTTCACTGCACTGCGCCCCTCTTCTGACAACAAAAATTACTACATGATCCCAGGAAAGGGGACTGAAGCCTGAGTCCACCCAAGCCCCGCTCACCTCAGGGGGCAGGGAGGGCAAAGCCCAAGGGGGGCCTGTAACCTGAGCCCTGGTGCCCAGGGCTGAAGCCCTTGTGCTTCCATCCCAGGTGGTGGGACTTGGGCTTCAGCTTTAGTCCCAGGTTGTAGGGCTCGGGCTTCAGCCCTGAACTCCAGCAAGTCTTAACACCAGCCCTGGTGATCCCATTAAAATGGGGTCACGACCCAGAGTGTGAGAACCGCTGTACTACTTCATTTACCTGCATTTATATTTAAATAGGAAATTTAACCTTTTTCAAGCTTGCAATAGCATTTGGAAGTGAAAGTGAGGTCTGATGACACTAATAGCTGTACTCAGAAAAGGTATTCCTGTACTAAAAAGCCAAGCCATAAAGACCGCTTTCTCCTTACCTCTTGTGTGGGAAGCTGGGAAGGAAGAACTTGTTTGAACAAACAGCTGAAGAAACTTCTCAAAATTTGTAATTAGCTTGGAGAAAAGTGGCGTGCTCTAAATGGTGTATAGTAGCGATGGTTTGATAGCAATTCCCAAACACCTTCCCTGTTTAAGTAGAAGGAAACATTTCTTTTTTTCTTTGGAAAACATAGAGGTACTGTACAGGATATCGTCCCATCCCCCCCCCCGGTGAGTATTTGCTTAGTTTAATGAAGCATAATTGGGCCCTGTAAGTTTGTCACTGTTTTGGTCTGATACAATGTGACACAACAGTGAGCATTTCTCTAGCATTTGGAATATACTTTGTCAAGCTGATTCAGACAAACAAATATCCTGAGCAGGTCCTCGTGCCAGGAGGATGGCTAGCATAGAAGAAATGCAGAAAACTTTTTCGTTACAAATTTGACAAAGCAGAGTTATACCAATCGTATGTATTTAATTGAGGTAAAACTCTATACTTATTTCCCAAAAAGTGTTCCCAAATAAGATTTAAATGACCTTGTGTTAAAATTAATATATATTTAATGGGCTTAATGCCTCAGAATGTTACCATATCTGCCATCCCCAACATCTTATTTAATTGGTGTACATCAGTGCATTAGCCATTGTTAATGGGAAGAATGCTTTCAATTTACGTTCAGATGACCAGATAATTTCTGCCCAGTGGGTGCGTAACTTTTTTCAAAGTAGGATGAGAGTGCAAACTATGCTTAGAAGAATATCCTGTGACAGGATGCAGAAATCCCTTACATTTCTGCTAAAATAGAAATACCAGATTAAAGTGGATTATCTGGGACATGGGAATATTGCAAACTGGAAGGAGTACATGCAGCATATGGTGGAAATGGAGCTGCTCTGTAATATATAAATACTGCGTACTATATGTTAACCAGCTTACTGGGATGTTTATTGCACGACTATGTTGGTTAGGGATTTTAAGGAAAACAAGCAAGAAGAGAAGAGTTAGCTCAAGGTAAGACACCTTAGCAAACACTTCATGGTTGTATGATGGGACAATGACAGTCACTGGCTCTGAAGAGTCTGGCTCAACCTTGGGCTGAGCCTGCAGGACTGGTTTTGTCCAGAAGGGCCAAAGCCTGGGAACTGGCAAGCATAAAGAGACTTGGCTGTGTTAAGAGGGACTCTCTCAAGAGAGGAGAGGCACCTGTTGGGGAACTGTTAGGACAGGGAGCTGACTGACACATCTGCTGGGGAAGTCTGAAGAAGTTAGCCCTGCCTGGATTATCAGGAGATGATTCTGGTCAGTGCTATTACTGGAAAACTTGAAGGCTTAAACCCATCTTGAAGATCTACTCAAATGGTGCACCTGACCACAAAATCAGGACAAGAATGAGCAGCCTGTTATCTATTAAAACCATATGGCTGGCTTCATTTGGACAACTGGACGTGGTCAAAAATGTTCATGGGATCTGGAGACAGGATGCTGAGCTAACAATACTAGGAAGTCATGAGGAATTGAATAGAATCTGGAGTGCAACTCTTACAAAAAGAAGGGGTAACCGAGAGGAGAAGGAAGGCAGAAGTTTCTATTGATGTATTAAAGGTCAAATGTCTAATGCAAGACTTCTGTAACTCTTGAAAAGAGTAATCTGTTAATCTCAAACATAACGCTGAGGAGGGAGTTGTTGCCTAGAGTCAGATCCACTCTTAAAATAAATACAGGAAGTGTAGAAAACTTGAGGAGTTAGAACTTTTTTTTTTAAGATGGGGGGGGAGGAGTAATCTCAGAATATAAAAATTCCTGGAGAAAACACAAGAGGTTGATAGCAGTGGGCTGGGTTAATGCTGGATTTCCTGGAGAAGCACAGGAGGCGTTCTCTGATCTGCAAGAATAGTTTATTTAATGGCTTAATCTGTACATCTATCTTGAAAGTGTACGTTGGCTTGCTTATTTTTCAATAAACTTGTAGGGTGCTTGGTTTTTTTAAGTGAATGACTTTCCTGCTAATCTCCAGCATACAAAGAAACTGAGGAAACAAACCTATTAGTGATAAGGAGACAGGCAACCTTTGGTCAGGATGACTAATCTTGGATTATTCCAGTGACTTTGAAGGATTCTTTTTCAAACTTTTGCAGCATAGGAGCATTTCTGTAATGTGTTAATTTCCTAATGAGATGCTAATGGATAACTTAACAATATTTGATTTAGAAATGGTAATGGTGAATAAAAGA
This sequence comes from Chelonia mydas, assembly GCF_015237465.2. Taxonomy (NCBI): domain Eukaryota; kingdom Metazoa; phylum Chordata; order Testudines; family Cheloniidae; genus Chelonia; species Chelonia mydas. Next base: position 12,695,589 of record NC_051254.2, read on the forward strand.
TCAGAATGTCAGTGTGACAGGATATATTGAATCATTTAGCCCTGTAAATATAACCTTCCTCCTGCCCTATATATGTAGATCGGTGGTCATCAAACCGTATATCACAATCGACTGGTGGATCCTGGAGTTTCTGCCAGTTGATCACTATCTCCAGCTGCTAAAAGTCAGGAAGTGCAGTGGAGCTAAGGCAGGCTCCCTGCCTGCCCCAGCCCCACTCTGCTCCTGGAAGCAGCCAGCATGCCTCCACAGCCCCTGGGGGAGCGGGGTCTCTGCATGCTGCTCCTGCCTGCAAGCACCGCCCCCGTAGCTCCCATTGGCTGGAAACAGGGAACTGCGGCCAATGGGAGCTACAGGGGAGGCGCTTGCAGACAGGAGCAGCACGCGGAGCCACGTGCCCCCCCACCCCCCCTCACAGGGGTGTGTTGGCCGCTTCCGGGAGCGGCGTAGGGAGCCTCCCTTAGCCCCGGCTGCGCCCCTGACCGGGAGCCACCCAAGGAAAGTGCTGCCTCCACCCCCCTGAACCCCAACCTCCTGCCCCAGCCCAGTGAAAGTGAGCGAGGGTCGGGGAGAATGAGTGCTGGAGGGGGTGGTGGGGCAGGTGGGAATGGAGTGATACACTACTAATTCCTCCCTGTGGGTCAGAATCAAGGCTAAAATGACTCTCCTTGTTATTTCCTCCACTTTCTGGGAGGAAAAAAGTTGTCCCCAGTACATTCCAAGAACATGTTGGAAACGTTGTTTTGCTGTATTGCTTTTCCAACAGAAGTCTGGGTAGCTAAAGTCCACCATTACTCCCAGGTCTTGTGTTTTGTTTACTTCTGTTTGTTCTAGAAATGTCTCATCCACTTCCTCTCCTTGATTTGGTGGACTACAGTAGCCGTACCATGATATCACCCCTGTTTTTTACCCCTTTTATCTCTACACAGAGACTCTTAACTGGTCTGCTTCTGACCTCCTTTTGGACGTCAGAACGAGTGTGCGCATTCTTGACATATAATGCAACACCTCTTCCATTTTTAGGCTGCCTGTCTTTCCTGAACAAGCTATACCCCTCTATACCAATATTCCGGTCATGGGATTTATCCCACCAAGTCTCTAACACCAATGAACTCAAAATTTAGCTTATGTACTAATACTTCCAGTTCTTCCTGTTTGTTCCCCATACTCCTTATATATTTGTATAGACATCCAAGATGTTAATCAGATTCCCTCTTGTTGCTCTAATGACCCTAATGTAATTTTCCATGTGATCCCCGCCCCCATCTAGCCTTTTAAGGTCATATTTTTGTACCTTCTGGTTTTTGTCATCTGCCCCCTTTGAACTTAGTTTAAAGCCCTCCTCGCTGGGTTGCCGAGTTGGTGCATGAAGATGCTCTTCCCCTTCTTGGTGAGGTGCACCCCTGGTCTTCCCAGCGGACCACCTTTTCTCAACAGCATCCCATGGTCTTGGCCCTGACTTGGTAAATAGACTATGGCTATATTATAAATGCAGTCAGAACCATATTGTACAGAAGTCCTTAATGTTTACGGTCTCTTAATACTTTAAAACAGTCAAGGATTATAAATGGACGAAGATAGCCAAAGCAAGTTTTGCAGGGACCAGGGGCAAGGTGCACCTGCTACAAGTGTGGCTTGATGATGTGGCTTGCTGACTGGACAGGATGTAGTATGGCACACTTCTCAGATGTGCATGAAAAATGTGGAGGAAGATTGCTGGTCAGTGACTCGTGTGTTGTATTTACCGTTGATTTTGATATGACTCTGGTGCTTTGCACAATGATGATTGTGATGAAGCATTAACGTTATAAAATCTGCTATTACGTATTGTTGTAGTTTTAATGCCTGTTTTCAGTTATGACCATTGTCATTTAAACAATTTCATAAAATTGACGGCTCTATCATTACGACTCTAATCGCACTCAGCCTTATGCCTCATGCTCCTGATTGGCTTGATAGATTCATAAAACCCTATTGTGCTCCAGTGTAACAGCACACATGCTATTGAAGATTAAGCATTGTTCTAAATGACTGTGAAATGCTAGCTAGAACAGCATGACTTAATAATGAAAACCTTAAGGATAAAATAAGATAAATCTTAAAAGGATCAGAAAAAAATTCTAACTGCTCACTAGCTTAAAACTGAAATGTACTGCCTTTTGTGGTGTCTTATTTCTTCCTCATTTTGTAGGTACAAAACTTGTTCCTGTGGAGTGGAGGAGGGAAGGGAAAGTATGTACACAATTATGAGAAAATGGTAACAAAAGGAAGGGGTTGATCTAATTAGGCTAAAATTTGGTATTGTTAATACGCCCATCAGTTTATGGTGGGTACTACCTAAGATACCGACCAGCCAATGTTCCTTTATTTTTTATTTATTTTCAGGTCAAAATCTAGACAAAGGATACCCTAGATATGAAGAGACTTTAATGAACTAGTAAGGGTTTTGGTTAGTGGCTTATTTTATCCAAGGTGTGAAATAATTATTACAAATAATGCAACTGTCTTTTTACAGAGGGCTACTTACACAATAAAAACAAATAAAATGGGTTAATAGTACATCCATAGCTCAAATAGCTTGGCTGTTTCTTTAACTGTTTTTGTTTACAAATATTTTGTTTTTAGTAATAAATCCCCATGATTGCAATTTTACAGAACCCTCACTGAATAAAAACGTGAAATATATACAGATTACCACGTACAGCATATATATCTGTTCCTGTTTTACATTCTACCACAAATACACATTTAAAGAACATAAAATTCAACACAGATTTTATTTTCAGAAAGCTATATACATTTGCAAGACCATACATAAGGTAACAAAAAACCAAGACAATGAGCAGTTGTAGTATCTATCTGTGATTTTTGGGTATTTCTTTGACTCTATTGAATAAATTAGAAAAAAGAAAGTTCTGCTTTTACACAGGGACTTTTTCGCAGTGTCTGTTTTCAGTCTTCTGGTGTCTGATATTTATCTTCATTATGGAGCAGTTTGGTGTAGATGGGGAAGTTTAACCATTATTTTACCAAGAATTATCTGACCAGAATACATGAAAAGTCAAAAGAGAGCCTGAAACACGCATCAGATCTCACTTCACTTTTCTAAATTCCAAACGCTTACCATGTTCTTCGTTAATGTATTAACTAGTAAATTAGGCCACGTTTTGATAAAGGAACTAACTGCTCAAAATGTAAACATAATATACTTTTAAAAATATTATCATTTTGTTTTGGTGACTATATTCGAGATAGATGCTGGTTTTTGCTATACTGTATTAACACAATGCAATAAAATGTTTCAACATATAATACTATTTTCTCTGTTTTTTATAAATAAAATCTCTGCATATAGAAGATTTAGTTGCCAGTCATTCAAAGAAATATCACACACACTGCCTTTACTTCATGGATGTGTTTAAACTTCAGCAGGTTACAGTCATTGGGGTTTCGTTATTTCCATTTATGGGCACTTAGTTACAGAACTCTGTCTGAAATGCCATGGACACTTATGTTGCTATTCAGATATTTCCTGTGCATGAGTATAGGAATATGTCTAAGGGGTTAAAGTGAAACTGAATTTTTATTTTTGAAAAATAACTTAAGGTTCTTTCTCAAATGCTCAAATTTTAAGGAAAGGGTCTCAGATCAGACTTGTGGCCATAAATGAGTGGGTTCCTGGTATCTTTTTTTTTTTTTCAGATATGCACTTTTTTTTTTTTTTTCAGATATGCAGAGGAGGATTGCAAAGTGGTGCAAAATATTGGCTGTAAAATACACTGCTGCAATACATTTAAATGATACTTAATATGTCTTACAGTATCTTTTGTTTTAAACAGATGATTCACAATTATATGGAACACTTGGAAAGAACCAAACTTCATCAACTAACGGGGGGTGATCTGCTAGAATCCACCACACACGGTAGAATTAGGTAAGCATTATTATGCTCTCACCCTGAAATAAAAAAAGAATTCATTCATGTATGTTTGCAAGACTGTCTGTTCTTTAATCCTACAACAACAGTTTGGCTGAATCAGAAAGATTTGTTGGATGATTGGAATGCAGTAGGAGAATACTGTAGAAATCCATGGAAAAAAACACTTGCTTTTGTAACACTAAATGTTGATATATAGTCTGTACATTGGTCTTGGGCAATAATTTTGGCATACATTTTTATAAATGTAGACAGGGTTTCTTTTAGGATATGGATAATTTCAAAATAACAGACAGCAGAAATACCAGAGTCTAAAAATACTTAAATAATATTGCATTGCTTCTGCTGCTTTATACACAGGTTTACAAAGGAACATGTCTAAATGTCTGCTTGTGCTGAGAGCTCTATGTGAATATATTATGTAGATCTCAAAGCTTTCTGCCAATGAACTCTGGAAGGGGGAGAGAATAGGTAATAAGCTGGCTGTGTCTCTTGCTGCATAGATGCTAAGAGCAGCAGCTCTATGGTTCATTGAGGTGGGGGAGGAGAGAAGTGATGTCATTGGTTTGGAGCTGCTGCAGGAGAGAGTGGAAAGCTGCTGCTGATGGCATTGTTTTTGTGGCAGCAGCTGAATGACAGACTTTCACTACAAAGATACACCCTCGTCGTCTGTGTAGCCTTGGTTCCGGCGTTTCACCATGCCAGCGCAGCACCATGAGTCCTGGATGCATGCTGCTATTTGTGTTTGGCTTCGTTGGCGGGGCGGTGGTCATTAATTCAGCTATCTTAGTATCTCTTTCTGTTTTGCTGCTTGTGCACTTTTCTATTTCTACTGGTGTGCCAGCTCTGACGCAGAATCTATCAAGGATACTCAGGTACTCTGACCTACTGAACCTCTGCTTATTGTATTCTTTGTTGTTAGTTTCCTCATTCTTGCTCATCTTTCGATCTATAAAAGGATATAGCAACGGGATATCAAGTGCTGATTTGAAGTCCTGTATATTTAGTATTCATACACTAAGTAAGGCAAGGCACTGTTTGGTAAATTGTTAAAGGAAATTTGCATTGGTGTTTTTTTAAGTAATTACAAGGTCAGTCGGTGAGTTTTTGCTTTAGAAAGCTGTTAAATAAATTTTTGACACTAACTTGCCAACAGAATAGAGGTGCTTTGTTAAACATTGTGGACAGAGCTTGCACTCGTGTTGTAAGGTATTTAGCGAATATTATATAGTCCTAAATTTGTGATGGCTTAGGCCTTTTCTTTATGCAGTTTATATACAGGTAATGGGAGCTCTGTTCAAATATATAATTTCAATATTTTTTTACATGTTTAAAAAAAATACTGTTTGATCATTTAAAATACTTTTGAAAGAAAAATCTTGTATTTGGGTATTAGAGCTGTAAGAGCCTATTCACTATTGTTGAGTCAAATGTTATCCTCTCTCATCGTTCTCTTTATACTTGTATGGCAGTCAACCAACTCTTTCCTCCCTTGAGTTATGTGCTGTTTGTCCTGGTTGCCTAGAATAGTAGCAGATCTGCATTAGTGGAAAAAAAATTTTTTTTTTGACGTTTTAGTGTTTGTTTTTAAATGAAATACAATGGGCCACATTTTAAAATTGTATCTTTCAAACTAGTGAACTTGGCATTCTTTAATCACTATCACTCTGGCTTAAATAAATGTATATACTTGTTAAAAATATGTGATTGTCAGAAAATTAGTTCTAATGGAAGATGATTTTAAAAGAATCAATGTAGCGCATAGCCTAGGTTTGGTCTCTAGCCTTCAGTGTGTTTTTTAATCTTTTGTGACATATGTAAATGTAGTGGGTAGTTGACTTAAGTGTTTGGTAGACTTAAGGCATTTTAGTAAGTTTAATAGAGTAATATATTACTGTAGAATAAACGGGTTTCCGAGTAGCAGCTGTGTTAGTCTGTATTCGCAAAAAGGAAAGGAGTACTTGTGGCACCTTAGAGACTAACGTTTATTTGAGCATAAGCTTTCGTGAGCTACAGCTCACTTCATCGAAAGCTTATGCTCAAATAAATTTGTTAGTCTCTAAGGTGCCACAAGTACTCCTTTCCTTTTTGTAGAATAATCAATTACTAAGGCCTTATACTTTAAAAGTAAAGCAAAATATTTTACTTTTTTAGGTTTAAAAAGTCTGAACTCTAACACTTTACACTAATGCTATCAGCTTGATAAAGAAGTCTTTTAGTAGCATGTCATCACTTTTCAAGTGAATATTTAAATTTCAAGTCTTAGAAACTGTGCTGTCTTTTCAGTAGAGCCTTTTGGTTAAATTTTGAAACGATTTTAGTATGTAAATAAACCAGTATTTTTAAAGGCTGTGCTGTTGATTTTCTTAGCTTAGAAAAAAAAATTGTAGAAAATTGCTATTGAAAAAGCATTATGGTCTGAATATGTAATATTATATTAACTTGAATATTTGTCATCAAAAAGATATAATGTAGAGTGGCTGCAAAAATACTTAAAGCTCTAATATTTTAGTAGGCCACTGTTAAAAGAAATAAAGACTAAACAGATACTTTTATTATTTAGGGAGTAAACTGTAATATCTGACTTTAATTCAGCAAAATGATATCTTTCCAAATATTTCTTGGAAACTGAAAGGGGGACTCTTCCCCATCCCACATGCAAGCAAACAAATTGATATTTTTAGTGGGAGAAGATCTTGCTTGTCAGAAGGGAAGACAGACTCCCTTACACCTTAATGACCTCTTCCTTGCATGTATTTTGATTTTGAGGTCATACATATAAGACATCTATCTATTTACTCCAGGTGACTAATTATTTTTAAAATGATAATCCAGCTAATTCTCTCCCTCCTCCCCAAAGTGAGCCCAACTGAAGAAAGAATTTTTCTTTGAGGATTCCCACTCTCCCTTCTTAGTCCATAATCTTCCTCCCCATTAAACTCCTCTCCTTAAAAGCCTGTATAGAAGATAGATTTTGCAGCATGCCCTGAAGAGAAACAGATCCGGGCTTCTTTGGACTATTTTTCCAGAAGATGGTTTCCAAAGCTAAGGGCCTCTCAGAGCATGCTTTAAGGCGAGCCCCCTTTTAAACTGAAAGGGGCCAGCTTGATTTTTGGCACTGGATTTTTTTTTTTTCCAGAAAATCAATACTTGAAAACTGTGTGTGTGTGTGTGTGTCTCTTCTCCTCCCTCCCGCCCCAATGTATTAGAAATGTGGGAATGCTAAACAAAGGAAGTACTTGAATAGATTCCAAGGACTCCTGCTGTTGTAGAAAAAAACTTCTGTTTAGTTTTGCAACTATTTAGTAAGGTTTCTTCTTCAGAGTTGTTACTGTTCCAGCATAACCCAACCTTTCCAATACTTTTTATCTATGTGGCCTTGATTGCTTTTGCTTTTTTCATTTGCTTCACGTTATCTGTGCTTAACTGTGTTAATGCTGATTGAATGTCCAGCTGTCTTTCTGTATTGGTTAAGAGCCTACCACTCCTGTTTGTACTAGTTTCCTATTGCAGAATCTTTGGTATCAATTTTGGTGCAGCATATTTAGTCATACAGATGTTATGTTGTACATTGTGGTCTTTCATATATCAGTACTCACAAGGTGCTTGTTCAGACATTTTTCCTTAACTTCCTAAAAGTTTTTAATCTCTTGAAAATTTTTATCCAGACATAGTGAATGTTCTCAAAAGGGCCTATTGCTTCTTGGGCCCCAAGTACAAGCACTTCTTCACTATCTTTACTATAGTTTTTGTCATCCTCTTCGCATAGGAGCGTGGACCTTCCCTTGGCTACACAGGTTTTGTTAGCAGACTATGAAGTTGTCCTGGCTAATATAGATAGGGCCTGAATCATTTTACAAGTCAATACTATAGACTTGAGTCTCCATAATCATTCTGAAAATACTTATCCTGGTTTTCTCACTGAGAGGTGCCCATTGGTTTATGGACTATACTTTCTGCCTGCTTTGTATCACGAAGCTCAATTTTCTGCAGTCGTTGTGTACTTTCTCTACCTCTTACCTTTGGTAAACTTATCTCTAACCACAGCTTTACTTTTGGCAGTGGTGCTTAACTGCACGTATTTCTTTTGGGATCATGCTGTTTTGACCAAGCAAATGTTTTGCTTCATCTTAACTTTCTTCAGTTAAGTGTCAAGTACTGACATTCTTTTACAGAGCTGGCCACAGCATTTTGCAGATGACTTTCTAAACAACGTTTTTGTCTCTCTCCCCAAATGTAATCTGGTTTTATTCATTGTGATCACACCACTGGACATGGTATCAGTCCTGGAATTTTGGGATGGCTCTTTGAGATGAGCCTTTGGGGTCTCCCAAATTGTGTCTTTATGAAGAGGAGGGTGAAATCTTTTGGCTTTCACTAGTCTTCTCTGCTGTAAAGTGATACTTAGTTTTTGGTGCTGTGTTCCCATGCACAGGTGCCAACACTTCAAAATACTTCAAGGGACCATTATCCAAATAACCCAAGGATCTTGGGAGAGATAGGACCTGCTTCATGCCAGTCTGTGGAATTCTGTATGCTTTCTGGGGTATTTTAGGTTACTTTTGATTGTTTTATCTAGTTTAACAGCTGAATATAGAATAGCCAGCTGTGATAATATGACCAGTAATATGAGGATTAAAACCTTCTATGAACTTGCTCCCGCGCCCATGACACACCTCTCTGCTACCAGCTTTCTCAGTGTCCTATACAGTATTGGTACTGTTGATAAAAAAGCCAGTTCTGTAACTTCTGTCATCTGTGTCTATGTACTAAAAAGGCTATCTAAATTCATATCTCAGCTTAGGTTTCCTGCCATCTCATATCTGTTGTTTTGGGAACTGTAATTATCTAAGTGCACCAAGATTGAAAACTCTTCAGTGGTATCACCGTAAATCTGAGTGTTTAACTGGGAAAGCAGTTTTGTATAGTTTCTCTCATACAAACTAAGCTGTAATCTTAAATTTAGTCCATTCCAAAAATAGTCCCCTAATTTTCGGAGCCTCGGGTTCTGATAATGGGTCTTTCTGTTCACACCCAAACATACAGCTAAGCAGACTACCAACTGATATACAAACTGTACTTGTAAATGTGAAATGCTTTTAAGATTAGATATGAGTTAGACTTCAAGGTAAGGGGTTGTTGCTTGACGTGGATGGGAAAGTTGAAAAGATTTGTCTGGAGTTAGTAGTTGATCATTACAGAAGTTGTGGTCCTGTACAAGAGTTGAGCAAATGAGAAATGCATTTTCAAAATTGGCTTCTGAATGCAATTGGATTGCTAATGCTTCATCTGAATTAAAGAAAATTCAACTTGCTTTTAAAACATTGATTCTGATGTTCATGGTCCAACAATTATTTCATATTAAAATTTTTAGTCTTCTCCACCTGGAATGGATATCGGATGTAAATGCTACACAAAGTTGTTTAAAACTGGAATCCGTTAAATTGGTCTAAAATACTCAAACTTTTGAAATACATAAGCAGAATCTGAGGAATTACTAAATAAAATAATGCAAACTCTGTATGCTTGCATGTGTTTATAATGAAAATATATATAATATAGTATGCATGATTGAATCTAAATTCTGTTTCCTTGCCATATTCAAGAGCAGGTATAGCATAGGCAGTGAGTGTGTAAAATTGAAGCTCATTAAATGTTGGGTGTTTTTGTTTTAATCCCCTCCCCCCCCCCCCAACAGAAAAGAGCGTCCTATATCACTGGGCATCTTCCCATTACCTCCAGGAGATGCACTGCTTACACCTGAGACTCAGAGAGAAGGAGGGGAAACACCTGGGTCAGAGCACTGGAAATTCCATGAGCTAAGCCAGCCACGCTCCAACACCAGCCTAAAGGTGAGCTATTGGTTTTCAGGTTTGTTTTGCATCTTATGAGAAGCCATCATAAACCATGGATTCAGTACATTGTTGGTGATAACTATATTACTGGAAGTGCTGAACTGTTGTCCTCCAGTTACATAAACTCCTCAATGCATCAGTTATTGCATGTGATTTTGAGTCTTGTGTTTTAAAGGAACTTTGTGTGCTCAGTGAAAGGGGATTTTGGATGCACTTTCAACATGGGATGGGAATGCAAGATCTGTCTCCTGGTATTTCAGAGAGATTTTTCTTTTCTAAATAGGTACAATTTTTTAAGGCCTGCAATTCTTGTACTTACAGGCTGGATAGACAGTTTTGGGAATATAATGTTCTATGGCATGAAAAACTTTGAGTATTCAAATACTGTGACGTACATGTGTGTGTATTTGTATATAAAGTTTGTGTAATTCTAGTGCTCGTAGTTTAAAATTAAAACATTAAATCAGTAAAATTCACTGGTGTGACTCGGAAGAGGAAAATAGTTCTAATTTTAATGAGATTCCTGAAACAGTTTTTATATATATTTAAAAATCCCAAATGAATTTGAGATGTTCTCCACTTGAACTTTTTTTAAACATAATTCCACACTGGGTGCCATAAAAAGATGAAGGAACATCCGAATGGCCCTTCCCTCTTTAGATGTGTTTTGGGAAGACTAAAAGTATATAATTTTGTGGAGCATTCTAAAGGACTTTGATATCAAAGCTCTATAGAACTAATAAGCTTTCTGCCTCACATACAATTTGGAAAAACCTGTGCAGTTCTAGTTCAGAGAGTCTGATTTGACAGCTGCTCTCTGTCAAGAGGCCCTCTGATTACAGCATTTCAGAAGGAAGAATGTCCTCTTTTTTTTTTTTAACTCTGTTACTCAGTATTTTACTTTGGGCTCTTTTTTATTGAAATGGCCACAGACCTTAATTGTTAGTGCCTGAAGATGAGGATCATTAATCCTGTGGGGTTTGCGATGCCCACAGGTTTGTCCTCTAATCCCAGTTCACCAACAGTTTCTTGAAAGAGTAAGGCTCCCTAGATGCTCGATTCTTGAACCAAGAGAATTTAAATTGGCCGAAAAAGCGGGTGCCTAAACTGCTGGATTTGTGAGATTCTCCTTCTGTGATGGACTAAGTGTGCTACCTCCATCACTGTCAGTCCCAGAAGTGAGAGCAAGACTGAGACTACACCACATGGCTAATCTTTTCTCCTATTCTATTAGAAAGGGCTGTGACAGGTTGCTCCCCCTTCAGGGTGCCACTGGATGTACTGGGGTACCACTGAGCCCTCCCATTCCACCAGCCTGGACTCCCTCACCCTGTCCTGCTGAGCCAGGCCCTCAAACCGCCCTAGCACGTGCACACACATAGGGACACGCCCAGCTGCAGAAAGACACAGATACTGAAATCAGCTCTGCATGGGAAAACTCAGCTAGGGGATTGCCCGCCACTCGAGTGTGCTCCCCCTCTGGGATGCAAACACAAAATTGTATTGTCTTGCACTGCACAGAGAATGGTACAGCATAAGCTTATGAAATTTGCTCCTTCCCTCAATGTGGAGGAAGATTTTCACAGCTTTTTGTCCCCATCTATGAATTTCAAACTGGTTTAGAGAAACAAAAACAAGTTTATTAATTACAAAGGATATTATAAGAGATAACAAACAGATCAAAGTAGATTACCTTAGTAAATAAACTCCACTGACCTTAAGACACTGGATAGGTAGGATATAAATTAGCAAATTCTCACCCTGAGTGATAAACAGGCTGGCAGATTCTTAAGACACAAGTTTCCTTGGCTTTCCCAGGTTTTCATATACAGACTGAAGATCCTTCTAGCCTGGGACCATCACTTCCCACAGTTCAGTCCTTGCCCCTCAGGTGTTTTCAGGTGTGTTGTTGCAGAGAGAGTGAGCCCCTGCCCCCCAGGATGTCACTGTTCCTCTTTTATATCTTCCCATTTGCTGGAAAGCTCTTTTGCTATGACCTAGGTCAAACAGTTCCCATTGTGTAGTGCTATCTATGAGAGGTTTCTGTTTTATACAGTTCCTGAGGTAATCCTTGTGCTTCTGTGCATTTCCTCAATAAGCTATTAACATTGTTTGGCCTATTTACTGTTGTACCTGAAAGGCTGTTTGTGGGTGCTTTCAACCTCATAACGTGTTTCAGTAACACATACAGAGCCAAACTTCATAACTTCACATACAACGGTAACACACACAATCCAACAAGATAGTAATGTCTAGCAGATCAAGACTTTTAGAATGATACCTCAAAATATATTTTGTACAAAACATATTCACCACTGTCATGTAATTAGGATATTGGGGTGTCAGGGTGTCACAAGGGCCTTACCACTAATGAACCCATCTAGTTTTGGAGGTACAAAAACAGATGCCTCTTCACAGGTGGATAAATACCCCAACTCAGGAGATAAAACATTGTCTAAACTATAGCGTACTTCATGATCCTGATGGATACAAAAACTGAAAAAGAAAAAGGATCTGAAGACCCTGTTGAAAACTTTCTGTCCTTTAGAAATCCATGAACAGAAATACTATAGTACAGTGGTTTTCAACCTTTCCAGGCTACTGTACCCTTTTCAGGAGTCAAATTTGTCTTGTGAACCCCCCAAGTAGTCCTCTGTATTCATATTTCCCCATAGCAATTTCAGTTATTCAGAAATTGACAGGCTTTAGGAGGAGTTGCTTTGCTGAAATACAGGTTAGAGCCACGTGACTTGAGTGGATGGAGTTGTTATAAAGGGGGTTTTCTGATCTCATTCTATCCCCTCCAGAAAGTACCTGTCATTTCATATTGTCAAATTATACTTTTTGGCATTAGTCCTTCTAAAAATATTAACTTGTACACACTTAAAAATGGCTACCTTGCATGCACAATTTTTGATGCTCTGTATATACATATCTCAGTTTAGTTATAAGACTAAGTGCCTTAGGGCAGGGATCATTTCTGTAAGTTAGATATTATTTATCTTACACAGTGCCAAGCACAGTGCCTATATTTAATAAATGATCCTGCGGAATGGCATGATGCACTGCAGTCACTACTAAGAGGAATATTAATTTCTATTATAGTTTTTAACTTGTATCTTGCCAGTGTCTTGTACTATTGCTTTCAGATACCTGCATTTTTATTCATGCTGTAGTATTTGAAGGATGTACAATGGTACACCTAAAAACACCTCCATATTGGTGCCCAGGAGCAGCACAGACCAGAGTTTGTCTGGATAGTTTGGAACTTTGTACAGTAAGGACAATATTGGGTGCCATTGGAAGACAAGATGCAGTTGTGTATTGCTTTCTTCTATCCCTACTCTGATTGCATTCCTTACAAACCACTATTTAGTTCTCTACAAACTTAGTGACCTAATTTTAAATACACAACTTAGTTCCATGAAAAAAAGGCTTTAGGAAACATAGCTTACAAAAAGAATGGGAGTACTTGTGGCACCTTAGAGACTAACAAATTTATTTGAGCATAAGCTTTCGTGGGCTAAAACCCTCTCCATCGGATGCATGCAGTGGAAAATACAGTAGGAAGGTCTATCTAATCTATCGAGATAGATATATATATATATACACACACACACACACACACACAACATGAAACAATGGGTGTTATTGACACTATAATGAGAGTGATCAGTTAAGGTGAGCTATTTCCAGTGGGGGGGGGGGGGGGGGAACCTTTTGTAGTGATAATCAAGATGGGCCATTTCCAGCAGTTGACAAGAATGTGTGAGAAACAGTATGGGGGGGGGGGGGGGGAAATAAACATGGGGAAATAGTTTTACTTTGTGTAATGACACATCCACTCCTAGTCTTCATTCAAGCCTAATATAATGGTGTCCAGTTTGAAAATTAATTCCAGTTCGTCAGTCTCTCATTGGAGTCTGTTTTTGAAGGGGTTTTTTTGTAATATTGTGACTTTTAGGCCTGGAATCGAGTGACCGGGCGATTGAAGTGTTCTCCGACTGGTTTTTGAATGTTACAATTCTTGACGTCTGATTTGTGTCCATTTATTCTTTTACGTAGAGACTGTCCGGTTTGGCCAATGTACATGGCAGAGGGGCATTGCTTACAAAATACAACTTGATTATTTCAAATTTTTAAAGTATTTGGGGAAGATATTTAGACTCACTCCTGCTTAATGGAATTACGTTTAACACACTCTGATTTCTGGAGCATATATTGCTAAATCTATAGATAAATCCAGTTTCCAAATGCAAGGGAAGAAATTAAGTAGTTATAGCAAAACAATGGAATTATACGGAAATCTTTGGTTAGTCCCTTATAATTTTTGGAAACAATTGATTCAAACTCAGTTGAGACCCTTTTTCTTCACAGCCACTTTCTGTTGGGCAACCATGCCATTTGTTTGGAGCTTTTTGTGTGGTAAAGTCAATGGTCAGTGTGTGCTGCATTCTTCAGTGTATGCATTCGGAATACAGAGTTGGAGAAATGTTTGAACAGAGCCAACATTCATGTTGAGGTTTTATTCCCTCTGTGGGTGAGCTGGATTCGCTTAGAGTACAATTTCCTCCCTTCATTACTTGTTTACTAAAATATGAATCATTATCCAGTTGAACTTTAACCTTAACTTGGGGCAGGTGTTTTTTTTAACATTAAAAAAGCAACTTATAATATTTAATCACATAGCCTTTTTAGAAAATGGACTTCAATTGTTTGCCATAATTCCTTAATTTTGGGCTTCATGACTTCCTGAGTATCTTTGGGGGGAATGTACATATTCTTGGAATCGGTCAGAGATGTCCAATAGTCAGGTGTTACACATGCTGTGTTATAGTCTCCAGTCGACTCACTGTGAGATTAACAAATATTCACTCTTCCCATCTTGGTCACTTTTAAATTTGTGATTAAGGATATTGGTATATGGAGAATTGCAAGCAATTCTGACACTTCCAAACAATTGGAGACTTTATTAACAGGAGGTTGTTTCAGATGTTCAAAATCTGACACTTTACAGCTAATCCAAATTTGGTATTACATATGTAACTCAGTACAGTGAACTCTGTATTTAGTAAAGAATATGGTAAGATGAGGCTTGATAACATTGATGGGGCAGGACCTAAAAGTACTAAATTAATCATTAGGGCTTGAAAAATTCATATGACTAGGAACTTGATCTGGGGTAAATACCATTAATTTATGCATTTACGGTAAGATTTGCTTTTCACTTATGATTGCAGAGAACCCCCTTCCAAACAATAGAGTACAAACTAATGCACTGTTGCCTGTCTAAATCCTCAGACAGCACCAGCATCTTTGCTGCTGGTAGAGCTCAACTGCAGAGTGAAATTAACAAGCCTCTAGTCAATTTTACTGCTGCTGCTAAGGACACTGTGGATCAGGTCAGATTCCTGCTGCTGGCTGGGGGACAGCTGTAAGCAGCAGCAGAGGCAGGTTAAAGGAGAGCTTTATAAAAAGGTTGTTATAGGGTCAGCTCAGTAGGGAATGTCCTCCCCTTGCAATAGTCTAGAGGTTCTGGATTAGGAGTGGGGAAAGAGAACTCCCTCTTAAACCGCTGGCTGCTGGAAGGTGGGAAGGCTTCAGATTTCACACTTACTAAGTGGAGGCCATAAAGGATGGAACCTCTGAGCAGGATTCAAGGAGAGCACCCTAGTAGCAATACAAAGCACAAACTGGTGCAGAGGTTGGCTTCGTCGCGGGATGTTGCCCCTAGACAATGAGGCCCTTCATCTAATTAAATGATCTAGTTTAGACTTCTGGTTATTGGGTGCAGTAAACTTTTCAAGCCTTATGTATGAAGGGATGGATGATGGGCAAGGCTGGGTGTGGTGTGTTTCTGCAGGTGAGGGTTGGTGCCAGAGCGGAGGAATAAATTAAGAGCCAAAGTCAGCATTTTTGGAGGAGCAGGGGGCGGAAATGGGATGGAAAATACAGGTGGCATAGCAGAAAGCAGTGTTGGGGAAGCAAAAAGGATATATGCGGGAGAGAAGTAGAAATAACATGTGGCAAATGCAGGAGCAGGTTTAGTCTGTAGTAAGGAACAGAGGAAGTGGGAGTGAAGGAAATAAGATAAAACAAAATCAAGAGGCATAGTAAGTTACATACAGAATGTTATGTTCCTATTTAATGTATACTACAGATAAATGCAGAACATCCTATCGAATACACAATTGTTTATTCCTTTGAATGCGGGGGGTGGGAGATTAGGTTTCAGAACATGGCAGTACAGGTATATTTCACCTTGAATAGCGGTTTTGGTCCCCAGGCTAATAAATTCTGGATAATTTTCTTAAGCCTAGTTACTCATGTGAAAAACTCTGTATTTGGAGGTCTGCTGTTCTGAAGGCTGTGTAGCCATTCTGGTTATTGAATATTTTTCTAAAGTGTCAAGTCAAAAGGATGAGAGGGAGCCCAGAGTAGTAATTGCACAGTAGATTCCAAATAAAATATGTACATTTCATAAGTGAGATGTGGTATGTGGGGGAGAGGTGTGTTGCCTTCATGTTTGAGATGCATTGAGTTAGACAAATCTAGATGCACACCTGAAAGTATACACCTGAAAGTATATTTATTATACAGCATCCATCATTTGTGTTTGAAAGACTAAAAGGATTGAATGAGCAGCATCCAGGTGGAGACCCTAAGCCCAAATACCTGTGAGCCCAAGGTTCCTCAGTATGAAAACTCCTGTATACAATGGTCCAGTCTAAACTGAGGCTAAAACTGTTTCCTGAACCTGCTCAAGCAAGCAAATTTGTGGCAGGAACAAACAAGATAGTGTTAAAACTATTTGCTAGACTAGTTAGGGATCTCGAAAGAACATTTTAAACATAGTTAGGGTAGAGCAGTGATCCCCAACATGATACCTGCGGACACCATGGCACCCGCCGGGGCATTTTTGTGCGCCCACAGGACACCCTGCGGCCGAGTGTGGCCGCCGGAGAACCGCCCACTGAAATGCCGCTGAGACGTGTTGCCGTTTCTCAGCGGCAGGGTGTCTGGCACTCGCCACAGTCTTCTGGGAATAGCAATATGCTATTCCCACAGAAAGGTTGGGGACACTGGGGTAGAGTTTGTCCACAATGGACAGATAAACTATTAATTTGAACCCATTCGGGGCTAGTCTATATATACATGTAAATGACTTATGGGTATTGTGACACAGTAGACCTCCAGCTATGCCACTTTGTTCCAACTCAGCCGTAACAAAGTTAAAATGACAAATTTAAAAAGGAAACTTTTAACAAAATACAGTCTTTGGAACTCATTGCCACAAGAAATGGAGGCAAAGAACAATTAAATGTATGGTTAATGAAACTATCTGCAATTACATTACTTAAATATTATAGGAATATTGATCCTCTTGCTTCAGGACATAAGCCAGTCACTGACTGCCTGGAGTTAGGAGGAAATATTTTCCCGGTGCGTGATACTGCATTAATTGCCCATCATGGAGAACTTGTCTTTTTCTGAAGTATCTGGTACTGGCAACAGTGCGAGATGGAATACTAGAATAGATTTGACCATTTGTCGAATTTGCTACAAAGTGGCAATTCTTATCATCCTGGATCAAAGTGACTGTTTCATAAACTGGGAAGATCAGTCGTGATAGAGAGGCACTCTTTACGTGGAAGATGGCAGTCTTGTGGAGTTATTTTAAATTCAATGTTAATTGCTTTTTTCAGAGTCAGCTCCATTTTTATATCAAAATTGTGTGGTTCAACTTCAGAAATATCACTAGGGTTTACCTTTAGGTAATGTCTTCAGGGGTGATGGGGATAGTAGGTACTTTATATTATAATTCTCGGGGACCATGTGCATATGTACATAGGTATTAAAGTATATATTTTAAACGTATTCAGTGGAATCCTCCTCACACCATTCGTAGGCCACTTTTCTTAGATTGTCATCTCTTTTACCGGAGACGGTTGTCATATGTATTTTTACAGTGCTTAGCAAAATGGAGCCACAATCCCGAGCAGGGCTTTTTGGTGCAGCTGTAATAAAAATCTGTAATAGTAATAAGATCTGGATTCATAGTTTAACTATTAGCTGTGATCCAAAATGTGCTTTAAAAGAAAGGGAAGGTTGTTGATCACCTAGTTAACCTCTTGGAGACTACAAAGAATTACAGTTGAGTCCATGTCTGAAGGAAAATCAAACATTTCAGCAGTGTGAATACGCAAAGGGTTTTCAGCTACATTTGAAGTATCACCTTATTTGTGTATATTACGCGTTTTTTGTGCAGTGACCTTATTTCTATTTACATAACTTTTTTCATTTTGAATAATTCTGCGTGTAAATACAGTTGGTATATTAAACCAGTTTTCCTCTTCAGTTTATTTCATGTATTGTAGTGACAACAGAATAAAATTCAGAATAAATGTCTGAACACTCTAGCAGTAATGTATTTCAGCAGTAAATTCACATGCAGTCAGTTACTCTGAATAGAAAGTGAATTGGATTGGCATGCCAAACAATGGATGATGTTGCATGAAGTATTGGTACAGAAAATTAAATGGCGATGGGAAGAATGCTCAGGTTTTTTGCGATTACAGCACTGTTTATTGGTTTGCATTAAAGCCTCCTCACCATCTCTCCTCCAGCCCTCCCAAGGTCTTTTTTCAAAATGCAGCTACATGTTCTGCTTGCTATCATATTTGGCTTTCCATCTTGTAACTAGTGAGTAATAGATCAAACAAAACAAAAAACACTAGTTTAAATTTCCTATATATGTACAGTGCCCATCTACTACTTTTTAGAAGCTATACAGATTTTTTTTGAGGATCCTGTGCAGTCTGTATAATTTAATGTTCAAAAACTTGTAACATTTTCCTCTGTTTTTGTAATTTCCCTTAAGTGTGTAAACTGGGTGAGTGACATATACCGAGCACTGCCGAGATTCTTGTATCATTGAAAAATACTGTACCCTAAGTGTGTAATATTTTGTTTTTCAAAAGTGCTGCTTTGTTTGACTGTCTTCCTCTCCCTCAATTCCCTCAGCAGTAAAATTCCCATGTAAGCAGCAATAGTCACATTGTTTGGCTTCTCCCTATTTTAATAATAATTTAAAAATCTCATCTTGCAAAAAATTACAAATATGAATATTAAAACTGAAATCCTAATTAAACTTCCTTTGTGTGTTAATGGGTGAAAATTTTTTGACAGTGCTGCATGTCCATTTATATATGCCCATTTTTGTTTGCTTCTTAATTGAATGATCATTTAATATAATCCAATTCCATTTCTCCTTAATGTGGTTTTTAAAAAAGGGACACTAGAGATACAGATTTAGGCCAGTGAATTCGTGCTTCATAAAATGTAAACTTTGTTTCAACCTTGGCTTTGTTTTTGGTGTCTTGATCTAAAATCATTTCCAAGGTCAAATCTGTGTTTTGCTTTTAGGCATATTTCCTATGTTGTTTTAAATAGCTTGCTTGCAGCTATTTGATTCTTCCAGTTTTGTTTCAGAAGGCCTTGGAAAGGTTAAACTGTAATCTCTAAATCAATGTACTTTTTGTATGTATCAATCTCAGGATGTTTTATCTTCAGACTCAGTGTAAAAAGCCTTAGAACTGTCATGTTTGGCTCTTGCTATATCAGCGCTAGACTGCCCCAAGGTCCCTTTTGGCACTGTTTGGAGAAGTTAATTGCAACCCTCTTTTGACTAAGTCTTCATTCTTGCCTCTCTCAGGTTAGAAGTTGGTTTATGGCTTAGACAAAAACCTAGCAAATATTCCCAATTCAAATTGTCACAAAGTTCCCCATAACTTGAATAAAAGCAAATATTCTTGGCCTAGTAAAGAAAATAAAGCATGATATAAAGTAAGTTGGGTAAATTAAGTATCTCATCTCTGGCTCCAAATCCTTCAGGATATCGTTGTAGAAAACTGAACACTTAGTCTGTTTGGTGACTCGACTCAATCTGGGTGCCTTTCTGTCTGTTCAGAATCTGTATGTCTAGCAGGCAATCTCCGAAGAGTGTCTGCCCTGAGAATTGTGGGGAAATTAGCAGGGGAATGGTAGTGTATACTAGTGATGGATAACCTTACCATTGTTGTGTAGAGCTGCTCTGGACAGGGTCCAAAAGTGCTAGTTATTCTTAGCACTGGTAGAGCTGCACTGGAGTTGTAACAGTGGGAGGTTTCCCTAAAGTTCTCAATGTAGACAAGGCTTCAACATGCCTTTTCATTAGGGGAAGTCCTGTAACAAAGTAGTCCTTTTTACTCTGCCAGGTAGGATTTAGCCACCTTAGTACACTACTGTGTGGGGACTTAATTGGTAAATGAAAACGCAATAATAGAAATGATTGATTCCATGCAACCAGCTTGACCAGATTAGTTTTCATATCAAACTGATTTCCTTTCCTTAGACATATTAATATTAATTTTTTGTCCGTCTTAATGTTCAGCAATCACTGTTGTAAATTAGGGTATTATCCATTTTCAATGCTTTTTCTTGAAGTGGTACACGCAGTTTGTTGCCTAAGGAGGCTCAAATAAAGTTCCATTCATACTGTTGATCGTCTTCAGTACCTTTTGGAGACTATTTCTTTACCATGCAAGCCAAGTCGTTTTTAGCATTCTGCTTATTAAAACATATATAAACCATAACCCTAAATATGAAAATCACCGAGATGTATCTAATGGTTCAAATTCATATAAGAGTCTGCATATTCTACCACATCTAAATTAGCGCTTTAACTTGAATGAAATTAACATAGTGAGCACGGGAAATAAGTTCATGCACTAATGCTTTTTCTTCATTTGGAATCCTCCTTGTTTAAACTAATGCCTGTGACAATTGTGTAAACAATAAAACTTTCCATTTTAGGATGAACTTTCTGATGTTAGTCAAGCAGGCTCAAAATCTACTACCCCAGCATCAACAGCTGCTTCAGATGTGCCTGTGTTATCTGCTGAAACTCCCTTGAAAGAGGATAATGAAGGGCTTGCAAAGAGTGCAGATGCACTGAACAAGAAATCAGATGTAAGCAAGCACATTGAAGTGCAGGTAGCTCAAGAAACAAGAACTGTGTCTATCGGTAAGCTGCAATTCAATGCAATGCAGTACAAAGTCAGTCCATGGTGCCTGGAGGGAAAGAAGTATTTGTGTTCATACTTTTGGGAGTGCAGAGTACTGGTGATGTTGAAATAAGGATCACTACTTACTTCTTGGGCTGTTCACACCTTATTTTCCATGGAATGTGAAGTATATCTATGTATTAATTACATTCCAGGGTTATTTAAAAAAACTAGAAAGACTAAATGAGCTAATTCCATCTCCCTTCATGATTTTCCCGTACAATATATTTTGACTGCTTTGTTCTGTCTGGTTTTAAATATTTGAGGTAATGGTTTTTCCACCACTTTCTTTGGGAGACTATTGCATGGTCTAAGGCCTTGTCTTTACAATATGAATTTTTTACCTATTGCTAATGAGTTGTAGCTGAAGCAGTGCTCAACCTGATTTAGCAGCAAGCAGAGCCAAGTAATGTGTGTTCAGCACCATTTCAGAAAGAACCTGAAATCCGGGCATTGTAAAATTGAATTTTAAATTAAAGTGAAATAGAATTAGTTCATTAGTCCTTCTGTTTTAATGAATGACATCACTTTTTAAACATGTGAGGCCAGTATAGAATGACCACTATATGAACTCAAGTTCTGTACAGTTTAGAGGCTTTGCCACAATATATGAAATTTGTCAGGAGGACCCCTGCATGTGACTCTTTAAGCCAATAATGTACAGAGCTTTTCTTGTATGTGACTAATATTACTTCCCCACCTCCACCGCCAGGTGCTAATGAAAATGAAGAAAAATCTGAAGTTCAGGCAATCATCGAGTCCACTCCAGAGCTGGATATGGATAAAGACCTCAGTGGATATAAAGGTTCAAGGTAAATTGCATACTGTGACTTGAGTACACAGATTAGGGTTTCAAAAGATACCACAGTTACTCATTTTGAACTTTTTGGAGTTTTAACAGATTGAGAGCACATGTTGCACAATCAGTTCCCATGACCTCTTTTTTTTTCTTCCCTGAAGAATTCTTATAACAGCAAGTTTTGTTTTTATTGCTTGCACCCCCGGTCCAGAGCCCTGAGCCCCCCTGCTATCATGCACTGAAAGTTCCATAGTATGCTTACTTCAGAGAGTACTAAGTTTTTGTGGACAAGCTCTTAGTTTCATAAGCCACTTAGGCACTGTAAAGGGGTTTTCTCACTGCATGAGCACTTCCTTGTGGTCAAGTGTAGTGTAGCAGCTGTTTTCCCCGTATGGTATCACCTGCTGAGGTTGCTCTGTCGGTGCTGTTGTCTCTCTTCTTGCAACTTGGTCCTCTGGCCATGTCATGCTTTAGTCCACCACTTCCAGGGTAACTGTCTCCAGCCCAGCTATGGTCTAGTGACCTTACAGCAGGTCTTCTGTCTGTCCCTGGGTTCCATGGACCTTACATCCCTTATCTCTGGGGGTTTCACACTACCTTCCTTTGTGGCTGGTAGGGGAATCCAGGCCCCCTCTTTACTCTTGGTTGTAGTCCAGGGACCCTGTAGCTGGCAGCCAAGGTCTACTCCCTCAGACACCTTGCTGCCTCCCTGGGCCGCTTTCTGGGGGATAGAAAAGGCAGGGAGTGACTGCAGACTCTGTCCCTGCAGCCCACTTTCTGCTACAAACTTCCTGGCTTTCTGTCTCTCCCAGGTGCTGCCATGTATGTTAATGGGTCTCTCTGGCTCACATTATCCCCTTCAGGGCCCATATGGGGTACACTCTTCCAACACTGGTACTTAAGAAATGTCCAGCAAGGTTTTCTGTTCATTTCTGTGTTAATGAATGAGCTATAAGCCAAACCATAGAGCAGCCATTTAAAATCACATTTTTCCTTTTGCTGTACAACTGTGTGAAATGTTTGACTGATAGTTGGTTCCGTTTTCTGACTTCTAAAAATTTCAATTCTGCTGCTTAGCACTCCTACCAAAGGTATAGAGAACAAAGCATTTGATCGTAATACAGAATCTCTCTTCGAAGAGCTGTCTTCTGCTGGCTCTGGCCTAATTGGAGATGTGGATGAAGGAGCAGATTTATTGGGTAAGACAAGTTAGTTGAAGAAATTATGATGCTAGTGTTTTTATAGCATATTTCTGGTAATTGCAGCTCCCTTTAAATATATTTCCTGAAATATACACTGATTCATTGGATTAAGCTCTGATTTCAGTGGCCTTGAAAGGGTATTAAAGTTCAGTTAAGTTAGTAGAATAAATGTGTGTGCTATTTCATGGTTAGGTTTCTTTAAGTGTGAAATTTTTTCTTGTTCAAGTGACTTCTGTCAGTATCAAAAAAGGAACAAGAACGCTGGAATCAGTCTGTCCACGTTTTGCTAAACCTCTACCGCCCTATTCAGCTTCTATTGTGATGCCTCAATTTTTTGTGGATTAATTTGGATATTACTCAGTGGAGACAGATTCTATTTTCATTGAGGTCCTGAGTCAAGATTACAAATGTAATAGTAAACTTGGTGACTGTTCAAACCCTGATTCACTTCACTTAGGATAATTCTTCTAGTCGCTGCTGCCTGAAGCTGAATAAGGCTCCGTTTTCCTGTACTGATAAATGAAACCATCTCTTAGTTCAGTGTGAATTTTCTGTGGTATAGCACACTTTTTAAAAGCACACATTTTAAAATTCAGCCTTACATAAATTCTTTCAAGTGCTTGGTATTTGAATTGCTCTGTATATGGTATGACACAAGAATGTGTCTACTGCCTCATATATTTAGGATATGTTTCTTACAAAGCAATTCTTTCTCAGTTTTGGACAATCAAATTAACATTGCTTAAAACCTTTTGGGTAATAAATTGGGCCTCACTGTGCTTTTTATATTATTCATATTTGGAATTTTGCCTATGAAAGAGATTGTGAAACAAGTTGGTGGTGATTGAGAACCAAACCATTTAGAAACACTTTAGCATCCCCCAGTGTTTAACAAAAAGCAACAACTCAGTAATGATATCTGTGCCATGAAACTTTTGCTGTGGCAAAACAACTGAGGCATTTTTCAGGATCCACACTTTATTTTTTTGAATAGATGGCAGTAGATATTATAGAACATATCTTAGGGCTTGTCTTCACTACCGCGCTAAATCGGTGCCGCTACAGTGAAGAGACACTATGGCGACGGGAGCACTCCCTTGTTGACATAATTATTCACTGTCAGCGAGAGGCGGAAGCTATGTCAGCGGGAGAATGTCTCCTGCCAACATAGCACAGTGTAGAGACCATTCTAAGTCGATGTAAATTGTCGCTCAGGGGTGGTTTTTTCATTTCCCTGAGCAATGTAAATTACATCAACTTAAGC
This sequence comes from Chelonia mydas, assembly GCF_015237465.2. Lineage (NCBI taxonomy): Eukaryota > Metazoa > Chordata > Testudines > Cheloniidae > Chelonia > Chelonia mydas. Next base: position 12,719,748 of record NC_051254.2, read on the forward strand.
AGTAGTGTAGACAAGCCCTTAGAAGCAGCTGATTTTTGAGTCTGAAAATGAGCTGTGTAGAAAGCATTAAGAGCAGTCTGAGAGTCAGACTTCTTATCTAAGGAGGCGTGGTGTAGAATTTGCAAGAACCTAACATGTATTTTTGTATAGTCTGAATTTCTGGTGATTCACGTTGTGCACTTCCCTGAGTATTTCTTGTTTAGTGGGGAAAACTGGATACAGAGTTGCACTGGAACTGATTTTATTTTGAAAGGCAGCAGCAATGCAGATTGTACCTATTGTTAGCTGCCATTGTCCCTAGTCTGGAAAGACCACCACTAAGGGGAAAAATAGTTCTGTTTTCCTCATACTTGGGACTTCCTTGCTGAGACCACAAGCAATGGTGGTAACTGTTGTGGTGGTTCTTTTCTGTGGTCATCTCTTCCTAGTTTTGGTAGGCATCCATAACTCACTTCACATGTCCTCATACAATGGTCATTTTTAGTTGCTACTAACATTCTGCATTCAAAAATGGGTCCTTGAGATCAAGTTTCATAGCCCATTAGCAGCAATTTTTAGTGCCTACTCCTAGTAGTAGATCTTACAAAATAGTTATTTAAATCTGTCAGACTTCTCCCCGTATTGGGCACCCCATTTTCCTTGAGCAAAAATTAAAACCCTTTTTAGTCTTCTCATTATTTAGGCAACGTTTATTTTGTTACTTATGTTCAGAGAACAATTCTTTTACTAAGTCTATTCCTATAATATATGCAGTTAGGCTTCTCATGTGTTATGTGGAAATGTGTTGACTTACGAACTTGATATGATCATATTGGTAGTTTCATTTATGTAGCATTACAGCACATGGATATTTTTGTCTCAGAAGCATACATTTTCATAACTGTTGCATCACACACAAGCCACATATATTTACAGTGTATTGAGTGTGGTTTTAGTGGATTATTCCATTCTAAATTAATGTTAGCACTGAGTTTCTAGTTCTATAAAACCTAGTTAATCGGGACACTCTAATCTGTTTTCTCTTGGGCTGCATACCCAGGGGAATATTCTGGTGTGTATGCTTTTAAATACTTTGAAAACTATTGCTTCTACAGTTAGGCATTCTTGGCTGCTGCTTTCATATAATACATTATCTGCATTTTTTCTGCTTGGAAACATTTTTTTGCCCTTGCTTTCCAGCTGTGATTTATCCACATTCTTGACAATGTAGGGATCCCAACAGTTATTTGCATTGTGCAAATCATCCTAGGTACCCTTTTAAAATAGTTCTTCATATTTAATTCAGTTTTTAATAATAAAAAAAGGCAAAGTTGTTCTTCAAACAAGCAAAACCTCCTGATTGCAATCCTTGGTTTTCTACAACTGTTGGCAAAGTGAAAATAGCTGTGATAAAATAACTTGTATATTATAAAGGTAACTTACTACTTTCAATCTAAAGTCCAGTGAGCTCTATAAGAGACCTGGTGTTTCTCTTTTAGGGGAATATGATACACTAATCACTCACAAGATAAAATAAATTTCAATTTGCCTATTTTAAATGTTACTTTTTACTATTAAGATTTGTACATTTTTAATTTTTTTCTTTTTGCTTTATCAAATATTTTGGAAGATATTACTGTGTTTAGGGAACTTGTTAAAACCAGACGTGCACACTGTTCTTTCAATGAGGGTAATTCCTTAAGATTTTTTTATTTTGCTGTGTAATGCTAACCTCTAATTGGCATAATTGCTCCTATTATTAGTGTGTACATAATGCTGGGCTTGGTTATCTTGAAAATAATCTGATGAACAAGACTTACAACTATTATTGCTGTTTCATTTTAAAAATTAAAACAGTACTTAAAATTCTACAGTAGATTCTACTTAAAATATAATAAGCATGCAGACAGTGATGTATAGGAACTTCCTAGAAATAAGAATGAACCTTATGGATGCATAAAACAATTGAAAGCATTTAAACTCAAAACTTGGAATTTTTTTCAGAATCGACTATTTCATCTAAATTTTGCATTGATTGGTTTAGCACTTGTTCCAAATACCATGCTTCTAAAGCGTGTCACAGAAGTGAAGATTACCTTTTGGTTCATTATAAAGCTTTGTTTATACCTGGCTAACTCATTTGGTGATTCTCATTTATTTTACTGTCTGTCTTACATATCAATCTGCTTCAAATGATAGAACATTTCATTTCATATTTTCAGTGCTGGCTTTTTTAAATTCACTCTTACAGCTTACAAATCTCTTGATTTGTTATTGCTTTTCGCTCATACTACTCCTTACATTAAATGTTTCTTGTTCTTGTTTTTGCTGTACATGGAATGCATGGGCTATAAAGACCGTAATTTCTTTGGTAAGGTACCATCTGCTTTGGGGAGATCTTCAAGGCTTTCACGCTATCTCTGAGCTTTCTTGTTCAGCATGTCCTGTGTGTATTAAAAAATGCATATTTTGAACATAAAATATACTCTATAACCTCTTTTGTAGAACGCTTCGTTGAATGTGCGCATTGTAAATGGTTAAAAAAAAAATTGTTCATGAATGACATAGATGTTCTGTTTGACCTAGTAGTACTTTAACCTTTCCATAAAGCCTGCAATTCATTTGGGGAAAAAACCAGCAGAGACACTTTGTTGGTCATTAGCCAGGGCTATCTTTGGGCATCACCTGGGGAAGGATGAAAGCAAAGCTAAGTAGAGATGGAAGGGACAAAAAGCTTTAGATAGTTGCTCAGTGGGAGTATTTACGTTGCTTCAGTGAGGTGCTTATATATTCATCTCATTTGGTAGATAAAGACAAAATATAGGTTAACCATATTTAAATAAAATATTTGAATTTGATTTCTCTGTTGTAAAAATATCCATTCTTTTTTCTGAAATTCGTTCACTTACTCTCCCTTGGAAAGGAATGGGCCGTGAAGTTGAAAATCTTATTCTGGAGAATACCCAGCTATTGGAGACTAAGTAAGTGTCAAACTGTAGCTTTTAATTGGGGAGTACTTCCTGCCTACTCCCTCTGCTCTCACTCTTTTTATCATTTTCCAAAATGGACCGTGCCATACGGGATCACTGACAAATGGTGACACTTTTACTTTAGCATTAAATGGTATATATTAGTATTCAGAGCTACCCACAATTATGTGTACTATGTCTGGCTCTTTTTATGAATCACAATGTATTTGATTTTGTCTAGAATGTCACTTCAATCTACTAATTATACTTTTGCTTGGTAGACTTGTATTGCACTCTGCCAGTGTCCTCCATTCCTGTTAGTATGCAGAGTATTTAAAATACAAAAGCTTTAATTAGAGAGAAGAAATCTTGACCTTTTCAGTAATCTACTAGCTTCCAAGAGCAAAACAAGAACAGTGTGCAGTGCCAACTTTCTAATCCCTGAAAACCGAACACCCCTGCCCTGTCCCTGAGGCCCTCCTCCCCTGGTCACTTGCTCTCTATACCCGCCTCTGTCGCTTGCCCCCCATCCCCTGGGACTCACCTGTTGCCTGCAGAGCCAGGCTGGGAGGAGCTGACATGGAGCCTGCCTGCATGTCCAATCAGGGCATGGCAGGGGCATAGCGCGGGGCTGGGGAGCGAGGCGCTGGGAAGGGGAAATTGGGACACAGTGGGGTGGAGGGGGTCCCCAGAGCGAGGCGCTGGGAAGGGGAAATTGGGGCACAGCAGGGCGGGGGGGACAGATAGGTCACCCTTGCCCTCCATGCACAGCACTGGTACCTACTTTGGAGTCAGGTCTGTCAGGCTGCGGGGTGGGAAGAGCAGCAGCAGCTGCTAAGCAGAGGTGCTCCTCCAGGAGTTGCTGCTTTTCCCACCCCCTGGTGGCAGAGGCCAGTTACTGCCAGTTTCCCTTTTCGACTGGATGTTCCAGTCGAAAACCGAACATCTGGCAACCCTACTTTGTAGGTTTTCTTGGCAGAGTATGTGTGGCTTTGCTGATATTCTTTCTTTTAGGAATTTTCAGGGCGAAGAGGTCCAGTGTAAATAAAGATTTAAAAAAAAAACACTTTTTTTAGCCCTAGGAACCTAGCCAGTCTGTTCTCTAATACAGTAGTGCCACTTGGCCACTGTAACTTCCATTACAAGCACGACTGTCGTCAAGTATTTTTATTTTTCTGCCTGTTTTGACAAGCTGCTGAAAATGTGTTCCAATTTGGAATTGAAACCAGCTATAGGAATTTATTCGCTATGTAGATTACTTGAATTTGAACTTTAATTTCATTTGGATGTTTTTATTTCCAGGTTTTTAGCAGCTTTAGAGAGAAGATGGTAACACGTGAAGTCACCTGTTTACCACACAGTGGTGGTGTTGCATGTCATATACTTTTTAAGCTTGTTTTAGAAAGTTTAGAAACTTCTAGTTGCTGCATACAACATTATATATTTGGAGGTTTCCCAAGTATAGGAACTAAATTATGCTAGTGTTACAAAGCTATGTGCTGTTAGGTTTCAGTGGAGTTGTTATAAAAATGCATTCCAAATGTTTGTTGCATAGAAATGCGCTGAATGTGGTAAAGAATGATTTGATAGCAAAAGTGGATGAATTGACCTGTGAGAAGGATGTACTGCATGGAGAACTAGAAGCTGTAAAACAAGCCAAGCAGAAGCTTGAAGAGAAGAACAAGGAATTAGAAGAAGAGCTTAGAAAGTGAGTGTTTAGTACTGTCCTCATGAAAGTTTAGAAACATCTGCTAAAGATTCTTTTAGTTATCTCATCTTTTTTTCTTTAGAGCTCGTGCAGAAGCAGAGGAAGCAAGACAGAAAGCGAAAGAGGAGGATGATGTAGGTATATATTTAACACTAAGTTTGTGTCATGTCCTTTTCTAATATTCCATCTTATTGGTTTAATTCTATGGAACTTACATGGCTTAATCAAGATCTAAACTATTTTCTGTGTGGGAAAGAAGAAAAGTCAAGGGAAACAAAATGTCAGTTTATTTAGACTAACCTGCTTGAATCCTTTCCTGCCTCCTGTTCCCTTTAGTGAACTGGTTTTGACTTAGTTTCCACTGGCTATTTATTGATTTCTGGTTGGAGTTCATGGTGTTGTCTTAAGCCTACAGAGCCCAAAACTGTTTGAATCCTGGCTACCCAGCTCTTGCCTTGTGCAGTTCAGTGGCATTTGCAGTCATCCAAGACGCTTGAGCTAATTCCTCTGTTTTCTAAGCAGAAAGTGGTGGCTGACCTCATGCCCCTGATATTCCTTTGTAGTACTATAAGCTTGTTTTTCTGAATGCGCAGAGTGATGTTCCCACTGCTCAGAGGAAACGTTTTACCCGTGTTGAAATGGCCCGTGTCCTGATGGAAAGAAATCAATATAAAGAGAGGCTGATGGAGCTTCAGGAAGCTGTGCGATGGACTGAAATGATAAGGTAAGTGACCTAAGATCCTTTGATGTTCCTTTCGTATTGTTAGCAGATTGATTTCTGGGGAGCAGTGTGGTATGGTGGATAGGACACTGGGTGGTAACCAGGAGACCTGGATTCTGTTGCCAGATTTGCCACTGACCTATGGTGACAGTGGGCAAGTCACTTCCCCTCTTTGGGCCTCTGTTTACCCTTTTGCTGTTTCTTATCAAATTAGACCCTGATCCTGTAAAGATTTAAGCAAGTATGAAACACATACCATTGAAGCCAAAGGGACTCCTCTGAGCTTGCAATGTTAAATGCGTCATAAGTCTTTTCAGCCTTAGACTGTAAAGGTTTTTGGGGCAGGAATAATTCTCTTACTGTGCGTTTGTACTCCAGTCTTCTAAGACAGGCATACAAACAATAAAATAAAATTGGTCTGGTCTGTGGCCCAGATGTGATCATTAAATCAGAATTGGTTGGTCAGCTCAAGTACAAGGTAATTACTATAACTTTTTGAAAGGGTGCAAGAATTGTCAAATTTAAGAAATAAAGACTGGGAAATAGAAGCTGCCCGGCTTTCTGGTCAATATCAATACCAGCATGGAGTCCTGAAATTGACAAGACAGCCAACAGCTGATGTGAGTAATGCAGTGGCTAGACAGACACTGTGTTGCCCTATCTACGGGGACATAAGCCCTATGCCTTTCATGGAGGTGGAGTTATGTTGGTGTAGTAGGGGACTTACATTGGTGGGACACTGCTGCAGTGTGTACACTGACATAATTAGGTCGGTGTAAGCTGCCTCACATTGACCTAATTGTGCAGTATAGACCAGGCCTAAGACTCTATTTAACTTACAATATTGCGGATTCCATAGTATTAGGTTTCCACTGTAGTTTTGAGAGCAGGAGCCCCATTGTGGGGCTGACAGTGGCAGCTGCCCTGGAGCTGAGAGCTGGAGCCCCTGCTGTCACCCCCAGGCCCGCACTCTCAGTCTCTGGCAGTCGACAGCAGAAAATTTGTGGGAAAACAATAGACTTTATTCCCGCAAATAATAAGGTCCATTATTACTTTTCTGCAGTTTTCCATGCAGATTGCAAGATTGATTGCAAGTCAGCTTCAATTTTTTGACAATCCTCCTGTAATTTAAGTAGGGCTTTAATTATAACATATTAGGTATGTGAGCCATTTTGACTCCAAAACTTGGTGGGAAACAGCATTTCCTCAGGTAGAGGTGGCTCATTTTTCCATGGCTGCTCTCTGTAATGGAATTCTGCTCCCTCTTTCTTCTTCCTTCCCACACCAGTAGTTGGCTTGCTTCAGGAAAAAGTCATTTTGTCACCAGCTAAATCCTAAGCAGTAAATTAGACACTGACAGGTAAGTTAAAAACAAACTGCAAGGTTTTGTTTAAAAGATAGTGGATTAAAATTAAAAGTGGAAATCTAAAATTAAAAAGGAAACCCAAGAAAAATCATTGCAGTAAAAAAAAAAAAACAAAAAAAAAACCAAAAACAAGTTGTTGCATTTCACCTGGGTGGTTTCTTTATATACATTGTAAGCTCTTTACCCCCAAAGTCTTGTCTCTTAAATATGTGAAGAGCACCCACTGTTCTTTTGAGCTCTCCTTATGTTCTCTCTCCATCACTTCCCTTCCCTCCCTTTGCTTCCTCAGACCCACTGATATCTGTACAAAATTGATGTAAGCACCTTTCTCTCAACTTACTGTTAAGGAGTCTCTTTTACAAGTTACAGTGGAACCCTGTTTATCTGATCTGGTTGGGAACAGGGCCAGATTGGATAATCAAAAATTTGGACAATCAGGAGAATGGGCAAAGAGCTTTCTGTCCGTTATTTTAAGATGCGGAGTTGCTTTTAAACTAGCTGGCCCCTCCTGGAAAAGCATTAAAACATACCCCCCTTCTTACCTGTTTGTCTACTTAACAGATTATACAGACCCCTAGTTCTTGCAAACAATGTTTTGTTCATGTATTAACAAGAAAACAGATGAGTTTTTTAACCATCTGTACACGTATTGATCATTTTTACTCTTTTTAATCCTGAACATTATAGTGTTTCTTAACCTTTTTGTAGCAATTGTCTTGGGCCACACACCACAGTGGCCCCACAATGCTAAGTTACATGTTTCAGCTCCCCCTGGCAGGGCATGGGCTATCAGTCCCGGGCGGCAGGGCTGAAGGGTCAGTTTCCCATATTCCTGTATGTGTGCTGGTGGTTTGGTTAATACAGAAAGACGGATAATAGAGGTTCAGATATATGGGGTTGTACTCTAATTGCTAAAGTACAATGTTCTTTGATTTCTGGTGCTGAAAGTGAACACTAGTTGTTTGTCTTCTCTAAAGGTTTGAGAATTATCATCCCAAATTCTTTAAAACTAGTGTTTAAAAAAAATAAAATAAAACCCACCCCAAACCTGAAAGTTTCCCTTTTCAAAAGGTTGCTTGGAGCAGTATTCACTGCTGTTACTGTGCCTTACAGAATAACACTATAAATAAAACTGGTATCTAAGACTAGGGAAGTAAGAATGGAGGGTGCTTATTAACTTACTTACTGAAAGGAGAGCACTTTTCAATTGCAGCTGAGTTTAAATGGGAAAACTAGTCTGACTTGAGAGAGATTTTTCTGCATCTATGCAGGTGTTAACACCTTCAACTTCTATCTCCATGACTCAAGGCAGAGCCTTATACTTAAATACCAGAGTTGTGTGTATTCCCATACACCTTACCTTTTGTATTATTGCTTATTTAGTAAACTTAGTATTCCTTTTTCTTTAGAGCATCAAGAGAAAATCCAGCCATGCAAGAAAAGAAGAGATCAAGCATTTGGCAGTTGTAAGTACTGAAATACAGACAGATACTGCCAAAAATCTCCAAGTAGTTGGTATTAATGCTTTTTGTATGTCAGTTTAATTGTTTTGTTTTTGGGGATAAAGATGTTTAAAGTGCTTCTCTTTTTGATACCTAGCATGCCAGCTCGGTAAGGCTGTTCTCAAAGACAAAATGTGTCATAAGCTGTATCCTATAATGAATGGTTGTGCACTTACTGTAGTTAGATACTAATGTGCTTCAAAGTAAGGGTACAATATTTTTTTATCAGAAGATGAACCAGGTTCTAAATACAGTGATTCTGAACATTTTTGTAACTTACTTTAATGATAAAAAAAAGAAATGTGAATGTTTGTGGTTTGCATATAATTTCAACACTTTTATTTTCCACCTGAAATAATGTTTACTGATTGTTTTGACATTTAATTTATTTAAAGAATAAACATAAACTAAAAAAGGGAGATAAATGTTGAAATCCCTGTAAATCTTTTTTTTTTCTTTAAGTGTTAATGGCTTAACTGGTAATAGTTCATCTCTGGTCTGGAAGGTTTGTAGGTTTACTGGGCTAGAGGGTTTACATGAATAGAAGGTTGTGGATTCACCAGGATTTGGGCTTACCTGCAGTTCCTCACCACGCAGCTAATGTACTCTTTAAGACTTTTCTTCAACTAAGAACATAAGCTACCTTTTGCCCATTTTGTGGTGGATGTTCAATTGAAACTTAAGATCCGGTCTTCCTTTAAAGGAAGAGGATGGGATAATACCACTGTTTGAATTAACATGCCTTCTCTAATTAACACAGGTTCACATTATGGCTGTGTAAGCTATTGCTAAGCACATAATAGCTGCTCTGTTTGGTTCCACTCCCTTCCAACCATTGTAATACATTGATTTGAGCAGTGTAGTGTGCACAATGCTTTGTGTACAAAATAGGGTGACCAGATGTCCAACTATTATCGGCACTGTCCTGATATTAGGGGCTTTGTCTTATATAGGTGACCTATTACCCCTTCTCCCCTCCTGGTCCTGATTTTTCACACTTATCTGGTCACCCTAGTACAAAAGGAGGTCAGTTTTGTTGGATGCATACAGACTTGTCACTTCTTTTGTCTTTCAGTTTCAGCAGACTGTTCAGTTCATCAAGCAATACTGCTAAGAAACCAGAACCACCTGTTAATCTTAAGTATAATGCTCCAACTTCACATATTACTCCATCAGTCAAGAAAAGAAGCAGCACCTTATCTCAACTACCTAGTGACAAATCTAAAGCCTTTGACTTCCTCAGTGAAGAGTAAGATACATTTTTATTTTCCCATTGTAACTTTTATTAATCAACTAATTTGTTCATTAATAATAAACTATAATAAATATACAAGTAAAGATTATATCAAATCACCAGAAAGGAAGACAGGATAAAAAAAAATCAATTGCATTAATGTGAACAGTCAATTGCAAGTATATCCAATTATTTCTTGGTGTGAACATGTCAAAGAAGATACTCATGAAATCAGCATTATGAAAATTTTAATGTGTAGAGTGATGGCTACATGTAAGAGATGGCATGGGTGACATTGCTATTTTCAAGTGTTGCTCCCTCAAAAAAATTACCTCTAGGCAATGGAGAAATATTTAGCTCTCAGAAGAATGTTTTAAGTACAGTAGAACCTCCCATTTATGAACCCCAGAGTTACAAACTGACCAATCAACCACATACCTCATTTGAAACTGGAGGTATGCAGTCAGGCAGCAGCAGAGATGGAAAAAAAGCAAATAGAGTACAGTACCATTAATCGTAAACTACTCAAAGGAAAGTTTAAAAAAAAAAAAAATTGACAAGATAAGGAAACTGTTTCTGTGCTCCTTTCATTTAAATTAAGATGGTTAAAAGCAGCATTTTTCTTCTGAATAGTGATGTGTCAAAGCTATTTTAAGTCAATGTTAAGTTGTAAACATTTGAAAGATCTATAACGTTTTATTCAGTTATGAACATTTCAGAGTTACGAACAACCTCCATTGTGAAATTTTAAGGTTCTACTGTATGAGCATCATATGACTTTCAACAAAATACTGTTCCAGCAGTGTCTTTATAATTAATAATATATCTCTACACAAGAAATATTTTATAATTAAGCAAAAAGAAAAGGAGTACTTGTGGCACCTTAGAGACTAACCAATTTATTTGAGCATAAGCTTTCGTGAGCTACAGCTCACTTCATCGGATGCATATTCGTGAAGTACCGATGAAGTGAGCTGTAGCTCACGAAAGCTTATGCTCAAATAAATTGGTTAGTCTCTAAGGTGCCACAAGTACTCCTTTTCTTTTTGCGAATACAGACTAACACAGCTGTTAATCTGAAACCTTTCATAATTAAGGATTATATAATTAAAGGGAAAAATACATGTTAGTGCTAATAAGATCAATGTATCTCACAGTTTGTAAATTTACAGTAGAAAATACCTTGGATAACAAAATATAAACAAAGCAGTTAAATATAGTAGTTTTAGAGACTTGTTTATATAGCTGATTTGTTCTGGTAATATCCATGCACAAGGAGGTTTTAAGGTAAACAAATCATGTAAAATATTTGATAAATCTAGGAAATTAAAAAAGGAATCTCTGCATTGTTTATAAAAATCCAATTTGAGCACCCATCACAGTGTATATAGTGATCATAACTAGCACAGTAATAAAACTGAGACAAAATTAGAGACCAGCCAGAACAAAAACATATTGGTGCTTATGTAATTTATGCCAGTAAAGTTCTTTCATTTTTCATCAGATGAAATTATTTAAGTGTTGGTATGAATTTTGTGTAGAACAGTTTTGTGCCAGAAGCGGGGAATGAGTGACAGGATGGATCACCTGATGATTACCTGTTTGTTCCCTCTGGGGCACCTGGCACTGGCCACTGTCGGAACACAGGATACTGGGCTAGATGGACCTTTGGTCTGACCAAGTATGGCCATTCTTATGTTCACCCTTGTCCTAGCTGGATGCATCTTGCATGCCCACAAGGGACACTGTCGTGTTGGCCTGTTGCTTCTCTTCTTTTGCTTTCATTTTTAGTACAAACTCTTTAGCTTCCTTCTCCAAAGCTACATGGTAAAAGAACACTTAAGTTAAAAATAACATTTCCGGGTGAAAATGTTGTACCTACTATTGTTAAAAGTAACCACAAAGGTTACTGTAATTGAAACATTTTTAAAAAATCTATGTACTTGGTGTATTTGACAGCATTTTGTGTGCAGTCACTTTCATTTGCCTTTCCTCAAGCTCTGCAAAAGGGTGTTTACCAGTAAAAGCAGTGGGAAAGCTAAAGCTGAAGAGGCAGGAGGCAGGGATGGGTCACAGAGTGGGAAAATGGGAAGAGGAAGAAGAGTGGGCCTGACCAGATGATGATTGATGATGCTCTCAACTGCCAACAAAACCCTTCCAAATGTGAACAGGAAACAAAAAAAAACCTATACATTTTAAGGAACTTAAAAAAATAGTGATGTACTGTTTCTGTGGTCTCTACCAGATAACTGAATCCCTTCTCCTCCTCCTCCAATTGGCAATTTAAAGTTGGCAATTTAAAGTTCACAGTAGTCTTTGAATATATTCCTTTTTAAGCTCATTGGAAGAAAGCAGAAATAGATTTAATTGTCACAGAATCATAGAACTGCAGGGCTCAGAGAGGTAGCCATGTTAGTCTGTCTCAGCAAAAACAACAAAGAGTCCTTGTGGCACTTTGGAGACTAACAAATTTATTTGGCCATAAGCTTTTGTGGGCTAGAACCCACTTCATCAGATGCATGGAGTGGAAAATACAGTAGCAGGTATAAATACACAGCACATGAAAAGATGGAAGTTGCCTTACCAAGTGGGAGGTCAGTCTAACGAGACAATTCAATTAACAGTAGTAAACAGTAATACCAAGGGAGGAAAAATCAGTTTTGTAGTGGTAATGAGAACTGTAGGGCTGGAAGGAAGCTCAAGAGATCATTTAGTTCACTGCACTGCACTGAGGCAGGTTTAAATCGAAGTATGCCATCCTTGGCTCAGACTAACGAATGTAGCATTTTTCTTTTACTGTAATAAATATCTCTGAAAATAGTTTGGATTATGTTTACCCTCAGTAGTTTAGGGGTCAGCTTCTGCTATGGCATACCTACACATTAAAAGAACTTATTAGGAGAAGGGGGATGAATTGTATTTGAAAAAAAAAAATCCATTTTCACTCTAGATCTGAAGCCAATTTAGCCTCACGCAGAGAACAGAAACGAGAACAATACCGCCAAGTGAAAGCACACGTTCAAAAGGAAGATGGTAGAGTGCAAGCTTTTGGCTGGAGTCTGCCTCAAAAATACAAACAGGTATTGTGGTTATGACTTCTTCTAGGGCATTTATCCAGTAACTATTATTTATGGTTATTGTTCAAGTAATAAAGCTCCATAAAACTGTGGTGTTTGATGTTAGTATATTATAGCTAGTTGTCAGATAGCTTTTTAAGAAGTCTGCTTTCTGAATTAGTACCTTGAGAAAGCAGCATTAGTCATCCAACTGAAGGACAAGGGCAACTCTCTGTAGAAGGAAACTTTTTTTTTTAAACTTTAGTAAGACTAGAGCATTAATTTTCAGGAAGGCTGGGACCTCCAGGCTCAGTCCTTTAAAAGAGAATATGATTTCAGCTTTATTTAAAAAGGCATTGAAATGTTTTTGCTGTCATCTTTGTTTCCTTTGAGTGGTGCTGACCAAACTATGGGCCATGAACCAAACCAGCCCTCAGCCATGGCAAAATATTGTTCTGCGTGCTGGACAAGATTCACAAACAATGATTTTTTTTAGGGAAAAGTGTCATTTTTTTTCTTTTTAGGTAGCAAATGGTGGTCAGGGTGATAACAAGATGAAGAATTTGCCCGTGCCTGTCTATCTGAGACCCTTAGATGAAAAGGATACATCTATGAAGGTAGGACTTCTAGAATTATGAGAATTAGAGGATATAGCCCTTGATGGAGGACAGTGAGACATTGAACTGGTAACTTTCTTGATCTGAAACCTAAAATATTGAATGATTTTTCTTACCCGTTTAGGTAATTAAGCTGGGTGTCTAAAGCAAATGTGTGATACAGAATGCACACTGCAGCAGAATCATACTTATGCAACGTTACACTCATGCTCTCTTTCTAAAAATTGCCTTCTTAAGAATAATGGATTCATTTTCTCTGCTGCTATGTCTTCCATAAATTGTACTGTAAAAGAATTGTACTTGACTCGCCTAAAATCAATTTGCATTCTTAACAATGTGCTGGTATTTTCTTGCACTGTTGTATCCTACATAGTTAGTTCCTTTCTTATTTTTATAAGCCAAAAAAGCCAAGTGTTTTGCAAGTAAAAGGCTCAAATTCTTCTCTTTCAAGCTTTGGTGTGCTGTAGGGGTGAACTTATCAGGAGGGAAGACAAGAGATGGAGGCTCTGTGGTGGGTGCCAGTGTATTCTACAATGATGTAGCAGGTTCGGATGCAGATGGGAACAAGCACCGAACAGGATCTCAGAGCAGCTTAGATAGACTAGACCAGGAACTCAAGGTAAGATCAGTTCTGTTATATAATGTTGAATATTTAAGAGCATATTTAAACATTACCTTAAATAATACTTAATTGGTAATCAGTTCTGCTATTCAGCAAAGGATAAGCAAGTTTTCTCAGGTAGAATTGAAATGATGATCAAGACAAAAAACCTGGTGCTTTGTATTGAATCCACCTACTGAAATAAATATTCACGTTTTGTCTGATGTTTACAGGCTCTGAGGTAAATCTAAATAAATAGCTAAGTATTTTTACACAATCTGTGTAGTTACTTGAGAGAGATACCAGCATTGTCAGCTTTCACAATTCTATCATGAGTCCACATTTTTTGTGTATTTCTTAAAGTTCTAACTTCTGAAATCAAGAGATTGCATGAGAATGTTTTCATTTCAAAAAAAGGTTTCTATCCTGAATGATTGCAAGTAAAACATGAAGACTTCCTCAGAAACTAGAAAGCAAAGAAAAGTCAACTTACTTTTTAAAATTCTCATGATTTTTCAACTGAATCTCATGATGCTTTGGGCCTGACTCACGATTATTAAACACTTGAAGTTGGCAATACTGAGAGCTTGCAGACATGTAAATGTAACTCTTCTTCTGACACCACCTGTCTTAGATTAGTCACTAGTTAAAAATTGCAGTTCTCTGTGTAGTTCCATTACTTTTCATTTACTCATGTATGGAACGTAAGTTTTATACCTTCCTTGTGCATCCAGGAAACAAAGTCCAAGTTCGCTTTCCTTTTGTTTTGTAATCGTATTAAACATATGCCTAGCTGTCCAGTATGAGTTTTACATACTATATGGGTATATAACTTTAAAACTGATGCCACCTGCTCCCTTCTAGTATATTAGTACATCCGCTGTTGGTTGGTTTGTTTTTGCTCTTGCAGGAACAGCAGAAGCAGCTGAAACATCAGGAAGAATTATCCAGTCTAGTTTGGATCTGTACTAGCACACACTCTGCTACAAAAGTGATCATTGTTGATGCTAACAAGCCAGGAAACATCCTAGACAATTTTATTGTTTGCAATTCTCACGTTCTTTGTATTGCTAGCATTCCAGGTAAGAGAATCAGCCTGTCCTTGGTGCCAGTTGACTTCCCTTGGAGTGGTGAGTGTTCATCTCAGAAAATTAGAGCCAGAATGTTTTAGACGCAACAAGCTAAAAGGATACAAGTTCTGTGATTAATCATCTTGATAAAAATACACTGTAGCTGACAGCATAGGAAACAACATAGCTGAGGGGAAACTGGGTTTAATCTTACATCAGTCCTGTGCCAATTTTCTACCACCTCTGATCCTGGAATTGGCCATTATCATAAGTTAGAGAGCCCTTAAAACACCAATGTAGGAATGTGACTTAATAGGACCAATAATCTGGCCCTCTATCCTCCAATACTCCAGTTTAGAGGTAAATAGTCTTTTCAGTAGTAGGAGTATTCCATAATATCCACATTTAAAGTATGGTTCTAATTTTATAATCATTATTTAGCCCACAGAGATGTATGATACTTTTCATACATACTTTTATAGGAGACAATGAGATCCCTCCCCAAGGAGCTTTATCTTTTAGCATTTAACCAAAGGTCCAATTAGGAGACAATAGGTGTGTAGGGAGGGTATAGAAAACTAGGTGGATGCTATACTTCAGGAGGTGAGGTTGGTTGCTTTGTGTGCATCCTGTTAACTCATTTATAAAAATCTATTAAAAATTAGCCACCAGTGGAGGGTTTGTGCTAGTAGGCTTTGAAAAAGCAAGTTCCTTTGAGTGAGAGTGCCAGTGTAGCACAGTAAAATCAAGTGGTAGCCTGGAAGCAAGATATGAAGGTGCATATGTGGAGATGAAGGGGGAGGGTGTGTTTAGACATGAGATTCTGGGAAGAACAGAATGTGCAGGAGACTGTAGAAAGGCAAGTTAGAGGAATGGAGTTGTGTAGACCTTGAAAGTCACAGGAAGATGAACTTGCTCTGTTGGAACTGCTTCTTGAATTAGCCTGCATATGATGATTCTTACTATTGGGATTGTTTTGAATGATACGTATTTCAAACAATGTATCATACAAAACAAAAGCAACATTCTTATCTCTGGAAATGAGCTATTATATGCATAAATTTAAATCAGAACAAACAGAATTAGATGAGGGTCTGTTAACATTTTCCCCGTGTTATCAGCATCTGTTTCTACTTTTAACCTGGCTGCAAAGTTTTGATCAAACAGAAACCTGACGTACAAGGTACAAGCGTGCAGCACTTCCTTAAATCACTTTGTCCACTTTTAATTTAAAGGATGGTTTAAGATGCCTTTTCGTGTTACGTCATTAAAGCAGGTTTTATAGGATGTTCTACTCATGTGACTCTCAGGCACTGTAGACTGTAAATATCTTTTATTGTCTAACTTGGATCTTATTGCTTGATAGATTATGCACTGTTTTACTGTAGCCAAGAAATTACATGAAGCTTAATCTGCCTTTCAGGGGCTAGAGAAACAGATTATCCTGTAGGAGAGGAAGGGTCACAAGAAGCTGACTCCAGTCAGGTGGACAGAACCTCTTTGTGTGGAAGTATGACCAGCAACAGCTCAGCAGAAACTGATAGCCTATTAGGAGGAATCACAGTGGTTGGTTGTACTGCAGAGGGTATTACAGGATCTCTCATAACGCACAATGCTAATGGTGCCTCATCTGTGACAGATAAACAGCCAGGTATGAAAATATTCATCCATGTATGTTTAGAGTTTTAAGTGGGAATACAGGGTAAGTTATCAACAGCATCAACACAAATTGAATAGATCTGCACTGAAGGAAGAGGAGGATGCTAACTTCAGCCTCTGGAGATGTGCTCTGCCACGGGAAGTCAAGTAGTCTCTCTTTGCCTCAGTTCCTCATCTGTAAAATGGTAATGGTATTAGTTCTCTACCTCACAGGGGTGGCAGACTAAATGTCCCAAAGGCTGTGAGGTGTTCAGATGGCAATAGGGATAACGTTAAGTACCTCAGATAGAGAAATAAAATAACAGAGGAGAGATGGGTTGGGAGAAACCTGGAGAGAGCGTGTGTTCAGTCAAAAGTTGTCTTTTCATGTCCTTCAATTACATATCCTTTCCCATTTAATGTGGGCTATTCAGTGGAAGCCGAAGGAATAGCTTATCACATAGGGAAATAGAAGGCAAAGAATTAATAGTAATTTGCCCATGCACTTGCCCCGGTGTCTATACAGACTGGTATCAAGTTAATTTTTAACTGAAATATTTGTTTCATAGAAACTGCAGCTGAAAGTCATGTGGTAGATGAAAATGTTCCAACAGCAGAGGAAGCAACGGAGGCGACAGAAGTCAGTGCTGGGTCAGGAGAAGATTTAGCTGATCCAGCCCAAACTGGAGTGTATACAGAGCATGTCTTCACAGATCCTTTGGGGGTGCAGAATACCACAGAGGGTTCTCCAGTATACCAGCCTAGGTACATGGCCAATGTCCACACCATTAACATTTATTAAAATTCATAAATATACCATTTTAGAGTACTGTTGAGACAAAGGTTCAGATATCTGTAAAGCACTTGAGGCCCTCATTTGGAAGGCACTATATAACTGAAGGGTTTCAAGGTGTGCGTGTAGATTAAGCTTTACACAATAGTTATGCAGAATGTCTTGCACTAGTTTCTCTAAAGTGATCTCGACTGAGAATGAAGAGTAGTTTCAATGTAACTTCATTACGTTTTCTACGCAGGTACTTCCAAAAGGGAGCGTGTTAATCTGTGTTTTAATGATTTGTTCCTTTCAACCCACCATTTCAGCAAACTGCTGGTGTTGTTCAGCACCTGGTGGACTCATTGGTATCACACTTGCTCTATTATTCATGTCTGTCACTTGGCTCTTACATTTGTAAGGGAACAAATGTAACTTGCCTCTTTCCCAGTCCAGCCAACTGCTGTGCAGTAGCTATGACAGTTGAGGGAAAACTTGAATGAGGTTTGTAGGAGTCGTTTATAAATGTAATAAAAAAAAGCTGGAACATTTCTGAGATTTTTCAAGGCCTTCAACTATTCACATGAGGTTCTATTCACATGAGGCCTTCAGCTATTCACATGGTGTGTGTATGTATGGGAGCAGAATAATGGGGCTGAATGCAATTTCTCATTCCTTATAAGAGGTAGATATCCTCATGAAATAATTGACTCTAAAAAGGTGTTCATTTCATTCGTACAATTGGTATACTTAATGGGATTCTTACTCTGCTTTAGACATACTTCTAATACACTGGATATTTAAACATTTAACAGCTTTGAATTTGGTATCTGGGTTATAGTCTGAGCAGTCTGTGCATTTGTTCAGAGTATTTTTTATCATTTTACCGTTTTTCTCAGTAGCGAGTCAGACTTGTGTAAAGACGTGGTAGAATTGCCAAATGAGCAAGATCTCGTGAGAGAAGAAGCACAGAAAATGAGCAGCCTTTTACCTACAATGTGGCTTGGAGCACAGAATGGATGGTAAGAAAATGCTAATTATAAAACTACTAAATTAAGAAGAAGAAAGCAAGGAAGAATAGTCTGAACCAAAGCTGCAGTAGTACCTTTCAGTGTGCCTTATTGTGTCCTGGCATTATAGAACATAGGAAATGTATCATTCTGTAGTATAATATACTGTACTATATATTGTAGGAGTTTAACAAATATATCTTTTTCAGAACAAAATTAAACCGTTATCTCTGACATGTCTCTCTAGAAATGCCTTTTTTTATTGAAAGAAATATGGTACTATCTGAGGGTTCTGTAGTGCTGAATGTCAGATCACTAGGATCATTTACTATCCCAGTTACAGGCTCTGTGGATAGATATTTAGTAATGTTTTGGGCAGCCAGTGGGTTAGCTGTAGCAATGCTGCAGTTATCAGTGAGATGATTTTTTTTTTCCCTAGTTAAAGCTTTACCCTGGCCAAAATTGATTAAAACTATTGTATTGTCTCTGAGACATTAACGTGGTCTTGAAGTATTAATGTTTAATTCATCCCGATTATGTCCTTGCAGCTTGTATGTTCATTCTTCAGTGGCCCAGTGGAGGAAATGTGTTCATGCCATTAAACTTAAAGATTCTATTCTCAGTATTGTGTAAGTTGCCTGAAATAATGTTTTGTAAATTTTGCTAATTTAAAGTAAACCATAATTATAGATTACTTAGATTTCCACTCTGAGTTCATTGAGACAGTAGTTAAACTAAAATTATTTATTCTGTTGGGGAAGATGATGGAGAGGTGGGTTAAGTCAGCATAGTGGGGAGCAGGGGAAGTAAAGGGGATTTTATGGATACTGAAATATCAAGGGTATTTCCAGGTTTTGGGGACTCGTATAAAGAGGAAACTATAATTTTCCTAGAGATGCGTCTTACTACTTTTTAGCTAATGTATTGTTACTATCAATTTTCTGTTTTCAGCCTGTGTGTATTACAGCCCCTTCTGTTCAGTCAACCATTTTCTAAAAATCAGAAAACTATATATTTAGGAGCAAATGTGAATTTCATTTATAAAATTATGCTGAACTGTAAGAAATTATATTTACTGTAAAATATCCTATTTAGATTTTTATATTGATCATATGAATTAAACGCTAATGAGATACCTTTGCCTCCTTTCTTTTCCCAGACATGTAAAAGGAATAGTGTTAGTTGCACTAGCTGATGGAACATTAGCCATATTTCACAGAGGAGTTGGTAAGCATTCTGCTGAACGATCTTAAGCAGAATCAGTGACCGTACAGAGATGCTTCATGATAGAAACTGAGTAAATAAAATGTATCATTAGTAAATATTTTACTTTGAAAATGAATGCACTGAATTATCTGATTTTTGCAAACAGTATTAATACAACAAGCATTTCCAGTCTCTTTAATGTTTTGTGTATCTTGTCAAACTAATTTGTTAGCATTTTGGTTGATGAAGTGTAGCATTAGATATGTTCAGGCAAACTTATTTTACAGTAATTAGGAATTCCCCTGTTCTCCCTTTCTTTCTAGTAGATAGCCAAGAAGTTCTCCTACTTGGAATCACCACCATGGATCCTCACTCTGAAGTTCTTTTGAGCTGCCTCCAGGACTGTGGAGTAATTGAAATTTTGAATTATAGGTACAGTAAGTAAAGTGCATGCATTAAGCCAGTCGACCCTCTGCCTGTATCTCCATCATTGTTACGCACCCCTTCAGTACAGATTTTTTCAGTCAGCTGGGTCATCTGAACTCCATGTTAGTTTCACTCATGCCTGTCTCTACTTCAAGTTCTGCTTGCTTTTAAAAGATAAACTTAACATTAGCTTGGTTTGTTTTCCCTTAGTTGGGTATTGTGAGGCTGGTCTTCGGAGACTTGTTTGTCATAGAAAGCTTAATGCCCTTACTTGAAAACAGCGTTTGTCATATTTAGGCCCCCACTATACTTTTGAGAACTGTATATATTAAACCTTGCTTATCTATTGATCCTGGCCACACTGTGTAGCTGTATCTAGTTCTTGTCAATAATCCATATTTTATGTTGTCATTCTTCTTCCCACCTCTGAGCAGTGAGATTGTTGCTTATTTCTGTCTTGTGTCAGTGCTGATATATCAGGTCATAAATATAGGACAGTTTTTTACTGTCACTTGTGTCCAAAGTTAAGGCTTTTTGAAGGTTGTTATATATTTTCTGCCTTGAATCCTTAGCGATGTAAAGGCCAGCATTCTGACTTGTTCTGCAAGACCTTTCTGTTAACTTCAAATGGTAGAAACCATCCATCAGTTCAGAAGACCTTTGCACCATAGAAGCACTAAAAAAAAACACTCTGGGAGTTTAATATATTTCCCTTTGAAATCAAAGAAATCAGAAGTCTTCTAACTGGAAGTTGTCCTTGTCTCATGAATTTCTGGAGGCTTTTTATTATCCAGTCTCACTTCATCAAGCTTGTATCTTCCTCTCTAGGTTTAACATTGCTGCAAATGTTTCAAATACATAATCCAGAGCTGTAAGTAATCTCCATAACAATTCATAACTGGTCGGTCTGTCATAGAGGTCTATTTTTAGTTGCAGGCCCTTGGTGGGATCAGGTTTTTCCTCTTCTCCACTCTTTTCCTTAAAACATTCACATTGATTTATATCCTCCATACAACTTTAGTATAGTCTTCCAGGCTCTTTGAGTATTTGTGAGACTTACTTCTAGCAGGATAGCCTTTTTTTTTTTTTTTTTTTTTTCCTGGCCATTATGTTGGCCAGAAAAGTCTTGTCCCATCAATTATTTTTCCATAAAAATAACATTGTTCTTATTAATGGCATTTGAGGAAAGTGAGGGCTTATTCTGAATTCTACAGAAACCAATCCACTGTCCTTCTGGTTGGTTCTTAAAACTCATTCCTATTTTGGGCAGAAGATGGGAGAGCTGGGGAAGTCTCTATATACAAGCTATGTGCACAAGCTACTTAATTATCAAAGCAGAACTAGTCATGTCTACAAGATACACAATATACCCCTGCCTCTTTGTGAGCATTAGTAGTTGGTCATGGCTGCCAGCATTAACCTCTTTCTAATAATATTGTTTCTGAAAATCTGTATTCAATATTCTCAGCCCTACCATTCCTCAACAGGCACTGTTTCTCCATCTTCTGAGTAAGGTTCTGTATGGGAGATCTCAAATAGGAGAGATGGGGGTTGTTTCTTACCAGTAATTGGAATTCTCCTGTTGGATCCTCACCACAGGTTCCTTGCTTATTTGCTATCTTCTTTGTGGCGCTTTGGATCCTTGTGATCAGCTTTTAACAGAATTAAGCAGGCATGAAGCACTGACGCAAATACAGGGAAAGGCTCAACTGGCTTGATCCTGATACTCTTACTTTAGATACCTAAAATTCCAATGGCTACAGGGTCCTTGAAGGATCTCAGGTATATGTCAAAGAATGATGATCTTTGGAGGAGATTAACCTAGAGGAGAACTCCAGTTAATGGTGAGTGATGTCATGTGTGCTATTTAAAAAAAAAAAATAATAATAAAAAAAAAAAGTGGCATACAGATAGTAGGCAGTATTTAAAGAAGTCATAACACACTTTAGACAACATAGGGGATAACCTTAGTGCACTGGCCAGCATTTCCATACTCAGACAGCTAATATTCAGTGCTATGTGTAGGTTGGTGCTCATTGTACCTGTTGTATGCCTATCCAAGCAATGCATTTAGTAGTATCTAACTGCTTTTTAAAATGCTTTGGCATACTTTGACTGAGTCACTATCTACAATCACATTCTGTAAGATCAAAAATTGCACTTATTTCCTTAGACAATAAGTCCCACACTTAATTGTTTCAGTTTAATGGAAATTATAACTCTGAATTTGAATTGACTTTTTAAATACATGTCTATCATAACTTAATGTGAATAACAGTCTTCTAAAAGATTTCAGATGAAGTGGGTTTTAGCCCACAAAAGCTTATGCCCAAATTTGTTAGTCTCTAAGACACCACAAGGACTCCTCGTTTTTACTCTTCTAAAAGTAGAGATGTACCATTTTAAAAGCAAATATGCATGCAAATTAACCTCTATGAATTATTCCTGTTTGTTTTAAAGATGGTCAGTGGGACTTGACAAACTATCACCTCTTAGACCTGGGCCGACCTCATCACTCCATCCGATGCATGACTGTTGTACATGATAAAGTCTGGTGTGGCTACAGGAACAAAATCTATGTTGTTCAACCAAAGGCCATGAAAATAGAGGCAAGTTAAAACAGTGTTTAGTTAAAGTACAATTAATTTTTGCCGTTGTCTTTTTGTCTAAATACTCTCCTCCCACCCCCAGTTTTATTCATGAACTCTGAGAAGACATTGTTCATCAGCACAGAAACAGGCCATCATTAACAAATTATCTTTTTGGAGAGAAATTAGTCAAATATCTTCTAAAATTCAACATTAATATTTCACATTGTGGTTTTTAAAAAGCAGCTTTTTTGCTTTGAGTATCAAACTTACTCCACATCTGTTTTTAAAAGTGATTGAAATTAATACCTCAGTTTTTGTGGAATCTGTGCATCAACCCCTCCTCTCCCTGAACAGATCCTATGAAATAAAACCTAGTAACCAACCAGCTTCTGCAGTGCCTACAGGGGGAGTGCACAATACACTGCGTTTTGTGGTCTTCCCCCATCCATCAGCAGCCTCTTCTAGGATTTGGCTTTCCATACCTTTATTTCTAGGGGATGGATTTTTTTTAACTTGTTGTATTAGGAGGGCGTTTGGCATCCAGATCAAGCAAAGTTAAAATTTACCTAGAGGTCTAAGCTGCTGTTTCCGCAGTACCCTACATGTACGTGGCATGTTTCATATACAGGAAATAGCCAGCATAAGTGACTAGGGATTTTAGGTGCTTTAGTTTTTGGGTGCCTAACTTGAGACCACAGTAAAGGATCTTGATTTTTAGAGGCTGAGCGCTCAGCGCCTCTGGAAAACCAGGTTTCTTTAAAGTGTCTCAAATTGGGCTCCGAAAATCACTAATCACTCTGGAAATCTTGGCCAAGATCCTTGCTCAGAGCATCTTGCAATCTACTAGGCAATATATGGGAAAAGGAAGTGAAGACAGAAGGAATTGATGCAGCCTCATCTGAATGCTTATTGTTGCGGTTTGGCATGCATCTTGTAGTTCCAGGATTGTTTGGGAAGTTATATTTATTTAATTCAGGGTTCGGCAGCCTTTCAGAAGTGGTGTGCCGAGTCTTCATTTATTCACTCTAATTTAAGGTTTCGTGTGACAGTAATATATGAACGTTTTTAGAAGGTCTCTTTCTATAAGTCTGTGAGATATAACTAAACTATTGTATGTAAAGTAAATAAGGTTTTTAAAATGTTTAAGAAGCTTCATTTAAAATTAAATTAAAATGCAGAGCCCCCCCCAGACCCGGGCAGTGTGAGTGCCACTGAAAATCAGCTCGCGTGCCATAGGTTGCCTACCCCTGATTTAATTGTACACAAGAGGACAGGATAGCAGTGGAAAGAGCCAGATAATTTTTAGGCAAATGTCTCAAACTTTACCAGCGAACCTAATTACAAAAATATAAATATATATATGATCTCTCTCTGTCTCGCGCGCTCGCTCTCTCTCTAGCGAGAAGGGTTGGTAAATCATAATGGCTCATAAATGGGGATGTAATAGCAAATGACTGTAGAGATGTATGTTGTGAGGCAACACTGCCAAGCCTTGACAAAACACACTCAAGGCAAGGTTAGTAGCTTATCGGAAAAGTTACCAATATTTATAAGATCTGGCTGAGAAGAAATTATCTTGTCTTTTTTCATGACCAATCTAATTCAAAGTATAATCTTCCATAGAAATCATTTGATGCACACCCAAGGAAAGAGAGCCAAGTGAGACAGCTGGCCTGGGTGGGTGATGGGGTGTGGGTCTCTATTCGTTTGGATTCCACGCTCCGACTCTATCACGCGCACACATATCAGCACCTACAAGATGTGGACATTGAACCCTATGTAAGCAAAATGCTAGGTAAGTTGCTGACTAATAAAATTAACCATAGTGTTTTTTTCATTCCTGTTGCTATTTGAATCTCTTTTTATCTACCATGGAGCTTGTCTCAACCAAAGAAGAAACTTAAAACAGGACATCAAAAGCCTATGGTGGCATGGAATTTAACTTCCCCAACACATCTGATTCTACTGTCACTAGTCAAACAGTCTAATACTGACCACAGAGAATCGTTGTCCTTTTGGTTCAATCTCCTGATCTTAAGGACACTGCAGACAACCATTAGGAATTTAGAACTATTTAGGAAGACAAGATGGTAGTGGGAAGAAGTGTATGAAGCCCCTGAGATTTTGCAGCCTGTAAATGTGGGAGAAAAGTTGCCATGCACTTATGGGGGAGAATACTGCGGCAAAACTTCAGATATATATTTGCGTCTCATAAAACTGAATACCTGTTTTCTGATTTTGCTACCATTTTTCCCCCAGATAGCTCTAATTAATATTAGTCTTTGAGATTTACTTCTGTTTTATCATCCATCCCCCCCCCCCCCAAAAAAAAAACAAAAACAAAAAAAACAGTATTGTTTTTTAGCTAGCCAGGAAAAATACGGTGTCAGAGGTCTTTGAACTTGTCTTTAAGTTAAATCCCTGGTTTTGGTAGGTCATTGCCTTTGCCTCGTAAGCCCAGAAGCATTTTACTGTAACGTGCAGCATTAAAAAATCATGACATTCTTTAAAATTAACTGTTTATCAGTATAGTATTTTATTCCTTACAGAATCAAGATTAGACTAGAGCACAGGCCTGGAAATTGGCCCACATGAGTTCCCCCTCTAGATTCAGTGTGACTTTGGACACACTCATTATGCTTGGTTCTGTGTAAAATGGGGACATTCCCCTCATCTCACGTGGATGTTGAAGTTATGAAATGCTCTGAGCTCCCTAGAAATCCAGATGATTATTATTGGTGCCCAGAATTTTTACTAAAGCATTTGTTTGTTTTTTTAGGTACTGGAAAACTAGGGTTCTCATTTGTGAGAATCACAGCTCTTATGGTGTCTTGTAATCGTTTGTGGGTGGGGACAGGAAATGGTGTCATCATCTCCATTCCATTAACAGAAAGTAAGTAAAATGTGAATGGATGTCTGTATCTGAATACCAAAAACAGTCGGTGAAAGTACTGTAGAAATAAGATTAAAATATGAAGTGTTATCCATGGGTTTGGTAAAGGATATAGCTACACTTATCTCCAGGTTAGTAAATATCCGAGGGCTTTTTAGCTTGCATAAAATGGATTGGTACCATCTGGTCCATCTCCTAGCAGACATCTCTCCGTATAAAACACTTCATCCCAAAGGCCTTCTTGGAATGCCAGGGATTGGATGGACACTGGGACTTGTAGCCTTAAAGAATGTCGGAATGTTGGCAGTGATCTGTGTAAGTTTGACAGCGCTGCCTATGATGCACCACTTGCGAAAAGAGGATTTCAGCTTCTCAGTCATGACAATTTGGCATGTCCCTTGAGCTCTAAATTCACATTTTAAAGCTTATTTTGGCAGTAAGGGTATAGTTAGCACAAGTCAAATAGCCTTGTTTTCTCGGAATCCATCACACAATCGATAATGTCTCCTTGGTGTCTGTGACTAGACAGGGTGAAACTGAGCTGCTTTTAAAGGCGTTGCACAAGGGTATATGAGTTGTAACCACATTCTTCAAATAGTTGGTGGGTAAAATTCAGCCATTGGTTATTCAAAAAGTCTGTATGTTTAAAAAAAAAAAAAAAGTTGAGCTTTTGCCATATGCTGGTGGGACATTCAAAAATGAAATACTTGCATTCTAGGAAAAGCAGTTAGCCTTTATAAAGGCTAATAGAACTACCAACCTCCTCTCCTTTTCCCCCTTCCCCTCCGTCCCTCAAGATAAACCACTGTTAATTCAAGTGCTATGAATGACAATATTGTCTTGAAACCCAAACATCTATTTAAATTCATTCCCTAAAATTTTGACCAAAAAAAGCTCCCTGCTAGAGACTTCATTGATTCAATTTGGATCAAAGCTTTTAATAACAGAAAATGCTTGAAGAAAGGTTTCTGAAAGGAAAAGCTGGCAACTTTAAATATAGTATCAATTGTGGTGATAAACATCCTACTGTGCAAGGTTTTTAAGGTTTGACTGTAAATCAGTCCTGAGGAAGACCTTTCTTTTAAATTTGCTGGTGGTAAATCTTCATGTTTTAATTCCTTTGTTGAGAGCACATGCATTATGTTTCTCATACTGTTCCATTACATTGATCATCCATTAAGTAATTGTTTGGGGTTTTTTGCATTGCATGGGTGTATTGAGCAAAGACATAAACACTTAAAATCATAACGAGTTTTGAAATAGTTAAATCAGGCTTCCAAAAACTAAATAGTTGCACTTAGCTTGTAGCAAAGTCAGTTTTTTAAAAGTTTGGTGGAGATTTTCCTTTTTGAATACTGTGAACCTAAAAAAGGATCCTGCCAATGCTGGTAGGCTTAATTTTAGGTCTATTAATGTTCTGGTTCATGAACACAATGATGCTTCTCTCCCTGCTTTGTACTTATGAGTAGGCAGGATTTTGTAAATTTCAGTACCCTGCCATTGTAAATGTTCGTGATTACAAGAACAGACCACATAGCTTGCATGCATACACAACTACAAAGAAACTCAGTCCCCTTGGTCTGTTGGTGAGTTGATGAGCTGGACATCTTATCTCGCACGTATAGTAGTCACTTTCTAGAGCTGATGGATATTTCAGGGTGAGGAAGAAATATTAAAACAATGTTTAACTATACATTGTTTTGCCCATCAGTTTTGATCGTGTCCATTTAAGAAAAGAGAGAAAGGGGAAACTTTACTATTTAATGATGTAACTTAACAATAATAAAAATATCACATTAAAGTGACATGGACTTCATTGACCATTTATCCTGAAACCATATAACAAGATATTGTTCTTGATTACTTTTATTGAATCTTCTTTAACTAGGTTTTTAACTATGTTAGGAGCTAAAATCTAAAACGCTGTCTTATCAGATACTCAAATATGAAAGTGGCAGGTTCTCATTAATCCTTCTCCTCTACTGTCATACCTATCCATTTCCCCTTTCCTCCTTTCTCACTTTAGCTGTAATCCTCCACCAGGGACGTTTACTGGGGCTGAGGGGTAAGTGCAGATCCTGAACAAAAATCTATTTTCAGGCTTCTAATAGCCACTTTGAGGCTGTTTCCCACTTCTATAGATTGACCCTTTGTATGTTCCTCAGTGTTTTCCCACTCAGTTACTGCATTGCAGCAGTTTTATGTTTGCTTAAATGGCCACCAATCTGCTCAGCAGTTTAGTGTATCATCCTGTGTTGCAGCTGAACTTTCATACAGACTTTGTTTTTCTTCCAGCAAATAATTTGATACCATATCTCATAACTTTGTCATTAATCCACATTGTTGACTGTCTCATTACAAATCACATTTCTTTCACCCCTTTGATAGTCTTTGGAATGGAGATGGCTTGTCTGTCTAGCATGAATAAGAAGCACTTTTCTGTCAGTGGATTTTAAATCATCCCAGCAAAAACTAAACAGTGTTTATAATGGTGTAGCTGCTTTATGCCCACAGCTGACTATTTTTAGTGGGGTTTGTGCTGGCAATAGGATACCCTATCATCAGATGCTAAGGAAATCTTCCTTTCACATTTTAATTTAGTTATATATTTGAATGATTTAGGATTTGTGTTCATTGAGACATCAATTAGATGTATTGTATATTAAAGATATTTTTCCCTCACGAATTTAGGGTTTTTTAAAAAGTAAATCTTAAGACAATTATGCTAGACGAATAAGAATCCTACTCCATTTTGTGATGTACTTCAAATAACCAAGCATGCAGTCTTATTTTTTCTTTCCAGCTCTGTCCTGAATTGGCATTTCTGCCCTTCTGTTCCATTTTATCTGAATTGGCTTTAGCTTTTAGATAGTACCATAAGGTTACTTAACAAATAACCGCTTCTACAGACTGAATTTTCAAGTGGAAAACATTTTTGTTCTTTTCTTTTACAGCTAATAAAACAACAGCAGGCTCTGGAAACCGTCCTGGGAGCGTTATACGTGTATATGGGGATGAAAACAGTGATAAAGTGACTCCTGGAACATTCATACCATATTGTTCAATGGCACACGCACAGCTTTGCTTTCATGGGCACCGTGATGCTGTTAAGTTTTTTGTTGCAGTACCTGGTAAGCTCTGTATTCCTGTTCTTAAAATGCGGGGTTTTGCCTTTTTTAGATCTCTGCTCCGTGGATGCAGTGTTGAGATAGGCAGAGCCAATGTGAGCGGGAAAACCCCATATTCAGAAATGGAGTTAGGATTCTAGGCTTCAAACCATAGTGCATTTGGAGAGAGACCTCCTTGCTTCTGAGATAGTGGGTCAGCATTTCAGTTCAGAAAGCCCCATCCTGTTTAATGGTACGAGAATGGTCTGCGTGGTAGTGGAGAAAATGCTTTGCTTTCATCTGGGAGGAGATGCCATGCAGGGGTGAAGAAGGGAGGAGTTGAGCACTTGGCTATTAAAAAGGTAGTGAAATGAATTGGTAGATGGTTACAGCTGTGATGTAAGAATTTGGCACTAGCCAGCCCAGTTCCTGTCCTCAAGGAACATTCTGTATGAATGATGCACAATTGATAGAGAATGCCCCTATTGTAAAAATATTGGTTCAAAAAGCCAAGCACGCTTTTTTTAGAAACTAGAATGCCAGATGCATGCCCATATTGAATGTGCATACACAGACGAGTTGGCCCCAGGAAGGCAGGAGTTAGATTATTTGCTTAAAAAGGTGACAGTGCTTTAATGATACGTAAAGAATTCCAATTGCTCTGCTCTTTTTCTAAAGTCACTGTTGAAAGTGGATTTAACTGTTGTACTGAAACGGAATTAGCTTTACATTTCAGTATCAAGTAACCAAACTAGACTTGTTGCATTCTTTAATTTACATTAAACAAATTATTCATACCTAAATTCAAGTAACCTGCATCAATTTTTCCTCTCCCTAAAACATGAGGGGAGAAAAACACAAGATATATGCAAATATACTCTACCCATGTTTTGCTTCAAGCCTTTCATGAGAAACTGAACCTGTTTGGATTAGATGTTCCTTAGAAAGAGACTATTTATTCACTGGTATTCCAGTTTGCCTTAAACCATTTCTTTCCTCCTGTTCAGCAACAAGTTTACTATCAGCATTATAGCTCTACCAGTCAGGA
Source organism: Chelonia mydas (assembly GCF_015237465.2). Taxonomy (NCBI): domain Eukaryota; kingdom Metazoa; phylum Chordata; order Testudines; family Cheloniidae; genus Chelonia; species Chelonia mydas. The sequence goes on from NC_051254.2 coordinate 12,749,262, forward strand.
AGCAGCAGACATGGTTTGACAAGTGAGCGGTTAAAAAGCGATCTTTTTCTGTCTGTCCAATCAAACTGTTCAGGTGGAAGCTAAAATTCTACGAGCACTGGTTCCTGTGTGTTTTCCACAGATGGATACACATGCACCCAAGACCAGAAAATCTTGCAAGTAGTGTCTCTTGGTCCACACCTGCACCCTGGAGCTCCCCAGGCTCAGTACTGAGGGTATAAAGGGAGGTGCAGACTGACCGCCTCTCCAGTTCCTTCTTATTGCCACATAGCCTGAGTTGGAATTCTCTGTCTGAAGCTAACTTTGCAGGGTCTTTATTTGTAAACATAATGGCTTATAGAGTTTAGTGGTTTTGGTCATCTCTTTATAATTAGTGTAAATTAGTTTTCCTCACTTCAGGGACCCTTTCCATTTCCCTCCTTATGGGAAGGACTATGCCCAGAGTTCTGGGGTTCAAGAATTGTTTTCTGTGCCTTGCTCCTTCTCTGCCAGTGATGACCACCAGTGCTGTCTTTGCTGCCTTGGGGGAGGCCCATGTCTCCTCCAAGTGCAGTATCTGCTGCTCCTTCTCTCCCCAGGCCCAAGTAAGATGAGAGCAAGTACCTTATGTAGAAAGCCATGAAACCCCAGTCAGATCCAGGCAGGGGAGAGCCCCCCCCCCCCCCCCCCAATACATTGGCCTCAGCCCTCAAGCATCTTCGCTCTAAGCGTGAGTTCCGAAGCAGAGGCCAGATCTGATAAAACCAAAGACCAGTCGTCTTATGAGAGTAATGGATACTGACACAGAAACAGATCCCTTTCAGATCTGCTCCCAAGAGAAAGGATCCCGCCTGACTCCTTCCAAATTGGGTGAGTCCTTGTACTCAGGTCCTAAAGACTTTAGATCCACTTAATCCTCCTGACCGCAAGGATCCAATGTTACCAATTCAGTACCAGCTAGTAAGGCAAAAGATCACCACTACCAGCACTAGCCAAGAGCTCCAGATGGGACTTTTTTCCTCCAACAGTACCAGCCCAATCTCATAAGGACCCACCAACTACTAAGCCTGTGGATGTGCCTGTTCCGACAGTACTGACTACTGGAACCCCTCATGCTCAGGAATGGACTGAGAGTTAATCTCCCTGGAGGATATCTTCGCCCTCCCATAGCCAAATTTTGCTCTGCTTTCAGGTCCAGTCCTTCCGAGAGACATTTCAACACCAGAAAAGGAATCCACCTTGAGGAACAAGAGCTGCACTCCTCTGTCCACAAGCTGGTGTCTCCATCCACCAGCATCAACAGTACCACAGATGGAACTGGATCTCACCATTTCATCAGCTGAATCCGATATTCAGGACAAACCATTGCCTCCACAAAGGACCAGACAGGGCTTCTAGACTGTCCTGAATCCATTCTTTGAGCAGATTACCCTCCCAGGAACTGCTGGTATCTGATGCCTTCCCTCAACTAGCCTTCAAACCATCATACTGGCCCTGTTGGGGTCCATGGATCACTACACACAGCACCCTGGATCCATGCAAGAGTTTCACCAGCCCTCTTCTCCTAGGCAACAGCAACTGACTCCACCAGCATATATGGAGGAGGAGGAGGACGATGTTGAACTGGATCTGAACTGGATCCAGGGTACTGACAAGCATCTCCTCCTCCTCCCCTGATGAAGCAATCACCCCATCCCCACTTAATGCCCACAGGCAATACCAAAACCTCTCACAGTGGGTGGCAACTGAACTTTAGATCCCACTTGAGGAAGCTCATGACACAGAGCATAAGTTTTTGGACATACTATAAACCACATAGCTCTCCTAGTAAATGAGGCTGTTGTGGAACGAGCCATAGTGATATGGTACACACCTGCATCATACACCCCTACTCCCAAAGTAGCTGAGAGAGATGTCCCTCCAAAAGGGGCAGAATTTGTGTCGTGTCCCCTCCCCCCACCCCCAACTCCCCAGTAGTACAAACAGCTATGGAAAGATCCAGACAACAGGATGCCTCCTGTGGACAAGGGCACTAAACATCTTGACCTCCTTGGGAGGAAGGTGTTCAGATCCACCAGCCTCCAGTTTACTAACTGCGCCTGGTGAACAGTGATTGTCAAGTGTGATTTTTTTTTTTATGAACTATTTAAAGTTCTTGGAGCTTAGAGATAAATTTCTCAGGAGGAAAGGGCCCAATTACAAACCTTTGTCGATGCGGGTAGACTCATGGCAAAAACTTCACTTCAAGCCACAGTTGATGTGGCTGATGTCGCATCTATAGCTATAGCCACTGCAATGGTAATGAGGCATAAATTTGTGGCTTCCCTCTTTGGGGTTGCCCAGAACACAATCAAGGTGTCGTTTGACTGAACTAATCTCTGACAGACTAGTCTTTCTACATGTCTTAAAAGACTCCAGGACAAGCCTGTTTCTCCTGTGCATTTATACCCTGGCTTGGAAGAAGACCTACCCTAAACAGGTATATAAACCAAAGTTTCTTCCACAGCCTTTCTGTCATTGACCCATATGAAGTGGCAGAAATTGCAAAGACCAAGATATGCAACCCCATCCACCTCAGTGTCAGCCTCCCGGTAAAGGTTACTTTTGGTGGAACACTCAGGAGTTGTGAACCATCACAGATGCCATCCCCTGCACAGCATTATTCACCCACAACTGGAGGGCTATAATCATGGACAAATGGGTACTAGATATGATCCACTTTGGTTACACTGTCGAGATTCTTTCTCCACCTCCCCAGAAACCACCTTCCCAGCCCTTCTTTAGGGATCAGTCTCATGAGGAGATTCTCTGACAAGAGGTGGACACTTTTTTCTCAAGTGAGAGGCTATAGAGCAAGTGCCACCTCAACATCAAGGGAAAGAGTTCTACTCTTCGTATTTCGTAGTTCCCAAGAAAGGATGGAGGCCCATTCTTGACTTGCATCAACTAAATATTTTTATTTGCAAATTCGGCGTAGTTACGTTGGCACTGATAATTTCATCTCTGGAAGAAGACAGATGGTTTGTTGCTTTCAGCATGAAAGATGATTAATTTCATGTGAATGTTCACCCATGGCACAGAAGGTTTCTTAGATTTCTAGTAGGACAGGAACACGACCAGTTCCAGGTACTCCTGTTTGGCAACAGCACTCAGGGACTTCACAAAGGTCTTCTCAGTGGAGGTGGCACAGATGAGACGTGGACTTGCTCCAAACAGGAAGATCCAGCTGCGAAGTTCATCTTTGCTTTGCCTCCTGGCATCTTTGGGAATCTGCATGAACATGGAGAAGTTTACTGACTCTCAGACCATAGACTTAATAGGAGCGATCCTAGCCTTGACCTCAGCAAGGGCATGTCTCCTTATGGACAGATTCGAGGCCATGAGCAGCCTGATAAGCCATCACTCACAGACCTCCAGCTACTGTCAAGGTCTGTCTTTCCCTACTAGGCAACATAGTCTCTTATACTTGCATAATGCCATTTGGCAGGCTTCATCTCCATTGCCTAATGGCCTGGCTTTGGTATTTTTACTAGACAGACAGTATGAATACCGAAGTGACAGTCCCCACCAATGTCAGGCCTTCCCTCACCTGGTGGATGAGCCCAGAGCAAGTGTGTGCTAAAGTCCCTTTCCTTCCTCCCACATCTGACACAATCATAATCACAGAGGCATCCCTCATAGGCTAGGGAGCCAACACGGGTGACCACACAACACAATGTACGTTGACACCTTCAGAGGCCAGAATGCTCATCAGTCTCCTGGAACTAAGAGCAGCCAGACAGGCCTGCAATGCATTCCTCCCACTTAAACAATCCCAACCTGACCAGATAATGTTGGACAACTTGATGACTGTCTTCTGTATAAACAAATAAGGAGGGATGAAATCTCCTCTTCTGTGCGTAGAGTCAATCCTCTTAGGGAACGGGTGTATCTGGAATCACATCACACTCTGTGACATACCTCCCGGGTGCACAAAACTCAGAGGTGGATAATCTCAGCAAGCACTTCTCCACCGACCATGAGTGGGAGATACACAATTCAATGCTAAATGAAATCATCACTCAGTGGGGAATGCCATCCCGGGACCAATTCGCCAAATCACTGGACATGTGCTCGATGTCCCACCTATCCATGAAGGTTGTCTTCCTTCTCACCATCATGTCAGCCAAAAGGCTGAGCAAGCTGTGGGCACTTCTGGCTGACCCACTATACGCTACTTTTCATAAAGAAAAGGTATCCCTTTGCCTCCACCCAAAATTAATTGGTAAGGTAATTTCAGAGTTAAATATAAATCAGTCAATTCACTTACCAGTATTCTTTGCAAAGCATTCTACCTGCAAAGTATGAAACCAATTTAAAAAATGGCAAGACACTTGCTATAACAGAGCAAGAATGCAAACAAGTGGTATCTGCTCAGAGACTACGTGGGTTTTTGGTTTATACTCCGTTGATATCAGCGCATCTCCCTTCCCGGGATGAGGTGAGGGCCCATTCCATTAGAGCACAGGCAACCTCAGTGGTATCTCTTCAAGCAATGCCAATGCTGGACACTTGTAAGGCAACAACCGGGAGTTCCAGCGACACCTTCATTACACTTTAGTCCAAGCCTCTTCTGAAGATGCAGCCTTTGGAATGGCAGTATTACAGACATCTGTACTGTGTGCATCCTTGCATCCCCCTCCCATTTGACTACCTCTTACCTGTCGCACATGTGAAATACACAGACCAGCACTCAAAGAAATGGAGGGTTACTTATTTGTAACTGGAGGTTCTTTGAGATGTATGGTCCCTATCGGTATTCTACTACTTGCCCTCCTCCTTCTCTGCTTTAGATCATGACAGGATTCACGGTAGAGAAATAACCGGAGAAGCGGTCTATCCGCTCCTCCCTTTATATTCTGAGTGCTGAGTATGAGGAGCTCCAGGGCACAGGCGTGGATCAAAAGACGCTACTTGCAAGATTTTCCAATCTCAGGCACATGGTACACACACATTCCCACATGTGAAATACAGATAGGGGCCACTCCTCTCAAAGAGCCTCCAGTTACAGGTAAGTAACCTTTATATCTCACATCTCTTTAAAGAGTTAGGGGATAATCTTAGCATGGCCAGCATTCTGTCTCTTGCTGATGGGGTCTAGCATCAAGGCTGAGAGTAGCTGAATGCATGGTTGGCCATAAAATATATGTCTAGCAAAGCCACAGCGCTATTCGTCCGTAATCAGTTACTTTGAAGATATTTCATATTCAAGGTGCTGAATAAAAACCATGTCTTTTTCTGAAATACAGGTCAAGTTGTTTGCCCAGCCAACAGTGGTGGAGCAGAACTATCAGGTGATAAATCTGCCCAAGAATTCTTCAGCCAAACTCCCTTAAAATCTATGTTGGTGATAAGTGGAGGAGAGGGATATATTGACTTCAGGATGGGTAAGAAGTTGGATCTTGCAAAATGTGTTTTCATTACCCTTGTATAATGCAGTAAAAGTGCTTTATGATAGTTAATGACTTGATTTGTTTTTCTGTTTAAAAGCTAAATCTGTTATGAGGCTTCTAAGGAAGGGGACAGTAATTTAGGAAAGTTTCTGGTATCTGAATATGTTTGGATAAATATTAGCCCTGTATGGATTTAATAGAAGACTTAACTGTAACTGTAACCATATTCTTTCTGAAAATAATGAGTTATATTAGTCTTAGTGCCTTTCATCCAGAAGGATTTCAGAATGCTTTCATACATTTCGATACACTGTAGCTCATATATTAACTATCCAGGAATCTCTTCACTCACCCACTTCTGAAATGCAGCCACCTTTGGGATAAAACCCAACAGCTGTTTAACATCTACACTACCTAAGATAGGACAAACAGGACTTTATTTGGGGAGTGGCAGAAGTCTTCTCATTTTCATTAATGGACAAGTAAGTCAGTGACACATTTGAAATCGGGCTGTGGAGAAGAGATAGATAAAGTGAAAAGGTTTTAGTCAAATCTTTGTCAAGACTAATGCAATCTGCATACAAATATTCATTCAAACCCCATTTTTCAAGCCCTAGTCCATGTTCCTGTATTTCTTGGACTACTTTGACAAGAAGGCATTAAGTGCTTTTGTGTTAATATCTTACATTGCTGGACGTGTGCCCTTGGCTTAATTTACCTTTTAATAAACCTGATTTTTAAAGATTACATGAGTCTTTGTCCAGAAATCTTAAAATTTTCCTTTTATAAGAAAAAAGAAAAAATCAGTTCAGATCTATGCTTGCCCTTTTTTTATATAGAAGCTTGTAACGGTTCCTGTTCTGGTAACACTCTTGCATTGATCCCACCTGTATGGACTTGGTATACGTTTACCATATAAACACGGGTTTACTTAATCAAAAAGCCTTTGCTTTAGGAAAGAAATACATGAATGAGAAGTGTAAGAGTTAATAGGTGTAACCATTACAAAACAGTTAACAATGTACAATCCCTTGTCCCCTCCAGTCAAAATTATAAAAGTATGTCTGCAAGCTCTTCCTCCCTGTTGCAATCCCACTCATGTCAACACTTCCGCTTGGATGATATGCAGGGTAAACATTGTGTCCCTTTTTTATTTTGCTTTATGTACCCTAGCATCAAACCTTAGATTCTCAGAAAATAAATGAGACATTTATAAATTACAGTTAATTTAAGCTAGGGCTAGTATTAATAAATATGGTCTTCAAAATGCAACGTTGTGGAATATTTGTAGTGCAAGTTTCCAGCTTGCTAACTTAGTTTTTTGTTAAGGATTTTGAATCTGCTGCTGCTCTAGGGGCAGATGGCAACTGTCTTTTATTGCGTATTCTTGCCCATTACTACACTGACCCTTCCTGGTGTATAGTGCTAATACCAATGTATTTTCATTGGTATGTTCAGCTGAATCTAAGTTGTCGTTTCTCAGGTGATGAAGGTGAGGAATCTGAACTTCCTGGAGAAGCTCTGCAACTTGAACCTTCTGTAGCCAAAGCTGAGAGGAGTCACCTAATAGTGTGGCAAGTAATGTATGGCAATGAGTGAACCCACTAAGAAGCAGCTGGAGGCTGAAAAAAGGCTTCTGCATGTTTTCTGGTTTTTTATTTTTGCGGAATCTGTTTCACTACATGGTGTTGAAGCATTTGTTTGCTGTTTAACTTTATATCGCAAATCTGTCAGACCTTAACAATACAGGAATTAGCTTGTGCTGTTTTACTGCACCAGTGTTACATAGGTAAGATCAGTATAATGAAGAAATCAGTGTTTCCTTTCTCAAGACTGGTGACCACTGGTAAGCAATCCAGAGAGCTTACTGTACCACAACAATCTAATGTAGTTCACTTCTTTTGCTAGTGTCACTCTCTATCACTAATTGAGTTAAACTTCATTACAGCTGAGATTAATTTATCTGTACAACATATTGAGTGAAACAGCAAAGTTGTTCCCAGTGTATTATAACATTGACAAACTAATATCAGATGAATTATCAAGATTCATGTATACATTCAGTGAGGGCTAAAGTGAATTGTAAATTTTAACTTTTATTTTCAAACCTGACAAATTGTGTTTATATAGTGTATACAGTTTTGTTTGTGGTTTTCATCAAAACTTCTGGGGGAAGAGGGGATTGTATAGAAGAACTTAAAACAACAATATTTAAATAAAATTTCATGTTTGACTGCTGAAGAACTCTAAAGTTTGAGAACTGCTACCCTCAATAACGAACGGTTTGGAGAACAGTCTTCTCGCTTTTTCCTTGTCAATTGGCAACGTCTCTGTAATTTCCAAAGGACACTTAGACATTGGGATGATTATAAAACTGAAAAGTTGTAAAATCCTTGAGCAGGGGATACATTTATTTTCTTCATGACTTAAATCCATATATCTTTTCTTAGACCCTAGAGCAATCTTCTCTGCCTGCTAGTCAAACTCATGAGTAACTGTTATGGAGGTTAAAGACCTCAAACAGAGCAAAAGAACTGACTGACAAAAAAGAAAATACATTCTGCCCAAATGAAATTGCAAAGGAACTTTCAGCTCTATAATTAGGCAAAAAACACATAATTGTTTCATATCCCTGTTTAGGTAGTGAAATACTATGTTATTTAGAGAAAAGAAAAACACATTAACAGATTAAGTAACATTTAAGATCGAGTTAACTGACAGAAGCCAGGAGAGTCCAATATCAAGGCGGACATTCTGTCTACTCACCATATATTTTTTTAACCACAATAGAGTGAGTTCAGGATTGAGTGTCTTCCTTTTGCTTTGAATTTCCTGAGTTGGTATCAAAACTGAGTTGAACACTTTCTATATAGTTTCTGTAAAATGTATAACACTTAGCCAGTTTGTTCGTTAATTTAGACTCTGAACAGTAGACATTTTTAAAAATCTGAACATTCAGCACGTATCCCGAAAAGACTGGGACTGTCTGAGCAATCTGTTTAAGTGACAGAATGGAACAGTTTCAAAGGAATAAATATAGACAAACGTTTTTTAAAACTGCCTAAACATTTTTATGCAATAGGAGCAGTTCTGGTCTATCAGGCAAACGTGTTTATATATTTTTCTTAATTTTTTAAAAACACATTTAGCTGAGGTCTATTGTGTAAATATATATTTAGGCAGCTTTTTTCAAAGGCATATCATATCTGATAAACCAGAAAAACTCCATTCAGGTCTATTGGTTAGATTTATATGTATAAATACTTTTTAAACAGCATATTTTGTACACAACTGTTCCACTCTCGTAAATATGTATTTAGGACATAAGCTATGTAGTAAAAATCCTTATTAAAAATGCCTAATATCTTGGTAGTGTATTTTCTCTCCAGAATGCCAAACATGATGAGAGTGTTATTCACAAATCATTTTCCAAATTTTCATTTTTACAATCAATCTTGAATTGCTTTGGCTTAAATATGAAATCTGGGAACTTTAAAAAAAATACAAGTACATAAAATCAGACTGTCTTAAACACTGTTATAAGAAAGACCTATTTAAAAAATATATATATATATATTTAGATTTGTATGCTGAACTTCAAGCACATTTGAGTTATATCTCATGAAATTGGTGTCTGAGAAAAATGCTGACTAAACTTTAACAGTAATGCAAACATCACTACAACTGGTGCAGTTTTATTGCTCCTCCTGCCATCTTTCCTTTTAAATTTAACTTATTGGCTATTAGGAAAACATTCTATAAGCTTTATGCACCAGTGGATTTTCACTTTCATGTATTCTCAGAACGCACAATTCTGTTCCTTAAGTCTTGTATAGCATTTTATTTGTAATTATTAACGGTTTCTCTGAACTGCTTCACTGCTGTCAAATAGAGCAGATGTGTCTGGCAAGTGCATCCCTCGTCTTTTTTGCCAAATCAAATGTGTCTGGCACACTGTGCCATTCTAGTCACTTCAGTGGACCAGCTCTTGCAAAAATGGCTGCAGAGGCAGAAGTGTTTGTGTCCAATAGTGGAGGGGTTTTAAAGGAAACACGGCCTGTCACTACAGTACAACTGTGGGTGTAGAAGAGGGGGCTGCACACTACTCTGCATTATTCATTTTAAAATTTATCCCCTGTTCTAAGGACCAGTAGGTTAAGGGCATACTACTTCTCCTCACAATGCACTGGGATTTATAAATTCCAGATCACTTTGAAGGGTGGGTAAAGCACGTAAAAACCCCATGCATCAAGATGACAAACTCCTAAAAATCCTAAATCTCAAGAATGTGTTTGTGCATCACAGACTTGTGGTTTAAACGTCCTATAAAAAGGAATCAATTTCTTGATAGCTACAACTTGTTAATAGTTTGAAAACATTTCGAGCACAAAATATGCAGCACATTACTTGTCTGGATAAGTGTGTTTGCATGGTAAAGGTAAAATGACTTATATAAGCTGCTGTATTGTTCATTTCTTGTAAAGGTCTTCCTGCATTGGATCGGATAGAGCTGGCAGAGTGTAGACACTTTATCATAGGCTGCCTTCGTAACAAACAAATGTTAAAACTGTTTTATTATACTAACTGTTCTAAAGAACATATGTCTTTAAAATGGTGTGTAACTGAATATTTATTTCCATGTGAGTATTATAAAAGTTACCAAAGGATTAAACTTGATTTAGCACTCTTGTAAGTGACCCTGTTGAGCTGGGGTCTTGTAAGTGACCCTTGTCTGTAAAATGAGACACAGTAAAAAAAAATAAATAAATAAAATACAGCTCTATGTGGAAGTTAAATATTTTTCTAACAGGGTTATGCCATATTCTAACAACATATGTTGCACCTCAGAGCATTTTTCTATACACTAAATGTCTTTCCCAGCCTCTAACAAATTAAGTTTCCTTTATTAATTTTGTTGCACATTTCTCAACCTTTTAAACCTATTTTAAACATTTTATGGTCTGTAATTTGACAGTTTTGTCAGACACTTTACGCTGAATTTTACTTGCCTCTGTAATCTGAGATGGATACTACAGCGTTCAACTTGCTGTCTGTTAAAACTCAAGGCTTTTCTGTGAGCAAGAAAGCTCATATAGCAGTGTAGTTATTTCAGTATTTATTTCTATTGAATCCTTGGGGTTCAGAATGTAACTTTGTACATGAAATATATATAAATATGTATATGAAACATGCAATGGATTTGGTGTTTTCTTTGTAGACTCATGCTAAACGTGTGTAACAATTGGTACCAGAAGACAATTGTCAAATAGTTTTAAATTAACAGCCAAATAACTTCATCTTAAGTAATTGATGTAAATGTGTAATATCTGTAACCAAGAGCCAGGCTGCATTCTCCCATGGTAAAACCAGCAAGAGGGGGCTAATGAAACTCTTCATGGAGTTTCTCATTGATTGCTGCATGGTGGGTGGACAGACCGCATTTACCTCTCAGTGGAAATAATTGAATCCATTCACAAACCTCATGACACTGCAAATGCCCTGGTCTTTCAACACCAGCTCTGGCTTCCTGATGGCCCCTGTACCTCTCCTGACCACATCTATTCAGCAGCTCCGTAAATGTGGAGTTCTTCACTTCAGGGTGGGTGTTGGGAAGGGGTTCAGAATTTGGCTTGATCATTCACTTTTCCAAAAAGCATCTCTCTGGGTTGGCTGGGAGATTGCAACCTTGTGGCCCTGCCCCCCACTCTCACGGGGCTACTGGTCCCTACGGAGCACTAGACCTTTGGGGTTTTGTTAGTAGCCAGGATCTTGATTTTCATCTAGAAAGATTTAGTACAGAGTATCAAGCACAAGTGTAATGACTGCCCTGCTGTATTTGACACAGCCATCCCTATTCTACAATAGTTTAAGCTTCTAAGGTTGTCTTCACGGGAGAGTTAATTCAAGTCAACTCCTCTGGTGTTAGCTTAGCTCAAGAGAGCAGCCACAGTGGGATACAAAATTCCAGGTGCAGTGGTGACTGGATGACCAGCTAACTTAGAATTGTACTACAACTCTACCCAAAGGGGCTAGTGCCCCTGCAATAGAAATATTTAAACTTGTTCATGTCCAGGGGAGGAGAGGGGAGGAAGAGTGAGCCCTAACAAGGCTGGAGCTGTCACAATGAGGTCCAGGATTGGGCCTGGGAGCAGCAGGTAGGAACCCCCAGGACTTTCCTTTTCAGCCTGAAGCCATCTCTCACCACCCCTACACCAAGTCTCAGTACCTCCCCCTCCCAGACTCCGATTGTAGTGCAGTACCTGATAGGCCAGTCAACTCTAGTTTAAAACATCACCACACTCAAATGTAGGGTTTTTGTGTGTGGACAGTTAGGGACAACACACAAGTTAACTGCAGTGAAGACAAGTTCTAAGTGACTTTCAAGTAGAGCAAGTTGCACATGCTTAACCTTGACATAACAAAGGTATGGTCTCGCCTTCCACTCAGTTCTTCAGGGAGCCTGTTAACGTAGTCTGGCTGGTTTTGGTGGATTTTAAGTTGTAGCTCCTCCATGCTAGGGCTGTCTCTTTCATTGAAATTTTTTACCCACAGCTTGTTCAGATGGGGTGGCTTAAAGACTTTTTTAGTCTTGCTTTTTTTTTCCCTGGCATTTTCCTTCTGGTCTTGGGAACACAGATGAAAACTAGCTCACTTTGTTAGCTATAGCCATTTCTTGTTCTTTATTGTTTATGACTTCCCTGGTTAACTTTTCCTCCCTTTTAAGAGACTTTTTTACTGCCTTATTCACTTCCTAATCATAGTTTTTGTTTTGTTTTTAAAAGCTGGCTCTAGTCACAGGCAAAAATCAACCTATAATTCATGTTAAGAATCTAGAGGATTTCCACTTATGATTGCAGCTCAGATGAAATAGTTTCTGGCACTGGACTGTATTTTCCTTTTCACCTTGCCAAAGTATCTGACTTGACTCTTTCAAGCCAAAACACAAGTGGAGCTATTTGAGCCCAGACACAAAGGAAATACTTAGTGAATTATAAAGGTAGGAGGAAAGAGAAGAGAGACAATGCCAAGAGATTCATTCTTCATGCATGGACACAATGTTCAGCTAGTGTCAGCTTCCAACTTTTGCTAGCTTACCTGCTGCTGTTTAGCCGTCTGTTAGATGTGTGGCTTACTTTGTTTTTTAGCAAATGGTCACCTCGGTTTACTTTTCTGTAAGTCTTTTAAAACTATTTAATATTTTTTTATGGCCTGCTAGAAAGGTGAAAATACACACACACACACCCCAAAGCATTATGGGACACAAGGCAACGTGGCTATAGTTCTAACACTAGTTACATCATCTAGGCCATTTCCCTGCCAATGAAGGCTACGGCTAAGGACAGTGCAGTTCAGCACAATCCATTGTAGAACCGACGTAAAGTGACTATACATATTTAAAAGATACATTGGTCCTGTAAACATTTTATGGCAGATAACAGGAGGGGGGATGTGGGGTCATGTGCCCCCCAAGCTTTCTGCCTTCCATTTCTAGCCAAGCATCCACCAGCACTTGGGGGGGCTTGCGGGTCAGAGCCATCGCAGTCCTAGGGGCTCAGGAGGAGCAGCTGAGTCCCAGGGTGCTCCATTGAGGGACCATCCAGCTGGGCAGCAGGCTGGGGCCAGGAGGGCCATTGGAGCTGGCAGGGCTACTGCTGGTGCCCAGCAGTGGGGAGCTGAGCTGGTGCGGGGAACTAGCAGATCCCATCCCCACTTTCCCTGAACTAGCTGCAGGTGTTGGGCTCTGGAGGGGCTTCAGCAGCTGTGGAGCCCAGCCAGAGGTGGCTCAGCAAGGGAGGGCACCCCCAGCAGGAGGAGCAGCACCATGTGTGGCTGCTGCCTCACTCACAAAGCCTAGGGAACAGAGCAGCCCAGTGCTGAGCGTGGAGGGGTGAAGAGGGCTCTAAGTTCTTGCCCAGGGTGCTTCTGTAGAGCCTGCAAGTTTGGGGTGGGAACAGGCTGGAAATCACTTCCTTCACCCCACTCTAGCACTTGTCTGAGGGAGGGAGAGGCTTCCCCCAAGCTGGCGCTGCTCTGGGCGGCTTTTGCACGCCTAGGGCTTGGCTCCTCCTGGGCAGTGCCCCGTGCGGGAGAGTCTTGGGCTTTCCTGGGGTGCTGGCCAGGGAAGCATGCAAATGACCGATGGGTGGGCAGCAGAGGTGACATATGGGGTGGTCAGGTGCCCCCCCAGAACCTTTAAATTGTGCACCGCCTCTCCCCCCCCCGCCCCCAAACTATCAACTGTTACCTGTCTCTGGTAGATAAATGAGCCTTTGCTAAAGCAGCTAGAGCACAAGCAAGTAATATGTGCCTCATTTCCCCATCTGGGATAACACTGAGCTACAGCTGAGAAGTGCAGTGAGGTGCTAAGGATTGCTAGGACTACACCATGCCTAAACTGAAGTGTGTGTTCTGGCGTAAAACAGTCCATGGCTCGGAAAATTTCCACAGTGTGGCTTTAGTCACCAGCTTTTTAAAAACTGGGAAGTTTCTTGGAACAGCCTCTTGCCAATGAACATCCATTTAGACTTGGCCTCCTTAGGACAGTGCTGAGTATTGGAAACGAGAAAGAAATAGATGTAGCGAGAACGGGTTCTCAAAGAAAAGAAAAATCTTATAGATCAAGTTACAAGGGAAGATTACTGAAGTTCAGACTATTAATAAATTTTTACACATTCTTTTGTGACAAAAGAGAAAGGATTAAGAGGGATGGTTAAAAAGCAGGAAGGGAGCATTGGGATCAAACAAAAACGGCCAATGTGTAGGTCTGCCACGTCTCTTCTTGTTTCTAAACTTTTGTATTACCTGTTTTTTGGGGGGAGGAGGATTAGTTTTTGTTGTTTTTGGGGGGGGGGGGCGGGGAGGAGAGTTGGTTTGGTTTTTTTGCCAGACATTCAATTGAGGGCCATAGCAATCTCCCTTACGAGGTGGAGTTACTTGCTACATGGACTCAGACTCCCTCCTGCAGTGCCTCTATGTGGAAATAACAGGAGGGCAACAAGTGCTAAAGCTGTGAGTGGCTTTTCAAAACTGGTCCCTTGGTCATCTTTCATTACAGCACTTTCACAATGTAAAGCAGGGGTGAGCAGACTATGGCCTGGGGGGCCACATCCAGTCCTCCAGATGTTTTAATCTGGCTCTCAAGCTCCTGCCGGAGAGCGGGGTCTGGGGTTTGCCCCACTCCGCACAGCTCCCAGAAGCAGTGGCATGTTCCCTCTCTGGCTCCTACGTCTAGAAGCAGCCAAGAGGCTCCACATGCTGCCGTTGCCCCCTGCAGCTCTCGTTGGCCAGGAATCGCAGCCAATGGGAGCTGCAGCGGTGGCATCTGTGGCTAGGGCAGAGCGGCCTGGCTGTGCCTCCACATAGGAGCCGGAGAGGGGATAAGCTGCTGCTTCTGGGAGCTGCTTGAGGTAAGTGCCCCCTGGAGCCTGCACCGCTGACCCCCGCCTGCACCCCTGCCCCAGCCCTGGTCCCAGTCCAAAGCACCCTCCTGCACCCCCAAGCCCTCATCCCCAGCCCCACCCCAGAGTCCTCACCCCCCCCACACACACATCCCAACACCCTGGCCCAGCCTGGAGCATCCTCCCACACCCTGAACTCCTAATTTCTGGCCCCACCCCAGACTCCTCACCCCAACCCCCAATTTTGTGAGCATTCATGCCCCGCCATACAATTTCCATACCCAGATGTGACCCTTGGCCCAAAAAGTTTGCCCACCCCTGCTGTAATAGATGCTAGTTAAGATGAAGCCTCCCCATTACAAGCCTAATTTTTACTTCCTCCCTGCAACTTCCACATGCCACGTTCAATGCAGGGTAGATTGATGTATTTCCCCCCATAATATCTGGGGCAAATCACAGTTTTGGAGCTACAGGGTCGAAACATTCCCTGCAGCTTGTTTTACAAAGATTTTTCAGCTTTTCATCTCTGAAACTGTGATTTGCTGCCAAAGTTCCCTTTCCCTGGAGCACTTACCACTGTGCAAGCACAATCACTGGTGTCCACTGTGCACAAATGCATGCCAGGTTCCACCTTGGACTTTGACGCTAGGAGCATGAGTTCTCCCAGCTCTGGCGGTGACGAATGACTTCAGGCAAGTCACTTAATCTTTCAGTTTCCACAGTGATAAAATGGGGATCATTACCGACTGTTACCGGGGCTGTTAAACCATTAAGAATATTGTAAAAGGGAAAGACTAGGATGGCAGTAATGACCGGTTTCAGAGCAGCAGCCGGGTTAGTCTGTATCCGCAAAAAGAAAAGGAGGACTTGTGGCACCTTCGAGACTAACCAGTTTATTTGAGCATGAGCTTTCGTGAGCTACAGCTCACTTCATCGGATGCATAGTGAAGTGAGCTGTAGCTCACGAAAGCTCATGCTCAAATAAACGGGTTAGTCTCTAAGGTGCCACAAGTCCTCCTGATGGCAATAATGACAGCCTGAGATGCAGAGATCGCCAGCAATGACTGTCAAACCCCGCCAGAGAGGCTCTTTAGCTGCGATGGTCTTATAAAACAATGTACCTCATTTCAAACCAAGCCACATAGTAGAATCCTAGACCCACAGAAGCCACTGCAGTGTGTATGTTGGGCTATATTCATATATTAGGTAGACTTTATATGACCTAGGAGTACTTGTGGCACCTTCGAGACTAACCAATTTATTTGAGCATAAGCTTTCGTGAGCTGAGCTGTAGCTCACGAAAGCTTATGCTCAAATAAATTGGTTAGTCTCGAAGGTGCCACTAGTCCTCCTTTTCTTTTTGCGAATACAGACTAACACGGCTGCTACTCTGAAACCTGTTTATACGACCTATCTAACAGTCTGACCCCCCCTCGATGCCAACTGGCAAAGGATTCACTATCCTGTAACAACAACGCTTACCAGGCCTGACAAACTCACTACTCCCAATGCATTGCTGTTATCTTTATCTATATTGTCTTGTAAGGTATTGAATGAAAGCTGGTACCAGTGGTGATAGATAATTGTGAAACTTACGTATTAACACAGAATGAGGAATATCGCTACTGATTGATATTATGCTTTAAAGTTTGTAACCAAAGGAACAAACAGGTTTTCTTTCAGACGGGGGAAGGAAGGGAATTATTTCCATGTCTCCAATGCAAATTGAGCTAATGTGGAACCAAGTACAGTGGGAGCTGCATTTGCATAGAAGTCAACAGGAAAAGCCAAATGGACAGGGAGATGTGAAGTCAGCATGGGAAGACACTGGAGTCCCATCCTGAGTCTAGAAACAAAGACAATGAACTCTTGGAAGCATAGAGTGAAGGAAAAGGACACTTGGTTATCTATTTACTGAGGAGACCCCCTGCCAGGGCATGGGGAATCATGAAAATCTGGATCCTGATTTGACTGAAAATCAACAAGCTCTACAGAAAAAGTAGAGGGTAAGAAAACTGCTTTAGCCAAAGGAGCGTAGCCTGCTAAAGTTATGTGTAGTCTCTTGGAAGCGTGTTATATCTTTGCTTCCTTTGTAACCAGTTCTGTTTCCCTTATCCTTGTTTTATACCACTTAAAGCTCTATCTTTGTTAATGAACTTCTCTTTGTTTTAACATAAGTAGACCTCAGAGCTGTACTATTAAGTAAAGTGTGAATTCCTAGAAAATCAAACAAGATGGTGTGTATGCTGTCTCTTTGGAGATAGTAAATTTGAGCTGTAGCTCATGGAAGCTTATGCTCAAATAAATTGGTTAGTCTCTAAGGTACCACAAGTCCTCCTTTTCTTTTTGCGAATACAGACTAACACGGCTGCTACTCTGAAAATTGGTCATTTCTGTGAGTGTCCAGTGCCAGAGGCTGGATACTCCAGGGGAACGCTGTTCTAGGAGGCTGATGAATGGGGATGCACCAAGTGTTACCGACAAGGCAAAGTAAGGGCTGGCAGAGTCCTGAGAACTTTAGTAGGGGTTGCTAACAGACTTGGGTGACAGAGTTGTCACTCAGTTTAGCACCAGCAAATCTCTCTCTTCATACAATGAACACAGACTGCAAAATGTATACTTAGATGCTGACCACCAGATTAGAGGTGTTTCTCAAACCTAATAGTTGAGAATGAAGTGAGGGCTTGATAAAAGGTTAAGTCAAACACTATGGAAGTTGGCAGCCAGAAATAATATTTCCTTTAGGGGTACAAACTCTGCCCCTGGGATGGAACAATTCTGGGGGGAATCTCCCAGAGAAAGCCTTACAGAAATTTGCTTGCAAAAAGTTCTTTCCTGTGGTTTTTAGACATCTGTGGGGACAGGCTGGCACCTGAACTGTAAAAGTTCTATGGCCTTGCATGACTGGAATGGGTTGATAAACACTTTCATGTTCTGATTGTGGCAGGGGTGTGTGCAAGGGGAGGGGGCAAGCAGGGGTATGGGCCAGAGAACACCTCTGGGACCGGGGTGAGGAGAGCGAGCTCCTCCGGCCCCAGGCTAGTGGGGGAGATGACAACTCCTCCAGCCCTGGAGCTGCAGAGGGAGAGTCAGCTCCTCTGGATGCTGGGGGAGAGTGAGCTCCACTGGCCCCAGGGCCACGCGGGGAAGGAGGGAGAGCAAGCCAACTCCACCAGGGCTGGGGCTGGGAGAGGTAGCTCCTCTGGCCATGGGGGTTGGAGGAAAGGCAGCTCCTCCAGCCGCGAGGGGTGGAGAGAGAGAGAGAGGCAGCTCCTCTGGCCATGGTGGACACAGAATGTGCCTCTTCCCAGGTGGCCAAATTTTTATTCCTGTGCACGTCTGTGGATTGTGGCTACCATACACTGTACATATGATTTTATTATAAATTTTGCTTGCAAGGCAAGTGGCCATTAGGATAAATTCACTGGGTTTTATTTATAGTTTATAAATGTGATCTAATTTTCTTACTGTGTTCCCTTTCCAGTGAGGAGAAGAATTGGGAATAGAACCTATAAGAGCAAGCGACTGAGCCCTGGTCTATACTATGGGGTTAGGTCGAATTTAGCCGTGTTAGGTCGATTTTAAAATGAATGCGAGTTAGGACTAACTGCTAGAATGGACTCCCCTTAGCCGCAGATGGAGCTAAGCACATTATGTTCTTTACTTGGAAAACACGAGAGGCTCCACAGATTATACTTTCATAGGCATTTCTACGGTGACTATAACTGTAGCATCTGAGCTGATGGTAAAGATCCCTCCTACTACACTTGAAAGGCCTCAGTATGGGATGGGAGCCAGAAACAACTAGTGCCACCCCCCAACTTACTGTATGGATGTTGGAAAAGTCACTTCTTATCTTGAGCCTTCATTTTCTCCCATGCCTTTTTGTAGTGGCCTCCACACCCTGTACTACTTACAGTGGTGCCATCATCATGGGCCCAGATCATCCCCCATTTTATCTGATTGAGTGTTAAAAGGGGGGGGTGTGGCTATTTGTTTATTTTATTACATTATAGAGTGGCTTGGCTGCCTTGTTGATGGTGGCAGCTTTATAACTTAAAAAAAATGCATTGCTAAAATAGATATTATTGAAATTAAGTGTTGGGCTAGTAGAGAGAGAGAGGCAGTGTGGACAGGATACTGGCCAGAGAGTCAGGAGAGAGTGTGGTGGGGTCTATTCTTGGCTCTGCCACTGATCTCTCGTGTGACCTTGGACAACTCACTTCACCTCTCTGTGCCTCTGTTTTGTCTCCTAACCTTTGTCTGGCTCATCTATTTGGATTGTAAGTGATTTGGGACAGCAGCTCTCTCCTAAGACTTATGTATACAATACTTACCACAGTATATACCATACCTTAGGGTGGGTCCCTGATTGCGGTTGCGGCCTCTAGGTGTGACCGTAATTCTTCTAAGCGTTCCCATGAAATTCATGGCATTTTAGCATATTCCTGGCACTCGCAGAAGCTTTACTTGACAGCCTGTCTGGGCCTGTTGTAACCATGTGGAGACATAATTATTTTTAATTAAAAAAACCTTTTATTTTCAGCCAATAAACTAAGATTTGGGAAGGCATGGCTTCCTGTTTTTTGCAATATTTATAGTGAAGCAATGAGAAAGGGAACAGATCATGTGAATTATTGATCATGGTATTCGGTGACTGTTCCAGATTCATAATGGAAAAATCAAACAAAATCCACAGTGTGCAGTTCGAAGAGCTGACTTGCATTTTGAACACAAGATGGCACCATTACAATTTCAGAGACAACATGAAGATATAAAGGGGAAAATATATATCATGGGGCTGCATGTTTCCCCTCCCTACCTTCCTATTTACTTCTGTAACGTCTCAGGTTACAGATTTCCTCTCCTAAGTACTGGTGAGACAGTTATAACTAACCTGTGCTCAGTAATCACACATAAGAGAAGGTTTCGGAGTAGCAGCTGTGTTAGTCTGTATCTGCAAAAAGAAAAGGTGTACTTGTGTTAGTCTCTAAGGTGCCACAAGCACTCCTTTTCTTTTTACATAAGAGAAGGGGAATCCTCTCTCATCGTCAGGGTCTTTGTTGTTTGCCACAGGGGGTCAGGAAGGAATTCTCCCTCTATACAGCAGTGTGCAGTTTGCTAGATACGTTATAGGTGTTTGTCTGCTTCAAAAGCACTACTTCAGGCATGGCGCCAAACTCCATGGACCAGTGATCTGATCCAGTCTAGCAATTACTGTGCAATATCAGAGATGCAGAGTCGATACAGTTCTGTGCCAAGATCTCACTGGACCTAGAGCACTGGCTGCTGAGAAACGGGACATTGAAGGTATCCAGGAAGGTCACACTGCCATGCCATCTCTTACTAGGCTAACTATGATTAGGGTTTGATTATGTTCTCTCTCTCTTTTCTGAGGATTAATATTTTCCCATTAAAGGAATTCACCCCCGTGCAGAAGGCCGCCCAAAGGGCTTGGCAACACTTCAGTTCCTGAAATAGGGCCTAAGTGGGATTTAAATTGAGGTGTAACACTCAGGCTGGCTTTATGCATAGAGATGAATTTCACCCTTTGAAAAATGTATCTTCCTCCCATCTCCTGGCTGCCTTCCTAGTGGGTACACCCGCACTGCAGCTGGGAAGGCTGGAGGTTAGCAACACACTATGCCAAGTGGGAGGAGTGCAGCATTTCATCCAATGGTTGCATGTGCCACGCCAAGGGCCTTTTAGGGAGGTTTACACAGTAGTTTGCACAAGGCGAGCAGTTAAATTATCTCTGGTCTAAAGCATCATATGCCTGGATTCTTGTATTGTGGAAACCATGTGTAAGTCTAGAGCCGCTGCCTCCTCAAAGGAGTGGAGGTTGGATTACTTAGAGAGGGTGGGATAATTGGCCAGACTATCACTTTTCTCAGAAACGGACACGTTAGTTAAACCTGCCAAAGCTAGCTTGGAATTTCCTCTCCACTGTGAACTTCCCCTGGTCCCCATGACAGCTTTCTTCTGCAGACCAACACACGAAGAAGCTGAATATAAGCAGAATAGTGACTATAACAGCGGTGCCGGCACTGGGGTTGCGGAGAGGGGGAACTTCCATCCAGGCCTCTCTTGAACATGCTGTATGCTGCAAATCCCCCTACTGGGTCTCCCCTTCTCTGGATGGCATGACACCCACCCTTACGACAAACTGGCTCACTCAGTATGTTCTCACTCTAAAATATAGTGTCTTTTTTAAAAAGTGGGAAACAATAATTTAAGAAAAATAAAATCTTTTTCCCTGGCAGGAACTGAACCCATATTCACATATAAGAGAAAAATGGGGCCCACCTAGAGCTAGCTACAAAATGGGGGGAGGGGATTCCTGCGGAAATTTGTTGTTGTTGTTGTTGTTAAAAGTTTGAACGCCAAAAAATTTAGTCCTAAACCCAAAATTTTCAATTCAGAAATGCTGCCCCAGTGTCTCACGGGAGTTTAAGTTTGGGCACCACCTGTCAACGTTCTCCTTTATAAGCTGGGCTCTCTGGTTGCCCTACATCTGCCCTGATGCACTGTCTCCCCTCTCCAAGACGGGAGTCCCTGGCCCTGGCGCACGAGGAAGATGTAATCTGTCTGGTGAGCCTGGCCCGCACAGGAGAATGGGGACATGAAACAGGCAAACTACAACTCCCAGAAGGCACTGCAGCACCATAGAAAATTTTTTGGCCAATGTTTTTCGCTGTTTAGGCATTCACTTTTCTAACAAGAAGCTGAAGTATTCCACAGAAAAAGCTGATAATTCTCACCAAAAAAATCTGTTTAGTCAGAAACCTCATTTTTCAATTTGAAGCACAGTTTTGACAGAACATTTTTTGACCTGCCCTAACATCCTTACCCTATCAACTAGCCGCACATGCTATTGCCACGCTCTATTGCTTTCCCACGATCGCTAAGAGCGCCGCACGGCAGCTTGGCTTCAGTACTGTACTCAGAGCAGCCATGTAAAGGATGTCTCTGGAGGAAGGGCTGCACAATGACCACTCTGGTTGAGATGCTGAGGAAGCCAGGACTACGGAAAGGGCTGTCAAGCTATCAAGCAGCAGTAGCACAGGCCCCATCCTCCTTTCCAATTCCTCCCCCACCACAAAATAAACTCCAGCGCCTGGTGCAAGGACTAATACATGACAAGAACTTATGAACGTACCCGTATTTTCCATGTTGAAAGCCTCGGGCGGGGATCCAGGCCAGGTGGCTGGCATTAGCAAGCCTTGCATTTCGTTGCTCAAGTTGCCCATCCTGTTCTACTGATGATAGACTATCTCCCAGAGGATTATTACTTATTTATTTTATAATAAAGATTAATTTAGAAAGCTTCCCAGATTCCACACCTGCTTTTCACTTCCACCTGTCAGCACAAGGCTGCACAAGAAGGTACAGGGGGAAGAATAAGGAATTTTTACAATAGTCCTGAGGTCCCTTTCTCTCTCTCAATTTCTGTGGAACAATTTGTGCCTCCCTCCCTACCTACTTGGCCAGGACATAGTCACCTGTATGCGAGATAGATACATACGGTTGGGCCATTTGCAGTATAGCCCATATTCGATTTCACTTAGGCTGAGTTAGCTAAGGGATGAAGGATGCAGAGGAAGAGAGAGCACAGTATACAGGTGCTCTCCTTTGGGTGTCTGTGTCTCTTCCCCCCATCTCTATGCAGGGGAACTAAGGACTGAAGGAACAAAAAATTTAGTGCACATCCCAGCAACTCAGAGCCAAGTTCTGCTCTCAGTTACAGCTGTCAATTTCCAATGGGATCGTTCACAACTCACTGGTGTAACAGTGCAGAATTTGGATTTCCCCCCCCTTTTTTGGGCAATTTCTCGTGGGTAACAAGTACACAGCTTGCTTGTGGTAGCACTGGGCAGGCTGACTGAACTGCCTGCTTCTTGCTGGTGGGGTGAGGAATACAGAAACACACCTTGGGCTGAGTAACTGACATTATGGTTGAGCTATTAGAAAAAAAAAAAACTCGCCTAATTTGGCAGTACTGAAGCAGATCTCTGAAGAGGCCTGGAAGGGAGAATCCCAAAAGCACTTACCAATGGATCTGGCTGACCCTAAATACAGCTTGGGTGATGCAACGTAACAGGAGCTAGTCTGCAGAAAGGGGTGGGTAGTTGATTTGGCAAAACACTCGGGAGATGGAGTCACAGATGTGCATCTGGTGATGCCATATGGAAACAAAGTGATTATCATATCAAAGCCCAGTGAAGACAAAGGCCACTGACTACAAAAGAGCTGGGTCTTCTTGGTCAGGCCCCCCTTTTGGAGCTCTCTCTCTCTCTCTCTAAGGATATTCAGTCTACAGCCATTTTCAGAGCCCACAAATCCTTCCTGTCAGCCTCCCTTTTCTATCTTCTGTGCAGCTGGGTGAAGAGGGAGAGTTCATTAGGCGCAGAAGGGTCTTAGCTATGCCATTGGTCCTTTTGACGGGGCAGACCTGAGGCCAGCCAACCCTGTTCCAAGGCTATATCCCTTTAAGGACAGGCATTTTGGGACCAAGCTGGCATCCCTGCTGGCAAATGGGGGCAGGACTACATAAAATAAGCTCTTTTACTCATTCCAGGTGAGATGAAAATTGAGGTAAGAGTGATGTTTAAGGTATCTCATCTGGGTCCAGAGATACCTGGGAGAAGAGTAGCCAAGTATCAGAGACCCAGGGAATGAGGCCAGGGAGAAAGCCTACAGACAGATAATGTAGAAAGTGGCCTTGTGAGAAGTGTGATAGGGTTGGGAGTTTGGGGGCAGCAACCCATCGTGGTATACAATTTGCAGGGCCTGCACTTGGGCCCCCCTGCAGTGATATCTGGAAGTGGTGTGGGAACTTCTACAAACTAGGGGAAGGAAGCTGTGGTCCAGGGAGGGCAAATGCTATTGCACCCTGCAAAAAGGAGAAGGTGGGGAGGCTCTGGCTGTAGGGCAGACCCAGTAGAGACTGGAGGAAGAGTTGGTGTCTCCCCCACCACACACACTTTGGTTGGACTCTGAGTCAATTATCCAAGAAAGGGGGCACTTTTTGGCTCAGCAGCAGGCTCAAAGCACTAACTCGCCAAGTACCTGAGGAGTGGATGAGGCACCAGTCTCCTGTCATCTGACTAGGTAAGTTGCTGCTACAGTCTGGGTTTGTGGCTATTACAATGAATCCCTTTCCACACAGCATCTCTCTGGTGATGCATGCTCAGCAAGAGCCGTGCTCCTTCAGTGGGAATTCTGGTGTGGACGAGCAATGCAGAACTGTGCTCTGAACCGCCAAGTCAATGGCAAAGCTTCCTTTGAGTTTGAGGTGCAGGGTTTGGGCCCTAGTTTATCTAAGTAGGTAGGAAGAGGCTTAAGAGAATAAAGATCTTGCCACTGTGATTAGTTTTTTTGCTTTGAAAGAGAAAAATCATCCTATCTAGGTTTTATGAAGATTTTTTTTTTTCCAATATCCTGGTATCTAAGTGCCTAACCTACAGCACACAGTCTTCCCACATGGTCTCATACCCAAGCATTAACCAGGCCCATCCCTGCTTATCTTCTTAGATCAGATGAGATTGGGTGCAACCAGGGTGGCAAGTCTGTCACTAGCCCAGTAAAGGTGTTTTTAATAGGAAAATCAGGGTTTGCAGCTGGCAGCCCAGTACCCGCCCATCTCCACAGCATGCTATTTAATGCCTTTGAATCATTGTTAGGCTGTGATAATTGTATTAACAAAAGGTGGGGTGATCTATCATGAGGTAACACAATTAGATTCTGATAGAGATGATCATGCACAGTTGCTGTTCTAGATTTTAAACAGAATTAGAACTGTTACTACAGCTTTTTAAAAATGACTGTGGTTTCTGGGTGGATCACCTCCCTGACAACCTTAGAATCGTAGAACTGGAGGGCTGGAAGGGCTCTCGAGAGGTCAAGTCCAGCCCCCAGAGCTGTGGCAGTACAAGTGAACCTAGACCATCCCTGACAGATGTTTGCCCGACCTGCTTTTTAAAAAAAAAATTTTTTTTTAAAATGGGGATTCCACAACCTCCTTCGGAAGCCAGTGCTTAACCAACCTTACAGTGAGAGTTTTGCCTAATGCTGTACCTCCCTTGTCTTACATATGACACTCCTGTTAATGAAATTAGCTTTTTTCGCAACTACATCTTTGTATAAGACACATAACTGCACATGTGGGCATACAAACCCTGCTACACTTCAGAAAGCTACTTCTTGTGGCAGGAACTCAAACACAGCTGGGTTTAAAAACAAACCCAACAACTCTTGAGGGAGCCGGTTACAACATGGCTTTTAATTCTGTCGTGGTTCATGATTTACCGTAGCCAGAACTGACCCATGCTGTAAGCAGGTGAGTACTTAGTGTGCTGATTTCTGTGTTGTTGCCCGGAATAGTTCTCCCAGCTATCTCACAGCTGTGCTGACGTTGTCATGCTGAGGATAATCCAATGGCTGGGGAATGTCGGGGTGCATGCACTGAGTCTATTTCTACAGCATGCTTTGCATTTTGGGATGGAGAATGAATGTTGGGGTACACTCACATCCAGGGCCTGAATTGTACCACAGCCTTCTCTGCTTTTATTTACTAATCACCTTTCAAACAAGCCTATTCCGTATATTGCATCACGCAGACTGCAAAATGCAAGATGTAGCTTTGCAGCAAACCCTGGCAGCCCGCAGTTAGGTGCAGTAACAGAAGTAAAGGTTTGCATAGAGCTCTAAGAGGCACCTGCATGACAAACGCTGAGGGGGGAGGGTTGGGAGGAAAAACCAGGCACTAAAGAATGCACAAATCAGGATGAAAACTCAACTGGTCAGAGTTAATCATGAGAATGCTAGTCTCTACTAGAGCATGTGCGCCTGAGAGAGACAGAGGGGCTGTATTTACAATACTATTACCACTACCCTCCAAGTGGAATGTCACACCTGCTTAAGTGTACCAAAGGGCCCCCCCATTGCTACAGTTCATGTGGCAGGGACCAGTGGTTCCTGGTGTGAGAGGCCCCGAGTTCTAACCCTGCTGAATTCCTAAGCAGTCTGTTGCACCCAATTCTCCAAAATGGGAGAGGGTTGACCAATAAATATATAGATGAGGATCTACTCTTATCCCTGCTCCTCCTCCACTACCATCCCTAGATCTCTCCCCCTGTACTGGGAGCTGTACCCTGGCCTATTGGAATGCAAGTTACTAGCCTCTAGCCCGGTGCATAATGACGGGTTTCAGAGTAGCAGCCGTGTTAGTCTGTATCCGTAAAAAGAAAAGGAGTACTCGTGGCACCTTAGAGACTAACCAATTTATTGGAGCATAAGCTTTCGAATTTGTTAGTCTCTAAGGTGCCACAAGTACTCCTTTTCTTTTTGCCCTGTGCAGCAGACCCTCTGCAGCAGGCAGGTCCGTCCATGCCTGTGGAGTAAAGTGGGGGCAGGATTTGCCCTGGGAATGGGACTATGTGGTGCCAGAAACGCCCAAGCTGCTGAAGGGGTTACTCTGCAGCCTCCCTGGCCCTGAGCTTTATTTAAACCACCATTTACTTTCTCTCCCAACAATCTTCAGTGGCACTTTTGGCTGGTAGCAAGAGCTGTGGTTCTGATAGACAAACTCCCTGTGGGGGTGGGAAGGGAAAAAAATAATCTGAAACCTGCAGAGAGACAGTTGCTACTGAAGATGCAAAGCTGAGCCAGTCTACAGGGGCAGCAGGTTATTACAGACTTACCAGCTCATGACCCTGGAGATTGTGATGCTACGTTTGGAGTGGGAGAGGAAGGAATCAAATCCATTAGCAGTTGCAGGTTAGTAGATCCCTCGGATAACCGCCTGGGGAAATGTTGTTAGAGACTGATCTGAAGAGGACTGAATATACAGAGGAGAGAGGATGCAGGGGCTTTCTTGGCTTCAAATTGAATTGTTCAGGGAGAGAATGGCAGCATGCCTGTGTGGGCAGGGAAAATAGAACTCTTGTCAAAATTGCCCAATAAATAATGAAAACCCCTGAGACATAGAAGAGGAGACTTGAACATCACATACAAAACCGTTAGAGTAGGGATGACTCAGCTTGCAAATAATACTTGGCCTGTGTGGGTGCCAACCAGCAAAAATCTCTTGTGCATTTTGAAGAGATGTCTATCTTGAATTTCCCAATTAAAAGGGGAATGCTACAGTTCTAGGCACCAGAGAACTTTGACCGGAAACCTGTAAGTTCATACGGCCTCAGAGTCCTAAAGTCGTGGCCTATGCCCCCATTGTGCTAGGTGCTGTACAAACAGACCAACTAGATGGTCCCTGCCCCAAGGGGCTTACAATCTAAGTAAGAGACAACAGAGGGATGTAAACGGACGGCGGAGTACAAGTGAACAATGAGACAATATTGGTCAGCATGATGGGGGGGGTGTGTGTGTGAGAGAGAGAGCAAGCAAGCACACAGACACACACACACACACTATGGTATCCTTCATGACACAGGTGCTGGGACTAGGGGTGAGGAGGTGCTGCTGCATCCCCTGGTTGGAAGTGGTTTCCATCATATACGGGGTTTACAGTCTGGTTCAATGGCTCGCCGCACCCCTGCTTCATGAAGAAAGGTTTTGGTTTTAAAGAGATTTCATTTCAGCTGTAGCACAAATCCACAGTTCATGGGGTGGTTGTTTTTGTTTTGTTTTAAATTCTTGTGTCAGTGGCTGTACGTCTACTCTTCTGTCAGGACGGTGTAGCTGCCATCAGTGCTGTAAAGCTGGTGAACTACTACGCAATTGTGCGGCACACAAAATCAGCACAAACCTCTGGCTGTGAAAGTGCAGACGGGTACTGTGAACAGTGGCTGGGTGAACTTCTGCTCTAGGCTCATGAAAAGGGACCACAACTAACTCCCCATTAAGGATTCCATTCAATCAGGAGACTTTCAGGATTTAGGTTGTAAACGCTTAGTTTAAATTAAAGTTCCTTGGGACAGTGACCTGTCACTTGCAGTTTGAACACCTTGCCCAGTTCTGCCACTATGCAAATAATTCGAGCAATAAGAAACACAACCATAGTATGACTATACTATGCATGTTGGTGGAAACATAATAATGAATGGTGAAGCTAAGAATTTAAAATTGAACTTCTGATCTAGGTGGAGACACTGAAAATAGTCTACGCTACAATATGGTTTTGCGGTAGAGGTCCAGGGCTAGATCATCCTGTCATTTAGATACAAATCGGGAGTAGCCCAGTAGCAGTCAGTGGGGTTACCCCAATGTAAAACTTATGCAAGGAGAACCAGGCCCATAGAATTCCAACTCCTCCCACTTATTCTGTCCTACCGGCCCCTATTTTTGTGAACTTCGCACATGTCATCTCTCCGAACTATTTGCTGATTTGCAAAGTGGCAAGCAGGGGGCTATTTGCTGGTGATTTCAGCTCTGTTTCTGAGGGCAAGAACGGCACTGGCCAAAAATGAAGAGTCCAGCACCACTTTACAAAAGAACCAAATGCACATTTATTGGGTAATTTTCCCTGCAAACTTCTAAAGCATCAGATTCTACCAGCTCCATCAGTAAGTGGTGAGTATCAAAGTGCATTAATACTGTGCAGAGGTCGGGTGACCAGACCGCAAATGTGAAAAATGGGTCGGGGGTAGGGGGTAATAGGAGCCTATATAAGAAAAAGACCCAAAAATCAGGACTGTCCCTATAAAATCGGGACATCTGGTCACCCTAGGGAGGTGTCAGCCTAGCTGATAACTAGGATTGGTGGGCAGAGCCCACCAATGCAACCAAAGGTCTGTCCCTTCAGGTAAGGGTGGGGGGACACAGAACTCCGAACTGATGGCCCTGGAGACCAAGCTCCTACACGCCATGTCACATTCTTGGCCTCTCAGTTTGCCAACAGAGCTGGCAGTTACTGTCAAATGTAGTGGTGGAACTAGGTTGAGATCTCCCAAAATCACATAGACCACCAGTCATCAGACAGTAGTAGCCATGGATCATGTATTGACTTGGGCAGGATTTCATCTGGAGACAGACTATAACCCAGTACTAGTCCCCTGACCCATCTCATCCATCCCTTTTACATCTTGGTTATTAGATTTCTGGGCAAAATAGCGTGACTCTCAGAGTGAGCCAGTGGGGCTGCAGCCCAACTGCTCCAAGTATGGGAATTACAATTACCTAGGACTTCTCTTTTGCACAGTTTTGCTGCTGCCAGAAAGGAGAATTAGTCCTAGGCCTGTGCACACAGTGCAGTCACATGGTGTCTTTTTGCCCTGGATGCCCCTCCGCATGTTACGTGCTAGGACTGGGAGTGGCAGCAACAGAGTTTACCCTCAGGAGGAAGGTGATGGAAGGGATGAAGATGGCAGGAGCCATCTGGAAAAGAGGGGGGCAATTGCTCCCCCATACGGGATTCCCTCAGTATCTTCTAAATACATCTGATGCCTGGTCTACAAGCCACCGCTCATGAGTATATAGTGTAACACTGCTAAAGGATTTTGATCAAGAGGGGAAAAAATAAACCTTTGTTCATGTAAATAATACAGATGGGTCTCGCCCAAACCCCATATCTGGCCACCACTGGACTCTGGATAAGTCTGGATCCCCAAAAGTTAATGTTGTTGTGTGGGCCCCACCCTCCTGATTTTAAGGAAAAAAGCCAAGTGTCCGCTGTGCGGTCAGCAATATTACACAAGTGGGTGTCTAAGTGGTAAGTAAGCAGCTAATTTTAGACATGTTGCCTCCATGTGTTATGCCTCAAAGACAACATAAGGGGTTTTGTTCTTTGTTTCCTAACACAAACACAGCTCAGTAGGGGATGAAGGGGATTAGGGACGATTTGCATTCGGATTGAAGTTAATCATAACCCCATAAAAAAAATAAAATGGCTGCAACTCCACTTCTTCTGTTGCTGTATTACGCTCGAATCAGACTGAGTTAGTAGCCTCTGCGGTTGATATCAGAACAATGAGCTTTGCCTCCTGCACTGACCACCAGCAATAACTTTGCTATAAAACACTAGGGCAGAGGGTAAAAACTCTGTAGTTGGGAATGGGGGCAGGGAAATAGTTTTGCTACCTCCAGGGTGAATACACTCTGTCAAAGTGCCCTGCTCTCTGCTAGAATAACAAGTCAGATGACTGGCTTTTGCAAGCAGCATTGAAGGCTAGCTGCTTCTCAGCCAAATCTCTGAACTTTTCAAGGTGCTTAAAAGGTCAGTTCACCATGGCAACTTTGATCTGTAACAAAGCCAGAAACATACGTTGACTTTGGCTAAAGTCATGGTTTAACCTCTGCAGTGTGCTGGCTGGGAATAAAGAGTCTGCCATTTCATCTGCTATCCATATGAGTTTTGGTTCAAATGCCTGGTAACGGAAGTCCCATATTGAACTCCTTCAAAGAAACTGTAACTTTTTTCAGGAGGAAGCTAGACACCTGCTGTTATGCAGATATGGAAGGGAGGCACAGCCAGTCAGCCCTGTTGCTTTGTAATACGCTCACCCATTTTGTTGCTGAGACAGATGACTTTTATGTAGTGAAGAGTCCACAAAGTGCTCACGAGAATATTCTTAGCAGAATGCTTCACTTTCATTAACAAGACTACATCCATTGGC
The DNA here is from genome assembly GCF_015237465.2 of Chelonia mydas. NCBI lineage: Eukaryota > Metazoa > Chordata > Testudines > Cheloniidae > Chelonia > Chelonia mydas. The sequence continues at coordinate 12,779,640 of NC_051254.2, forward strand.
GGTGGTGGGGAGTTGTAACCAGGCCACAGAAACCACTTTCTAGCAGCTTTTCAACACTGCTCAGGTCCCAGACAAAGGCCTCATCTTTTTTAGGAATTTGTTCAGTAACCAATGACCAGACTTCAATGTACCTACACCAGAACAGCCCTCAACTATAGGCAAGGAAAGCCATGATTTGCACCAGTAGAGTTTTCCGCAGTTTTAAGCAGAAGTAAATGTTACCCAGATCGTGATCTCCTGGGCCAAGGACTGTCCTTTCATTTTCTGTGTATAGTGCCTAGCACAATGGGGTCCCAATTCCAGATTGGGACTGATCAAACACAGCTGTGGAAGTGCACAAATTGCTACAACATTGCACGAGGGTGACCGTGTGCCTTCACCCTACCTAGCTGGCACATGTTCTCACCTGACTCTCTCACCCCCAGAAAGGTCCTGTCCACACTGAGTCCTGTCCACTTTGCATTACCTTGCACTACTAAGTTACCTGGTAATTTACAGGGCTAAGACACTCTGCTGCAATAGGTTTACATTAGGCATTTGCACCAGTACAAACACATGGGTGTAGCTACACCTCTGCAAACTTCCAAAGTCTCCAACTCTAAAGTCTTAGCGTGAAGGGCCTAAACCCATAAGCAGCAAATACTGAGTTCACGCAGCTCTAGCCAATAAAAGAATCCAGAAACAACTTGTCATGGCTGCCTTTGCAGTATTTCCTTTAAAGAGGAGATCAGGGCATGTCCTTGCTAGTTATCCAGCTCAAAAATGACACAAAGGATTTTAAAATGTTGAAACAGGCAGCAAGGAAGAAATTTATGGGGAAGGAAGAGATTTTAATAAGCCTCAGCCTGAGCTGGGAGTAATATTTCAGCCTCACAGTGACACTTGCATGTAGAAAGCGTTCTAGTTTTGTGACTTTTTTTTAAGCACTGCAAGGTGTGATCTCAAATGAGATAAAGGAAAAAGGGAATTAAATCTGAATAGCTCATAAAAAAATATCTCCAGCCCTGAGAAGAAGTCCAATGGTATTGCTTAGCTTATATTGCTGATGTAACAGTATTTCACTTCCAAGCAGCTACTCATGATTAAAACAGACTTGCTTGGTCTCTGTGCCAAAGTGGCTGGGCTTTCAGATGAGAAGCAGGAACGAACTTTTCACTGCTTGCACAGAACGTTGCTTTAGGCTGGTATGTAGGTGTCCTAAATTATAGGTCTACAGTCAGGCTGAGCTCAAAAAGGAAAATTCAGAGATAAAAAGCTAATCAAAATAATTACTACACACACTGTGCATAAATCAACCATTTTGGGTTTTTTTAAAGGTGCTGTTCTTCAGCCTAAGCTTTTCAGCTATTCCATAATTTCTGCCTCTATGAATGCTAAGTTTATTTACCTTCAGGGCACTGCCCTGCCTTTCTATGGGTTTGCCTTTCTACGGGAGATGCCCCAGTGCTTAGGGAGGAGAGGTATTTATTTTGATTGTGAGACTTTGTGGTTGCTGCAGGTTCCTTTCTCTTTATAGTGATTGTATTTTTAAAATAACTCTCAGGGGTGCCACATGCACATGAGAGAGGCATCTCTTTGCTGTACTTTTAAATCCAAATAAATAAAGTTGGTTAACAAATTATCTCTCCAATGAATTTTAACTTTTTCCCCCAGCCATGAATCATCTGAGAAGATGGCAACTTTCTCAAATTCATTGGCTTGAAGTTATTTGCCACGTAATTTTGTGTAAATAGATCTTGGTCAGCTGCTCATTCAAGAAGCAGTTTCTGATTATTCGAAGTCTGAGCTATTTTGTCTGAGGTACAGAGCTCACATGTCTTATTTCTTCTGTTCCCCAGCTGGATGAGTGTATGTATTAGAATCAAGGCTTCAGTGCAAATGCTTACGGGTACCCATTCAATATCTACTTTCTGCAAAAATTCTGCAATCTTCATTACATGCCAAAAACCAGCTCAAGTCCTGCTATGGGACCAAGTGGTACTAAGCAGGCACCAGTCCTACACAGATATGTCTTTCACCCACAATATTTGCTATTTCCATATTCATGGATTGGTGGGGTTTTTGGTGGTGGATTTTTTTTTTGGGGGGGGGTTGTTTTGTTCTTTGCAATAGTCATATACCTCTAACTAATGCTTTGCAGTTGTATAGAGCCTTCTAGAGGACTTCAAAGCACTTTACAAAGGTAGGCAAGTATTACCCATAGATAGGGGAAGGGAGTGACAATGAGGCTCAAAGCTGAAAGGGTTTTTTTGTTTTGTTTTTTAAAATATATAGTGTTGACTTTACACCTTGTGTTCCATTCTTTGGCAAGTATGGCTATCACCTTAGAGCCATGTAGCACAGGATTTCAGAATGTTACTTAAGAGCTACAAAGGAGAGATCAAAAAGACTGGAATTCTTTTGCTTAGAAAAGAGACGACAAAGGGGGAAGAGGATAGTCTATGAAATCATGAATGGTGTGGAAACAGTGAATAAGGAAATGTTGTTGTTGTTTACCCCTTCACATAACACAAGAACCAGAGGTCACCTGATGGAAATTAATAGGAGCAGGTTTAAAACAAACATAAGTCACCCTGTGGAACATATTGCCAGGGGATGTTGTGAAGGCAAAAGTATAACTGGGTTCAAAAAAAAGAATCGGAAGTTCATGAAGGACGGGTTCATCAATGGCTGCTAGCTAAGATGGTCAGGGATGCAACCCCCTGCTCCAGGTGTTACTAAACCTCTGACTGCCAGAGCTGGGAGAGGACAACAGGGGATGGATCATTTGCCCTGTTCTGTTCATTCCCTCTGAAGCAGCTAGCACTAGCTTCTGTTGGAAGACAGGATACTGGGCTAAATGGATCATTGGTCTGACCCAGTATGCAGCGTTCCGTCAGGTCTGTAGGCACTGAGACCGATATCTCTCGCTCACAGACCTTGACTATGCTGATGGTGTTGTTCTTTTAGTACAGAGCCCCGACAGGTTTCGTGAGGCACTCCAGCATATGGAGGTGGAGTCAGCTAAGATTGGTCTCCATGTTTCATGGTCAAAGACAAAACTGCAAAGTCTAGGACAGTCTGTTGTTGGGCACTTTCATTCAAAATGCACCACCCCAGAGGGAGGTTGTAGAAATTGCTGTCTTTCTTTCTGCTAAAGGAATTAGTTGTCCTCCTTCCTTCAGGAGGATCACTTTAAGCTTTCTGCACCACTAACTTTCTCAAGTTCTCTACTTCAGGCCTTTGTGCTATATCTGGCTCACAGGACACAAAGGTGCAGATCCCTCACCTACTGATCATATATCCATCATGATGGCACTCTGCCTTGTGTATCAAATTTATCTTGATCTAATCTAAAGTTTGGTGTTCAAGTCTCCCTAGCTCCCCTAAGCTTCTTTGAAAAATCCTATCCAAAGCAGGATTAAAGCAATGAATTAAGGACCAGTCTACCCCTCTCCTGTATGTGGTTAGGACAGGGTTGCCTCCAGTCCCAGATTCTGTGGGACTGCCCTGAAATGGATGGGACAATTACACTTTCAGAGCATTCACATGCAACTAGAAACACTTATGGTATGATTCTCTTTCACTCACAACTGATTGTCCCAGGGGATGAGGTGATGTGCTACCAACAGAGAATAGATGAGTAGGCAACTGAGCAATGCTGGATTGATCTGCCCTATATAAACCAAGATGTGCATGTGTAGTGTCCATCAGTTCTCCTAATTTCTTAGGAAGGATCTGATCAAGGAAGCTAATTCCCTGGAGCGCTCTTACGCAGAGTCTCAAGAAGGCTTGCAGGAATATTGAGATAAATAGTTCATCCCATCTCTAACTTTAACAAGTCTATATTTACAATAAACTGAGTGGAGAAGGATTTATTTTCCTCCATCATATCCAATTCCCCCTCCTCCCCCCCCCGAAGCTCAAAGCTTTGAATCTCTCTGGCTGTAACTGCCTCTTGGAAAGCAAGTCTATATTCCCTCCCACAACAAGGTCTTTGAAATAACTGAATGATTAACGCTGTTGCATTTTTAACATAGCCTATATAAAAAGAATGCTATAAAATAGGCTTAGTGGGGTTACTTGAAAAGGAACTTCATCCAAGGCCAATAATAAATAAAGTTACATAACCTAGTAGGTCATAGCTCTAACTAAGCCTTTTATGGGCCATAAATCCACATTTATTTCCTGGATTTTATAGCTTCTGTTAAAAAAAGATACTACGTGACTGGAATAAGCCTCAAAGTCTGCACTCTTGTTTATAGATACAAATTCCATTCTATAAAAATGTTGTCCACCCAGTCTGCTAACATATAAATATGTATAATGGGTTTTCCCTGTAAGCAGGCACTTCCTGTAAACTGAGAGATACCAATAGCAAAGGATTGGAAGCAAAGAAGGTAAACAGTGAAGAGGTATATGTTATAAACAATGGCTTTTGCTGTTACAGATGCTAGGGAGTCAAGTGAAAATTAGTCAAAATTTGAACAGGGAAATCTGTTGGTTTTGGGTGAGGGGGAGTGGGAGATCTGACTAGAAACCCAGGATAGTTGCTTCCAGTTGAGATCACCAACATTGCAGATAGAAGCTTTTCAACCTTGTGCTGAAGGGCAGCAGATGCGCTCCCACAAAAGTGACCCAAGGTCAGTAGACCTGTCTGGACTTTTGAGCCTCAATCCTGAAAACACTTGAGGACACACTTAAAGTTTAAGCACTTGACTTCAGTGGGACTCTTTGTGGTTAAAGTTAAGTGTGCGCTTTAAGTGTTTGCAGGACCAGGCATAATTCACCAAGCTTCAGCACAGGGACACATGAGGGAAAAGGGGAGGTAAGGTTTGATCTAAGAATACAATTTGTTGGCTGATTCAGAGTAGCATGGGCATCAATCTCGGAAGTGGGGATTTCTCTTTCATCCAGACAGGAGGATGAGTACAGCAATGGCAATTTTAAACCTAAAAACTTTTTTTTTTTTTTTGGAGGGGGTCTTGTTTTTTCTAATCACTCTTATCTATCTGCTTTTTTCAGTTTGATGACATTTATTTACAACTGATGGCTTTCTCATTTCACAGCAGATGAGTCTGCTTTCATCTACTCTACGATTTTTTCCTGTATTCTTTAGTTAGAATACCAGTCTTGATACTAGGAGACAATTTGCTGTAGAACAGCAACTGACAGAGTTCTGGACGGCGCTGCATGTCCTGCGCCAATCTCTCATTGCATGCGCTGACGAACATAAGGCATTGCAGGTTGTAACTTGTAAGCGTGCATCAAGCAGGTACTGATACCCAAATGAAGTAGACGAGTAGATGCACAGTGTGTAAGGAGAGTGACAGCAAGTACAGGGATGTTATCAACCTACTGTGCAGTGCCTGTTTCCTGTACTGAGAAAGTATTATTAAACGTATATCAGAGGCGCCAACTTTCCTATGTGCTGGGGGATGCTTGACCCTGGCTCTGCACCAGGCACTTCTTCCTGCCCTTGCCCCACCCCCTCCACCAAGCGCACCTCCTCCTTCCCCTCACTCCTGCACGCCGCGGAACAGCAGATTGCAGCAGGTGGGAGGGAGGGGGAGGTGCTGATCGGGCGGGGGGGCTGTTGGTGAGTACTCAGCACCCATTTTTTCCCCTGTGGATGCTCCAGCCCCGGAGCACCCACAGAGTCAGAGCCTATGATGTATATCCTATTTTAACACTTTGTTTCTATAGTGACTTTCACAAAAAGAGCTCTGAACACCTTCTCACAGCATCCATAGGAGGCAGATTAGAGTCACCATTATTTTCCAGATGGGCAATACAAGGAAGAGGAAAGGTGAAGTAACTTGCCCAAGGCAACAGTGAATCAGTTGCAAAGACAGGAATCCTGAATACCAATCTACTGATCTAACTCTTCTGCCGCTGAACCTGATAACAATAGAAGGCTGTCCAGTTTGGGTTGGTTCAGAACATCTGTAGTGTCTAGTTGACAATGCTTAGGATACATTTGTCTACAAAGAAAATCATTTCCTGGAATGTGTTCTATAGTGAGATGATTCTGGCTGCAGAGTCAACAAACCTGAATAGAGAACTTTTATAAAGCCATTCAAACTAGAAACTGGAATCCCAGACTCCAAGGCCAGAAGGGACCTTGTGATCATCTAGTCTGACCACCTACAGGTGATAGGACTTCCCCAGATTACATCTGCTCTAGGAATCAATCATGTATACCTGTTGTGAAATGTGGTGAAGCAGTGTTCCTTCCCAAAGGGACTTATAGAGGGAGAAATACTGAGACCTATACATTTATTCATTGTGAAGTGCTGAGGTTCAGTGACAGGCAAGCCATACGGAATAGCCAATGCTACCTTCCATAATCTCAACCACATGTCCAACTAGAGCCATGTCAAGCTTCTTAACAGGCCGTATGGAGGAGTTATTCTTCTCCAAAATGCTAATGAAGAGCATTTGCTGAGATAGGAGGTGTGTTACTTCACTTATCAGGGGAATAGCCATAAATAGGGCAGGTTATTCCAGCCTAATCACTCTATAAGAGGTAAATATGCATTAACATAGCTGACTGAATGTGCTAAAAACTATTCCTTTCAAAAGTAATGAATGATTTTGGGGTATCCAAATTAAAACATCTTAAAGGGGATCTGACTCTTAGAAGGTGCTGAGATCTTGCCCATTTGGGAAAAAACAGGTCCTCTAAGATGTCAAGCTGGCACCCAAAATCACTAGTCACTCTTAAAAATCTTGGCCTAAATTAATTTTTAGCCTAGTTTACTATCTCTTCTAGAGAGTTGCCATCATCTGGTAGCACTGTATTATGGACAAACAGTGCTGAGACCAACAGTCTTTCAATAAAAAGCAAAAACCTAAAGTTCTCAAATTAGCAGCTGAAGTACAGAGGTGACCTTTTATTTTCTGGAATTGAAAGTACATCTGGACAGTAACTTGGCAAAAGTCAGTACGTAAATATTAGAATACCTGTTTTGTTCCTGGTCAGCAAAACCTGCTTTCAGAGATATGATTAGGCCAAAACTGTTCAAAGGTAGGCACCTAAAGTTATGACCTAAAGAGTGAGAAGTTTTTCCAGAGGTACTGAACTCTAGCTCAGTGGATTGTCCTAGGTCTTGTACAACACAAAGTAAACAGATAGTTCCTGCCTTGGTCTCCCAATCTACCTTAATTCACAAAGTATGTATCTGAAAACTCCCTGTCAAAATGGACTACTAACATATTTGCTAAAACAAAATTTAAGCTTTTTAAAACTCCTTTTGACAACTTCATCTTTTTGTTCTTATGTGCCAAGGAATAAAATATAAAACCCAGCATAGCATGCATGACCTATTGGATAGACTATTCTAGTGGTTCTTAACCAGGGGTTCAGGTCCCCCTGGGGGGCTGTGAGCAGGTCTCAGGGGGGCCGCCAAGCCAGGCCAGTATTAGACTCGCTAGGGCCCAGGGCAGAAAGCCAAAGCCCCACTGTATGAGGTTGAAGCCTGGGGCCCTGAGCCCTGCCATCTGAGGCTGAAGCCTGATCAATATAGCTTTGAGGGGCTCCTGTGGCATGGGGCCCTGGGCAATTGCCCAGCTTGCTACCCCCTAACACTGGCCCTGGATTTTATATGCAGAAAATCAGTTGTGACACAGGTGGGCGGTGGAGTTTTTATAGCATGTTGGGGAAGCCACAGAAAGAAGAAGGTTGAGAACCCCTGGACTATTCCACTGCACAAAGAAAGTAAAAGAAATAAGTTGCATTATATAGGTCCCAACAGAAACTTGATACGGACTAGAAAATCTACTAGTGCTCTTCCATCTTCGCTACCAATGCAGAGTGCTGCTTTCTTAAAGCACAGTTACTATTCGCAGAAAGAAAGGGAGTACTAGTGGCACCTTAGAGACTAACCAATTTATTTGAGCATAAGCTTTCGTGAGCTACAGCTCACTTCATCGGATGCATTCAATGAAGTGAGCTGTAGCTCACGAAAGCTTATGCTCAAATAAATTGGTTAGTCTCTAAGGTGCCACTAGTACTCCTTTTCTTTTTGCGAATACAGACTAACACGGCTGCTACTCTGAAACCTGAAGTTGATCAATAATAGCTTAAACTAAGTAGTGGACACAGATTAACTAACATTTCCAAGAGATGCCCTTTAGAGGGAGCTCTGACATCTCTGTCCCAGGTCAACCTTTGTTGGACACCACTTAAATAAGCAGGAGTGAGTACTTGTCATTTACCTTCTGGTTCTAAATGCTTTCCCCGAAATCAAATGCTTGCTTTCTTACTGGATATGTTCTGTTTAGCTTTCCCCTTTTTTTTATTAAAAATTACCACTATACAAAACACGTGCTTTGATAAAGAAATGGCTAACACATCTCAAAGTAGGGTCAATGGGGAATTATCATTGTAAGAGGGTATTTCTAGAGGTGTTCCGCAGTATTTGTACTAGGCTGAATGCTATTCAATGTTTTCTTTAATGATCTGAAAAAACACTGCTGATAAAATCTGTGGATGACGCACAGACTGGCAGAGTGGTAAATAATGACAGGGCAGTCATATAGAGTGATCTGTATCATTTTGTAAGCTGGGCCCATTCAAACAAAATGTGGTGTTTGTTTTTAATACAGTCAAGTGTGAAGTCACACCTCTAGGAATAAGGAACACAGGGCATTCCTACAGAATGTGGAACTCTTTCCTGGAAAGCAGTGACTCTGAAAAGGATTTAAGAGTCAAAGTGGACAAGCAATTGAACATGATGAGCTCACAGTAAGATTTTGTGGCAAAATGGGCTATGTGATCCTTGGATGTAAAAACAGGGGAATAGTGAGCAGGAGTAAGGAGGTGGGGTGGTGGTGGTGGTTGTTGGGTTTTTTAACTATTGGAACAAACTACCAAAGGAAGTGGTGGATTTTCCATCTTTTGATGTCTTCAAGTCATGACTGGTAAGAGGCTGTATGGGTTAACTTTTCTTTTTTTAAAGACTGATCTCAGTTTTACATCTAGGTAACACACTGACTTTTTTTTAGTGGAATTCCGGATTCCCACTGGTGTAAGTGGAAGGAGAATCAGGTCCTCTCTCTTTGAGAGTTGTAAACATTTTACTCAGCTGAACAGTGCCAAATCCAGCCTGCCTCCCCTGGCTTCAGAGCCTGAGCTTCATCATTTACACAGCTGTTTTTAGGGCCTTAGCATGAAATGGAGTCTGTAGATCCAGGCTCTGAGACTCTCTGCTGCTGGTTTTAAAATGCAGTGTGGACTTACCCACAGGCACTTAAGAACCTCCGGGTAACATTTTCTAAAGTCCTTAAATCGCCTCTGAAAATAAGACTTAGACACTTTTGAAAATGTTACCCAAGCTTAGTCTCAAAGCTGCTCACTGTGACACATATTGGGAGTTGGCAAGAAGAGATTTAAAAAAAAAAATCAGACCAAAATAGGATATTAAAGATTCAATCGTGACTTTTGGGGTTTGACTCCCACTTTTTGGGTTGGCACTCCTGTCTGGTATTGGATAGGCAGTCAGTGCAGACCAAAAAGTACTGGTGTCATCTTTGCCCAGAAAGATATACCTCGTAACAAAAGGAGCTGCTGAATTCTTGTTCTATTTCTTCTCCCTTGTGGGATATGGTCACACTCGCTCTATAGTCGGTAATGGAGAGTTCTGAATTCGTTCTACCATTTCTGCAGCTGAAGAATGAATCCTTTTTCTAAGCGAATGAAAGTGCCATTGAGAGCAACACTATCCCCTTATTTAAGCTAGATTTAATTTTATAGGGTGGGGCACACAAATCTCAAAATTGCTCTTGCAGCCTGATTTTTCGAAGTTGCTCAGCACTCTCCGCTCCCATTGATCTGGATGGTCACTGGCCTTTATGCTACTGAAGGAACTCGGTGTTTCTATAAAACTCATCCTGAACCTTGCCATACAAGTTCCTATGTCATAAGCAAACGTTCCTTGGGGACACGGCAGGTTAAAGAGCATCTCTTCTTTGTTTTTAAAAATCTTTTTTCTTTTTTTTTAAACCATCACCTACTATTAAACGGAAAGGATTTCAAACATATCCCCCTCATCCATGCCTCGAGTTCTTGTACTTCTCTCTGTTTTAACAAAGGAAATGTATTAGTCAATTTCACTTGTTTTTATGTTCCATTTCTCAAGGTCTAGCACAATGCTGCAATGTCTGAGTTTAAGCTATGCTGTTTGGTTTAATAAGTTCGCTTCCACTGGAAGTGAAGTGGAAACATTTAATTTAAACATTTAATGATATGTTAAATCATGTATTTAAAAAACCTAAAATGGGGCCTAAATTGACCTCAGTGTGTCTCCTTATCAACACTGATATTTTGCAGACAGTCAGAGACCACCCATGTAACTACCACAGATACATTACTAGCTGGAGGCACAGTCATCATAACCAGTTGTAATATGGACCCTGCATACTCTACATCCCAATGGGGCCAAATTCTGTGGCGGCAGCCCCTGAATTCCACAGCAACCTTAATTTATTCTATTGCCATAAAATGCCTCTTGTTCCTGTTCCCTCTCCCGCTCACACACACACCTAGCTGAATAGTCATTGACCTAAAACTTGCTGATTGATTTTCTGCCATGATAAAGGAGGATGTGCCAGAGCTCCACTCCCTAGGCCTCTGCTCCTGTGATATTGACCAGTCAGGCCACCTGAGAAGTACCTTCTTCAACCTTGGGTACATCTACACTGTAGATGGAAACAGTATACAGATGTGCTAGCTCTGCTCAAGCTAATGTGCTAAATATAGCAGTGTAGAGGTGTCAGCCCATGCTACACCCAGCTACACTTCTGTTTTTAGCATGCCAGCTTGAGCAGAGCTGGGGAGCACTTTCCCAGCTACAGTGTAGACGTACCCCATCTATTCCAGGGTAGCTTGTGGGTGACTTCAGCAGCTTATCTCCCCATATCTCAGCTGCTGCACGGTTCTCCAAGCTACTTAGCTCACCAGCTTGCACTTGTCTCCTCTACGCCTTGGTTGCGTACTGGACTGTAGCTTTTGCTCCCACTCCCTGCTGCTGGCTCCATGGAATTGTCAAGTCTGCAGGGCTGTGATCTGAAATAAATGGGGCAGGTCATACCTCTCAGAACGCTTGTTTCAGGGTCTCCGCAGATGACACTGTACAGTTTGTGCTCAGCTCATGTTTGAGGCTCCCTGCAATTGTAGGGGCTAGAATTTTTATGTATTTTTTTTAAGTCTGGTTCTGGAGCATGATTCTGCAACTAGGGGGAGAGTTTGTTAGCAAATTTCATGACTTTGGAATACCCAAGTTACTGACTATAACTCTTCAGTCTGTGTCTGTCTAGCACAGTGGTTCTTAACCTGCAGCCCGCTTGCGGCCCAATCAGCACGCAGCTGCAGCCCATGTGACATCCTCAGACATACAGGTAATGTGTGGATGTGGCTCACATAACACACAGAGAGCTACATATGCAGCCCACAATGGTAAATAGGTTGAGAACCACTGGTCTAGCAGCTTTTCTTCCTTCACAACAGTCTAGGCCTGTCCACGCCTAACCACATTGCGTAATCATGATTTTTGAGTGACTGGTGGGACAGTCTGAGCAGCTATCTTTTAATACTTCAGCCACTGCTGCTCACCCCAAGGACAAAGCCTCCCCCCCCCCGCCCAAAGCCACCCCCTACTACCCAGGATTATGGAATTTTCAAAGAACTTTAGGGGTCTTTAATCACAACTCCAAATGACTTTTAATGGGAGCCACGAAGCTAAAATCCTGCTCCATACCTAGAAGTTTAGGGTGAGTTCTCATATCCATGCTGCAGTTCTCTGTAGAAAGTGTGGCAGGCTAAACATTTGAGTTGAGGGGATGGCAGTTGCTCCTATGTTTAAATATTGCCACCTTTCCAAAAGGGTTTATAATTCACTACAGCAGTGTTTTGTGTATCATGGAGTGCCAGTTATGGCAGAATTTTTGCTGGAGAGATTATAGATACTGCTGTTTCATTTGTTCTCTCAGTTGGATGTGCAAGGGACTGAAAGTTTGCCTGATATATACCATATATGCAAGAAGACTGTCTGGACATGTCAGGGAGTGACCACCTTAGCCCAGAACTCATCTTGCTTTTTTCAGTTTACATGTTTCTTTAAAATGTTAACTGGTTTAATTTTTTGTTTGCTTCAACTACTTGAGCGGTAACTTGTGTTTCAACAAAAAGCTGAGTTTAAAAAACCCAGCAACCCTTCGGTTTTGCATGAGGGTTGGGTGGATTTGTATGGCCTAAAAACTTGGAAATATTTGCTACCTGGAATATTGGCATTCTAGGAAGCACCAACCACACTGCTTCCACGTAACCACACTTGAACGCTGGCCAGCACTGTGATTTCTGCATTCCAAATCACAGTAAAACAAACATCAGTGTACCTGAGGCTTGGGAAGTATTCACAAAAGCAAATGGGCTGGCTCAGGCTTATCTGTACTTGCTTTTCTCCAGTTAACATGGGACACAAGACTTGCATTTTTGAGCACTTTTAATAGCAAAAGGCAGCTGGCCTGTGCTTGGGCTGAAAAAGTGAATTCCCCTCTGCAGTGGAACCTGCCAAATTCACCGTGGCTCTTACTCACCCCTCCAATTAATTCCTAGGAGTGTCAGCAGGCTGGAATCAATGCATTAGATTAGCTCATCTCCCTGGTAAGTCCTGATTCCCAGTACTAGAAGAATTAAGCAAGTGTGGTGATTCACAAATGAAATTAAGGAGACTGGTGGGGGAGGGAAGGAAATGCTTGTTCTGTAATGCTGCCTGGAGTCAGTGTTGATGCTTGACATCAGCAGGCTTGGGGCCCAGCCATATATAGTCTATTTTCAGCCATGGAATGTCAGGAGCCCAGGACACACTGTCTAGGTCATTAAAACCATGTGACTTTCCTATTGCTAGATAGACACTTGCTAGATGTCCTAAGACACTCAAGTGGTTAATTCTGAACTATAGTATTAAATGGATCATGTCACTGTTATTTTTGGTTCTCTCACTTCTAGTGTGTGGCCTGTATTTTGTCTTTTTGGTCCTGTGCAGTTTATTTTCAGTTTCTTATTCCCTTTTCCTAAAGTCATCACACGCACCAGGTGGTCAGCAGCTGGTAAAGTATTTTAGTCTCTGCAAAGCTAAACTAGATTGCTTTGACGGGAATGGGGGGGGGGGGAATGAGGGGTTCAGTGGCTTAGACATCAGTGAAACAAGCAGCTGAGCTCTCACTAGGGTAGCAGGTAGATCCAAAATAAGAGCTGAAGTGGACTTAGCAAAAGCCCAAGTGCAGTGCAAGTTCCAAACATTCAAGTCTGTTCTGCTGTCTAATTTAATAAGAAGAGTGAACTTAGTCTGTTTCTCAGCTGCAGAGGCCACTAACTGTATCTAAGCTTAGCTGTCTCCGAGGCTGAATAGTTTCTGTTGGAAACCTAGAGATTTGTGGCGTGTTGGTCTTGGCTGTTTCCAATTGCACTGGGCTGTAACGAAGAGGTCAGGAATTTTTATTTATTTATTGTAATAGCTTGGGCTGATACAGTTGCTTGGCAAACACTGCAACTGTCTCTGTACTACACTGCCATGGACATGTAGCGCTGCCTTTCCTCCCAGCTGCAGGGCAAATACAGCAGCAGGCTGTGACCAGTGTATGAGAGGTTGGATTTTGTAAGGGAGAAATAGGGGATGGTCAATGTTTTTGAACACTGCCACTCCCATCGTCCCAACTCAAGCCAGTTACCTCAATGCTGAGTCATTGCCCTCAGGATGTTAGGACCCTTGGCATAGGCCCGAGAAGCTGTGCTGGATGAGATCAGGAAACCCAAGCTAAGGGCAAAAGAGACGGGAATGGAAAAGGAATACCCTGCTATGCTACTGATGCACAGTACCGAAATATCTGCAAGTATCATAACTCACAAGTAACCCTACAGTATGGGGTGGGTGGCTTGTCTCATACATGGTGGAGGGGAACCTCTTACGAAAAGAAGTACCCCTCTCCAATATCCACCTGACCCTCCAGTCTGGTTCCCATCCATGTTCCACCAGTCTTCCCAATTGCTTCCCTAACCCATCTCCATGGTTGCCAGTCTCTTCTACCCATTGCTTCTAAGCTCCCTTCTGCAATTTGCACTGTAAGGTTCTTTCACGTCTCACCCCACAATTCCCCACTCTCAGGACAGAAGTTCATCTGAAAATCTCTAAAGATTTAAGACATTGGCTGTGGAATGAGAATTTTTTGTACAGAGCCAAAGCATCTCCTCTGGTCTGTACAAGTTTCTGGGTGCTAAATATGCAGGACTGAGGGGCAGGCTGAAATCTTGCTATAAAATTTTACAGTACAAAACCTAAACACCATTAGTGTATATTGCTATATATAGACTCTTGTGTGTGTTTACAGAAATATCCGTCTGAAAAGTTGTAAGTGGACACTTGTGCAGTATGGAACCTAATTTTTAAAATTAGGTTCATGTACAATTGTTTTGTGTTTGCAGTTTCTGTGGTCGGATGAACAAATTTAAGTGTGGACAAACCGCCAGACATGTAACTAGCCATTCCTATGCATAATTAACCATTTTACACATTGGGGAATTATGCACAGGAACGTCCTGTTTGCGCCCATAATTATAGTAACTGCACAAACAAATCAGGTGTGCAGCTGCACTTGCATTTTTGCCCATGTATAATTACATGCACCTGGTTTCAGCACCAAAGCACAACAGAAAAAAAGTAATGGCTTAAGTGGGTAGACAAGACAATCTGTACATGCATGGGTAACAAGCAACAAAAGTTGAGTCCTCTCCAAATGTATAACAACACTTCAAGAAGACTTCCTGTATAAGCTTTGGAAAGTCTGTTTCTTTTTAGCTAGCTTAGAATAATTTTGTTGAGTGAAGCACATCCATTCTATCACAATATATGATAGAAAACAGTGGCTGCACATATCATATGCATTAAATGACACTTAACTGGACTTATCAATGACTCTGTAATTGCTAATCAAGGAGTTTAAATATATTTGAGGTGGCACATGACATCTGATTACCTTGGGAATTTGGCTGAGGCTTAGCTAGCCATGAATTTCTAAACTGTCTCCTGCAACATATAGTTTAAGGCCAGAAGGGATCACCAGATCATCTGTCTAACCTCCTCCTGTACATCACAGGCCACCAACACCACCCTGCACTTGCACACTAAACCCCGAGGTAGAGGCAGATGGGACCAATTATAGATTAAACAAGCAGATGCAACTGCAGGAGTGGGTTGGAGGGAAGTGGAGTCTAAAATCTTAGTGGTGTTTGTGGACTGTATAACTGACAGTAACATTTTAGTACCATGAATGCAAGATGACATACCCATGTATGTATGGGTGATGATCTCTAATACCGCATATGCCAGTCATACTGGGAAAAGGAATCTCAGTCATCATATTTAAGTTAAATCCTCTCATTTCAGCTTCAAGAACCTGTTCTTTCCAGTTTTTTCCTTTTATTGCCTCTGATTTTTATTGCTGTTTTGTATCAACTAATGCTGTAGATTAGCTTTATTTATTTATTTATTTATTTTTATGATCTGGCTCCCTTGCTGTCTGCTGCTGGCTGATACAAACACTCTGTTCAGATACAATAGGTGAGACCATTTGTATTTTCTCCATGGGATTATACCAGCTGTGGGACTCTATCAATCTTTGTGAAGTGATATTCAAGTTTTAGGAGCAAGTATTGGATGCTTATGATCCAGATAATATTAAAAAGTACCATAGTAATATTCTTTATTGACTGGTACACGATAGTGATATTAACCCTATTAAAACTGCAAAGTTATTTATAGCACCAAATAAGACGTGGGCACCGCTATGCCAGGCACTAGATAAACACACCGTATAATCCCTGCCCCAAAGAGATACAATCAAAATAGGCAAGACCCATAATTTTGCAGAAGAGGAAACAGGGGCAAAGAGCTGAAGCTGGTAAAGTCCCTGGGTAGTTCCTTTATCTCAACTTCACTTCACTATGAGGTCCTTATAATAGACAGAACAATAGGTCCTTTTGGGTGGCACAGTCATAACGTTCACTATATGCATTGTAGTCTCCTAAGAATTTATTTGAAGAGCAGTCTGAAAAATGCTGATTTATTTGTACTGTAGTAGCATCTAGGACCACATTGGACGAGGCACTCAACAAACATAGTCGAAAGACTATCCTCTTCTTCTAAGAACTTACAAGCTAGGTTAATGAACAGAATTAACAGATGGATGATGTTTTCAATAGGAATGGGGAAACTATTTCGGGTAAAACACAAAACGTGTTGCACATCTCACCACAAAATTTTGCTCTAAATGCCAACATAAAACTTTTTTGTAGAGTAGATTTAACTCTGCTTCTTGCATGAGCCACTTCCAGATACTGGATGAAACCAGAGATTGGAAGAGGAGGAAGGAAAAAACAGTAAACAAACAAGCAACCAGCCTGACCAGAAACAGGAAGTACTAGCAATCTCCTGGGTTAGTTTCACCCCCAGTTCTGCTGATAGGTTTCAGAGTAACAGCCGTGTTAGTCTGTATTCGCAAAAAGAAAAGGAGTACTTGTGGCACCTTAGAGACTAACCAATTTATTTGAGCACGAAGTGAGCTGTAGCTCATGAAAACTTATGCTCAAATAAATTGGTTAGTCTCTAAGGTGCCACAAGTACTCCTTTAGTTCTGCTGATAGCTCATAAGAGCTCCCCAACTTGGACTTTTGTCTGAAACCTTTGAGAATGACCCAACAAAATCTAGTTAAACTTCTCGCTACCAAAGCAGAGGCAGAAAATGAGGCAAGTCCGCTATTTTTAATCAACGAGTAAGATGAAAACACACATCTTGAAAGGAAACGGTTACTGATAAATAACTCCATGCTTTCATCCAGAATAGAACCAACTACTTAGCACATAGAGCAAATGAGAGAGATTTAGTATAGCATTGATCTTCAAAGAAACATTAACTGAACCCACAATACCTATTACTCACATGCACACCCTTCATCCCTAACCTCTCTTCAAATAAAAAATAACTATCAAAATACATTCTAATTAAGATTTTTTTTTTTTTTGCATGTGTTATCAAGCTTAAGGCATATTCTAAACCAGCCTGCCTAACGCCATATTTCTGAGTGTTACTGAATTTGAGTCAGAGCCAGACTTCACCTGTTTCTCTACTCCAACATTAGTTATCTCTAGTCATGTTTTGAGAACTTGACTGAGGAGGAGGTAAAGCAGTGGTGGATAAAACCAACACCTAAACACCTATAATTGGCTCACTTATGAGTCCTTTTAAGATCAGGGTAGGAGGAATCCATTCCACTAGGATCCCTGACTCCAAGAGCTCTGATAGCTACCTGATACCTAGCTGACAAGTGCTGTGGAAAACAATAATTCAACCCTCAAGAGTGGAACTTAAACATACATTCTGGCTCAGTAAACATGCTTTTCTTTGGGATACCCTTAAACTTGATTGACATATCTTATATAAAAGGGGATGTGTGTATGTAAAAAAAGAGAGCTTGCAAAAAAATCAGTGTAATCAACGTTTATCATGAGTGTCTCAATAATTTTTCTTAAAGCTCTAGCTCCTGGAATCATGTGACTGCATCAGAATCTCTGCTTTTATTTTTTAGTTCCTAGCCATCATGGTTAGAGAGAGAAGCCTTGAAAACAAGAATGTCCCAGGCTCAAAACAGAAGGCAAATAAAAACCCGGAACTCATTTTAAGTCTCCGTTATCAGGAGGCCTGACTCATGACTTCTGAATGCTCTCAGTTGGCCTTGCTGAGAAATGAAACCTAGTCGCTCTTTCCCTTTCAACCCCGTGACCAGGGCATATTTTCAGGATTATCTTTGTAAGAAAACAAGCTGCTTTTTTTTTTTTTTTTTTTTTTTTTTAGTGACATTTTTCTTCAAGTTCTGCTAAAGACTCTGACCAAGGAGCTGGAGGAGGCTTGCCTGAAAGTTATAATTAGTCTGGCCTGATCTGGCCCTAGCATGGTCTCTAATCAAGGCCTCCTGCAATGGAAGTTTTACCATATCATCAAAGTGGGATCTGGTTGGTTTGTTTAGATATTCTTTCTCTAACTCCCCTCCCCCCAAATCAAATGTCCTTTTACAGACAGCATGAGCAGTGCCTGTCAGTGCTTGCTGTTGAGTCAGCTGTGTCGTCTTGGCACAAATAGCATGATATACAAAGTCCACAAGTCTCTTTTTCCCTTGTCGTCATCATCACAAGCAGCTGTGCTGTATATCACCAGAAAGAGTAAGTTAAACACATAAGGGTGGTAGGACAGTTCAGGAAACATTTGCAGCTTTCAAGATTAAGAATAGTGAACTGTTTACCTACAATTTCCGCTATCCAGTGGGACTGTAGCAAGTCACAGAATGCAAATATTTGGAAGGATAGCTTAGACAGTGCTCAAAACTTCAGAATGAAGACTGGTCAGCAAAATCCAAATCCAAAACAGTTTTCTGTATCATAATGGGTCTCATTTCATGTACTTACCCAACCAATTACTAGCGTAAATGTTTCTCACCAAATATCACTGTGATGCTACTTAAGAACTGACTTTGCACTTCATACTGTTTGCATTTCTTAAGACAAAGCTGTGGCCAGAGAAACCCACTCGTTTCAAGCAGCCCTGAGATTTTTGAAGGTGTTTGCTCAGGCTCTGTCTTGTGAGCCAAACCAAAATCCTAGATCTGACCTTCTCTGAATGGTGGTGAAATGTGGATCTGTGTCTGTTTAATATGGAGCCATTTACTTCAGATGTATGATGAGCGTCCATGGAAAAAGATTTCTCTAGGTACTATTTCCAAACCAAGCATGACTTTTGAGTGAAGAATTTAGTCCAGACAAGTTTTATGAATCCAACTCTTTTGGCTTTTCAGAGAAAATGAATAACCAGAATGAGACAGTTTTATGAAGGAGATAAATAACCTCTAATTGGTACCATAGTAAACCTCAAACAAGTGTCTGCTACTATGGATAACCTGAAAATTGCCTCCATCTGAGACTGCATATTTAGTAGCTGGAATTTTCCAAGGAGCCAAAGTGTTATGCATCCAAATCCAACTAAAACTCAATAGGAATTGAGCACCAAACTCCTTTTAGTCTCGTTTGAAAAATCCCAGACAATCTTTACGTACAAAAGGGAGATAAGTTTTCCACATTGAACACGGAAATAAAACTACCCTGATTTATTTGCGGGGGAGGATAATTATATAGTGAGTTAGTAACAGATGATGATCCAGCAGAAGAAGTTATCAGGTCTTGCTTCTGGGCTTTGCTCCTGGCTGGTTGGAAAGTGAATTCCAACTTTAAAGAGGGAAGTAGGTTTGAAAAGAACACTAACAAGACTGGGGATGACTCTTTGGTCCTCCCTGCCTGCCTGCCAAGTACGGTATTGGCCACCAATGTTGATTGGCATAAGCCACATGTTTGAGGTGGAAGGAAAAGAGATTAACCTGGTAAAGGCTTCCCATCCTCTTTAGAAGCCACCATCTGTGTCATGTAAGCATCCTAGCTCTGCCTATGCTCAGACACTGTTTGTTGCTAACATCTCATCTGTGGCTCCAGGGAGGAAAAACCTTCAAGAAGGGCTAGTATCGTCTCAAAACTACTACTTAGTTAATGGTCTTGGGGGTTGGGTTATATAAAGCTTGTGAAGAAGCAGGTGGACAGCAGCTTGCTGGTTGCCTGAGAGGGGAAGGAAAACGTTTAAAACCGCCCCTCCCAACTTAAACTTATTTTTAGTTTGACGCATCTGTGCTCACCAAGGCTTTTGGCTGCATCAGAGCTCAGTAGTGCAGCAACCAGCACAGAACAGTAATGGTGGTAAAGCACAGGTGCTCGTTTCTCTGGGCAGAAAAACTACAAGTATATCCACTCCATATGAAGTTCCAATTTGTGGATATGTGATTCTCCCTCTCCATATTCCTGCAACCCCATCAGAAGGAAAACAGGAGTCATTTGTTAACTTCTTTTCCCGTGACTGATTTCAACTATATGTTATAAATAAAACTGCATACATGCAACCAAATTAGAAACAACATTAGGGAGGGGGGATATGAATAAGGAATAACATGGCACATAATGTCTACATTTAGGATTATGGTCTCCATCTTTTCCTTACTTTACTTTAAAAACAAACCATATTTCACATTGCATAAAATAATTTGCATTTTCCCAGCACCCCTTCAGAGTGCTTTACAAGCACTGACTGATCTTTACAATACCACTGGGAAGTAGGTAAATAGTATGTTCCCCATTTTAAAGACAGACAAACCCTACCAAACCAAACACTACACACACAATTCTCCCCTTGTGGAGAGGATGAGGAACAAGTGTATTAAGTGACATGAATAACATTTGTCACGACTGGAAGGCGCTCAGAATATTGTGGTGATGAGGGGAACATAAGAATCTATATAGAATAGAATTGGGCATTATAGAATTTTAGAAAAGTGGAACCCATCTGAATTATACATCAGTTCCCCTAATTTACATTTCAGCCGATGAGCTGATGGGGCATCAGCAGGGCTCATTTTAATAATTTATTTATAGACATTTTCCAAGTAAGACTGGTAGTGATGGGTTGATTAATCTCTTTTTAATGATAATCCCAATTCCCCCTCTAGTCCCAGTGTCTGATTGCTGATCTGAATGCTGGAGAGACACAGCTGCCATGCAGGCTAGCTCCAGCCCATCTGCTGAACATTGCACATGCTGTTTGCTTGACTTGGGGTGGATTGAGAGGAAGAGGCATGAAAATGGATGAGTGAAGAGACCACAGGACAATTAGTCATTTCCCCCTCCCCTTTTGTCTCCCAGCAGACTCTAACTGTAGTAGCTTTTCCGAATTGAGAGGTAACTATATATAATGCTGTACCTAGACTCCACACTCCTTGGGGTTGGGATTGTGTCTTTTACAGAGAATAATGCATTATACATGCTGTGGGCAATGAGTACAAATCTTCAAAAGCCACCTAAACCCATTGATGTCAATTGGAATTTTCCTGTTGATGTAAGTAGACTTTGAATTAGGCCCTTTATATTTTGGAATAACAGGTTTTGCTAACAAACCCTCATTCTTGTGGGTGCAGTCTCAGTTATTAGTAGGTATTTTTCATAAACAGGAAGATTTCAGTGGAACCCCCACCCCCTCCTGTACCCAACCCTCTGCTCCAGTCCAGTAAAAAGGAGTGAGTGAGGGTGGGGGAGAGCAAGCAATGAGTGTGTGTGTGCGCGTGTGGAGTGAGCAGGGGGCAGGGCCTCTGAGAAGGGGCGGGGCAGGGCAAGGATATTCCGTTTAGTGCAATTAGAAAGTTGGCAACCCTATTCTGGAGGCTTATCCTGAAATGTTCTTCAAATTTCACTTTTTGCAAACATCTGCTGGCGAACTCAAATCCCTTGACTGTACAGAGGGGGAAAAAAAACCCACAAAAAATGGGCACAAACATGTGAGAGGCAGCATATACCCGAGGGTTAGGCATGGGACTAGGAATGGGTGATCTGTGTTCAGCCCCACCTCTGCCATTATGTACTCTTGGGTCAGCTAACCTCTCACTCATCGTTAATATTGGACTAACACCACTTACCTACCTACTACTGTATACACAAATTAGGTACTATTATGTCACAAGGGCTGTATGAGGATTATTCTTTGAAGGACTTTGCTACAAAGTGGTGGGTTTTACTAGGGTACTTATGGATTCCCAGGAAGGTAGGTTATGTATTTAGCCAGTGGATGGTGTACTAATTCTTCTGTACTAGTACTGAATAAACTTGAGTGCCATGGCTCTGTTCCGTGGGGCACTTCATATAAGTGCAGCCTTCTAGTTCACTTTTAAGCCATTTTAACTTAGTTGAAAGCTTCACCAAAGGCTCTTAACCAACGTAAACAGTTATAGGATAAGAGGGAAGGTTCTCTCATGGATCAGTAACTGGTTAAAGGACAGAAAATACAAAGTAGGAGTGAATTGTCAATTTTCAGAATGGAGAGAGGTAAATAGTGGGGACCCTTAGTTATCTGTACTGGGACCAGTGCTGTTCAACATCTCCATAAATGGTCTGGAAAAAGGGGTAAACAGTGAGGTGGAAAAGTTTTCAGGTGATACAAAATTACTTTTGATCCTTTAAAGTATCTGGCACTAGCTTCTGTTCGAAGACAGAATACTGGCCTAGACGGACCATTGATGGGACCCACTATGGCTGTTCTTATGTTCTTAAATCAAAACATAAAAATAGCACAACAATTTCAAAGTGAATCCTAAGAGCTGGCAGAAGTAAAAAAGTCAGTTAAAATGGCCTAATAATGATACCATTACAGGCACAGAGGAAGAATAAACAGCCTTCTACAACTGTAAAATATCAAACAAACAGTGTTCACTGGCAACACATTGATTCTCCTGAAAAGGAAACCAAGGGTAAATAGATGCACTCACTCAGCCTGTGTGCACACAAGGGAGGGTATACCTATGACAGCATTTAAGAAGTATCTGCTCTATAAAAGCTCAGGGCCATGTGACCTTTAACAGCACTCAGGATTAAATGTCTGTTTGGGATGTTGTTAAACAAGTCAGGCTCCTCAAAAGGACTAGAACACAGAAGTAATGAGAACTATTTTGAAGCGCAATCAGAAAGATAGATGTGAATGAGTAACATCATAATGCAAAAATACACTCTAGGATAATGATTTTACTGGGCATCGGGCTTACTGTTCAGGTTTTCTTTGATATCTCTGAATTGAGACAGATGGTTAGTTTCAGCAGTTCAGGTTTTTCACCAGTATTCCAGGGGACACTGATTATGAAGGAAGGTTCTCTCCTCATGGTGACTTGTAATCTTTGATGTAATAATGAACTGATAGCTGCCTGACTCAATGTACTACACAGGTTGGCATACAAATGACTTTGAATCTTTGAGGCAAAACTAGATCAACTGGAGTTGTCCTTAAGACCTTGCGCCCTGGCAGTTGAACTCTGCACTCAAATTACTATGTGATAGCTGACTAGGCTTGAATCTCAATCCCAGGTTTGGAAGGTCAGACTTTTCCACTTTCCTGTCCACCATCTATAGTCTAAAACCAAGGATGAGAGAGTCTCGCATTGCTAGGCAACTTACAGGAGGTGCATTAAAAAAAAAAGTAAATCTACTCTATAGATTTAGTTGGCTGCAAGCCAGACCACTTAATGTTGCTGCCCTGTACTCTATATATTGTGGCCTTTGTTACATAGAACAGCACCATGTAGTGTAACCAAAGGACAATGAATCAGTCAATTTTAAATTACAAGTCAGCCAGATTTGTTTAGTCAGTAGTAAGTATATCTATGATCATGGAAGGACGTCAGTGTATTTTCACCACATAATAAAACTTAGCTCAAGAGTCAATAGTGAAAGGCCAGGATATCTCTTCCGATCACTGCTACTGATTGCATATGAAATCTGGACAAGTAGCTTTCTCTTACTGTGACTCAATATACTCATCTGTAGAAGGAGGCTAATATTTCCTAATTCGCGGGGTGTCGCAAGGCACCTTTTTATTATTTAATATTAATAATAATCTGGGTTATTTCAGAAGTGCTGAAGGATCAAGCAAGAATAGGGCCCCATTGTGTTAGGCACTGTACAGAGTAGTAGTTTAGTCTCTTCAGAGCAGAGACTAATCTAAATAGACCAGACAGACACAAGGCGAAGGAAGGAGAACACCACACTAGCAGAGTGAACAATGTAATGGCAGCAACACGTTATTTCCATGTTTTGTTTTGTTGGAGGGTATAGTTAGGAGGGGGCAATCTAAACGGAAAGAAAAGTTAAGGGAGAGGAGATAGGGAAGGGAACTGAGGAGGCAGAGGGGCAGCTATAGAGTGAAGACGAGGTGAAGACTGAGGTAGGGGGAAGAGTTGGAGCAAACAGCCAATCAGCGCAGGGCAGAGAAGATCCAGTCAAATCTATAGAAAGTTCTCTGAAGGCCCCTGTGTTGGTTTGTTCTGCAGCTGTTCAGGCAGGCTGGAGTTTCGCAGGTTCTTCTCTGCACTTATTCCACAAGGTCACGTGGTTTGTGGGGGAAGGAGGGCAGGCATCTCTTGGGTCCTGCTTTTCCCAGAGTGGAATAAGGGTGGGATCTCCCTTGCACAATTCTGGGCCTGGGAGGAATGCTGTGGGGAAGGGTGGCCCTGGCTGAGCCCAATTCACAATATTCGTAAGACACATTGAGAACCTCCAGAAAAAGGGTCCTTGAAGTGTGAAGTAACTAGCACAGCTCTTCATATACAGTGCAAGAAGATTTTCCAGTTAATTTGACACACTGGATACACTAAATGTACTTTGCATAACGGGGTGGGAAGGAGAAAAAATAATTGGTTCAGTGACAGTCAGACTACTAGCTCCATGAGGAAGGAACCATGTCTTGCTCTGGTTTGTACAGCTCCAACCACGCTAACAGCACTTTCATACTAAAAATCCTCACAACGGCCATATAATGGAGAATGTTTACAAGCTGCATTATATGTAATAAACTTGGTCCAGCTCTCTCGTCCAGCCTCCTTTAAAGCCATAGCCTAGTAGGGAAAAAAAGCTGCTTAAACATACTCTCTCAAATAAAGCTTACCATTTCAGGACAATGCTAACGCTAAACTCCAAGAACTGATAAGTCTGGAGAGCTTTTAACCTTTGCCCTAGCAGGCAGACAGCAAAATGGGGAAGCCCCAACAACTTGAATTTCTGATGATGCCAGAGAGATGTCTAACTGAGAGTAAACCAAATTCTCATAAGCAGTTCGTGCTTTGGGCTCAGCTCCACCAAGGCCTTCATCAAACACAGTGGAGAAGGAGCACGGTTGGTTATCTTCTAAGGGGGAAGAGGGTGACTTTTGTCCATATGTTAAGGAAAGATAGAAGGATGCTGGGATGTGCAAACTGTAGAAAAGACAAAAAGGAGAAGAGTTAAATATGGCACAGCACAAAAGGGGGGTATTGTGGAACTGTACTTGGAACAGGTGTCCACTTTGGGGTGCCTCAGTAGATAGACTGTTGAACTGTAAGAAGGCAATGATAGGTAGGTAGGTAGGAAGACT
Organism: Chelonia mydas; assembly: GCF_015237465.2. Classification (NCBI taxonomy): domain Eukaryota; kingdom Metazoa; phylum Chordata; order Testudines; family Cheloniidae; genus Chelonia; species Chelonia mydas. Next base: position 12,804,705 of record NC_051254.2, read on the forward strand.
GACGTTCATTGAACAGTGGCTCTCTAACCATGGTTTATGGAGAGACCTCTTAGAGGATGGAAATGATAGCTATTGAAGGTGGGGAAAATATATAAGGAGGGAAGATATGAATTGCTGGACTGAATGTGGGACTGGTAGTGAGGAATGAATGCTGGTTCCAACATGGACTCCCTCTGACTCTGAGCAAGTCTAAACCCTTCTGCCTCTGTTTCTCCCTCTACAAAATGTGGCTAAGAATTACCTGGCTCACAGGAGTGTTGAGAGAATTAATTTGTTGGTAAAGTGCCTTGAATATGAAAATGTAAATCACATTTACCAAAATAGAGCATAGCTTGCCTGCTTTCCTAACATAAAAGACTCATCTTAGGAGGCTGGTTTGGTTATTATGGGTTCAGAAAAGCCATGGTCTCAGGTCTATTGTTTGTTTTCCCAGGTTGGGTATCCTGATGCCCATGACTTGTTAATTGGAGGCTCTTTGGTCCAAGCTCACTTAGACACCAGCCCAAAATCTAATCTTAAACTCCATGGGACCATATCCAATTTCTATTTTATTCTAGACTACAGAAGACAATATTGCAGACTCCCCAATATTCTTAGGAATCTTCTAATTAGTGCTGATCACAGAAACTTGGTAGATGTGCAGTTTATTCTTTTAAATGGTCAAAGCAAGCTAACTATTTCAAACAACAAAAGTCAAAACATGAATGGCACTGCATCTTAATGAGCAAGTGCAGCAGAGGTGAGTGTCTTTTGTTCTTGCCCTCCGTTGGTTTTTTTTACTGGCTTCTGCTTAGGAAAGTGAACACATTCCTCACAATGTTGGCAAGGTTCTAAGAAGGAAATTCCTCCTAAGCCACAGAGGTTGAGCCAGCTATGCAATCCCTCTTTCCTTTGGATCGTCTAGTCTCTCATTTGCCAGCTCCCTTGCTGCTTATTCCACCCCATCACACCACCAGGACCCGTGGTGCTGTTTCTGGAATTCCTTCTCCAATGGCCTTTATTCAGGTTCCACCCTGGGACCACACTGACAAAAGGTACCAATTAAACAAAATATTGCATGCTTAAGTCGAATTGACAGATCTTCAGCACGTTAGAAGCGTGGAGAGGAACAGTCTCTTCCTCAGACCTCAGCAACTGACTCCATTCTCCAGTTCAGCAGTTCATCTCTACTCAACAAATCACTTAGCTATCTAAAGTTAAGCACATGCTTAAATGAGCCAGACTGCTGAACTGAAGAATGAGGCTCTATCCATGTTTCTAAACAGGCCAGGAATCATGCTGAAGATAAACTAATCTAACAAAGCAAACTTAATAACTTGCAGTTCTATAGCACCTTCCACCCATGGATATTCATTAATTAAGCCTCTCAGCACCAGTTGGTGGTAGCTGTGCTTTGTTTTCAGACAGGGAGACAGTGCTGCAGAGTGGTAAAGAATTTGATTTTTCAGGACTGCTGGACATCTGTAGTTGCAATTGAAATCAATGGTTGCTGCAGGAGCTCAGTGGCTTTGAATTTCAAGTGTAAGCGACATGCAAACAGTTTCAGAGAGGAGAAATCAAATGCTGGAGTGGCCTCCCCGTCCCTTGCTCTAACTGCTAGACAACACTTTCATTGTAATAATACTGGACCTGTCCACGGATATGGAAAGTTAAATGGAGCCCTTCTAGAAAAAGGGATTCAAATCAATTCAAATATTTTAAATTTTAAGAGGAGTTCAGGCGGTTCTGCAGTTTTGATGGGAAAAGTCTTTTTAAACATGTAAATTTTCCCAGTTTAGGTTGTTTCTTAAATGAGAAATCACATCAGTGCATCATAATCAAACAACACCAGCTACAGAACAGCAAAGTGGTGCAGTCATGGAAATAAACAGTGCATCTGCAAAAGCAGTAAAAATAGAAAGTACACGAATGCAGAGAGGGGACTGTGTGAAATACAGACAGAATAACGGAGAGGCCCCTGGTAAAGAGCTGAGGGATATGTATGGGAGGAGGGGTTGCTTGTGGACAAAGGGTTACTTATGTGTGATAGAACACTATGTGACAGGGTACTGGGGGAGGGAGGGAAGCTGAAAAAGCTATAGAATGTGGTAATCCTTCCTGAATAAGAAACTCAGTATCAACACATGTGGATAGCGAACTTCTGAGACAGATTTTCCTCAAAGAGCTCTGTGAAATGAGACCCAGTTTAGCCACATACTAGGTGGCTTAGGGCTTTTCCACTATAACAGCAGTCACCTCTTTGCCATTAAAAGACGGCAGCACGTAAAGTACTAGGATGTAGGCCCAAATTAGCCATTTTGCCGTGGTGATAATTGGGACAGAATTCTTATTACTGGGTGCTTTCACCACAGTTATCTATCAGCAGATGTCACTTCTCACCAGTAATCTTTACCCCTTCGGTGATTTGGCAGTTACTTGACCTTACTTCCAACAGCAGAAGTTTTGCTATAGTTCAGGACTGTGTAAAGACTTCAGAATTTAGCCCTAAATTTGCACCTGAAGCAGAGAATGTGGCCAAGGTTGTCAATTAGTAACTAGGATATGTGTACACAGCACACTAAACTTGGGCCCACATGACCTGTGCCCGCACACTTGATATTTCCAAGCCCGCCTTTGAGCATCCACACTGCATGGGAAACCTGGGCCTTACAACCATGCTGGTGCATCCATATTGCACAATGCAGACTTGAGTCAGAACTTCAGCTTCTGTGGACATATACCATCGTATCCCAAGAGTCCTGGCACCCTTGGTGGGTTGTGGGAGAACTTGTCTGTCCTGAGAGAGTTGACCGGAAGTGTGTTTAGCCTGCAAACACACGCTGTCAAGCCATTTTGCATCTGCATGCCCCCAGCAGGCACAGTCCAAGATGGATCCTGACCCAATGGAAGAACTTCTCCACTTATGCTCTGTCCTATTTCGGGAAACAGGCAGACCATCTGCAAGATGCTAGTGGACATTTCACTGGCAGTTTCTGAACTGCCAAAGGCACCTCTCAGAGGAGGATACGGACATGCCAGCTGCTACCCAACTGATGCTGGTCATGCCTGTTGTCTTGGTCACATTCCCCCTTTGTAGACCGGCGCTTCTGGAGCGGGGCCACAAGCGCAGATGGGTGGGACCATGTCATCACATGGACTTGGGATGACCAACGTCTAAAGAAGCAGGCATTCCTGGAGGTTTGTGATCAGCTTGCACCGACCCCCCAGTGAGGGAGGCCAGGCCAATTCAGAAGCCGGTCCTTCTAGCCATTTGGAAGCTGGCTTCTCCCAGACTGTTACAGGTCTGTGGGTAACCAGTATGGAGTTGACAAATCAATTGTGGGGGTGGTTGTAACAGAGGCTTGTGAGGCGATCAGGACTGAGGATCCAGAGGCGATGGGTGTTACAAATGTTCCTGAAATAGTTGCTGGGACCACTGATGTAGCAAGGAGCACATGAATACATAAACTACAGAGGGTACTATTCCATCATTGTGCAGGCCCTGGCTGACCACAGGGCAGATTCATAGACACTAATGTGGGATGTACTGGCAGGGCGCATGGTACCAGGGTTTTCTGGAGATCAGGACTTGACCTTCATGGACAAGCTGAGACATTATTCCCATCGAATGACACTGTTAGATGAAGTGCGCTGTAGCTCACGAAAGCTTATGCTCTAGTAAATTTGTTAGTCTCTAAGGTGCCACAAGTACTCCTTTTCTTTTTATTGTTAGAAACAATCACTGTCCCCACTGTTGTTCTAGGGGACCCCGCCAACCCCCTGCTGCCAGGCTTATGAAACCAGACCCTTCTTTCAGAAGACCTGGCAAAACAGCAAGTTCAGCTACATGGTCAGTAGCTGTAGGATGGTGGTGGAACATGCATTTGGCAGACTGAAATCCTGTTGGGACTGCCTTCAAAACTGTTTGGATGCCAGTGTCATCAATGCAGTCTGCGTTATAGTGGCCTGCTGTGTTCTGCACACTGTCTGCAAGGACAAGGGGGAAGCCCTTTTCACCAGGCATGGCCTTAAGACACTGCTGGATTTCTGAACTGGTACACACAGCTAGACAGTGCACCTGTCATGACCAGTGCTGAATCCACACACACACCCCCCCCCAGAAATCAGGGATGCTTTGTGTCCCCACATAATGGGTTTGCATGGTCCCATGCATGAGGGAGAATAAAATGGTATTTAAGGTGACAATGTGTATGGATGCGGCAGCTGTGGGGTGTTTTTTAAATGTGCTGGTATTATCTATTATGAATTTTGTAAACACTTTCATGAAATGTCTGGAGATGTGTTGTGCATTTTATAAATACTGGCCATGTGCTACAACTCACAGTTTATGGGTTACTCTGATCTCATTTTGTAAATATTTATAAGGAAATTTGTTGAGCATGGGCACATAATGACATTCAGTACAGTTTGTGCCACTTTTAACATTAGACATAATAAACTTTCTATTGTATCCTTGTGTGCAAATTCAACATTTTTATTTTACACATTGTATACGGATATTTACATACCAGTGTAAGAACCAGAAAAGCAGACCAGCTGCCGTCAAAACGTACAGCATAATCAGCTCACTGCCAAAACAGTGAAAGGTGAATGTTCCCAAACATATCCAGCTATTCCTGGATGTCCCCTGTCCCTCTGTTCTCCTTGGTCCTTCTGGTGCATTTTGCATGTGTGGGCCACAAATAGACTGGAGTGGATGAACGCACAGGGTACATCTGTCCATTCCATATGCTACTGTTCATTGCATGTGACAAGGTCCAGCTACTTCCCGAATTGTCCAAAGGCTACATAGTCTGCAGGACACGATAATGTGGAGAGGACTCAGACCACTTTAATTCAAGGTCAAAAGATGACTGATTTTAAAAAAAAATAATGAGCTTTATTTTATTCACACAAAACACCAGCCACTTCAGATGTCCTTTGGAGCAGCAGTGAAAGCCATCACAAATCATGGTAAAAATTCAATTGAAATGATTTCTACAACCTCTTCATTTTTGGTGTGTGTGAGCGGGGGAGAGGAGAATTTATGAGTGGCCTAGTCACGAGCTATGGTTTTTCAATCCTGTCAGGCACGGGAAGCTCTGGAGAATATTGATACTCTGGAGGTCCTAAAGTGGAAGTGTGAATTTCAGTTCCAGGACAACCATCCATATGCACTAAGGACATATTTAGAGTCTTGTGATGGACCAGCACATCTCAGAATGGTGGGGGGGAGAGGGTCTGAGAGTTACAATGAGAGCATGGCTGGCTTATAAGGTGTGCTGAATAGACAGGAGGGATATGTGAAGCTACTAATTGTGGAGCCCCAAACCATACTTATAACAATCAGTAAGTAGCTAGTACACATTTCATGATAACTGCTTGTTTAGCTTTTCCCCCCCTCTTTTCACGGTGTCCATTTTGAATATCATGTGGTGTTAGAGAAACAGGAGAGGGCGGAAGGAGAATGTTCCACCCTGAATGGAAGCACACCAAACTCACAGTTTGTGTTAATAACTTACTAGGCCCAGAAGCCGGAAATCTCCCATCTACATATTAATACAAACAGAAATGTACCAGGCTCCAGCTCCAGGGCTTGCTCTGCTACCAGCTCTGCAGCCTGCTACTCCACAGGGCCATCTCCAAACAACTCCTCTGAGTACAGACCCGGGATGTGCTGTAGCCACTTTGGTGGCATAGCCTCTTCGGTTACTGGCCTCAGCATCAGGTAACTTCTCCTTCACCCAGTGGCTGGCTCTCCTCTGGTGGTGCATGTGACTGCAGGGTTTCAGGGTGCCATCCCCCCTCAGCAGGTTGTCATGCACCTCTGTGGGCTCAGTCCTTACTACATTTCCCATCACCCAGTCGAATTCCTTGTAAAAGAGGCAGGAAGATGGGGCATTCCCAGAGGTGCTGTTAGCAACCTGGACTTTGTGGTAGTCTGTCTTCAGCCACCTGATTCGTTCTCTGTATTGTTCTGCTGTCCGGTTGATACTCAACTCTGCCAGCCACTCAGAGATAGCTTTGTAGACGTTTCTTGTGCTCTTGCCGAAGTTAAAAGTCTTGCTTGCCTCACATCAGAAGTTAACCAGAATCCAGCTGTGTTCGTCTGGCCAGCTAGCAGCTCACTTAATGCAAGACGACTTCTGAGTGCTGACCAAGCTAATACACTGGCAGGATGACTGTGTTTCCAGTTGAGCAGTCCATGCGGAAATGAAGGGATAAACGCCAAGTAGTTGCATTTGAACTAGTAGGTTGCTTCCAATTCTTGGGAAGCAAATGGAAAGTTTTGGGATGGAAGGGCTGGGAAGCACAGCTCTAAGGGTTTGTGGAATAGTGTTGGAGGACTCTCCAGACCCAAGTCTCACACCTGGGCTTGAGCTCCATTCACACTGCACGCTGGCCTCTCATCCACATCACAGGAGGATTCGGGCTCTGACCCACCTTCCTAGAAGAGTCCGTGGGCTCAAGTCCAGAGAAGTTCCTAGCCTGAATCAGGCTGATTTCTGTGGGGATGGAAGGAGGAGCTTGAGCTTAAACCTGAGTCAGCATCTGGGCTTAGTGTGCTGTGTAGACATACCCTTACTGACTCCAGTAAGTTGCACAGCCCATCAATTTAGCTTCCAAATGCCGTGGGAAAAAAAGTCCTAGTAATATCTGTTTCAGTATTTTACTCTGTTTACACCACAAAGTTGGACAAGGTAGCTTCTCACTTTCCTTACATGGCCCAGTCACATTAGTTTTAGGTTTACAGGTTAAAGCCAGAGACACTGCAAGATACCATTGATCTCACTTAGCCACTTATAAGTTTTACCTTCAAAGGCTGGCATATTTATTTTAGACCATATAAAACTTCAGTGGTGAAGTGTGAGGAAACTTGCCTACAAAATCAAGATAGATTTGTTTTTCTGTGTAGAGTTGAAATTTAAAAAGAAAACGTGGAAAGGTGACGATCAAGTTTCTACATCAGATCAAAAGTTCACCACAGTCTCATCAGTTTTCATGTCACAGAGCTGTTCTGTTCCTAACTGCAACCAGCCAGAACACTTATCCCACTTTGGTCAGTACTGTTAGGTTATCCCATAAAACACATAATTAGCAACATAAAAATAATCTAAAATGTATTTTAAAAAGATAATCCTTAATTTTTACAACATAGCACAAAACAAAATTGGATGCAGGCTTTCATTTGCTTAAAAATCAGTATTTAACTGGGACGTTGCTAGAATAAGTTAGTTTTGTATGTTTCTAGTGGTATCTTAAATCTGGCATCTAAAACTTCACACCATGGCTACTTGGAATGTCATAGTGACTGGAAATAGAACTCTGTTTTTCCTGCTCTTTTCCTTTTTCCAACCCTACCACTAGAACTACAGGAAGATCTCCATTAGCTGTTAGCAGTATAAGGTCTAGGACACACAGTTGAGCTATTCAGAATTAATCTAGTTGAAAGCAGTAGTACACACAACAGCAAGTATTCTGTAATACAGCAAGAAGTTGTAAACAATCCTATTATACAACTGAATTACTATTTCATACAACTAGGTGAAAGAGAAGCAACCATCAGCATCTGAGGTTGGAAAGCACCATGTAATCGATAAGCTGGTCTGTTATTGAATTCTCCTATCGTCCACAACAGATGTCTCGTGTTAATTTAATGTGAGCTCTTGTGAAAACCAGCAAATAGCACATCGGGAGGAGTAAAGATGGAAGTGTGGGGTCTATTCTTTATTTTTCCTCTGTGGGCGGCAGTGTGGCCTAGTGGACATAGTACAGGACTGGGACTCGAGATCTGGGTCTGACTCTGCAGCTGCTTTGCTGGGGAACCTTGGGAAAATAATTTCCCTCCATGCCTCAGTTTTCCCATCTGTAAAATGGGGTTAATGATACTGACCTTTTATAAAGTGCTTTGAGAGCTATGGTTTTTTGTTGTTGTTGTTGTTGTTAGAGAAACTGGATTTAAAGACTGCAGTAGCAAAGCTTATACAGTGAAGACACATGTGGATGCTAAGCAACATGGATGCAGATGTTAGTTGACTAAGGATCCAGTAATAACTCCTAGAATCAATCCAATGGGCAAACAAGAATAAGAAAGCAATTCTGAGAAGACTGATGCATTGAGGTGTGGTGTGTGCGGCTTGTTTGTTCCCTGCCCCCTCTTTCTTCCTCCCTCCTGATTTCAGAGCAGCTTTCAGATCTACTATGCCCTTTGGAGTTTTCAGAAAAATCGGTCTCTTATGATGGCTAAGTGGTTTCCTTAGAGAGGAATCACTGCACCCAGCTCCAAGGAAGACTGGCCTGATGGCTTGCAAAACACTCTCCCCAATCAACTATTTTCTAAAAATTAGACTGAAAAGGTGAAGTTTCAGGGATCATGGGTTATTATATATCTCGATTACATTCTCCTTTGCTCAGAATGAGGCTTTTGCTGATGCTAAAAGACAGCTTTGATACCTGAGTGTCACCTCAAGAGTGCAGTACTCGGTCAAGAGGAGAGTGAACTATGAAGGATATTTTTATGTTCTAAGGAGGCTGAGTGTTTTTTTTTTTTTTTTTTTAAAAGCCAAGAAACCTGAAGCAACAGTGGCAACTCTGTTGTCCTCTTGAGACAAGACTGAAGCAGGCTAATTTTAGTCACTATGCACTATGTAAGCTAAAAAATAAAATAACTGAACTAGAGAATGTTAAAGCGCTGACACTGCTGAGCTCTGTGCTGGACCCAAACCAAAAGGCCTTGCCCTGAGGCATTTACAGTCTGAGTTACAAAATTAGTTTGTAATTGGAAAATAACATTAAGCTTCCCTTTGTGATCCTCTCGCTACTGTAAGAGACGGTCCCTGTGGTGTGGGTCCATTTGAAGTCTACATAGTGTACTAGAAATTGAATTGGACATATCAATGACTGCTGAATATATAGCGCCTAGTTTGTAACTGAAAGTAATATTCTTGTCTGTATGTCTGACACACACTTTATCTAGTTATCCTTTCCCTATCTTTATATATAGATCACATCACAGTATGAAAAGTAACATTAACCAATTAACATAGGTAAGGCTTTCGTCAGTTATATGCGCTCACAGCCATAAAGTAAAGATATCTGTACAGTTTAACTGTGAATATTCATGAGTTTTTAGTATCAACAATGTATTTTCCCCAGGTGAAAAAAGAAGAAAAGAATATTTCAGGTTTAGGCTAGTTGGGCCGTGGGTGAACAGTATTGCCAACTCATGGTTTTAAAACGCTGAGTCTTCAGTTCCCAGTTCCTAGAGTCAAGTGTGAATCTCCGCTTTTGTTTAAAAAATTAAATTCTAGCCTTCATTTGGGGAGAAAGGCTTGAAAAGGTGACCTGAGTGCACACTAAAGACTCAAAAGAAAAAACCCCACACCAAATTTTACTGTATTTTAAAATCACATGTTTTTTCCATCCTGACTCATGTTTGAATGCTTCAGGTTGGTAATACTGGGTTTAAGGTAATTGGCAATTGAGTTTCCTGAAGGAGGGTCCTGTAGCCAGAACCGACTCTAGGCACCAGCAAAGGAAGCACGTGCTTGGGGTGGCACAATTCCAGGGGCGGCATTCCGGCCACCCTTTTTTTGCTTCGGCAGTTGCGCTCTCGGAGCTTGGGGTGGCAAAAACCTAGAGCCGGCCCTGCCTGTAGCCCATCCCATCCCATTCTAGTAGGAAATCTAGACACTATACATATTTTTCCCCAAAAAAATCCTTCTGATAAGTTAGATACATAATAGGCACAGTACTGCTCCCAGTGAAGACGCTGGGAGGGTTCCCATTGACCCTCAGTGGTAGAAAGACAATGCCGTGTGTGTGTGTGTGTGTGTATAAAGGAAAACTAATAGCTCAATGTTTTGTTTTAAATAATACCGTCCACATATTTGGTACTATTACAGAGTCCTTAGTGAGCTTTTAATGACACTAAACTTTGCTGGTGACAATATTTAATCTGATCCTCTTACCAATTGGTGTGTTTAATTTTAGCTTTGTTATTAACCAGTGGTTGACAGTATATGAGTAAAAGATTGTGGCAGATACAGAGGATGAAGTACAGTTGACGTAATGCAAGTTATGGGTTACAGTAAATACACAACCTTATTAAGGTTATCAGTGATCTATTTTTACACAGAGGGGTTCAGAGTTCAGTGCATCTAAAACACAACCGGTAAATCATTCTATTCTATTTCTCTTCAGTAAAGGCCCCTCTAATATTAAGATTACCAGAGGATCTGCAATTCATATGGTCTCTTCTGTCACAAGTCATGTTATGATTTTTTATGAATTACTTTGTATTTTAAACAAAATAATTCTCCATTCTGTACTTTCAGCATTGTGAACAGATTTCAGATTTTTTTTTAAACTTTGCTAATAACCGCTTCCAAGTTCAAATATTTCCTACCCAGACTATAAATGACATTTATTCTTTCACCTCATTCAGTGAGGACTGCATCTTTAGCTCAAGTGAATACTAGAGATCAACCCTTGCAAGGAAAAGGGAATCCAGAACTAGGCAGTGAACAAAAGGAAGAACTGTTCTTGAAATATAGCATTCTTCAAAATGTAATTTACAATACACACCTACATTCTGTTACTGATCTTTAAGAGAAGTTCTTGGAGGTTTGGTAAACAATCTTTGTACAGTGGTCAGAATTTCTTCCTAAAAGAGGAGGGAGGGAGAAAGAGGAGAACAATCTTCACTCACTCTAAAATAAGTCAGTGCTATAGCTGAGTGCTCAGTCTCTTTCTGTACCCTAAGTGTTAGAAAAATATTTCATAGTATCCTTAACCACGCCATGTATTTTAGGCACATAGCCTCTCCCAAGGTCAAATTTCTCCCTGGTTATGTTTATGTGGAATGTCATTGCTAGAGAATTTTGAGTTTTATGGCCATTGTTCCCAATGAAGCTCACATTGAAGTACCCATGCAACCATAGTTAAAACAAATATAGAACTATATGTAATTCACAAGAATAGTAAACGGAGCATGCTCAGTAGGTGCCCAGCTTCCACAGAAGTGGGCCTGGAGTAAGAAGCTAGAGTAGGGAGACCAGACAGCAAATGTGAAAAATCAGGATGGGGTCATAGGAGCCTATATAAAAGACCCAAAAATTGGGACTGTGCCTATAAAATTGGAACATCTGGTCACCCTAAGCTAGAGACAAGATACGTTTAATAATAATGATTCTAAAACAACAGGACAGAGTTGCTATCAACCCATGTGAAAATAAAGTACCTGTGCTTTGGCAGAATTGTAAGGAATTCAGTCACTCCAACTTGCCACTGGATGTCACTGGTCCTTCACACTAATAGCAGAGCAGGGACTGTATTGTTGAGACAGTAGAATATAATTTCAACACTCAGGGATTTCTGGAGAACCTCACATAGACCCACATAAAATGATTAATTTAGTTTCCACAGGCGCTTCCGAAATATCATTAGGCGTAGGCAGCGTATTCCGTGTCCCAAACCTAAGAAGACAGAGTACCTGAGAAATATTCAAACTGAGATAAAGCTTTCCATTCCACTGGATGTTTTAATGAGACAAATCAACCCACTAACCTTTAAGAATGCTTGCGATCTATTTCTGTACACTTGTCTGTCTCATTTCATAATCCTCTGGGTTCTTGTTCAGTGTATCCTACTGAATTGGGAAGAGCTTCATCTGCTTACACTTTAAAACCATATACCAAAAACAGATTCACAAGAGTGTCTGGGAGTAAAGGTAGTCTAGATTCTGCACTATCATCTTATCCTTCACAAGCACACTTGCATCTGCTTATAAGGCTGTGCCTTTGGCAATTTGGCAGTGTCACTGGTTGTGATGTTGGGCCACTCTTGGGCTTAAGACCTAGCCTGTATCTCATTCCTTCACACAGTCAAGGCAAGTATATGGATATGAGTTACAAGACCCGTATTCAAATCCCATGCCTCAGTTTGTAAACTGATCTGCCAATGGGATCAGGTAGGAATCCTTCTTCACCCCCATCTGTAGAACTGTACAACTGGCTATAGGTCTGATTTAAAGTCCTTTGAAGTCAATGGAATAATTTCTATTTCTCTGTACTTTGGGTCATAACCTATGTGCAATAGTGGATGGGGGCTTGGCTCTTCACCCTCCTCTGAAGCATCAAGTATTGGCCTCTTCCCACAGCAGGATATTGTATCTACCTATGGTACTTATATGGCCTCTATTACTGTAATATCCTAGTGCCTCAAAATCTTTAATGTATTTATCATCTCAGCAGTGCTGTGAGTTGGGCAAGTGTTGTTATTATTCCACTTTACAGATGGAGAACTGAGGCAAAGAGAGAGACTAGTGCAGGGGTGAGCAAACTTTTTGGCCTGACGGCCACATCTTGATATGGAAATTGTATGGAGGGCCAACTGGGGCAGGGGATTGAGGCGCACAGGGGGCGGGAGGGGTGAGATGAGTGCTCCAGCTGGGGGTGCAGACTCTGGAGTGGGTCTGGGGATGAGGGGTTTAGGGTGTAGGAGGGTGCTCCGGGATGGAGGGGTTCAGAGGGCAGGAGGGGGCTGTCAGCTGGGGGCAGGGGTGCACAGGGGGTTGAGGCTCCGACTGGGGGTGCAGACTCTGGGGTGGGGCTGAGGGGCTTGGGGTGCAGGAGGGGGCTCCAGGCTGGGATCAAAGGGTTTGGAGGGTGATCAGGGCTGGGGCAGGGGGTTGGGGTGCGGGGGGAAGCTCAGGGGTTCAGGATCCGGGCAGCGCTTACCAGAAGCGGCTCCTGGAAACAGCAGCCTGTTCCCGCTCCGGCTCCCATGCGGAGGCAGGCCCCGTCGCTCTGTGTGCTGCCCCGTCCGCAGTTCCCGGCCAGTGGGAGCTGCAGAGCCGGCACTTGGGGTGGGGGCAGCGTGTGGAGCCCCCTGGCTGTCCCTGCTTCCGGGAGCTGCTGCACGTACAGAGTGGAGCAAGGCAAGCCCCCCACCCTGCTCGCTGGCTGGAGCACCAGAGTGGGGAAAGCTCCCAACCCCGCTCCCTGGCGGGAGCTTGAGAGCCTGTAGTTTGCCCACCCCTGGACTAGTGCCTCACTTAAGGGCACACAGGCCGTGTTTATACTATTGCTGCTACAACAGCATTGTTACAGTGCTGCTGCCGTAGCACCGTAGCCTAGATGATTCCTACATCAACAGGAGAGTGTTTTCTGTTGTTGTTGTGAATCCACCTCCCCAGAAGGTGGTGGCTAGGTTGATGGAGAAATTAGTCTGTGGACCTATATGTGTTTACCACAGGGATAGATCGATCTAACTAGGGCGCTCAGGATGCAAAATTGTCCACAGCCCTGAGTGACACAGCTAGATTGATCTAATTTTTTAAGTGGCAGAGCAGGGAATTTGACTCATCTAAATCCCATGCTAATGCCCTAACCACTGCATCAAACTTCCCCATATATTGGGCTTGTGGGACCAATGGTTTGATCCAACATGACTACTCCAAAAAAGGTGGTGAATCTTATTTAGAAACAGTTCCCCTTCTGTGTAATTTTCAGTGTGTCTTTATTACTAGGTACTAAGGCTGGGATTGTCAGAAGGGATTAAGGGAATTTTATGTCCAACTCCCATTGAATTTCAGTGTGAGTTAGACATCTAACTCCCTTAGGCTCCTATGAAAATCTCAGACCCAAAGATAGACTTGCGACTAAGGCCCTACTTGAATTGTGGGATGATCTCCAAATAAGTGCAGCTGAGTTGTGGACAAGACATGGACAAGTAATAATGGACCTTTATTAATAGTGGTAATTTGGAAAAGCCAGAGTAGATCTATTTGTTTAAGAAAAACTTACTGGAATGAAATAAACACTCAAGTATTATGTTATGCCTGCTAATTTTTTTTTTTTTTTAAATAACCAGACGTTTTGCTGCAATTGTATTACTTTCATTAAACAAAAAAAAAAAGTGACCAGTACAACATAAAATGCAGAAGACTAAAACACAACTGCAGTAGAAATCAAGTCCAGTCACTTTAGCCTTTTACATTTTACAGACATTGATTGTTAGTGCAGTACTAGTTACATGCTCAAATTGTATGCAAAACTGTGGAGTATGCAAAGTAAGCTAATTAAAATCAAACTGCTGTGAAAGCCTAATATTGCGGGATTCGCAATATCACGAATGAAGTAGGACCTTACTCATGGCCTAGCCTAGTAATAGCTGAGAAAAATTCTCCTTTAGCTTCAAGCAGAAGGAGCAGACTTCTATCCCAAGTCTACATCGCTGCCATAACATTTTGTGGCCATTGTAGTAGCGTAGTGACAACTAAAGTCTTATATTTCTGATAAATTAAAGAAGAGTTGCATAATATGTGGGGGGAGGAAAGTGTATATATCAAAGTACACACAATAGCTAGATATGGACCTAAATGCGTTGCTTGGCTACTTTCTAGTCCAATATGTTGTGCAATCCTAAACACAGAGCAACTGCAATTAGAATTTAAGCTGCCTTATTCAAAATACCCACTAGTTAAAGGAGATTTTACCACAGAACTGCAGTCACAAGACATCATGGTTTTTGGGGGGCGGGAGGGGGGAATGCATGTAGTTTTAAAGCAGAACTGTAGACTGACACAAGCTGCTTTGTATTCAGCTTTACTGCAGACCCACTGAGCTTCAAGGGCATCTTCCAACTAAAGTAATTGCAAATTACGTGCAGAACATGAAAGCTAAATGGGAACTGAAAGTTTAGCTTTATTAATAAAACAATTAACACTCACATGCTTTATCTTAAAGCACACTTAAAATAGTCACTAGTCTTCCTTATTCCTGTGAAGTAGGTCAGTATTATCACCCCCTTGTTATAGAGGAGGAAATGGACAGGCAGTTTAAATGTGTAATTACACTAGGAATAGATTGGGGCAAAGGTGCTTTTTAAAAAATGAGTTGGCCAACAGGATTTGAAACCTGATTTAGCATGGACGCAGGTTAAACAACTTTATAGTAAGTTTAGCTGATTGTTGCTAATGGGAGCCTAGATTCAACACAAAGTGAACAGTTGTAAAAGGTGGCATTTTAAACACCCTTCTTACCTACTCTATTCTTTGTACAGACAAACCCTAATCAGCATTCAAGGATATAAAGGTCAGGACAGGATTAGAGACAGCCAGGATTAGAACAAAGGTTTCCTAGCTGCCATTCTTGGGCCTTGTCTACCCAAGAAAGTTTCACTTTTAAAAAAACAAAAAAACAAAACAAACTAAGCTGATTTAGAAACTAATTAAACTGATGAACCCTCCTGTGTAGACACTTATTTCATATTAGGAGTACCCTATATTTTAGCTGAAGTTGGTAAGGAATCAATGTAAGATAATTTGATAGGATGCATTCTTCAGCTCAAGTGTTTCCCTGCAAGGGGGTTGCAAGTTGGATTGGGAAAAAAAACAAAAAACAACACTTTTAGTTAAACTGGGATAAGTTTGTGTAGACAAGGCCTTGCACTCAAATCACTAGCTAACACCTCTTTCCCAGTCTAAAGTGTGACTTGTTATTTGTCCAATAGTGCATTAAATAGTTTGTGTGGCTTTAGGATCATTGATTGAGAATGCACTTCCCTCTTAGCACTAACATTCATGAATCGTTGCAGAAGGCACAGTTGCATGCACAGTGATGTGCCATTAATCTTTTCAGTTACAGCTGACCTTAAAAAAAAACAAAAAAAAAAAAACGAACAAGCCAAGCTATTTATAGCTGAGCTAATTATTTTGATACCATATGACAGTGTTGGAGTCTGTTTTCCCTTCACTCAATTAATGCCAGTGGAAAAAGCATTCAGTACCCTTTTAATAGCATGCATCAGCTATAATACAAAGACTTTGCTTAATGTTTAAAACTGCAGGATTTTGCAGTACAGCAAAGCATGCAGAAAAAAAGCACAATGTTTTGTATTTCTGGGTTGCTATAGGAGGAAGTACAGTCTGTGTGGATGTGAGTAAACAATAATGGGATTGCTGTGTGTTGGGTTTTTATGTTTTTAAATCCTCTTTATTTAATGAGAGGATAACAAGGACCAAATCGGTGTAAACCATAGATTAACATGGCACTAGAAACTGTTTGCGGCTTCCAGAGTTCTTTCACCTGTAGATCTCAAAGCATTTTATGAAGGTGGTTAAGCTATTGCCCCATTTTACAGATGGGGAAAACAAGCACAAGTGGAATACTTTATCTGAGGTCACACAGGGAGTGACAGAATGAGGAATAGAACTCCTGACTCCCAGCCCTTTGATTAATCAATTGAGCCTCTTTTTTGGCAGAGGGAGGTTGCAGGATTGAGAACTTTCATCACACAGGGCCCAGTTCTCAGTGCACCAAAAGGGTGCCTGGACAGGTCTCAGAACAGAACTTTTTAAAAAACAGTGTGCCAAATTCCTCCTTTAGGATTAAGCAAATAGTGTATTTTTTTTCTCCTAAAAGGAAATAAATGGGAGACTCTTTGATTTTATCTTGCACTAGAGCATTTCAGCTTACAAAGAAAATATTTCCTGCTGGACTGAATCAAACTAAAAATTGCTGCATTCCAATGACTCAGCAGTGGCCTATGGGGTGATGAGTTTGGAGCTCAGTCTAGTTGGCTCCAGTTGAGCTCCCTGCCTACTTTCCTTCCATACACTGTCCCCTGTGCAGTCTTAGCTGAACAATATAGGACTGAGCGGGTATGGGGTGAAGACAATTATGATAGAGGCATACTGGTGATACAGCACGGGGGAGGCTTGCCCTGCTCCTGCCTTCTGCTTTAAATTCTGTCTCTAAGTATTTCAAACTTTCAATACAGCACCTGCATTGCTGAAGCTTTTAAATAAAACCAGACCCAAACTGAACCTGACAATGAACCATAGTTTGCGAGAAGAGAGTGTTCATGCTGTTTCTGAACCAGTTCACCTACTCATAATTTATTCCAAACCCTTACTGTACTTTTCCCAAGGTGCCACATGTGTGAGAGCTGCATTTATTTGCTATGTTATTAACTTGCTGCCGAAGGACCTTGGCTTCTCAGACACTAGAAGCCTATGAGAAAAACAAAGGGGGGTGGGGAAGGGTTGAAAGGCCCCTAGCCCTCTGGAAGGGAGAAGAATGGAGCCAAAATGGCATGTTTTCTCCTTCCCTGCAGCTGGTGGGTACCCTTCCACACAAGTCTGTGGTTTCTGGGAATGAAATTTGTTGGGGCAGCAAACAAAGTCATTTAAGATGAGGCGGCAGAACAGGGCCTCTATGCAGCGTGATCCCCATCAATCCACTGGATTTTCTTTGTAGAAATCTGCAGGAGAGTTAGTGGGCGTGGGAGAGTTGTGGGTATTTTCTAGCCCCCCTGAGGCAGTAAGGGGTAGCCACAGCCATGGAGGAAAAAGCCGGTAGCAGCATGACTCTTGGTTTCCAAAGATAAGGGTAGAAGAGGTGCCTGTGCTTTTCCCATCCTACGAGATGGATTTTGAAGACTTTTCCCACTCTGAATTGGGATAAAAAGTAAAATTTTCACAAATTTTTCAATAATCCAAAAAAGGTTCAGATCATGTCAACCAAGGCACTTCATTTTGATTTTAATTTATAGTGTTAAAAAAAGTAACTAACATTTTGGAACAGTCATTTTGAAGCAGAAAATGAAAATTTCAAAGTATCAAAATGGGACATTTAGACAATTTTGAAACTTTTTCTCAAAACCTTTGGAATTGAGAGATTTGTCAAAACAGATGCTTTCCTGCAAACAATTTTGGTTTCGATGAATCGGCAGTTTCTGAAGAAAAACGTTCCAACGATGAATTCCTGACTAGCTCTATCTACAAGTTATGCCCTCTCCCCAAAATCTGTAGAATAGCTTTTCCCATAGATCCTTGCCCTCTGCAAGGCTTGATGGTCATCATGCCTTCTTCCCCATTACAATACCCTCCCTCCGGAGGATATTCCGTGTATTAGAACTCCTAGCACGCTCCCACCATTGCAAGAGGAAAACAAACATATGCACAACCTTTAGGCTTTAACAGACCTTTACGTTCTGTGCCTTTCCTAGTTTGCTATTTGTGGCCTTTCAAGCTTTCAAAGAGCAGGTGCTGTTTGTGAAGCCTCTCTGTGAATATTGCTTTGTTTTCATTTTATTTATCTTTTTAAAATCACGTGGGTCAGGCAGCTGCAGGGCCCGTGCAATATTCATGACAGGCGTTGATTTATGTAGGCATAAAGCTGTGCAGCAGAATTACAGGTTCCTGAATGTTATATGCAGATTTAATTTCTTTTTTATGACCACAGGATACAAGCAGAGTTTCTCGAGTGCAAAATTTATGAGACGTTCATTCATATGAGTTTTCAGGGGGCAACGCATTTATTCCTGTCAAAGGAAGAAAGAAAGGCAAGATAACAATAGTCCGACTTCTTGCTGAGTTTGGGTGACCAAGATACGATACTGTACAGGACGTGTCTGAACAGGGATAGCGAGATTGCCCAATAGCAGCTTTGCAACATGAACATTTATAGAAAAACCACGTCTAGGGGTTTTAGCTATATTCTTAACGGTGCCCACCACGGTAATATCTGAACACCTCTGGAGTATTTGTGGCTTTATTCTCTCAATCATCCTATGAGGTAGGTTTTATCCCCATAGTACATAAGCATAGAGAGTTAGTGACATAGGCCAGGTCTACACTACCACTTACTTCGGTATAACTTACATCACTCGGGGGTGTGAATAAGCCACCCACCCCGAGTGACATAAGTTATACCGACCTAAGCGCCAGCGTGGACGGTGCTAGGTTGGTGGGAAAACTTCTCCTGCCAAAATAGCTACTGCCTCTGGCAGAATGGATTTACTATACTGACGGGAGAATGCTCTTCCATCAGCATAGAAAGTCTTCACAGCTGTGCCAATGTAGCGCTTTTAGAGTAGACTAGCCCTTAGTTAGACTGGAAGCACTTCTGGGCAGAGACACTGTGTTACAATGCCTAGTACAGTGGTGCTCTGAGCCATGATCAGGGCCCCTAGATGCTACCACAATATAAATAAAAATGATTAGCCAGAGTCATGTGAGAAGCCTGCAGCAAATCCAGGAATTGAATTTAGCTCACCGAAGTCCCGGTCCAGTGCCTTACTCCCATGACTATTCTTCCTCCTCAGCTGTAGTTTCTGATTTGGAACTGCAAGCCCTCTGCATTCAATGAGCTTCCCAACTCAGGGGAATGCCAGGAGTACCCCTCACTCCACACCTAGGATGCATGGCATCCATTCCTAATTTCAATTTTTGATTATGAAACTGGATTGCATACAATTCAAGTTATTAAATGCAACCACATGGCGCAACGACTTGTGCTTGTCTAATGTGGTGACTTATTTATACTGCCCTGTGAAACAGAGAGGGGGAAACGGTATTACCCCTTTAAGGAACAGGCTGTAGAGTATAGTCCGAGGATAATCAAGGCCACCCTGCCCTGGGATCTGAGCTATATTAAACAGGAACAGGAAGCAGAACAAGGAAAGAGAGCAGGAGCCTGAGCCTGGTGGGCTGCAGGAGGTGCTCTCTCGGGTACCTGGAGACAAGCCTAATCTGATTCAGAGACTTGATGTAGACTGTAAGTTTGGGAGCTGTGAACCCAGAGCCCAATGAAATGCGTGTTGTAAGGATTCCTGGCCTGACATCTGATTAAAAGGAGATGGTAGTTTGTTAATATGTATTGGCTTCTCCCTGGCCCTGAGCTGTTAAACTGAAACCTATTGCTGCTCTATTTGGAGACATTAAGGTGCACAGGGCTGCAAGAGGGTGCTCAGGGACCACCTTTACAGGCCCCTCCTGGAGCCCTAGTTTCATATACTTACACCTAGCTTCATTCCGTGAAGTCTGGCCCGTTCTAGGAAGGGGAACGTTTGTACTTTTTAGTTACCTGCATGAAACTGCAATCCACCTGTCCGGGACTCTCCCTTCCCACTGGGGTCCTGCTCAGAGGCTTCCATTAAACATTGTCTGGTCACTGTGTCCAGCTGCTGCTACCTGGGGGAGGGAGGACACAAAACCCATCCTACTTTCTGCTTCGCTAAGCAAAATGACACGTGTCTGGTTTAACCAGCCAGTTCACAAGCCATGAATGCAACCATCAGGCATTCTGCCTGCAAGGAGACCCAGCTATGTTTGGAGCTATTATGTATGCAGGGGCGTAGTACAATTCAGCATACTCCTTTTCCAGGAAAGGAGAGTGAAGCGTCAGCTCTCAAATGGACACTGACCCCCATAACGTTGCTGCAGTAGATTATAGAAATGTGGGGCTGGAAGGGACTGTCAGAAGTGATCAAGTCCAGTCCCCAGTACTGAAGCAGGACCAAGTAACCCTAGGGGGAAAAAAAGCAGTGCCAAGTGTGGCAGTTTACTAGTCTCTCTGCAGTTATCACGAGTCTGTATCTCTTCAGAACAAGGGGAGCTCTCCCTTCACTCTCCATTCTCTATCATGCTATCCAGGACAACAAAAGGAACCGTTAACATTTGTTTTTCTCTCCACCCACGTGCAGGCTCTCAGTGCTTTATTAAAGCCCCTTCCCACACAGGGTGTAGGCAGGCTTACGCCACATACATCTCAGTATATAATTTTTTCCTATCTCTCGGGAGCAACATTTGCTATGGTGACTGGCAGGGGGGTTATTTTTGTTCTTCGCCAGGACTTTTGTTAACATGCTTCTCAGTCTCTGATTGCACCCACTCTGCAAGTGATCGTACCGTATAGTGTGTAATGGCAGGTCGATCGTGGAAGATGAGGGAGATGCTGAGAGTGGGTGGACTTGGATCAGGCAACGTATGTAGAAATTTCACATTGTTAAAGCTGCACTCAGGTGCATTTACTTTTACCAAGAGTTACTAAGGAAACAAGGAACTGAGCTGCAAAAAAGAGCAGGCATTTCTTCTGATCAACAATAATCTGTCCTGTGTGCCGGAGCCCTTTTGCTAGAGGGCCTGAGCTCCGGTACCAAGCGGAGCAGCAGGCTTCTTAGCTACATGCTTGTGCTCTCGTAGCAGTACTCTCACTGTGCCCCATAGCTATGGCAGCCTGCAAAATACATACCACAGAAGAGGTGAGGTCTGAGAAATTAGGAACTGAAAATTTCACCCTCAAGCTTGACACATTCTGCCATCCTCCTCCCCTCCCCATGGAAATGGGATCACTTAATCAAAAGTTAGTGTTAAACTGATTTTGTTGCAAATAGAGAAAAGCACCACTGTGTCAAATTTGGTAGAAAAATTTAACTTGACAGGCATGAAACAAAAGGGCAATGCCTGGTCTGCAAGAAGCTTTGCAGAAAGTTGTTCTCTTGTTTCCCCAAGCTCTAACAGAGACCAGTTGTTAGCTACTCATGTACTGCGCAGTTTAGCATCATGGTAGGATGGTAGTGTGGAAATAATTGTGTGAATTCCCTCCCTGCACTGTAGGGCCATAATACCTTTCAGTAGATGGTCCCATATGTGTTGCGTTGTTGCAGCAAAACAACACTCAAGAGCTGGCAAACATGCAAGCCACAACCCAAGTGCACTCTGAATTAGTACACTGG
Source organism: Chelonia mydas (assembly GCF_015237465.2). NCBI lineage: Eukaryota > Metazoa > Chordata > Testudines > Cheloniidae > Chelonia > Chelonia mydas. The sequence continues at coordinate 12,826,209 of NC_051254.2, forward strand.
CTCTGTGTTGTCTCAGCTGTAAACTGCCCCTTGGAGTCTAGTTTTTCCCCAGGCTATCTGTGTTAACATTAGATTTCAGCTAAGGCTTGTTTTAAAAAAAAAAAAAATTTCATTGATTGTCAACGTGGCAGGGAAAAGAGTAGGGATCTGCCTGAGGGGTACAAAGTGTTAAAGATATATTAGACATCACAGTCTGAAGTTATTGCTATGAGAGCCGCCTCTTGTGAGGTTTGGAGTCGAATTTTGCAAATTCAAGGTTCGCATAGTTCAAATAAGTATCCAGACAGCCTGAATTCTGACCCTTTGAGTTCACCCATCAGTAGAAACTAGTGTATAAATATAACAATAACCAGAATTAGACTTGGAGATACACCAGTATGATTAGTGGCACCAGGCATTGATAGTAATGCCTAGAATTTTTAGCCACATCAAACCAGAACTGACTTTAAATGATATCACTCTATAAAGAAAAGCAACCCCTTATTACATCATGAACTTTTTGTTGACTAAATCATAAGTCTAAGTATCTTTTATTGCTCAACAGCAAATCTGGAAAGTTCTATAACGGAAACATTAGCAGGAGCAACATTTTTATTGTGGAAGGAAGAATGTTTTGAAAAGAAAGCATAATCCCCGATTAAAGTTATCTAGGGTTGTAGCAGAGAACAAACAATTGTATTTCCTTAATGGACTGTTTAGTTTCTGGGGATATGACATCCTGGTATATTTTCTCACCATGCAGAAAATATTCTCACACAGATATTAAAACAAAACAAAAAAAACAGTGTCCACTGTAAGGGTTATATCACTTCAACCATACCAGTTTCAAACAGATTAAAAAACAACTCTACGGCCCCAGCCTTGAGTTTCTGTGATATGGACAGCCACCCCCAAGGAACTGGAGATATTTTAACACCACACTTCATATAGACTGCCAAATGGCAAGCCGATCATGGCAAGTTTTTGGTCCCTGCCGGGCTGAGAGAAATTAAAACTGGTGACCTAGAGGGAGAGAGGCTGAAGAAAACGTCTCTTCCCTTGGCAGCCTTGTTGCACTACCTCAGCATCCTAAATCTTGCTCTGTGAGCGGTACTTCTCCACATGAAATGTCCTATGCAGTCACACAGTAGTTCCAGACATGCAAAAATCAGATCCAAACTATGTTTTTTCCACAGGTTATAACAGAACGAGGTTTCCATACAGTGGTAATTCTTTGAATTTAGTGGTGACTGTGTAAGAAATTTAACTTATGTCAGCTTGGTCATGGTTCAATGATTTATTACTACATCCTTTACAATCTAGTCAGTGTAATGTGTAAATATTTCCATAGCTCTGCCAACATTTTACCTGATCCCTGTGCAAGCAATGAAAGTTACAAAGCAGTGAAAATTACAGGATCTCTATACTGACATCTACTTTGGCAAGCTAGCAAAAGAAAAACCTGCTGAATCTGTTAGACCTCTAGGGCTTACAGGCTGGTCAGAATGAGCGGTGACAAACATTTTTAGGTGAGCTAGGATTCCCATTGGGGATCCCAAATAGTTCAAGAAGTCCCACAGTTAAAAATGGTTTCTAAATTACAGAACAAAATATTATGCCATTAATACCAAGATGGCCACCCACTTTTTAGCAGCAGATCAATATGATGTTGTGTTAAATGTCAAACCCAGAGACAGTGAGAACACAAATTATGGTTTATACTTAACACACAAATGAAGTTTTCATGAACTGATTTTGTAGGTTATTTGTTAGAACCGTGGCACTTTTAGAGCAAAACGCAACTCTAGTCTGAAATTGACAAAGGACAAAATTTTCAAGTGACTTGAGCTCCTAAGTCACTTTTGAAAACGGGACTTGGTCATTTTGAAATTTTTACCCTATGTCTCTCAATTAACAAACAGATAATTGTCTAATGATCCAGTTATCTGAAAGTGTGGTGGTCTTGCCGAGATGAATTACAAAGTTGCTATGATTTATGGGGACTGTCCCTATCCACCCAGCACCCACCATCTTGGATTCCATCCATTTGAGGAAGGGAATCCTTGACAGATTTTTAGAAACTTTGAGATTTATGTTAGTTTACAAGTGTCAGTGAGCATTGCCTCTGCTGAAAGAGGTATTTTAAAAAAAAGCAAAGCTTTTAAACCTTCAAGAAATGTCAGCAGAGAGAAAAGCTTCCATCTGCTGCAGCTTTCTCTTCAGGGAAAGGGTTTTAATTTCACCCTGACAAACGGTGGATCTACACACTCAGCTATGCTGTCCATTTGTAAAGATTCCCTGACCTGGGATTAACCACGTATAACAAGCATATGCATTAGCAAAAGCCTTAAAACACAAACTCTGTAACCGCCTGCAAATCTTTCAAAGCCATTCTATTGATACTATATTTCAATAGTTCTGTGTATTTCTTTTTACACAAGCTTTCTTTAGAGTTCTTCTGTTTACTACTTATAACATAACCTTAGCAGCCACAATTTGTTAACAGAGATGATGTGGATGTTGAAGGACTATGTTGTTATCAGGTAGGGGACAGGAGCTAATGTGTTTATGAAACAGACTTTGTTTTCATGCACATGACCCCTACAGAGACAGTAACTGAAAAGCTAGAGGCAGGTAACATGCACTAAACAAGCAGAGCTGTCCCTGATGAGTATGGTTTTCAAAATCTTTTCCATAAGACGGTGTAAAAGGGACTTTCGTACCCTGGCATGTGAAAAATGTACACAAGCAATTCACTTTGCTCCAAGTAGAGATGAAGAGTACTGAAAGAAATCCATGAATATTTAAATAACTAACTGAACAGGCCCCTTTTGTGTTTGCCTTCCACAAAACAGTCTAGTGAGCAAGTTTACTGACAGGATGTTTGTGGGAGCAGTGAATTTTAAAATGAATACTAGAAAATATTGATGTGAAGCAAATTTAAGTTTGCATTCCACAAGCATCCATGCAAGAAAACCCAATTCTAAGATTTATGTCCAGCCAGTCAAGGAATGGTAACCTTAAGCGGCATGTTATGTTTCTAATCACAAAGATCATTTTGATAATATTCACAACAAACCACTCACAAATTAACTCCACACCAAGAATTTTTCACAGTAGTCCCTTGGTAAAATTTCAAAAGCAAATTTTGAGAAAACAGATCAGAAAAAAGGTGAGATCAGATAAGTTATTAGTTATGCATTATTAGTCAAGCAATAGATAATAATAAATGTCAGTTTCTTTTTAAAGAAATAAGAATATTCTTCCCCTGCCTGAGCCTATATCAGAGTCATAGTCCGAGTGTTACAGGAAAGAGTAAGAGATCAACGCATCATAGTAAGAGGACACAGGTGGCAAGACATGAATTTGGCTTATGACTTTTGCCTCTAATTGCCCTCCTTCCCCCCAAGTTGGGACAATTCTGCAGGTATTTATACCTTGCCTATTTACTCTACGTCAGGAGATACGATACAGAAGGTAACTTGCTGGAAGAACGGATTAGGGTTTCTTTCAGCCAGAAGTTAACTACTGACCCAATTGCTACACAAACATTATGTACTAGGTTAAAACAAATCCTGGAACAGCCACGTTTTGTTTCGTTTCAGGTCACCGAGTCTTTCCCTCCAAGCTCCACATCAGCCCAGGTTTCCTTGAAACGCTGGTAACCTGGCCTGAGATTTTGAAGTGTGAGTAACCAGAGATTTTTGCCTGCTTGTTTTAGTTCCATTATGAAAGTGTTGCATGGTACACAGATGGAGGTGGCAAGTGCTCATTTACAATAGCTTGATCTTTCATAAAAAGCATGTAAAAATATGTAACCAATTATAAAACACTGATCAATTTAATATCTAACCAATCTAAATGTAACTATTTTGCATTAAATTACATGAAAGTTTGCTAGTCTTGTATGTCATGTTTTATATACAGGACAAAAGCCTGTATATATGCCCAACCTTCTACCAAACAGTGAAAAGTTAAGAATGCAGCATATATAAAATGAATACTCATTGGTACACAAGAGGGCAGATCGGGATCTCTTTTCCTAGGGAAGCTCACTGCCAGTGTACATCTATGAAAGATCAGATTTTATTTAATTATCTCAAGACCAGCACCATGCTGTACCTTGCTTGTACGTGGCAGTGTCTGATCAAAGAGGCTGTGCAGACTGAATGTAAACATGCTGGTTTCCTACAGAGGGCACTCATTATCACAGATGTGTTGGGATAGGAGTCCATAATTTGTTAGTCTCTAAGGTGCCACAAGTACTCCTTTTCTTTTTGCGGATACAGACTAACACGACTGCTACTCTGAAACCTGTCATAAGACAGAGTGTTATTTGTTCAGGGAGTGGGTGAGAATGATAACTTTTGATTGGCTCAGAGTTGGTTTGCCAGTGCTGAGAAATGAAGGTCATGAGGTAACTATATCTGGAGTTATTTATAAACCAGGTGCTCGCTGCTGAGAACAGCAACATTTGATCAGTGACCCTTTTCATGCACAAAACCCCCAGAATGCATTGATCACCAGCAGTTAAACCTCCATTCTTCATCAGCAGAACAGCCTCCTTTCAGGACCTTACCAGAGGGCTAAACGCATGAGGCAGAAGTTGTCTGACCCTACGGCAGCAATTCAATGGCATCAGTGATAAAACTTTAAAAAAAAAAAAAAGGCCAGAATCAGCTCTGTATCTAAAGCATCTTTCATCCATATCCAAATGCTAAACTAGTGCTAGTAACATTTTCTTTTTTAAACCCCACAGATGTCTTGCCCTCAGTTTAATTATTTCCTCGGGGTTGTTTTTCTTCCTCTTCTCTCGACTTTTTTTTTTTTTTTTTTTTTAAACCACTTTCTAGAACTGTATTTTCTAAATGTGTGTGTTGAATTTACTGCTTGTGAAAGATGCCGGGCCTTGGAGATCTTGCTACTAGGTTCTGAGTACTACTTGGGCCCCAATTCAGCAAAACGCTAAAGCATGTGCTTATCCTTCAGGATGATTCCACAAAGCACCAAAGCATATACTTAAGACTATGCATGGACTTAAATCCATTCCGCAAAGCACTTCACAATTAATGTTAAGCACACGGTTAATTCAGTGGGACTTAAGCACATGCTTAGGGCCCAAAACACACTGGCTGCCTGTCTATACTACCTCCCTCGCCATTCCTAGCATCACTACAGCAACAAAGAGAAAATTTCATAAAAGTCTCAGCGTAAACAAGATCCTATTTTGCTGGAGAATAGGTCCAGCAAAAGCAATAGAAGTGCAAACTTCCATGCACCCATCCTCAACCCTGACATGGAGGAACTGTCCCCAGGCAGTGATCATTTGGTCTCAAGTGATTGTAAGCTCCTTGGGGCAGGGACAGTGTTTTTATTCTGTGTTTATACAGCACCTAACACCATGAGACATCCTGGGGCCATGATTATGGCTTGTAGGCACTAGTGAAATATAAATAAGTGGTTTGTTTGATCCTTTACCCCTTTGCCTGTTGTTGGGGGTACTCTCCTGTAATGCAGCATTTGTTTAAGCATTTATATTACTTGTGTGTTTCAGTGTAGGACCTCATTAGTAAAACAGGTTGGGAAAATTCTGGCAAAATACTGTCGGAATTTGTGGATTCAAAACATTGTGGAGACTGTTCAGTTTCGATGAAGCTCTGACAGAACCCTGCCTGGTTTTCTGCCAACTTGCCCATCTGTTTCCTCAGCAGCCTACCTGCTGGATTAATCCATGCCTGGGGACTCAAGGTCGGAGGCTGTGGGGCAACTCTGCCAGGCTACTTGCCCTGACTCCTGGGAACTGGCTGCCTGAAATCCCAGCAGGCTGCCACAGAGTGGCAAAATATCAGAACAAGACACTAAGTTTTTCTTTTGTTCTTTCTTTTTCAGATTTCTGCTTTGGAGAATTTCAAAGGTTTGTTTTCATTCCAAATCAGAATGAAAAATTTTGAAGTCTCAAAATCCTCCACAAAATGGAATGACCATTTGCCATCCAGCTCTATTCATTAGTCACTTAAAATTGCTGCAGCAGTAGAGGTGGAGCCAAGCTTTTACCTTGTATGGGAAATCTTTGGATTTAGAATCGCCTGTGGTACTTCTACATCTTGCCTTAGCTTTTGGGGATTCTTTTTCCATGTCCTTTGGAAACTCCAATATTATCTTCTCATAGAAAAATCTGCTTGCTTTTTCCAAAACTGGTATTTCTTATGACAATATTGCCTGGGCTATACAATGGCAGTGAATTCTCAACACCTCTATATCATCCAAATTGGTCAAGCCTTAGGTGGCCATCTGGACAGCACACTAACGTAAGTTATGGCAACAGAACAAGAAAACCAGGCAAAACTCAAGTTTTAATTTTTCACAGGTTCACGCAGATGTTTTCTTTCAGTTCAGTTGCAGTCAATGTGACATCTCAATGTGAAACTCTGTTGAAACAATCAAAGCTCCACAAAGCAGCTAAACTCCAATTCTTCTTTCTTATCCTACTGCACCCTTTAGGTGCATAGGGCATCCATTCTGACACTTATTTTGGTCTTGTACTTCTCTGTTCAGGCTTCTGAGTGTCATGTTGATGGATCTGGTTTCTTTCTGTATTATTCTGCATAATGTTTCTCTAGGTCTCCCTCTCTCTCTCTCTCTTTTTCCAGGTAGTGTCCATATTATCACTTGTTGGGGTAGTCATGTTGGTGGCATCCTTAAAGCATGACCTAAATATTTCCATCGTTGTCTTACCATATTTGATGCTGTAGATTGGTGTGCTCTACTGAGAATTTCTGATGTAGTAATGCACTGTTTCTAATGAACTCTGAAGATATTCCACAGGCATTTACTTTGGAATGAGTTGATCTTTTTATTAATTTCTGTTGTAGATTTCCATGAGACTGCTCTATATAAAAGAGAACAGACATGATGCCAATGTTTAAAACAATAAAAATAAATTTAAAAAAATCATTTTTGTGTCCGTACCAATCAGACTACTTTTCCAAATCTTTTCAAATATATGAAAGTTGGGTTTTTTGTTTTTTTTTTTGGGGGGGGGGGGCGCTATCTAGCATGATGTCTCCATCACCACACCTCTCTCCCCTAGGTAGGTAAAGTGACTTACTTCTTCTGGTGTTTCTTTATCCACTCTGATGATGGCCATATACTTAATCTTTCCCTTGTTGATGAGCAAACCAACTTGTTTTGCTGTATCTGCCAAAAGCTTCCGTTAAGTAATGTATTGAACTAAACAGGGCAATGTCATCAGTAAAAATGAGGCCATCCAATGGTGCTTTATCATTTGTCCATACAAATTCCTTGGTTGCCTTCTGTGGTTACTTTCCTCATGGCATAATCAATGACCAGTGCAAACAATAGTGGGGACATAATTCACCCTTTCCTTATTCCAGTTGTCTCTGCAAACCATTGACGGACATCACCATCGGTGACTGCACACTCCGTATTATCATATGATGATTCTAATTATTTTTGCCTGCACAATGCCATAATTCTTCAGAGATCGCCTTTGTGTATGTGGTCAAAAGACTTCTGGAAACCTATACAATTTATCACAAGAGGTGTTTTCCACTTCACACTTGGTCCTATAATATGTCTGAGAATAACAATATGGTCTGCACATGATTTCAGTGGCCTAAATCCCGCTTGTTCCTCTCGAAGTTGAAGGTCTATTTGTTTCTTGATACGTTCCAGGATGATGATGTACATGATTTTCTCCAGGCACTGAGAATAATATGATTCCTCTCCAGTTATTGCAGATAGTAGGGTCCAGACCACGCATCAACAGGGCACAATTAAAAGACCCAAAACACAAAAAGTGCTTTTCAGCTTGAACTGAAGAACTGGTTCAGTGTTCCAATGGAGTCAAACTGAAGAAAACCACGACATTGATATGCTGTGGAAAAACAGAATGTGCTATCTAAAATGTACTAAGAAAGTTTTAATAAACACCATCATCTTAAAGGGAAGAATGGACTTTGGCAGTAGTGGAAAAGAAGCAAAAACTCATGGATGCTAAGACGTGAAGAGACAAACAAGTGGCAAGGAGAATAGACAGAGGTGAAAAGGAGTGCTACAAGAGGCTGAGGATGCTCTCCAAAGAGGTGACTTTATAACCTTCTATAAAACAATGAAACGACGAACAGGAAACTTTAGCAATGCTGGATCCCCTATTAAAGATGGAAATGGAAACTCTTAATACAGAAGAAGAGCAAAAGAAAAGATGGCAAAACATTTTCAGGCTGTTTTAAATAGACCAAGTGCTAGTCAATTACTATAAATACGTGAAGACCTAGCACTCGAGCTTGATATTGATTTAGGAGATATTAAAATGGAAAAAGTTAGAAAAACCATCAAAAACTCAAAAATAGGAAAGCAATGAGAGAGGATAAAGCACATGATGAAATAGACCTTCAGACTTTCATTGTGTTTTTAGATAGAATATGGAAAGACGTAAAGAACCCAACTCAGTGGAAGAGAGACTATATCGTAAAACTGCCAAAGAAGGGCCACCTTACTAATTGCAATAAACCTGATTACAGTGTGTCATAAATATAAAGGGAAGGGTAACAACCTTTCTGTATACAGTACTATAAAATCCCTCCTGGCCAGAGGCACAAAATCCTTTTACCTGTAAAGGGTTAAGAAGCTCAGGTAACCTGGCTGGCACCTGACCAAAAGGACCAATAAGGGGACAAAATACTTTCAAATCTGGGGGGGCGGGAAAGGTTTTGGTCTGTCTGTTCTGTGTGCTTGAAACCGTTCAGTGAACTTGATCTGAATTCCAGTGAATCCTGAAACAAGGTGAGTGGTTTCAGGTACTACACAGCTTTATTCATTAGTAGGTATAATAACTAGGGCTCTGATCTTGCCAGTAGACCCCAATGTCCACGTGGCGAGCCACTGAAGTCAACGGGGCTCTGGGCAGACATCAGAGACACTCATCAAGATCCACTTACAGGGTCAGGGTCTAAATATGGTAGCCGAATCAGATTTCATGGACTGTTAGTAATGTTTTCCTTCTGTGGCTTTATATGTAATCTCTTGGTCCTTCCTTAACTGAGTTAAGGATGTTGTTTTCGAAAGAAAATTTGTGGTTCAAACTTTTAAGTCAAGAATTGCAGCACAAAGCCTATTGCTAACAGACACCAGAAACATGACTGCACTGGCCACGAAGATGTGTCCCCCTACGTATTCTTGTCCGGCATATCTGTAACTGCGATAGTAAGTAGAAACTGAAAGACACAGTATGTAAATAGGTATGCATGTCAACGCATGGATAACTAAAGATTTTCTTCTGTATTAAAAATCTCTTTATTAACTGCACCCCCAACACAAATAGCACAAGACATCCTTCCTGCCATCTGCTCCAATTTTGAAATCCTGGACTGTGTGGATGAATGTTGCAAGCATATCCTCATATGCGAAATAGTATTAATTGTCCCCATTGTCCCACTTTAGAAACATACGGCAAACGTGAGATGTGAACTGAAAGGTGTTCCCTTGCTAGTGCCAACGTCTGAGCTCAGGATCTGATGTTCTTCCTGCAGTAGCAACAGTACTACTATCTGAGACCCCTCAGGGGGTCTTTCCCCGGCATTTTTAATGTTAATGAGATTAGCCAGTGTTGCAAGAGAAAGATTTATATAATAGCTATTATTCAGTCGATTTTCTCTCTCCCTTGTTTTCCTTCTTTCTCTCTGCCCTGCTTTCTGCTACACTTTATGCTTTTTCTCTGTCCCACTTAATTTCCCCCTTTCACACTCATTGCTTCTTTTGCCATCCTCCTCCCACTCCAAAGCAGAATATGAACCCAACAATATCCACCACCAAACCAAGACAAAACACACCGGTTTCAGCTATGCTTTGGGTTCATTCCAAGCACAAAATATGGAACTCCATGGAAAACCCGCAGTAAGATTTCCATCAACACCCATGAAGCAAACCTGGCAATGGCCATGCAACTGTAGCACTAACAAAGGTCTCCAAAACCAAAGAAAGGCCTGTGGGTAGCAGTAGTGGAAGGAAGATTAAGTAGGTCAATGGCCCTGCTAATTCATTCCCAGCCTTGCAGCTGACCCTTATCTCTATTAGCCCTGGATCCTTATCTCTCTGAGCCCTAGATCCAAATATCCTTGAACTTTTTGTGTCCAGGGTTCCCCGGTTTGCAATTTAGGCTCCATCTCCACTTTTGACTAGTCTCCTGTTGTTTCCCTTGGTTGTATTCTGCTGAAAGACAAGGTACATTCAGCAAGTCTCAGTTTATGACCATATTGCCTCATTGCAAAACTTGAGGCTATGTCTATCTTCAAAACAAAAAAAAAACAACAACAAACAACCCTTAAAATAAAAAAGCTGGTTGTGGTGTTAACACTATGAAATGAGCTAAATCTTTGCCATTTTTAGCAATCCTGAGACCGAGAGAATCAGAGGAACTGAAAATATATGCTTCATCACCCCTAGGAAACTCTGCCATAATATTTTTGGTTGCATAAGCAAATGAAACTGGAAATCTGGAATTTGTTCAAGACCTTTTGATCAGGGAGCTTTGCAAGTGCAGAAAAGTAAAAACACAGACAGATGGGGATTAGAGTTGAGCATCAGGAGAATAATTTCCTCTTTTAATTTCAATTCTGCCAACATATAAAAAGCATTAACAATCTAGTTACATAACCCACATCATCAGAACCCTTCTATACAGAGTGGTAACGCTCAATGTAAGTAAGCCATTGCATATTCTATGTTTGCTTCCCGGTGGTAGGCATCTTTTCACATGCGCAAATGAAATGCACTTTGAAAATCTGGACAGATAGATGTATCAAAACCAGAACCATTTATTCAAACCACCAGGAGCTTTGGGAGTTCAGATAAAATGGAAACTGGTTCCAAGCTATTGCTGGTTCTGCAAAACCTGACTGACAATCTTTTGCAAACCCCAAGCCACCCCCTTTTTTGTCAGTCTCTACTATTAGATTAGTGTTATTGGAGGAGGAAGGTTAGGTTGATGAGTAAGCCTAAGTATTTTCACTAAGTGCTTGCCATTTGTAAGACTGATCCTCAGTATATTTTGCATTATTCTACCACTGAGTATGATCTTTGAGACAAGGCAGCACCGTATTCAGAAGCTGGTAATAATGCCATAAAGTTAGGACAGGCAGAGATTATGGATGATAAAACAGGTCACATTTGAATTTTTGCCCATGTGTCTCTTACCCTTATAGGGATCTAGTCATCCCCCTCATGCCCAAACCTATTGATGAAGCTGGTAAGGCAGTGAAGAACCCAGCTTTTGTCAGCTCAGAAAGCAAAGAGTCAAGTAGCTTCCTTCATCACCATTAAATTCCAGGGTCAACTGACCTGGATGCAGTTGACTTCTTTTGAACAGGTTATGAAGAACAGCTGATATATGACAGGTGCATTGGGAACCATTTCCAATAGGGAATGGCCATCTTAGGCAATCAGCTCACTATATTGTTAGGCTACATCTGCTAAGCAGCTGATTGATTTATTTATTTTTTGCAGATTTTGCTTTTATTCAGACTTCACTGATAGTTATGTGTACTCAGCTGTTCAGGTGGGGGAAGGGAAGAGGACTGGGCTTTCTCAGTCCATTTCAGTTAACTCAAATACCAAGGTATTCAGTTTCTTGGTTTTGTTTTTATAAGCAAAGTCTCAGAGCAGCCTTAGTAAAGCCTTTGCAGAGCTGTTCTAAAACCAACATAGCTGCCCAGGGGATGATTTTCCCCTATGTTGAGGAATCCCAGATTGGCATAGGCCAAAATATTGTGACTAGCAATGTTGGGTGCCCAACCTGAGAAACCTTAAAAGGGGCCAAATTTATAGAAAGAACTGAGCACCCACTTTTGCAAATGAAGCCCTTTTTAAGGTGTCTCAGGTTGGATACTCAGGAATGGAGGTGTTTAAAATCACTAGTCACTTTTTAAAATATTGGCTCCAGGGTTTAGTCCAATGTTGTTTTTAAATGTTCCAAACAGTAGTGCTTTCAATACTTATTTTTGGAGATATGTCACTGTCTTAGGGGAGTTTTTTTTTGTAGCATTCACCCTAAACAATTTAATTTTCTTCTCACCACTACTCAAATTCCTTGTGACTCCCTAAATAATAATCCTCCCTCTTCTGTGTTTCCACACTGCAGATATGTTCCTCATCCCCTGCTGTTGCTTAGCCAAGCTATACATATTTAGCTCTTTAATCTTTTCTCATAGGTCAATCCTTTCAGCCACCCTCATTTTTGTTGCTCCACAATGAAATCATCAGAGATTAATATTTTAATCTCAATTTTCCCATTCAAAAACCAGGTACTTTATAAATTGAATGTCTTGCTGAGTTCTGTACAGTAATATTTTTTCAAAAATGTTTAGATTTTTTCCCTTCTCTAGTCTGTATCCCCTCCTCCCCCTAATTTTTCCTACTTAATGTTTATCCCCTCTGTGGCCCCATCTAAAAACTGCATTTGTTGTTGTTGTTTTAAACCATGCTTAAATATAGTTTAGCCAGTTAGCATGGACAGAGTTAAAACTGTACTTAAACTGTATTTAGAAACTGTATAGTTTTGGGCCTATCTACACTGGGCAGCCAATCCACACAGCAGCAGATTTCACCTGAACCAGTTTTAAACCAGGTTCATCAGACAGTTCCTGGCCCAGTGCAGACTGGGGATTTGGGACAGTACCCTATAGGCATTAAGGCAAAAGAGGGGTTCGTACCATAAGGACTACCAGTAGTTCCCTCACGTGTTCAAACAAGAACTTATTCTTACCTTTCTTTTCTGCTAAGCAGGGTAGCATTCAGTTGCTTCTATTTTCCTTCGGGTTAGCATCTCTTTTCTCCCAAGCTCCCAGTAGTAAGATGAAGCCAGTGAGCACAGCCTAAGAATTACTGCTAACAATCACTAAATTCATAACCACTGTGTAAATTACAGTGGGGAGAGGGTGCTTACAGAGGCCAGGCCCCCTTATTACTTTTAAGGGCTACCTCACTTCTGTCTCATGGACCTCTTTCTTCTGGTTACTGTTTAAATTAAAGCAAGACACTTGACATTCAGCCTCCCCCCCCCCCGCAAACACTTTTTCCCATAATTCAAGCACTGCTCATAATCCTTTCACCTTCCCCTTGTCCCAGTCAGACTCCTGCTGTACTGGTAAAATACAGCTTCCTAAGCCTTGCCTGGGCGCAAGGTCAGGGAGTTACAAACAGCACAGGTTGCTTGAGTTAGCACTAATGACCCTCACAGTTGCCAGTTACTGTTTGTTTAGTGACTGCCCTGGGTCACAGAAGCCTAGGATAGAAGGGGCTGCTAGTTTAAAAAAACAGCAACATAGCCCCAGCGTTAGAGATACTGATTTCTAAGCAGGAGGTGCCTGTCCCTAATATACCAGCTTCATTTGATGTACATGTGCTGTGGTAAGGAGGCCAGTTCTAGTCTCATGCTTCCTTTGCACTCTCTCTCCTGCTTCCCCACAACCCATCTGAATTATTTCCATTCTCTCTCCTCACCAAGTTTCCTCCGCTCTCTCCATTCTCTGCTTCTCTCTCTCCCTAGAGCGAACGTGAATTACAGCCCTTGGTACATGTACTGGTAACATGAGGGGCTGCATGACTGTAATCTTGGAGGGTATTGTTTGTACAAGCAGCATCTTGCTTGTAAAAGTCCTTCCCTCTCATGGTCCTACCCTCCAGGCCTCTCCCTAGCACTCCTAGTTCACCACCTAGGCCTTTTCTATATCAACTCACATGCCTGGATGCGTGCCTGGCCTTCACATTCCTCTTCCCTGTATCCCAGCTCACACTCCTAGTTCTCCCTTGGCCTCCTCACCACCCCAATTCATACTCCTGGTCATGCCCTCGGGAATTGCCCCCTTTCCTCTCAAACTCCTGGCCTCTCCACAGACTCCTGACTAAGCGCTTCAGCTAATCACTCTCCAAGGTGCTTCCTCACACTGCTGCATTGACTCCGCTGTGGAGTGAGTGAGGGAGGGAGCTGCTCGGTGAGGCCTCCTCAGGCTGTGCATAGCGCCTCCCAGCATTGGGCATAGCAGGAAGTGCTGCGGTAGCTGGTGCTATCCTTCTTTGCAACCTGCCTTGCTGGCAGGATGGCTCACCAGGCCATGGTCAGTGGCAGAGGGTGAGGTGATGGGGCTGGGAGAAGGACACAGTAGGTGGAAGGATGGGGCGGACGTTCAGTTTTGTCTCTCCCCCCACTCTATTTTTCTAGTAGAGCTGGGACGAGGACAGTACAGGAGGGAAGGGAAGTTGGGGGCGGGGGAGGAGGTAGGGGATCTCATCCCTCCTTCAATTGCTGGGCATATGAAGATAGCCCATAACTGCTTCAAATCCATGCTCTGCACCTGAGAGACCTTGAAGTCCCAGTCCTGTGAAGGCTGTGCCCAGGGGTGAAAGTAAGTTAGAGGACTTACCGGTACGCCGGAGTCCTCAGCAGGGGGCGTGGCCTCAACCGGAAGAGGCAGGGCCTTAAATCCCCGGTCCCTTTAAATCTTGATTTAAAGGGCCAGGGCTCCAGCTACGGTAGTGGCAGCTGGGAGCCCGGGGCCTTGTAAATCACCCCCGAGCTACCAGCTGCAGAGGCGGCTGGGAGCCGCGGCGGCTGGGAGCCCTGCCACTACCACTACCCCAGGGCTCGGGCAGCAGGGCTCAGGCCGGGATTTAAAGGGCCCCACGGGGGGTAGCAGTGGCTAGAGGTCCGGGGCCCTTTAAATCCCCGCCGCAGCCCCGCTGCCGCTACCCAAGGGCTTTAAATTGCCCTCTCGGAAAGCCGGTCCTGGTACGGCGCACCGGCTCTTACCGGTACGCCGTACCGGCTTACTTTCACCTCTGGCTGTGCAGACGCAGTCCCTTACTCCTACGCAGAGCCCCATCAGCTTCCTAGTGAATGGCCTGTGTGTGTGTGGATCCCTTTTCAGGATTGGGGGCCTAGTCCAGAGTGTGATTTTTTTTTTTTTTTTAAAGAGTTCTGATATAGTGGTAGCGGCTCTTTGCCGCTTTCACAGATCCAGACTAACACGGCTACCCCTCTGATACTGATATGGTGGTGTGCAGGCAAGCCGTGGGAGCCAAACCAACCTTAAGAGGTATTTGAAACCAGTTTAGTTAGTACTGTTTTAGCCCTACTGTACACAAGGCCTGTGATGGAAACTCCATCCCCTCCTCTTCTTTAATCGTATGTAAATGTGGTTCCCACAGGAGTGGGGGATACACAATCATTTTATTTATTATTTTCTATGGACAATTACACCTCTACCCAGATATAACGCAGTCCTCGGGAGCCAAAAAATCTTACCACATTATAGGTGAAACCGCGTTATATCGAACTTGCTTTGGCCTCGAGCATTTCCATTATTAATAGTCACTTCCTGCCCACTGACTGACCCCTCAGAACCCCCGACCCATCCAACCCCCCCCCAGCTCCCTGTCCCCTGACTGCCCCGACCCTTATCCACACCCCCGCCCCCGACAGGCCCCCCGGGACTCCCACGCCCTATCTAATGCCCCTGTCCCCTGACCGCCCCGTCCCCAGAACCTCCGAACCATCCAACCCCCCCTGTCCCCTGACCGCCCCTCGAGACCCTCTGTCCCTTATCCAACCCCTCGGCCCCGGCCTGGCACCATTAACACGCCACTCAGAGCAGTGTGTCGGAGCCAGACGCGCTGATCTGCTGGAGCGCGCGGCCCCACCACCCAGAGCGCTGCTTTACTGCGTTATATCCAAATTTGTGTTATATCGGGTTACGTTATATTGGGGTAGAGGTGTAGTAATAAAAATGTTTTTTACCTAATTCCCATCATTAACACACTGCCAGCTAAAATATCCCCCGCCACCAGCAACTAAGACTTTCTCCACCCCAATCCCTCAGGAAAAGCCTAGTTTAATAGGTGGGCATTTGCAATGTGGCAAAATTTGGACCTACATGGGAAAGCAAATTCTAGAGTTCAGGGCTTTCTACTGTCTCCAGCCCCAAGATGTAGCCATCCAATGTGACTGACCATTCCAGCACTGAAGCTGACCTCCACTGTTGCAGTATAACATGGAGAGAGCCAGATTCTCAGATAAACAGGGACGCAACATACAAAAGAGTATTGCATAAGGCTTAAAGTCTGATTCTGCTTTTAGTGAAGTCGATGGCAAAACTCCCATAAGTGTGGGCACAGTTCCTATTGACCGCTCTGCCAAGGCTTCTCAGTCCTAACCTGCATCTCTCCTATCTCCTATTACAGTTCCAGACCTATCTTTAGCTGAGACTGACAGCTGAGCTAAATTGTTCCATTATGCAGTGCCTTTGTAATGAGGAAAAATGTATTGTGAAGGGACCACTTTCTAGACTAGACGGTAGTTAAGTCTTCATGACCAGTTCAATCATTGACTTCTCAGCTGAGGCTGCTGACTAGGGCATAATTGCAGGGGTGATTTTTTTTTTCTTTTTTGTGATGCAGGTATCTATTGACTACGAAACACAGTGAGGACTGCTTGCTTATTTCACATAAGCTGCCATTATGGAGAAAAATATTCCAGTCACCACTGAATTCAGGCAGATTTGAAGCAGTGACTTGGATGTGAAAAGTTGTGACTCTAATGTTCCATGCTATACTTTCTCCCACCCCTGTGATCATGATGTAACACAGCGCTTGTGTGCTGATTTCCATGATCAAAGTGCTTCAAAACATCAATCTTGAGCCATAATAATAGGACCATCACAATTACATTTACGGAATAGGACATACCGTATATACTCGTTCATAAGCCAACTATTTTTGGTAAAAAAGTGACGCATCAAAGAGCGGGGGTCGGCTTATAAATGGGTCTACACCAAAATTTGATGATTTTAAACTCTGTGAAATCATTGAATTGAATATCTAATACATTGTCGTTTTGTTTACCTGGAGCGTCTGCAGGCATGGAGCCCCTCAGTTCCCTGTGGCCGCGGTTCGCCGTTCCCAGCCAATGGGAGCTGTGGGAAGTGGCGCACCACTTCCCGCAGTTCTCATTGGCTGGGAACGGCAAACCACGGCCACTGGGAGCTGAGGGTCTCCGTGCCTGTGAACGCTCCAGGCAAACAAAACATCCCAACCCACCAGCGGCTCACCCTGATGGGCCAGGAGCCAAAGTTTCCCAACCCCTGAAATAAGGGTCGGCTTATGAAAGGGTCATACAGTTTTTACTATTTTTACCTATCCATCTTGGGGGGTCAGCTTATAAATGAACGGGCTAATGAACAAGTATATACGGTACTTTTAAAATACATCAGATGAATTTCAACCCATACTTTGGAGCATTAAGACAAGCTCTTAAAAACTGAGATCCTGTCTGCTCTATATGGACATTAAAGATCCATGGCACCTTTTTTAAGGTGAGAAGTTTGCTGCAGCTAAAATTCCCCTGACCACTCCCCACCATTATGCAGCATGCCATGTGCCAATTGTTCATCTGGCTGCTATTCTCCACCACCAAATAGACGAATTTTAGTGCTACATGAATTGATTCCTGAATGTCTTTTGTAAAATGCTTTGAGATCCTTCTAGATAATTTCAGTGTAACACATTACTGTGAAGGTACAGATACAAAAGCTATGGGATGAGGGCCAGGATCATGAAAGAGATGGAAAAGGCTTTCAGCAAAACAAGAACTGCATCCAAAGCTTTTAGAGTTTCTCTCTGTGTATACTTTGAAAGGGGGAAAAGGTTCATTGTATGTTGGCAAGCATGTGAGTGCTGTGTGTACACCATAGGCAGTAATTAGATCATCTTTCTAAATTATGTTATCAGGAAATGTCTATAATGTTTGAATGGGTGTAAAATACTCTAGATTATACTCTGAGAATAGAATGTTCTCTGCATAAAAAGTTAGCTTGTATTAAATCAATGAGAATGTACTCAGAAACATCAATTAAAGTTAATAGGATTCTTTACCACAGCATCAGGAAGCTGGAATAGTTTAAAATACTTAAGTCTCCTAACCCTCTTTGCTTCCCTAGAAAACTAAAACCAAAAAACCCAAAGCTTCTGGGACATTCCTAAGATTTTATAATAAAATGCTTCTTTTCTCTTTTACTCAGGTTTTTATATATTGCTCGTCTGCATAGTATCTGAATCCTGAATCTATCTATCTATCTATCTTTGCTTTTCATCCATAGATCTCAAATTCTAACACATTTTTTGCATTTTCAACAGTGTCCACTAATATTAGACACCTCGTTATTTAGGTACCCACCTTGAGATGCTTGAGGCCTGATTTCTGAGGTGCTGAGCACCCAACACTCCTACTGATGTCAATGGGAGTTGTGGCTGCTCAGCAATTCTGAAAGTTGGGCCCCTGGTGTCTCAAGATGAGTATCTTAAACATTCCACCTTTCCAAAATGAGTAGACACTTTTGAATAGAAGGTCACAAAACAAATCCATGACAGAGCTGGGAATAGAATCAAGGTCTTCAGATTCCCAGTCCAGTGCCTTACCCAATGCACTCAGTTACAGAAATGGGACAAATCTGGGTTCTTTGAATGTGACTAGTGGCTATCTGTAGTACTAGCAAGTGGAGTTCATATTTAAATGCCATACAAAAATTCTCTGTTGGGTCCAATGGTTTGCTCTATTGTTGGGGCACTTGGGACACTAACCTTAATTTACCTTCATTATAATTTCATGCACCATGCACAGAGGTTAATTCAGCTGCAAAATTTGGATCTAGATCTGAACTGCCCCTAAGCTCAAGGCAGTTCATATCAGAGTGTTTTGATTCAGGCCCAGCTCTAATCTGCAAGTTTCTCAAATAGCATGGTGATGAGCTTGTGATAGTTGGATAGCACCCCTCCCCCTCCCCCCCGGATACTTGGTAGAGAAAGGGCCCTCTGTAGAATTAATAAGCTTTTTCAGCTGAGCTAATTATTCAGGCGTTGGTATTTCTCACTCTCTATATTATACAGGACAGCAGATTCCATTCACAACTCACACACCAAATGGCTTTAGGGCCTTCAGTTTTAGTGGTTTCTTTTATTAATATTTGTTTTTTAAAATGCTTTTTCCCTTCAGGCAAAACCTGCTCTCTTTTCGTCACAATCCGTGTAATGAATTGAGGTATACAAAGCTGGTCATACAATACGTAGCAGCAGCGCGGAGAAAGACTCTTAGGGAAGAGTTTCCATAGAAACACTGACGTCCTGCCCTGCTAACAGGACATCGAGTTCCTTGAACGGGAGGTATGTTTTTTTAAAGGAGCAGTTAGATGGCAGAAAGCCAGCCAAGCAGAGCTATGATTGCTTCTCCCAGCAGAACACGATTTGTAGCTGGGGGAAAAAGAAGCTACCTTCGCATTATAAAAATGTATGCTTTGATGACTAAATGATACAATATGTATCATGGTAAATAATTAAACTGCTGACCACACAGTGATCAATACAGAGAGCCAAAAAATGTAAATACTTGAGGCTGTGAAATAATGCTTCTAAAACCCCGTCCAATTTTGTCACAGATATCATCCCTAGGTGCCTTAAATTCAGCACAGACCCACATGATGCAGACAAAAAAGCTCCAAGGGACATCCAAGGTTGCACCTCAATGGTACAGCCTCCCTGGTTGGCCTTGGATTGAGACAAATGTTTTGCTAATGCTCTAGTTCTGTATTTTAAATGGCCTCATGCTTACCCAGCTAAATAGTGGCAGAACAGCTGTGTCTGGAATATATAGCTTCTAAGAGAGGAACCACAGTCAAAGGAAATATTTTTATTTGGAGGGTCAGAAATCATGCAAAATAAAACTGGATTATGCACAAAATCGACCACTGAAAGTTTTCTGGCAGGTTTGTTCATGCAAATGAGATATTTTGGTACAGAGGAAGACACACAGATAATCTTAATAAATCTGACAAACATAACGTTCTCAGAAAATATGGCCTGGCGTCTGCAGTAGTGACCTGATCGAAAGCTCATTGAAGTCAATGGTAGTCTTTCCATTGACTTCAGAGGACTTTTGCTCAGGCCCTGGGAGATAACATGTCTGATCCCCGTCTGAGAAAGAGAGCAGCCATCTGAGTGAATATCCTTTGGCCTCAGCATTATTAACTTCCTCAGGCTATTTTTGCTTAAACCTGGATATCTTTATCAGAATTCAGAGAACTATCAGATGCAGTAAAACACATCTCTATTCAGGTTCTTATACTTGCCTGACTCCAGGATATCTAAGCACTCATGATGAGTTATACAATGTGAGGAATATCTGCCATATACAGTTCTGTCTCCATTCCTCTCCATAGGATGATATACTGCTTGCGTGTCTTTTTGTTAAAGGTGATATTCTATGCAGGGGCGGCGAGTTATATGGGCCCGTGGTGCCTGGGCTCCCACAAATTCAGGGCCCAGGGGGCCCGACTACACCAATGTTCAGGGCTGGGTCTCTCCCCCGGCCCCACCTGCTGCCCCCATGCATCTCTCCCAGAGCATTCCCCAGCCCCACGCGCCTCTTCTTAGTGTCTCCGGCCCCGCCTGCCGCCCCCGCACACCTCCCCTGAGCGTCCCTGCCTGCACTGGGCAGTGGGCGGCTGCCCCCTGCAGCTCCACGCTGTGTTCTGTCGCCGGTCGCTGCCGGTTACAAGGGAGCGATGCCAGGGGCAGGCTGAGATGGCTGCTGTGGCTGCAGAGGGGGAAAAGGAGGGGGCGCATGGCAGCTCCTCTCAACCCCCTGGCAGGCAACTCCGAGTCGGCTCCGAGGGGGTGGCTTATCCTGGCTGGACCTCCTGAGCAGCAGCCTGGGGGGAGCTTGGGTGAGTATTGTGCTGGGGGGGCCAGGGAGGGACCTCCTCTCCCGCAGAGCTCGCTGCTGGTGGTGGGGAAAGGGCTAGGGGGAGTCTTCTCTGGCCTCCCGCCCCAGGGCAATCTGCCTGCTGCAACAAAAACTCCTCATCCCTGGCCCAACACCATTCCCTGCACCCCCTCCTGCACCCCAACTCTCTGTCCCAGCCCAGAGCCCGCACCCAGCACTCCAAACCCCCTCCCGCACCCCAAACCCCCACCTGCACGCCAACCCCCCGCCCCAGCCCAGAGCCTTCACCCAGGACCCAAACACCGTCCCAGAGCCCGCACCCCTTGCGCAACCAAACTTCCTCCCAGACCTTAGACAGGTGTGTGTGTGGAGGGGGGTAGGACTTGGACACATTCTGGGCACCACCAAAAATTATACAAACCTGCCGCCCCTGGTTCTATGTGGTGTGCACTTTTATTTGTGAAGACAAGGTGGGGGAAGGGTCTTTTGCATTTGGACTGGAAAGTGTTGAGGTTTGAGGTAGTTTCTACTTCCTGCAGAAGTGGTTCCACAGTTTGGACCAGCCCCAAGAATGTTCTGTTTCCTGTGCAAACCAAGTCCATATTATTAAAAAATATTTAGTAATTTTGGGTGCCTCAGTTCTTGGACACTCAACTTGAGACACCTTGAGTATGATTATCAGAAAGTGAGGAGCATCCACAACTCCATCAGAAGTTAATGGGAGCTACAAGTGCTTGGCATCTCTGAAAGTTAGACCCAAATTGTCTCAAGTTAGGCATTCAAAATCAGAGGCCACTTTTGAAAATGTTGGCCTCCATAGCTTTGTACTTGTCATGAGATGGACCACGCTCATTTTTTGCAGCCCCTGTAGAGTATGGTTTTTGCATTATTATTGTAGCTACTTCAAACTGTATTGTGAAAATAAAATTGCAAACCACTTCAGAACCCTAAGTTTGTGAGAAAATTTGAAACTCCTGTTGGAGAATTATAGGAAAGGCTTCCATTGACTTCAGTGGGATCAGTCCCTGTCTGCAGGAGGTAGAACTGGTCTATTTGCATGATGTTTGCATAGGGATTGTTTTAAATAAAACCTGTTCAACAAGGTGTACTGCAGAAATGGACACACAAAGGAGGACCAGCAGCAGGTGTGTGTCTGAATTCTGTCAAAACATACCTATTGGCCCAAAAAGGTGATCATCGTAAATATTTTCAAGGGAAAAGTAAGAGAGAGAATTGTATTAGATAATAGACCAGACTGCCAAACCTCCTCATAGCAGCTGAAGTGTAAATGTTTCTCTATACATTAAAAGAAGGACTTATAAATAATCAAGATCACAGGGAAGAGTCACTTTACTTAGGGAAACTTTTCTTCCAAGAAACCAGAGGGATTATATGTTAGATTTTATGTTATGTTAAATTTTATGTCATTTTGGAAGGTGTTCATATTTATCAGCATGACAAGTGCGGTTTAAATACCTAGACAGATAAGGTGCATGCACACCATGAAGGGCGATACTCTCAGACCTAGGAACGCACTCTCCCACAAAAACAAAACAACTGAGTCATGGGTGGAGGCTAAAGGAAACACCTTGAATTGTGATCTCATAAGCTAGGTAGTCAGGTGTGGTCAGTATTTGGTTGGTTGCCCCAGGGTGGTGTAGAAAGTCCTGATGACTAGGTTAATAGGTGCCACTCTTCCTTCTAAGAACTTGTCTGTGCACACACTGCTTTAACTATCTTGGTTTAGAAACTTAATACTGTTAAAGCAGGACAATTACCTGGTGTGAATGCCTTTATACCAGTGGTGGGCAACCTGCGGCCCGCGGGCTGCACCCGGCCCATCAGGGTAATCCGCTGGTGGGCCATGAGACATTTTGTTTACATTAAGCATCCGCAGGCACGGTCCCCCGCAGCCCCCAGTGCCACGGTTCGCCATTCCCGGCCAATGGGAGCTTCAGGAAACAGTGGCCAGCACGTCCCTGTGGCCTGCCACTTCCCGCAGCTCCCATTGGCTGGGAACGGCGAACCGCAGCCACTGGGAGCTGTGGGAGGCCGTGCCTGCGGATGGTCAATGTAAACAAAATGTCTTGTGGCTCGCCAACGGAATACCCTGATGGGCTGCATGCAACCTGCAAGCTGCAGGTTGCCCATCACTGCTTTATACCAATATAAACAGTTTGGTTTACCAACCTAGGGCCCCAATTCAGCAAAGCACTTAATCTCATGCTTAAGTGTAGTTGAAGCCAATGGGATTTAATTCATATACTTAAAGTTAAGCATGTGTTTAAGTGCTTTGCTGAATCGGGGCCTAAAGCCAGATGAGAAAACACACCAGAGATTGGCAACATTGCTCAGGGCCAGTTCCTTTTTCTTTATGTTTTTATTGGGAAATGCTGCTTCATAAAACCCCAAATGGTAAAGCACCAGAACGGGCATGAGAATGGTTATATATTAAAAAAGGGTAGATGGCGACAGGAAAACAACATGAGAAGTGGAGGTCTCATCTCTTAATCTTTTTCATATGTCTATAACTGTAATAGGCAACTAGAGATTCTCGTAGTCCTGAATGCTAGCTTATGTGTCTGTCTAACACTGTCCCCTGAAATATATATCTCTTTTCGTGTAGGCCCTACTCCATGTCCATCACCTGCAACAGTCACCATCTATTTGGTTATGAAAATAATTTACAAGAGGACTTCCAGCTTGCCTCGCTTTGTAGTTTTCTCACCTGCAGTGCAGTCATTTCATTCCACCGTTGTTGAGTCTATGGTAGGTCTTAGAGACCCTGTGTGTTGATGACACCAAGCAGCATAGATTGTGTGTAGTTAGTTTGGGAGCTGGAGAATCAAAAGAGCTGTGGGGTCCTATCTGTGTTCAGGTGCATAAATAAATTATTGCATTTATATTCGTTATAGCTGAGTCCTGGCTCTTTTCCACTGTAGGCTGAGTGGTCATCCCTCCTTGACAACCTCCTCGCTGTCACATACCTGCAAAGGTGAGCTTGAAGGGGGGAATTAGCTACACCTAGTGTTCTGGCCCGCCAGCCGGGCAGAACAGTACAGCAGCCAACAGTTAGTAGGTTCTGACCTGCCAGCACGGCAGAGTGACTAAGCAGTCTATGAGCCTCAGGTCCAGTCAGGGCAGCACACCAATAAAGTCTAGGGGCTCAGGCACAGGGGTCCGAAGAGCACAGGCCTCCAGGCCTATGGAGGGGGGAGTACTGCCATCCCCAGGGTGGAGTGCAGGGGGGACGCGGGCCTGCCCAACTCCACCATGTCCCAGCCCAGGGCCCTAACAATGGTGGAGTGGCCTGCCACTGGGTCAGCAAGGAATCCATCCACAACACGCTGACCTTGTATCTGGCCATTTCGCAGCCAGATGGTTGCCTGGTTTCCATGGGCTGCTTCTTACTTTCCCCCTCAGGTGTTCCTGTGTCCGTTGTCTCGGGGAACGCTGGCCAGGCAGCAGCCCCAACAGCTCCTCGGTGTCTAAAACGGCCGGGAGCCCAGGGTGATCCAGCCCCGGCAGCTCCTCAGCGCCTTCGTCAGCCAGCAGTCCTGGGAGTTCTGACCAATCCTCAGGAGGCAGCCCCAGGAGTTCCTCTGCAGGCTCCAGCAGCAGGCGGGATGCATCTGTCTCCTGTGACAGCTCCCACCCAACTGAGCTGCAGGGCCCACCTTTTGTACTTCCCCTTCCTGTCCCGTCCTTCCTTTTTGGGCGGGGCAGATGTGACTCTTCTGGTTTGGCCCACCAGGGAATGTGTTGCAGTCCCTCCTTGTCACTCTCTGAGGGAGGCCATGCCTCCTCGCTACATCCACGTTCATGCATCAGCAAAGTCTATGCCATTGTACCCAACCTCATACTTAGTTCCATCTTCTGATCTTTCATCCACAAGATTTGCAAAATGTTTGCGATATCTGAGAATCATTGCGAACTACATGCATGAAATGATTTACCATCTGAAAAGCCTTGGCCAGGAATCATTTAGTCTTTGATCATTTTTTGCTACTGTCAGAAATCAAAACCATTTCTTACAATAAAGGAACATAAGTTGCCACTGCAGGCTTGTAAATAGAGGTTTTTGTTTCCCAAACATGATACAAATGTGAGACACTGAACCATTTTGCTGTGTTACAGTTACATTGCAAAGTCATCAACCTCTCACTTCAAATAACAAACTAGAGGTTAACAGGACAGAATTAAAAATAACAAAATGAGGACTACAACATCTTAAAGACAAGAACCTGGGGGAAAAAAAACCCCATGACAGTAACAATTACAGCCATCTAGTGGGCAAAGTTAAAAAAAAAAAAAAAAAGCTGATAGAAAAATACATGTACATTTTTTTTTAATTGCTAATGATTTTTTTAAAGGGCTGGTGCCTTTTTTTTTTTTTTTTTTTTGCTTCTTTTTGATGGATAAATAAGACCTAAACTTTTTTTAAAATGCATTTTTTTCTGTTAATTTTTGACCTTGGAAAGCTCAGGAATGCCAGCTTTGGTCTGCCAATTCTGCTTTTGTTCAGAGACTTGTTGAGGTTCCCAGAGGATGTATATTGTTAGCGCTCACATTTTAATTGAAAGAACAGAATTGATTCTTTAACAAAGACTTCCTTTCTCCAAATGGTCCATTAAAACTTGAAGTTAAATGTGTGCTAACTTAATCAAACAAAAATCAACAAGTTTTAAACAGTGATTACAAATCTCTTCTCCTTTCATCTGCTCTACTTTCACTCACTTAGCTGTTGACATAATCATTTCATAAGACCTCCAGTCACCAGTCTTTCCTGCTAGACTGGACATAAGTCTCTAAAGTGAAAAAGCAAATCGAAAAAAAAATTTAAAAAACACTTTCAAGCTTTTTTTGTCTATCAAAAAGAAGGTTTTTTTAAAAGGTCTAGCCTTTTTTTTTTTTCTTTTGCAGCTCACCTGTAAATACAAAACATAGGCCCACATTGTAAACTTAAGATCTGGATTCCAAATACCCCAGTGTTTTTATTTGGCCCATTATAAAGTTAGGGGCCATCTCTCTCTCTTGCTCTTCCCCTCCCCCAATATATATTTTTGGGGCAGTCCCTTGGAGTGGAATAAAGTGCTATAGGATTTTTAATCTCCATGACAAGCAATAACTGACTGTGAATTTGGGAAGTCCTCCTTGGCATGCATTCAAGCCAGTATTAATGAAAAACTCCACATGCCAATCTCATGAGTCACCCCAAACAGCGGTTCCTAATACTCATTGCACATATTGGCTCAACTTCTCTTAAAAATAAATAAAAAAGTAAGCAAATTCACACACAATCTGTGCATCACCAGTGATTACAAGTACATAGTTGTAGAGTCTGGTTACTGCTTCTGTTGACTTCAATGGGGATTTTGTCCTTGGTGCCAACTGGAGCCAATTTGGGCTCTTAGTCAAGTTACTTTACACCACACTTATTGATTTCCAAATCTTTACACTGCAAAAAGCTTTACAGTGCTATGCCCGACAGTCCCTGTCCCTTCATTTCACATTCTAGGCAGAAACCTTTTGCAGAAAATATGTAAAGTTCTCTGTGTACCCATAATACTAATCTCTCTGGAGGTAGATATACAAAGATGTATGCATATGATGCATCTAAATCCCCTATGTGTCCTGTACCCCTTCAGCAAAAACAAATATCCAAGTAGCAATTTACCCAGAGCTAGAAAACATTTGGCGGTGGTGGGGGGGAAGCTATTTAAATACTGCAATCCTGCAGAACCTGTTTGGTGTGTTGGAATAAATCTTGGCTCTCACTTGTACAAATTGTGTGGGTGTCTTTTATTTCCTCCTACAGGAGTGTAGGGGTGCGGTGAAGGGCAGAATGTTAGCTACCTTAATTGTGAATTTCCTGGCCTTTGTCATTTTTGAATTGCAGCCTTATTTAGGCTTAGGTAGTGCAGTTCAACATGTCATATAAACCCCTAGATAGACACAGAGCTAGATTTTAGATGTAGTTGCTGAGATTTAATTAACCTTTGTCTTGACAAGTGGAAATAACTTGCTGTGACTCAGGGTGTATTTTTCACTTTCAAAGAAAAATGGTACTGAAGACAGGGGATGGGGGAATGGAGTGAGAATCAATAAATACAAATCTTGATAAAGAAAAATCAACGGCCAGCTTAGAGCTGGGAAACTGTATACATTTTCAGTTTATTGATTTACGTTATATATACACAATATTTTGGTGGATACATTCAACTCAGCCGAGCCCCACATGCTAAAAGTCACCCATACCCCACTCTCCGAAAAAAAGCTGAAGCAAACTTTCAGAGGGGTCTCTTGCCACACTACACCATCGCCAAGCCTAAGCTCTGTGATTATTCAGGGCTAGACTCTACAACCCTTACTTGGTCTGGTGAACCATTACTCACACAAGTAGTTCCACTGACTTCTGTGGGGTTAGTTGTGTAAGTGCTGACTAGTGTGAATAAAACCCAATGAGAGTGCTTTTTAGGAGGACTGGAGTAAAGTATATTATTTATTAGACTGTGAAGCCTTTGGGGCAGGGACAGATTCATAGTTCACATAGTTTTCAATGTAAAAACTGCTCGAGCTGCCATTATTGGTTAAAAATTATTATTTGCATTACAGTGGTGCTTAGAGGCCCCAGCGAAGAATGTGCTAGGTGCTGTACAGACCCATAATAAGAGACGGTCCCTGTCCTGAAGAACTTACAGTGGCACGCAGAGGTGAAGAGACTTGCCCAATATTGCATTATAGGTCAGTGCTAGACCCAGGAATATCACCCATTTGGCTTCCTGCGTCCCAGTCCAGTGCTCTTCCCACTGGGCTCCGCTATTACAGTAGCTATATGAATCTCTTATCAGCTCCTTTTCTTTCTTTAAATGTAAGTGTATATACAGTCCATACAATGTATCCTTCCATGTGGAAGGAAATAGCTTTACAGCATGTGTGTTCCTTGCTCCTTGGAGCATTGCTCCTGACTGGAACACCATACGACAGCAGGGTCTGTTTATTTTGTCAGTTTTCTATTCAAATTAAAAGTCTGAACACACACAAGAGCAGTGGAATCTGAAACCATTTGAAAATGGGGAGGCAAGTCTGCCATGTGCAAAGTACCTTCAGATCTTGGACACAGCACTGGGTAAAAATCCTACTGTCTCTGATACACATGAGCCCCTCTTTCAGCCCCTGGAGCTGTGTTAGTTGTTCGATAGAGTCTCCTCCATGCTGGAGAACCCTGGTATAAGAAGGGTCCCTGAGCAGCAGCAGCAGCCAGAAATCCCTGCTAGTGCAACGCCACTGGGCCATGCTCTCAGGGGGTGGATGCTGGAGCTCAGAACCTCCATGCGGATTGCTCCTGCTTCCTGGCCAAATGACAGGATCTGCAGGTTTGTTGAGCCTATGATTCATTCCTCAGCTGGGAAGCCCTCCCAAATCCATTGGAGGGATCAAGGAGAAGCTCTGCTAGGGGATTCTCATGGGTTTTTCTCTTTGACGCCTCCTTCCTTCCTCCTCTCTAGGTTTTACTGCTGGAGTGGGCAATCTTGCCATTCTAATGCATTCAGAGCAGTACACGCGCATGGTAGTTTAGAACCACATGCAAACCATGATCCTTGAACTTAATAAAATATAAGGGTCTAATCCTCTACCCACTGAAGTTGATGAGTTCTTTGCCTGTGACTTCAATGGAGAAGCAAGATAACAAGGGGACAAAGACTGGCGATCAATACAGAAAGGCTTTGCAAAAGGGGTGGGGTTTAAAGAGGGATTTGGAAAAAGGATACTTGGCAATAGCATGGAAGAACACTTGGGTGCTGGAGGTGCTGCTGTACACCCTGGCTTGAAGTAGTAACCCAAATACATGGTTTCCAAGTTCAGCACCCCAAGTAAAAAAAATTGTTACAGCACCACTGGAAGAACATGAGATACAGAGAGTGAGAGAAGGCAGCTAGGAGAGGAGAGTGGGAGGGGAATAGGAATGAAGTTTAAACTATAGATTTGTGCTAGCCAACGAAATATCTGTACCAGCTACAAGCTCCAGCCAAATAGTGGACAAAGTATACTGAACATACACAGTTTGTGTAGCAATCAGAGGTTCTACATAATAACCGAAGACATCCTATCTTGCACAAGGTGAGAGAGAGGCAAACTGGCAGTGGCTTGGGAGCAAGGAGCCAACATAGAAAAGAAAAACATGGAATAGTAACCATAGTGTGCACTTACCTGGCATTTTCTGCTCGAGGACCTCAAAGTCCTCGAGGACCTTAACAAACATAAATGGGTTAATTCTCACAATGCCCCTGGGAGACAGACAAGTATTATGATCCCCATTTGCAGATGGTGAAACTGAAGCAGGGAGAAGTTAAGTGACTTACCCAAAGTCACACAGGGTTCAGTGGCAGAGCTGAGTATAGCACCCAGCTCTCCTGACTCAGCTCCATGAGTCTCATTCTCTATTGTGCAACTTTACACTGCTCTCTGGAAACATAAAGGAGACAGAAACAAGATACTGAGAATATCTCTTGGGCAAGCACCTTCCTAACTGGCATAGAGCTGGCAGAAGGGCTATATGTTGGTATAGGGGACATATTAATGGTGGTCCAGGAGACTGGATGGGAAGGAGCTCATTGCACTATGGTTATCCTCGGCTGCTTCTCTGAAGCAGAGCATAAATTAGAGCAGCCTCAGGTTGCTCCAGGGCTGAGCACAGTGCTTAATTTATGATGAAAGAGGTACCAGGGCTCAAGCAATTTTTTTTACTTTCATAACTGATGCGGCAAGCCCAGAGGTGCCAGGGCTATGAACTGCCAAGCCTAGAGGTGCCAGGGCTCAGCCCTGGCAAATCCTGGCACAAATTAAGCACTGGCCAAGCAGAATCTCTAGCTGTCCCAAAATACATGGAGCACAGGGGTGACTTAGGAAACTCTTTGCCCCTTCCCCGCCTTCCAGTTATTGCCACAGAGTGCAGCTCATTGTAGCTCCATGGTCAGCTCATTGACCCAGTAAAACTGTTAACAGCGAGCAATTTTTTATTGAGAAAGAGTGAAACGCCAAATTGGCATCTGCTTAGGACTCCATTGTCCATGATGGGTGCCTGGGGATAAAAAAAATCAGCATTGGTGCTGAATGCCACTTTCTGAGCTAAAAACTAAGGGCCAGATGCTCACCTGGTTTAGACTGCAATGAAACTATACCAATTTGCAACCGATGAGGATCTAGCCCCCAAATTGTCAGCTACGCCTATCATAGACAAGATTGGCTGAGGAGTCTCCCTGCACAGAAAACGTGACAGACAGGCAGTGCTGGTAGATTTTGTCTTAACCAACCCCAGCAGGCAGTTCAGTTCAGAAAGACATGCCTGGCAATTTTGCCAGTGGTGGCTCCCTGAAATAAAATCGACAGCCGTTTCTCAGAATTATTGCCTGGGTATTAGGACAATTATTGCTTTCCTCTAGCCATGGATGTGTAAAAACATGATGCCTCTTTTTGTGAAATTCTCATCTCCCTCCGTGGCAACATTTAGTAACTGTCAGTCATTTCTGCCTTGAGAGTTGGGGGGAACCCCCTGTCATATCAGAAAATGAGAAAATTGTCAGTATCTTAAGTGTATGTGAAAAATATCAGCCTTTTACCTCCATTTGGGAAAATGGATTCTGGTTGCAACAACTTGCAAATGTTGGCAGCATCTCGTAGATTTAAAAATATTAGTGTTTCTAGGTATTTAAAAATACCAGCGTTCTCCGTCTTAAAAATATTATCTTGCTCCCAGCAGCACTTCTCAGAAGTCTCTGTCCTTATCAAAGATGAACTACGCTGTAGGTTGCTGTGTGTATTTGGAAACCAGTATTTGGGCTGGTGTTTTCATGCAGAGTAAACTGATTTTGATAGGATAATCTCTGAGGATAGCCTGTGTCTGTGAATTTAGGATCAAGCAGATCAAGAGAGAACAGGAACTTACTGGGCACAAAACCAGTCTTAGAATTGGTCCCTCCTTTTTCAGGGCTGAGTCACTTTTGTAGGCTCAGTTTTGCTAACCCCAAGCATTCTAAAATCATGAGCACTCCCCCTCTCCCAGAGCGGCCTGGGCAACAGTATGGGGTCCTTTCTATGCCCAGAAGTGACAGCGCAGGCTGACTTCCCCTGAGGCATAGCAGAGGTGGCAGCAGGGGTCCCCTCTAATCCCCTGGGGAGGCAGAGGTGGCAACAAGAGGCTCTACCTCTTGCTGCAGCATTTTGGAGGGTATTTGTTTCAATGGGTGCGCCAGGCCGGTTGCATTCTTCTCTTTTGGCCATGCACAGAGTTCTCTCCTGGGGTGGTTTGGGTGGGGAGCCCCAGAGCAGTAGATCTGGGCGTTAACACCCCATTGAGATGCATGGGGAAGCTCATACCTCTGAACTATCATTTCAGGCTGTCTGCAGACTCAGTCAAGTATCACTGTATTGGTTACGCTCTGTGCACGCTGTGAAGCTTTAAAGTGAAAGCTGAGATTCTGATGTAACCACATGACTCCAGCAGCCTTAGATACTGCCTACCATGGCTATGCCTTAAACTAGCCCTGTTTAACTGGTACAAGGCAATGGAGGGTCAAGGCCCTGCATCTCATATCTGGGGATGCCAAAGGGTGGTTTAATTCAAGCCTGAAACTCAGGTAACTAATACCGCCTATAATCCCTAGTGTTAAAAGTCTAAATCTTGTCTACATTCAAAGGGGTTGGCTTAAGTAAGGTGTCAGGAGCCTGGAGTGACTAATCCTGCTATTGGCGCAGTATTATTGCAACGAGCCTCCTTGGTATACTTAAATTTTGCATCTCTCTGTTGAAATGTGTGTACCTTTTGTTTTTATGATCCATCTGTTGTTTTTATTCCCGCATTAGATTTGTTTGCCCCGCTCTTTTTTTCTTTTTGCATTGGGCCTTTATGAGTGACTAGAACTCAGGACTCTCACTGTCAGTACAGTGGACATGACAGAACAAAACTAGCACTTGGCATTCAGTGGACACCTGCTCTGTGGCCCTCATAAAACACTTAAAATAGCTTTTGTTTATTAGCTATTGTTTGATAAAATATAGTACCTGTAACTTGAACAATGGCCTATGACAGGGTACGTGCTTAATGTGCTTATTGTGCCTAGTATGACTATAGTATGCCAAGGTGAGTGTTTACCTGCCAGACTGAAGGCAGAGTACTGTAAATGGGCCTAGAAGGCCAATAATGCCATTATAACATGTGCTTTAAAAAATTATACCAATACACTAAATAAAATAAAGTTTGTTTCATTACTTGGACCTCAAAAGAGTGTCTAGGGGAAATATTATTTAAAATGTTTCTTGAACGAAAATCTGAATGTTGCCAATAAACAATGCAGCACTTCACAGACGTTCTGTGTCTGTCATCTGTTGATGCTGCAGGAACAGTAGATGGTGCTGTGGGAGTGCTACTGCACTAAGGAGATTCAAGGGAGTCATTGTTTGCTATGATAGTGATACTGGCAGCTGGGCTATTACTCCTCTGCTCTCTCTCCTTCAAAGAAGTGGATGTGGTAACAAATGGACCCTTCATTTCCATGCTTTGGGCCAGATGTGATATTTCTGGGCTTCTCCAGCTCTGAAGCTGAAAGCAAGCATATAGCTGTATGTCTTAAAGACAGATCCCCTTTCCAGTTCTGCCTCAGTCTCATCTCAGTGGTTTCTACATTGCATTTGTTCTCCAGCAATTCCTGCTTGGCTGTCTGTGGATGAAGAGCAGCATTTTCAGAAACTATAGTGAGCAGTATCTCAAAGCTTGGCTGGACCTTCCACAAGGGAACTTTGTGCAGTTTGCATATTTTACTTGAAAAGCTTTTTGTCCATCCTGTGTGTTCTCAGTGAATGAAATAATAACACATTTTATTTGCATTCATTCCCCAGTTCTGAAACTGAACTGCGTTTCTGATCTAATTATCCCTCCTTACCCAAACAAGTGTAATGGCTTTAAAAAATTTCCCTGCCTTATTTTGACACACCCTACATCTGGGTTTTGGTACAATTGTGGGAGACTTTAAACGCTACTTGTAGCATGGAAGAAAAGAAGGTGATATTTAGTAGATCTTCGCCTTCACTTTTAAGAAAAAAAGAATCCAACCATCAAACCCATTGCTGGCAATTGAGAATGCTGTTAGACTGAACTCTCTTCTGAGTGAACAAACACTTAAAGATCTATTTATACCTGCCCTTAAGCAGACGTACTGTAGGTGGAAATGCTATAATTATTTCCTTGTACTGGTTTCCACTGTCCTATAAAGGTCTCCTGGCAGCAGTTTTTTAAAGAGCTACTGCCAGACGTAGGAAAAGTTAAAACAAACCCAAGCTAATAACAAAATTGATTTGACTAATACCCAGTTTACCAGCTGTAATAAAGGTAAGACACACAGGAGTGCTGCTAAGAGACGGGTCTTTATTGTCTAGCCCTGGTCCCTTGCAATGGTTCAGGATTACAAACTGATCACATGACAGGGATCAGTATCCAATGTCTCCAATAGCTACTGATACAACAGCCCAGTAATTTTTCTGCATTCCCTTTCTCGTCAATGCATATTTTCAAGTTAATTTTGTTTGGGAAAGAGCAGCTCTCCTTTAATCAGCTTCCCACTTCTCTTATTACCCCTGGACACCTGGCTTATATCTCTGAGCTGAGGACCCACTCCACCCGCCACCATGTTAAACAAACAAGATCACAAAAGCTGAAAATAACTTTTACTGACTGCCATTACAACACAGAAACGTCTCGTCACCAGATAGGAACTACAGCTGCCTCCCAGGCAGCTTATGTGAGAGTTACACACATTCCGGTACTCCCAATATTATGGCCACAGGCCATCATGCTGGATATCAGTTCACAAGTTTCATGGAATTGATCACAATGTCATAAATACAGTAGACTGTGGGCCAGGTAGGAGAAGATAATGAACACAAGAGGAAGCAGCTTCTGTTAACACATGGCGGTACTATGGAAGTAATTTTTAAATTTCTAGAGTGGGATTTTTTTAAAGGCGCCCAGCAGGTTGATTTATTTGTTTGTTCGTTTGTTTGTTCTACGCTACAGTGTATTACAATGAACTGGCTAGTGATTATGTTTACCACTGCCCTCTACTGTGTGGAGTCCAAACTGCTCAGCTGTTTGACATAAGACATATACACAACTAAAGATGATTTTCCTTCAGTTAAAATGACGAGAGCCTGTGCTTTTGGAGCAGGAGGATGTGTGTTCCATCACTGATATTGCCATGAAGTTCTGGCTGGTGTGATGCGCAGAGCAGTGGCAACTGTGAATTACTAAAAAAAGTAGCAATTTAGGGTGGTTTTAGTAAAATATATTTTGGAAGATTTGCCAGACGGCTGACAAAGGCTAATTAAACTCTTGTGTTTTTCAAAGCCAGCCATATTGCCGTCCTTAGACAGTCACTTAGGACTGACATTGCTCAGTAAGGCTCTCTTTTATGTTTGCCTTGTTTCTATTTATTTCTAGCTGCAGAAACAGATGGCATGGTTTCTTTTGTTTCATTAAAAAATTCCTTAATCTAAACTTTAAAAGATTTGTCTTCAGAGATCAAAGTCAGCCAAATATATGTTTGCCATTTTTCTGTTTCTCAAGGATGCAAGCTTTCAATTCAATCAGGTAAAGGTGACACCCTAACAGAGCACCAGATTGAAACATTGGATGACTCGGC
Organism: Chelonia mydas; assembly: GCF_015237465.2. Taxonomy (NCBI): domain Eukaryota; kingdom Metazoa; phylum Chordata; order Testudines; family Cheloniidae; genus Chelonia; species Chelonia mydas. Next base: position 12,860,667 of record NC_051254.2, read on the forward strand.
TAAAGTAGTGCTGATCGGCAAATTACAGGGTAATAATAAACACCTAAATCATCTAGATTATCAAATGTAAATTTAAACCAAGGACCAATGGAAAATTATGTCCCAGCCACCACCAGCTTACACAGTTTACACAGCTGAGTGAAGGCACTGATTACTGACTTAGGAGCCACACGCTTCCGAGTGCTAAGTCAGGTCTGCCACAATCATTTGCATGCTTTTGAGCAAATCACATACAGACAGTTTTTCAAAAGTGGCCATTGATTTGACTGCCTCATGTATTTAATGTTTGGGTGTCCAACTTGAGACACATTGGGCCTGATTTTTCAGATTGACTGCTGTATACAACAGCCAGGACTCATCTGTGTCACTCCTTTACAGTGCAGGAGAGTGTGATTTTTGGGGGGTGCGCTGAATGTATTTTTCATCCTGGCCAGTAAGATTATTCCTTGACCAGCTGTTGCCAGGTACATTTTTCAGAACCTACTACTTGACGGCGCTGCTGAAAGGATTCAATGTTTGTAAAGTGCTTTGCAGATGTAAAGGCCTATAGAAGTGCTGAGCATTAATATGGATGGTTTGTGTATGCTTTAGATATAAATCATCTTATTCTGTCTGACCTATTCTCCTAAGTGAGAATCATTTATTCCTTGGTAACTCATCCATGCCACTATTCTACCTTTTCACAATAGAGCAGCAGCCTCAAGCTGCAGATGTTTGCCCTGAGGACCCTGATGCCTCATTGCATGACAAATTAAAGGAGATTTAGTAATCTGACATGCTGAATCCTGGTTCCATCCCTAAAGGTGACATTCAAACCAAACCCCTGAGTTTTGCATTTCTTTTTGTCTTAGGTTCAGACTAGGACATGGCTCTTCAGTTGACTGTGTGAATTCTGCTACTGTGTCTGTTCCAGTAGGATTAGAAGGCCTTAGAAAGGGATTCTGTTCAAGCCTTTTTGTCTCTGTCAATGACTTTAGACACACTAGCTATATTTTGGGGCATGGGGCACAAGCCACAAGGCATAACCAAAGCAGCTGCACTCATTTCATTCTGTGGGTACTGCTGCAAAAAGCCTAATAACCTCCTAAATCCTTACTAAGAAATGCTACTACTGCTGCTGCCATTGTTTCCGCAGCACTTATTTTAAATGCATTACTTCATCTGGAGCGTGCTGCCTTTTCCTCTGTTTGCTGTGGAGGACATTGATTTGGAGGACATTCTCTCCTGGAATTTAATTTAACTGGATTCCTCACTGCTCCCTGGGACGAGACCTTACCCTTTTTGCTCTGGGTGTTCCCCTGTATATTTGAAGAATTTCTTTCCAAGGGCTGGTTTTCACTGCAAAATTAACTCAAGTTCTTACTGGAGTCTCGTCCACGCACCAAAATCTCTCATTTGTGTATGGTGGTACTTTGTGCCTCCTCACATTTCATTGCAAAACTGTCCTGATTTCATGAAAAGTACTCATGCAAAAATATTCAAATGTATTATGTCTCAAAATACAGGATTATTTTCAAGCAAAAGGATATTTCCAATGAAAATATTTGGAAACGTATTTGCATTTTCACATGCTTTCGAACGGAACAAATGCATTATGAGAAGTTTCACAAGTTAAAAATTATGTGACTCAAAATCAACCAAAATGAAACAATTAGAATTTCTAGGGAAAAGAATTAAATGTTGACATTCATAAAGTCTTAGTTACGAGAGGGTTATGAGTCAGAGTCCAGGGAAAGGAGATGAGTTTAGAGAGTTGGGAGTTTGAAAGACCACAGTGGGGGGAACTGCACTTGTCAAGATGACAGATAAATGAACAGATAGGGTTGCAGCAGAAAACTGATCAAGTTAATGCAGAAGAAAAGTGAAGTCTTGTGACAGCAGGTGGATTTGTAGCATCTAGCCCCAAGAAGTGGAAATAGGACTATGGTGAAAGTAAATAGTAGATTTACTTATTTGGAGTACAGATAGCTAAATCAAGAGCTTTCAACTCTGAACGTGAGTCTCAAAAAAGTTCCAAGACAGTTTAAAATGCTCCACCATTCACCCTAATCAGAGGGTGAGTCAGTACTCAATTATGTTCATCCAATTTTGTATTCCATTTTCTATGTGTTGGTGACAAAGCAGTTGAGATAATATAGTCAATGGCAGAATCATCTTCTTGACAAAAGCTGAGATATATTAGCTAAAATAAAAATTATGTGGCTCTCAATCCTAATGCTCCACTGCATAAGCTAATCATCATAAGGGGTCAGGAAGAAATCTCTCTCTCCCATCTCCAAACCTGGTCTGGTAGTGCATCATAGGGTTTATATGCCTTCCCCTGAAGTATAGAGTCACTGTGGATAGTTCTCTGAAAACATCCACTCAATGTGCAGCGGCAGTCAAAAAGTGAACAAAATGTTGGGAATCATTAAGAAAGGGATAGATAATAAGACAGAAAATATGTTGCCTCTATATAAATCCATGGTACGCCCCACATCTTGAATACTGTGTGCAGATGTGGTTGTCCCATCTTAAAAAAGATATATTGGAGTTGGAAAAGGTTCAGAAAAGGGCAACAAAAATTATTAGGGATATGGAACGGCTGTCATATGAGGAGAGATTAATAAAACTGGGACTTTTCAGTTTGGAAAAAAGGTGACTAAGTGGGGATATAATAGAGGTCTATAAAATCATGACTGGTGTGGAGAAAGTAAATAAGGAAGGGTTATTTACTTCTTATCATAACACAAGAACTAGGGGTTACCAAATAAAACTAATAGGCAGCAGAATTGAAACAAACAAAAGGAAGTATTTTTTCATACAATGCACGGTCAACCTGCGGAACTCCTTGCCAGAGGATGTTGTGAAGGCCAAGACTATAACAGGGTTCAAAAAAGGACTAGATAAATTCATGGAGGATAGGTCCATCAATGGCTATTAGCCAGGATGGGCAGGGAGGGTATCCCTAGCTTCTGTTTGCCAGAAGCTGGGAATGTGTGATAAGGAATGGATCATTTGATGATTACCTGTTCTGTTCATTTCCTCTGGGGCACCTGGCATTGGCCACTGTCAGAAGACAGGATACTGGGCTAGATGGACCTTTGGTCTGACCTAGTATGGCCATTCTTTTGTTTTTTATATGCTTGTGGCTACCATTACATACAGAATATTGGACTAGACTGGCCATTAGTCTGTTAACAATATAGCAATTGCTACTGTGTTCAAGATAAAATCTGTAATCTTGCTTATTAATAAAAAATGTACAGTATAATAGTTTCTACTTGCTTGTCAATTCAAGAGAAAATATTCTGTTGTAAATATTCTGGCTTGTTTGTGTGTGTGTACGTACATGTATCACTGCCTTGCACTGGGTAGATTCAGAATTGCTCAACTATGTATTATAGGCTCTTTACTGTTAATGACAAAAAAATATTCTTCTTTGGTTGAAAAGGTAAGGACCTGTGATTTTTGGAGCAGGGGGATCTGAGTTTTATCCTCACTGCCACGGAAGTATCGAGTAGCCATAATGTGCAAAATGGTAGTCATAAAATCCTGGGAGACCTAGACTGGTCGCAACAGATTTGACATAATGTATTGCCATTACCGGAGGTTGGTACAGGGTTAGATGGACGATTCGTCCAATCTGGCAAGGTAAATACAGCACTATGTTATTTTAGAAAAAGTGTGCCCACCAAAAAGAAGGAATTAAGGGGTTGGAAAAGAGAGTCAGTGGGTTTACTATGCTTTGGAGTTGTTGTAATAAGTGGTGATTTATTTTGAGTGAGCAGTGACAGATTCAGTCCTCCTGTAGTGATTCCTTATAAAAATGGGGAAATTGGACCGTGTTAGAACCTGCTTTCCACCTCTCAGGAAGAAACATAGGACCTGAGTCTTCTCTCCATTACACTAGTTTCACATCTGTGTAACTCCATTTTTTTTAATAATAGCTGAATTGTGGCCAGATCCGAAACCCACTGAAGTCAACAGGAGATTCCCATTCACTTCCTGGGGCTTTGGGTCACATCCTTAGAGGATTTGGACCAAATCCTCAGCTGTTGTAAACTGGTGTAGCTCTATTGGGTTCAGCTGGCTCTTTTATGTCTGCAGTGGTTATTTCAGGCATCTGGAATTTCTTTCTCTATCCCCCACTCATTTCCTTCTGCAATCTGTTTTAGCTGCACAGCCCTCTAACACAGGTACATTTTAACTGGAATGGTTTCAAATTTCTCCTCAAATGCAACTTTTTTTTTTTAAGCAGAGATTCCAGTTAGTCTCTCCTCAAGCTACTATCCTCTTTGGAGGTGGAAAAGTTTGGTGGGTTCACACCAGGGGGAAAAGATAGTACCTACAAAGGAGTCTTAAGTGATGTTCAGTCTTGGAGGAATTGTCCTTTGAAATGTAGTGCCCCAAGTTCAAATCTCACTTTATCTGGATGGGGACTTCCTCATTTAAGGCAGCTTTGAAAGCCTGTTCCTCTTGTGAAAACAATTTCCATGCTTCAGAGTAGCAGCCGTGTTAGTCTGTATCCGCAAAAAGAAAAGGAGTACTTGTGGCACTTTAGAGACTAACAAATTTATTTGAGCATAAGCTTTCATGAGCTACAGCTCACTTCATCGGAAAATACAGTAGGAGGATTTTATATACACAGAGAACATGAAACAGTGGGTGTTACCATACACACTGCATCGAGAGTGATCAGGTAAGGTGAGCTATTACCAGCAGGAGAGAGAAAAAAAACCTTTTGTAGTGATAATCAAGGTGGACCATTTCCAGCAGTTGACAAGAACGTGTGAGGAACAGTAGGGGGAAAAAATAAACATGGGGAAATAATTTTACTTTGTGTAATGACACATCTACTCCCAGTCTTTATTCAAGCCTAATTTAATGGTGTCCAGTTTGCAAATTAATTCCAATTCAGCAGTCTCTCATTGGAGCCTGTTTTTGAAGTTTTGTTGTTGTAATATTGCGACTTTTAGGTCTATAATCGAGTGACCAGAGAGACTGAAGTGTTCTCCGACTGGTTTTTGAATGTTATAATTCTTGACATCTGATTTGTGTCCATTTATTCTTTTACGTAGAGACTGTCCGGTTTGGCCAATGTACATGCTGTGTGTTTTAACGAGACATTGACATTCAAACTCACTCTACTTTGAAGTCACCATCATTTATATTGTCACAGCTTGACAGCACAGCAGGTTACTAGAGGCTTCTTGAATTAATGCTCTAAGACTCAGTATTAATGAATGTAACTATCAGCTTTACTGACTATGTCTACTCTGCATGGTATCTATTAAGGACTAACTAAGCTACCAAATTCCTGTTCCAGCACACACTGGGCTGTATGCAAAACACTATTAATTATTATTATTTATTATTTGAATTGCAATAGCATTTAAGAGCCCCAGTCATGGACCAGGACACTGCACTGTGCTAGGTGCTGTAAAAACAAAGAACCAAAAGATGGTATTTGCCCCAGAGATCTTACAATCCACGTAAAATACAGGATTAATTCTTTAGGGGCTGCGTCATCAATGCTTGTTCTAAGATATTGATCAGGAATGTGATGGGATCTCCCACGGACATTACAAAAAAATTTTTTTTTGCTTTAGACTTTTTTTCTTTTAAATAAACACTGTACAGCAAGAATTCAGTCATCAGTGCTGAGGAAAAGGTCATAAAAGCAGTTCAGACAAGGTGTCTCTTTTACAGACTACATACAGGAGCAGTTGACGAACTAGCAATGCTTCCATTTAAAAGTGACGTGAAAAGGATAGGGGGGAAGAAATAACAGTTTTGCCCTCTTTTCTTCCCAAGATGAATAAGGCCAGAAAGGTTGGGGTTCTCCCCTCCTTATACAACCAAAAGGTTAGCTTTTTTTTTTTTAACATGACAAATTCAGGACATATTTACCTTGTTTTTCCTGAAAGACTAGAGAACAAGGAGGGGCTGATCCTCTTCCCACTGGCTTTATGGGAACATTGTTATTGGCTTCAGTGGGAACAAATTCAGACTCGCAGTTTACAGGATCAGATAGCAGAGAACTGTTGAAGACTTTTATTCATATTATTTAATACTCTTTGCTTGTTTTACTTTTCTGAAAAAGGAGAGGTTCTGCTTTAAAAAAAAACACCTTAGAAATGTCTTGTCTGTTTGTTCTAGGTCTCTCATGGAGGATCCAGAAGTGTGGACTGAAAGCTCACTGTTTTTAAATGAAGAGACTAGGGTGTTAAAACTTTAACAGAAGAGCTTCTTTCTCTTCTGTTTGTCAGGACTTTGTGCTAAACAGCTGTTTAAAAACAAACAGAAACCAAAGAGTTTAAACACTCTGAATGAAAATCACTTTCTCTCTCAGTTACTCAAGTTTCACACCCTTAATATCTCTGATAAACTTACTAGTTTTCCAGGAAAAGAGGGTCTTCCAGCAAAATACAAGGTAGATAAGACCTGTATTCATAATGTTGAAAAACTAACAATCCCTGGTTCCCTTTAAAGGTGATCTGAAAGGAAGAAGAGACAAGAAATGGGGGTTGTGCCCTTTTTTGCTCACTAAATAACAGTTAGTCACAACTCCATAATTTGGCCTATAATCAGGTACCATGGAACTAAATGACCATAAACTGTCATTCTTCCATTTAAAAGGTGCACTGTAGGAGAAAAAGCATCCTGAGTTTTAATAAAATTTTCCTTAGATGCTGGCCAATCTAGTGTATAAAACATTTAAATAGCAAGCCTTCTAGAGGTGTTTTTAAAAAATCTTTCTTTCTTGGCTTGTTTTCCTCATTTTCTACAGATTTTTTTCTTTTTTTTGCTATTCATTAACAATTCCCCATTTCTTTTTCTATATCATTAATCCTGTAAATTTATATATATATATATTTCTCATTGTTATTTTTCTTTACGTTTTTATTTATATTCCTCCTTATTCCCTACATTCTCTCACTTCTCTTTTTGGCTGGCCATCCCAGGACCTCCTCCAACACTCAGATTACCAACTGGCTTTCCTGTTGGCCTGTTCCTCTAGAACAGAGCCTTCCCAGCATCAGCCATTCTTTAGGGGGGAATAGAAAATATGGGAGCTGAAGCTAAATGGGGAATGGGGCTTTGATCCTAGATCTTCACAAAAGGATGTCAAGTTTGTCCTATTTTTATTCCTCTGTCTAAGCCAGCAACTGAATTCTGTGTCTTGCCCAAGACTCTCATGATTTTTCCCAAGGAAGAGGCAACTTTGATACCATCTCACTTTAGATTAACAGAGACCACCCCCACCCCCCTGTCCCAGCACACTGCTGCTGAATGACAGATCACCTTTTCCTTATAGGCACAGCAGTGCTTTGTAAAACAGAGCATATTCCTTAGTGGTGTTTAATGCCATTTTATAAAAATCAGTTGTGCCTATCCTGCAAAGACAACACAGGCTTGGAGAAGTTTTTCCATAGTGAACTGATTGCAAGGTGCTGGATGTAACCATACTGGCATGTTGACTCCTGACCCTTGATATTCAAGCTCAAGCTCTTGATAGCGATGCATCTAGAATGTGAACCAATGAAAGACTCTCATTAACGTCATTGGATTTTGGAACAGGACTCCACAGCTTCTAGACACTGGAGAAAGGTAATTTGTTCTCCTTTGGATATAATAACCCAATATAAAACCCAAATATGAATCTTGACCTGAAGAAGACCCTGAAATGAATTGTTTCCAGACCCAAATAATGATCTCTGCAACAGAATCCAATCACTTTGAATTACTTGTTTGAGTGACCACTCAAATTATCTATAGAAAATAAAATGTCTTCACTACTCATCAGTCCTGCTGGTGAAATCTTTAGTGACAGCTACAGAAAAATCACTTTTTCCACATTCCAGAGACTGTCTTTATTTATCTCAGTTCCTACTTCATTATCACCATGGCTACTAACACCAGCAAAGACCTAAAACTGGATCTCACAATAAAGTCAAGACTTGTCTCATGCAGTCCACCTCAAAGCCCTAGAACATCACCACTTTGTCGGAACTTCTCCGCTGATAGTTATTCCACATTTTATAGGCCTGATTTTTCACTTTGTTAAAGCAGTTTTACACTTCCACTGTTCTTCCACTGACTGAGCCTGATAGAAGTCCTTCGGAAGTGGTGGTCAAAGATCTTTTAAAGTTAAGCAGCATCTGATGCAGTCACGTTTATGGAGAAGTTATTGCCTGAGTTGATAAAGTTAAATATAAGAGAATCTACTCTACATTTCAGGATCACAGTAACAGGAGAAATGTGTGGGAGAGCAATCAGGATGCATGACGCTGGTCACGTTTTAGATAATAGGGATAAGTGTGTTAAAAGCTGCTGCAAGGGTAGAAATGTGTGTGTTGGGGGGGGCATACAGGGGAAATACATTCAATATTTTCCAAATCCAAGCCCCAATCCCGGCTGAAAGGAGAGATTTGCTTCCACAAAGAAAAGCATTTAAAAAGAGACTGTGTCTGCTTCAGTCCTGTACCCTACAAAGCTTTGTTTGATTATCAGCGTAAATGTTATATACTCTGCAAAAGGCTGCATTCACTCACAGGAGAAGATCAAAAGACATAGTCACTGAAGATGTGGATAGTGAGAATAAATTCTGTGTGTATATCAATATACTGATAATTCTCAATATGTTGCTTCACTTAAGCTAACTGTATTTATACAGTACTAATAATACATTTTCCCAAGATAGTGTAAATCTTTTACATTGTAATTTGGTACTTGTGGGTTTACCGGTGAGGACCCAGAACTCTATAACCACCCCACAAGTACCTTTATGTAAAAGGTGCACTATCAATTATTTTAGGTACCAAATTTAGATTGTTTTTTGGGGAAAAAGAGGTAGGTATTTTTGTTCTACATGTACACATTCCTTTACTGTGTTATGTGAAGCCAAACAGCACTAGGCCAGTGTGTGCACTGGAAAGTGAACAGGACTAGAAACAAACAAAGGGGCAGATCCTTCAACTGAATGTATGTGGGTAGAGCATTGTGCCCTTGCCGAATCTCTGGGGCTCTACGTGAAGGTAGGACCTGATCCTAAACCTAACCAATCTATTTACGTATAGTTTGTCCAGTTTGAGTGAAATGTAAAAAGTACACACGTTGGAAAGGTGAAGAGTAAAAGCCCTTAGGTGTCTATTTAAACCTATCCCTATTCAGGACAGCACTTCTGCATGTGCTTAAATCCCACTGGCTTCAAGTTAAGCAAGTGCTTAAATGCAGTCCTGAATTGAGATGTTTTCCTAAACTGGAGCCTTAATAATTAATGGTGGTGATAGTATCTCTCATTGACAATGTCCTTTATTTAACAAAAAAACAAACAAAAGATCTCCCTGAAGATAAAGTTTTATCCAGCAAGCCTGTGTTCTAGAAAAGTATGTTTGCTGCAGCCATATTTGTAAATCAATATTCAAAATAAAGGTGGATACACACTGTGAGCTTGATTCTCCCCTTCCTTGTATGTCATAGAATTATTTACATTTTGTGCAAATTGGGTGTAAAACCATTGTGATGTTGTAGCTCTTTGCCCTCACTTTTCACAGATGGAAATGACTACACAAGAGGAAGGCAGTGGAGAATCAAGCCTAGTGTATTAAGCTGGCTCTGCTGAGATTCCACATTATTTCATTGGAGTTCTTTTCAGTTTCCTTTGTTGCCATTTGCTGTAAGTAAATGAAGCCCCAAGCTCCCCTGTCATATAGCTTGGGTCCTGTCTTTTCAGAGACCACCTCTCTCCCTATGCTACTGTAACTCATTGGTCGCTGTACATTACATGTTCCCCTCTGAAGATGTGAGTCTGTTACCACTCTCCACTATAGAGCTCAGCTCTTTAGTTCAGGCTGTAGCGATTCATTTATTTTAGCTTAAGAGGTCCCTGATTCAATCTCTGGTGTTGGCCAAGATGGCAGCCACCACATGATACTGCCACCACTGTTGTGTTTGGTGGCTGGGCTCAAGATGGAGCTCCCCACTTCGATTTAACAGAGAGGGAACTGCTGATAGGGCTTCCCCTGTGGCCTTTGACTCTCCCTCCCCACATTGGTCTGAAATAGCTCATATTGTGCTGGTCTGGTAGGGAAGAAGGTGGGCTAGGTTTTTCAGGAAGGAAAAGGCACTATACATGTTTTCTCTTAAAATTAATCATCTGGTTGGATTATCTTAGTAATGTGGATGAAGTTTCGCTACTGGGCATATTTTTATTGGTTTTATTTTAAAAAGATTTCCCTAGAGCATAGGGATAGGTGCTTTTTTTGTTGTATATTAATAAAAATAAATAAAAGACATTGTAGGTACAATTCCATGTTCCTTGTGAACCCAAAACTCTTGTTTAAAATCAGTTGAGAGTTTTTGGTGTGCAAGGAATGCTGGATTAGACCCTGTATCTTTTAAGATTCTGGAAATTCTATATTAAAGTATTATGGAACCCTACTTTTGATGTACTGTATGTGGAAGGCATAAAATAGTCACTACAGTGTTGGAGAAAGTGTTCTCTTCCCAGACAGATGAAGGACAATGTCCAGACTTCCTTGTGGAGGTGCATTTCATTCTTCCTGCTGAAGAGGTTAGGGTTATCGTTAGCATCTTTTCTTGCAGTCAGAACCATGTGTCCCAAAGTGTAATGATTTTTTCTGTAGTGTATGATAGCATTACTACATTAAACATTTTCATTAAACTATAAAAATGTCCATCTCCATCTGTAGAACTATAAAAGAGGTAAGGATCCCACAGCTGCCTTAATTCTGAATTTGTTTGCTTTGTGTATTTAATTCAGATCACAACGGTTTCATGTATTTAATGTTAAAAGCATTTAAAAGAAAAAGCTTCCATGTTTATAACCTTTTAAGGCTTGATCATCACAATTTTGTTTAGCAGCCCAGCAACAGAATTCTTGTTTTTTAAGACAGCTTGCTAAGCAGATTTCCAGTTGGTGACTTATAAATGCAATGAAAGCACTGAAATTTAGAGATGGAGTGCGGGGCAGTATTACTACGGTTAATTCTGATTCCTGCCTCCAAAATCCTATCTTCATCATTGGACCTGAAAAGAAGCCATTTCCATTACCTGATCCATGAAGTTGTGTGTAGCTTTTTACTGCTCCCCAACAAGCTGCTTAGATGGGGAAAACTCCTACTTTCATCTCCTTTGAGACTACACTCTTAAGCAAAATAACATGATGGAATGTTTATTGAAGCAATTGACACCTGCTAATCTGTTGCAAAAACAATCAATTCCTTTTTTTTGTTGTTGCCCCAAGTAGCCCAATGATATTTTAATTTAAAAAATATAGCGTTGTCCTTTTACTTGAAATTACTTTTTGCAATTATTTCACATTATTTTAAAATCAAATTGTAAAAATAATAATCCGCCCCCCCCCCAAAAAAAACAAACAAAATCACACTGTCCCTAAGTTGCAACTGGGGACTAGATCCTGCAACGATTACTCATGGGAGCAGTACCAATATTGCAAATGCTTGCAATATTATCATGAGTCTTGTGATATTTGATGATTTTTTAAAACCCCAGCTCCTGGAGTCTTGTGATAACATGAGAATCCCAACTTCTAGATTCCAAAGATTTAAGAGTCCTGGTGTTTCTTCTGACCAGTACTTTCAAATTTCTCCTGGGACTTCATGCCAAAATTCTGTATTATTACACAAACACAGAGAAGGAGAAGGAGGGGGCAGTTTATATTTTGTTTTCTAAAGACTGTTCCTGCTCATTTGGCTTATTGTCTGGTTTGAAGCTAGCCATAAAAACTAAGGTTTAAAACCACAATTGCAGCCTAATAATACACACAACTGATATTAAAAAACAAAACAGTGAACTGACTTTTAAGGAGCCTGCATACTGAGGGCCTGATTCTCCACTCACATAGAATGGTTTTAATCTGATATCACTCCATTGAATTAAATGGTACTATTCCTGATTTCCATTGGTGTGTGAGGAGAAACAGCTTCTGAATATTTGGACTCTTGACATTCCTGAAGCCCAGAACCAGTGCTGCATTCTTTGTTACATGCAATGATTTTTTTTTTGTTTTTAGTTGTGGCAAGGCCCCATCTAAAATCATATGCCTCTAGCATTAGTCTTTATCCAGTTAAGAGGTAAACAAGTGCTCTGTTTTACTATTTCTTTTGTGGGTAGTGCCCAAGGGCCCAAATCAGGATCTGGGCCCCATTGTATTAAGCTCTCTACAAACATTTTGGCATCTGCCTGTTTTCACTAAGGCACACAGCTCATTTTAGATTAGCTGCTGCTTAACTTTCTTAACCAGCTGTGTGCTGCTTTCCTTGCTCCTGGGCAAGTCAGCCCTGTGCCTGGTGTTTTTCCGTGGTAATGCCACTGAATAGGGGAAGTGAGGAGATGGCTACTCCATTCACTGCTTCTTTCTTTCTCCCCCACCCCCCCCCTTTAATTATTTCCCCTCCAAACTGAAGTTTGACGTATTCCTCCTAGATACTGAATGACCAATCAGATGGTTACTAAGGAGTGAATCTAGCCAATCGGTCATCGTTGCTACCTGTGGGTAATATTTTTAGCAGGGAAAAAAAAGAGGAGAAGGAGAAAAAGAAATACAGAAGACAATTACATTCCAATCACCTGGTGTGTTCCTGGGTGCTGGTTGTGGCTGCCCCTCCCAAAAACTGGTTTTGAATACTCTGCCCATCCCACTCTCCCTACATTCTGGGGATGTAACTCTCCCCACCCCCCACCCCCAGCAGGGGGTATCAGCTGCAGTGAGCCTGGCCTAGTGTGGCTCATCTGTCGCTCCTATAGAAAGAGGATCTCTGCCTGCTCTCCCTTTTCTTTTCTCATCCCTTTCCTCCCAGCCCCCTCTCTCTGAGTGACAGTTTTCCTCACCCAATGGCTTTTCAAGGCTTCCCACCTTCTCTATCCTTCTTTCCCTTCCTCCCCTCCCTCCTTGTCTTCCCCCTCTAACTCCTCCCTCCTGCCTCCCCTCCGACTCTTTTCCTCCTTTCCTCACCCTCCCTTTTCTTCTCTCCCTGCCCCCCCCCCCCCAGGTGACTCAGTGGCAGTACAGGCTCACACTGATTGGAGGAGGTGACACCAGTGGTGGTGCCAGGCCTTGGCCCTTGCTGACTGACACCTCTGGCAACCCGTGGCAGGAGACCAGGAGGTGTGGCTGCTCCCTGCATCATCACCCCCCCCCCCCATGCCCCATCCCTGTGGAGAGGGAAGATAGGGGGTGGAGGGGGCAGGCCCAGCCAGCCCCCTTGCCCTTGAAGTGGCCACAAAGCGGGCTAGGGTGACCCTAGCAGGCAGCCTCTGCAGTAACACTTCTCGGGGCGGCGGGGGGGGGGGTGTATTAACGCTTTACTGTGCCACATTCACCTCACCAGCTCCCTCCCTCCCCAATCGGTTCTCCCCTCCCGCCGCCTTCCAGGGCGCTTCCTTCCCAGGCACCCCAGAGATCATGGGAGTTGTAGTTCCACGCAGGCTGCCTCCATTACTGAAGGCGGTGACGTAGGGTGTTGATGCAGCCAGGCTCTGGGGATGGGAGGGGAGAAAGGGGGGGAGGGGGTGAATGAGTTGACGTAGAGGGCGGACACTCCTCCCCGGCCCCTGAGATGGGGGGGGATGGGACACAAAGGGAATGGGGCGAGGGTATATGGAACTTGGGTGGAAGCACAGGGAGGAGTAGATAGATTTAGGGGGAAGGAGAGAGCTGGGGGGGGGATATACAGGGAGGTAGTAGAGAACGAGATGGGGATGGGAGACAATGTATGGAGAAGGGGGGGGATAAAGAGCTAGGAAGAGGATGGGATGCACAGCAGTAGGGATGGGAGAGAGGGGTATATAGGGAGGAATTAGGGGATAATCAAGGGAAAGCGGCAGGGGAAGGAAGGTTACAGGGGGAAGGGAGATGGAGGAGGCAGGGGAATGGCAGGTGAGGAAGGGCCAGGCAGGGCAGTGGGAGGGGGAATAGGGCAGGAGGAATCAATCAAGGTGTGGGAAGGAGGAGCATGGGAGGGGTCAGGCAGAGGTAAGGAATGGGGGTGGGTGTTGGATGCAGAAGGCAGGTATACGGGAGAGGGAAGGAATAGGCAGGGGGTATAAGGGTTGGGAGGAGAAGGGGCTCGGGAGTGGGAGGGCGTTGGGTGGGACAGACAGGTATATGGGAGAGAGGGAGGGGGTAGGCAGTATCAGCAGAGTTGGTAGAAGAAGGGGCCAGGCAGAGTGGTGGGAGGGGGATGGGAGAAGGAGGGGCCAGGCAGGGTGTGGGTGTGAGGGATGGGCAGGGGTGTAGGCAGGGGAAGGGGGTTGAGAGGGAGGAGCAGGCAGGGGGATGGGAGCAGGAGGGGGCAGATGGGTTGGGAGGAGAAGGGGCCAGGCAGGGTGTGGGTGTGAGGGATGGGCAGGGGTGTAGGCAGGGGAAGGGGGTTGAGAGGGAGGGGCAGGCAGGGGGATGGAAGCAGGAGGGGGCAGATGGGTTGGGAGGAGAAGGGGCCAGGCAGGGTGTGGGTGTGAGGGATGGGCAGGGGTGTAGGCAGGGGTAGGGGGTTGAGAGGGAGGAGCAGGCAGGGGAGGGGTCGGCAGGTCATGGCGGTGGGAGGGGCACGCAGGGCACGGCAGCGCGCTGGGGGCGGGGCCGGACGGGGGGGCGGGGCAAGGGAGGCGATATATACGGGCGCGGTGGGAGCCCCCCGCTGGAGAAGGAGTGAAGCTGCTGTGGCGGAGCGCGCCCGTCCCGGGGTGTGAGCAGGGCAGCCTCCCCCCCTCCCCCGCAGCGAGCCGGCTCTGGGATATGGGGCTTCGGCACTGAGCCCCCCGCACGCTCACTGGGACTGTTTGCACTACCCCCTACACCCACCCCGGGTGAGTACCGCTCGCCGGGGCCGCTCTCCCGCCGCCGGCTCGGGGGCGAGTGCCGGCTGGGCGGGCTCGCTAGGGTCCGGGGCGGGGGAACAGACGCGGTGAGGTGGCTGTGAATGAGGTGCCGGCACAGCCCGGGAGGGGCAGTAGAGCGGGGGGGAGGGCAGTGGGGGGGCTGGCACACGCGGGGGGGGGAAGGGTAGTGGAGGGGGGCTGGCACACGCGGGGGGGGGAAGGGTAGTGGAGGGGGGTTGGCACGCGGGGGGGAAGGGTAGTGGAGGGGGGTTGGCACGCGGGGGGGAAGGGTAGTGGAGGGGGAGGGGGGTTGGCACGCGGGGGGGGGAAGGGTAGTGGAGGGGGAGGGGGGTTGGCACGCGGGGGGGGAAGGGTAGGGGAGGGGGAGGGGGGTTGGCACGCGGGGGGGGAAGGGTAGTGGAGGGGGAGGGGAGTTGGCACGCGGGGGGGAAGGGCGGGGGGGGACGGGCAGGGGAGGGGGAGGGGGGTTGGCACACGGGGGGGGACGGGCAGGGGAGGGGGAGGGGGGTTGGCACACGGGGGGGACGGGCAGGGGAGGGGGAGGGGGGTTGGCACGCCACGGGGGGTTGGCGGGCAGGGGGGTTGGCACGCCACGGGGGGGGACGGGCAGGGGAGGGGGGTTGGCACGCCACAGGGGGGGACGGGCAGGGGGGTTGGCACGCCACGGGGGGGGGACGGGCAGGGGAGGGGGGTTGGCACGCCCCCTGGGGGGAGCGAGGGCTGTGGAGCGGGGGGGGGAGGGTTGGCACGCCCCCCCGGGGGGAAGGGCTGTGGAGCGGGGGGGGAGGGTTGGCACGCCCCCCCCGGGGGGGAAGGGCTGTGGAGCGGGGGGGGAGGGTTGGCATGCCCCCCTGGGGGGGAAGGGCTGTGGAGCCGGGGGGGGAGGGGGGAAAGGGCTGTGGAGCTCGGGGGGGGTTGGCACGCCCCTGGGGGGGAGGGAGGGCTGTGGAGCTCGGGGGGGGGTTGGCACGCCCCTGGGGGGGAGGGAGGGCTGTGGAGGTGGGGGGGGTTGGCACACTCCTGGGGGGGTGTTGAGAGTGGGGTTGGCACAGCCCCATGCAGGAGGGCTGTGGAGCTGGAGAGAGGGGTTGGCAGAGCCCCGTGAGGGGGAGGGCTTTGAAGCCGGAAGGGGGGATGTTGTCATGGCCCCGTGGGGGGTGAGGGCTGTAGAGCTGGGGTCGGGGGGTTGGCACAGCCCTGTGTGGGGGGGGGGGGTGGAGCTGGGGGAGTTTGGCACAGCCCAGTGGAGCTGGAGAGGGGGGTTGGCATGGCCCCATGAGGGGGAGGGCTATGGAGCCGGAGTGGCGGGGGTTGGCATGGTCCCATGGGTGGGAGGGCTATGGAGCCGAGTTGCGGGGGGTTGGCACAGCCTCGTGGTGGGGGGGTTGGCACAGCCCTGTGGGGGGGGGGCTGTGGAGCAGGAGTGGGGGGGTTGGCACAGCCTCATGCGGGGAAGGGCTATGGAGCTGGAGTCGGGGGGGGTTGGCATGGTCCCGTGTGGGGAGGGGCTGTGGAGCTGAGTTTGGGGGGGAGGTTGGCACAAACCCATGGGGGAGAAGGAGCAAGGACCAGGGGAGTGGGATTGACCCAGTCCTGTGGGGGGGGTGGGGATCGGGGCAATGAGAATGTGGGTAGGGCCTGACACAATTGCATAGAGGTACTTCGGTCAGTGGCAAAGCCATGGTGTGGGGTGCGAGGACCCTCCCAGAGGGGTTCATTTTACACATCATGGTTCAGAGGAGTGAGTTTTGCATAAACTGACTCATATATATCGTTGTGCTTGGGCATTTTAACCAGCACTAACAGCCTTTAGGGCCCTGCCTAATCAAGCGAAGGTTGAGGGGTGTCACTGGGAGTGGGGTACACAGGAGAACTGGGTATTGGCCTTGCTAGTGCAGGAGAGAGTGCCTGGCTTATCCCCTTTCTCTCCAGTCATCCCTCTTCCCCTTCATTTTGTCTCTTGTGGACTCAGAAAATGCTCTTCCTCCTTCTCTTGCTGCTGGTAGAGCTCCCAGGGCTGTGAGCAGAAATCTAATGAGACCCAACTGTCTGGTTATGTAACTCCCCACACAGTGCTTAAGGCTCTTGTTTTTAACCCCCACCGCCATTGCCATTAGAATAATTAACATGCTTAGATACCTTAGAAATGTCATCCTCCTTTTAAAAAAAACAAACACCTGTTTGCAGTGTTCAAGCTGTTTGGTTTATTCAGTTGCTTGTACCACGGCTCAATTTTGGGGCTTACAAGAATTTGTAGTTTCTGCTCGGTGTTTTTGAGAATCATTTTATCCTAAAGGACATTGGGAAGGGGAGATGAAACAGATGGATTAATAAATCATTTTTAGTGTCCCTTTTAACTACCCCAATCAACTTTTTCCATACCGAATTAGTCCCCTTTTGTAAATATCTTCTGTTTGCCCTTGATCTTTCCTTATCCCCGCCCAGTGCTGATCCAGCAAATGTTTAAAGGTCGCCTTATCATACAGCCTCTCAGGCTGTTCCCATATCATGTTTGAGGGGGAAGAGGGGGGAGATTAAAGGAGGCTTTAAAATGGGGTTAAACTTTGCAAAACTACCCAATTGGGGCAGGAAATAAAAAGGGATTGCAGAATTTGGAAATTGGCTTTGACTTTTCCAGTTCCTTAATGACTGATTTACTAAATTTTGTAAATAATTGTTATGCTGTGCCAAACAAAAAACTTTTAGGTAAAATACTGCTGTAGGTGTTAACTCAAAATGTATTGTTTTTTTTGCTTAAGCTATGATTGAAACTCCATCTTTAAATCAGACTGTTATACTAAGGTATTGCAGGATTTTCAGTAGCAAGGCATGTTATTTTATATATTGCTCTTGTCCCTTGTTTTAACTGTATATTTATGTGAATTTCTGTTATACCCTTAATGAAGGAGTGACTTCCATGGCTCCATTTTATATACAGTATAAAATCTGAAGAGGGAGAGAGGCAATCTCATGAAAATGAGGATTGACCCTATTCGCTATAATAGCTTTATAAAATTCCCATATATGTTGATTTGTTTTAAAATGTGCATTTAGCTGATATTTAACCAGTTTTATAGAAGATGAAAATTTTTGAACCAGTAGATAGGAATGGATTCATTGACCATTACTACCAGCCATAATTAAGACTGAAAATGTGTATTTGCTGTATTGTGTGTGCACAGTGTGTGTTTAAAGTATTCTTATAATAGTTCTAGAGGGAGAGGAAAAGAATACCTTTCCTTGGTCAGTAGACACTTTTCAGTTGTATTTTTCCATCAAATGCACAGTTGGTGCAGGTGTTTGGCTTTGACTTAAAACGATATATGTGGCATAGTTAAATTATACAAGTGCCAAAATGCATCTAAAACAACCAGTAGATATTTTTTTAGTATATCTGTAACTTAAAGCCCAACTGATATGTTTGCAAACCTTAAAATGAGAACTGGTTCTTTGACTGAGACCTTTTACACTAAATTAATAGCTTGGTGCTAAATTTTGCAGCTGAGTTCTATAAATCACCCAGAATATGGGGTTGGTAATTGAACCCCTGACAGGCCTGGCACGGTTAGCATTGCTATGACGTCCTAGACACACACTTGCTACTTTGCAAATAACTTAAGGGCTGAACTGCAAGCTCAAATGATTTTGAAATGACTTATGCTGTACTCATTAAACACCTTCCTAATGCATCTTCCATAGTATTGTTTATAAGTTCTGCAGAATGTATTTGAGGTCCTCCGTTTTAACTGTCATGTTCAAAGGCAATATGTTACAAATGTCTTCTGATGGGAAATAACCTATTCTAGGTAGAGTGAGAGACCAAAATATTAGGCTTTGGAGCCTGATCTTACGCTTTCCTTATTTGGATATATTTGCTTTTGTTTTTTCTTAAAGGAACAAGAACACTCAAGGTGAAGGATAATAATCTACTAGAATCAGCACTTTGAATGAAATTTTGTTTCCCTGTGGCATCTTGAACACTTTTTTCCTTTGGGTTTTGAAACAGACATTAAACTTTGGCATAGCAGCTATGCAGGTTGAAATCCAAGTAGCACTCAATTTTATTATTTCATATTTGTACAATAAGCTTCCCAGACGACGTGTCAACATTTTTGGTGAAGAGCTTGAAAGACTTCTTAAAAAGAAGTATGAAGGGCACTGGTATCCGGAAAAGCCATACAAAGGATCAGGGTATAGATGTATACATGTAGGGGAGAAAGTGGACCCAGTCATAGAACAAGCATCCAAAGAGAGTGGTTTGGACATTGATGATGTTCGCGGCAACCTGCCTCAGGATCTTAGTGTTTGGATTGACCCATTTGAGGTTTCATATCAAATTGGTGAAAAGGGACCAGTGAAAGTGCTTTATGTGGATGATAATGAAAATGGATGTGAGTTGGATAAGGAAATCAAGAACAGCTTTAACCCAGAGGCCCAGGTGTTCATGCCAATTAGTGACCCAGCATCTTCAGTGTCTAGCTCTCCTTCTCCTCCCTTTGGTCACTCTGCTGCTGTGAGCCCAACTTTCATGCCCCGCTCCACTCAGCCTTTAACCTTCACCACTGCCACATTTGCTGCCACCAAGTTTGGCTCGACCAAAATGAAGAATAGCGGCCGTAGCAACAAGGTCGCCCGCACTTCTCCCACCAACCTTGGCTTGAATGTCAATGACTTGTTGAAGCAGAAAGCCCTTTCCTCCTCCATGCACTCGCTCTATGGGCTTGGCCTAGGCAGTCAGCAGCAGCAGCAACAGCAGAAGACTTCTGCCCTTTCTCCTAATGCAAAGGAGTTCATTTTCCCTAACATGCAGGGTCAAGGTAATACCAGTAGCATATTTCCTGGTGACAGCCCCCTTAACCTCAGTCCTCTCCAGTACAGTAATGCCTTTGATATGTTTGCAGCCTATGGAGGTCTAAATGAGAAGTCTTTTGTTGATGGCTTGAATTTTAGCTTAAACAACATGCAGTATTCTAACCAGCAATTCCAGCCTGTTATGGCTAACTAAAAATAAAACAAAAATGAAATTCAAATAAATCCTATTGTACAAGTTCAAATGCACGTACCCAAGGGTGTATCTTTTTTTCCACTTCTTGAGACTTTTTTAAAGCTTGTAGTATGAATACATTCAAGCTTGGTTAGATAAATACAACATGCATCTTTTTTCATTTGCCAGCCAAGCACAAAGTTATTTTATACTGACTGTACATTAAAAAATATACTCAAAATATGGCCTCTTACAGTATTTAAGATATAGCAAGGACATGGCTGATTTTTTTTATATATATATATATATATATTTATATATATATGTATATATATATAGAGGCACTAATAAGTGGGTTTATTGGTCTTTTTCTAATTGTATAATTTAATTTAGTACAAAGTTTGTAAAATATCAGAGTATATATATTGTTTCTACAACATGGTATTGCATTTATATCTTTTTACTACAGTGATCTGTGAGAGCTGCAGCAGCTTCATGTTGTATTTTTTTTACTGAAATTGTAAAATATCCATCTTAGACATCAATTATTCTAAAAAAAAATTTAAAGTGTACAGAATATTCCTTAGTGGTGGAATTAAAATGTACGAAATATTTGCTTTTTTCAAAAAGAAACACAAATTGTATTTTCTGTTAAAGTTTAAAGATTTTTGCTATATATTATGGAAGAAAATGTAATCGTATATATTAATTTTGTACCTACATTGTGCAATACTTGAAAAAATGGTATAAAAGTATTTTGAGTCAGTGTCTTACATGTTAAGAGGGACTGAAATAGTTTATATTAAGTTTGTATTAAAATTCTTTAAAATTAAATGGCTGTTGTGGTTTTTGTTTTAGTATTGTGCTGAGCATAAGAGCACTGCAGTTATTGTGTTGTAAATGCTAATGATGCAGAAAGGTCTGACTCAGTGCATCACAAAGGAATGATGGAAAGTGGTTGCTGTACTTGACACACCGCGATAATAGGTTGCTTTACCTAAAATAGTTCTTGCAAAGCACACAGCTTGATTAAGTACTGGGCTAGCATTATTTGAACAAACATTCACAAACAAGTTTTCCATATGTGCAGTCCTTTACAACTGGATCAGGTGGTGGTTTTTTTAGTTTACCCTTGAGAATTACGATTACAAGTTTTTTTTAATGTTGAGTTACTGTGTGATATGACATATCTAGAAAGGACTCAGGTATTGCAGTGAAATTCACTTCCCATGTAATCTGAGTGGATTTGAACTATTATCTCTAGAGGTCATAAACCAATGCGTCAGCATTATGTTTCTGTGTTAAGAAGTAATAGCTCAGAAAGTAGAGTGAATAAAATTTTTGATTTACAGTCAAACTGATTCTTAAACTTTCATCTTATAATCTATTTAAAAAATTAATGTAACTACAGTATTTGACAATGAATAAGTTATATTCCAGAAATAGATGGAACAGCTGCTGTTCTAATTTACTGGGCTTCCAAAGCATGAACATTTTACTTGAATTATCCATATGAGTGTCTGGAAGAAAATTCAGAGGCTGTTTGACTAGCCTGCTGCCTTGAGCTGACAAAACAGGTTAACTGACAGAATATTTTGGAGGTATTTTCCCCATTCTTGCATGTTCTTTTGAGCACTGATGTTCATTGATTTTCTTGAGGGGTACTGGAACTGTCTTGCATTATTTTTAATCCTTAAAGCAGCTAACAGAATCAACAGTTTGTAAAACTGGAATTACAGTGGGCAGTTTGAACAATGGGAGCAAGTTAATGGAAGTATAGTTGACAGTATAGTGCCTCATTAAAAATGCATTTTAAGCTAAAACTCGATAGTTAAATTTGTCTGAACCTTGATTTTTCTAAAACCGGCCTTTGTGAATGAGACCTGGTCCTAGCCCACTTGAGTTTACAAGACTTAGGCACAAAATCACCACATGGTTTGGTTTGAGAAGAAGAGTCTAGCTTTTTCTGGGAGTAGCCAAGTACAGTACTGGAAGTAAAAACAAGGAGAGGTGTTTGGCCTGCAGTGGAGAGAATGGGGCTATGAAGAAGTATTGGGCTAGCAAAGGGATTTGTCAGAGATGCAGGACTGACAATGCTATCCTAAGTCCCATGATGACTAAAGTTCAAACACAGCAATAGTGTGTGTGGTTTTTTTTTAGGCGTTCATTCCTCCCTGTGTTTAACTAGCTTGTTTGTATTGAGTTCACCATCTGGCTTACCTTGACATTAATCAAGCAACAATGAACAAGTATAAATGAAATTCTACAGCTTGTATCCAATTTTAAATTAAGGCTTTTATTTTAAAAAGGAAGTAAGTACCTCTGAAAGGTGTTCAAATTCAAATCTGGAAAATGTCAAGTAAATAATACCTTGAAAAATACTCTTTAACCTAATAATGCTGTTATGTTGTTGGTGTTCATGTGTCTAGACTTAATTGTTTAAAAAAAAATTGTCCAAACCTTCAGCCTGGATGATGATGATTATTTGAGCTCTCTAAGACTAAGGTGGGGAGACGTGCAGCTGGTTTAGGAGGCTTGGCTAACTGGGATCATAATATATAGTCCAGAGTTTTTTCATTCCCCATGTTTTAAATACGTGATCTTTCCTATTACAGGCTATTGGGTTTCTTCTTTCATTGCTTTTCCTCTGCCCATTCCAAGTCATTCACTTTCATAGTATCCATCTCTGGTGTTTTATAGATGGAGGATGATACCAGGTGAGGAATAATCTGCAGGAAGGAGAGACCCTTTTTTAAAAATCCGGTATGCGGCCTATTTTATCCACTTAGTTGATCATGCACTAAAGTCTTGGAGTTCAATGTTGCCTCAAACATTTCCATTGCAACATTCTGTCCTAAATGAGTGCCAAGTAAATCTTCTCCTGTTCAGTTTACACGTACCCAGTATTCTCGTATCACAGAAATACTTCCTTGTGAATACAGGGAGAGAAATGGCCAAAAGGTATTGGGAGGGGGAAAGAATTTGCCCATGTAAGCAATTTCTTCATATTTTTTCTTCTGAACGTGCAATTTATTCCTTTAAAATCTCCAGCGTTTAACTTCCAAAGATGCCTTTGACACTGAAGAAAGGGGCAAAAATTTAAGTCTGCTTCTTTCCCCTATGCATGAGTAATTCCTGCTCTTCCTTTGAGATACCACACAACACAAGTTGAAAAAAAATTCCCATGTCCTACCGTTAAAATCTTAAACCAATCCAAGGTAATAGACTCCTTAGAACTAAGTTTTTTATAAATTGTGCAGACTTGTAATTGTCTTGATTTTTGGATTGAATATGCACTAATTAATAGTTGTATAATCACCATTTGTGACATTTAAGTGCAATTTATTTTAATAGTCCCTTTATAAAATACTGGCAGGCTGTACGTATTTTTCTATGATCACACAGCCATAAAATATGTGGAGATATAAAGCACCTCCCCAAGCAGAAAATAATGCAGGCATTGCACATGTGATACTTATATCCTTGCTCAGCTAGAATAGAATCTTTGTTATGGACAACAGATTGTAGGACTTCATCGCAAGATCAAGCAATGAAGATTAATCTGATGTGTGGAGATAAAAATAACACCCATCCTCACATATTAGTAGGAAATCTCAATTACTCTAAATAATTACCATTTTGCCATCCCTGTCCTTCCCGTTGAGCACCTGGTGTGTCTTTATTTAGATCAATGTTGTCCTTGTATTGTACAACTGGGACCAGAGTCTGATGGCAGTTACCCCGGTGTAAACCTGTACTGTGTCAAAGTATGTGAAATAACTCCAGATGTACTGGTGTTATCTCCACTGAAGTTACAGGAGCTGCTGTGGTGTAAATGAGATCACTCACTGCTAGAGTATCATGTACTGCAAAGTGCCCACAAAGGGAATTCTGCAGTACTGCAGTTTGAGCTATGGCATTTTTTCACTCAGCTCCTTAGGGGTGCTTTAGAACTGATTTTTGTTTTACTTGCACTCTTTTCTCAATCTTATGTGTTTTTTTTAATAACTTAAGTTCATTTCAAATATCTAGCATTTTACTTTCCATTACTTAACATAGTGTTCACTCGGATTAAACTTGTAGTTTAAATAGAGCCTAGACTTCAGAGTGACAAAGAGCTGAAGTAAGATTATTGTTGCACAGCACACAGCAGTTAGGAGCAAATCCTGTCCTAGCCTTCAGGCTCTCAAAGGCTGCCTTTGATACACAAGGTGGAGAATGATTTGAGGGGTGAGGGTGCACACCCCTTTATGCAGTGTGAAGCAAAGCTCTACGGTCCCACTGTGTGGCAAGAGTGTGCAGGCCCACTATGAGATGGATACAGACTCTACTTCCCAGATCTTCCATGGTGGGTGGGTTTTGGCAATGGAGTAGGTTGTGGGGGCTGCTGCAGGAGGATTTCCTTCTGCCCCCAAATATCTGCTTGGCTCAGTTACTTGGGCTGGGCATGGTATTTTCCCCTTATAATGTGAATCTGTTCCTGTTAAAATCAATTGCAAAACCCAAGTGGCAATAGGTTCAGGACTGTAGCAAGTATCCAGCATGACCACTCTTAATTTTCTTTTAACTTTACAACAAGCCTACATAATATTTTAGTGTTTTAAAAATAAGCTTTTAGGCTGGGGCTTGGCAAGAATTCGTCACATTTTACTTGTGTTTTTTGTTTGTGCAATAACTCAAAATGAATAAAGGTCTGAAGCCTTTATTTTATTAAATGGATCTTGGTTAATAAATTTTAGCCACGAGTTCTTTAAAAGATTCTGACGATAAACCTACAATTTCAAGGTTTATAGTGGAAATTCTGGCATAAATGTAAGTGTTCTACAGAATTTCATAATGAAACTAGAACCTAGTGGGGAAAATATTTTTCAGGACAGAATTTCACCCCATTTAATAGTATTGTAAATGGAGAAATAATGTTGAGGGCATTTTTTAAAAGTTAATTTAAAAAATTGCTGCACATTTTTGCAAAGTTTTTGATTCTGTCATTGAAAATATTTTTGATTTAAAAAGGTACAGATTCTAAAATTGGAAAGGAGCATTATGATCATTTAGCCAAAGAACCTCATCCTATAATTTCTGCATCAAGCTACTGCATATCTTTTAAGAGATGCTGTATAAATAGGGCCCTATCAAATTCATCATGGCCATGAAAAATGCGTCATGGACCGTGAAATCTGGCCTCCCCTTCTAACCTCTGCCAAAGTTGGTCTTGTGTGTGCTTTTACTCTATACTACACAGATTTCAAGGGGGAGACCAGCATTTCTCAAACTGGGGGTTCTGATAAAAAAAGGGGTTGCTGCGGGGGGGTTGCAGTATTGCCACCCTTACCTCTGTGTTGCCTTCAGAGCTGGGTGGCTGGAGGGCAGCAGCTGTTGACTGGGTGACCAGGTCTGAAGGCAGCACCCCACCAGTAGCATTTTTAAAATCCTATGGCTGTGAAATAGACCAAAATGGACCATGAATTTGGTAGGACTCTATGTGTAAAGCTACCTTATCCAAATGATTTATTTTGCATTTTTGCAAAATTGCTATTTACCAGTGTCTTTTCCTTTCACAATACAGTAAATATAAAAGGTATTCCTGCTTTTTTTGTATAGCGTAGGATCAGACAAAAGTAAGTATCAAATGTGAGCAAACAGAATAAATTTGCAATAAATGTGACACAAAGCATTTATATAATTTGACCAGAACAACAAACTTGGCCAGCTGCACAAAGGCAATGAACAGTTGTTAGCTGAGACAGACTAGTGCCATCAATATTGTAGCAAATGTTTAAAAAAATCAAATCAGTAAGTTTAAAATCAGATTAACTTGTAGCTGATGGGTTTAGGAACTGGTAATAGCAGACACAAGCTTTCATTTTTAAGTCTATCTCAGTCCAGTCCAGGATGATAGCGTTTAAAAAGTCACGTTTGAGGTATCTGTGAAATGAGGTTAGAGGCTCATTGGCATAGCAGGATGTGGAAGATTCCATAACTGATGCCTAGTTATGCCACTTGGATAAAGGATCTTACTCTTTTGTGCTGAAATCCAGCACCTTTCACCAGCACAATTCTCCTTATTTTTAGTTTTGCTAAGAAGGAGATTCAGCTCCTTTGCTAATCATACAGCTACTCCGTGGTGCTGGAACAATTTTTATAGTGGGGGTGCTGAAGGCAGAAACCATGTATTCGGGTTGTTAGTACTACTTCAAGCCAGGAGATGCGCCAGTACCTCTTGTTCCAGCACATATGCAACTACTCAGATAAGAAGTTACTAGGTGGTATGTCACATGACTTCTTGGGGACTCTAGCCATGGTTGTTACAGTATCTTCCAATCCATTCTGAAATCAATAGTGTGAACCAAGGGGGCTATGGCACTCTGTGAATAAAGAGGGAATTGAGTGGCATGGTAGATACAGCAAGCCAGATCCTCAGCTGGTATAAATTGTTGTAACTAGAGTTGCCAACCCTCCATGATTGTCTTGGTGTCTCCAGGAATTAAAGATTAATCTTTAATTGAAGGTTATGTCATGTGATGAAAGCTCCAGGAATACCTCCAACCAAAATTGGGAACCCTAGTTGTAGCTCCATTGACTACAATTGATTTGAACTATAATGATGATCCACACATTGAGGATCAGTCCTGCATGCACATAGGGACCCTCCTCCTATATATTCCTTTCCATTTTATTTCACATAATCTTAGGCTGCTGCACAAAATAGCTTTTGGTGTGGCCAGACAGCCACAGTAGATGATTACCCCTGGCTGCTATAGGAAAGTCACATGGCCAACAGTCTAGTACTTTGTGCCACTGCTTTGGTGGAAATGTTTAATAAAAAAAAAAAAAAAAACTATGACTAGCAAACCATCCAGTTGCATTTCTGCAATATCAAGTAACCAAACAACTAGTTGTTAAATCAGCTGTTTGCACCAACGTGGGACCAAATCAGAGTTCACTTTAGAGCTCTGATACCCTAGACTATTCTATTAATGTTTCAGTAATAAATACCTCAGTTTGTATTCCTAGTTTTGAAGCAGATGAAGCAAACTGACAGTTCAGCACTCTTTTTTCATATCATCAGCAAGTTGATTTAAATTGACTGTACAATGTTGGCTGCATTCCTTTCACAAGCAGCATAAAAACTTTGCTAAATTGAAGTGCCAGAATTGTAAAATCCTGCTGAAGTGATTGTTTCCAGAAAACAGTAATGGGAATAGTTAATACTGTTACTGTGGCAGCATGTGTGGCTTTTGTCCTGCTGGCTTTATTTTAGTGCAGGTAGTAAGGAGGTTTGCATTACAGAAGAGAAAAATATTTAAGACTTATATAGATAAACTGCATTCCTTTTGGCAGTATGAGTTCTTTGCCTCACTGATAAAATATGATCGGTGTGCACAACTGAGAACAGGTGTAAAATATTTTTAGAAAAACCTTGGCATATAATGCAGACCACTACCCCTTTTTCCTATATTCTTATTTTTATTAAAAAATAACTCATGGAATATTGATGTTTGTAGATTTTATGGAACTTGCCATGTTTTATTGTGTATATTTGATGATATCTGTGAGACTTCATCAGAGTAACTGAGACTGGGGTGACCTCTCCTCCTCCAGTTGTTCACCGTGGCTATTTTAAAACTAACTTGTTATCTACATGCCTTCATACTGTTTACATAACTGCATTTTTTTTCCTCCATTCCCAAGAAGAACGCTAAGGGAGAACAGTGATACCTTGGATGGAAGCTAATTGTTGGAGTTAGCTCAGCATCCATATCAGTTTCTATGAGTGGGTTATGATGTCAACAGATCTGGGCAATGCATTTAAGTTCCTTGACCTCATAGACTTTAAGGTCAGAAGGTACCATGGTGATCATCTAATCTGATCTCCTGCACATCTCAGACCACAGAATCTCACCCAACTGCTCCTGTAATAGACCTGTCACCTCTGGCTGAGTTACGGAAGTCCTCAAATCATGATTTAAAGACTTCAAGTTACAGAGATTCCACCATTTACTCTAGTTTAAAACAGCAAGAGACCTGGCCCCATGCTGCAGAGGAAGGAGAAAGCCCCCCAACGCTGTCTATCAATCTGACCTGGGGGAAAATTCCTTCCCAGCCCTGAATATGGCGATCAGGTGAATATTAAGCATGTCAGCAAGACCCACCAGCCAGACTCCTGGGAAAGAATTCTCTGTAGTAACGCAGAGTCTTTCCCAGCTAGTGCCCCATCTCTGGCTGTTGGGGATTTATGCTACTAGCAGTCACGGATAGGCCACACGCCATTGTAGGTAGTCCCATCATACCATCCCCTCCATAAACTTACCAAGCTCAGTCTTGAAACAAGGTAGGTTTTTGTCCCCACTGCTCCCCTTGGAAGGCTGTTCCAGAACTTCACTCCTGTTTAACAATATATTAATTCCCAGCTCTTCCACTCAAATGTCTTCTCTTGCTTCTCTGCCTCTCCCTCCCCACCCCAGTAAGAACCTGCTGGTCTGGTGCTCCTCTCATGCAGTAACTGATCTCCAGTTGCTCTGCTTCACTAGGATCACTTAACCTGCGACTCTGCTCATCCAGACCCCTTTTACACTCCATTTCATCCCATTCTCATCTCTTAAAACCAAATGTCCTGCCAGCCCCACGCATCCATATCAGAAACTGTTTCAACTCCGACTAGCAGCCTCAGCAAGAGGCCTGGCATTAACTGGCCCAGGGAGCCTGAGCCACACTCTCATCCCATTTCCTCCAAGTTGAGGCACAGTGGACTTCAGTTTCTCAGCTGTTGAGAGAGCATCCAGTCACCAGCACTCCCCTCAGTAAAAACAAAGCAAGCTTATAAGGATAATACATGGCAAGCGTGGTAGAGTTAAGGTATGTACAGACATGATGAGTGCTCTGTATGTCACTGATATAAAGCCCAAGTGCACTTGATGTCTTAGACCGCCGGGGCTGGTGGCTCAGAACTCTGGGGTCCCCCCACCACCTGCTCTGGGTCGGAGCTCCGAGTCCCACCACGGCAGCTGGGAGCTGCGGGGGCCCCCACCACCCATGGTGGCTCAGAGCTCCAGGGCCCCCACCGGCTGACCACTCCAGCCTTGCTGCCCCGGGGCTGAAGTGGAAAATGTCACAGACATAATCTTAACCTTACCTATAAATGAAAGGGCCCGTTCAAGTATCTGTGAGTTCCCTATTAACAGGGTGACCAGATGTTCCGATATTTGGGGCTTTGCCTTATATAGGTGCCTATTACCTCCCAACCCCTGTCCCAGTTTTTCACAGTTGCTGTCTGGTCACCCTACCTATTAATGCTGAGACAAATCAAGGGAGGCAGTGTGGCATAGTGGATAGAGCACTGGACTGGGACTCAGGAGCCCTGGATCTACCACTGGCCTGTTGGATGACCTTGGGTAAGCCAATTCACCTCTCTTGTTCCTCTGTTTCCCCATCTGTAAAATGTATATAATGGTACTGACCTCTTGTGTAAAGCATTTTGAGATGTACTGATAAAAATTCTATATAAGAGCTTAATATTATATTATTAGTACTTTTCTGCCGTCAGTAGTGACCTTGTATTGAGCTTGTCCAGTTTTCTAAATACCCAGTACATTTCCTCAAAGGCCAGCCTGGCATTCTCTGCTTTCATCTCCTTTAAGTTTTATGGCCTTTGATGGTCTATTTTGCATCCTGCAGTTCAGCACATTAAGATGACTTTTAATGTTCAAAACAAGAAATGCACAAAATAAGCAAAGCACTTGACTTCCATCTTTTGTCATGTGCAAGAGCCTGACTCATCCACCAGTGGAGCAGGAAAGCTCCCACAGTAGCAGGATCTGACACGTTGTCTGTTGTGTACCTATATTTATGAGCATTTGTGTATGTGCATGCATGCACCTTTTCGTATATAAGTGTAGCAACCTGTATGGAACTTGGAGGGAGGAGCACAGATTACAGGAGGGAAGGGCTTGGAAGAGGTATCATGAAGTTAGTTAGTATGGACATGGCTTGAATGCTAACTGCAGCTGCAGCATCTCTGTAAATAGTTCTCTTAATAAAGAGCCAGTTTAGTTTAAGAAACATGGAGATCTCATGTTTTTACCTAGCATGTACTATATGAAACAATAAGTACAAATATTTCAAGATAAATTGCGTGAAACTCATGCACCAGCATATATACTGAAACCACCTCCAGACAAATCAAAGATTAGACTCACACGAACATTTTGCAGAGTAAAGGGAAAAACAAAAAACCTTGTGACTTATATGAGATTCTTAAGGTGTTGCCCCACATGTGGGCACAGAACAGGGAGTCAGGACTCTTGAGTTCTGTTGCTGGCTCCGCTATTACCTCCCTGCATGATCTTAAGCAAGGTATTTGGCCCATTGTCAAAAGTTGCCTATGATTTTTGGGCATCCAACTTGAACCTGATTTTCAGAAGTGCTGGGCACCCTCAACTCCTGTCAAAGTCAATGGGAGCTGTGGGTTCTCAGCCACTCTCAAAATCAGATATTTAAAGCATCTCAGACTGGGTATCCGAAAATCATGGCATGCAAAATCAGAGTCCAGATTTGAAAATGTTACTCATCTGGAGGTAACGCCTGCTTTACAGGGATTTGTGAATCTCACATTACACAGAGTCACAGAGTTTAATGCCAAAATTAGTCCGAAGTATTACAGCCCACATAGAGGCAGAGACTAGGAGGGACCAAGGTGCACCAACACCTGAGGCCTGCTGCAAAGGCAGGAATTGATAAATTGATAAAGTCAGATATATCCGGATGATCCTGGCAAATGATCAGGATCATACTACAGAGGAAGCTGAAAAAACCCCAAGGTCACTGCCAACCTGACCCAGGAGAAAATTTCTTCTCGTCCCCACATCTGGTGATCAGTTATGCCCTGAGCAGGTGAGCAAGATCCAGCCAGCTAAGCGCCTGAGAGAGAAGCTAATTGGTGCCATTGCAGAGTCCTGGTCCATCCTATCCACTATCCCATCTCCAGCTGTGATCATATCTGATGCTTCAGAGGAAAAAGGAGGGGGAAAAACCTTCCTGACCTCTGCAGGTGACAAGCTGAAGCCCTGAAGCATGAGATTTGTAAAATGCTTTGAGCTTCTTGGATGAAAGATGCTGTTTACCTTAAGCACAATTTCTTTAGTGTGCAATGCATGATGATTATGGCCGCAAGTTTGTCACAGAAGGGAAAAAAGTTACAGACTGTGATTTTCCCATTGGTCCTGGCTTTTTGTGTGTCCCTGACTCACCCCACAGCAGTGGCTCTTGAGGCTCCTGTCATGGGGCTGGGCCTGGCTCCCTGCTCCAGGTGTTGCAACCCTGCATGTGTGGTTGCATTGCCACTCAGGTTTGGCCCAGTTGCCCCTCCATATGATGAGGGGCTGAGCAAATTCTAAAGAGCTGTGGACCTGGCACACAAGGTCACAAATTACAATGCCCAAAGTTGAGAGCCAGCCCTAGCCTGTGGTATGCAAGAGATGTTGCTGTCTGTGCTCAAGGTAAGTGCGGGGTAGACTCACACTCAAGATCCCTTCCCTCCCCACATCGGCTGGGTTGGGATTCAGGTTGCAGTGCCGTGGCAAAGGGGTCTGCTAAAGGTAGTCCATTCCCCCTCATTTGTCAGGGCTTTTTTTCTTTTTCTTTTATTATTTTTTTTTTAATAAAAAATCATGGAGAGGTCAATAAGCCTGTGACTTTTACAAAATTTACCATGACTGCTCCAAGATTTTTGGTAAAAGATGCTGTGACAAATCTGCAGTCCTAATGATGATATTCCCTGTTAATTCATTAGACCATTACAATGCTGTCCTTAAAGACTCATCATTTCAGTATTGCCAACCAATCAAAAATCACGATAAAGCCCTGCAAATCATCAGATTATTTTAACCATCATGAGATTAAAAAAAAATTTAGGAGGAATTCAGTCTGGTTCTAACCTTTGTGCCTTTTGGGCCTTTCTCTAATATGTTTATATGCTTAACTGTTCTTTCTTCCATCTGGTTATTCTTGCATGTTTCAAATCATCCAGCTCTCCTTCTTTTCCCCTCTCTGGATTTTATGCCACCTTCAATGCCTCCTCCCTCTCTTCCACAAGTTCTTTCCTAAGTATCACTCCTTTTACTTAAGTTTCCGAAACCAAGCCCCTCTCCCCATACCACACTAGCTCCATAATTTGTGCCTTATCACTTACAGTTTGTACTAGTTTTGTCTGAGCTGGACTGTAAACTCCTCAGAGCAGGGATCTTCCTCTGTTTCCAGAGCCCTGTGTACGCCTCAGCAGGTCTATTAGGGAAGACATAGAGAAGTGAACAAACACTCCTCAGTAATCTGTGCTCTCGTTAAAGAACAAACGCTGCAAGAATGACTGTTATAAGCAATACTGTTTACATGATATAATTAATTAATCACATAATCATGCTGTAATAATCGCTTGTATTTATATAACCCCTTCCATCCCAGAGCGTCCCAAAGCACTTTGCAAACGGATTCACAAACTATATAATATACGGATTACGATGCCAGCTACTGAAATGCAGCCATCTTGTGGGTGAAATGCAGCAATACAGAGCAACGTGATACAACAGTTTCTGACAGGAAGTAAAGTTAACTATATCTACTTGGAACTGCTGGAGTGAATTTAGAGAGTCAAAATATAGCTATTCACGTTGGTATTTGCCTAGGACACTGAGGTTAATGCCCCTCCTCTTAAAATGAGTTTTGGTGCAGGATTTTTTAATAAGAGGTCAGGTTTTGGTTTGAGATCTCATTTGAATTTGGTATTTTGATTGATGCACAAGCTGCTTCCTCATGCTTAAACTTCGGACTGTGGTTCCTGTGCTGAAATAGGAGATGAGCTATGTATAAGAGGAGTGGGGATGATATGTGAAGTAGACTTGACTCTGACGTGCCCCAAAATTCAGGGTATTTGGATTGAATATCCTCATGCGGCCCATTATAGAGGTAGGCCTAAACCATGCCGTTCTGATCCAAATCCAACATTCCTGGACTTTGGCTCTGGAATCCTTATATCTGCATTTGCTTGAACAAAAGGGTTCATTTTAACTGGGTGCACTGGGAGGGGCTCTCTTTTCACTTGATTCCCAGTTGGCTTTCTGGAAACTAGCTGTGCTAGAGTACTCAGCTTTGAATAACTTTGGAGAGTGTCCCTCTATAGGACATTGTTGCGTCAGATATTTTTGTCATTTGTCAGATGTAATTAGCTATATTTGCTAGCAACAAGTCATCCAGTAGCTGGAACAGGGTTGTTTTTTGGAAGGCAGTGAGGATCATATAACTCTTTCATAGCCAGATGGAAAATGCCCATAGCTGTTGGCATTTGTCAAATTACTGCTGTAATTATCTGTTTGATCCATAGACTCTTCTTTCACTCCCCACTCGTGTTCCGGGACTCTAATCCTGGGTCATATTCTTCAGCCTTCTCTGTAATTCCATTTATTTTAGGGGTTTGAAATCAGATGGGCAGCAAAGACTGAATAATCTTCTGGCAGTTTTTTCTTTCTTTACATATTTTTTTCTTAGCTATATAATAAATCTTTCTGTGGAGACAGGACTGCTACTTAGGGATGAAAGGTTATGGCCTATTGATTTGAGCACAAAGCTCAGTATCTGCTACTGTCCTTCACCTCACTCTGCCTCAATTTCCCCATCATTACAACAAGGGTATAATAATATTTACCTGCTTCACAGAGGTGTTGTGAGGTTCACTTAATGTTTGCCCTCAAAGTGAAGTCTATCTATATGAGGTGCTTGTATGACCCTCATCATCATAGTATCTGAGCACCTCACAATCATTAATGGATTTTATCCTTACAACAACACTATGAAGGAGTAGCAGTCTCCCCATTTTACAGATGAGGAGCTGGGAAGATTAAGGGTAGGCCAAAGATCACCTAGGAAGTCGGTTACTTAGCTAGGCATTGAACCTTTGCACGGTGAGTCCCGTCCAATGTCCTATCAAGTATCCCATCCTTCCAAAAGTGACTATAGAAGTGACACTATTAATTTGTTTTTCAACTGTACAGTATACGCCACTTAATCAGGAGGTGCTTAATTGGGGCAGCTCCTTTATTGGGACAGCTTCATGGGAATGGATGTAGCGCCTAATGAGTTAATGGCAATGACTGCTGCTTAACTCAGACAATAGTAGCATAAATTCTTCTCAACAGGGACACATTTGGCTGCATGATGCCAAGGGGCTGATGTAACACTTCATCAGGTGTTAAATCGGTATGTAACTCCAAACTCCAGCTTTTCCGTACAGAGGTTGGTAAGAACAGATTAAACGAAGAAGAGATTAAAGAAAACTGGAATTCTGTTAACATTATTTTCACCCATTTGTAGTCCTTTTTTGACTGTTTTTTGAATGGTTTCTTTTAAATGGCCACTCCATCAGTGCAATCAGCTGTCTCAGTTAAAGGCATTCTGTGGTGTCTGGTTTGTTCTCATGTTGCCAGCCAGCACTGACCTTTTGCTGTTTGTGGCATAAGAGCTGTTTGTTTTTACGTAGATCAGGTGCCAGTGACGCTAAGCAAAGCACTAACAGCAGCAGAAGCCTTGATGACCATATGTCTCTCTAGTTCACATTTTGTTAGTGAATAAGAAGAACCTGAAAGGCCTGTGAAACAGGGATTCATGCAACCACTTTTTCTCTTTGGATATTTTCCCCTATATTTAAAAAATGACACGATTTTTTTTAGGCTGAGCCTTTTGAAAAGGCTATTAACACCGAATGCTAGTCTGAGACCTGGTTGAGATGCAGAGCCACACCAAAACATATGTGACAAATGTCCATGGTAGCCTTTGCTGTATCAACGACTCATTCGCTGAGATACAGCTGTCCCATTAGTTGTTGTAATGTATTGGTATAATCGATTGTTCAGCCATGCCCTGATATTGCAGAAAGATAAGGGAGAAAATATTTCCTTCACTTTTCCTTTTTTTAAAAAAACCCTACTTGCTCTAAAATTATACAAAGCTTCACAAACAAATAAAAGTGGTGAGAGGTTTTTGGGTTTTTTTAGTCAGTGATAACCGCATTAAGCATGTGATGAAGGAAACTAAAGAAAGAGAGAGAAAAGAACTAACAAAGGGAAGAAATATAGAGGAAATAGAGAAGAGGGGAAATTTCCCCAGCATTTGCCTAAGCTTCCTCTTTCGTGAAACTCGTTTATTCCTTTCTTTTTTTATTATTTTTTTACAACATTAATAAAAATGGAATGTCAAGGAAAAGTGTTGGATTGACAGCTCTGCAGACTAAGGGCCTGGTCTACAGCCCATTGAAGTCAATGGAAAGACTCTCATTGACTTAATGGACTTTAGCTCGGGCGCTGTAGTCCCCTGTCTATCCACAGCACAGGCAAAGGTGGCAGTGCAAGCTTTCCCCACTTCTCTGGGTGGAGGTTCCACTTCTAGGGGTGAGAGCATAGTTCAGTTTGCATGCCTGAACCATACCTGGCTTCTGTCCTACGACAGCCAACAAGGGTGTCCAGCCAGAAGATTTTTTTGAATGTGTTGTCTACATTTGTGCATTAGGAATGGGGTTGAAACCACCAGCTCATTTGATGCAGGCAGCTGACCAGCCACTGGATAATACAGTGACCTAGCCCTTCAATAGGGCATTTTATGAATATTAATGAATTGCAGTGTGTTCTTGTATGTGAACTGACTTTTTCAGCCAAAGAAGGAGTATGGAGAATTGGGTTCATATGAGGGTCAGTGCCATCTAGGATGCTCTATTCTCTCAGATGAGACAGGGTAGAGGATGGTCCTACCTGGGGTGCCAACCCCTAGGTAGAGGAGCAAGAGTCCAAGCTCTGCCTGCTCATACCTCTGCAGCCCACCTCCAGCAAAGCTTACATTCTCCTCCTGTTCCATGGAGAATGCGCATTGAGGCTGCGGAGACTTTTACCCCTGTGGAGCAGAGCAGATACTTGGGCTGCATGCTACTGCCTAGGACTTGGTCCCATGGGCCTGAACATACACCAGTCAAAGGCAGTGACCAATTTTGCATTGACCTCAGTGGAAACAGCTTCAGACCCTATGGGTCTATGTCATGGAAAGAAAATAGACAGTAGTTGTGTGATGCTGGAGAAGCCTTGTGTTGGATTAATGGGCATGTGAGGGTGGAGGGAGAAGGAGGTAGCTCTGTGTTTCCACACCCCTGTGTGACAGTAGCCTAGGGTTGGCTCACCACTCTGTAATGCCCATCCCTCCCACCACTCTGCATGGGCCATATTGGGAGATAACTGATTAGGATTGGGTGATTAATTAGTTAACAGAGGGATTCAGCTGTCAATGGGGACTGTTAAATGGGAGACAGGAAGGGAAAGAGGGAGGTTGAAAGCAAGGGTAAGGAAGCAGAGATTTCAGAGAGGTAAGACCTCCCTCCCCTCCCCTGTGTCACAGGGGCAGGAGCACCACTGGGGTCTCACAAGCAGTTGATGGGGAGGTTGCCAACAGGCCCTTATTACAAGGGACCTCCCGTATTTTTTCATCTCTGTACAACAAGATCGGGAGTTGCCGAGTGCTGCAAAAAGTAGCAAGAAATATGCCTGGCGAATGTAGGTGAATACTGCTTAGTATTATTATTTATTATTAATGATGATGATAATAATATCGGGTGGGGGGGTGCTAAGAAAACAGGCCCTTCTTTTTGAAATACACTAGAATGCTGGCAATCGGGTGAAGGTGAAAAAACGTATTGAATATTACCTGAAATTTTACTGAATAGTATCAATTTTGCAAGCTAGCACAGGAATTCTGCAGCCTATGAAGAAAGCACTCGGGGGACAGGCTTTGCTAGGTCTGATCCTGAGCCATGAAGTTGATTTGCTGAGTGGGGTTGGTGCTTTTCTGTGCCACCCCTCTTCTCCACCCTAGTGCCCCCTGGTGGCTGGGCTGGGCCCTTTGCTCCGGCTACATGCCTGGCGCTGAGCAAGCCCGGCCTGGCCCCACCCCAGGCGTTGTTAGGAGATGGTGGTGGAGTATGGGCTCCTCGGTGGGGCCTGTGCAGGCTGCGCAGCAAGGCCTGGCAGTGGCAATGCTGTTCCCTTGGCAACCACTGCTCCTCCATGAGCCAGCTCCTCGGCCTTGCCCACAGCATCCCCAGAGGCAGCATCAAGTGCTCAGCATCCCCCCTCCTGCACAGGCAGCATGCGGGAAGCCCCAGAGAGGCCGTGCCACCCCCGCCAGCAGGCAGCAGTAGCAGCCCGAGTTCCTCCGCCACTTCCATTCTCTATGGGTAGAGGGAGGAGACCCGCCGGTGGTGGCTTGGCACCATGTTGCCTCTGAGGCCACCGCAGCAGCAGCACTACCAGCCGGGGGACAAAATTTTACCACACGTGTTGGGTGGGCTTTGCCCCTCTCTGCCACCCCCTTTGGGCACCCCCACCAGAGGCATGCTGAAGCTTGGGAAAAGCCTGATGATGATAGGGCCTGAAGCTGCATAAGATGTTGGTAAATAAAGTACACTGTGGTGAACTGACATAAGAGTGTGTGAGGACTGCTGGCAAAAAGAACTCCAGAGTGAGGGAGCGCACCCTGGGACACCCTCCCAAATCAGGGTTTTTTGTTGTTGTTTTTTTCTAAGCCCGCTGACTTTGGGATTGTTGTAGGAAGATGGCAGTGGCATGGTACAATGCAGCCTGAGGAATAGCCGTATCTAAACAGAGTAAGGCAGTGGTTCTCAACCAGGGGTACGCGTACCCCTGGCGGTAAGCAAAGGTCTTCCGGGGGTACATCAACTCATCTAGATATTTGCTTAGTTTTACTACAGGCTACATGAAAAGCGCCCCCAAAGTCAGTACGAACCTAAATTTCATACAGACAATGACTCGTTTATACTGGTCTACATACTATACATTGAAATGTAAGTACAATATTCATATTCCAATTGATTTATTTTATAACTATATGGTAAAAATGAGAAAGTCAGCAATTTTTCAGGAATAGTGTGCTGTGACACTTTTTTGTATTTTTATGTCTGATTTTGAAGCAAGCAGATTTTAAGTGAGGTGTAACTTGGGGGTACACAAGACAAATCAGACTCCTTAAAGTAGTCTGGGAAGGTTGAGAGCCATTGGAGTAAGGGACCATCTCGTCTGGCCACCAATGCTAGATATTGCAACCCCTCAGCAGCCAAGATTAACTAGGACACTCAAGCCGAGAGTGGTTTAATGTGAGTGGGGTTGCAGGCAGGGCATTCCAAGGCATAGGTATTGGAACTAAGGGTGCTGCCGCACCTTCTGGCTTGAAGTGGTTTCCATTATATACAGGATTTACAGTTTGGTTCAATGGCTCTCAGCACCCCTGCTATACAAATTGTTCCAGCACCTCTGTTCCCAAGGGGGATCAGAGGTGTGTATTCTGTTGAATTCTAAGGTATTCTGCAAGGCCCATCTGTTCTCTCTCACTTTGTGAGTGGGGGTTGGTTAGAAAGGGGTGTAGTAGCTGGGGTAGGGGTGGTGATTTCTAGGAAGCCACAATAACACTTCCCTCCTCTGTATACAGTGCTGTAGCATGCTGCTTGGGGTTGGAAAGATGGAGTATTATGGCTCCCTCTAAAATCACCCCCTCCCAAACCCATTTCTTTGAACCCCAGCCAGCGATGAGCAAACAGCCTGCCTGGAGCATAAGCATGGATAGGTCTCATAATTTTATCCTAGCTCCTATAACTGCAGATGCTGCTGTTCATATAAATCTCTGATCCTCTTTTAAAAAAGGTACTAAGCTATTTGCCCCTCAGTAATATCTTGTGGCATTTCAGCTTTCACACCACCCAGAGAGCAGAACCTCTGTTTTGCAGCCACTACTGATCTGTGCTATTTGAGTGGCCATTTAGCTCCAATGCTGATTGAAAAAACCATAAAGACCAGAATTTTCAGCCACAAAAAAGAAGAGAGAAACATACTCAAACACGTTTCCTCTCAGGCCCTTTATCAGCTGATGGGATTTTTTTTCAGTTGCTTTTTTTGGGGTGGGGAAAATGTTGTTTTTCCTCCTTTTTATTTTACTCCCTGGATATGGCTAGTTGAAGCCTTCTTCAAGCCACAACTCAAAAAATCCCTCTCTTCCAAAATAAATACACCAGCGCAAAATTCTGCCTTCAGTTTCATGTGTGTAACACTCTCTGGACTTTAATGGAAGTCCCATGTGACTATCTTTACTTACGTGATCAGTCCAGTTTAGATCAATGGGTCTGCTTGCGTGAGTAAATTTGCTCTCCACTTCAGTGTTTGCGGAATCAGACCATTTGAATCTGTTTTCATCCAAACCCATTTTGTACTGACAGGCAGAGCAACATATTATCGCTGATTCAAATTAATATTAAGTGAAACAGCTGTCTTGCACATAAACCACTAATGCTTTATGTAAACATTACAAATACATAGTGGTTCTAGATCCACATTTGAAAAAACAAATTTAATTTTTAGACAAACCAATATACCCTGCATGAAAACTAAGTGAACTGAAACTCCAAGCCACTAGCAGTTTTGGATGAATGCAGGTTCTGGCCTGAATACATTATATAAACAAACTAACATGTTTGAAAGCAAAACCAACAGAGTTTGCAAACGCATTTATTTTAGCCACAAACCCATCTGCTATTACCAATAATGGATTCACAAAATGATTGTGTATTTGCTCAGTTCACAGTCCAATGAGTTCTCCACAGATAGCATGATTCACATAAATCAATAAGCAACACACACACACACACTGATGATAGGGGTTTGCATTGTCACCTGTGCAGCATCTAATGTTGTTTGGATTAGAGCGGAGCTATAAAGTTTTTAAAAGCCCTGTGATATTTTAAGGCAGTCGATAAAACTGTAACAATGCACACTTAATTTTGTATGACTCCTGCAGGATGGAGCTTCTTTTAGCACCAGTCCTGGAGCTACTTCCTAGCTAGCTACAGCCTATAAGTGAAGGAAAACTCCAAAATACAAATGAACATAGGTCAACTAGATCTAATATCTAATCACTGCAAGTGAGTATAGATACCTTTCTTCTCTGGGTGCAGTAAAGGAGAAGCTTTAGAGGAAAGGAGAAAATATTTGGGCTACAAAATGAGAAACATATAGAGTGATTTAAAAAGTTACCAACTGATAACGTAGAGCCTGATCCTGCAAAGTGCTGAGTTGTCAGTGGGAACTGAACCCAGAACATCACACACTATAAAAGCATAGACCTCCACTGCCAAAGAACTAAGTACTGTAGGAGGCAGCTGTAGCAGACTGATCCAGCCACTAGAGGGGGGATGTTGTTCCCTACTGTGGTAATGTGGGCTACTCTGAACACTCAGCTCTTACTGAAGTCATGTCCCCTAGCTTGAACTGGAGCTGAGCAAAGGGTGCAAAATACTATCTGCAGATGTTTGGCTGACTCTTAGTGCCCCTGCAGTATTGGTTTTCCACAAATATTCTGGGAAACTAGTTTCCTGGCTGGGCTGTTTGTGGAAACAGTGCATTTTTTCTGTTTAGTTCAGAATGTGTCTGGAAATTAAATTTCAAATTCACAGTTGTGATCATTTACACTGTAAATGTGATCCAAAGAGTGATGCTCGTCCAGTCAGACAAAAGAAGCCCGTCCAGCTGAAACAGTAGGTAAAGTGAATATCAAACAGTTGAAACGGTCCTTATTATGGTTATTATGATTATTTTATTCTTTACAATCTAGTAGTGCCCGGTGGCCCAAATTAGAGCTCAGAGTCTCATTGTGTTAGGTGCTATAGGTTTATATAATAAAAGGCAACCTCTGTCCAAAAGTGCTTACACTCTAGCCTGAGAGTAGCCCATGGGCGGTAATATGTCTCCATAAAACACGCATGGAATAACTTAAAATACAGCCGTAGAAAATAAAACAAACAAAGCTGTAGAAAGACAAAACAAACAAATCTCCCCCCAGAATCCACCGGCTATGTGTGAATCAGACTAAATTTGTCAAATACTTCATTTGTTACACATCACTTGCTAGTGAGCAAATCTCACCACCCAACAGCAGCAGTAGCAACAGCAGCAACTCCTCCTGAATGTTTCCTCCTTTTGCCGGCTTAAAAAGTTGTAAAGCTAAACCTGAAAAACAAAATTAATAAGTAGCTGGTGTTCAGGTGCATCTTGGGATGAATGAATGACTGTGTGTGTGTGTGATAGTGTGTGTGTTTATGTGTCAGCTGTCTAGATGTATGGGTGTGTTTGTGACTGTCATGCAGGACTAGACCACTGGAGCTTATAATTTTGCAGGATAAAAAAGCCAGATCAGGAAGACCCTATCCAAAGAGGGAAGGGGGAAAAAAGGCACACAGAATCTTAAATTAATTTTTTAAAAAAAAGATAACATAAAGTCCAGAGGCAGAGAGGAGGGCACAATGTTGCTAACCTTTGTGATTTTTTTTATAAGGTATATCTTGTGATATTTGGTGGGTTTTTGAAAGCTTCAGCTGCTGGAGTCATGTGGCTAGATGAGAATCTCAGCTTTCATTTAAAAAAGAGTTTGTAGCCCTTGTGGTTGCAAAAAAAGCTTGAAAATGTGACACCCCCTGCCAGTGGCCCAGTCATCTTAGCAGAACTGTGTTTAAATCCTGTTTTATGCCATAAAACAAATTACTGGAGTAGATCTGATTTGTTTGGCTGTGATCACCACATGAATGTTGAAGTGCTGGAGCTTTGCTTACATTAATACTTCTGAAAAGCTCCTTTTTACCTTGAGTGCCAAAACCAAAGGGAGACTTTTGTCTTTGCCATTTACCCCGAGCTGGTTAGTTACATCAGACACAAGATACTGTGTCCATCTCCTGATTGGAAGACTCTTTTAACTCACTTACACAGTGCAAAATTGTGAGTTGCAAATATTGCAACCAAATATCCAATCTGAAAGTCATGGTGTGTTAGTTAATTACCTGAGTCAGACACATCTGTTAGCTACAATAAGTTGTACCAGGAATTGTGA
This sequence comes from Chelonia mydas, assembly GCF_015237465.2. NCBI lineage: Eukaryota > Metazoa > Chordata > Testudines > Cheloniidae > Chelonia > Chelonia mydas. Next base: position 12,902,485 of record NC_051254.2, read on the forward strand.
ATTTGATTGCAGTGTTCATCTTTCAGATGATTTGCAGCTCCAAGATTATTCACTGAAGTGATTCATGAATAACTGGGCCAATACAATTAGATATTTTAAATTTGATACCTTTTGCCTCCCCCTCTATTCAGAAATAAATTATTCATTGTGGATTATTTCCGCATCTCTAGAAATGTTTGATTGGCTCATTGTACTTTCTAATGAGTGTTTTCACAATATACCGCGAATCTCTCCTTCCATATTACAGAGCAGCTAAAAATAAAGTCAATGAAATGGGGGGAGTTTTGCCACTGATTTCAATGGGGCCAGGATTTTGTCCTGAAAGTATAAATAATTCATCAGAGTATCTAAATATCAGTTCAATTGATTAAAGCAAGACAAATCTATTCATAATAAAAACAATCTTCACTTTAAAGGGCTAATTAAATAAACAAATACAAAGTCAACAATTAAAAAAAAGAAAAGGGTCTCGTTAGCAATTCATACTGTGATGTCAAGTGCCACCTGGTGTTAGTTTTAGGGACAGCAACAGGATATTGCCTCGCGCACCATAGGGTGTAATTTTAATAAAGTAGCAGTAGCATGTTTAATTTTTTTCCAGAGTTGCAGAAAGGAATTTTTAGCTGTTCTGGGGACTTGGGCCTCCAATATGCTGGGATCATATTTGCTGTAGTAACTGCACGTGACACTTTTCAGCTGATGGCATTGTATTTTGACATAAGTAACTGAAGTCATAAGTGGTTCGATTTTGTTAGACAGACCAAGAACCTAATCCTACCTATTTTTATTCATATGACTAGTCCCATTAATGTTAATGGGATTAGTCAAGGGTTTCAGGATTGGGTCCAAAATGACCTCACAGCATGGGAAGGGGTGGTTAGGACGAGGATCCGTATTCCTCTGCTTGTTTGTACCTATCATACACTCATCAGGCAGCACCTTCTCTACAAGGTGATGATAATACTTTGTGCTTCTAGCGTGCTTTTCATCCAAGGATCTTTAAAAATGGATTAAAACTCAGAACACCGCTGTATGGAGATAAGTAACTCCATCTGATGGTGGAGAGATGAAGTGACTTGACTTGCAATGTGACTTAGCAGAACTGGGAGGAGAACCCAGGTCTTCAAACACCTAGTTCCAGCTCTGCCCAACATAAGACATGCCCTGTTGTGTGATCTGGTCATGTTAGACTGAGGGCTCCAGAAGTTGAAGCTTGTGTGAGCATGGCTATTGCCATTCCCTTTCCTCTAGCTGTAATGTGTGTATTGCATTTTTGAGAACAGCGTGGTAGGAGATTTTGCCTTTAGCAGAATTGAACTTTATGGGATTCGAAAAACTCATGGATAAAGCTGTCCCCAATTTTTAAGGAAATCCCAGTTTGCTGGACAGCCCCTGAAAGGATGTGGAACTGTGAGGTCTCTGTCTGCTCAGATTTGTCTCTGTTCATTACTAGCCTCTAGTGGATGGAATATCATTGAACCATGTTCAGCAGATCCAGCTGTGTAGCAGATCTATCAGCTGCAGCCGATCTGAAGCAGAGTAAAGATTTGAGGAGGGAACAAGAGCTTGGAGGTGAGTTGCACATCACAAATGACCTTATTGGGGGGCACCCACATTCCAAAAACTGGCCCTGCTCTCATACAGCTGTAGTTGTTGCATTGTTCCCTTCAGGTCTCCACTGAGAACAACTTTCCTGCTGCTCCTATGAATATTAGTGTTGGGGGCTGGTAGAGAGCATTGCAGTCTGCATTCTTCTTCCTCTACCACACGTTCCCCATTCAGTGTGATTCAGTCCATCCCTTCAGTGAAAAGCTTGGTCTTCACCAGCTGAGGCTCTGGAGTGAAATGGTCACCCCTAGTTCCGTGCCATACTCATAGGACGGCACAACTTACTGTGGATAAACAGAGAACGACAGAGCTGATAGTCTGACATCTTTCACTAGCTCTGAATTCTCTCTCCTTGACTCACACACACACCCAGAGACGTATACGCCACACACACACACACACACACACACACGCTTGCTGAGCCTCACAGTTTATTCTCAGAACATATGGATTCTATGTGTAGATATGTACATACAGTTCTCAGTAAAACTGGCATTAGGTGCAGGATAGACTGTACTTCTCCAAGAGAATTTGCATGTGTGGATGATATCAGAGAGTACAGCAGCTGGTAAAACGGCACAAAAGCCTAGTGCAGCCAAAGCCCTGGGAGGGTGAATTGTGGGATAAAGTGAAACCATATGAGAGTTTTTTTCCTTCTTCCATGACAACGGCTCCTCTCCTCTGCAAATGGTTCAGCTACAGAGAAATACACGTGGACTCCACAGGCTGAACCATCTCTGACACAATGGGAAATGGGCTCTTCATACTATAAGGCAGTGGTTCTCAAACTATTGTACTGGTGACTCCTTTCACATAGCAAGCCTCTGAGTGTGACCCCCTTATAAATTAAAAACACTTGTTTATATATTTAACACCATTATAAATGCTGCAGGCAAAGTGGGGTTTGGGGTGGACTTCTGAAAAGCAGATTTCGACAACCTCAGGGATCTGATGGGCAGGATTCCCTGGGAGAATAACATGAGGGGGAAAGGAGTCCAGGAGAGCTGGCTGTATTTTAAAGAATCCTTATTGAGGTTACCGGGACAAACCATCCCGATGTGTAGAAAGAATACTAAATATGGCAGGCGACCAGCTTGGCTTAACAGTGAAATCCTTGCTGATCTTAAACACAAAAAAGAAGCTTACAAGAAGTGGAAGATTGGACAAATGACCAGGGAAGAATATAAAAATATTGCTCGGGCATGCAGGAGTGAAATCAGGAAGGCCAAATCACACCTGGAGGTGCAGCTAGCAAGAGATGTTAAGAGTAACATGAAGGGTTTCTTCAGGTATGTTAGCAACAAGAAGAAAGTCAAGGAAAGTGTTGGCCCCTTACTGAATGAGGGAGGCAACCTAGTGACAGAGGATGTGGAAAAAGCTAATGTACTCAATGCTTTTTTTGCCTCTGTCTTCACGAACAAGGTCAGCTCCCAGACTGCTGCACTGGGCAGCACAGCATGGGAAGGAGGTGGCCAGCCCTCTGTGGAGAAGTGGTTCGGGACTATTTAGAAAAGCTGGACGAGCACAAGTCCATGGGGCCGGATGCACTGCATCCGAGAGTGCTAAAGGAGTTGGTGGATGTGATTGCAGAGCCATTGGCCATTATCTTTGAAAACTCATGGCAATCGGGGGAGGTCCCGGATGACTGGAAAAAGGCTAATGTAGTGCCCATCTTTAAAAAAGGGAAGAAGGAGGATCCTGGGAACTACAGGCCAGTCAGCCTCATCTTAGTCCCTGGAAAAATCATGGAGCAGGTCCTCAAGGAATCAATTCTGAAGCACTTAGAGGAGAGGAAAGTGATCAGGAGCAGTCAGCATGGATTCACCAAGGGCAAGTCATGCCTGACTAATCTAATTGCCTTCTATGACGAGATAACTGGCTCTGTGGATGAGGGGAAAGCAGTGGACGTGGTGTTCCTTGACTTTAGCAAAGCTTTTGACACGGTCTCTCACAGTATTCGTGCCAGTAAGTTAAAGAAGTATGGGCTGGATGAATGGACGATAAGGTGGATAGAAAGCTGGCTAGACTGTCGGGCTCAACTGGTAGTGATCAATGGCTCTGTGTCTAGTTGGCAGCCAGTATCAAATGGAGTGCCCCAAGGGTCGGTCCTCGGGCCCGTTTTGTTCAATATCTTCATTAATGATCTGGAGGATGGTGTGGATTGCACCCTCAGCAAGTTTGCAGATGACACTAAACTGGGAGGAGAGGTAGATACGCTGGAGGGTAGGGATAGGATACAGAGGGACCTAGACAAATTGGAGGATTGGGCCAAAAGAAATCTGATGAGGTTCAACAAGGACAAGTGCAGAGTCTTGCACTTAGGACGGAAGAATCCCATACACCATTACAGACTAGGGACCGAATGGCTAGGCAGCAGTTCTGCAGAAAAGGACCTAGGGGTTACAGTGAATGAGAAGCTGGATATGAGTCATCAGTGTGCCATTGTTGCCAAGAAGGCCAATGGCATTTTGGGATGTATATGTAGGGGCATTGCCAGCAGATCGAGGGACGTGATCGTTCTCCTCTATTCGACATTGGTGAGGCCTCATCTGGAGTACTGTGTCCAGTTTTGGGCCCCACACTACAAGAAGGATGTGGAAAAATTGGGAAGAGTCCAGCGAAGGGCAACAAAAATGATTAGGGGACTGGAACACATGACTTATGAGGAGAGGCTGAAGGAACTGGGATTGTTTAGTCTGTGGAAGAGAAGAATGAGTGGGATTTGATAGCTGCTTTCAACTGCCTGAAAGGGGGTTCCAAAGAGGATGGATCTAGACTGTTCTCAGTGGTAGCAGATGACAGTAAAAGGAGTAATGGTCTCAAGTTGCAGTGGGGAAGGTTTAGGTTGGATATTAGGAAAAACTTTTTCACTAGGAGGGTGGTGAAACACTGGAATGCGTTACCTAGGGAGGTGGTGGAATCTCCTTCCTTAGGAGTTTTTAAGGTCAGGCTTGACAAAGCCCTGGCTGGGATCATTTAGTTGGGGATTGGTCCTGCTTTGAGCAGGGGGTTGGACTAGATGATCTCCTGAGGTCCCTTCCAACCCTGATATTCTGATTCTATGAACCCCCCATGTAATAACCTCATGACCCCCTGAGGGGTCCCGACCCACAGTTTGAGAACCCCAGCTATAAGGAGTCCTTCCCTCTTTGCACGCCTGCAGGGACCATGATGCTGCAGAGCATGAAGGGAAACATTTATAAATTGGCATGCGAGAAAGTAAATTTGCAGTTTGTGGGAGGCTTGCAGTTTCATTCCTGTGTGGGACTCCAGCACAAGCTTTTCTTTTACTGAAGGGCAGGATTTGTTGTTCTGAAAATACGAGTTATTCGTGCATGTTCTCAGCTTGTCTTTGTTCTCATGTTTTCTGACAGAGTTGGCCACAAACTGAAGTGTGCAGAGCACAATATGCAGATGTGTAAGTTTCACAGAAGGGTGAGAGATTGAAAATAAATAGCTTAATGTAAGGGCAGATGCTATGATAAACAGCATGGGTCATATTCAACCCTCATGTAACTTCATGGACTGCAGTGGACCTACGGCATGGATGGATTTTCCCCTCTTAGATGATGCTACAAAGACTAGATGTCTCGACATCTTTTCACATAGAGAAGCAGTGCAATGAACTGCAATGTCTGACCTGGCAGCCCTGCAGAGAGGTGCAGACAAAAGCCTCCAGGGCTAGTTTTACAAAGGTGTTTAGATGCTGAAAGATGAAGATAGATGTTGAGTGAAAATCACTGGAATGAAGATAGACGTTGAGTGCCTAGTCTGCATAGCCACTTTTGAAAATTCCACTAGGCACTTTTCTGCATATTTAGGTGCCTATACACCTTTGAAAATCTGGACCCAAGTGACTTGAAAGAAACGTGGGGCCCAGTTCTGCTCAAGGTTACTTTGGGTCAATCTGGACTGACTCCAAATTAGTCAATTGAATTCAGTCTTTCAGGAAGTCATATATGAAACTGCATGTGAACTTTGTGGCTGAAGCTCATCTCAAAAGACGGATCCAAACCAGAACTCCAGATCCAAACCCGAACAAACATTGTAGAGAGACAGTATGAATCTAATTCAAATTTCATGGCTCAGTGTCATCAACTGACAGTCTTTAAAGCCACCAAACTCCAAAACCAAGCCATTTTTTATTTAGCTGTCAACACGGATACAAGTTTGAGAATCCGAGGGTGATATGGTGTTTTTTTAACAAAGTCTGTAAAGCTCTATGCATACTAATTGTAGCCCTCAGGTTCTCAGCAAGTGTTCGGAGTGGCCCTCAGAGTTGTGATTATTAGGGCCTCACTTCGGCCTGCACAGCTGGATCTGCTGAACACTGCTTGATTATATTCTATCCAGTAGAGGGTAGCAATGCACAGAAACAAGATGCCCCTTTATGATCCTAATCCCTTTTGGATATCGTAATCAAATCAGCAGCTACTCTTCCATTCAGAGCACTGAGCCCTTCATGATTCAGGTCTAATATGCTTGGGCTGAGAGAGAGAGAGAACAGGCCTGAAACTCTATATTGTTAGTTTCTTTCCAAGTTCCTTTTCTGTCTGCACATAGTCAGCTCAGCCTGACTCTAAAGTGCTTTGCCAAGCCAGTCCACAATGAGTAACTGGAGAGCTTGAGATTTCTTTCAGGATGGATCACTGACTTTCTCTGTCTCTCTTGCTCCCCACCCTTTCTCCTTCCACCTGCATTGCTTTGTGTCCTTAGTAAAATCAGACACCAATAAGAGTATAGATATTACTAGACCAGATCCATGGTCTTTACAGTCCTGTATGCTGCCTCTGACAGTGGCCAAAACCAGATGCTTCAGAAGAAGGTGCAAAATGTCCCAAAATGGAAAATTCTGCAATAAAATGCTCATTGGGGAAGTTTCTTCCTAACTCCAAACAGGCAGTGGCTGACCTATGCTCTGAAGCAGGAGAGGTTATATTCATCCTCTGTTCTAATGAACGTCACTTTCGCTGTGGCCCCTGCAGAACCCACAGAATTGTGGCCTGACACAAGTCCTGTGAGTTTTGGAGGAAATCCTCCAAAATACTGAGGCTTGGGCCAAAAGCCTACGGTTGGGCAACTGTGCACTCTGCATGCTTTATTAAGAAAGTTCTTCTGTGGGATTAATGAAACAGGGGCAGGTCCAGGGTCTCATTGTAGCCAGAAAGAGTTTTGCTTGATTAAGGATCCCAGAGTCTCACCTACAGCACAGCCTTAAATACCTTTCCGTTCGGTCCCTTAACTTTAAAGTTTGAATGTCACATCATTTGCCCAGTCATAAATAGCTGTGAATTAAACAGGCTGTGCTGTTTTTTGCTAATAGATATGTGCAGTAACGTTGTGGTGTTATCTTCATATCCCACCGGTGTTTGCATTAGTAGGTCAGGACCTGGAGCTGATGTTTTTGATGAGATTTAGAAAGTGGGCAGAACTTTGATTCAGTTGTATAATTTCCATTCAGAACACGTCTCAGCATCTGGGCCTGGGTTTCATTTTTTGTTCTCTGACAGCAACAGTAAATCAATAAGGCAGTTGGAGGTCAGGTGTAGTCAATCATTAACTACAGCCTGCTTTGGGGGAAATATGTAATATTTGACTTTAAAGCAAAGGGCCTAAACCTGAAGGTCTCACTGATGAGGCCTTGTCTACACTAGAAAAGCTTTGCTGGCTTAGCTATACCAGTATAGTTATACTGGCAAATACAGCTTATACAAGCATAAAAGTGCTCCTGCTGGCATAGTTTACACCAGTTCCCTGAAGGCTTGTCTACACTACAGAGCCTTGGCCAGTATAGTTATACCAGTAGAGCCCCCTAGTGTAGCCACACTGTAAGCAGGCAAGAGTTCTTTTGCTGACATAGCTACCCCACCTCCCCCAAACAATTTTGGCTATGCCAACAGAAGCACTCTTTAGTTGGCATAGTTGTGTCTACACTGTGGGTTCTAATCACATAGTTCCTCCAGGTAGGAAGTGTAAGCAGGGAGGTAGCCAAACTTCGTAATGTAAATCCGGCCCAAGAGACATACCAGCAAAACCACTGTTTAGGATGGTGTAGGTGCACGAACGCTAGGGTTTATGCCAGCATAGATATGTCAGCTAAAAAAAAATCACATCCTCTAGGTAACAAAGCTATGCCAGTATTTTAAGTGTAGACCAGACCTCAGGGTCAGGTTCTCCCATCCGTACTCACACTGAATAGCATGGTGCTCCGTGAGTGGTCCAACTGAAAGCAATTCTTGACATTAGTTGGAGAGTGAAATACAGCTTAGTGTAAGAGTGATGGAATCTGGGCCTCTGTTTTTATTCAAGCACAATCCCATTGATCTCTGAGAGTTTTTTCCTGCATTAGAATTCAAGAGTTCAGAGGACTGGGTCCCCAAATTTTCAAACCTGGACACCCAGAGATAGGTACTTTTGAAAATCCCACCTTAGGTGCCTAAGGTAGCTAGGTACCCAAATCCCACTAAAAGTCCATGAAAATCTCACCCCTAAATTCATATTTAGATGCCTCATTTTCAGAAATGGCTGTCATTTTACTTCAGAGGTTGATCTGGGATCTCAGCACCTTTGAAAACCATGCTCCATGAAGTCTGGCCTTAGGCACCCAAGTCTGGAAATGTTGGACAAATTCACACTGCATACACCCCAAGCTTCAATGCCCCATTCTGCTCTGACATGCTCATTTCAGTTTCACCTTCCCAGACCCCTTCCTTCTGCAGAAGTACATCTAGGTGCCTGTTGAAGTCATTCATGTTCTTTGTTTCAATCACCTTCCCTAGTGACTTATTCCATGGGTCTAATGCATTCTGAGTGACGTTTGCTCTTCAGCCTACTTCTTGAGACTGTCATTTTCTGATTCATATGCTGGTTGGCTTCCATATAACTGTAGGCTCATTGTGTGAGGCATAATGTATTGCCCTTCTCATCCTCGCAATGGAGTAGGAGGTGAGTAAGTATCACTAACGTCCATTACTCTGTCTGATTTTGGTTCTCCTCCTACCTCTCTAATTGCTCCTTTGGCGTGTCCTTTGGAGAGTCCTCTTCAGACCCGCCTCCAATTGTCAATAGAGGTTCCACAGAACTCTGTCCTTGGTCTCCTTCTCTTCTCCCTCTGCACCTTATTTCTGAGTAATCTCAACCACAATCGCAAATATAGTTACCATCTTTATGCTGATGACTCTCAGATCTATCTCTCTACCCTAGACCTATCTCCTTTCTGTGCATATTAAAATCTCAGCATCTCTCTCTGATATCCCTTCATGAATTCCAGCCAACATCTCAAGTTCAACATGGCTAAAACAGAGTTCTTAATCTTCCCCCAAAGCCTGCCCTGCTACCCCTTTCTCGAACACTGTGGACAATCCCGTCATCCTGCCTGCCACTCAAGACTAAGGGAAAATTCACAAGCCTTTCATCATGTTTACGAGACAGGTTAAAAAACCCCCAGAATCGCTAAAGTCACAATAAAATTGAAAGAGTTGGCAATCCTGTAAGTCCTGACCTTGTGGCTGTAGAAGGTCCCTGTGGCACTTTTGGAAGAACAGGGATGCTAAACGTAGATTTCCTTCCCAGTTTTAACTCAGTCAGTTACATTCTGCCTCTCTTAACTTGCCCAACAGTTTCAGGCCTTGCCTTCACTCAAAAGCCGTACTGCCTTAACTAAACCAGTCCATTCCAGTATAGTGCAATCTATACCAACCCAGTTAAAGTTGCGCAAGCTCCCTAGTGGGGATACAGTTATGTCAGTATAAAGATTCTTTAAACCAGTATAGCTATTCCCAGAAAGGAAGGAGCACAAGTCATACCGTTATAAGGTACCATTAGCCAGGAAAACTATTAAGGTGGCAATGTGTCCAGGTTTTCCTAGGATTGTCCCTCTTTTGAGGTAGCTGTCCTGGGAAATATGTAAGGGTGCTCAGTACACACTTAGGGTTGACACCTGGCCAGTTTTTGTAAGTGCTGGGGGTTTTGTTTCACTGGGGACACGTTACAGTGTTCTAAAGCTCATACCCCCATGGTCCAGACTGCGGTGCCATTAGTAGGAAAAGGTAAGAAAAATGACAAAATAACATAAAAATACTGTGTGTGTGTGTGTGTGTGTAAAATAGTTATCTCACATTGTAGTAGTAATTAGCCATAGTTGGCACTAGGACCCTTTTTCTTAGGGGAGATTGGGGTATGCCTAATGGCTGTTTTTGTTCGTGGAGGGTTGGCCAGTGGGTAGTTTTTCTGCATCTTGGAAGTGGCAATCCTATAGAAACTGCCAGTTGTCCAGTTCTATGGGCTCAGGATCATCCTGGATGTCCCGGTTATTTTGTACTTCAGAGGTGACAACCCTAAAAACTGTATGCATACTAGGGGTTGTACCAGTATAGCTGTATCAACCAACTTAGTTATACCAGTGCAAAAGCTGTGTGGTGTAGACTAGGCCTTAGCTGGATACAGTACTACTCCTCATGTCCCGGCCTAAACTGTTGTCTAACAGCACATAGAAACATTAAACAGCTGCCAAACTGTCCCTCACAGTGGACTGCACTTTGTTAGTAGGTGACCTGATCTTGATAGATCCCTTATCTACACACAGCGGAGTGTTGTGAAGTTCAATTAACTAATGTTTGGGAAGTGTGTTGAGATCTTCAGATGAGATGCAATGGCTCATTCCAGTGCTAAGTATTATTAGTGGATTGCACCCCTTTTCTGGTATACGCAGTATGTCATAATGATGTTCTCTTCTTGCCCAAAGATGGGGTAGCCAGGAGACATGACAGCCTTTTATCTTTTTTAATAACTGTCAGAAAGAGGCATAATCCTGAAAGGAAAAGTGGGTGTATTCCATTTGCTTTGGTGCATATCCAGATCTGCACCCTGCCAGCAGGATTGTAATTAAAAAATAAATAAATATCTCCACAGATGAAATTACACAAAACCTACTGCAGTGCAGCCTCCCTCATATTTTGATCATGGCAGCTCCTGTCACTTTGAAATAACCAGTTGATATTGCTCTCTGAATGACCCCTACAGCTTTCAGTGTTCATTTTACTGTCACATGGGCCTTGTATGGACTTTGTTTTAATTCTGTCTCATGCAGAATTTTGGCCACTCCCTTCGAGCTGGCCTGTCCTGACCATTGTATGGGTTTGCAGCAGGGGAAGGGTTTCAAGGGGACTTTCCCCGGTGCACCCTGTGCAAGGGTTAGCATCAATCAGAGTCTCTGTGCAGGGGGAGCACAGGAACTATGCTCACTCTTTGCACCCCCCTTGGCAGCAGTATGCCCCAGAGTGCAACAGGAGGAGGTGGGCCACATCCCCTCTTTACCCTGAGCAGTAGAGCTGGTGGGTAGGCCAGATGGAGCAGGCCATACCAAACCAAGGGGTGGGTAAACCAACACACATCTACAAGCTGGCATAGGGACCGAGCCACCTGCACTCACTCTGATGTGGTGCACCTCCACGCTGTCACACTGCAGGCCAGATTTACTTACACAGTCTGTCCCTTAGCAACCAGAAACTGAATTATCCCATAATGCATGCCTGTGTGGAGGGGTGGGGTGGAAACAATTAGGATAAATGCTGAATGTTATTTTTAATACTCATGTTTTTGCTCCATTTTATTTCAATGGAGCTATTCATGGAATAAGGTAATCGGTGTTATCATTTTTATGACGCTGATTCATCAGTCCACCCCTATTCAGCAGAGTGCACTTTGCACACATGCACTTTATGCACATACTTAACTATTAGGTATGTGCTTAAGTCCCATTGACTTCAGTGTGACCTAAGGTTAAGCATGTGTTTAAGTGCTTTCCTGAATAGTGATCCTCAGATTGGTTCTGACACCAGATTTCAGGGCTTTAATTTACTACCTGAAGGCAGAAACAATTACCTGATATTTGCTATTCAGTACATTTTCACCCCTCAGAGTATGTCTCCAGAGTCGTTTGATCATTCCCCTATTTGCAAAGAAATCCTCTAAGCTCCTGGAGAAAATAACTGTAGAAACCCAGCCTTTATTAAACACTCACACTTAGATTCCTTCATGTCAGAAAAGGCGATTCAGTCTGGAAAAAATATGTCAGACCTTATTTCCTGGCTGCCTGAAAAATGACAAACAAGCTGCAGTAATGTTGGTGAATGACACACAGCAGAATTACCTACAGTAGGTGAAGAACTCCAGTGGAATGCAAAGCATGAGAGACACTGGCATAGCCCAGCCCATAATACGATCATCACAAGGATGTATGTAAATGTTATTATGTTTTTATTGTAATTCTTCTTACATCCATTTAAGAAAGAGACAACAAAAATCATACAGTTATTGTGCTGGACAATGTGCTGCAGTAGAGACTAATAGCACACTTGGCTCTTTTAAAATTTGGTAGCTAAGAAGAGCTTTAATACTGACTTTGTTTTTTGAAACTCGTCTATCAGGCTTTGCTTAAAATGTGCTTGTTGATGAATTGTATCCCAGACCGGGGTAAAACGAAAGGGTTTGATTCTCACTTACACTAAAGCCCCTTTACACTGCTCAGAAGCCTTAAGGTGGGTGAATGGCATCTTTAAGGCATCTTCATATTGCCAGAGTAGTGTAAAGGAGCCTTGGTGTAAATGAGTCAGGGCCTATATTTAAAAGTTGCGTCAGGCCATATTTAAAACATTCTTATTGTCCATTAAATTTCATCCTTGAAGTCTTTGTTGCCACTTGCAAAATATACAATATATGTAGGCCTTAGGGATTAGGAGTCTCCAGTGAAGTGCTTAAACCCAGCATCTAGCCAGGTAAACTTTTTACATGGACTTCCCCATGTCTCATTCATAATCAGACCCAACATACACGTGTGTGTGTGCATGTCAGCACCTTTTACCATCTAGAATGCAAAGCTTTAGCTACCTCCTGCTGGCTCTTGGATTAGCCAGTAGATGGCACCACAGAGTAATATTAACAACACCCTCTTACCTTTAAGCTAAAACATTTCTCGACCCAGACCATTGCTTGAACTGGTCTTTGTGCAACAGTAGACATTATTGATGGAGCTCACTTAAACAATTGAACAGAGACTAGTAATAATGATAAGAATGACATCTGTAAGCATACACACTCATAATCTCAGCTCACTGACATTCCTTAACAGAGGCATGGTATTTCTGAGATCACCCTTTTTGTTATTTAAAAATTGTGGATATGCAAATTTTACTTTTTAGACACATAAGTATTAGTAATGATCAATATTGTTTATACACACATGCATATTTCTTTCTCTTGCTGTATGTGTATTTATACATACACGTATATATAGTGGCCACACTTAGAATGTTTTAACTGATTTGAGAGAGATTTCCTATATATATATAATGGGGAATACTGTTTAGAATGGGGGAAGTTCAGATTAATTGAAGCTTTTAAAGTGCACCTACTGTGTGTTTGTTTATGAATGTGTCTATAATGTGTGTATACTGCTCTGTTTTTCTCTGTGTGTATCACATAATGGTTAGAATGTGTATGGCACTTTTCTATCTTTAATTTTATTCTGACTGCTATAATTTTACTCTGTTACCTGGAAAATCAGGCATGTTAACAATTAAGCAATAGATCCCCACACATGCTCAGGTGCAATGGCCTTCCAAAACCAAGATAGCAGACATCCCACTTCCAAAGACTCTTCATGTTAGCTTTACACCACATTTATTTAAAACAAAAATAGGAACGTGCATTGAAATGAGTGGTGTTGATGTTGGACTCAAAACATTGTGAAATTGTGGTTTTGGCTTTGGACATGTATTTGTTTTTGTGGCTAATAGACCCAGAATGATTGCCTAGTTTACTTCAATGTCTTTTTCCCGTGAGTAAGGACTGCAGGGCTTGTATTCATTGTATTCAAAATTGGCACAATCCAGAGAAAATTCCTTTGTGGATTTCTATGAAAAGGTGAGCACATTCATAATGCATAGATTGACTTGACATGTATAATTATAGTCAATATAGACAATAATTTACAGTTTTGTCTCTTTTAATGTACTTAATGTTACCATGAGGAAACAAAAGTTTGTGACTTATTTTTAATGATTTATCATAACATTTCCATGCTGTAAGTGAGACAGATTAAATCGACAGTACGTGCAATTTAGCTATGTATCAATTAGCTACAAAAATGCTAAGAATTTGGTCCTTTATGTTGGAAACTACACAAGAATTATATAATTATTGCAGTAAATCAGCTAGTTAAATGGCAATTCTATATAAACAGGTTGATTTCAAAGTAAGATTAATAGCCATTCATTGATATTTTATGTGATTGCCAAAGAGCATACTACATTGTTGCTAAGAATCATTAATGGATTAAAATAAGGGTTCTGCATATTACATACAATGTATCTTCAGACAGTAGCTTGTCTTTAGTTTCCACACTAGCCTTGCTTTTGTTAGCCCTATACAATACACAGAGCTGAAAGGCTGACTCACGTGAGTAAGGTTAGTGTAGTCCTAAGAATTCTTTCAGAAGCTCACAGGTTTTCTTGTGGATGACTTCACGGAGCTTTCGTACACGCCGGACACTGGAGATGCCCACAAAGCTGTCTGGCTGCAGGACGGCCATCCCATTGTGGACATCACCCATGATGATAAGCTGACCATCCACTGTGGTCATATTGGGGCATGGGCAGCTCCAGTCCATATTTAAAAGGGTGATTTCTAGAGGTTCCTTCCCCAGGAATTTTAATCCCATTTTTTCATCTTTTAGAATCTCCTCCACTGTCACCAAGGCGTGTCCCGAGTCTTGGTCTTCGGTTAGTTCCGTTATATGGCCCAGGATAACAAAGTCGCTTTTGCAGAAGCTCGTCACCAGCTTTTGGCGAGGTTTGCAGGCTTTGCAGTGCGTGTTCTTAGGGAAAGGGCACATCTCTTCGCAGGCCTCTTTGCTCTCAAAGTTATTCTCATTGCCTCCACAGCCACCATAAATGAAAGATTGGCATTGCTTTGTCAAACTGTTGTATGCCCATCTGGGCTCATAGGCTTTGCAATGACTCTGAAGGGCTGGCAGGTTGCAGATGTTGATTGGGCCATTCATACACGTTAACATACAGTTCTCATAGGTCTCAAAGTGGTTCAGGTTGCTATTACAGTTCCCATAGATGAATGTAAAGCAGTTGTTTTTCTTTGCATCATAATACCACCTGGTCTGCTCTTCCCCACAGTCTTCACTGTCTGGCTGCTTCAGACATTCATCGGTTGGGAAATGGGTTTTGTTTTGGGACGCTTCTTTTGATGTAGGTTCTCCTTTGACGACTGACAATGGGAAATCAACCCTGAGAAGGCCACCGATGTTTTTTGCAGTGCATGTGTAAATGCCTGCATCTTGCAGCTGGGTGTTATAGATTACCAGCTGGGCAATGTTGGTAACCACGACATTCCCCCTGACGTGATTCGGCCTCATAATGATTTTTTCCTTACTGTCTATTTGCTTCTCCCAAGTAATTTCTGGTTTGGGTCTGCCTGTGACATCGCAAAGAAAGCTAACAGTCTCTCCCACATACACTGACTGATGGACTGGATTGTTAACTAGAGCAGGTGGCAGGATATCAGTGATGGTTGTCTCTGAATAGGCTGTGGTAGGGCGCACTGTAGTCTCTGGTGGGATGGGGCTGGTATTTGGCCAGGTCAGATGGTACCGACAAGTGACTACATTTAGAGTAATGCCTTTGGTGCAAGCTTCTGCATCCATATAACACTTATTGTAATAGGTGAGTCCATCGGAGGCACAGGTAAAGCTGGGCTCTTTTTCACACCTATCTTTGCATTTGCATACAGGCTGTCCATCCCAGATATCACACTCTGAGCCTTGCTGGATACACATGAAACGGTCACAAGTTGCCTCTTTGGGCATCCCGACGGGTCCTTTCTTCCCCTTGATGTCCATGTACCGAGCTGCCACACAACTCTTTGTCCCACAGACATTAGGACAGCACTTCTCAAAGGTCTCGCATTCCTAAGACAAAACAAAACAACCAAACTGTTATTGGGATGGTTTATCCTTTGAGAACTACAAACAGATGGAGAAATTCCTTCTTGTGGCGACAGGGTGCTCTACTGGTTAAATCAAAGGGCTAGGCGCCAGGGGACCTAGGTTCTATTCCCAGCTCTGCTGAAGACATCTTGTATGACCTACGGTAAGTCATTTCATTTATTTGAATGTCCACTTGCCCATCAGGAATATGGGAATAGCATCACTTCTCTATCTCAGTGGGGATGCTGTGAGACTACGTTAATTGGATTTGTCAAGTGTTTTGAGATCTTTGAATGGAAGGTGTGAGAAGGGCAATGTATCATTATTTCTAAGCACCTAAAGCCATAGTAAATCCTTCACAAAATCATATCAAACATTTGGTTATAGAAGTAACAACGAACCCAAATGAACCCTCTTTTAGTGCCAAAGGACAAGCCTCCTGAAGTAAGAGCAGATGGAAAGTCTTATCATATGGTTATAGTCATTAATCCCTTTTATTGTCCTCAGAAGTATGTAGAGTATTATTTGAATTCCCTGAGACTAGCAGCATACTCTTGGAGTGGAAACTGCCAAACATCTTTAATTGTTCACAACATATTATAAATGGAATAGCTCAGAACTAAGGCAAAACTAAGTTCTTGCTCCAAAATTATTTTGTTTTCCATGGAAAACAAAGTATCCACTTATGGGCTAGCCGTCACTTATGCGTCTCTGTCAGTCTTAGTTTTAAGTGCAGCATCCGTGTTAAATATAATATTGGTTATGGTCATTTTTAAATTGTGGTTAATTATAGTAGTTGTTTGCCTTTCTAAACAGAAAACATATTTTTGTGTGGTTTGCAGAACTGTAGACAATATGTGGTTCATGGATTATTGTAATGAAACATGAACATTGTTACCCTATACAGAATAGGACAAATTCTGCCCTTAGTTACACGATTTTGATCTAATTGAAGCCAGTTGGGCATCTCTGTAACTGATGGCAAAATTTAGTCATGCTGTCTTTTAATGCCATCAGACTAAACAGTGATATGGCCATTATTCATGTGCAATATCCTTTCATTAACGGGAACCAGAGGATCTACTATTTTAGCTCCTTACCCATTTCTAACTATGCAGCGCTGTGGTCCAAAAGCAAATCTGCAAAACATAATGGACTAAACATAAGTCTGGTGTAGCTCTAATAAAGCCATGAAAGCTCGGCGGATTTACACCTGTAGAGGATCTGGCCCAAAGGCTCAGACGCTGAATGGGACTATGGTCTGCCACTCTGCAAACCTGACTTTTTTTTCCAAGTGGTTTCTGGATTTTCACTGTTTGACCGGGAACCTGTGAAAGGAATGCCCGCAACCTTTGAAAGAGAGTAGTAGTCATTCTTTAGTGTACCTGAGAGTTGAATTTAAAAGGCAACTTTATATGCCATTGTAACCAGAAAAGTAATATAAAAATAACATCCCAACATATCAGCTCCTTTTTTGTCTTTAAACAATATCTGCTTAATTGACTGCCACACATAAGTTTTTGCTTCTTTTAGCACTGCAGAAATGATCCAGGTAGTGGAAAGAGAGCCGAATCTTTTCCTGCATCATGACTGTCAGCTTGGTTCCGACTGCAAAATCTTTCCTGCTGAGGAAGTTGTAAGAAGCAGAAAGAGCAAGCATGGATTTTCAGATGCCATTGAGTGGCTATGAGGGCAGTTTTAAAAATGACCTTTTGACTTGTAAGCTATGTGCATTTTGATCTGGGGGCATCATATGAGAGAGCATCTGCATGGTTATTTTTACCATGTTATTTTTTGAACTACAGTCAGACATTACATTTCAAATGTAGCAAAGGCTGGTGATGTGTATGCCAACCAATAGGCATCATACAGAAATCTCTCTTGGGAAGCATAGCACTTGATGATGCCAATGAAGAATGATGAGGTTGGTGAAAATGCTAAAATGCAGTGAGCTGGCCCAATAACATGTCAAATTCCCGAGTCTAAGCTGATGAGGTTCTCTTTGGTGAGGCAGTGAGTGAGAAGGATGAACTATGAAAGCCATGTAGTCACAAAGTCATAGGGTCAGTTAAAGAAGTGACTCCATTAAAATACCTCTTGACTTAATCAACAGGTCATCAAACATTTTTATAAACACAGTTTCAGTTAAACACATGAGTTGTCTGGTTTGGATCACGTACACATTATCAGTGCTCTTCCATTTATAATTGAAATAGACTGCAACATCATGGAGTAAACAAACAAACCAACCAACAAAAAATCCATTTCCCATGACGAAGCATACAAAAATGTGCATCACTTACCAGGTCTGTATCACACTCTCTCTTGCAGGTGCTTTGGGCATCTACCCACAGGTTGGGGTTCATCTCATTTGGACATATCCCAGCGTGAGAATACCGTATTGGAGGTAAAGCTTTACCCTCTAGAGGAAGCTTCAGAAGCAACAGGACAGCGGTCTTCCCCAGCAAGATCCACATCCACCGAGTGAATAATGCCAACAACATCTCAGAACTTCTCCAGAGAAATGTCAACAATTGGGTTGGGTTTCGGTTTTTTTTGTGTGCCTTATATTTTCAAAGAAGTCCAAATCCACCTGCCCTCTATCAAACTTCCGCAGGTTTCCTTTCTGTCTTTGTTGGTAGTGCAGTCTGGTCTAGACTGCACTGGATTAAAGGTCTTAGGAAGCAACCCCTTATTTTAAGAGAAATGCTAATAGTCCGTACAGAGTTAGCGGTATTTATACCCTGCCTCCGTTTAACAAGTCGGAAAAGGTAAACTTGATTTCTTTGACAGGCACACGTTTCCTATGTCCTGGTGGCAGTCAGGCAGATTTGTTGCAAGAAAAAAAAGCTGGAAAGAGTTTAAAAGGCTGGAACTGGCACGGTGGGACCCCTGCATGTTTCTGAATGCAAGGAGGCCTTCTTAACCCCTTTAGACCTAAAGTACTTCCCTACGCTAGGAATGGCATTTACTACTGAAAGAGTGCTTGTCTAAATAATATGAAGCCACAATCAGAGGGATTTCTGTACACTAAAGGAATACACAATCACGTGTTTAAAAGAACAACTAATAGGATTGAAGCAATTAAAGCTAGGATATCACATTTTAACAAAGGAAGCGGGAGGAAAAATAACATATTT
This sequence comes from Chelonia mydas, assembly GCF_015237465.2. Classification (NCBI taxonomy): domain Eukaryota; kingdom Metazoa; phylum Chordata; order Testudines; family Cheloniidae; genus Chelonia; species Chelonia mydas. The sequence goes on from NC_051254.2 coordinate 12,921,229, forward strand.
AAACTTAGGATCTGCAAAACAATATGTCTTTGCAATTTGCCCCTGGACTCCTAGGCTGCTTTCTTCTTTGCAGCACTGGGATTTCCAGTGTGCTTTTTTTATACTTCACTCCAACCCCACCATCTAGCCATTAAAAGTTTCTCTGAATTCCTCCACATTTCATAAAAGTGAAATCGCATTGTACAGAGCTTTGCTGACCTCTTTAACGAAAGAAAAAAAAAAAGAGTAACAGTTCAACTCTATGGAAACCTACGTAAAGGAATGTACAGCATTTTTGCATAGGGGAAAAAATGCAATCCAGCCACGGTCATAGTTCCTTAATTATTACAGTAAGGGGCTGATCCTGCAAAATGCTGAACACCTGCCAAGAGCTAAAGGGGAATCATGGAAGTCCATGGGAGATGAGGTTGCTCAGCACTTTGTAGAATTAGACCCTTTTGGGGCAAGATTCTTGTCTCGCTTAGGACCTGATCCTGCAAGATCCTGAGCACTTGGGAGGCCCTTAACTCCCATTTGATTTCAGTGGCTGAGGAGGGCTCTCAGGACTATGCAAGATTGTACCCCTCTACCAGACTTACACTGTTGTAACCCCATTGACTTCAGTCACGTTACTCCTGCTTTATGTTGCTACTAATGAGAGCAGCATCAGGTCCTGTGTCAGTAGGTTTTCCTATGGGACTTACCACCTGGATGTAGTTTTTCAGTGTACAGTTGTGTCTGATTCTCCTCTTGCTTACACTGGTTTCACACCAATCTAACACGGTCTCTGTGGTGTTATTCCTGAATATAGGCAAGCTGCCCAATAAATACAAGGCCTGCTCTTCAGCTTTTGTACATCAGCAGAGCTCCGTTGTCTGGAACGGAGCAGTATCTGTTTGCACTAGTTGAGGAGCTGGCGTAATTTTTTTTTTTAAAAAAAGGGGAAGGAGGAAAAAGCAAATTGGAAAAAATAAAATAAGACACAGCTGTGAAATGCTTGTTCTTCCCCATTCCTAGTAAACAGTTCTATCTGTTATGGATTGTGCAAAGCCACTTGATGATATGCATAAGATTTGAATTTCTGAATATTCAGAAAGAAGTGTTTTTTTTTTCTAAATTAGATATTCACAAGTAACTAAGTCAACTGTCATGCAACATTTTACATTTGATTTATTCCCTCTGAAACTTTACAAACCTACATGATGTTTGTACAAAACGTGGCTGGGATCAAAATGTTTTGTTCACTAGTCGTTTACAAAGACTAGTACAACACCCTGTGATGTCTAGAAAAGCCAACTGAAAATGACACACTTCCAAGAGAAAAGTACCAAGCGGTACTTAAAATTCTTACAGCTCTATTAACAACAAAATCACTTGTATTAGTGCTTTTGTTGACTAAACAAAGACACTTTATATTGTAAAACTGAGTCAGGAAGGAAACTTGGTAAGCTTTGTTTCAGAGTAGCAGCCGTGTTAGTCTGTATCCGTAAAAAGAAAAGGAGTACTTGTGGCACCTTAGAGACTAACAAATTTATTAGAGCATAAGCTTTCGTGAGCTACAGCTCACTTCACGAAAGCTTATGCTCTAATAAATTTGTTAGTCTCTAAGGTGCCACAAGTACTCCTTTTAGTAAGCTTTGAGACTGATGTTTATATGCAGAACTAGAAAGCAGTATAATAATTATGAGTTCTATTACAGGGCCACCTAGATGACCCAAACAAGATTTGGCTCCCTTCTCACCTAGTCATACAAACAGGAGAGTTTAAACGGGATTTAAGAGCGATTTGAGGATAGGGCAATAGACTGGAAAACTTGAAGGTTCCTGGCTCTGCCCTGATGTATCACCTTGGGTAAGTTATCTCACCTTTCCATGCTCAGTTTCCGCTGCTACCCTTTGACTGCCTTGTCTGTTTAACCTGTAAACTCTCTGGGAAAAGGACTGTCTCTGACAATGTGTCTGTACCCTGCTTAGCACAATGGGGCTCCTGTAATACAAACAATGACAATAAGTGCCTAGACCTTGTGTTGGTCTTCTACACAGGAGTGAATTTCACCCTATGTTTGGAGATGCTATATTTAACTTTTATGGTGCCCAAGTGTCCCACTCCAAGGTACAAACTGATCACTTCCTGAGAGTAGGAAGGAATAAAATTTCTTCCATATACAGTCCTGCCCAAGGGCATAATCTGTGGTTTGGGGAGAGGCAGAAAGTGTACCGTCCTCTAAAGAATCAGGCATTGGCCAGTGGATGCCAGACTTGGTTGATCAATAGTCTGCTTCATTGTGGCAAATCCTATGTCTCCCACAGAGTTTCTGAAAATACTCTACTGCCATAATGAAATATATCTCTGGGAAATATTTCATTCTTCTTAGAGGTGCCCAGATACTACTAGTGTATTAAAAATGCATAAATGGACAGACTGAGCTATACAGCTAGAGAGATTAGGTGGAACTCTGTAATACACAGAAGAATTCTATGGAATGTTTTGGGAATGTCTTGAAAAAATTCTAAAGATCAATGACTCCATTTGATGTGGTGATTGTATCAAATATCCAACCCAGCTGACTTAGCTGATTGTCTGTTGCAAGTCTATTGAAATTTTCAAGGAAAGTCCATTAAAATGTCTACACTTGATGTATTTATACCCATGATCTTGTGGGCTGCAGCACTATGGTTGTAAATGAAATATAGGAAATAGGTGTTTGCTGAGAAATCAGCCTTTTTTTGGAAAGCTTTTATAAAGGGAACCTGTGAGAGAATCAACTCACAGCCTATTCCTCTAAGATGCTGAGCATCTTCTACTTAGACTTACATGAGCTGACAGCTCTTGGATCTGTATCTCAGCTGATTTTTCCCCTGCTGGACTGGAGCAATAATAGAGATGCACTAACAGAGTGACCCAAAGGCCATTGACATCAATGGTATGTCTCCTGTTGTCTGTCTTGGGCTTTGGATCAGGCCCTTAGGCTCGGTGGCAGAGTAGTGATGAGTTCTGTTGAGCAGGTGTGCACTACTTGGGCATCTATCCAGCACTGACTAAACCTCCTCATAGTCCCTTCCCAGCATACTCCAGGTGATGTGTAAAAAATTAGGATGGTCATATGCAGTCTCTTCATTTGTTGGTCATGAATCTAGAGGGGGATCTTTGCAAGACATTTCACGCTGGAACATCAAAACTCCCTACTCAACACTTGATTGCCGTAGGAACACCACCTTCCCGAGTGATGGTAGCTAGGTCAACGGAAGTGTTCTGCCATCCAGCTAGCTGTGTGTACTTCACAGGTTAGGTCGACATAGCTGTGGTGCTCAGTTGTGTGGATTTTTCATATCTCTGCACACTGTAGCTATGTTGACCTTAAATTTAAGGGTAGACTGGACCTGTAATACAATGGCTGTCAAAGACAGGACGGGGCAAAAAAGTGGAGGAAGGAGAACAGGCCGATCCTCAGGGGTCCATTACGATGCAAATCATTTCTCTGTGTTGTTTGGAAACAAGATCCCTAAGACGGCCCTTGTGGCTCTCCACTCGTGACCTCGTTCCAGCCAGAAAAGCTGCTTTCCTGCTCCTGATGTGGAGCCAGATTTATTCTGACCAAAATTCTAGGTTACTCCCAATTCCACGGCTTCTTACGTGAGCCAGTAATCCTCACCCCAGGGAGTGCGTTTGAAGCTCCATAGCTGTAATGTCAGCAGTTGCAATTATACCTTCCTCAATGCCCTCCAAATGTCCCCCACCTCCCTGAAAGCTTGAATACCCTCTTCCATATCCACAAAGTTTCTTCAATCCGCACCATTACTGGGGCATCCTAATACGGATTTTCTCCCTCTTTACATTCATGAAGTCGCCAGATAAATATTCCCTTCTTTAAGTGAGGAGGCACCAGCCCCCAGGTAATGATGGATGGGCTACGCAGGTAGTATCAAGAGAGCTTGACCTGTGTATCTGCTCCCGAGGACTCACATACAGTGAAAAGGGGCTGAGGACAGTGGAGAAGAACCTATGCAGCATGTCCTATGTATTTTGCTGTCCGTATACCTGCTTAGGGCAAAGATCTGGCCTGTTCCTCACTGATGCTCTGGAGAGTAGGGGAAGTGGGGCGGAAGAGGGCCCAGGTGAAACCTCCCTCTCTATCCCCATCTGGGCAAGAGCAGGGCAAGATGAGGAACTACCATTTTCTGGAATACTAGGTGAGGAGATGACGAATGAGCCGGATGGTCCCTGAGGGTATGCCCAGCCAGCCCAGCAGTGTGACTGGGCCTCCAGCCTTCCTGCACCTGCCTCATCAGCAGGCACTTCTTGGAGCAGTGATGAAGGGCTGTAGAACACATTTCCCTCTTGGCTCTGGGGAGCCATCCTCTCCTTGCACATGCAGAAGGCCCCACGCACCCCTCAGTTTTCCACCCCAGTGTGGATGCCTCCCAAGAGTTTGCCCTTTGGCAGTGGTCCAGTCTAGTGCACAGCAAGAATAGAGAGCAGATGAAAGTTTAAGGCCTAAAAAGACTCTGGAGAAAAAAATATTTAAAAAAAAACTCTCTTTAGCTCATTTAAAAATTAAACATGTTCTGTTTTATATGATCATTTTATTGCATGTTAATGTTGAATCTATTGCTCAGGCACTCATAGAAAATGACACTGCCAGAGACCTCCTGGAGCACAGAGATGGTGAGGGAGCTACCAATCACTTTAAATGAGAGATGAACTTCAGCTTTGTGGATGGTGACAGCCCTCCCATGTGTGTGGGGAAGCATGGGAGACTCATGAAGGTCCATGTTTGAAAATGTAACAAGTGGGCAATGAAGGCTGGCATGGTGGGCTGATCAGAGGTGAGCAGTGACAGTTTACTAGTAAATGAGAGATGATTGGTAGCATGGGGAGTGACTGTGAAGGGCCTTGAAAGTGAATATAACCCCATTGAAGTGGCACATTTGTAACCGAGGGCAGATTTGGGCCCAATATACACAATAGGAATAGTGTGTCTGGGCCATATTTATGAGGCTGTTTGCATGTATAATTAGTGACAGAAGCATATTTCAAAATCCCCACATTTCAGATTTTGCAAGTGTTCGCTGTTAGCGCCCATAGCTAATAATTATTTGTTTCTGAATTCTAAAATAACTAATCTCAGCAGATAATGGTGTGTGAGGACAAACGGTGGGAACGGGGACATGTTTTAGAGCTGCAATCGCTCACTGAAATGAGGCTGATGTTTGTGTGTGTTCTGATGCTCAGTAAGCAGAAGTTAATATAGTTAGACAACAGGGCTCAGTTTGGGGGAAAAATCAATAATGTCAGGGAATTTATTACAGGGTTATGGGCCACCTGCTAGAACTCAGCATTAGGCCTGTATTACGTTACACTTCAACAGGATCTATTAACATTGCAGTAAGTCCACGCTAGTGCTAGAATTGTTATTTTATGCTTCACCAGATGGCTTCTGCTCAGGGGGATTTATCTTTGAGTGCAGACATATGACTAATCATCACTTGCTTTCTCTTTCTTTACTAACGCAAGTGGAGCAGGAAGCAATTGCCACTCTGATGATGGTTCATTATTGCTGGGTTTATTCTGTCTGAAACAGCACAGCAAGAGGTGAAGAGAGTACAAAAGAAGATAATCAACCACTTATCAATGAGATATGCGGGGAAGCTGGGCTCAGAAGAAATTCCAAGTTACCAGGCCTGGACTAGATGACCTCCTGAGGTCCCTTCCAACCCTGATATTCTATGATTCTATGATTCTATATCTCTCTCTTTGTTTTGTTTACATCTGGCCCCACCCTCCCCCCCAAAAAAGGTGGGGGGGGGCGGTAATAGAAAATACAGTTTTGGGGTTGAATTCAGAGAATAGTTTTGACTGAAAAAAATGGGGAAAAAATTTTGACAAAGTCAAAACATTTCATTTCAATATTTTCGAAACAAAAATGTTTTGACTCTATTCAAAATGACATTCTGAGGAACTTAGAGTTAAATAAAAAAATGAAAGAAAAGAAAAAAGGTGCATGAAATACCCCAAATGATATGAATAAAAATGTTTTGTTTTTTGTGTGTTGGTGATTGTCATTTTAGGTTTCAGAGTAACAGCCGTGTTAGTCTGTATTGGCAAAAAGAAAAGGAGTACTTGTGGCACCTGTAAGGAGACTGGTCAGTTTGGATGAGCTATTACCAGCAGGAGAGTGAGTTTGTGTGTGTGGGGTGGGGGGTGAGAAAACCTGGATTTGTGCTGGAAATGGCCCACCTTGATTGTAGGGAGAGTGGTCACTTTGGATGAGCTATTACCAGCAGGAGAGTGAGTTTGTGTGTGTATGGGGGTGGGAGGGTGAGAAAACCTGGATTTGTGCTGGAAATGGCCCACCTTGATTGTAGGGAGAGTGGTCAGTTTGGATGGGCTATTACCAGCAGGAGAGTGAGTTTGTGTGTGTGGGGTGGGGAGTGAGAAAACCTGGATTTGTGCTGGAAATGGCCCAACTTGATTATCATACACATTGTAAATAGAGTGGTCACTTTGGATGGGCTATTACCAGCAGGAGAGTGAGTTTGTGTGTGTGGGGTGGGGGGTGAGAAAACCTGGATTTGTGCTGGAAATGGCCCACCTTGATTGTAGGGAGAGTGGTCAGTTTGGATGGGCTATTACCAGCAGGAGAGTGAGCTTGTGTGTGTGGGGTGGGGGGTGAGAAAACCTGGATTTGTGCTGGAAATGGCCCACCTTGATTGTAGGGAGAGTGGTCACTTTGGAGAGCTATTACCAGCAGGAGAGTGAGTTTGTGTGTGTATGGGGGTGGGAGGGTGAGAAAACCTGGATTTGTGCTGGAAATGGCCCACCTTGATTATCATGCACATTGTAGGGAGAGTGGTCACTTTGGATAAGCTATTACCAGCAGGAGAGTGAGTTTTTGTGTGTGTGTTTTTGGGGGGGGGGGTTGAGAAAACCTGGATTTGTGCTGGAAATGGCCCACCTTGATTTTCATACACATTGTAAGGAGAGTGGTCACTTTGGATAAGCTATTACCAGCAGGAGAGTGAGTTTGTGTGTGTGGTTTTTGGGAAAAAAAAAAGGGGGGGGGGTGAGAAAACCTGGATTTGTGCTGGAAATGGCCCAACTTGATTATCATACACATTGTAAAGAGAGTGGTCACTTTGGATGGGCTATTACCAGCAGGAGAGTGAGTTTGTGTGTGTGTGTGTGGGGGGGGGGGCAGAGGGTGAGAAAACCTGGATTTGTGCTGGAAATGGCCCAACTTGATTATCATACACATTGTAAGGAGAGTGATCACTTTAGATAAGCTATTACCAGCAGGAGAGTGGGGTGGGAGGAGGTATTGTTTCATGGTCTCTGTGTATATAACGTCTTCTGCAGTTTCCACAGTATGAATCCGATGAAGTGAGCTGTAGCTCACGAAAGCTTATGCTCAAATAAATTGGTTAGTCTCTAAGGTGCCACAAGTACTCCTTTTCTTTTTGTCATTTTAGTGGACTCAAAATGAATTTTGTTTTTCAATGTACCCCACAAAATGAAAACTCGGTTTTTTGCCCAGCTCTAGTTTTCATGCCAAAGCTTCTGTCAACCTCCATGGGAATTTCTCGCACCGACCAATGATGGGAAATGGCCCTTTGATTAGGTTTTTGGTGTTCAAGGAAAACGTAAGCACTCCAAAGTAGACCTGAAACGCCAGACTTGGAAAGGAGAACTATGGGGGCAATGGTGGTGAGAAGCAAAATTAATAGTGAAAGGTCAAACTGGTTCCTCCTAGGGAAAAACCTGCAGCAGAAGGACTGAGGGGTGTGGGAATTCCATAATGTTGGCTTGGCTTTGTAGCCTTTCTCCAGTGATTGTTGCTTCAGATGATGGGGGGACACAGCCTCACCTTGTAGGAAATCTGCAGGGAAGAGAGGCCTGCATCTCTGATGGCAGGTGCATCCATGCAGAAGGCAGGCTTCCCATCTGAACCCTCTTCCCACATCTCCTCTTCCCATTCCCCACCAGCAGCAAAGCTCTTTCTGCATGCTACCTATTTGCTGCACATTAGCTTCCCATTGGATTTCCACAGGGAAATCTATGAGCTGACCAAGGGATAATGCCATGGGGAATGTCTGGTCCCCTGACCCACTCCCTATCACCTCGCCCTTAAAATCCTACAGAACTCAAGTAGAGTGGTGGAGTTTCTGTGGAGGTAGCACTCTTCCCTTCTGCATCTCCTCTAAGGAAGGTCTCTTCAACTCCCAGTAGCTCAGGGAACAATCCAATGAACTTAATGTGTTTTAAATAACAATAATAATCAGAAAATTGCTTTTCTCCTTTAGATTTCAAAAGGCTTTACAAATAAATCTTCATTTAACTGATGGGAAAACTGAGTCACAGAGCCATGAAATGACTTGCCAAGGTCATCCAGCAAGTTAGTGGAGGAGCCAAGAATAGAATTAACATCTTCTACCTCTGGTCCAGTGTCCTAGCCATTAGACTATGCTGCCTTTGAGGAGTAAAGGGGTTTACTTTGCTTGGGTAAGTGCTAAGTATTATATTTGATTAGCTATAAGTGCTAAGTATTATTATTTGATTAAGAGAAAATTAATGCTGAGCAAATCATGGAAAATATGTTCAACAAATGCTTGGTTTGTACCTTCCCATGAATTTGTTTCAGTTTTGCCCCATCTGTGTTTCTCCGAATTAATTTTACTGGCAGAAATGCCAAATGTCAAGGTTTTATGTGCAAGTATTCAGGACAGCAATCTGACACTAGCACATATAGATATTTCCTCTGGAAGCACTTGCTCACTTGCCCAATCAGGAAACAGAGACAATACTATGTACCTAATGTGACCAATCACAACTAAGCAATACAGTACAAATTTCAAATGACCCCAATAAACCCATAAAGGAAAGTATTTTTGAAAAGATAGTAAAATTAAAATTGTATTAATAATTAAATCAGAGGAAAACACAACCAGTTTGTGAATGTTCTGTGGACGGAAAAAGAGACTGAATTTGCCTAAGAAATCATAAGTTGTGAATTTGTCATTCAGCTGTACAGGAAAAATAAAGAAAAAACATGAAAGAAAATTTTCTAGGCCCCTCTCACTGTTACACCCTATATATCATTACACAGCAATTACCACAATATAATTCCAGATACTTTTAGACTATCAACAACAAACATAATAATAATACACATTACTTGTTCTATAGTAGTGCCAATGATCCGTAATTGAGACAGGGCCCCATTGTGCTAGACACTCACAGTAGTTATTTACATACCGTACCAAGGTAAATGAAAAGAGTGTTGAGGTCTGTCTAAGACTTTGTCTACACTGGAACTTCGTCGGCAAAACTTTTGTCATTCAGGGGTGTTAAAAACACACACACCCCGAACGACAAACGTTTTATCAATGAAAAGCGCCAGTGTGAACAGTGCTTTGTCGGCAGGAGCGCTCTCCGGCCGACAAAGCTGCTGCTGCTAGTGGGGGGTGGAAGTTTTTTGTCGGCAGAAGAGCTCTCTCCTGCCGACAAACAGCAGCTACACTGCATGGCTTTTAGCAGCACGGCTATAGCGGCACAGCCGTGTCGCGAAAAGTTGCGTGGTGTAGACAAAGCCTGAAACACAGCAACGTATGGGAATTCAAGGTTAAATATCAGCCCTTCTGTATCAAAACACAACAGGGGATCAGCTACCGTAGATAATGTTAAGGATGCTACCTTGTTTTGAGCAATGATCTGGGGTTTGAATATGAGCTGTAGTGCTTTAGTGAACTTAAGCCAAAATGCATAATGTTATTTTAATGATTTTTTTAATGTAAATGTCCTTTGGTTATTTTAATGTGGTTTTTATTGCAATATGATCTGTAGCATTAGAACAGTGCCATGCACTTTTATAGCATCTTTCATCCAAGCAAATCAGGGCACTCTACAGATATGCATTAACTTAGTCTGAAGCAGAGCCGTGACTATTATTAAGCCCATTTTGCAGATCAGTCTGGATACTCAAATGGCCCTTATGGATGCAGTGAGCACTTCTGTCTATTTACAGGTACTCGCAGTGAGGGAAACTGACATGTTAAGTGACTTGTTCAGTGTCACATAATGGCAGCTTTAGAAAGACTCCTGCTTCTAAGCACTTGACACACTACTTTCCTTTTTCAGAGCTTATGAGTTGCAAATACAATTGCCATGCTGGTTATTTGTGATATGATATTATCTAATGCAAGTATCTATTCTTTAATCTCTCCATCTTTAAAACTCTCACCTTTTCTAATTAAAACCCAACAGTTTCACCTCATTTTGCTTTGTAACTGGGAATTTCATATAATTTAGATACAATAACTATAAATCATCCCAGATTCACTCCAGACTGGGCCCTCTTGTTCCCTTGAAAGGTTTCTGAACCTTTTAATGAATGTGGTCTGAGTTGTATGTTTGTAAAGAAAGACAACACCGGCAGATCTTTGCCTGGTTTTGTGTTTCACTGCAACCTCAGCTCCAGTGGGAACTAGAGACTGGCTTGTACCAAACCACTGGACCCAAACTCCCCTGAATTTTGGAAAAGTTGGGAACCAGATTTGGATTCAAACTTTGCAGCTTGGGCATATCACATGCATCATTCTGAGTGATTGGGCTTAGTACCAAAATATGAACAGTGAGCACATATTTTTATATAGCTAGGCTGGGGTTTTCAAAGCAGCCTAAGGGAGCTAGATACCCCAATCCAAGCCTTAAACAATAACTAGTTTGCATCAAAAGGAAATATTTCAATTTCTGCAAATGTCATGGGATCCTTTTAGACTACGTTCCATCCTCTCGGATTTAAATATAAATGTGGTCAAAATCTTTTTCACTAAAGAGTTATTACATTCCCTTAGGCTTTCCTCCTTGTTAGTATTTCTGTATCAGTTGCACAACAAACACACTCAGCTCTCTGCTTCTGATCATGCTCACAGTATGTACTCTGGGAGTAATGATCCCCATAACTGGTAAGTTGAACATACTCGTAGCCTTTCCAAGAGGTGTCTTCATCCTGTAAGCTATTTTGTTTCAGTTTGCAAGAACCCTGCATACCTTTTCGCCATCAGACACCAAGACTTCACATTCTCAGCATAACACAAACCCAGATGAAGGCTGTCAGAAACAGTTAGCAAATCTGTTCAGGCTCCGCAAGACCTGGAGAGCAATAATACACAAAGAGGACCAAATTCAGATCTGGTGTTTCTCCATTGACACCAGATCTGAAGGTGGCCTGGGGGTTTTACATGTATTGCCTACCAGTCAAGTTTGATCTATTTTGATTGACCACTACATTAGTGAGATAATCCTAAATGCTCTGGTTATAAGATATTTATCAGCAGTCGAGCATTTAAGGGCCCTTAACAAAGTTGCTGTTTTCAATTTTCAGATAATTAAACTAATCTTTTATTTTAATCGCTTATTATTTATAGCATGTCTAGTCAATTTTCAGAAAGTATCATTGCAGTTTTGAATGATCTGTTGCTTTCAGCACTTTCTTCTAACCTGGAAAGTTCCAAGAAATCAGACCTTGACATCATGATGGTCATAGTGTATGGAGAAGCTATTTTCAATAATATTTGAAAGGGTCTTACACTTTATTAGTTATAATTTTTCTCTGCCTCCAAGGTCTGTACAGTGGGCTGATGGTATTAATAATCTATCCAGGTGGTAGCCCTGTATTTTAATGATCAGAGCAGCAAATCTTTGTGAGTGGACAGGTACAAAAATAGTATAATCAGAGAGTGAGTTTTGCAAAAGTGCTCTGTATTGGCCTAATTTTGCCCCCATTCATGTCAAATGATAAGACTCCCATTGACTTGAACGGGAGTCCATACAGCTTTCAGAGTAACAGCTGTGTTAGTCTGTATTTGCAAAAAGAAAAGGAGTACTTGTGGCACCCAAACAAACCCACTCTCCTGTTGGTAATAGCTTATCTAAAGTGATCACTCTCCTTACAATGTGTATGATAATCACACGGGGGGGGGGGTATGATTATCATACACATTGTAAGGAGAGTGATCACTTTAGATAAGCTATTACCAACGGGAGAGTGGGTTTGTTTGGGGGGGGGTGGGGGGGGAGAAAACCTGGATTTGTGCTGGAAATGGCCCACCCTGATTATCATACACATTGTAAGGAGAGTGATCACTTTACATAAGCTATTACCAGCAGGAGAGTGGGGTGGGGGGAGAGAAAACCTTTTGTAGTGATAAACACCCATTTTTTCATGATTTGTGTGTATAAAAACAAACATCTTCTGTATTTTCCACAGTATGCATCCGATGAAGTGAGCTGTAGCTCACGAAAGCTTATGCTCAAATAAATTGGTTAGTCTCTAAGGTGCCACAAGTACTCCTATCCATACAGCTTGACTCTCATTTACACAAAGGCCTCGTTACAGTGCTCTGGTGATATAGAGAGGGCCTTAAAAGTGTCCTGTTACACTAGCAGAGTGGTCTTGATGTAAAATGAGAATCAGGCTCACACTGTGTTAAAATCTCTACTTTTCTGAATCCTGTGGATTGCATATAGAATACCTGATGGTGTGGTATAAACAACTCAGATGCCCTACATAAATCATTCCTGCCTTTGTCACACATCCTAAACTCCTGTCAATAAAACCCTATATGATACCATCATGTATTTGCTTTCTGTGTCTCACATACTTTAGGCTGTAATCATTCTTCCTTCCACTGTAAATCGTGAATTCAAACCACTTCTATCTCTATCAAATACAAACACACAGAGCAAACAAAAGTTTGGTTATTTTTTTCTAAAAAAAAACCAACCACATTTTATTTATGGAAATTTGACAGATTTTACTCACCAAATAATTTTTTTTTAAAATGATATATTATACTGAAAAATGACAATCTATGCCCCCAAAAAATCACGATCCTTGTAAACCACTATTAAGAGAAGGGATGCAGATGGGAGAGAGAACAAAAATAGCCGATGGGTCAAAATCAGTGTCAGACTACATCAATTTGTTCTGCATTTGCAGAGTGCCCAGCACACGGGGGTCCTGTGCTATGGCTCTTGGACGGTGTGGTGATATGGATAGTAATTTTATTAGTAGTAAAAAGAAAAGGAGTACTTGTGGCACCTTAGAGACTAACCAATTTATTTGAGCATAAGCTTTCGTGAGCTACAGCTCACTTCATCGGATGCATACTGTGGAAAGTGTAGAAGATCTTATTATATACACATAAAGCATGAAAAAATACCTCCTCCCACCCCACTCTCCTGCTGGTAATAGCTTATCTAAAGTGATCACTCTCCTTACAGTGTGTATGATAATCAAGTTGGGCCATTTCCAGCACAAATCCAGGTTTTCTCACCCCCCCCCCCACACCTGGATTTGTGCTGGAAATGGCCCAACTTGGTTATCATACACATTGTAAGGAGAGTGATCACTTTAGATAAGCTATTACCAACGGGAGAGTGGGTTTGTTTGGGGGGGGGTGGGGGGGGAGAAAACCTGGATTTGTGCTGGAAATGGCCCACCCTGATTATCATACACATTGTAAGGAGAGTGATCACTTTACATAAGCTATTACCAGCAGGAGAGTGGGGTGGGGGGAGAGAAAACCTTTTGTAGTGATAAACACCCATTTTTTCATGATTTGTGTGTATAAAAACAAACATCTTCTGTATTTTCCACAGTATGCATCCGATGAAGTGAGCTGTAGCTCACGAAAGCTTATGCTCAAATAAATTGGTTAGTCTCTAAGGTGCCACAAGTACTCCTATCCATACAGCTTGACTCTCATTTACACAAAGGCCTCGTTACAGTGCTCTGGTGATATAGAGAGGGCCTTAAAAGTGTCCTGTTACACTAGCAGAGTGGTCTTGATGTAAAATGAGAATCAGGCTCACACTGTGTTAAAATCTCTACTTTTCTGAATCCTGTGGATTGCATATAGAATACCTGATGGTGTGGTATAAACAACTCAGATGCCCTACATAAATCATTCCTGCCTTTGTCACACATCCTAAACTCCTGTCAATAAAACCCTATATGATACCATCATGTATTTGCTTTCTGTGTCTCACATACTTTAGGCTGTAATCATTCTTCCTTCCACTGTAAATCGTGAATTCAAACCACTTCTATCTCTATCAAATACAAACACACAGAGCAAACAAAAGTTTGGTTATTTTTTTCTAAAAAAAAACCAACCACATTTTATTTATGGAAATTTGACAGATTTTACTCACCAAATAATTTTTTTTTAAAATGATATATTATACTGAAAAATGACAATCTATGCCCCCAAAAAATCACGATCCTTGTAAACCACTATTAAGAGAAGGGATGCAGATGGGAGAGAGAACAAAAATAGCCGATGGGTCAAAATCAGTGTCAGACTACATCAATTTGTTCTGCATTTGCAGAGTGCCCAGCACACGGGGGTCCTGTGCTATGGCTCTTGGACGGTGTGGTGATATGGATAGTAATTTTATTAGTAGTAAAAAGAAAAGGAGTACTTGTGGCACCTTAGAGACTAACCAATTTATTTGAGCATAAGCTTTCGTGAGCTACAGCTCACTTCATCGGATGCATACTGTGGAAAGTGTAGAAGATCTTATTATATACACATAAAGCATGAAAAAATACCTCCTCCCACCCCACTCTCCTGCTGGTAATAGCTTATCTAAAGTGATCACTCTCCTTACAGTGTGTATGATAATCAAGTTGGGCCATTTCCAGCACAAATCCAGGTTTTCTCACCCCCCCCCACACACCTGGATTTGTGCTGGAAATGGCCCAACTTGGTTATCATACACATTGTAAGGAGAGTGATCACTTTAGATAAGCTATTACCAGCAGGAGAGTGGGGTGGGAGGAGGTATTTTTCATACTTTATGTGTATATAATAAGATCTTCTACACTTTCCACAGTATGCATCCGATGAAGTGAGCTGTAGCTCACGAAAGCTTATGCTCAAATAAATTGGTTAGTCTCTAAGGTGCCACAAGTCCTCCTTTTCTTTTTGCGAATACAGACTAACACGGCTGTTACTCTGAAACCTTTATTAGTAGTAGTATTAGTTATGGTGCCCAACTTGGTGGGAGGACTCCTGGGTTCCCTTCCTGTCTCTGCCACTGACTCAGTCTGTGACTTTGGGCAAGCCCCTTAGTCTCTGTGCTGCAGTTTCCTCCTCTCTATAATGGGGATGATACACTATCACATAAATTGTAAACATACAATGACTGGATTTAGTATTTTATATTCCTTCTTGTTGCTGTTCCAGAAATTCAGACAGTGGAAGCAAAAATATAAACAGTCTCTCACCTTCATCCCAAAAATTGTTTTTCATAATATCCATATCCATTGCTTTGCATTTCTTAAATATATATATATATTTTTATTGAGAGATTTGAACTGATTTTGGTTACCAATGGGTAGTTACACAGAAAGTATTTGCATTCCAAAGTTCCCAGCACCTTTACAATGGTTAGCATTACAGTCACAACCCTCCCTTCCCCATTATGTTTTTTAACTTAACCAATATTCCTCAAGCTCTGGGAACCTAATGGCGGTAGCATCTAAGGGTACATCTACACTGCAAGTAAATGCTGGTGGCTGGCCCATGTGTACTGGCTTTGGCTACAGGACTGTTTAATTACACTACAGTGTAGATGCTTGGGCTGGAGCAGGCTCCGGACCCCCACAAGATGGGTGGTGGATGGGAGGGGGTGTCCTAGAGTCCGGGCTCCAGCTCCAGCCTGAATGTCTTCACCATAATTAAACAGCCCCTTAGCCCAAGCCAGCTGACATGGGCCAGCTGCCTGTGTTCAATTGCAGTGTAGACATATGCTCAGAATGTACATTTGGTTTCTAAGTTCCCAGTTCCTTCCTGATTTTTTTGAGGAATTTCTGCTGTACCAATGGGGTGGCACATAAAACCAAGTTAATGCACAGTAGAAGCTTTCATGGTCTCTAATCTTGATGACAAAACTACTCGAACAAACACGTCTTGTGTCACCAATATATATTATGTAAAACCTTGTGACTTTGATTATGTGTCTATAATACAGATTAGTCTGTTTGGGTGTTTGGTGCTGACCTCCGATAAGCTCCTAAAGTATTAGCAAGAATTTGCAAGTGACAGGCAGGCAGAGGCGCTACTCTGTCTAATCCTATTCTAGGAACGCCAATCATATTGTTCTAAACAGTTTGTTTCCCTCCTCATGGCATTGGATTATTTCTACCCCTCTGCCTCCCCACACACAACTGCTTTGATGTATCACACATATTGAAAGATTTAGCTAACGTTATGGACTCAAGCCAGGGTGACAGCAAAAACAACTTTGAAATAGGACACAGGGACTGTACCCGCAGGAAGGTAATGCTGTCAATCACCAAGGAGAGTACAAGCTGCCCTTTAGTTACAGCTCTGCTGATTACTGTATTGAATGGTATAGGGTCTGATCCAAAGCCCAGTCTAGTCAATGGAAAGAGTCCTATTGATTTCATTGGCCATGTATCAGGAACATGGAGAGGAATATCAGACATAGAGGTATAGTCCATAAATTTAAAACACTGTGATTCACATTTGTGATAGTTTTGCACACTTGCCTGAAAAGGTGAAGTGCTCTTTGCTCTATGCAGACAAGTAAGGCTTACGTGGTGCATGAATCTCACCCTGACCTTCTGCACAGGGGGTCAGTTTCATGTAAAGAAAATAAACCAGTTGAATCAAATTTAGGCCTCACCTCAACAAAGTACTTAAGCAGTTGCTTAACTTTATGCATGTGCTGAAATGCATTGCTGAATTGAGGCCCTGTCCTTGTTATAAGCAGCTACAACTCCCGGTGTAATCATAAGAACAGCCATCAGACCAAAGGTTCATCTAGCCCAGAGTCCTGTCTTCTGACAGTGGCCAGTGCCAGTTGCCCCAGAGGGTATGAATGGAACAGGTAATCATCAAGTGATCCATTCCCTGTCACCCATTCCCAGCTTCTGGCAAACAGAGGCTAGGGACACCATCCCTGCCCATCCTGGCTAATAGCCATGGATGGATCTATCCTCCATGAACTTACCTAGTTCTTTTTTTAACCCTGTTATAGTCTTGGCCATCCACAACATCAAAAGGCAGGGATGGATTTAGCCCTTAGTCATTTGTTGCCGTGACGGCTGTCATATATGGCTTGAGAGAGTCCAATGAGGGAAGGCAGTCTGGGGGGGAGAGGGGGACAAAATAATGTCAGAACTAGCGATGGGTCTCTGCCAACCCCTCCCCCCATGAACTCATGGTCCATCTTTTTATTCTGTGTGCATACAGCACCTAGCATAAGGGGATACTGGTCCATAACTGGGGCTCCTAGGTGCTACTGAAATACAAATAAATAATAATAATAATTAATAATAACTCTGAGAGGGGTTGGGATCCATATATTGCAGCTGAGACTTGCTATGAGTCTGAGCCAACCCAGTTTTAGACATTAATCCACTGAACAATTTTCAGTTGTTATCCAAACTTTTTGGACTTCTTAACATGAGCCTCTGAGCTGATGTACCACTACCCTTGGGTTCCAAATTCCCTGCCTTGGTGGTTCAGAAATTTTCTGTGCACGTC
Organism: Chelonia mydas; assembly: GCF_015237465.2. Classification (NCBI taxonomy): domain Eukaryota; kingdom Metazoa; phylum Chordata; order Testudines; family Cheloniidae; genus Chelonia; species Chelonia mydas. The sequence goes on from NC_051254.2 coordinate 12,938,787, forward strand.
CCAAGGAACAGCAGAGCTCAGTGACTCATTCCGCCGCACTTAGTACAAACATTTCAAAGTGTGCAGATTGAGCACTGATGTAGATAAGACAATAATAAAATCACAAGGCCAACTGAGAATATGATTGAATGATATACACATATATTCATAGTAGTCACTTGTGTGGTGATGTTCTTCCCAACACTGCAGTCCTTACATAAGCAAAATTCCCCTTAAAGTCAATGGGAATTATACCTCTGGAAGGAGTGTAGGACCTGGCTTCAACTACATGTCCCATTGCAAGATGTGTCAGTTTCATGAGTCTGATGTAATCAGAAATCTATTCTATACAGGTTCTTATGTTGTGCTCATCACAAGAGTATCTGGTTACATGCGGTGGCTGTGACATCATAGCTGTGAAATAAGACAGTTTTAAAGTGTAAAAAAATCTCGAACAGCTCTCACATTTTAGCCAGAGTTCTGTATACAAATGAATTAAGATCAACTGAATGTTGATTGGCTGAGTCACATATGATGTCACAATTCAACCACACAAAACTTTGGAAAAGAATATTGGAAAAAAATATAGAAAAAACAACTTTGTTTATTTAGAACACTTTGGAAGGAAAACAACTTTGAAATTTTGATTTCCCCATCGCTTCCCTAAAACAGGTTTTTGACCAGCTCTATTCAAAGTTTCTCTAAGCAATAGCAACTTATACTGTATCCGCAAAAAGAAAAGGAGTACTTGTGGCACCTTAGAGACTAACAAATTTATCTGAGCATAATAAGACCTAAAAGTGGCAATTCGTCAACAAAAAAACTTCAAAAACAGACTCCAACAAGAGACTGCTGAATTGGAATTAATTTGCAAACTGGATACAATTAACTTAGGCTTGAATAAAGACTGAGAGTGGATGTGTCATTACACAAAGTAAAACTATTCCCGCCCCCCACTGTTCCTCACATGTTCTTGTCAAATGCTGGAAATGGCCCAGCTTGATTATCACTACAAAAGGTGTTTCTCCCCACCCCCCGCTCTCCTGCTGGTAATAGCTTCACCTTACCTGATCACTCTCCTTACAGTATGTATGGTAATACCCATTGTTTCATGTTCTCTGTGTATATAAATCTCCCCACTGTATTTTCCACTGAATGCATCCGATGAAGTGAGCTGTAGCTCACGAAAGCTTATGCTCAAATAAATTTGTTAGCCTCTAAGGTGCCACAAGTACTCCTGTTCTTTTTGCAAATACAGACTAACACAGCTGCTACTCTGAAACCTGTCATTATACTGTATTGTTATTTAGGTTGAAAGGAGTCAGAGAACCATAGCATAGTGGAACGTGAGGCCATTAATCAATGCCAACTTAGAGCCTCCATATCTCAGCTTGTGTTTATGGTCTAATTGATAAACACTGTGTCACTACCAAGGCAAAACTCGGGGATTTACGGGTTTGTTTTAGACCAGATTGGAGCAGCTAGAGGTCACAGCAGGATTTATTTTCTTGGATTGGTTTGCATGCATGGATTAAAAAAGAATATCCAAAAAAATATGTGGTGAATGACCAGCACCCGCACCTCATGTTAGAAACGTTACCTCAAGTCAAAGTTCCTCTGAGAACAAGCAGGCAGGAGCAGCTTTTAGTGGAAAATAGCATGGCAGAAGGTATGGTGGGTTTACCACACTAAGTTAATGGGATGGAGTGAGACAGGATGGACATCCCCAAAAGTTTTAGAGTGGGAATTTTAAAAGCACTCATCACGGGCCTAACCCTGCTCTCATTGGTGCCATGGCAGAACTCTCATTATCTTGAGTGGGAGAAGAGGCAGGTCAATACCAGGCACTTGTGAAAATCCAAGTGAAATCCACCCTTGTGTAGAGAACTGGCACTGTTTAAACCAGGCATAAGTGGAACTGAAGTGGCACCTAAGCCTCATGTATTTGGACTTTCACTTGAGATGGAGATGAAGCAAACAGCAGAGGTGACTAAATTGAGCCAACATAACTCGTTAGAAGACTTTTGGCCCCCCCACCGGATAAACACAAAACTTGAAAAGTTTCAGACTGACAGTGACCTGTTTTGAAGATCAGTGGTTTGTCAATCATACTATTGGGTGATTCTACGTAGCGCTGCCATAGTGCATTCCAATTGAGAAACTTTAGATACAGGAAGGGAATCTTTGGTTTCAGTGAAGTGCTTTTATTTAACGATCACATAAATGACATCATAGATGAAAATGAATTAAATATTTTACTCAGAGAGCCCCTAAACTGACTGACTCCACTTTCTTTGTAGCCAACTTCCTGTTACATACCTTCATGGTCCACAAGATGGCCACACTCACACCTTCATTAATTAAGCTTCACAACACCCCAGGGAGGTATTATTATGATTAATACTTACATTAAGGTAGCAGCCACAGGTGCCAATCAGGATCAAAGGCCCATTGCATGAGGTGCTGTACAAAACACAAAGATAGACACAGCTCCAGCCCCGCTGAGCTAATGATCTAAGAAAAGTGACCCAGGAACAGTGGGAAGAGGGTACAACCGAAACATGCCTCCTTTTTACTGGTTTTAGGAATGGGCAAAATGGGGTGCAACGAGGATATAGCGACAATTTTCAAACCTGGCTGCCTAAAGATAGGCAGTAACATCCATATTTAGGCTGCAAAGTTAAGCACATGTGTAAATCTTTGCTGCTTACATTGACTCTGTCTCTGTCACTCATTAGATTTTTAACCGAACTCCCCAACAGAGTTTAGATTTTCCTGCAGAGAGCTTTCTAGAAAAACCACAGGAGTGATGGGGACAGGGAAGTACCCCATCTTCCTCTGACCCCTCTTTATTCAAACACTCAAGTTTCTTCAAACACTCAAACTGGGCAGCACCAATCAGGTTAAATGCATGTTTTAATCTGGGCATTGATTTTTAGCTCCTCCCCTCTTCTCCCCACCAGACCCTTCATCCCCCCAGCCTTAAAGCCATAAGAGCTTTAAAAATGTTTTTTAAAAGTATAAATTTTAAGGTCCCTGGCTTTACCTAAATCATATTTCTAATCGCCTTAACCAAGCCTGGGGCATGTTCAAATTGTTATAAACATCATTTTGGGTGGGTTGGGGGGATTATATGTTTCAAATGTGATTATACAGCGATATATACGTTCCCTGTGTAATCAGAAATAAAACAATTATAATCCTCAGAAAGACATTTAACAACTATTCTAAACTACTGAGGATTTGATTAAGGGTGTTGGGGAATTAGAATTGAGATGTGAAAAGGGGGAAGGGAAAAGACTTCAAATGCTATTTTCAAAACAATAGGTCATGGTTTTCCAAAAAGGCTTATACAAGGAACAGAAAATGATTCAGTGAGGCTGCTTCATTTTTAAAACAATTGATACAGAGTTTGAGTTACATTAAGTAGTTCGCAGAAGATGTGAAGGTAAGAAACAATCAAACAACAAATCACAGGAGCCTTGATCTCAGACCAGAAAAGGCAAAAAGTAAGGCCCTGATCCTGCAAATACTTACCCGTCTGTTTAAGTAGGTGAGTAGTCCTACTGATGTCAATGCAATTACTCACGTGCATAAAGTTAAGCACGTGGTTAAATGTTTGCAGGATCAGGGCCTGAATGTTGCTCCCAAGGGTATATAGAAGAGCTGTATTCTGTTTTATTAATGGAGTTGCCAACATTATATTTAAAAAATATGGACCAGACCTCAGATGCCTCCAAGTTTGACTTGAACCTCTGGGGGCAAGTCCCTTCTCCCCACCCCCATGCTTTCTAGGGGTTCTCTCTCTCCAGCTCTGGATGCTGCAGAGAACCCAGGGACTCAGGTGCTGGGCCAGCAGCCGCTGCAACTCCTGTTTAGGTTGTGCACAGGTGCCAGGAGGAGCCGAGCTGGAGGCTGCAGTTGCTGGTCTTTTTCTGCTGCGCCACTTGCATGTGTTGTCGGGACTTGGAACCAGAACCTTATGATTCATAGCACAGATCTCTACCACTTGAACCAAAGGAATATCACCATTAGCGTGTAACTGCAGTAGGCTTCTATCCTTTGTGCAGACTAGCCATTGGAGTGGGACACAAGGCACACGGTGCAAGTGTGTTACATATCCTCAAGTCCCAAAAGTTTCCAGGGGAGTGCAGGGTGTACAGAACTTTACACAGAGCCTGATTCTCTGCTACATTGTATTACCATTTATTCCTGTGACAAATGCTTTCAGACCAGACCTCTCCACTCCCAGCAATGGTAGAATTTTACATTCACCCTGCAGAAACCAGTGGAGAACCAGATCGTGGATGAGCTCAGCACTTGACAGGCTTGGGCTAAAAATGAATGTAATATAGGGGTAGGGGGGCTGGGGGAGCATGTGATTTGGTCTGGTTTTTGTGGCATACATTTTGTTAGTTCCAGTGTTTAGGGGTATTAGATAAGTCAGTGTTTAGGGGTATTAGATAATTCCAGAGTACATGGGGAAAAGAGGGAAAGCTAGCGGTGGCAGGCTGGAGGCAAATAAACCCTCAGCTAATCCTCTCTTACATAGACTTTCATGAGAGAACCAGTCTCACCACTCTAAAGAACACTGTGTAATTATGGAGTGGTGAACCCGCGTAGCATTTAAGTATAGACATAGTAATTTGGGCATAAGGATCAGAGGTGAGGGTTCTAGCTCCAGATTCTCAAAGGACTATTATAGGCACCTAACACCAATTGAAATCATTTGGAGTTAGGCACCTAAATACCATTGAGAGTCTAGGCTTTAGTCCCAGCTGGGAAACTGTCTTGCTGAGTGCCCCGCTGTCCTGAAGTGCTCAGATACCACGAATGATGTGATGGGTGTGGTATAAAACCTTGAGTAGAATGAAACAGAATTCTGAACTTGGGCAGCCAGGGAACTGCTCTGTGCCTCAATTTCCCCCATTTTTAAAACGTTGCATAATATGCTCTTTACTGAGAAGTGCTTTGAAATCTGCTCTATGAAAATGCTGAGGCTGTTGGGTTTTGTTTGTTTTTTGCATTAAAGGCATATGACAGAGTATTACAGTACATAAGTGCAAAACTGGGTTCTGAAGCTCTTATTGTTGTTCTACTGCGACCCCTAGTGTCACAATATATTTTTACTAATAAAGCTGTTGATTATTTGGGGCCCACTCACGCAAGCCTTCCGCACACAGAATCCCCCTTGATGTCAATGGGAGTAACACAGAGGGAGACCTTTTAGAATAGGACCTTCTGTCCTTTTTTCCTTTTGGATGGAGCAGTAATTCTGCCCTCATCTTTATGGATTTTCCAGGCCCATATATGTTCAGATTTCTTGCGTTTTCAGAGCGCCGCAGAAAGTATTTGATGTTAGGAATTAACATTTATTGCCACTATTGCCTTAAATTTTAAACTTCTTTTTGGGTACATGTGGTATCGAATGATGTCAGAAACATTGAGGGCCATCCACTCAGCTGTCTGAAAGGGTCTGACAATGTGTTGGAACTGTGGAATTGAATCACTAGGCCAATGTGAAAGTCAAATTTTAATGCACAAGCCTGTGAGCAAGACTTAACAGATACATATGGCAATGAAGTTCACTGCAAGGGGTACAGGAGTAGGTGACCAGGGTTCTGTTTCTGGACTGACTTGTTGTGTGGCCTTGGAAAAGTCACTTGACATTGAGATAATCAGAAAGTGAATAAAAAGAGCCTAAAGCTTTATTAATGATTATTAATTAACTTGAGGGAGAGATAGCTCCCTGGTTTGAACATTATTCTGCTAAACCCAGGGTTGTGAGTTCAAATCCTTGAGGGGGCCATTTAGGATCTGGGGCAAAAATGGGGGATTGATCCCGCTTTGAGCAGGGGGTTGGACTGGATGACCTCCTGAGGTCCCTTCCAACCGTGGTACTCTATTATTATTATTTAAATCTCATGATTTTAAGCCCAGCTCGTGATTTTGTTTTGGGGGCTGGGGAGCCGACATCTGAACGCTTGCTTGGGGTTGGCAACCCAGACAAAGGGTGGGAGCTGCAAACTGCCGGCTGAACACGATGCCCTCCCCAGGGCTGACTGAGCCTCTGCACCAGCCCGGGAGAGGGGGCGGCTCGCGATCCCCGTGTCCCTCCCCACAGCCAGGCCCAAGGCGGCCCAAGGCCCTGTGACGGGCTAGGAACGAAAGGGCGAGGCGCGGGGTGTCACTGGGAATAGGGCCCCTGCGAGGCGAGCTCCGGAGCGGCGGGCGGGCAGTCCGCTCCCGGGGGCGGGAAGGGCCCTGGGCCCGGGCGGAGGCGGCCAGGCCAGGGGGGCCCTGGTCCCCAGCGGGAGAGCGATGAGCGGCCCCCTGGAGGAGCGGGAGCTGCAGGAGAGGCTGCGGGAAGCGGCCGCTCTGGGGGACCTGGAGGAGGTGCGGCGCCTGCTGCGGAGCGGGGCGGACGTCAACTCCCCAAATGAGATCAACGGCTGGTAAGTGCCGCCCCCCGGCTGCCATGACCTCCTGCGCCTCTCCCCCCCCCGGCTGCTATAACCTCCTGCGTCCCCCCCCCCCCCGGCTGTTATAATCCGCTGCACCCCCCCCCCCCCGCTATAACCTCCTGCGCCCCTCCCCCCCGGCTGTTATAATTCCCTGCACCCCCCCCCCCCCCCCGGCTGCTATGACCTCCTGCGCCCCTCCCCCCCGGCTGCTATAACCACCTGTGCCCTTCCCCCCTCTCCCCCGGCTGCTATAACCTCCTGTGCCCTTCCCCCCCCCCCGCTGCTATAACCACCTGCGCCCTTCCCCTCCCCCCCCCCCCCCCCCGCTGCTATAACCACCTGTGCCCCTCCCCTCACTGGCTGGGACAGCTCAGTCGGTCACCCTCTGCCAAGGAGGTCTCTGCTGGGAGGGCTGGGGCGCGCTGCCTGAGGCAGGGCTGTGTGTGAGCAGGGCCTGGCAGCCCGAGGGGTGGGTGTGTGGATGGCCGGTCAGCCAGCCGGCCCCCATCCCTGTTGGTATCAGAGGAGGGGTTTGCGCTGGTGCCCTTGTTCTAAGTCTCTCTGGCCCGCCCTGCTCTCCCGCCCCAGAAGTGGCTGCATGACTCATGCTAACGTTTGTAAGGTGCCTTGGCCTCCTCGGGATGAAAGGCTCAGCTCTGTGTAAGGGAGGCAAGCGGGGCCTGTGGATAGCGCACTGGACTGGAACGAAGGAGACTTGGATTCTGTTCCTAGCTCGGCCAGTGGCCTGCTGGGTGATCTAGGGAACCTCACGTCGGCGCTCTGTGCCTTGATTTTCCCCTCTGTAAAATGGGATAATTATATTGATCTCCTTTGTAAAGTGCTTAGAGACCGAGCCATGAGAAATGTTATATAAGGCTAAGCATTATTATTAACAAAAGTGTGAATGCATGTAGCCTGTAAGGTTGGCACCACGCTTTATTCAGTGTGATTGCGTTAACATGGTAGTACTCTGATTTGTAGTATCAGGGCTCGGATTTATCTGTGTAGATGGGACCAAACTGAGTTATCTCATGTTACTGAACCATGATAAAGCCCTGGGTCAAAATTTTCAAAAGTATAACCCTAAAATGGGGGTTCCAGAGTTCTTATTTAGGTGTCTTAAGTCAGTAGCTGGATTTTTCAAAAGTGTTGAGTATCCTGCATCTCCCATTGACTTTATCAAGAGTGGCTTGATGCACTGTAGTACTGAAAAAATCGGACAGTTTTTAGTGGAGAAGGGCATAAGAAGACTCAATAGTTGGGAGCTGAAGTACAAATTTTTAACAGTGCAGGTGCTTTATTACTGAAACAAACTACCAAAGGCAGTGGTAGATTCTCCATCTATTGATGTCTTCAACTATGGATGCCTTTCTGGAAGATTTGCTTTAATCAAACACATTTTGGACTCAATACCTGGCTGAAATTGAATGGCCTGTGATACACAGAAGGTCAGACTTGGTGATTTATAGGCCCTTATGGTCCTAAAAATCTATGAATATATAAAATTGGACTGCTCGTTTATATGACTAAATGCGGACTTAGGAGGTCTAACTTTAGGCCCTCGTTTTTGAATTTTTAGTCCAAGTCTTTACAGGGGTCTACTATTGTCTGCTTTAATTTTTATTGCACTATATTATATAACAGTTAACATTGCTCAAGTACAGGGACTGCCATCACTGTATTTTATTAATAGCATGAAGCAGTGTTATTTTTGTTTGTTTAGCACTGACAATGTACTCAGTGCACACTGACTGATCGAGGTAAAGGAAGTCCCTGCCCCAAGGAATTTACAACTGAATCATGTTCAGTTTGAACGTGGAAGCGATTCTGGTGTCTCCCAAGTCACCCTTATTCTACATGCAACCTGAGGCAAATGGATTATTATTGTTGTTGGCACATAATGGTTTAGAACTCTGGATTTTGTGGTCGGGGTATAGTTCATTGGAACTACAAAGTCACCAATACATTTTTTTTACACACAGGACTTGTTTGCACTGGGCATGCAAACGGAACCATGCTGAAGTGGTCTCTTGCCTGATTGATGCAGGTGCTGATAAGGAGATTCTCACAGCTAAAGGAGAACTGGCAGCCCAGTTAACGTCAAAGAAAGAAATCAGGAAGATTATGGGAGGTACAATTTACATATTTTGACATTTATTCTAAAATAGTTGGTCTTAGTATTTAGTGGTTTTTCCCTAGTTCAATAGACTGACAGCATTTCTATTATAAAGAGAGGGTCCAGTCTTGTCCTTAAGTCACACCAGTAATGCTTACTCATACAAGTAGTTTCATTGACTTCACTGGCATAATTCATGCAAGGAAGGATTGCAGGTTTTTCTAGGGTTTATATCTTTGCTGTGAACATGTTTTGTGCCAAGATGAAACTTGTGTTAGATGAATTTTGTGGCAGTGAATTTTATGAGTTTACTTTTTTACTCACTTTCCAAAAAAGTTTTGCTCTTCCAATTCAGTTACCTGTTTTAAAAATTTTTTTAGATGGAGTGTGCCTTTCTATAATTGGTAATCCCTTATCTATGTATAGTTTAAAAGATTATACCCCATGTAGGTAAATATGTTAACGTCTTTTGATCTTCCATGTGCACGTACCTAGTGCCTTGCAGATATTTGTAAATGTATTCTAATATGTTGTAAGAAATTGTTGGAATCAGGACTCCCGAATTTTACTCCTGGTTCTGATACTGATTCACTCTGGGCAAGTTACTTTGGCCTCAGTCATGCTCCCGCGGAAATCAGTATAAATATAAGTGGAAGAATATTTTATGTCAAGCAAAGCCTGAGACAGAGCAGGTCAATATGGACCTTGCTATAGAGAGGAGACAGAGAGTAAGAGGGTGTATGCCGTTTGATTTGCATGACACATTCAGGTTTAAAGGTGATTGCTGATGTATTTCCTCATATGATTTTCAAATTTGTTCAGTGTGGTTATTATTTCACTAGTTAGATAAACCTATTTTACTTTTTTTAGTATGATACTATAGACTGATGATTGCCAACTGCAGTTCAAAAACTCCTCTTGCTAGGAAAGTGCTTTCTTAAGGCTTGTCTATATTGTCTTTACTACAATAATTATACCACTGTAGTGAAAGCGACATAAGCTAAACTGAAAAAAGGTACTCCTATTCGGGAATAAAGAGTGTGTGCACTATAGCAATATAATTATACCGGTATAACTTTATCAGTAAATTTCCCTGTGTAGATAAGCCCTTTGAGACCTCTTTTAGTTACAGAACTCAGAATGAAACTGCTTTTCCAACTCTCATTGAAGTGTTTCCATTGACTTAAATGGAGTTGAATCAAGCCTCAAGCCAAAGACTTTTCTGTATAAGCTCAAATAGACCTGGTCAAGCTGAACCAAAAGTCTTACAAGGCCATTGTATACAGAAGCAACTGCTACGTTTTAGGAGTGATGGCTTCCCAGAATGTCATAGCTGTGTTATGACTTCCTGGCAGTAAAATTTAACCTTCTCCATACACACGACAAAACACGTTGGTATATTTAAAAAGCTTATGCCACACACATGCAGAGAAGCAAGCCCAAAATTAGATATGTGACACTCTTAGAAATAGTGCAGATATGTCTGATTGAGTCCAGTGTTTCTGTACCATAGAAATTTCACCTTTTGTAACTTTCAGTGGGCATGCGTGTATATGTTAATGATATTTGTATGGGGAATAGGCCTCTTTTAAATTCAGGCTGGTAACTGACAATCCACAGAGTGTGTAATAGCTGCATGATTGCTGTGTAAATGCATATGCAGCTAAGTACAGGCTTCCATTACTATTTTCACAGTCATTTGTGTGATTGGTATAATCTTTGAAAACTGGTTTTTCCTTTGTCTGGGCAAAAATCTGTATCTGTTATACACACGCACAGCAGGACAACATGACTTGGGTTCTGACTTTTGAAAGTTTAGGCTGACATGTCCAAGGGAAATGAGCTCCCACATAATTCCTGCCTGATATGTTTGTCTGGTCACTAATAATTCATGCCCAGCTTTTTAAAGGAATTTAGGTGTCTAGCTCCCATTGATTTCAAAGGAAGTTAGGTATCTAAATACCTATAAAACCTGGGCCTCACTTACCAGGTATGGGATATGTGTCACTTTCACCCTCCTAAACAAATTTAGTTGTGCATCCCCAGGAAAACTGAGAGCATCTTGTTTGGGCTGCCTTGGCATTCTTATTGTTAATGGGCCTACGCCTGCAGTTCTTATTCAAGCCAAATTTGTTGCAATAGTTCAGCGAATGTGAGGACTGCAGGATTGGACCCTATGTTGAACACCTGCCAACTGAGAAAAATGTTCCACTTCCTTTGCTGGCATCTATGAAAACCAATTATTTTAAATAATGTCTTTAAAAAAATCATATCAAAACTAAGATTTAGCGAAGAAACTACTTCTCAATCTGATCCTTTCAGAGATGGTGAACAGGCATTGCTGTATTTAAAGGCATCGCTTGTATCTGCTTTGATGGTTTAATTATTTTTCTTTGGCTTTTTTTTTGGCTTCCCACTCAGAGTTTGTACAAAAATTTCTTCCCTCTTGATTTTTATTCTTTTCTTTCATTTCACACTGCCAACATTTTGCCATGTTTCCAAGTGCCCATAGGCTCAAGCTACATTGGTGCAATTCTTGTGATTTTTTGCAAGATGATGTAATTTTGTGAGACACAGTAGGAAAACTCTAATTTTAAATTTAAATTGGGGAATATGGTAATATTTAAATAACAAGTTTTTCTCTCTCTCTCCCCCGCCCTGAAGTGGAGGAAAATGAATTTCAAGAAGTGGAAGACTTAAACTTGCCAATTGTTGCAAACTATTTGGCCAATCCACCCTTCCCTTATGTTTACACTAAAGAAAGCAACAGCATTCCAGCCATCTCAACAGCATCCCAGAATGAAAGCACTTCCGTCTCTTCTGTTTCTCTGTGTGAAACTAGTCCTTGCTCATCAGCAACTCATGTCGAAAGCATATGCACATCCATGTCGTCACACAGCGAAGATCGTTTTCCTGTGGTACGCTCTAAGGAAGGCCAGCCCATCCCATCAGCACCCATCGTGGTGCCAGAATATCCAAAACCTAGAGTCCAGAATGGCCCCATTTGTCAGCCATCTATGTCTCATAATAGAGGCCTCTTTTCTCCAGTAGCATCTAAACAGCCTGTACCTCAGCAACAGAATGGCTCTCATACTGGGGCTGCACCGACATTTCAGCCACTTTTCTTCACCGGAACTTTTCCATATAATATGCAAGGTAACAAAGTGTAATTTTCCAAGATTGTGCATCCATGTTTGCATCTCTAGTTGGGAACTGAAGTGAGGGTGTGTTTCATGTTGCTCTTGATCTCTCTTTCCATCCTCTAGGAGGAGAGGTAGAAATGTTGCGGGAAATGTCAAAGGGACAGTATGGTGGCAGAAAGAGCGATCTAGTCCTGCTCTGTTTCAAATGCTCTCCCCATTCTGCTAACTAGAATAATTGTTGTATTATTTATACAGTACTATAAATGTGTTACAGACAATTACATCTGCTTTTCCACTTCTGGAGAGATTCCAGTCTAAAACCCAAACAATATAAAAATCACAAACTTTGCCAAATATGATACAAGGTGTAATAACTCTCTTGTAAACCAATACAACTTGTAATTTAGGGCTTGTCTATAGAGGGAGTTATTCTGGAATAGCTGGAATAAGAGTTAATCCACTTCAAATTCACACCCTGCTTTATTCCCGATTATTTTGTGTGTAGACAAGCCCTTAGTAACAAACTTAGCTTCTTTTTCTGAGTTTCCTTTACATCTCCTAATACTGTTTTCAAATGAATTTCATTGCTGTTGAAACCAAACCCTTCATTAGTCATACTGGGTCTGCTCTGTTACACTGATGTGAATTCAGAAAACCTTTCTTAAAGTCAGTGGAATTATTCGCAATTTACTCTAGTGTAACTGACCAGAATGTGGATAATTACATGCATCCTGTTTGCTCTCACAAGTGGAAGATCTCATATATCATTATAACATGATTATGAAGCTGTGCTGCTGTTTGTGTTTAATCAGAAAAATCTGTTTTAATTCCCATTTCAGCCATAAACTGAATTGTTAGAACCCCCAAAATAGAAATTGTATTCCAAACCAGTCATTTTGTCCTGTCTCCCGCCACCACCTCTTTATCAGGCCCCGCTGCTCACTGTAGACACAAATATACCACAAACTCCTAACATTGCCATCTCATAGAGCATGTGCAAACTGATTCAGCATTTCTGGTAGTTAAGAGGGCTCAGATGAAGAGAGATGCAGATTTTCTTCACTTGAGTTGCTGAGTCAGATCCAGCTTGAGCCCCTGAGCCTGCAGGCGACTCCATGCTGGAAGACCCCTGAACCTGTGCAAGCCCCAGATGTCAGTGAGGTTCCATGCAGTCACACGGGTGTGAGAATTTGAGATTGGAACCTCTGAAAATTTTTCTGTTAATCCTTCAGTTTAATCTTTGTGGGCTTTGCAACATTACTTTGTCTGGCTGATGGACAGGTGTCCATATCACAAAACTAGCACTATTGTCCCCCTTGATGAAAGAGCAAAGACTGACTAGACTATCAATTCTCAACTACTTTCTTGCTTCCTGAGGTGGTCCCTCCAGCTTAGAGTTGAGTGTTAATAAGTTTGCACCACACTTGTCTCTGCTGTATCTGATCTGTGTGGAAGGCTTCCAGAGACCATGGTACATATCTGGCCCCCATTACAGTAGTTAGTCCTGAGGGCATTCTCACCAAAAAATTCTGTGGACATTTTAAAATTCTGCAAGTTTTATTTGTCAATAAATAAATACAGAGGCTTCAGCATGGCAGTGGGGAGCACAGGCTACTGGCTGGCAGGAGGTCTGGGTGCAGGAGGGCTCCAGATGCAGGGGTTGAGGTTCAGTGGGGTAGGGTTCAGGTATGGAGGGCTAGGGGAGTTCTGGATGTACCTGGTGAGGCTTGGCAGGGGTGTCTGGGTATGGGAAGTCCAGATGCATGGGGGTTCGGTGGATGGGGGAGCAGCTCCCCACACAGTGACCCTTTCCTCCCCAGTTGAGGCGCGATGAGGGCAGGAGGATGCTGAGCTGGGGGAGGTTTCTGGGGGTGGTTCTGACACAGCCCCAGACACTTCTTGCACGGGAACTGGAAGTCCTGTCCTTTCCTGCCTCCAGCTCAGCCACGACAAGCAGCTGATCCCGGGCTCAGGGTAGGAGCCACTGGCTGGGGTGTTCCCAGCCCTGCAGTGATTTACCTCTCTGCCGGCTGCTTGAAACAATGTACCTGATCTGCTAGGGAGTGGTGTGTGACTGCTCTTGCAGCTTCCCTGTCAGAAAGTCATTTTTCTGCTGGAAAGCAAAGAAATCTGGGGGGGACATGAATTCAGTGCACACGCAGTGGTGCAGAATTCCCGTAGGAGTATACAGTAGTATCTGTGCTATCATGAGCACTAAATTCACAGGGGAGAAGAAAGAGGAATCCATTCTGATAGAGACTTTAGAATATTGTATAATTTTCTTTTAAATAAGCCCATATCATTTTAAGGTTTCCTCTGTAGTTTTGGGTTGTTTCCTTCATTGTGGATATGTGTTACTGGACTTTATATGGGTATCTCAGGTTTAAATCCTTGTAAGAGTGACTCTGGTGTTATGCCAACAAAATCTGAATTCAAATAATAAAATGTAAATTCTCCCTCAGTTTCAGTCAAGATTATATCAGACCTCTTCCCACACCATAATTATTATTATTATTATTTTTTTTACTAGAACTGGTGCTTAAGGTAAGAATTCAGAACCTTAGGGAAAATGACTTCATTGAGATTGAATTAGACAGACAAGAACTGACCTATCAGGATCTACTCAAAGTCAGTTGCTGTGAACTGGGTGTTAATCAAGAGCAAGTGGAGAAGATTAGGAAGTTACCAAATACGTTGGTAAGAAAGGTAAGAGGAACTTCCATATTTAATTGCTTATCGGATATTATTCATTTCATTTCTCTGTTACCTTGGACTTTGGAGTACAAAGATCAGCTACTGACTTTAGACTCCAAAGAATTGCACTCTCTTCACGAACTGACGACCACATAATTTTTTTTTAAGTATTCAGGCCCAAAGAAATATTTCATAGGAAGGAAATAATGCAGTTTCATCATGATCTAGTAAAAAAGTATTTCTTTTTATCAAAGTGGACAATAAACTCTCAAAGCAGGTGAAATCACAGGCACCTATAGTTGCCAGGTATTTGAAACATAAGACTGAAAGCACAATGTGCATGTTTCTCTCTTGAGCATGTCATTAGTATGTGGAAATGGAAGTATCTTTGTGTGTGTGGCGGTGGGGGGGGGAGAATACCCTACCTCAGCTTTTGTTGCAAATAATGTATAAGGGTACCCCATCAGCAATGTAAACATTCCTTTGTGTTCAGACAACACAGCTCTCGTGGGGCTGTGTCTGAAATCAACTGGCCTTGTCTGCATGACTTTCAGTTAATCTGACACATGCACTGACCTTAGCAATGTTCCGGTCAGATCCTTTTACTGCTTAATTCAGTAAGTACAAACAGTGGGTACTTGAAGAATGGAAAAGTCATCTTAACGGTATTGAGAGATTCCATCATGGAGCAAAACAAATAATGACACATCTGTTAACTAGAAAAAATAGTACTTGTACCTCGGGGTGGGGCAAACTTTTTGGCCTGAGGGCCACATCTGGGTGGGGAAATTGCTTGCAGGGCCGGGGCAGGGGGTTGGGGTGCAGGAGGGGGTGCAGTGTGCAGGAAGGGGCCAGGGGTTGGGGCAGAGGAGGGGTGCGCGGTGTATGAGGGGGCTCAGGGAAGGGGGTTAGGGTGCAGGAGGGGTGTGGAGTGCAGGAGGGGGCTCAGGGCAGGGGGTTGGGGTGCAGGGTGCAGGAGGGATTCAGGCTCCAGCCTGGTGCCGCTTACCTGGAGTGGCTCCTGGGGGCAGCGGCATGCACTGGGGCCAGGGAAGGCTCCCTACCTGCCTGCCCTGGCCCCACGCTGTACCACTCCGGGGAGCGGCTGACACCTGTGTGGCCCCTTGGCGGGGTGAGAGGGCGCGCAGAGGGCTCTGCATGTTTCCCTCGCCTGAGGGTACCTCCCCCAAAGCTCCCATTGGCCGTGGTAACCCGTTCCTGGCAGAGCTCTCTGCCTCCTCCCCCCCCCCAAAAGCCCTGAGGGGCCGGATCCGGCCCACGGGCCGTAGTTTGCCCACCCATGTTGTACCTGGCAGTTGGTTAATGCTTGCTTTCACAGGCTTGACCTTGTTTATACACATTTGTAGACATTTGCTTTTTTTGTTTTCATCCTTTTAAGGACAAAGATGTTGCAAGACTTCAAGATTTTCAAGAACTGGAGCTGGTTCTAATGAAAAGTGACAACTCTCGTTTTAGAAATGCTGCATCAACACTGACGGAGAGGTCTTGCTACAATAGTAAAGCATCAAAGCTGACTTACTGAACTTTCTAGGATGTGAGAATTATATGCTGCTGTCTTCTGAAGCAGTGGATTAACTGTGTATGAAACCTTAAGTTATTGTTAGGGTTAATATTTTAACTAATAATAGTGTATCTTTGATATTTACTATCCCCTTTGCTTTTTTTTAACTTAATATTGTATTCAGATGAAGGGTACCTCATTTGTCTATTAAGCTGACATGCTTCAGATACAAGTCAATAAAGTTTACTGGTTGTATCTGGCATAAGAAGACAGCTGGTCAACTGTTGGCATGAAAAGTAAAGACTTCTGGAAAAATCAATCAGGCACAGTTAGATAGCTGTATCTTTTCTGCATAAATTTGGGCTTCTATGGCTTGTGGCAAAACTGTTGCCCCCTGAAAATGTAAATACTGCCCTTATTTCTCAGACTCCTCTGGGTGCAGTCTCTTTCTGCTGTCACCAAAACTTTTAAGTGAACTGATGAAGATATAAGGGTTTGTATTAGAGAGAGAGACAGTCTTCAAGAATTTGGTTTTGTACTGCTTTCTCCTTCCTCAGTCTATGAAGAGTCTCAAATCCATGTTTGGGAGTGGAGTTTAGCCATCTGATTACTGTACACAGTACCTGGCTCACTGAGTCTCTTACAACTGCTCTAAGTGTGAAGTAGCATGCCATGATGTCTTTTAGAGGAGTGGTCTTACTGCTCAAAGTGAAAAGGAGGACTTGTGGCACCTTAGAGACTAACCAATTTATTTGAGCCTAAGCTTTCGTGAGCTACAGCTCACTTCATCGGTGCATCACGAAAGCTTAGGCTCAAATAAATTGGTTAGTCTCTAAGGTGCCACAAGTACTCCTTTTCTTTTTGTGAATACAGACTAACACGGCTGCTACTCTGAAACCTGCTCAAAATGGTCCACAGAACTCACCCATTGTAACAACCACACAGGGACAGCTTGCTAAAATCAGGTTCCCAGATGTCAAAATGCCATTGATGTTTAGTAAATACCTTTATTTCTCTTCCCCAAACTAATATGTGACCCAACTGAACAAAATGGGATAACTTTTAATATTTTGTTCTTAAAATATTGATTTTTTTTTTAAAAGTAAACCTTAGCTGCACTGTTGAACAAATGTATTAGATCGTCAAAGCAAATGAAAGTTACATATGTGGTTGTGTTTAAAAGGAAACTGCCCTGTTTGACTGTATATTTAAATTTTTTTTGTGGGTATCAATTTCTTTTAAAAACCTATATACTTGTCCACTTGGCAAGCATTAATTATGCCCTATGATTCAAATAGTGCTTTAATGCTTTTTAAAAAAATCTCTTCTAGGAACTAGTCTCATTGATACTCACAGTTCAGGGAAGCTGGGTTAAATTCAGCGGCCTTTGCAGTAGGAGCACAATACTAGAAAATATTTGTTGTTGAGAAGTATCAACTCCAGAGGGGAGAGTCTGCTCTTGCTTAGCCAAACCCAATTAAGGGAACATGTGAATGGAAAAAGAGGCACCATCAGAAGCAATTAACATATGCACCTGGAGCTGTTTCTAAACTGATTCTGTATGACACATTCGTCCCACAACTGTTGCATTACATTGCATGAGCTGGTGTCACTTAAAGCGTGTCAAAAGCTACAGCCAATTGAGTAATCCAATAGCTTAATGTTGCTGGACGCTTTATAGCACTATGTTAAAAACTTGAATCTAAGCTACTTAAGCTCTTAATTTTTCAGAGCAAGTCTATAGACTTAGCCTGGGCAGTGTAAATTTAAAACATATATCACATTTGCGATCAAATACTATATTTTCAAGTTGTTTTTTCTCCCAAGGAGACTGGGTTTACTTTTGTTGCTGGGCGTACTAATCTCTAGCAGTTCTGAAAACACTTGACTACCCTGACTCTGATGAAGGCTAGGTGGATGTGCAGAAAAACTAGAAATGGCAATTCCAGATTGAGTAGGAAAGCTGGCCTTTCTTAGACTTAAATAAACATCTCCTACCGGAGTGACTTTCAATTAAAAATGTAACCTAATTTATAAGAGATCTAATATTGATTCCATCTCCAACTCTATTTCTTTATTAAGCTATATTAGAGCAGCTGCATTTAAATAGCTGCTTCTTGCACTACTACCCCAAGAAGAACGTGATAAACCATAGGGATTTTTTTATGTGGATTGCAGCGTATAATATTGGAAATGATTTAGTGTAATACACTGCATAGGGGATAGCTTCCCCTTGCAGTAACTAATGCTCTGTTTGACTAACATGTTTTCACACGCCATACAACTGATGGCACATATTGGTTTATATTTATACATTTCTGAATTTGACTAGACAATAACAGAATGTGGCAAATGCAACACAGATAAAATCCAAAACATAAAGATGAGTTAAAGTTACTAGCACTTTCCTTTTGATCACTGAGCTTTTGCTTAACTGGCTCAAAAATACATTACTGCATTCTAGGTCCTTTCCCTATTCTAACACTCCACCAATGAAAGCCTCCAGCGATATGCACCTGTGGTCTAATCCTTCTGCCTTCTAATTCAGTCTGACAGTACTCTCCCCTGTTCTGTCCATACAGTGGTTGGACTGCTCGTGAGGCCTGATTCAACTCCTACTCAACTGAAGGCCCCATCAGTACTTAGTCCAACCTGATACTCCCTGTGGTGGGGATTTGGCCTATGTACTTGCCACTGTAGTGTCGGGGTTATTTCAAAGTGAATGCTAAACTGTTTGGAAACAACAGTAGCTATGTAGATCAAAATTAAGAGTATTCACAGCTAGTTTTGCCGATCCTATGGTTTAATGCGTGTAGGACATTCACTTTTACATAAACAATGTAACAGAATTGTCCAGCAACTAATAGAAGTGATTCTATTTTAATAAGCTTTATTTTCTCTAATTCATGACAACTAACCATCAACTTGATATGCAACACAACCTTTGCTAAAGAACTACTAACTGTAAAAATATAGTGCTGGTAACTGAGCAGATCTATGCATTCAGAGAAATATTTTTGTATGTTTTATGAAGTTTGATAAAATTTAAAGGACACTAACTATGTTAATGGTGAATTTATTTCTGTTCATTGAATAATAAAGATGTCAGTGTAAAAAAAGTTTAAACTTCCAGGGATGATGATGATGATTTTTTTTGCATTACCAACTTGTATTGAAATGACAGGGCTACTTTTAAAGCTTGCAGATTTCTTTTAAATTTGTTTTTAGTCCTAGACCTCAGTTCCTAAAAGTCAATTAATGAGTACTTAACACCAAGCATGTAAGGTCAGGTGTGAGACCGCTGAGGAAAGAGGCTTGAGGCTGTTTACAAATCTGTGCATCTTGTCTTTAGCATACTGTATCAGTTAGTCAAACAAACAGCAGCTGAGCGTAACACTGGCAGAGCTTTCTTGCTTTCTATAAGGGCGGATCTGTGCCCAGTTCAGCTAAGGGGGTGTAAAAATGCTGACTGCTAAACAAGTGACATTTGCCTTTGTAAAAGACAACAAGGCTTAATGTAGAAAAGGGGTCAGGAATGATAAAAAAGTTGCTAAAAGAATTGACAGCAAAGTCTTCAAAAATAGGATTAAAATGCCTTTAAGTACCTCAACTCAGCCTCCAGGCCCTAAGAATAGTGATGGTGGGTCAGACCAACGGTCCCTCTAGCCCAGTAGCCTGCTGTCCAAAAGTGGCCAATGCCAGGTATGTCAAAGAGAATGACCAGAACAGGCACCTACTGTGTGATCTAGTCCATTGGTCACTCCCAGCTTCTGGCAATCAGAGGCTAGGAACAGCCAGAGCATGGGCATTGCATGCTGACCATCTTAGCTCATAGCCATTGCTGGACCTATCTGCCTTGAACTGATCTAGTTCTTTTTGGCCTTCACAACATGTTTCGTTGTGTGAAGATGTCCTTCCTTTTAAACCTCCTGTCTATTAATTTCAGTGGCAAAAAGAAAAGGAGTACTTGTGATGACATACATCCCCTCCCCACCATCCTGGGTCTTGAAGGGGTAAATAACACTTTCTCCACACTGGTCATGATTTTATAGACCTTTGTCCCAGTCTTTTTAATCTCTCCTCATATGGAAGCTGTTCCACACCTTCATCATTTTTGTTTCCCTTTTCTAATTCCACACATCTTTTTTGAGATGGGGCAACCAAAACTGCAGGTAGTATTCAGGGTGTGGACATACCATGGACTTCTATCATGGCATTATGCTATTGTCTTATTTATCCCCTTCCTAATGATTCCTAAGATTGTTTTTTTTTTGACTGCTGTTGCACATTGTAGAGTCATTGGGGCTAGTTCTCTGAAAACATCCGCTCAATCTTTTTAAGTGGTAAGAGCTAAATTAGATCCCATTATTCTGTATGTATAGTTGGGATTCTATTTTCCAATGTGCATTACTTAACGCTGAATTTCACCAGCCATGTTGTTGCATAATCACTGTTTTGTGAGATCCCTTTGTATTTTTTCAGACTGCTTTGGTCTTGAGTAATTTTGTCACCTCACTGTTTTCCAGCTCATTGGTGAGTATGTTGAATTCTACAGGGCCCAGTAGTTGGGGGTGGGCAGGGTGAGCGGTCACTACTCTCCATTATGAAAACTGACCATTTATTCCTACCCTTTGTTTGCTGTCGTTTACTGATCCATGAGCACACCCTTCTTATCCCATGATTACTTACTTGGCTAAAGAACTTTTGGTGAGGGACCATCTCAAAGGCTTTCTGAATGTCCCACTACACTGTATCCACTAGATCAGTGGTTCTCAACCACAAGTACATGTACCCCAGAGGTACACAGAGGTTTTCCAGGCGGTGTATCACCTAATCTAGATACTTGCCTAGTTTTACAACAGGCTACATAAAAAGCACTAGCGAAGTCAGTACAAACTAAAATGTCATACAGACAAAATGAGAAAGTCAACAATTTTTCAGTAATAGCGTGCTATGAAATGTATTTTTATGTCTGATTTGGTAAGCAAGTAGTTTTTAAATGAGGTGAAATTTGGGAGTAAATAAGACAAATCTGACTCCTGAATGGGGTACAGTAGGCTCAGAACCATTGTGCTAGATCACCCATGTCCATGTTTATTACATTCTTTGTGGTGATTAACAGATTGTAAAGTGAAATCATGACTCAACAAACACCACACTGACTCTTCTGCCAACAAATCATGTTCATCTAATGTGTCAGATAATTCTGTTCCTTACTATCGTTTCAACCTATTTGGTTTGTACTGAAATTGAGTTTAGCGGCTTGTAAGTGGCAGGATCACCTCTGGAGCCCTTTTTAAAAAATGTGTCACTTTAGCTATCCTGCAGTCATCTGATTTAAATGATAGATTACATAACCTCAGAAGTTCTGAAGTCTTGGGGGGGGGCTGACTATCTTCTCCTTGCCTCTGCAGAGTTTACAGACCAGTTCTTCACAGAAACCCTTAAGAGCTTTTAAGTTATACACCTGAACTGAAAAAATGCCCAGCTTCTGCCTTGTTCTTTGGAGAACTGGATCTGTAGCATTTGGACTGCCTGTTTTGAAGTTTATCAGAATCTGAAAGAGATGTTGCAACTGAGAAAGCATGTTTTACTGTGCATTTTTCCTTAGTATAGATCATACTGACTTAGAAAAGCTACAACCCCTTTTCTACGTTTCATAGTTTGCCATTAATCAGGCATTCAGCAAACTATGTACTTTCAGTGACAGCCTCCAGAGCACTGAGTTTGTGTAGTGCAGTAGAATTCCTCACCTTTTATAAGAAAATAGTTTGAGTTTCTTGTTCTACTCAGAATAATGGCCTAACTGATGTGTCTTAACATGAACTTTAGCATGTTAAGCTGCCTTTTCTTGACTAGTGTTTTAGAAGATATTAGATCAAGCTAGCGAGCTCAATTTAATTTTAAATCTTAGGCAAAACAAGGCCTAAGCTCATCTAGGGGCTGAAGTTCCACTGCCTTGCCTCCAAAGCTTGTTTAATCATTTTATAAAAATGTGTAAAGTGCAAAATGCTACTATATAACAGTGAGGTCACGGGCACTGAATGGGCAGGACAGATTGGAGCATCATGTCTACAGTTTCAACTACAGTGGCCAAAACCTAGAGATCAGATATCAGAATGACATTTTCAACATCTCCAATTTCTAAGGACAGAGAAAGTCCATTTGACATGAATCCTAATTAGAGCCATTTAAATTTTAATGATCACTCCCCCAAACTGTTAAATTCTGTGTGTGCAACTGCATAGAGCACTCAAAATGTGAGAGATTCTTTCCGAAACAATGTTTACTATAGAAGACTCACTTATCTGTATGCACAAGGGCAAATATCAGTATGAAGAGACACTGCTTTAGTAAGATTTGATCCACAGAATCAAAATGCAGTGTACAAATCACATACAATCAGAATTCCACTGTTTATCATTTCACCAAAAAAGTATCATTTTTGTGAATTCTCCATTTTCAAGATGAGATGCAATATGCTTAAAAAGGTATGAAGTCAGCTGAAACTGCTGAAAGGAAAAGGCACCATATTAACTTCTCTCAAGCCACAGGTTTTAATAAAAACATTTATCATTCCTTCATAGATTGGTGTTCAAGTCCAGGATTCATACAAGTAACATGAAGGAAAAGTCTGACATGGCCACAGCCACCATATTACCTTCTTGTGACTTCATTTTGAAGAGTGTAATGCAGCAAAATGTTTCCTTTAAACACATTTCTTTCAAAAAGCACCCTTATTATTTAATCAGTTGAGCTACCCTTTAATACAATAAAAGTATCACAAAAAAGCTGAGGAGGAGAGGGGAATGAAATGAACACGTTTACAATTGCTTTAATATACAAATTACATGCACTTGCTAATTATAACCACTCTCTAATGACGAGATTTTTAACTGCTAGTAGGATGCAAGTCTGAAGTCAGTGTGGTGCCTTGTACTAGAACAAACATTTGCACCAACATCTCTATTTGACACTGCTCTAAAAATTTAAAGAAACTCTAGGATTTAACTTACCCAAAACAGGATGAGGGAAAGACAGATCCCAGCCTGAGTTCCTCACTGATCCTATTCCCTATCACCCAGTTTAGGTAAAATAAAACCTAGATTTGTGCTCTAATCTCCATTTTTTTATTATGAAGGGCTGGCATTAAGAATTGGTGCATTAAGAGAAAAATTCAAAGACTTTCCAAAAATACTGGATATGAACCTTATTAGAGAATTGCAGCAGTATCTTTGTTCTGTGATTCTGTGTTTGACTGCTAAGAAAAATACATTGTGGCAAAAATCATGCCACTTGTGATAATAATGTGCATCTGTTCAATAAAGGACCAGGAGTTTGATGAAGGTGATCAGCTCAGTTTTAAAACATGAGACTAACTGGAGGAATCAAAAGCAAACACCAGCTGAACAAACTAAACAAAATCCATAAAAGCCAAATTAATGGACTAAGCTTGAAGATATGAATAAATTTATTAGGAAAAAAGTGTATTAATACTAAATGTTTAATGACAGACAATCAAATCTGTAACAGAAATTCAAAGATACTTTATTTCCATTTCTGGTATATCAAGCAGCTAGATATATCCTAGTTGTAAAAATGGGATTCAACTTAGTTTAATTCACACAAATACTAAACATTTATTCTTGTGTTTCAAAGTCCAAGAATGAAATCTTGCAAATAAACACTGAGCAAGCCATGGGTTCATGTTATGTTTGTTTCTTATCTTAAAAAGTCTTAAAGAAAAAAAATGATACAGGACTTATATTCTCAGTGGCATGTATGTTATTAACTCATCCCTCTGCACTCTGGGAGGTAACAACAGTCCTGAATTAATTTTATAAAAAAAATTCTAACCGAACTTTATATTTTTCTATGCCACTACAGCTTTCTTTCACCTCATTTAAAGCAGATCTTCATTGCAAGCTGTCTTCCGGATTCTTCGCAGATTCTTCATGTGGTAGCCCTGTAATGCAAAATTTTGGGAAAGCAAACAATTAGACAACGTAAAGCAAGGTTAGTTTGCCACTTCTAAATATCGGCCCAGTTCTTAGCTGTCATCTTACTCTACTAAAACTTCAACATTGAAAATTAGGGGCTCCAGAAGCAATAATGCAATCTTAATGGTCTAATGATCAAACCTTAAGTGTTTAAGAGTTCATAGTGTAAACACTGAAACTATACTAATAGTTTATATTGCAAGTAGCTAATTTATCAGCTGTCTTCTCCAATGTTAGCTCCTTATTTTAGGAATACATCAAAAACCATTTATGTACGCTTAAGTTAGGTCAAAAATGGAAAAACTTTTAAAGTTTTTTTAATATCTATATATTTCCTAATGTTTAGTTTCTTCATAATAAATGAGAATTGTCAGCATACATCCTTGCCATGTAATATTAAAAATTTTAGGCATCAGCCTTTGTATTTACATTTGCTTTACAAGTCTGGGATCAGCCATTATACTGCTCTGTACTATGGCTGACTGCAAATTCTCCTACACAGTAGGAAATATTAAACACATACCTCTTAAAGACTTGAATTGCATTGAATGTAACAAGGCGATTATTATGTAGTATTTATTGCATTTAAAACTCTTAAAGATATCTAATTCTGGGCAGCACTGCATCCCTACACACAGTTGAAAGAAAATTCCATTCTGTTAACATCAGATTTATAGTTTTCACACAATACACAAAAAATCCTTTTCACTTTCTTGTAAATAAAAACACAACAGTAAGCTTAAAGATTACAGGCAACAGCATTCAAACATGGATGTGGGTAGAGAAAGGAGTACCTGGCATGAGTACCTGCTTAGTTTGACTGAATCCTTGATTTTTAATTTGGCTTTTCATGGGCCGCTCACAACACCAACGCTGTGTGAGGTATGGTAGTCAGCTGCAATAATTCATAAACCCTACACTTCCATCAATCCAATGCTACTGGCTCTCGAGTTACAGAACAAACTGCATTAGAATGCAAGGCAATAAAGCAAAAAAACTAGAAACATCCTTGACAAAGAAATACTAGCAGTTTATATAAAAACAAAGTAGTCCAACATGTGCCTCAGAAATATTAAGTATTAAAGCAAATGTTTCTGCTGATGTACCAACACAATATGGACTTAAATACAAAAACAGTTCAATTTTTTTAAAAAAAACGACAAAATCCCTAAAAATAAAAAAAGGATAATTAAATTTTCTATGGAGACTATATTACAAATATGTTCCAAAGAGGCACACTAATGGGGGCATGAGTCTGCTACAAAATAGCTGAGACAAAACAATGTACCTCAAAATGTTTTGCAGGACTACACTGTCTTTTCCTTCAGAAGGTGCTTTAGTATGTCTTCTTACTTGGCTTAGCTCCATCTTCATCTGTGCATACTTACGCTGCACTGTTAAACAGTAACAAAAAGCCCTAATCAAAGTTTGAAATAATGCACTTACCTCTGTCTGATCTGAGGTCATATCAGATCAGTTTTAATTGGACTGAGTGTCACCTTCAGATTTAATGTCTTCATTGGTCCCATTGACCTCATTCTTAGTATCACTGTCCTTCGAGTCTGTATTTCTGTCTTCACTCTGTTTTTCTCGACTACTGGACTTCATACTACTTTTTTTATCATCAGATGCCCTCTTTTCTGCCATGAAAGAAGACATTAACCATGGATTTCAAAGTAGAACACATTGCACATGTGAGGAGTGGAACACAGGAGGTGGGACAATCTCAAATTGGAAACAGTAACCAAGTCACAGTTATAGACATAGGCTTTAGAGTAACACATTGAAGAGGGAAAAAGAAGCAAAATTAGAAGTGGTGAAAAGGAGGAAGGACAGCATAATAGCATTGTGACGATTACTCAACTTTACCATGAGATATATAAATTGGGAAAAAGTGTAACGAACAATGTATGTGGATGTGCTTCACGACTGCTTTACCACTGGATTCAGTATTATCCTCTGAATAGATTTGTGTGTGTGAGAGAAATGTGCCGAGGGAGGCTATTCAGTCCGTAATTAACCATAGTTGCAGAGGGAAGAAAATAAATCAACATCCAGGAAAAACAAGCAACCATAACTTAGCTACGTTTAAAATAAGAATCAAAGGGAATATCAAAGTCAACTTCAACAGGACAAAATGTAATGGTGCTTGTCTGAGGTATGTTATTAATCCTTCACCTTTAAATGATAAAAGACTGGGGAAGAAAGACTGCTAGAGATATAAAGGCACTATTTTACAAAACAAATGAGCAACAGATTGATGGGACCCCAGTTTCTTCAAGAACTAGGAGGGTGAATGGTGAATAAAGAATTAGATATATTGCTGAAAAATTGGTATTTTCTTTTCCTCTACAATCATCAGGTAGAGTGAAGAAAATGTAACAGAAGCAACAAAGTTTTCCAGGGAAAGAAAAAAAAAAAATTCACACATTTACAGTTGAAGTTTAAAATCCATATTGTCCGGAAACTGAATAATTGCAAATTTAAAAACAAAAAATTAACCTGTATCACTTCAAACCACAGGGCCAACCTTCTGCCCAGTAGATGGAGACTGCAAAAACAAACTCTTGGAAGTCAGTATATAGACAAGAACATTGACTCTCTCTCAGATTGGCACAGCAATTCTACACTTTATAAGACAGAAGGGAAAAAGTTAAGTTTGAAGAGAGAAGTAGTATATCTACACAGAGAAAGTTTGCACAAGTTTTATTAGGACAGACCACCAAACAGCAAGGAAAAACAGCCAAAAGCAAACCCACAAGAGGCAGGACAACTGCCTAAAAAACACTGGAACTGAAGAAGCACATCCTGCCTATAGTGCTTGGAAAGAGCATTTAGTGATGTCCAAATAGCTAACTGGAGAAGTTTTTTGATAGTGTTGCATATCTGTCTGCCCTCAGTATTGCAGCTACTCAGATGGATTGCACTCTAACTGACCTTGTTGAAAAGTCTTCTCTTTGTGCCTTAAAGGTATCTCCGATGCACACATAGATCCACTGAGGAACAGAAGTCTTGTTTCCCTGCAGAGGACTAGTAGTCAGTCCAATAATCTGATCTTCTATCCTATGTAAATATGATAGGTCATAATAGCCCTATGGATGTGCAGAGTGTGCAGTTTTTTGGGTTTGGACAGATAGGAAAGAACTTTTTTGGAAGATATAAACATTAACCTGTGATACAAAAGATGAAGCTATACAAAGAACCCCCGTCTTTGAGGACCTGAAGAACAAGAAAATTACATCATAGCTCCTGGAGTTTGCTAATGAGAACTGAGCAAATATTTGTAACAATTAATCTGTAATGAATTTAGCTTCCTTCGGCACCAGTGATATCTGCAAGCAGATAGTAAAGTAAGTTCCTTCACAGTTATTCAAAATTATCTCACAAAATTTTATTTATTGTTGTGGATAGATCACAAATAGTTCTCTGTAGATTTTTGTAGGCTCCTGTATGATTTATGTTGATTAGTTATGATTCATCAGGTAAGATCACCTAATATTGGTTGTTTCTTGACTGAATGGATGCACAAATATTTCTGGATGAATATTTGCATTGGCAACTGAAGCTTGCTTTCCAATGTAAATTCTTACCATTAAAACTCAAGTTACCTGTTGTTCATGGAAAGCACGGTCTGAATGAAATGTGCTCATTAGTCAATTTTTTTGTAGTAAATAAATGAACTCTGTCGCTAAGCTTGAACATTGGACACATCACTATCAAGGATGAATTTTTTTTTAAAAAAAATTTGTGAACCAGACCAATGAAAGTAGTGAGCAAACGTTTCAATATCAATCCCTCCTGACAAAGGCTGGTCAGAGAACGGAAGAAGCTCACAAAAATGGAAACAATTTTGTGGAAACTTAAGTTTTTTGACCAACTCCATCTATAACTATTAATTAGCTTAATTTCTTCAATGCAAGTCATAGTTTGGAGGTAAAAAAACTCCTTTGCAAGTAGTTGCATATCAAGAGTTTAGATTAAGCTAACTGTCAACCCATGTTTATGGTAATGTCATGTATTTCAAAGGAACAAGGAAAGGTGTAACTCAGATTTGATTAACCAAGGAAGAACCAGTTGTCTCAAATTTTAAATATAACTTTTTTCAGAACCTTAGCAACTTCACAGTACAGGCATTAGGGAATTGGAAGTCAGGGCTTCTGGGTTCTAGTCCAAACTCTGGCACAGATTTACTTTAGAACACTGAGTAAAAGTCTGTCAACTTGTGCCTCGGTTTACCCAGCTTCAAAAACCATTAGTAGCATGGGGCCTTAATTCATGTTTGTAAAGCAATTTGAGATTTCGAGATGAAAGGCACTATGTAAGTATTATTTTCAGGCAACCTTTGCTGCTCACTTTAAAATCCTGACCCACAGTAACTATGAAAACTACTGTAAAGTCACAAAAAAGAGCAAGAATTCAAATGGCAGGAGTCTTAGCATCCAGAACACACACTGTGCATGCACACAAAGTAGACTAAAGTCATGTCTACACTGAAACCTTTGGTTGATGAAAGCTGTGTTGGCGTACAGCTGCTGAAGTTAGTATATCGCTCCTACGTGTGCATACTTAGTTGCTTGCATCAGTGCTGTGCGTACTCACCAGGAGTGCTTGTGTCAATACAAAGCGTGGTGCACCATCGGTAGGTATTCCACTGTGCCATGTGCCACCATCCAGCACAATGCCTTTTGGGAAATTTTCACAAGGTGTTGTGGAATGAGTCATGCAGGGATCTCTGGGAGCTAGGAGGTCAAGTTCCCAGCATGCAACATTTGCCATCCCATAATGCTATCCACATCCCTTAATTTTCACACCTTTAAAAAAAAAAGGGTCCCACAATCCAACATGGCACTTTTCAGAGTTCACCACCTCCGACAGAATCATCAAGACTGCATAGCTCTGCACTGTGCTCATGAATGTTGCAAATACAGGATGCATGATCCTCTTGTATTTGCAAACCCGCAGGAAGAAACACAACAACGACATGATGATTTCTTCAAGGACAGAGTGCTAAGGGACACAGCAAAAGGTGGCATTCATAGAGCAGCTGCAGACAATGGAGTGTTGCTTCTGGGACCAAGAAATGAGCACTGAGAGCTGGCATCACATGAACAGTGTCTCTCTTTTCTTGCAATTCTGTTGCTTGGACCTTCAAAGCTAAATACTGAAGTACCCTACCCATAATGCATAATGTAATGTAATGTAAGTTTTGCAAAACTGGGGGTGGAGTAGACTATAGAAACATTTTACCTCGCAGCAAAATAAACTTCCCTGCTCTCTGCAGTGAATGCAGAATTCATTCTAGATTTTAGAGTGCACGTATCCCTCTACTGGAAAAACACGCATCACAACCTTGTTCCACAGTCCTATTCTGTTTATTAATACTATGATGGTTTACTGAACAGATCATTTATTTCCCCAAATCTAGTATTACACCTCTAAGGTTACCAGGAGCTGAAAAGACTTTGTAGTGCTGGGGAGGAGCTGGTTGTCGTGGTACACGTAGGTACCAATCACTTAGGGAAGGCTAGGAGAGAGGTCCTGGAGGCCAAATTTAAGCTGCTAGGTAAGAGATTGAAGTCCAGGACCTCCATGGTAGCATTCTCTGAAATGCTTCCAGTTCCACATGCAGAGCCAGTTAGACAGGCAGAACTGCAGGGTCTCAATGAGTGGATGAGATGGTGTAGGGAGGAGGGGTTTAGATTTATTAGGAACTGGTGAAACTTTTGGGAAAGGGTGAACCTATACAGGAAGGATGGGCTCCACCTAAACCAAAACAGAACCAGATTGCTGGCACTTAAAATTAAAAAGGTCATAGAGCAGTTTTTAAACTAAAGGCTGGGGGAAAACCAACAGATGTGGAGAAGCATGCGGTTTGGACAGACACATCCCTTAGGGGAGGATCTACAAATGGAAATTCTCTATGTCCTAGTAAGGAGGAGAGGATGGAAGATGATAAAATAAAGGTAGGATCTGACGAGAAACAGTCAAATGAAAAAAAGTCCCATTCCATTACATTATGTAATGGCAGACAGCTAAAAAGTGACAAGTTTTTAAAGTGCTTATATATGAATGCTAGAAGTCTAAATAAGATGGGTGAACTAGAGTGCCTTGTATTAAATGAGGATATTGATATAATAGGCATCACAGAAACTTGGTGGAATGAGGATAATCAATGGGACATAGTAATACCAGGGTACAAAATATATCAGAAGGACAGAACAGGTCATGCTGGTGGGGGAGTGGGACTATATGTGAAAGAAAGCATAGAATCAAATGAAGTAAAAATAGTAAATGAACCATAGAGACTCTATGGATACTAATTCCATGCTCTAATAATAAGAATATAGCAGTAGGGCTATATTACCGACCACCTGACCAGGACAGTGATAGTGACTGTGAAATGCTCAGGGAAATTAGAGAGGCTATTAAAATAAAAAACTCAATAATAATGGGGGATTTCAACTATCCCCATATTGACTGGGTACATGTCACCTCAGGATGGGATGCAGAGATAAAGTTTCCTGACGCCTTAAAGGACTGCTTTTTGGAGCAGCTAGTCCTGAAACCCACAAGAGGAGAGCCAATTCTTGATTTAGTCCCTAAGTGCAGCACAGGATCTGGTCCAAGAGGTGAATACAGCTGGACCGCTTGGTAACAGTGACCATAATATAATTAAATTTAACATCCCTGTGGCAGGAAAAACACCACAGCAGCCCAACACTGTAGCATTTCATTTCAGAAACGAGAACTAAACAAAAATGAGGTTAAACAGAAATTAAAAGGTACAGCGCCAAAAGTGAAATCCCTGCAAGCTGCATGGAATCTTTTTAAAGACACCATGACAGAGGCTCAACTTAAACGTGTACCCCAAATTAAAAAAACATAGAGAACCAAAAAAGTGCCACCATGGCTAAACAACAAAGTAAAAAGCAGTGAGAGGCAAAAAGGTATCCTTTAAAAAGTGGAAGCTAAGTCCTAGTGAGGAAAATAGAAAGGAGCATAAACTCTGGCAAGTGAAGTGTAAAAAATATAATTAGGGAGGCCAAAAATGAATGTGAAGAACAGCTAGCCAAAGACTCAAAAAGTAACAGCAAAAAATTTTTAAATACATCAGAAATAGTAAGCCTGCTAAACAATCAGTGGGGCCACTGGATGATCGAGATGCTAAAGGAGCACTCAAGGATGATACGGCCATTGCGGAGAAATTAAATGAATTCTTTGCATCTGTCTTCACGGCTGAGCATGAGGAAGATTCCAAAACTTGAGCTATTCTTTTTAGGTGACAAATCTGAAGAACAGTCCCAGATTTAAGTGTCATTGGAACAAATCAATAAACTAAACAGTAATAAGTCACTAGGACCAGATGGTATTCACCCAAGAGTTCTGAAGGAACTCAAATGTGAAATTGCAGAACTACTAACTAGTTTGTAACCTATCATTTAAATCCACTTCTGTACCAAATGACTGGAGGATAGCTAATGTAACACCAATTTTTAAAAGGGCTCCAGAGGTGATCCCGGCAATTATAGGCTGGTACGCCTGACTTCAGTACTGGGCAAGCTGGTTGAAACTATAGTAAAGAATAAAACTGTCAGATAGATGAACATAATTTGTTAGGGAAGAGTCAACATGGTTTCTGTAAAGGGAAATCATGCCTCACCAACCTACTAGAATTCTTTGAGTGGGTCAACCAACATGTAGACAAGGGGGATCCAGTAGACATAGTATACTCAGATTTTCAGAAAGCCTTTGACAAGGGCCCTCACCAAAGGCTCTTAAGCAAAGTAAGCTGTCATGGGCTTTGAGAGAAGGTCCTCTCATGGATTGGTAACTGGTTAAAAAATAGGAAACAAAGGGTAGGAATAAAGGGTAAGTTTTCAGAATGGAGAAAGGTAAATAGTGGTGTCCCTCAGGGGTCTGTACTGGACCAGTCCTATTCAATATATTCATAAATGATCTGGAAAAAGGGGTAAACAGTGAGGTGGCAAAATTTGCAAATGATACAAAACTACTCAAGATAGTTAAGTCCCAAGCAGACTGCGAAGAGCTACAAAGGGATCTCTCAAAACTGGGTGACTGGGCAACAAAATGGCAGATGAAATTCAATGTTGATAAATACAGAGTAATGCACATTGGGAAAACATAATCCCAACTATACAGATAAAATTATGGGGTCTAAATTAGCTGTTAACACTCAAGAAAGAGATCTTGGAGTCACTGTGGATAGTTCTCTGAAAACATCCACTCAATGTGCAGTGGCAGTCAAAAAAGGGAATAGATTGTTGGGAATCATTAAGAAAGGGATAGATAAGATGACAGAAAATATCATATTGCCTCTATATAAATCCATGGTAGGCCCACATCTTGAATACTGTGTGCAGAAGTGGTTGCCCCATCTCAAAAAAGATATATTGGAATTGGAAGCTGCTTCCATATGAGAAGAAATTAATAAGACTGGGACTATTCAGCTTGGAAAAGAGACGACTAAGGGGGGATATGATAGAGGTCTATTAAAATCATGACTGGTGCGGAGAAAGTAAATAAGGAAGCGTTATTTACTCCTTCTCATAACACAAGAACTAGGAGTCCCCAAATTAAATTAATAGGCAACAGATTTAAAACAAACAAAAGGAAGTATTTCTTCACACAACGCTCAGTCAACCTGTGGAATTCTTTGCCAGAGGATGTTGTGAAGGCCAAGACTATACCGGGGTTCAAAAAAGAACTAGATAAATTCATGGAGGATCGGTCCATCAATGGCTATTAGCCAGGATGGGCAGGGATGGTGTCTCTAGCATCTGTTTGCCAGAAACTGGGAATAGACAACAGGGAATGGATCACTTGATGATTATCTGTTCCGTTCATTCCCTCTAGGGCACCTGGCATTGGCCACTGTTGGAAGACAGGATACTGGGCTAGATGGACCTTTGGTCTGACCCAGTATAGCCACCTTATGTTCTCATGTATGTTCTCAGTCCTGAGGGAAGGAGGTAGTAAATAGCAAACAAAACGATGACCAGAAGCAAAATTTAACTAAATGAAATCACTACACCCCTATTTATAAAACTATCAAGAAGAACTGTGAAGCTATAAACCTAATTGAGAGCTCAATAATGGAAACAATTTGAGCAACTACTGCATAAAGTTATAAGTATACATACATACACACACAGTATTAGTGAAGGATTAAAGAGGGCTCCTCCAACTGAATACCAAAAGTCTGCTTTATAATCTAGGTCAATGAAATAATAAACAGACATATTAGGTGGTAAGAAAGTTACAAGTGGGTATACATTACAGGCCTAGCATGAGATCTAACCACGTGCAACAGTGAACAAGCAAGCAGCAAAGCATACAAGCTTGCAGAGTGCTCACAACTACGCAGAACAGACTGGAGAGGAAACCAAATAATGAAATGCATCACAGTATACATCAGAAAAGTTATACTGGCCTAGAAAAAAAAGTCAGGCAAAAGAACATCTGACGTGTTATCCATATTTTGAGAACCAATCCACAGAGTCTACTGAAGAAATGGAAAAATTAGAGCAGGGCAAATAGGCTAACCTATAATCCACATTTATATAGCACCTTTCACCCCAGAGGATCTCCAAGTACTTATAGATATATAGGAATAATTTTACCCACCACTTAAATGAAGCCGTTTCTATTGTGAAACGTGCCAGCCGTTTGAAAGCACACAGCAACCCAAAACGGCTTAGATCAGGAAGCGTATCCAAATGAAGTTGCAGAGAAAATTAAAAATGGGAATTTAGCGAGGATATGGAATTAACAGCTTTGTACTATGAAAAGTACTATGGATCTTTCATATTCACAAGTGGTCACGACCCGTTTTACATCTTTTATGAATGATGGAACCTCCGGTAGCATAGCACAAACAGCAGACTGTGTTTGAGCACTGAATCAGTACCGATCCACAGGGAAGAGAGCCACCTTCTAAACATTAATTTTATCACTCGACATAGCATGTATTGCCACAAAACAATTCTGAGGAACAATCTGGTGTTTCTTCAAGATCCTCCATATACCAGATCTTGCTTCATTTATGAAACCTGATGGAATCACAACCTAAGATGGTATGGATGCAGGCCAGGATGCTGAAAGCTCTCAGAAGTTAGGGAAAACTAAGGTTATGTTTATTAGACAAAGAAGATTAAGAGGATATGATTGAAGTATACAAAAAATGAAGATGTCATAAGACTGTCCAGCTAAAAAACCCAAAACAAAATACATACCAACGAGAGAAGCTAGTTAAGATTTACAGAAGTGTCCAAGGGTAATAAGGAGAACTCACTTCTAAAGGCAGCAGTAGAAGATGCAATCAAATATATTTAGAGAGTCAGAGTGATGTGTGGGGTTTTCCAAAGCCAAACAGCCAGCAGGTGTCAACGGGCTAAAATCCTTGGGAACTGCACAGTAGTGTCCTTTTCTTTGAGGATTACAACACTAGGTAAGTAAGCGAAACACATTTTGCAAGGAGGCAGGAGGGTATAAAGGGAAAGGGAAGAGTGCCTCAAAGTCATGTAGCAACACATACAGGCTGCTTACGAATCTCTAAAGGGATCGTAAGAGATCTTTCAGTCCTTGACTGAAAGTATAGGTCTCGGGGATAACATCAGTTCTGCATGTCTTAAGATCTCACACAAACTAACCTTTTTCTTTAGATTTCCTGTCTTGTTCTCGATCTCTGCTTTTGCTTCTGTGCTTGTACGATTTCCGATCTCGACTTTTTGATCGTCTCCTGTCCCGACTGCGAGACCTATGTTTTCTTTCTGACCGATCATGGCTTCTGCTTCTTCGTCGATCTCGACTCCTTACATTTAGAAGTAGTTGAAAGAGATAGAAAATATCAGCTGTTGTTTACAACTCAAAATAAAAAATCTTCATTAGTTTGTCACTAGGTTACCATTTTGCTCTAATGCCGGTTTATAAGAAAAGGTTGAATATTTATGAGGAATACTAAGTCTTTCTTATAAACTCTTTCCTTCCAGGAACATTTGTCAGTACTTCACAAGCTCTCTGTCCACCCTTTTCTGCCTTCTTCCCTTATTCAAACATCCACAGCTATAAGAAATAATTCTCAGGAAAAGCTTTAAAACTGATTTTTAAATCAAAGCTTTAAAAATATGAATACTTAAAACTTGATGGAAGTGTATGTCAATTATCATGCTTACAGCATCAACATATATAAAATCATGGTCTTTTCATCCACTTCCAATATGGAGGTGAGTTTTAATACATAGCAGTTTCTCTTTTGATTCATCCTTTGAAACAGCAAGAATTGGCCATCTCTGGAGAGGTTATATGGGACCTGATAGACAAGCAGTTTGATCCAGAGTGATGATTCCTAGAGCTTCCTCTAACTCAGGCCTGCACAATTTGTAGAGCGGCGAGGGCCATATTACTCCAAAGAAAACAGCTGAGGGCTGAAACCCCCCCTCCCCGTGGAAACAACCCTCCCTTCCCCAGCGCCACCCGCTCCGTGGAAACAACCCCTGCCCCGTCGCCGGCTCACCTGCCTCCGCCGCCTCATCATCCCCCCTCCCGCCCGGCTCGCCTACTCACCCCCTGCGGGCCAGTGAGCCCACGCAGGCCAAATGCGGCCCATATGTTGTGCAGGTCTGCTCTAACTGATTTCATATTTTTAGATCAACTAAGTCATATTCTGTTCAATGGTTTGAATGCACCTCCTGTTCTGGCTCACTTATTGTTTAATTTTTAATGGTACAAAATTAGATTTTTATTTTTAAAATCTGTATTTTGTGTTGGATATGAATTATAATAAAGTATTTTCTGGGGTTGAATGAGATTGATATCAGCCTATTCCATTATAGGGTTAGCAGTTTCTGATCAACTGAGAGGAACATCAACTGAGATGTAAATCAGAAAGGAAGCATGGTTCAGTAGTTATGGTGTAGCCCAGGACTGGGGGTGGGGGGGGGGGGAATGGAGAGGGGGACTTAGGTTCTATGCTATGCTCTACTACAAACTTCCTGTATGACTGCAAGCAAGTCATGTATCTTCTGTGTACATCAGTTTCCCATCTGTAAAAGGGAGATAATGGTACTTCCTTATGTTCCAAAACTACGAATACAGAGAAACTTAAGTGTTTTCATAAATAAGGCTAAACGTTTTGCAGTTATATACCACTAAAGGGTTGCAAAACTTTAGGAATGTCTACACTTAAGTGGTATGTAGATTACACCTGCTGCATGCCCAGCTAGCATGGGTATAAACAGTAGTGTAGATAGTGAGGCATGGCTGAGTCAAGTAGAGCGCCCTACACATCTGAACCTGAGGGTGTGTGTGTGTATATATATATATATATCATACATGGTGGCTTTTTGCATGCCCAAGTAGTGCTTCCTACATCCACACTGCTATTTTTAGCAGTGTAGTCTCTCACTGCCAGAGGCTCTCTCTGCCGCAGCAAAAGGCTCTGGCAGGAGGGAGGCAGTGGAGAAAAGCTCCAGCACCCTTCCACTGCCACACAGCTACAAATCAGTGACAAGCGTGGACACAGCCTGCCTTTCACTTTGGTGTGTAGCGCCTGTAATCTTCACACCACCGTAAGTGTACATAAGGCTTTTGTACATCAGTAGGCTGAGTACATTACACACAAGGGGCTCTTTGTGTTTCTTCATTCTCTCTCACAAGCTCCCTTTGTGCTACTCTCTCATATCCCTCTATTTCAAACAGTCCATGCAACACAACCCTACGCCAGGAGCTCAGTACACCTCTCCCCCCACCAATTCCACTCTCCTCATACCTTTGTCCCACATTCTTTCCCCATACTAGGGCTTCTGTGTGCCCCCATTCTTCATACAATTCTTATTTCTTTTCTGTCGGTACAGGAGATGTCTAGAACATTCCCTGAATTTTTTGGATCAACTGGATATGGTATTCAAAAGTTGTTACATACAGCAAAACAGAGAAATGCAATCAAGTTAGCATAGGTCCTTGTCTTGATCAGCCAACAAAATTCTTGACAGCAACCATTCCTTTACAGGTGGAAGCCTGAAATCATATAGTTTAGAGGTTCTCATATGCACGGAATGCAATTATAAATTCACTTGAAAAGTCAATAGTCCCTAATTAAGGTACCTGCTTCGCCTTCTCTCTCTGCTTCTTGATCTTTTGTGGTCCCGTGACCGGCTGCATCTTCTGTCAGATGTTCTGCTTGAATGTCTGCTACGGGAACGACTCCTCTTACGTCTTTCTCTGTCACGTGCCCTCTCTTTTTCCTTTTCTTCTTCCTCACGTCGTCTCTTCCTTTCCCTCTCTTCTCTTTCACGCTCCCTCTCTTTTTCTCTCTCTTCTCGCTCTTGTTTCTCTTTTTTTAACTTGTCATCACGTTCAGGTTCTTCAGTTCTTTTTCTTAACTTTTCCTTACAAAAAATAAGTGTTTACAGCAAGGATTTAATGAAGATAAAATTTATTCAGAGGAAACTATTCGGCATCACTAAACCGCTATAAAAGGACGAGGAGGCATATTAGATTTCAATGGGTTACACGTGATTGTCAAACCAAAGCGCAACCTGCCTAGTAGCACTTAAGTCAACTGGACAAGTCCTTTATTCATCAGGGTGGTTCATTCACTTGGGCAGTACCTAATATTTAATATTAAAAAAAAAGACTTGGGGACCCCACAAAGTAGGCCTTGCAGAAAGAAAGAAAATTTTCTGAATTCCAAACAAAAATAAACTCTCAGCTAACTAAAGTTGGATACATCCCATATTTCAGGCTCCAGCTGAGTGGCACTTTTAAATTTCACCAGGATGATGCTAAACTCTGTTGGAGTTCATAAATTCAGAGTTCCGTTGCAGTAGAGTTTAGCTTCAGTTCTTAAAAAGAAAAGGAGTACTTGTGACACCTTAGAGATACATCCGATGAAGTGAGCTGTAGCTCACGAAAGCTTATGCTCAAATAAATTGGTTAGTCTCTAAGGTGCCACAAGTACTCCTTTTCTTTCTGCGAATACAGACTAACACGGCTGCTACTCTGAAACCTTCAGTTCTCAGGAGCCTAACACCAACTCAAGGCTACCATTCCACGGTGCATCCCCAATTGCTTGGCATAATATTGATTTCCAGTGTCTGATAACACCCTGCTAATGTCAGGAGTTCTATGTTCGTATGTGATTAGCATATTTCCATTAAAGTAAAAACACACAAACAGGTATCCTTGTACACTGGATATTGTACATAGAAAATTGTTAGGTATGAAAACTCCATTCTTGTAGTTATTTTATATCACTCCAAATGTTTCATTATAGTGCGTCCCTGAGTAGACGTAAGATATTTTTGCAGTGATATCTCATGTATTTAAAAAGAGCTTGCTGGTCACACTCTTCTGTTCTGTCTATAGGGAAGAACCATAGGCAACTGTCTGTGGGCTGTCATAAACGAATGAACATAGAATATTTTAATTAACTTATTCCAGCGAATACTTTAACCAATATATTTGTACTATTCAGGATACTGCACACTGGGATATACCAGTGTGAACCAGGAAATATACCAAGAGCATTTCACACACACAAAAAAAATCATAAAAAAGTTAATTGAAACCATGTTGTGTTGAATACCTTCAGCAGCCTGGTTAGCGGGGGAATTCAGCACAAAAATCCAGACTTAATTTGAATTTCATTTTTTGTTTTGTACTTTAGGTAAAATGTGCAAAAGCACGTAAGTGATGTAGGAGTCTGAGTCCCATTTTCAAAAGGGACATAGGCACTTTGGAGCCTAAGTGCCACTGCTAAAATTACCTTTCACCTTTAAATAATGCAAAGCTGTCAATGCTTGGCTGCCAAAAAATGGATTTTGAGAACCTGAGTTTATGTATGTAAGCATTCTGCTAATGATTTGGTTCTCAAATAGTTTATATAGAAAGAATTTCAGTTTACCGTTAATTACAAAAGTTATACTCACTTTTAATTCTTCTACAGTAGCTTTAATTTTGGCATAACCCATGTGCTGTTTTCCCATCAAGTGGTCATCCACCCTGGACTGTGCATCTCCTACTATTAAAAAGGCTCCACAGACTTCACAAACTTCCATTTGCTTTTCTTGAGCTGCAAAGCTCTCAATTGTCTGGAAGAGAAGGTAGTGGTTAGAGCAAAGAACAACAGAAAAGTTTTAACCTGGAGCCAGTTAAGACACTTACTACTTCTTACTGTATCAACTGTTCTTCAGTGTTGTGAAATTACGAATTTCAACTTTAAAAAAGAGCTTATAATTACTTGCTTTAACTTGGCACTATTATGAAGTAGCCTATACATTATGCCTGGTATGAAAAATAACTCAAAAGAAAACAAATTCTCACAGACTGCAAGACTAACCATGCTAACTCAATGCAGATGAGTATTCAGAATCATACTAGGTTTTGAAAAGACTTCCATAAACTCCTGAATTATAGCCTTCTTGAACTATGCTATGGTTTTATAGGATGGCAGCCTCTCTGACTTCTGCACACAAGACCATTAGAATTAAAGAAAGTGATTTAGGAACTAGTGTAAATGCAACATCATACAAGGAAGACTTAAGAAAAATTAACTGCTTTTGTTGTTTTCAAATACAAGCTGGAGGGAATATCTCCTCTAATTTCTTTCTGGTGCTAGAACTGCTTCTAATCAGGTCCAGCTTTAAACATGTGAGCTTCCAGGAATCAAGTAGTCTAGTAGCTCAGAAGATAATCTGTTGCTTTTCTCTGAAATTATCTATTGAGATAAACTCCCTGTCATGGGGGAGATTTAAAGAAGAGAAGCTGCTGACAGCCAGGAATCTAAAGATCCTTGAACAGACTCTGGTTTACTAATCGTTGCTAGCAAGAAAGTTCTCAGTTATGGAGAGTTAAGTGTCTTCACCACAATAAAGGTTGTAGCCACATTTCCATTTCAAGCAGGATTTCTGACTTCCTCAAAATCTTTAAAATGCTTTGTGTCCCATTGGAGGGGTGCAAAAGGACTAATGGGGTAAGGGAGGGTCAGAGGTGACAATGGACAGATGTCAAACTTCAATTACCGTGTATACTTGTTCATAAGCCAAATATTTTTGGTAAAAACATGACGCATCAAAGAGCGGGGGTCGGCTTATAAATGGGTCTACACCAAAATTTGATGATTTTAAACTCTATGAAATCACTGAATTGAATATCTAATACATTGTCGTTTTGTTTACCTAGAGCATCTGCAGGCATGGAGCCCCGCAGTTCCCTGTGGCCACGGTTTGCCATTCCCAGCCAATGGGAGCTGCGGGGCTCCGTGCCTACAAATACTCCAGGTAAACAAAACATCTTGACCTGCCAGCAGGTTACCCCGACAGGCCAGGAGCCGAAGTTTGCCAACTCCTGAAATATAGGGTCAGCTTATGAAAGGGTCATACAGCTTTTACCATTTTTACTTATCCATCTTGGGGGGGTCGTCTTATATATAAAAAAAAAACCCAAAGTCTCTAAACTTTTATGGTTGAGAAGAAACACTCTGGCCATGTTTTGATTCAGTGATGTCTGACTGACTTTTCACAGTGCCAGCACGATAGCTATGAAAGGTGAATTGCTTCATTCATTTCAGTGGGGGCCAACTCAAATGGCCAATGATAGTTTAAAATGTTTGTATTGTAAATTATTTCACCGTTCCTTGATTCATGCAGGAAACAAAGGAAGCATCACATTATGAAGATCTCAACTAGTGTTGCTTAAAATGTGTGATGCACCCCAACATGTAGGGGTACAGAAGAAGGTGACTAGCTCACTAGCCTATCAACAATACATGATCAAGTTGAAGACGGATGCAAGTATTTTCATTTTTCTGAAGAGGGCTTGAAAATATTCTCAAATTTAAGATGTTTTGGCTCAAGCAATGCTTAGATGGAGAGGTTTAAAAGTTAAGAAACTTTTTTAGAAACTTCTAGAAACTTGGCAAAAAAAATTTAACACTTCATTTTCTGAGGTCTTGCATTTTTACATTTTCCAATTTAGTTTTCGTTTCAGGTTTTTACATTAACTTAGAATAAGTTTCCTGACTTTCTAATTTTTTAGCTATATAAGCATCTTTGATGTTTCATCTTCTGTAAATTACCAACACATATTCATTAATTCCCAACTCCAATTTAGTTTTGGCAAAGAACAGTAATCTAAATGAGTTTACAATTTAAATCCAAGATTTATTTATCTCACAAAGTACATGATATTGAGTAAGACTAACTGGAGTTTTAAATTAATGAATGTATTGTGTGAAATACAGGCTGGCCTCTCATAAGGAGTAGTATTTAAGCCTGTTAAGTTTGAATGTGAGAAACAGAAATTTTACAAGAAAGCAGTAACTGGATTGTTGTAACTTTTAAATCCTCTGATTACATAAGTGGCAAGCCTATTTGGTCAGGTTCTGCTTTTGCACTGAGCCTTGAAATAACCCTAACAGAGCCCACACAGATTTTACTTACTGAAGTTGTAGATCTCAGCAACTCTCTCTCTTCTTTTAACTGTTCAACAAGTTTCATCATTCCTTGCGCCTCTTCCACCTTTCCTTCAGAACCCAATTCTTCAATCTAAAGGAGAATAAAAACCCTGTCAGGGTCTTTTAATCTGAGCATTTGATTAATAATGTGTTAGAAGGTGACTTTTACCTGTTGTAGAAGTACATCAATTTTGTCAGTTAAGACCTGAATCTTCTCTTCGTTTTTACCAGTAGGTCCAGCTGCCTGCTAAATATTAAAAAAAAAAAAAAAAAAAAAAATTTCAGTCACTAATCAAAGGATTAAGAATGGGTGTTTTTAAGAAACTACACACCTATTAATATTTTTCTCTAGAATTACATACTTGATATCAGATAAATAAGTAGATCCAAGTACAGAGTAGTCCAAGTGCTGCAACATGTTGTACTATCACTTTGTGGGAGGAAAAGGAAATTTATTCACCTTTAATCCTATTTCTCTGAAGGCATCACACACAATTGTAACTCCTGAGTTTTAATTTGATAGCACAAGAATGGCAGAATACCGCTTACTCTTAACATTTGACCCCTGAGAACAGCAACAGCAGGGTGGAGCACGAGCTAAGCCCCTGGCTGACAGCCATATACCACCCTCTGCAGAGAATGTCTTTCAAATGTTTCTGACTCTGCATATTTTTATTTGGGGGAATCTCATGAACAGTACAGCAGGGGTTCAGGATCCCTCAGGGCGTCATTAGGTTATTATAGGGAGAGGGGTTGTGAGCTGTCAGCCTCCACCCTAAGCCCCGCTTTGCATCCAGCATTTATAACAGTGTTAACTATATAAAAAAGTGTTTTTAATTTATAACCGGGGGGGGGGGGGGAGGTCGCACTCAGAGGCTTGCTGTGTGAAAGGGGTAACCAGTAAAAAAAGTTTGAGAACCACTGCAGTACAGCTTCCAGGAAGGTGGACTGAAGTTCTAACCAAACTATTCCCCCAAAATAAGCATCATATCTAGATGCCAGGTTCAGAGAACAGTGCTGAGTCAATGTGTGACCAGAACTCCAGTTAGCAGCCCTACACATTTCTTGTGGCATGCTACTGACACTGCCTTGAGCCTAG
This sequence comes from Chelonia mydas, assembly GCF_015237465.2. Lineage (NCBI taxonomy): Eukaryota > Metazoa > Chordata > Testudines > Cheloniidae > Chelonia > Chelonia mydas. The sequence goes on from NC_051254.2 coordinate 12,981,277, forward strand.
TAGAGAATGTCCCAAGCCACTTAGTTACTGTTAGCCTAGCTAATGTAAAACAAAAACAATGTAAAACAGAGGGTAATCCACTTAGACATAAGTTGAATGGCAATGGCATTCCCTTTACACTGATTCCCCAAAGCTATAAAAAAGCCTAAGGACATGTCTACAGAACAAAGGCTACAGCGAGACAGTGACAGTGCTCAGATACATCAGTCGCATAGATGCTTGCTACAGCAACAAAGGGGTTTCTCCATTGTTGTAGTAAATCTGTCCCCAAGAGGCAGCAGTTAGGTTGACAGAAAAATTCTACCTAGCTGCATCTACGGTGGAGGTTGGGTCAACCTAATGTTGCACAGGGCACAAATTTTTCAAAACCATGAGCAATGTAGCAAGGTCAACTAAGTTTTAGGTGTAGACCAGGCCTAACTGATTTTCTAAACGCCCTGTCCGAATAGGAATGCATATCTCTTCTGACACCCAGAGTACTGAATTTGGCTTCCCTTGGTTGAGAATAATATTTTGTGAAGAACATTAGGAAATTAACGGTCTTATCAAAGCAGAACTCAGACTTCACTTTTGGTATTAATTTAGAAGGATGCAGGATGACTGTCTCTCTGGAATACAGTGAAAGGAGGATCACCCATTAAAATCTGCAATTCACTCTTGTTGTTACAAGTGCAATTAAAAACAGGAAGAGCCTTCCATTAGGCAAGTCCATCATCCTTGTAAAGTAACAACTACCCTGCTAATTAGTTATTTAACTACATAGAAGAAACCAAAAGGAACAGAGGAAGAGTGTGTGTGCAGTGAACATCCCACATTCAGAGTTCACTGTGAAGAACAATTCTTTGCTTCAATATAGGCTTTTGTACTTACACCTGATGACTGCTGGTTCTGTGACAGTGCCAAACGAGCATGCCCTCTTCGAATCCTCCGTTCCACCTCTGCAAGTAAGCTCTGTAAATACCGCAGGAAGTCTCTTTCATAGCCCACTTTCATAAAACGAGAGCTCTTCTCATATCTGATAAAAATACACAAAGTTTTTTACTGAATGATCATGTGTCTTTCTGTAATATAGAGGTGTGACAAACATGTAAAAACTGCTACGCTTTAACAGCTCCAGCAAAAATTACAACTTTGCAAATTATACTGGGGCTGCCTCAGAGCAGGGGAATGGACTAGATGACCTCAAAGTCCCTTCAAGCCCTGCATTTCTATGATTAATTTTTGAATTACTTTGTGATTTTTTAAATTACTTTTCATAAAGAAACAGACAAAGAAAAGTACAAGGTAAATGATTTACAGCTTATATATGAAGCTGCTCTTAAATTATCTCCTTGTCTGGTTTTATGAACACCAATTTGAACAAATTTATAATTGTTGCATTAACTTAGGCTAAAACAACTTAAATACTCACTGTTTACGCAGATTTTCATCATGAATTTTTTCACATGGACCTAAAAATAAAGGAAGGCAAGGCTGAGTGCATGCTCTAGGAAGCCACACAAACTCCTGAAGAGTTAGTCAGCATGTTTTTGGGGCTAGGTTCACAAAAAGACTTAGGCACCTAACTGCCACTGTAGTACCTAAATCCCAGAATCAGACTCCACTGGAATTCACAAAACCCTTGCTCAGCTGCCACCAAAACCTGTAGGTGCCAAATTACTGGGCCAGAAAGAGACAGAAAAAGCGCACACAAGCATGAAAATGATTCCGTAGTCTGGTGGCTACAAAATTCACCTGGGAGGTGGGAAACCCAGGGTCCAGTCCTCCTGCTTCCATGAATTTCCTGTTTATCCACAGTGGAACAGTTTCACAGTACAGACTAAGAAATCACCACATTGGAATACCAGAGCTCAGTGGTTAGGCATTCACCTGAGAAGAGGCAGACCCCTTCTCCCACTCAGGGCCAAGGGAGGACGTGAAGCAAGGATCTCCCACATCCCAGGTAAGTGTCCTAAATGTTGGGCTAGAAGTATGAGGGAGGTCCTCCTGACCTTCTTGCAAAAACAGCATAGAAAGGGGTTTGTAGCTGAGAATCCCAAGCAGAGGGAGGCATCTCTCTCTAGCCTGGACTAAGGCATAGTACTCCTTGAGAGGGATAGATCTTAAGACACACCCTTTACCTTAAAAAGAAAAGGAGTACTTGTGGCACCTTAGAGACTAACAAATTTATTTGAGCATAAGCTTTCATGAGCTACAGCTCACTTCATCGGATGCATGCAATAGAAAATACAGTGGGGAGATTTTATATACGCAGAGAACATGAAACAAAGAGTGTTACCATACACACTGTAACGAGAGTGATCAGGTAAGGTCAGCTATTACCAGCAGGAGAGGGGAAAAACAAAACAAAAAAACCCACAACCTTTTGTAGTGATAATCAAAATGGGCCATTTCCAGCCGTTGACAAGAACGTGTGAGGAACGGGGGCGGGGGGGGGGGAGGGGGAGAGGGAGAGGGAGAGGGAGAGGGAGAGGGAGAGGGAGAGGGAGAGGGAGAGGGAGAGAGAGAAGGGGCGGAGAATAAACATGGGGAAATAGTTTTACTTTGTGTAATGAGACATCCACTCCACTTCCAGTCTTTATTCAAGCCTAAGTTAATTGTGTCCAGTTTGCAAATTAATTCCAATTCAGCAGTTCTTGACGTCTGATTTGTGTCCATTTATTCTTTTACGTAGAGACTGTCCAGTTGTTTCATGTTGTCTGCGTATATAAAATCTCCCCACTGTATTTTCTACTGCATGCATCCGATGAAGTGAGCTGTAGCTCGTGAAAGCTTATGCGCAAATAAATTTGTTAGTCTCTAAGGTGCCACAAGTACTCCTTTTCTTTTCTCGTTACAGTGTGTATGGTAACACCCACTGTTTCATGTTCTCTATGTATATAAATCTCCCCACTGTATTTTCCACTGAATGCATCCGATGAAGTGAGCTGTAGCTCACAAAAGCTTATGCTCAAATAAATTTGTTACTCTCTAAGGTGCCACAAGTACTCCTTTTCTTTCTGTTGTGGTGTGGCAATACTGGAGATTTGTAACCATTGTAGCCCATTCTGCATGATCCTCTGCTAATCTCTTTGTGGATGAATAGTCCTTTTGATCCACCCAGGACACCACATCATCCACCCAGGATCTTCTTTTTCTGCCATCCACTTTACTTTCCAGTGCCCATAAACATGCACTGCCCGCTGAACTTCTGAAAATGTACCCTGCAAATCTAATCTTTCTTTTCATAAAATCTGACTAGATTTTGCTGAGTTCCAATAATCTCCAATACTTTTTCGTTGGTTATGCAGTCTATCCATGATATTATATCAACATTGCTATTGCTGAAATCAAGTTACTGGCAGACCTGAAAAAACTAGTTTTACAATGTGTTGACAGAATATACACTAAAGAAAATGAATATCCCATGTCACAGAAAAAAGGTCAATTGTAACTACTAATCTGGAAGCAGAAGGGAGTTATCAGGTGACATATCTTAAATTTCATTTTAATGACAGTGAATGACACAGCCCCTGCACAAACGAACACTTACCTAAGTCAGAACGGGTATTTGTAAATAATTCAGCTGGACAAAACCCACAAAGGTAGTATTTACAAACCTAAGAGAGAGAGAAAACAAATTAACTATTTTTCTTCTTATTTGGCACTAGCTTAATAATCACATCATATGTTCATTCTAAGGTAAAAAGTGAAACTTCCTTCTATACTTATTTCTATGCAGTCTACAAAGTTTCTTGGAACACAGAACGCGCACACAGACACGTGCTACTTGGCTACAGCAGAGACTACCCCACGCACATGGATAAATCCTCTTTTCCATTGCAACACACGGTGTTCCTTTATATTGTTGTTAAATAGTATGTTCCTGCATCCCAAAATAGCTGTCATAAATAGCCAGCTGACCATACTGGCTACACGCTCCAGACATGCTCCGGCTTGGAGTAGACAGGAGATAGTGGATGTCCTGGGCCTGTGAGGAGAAGAGACTGCACAAGCACAGCTACAGTGCAGAAACATGGACATCTACGAGCAGATTGCATGGAGGATACAGAAGGGGTACACAAAAGGGACCAGCACCCATGTCAAGTGAAAGCAGAGGAACTGCGTCAAGTGTATCAGAATGCCAGGGAGGTTGACAGTCAATCTGATGCCAGTCTGCACACCTGATGCCTTTACGAAGAGCCGCATGCTATACTTGGTGAAGACCTCCACACCCCCACAGGCTCCTCTGAGAAGCCCAAGTCACAGGCCCCTGGCATGAACAGCAAAGACTAAGAGGATACGGGACATGTGACTGGAAGGGGTATGCCTATGCTGTGAGCCAGGACCTGTTTGAGGCTCCACCACTGTCCAGTCAGTCGAGCATGGGTGAGCCTGATGCAGGGGACGGAATCTCAGGTAAGTGTGTAAATTTATTTCCCATTAAAGTGATGTCTGAACCAACTTAACAGGACAGTTATTGACTTTTCATTAATTTACTTGTACTAGAAGAGGTAGCGGTACAACAAAGGAGGTAGCACTTATCTGCTTTTCCTTCCTCCGTAGAGTTAGGCAAGGGCAGGGAGGTGTCAGGAGAGGCAGTTTGTTTATGTATACAAGGACGTCCTTTGAAACCTTCTGAGAGATCTCAATGGGACTTTCATGGAGGTGCTCTGTAATCCTCTTCCAGAGGTTTCTAGGGATGGCAGACTTATTTCTTTCTCCAAAGTACAACATTTTCCCATGCCAGTCAGCGATAACTTCGGCGGGAACTATTGCAGTACCTAGGCTAGCAGCATACTTGACTAGGCGGCTTCAAGATGTCAGCAGCAGCTGTGCTCTCTCTGCCTTTGCTATCCTGAGAAGTGAGGTATCAGCTAAAATCACCATTGCCTGAAGGTGCCAATATATTCATTGTTGTTGCCCTATACTCAGTTTCAGGCAGCTGAGCAATTCCCGCCTCATTTCCCTCACCCCTGGTGGACTATACTCACCACAGCTGTTGTGAATGGCACTGTGCACAAGCACTCAGAAGCAGAAGTGCCAGTAAGCATATTTTGTTGAAAACTGTAGGGGAGCAAGGGAAGGGAGTTCTGAAGATTACATTTCACTTTTTGTTGTGACTATGTGGACATATGTGTTTTATTTGCAGCTGCTGCAGCAGCAGCCTTGAGGGATTTCCCCTTCACACCTGAGCGAAGTAAGGAGGAAAAAGAAGAGGAATCAGGATGACATGTCCAATAAGATCCTGCAAGCCAATGCTGCGTCAGACCATGAGCAAAAGGCCTGGAGGGTCAACGCAGCAGACAGCCTGGAGAGGGAAAGAGCAGACAGGAGAAAGGCCCAAGGGTCCCTGCAGGAAAAGAAGAGTGAGATGCACAGGACATAATGGGGCTTCTCCAGTAGCAAACACAGATACTGCAAACTCTTGTGGAATCTCAGTTCAACAATCACGGGCTCACCTCCCTTTGCAGTCCATGAAGAACTGCATTATAACACCTACCTACACCCCCCCCCCCCCCCCCCCAACACTCCACATGGCATCAGGGGGGCATTAAGGACAACCACAACTTCATCTACAGCAACCGTGGCTTTCACAGGTCAGTATATGTGCAGGTAAAATGTACATGAATGTTCTTTCTCCTCATTAAGTTCTGTTCCAGTAATATATTAGTTTATGTATTTGCTTTTAAGTTGCACAGATTTTTTTTGCATTGGTTTTGTTACTGAATAAAATTCTATTATCTCGAAAACAAGTAATGTTTTAGTTCACAACATATGCTGCAGAGCACCTAGCAGCTCTGAGCCCACGTGTTACTAAACTGTGACAACCCACAGGATCAGTGACAGTGTAATAATCATAAATGTGCAACAAGCACAGGAAAATTAATAGGTGCACTGACAGTGGTACAGTCAGATGTACAAGAACCACACAATTTCTTACAGGCCCAAAAACAACACAGCAAGGTAGACCATAGTACACCAGAATGCATTACTGTGGCTCGCTGTTGAAGTGCTCTTTCAAAGACTTCCTGAACCACCTAGCTCCTCACTGAGCTCTTCCAGTAATCCTTGTGTCTGGCTGATCAAACTCAGAAGACAGCCACTCCACCTCTGCCCTTCACCCTGACAGCAACTTTCCCCCTTTGCTTCACGGATATTATGCAGGACACAGCAGGCAGCTATAGCCATTGGGATGTTTTTTCACTGAGATTCAATCTTTGTGAATAAACAACACTAGTGTCCCTTCCATCTACCAAAAGCGCATTCAATGTCATTCTGCACCTGCTGAGCTGATAGCGGAATCCTTCCTTGGTGCTGCCAAGGTGGCGGGTGTATGGCTTCATAAGCCAGTGGGTGCAAGGGTAGGTTGGGTCACCCAGGATCCCTACTGACAGGTAAACAACGACAATAGTAATCTGCTGGTTGGGAAAGGAAGTCCCTGGCAGTAGCTTTCTGAACAGTCCTGTGTTCTTAAAGACGCAAGCATCCCTGACCAGCCAACACTGATGTTTGTGAAACATCCCCAGTGATCCACCAATGCTTGCATAACCATAGAAAAGTAGGTTTCAGAGTAGCAGTCGTGTTAGTCTGTATCCGCAAAAAGAAAAGGAGGACTTGTGGCACCTTAGAGACTAATCAATTTATTTGAGCATAAGCTTTGGTGAGCTACAGCTCACTTCACTGTAGCTCACGAAAGCTTATGTTCAAATAAATTTTTTAGTCTCTAAGGTGCCAAGAGGGGAGGAGGGATAGCTCAGTGGTTGGAGCATGGGCCTGCTAAGCCCAGGGTTGTGAGTTCAATCCTTGAGGGGGCCGTCTAGGGAACTGGGACAAAAATTGGGGATTGGTCCTGCTTTGAGCAGGGGGTTGGACTAGATGACCTCCTGAGGTCCCTTCCAACCCTGATATTCTATGATTCTATGAAATAAGTACTCCTTTTCTTTTCATAGAAAAGTAGCCCTTTCTGTTGATGTACTCTGTGGGGGATACGGATGCCATCTATTGCGACACCACACAGTTCAGAGACTCCATTACTGCCAATCCTTCCACTATGTCCTGCACATTGCTCAGAGTCACAGTCCTGCATAGCAGGAGACGACTAATGGCCCTGCACGCTTACATGACAACGACCCCCAGTGGATATTCCAACTCCAAAATGATTTCCCACTGACCGGTAGCAATCCAGCATTGCAATTTTCTACACTACAATCACCACTTGCTTTTCCACTATCAATGAAGCTCTCATTCTGGTGTCCCTGTCCTGGAGGGCTGGAGCAAACTTGGCACACAGATCCAGGAATGTGGTTTTTCATATGCAAAAGTTCTGCAGCCAACGCTAACCACCCCAAGCCTGCATTATTATAGAATCCCAACAGTCAGTGCTTGTTTCTCAAGCCCAGAGGCAGTGCTCTATATTGGCAGCTGCTCTGTGAACACCACCGACTTTGAATTGGTCCTTGCTATGTCCCACAGCAATCTGTCATCCAAAAAATAGTCATATTCCATACTGATTCAGTTCTTCTTATGGCTCTGCAAATACCACAGGACCGTGCGTCCTATGCTTGTGATGCTTATGACAATAGTGCAGAGCTGTGCAGGTTCCATGCTTCTGTCAGGGATGGTGGACGGTGAGGAAGTCTGTGCAGGTCTGTGGGATTTTTTTTTTAAAAGGTGCAAAAATTATCAGACATAGATGACATGATGAGATAGAGACAACTGCATGCTGGGAAGTTGACTCCCTGCTCCCACACACCCCGTGTGACGCATTTCTGTCCCACTGCCAAAACTTCCCAAAAGACAGTGCCAGTGGTGGGTCAAACATTGGGATACCTTTCAACGGTTCACCGCACTATGCATCGCCACATGGAATCCTGGTAAGCATGTACAGCACCAACGCAAGGAGCCAAGTGTGCATGCACACTAATGATATACTAACAGCGGCTTTATGCCGACATAACTTGTGTCGATCAAAGTCTGTAGTGTAGAAGTGGCTTATGTGTAAAGGATATATATATATAGTTACAAATTAACATGTTTTCATGGTTACCAACCAACAAGAATCAACCTTTCCTTAGGGAAATAACTAAAAAGTACAACTGGAAAAAATATTTAAATCAAGATCTCCTCCTTACTGATTTAAAGCACTTTGATCTAATCAACCCACACTGACTCAAATCCAGCCTACTCCTTTGTGGTAAGTGGATTTTGAGCTGTGGTGGGGGACACTAATATTCAAAAAGTTACCTAGTTTATTATCCAGTTGTTTTTCCAGGCCTCACAGTAATGCCTTTAAAACCTTTATTTAAAGGTGACCTGCAATAAAAAAAGAAAAAAGAAAAAGAAAAAAAAGTGGCCTTTTTTACTTTTTAATTATGGAAAAATTAAGGCTGCAAACATTTTTTCTACATCCTCTGACAACAAAAGGTGCTAATAAAAGCTTGTGTTTTAGATTGGAAATTCAGCTCTTGACTAGGCTGGAAAGTTCTATCTTCTTGCTCCTTGTATAAACTTAAGATTCCTGAAAACCCCTCTTATATTCCATTTCTCCCAGCAAAGAAAGACCAATCTTGACATTCTTGATATTTGTAACGTAAAAGACACAAAAACTTTCAGACTCTTTATACATCATAAAGCAGCAAACAAAAATATCAAGCTCACTCAAATCCTCCTACCCCCACAAAAAGCCCAAAGGTCACCTTAATTAGTTTTTCACTAGAGATTTTACCTCTATCAAAATGACTGCCAATTAACTTGAATTGTTAACACATTTTTAAAAGGCTAGTCTGGACACTCTCCAGATATCTGTTCCAACCTACAAAAATTGTAGTTTACCTGAGGGGTTATCATGGGTATTTACTAGGGAACACTAGAAAGTAGCCTTTACAATTTAATTACTTTGAATTAACTGAAAGTCAATTAATTAAAGGTTTCAGAGTAGCAGCCATGTTAGTCTGTAGTCGCAAAAAGAAAAGGAGTACCTGTGGCACCTTAGAGACTAACAAATATATTTAAGCATAAGCTTTCATGAGCTACAGCTCACTTCATCGGATGTATTCCAAAAGTTTGCTACAGTGGTTTGCAAGCAATGTAAATAATTAGCACTTATTCAATTGTCTTGCAACTTTTTACTGTTATAACATGTGAACCTTCTAAAATCCCCCAACAGAAAGGAAAAGGTCCATTATACTGCTGAATTCTCTCTCTCTTAAGTCTCACATTTGAATAGACTCTAGAATGGCAGAGTGCCACAAAGAAATACTTAACACTTTACATCCAATTATCTCAAACCCGTTCAGAAATCTTAATCCTTGAACACCTCTATGCAGTAGGCAAGTATTACTCCCCATTTTACAGATGAGAAAACTGAGGCAGAGAAGTACCTCACCCATGGCTCCCACAGCAATTCAAGGGCTTGCCTACATAAAGAAATTAAATTTACTGGCAGAACTATCCCAGTATAGCTCCCTGCATAGACAGTTATTCCAGAATAAGAGTGTCCACATGGGGAGTTATACCACGAAAACTACAGCCGTACAATTATACTGGTATAGTTCTGCCAGTAAACTGTCCCATGCAGACAGGCCCTAAATGGAAGGGCTCAGAATAAAACCCAGTAACTTGAATGTCTGTACTGAAAACATTAGAAAAAATTCTCTCATATGAGGAAGTGCCATGGGGACCTTAATGTTCATGTATGTCAGAGGGAATTGTTTAAAAGAATCTTATAAAAAATAAAATCCTTATCAACCCTAGCAACATCAAAATTCTATAACTCGCAAAGAATTAAATACATCTCCCTTTGAGGAACAAAAAAAAAAAAAGATTAAAATCTGTGGTTTCAAGGGTTCTAAGTGCATCAAACCTACTTAGATCCTAAAACATCCCTCGTTAGCCACTAAGAAGCAAAATAAATTTAATGTTTAAACAGCTAAGGCCTTTATCAAAACTAAGTTTTCAGTATAAAGAGAATTTATGGTTCAGCCATTTGAGAAGGCTTGCTCTCTCAGTCATTACTACTCACATTTATTTGGCCATGCCTGTCTCCATCCTGACCCCCCAAATAGCTACATTTTCCTCGAAGAACCCAAGATCACCTCATTAGATGTGCAACATTTTATTCACACTTGAGAACCACAGGTTTGAGTATCATTGCTCTATAGCAGAGGTTCCCAAACATTTTTTTGCTGAGCAAGCCTTAGGAGCTTCATGCCCCATGTGTGCCCCCAGCTCAAGTGAGTGTGACAAGAACCTTACCAGGAAGCAGGTGGGCCTGGAAAGTGAGCCCACCCTAAAGACCTGGAGAACCAGGTTCTCTCAATTTCATTTCATTTTTTAACACAGGGCTCTACCTAACAGCAGTCAGATCCTTGCACGCCACTGATAACCTCGCTGTGCACCTCTACACCAGAGCCATGTTTTGTAATCCAGTTCCATAGCCTCACCAGAGAGTACAAGTTACAAATATACTTTATATTTTTGGTACCCTGCCTTCATGGGAGGATCTATAGAAATAAAAAATACATTCTGATTCAATGATTACGCAACAAACACCCAATTAGAACAGAAAGTAGGATTCTATTTAATGCTGACCAGGTTAAGATGAAAATACCTTAATATATTTAAGCTCTCACTGAGTTTCATCTTACATACAAAATAAAAAACTGATAGTCTTAAACCTAGAACTAACCTTATCTCCTGCTATTTTGAAATATACTATAGATGGCAACAGGAATCTCAAAGTTTTACATCAGTGTGCACTTTACTCTTGTCAAAGTTAAACAAAGTAAAAACCATAACTGTCTGACAAAAACAAAGAGGTGAAATCTGTCCTTGAAATGTTTGAAGATAAGCATGTTTTTCCACTGGAGTTTCAAACCAAGATCCAATTACCACACACAATTCAGTTCTTACTACATTATTTCAAAATAGCTTGAACAAATTATAAAGACATAAAAATGAGTAACCTCATGAGAACTATTATCACAGCGTTTAATGTTTTGTATTGTAATGCTTTCACTTTGTTCCCAAGTACTAAAACCCAAATACTTTGCAATGTTTTCCAACTCCAGTGAAATCACACACATTTCAAAATGCTAACAGTAGCCTATGCTTCGGACATGGTTCTTTTCATCCTCCTCCTACCAAAAACCAAAGGACTCTTGGCAATTACAGGATAATGGTTCCAAACTTCCAGAAGACAAGAGTACACTATTATCTAATAACAGTTTGATTATTTTTTCACTAAGCTGGCACGAGAGAGAAAAATCAGCCTTCTAATGGGAGCCTTGCTTTAACCCTACCTGAACTATGCAGAGATGCTAGACCTACAGATTATTGAGATCCATTGTTGTAAACGTACTCCTCTTGCACTACCTAATACCTTTCATTTAGATTGAGTCCAAAGCTCTTTATTTATGTTTTTACAATCAGTGACATTCATAAATGCAACAGAATTTGTATGCATTGTTAGGCTATGTCTATACAACGCAGCTTTTGGCAACACGACTGCGCTGCTACAGCCTTGCCACTAAAAGGCGTGCAGTGTAGCTGATGTTTGTTGGCAGGAGAGAGCTCTCCTGCCAACAAAAAACTCCCACCCCCCAATGAGCGGTGTTAGTGGTGTCAGCAGGAGTGCTCTCACCGTTGTTCACATTGGTTCTTGTCGTTAGCAAAACTTTTATCTTTCGGTGTGTGTGTTTTAATGCCTCTAAACGACAAAAGTTTTGTCGTTCACTTGGTTGGCAGTGTAGACAAAGCCTTAATGCCACACAGCTAAAATTTAAAAAACAAGAAACACGAAGTTCAAGATTTCTACAGCAATGTTAACGCTTTCATGTTGCGCAAGGAATATTAAATATCAGGGGGTAGCCGTGTTAGTCTATATCCACAAAAACAATAAGGATGCAGGAAGTGATTTTTTACCCATGAAAGGTTATGCCCAAATAAATCTGTTAGTCTTTAAGGAATATTAAATTTATTTCTTGATTTTTTTTTTAATTTGAACTGTACAACGTTAGACCTGTATTAGCATAGGAAAACACAGTAAAGAACACCCTTGTATTCTAAAAGAAGTAAGAGAAATTATATGGGTAGGCAGCTTCCCGGAGGCACAGCTATGTTTCTGATAAGTACATTACAATTGACTGCGAAGCACATGCTCCCTTAACTGCACTAACCTACATTTCAAGGAGTGTGCATTTAATAAAGACATTAGAGTGGTGCTTACATGAATTGCACAAATGCTTCTATGAAAGCAGGAAGGAAGCAGATTTAATAATTTTATTAAGATGATGTTGAAGTAAAAAGAAAACAGTACAGAGTTTAAGCATATAAGTTTCTGGTTATCAGGGAATAAGGTACAGATTATCAAGGGGTGTGAAATTCGGTTTAGGAACGGGTGGCATAAGGAATACATAATCTGCAATCTCTCTGATTGGGGGTAAAAGTTTAATGGGTCAAAGTCCAGACATTGAGATATGGGAGTATGTTGTCCATATAATGGCTATGTTCAGGTGTGGCGTATAATGAGTGGATACGATGATGAGGATGGATTTACCCTCATTTGGTGGGATTTAATGTTCAGTGAATTTTACTAAACACATTTCCTACCAGACTGAAAGGGTTCAAACAGCAGTCTGTGAACTTCCCACTGGCCAGGGGAACGGCAGCAGACCCCCCACTGCTCTCTAAACAATAAAGTTAAGTAGCAGCCTGAGGGCTGATCTTCAAGACCTTGTCTATATAGGCAAAAGACCTATGTTTTTCAATAGCATCAGTTTAACTCAAGTGAAAGTTCCCAAAGACCTTCTGTACTTTCCACAGTATGCATCCGACGAAGTGAGCTGTAGCTCACGAAAGCTTATGCTCAAATAAATTGGTTAGTCTCTAAGGTGCCACAAGTACTCCTTTTCTTTTTGCAAATACAGACTAACACGGCTGTTAGTCTGAAACCTTACTTGAATGAAAACACATACACTTCATCCCCTCAAAACATGTTTTTTACCTGCATAGATATGGTCCAATTCATCTATTTCAAAGTACCAGGATCTAGTACCACCAGTGCATTCTGAGCTCAAAACCACAGGGAAATTTTGAACTGAATGCCTGGCTGAATTACATGTTCAAATAAAATAAGAATATTATGAAAAACATGCATACTTCTTGAGTTGTGAATCCTTCCTGTAATACATACCTCTAGATGTAACATTTTGCACAAGTAATTTGTAAACGGATATAAACTTTTCTAAATCAACATTTCACACAAAGATGGACTACAAGCCGTCAGGAACAGTATCCCCGATAATGTCACGGCAAACCTGGTGGCTGAACTTTGTGACTTTGTCCTCACCCATAACTATTTCACATTTGGGGACAATGTACACCTTCAAATCAGAGTAACTGCTATGGGTACCCACATGGCCCCACAGTATGCCAACATTTTTATGGCTGACTTAGAACAACGCTTCCTCATCTTCCTAATGCCCCTACTCTACTTGCGCTATATTGATGACATCTTCATCATCTGGACCCATGGAAAAGAAGCCCTTGAAGAATTCTACCATGATTTCAACAATTTCCATCCCACCATCAACCTCAGCCTGGACCAGTCCACACAAGAGATCCACTTCCTGGACACTACGGTGCTAATAAGCAATGGTCACATAAACACCACCCTATATCGGAAACCTACTGACCGCTATTCCTACCTACATGCCTCCAGCTTTCACCCAGACCACACCACACGATCCATTGTCTACAGCCAAGCTCTACGATACAACCACATTTGCTCCAACCCCTCAGACAAACACCTACAAGATCTCTATCAAGCATTCTTACAACTACAATACCCACCCGCTGAAGTGGGGGAGGAATAGCTCAGTGGTTTGAGCACTGGCCTGCTAAACCCAGGGTTGTGAGTTCAATCCTTGAGGGGGCCATTTGGGATCTGGGGCAAAAATTGGGGATTGGTCCTGCTTTGAGCAGGGGGTTGGACTAGATGACCTCCTGAGGTCCCTTCCAACCCTGGTATTCTATGATTCTATGAAGTGAAGAAATAAACTGACAGAGCCAGAAGAGTACCCAGAAGTCACCTACTACAGGAAAGGCCCAACAAAGATAACAACAGAACGCCATTAGCCATCACCTTCAGCCCCCAACTAAAACCTCTCCAACGCATCATCAAGGATCTACAACCTATCCTGAAGGACGACCCATCACTCTCACAAATCTTGGGAGACAGGCCAGTCTTTGCCTACAGACAGCCCCCCAACCTGAAGCAAATATTCACCAGCAACCACACACCAGAACCACTAACCCAGGAACCTATCCTTGCAACAAAGCCCGTTGCCAACTCTGTCCACATATCTATTCAGGGGACACCATCATAGGGCCTAATCACATCAGCCACACTATCAGAGGCTCGTTCACCTGCACATCTACCAATGTCATATATGCTATCATGTGCCAGCAATGCCCCTCTGCCATGTACATTGGTCAAACTGGACAGTCTCTACATAATAAATGGACAAAAATCAGATGTCAAGAATTATAACATTCATAAACCAGTCGGATAACACTTCAATCTCTCTGGTCACTCGATTACAGACCTAAAGGTCGCAATATTACAACAAAAAGACTTCAAAAACAGACTCCAAGGAGAGACTGCTGAATTGGAATTAATTTGCAAACTGGATACAATTAACTTAGGCTTGAATAGAGACTGGGAGTGGATGTGTCATTAAACAAAGTAAAACTATTTCCCCATGTTTATTCTCCCCCCCTCCCTCGCTCCTCAGACGTTCCTGTTACCTGTTGGCAATGGCCCACCTTGATTATCACTACAAAAGATTTTCTCCCCCCCCTCCCCTTGCTGGTAATAGCTCATCTTAAGTGATCACTCTCCTTACAACGTGTATGACAACACCCATTTTTTCACGTTCTGTGTGTATATAAATCTCCTCACTGTATTTTCCACTGAATGCATCCGATGAAGTAAGCTGTAGCTCACGAAAGCTTGTGCTCAAATAAATTTGTTAGTCTCTAAGGTGCCACTAGTACTCCTTCTCTTTTTGCGAATACAGACTAACATGGCTGCTACTCTGAAATTTGTCTATCAGGGTGTCAGTGTTGTGATCAATCCATTAAATCCTAACCTACAAAAAATGGAAAAACCCGATCTTAAGCAAAGTTTTGAGCTCAAAATGGGAGAAGTATCAGAGACTCCATGAAATCCACTATGAACTTTGCTATTGATTTTATGGGGAAGGAGCTGATTCAGTTGACTGTGATGGGTGACAGTAAAAACTCTTAAGGTAGATACCACTGAGTAAAACAAGAAAGTATCTGGGAGGGAAAAAAACTCCTGAGCAGTTTAGTACAGGAAATTAACATGTCACAGCCACATATAAAGGAAATATGAAAGTATATTGCTAAATAGTAACAATATTGTAAATGAAAAATCCAGAAGTTCCAAGACAAATTTGATTTGGGGAAATAAAACTCTCACATCAGCAAAATCTTCATTTCCAAAGGATCTCAAGTTCTTCATTATCCTCTGTTCTTTAGGTAGTTAGCATGTCCTCTATACCAGGGGTAGGGAACCTATGGCAACCAGGGGCTCTGCTGCTGACCTGGGGTACTGGCTGCAGGCCACAGGTCCTGGCCACCGGTCCGGGGGCTCTGCTACTGGCCTGGCGTCCTGGCTGCTGGCCTGGGGCTCTGCAGTTGCCCACAGCTGTGGCCCACTGGCCCCAGCCTGGGGCAGTGAGGGGTGCAGCTCAGCACTCCCACATTAAAAATTGTTCCAGCACCACTGTACTGGGATTTTTAAAGTCCTGCTTACATCACTATCACGCCACATGGAACAGTGCACTGCATCTGAAGTTGAGACTAGAATGTACATGCAAGAACTGGAATCAGAATTTTCTGACACATTTCAAGATTTCCAGCGATTTGGCCCAATGCTTTCTTTTCTAATTAAACCCGAAAAGTTCAACGAAAGCTACTTGGATTTGTCTGTATTTCAGTGGATAGGTGTTGAAGATTTCGAAATGCAGCTCATTCAGTTAAAAAAGCTCAGAATTGTGGGCATCAAAGTTTGGAGATCTGCAGAGTGCACCTGAAGCTCCCAAGACAGATCATGGGGCCTCTATTCTGACCTGCTGGACATCCCTGTTGGTGAAATTTAACTGTTTGAAGAAAATTGTGATTGCAATGCTTTCAGCATTTGGTTCCACATACCTGTGTGAACAGATATTTTCACACATGAAATCTGTCTTCTGTCCCTCTCGGAGCCAGTTAACAACTCATCACCCAGAAGCCTGTGTGCAGCTTAAAGTATCCAAATACGTGCCAGACATCGGAAAACTCAGCAAGGAAAAGCAAGGGCAAGGATCACACTAAACTGATAAGACCTGCATTTTGATTTAATTTTAAATGAAGCTTCTTAAACATTTTAAATACCTTATTTACTTTACATACAACAATATTTAGTTATATATTATAGACTTATAGAAAGAGACCTTATAAAAACATTAAAATGTATTACTGGCATGCAAAACCTTAAATTAGAGTGAATAAATGAAGACTCGGCACACCACTTCTGAAAGGCTGCCGACCCCTGCTCTATACTATTCATCTCCCACGGCAGCACAACCAAACTGCAGTAAGACCTACCCAGAGACTTCCTCCTCCTCAAACTCAGGAACGACCCCTTAAAAAACCCCTCCACATGCCATGCACAGACAGGCTTTAAGAAACTTTTCCTTCCATCCGATGCAAAACAACTCTCTCCCGCATAAAGAGCTAAACACAGACCCTCCCACCTTCCTTCCTCCCCTCGGACTCCCGCCATAAGCAGACCCCCGCCGCCCCAAACCCTACGACCGACTCATTTTTTTTAACTAGTTATTTCTTTACCGGCATAAATCGCCTCACACAGTTAGCAGAAATCCCTGCACTAAGTTCCGAGCAGAGTCACGAGAGAGCTCCCCCCACCCCCAATCCTGGTGTGAGCAGACCCGTCCCTTTCCAATACTCCTCAGTCAGGCTACTACGGATCCCCTCCCTCCTCCCAGGCGAGTCCTCATAAGGGCTCCGGCCCCCCATCCAAGCCTAGCCAGGCCCACCGCACTTTCCTTCCCAACCTCCCGCCTGCTCCTCATCCCCCAGGGCCATGAAGGGCCCCAGCCCGATGCAGAACCTTGGCCCCAGCCTACTCCTCCCAGCCAGAGCCCCGCAGAAAGCCCCCCGCCTAGCTCCCTCGTCTCTGCGGCCACAGTCCCCTCCCCGGGCCGGCGGGGCCCCTTCGGTCCTCCGCGGCGCGTGTGGGTGATTACGGCAAAACCAGGCCTTGGGGGCCGGGAGGAGGCGGCTCCGTTTCACTCACGCTCTCGTGGTCCCACCGCACGTTGCTGCGCTTCTCATCCGGGGCCAGATTCCTGTCCCGGCCCATGAGCTCGTCGAGGAGCTGGGCGGCCGATATCATCGTGTCCTGATACCCGAGTGGCCCCTTGCCAAGCACCGCCGCCGCCTTCGCCCCCCTGCCCCACGCTCCTTCCCCGACCGACCGCGCGCTCGCGCTGCCGCCAGAGTGACAGAGACAAAATGGCGGCGGCGGCGCTCCTAGCTCTTCCCACAATGCAACGCGCGCCCGCCGCGGTCTCGCTAACTGCCCGTGGGGCCTGTCAGGGCTTGGGCCTCTCAGTCACATAGGCCTCATCCCCGGCCTTGCTCGCTGGCGCGCGGTGCTGTCTTTGTGACGAGGGCCTCGCTAAGCTGTCTCTCTCCCATGCACCCCGATGCAGAGGGTGGCAGTAAATGTGCTCAGAGCCCCCTCCGCGTGCAGAGAGCCCTTCGCATTGCAGTGCCTCTCTCTGAGACAGGCCACCGCGTCGGCCGTCCATCCCGCTATGGAGAGACACCTCCTCCGCCATGCAGGCCGGGGCTTCGCGGCAGCAGGGGAGGTGCCCTCCGACAGCGAGATCGGTGCAGAGGTTGTATGGAACCTTGGTGGAGCTAGTCGATGCCAAGCCTACATCCCCCAGCTGGGAGCGGTTTACCTCAGCTAGCTGCATGGAGGTACCACTGCCTGTGCCTTGTCTCCACTCAGGTCTGGTCTACGCTAGGAACTTACATCGGCATAGCTACGTCACTCAGGGGTGTGAAAATCCACACCGGAGAGACGCAGCTGTACCGACCTAACCCCTGGGTAGACAGCGCTAGGTTGACCGCGTTGACCTAGCTACCACCACTCGGGTCTGGTCTACACTAGACTTACATCAGCATAACTACATCACTCAGGGGTGTGAAAAATCTAAACCCTGAGCGACATAGTTATACTGACCTAACCCCCGGTTTAGACAGTGCTATGTCGGCGGAGAGCTTGTCCCATCAACATAGCTGTCGCCTCTCAGGGAGATGGATTTACTACACTCACAGGAGAGCTCTCTCCCGTCGGCATAGAGTGTCTTCATTAAAGTGCTACAGTGGCAGAGTTGTGCCTATGCAGCATTGTAAGTGTAGACCTGCTCTCAGGGCGGTGAATTACCTATGCTGATGGGAGAAACCCTCCCGTTGGCGTAGGTAGGGTCTGTACTTAAGCACTCGAGCAGTGATGCAGCTGCACTGCTGTAGCATTTTAACTGTAGACATACCCTCACTCCTGTTAACTGTCTCAATGTCAAGTCACAGGTGGTTTTGCAGAAAAGGCACAGTCACGCTGTTGGGAGACATTGTTGCACCACCGCAACACAACTAGACTTGGCACCTCTGAGGTCACAAAAACAGGACATCCCTGAGCTGGATTTGGGAAGGGGAGCACAAAACGAGGGAAAGGAGATGGTTCCTGGGAGGGAGCGGGCCCTCCTGGGCAGGGTGAGGAATGGGCGTTGGGGAGCTGATGTCATGAGCTCTTTTTTCTGCTCTCAGCAGCTTGTTGGTCAGGTAGAAAACAGCAGCTGTGGCTTAAGGGCTCCTGCTGGGGAGCCAGCGGAGCAGCCTGGCGGGAGGAGGAGCAGCATTAGCACCATGGAGGAGGAAGAAGATGCAGCAGCCTCAGATGTGACTCAGATGGCAAAACCCAGGACTTTAAATGTCTTAGGAGGACTTACAGATTTCCTAGGACACCATCTGAAAAAAGGTTTCAGAGTAACAGCCGTGTTAGTCTGTATTCGTAAAAAGAAAAGGAGTACTTGTGGCACCTTAGAGACTAACCAGTTTATTTGAGCATGAGCTTTCGTGAGCTACAGCTCACTTCATCGGATGCATAGCATATCGTGGAAACTGCAGAAGACATTATATACACACAGAGACCATGAAACAAAACTTCCTCCCACCCCACTCCCCCGCTGGCAACAGCTTATCTAAAGTGATCATCAAGTAGAGCCATTTTCAGCACAAATCCAGGTTTTCTCACCCTTCCCCCCCCCACACACACACATACAAACTCACTCTCCTGCTGGCAACAGCCCATCCCCCTTTGAAACCCCTTGGTTAAACTTGGATTATTGCTGTGCACATTGTAAGATGAGCTGTTGCCAGCAGGAGAATGAGTTTGTGTGTGTGGTTTTTGGAGGGGGGGCTGTGTGGGGGGGGGGGTGAGAAAACCTGGATTAGTGCTGGAGGTGACCCACCTTGATTATCATGCGCATTATAAAGAGGGGTTTCAAAGGGGGATGGGCTGTTGCCAGCAGGAGAGTGAGTTTGTGTGTGTGTGTGGGCGGGGGGAAAGGGTGAGAAAACCTGGATTTGTGCTGGAAATGGCTCTACTTGATGATCACTTTAGATAAGCTGTTGCCAGCGGGGGAGTGGGGCGGGAGGAAGTTTTGTTTCATGGTCTCTGTGTGTATATAATGTCTTCTGCAGTTTCCACGATATGCTATGCATCCGATGAAGTGAGCTGTAGCTCACGAAAGCTCATGCTCAAATAAACTGGTTAGTCTCTAAGGTGCCACAAGTACTCTTCATCTGAAAAAAAGGTCTGATCCTAGGAAAACCTGAACAGGTAGCAACCCTAACCAGAACACAGTGAAGAGATGTGTCACTGCAGAGCAATGAGGTGCCGTGGTCTCATGCGAGGCCACAGTGACATGGCACAGCATTGAGAGATGTCACTGACTTCAGATATCATTGTCTCTTAGACATATCCATCACTGTGATGTTGATTATTTATAATTATTACATTGATTATTGAGCATCAATATTATGTTCATCGTTGCATCAACACATCTGTCCTGATCAATGGTTAAAATAGATCAAATCAGGAAGAGGTTCTTTCATCAAGGAGGAAGGGGGAGATACGGAGGGAGTGCTGTGTACAAAAATCAGGGGGAGGAAGAGATTCTCCTCTCTAGTTTTAGGAAAGGAGGGGGAGTTGTGCTGTCCTCCACTACTTCTTTCTTTAAACCCTAGTCCTGACCTTGCCCTCAGAGCCACATTAATGCTGCCTTGTCCCATAGGAGAACTGGACAAGAACTGTCTCATTGATTACAGAGGCCTGGCATAACTCTACAACTGTTGGACTGTGTCAGGTACTGTATGTCTGGAGTGTAATAGAAGTTTGCTTATATATTTTTAAAATTACTTTTTGTTTTGCTTTCAAAATTCCCTTATAGTGTTTGCAATCCAAACATTGCAGCCTGATGCTAATGCGTGAGAACCAAAAAGTGACACTGAGAAACATGTAAAAAATGACTGTAGTCTATTTTAATGTTTCAAGTTGGATGAAGTGCAAAAAGTAAATACACATAATAAATGATGTAATGTGAGATAGACAATTACTATTATTTAATTAAATCTAAAATATTAGGTGTGATTCTGCTCTCGTGCTAGTGTATGCCGGGAGCACCTCCTCTAAAGTCAGTGTACTTACCAATATGAACTTAATGTAAAATCATAAGAATTAGGTCCATTACTCAAAACAGTGGTAAAAAAAGTTGTTTTTTAAAAATAAGATTTTTACGTGGATTGTGTCTCCATGTTTTGTAAAAAAGGTGGCTCTACTGATTTAATTAATTATTGGTCACATAGGCCCTGATTCTCTAAAGAGAATTACATCAGTAGACCCCCTGCACTTGCACAAAACCCTGTTGAAGTCACTGGGGTGTGTACAGGCCCAGGGCTCTGTCCCCACAGTTCTTCTTTCAGGATCAGGGCCATAGACGCTTTATTTTTACACTATCAGACATTACAGAACAAGTTATTTTAAATAGCTCTAAGTAATTGTTACAATCATGTAATTACTTACTTGAATAATTCTTACTAATGTTGAGATCCCATTACTTCAGTGAAACTATTTGCATGAGTAAGGATTAGGTCATTAAGTCTTTGAGTTTATTTTAGACTAAAGGCCAGATTCTGGCCCCCAATACAGCACCTTTGTGCTGGTCCTGTGGCCCAAAATTGCTTTAAAGGTGCTCTAGCTCAGCGTAGCTGTTATGAATTTTACCGGCATGTAGGACTCCCCAGATGCCATGATACAGCTGGTGCAGGTCAGCTGGATCTGAAGATGGAGTCCTAAGTGTTTATTTTAACTTGTGTTCTATAATAAGATAGTTGTGAAATAGTGTTTTTCTCACCCATATCTCTCATTATTTGACTTAGAATGAATAAAGAAAATTAGCACAATAGTAAAAACAATGTGAATTGGTGGAATCAATTGTGGCCCCAATCCTACAAATTGCTTTGCTGGATGGACCCATGTTCCCCACATGGAGACTTCACTTGATTTCAATGGGGTTACACATATGGTGCTGAGCTACCTAGGCAGAACAACTTGCACTTTGGGGTTGTAGGAATAAATAATGTTTGGTAGAAGATATTGTACATTCGAAATTCTTTGTATATTAAGCAATAATTCATTTTAGTTGAATAAAAATAGTCAAGTAGGAGCCTGAATATATCTGATGAATCATACAGCAAACAGGACAGCTACAGCCAGGAATTGCATGCAAGGCTGTTGGTAGGAACTAAATATCTAGGTCAGAGAGTTGTCACAGATAATAGAGTCCCCCTGAGAAGAGTTTAGGAAACAGCAACAATCTAGAGATACTGTACTATGCAGTTGTCTTTAATGTTCTTCTGAAACGTGTGACTCTATCTGATTTAAACGTAACAGACAGAAAGTAATCAATATATGAATTTAAAATTAAAAGAATAAGAGACACCTCTTGTTATGCAGGGTTAATTTTATCTTTGACTTGCTGCTCAGTATGTTAGCTTTATAAAATGTTAAATCACCTTCAGTTGGCAGCTGCTTAACAATAAAGTGACCTTAGAGAGATGACAACTTTTATAGAGGAGAAAGAACTCCAGGAGAGACTGAGAGAAGCAGCTGCTTTGGGAGACATTGGGGAGGTCCAAAGACTGGTGGAATTCGGAGTGAATGTCAACTCTCAAAATGAAATCAACGGCTGGTAAGCCTTTAACAGGAATGAATTACGTGTATTTTTAAAGGTTAATAAAACTGACAATTTCAGATACCGAGAAGAACATTTTAAGAGCCTTTTATTCTTTGTCTGCTAATGATATGGTGGATGTTATATATGTTTTTCATATGAAATATATTAATGCAAGGCTATCCAGTTTTGACAGTTTGAATTCAGAGTGTAATTTAAATGTCCTATTTAAACCCATTGCCTAATCCTCCCTCACTAGAGATGCTTTAAAATTATTCTAAAAGGAGGAAGTAATGGTACTGTTGATAATTGTTGTTCTGAGCTTACGTTATTTTGTTTCAGAAGTTTTGATCCTTGGTTTCTGATTTTCTATTAGTTCAACGTGTTGCCACCTTCTATTACGTATATTGATGGAATTAGGAAAGCTGGCTGAACAAACACAGCACAGTAAAATAACATTCAGAAGGTAAACCTCAGACTGGCCAAGCTCGCTCATTTTTAGAGAAGCTTATTCTGGATTACTTTTAAGGCAGCTTTTAAAATAACTTCCTGTTATGAGAAAAGATCTTGCAATGTGTTTCAGTGAGATACATAAAGCCTCACAGATTTTTTTGTTTTGACATTTCATTCAAATACCACTTGACAACCCTAAATCCTGAAACTCTTCTATGATGAACCATACTCAGACTAGTCATAAAAAATGTTGTTTTTTAAACATGATTTTAACAATTCAGGCATTCTTGAAGATTGTTTTACCTGGATTAGATTCAGTTTATATCTTTATGTGAATTACTGCGCTGTGCTTACATGAGTGAAAATAGGAAGTATGAAACAGAAAGGACAATAAACTAGAATTTTAAAAACTAAGGGCCTAATTTTCAGAAGTGCCAAGTTCCCACGACAGCTGTTACAGTCAGTGGGGGCTGTGGCTGTTCAGCACTTGTGATAATCAGGCCTTCTATGATTTGCTTTCTTTCTTTGTTAAAGAGTAGAATTATGTAGTGATTTTTCTCCCATTTCACTTTCTCATTATTTCCATATGCATAATAAACTGCTGCTCATTACCAAATCAGTTTGTTCAAAAAACTGGCATTAAGACAATAAACCAAAATCTGGCATAAAATATATTTTCAAAAAATTGCTTCTTGTTCTGTACTTTGGCTATAATCGTGTCTTCCATATCTTTGAGTCTGTGTGCAGAAGCTGCATCTCTGGAATGGGTCTCATGTATAGGTCTGATCCTGAGAAGTGCTGAATACTTGCAGCTGCTATTGACATAAATGGGATTTGTGGGTGCGCAATATCTCTCTGCTCTGTATTAGACTGCATGAAATCCTCGTGAAATGTTCAGAATAAAACCCTAAATTAGGCCAGAGTTGCTGAGGTTTACATACAATTGGAGAAAATAGTGGTTGCAATTGTGCACCGAGAACCATGTGGCTGTATCCATGCACTTGTGCAGAGCTCTGATGTTGTCATTGGGGCTCAGCATGGGCACAAGAGTGTATCTGTGGAGTTCTCAGTACAGGCTCATAATTTAAAGTGGAAGCTGTGTGAATCTAAGCATTTATATCAAACATCTCCTTAGTACCTGATGCTTTGTATTGGTACCTATTTTTTGGCCCAAACCCATCATAGGGCCTAATCACATCAGCCACACTATCAGAGGCTCGTTCACCTGCACATCTACCAATGTGATATATGCCATCATGTGCCAGCAGTGCCCCTCTGCCATGTACATTGGCCAAACTGGACACTCTCTACATAAAAGAATAAATGGACGCAAATCAGATGTCAAGAATTATAACATTAAAAAACCAGTCGGAGAACACTTCAATCACTTTGTCACTCGATTACAGACCTAAAAGTGGCAATTCTTCAACAAAAAAACTTCAAAAACAGACTCCAATGAGAGACTGCTGAATTGGAATTAATTTGCAAACTGGACACAATTAACTTAGGCTTGAATAAAGACTGGGAGTGGATAGGTCATTACACAAAGTAAAACTATTTTCCCATGTTTATTCCCTCCACCCCTACTGTTCCTCAGACGTTCTTGTCAACTGCTGGAAATGACCCACCTTTTGATTATCACTACAAAAGGTCCCCTCCCCCCCGACCTCCTGCTGGTAATAGCTCACCTTACCTGATCACTCTCCTTACAGTGTGTATGGTAACACCCATTGTTCCATGTTCTCTGTGTATATAAATCTCCCCACTGTATTTTCCACCGAATGCATCTGATGAAGTGAGCTGTAGCTCACGAGAGCTTATGCTCAAATAAATTTGTTAGTCTCTAAGGTGCCACAAGTACTTCTTTTCTTTTTGGATACAGACTAACATGGCTGCTACTCTGAAACCACAAAGCCTGGTGACTTGGTCAGAATTTTACTTCTGAACTCAAAGTGACATGCAGGGGACTTGAATTCAAACTAAGAAAAGGTTTTGCACCAAGTCCAAAGAAACAAAACAGCCAGAGCTTCACAGACCTCTTCTCAGATGCCATGGGATTTTTGTTGTAAATAATATAGGAGTTATAACAATTATTTCAGCACTCTTAAAAATAGTAGCTTTTACCTCAAATGCATAGTCCAGTTGTGGAATACAGTACTTTACAGTAACTGTCATGTCTTATGGCATTGTCTCCAGCTGAAAGCAGATGATTTGCAGTTAAATTCCTGTGAAAAGAAGGAAGTTATGGTGGGGGACATATCTTAGTCTTATCTAACTATCTTGAAAACTCCTATCTGTGCTGCTTTTATGTTTTTCCATCTTGTACCCATTCAGAGCAACCCCCCTCCCACCCCAAACATTAGTATATTAACACATTCTGGATATGAAGTTAAGCACACAAAATCAGGAAATTTTAAAATGATGGTCCTTGCATTGTAATATACATATCTATGTAACTTTTATGATTCTTTACATTAAATATATATATTGAGGCATACATCTAACAACATATGCTTAACATTGGGGCTATGGTAATACAAATAATAAATAATAATAACGTAGATACAAGGGAGCTGAGTCACAGACACTTGTTGTGCAACCTCCCCTTTCTGGCTTATCCATTGGGTTTTTTGATTGTTTGTTTTTTTAAAAAATGCCAGGTATTTCACAACCCTGACTCAGACACCTTTATGGGAAAGCAGCAGCAGCTGTTCAATGCAGCAGGGATGGAGGGATTAAAATTAAAAGTCCAAATCCCCAAAATTCTGCTTTTGAAAATATGACTGCTTCTTTCTAGATCTCTAAAAGGGAGCTGAACTCTTTTGAAAATCTTGTCCCAGTTGTGGACGGTGAGCATTTTTGAAAATCTGGCTCTTAACATTTCATATGGAGACTTATTCCGATCGCAGACAACACTGTAACATTTTGATTTTCACTCTCGGAATTTTTGTACAGGAACTAATTTCTGTACAGGATTTCCATTTCTAAGTGAGTTATCCATCAATTTAATCACATTTCTGTCTGCAATTTTTTCGTTTATCTACTATTGTTACAAGTAGCTCCTAAAATTACTACAACTAAAAGAGATTAAAAGGGGGGAAATTCTCTATTTCGTTTTCAGTTTACATTGTGCTTTTGTCATCACTTTGTGTTTAGTCATCTTTGACGGTTGTTTTTCTGGGACTTTGAAACAGCAATAGGATAAAAAATGTTTTAAAAATGGGAAAATAGTATAAAATTACTAAAATTGGCAAGTGATAAGTGTAGTTCTAGCAACCGTCTGTAACACAATTTTGAATTGAAAAAATATTAAAAATAGGTGAACCTCCTCAGGAACAAAAATTTGAGAATATTGTGTGGTTTTATAAAATATACACCAAAGATAACCAAATGATACTTGTTAAGACAGGCCCTAACTTGCTTCTATATAACCTTTGATAGGGACTAATTTTTGATATAATTAAAAAAAAACCCCACATTTGTTTTAACAGCTGTTATTTCTCCTAAAAAGAAACATTGCAAAGCACATCTGAATGACAAATGATCATTGAAAAATACTCATCAAGAGAGGTAGTGTGGGCTAATGAATAGGCAATCGGCTGGGAGACAAGAAATCAAGGTTTTGTTCCTGGCTCTACGACTGCTTGTGACCTTGCGCAACTCATTTCACCCCTCTGGGTTTCCATTTCTTTTCCCATCCTTTGATTGTCTTTTCTGTTTAGATTGTAAACCTTTTGAAGGAGGGACCTTTTGTCTCTTATTATGTATATTGTCTAGCACAATCAGGCCCCAGTCTCATCTGGGGACGCTAGGCACTACTATAATATATATATATATATATATTATTACAGTAGTGGGTTTTTTAATCAGGGCCCCAATTCTACACAACAGCACTTACTACAGTGAGTAATCCTATTGCCTTGTATTCTGTGGGGCTTCTTCCACAAAGAAATACTAAACCCAGTGATAAGAATTTGCACAATTAGGCCCTTTGTTTCTTGCAGGATAGTCTTAATCATACTGGCATATAAACAAGCAAGATTCTGTGTGTACTTTGCTTTCTCTTGCTTTAATTAGTCTGATTCTCACATGCATGCATCAGGTTTTATAGCTACTCTACTATTTCCTCCCATCAGACTCTTCTTCAGGAGTAAACAAAACCAACCAACCAAACAAAAAAACCAACAAGAGCAAAAACTCTTGATGTGTCAGAGGTGGTGCTGTTGGGCAGAACACAACGTGTTCTAAATTTTAAAGTCAGACAGGTGTGACCACACCTTTTCCTTAAAAAACAAATGCTTCCTGGAGAAGGACTTTGGACTGAAGTGAATCTTTTTAACCACATAAGTTTTCTAAGAGATTTTATACCACTTCTTTCTCACTCTTCTTGTATGTAACTCTAAACTCCTAAGATTCAACATCTTTTCCTCTCCTTGTTATTAGTCTGGGGAAGGATTAAGGGTTTTCATGCAGTTTAAAGAACAGCATTGGGAAGGATGGTGGAGAAACAGCATTAGAAAATCTTTGAAACTAGGGTACTGCTTTTAAGCTGTGAGATAGTGCTTTGTGGGGAAAATGGGATGGCCATACAGTTTTTGCATATTATAACATGCAGACACATTGTAAAATCTTATAAACATCAGGGAGACTGACCCTCCCCTACATTTCTTCAGGGGATCAACTCTGGGGAATTCCTCTAAAGAACAACCACTATCCAGGAAAATGTGCCTTTTGCCTGAACCAAAACCACAGACCTTCTCTGTGGGTGAATTCTTTCCTTCACCAAAATCTCTGTCTGTATGAAGTAGGGGTATGTTTTTTGGAGTATATTTTTTCTCCCTTGCCAGTATCTGAGAATTTCTTTCTTGCAGTTGTTATGCTGACAAATCCTATATTCCTTACTAGGGGTTTTGCCTGAGTAAGAATGCCAGGATCAGATCTGACTCTAATTGCATTATTCATTGTATCTCTGTAAAGCCACTAGGACTACAGTTTATATGAAAGTTGTAATGGAGAAAAGTGTTGAAATTGATCCACTAAAAAGTTAGAGTTCTGCAAAGCTATTTATTGGGAATTTACCAGTGTTTGTGTCAGTGTGATAATTTGGTGAAAACCAGTGTAATACGAAAGCTCAGTTCTTCTTTTGGTTGTAAGGTACCGCAAAATGTCCTGGTGAGGAGTTATTTCAGAAAATAAAAATTATTCTAGTCAGCTCTGTTTTGAGATTTAATCAAATTGAAATCAGTTTGGTTTTCTAAAGATCTTTGCTCAGGAACTAGTCTGTTTCATTTTGGTTGGAGTGGTGCAGAAAAAAAAATTCTTTTTCTTTTGATTAACAAAATTAAAACTATTTCTATGAATTTAAATGATCACTTGAAATATGGTTCTGCTGTTAAGCTTATAATATATTCTGTCATCTTCTTTTGAAAAAACAAATGTAAAAAGATACAGAAGGGTGACAGCTATTTTATATTTTTGAAATTAGTTTTAGTTTTTAAAAGCTAAAAGTGAGAGATTTAGTTAAACTTTAAAGCAAAAACCATCTGCTGTTGTCAAAAATAGTAACGTTGGTGGTAAAAGCATTACTGCAGGGAAAGACTATCAGCAGGTGTCACTGCAGACTACAAGAAATGTTCAAAGAATATATCTCAGCTTGGTAATGTATATTAGAAATGAATGTTGTTCTTTTTGGGGAAAGCTAGGCCTTGGCTTTTTTATACACAGTGGTATGAATAAAACTAATCTCCTGTAGCATGGTTATTTCATATAACACCAACATTTTCCTTGTGCAGGACTTGTTTGCACTGGGCATGCAAACGGAACCATGCTCAAGTGGTGTCTTATCTGATAGAGTCTGGTGCTGATAAGGAGATTCTCACAAGTAAAGGAGAAATGCCAGCCCAGTTAACCTCAAAGAGAGAGATTAGGAAAACATTGGGAGGTAAGTTGATTAGTTAATATAATAACTTTGAAGACTCTGGTAATGACCAATTCTAATAATTATGGTCATGTTCTGTTGTGCTTTTGCGCGGGTGCTGAATCTGTATTTAAAAGCTTACAATTCTGTGGCAAAAAGAAAAGGAGTACTTGTGGCACAACCTTCATCGGATGAAGTGAGCTGTAGCTCTCGAAAGCTTATGCTCAAATAAATTTGTTAGCCTCTAAGGTGCCACAAGTCCTCCTTTTCTTTTTGCGGATACAGACTAACACGGCTGCTACTCTGAATTCTGTGGCAGTAATTCCCATTTGGCCTTCAGAGTCTTTACTGAGAAAGAAACCACAACTTCAGGAATGTTGATTCCATGGGCTTTTATGGTGACAATTTTTTTTTGTATGTGGGAGGGAAAAAAGCTTAATTTTGAAAAATTAAACTGTCACAGAACATGTTCACTACAAACATTTGCGGCTTGATACATATTTTCAAATGGAGATAAGGGGAGGGAAATCTTGCTTTTATATATATAAAAAGTGTATATGTATGTGTATATGACTGATAATTCCATAAAATATCAGGAAGCTTATTTAAGGGGTTAACTGCATTGATCTCAATTGAAGATTAGTATTTTATTCCATAAAAGTATGGTGATAGAGTAGCAGCCCCAAGGGATCCGTTGGTATATTGTGCTTGTAACTGTCAAAGTAAGAATGTTGCTACTAAACATGAGAATTAGTTTGCAGCCTGTTCAGAATCTTTAAGTTTTTCCTACCTTTTGCACTCCTTTCTTTCTGATTTCTGCCTTTGTTAATATCTATCTGCTGTTGAGTCAGTAGTTCTTTCAGTTCTAAATATATTGTATACTTCCCGCCCCCCCCCCCACTCTTTTGGTATCCACAGCAAACCCGAAAATTTACTGCCCTCCATTTATTCCTCTGGTTTATGTCCATTATGAAGACAATGAAGTTATGCCAGCTGAGAATATGGCACAAAATATTGGCCACAGGACATTTTTCTTAAAAGATGGCAGATTCTATATCAAGTCCAAGTGTGTAGGGGGAAAGTAGAGGTGTTTGTGGAGTATCTTAGTCACACAAGCTTTGTTTTTATGGAACCCCTTAGCACAGTTATGTGTACTGTACATAGAGCTTTAGAGCTCTTTGTTTTGTTTCATATCCTCTGTGTGGGTGTGTGTAAATAGTCTGAATCTAAAAACCACGATGTACTAGGACAATTTTAAGTTCTCCTTAACCAGTTATAACTAATTTTGTTCACTGGACATTTTTTCCTTTCCTCTATAGTGGAAGACGAACTTGCAGATTTGAAGCAAGACTCAGACTTGCCAATTGTCCCGAATTATTTGGCTAATCCACCTTTCCCTTATGTTTATAACACAATGAGTAACAGCATTCCAGACCCTTCCACTGGCTCGCTGAATGGAAACTTCCCCATATCCTTAGAATTGCAAGCTGTAGATTATCCCACTTCATTACCTCGAGTCAAAGCATGCACTTCTGCAACATCACAACATGCAAATGCTGCTTCTGCAGTGGCTGATAATGAAGATATGTCGACATCCCCTGGAGCCTGTACCATGCCAGAATGCCCAAAGCCTGTAGTCCAGAATGGTCCCTTTCACCAGGCATCTGTGCCTGAGAGCAGAAGTTTCCCTTCTCCAGCTGCATCTAAACAGCCTGTATCTCAGCAACAGAATGGCTCATGTATGGGGCCTATGCCAACATTTCAGCCATTTTTCTTCCCTGGAGCTTTCCCATTTAATATGCAAGGTAACATTAAATTATTATTACAAATTTTAAAAATTAATTTTACTATTCCTTTTTTGCTCTGTTCTTCCTAGAAGCGGTCGTGTTCGAGAATGAAAATAGACTAGTCAATGTTATTCATGTCTATAGTACTTCTCTAGTCTTTCACTTTCATGTTCTTATGCATGAGGTATGATTCCATGTTTGTGTCTCAGGCATTTCAGGGAATGTTTAAAAAAATTGTATCCACTGGAATTTTTAATACAAATATCAATGAAAACATTTCTTACTCATCTAAGGTTTTGTAAAAACATACAGATGCGAGGGTAGTCTAACACCATAACTGTGGTACAGAACTCTAGACTCTAATACAAAACACAGGCCTATGTCTAATTAATTTGAAAGAGAAGCTTTGTTAGCTCAACCTGTACAGGTAGCTGACCACTTAAATGTACAGAGAGGAAGTATTATTTATCATTCCTTGGGGTTAATAGTATATATATTTAGTAAAATCACCCCATCAGTTCAGTGTAGCCAGTTCTGGAATTGCAGTTAAAAGGTCCAGACCTCTATTTGAATGGGAGCTGTGAGAAGATCCATATGAATTTTAATGTGCGATCACCAAAAACAGAGCACTGAGTTATGCAATATTGGATTGCTCAGAAAATTGGTAATAGAAGATAAAAATGTTGCCAGATGAAATTCAGTTCAGAGCAGTAGGAAGTGGGTTTTTTACCCATGAAAGCTTATGCCCAAATAAATCTGTTAGTCTTTAAGGTGCCACCGGACTCCCCGTTGTTCAGAGCAGTAGAAACTCAATTATACTATAATTTTATAAGTAATATTGTCTGTATTTGATTATTATGGGTGTCAGTCAAGTTTATTTTATATAGGCCAACAATCTCAGATCAGTTCCTAATGGGACTCCACAGAAACAGCTACAAATGGCACCTTTGCAGTAGCTTCTCTGTGAAGGAATGAAAAACATGGAGGCTGAGCTACCTCCTCTCCTCTAGAAGTTGTCCTTTCAGACATGGTGGTTGTGGGAAGTTGATGAGTTATGTGGAAGCTTACATGGCCAGTGCCTGTGCTGTTCTTGTCCTGAATAGGATTCCAGTCTCCAGAGCTCAGAATTCAGCTCTTTTCACCTACCTTTGCATTAAATAAAAATAAATCAAAAGTAATGAATGAAATGATTTTAGGGTAACATTTTGAGATTTATTATTATTACTGATGTAATGAAGTCACATTTATTTTTTTCCAGTTCTTATTTAGATGATCGTGCATACTTATATGTATATAGGTATTAATGTCTGTATGTTTATCTTTTACTAGAACTGGTGCTTAAGGTGAGAATTCAGAACCTTACTCTTAGAGAGAATGACTTCATTGAAATTGAACTGGACAGACAAGAACTAACATATAAGGAACTGCTCAGAGTGAGTTGCAGTGAACTGGGTATTAATCCAGAACATGTAGAGAAGATTCGAAAATTACCAAATACAGTATTAAGAAAGGTAAGAACCTTCAGCTTTAAGCAAAAGTTATTTTTATTGCTGTTGTGGGCATCATTAAAAATGCATCATTCATCCTTCAAGCAACCTGCAATATTCCTTATGTCTTTGAATATGAGATTTGGCTTACTGCTATTGTTGCAAAGTGGCAAACATCGTGTTTTTAACGGTGTTCCTTGTCTTAGAGAAATATAGTAGATCCATAACCAGTAATTAACTTTCTTATAATCCCCTGGCCATGGAATAAGTGGGCTGTTATTGAATGTTTCAGAATCTATAGAAGAAGAATAAAACTTCTCAGTCAGATGCATACAAGACTGGTGGGAGTACATCTGATGGTCAGATCAGCCAATCATGCATAGCTATGGCATAGTTTAGGCCTGCAGCACTGAAGAAAGAAGCAGAGTTTGGATGGAGGATAAGAGACCATCCAAGGGGCTGGGACAAGGGAGGCACTTGGCTATAACTGTACTGTCAGTTACTCTACTGTTTAACATCATGTAAAAGACATTAAGGAGAAGTCTTTGTATTTTATATGCCTTTCTTCCTCCTTTCCCTCCATCGACAAGTTAGGTCTAGGGGACAGAGCAGAAGAGTGGAAATCAGATCTGCATTCTGGTTCCCCGTCTGACTCCTTGTGTGACCTTGGGCAAGTCAATGAACTTTTCTGTGCATCAAGATAAGAGGGGGATTGTAGTAGTTGGGTAATTCAGAGGGTTGTGGTGTTTGTAAAGTGCTCGGAGATCCTCATATGACACCCTAAAATCAAGATATTCAACTTTACAGAATTACCTAATTTTCCCTCTTGCCTTCCAATCTTCAATTCATGTTTCCTAAACTAAAGGGTTGTTTCGACTGCAAAGCATCACAGATCCTGAATCCTACAGTTAATGATCCCCATCAGCGTATTTCTCAGTTTGGGATTGATCCATGATCAACCCTTGCACTCACTGATAACACTATATTGCAAATATTGTGTTGAACAGTATTCTTTCATATTGGGAGGTTACAGTCAGAGCATCAACTATAGCTGAATTGCCTTGTTTTATTGACATCACCTTACTTCTGTGCTTTGAAAGACCTGCACTGATTTTAGCTATACAATACTTGTAAGCCACTGAGAGTTGTGTGGTTAAATAAATCCTCAAGCAACTCTTTAAACCTTTATTTATACTGGATTTTTTTTTTTGGAAATAGGTTCCTCTCTGTAAATTGTACAGTGGAACATCTTATTAAATGAGAGTGCTTTGTTTGGGCTGCTGCCATTTTTCCTATTTAATAAAATAAGCTCTAAACCCTTAACTTCTTGATGGCTTTCCTGCACTGACATTCTGTACTGTGTGACTTATATTTAACTATGTTCAGAAATTCAGTGTAATAACATACTCCATGACGTACTGTCATGAATGGTTGAAAGGTTTATGATACTGAGGTGAGCCTTACTAATCTAATTAAACTTTAAACATTCCTTTTAAAAAGCAACTAAATTATAGGGAAAACGTTCTCAATTAGGAACAGTTTGTGCAGTCCTTACACAGGCCAATGTCCCATTGAAGGCAATGGGACGTGCCTGCATAATACATGGAAGACTTGGACTTTTTGTATCTGTTTTCCTAGTTCACTAGTGACCCTTCCTTCACCCTCAAATCCTTAGGACATTGTTGGCGTCAAATGGTGGAGCTAATCTGATTAGTGCTAGATTAACAGACTTCAGTGGACCGTACCTGCACCCAATATAAGAAGACATTCTGACTCTTTTCTTTTAAAGATTCATTTCTTGGGTTGCAAAGGAATAAGTAGTTCCAAAATATGCTAGCTAAGTCTGATTGTTCAAAGTGTCCTCTGTAAGAGTGTCGCTAATTCTTAGAGATTTTTGTCAGTAAAACTGGAGGACGCTTGTTTTCTGAGATTTCAAAAAATTTAATTCTTAATGCTTAATTCTAGTGACAAAGTATGGCCACTCAGGGGATCAGAGCCTGATCGCTTACTTACTGTTTGCGACTGCCTTCTTTTACTCTCTCTGACTTGCTTCAGCTAGGTCAGAAATGGGGGTGGTTGGTGTGCTGCTCCAGAAGAAGCTGGCTTCAGGGCCCCTTGGAGAGGAAGCATGGATCAATGTGAGAGGTTTTTAATGGGTTGGGGAGAAAGAAAGAAAGATTATTGGGGTGAGGGGTCCTAGAGGACCCTCTTCCAAGCTGTTTATAGATAGTATGCAATAGATCTTTAAAGCACATAATACAAGCTTTAATTCCACTAATAATTTTCATTGCCTGTCAGTAATATTGAAGAACTCCCTTGAACTATAAATCTTCCCTTCATCTATTGGTAACCTTAATTTTTTGTACTTGCTTGGCACATTAGTCTACAGTTGATACTGCATGTTGGAAACAAAAAGAATTAGAATTCCCGAAGAAGGATTCGGCCAAACCCAAATCACACGACAGTGAAGCCAAACAGACTGATCACATAGGGGTCAACTGAGCTTATTAATACTGTGAACTTGTCTGAGGATTTCATGCCCATTTGTATACATTTAGTTAACTAAGGGCTCGTCTACACTGGCACTTCACAGCGCTGCAACTTTCTTGCTCAGAGGTGTTAAAAACACCTAAAAACTTGAGCGCAGCAAGTTTCAGTGCTGTAAAGTGCTCGTGTAGACAGTGCACCAGTACTGGGAGCTGCACCCCTTGTGGAGGTGGTTTTTTTAGAGTGCTGGAAGAGCTCTTTCCTAGCGTTCTGCTGCGACTCCACAAGCCACCTTAAAACACTGCCACAGCAGCGCTTTAACGTTGCCAGTGTAGACTAGCCCTAGGCTCACGGCACTCCTGTGAGAGCCAAGATCTGCATCCATTTAACAGATCAGAACACAGAGGCAGAGAGCAGTAAAATGACTTTTTCAGAGTTACACAGTAGCAGAGCCAGGAGTCTCCAACTAGGAAACTTTCTCCCACTTAAAATAACTACATTTAAAAAAAAAAAGAAATCTAAAGTAAATAGAATGCTAAAGTAATGCAACATGCAATAGGAGTGCCTGCTTGATAGCTAGATAAGCAAAACGGAGTCAAACTGCTGGGTAAATACTTGCCCCCTGCTAGCATTCATCTGTTTTTTCCTCCTTAAATCTGCCTAACTGAACTCCTGTATAATATTTATTGTGGATGCTACTAACACACTGCATTTTTAATTTATTTATTTAAGGACAAAGATGTTGCAAGACTTCAGGATTTCCAAGAACTGGAGCTGGTCCTAATAATCAACGACAATAACTTTCTGTTTAGAAATGCTGCATCTACATTGACTGAAAGGCCTTGTTACAACAAGAAAGCATCAAAGCTGACTTATTAACTATTTAAAGCAGCATCAAACAAAATATTTGTATCTTGTGCTTTAAGCAATGGATTCAATGTTCAAGCATTGAACTTATAAGGGCTAATATCCTGAAAAAATCTATTTTATTACTTTTGAGATAAAGTAATTGACATGTTCTGCACAGTTACAGCCTACAGCTCATGTCAGACTAACTTGCTCTGATATGAAACTGTGCTTACGAAAAGAAAGCAATGGTAGAATTCTCAGTCTATTCATGTAGCTAGCATTCTGTTCCTTACCCAAAATAATCCCTGACTTCAATCACTGTAGAGTTAGAAGCTCTCAAGGAAAGGCTTAAATTGTTCTAATAATTGTTAGCTATGAAATAGCAGAAGCACTTATGCTAAAGGACAGAACATGAATCCCATTTAGTGTTTGTACCAAATTACTTAATGTGCACAGACATCCCACTGTCATTAATAGGAGATACATGCGTGACGTGACAAGCAAACACACCCCTTGTTTAGGAGGAAAATGGAAGGATTTAAGTCTGTGGAAGAAGCACAAAACTCCATTTGTCTCATTTCAGTATTAAAAAGTTACTAATTAGATGTGGTTTCTTAAACTGCATTTATAAATATTTCTCAGGTTGAAGATAAAATATTACAGTTGTTACCCAAATTGTAAATATACCATTGACCAAAATAGCTAGGGTTTTTTAAATCTCATGGTTGCTTGTCAACATACGGTATTGAAATGTTTGATAACAAAAGGTCCACTCCCTCTCTCTTTTGTTGCTTTATGATCAAGAAGTTTCTCTAATGCTTCTTTAAAATGGCAGTTATTTTTCACTCCATAGACAAGTCAATGTCATTTCCATATGAGAAAGGAGCACAAATATTGCAGTTCCATTTTCCTCCAACTCATCCTTTCATGAACAAGATCAATCCTTGAAACCGTAAATTTATTATGTAAAAAGGAAACTAATCAAATGCTTAGCATTTTAAAAACTGGGATGACATTTGAATCTTGGGCTTTCTAGGCATTTTTTTTCCTTTTTCAAAGACAACTATTTATGTTTCTGATTGCATGGTCACCTTTTCACATTCCTGCTAACTTAAATTCAGTATTATGCTCCTCTGAAATCCTGGAATAAATACATTGGAAAACATTAAAGTTGAGTAATCTGTTAAGGATTTTTTTATCCAGTTTATTCACTCTTTTTTTAATTTACAAAACCATCCTCTTTAGAAGAAAGGATCTAATCTGTTTACCTAGCTATAGAAGTATGTACTGTACTGAGAATTAGATGGATTAAAGCTCTAGATAACAGGGAGAACATAGTTGATTGCTGATTTGAACTCCCCACTATTAAGATTTTTTCTTAGTGCCTTTCTTTTCCAAAGAACCTAACTTCCTAACTCTTAGTTAATTGGATTTAAGCAGTACACATTAGCTTAGGGTTTATAAAATGGATAATATCAGTAGAACAGACTGTAACAAGATAAGTCTCTTCTCATGGCATAAATGTTAAAGTAGAGATGCAATGCAGCCTGATCCAGTGACAATCTATTTCTTTTATACCAGCTTACTGATGTTGATCTAACCACTGTGATGGAAGTTTATATAGTAGAACAATTGCTCACCATACAATTACTGACCTGCATTCTTACTCACTGACAGAAGAGACTATTTTAGGCTTTTGCCATTCAGAAGCCATTTTTTCTGTAAAAGTACTGTAGTTTTTATGAATAAACTGGTATGCTGTACCAGTGAAAAGATCAGCCATTGGATTGACTGAATTCATTTGCTATACTGATGATTATATTACGCAGTTGCTGGTAGCTATCTATGCATTCAAAGGAATATTTTTATACTTTATATCTTATGCAGTTTATAACTGAGCATATTAGCTTTGCTAACTGAATTAATTGGATAACTGTATCATGTGAACATTTTTGTGTATGACCATCAAGGATTCATTACCTTTGTGCATTGCTACATGAAAACGTTTAAGTATTATTTAAGTATTAAATGAATTGCTTGGCTCTAGATTCTTGTTTCTATTTAAGTTGTATTCTTTTTATAATTAATAAATTATTATTTTTATGTTCTCAAAGATGGACATAGAATTTTTCTTTAGAAAAAAATATTGCAACTTTTCTACTACATAAACTGCTTTCTGGGGTGGTTGGTGTAGTTGCATGAGTTAACTGTGATGAATCGACAGCCCTAGTACAGATTCCTACAGACTTCACCAGGCTTTCAATTGTTTGGTTCTATAAGTACAACTATTTGCAGGCCTTAGATTGGTGGAAGTAGAAAGGAATGTTACAGACCCTGATTCTGCACGTTGTTCTGGCCTGCTGGCCCAATGAAGCTCCACCAAGGCACTGGAACAGGCTGCAGTGTTGGGACTGCAGCGTCCAATGCTCTTGCCCCAGGGATATTTACTTACACAGGTGAAATATTCCTTGATTACTTTATTTTTAATGGCGTCATCACAGAACATTGTCAGTCTTCCCATTTTAAAACTGTGTTTCTGTACAGAAGACAGACACAGGTGTATTTTATATCACTGGTTTTACTTTACTAATGATAAACCAGAAAACAATACATGTTGGCTTGCGATACATACATTTCCTTGGCAGGATATTTGGCATTCTTTTAAGAAAAAATAAAAGCAGTTAATAAAATACTTTATGTATATATAAAATATTTTAAAAAATATAAAATTCATTTTCTCATCATTACGAGTGTGTAACAATTCACGTATCACAAGTTTAGTCTATTACAAAGACTGTTCTGTAAAATACAGTACATTCATGAGTCACTTTTTGGGATGAGTCAGTCATTCAATGGTATAAAAGTCTTGCTAAGCTAGTCCAGCATCTTTAGCCATACTGTAGAAGACACCCCGGGATTCTATAAGGCTTGAAGGTGTATCAAATTCAGCTACTGTTCCTTTGTCTAGAACGAGAACCCTGTAAAAAACAAAAGCAGAAAACTGATATTGCAGAAGCTTTCCTTATAGGGAACTCAGTTCCTTCAACCACAAAAATCAGGCATTTTTCCAAATCTTCTCTCCTTATGCTGAATCATTTTCACATGCTGCAACGCAACAGGCAAGACAGAATACCTCCGTGTGAGTTTATGCCTAATTTACAGAAGCACCAAACACCCACAGCCTCCAGAAAAGCCAGTCAGTACCTCAGCAATTAAGGCCATTAATTCCATGGTTTTACCAGTCTCCCAGTAGTAATAATCCATTTAAAAAACCTTTAACATGCAATAAATCTATCAGAGAACATTACACCCATTGCTGGTCACAACAGATCCATACAGGAGCTGGAGATGCATCAAAGGGGTTGTGAGACTTGTGCAGTGGTAAGTTAACTAACACAGGACCTGCTCCTAATTAAGTCAATGGAAGCAGAATCAGGCCCACCTATTCAGTTATACTGTTCATAACCTGATTTGTAGGTCTAGAAGCATAACAGTGTGACAGTGAGAATTTCTGGTAATATTTTGATGTTCCTATGCATGCCTCAGTTTTCCTCTGTGCTTAGCATTGTTATCCAGTGTCGGCTCACATAGCTATCTGGGGTGAAATGAATGGATTAAAGGACTGGCTGAAACTGACCCATATAAATGGAGAAGCTGGAAGACAATGGGGAATCCCAATGGCTAAGATGTTCACAACTAGCAACTAAACAAGAGGAAGGAGGTTTCTCTCCACCTCTTAGGAAAGCAGAACAAAGGGGAAAGGCGTCAGCTGGCTCGGATAAGAGTCACATCTGCTCTTCCTTTTGACTGACAAAAAGCCAGAAGGGATTCCATGGCAACTTGGCAAGGTAGAACGCTGGTGGCCAGAACGGACTGTGTCTGAACCATTATTGCTCTATACTAACCTAAAGCACAAGGTAAGCAGTGTGTCAGAGGATTAATAAATCCTACTCTGTTTTGAAAAGGCTGGCTGGTGTCACTGCAAATACTTGCCGAGGTGCACCGGTCTCTCAAGACAGCATCCCTTGAGGCTGCGTGGCCTACCCTTAAGGAGCAGTGGGATCCCTTGGGCATCTGGCATGCTGAAGGGGTTCCTTGGAGGGACTGTTTAAAAGCCGGGGCATAGCACAGATCCTGTAGATTTGTGATAACAGGATCATACAAATTCACTGAGAGGCAAACTGGGGCCCTTTTGAGTGTTTCTTCCTCCTCCAATTATATGTAGGGTGATCATATTTCTCAAAGTAAAAATGGGAGGGCCTGGGGCTGGCCCGGCCTGCCCCAACCTCCCCACAGGACTCATAAGAGCCGCCCTCCCTGTGCCACCCGTGGCTGGGGCTGACCCACCGAGCCCCGTGTCAGGTAGCAGCCACCGCGCTCCACTCTCCTGCTGGCAGTCAACGCTGCCTTCAGCTGACCTGCTCTCTGCTCTGCCTTACTGCTGGGACAATGCGCAGTTTTTGTGAAAAAGCAGGGACAGAGCTGAAAAAGGGGACTGTCCTGGCCAAAACAGGGATGTATGGTAACCCTAATTATATGTTAACATAGGAACATCATGTTCCACTCTGCATCATGAACAGACAGGAACACAGAGT
Organism: Chelonia mydas; assembly: GCF_015237465.2. Lineage (NCBI taxonomy): Eukaryota > Metazoa > Chordata > Testudines > Cheloniidae > Chelonia > Chelonia mydas. The sequence goes on from NC_051254.2 coordinate 13,021,228, forward strand.
GCACCCTTCAACTTCATGCAAGCCTGCTTTTATTTTTAAGAGGCGGAAGAGAAGAAAAGTTGGAGATCGACTTACAGAGAAGGGAAATAGTATAGAAGTTTCAGAGGTTTCCCAGCACTCAATACTCTTATCATTCCTATCTGCGTGCAGGGTTACTCTGAAACCTATCTTGTCAGTGTAACAGCCGTGTTAGTCTGTATTCACAAAAAGAAAAGGAGTACTTGTGGCACCTTAGAGACTAACCAATTTATTTGAGCATAAGCTTTCGTGAGCTACAGCTCACTTCATCGGATGCATCCATGAAGTGAGCTGTAGCTCACGAAAGCTTATGCTCAAATAAATTGGTTAGTCTCTAAGGTGCCACAAGTACTCCTTTTCTTTTTACTGACAAGATAACTCTTGGGAGAGATGGGCGGCACTGAATTTGAATTCTGGCACATTGCAGAGCAGGAAACAACCTATACCACATAGTTAATGCACGCTAAGGCTAACGCCTCTGCTGTGTGAAACAGTTCTGAGATAAGCCATCTGTTAATTCTGTTTGATACTGACTACTGAGCTTTTGATGAAATTACAAGTTTAGTTGATAGAATGAATAGCAACTTTGGTGATAATTTGCTTGATAAAGATAATAATGTTGATGTAATATAGTTATGCTTCTGTAAGGTACTTGGTACTAAAACACATTTTGATTAAACTTGAATGATACAAAAACCAACATGGCTAAAACCTGACTGACAGGTCTCAAAACATAATTGCAAATCATCATTGAGCAAGTGTATTTCACTTGGGGTCCGAAAGAAATCGGTTCTTGGCCCTACATTATTTAATCTTTTTATTTGTGATCTGTATGACAGCGTGCTAGCTAGGAAACCCTGAGCCAGCCCTCTGTCACACCAGCTCCAATCACGAAAGGAGAATTGGAGTAAGCCCAGGCCTAAGGGGCAAATAGGGAACAGCTGCCGGCCTTGTTAGCTGGGGCTATATAAAAGCTGACAGGAAGGAAGTCAGGGGGAGAGGAAAGGGAGAAGCCAGAGGCCACTCTCCCCTTTTGGCTGCAAGCCTGATACTGTCTGTAGCTACAAGGTGGTGGGAACTGGTACTGTAAATAAAGAGCATGGGTGATTGCACCAAAGCAGAGGTCTCTGGCTGGTTTGTGGGTGCAGAAGTGGCAGGAGATAGAGGGGTGCACGTGTGCCCTGTTACAATCTGGAAGAAGACATAAAATAATTACTGATCAAGTTTGCAAATGATACAAAGATTCAGGAAGTGGTAAATAAAGAGGACAGGTCACTGGTACAGAGTGATCTGGATCACTTGGTAAGAGTTGCAAGCAAACAATATGTGGCCAAATGTAAAATCAACAAAGAATGTAGGATAGAGGACTTTATCATGGGAAGCAAAGTCTCGAAAAGGACTTAGAGATGATGGTGGATAATCAACTAGACATGCGCTCTCAGTGTGACGTTGTGGCTAAAAGAGCTAATGCAGTCTTTGGACGTATAAATGGGAATATTCAGTAGGAGTAAGGAGGTTACATTCTCTCAGTATTGTCACTGGTACAACCGTTAATGGAATACTGTGTTATGGCAGGGGTGGGCAAACTTTTTGGCCCAATGGCCACACTGGGGTGCGAAACTGTATGGAGGGTTGGGTAGGGAAGGCTGTGCCCCCGAAACAGCCTGGACCCCGCCCCCTATTCGCCCCCTCCCACTGTCCCCCTCAGAACCCCTGACCCATCCAATCCCCCCTGCTTCTTGTCCCCAAACCGCCCCCCTGGGATCCCACCCCCTATCCAAACCCCCCTGCTCCCTGTCCCGTGACTGCCCTGACCTATCCACACCCCTGCCCCCTGACAGGCCCCCCCAGGACTCCCATACCCTATCCAACCCCCCCATCCTACCGCCCCCTGCTCCCTGTCCCCTGACTGCCCCCCGGGACCCCCCTACCCAACCTTCTCACTGCCGTGTGCGCGTGCCACCGCCACTCCCTTACCATGCCACTCAGAGCGGCAGGAGCTTGCAGTCCTGCTGCCCGCGTGGCGACACAGCTGCATGGGAGGGGGAACAGTAGGGGAGGGGCCGGGGGCGAGCCTCCTGCGCCAGGAGCTCAGGGGCTGGGCAGGATGGTCCCGCGGGCCAGATGTGGCCCATGGGCTGTAGTTTGCCCACCTCTGAGTTATGGTATCCCACTTCAAGAAAGATGTTGCAAAACTGGAGAGGGTTCAGAGAAGAACCAGGAGAATGACTAAAGGATCAGAAAACATACCTTATAGCTAGACACTCAAGGAGCTCAATCTATCTAGCTTACCAAAGAGAAGGCTACAGAGTGATTTAATCACAGTCTGTAAGTACCTACATGGGGAATTGTAATTTAATAATAGAGGGCTCTTCAATTTAGCAGAGAAAGGTATAATATAATCCAATAGCTGGAAGCTGAAGCTAGATAAGTTCAGAATAGAAATAAGACACACATTTTTAACAGTAAGAGTCATTAACCCCACACTGGAACAATTTACCAAGGGTTGTGGATTCTCCATCACTTGAATTTTTTAAATCAAAATTGAATGTTTTTCTAAAAGATCTGCTCTAGCTATTGGATTTGAGGCAGGAATTAATTCAGGGAAGTCCTATGGCCTGTGTTATACAAGGTCAGACTAGATGATCACAATGGTCCCTTCTGGCCTTAAAATCACTAATCAATCTACAAATTCCAAGGGAAAGCCGGTATTGGTGTTTAGAAATATGGATTGCAGAAATAAATATTCCTGATACAGGTCAGAAGACTTTATGACTTTCTTACGGATTTCAAAGAGGTGTTGATTAAAAGCTCTCTCTTAGATTTGTCAAAAATTTCTGCAGGGTGATCAGAAAAGTAACAATTTTTTCCCCCCAGAATTATGATGTTCATTCTATATATTTGCCATGAATCGCTCTGCTTTTAAATTTACCTTGTATAATCCATAATTGTGTTCAGCCGATGTGCTATTGTTAGTACAGTGCAATCTTCAAACTGAGTTCTTATCGTCATCTGAATGAGATCATCTGTCTCGAGATCAATAGCTGCGGTGGCTTCATCCAACACTAGGATTCTTGTTTTGCGAAGAAGGGCTCTTGCCAAACAGACAAGCTGCCTTTGACCGACACTGAAAGCAAAGACACAAGGTTTTTCACAGACAGGCTCTTTAATACGCATATTAGAGCTGGTTGCTGACCAGATAAAGTTATTAGAGAAATAATGTATTTGTCCAATATTATTCAACTATCTGTAGAGCTAATACAAAAAGTGAAAAATAAAAGAAAATTCATCAGAGAAATAAACAGCATTATTCAACCAGCTCTAAAACATACATTTACTTACCAAATACCATACTACAAATAGTAATAAGCATCATTTCCTTCATGGCTCTGAATGACTATAGCTAGCAAAGGCTTGTTATGCAAAGGGCCAAGAGCGGATTTGAAGAGGCGTATCATACTGTAGTTGCTATCCTACTGTATGTTCCCAGAGGCACTTTCATCAAGTCCAGCATTAGCAAAATAGCAGACAAGTCAGACTGGCAAAATTAAAATTTAGAGTTGTGAGGTTTTTTTTTGTTTGTTTGTTTTTTTTTACAGTGAATCAAGTGCTTATAAAAGGAGCTAGGCTGGCATCTCTTACTTATCCAGGAAACAGGTATAGTAAGGGCAACACAAACTTTCCCCACATGCCCCACCAATGGGTCTCAACCTTACCCCGGAGACAATACCTCTGGGGTATATAAGGGAGTGGAGTCTCCACCACCCATTTAGTCACTGGCTGAAACAGTGCTTTGTCATGAGAAAATGGTGTGGCATTACAACATGTTTTATCTTTCCTGGTCGTATTTGTACCTTACCGAGTTCTCTTTTGTACATTTTAATTGAACGGAGCCCTTGAAGATAAGGTGCTGACTTAGAAAAGCATCCTTGTTCAGTCCATCCTGAGTAGGGGGCTCAATAGAGCCTGGAGAAGAGAACTGATATTCCTTATGACACCAAAACCCCCATGGTGTCTCAGGACATTCATTACCTGAGATTTTCTCCTCCTTCTGAACATTCGTACTCCAGCGTAGCGGACTGACTGCTGACAAACCTCTTCAAGTGCGACAGCTCAAGAGCTTTCCATATTTCATCCTCGGAATATTTATTAAATGGATCCAAATTCATTCTCAGAGTTCCAGAAAAAAGAACGGGGTCCTGTATAAATAACCCATTTTCTTTAGACAAGAACTTTAAATGTTTTACATATACCAATGATAACATTTCAGTTATCTGCTTTAGGATATCCCAGTTCATTAGCCGCGGCATTGTGGTAGCACCTACAGGCCTCAATCTAGGATCAGGGCCCCTTTATGCTAGGCATGGAACAAACAACGAATTCGTACCCCAAAGGTCTTACAATCTACAATATGATGAGGGACAATAGGTGGATAAAACTAACAGAGAGATGACAAGATAGCAGTGAAGAAGTTATGACTAGCATAAGCAGCTGTGGTCTTAGCACACTAAAACCTGATCCAAAGCCCATTGAAATCAATAGCTGTATTTTCATTGATTTCAGTGGGCATTGGACCACATCCCAAAGACCTAGCAAGCTTCAGTTTCAGCTCTAAAAGCATCATAAATATAACCTGTTATGGATTTGGCCACAATAAGCCAAACATCAAAATGAGCCTCAACATTTGTGCTCTCATAGCAAAGGATATAGGTTAGCTTATTATTATCCTATCTGTGTGCCACAGAAACACTAAGATACATTGAAATACAAGGTCCCAGCTCAGCAACAACATATTCTAAATAGAGAAGGGTGAATTTTTTTCAGCTAACAGTTTATTTGCCAAAAAATGCCATTTTGGGATGTTCAGAACTGTTCATGAATTTGGGTGGAAGCTGGCAAATAGTTTCAGCTGGAAAAAAGAAATTTTTTTTTTTAAAAAGTCTAAATGTTTCATGTTGACATTTTAGAAATAAAATGTTCTGACATTTTCTTTTGAAATGTTTTGTTATGAAATTTAGCTACATTTAACTAAAAACAAGGCTCCCCCCACCTCCCAAAAATTTAAAAGGGTAAAAAACACCCAAAGATGAAGCAAAATGTTTAGTTTTTGGGCAAGTGAAACATTTTGTGCAACCTGAAATTTTTTTATTTGGTTTTGTTTTTCCTTTCAGTGAGAAAAGCCACCAAAAAAAGGTCAATTTGAGTGGACCCGAAACAGGAGTTTTTTGTGGATTTATCAGGTCGGCAACTGAACTGAAAATATCAATTATTTGCCCACCTCTAAATTGTAAGCTCTTTGGGGCAGGGACTGATGCTTATTATATATTGTCCAGTGTCTTGTGCAACGGGGCCCTGACCTGCTTGCGGCCTTTAGAAATGACCACAATATAAATGTTAAATAATAATTTTTTCATGCTCACAAACACTCCCCTTAGAAAAGGATATTGACTTTCAAAGGCTATAGCATGGCTCCATAGGCCTGATGAGGATTCCTTGAATGTCAGAACAATATTCATTTCCTAACAACAAGGCACAGCACCCATTCCACATGGGTAACTTTATTCGTGGGAGCTGTGCCATTAATTGAGTCCAATAGGACTTCTTTTCTGAGTCAAGCAACTCACGCAAGAAAGTGTTTGGAGGGTGAGGCCCACACCCCAAACTGATCTTTCTGACACTTAAAGACTTTAGGGCATGCCTTTGCAAGTAGGATATTTTCCCCTGCTATATTTTAGCCTGTAAAAATCCAATAAAATGTTTAAACTATACAAAAAATAAGTCACCCCCAATAATTACACAGTGTTAATAGAATGTGTAAACTTTAAAACAATGTAGCTATTAGAAGGGTCAAATTAAATGGGACATAGTTCAGGCCACTAACTTACCCTTCCACTGTTCTTTCTGCTGAGCTTAAGAACCCCAATCATAGGGTGAGGTTAGAACTAGTTGCCTTGTTTACTTTTTGCAAAGTCCAGTAGGGAACAGTTACCTACACTATGGTCCTCTTTCACAGCTTGATTAAATCCTTTTCCTTGAATTTCAATTTACATCTGAAGCATCCTCAACTGGGAGTGTTATAAAACAGAGTCATGGAAAAACAACTTTGTTCTACCATAGATGTGTACACATATGTAATGATCAATTACTGATTTTGTGGATACATTACGTGGTAATTTGCTGTTTGCTAAGTTACTAGAATTCAGACCCTTTACCACAGGTGCCCATAGGAAAAATCGGTGAGCGCTCTGCACCAACGGGCAGCTCCCCGCCCCCAGCTCACCTCCACTCCTCCCCTGAGCGTGCCGCGTGCCTGCTTTTCCCCCCTAGCTCCCAGCGCTTGCGCTGCGAAACAGCTGTTTCGCGCGGCTGGGAGGAGGGGGAACGCAGTGTGCTCTGGGAAGAGGCAGGGCCGGGGCGGAATTGGGGCAGGGACTTTGGGGAAGGCGTTGGAATGAGGGCAGGGCGGGGCAGGGAAGGGGTGGAGTCGGGGCGGGGCTGGGGGGCGCGAGCACCCACCGGCGCCGGGGAAAAGTTGGCGCCTATGACCTTTACTATGAGACACACAGAGAGGCACTGACTTACCTGAGGAATAATTGTTATCTTGGATCGTAAGTTGTGAAGACCAATCTCTGAAATTCTCACACCATCTATTTTAATTTCTCCCTTTGCAGCTTCCAAAATCCTAAAGAGGCAGAGGGTCATGGAGGACTTCCCAGCTCCAGTTCTTCCAACAATTCCAATCTAAAACACGCATTGGAGAATTAGGAACAGAGCACATTTATAAATGGGGTATTAGCTTTACTGAAGGAGCAATTATACAAGATCTGATGCTAAGAAGAGAGACTAGAACCTTACTGTGATCTTGCTTACTTCCTAATTGTCCTTATGTCAAATGTGTCTGAAATTATTCCCAGAATTTGAGCAATATCAAGTATAAATAGGTACATAATGTATGAATTTGATGTCGTCATTATGCAAAATATACATTCTCACATCTAGAAGGTGGCTCCCATTCTGGATGCTTAGCTCAAGGGCTATTCTCCCTCTTTTTTAACCACAGCTTCCTAACTGGGGGAATCTCCCAGGAGAAACAAAATAGGGTTGTTGGGGAACATCATGCAAGGCCCAGCACTTTCAAATATACTCAGAAGGAGCAAAGCCCACAAGATAAAGCCTTTGCTGGATGCTTGGGTAAGAAGAACGGAGGCATTTGGGCCAACAGGATCACCTCCACCCATGCTAAGAGTTGTCAGACACCGAAACTGACTGGAATCTCTCTTTATTCAGGAATGGACTATCCCTCATTCACTCAGCACAGACAGCGGTGATAGCAACTTCACGGAATGTTTCTAAGGCATTGTGAACACATCAGGCCAGATTATCAGTTGGTGTAAATGGACATAGACCTCAATGGAGCTGTACCCATTTAGCCTAGCTGAGGATCCAGCCCATCCACTTTTGTTATTGCAAATCCCACATGTACCATCAGCAACAGATTCACATATGATAAATGGCTGTACTCTACCTTTTCTCCACCTTTCACTCTGAGGCTGAGGCCTTTCAGCACCAGATCCAGGCCTTTCCTATATCTTACTGAGTAATCAACAAACTCCACCTCCCCGTGTGTTGGCCAGTCTTCCGGTGGCCTCTTGTCTTCAATTATCCAGGGAGCCTAAAGGAGAACAGTAGCTAGAAATTATTCCCTTAAGTTTTTAAAAGTTGCAGGCTGCGATTTAAAATATTAAACTTTTAGGGTTACTAAAATCTCACCAGGAGACTAATTCCCTTCTGTCTGCTTATTATTTGATATGGTGGAATAAGCAGCCAGAAAAACAGATTCCTTAAGCAGAGCTGTGCCATTTTACACCAGATGAGGATCTGGTCCATAGTGCACTCTTGTGTATCTTGTCTGGCTTCCTCCTCTCTGCTACCATATCAAGTTCAAGCACCTTCTCTCGTCCTGTATACCCTAATCCTTACATTCCCCTGAACTACAACTAATCAAGTCCGAAACGTCGACAGAGCAGCCTATTTCCAGGCATAACCATTTATCTACCAAGCTGCACAACTATGTTTATGTCAGTGTGCTTTGAGAAAAGCTGGGAAACAATCGCATACTGCCTCAGCTGCTAGCACCGGGGGACTGAGGTGTGCTTCTGAATAAAAATGTGGGAGACAGGAGAACCGGCTAAGGAGGTTAAGAGAAGAACCTATATAGAGCCGGAGAATTGGGTTACAACCCTGCTCATGAGCAAAGTCAAAACCCATGGTTATGAACAACATGTTAACAATATTATACGCAGACATGGACTGTGGGCCAAGTTTTCTGTTGATGAAAAATGTTCCACTGACTTCCATGGAGTTGCTCCCACTTACAACTGCAGAGAATTTGGGCTCATGTTTAGCATCAACTATGTTACAATCTGTTAATAAAGACAGTAAAACTGAGTAGTACAGACAAACCCAAACTAGTGTCTAGAACATCATATTTGTCTAGGTTACGCTGTCAGGTCCTCAGAGTAGGGTCCTCCTCCGTCTAAGCGTTGAGAGAAACAAATGGAAATTATGGATTTCTGAGAATAAACATGTTAATTGTGAACAGTTCAGTAGCTGACCTCCGTCTCAGTTTCTGAATACTCTTTCACTCTCTCGACAGCCACAATGTTGGATTCTAGGTCCGAAGTCATCCGCACCATCCAATTCAGAGACATTGTCACCTGGACAATATAAAGAGTAAAATATTACCCCTTGAAGAACAGCAAAAGTATGCTTTATAAAAATGCTGTTTCTAATATCGGTCTGTTATATATTGTTCCTACAGCTACTTCTTGAACTACAATATACATAATTAACTTTATGTTAAGAATGATACAGACCACAGGGCAAGAAGTTTACAGAGAGGAATTATGGGACTTGGAAGACATGGGTTAAATTTCCACCTCTGCCATAGCCTTGCTCTGTGACCTTGGTTAAATCATTCCTTATGGTGGAATCCACAAAGTTACTTTCGTTCCCAACTTCTATTTAGGCTCCTAATTTCAACTGAAATCAACAGAATTTAGGAGGCTAAACAGAAGTTAGAAACTTAAGTTGCTTCGTAGATTCTACCCTTGTCTCTCTGTCCCTCAGATCCCTATCCCTAACATGGGAATACTACTACTTCATTTCTCCCTCCTACTGTCTGTCTATGTATTTAGACTGCAAGCTTTTGGGGGCAGGGACTGTCCCTTACTGTGCATACCCTAGCACAACGGGGCCCCAATCTTAACTGGGAGCTCTAAGTGGTATCACAATGCAAGTAATAATTACAGTAAAGTATACTGATCTTGGCTAGTCTTCCACTGGAAGTGACCAGGATGGACTATGTTTTCAAGCAGTAGGGTCAAACCTACAGATCACCATATCACTTTGCCTTTGCCAGTTAAATCTGTAGAATTTTGAGGAGCCTTGTATGCAAACGTCTAACCTACTGCAAATTCTCATGAGGCATTCGGAATGGAGAGGTCTTGTAAACTACGATTATCGGCAGGTTCTTGAAGGCCTTTCCCTGACTGTTTTAGCATCTGGATTGTCCCTTTTTAAAGAAAAAAAGATTTGGTCTAATTTTTTTGGAAATCTTTGACTGATCCCCAGATGATGGAAACCAAGATGGCTCTCTCTTTGCCCCCCACCATCCTTTCTTTCCCTTCATTTTTTTGTTCATTTGTCTTTTTTTCTGCTCTCCTCTTATTTTCAAGAAAAACATTCAATGAAATATAAATTAAGAGACAAAAGATTACAAGGGATAAGTATTTATTGGAGAGTAAGGCTGGTGCAGTGGTCAGGTGTTAGCTTGTGGTCAGTTCTCTGCTCTACCACGGACTCCTTGTGTGACCTTAGGTGAGTCACTTTGCTTCTCTGTGCCTCAGTTTCCCATCTGTAAAACAGGGACAATAGCACTGCCCTGCCTTATGGGGCACTGTGAGGATAAATACATTAAAGACTATGCGGCACTCAGATACTACAGTAATAGGACCTACATAAGTACCTAAAATAGATAGAGACAAGCAGTAATTATTGGTGTGTGTGTATATTATATATATATATATATATATATATATATATATATATATATATATTCAGGGTGTTTGATCCAAATGGTACTGTCACAGCACCTAGAGCTGTAATTCCATCATATCCATGCTGGTGATTCAGTAAGTGGCCCCCTTTCTTCTGAATCAGTATTGAACCAGTGCTCCAGCAGTATTAGTTTGCAGATGAGGCCTAAAAGTCCTGACCACTCATGGTCACTATAGAGCCTATAGCAAGAACAGTGTGGGTGGTGGTGACAGGGGATTAAAGAGGGGCAGAGGGGAACAATTAAATTGTCTTGAGTCAATAAGTCAGCCTCTGAGTCAGCAGTGTTCAGCCTGGAAAGACCTCCAGGGAGCCCCACACAAAAAAGCAACCATTCAGCACGTGCACTGCACCTTCCACAACATCACAGATGCAGTGGGCTGTCCTGGATGCCTCAAGCAAGGTTGGGCTGGGCACAAGAAACCACACCACACCTGAAACTGTTAAGCTTGTCACTCCAGAGGTGGGTTCATCTGGTCTGGTGATAATGTGGGAGTTCCTGGTAGTGGCAGAGGCTCTCTCCCATTCTGCTGCAGTGAGCTGATGATGTTATCAGCTGGATGGAGAACATGCAGTACTGCCCAGAGAGGATTTCTGCTACATAGTCAGTGGTGGGGCACATCCCATATATCCCTGAACAGTGGCAGGTTTGGAATTTGCTGTATCTTGGTGATCAGATTGTTGGCTGCATTCTGACATCCGATATTAGGTGGAGGAATATTGACTAGGACTGGTAACAAGTTTTGTTGGCTTCAGTGTGCTTCTGATAACTCTTATGATATGATTAAGCTCCATGTCCACTAGGCTAGCATGGGCCGAGTTTATTCAAACTGGGACACGATATTTGCCAACTGAGTAGCAGAGAACAAGCCCCAAATTATGCAGTGTTTGCCTACTGACTTGCCAGGTGAACCCTAGCAGTTTGTTCAGGAGACAGCTTCTGCTCTTGATCTTTTTTTAAACTACATTTGTGAGGTGGTATTTGGAGGTCAGTGCATGATCTAGAGTGACCCTAGGTACAGTGGCTTTAGATTGATGTTAAGCTCAAGTTGGCTCGGACCATGGTGTACATGAAAACAAGTTGATACAGTTTTTGATGTGCTTGGTTTCAGTCTCCATTTCTTGCAATAGTCACCTGTGGCAGTCACATGACTGTTCAGGTTTTCTTCTACCTTTTGGAAGTCATGGACCCTTGAGGCCAAGCAGATACAGTCAGTGTCCTTGAGCTGCCCAGAGATGGTGTTCAGTAGGTCACCGGTGAATACATTAAATACAGTTGGTGCCAGCACTAAGCCTGGCAGGATTCTGCCTTTCTGGAATCTCCAGATGCTGATTTTGTGGCCCAGAGCCAGCTAAAAATGTCTGGCTCAGAGCCCTCAGCTCAGTTGCCATGACAACTTGTCCAGGAAGAACTCCTGACATCTTGTACAGCAGACCAGTGTGCCAGATGGTGTCATAAGTTGCTGTAAGATCAAAAAAGACAGTTCCAGTTTTCTTCTTCTCTTGAAAAGCATGTCGTGGATGAAGATGGACAACCAGTGCTGACTTATTTTCCCAAGATGTTGCAGTAGTTCTTGTGATATCACTGTCAAAGCTGCATGCTTTTCCTATTTTCACTGATTTCAGTGCTTTTCTGTTTCTTCCCTCGAGACTGCCTGGAGTTTTCATCTTGGGTTTGAGCTGTGGAGATTGCCTGTATTGATGCCACTCTTTTTTGATTTACCCTTTGAATATTTTGTCTTTGGTCTGTTTTAGTGATGTTGGTCAGGTGTCTGGCAACACTGTTTGGAGAGGCCTTCTACTGCCATGTATCTGGTGGGTTTTATGCCTGCCCCTCCCCTACCATCACTCCAGCATCTTTCCATCTATGACGGAAACTTTAATAACCACCATACCAGACGGACCTACAGAGAATCTCATCAAAGTGAAATAGACCTTGCAAATTGGGCCTCCTGCAACAAGTTACACCTTCTTCATGACCTTAAGCAACCAGCAACTTTTCACTCTGCCCGCTGGAACCAGGACTACTCCACATATCTCAGTTGGGTTGCTTCTGCTGGGCCTGCCCTCTACCAGCCACCTGCAGGGTCCTTGAAAATTTCATCCACAGCCAGCATTCTCATCCAAATGAGGCTTATCATACCTATAGTGACCACTTGCCCAAGGCTACAGTGGAACTACAGAAAGGCAGACAGGGACAATTACACTAAGCTCATTGCTCAATATATCATTTGTATCCCGCATAATATTTCAATAGATCAAGCATACTCAAGAATTAGCAAAGCAAATCTTTAAGGCCACCACCAAATCCATCACACGTGGCTGTCAAAAAACCTTTACGCCATGTCTGGACAAGGAATGTGCAAGTCTCCTTAAACAGTACCAAAATAATAATAATAAAAAAAAAAAATCTAGTGATCCAGAAATAGCCCACCCCCCGAAGAGCCTGAATGCAGCCTGACGAGCACGCTGGGAAAACGCAGTCTCGGAAACAGGCATGTAAAGACCTAGGAGGAGAGCCTGGATACTCACTAGGAAGTTTGGGAAGTACAGTATATCCTGCCTACCTAACTCCCTATGGACCGTCATTGGAATAAGACAATTTTCTTCCCTTCCTGTCTTAAACCATTGTGCAACGTTGCTGTGGGCTATTAAAGAACAACTGTGATCAATCTTAAAGGTGACCACATTTCACTGGTGGGGGAAGCAAGTCCTATATACTGTATGCATTTGTGTAGCACGTGGGCATGTTTTAAGTACTATATATGTGTATGTAAGCTATTACTATTATAACCCTGAACAGCACTACTCACCTATTAACTCCGGCTTTTAGGAGTGCTTATTTAACCTCCGTCATATAATAATGCCCTGTATGAGTTAATATTCAGCAACATCCCACAGCAATGTTATACACACCTGTAATGCGTAGGATACCGACAGTCCTACCAGGCCAGCATTCAGGCTGTTTTTACTTAACACAGCAAAGAGGGCAGCAAACAGGACAACACAATTTCCTATTAATTCAATTCGAATGCCCAGCCACCTGTTAAATAAGCAAACAGAGGGGTAAATGATCACTTGAAGGATTATGGAAAGATATGCTCGCTTCAGCAAGGATGACATACCGCTCTGTGCTGGTTTTACCTGTTGGAAACAATGCTAGGAAAATAACACTTCTGATTTTCATCCACTTTCACGTCACTCAGGTGTACAAAGGAATTTTCTCTCCCGTAGGCTCGGATGACACTGGCCCCTGTGATTGTTTCCGAAAAATGGGAATATATGGGGGATCTGCTGACAGATTCCAGGCGCTTTAACTGGCGAGAGGTAGCCACATAGAACCGCTGCCATAGTTAAACACAAACACACAAAAGAAATATTAGTAATTTATGCGAATGAAGAAAATAAAATTATACCTGAAATAGTCCAGACGTTAACACTAACGGTAAAGAACAACAGTGATTAACCACGGCTACTTAAATAATAGTAACAAGGCCACTCTCTAAAGGTTTTCCATTGGTTTCAGTGGCCTTTGGATCAGGCCCTAGTTGCATCCACATGCAATCAAGGAAAATGGCATCTCACTGCCAAAAAGTTGTGAACCTACCAAAAAATTCAGAATTGTACCCACAGATACAGCTTACAATGGCAATGCAGGCCTGCCCCAATGCCCACTTAACGTGACTTTAGCATGACTTAGAGGCCCTGCATGTAGGAGTCAGAAGGGAATTCAGTCTCCATGGCCCATTCATACATCCTAAGGCCAGATGGGACCTTTGTGATCATCTAGCCTGACCTCCTGTATAACACAGGCCAGAGAATTTCACCTAATCACCCCTGTAACAAAGTCCAATCATTTGTATGCAGTATCGCTGTAGCCATGTTGGTCCCAGGTTATTAGAGAGAAGGCGGTGAGGTAATATTTGGTATTGGACCACCTTCTGTGGGTGAAAGAGACAAGCTTTCAAGCTTACCCAGAGCTTTTCTTCCATCATTTATGTTAGACTAAATCATATCTTTCAGAAATGCATCCAGTCCTGATCTGAAGACATCAAAAGAAGCAAAACCCAGCACCTGCCTCGACAGTTCATTGCAGTGGTTAATCAGTCACACAGTTAAAAATTTGTGCCTTATTTCTAACTTGAATTTGTCTTGTTTCACATTCCAGCCATTGGTTCTTCTTATGCCTTTTTCCACTAGATTAGCCCTTTAATGCCTGGTATTTTCTCCCCATGAAGGTACTTACAACACCATAATCAAGTCACCTCCTGATCTTTTTTATAAGCTAAACAAAAGATTTAAAAAGACGAGTCTCCTACCACTGCCCAGGGGAGGCCATTACCAGTAATATCAGTGCAGAGATAATATGTTCCAAGCTCCTAAATTAAGTGCTCTAAACTAAAAAGAGTAGGAACAGTACCATAATGATCATCAGGTTGGCAGTCAGACATAGTTACCTGTACAAAGAAATATACAATTGCTAGAGGTATTATAACCACAGCGAAGAGCGGAGTGCTCGATATGATTACAATCATAGTTGACACAGAGGTGAAGAAGGTTCCTAGGAACATCAGGATAGTGGGTGGTATCACTTCATCAATCACATATACGTCCTTAGAGAAGCGGTTGATGATTCGGCCTGTGGGAGTTGTGTCGAAGAAAGACTGTGGGGTGTGAAACTTGTTCTCCAGCAGTGCAGCATGGAGTGTTCGAGCTGCATTGATGCCACCCATTGCCAGGGTGAAGGAAGAGATCAGCACTAGCAGGCCTGTTAAACAAAGAAGAAATTTGCAGAGGTTTGTGAATACGCCATTCGCAAGATGCAGCTTTTGACTTTTACTGATCCAGCAGCTTTTATTGTGCCAGCAGACTTTCCTCGTTACTACATCAGGGCCCTGTAGTCTTCAAGTACATTCTGGGTGATTTAACCATTGACTTCAGTGAGATTACTTATAGGATCCAGACAGCCAACCCTTATTGTCTATAAATATAGTTTCCCTCACCCTTTTACAAGTCCTCCACACAGCGCGCCTCAATCCTGACCTCTGCATCAACTCTACCATCCAGGAATTCACACCTTCCTGTACTTCTCAGCCTCTTTCCCTTCTCCCCTCCTTCTCAGTTTCCATCATTCTCCAGCCTTCTAATCCTTCCTTCACTTCCACCATGCAGTCTTCGAAGTGTGGATTCAGCCAAATTCTACCAGTTTTGTGGTGTCCTACTGCCCTTGCTCAGGTTACAGAGTTTATGAAGCTCAGAGCCCCCTGTGGCTATTGTTATGCTTTTCCCAGTATTCTCCTCTTTGCTCAGCAAGGGTGCAGCTAAATATTTTAACTGTATTAACTGGAGAAACGCTCTTACCTTGCAAGAGTCCCAAAGCAGCATATACTCCGACTCGCATGCTTGTATTATGCTGAGTGCCGTTTATGACAGGTTCATTGGTCCAGTCACTGAGCCATACATTGGCCCCAATCGCAGCAGCATTCTGACAGCCATACAGGAAGCATATAACTAAAGAAGTCACGAGGCCAACAGCCTTCATGTACTGCCAGAACACTGTCAGCTTTACCTGTAAGTTTGTAAAGCACAATATATTTACAAAGTACATTCAATTGCTGTCTGGAGTTCACAGAAATAGCAAGAGTGACCAGAGAGGAAATTTCTCCAGTAGATGGCCCAGTAAACTGGAAATTGCCAAAAATACTACAATATTGTAGTGCAGGGAGTGCAACTTATCTGACTGAGCTCAACATCCAGGTCGCTGCTTTAAAACAGGTAGTTCTGTTGCATCTCTACTGAGAGTCAATGGTGATTGCTGTGAAATATTCAGATCTCTTTTCTCTTTTCCAACTAACTGTATTTTATTACAATGTTTAAAGATATAGGGTGAAAGGTAGCAGAGCAGAGCTGAGGACTATAGAAGGCAAAGGTCAAGATTATCAGGAGTGAGTAGTGATTTGGGGTGATTTACAGAAAGTGCTGAGCACCCCTTGAAAAAATCTTTACCACATCTCAGGTTGGGCACCCAACATTCCTGAGTCACTTTTGAAAGTCTTGGCCAAAAGCTGGGGCGGGGGGGGGATCACACAAAAGCACTTGAACAAAAGAAACTTGTGAAGCAAAGTAACAGGGTAAAACTTCTATCTCCAAGTTAACAACTCTGGCTCAAAAAGTCATTACTGTGGTAAGGGACAGAGGGGCCCCAATGAAATCTCAAAGAATACAAGGGGAGATTATTAGATACACAAATCCCATTGATTTAGGTGCTTTTCAAAAGCTGATAAAGACAAATCGACACCACCAACAAATAATGCTTAACCAACAGCTCCCCTGATGTCTGTGACACTGAGCATCTACAGCATTTAACATGTAGAAAATACTCGCACTGTTGCTCAGTTGTGTGACATTCTAAGAGCCTTCTTTGGTGACACAAACTCCCTGGTTATTTTCATTATATTTTCTTTCTTTCCTGTGCTCAGTCTTCTCAATCCCCTCCACCCCCAATTTAACCTGTCATCCTTCAATATATCATAGTTCCCAATCCAATATGGCAAACAGGCTGCAATACGTACTTGTCTCAACATTTGTGTGAAACAAAAATCTCTCTCAAATGGTAACCAAAGCTAAAATTTAAATTAAAATAAACATGTATTCACATGGCATGAAGTTGGCCCATAGAATTTGCTACTGCAGGTGGTGAGAATCAAATCCCACAGCTGGATTTAAAAAGGGATTTGATCACTTTGAAACGAACAACATTTAGAGCTAAGCCGAGTGAAGATGGAGTGATCAAACATCATGCTTCAGGGCATAAGATGCTCACAGCAGGACCAGGAAGAAATTCTCTCCCCTAAATATATAGTACAGGCCAGGTGCAGAAGTTGCTGGAAGGACCCTAGATTTAAAGAAGCAACAGCCTACTCCAGTAGGACAAATGCAATAGTCTTTTTGGCTTTTGCAATGCCAATGTCTCTATATGTTAAATGAAACATTTAATAGAATAGCTTTTTATATATGTAATAAAAAGTGACCTTTTATAATTGGAGAAAAATAAGGGGAAAAAAAACCAACAGCCCCCTACCGTTCCTGTTTCAGAGGTTTCTGCCTGAATGAGCTTGTCAGTGAGAATTTTTTGTGGCGGAGACAGCTCTGCAGACTTCTTGTCACACACTCTTTTTCTCGTGGACATTTTCTTGGGACATTCTCCCTCTGACGAGATCACACTAATTTGCCTAGTCGAAACAATGGATTTATTAGCGGAGCGAAGGCATAGCATAGCAGTTCAAACACAGGACTGGGGCACAGCTCCCAGCTCTGCCCGACTCCCTCTGAGACTTGTGGGCAAGTCACAGGTGTATACATGGGTGGCCGAAAGTCAGACACACAAATCCATCGCTAGACACCTACTTACTTGGTCTGATTTTCAGAGATGTTGAGAAGACAATTCCTATCGAAGTCGATGGAAGTTGCAAGTGCTCAGCACATCTGAAAATCAGGTGGCATATTTAGGTGCCTAATTTGAAGGCCAGCATTTTGAAACTCGGGTGCCTAATCTCGCTCTTCTTCTGTTTCCACACTTGTAAAATGGAGTTAACAAGGCTCACAGCACCTATAGTATCTCCCAGGGGCGTTGCCAGGCTCCATCCATTAATGCTTTTATAGAGTTCCGAGATACTCAGATGAAAGGTGCTACTGCAAAGGCATATTATCAATCTAATCAGCAGCAGATCGAAGCTGTGTGTGTGCAAATATTCATGGCGGCACCGTCTGAAAACTACAAAATTGCTCATATTAATACACTTCTCATTAATGGGTTCATAGGAGTACAGGTTTTGTCCCCTGTGCTATATGTTATAATTTAAATTAAAAGGACACAGGAGGCTTTAATACAAAGAGGAAACTAAAGTCTATGTTGAAAGATGCAGAGTACAGTGGGGTCAGACTGGAGAGCAACATTAATTAGCTGCTTGTGTTAAAGACGGGCTCCTTAAAACGTGCTTCAGCTCAGCTGAGGGCTTCATTCACAAGGGGACATCAGGCCTACCTAAGGAACTGCTTGCGGACCTCGTTTGTCACAGGCTCGTTATCTGCCAGATCAGTGTGGTTGCTGAGTGTATCTTCAGCGAGCAAGACCTCTTCATCCTCCAGCACTGCAATAGAAGATTGTATTTTAGATTTCTGCTGAGGGCAGCTTATAGGAAACTGGTGTCAAAATCCAGAGGCAAATATGCTAGCTGAAGGATAAGCGTTATGAAGCTGACAGTGGCTTCAGAAGTCTGTTTGAGACTGCAGTGCTGCGTAACTGCAGGGAGCTAGTGCGTTTGGTAACTTTTGCAATTCTGGAGAAAAGTGTGATCCGAACACAGAACTAGCAGCAAGGAGCTCCTGATTTCTAAAGCTAATTCTGACACCAGCTCCCTCTGCAACTTGGCTGATTCACAACCCCTCTATGCCTCTCTCTCTCTCCCCACAACGCTCCCATCTCACAGAGCTGTTGTGAAGATTAATGTGGGTAAAGCACTTTGGAACCTATGTGCTGTAAGAGCTAAGTTGCAGTAGTATTGTAATTAGTTTTAACCAAACTCATGAGCAGAACCTGCCCTGATGTCCCATTATCTTGGGATGAAGGACTGAGAGTCTAGGAAGCTGCTATAAATGTCTATTATTGCTAGAAGAGGTTGTGTACAGCCTCTGGCATCTTGTTTGTCAGGACATACACTTCTGCTGCCAAACATTATGGGAATACAGCCATACATAGGAAACATTTGCCAAAATACTTTCATCTTCCACCATCTAATCAGGGACAAATTAGGCCTAGAAGAAATCCTAATTAAAATGACATTTGTGTCCTGCTATGTAACAGAAATACTGTGCTCTGGGTACCCCTTTGGAAAAATAGAGTCCAAAGGGCACTTCGTTTTCCCACTGATCCTGTCTTTGCCAACTGTAAAAAGGATTTCTCTGTATTAAAAACACAGAGGGAAAGTAATTTCTTACATTATCTTAGAATACAAGTACTTAGCCTCAGGCAGATTGGGTAAGTCCTTTTGCAAGAGGAAAGAAATAGGTTTGCTTACTTAAACGTCAGTATTACCAACTTGCATTCAATACACGGGATGGGTTAATTTACACCATGACAGCTTAGTAAGCATAAAAAAAACTCCTCATGGTACATAACATTTTCATTACTAGCAAGAAAAATAAAGGAATCTAAGGCTGGATTATTACATTTCCCTACAGGCATGTATCGCAGGAGCAGGTAACATTTATATGTAGGGAAATTCATGACCTGACTGATACAAAAGCTATGATTTAAGATGAATAAGAACTGCTGTACTTGTTAGCTCATCCTCTTCTATGTCTTCATCAGGTGCATAATTTCGAAGAAATTCTGCAAAAGCCCCATTTTGCTTCAAAAGCTCTTGGTAGGATCCCATTTCAGAGATTTTGCCATCCACAAGGACCACAATATGGTCCACCTGAGGCAGAAAGGTGATGCCATGGGTCACTAGCATTCGGGTCTGTATGGGAGAATGAAACAAGTCAGTGCTACCAAGCCACCTCTGGGGTGGAACGCTGCAGCTGTTTAACAACATGCAGCCAATCACTATGTAACATTTTTAGGATAAAGAATGAATATCAGGTATGGTTGAAATATCAGGAGGAATTTAGACAGAACGTAGTGGAATTTGGCTAAGACACTAGGTGTAAAACCCCTGACTCTTGTGAAGAGAATTAAGAAATATTTACTGGCGACAGGACCTTGGCTTTAAAAGAGGTAGCAGCCCACTAACACCACAGTGGGAAACTAGCTCAGTGCGGACTCAGCGGCGAATGACAATTGCTGAATCATCAAGACTGCTTCCTGTAAGACTGTTTTTCTTGTGGTCTCTCCTCTGAGCTCTGACATAGCGTGATGCTGCATAGGAGATCTGACAAGACCCTGAATCAGCGGAGGGTGAGAAAACCTGGATTTGTGCTGGAAATGGCCCAACTTGATGATCACTTTAGATAAGCTATTACCAGCAGGAGAGTGGGGTGGGAGGAGGTATTGTTTCATGGTGTCTGTGTATATAATGTCTTCTGCAATTTCCACAGTATGCATCCGATGAAGTGAGCTGTAGCTCACGAAAGCTCATGCTCAAATAAATTGGTTAGTCTCTAAGGTGCCACAAGTCCTCCTTTTCTTTTTGCGAATACAGACTAACACGGCTGTTACTCTGAAACCTGTCTTTAGGCAACAGAATACCACAGAGCTCTGTAGACATGCTAAGTGGTGCAGAACATTCCCCACCTCCCACCCCGGGCTGCCCCAGGACAGTGACCAGCAACACTAAGGACAGGACTGCTCTAAATTCCTCCATATATTTTGTTTTCAGCGGTGTCAGTGTCAGGGGAGAGCAAGTTTCCACAGGACTTGAAGAAACACTATCCAAGCTTAAGAGCTTTTCACATCCCCACCCTTGGGCATGTCAAAACAATAGCTCTCGACTGAGAATCTGGCAATGGGCACCTTTTCCAAAAGTTCAATGAAATGAAGAAATCAGGGAGATATTCAGAACTCAACTCCCAGTGTTAAAATAGCAGGCCAGTTCATCCCCCTGATAGTTCTGGGGTGGGGGGGGAGGGGAAGAGTGTGTGTGTGTGTGTGTGTGTGTGTGTGTGTGTGTGTGTGTGTGTGTGTGTGTGTGTGTGTGTGTGTGTGTGTGTGTGTGTGTGTGTGTGTGTAAAAGAGAATCCAAGCACAGGCATACTTTTCCTTTAAGTGCCCCTTCTGGTCCAATAACATTGTCAAAGATGTGCTTAGCAACGTGGGAATCCACAGCTGAAAGAGGGTCATCTAACAGGTACACATCGGCGTCACTAAACACAGCGCGAGCAAGGCTGACTCTCTGCCTTTGGCCACCCGAGAGGTTGATGCCCTGCAAGGTGGAAGGAGAAGACAAAATACATCACCTACAACACAATTTAATCCAAGCAATAGCAGGGATACCCTTACAGCTCACAGGCACTCAGATGCTATGGTAATGGGCACAGTAGAAGGGCCTGAATAGAATAGCACAGGTAGAGTTGAAGTGGGAAATGGAACTCTAAGAAAGCTGCGTGTGCATGCACTGCTATCGGAATGGAAAGAATTTGGCAACTTACAAATGGAAAATTCTTTGTAGCAACTTACAAGAGCCCTGGAACCAAATGAATTCTTAAATGGGGCTGCTAAAAACCAAAACCAAAACCTGCCAGACAAGACACAAAACACAAATTCAAAGCAAGATGCAGCTGAAACGGCAACGTTTTGCCACATTGTTCCTGCTTTCCATGTGATTCACTATATCCACTCACGTTCGCGCAACACTGCCCACGCTGGCATGAAACCTGTGAGCCTCCGCAAAACCATCTTTAGTTTGGGAAACAGTTGTGTAACAAGCTGATTTCTATTTTGAATAGACTTAGGAGAGGATCCTATGCCAAGCTTGGTGTGAGTTGTATCACATTCCCTTCATGTGAAGGAGCCTGGATTCTGAAACTGCCATGGACAGAACTCCTTATCACACTCAGAACTTAACTGGGAGTGGAGGATGCGCCGTCTCTCACAAGATCAGGTCTATGATCCCCAGTCAGCAAAGCACTTCCACATACACTTAAAGTTAAGCTCATACTTAAGAGCTTTGTTTAACAGGATGGACTTACACATAGGCTTAAAGTTAAGCATCTGCTTAAAAGCTTTGCTGGATCAGGGTCTAAATATAAAGCATTATTTCTATCGCACAGACAGAGCAGCCATCATCATGCATGTTTGCCGTTAAGGGCCCTACCTTCTCTCCTATCTCAGTATGATCTCCCCCTGGAAGTACTTCAAGGTCAGTTTTTAAAGCACAGGCCTCCAGGACATTTTGGTACTTCTGTTCATTTTGTTGTTGGCCAAACAAAATATTATCTTTCAGGGTGGCATTCTGAATCCAAGCTTGTTGTGGAACATAAGCAACAGATCCCTAAAATGAAAAAACCAAACCTCTGTGATTTACTATTCATTGTGGAATTGATTTACCTTTAATGAGCTGTGATTTACAATTACAGAGCTAATTCAAATCTATATGTAATATGCACATACACAGTCACACACTACAGTACATACGAATTGTACATACACATGCACTAATTGCTGACGTACAGTAGAAATCTCAGGAAAAACCACTACAGTTGATTAAATTAAACAGTTATGAGCAAGCATGCAGAGAAGTTGGTAAAATTACAGACAGCCCTGAATTCTCTGTCCAGGCGGACATACACTAATACACTATGTGCATGTATACAATATGCTAGGTGTGTTAATACATTATTTTGAAGCACCATCGTAACTAGAACCCACCTTCACTGCCACTTGTCCTTCTAGCTTTTCCATTTCACCAAGAAGAGCTGATACCAGTGAAGACTTCCCACAGCCAACATGGCCAACAACAGCAACCAAAGAACCACTGGGGACCAACAAATTTATACTGTGGAGGAAACAGGCTGAAAATTAATTAAACGTTCATTTACTAAAGACATTACAGCTCCTTTCGTCAGGTCTGATGTACGCACTGACAATCCCCCTACCTCAGTAAATGCACATAAAATGATACAGTAAATGTAGCTGGGTTGTTGGTCCCCCCCCCCCCCCGATTTCTTTTTAAGCATGCTTATTATAATTATTATTTTTACTGCGGTAGCACATAGGAGCCCCTGTTATGATTCAGGACAATTTCCTCATTACCCTTGCAGTATGTGTAACTCACACGCCTCCGGGATGTGGTGTTCTGTCCCATCTAGTGGCACCGAGACCACTTAGAGAGATTAATGAGTTTGCTCTACAGTCAGTTGGCTTTTAGCTCTTGCAGTAGAGGCTCATGCACTAAGCTCCAGAGATTCCAGGTTCGATCCCGCCCGCTGATGATTGGGGTCTGTCAGCGTTACATATGCACCAAATTCATTGAGAGTATCAGGAGAGCTGGTAGCAATGCCTATAGATAAGACTGACCTACACTTTCCATTATAAGACCCTGTTTTCAAATTATATCAGTTTATTGGGTTACAAAGGGTTAATAACCTTTTTGGAAGGATTCAGCTGATTTCAGGGCCTTTCTCAGTAAGAACACCTGCCTGGAAATGTTGAGGGATTAAGTGCCTTGTTTAAAGACATTTAAGCCATTTAACTAAAATATTTATAGTGCTAGTAAACAGAATGGTCAATGACATGACAGGGGAAAGCAAAACGCTTACAAATATAATTTTCTTTTTTTTTTAAAATGGTCTAAAGTCTTGACTCCCGCCCTAATCCTCCAGCAGATCTGTATGATCGGACCCCTCTACCTTTACATAGCCCCTCTGAAGTCAAAGCCAGCCCCATATGCACAGAACTAGACGGAGAATTGGGACCAGAGCCATTCCTCAGATTCCTTTCATTACCTACAGGAGTTTTTCATATGTAGCCAGACTTTCAAAAAAGCATTCAAAGCAGGATTGACCACCAAAATTCAAAACCTTTCCTCACTATCTTCCATATCCAGTAGCATATTCCCCTCACCAGCATTTTAAGGGACAGTAATTTTGGTGGCTAATAATTCTAGTTACAGCTGCATGGATCTTTCAGAATGAAACCCCAGAAGAAGGAAGTTCCCCTGGTTTCAGATTTTGTTACAAAACACAGGCTGGCTCAGTTGAGCTTTTTGCAAAAC
Organism: Chelonia mydas; assembly: GCF_015237465.2. Lineage (NCBI taxonomy): Eukaryota > Metazoa > Chordata > Testudines > Cheloniidae > Chelonia > Chelonia mydas. The sequence goes on from NC_051254.2 coordinate 13,045,074, forward strand.
CTGAGCTTTTCAAGCAGGTCTGAGCCACATCACAGTTTCTCCTTAAGCATTTATAACATGCTCAGCACACTGTAGCATGAGTGCCTTTGATTTTGACCTGAAACTAGGCAAAATGTGCAACTTTTTAGCCACAATTAGATTTGACTTTGTTCAAGCAGGGAATGAAACCAAAACTGGGAGGCTGGGGGAGAAAGCTGCAACGAGATTCTCAAAAAGACCTGAGATATCACAGTGATGGGTCTGACACAAAATCCTTAACAGAACAGAAAAAGTGTTCTCATGTCCATGAACTAAAGTCTTTACGTCCCAACATGTACATCCCAACTCTCTTAATAGCACTACCAGCAGCCCATCAGATAATCTGATTTGCCTAGTCAACAGATTGGGCCAGTAAATATGTATTATCTATATTAGAAATTAATTTACTCCATCTGTCCCTTAATCTACCTATGATATGCCAGTCACTGCAGTTTCTAGGCTCTGTAATATTTAGGCTTTGTATAGCATAATAATATGGGACAAGCAAACTGCTCTGATGTTTATAAAACAAAGACATGTGCAGGAGATCGGATAATATAACTTTGTAACAATGAAATCGAACACACTACTGGTTTAAAATTAAACAACCCTGAAACGGATCTCGCTAGAGACAACAAACAGAGGGAAGCAGGTTGATGCTGTATTGGAATTGTATAAAGAAATCTTACTCTTTCAGAGATGGCTTGAGCTCCTTTGCCCAGCTGAATGTCCCATTTGTTACAGTGATGGTGTAGCCTGTGCAACAGAACAGAAGAGAGACGGTGGAAAAAGTTTTGCGCATAATGGTGCTGAGTGAGGCTTTTGTCCTGAGAAGGGAGAACAGTTGGAGGGCATTTATTTCTACGGAAGTTTTGCGTCCCTTTTCTCTGGGCATGGGAAGTAACATTTGTGATCTGCTCAGTCACAAGGGAACACTGTTCAGAGTAAGTGAAATCACAGAACTGTAGAACTGAGACATGAGAAAGCTGTTTATCTCCCTCCCAGGCAGGACTGGTCCCTAGAGCAGCTTATCACCTGAATCGTCCAGTACAGCTTTCAATATCCCTCTGTGATAATTACATCACATCATACCACTCAAGGGACGATTCCATAGTCAGTAAAAGGCTGACAGTTTGCTGGGGAGGTCGATGTAGAAGTTTAGGCCTGCCTGCCTCTGAACGGCTCTACATTGCCAACCTAACAAGTTAGGGATGGGCAGGTTTTATTCACCTCCTTGTGGAATGGTAGGTATGTAATAGTAATCATACGACAGCTGCCTTGCATCTCTTGCCCCCTTAGAATCTTGAAGACAAAATAACTTTTGATCTTTTGTCTTTAAATCAAAGAACAACAAGGGTGTGTTACAAGAGAACACATTGTGAATCTTATGAGATCAGACTGTTCTCCCACTGAATCTGGGATCCTGTGCCTCTGGCAGTGGCCAACAGAAGCAAGCGACCCCCTTCTTCCCCGCCCCCCAAAACCTCCATATCATCCCTATGCATTTATGCAATGCCAAACATGGCCCTGCCTGGCCCCTGATGATCAGCTGATGCCCCGAAGCATGAACCATTACATTACAAATACAGACTCAAATACAGAGCATTTTAAAGGAACATCTCATGCCTCGCAAATACAGCCCAGAAACCTTGGTAGTTTCCACATTGTCTCGAGGGCAAACAAGCATTTTCCAGGAAAGGACTTCCTTTCTGAATTCAGTGACTTTATCATTAACTGATTCTTTTGTAATCCAAGTAGCCTAATGATAAATATTGCAAGTTTAGGGTTTTCTATGCACTCTCCCTCTCCAAATCCACACAGACACACACATGCACACCCCCATCATCCACATCATCTCCTCTTTACCTGGAGTAACCACCTTGGTTTCCACACAATTTGGATCAAGCTCATCGTGACTCAGGAACTGCTGAATTCTCTTCAGGGAAACACTTGTCTAACAAAAAAAGGGAGGCATCATTTCACAGTCTTTAAAACGAGAAACCAGTCGCCTTCCTGTCGGAAGGGAAGCAGGCTCATGCTTTTACTGTGTGGAGTTCGTGAACCATGACTCATTCCTTCCCTGGGATGGGTTGTATCCCAAACGTCAAGATCTGAGCTATGTCATTTTTGAGATAAAGTAAATTTGCTTAAGTGAAGCAAAACTCACACGAAATGCCACAAAACACAGGCTCACTCACAGCAATGAGGCTGCTAATAGTGCAGTGCTAATAAAAGAACATTAAAAAGAGTACGGGAGACACCTGGAATTGTCATATTTCACAGTTCAGTTTAAAATCAAGAGAGATCATTGTTTTTTGCATTTGAAGCAAATAATGAACAAGACCTTCCTTACCTGTGCAAGGTTGCTAATGACCTGGGGAAGCATGTTGAGTGGAAACCTTAAGATATTAAACAAGGAGAGGGAGACAAAGGCTTTCTCTGCATCCAGAATATTATTTTCATCCACACTGACATATACTGCAAATGTGGTCAGCGCAACCTGAAAGCCAGAAAGTGTGTTTGATAAAAAAAACCTCTTGATTTGTTAAGAGCATTCAGGCCTAACTGCTAATGTTAGAAATAAAATCATCGGAGTCAGAACTGGACCAATTCACTACTGCTTTTTATCTTTTCATATATCAAATCCCAATGTGCTTTAAAAGATAAGCCATCGTACCACACAAATGACGCTAATGATTACCAAAGTCTACAGAACAAGACTATCTGCTGATTACTGTTGATTACATTTCATTGACAGCTGAGATTTAAAGGTGAACTGCAAGGCTCTTGTGAGTACATAAAAGTTTAAGGTGTATTTATTAGGGTGTGGTTTGTGTTCTGGGGAAAGTTCAGGCCACTTTCTTGTTCCTTCCACTCCAATTTGCCCACTGTTAACTTCAGTATCATTGGCCATTGGAGGCTAACCACAAAAATGTAAACTAAGGAGTCTTGGCAGAAAAGCAAAGGAGAAACTCATTTTCTAGTAAGTCAAGAAGGCATTTCTTAGCATTTACTGCACAGCCAATACTTGGCTTCTATTCCCAACTATGCCACTGACTCTGTGTAACCTGGTGCACCCCTCCATAAAATAGGGCCAATAATATTTACCACTCACAACATAGCTGCAATCACACGCAACAAGTGAGTGGGGATCAGTGATAAGAATGCATGAGATCCACAGCTAAATCAAAGGGAATTTAACAGGAAAGTCTGAGAGGGAGGAGAGAACGTGGCTAGCTCTTCATCTGCCCCCAGTGTTTGTGTCTATGTCATACGTCATACAAGGGCATAGTAAGGAGAACTGCTCAGGAACTTGGAAACAAAATATTTTTTCATCAGAAAAATGCCAATTCAAAACCAACCTTTTCCCCCACAAACAATTTCAGTTTTGATGACAAAGTTTCCTGTTAAATTTCAGAATTACTGACACTTCCCATTTTGACATTTCCAGAATGAAAAAAGTTCAGTTTTTAAGGTCAAAATGACTTTTCATTTAAAAATTTAAGTTCAAGTAAAAATAAATAAATACATACAATGAGGCTGAAATCTATACAAGACATTTTGATTAACCCAATACAAAATTCCACACCTCCCCCCGATTTTTGGTGCACAATATTTTTCAAGATTTCGACTTTCTGTCTTGATTTGGGACGGGAACATTTTTTGAAATCTCAAAAATTTCCACAGGATCGGAAAGCTATTTTGTGCCCAGCTCTAACTGTGAGACTTCACTGAAAAATATTTTGATACCCTCTAATGAACAGTGTCATAGAATAGTAAAGTATTCAATTGTTTTAAAGCGTATGTATGATTTTTAAATATACACATTTATTCCAATACCCATTTGATATGCAGACAGTCTATTTAAGGGCTTTGTATTTCACCTTCTATTTTATGCTTTGATAGCTTTCAGACCTATTTGTGTAAGCAATACAAATGATGTTTACCAGAAATGGTGCGCTGACCCACGCAAAGGTGGACAAAGAATTTAGATATGCTGCTTTCTTCAGAACACGGAGCTCATTCTTTCGTATCTCCAGCACTTTCTCCTGGAAGGATGGTTCCCACGCGTAAAGCTTCAGTACCTTTATGCCACTCAGAATCTCATTCATTAGTTTAATGCGGGAATCTTTATACCGCATCTGTTCCACCTAAATTATTCCAAATAACATTGTTTAAAAAAAAATCTGTCTGTATTTTTAGGCAGACACAAAAGGCAGACAGTGTATTACATAATTTGTTAGAAATACAAGTGCATTCTAATCAACTTTACTGTCTAGAGGTAAAATTTTCAAATGTGTTGGGACTTGGGCACTATTGAAAATGCTACCCTAATTCTTGCCTTTCTTTAGTTAGATTTTTACTGATGTACAATTTTAAAAGTGCTTATTTATATGTCTGGGTGCCCTTCATTTCTTTAAAATACACTGATGAAACAAACAGTCTCCACTCCATTACCCCCCAGATCAAATCCCCAGGATAGAACGTGGATATAATGAAAAATTAAATGTAACACCTCACCTGCTTGGAATCCACACACACTGCTACTCAACCCTAACCATCTCCTTATAGGTCAAGGGAGAAAAGAAATGCTAATATTTATTAGGTAGTGATTAACTGGCAGATCTGTTGGCTGTCCCAAGGTTTTGTGGAATGTAACTATATTGTTCTGTTACTAAAGCTGAAGCTATTATCACTATTTATCTTTACTTTTAAATTCTGACACTATTTAACCTCAAGGGTTGGGCTCTTTACCGCAAAAAAAAGTTCCAAACAGTCACTAAGAGATTACGACATCCCATTACTCAGCATAATCTTGTAGCTGGAAAAATCCAGCTAAGAAGCCAAAGGACTTTGTTGCATTAGCATTGCACTACTCATGGAGTGTGAATGACCACGCAGATTGCTAATGGAATAAAGGTTCCTTTCAGCTTAAAGTCAGCAGTTCAAATTTGGCCAGGGTTGGCACTGATGAAAGGCATCATCATCTGCTGACTGTCCAATGGTCTACAAGAAATGAGCGGGCAGTTTTAATTTCTACCACAGAGGATAGAAATCCATAGCACAAGTACACCAACACCTCTGCCCTCTTTCTAGGCACTCTCAGTAGAGGCCACCAAGTGAATGGGTATAGAGATGAGGGAATTATCCTCTTGTCCCAGTAGAAGTCCCCATCAGACTGGAGGTTGCTTGGAAGAGCACCTGGCATCATTCTGCACATCTTTCGCTTGAACAGTGAATTGTTCAAGTTCTCAATTTTCTTGCTTGCCTAGGGAAGGCCTGTGAGGAGAACTGGCTATTTGAATTATTAGTGCAATCTCCATTAGTATTAAAATCGTTAGCACTAACTAAAATGAAACTTGTTCAGTTTAGCTCATGCATGGTAGGAGATGAGAACCTGCAGAGAATGTGTAACAATTTAATCTGGACCCAGTCTGGATCACAGCCTCTGTCTGTCACTAAGAATAGCTCTTATATTTGCTCTTATGTACTCAAAGCAAACAAAACAATAGCCTAATCTTCTGTATACATTTGTCCTTTTTGTGGCCCTGATCCCACAGAGGGATCCAGCCTTGGAGACCTGGCTCATTAATTACTTGACCAAGCTTTCTTCAGGGCCCCTTTCATTTAATCTATGGCTTTGATCTAAAGTCAAATCAAAGAGCCTCTTACAAGGGATTCTCTCAAGCAGCTGAGGCCTGTTGTTTTAAAAAAAAAAAAAAAAAAAAAAGAGAAAGTTTTGTCTTTACGTTTCAATGACTTCTTTTAAAAAACTCCCCTGCAGTGCTTGCAACTCAAACATAATAGCATTTGGCTTGTGTCAGAGAATGTAATAAAAAATGACCTGTCCAGCTTCAATATTCAAGCATAGTGAAATGCAAAACAGGACCCAAGCAACATCAGTGGAGAAATGTAACATCAGATTTTAAAGATTCATGAAGTTGAATCACTGAGTTATTTGTAGTAACACAGAGAAGGAATGTAAAAAGAAAAATATGGAGTGGGATTTTCAAAAGCGTTGGCCGCACTCTGCTCCTATGGAAATCAGTGGTAAAACTGTCATTGACTTCAATGGGAGCAACAGAGTTAAGCCAACATTGGATGATACTGAAAAGTCCCATTCATGATTCTTTTGACTGACAGCATCTCATCCAACGTACACAAACACATTGCACTTTCGATGTAGGAACTAAAAAGACTGTGACTCCTTCCACTTTTCTAGAAGAGCCACCACCTTGGGTTATGGATAATCCTTAACGTTACCTACCTGGAACGCTCTGGTTTTTATAGCAATTGCAGCATTCAATGGGATTAGTAAGATCATCACTGCAACCCCTGCCAACACAGAAGGCCCTAAAGTCTTGATAGGAAAAGAGACCATGTAAGTTATTGCTCTCCATGAAATGAGGTCAACTCCGTTAGATAGCACTGAAAGAAGCTGGGTTTGGTAAAAGAGTAAGGCTTGGCTTCACTAACACGTAGTTGAAGTGACAGTATGAATTTCCACCCCCCACTGGGGAGTTCTGACTCAGCTTCCCCTCTTCTTGTTGTGTAGTCTAGATCACAGTATTGATCTAGAGCTACCAGTACTAAACTAGCATCGATGACATCTGAGAGCTCCTGCAATTTATTTGCGAAATTGCTCCTGGCGGAAGGGGAATACAGCAGTGGACTAATGCAAATAGAGCATCTTAACAGATGTAGAAAACACCACCACAAACCTCATAAAAAAGAAAATACAGTCCACATATGAAAAGATACCAAATATTTACAGGCAGGGAATGGAGAACCTAGAGGGGGGGCATTTCCCCTGACTTCTCTCTGATATAAGGAACAGCAATTGACAAAAAACCTCAATCACCCTGAATGTTAATACATGAGGGATTGCATCCTCAGCCTGAGTCACAGGATCTGTCTCTGTATTTGGTCATAAAATGCTACGAAGTCACTAGTGGCTCATTATGTCGCTATGTACCCCAAAGGTAGATTATTTTACAGCACTAAGAAAGAGAAAACCTCTAAAGCAGTGGTCTCCAACATTTTTACCCAAGATCACTTTGCCCCAGCCCGGAGCCCCCTTCTACACCTCCCCACACCGCTCCCGGAAGGGGCCAATGCACCCCTGTGGCCCCAGGGGGGAGGGAGGGCGCAAGGGGCACGTGGCTCCGTGCGCTGCCCCTCTCTGCAAGCACCACCCCTGCAGCTCTCCCGGCCAATGGGAGCTGTGCACAAAGGACACAAAAGCAGTGCACAAAAGGACACCTCTGCCCCCCCACCACCGGGGCCACACTAGCTGCTTCCGGAAGCAGTGTGGGGCCGGGGTAGGGAGTCTGCCTTAGCGGCAGCCATGCTGGAAATCGCAATGGACTGGGAGATCTTCTAGGATCGACCAGTCAATCGCGATCAACCAGTTGGTGACCACTGCTCTAAAGGGTGTAACAGCCCGAAGTCCACGCATCCGGGGCACATTTAGTCAATCAAATGCAGGAAAAATGAATTTCTTTCAGAGCCGACATCTGCACATACTCCATGCTGCTCAAATTGCACATAACCACCGGCCACAAAACATCCGCTCTCCATACCCTGCCACTGATTTCCATGCAGAATTCCTATTCATTTCAATGGTGGTACACTGCAGTTTTACGTGGGCAGAAGATGCAGCATTAGAGAGGAAGGATAGTCTTGTGAGTATGGCACAGAACTGGGACTCGGGAGTCCTGGATTGTATTCCTGCCTCTGCCCCAAACGTCCTCTGTTAATGAATCACTTAATCGCTCTGTGCCTCAGTTGCCCCATGTGTAAAGTTGGACTAATAATCCTTCAGTTTCCCTACCCTTTATCTGTCTTGTCTCTTTAGACTGTAAGTATGTGTTTGTACAGCACCTGGCACAAGGGGTCCTGATCTCAGATGGGGCATTCGGCTTGGAGCCACTGTCTTACAAATTAAAAACATTCAATTAGCATGAAAACATTTCAAGCGGATGGAAGTCAATGCTTTATACACACAGAAGGATAGTTTCCACCTTGGTTGAAGTGGATGCAACTTCACTGAAGCAAATGGCGTGGTATTTATACTATTTATACTAGGGTGGAATTTGGTCCATACTTAGTGTTTTGCACATTTCCTTAGGAACCATAATATTGACTGTCTACTGTAGGATAGCTGTACAGATTTCATTTCCTCAGTAATGTTTGTACCATATGTATTCACCCTCACTAATACATATAGAAAGTCATTTGCATCAGCTGCTGGGAACTCTGTTATGAACCATAGGTTGTACACGACAAACCACAGTATGTGGCAGTAATTAAGAGATTAATTAATTTGGTAAGTTGGTGTCAATCAGTCTATGCCAAAACAAGACAGAATGAGAGGAGGTTTCTGAAAATGGTGGAGAATTCAACAAACAAAAAAACCAGTCTGCGTGTCACTGAAATAAAAACTCGGACAAATGTGATGGTTCCTGTACCTGCCAGAGGAAGTATAAAGCTAGACAAATCTGAAGCGGCGCCGACCATAACATGTTCAGGAAAGTCACCAAATCCATGAACCGCTGGGCATCCACTGACATCAAGTTGACAATTTCTCCAACAGTAGAGGAGCGCTTTGCTGAGTTTGTGATGACCAAGGACTGAAAAGTGAGAGACCCTGACGATTATCAATCTTAGACACATGCGGAGAAATGCAGATAATAAATCCTCAGGGAATAGGAAAGCCAGATAGCCTCAGTAGATACTTCTTCAGTAGGAATAAAACAATTAAGTCAATCCTAAATCATCTTTAATTCATTTGGAGAATAACATTTCATGAGCTATATTTTGTTTTGAGCTCCTCCATCTTGATCAGTACATGATGCCTCTTTACTAGATACAATTATTTTCTGAGATAGTCAAAACACATTAAGGATGCACCCCTTGATTTTGAATATTTAAATAAAACCAGTCTTTGACTGTGCCATGTTTGGTGATCCAACAACGCACACTCAGCTGCTACTTTCTTTGAAAGTACTTTAAGGTGCAGTGAGGCATGTTAGAACACTGAGCATTCATTTTATTTTCCAGGAGACTGCTTTCTCCCCATAATCATGGTCCGGTTCTCTCCTCATTGTCTAATGGCTAAGATCACTCCTCTTTGGCTATATATAGTTACACTGACCAATTACATGCTTCCAGTCTTACCTTTCTGTATATCATCCCAATGATGCCAGTTCTCAGCCTCATCCCAGTAACAAAGCAGTACTGGAAATGCTGGTGAAGAATTATAGTCTGCAGCACGGCAGAGAAAAACATCAACGCTGCAATCAAAAATCCCCACCAGGATGGGGCATCTTTATTCTTAATGAAGCCAATTAATATGCTGTTTTTAAGAAAGTTGGGGAAGAAAAACAAAACAAGGAGAGAGATTAATGGGACATAACATAACACACAGCTTCTCTTATTTATAGCAGGCTGCCACATACTCCCTTTTCTCTCAAATGACAAAAAAATTCTCCTGGTTACAAGCTAGGTTATGGCTTTATTCAAATAACATTAGATACAACAGCTAAACATTAGGTCTTGCCAGGGAGAAAGCCCAGTTGTGAACTAACTAGTCAGAGAGGGAATACAAGGCAGAACATCAGGCTCTGCTGAGCTCCAGCCTCTATAATGCACTGTTCCCTATCTGGCCTGTCTATCTAAGTAGCTCCATGTAGTCATGAGCTGAGTGATGCATGCAGTGGGACACCAGCCTGTCTACTACATAAGGCAGGTGTAGGAGACTGTACTCACCCTAAGAGCACTCCCTAGTGCCAGGTTAAGGCATTACAGGGACACATCTCTAATGCCCCCATTAGCGGCCACTTCCATGGCCCCACAATAGCGTGTCTCCATCTGGCCTTCTGTGGCCTGGCCCTTGGGAAGTTCAGTCCCCTTCTGAGGCTTTGAAGTCCAATCAAACAGTCCACACCAACATTCCAACACAAACCCAGTTACTGTCTTTTTGAGCTAATTGTGCTGCTACCCGCTGCTTCTTCTCAGGATTTTCTCACTGCATTCCTTCCACAGAGATGCCAGCAGCTTCCCCCAGCAATCTCCCCATTTCTTCCAAGTCCTACCTCAAGGCCTTCACAGACAAGAGTCTATTTCACTCACTGTGACTCCATCTCTGCTGGAGAGCCCTGGTTCTCCGGCAGCTCTCTCCCAGCTGAGCTCCCTCAGCCTACTTACAAATGCCAAGGGGCGAATGGATCCCCAGCTAACTCTGCCCCTCTGGCAGAAGACAATCATTCAATTACCCCACAGGTCTGGAGCGTGTCTCTAATTTTTTTTTCTTCATCTCCTCCAAAACTCCATCACAGCAGATCATAGTCAAACCATCACCTCATCTTAACCTTCTTCAAACTCCTGGACCACCAGTGCCTTGGGCTGGCTTTTCCCCTCAGGGAAATAGGCTCCAAACCCCATTCTCCTAGATGTATCCATAAAGAACTGACGTTCACGTCTACCTTTTAGCTAAATGGTGGTGCCATTAAACTAGCCATTTATCTTCATTAATAACCCTTGACTTCTACTACACACAATTGCTTTCCCAGTGAGGCCTGCATGGTAAAGATATGGCTAATAAGCAGAAAATATCAAGTAATGCACAATAACCCCAGTAACTGCATTTCCAATTTCAGGTTACTAGCCACGTAAAGTGGATCTGGCACTATGAATCAGATAATTAAGCTCTGCCACAATAATTCTGCCTTTTCTTATCAGAGGAAAGTGGGACCTAAGATTTCATTCAAAGGGCCAGAGCACCAGCTGCTGTGAACTGGCATAGCTCCAGGGACTTCAGTGATGATTTGCAAAAGCTAAGGATCAGGCCCCAAATCACTTGTTGCAAAAGAATGGAGGCCAGGGTTAACATTCCTTTTTGGCCCCAAACCCACCTTCCCCTGAGCAGCTCCAGGCAGCATCAGCGGACTGAGACATACTAGGTGGGGAGCTCTGTAAAGGCTCTTCCTGATGAGCCCAGCATATGACCTAGTGATCTTTCTGGAAATACAAAACTATTGTTTTGCATGCATCAAAACTTGCCAAACAGCCCTACTTTTTCCAGGTGCTAGAAACAAATTTCCTGAGGCTGCTCACAAGAGTTTAGATGCTTACACGAATGCACGGCAATGTGCCTTGAGATATCATCGACCAGGACATTAAACTTGTCTCTGAATTGATACAAGTTTGAGAAGCTCCCAGGATATAATGACATTTAACCCACTTTCCCCTTAAAAGCCTGCCAGCGCTCTCCTCTTCCCCCAAGGCTTGGAAAGGAGATATGTTGTAAACTACAACATGCAGATATGGTGGGTTGGGTCCTCCTCCGTGTAACAAGTTTTTGTGCGTTATACAAAGCACTCACATATCAGCAGGATCTCAGAAGACAGCTCCACACCAAGCATTATTTTAACAGAGGTTTTTATACCACATGACCCAGTCCTTTTCCACCCCACCCCCTACCTGCATTTAAAACCTTAATCCATTCTCCACTATTCTTTCCAAAAGCATTTAAAATGTCGGTGCGCCTTTTAAAGATCGAGAGCGAAAAATGACTGCTTGATGGAACGCAACTGTTATTCCCTGCAATTCTGGTATTTCCTTCACGATATTCTTCCTAGTTAATGAGCTGGTGGGCTTTGTGCCACATGAACAAATCAACACAGAAAGAGAAGTGAGATACCGCTTTACAAAGACGCACAGCCCTTTCATGACTTGGGCTGGGAGAGCCAATCTCCCAGGGAGACAAACAGCAAAGTATTTTTAGGAGCCTTCCTCCGTGTAAGGAGAGTGCAAGAGAAGGTGGGAAAGGTGCTACTGATGCCGCTTCTCGGCAAGGACCTTCCTTCTTGTATCCGATCATTTCCTTCTTCTGGAAAATGTATTCACCCCACCCCATGTTCTCACCACTGCAACACCTTTGAGAATACCCAAGGCCTTGGCTCTGACTAGAATAAATCTAGATATAAGGCAGGAACTCCCAAACCTGTCCCAGCCAAGAGCTACACTGGCCACCTGCCAGGTGTCTAAGGGCCACACTTCATTTGTATACAATGAAGTATATTGCAGCTGCCTTCATCATTGATATAGGCATCAGACATGCAAAAACTACTGGTCCCAGCATGCAGTGCTCTGCCTGCCTGGCTGCGGATGCTCCTCAGCAGTAAAGAATAAACTACTTTAGGCTGCAACTCAGAAGGCAACAGGCCATTTTTTAGCCCAAGGCAGTGCTTTGGCCATGCCCAATTTATGGGTCTTTTATTTGTAGGTGTCCTAGTCAAGACTGTCCGATTTCCCTTTTAGTACACAAGGAAGAACGGCCACCTTTTGCCATTTCACGACGAAAGCTGCAGGGTGTGCATACGCAACACTGTGTGGGGAAAATAGTGCACTTCAAGAAGCATGCTCATCTCTGAAGCGGAGAGTTCATGAGGACTGAGGGTAAAAACAACTGATAGGAGAAACCAACCTTAACAACTGAGGGTTGACGAAAGAAAGCAGATCTTGGAGCAGCTTGTAGAAAGAGCCGATCAAGAAGTATGAGCCAAAGGTTCTTAGCAATGCTTTGAGGAAGGAAGGCTCTTTATGCTGCCTCTTATCCTGGATCAGAACTTCTGCCTCCTCTGGGCCATCATCAACATGGTTCAGCATATGGTTAGATGTCTTCACGTATGCCACCTCTTCTTTCCTAAGGGTATGAAACAAACGATTACGGCAAAAACTCAGGAGCACTATGGTGGCTGTGCGACCTAGTGAATAGAGCCCCAAGCTAGAACACAAGAGATTTGGGTTCTATTCCTGGCTCTGCCACTGGCCTGTTGGGTAACCTTGTGCAAGTCACCTCACCAGTCTGTGCCTCAGTTCCCCCCATCTGTAAAACTGGGAATGATGATACTCCCTTTGCAAAACACTGAGAGCTACTGATGAAACATGTGATACATTTATTATGATAGTACTATTTGAGACTCTGGGTCGGATTTTCAGAAGCCCCTAAGGGAGTCAGGCATCCAACACGCACTGACTTTCAATGAGAGTTGGGTGCCTAATTCCCCTAGGTGCTGTTGGAAATCCCATCTTCTGTGATACTCTCACTCAACTCTCTCAGAACAGGCTGGCAGGATTTTTTGCTGCCCACCCTCTCTCAGCAGGTGTTGGAACCGTGTTGTCTCACTGAGGCAATTCTGTCTTATCAAACTCCACCCTGAATGTAACGCAGGTGGGTGAAGCCTCCTGGATGTTAGGATCAGCTACAAGGAAGGACAGGAAAAGAACCCTGGGAGCAGCCAGGACTGAGACGTTAGTTTTGAATTAACCTCTTTTGTTAATAACATCAGGACCGGGGCTTTTTGACTTTTTCCAACGACTGAGTAGTTTTTTTGGAGCTAGCTGAGGTCTGAAATTTGAACAGGCCACAGATTCTCAAAGTGACAAAGAGTCCAGAGGCAGAAATGTGTTCACATACATCACTCCTTGAACAAAACTGTGGAAATTCTGATGTGTTCACAGACCATTTGTGAACAGAAAATAAAGGCTAAATCAGACAAATAAATTGTTTGCTGAAAATAGTTCACTGGGTTTCACAGTTCATTCTCTCGCTCAGTATCTGCCAGGTTCGATTTGCTCAGTTTGCAATCAACACACTTGGTTTTTTTTCGGGGAGAGAGGGCTACCAGCACTGTAAACTCAGCAAAAGGATCTGAAAAGCCATGATGAGTTCTCTCTGGCTTCCCCTTCACTGCCTGAAAAGGCAGTGGAAAGGGTTTTAAAGCAAGATAAACAAACGTGCAATAGTTATCTTGCTGTAAAATATTAAGTTGAGACAATGCACTTGTGGTGTTTACCAGGAAGGAGCTAGGTGAGATCAGCATTATCTTCCCACCTAGGGTGGACTGCACTTATTTAACGCTGCAGTGAAACTCCTGGGCTTTTCTTGACTGTGTTTTTACAGCAAGATAGCTAATATACATTAGTTACTCCACAGGAAAACACACACCTTTAATGGTCAGTGCAGACACGCCCTCTATTTCTGACATCATCCCTCCCCAGTTGGAAAGATCCTGCAATTAGATCATAAGAACTAATGATTTTGCTGACACGAGGTTGAATAGATGCGAGCTCCGTCTCCCACAGCCAGATTGGCTCTGTAGCTTGGATAGGAGCAAAACTGTATTTTTGTCAGTAAAGCAAGCAGGCAGGACTTGAAGCACACCCAGGGAGCACATACGCAAATTATAATACCCTATTTTCAATTCTTTTTATTATTATTATAGCTAAAACTTAAATCGTCATTCCTCTCTTATAGTCCATTTACAGAGCTGGTTAACAGCTATGGTTCTCAAACTTTTGTACTGGTGACCCCTTTCACATAGCAAGCCTCTGAGTGTGACCCCTCCTTATAAATTAAAAACACTTTTTATATACTTACCACCATTATAAATGCTGGAGGCAAAGCGGGGTTTGGGGTGGAGGCTGACAACCCCCCTGTAAGAACCTTGTGACCCCCTGTGGGGTCCCGACCCCCAGTTTGAGAACCCCTCAGTTAGACTCATTGAGGAGAAAGCCATGACCCAAAATGCAAAAGTTTCACACCCCGATGGACAGGAACAATAGGAATGTGAGAAACAAACACAGTTCTCTATAAAGTTGAGGCTCTGCCTATGCCAGCCACACACAATTTGTTTGATTTATAATGCAGCCCTGTGTATGGTAGGGACATTTCCAGCCCCCCTTCAGCTCCCCGAGTGTGGCACTCTAGTGTAGACATACCCCTGTCTGCCATATCATTTTTAATACAGTGTCATATAACCCTTCTCAGAGCAGGTCCAATTGACACAGCATTAAAAACACAGATGGCAGCCACCGGTCTGTCTATACATGGGCTCCCAATGCTGTTAACATCGGTGGAGCTGGATACAGAGCAACTAGGAGCATCTGCTAATCCCTATAAGGTAAGTGTAGCCACCCCACTTTAGCTGTTTTAGAGCTATGTGAAACTCAGTGAGTTTGGGCAGGGGGAGGTTCCTGGAAGGTTCTCTTTTGCTTTAGTTCACTTGCACTCCCTCTGAGGGTATGTCTATACAGTAGCTGGGAGGTAATTCCCAGCTAGGGAAGAGAGACCTGGGCTAGCCGCCTAAAATAGCTGCATGGCCATGGTGATGCAGATGGCAGCTGGGGCTAGCTACCTGAGTACATATCCAGGGAGTCAGGCAGGACTAGACTCAGGCACCTAGCCCATGCTGCTGTCTGTGCTGCTGTGGCCATCCTATTTTTAGCCACTAGCTTGAGCAGAACTAGTATGTGTATGTCTGCCCCAACTGGAATTATATTTCCCAGCTGCTGTGCAGACGTACCCTGCATTTCAGAATCACTAGTGCCTTCACCACCAAGTTTTACCAGTTGGTAACACAGACCAGAAATTCCATCCAAGTTCACAGCAAACTGGCCTGGGTTTGCTTGAAAGAATCTCAAACCATAATGAACTTTTTGACAAAACCCCAGGCATGGTTTCAGAATGGAAGTGCTGCTGGGCCCTAGACGTCTCTGTAAACTGTTTTCCCTCATTACACAAATCTCATTAGGGCGAAGTTGGGTTTATGTCCGTGCACCAAGAGGCCAGATCCCACATAATGCACGTTACACCCTTCCATAAAAATAGACAAGTTATTAAAAGAACTGAACAGCCAGTGGTGTTAGTACTGGAAGCTCTTCAAATCGCAGCTGCAAAGCAAAAACTCCCCCATCACATTTAACCCTGCCAAAAATACTATTATGAGCATTAATACTATTAACCCATAATGGGGGCTTTCCAACTTGGCATGATTGCATGGAACAGGGAAACAGAGGAAAACCTCTGTCCGGAGAAGAAATAGATCCACAATTAGAGGAAATGGAAATGAAGAACCCACTCATTGACGTTTCTGACTATAAGCACATCCTCAGTGAGATCTATTTATTTAGAAGTGCTTTCTGACACCAGTCAGTGGGTGAGAGAGACAATAGTCACAACAAATAATTGTCCTTTTAGATCAGATTAGGACAGAATGTGAGATTGGAAGGACACCTCATCTAGTGTGCGAACTACATGCAAAGGCCAAGCCGGATGCTATCTGCCCGTGAAGACAAGGGGAATTCTGCCCCTAACTTCGCTAGGAGCAGGGGCCTCTTTCATAAGCAATGCTGGTCATTTTTAAAAAACTTGTTATTACTAGTTGAAAGTGAGAAGCTGTACTAAGCATCTCATCCCTAGTTCCCTATTCCTCACCCCAGGAGCTTATTCAAAGGCTGAAGGTGGTGTGAGATGTGAAAGCCTCATGCATGTGCGTGTGGGGATTCCTTTTGTTTCTTAAGATGCACATAAAGTCTATTCTGAAAATTGATTCAGAATGAGATCGTCAGGCTCCAGCTCTATTGTCTCTCAGAGATTCCAGATGAAGTCTGCTCAGTTTCGAGTAAGGAGATCTTCCCCCACCCAAACTGCCACCCTTGCAAACTCAGCCTGGTCTTTTTGGCTCACACACCACCAGTGTTGGAGATTCTGCACTTATACCTAACTTAGCAATTCTACAGGTGATGTCTGAGCCAGAGAAGACCCCAGCTCACTTTCTCATAAGCGTGTTGGTTCTGCAGTGCTAACAGGAGTAAAAGTGTATTAAAGCAAGCACACGTGACTTAATACTTCTGGAAAACAGATTGGTTGAGTTACTAGGTGGCCGTTTTACATAGGTCTTGTCTACACTACAAAATTAAGTCAACCCAAGTTAGATTGTCATTACCACGGTGGTTCACGTCCACACACGCCCCGTCTGTCGGGGGTGCACATCCTCACCAGGAGAGCTTCCACCAACTTAACTGTGTGGGGCACTGTGGAACGCTGACAGCTGGAGCGTCCCCCGCCCTGGGGCCAACAGTCCTAGCTGTCAGCCCCAGGGTAGAGGGGCTCCAGCTGTGTTAGTCTCTACGGTGCCACAAGTCCTCCTTTTCTTTTTGCGAATACAGACTAACACGGCTGCTACTCTGAAACCATGAGGGGCTGACAGCCAACAGGAAATGTAAGTAATGCAGTGTCTACACAAACACTGAGTCATCCTAACTACATTGACCTAAGTCCTGCACCTCTCATGGAGGGGGAAGCTATTAGATCTGTGTAGTGAGCAACTTACATCAGCAGGAGCAACACTGTAGTATAGACCAGACCTTTGCCCCTTTTCAGAGCAGGACTCATTTTTAACGTATAGACAACTTAGAGACCAATCTCGGTTTGCTAAAATGTGGAAGTACTTACTGTTTCCGTTCGTCTTTTTGTTTATCCCACTCTTTATGCAGCTGTTGTACAATTATACTGGAGGTATCTTCTTTATTCAGAGACCATAAGTCTTTATCTTCCAGAGGCCTCTTATAACCAAGAATTGCCATGCTGTATGAATATAAAAATAATAGTTCCAAATCCATTTGGCTGATAAAATTAAAGACATTTATTAACATTGGAAACTTCAATACCACTTAGCTAACAAAAGTAAGAGAAATCTCTCTCTAAACCAAAAGTGATAATTAGACCCGAAAGCAAAAACTGAGTTACAAACGCAGGGAAAGGAGGTCAGATAGTTTAGCTTCCACGTTTAGGTTTAGTTAATAAACAACATTTTAAAAACCCAATATATTATAGAAATATTGTTGTGATTTTTTTTAAAAGTCAACAAAAACAATTTAAAGAATTGTGATGAATAATGAATAATGAAACCATCTCCAGAAGTGTTTGAGTTGAATTGTACTACTGCATGAGAATGGTGAAGTGTTAGGAAGTTAAAATAACTAAACTAGTCGAGAGTCACTGTCTGAGCTGAATGACGTATAAAAATCAAGAGACCATAAACCACCAAAGGAAAATGGGATTTTTTCCCCACATATATCTGAAAATTATTATTCCTCAATGGCATATTTAGGGTGAAGTTTTCAAAGCTGCCTAGGGGATATGAACAGCTAATGCCCTTTAATTTGTAATAGGAGTTGAGCATTCAAATCCCTTAGAAGCATTGCAAATATGACACACTTTATTAGAAATGGTCTTACTGGGTTTACACATAGGATAATAAGAGGACATTGCCAAAGACAGTGTAACTATTATCACTGAAGCCAAAGCAAAAATCCCAGATGCCACCACCCTCAAAGAAAGTTTGAGTCTGGATGTGAATTTTGCAGTTGGCCCATCTCTCTATCAGGGATGGGCCAAAACTTTGGATCTGAATCCTGATCTGAACTTTGCACCTTGAACCCATGTGTAACACCAACAATTCTATTGTTGAAAGTTGTCATGTTACATATATGACTCGATTTTCTTTCCTTATGCTACAGAAAATCCCCTTACGAACACAGTACATGAAAACTTCCACAGGAAAGTAAAGACATCCCCCTCCCCGGAGTATAAGGGTAGCAGTATTATCCCTGTTGTGCAACAATGTTCTTATGACTCACCAACTCTCTTGCTGTATGTTAGCACTCCAGTGCATAGTAAGCAAATTGTATATATTGTTTATTAGGCTACTCTTCAGTTTCACCTCTACAGTTCTGAAAGGTATTATGAATCTTCTTGGCACTTTATGGACAGATTTTTAAATCTCTTTCACTGCTACCACTGGTGTCCTGACACCTCTCAGGGGAAACATTACACAAGAATGAACAGGAAGCAAGTAACTTTATCCAGTAGATACTACAAGGGAAATTTTTGGTTGTCAGTAGTCCCGTATTTTTGCCAACAAAAATGGAGGTTATCCTTGGGGTTATAAAAGCCTTAGAAGGACATAAAATGAAAAGGAGGACTTGTGGCACCTTAGAGACTAACAAATTTATTTGAGCATAAGCTTTCGTGAGCTACAGCTCACTTCATCGGATGCATGCACTGAAGGACATGCTCACCTTGTAAACCACCAAAATGTCATCTTTGAAAGAAAGCCTGAATTTAACTCTGGACATGGATTCTACAAGAAAGTTAAATTAAAAACAAATTAAGAAGTTTAAAATAACATTGTTTCAAAAAGGACAAAACACATTTTAATCATTTTTGATCTATCATGGAGTATAACTTATGCACTATGTGCTAATAATGACATAAAATTATCTCTTTCATTCTCCATTTCATACAGGACTCCTTTCATTCCTTAACAACCACACCTCATACTGCTTTTTAATCACACTTGTACAAAATGAAATGTCATTCTTTGGTTTCAGAAATGTTCATTTCAGAAATTAATTCAATAATTCAGCACTCTCTCCCAGCTTGGTTCAAACATAAATCCAATTATGAAAACAGCTTAAAGAGAGAGAGAAGCAATTTAACCTCTAGACAGCACTATTGTCTTATCGTAAGGTTATTCCTTATTCATCCTCAAGTCCTATAGGAATGGCTCATTTATTAATAAATTAAAATCCCAATGGCTTCACATATCATTAAGAGGACATCCATCAAACTGAAGTCCATCTCTCCAGAGATAATCCTTGGAACAATTAATATCACATTTTAATTCTCATAAATATACTTGCTGCTGCATAACAATTTAATAAATGAGGTGCGGTATTCTCAGTATTTCTGTCTTCAGCAACCAACTGCTCTGAGCTGGATTTGAACCAGTGATCTAGTGGTGAAAGGCTCCGTGTATCATTACCAATCTCCTAAACCAGTGTTTCTCAACTGGGGGATCATGACGTGTTGAAAATTTTATTATAATATAAAGCAAAGAAAATCTTGCTCCCCCACTCCCTGCACACAATTCCCCTTCAAGGGCAAGCATTCTCTGTCAACCTCTTGAAACACACATATGAACCAATTACACAGGATTATGACTGTTACTACTGCGCATTTTTAATCTTAGTACATATAATGGGGGGGAGGCATGTTGTGAAAATTTTTGACTTCATGTAATGGGTTGCCAACCTAAAAGGTTGAGACACACTGCCCTAAGCCACCCGAACACTCCTCCCAGTAGAGACTATCTCCCTTACATGTCACCTAAGAAATTCTATAAAATACAATCAGAGGAATATAACAGTACTTACAGGATCTGAATTAACAGGGGAGAAAAATGGAGGGTTTTCTTTAAAACACGAAAGGATCAGCTCAATGAGTATCAGTGCAAAGTAGCTGTAAAATGTGGTAAATCTGAACCTGTCTTTTATTTGGCCCTAGAAGGAGAAAAAACAGTAAAGGGTTATTTTCATTAGACTTAATTCTTGTAGAAGCTACTAATTTATTGAGCTTCTTTCTGGCAGTGCATTTTCTCCCCTAGGGCTCTATCCTGCAAATGTCTTACTATGTGGAATAATGGTTATAAATGTGGGTCCCTATTCATTAAGGCATCTAAATATGTGCTTAAAGTTAAGCATGTGCTTAAGCTTCATTGACTTCAATGGGACTTAAAGTATGTGCTTAAACGCCTTTCCTGAATAAGGATACTTTTCTGAATTAGAACCACCTGAAATCTTTTTCGGAGATCGTGGTGATGATATGTGCAGGATCATGCCTTTAATATACAGTCATAGGAACTGCCACACCAGATCAAAAGAGGAATCCATTTAGGCTAGTATCCTGTCTCTGACAGGGGCCAGTACCAGATGCCTTCAGAGGAAGGGGCAAGAAACTTCGTAATAGACAATTACTGTACACTCTTCCCTTAGGGTAAGTTTCTTTCCAGCTCCTCTCAGTTAGTGGTTGACTTACTCTTCATAGCAGAACTGTATAATCCCTTATACAGTTTTTGTTTATATCCTGTCTGATGTAATTGTGCACGCTCTCATTAACCATATAAAATCTGTAATCCTTACAGTCAGAGAGGGGGAGTTTCTGGCCACTGATGGTTGCAAAGACAATAGAAGAGACGTTGCCTATGGGTTTGCTTTAATGGTCCAGGTCTGTAGGCCATCCAACCTCTTGATTTAGATTTACTACAGAATTAGCCATTGATAAAGCCTTTCCCCCTCGAAAAAAGCTTTTGGTGCTGCATCATGATGTAGTTCAACATTTTAACTTATTTATATTAGCCAGATGGAATTTTGATTACGTTTGAGTTTTAGCCTCACAGTTACACTGTGAGAGCGAGAGGGGCCATAACAAGGAAATTCATTATTACTGTACTTGTTAAATTTACACCAGTTAATTCACAAGGGCATCCCACTCTGGCATGTAGTATTTTCTAAATGAATATTGCACAGACTATCATTTATAGTTCAATTCAAACTCCATGTTTTGTGCAGCCCAGTATATCAAGATCTCTCCTATAGAAATGATATTAAATGAATAAATAATCATTTAAATCACCAAATAGTGCAGAACTCCCATTGACTTTTATTGGACCAGGATTTTATGCTTAGTGTTCTTAACATGCTGCTTTTCTTGCCAGGCCTTCAATTATCTAATCACTAAATCCATAGGACTTATTCAATAGTCAAATGGAAATTTGCTCGGATCAGGGATATGGCAGTCCCTCTCTCACTGTGGCAGAACTAGCTATGTTTTTAAACATGATCATATCAGCACAGCTTTCTTTTCTCTCCCTCTAACTTTCTGATCTTTGCTCACAACCACAGTAAGAGTGAAATCCGGTTCCCATCACATCAAGAGTTGACTGTGCAGCCCATGGAGTTATACAGTGCAGCCAAACTGTATGATCCAAGCAGGAGTACTGGATATTAAGACATATTGTCTCTGCTACCACTGTTCCTTATTTAAAAGGTGGCTGCGATCTGCTCCACCGTATGTGAAACTGGTGCAGCCCTCAGATTCCTGCCAGGTGTCCAATGCATCCTTTGATTGAGCATAGTCTGGGCATTCCCTTGGCATGCAATGATATGTCTCAAAAGTTCCCTTTAAATTACAATCAGATTGAATTCCATCTTTGGAGCCAAACTTCCCCTTTATCTGGTAAAGTTCAGGTTCAGATATGAAATCTAAACTGGGTGACTCATTCCCATCTATCCTTCCAAGTCATGGTAATGCTATACCAGCTGTCCCCTACACAAGCACAGTATGTTTACCTGAGCTGTTGCAGCCATGATCTTGGACCGGAAAGGACCCACAGCACAGAGAACAGACAAAAACCAGAATATTATGAGCACTCCTGAGGACTGAACCCCTTGCAGCCTCTCGTACTGAATGAGTACTGTGGCTAACACCTGTGAAAAGTAAACACAGGAACACATAAATACATGCCTGACACTGCTTTCCCCATTCATGCTTTCAGTGGGTGCCCATCATAACGCTCCCCCCCACAGCAGCAACACCACTAAAATTACAGGATTACAAAAATGGTTTCTTGTGCACTTAAGGTTCGGTCGTGCTCCCATGGAAGTCAATCGCAAACTTTCACTTGCCTAATGAAAGCAGGACAGGGCCCTTATGAAATAATTTCTCTCCCTGTTTTCATGGGCTCTGATTCAGAAATTTGTTTTTTCTTTTAACCGACATTTCTCTTGTTTGTGCCAAATTAACATTAAGGGTGAACGTATTTTTAAACTTCATTGGTTCTTCACCAAAAAGTTTACTGCTTCCATCTAGATAGGTGGAATTATAACCTGTCTGTGAACGTTTTCATCCCACATAAGGAAGCAAAAGCTTAATGGATAAGGATTAGCATTTCATCTTCCAGTTTGAGTTCTTAAGCAAAATGCTTTTGGTTTCTGTCCAATAAAGAACCAACAATAATATAAATCAGAAGCACAGTCTGACACAGGGTAGAACAATACACAAATAGGGCTCCAATACATTGCTTTGCTCAGGAGAGGTCAAAACAAGCCCAACATAAAAGACAAGTCACTTATCTCTACACAACAATCACAAGTAAGGTAGCATGGAGAATTTTACATTAGGAAATAAATGATGCAAAACAAAGCCTTCCATTAAACTGACATTACTCACAATCTCTTCAATGCAGACTGTTTGCACTAGGGGCTTTTTTCAGGAAGCAACATTTTTCATACATAAACTCAAAAAATATTAATAATTCATTCAGCAACTTTTTAAAAAAAAATAGAGAGAACATTTAACGGCGGTGAAAGGTGTCAGATTGACAATCCTCCCAAAGTTCTGTTTGACCATCAGAGAGATAGAACATGATGAAGCTAGCCATTCTGCTTCACCCCACAGCTCCCTGCCATCCTGCCCCAACCAATAAAAGCATCAACTTGAGAGCTGGGAAGGTAGTTCAGTTTCCATGGCCCAATTACTCCTCAACCTCTCTGCTAAGTCTGTCAACATTGGACCAATTCCAGGGTTTTGGTGATCAGTAGAATCCTGTGGAGAATGCACAGAAAGGTTTTTCTACCCCATTAGTCCACAAAGGGTTACTTCATGCCAGCGAAAGCTACTCCCATTAATAGTCACTGATAGAAATGCATACTAACCATTGTGATGCCAACAATTAGGGGAGTGACAAAATAGACAGGGAATGGGGTTCTGTTTTGTAGGAGTTCATGGAAGGAGAAGAATAGGTCTGCCCAGCACACACACCACAGCAGAACACCTAAGATCTAAAAAGAAGAATAAGTGTTAAACGGGGAAGGCATATGATAAATTTGCCTCCAGGTGCAGATCTGCAGAAGTAGTTATATTTGGATCAACGAGAAGCTGATTTAAAATAAAACAGTGGCATTACTTCACCCAGGTGAAGAAAACCATGAGCTAGGTCAATGGAGGGTACATACACTGATTTATACCAATTGGGAATCTGGCCTCATACTTTTTTGGGGGGGTGGGGGTGGGGGGGTGAATGTGATATGGACACAGACATACATATCTGCCTATTTTCACTATATTAATCAGTTTTAATTGGAAATCCAGTGGCACAAATGAGAGAGAGAGAAAGAGATGGATCTAGTGACAAGTGCTCTGGACTGGGAGCCACGAGTTTTACTCCTGGATTGAACCTGATTCTCTTGTGGCCTTGCAAAAGCTATTGACCCTTTTCACATCGTTCTCTCCTTGGTAAGATGTGGACACTGAATGACACTGAACCACCTCACAGGGATGTAATGGGGCCTCTATAATGTTTGTAAAGTTCCTGAAATAGAGAAAGATCTCAATATAAATGCTAAATATTATTAGGCATTTATAGCTGCTTGGAAAATCCTTGATTCTGTTTTACACACATAGGGTGAAATTTACTCCTGAGCAGAGGCCCAGCACAAGAGCTATGTACCACTTAAACCCTCAAAATAGGTCTTAAGTGAGGATTAAGTGATCTCATTCTGGCCCTTTCCACAGGGGTGAGTTCCAGCAAGCCCTTCTCTCAGGTCTGTGCATCTATCTCCAACATCAAGAGCATTAACATCCTTTACATTGCCGAGGTGTGTACAAGCCTTAATCTCATTATTTTAACCCTTGCCTACTCTCCCTTTCCCCTCCTTTTGTTTACTCCCCTTACTTGCCTCATCCCATTGGCAGGTAGATTCTAAGCCAAGGAGGTTCAATTCAGGGTGGTAAGGCATGAAGTGATTCAACACGTACCTACCTTGTGTACACAGTGGCTGGCTTAATGGATTTTACGGGTCCTCAGTGTTCAGCTCCCCATACTCTCTCGCAAAGCATTTCATTGTGCTCTATAAGATTAGCTAATTAATATATTTACAGTGTGCAAAGGGAGCTTTTATAGCTACCTGCCTTAGCTCTTGAGCTGGCCATTAGGGTTTCTATTGCCGTTTCAGTTTATGAAGTTATAAACTAATGAGATGACCTCTGTGTGTGTGTGTGTGACAATTTAAAGTAAATTTACCCCCGTGGGTTGTGTTCCATTCATCTGGAGCTAGTACACAGGGCAAGATGACGCAGCGATGTTATATTCTCAAGGTTACAATTCTTGTCAGCATATACACCTGTGTCAAAAACTACCCAAAGACATCGGGGCATAGCAAATCTGTTTGGAGTTCAACCAGCCCAACAACAAGAGGAAGGCTTTGGGAGGTATGCAGATGGGTTCCACGTGACAGGAATTAAATCTCCCAAGCGAGAGATGGCTCACAGTGATGCATGAACTGAGAATGCGAATGGAGAGAAAGGTGGCAGCATCTGCAGAGTACTTCCAGTGTTATTATTCACTAGCTGGAGGGAGTGTGGGAGATATGTCACAAACTGAAGAGGATGGAGATAATTAGAAAAATTTTAGTGAGCATCCTGTGAAGGGCAGTGTGCG
Source organism: Chelonia mydas (assembly GCF_015237465.2). Taxonomy (NCBI): domain Eukaryota; kingdom Metazoa; phylum Chordata; order Testudines; family Cheloniidae; genus Chelonia; species Chelonia mydas. The sequence goes on from NC_051254.2 coordinate 13,070,282, forward strand.
AGCCTCCATCGAGAGGACACCTGACCCAGTTGTCACGGTACGGTGACTTGGGAGACCTAGGTCAATTCCCCATTCCACCACAGACAACCCTGTGGGACCGTGGGCAAGTCACAGTGGGCTTGGCTATAGGGTGGGGTAATGCGCTCTACAGGGGTGTGATTTTTAAAATGCACTAACATGTTGCACATTAATTGGTCCTTGTAGACCCTGCTGGTGTGCACTAAATATTCCCTGGTGTGCTTTAAAGCAGTATTGTTTCATACAGTACTATGGAACCTTTACTGCACACTAATGCAGCACTTTAGTGTGCTTCAGAAATTACACCACCGTAGTGCGTATTTCCCCACCGTGTAGACAAGCCCTCAGTCTCTCTCTGTAAAATGGGGATACTTACCTCACCACCGTGTTGCGATGATACATACACTGAAGATTTTGAAGTGCTCAGATATAGGGGTCATATGAGCGCGACTGATTGATCCATAGATGGATCGACAGATTGCTGTACTAAGGAGATCATTGGGATGATAAGTAAATTGACACTGGAGAGCGAACTTTCACCGCACCACCCAAGGAGCAGGAGCTCTGCTTATCCAAGCCAGGGAGAGGGGTAGCTTGTAACCTCTAGCGACAATGCCTAGGTATTTCAGGGATCTCTGTGCATATTGTTACCTACCATGAGCCCGATCCAGCTGCCCTTACTTGCACCCAGACCTCACTGAAACCAGTGAGAGTGGCATCAGCCTAATGCTTTGATCCTGAACCCAGACTTGGCCAGGGCAGAGACTGCCCTTCATTATCAAACATTTGTAAAGCTGTATTGATTTGCTAACTTTAATCTAGAGGCAGATAAAGCCATTGATCTTCCACCTGGTACTGGGTTTCCCTTTTATGTGCCATTTGCCTGGAACTTGCATGTCTCTGCTTCCACTCCCACATGTGACCTCAAGGATACACATTTGTGCAGCGAGTTACAGAAAGATCTTACCGTCTTGAACCTGCTCAGCATGGAGAGTACGATGTATCCTCTTTTGTAATGTTTTAGATAAAGGAGATAAAAGGGTAAGACAGCCCAGAGGTAAATGCTAGGGATCCATGCTAAGATGGTATTCTGAAAACATGGTGTTAGGTCCGGATTGTTGGTGTGCACCGAAATGTTGGGCTCCTGAAGAAAAGATGCATAGACATGAATTAATGGGGAGCCTTGCTGGCTACAATGGCTGTTGAAAGGAGCTACTTCTGGACTCTGCTAGAGGGTGTAGGGGGCATTGAGCTGTTATTCAAAGGAGATGCAAACCCAAGATCCTGACTGTGATGGATTTGGAGCTGCTCTGTAATAATTGATGAACACTGCATGTTGGCCTTGTTATTGGGGTGTTTAGTGTATGAATATAAGGGGTTAATACAGTAGAGGGCTGCCTAGAGAAACAGGTGGCAAGGAAAAGAATGGCACAAGATAGCCAACCTATAAAACTGGTTTGGATGAGAAAGGGTCAAAGCCCAGGAACACAAAAGAACAAAAACAATCCCCCTGCCAACCTATAACGGGGTTTAAAATGGGATTCTCTCTCAAGAAAGCGTAGTTTTTTGGGGGAACTAGATGGAGACTCAGGGACGTGCTAGGAGCTTCTGGAGAAGCTACGCCTACCTAGGTCACTATCACAGCATGGTAATGCGTTCGGCTAGACACACATCCATGTAGATAGTTTGTTGTTTTAAAATCCATTTTTCTCTAAAAGCTTTGTTCCCGCTGGTAAAAAAAAACAATACTCCTGTTTTAAGGCGGCCACCTGATCGCTGTACACCACTGGTCCTATAATCCCAACCACAGTTGCTCAAACTCAGTCGGAGCTACTGGATAAGCACCATGGATACACAAACTGCGATAGCCCAGGGCCCCATATAAGAGTGGGAGAACTGCGGAATTGCACCCCAGCAGAGGTAAACACACAAGGCCTGGCCCCGCTGGGGGTGCACTCAGGGACAAGTGAAGGGACAGAGGTGCAGAGAACCCTGCAACTGTGACACTGACCATTTGTGGTCATTAAAGATCTTGTGACCTTTGTCCCAACAGAAGGGCTAGGAGTAGTAGTTGTAAATGTTGTGTAATCCCATACAGTAAATTCCCCCAGCTAAGCCCAACCTGTCTATTACAATGGTGACTTCTGGCTTTGTAACTTAGAACAAAAATGAACAAAAATTGTATTATGCAAAACCATTACATTTACTTGTATTTGTTAGGGCTTAGTTGGTTCTATTTAAAAAAAGGTCACCGTAATCTATAGTTAGTGACATTACAGCATTTGTTAGGCTATTCGGAGTCTAGGGCACCCCAGTGTGCATTTCACAGCACTCCCAATTTGCAATACGACTTTAAAATGACACTTTCAAGGTAAAATCTTAAATCTGAGTGCCCATCTAACACAAGCATCTGGTATTAAGGGAGACCATCAGGTTTAAACAAACTATTTGTTGAGAGTAACTTTGAGAATCTGGAAAAAGGCTGCATTTATGGCCAAAATCTTGACCTTATTACTAATACTCCCGGAACAATAAGTAAATCCCTACTGTAAACAGAACTCAATAAAATACAGATTGTGTGAAAGAAGGAAAATCTGCTTCCTTGCAAACATCTTTGCTTGCTAGCTTCCTTCCTACACTTTTCATCTGCAACTCCAGATGTTGAGATTCTTGTTCCCAGTTTGTACCTATTGGTTTGAGAGCAACTTCTGCAAATAAAGAAGTTAAGAGGGTGAATAATTTAACTTGTCAAAACTAAGAACCAGACATTTCACTGTAGTTAGTGGGAACTTGTTTTCTGTCTTATCTAAGTTAGCTGATAACACTTATATCTTAAATGCAATAGATAATGTTAAGTTTCCTGTAAAAACTTATCAAGCTGTAGAAGATTTTAATGGGGAGATAACAACTTTTATCTGTGCTTAAACCTCTTGCTATGTTTGACTCTCTCTGTGTTTTTTGGACTTCCAGTTATCAATAAAATTGCAAACTTCCAATTAATCCAACTTCCCTTGTAAACTGATAACTTCTCCAAATGGGAGGTTTCTTCAAAAGTGCTTCCAGACTATTACATTTGTTTTTCTTCCAAATTAAAAAAAGAGACTCTGAAAGCAACAGCTTCTGTTTAAGTGAATTAAACAGCTGCAGTCTCCTGATAAGGCTTAGAGTAACCATGGTTTCAGAGTGGTACCGTATTAGTCTGTATCAGCAAAAACAACGAGGCGTTCTTGTGGCACCTTAGAGACTAACAAATTTATTTGGGCATAAGCTTTTGTGGGCTAAAACCCACTTTATCAGATTCATGGAGTGAAAAATACAGTAAACAGTATATATACATTACAGCACATGAAAAGATGGGAGTTGTCACACTATCAGGGGCTTGTTCACCTGCACATCTACCAATGTGATATATTCCATCATGTGCCAACAATGCCTCTCTGCCATGTACAGACAGTCTCTATGCAAAAGAATAAATGGACACAAATCAGACATCAAGAATTATAACATTCAAAAACCAATAGGAGAGCACTTCAATCTCCCTGGACACTCAACAACAGACTTAAAAGTGGCAATTCTTCAACAAAAAAACTTGAAAAACAGACTTAAACGAGAAACGGCATAACTGGAATTAATTTGCAAACTGGACACCACCATATTAGGCCTGAATAAAGACTGGGAGTGGATGGGTCACTACAAAAAGTAATTTTCCCTCTGCTGATACTCACACCTTCTTGTCCACTGCTGGGAATGGGCCACTTCCACCTTAATTGAATTGGCCTCATTAGCACTGACCCCCCCACTTGGTAAGCAACTCCCATCTTTTTATGTGCTGTAATATAAATACTGATTACTGTATTTTTCACTCCATGATCTGATGAAGTGGATTTTAGCCCATGAAAACTTATGCCAAAATAAATGTGTTAGTCTCTAAGGTGCCACAAGGACTCCTCGTTTTTTTCATAGTAGTATATGGTCACACTGATGAACTGCTAGAGATTAGGAAGTGCTGTGTCAGTTTATGTGATATACAAGGTAGCCCCTTTGACAAACATAACTACAAGATCAGACAGACAAATTTCTAGCAGGGTTGTCTGAATCCTGGTTATCACAAAGCTTAATACTGCAGCTTTGGCAAAGATGAAACAAAGACACTGGGCTACACTCTTAACTGGTATAAGAAGGAACATGTCCTCTGACTTCAAAGGAGTTGTACCCTTTTATGCCACGGTCAGAATCCAACCAGCTGGGAAAACGGTTTGGTTTCAAGTATTATGCAAAGATTTGGTGTGAGGGAGGAGGGGCTTAGAAGGATTTCTATTTTACCCAAACTGTTCTGTCCATCCCTACAAGCAACCTCTGTAATGCATAAAGGCAGTGAGAATCATAAAATCATAGAATATCAGGGTTGGAAGGGACCTCAGGAGGTCATCTAGTCCAACCCCCTGCTCAAAGCAGGGCCAATCCCCAATTAAATCATCGCAGCCAGGGCTTTGTCAAGCCTGACCTTAAAAACTTCTAAGGAAGGAGATTCCACCACCTCCCTAGGTAACGCATTCCAGTGTTTCACCACCCTACTAGTGAAAAAGTTTTTCCTAATATCCAACCTAAATCTCCCCCACTGCAACTTGAGACCATTACTCCTTGTTCTGTCATCCGCTACCACTGAGAACAGTCTAGAGCCATCCTCTTTGGAACCCCCTTTCAGGTAGTTGAAAGCAGCTATCAAATCCCCCCTCATTCTTCTCTTCCGTAGACTAAACATCCCCAGTTCCCTCAGCCTCTCCTCATAATTCATGTGTTCCAGTCCCCTAATCATTTTTGTAGCCCTCCGCTGGACTCTCTCCAATTTTTCCACATCCTTCTTGTAGTGTGGGGCCCAAAACTGGACACAGTACTCCAGACTGAGGCCTCACCAGTGTCGAGTAGAGGGAAACAATCACGTCCCTCTATCTGCTGGCAATGCCCCTACTTATACATCCCAAAATGCCATTGGCCTTCTTGGCAACAAGGGCACACTGTTGACTCATATCCAGCTTCTCGTCCACTGTAACCCCTAGGTCCTTTTCTGCAGAACTGCTAGTGAGCCATTCGGTTCCTAGTCTGTAGCGGTGCATGGGATTCTTCCGTCCTAAGTGCAGGACTCTGCACTTGTCCTTGTTGAACTTCATCAGATTTCTTTTGGCCGAATCCTCCAATTTGTCTAGGTCCCTCTGTATCCTATCCCTACCCTCCAGCATATCTACCTCTCCTCCCAGTTTAGTGTCATCTGCAAACTTGCTGAGGGTGCAATCCACACCATCCTCCAGATCATTAATGAAGATATTGAACAAAACGGGCCCGAGGACCGACCCTTGGGGCACTCCACTTGATACCGGCTGCCTACTAGACATGGAGCCATTGATCACTACCCGTTGAGCCCGATGATCTAGCCAGCTTTCTATCCACCTTATAGTCCATTCATCCAGCCCATACTTCTTTAACTTACTGGCAAGAATACTGTGGGAGACTGTGTCAAAAGCTTTGCTAAAGTCAAGGAACAAAACGTCCACTGCTTTCCCTTCATCCACAGAACCAGTTATCTCGTCATAGAAGGCAATTAGATTAGTTAGGCATGACTTGCCCTTGGTGAATCCATGCTGACTGTTCCTGATCACTTTCCTCTCCTCTAAGTGCTTCAGAATTGATTCCTGGAGGACCTGCTCTATGATTTTTCCAGGGACTGAGGTGAGGCGGACTGGCCTGTAGTTCCCAGGATCCTCCTTCTTCCCTTTTTTAAAGATGGGCACTATATTAGCCTTTTTCCAGTCGTCCGGGACTTCCCCTGATCGCCATGAGTTTTCAAAGATAATGGCCAATGGCTCTGCAATCACATCCGCCAACTCCCTTAGCACTCTCGGATGCAACACATCCGGCCCCATGGACTTGTGCATGTCCAGCTTTCCTAAATAGTCCCGAACCACTTCTTTCTCCACAGAGGGCTGGTCACCTCCTCCCCATGCTGTGCAAAGCTGAGGGCAGTCATAGCAGTATACTGTAATTCCCTAAAAAAAAAAAATCACTCACCTCTCTCTCTCTCTTCTTCTTCTCCTCCTCCCTATGGGAAGGTTTCCTGCAGCTAGGAGGAAAGTAGCAACACTCGCACTTTAAGAGACTCATAAGCAAACCTGTTCCCTGCTCCAAGCTTACCATGCTTTCAGCTTCCACCCACTCAACCTAACAGGATCACGAGACACCCTAACAAAGTGGCCAGCCACAAACCTCCTTCATAGCAGGAACGTGTCTCTTGACATTTATTTAGTCAGGATCCTTGTTTCCAATTTGAATTGCTAAACCAACTATCCTCTACCTTGTGCTTTGTTTTTGCCTCCGCTAGTAATTTTGTTCACTGGAGAGAGCATGGAGGAGGGATGAGCATTTGAAAGGGAGAAGAATCTCATGAGACCAGCATACAACAAAACAAGACTCAGACATCATTTAATTTATTCAAGGTACATAGAAAGGAAAAAAGCAAGGTCCCTAAACTTGCCCTTTTTTATGACCATGACCATGATGAAATGGGTCTCCCTACAATCTGGGTGAGCCACCTATTGGAAGCACAGACTTACCCAGAAATCTGCTCCATCCCTCCATTCACTTTGATCTTTAAACAAAGCCAGTTTATTCTATTGCCTTTGAAAAGCAGACTGTATGGCTGTAAAGCCCATTCTGGGTATGTCTACACTGGAATTAGACACTTGCAGCTGGCCTATGCCAGCTGACTCAGGCTCACGGGAGCCCAGGCTATGGGGCTGTTTAACTGGGCTCAGGTTGCAGCCCGAGCTCGGGGACCCTCCCATCGCACAGGGTCCTAGTCCAGACTCCAGGCCAAGCCCAAATGTCTACACCGCAGTTAAACAGCCCCTTAGCCCTAGTTCCGTGAGCCCGAGTCAGCTGGCAGGGGCCAGCCATGGGTTTTTAATTGCAATGTAGACATACCCTTTGTAGCAAGATGAGGTCCTGAAACGTAAGTCCTTTTATCAGAGGCCTGGTATGAGGCCTATGGCCTGCGCTAAAGTAATGGTCAAGACTATGCCAATATAAAACAAAGGGTTGTTTTGATCGAACCAACATGTACAAGGTTACAGGCAGCACCTTACTATGTAGAGGAGTTGTACCTCAATATGTCAGTAGTGAGGTGTAACTTGTTTGTACCTGTGTATGAGAATGCACCCCTGAGGGGTTGTCTTTGTCTGGCTGAGGGGGCAGTGGTAAATCCCTCCACTGACTGAGCCGGTCCATTGTCAGGAAGCGCATATGTACTAGCAAAACTGTAGACATCTGATCTGGGGAGCTAGAGATTGTTTCATTTGGCAATAAACCTGGCCGGGTGCCTTCGTACCTTATCGGAGTCGGTGGTCACTGTGGTTTCTCTCGGGGTCTGCTGTGCCAGCTTTCTGCGCAGAGCCGGGGCAGCACACAGAGGGAACACAAGCACACAGCCGACTGTTATCAACATTGAATAGAGCAGAGCACCACACTGGTGACATCTGATGATACCCTCAAAGGTCTGCATTAGCTCTTATTTAAACAAGGCAAAAGAAATTGCACAGCTACATTCAAACACCAAGGGAAGAATACTCACTGAAAGTCAATGGGGCTTATGTGCCAAAATCCCATTGTTGCTTTGGAGAATCTCCCCCCTAAAACGAAGCCTTTGCTGATAACAAAAGAGATGCTGATCCAGCATGAACAGTGCAGAGAGTAAGTGATGAAAATGAACAAGTTCTTTACAGCAAGGCTGAACTAATGGGGCACGTTTCTGAATAGCAAAGGCTAATCTGATCTTGCTTCCCTTATGCACATGAGCAGCCCCATGACTTCAAGTCACCTCTTTTCCAGTATCTATATACCATAGTATCTATGCATCTGTAGATAGATGGGGGACTTCAAAATTTTCCACTCACCAGAGACTGATAGAAAAGATGGAGACCCCTTAGCAAGAACCATGAACAGCACCTTGCTAAGAATCCAGAGCACCTTCCTCCTTTAGCAACTATGGGTGGTTGCTGAGCTTTCTGGCAGATAATTGGCCACAGAGCTCACTACTGCGCTTCTGTCATAAACATACAGCTAAGGGTAGCATAAAATCCCTCCGTTACCTGTAAAGGGTTAATCAGTTCCAGTAACCTAGTTGGCACCTGACCAGAAGGACCAATGGGGAAAGATGATACTTTCAAATCTGGGGAGGGGAAAGGGATTTTTTTGTGCTCTTTGTTGTTCTCTCCAAGACAAAGAGAGAGACCAAGCACGTAATCCAGCTCCTACTGAATGATACAACTAAAATTACAGAAATAGTAAGTAATAGCAAGGAAATGCGTTAGAGTATCTTTTGCTTTAGCTTGTGAATTTTCCATATGCTAAGAAGAACGTTTATTCCTGTTTTTTGTAACTTTAAAGTTCTGCCTAGAGGGGAATCCTCTGTGTTTAAAATCTTATTACCCTATAAAATTACCTTCCATCCTGATTTTACAGAGGTGCTTCTTTTACTTTTTTTCTTTTACTTTTTTTCTTTATAATAAAGTTCTGTTTTTAAGAATCTGGTTGGGGTTTTTAGTGTCCTAAAAACCCAAGGGTCAGGTCTGTGCTCACCTTGTTTACTCTCAAGCCTCCCCAGGAAAAGGGGTGAAGGGGACTGAGGGGATATTTTGGGGAAACAGGAACTCCAAGTGGTCCTTTTCCTAAACCTTTGTCTAACTCACTTGGTGATGGCAGTGATACCATCCAAGGATGAGGAAGAATTTGTGCCTTGGTGAAGTTTTTAACATAAGCTGGTAAAAATAAGCTTAGGGGATCTTTTATGCTGGTCCCCATATCTGTACCCTAGAGTTCAGAGTGGGGAGGGAACCCTGACAGCTTTCCACTCAGCTTTCATATTGACTCCATAAGAACATAAGAACGGCCATACTGGGTCAGACCAAAGGTCCATCCAGACCAGTATCCTGTCTGCTGACTGTGGTCAATGCCAGATGCCCCAGATGGAGTGAACCTAACAGGTAATGATCAAATGATCTCTCTCTTGCCATCCACCTCCACCCTCTGACAAACAGAGACTAGGGACACCATTCCTTACTCCCAACTAGTAGGTTTACTCCTCTGGCTACTGTGTGTCTGATAGAAGTCAAGGCTTGAAAATGTTATCAATCTCAGTGTCTATCAGGTTGCCCACCATTGTAGTGTTTCAGCAACTTACAGGGGATGAAATAGTTAATAAAACCTAAATATTTATGGCCAATAAAAGATAATGAACATAGGTGGAACGATCTATAAAGCACAGAAAGTATCTAAATAACTGACAATGTTCCAGGGATAACCTAATTTTTTCTTGATGATTAGCTATTTCAGGAGCGGGGAGGGAAATGCTGACATTCTATTTTGCCCTGAATCAATGAGTTAGGTATGAATTTTGTATCAGCAGGGACACTGGGATCCCTTTAAAATCTGTCATCAGACTAAAGCAATTTTCAGGGAGCAGCCAGTTACACTTTACTGGTGAATTATAACCCATCACGCTAGTGACAACACCTCCAACACGCGCACTACCACTAAATCTCAGTGCAGAGCATCACATCTAAGCCATCGCTGTCACTAAAGAGCCATCAAGCCTATGCGATCCAGAAAAACACAAGTGCAAAGATACTCCTTGCATCGCACCTCTCAAGCTCCCAGATACCCTGGCCCTATTCGCCCATCTCCTAAACCCTGCTCTGCTTGGCTTAGAGGCTCGATGCATCTCATTCCAATTGAAGGTGAGCTCAGACCCACAACATTCAGGAGGAGGACCTAAAAGCTCAGGGGTGTTCGCATCCGGAGTTTTGCTTCGGCCCATTACAGACAGAAGAGTGATTTGCTAAATTCGGATACAAGCTCTGTTTCAGATTTCAAGCCCCAATCCCCACCCCCAGTTTTGGGGATGTCTGCAGTGTGCTGCTCTGCCTTCCTAAAAGTCCTGTGCATTTAGGGGGACGTGGGAGTTGCACATAAGGGTCCCTTTCAATAACAACGATCGTCACATCTGCCGGCAGCTCGCTCACCCTACAGAAGATAGAGCAGAATCTGAGGAAAGTCACTGAGGGACCACCTCTCCCCCTCAACTGGAGCCACCCGGGGGGAAGGCCAGGGATATTGCTGATTGCCACCTTTTCTCAGAACAGGATCTTCACAAAGAGACTGAGGCAGCCTGCATCTCTCAGCAGAGCTGTAGAGAAACTGCTTGTGGCTTGCTTCCGCACAAGCGGCAAAGGCTAAAATAGGATAACTGGCAGCCCACTTCTTCAAAGGAGCTGTTGAGAAGGCTCTGGCACCTCTCCCTACCCCAGACTGCTGGAGTTCCACAGTGTCCCACAGCTCCTACAGCCTGCAGAAGGCAATTTGGCAGCAATGTTCTTTAAGCCTCACCACTTCTGCTGCAGTGATACTGTGCAACCATCTGGATGGCTATGCTGTCAAGACGCAGACTTCTCAGAGCACTAACTTGCCATACTTTTATATTGTTCTGATATTAACTCACTGGCTATGGAATTTATTTACTCTGTAACTGTACTTGGCTATAAAAGACAACAGAAGAGAGACTAGCAATGTTTGCTATCGCATTATGACAGAGAAGGCCTCTCCTTGATATTGCATGCAGGTTGTGAACTTGTGGTTAGTCTGCTAATCAGTCACGAATAGCATCAAGAACACCCTTCCTCACTGTGGACTTGAATCACCTCTCTTATTCTAGCCTTGGTCCTTTGTGTTTATCAAACCTCCAGTCAGTACTCCGCCAAGTCAGGATCAGGATTTTGATTACCAAGTTCATTTCACTTGACCTAGATTCAAATGGGAGCCAGATTTCAGGCAGGCCATCGAAAAGGTAGAAGCTGTGAGCTGCATTAATTCGCTGCAGTGCATGGTACTCTCCCACCACCCTTTCCTCTTGCGGGGGGAGTGAAATTTCCCTTGAAAAGGTCACTCTTAAATCGGACAGCCCCATGACGCACACCGCAATACATTTTACTCTACACTGAGCTACTCACCCAGGGTCCCATAGTGCTTTATGGCAAGAGAAGGAGCATAACAGTGAGCACAAAGCTTGGCTGAAAAAAATTAAGAAGGGGAAGGGGATTCTGACCCGTACACGCGGTTGTGTGGGAACTTTCAAGACCACGAATGGTCCTGACCTCTGCTTTAAATCTTACCTATCCTCTGTGCTATGATCCAGATATCAGGCTAATGGACATTACAAAGGAATCCCTCATGCTGGCTTTCAAATGTTGGCTTCACCGTATGTGAAGTACAGATGTTACTGAAATAATACTCCACCATACACCTGCAAAGCAAGCTTCCTATAGCTCAGAACTAGGGGTAATTTAATAATATTTGTTGGGATTTGGGCAATTATTTTCACTGAATTCATTCATTAATATGTTATTTTCTCACTTTTAAAAACAATAATCTTGAAATCTTGGTGGCGGCATGAGAGTCAAAAGGAAGCATACACACGAATTCACTCAAACCATTGGAAAGGTGAAGGCCATGGGCACAAGCAGAAGATAACCAACATTCACACAACGGACAAGGTTAATATCTACCACACTATTGACTTGTGTTGGTTATCACTATTTGGTGCATTATTTAAGGTTAAAGTCAGAGTGGCAGGAGGCTGACACAAGAGGAGAGCAGCAGAGGAGAAAAAGTTAGAAGAAGGGGAGAAAAGAGGAAAGATGCTAGACAGGTGGTGGATCTATGGCTCAATAGGTGATATTTAGATCCCATGATAGATCTGGTAGAATTCATCCATGATACTTTTAAGTGATGAGGAGACCATTTGCTTAGCTCTGTTGATGGGTGAATAATATTCTGAAAAGAGCATTTATTGCAAATCCTGGCAATTTTTTTTGTGTTGCAGTATTTCCCTCTGATATCATCTCACCTCCTCTAAAACAGGAAATGTGGCCTTGTGGTCAGGCATTAGACTGGGACTCAGGAGACCCAGGTTCAAGTTCAGGCTCTGCCACAGACTTCCTCTCGCACTCTCTCCATTTCACATTTCTTCGCCTGTAAAGCAGGGCTAGTAATGCTTCCTTTCTCCCACCTTCTGTCTATTTAAACTGTAAATGCTGCAGGACGGGGCCTCTCCCTCTCCCTATGCGTTTATACATCACCTAGCACAACGGTACAGTGGTACCCAATTTCAGTGGAGCCTGTGGGCATTACCATAATACAAACGGTGACAATAATTCTGCTCAAGGTCTCTAGTGAGCCGCTGAGTTCCAGAAGCCCTTTCACCTTTGGGAACAAAATCATTTGCATTCCTAAAAAAAAAAAAAAGTTATTTCTCCCTTCTATATGGAAACCACAACGTGCTTCACTGATCCCAAGATGATTGCTATCCAACTGACTTGCTGCACCGAATTCCACAAATTAAAATTTTACCAGGGCAAGGGACTGACATTATCTACTGCTTGCAACTGTATCCTAGCAACTTTGCTTATCAAAGGTGGGGTCAAAAGGAAACAAGAGTTTATATTACCACAAGGCTCAGAGCCTGTTACTCTTTCGTGTGTGCGTGCGTGCACCAGATCTTAGTTTACAAAATATAATGCCAAGTTTGTTGTCTGTGCTAGTGAAGGACAAACATTGAAAACGTTGAGTTTTCATTTCTAGAGGTAAAAATATAAGGATTTCCTTAACGGTTTATTTTACAGTGTCGAACTGATCTTAACATTCGTAATCCACCAGAGAGAGGACACAATGATGAACCAAATTCTGTCATCAAGAGTCCCACACAGAGTATTGCCAACTCTATGCATTCAACAATCATGGCTCAGACCCCTAAACAATCTTGAGATTGGCTTAAACATCATGTTTAAAAAACCCCATAATATTTGTGTTCTTTCTCTTTGCCTTCTGGCGCTGGACCATTAGGTTACACTGGGGTTGCATTTTCAAGCTTTTCTCTGCAATCGTGAGGGTAGGAACTTTACTCTTTTTTTTTTAAATGAAAGCTGAGATTCTGCTGTAATCACAGGCATGAACTTTAAGAGAAGCATAAAGTATCATGAAGCATGTGATAAAACCGTGAGAGCTCGCAAAACTGCCCATGTGCATTGGGCCAAACTGCCCTTGGATGCAAAAGGGCAAAGACCCAAGGACACAGGGACACATACTCAGAGTAATTATTCTAATAGAATCAGCAGCAGCACTATTGTGGTTTTGAATCACAGGATATTATTGCCTTGGATAGAGGGCAGTATGGAGCAAATAAAGTGATGTAAGATCTTGTGAATGAAAGTCAAGAGCAAAAGCAAAGGGAGTTGGGATCATTCTTTCCAGAAAAAAGAGTCAAATCCAAGAGACCTCATAAAAATTGTTGAAGTTACACAAGGCGGAACGAAGAGAAAGACCTCTGTCAACTGTCCTAACCAGCAACCTGCCCTCGGATACCGTTCTTGCGGGGGGCAACTGTGCAGGCTGCTCTGCTTTGCTGAATAGAGCATTTGAAGGAGGGGTGTCTCAAACTGAAAAACTTCCCATCATCCTTCAGCTAAGAGGGGGGCAATCTTGACAGTCAGAACAAGAGTAGCTTGGTTAGAAATGGGACTGAAGAGCTAAAATTACAAATGTGGCAGTTTCTGCTCCTCTTTATACCCCCTTTCCGACTCCATTGTGCACTGGCACACCAGCTGGACAGAAGGGAGACAGACTCACGCTCAAGCACGAGATGAAAGGGGACTGTTGGCAAGAAAGTTTCTTAATGCTGCTTGGATTGTAGCAGAAGAGGGAACAGTCAGGCTAACAGATTCACTGCAGTGCTGATGAGACTCAGGCTGTCTTCAATATCACACTAATACGGGTGTTCACTGATGTAGTATCCAAAGGCCACATGCCACTTAAAGTGACTAAGGATGCTCATATTCCTTAGTTGCAGTGACAATGTTCAGATGAATGTCAAGTCTTGGGGGCAACATCTGAAGCAATCAAATCTAGTGGCAGGTTAGAGGTAGAAGATGAAACAGTTTGGCTAAGAGTTTATACACTGAGGTTAAGGCACATGGGATGCCTACAGAACAGCTTGAACTAGCTAACTCCGACTGGTATCGCAGCACAAATCATATGCTCTAAAGGCTAGATTGCAATGCTGATACTCATAAAAATAGGCCCATTTCATTGAAATGTAGTGAAAAGGAGCTTACAAAATATGATTTCAAAAGTCAGGATATGACCCCCTCCCTGACCTGAAAAGTCTTTTCATCTATTTTTTTTTCCCAAGTGGAATTGGCTGCCCTGTCAGACAGGGCAGCCAAAACAAGGAAGGAGGAAAGATGGGATCAGACTATGACCATGAAAGAAAGCGATAATCCTGGAATGGAAACGAGAGCAAAAGAAGAACTGGTCTGTGAACACTGTCACATTGTTCTGTCACTGGTTGCGTTCACGTTATAATTCTTGTGCAATATAAATCCATCAGCTTGAATGGGACTCTGTTAAATAGTAACCAACTTTTAGTGTAGAAGAAATACACTAGATTTTTTGTGGGGGTTGTAATTTAGAATTGATGTCTATAAACCAGATTGACACCCTTCATTGACAATGCCTTGCCTTTCCCTTATCTCTTGTAGGATGCTTTCTCCATACTGGAACAGTATGGTATTAATAGCACACAGAAGTATAAAGAGACCCATCATTGAGTCCATCTCCCTGTGAAAATAAAGGATGTATCAGACATTAGACAAACATGATGCCTGAAGTCCAATGCTGAAGTCCTCATCAGCCAACATTACCTAAATAAGAAAAATTTAAAAAGCAGCTAAGTGACTTAGTCCCACTGAAAGATACAAGTGTCTAAATCACTTAGGTACTTTTGAAAATGTATCCAATGTTCCCTAACACTGGTATAGCAATTTTCAACTTCAAAGTGCTTTAAAAATACTAATTATATATAGGTTTCAGAGTAACAGCCGTGTTAGTCTGTATTCGTAAAAAGAAAAGGAGTACTTGTGGCACCTTAGAGACTAACCAGTTTATTTGAGCATGAGCTTTCGTGAGCTACAGCTCACTTCATCGGATGCATAGCATATCGTGGAAACTGCAGAAGACATTATATACACACAGAGACCATGAAACAAAACTTCCTCCCACCCCACTCCCCCGCTGGCAACAGCTTATCTAAAGTGATCATCAAGTAGAGCCATTTCCAGCACAAATCCAGGTTTTCTCACCCTTCCCCCCCCCCCCACACACACACATACAAACTCACTCTCCTGCTGGCAACAGCCCATCCCCCTTTGAAACTCCTCTTTATAATGCGCATGATAATCAAGGTGGGTCACCTCCAGCACTAATCCAGGTTTTCTCACCCCCCCACAAACACCCCCCCCTTCCAAAAACCACACACACAAACTCATTCTCCTGCTGGCAACAGCTCATCTTACAATGTGCACAGCAATAATCCAAGTTTAACCAGAACGTCTTGGGGGGGGTTTGCAGGAAAAAAACAAGGGGAGACAGGCTACCTTGCATAATGACTTAGCCACTCCCAGTCTCTATTCAAGCCCAAATTAATAGTATCCAATTTGCAAATGAATTCCAATTCAGCAGTTTCTCGCTGGAGTCTGGATTTGAAGTTTTTTTGCTTTAAGATAGCGACCCTCATGTCTGTGATTGCGTGACCAGAGAGATTGAAGTGTTCTCCGATTGGTTTATGAATGTTATAATTCTTGACATCTGATTTGTGTCCATTTATTCTTTTACGTAGAGACTGTCCAGTTTGACCAATGTACATGGCAGAGGGGCATTGCTGGCACATGATGGCATATATCACATTGGTGGATGTGCAGGTGAACGAGCCTCTGATAGTGTGGCTGATGTTGTTAGGCCCTGTGATGGTGTCCCCTGAATAGATATGTGGGCACAGTTGGCAACGGGCTTTGTTGCAAGGATAGGTTCCTGGGCTAGTGGTTCTGTTGCGTGGTATGTGGTTGTTGGTGAGTATTCGCTTCAGGTTGGGGGGCTGTCTGTAGGCAAGGACTGGCCTTTCTCCCAAGATTTGTGAGAGTGTTGGGTCATCCTTCAGGATAGGTTGTAGATCCTTAATAATGCGTTGGAGGGGTTTTAGTTGGGGGCTGAAGGTGACGGCTAGTGGCGTTCTGTTATTTTCTTTGTTAGGCCTGTCCTGTAGTAGGTGACTTCTGGGAACTCTTCTGGCTCTATCAATCTGTTTCTTCACTTCCGCAGGTGGGTATTGTAGTTGTAAGAATGTTTGATAGAGATCTTGTAGGTGTTTGTCTCTGTCTGAGGGGTTGGAGCAAATGCGGTTGTATCGCAGAGCTTGGCTGTAGACGATGGATCGTGTGGTGTGGTCAGGGTGAAAGCTGGAGGCATGTAGGTAGGAATAGCGGTCAGTAGGTTTCCGGTATAGGGTGGTGTTGATGTGACCATCGTTTATTAGCACTGTAGTGTCCAGGAAGTGGATCTCTTGTGTGGACTGGACCAGGCTGAGGTTGATGGTGGGATGGAAATTGTTGAAATCATGGTGGAATTCCTCAAGGGCTTCTTTTCCATGGGTCCAGACGTTCTGGTTAAACTTGGATTATTGCTGTGCACATTGTAAGATGAGCTGTTGCCAGCAGGAGAATGAGTTTGTGTGTGTGGTTTTTGGAAGGGGGGGGGGGTGTTTGGGGTGTGTGTGAGAAAACCTGGATTAGTGCTGGAGGTGACCCACCTTGATTATCATGCGCATTATAAAGAGGGGTTTCAAAGGGGGATGGGCTGTTGCCAGCAGGAGAGTGAGTTTGTGTGTGTGTGGGGGGGGGGGGAAGGGTGAGAAAACCTGGATTTGTGCTGGAAATGGCTCTACTTGATGATCACTTTAGATAAGCTGTTGCCAGCGGGGGAGTGGGGTGGGAGGAAGTTTTGTTTCATGGTCTCTGTGTGTATATAATGTCTTCTGCAGTTTCCACGATATGCTATGCATCCGATGAAGTGAGCTGTAGCTCACGAAAGCTCATGCTCAAATAAACTGGTTAGTCTCTAAGGTGCCACAAGTACTCCTTTTAATTATATATAATAAATAAGACAGAAGATTTTTTGTAAACAATAAGATGTAGAGATTTTTTGCAGAACAGTATTTTAAAAGGTCTACAGAAAGAGCAGGCATATCTCTGCAGATTACTGATTACAGAGCACTGGGAACTGTGTTACTAGAAAAACTAGTTAACAAGGTTAGCAGAAAGAGATGGTGTTAGGATATCAAAGTACAAGCTAAGGGTCTGATCCTGAAGTTGGATCTACACAGCAGACCCTGGTGCGCATACAGAGTTCCCTGGCTCCAGTGAGGTTCTACATGAGAGCAACTGTTCAATTGTGTGATGGGAACATAAAAATTAGCCGCTCTTGAAATATTTGAATTATATGATGCTTTTTGTATTTCACTGAAGAGGAGATACTTTGTTCAAAGTGAAATACTGCAGGTCACTAATCAATTCACAATTTTGACCAGTTTGTTTACCGAGACAAAAATCAGGAAAGGCATATAAAAAAGGAAATGCTACATATTAAAATGGAAGCTGATTGCAATTTTTATTTGAACCTTTTTTCAACCAAAAAATGGCCTTTTTGCAAAACTAAACTTTTTTTATTAAAAGATTTGATTATTTTCAATATTCTCAATCAAAACCCAGAATGTCAACATTTTAAATTTGTTTGTGTTTTCTCCATCTTCTTTCCCCTTCTGTACTGAATACAACACAATAGGCGATAACCAGGGTTTGGAGGGTTTTTTTCCCCATTTCACTCTCTCATTTTCTTTCTCTCACACATTCCCCCATTTTTCCTTTCCCTGCTCTAACTTTTCAGCAGTTTAGGATGTTTGGAAAATTTACAAAATGGCAAAGAATACAAAAGAGCCCAATCATTCATTCATTCAGTTGCATGGGGGTGGCGAGGATGCAGGTGAAACAAGTAGACATTTTTAATTTCAAAAGTTTCCATTTTTTATTTTTGAAAAAAGATTTTGCAAAAATTTTGGAAAAAATGAAAAAAAAACATTACTTTTTGAAACAAAAATGACTTCAACATTTGAAAAAAAATCATGTAAACAGTTTTTCCCCTGTTCCAACCAATTCTAATAAAAATGCTATCGGGTATAAATGGCTGAAAATGGCATGAATCTTGTTAAGTTGACCTCAGCTCTGATCCTGCAATGAGATCAGTGAGGGGTCAGGTGTCTGCCCATATGGTCCTTGCTGCAGGATCAAGGCCATGACATTCATTAAAAAAAAAAAGATAACTATAAAGATGTCTGGCAGCTGTGACTGCTGCTGTTTCCTTTAGCTCAGCCAAGTGAAGTGTAATTGGACATAGGCCCACCCTGGACAGCTATAATATCAAGCTAGGAGGGGACAGATTTATAGCCATGAGTAAAACTCAGCTTTACTGTATTGAGAAATTAAAGATCCCTCTTTCACAGACTGCCCAGGGGAATTTATTTAAGTTTTTAAAAACTGAGGTCTTTTGATTGAATTTTAATATGTCACACGAATAGCAAATGGGAAAAAGAGAGAAGTCTCAAATTTTTGTACTGGTGACCCCTTTCACACAGCAAGCCTTTGAGTGCGACCCCCCGCCCCCATAAATAAAAAACACTTTTTAATATATTTAACACCATTATAAATGCTGGAGGCAAAGCGGAGTTTGGGGTAGAGACTGACAGCTCGTGACCCCGCATGTAATAACCTCGCGACCACTTCAGTGGTCCCGACCCCAGTTTGAGAACCCCTGTTTTATACTCTTCTCTGTGGCCATGTAATGAGAAAGTAATCAATTGCTCTGTACACCCACTTCTCAAGTGATTCATGGTTTCATCTCAGATATTGTTTCCATAGGAGAGAAAATTTATGGAATTCATATCTTTCAGACGGTTGGGTGTTTACATACATTCTCAGCATTGCTTAAGCTGAAAAGGTCATAGCTAGAGTTGGATAAAACTTCATGTCAAAACCTGAAGGAATTCACCTGGGCTTTGAATTTCACTGTGCAAGTCAACTTCCCTGATTGCCTTTAAACCTCAGAGAAAAGTCAGATAGGCCTGGGACCATTACTCTCTCCACGTAGACCCTCCCTCACGTAGACCCCCTGTTTCCAGAATCTCCGTTTCCCTCTTTAGGTGTCCAGTGGGGCTTCTTGTACTATTAACACTTCCCCAAGAAGATTTTTGGGGGCGGGGGGACAATTAGGTCAACCGCCCTCAATTCATTGTAAGAGCCTTCAAGGGAATAAGCTACCCGATATCTCCCCCCCGTGAGTAGCATCATATCTGCTATGATTAGATGGCTTCCCAGTAGGAGGTACTATAGTATTTAGGAATTCTCCTTTCAGGATGTGTCTGATGGGAGAGTACAGTGTATGAGGAGAAAGGAACAAAGCCTGAATGCTGCACTGTCTTGGTTCCCTCTTCTTATGCTTGAACACTGAACAGCATCCTAGAATCTCTCCTCTGCTCCTACTTATACCCTTGCTCATTCCTTTTACCACAGCCTGGCACTCAAGATGGCCCTAGGCCGTCCAGCAGTAAGGGATGGGTGGTAAAAGTTAGACTAGAATGGGCCCTGTTCTCTTGCACTAAGAATTGTGACATTTTCAAAGATGGTGTCAAATTGATGCCCACACATTTCTCAGTTTAACCAGACCCGGAGGTGGTGTTTTTCCTTACAAAATACAAACAGCAATACCAGAGCAAGATTATCCTTGTCATGATTTAAAAAAACCAAAAACCCTACATTATAATGAAGTGTCGTCTTCATGGGGTCCATTAACTGCCACAGTCAACCAGGGAGTGTCACAAATTCTCATACACTGGAACATTTCTCTGTGCTACATTTTACTTCTGAATCTCTTCTTCTACAGATGTGAAAATAAGCATCAGTCCACTCTCTTGACTGCACACAGGAGGATGCTGATGGGTGCAAGTCATTCTAGATCTACTGGTGCATTTATACTATGCTCATCATCATATTATCGGAGTGCTTAATTGGCATTAGTTGCGTTCAGGATATTGAGAACACAACTATCCTTTTAGGGAAGCAAAATATAATAGATTCCAAGGCCTGAAGAAACTATTATGATCATGTAGTTTGATCTCCTGCATAAAATAAGCCACAATAATATAGTTTACGGTGATTCTTTACTAACAGCATCCACTTTTAAATAAATGAAATCTCCTTTTGTCATCTTTGTTGACATAGTAAACATGGGGATACAAGGATCTTAAGCTGCTTTATAAACATTAAACACCTCTCTGATGTCCTATTTGATACATGGGGTAATTGAAGTGCAGAGACCATGTAGTCTAGCCAACATCACAGCAGAAGTCTGTCCCTAAAAGTTGTCCTGCGTTAGCCACTAGACTCCCTCGGTTGGAACTAATGTTACAGTAAAAGTGCAATGGAATAACTTGAAACTTCACAACTTTATTTGGGCTTTAAATAAAAAACTTTTCCACCAGGGACTTTTACATTGAATTTTTATTTGTTTAAAATAAACTGACTATAGATGTATTGAACTATATCGGCGCTGACTCTGCCAGTACAAAAAGACTCACCCCGTTCTTGAAATAGCCCACTTCCTCCCCTCACAGCCCCCTGCATTGTTTTGAACTGAAAACGAGGTTAAACGCAACACATAAGTGGCTAAGAGGGGAAATTACTCACATTTGAGAGGGACGCTTTGTGCAAAATGACCCATTAGGTTTGTTTCTGGAATGACAGAATGAATGAAAGTCACTTGACCCAACTCTGCCCAGTTACACAGCATGCCTGACTCAGAAAGAAGGGATATCATGCCAGCCTGCAGATCATGGAAAGCTTCCATTCTGGTGCCTGGAGCTATGCTAAAGACAAGCACAGACATCTTGCTCATTTTCACATGAATTCAGCATTGCCACTGGTTATGTCTTTCTTGAAACTGCATCACTTGAGAGTCCCTGGATAAAATAAGATTAGCTTCAAGTGGGATGGGAAAAATGAGGCATTTGTCAAATGTCAAGGCACAGATTAATCTGGGAGCAGAGAATCGTGGGTTAAACAAGGGTATCAAGAGAGAGGAATAAGCCCTGATCTGATCTCCAAAATGACTAATTAGTTGTTCTCTCATTTGAAACACATCATTTGCATATCTATTTATTTATAAAAACAGGCAGCTTCTCCTCCAGTCTCCTGGTGCAATTACATTCTATCTATTTTAGGTACTTATATGGTCCCCCAATGCCATAGTATCTGAGCGCCTCACAACATCCTTGTCGTGAAATGGGGATCGGAGGCACAGAAAGACAAAGTGACTTATCCAAACTCGCACAGGGAATTGAACTCAGCTTCCCAAAGCCCAGGTTTGTACTCTATCCACTGGACCATCTTTCCTCAGCTAAGAAAGAATTATAAGAAACAACTCACTGTCTGTGATGGGCAGCATCCCTGGACAGCTCTCCCCACACTTGTTAAAACACCCTCGGTGACCCACCCATCAGCAAGGACTCCATCACTCCACTGACCCTCAAGCCAATGCTTGAATAAACGGAAGGCCTCTTGTGCTCTGAAGGTTCAACTCAGTCAAACCAGTAAGTCATGACCAACCGACAGGAAGGTATGTCCAAGAGCCCTTAGGAAGGGTAGGCGATGATCACCGTACCCCTCTGGGGTCTCTCTGAAAGAAATGATCACAGGCACCTAAAAGCACCCTCATCCACTAGGTTCCATCTCATTATCCACACTCACAAAAGCTGGTTACATAGCTAGTAATGTCAGAATGAGCATCTGCCCTGAGCTGACCATGAGCCAAAAAGCCCACTGCCGACTCCTGAGTATGCAGGTCCAAAACCTGACTAACTGAGGACCATGAGTTACAGAGTTGAAGGCTTTCCTCCAAAAATACCTAGCTTACGCAGAGCTGAAGTAGAGGGACTGCCATAGGAGATGTTCTCTACAATGGGCCAAGATCAGGAACATAGAGGACTTAACAGATTCAAATCAAATCAAAATCTACAGTTATACGCTGAAGCGTCCATGTAACATGCCCGTCCCAGCTTGCGCCATTAACACAACAGGGACAAGTTCTGCTCTTAGTTAGTTGTATGCAACTCCTGCTGACCTGGAAAATACTGCCAACCATTAAAGCACCACACTACTATAAACTTCCTTACGAAAGACAATGCCATTGGTTCAATACAAACTCCACAGATATAAAAACCGTCCTTGCCTGGGCAGACACACTGAACAGAGACAGGGATTGATTATGATGTATTTGTATTACAGAAGCAATCCGAGGCCTCAGTAAAGATAAGAGACTCAAGTACGGTACAAAAAAATAATCACATGAACACAAGGTCTTAACAGTGAAGATAATTAACTACTGGAACAGCTTATCAAGGGATGTTGTGGATTCTCCATCATGTGCAGTCCTTAAATCAAGATTGGAAGTGGAAACCCACGATTGTTTTCACTGAAATTCAGGAAGACAGATAAGGAAACAGTTGTAACACAAATGTAAAAACACCGAGGGTGATTTTCAGAAGCTCCTTAGGGATCTAGGGTAAAATTTTCAAAAGCACTCAGGGGATTTAGGCTCCTAAATCCCACGGGCTTTCAATGAGAATGGGGCACCTATGTCCTTTAGGTGCTTTTGCGAACTCTACTCTTAGTGAATGGGACTTGTACTTCTAAAGCCCTTAGATGCTTTTGAAAATCTTACCCAACATTGTTATCGCATGATTTCTGCTAACCTGGTCATGCTAGATCTAAATGAGCACACAACTCAAGGAGGAGAACAATGACGACTTCGAATCTCATATGCAAACCCCCCCCCCCCAGTCTGGATCTGGCTGTGCACCAGTCCACTCCCCCAGTGTATGCAAGAGCAACTGGAAGACTGCTCTATCTTATGCTAGGGGATCCCTAACCGTAACCCCTCTTGCTGCCCAGAAGAGATGTGTCAAAGGAACTCTGCACCACTGGATGATCTCTGTATGGCTGATCACACTGGCGTTATGGCACTGTGTGCTAGGTTCAGCATAAAGCAACTGCAGGACAGCCGAGGATCAGGGCCATAATTGTCAAAGATGTGTGCCGACCAAACAAAATAGAAATCTGACAGACAGACAAAACAATGTAACAGAGTCAGGAAAATAATCCTAATTAATTAGAAAAGATTCACAGATTTTAAGGCCAGAACGGACCACTGCATTCCTCAAATCTGATCTCCTGCATAACCCAGGTCAGAGAATTCCACCCAATAATTCAAGCATCAAACCAGACACGTTGTTGAGCTGCACACAGCATCTTTCAGAAGACATCCAGATCGTAATTTAAGGATTACAGGTAATAAAGAATCCATCACGTCCCTAGGTAAGCAGCTCCAATAGTTACTCTTGAAATAGTTAACTACTCTCAAAAGCAAAACTCCATGTGATTATAAAACTTCTACCCCAGCTCCCGTACTTGTGAGTGCACTTATGTGTAACAGTACTGCATAAAGTATTAACACCACACCTACAACCTGCATCATTGCCGGTACATTTTACACGTAAATATTGCGCGCCCTCCCTCCCTGCACTGTTTTGTTAACAAATATTGCTACTGCAGTTTAGTGCTGTGGACCAGTGTTCTCCCGGGAATTGTTAAACAAGAGAATATTTCTTTTATATGTAATCAACATTTTGATCTGTGTGGTGAATAATTGCCAAGACATATTATACTGTTTTCACTTGTACTTGTTTATAAGGGATTACACTAGTAGTAATTGGAAATCTTGATTGAACAGGTATTCTCTGTTACTAGCAAGACATAATCCCCCGTATCGAGAAATGATATATTTGATAGTGAATTGAACACAGACAAAAGCATATAAATCTCAGTTTCAAAGTGACTTAGGGGCAGATTTTAAAGACAGCACAGATAGGCACTTACTGAGATTTTCAAAAGCACCTAAATTCCACTGATTTTGGGGAGGTTAGGTGCTCAAGTACTTTTGAGAATTCCACTCGGCCCCAGATTTTTAAACGTATTTAGGCATTGGTGCACTCAGAATTGCAAAGCCTAACTGATTTAGGAGTCTAAATCTCTTTCAAAAGGGATTTAGACATTTAGGAGCCAAAATGGGATTGTCGATCATAAGTGCCTAAATCCCGTTTTAAAATGAAATGTAAGCATTGCAATGCTAAGCACAGCAAAGCCTGAATACCTTTAAAAATCTGGGCCAACGTACCTGTCTGCATCTTTAGACTCCTAAATACCCGTACAAATCTATCCTTAGGCCCCTAAATGCCAAAGTCACTTTTAAAATTAGGACTGAGGGCATGTCCACACGGCACAGCAATGCACATTACAGGAGTGTAATTTCTATGTTAAAGTGCACTGCGGAACTTTTAATGTGCATCAGTAGGGTCTACATGGACCAGTTAGTGCATTTTAGAAATCACACCCTGGAGTGAGCATCGCTGCTGCATGTAGACAAGCCCTTAGGCGGGTTTGAAAAATCTTATCCTTGCTATTGTATGCACATTAATGAAATAAATACTTTACTGTTCTACAATAAAAGACTAGGGCCACAGTTCAGCAAAGCACTTACGTCCATCCCCATTGAAATAGCAATGGACATGCTGTCAAAGTTCCAGGCTAGCCATACCTCTCTCCACGCTGTGGTCTCTCTCACTGTACCCCACAGGCTTTAGGCCTTGTGGCTTTACCTCTCCCAAACTGGAATTCTCCCACTCTTACACTGGGCTGCAGCATCTTGTGCATCAACTGAGCTTACCCAGCAGGTCCGACAGCTTCTGACACCCATGGCTTTTCCTTTTGGAGCCTGTGACCAACGGTGAATATACTGACCAGACAGCCTTCTTAAAACCAAAGTATTGTCTATTTTACAGCAGGAACAAAGCTTTTAGAGAAAAAAAGATTTTAAAACAGTCTCTGTGCGTGTCTGTCTTACCCTTACCTGATGGTAATCTCCATGCCTAAATTCTTCAGAGAGCCCCCACAGGTGCCTGTATCGCAGCCTAACCGCTCTGAACAACTCTCTCCTCTCTTCAGAGAGTGTCCCATTTTAAAGTCCCAAGATTATTTTGTTCTTCTGCATTCCTGGGCTTTGGCCCTTCTGGTTAAAACCACTCCTGCAGGCTCAGCAGGAGGTGAAGCCAGAGTCCTCAGAGCCCAGGGCTCTGCCATTGTCCTGTAACAGCCCTCAATTTTTTCTGGAAAGCGGCTTAGCTTGAGTAGAGCTGGGTGGAATTTTTCAGATGAATAATTTATTGGATGAAAAATGCAGTTTCAGTCAACCCAAACCTTTTCCTGTATTTAATACAAATACTTTCGGCCTTTCACAAATCAACTAGAAGGCAGAGACAGTGTTTGTAATGGTGCTACTGTCCCTCTCCTTTTAACCTTTAGCCCACTTCTACAGCACTTTCCATCTCAGGGTCTCAAAAAACAACAATACCCAGCTTCCATAGAGTCCTTTTCATCAGATCTCAAGGAGGTTTAAGTACATTAAAAATCATTTAAGATGAGGAAACTGAACCAATGAAGTGACTCGCCCCAGGTCACCCAGCAGGCTAGTGACAGGGCTGGGAGTAGGACCCACGCCTTCTGAGTCCCAGCCCGGTGCTCTATCACTAGGCTGGGCTGCATTTTGCCAACAGGAGTGAGCTGAGCCTTCCACACCCCCTTTGTGGTATCTTATTACTCCCATATTTTAAGGCAGGAAAATTAAGGCACAGGGAGGCGAAGCAATTTGTCCAAGGCCAGGGTAGAACTTCGGTGGGAGCCAGAGCTTGATTTGCAGAGGACTCCCAGCTACAGCTGAAGTCAGTGAGAGCTGCAGGCACTAGGCACCTCTGAAAAAGCCAGCCCAGGTCTAACACCATCCAGCCCCAAGAGCACCCTGTAACAGGGCACCAACCACCCATCCTGATCAACCCTGGTGGGTTCATTGGGGGCTGATGCTCTGGGGTGACCGACGAGATGCTGCTGCCTGCTCTCTCAGCCACCCACGTGGACCAAACCTCCCCAGCCTCTTTGGGACTGCTCTGAAGTCAACACAGCAGGCTGGAAAAGCTCTATGGTGCCAACGGGGGGTCTTTAAACCCCTCCTTATACCGCTCTGCACCCCTACCAGCCTATAGCAGTGAGCAGACACCAGCCTGGGAGCCGCCTCTCCCCCAGGGTCCCAGACTTTCTGGGTTCTTTTCAAGCAGTAGTTTTCAACCTGTGATCTGGGGACCCCCGGAGGGGCCGCAGACTCCATCTAAAATTTTCAACGGGGTCTGCGCCCCCATTCGAAATGCTTTAGGGGCCTGCAAATGAGAAAAGGGGAAGAAGGCGGAAAAAAAAAAAAAAAGGTCGAAAACTCCTGCTTTAAGCCCAAGACACATGGCAAATCCCCTCCATCGCTGGGACAGAGCCCACGGGGGGCCTCCAGCGCATCTCCAGGGGCCGGACCGCTGCTTGCTCCCGGGAGCTGTTTTCAGGGACGCTCTCCCGCCCCCACCGCTGCCAAACCCCCAAGCGGTGGGGCTCGCCCCCCACCCCGAGCGCCCTAGCAGGGGGTTCATCCCCCTTGAGCTCCCCCCCCCCCGCCGCCCATCAGTACGTCCCCCTTGACCGGCTGGGAGGGGGCCGATGAGCCGGCGGGGGGCTCTGTCTGTCCCCGGGGCAGCTCGCCTGGGACCGCAGCGCCCCTACCCCTGGCTGGCGGGGTGGGGGGGAGAACGGGACCCGGGCGCTGCTCCCGCCGGGGGATGCCCCGGCCCGCGGGGCGCCGCCGCTTACCCAAAAGCGGGAGCCGCAGAAAGCCTCCATGGTGCGGGGCCGAGCCGAGCGGCAGGGACAGACCGGGCAGCGCTCGGAGAGGCGGCTCCTTCCCCAGCCGCCGGGCGGTGAGCGCAGCGCAGCCCGGCCCTCTTCCGCCACGCTGGGGCGGGCGCTCGGCTCGCACGGCAGGGAGGTGGGGGCGGGGAGCCGGGCCCTTCGCCTGGGTGGCCGCCGCGGGGGCGGGGGGGGGGGGCTTAGCCGGCTTGGGCTGGCCCCCGCGGCCCGGGGAAGGTTCCAAAGCCGGGGAGTCCCTCATTCGGGAGCGGCTGGATCGGTTACAGGTTTCAGAGGAGCAGCCCTGTTAGTCTGTAGTCGCCAAAAGAAAAGGAGGACTGGTGGCACCTTGGAGACTAACCAATTTATCTGAGCCTAAGCTTTCGTGAGCTACAGCCCACTTCATCGGATGCATTCAATGAAGTGAGCTGTAGCTCAGGAAAGCTTAGGCTCAAATAAATTGGTTAGTCTCTAAGGTGCCACGAGTACGCCTTTTGGATCGGTTACCTGGGTTTAACCAGGGTGGCGGAAATGGTGCTGAACACAGTTTTGTTCTCTTCTGCCCTTTCGGGTAAAGTGGCCAGCACCAGTTCAGCGGCATCTGTTGCGGACGCCCCTTTATCAGCAAGGGATCGTTTTCCTAGCGTACGCAAGGCTTACGAGTAAGGGCTGACCCGACTTCTAAATTCTAGGTGCTACGGTGGGTGCTTAACTATTTTCAGAGCAAGTTAGGCAAGTAACCCCCTTCAGAAGGCCAAAGCCCTAATTAAAGCACTTTCCCCACTCCTCCTACCAGCACACCTCAGGGCCAGCTTTGCACTCCCCTGCCTCCTTTGGCAACAGACTTGAGTCCTGCGTCCAGTGGCTCCTCGCTTTAGGCTGGGGGAGGGGCCTTTAGATGGGGGTGGGCTTGCATTCCCCCAGCCCTGGACCCTGGAAACTCAGTAGGTGCCTTTTGGAAACAGGTATCAGAGGGGCAGCCGTGTTAGTCTGGATCTGTAAAAGCAGCAAAGAGTCCCGTATTCACCCACGAAAGCTTGTGCTCCAATATGTCTGTTAGTCTATAAGGGGCCCCGGGACTCTTTGCTGCTTTTGGAAACAGAGCACTATATTGGTGTCTCTGGCACTGAACACAACAAATATCCACCCATCCACCCACCCCTACCTAACTACCTACCTCTTGGAGTGATTAATGTGGGGGAAAATTACCATACTATTAGCAAGACCAAGGCAGAATTTGAATCTCAGATGCTTTTTATGTAATTAGGTAAGTAAAAAACTGGAAATAATTATAGCAGCAGCTACTAGCTGTGCTGCTTCTGGCCTCTTGGCCATGCCTTGACTTCTTATACAGCCTTTCATCCCAGACAGTATGTCTGCAAAAACAGGGCAACTCCCTACTCTAACCAAAGCATTATGGCCTCTTTAATATGTACTCAGAAGAGAAGGGATATCTGAGTTCTTGTCTGACTAGTCCCCTTCCACACCATAAACTCCATGACAAAATGTAGAGCTGTGCATGGCAACTCAAAGAAGAGAGATGGTCTCCCAGGAATATCAAGTACTTGAGTATATGGTGGAGGACAGTTCCATATGGGGATGAGATTTTGTTCACTCTCTGGGATCCCTGAAACCTAATTTCAGGAAATTCTCTAAGCTGCACTAAACCTGGCCACATATCCAAGTATCTAAGTAAGTTGAGTAAGTCAGAACCATGTCTCTTATTCATCCACGGCCTCCCCTTCTCTCTATTTTCTTCTCATATAGTCTTTTTTGCACAGACCATTAGTGCTGACATCTTTCTAAGGCTGCCATTTAATACAATACATGCCTAATCAATGCACCTTTTGGTGTAGTATGGTGAACACAACGTTAGCACCACAACCACACAACACTTGTTTACCTTCCATTTCAACAGGTTCACTCCTACAGCATTATTTGCTTTCCAGCACACACTGTTTGGCCAGCTGGTGCTATCGCACCAGATGATACAGCAATATCACTCAACCTTCCCAGACCACTGTACTGCTTTCAGGGGTCTGATTTGTCTTGCGTATCCCAAGTTTCACCTCACTTAAAAAATGCTTGCTTACAAAATCAGACATAACAATACAAAAGGGACACAGCACATTTCCTGAAAAATTGCTGACTGTCTCATTTTTTACCATCTAATTATAAAGGAAATCAATTGAAATATAAATATTGTACTTCCATTTCAGTGTATAGTATATAGAGCAGTATAAACAAGTCATAGTATGAAATTTTAGTCTGTACTGACTTCGCTAGTGCTTTGTATGCAGCCTGTTGTAAAACTAGACAACTATCTAGAGGAGTTGACGTACCCCATGGATGACCCCGGGGTACTCTGTCAATTTTTTGCAGGGAGAAGTGAGGTTGGAGTTGAGTTAATTAGTTTGCATCCTGTTCCCCACAGCTGCTGCAGGACAAAGGTGCTTTTCACTTATTACCCGCAGGACAGGTGTTCCATGTTAGCATAAGAAGAGGCATGCTGAGATAAAACACAGTGCATGCCCTGTGACAGTCAAGCAAAAGCGAGTCCAAGTTGGTTTAGAGGTACTGTATGCAAATGATGGTGAAAGGTACCAGGCTGCTGCCCTAGGAGGAGACTCAAGATTTTTTATTTAGCCACAGAACCAGGTACAATTTGGGCAGCAGCAGTGCAAGCTTCTCCAACCCCTGGATGTGCCTCTGATTTGATCTGGAGGCACAGATAGCAGAATGTATTTCCAGCAGAGAAGCAGGGCTTACTCCCAAAGCAAATCATTTTAAAGAAGGGTCATCCAAATAGAGACCACCTATGAACTTTCTAGGCATCAGGACTTGGGACAGCACCTCTTGGATAGTTCCCAGTGTCAGGGAAGTCCTTAGTATGATCCGCACACGCCCGGGATAGCAGGCAGAACTCTTTGTCCTTCACCAAGCCTTCTCAGCCCATGTTCACTGAGCAAACTTTATAGTCACTATGGTGTATTACATTTCCTCCATTCCTATTTCTCTAGTCAAGGGCTGTGTAACCTGGGAAGAGTTAATTATCCTGCTGAAACTTTCCTCGGTCATATAAGTCAACAGAGCACACACAATCACAGCGATTCATAGATTCCAAGGCCCCAGGGGACCACTGTGCTCATCTAGTCTAACCTCCAGTATAACACAGGTCATGGGACTTCCCTGCAATAAGTCCTGTTTGAACGAGAGCAGAGATTTTAGAAAGACAGCCCGTCTTGATTTAAAAATGGCCAATAATGGTCAATCCACCACAACACTTGATAAGTCGTTCCAATGATCAGTTACCCTCACTGTGAAAAATTATTTCCAGTCTGAATTTGTCTAGCTTCAGCTTCCAGCCAGTGGGTCTCAGTAGACCTGTCTACTCGTTCAGGAACATGGCCTGCATCCCCCTCACCTAAGAGGCTGCTCTGAACTCCGACCCACTGTGCCAGCAGGAGCACAGGCAAAACAGGTGGGTGTGGAAGGCCAGGCCTACCTAGTTGCAATGCCTTGCCTCTGGAATGTGTTCCTGTTGGAAATAGGACTGACCCCAACTTGGCTGCATTTAGATTGCATTCATTGCAAGATACAGGCTTTGTCTTGGCCTCCTATTGCCTCTGAGTGCTGGGATCCCTGGCAGCTAGCGTAGTGGCGGGGTTTTTTTTTGTCTAGCTGTGAAAGTTGCTTTAATTGCTTTCTCATTCTTTAGGTATTCAGGTTCCACATTAGCACTTAAAGGCCCTTCACGGGGAATGTAAGAGTTTGTATTTGCTGGTAATATGCTTCATAAGGCACAAAAACAGAGACAGCCCCGGCTCCAAAGAGTTTACAATCTTAAAACTAGATATACATGGCCCAGACCCCTGTGCTGCCCCTTCTGCTGGCACTTAAACCTGTGCACCAGGGGAATAAAATGTTACCACACTAGAATTCTTCATGTACTTTGCAGGTAGCGGTTTAGTTCTAGTTTGTACAGGTGTAAATGAGCACATGGGGTGCCAGGCAGCAGAGACTAAGGCCCCCTGAAGACAGGACACACTGGAAAATACAGGTGGTGGGGATAAATTAGCTCTGCTTCTGCCCATCTCTGGGACCTATAGTTTTAGTGTTTGCCAGCTCTAGATATCAGGATTTTAGTGGCTGCATTGTTCTTTGATGTAAAAACAGTTACTGGAGAAATGTGGCTCAGCACAAGAATATAGTAATTTGGGGAAACAGAAAGACTAAGTGTGGAATCCTGGCCCCATTGTGGTCAATGGCAAAACTCTCATTGACTTTGAGAGGCTCTGGATGTCTTCCTTAGTGCCTACTTTACATTAACTCCAGGAGAGGAAAGATGGACCAAATGGGAGGTTCTGACTGTCTTTTCAGTGCAGCTCCATACAGTACCGAAAGCCTCTATAGGGGCTACCACAAAACAAATAAACATTGATATAACATTTACAGCACTAGCCTGTACTCTCACCCTGTTTTGCTTCAACTGAATACTGGTGGGTACGGGACCCTCCTTACTTTGGCCTGTATATAAAGCATAGCCGGTCAACAATTCTTCTTACATTTAATACAACATTAGTAGCAGAATATTGCAAGAAGCATATTATAGACTCACGGGTTCAACTTATCTCAAAGCTTAAAATGTACAGTTTTTCTAGTAATTTCTTTAATTGATTTTTCTCTTGTTTTATGTTCAGTGTTTTCATACTCATAAGAAGAGCTTTACTCATTTGCAGTACAGTCAGTAACTGATTCCCAGAATTTCCCTTAATATTTTGGGTACAGAAGGGCCCAACCCAGACCCCTGTACCTTAAGACCCATAAATTCCATGAGCATGCAGTGGGGTGCACTCAGATCCACATTTGGCAGGTGACCCCTATTTGTGTCTTACAATGGGCTGATCAAAACTCCACGTCTGAAGTTTGCCATGTTCAACATTGGAATCCAGATCTGAATTTTGACATTCCCACAACATGCAACTTTCTTCATGTTGTTACTTCCTAGTTAATAACAGCAATCATAATTGTCTCCATTTCCCCCCACCTCAAACTCTGTTGGGTGCCAGTAGGCAAGGGAAATTATTTTTCCTGAATTAACTCCATTTTAGAATCCTAGCAGACTTATGACCATCCACACACATGACCAATTTTTAGTACTAAGACATGTATTCTTCTCTACTCCACTCCCAATTTGTCTCAGCATTTCTTTGGCTGTATCTGTTCCTCAGCTAGTCATTATGAATTAATGCAACATTGTGTTTTGATGTTTGGAATATTTCTGAATAATTCTTTCTTGTTGGTTTTTGGGATGTCACTTACACTACGGCTGTTAATCGAGTTGCATTAGTTAGCTGTAAATAATTCCAGGGCAATGGTTTGCTGCTATCATTTTGTTAGTGCTACAATTAGCAGGAGTTGTTCCTTTTGAAGTAGCTGGTTTATTTTAAGCTCTCTCTTTTGTAAGACACATCAGGCAGTTTGGAAGGGGCAAGTTACAAAAGATGGGGCACCAAACTGAGTGAGAGATCAGGAAACTGGGGTTTTACTCAAACCTCTGCCCTTGACTTGCTGTTGGACCTTGGGCCAATCATGTAGGGTTATTTCGTGCCACAATTCAAGGGCAAATGCACCTGTATTACTCCTCCATTGTCCATCAAGGGCACAAATTTAGGGTTCTGGCTCCTCAGCTGTCTCCTCTCTTAGATAGAGATCTGCATCTCTCTCCTTCCTGATTGGGGCTTTTCTAGTCTGCTCACATCCCTGCCTACACTGTGACAATCCCAACAAGCTGGACAGGCCAGCATCTGCACATTGCTTTCTCTTTGAAGGCTATGAACAGCTGTGATTGCCAGCAGTTACAAGTTACCACACAGCTCTTTGTAATCAAGCACATTTATTCTTAAGGTGAAAGCATTACAGAGAAAACATAAAACAATAAAAGTTCCTAGACATGTGCTATCGCCCGTCAGTCTTATGGGGCCTTGGGAGGCCAAAGTCCTTCCAACCCTTCTCAGGAAAGTCCTGACAGAAAGTCCTGCCTGTTTGCTGAATCAGAAGAAAGGCCCTGAGTCAGTTTAGACTCATGCTATTTATCCAGGAGTCCTTTCTCTGTCTGCTGGTCTCTGGAGAATCTGATTTGAACTAATATACGTGATCTCCCCAAGAGGTGATACCTCTCGGGGTGGGAAGGGGAAGATTACAGCCTGGTGAATTTTCTGTAATCACTACCCACTGTTTTTAATCCTTGCAAGAGCTGTGGTAGCCCTCTGTCATGGAATAGAGCAGTGGTCCTCAACCAGGGGTCCAAGCCCCCTGGGGAGCCACGAGCAGGTTTCAGGGGGTCCGGTAAGCGGGACCAGCGTTAGACTTGCTGGCGCGCAGGGCAGAAAGCCAAAGCCCGGGGCTCTGAGCCCTGCCACCTGGGGCTGAAGCAGAAGCCTGAGCAACTTAGCTTTGCAGTGCCCCTTGTGGCGTGGGACCCCAGGCAATTGTCCTGCTTGCTACCCCTTAATGCCAGCCAAGGCTTTTATATGCAGAAAACCATGTGGCACAGGTGGGCCATGAAGTTTTTATAGCATGTCTGGGGGGCTTCAGAAAGAAGGTTGAGAACCCCTGGAGTAGAGCACAACCCTGCATAAACCATTAAATTTAAAACCAAGGGACCCGAAAGATACTGCATGGGGTTGCAATATTTGTCACAACTCCTCCATAAAGAAGTTACACACAATCCTGACCCTCCATAATACATACATTTCATACTTAAGGGCTTTCAAGGATATTGCAGGAAATTGACATATCTGTCACAGAATCATAGACATGTAGGGCTGGACAGGGACCTCAAGAGGTCACATACTCAATTCTGCCTCATTGTGAGGGATGGACTATACCTAGATTATCCCTGACTGATGTTTGTCTAACCTGTTCTTAAAAATATCCAGTGACAGGAATTCCACAACACCCCTAGGTAGCCTATTCCAGAGCTTTACTATCCATATAGTTGGATACTAGGAAAAACTTTCTAACTTAAATCTCCCTTGCTGCAAACTAAGCCAATTACTCCTTGTCCTGTCCTTGGTGGACTTGGAGAACAATTGATCACCATCCTCATTATAACAGACCTTTTACTTATTTGAAGACTTGTCAGGAACCCCCCCACCAGCCTTCTCTTTTCTAAACATGCCCAATTCTGTCAACCTTTCCTCCCGGGTCCTCCCTCAATCATATTTGTTGCTCTCCTCTGGACTCTGTTCAACTTGTCCACATCTTAAAGTGTGATGTCCAAAACTGGACACAGTCCTCCAGCTGAGGCCATATGGCTACGCATAGTGGGAGCAGAAAGTAAGGACTTCCTCTCACCACAGGTAACAGAGGAGGCGCAGGGGCTGTTACCAAGTTGCTCCCCTTGGTACCAACTCACTGGAAAGGAAATGGGAGGTGGGGGGGAGGAGACAGTGTGCTTCAGCTCCACTCTCTCAGGTTCTAGAATGCTCACTACACCAGGAGAGGGCGGGTAACCCTGGTAGCTCGGTGCTGGCTAGGGAACCCCCTTTTGGGGGAGGTGTCCCCGGGGGCTGTTTCTATCCCAGATCTGCATCAAGGTGACACAAAGCAAGAGAGAATCAGGCCCCCTGACTTTATAAATATGAGTCCTCTACCACGCTGCATATAGCAGTGATTTCCCATAATGTGTGTTTGCTGCTACATTTCATATTGAAAGTGACAAACAGGATAAGTAATAAAAATGATCTAGCCATAGCTGAGGGCTGGCCAGAGTGTCCTGCAGAAGCCACTGCAGCAGCACCAGCTGCCAGCAGAGCCGAGACCAGCGGCACAAACTCCCAAATGCTTGTAGCATTTCACTGTCACTCAATAGATTAATTCTGTGAACATGCTTGTAAGTGTCTTAAGAGGTTAATTAAACCCCTGGCAGGTGTAACATACCTCTGCTCATAAGAGGTTTATCTGTGAAGGGAGCTTAGCTGCATGCACGAACAACTGCAGAGAAATAGGATATATCACTAGAGTGTACTGAGTGTCAAAGACCCAAACCCCCTATGCTCAGCCCACCTGCCATATTGACCTCCTGGTACAGTTGTTCCCTATTCCCTGACCAGCTGCCCAACAAATTACCTTCCCTCTCTAATGGGCTGTAACAGATCCGTGGCTACTTAACCTTTTATGGTTATCACAAAACAGCTAGCTGGAATTCCATGACAGCAGCAGGAATCCTGCTCCAAGTGCAGAGTTCCCTGTCCCTTGAGTTAATGGACAATCTCCCTTAGCTGTATTGAGACTATGACTCACAGATAAGCAGTTCTGCTTCCACCCAGTAGGGGGCAGCAGCAGCACGTTCTCTCACTCTCTAGCCAGTTCATTGCAAGTATCCTTTATCATTTCATATCACTGAGTTAGTGACTCTGTTATATTAACTCCTTTCTGGTAGCTTATGAATGACTGGAATTGTTGTACCTGTATAAAGGAACTGAAAACACAAGTAGTAATTAAATGGTTTAGCCATCCTTTTCATTCTCCTGCTGGATCTCTGGAGGATTTCTATACAGTATTTAATGTATTAGATAGTTAGAGAAATCTTCCATTATTGAATGCAGTGTTCTAGCTGTGTTGGTCCCAAGGATATGAGCGAGACAAGCTGGGTGAGAAGAAAAGGAGTACTTGTGGCACCTTAGAGACTAACAAATTTATCTGAGCATAAGCTTTCGTGAGCTATAGCTCACTTCATCAGATGCATCCAATGAAGTGAGCTGTAGCTCACGAAAGCTTATACTCAAATAAATTTGTTAGTCTCTAAGGTGCCACAAGTACTCCTTTTCTTTTTGCGAATAAAGACTAACACGGCTGCTACTCAAAGTTGGGTGAGGTAATAGTGGGTGAGCTAATATATCTTTTATTAGACCAACTTCTGTTGGTGAGAGAGACAAGCTTTTGAGCTCCATTAAGCTTGTCTCTCTCCCCAGAAGTTGGTCCCATAAAAGATATTACCTCATCCACCTTGTCTCTATAATTAGAGAAAGACAGTCCATTCAAGACCTTTGAACTCTTGCCAGTTACAGCATCCACTGACTCAAGCAATAATACAAAATGTCAGGGTACATTAAATATATTATCCTGCAAACACATGCAAAGAATGTAAAATGTTTTACCCAATATAGAAATAACCTTCAATTCCAGTGACTGAAATACCAGAACACCAGTAAGTTCATGTCTTTAAATGAGGAAAAAATTGAATAAATAAAAGCAACTCCTCCAATAAATGTAAAGTTCAACTCAAAAATTTCAGCTAAAATGCTGTACTCTGAGTAGCTCCCTCTAAATTACACTAAGTAGCATTGCCATCTAGTGACCAGCACATAAGCTGAACATGAGCAAATTTGTCCATTTGTCTTTTTTAATCTATAAAGAACACTGCTCTAGCTCCCTTCTCCGAGGATCTCAAAGCATCGTCAAGCCATGTAACACCTGCGAGATACAAATCATTATTCTTATTATACACCTGGGTGAACTGAAACACAGCACAGTTAAATGATTAATCCAACATCACAGTGAGTCAGCAGCAGAAGTGGAAATAGAACCCAGGAGTCCTAGCACCAGTCCCCTAGACCCACCACTGCATTTTATTCCTATAACCTAGTCTTGCAGTGCAGGGTTAAGGTTTAAGGTAATTATTTTAGGGTTGTGTTTAGGGTTTTGAGTTAGTATTAGGGCTTTGGGGTAGGGTTTGGGTTAGTGTTTAAGATCGGGTAAGTAGTGCTAAGGTAAACTGTGCTGGGGTAAAGTATAAGCGTTACGTTTATGCACAAAAGATTTTTTAAAGACATTTGTATGTAAAGTATTAAGCAGATCCTAGGGGGGGAAAAAAACATTCCTCCTATAGCTAAGGAGGACAAGTAATTGAGGCTAGTCATACAACATGTTCCAGTAAGATGCGGTGACACTTAGTACATCTCACACACAAAAACAAGAGCAGATACAGTTAAAGGTGGCAAATTCAAAACTGATAAAACACTTTGTCACATAAATTGTGGAACTCATTGCCACAGGACATCACGGAGGCCAAGAAATTAGCAAGATTCAGAAAGGAATGAATATTTATATAAACAAGAGTATCCAGAGTCATAATTAATGACAGACATTTTGGAAGGGACATTAAATCTCACGCTTCAGGACTTAAGCAAATCTTTACCAGCAATCAGGACGACAGTGTGTGTGTGGGAGGTGTATTTCCCATCTGCCTATTGTGGGGTTCTTACAACCTTCCTCTGAAACCATCAGATACAGGCCACTGTCAGATATAGGATATGGGTCTGATCCAGTCTGGCAATGCCTGCCTACCTACCTCCACAACCCGGGAATGAACCCTAGTCTAACATCACAGAAATAAAATAATGGTGCATTTAATTGTAAAGTGTGTCAGGTTCCGAGCTGGGTTCTGCTCCCGTGGCTTAACTGGAATTAAAGGCTGGGGGGGGGGGGAACTGATATTGAAGATGGAGGGCCTGATTTTGCTCTCAACGTGCTGTGAATCTGGGTAACTCTACTGAAGACAGTGGAGTTACACTACTGTTAAAATAGTGTGAGTGAGAGGACATTCAAGCCCATATATAGTGTTATCAGTTAGGCTTAGTATCAAATTCTGTTCTCATTTATGCTGCTTTAAGGATTAGATCCAAAGGCCATTAAAGTCCATGGAAAGATTCCCAGTGACTGTAATGCTCTTTGGATGAGGCCCTACATCGTGAGTAATAATAATAAATGATATCTAGCTCTTATATAGCAGTTTTCATCCATAGATCTCAAAGCACTTAACAAAGGAGGGAAATCACATGAAATCCACTGACTTCAATGTAAGCGAAGCAAATATGTCCCCTAATGTGTCAGGTGGTTAGAGGAAAAGGATTAAAGGGGACCATTGAGGGAGAAAGTTGCAGTTTATACATTAAGGTTTTATGGTTACCTAGAAAGATTCAAGGTTAGTTTATCATTTCTTATAATTATCCCCAAATATTTGACTGTTGCTTTAACGCTGAAGTGTTAAGACAAAACGGATACATCTGAAAAGTTTGAGTATTAAAAAAGCCCTTCATCACCCAATTTATAAATAAAATACAAGTTAGTCCTTGTACAGTCAGCAGCTCTCAGTGCATATTACCTTGCTGTGGGGCGACCCCTCTGACTTCAGTGAAGTTCTATGTCATCTCGTTGCAGAATCGGGGTCTAAAACATACAGTCACACTGGATATCAAGGGTCTATTTATAAATAGCTTATATAAGGCTAATAAGTGATTAATAGATGTGATAAGCATGGTAATGAGCAGCATGTGTATACATGGTTACAAGCAACACCAAAAGAAGGTGTTAGAGATGGCCATAAGCCATGGTTATAAGCAAACAGTTAACCTTTTATAACCCATTTATAAATGTATTCTTAATATAGAGTATGACTGATATATCAGACACTTTGTTAAATCATATTCCATAGAGCCCAGCTCTGGTCTGCCTAAACACATCTGCACACTCACTAAGATATAATTAGCAGGTTTTACTTTCTGAAGCAGGAATGCTTCATTTTGAGCAAGAAACCGCCATCAACAAGCACAGCGATTTTACAGCAGTAAAGGGAAGCAAGATCAACTGTTTTGTAACAGAGGCAGCAAATAGGAAGGCTCGTGAGGGGAAGGATGCTCCAGGGGTTAGGGCACTGGCATGGACCTGGGTTCAAGTCCCTCCTCTGCCACAGACTTCCTGTGTGACCTTGGGCAAGTCACTAAGGGCTTGCCTACACAAACATTTAGTTCACAGCAAGCCGGAGTGTGAATCTAACCTGCCACGCACTAACTGTCCACGTGGATCCTGCTGAAGCGCACAAACAGTTTGTTAGTTTGCTTTAATCTACTCCCACTTCAAAGTGAAGTAGATCAAAGCACACTAATGAAGTGTTCGTGCGTTTCAGCAGGATCCACATGGACAGTTAGCCTGCAGCAGGCTGG
This sequence comes from Chelonia mydas, assembly GCF_015237465.2. NCBI lineage: Eukaryota > Metazoa > Chordata > Testudines > Cheloniidae > Chelonia > Chelonia mydas. Next base: position 13,109,178 of record NC_051254.2, read on the forward strand.
TGGGTGGGGGAGGAGAAAGGAGGTTTTAGCCGCCTTGTGCCTCAGTTTCCCTACTGTAAAATGGGGATAATAGCCCTGTCCTATTGCATAAGGGTGTTGTGAGGATAAATAAATTCAAGCATGTGAGGTGCACAGTTACTATGGTTATGGGGACCATGTAAGTACCAGAGAGAGAGTCTGGACTGGTTTCATCACCTAGTCAAACATGACCTGAAATAATGTCTTTGGTTTGTTTCCACTGAAATTGGAGCATGAGCTGTCTCTTCTTGTAGAATGACTAGATCAGAGGAAACACTGCAACCTAAAGCTCCTTTCAGTCAATGCTAGAAACTCAGAAGAGCTTTTAAATCAGGGTTAAAAGCTGATTTTTACTCAGCTGAAAATAGTTACTCACATCAATGAAGCATTGCATTAGTTAATTATATCCAGTATCCAATTAACCCAGTGCACTCATTTGCTTCTTTCTACCAACCCAAATGTTTGGGTGAGCTGAGAATTAAAGAAAATTGCCAATTAATTTTCCCAGCCATTTTGAGAAAAGTGATGCATTCAGTCATTAAATAAGTGACAAAGGGTAGACACAGAACAAAGTAATCAAAACTAAGTATGTAGATTAACCTGATATCAGCATATTGCAGAGAAAATTTCAGAAGCAGAGGGAGGTTGACAGGGTCTGTTCAAATTAACCCTGGCTTGTTTATGAGATTCTATTTACTTTAATTATAAAACCAATTTGTTAGCACCGGAGGATCTCAAAGCACTAACAATTAATTAAGACTCATAACACCTTTGGGAGTCGGTAAGAGAGGGGGGGGATCACCTCGCTTAGCAGTGAAATACAGCCACTTCTGGGAAGGAATGCAACAGCAATTTGACAGTACACAGCAACACTGTATACAACAGCATAGGACAGGAAGTGAAGAATGCCATTTCAGAGATGCAGGCTACAGTTAGCCGAGTTTAAAATCAGGACAGGAGGCCAGGTTTAAACCTTTTGCTCATCTTTATAATCAACCATGTATGTTTAATTTCACTGTTCTTGCATGTACATTTCACGCATTCAAATAAGTGTACTGCAATGGCTTTGAAATCAAGGTAGGTGTGTATGGCTGGGTGACTGCTGGCTCTGCAGGCATCAGTCAGTGCAATGAAGGGTCAGACACCTCCATGGTTGTATAGGGTATTCCCGTCCCCCTCTCCCCACGGGAAGACTGCTCTAAGTATCTGGAGTTCTTGGTGGGGCAAAGGCAAGTCAAATGGGTGTGTGTGCGCCTGCACATTGTTTCTTCACCACCCTTACGTATTATCTTTGTGTGTGTGTGACTTCACACCACCAATGCTGGGGAGACCTCTTGAAGGTCCTTGGGACAGCTACCTTCTGCAGAAGCCCTAGCACTGCAGCCGTGCTGCTAGGGAGAAAGGGAGCTGCCAGAAGCCCAGAACTGGTACAGGTGCTTAGGGCAGCTGCTTGGATGTCCTCCTGGCTTTGCGCAGATCTGGAGAGGATTGACAAAGTTTGTGGGCTGGCCCAGCAGCCTGTTCCATGGGTCAGCATACATCATGCCCACGGTCAGATAAATCTCCCCTTTTTCTATGGGTTTTCCCATTGGAGGAGTCCATGGGACTTGTTTCTAACATTCAACTTGTTTAAAGAGAGACTGTGTAAGTGAAGCCCTTTGCATCATTATAGTGCTGCCTCTGGGACGCTGAACTAAAAGCCAAGTCACTCCATAAATAGTTTGACTGAGTATCAGCCAGAATCTTTCTTTCAAAGATGATTTTCCCTGTACCCAGTCAGCAAGAACGCGAGTCAGTTCACACAACCTTTTATTCCCATACATCAGAAGGAGCTTGTAAAAGATACCACCAAATCCTCTAGGTGGCAGCAAAAGTTTCCTACAGTCTTATTCCAAAATCAGGATTATTTATGTTGATTTTAGGAGTTTACCCACTAGTAGAGGACTGTAGTCAGGAACATAGCACACGAGACAGGGATGCAGGAGACCCACATTCTAGCCCCAGCACTTCTACTGTCCTGGGGCAAACCACTTCACCTCTGTACCTGTTTCTCCAACAGCAGTGTGAAAAATTGATTTTTGGGTTAAAAATTGGTTTCAGGTCAACACAAAACTGATTTGATGAAATGAAAATTCTGGAAAAAACTGATTTGATTAAAAAACCTTTATAAAAATAAAAGCAAAGGAAATATGGGAAAAAGAGCTAGCTCCCCAAGGAACAAAACAGAGGAGGTGGCAGCATTATCCCTCCTCCCAGTCGTCCCAACTCTTACTCCTTCCAGCTGTGTGCTCCAATCACCTGATGAGAGAGCGTGTCTCTCTCTGGCCCAGTGACAATGCCAGTATTAGTACAAAGAGGAACAGCTTCAAAAGGAGAGGCTGAGAGAGCCCTACCCACTATACCTAACAGCCTGGTGGTTAGGTCCCCTCATTTGTGAGGGGGAAAATGTGAGTTCAGGTTCCTGCCCCAGGTAAATGACCTGCCCAATGGGCTAATGCACAGGAAGGGGGAGGCAGCACCTCTTCCCCCTCAGTTTGGTGGATGCCCCTTGTGTCTCTAGCCTGGAAAATGAAAATGCTTCATTTCAACATTTCTGAAAATTTTTCCCCCTTCCCCTGACCAAAACAATTTGGCAAAATCCACGCTCACTTGGTAAGCATTTCGGTTGTCCCTGTAGAAGGGTGGGTTCACCGCTGGGACACCCCCTCATGGCACAGCCGACTCTTTTCATCTAGCACCCCTGCAGAGGAGCTGCTCCAGCCCTGCAGTGGTCTGCTTCTTCTTGTGACTCAGCCCTCCAGCTAGGTCACTTATAGTCCCCCCAACCCGCACCCCTTCTGGGGTAACAAAGCCTTCTCCAGCAAGCAATTCCCAGACCTTATGCCAGGTCTCCAGCCTCTGGGACCAATGGTCCTTCCATGCCTTGGCTTGGGGCTTCACGACCTTGCCTTCTTTCTAGGGTGCAGAGCCACTCAAGGCTCACCCTTTGTTCAGGGCAGCGCCTCGCAGGGCTCCCTTCTGGAGTCCCCTAGTAAATCTCAATGGAAAATATGAGCAAACCACCATGGCCCTCCTCAGGCTTGAGCTTTCATCCCTCCCATGTTCCCCAGCTGAATGCCTCCCAGGGATTTCTCCCCACAGATCCAGATCCTGCCCCTTAATCAGAGCTCACAGCCAGAGCTTGCTCTACCCTGGTAGCAACCCTGCTGACATCTTGCCACATTTCTCTACTCAGGAAAGGATCCCAGGGTCAATACTCACCTAGGTTTCTTCTTGGACTCCCCTGGTCTCTCCACTACCAAGAGGAAGGATGCAGAGATTGGTCTGTCTCTCCCCCCTATGCCGCTTCCTCTTTTTACAGCAACCACCCTGCTAGGCCTCATCTTTAACTGGGCCTGGGCCAACCCCCAGGTGACAGTAAGTGCTCTAATTTAGTGCTCCAGCGCCAGTTAACTCTTTCAGAGCCAGTGTGGCGTATACACCCCGGCACAGACACGAAGCAGCATTTTTCAGTGAACAAAAAAAACGTGGCCAAAATTTTTTGCTCAGCTTGATTCCAACCTTTCGTCTCTCTTGTCTGTTTGGGCCAAGACTTTCTCACTCTGGGCCTAGCGCAGTGGGACCCTCCAGGAGTGCTACAGTCATAAAGAAAAGCAGAATGCCTTCGGTTTTTCAGATTCCTTTTTCTCACCGTGTTTTCTGAATGACAGCAGCAGAGACTGCAGTGAAGATTTTTTTTTTTAAAAAAGCAACATTTGCTTTGCCTCCACTAAATAGCAGCATCATATTCTCTTGCTTTGTGTCATTAGAATACATGGTATGCCAATAATTATTATAAAACCACCGGTAGGATTTAGTGCACCAGGCATGTCGTTCTTCTTGCAATGGATCCCTCCTGTTGGAAAAACATGACAGTTAGCTGAGCCCGCTTTCATTGTCTTGACTGAGCTGAGAAAAAGTTGTGTTCAAAACACAGAAGCCCCTGGACCTAGCAAACCAAGCCAGTTTGTTGTGGCATCCAAATTACTTAGCTAATGATACCAAAATACTAAGGGGGACAGGAAGATACAAAGAAACAGGGAGCGTTCCCTCAACCACCAGTCTGGATGGGAGCCTTCCAAAAAAAAAAAAAAAAAAGGCCCAAACAAAAACAAAGTTGGAAGGGTTCTCCTGGAAGCGCTCACAAAACAACTTCCTGCCCAGTTCAAAAGCAGTTCTCCCATGAGGATGGTCTCTGAACCCCAGTTTCTGGGCGCACATTGCCTCAAATCCCTTTCCAAATGGAAACATCCTAAGGGATAAATCCGCCCCTGTGTGGAGAGATCCTGCCAGCAGCTCTGCACTCTTATCCCGATCCAGCAGAGCACTTAAGCACATGCTTAATTTGAAGTCAATGGGATTGTCATATGTGTAATGTTAGGCTTGTGTCTAAATGCTTTGCTAGATCATGGCACCTCGCAGGGTTGAACCCTCAGCCTGCAGAAGGCATATGCACCAGGGAGCCCAGCCGAAGCTGTATTGTGAGGGCTTCAGTGGGCCTCTGGGGGTGCATAGCCTTGCCCCAGTCCTTTACACAGGGTGACATTCACCCTATAGGAATATTATAAAATCAGCTGTTATCTGTTTGATCATCATTTTCAGTGTGGAGATGAACCTGAACCAAAGCCCTGGATCCAAACACCCTGTGATGGGCAGATACTCAGCTGGAGCAGGCCCCATTTTAGGTTTGAGTGCACCTACCTCGATGATGCCAGCCAAGTAAATCAAACACAAGAAATACACTTGACTAAGTATAACACAGTGATCAAGTTTGCTGTGTACCCTCTCCACTAGATGGTATTCAAAAGATAAGCAGCTACGACTCCTAGCCACTAAATTGGTGGAGATATGGGCTGAACAGGTACAGGTTTCAAATCCTGCTTGCTGATGACCCATAAAAAAAAACAGTTTAACCTATAAGTGCTGATTCTCCATTGCTTTGCAAGTAGTACAGTCATTTTCACTGGGTGCAAAAGGCTACTACAAAATCAGAACGGTAGCACTTTATACCCCAATTGCACTCAGTGTGCACTGGTGTAAATGACTGGATGAGTTGCAGGGCAGCAGAGAATGCTTCAGGTACCAAACCAGCGGTAGTAACTCGGAGAGAATTCTAAAGCTTCCTTCTTAACAGCAAAAGAAGATTTCAGGGCACAGATCAACTCCGTCCCTCCTAGCCCCTTTCTCCTGTGTGCCACTGTCAGCCTTCACTGAAGTGCTTATTACCAGAAAGCTCCAGAAAAAGTCCTTTCCCTTTCCTTGCGGATTTTTTATTATACAGCCGCTAGCCAAACTGCATTCAGTCCCAGTATAATGCAACTGCTAACGTACAACTGACTACCTGGTTTATAGCAAAGCAACATACACCTGGTAACATGCTGGGCCAAAGTCATCTTTGGTGTAATGCCAATCACTTCACAAAGGATTGACATTTGCTAACCATCCTTTAACCCTGCCAGTCTGTTTCAGCTGAGTTATACAATGTCCCCTCCGTCATGTTTACAATTAGAACTTGGGCAGACCAAAGATCTGAGCAGCCTGAACGGTAAATAGATTAGCATCATCAACAGCAAAAGAAGTGAAGTGCGCATTTTTCTTTTCAAAAGCTTTTAATAGGACATTTTTTTTTTGTCATTTGTAAAGATTTACACTCTTTTTTTTTTTAAAAGAACATTTTAACCCAATTTTCCCCTTTAATACCATCTTTTGTTGCCCTGATCAAAGACCGAGTTTTTGGTCTATATACCTGATACAGTATAACAATATATTAAGTATTAAATACAAAGTTCTATCATATATGCTAGATTGTTACGGACATTGCAATGGTACTGTGCCTACTCTAGTCATCTCGTGTAATAGTGTACATGGATTATTATAGTCAAGGGGGCAGAAAAGGGGGACCAGGGCATAGCCTAATTTACAACAATAAATCTTTTTTATTTCTTTGTGCCTTACACCAAACCTTGTGTTGAGTGCAATCTATAGAAGCCAAAAACAGTGTTCCCCCCCCCTCCAAATTATCTACAGTTTAAATAACCTGTACTCTGTCTATGAATAGTTATGTGCAATGGCTGCAACTATGGAATTTACATTTTTCCAGACACGATCACCATCTCTTTTCCTCTCACACATAAGACTGGTAATGGCAGAATATTCTATTCCCATCTGTTTACAGTAAATCCACAATATTAAAGTGCTGGTGTGCTTCGAATGAACTGGAGCGCCATGTTACTGTGTATTAGCGTCAGGGCTGGCTGATTTCTCAGGGTGGACATGGTTTATACCAGTACAGTTCTTTAACAGTGTAGCACTGCAATATCCTAGAACTTTAGCTGAGCTACTCACTTCTAACCATTACCTTTATGCAGTCTTTGGAACTAGGTTATAAATCTTGGAATACACTAGGTCTGGCCCCAAATTTAGTAAAAGAAAATATTAGACCTAGCTGCTTCTCTTGCCAAGATGCTATGCACACTTTTAACAATTTCTCTACAGATTTCTACAAAAATATAAAAATTCAATCAACATAACCATTCTACAGAATTCCTGTGGATTTTGTAGATTTTTATTTAAAAAAAGGCAACTTCTATAAAACCCCCCAAAGGTATTTAAAATTATTTTAAGATTATTGCACACTCTGTAGTACATATATTTGTTTTTCAAAAGGGCAGCTAGAAAAAAAACTCTTATCAGTTAGAAAACAAATGATTTTACATGCATTTTTTTCCTGAATGCATCTTCGTACAGTATGTTTCTACTGATTGGTCTTTATTGAACATGAATGTATGATGTAAACTTTGTTTTATTGTTATTCACACAATCCTTGTCAGTAGGCAAAACCCCGAGTACTAAAAATGGAACAGTTTTTAAGTTAAACAGTTGTTAGGCTTCCTGTTACAGTTGGAGCTCTGAGCATGGATTGACATTACCTCACCTTCTTGCACCATGATTTCATGCTAACATATTGCATGTTATATCACAAGGAAGGTACTGTGTTGTGTAGACCTCTTATTATGCAGCTCCACTCCAGCTACAGAAACACATTGCTAGTCATTTAGCAAATTTGGGTACAGTAATTTTCGTGGACCAACCATTTTGCTGGGTTGTTTGGTATGCTCAAAAGGAAAGTCTAAAGCTCATTAAGAGTGTAAAACCAAAAAAGGGATTAAGAATATTTCTCAGGCTTAATGCACTGTAATTTTATTATTTCCTTAAATGGGATCAGGGTGAAGCACTAATGAAAGGTTTGTTTGTAACAATTGCTTTAATTGGGTTTAGTTTTGGATTTGGACTCGGATTATGAGAGAGAATGCTTTATGTGAGGGCACCCATTAGGACTCTCGAGCAGGGTAAAAAAAAAAAAAAAAAAAAGCAAGCCCACCATTCTAGCCAAGAAATAATCTATTTGGAAGAAACAGTAGAGAATGTTAATCTTTAAAATAAACTGATTACTTCCTGCTGTATAATCCCTGGGTTTTGTACAAGATTTGCAAAATCAATGGTGATTGTTTAGGAAAGTAAACTTCCTCAAGTGAAAATAAAAGTAACTTAAATCTTCATATAGATCTATTAAATATAGGGCATCTTCCTTGTCTATATTTATTTGACGCTAATCTCTATACAAAAAGGAACACTGGGAGAATCTCTGAGCCCACCAAAGGGCTTGGAACCAAGGTCTCCTAGGAGTTTGAAAAAAATCAGTGGAGCTCAAAGGATTTCAATCTCCTCAATGAGAGAACTAGTCATCTTGAATTAAAGTACCTCAGATCCTTCTCTTAATTACATTGGTGTAAGGCTAAATCTGCAAAGTCCTGTAAAGACTTATGCATGTGCTTGACTTTAAGCATGTTAGTAGTCTCATAAATTTAATTGGGACTATTCCCCATGCTTGAAATTAAGTGTGGATTTGTCTTTTAAGGAGCCTCAATCTGAAGTCGACTCTACTGAGGCTCAATGAAGTTCACTTCAGATTCACATCAGAGTAGCTGAGAGCAGGATTAGGCCTATTGGGCCAAATTCTGCAGTGCTTTATATTCTGCGTTCTCTCTCTGACTTCGATTTTACAAACAGAGATTTGCACGGGGCGTTAGCACAGACTTTAGCCCATGAATTTTGGAGATGATTGACATTAAGGACATGTTATAAACATTTGGTAAAAATTCTATCTTAATTTCTTCTCATACCACAATTGGAAAGAATTTCTGGTTAAAGCCTTTCCAGCTTGGAAGTAAATTGAAACTAGGGCCTTACAAATTAGCTCCCAGTGGTGGCACTGAAAAACTTCCCTGTTTTACTTAAGATAAATAGTTGTTGTACTGCAGGTTTCCCTACTCCTTTTGGTAATGACCTTCAGCTAGGCTCTGATTTTGCAAAGCATTCTTATTCAGGAAAGCATGTAAGCATATGCTTATCTTTAAGCACCTAAATCCTATTGATTTAAATGAGACAAATACATGCTTAAAATTAAGCTCATGCTTCAGGCCCAGATTTTTAAAGGTGTTTAGGCATTGCTGTGCACAGCACTGCAATGCCTAACTGATTTAGGAGCCAACACCTAATTTTAAAAGGGGTTTGGGCACTTAGGAGCCAAAATCTCCTGGGCAGTTGACGGTATTTAGCTCCTAAGTGTCTAAATCACTTTGAAAATGAAATGTAGGCTCTTAAATCAGTTAGGTGTTGCAGTGCAACAATTCCTAAATAATTTGAAAAATCTAGGTTTAAGTGCTTTGCTGGACAGGGATGGTCATAAGAACATGTTTAAATGCTTTCCTGAATCAGGGCTATATGGAGTTTAGCTAACCGCAGATCTTACTTAGGGGTTTGATTCTCCTCTCTCACAGGTGCAAGTAGGAGTAACTCCATTGAACTCAGTGGACTTAGACTAGTGTACAACTGCTGACATGAGAGCTCGGGACTCGGTTCTACATATCTAAAGATATTGGGTAAAATTTTAAAAAGTGCCCATGGGATTAGGTGTCTAAATCACTTGGGTGCTTTTGAAAACTGCATCCATTGACAAGTTTTTAAGAACCACCATTGTCCTCAGTGGCAATATATTTAATACCTTTTTATAAACCAATATTGTGTCACGCTAGTATGGAGTTAAATTCTCTTTGCATTAGAAATCTTCGTGCATCTGTCAACATACTGTACATTCCTGGTCTAGTGCACCTGGTTTGACTCTGATGGGTGATTTAACTTGAGTTTGGAAAATTATTCGATTATTAAAAAAATTCCATTGCACTTGTAAAATATTCAAATGACTATTTTCCACAGAAAGCTGTTGAGTTTAAAGGGGGGAGGTTACATTACAGTTCAAAATTATTCTCCTTCCTTGTTGACTGTGGGATATATTTCCTCTGTAATGCACTAATTGGCTCTACCCTGTGCTTTGCAAAAAAACCAAACCAAACCAAAACAAAAAAGGATTAAATATGTATTTTTATGTTAAAATGTCCATAAAACCCAAACTTTATCTCAGAAATATTCTGAGATACATAAAATAGAAGAAAATTAAACAAGATTTTAGTCACAAAATGTACTACATCCCGCAATACTAGAGTCAATTAATTTAATAAAATATAATATACATATAGATTCTGCACAATGTATTGCTTTTACCTAAGCAGAACATATGCTTAAGTAAGCATGATATAGGTTAACCACTCTTTAACCAGCTGGTTCTTTCAACTTTCTTTGGAAATTTTTACCCAGTGCCATTTGAGAATACAGAGGGTTTTTTGTTAGTTTTTAATTTGTATTTTTTTTTTATTACACGAAAAGAAGAAAATATTTGGCACCAACAGAAATATAATTCAGGGGTCCATTTCTGTTTGATCAAAGGAAAAACTAGGAAGTGTCAACAAGTCTGTCTTTGGGGTAGGAGATGTTGACATACTGTCTGGAAGCAGCGAATCTCCTATATCCATTGAGTCCTTGGAATCACAAGATGGAGCACGCCTTCGCAGGCAAATGTCTGCACTGGGAGGTGAGATACCATGAGATCCTCTAGGTAACAAACTTTGTCCATCTGGTGGATCTATAGATATACACGGGGGGCTCAGTTTTTTCTTCTGCCGTGCTCCTTGCAAGCCTTCCATTTCACTTAAGACCTGACTTATGAAGCCAGAAGAGCTAGATGTGGAATGGTGCTGAGGGCTGTTTTGCATGGAACAAATTTCTATGGAATGTCTCCTTTGATCATCTAACCAAGATGATGGTTTTCTGAGAAGACCCTGGGTATCTACACTGTAGTATTTCTTCAGGTCCTTCAAAGTAACATTGCTGCTATTGCCTAGGTTCCTCTTAGGAGTTAGAGGTGGAACCACTGAACAGGCACTCAAGGCTGTACAAGTTCCTGAAGTGAAAGGCTCCAAAGAGCTGTTTATTTCAGATACTTCTTGGTCCATCGAGTCTCTAAGTGTCTCTTGATATGAGCCTGTACATGCACACAAAGCTGGTGTGTGCTTGGATATATTATACCAATTGTGGGAATGCTGAGTGCGAACACTTGATCGGCCCCAGCAGGCCGATTCGCTTGCTTCTGATGGGGTCTCTGTGGATACAGCTGCCACATTTGTATCAGAGAGTTCATTCACCTCAGCAGGCAAATTGTCTTTGCTTTCAGAGCAATACATGTCCAAGGAGTCATTCCTTATTGCCACCTGTAGCAGAGTGCCACGGAATTGGGGAGGAGGATAGTTGTCGGATAAAGAGAGACACACCAAACAAAGGTTAGTACAAGGAAGGCACAAAATTAACAAGGCAGGTTGTCATGCCTGGGGCCTAACTCTGCTTTGAAAAAACACTAACACAAATGCAGAGAAAATCCAATGACTCCTATATTCTAACACAGAATACATATTATAGTAACTCCATGACTTCATTGGAGTTGCTCTGGGGTTACACCAGTACAAGTTAGAGTAGAATTTGGACTTGAATGCTTTAAGAATATCAGCTCTCAGGTTGTATCTCTAAAGTATATAGGATTAGATAATCCAAACCAAAAAACTCATCAAAACTTTTTCCAGGATTTGGCTTTATTTTCACTTCTGCAAATGAGGAAGGGGTTAATTCAAAGCTCATGGAAGTCAATGGGAGGTCCTCCATGGACTTCATTAGGCACTGGATCAGGGTTTACTTTAAGCACACAAATTGTCCTGCTGAAATCAATGGGATTACACATATGCTTGAAGTTAACTTTGTGCTCAAGTGCTTTGCTGGGCAATGAGCTGAAGTCCTAAAAAAAGGGAGTTTGGAACACTGTTAATGAAATATAAACACCCCTCCCCCCCCATGCACTAAGCCCTGCTCCTGCCAGCCCATACTCACGTGTGTAGTCAGAGTCCAATAGAGCTACCCCCAGCATACCCATCTGCGTTTGCCATATCTGGGCTTAGTTATCCTACCTCTGCATTCCCAGTGTGCCCTATCCTCTATGCATTCATCTTTTTTAGCATGCAAATCTAAACAGTACTAGAACAGTGCATATCTTTGGCCCTATCTAGGGACTGGTTTGCGTAAGAACGCAGTCAGTTACTACTGCCAGCCACTGCTCTCGCTCAAGCTGGCAAGGCACATGCTTTTAGCACTCACACGCCAATGGTCAAAACCCACTTGAGACTGAAGAAGGGAGAGGGGGAAATTTTATATAAGATCTTCAGGGCAAGGACTGTTTATTATGTGGCTGAAGACATTGTTGGTGCTAAATAAATATGGGCCCAATCCTTGATCCTAAACATGCTAAGTGTCCCCAAATCTCAAATAATTGTCTGGTATTGAATACCTTTATGTGATAAAGAATTACTTGAAAATTCTTGTTGGTAATATGATTTTTATTAAAGTGAAATGGATACCTCTACAGTGATGCATCCATAATTATTTCCACCTATTATAAGTGTGAGTTCAGGTTCCTCAAGGGAGGTTTTGCCTACACTGTTTGGAGTCAGATACAGGCTTATTTTCCCCATGGCTGCAAATTGGCTCTGAGCAGCACCTTTACATGGCAGTTTTACCTCCCCATTTTCAGCAGTCATTGTGTTCCATAGTGCTACGTGCCCCTTTGCTAAAGGATTTATACATCATTTTAATAGCTCTTCATGCAAATGTCTCATCTTGGGGAGATTGCTTATTTTCCTCTTTACAATATTTGAAAAAAAAAATGCAGGTGGCCCCACTTTAATATACCAGGATGAAGAGATGGGCTATTAATTGTAATAACACTTTTGTCATCTAGCAGCTCAAAATTACTTTTTTAAAATGAAAGTTTATGAACTAGTCCATAAATATCAACCAGTTCATTTTTTTTCTAGGAAAATCTCCCATAGACTACAGGACATACACCGACCCTGATCAATGTTCCCTCTAATTTTTGACAGGCCGTGTACGCAAAAAATTTCTTCTGTGCAAATTGTTGTGCTCCTGTGCAAATTTTTGTGCGCGTGGTATTTCGCTGTGTGCGCGGGGTTTAGGATCTGTGTGCGCACGCACAGCTTAGAGGGAACAGTGACCCTGATCCTCCAAAGGTTTATGCAACACACACACACACCTCCCCTGCAAAGATGTAAGCATGAGCCGTCCCTTTGAGTTTAATAAGTCTTCCCCTATACTTCAAATTAAGCATGTGCAAGTATTTGCAGGAAAGTTTACATACACAAATATATATATGCACACATATACATAATAATATAAAAATACGTTCGTGTGGGTATATGTTCTCACACTCAAATATTTGTGTGTGTTTATATTACTAATATGTATCTGGAATCTTGATAGAGTTTGCATGCTCACCTCTCTTATTTGTACCACAAATTAGAAATTCTGTATTAATGTGCTTAAATGATAGACTGCAATGTTTATTTGACAGCCTGGAGTTAAACTCAAGCTGCTAACCTGAGTTAAAAGCCAAGCTGCCATTTCTTCACTGCTATTTTAACCTGAATTAGCTGGTCCGAGTTAAGTACATCTTTTGCTGCAACGTAGGCGTACTCTGGTCTGTGTTCCCATTGAATAGAATGGTAGACTTCACATTGATTTCAATGGGAGCAGATTAGGCCAATTCTCAACCCTTTTGAAAATCCCACATGTTGTGACATAGGATAGACTATTGGGAACATTCTGGGTCAGATTACACGCTCGTACATGTTTGCATCTCCCACTGGTTTTACCTGGAGTTCTGTGTGTTAAATTTAAGGCATTAAGGCCTGATCCTCAGCTGGTGTAAATTGGCATAGCTCTTGAAATCAATTGAGCCATGCTGATTTATAGCAGCTGCGGTTCTTGCTCTTGAAGTGCAAACCAACATTCTATTAAGAATTATCCTGTAGTCTTATTCAGCAGTAACCACTATGGGAAATGTGAAGAAAATGGAGTTAAAGAAGATGGCTAACATGGTAATTTATATTAGAAATACCAGCCAAAAGGTTGGAGCTGTTACCCATCAGAAGCTGAGGGAGGATATTCATGAACTGGAAACATTAAATCAATTAGTTTCCCCATTAGTGTCGACTGGGCTGCCTGGCTGGCCTGGTGCAGTCTAATACACATTGGGAATTTAACTTGTCAGTTTAATATTACAGATTAATGTAACTGCTAACCTTAGTGCCTCAGATTCATTTTTAGGGCTCAATAAATTAACTGTCTTATTTTCTCAGCGTAAAAAAGGAAGATCATTTGAATAAATGAGGATATATTTTATTCAAGTAATACGTTATTTGGGGAAAAATAAAAATGATCCACTCTGCATTTTATTTATTTACACACACACTATATATATATATATATATATATATATATATATATATATATATATATATATATATAAATAAAAAATCAGACACAGGAAACTAACTATTGGGTAAAGATGAGCTACAAAATTAGCCAAATATATGGCTCTGATTCAGCAAAACACTTTTAACATGTATTTAATATTTAATTTTATAATGTGAGAGTTAAGCTTATGCTTAAGTGTTTTACTGAACAGGTACAGACTTAAACATATGCTTAAAGTTAAGCACATGTTTAAGTACTTGGCTGAATCAGGGCCTATATCATTGGCAATTAGACAACTGATATGCGGCCAAGAATAAGTGTCCTCAAAACCCAATAGGGTTTGGTTAAGGCATACATTTGTTAGAAAACAGAAGAAATTAAACTAAAGGCAAATTTTCCGAAAGTTCTTAAATGACTTAGGAGCCTCAGGCCCATTTTCAAAAGCGACTCAGCACTTCGGTGTCTGTCTCACTGAGTTTCAGCATCAGCCACATCTACACTCCAAGCTGGGGTGGGATTCCCCTGCTCACCTGCACATACTCCCGCTGGCTCTCATTGAGCTTGCACGAGTATAAATTGAGCTTGCACTAGTGGCCACGGCAGCATGGGTCGCGGCAGCAGAGGCATTCCATACCCGTTGGTTGCAGGTGGATTTGTATTCTGCATGGCTCAGCCACGCCTCCACTGCTGCTAATCATCCTACCACGGCTACCTTGCTATTTATACTTGGGCTAGCACGACTACGTGTACACGAGCAGGGCAATCACACCCCTATCTTGTAGTGTAGATGGAGCTTTGGGCTCCTAAATCACTTAGGCACATTTGACTCCCCCCCCCAATCTAATAAGGAAAATACTCTTAGTTTAGGTAAAAACAAAAGTAGCTCAACTTCATATCCCTGCTCTAGAAAAGGTACATTTCCCACTTCTGCTTGTTCAGACATAAAAGGTCTGGCTTCCTTAAAGCAAAACACGTTTCCTTGTCAAAAGCGATAGCTCTTCCCTATGAGAGGAAATTACAGCAGTCATTGAGTTGATTGGGGAGAGTTGTCTGCAATCACTGTGCACTCTCAAATGTTGGGGACAGCATTGCGTAGCGGTTCGGAACTAGTTCAGTGAACTCCAGTGACCCCTAAGGAACATTTGGCTATATCAATGAAAATGCTAGGAAGGACAAAGTATTAATCAAATGGAGAACGTTTAGGCCTATTGCCAAAGGAGTTGTAAGCCATCACGTGGCTCTTTAGAGAACACTGAATGGGTTTCTCTTCAAAAAAAGATCAACCAATCTTTTTGGGATTATTCCTAAATGAGGGTTACAGAGCTCATGAAATTGCGATATAAAGGTTAGTAACCCATCAGTTAACTTAGTAAGCCACCAGTCTTGAACTACAGCAGGTTCACAGTCACAGCTCTGCTTACCTGCCTACGAAGTAATCTTTCTGCAGAGGGAGAATGCAAAGGTGGGGGGATCTTGGATTTGCTTTCCCAGTCCAAATTGCCATGTGGTCTTAGGTGGTGGAAATGATCTTTTGGGATTTGCAGGAGAGAACTGGTGTCAGCAGGCTGCGACTGCACGGAGGCTGTTGAACCTTGAGAAAGGGACAGGAAACAGGAATGTGACACACATTCATCTGTAGATATCTCCCATAGCTTAATAACCTTTCAGTGAAAACTCTCCCATTGGACCAGACAGGCATTGCACAATGAATACTTTTTAACATCCTGATTATCACTTCAAAAGTTTTTTTTCTCCTGCTGATAATAGCTCACCTTAATTGATTAGTCTCATTATAGTTGGTATGGCAACACCCATTGTTTCATGTTCTGTGTGTATCTATATCTTCCTACTATATTTTCCACTGCATGCACCTGATGAAGTGGGTTTTAGCCCATGAAAGCTTATGCCCAAATAAATTTTAGTCTCTAAGGTGCCACAAGGACTCCTCGTTCTTTTTGCTGATACAGACTAACACGGCTCCCTCTCTGAAACAGGTAGGAGTTCACTTCACTCAGCACTGAAATACAGCCACTTTTTAGATGGAATAGGGCAACCATTTAAAGGGTACCAGCAACACTATACAGCATCTCAGAACAGGGTGTGTAGAATACTTTGTCCAGTTAAAGCAATGGGAATTTTGCCAGGACACCGAGGCAGATGTAAAACATAAGGTATTTAATTGGTTATAACATGGTTATGAATAGGACATTAGTTTTCTCTGATCAGAAAACAGTACAGACCGCCCCCCCATGCTGGGTCACTGGCTGAGGGCTGTCTCAGAGGGAGGATGAATGGCTAGGATCATTTCTTGGAACATCTCCGGTTTTCCTCAGAGGTCTCCAATCCAAATCCTGACTAGGTCAGACCATTCTTAGCTTCTAAACCCTAGATGATCATAGCCAGAAAAAAAAACAAAACACATTTACCCTAAACACTCCTACTTCCTATACCTTGTTTAATCTGAGCTACTTAACAAGTGATCAAAACACAGTGCATCAATGGCCAGCACAAACTTCAGGGTCCAACGTGGCTTTGAAGAATCATGCAAGAGCTTTTCTTAAATATCTGCCCTACTTCCAAATGGGACTATTTATCCAGGATTCCCTAGGGAGTAATACAGGCTCCTCAGATTCAACTGGTGTCAGCCAGTGCTATTCATTTTACCAAGATGGGAACTGAACAGTGCAAGTTCAAGGTAAACAAAGGACTAGGAAGAAGCCCGGGTTTGGCTTGCAAGCTAGCTCAACGTAGGAACAAAGACACCTGGAATAAGCAGCAACATGCACAGCAGCAGAAACTCCCTCCACAGCAACATGAGGATCTTTTTAAAAGCCAAGGAAGTTTCAGTGACCTTGGGCTACACTGACACTAATCCTGGTCCCATTGAAGTCAAAGTGAGTTTTGCCATTGATTTTAACGGGCTAAGATTTCACCCCAAGTCTTTCCATTGATGTGAATGAATCCTTTAAAGGGACAGTATTTGTCCCTAAGTCTTTCATATTATGCCAATGCCTTTTTCCAACCCCAGGTTCATCTTGCTCTGTTGTCTCCATATTTTATTTCTGCTGTTAAACTATAGCTGTGCATTTGAATTCCTATTACTCTGCAAATTTCAACATCCCATTTCTAATCTGTTCAAATCTTGTATCATTCTGAACAGCTCTATGAAATTATGCCCCTGTTAGAAGCTTGCAAATGGTAATGCTCGGGAAAATCTTTTCTGCCTTACCTAGGACAAGAGCCTACAAACTGTTGTCTATTAAGAGCAGGTGCAGATAAATTAAAGGAAACTATATTAACTGACCAGCAGAAGGTATTGCATAGCCTACTGTGCAACACAAGAATTTCTGCCAATTGCATCCCCAAAATATTGACCATCACAACAACAGTGAAATCCTGATGGACAATACGGTCCAGGGGTAGCACCTGAAAAAAATGCAAATGTAAACCTAAGAAAATACCTGCACTAAGGGTCCCTTAAACATACACTTACCCATTTTGCACAGATAGATGCTACTGTAGCTGCAATTTGTGGCACCAGTCTATGGAAACCTGGCCCTATATTTTAATTGAGAACTCTTCTTGTCCAACCCAGTCCACTCCATCAAACAACCTTTGAATGGGAAAACCCATCTTTGAACTGTAATTTACATTTTAAACACAAACTCTACCCGGTTATTTCTCTAAACCAGCCTGTCAGTGTTTTGTCACTGCACAATAACACAACTTAGCATTCCCTGGTGTGTTCCATCCCAGGATTTCAAAGTGCATTACAAACAATAAGTCTCACAAGCTCCCTCTGTAAAGAGGCATCTGAGGCACAGAGAGGTTAAGTGACTTGCTCAAGGCCACCTGAAGTATTAGTGGCAGAGCTGAGAATAGACTACATATTTCCTGACTCCCACTCTGTTTAGCCACAAGACTGTGCTTCTCTCCCAAGCATGATACACATTTAACCTATTAGTACTTCCTTGGAGACTCTAAGAAACATACAGAAAAGGACTTCAAAATTCTCCTGAGGGAAGAATGACCATTATTTTGGATTTCATTTTGATGTCATGGTTGGTTTTACAACAGGGATAATGTGTACTACTTTGTAATGAGCTCCCAGTAAACACTTTGGAGACTGATTACAGATATCAGCTTTGCTCCAATGCTTTGGTCAATCTTAGGCCACACTCATTGCTTCATATGCTATGAAGAAGGAAAGACTGCCCCAATACTCCAGTTTATTGTTCTCTCTAAAGAATAGAATTCATTATCTCTCTTCAGTCTCACAGGAGGAACCACGACCCTGTCAATCCAGGGAGGGGTGAGCTAACCTGAAAATGTTCTGAATTGGGGATCCATTTGGGAGAACGTGTCTGTGACCAGGTATATTTGCCCTGCCCTGGGCCAGAAGGGGTTAACCCTGTACTTTGGACTAAGGAAGCCTCGCCCCCTCTCCCTGCTGGGCATGCTCCAACTGGAACCACACTATAAGAGGGAGCAGTTCAACTCAGTCTGGGGAGGAGAGAGGACGGGTGTTGCATGCTTCTGTCCGGAAACTGTGGGAGCCCCAGACCGCAGAGGCCATGTACACTGAGACCCAGGTAAAATCAGTGGAAGCCCACGAGGAAAAGGAGCCACTGGGAACATTGCCTGCTGAATACCCTGGAGAACCAGAGGACCTGTAGACTACGTAGCAGGAAGACAGAGTTGGAAGTAGCCCATGGGAACCAGACATTGATCCGGTTGTGGTACCAGGAACAGAGTCAGCATGTTTCAGTGGGATCCGCGCTGCCCCTGGGCTAGGACCCGGTGGAGTAGGGAGGGCCCAGGTTCCTCTACCTTGGCCACCAACCTACCCCTGGGTGGTGGCCTACTTCCCTTTTGGCCAGTAGGCCATACTGCCTGGTGCAGGAGGGCTGTCCTATAACTCTGACTGGTAGGCCATATTGCCATGTGCTGAAGGAGGGTTCTATTGACGCTGGCCGCTAGGCCTTGCTGCCCTAAATCTAAGGACAGCCCCACTGACTCTGACCATTGGGCCACCCTGTCCTAAGAAGAAGAGCGGTTATTTGGACAGCAGGACAGGCTGTCACAATATTTCAGAAACAAGAAGTGAGGAGACACTCCTCTAAAGATAACTTCTGCTGGGATTTTCATTCATGGGTCTTAGTTTGCTGGGGTGAGACTGGTGGAGCTTCCACAGTTCTTAAGAATTCTGACCCCTGAAGGCAGCGAAAGGAGGGTAGAATGTAAGACGGGTCCACTGCTGCCAACCACCTGCCCTCCCAACAGTCCAGTCACTTCCTTTTTTCTGAACCCTTTAAAAAGTTTTGGTTCTAAAATGGGTGTAAGGTTCAGATGGAGGAAGTTTTTATTCTAGACTGGCCAAATTTGTTAGTCTATACCTGATAGATGGGCTTTTCAAAGCCATTTTAGGCATCTAGAGACCTAATTGCCATCAGAACTGATACATAGCTGTATAGGTAGCTTTGATACAAATAATATGTAGCGACATAGGTAGTTCCGTAGCTACACTTTGAAACCCCCAGGCCTGATATGGTCAGCGTGGAGAGATTTGTACCTGACCGTGATTTCTGATGAGATGTGTTCCTCTCAGCCTGGGAGTTGGCACAGGAGCCAGAGTATGGAGGCTGGAACATATAGCTGTCATTTGGCAAAGAGTGGGTGCGACCTACGGAAGGCTTTCTCACACTCAGCAAGTCCTGGCTGGGGGACAGTGTCAGAGTGTCATCTTTGGAGAGGCGATCAGTCTACGAAAGAAGAGAGAGAAAACATCACAGAGTTGGAAGACCCGGAGAACCTGGGACCCCTAGCAACAGCCATTGCAATAAATATGGGGCATGATGGTGCATGCAAATTGTCGATATGTACAAGGTCGACTGAAACAAAATGAAACTTACACAAATGGATCTACTAGGAAGCTATTCCCCTAATTTTATAGTGTCACTAAACCATCACACAGAATGAACCAAATAAAATACTGGGAAACAGAGGAAAGCAACACTGCAGTAATAAACCATGACTATTTCAGGAATAGTTGAAACAGGCATCATGCCTCAAGGCCCAGCAATGCACACATGCTTTTTGCATAACTCTGATCATATCAAAAGATAATCAAGCCTCCCATATGTGCCCTCCCAAGTCAGTTAGACTTTTGCAAAGGTAAGTACGTAACAGTCACCCGTCTTCTAAGAATGGAGAAACAATATAGTTCGCAGAAGATGTACCCTGCTTTGACTTCCACTGTCATTTTATTGCTTTTTCTTTCCTTTTCTAGTAATAATTATTAATGACGCTTTTTTGGCAGGACATTAAATTTGATTCTTCAGGGCATAAACCAATCTCTATTAGAGATATAGATAAGACCTAACGTGGGGGGCTGATTATCCCACATCTGCTAGTGCAGGCTTCTTCCAAGCTTTCTCTGAAGCATTTGGCACTGGCCACCATCAGAGACAGATACTAGATAGACTTTGGGTCCGATTCAGTAGGGCAATTCCTATGTTCTTGCATTCTAAAGAAAATTATAAGGTGTTATCAAACATGGAAATAATGTAAGCCCAGTGATGTATTTCTAACAAAAGAACTACCTCCTTTATAAAGGACTCCATAAGAAATCATAGAAAACAGAGAAACATGCCAATGTAGTTCAGTAAAGTACATCTCTGATCCCCTTCTTTCAGAGTAGTTTAAAAATTATCTACTGGCAAATTTATCTTCCACTTACTCTGAGCATTACTATTTTTCTGAAATAGATATTCTGAGGTTTTTTCTAATTTAGTCCTCTAACAGAAGCAAAATTTCATTAGTGTGTTTTGTGTACACAGTAAAACAGGACAAGATTAAATGGAATTTACAACAAAAAAAAAAAAAGAAGAAGAAGAAGAAAAGGAGGGGGATCACTGTTGTAAAACTGGCCAACTAAATCCAAGTTCACTGCCATAAAAAATTGTTTTCAGTCTTCATGAATTTGCTGATTTAGATATAAATGATATTCATTAGGGACTGCAGTCTCCTGCTATAACTCAAATGAGCAGGGCAAGCTCAATTCTGGTAATGCTGACACTTCTGGTTTGAAATCCTCCTCACCAACCTGCATGCACACACCTTTCTCTACACATCATTCTGCTTAATACAAGAGATGGTCCAAAAACTGGAATTTCACATTCAAATCCATTTGGATTTGAGAGCAGATCCAAATCCACTCTCCTTGTCTAGGTTTCCAAGCAAGATCCAACTCAGAAGGGGCTTATTTTCCAGTTCAGATGCAGCCAAACTCTTCTGAGATTTCAGCCTCAAATAGGAGAAATCTTGAGAGAACAGCTAATTTCATGAAAGCCATTTAAAAGCCTGAAAGGTGATCCCATGAGAAACAGCTCACACAGACTTCAGTGCTGTCAGATTCCTAATCTCTACCCAATCTGGATCCAGACTGGAACACTGCGCTCCTCAGCCCACCTCCACTAGATATCTTATTTTGAAACAAAATGTTCCATACAAAATGTTAAATGTAGTTTACAAAATCTTTTGTACATGATACCATGAAGCATGATGGGAAATATTGTCACGGTTTAAAGAAGGTGTAGCCCAAATAAATATTAATTAGGATGATAGAAAATTTATCAACAACACAAACATCCAGAGATAGGTATATGGACGACATATAAAACAAGAATGGATCCAAAAATGTTGGAAGAGAAGTTATGTCTGTTGTACAGCAGAAAAAAAGCACTTGATCGCTACACATCAGCTAAAAATGTCTAATGTTTCAAAAAGAAGATGGTTAAAGCAGGGCTCAAAATACTGGTAATTTTTTACAAAAAAGAGAAAGGAATCCAATATTGGTTGCTAATGGGAGTTCACAAAACAAGCAGCATCTCTGAGAGATCCGCAGCGGGTATATTTCAAAAAAGTGTATCTGGCGCCCATCCCCAAAGCACTGAGGGCACCTATGTTCACAAAATCTAGTCACTTACAAACCAAGGGGATGTAGATAATCCTTCTGCATCAGGCACATGAGCTATTTGCTCATGGGTGTGTCTTTTATGCACACAAACATTGATTTGTTTCAGATGCAGAGAAAGTTTCAAGATTCACACCATCCATTTTTTGTGGGTGGGTATTTATTTTTTTTTTTGAAGATAATGTAATGTTTTTACATATGATGCAAAAAATAAAAATAAACTGCCCTCTTCAGATAAAAGATTAGGTGCTATTTGGAGATAGAGTTGGACCGAAAACACCATTGTGATTAACCATGGGACAGCAGTATTTAGAACCCTGTAAACATCAGAATATATAGTGACCAGTGTATGTACATTGCTTTCCAGAGCATTAAGTAAGAGTGTGTTAGTATCATCAGGAAAAGAGTCATCCGTCAGAGCTAAGGACCAGGACTTTTCAGAGAGAATATCTGACGTCAGAGACAGAGCCTCCATCTCAGCTAGAGGGATCTAAACAAGGGAGAGATGATTAAGCATAAGAAACCAGGACACAAATCTTTTGAAAAAAAGCATCATCGTCTAAATACTGAAGCATTATCCCTAAAATAAGAGCATCTATGTCACGCATGTCATTGCGGTAGATAAAACCGTAAGGAAATGGAGTAAGAAAACCCATTACATTCAGCCTTAAATACTTACAAATAACTCACAATAGATTTTACAATTGTACACTAAAGGTGCTGTGAGAAACACTGGTTTCTATGTGACAAATCGAGGAATAATAAGAGTAATAATACCTGGCTCTTATATAATGCTTTTCATCAGTAGATTTCAAAGCGCTTCACAAGTTTTAATGTATTTATCCTCACAACACCAACAGGAAGTGAAAGTAACAGTAGCTTAGGTAGTATGTAGATAAATATGTATTTTTATTATTCTAATGACATCTAACTATTAGAGGCATTGAGAACCTCCAAACTTCGCTGATATCTCCTATCCTTAAATGCTATGGCGATGTTGCAGTTGTGTTTGACTCTAGCCTATCTTGTTTGGATCCTCATGGGATACCCTCGACACCAAAATCATCTGATTAGGATGCAATCAGCTGTTCATGTATGCATCTTTAATGCAGTGTAAAGAATGACACCTATCTAGGGAGACTTTCATTATAGGATCTCAATCTACTTTCCAAATGTGAATTGAGTCTCTGCCATGTGAGGCAGGTAGCATAACTTGTTTACAGATGGGTAAACTGAGGCATAAAGTCTTGATCCGCGGTCGGCTGCAGTCAGTGAGATTCTTCCCAGTCACTTCAATGGTCTTTGGATCAGGTACTAATGGGCTTTGAATCATTTATGGGATTTAGTTAACCCACTTAGGTGCTTTTGAAAACCCCATTGGGCATCTATATGCATCTTTAGACACCTAAATATATTTGAAAATCTGCCCTCTGTGACTTCCCCAGGGCCACAGCAAGTCAGTGACAGGGTTAGTCCTTTCTAAAAAAAAAAAAAATCAAGCAAAACATGCAGCCTTCAGTGGAGGGCGCTCTCTCTTGAGGCACACACGACCATCTAATGGGAAGCACAATGTGTCATTGCTTTGTGCTTTGAGGTGGCTGTCTAGACTGCCCAAAAGAAAGGGCAGTGTTCTCCTAACAAAGCAGAGTCACTGTTGTCAGCAGCCTCAAAGCCAGATGCTGGATTTAAAGCGTAGGTTTGACTTTCTATGCACTCTCTCTCAAACCGGATATGTGTTTTACCGATTGTCACGTACTTCTCTATGGGTGTGTGGTTAGCGAAGGGAGTGTTTTATAGGCCTTATATAAAACTGATTCATGCACAACTACAGCTTCTACATCAAGACATAGGTCCACAGTGCTGCCTCTAGGGCTCCCGGTATGTCAGCATTTCCTCTCTTAATTCAAAGGATTAGCACTTTTATCTTAAGCGTTCAAACAGTCTGTTTCCACAGCAATGCGTCTTTCAAGAGAAGCTGTGGAGACCGAAGCCTGCCATATCCAACCTCGCAAAGAGTTGGTTTCTCCCACACGCCTGCTTTTGGAAATGGTATCATACTATTTCACCTGGGGCTGATTAAATCTAGTGATGGATGAACCTCAGAGATTTGGCTGAGATAATCATGAGACTGATTGTTCTTTTGAACTCTATCCAAACCCTCTCACCCTCTGAATCTGTGACACAGGGCTGGCTAGCAATCTTACTGGACAGGCTTTCTGGTGGGATTTCCAGTGTGTCCTTTGGAGTCAGGAATACAATGAACTGCCAGCGGCAGAGCTGTTCTAGCATCAGTCACGGTATCCCAGAGCTTCTGTCTCTGGTTGTGGATGGAACCAGGAAATGTAGATCAGAGGCACTTGCAGCTCTTGCACACCTGAGTCCACTAGAACCCAGCTGCCACTGAGGCAGCACAAACGAGCCAGAGAGACGCCCTAATAGGGCCATTGAGAACTCCCCCAGCATGGCAGATGGATTCCTAGCTGGCACAGGACTGATATTAGTAGATCTATGCCAGCCTCTATGGGCCCTCCTCCACAGTCTAAGGTCATGGTGAGGAAAAAGGGGATGTGGCCAGTATGTGTTGGATGCAGGTAATTCCTGGCTGGTGTAATGGACCTTTGGGGGCCATTATTAGTTGGGATAGTTTAGAGCAGCCCCGAAGCTGCTCTAAGTTATGTGGACAGCCATACAAGCTCTCAGCAGTCCCCAGGACTGAGGAAACAGAAAAGGTAACAAAGCTAGCTTGTCCCTTCCATCACAGGTTTTAAGGGAGACCTCTGTCTGTTGGTTAATAATCCCCAGCATAATGAAAGTGATAATTAACAACTAGGGGGTAAAAAGTTATCCCAATATTGTGAAATCTATAAAGGTACAGTTCTCATGGTATCCAAACTTGTTCTCCCTGCCTAATGAAAAGAAAAGTTGAATAATTTATAGTACTCAATGAGCTGGTAAATAAATATACTAATAATTTAATAAGAAATCTTCAGATATTTTTATCTGATAAAATAAAGATAAGATATTTTTAGCAAAAATTACAGCACTATTGGATTTCGCTCAGTCAAAATGAAAACAATAAAAAATGAGGGTATTTGAATTAGCCTATGTCATACGAAAAAGTGTTTGCCCTAAGGAGTAATGGATAGGAGAAAGCAGGAATTTTATTTCAACTACATTAATTTAAAAAAATTGAGTGGTATTATTTTAACAGTTTAAGGCCCCAGTTCAGGAAAGCACTTACACACATGCTTAAGTCCACTCCTACTGAAGACAGCACTTAAGTACCTGATTAACTTTAAGCATATACCCAAGCTTCACTGACTTCTTTGGGATATAAGCACTTGCTAAAGTGCTGTCTTGCTTTCTCGAATTGGGTTCAGATTGGAGATCAGGACCCACTCGCAAGAGGCCTATTTAGAGAGACATATGGGGCTGGAGTGTAAATGGGCATTGCTGCAGAATGGAGAGATGCCCCTTCACACTACCCTCTGATCCGGTCCGTGAGCTCCCATCCTACAATCCAGTCTGCGCGGTTGGATCCCGGCACCTGTGCAGTTGCAACGCATGAATCCAATCTCAGGATCTGGGCTACATTTGGTCATCATCCTAAGGCCACTCATATATAGAGAAATTTAGCTTTGGATTTAGTACATTAAGGAGGGGAGATTAAATCCTGCACACTTGTTCTAGCATGGATATATAATATCTTAAACAGAGATAAGTTAACTTGCCCTCCCATAAAATAGCCCTGATGACTTAGGCTTCAAAATCCCTATGGCTAGTATCGATTAAACCCCACCCCCAACTTTATCTTTTCAATACAGGTCTCAGTCAAATTGCCTTGGACAGAGACTGTGCAGGAAATTAGGAATATTAACCTGTTTCTCAGAGTTGTAATATTCAGGAGCTGGAAGGGCATAATGATGGCACACAGAGCCTGACAGGTTGTCCATCAGCTTCAACTCTCCTTCCAGAGATTCCTGGATCAGCAGTGATATGGTATCAAACAAGTGTCTTTCCTGGGAGGGGTGCCGTATAGCATGCAGAAGGATAAGGCAAGCCAAAGAGAGAGAAAGAGAGAGAAAGTGAGGGACAGAGACAGAGGGAGAGAGTAAAAGGACAGGGGAAAACAGGAAGAAGAAAACCATAGTTTTCAGAGAGAGATTAGCAGTAATAGAAATGATCAGGAAGGAAAAGGATGAGATAGAGGAGGAAAGAGAACAGTGCAGTAATTTCACAGTCAGAAGCTTTCTCAGACATCACTAGAGACAGGACTGAAGCCAGATGCCCCGGGGAACTGTGGGACATTTCAGGCTTGGGCCCATCTTCAGACATTACTCCCACCCTGAACGACCATTACTAGTTATTCTGAGTTGCAGGAGTCTGGCAGGGCCATTGTAACAGACTCCAATTGCTTGTTACTGGGAACTTCTAAAGGAAACTATTGATGTAAGACGTCTATGAAACACTTAACGGCAACATTTTCAAACATGGGAGTCTAGCGTTAGGCCCCTAAATCCATACCTGGGCACCACAGAAATGAAAGCAGCCTGACTGTTGGAGGTGCCATGCATTCTCCAATCTCACTGACTTCCATGGAGGTTGTGGATGGTCAGCACCGGTGACTATCAGGCCACTAATTTAGGTGGGTTGGGTTAGGTAAATATGGGTTTAGGTTCCTAACTTCAAGTTCCCACCTTTAAAAATGTTGGCCTTCGTGCATACAGCAGAAATATTATATATGATAACATATAATTTTCACAAACAGCACAGGGGTCATTTAAAAGTTGTCCCTTTTGTGCAGGGAAGAGCCAATATGTACAATGAAATGAGGACCTTTGTTACAGTCAAATGGCACGCAATACAAATATTCTAGGGAATATGCAAGCAAAGGCGCATGCTGACCACATGACCTTGCAGAAGCGCATTCTGAGAACTGTATTCCTCTACCACCATGTATTCAAACACCAGATTCTTTGTGGAGATTTTGATGGGAAAGAAAGAAAATCATCCCAGTTATTTCAGAATAAAACCGTCCTGAGGTTTTCAAAGCATCTGTTTTGGTGGAAAGAGCAATGAATAGAGTCTGGAAAATATACAAGAGGGTGGAATAAACATCCTCCATGGCCACTCCAAATAGAAGACAGGCCAAATGAAATTTGTAAAGCCTCTCAAACAGCTGATGGTATAATTCTGATTGTTTCGCTTCTCCACCTACTTGTTTGCTTAGCTTGGTTACTGATCTGTGACTATGCTGAAGATGACTGTTTGGCCATACTAGCTGTAATATTATATATATATATTTATTTTATATTAGAGGATGCAGAATAAGATCAATGTAGGATAATCCTAGAACAGACTGAACCAAACAGACTGAAAAGATAAAGGAGAAAATCTTGCCGTCTGCTGCAGGGATGCTCAAGTGTGGAGGAAAGGATGTGGTCTATACGCTTGCTCACCACACAGCAGCAGGGCAGGATTGCAGCTCTCTGCTTGAGAGAGAACGTTAGGTTCTGAGACTACGTACTGCACTGGTCAGTGTCACCCAAACAGGGCACAATCAAGCCCACCGCTCCCCAAGCACAAAAGCTGCGGTGTGCAGTATGTGCTCAGAGGGTGTGGCTGTGTCTGTCTATGGGGGCGTGGCGGGGACTAAGGGGGGTGAAGGCACAGTGTTTCTTTGTAAGTAAGCAGTAAGATGTAATTTACCAATGAGGTCCCCCTCATTACCCTGAATCACGTTGCCTTGTGCTGTCAGGACAGCTCTGGGATCCATCTCACACCTCAGTGATTTTTAATAGCGAGAGACATTTTCCAAAGGCTTAGAAACTGAACGTGAGTTTAGAGTTTACTCTGTCTTCATTCCTAAAGATCACAAATGAGTTTTTCAGCCATAAGAATACTCATTACATTTGTTTGCCTTGTAAACAGGGCAAATAGATGTCTTTTCATTCACTCATGTGAAACTCAAGGTTTTCTATTTTATATGTAAAAAGAGCTAGATAGGTGGGTGTAAACATGAAACACAATTACAGATCTTGCAGCTATCTGGGCATCTGAATAAAGACTGGACCATTCTTATGTTTATGTAATTGTGCTTCACGACCCCACTAACTAAATATGGAGAAGTCTGGATCCCCTCACTAACCCAGTCCCCATTCAGAAACTTTTTTTGAGAGACCAGTGGAACTCATTTATAGCTCAAAAATATAAGCAGTGTAGTACCATCAGCTACAGCACTGTGGCCCAGAGCCTGCACCATTAAAGTCAATAGGAACTGTGCCATTGAATTCAATGGGAGTAGGATCAAGCCCTCAGAGGATTCTCCTATTATTGAAGTAATCTTTTCCCTGGGAGCACTGGTTCCGAGAGGGGATAAATATTAAACTTAGTTTATATAAAATATACATTTTATTTAGCATTTAAAAGAAAAAAAAAACTCAGCAAAATTTTATTTCCCCCCCCGCCCCGACAAGCCAAAACCCTGGATTAGAACATCCCCCAAATTTGGAGCCAGATCTGAACTTTGTGGCTTGGGCCCATCACTAGAACAGACACAGAGCTCTTTGCACCTGAGCAGAAGTGACAATCTGGTGCGAAGACTGGGTCAGGATCTTTACATTGTAGCATAGATTATCAAAACATGCAGCAATTCAGTCAACAGATAGTGAGGAATACAACTCCCCAATGCACTGTACACTCACTCCTTCACTGGAATTCGTGCATATCCTCCCTTAGCAAATATGCAGGCCAACCTGCTCTTCACCCTCCACCTGAGATTCTCACCATAGGATAAAATAATGAGAGCTGAGAATCCACCTTGAATTGCATAGGATTGGTACATCCTCTGGGGCTCTCAGGCCTTTCTCCACCATTACCGCCTGTCCATGCAAAGAGGTCCGAAGTAGGGATTGGGCCTGGGGTGATAGTCTTCATTTCCATCTCCAGCTCCGCTTCCAGCTCTGCTTCCTCTTTGGCTTCCTTGTTGCTCTCTTCCAGGTGCTTCATGAGCACTGCAATTACCACGTTCACCAGGACGAACTGGGCCGTCAACACAAAGGAGACAAAGTAGATGGGCGAGATGACTGTGTTGTAACAGGTGGACTCCTGGTCGCAGTCGCGCAACGTGTCCTGGTGATAGGGGGAAAATGATTATGGAAACTGAGGAAGCTCCAGTTAACCGAAGAAGGCCTGATCCTGCCATCCGATCACTCAGTGCTCCCGCATAAGGCCCAAATGGATTAACCGTCTATTGAGCACACACAGATGATCAGACTAGTTTCACGGACGATTTTCAGATCTGTCTAGATGAGCAAATGACCCCCCAGCAAAACCTCACTCATTGGAGTCAGGTGTGACACTGGAGGGGAATACTGCCTTGCACACAGGCTCAGAGAAAACACCAACTAGTCTCACTGCATTCCAACAGGTGGCGCCTGTCTGCTCCTTTATACTCCCAGAGGACTGGCTTATCCTAGATTCTCCATTCTGAAAGGCCATTTTGCAAGGCTAAAGTGCAACTATCCTAACCTACCCAGACCTCATCAGTCGCACAGTTGTGTTATTTGCTCCAGCGAAAAATAACGAGCCTACTGGAGACTCTAGTTCCCTGTACAAAACAAGCTACTCAGTTGAACTAATGTCATAGAAAACTCCCTGTATTGCCCTCCTTGTCCTCAAGCCACCACCTCAGGAAAAGCCTGGGAACTTACAATGCATCTGAAGGCCAGCAAACCCAGGCGCTGTCAGGCAAGAGGAAAAAGAATTGCTTTGAGAAAATGCCCAGGCCCCGAATCAACAAGTGCAGGGGCTGTCCCAGCTTGAGTGCCCCAGCTGATCCCTGTTATTGGTTTGAAACAGTGACAGACAGCCTGTAAGATTAGAAATGATCATCAATATTCCTTCTCCAGGGATCTCTTACCTTCATTATCCCATTCCAGTTGTCTCCTGTTGAGACCCGGAAGAGAGTTAAAAAGGCCATCCCAAAGTTTCTAAAAGTGGCGTGCCGCCCTAGCCCCTCGCAGTGGTGAGTGTCATCGCATTCTGTGATCAATCAGAAGAATCTCATTTAGACAAGAGCTCGCTCACATTCCCCCTCTATGTAACTATTTCCTCCTGCTTCCGGCAATGCTATGTCTGTGGAGAACTTACCAAGGTCGCCAAATAGCTCCACTCCAAGAGCTGCAAATATGAAAAACAACAACATGAAGAGAAGACCGAGATTCCCCACCTGGAAAGAGAAAAAGAAATGGTGGTGGAGGGGAACAACAACATTAGTTGATTTTTTTCCAGACCTGCTTCTCCCCGTATTCTTTCATACAAAAGTTAAGCCGCCCGAGGGGAGATACGACCTGGATAGCATCTGAGACTGAGTTTCTAATGGGAAATGCAATTTTCCAATGACAAGAGGAAGACAAAAATAAGGGGGACGGTCCATGAGCAGCCTTCTGCAATAAGAATGTAGCTCTGGTCCTGATGAGATTTTTCTGGGAAGGCAATGAATTACCTGAGGCAGTGCTTGCATGACTGTGTCCAGCAGGGCTCGCATCCCTACAGCCATCTTCAGTAACTTTAACACTGCAGAAAATGATAGGTTCATAACATTACTGCTGCAGCATTACTGTGGAGACACAGATTTTTAGAGAGAGGAAGATCCCTCAAGCATGAAATCACGTCACATGCTCTCCATTAGCAACTAAAGCTCAAGGCCTCGTTATAGAGCTCTAGATTGTCCAGATGCTTGTTAGGATCCTGTGACTAGCAGCATCGGGTGCCTTGAGGCTTCGGGAAAGAATCACCATTCTCTCGCTCTCTCTGAATTGGGTAATGTTGACACAATGCTAGGAATGTAAGAATGACCTTTTCTCCTGACAGTCTCTTCTGCTGAGGGAAGTAAACAGTTTTAGAAAGGTCAAGATACTACCAGATGTACATTCCTTTAGAATTCTGCTTACAGCTAAACAAATAGGAAGCCAAATTCATCCCTATTGTCTTCAGTGGGGCCTATACCAGGGATGAAATTTGGCCCGTTAGGGTTTTCTCCTATTTGGGTCTTGAATCCAGTACTAAATATACAACCCTGAAAATATCCTTCTGAGTTACCATCCCTGGATCTCTTTTTCCTTCCTCTTGGTTTGGACTAACTACCTTCTGAGTTCCGCGGCTGCCTACCTTCATGTTTGATTTACGCAGGCATTGCTTTGCATGCCCTTGTCTGTAAGATTGAGTTTCCAGGTGGAAATTGCATATGCTTTTCCTTTTGAAATGTACCTAATGTGACAGACGTTTCCCTTTCTTCTGAGGCTTCCTTTCTGGCTTCAACTACATTTCATCTATTTCCATTCTTTCTTTGTTCCAATTAGAATAAATAATAATAATGATAATAACTTGGCATGACAATAATGAAGCTCTCAAAGCACTTTACAAACTTTGGAGCCTGATTTCCAAAGGTGTTGAGCAGGGCCGTCCCTAGATATTGTGGTGCCCTACACAGCCCTCCTGGCTCCAGCCCTCTCTGCTCTGCTCCGCTCCCCAGCTCGTCTGGTGAGTGTGGGGCACGCCCGACCCCTGCTGCAGTCCCCTGGGACGTAGCTCAGGGGAAGGGGTGGAGTGGGGGCGGGGCTGGGGCGGAGCAGGGTTGGGGGCTTTGGGAAGAGGTGGAGAGGGGGCAGCTTTCCTGGCTGGCTCAGCTGGCCCGGGGATGGGGCTGGCTGCTGGAGCAGCACGCAGCCGTGTAGTTTGCGTATGGGTAAGGACGGCCCTGGTGTTGAGCACTTGCAGCTTACACTGACATCAGTTGGGGCTCCTGGTGTTCAGCTCTTCTGAAAATTAGACCCTAACTAAGTAAGCCTCAGAGATGCAGTAGGTATTACCATCATCATCATCGCTAGGGTACATCTGGATACAAAGCAAAGTAGACACGTTGTCTCACACAATACCAAGAGGTCACGTGAAAAGGGAAATGAAATTTATTAACCATCTTGGGGTTTCTTTTTAAATCAATTGCCAACTCTCTAGCTTATGGCTGTGTTGCGCCCTGAAACCCCTATCTAGTTTCCAGATCCTTGAGACATACTTGATTTCACGAGCATGCCAAAGTTTGCTTTTCCAGGTTCACCCATCAATGAAATTCACAGTGGATTCTCTTTTCTAAGAAGATCTAGATCTGCAAGTGCTCTTAAGAAATGCATGGCCAGTTGGCTCAGCTCCTTGGCTCTTCTGCGATGTTTCCCCTTCTTTTGTTCTCTTATTTGTTTACAGTTTGTGGATGCCAGAACAAAGTGCACTAAGGAGGGCATGTGGCATGCAGTGGTTTCCCAGTCATGTCCTGGACAGAACTGCTCACTGCACCTCAAATAAAAATGATTTTCACATTGGCTCCGTCTTACCTCGAGCAATCCTTAGCACCCTCATTATCCGGATAATGGTGGGGTTAATGGGCAATGACGCATTCACCTCAATCTCTTCCAAAGTGATACCCATGATAGACAGCAGCACTATTGCCAGGTCTAATTGGTTCCATCTGAAGACAACACAAAATCACATCTACTGAAGTATTTGCAGTGTGCGTTGGTTTGTTTTAAACAAATTCCAGTCATGTCAGTGGTGCTAACGCTCACAGACACAAACTTTTGAAACTTTTTTGAGGGGAGTTGCACAAAAACCATTATTTTTAGATTATGGAGTCAGCCAACGCCAAAGAAAATATAAAACCATGACTGGGCTTATACCCGATGATTCAGACATTAGGCCAAATCCTACAAACTTTATTCAGCCTTTTGTTTGGCAAGGCTCTCACTGAACTCAACAGGAGTTGTGTCCAAGTAAGAACTGCAGGCTTTGATCCAATGTCCAGTCACTGTAACACAGTCACATTGGGCAGAAGGAAACATACCAAGATTATATCACGGTGAAAGGCCCTCTAGAAAGTCTTGAGTTAGATAGATAGGATGAGCACAACAGAGATGTCAGACTAGCTAGAAGTTGGGGAGGAATGATTTTCTCTAGGGAAGAAGTCTGGCATGAATCCAATGCTCTTGACATTTGACTTGAGGAAGATGAAAAATGCGAGGTCAGAGGTTTGAAGGGGGCCAATATTAAATGTATAAATATCTTAACTCAGTTACAGCTCATCCTAAGCCAACAGAGGCCAATGTCTGCAGTTCCTCCTGGTCTGTTGATCTCACCAGGACAACTCTATCCAGTCCACAGTGGGAAGAAAGATCAGACTTGCCAGCTGTCTGGTAAGGCGAGAATTCATTTCATGATATAACAAGAACTCAGGGTTAGATTTAGACCCTATGCAACTCCTAAGGAAGTCTCAAGGCCAAATTCACTAGTGACGTAAGTTACACATCAGGCGCAAGAATGTCAGCAAGAGGCATATAAAGCAGTAGCTTGCCCTGATTTGCATCACCCCTGAATTTGGCCCATTATCTATTGAGTCCCTGCTGCTGTCACAGACGTGCAGGATTTAAGCTTTGTTACCTGTCTTGAAAGAACCGGCGAAACCCAAAGGCAATCAGCTTGAAAACAGATTCCAAGACAAAGATGACAGTGAAGATGTAATTGCAAATCTTCAGTGCTTCATCAAGAACCTGGAACATGGATACAAAGCTGAGGTTAGTTGCTGACTTGGCTGGACAGTTTTGCTGCCATCCTGTTTTCACCAGAATTATGCATTTAATAAAAAATAACTGATGACTGACGAAGGAGAGGGGATCAGGGTTATGGCCCCTCTTTCTCTCTGCTCCCTTCAGTCCCAGGAGGAACTAGTAAGGAGAAGTCCCTGCATTTAAGTGAGTGCAGAGACTGCAATTGTGCACAGCCCCTGCACAATTCACCCCTGTGCAGAGGGCCTGCACAAAGCCTATGCACTACTCAGGTCCCTCTTGAGACTGCTCGACGCTGGGAACAATGCCGTCTGTAGTCTGCAAAACACTTAAGGACCATTTAGATGAGAGTGATTCACCAAGGAACTGTTGCATCCGTGGGCCTAAGTGGTGCAAAGGCCTTGTGCGCTAGCGCTCTGCATGTTCAAGGCCAGGGGAAGGCACTTTGCACCATACCTGCCCTCGTGCACCAGTGTGAGAGCCGCAGTCTGGCCCTAGGTTTGTACAAATCCTGGCACAAGCAACAGGAAATTAGCCTCATGGCTAGTGCCTCACCTTGCGCTCACAGCAAGGCACAAGATAGGGATAAAACATCAGACAATATCGAATTCCCGAGTTCTTTCCCCTTGCTTGTGTCACAACCTTGCCACTAATGATAGTCATCACTGCCAGCAGGGCACTTATTACACAGGTGATTGCTAACTAATGGTGGAAGTGGTTTTATTCCAAAGGTCATACTGGTAAAAGAGGGCAGCGGTAATAGCATCTTAGATTTCCTTTGTAAGCAATGTGCATCATTTTTCTCGTTGCTGAAAGGTGTGACAGCAATAGCTGGGTATGGGCCATTGGGAGGTGATGTGGGGGAGGGTAATATTACACAGATCCCGAGCTAGGGCGTGAAAGATTGTGTCATTAAAGTTCGGTGAGAAAGCTGCTAGTGAGGTCATGGCATCCCGTGGTTTATTGCTAAGTAATTCAAGAGGTGATGATAGAATTGAATGTGTTTCCAAGGGGTATGTAAGGCCAGGTGGGTCATGGCAGTTCCTTTTAAAGGATCATCAGACGTTTCACAAGCTAATGCCATGATTGCGAGCCATCGCTGGGCAGGAAAGGGATGATGGGGAAAGAGCAAGGCCCTTTCTCCCACATTTTGCCCCTGTACCAGGGCTGAGCACTGCCATAGTTCCATTGTCCTGTGATTCTATGGTGCTGTGGCTTTCAGTGCTGCAATCCTCCGCAGTCTAACTGGCCAAAAAGGATTGTCCAAGTCCAGCACCATTGCTGGTCCCACGCTCTCATGTGAAGCAGAGCTAGCTCCGTGGTGACAGAGAGCGCACCTGCTCCAAAGGCAGCAGCTGCGCTCCCCAGGAGGCACTGCGTCTACCAAGAGCTTCTCATGCATCTCAGTCAGATTGTGGCTTCATGGCACAATTTACCCCAAATATCGATCAAGAGAAATCACTTCACCTGTCACTGAAATGCAGCCACATCTGGGGAAGAAAGCCACAGCTATTAAATAGCTTACTGCAACACTGCAGAAGAGTTTAACTCTGCCCAGCCAAAACTGCACTGGTAGAATGTAATTAGCCAATGCAGAATTTGACCAATAGTTGTTCAAACTGTGTATGCCTCTATCTGTACTGCAGCATTGCTTGTAAAGTGGCCATTACTCAGCAGCAATATGTACTGGATTTTGACTGGTGTCCTGATGACAAAAGTCCTTTCCCATCCATATCCCATTACCAATCCCGTTCACCATCCTGGTGAATTATGATGTTGGATATAAAGCTCTTAAGCACATTTATCTGTCTAAACATCTCCAGGATAATAATCAAACTCCAGATTGGATTTAGCCACCTGTGCCCTGATTCAGCAAAGTACGTAAGCACATGCATGACTTTAATCAGGCAGGTAATCCCATTCACCTCCGTGTGACTATTCTCATTCTTACATTATTATGTACATGTAGGACATTGGGGTCTTAGATAAAGAATTTTACTTTCCTTAAGGGAAAAATATGAATGTTTTTATAATACAAGTAAAAATGTTGCTGTGAAATGACTTTAATAAGCACAGGCCCTAGAGTAATTCTAATACAAGCTTCTTAGCTAATGACTGATTTAATCAGAAAGTGACTGAATCTCATAATGTGCTTCCCAGTGTATTTAAAGGTGACCTGCAAAGGAAAAAGACATTGGGCTTGTGCCCTTTTACTCTTTGGCTAGCTTATGATGGATGGATGGATGGAAGGATGGAGTGTGTGTGTGTGTGCGCGTGTGTGCGCGTCTTTTTTCCCCTTTACTTGTTATTTACATTAGTCATGCAGGTCCTGTCTAGCCTCAAAGAATATTTCACCCTTATTGTGATTTGCATGTATTCATTTTGAAAGGAGCTAATAAAAAGAATTACAATTTATACAGCAGTGGCAGCCATTTCCATCTCTTTCTTCGGCACAAGGCAGTCATCTTCCCAGTACAGGTTGTTCTTATTATCATCGGAACAGGCCCAAGATACAGGAGCCTGGCACACTTAATTGATTAAGAGTCTGATTTTCAGAAATGCAGGGTAGCCATAACTCCAACTGAAGGCAATGGTATTCAGTACCTTTGAAAATCAGGCCCTACATGTATCTGCTTGCTGAATGTACTGGGTAGGCACTGAGGCAAATCTCCCATTGGCCATGTCTCCATGAGGAAAGGTGCATTTTTAATAAGTGTTAGATAAGGTGTTAAAATCCTAGCATAGGCAAGGTGGTTGTAGTTATAACGTGTATGTTCAAATATACCTCTTTTCTAGTGTAGACATGAGCAGCGGGAGATTTGCATGGGTAAAGATTTCAGGAATTGACCCAGAAAGATTACAGTCTTCTTACTAACTGTTACCATAGAAACACTTAGTCAAAGAGAAGATTTCAAGAAAAAAAAATCACTGGCAACTGGCTAGAGGAATTTTCATCCCAACTTTTACTGCTATGGTAGGTGTTTTGTTTTGTTTGGTTTTTTTAATGTTCTTAGAGTATTTATAAAGGGTGGATAAGAGATGGGGAAGCTGAGGTACAGAGGGAAGTTACCTCATCAGCTCAAGTAACAATAGCAGGGAAGCATGGGCTAGAGGCACCCTTCTGGGACCCTGGGCACATACTCAAGCATCTGGCCCAGGCCGCCACAGCTTTACTGCTATTTGATACCTGCGCTAGTTTTGATCTGTGTTTACGTGTGTTGCAGTCACACCACCGGATGGTTGTAGAGACCTACCCTATGTGACTAGTTAAGGACTCAAGCAGTAAAACTGGGAACAGAGGCCAGAACTTCCAACTCCCACTCCTCTGCTCCCATCACATTGCCTCACTGGCTAAGGCATGCAATGCTGATCATGCAAAACCATCACCCAATAGATGAAGTTCTGTAAAACTAAACCAGCCCTGGTTCTGCCCATCTCTAGCATTCAGTGAAAGCTGAGACCATTTCTTTTCCCCATTCCATCACTGGCTATTGCCAGCTGCCTTGTCTCCCGGTACCTTCGGCTGCTGGTAGTGCTCCATGGCCATGGTGATCACATTGAGGCCGATCACTCCAGTGATGAACAAATCCAGGTAATGGCTCGTGCACATCTGGTGGATCAGGAGCCGGAAGCGAGAGTAATCGGAATAGTAGGGTTTACACTGTGCTTCTGAAATGGGGGGCGGGAAGAGTGGAGAGGCAGATCAGCTCATTACTCTGTGTCTCTTAAACATGAGTTCACCTTCCCTTTGCAAACTCCAAAATTGAGGCTTTCCACATTGATCACAATAAGGCTTTGGGTTTTGTTCCTGGGTGGTATGTTACCAGCCTTAATATGTAGCAAGGCTACCAACAACATGGATCCATTTAAACATCTTTAATGTAACATGCACAATACTCAGCCTTTTAGTATTAGAGATGAGGTGAGTACAGCTGGGACTATTGTGGGCTCCAGGAACTCTTTCATTGTAAAGAAATTAAAAAGCCCTACTTTTTTTTAACTTAATGTGGAAACAAAAACAATAAATAGACAAAAACAGCAGCCGAAGAGCCCGTTCAATAATCAAATACTGCACAAAATTGGTATTGACAATGGCTTTGAGAACACAGGCCCTTCATTTATTGGTCTTATTTGAAGAGACAGCAATAAACTCATCTCATCTCCTTCGCAGTGAATTATGGGGTTAGACAAAATTTGACACTTCAGCTGTCAGAACTCTGAAAAACATTGAATAAATACTGTGGAAAACTGATCAGTCTACTTTAATGTCTAGAAAAATAATTCTCCATTTATATACAATTACCGAATTGTAGATTTCACTGTTAGATTTACTTCCATACTCTGTTGCACTGGGAATGACACATGCTTTTCAGACCCTAAATGTTCCAGGAGATAAACTAATTTACTCACCTAATCTCTAATGAGGAAATGCCAAGGCTGAGTATATAATTCAGCACAATTTTCAAGGAGGCATTATAAGGCAGATTGAAGTGGAAAGGACTGTCTTGAATACGTCAGTGTATAATATTATTCTCATAATTAGATAATCAACTGGTTATAAAAATTATTGAGTCGAGAGAATTACATGGCTTGAGATTTAGCACTGCTGAACAAATGCGGGGTTTGATACATTACTCCAAATAGAAATTTGGGCACAATGAAGCCATGAACTATAGGTATCAGTTACCCCGAGGGAAAACTAATTTAAAGTTTTGCTGGGGATATAATTTGGTGTGTAAATAGCCAATGATTCTGCAACCAAAGCCACAGGTTTATCACCACTGTATGCTCATTGCTTCATGACATGGGTTCCTAAAAAATCACAGAATTTTTGTTTTTTCACTGAGACAGACTTTTCCCCTAAAGCTTAAGAACCAGAGACAAACCATTTAGCAGCTTATATGGTAAGGGTTTGGAACTCCCAAAATTCTGCTCAAGTGTCATAAAATAAAAGGCAGTATTAATATTCACTTTTGGATGTGCAATATGCGGAAGGTGATCTGTACTGGAGGGCAAAAGCATAACAGCAGTGAAAAGGTCTATAAAATACATTTTAATGCTGAATCTATTGAGCACTTAACAAAAGCCAAACCGGTGGCTTTGCTGACTCACACGACTTTTTGTCAGGGATCTCAAATCCCTGCATAAATCTCCATAAAGCCACGATATCTTGATCACATTATGCTAAATTATGAGTAAGAAATTAACTAAAATGTTTGAATACAATTAAGTTAGCAATAGGGCCTAGTTATGAACCAGGTTATAATTGCAAAAAGAAACACCATCATAATTTGATCACTGATTTCTTTTAGGTTTCTGCATAATTCAGATTCAAAAAAGGAAAATGTCAACATTTCTGCCTCTTCTTGCAGTGGATTTACATATGAATAATTATACTGGAATTCAAATGTTTTAGCTTTGATTGGCAGGTCATTCCAAATCCCACAGAATAGCACTGCAGCTCTTAGAATATAGCAGGGATTTACAGAGAGGTTGTAAAATGTTACTTGTGCAGAGATCCTGCATCTGGACTAGTAACAGCATGGTCTTATAAACAGGGTTGCCAAACCTTCCCCAAAATATTCCCTTTTTTTAACCTTTCAGTGAGTATGGCCCTGGACTTTGCAATGTCAAATGCTTTTCCTGATTGAATTTGAAAGTCAGTGTCACTGACACATCTGGAACACTACTAATTTACAGACTGTAAATATTTTATCCCCCGCCTGTAAGGTTATTAATAGGCGTTTTCTCAACCCGGTTTATAAATCATACTACCACTTGCTTTCCCTTTCTCAACATGCTGGTCATGCATATTAGCGGAACACAGATATTACCTTGAAATGAACCACAAACAAATATACCATGCTGCCTGTGGGCTACAAATTAATAGCTACTGTACTGAGGTAGGCAGGGAACTTTTTGAACATAGCAGTTGCTTCTTTATGTCATCAGCAAGAAAAGCCATATTTAAGATGGTTTGCACAGATTGGCACTCTCCAGGTGTAAATTCCATGCCCCCTATCAAACAGCAGTATACATATTTATTGCAGAAAAAAAAAATCTAAACAATACCAACATCTTGGGAAATACAGACATCTGTTAAGCTCCAGGTGGTGAATCTCACAACTAACACAACACCACATTACTGTACTGTTACAATACACTGTGTCAAGAACAACAAGAGCTCCAGATTAGTCTAGGTTATTACTGGAAAGGTTAGATCACTTCCTGACACACAGAGAATTAAAGAAAAAGAAAAAAAAATGGCAGAATAAGACTGCAAGAGGATGCGAGATGCAGCAAAAGCCCACGACAAATCTGGCAGGTAAACAGGTTCTAAATCAAGCTGCTTTGCTGTGGCTGGGTGAAAAGTGGGATAGGAGAAGGAATGAACTCTAATATTTAGATACAATTAAATTGGAAAGATCAGCTAACACAATGAAGGTCGGGCAATCTACTCATAAGTCTCATTTCCCTACTAATCCTGGGAAATGATGCTCTAGCCTGATGGGCAGCTGAGTCCATTGTCACAGCTGCCCAACATTATGGGTACTTGTTTTTAGTTGGTCATGTCCAGTGGCCCTCATCCAAACAGCTTCCTGAAGAGAGGTCCTATGATGATATATGCGCCATGCAGTGGGGTCGTTATTACAAAGGATTGCCTTAACAAGTGCCAGGAAGTGGAACCGATGAGTCTAATGGGGGTCGGTTCCCTCATAATCTTGGATATTAGTTAAACCGTGCTTGTAACAAGTAACTATTAAAGTGTGGCTTCCCTCTGGAAAGTGACTCCATAATTCACTGATTCTTACTATCAGTGACTCACTTGCTCCGTGTATGAATAAAAGTGATTTTTCTAACTGCCAGTATCGTAACTGAAAGTCAAGCTCCATTCTTTCTGGCTTGCATAGCTCCAACAATTAAGACTGTGTGCTTGGAATTCAGCAAACGCTACTGTTGAGGATGCTGGAGCCAGAAGAGAATCCAGCTCCCTTTCTAATAGCTGTGTTCACTCAATAGGGCTAGTGGGAATAGAACACAGCAAGAGACCAGGTTGGACTCTGAATTCATCCCTGAAGAGTAGGAAGTTGCCATTTTTCCATAGTCGCTTTTCAGAGTAGAACAGTGCTGAACTGCACCACCAGTGGAAACTGGAATTCACAAGAGTGGTATAGTTCCATGAAGGAATGCATTTCTTTGTAAAGGTCTACATTTATTTTGGGGATATAAGCAGGAAAACAATGAACTTTGAACACATTAAGCAGCTGGATTTACAAACTGTACTGAGAGAATTAGGTTTAAAATGTTTTGCACTGAAGGAACTTCTACATTTAAACACATTGTTTTATTCAGCTTTTATCACATCAAGTGGCATTTTTAAAGCAAAATGGAAATGATAAATTATTCCCACTGAGAAGTTTCCAGCTGTGATAGATCCAAAATAATAACAGTAATCTCCACTACACACCAGTAAACAGCACAGACACACAGTACTCCATCTCATCTTCACATAAAGATAAAGGAAGCCTTTTGTAAAATACAAAGACATATGGAAGTTCTGGGTCCTCAGCTTAGGATTTCTCATCATGCTACAGAAGGTTTGACTGGTACAACATCAATATTGATTCCCTAGCATCACACAACGATTCTGAAAGAGAACTTTCTATTCTTTCACTTTGATGACTGAAGACCAGCACAAGCACATTCAATAATACTGGTTCCAATAAAAGACAACAAAGGAAATACAAAAGCACAGATCTGACAATCACACAGTTTTAAAGGTAAACTATACGTTTCTTTCTGAGTCTGCATTGGATAATGGCCAGTTTTGGAATGAGATCAAAGCATTAAACAAAACAAAATAAAACAAAAAAAACCAAACAAAATGCTAGATGAAGCTCTTGTCGACCGGAAGAGGTCTTATGTGGTGAAGATGCTCACAACCAAATTAAAAAACAAACAAAAAAACAAAAATAAAAAACCTAGGGCCTGCTTCTTCAATCCTTCCCCAGGCACTGATGTCTGATTAAGGGGTGGAGGATTGGACTCCTAGCAATAACAGAAAGGATGAAGGCAAGGAAATTAAAACACAAGGAGTGGCAATGGTGAGGAGATTCAGGTTCATTAAAGCATGTTGGGTCATTTTCAGGCAGGACTTTATAAGAAGATCAGGATGCTCCTTTTGCCTGAGTTATTTCTCACCAATGAACGAGCAACATTGATTTTCCATCGGAGTTTTGCCTGACTGAGAACAGCAGGATCAGGGCTCATTGTCTCAAACGGGGCTGTCCTTTCACTGGAACGGTTTTATGGACACGTAATTTTCCTTGAATGCACTTACGCATTTATTTCAATATTAACAAACCTTTAATTATTCAGACTAAAATTCTCAACAATTCATGATTTTAAAAAAGAACTACTGCTCAGATCAAAGCTGCTGCTTCTTAAAAAAAACTAAAAACAAAAATAAAACCAGAGAAAAGATCTGTAGCCTGAAGCACCTTCTGGTGAGTAATGAATGAAAGGAGGAGAAGTGAGTTAAGTAGATAGGAGAGGGTGAGATTAGATTCTCAGCAAGTCTAATTGAAGTTCGCCCGTCTTCTTCAGGACTCTGAAGTTTGTTTCACCTGACTTACAAGATCTGATGTACTACGGCTTGTAGCAACTAATGAAACTTAAACATTCTTTCTGCAGACAGGGCTGTGGTGTGAATCGAACTGGTTAGAAATCAAGAAAATGTTTTTTCCCAATTGAAATCTGAAAATTTGGTTAAAAATCATTACAATTTGAAAAGTTTCCACTAGCTCTAGTAGGGAAATAACAGTGAGAATAAAAGGTTTCAGAGTAGCAGCCGTGTTAGTCTGTATTCGCAAAAAGAAAAGGAGTACTTGTGGCACCTTAGAGACTAATCAATTTATTTGAGCATAAGCTTTCGTGAGCTACAGCTCACTTCTGCTAACCTCATATTTCCTTCCCCAGCTCATCAGGGGTTAACGGCTAACCTTCCATTGACTCAGGATCCCATTAGCATAGAAATAAGGCCATTCAGTGGGGCCCGTAGCCAAAACCCAGAATTCAGTGAGTGACCTCCCTACAACTTACTTCATACAGCTGTGCTCTGCCAGATGGGGGAAGGTCCTTGAGACCCACAACAGAGAATTTGTCCATATATGGCACATGTACACCTCCCCAAAGTGTTCAAGGTATCTGCACAGAGCTCTCAGCTGGTGTGAAGGAACTTGTGCCCTACCCAAGGCTGTTATCTTCTCTACTGGTCCCTCATTGAGCTGGATCCAGTAAACTGGGGACTTCCTGTGGCTGCAAGTTTGACAGCATGGAGAATGAAATCTACCCCTGATTTAGATTTCCCACTTCCAGATTTAGGTCTATGCACTACCTTTATGCACAGGGGCTGGGTTTCACTCAGGTTAGCTGGTTTTCTCTTACTGGAATACTAGGAATGCAACAAGGTAGTTCTGGAAAAATACCCTACTCTAGCTAGGTCATTTGGCTTCCAGAGATACCGCTGCGGAATGTTCAGAATCTCCTAATGGTTTATGGTTAGAAAGTGAGTGTGGACAACACAGGACCCATTTCAAAATCCAGTCACTAGTCTCAAAAACAAAAACAAAAAGTCCGACAATGTTTGGATGAGGACCGGAAAAATGATTTTAAAAAACAAACAGAAAAAAAAAAACCCTGATAAAAGGTGTAAATTAAGATTTGCAAGTGCCTGGCCTGAGTCAAGTCTGCAGACCTGCCACTTAAAAATGATATGCCTGAGCCATGAAGTAAGCAAACAAGACTTCCACCACACGCACAGTTTAGTGGGATGCCTCACAGCAGCACTGGCCAGCCGTTAGTTACACAGCACTGCCATTCACGTGAGACGAGACGTTAAGATTTCCCAGTACCTTGCACTGCACTGGCTGAGCTCTCCATTATTACATCATCCAGCATTAGATCTAAAAGAATGAAACGACATTAATCATCTGGCAGGACGCGCGGCAAGAGTTTCATTCCCCTTCAACCGTTTCTACAGTTCTCCCGTCAACTAGACAGGTCTGTAATGGCTGTAGCCCGAAAAGTTCTAATAATGTTCTCTCCTAGATATCTTTTATGGTGAGTGGAATCTGCTATCCCTGCCCCTTCTGATACAGTGGGGTAAAACTAAGGGCCAGATGCTCCTCCCACTTACGCCAGTGCTACTGCAATGGACTCCATGAGGTTGCAGCGTTTAACTGACAGAACTTTGTCCC
Source organism: Chelonia mydas (assembly GCF_015237465.2). Taxonomy (NCBI): domain Eukaryota; kingdom Metazoa; phylum Chordata; order Testudines; family Cheloniidae; genus Chelonia; species Chelonia mydas. Next base: position 13,152,851 of record NC_051254.2, read on the forward strand.
CTTAAAAATTTAGGGCCAATTCACCCCCGCATAAGACCTATATACCAGTTAGTTCGTCCTCAAGACAGGGTTTGAGTAGGATTTACGCAAAAGCCTTGGCAGAGGATGAATTTCACCCTAGCAGAGGAATAGCACAATATGCTGCTTGCAATCCTGCATACTACACAACTAGGTTCTGCATCTGTCATGTAAGCACTGTATTGGTATGCCCACATGTTTCTCTTTTTCAGATGCAGCAGTTTGTCCTGATATAGGAATAGACTAGCATTTAAAAAAACCGACCATGCAGTCAGTTAAACTAATTCCAACTATTAGCTACAACAAAAAAATCAGTGACAAGGCCAGCTTCGGCATAAAGGAAACCCCAATGACTGCAATGGAATTGCTATCGTGGATCTGAGGGTAGAAGTGAGCCCCTTATAACAAAATGGCATACCAGTTACAACTACAGATGGAAAAGCAAAGCAATGACACCTACTTGTCATTGAGAGCAAAACTGGACATATCCAGTCAAAACCAACATTTTCATTGAATGTGAACTGAGAAAAGCTTTGTTCTAAAGCTCTTTGGAAGGCTTCATGTCTTTCTTTTTTAAGGAAGTTTAGCACTCAGCAGTATTCTGTTCCTCGGTAGACGATCTGGCGATTGCCTCTTTAATTAGGCATTTTACAGAACTGAATGCAAATATCCACATCTCCAGGGATGCTTTGTGATTCCTTCCCAGACCAGCCTTATGTCTGATTCATCTTTTTTCTCCTAGCATTATAAATAAGGTCATTCATAATATCTATATATATTTATTCTAATGACCTTTAGAATGTTTTCATTCCAAAACCAAACTATACAAAAGGGACATTGGCATCCAGCGTGTAGCTGTATGTTCTAAAGAAGCAGCTGTCACTCAGCAATTGTGTATGGGAATTCAGACTACCCTAAAGCGCTTTCTATACATATTAATTGTTTGGAGGGAAAAAATCCTTTGATATATCAGCTGTATCCCATTTAACTGAGACTGACTGATAAGATCCACAGCTATGAGCTTTATTTATTGCGTCCACACTGGGTGAAGAGCCACACAGTACTGGTTACATCTCCCAAAGTTCACTGGGCTCATTGTAACACCCAGAAAGGAACTGGTCACAGTCTCTTCTTTGCTTGATCCACAGTTCTGAGCAGGAATCTGGAGATGCTATAATGTACCCAGGATATTAGAATATTCCTTCTTTAGGGCCAGATCCTGCAGTGCAAGCAATAGGGTGCTGTGCAGTTGCAGAGCTCTGGCCATGCCATTCTCACTGCAGGATCAGGGCGTTAAGCCCTGATTCGGAAAAGCACCATATTTGAGACAACACATATGCATTGTGCTTAGCTACCATAGAAATCAATGGGACTTAAGCACATGCTTAAGAGCCATGCTGCAAAGGGATGGACTTAAGCATGTGCTTAAGTGCTTTCTGAATGGGAGCCTTAGTTAGCGATATTTGTGCAGCAGTAGTATAACTAAGCTCATCGCAACTTTATTAACCTTTCAGAGTTAACATGACCAGCTTTCAGACTGCTAGCACAAGCTCCTGATCAGAGACAGACTCTTAAACGTCACTGACGTGCGTCGAAGATAGAAAATGAAATGTGAAAGAAGTGGAGACAAGTAGTAAGGAGACAGAACGGGAGAGAGTAACAAGAGAGAGATACCATGAAGAGATGGGCACTTGAAAAAAATGCAACTAGAACAGAAAGCATGCAAGATGGAGAAGAGTACCTCTGGCCTTTGACCTCTGACCTGAATGTTATTTCCTGCTTTTTCAACCAAACCAAAACTGAAGTAAAAAGAAAAAGGTCAGGTTTTTAGATTTTTGACAGAGTGTGTAGGTCTAGCATCCTTCCATCACGCTAACAGAATTTTTAAAGCTACATTATTCTAAGAGGGCCACAAGTTTGTGTCAAGCTTTATCGTTCAATTTATCTCACATCAATGACAGTTCATCTGGTTAATTTGTCTTATTGAATTCTTTTTCAATCTGTATTTCTCAAGCAAACTCATTGATATGTATCTATAGGGTGTTTTTTAAAAGCATTTCTAGAATAAGATGGCTTCATTATTTTATTACATCCTTGAATAGCCCTAGAGCTACTTTGCCAACAAATAAACCTGCCTGATAAATGAGACAGGTAATGTTGCTGTGGCATTACAAGGCTGTAATAAACCAAATAGTGAATCCAGTTATCAGCAACAGTGCTCAAGACTTGGAGGATTTATGGCCTAGTCTGACACTGCTGATCTTTACATTTGTCACTATTTGTGTACGCTGAGTTGTGCTATCCACGAAGCTCCAGGTTTGGGTTTTTGGGTTTTAAATAACCTTGTATGAAAAGGTCATTGCAAATCATGCAGGCATTGAAAGGTTTCCATGGCTTCCTGCTCAGCCTAACATGGCGCTGTTTCCTTCATGCAAATTTCATAGCTTGGACATGCTTTTTTTTGGAGGAGAATGATCATCAGATGCTAGGCAGGGGTTAGGGGATTGTGTCAAAGGTCAAGCAGGACTCAGAAAGATGTGGAAAGACTACCGACCAGCCATCTGTTTCTCCTTACTCCTTCTCTTTTTCTCCAGCCGGCGAAGTCTCTTCTCCTCCCGTCTCTTGGCTTCTTCCTCCTCCTGGTGCTGCCGACACTTGTGGAAATTCTCCACCACGACCCCCACGAACATGTTGAGGACGAAGAAGGCCACAATCAGCAGGAAGGAGATGAAGTAGAGGAGCATCCAAGGGTTATAGTTCATAACTGGCTACAGGATGGAGGGAGATTAGATGCCAGTTGAATTACAACAGGCAGAGTATGGAGCAAACTGAGGGTAGACAGATTCTTGCTAGTCAGGGTTGAGCTGGGATGTTAACGAAAGCAATGTGGAAGTTGCACATCTGGCTGCAGTTTGGGGGTTGGATGGGCCTGAGCTGCAGCCTGAGCCGCAACATCCACATGGCTATTTTTAGCACACTAGCTCGAGCCCCACTAGCGCAAGTCTGTCTATGGAGGCTGGGAGGCTTGCTTCCAGCTGCAGTGCAGTGTAGACATACCCTGAGGAGGTAGATGGAGCAGAACAGCAAGGCCCGCTTTCTCAAAAGCAGCTAGAGATGTTGAGTGCTCAACTTAAGACACCTTAAAGGTGACTTTCAGACGGCAGGTGCTCAGCAAAATCAGGCTCCTTTGAGGTGTCACGAGTTGGGTACCCAAAGTCACTTGAACACTGAAGAATCATGAATGGTCTGTTGTGCCAAAGAGTGAGGCAACAGAATCCTTTGCAACTATCCCAGGCCAGCAATAATAGTAATCTGTACATATACAAAGTAGCAGCTTTCTCCGGAGCTGCTCAAAGACTCTTCAGGCTCACAAAACCCCGCTCAGATAGGTAGTGTTCCCCATTTTACAGCTACGCAGGACATTTCTTTAAGCACCGTAAGTGGGTACAATGAGCTATTGACACTTACGTCATAGCATGGTTTTGTTGCAGCATATAACTAGTAGACATGGGTCCCAGTTGGAACCTTTCATCTGATCTCCGTCATGCTCCCGCCCTGGTTTGGATAAAATGGAACCCAGATCCAAACCACCCCCAAAGTTTCACTTTTGCAAGACGAACAACGTTTTGCAAAATGAAAACCAAACCATAGCCTCTTTGGCGGCTTCTCTCTACTAGGCGTTCATCTAGAAAACATACCTGCTGGTCGACTCCTACAGCATCGAGGCCATCATACATGATGTCCACCCACCCATCTTTGGAGGCCAGAACAAACAGAGACATCAGGGCCTAGAAAAGTAAGGGAAAAAGTTACGTTTAGTTGGAACCCAGCTAATTAGATGCTCTCTTTTACTTGTCACATTCAACTCTCCTTTGCCCTTCTCCATTTTGGGATTTGCATTTGTGCTACTATTTTACCTTGCCAATAACAGGAAACTTTTGATGTCCAAGGTTTCCTGGCAGCAAAAACCTGTCAATGTCAGACACCGGTCCAGCAAAGAGGGCTAATTCGAAAACCACAAAGTCAAACACAAAGGCAGCTTCATTTTCACCCTCCAGGTCTCCACTGCTCACTACTAATTAGGTCCTACCATGCTGCTAAAATAAGGATGTGCTCCATTGGCAGTTGTAAATGAATGGGATGTTGAGATGCACTGGGTACAGGATGTCCAGCCACATTAGTCAAGCCCTGCTGCTAGATGTATTTAGTTTATTATGCAGCAGTGAAGCAATTAAATACACCGTGAAGCTACTTGTGCTTGTCTTATTCCAAAAGGAAGTGTGTGAGTGCTTGGAAGCATTGCATTTGGGATTTACAAATGCAGGGTGGGTGTATATGAAGTGAATAGTGACTGTGGCTGCTTAGACCCCTGTAAGAAAATCCTATAAGTAATTATGCATAGATTTTTAAATCAAGGAGGTAAAGGAGCAAAGAAGCAGATTACCATTCCAGTAATACCTGGCCGAGATTATCAAAATTATACTTGTGCCGGACCCATTTGTAGCTGGCTTCTGCACAGTCTGATTTGTTTGTGATGTTCCTGGTATCCTCCCCTTGGCAGACAAAAAACTTCCCTTTGAAAAGCTGTAAAACAGAAGAATAAGAGGAGGGGTAAATCCACTTCATCTACCTGCACAGAATGGACAGCTCACTCAGGACCTGCTGTGCAGCCCACACAATCAAATCAAGTTAAAGATAAAAGCTTTGTTAGTGCATGGCACTCAAAGAGTGAAGCCTGGCATAACAACAGTGACAGTTTAGTTCAAAGGTACCTACTGAGAGAAAGCTTGAACGCCTCCTCTAACATAATTTAGGATACTGATCTTGAAGGTCTCCTTGCAGGGGGCTGGGTAGCTCTTAGGACTAGGACTATCCTCTACAGCCTTTTGCTTCTAGGGCACTGGGTTCAAATCCAGCCCAGGCTTGTAGGTGTTACCATCTGATGGCTGGTTAGTGATATATAAGAAATGGTGGTCTCAATCCAGTTGCCAGCAAAACGTCTTACAAGAGTGGCTAACAAAATTAGCCCTAATTCGTCCCTTTTGACCGTCTTTGTTGGCAGAGAAAAAGGAATGAATGTGCCAGAGAAATGGAAAACGCTCTTATTCACAAAGATCAAAGTGAGGAGTGGTGTGGGTGGAGCCTTGTTCTCCTGCTGGACCTGTGGGGTGGATCAATGAGACTTCTATTTCTAGGGCTGTTAACCCAGCAACTTTCAACGGCACTAAATCCCCTTGCATGAGAGCTGTTCTCCATCAATCATTAGACTGCACTTCAGGAAAGTCTCTGCAAATATTTTTATAACCAGAATTTAAGAATGAACTCATATTGCACCCTGAAGCCAGATCCTGATCTCCCTTACACTGGCATAAAACCATGGACTCCAGTGCGGTTACTCCTGATTTACACCTATGAGAGAAGCATCAGGTGCTTAATTCTAGACTTGTTGCATTCTGCAAAGCGGCACAGAAAATGGCAGTGCATGATTACTCTTTGGGACGTGGCAATTGATGGTGAAATCTGAGCGAGCGAGACATATCGGAAATCCTGTTCTACTGAGTGACAGTATCTTGTCTTGCGTCCCTGGGGCAGAGCATCCTTCTATTCAACATCTACTTTAGCCATAAAACTTTTAGATCTAGGACGGCTATAGCTCCCTTCAGGATCCCCATGTTCTGCCTACAATGGAGATAGCTTCTTCCAAATTAAACAGGAAGGGGAACATGGATTTTATTACATTGCCTATGAGTGTAATAGGTTCATGACTAGGGGTGTAATACTATTCAGATGGGCCCCATTACACAACCATAAACTGGAGAGGAACATACAAGGGTCTGATCTGCAAACACACTGAGCACTGGCTCACGCTTACTGGCAGCTCATGCTGAAGGTGCAGATTCTCAGCACTTCTGAAACTCGAAGGCCCAAAGTTTCAGAGTGACTCTGTCTTTTCTTCTTCCTACTCCTGGCAGTTAGATTAATGACTATCCACATGCCACCTTGGTGCATGCTTCAGTAATCTATGTAATACAATCAATAAATAGCAGGCATGCCAATACAATCCAGTGGGCAGGAGCCTAGACTGGGGCTTAGGAGACCTGCGTTCTATTCTAGGTTCTTTCACTTACCTCCTGTGTGACACTAGGCAAATCACAAACTCCCTGTGCTTGTGTTTCCTATTCTGTCTGGTCTATTCAGACTGTAATCTCTCTGGGGCAGGGACTGCCTTCCTGTTAACTCTAGAAGATTGAGTCTTACTATCTATCTCTATTTTATACTTACACGGGGAAAAAAACAGGCTAATACTGAGCAATCTAAGATTTGGTTTCTTTTATATAAATGATGGCCTTGCTTTTACAGTTATTCAGCATGCAGCACTCCCACTGACATCACTGGGAATTTTGCATGCTGAATGCAGGATCAGTTCTAATGTTTGTATGTAGTGCTGTAAATGTGTCAATGTGTAATTGTGACAACTGAATAGAAGACTGGGAGAGGCACTGGGGAAAGCGATCACAATTAGCAGAAAGGAAATTCAAACAGCTCAGTGTGACAGATTTTTTTCCCCGTTATAAACTCTTTTGGATCTGATTATTTTGTTTCATGGGATGTGCTTAGTTTTATGGTCCTGTTTAGGGCAATGGATTTGAAGTGTAATGGATGGATATTGCGCTGTACCTATACATCAATCTAGATGCACAAAATGTCATGAATGGGATGATTCTTCCCTTTTGTTCTGTCGGGTTTGAATGTTATATTTATTAGTTATTTAAAGTACATTCATTAATTCAAAATGTTACGGAAGCCCTCCTGTCCACACTGGGAGCTGGTTTCCAAGCCAGCTTTGACAGATCAAATAAACTTCACCTGGAAAAGGGGAAACTGTGCTGAAATATCCATCAAATAGAATCTCTTTCTTTTTCAGATGATTAGAAATTATTACAAGGAGATGGAAACTTTTCTCCAGTCTCTTCCCTTGGGCTCCTGCACTCCAAGGACTGGCGATGACGACAGCAGATTGTATCCAGATTGCCTGATGCTGCAGAAGGCTCAGAAATCAATATTTTCACCAACTTCTAACTATGTGAACCTTTCAGAACCCTGTACTGAGTCTACTGGGACAAGTTTTCCTTTCAGCTTAGAAGCCAGCGGATTCCCAGCTATGAAAGTTAGTTTCTATTTTCCGTGAGTTAAAGCTGGGGAAAAAAGGGGACATTGTCTCTCCAACTTTAACACCACAGACAGGAGACAGAATTGAATTGAATAGTTTCCTTGGACTGGGATTTCCTAGTGGGACATGTTAGGGATCTGATTATATTAACTATAGACCCAAATTCTGCTCTGGTTGGTCCTGGGGGAAGGACAACTGAGGTGTAGCTCAGTTCATGTTCTGCTACAGGAATTCTGCCAGCCAGAGCATAAGTCCTCATGGTGGGGATGGAGGGGACATGGTGAGGAGGACTCTTGGCTGACACTCTGAGCGGGAGCAGCATGCCCCCGCGGTCAGTGCTTGTTTTCAAGTATGTTTACCTCGCAAATTAAGTTGTACTCATAGTGCCAGTAAACCTGCACTAGCTTTAATCAAGTTAACACAGGTAACAAGAGCAATGAAGACGTGGCAGTCCAGACATCAGTACAAGCCCACTAGGAACTCTGGCTACATACTCAGGGTGCTAGCCCACATCAGGGTTCATGCAGCCACATCTTCACTGCTAGAGTTATCTGCTCTAGCTAAAGTTAGTGCGGGCATGGTCTACCCATGCTACAATTAATCTGTGGTGTAGATGTGTCCTTAGAGAGCAGTATTACTGTATTACTGGTCAGCTTGAAGGGGGTTAGACCCACCCACTAACCCACAGATCTCACCACCCCGACAGAACCAGGAAAAAGGTTGAAGTCATACCGCCATAATTTTTCATACTCATTGTAGTGCCCACTGGTACTAAGGTGCACGTGTGTGGAGTCTAGCCTACGATTCATTTGAAAAGCCAGTGAAAAGTGAAAAGACTCAGTGATCCATGGCTAGGGCTGGAATAATGTGGCTCTTGCTCTTGTCATGCTATTTCAGTTCCTGCATAGGGAGTTACTCCAGAAAGAAACTCACCTTAATCTGTGCCCCTCAAAGACCTGTAGCCCGCACACAGTGGCAAAAATACCAAGATATTCCTCTCTATTTGGGCTTGCCTTTATTTCCAGCTTTGCCTGGATTCCAGTGGAACCAGGCAAAGAGCCCTGCAGGGAACCCACCTGGACGCCCAAGATTCCAAAGATGATGAAGAAAGCGCAACAGATGACCACAATGTTCCCAATGGGCTTCAGGGATGACATCAGGGTTTCCACCACCAGCTTCAGTCCTTGTGCTCGACTAATGACCCTGAGGGGAAAAAGCAGGCACAAGAAGCAGGTTAGACACTGTCCTTGCAACGTTTCTCTGAATCCTTCCATGCTCTGAGGCACAGGCATAAGTGTGGACTAGGGAAGCAGCTGTTTGAAATGGGGAGTGGCTGAAAAACAAGAGCACACAAGATGCTATGAAGGGACTGAGATGTAAGGGAGGTTGGGGAAACTTCATATGTACTCAGGGATCCTTGTGTGTGGAATGGAGAAGACGAGAAGGTGCAGGTGGGAATGCATACGTATTAAGAGATAGGTACCCAGATCTTGATCTAAAGCCCATTGAAGTTAGTGGAAAGGCTTCTGTTAACTGCACTGGGCTTTCGACCAGGCTCACAGAAAGGGAAAATTACAGAGTACCCCCATGTCTTCTTCTCCCACTCCATTACCTACACCTCCCCAGTCATGTCCTTTTTAACGACCTTATTACAAAATGAATACAGATCTAATTTTAGTGACCTCTCCATGTAAAGCACATCTCCTGCCTCCAGGCCTGAGAAATTCTACTGTCTTCTGTTTGACCCCTTATGCAGCGCTCTCAGTTCTTGTATCTTTCTTGTAAAGAGCTTTGGCACCATATTCCAATCTAATACAAAGTAGAACTTCAGAGTTACGGACACCTTGGGAAGGGAGGTTGTGTCTGTAACGCCGAAATGTTCGTAACTCTGAACAAAGTGCAGTGCGGGCACCAGCTCCAGCAGCTGACACTCCAGGCCAGGCTCCAGCGGCAGCTGAGCTCCCTCCTCAGCACCTGCAGCTTTCTTGCCGGCAGCTTCTTTCCCTGGGTCCGACTGAGTTTGCAAGCTTGTCCCTCTCCCAGCCGGGGGAGGGGGGTGCGCGAAAACAGTGCGTTCCCCCCCGGCTGGCGGAGGGAGGGTGAGACCAGTGTGTCCGCCTCCCAGCCGAGGGAGGGGCGAAAGCGGCGCAGACCCCAGCACTGGTCCTGCTCCGCTGGCTCCGGCTGCCTTGGACTGGCAGCCCCAGCATCTTCACTTCCTAGCTGTAAGTGGCTGCCCCCATGTGGGGGTGAGGACAGGCAGCCCAGATGTGCCGACCTGTAAGCTACAATACAGGCACAGTACAGTACTTTCTTTTTTGGTCTCTGCTGCTGCCTGATCGGTTGCTTACGGTTTCACCTGGTGTCCCATTGACTGGTCAGTCGTAACTCTGGTGTTTGCATCTTTGAGGTTCTACTGTATGTCAGATGCGGTCCCTCTGGCCTCTTGTACTGCCGGAGATGGAGCTGATGGTTTTAATCTAACCCACTGTCACTCCCAGATCCATTTCCGGATTAGCACCTTCTAGAGCACATAGCCAGTTAGGATGTCCTCTCTCCCCCGACCCGTTGTTCATCAAAGCCCCATCACTTTGTATTTTTCTATAATGCAGTTTGACAAGAACCTCTCGGTTCTGGTCTGGATCCCATCTCCCTTTGGATCCAGCCTCTAGTTTTGTGTCATTCACAAACTCATGCACTTGGTCCCACTTTCTCTCTTCCTGGTCACTAATACATCATTTGAACAGGACTGGGTCCAACACAGATTCCTGAGCCACTCAATTTCCTACCTTCATCCTATTTTACGTCTACCATTCACTGCTGTGACATCAGATATTCAACCACTTTTCTTACTCAGTTGAGAACTTCCCCACAGGAGCATAAGCAGTAACCTTCAATGCTACAGGATCTCTCCCTATCTCTCTGGCATTACCTGGAATTTCATAACTGTAGATTAGATTTTACTGTAGGGCTAAGGGAGAAGGCACAAGCAATCAATGGCAAAATAGAAACAAGCAGGAAAACAAAGGAGTTGAAGATGAACTACACCATTATATCAAGGGCAATATTTTAATAAGAGGACTAAGCTTGTGTATATTAAAAAAGCCATCAAGTCATTTACGGACAGATTCACAAAGGTATTTAGGGGCAAATAGGATTCTAGTGAGGTTTACAAAAGTACCATTGACATCAATGGGAGTTAGAGGCCTCACTCACTTTGTAAATCTAGTCTTTATGGCCAAGCTGCTTACAAATATAGGCATGGAAAGTCAGGCATTTATGCACAAAAAATGTTGCACCCATAAATTGGTGTGTGTGCGCATGTGTGTGTTTGTGTTTTTTGGACATCGGTTTGAAGGCTCCTTTGAAAACTTGGCACTCAAAATGTAAAGCACCTGTTCACTTATGGGACAAGGATGTCTTACACTGATCCTATCACAGGCTCCCCAATGTCTCTCCCTGCTCAGCTCAGTGTCCCTCTGCATTTTCACACCTCCCTCTTGTATCTTTGCTTTCCTATCTCAATAACCTGCCTCTTGCCATCTTAAACCTACCTCCCAGTCTGAGTGCTAGTCTAATCTGCATCTGCCCCAGACTGTGTCATTCTCCCAGCAGGGGTCACTGTGGACTCGGCCATGTGACAGTGATGTTTGGCTTTAATAAGGTGCATGAAGGATAAGCCTCATGCTCTCTGAAAGTTTGCATTATTCCTTGTGTGTCTCGGTGCCTATAGAGTTAAACTGCAGAGCTACATGCACAGCCATAAAATAATGGTGGTTTTTTGTTTTCCTTTTTTTTCCCCCTAGGAATTGTTGGCTTTAAACAATAGCCTGAAAAACTTAAAAAAAAAAAATTCCTTCTTTCTGGTAAAATATTTACTCTAAATGTCAAGGGTAGCTTGTCAATTCCCCTTGTTAAAAAGAAACAGATGGTGATATTTTTATCCACTCCCTACCAACACAACACAAAAGGCAGATGCTTCTGTTTTTCTGGCTGTTGTGCTCAGGTAACGGTTGTTGTTACTTACTACACTCCCTGGCTCTCTGTCTGCTCTGCGCTGTTTTCCTGAGTTTGGAGAGGACTGGATGGCTCAGGGAATGTAAGGAGTTATGAAGTCTTTAACCTTTAAGGCTGTGAATCAAATCTAAGCCAGGCTGGCAGCGACCAAAACAAATCATTACCCTCAAATGGCAGCTTAGCACGCTATGTTAAATATGTTTGTTGATCTCAGATCACTTCTGGGCAGGCAGGGTTCCACATCACAAACAACGAACACTGTCCTCATTAGCACCCTTTTTGAGCGTCTCAGCTGACAGGCTAAAGCACATGAAGACTGAAATACACCCAGATCAGGGCTTAAGCATGTTAGGGGAAAGTTTGCATGGTCTCAATCAGTTTGATGCCTATTCTGTATATGAATCCGAGGTACTTTTATGCCTCTCCATAACTGTAGTATCTGAGCACTTCACTATCATACACATTACTCACAACGGCCCCACAAAAAGTGCAATTATCCCCATTTTATAGATGGGAAAACAGGGGCACAAAGATTAAGTGGTGAGCCCAAGATCACTCAGGAAGTCTGTGGTACAATAGGAAACTGAACCCAGGTCTCTTGCATCCTGAGCAAGCAGCTCTCCAATGGACCATCCTTCCTCTCGTGAGGAAACTCTATTCTGTGGATACAATGAAGAAATTCAGTCTCCAGGGCCTGGCAACTTTCACCAGCACCAACACCAAATTAAAGATGGAACAAAGTGATTTTCCTGATACGACATCATCTGCGATCCAACACAGGGTAAAGGAATAGGAGGTCACTCTTCTGTCTTGGCCAACAGTCATTGTTGCTGTGTTTTCCCAAAGTAATGCTGCGTCCCCTCAATAAAAGTTTGCTTTTCGTTATACACAGACTCGGTGCTTGCAAGGCGGGACGTACTGACTATTAAAGACGCCCAGGAGAGGTATTTAGTTTTCCCAAATTTCTGGGTGGGGGCTCAAGATGGTTTTATTCTGTAATTTTAAGAGGAACCTCTGGATATTGAGCTGGCACTTGCTGCTGCTGCCAGCACCGGTCAGAAAGTTAAACACTAATTAATGAAAAACATCACAGTCCTCATGCTTACAGGCACTGAAGCTAAGATCCACCAGGTCAATGGGAAGACTCCCGTGAGAGCCGGATAAGGCCCTAGACAGAACCGCAAAGTAACGCAACCTCAGCATTTCCGAGATATTAGTGTCAGCTCCATTATGATGGCTTTAACCATCCCAGCGCCTCGTCAATATTGCCCAAGATCCTGCTGATATTATTGCCTGCAAACCCATGCTATCCAATCCACTGCTCCTGCAATTTAATGCTGAACGATCCAGCTGATTCGAGCCCTCCGGACATTGTGACACGGTAGCCAGCCAAGATTGCATTAAGGACAATTTCAGCCTGCGTCAGGCATCTGACAAATGAGGAAATTAGAGTCATAGAAGTTCTTCAGCATGAAAAAAATGCTAATCCCTTGAGTTCCTCTTGGTTCTGCTGGCCTCAGCAGTCACAATGCTGCTAAACTCCAAGCATGCAGATGCTCCAAGACTGCTGTCAATCTCATCCCAGCTGGAACATATTTACTAACTTTAAGCCTGCTAGTCTGCTCAGCCCATTTGTATAAAGAAGTGGCAGCTCAGTGTTAATGCAGACTTTCCTCCACAGGGAAAAAAACCCAGCAAAGGTGATAATATGATAAAGAGGAGCGAACCTATGAAATGACTATTTCATACTGCGATGGGAGGAAGAGTGAATAATTTACACATCTGCTTTGGAAGCTGTAGCCAAAGCGCTAAAGAGAGTAAAATAGCATTGAAACCTATCCAAATTAATTCTGAATCCATTTTTAATTTGGATTTCTCTTGTATCTTGAGCTGTAGCACTTGATCCTGACAACAGCAGGTTGAACGCATTAGGAAGGAACTTTATTGGATCAGCAATTCTTCTACAGGCTGGTACATCAGAGAGAGCAGTGGAAATGCCTTGGAATGCCCCTTCTTTGTGAATGCATTTTCAAACTTCTGTGCCTATAGTGGGGCTTGAATACCCCTTTGTATAGTTTTAGGCCTGATATTCAATGACTGGCATGTGTAATTATGTCCACACAATTGCATGTACATGATTTGCACATATGCAGATTGGATATTTGTTCATGCTTATGGCCAGCTGTACACTTTGCTGGTCAGGTGTACAAGCAAATACTTGATTTTCATATGCATATGTGATTTTGCATACACAACTGTATGTACTGTATAAGGCAGTGGGGTATTTCTACAGCAAAATAAGACAAAGTAGTAATCGGCAAGGTCTTTTATAAGTAGCAAACCTCTAGGGCCATAAATCAAGGCAAGCTGCCATAAGCCAAAGGAAACTTAACAAAACACCTTCACTTTCCTCAAGTTCAATGCTGTGAGGTGTAGAGCGGTGGCTTCTCACAGGGATTTTTCTCCTGATGTCTCCCTGTCCCGGGACGCTATACTCACCACTGGAGCGCCTCCTTCTGGTCGCATCTGGGGATTAGCTCTGCCATGTTGACGTCCCTTCCTGACATTGCTCACTCCATCTCTCTCCCTGTCTCGCTTGCTTGAGACTCAACTGCTCCCGCTTTGTGGCTTGGCCCTCTGGCCAGGTCACTGTAGCCCTCCCCTTCTGGGGGGCATATATCAAAGTCTCTCGGAACCCCCTGTCCCAGGCAGTCTTCCCATTCATTGCCCCATAACAGTGCCACTTCCCCAGCAGCTGGTAGGGGAACCCAGGCCCACCCTCTACACTGGTTTCCAGTTCAGGGAGCCTACAACAAGCACTCAAGATCTGTACAAGGTCTATCCCTTTTTGCTGTATCCCTGGGTTGCTTCCTACCCTACCTTCCCCCACCTTGACAATGACAGCAGTTTCCGTCTCTGCCGCCCCCTTCTACTTTCAACTACGGGGCATTATACAGGCCCCTCCTGATGAGCTTCATCTCTAATTAGCCCTGGCTTCTCCTCTAGGTGCAGCCCCAGGTGGTTAACTGGCCCACCTAGCCACGTTCCCCCCTTCAGGCCTTGTGTGGGGTGGACACCCCATCACACTCCCCAGTAGCCATTCTTGCAATTCCACCCCTTGTGCCTATACAGGGAGTTGGCAAATGGCAGCCAGATGTGACACTTGCTGACCTTGAGCTGAGTGACTAACTAATTTTTTTCAGTTCGGTGGCTGATAATTTTGGGTTGACCTGAAATGGAAATATTTTGGTTTTCTTGTCAAAATGAACCCCCCCCCAATTTGTTTCAAGACAAATGAAACGTTTCATTTGACTGGAAATGAATATGTGTGAGTGTGTATTTGTTTCATTTTTGGGAGTTTAACTTTTTAAAAAATACATTTAGTTAAATTTGGAAACAAAACACCAATTCTGAAATGAAAAGCGGAAACGTTTCATCTTGAAAATGTTGTAGCGAAAAGCTGCGGCTTAAAAAATTTGGTCCCCCCCAATTATTGCGTCAGACTATTTGCTAAATTCAGCCCCAACTCATGAAAAGTTTGGGCTGGCTCAAGCATCACAAAGGGCCTTGTGCAGGGTCCAGGCTCCGAAGTGAACTTCATACAATGAATTGCCATTCCCACATTAATGGCAGCTAATTTCCCAGACAATATGGGCGTCATTTTGATTAAAACAAGAGGAGGCGGAGTTGTGCACCCAATTACACTTGCACATACACAGCCGTCCCAACAGGTGGAGCTAAAGAATGCAACATTTATTGTTCTTAAATGAGACAGCAAAGTAAGTTGCCTGGCCTTGGGCAGGGAGGTCATGGTCAGCTGAGTCCATACGTACACGTGCACAACAGCAGATGGATTTCCACATGTGGAGATTTATGAATGACTGAAAAGCCCCTACTTTAACGGTTGGCTTTTCATTTCCTACAAATCTAATGACAGAGGAACAGAATCGACTGTGAACATATTTAGGAAACAAATGGTTCATGGTTATCGTTTAAAAACTTCCTTTGCATTATGAAATGTTTGTGCCGTTTAGTCAGTCACAAACATTCATGTACCCTCTTGAGAAAATACATCCTACGCCAACGGAACAAAATAATGTAAGGGCCTGATCCTGAAAATACCCTTTCAGACTGGAAGTTTATACTCATACAAATAATCCCATTGAGGTGAATGGGATAATTCACATGAACAAGGACAGCTCATGTGAATTAAGGCCCCAATCCTGAGCAGGCTGACCCATACACAGATATGGAGTCTCACTGACAACAGGATCAAAGCCTTAAATTGAAGAAAAAAAAAACCCCTAGGAAACACGATAGATCAATGTAAAGCTCACTCAAAACATCTTATCTAGATGTGATCTAACAACACGGGCTCATTGAGAAAACCAATAACCTTCACGGGAGGAGATTCTCCAAATGTGATGTGCATCTCTCAGTTGAAGCTGCTGTGAAATAGATACTAATTTTACCTGTAGAAATTCCAATTATCTTATACTTTTTCTGTGAATGTATTAGAAAGGGGAGAGAAGAGCTTGGTAGATACTGTAAACAATTTTCTGTGAATGTGCATTCGAACCTTTAACCTGGTGGTTCTCAATCTTTTTAATCCCAACATGCCCTTTTCCATACTGGGACTTCTCGGGGCCACCTCTTTCAATCTAGCCAGGATCCCCATTCCATTTAGCAGTATGGGAAAGGCAGGGTGGCCATGAGCCCCTGTGACCTTTCTGGGTCCAAGCCCCAGTTTGAGAATCTTTGCTTTAAACGGATCTGTTTTAATGGTGCTTGTGCCCTTTTTGCCCTGTGGCTTTCTGTGGAAAAGTCTAACAAACAAGCATGCTGTCAGGAATGTTCACAGAATCCGCCAACGATAAGGGAACACCAGGAAACACCTGAAGAAAGCCAAACCTGAACCCGCAATCACAAGTATTCATCTTGGAAACTTGATTGTCAGGGTTGCGATCACCCAATCAGGGAACAGACATATATCATGCAACATATCTGTTCAATCAAAACTCAGCAGTAGAGTTCAAAATCTGAATATTTTATGCTTGCCATGAACTGTGTGTGCACCATCTGGGGACTTCTGAGCACATAAATGGCAAAAGGTGTAAAAGCCATGCAATTTGGGACAGATATGGCAAAAATATTAGCAGTTGCTAATTTGCTCATCTCTTGTTTTTTACCCACTAAAGGGCTGATCCAAAGCCTACTGAAGGCAATGGAAAAGCTTTAAAGGATTTTTGATCCAGCTCTAACAGGGCATGTGGACAAAGCCTATGTTTTGATTCTTTCAGAGGAGCGTATGTCAGAAATATACAGATGGTGTGACCTTTATTATTATTATTAATTATTATTATTATTATACATATTGCAGTAGCAAACAGATGGCCCAGTCAGAATGAGGCCCTGTTTTGCCAGGCCCTGCATAAACACACAGAAAGAAAGAGATACACCCCTACCCCAAGAGAAAAAACACCAGATGAAGGGAGGGGGAGTGCGATACAATGTATGTGTAAAGAGACTGTGGGGATGATACACTTGTTAGTTCCAGCATAACAAGAACATCCCCAATTATATTAGATAGGTTATCATATTTATTAAGGATATAAACCTTCATATGCCAAGCACTGTCTGCTTGGAGTCAGGAAGAAACTTCCTCCATGGGCAGGTTATTGCTCAATTGTCCATTAAAAGATATCTTGTTCCTGTCCGTGAAGCATCCAATACTGGCCACTGTCCGAAAGGAAACCCGATTAGAGGGACCAGTGGTCTCATCTCATCTGGCCATTCTTACAATTAGTATCAGAGTGAAATTAATGGAGATTTTGGAGGAAAAAAAATCTTCACATTTTAGGTTAAGCAACAGTTTGGTCTCTGAATCTTCAAAAATTCGCTGCCACCTGCTACTAATTTTATTCTTGGTTGCAAAAACCATTGATTGCCTGAAGGGAGAGGGGAAAGGAGCTGTTAAGGAACACTTCACGCAGAGTGAATGAGAGCACAAATAGCAGGGGATGTGTGTCTTAATGAGCAAAGGGGGCACTGATCAGTTTGCTACACAGTGAAGCCTGACCCCGAGATGTGTTGAGTGCCTGGAGCTCCCCTTGACTCCAACAGGACCCGAGGATGTCATGTCTCAGAATCAGGCTGGCAGTTTGTTGTAAAGGCAACGACAGGTTGAGCACAGAACTGAGCAGCAAATCCCTCATTTTCGATCTCACTGGACCCTTCCATCGCACTCCAGAAAACAGTTCCGTTTCTTTGCATGGAGAGATTCAGGGAACCATCCCCAACCAGAAGCTTGCACAGCCAACCTGCTCCCCTTTTCTATCTTATCTAGCCCCAAATCGCTGCTTACCTTAATGGCCTGAGTGTTCGCAGCAGCCTCAAGACCCTCAGCATTCCAAGAATTTTAGTGCTGCTGTCCGATACCATTGAAACCAGGATGTCAATGACCGAGATGAGAACCAGCACCCCATCGAGCACATTCCAACTGCTCTTCAGGTAGGCCTTCTCCCCAAAGCACAAGCCGAGCGCCACCACCTGCCCAAATGGCAACAAGTTATGACTAATTCAGCCAGTATGTTTCTTCCAGTTAGCGACTTGCAGCTAATACATTATTCACAGATAAGTGATTGCGAGTCCATTTGCTTCCCAGTATAGAAACCTAATTAGACAATTTTGTAAAGTGTTATACCGTAAGGACTATAAAAATAACTGCAAAAAACACCGCAGATTGTCCCTTAACAGCTGATATATTTTTAATGCAACTAAACCTAGTTGTGCAAAAGTGATTCTATTAACGTATAGCTGTTGCACAGAAGATTTGATCACGATTATTTGGGCTACTGGGGGAGAGAAGTGGTTTAGAGGTCCTGATTATAGGCTATTGCTTTCCACCGGATTTGCAAATACAGAAGACAGGGGAAGTTTCCAAATGAGAAGAGAATAGTTCTGAGATGCTATGAATTATATGAGAGCGACATACAGGAAAAAGTCTTGCCAATCTTTGGGCCTGATTTTGGCTCTAATTCAGCAAAGCATTTACGCATACATTTAATAAAACAACAACAAACCACCACCACCACGTCGCTCTAACACAGCACTTGTCATTAGTGGATCTCAATGCACTTCACCAAGGGGTCAGTATTATTATCCACATTTTACAGATGGGAAAATTGAGGCACAGGGAGGTGAAATGACATGCCCAAGGTCACCCAACAGCCAGAGGCAGGCAGAGATAGGAATAGAGTCTCAGTCCAGTACATTAGCCACTATGTCACACTGCTTCTTCAGCAAAGCACTTAAGCGTAAACTTATCTTTAGGTCATGGAAGTCAATGGGACTTACCCACATGGCTGAAGTAAAGCATGCGCTTAAGTGCTCTATTGAAAAGGGATGGACTGCTGATTTGAGGCCTCTCATCTCATCTATACTACTGTAAATCAGGAATAACTTCAGTGGAACGATGGTGGTGCAAAATGCATGGAGAATAAAGTGCCTGGTATTTATTGGGTTACTTCTCCTTCCCAAATAGCAGAGCAGATTAAGACATGATGATCTCTGGAAAAATGGGCACAGGGGCTTTAGAAATCCAAAGTAATAAAATGGTGCTAATGCAGCACAGCCAGGCTTATGCTTTGGCTTCATTTACCTTAACTGTCATCTCAGCCAGGAAGATTACTGTGAAGATGTAGTTGGACAGCGTTAGGAAAATTCGTTCCTATAAAAAATAAAAAAAGAAAACGAGAGACAAGGTTTTATAGTCTGCTCTCCAAATCTCTCTCTTGAGATATATATTTGGGTGGTTGCTTAATGTTCTCCTGATTTTATGCTGAAATAAGTCTTGGAATGTTTGCTCCTGAAGATGATGTCCAAACATTTACATGATAACATTTCACTTGTTTATAGAGCTCTTTTCCTATGTTACTTTGTGTATGTCAGTACCATGGACAGCTGCCAGCTTTCTCTATAGGCTTCTGCTTTCTTCACCACAGGTGATGGGTGAAATAAGCGAAGGGTGCAATTGAAATTCACATGCCTTCTCTCTCAAATCTAAGCCATTCTTTCTATGTATCCTTTGGCCATTCCACACTTTCCCAGGTTCTATGCCATTCCTTTACCCACCCCAAGTACTCTGGGATGCATGGGGGTGCTTGACAGATGTAAGGAGAGTTTCCTTATGAATGATACATAGCGGGTGTCTTACAACCCTTCACCTGTGGATCTCAGAGAACTTCACATGGTTGTTGTGGGGCTTAATGATTCTTGTAAAGTAAGCTGAATACCCACTCTACAGAAAGGCAATCTGAGGCACAGAGAAACCATGCCTCAGCTGGTGTAAACTGCCATAGAATCATAGAACTGGAAGGGACCTCGAGAGGTCATCTAGTCTAGTCCTGCCTTGAGTGCAGGGGACTAAGTATTATCTAGACCATCTCTGACAGATGTTTGTCTAACCGACTCCACAATAATGGAGATTCCACAACCTCCCTAGACAATTTATTCCAGTGCTTAACCACTCTGACAGGAAGTTTTTCCTAACTTCCAACTTAAACCGCCCTTACTGCAATTTAAGCCCATTGCTTCTTGTCCTATCCTCAGAGGTTAAGAACAATTTTTCTCCCTCCTCCTTGTAACAACCTTTTATGTACTTGAAAACTGTTATCATGTCCCCTCTCAGCCTTCTCTTCTCCAGACTAAACAAACCCAATTTTTTCAATCTTCCCTCATAGGTCATGTTTTCTAGACCTTTAATCATTTTTGTCGCTCTTCTCTGGACTTTCTCCAATTTGTCCACATATTTCCTGAAATGTTGCACCCAGAACTGGACACAGTACTTCAGTTGAGGCCTAATCAGCATGGAGTAGAGTGGAAGAATTACTTCTCGTGTCTTGCTTATAATACTCCTGCTAATACATGCCAAAACGATGTTTGCTTTTTTTGCAACAGTGTTACACTGTTGACTCATATTTAGTTTGTGATCCACTATGACCCCCAGATCCCTTTCCGCAGAACTCCTTCCAAGGCAGTCATTTCCCATTTTGTATGTGTGCATCTGATTGTTCCTTCCTAAGTGGAATACTTCGTACTTGTCCTTATTGAATTTCATCCTATTTACTTCAGACCATTTCTCCAGTTTGTCCAGATCATTTTGAATTTTAATCCTATCCTACAAGGCACATGTGGCCCCTCCCAGCTTGGTATCATCCGCAAACTTTATAAGTGTGCTCTCTATGCCATTATCTAAATCATTGATGAAGATATTGAACAGAACCAGACCAAGAACCAGTCCCTGCAGGACCCCACTCGTTATGCCCTTCCAGCATGACTACTCTCTGGGAATGATTTTCCAACCAGTTATGCACCCACCTTATAGTATCTCCATCTAGGTTGCATTTCCCTAGTTTGTTCATGAGAAGGTCATGCGAGACAGTATCAAAAGCCTTACTAAAGTCAAGATATACCACATCTACCGCTTCTCCCCTATCCACAGGGCTTGTTACCCTGTCAAAGAAAGCTATCAGGTTGGTTTGACACAATTTGTTCTTGACAAATCCATGCTGACTGTTACTTATCATCTCATTATCTTCTAGGTGTTTGCAAATTGATTTCTTAATTATTTGCTACATTATCTTTCCAGGTACAGAAGTTAAGCTGACTGGTCTGTAATTCCCCAGGTTTTCCTTATTTCCCTTTTTATAGATGGGCACTATATTTGCCCTTTTCCAGTCTTCTGGAATGTCTCCATGTTTTCATTGAAGTCAAAGAAACTATGGCAATTTATGCCAGCTGAGGATCTGCCTCCAAGAAGTTTAAATCACTTGCCCAAGACCACGAGAGAACTGGGAACAGAACCCAGCAGTGTTCCCATGCTCTAACCCAGTCCTATCGTCTAACCACTAAACCATGCTTTCCTTCTGTGTAAGTAACTAGTGATTACAGATGAGAGCCATGGCCTAATTCCCTATCTATAAGCAGCAGAAACCTTTCTTTTTAATGATGATCATTAAATAAATTACATTTTCCCCTAATCCCTATACAATCTCTGATTGCTTGCACTGTGAGATGGAGAGTTGGAAGGGGGGAGTAAGACAGAAACACAGAGTGTGTGTGTGTGTGTGTGTGTGTGCATGCGTGTACGCACTCTCACGCAGGGACTAAAACATCTCACTGTAATATTATGGTAACGTTACTAGGGATGCTGGATTTATTTCCACTGCTCCCGAAAGAGCAGTTCTCTAAGAAATGCAGCTCTCTAAAAACCAGCTGCAATTTAACTACGAGAAAACACCATGGAAACTCTCACTTGCCAGGCCATGATTTACTGAGAGTGACACAAGAATCACTAAAAGTAGCTTGTTTCCATCCTGGTGTCCATAATTAATCACGTCGTAAAGACCCCTGCTGTGACTGCACGAGCCATGATAGAAAACATCCCTGGTCTTCAAGAGAGTGCGGCACAAAAGGTCGGCAAGTGTGCGGTGGGGATGAGCATCTGCAGGAGCGGATAAGCACCTGCTTTAGGCAGTGCAGATAAAATGGTAATAGCAGGTATAAAAGACTCAGAATATTACACTTCTCTTTGGCAAGTGTGCAGCGATTTGGAAGTGCAGTCTCCATGCACGGCATCCCCTACTCTCCGGAACAGGAAGGCCTGCCTCCCCTGCTCTGACTGGCCAGCTCTAATTGGGAGAGGTAGAGAACTGACTCTAGGCAGTGAGAAAATCCATGGCTCTGGAAGGCAAAGTACAATTATTTGAAACAAGTGAAGCTAAAATAACTATTTGTGTTTCCAGGCAAGAGCTCTGTCAGCTGGAACGGGGCTGTGTGCCCATGCCTGCCCTGCCTCGCTCTTGCCATTCCTTCAGCATCTCCTGCGGTGCCTCCTTTGGGTGTTCCCCGCTTCTGCTTTCCATCTTCTGTCCAGCTCATCTTGATCCCTGGGTGACCTCACTGGCTCCCATGGTTACCATACCCAGGCTGATGGTTCTCACACCTACCTCCTGCCCCTGGGCTCTCTCTCCTCTGTCCACTTCTGCATCTCAGAAATCTCCTCCGAGTCCTGGCAAGACCAGAGTGCCTCATTCTCCCCTCACCACTGGCAGTACCACTGTCCTCCTCATCTCCCACGCGCCGCACCGTTGGCTCCTCCACATCCAGACTCCCAACCAATCCTCTCACTTCTCCCGTTTCAAACAGCATGAGACACCCCACCTTTCCTCCCCATCTTTGCTGCTCCCCCTCTTGTCCTCACCCAGGGCCATCCCGCACCTTGACTGGTGCAATGTCCCAGAGGCCCAGGTCAGACGGCTTTGAAACTGGAGAACAACAAATAGCACGGAGGGGAAAACGAATACCCGTATTTGCGTGTGAATCCAGGTCACCATAAAAACAAACAAACACACACACACCAGCCTTTCCCCGAACATCCATGCAAACAAAATACCCCTCTGTGCAAGGGTTTCTGGACAGGGCTCTAAGGGGACCCAACATGGGACCAAAGAGCCATTCAGAATGTGAAGGAATGCTCCTAAATGTGTGGGCCAGATTCTCAGCTGCTATAACTTCAGTGGAGTTATGCTGATTTACACCAGCTGAGGATCTGGCCCTATTTCTGCAATATTCAGCAGGTGAGTCCAGACAGCAGCATGTAATACCTCCCAAGAAAGTTGGGACAGCAAAGAAATTCTTTGTTCTAGCTTTCTAAGAGTCTCCACAATACCAAGAGCTACAACGGGATTTCCAAAGCTGCCTAGAGGATATAGACACCCAGCTCTCACTCATTTCAATGGGAACAGGGCCTCCAGATCCCTTCACCAGCTTTGGAAAAATCTCAGCCTCCATCAGCTGCATGAAACCCACTAAAGTCACTAGAAGTAACCCATGTGAAATGCCAGGACAACTTCCCCCAATGGACTGGATGGGGAGGGAGCCCAGCATCCAAAGCAGTTCATCTGTTCCCGCACTCAAAGAGCGAGCTCATGTGAGCAGCATGCCCATCCCACCCAAGCCAGCCTTTTACATGTGCAGCAGCTGTCCGAGCAGCCCGCCTGACAATGTCTAATGGGGAACAGAAGTCGAAAAAAGGCATCTGTAAGTTAAACAATGGCTGAGAGCTCCAAATAAGCTCCAGCAGCATCCAAATTCACCATGTCAAATTCATTAAAAAAAAGTGAGTTAACGGAGAGCAGCATCAATGGACTCTCATTAAAAGGGTGTTTTTGTTTTAATAGTTTCAAGGGGATCCAAACCTTGTTTCACAAAACTCCCAGGCTGAATGACAAGCCTGTTTCATTAACATGTTTGGAAAAATATGAGTGTTTAGTGAAAACAGAATCCTGATCTGCAGGAACCCTGCTCCATACTATAGGCCCCATTCATAAGGACCAAGGTCAGGAAGGACCCCTGTGATCATCTTGTCGGACCTCCAGTATCACACCAGCCACGGAACTTCCTTCCCCGCCCCGCCAAAAAAAAATTACTACAGAAGAACTTTTAGAAACACAGCCAATCTTGATTTAAAGATTGCCAGTGATGGAGAAGAATCCATCATGACCACTGGTAAACTGTTCCAATGGCTAACTACCCTCACTGCTAAAAAGGTACACCATTTCCAGCCTGAATTTGTCTTGCTTCAACTTCTAGCCATTGGATCGTGTTTATATCTTTGTCTCCTGGATTAAAGGCTTGTTATCAAATATTTGTTCCCCATCTCGGTACTTATAAATTGTGATCAAGTCACCCCTTAACATTCTCTTGGTTAAACTAAATAGATTGAGCTTCTTGAGCCTTCTGTGGCATGCTAGAGCCTTTGTCATAACATTGCGCCCAAAAATCGGTCATGCTTCCCCGTCTAAGTTCATTGTTTCGGATCCAGCCCAGGCTGGAAGTGACTAAGAGTTGTTACCATCTGCTGGCTGGTTGGTGGCTAAAGTCCAGTTCCCAGGGGATCACAAAAGCCATCACCACTCCTGGCATTAACTGGCAACCTTGCAAGACTCAGAAGAGATCAAGGACCGAATGGGTTGTGAAGACTGATCACCACTCACCCTAATGGTGGGCCCTTCCCGGGCAGGGCTAGGGAACTGTGAGGAAGTCTGCATTGGAGCTACTATCCATGCTGCACATATTCTGGGGATACAGAGGCTTCACTATCCAGGGCTATCAACCCAGCATCTTTCCCCAGCTATATCCTCAGAAAACCCACTGGACTCACATATTGACAGATGACAAAATGATAATGAGAGTTTACATTTATATAGAAAGACTCCAAAGCACTTTGCTACTGTATACATGCAATGAAATGCAGCCATCTCTGGGGTGGAGGACAGTCACTTATTGCACAACAGTGAAGGAAAGAAATTTGGCTTAAGGAGATTGGGGCATGCTTATTCTCTGAGGAGGAGCGCTAGGGGGATCTTTAATGTACACAAAGAACCTTAGTTTTAAGATCTCGGCCTAAAGATCCACAGACAATAAACAGCAAGGCACTCATGCACTGAGGGAACAGGGATTTATATTGTTGCAATATGAACAGTCTTTTGCAATATGTCAGAGGCAGCCTAGTGTACCTCTCAGCCGCAATCAATACAAAAATAAAAGAGCAAGTGGATGATTCTGCCCATCTGACTGATAGGAGTTGATGTTATGAGGGTCTGGTTTGAAAAATCATTATGCAATTTATTAAAGCAAATGGTTCAGGGAAATGGAATTACAGTGCTTGTATCCATTCAATTTGCTTATGTCATAACAAAGATGATCGACAAAGAAGCCAGAAAAGTACAAAATGAACAGCTTCCCCCTATCCCTTCCCACCACCCATACGCCAATGCAGAACAGATGGAAGGAGCTAACATTGCGCAGAGAGAGTAAAAGTGTTTGAATGTTTATCAGAGAAGAAAATGGAGACAGATGTCCTAGTTATATCATGTATTAAAACAGTCTGATTGTGGCTGGGGAGATGGGATATTAAAAGTGGAAGCCTTGATGTCTTTCCCAGCACATGAGTGCTGTTCTTGTACGTTTCAGAATCAGATTAAAGAAACTTTGGTGAGGGCAGAGGATTGAATGCCTGAAAGAATCCCTGTCTGTTGGCAGCATCATGGAAAGTCCACTTCAGCATGTGCTGTAAAGGTACGTTTAGTGCTGAAGTTAACGCCGCATAGGCAGGATTGATTTTCTTTTAAATAAACCATGAACGGCAAATTATAAACAGCTGGGGCAAGAGCCCTGGATACAGCCATGATGTTCAGAGCACAAGGCACGAGCAGCACGCAGAGATGGCTTAAAGCCCTCCCATGCACTGTCCTGATGATCGTGATGCTCTGTGCCTGGCTGTTTCCACTGTGCTGTGTTGGAGCCTGAGGGCTGCCCTTACTTACGCTGGCGTGTAATGATCACAAAGAGCTAAAACATCCTGCTGGACCAGGGCAGTGCAGGGGACGTCCCTACGTGTGGTGCTCCCTTTTATCTAGCCATCTGCACGTCCCACACACCACGAGCAGCAGGAAGCGTGGATGGTATATAGCCCCCAAGTTGGCTCTATACCACTGCATGCTCATCTCTCACTGGCAGATCCTCTCTGGGCCAGACAGACAGGGTTTGTGGTCCAAGCACTGTGTCAGTGTTGTACAAAGCAGCCACATGGCCCCTAAGGATCTGAGTCCTGATCTGGAATTCGGGGCCAGATCCTCAGCGGGTGTAAATCAGCATAGCCCCAATGACTTCAATATAGCTATGCAGATACGTACTAGCTGAGGATCTGGCCTCTTCTTTCTCAATAGTATGAAGGAGAGAGAGAGAGAGTCCAGTGTGACTTGAGCTTTGGTGGCTCCACAATGAATGCACAACTCTGATACTCACAGCACTGTGGGGCTCAATTTTGGGCCGTTCCATGGCAATGGTAATGCAGTTCAGGAAGATAATAACCAAGACGATGTGATCAAACATCTTGTGAGTGATGATTTTATTGCACATCAGACGGAATCTGTCCAGAAAAGACAAAAAAGACACATAATGAGCTGTTAACACCTAACTGGTCTGAAAAACTTTTGTCAAAGCGTCAGCCTTATGCACGGCGTGAGAACTGAACAGTCGGCTTGAAAAGCAGGTGCGTTGCTGACTCCCAACTCCTTCTCTAGGGTGGCCATGTGTTAGCAAATTTTTCTCAGTATAAACAGAAAAGGGTTCAAGCCACAAAATCTGAACACAGTTTGCAACCACCACAAAGTTTAGGGGTGCTTGGTTGGATTTGGGGTTTGGTTCATTGTAAAGAGAGCAGCCGCTTGCAACTTACACCTATTGCCAGGTTCAGATTTCAAGCTCTCCTTTACTCCGAGGGTCAGAGACACGTTTGGATTCAAGGCTCTAATTTCACTCCATCTCTAGCTCGAAAATAGCCCAGTTTGAGTGTGTTGGCTAAAGAATGCTATGCTGAACAAAGGAACAAGAGCTATTTAGCATGACAGATGGCTGTACGTTGATGCAGGATTTATAATATGGTATTACATTTCCCAAAGTCTGTTTCTAAAAGTCTATGTAATCATTGTATGAATGAATTGTAATGCTGCTTTGGGCCTCCAGCTTAAAAACACAAGGCGTCCCCTAGGACAAGCCATGACATTGCTGCATGAACGTGTATCAGGGCACTGATTCCAGATGGCCATATAGCAGCTGACCCTTGGAAAGAACAAAAGACTCTTGCTCCTTTATGTAAGCAACAAGCCTTTCCTGGAGGGGTGTGACTAGGCGATGGGAGAAAGGGAACACAAAGGCCCAAATTCAGAGGCAAGTCTAAGTCTAGAGACTAAGTTGGTGTAATACTTTCTTTTGGTCCCCTCAATGCATATGTGACACCAATTTAGATGCTATTGGATCTACCTAGCTACTGTACCCAGCTGTTTTTCCCACCTACTGTGTAGAGTCAAAAGCTCACCCTGGGTGCTTGGCTTTATTAAGAAAGAAATTAACAACAGCATAATAAAGATCTGTTCAAGCCTTCTCTCTCAAGCGTGGCTGTGCCTGGGGTTCCTCCCTTAGGACTTCTCAGCCCACAGCCTAGATCCTCCCACCTCCCAGTGGGCTCCTGCTGGAAGCGTCATGGAACGGAGTAACCAGTTGCCTGCCCCAGTGAGTCAAGCAGGACCAACTTAACTCTGCCAGCAGGCTCAACACCTGCTAAAAGGGTGAAGTGTTCCAGGCAGGCATTGCCAGCCTCTTATAGACTTCCATAGACTCGCAGGGCCAGATTTAAGGGTGATGTGCAATTTAGATCCCCTGACACTAGCTTCAATTCCTTTACACTAAGTTAGACTCCCCTGGAGCTACTTACAGCCCCACCCCTAACTACACACTGAGGAGCTGGAAGAAGGGGATCAGTTAAAGTGGCTCCCAGCTTAATTGAACACACACCTCTTTGCAGCTCCTTGTGAAGTCAAGAAGAACTGGTGAGAGTAGTTCAACGAGAATCTGCCTGAAGGGGACTGTAATTTACACACCATCTCTGACCACCACCACAAACGACTGGGCAAACAACTGGTCGCTGCTACCTCCAGCAGCTATTCTGACCCCTTGACCTTTAGGTCCTAGCTTTCCCAGCCTGGAGCAGCATGGCTTCCCCTGGTACTCACCTCCACCAGGGCAAAGGCTCTCATCGGGTTCTGCTCTCTTTCTTTAACGAACAGTGTGTGCCCATGAAGCAATGTCTGGAACCTGTCTATTGATATGGGGGTAACAGCTGGTGTCCACAAGTCCTTAGGACCAAAGGACCACCTATCCTAAGGGAGGAAGCAGAGTTCCTCAGGTACTCCAGGTGAATAAACAGGGGCTCAGATTCCGTGCCGCACCTCCAGGAGGCACAGGGCACGGGTGAGGGCAAAGATGGCTTTAAACCATCTTTTCATGCTCCATATTGTGGGCTGTTCTGGGAGCTGAACCTGATCCTGGTGTAAGTTAAAGCAGTGAGGGGCTGCTCCTTTTGCTGGCTATGATCTACAGTGCAGCCTCTGATCCCAGAGATACTATAAGCGAAGAGCCCACACCCATGATCTGCCCACAGCTCATCCTTACATTAGGGCTTACAGTAACCCTAGAATTTATCTGCACCAGGGGAATGCTCTCCAGCCAGTTGCAGCAACCCGTATTGCTACTATATGTCAATGGAGTGGTACATAGGGAGTGGAACGGGGAAAGAATCTGTCTCCAAGATTTAGATAGGGCTGTGGGCTTTACCCTCATCGATGCACCAGCTAGGAGATGGGCAGGCTGGCATACAATGAAGGCTCTGATCTTCACGGTGCTGGGGCAGCGTAATCCACTGTAACACTTTCATTCAATTCTACCCATAGCTATCACATTATTATGGAAGTTGCCTTACTTAGAGTGAGGAGCAAAGATGTAGATAGACCAGGAATCCCTTTCTTTGCACCAGGAAGGTAGGTGTGCCCTTATCCAAGCCTTCATACGCTCACTTTTGCTCTAAAAGAAAAATGACAACTGTACAGTGAGTTGTAATCAGTTATTCTGAGCAACTACAGCAAGCATCAGCCATGGAGTGAAACCCAGACAAAGCAAACAACCCAGCGTGAAACCCTTGTGATGCTTTAATTTCTCCTCCTCTCTGTCAACCTGGAAGTTACATGGCAGTACTGCAGGCCTGCAAGCTGGGGTCATTTCTGAATGACATTTCTTGTGTATAATACAAAACTAAAATAATGAAATTGACAGCATGAGTACACATGACCTGCTGTGCACCTCAGGGATGGATTGATGATACCTAAGAGTACATGCATGCAACTCCACTTACAGAAATGTCTTAAGCACAGCTGTGTAAAGGAAGTGGGAGGCCATACATTTAAAGATATCTACAGTGTGAACAAGCACTGCTGCACATGATATCTGCTCACAGTCACCACTCTAACATGGAGACGGCGTTTTAAAAGTTATCATAAAGAAAAAAACAGAGAAAGCTGTTTTTTTTAAAAAAAGGGTCTTCCAAACCTAATAAGTCACAAAACTAAGATGCCACATTTTTTCCTATAGCAGCAATGTCACTCACCATTCAGCAAAGCAGCTGATTATGAGCTGAAAAAAAATCAAAGACCCCACTGTGCACGGCACTGCCATCAAAAACTGGGGCTTAGTCCAGCAGAGCCCAGGTCTGCGCTGATTAGTGACAGGACTCGCTAAACATCTGAAAACTCTGTTACCATTATTTTTATAGCATCATGAATACACTAATAGGACAAGTGTATTGGTTAAAATCTCTGCTCTGTGGTCAGTCTCAGGCATTCTGGATACTTAACAGATGTTTGCCCGAATCTTCCGAGCTTTAATTCGAAGTAAAAGAGGAACATATAGGGCTTATGTTAGAGACAATAAAAAGGGCAGAGGGTCAGACATCTGCCTACCACTTGTGGACTCCTGTGTTGGTGGAACTTCGGTCGAATTCCGGCTGCTGGACTTGGTGTGCAGCTGGCTGGGTGGTGTACAGCGGCCTGTGATATACATGAGCTCAGACTCGATGACCAGGTTCATTCCTGCCTCGAACTTTATGACTGGCATATTTGTGCACCACTGTGATATTGGAGGAGTCACCAGTGATTTCCACTTTGGTCCATTAACAGAATGTCAAGTGTGCACTTTCCTTACCGTTTTAATAGATTACTTATACCACGGTGGCTTAAGACAGGAGGGCAGATTTTAGGGCTTTGATCCAAAGTCTGTTAGCGTCACCAGGAATCTTTCTATTAACTTCAATGGGCTTTGGATGAGGCCCATAGAGTACAGCTGTATCCGATATTAGATTTGTTCTTTCCATAGTACCATAAACCACGTAGCAATGTGCCAACCCCTCAGGGCAGAGAGCTACCCTTACTTGCACTGAATACTAGCTTATAACATGTGCCGACTTTTTGAAATCAATGGAGTTACTTGTGCAGCAAAGTGCTACTGGACATCAATAAGGGTAGCACAATCTAGTCCTTGATGAATCTCCAACCGGGGAGAGGTCTAAAGCAGAGCCATTTGGCTGAAACCCCCTCCCATAACATTAGGAGAGGATCAGACAAAGGGGGAATGGGCAAAAAATCAACATGGATTGGATTGGATTTTGCAAAACTAAAACCTGATTTCCCCAAAACAAAACTAGCCACAGGTTCTACCCATCTTCCTCCAACATGCTAGAATTTCAGACTTCAGATATTGCCTTTAGTTGGAAATCCACTATATTCTGAAGGGTTTCAGAGTAGCAGCCGTGGTAGTTTGTATCCGCAAAAAGAACAGGAGTACTTGTGGCACCTTAGAGACTAACAAATTTATTTGAGCATAAGCTTTCGTGAAATGGGCTGTAGCACACGAAAGCTTATGCTCAAATAAATTTGTTAGTCTCTAAGGTGCCGCGAGTACTCCTGTTCTTATAGTCTGAAGGTTAACTTTTAAGAGATTATCATTTATAACCAATCAACTGTTGGATTTATATACTCATTATTATCCCAATTGCTGGGCTATATGTCAATATTTAGAGCTTTACTGAATTACCTCAAACTTCTTATAGTTTAAGCTGTAATTGATATCGACACATTGGACCAAATTGCACACATACATTGCTTGCAAACCTACTGATGCCAATAGAGTCGCATGGGGTGAAAGCAGAAGCAGAATTTTGCACACTGCATACAGAGGATCCATCTAGCACCTCCAAGGACCAAAAGGACAATCGAATGGCACTAAGGGTGTAAGTGAATTATAAGGCCCAAGTTTTCATCATGGGTCTGATGTGAAAATGATGACCACTTTCCAGGTTACAGTCTTGCCTTCTCATGACAAATAACTTGAAACAATTTGCCCTGACTAAATAATCCATAGGTCTCTTAATTTCCTGTATCCTCATTGTACACTCCTCTTTCCCCACACACTCCATATTTTTAATTCTGGATAATGCCATTACATAGCTCTTATAGGGACAGGTACAAAAGTCCAAGAAGTCGATGGGAATTATTCGATTGACTTTAATGGGCTTTGGATCAAGCCCAATGGCACTTTTTATCCACAAAGAAGATCAGTGTCTTTATCCCTATTTGTAAAATGGAGAAACAGAGGCACAGAGATGTGCAGGGACTTGCTTGTGGTCACTCAGCAGAGTAGTAGCTAAACCTGTGATACTTGATTTCCAAGTCCAGTGCCCTACCCAGTAGACTGCTAGTCAAAACAGGCACCTTGGGAGTGCATAAAATGATAGAGTTTAAACACAACCCCGCGCATTCCCCCTAGGAGCTGAGCAATTAGCAGTTTGAGCTGGTTTGGACTGTAAAAACTGGAGCTGTCAGTGTAATTGAGTGGAATGGGTGAAATGCTTTCTGTGCTTATATGCACTTAGCCAGGAGTCTCATTAGCAAGTGTTAATAGCTAGTACAGTGTCCATTTTAATGAAAATGCTTGGTGACAAACTGAACCCTTTGGAAAACGAAAGCCACCTTTCGAAGTTCTAGATAGAACCCTGATAGCTACCCCAGCCCTTGAACATGTAGTAAGAGCTGTGACTTGGTCCAGTTAATATTGTATGCTGGACGGGTTCCAAAGGGATCTATTATTCAAAGCATTTCTGGTATTTATCTTGGGGATTTGAAGTGAATGGTAATGCGTCAGCAGCACAGAATGCCTCTTTATGTTCCTTTTGTCCAGTTTTAATGCCTAAGATATTTTGGGTTTTGTCTAATTGTTGCAGCTAGCAGTTCAAAGGCTACATCAGATAATAAAGGGGAAAAGTGAACTTCCATCATGTCCCTCTATTCAACATGTATGGGAAAGGCTTGGGACATGGATCCATCAGTCATTACTGAAGCTTTGGCTTCCTTATACTAGGCCAAGTTCTGTTCTCTGTTATATCCATGGAAATCTGGAGTCAAAGGAGTTACTCCAGATTTACACCAGTGTAACAGAGCACAGTTTGGCCCACGATCATCTGAGCCAAAGCTCTGTGAAATAAAAAATGAGTATTTCCAGCCGACCCCCATCAGATGCTTTCTCTGCAAAGTCCAGATACACAGCATTGCTTACAATCAGCCTGATTGCTGCTGGAGTTTCCATTATGTTCAAAGAGATATATCAATTATGTTATTTAAATCATATCTATTTGTTCATAAGACACACCTGGCCAGGATGAATAAAGATGTGGAAGAACAAGAAGAAAAACAACCACCACCAACCCTTTAATTCAGTTGCTCGTTTCTTAGACAGAATGTTATGGGCATGATCTTGCTGGCCTATTGAAGCTAAATTCCCTCTGTACTCAGTGCCTCTACCCAGTTGACAAAGAGAGACATGCCCCTGGGGTCTATCCGGTGGACAAAACACGTGCATAACTCCCATTGATATTAACCAGTGTTATGTTCAAACATCAAAGGGGGAATAGAGAACCCTGTAGAGACTACATTAATGAGATCTATTGAAAAATAGTTTCCTGGTTAGGAATTTCAGATATTATTAATGTGCTTCTAAGGGCAGAAGGGAAGAATGCTGACATTAAAAGATGACTGATATACGTCTTTGAGCAGAGCGACATTGATCTATTAAAATTTTATTATAGGAAAAAAAATCTGCTAATAAACCATCCATGCTTAACAAGTCAACTGAATGCAAGCTAGAAGATGTATTGTGAATCTCAGGACTGGATTATTTCATTCTAAACACTGAGCAGGGGAAGACTGAGATAGTAAAATAGATGATTCCCTTATTGTTGATCTGCTTGTTACAAAACTAGTGAAAAACAGCCAAAGGTGAAAGCAGATGAAAAAGCGCAAACAGAATTATTTGCACTTTGCGTACGGGGGATTGTGTTTGAAGGGTCTTTTGGTTTGAGACTACGTAGCTTCCCCACTTTCCACTCCTATTTCTCACTAGCTTGGTTCTATGTTACAATGGACCTTTTGCAGAATGTGGAAATTTCACTGAGTGTGAGTGTGAGAGAGAACAATCAAAAACTGGACCAGCATATATGAACATCAAAGATCTCAGGTCAGAGTCCGATTGCAGTTACACCTGTATAAATACGGATTTGTATTGGGCCATTATTTCAGTGGAGTTCCTCCAGATTTACACCTGTACAACCAAGAGCAGAATTTGATCCCTTAATTTTATTTTGTGAAGAAGAGTTAATGGGCCTGATTCTGGTCTCACTTATACCAGTGTTAATTGGGCGTGAATTCACTGAAGTCAATAGAGTGACACTAATGTAAACTGGGGCTGGGGCGATCAGAATCTGGCCCTTGTTCTAGTTTTTAGTTCAGTGCAGAAAACATCAAGTACATCCAATAAAGACAGCTTTTTGGGCGTTGCTCCATAAGGGCACATTTAGTCCTCTAGGATCACGTTGATCTAAATAAGAGTCCAGCTTGTTTATTTTCTTTGGAAAAGAACTTGAAATTTCCTCTCATTCTACCCAGGTTAAATTGGGGGCAAAGACCCCAAAAAGTGACAGGAGGAAATCAGAGCAGGAAGCTCAAAATACGGAGGGAACAAATTCTTTAATCTACACAATAATTTCTAGTAACCGCTGTTTCATTATTTGTTTGAAAAAGGAGAAAACACATGGTCTCTGCGTAAGAATTCAGGAGAACCCTCACAATGAGGATGATCCAAGAAACATGAACCTTATTTTGCCATAATATAGGACTTTCCATCTCAAAAGTGCACCAAGTGGTTTACAAACTCTTATCAACAGAACCATTGAAACACTGGGAGGGCACTGGTCTAGCAAACAATCCACTTCATTGCACAGCACAATAAAATAGGGATGAGAAGTTTGGCAAAGTACACCAGAGCAAACCCAGATCTTAGAACATTACTACAGGGACTTTAGTCTGTTTACAGTAAATATTTATACTGTGTCCATGGAAAGCAGAGAAGACTAAAGTCTTTAAAACTAAGAGATACTGCATGCAGTATGTTCTGATGTGCCACTTAGGTGTTTGGTTCAGGTAAGCTGGAAAGAAATCTGGCCTTGAGACGGAAGATAAAATGTCTCCAGCTAGCAATAAGATCATGATCTTTTGATAATTTTAATAATTATTCTTCTGAGAATAATTACAGGCCCTTTTCTTAGAAATTCCATCTCCAGGGTGACCAAAGTGGTTTGCAGAACTTCTAGGAGGTTAAGAACCAGGTTAAAGCAATCAGTTAAAATTATAGCCTGAGAGTCCACATCTGAGACATAGTGGAATAAATGTATTATAAAAAAGGAGATTTGTGGCTAGCAACTATATCTTGGTCAAAAGAACCTCGGTTTCTCGTCAGTATGTACTTTGCAATTATGGTAGTCTTTAGCATCCATTAACATTCTCAAAGTTCAATTTTCATTCTCCAATGCCAGTGAACTGTACTAAGATATTTCCACAACCTGCTTCTTTCACAGTCTCAGTATTGCCCCAGCTGCTTCTACAATAATGACTGTTCGCAGACACTTGCCCAGACTAACACTACAATGGAGAATGATGCCTATTTCTGACCCACGCGGGTTGCTCATTGCATCTGAAATGCTCACTAAGATAGACTAGCCAGTGTTTGTGCTGTGCTGTGTTCTCCAGGCCCAGTCAATTTACAACTGACAATTTACAGCATTTCAGAGGCTGGCGGGTGCCTGCCTTTTTCTGCCCACGTATGGATGGCTAATATCCATTTATCTCCTTTCTGGGACAGTAACCGGAGTCATTGCCCAATCTATTGGGGTCACTGGTCTAAGCAGACTAAGGGCTTCTCTACACGTAAAGCACTGAACCTGCGTTGCTGTAGCACTTTAGTGAAGACACTAGCTACACCGATGGGACGGTGTCTCCTGTCAGAGTCGATAATCCACCTCCGCAAGAGGCGGTAGCTAGATCAATGGGAGAATTCTCCTGTCAACCTAGTGGCGTCTACACCAGGGCTTACGTTGGTTCAACTGTGTCATTCAGGGGTGTGGCTTTTTAACACTCCACAGCAACGTAGCTATACCAACCTAATTTCCTAGAGTAGACAGGCCTAACACACACCACAAATCAAGAAGCTCAAGTTGCAGTGGGAGAGGTTTAGGTTGGATATTAGGAAAAACTTTTTCACTAGGAGGGTGGTGAAGCACTGGAATGCATTACCTAGGGAGGTGGTGGAATCTCCTTCCTTAGAGGTTTTTAAGGTCAGGCTTGACAAAGCCCTGGCTGGGATGATTTAGTTGGGGATTGGTCCTGCTTTGAGCATGGGGTTGGACTAGATGACCTCCTGAGGTCCCTTCCAAACCTGGTATTCTATGGTTCTATGAAGTTCCCCCCCTACCCCCACAACCCTGGCTTCCTCCTGGTTCAGCAATTAATTCCACACAGTCTTGTGTGCCCAAGTGACATAATCAAATAAAGAAAAGAAATCCTCCCCTACTGGCAGGATGTCCCCACAGCCCCGGTCCTCCCCTTGCCCGGGGAGTGAAGGAAAAAGGCGGCCAGAGCCTTCCCCCAGCCTCCAGTCCTTTCCTCCTTCTAAGGGGCATTCCACCCCATAAGAAACCTCTGGCTTTTCATGATTCCTAGTTCACAAGGCACAGCAGTTAGCAACACTATCCATCTGCCCAGTGGGCCACAACTCCTCACTCCTAGCCTGATGCAGTCCCTACAAGCTGCACTTTTCTTTCCAGGGCAATAAATGGGGTTTAAGCCTTTCCTTGTTCAGCATGGATTAAAGTTCACCAACCCTACCATAGTCCCCAGTCGTGCTCCCTGCAAACTGAAGGGGAGCAGGACTGGTGGGTCTTTCATGGACATCAGTTTGTGACAAGAACATGGAGACCATTATCCTAAATATCATCAGATTTTGCTGCCACAGTGTCAGTTGCTATATGCTTAGAGTTTGATTTTAGCTAGTTGTCAAGCCAGCTGCTCGAGAGCTAGGGCAGGCTCACAACTCAGAATAAGCCTAGACCCTTGGTTGAGCCTTATAAGTTTTTAGATTCTCCCTTTATTAGCAATTTGCTATCACCTGTTATTGTCTCATCCTGTTTGTAACTCTCCAGATAGGGAGCGAAATTCTCCTGCTGTAACTTATGGAAGATGTTTTAAGGTCTCGTTAGCCTTTGCAACATCCCCATGCAGGTTTTGCTAGCATAATAGAAGAAGGTCAGGGATGAATGAAAGATCTCAGTAAAATGAGATGTTCATGTCACATTTATG
Organism: Chelonia mydas; assembly: GCF_015237465.2. Taxonomy (NCBI): domain Eukaryota; kingdom Metazoa; phylum Chordata; order Testudines; family Cheloniidae; genus Chelonia; species Chelonia mydas. The sequence continues at coordinate 13,189,250 of NC_051254.2, forward strand.
CTTGCACGCACAAGGAGATAAAGTTCCAGGAGACCTCCAGTCGCTGAGATATGTGGGGAAGGCGGTCAGGAGGTCTTTATTTGATAAGTCACATTCTATGTTCCTTATTGCCTGAAGGCCAAGTTTGGTGCTAACCTCCAACCCACACCCACACAATCCCCCTGATTTCCCTTAATGGGGCTGGACAGGGTGGATGACAGCTCTCAGCTTGGTTCTTTGTATTTAGATGCATCTCTAGTGCGGTTGCAGTGACTCTAACTCTGAAACTGCTCTGGCATTTACACAAATTGGGCGCGGTGTCACAGTACAAATTACACACATTCATTTGAAAGCAGAGATCCAGGGAAAATGTAAAATGGGAAATGCCTCTTAACCACCTCGCATCTCTAATCAGTGCAAAATTACAGCTGATTTTCTCCCCCTGCCATGCTTTTAGCAAACGTTTTCTAAATGGCACTTCTCAGACCTCTGAAAGAGACATACATATTGGACTAATGCCTCTTCACATTGAAATTAATGCAAAGGCTAATGCTGCCTCTATGAGTCTATTAAGTCAATGAGATTAATGGGCCAAATTTGCCCTTGGATATACATCTGCTTTTCCTGTTTACATCAATAGAAATTGCCCGCTCGCATCTGAGGGCAGAATTCGACCTTATAGTTGGAGAAAGAGAAACGTACTATTCTCTGTTTCAAAGATAGATTTTTTTTCTTAAATAACCAGAGACGGGCAATGCATTTGTGCTGCGTCTACTGCTGGATACTAGCATGTACAGGAGACCTGACCCCAATCTGTCTGGACATCCCCTCTGGGACCAGGGAGTAACACTAGGCTCCTTTGCTGCTGTACTAATGGGAGGGTGTAGACTCATTATACCCTGGTCTCCTCCCATCCCCCCCGCAACCCACATCCAGTGCACCTACACAGACTAGCCAAGTGTTACTCAGATAATGCACAGATAGCCAGGCTATGTCCACTGCATGACTTATATCACTTGAAAAACAGAAGTAGAAACCAAATGACACAGCCTTCCTAACAGCTGCACATCCCAGATAGACCACATCAGCCCTCTCCCCTGTATGTTGCCATTTATGGTTCTGCAGAGAAAGCATGTGAGATTTGAGCATGGAACCAGTTCGAACTTGGTGGTTTCATTGAGTTTGCTTGAAGATTTTGGCACTCATTCTAACCCAAAACTGAAAGCAAAAGTTGCAAAGGTGGGGGGGGGGGGGGAGAAACAGAAAGATGGGAACAACATCAAAGAATAGCTTTGCATGATCTCCTACAAAGTACATCTAAAGCGCTAAGAACAGAACGGGCACCACGCTCAGGTCCAAGAGCTAAGATCATCTGGGGCTCCATTCAAAGCCATTCTATTGTGCCTCCTGCTGCAAAGCCCACGTCTCATTTTGTAACCTTCACCCTCCCTGACACCACCCTCCCCAACACCACCCGCTGCAAACTGATAGGCCACGGGGGCTCAGTCCCTTCGAGGGACACAGGTTATGCATCCAGAATGGGTGCTTGTGTCTATCCAGGCTGATAATGGGTGGAGGTTTCTTGTGGAACAGGAGGAGTGGAAAATGTGTGTTCCAGCCAGGGCTGCAGTGAAACCTAGCTGGAGAAACCTCCAGGGGAAGGAACATAGGCGCTGACTCTGTGGGTTCTCCGGGGCTGGAGCACCCAAAGAAAACAAAATAGTGGGTGCTCAACACCCACCGGCAGCCCCATCGATCAGCTCCTCCACCTCCCCTCCAGCGCCTCCTGCCCGCCGGTGGTCAGCTGTTCAGCAGCGTGCAGGAGGTGGGCTCTCATAACCCATGCACCCCCTTGGCTTTTATGCGGGATTTACATGGTGTTCCTAAGTCTGCTGCTAGAGAGCAGGAGAGATGCACCCAGCTGCAGTGGACTATTGCCTGGCGCTCAGCAGCGTTGTTCTGCTAAGGGAACGGGTGTCAGTTAAACACAGGAAAGCCAAGAAGCTTCAGCAGCCACCGGCTGTTGATTTGTCTTACCAGGTTGCCTTCATCATCACCGTCATCGTCGTCCAAATGGAGCTGATGTAACAAGACTCCCGGGGAGGTTTTCCCATTGCAGTCTTGATGCTCTGATGCAGCGGTCCGGCTGCTGTGCATGCTGCTGGTTCGGTACAGGGAAGGCACCTGCAAGGTATCTTGGAGATCGAACGAGCCTTTAGTTTCCAGCGACGCCATGCGGTGAGGTAAAGAGCCATTAACGCTCCCAGTCCGGCTGGACCTCTCCTCGTCTGAGCTTTCCCCTTCCTCCGAACTCTCCTTTCCATTCCCAGACAAGAGGGATTTGCGCTCCCCACTCTGGCTCCGACGTTTCAGGCTGGGAGCCCGCCCCAGGCTATTCCAGCTTGACCTGCGACTATTCCAGCTGCTGGCTGCGCTCCAAGGGCTGTGGGGGGAGCTCTGTATGCTGGACTGAGGAAGGGACAAGAACATGAAGAGTCAACCCAGCATCACTGCCACCATCTCATGCTTGTTCCCAATGGGCAGGCCTAGAAATACCAAGGCAGCAAGCGCAGTATAAACACCTAGACAGACAGAGCACACACAGCTGGAAACAGCCGCACAAACCAAACAGAAACAAAGCAGCCACAAAGGGTGATCAAGAAGATGAGCTGCATACCGGTGATTTGAGTTCATAGGCATTGGGATCCATGGAGACACTGCTGGCCCTGCGAGATTCATAGCCCTGAGCTGCATCTCCAAACATGGCACTTTTTGGCATTGGCATTGGGGTGGCAGCTGTGTGGATGATAAGGGGTGGGGTCAGGCTCTTCTTCAGCTCCGGGAGGTCCCTCAGTACCATCACTGGAAGAAACAAGGAGTTTTTAAAGATACTGCAGCTCTAGGAACATGCAATAAACCATCATTCTCCATCACCCTTCAGGTTGCATCCAAAATCAGGGTGACAAAGGACGCGATGGCCCTAAAGGAGCCAGCTCTAATCAGAACATGGGCCAATAACACAATTTCACAAAAAGGAAAGAAGTCTTCAATTAATAGGACAAAGGAGATTTTTAATGAGTGAGTGGGAGCTTGGGTTTTTGTTTTAAAACCAGAAATTGCATGGCACAGGGGCTCAAATAAACTTGTTTACAAGATCAGCAGCCAAGAACAGACATTGGTTTGTCATCTGCTGCTTCAGGAGCGCCAGCAATCTGCCAACCATGCCTCCCCAACTTCCCCCTTCCATTAATTTCTTTCATCTCCCCCCACGCTTTGCTCCCCACAATGTCCCACCCTCTCTTCCTGTAAGCTCTTTCCCTGCTTCCTCTCCCTATGCTCTTCTTCCCCAGTTCTCTTTCCCTTCTGTACTCCTTCCTCCACATTCTTTCAACTGAAGTCCTACAACACTGCTGAGGGTGCTCTGTGGCCCCACACTCTCCCTCTTTCCCCCTGAGCTTCGACGCCCCCAGTTTCTCCTCTTCCAACCTCCCCAAATCTTCTACCTCGTGGACAATACATATGTCTCCCGGCAAAGCCCACCCTGACCTTTCCCTGTGCCTGCTCTCCAAGCATTAGTGCATCACAGCTCTGCTGCCTGTCAAAGTCCCTGCTGATTCCTTCCCCGGTTATAAACCCCATATCCATAGTATATGGGCTGGTTCTTGGGCTTTACTGGGAGATAACAGACTAACACCATTACATATATTTGCCTTCGTGTCATGTTCCATGACTTATATTTAAAATCAGTTATACCTTGACAGAGTTTGCAATGGCCCGAGATACTGCTTAAACACTCCCCCAAGAAGGGCTTTCCTCCTTTGGACACATTGTGTCTCCTATCAAGTGAAGTTGCCCTAGAAGGACTAATTTCCAGTGTGGTTACTTACAGGCTGGGTTTGACAAGTTTTTCTTAAGTCCACCCTCTTCTTCCAGGCTATGAGGGAAAAGATCCCCCTCAGAATCAGACTTAGAAGCATCTCCCTAGAGCAAAACAGAGCAGCTTAGCAACCAGGATAATTGGCTATGGGTATGGAAATACCTTCTGAACAATGGGTCCCATCTCCGAAAACACACCTACTGATCTACTGAAATTAGTACCACAATGGGACATCACCTTCCACACAATGAGGCATGCACATATTTATACCACATACTGTTAACTATACTCCCAACAGGCAGAGCTACCCGAAAAGCAGCCAAAGGCTGGGATCAGAAGACAACCACTTGACCTCCTCTGCTGGAGTTGCACACTGGGCAGACACTAGGGAAAGGACATAAACCTGGTGAATGTTCTTTGGATGAAAAACTGACCCTCCTTGTCCTTGACCATTAATCCAGGGATTGGATTAGAACTGTTTACATACAAGCACTGAACACAGCTCTTTCCAGTGAAGCTTAGAGGAAATAATCCAAACTTCAGCAAGTGGCATAAACACTGGACTGTAGGTTTCAGCTGATAACTGGGATCTGTCTCTGAAAAGTTACATAAAGTGCCATAAGAGCACTTGGTATGTAATAGAGCAGATTCCAAAGGGAGACAACGCAGTAACAGCGAATTAGGCTTCCCCAAGGTGTCCATTTCACCCAATACTAAGTGGTATAACCATCCTATTTATTTAGGGGGGGTTGTGTCCTGTTGTACAATTTAGAATGCCAGGAGTTGACGAGGGGTTTCCCCTTTTGATCTTGGTCTGTCATCAGAAACCTATCCAGGAAACCAACTCGAGTCCCCCTTGAATGGTGTGTTAAATAATTTACCATTGCTCAAGGCTTCCATTGCTTATTGTGCTCTGCCAATGCCTAGCTCAGACAATGCTGACATCTGACACAGACCAAATCAAAGCCTTCCCAGCTCAGCCCTTTTTGATTCTGTCCATTGGCACTGAGGAAAAATACTTAGGGTGTGGTATAATCACAATACATCAGCCAGGAATGGAGCTTGCCAGAATTATTTCCTCATGAAAGGGGGTGACTTACTGCTGAAACCATTATTCTGGCAAAATGGCCCCCTCCCTTAGTATGATGTATCTTGGGGAGGGGAAGGGGGAAGAGTGGAAATGCAATGACAAGAAAGAAGCCAAGCAGAATCTTACTTTAGCTCTAGGAGAATCTAGGTGCACAAGAGAACCCAGCACCTACAGTGAAGACTAAGCTGCACCACTAGCCCTGGTCCACCCTAATGAAGTTTGGTGCTTGGGTACATGTTTGATTTTAAAAGCCAGAACAGGCTCCAGCTAGGAAAGTGCTAGAGTGGCAGACTGAAGGAGATGACATTCAATACAAGACCCAGGCCTGCACTCCTTACTCAGGCAAAGCCCACCTAGAAACTCAATGAGAGTTTTGTTTGACTAAAGAGTCCAGGGTTGGGCCCACATTCTCAAAGGAAAACACCCTTTCTTTGGTTCAGCCAAACAGTTATGTTTTCTCCAATCACACCATGGACTCTCTCAGAGAGGTGTCATCACAAAAACAGAGAGCGTGAAAGGAAGTCCTTGCCTTTTAAAATTTCTTCCTGTCCTGCAGGATCACCCTGTTATTTGAAGAAACTCACCCTGCAGGGCCGGTAGTATTTTAAAGGGCCAGGACTGCCACTTTCAAGAAGGAATATTAAATTAACATTGGCTTGAATTTAGATGAATTTTTAAATTCTCTGCCTCTTTATTGGAATGTGGACTTCAAGTATTCTCTCCCAGAAAGCCTGCCACTTCATTTCTCCTTAATGGGTCATTAAAAACTAATGAGCAATGCAAATAGGTTTCATTACTTAATTTGCGTTCCTCAAATATTCTGTCACTGACAAGGGGTGCACTCTCGGGTGCGGTAAGAGATGCACATTAATAAGGAGGAGCAGGAGCACGTGGGGATTGCAAACTTCCGTCCCCACAGCACCAAACCCCATCATTTTGAAGCATCCCACTCTAGCTGTAACAGAATATACCATCACCCCCTTTAATACAGCGTGTGACATATTAAGTGCGGCTGCAGGCAAGCATCTCACCGCAGGGCCTCGTGGTCATTACCTGTTCTTTTGCTCCCAGTTTGCCTTTCTGGATGGAAAAGGGTTTATGAGAGAACATGGAGTTAAAATCCCTTTGAAATATGAGAGAATGTTGAGATGGACCATATGGCACAGTGGCTATATCAGCATGTACGAAAGAGGGCAGAATGTACCTGAACACAATAGAAAGTGCCTTTGTGCTAAAGTAAAAGCCAGAGCTTCCAGGACAGAAAAGAAGTGAAAAAGGAAAGATGCATGAGAAGGGAAGGGTCAGGTGGGTAAAGGGCAGGGGAGACAGGGTTTGGTTTGTGCTCGGTTTCATAGCTTCATAAATTTTAAGGCCAGAAGGGATCATTATGATCATCTAACCTGACCTCCTGCATAACACAGGCCAGAGAATGTCACCCAGCGATTCCAGCATCCAGCCCATAAATGCCTGGTGGAGCTAGAGCATTTCTTCCACCAGTGACTACCGCAGCTGCCTCAATGCTAATATTGACTTCTCCAGAGCACAGCGCTCTGACACACAAGTGTCCACAGACAGCCTTGATTCTAGGTCCTTTCAGTCTTTGGCAGTTCTCGCCACTCCACCACATGCAGCTAGAGGGGCTGGGGCAGACGTGCATGAGGTGGGTGAGGTTTTGTCCAGAAGCAGGGAGCAGCGTGCGTGATCAGGGAGGTGTTTGACAAGCAGGCCTGGGAAACAGCATCATCCATGCCTCAGGTTTACAAGGGGCAGGCGGAAGGGGAGGGGGGTTAAAAGAGGCATCGAGGCCTGTACAGAAAAGATGCAGGAAGCCAGAACAGTTTCAGGTGATACTGGGGAGTCTGTGTTGACCTGTCTGACTCCACAAAGAAGAAAGAGACTTAAAATCAAGGCTCGCTTGACAATGACGACAAAAGGAACGACAGCTACTACAATGAGAACAGCGTCATGGTGTGTGACCAGTCACCACAGAGAGAGACAACTACCAAACGGCGCGTTTGGGTGGGTTCATGCTGAGTTCTTACGTACCACCGACGAGTCGACAGGCAGCTGAATACAGCTTAACTGCCCACTCGCGTCTTCTCGCTTGGTGATTTCCTGAAGTAAAAATGGGGGAAGGGGAGGGAGGGGGGGTTGATTTTTTTACAATTTCAGCATCAAAATTGAGAGTGGATCAAAAAGAGAGAGAGAGAAAGAGAAAAGGAAGCAAAGTAAAAAGAAAAAAGGGTAGAGAAGGGTAATGTGTACCCATCAGCGACAATTTCATACCACGATTAAAAAGCAGAATAGGTCACAACACACTGGACTAGTCAGACGTGGCTGACTTTGTTCAGTGCAAGGAAAGGATGAAAGATAGCGCAGCCCTTAGAAGAGATCATCCTTACCTTTAAAATAAGCGTTTCAAAAGGAGTATTTGATTTAGCTCCAACGTGAGAGCTGTTCATGTTAATGAAATACCGTCAGATTATTAAAACTATGTATGCTCAGGTTTTTTGTGGCTGCAAAATGAGATCTGTATTTATTATGCTGTCATTAGGCAGCAATGCATGTTTTTAATTAACACATAATACTGATCCTGTTAAAGCCAAATGAAACAGCTAGTTCAAGGGAAGCCATCAGAAACTTTTATAGATTAGATATGTTGTTACTCTGACTGGGCCCAATCAAATCTCATTGAAATCAGTGGGCACTTGATCTATTGACTTCAGTGGGTTTTGGATCAGGCCCTGTGGGTTGTGTCTGAGTAATGACTCTGGGATTGGGCCCCCAATACCTCAAAAACAACATTTTCGTACCTACTTTATCCTTTTCCACTTGGAAAACACTTATCAGTACTCCTCTTTGCATTTGCCCTTCCATAGGGAAAGTTGACTTGACAAACTTGTGTTTACTTCTCAGCATATTCAAGCATGTTTGGAGACGTGCAGCTTTGGGAATAGCATTTTTAAATTCAGCTGCACACTACAGAGGCAGTAAGAGGAGTTTGTATATTATTTTTCGTGTATCTCTCACCTATCACACTGAGATCTTGGCGCAGGTTATGAGCTGAGTAAAATTTTTCAATCAACATTTTGCTGTGAAAAATGCAGATTCAGGTCAACCAAAAAAAACAAACCAATATTGTGTATATTCTGTAGGTTTTGGTGAAATTGTTTCAGTCAAATAAAAAAACCCACAACTCTAATTTTTTTTTAAAAAGCAAAATGTTTTGTTTCAACATTTTCTAAACAAAACATTTTGACTTTTCCTTTTGAAATGACTTTTTATTTCAAAATTACCTTTAATTTTAAAAAGGGAAAGAAATCTCAATCTAAGCACAAGGTTTATTTGACCCAAAACATTTTTTTTTATTTTTTGATTCACCAAACAATTCAAAAAAATGTTATTTCTGTTGAACCCAAATCAATTTTTCCCTGATTTTTTGAAATTGCCAATGAATTGAAAAATCCATTATTTGCACAGCTCTTGCTATGACAACTGGGTTAATTTCTTGGCAATGAGGTACTGGATTTTGCATCCCTCTATACATTAGAACAATATTTAAGAACAGTAAGTTAAAATTTGGATCCAAACAGGGATAGCAATGTCTTTCCAAGCATATATTGTACATATAATTTAAAGTATTATCAAATTTGATTCTAATAAAAAGACACATGAATAACCCAGCAAAAGATTAAACACACAATTATCCTTCATACGGATAATCACAATGAAACTGACTAGAGTGTAAAAAGTAAAGGACGTGACAAAAATACAGTACAAAATCTAAATAATTGATGAGTGAAAATTGATTGTTTTCTTCTGTTTGAGTCCCAGGAGAAGTCAAGGTTCTGTTGTCTCAGACTGTTTAGCCATGGTCTGGTACTACACCACAGACTCTGGGTTTTTATCTTTGTTAATGTATAAAGCACACAAGTGCTCTGCATGCATACACTACCCCGTCCTCACTGAACCTTGGTTGCCTTGTGATGGGAAAGGTGGAATTAAAGAACAACAGGCACAAAGAAGGGAGATGAGACAAACTAGCAACTGAGGATTGCCAGAGACAAGAAAAGAAACCAAGGGGAACATGAAATTGAGAGGATTACCAATGGAAGAATATGCTTCAGAGATAACATTATCATGAAGTCCCTCAGGAGAGGAGCTTTATGTCTGACAAAAAGCTCTCTTACCAGGAGTCATTGTTTGTTTCAGAGATAAATCCCCAGGGCAGAGACTGGATAGTTCACTCAAGTAATATCGTGTTAGCAGCTCTATCAAATGGAGTCACACAGCTCATCTTTCACACCTTAGAGCTGCTGTGGTTTCAGGCACAAATTCTGAATCTAAGTAATTCACAGAATGTACATTAAAGAAACCCCAGGTTGCAGAAAATCCTGTGTGTGCCCTTTGCGTGCAATAGCCAGGTTACAACGAAATACAGGGATCTCTGTTGAAAGTTTGGAATGGGTTCTTTTTCGTTCTTAACCACATATGTACATCTGCTGCTTAGCAACCAAAAGGCCTGCAAAGGCATGCACTAACATTAACAAGGTGTTTGCAGCTGGAGGAAAGGCACTCAAGGATTGGAGAGATAAAGGCAGGAGCAACACACTCTGTGAAGAAATCTGAAGGACAAGGAAATAAAAAAAAAACCCCCAAATAAACCAGGAATAGAGGGTCAAGGACCCAGGAATGATCACCTGAGATAAAAGCTTGGTGTTATTTTCAACAGGAGATGATCTCATCTAATTTCACTTAGGAGATGGCCCCCTGGTATGCGTGGTAGCAAGAAATGGAAACATTTTTGGTTGTAAAGCTGAATAAAATAGTCAGGAGCAGATCCTCAGCTGATGTAAGGAGATGTAGCTCTACTGAAGTCAATAGAGTAATGCCGGTTTACACCAGCTGAGGATCTGTCTCACCATATCCAGCAAACATCCACTCTACCTACCCGCCTGCCTAAGAAAAACTGCTGTTGAACTGAGGTTTGTGCACAAGATTTCATTTTACGAGAAGACTACAGGGAACGTCTTACCATTCGCATGAGGAGGGGGGAGATGACCATATATTACAAAAGTCAGACACAAAAGGGCCAAATTCCAATCATAGTGACACTGGTGTAAATCTGGAGTAACTTCATCAGTATCAATGAATAGGAATGACACAAACATAACAGATATCAGAATTTGGAACTAAGACCCGAGGCCAGGTTTTGGCCTCAGTTACACCAGTGCAAGACTCTGATTAAGGGATGCACTTAAGCACATGCTTAACTTTAGGTATGTGTATACATACCATTGACTTCAAGTTAAGCATGTGTGTTAGTGCTTTCCGGAATTGGGGCCTAAATCAGGCGTAACTCCCATCTTTAATGGAGTCACTTCGGATTTACAGTAATGGTTTTAAGATCAGAATCTGATCCCTCCATTCCAATGTCTAGAGGCAAACTAATTTCCTCAAAAAAGAACTGGGTTTGCACTCTCAGTGAAATGCTGTTATGCTGTTTTTAATAAGTTAGGTCCTTTTCTTTACTGGTAGTTGCAGCAAGTGATATTTCAATCAGGTGGCCATTCTAGAATCCGTGAACAAGACTGATCAGAGAGAGGTTGAGTTTCAAGTCAGACATCACTGCACAAGAGGACAAGTTGTTGGGTTTTTTTGTTTTTCTTACCCGTGCTTACTTTTACTTAGGCAAAGTACATGCCAGCTCCTGAAAAGAAATCTTTTGTTCAGAAGAACCTGACAGTGACCTTAACTCCATTTTCCATAACAGAGTAGACAACTTCCAGAGAGAGATGGATATAATAATAGGCAATTCAAAACAACACACTAACCCGGTGTGAGATGACAACACACATACCTACAGCCTCATTCCAGAACTATATAACAAATTATCCCCTTAAACGGCACTTGGAAAATATCAAAACAATCAGGTTGTATAAATAGCTAGTTATGGTGTGATGGATTATTATGGCACAGGGAACTGACAAACTTTAATGTTTATTATTTCCTCAACACACGTATCCATCAGCTGAGACATCGCTCTAAATTACAACCTGTACTAGATACTGATGAATAGTGCTGGCTTGTACTTCCTTATCTAAGCCCTTCTGCAAAGTGTAAAGTTCTCTCTTCTCCTTCCTCATGAACATTTTTATTTTTATTTTTTTTGCTTCTGTTAGCCTGTAGGGACCTGGGTCATAGGCAGCCCTGGTTGTCTGCTAGTTTCAGGGAGTCTGTTATATATTCATTCACCATGAACTGCATAGTTAGAAAGACACAGGGGTCAAGTTCAATTCAGATCTAAGACCTCTTTGCTGACTTCCCATAGATGCTTATGGAAGGTGGAGGATATTTAACAGAGGCTCCCAGCCCTGAGACTCAATTGACAGCCTAGGAACAATGAAGTGTGAAAATGTGCTAAAGTGTTACTGAGCCGCAAGCAGGAAGAGATCCACAACACAGACCATCCAAAGAGATAATAATGTCACTAATCTCACCAGCCTGCATAACTTTACAGGGATGGCTTTTAATCTGACTCCCAAACACAATGAAGCCCCTTTCAAAGACATTCTTAGAGCATTTTATTCCATCAGCACTGACTGACTCACAGCTGAATCCTTGCAATTATATTAATGCTAACATAGCTTTTCATTTAAGCTCAGTTAAACAGCCTGGTTTATTGCACTTGGTCCTAGCTAAGAAACAGAAAAAATAAGAGCTAATTTTTTCTCCCTCTCTCTCTCTATTTAAGTTAATCAGTTTCCCTTTTGTAAATCTAAATTCCAGATGGATGTTGGTTCTAGACCCTCCCTCGCTCTGAAAACAAAGAGATAAAGAGGGGAGTCTCCAAAAGGTTTTACCTCAGTCTGGAAACCTTCCACCAGGATGGCCACCAATAGATTGAAGAGAACGTAATTCCCAAACGTCATGAGGGCGATGAAGTAGAGAGCAGCCCAGGAAGAGGTAGATGCCATGCCGTTGTAGAGGACCTTGTTCCAGTCTTCTTGAGTCAGGATCTATAGAGAAGGGACACCGTGAGCATGAAGGGACATCACAACAGTCCAACATTCACTAGTAACCCAGTGTTTGGGTTATTGACTAGGGACACTCATCTTTCCTACATGCTCTTACTTATGCTCCAGGTTGGCAGAGCTGTAGGTCTTCAGCCTTAAACAGGCAAACACCCTACTCTTGGGGAAACCAGCACGCTGGTAATATGTAATACTAATGCTGTAAAATTGCTGCTTCTCAACAGCCCTGTAAGGGAGAGACGTGCATTCACGTTCCAGATGGGCACAGAAGGATTGTTACTTAGCTCAGGTCACCCAATGAATCACAGCAAAGGCAGGGATAGCACCTGATTTCCCGCCCTCCCCCTCCCCCTTCCCCACACGCTAACCCCAAGGGCCGCAAGCTGCCCTAACTCTGTGCATGGAACTCCAGTTGATATCAAGGTCCATACAGAGCTTTAAATGATTGCCATGTAGCATGCACTGGCATTTTTCTTCTCTCTGTAAAGACAGATGAAGATCCACCTAAGACTCTGAATACACAGTCCAGATTTGCCAACAGCAATACATTACACAGTACGAATTATTGCCATAAAGCAGATTCTCCTCACTATGGAGAATCCAGGCTGGCTGTCTTGCTTTGAAGCTCTCACTGGACTTGTGTCAGCCTTGCTCGCAGACCCGTCCTTTTACTCATACTAATTACCCCTCTGTCACTCCTCACAATCTTACAACTGCTCCTGCAAGAGCCTTCTCTTCTGCAGCTTTTGGCATCTCCTGGAGTTCCCCTTTCATCCGATCTCCATTTATTGTCTCGTATCATCAGAAAACGTTTCCTCCTCCCCGCCCGCATTGATACATTTTGGTTTCTCTCCCCCGCAGCTATGAGTTTTATTGAGCTCTGTAGGGCATTGTGGAAAGCAAACCTAAACTCTTCCCCCCACCCCCCCTTACAGACCCAAAGTGTGTGCTTGGTAAGGAGTGCTTGCTGTTGTACCTGGAAAACAGTGACAATGGCCCACAGCAAGGAGTCAAAGTTCTTCCTGTCTGGCAGGGTGTCTCCATCTCGCTCTGAAGCAAACTTACAGCCAAAGAGATGCATCCCCAGGATACTGAGCACAAGAAGAAGAAGGCAAGACAGGGTTGAAGATGATGGTAAGAAAGCAGCATAAAGTGGTGGACCTCTGTGTCTCAGGATACTGTCTGCCTAGCAAACAGATATGGGGAGCAAAACTTCCCTCCATGGAAGAAAGAGAGCCTTAATTTGCTTCCTGCCAGCTCTCCCATTAGTATATCTTGGGCAAGGCCAGCCTTACCCCTGTATATTAGGGACAGGCTCATCCGGGGTTGGATTTCAAGCAGGTTTGACTTATTAGAAAGATCGGAGTCATTTTCAATATCTGCACCTGGGTTTGGATTTCCAACACCTCCAAAGTTCTGGGCTGCTTGAATCTCAAGTGGATCCAATCCCAAACCTTTTGCACAGAGAGAAAAGGCAAAGAAATGATGCAAAGGGGATAAAAGAACCATGTGTGAATGAGAGTGACTTGGTTGGGTTTATTCTAGGCACATTCCCTTCTCTGCCCTTTGAAAGACAGTGTTTTGGTTAAGGCTTCTGGCTTGCTCTCTGGACAGTAGCAGGAACGTGATGTCATATGCTTGCTGCCTTGGGGTGATGCCCATGGAGGAATCACTCAGCAGAAGGGATTTCCCTTGAGAACACCCTCACAAACACAGACATGACATTTGGCAAGAATTGCAATATTCCAGCTAGGGGCTAATCTGCAGTGCCCATACCTGTTATGGAGGCTACTGTGCTTCTCATTCAGCAGTTCACTTCAAGAGACCACAGTCACAGTTATTTACTTTTGTGAGCAATCATGAAACCTATGGATTCTCTTCACATTTTCGTGTAGTCCCTGGACCAGAAACTTAAAGTACAGAGCCAGGGCAGGGCATGAAAGGAAATCAGAGTCCTTGCCACATACTCACCTAAAGATGAAGATGAAAAGCATCAGTAACATGCAGAAGGTGGCCACATTGTCCATGGTCTTCATAAGGACCACTAGCTGGCGCTGGAGGGCAGGCATGAAGCGGACCAGCTTCAGGACTCGCATCAGACGGAACGTCCGCAGAACTGACAGGCCCCCACCTTGCTGTCCCACTATCTCCCAGACGCTAAGGAAGAAAAGAGATTTACAGTGTGGGCCTTGATGTGGAAAAGGAAGCACTGAACATAAATGCATGTAGACAGCAACGAGAGAAAGGGAGAGAGAAGTGAAAGGAAAGATCCGCTCTCCAAGCTGGTGAAGCTCAGAGAAAACAGGGATGTGAAGTAGGGAGCCTGTCAGGAAGGTCTGTATGGACAGTGCCTTCTGATACCTGAATTAGTGTCAGATTTGCAAAGAGTGGAGTCCCATTAGAGCATGCCAAAAACATGCCTGTAAATCACTGAGTGCATCTGCATGCACAATTACAGTGTCCGCATGTGCCCAGTGGGCACAAAAACCCAAAAAGACATTTGTCAGCTAAAGCTATTTCGGGTCTAAACTTCCCCAATATCTGGAGGTGTTTGGATCCAGGATTTGTTGTTTAGGGCTCTCTCTAGAAAAACAAACAAAATCGAAACCAAGCAACCAAAAACCCAAAAAGCAAGCCATGGCATATAGGAGTGTGGGCGGGCATTTGTCTATAGGTATGTTTGATAATAAACAGTAGGTGGTATAAAATATGTCACAGCAAATTAATCAACACTGCAGAGGGAACCAGTGATGGTCCATTATGGCTCTTACAGAAGGTGAAAATATGATCCAAGGATTCAAATTCATGATATTAATGATGCACAGAAGTCAGAGAGACGGGGTGTGTATACTTTGAGGTGCGGGGGAGGAATATGAAAGAGGAACTCAGAAATAGGCATAGATATGAGGGAGCTGAAAGGACAAATGCTATTAAATAAGGCTCTGAATGAGGTATCACAAAAAATCATGGCTGGGCACAAGGAAAACTCTGGCCAAGGGCCATTATACTAAGGATATCTGTTTATATAATAAACTACCAAAGACAGGAACAAGGTGGGTTGCTACAGAGAGTTTTCAGAAGAGTAGAGAATTTATGGAGAAACAACAATATGGGGTACAAAAGCTAACACAGGAGCACAGGGGCCTAAGTGACCCAGAAAGGCCATTCTATCCATTATCCTCTGTTTTAATTCAACTGTCCAGTTAAGAGAAACCCTTGTAAGCAGAACACCATGCTTGTACCTGATCACTACAATGATCCCATCAAAAATGTTGTAGGGATTTTTGATGTAGCCAAATGGACCATACACGAGGACTTTCAACAGCATCTCCAGGGCAAAGAGGCTTGTGAAGACAATATTGCTGATCTCCAGCGCATTGGTGAGTTCCTCAGGCTGCGATTAAGAACAAAAAAAAAAAGGGGGGAGAAGTAGTTACATGATACAAATCTACTCTCTAGAGGTGCTCAGATTTAGACCACAAAATAGACCAGGGCCAATTACAGGAGGATGCAAATAGTAATGTAAAGTGCATGTCACTAAAAGTGTAATTTATAGCTGAGTAAAAGAGCAAGATAGCACATGGAAAAACTCCAAGGACAGTGTAAGATATAGCACTTGTTATAGATTATAGAGGTAAATCCACCCATTAACTACAGCGTCACCACTTTGATGCCTGGTGTGATGCCATCAACCATAGTCATTCTTGCTGGTGCAACAGTCCTTAGTAGACCATGTGCATTTGATTGATTGCTACTGTAACAGGAGGAGACAGTTGTAACACTGTCCAACAGAGAAATTGAGCATTATCTGTAACTCACACACAGATTATCCAATACAGAGGGGCAAACCAGAGTGTTTTCTCACACACATCAATTACGGGTCTATTCTTTAATTTACTAGGTATCTTAATCTTACATAAAGACTAAAGCTAAGATTTTCAAAAGTCATTAGTGATTGTAGGTTCCTAACTTGAGATGCCTCAAAGGAACCTGACTTCCAGAAAGTGCTGAGCACCCTCAATGTGATAGACCTTTAAGGTGTCTCAAATTGAGAACCTAAAAATGGAGGTACCCCAAAATCATTAGACACTTTTGAAAATCTTACTCTGCACCTACTCTCTAAACAGAATTAGGCAAAGATACAAGCAACTGGCAACAGGGTCTTATAATGGGAAGGATCAGGAAACCTTAATAGGTGGTACTACCAGACCTGCATATAATACTTTGAGCTTCTCTAGTGCCTTTCACCCGGGATCTCAAAGCATTTTACAAACACTAATTAAGCCTCTTGATATCCATGTGAGCTAGGCCCCAATTATGATAAACACATTACAGAAGAGTAAACGGAGGCACAAAGAGGGAATTATCTAAGGTCACACAGTGACTCTATAGCAGAGCTAGAAATAGAACCTGGGAGCTCAGCTCTGACTCTCATTCTCCTGAGTTAGGTCCCAATCAGCAAAGTATCTAAGCACGTAAAATTTAAGCAAAGCAACTTTACAACTGACAAAATAAGAAGAGGAATATCCTAAAATTAGCTGGCAATTTAATCTGTGACCTGGTGCCACTGTAGCATGTGCTGCAGGGCTATAAATACAAGACCTGGTGCCACTTTTCTGAAACCATGCAAGACAGGAACAGGGGTGGTTCAAGGACATCACCGTAGCTTTACACAGAATGTGGTCACTTGCAATCATTTGTGTCTCAGTGCACCAAGATACCACAGTGAATGGGGGCTTTATAAATACACAGATTAGACCGACAAAGCCATTTTTTGCACTGAATTCTCTATCTTTGTTTCTCGATGTCTAAATCTCCACAGACGTACGCTGAATCTTATATTTCACTTTGCCTTCCGCCCTCCTGGCATAATATTTACTCTGTAAACTTGGACCAAAATTGTTCTGACATCAGAATGTAATCCCTCCGGACTTGCACCGACAATGGCAGGAGTTTGTTATAACAAAGTTAAATCCCTACCTAGTGATTGGGAAAATGGCTGTGTCCAAAAAAAAAAAAAAAAAGTTATGGAAGGGAGTTACTGGGTGTGCTTAGCAGATATTGTTTGGGCACTTCGGATCCCTCAGCCATTTCAAAGTGCTTTTGATTCCCTTCATGACATCAACAGCACTCAGCTCACAAAAGAGGCCGGATCTCAGAAAATATTTACTTTTTCAAGAACAAAAGGGGTGGAAGGCAAAAGATTTAAATGTGCTGAAGAGAAACCAGAGGGAAAGAAAACAAAGGGTTATTTATCGATTCACAGCTTGTTGTGTCACTCTCATCAGTAACTAAACCCTGGGGCTAGAGTTTGACATTACTTTTCTTGCTGATCTTGAGTTAAAATAAAACTGCTTTAACTCACGCTGCTAAACACACTCTTGGTTTAAAATGATAGATGTCCTGGAACACACACACACACACAATCATAAATCGGCCGAGAACTTGTATGTCAAGCGCCACCGCAGGACAATTTCAAAAGCCTGCACGTGTCATGAAAACTGCCAACTCATTCACAACTGCAGAGGCTCAGAGACAGCCTGTGCTGTTATTTTCATTATGGCAGCTATTTCACTATGCAAGGAAACGTGCTCTTGGAATCTTTCCTCCTCACGCATCACCGCCAGTAATTTGGAGCCTACAGGCCACAGTCTGCCATCAACTACACTTGTGCAATCCTTTGGCCATGAAAAACATGTTACAGTGTGTCTGCCGAACAGGGTTGCCCATGTATAACTGAGGGAAAAATCTGGCCCTGCAATGAGACCCCAGTGAACTCTGCTGACTGTCATGAACCAGGCTAGAACCTGGCTCCCTCTCCCATTGCCAAGCTATCCACTCCTGGAGGAGGCAGGAAGAAACATTAAAAAATGCAGCCTGTCAAGGAGGTGATCTAAGATTAATTACAAAAAAGTAATAATACTTTGCACTCAACTGGCGCCTTCTATCTGCTAGGGGTACAGGTACCATCCCCATTTTACAGAAGGAGAAACTAAGACTGAGAGAGGCCAACTGATTACCCCAGGTCACACCATGAACTAAAGGCAGACCTGCTAGTAGATTTTATGGCTGAGATTTCTCAAAGAGCTTAGGGATTTAGGCTTCAAACTCCCACTGAAATTCAATGGGAGCTGGGCACCTAACTCCCTTAGGTTCTTTGACATCCCATTCAAGCCCAATCGCTCTCTTAAAAGCAACAGCTAGGTAAACAGAGGCAGACAGCTGAGGCTGCACTCCCCACATGAGAGACGTGCATAAAGCAAGCCATTAAAGGCACCTGATCCAGGAGGCGTCTAATCCCAACACATCCCGGACACTGGTTCTTTGTTTACAAGTGCCATGCAGTAGCTTTAACCCTGGTAAGATGAGAGAGAAGTACAGGGACCTGTCAGCGGGAATCAGCCAGTCTCCCCACTCATTGACAGAAGGACCGGAAAGCATTGTTAATAATCAGCCCCCGCTCAGAAGGGCGTCACCTGACACATGCTGTTGTAAATCATCTCAGAAAGCAACATCCTGAGGTGACAAAAATCTGTAATTGGTGTCACTGCTCTGGCTGGAGTTCAAGCTGTGGGAAAATCATTCTGGTGCCAGAGAGGTGGTCTGGGAGCTGAAGTGGGGACTACAGGCGGCTTATGTTGTTTATCTGGCAGGAAAGCCATTAGATGTGAGATTTGAAAATAACCTGCTTCCTGCATTACATAGAGCAAAGATGTCACCCTGTAGCCCGCACCACTCATTAGTGGGCTCTCCGTATCCTCTAACTCCAGGCACTTTCAGAGCTGGGGGCGGGGGGGGGGGGGGGGGGGGGGCCTGGGGGTGGGGGAGGAGACAAGGATGGGCAGTGCAGATGCTGGGAGCTTGGTATCCCTCATACCAGCATCTATGCTATGGCAGAGGGTTTATCCTTTGCTTTCATCAAACAACGCCTGAGGAAAAATAAAATCCATCCATTTCCTCTTCCTCTGAATCCCGTCATGGCTTTCCCCTGGCTCTCGACATGAACAGAGTCCAGATAACTCTCAAGAAAAAACCACCCATATTCAGTCTGTAGCGCTTTCCATTCAGCCTCCCTTTCATGAGCACCATATTCACCATATCTTTGTTTACCAAAGTACACGTGGCCTGAGACTATCAAAGCTGCCTGTGGGGATTTGGACCTGAGATTCCCAGTTGAGGGTCCAAATCCCCATAGGCAGTTTGACCAGTCTCAGCTGTCCAGTTTCCACGAAGAGAGACATACAAAAATATGACTTTCAGAAGACTCTCCTGACATAGGGTATGTCTACACTGCTGTCAGAGGTATGACCGCAGCACACATAGACCCACCAGAGCTAGCTTTGTCTAGCGAGTGCAAATACCAATGCAAAGATCTGTGGATCTAGAACCCAGCGTTGTAGGATCCTAGGCGGCAGATGCCTCCACATCACCCCCCAGAGAGCCAAGCTGAGCAGCATCCTACAATTACTGGATTCATAGATATTTAGGTCAGAAGGGACCATTATGATCATCTAGTCTGACCTCCTGCACAACGCAGGCCACAGAATTTCACCCACCACTCCTGCGAAAAACCTCTCACCTATGTCTGAGCTATTGAAGTCCTCAAATCGTGGTTTAAGGGCTAGGTACTGCAGGAAATGCCAGTCAGAGGCCAGAGTGACAGAACTCTGTGGCTGCCTGATTGGTACACATCAACTATTAACTATTTAAACCAGGAAGTTGCCCAAAGGACCCAGCTAAGCAACAATGCAGACTCTGCCTTGCCATTGCTACAGGCCTTGTCTTTTGCCCCATCTTGCTCCAGACTCTTGCCTTTGATCCTAGCCCAGTGGACACTGCTGGGTGAGCTGCCTATGCCTCGGTCACTACAACTAACACAGTGAGCTGCAGCAGCATGAACTTCAGAGTAGGCTGTACCAGCTTGCCCGGGACCCTGAATAATTATGTGAGTGGCTAGCTTGCGCTGAAGTCTTTCATGCTGCAGCTTCACTGCTATTGATACTCATACTAGCTAGATTAAAGCTAGTAGAGATCTCTCCTCACCTGCTGCAATCCAAACCTCCAGTTGCAATGTAGACATACCTTAAGAGATGGTGAACATGCCAAGTGCTCTCTTTAGAGCTACTGACATAATATGCCTGGGATAGTCAAAGATTCCTGACAAAGAACCAGTTGCTAGGATATGTTGCGAAGTAGGAAAGAGAGTTACACATCCAAGACCAAGTTGTTCTTCCCCTCACCATCATAAACAAGAGGGTTTGTTTCAACTTCTCTGAGAGGGCCCTGGATTTTCTGGGAAACTGCTGATTTTGGAAAACACAAGATTTATTTGGTTTACGATAATTCTCAGTGCAAAACATGAACCTCACCTGCAGCACAATACCACCTGCCCACCAATTAGATTAAAGTGCATCTATCATAGATTGAGATTCTTCGTTCATAGAAGATTTGCTCTCATCGATGAGATTTGCTCATCGGCGGCAGCAGTGACTAATTAAAAGGAAAGTGCCCTACGATTAAACCACAAGCACCTTGAAAGAGTGAGATCTAAGTGTGATTCAAATGAAATCTCAAATGCGGTGGACCAGATTTTAGTGGAGGCTTTGGTAAATATGAAATTCTGTTTCCCGAGCACCCAGTCTTACAGGCTACATAGCTGTAGTGTCTGTGAGACTGTCCCGGATACATCCAATGCTATGAATGGTGTTTGCATGTGCACTATGGTCCATTTGTATCAAGCAGTATGTTGACACGCTCTGGCTGCACGTATGATGTGAAAAGACAGCACAATGTCTCTCATAAAAGCCATGCGGATGATCAAATGTAGGTTTTTCAAGCCTCCTGCAGAGGAAAATATCTGAGAGCATCAATAAGATCTTACTGTCGCCGTCAAGAATTGAGCCATTCAGGACATCCACTATGGCTGTAAGAAAATGATTTCTGCTGCTCTGGCTCCTGTTCTAGGAGACTGCAAATTTATCAGCCCAGAGCCTGGGGTGGAGAGGGGGGGGGGAAGATCTCTGCAGGGCACATGGCGTCTGGAACTCACAGAGATTAATTCATTTCTTTTTCCCCCCCAATAAGCAGAATGATTCAGATGGGATGAAACCTCTCTTGCTGCTCACGGGAGAAGCGTATTGAGCCCTGCTTACAGATTTCAAACTGTGCAAGTTAGTGGGAATCACAACGGAGTCAAGTAACATGGGCAACTGGAGAGGAACAAGTGAAACTTGAGCTGTTGCTGTCACACATCCAAAGCCAGGCTCTCCCAAGCTTAGACTGAAGAGTCTAGAGAGAAGCAGTCAAAAGCATTCCTTGCAGTTCAAAGACATCTCATCTTGGCAGGAGCAATCTCTCTGGATTGGATCAGTTATTGTCAGTCTAAGATGGGGCCTCCTGAAGAGAGGGTTGGGACCCAAGGACTGCTTGATCCCAACTGGCAGCGAGCACAGGGTTAACACAGGGGTACAGGGATCCCCTGGCTTCACCAAAAAAATGTCACGTCAAGTGTCTAATGAAGGCGTGAGTCACACTGGTCATCATAATGACTGCAAGATATATGTATGGAAAGTATGTGAGGAATTATGTGAATATGATGTTCTCTGTGCCGGTAGTTAAAGGCAAGTCACTCAAAGGTAGCATGCATTGAGACACTTCTCCCGAGAGGAGGTGGGACATACTTATCTCTTTGGTGGACCACTGTGTACTGTGCGTCTTACAACAGACGTCTATCAGCATATTGAGTCAAATGTCAATGAAGAGCTTGTGGAGACTACAGAAGAAAACGAACAGGAAGAGGTAAACAGCTGGGGTCAGAAGCAGGGAAAAGGGGCTTGTTTTCAAGGGAAGATCAAAGATCAGAGATGCTCTGGAATCCTCCAGTCTATGAAGACAAGCTGCCTCAATCGTGTGAGAGGGGGGATTTCAACCATCCTGGGTGAAACCTGGGAAAAGGACTTGGAGCAATCTATCTTGTAGAAGACACGCAAATGCCTTGTGCATTAAGTTTAGGCTCCAGAAAGGAGGCTATGGTTTTATTTTATACGTAACCATTTGTTTCCCATATTCTTACTTCCTATCACTTGAATGTCTGTTTGTTGATAACTAACTTATTCTTGTTTTCACTATAAATACACGGCTAGATCTATCTCAGTTCTGTAAGTGGAGCGGTGATCCTGAGTTGAATCTTGGATGCTGGTGTGTGCTGTTCCTTTGGGAGTAGAGAATCTGAGAGCTCTGAGAGTGTTCACCGGAGAGGAGGCTGAGCACGCTGGGGGACGCTCCGAGGATTCAGGGGTCAGTGTGTGCCTATCCCTAACCTGCACAGAGCGCGCAAGGCCTGCGGGGGCCTGGAAGGCAATGCTTGTGTTACCTGAGGCTGGTGGAGTCAGGGAGCTGAGCCAGGGCAGGCAAAGACAAGACTTCCTCGTGCTAAGGGCAAGTGGTAGCAAGGTCCTGCACAACCCTGAGTACTCCCGGGAAGCATCACAAGGGCCGTGTGCTCGTCTTGCAAAATACAGGAGGCACGGTACATGTCTGAGAGTGACTGTCCGTGTATGTGATGGGAATGGGCTGTAGGAAGAAAGGATGGGTTTGTAGTTAAGGCCCTGGACTGGAGCTCAGAAAATCTCCCAGCTCTGCCAAAGATTTCCTGGGTGACCTTGGGCATTTGATATCTCTAATCTGTCTTGGCTAAGGGCAAGTTAAAAGGTTGCTTAGGCTATGTTTGCACCGCACATCCCCATCCTTTGCTATCCACAGTGTTTTCTCCATGTCCCCTTTGTAGCCTCCTTGCACTACTAAGCTGAGTGACTGGCACCCAGGTCTAAGCCTATCCCAAAGGAGAGTGTCTTCGCTGCAAACCCTCCCCCTGCCTTATTGTGTCCTCACTAATTCTGCAATTGTCTGTGTTTTTTCTGGGGGCATGTCCCATAATGCTTTGTGCTGAGACACCCTATGATTTCCCCCAGCAATTGTGGGAGAACTTGTCTGTCCTTGCGGGGAGGGGGGAAGCATGGAAAGGGCAGTGGAGGACTGTCAGCACTCGAGTGGCTCAGTACCCTACATCTTCACTTCCAAATGGGCAGGTGCCAGCCAACATTAAAGCAGAGCCCGCGTTCTCACCTACACTCCCCACTGGATAAACTAGCCCAGCTTAAAGTGCCTTCAAAACACAAGCCAGAGGTTTTTCTGTATGGATGGTAGTGGGGGCTGGGCTAAAACCAGGGTAAGAGCCTGGGTTAACTGTGTTGTGTTGACGTGTCCTTGGGGTTTTCTGTAGTACCCATCACTTTGGTATGTATGCGCTTATTTGTTGGAGTGCATTTGTTTGCTGACTTGAAAGCTACCCTAGTAAATGCCAAGTGACTATACAGTTGGTACATCTGAGGATTAGTTAAATTCTCTGGAGTTTGCTACTTTTAATTTCCCAGTTACAGTTGACAATGAGATGAGAGTGATAGGAATTATGCAGTCTGAACAATATTTCTCTCCAGTACCTGCCTCCTCCCTTCCTCCATGGGCATCTGAGCAAAGGTCAGAAAGCTCCAAAGAGGATTCAACACTTATCCCACTAACATTAACAAAATCAGTCCTGCCACAACGCAAGGGATGGACGGGGATGATCTGCCAGAAGGTCCCTTCTGATCCAACTGATTCTGCCTATTGTGCATCCAGAAGATGATGCAAAGTGCTCAGCTGCTAGAAACATTGCAGAATAAAATCTCTCTGAAATCATTACCATGGCAACCTAGGATTCCAAAGGAAAGATACAACAGAAAGAGAGAAAAGAACAACCTCAGCTATTTCCCAGGAAATACCAACAACATTTCACTGACTCATCATTTAAAGATATTTGATTTTTCTTGTACAGCCCTCGCCCCACTCAACAATTTTAAGACACAAATGCAAGATTTCTCCTCCGGCCACTGGGTTGGACTCCACTGCATTAGAGAGCTCTCTGGTATCTGTGAAGACAGATGAAATATATGGATCAGAGTCAGATTTACAATAGGATACAGGACAAAGAGCCACAGAGTAAAATAAAAGGACCTTCAAATCGTTGGGAACAGCTGCTAATGCACAAATGGGGGAGCTTTTTTTTCCGTCTTATCCCATGTCACAATCTATACTGCTATCCAGTCGTCTCCCAGATTCTTGCATGCCGCAAGTTTGAGAAAAAACCGGATGCATGGCTAAGACATGATACACATGGGGAGAAGGGGACTGGTTGAGTTCCTAGGGGACAGGTGTCCAAGTCGCTAAAAAGATACCAGCTTTACTTGTTCCCCTTGATGACAACTCAGCTTAGAGGCCAAGACCATGGCTGTGTGCGTCTATACAGTTCTGGAACAGCTTCAGAAGGGTTGAAGCAGCTTTCAGGGCTTCCCCCTGTCCACCCCTCCTGTCCATCCCCAGAACAGTTTAGGCAGACTTCAGAAGCTCTTCGGCGCTCTGGACATCCTCAGAAGTGCTTCTGTTCCCTTCAGTAAATATAGCTCCTCCTAGCTCCAGACCGTCTTGCTATTTTATAAATAGAAACTCCAAGCCATATTTTTGGCAGTGACATTCCTTGTGTTTGAGGGCCCATACAAGGAAATGACTTTAGCTGTTGTTGTTGTGTCTGTTGATGACTTTAACCTGAGTTATGATTAATCAGAACCTGATACATTTTCATCTTTCTACACTGATCTTCTGCCTAATTGGTTCAAAATAAAGCGCTCTCTCCATGGAAGATGGTTCAGAAAGAAACAGGATTGCAAGGACTTTTTTTTTTTTTGAGTGGCTTCAGCTCCTTCATTTTTTACCCATCTCACTGATACAAGACTGTCACCACATAAGCAGATAGCATGTGCTTCCAGGAAATCTTGGACTGTGTTCAGACTTCACTCAACTCTGCACCTCTCCTCTCCAAATCCACCCTGCCATGCCAGCCTGGTCACATGCAGAAGGGGCAGCATTATTCAAGTTTACCTCCTCTCCTGCCCCCGGAGTACATGTAGTCTGGGATTAGCAGCCATTTACAAAGAGGAACTGACAGGTGACTAGCTGAACCCGTCTCAGTTTCATCTCATCAAAATAGACAGACAGGAGATTTTGTCACAGACTAAACTGATACTGAAACCTGCAAGAGCTGAACATCTGATGCCGTAATGAACATGCTGCAAGAGCCATTCAGAAGATGGTTTCCCCTCCAGGTGAACTAGTTAAACAAGAGGAACTCTCCTTCCTTTCTGTCATGTTCTGTCATTTCTTCCATCCTCCTCTCAGTCCATGTCTACACTACAAAAGAAGTCGACCTAACTTACGTCAGCATACAGCTGCCACAGTAACTATAACACTTGTGCAGGTCTACACTTGGCTCCTTGTGTCAGCAGTACACGACTTCCCCAGGAGCGCTTGCATCAATTGGACTGTCCATGGGGGGCGGCTCCTGAAAGCCAGTAACAGTTGGCATAAACAACGCAGCATCTACACTGACGCTGTGTCAACTTAGCTACATTGACCGTGACTCTACGTTACTCATGGAGGTGGAGTTAAGTTAGTGTAGTGGGGTAGTTACATTGGCAGGAGCGAAATTTAAGTGTGGACACTTCCATAGGTAGGTCGACGTAAGCTGCCTTGTGTCAGCCTAACTCTAGTTTAGACCAGACCTCTCTTCCTACTACTCCTCTCCCTTACACTTACCGTCTTGCCCCTTCTGAACTCACACTCCTTTTGGGAAGGAGAGATTGTCCATTGATTAGGGCATTACCCTAGGACTCAGGAGATCTGGTTCAACTCCCTGCTCTGCTACAGACTCCCTGTGCTGCCATGGACAAGTTACTTAGGCTATGTCTACAGTGCCCCACAGTTCAGACTATGGGGGTGTGAATAGCATTGCGCACGGACGTGCAGGGCTGCAAATTCCCTGTGCGGATCCTGCGGGTGGGAACGAATAGGTTCCTAACTCACATTAACATGGATTGTAAGGTGCTCAGAATAGACAGTGACAGGGACCCTGTAAGTGCAGACAGGCTTTCAGTTCCCATTCCAAACTTTCTGTTCATTTTTAACTTGCTTCACTGGGCTGCTTGGCCTTTGCAGCTGCATTATTGGCAGTCAGCTCTTCCTGCCATTGGTGACAGGAAGGGTGGCCTCTAATAGGGCCAATTCAGCATAGGACACCTGAGAGAGAGAGAGAGAGAGAGAGAGAGAGAAAGGAGAACTGTAGCAGTGAATGGATTTAAGGGACAATGGAAAGCATGAAGAGCAGGGGCAGACCACCTTTACTGAGGAAGGAGTCCAGCTGAGTACAGGGGCCATAAGGAAAATACCTACAGCCTAGAAGCAGCATGGGGCTGATGTAAATGGCGCTATGTTGTCCCCCCTCACAAATCCTGGCACTGGGGAGCGGGCTGGGTGCACAAAGGGACATACCCCGTAACACTGAGCAGTCTGGGGATTCTGAGCTGCTCTGCTGCCCATAACCAGTCCTGGAGTGGGGCAGGGGCAGGGGGAGGGGAAGAGGATCTGCTCTGTTTTAGCTCGGTTACAAGCCCTAGAAGCAGCAGCTCAGAGGACACAAAGGTTGTCTTCAAATCACCTTTGCCCCACAACTCCTAGAGCTGTGCCTTCTGTCCTGCATCTTTCAGGAGACGTAGCAGAGCATCTCTGTCCTAGCTTGAGATTTCAGGAAGATTAGTATCCTCAAAAATGCACGAAAAACATGGACTGGCTCATCCCTCTGCCCAGCTTTTGAAGGAGCTTAAGCTGAACAAAAGCTACATTTCCACTTGGTCACACCTGGTAAGTCCTTGAGATTTAATACCCTCGATTTCTAATTCATCTAAACTAAGTACAAACTTCATTCCCCATTAGCACTCGAGAATATACCACAGGAAAAAACAGACTCACCCTGTCTTTGTATAGCTCTCATGGAGCTTTGCTGAAACTGGGTTTCTTATACAGGTAACATTATTCCTAATTTTGACTGTCTTCCATGGAGGAAAAGCCTATTGTTTCCTAATGACATCAAGAAACAATTCGACCAAACTGTCTCCAACAGGCACGTTTAGCAGATTGGAGACAGAGGCTTTTGAACCTTGGTTCCCATCCTCCTCCACTTTAGGGAGTTAAATAGGGTGACAATGGGACACAGCGTTTGGGCAGAGGTAGAATGAGGTAAGATAAGGCAGCAGAGGTGCTGGGACAAAGCTCTGGAGTGAGACAAGAAGAGTGAAAGAGAGGATTAAATATGGGTAAATCACACAATAAATAGTAACTAGACAACACTTACAAGCAAGAACATCAGCTGGTGTGACTCGACAGAACTACACGGGCCTCAGTGGAGCTACATTGATTTACATCAGCTAGGATGTGGGTCAAAGTGGCACATGTAAGCCATGAAGAAAGAAGGAGAAGTCCCTGACTACACACAGATAACTGATTTGTCATCCACACCAGGATGACACAGTAAGGTTTGAGCAAGTACATCATCTCCCCCATTTCATTGAGTCCAATTCTGAGAGCAACGCTGTCAGAGCAGAGAGGACATGTGGGTACTATTGGCAGTTGAAATGAACAGCTGTAAATGACAATCTGATGAAGCCTGTGTAGTCCTCAGTGTCTGAACAAAATGAACAGGATAGGATTGATACTTTCAGCCTCCCGTCAAGGAATTACAGAAGACTTTAGCAGAAAAGAGAGGACAAGCGAGCCACGTAGCCAAATATTTGGAGAACTGAAACTTCTTGCCAAAAATTCCAAGCCTGTCCCTGTTATATAAAATCTCCTGTAACCTTCAAATCCAACTAACTTCCAGAGTTTGGGAAAAGTCTTCTGGCTGAGCCAGACTTCCCTCTTTTCCATGTGCTTGGTCTATAAAGCAACATTGTTTTTTGTGTCTTATTCCAGAAGGCCTTTGGGAATAGAGTCAATAAAGATACATTAATTCCGCCAAGAGGCCATCGATTCCTTTTATGTATCGAACATTTGCATGACCCCATTAGGCCCATGCCCATGAAAACAATTAGCCTCTGTAACAACAGAGAATGGGTTTTGAAAGTTAGCCATCACTATGATTAACAGTTCTGACAGTTTCCATTAGCAGTGATTTGATTCCAATAGACTCCAACAGCAAACTTTTAATAAGGGTAAATACTGGTTAAAGGCAAGCTAATTAAAAGGAGCACATGCAAATCTATAGGGCGCATCATTTCCCCACAATCTGCATAGCCTATTCAACTGTAAGATTAACCTGATATTACAGATACAAGCACTGAGCTGGGAAAAGATGACAGGCTGCCAGGGAAGAAAAGCCTCAAAATGCTGCCAAAATTTTGATCATGTGGTTAAGAATAGCTGGTATGGGGCAGTGGAGATGTGTAATGAAGTTAAATAGAGAGGTGGGATATACACCAAGGCAGAGATACTGATCTCTCTATGAATTAAGGGCTCTGTATGAAGATACGAATGTACTGACTAATGGATGTGATTTATAGTGATCTCATGACAGAATCACCAGGGAAGGTCCCAGTGCAGAAAAGCACATGCGTGGGGCCCATTTAAGCGTGTGCTTAAATCCTGTTGAAGTGCTTTTCTGAAAAGCTTTCCTTTTTCTTCAATCAGGGCCTAATGGACTAGGTTCACAGAGCTCTCATGAGGAAGATGCTGAATTCGAACCAGGTTGAGCCGAACTGAAAGGTGAGGCAAAGTATTATGGGCCATATCCTCAAAAACAGCACAGTCCCCATTGATTTCAATGGAATTCAGTGCCAATTTACACCAGACGGAGATCCGGTGTGTTCCATGCAGATGATCCTTCACGGTCATGTGCATGAGATAAACTTGAAGGGAAACCCACGTGCTAACAGAGCTGCATGACGCACAGAGCTAACAGTCAGCATCAGGGACAATTCTTGGACACAACTGTAAGGACTGGACAGGATCCAAGGAGGTATAAAATAGATATTAAAAACGTCACTTACTTTATTTAAACACCCCCAAATCTACTGATCGTGAAGACCTGACACAAATCCACCAATTGAAGAGAATTCAGAATTCAGGCTTCTTTAGTCCACTTCATCTGGTATGGCAGGGGTCAGAGAGAGCACGATGTTCCATGCTCTGACACAAGTCACCAGCACAGTCAGCAGGAGAGAACATACCATTAATGCAACTTACCATGCAATTATTCCAAGACCTGGGTAAATCAGTTTGGATAAGACAAAGGGTGACCTGAGCCCTGCTCATATTATATCAAGGATGTGGCTCTTCCAGAACACAGCAGACAACACAACATTGTGATCCTGAGATGCTGACGTTCTGCTAAGTTCCGTGTTGAGCTGGAAGGAGTTGCCCCAATATGCCCAACCAATCGCTCACCCCCAGCCATGAGCTGCGTTCCGAGACTTGCCTTGCCTTAAAAAGGAGGGGAGCTCAGTAACTGCAAAGCCCCTCTAGGGCTTATCCTGAAAGCACCTTGCAGGACGGGCCCATTGTTGGACTCCATGACGGCTGCAGACCTCACATCCATAGCAGAGTCTTACACTTAACCGTCTGAACTCGGCGCTCAGTTTAAATTAGTTCACAGCATCTTTTAAAGATCCTTGATCACTGACACCTCAGCCTGCCCAATCAGCAGCAGCCTCGATGTTCTTCCACACCTGCCCTGTCCCTCCCTTGCCCCTCTGATCTATCCTCTCTCTTTCCACATGGAGTTCAAACTCTTTGGGGTCACTGAGGGCTCTGCCCTGTCTGAATTGCCCCCTCCCCCCCAGACTGTTTTTTTCACCTGTCTCCTCCTTTCACTCTCACCTTCTTGCCCCTTTTCAGCTTCTCTGCTTGGAATTATACCCCTCTTCCTTTGCAACCAGCACCCCGGCCCTCCTCCTGCCAATCCTCCCCATGAAACTCACTCCTTTCCTGCTCCTGAGTTTGGTGGTGAAAGTAGGTTGAACCAGCATGGGGAGTTCTCACCACATCACCGAGGAGGAGGAGGAGTGGGTTTGTTGCCCCCCAGCCATCCAAGGCGAGAACGGGAGCGCTCCCTCTGCTTCTCCTTACCCCTGACTGCATTACCTATTCCTCTCCTCTGCCCTACCCTACAGACCTTTTAACCCTCACACCTCTCCTCTCTTCCCCTCCATCAGGGCTTAATTTCTGGCAGGGCTGAGCCCTGGCACTTCTGGGATTGGCAGTTCATAGCTCCGGCACCTCTGGGCTTAGTGCATCAGTTATGACTGTAAAAAAACAGCTTGAGCCCCAGCCCCTCTTTCATTACAAATTAAGCACCATCCTCCATGTTACCTTCATGGCCTAGGAACATCTTTTTTACCCCATCATCTCACTGGGGCAGGGCCCTATGACTGTGGACAAGCCCTTTAAAGCACCAGGCAGAGCTATGGTCCAATTATGAATGTCCTTTCATAGGGCACTATAAACCAGTATGACGAACTCACCAGCCAGAGCATCCAATCAAGCTCTTAACAGCAGCAGCATTTCAGGTCCCCTTCTTCCAGGATGGGCATATTTCTCAAAATCAAAAGGGTCTCACATAAATAAAGGGCCCTTCCCCTAACCAGGGCCCCCTGCAGGTCTCTCTGCCAACAGAGCTGTTTGTTGGCCTTTTATCTAAGGCCTAGGTGATGTGCAGAGTATCATCTTTATCCCTGGCGTCACACCCATCACCTGGGAGGTGCCTCATTAGTCACAAGTGGGGCCAAGACCACCTCTCCCTTAAAGGGCCGACCCACCCAAGCTGTGACACGCCAAAACAGCTACGGCTCTGGCAGCAGCTGTGTGAACTGTGTTATTTGCTACAGTTGTATTTGCATTTCAGAGTGTTTGTAAATATGTGGGCAGGGTTCTCTTCCTTTCCTGTCCAACTGGAGGGAGCCTTGTGTTCACAGAACCATGGAAAGGACCTCAAGAAGTCATTATGTCCAGGCCCCTGCACTGAAGCAGGATTGAGTAAACCTAACCCATCCCTGACAGGTGTTTGTCCAGCTTGTTCTTAAAAATCTCCAATGACGGGGATTCCACAACCTCCCTTGGAAGCCTGTTCCAGTTCTTAACTACCCTTATCATTAGAAAGTTTTTCCTAATACCTAACCGAAATTTCCCTTGCTGCAGATTTAAGCCCACCACCTCCATGACCACTGAAGACAAGGCAAGAAAACAATTGATCCCAGTCCTCTTTATAACAGGCCTTAACATATTGGAAGACTTACCAGGTCCCCCCTCAGTCATCTTTTCTCAAGACTAAACATGCCCAGTTTTTTTAATCTTTCTTCATAGCTCAGGTTTTCTAAACCTTGTATCATTTTTGTTGCTCTCTTCTGGACTTTCTCCAGTTCATCCACATCTTTTCTAAACTGGGGCATGCAAAATTGGACACAGTACTCCAACCGACGCCTCACCAGTGCTGAGCAGAGCCGGCAATTATCTCCTGTGTCTTACACAGACAGTCTTACTAATACACTCCAGGATGATATTAGCCTTTTTTGCAACTGCATCATGTTGTTGACTCATTCAATTTGTGATCCACTAGAACCCCAGATCCTTTTCTGCAGCACTATTATCTAGCCAGTTATTTCCCATTTTATAGTTGTGCATCTGAAGTAATTTGCATTTGTCTTTATTGAATTGTGTCTTGTGATTTCAGACCAATTCTCCAATTTGTCAAGGTCCTTTTAAATTCTAATCCTGTCCTCCGAAGAGCTTGCAACCCCTCCCAGCACACAATCCACAATTGTGATAAATACACTCTCTGCTCCATTATCCAAGTCACTAATGAAAATATTGAATAGTACTGGATCCAGGCCTGACCCCTGTGGTACCTCACTAAATACGTCAATACCTATTTGACAGCAAACCACTAACTACTCTGAGTATGGGCTTTCAACCAACTGTGCACCCACATTATATTAATTTCATCTAGACCACATTTTCCTAGTTTGCTTATGAGAATGGCATGTGGGACTGGGTCAAAAGCCTTACTAAAATCAAAATGTATAACATCTACTGCTTCCCCCCTTCCACTAGGCCAGTATCCCTGAAGAAGGAAATTAGGTTGGTTTGGCATGATTTGTTCTTTGCAAATCCATGCTGGCTATTCCTTATAACCCTATTTTCCTCCCTGTGCTGCAACGGTTGTCTAAGTATCAATAAAAAGTATCAGACCCATCACCATGAGGCAACTAATTAAATCACAAGCAGGACTAAAACTACCTCCCTTAAAGGGCCAGCTCACCTGTGAACGGCACTTTATAACTCCAGTTAACTAAACTTTCCCCCAAGACTCAAAGCAAATCCTGACAATATCTGAGGTTCAATACATGTAACATTTTCCTCCCATTACCCCACCTGTTTCTACCCTGACTTCAGACAGAAGCAGAAGTTCCTAGATACCGTGTAGAAGGCTGTATTTGGGTCACTGCTGTAACAGGCCTGAATCTCTAACACAATCACTGCAATGGTTCCTCCAAATGCACTAACTTCTCTCATATTACTGCAGTGGCGGAGACCCTTAATCCCCCCGATTACAATCTGCACAGACGTTACACTCCATAATGTCGATTAGGAATATTTCAGTTTTACACAGAATTTTCTCCTGATCTTGATTATTTACATAAATAAATATAGACCCTTTAATCCATTTTGTCAGCGAGTTTTCCTAAGACACCTTGGCACAGATGGCCGATACTTTCATGCTGCAGAGGTTATTAGGTTGTAACATTACTAGTGACAACATTACATCATTTGTATAGTTTCCTACTCAAGGCCCCTGCAGCTTGATGCACTAAGAATTAAGCTCTAGACACTAAAATGAGCTTACGCAGAGCCTGGAAAGATTACTTTTGCCTTCTGCAGATTGAGTTTGCACATCAGCTTGTGTTTTGTGATGCTGCTATTTTGTGGATTCAGATAACATATTGCCACAGCTGATAATGCTCCATTTGGAATGTTCCTGTTTAAATTGCTGTCAATTGCCTCCTTCTCTCACCTCTTGAACAATCACTTACCCTATTCTCTATGTTTCTATCCTGAGGCCCTGTCCCAAAGAGTCACCCTTATAATTTGTCTGATTTGCCTTTAAGAAATTCACAAAGATGATTGATGGTCCTGAACCAACTTCTCCTTCCTGATCAGGACACACCTGAACTTCTGGATCCACAGGGACTATAACGAGCCAGATCCAAGCCCCAGATCTGAGCAAACTGGAATTTTGGAAAGTTCAGACTGGAACTTTTTAATATAGACCCTGCCTCCAGTCTGTTACATTATCAACAGTAAAACACAACAGAAGATGGCAGATGGAATTCAAGAACTACTTACAGAAATGAATACGTTGAGTACATTTCACATGATGTGAGCTCAGACAAGGAATATTAGAACATTCAGGCAGTTCAATGCAACCGAGGTTATAAAAAACTCCGCCTTAAGGAAGCCCTTGCTAAATTCCACCCTCTGTTTAAAAGAAACAGTTCAGCATCAGGCCTTGCAGGAGGCTTGAGCATTTCATTTCAAGGGAAGGCTTTAAAAGAGAAGCAATCAGGCAACACGATTATGGCCAGAACTGGGGGGAAAAAACCCAAAGAAATATTCTGTCTGAGCAGGACATGCCTTTGCAAAGCAAAAGAACAATACTGGCCCCATGAACCTGGATCACTGCAGAATCTGGGCTTCCAAAAGGCAAATGATTCAACTGGCTCAACAGTGAACAGCTCAATTTCAGCATGTATTGAAAGTGCCTCGATCACAGTTGTAATTCTAGAGACTAACCAATTTATTTGAGCATGAGCTTTTGTGAGCTACAGCTCACTTCGAAAGCTCATGCTCAAATAAATTGGTTAGTCTCTAAGGTGCCACAAGTACTCCTTTTCTTTTTGCGAATACAGACTAACACGGCTGTTACTCTGAAATTGTAATTCTCTATCAGGAGCGAACAATTTCTACCTGCATTTTCATTTGGTCTCTTCCTTTTTCTTCTCATTTGTTTTGAGCCTTTTTTTAAAAAAAATAAATTCTCAGTAAAAATCTAGGGACTTTAAAAACAGCAGTTTGCCTCAATTTGCTTTTTGGACCCTGATCCACAGCCTAATAAAGTTAATCGGAAGACTCCCATCACCTTCAGTGGGTTTTGGATTGAGCCCTTAAAGCACTCATGTGAAATCTAACTATCACTGCTACCAATGACCTGACATGGTTGTAGGCTGCTCCTTCCACTTTGCAATCTGGGACCGGGAATGGTTTAATCGTCTGCAGGCTGCCTTCTCTCTGCTTTGTCATTTGGGCTCAAGCCTGGCTAAACGGGCATTTGGCTGCTTTTACACAGTGCCTTTCCACAGCCATGCGGTTTGCAATAGGAGTTTCTGCCTCACGCGTCCAACTTGATGTGTCACCAGGATGTGTCATCGGTGAAGCTAAATTTTTGTCATGGATATATTTAGTAAAAGTCAGGGACAGGTCACGGGCTTCCGTGAATTTTTCTTTATTGCCCGTGACCTGTCCCTGACTTTTACTAAAAATATCCATGATAAAATGGGAAGGGACTGGGCAGCTGTGGGGTGGCTGGGAGCTCTGGGGCCCCCACCACCAGTGGGGACTCAGAGCTCCAGGATCCCCCCGCCACCAGCAGCGGAGGGAAGCTGCATGGTCCCCCTTCCCCAGTGGTGGGGAGCTGTGGGGGTCCCCCTGGCCCCCACAGTGGCTGGGAGATGTGGGGTATTTCCCCCCCCTCGCCTGTGGTGGCGGCTGGGAGTGGCGGGGTACCACCCCTGCTCATGGCAGCTGAGAGCTTGGGAGCCTGCTGCCTCAGATGGTGGGGGTACCTCACAGCTCCCTGCCGTGCAGGAGGTGGTGGGACCCTGCAGCTCCCAGCCGCCGGGGCTGAAGTGATGGAAGTCTTTGGAAGTCACAGATTCTGTGACTTCTGCGACCTCAGTGACAAAACTGTAGTCTTAGTCATCGGGTCCCCATGGGGCCTCCCAATGGTTCTCTTAGCTGAGTCTGTGATCACTGGACCTTCAGATTGATTTATTCCCAGCATATCAGGGTTCCTCTTTTCAAATCAGGGGTCTTGTCCCGCGGGGAGGTAGAGGATCATACATTACATACCCTGATTTGATATGTGAAAGCCTCATTGTGATTGCAGTGGTGCAGATTCTCTTTAACCAGGTTGATATACAGTGCTGATGCACTGTAAATATTCGGTGTGTGATCCTGGGCATTCAGCACTTATAGTTCCCTTAGTGCACTGAACTGTTAACATGAGTCTAGAGAGCTGAAGGTTATTCAGCTCCTCAGTGAGCTGGTCAAATTTCCCCATGAGGAATAGCCAGCAAGTCCTTAAGTGGTCACAAGTCCCATTCATCCCACTGAGCAACCGGCATTTCTGTTCCTCCGCACTAGGTGAGCCTGGTAAGGACTGAATGGTACATCATGCTGTGGCCACAGGTAACTGACAGCCCTTTCCTTCCATGGAGCAGGTTAGCTTCTTGAAAGACCGTTTTGCTGAGATTTCAGATTTTAATGTTGGCTGGAACACTAACAAGCTTAACAAACAGGAGAAAGAGCAAACGCAGCTTTAACTGGCGCTCATCTTGACAATCTAGTGATTTGTCAGGATCCTTCCTGAAAAAAAGCCTTCCCTTTTTTGCTGTCACCCAGAAATCCGACATCTACTTAAGTTACAGAGATGAGAAAATGAAGTGTGGGACACATACATATATATACCCAAGTGTTGGTCACATTACATGGACACGCAGACACATGTCCTCATGCCCACGCAGAATATACACATACTGTATGCTGAATAGACACATATAATCCTAAACACAAATTGCTAGCTGAATACTTACACACACTATGTGATTCCTATATCAAACATGCTTACTGATGGCTGAATACACAGTCACATACCAAACAGGTATCTACTGTTACCTAAATACAACACACCCACACATACACCAGTACATGTACATATCTACAGCCAAGAGGCAGTATGGTCCAGTGGCTGCAGTGCTGGCTTAGGATGTAGGAGACCAGCGTTCTAGTCCCCGCTGTGCCACTGATCTAGTGTGTGACAGCCAGTAAGCCATTTCACTTCCCTGAACCTCAGTTTCCCTTCCTACGTGTCTATTTAGACTGTAAGTTCTTTGGGAAGGGACTGTACAGTGGACAGCTGTGCGAATAATTGATTTTTCAATTCACTGGCCATACCAGAAAAATTGGGAAAAATTATTTTCGGGTTGAAATGTTTCAGTTTCAAGGTTTTTTAACTTAATAAAATCAAATTCAATTTCAAAACTAAAGGTCATTGCGAATTGGAAGGTTTTATTTCCAAATGTTGAACGGAAACTTTCTGACTTTCCCCCCACCAAAATGTTGTTTTTTCCCCAATGAAATAATTAAGGAAGTTTGACATGAATTCAGGAAATGGTTTGGTTGACTTAAATTTGCATTTTTTTTGACAAAAAAAAAAAAAAAAGGTTTTGGCCAAAAAATTTCAAGCAGTTCTAGTACAATATGGCTACCAAATAAATAATAAAAATACAACTAGCAGAATACATTAAAACAGATGCTACGTTGCATGCCTACTGCTGGCTGAATCTATTGAAACGCACCCCTATCCAGTACTGCTGCTGAATACATTCACTGGCATGCGAATACATATACTACTTAGGTTTGAGGGCCTCAGGCCGTAAAGGCTTTCTATAAACTCATTCATTCTTTCAAGTTCCTACAGGTGCAGAGCTTTGACGTGTACATTGCCATTTTCTATACAGCTCTGTTTCCTTTCCATTACAGGTGTTGAACTGCTCCGTGGAAAAACAATCAATTTACCAGTCATATTAGAATACTCAGCAACCTGGAAAAGGTCCCAAGCCTGCCCAGCGCAGCCGCTGGACAGTGTTATGTGATCTTAAACACGCTTTAATTTCTTCATACTCTATCCAGTACTTTCACACTGTATCTAGTATTCAAGAACCATAGCTATAGTCCTGAGGGCGGCTGGGGAAAGCGACCTTCTTTAAAAAGGGAATATGCACATAGTTAAAAACATCCAGGTCCTAATCTGACCCTCATGCCAGTGCAGCGGCAGGAACTCCAAGTGGCTGAGCTGAAGCGTGATTTGATGTGAAATAGTTGGGGGGGGGGGGGGGGGGGAATCAGTGAATCACTCAGATGGGTCATTTCAGAAAATGACAGAACTGAAAGCCTAGGTTCTTAAGCACAAAACACTAACATATTTTAAAAAGCGTAACACCCACCTCCCACAGCACTAGCTAAACTTACAAGGTCCGTTGAAGTGGTTAACAAATGGGGAGGCGTTGTGTTTAGAACTCCTGGCCTCCTTTCTCTGCTCTGTGGTGCATTAAATGTGCACAGTGACTTGGTTCCCTTAATCTCAGCTTGACTCCCTATTGTTCCTTACCCCACCTACCACCCAGAGTGTAAGGGAGCCTTAGTTATAATTTACAGGCTGTGGAGCTGTCTGACAGCATGAGTTAAAGTAGGCCACTTTAAATTAAAAGCACTTTAAAGCAGGCCACTTTAAATTACATCCTCATGTTGGTTTCCTTGCAATTCTCCTCTTTTCTGGTCCCCTGACCTTCAAATGATACTAGCTTAGATTCCTATTCACTCTCTGAGATGTGGGGGTACAAATTCAGAGGTAATGTGCAGCGGGGAAATGCAAGTTGGTGAGTGACAGTCTAAGGGCCTGTCTACACTGGGAAAATTTTCTAATGCATTTTAAAACTCATTCAGCAAAACAGATTTTTAAAGCAGCTCAGTAATGGAATATCCCCATTTTACCGATAGGGAAGTGAAGCACTGAGAGACTATGGGTACATCTACATCTGAGGTGTGTTTCCCAGTTCCCGTAGACATATCCACACTAGCTCTGTTTGTGCTAGTGCCTAAAAATAGCCACGTCCCTGCAGGTGGTGGCTCGGGTTAGCCGTACCCGTGGACACAGCTAGCACGGGTGTGTCTGCACAAGCTGGGAATCACACAGACCAGCTCAAATGTCAATGCACCCTTTGTAACTTACTTGCTGAAGGTCGCTTGGGATTTCTGAGGCAGAACAGGATCTTTCAAGTCCCAAACCAGTGCCCTAACCCCTGGGCCCTCCTTTCTCTCTAGTAATCCTGGTAATTAGTGTGTCTGTTCCCCCCTCCTCTAAGTGCCATTCTTTTGACCCGGCACCATAAAATATGTCCTGAGAGAATTTAGCCTAATATAGCCTGGCTCACTCAGGACTGGATGTGTGAAAAGCCCATGCCATAAATATTCATTAAATAAGCAAGAGAGCTTAATATAGAAACTCAAAGTCAAGTACTCTTAAAGCCCCCTCATTTCTTTTCAAACAATCAGCCAATGAAGATAAATTTGGTGAGGTCGATCACTTGCACTTTCAGGCGAAGGCTGTAAATCTCACTTTGTAAAAAAAAAATCACAAGTTTCACTGTTTATAATCTCTGCAGAAAGACCTGGGCCAGCATTTCTCTGCCCTAATTCCCAGTCTCATAACTGTCAGATTAGGAAACTGCCGCGTATAAGCCTCCTGAGTTTACAGAAAAACACCTCTTTGCTCTCTGCCTCCACTTTAATCGGATGAACTAATAAACACATGATTCACTATTCATACCAAGTGCCTGGAAGAAAGGAAATGGGAACAGAAGTAGTTTCAAAAAGCCATCTAAAGAATCTTCCACTCACAGCCCCTGGGGTCCCTCCCTTACCTACCAACTTCATCTCATTACCCACAATTTACGACCTCTTTCCCCTCATAATCCTTTGGGCCCCATCTACCAGCCTATGGTGTTTTCAACATTGTCTCAGAGCCCATAGGGCTGTTCATGCTCCCCTGTGGTGTCCTTTGACAGTGGTAGCTCCTCAGAGTCACAACACTGGCGCTGGCAATGTCAATTGTTTTTAATGGCAGATAAAGGGAAGGAGGGATGGGGCAGATATGGGAAGGAACAAACTGGTAACCCTCCCCGGATGATGCTTGCACTTCCTCTAAACATGTGTAAGAGCAGTGGTGGACTTGCTTGAATACAGTCTCAGAGTACATGGCATTTCCATGCTGCTTTTGGTCCAACATAGTTTCAATGAGGATGAGTCTACAGGAGCTTCTCACGTGCTACTCTAGCAGAAGTAGCTTTCCTAGGATCTTCCTTTCCCCAGGGCCAGGGATCTATTGTTTGGATTAAGCAGCATCTCCAGCAGCACTAAAAATAAAACTGCACATTCAAGGTACTGGAAGAGCTTTAGAGAGAGAAAT
Organism: Chelonia mydas; assembly: GCF_015237465.2. NCBI lineage: Eukaryota > Metazoa > Chordata > Testudines > Cheloniidae > Chelonia > Chelonia mydas. Next base: position 13,228,507 of record NC_051254.2, read on the forward strand.
ATTCCAGAGGAGGGTGACAAATTTGTGAAGGCATCCTGTCGCACACACAAAAACTGCACTTGCATGGGCAAATTTTAAAGGTGCAACTTATCATGGGCACCAAACTTGGTGAATCAGCCCTTAGCGGTTTCCAATGGAATAAGACCAAAATAATAGATTTATATACAGACGACATTTCTGTCTTTACCTTTAATTGCAAAAGGTTCAAAAAAGGGCAACAAAAATGATTAGGGTATGGGACAGCTGCCATATGTGGAGAGATTAATAAGACTGGGATTTTTCAGCTTGAAAAAGAGATAACTAAGGGGGGATATGATAGAGGTCTATAAAATCATGACTGGTGTGGAGAAAGTGTAAATAAGGAAGTGTTATTTACTCCTTCTCCTAACACAAGAACTAAGGGTCACCAAATGAAATTAATAGGCAGCAGGTTTGAAACAAACAAAAGGAAGTATTTCTTCACACAACACACAGTCAACCTGTGGAACTCCTTGCCAGAGGATGTTGTGAAGGCCAAGACTATAATGGGGTTCAAAAAACAACCAGATAAGTTCACTGAGTATAGGTCCATCAATGGCTTTTAGCCAGGATGGACAGGGATGGGGTCCCTAGCCTCTGTTTGCCAGAAGCTGGGAATGGGCAACAGGGGATGGATCACTTGATGATTACCTGTTGTCCATTTCCTCTGAAGCACCTGGCATTGGCCACTGTCGGAAGACAGGATACTGGGCTAGATGGACCATTGGTCTGACCCAGGATGGCCGTTCTTATGTTCATCTATCAAAATGGGAAATATGAATTTTCCATCCTCTTCTTTATTTTGCCCCCCAGGTTCTTCAGAAACAGTCCCCAGATAATAATGAAAGAATGATGAGTCTCCAATACCATCAGACACTTTCTCTCCCAGCGGTACAGAAATATTCCAGTAAGCTTACCAATTGAAGGTGAAACAGCATGAGACTAATCCTACCTGTAGGACTGCAGAGTGCATCTCCATTAAATACATATTGAAAACAAAGGTTAGCCAGCCATATTGTATTAAGAGTTCAGAAAGAATGTACTGGTTTGAAGAGACACATTTAGCACACTGAGTGGGTCGGAGTCTTCCTAATATTTAGTCACTGATGCGTTAATACCACAGGAGGACACTGGAATCTGGAATTATGTCTGCTCAGTTCGCAACTACCGTGCTGACACAGGGAGCTATAAACAGTGGAAGAAATGCCTTTGCTTCCAACTGCAAGTGACTATACAAATAAGAAACATGTCAGAAAAAGAGAAAAGTAAACAATAAAGGCTCAAAGTGCAGGGGAGTTCCCAGAAAACACTGGCCATAGGACAGGAATTGTTCTACCCAGTTCTGATGTCCTGGAAACTTCCTGTGCATCACTGGTTAGAGGAACAAATGGAAAGGGCCTCGCTATCAGAACATCTCTCTCAGTCCTGTATCAGTGGAGGTCTGTTGGCTACCGTACATTCCTCCAGCGACTCGTCTAATGAGAGACTTGGTGTAACAAGGGTTTTACTGGGCGTAAGCACAGAGCCACCTAAGCTCTTCTACCAAAAGTCAACACAGAGCTCACCCACAATAACCCAACAGTCAGGCCTGTGCGCACATGCCCCTGGGTAATACAGTCAGGGCCCAATTTTCAGAAGAGGCGATATCAGGTGCTTAGATGTCTATGTGTCACACAATGCACCCACTGAACTATGCATTAAATTGTTTGCAGCTACATCACTTGGGGTGAAAAACCAGAGACTGAGTGGAGATCCCTTTGAAAGCTGGGACCTCAGTGTACCAGAGGAGAAGAACATGGCAGCATCTTCTCCTCTTAAAGACTAGCTATGGGGACTAGATATGTGTATTCTGGACAGGAAGCCTCTTGCCTTCAGGGACTAGGATGTATGAGACAATAGGTTAGAGACGCCGAAATTAGTCTACTTTGGATTCACAGGATAGTTGCCACAGCATCCATTGGAGAAACAGGAGCATTCATTGTGAGCCGACCTCTCTAGGGGAGTGGGAATAAAACCTTCTTTCATGCTTGCAGTGGCGCTGACCCTTGCTGCGTGAACCCCAAAGTCTGTTGGCCATGGGCAACATTGCTGGGATTGCTGTGCTGGCCTAAAACTGAGGCTCTCTGCTCGTTCCCTGGACAGGAACAGTGCAAGCAATGCAAGCATCAGCGCACGGCCCGGCCCATGGGAGCACCTCCGGTTAGCTCAGCCTTTGGCCTCTTGGCTGAGATTGCCAGCAAGGGGTACTATTGGGATGAGCCTGATCCAAAGCCCTAGATCCAAGCACTCCAGACTTTTGGGGACATCTGCACTGGAACTTTATGGCTTGGGCTCATCCCTGGGTTTTTTGTGATGTATCCTCCAGGAAGGTTGGTTGAGGCCACCAAACTGCTGTGAGATCCTGTGGTACAGATCCATCATCACTATTGGTCTGAGGAAGAGCCGAAGTCATGATCTAAAACAGGGAAGCTGGAGCATGCTGCAAGAGAACTAAAACCCCAAAATCCAAGGGCCTGTTGCTCACTTTCAGTAAGGCCCCTTTACATTGACTGTAATTGAGAGTCAGGCCACAAACCTCCCGCCCTTTCCATCCGAACGGTTCCGAATGTCCTAGGGAGGTTTTCTGTAGGAGGAGCTGCCACTGACTCGCAGGGCTACAATGCTTGTGTGGAAGTTACTCACAAAGCGGAGATTCACCCTGAGAATGGAACACTACCAGGCCTGATCAGTGCCGAGGTTTAGGAGTAAGCATTAGATTGAGACAATGTGTGTACTTGCGTGTACCAGACCTAACGTGATAAGAACCCATGAATGGTGCTAGATCAACAGGCCCCGGAGTTCTCTCTGCAGGCACAGTCCAGTAACAGCAGAAGCAGCTGAAGACTGAGATTTTCCATACTGTCCTGCCAACGGGTCTGCCTGGGAGACGCCACCACTAAGGATAGGAGGTAGCTCAGCCTCCGTGGCCCATGAAATACACAGCCTCTTACTGAGACAGCTAAAAAGAGCATTATTGTGTGCCGGTTTGGGGAGTGGTTTGGGGTTTTTTATGAGGACACCTGCTCACTGGGACATGGCCTAATTCCCATCAGCTTCATTTCACGTAGGCCCGCAAACAGCCATCTCATGGGGTCAACTTTTATGTCCACCAGCCTGGGCTGAATTCAAAACCAGCAACACAGAGGCAAAAGGCTCCCTATACCCCTCACCAAACCAGGGCTCCAACACTCGCTACCGCAAAAAGGAAGAGCCATTGAACAGCAATTGGTAAAAACATAGCCAGGCCTGGCAAGCAACTAAGCAGGGGTCAACGTTAATCACGCAGCTCATGGTAAAAAAAAACAAACAAAAAAAAACATCCCCCCCGCAAGGCTACGAGAGCAGGAGAAGACTGTGCTAATGAAGTCTCCATGCTGAGCCCTCTCCCTCCAGGGAGCGTCTTGCTAGCCTCTGTACAACACAGAATGGGCTCTGCTCACCTGCTCGTGGTACTCGATCCCCATGCTGAGGGTGTTGATCAGAATGGCAATCATGATCCCCCGGCCAAAGTACTTGCTGTCCACGATCTTCCGGAATGTCTCGCACACCACTTTCCAGAAAGCCAGGATTTGGCTGGTTTTCCTTCCCTTGGTTTTCCCTCGCTGAGGGTCCCTCTGGTCGCTGTAGTGGACGTCTTGAGTGAATTCATACACCCCCTCGCTGTCCGAGTCCACCGTCTCATTGTCCGTGACCTCCAGGTCACGAGCCAGAGTCTTGATGCAGTAGGGGCAGCTGTCTGGGTTGCAGGAACCACTGTCCAGTTTCACACACTGGCTAGAAATTTTGCAAGAACTTTGACAGGCACCTAAAACACAAATAAGCCGAGGTAAGAGGAGTCTGTTCCCTGCATGCTGGGTCAGGGAAGCTAAGGGTTCAAATGACAGGAACTCCACATTCATTTTATTACCATGTGACGCTCTCTGTCTAGATCCTCCTTATACAGGCTGACAGGAGTCTGCTTGGTCCCTAAGTCTGCATGAAGGCCAGAGAGAAGTTATATTCTTGCTCCTTGTCACAGCACTGGCCCTTTAAGAGGGAAAAGGCTAGGGCAGCTGTGGCTAGTCAGCTGATCACCAGCTGGGCTATCAGAGAAGGTGAGTCAGGCCTGAGAGTCAGTCCCAAAAGGGGCAGAGAGAGCTTTCACTGCATGCTCCCTGAGACTAGGGAAACAGGTCAGACAGGAGACCTGGGTAGTGGGAGCAGGAGCAGTAGGAAGTTCCCTGGGAGTGGTTGCTGTAGTGGGAACCTGCAGGGGGGGGAAAGGGTTTCCAGAGGGAGCTCCCTGGGAGGCCATGGTCAGTGAACAGAGCACAGGAGAATCCTGCCATAGGCCCTAAAGCAGGAGGAATTGAGAGAGGCAAAGGGAAAACTCCCCTGGGAGCTATAGCCCAGACTGGATGGAGGAGCTGTGTTTGTGGGGTTTTTGCCTATATTTGAGAAATAAAACTGCCTGGAAAAGAGACTCTGGGTGTGGCAAGGGGTCCTTTGTGAGCTGGGGACAAGCTATCACCCTACACGTCCATAAAAGCTCAGAGCTTCTCTTTTAGACCTCAGGGGCTGTTCAGCTTCCTCACTCCCCTCTCCAAGATCCCAGCGCCACTCTGCTTTCTCACTAACAATATTATTTATTCCCAGTTCCACCCACAATTGGAGCTGGACCACATCTGTCAGCCAAAAAATGCGAAAATCAGTGACACCGGAACCTTTCATGAATTCGTGTCAGTTTCGCCCGTTTGTGTCAAAAAACAACAAAAATTCCGAAAATGTTGAAACGTTTGGTCTTTTCATTTTGAAATTTTCTTCACATTTATTGAAAAAAAAAGCCCAAACTGGGCATGGCATTGAAACGAAACATTTCATTGTGGGGAGAAAAATATTTAGTTTAACACAAAATAAAAAAAACTTTAAAAAAAACATTTTGATTCACCAGAACTGTTGAAATATTTTGTTTTTGATTTGACCCGCAATGAAATTTCATATTGATTTTTCAGAATTGCCAGGGAACCAAAAAAATCAGTTATTTGCTCAGCTATACCCACTCTCCTTTTCTTATCCTTGGTCTGTGGGGGCAGGATCCACAGATCAGGATCTGTCCTTTAGAAGTGTTTAGAAAGCACATAGCAGGCATTACAGCTAACAAATAAATAACAAGGCCCGATGCCTGTTCTGAGCATCTCCCAATTTCAGGAATTATTCTCTTATAAACCCCAGTTGCTTAGACTCCCCCAACCCTGGTACTGCACGTCCTGAGCAGGTTAAAGAGGGTCATGCAGAAACATTATACTCCAAGGATCTTCCCTTTATATACTAAGTGGTTTTTTGCTGCCCACAGTGAGACATTTTCACCAGCCAAGGGATCCTTACCACCTCATTATACCTTTGGCTATTAGGGCTAACAGAAAGCAAATCAGCTCTTCCAGAACCTGGAGCGTTAGGTGTTGTAATTAGAGACAGTGCAGCAGCCAGCGAGTGACTTTCATACTCCTGCTGTTTGCTGATACTTCAGAATTACTAACTTCCCCCTAAACATATGATTCTCAAATCGTTCCTCACAATGGCAGCTCCCAGCTGACAGATGGTTCCTTCGCTTGACTGTACAGGCAGGATATGCTTCTATCATAGTAGCCTGCAAGAGGAACAGGAGTGTACGTCTGCACACTCGTGCCTGACGCAGCCACAGTATCACCATCCAGGTTAGGTGAAATAAAAACCAAGCTCTCCCGCCCCCACCCCAAAACCTTTGCCCATTTTCAGAGCCCAACTCAAATAACTTGTGGGGTTCTGGAATGACTGGAAAACCTTGTCCACTTCACACACAAGGTTCCAGTCAGGAGGGCGAACTGGAAAGGTTAAAACAGAGCGAAAGGCCATTGGTTTTGGGTTTTTTTGTTTTACTGTGACAGAAAGCTTCTACTAGAAGGACTTCCAGACCCCAGAGGCTGAGAGAGTTTGAACAAGGTTTGGCTATGTTCCCAAACCCCAGGGTGTAAAGGGGGAAGTAGTGTCATACAGAGAAGGTCTTAGACTGGGATTCAGGAGACCTCGGTTCAGTTCCTGGCTCTACCACAGACTTCTGGCGAGATTCTGAGCAAGTCACTTAGGGCCTGATTTTCAAACATGCTGAGCCCCGCAGTTGTCATTGCCTTGACTTAGAGTTGTAGGTGATCAGAACCTCTGAAAATCAGGCCCAGAATCTCTCTGAGCCTCAGTTCCCTCTCTGTACAATGGGGATAACCGTACTCATGGGTGCATTATGAGGATAAAGTCTTTCCAATCTATGAGGCACTCAGATACTACAGTAATGGGGAGCAATATAAGCACCTAGAGAGGCAGCTCTCCAAACCCAAACCAAACATCAAAGAGTGGGCAGTACAGCCAGCACTGAGGGCAGTGTTCTGCCTACAGATGGGCCAGAACACCCCTGCGCTTTGGGCAAGTTGAGATCCAGATCTGCACTTTGTGGCTTGGGCCCAGCTCTAGTTTGATTAGGAAATGCTATAATTTGAGGTGGTCAGTGGGACTGGGGAGAAGACCTAGGCGAGACAAACTCTTACGAAAAACACAGATTTCCTGATAGTCCATTGCCCTAGGTGTTTGCTGGTGCAAAGATGGGAAACAGACACTTCCACTCAGGATCTGAACTCAGGATGCATTTTGCAGGCAGGAAGATTCTGACTTGGCCTTACCTGGAAAGCCAGCTCCTGTACCTGTACTGTGGACTGAAAAGAATCCTGGAAAGATTCAGTGGAAAGAAAAAAAAAATTGGGACTTAGGTCTTATTTCTGGAATGCAACCAAAGGCTGACCCCCAGCTCCAGCACTCACCAGTACTCTGGGTCTCCAGGAGCTTGTGCATGGTGCTGTACGGCCCAGGAGGGATATTAAGGTTGGTTAGCGTGCTGGCCCCAGGGTTCACTGTAGAATCTGCTACATTTTTCTCTTTCAGCATCTCATGGGAGGTGCTTGGGTGTACGGTGGGATAGACCTTGCTGCCAACCACATTCTTGGGAAGCACCTCTGGGCTTGGTAAACTCAAGCCAGGCTGAAGGAGGGATGACCTGCAACGGACGGGCTCAAAGTGGCAATCTGCATGATAGATGCTGTGCACGGACTCTGCAGCAGCATTGGGGGCAGAATGGGGATTAGATGTTGCGGGAGGGAGCATGAGCCTGTTGGTGCCATTGTGGAGTGAGCCGGTTTCCACATCGCTGATCTCAGGGCTGGCGCGTGGTGCCCGCAAGTTCCCATTTCCCAGGTGGTAGTGGTGGTGGTGGTGGTGGTGATGGTGAATCAGATGGTGCACGGATGACCTTTTCCTCTGCCGATGTTTGCACGACTGCCTCTCGGCCCCACTCTTATTCCTCGGGCTGGAGAGGAGACCCAGTTTGAACCCTGCCTCTCTATAGCCTTTGACCACCTGTTTGCTGGCCTTACGGGCAATGTAAACCAGATATTTGAGAAGTTCATCATAGCAGCTACCCGGCTCCGAAAAACTGGCCAGCGTGCTGGCATTGGATAAGTAGCGGACCCGCTGCTCCTTCATCAGCTGGCTCTCTCGCTGCTTAGTCTCAGAGAACTGGGTGGCGATGACCACTAAGCAGAGGTTGATCATGAAGAAGGAGCCCACCTAAAGGAGAACAGAAGATGCCATCAGCCCAAGAGAGAGGGTGGCAGGGTATGTGTGTGATGACTTTTGATAGCTGCTACCACAATGGAAACAAAGGACCCCAAACAGGGATCAGAACCCATTGTTCTAGTCAGTAGAGCTGGCCAACACTTTTCAGACAAAAGGGTTTTTTTCCCCCACCAAAAAATAAATAAATGCACATTTGGGTCTACCAAAATATTTTGCAAAGTTGTGCCGAATTTGCTGAACGGTTTTGGCTGGAAAAAATAGTTGAAACAAAACATTTAGATTTTTCTATTCAAAATGACTTTGCATTTCAAATATGCTTCAATTTTATTTTGGAAAAAAAAATGTTAAAACCCTTTGAAAACAAAAGATTTCATTTTGAGTTGAACCAAATGGATTTCCTTGATGCAAAACATTTTTTTCTACATTTACATTTCTCTCCAAAAATTGAAAAGTTTTGTTCTGGGTCAACTAGAATAATGTCCGTCCCCCGCCTTTTTTTTTTTTTTTTTTGGTTTGGCCACTGAACCAAGCAATCAGTTGTTCGCACAGCTCTTCTAGACACTGAACAAACAAATAACACAGCTTGTCTCTGCCCCAGGTTGCTCAAAATCTAAGATAGGATATTGCGGACAGGTGAATAAACAGAAATGTGTGTGTGTGTGTTAGTTGTAAGGGTGATCTCAGGAATCGCACATGGTCACTAGTTCAGCCAAAGACAGATCACGGTGGTTTGCAGGCATCACAGCAGAGATGGGTTTTAAGCAGGGATCTGAAAGAAGATGAAGTGGCAGCTTTGTGAAATCTGTTGGGGGAGTTTTTCCCCCAACATAAGGGAGAGGACAGGAGACAGTGTGACGGTGCTTGTGGGAAAAGCAGGCGATGGAGGTTGGCGTCATTGACGGAGCAAATGGTGGGGTGGACCACAAGAAGAAATGACTTTCGCAAGGTAAAGCAGGGCCATGTAGAGGAGGAGCTTAAAGGTGAGGATAGAAGCAACTTGTGCTCAGTGAGGAGGTGGTGGCGGTGGCAGCCAGCAGAAGGACACAAAAAGTGGGGGTGAGAGGGCCATGGATGTGGGTGTGTGTGTGAACGTGTAGGAGCAGTGGAGGCTGGACACATCTGACACTGACACACCATAGGCAAGGGCTAATATTTCAGCAAAGAGTAGACATCACACCCTGACTCACTCACAGGGTGGGCGGCCCCCTGTCCTGTCTGCCTTGAGGGGCACGCAGGAGACAGCCTCTCAGAATCCCCACTGAGGGGCTTCCCACGCCAGGTCTCCATGGGTGACGTAATACATCAAAGAGGAGGGAAAGTTTATTTTGCCTAATAGACTTTGCTTTTTTTTTTTTTTTAAATATCTGAGGTCCTCTTTGGGGTTTTGTTTTGTTTTTTGTATTTTGTTTTATGTCTCAGCAGACACTGCTTGTAATTATCACAATTAACTGCATTAGAATGAAAGCACTGAGCCCTTTTGATAGGAGGCTTTTTCTTCTGGCAGTGTGTGGGTGGCTTGTGAAATCTTTGTTAACAGGATTTATGGGGATATTGTTACTCAAGAGCATCAGCTGTCTGTAGCCAAGGATTTGATATTTGATTCCAAACTTGGGTTTCATTAGATTCTGTGTTGTGTAGATCATGGGCACTATTCCACCTTGATTAAAAAGAGCAACCAATCACTTCTCAGTCTTGCATTCTCCCCAGTCCCTCGTAATACACAACAGCACAGGCTATCAGTGCCTTGCTCTGCATTGTCTTTGGAATGCACAGAGCACACGAATCTGTTGCAGAGCAGAAGGAACGATCACTGAGTAGGAACAGAAACCCTTCGAGGACTCTGAGAACTAGTGATAGACTAAACAGCCTTTAACCTCTAGGTCACCGGTTCAAATCCAGGACTGGGTTGGTAACGACTACGAATGAGCACAATGGTGTTTGGTGGCCAACGTGCAGTGATTCTGGTGGCCTTGGTCCATGCCTAACAGGACAGGAGTCCACAACACAGAAGCTATCCCAGGGGGCAGTCTCAGCAGTCTCCAGAGATGTGGGCCTCAGCAGGTTGGGACTGAGGCACAACTGAGCATGTGTGCTGCACTGAGGGCTCCAGCCTCCAGGACCATCAGTCTGACACTTTCCATCAAAGTAGGAGCGATGGTGTTTTCTGGTGGGTGGAGCCTTTGACAGGCACCATGTACCCCAAGAGTTCGAGCAGGCCGACACCTTTCAGCGGCAGGAAACTCACTTACTGTTTCATTTACCCTTTTTTTTTTTTTTTTTTTTTTTATAAAAAGGCAAAGAGGAGGAGTCTACTGCAAAGCAGGAAGAAGGATGAGGAGGGTGACGTATTGCCGAACAGGAGGAGGCGGACCCACTGTAGAACAGGAGAACTTATACTTACTTCCGTTCTCGTCTCCAGCAAAATACAGCTAGATATACAACTACAGCAGGAATTCACCCCCATGCAACATATTTCCCCCCTTTAACAAGGAGAAATGGGGTTGTTCCAATGTATGTAAAACTCATCTGCAGGTCCTCCAATGAGTTGGTTTCCACCTCTCCCAGCCTGGATTAAGTGCTATCTCCAACACCCTTCCTGCCCACTCCTCTTCCCATTCACACCACTACGTCCTTCCCTGTACGCCTGAGCAAAAGGCGTGCTACCCACTGGGCGGGCTGAGAGATCACTCACGATGATCAGAAGAATGAAGTAGATGAAATTGTAGAAGGAGTGAGCATCCATGACGAAGTACATGATGTCCACCCAGCCCTCCAGCGTGATGACCTGAGAGAGGCAGGAGAAAGAACAATCAGCTCACCAGTCACCACCCCCATAGGCTTAAGCACAGGAGGAACAGCACTCATGCCCTTCGCACTGGTCAGTGACAATCTGGTTGCACCAAGGCCATGTACTACAGCTCAGAGGGAAAAATCCTGCTCCCTGAAAGTCAGTGGCAAAAATTCCAATTAACCTCAACGGAGCAGCGTTTGGTCACCCAAGTTTTGTAGCTCTAAAATAGAGTCACGCTGAGGAGAAGGACGTAAACCAATCTAACACAGTCTGCTCTCACCGCAGCTGGAAGTGGCCTTTTCCTACCACCTCTTGGGCCAGATACCTGCTTAAAGTAGCACCTTGCTCTTGGTCTCAAATATACTAGTATGTTTCAGTGTGGGATGAGCATAGTATAGAATAGTGGGATGGATTCATTGTGCTTACAAAGGTTCATACACCATTTGTTAACATGCTTATTTAATGCCACTCAAAGTGGTAATTGGAAACATACCTCATGTTAAAAAGCCTTATGGCAATGATGCTTCCAGGGTCCCAAGAGCTGACGATGCAAAGAAAAGTGATGCACAAACTGAGTTGGAAGGAAACTCTTGGGTGAAATTTACCGCTGTGCAGAGAACCTGCAGAAAAGCCTGTATATCTCTTAAATCCCAGTTAATCCCTTCAATTGGATTTAAATGGTGCATAGACCTTCTACACAGGAGTGGATTTCCCTCCAAGTGCGGAAGGCTTCTTCAGACTGGACATCAAATTGCCCTCCTGGCAGCCTATGGGGCTCTTGCATTACTGCTCAAGGAGTGGAATAGCTATAGGAGAGGAGGTCTGGTCCTGCAGACACTTGTGAACCTAGCACTGATCAAGGTCGATTTGACCTGACCTGTGAGTACTCACTCTCAGCGGGGGTGAGAATGGGAGCCCGCCCACCGTGCTCACCTGAAATATTGCGATCCATGCATATCCGATGTTGTCAAAGTTGATGGCTCCTTTGAAGGGGTTGTGCTCCCCAGCCGAACAGTTGGTGTAATACTGGTTCCAATTGACGCAGGAGGTGTTAGTGGTGTCGTTATAGGCGTAGAAGTCCAGGGTGCACTCCAGGCCTTCTTCCCTCCGTGTCGGGATACTGCGGCAGTAACGCATTCCATTCTCCCGAGGCTGGGAGCAGATGAAGGGATTTTCATCCTCATTCTCTGTCTGATAGTATCTTTCCATCTCTACTGTGTAGGGCCTGAAAGAGACCAGACGAGGGTGGGTTTTGCACAGTGACTAAAGGCAATCTGTCAAGAGAACAACAACAACAACAGTAACACTACAGGTGTCTAACAGCTTTTATCCAGGATCTCAAAGCATTTTACCGAATGATTGAATTCATCCTGCAGAAGCCCTCTGATGTGACTTCATATTATTAAGCCCATGTTGGGAAACTAAGGCCTGGTCTATCACTTAAAAACTAGATTGACCTAGCTACACTGCTAAGGGGCATGAAACATTCATATCCCTGAGCACCGTAGTCAAGCCGGCCTAACTCCCAGAGTAGATGTGGCTAGGTCAATGGAAGAAGTCTTCCCTCAACCTAGCTACCGCAGCCTGGAGGGGAGGATTAACTAAACCCCTTCCATCAGCGTAAGTGTCTACAGTATGGCACTACTGTAGCACGGCTGCACTGATGTAACTGTGCCTCTGTAGTGTCTGTAGTGTAGACCTGGCTTGGGGCAAAGAGAGGCAAAGGGACTTGCCCAAGGTCACTCAGAGAGTCAGTGGCGGAGCCAGGAATAGCTCTCAGGGATCATGACTCTTACTCTGCTCTTACAATCACTAGCACGCACAGCGTCTCTTCACCTATTGAATGGCAAGGAAAAAAAGAGAAGCAGCAGAAAAAGAAATAAAGGGGGGGGGGGGAGGAGGAAGTGAGAGAAGTAGTTTGGACACATTGCGCCAAATTCCACTGTTGGCTGCCATGGTGTAACTCTGAAGTGACACTGCTAATGTTATTGCAGAAGAGTAAGTCCACCCAGATGTAGTCCCGGTTTACATTGGTGGAGCAGAGAGCAGCATGTGGCCCACAAATTTTACATCCTTTACGAAGTTGTTGTCACTGAAGTCAGATGGGAATCAGTCTGTTAAGGCCAATTTATCTTCTGCCCTCCCAGAGTTGCTGAGAACATCTGTGCAGCAGGAGAATGCATTGCTTGGATAGACTGCTTCACAAGGCAAGCACTACCCAAGGTTCCCTGCACCACTGTTAGCTCTCTTGCTCAGGGCTCAAGGTGACAGTTCAATGTCAGACAAGCTGAAAATTCCCTCCAAAGGTGGTCCTGGAACAACAAGCAAGTCCAAATCACATGCTCCAGGGGAGACAAAACAGCCCCGTGGTCAGCTGGAAACTAGTTTATTCTTGCTCAATAAATGGCTATTTCCTTAATGCCACCTGGACTCCCACTAAAGCTTGCAAAGCTATTTTTAAGCCTAGTTCGGCCAAGTTAATTCCTGCAGAATTGCCTTTAATACCATCCAAAGCTTAGCTAAAGTCCTGGAATTCTGGTTCAATTAAACAGCACCCAGACCAGTAGCTGCATTGGCTTTACCCAACTGCAAAACCGTTCATTTGCTCTATTACCCATTTACCTAAAGGGCCTTTCCATATTAATGAAACTCCAGCTCCCCTCCCAGAGAACGAAACCTACAAGAGGCATGACACACTGTTCAGAGCTGAAAAGGAGAGGACTGAGATTCTCCCATTACCTCTCGGCATGGATGTAACAACTTGATCAACTCCTGGAATTTTACAGGCAAAATGATTCATGGGCTACCTACAAATTTCAGGTCCTGTGTTTTGCATCTGGACCTCACCCCTCTAGTAGTGAGAGCATAGTTATATTTACTATAGTTCTGTTGTGTCTCTTTTGATGTTTTGGACACCGGTTCTTTAAGAAAAAGAATACTAAAGCTCTGGTTCTCAGCCTGGGAGTTGACACTCCTGGGGTTTAGTGAATAGGTATCAGGGCATCATGACCACCTTGCCCCAGGCTAGATCAAGACTAGGGGAGAGCGGAGTTGGAGGCATCCCAGTCTGGAAAAGGTAGAGAACCACTGTATTAGGGGACATTCAGAATATCAGTAAGGTACTGAAAGTGTTAATACTCCAGGCAAGTGGTCTGGCAAGAATAAGTTAGAAATTGGAAGCCAGCAAACAAAGTTTGATCAGAACAGTCCCTTCTGGCCTTAAAAATTGAAGAACATGAATAGCTCTTTGGGGAGGGACTGCATTTTCCTGTGTGTTTGCACAGCCTACAGCATAATGCAGGCTATGCTCAGTGCAGTTATCTAGTTGGGATCGTTAGGTGCTACGGCTACCGCAATAAAATAAATAGTCATAGCTGCTGAATGGGGCTTAGGTCTCAGTGTCTTGGCACATGCAGAAAAGGTCACGCAGTAATTGCATGCTGAAGCTGGGAAGTCTGAGCGATCTCTCTCTCCCAGGTTTTTCTAAGGCACCTATCCAGCAGGGTGGTATCTAAGCACTCTACAACAATTAAAGGCAGTGCTCCATGTACCTGAAATGGCACTGTTGTCACAACCTCCTTGGTTCCTGCGGGGTATATCTGGGTGGAGTTTGGGGTGTTGTTTGGGAGTAGGGAATATTTATGGGCTGTTGATTTTTAAGGGAGCATGGTCCTGTCTTCTGTGACCCTCCGTCCTTTGGATTATTTGTATACTGGTATTGTATATACTGTTATGCCGAAAGGGGCTAATGTCTTGCCCATTAGGGGTCATTTGATTCATTAGCACCCAGAACCTTGTTAAAGAGATAGTGTGGGCTGATTGGCTGAATCACTCTCCTTTGTCTGGCAGTGAAAGCGCTGAGGTTTTTTTGTAGGCAAAGCAGCTGCACAAAAGGAGAGCTGATGCCCTGGCTCACCTTTGAAAGCTATGTGGTCCCAGAGAAGCTTTGAGACAGGGGGTTTCCCAGGTACAAATGTCCTGGAGCAGGAAAACCATTTGTTAAGCAACTGAGATTTGGGGGGGTGGGGAGGGGCATGTCTACGCTATGGCTGCTACATAGGCACAGCTACCGTTCTGTAGCTATGCCACTGTACTGTCATAGTGCAGACACTTCCCATAGTGACAGACGAGATTTCCCATCACTGTAGGAACTCCAGCTCTGCAAGTGATGGCAGGTAGGTTGACGAAAGCATTCTTCCATTGCCCTAGCTACGTCTACACTGGGGGCTCGGTCGGCGTAGCTATGGTGCTCGAGGGTGTGCAATTTCTGTAGCTGTTAAGTGTAGACTAGGTCAGAGAGACAGAAGCGAAAGGTAGCTGCTTCTGGGACAGGACAGAGGTGGGTGAAGAGAGCAAGCTGCCTGTGTGCAGTCTGTGACCACCTCTGTTCAAGGAAACAGGACTCGTGTACATTTGGTAAACACACACATTACGCAAAGAAACTGCCGGACTCCAAGTCACCGATTTCTGCTCCAAACGCAGAATTGTCCTGCAAGGCCTAAAACTGGCTTCCGCTCAAAGGGGCACTAATGCACTGATTTGGGTGAAATCAACTTGGCTTGCATGTTACCGTAGAACATGCAGGTCCTGATCCTGTCACCCTCGCTCACACTGAGTAACTGCACCACTTGCAGAGGAAGGTAGTACCCAGCCTGAGTAACCTCCTGGCTGCTTTATGCTAGTTTGTGCTGATTTATGTATTTCTTGAGTTTTTCATCCTGTTTACAAAAATTGCAAAACCTGTTAAGCCCAGAGCAAACACGTGACTGGAGAGTGAGTGTGAAAAGCTATTGAATTAGAAGAGCAACACAACACACCATAGAATGGGAAAATGGGCAGATGGAGAGATGGCATGAACCTCCCACCTGAGATCCCACCATCACAGATCTTCCCACAAAGGGGCATTACCAGCGGAGATCTCTCCGTCGCTAAGTACCAATAGGCAGAAACATCAGGCCAGTATCTCTCAGCTACGAATATCCCAGGTGCATGTGCTTATACCCACTAACATCCTTACAGGCAGGCAAGCAGGACTGGTCTACGCCAGTGGTGGTCAACCAGGGGTCCGGGACCCGCTGGGGGGCTGTGAGCTGGTTCCAGGGGGGGTCTGCCAAGCAGGACCGGCATTAGACTTGGTGGGGCCCAGGGCAGAAAAACAAAGCCCCACGGCATGGGGCTGAAGTTGAAGCCTGAGCAACTCCGCTTTGTGGGGCCCCCTGTGGTGGGGGGTCATGGGCAATTGCCCTGATTACTACTCCCCAACACTGGCCCTGCCTTGTATACGCATAAGAACAGTTGTTGGGGCACAGGTGGGCTATGGAGGTTTTAAATAGCCTGTTGGGGGGGGCCTCAGAAAGAAAAAGGTTGATAAAATTGGTTAGTCTCTAAGGTGCCACAAGTACTCCTTTTCTTTTTGTGGTCTATGTTATGAGCACTACAGTGGCACAGCTAATGCTGAAGTAGCACCATAGTCTAGATGCTTCTTACAACGGGTGGTTTTTTCCCCTATCTCTGTAGGTAATCCACCGCCCCGAGCGGATTCCCTTGACCTAGCCACATCTACACCAGGGGTTAGGTCAGCACAGCTATGACTCTCGGGGGTGTGAATACATAGCGGTAACTATGTCAACCTAATTTATAAGGACAGACCAGACCTCAGTCTATGGCCCTCAGCCACTTACTTTTTGACATACTAATAAGCCTACAGTTAGCTGAGGTTCCCCAGTCACTAATTTCCCAGTTAAGGTCCCTTCCCAGTCTACCCATCTCATCTGTCCCTCAGGCACTAGCCTCCTGATACCAGCTGAGACTGGCTGCCTGTTTCCTCAGCCAGGTGGAATTCCTCAATCACTGATCTCCAGGCCGAAGAGTCTCACATTTACATTGTATTTCTGTAATCTGGGACATTACCATTCCTTGCATTACATCAGGATCAGAGGGTGAAATTCCCACTAGACACACAGGTCACATTAACAGAGACGTAATGCAGAAACCTATTTTAATGCCAGAGGTTTATTAGACTGATGTATTGTTAAGCTCATTCCTCACTGAGCTGAGAGAGCACCTGCCTCTGGAGCATTCCTTTCATGAAACCCATGAAGAAATTCAGTATCAGAGCAGTGGTGGTTCCTTACAGCCAAGTCCAGGTCCCACAGCAGTCAATGGCACATTCCTATTGGCTTCGATGGAAGGGGGAATTGACCCTTAGACAGGTTTCGATCGGCCTCAATTCCCAGGCCAGGTGGGGAACCTTTATTCATACTTACAGACTGAAGTTCTCAGGTAGGAAGCAGCGGTTCCTGAGCAACCCTGCCCACAGCTGGACTCCCACGATGCCAAAGATAAAGAAGACAAAGAAACAGAGGAGGAGGACGTTCCCCAGCATGGGCAGTGTGTCCAAGAGCAGCGTGACCAGGATGCGCATACCTGAGGCAAAGAAGGAGTGGCCTTTAAATTTCCTCATTCCTCACATTCAGGCTAAGCTCTCCCCACCCTGTCCCTTCTAAAGTGGCCTTCCACCCACTCACTGCTCAATTCCCTTCTGCAACCGCCCCACTGTCTTCCCACCCAATGTCCTCTTCACCCTCGGGTGTCTTCCAGGCACCTACAGCTCTCCCACTCACCTCTAAATTCCTGCAAGGGACCTTGGGACTTTCTCCCTTCAACCCTACATGCTGCCATCAGCCCCACGTCTTCACAGTCACCGTGGTATCTAACCCACAATCCTTCCACACCCACTTCTTCCCCTTTGAACTCCTCCCCTTCCTCTCAAAATTCTCCTTCCCTAACTTGTCAGCTTAACTCTCTTCTTTCTTAACCTAGACTGAACTCAGCCATTCGCCTGTAAGCTCCTCCCACTCACATTACCTCTAGAGTAATTCTAGAGCCTTCAGCATAAATTAAAATCTCCTTCCCTTCCTAATTCTTCTTATCTCCTCTAAATCCCTTCTCCTCCTTAAAATACAGGACTTCTGATGGCAGTTCATTCCTACAAGTTCAGGAACATTCAGTTCTGTACCAAAGACAAATTGATGGTGACTCCAACTTGACATTTACACAAAAAAATTGATTTCGTCCGACATCTCTGTAATATTCTGCTCATCTCTCTTTCCCTCTCTCTCTCTCTCTCTGTATCTCTTGCATTCATTCTCTTGCTTGTATTGATCTTTATTTAAGGAAACCTTCACTGTGGCCTCTTTTACTTTTGGTACCTGAACAAGCCTTTTTCATTGTTACAGGATGCTGTCGTCTCCATCCAGTCCACTCTGTCCCTCCTCTGACTGGATAAGCCTCCCTGCACAACTCCTAAATAACAAACAACCTGCTCTAGTTCTTGCATTTATCACCTATCAGAACTCTCTTTCTTCCATTCCCACCTTATGTTTCTATCCTGCTCTAGCTCCACTACATAGGAGATGGGATAAATCACCCAGGATTTGCAAATACATTAAGTGAATTACATCCACAGTTAGACAGCGGCAGATAAATTCCACCATCCATCAATTCTGCAGGGGGGAAAAATTACAAACAGGGTTCTGAAGCTACTGTAATGATAAAAACAGCAGCAAACAGCAAAACCAGATTATGTTTAATAGACAGGATCAGAAAAATAATTACAGCCTAGGAATTTCCAACATCGCTGGACAGAGTAGGGGCCAAGTAGTGCCCGTTGAAGAGACAGCCTAGTTCAACCAGCTGGGCTGCCTTTCTGACTTAGATTTAATTTGGCTGATAACCATGGTGAATTAGATGCACTGGATTCCAGACACATAGAAAGTATCTTTTCCAGTGATGTTGCATCGCATTTAGCACATATGATTCTTAGAATTTATGAGTGGGGCCGAGTTTATTATCTACCTACCTGCTGGTATTATCTTGCTGCCTATCCCTGTATCATCTGAACGCCTTCCACTTAAAATCAATAGCAATACCAAAATCCCTGTGGGCACATGGAGTCTCCAGCAATGACACTTCTGTCTTCTTAGGGCCAAAACTCTACTTGGGGTAGGTTCGTTTTTTGCTGGTGTTTGGCCATAGAAGGGGCTGTTTCTATTGTGGAGCATCACTTCTGGGGAAAGGAAGGTTTCGCATAATTTTTTAAAGACAATAAGGAACTTGGTGAGGGCCATAGCATCATTTAACTCCCAGAAAGACAAATCATGAATTCTCAATCAGCAGCTCGCATCCACCTTGCCCTTCCCATGTTGCTAAATAGGAGGACGGTCCCACTGCGGAAAAGGTTGAGAATTGCTGATTTACACAAATAACATGGCCGTAGGGGATCCTAAGTAGTGACTCAAGGCTTGTCTCTATGGGGAAAGTTACTGGCACACAACTATACTGGTATATCACTTTGAAAGCGGTATAACGTAAATGGAAAAAAGGCTCTCTTATTCCAGAATAAGAGTGTCTACAGGGGAAGCTATGCTATAACTACAGCAATATAATCATACTTGTATAGTTCTGCCTATACATTCCCCTGTGTAAACAAGTCCTAAGAAGCGGAGGAAGGGAAGATGCAAAGCTGCTGCAGCAGAGCTGAAGATGTGGTCCACAGTGTATCCTTGAACTATTGTAACAATACAAGCATGGCACGTGCTCCCCACTCATGATCTATACCCGCCCCCCTCCAAACACACAGACCAGATCAGTCACACCCCTCAGTGCCTTTCACATTACACACCACTCCTTCCCCCAAACGAACTTTTCATCTCCTTGCAAAGTGATTCGGAGAGGAGCTCCCTAGCAGGGAGGCGGCAGCGTACCACATAAACAAATGGAACAGTGTGGCTGGTCTTTGACTATCAATTCGCTCCTGTTTCCAAAGATGGTTAGATGGATGGACTATTCATTAAAACCAGCATGGTGTTAGGAACTACAAAAGGACTGTAGGAGCCAGCTGTAGCTGTAGGAGCCAGCCCACTTAAGACACATAGGCCAATGTTTTCAGGGCAACTTGAGAAAAAAAGATGCAAAGCATCCCTATTGCTCCTTCAGCTGCACTGTGTCTGGAATAATGAGCTGAAACGAACTGAAAAAGGGAGGACAACAGGGAATCGACTTACTGGGAACTCTGTTAATGGCTCTGAGTGGCCGAAGTACTCGGACAGTCCGAACAGCTGAGAAACTGACATTCTGCAAGTCCAGGGAGTATTCCAGCATGCTACAGAAAACACAAACATGGGAGCAGATGAAAGATCTGCAGGAGAAATGTTAGATTATCAAACATATGCAGTGTGCCCACAGAGACACTTTCTATTCTGTCTTCCCCATCGGGAAAGGTTTCTGGAAGAATTAATTATGCTTATTTGCTTATCCGAATAAAATCAACGAGAGAGACCATTGCACAGTTCTTCCCCCCTCTCTTTGGTTTTGGTTACTGTTCTTGTACAAGTTCCAGGGGAGTAGCTTCCTGAAGATTATTCTATTATCCAGGAGGGGAATTTTCAAAGAGAGGTTTAGTTGTAACAATAATGTAAATGCTGTAAGAAATCCGCGGCCACTTAGGATTTCCTGGTTGTCACTACTGCATGCCGTAGCAACTGAAAACAGCCGGGACAGGACTCGGACACTCCTGCTGCAACAGCGTAGACCAGGGGTGGCCAGCCTGAGCCTGAGAAGGAGCCAGAATTTGCCAATGTACATTGCCAAAGAGCCACAGTAACACGTCAGCAGCCCCCACCAGCTCCCCCGCCCCGCCTGCCAGCCGCCCCGCCCACCAGCGCCTCCCCTCCTTCCCTGTGCCTCACGCAGGATGCAGGAGGCTCCGGGGGGGTGAAGAGCGAGGGTGTGGCAGGCTTGGGGAAGGGAGCAGGAAGGGGCAGGGCCTTGGGGAAAGGGGTGAAGTGGGGGCAGGGCCTGTGGCAGAGGCAGGGGTTGAACAGTGAGCAGTGGAAAGTTGGCACCTGTAGCTCCAGCCCCGGAATCTATGCAAGGAGCCGCATATTAACCTCTGAAGAGCCGCATGCGGCTCCAGAGCCACAGGTTGGCCACCCCAGCATAGACCCCCTAGTCCCTATACTGTTCAATATGACAGAGTTGAGTGATTCCAGTTCTATCCCACAGAGGGCAGTGAAATAAACAGGTGGACAGACAGACACGTACTCAAGTCAAAATACTTAACATTTTTATATAAAATTTACCTGTTCAAAGTACCATACAAACGTTGCCCCATTAACCTCACAATAGGCCTGTGATGTATACAATAAAGTATCCCCATTCTACAGCTGGAGACACTGAGGCACAAAAAGACTGGGGTGACAGAACTGTTACTAGATCTTGAGAGTTCCTCACTCATTCCTCTGTGCCACATTCCCACTCATTAATTGTTGTGGGAATGATAATAATGTCACTAACAGCACTGTCTCATTCGGTGGGGAAGAAAGCAGAAGACTGCATTTTTTTTAAGGGAATCTGTCAGGTCAGTTCACACTTAAAATTTTATGTTTTGAATTTTTTTTTTTTTTTTTTTTTTTACAAACCCTAAGATCAAGACACAGTTTGGCCTGTTTGTTGTTTAATTCAGATTTTGCTGGAAGCTCATTGTTTGCATCCCAGAGACAGTATCACGGCCCTAGAGCAGGAGAGCCAGAAGGCAACACTGACCATTTTATTTTCATCATCCAACTTCAGAGGAATGCTCATAGGGAAACCACAGCATTCGTGGTGACTGGAGAGAGAGGCTGGCTGTCAAAATTAGATTCCAATCCTGCAAATATTTCATCCATTGCTTTTAGCAGGATTATCCATATTGGCTGGAATCCTGGCTCCACTGAAGTATTATTGACACAGGGGCTAACAGGAAAACTCAGAACAAGGTCTCACTCATGACATCATCAATGTTTATATATTTTTGGATTTGATATTTTGGTCTAGGCTCATCTAGACTGAGGAATAGATCAGATTTTAATAACTATGGTGTTACTAAGGGAATGTGGTTTTAAAAATAGTCACATTTAATATGATCGAGTCCTTTTATTGTAAAAAAACAGGTGTAACGACAAATGCAAAAAGAATAGGAGTATTTGTGGCACCTTGGAGACTAACAAATGTATTTGAGCATAAGCTTTCATGGGCTAAAACCCACTTCATCAGATGCATGCAATGGAAAATACAGTAGGAAGATATACACACACACACACACACAGAGAAAACATGAAACAATGGGTGTTATCATACACACTATAACGAGAGTGATCAGTTAAGGTGAGCTATTACCAGCAGGAGAGAAAACAAACAAACAAACAAACAAACCTTTTGTAGTGATTATCAAGGTGGGCCATTTCCAGCAGTTGACAAGAATGTGTGAGGAACAGTAGGGGGGAAAAATAAACATGGGGAAATAGTTTTACTTTGTGTAATGACACATCCACTCCCAGTCTTTATTCAAGCCTAATTTAATGGTGTCCAGTTTGAACATTAATTCCAATTCAGCAGTCTCTCGTTGGAGTATGTTTTTGAAGATTTTTGTTGTAATATTGCAACTTTTAGATCTGTAATCGAGTGACATGGGAGACTGAAGTGTTCTCTGACTGGTTTTTGAATGTTATAATTCTTGACATCTGATTTGTGTCCATTTATTCTTTTACGTAGAGACTGTCTGATTTAGCCAATGTACGTGGCAGAGGGGCATTGCTGGCACATGATGGCATATATCACTTTGCTAGATGTGCAGATGAACAAGCCTCTGATAGTGTGGCTGATGTGATTAGGCCCTATGATGGTGTCCCCTGAATAGATATGTGGACACAGTTGGCAACGGGCTTTGTTGCAAGGATAGGTTCCTGGGTTAGTGTTTTTGTTGTGTGGTATGTGGTTGCTGGTGAGTATTTGCTTCAGGTTGGGGGAATGCAAAAACACACATGGCATGTAGCAGAACTTTCGGTAAGCAGAATGCTTCCAAGAGATTTGAATGAGGAGACATCAACTCTGGAAGGGGGTTTCATAGACTCATAGGACTGAATGGGACCTCGAGAGGTCATCTGGTCCAGTGCCCTGCACTCATGGCAGGACTAAGTATTATCTAGACCATCCCTGACAATCTAACCTGCTCTTTAAAATCTCCCATGATGGAGATTCCACAACCTCCCTAGGCAATTTATTCCAGTGTTTAACCACCCTGACAGTTAGGAAGTGTTTCCTAATGTCCAACCTATAAAAGGCATCCAAAGCTGGGTGCCTTGGCTCCCTTTCTCTACAAACTGTACCAATGAGAGGGTAATATTAACCAATGAGGGATGGAAAAGATGGGAAGATTATTTAGACAGTGTCATCGCTTGGAAAAATAGAATGAAATTTGCTCTCGCTCCTTGAAGGCTTTGCTGTGCGCTACCATCACTCAGACATGGCTCTTTAAGCTTCACCAGGCGCACTTGCTGCAATTTAAGCCTGTTGTTTCTTGTCCTCTCCTCAGAGGTTAACAAGAACAATTTTCCTCCCTCCTTGTAACAACCTTTTATGTGCTTGAAAACTGTTATGTCCCTTCTTGGTCCTCTCTTCTCCAAATTAAACAAACCCAGTTTTTTCAATCTTCCCTCATAGGCCATGTTTTCTAGATCTTTACTCATTTTTGTTGCTCTTCTCTAGACTTCCTACAATTTGTCCATATCTTTCCTGAACTGTGGAACCCAGAACTGGACACAATACTCCAGTTGAGACCTAATCAGCATGGAGTAGAGCTGAAGAATTACTTTTCATGTCTTGCTTACAACACTCCGGCTAATCCCTCTCAGAATGATGTTTGCTTTTTTTGCAACAGTATTACAGTGTTGACTCATATTTAGCTTGTGATCCACTATGACCCCCCAGATCCCTTTCTGCTGTACTCCTTCCTAGGCGGTCATTTCCCATTTTGTATGTTTGCAACTGATTATTCCTTCCTAAGTGGAGTACTTTGCATTTGTTCTTATTGAATTTCATCCTATTTACTTCAGACCATTTCTCCAGTTTGCCCAGATCATTTAGAATTGCTATTTGTTAGGCCAAGTCATCTATTCCCACGCAGCAAGTCTTTATACAATTGGCAGACATGCAAATAAATGTGCGACATCATTCTTCTTATGCTTTCTTAAGCTTTCATTCCTGCCCCACCCTTCCTAACCCCTCCATCTCTGCTGCTTGCAAGAAACAACCTAGGAAAATGACTTCAAAAGAGCAAATATAGCACCAGGAAGAGACCAAACAAGTCAGACACACAGTTTTAAAATATTAAAATTGTGTGTAAAGGCACATCAGAGCCATTGTATTTGTGCTGACTGGAGAATAACTTGTGCATACACATTATTGCTCCAGGAGACAGATGAAAAGAAGTGGATACGGAGGAGGGCCAGAAGCCCAAATTATTGATAAAAGTAGCTACCAAAGTCACAGAATGCTGCTGCCGATGCCCCTGGCACTAGGTTCTGCAGATGAAAGGACTATGTCTGCACCATGACAACTCCAAGGCAGTGTCTCTGAAGACAGGGATTGTGGGTTGAAACAAACAAGTTGGGGGCTTGGGGCGACAGTGGCGAGTTTTGGGGCCCTCTGTTAGAAGAATTATTGTCACTGCTGAGTTTATGGAATGCAGCTGCAGTATGGTCCAGGTAGCAGTGCTGGTCAAACCATTTGTCCTCAACTAGGAGAGCATGACCTTTCGGGGGGGCGGGGGGTGCAAGTTTTGCCATCATTACGCATGCCCCTGCCACCTCGAGATACACGTACAGCATTTTGCTGTATGTGAGGCCATATGTGTAATGACATGTTTACCTGCAGCATGCCATTCAACCACTAGAGGTCTGTGGGCAGTATAGAGTTCCAGACAGGATGTGACCTCTTGTGAAGAAGGGCGGCAAGAGCTGGAGCTTGAGCTGTGTGGACGCCAGTTTGTGCCTCTTGTTGTAGCATCTTCCTTTACTAAATGCCTGCTGATTAAGAAGATCCATGATTCCCCAGAGCACGTTAAGACTACACAGAAACTGAAGCTAGCGAGGTGGGTGATGCAGCTGCTAGCTTGTCGAGTTGCGTCTTCTACCGATGGCACATTACACCCGGGCTCTGCACTAAGTTCCTGTGCTGTTTTGAAATAGTAATTAACCTATAAAACCTTACGGGGTTTGGGACATGGTTACTGGAGAGAATGTTGGGAGAGGCTTTTGAGCTAGAGGCCCCCTCGGTTTGATTCACAGAGCATTACAGAGACAGGAACTCCCCCAAACTCCGCTGGTGTCTCCGATAAGGGGGACTTGGTTAGGCTCCATCTCTGCCTTCTGTCTGTCTAGGTACTCATAATCCCCATCACCATAATACCTGAGCACCTTGCAACCACTCACAATCCCTCGGGGAGATAGGGGGTAATAGGGAAGGACTTTACAGATCAAGAACTCAGGCACAGAGACGGGACGATTTGCCCAAGGTCAAACAGGGAGCCTGTAGCAGAACTGGGAACTGAAGCCAGGGCCCTGAGTCCTAGCCCACTGCTTCAATCACAAGACTCTGGGACCTCTCAGTTATGCCCATGAAGCTATACAGCTGCATTTCACTGTTCGTAAGAGATACACCCACCTTTACCAAACAGTAAAAGGCATCCAAAGCTGGGTGCCTTGGCTCCCTTTCCCTACAAACTGTACCAATGAGGGATGGAAAAGATGGGAAGATTATTTAGACAGTGTCATCGCTTGGAAAAATAGAATGAAATTTGCTCTCGCTCCTTGAAGGCTTTGCTGTGCGCTACTATCACTCAGACATGGCTCTTTAAGCTTCACCAGGCGCACTCCACTCTGGGTGTTATTTATTTACTGAAATAGACATTTGTTTTAATCACGCTAAACTGAACAGGAAATAATAGCACCGGACGTGCAAAGATCTCAGGACCTCGGCTGTCTGCCAGATCCACGACATTCAATAGCAGCACGAATCTGAGCTGGGGCACCTGATGGATGTTGCTGTCGAAGCAGCAGCAACTTAAGCCGATGCCGAAGAGCTGAGAGAAAGTGGTGATTTTTCAAGGGGGAAAAAAACAAACCCTATAACTTTTTGTATTCTGTTCACAGGTGGGATTGAATCCGAACCCGGCCACAAGGGAAACCGCCCAGGGGTTTCTTTTAAACAGCAGGTTTCTCTATGCGGAGAATGACGTTAGCCTGAACTGCTGCTGATTCAAAGGCTTTCAGACTACCAGTGACAAAGCTGACATGGAAAGAGAGCATGCGGGTTGAGACGGCTTTGGGATCCTATGATCTCTGGTGCTCTTTAACCCTTAAAAGGAATTCAGTTTAGAGACTGGCTCAAGCTGCAATCTTCAGAATCCTCCAGGGGTTCAAAATCTGCGTCTGATCTGGTGGTATTGATTCAGCCTCTTCTAGCAGGATCTGGTTCTGCCATCATTATTCTGAGCGAGCAGCACCTTCCTCTGGGATCATCCCATTGGCTGTCCCTTGAAACAGGAGGGGACTAGGAGAAGGAGCCCTTTGCTTCTGGGACACTAGCTCAAATGCAGGTTCAAAGTGCCTGAGACCCATTACGGGCAGAAGGCCTCTAGGAATGCACACGATGGGTATGGTGCACTTCGGACTGGACTTGTGCTCCTAGCATAGAAGCCACTTCCCCAGATGGAAGTCGCAGCAGGGAGACGAAGGGCTGAACAGGCGTTAAACTCAACTATCTTCTCCCTCTCCTTTTGGCCCATTCATGGGGTGGGTCAGGAAAGATGACAGTGCTGGAGCCCTGTCCACTGCAGAAGGCTTCAGTTTGCAGGATTGTTAATCCAGCACTTGGCTTCAGCACAGAATTCACTCAACATGTTATGGGGAGAAAGGGAGGAACCCCAGCAGCAGCCCAGCTGTCAGTGGGGTTCATAATGGAAAGCAAGCGGGAGAAACAGGTGGAAGGGCACAAACTGCTGCTGAAATTTCATTGGGAGTAAGGGAAGGGAGCTTCCAATGGCCACTTTCCTTCCTTGAGCATCCCTCTCCCGTCCAGCCCAGCTGCTGCACAACATTGATGTCAATGGCGCTATGGTGACTGACCCCAGCTGAGGAACCAGCCCTCAGAATCACACTGGGACTTATCAGTTTGTGACACTCATGTTTAATTTGTAATTGGGGATCGGTCTGGAGAACACCTCCATCTCCTCTGCAAGAGACCCTGAATCCAAGAAGAACCATGGAGCGAGGTGGGTAGAGTATGGGATGGCCAAGGAGAAAGAAGGGTAGGAGGAAAGCTGCTGCTTAGAAGACACAAAGTCAGCCAAAGTCGACAAAGAGCCAGCAAGTCAAATTGCATCTTCCTCCCGCAGCCATGATTCACCAGCTCTTTTCAGACATCACTGAACTGCAAACCATTCCGCGTGGTTTTGGGTGTAAATATTCAACCTCGATGCATGAGGATCATGCACTCTTAGAGGTAGAAGTCACAGCAAATCATCTTTAGACGGCAAACAAGGTCTGCCCTGCAACTCCCGTTAACCTTCAAGCGCTCTTTGAGCGGCCATCTCCCAGAATCCTCCCTTTTCGAATAATGGAACATAATTATGTGATTCATCAAAACTTCTCTTTTTCTCCCTGTAACTACAGCTGAAGCCATGTTTCAAAAGGCTGAGCAGTGCCCCATTATCAGATCTCATTGCCAGTGAGCTTTCCTGTAATTACAGAGATGTGTTGCAGACATTACACTCTACAATTAGCGCTAATTGCATTACATTGTCACAAATAAATCATTTATTCTTCGTGAGCTCATGGAATTGCTCCGGACAGTTTAATACAGCTGACAAGTACTTAATGGCATGCCACAGAAGTGACCAATGTCATAGGGAGCCCGGAGACAATGGGTGTGAAACCAGCAAGCAGCACTGAGACCAGCCACACGCTAGGTCTTTCATAGGTACCCTGGCTGACAGCTTGGTTCAGTGATATTCTGAATGCCTAGGAGGTGGCAGCAAATTCCAGAGTAAACAGCACAAGACAGACTTCTTTGGAATGGCAACACTGGAATCAAGCAAAACCTGTGAAGCTAACAGTAAAAGCTGCCTCATTTGGGCAACTTTCCTGGACTTCTTCTGATCATCTAGTTTGACTTTGTTTCCAAGAGATGTTTGACTGCACAAGAAACACACAGATGAGTGTGAAGCCTGTAACCGAGCCTGCCCTATCCCAAGGTAGAGGCTTTTCTGAGCTATGGATGCTGGCCGACAAATGTACCACATGTCCTAGGATACAATATGCTGGTTTCCCCCAGCAAAACCTTCCACCTCCTGCCCCAAACCACACTGGGCCCAACATTTCTTGCAGTGCACAAATGCATTGCTGGTGAGATAAGAGCAAAAAGCAGGCAGTAAGATTTACTGCTCTGCTTCCATTCCCCCATCATGATGCTATCTATGCAGTGGGCAGGCTGGGTATTTGGAGAGAATGCAGAAGATGGCGGAGCAGAAAATGACATTGATCTGAGATCTTCTGAATCTGATTTTAAGCATGTCAGGAACACGCCCATAAGAGTAAGGGATGTCTGATGGCTGCAGAATGTGGCACCCCTGATAGTCAGCTGGTTGGCGTGCGAACTTCCATTGTGCAAGTGCTTTGTACTGGACTCTTTAGGGTTGAAGGGGTTCCCTTGAGCAGTGCTATCTACCTCAGGCTAAAAGCTATACATTTTGAGAGAGAGCTGAGTCTTCTGAACAGTCTGGAAGCAGTGAAAATAAGTGTGCTAACACCATGGATGTGACTGTATGTCTCACTTAACATGGCAGGTGGTGGTGGTGAAGTTGTAGACATTTAAGTGAGAGACACTGGTCCAGACATAACTGTCACAGTCAGGCAACACTCTGCTGTAAATCAGTGAACTTGGGCTGACTTATGTCAGGAAGAATTGGATCCAGAGAGCCTGCTGTGTGTGGGCTGGGTGGGCCGCTGGAGTTGGTAATGAATGGATCTGGTCAGACTGTCATTCAAAGCTATTTCTTAAATAAATGGCCCTCCCTTCCCCCCCTCTTAAAATGAAAATGTTCACCAAAACCTGTCATTTTTCTGCAATTTTGACAAGAGCGCCCAAAACATGAAATGTCTTTGGTTCTTGTTTTTCCCCATTTTCTCTCCCTCTTTGTTTTCTCCCCCTCCCTTCCCCCTCTTTGTGCCCTGAAAAAGGGGGGGAAAGGGCAAGGGGAAAGCCCCAAACAGTTACTGTTTTGGCATCCTTTCCCCCTCTCCGCTGGCCATCTCAGCAGAGAGGCAGAGCCTGGAGACTGAATTGCCCTCCTACCATTGACGTAGATACCTATGGATGAAGACGGAGCATCACTGGAGGGCAGGATGGTGGAAGTGTGACAGCTGCCATCTCGGCAACTGAATCAGGGACCTCCAGAGCTAAAAGCCCAAGCTGCTGCAGTTTGAACTGAAGAGCCCAGGGGCTCTGTAACTGGGAGCTATAACAGGTCATATCCTCTGTGCATTGGCACAGAGTGGAACTTGTATTACAGCTCACCTGTGGGTTACAGAAGCCTGCCCTGTTGCTCCCAGCATTGTAATAAAGCTTCCAAAGCTACCATCCAGCACCAGCCCCCATCACTACATTCGCTCTTGCCAGGCACTTTGGGAAAGGGTGCGAGGGTTTTGATCGAAGGCAACGAGGAGATACCCGGCCGGCACATGGCTACGTTTGAGAACGGTTGCAGCTGACATGTCAGGAACGAGCCTGCTAGGTCTCCTCAGGCTGTTAGCTCCTGTTTTTCTTTCAGATCATAAAGCCCCAGGTTAAACTAGATCTGCTTCCCCCAAGGGACTCAGAAAACAGTGGACTGAGAGGAGGGGGCTGGTGGCGGGGCAGAGAGGATTTCTTGTGACACGGGATTGCAACAAACATTCTGATTTGAGAGAAGAGAGTTCACTTAAAACCATGAACACCAAAAAATCGTGCACAAGAACAATAAGGTGTGTGTGCGCGCACGGGGAGGGACAGGATGAGAAAACTGGACTAAAAACAGTTAGATTGCCTGTAGCTCACTAAGAACATGGGTCTTAGTGCAGAAGCTATTTCTGCACCAAAGATTTGTAGGGGATGGAAGTTGTTACTTGCCTAGGATTACTCACACATGGTCATCAGCAAACAGGTGGGAGGGGGTCAAAGTCTTTCAACTAAAATCCACAGTCAAATTCTTTATCACATTATTTATAGAATTTGGTTTGGATCATCATAGCAGCACAAAACCCTGTACCTGAGCTCAGCTCTCCCCATCTCCAGTTCTCACCCTCAGCTATTTCTCTCACAACTTGCTTCTTCTTAGGGAAACGGCCACATACACCATTTTCATCCATCGCCACTGCCTTTTACCCGCCTTTCCTCGGCTCCTGAAGGAAGATCAGCAAACCCAGAAAGAATGCTTCCCACAAACCGAATCTTCATCAGCTGCATTGCGCTTCATGGGGATTTTACGGGTTCCATGTGTCTCCTAGCCCCCTGCCAACCAAAATGCTGGAGGAAACAAAGTCCACCATTTGTACCAGGAGAGTGTGGGCCTTTGCCCGCTTTAGTGGATAGGGCACATTAGAGGTTAATGAACGTGCTACAGAAGCCAGCTAGGGAACCATGGCTGGGCTTGAAAGGGGTCTAAGGGAATTAGAGTCCAACGCCCACTGAGCGCCAGTGTCCCAGGCCTAGACTGGAATTTTGCACGTCAGGTCCAATGCCAGCTCTTATAAAGACTTCCTGGTTGTGAGCACCACATGATGTGCTTTAAGGACATCACTATCCTGAAGTCCTCCACATGCCATGCACGGCAGTGTTTGGCAGAGGTTCAGGTTCAGAGTTCATCAAAAGCAGCTACTCTGTCAGCAGCCACAAGGGAAGCCAAAAGCTGCAAGATAACCAAGCTTAAAGTGAAGGTCTTTCATTGCTTCCATATTCTGCAGTTAATGCTGCAGCCTGGGTGTTCATTTCCCTAATTTGTCCCACGTGGGAAAGAACCATCCCTGGCTGTCTTCAGGAATCGGACCCTGTATAGTTGAGCTATTCACTCAGGGGAGTCATTTTGAATTTAGGCATTTTATTTAAATATAGTCCTCACCCAATTCTGGGCCCAATTACATACCAAGGAAAATGATGTACTAGCCCCTGCCTTGTCATCTGCCACGTGCTAATACCATACCCCTCTACTGCACTCAATTGTCCACACCCCAAGGTGTTCTATAGGGTACAGGTGAGGGAGGGTTTTAGGGAGTGATACTGTATTGAGGAGAGGAAAACACTTTTAGGAGTGGTAGGACAAGCTCCCTTAGAAAAGAATGAGTGTTAAAGAAGTGGAGGGGAATGACCACGAGTAATAAACAGAGGAGAAGCCTAACCTCTTTGGGAAGCAGATATTCTGCTTTGTGTTTAAAGTTAGTTTGATCCTTTGTCAGCCCAATTGCTTTTGACAGGGCCCAGATGGGAACAGTTCATGAACATACAGAAAAGAGAAATCATTCAGCAAGAGGCAAAGTTGACCTGGCAGGAGGCCTGGCAGCTGGTCAAACTGCGAGCCTGCAGATCCTCTGGAACAGATGTGTGTGTGTGCGCGCGCACGTGAGTGAGTGATAACGTTCTGGGAATTGTACAAAGCAGGAGTGTATAAGGCACCTATTTGTGTGCCTAGGAGAAGGGGAAAGAAATAGGGTTTTCTTATGGTTGCACTCAAGGGAAAGGGGTATTTGGGTATCCCAACGCAATCTGAGGGCCCAAACGCAAAAGTTGGGCAGGTGATTTGTGTACTCAGCTTAAAAAATTGGAACCACTACCTCATGATTATTAGGATTATATTCGTGCCTGAAGGTCTGCACTGAGATAAGTACCTAACACAATGTGACCCTTTATAAACATCTAAGAGGCAGTCCCAAGCCCCAAAGAGCTTACAGTCGAAAGAGACAGAGAAAGGGGTAGTGCCTCTGCATAGCCATAGTCACCCAGCAGGGTAGCAGCCAAGCTGGGAATGGAACCCAGGACTCCTGACTCCTAGTCCAGTGCATTCTCCACTCAACTGCACTGTGCCCAAAACATTTTTACTGTTCCACCCTGGGGCAATGGCAGAACCTTAACAGACCTGTGCTCATTACATTGGGTTCCCAGGCAAGGTTTGGTTGGCCACTCTATTTCCCTTTTAAAAAGTATTCTTCTATCACTAAAAGTAGGAAAACAGAATGTTATTCAAAATATAAAGGCTGAGGTCAAATTAAGACTAGGAAGAAGAGAGTTAAATGGCAGCCATTTCATCCTTGACACATCAGTACCACCTGGCTATTCCAGCCTGGGCGGTCACAGAGCCTTCTGCTATTAGGAGATATTAGAAGGATCTCAGAGTGGCACATGACGGCTGCCTTGTCTTCCTGAATTCCCTGCTCTGTTGGTTCAATTCAGCCAGACCCTTAAAGGAGACACTGTCAGATGGTGTATTCTCAGAATTTAACCATTACAAGTATTGTCTGGTGGGGAGTGTCTTCAAAATTCTGCATCTCCAGTTTTATTTGCAATTACACCATACTATCCCTAACCCCCTATTCCCTCAACTACAACACCCCAAACAAACAACCCCAGTAAAAAGAAAAAAACCACAACAAAAGTCACCAACGGGCCTGAGCCAAAGTCTATTCAAGTTAATGGCCATTGACTTCAAGCCCTAATCTTGTAGGACTTACGCTAAAAACAGGACATGGTAACACCAAGAAGAAGAATGCTTTAGCGCAGACTAGAGGTGTGCACAGTTAGTTGGCAAACACCCACCACACTTTCCTCCTATGATTTTCCTAAGTAACAGTATCTTTCAAAAAAGGAAACAGGCAGGAGGGGAGAAGTGGGGCTTTTCTATAAAGCGCCAGATTATGCCCCCCTTTACACCCACAGGACCTTTAGGGAGGTGTAAACGAGGGCACAATCTGACTCATGATTTCGACAAAGACCATGCTTTTTCTGGGGAAGCCTTGAAATGAATCAAAACAAACCGGTCCAGGAAACCCGTGAGTAAGACTACGCTCCACACCATACTCCTTCCTCAGGGTCTCCAGGGCCTCCCCTAGCCCTCGAGCTTTGCTCTCGTGGTTACGACGACGCAGTTGGACACTCCAGGGTGGCGTGGGTACATACTGTGGTTCTACAGCTGAACTCCTTCCACCATCTCTTCCGTGACAAACGTACAGCCAGCCATCTATTTCTTTCAATTCCAGTCTACAAGACACTCCCCTCCTCCCCCGAAGCAGGCCACTTCCAAAACTCCGGGCACCCCAATATACAGTTGAAAACACAGTAACATGAGGGTTACAAAGCATAAAGCTGCCCGGGACACCTCCCACCTAGCACACTCATTCCATCATTAGCCAGGTGACTACAACTCTTCCTTTGCCTTCCCACCAGCCAGAAACCACTCCTGCAGCTGCCTCGGCCCTCTGCCAAATGCTGCTCAGACAGAGGCCTGGCTGTCTGTCGGGATGGGCAACAAATTTGGGTATTTCAGATTCTGGGTCGGGGGGAAGAATGTTCCAGAGGGAAGCAAACCTTACAGGGAACTTTCTGCCAGCAGCCCCCTCCCCTTTCTAACAGGGCAGGGCTCCAGCTCCTTCGTTGGTGGCTAACATGGTTTTAGGGCAGCTTTGCTGAGAATCCATACTCATAAGGGCCTACCTAGACTGTAAACCCAACTAAAGTGGGGGAATGAGTTATAATCCAGCCACACCTTTGCTTTTTTTTTTTTTTTTTTTATGAACATAGAAATTGCCAGAGTGGATCAGCACCATGGTCAGTCTGGTCTAGAATCCTGTCTCTGTGGCCAGCGACAGTGGCCAGCATTGGGTGCTTCAGAGGAAAGTGCAAGAAATGACCTGACCTCTAGTAGATAGAGACTAGCTAAAACCCTGATGCATGAGGGTTAATGTCTCTTCCAAAATGCTTGCTTGCATTAAGTATTGTCACACTGGATAGTCTTTGTTCTCATAACTGTATCCAATCCCTGCTGAAATCCCGCAAAGTTTTTGGCTTCCACTGCATCATGTGGCAGTGAGTTCCACAGTATAATTACACCAAAAAAACCCATTTCCTTTTGTCACCTTTGGGTTTGCCACCTTCTCATTTCCACAGAGCGTCCCCTTGCTGTTGCCAGCATCCTGCCCTCACATGTGCAGGCTTGTGCTGCCAGCAGGCTAAGCATGCGGAGATGCACCATACGCTGTAAGCCAACTGAACAAACATGCAACCACCTCCCAGTAGCCCACAAGCTTGCTGCTGACTGCCCAACCTGGGAAATGACGCAGTTGTGGTTTATTTCTAGGATCCACCAATCCATTCCAGGAAATTCCAGTGATATACACAAGGAAAAAAATAGCCCGATTCCCAGAGGTCCTTGGGCTCTCCGCATGAGTAGGGAGGTGAAGCAAGGGCCTCTGAGCCCTTAATGTGTCAAGGCAACTCAACTCTTTGGCTGTGGGCCAGGAATTTTTCTTGTGGATTTCCAGCCACAGCCAGGAGATTCTCGGGTGCTAGAAGAGCTTTTAATTTAAACCAGGTGCCTGTGAAAGGCAAACACTCATGAAAGGCAAAACTTGGTCGCTTTCCCTCAACAACAACAACAAAGGGCAATCACGCACATTTCACTGAAATATTTCACTTGGAACCAGCTCCTCGCTTGAAACGAGCTGCTGAAACCTCATCCATTTGGGCAATCTGCATGACACAAACTACCAATATTTCTGGAGCCAGAAAAATAGTTCAGACGAGTGCCAGCTGAGACTGCCTGGAGCTGCCGAGCGAGAGATCTTACAGTATGGAAAGCACACGGGCTGGCGGAGAACAAAGGAAAACCGTTTTTGTAACATTCCCCCCACTCACTCTTTTTGTTGCTGTTGTCTGTAAACTCAGTGCTGCCAGGGAAGGCTGCTATCCTTCCCGAGCAGGCGGATGCAGCATAGGGGGATAGCAGGCTCTTGGAAATACAGGCAGAAAACGTAGCATCTTGTACGATCCACTGCAGAAAATAAATTTCCCAGCAGTCTCCTCTTCTACCGCCAGGCTAGGGTGTTTGCCCCGCTGGGAAGAGAAGTTGATAACTACAGTCATGCAGGAACATGGTTAGAGTTAGCAGGGTCCTCTCGCTATCCAGTGGGGACCAGCACTTTCCTTTTCCTCAGAGCTATGCTAGTAAAACAGTGCTGCCAACCACCATCGAGGGCTACACCTAGAACCACAAACCTCCCACGCCCTGGCGTTCTCCTGACTTACCCAGCTATGACAATGAAAAAATCCAGGCGATTCCAAGTATCTCCCAGGTAGCACTTCTTCCCGAAAATCCCTAGTGCAATCATCTTGACTATCATCTCCACAGCAAAGAAGGCAAAGATGAAGTCATCAAAGCTCTAGAAAACAAAGCAACAGCAGGAGGTCAGAAGAAAAACACCTGCCCCCCGCAGAGTGGCAAGTGAAGGGAGTGTATCCGATGGTGAGAGAACACAGCACACGGTTACATTGTTACGTCAGAGGTCAATTCCCTGACCGGTGATGGAAGAACCAGTGCACTGTAGACCCAGGGAGGGATGCTATTTTAGCTGTAGAGGACGATAACCCAGACATAGTTCAATACATTTTCTCCAGCAACTTCCCGCAATTGGTACTTTAAAAATCATGCTAATGTTAGTGCTGGTGAAAGATATGAAAGGCCTGATCCAGAGGCCATTGGAGTCAATGAGCCTCTTCACTGATCTGAATGGGGTTTGGATCAGGCCCTGATTAACAGCACTGAGAATTCATATCACCAAGCAGACACAGCTCACAGAGCAGCAGTGCGTTTTCCCCTGCAACGTGCCTCCACCCTACTTGACTAGGAAGGAACCAACTTTTGTGGGAGAGGATCAGAGAGATTTAAGACTCTGTCTGCATGGCAAACCTGACTGTTCAAAAACAAAACCAAACTAGTTTCAAGCCGGGCTACATTGCGCTGGCTTATAGGGGCTCTGCCTGTCACCACTGAGTGTGCCTTGGTGCAGGTAAATCAATGGCTGGGCACTGGTGGCTGAAACCACCAGTGAAGGGAAGAGGCGGAAACAGGGAGTCACCTTTTGGAGTCCCGTGGATACTTGTGAGAGCTAACAATCAGGGGGGCTTTGTGAGCCACCTGCTGCACCCCTCCAGTGGAGTAAGATCAGTAAGGTGAATATATGCCCATACCTGGAGAATCCTGCAGCGCGGAGAATCACAGGCCATGTCTTCACAGGGGTGGAACATGCCCAATGTCACACAGTTGAGGAGAATCACCAGCATGCTGAGCCTTTCGAACCAGGTGCACGGGAGGTCCATTAAGGAAATCAACAGCCCTTTCAAGACACAAGCTGGGAAGGTTCCACTAGAACTAGACACATCATGTTTGCTCATGGATAGAAGGAAGGCAGAGCCCCAAGGTAATGAGGAAGGAAGGAACAGCAGATTGGCCAGACTTATTACAAGCAGGCCTTTTTTTGTCAGACTCCCCAAGCCTGGTCCCCTTAAAGATGGCCATTCCCTTCCTGACTGCAATCTCCACTAGAACTGACCAGCTGGTACAATTACTTCTGCGTGACACAAACTTCTGGCTGGGGAGAGACTATTCAAATTAGACTAAGGACTTCTCATGAGAGCATCGCCATCAAGGAAAATCCTCTCAGTGCTACTGAACACATCAGCACTGGCTGGGAATCCCTGCAGAACTCCCCAAAATTCCCCGAGGTTCTGTTCTAACAGGCATTGGGTCTCATGTGAAACCTGGCATAGATTCTATGGAGGGTGAGTTCTTCAGTTATTTTGAAGTCACAGTTGGCAACCTGGGTTTTTTCCTTGGACATTAGAGCTCTGAAAAATCTCTTTTTAAATATGCCTTCTTTCAACCTTCTTCCCCAGGGCCCTGAGCCAGCACGGTACATAAGCAAGTGCCAAATTTAAAGCAGCTGAATAGTCCCCACTGAAGTCAATGGGATTATTACCACATGTAAGGTAAGGCACATATTTGAGCACTTGCTGAATTGTAGCCTAGATTCCTACCTAGCTTTTTACAGGAATCCTATACTTCATGTTTTTATAAAAGTTTAGGTAATTTGCCTTTAATTTTGTAGTCCGTCATATCGACACACAATCTAATACCATGCAACTTTATTTTGTACAGCGTCTTCCATGCTAGCCATATCCCACCAAAGCTACCATGGGAAAATTTGCCATCATTTTGTTATGCAAGTACCAAAATGGTATCTGGGCACAATCAGTTTCCATTCCTAGCGTTTTACAGAAAGACACTGGAGTAAGTAAGGATTGCACTTTCCATTCCTAGTCCAAATCAGCACTGGCTGGAACATAAACCAACTGCCTAGAAGGAAAGTGGGAGTCAACCAAGTCCACCCCCCAGATGGCCACATTTTAGAAGAGTTTTAAATATCTGAGCTGCATTGGGAGAGATTTTGAAAGCTGTTACTTTCTAGGACAGGCCAACTGGAGCAGCAACAGCAGCAACAAAGCCACATAAGGAAGTTTCAAACCTGGTATTGAGCAAAAGGAATTTCTCTGTGTCCCTCTAGTGGACATTTCCAGTGATTTCAAGGCTACTGTGGACATAAAGATGTTAAAGAAAGGGACCAATTCAATGCACTTTAGCTTTACCACTCAACCGAGCACCAGGCTCACCTGCTTCAACCTTGTGTTTGGCTTCAGCTTCATTTGAAGGACATTTTTAAAGCCTCGATCTCCAGCCACCAGAGAAAGAGCGACGTGTCTGATCGAGACACTTAACCTTGCATCCAGAACGTTTCGAGATCTCACTTGCGTCCCTTGTCACAGCTTGGCAGCTGTGTGGCCTTTTGTTTGGCTCTGGCACATTCTTGAGGTGTCTGACCGTAACCGTTCCTTAGTATGGCACTAAATAACAAATCTCTCTCTGGTGGGGCTTATCATATAGCTGCACTGGAGGATCTTTGCAGTGTTTACCCCTGGGGTCCCAGCATGGCTCTGAAGTGACTAAATAGCTTCGGGGCAGGCTGAGCGGACAGCAGAGCTATAGAACACAGGCTTGGCCACAGAGAGCTTTTCCATGGACAGTAAAAACTCTGTAAGCCAAACCCCAGTTAAGTGAAACAGTGGAGCAGCAGTGGGACATGTGCCCCAAAGGCTGCTGGGCAGTCAGCTGAAGAGGAAGACAGACAGAGAAGATGCCCAAAAGGCCAGCCAAAGAGAGCGGGAGAGGAGCTAGGGGAAGAAAGAAGCTACACGAAGCACAGATTTCTGTGCAGAAGCCCTTGCATGTAATACCCAGGCTGAGCCCATTCAATCCTGTCTCCCTCTAGTGGCTAGCTCCAACAAGAATAAAGCCTGCTACCCACAGACAGCTGAAGGAGATGCTCCTTTAGCTGAAGGAGTAAGAGGTCAGACTTTTTGGTGCTGAAGGTCCCAAGGATGACTGTGATAGGCTTTGTTGCTTATGCCTAAAGTAGCTCTTCTGTTGTGGTCAGGCGGCTTGACTTGGGAGACACCATCTGGTTAGACCGCTCCTCTCCTCAGCTACATCTGGGTTGCTCCTGATTATCTGACATTAGAATAATCAGGATGCTACTGTACAAAGATGTAGCTTTCTACAGGTCCTACCTATGGAGCAGCAGAGGAAAAAGCTCATCAATGCAACCAGGGGCCGCCCTCATTTCAGACCCAGAGACATAATCCATGGAGACGACAGATCCCAGCATGCACTCTGCTACTTGATCCACTCAATCAGATCAAGACGATGCATTGCAGTAGTCTCCATGGGTCCCATCTCTGTGTCAAAGACGACAGCGGCTTCCATCCACTCCATTTTATACAATGGAAGCCTGGCCTTTGGGAACTCGAAACACTTCCAACGCAGCCCGAACTGGACGAAGTTTGGGAGCCCATACTATATTGTTATTCACCTTAAAAGGTTAGAGATGAAGACGACCTGACAGGTGTCTCAGTAGGTGATGGGACAGGGACCTTGGGGCATTCCTCTCTTGTAGACTTTCCTACATAGATTCCTGTTTAACCACATGCAGAGGAGTCAGGATTTGTTTAGCTGGATCTTTTATTCTGAAAAAGTGTTTACATGGTATTGAAACAGAAATTCCAACTGTCAGGTTGCAGTTACAGCCTGGAATATTTATCCCAAATATAGTCCGATGGGGGCATGCATACACGGCCTAGCAAAGGAGAGGCAGAACTCTGAGAGATGGCAGAGGATGTTCCCTGTATTTGATTGGGTTGGCCAGCATCCATCTGTGGAGCCAGTGACTTCCACAACTCTGCCAGTGATGAACTGCAAAGCCTTAAAGAAAATAAAGAATAAAAAAAAGACTGTTTAAGATCCCAGATCAGCAACAGAATGCGTGTGTCAGACAAGAGCTGTGCAAAATATTCAGCGCCGAACCAAGAGCACTTAGAATTAACCTTCTTAGTGATATAAGAGCAGACAGACGAAAGCTTCCATGAGCAGGCCCTGTGTCTTGCAAATTCTTCCGGGACCGTGGAAAATGCCAAAGGCAGGTGTAATTCTCCTCACGCTGTCTATTGTCAGTGGAAATTGGGAGGTAGAAGGTGGTGCTGCTTTTGCTAGAAGTTCCTTGGCGCATGTACATGGTATCATCTGGTTCCCCGGCTGGCAGAGCACGGAGGCTCCTTTCATGTAGGGAGGTGATCGCTGCAGCGTGTGCCCTCTCCTGCTTTGTGCCATTTCCAGGTTGTTTCTTCCCCAGAGGTTGGAGCCCCCCAGGGTTCCCTAATGCCCACTTGCCAGGGCCAGTGGGGTGCGTGTCTATTGTAGATGCCTGGCAGCAGCAGGAGTGTGGCTCCTTGCTGCAGTGTGAAGGAGGAAGGGCACTCACTATCCCCACAATACCATTGTGGGTGGGGGAGGAGGGAAAACAATGGCCTTGTCACATGACCTCCCCTAAAGATACCAGAGGATGGACAGCTGGGTAGTTAAGGCACTGGACGGGGGACTCAAGAGATCTGGGTTCAATTCCTGGCTCTGCCACAGACTTCCTGTCTGACCTTGGGAACATTATTTAATCTCTGTGCCTCAGCTCCCCCATCTGCAAAATGGGACATTACTACTTTGTCTATTTACATTGTAAGCACTTTGGGACAGGGACTGTCTCTTATTAGGTCTATGGGCAGCACCTTGTACAACAGCGCCCCGAGTTCAGTGGACACTGCTGCAATACAAATACCAATGAGTTACCAAGAATATTTCCCCTTTTCTCTGTCCAGCCTGAATTTGCCAGCCGCTTCCTACACCCTGCAGATTTCCTCTTCCTCAGCTGATAAACAACAACAGAGTGTGGAAAATTGTGATGGCTTCAAAATGGACAGAGAGGGGGAAGCCTCATGGCAGATTAGCAGCAGACACCACAGACCAAGCAGTATTGAAAAAGCTTGTCGGTGCTGCAACACAGATGGAACTTGGCCAGTATGGGAACTGTGCACCTCCAGAGAGACATCACGGGAGTAATGCAGTACAGGTAACTACAGCTGGAAGCTGCCTGCACTGCTTACAGTCCCCCCCAGAGCGTGGAGAGGTATCTAGTGTTATTAGGTCTCATACTTAATGTAAGCCTTGCGCAACTTATCACACCATAAGCAAAGTATTTGGGACCAGATTCCAATCCCCTTACTCTCCCTGAGTAGCACTTTTCTCCACGAGAAATCCCAGTAAGTCAGTGGAGCTACTCATGGAATAAGAAGTTATTCAATGTGACTAAGGAAACCAGAATCTAGCCTTCATTTAATCCCTTATATTACAATGGAGGGACTGGGCATGGGCTCAGCAACTGGACCTCACTGCCTGGAATTCCGCTTCCAGTAGGAAGGTAGACAACACAGCGACATTGACTAATGCAGGCAATTCTTCAAGGAATGGTATTTGTGTATACTAACCGTACACTCCCTGGAAAACTATTTGGATCCTCTCTCACATCACAGGGGTAATGAACAGTGACTACAGGACTGTAGCTTTAGCCAACATGTTGGTTACAGTTATGGCTTGCTACATAGTCCCATTCAGCCTATGGCGGTGGGGTCTAAATCAGCGTGTTACTTTTTAGTACCGCCCCAAGGGGGCTGCTTAAAGCTATAGGTTCTGCAAGGAAGCCTGCTACGTAGGTTAAACTAAGAGCTCAAACCTCTCTCTGATGACCAGGCCATATAGAGCTGGGCCCCTCCTGCCTGCATAACAGCCGGCTGGGTCCTCCTATTAAGACCATGGCAAGGTCACAAGCAGAGCTACCAAATTTTCACCATACACAACTACTCCCCTTGCTGCGTCATGTCAAAGCACTTTACCCAAGCTGCCTTCCCATCATGAGTGTCACGCACAAGGGACTGATTCCTGAGCGGGGAATACGTTGGGATTTGACATGTAAATCTGACTAAAACGTAAAATCTGTTTAGTCGAAGAATCACAGCACAGCGAAGGAATTATATTGGTGGAAACCAAAAGGAAAGCAGAGAGGAAGAAAAGCCCCATGCCCCCTACGGAAGCCAACACCTCAAGGAGTATATCAATATCTGGCCAGTGGTATCCACTCCATAAGCTCAGGAGTTTTATTTTATTCACGTAAAATAGCCTGGACTGGAACAGCCACACCTGGGGAGCTGAGATGCTGCCTTCTCAAAGCCACGTGAAAGCTCGTTCTCATTACCCACTGAGCATCCAATGCAGCAGGCCAAGTGGCTGCGGACTGCAGGAAGAAGGAAGTGAGGATAGCAGGACACCAAGCATTGCTGTCCTTTCCTTCTCCAGTAAAAGTGCTAAAGCACCAAGACCAACAACTGTTTAAAGAACCTACAACTAAAGAACTTGGCAGCATGTGTCCTCCCCA
The DNA here is from genome assembly GCF_015237465.2 of Chelonia mydas. Classification (NCBI taxonomy): domain Eukaryota; kingdom Metazoa; phylum Chordata; order Testudines; family Cheloniidae; genus Chelonia; species Chelonia mydas. The sequence continues at coordinate 13,269,814 of NC_051254.2, forward strand.
CCACCACCTCTCATGCCAGCGTAAGTCCCCAGAAAGTGAGAATCAGAAAGTTTTGGGCCAAGGAAAGACAAGGCCAGCCCTGAGCCTGTGATGGAGGAGGGTGGCAGCAAGTGCTCCAGAGCAAGGATAATTCTCACCTTCTCAATGCACAGCGGGCAGGCACCACCGCTGAATGTGCATTCCGTGGGTTGGGCCAAAGGCCCACCAGGAGGCTGCTCTCAAGGGAAGGTTACACGGTAGTAACTGGAGTTCCGTGAACACAGGGCTGCTGTAGAGTCACACCGAGGGACTTGCAAAGCAAGGCACGTGACTCCACCCAACAGGGATGTGCAAAGGCCAGGAGCTGAAGGAGGTGGCAACAGGTGGGCAAGAGGGCTTTATTTTGTCCCTTATTTTCAATTCCTGTCAACTGGATTGAAGTTCACAGGCCTGGCACATATTCGGAATGCAGCTTATATTTGGAATGTGAAAATAAATAATTAAAAAACCCAGGGAGCTTTCCCCTGACCAATCCAGCTCCTCCTTTCCCCGTTCTCCCGGCTGATGTGGGAACATGGAAGGCTGTGTTCAGATATTGACAGCTGCTGAGAGACAAGGCAGCGAAGGGGTTATCTTACTGTCCCAAGAAGGGGTGGAGAGTGGGGAATATTCTTTGTATTCATTTTCTGCCAGCACATTTTCTTTTAAAATTTTATAGTAGTGGGGGAGGGGGTTGAAAAAAAATGGATACCTTTTCCCTTTTAAACCCAACCCCCCATGGATTTGCAAGGGCTCCTCCCAAGCAATCGCTCATCTGTCCATGAGGGAATAAATGTGTCTTTTGTCAGGGTGGCTTACTTGCTTTTTTTTTGTTTTCACGCCTGATGCAAGGATGGAATCCCTGTCTGAGCGCTCCGCTGAGCTGAGCCCATTGTGAGGTTGCTAAGCAGGTCACGGGGGATTACAGAAGTTACGCAGAGTGTCGCACAGAAGGGAAAGCTGACAGGCGGTCTATCCAGCTAGTGCTGGGATTCAAGTCTTCCAGGGCTCCGCAGCAGGGGTGAAATGCTGTTATCTCAGAAAACTTCCGAGCATGGGTGTCATTTATAGGAAGTATTTGAACTCAGTGAAGACTGATTAGGAGGTGGGACAACTCTGAGCCGCTCCTGGTTCATACATGCCCACTTTCAAAACACAGACAGACACACATTGAGTCTCAGGTGTCAGGCCCAGGGCACCAGTACGTTAAAGGTATAGCCAGCACCCACTTCCCGCAGGCAGATCCTTCCTCCTAACTCAATCCCCAGGAGGGCTAAACTTCCCCAGGTCCCCCACCAAATCAACTCATGACTGCAGCCCACTACTAAGTCCTTAATCTTCTCCCAAGTGAAGGAGCCCAGTTTGCGGCTTCCTGATGCTGAGTCAGACCTACTGCTCCAGCTCGGTGGGCTCAGATCCAGGGGCTTGAATCTCAAATATCCTGCCTTCATCTGCCCCAACACAAGCCGTCACACTCATAACAGGCCCGTGTCTCCTCTCACTTACCTGGGTGAGAATCTGGAATAACCACACAGCAGTTAATGGTGTTATCGCAAGGTCCTAGCCAGCCAAGATACACAGATGGCTCCATTGTTACAGTATCTGAGCACCTCACTCTTTAATGTGTTTATTCTCACAACACCCCAGTGAGATTGGGCACTTCTACATATGGGGAAATGAGACCCAGACAGACTAAGTGACTTGCCCAAGGTCACACAGGTGGTCTCTGGTAGAGCAGGAGATTCAGACCAGGGTCTCCAGAGTGCCAGCCTAGCAGCTCAACCACTAGACCAGCCTTCCAAGCAATTGAGAGGAGAGCCAGGCCCGAGCAGGACCCTACAACTAGACAAGCTGTTCCATGGTGCTGCCCATGTATTAATGCTCATTACTAGATCCATTGGGTAAGTTATGATCAAACGACAAACAGCAAATCTGCTGGCTGTGAAAGATCACCAGATCTAATGGAGACCAGAGGGTAACAGACTGCTGTAGTCATTTCAGACACCAGACCCCGCTGTACACAGAGCATTTGGCGTGTGCACCTAATCTCACCCTTAGGAGAAACGAACACAGACAGCCAAACTCTGCTCTCAGCTGCACATGGATTTCAATAGGGTTGTTAAACAGACCAGAAACTGGCCTTGGGCCTTTGTGCAAGAGACAGGCAAGGTAGATGCTACAGAGCCAGGACCCGCTCCAAATGCGAGACTCCTGGCATCAGTGAGATCACGGTGCTGAGGCAAAGGCCAGGGAAGTGATGGAACAGCAGTCACTCTGCCATGCTACCGCAGCTGTGCGAGGCGGGGAGGGATAAAACCCAGAGAGGGAGACATTTTACTGTATTTCATTTACAATTGCGGGTCAAATTGTGTCTCCTCCTGCTGAGGTGCACAAGGGGTGAGGAGAATGATGATGTTCCCCGTCTGCATCTGTGCTCTCAGGATGCCTCAAGCCACCTGTCTGGCAGCTGCTTCTCCCTCTTCAGCTTCTTACCCCATGCCTATCCGGTAACGTGGGAAGTGACACAACTAGCATTTGTCATGTTACACAAGGAACCTGTGGCCACCTGCCCTCCCAGCACACCCACTTATAGCATGGATCAGTGACTCTGCCTCTGTTTCTCTCCAGGTCTTCAGATTCTCCATCCAGTCTCCAGGACCTTCTGGATCAATAGCCCTCTGGCTTGGTCATGTAAAAGTTCTACCCACTTCTGAGGTACTCAAAGTCCAAATCTCCCATATTCTTCCAGTCCCTTAGGGAGGCCCTGCTGGCACCAGTCTTCCCTAGGTCCTGGCCCCAGCCAGCCTTCTCCCGCATAGTCCTGCTCTTCACCCCACTCAGGCCATAACTGAGCTGGTCTCTCTCTTTTTTAGCTTCTCCCTCAAAGCCTGACACCTGCTTCAGGTGCCACAGGCCCCCCAGCATCCCCATGACCCTCTCCTGACGTGTGTGGTGTTCATACATCCCAGCACAGAACCTCTCTCCTGCTTCCTGAATTTCACCCCAAATCTCCGACCAAAGTGTGTTTATTTTCATGGGCTGTGGCTCATCTTGGTTCTGACCCGCACTGGAAGCGGAATTGCCAGGATAAAAATAAAAACCTTTATTCCATTCCCAGCCTGAAAAGAAGCTCAGTGCTCCAGAGAGCCCATGAGGGAGGGAGCTGGATTGCGTAGTTCTCCGCCCTGTTTTACCAAACCAGACAGCTTCAAACAGTTTGGGTGATCATCCAGAAAGCTGGGGGTCCTTTTCTCAGGGGGGACATTGTAAGGAACCCATGTTCAACAACAGAGCCAGGTATTAAATCAATCACACGCACAAAGCAGGGGTGGGAAAGAGCAGACCAGAACCCTGCTCCTTCAGCTTCAACACCACAGATCTTTACCACTTGAGCTTAGGTAGCGCTCCCTTTGCTGCTGACAGGTTCATGCCATCTCTCCGAGCTGACCACCAGAGGGCAATAAGCAGTTACTCAGAGGTACAAAGTCAGCTGTTACCAGGTTATCCAAATCCAAGGGAACCTCCAGACCATAAGACGCTCACTCACCCCTCGCTGCCACAGCAGCCATGAGGCCACCTAGGATAGTCACACTGCTCACTGCCCTTTATCCTCCAACAGAGCCGAGAAGGACCAGAGAATTATTCCTTAGGGCAGAGAGCTTGGCATGCCACCCTGTTCTGTCCAACACCACCAGCAGCAAGAGCAAAGGGCCTGACTCAGTTCTCGCCTTTCCCCTGTCCCCCAGGGTCCTCAGCAGCATCTCAAAATGCAGGGCCGGCCCACAACTTTTTGGCACCTGAGGCGGGGAGCTCAAATGACTCCCCCATACCCCCTCACTTGGGCCAAAACTTTGAAAGGTCTCAATTCTGCCTTCTTCCTGTTCTATTCCTCTCATGGTACTGCTCTGCTACCTACCCCAATAAAGGAGAACTAACAACTTAAAATGACACGTTCAAAAAATTTAAGTAACACTTAACATTCAAACGCCTGAACAGCAAATGTAACTTTTCTTGTCTGCATAGTAAACACTGGCATTTTTATCTGTTTGAAAAAATCAAAGTGGTGCTTTCCGTGCCTTCTTGGTTGCAAAGATTTGAACTATGTCCTGAAGGTCCACAGTCTGGGCCAGCTCATGCTCTATTGAGATGGTTGCAAGGCCGACCAGCCTCTCCCATGTCTTTGTGGAGCATAGATGTGTTTTTATTAACTTCAGCTTGGAGAATCTGCATTCTTCACTGGCAACTGTTACAGGAAGTGTTAGAAGTATGCGCAGAGCAACAAAAGCATTTGGAAAGAGGGTGGTTATCTTATTTCTGCACATATATTCCAGAACAGCCTTTGGAGTTGATCCTGCTGAAATGTATATTGAAAGAGCTTTCAGTTCATCACCTAAATCACTCACATCAATATTGCCCATGTTATCATGTGTCAACACTGTCTCTAGTGCCCTGCATTGCTGGTGTAGGTCTTCTTCAGGTATAGTGAGGAGTTTTGGAATATCATACAACATCCCAGATATACTGCTGTGTTCCTTGAGCTGCATGAAACGTTCTTCAACTGATTGTATTGCACAATCTAGCACCTGGTTAAAGAATTCAACTTTGAATTGTTGTTTGGGGTCTCTTATGGGATTATCCCATGCCTCGTAATCAAAATGTCTTCTTCTTCAGTGACTCTTTGTATTCTTGAATGGGCGGGAAAATAGCTTCAGTGTGAAGTTCCTCTGCCAACTTCCGTGCACTCTTCAGAACGTTGTGAAATCCCTCATCTAAACGGTAAGACTGTCGGTATGACTTTGCTTTGTCCAGTTGTTCCATTGCTCCAGATATATTAAGGTCAACACCTTGGAGTCTCTTGCTTACAACATTTATTTCAAACAGTACGTCATGCCACAACACTAAGCCACACAGAAATTCGAAGTTATGTATGTTTCTGGTGATTTCATTTCCCTCTACCACTGTTCTCCCATGAACAGTTCCTGTCATAAGCATTATCCTTCATAATGGCAACTATGGCATCATCTATCTTCCCAATTTGGTGTTTGATAGGCTTTATTGCCTCCACTCGACTTTCCCGTCGCGTGGCACTCAGTGGTTTCAGTGTCAGAGAGGATGTTTCCAGATGTTGCTTCAAAATTTGCCATCAATGAGTTGATGCAGAGAAAAATGCATAGATGCTTTGAATTACATTACAAAATTCAGCAGCCTCACTAGAAGCTGATGCTGCATCACTGACCACCAAATTCAATGTATGAGAACTGCATGGGACAAATAAAAAAAGCTCGAGGGTTTAACTCTCGGATCTTTATCTGCACTCCTCTGTTCTTTCCTCTCATGTTGGCACCATTATCTCTCAGGTCAGCTGTCGCAATTCCCATATCTTCCAGCTTTTTAAGAAGCACATTTGTCATACCAGCTCCTGTAGTATCATCAATGTCGATAAATTCTAGAAAATGCTCTCTGACAGTCACCATTGCAGGGACATTCTCACTAGGTTCTGTTGTTGTTACAAAATGCACCGTTAAAGTCATTTGTTTCATCTGGCTGATGTCAGGTGTGTAGTCCAGAATAACAGAGTAATATCTTGCTGACTTCAGATCTGTCACAGTCTTCTGTTTGACTTTTGTTGCCAGTAACTGTACGATCTCATTTTGAATTGTTTTTCCAAGGTAGTGGTGCGCGTACATTTCTTGGGTGGTAACTCTTCTTAGATGCTTTTGGAGTTCAGCATCAAACTCAGCCATCAGCTCCACAATGTTAAGGAAGTTTCCATTGTTTGGCACATACAGCTGATCTGAAGTGCCATGCAGTGCTAGGTTTTGGGTAGCAAGCCTTCTCACAATGGCAATGAGCCTTTTCCGAACATTTTGCCAGTAAAGACACCCTGATGCAGTCTTCTCTTCATGCTGATCATCTATGGCGGCCTTTAACCTTACTCTCATCTCAAGCTCTTTCCACCTATGGAATGCTCTCTGGTGATTTGCTGCCTTCTCCTGGCATGCCAGATTTCTAGCCAGATTTTTCCAGGCCTTTGTTCCTGCAGAACCCAATGTGGCTGGAACATTAGACTGGAAGCGTTTGCAATAAAAATAGTATGCAGCATTCTGGGTTTTTGAGCCATAAGCCATGGCCTCTCCACTTTGTCACCATTGGGGATTTCACACCAGTAATGTGTTGGATGGAAACCTCTATTTTCATTGTCTTTGGGGAACATGAAGTTTTTCACTTGCGGTGGCCCATGCAGTACAAGGAAGTCCCTCAGGCTACTGCTCAAGTGGGTCCACAGTCCTGTATCATCTAGACTCAAGGAACTAAACTCAGCAGCAGCTGTTTCTTGCGCCTCCACCACACTCTTCTCTGATCTACACTTTTCTTCAGCAATGTGCATGGTTACATCCATTTGAGATGGAGATATGGATGCTACAGTAGCTGCCCGGTCACCTGCACTCTGACTAACTGGAAGATCAGGGATCTCCTCACCACTCACATCCTCACTGGGGCCGGAAGGCTCACCGTGAACATGTGTGTCTATGTATCTCAGGAGAGCTCCTTCCTGCTTAGACAGAAAAGCTTCCTTTGCTTTCTTTCTTTTTCTGAACGTTGCCCCAGAAGGGTGTTTTCTTCTTTCACTCATGACTGCTGTTCTGTGCCAGCTATAGAGGCTCTCAACACTCAGCTGAAGGGGACAAATAAGCAGGCTGGTAGCAGGGCCTGAGGGAGGGAAGATATCAGTGTTTTAAGGGCCTAACTGGCTCCTACTACTTCAGTTGACTGCCTGTGCTCCTCAAGCAGGTTCAGGGAAGCAGCAGGAAATAGGAAGCTCCCTGAGAAGCCAGTGTTAATCAGTCCAGGCTCCCGGGGTGCTAGACAGGTACATAAGAGGCTCCTCCTCCTCTCTCTCTCCCTGCAGCTCCTGTTGCTTTCTGTTATCGCCTCTCACCTTTTCTCCTGCCTGCCTGTTATGTCTCTTGTGCTCTCCTTCCTCCCGCACAGCACTCCACCATCTCTGTGCATCTAGAGCAGAGAGAATACATACGCACCAGCAGCAGACACAATTTTCTACTCTCTGGGTCCTAGTGGTGCCCCCCTACAGTCTGGCACCTGAGGCAGCCACCTCAGTTCCCCTCATGGTAAGGCCAGCCCTGTCAAAATGTCACCATCTGCCTTTGTCTGGTGACAACTGCACAGCACAGCTGAGAGCCGTTGAGGAGCAGAGGCACCTCACCGGGATTTGAAGCAAGAACCAATAATTGTGTTTTTTCCACCCTTTTATCTTTTGAACAGCCAGCTGGCAGGGAGACACGGAAGCCAGCTCAGATAAGAGCCACACTCACCATATGGGGAATTCCCACTAACCTTCCTGTGTTGCTGAGAAATGGCTCCCACTTTACTAGTATTACCAGCACTAATTAACCCCTCCTAACACTGCAGGCAAGGGAGGGCAGCGGCTCATTATAACAAGTGGCCCTTCCATTGCACCTTCCATGCCTGGGCAAGAAACCTGCTTTACAAACAAATACACACACATGTGCCTGGAGAGGTGAGGCAGTGAGGTCTAGCGGTCTGAGCACCGGACTGCATGCCAGGAAATCTGGAATTCTAACCCTGCTTCTCAGGCCAGTTCCCCCCTAGGAAGAATCCCAGCTGGTGCATCACAGTCAGGCCAAATTCCTCTATGCCATCCTGCATGTGGCTACAGCATGCACCCCCCAGGTCTGCTAGTAATGCAGAGGACATAGGGCACAGATCTCCAAGTCAGCTCGCATTGCTAGCAGACCAATTAGAGCACCCGGGAAGCGTAAGGACCCTGCAGAGGGGCACTAGATGAAGTAGGCTGCATATGCCCTTCTCCCCCTAATCATGGGCACTCATGCAGGCCCAGCCATACTCCAGGTCTCTATGCTTGCAGACCAATTACTGTAGAAGCACACAGTAACAATTCCCCAGGGGCCTGATTGATACACTCTACAATCCTGAGACCATGCATACCTCAGACTGCATCCCCCTCCCCCCTTGAGCCCCCAGGTATGGGCCCCCAGCCACATGGACTTGAACACAAACACCTCCCCCAACCCCATGGGCCTGACTCACCCCATATCCAGACTCTCACACTGCATAGGCCTGAACCCATCTGTTCCCAATGCTCAGAGCCCAAAACATTCCCACAAACAAGGCTTCATGTTTCCTTCCCATTCCTCCTGCAAAGCCAGTGCCAGGACAGCCACCTCCTGAGTGCCCCCTCTGGGCTGCCCAACCACTCCCCCTCACAGTCCAGGCCATAATCAAAGCACTCCCTGTCCAGGAGCCAATATATTTAGTCTTTACCCACATTGGCCCTCCCATATCTGCCTGTCTCCTGCCTTGGTGGGGCTCCCTAGCCTTCTTCCCCAGTGCAGGATCTCAGTTCACCATCACTCAGGCTCTTTTTGGCTAGACAGTAGGCACTGACTTCCAAGCTCCTGCAACCACAGGCTCTTCCCTATGGCAGCTTTACCTCCTCCTGGTGCTGCTTCCTGAGCCTTTTTAGCCACCAGGTGCTGCCCCACCCTCTTAATTGGCCTGCACTGGCACAGGAGCACTGGACCGGCTTCATTTACTGGGGCCAGCCACCATGCTTCCGGCAGTAATTTATCCGCCAGCCACCCAAACAGACGGGGTCTCTTTGTTGTGCCATTTCTATGAAGCATTAGAAATCCCTGTTGCCGTGTGCAATTTTGCGGTAACAAACATTCCTCCCGGAGAAAAAGAAAATCAGAGTGGGACAAGATTTTATTGGCTGCTGGCATTTTTATTTTCTAATTTTATCTGCAGCCCCTTTTATCAGCATATTGCTCTCTGAAGCAAATAAATTTCAGTCTAGTATAACACTTCATCCTGATTAAATATTCCCACGGAGGAGGCAGGCGACGGGAGTGAGTTGTGCTATGGGTGAGATGCTAATGCACAGCTGATGAAGCTGAAGTCCCCCGCCCCTCCAGCCCAAGGAAACTTCAAGCTCTTTCTTCTGCTAATGGGATTTTCGGAAATGCACAAAGTGCTGATGGCTACTGCTTTGTACCTCCAGTTGTTTGAGCTGAGTGGCTGACAAAGGAAAACTCTTCAATTAGCAAGAGCAGAAAGTGCTTTATTGAATTTTTCTCACTGCTGTGGTAGCATGGGGGTTGGGGAGCAAAGGGAGAGATTTCTCCAGTCCCTAACTGACAAACTCAGCAAAGGGTACCAGTAGTTAGGGCTGGATTCACAGGTATGCTCTGGCTGCTTTGTGCTGCTCCAGCAATGCAAAGCAGCCATAAACCCAGTTGGACTGGCTGGGTAAAGTGGGTTCACAGCTGCTTTGTATTGCTGGAGCTGCACAAAGCAGCCAGAGTGAACTAATGAAATCTGGCCGCTGTAATCTCCCCGGGGCAGGGACTGTGCTCTGTGCTTTGGGCAGCATCAAGCACGGCTACTGCTTTGTAAAATAAATAGTCCTGCTTCCCCCGAATCTACCCCCTGCAACAAACGCACCCTCTGAGTGCCTGTCTCACACCTGTGGGTCCGAGTCTCATCTTTCCCTGGTGTAGATTAGAAGGGAAGTCAACGGAATGGCTATGGCATAGGGACTGGAGAAGGATTCTGGCAGGAAGTTAGAGAGACAGGACTCCAGACAACAGACCCGCTCTACCCAACATTCCCACCCAGAGGTGCTGGAACAATTTGTATAGCGGGGGTGCTGAGAGCCATTGAATCAAACTGTAAACCCTGTATATGATGGAAACCAGTTCAAGCCAGGGGGTGCAGCAGCACCCCTAGTTCCAGCTCCTAAAGCCCCCAAAGGGTTATCAAGGTTTCCCTCAAGAACTCCAATCTGGAGCTCTGGAAGGGATGGCATGTTAGGCATGTGCACTGCCTCTTTAAGAAACTAGGAATAAATTTACACAAATGTTTACTATATTCAGGACCCTAACATTGGGATGCTCAGCTAGAGACATCAGTGTACTGATTTTCAGAGCTGCTGAGCCAGGTTTCTTGTATCTTCCTTTGACTCATCTGGTTTTGGTCACTGTCAGAAACAGGAGATAGGACCAGATGGGCACCGGTCTGAACCAGTCTGGCTATTGCTTTGAAGACCCCATCAGGGGAGTGAAGTTGTGGAACAGCCTTCCAAGGGGAGCAGTGGAGGCAAAAGACATATCTGGCTTCAAGACTAAGCTTGATAAGTTTATGGAGGGGATGGTATGGTGGGATAGCCTAATTTTGGCATTTAATTGATCTTTGACTATTAGCGGTAAAGATGCCCAATGGCCTGTGATGGGATGTTAGATGGGTGGGATCTGAGTTACTACAGAGAATTCTTTCTTGGGTGGTGAGTCTTGCCCGTATGCTCAGGGTTTAGCTGATCGCCATATTTGGGGTCGGGAAGGAATTTTCCTCCAGGGCAGATTGGCAGAGGCCCTGGGGGTTTCTTGCCTTCCTCTGCAGCGTGGGGCATGGGTCTCTTGCTGGAGGATTCTCTGCACCTTGAAGTCTTTAAACCACGATTTGAGGACTTCAATAGCTCAGACATAGGTTAGGGGTTTATTACAGGAGTGGGTGGGTGAGATTCTGTGGCCTGCATTGTGCAGGAGGTCAGACTAGACGATCATAATGGTCCCTTCTGACCTTAAAGTCTATGCATCTATGAGTCTATAACGTCTGCCCTTCCAGCTGTGGGTGTGATTCCCAGCTTGAGGAGAAATACTTGCATGAGCTCTCATCGAGCTAGTTGTAAGCTGAAAATAGAAGCGTAGCCATGGCGGTGTAAGCTCTAAGTACAAGTCTGAGGTCTCGGACAGGTATCTGTACTTGATGTGACCAAGGCCTCTGCAGTTACATTCTATTTTTAGCTTAATGAGGGCTCGTGGGAGTATGTTGCCTAGAGCTGGGACTTGCACCACCAGTTCAAAGTGCAGACACACCCAATAGGAGCTTCAGATGCTCGGCCCCTCTGGAAATCAGGCCAAAGGTGTCTCAAGTTGGACACTCAAACTTCAGGGGCCCCTTTGGAAAATGCTAGCTCTGGAGTCAAATGTCTTGCATAATGTCTTGCATAAGTCCTGTCAAGCAGTCTTGAGCAACTACCTTGCGACGTGCTCACATTTCATTAGCAATGTAGAATGCAAATGAAACACTAGAAACTCCCATTGCAGAAGGAGTTCTTAGTTCTAAACATGTTAGTGCATCTGGTGAAACTCAGTCATGGAAAGCGAAGACAAAAACGGGCGCAAATGTGGGGGAAACAAATTCATTTTAAAATGTAAATGAATAGTCATGATTTGAGGGGTTTGGTTTGCTTTGGTTTGGTTTTGCTTTGTTTCCTCATTATTCACCCAGTTCTAGAAATAAGCAGTTGACCTTGTTATCCATAGACCCACTAATGGAGGCAAATCACATTTTGCACCATGCAATCTGAACACCAGAACTTCCGTTTTTATTATCTTGGGCACTCTCCCATCACCTGTCTTCCCTCTCTCAATGAGCATTTTGGTTCCTTCTTCCAGGACCAGTACTCCCAGTCTTATTCACGTTGAATAGTCTCTCACTCTGCCAGGGGTCCCTTGGACTTCACTGGGCTGCTCTGATCAGAAAATGACAAAGACACTGTCCAATAAATAAGTAAATAATTCTAAATGGCAAAGCTATTTATTTCCTTGTCGCACGGTTCAAAAAGGACCCATTTGCAGTTTAAAAAAACCCTGCATCCACAGTTTTATTGAGCATGTATCAACGTTATTATAGGAATGCTTATAGATTTCTTTTAAATCAAAAACCTGGTTTTTGTTCATCCAACATTTCTGATAATGCCTTTCAGATTTCCAATAATAATTTCAATTAAAAAAATCACAAAAAAGCTTGAAAAAAAATTTAAAAAATGTGAAAAAAATTCAACTCACCATGAAAACGTTTGTTTCTGAAAAAAGACCATTTTTCAACAACAAGAAGACCAGTCTGTCAAAAGAAATTACAGCCAGCTCTAGCTCTGAGTAGGATGCTACTCACTTTCCTATGGGTGGCAGAAGCTGACCTTTCATAGTTAAGAAGCAAGAACCCACGATTTAATTATCCAGCCTCATACCACTTAAGATGATCAAAACAGGTGGACACTGTAATATGTTTAATCTGATTTGGTGGCAGAGGTTTGGATTAAATTCACCAGTGACTGAATTAAATGAAAAGCTGATGTGCAAAGCAGCACCAACAAAAGGATTGTGGGACGGCCTGAACATCAGTCTCAATCCGCCAGCTACATCCATTCCCTCAACAACTCAAAGGCAATGAACAGCGATGTGGCTCAACGTTCACCAGCACTGAGAATACCCTACTGCCGCCCTTATTTCCTCCTGAATGCTCCCAAACAGACGTCACCAGCATGGGGTTGATGTAACTTCTGACTCCAGAGCCAATCCGATGGGGAGAATAAGGTGTAAAGTTTGCAATTGGATGTGGGAAATGAGTCACAGGGTTTTGTGTTGTTTTTTTTTTTTAACCAGAAAAAGTCATTGACAGGCATTCTGAGAGTTTAAAATGTTTCCTAAGGCTCATTTCTTGGTCCTGCCCATGAAGAAAACTGGCAGTTACATCATATGCTAGGAGCCAGGGGAAAAAAAAATCGGGCCCAGAACACATTTCTCCCAAAACCTACGAGACTCACACTTCAGGTTCACCTCATGGCGCAGTATCTGGCAGTTCTACCACTAACAGGGCAGGGGAAGCCCTTTAACATTAAAAGGCTCCAGCTCAAAACCTTGGGAGAACAACAGAACGGGCTTCCATGTTCTGTACTGAGAGTGCACGGGGTACCAATGGGGAGAAATGGGCCCCAGGCTGTTTCCTAACCCCAAACAAAGTGGGGCGCCATCTGTTATCTGCGCTCTAGGAGCGGAGGGGACTCTGTGTTATTTCCTGCCAGGATAGGTGACTAGGGCTCCAGGTTACACCCTGAATTCGGAGTCCAGGATTGTGCTCTAGGGAAGGCTCCAGGGCCTGAGTGCCAAACTCAGCCTAGGGAGTGGGAGAAATTCTATTTTTACCTATTGTCCGTGGGTCAGGGTATCAACACAAGGCTACATACACTTCCACTGATGTCAATTTGCACAAATATCAAGGGTAGAATATAGCCCTTATGTATTAGCTAACCCTTTAGGGTTATCATTGCTGAGTCACTTATTGTGGCATCCAGCGTGGCTTAGTAAAGAAAATATGCTCACCTTTAGGATCAGTGCTATTTTTACCTTTTGTTGCTTTTTTGTCTCCATTCTGCGTTCTCTGTTTCTCTTCCTCTTTTGTCTCTCTCCTCTTTTCTTTTGTCTGCATTTCCTTCCCTTCAGAAACTCCCAATCCCCCCTCAGAAACGTCACTTTTTACCCCTTTTCGCAACCCATCACATGAAGGATAGCCATCAAATAGTTAGTTTGGACATTTAAAGTGTCAGCGTTAGGCTATACCGTTAACTCTGTAATGAGATTAATGGGGACAGTGGCAGAGGAGGAGGGAGTTCACACTCCCCATAGTCATGGTTTCAGGCTGTCTGCAGACTCAGGAATTGCTTTACACTCAGGGTCACAACTGCAAGATTATCTTTGGAACCAAGAAGGCTAAAACTGACTTTTATTCTGAAATGAAACCTCAGAGTCAGCAGAATCAGAATGTGCCTCGGGGACCACATAAACCCATCAAACAGGCTGGATCTAGCCCATGCATTGGGTGTTTGACACCTCTGCTCCATGCTATTCCTTATGTTTTGGGGAAAGGAGCCAAGCCCAAATCCCGCCGGACGCTCCAGGCACGAAGCCATTCCTTGATGCCTGGGCGAGGAGGGCTTCCTGCGTCTTTCCTGAAGTCCCAGTCATGCAGGTCCTTTGCCAAGCCTTGCACTCTAGAGGATTGGGTACCATGTCGGTCCCTGAATTCCCAGGACTAGGAGCTGCAGTCATTTGCTTTGTGCTCAGCTAGAGCTCTGCTCTGTAGAATTGCAGCTCACAGACCAGCACACAGACAGTGCTTCTGGGGCCTGGAATTTTTGTGCCAATGTGATGGGAAAATTGGGTTGAAATGACAGCCTTTCTCTGCAGTGTCAGTGAGATCCCCCAGCTTAGGAGTGACACTACGATAAGCTGCAGCCGTTAATGAGAATGGAGTTTTAGGCCTCATTCATATCATCAATTCCAGAAATAGCCCCCTTGACAAGAGCATAATGGGACTTCCAAGGTTCGGCCTTTGAGAAGGGGGGGGGGAAATGACTCAAATCCTAAAACATTAATTCAGGCCATTCGAGAGGAAAGTTAAAAGTCCTTCAAAATTAATCTGCCTCACAGATGGAAATAATAACCCCCTTTTCAGCTTTGCCTCTGACTGCGTGAGTCCAAATGCAGGGAAAGGCTCTTAATGTAAAGCCCAGTTGAAGGGTTATAGGATTCCTATCACAATCTGGGACATTTAATTGGATTTTTTTTTAAACTGTGCTCTTTTGAAAGTGAAATCAGGCGTCTACGTTTCCATCTTTTTTGCTCTTAGCATTTGCTGGGACTTTATATCTCTGCCACAGCTGCCTTGCTTTGGAGTTTAGTTTGCAAGCTTCATTCACCCCCTTGGATTCTTCCGGAGAAGATGCACTGTCAGAATTTATACGCCCAGGTGTAATCTGTGGTACAGCCCCTTGGATGAGAACTGGCCGGGTGTAATGGACCCTTAGACTCTGCCCCTCAGCTTAGAACTAGAAGATGCACTTCCACACATTTACTCCAAGATATAATCCTCTCGAGTTAGCAATGGGAAATGCCCCCTCAGGTGGAATCTAGACCTGGGTGAATCATTTGTAAATCATCATTTACTTGGCAAATTTCACTTCTTTATCTTTTCGCTGAATCCGGGAAATAGGTCTCAATGGTGATAGATTTAACTGTCATTCAAAATAATATGAAGATATATGGTCCGATGCTGGTCGCTGCTATGGCCCTTTTGCACCAATCTGGCAGTGCAAAAGAGCCAAAAAACTGGCTTAAGCATCCAACTCAGAATAACTCAGTCTGGGGGCATCACCCACCCACCCCAGCAGCTCCCAGGCAGAGGGCATGTCAGGGGTATATTCAAGGAAAGGGCACTGTTGTACTTTGGCAATCGCCAGCTGGAGCAGTGGTCCTCCACAGCTCTAATCAACCAGCATGAATTATAGCAGCCCTGTGGCTGCTCCAGTGTTAGCTGAGGGGCCAAATCAGCTCAGGCTCAGGAGGGGAGAGGCACAAACTATCGTTGTCCTTATCCCTCTGGTTCTGCGCTGAATGGAGCTCAGCCAGTCACAATAATCAAGGCAAGCTTTTATATATTTTGTTTAGTCTACCACTTGTTATTCAAGCTGTATTGCATAGTTGTGATTGGGCCTTATAAATCATGTGGTCTCATTTCTGTTCCTTGACTGGATGAGTGTCACTAGTAGACTCAGGTTTCCAGACGGATTCAAGCATGCAATCTTAACATAAGGATTGCGTGAGCAAATATGCCAATAAAGTTTGATTGCATGAAAGTTCCTGGAGAGCGAACACACAAAGAGCTCCAGTGGGGCTGATGCAAATTTGTTTAAACAAATATTCATGGAACGTTTTGGCAGCAGTTGCCCAACTTGAGCATTGCCCCTTGTGAACCTCCTGCTCCTGAGTTTGGAACCAAGAACCAGACTTGTAAATAGAGCCATATCCTGCTGCGAGTTAACTTGATGCAACCCCACTAAATCCAATGGGATTTCACCTGGAAACTGACTTTCTGCTTTTTACAGCGTTTCCCTGCAGTGTCAGTGAGATCCCGCAGTTTAGGAGTGACACTACGATAAGCTGCAGCCATTAATGAGAATGGAGTTAGGAAGATGAGAGATGAGAACTGGGAAACACAGTTTTAAACAGCTACAGAAATATAATACACACACACCCTCCCCCTGTCCATTTGATGTGAACTGGGAAACACAAGGACAGGGGGAGGGTGTGTGTGTATTATATTTCTGTAGCTGTTTAAAACTGGTTCGTGTCCAATAAAGACAAGCCCAGGAGATTATTGTAATCCACGCAATTTCAGAATCAGACCGGAGAATCAGGAGCTCGGTGATTATTTATCCCAGTGTTTTTGAAATTTCAGTTTTAATGTATTTACCC
This sequence comes from Chelonia mydas, assembly GCF_015237465.2. Taxonomy (NCBI): domain Eukaryota; kingdom Metazoa; phylum Chordata; order Testudines; family Cheloniidae; genus Chelonia; species Chelonia mydas. The sequence continues at coordinate 13,285,989 of NC_051254.2, forward strand.
TTGCAGATGCTTAAGGTGCTGTGTTCTTGGCTTCCCTGTGCTATTAATGATCAGACTCCTCTCAGATCTGAGTTTTTGATGCAGCCATGCGAAAATCCTTAAGGGTATGTCTACACTGCAATTAAACACTCCTGGCTGGCCCATGTCAGCTGACTCAGGCTCATGGGGCTAAGGCTATGGGGCTGTTTAATTGCAGTGTAGACGTTCAGGCTCAGGCTGGAGCCTGGGCCCTGGGACATCCCTTAGCCCGAGCCCCGTGAGCCTGAGTCAGTTGGCATAGGCCTGCCACACGTTTTTAATCACTGTGTAGACATACCCCCAAAGGCTTACAAATTGAAATGCAGACTATACCCACGAATCATTTCATAGATTCACAGATTCCAAGGGCAGACCAGTATGATCTTCGTGTTTGATCTTCTGTATAATACAGTCGAGAGAACTTCCCCAGAATAATCCCCAGAGCAGATCTTTTAGAAAAACATCCAATCTTCATTTAAAAATTGTCAGTGATGGAGAATCCACCACAACCCTTGGTAAATTGTTCCAGTAGTTAATTAACCTGACCATTAAAAATTTATACCTTATTTCCAGACTGAATTTCTCTAGCTTCAACATCCAGCCATTGAATCATGCTATACCTTTCTCTGCTAGATTGAAGAGTACATTACAGTAAAAGCTTTGTTATCCAGCATTTGGGGGAGGTGAGGGGTGCCGGTAAGTCAAAACTTCCGGTTAACTAAGAGAGAGAGAATTTGGGTGTGGGAGGGAGCTTGGGGCAAGGGCACAGGAGGGGGTGTGGGGTGCCGGATCCGGATGGCATTCACCTCGGCAGCTCCCTACAAGTGGTGACATGTCCCTGCAGTTCCCAGGCAGAGGCGCATCCAGGCAGCTCTGCACATTGCCTCTACCCGCAGGTGCTGCCCCCGCAGCTCCCATTGGCCGTGGTCCCCAGCCAATGGTAGCTGTGGAGCCAGCACTTGGGTCAGGGTGCGGGAGGTACACGGAGCCAATGTGGCCACTCCTCTGCTTAGGAACTGCAGGGACATGTCGCCGCTTGCAGGGAGCCACCCGAGCTGAGCGCTGCCCCGATCCAGCACCCCAAAACCCCTCCCATGTCCCAACCCCCTGCCTGGACCTCTGTCCCACACCCAAACTCCCTCTCAGAACCCGCGCCCCGCACCTCTCCTGAAATGCCAGTTTCTAGAGCTTTCCATTTGGTAAAGTGCCAGATAACACAGCTTTTACTGTATTAAGTATTTGTTCCCAATGTAGGTACTTACAGACTGTAGTCAAGTCACCCTTTAACCCTCTCTTTGTTAAACTAAATAGATTTCCCCCACTACTGAAATGTAGCCACCTCTGAAAGCTGATGCTGCAGTTGTTTAGCAGTGCAAGAGCAAAGCTACACAACTATTCAGCTGAGGAAGTGAATGCTGTATCCAGGGGGAATTTAACCTAGTAAACTAAATTAGAACTTGACAAACAGACCAGGGTTCAGTATTGCCAATCCCCAATGTTCAAAATCATGAGTCTAGTCTCTCCAGATCATGAGATTTTAAACACAATCAATTTGGGGTTCTTCTGGAGCTGGGTAGGAAACAGTTTTCTCATCCCACAAAAATGTTCAAGGTTTTGAAAATTTTTCCTGCTCTAAATCAGGACAAAAAGTTAAAATCTCAAAAATTGTAATGAATTGAAAATCTGAAAAATAAAAGATCAGTTTGGGTCAACTGAAATGTTTCATTTCAATAATTCCAAAATGTTTTGTTCCAATTTTGACTTTTTTTCATTTTGTTTACTATAATTAACTTAACTTTCACAACAAAAAGTCATTTGAAACCAGAAAACCAGAAGAGTTTTGTTTAACAATCTCAACTTCCTTTGCAAAACTGTTTTGAGTCAAAAAAGGTCATTGATACCGAACCTTTTCCACAAAAGCTTCGCTTATGATGAATCAGCATTTTCTGGCAGAAAAAAAAAAAAAGTTTAGTCGAAAAATCAGCCCTAGATTCTTCTTGTTTGCCTTCTGGGCTTTGGGCCTTTAAGATCCACATTTTCAAGCTTTTCTCTGCAACCAGGAGGGTTAAAACTTTTTTTTTCTTTTCTTTTTTTTTTATGAAAGTTGAGAGACTCACATAATCCCAGGATCGGAGAATCTGGGGTTTAAAAAAGATCCCTAAATATCACTCACAAAGTCATGAGAGTTGGCAACACATTGAGTTGTACTCTTGCAAACAGAGAGGCCGGATGGGGGTGGTGTGTTAATAACAAGTGGCCAGCAGGGCTGGATTTAGGGGCAGGCGACACCTGAGGTGCCGGGCTTGGGGGGCTGTTTTTGTTGTTAGCATGAATAAATACAGATTTACAGCTCCTAGAGTGCAAATTTATTGTCTTATATGAGAGGGATACATCATACATGCAAATCGTGCATCAAAGTCGTGAAATGGGCTACAAATGCAACAAAAAATAAGGTATTCAAAAGTTTAACAAATGGAGGAGGTGCCAAAGACACTCCTCGCCTGGGGTGCCATTTGGTCTAGGGCCAGTCCTGGTGTCCAGGACCTTGGTCTCAAGACTCATCCAGAGGAAAGCACTTTTCACAGCATATCATCTCCAAGCACCATACTTCTGGGCATCGGCTTAGTGCTGACTTAGAGGAAAAAATGCCAGGTACTGCAACACTGACTCCTGCAGCATCTGGGTATCTTTGGAGGTATGCCCTCAAGGGCAGCTTTGCTTAGCTTGTAATGTTTAACTGGATAATAATTGTGAAGTGCTCGGTTTATGCGGGACACTGTACAAAATCATTTCCTAACTATTTACTCCTCAAGGTAATATCACTGTGAACAGAATCAGAATTAAGCAGCACACCTCCTGCTCCCCTGACACCCCACCCCCACAGTTACTCCCGCCCCCAACAGGACAAGGCTCTTCTAGTTACCCTGCAGCTCCCACTGCAGATATCTGTCCCTACTGCCATTTGCTGCAATCATGCCTTTCTTGGATGGTGAAGATCACGCCGACTAGACTCAGACAGTACAGAATTATCAGTCTTCCCCTTTCTTATGCACAGACAGCTGAACTGATTGCGATAAGTTGCCTTGATCCTTTACCAGCACTTGAGAGCAGCCTTTTTGTGACGTTTGAGGACATCAACCACCCCACCCCTCCACACACGTTAGTTTTTTTGTTATTACGTCTCTGAGCTTCTGGGTTCCCTCCGGGATGGGAAGCAGAGGGGCCAAAGGCCACAAGATGGGGTCTGACAGTTTGGCTAGACATCCGTTTGCTTTACCAGACCAGTTCTCTGAGCTGTAATAATTAAAGAGCACTTGGGTTGGCTGGAAGAGCATCAGGCTGACTGGAAGAGAAGGCACAGCGCTTTTGATTAAGGGCATGAACACTCAGCTCAGACCCGGGCTGCCCAGGCTGCAGGCAACAGAAATTTCACACTAGGCATGCTGACTGGCTTAACGCAGGTATTAGCATGGTCTCCCCCACCCCCTGCACTACATCAACTCACCTGCATAGCCCCACTCATGCTAGTCTCTGGCTACCTTTCCTTAGAGGAACCTTTTGGGGTGTGATGGGGCGGCTGCCCCACACTGGCAGAAAAGGGATTAAAAGCAGACCTAGGGAGGCTGTGCAGGAGGCAGCCAATCGTGGCCGGACTGGCCCATATAAGAAGGAATGCAGAGCAGAGCGGCTTCAGTCACTCCCCAGAGCCTGAGCAGGGAGGGGACTGGACTAGCTGCCTTGCAGGTGGAAGGTCCCTAGCACCCGGGACCAAGCAGTGCTGGGCAGAGGAGTGAGAATGAGCTCCTGGCTGGCTGCTAAGACTGGCATACTGAAACCCTGAGGTAAGGGTGAAGAAGGTGCTAGGGCCGTGAGGAAGTGGCCCAGGGAAAGAGATTGAGGGGTTGGAGGGGACGCAGCAAGTGGCTGCTATCTATGGATTCCTGGGCCAGGACCTGGAGTAGTGGGTGGGTCTGGGTCTGTCCCCCCTCACTCCTGCTCCTGGTCACGGGGGAAGTGGCTAAACAGTAGACTGTGGTTGCCCCTGAAGGAAGTGCCTGGACAGCGGACTGCAGTTCCCCCCTGAAGAGGGGAGAGCCGAGTGTGTGACACAGCCAGAGGGCAGTGTCCTGAAGAGGGTGACCTGGGTCCAGGAGCAGAAGCGGTGGTGGTGAGGCACCACCAGAAGAGGGCACGTTGGCAAACTGAGCGAATCCCTGCTGGCTCTGAGACCCCATGGGCCAGATTTTCAAAAGAGCTCAGTAGACTGGGTACATGTCAGGTGCTCAGCTCCTTTTGAAAATTATGGCAATAATTCAGGGCAATTGCCCATCAGGCCCGGTACTCCCTGACCTAGCCCTGCCCAACCTGCCAGGAGAGCATAAGCAAAAGGAGCAGGGACTTAAACCTGGGTCTTCCACATTGCAGGCGCATGCCCTCACCAGCGGGCTATTGGCTATTCTGCGGTGGCGCTCTCTTCCCCTTAAGTGCGGTTTTGACAGGTCTTGGCTTCCGTGCCACATCAGAATGCAAACTAGTGCCAAAAACCTCACCACGTTTTCACCAAACAATTCTCGTTTTTCCAGCCACACTTATTTCTGATGCACCAGGTCAGGCTCCCCACTCCCTCACACAGTAACTGAGGCTGTGAGGGTGTCAGCACACAGAATTGTCCCATGTACACGTTCCTCGGGATCTTCTTTGTTGCAGGCCCCCTCGCGTTGTTATTGACCCAGGCTCAGACAAGGCCAATAACTCCCAGGATAAAGTTAGGAGAATTCAGCCCGTTAGGCCCCTTGACAGCTGCTCACGATGATGCCGTTAAAAACAAGGGTTGTCTTGCATAAGGGAACCTCCTCCTATGGACTGCTCCAGGATCACTGCTGTAAGCAGGGGTAGGGATTATAACTTGAACTATATTAAATACAGTAAAATCCTTGTTGGTGCTGTGTAATTAAGGTCTCCCCTGCTTTGTGAAATGTGTAATGGGTGGAATCTTCACCCCTGAATGTCAGAAGCATCAGCTTATTGCAAACGGTCCCTTAAAAATGTGCACATGGAAACACGCAAGGCATCAGAATACGGCAAGGGCTAAAGAGTTGGCCGGCTGGCTGATTACCTGGCAAATATTTCTGACGGAAAGCAGAGTTGTAGCCTGACTACATGTAGACTCCGTGATCACAGCCTGAAAGAGGGAGGGAGGCAGAGACATGGAAACCCAAGTAATTGCTACAAAATGGCCAGAGAGCTGTGCTGTACCACACACACCCTTCCCTCCCAGAGCCTGATGTGGACATGCTGACCAGGTGAAATGGGACAGGGGACAGGACTCCACGAGCAGCCACAGAAGGGCAGGGAGAAATGCTGTGTGTGGGGAAGCAGGTCCTGGATGAGACACATGGCACCCTGCTGGGGCTGTAATTAGGGCTGGATAAACTGGTTGTGTGAAAGACAGACCAGGTCTAAGCCTCAGTGTCTTTACCTTATGGGCTGATTGCCCAAATTGCTCAAGGACTCCCCTTCCTTCCTGCAATACCACCCCACTAACCCTCCCCAAAGCACCCCACCCCGCCGTTCTCCGCCTTCTCTTTCCCTCTCCCAGAGCTCCGCACAACATCCGGTAAAACTCCACGCAGACCCCTGGCTGGCTCCTGCACTTCATTCTTGCCTGCCTCAGGGTAGGTCTACACTGCAATCGAAGATGTGATGGCAGCTCGGTTAGATATACCCGCACTGGCTGTAATCCACACACTCCAGAGAGGGCTAGGAACACACCTACCTACACCGGATTCTGAGTGGCCTTGTACAGCCAGCGCTGAAGCCGGTGGCTAGACTGCTATTTTTAGCACACTCATTCAATCAAAGCTAGCGAGGGTAAATCCACCCGCGCTGCAATCACACCTTTGATCACAGAGCAGACACACCCATAGGCAATTGCCAGATTGTGTAGACGTAAGTGCATTAGCTCTGACTGAGTTAGCACGCTAAGAATAGCCATGTAGCTACAGCAGAGCTGTACGGCACGGGCTAACCCCCCTGATTGTACTCAGGCAGCTAGTCTGTATGACTGACCACCCTAGTGTGGCTACACTGATATTTCTAGTGCATTAGTGGGATCTAAGCGAGCGTGTGTACGTCTACCTGAGCTAGGGTTGCCAACTCTCCAGGATTGTCCTGGAGTCTCCAGGCATTAAAGATTAGTGTTTAATTGAAGATGATGTCATGTGATAAAACCTCCAGGACTACATCCAACCAAAACTGGCAACCCTAACCTGAGCTGGAAATTACACCTCTCACTGCAATGTAGACGTACCCTTATAAATCTCCATTAGAAGGCATGCCATGTACTCGCCGGTACAGCAGACAAAAAATGACCGTCTTGCTTAGATCACACAATGTGGGGGATGGACAATCAAAGCTTTTGGGGGCATGGGTCATCATGGGAACATACCATGCGGAGAGTTGGAGGCCTTACCCAGATATGCTTTGGAGGCTTGGCCAGCACCCTCTTCATCTCGTTATTGGTTCTCAGAGAAATAAACTAAGTCTAACATCTCTACAGCGCATGTGCCCACCCTCTGCCCTGTAAGGAGAATATGGGATGCTATAAAGTTTTTATTGCCACTAGTCTGTGACGACTGCATTACTCACGAGTATTGGAGCCATCGGAGAGAGAGAGTGTTATGCAAGACCTCCTAAACAAATGGCAGTAAAATCTTTATAGCATCCCACACCGGCACATAGTTGGGATATGTCACATATTTGTCTTGTTCCCTTTTTATCCTTTTTTTAGTCTCCTTCCACTGTGTCCCCTTGGAAGTATGCTAGTTACTATGGAAACAATGATGTTATGGGTATGGACAGAGCTTCAGTGACGTCCACAAGTGCAGTATGAAAGTGGATTTATATAACAGTTTGTGAAAGAAAGGACTTTGTGAGATGGCTTTCTCGGCCACACGTGGTATCAATCCACAAATGCCAGCAACATACTCAAGGCAAACTGTGCACCCATCAAAGTAATTCCTGGGTCAAGTCAAGAGACTTGAACTGACAAGGGGAAAGACAGAGTGACACACAAAGAGCGGAGAGATCCTAATAGATCTGGAGCTGTGGAATCAGGAGAAATACCCTACAGCTTCTTCCTTGAAAAGAGACATGCAAGGGTTCCTACTACAGAGAAAAGTCTCCCCTACAACCATTGGAATAGGGGAGCAAAGAGAGAGAGTGGGTCAGATCCTAAGTTTGTGTGAATCAGCATCGCTCTATGGGTCTGGCCCATTGTCCTTTGTACCCAGAGCCAGAAAAATCATCCCATCAGATGCATGTCTGGTGTACACCGAAAAGTGCCCAAGTTGCAAGAGGCACATTATTATTGCCCTAAAGGCAGCATCCCTGCCTCTAAGTGGGAGATGCATCATCTGCTACTCAGCAAAGGGCCCTGTGCAATCATGTGTGAATATTGGGTTCAGGGCAAATACACCACTAGGTTTCGGGGATGGAGGGGGCGGGGGGTCACAGAAAATAAGGCGTGTTTAAGAGAGATCAGCAACACAACATGCTCCCCTCCTCCCACTGCATGTTACAAAGGCTGGCCCTGGCACCTGCGTTGCCATGTTTCAGAGGGCAGCAAAAATTGTACCCCACAAGACTGCACTTAATGAATGTTGGCACTAGCAGTGATATAGCTGGTCATATCTACGTTCCTAATTCACAGGGGCTGGGGCCCATTCTAGCTCCCCATGTTCTGGATGAGCCTTTGTCTCCCTTGTACTAATGTGCTTTTCCTGCTGTGGGTATGCATGGGCGCTTTATACACTGCAGGAGCACACCCTGCTGTGCTTGTGTAACACCAACAGACTGCGGTCGTCGGGATCGAACCGGGGACCTCTAGAGCTTAGTGCTTGAGACTCTACTACAGGGGTGGGCAAACTTTTTGTTCTGAGGGCCACATTGGGGTTGCGAAACTGTATGGAGGGCCAGGTAGGGAAGGCTGTGCCTCCCCAAACTGCCTGGCCCCTGCCCCCTTTCTGCCCCCTCCCACTTCCCGCCCCCTGACTGCCCCCCTCAGAACCTACAACCCATCCAACCCCCCCGCTCCTTTTCCCCTGACTGCCCACTCCCGGGACCCCTCGCCCCAACCCCTCCCCCGGTACCCCACATCCAAATCCAACCCCCTCTGCTCCCTGTCCCCTGACTGCCCCATCCCCTGACAGGCCCCCCGGGACTCCCACGCCTATCCAACCACCCCCTGTCCCCTGACTGCCCCCTGGGACCCTCTGCCCCTTATCCAACCCCTGCTCCCCGCCCCCTTACCATGCCGCTCAGAGCACCAGGACTGGCAGCCATGTCGCCCGGCCGGAGCCAGCCATGCCAGCCGTGCTGCCCAGCAGGAGCTCGCAGCCCCGCCGCCCAGAGAACTGGTGGCACAGCGAGCTGAGGCTGCGGGAAAGGGGGGACAGCAGGGGAGGGGCCGGGGGCTAGCCTCCCCAGTCGGGAGCTCAAGGGCTGGGCAGGACGGTCCCGCGGGCCGGATGTGACCCGCAGGCCACGGTTTGCCCTCCTCTGCTCTATCACATGAGCTAAAAGCCAACTGACTGTTAGCTAAGGCTGTAGAGCAGACTCATTTTATCTCTCTCTCTAAGTGGTCTCGGTGCCACTAGATGGGACAGAACACCACACCCAGAAGGTGTGTGGGTTACACTAGCGTGTTGCGTTCTACCACCCATCCCCTAAGAGTGACGGCCACTGTCAGACCCCCGTTGCTGGGACTGATGTACACCACTCCCTCCCCAACTTTTTCACCCATTGAGTCTGATCATTTCAGTACGAGGGCCACTTAGCCGCAATACCCTGTTGTGAGGCAGTTGTTGCCTCCCCTGGTACCGTCCAGCTCTCTGCTACTGTGATGGTTGGACCACTATCCCATTGTCCTTCAGTGGCCCACGGCACACCTTGCTCAGCACCACCCCCTGCTGGCTATGAGTGACTCTTACTCAGTGCCTCTCAGCTGCCCTCCCCATGTTCTGCTCATTGACTCAAGCATCTCCTCTTATTCCATGTCCTTTATGCTGGAGGGGATAATCTGTCCTATAAAGGCTTTTCCATCCTGGGGCCAGAGAGAGGCGGCATCCCTCACAGCTCCCCCACATGGCCAGAGGAAGAGGAATGCCTTTGGAGCAGAGCCAGAGGAACACACTCTCCCTGCTTTGGGGTCAGAGATTAAAAGGAAAGTTCCAGCTCCAGCCATTCCCAGTTACAAAGGGAGGCGATAGCTAAGACTCCCACTCCCTGAGAGCGTGTCCCACAGAGCCACAGGGGAAGCTATCGCAAGCCCATGATCGAGGTCCCTTCCAAGAGAAGCGCACAGATGGAGGGGAAGGTCTCTTCCCCTCCTCCGCAGTTCCCTGCAGGGAGAAACCGGCTCAGCTGCCAAAGCCAGACATTACTGTGCCCAGAGAGATGTCATCTAGAAGAATCCCCTTTCCCTGCAGAGGCTTCCTTGGCAGGCGCTGGGCTGCATGCAAGGAGCTCAAAAAAATAATCAGTGTATTAATAAAGCAGTGGAAGTGACAGACAGATGACAGCCCAGCGCCATCCCAGGGACGTACTGGGGCGAACAAACTTACACTAATTCCCCTGGCAGCCTCCTAAACTCCCCTCACGAATCCCCATAAGGCCACTGGAGCCAAGATTGGTTCTCTGATCAAGATGACCACTACGGTCAATGAACCCCAACGACACCACCTTTTCCTTATACTCCCTGACTGAACCCTAACCACCCTGCAAGGAGAGCACTGGGCCTGATTTACTATTGCCCTGAATTAGTCACAACTATTGCTACAATTTACACCTGGGCAGAATCCTATCAAGAGGGAACATTGTGCGGTAGTGTAAAGAACCACATAAGGGGTGCAGGTAAATGGTGAATCAAGTCCACTGTCTCTAGACCCTTTTCAGACCTCCCCTAGGACCCTAAATAATCCCTGGCCCACCCCTATCATCCCAATCTACTATAGATCTGCGCTCCATTGCTAACCCCTGCCCCCACACACCACCTCTACAGATACAGGTTATAATCCCTCTTCCCTCCTTCTGTCTTGCAAATCCCTGCTGGAAGCCAGAGTGTGCTTTAACCAAATCCCAAACTATTAAAAATACATGAGGCAAAGCCCATGAAAGATTCAAGACAGGGAAATGTAAACCAGCTTGGAGAAAGAGTGTAAAAGTTACCGCTCTGCGGGGTCAATAGCGGCTGCTGATTTAATACAGTGCTTCCTTAATATTGGTAACAAGTGGGTGTCAGGAAACCAACAAGACACAATAACTAAGGGAGGACCACAAAGCCCAGGCCAAGGGGAGGAGACCCTGGACGTGGCTGCAATTAGAGTAATTCATCATCTTGTTCATTTCAGCACTCCCTGTCCTAGCTGGAGAAGGAAAGGTAGCTCAGGCCGAGGGAAATGGGCGTTCTCCCTTCAAGAGGGAAGGGAGGGGGCAGGGCCTGAGAAAACACTCTTCGAAAAAACGGTCAGAAAAGTCGCTCATCTTCAGCAAACTAAACAAATCATCTCTCTCCACCTGTGACCTGCACATGGTTTCTCTAGCCCAGCTCCTGAAACTTAATAATACTGAGCCCTTTGTATCTGCAGAGCTCCAGGCTGGATACCATCCTCCTCCTTAGATTACAGATGGGGTAACTGGGGCACGAGGAGGCTAAGTGACTTGCCCAAGCGGTAAGCGTAAATACACATCTCCCAGGGGCAAAGCCTGGAAGTCAGGTGTCCCAATTCCCACCTCCAGTGCCATACTCCCTGCCCCAGGCAGATGGGGAATACATGCCACGAATCCTGGGCCAGGTTCTTAATCTTCGGAATGAAACCACCATCCTCAGCTCTACAGAGCCACAAAGACTGGTTGGCATGCTGAGGCATGTAAGACAGAGGATGTGGGGTTGGGGCAGTGAGAGGATATATTTATTTATCAGGGGAGTGGTAGAAATTTTAACAAATTTATGTTACATTTGTTTCTTTGCTTCCCTGCCCCCACACCGAGCTGACCCTTCCCCCCCCCCCCCCCCGCCCCACACTCCCCACAGCTCTCTCTGACACCTTCTGTCCCACCTTATGGTTAACGGGGGATGATTTCAAAGGCACTGAGTGAGGTGTCCCATTCCCACTGAACTGGGCGCCTAACTCCCACTGGTGCCTTTGAAAATCTCCCCCAATCTCTTTTTTTAAAGCCACCAAATCCAGGCCTTGGGTTGTGCCTGTTTATATTCATCAGTCTCATCTCTCGCCAGAGGCAAGAGCTCAGGGGCCTAAGCCTCAGGGCTCAGCGAAATCCCTGCCCCTGCAGACTGCACTTCCCACAGAGCTGAGGCTGCCCTTAGTCCTTCCACAGTAGAGAAGCTGAAGGCTCTGCCTTGTGCTCTGCGTGCACATCTTTCCGAGGAGCTCTTGGCAGATGCTACCGATCCCACGGTGCCTTCCATACAACAAGAATTGTTCTCCGGCCCTTGTGCAGGGTACCAGGCCCGTGAGCGGTCACCTGCTCCCTAAGGTGGTGCAGGATGCAGATAATGTGTAAAGTGCTTTGGAGTCTTCCCAAAGGTGCTATTTAGAGGCTGTGTGGCCTAGCGGATAGAGCACTGGATGGGGACTCAGGATGTCTGGGTTCAGGCCACGCACCCCTCTTTGCTTCAATTGCCCATCTGTAAAACAGGGACCGTGATACCAGCATGTTCTGTAAAGCACTTTGAGCTCCACTGATGAAAAGAGCTAGGTATTGTTGTTATGATTAAACATAAAATATTATGGAGCTGATCCGGAGCAGGTATAAATTGGCCTCTCTCCACTGAAGTCAATGCTGATTACACCAACTGAGAATTGGCCCTATATTTCCTAGTTCCCAGGCAGATCTGTATGGCATATTTGCTTGGGTCTTTATTATTCCTTTACCCTTTCTAAATTCCCTTCCATCCATTAGAGGAGGGGGATGAGCCAGAAGCCCCCAGCCAAACTCCCCTGAGCTTTGGGGAAGCTCTGATCTAGTGACAATCTTGATATCTTGAGACCCTCTCTCATTTTAATCCTAGTGACTAAAGCAGGGCAGGCGGGTCACAGAGAGCAATGGGCTCTGTACGATTTCTTGTTTTTTTTCTATCTTTTTAAAACAGGTGAATGACTCAAACCCTGCTATGCACACAGCCGGGCTCCACAACAATGAACTCCTAGCACTGTTACTCACACCCTCCCTCGCCTATGCCCTGCGCTTATTCCTTACACACACTTCTCACATCTTTCATTAGACAGTAAGGCCTGTGGAGCAAGAACTCTCTTTAAATAGAATAACAAGGCCAGGATCCTGACTGGTAACGTGAATACTACATGGGGCCAAATCCTTGTTTTAGATAAATACCTGCAACTTCCACTGACTTCAGTGGGAATTGCATGCCTTTGTCAGGCACTTCGCAGTTGCACAGAGCTTTACAAACATGAATATTCACAACATCCTTGGAAAGTAGGGCAATGTTAATGACCTCATTTTACAGATGGGGAAACTGAGGCAGAGAGGTTAAACGGCTTGCTCGAAGGCACAGTGTGTGTGGCGGGGTGGGTCAGTACCAGAACAACAAGTAGGATGCAGAAGTCGCTGGCTTCCAGGCCAATGCTTGGAGCACTAACCCACACCAGCCCCTGGGCTAAAGATGAATATTCCATCACAGTTCAGGTATTTAAAAGTACCTCTGCCCAGTGAGATCAGTATTAGCTTTCCAGCTTTTATTCCTTATACTTAAAGCATCTGTTTCCACTTCTGTTTTTATAAATAAAAACAGCACGTTGCTTATCTCACCGATTTCTGCTCTCGCTGATGTGGGCTCCTCGCTTGACTTATAAATGCTGTCAAATGCAGGGCACATCATGGACCGAGGGCAGTTTAAAAAAAAGCGGATAGGATCAGAGGAAACAGCAATGGCACCAAACGCCCAGAAATTCCTGCCCGCTGGGGCCCAGATGGATGAGTTTGTCCTGCCAGAGGCTGCCACCTGCAGGCTTTGCCTTATGTAAGTGGCTGGGGGGTGGCGCAACTCATCCCTAGCGTAACTCTTTCGGCCCTCTGTTAGACAAGAGATGGAGCAAACTGCACGCAAAGGCTGTTGAGAAAAAAAAATTAAAAGACCAACTGTTCAGGGGACTGCATGAGGGGTAGATGTCTCATGTTAGTCAGCCTTTGATAAAAGCATTTCACTGTAAGCCAAGCTACAGAAACTACACTGTAAGTCTCTTTTATGTTAAGAGGGGAAAAAAATCCAGATACGGTATCACAAATCGCCTGTCTAAGGTAGCCCAGTCTCTATATGCATTTAGAGAAACAATGTAGAAGATGGAAGAGAATAAACATAGGGTCAATGGACCATGGGCCTTCTCACAGCAAGGTCACTGGTTTGAATCCAGCTCGGACCTACAGTATTTTTGAGAGTTGGCAGATGGCACTACTGTAGATAGTCTTACACATTCTGCTGGACTGACTGCATGTGCAGTTAGACCGTGGTGAAATGCTCATTGTTGTGGTGTAATATTTAGACACTGTGCAAATAGTGACATCCGTTCTCATCTGCTTGAGTCATTTCCTAGGCGCATAGCTGCTACTTACAGCCCACATGAGTACACCAAAACAAAACAAGAACAAACACCTAACCATTTTATATGGTGTCAAAATACTATAGTGACTGAAAATCATTATCAACAGAGCTGTGCAAATAACTGATTGTTTGGTTCTCTGGCCATTCCTAAAAATCGGAAAAAAAATAAATTGTTCAAGTCAAAAAACGTTGCAGTCAAAAAATGTCACCCAGCTGTAATTACCATCTCATGACATTCGTGTAATGAATTGGAGGACCAAGCTCATATTACCTAGTGGACAAGTGTGACCCTAGGTACCTCTGCATTCACACCCTACACATGACTGCAATAATATTTGTTCAAAATATGCCTTGTGTGGTATCATATGAAAGCTAACAACACACTGGTTAACGATATCATTGTAAAATGCACGTGTTCATGCTCCATGTGAAGTTATGAATTCCCTTTTTATGATGTGACTAAAACTTGTTTAAGGTCAGACAGCCCAGCCTTTGGCTAAACAGATTTGTCCTAGACAAAGGAATGTGGGTTTACCTCAATTTACATATTAGCAGTAAACAAAGCCATTGAGTTAAATTAGTGGGGGTTATTCTGAGCCTGAACTTGAAAGACAGAGAGTTAACATGGGTCCTGTACCCCAGAGAGACACAAGAGACCGAATCCCCAGAAGACAAAGACATCCCTTTGGGGATTTAAGGAACACCGACAGAAGACTTCATCTTTATCTTTCACCTTGGAGGCAAAGAACAAAGCGATTTGATCTCTGTGATGGGCCCTGACCAGGCTGGGCAGGAAAAGGCTGGAAAGGAGGCTATGAGTGAGGAAAACCATCTTGAACAAAGACTGTATCTTGCCAAAGAAAGTTTTAGACTTTTACATGCGTGTTTTCAGTTTTATTTGCTTATAACCATTTCTACCTTTATGCCTTTTACTTGGTATCACTTAATACCTGCTCCTCTGTTGTTAAACTTGTTTTAGTTTGACTATAAACCACAACACAGGACTATGTTTGAAGGGGAGGGTGTACTTACCCCACTTAAATTAATAAGTTGTGACTACTGACTCTAACAGAGCAGCGAACTTCATCTCTCCTGTGGATGCTCAGTGGTGGAGATGTTTCTCGGCAGTGCCCAGCCCCTGAGGAGCTCGGGGGCTGGAGTTCAGTGATTGTTGCCAGGTAGGTGAGGCTGGGGCTGGGAGAGACTTGAAGAGCTTGCTGGAGAGGCAGACAGGTCGGAGTAGCAGGGAGCTGACACAGTCTAATTCCCAGCAAAACCAGCTCATGCTGAGGCCGAGAGGAAACAGAGCGAGAGCTCTGGGTATCCCCATTAGTGTGTTACAACAAGTGTCCACAATACAAAAGCCATCCAAGCAGACATTAATTGGGAACCTCGCTGGCAGTCTGAGGCAAGAGGCTAAGGACTGAATCATCCATTGAGACTGAATTCTCTCTCTCTGCCCCAGTGAATGGTCCCTCCAGGTCTGGTGTGAGGCATGCTGGTTAAACAGCATAGTGGGTACCTTTCGCTGGTGCTGCCCCTGCTCTGTGGGCAGGCTCCAGACCTGTCAGCCTGACACCTTACCACTTCCCTCCCACAAATCCAAGCTGCCTGGGCAGCAGAGAGGGACACACTCTTTATTCTCTGACCTGGGTTGCTGCAGGGTAGGGTTGCCACCTGCTCAGGTACTCCCAGGGCTGTCCCTTTTTTGAAGTAGCTGGTCCAAGAAATCGATCAGGGTGCTCAGTACACTCTGCCAGCTGTCCAATGTTATGGGCTCAGGACCACGCTGCATGGCATATTCTTTTGTGCGTCAGAAGGGGGACGGGTCATGCAATCCAGAGTGCACGCAAATCAGGGCAGAATCTTTAACGGGGGACAAGGGGCCCCGTGTGAAGGGAGCCAGGTTTGCAATCATGGGGTGAAAAGCTGGTAAACCCCGATCCTCTGTCCTCGTGCACTCAGCCACCTTCGATTAGTACTTCAGTAGCAAAGGTTGCGTGTGTCTCTTTCCTCCTGCCTCCCCCCCTCACAGTGTGGGCAGAAGCCCCAAGGCTTACAGCATAGCTCTCCCTCTGCCAGGCTACCGGGAGGCATGTGGCTTCCAGAGCACCTACACTACATCATGGCCATTGAAGGGAAATCACTCATTCGCTGATCACTCAGAGCTCCCCTCTGCCAAGGGGTTAGATGATGAAGGGAGCTGGGGAGAGGGTGAGGAAGAGAAAGGTGAGGCGAGGTGACAGAGAGCCTGACAGGAAAAAGATGAAGAACAGAGAAGAAAGCAGGGAGGGCACACAGCTCTTTATACCAGGAACTCTCTGCCTGCCCCAGTCCCCCACTTCTCCACCCAGCAGGCCCCTTCTGAAAACACTTCCACAGTATAGATCAGAGTATCTGCGAGCCAGGCACTGTACAAACCTCTTCCCAACAACTTTCTGACCCTCAGTGTTCCCGAAGCTGGAGCACTGACTCAAACAGAAAACATATCACAGCTCAGACACGGGAGTGGGGTCCCGCAGTTAAATATAAACCTGAAATTTGAGCAGAGCTAACAGGACATGCCCCCTGCTCCACTCCGCTTGCTGCCTCTCCCGTTCCACCCTCCTGTACATGAATTCAGATGGTGAGCTCGTCAGGGCAGGGACCTGATCTCCCTACATCCCTGTACGAAAGCTACTCTCACTGCTGCTGCTACACAAATACAGATGAAAGGGGACACAGGGACAAAGGTGCGGTGCCCCGTAAGGAAAAGTTCTATAGCATTTGACATTGGGAAGGAATCAAGAGGGTTTTACTGAGCCGCAGCGGGAGTCAGTCAAAATGACTCCGAAATCCTCAGGAAAGTAATTGGATGATCACCTATCTATGGGGCTAAGGAAGCATCCTATAGAACCCACAGACAGGGATTTAATTTCCTGCTGACTCCTGGAGGACTTTTCCCCTATGGGCGTGTGGGAGGGGAGGAGGTGGGGAAGGTGGAAGAGCAGAAGAAGGTGAGGAACAGCAGAGGGAGGTGCCATGGGCTAGTGGTAGTTGCCAATGAGGGATTCACAACAGGGTCACTTGGTCTGAGAAAGGACCAAGGTTGGAACAAGCCAGCGGTTTTCCCCACGAGAAATTAGCAAACCTGCATCTGAACTCAGACTGCTCCCAGCCTCCTCCCCCGCACGGCTGCTTGTGCCATGGATCTGATTGAGCGGTGCAGGCAGGGGAGATAGAGCTAATCAGAGGCATGTTGTGTGGTGTCAGCAGCATATGCTGTAAAGCCGCCTGGATCCGCTGCTGGGATAAAGCTCAGGGCTGGGCAGAGTTTACAACAGATCAAGAGTCGTGTCTGTGCCCTGCAGTGAGCGCAAGCAGCCAGGGTCTCAGCTGCACCTCCCGCACTCTCACAGCGATGCCCTCTGAGGGACCAATCAGGGAGGGCCGAGTGCTGAGTCGGAAATCCAGGGCAAGATTAATATTTCAGGCTGTGCCAAGGAGTCCCTGCAAAACAAACAGACAGCAGCCTGGAGGGGACTGTACTGTGTGCTGCCTCCATGCACTGCCCAGCCTTCGTCCCAACCTGCTTATCCCGAGTCCCAGGGAGGGTGGGAAAAGTTGTTAGACCTGTGCCAGCCTGCTGCAGACAGCTGTGGGGGAAAGCCCAGAGGAGCCTGGAGGAATGATGAAGGAAGGCGCCTTCTACCGTGCCCTCTGGGACGGCTGCAGGGGATAGCGACACGCCGGCCTGGTCTCATTTCACACCTCATCTGTTTCTTAGCATCTTCTAGATCAACTGGGCCAGCAAGGCTGGGGCTGCAGCAGGTCCACGCCCTGGGGCCTGAGCAGACTGCTGGCCAGGTGACTAAGAAGAGCTCTGCGTGCCAGAGCCTGGGACAAGCCTGGGGACTCCTCTCTGCGCAGGGAGAGGTCTCTAGCCTTCTCTCCCTTTCTAGGAAGCTGCAGGTGGAATGTTAAACAAAGTTACTGGAATTTCCTGGTGTTGCTGCTGTGGAACCAGTCCCTGGCCCCTCTCCCCTAGGCAATCAAGGTCTGATTCCTTATTCCCTCCCTTCTCTCCTCCTACTGCCCAGGCAGCACCTGGCCCTTTCGTCATGACCAGCCAACTCCCAATCCCCTTCCCATCCTCCCCCCCGCCCAATCAACTAGCATCCAATCCCTCCGTCAGTAAACCAGCATTCCAACCCTGCCCCCAACAGCCAGCATCCAATCTACACCACCCTCCAGTTTCCAAACTTGCTCTCCCCATCAACCTCGACCCTTGAAAAGCACCCAAATCTCGCTTCTGAAGTCACCCAGCTTCCCACTCTTCTCCCCCTCCCTGGACTCGGGGGCCTCTGGGCTTCCCAACAGCTCTGTCAACAAAGACGGACTTTGAAGAAGAGTCTGCTGCACGCAGAGCTTCACGCCTGCTGCAGCGGTAAAATTAATCCTATAAATTGCAGAAGGTGTGGGAGCCCGCTGTACAAAAAGCCCATGTCAGACGCCACTCGGAAACCCCTCATTAGTTCCATGTTATTAGCCTTTGTGCTGCTGTCTGCTTAAGCAGTCCCTCTGAAGGTGTTATATAACCAGGGGGCTGTTTCGTATTCTTTCCCTCCTTGCTTCACGCAAAATTATGGCCCGTTATGTAAGTTGCTGTTGGACACATTTGCATTATTTTTTATTGTCATTCTTCAGAGGACGTTTGACTGGGAATTAGCCTGCGTGTGTAAGACCTTCTTTTCCCCCAGGAGAGGAAGGGATGGGGGAGGGAGGAAAAGGAGGACAGGAGCAGTGGAAGAGAAGAAAATGACAAACTTGCCTTTGCGGCACACGAAGAGAGTTCCGAGGTTGCCGGAGCATTTGGGGCATCGTATGGTTCGGTGACTTTAAAGCTGTCTGACACAACGCGAACGTTTCCCTTGCAAAAGTGAAGAGTCAGAGCAGAGCGAAGAGGTGCCTGCACTGGGCTTCCTGTATGTGTCTGTTTGCATTAAGGTGCTCCCATGATCCCCGGTGGGCTGCTCAAATTCCCTCTTGGGAGATTTCCTGTCTCCCTAAAATTCCCTCTTAATGGTCAATCTGAGTGTCTCTTTCCCATCTAAAAAGCCTTTCTGTGTGGTCTGGTGGTGTAATGCTCTGTTAAACAGTGGCCAGATTTCTGGGGCAAGGAGGTAGTTAGGCAAGGGACTAACAGGCCAAATTCTGTTCTCAGTTATCCCAGTGTAAATGTGGAGTTACTCCAGAAAAGTTACTCTGAGTTTACACCAATAGCACAGAGAGCAAAGTGTGGCCTTTAAAACACACACCCACACACACACACACCCCCCTTTGGGATCCCATGGGATGAAAAGCACCAGGTTAATCAGTGTTTGGGGTTTTTTTTTTATGATCAGGTATAAAAATGCACCCAGGTGTTGATATTTTAACTCTAAGTGGGTGTGCGTGCGTGGGAAGGGTTACACACGCATGAACGCACAGCACAGGGCTGAGGGCAGCTAGGGAGCGGCAGACGGATAGAAGCCTGGAGAGGAAACGGGGCAGAAGGTGCGAACCGTCCATTCCTGAGGCTCAGTAACAAAGACGGACACTGACAGTAACGTCTAGGGTAGAGTCAGGTAACGAGACATTCAGGCAAGAGCAGGGCAGCTCTCCTGGCACGTCTCTCACATGGGACTCAAGTGGGAGTCTATTAAACACCAAACACTCCATTTAATTAACGTCAGGGTTTGAGAAGAGCTGACAAAAGCCAGGAAACTCAGAGCACAGACGACAAGTCACCCTTACCGCTGCTGCGAGAGAGGCTCCAGATCAGCAGCAATTCTGATCCTCACTGGCTCTGGGGTCAATCTGGAGGAACTCCACTGAAGTCAATGGAGTTACACAGGCCGAAGCAAAGGGTGAGTTCAGGGAGAACCAGGAGCAGTGTCTGCTATCCCTGAAAACCTGTCACCGCTGGTGTCACACCCAGGTATTTAAAACGGATTTATTCCATTCCTTCCTTCAGAACAGTCCCTGGGGGTTAGAGAGAGCAGGTGCATGTCCTTCGGAGAAGCTCTGGTGTCAGCAGTGAACCCTACTGAGGTTCTGTGAGGCCCGCAGGGCCTGATTCTCAGCGTGGCACCCCTGGCGGCTGAGGCAAAGACACAGGGCACAGAGGCGGTCAGATGTCACCACTCTGAAGCGGTAGCGCTCGACTCCCACTTTGCGCGGTTGCCAGAGCCGACGCAAGGCGCAGGGTGACAGAGATTCAGACCCACAGAGCACCAGGGGTAACCTGAGTCACGATGAGTCCCTGCGTGTTAGTGATGGTGCTGAGACCCAAGTGCGGGACAAGAGGTATAGCACTTGAAGGAGCAGTGCAACCTTTCCTCTCCAAAATCTCTTGGGGGGGGCGGGGGGCAGAAGCAGGAGGACTTCCCTCTTCAGGGCCCATTTGGCCTTGGCCTGTCTGTTGAGATTGCTGGCAACCGGGTCAGTTAGTGCCAATTTGGAGGGAAATGGTGGTTTTTATGGTGTGGGCAGGCAACCAAACAGCTTTTGGGTGGCAGAAACTTACAGTCACTGCTGACCTTGGCTGGATTTGAACCTATATGCAAAATACTCTACAGTCCACTCCTAATTCCCTGAGCCATCCAATGCCCCCTCTTTTCACAATGTCTATGCTACAAAAGTCACAGAGAGGCTACATTTTTCAGCCAGCTACATGAATTGCAACCACAATATTTGGATGCGCATCCATTTGTTGGAGCAAAAGCCTGCATTTGTGCAGGCAGCCTGGGTCACTGTGCGCACAAATGCAGGCCGATCCCTGCAATAATGGGGCATGTGGTGTTCTGTGCAGTCTGCATGTATAAATGCAGGATGCATGGCATGCGAGCCAAAGCTATCTCCGTAGTTAAAGGAGGTAAAAGAAAGTCTGCTCCCAAGATAAATGGCTGTAGGACACTACAACAAAGGAGCTTAAACCAGAACGTTTCTTTATTTTTACAGTTGTAAAACTATCCTCAAAAGCCTCCTTTGGAAAGTTTACTAACCCCCCCTCCCCAAATTGCTAAATTCAGCAACACAAAGTCCTAGTGGAAGAAGCATCAGTTTTGGGGGCGGGGGCGGGGGGGCAGGGGAGGGGATTGCAGAGCTGAATGCCCGCTGTATGTCCCAAGATATAACCTGGCATGTGGACCGCTTGCCCTAGATACAGTAACAGGACTTTGACATCTCTAGTTTCTACGATTCTCTATTTTAGCCCTGGGATCTCTTCCCCACTGCATCAAGTACACTGCACAGGGGTCTGGGCAAAGCACTCTCTGGTAGAGGGGCTCTGCACCCAGTGAGCTTTGCTTCAAGGATAAGATTCAAATAAATCCCAAGCCCAGGAGAACTCAGCAGGAACCCCCATGGTTTTCCTGATTCCAAGTCTAACCCTTATGAAGCCAAGGAGGTTTGGGTGATTTTGACATGAAATTGCAGCTCAGTCAGGCTTAACTGCAGTTTCGCCAAGCATAGTCATGCTTAGCCTTAGTTTGGGGTCTGTAATGAAACCAAATCCAGGTGAGTTTTGCCTGGGTTTGAACAGGCCTAGTCCTGGCACGTGAGGATTGATCTATATCCAGTTGTTACTCTGCCTTGGCACACATGGGCACCACTTCAGCGTCCAGTCACCAGTCAGCCTTGGCATACACTGACACTGCCCCCAGATTCCAGGCTCCTAGCCAATAAAGCACCACTGGTAGCCAAGTGGCCCTGCCCTCTTCCAGCTGGACCGCTAGCTCACATCCGCTGCTTAGGCCGCACAACGAGAGTTCCACAGGATACACACCCCCGGAATCCAAAAACACTCATGTTCCCACCTGGTGTTTGGTTACCCCCCCAATCCTGCACACACCACGTTCTCCTGCAGGGGCTGCCCAGCAACGGGAGGGGGCACTTGGCATCTGGCATCTCTCTCCCCCAGTGTAATGATAAAGGAAACAAAGCTCCCAGACTGAGGGTCTGAAAACAGGTTTATTCCTGCCCGTGGAGAGACAGAAAACCAAGGAGCAGATTTGCTTTGTAATTCCTTCCATGCACAGAGGGTAAAGATAGTATCTTCCGGTATAGAGATTACACCTGCCGTTAGCAAATGAGTACCAAGAATGGAGCAAGGGAGACTCTGCAGAACCAACACTGCTCCGCCGAAAGGAGTTACTTAGCAGGACTTACACCATCTAACAGCACAGTGGGCTCTGCCCTCCTTATCCCCAACAGCCTCTGTCCTCCTCCCTCACAATCAGTTGATGCATGCTGGCCCCTACCATCCTCCTCCACAGCCAGCTAGCACCACACAGGCTCCTACCCTCCTTATTGTCCCCCACATGGCTGAGCAGTGTCGCGCATTGGGGAGGCGGGGCATGGCCCAACCATATTTAAGCAGTGGTCCATGCTTAATCAGTCCAGCTGCTGCTGGAGCGGTCCAGAGCATTGCTCCAGCTACAATAAAATTTGACCTGTCCAGAGGGAAGGGCAGCCAGGCCAAGTTTCAGTGACTGGTGTTGAGACTGGTGTTGAGACCCAGGGGGTCACAATGCCACTCAAATTTGGTCCACCTGCCCCTCCATCCAGGTGGAGGAGCAACTGGGCCAAATGGTGTTGTGACCCAGAGCACAGGGGCGTCCACCGAGAACTCGACTCCTGATGGCACCGGCTCAGGCATTCTGTGGGTAAGAGAGAGGGGAGACTCCCCAGCTGAGGGAAACCTGGGGCCCCTATGGGATGAGTGGGGGATGAGTAGAACAGGATCCCTGGTGGGTAGGAGGGATGGAGACAGGCATTTGTCCTCCACAAGAAATATTTGAACTGACACCACTGTCAGTAAGCCACTCGACAGAACCTGTAAAGATGGGCTCCAGCTGTAAAATTCTGATCCAGGCCTGGATTTTGACCACCCCAAAAGTTTTGCAGGGCAAAGGGGCGTTTCATTCAGATCCAGAGTTTCGGTTTGGCCCACAAGGAAGATAAGAGTAACTTGCAAGATCTGGATATGGTCTCAGATTTCACTCACCCCCGATATTTACAGTTAGTCATCTTCATGGCCTGGTTTGGGCCCATCTCTAACGTCATCTGCACTCAGACTTGTGGTCAAATTCGGGCTTGTCTATACATGGCATTTCTCCTGATTAACTCCATGTGCGGACATTCTTATTCCAGAACAAGAGTGCCTTGTTCATGTTTAACTTAATGCACCTTGTGCTAAACAGGAGCAAGACACTGTTGTCCAGGAATAAGGGGGTCCACACATGGAGTTAATCAGGAACAACTCCATGTATAGACAAGCTTTATGACCATTATTTCTCTTGCACGCCCCACGCCAATCCCGCAGCCTTATGGCACTTTTTAAAGACCGCACAACTGATCACGCAAAAGGAGGTGCCATTTGGAGGTTACTAAGCATGGGCAACGTCTAGAAAAACGAAAGGAGAAGTGGGAACATGTACCTCTCCCCACATCCTCTTACCTCCTCCTGCCATCCTCTGCACACAGTGCTCAGGTACTCGGACACCAAATTCCCCACAAATCCCTTTTAAGAGTCAAGTTATAATAGAGAGCCTCCCAACCCAAGCCCCAGCAGGATGCTGTAATGGGAGCAACGTGCATTTTAAAAATTAAAGCAGAACAAAAAAAATGTCCACAAAATAAAAGTCGCCGTTAGTTTCCCATTAATATCGTATTATGAGCCTGGCTAAAAAGACCTTCAGGCACCACTCCTGCCCTTACCAGACCTGTCTCCCTCTCTCTCCTGACCCCACTTTTCCTCATCCTCCCTGTGCACTTTTCACTTCTCCGCAGTCTGCGCCGAGAGCTCTTCCGAATGGCCAAGCAAGCTCAAACTTCCCCTCTTCAGCCCGTAGCTGGTAACTCTTTCCAATCCCATGTGATATAATCAGCTTCCCTCTAATGTAAAATGTATGTTCTAATTCTAACTAATAAAGTGAAAAGCAAGAAGGAAGCAGAAAATAAAGCCATCAGGCGCAAGACTGATCTGTGTTTGTCTTCCCCCTAATTCCATTATTGCTTTGAAATGAGGTCTAGATATTACTGTTCCCTCATTAGCAGCTGTTCCGATTTCCCTTCAAACCCATGAGACTGGGCTCTAATGAATCCTGCAGCCAGAAGACAGTTCACTAACCACGGCAAAGAGGACTCAGACAAGAGCAAGGATTAGAAAATCTAGCAGTGCTAATATTAGCCTTTTCCTCAACACCTGTAAGTAGGCAAAAATTTCTACCAAATTGGGAACTGGGGGGAGAAGGGGGGAGAAGAGAAGTGTACCTGTGAGAGAAAGAAAGAGAGAGAGAAAATGACACTGCCTTTTTAATGCACCCGCAATCCATTTACACCTCATAAAATTCTCATCACTTTCACTTGTAACAAGTGCAGTGACCGTATCAACCCTTATTAAAAATATGCTATAATATTCTACGATAATGGCCCCAAATGCGCCAGCCTGCAGTGGTGACAGTGGACCAATCTGGGACACTGCTATAGCGTTTGCTTTTCAGAAGGCCGTCAGGAAATTTCAACTCGCCACTAGCTCCCCTGCTGGTAACTTTGATGGGAGTGTGAAATGTGTGTGTTTGTTTTCACGTAATCAATCGTAAGGGCAGTGGGTGGTAAATGATGGGATAGTCTCCCTGACAAGGCGGTAATAAAGTAACCAAGTGCAGTCAGCTCTCAGCTCCTGGCAGGTAGCCTCTCCTCTCTCCCTCTCTTGCCCTGTTACAACATTTTAAAGGTGGATGCGTCCTTGGTAAAATAAGAGGGTTTTTTAAAATGCCCCCCTATCTGTCCAGTACTCAGTTAAGAAATCAACAAAAAACTTATGCCAGTTAATGAGACTACTTCCCAATATGGTCACTTGCCAAACACCTGAGTGAAGACAAAGACCTCCCTTCGTCCCCTGAGAGTCAACAAACCTAAACTTCAGCAGACTTTGGGGGAAATTAACTGCTACAGCTAAGGACCCCTCCCTGAGAACACCCTGCTCCCAGACCATCAAAGCTAGGACTGTTGGCAAAAGCAGCTGTGCTATTCTCCACTGCCACAGCAGAGCCCAGGGGAAGAAGGCGTGTCTGGGGTGTCCAAACCACACAGGGCTTTAAGATCAAAATCAACACCTTGAATTACACCCACAAGCAAATCAGATGCTTCGTCCTTTCCACCCCACGACACAGGGCTTTGCAGACAGTCCTTGCCCACATGGATCAGTGTGATCCACTCACCCCACTCCAAGTCACATTCCTCAGGTCTCTGCAAACAGGGTAAATCCACCCCTATGCAGAGGGCAGCACAAGGCCCAGGCAGCATGTAAACCCTCAGGGTTGGAGTGGGATTGAAACTGGGTCTCAGCCTCATGCTGGCCCGCCGCACAGGGGGGAGTTTCAAATACGGATACTCTATCCTTTGTCGGCAAAAATCAGGCCCTATCCAGTTCAAAACCCATTTTATAAAGTTGGGGTGTTTTTTCCCCAACACACAGAAACTTACAAAATAACTAACAGGCAGCAGGCAGAGGGTCGCTCAGCACGGTGCAGGATTTTAATACAAAACAGATCTCTCTTGTAAGAGGGCATGCTGTCTGTCAAATATCCTGACCAACGGGGAAGCTCAGCCGCCATTGCAAATCTGTGGGGATGTGAATAACCGGACAGTCCAGCATCACGGCTGCCGCACGTAGGTGTGGCGTCTATGGAACCGCTCCTGCTAACCCTTGCCGTGAATTTCACCCAGCGTGCACATGTATACCACATCTACCTACCATTCATATATGAAAACTACTATCGATGCATAGACGCATCCAAGGACACTTATAGGTTCCCAGGACCCAGGAATTCTTACATTGGCCAGCTCAGAAATAATAAGATGTGGAATAAGATAGGGAGCAGGATGTCATTGGAGACAGAGGATTGGACAGCTAGCAGATAGGGTACTTGAGATCATATCCCCTCCTCATTAGCCAAGGGTGCAGGGAAAGATGGGAGGAGAGCGAGTAGGATCTTGTTCTCCCAAATGTCTCTCATACTGGGTGCCCATTCCTCTGCTGGGCCCTCCCCATCCTGGATCCAACACCCTCTCAGCAGCAGGCTTCATGGCGGCAGCTTTCCCTCTGCCCCACCTCCCTCCCCCAATTTCTTTCATATTGGCCTAGCGAGCGAGACGCTCCCCTAACCTCCCTCAGGATGTTCCAGTCCCGTGCCTGGTTTGACATTCCTGCTTTTGGCTGTCAAGAGCTGCTTGAACTGCACTGCTCATGCTCTGGGGACCAGAGGCGCTGCCAGCAAATACATTAGTGAGAACATAGCAGCCGAGGGGAAGGAGATCAGCCTTATATGTTTTGCCAGGCTTCTTTTCTTCTGCCTTCATTCTATGAGGCCTGAGCTGGATTAAAGGTTATGGTCCGGATCAAGGGTACTTTTCTGCGTGCTAATTGATTTCTCCCTGATCCTGCCTTTCACATCCCATCAGCGACGTGTCATGCCAAATGTGTCCCTCTGACAAGCCCTCAGAGCAACCTCCTGCTGTGTGGGAGAGAGACACAGCCGCTAGCTGCCCCCGCCGGCAGGGTTCCGGTTCCTGTCAATGGGAGCTGACATGGTGGTGTAAGGGCTGCCGGAGCTGGGCTCCAAAACGAGTACTAATTTCAAATAGAAACAACAGGCGCATTGCAGTCATGGTGGCTGCCCATAAAACGGAGAAGTTGACAGAGCATGGAAAAGCAGTGGTTAGACCAAGCAGGAAGCAGGGGTGGCTCCGGTGCCAAACTAACGCAGAGATCCTGCGAGGTGCTGAGCACCTTCAATGCCCACTGATGCCCATGCAAGGGAAGCCTCCTCAGCACCGGGCAGCGTGAGCCCAAGAGAACGACACGTTCCCAGAGAGGCATTTCAGCTGAGCCTTTCTTCTTTGGGCCTGATCATCAGAGCTGCCCTGGGGAGCTGACATCTGCGAGTGACACAAGAGCAAAAACAGGCCCGTTTCCCATGACTCCGGGTGAGGGGTAGCTCTTTCCTCTAGAGTGCCAAGGACGGCCAACTAGGCAGCCTGGCCACTTCTTATCTCAGCTCGAAGTTGCTCTTGGCATCTCTCTTGTTTCCCAGCAATCTGAAAGTTCCTAGGGTAAGCAGCCCAGATCTCACCGGGAGCAGACTGGGCTGGAGGTGAGTGGAGAATCAGAACAGGCATGGCAGGTACCAGCAGAAAGAGCGGGACAGCGTGCAAACCCAGACACCTTGGTGATAAATGACATGGATGTTACTCAGCCATTCATTCACACCGTGTACAAATATTGACTGAGTATCAGCCCAGCGTGTGGTGCACAGCATTTATCTTCCTGGCTCCTGAGGTCTCTGCCAGCTATAGGGTCACAGGAAGGGCTGAGCACCCTCAACTGCCACTGACTTCAATGAGCATCGAAGGAGCTCAGCACCTCACAGGATTGGACCCTGGTCTGTGCTTTATCTATCCAATGTAAGCGGGAAACCTCGGCTTGTTTTGCTCAGCCCAGTGAGCTGGTCTTAGGGCCAGAAGCACGATTCTACCAGGCCACAAAACGCATCTGAAAAATAAAGCTTTTAATCACAACCTGCAATGCTCAGCTGCATGCAGGTGGTGGCCATTTTGCTGAGAACCAGGCTAAGGAAATATGACCCCCATTACAGCAGTATCTGAGCACCCACAACCTCACAACACCTCTACGAGGGAAGGAAGTGCTGTTATGCCCATTACATAGATGCGGAACCAAGGACTCAGGAAGTCTGTCGCAAAGCAAAGACTTGAACGCGAGTCACCTGAGTCCCAGACTAGCACACTAACCATTAGGCTGTCCTTCCTCCCCTAGTAAGTCACTTGTAACAATGACTGAGATCCCAGAGAGGGGCTTTTCTACAAAGGCTCTTTCATTGCTTCAATGATCATAGACTTTGTGTCTCTGTCCAACATTAAGAATAATTTTAAATGTATACTTGATATCAAAGGTATTTTAGTTGCTAAGCCAGCACTAATGCTGGACAGACACTCTGCAGTTGCATTGAGGGGACTCCCCTGTTGGGGAAAACAATCAAGGAAGTCACATTTTTAACAAGACAGCTGCTACCAGAAGGAACACGCTGAGAAGTAACTAAAGATATAAATGATTCCAAGGCACAACACCTGGATCTGTGCTCAAGTCCAGCTCTCAGCTCCAGGCAAAACATGGAAACATTCGGAGTTGGAGCGCGTGCTTGTGCTATTTCAGAAACAGGCCCTAATCCCAAAATTAGGGTCTGGTTTTGGATCCAGATAATTATAATACCAACAATAAGCTTGTCACTTTTAGATTTCCAAGCACTTGAGCCATGGTATGCGGAGCACAAGGAAACATCCCCCTTGTCCTGATTTCCCTTGTGCTCCCTTGTCTGTCCATCTATGGTCTCTTGTCTGTACTTAGTGTAAGCTTTCTGGGGCAGAGACCATCATTTGATTTGATGTTTGTCCAGCATGCAGCACTATGGGGTCCCGGTCCCTGACTAGGGCTCCTAGGTGCTATCACAATACAAATAATAACAACGGCACTCAGAGAGGTAAAGTTACGTGCCCAAATTTTGCAAAAGTACTAGGAATAGAACCCAGGTCTTCTGACACCCAGTGTTGGGCTCGGTTCATCAAACCACCCCATCTCCCTCTGTAGATTAAAGGTGTTCAGATTTGGGATTCCACCTAAAACCCATGTAATTCAATGCTGTACTCTCAAATGCATTTCATGGTTTATTCCTGGCAAGACAGACACCCCCCCAACTTCTTTCAGATCGCCTGGCTAAGCAAGACAGGGAGAGTTTTCCTTTAAAATGATTTTCCTCTATAGTTAGGCAGCAAAAGTAGGTGGTGGTATCAGCCAGATGGAGAGCAAAGAGCAGCAGCTTACTGCTCACCACAGTTTACAGAGTACTTGGGATTCAGGGAAACAAGTGGCGTGCGGGGAAAGCGCCCAGTGACTGTTTGTCCACAGGATGTGTCTGAGTGGATGTGTACACACACTGGGATTATTCACGGAGAAAAAGACAAAGGGGTTTTGGTTACATATTGTCCTCCTTTCTGCTGGCACCTGCACCTTTCATTACAAAACACATGGCAAGGGGCAGTGTCCGGTAATGCCGGTTAAACGCCGTGATTCACTTTCCGTAACTGGAGTAGATTCTGCTCCCCAATGGAGAGCATTGAACTGATTTGGCTAAAATAAGATTCAGCCTGAACAAAACCTCCTTTGAAGTTCAAAGGAGTTCAGATCATTTTCATCTCATTAGCTTTCCGTATTCAGGTACCTCTGTGCTCGGGTCTGACTGCAACTGGAAGCTCATTCCTGCATGAAGTCCAGCCTGGCATTGCAGGTGCAAGGAGCCATACTTATTCTTGGTGTAACTCCAGGGACGTGAATGGGCGTTACCTGTTAAAATAAGGCCACTTATTTTGGATGGAAATGGATTTAGATGTCTAACTTTAGCCATCCAAGTTTGAACTGTTCTGGCTTTACTCTCTCTGTGCCTCTGTTTTTGGAAATAGCGCTGAGAAGGAAGCTGATCTCTTACCAACTCTGCAAAAGTGCTATGAGATCCTCAGATGACAGACACTATTCAGTGCAAATGGTTTATTATTCCTCCCCTCCATACCACAGTTGTGAATGCTTCACCATATAAAGTCATTTTCTACATTTGGTAAAACAGGGACTTTTGCACTCAGCAGATGTAGATATTTTTATAAAAATATTTAAAACTTCTTGTCCGATCATGTTTTTTTCTTGAAAGACAAAGTGCTGAAATAAACCTTCCAGTGACCCTGTTCCCTTTCAAGTCCTTCTGAATCAGGATTAGTGAGGAGGGAACATCGGAGAGCCTGTTTCATTTTGGATAATGCATCCAAAAGTCTGGATCCTTGCTGTATTTGAACTTCCTGGATACAGACAGGCCCCTGTGGTTCTCTCTGGCTGGGTAACTCCCAGCCCCGGCTGACTACACACAACCTGTGCTGCTTAATGTCACCACCTAGGGTCTCCCTACAGCCAGGTCTGGACGAAACAATTGTAGGGTGGTCACTTCAAGTCTCATCTCGATTTTCCAGTACTGTACTTCCTGATTTTGCCCAGGCTGACAATATTGCAAGAGCAGCTGTACAGTCATTGGCTTCTCCTCTGCATCACTGAAGAGAACTGGGTTCAGCAATCAGACCAAGGTCCAGCAGCTAAAATTCACGTTGTCTGGAAGGATGATAGAAACACCCAGGCAGAAGGGAAGATTACAAGGATAACACTAACAGGCCATACATCAGGAATCAAAGTGCAATGTCCAGAGAGCATGCGATTCCTTTACTCCATGTCTCCCTAAGCCACTGAGTCCTTCTCTTTGCTGAACGACAGACGGCACAGTAACAGATGCAAGCAGGGTCAGTCCCCTTTCGCATAACCCTTGCATATAAATGCTTGGGAAAGACAGAACTCCAGTCACACGGGTGGGGGCAGGGAATCCAATCAAAATAGTGCTGTGCAGGGATTGCTTGATGCTCACCCTTCCCGCAGAATCATGCAACTGCTGGATTAACCCTAGAAAAAAAAACAGTGAGTTTTCCCAGGTCTACCCAGGAAGGGGTTTATTATAGCAGCAGTTTCACCCAGAGGCTACACATCAGCCCCTGTACTGGGCCCTTCTGCAGAGAAGATAGGAGCCATCTACATACATACATAACAATCCAACCATCAAACACATATTAACTATGAGGGGCCTGATTCTCTAAAGGTGGCCTCCACTCAGGTGCGTGCCGCTTTGCCCGTACCAGCCTCCGGTCATGCCTTTTAACTTATCACCTGTGCCCACAGGGGATGGATTTTGCACAGGAAAAATTCTAGCACCTGTGTGTGCTGGCAATGATGCACCATAAATGCACATGGTGTGAGCGTTTGCAAGCAAAGGCCAGTTAAGGCCCCAGGGGAAAAAGGTGAGGTCCTAAAGTCTCTCTAAAGCTTAAGTAGAAACAGCCAAGGAAGGAGTGGGGAAAGAATGAGTGCGTGGAGCCATTGAAGGGAGTAAACGCAAAGGCAGCAGCATCCAGCTCCGTCAGCTTTTAACAGACTCTTTTTAAGCAAGGAGAGATGAGACGAGAAAGGTTCTGGGGTAGAGAATGACTCACCCTACGACCCACCACAGCCAAGGCCCAACCCCCTTAGGCATTGTGTACACAGGAAAGCTACACCAGTGTTGCATAGCCCAAAGTGGGAATTTAAACTGGTCTAATAAGACAGGTGTAGAAGGCCACATGGACACTCTTATTTCTTATGCGCTGGCCATCACAGCATGGGGAGTAGATGGCCAGCCCTCAGTGGAGAAAGAGGTGGTTAGGGACTATTTAGAAAAGCTGGACGTGCACAAGTCCATGGGGACGGACGAGCTGCATCCGAGAGTGCTAAAGGAATTGGCGGCTGTGATTGCAGAGCCATTGGCCATTATCTTTGAAAACTCGTGGCGAACGGGGGAAGTCCCGGATGACTGGAAAAAGGCTAATGTAGTGCTAATCTTTAAAAAAGGGAAGAAGGAGGATCCTGGGAACTACAGGCCAGTCAGCCTCACCTCAGTCCCCGGAAAAATCATGGAGCAGATCCTCAAAGAATCAATCCTGAAGCACTTACATGAGAGGAAAGTGATCAGGAACAGTCAGCATGGATTCACCAAGGGAAGGTCATGCCTGACTAATCTAATCGCCTTCTATGATGAGATTACTGGTTCTGTGGATGAAGGGAACGCAGTGGATGTATTGTTTCTTGACTTTAGCAAAGCTTTTGATACGGTCTCCCACAGTATTCTTGTCAGCAAGTTAAAGAAGTATGGGCTGGATGAATGCACTATAAGGTGGGTAGAAAGTTGGCCAGATTGTCGGGCTCAACGGGTAGTGATCAATGGCTCCATGTCTAGTTGGCAGCCGGTGTCAAGTGGAGTGCCCCAGGGGTCGGTCCTGGGGCCGGTTTTGTTCAATATCTTCATAAATGATCTGGAGGATGGTGTGGATTGCACCCTCAGCAAATTTGCGGATGATACTAAACGAGGAGGAGTGGTAGATACGCTGGAGGGCAGGGATAGGATACAGAGGGACCTAGACAAATTGGAGGATTGGGCCAAAAGAAATCTGATGAAGTTCAATAAGGATAAGTGCAGGGCCCTGCACTTAGGACGGAAGAACCCAATGCACAGCTACAGACTAGGGACCGAATGGCTAGGCAGCAGTTCTGCGGAAAAGGACCTAGGGGTGACAGTGGACGAGAAGCTGGATATGAGTCAGCAGTGTGCCCTTGTTGCCAAGAAGGCTAATGGCATTTTGGGATGTATAAGTAGGGGCATAGCGAGCAGATCGAGGGACGTGATCGTTCCCCTCTATTCGACATTGGTGAGGCCTCATCTGGAGTACTGTGTCCAGTTTTGGGCCCCACACTACAAGAGGGATGTCGATAAATTGGAGAGAGTCCAGCGAAGGGCAACAAAAATGATTAGGGGTCTGGAACACATGACTTATGAGGAGAGGCTGAGGGAACTGGGATTGTTTAGTCTGCAGAAGAGAAGAATGAGGGGCGATTTGATAGCTACTTTCAACTACCTGAGAGGTGGTTCCAGAGAGGATGGTTCTAGACTATTCTCAATGGTAGAAGAGGACAGGACAAGGAGTAATGGTCTCAAGTTGCAGTGGGGGAGGTTTAGGTTGGATATTAGGAAAAACTTTTTCACCAAGAGGGTGGTGAAACACTGGAATGTGTTACCTAGGGAGGTGGTAGAATCTCCTTCCTTAGAAGTTTTTAAGGTCAGGCTTGACAAAGCCCTGGCTGGGATGATTTAATTGGGGATTGGTCCTGCTTTGAGCAGGGGGTTGGACTAGATGACCTCCTGAGGTCCCTTCCAACCCTGATATTCTATGATTCTATGATTTCCATATAAGAATGGCTTGTTTTGGTCCAGTTTAAATCAATTGGGAACAGGTCTACCTTAAACCAAAGTAAGCCACTTGTACCAAAATAGAGTCCCACACATGGGTTTAATTATAGGACAGTATCACACCAGGAAGGGGGTGGTCACCTAGGCTGGCAGGATCCCAAAGCAGTTTAGGGCTTTATAGGTCGAATCAAAGCCATTAAACTCCCCTTGGAACTTGATGGGCAGCTGGTGCAGACTACAGAGCACTGGTATAACAGGGTCTCTGCTGCATGACATGCCATTTAATAAGCAAGCGGCTGAATTTTGCACCAACTTCAGTTTCCAAAGGGTCCCAAGGTGGAGAGACCTTATTACAGAGGTCAGCCTCAGGACGTCTAAGGTGTGGATAGCAGCAGCCAGGCTGGCACCACAAAGGAACGGTCACACCATTCTCACCACTCATCAGTGAAAAAAGGAGCCAGTCTTGGCCATTGCTATTACCAGTTTATCCATGCTCTGTCCTGGCTTGTGTATACACACACACACGCACACACACGCTCTCTCTCTCTCTCTCTCTCCCATGCAAATCTTAGTACCCAGAGACAAGCACATCCATTGGGTCTGCTGGTTGCTTATCCCCAACCCACCAGCATTATCCTCAGCATAGCGGGAACAGCCAGCCCTCACCAAGGCCCATCAGCCAGACACTGTCAGAAATCTCAGAGAGTGCCATGTGCCTCAGATCTCAAAGCACGACAGGCAAAGGGAGCATGCACCCCAGGGAGCGGCCCAGCTCTGGGATGTGCCCATCCCTGTTCAGAAGGGATCGGTAGGCTATTGTGCCTTCGAGCATGGGAGGATTAGTAAAACCCAGCATAGACGGTGCCTTCAGGCTTGCCGGCTGTGTGGGTGGGGAGAGCTGCATTTCCCAGCTTCCCTTGTGATCTGCTGACTCCAGGGTGTTAAGAAGCTGTTTGACCGCAAGGGAGCTTTCTCCCCCACCCCCTTTCCCCAGGAGGCAGGGATGCTTTGAAAGGGGCTCTGTTCTGGAAGCAGCTAATCAATCAACTCCAGATGTTGAATCTCCACAGCAATGGAGGGGGGCGGGGGGTATGTGTGTGAG
Organism: Chelonia mydas; assembly: GCF_015237465.2. Taxonomy (NCBI): domain Eukaryota; kingdom Metazoa; phylum Chordata; order Testudines; family Cheloniidae; genus Chelonia; species Chelonia mydas. The sequence goes on from NC_051254.2 coordinate 13,319,710, forward strand.
AGGATGGGGTAGCCAGGCCTGGCAGTCTGGAGCAGAGGGTTATGGGAATCCCTCTAACCTCTGGCAGGCAAACAAAGAGCAAGAGCACCAATAAAAACAGCTGGGTGGGATTGAATGGAGCTACTACAGAGTTCTCCCCCGCCAGCGCAGAGCCTCCGGGCCGGAACTCAGCCCAGCCGGGGAAGGGGCCTCTCGCCACAGGAGGGAGCTAATGAGAAGGCGAGAGCGGCAGGAACCATGGACCGGTGGGGCTTCGGTGCCCCTCCGCAGCAGACAGAGCGCGGTGGGGGGGAAATGCTGCATTTCCCTTTCCAGATCAGACAGCCCTAAGGCTGGCGCCCACCCAGCTCCTTCTTTGAACCTTCCCCCTGCTTTGCCCCAGGAAGTTTGTGCTTCTCGGCCTCCCTTTCGAGGCCCCTTCACAGCACTGCCCTTCCGTGGCTCGAGTCACGCCAGGCTCCTCAGCTGCCACAGCAGCGTCAGCCCTGCCCAACTGCTTGCCAGCTTATCATGCGGGTGTCTCCTTTCCCCCTCCCCCATTCACAAACGGAGCCGAAAGGCCCCTAGCCCTCCCCACTTAATCCCTCCTTCAGACCCACCATGCCGGCAGGAAATCCAACCCATTGTGAGGATTTGGTTGGAGGCCCAGCTGGGAAGAGCTGGCCCTTTGTTCATTTAAAAGCTTTTGCAGAGGTACATGCACCTCTGATTGAATCCCTCTCTTCCCACCTACTGTACATCATTTTCGTGGGTAGACTGTAAGCTCCTCTGGGAGGGAACCACATTCTTCATCGGTTTGTACAGCCCCTAGCACAACACGGCCCCACTCTCAGCTGCGGCTTCTGCTTGCTATTGCAATACAAACAACAAAAGGAATAATCCCCACGGGTGGATGGTAACTGCTCTTGAGGGTGGATGGCAAAGAATCATATACACACGCTCTGAGCATCAGCAATACATACCAGGGTGTTCCCCTCAATACAAGGGCAATATGGCTAGGGAGAACCCAGTGAGATGCAGGGGAGGGAGGTTTCAGAGTAGCGGCCGTTTTAGTCTGTATTCGCAAAAAGAAAAGGAGGACTTGTGGCACCTTACAGACTAACAAATTTATTTGAGCATAAGCTTTCGTGAGCTGTAGCTCATGAAAGCTTATGCTCAAATAAATTTGTTAGTCTCTAAGGTGCCACAAGTCCTCCTTTTCTTTTTAGGGGAGGGAGGAGATCTCTCGACAGGCACTAGCCAAACAGCTGGCCCAGTGGATATACAAAGAGCTATTTAGCCCAGTGACTTCAGATATAACTTCCTGCACATCAACAGTGTAATTTTTAACATCGCTGGTATATTATAAATATATAACGGATAAGGCACTGGCCTCCAAAGCCAGGGATTACGGGTTCACGTTCCATCTGGGGTTTGGGGGTTTTTTTGGGACAATATTTTGGAGGGGATCCAGAGAGACGGTCTTAACCCTCAAGGAGAGGTTAAGAGAATGAAGTACGTTCTGCAAGGCTCAGAGATAATTCACAGGGCCACGGGAAATGGGACCACCTTCTAGAAACAGCATCCGGAGGAGGAAGAATCACTTAGTGGCGGGGGGTGGAGATGGGGTTTCAGGATGGAATCACTAGCTGTGATTTGATGTAACTGGGAAAAAGGTAGAATGGGTATCAGGGCATATTTGGTAACAAAATAGGGAAGATTTCTCCCCAAAGGTGAATTAGATGAAGGAGCAACATCCCAACAGAAGGGGCTGCATCACTCGCTGCTGAAACAATTCAGACTTGTACTTTGGGAATAATCTGGGCTAGATCATCTTCTGGTATTCTAGTCTCTCTCATCTCTAAATTCTAGGGAGGGACTCAGGTCTGCAAGCTGTCTGACGTCAGAACTAGTTTTCCCCACCCAGATCAAATTCAACTCACGGGGCTGAAATTCAGCCCTATTCAGAGGATCAGCCAGCACCAGGATGCGCACCACTAAGACCCAAACGTGTGCACCCAGTCCCTCCTTAGGGATCAGAGAGATCGAACGGAGTATCCCATTGACACCCACTCTAGAGCAGGCCGGAGACAGGTTTCACAGAAACTGCCTGTATAGCTGCCTAGCTGTGTATCAGTGACTACATACAACAATACACCGATATTGTAACAGATAATCAGCACCCCAGAAACAGCAGAACTGACAGGCCAGTCTGGAAGGTCTGTAAATATAAGGGCAATCTGAGATTCCTGGGGGGAATACCAGATATGACAGCCGGCATTAGGGGAACACAGCAACCAGCGCCTCCAGAACACCAGCCATGGGAGATCCGCCAAAGGGTCAGAGTCCAGAGTTTTGGACGCTCATCTAAACAGCATCCCAACCCTTTGAGACTGCAGAACTGGGCTGCCAATCTCCCAAGAACAGGCTCTCTCTGGTCCAGGTTGACAGGATTTCACATTTGGCCAGTAGGAGGTGACTGAGTGCGTGCGGTTACGGGAGTTCACCATACTCAGCCTATACCATAGCATGGAGCACTGGGGCAAGGGGCGCTCAGGACACCGGGCCCACACCACACAGCCAGTATGGGGGGATGCTAGGGGAGCTTCCAACAATTGGCCTGTGTCACGTTGTGGTTTAGGGGGAGTTCTGACTGCCAAAACCCCCAGGCACTTCCTGGGCTTGGCATCTCCAGAAATCAGTTTGACGTAGCTCATTTCATCTTAATTACAAGGGACACAATCTGGATCCCAAGCCTTAAGAGTCAGACGGTATGGCTGCACCAGGCTGGGCATCTGTAATTAACGAGTCAGGCAGGGGGCTGCTGCTGCTGCAGACACCCGTAGGGAACCAGTGACGCTGGACAGACAGGGGGAAGCGAATAAAGTGATTGGGGCAGGAGGGGGAATTGGTCAGTGTCACTCTTAGTTGCCTCATGTTTCTGCCTTCAAGTTGAGCAGAAGCATGGGGAAGCCACAGCTGGGAAGAGTGGGGCAGGAGAGATAGCCTCGGGAATATGGGGAGTGGGAACAGACCACCGCTGGGAAGAGCCTCAGGAGGAGTGGGGCAGGAAGGGAGCCGTGCCACAGGACAGCCTCAGGAATACAGGCGGGGAGGGGGGGAACAGACCACAGCGGGGCAGAGCCTCAGAAGGAGTGGGACAGGAGGGGAACCGTACCAAGCGACAGCCTCAGGAATATGGGGAGTGGGGACAGACCACAGTGGGGAAGAGCCTCAAGAGGAGTGGGGCAGGAAGGGAGCCATGCCACAGGACAGCCTCAGGAATATGGGGGGAGTGGGGGAAACAGACCACAGCGGGGCAGAGCCTCAGAAGGAGTGGGGCAGGAGGGGAACCGTGCCAAGGGACAGCCTCAGGAATACAGGGAGTGGGGACAGACCACAGCGGGGAAAAGCAGACAGTACCTTGGGAGGGACGATCCCAGACATACAAAGATATTTTACACCCAGGAACCAGGAGGTGAGATGGTACGAGAGGCTGAAGGCTCCCAGCTGTCTCTCCTCCTTCTGACAGCCCTTTCCCTCAGGACAGACAGCTGAGAACCAGAAAGTCAGGCCAGCAGGAGAGCACCTAGAGTGCCCTTTGTGACAGCCTCTTGAAGCCAGGGAGAGGGAGACAGCCTGGATGAACTCTCCTGCTCTCCTGTCACAGGCAGGAGGCAGATTGAACAAGCCCCTCTGCCTCACATGCGTTGGCAGATGGTGCAGATTTGACTATTGCCCAGCTGTTTGTATTTTACCAATGCCAGCTTTAGGTTGTGTTAAGACACATGGCAGAAGGAAGAAAGGAAGTGGGCAGGGGGGGACGGGGACAAGGGAAGCAGAGATAAGAAGGCGGCAGAGAGGGAAGGAGGGAGAACCAGAGACACAAAAGTGAAGCTGTTTCTGTGAGGACTCTGGGGTGCTAACAGCAGGGTCAGGCAGGTGAGGACCATGCAGACGGGGAGTTTAGATTTGGTGCCTTAGGTTCCCTCTCATCTGTGCCAGGGTCTTGGGTTCTAGTCACACTCTGCTACTGACTTGCTATGTAGCTTTGGAAAGGTCACTTAACCTGAATGTGCAATCCTTTCCCATCTGGGAGACACTTCCCAGCCTGGTCAGCTCTGTAAAACACTGGGAGCCCCAGCATGGCATTTCATCTGAGATGCTTCAGGTCCATGCACCCTATGAGCAAAATCCTGATTTTGGAGCCACATGGCAGCTCTTCACCCCAATATGCTGCTCTTCTACATCCCAGCACAGGGCAAGATCCAACCGCAAGGTTTTCTCCTGCATCTTGCTGAGACTCTCCATCTTCCCTGGGCTGAGCATGTTTCAAGGATCCGTTTGCAGTGATGGTTGCAAATGGATTCACCTCCTCCTGCTTTGGTACCCGGGGCTCCAGCCATTCTCCTTACTAGGCACCCAGAGGGGAAAACAAGAGAGAGAAAACAACTTTTCTTTTGTAACTTGGAAACTTATCCTAGCGTAGAGTCCCGCAAAGCGAGGCAAATTTCTGCCCCTAGTTGTTTACCTTCCAAATTTCTGCAAATTTCACTCGTGGTTAATTGGAATTCAGACACAATTGCAGCAGCGGCCAGTCATCCTGCCAAGGCAGAGCGCATGGGGGATGGATTAGTGGGATGGGCTTCCAACTCCCAGCCAAAAGAAACCAGCCTGGTATGAACAGGGGAAACAAACCACTTTCTCCCATGACACCCACCCCACATCCAAATAGGAGACTGAGGGCTCTAGCCCTCCTCCCATTTTACTCCCTTCAACAGGGGGAACATAGGTCTCTTCACCTCACCACCCCAGCCTCCTTACTCCCCATAGAGGAAAGGGGGCTCCTCACCCCCTCCACTACATACAATATCCCCAGCAAGAGAGGAGCTCTTCTCCCCATATCTACCTGGGATGGTGCAGAAGGAAGAGACAGGGATCTCTCTGGCCCTGTGCTGGGAAAGGTAACACAGATCTCTTCCTCAGTCCTTGAGCTGGAAGGATTTGGCCCAGTACAATAATTACCTTTAACAACACAAAGGAGAGCCCCACTTGGCTCCCTACCTGGGATTGCAAAGAACTGAGACTAGGTGCGTCTCTGAAAAGCAACCCCCCACCCCCTTAATTAATGGTCTCTTTGTAAAAGGGTAACTGGAAACAGACTGGTGGGAAAGGGAACAGATGCTTATTTTTAACCCCCCCCAGTCTTGAGACAAGGCTGCCCAGAAATGGGGAGGAGTCAGTCACCACCGGACTAAAAAACAAAAACCAAAAAAAAAAAACATCCTGCTATCATTTATTTTTTCCTTCATAAGTGACCCTGGCCCAGCCCCCCTAGATCCAGAGAGACAGATCTCCAGGGAGGGGTTCAGAGGGGCCAACTCACAGCTTCCTAGAGTGGCTGTTATGCATGAAAACCTGAATTTTCAGAGCTGATTTTTCCAGAGCCCAACACATGGAACTCCACGTCCCCTTTGATTTTTTTCTTCTTTTTCTTTCTGCTGGATTCCCCGTCAGTTCACGGCTCGCGTCAATGTTCAAGTTTGCCTGGTGGAGTCGTCTCTTTAATTCAGTGTAAAGGAGCCTGGGGAAATTGAGTTTCTTCTTTCTGCATCCTCCACTCCCCATTATGAAGAAGCCCGACAGTATCCGACAGGAACGATCCAGAGCCAGGGCTGTGCAGTGCACATGAGCAGTGCTGGGGTGATTTCAGGTCACTGCTGCACAATGCCACTAGGAGTTTTGGGGTTGGAGTTTGGTCATGTAGAGACCAGGCAATGTAGAGACTGGACCAAAACCACATCCCAGATCAGAAGCACACAAGAAGTAGGGAGAGTTCAGAGCTGAATTGGATTCTAGGCACTGCTGATGCCTACCCTGAAATAAAGGGCCCTTTAGAGCTCTCTTCTCCTAACAAGTCTGTGGAGATCTGGCTGTGGTATGGGTCCAGAGATTCCATGGCCCTGCACCTTGCACAGTCATTTATAGCAGTATACAGCGGGTGCAAAGTGTTACCATACCAGCAGGGCAGCATTTCACACCCACGTTGCACTGGTGCAAGGCATGGGGCCAATAACCAATCCAGACCATGTAGTTGGTTGGTTCTCTTCTATTTCCAGCTACCAAACTGCATTAAAAGATAGGTGCCAATATGTAATCATTCAACCCTTCCCTAATGCTATTTTTCTGTGTTGGCAATCGCCATGGATACTTTATAGTACATGGTCACCATTGGAGGTTGGTCCACAAGAGACTCGCTCTATGTGCTGCAGTCCACACTACGAAAGAGTTTGAGAACCCCAGGGTACAGCATGAGAAGCAGCCACCAGCCAGGATGGTCAGAGGAGCCTAGATTCCAAAGTCCCATTGAATTTCAATTGTCCTCACTGGTTCAACCCCCAGTGTTCCCCATCCGCCCCCTTGTCTATCAGAAACCAATGTCATGAGAAAGCTTGAGTGCCTCAGTCTCCAATGCTCCACTTCTCTCTCCTCATGGAAAGTCAGAACCACATGGCTGGCTCCTCTGAGGGTACGGAGGGGAGAAGTAGTTTGGTAGGTCCCTCTTCTCCCAGACCAGCAGAACCAGCTGGATGAAGGCTAACAAGGAAAGGCTCCATCCAGATTTGTTTCACTTTTTAAGCAAATTCACTTCAGCACTATTTTCTCCCTCTTCCCCCTTCTCCGCTTCTTCTCCATGTGTATTCTACCACGTGACTGCTCTCGCCGGAATGGTTGTGGAAAGGGAATATTCACAGAAAACAAGTGCTCACAGCAGAAAACTGATTCTAAGAGTTATGGCTTATCCAATCAGGGGCCAGAAGCCCACCGTCTGACCTATGCATCCAATCAAAGACAGTCTATTTAGAATGCTCAAACTAACACTTGCAATGAACTATTTGCAAATAATCAGTCAAGAGCTATTCATGGAAAGGGTCTGGGGAATAAATTCATTTTTTTTTAGAGAAGTCACGATTGGCATGTGGACAGTTCGAGGAGAAAATGAGGCAACATTTGTCTGGTTAATAAATTAGCAAGATAAACTGTTCGCGATGAATTATTCATACTGCTCGGTGGCCATGTGAGAAATGGGGGAAGCAGCAAAGCGTGCCGCGGATTCCTGCAGGAGCTGCACAAGGGCCCCGTTGGCAGCTAGGGAATCAGAAACCAATGAGGCATTTGATTTACATGGTTCCAGGAAGAAATCAGCTCAGAGTAATGATGAGTTTGGTCAGTTTTAATCCTGTAGATGGAGCAACTGGAGGAACGACAGTGGCTGGGGACGTTACTCAGGAAAGCACGCTCCGTGCTAGGGAGACCATGTGTGTGCAGATATTTGCTCACACAGCACATGTCCATCTATCCATCCCCAGCCCAACCTCACCAGATAAGGTGGGCTTTTGCTTCACCATTCAAAATCTGACTAGTGATTTCACTAAGCCACCAGTGCAACCTGCCATTGCACGCCCATCTCTGCACACACCAGACACTCCAAGGCAGGAGAGACCTCTCTTGTTATCTCACTGTCGTTTTCCACCTTTCACTCTATCTTTCCAACAGCTGGTCACGATAGGCAGAGGTATGTGCTTCTCAAAGGCCACTTGGGCAATCAGCTGGCACCTCCTGTAGACAGGACTGTGCTCCCCCAAAGCACTTTGCAAACATTAACTAATCCGTTCTCCCCAGCCTGCGAGCCAGGTCAGTCTGACCACCATTTGATGGACAGGGAATTGGACGCGCTGTGGTTGGGGGAGTTTCTCAAGGACACAGAGGGAGTCAGTTCCAAGCCAGGATTAGCACTCGAGGGCTTCTGATTCCCAGTCTATTGCTCAGACTGTGGCAGTCTCCAGTCCAAGTACATGATGGGACAAAACTAGCCCTGGTCCCTGCCAGAAGTGATTTTCCAAAGGCTGAAGGTGCAGCCGACATCAAGGGCTGAGTTTGATTCCACATCTTTGTTCCCATGTCCTAGCAAGAAGCATCAGCTCCATTACTTCTCATGCATGAGGGTCTCACTGGGGGATAGCCTAACCTTGGTGTTTAACGTGCTTTAACACCCCCCAGACGCACACACACACTTATCCCTGCATTTCCCCTCCTCCCTCCCATGCATCCTAACCTTCTCTCTGCCTTTTAATAGCACGCAGCTCCCAGCTGTGATTCTGAATGCTGGGTTGCGTGATCACAAGTCACTCACAAACACCCCAGCAGCTCCGCCATTTGATTTCACAATCAGCACAGCTATGGATTCAAGGTGTAAAATGACAGAGGGGACTGCAGCAACAGAGACACCCAGGCATGCAGTGGCCCAGCCGCTCGGCGCTAGGCATAGGTGACCCGATTCAGTGACAGTCAAATAAAACCACACTGTCCATCCCTTGATCCAACCCTTTCTGTACAATTCCAAAGCCTCAAACCTCCCCCTGCCCTGCAGGGGGATTCCACTGAATAAAACAACAAGCTCCTGTAAAAATAAATAAATAGATACGCAAAACCACACTCCCCTTCCTGTAAGACAGCCAGCATTTTAAGCTCTCAAATGGTAGCCCCATGTCTCTCTACTTGAGGAAGGCCCCATACCTGACCCTCTTCCTATCTCACCAACCCTGACCCGATCAATGCTATTTTGGACCAGGGAGATTGGTGGAGGGGGAGAAAGAGCGCATTGTACACAACGTCAGAAGGGCCTCCCTGGGAGAATGTCCTGTGGGCAGCTCCACCTCTTTAGAGCCACGAGGCTTCCAGATCTAGAGCTGCCACTGAGTGTGGCTCATTGAGTGGTCTTCCCGATGGGCAGTGTCTGCCGCACACTGTCAACCCCAAGAGCTCACATTCCAAAGAGCTGCCCCCCCCAACCAGAAATCATGGAATTGGCTTAATGCCCATGGGACTCGAAAGACAATACGGGTAGCCTTCAGGGGCTGGAGCCTTTCGGAGATCCCATTTTCAAGCTTTCCTCTGTAAACAGCAGGGCTAGAGAGACGTGAAAATGAAATGGGGGCTGAAATGAAGTGGAGGTTCTCGCATGACTCCAGGAGCTGGGGGTTTGAGGAAGAAAAAACCCAAACATCAAATAGTGAGAGTCTTCATATGAAATTTGGCAATGCGGTATCATCGACACCTGAATTAGCAAGAATCAGGGCACGTGTTAGGTCTGACTCGCTGAACCCAAGGGGGGTCATCACAGAGGAAACCAATAAGCCATTTAGTCCAGCATCCAGTTTCCTAGAGGGAAATGCCGAGAGCTACCCAGATGGCACAACACAGCTCCTTGAAAAGGAACCTTGAGTCTGGAACACCCAGGGCAGAGAACAGAGATGGGGAGGCTCCCGCTAGTGGGAAGGGTGTTATTTGCTTGAGGGGGTTGCTTTTATTGGGAAGGGAGCTTGGGGAGGTTTCTTTAGCAGGTGATTTGGGGGAGAAGGGTGCAGAGCTATCATCTCAGTCAGCTCTTCTGCATTGTCCTGGGGGGCCCCCCACAGCTACAGCCCTTCCCCAGACCCTGGTGGCTCTTGTCCCCTCGCCACCCACCAGGCACATCCCATCTCCGGCCTGGGCTGCTCCCTCTCCCCTGTTTGCGTGGAAAGCACATTTGTCTCTAGTTCCCGCTCTCTCTTCCATCCCTTACTTGACGTGATCTCAGCATGGTATTCCCGTCCCCCTCCCTCCCCCCCCCCGACTTTTTTTTTTAAATAGCTGTCGCTCCCTGTCAGAGATTTCCTCTACATTGACGTGACCTCCAGTCCCCTGAGACAGACGGATGTCTCCGAGATTCATTCTCAGGGTTATAAAAACCAGAAGCCTGTTATAACCTAGTGCTTTCCTTCTACAAGGCAAGCGGGAGAGCCAGGAGCTGGGAACCCAGCTCTGGGAAGCAGGGAGCAGGGGGGTGCCAGGAGTGGGATTAGTCCAACACCAAACCCCTTTCCCACATTAGTGCAGGAGAGGAAGAAGACAGGGTTAGGAGAACTCAAAGCTGCACGGATGGTACCGACCCAGTCTACAGGACACCCTGGCCAAGCCACTTTTCAGGGAGAAAGGAGCAGGAGAGAAAGAAGAGGACAGAAAGTTAACCCACTAGTTCACTGGTTTGCAACCAGGCGTACAAGTACTCCTGGGAGCAGAGCCGTCCCTAGAGGGGTGCGGCGGGGTCTGGGGCAGAAGCGACAAATCCGTCACTTCCGGGACTGACCATGCCGGGCAGGGGAGGCACTGCCTCCCCAAACAACCAGGCCTGGCCCCACCCACACTCCGCCCTCCCAGGGCCCCGCTTCGGAGGAGCTGCTGGGCTCCCGGGGGCTGGGGCCACCCCGCCCGCCTTCCTGGGGCTGGGGAGGCTGCGGTGGCACCACATGCTCTCCCTCCTGGCGCGCTCTCCCTCAGGTGGAAGGGGTGGGGCTGGGGGCTAGCCTCCCACAGCCAGCGGTGTGCGCGCTGGTCCGCGGGGCCTGGAGCGCTTGCCCCAATTCGCCATAACTAGGCAAATACCAAGATGAGTTGATGTACCCCCCTGGAAGACCTCGGCATACCCCCAGGCTCCTGGGGGTATGCCGAGGTCTGCCAGGGGGGTACATCAACTCATCTTGGTATTTGCCTAGTTTTACAACAGGCTACATAAAAAGCACTATCAAAGTCCATGCAAACTAATGTTTCATACACATAATGACTTGTTTATACTGCTCTGTATACTATACACTGAAATGTAAGTACAATATATAGATGCCAACTGATTTATTTTATAATTATATGGTTAAAAATGAGAAAGTCAGCAAATTTTCAGTAGCGTTGTGCTGTGACACTTTTGTATTTTTAGGTCTGATTTTGTAAGCAAGTAGTTTTTAAGTGAGGTGAAACTTGGGGGTCTGCCAGACAAATCAGACTCCTGAAAGGGGTACAGTAGCCTGGAAAGGTTGAGAGCCACTGCACAAGTTCCCTTCTGCAGAGCTGGGTCTCGGGGTCAAATGAGAAAGGCTGTGGAAATGAGTGAGGGCAACACACCTCAGCACAGGTACTGCTCAGGGAGGAACGGCTACGAGTCAGAATTAGAGACAGACCTGACCTGAACCAAACCCTTGGATCCCAGACTTTGCAGGGCAGGAGGTGGATTTCAGATCTGTCCCTAAGCTTTGCCATTCTGAATCCTCCAAACCCCGGCTGCAGACAGGTGCGTATGCGGAGTGCAAGGAGTCGCCGATGGGATGGGAGGAAGAGTCTGCAGAGCCCTTCCATTCTGTGATGTGATCCAGCACATGTGTAGGGGCTGAAACTAGTCTTCTCTGCTGCTTGGAGAAGAGGGGTTAAAAAAAAGAGAGAGATTGACTGCCCTCTAGGACTAGCTAGAATATTGGGTGTGATCCCTTAAACACCTTGAGTACTGGGGAACTAAGCCCTACGCCCACACATTCCCCTCGGACAATATCCAACACCGGACAAGTCTCCCATTCACTGTGATGAGCATGAGAAATTACGCTGAAGAAGAGAATAGGGGAAGGGAGAACAATGATGAGAGAAAGAAAAGTAACAGCAAAGGCCAGGAGGAGCGGTAGGGCAGACAGAAAGAAAAGGAGAGAGAGAGAGAGAAGCTTTTCTCCAGTATCCTCTAGCCTCTCCATTTCCTAGGTGGGAGCTCAACCCTCCAAAGTGACCTCGTGGATGGGAAGGAGACAGCAAGGGGTCTGGCTGGCTAGCTGGGGGTTGTGGGATGGGGAGGGAAGAGAAGGAGATTTGAATAATTTTTGCTACATGGCTAGTTTTAGCCCTTAATTAAAAGATCTCTCTGCAGAGCTCTGATAAAGCAACAGCAGCAGATAAGCCTCTGCCATTCAGGGAGATGGAAGTGCAGCAAATGAAACAACAGGCTCCTCCATTTCAAACCTTTCCAAGGGGCTGGACCAGGGAAACAGTCCCTACAACCCCAGCCATTTCCCCTCAAGGACATAGCGAGGGACACTGGGCTGGACTCGGGCGAGAACTCGCTTTCTGGCTTCTGTATCACTCTGCGTTTCTCCAGTGCCTCTCAGCTGAGGACTGTGAAGTCCTTCATGACTAAGGAACCTCACAGCATGCCTGGGAGATACACAAGGCTCTGCATCTCAGTTTTACAGCTAGGGAAAAGGGCAAAGGGACTTTTCCAAGGTCACACACTGACTCCATCCCAGAGCTAAGAACTGAACCGTGGTCTCCTGAGTCCCACTCCAGTGCTTTATCCACAAGGCCACTCTTCCTCTCCAGAGCATGTTCCTTTCCCCAGGGAAACTAGATCTCTCTGTCCCCAGCTTCTTGCTCGCAGAGGAGAGTCCCCTTAGGGTTCAGCAAGCCAGGTCAGATCTCAGATTCTCCACCCATTTGGCTCTGACAGACAAACACACACAGCTTTAAAGAACCCTGTCCTCTCCCAGGTCATTAGTGTAGAATGCAGGTTAATTCCTTCAGGTGATAATTAAAAGTGAATGAGATGCTAAGGTGTTTTTTTTTTTTTAAACACAGACAACAACAAAGAGCAGCATCACCCCCCATCTCCCACATTGTCAGTGGTTTTCCAGAGTCATGCCAAAGATGCACACATGGTGCCCAGAGCGAGACACGCTGGATCTCCGTCGGCAATGGGCAGAGCCATACACCCAAACAGTCCAAGACACTCCAGTCAGAGAGGCAGCGTGGTCCAAGGGATAGGGCACTAGAAGGAGACTTATGAGCCCTGGCTCTATTCCCAGCCCTGCCCCTGACTTGCTGTAGCCTTCAGCAAGTCCCTTCACCTCTCTGCTTCCCTTTCCATCCTTTGTCTGCGGGCCACATTCCCAGAGGCATTGAGGCAGATAGACACCGAGTGGGATTCTCAAAAGCACCTAAGGAGGTTAGGTGCCTAACGGCCACTGGAAATCACTGTGTTGAGGTGCCTAACTCACCTAGGCACTTCTGCAAATCCTACTAGATTTAGGAGCCTCTGTATCTTTGTAAATCTGGCCACTGGATGCTCGTCGGGGCTGGGTCTATGTTTGTACAGCATCTAGTACAATGGGGTCTTAATCTAGGCACTAGCATAAGGCAAATAATAAACAAACAAGGAGCCATCTGGGGAAACACTTGGTCCTGTACTAATTACAGTGTCAACTGCCCGGTCTGCTACTGGGGGAGGAAAGTCAGACCTCTTCTAGGGCAACTTGCGGTCTGCAGATCATGAAGTTAGGCCTAGCACTGAAGTCTCCACGTAACCACAGAAAGGACTGGAGAAGACGGGGTTGATGGTGGTGGGTTTTTTAAAAGGCATTATTGCTTATTTCTATAAGTCCCAGGAGAGTGGAGTGGCTGTTGGGCTAGTTAGACCATGAGGCCTCCTGGATAAACAACAGGTGTTTAGGAACAGGACGTGCCAAGCTGTATATTATTTATATACATATATATTTTCAGAAGTCAGATATAAAAATTACCCATATGAACAACATGAAGTTCACAGCAGGTGGATAGCAGCCAAGTTACAGTTACCAACAGTAACGAGCATCTCAACAGCACTCTGCAGACGGATAAGGAGTTAATGATGACTCAGTTCCCTAAGAAGCCCATTTTACAGATGGGAAAGCTCAGGCAGAGAGGTTCAGGGACCGACTGCTGAGCAACCTCATACATGCCCCAATGGGAGAAGCTGATCACGCAGTTCTTTCAACAGCTGGCCCCATACACAAGCAGAGAATGTGGCCCCATAGTTTCACATCCTGCCCTGTTCCTTGGCTCTTTGGGGTCCTTTCCATCAGCAGAGTCAGGGCATGGCAAGAGGAGCAGGATTCTTGACAGCTGGGGACTGAAATCCCCATGAAATATGAGGAGATGCAGCCCTCTGTGCCAGAGACCAGCAGCGCTTGCTATGCCAGGTGCTAGAATGCAAAAGCTCTGTGACCTACACAGCTCTCCTCCAACAACATGCCCCCAGATGTGACATGCTAATGGCAGCCCTAGCTCCTCAGGGGCGGACTTTCCCATGCAGTTACAGGCTGAATTAAGACATTACATCAGCCTGGGCTTTCCACTGAGCCCCACCTCTGGCTTGTGAGCAGGGGAGAGAGAACGGGGTGGGGAGGGTGTCCCTGTCTATTACTCAGAGTTTCTCATGTGTCCATATCATGGTTTATTATTGAGCCGATCCCGTCCCTTCTCCCAGTGCAAATGCACAGAGCCCTCGTAGCCACGCTCATCTCTTCCACGGCAAAGGCCGTGGCATTTCTACAACACGAATGCCAGCACTTCACAGGAGCAGACCACTTGAGAGAGGCAGGCCTGCCATTTACAATGGGGGCCGCTCATCCTGTCAGCATCGCTACCCCCAGTCCTTAACACTCGCACACACCCAGATCTGTCAACCAGCGCACTCAGCCGCTCGGCTCCCACCAGAGGGGCCATGCGGAGACAACACAGCGCTCAGCGTGTGATGGGGACAGGCGAAAGCCAGCCGCTTGCACAAAGCACATCACACGGGGTGGAGAGTTAACGAGGCCCGGGAGATGTTAGTGCAGTTCCTCCTCCCACAGGGCCCACCTGCCTCTCCAACGCTGGGAACGGCCCAAAATAGGAGAGCAGAACTCCCTGGGTGTTTGGGGGTGGGAGGAAGGAAAGCAGCCTCTGAACCCAGCAGCAACAAACAAGGGAAGAGAGAGAGAGCGAGCGCCCAGATCAGACACCAAGGATGTTTGTAAACCAGACCCAGGTCTTCATCTTCCCAGCATCCCCTTTGTAACAGGACAAATCCCAGACCTGAACAACCCCAACCCTTGACATGTGTTTGAAGCTGGGAACTGAATTTGTTGGCACGAGCCCCACTATAAATATCAGACCCAAACTGCTTGGGATGATCTGGGCTGCACTGACGCTGGAAGAGGCGACAGGGGTTCATGTTGGGATTGTCTGGGAAACGGGAGATGTGAATATCATTCTGTGCGCCAGTCCCCCATGGCTCCAGAAAGCAGAGCACATGTCCCAGCCAGCTTTGCATGCCGGCCTGCTCCAATGGGGCTATGCTGCAGCCCTTATACAGCCAGCTGGTTTACAAAGACCCTTCACTCCCAGCTTTGGGGACACGGCGTGCAGCGCTGGGGGGGTGCTAGGAAATGGGACTTGTACTGGGGGTTTCTAGGGGTAGTTTCTGGGGGTAGTGGACACAGAACGGAGATCAGCTGCACCTGATGTTTCCATGTCAATGCAACTTGGTCTACTGAGGCTATGTGGAGGGATTCCTGGGTGGCAGGGACACTTGGGAGGCCTGAGCCATGCAGCCAGGGCACTGCCCAGATGGAGACATGGCGCAGTTGTAAGCCCACGTTGGTAACTTCATCTTCCCTTCTCAGAGGGGCTCAGCACTATCTGCAGTGCTTTCTCTCCTCCCCCCTCCCAAGCTCAGAGCTAGCCTCCCCGCAGCCCTCCAGACACCTCGCTGCGCACACTCCTCTGGGAAGCGGCCCTTCTCGGCAAGCTCCAGGCGCGCTGAACTTGCTGTTCTCTCCCCTGAATGCCTTGAATAAACAGAATCAGCTCGCCTCTAATCCCCGCGCTTTCAGGAGCCTTTGAAGTCATTGGCCTCCCTCACTTGTCTCTGGCCTCCGGCCTCTAATCGGCTCACAGTAACGCTTGGAAACACAAACTAACGAGCCCACCGCTTTGGTGCCACCCCTCCAGCATCCAGCTGGTTTCTTCCGAAGGTTTCTTCTCTCTTGGGAGAGAGCTAAATGTACTTAGCAACTCTGCACTGGGATAATCAGCTGGGAGCAGGAGGCAACTGACTGGCAGCTGGGACAGCACAAGTGATTTCATCTGAGCCTTAGAATTTGTTAGCAGCCTTCTCCAGCGCGCGTTTTACCTCGGCACAGCCCGGCAGTGCTGCATCCCAGGGCATATTCATCCCCATGGACTCAGCACTCCCCAAGGCTGATGTATTCCCCAGCTTGTGCAGGAAGGAAGAAATAAGATGTCCCTGTGTCGCTACCAGTCTCCTCCATTGTGATATCAGGGCACTGATATCACAAACTTCCTTGGGTGGGCGCTGTGTGAGCTTCCTCCAGCAACTTTGCCACTGCCCCTCCCCCCTGACCTGCACCCCCCTGCTATTACAGTGTTACTGCCCCCCTGCTCTGCCACTGCCCCTCCCCCTCCCCCCTGACCTGCACCCCCCTGCTATTACAGTGCTACTGCCCCCCTGCTCTGCCACTGCCTCTCCCCCTCCCCCCTGACCTGCACCCCCCTGCTATTACAGTGCTACTGCCCCCCTGCTCTGCCACTGCCCCTCCCCCTCCCCCCTGACCTGCACCCCACTGCTATTACAGTGCTACTGCCCCCCTGACCTGCACCCCCCTGCTATTACAGTGTTACTGCCCCCCTGCTCTGCCACTGCCCCTCCCCCTCCCCCTCCCCCCTGACCTGCACCCCCCTGCTATTACAGTGTTACTGCCCCCCTGCTCTGCCACTGCCCCTCCCCCTCCCCCCTGACCTGCACCCCACTGCTCTTACAGTGCTACTGCCCCCCTGCTCTGCCCCTCCCCCTCCCCCCTGACCTGCACCCCACTGCTATTACAGTGCTACTGCCCCCCCTGCTCTGCCACTGCCCCTCCCCCCTGACCTGCACCCCACTGCTATTACAGTGCTACTGCCCCCCCGCCCTGCCACTGCCCCTCCCCCTCCCCCCTGACCTGCACCCCACTGCTATTACAGTGCTACTGCCTCCCCGCCCTGCCAATGCCCCTCCCTCCTGACCCTCAGCCTCCTGCTATTAGCTCCCCACCCCACCACCAATGCTCCTGCGTCCTGCTCTGCAGGCCCCTGCGGTTCCACCGCTGGCTTCTCAAGCAAAAAGGGGAGGGTGAAAAAAGTTAAAAGCCAAACCACTGCCACCTGTGCCAAACGGCACAGTGTTGAAATGTCACCCAGGGCTTCTCCTCTGTCATTCCAGCCTCGAGACGCGACGCAGGGCATGGCCCCCACCCTCTCTAGCACCAGAAGCCCCAGCGGGAGGAGGCCGCAGGCCCAGAGATTCCCCTCACCAGCCATCAGCGCTCCCTGGAGATGGGGGAAGCTGACTCCCTCTTTCCTTTTATTGACAACAAGGCCAAAAGGCTCTGGTTTCCCGGCAGCGTTTCCACACCCCAGCCGGCCTGGGCAATCGCTAGACGGTAATAAAGCAAGGGCTTGGGCCAAAGGAACCCTGCCTGTCTTGCTAGGTTATTAAGTTTCACCGAGAAGAAAAATGAGCCATCCCGTCTCCCTCTCCCCGCGACCTTTCCAAAACTGCAGCACGTTCCAATCCTTCCCCACCCAGCCATCCTCCCCGGCTCCCTCCCTCTTGCCATTCTCGCCTCTCCAAGATAAATATTTCTCCTTTCCCCTCCTGCCAGGCAGCGGTTCTCAATAATTCTGCACAGTTTTAATAGGCACTCAGCAGCGGCTCAGGTATCTTCTTCCTGCCCAGCAGCTTGGAACTGGCGATTCTAGGGCTATCAACAGCCTCGGCCCCGCTCCCACTGAAGCCAGCTGCAACGCTCTTGATGGTTCAATGGGTGCCCGATCAGGCCCAGTGCATGTGAGGAGGGGCGAGGCTGGCCCCAAGCCAGGCAAGTGGTTGCTTAGCATCCTCAGGGTTGAGAAGGTCAGCCGCAGCAGCGAGCAGCCTGATCTTGTTGCTCTTGACCTCCCCACCATGTACACTGCAAGAGAGAATTCAGATCCCCAGCCCCCTCCCACTGCCTCCCTCCCCCGCCAACGCTTGCTCGATGCCCTACAAACCCAGCGCTGAAGCTGACCTAGAGACTTCTGGGACACCAGCTGCATGGTAGCTCGACTGCAGTGGCTAGCAACTAGAGAGCAGCATGACCAGCCCCATGCATTAAAAAACATCTCACCAGCCTGCTCTCAAAAATCACCATTTTTTAAAGCCAATCTCAAGAGGTTTTTTAATTGTTTTTTTTATAAGAATATTGAGCTTAGTTTGTCCTTGTCCTCTGTGCTAGGAGCCCTTAGGGTGCACTCTGGTCACCTTTTCTAGTTTTCGCCACAATCATGACAGCTAGAAACACTTTTTCTTAAAAAAAAAGAAAGCGGAGATATTATCCTGTAATCACAGGACCGCAGGTACTGGGGCTTTAAGAAAAAACTCAGACTACCACGACGCTCAGGATAAAGTTACAAGCACCGCAAAATTTTGCCAGTAGAAGCCTCTCCGTTATTTTCTGGTCTAATGGAGACCCCAGGTACCATCTCATGTTACTGAACAAGTGTGACAATTATAGATGTAGTAAATGTGCACCACTGTCTGCCCAGAGACCTCTGTCCCTCCAGCCCCAATTATGCAAATCAAGTAGACAGTGACACTTGATCAGTGGTTCTCAACCCGTGGGCCACGGGCCACTCGTGGCCCAATCAGCACAAAGCTGCGACCCACGTGACATCCTCAGGGCCATGCAGGTAGTGTATATATCATGTGGATGTGGCCCACGTAACACAGATTGCTGCATATGTGGCTCACAATGGTAAACAGGTTGTGAACCACGGCACTTGATACTGTAAATAAGGGACGAGCGGCCCCAGCCACTTTATCTGGGCAGCAGCAGCTGCCTCACTTGGAAAACACATGCCAGTTTAATTGGAGGGGAGAGAGGAGAGGAAATATAAATGAGAGAGGAAAAGAGCCTTGTTAGAGGTTATGCAACAATTTCTTAATCAACCAAGACTGCTCTCCAAAGCACAAAGGAGACAGCCGGCTCACGGTTTGGATGGCCTTTGTTTTTGGCCTCAGCTCCCCTGGCTCCGATTGCAAGAAGGTTTGATCAAGGCTGGAGTTGCTAGCTCTGAACAATGGAGAGCGCAGGATGTAATTTAAAGTGACAGTGTTTACTTTCAGGTCTCACGTTTCCAACGGGTGTGTTTCAGCCCCATCAGCCCACACGCCCCAGTTTGTGACATTCTGCATGCCCATCCCCCTACCCCAGCAGCACTACCAGCCTTGACCACCAGCCCTATTTCCCCCCACTGCTCCACCCCACCCTTTGGACTCCCGCTAAAGGATTGATCTGACATAGCTTGTGCTGCACACGCACAAAGACCGATTTGCTTTGGATTCTTCCAGGTAGCAGAACTTCCCCCAAAGTCTCCTGCAGGGGAAGGACCCCTGAACTCCTGCTCCTCCTACAGCCAAAGGGGGAATTGCCCAATGGGGTCTCTGGCTGAGGACATGTCCAAGTGAAACCAGATTTTATGTCACCAAACGGCAGCAGGAGCCACAACAAACAAAATGGTTTATTGGCAACCAAGGGAAAAAACAAAAAGTTCTTCCATCCCGTGTGCCATCCGGGGAAAGCTTGGAGTCCAGGGACATGCAGCCAGAGCGAGACCCCAGCTGGCATAATGGCACAGACACAGACCCTCCCACCCAGAACAGCTGCCAGACACACACACACTCTCACACACATAGGGCAATGCTACACACACACACACACATCCCGACACACAGCTACAAAACACTGTGGCAATGCACACCCCAGCTAGAGACACTCCAGGCTGCATCCTGCTCAGTGCAGGTATGGAGCGTTGTCCTGATGACTGCAAGATAACAAGTGACGAGGAAACTCAGGGACCCCAACCCTGCAGCAATGGGACCCCTCCTACATTGCTGCCAAGTCAGTCCTGTGCAGGAGAGCGACAGCTGCCACGCTGACAGACGCTGGGGACCCCCCAAAGCATAACTCCCCAGCTTACGCTCCAGACCCTAGGCTCTGTAGCTGGGGCTGTAAGGCCATGTCTACACTGCAGATTGGGCATGCCCCCCAGCCCGGGTAAACATCCACTTGACCGAGTGCATGATGAATAGCAGCTTGGACGCTGGAGCCTGGTGGGGTCGGGCGAGCCGCCGAGCTCAGACCCAGAGGCTCAGGCAGACGTGGCCTCGGGCAGCTAGCCCAAGCCACAACGCTATTTGTAGGGCACTAGCTCAAGCAGAGCTAGCGCGTTTCTGTCTCCCTGGGCTGGGAGGCAGCATAGACAGCCCCCCATTCTCTGTGAATCAGGCACAGAGGGGGATGCCCATCACACACTGACCCAGTGGGTTACAGCGGCTGGGCGTGGCCAAAGAGAAAGGAACGTCTAGCTAAGCCCCTTGGTGGCATGATGAGGGTCACACTAGTCTCAAGACAGGCGCACACCCACTCCTTTTGTACTCAGGACCCTGCCTGCCCCACATCAGCTACTGCACCAATGAAGAGACCCAGATGCATTAGCCTAAAATCTGATACACCAGAGGCAATGCTTTGCTGAGGACCCTGACGTACTCCACCAAGTCTGCCGCCTTCAGCTCTGAGCTGGATCGAATCGTCTTCTTGCACAGGTAAAGACACTTGGGTTTTCCCTTATTATTCCCTTTTAATTAAGGGCACTCAGCCTATTTATTTAAATTCCAGTCAGGCTTAAGATACAGCAGCTATGTCCCTCTGCCCTCTCCTCCCGGCCTGGACAAGGGGCTATACGAAGTTGTGCTGGAAACCACGTTAACACAGCTTATCCGTAGCACCTCAAACAAACTGGTTTTGAATCACAGGAGGCCAAATGGAGCAAATGGCATTTAAGACAGTATACAGGCCTTGGCATCTATCTAAGGTACCTACAGGGTAATACCTGAGCACCTTGCTCTCTGTGGTATCTTTATCCCCACACACACTACAATATCACCAGGCTAAGTGACTTGCCCAAGGCCAGACAGGATTATCTGAGGCAGAGCAGGGGATTGAACCCAGGTCTCCTAACCCCTGGGCCACCCTTCCACAGAGCCTAGCCCACTTAATAATAATGCTTTGCCCTTGTACAATGCTTTTCATACGAGGCCCTCAGAGGGCTTTATGGGATGGGGCAAGTATTGTTTCCTCTCCCCCATGCCTGGACCCACCACTCACCCATCCTCAGGGACCGCCTGAAAAGCAGAAGTGTGGGCATCTCAGAAAGCCTGCCTTCAGCCTCACCCAGAAAGCCCCTCCCCGACACTTCCCCAGGAGTGGATCTCCCTTCTCCGGCATTAGTAAGTGACACAAGGGGACACCCTAACCCGATGGGACCTGAGCCCTTCTCACACACATACCTCAGCAAAGTGCTACAATCGAACCTCAGAGTTATAGACACCAGAGTTACGGACTAAGCGGTCAACCACACACCGCATTTGGAACCAGACGTACGTAATCAGGCAGCAGCAGAGACCCACAAAAAACAAAAAACAAAAAAAAAGCAAATACAGCACAGTGCTGCGTTAAACATAAACTACTAAAAAAAGAAAGGGAAAGCAGCATTTTTGTTCTGCATAGTGAAGTTTCAAAGCTGTCTGAGGTCGATGTTCTGTTGTAAACTTTTGAAAGAACCACCAGAACATTTTGTTCAGCGTTACGAACAACCTCCATTCCCGAGGGGTTCGTAACTCTGAGGTTCTGTTGTACAGTGTAGACAAACCCCACAGCACACTGACGGGCGTGATTGGCCACAGGCACCAAACAACAATCACACACACACACACACACACACACACACACAAGGTCATGACACCGAGGAGCCATACCCACACCCATGCGCCATGCCTGCTCAAAGGGCTTGTGTACACTAGGACGGCAAATGGGGTTTTAAAACAGGTTCATGAGCAGGTTTTCAAACACCACGTGGCGCTTGTTGCAGACCAGGCCGCGACAGCTCAGAGCGTGGCGGCTGGCTGCGGTCAGCCCTAGCCAAACAATCCGCTTTTAACCACCAAGGGCTTTGATCGCTTCACCGTGTTTAAACACTTGCCGGTTAATACATTTTAAAGCACCGCTCGGTACGTGCCCACACATCCCTTCCGAGACAGACTGCAGCTGCAAGGGGCCCTGGCACCAACATGACAGGTGGCCAGTGAATGCCACATGCAAGACGTAACATGGCACGATGGGGGACCAAACTTCAGCAGCCTTGAATTTCCCCTGCAGACAGCCAGAGACATGGACAGGGAACACAGCCAGAGACATGGATGGGGACGGGGAACATAGGTTAGCCATAACCCACCTCACACCTCAGCTGCCCACTCCTACAAGGTAAGATGGAGGGAGTGGGAGGGAGGATGAAAAAGAATCAAGCAGTTTCTTCCTTGGCAGCCAGCAGTTACAACAAATTATCTGGCAGCCACTTCCAAATCCAGGCCTACGTGCCAAGAACCGCCCCTACCCCCACTCTGCTTCCGCTCCAGGGATGTAAACAGAATGGCATCTGCCTTCCCGTTTCTGCTGTGGAGTATAAATACCTCCAGCGATCGGAAGGCCCCTTCCCGCCTAGCGCAGGGGAGGAATGGTCACCCTGCCCCGCCAAGAGCTGGCACGCGGCCATATGCAAAGCGACTGCACAGCGAACTCCGCAAGAGTTGCCAACTGCTCTCTACCCCACCACCTCCCCCAATGCTCTCGGTTCGCTCCTCCATCCCGGCTGCAGTGCCAGGCAGTGGGAGGGAGGGAACAAGGCTGCGAAAGGTAGCAACATGGGATGAAACCGACCCATAAATTCCCTCCACGTGCCCAGTTTTACGTCAAACTTCTCGCTGCAGTTTTGGGAATGTCCCAGCTGGCATCTGGACTTTCCAACCTGGGTGCGCAACAGGAGCCTGTGGAGACTAGCGGCTGTGCTGTCCCCTCTGCTCGAGGATGGGAAGACAAGGAGAAGCCATGCAGTAGGAGATGGGCTACAGTGGTAGTGCAGAATACTGGGAGCCCTCATGCTGGTGACCCTGGAGCCTCCTTGCCTTGGTACAGCAGCCAGCATGACCCATAACAGTCCTGCCCCCACAGCTCAATCACTGAACTGAAACTCACCCTTTCCCCAGCCCAGATAAATGTCTATCTGCCATGGGAGGTGGTTGATCTCACAGCTACGGCCCTGGACTGGAACTTAGGAGATCTGAGCCCAGTTCCTGGCTCCGCTCGACACCTTCTGCCTGACCTTAGACCCTGATCTGTTCTGTGGATCAGTTCCCCATCTGTGATATGTGATAAAGAATAAGACTCCCTTTCTCCCACCCAGGGATTTCCCTACACACACCCCCCTCATGAGGGTGTTTACCCCCTCTGAATTTCCCCAAAAGCCCCCGCAGTTTTGTGAACTAGTTACATGCAGTGTTGCCAATTTAGTGATTATTTGGAAATTAGAATTGAAATTGAAACATTAAATACACACTTTAAAAGCATATACAGTGTATTATAAAATACGTGTATCTGAAAAAGTATAATAGATTTGAAAAGTATGAACGTAGACTAGCTTCCTTGTACAGCTGTTTATGACAATGTCAGTGCATTCATTTCAGTGATGTTGGCCAGCCTAATAATTTCAAATTATGATTTGTAAGCAAAGTCTAAATGAGCTCTCTCTGACAGCTAGTGATGAACTGGGGGGAAAGGCTTCATGACCAGATTGTATTTACATTCACTCTTAATCTACCTAGGTATCCAGCAAACAGAGCTGTGTTGCCCAAGTGATAGATTTTGGCTGGGGCTGGGTTACAAATCACTTGAATGCGGGGGGAAGGGAGGTATAATGAAATGTTGTTATTCTTATTGTCTGAGTAAAGGGCAGTAGAACTGTACTTAGCCTGTGCTGGTTGAGGGCGTCAAGAGAGAGGGTGGGGACAGGTGTTTTGCTTCATGGTCTGCCTGAGTCACAAGTACTATTAGACCTGCTCCTCTCTGCTGTTTAAAGACAGAACTGATTAGGCTCCATAGATAGCTGTAGTGATCACTTAACAAAACAAAGACTGAAATCACTGATAATCAGGTCTAAGTGCTTAGACCTGCTGTGGGACAGTGTTTCTGTGGAAGAGACAGCCCAGTCTGCACTAGCAGCGAGGTTCCCCCACTGAGAGCTCAGCTAAAATCACTGAGAGCTGGGTGGAACCTCAAGAGATCAACTCGCAGAGGTCACAGTGGCAGGTGGCCGCAGAAGGTGACGGCACAGGGCCATTGGCAACAGAGTGATGGAGTGAACGGTGGCACAAACAACAGTGGCCAGAGCGAACAGTGAGCAGCTGGAGGAATGAGCAAGGTGCCTTCTTGCCCCCCACCTGGGAGGTGAACTCATGTGAAAGCACCTCTGAACTCTGAGTCTCCACTGACCAAGGACAACACCGGTGAGCGTTAAGGGGGCTGTTAAGAATGCTGGAGACAAAACACAGTTCATGCGAACAAACGTGGCCATGGCATCATACTTTCTATTTAAGCAAGAGATACCAGACACTACAAACTGGAGGCCAATGTTAAGTGCATTGCCACTTGTTCATCCTGAAGTTGAACACTGGCTCCGAACAAGATCAGCAAATGCTCACTATCTTTCTGCAAGAAACTCAGCTGACTGGCTAGACGCATATTGTGCAACAGTGAAAGACTCAACAGTTGAAAAAGTGAAGAACTCTCTCGCCATATTCAAAAAATTTGCATACATGGCTGATGAACGCACCAGTGCAAATGGTCATCAAGTACTAAGTCACTGTGTACGTCATCTTGATGTCAGTGGTAGGCCAGTAGATGCATTTCTAGATGTTCAAGTTATAGAAGACAGATTGGCTGCATCTATGACAACCCACATCTTAGAAGAGTTAAATGCTTGTCAGTGGAACCCCAAACAGACGGCTGCTTGTACATTTGATGGAGCTGCAAACTTCTCTGGAAGACATGGTGGAGCACAAGCTTTGCTCAGAGAAAAGTGTAACCCTAATCTCTCCTATACACACTGCAGAGACCATCTACTCCAACTAGCACTAATACGAGCTACAGACTCTTCAAAAGACATTTTAAAAAGCTATAAATTTAATGTCTTCATTATATTCTTTTTTCAGCAAGAGTCCAAAAAGACTGAATATCTTGGAAAATATAGAAGATACACTGGGACTGAAGTTCAAATTAGTCCAACCTGGGAAAACCCTCTGGCTTTCTCATGAGTGATCCTTGGCTGTTGTCTTAAAATTACTCCAGCCATTATTACTGGCTTTGGAAAGTATCTACCAAGATGGGATGGATCTAAGTAGTGAGACTGGTGGATTACTTTTGCTACTACGTTCAGAGAAGACTTTTGCCATTCTCTCTCTTGTAAGTCTACTGTTGAAACCACTTAGGTCATTAAACAATGCCATCCAGGCATCTGCTACAGCAGTTGTAGATCTTTGTCCAGCAATAGAAGCTACATTTGGATCAATCAGAGAGCTATCCCATTGAAAAAGTACTGGAAGAAGCAAAGACTTCAGTCCAGAAGTTGACTAATGAAGGCATTTATATCGAATCCTTAAGTGAAGAGGACAAGAAGTGTTTGTTAAGACAACTGAAAAAGTACACAGACTTGATTCTTAAAAATCTACAACAGCGACTTCTAGATTCTACTCAACCTCTACGTAGCTTTTACAGATCCCTGTCTTACAAAACACCGACAGTTGAGTTGAGTGAGGCACTACCAGCAATGGGGCTGCCATGCGATCAGGACAGAATAGAGAATTTGAACACAGAGTGGAATATCATACGATGAATGAATGAAGATTTGACTTCAACTTCTTTTTTATCATCACTAGTGGCTTGACTCGATCTTTGAGCTACGTTTCCTGGGCTGAAAGAAGTAGGAATTCATCTCTTGCTACTCCCAGGCAGAACAGCTACAGCTGAGTGTTCTTTTTCATCATTGAATAGAATTTTGTGTTTTGAAAGAAGTCGCCTTCTGCCTGATCATGGGAATGAACTAATGAGCATATCAATTGAAGGAATGGAAGTACCGGACACAAGAGAAGCCACCAAAGGTGAATGCATTGCATTCAAGAAGTTCATTAACAGAGTTGTGCAAAATTATAAAAAGAAACCAAGAAGGATGTAGACGTACTGCTTCATAGAAGGCTTGAGAAGCCAACTTTAATTTGTGTGATGATTTTAAAATCTAATAAAATGGTCATGAAACATTTTTCAGTTTTTACTACGGTGCCATACAGCCCACCTTCACCCTCACAGTCTCACCCCACATCGGCCCTGACCCCCCGCCCCTGTAAATTTGAACACCCCCCCTAATTTCAATTCCTGGGGAAAACACTGCTCCTTATCAGCAGCTTATCAAAACCGTAATAAAGAGTGCATGAATGCAATCCAAGCAGAGGGATGCCATGTGCTCAACTCAGCCTACAGCAAAAGCTCCCTCTGCAGCAGAAGCCTCTAGACTCAAGGAAGCCTTTCAAGTGTTACCCTTCTGCCAGGTAGAGCCAGCAGCAACAAGGGCTGGGTTTGGGATCTAGGGGTTCCTTTTCACCAGTACAACACAAAACCAGCTCGAGCCCCAACCCAGGGACCTAGGACAATTACACACCACCCCCTGGGCACCTCTAAGCGGCAATAGCTCCCCTCTCGCAAGCACAGAGTCTGAGTGTCCCAAAAACTTTTAATAAAAGGAGGGAAGTAACTCAGCATTAATTTGGGAAAACACTGCAACTAGGGTTCATAAACCATGAGCAAAAGACCCACCCCCAAATAAGTTGGGTAGTATCCTTTTCCCCTCAGGTTCTTAAGTCCCACAACCCAAAAGTCCCTGTAATGTGCCTGTCCCTTCTCTGCACCCCACTCACAGTTGCTGTCCTTGGCCAATGCAGCCTCAAAGTTCAGAGGCTTATCTGCAGAGTTCACCTCCTCCTGGAAGGAGCGGGGAGTAAGGAGGCACCTTACACGCTCCGCTGCTTGGGCACTCACTCACCACCCCGCCAGCCGATTGCCACGCCTCTCTGTGGGGCTCTCCTCTGGCCCTCTCCACCAGCCTCTTTGCTAGCCACTCACTGCATATCTCTGCCAGCCACCCTGCTGGCCACACCTCTCCACCAGCCTCTCTACTGGCCACTTGCCACGCCTCTATGCCAGCCACCCTGCTGGCCACGCCACTCCACCAGCCACCCAGCTGGCCACTCACCAAGATGTCTTCAAGGCCCACCACTTAACACAGCTCTCAGTGATTTCAGCTGTTAGTGGGGGAGGCTCACTGCTGGCACACACTGGACAGTCTCTTGCAATAGAAACACTGTCCCAAAGTAGGCCTAATACTTAGACCCAGGTATCAGTGACTTCAGCTCCGCAGTACATAATAAGACTCTCAATTAAATCTAAATAAGCTTTTATTATATTGTAGAAAGAGAACAGGTCAAATGCTATCTGGAACCCTGAAATAGAGCCCAAGCCCTCCCCTCTCAACTCACTGGGCTTTGGAACCCAGGTCCCCTGCCTAGCGAGTCCCATTCAGTTGAGGGTGAGTCCCTCCATTAGGGCATGCCAGGTACAGTTCTGCTGCCCTCGATTCACACAACAAGGATAACAGCTCTTTATTACTCCTGCCCCAATAACAAGGAGACTGGGGATCCAACCCCAGTCACAAGTGATCATTTGGGCAAGCAATCCCATCATGCTGAGCACCTAGGCAGGGTGGGTGGGGCCCATGCAAACGAGATCAGTTCCTGAAGTTCTTTTTCACAACTCACCACTCGATGTGAGGGGAGAGCTCATTCAGACTCTGCTTACACAAGTAACAATGGTGCCATTATTTGTGTGTTAGTAGCACACAGAGGCCTCAACGGAGATTGGGGCTCCATTGTGCTAGGCAGCGTAGGGACAGGTGGCAAGAGACACTCCCTGCCCCACTGAGCTTACACTTGACAGAGACAGACAAAGAGAGTATTATCATTCCCATTTTACAAGTGGGGGCTGAGGCAGAGACAGATTAAGTGATTTACCCAATGTCAGAAAGCAAGTCTGTAGCAGAGCTAGGAACTGAACCCTGAATGCTTTAGCCACAAGACCACCTTTTCTGGCTGGGAAAGACAGCATCTCTGCCAATGCATCTGATCAGATGAGGACAAGTTGTTTGGGTTTTTTTTTAAATGCATAGTATTTAATCGAAAGCATCCAGGCCACTTAGGTCAGCCCTAAACTGGGATGTGTTCATTAAGTCACACAGAGCTATTGATTCAGGAGCGTTCATTAGAATTAGCTGTTCAAATATAGACCTAAACTGGAGCCTCGCATGTGAATCGTTAGCCATTGCTCTGCCAGTTTCAATCCTGGAATACCTAGATTGGCTTTTGGAGTTAACCACACATTTGTCTGCCACTTAATTATAAGGCTCTTCATAGTCTTTACTAATGTACCTCTAAAAAAATGCAGACTGCAGGAGATGGGAGCCGCTAGGTTCCCATCCAGGCAGTTATTAAGCCATGGTCGTGTTGCCCAGGGATTAGGGCAGGGGACTGGGAACTGAGACTCCTGGATTCTGTTCCCACTTGGTCACTGACTCATGTTGTGACTTTGGGCAAAAACTAGGATAATTTTTTTTTAATTGAAGCAACCATTGATTTTGGGTGTGCACATCAAGCCTCCTTCAGCCAGATTTTCATTGAATCACAGAACTGTAGGGCTGGAAGAGATCTCGAGAAATCATCAAGTCCAGCCCCCTGCACTGAGGCAGGACCAAATAAACCTAAGATCATCCCTGACAGGTGTTTGTCCAAGCTGTTCTTAAGAACCTCCAGTGATGGGGATTCCACAACCTCCCTTGGAAGCCTGTTCCAGAGTTTATAGTTAGAAATTAGGGAAAACTTTCTAACCTAAATCTCCCTCACTGAAAATTAAGCCCATTACTTCTTGTCCTGCCTTCAATAGACACAGAAAACAACTGATCCCAGTCCTCTTTACAACAGCCCTCAACATATTTGAAGACTTATCAGGTCCCCCACCCCGCCCTATCTTCTTTTCTCAAGACTAAACATGCCCAGTTTTTTTACCTGTCCTCATAGCTCAGGTTTTCTAAACCTTTTATCATTTCAGTAACTCTCCATTCAATTCTCTCCAATTTGTCCAGATCTTCCTTAAAGTGTGGCATCCAGAAATGGACACCGTACTCCAGTGAGGTTTCACTGGTGCCGAGAAGAGTGTCCTACACATGACACTGCTGTTAATACATCCCAGAATGATAGTAGCCTCTTTTGCAACTGCATCTCATTATTGACTCCTATTCAATTTGTGATCCGCTTTAATCCCCCCAATCCTTTTTTGCAGTACAACCACCTAGCTAGTTATTCCCCATTTTGTAGTCATGCATTTGAAGTCCTTTGTCCTTGTCTTTATTTTGTCTTGTTGATTTCAGACCAATTCACCAATTTGTCAAGGTTGTTTTGAAGTGTAATCCTTTCTTCCAAAGTGTTTGCAGCCCCTCCCAGCTTGGTGTCATCTGCAAATTTTATAAGCATACTCTCAAAACTATTAGCCAAGTCTTTAATTAAAACAGTTGAATATAGAGCTGTCAGTTAACTCACACAATTAACTCAAAAAAATTAATCACGATTAACAAAAATTAATTGTGATTAATCACACTTATAACAATAGAATACCAATTGAAATTTATTAAATATTTATGGATGTTTACTACATTTTCAAAAATATTAATTTCAATTCCAACACAGAATACAAAGTGTACAGTGCTCACTTTATATTATTTTTTATTACAAATATATGTACTGTAAAAATGATAAAAGAAATAGTATTTTTCAATTCACCTCACACAAGTACTGTGGTGCAATCTCTTTATCATGAAAGTGTAACTTACAAATGCAGATTTTTTTTTTGGTTACATAAATGCACTCAAAAATAAAACAGTGTAAAACTTTAGAGCCTACAAGTCCACTCAGTCCTACTTCTTATTCTGCCAATCGCTAAGACAAACAAGTTTGTTTACATTGATGGGAGATACTGCTGCCTGCTTCTTATTTACAGTGTCACCTGAAAGTGAGAAAAGGCTTCACATGGCACTTTTGTAACCGGCATTGCAAGGTATTTATATGCCAGATATGCTAAACATTCGTATGTCCCTTTATGCTTCGCCCACCATTCCAGAGGACATGCTCCCATGCTGATGATGCTTGTTAAAAAATGTGTCAATTAAATTTGTGACTGTACTCCTTGGGGGGAGAACTGTATGTCTCCTGCTCTGTTTTACCCACATTCTGCATACATTTCATGTTATAGCAGTCTCAGATGATGACCCAGCACATGTTGTTCATTTTAAGAACACTTTCACAGCAGATGTGACAAAACGCAAAGAAGGTATCGATGTGAGATTTCTAAAAATAGCTACAGCACTCAACCCAAGGTTTAAGAATCTGAAGTTCCATCCAAAATCTGAGAGGGACAAGGTGTGGCTCATGCTTTTAGAAGTCTTAAAAGAGCAACACTCTGATGCAGAAACTACAGAACCCGAACCACCAAAAAAGAAAATCAACCTTCTGCTGGCAGCATCTGACTCAGACGATGAAAATGAACATGTGTTAGCCTGCACTGCTTTGGATTGTTATCAAGCAGAACCCATCATCAGCATGGAAGCATGTCCTCTGGAATGGTGACTGAAGCATGAAGGGACATATGAATCTTTAGCGCATCTGCCACGTAAATATCTTGCAACACCAGCTACAACAGTGCCATGTGAACACCTGTTCTCACTTTCAGGTGACATTGTAAACAAGAAGCAGGCAGCATTATCTCCTGCAAATTGTAACCAGCCTTGTTTGTCTGAGTGATTGGCAGACCAAGAAGTAGGAGTGAGTGGACTTGTAGGCTCTAAAGTTTTACATTGTTTTATTTTTGACGGCAGTTTTTTTGCAAAGAATTCTACATTTGGAAGTTCAACTTTCATGATAAAAGAGATTGCACCATAGTACTTGTATGAGGTGAATTGAAAAAACACAATTTTTTTGTTTTTTTACAGTGCAAATATTTCTAATAAAAAATAAATATAAAGTGAGCACTGTACATTTTGTATTCTGTGTTGTAACTGAAATTAATATATTTTAAAATGTAGAAAACATCCAAAAATATTTAAAATAAATGGTATTCTATTGTGGTTTAATTGTGCCATTAATCACAATCTTTTTAATTGCGTGATTAATTGCGATTAATTTTTTTAATCGCTTGACAGACCTAGTTGAATAGTACTGGCCCCAAGACTGACTCTGCTAGGACCCCACTAGATATATCACCCCAGTTTGACAGTGAACCATGGAGAACTACTCTTTGAACCAGCTGTGCACCGACCTCGTAGCAATTTCATCTAGACCTCGTTTCCCTGGTTTGCTTATGAGAACGTCACATCGGACTGCGTCAAAAGCCTTACTAAAATCAAGATATATCATGTCTACTGTCAGAAACCCCATCAAAGAAGAAAATTAGGTTGGTTTGGCATGATTTATTCTTGACGAATCCATGCTGGCTATTCCTTATAACCCTGTTATCCTCTAGGTGCTTACAAATGGATTGTTTAATAATTTGTTCCAGTATCTTTCCAGGTATCAAAGTTGGGCTGACTGGTCTATAATTCCCCAGGACCTCTCTGTTCTCTTTTTTAGAGATAGGTATTATGTTTGCCCTTCTCTAGTCCTCCAGAAGTTCTCAAAGATCATTGCCAATAGTTCCGAGACTTGGAGCGGTGCTAAGTACCCATAACTCCTACTGCCATCAGCTGGAGTGCTGGGGGGAAACAGGCCTTGACTTCTGCACCTCAGTTTCTCCCTTAGTAAAATATGAAGGATAATATGAAGCCTCAGACAGGTGAGGAGACATAGTGGATTTATATACCTAGAATGCTTGGGTGCATCGTTCAATGCGGTTTGGTTCTGGAGGATTCGTGGGAATCTTTTTTCCTGTTTGAGTTCCACTGACCTCAAACTCCCTGAGCTCCTGGTTTGAACAAATCCAAGTAAAACCCAGTTGAAGTGATCGAATCCCACTTGCTTTGGAGATGCGCACGTTCTCCTGAACCACATATCAATCCCAGGTTCAGTGACATCCGCGATTCTGGGCACCATTTTGAGTCAGCAGTGAAATTGGTACTCAAAATTCCCAAAACCTTACTGAAGATGTCTGAATGGAAAGGTTTATGCAAGTGCAAGATGGGTCCTAGCCACACTCATCATATCGGAGCTTCTCCAAAGCTCAGGCATGACTGCCTGGAAAACAAGAATTCCATTTTGCAAAAAGTTAATTGGAACAAAACCAAAACCTTCTGGAACTTTTTGCCAAAAGAAACAACCCACAAGAATGACCCATTCCAGAACAGTCAATAGCCCCATGGTCCAGGCTCCCACCTGGGATGCGGGGGGAGGGATAGCTCAGTGGTTTGAGCATTGGCCTGCTAAACCCAGGGTTGTGAGTTCAATCCTTGAGGGGACCATTTAGGGATTGGGGGCAAAAATTGGGGATTGGTCCTGCTTTGAGCAGGGGGTTGGACTAGATGACCTCCTGAGGTCCCTTCCAACCCTGATATTCTATGATTCTATGTGGGAGACATCTGCCTGATTTGGAG
Source organism: Chelonia mydas (assembly GCF_015237465.2). NCBI lineage: Eukaryota > Metazoa > Chordata > Testudines > Cheloniidae > Chelonia > Chelonia mydas. The sequence continues at coordinate 13,352,053 of NC_051254.2, forward strand.
CAGGGGCTTGAACTTGGGTGTCCCACATTCCAACTAAGTGTCCTAACCACCAGGCTACTGGCTGTTGTGGGGTGGGTGGATCAGTCTCTCTCACCCTCCCCCCAGAAATCCTATCCTGGTCCTGAGAAGCCTTTCAGATGATATGTTGGTTTCAATGAGATTGTTTCTGTGGAGGGGAAAAATTCACTTTGCATGAATCGCATCTTCTGACAAAACATCGACATGTTCCTGACCAGCTGCAGGCATGATCAGATCAAGCCTAGAACCAGGGCAGCTCAAACTCCTACTGTCTTAGCTTCCAATTTTATTTCCCAACTACTTCCCTGACTTCTCACATCCAACCTGTGGTCAGTTTCACTGGACACAGTTCTCCTTTCTAGAACACACCGTATATTCCATGTCTCAAATCTTGGTCCCAATATAAGCAATAGGAGACACTCCATAGGCTTCAGTGGGACCAGGACTGGCTTCACATATTCCCCCCAAACAACGGTCAAACAAATCTTTCTTTCTTCTTCATCAACACAAAAGCATCAACCCTGCTCACTCTCCAAAAACAAGTTGTCCCTGGTTCACACTAACTGGGGATATAATGGCCTTGAAGTTGTTCTAATTCAGTTTATTTCCTTTCTGTGAGTTCCAATCAGTGGCGTCCTGAGCTGAAGCCCAGAGAAACAGCCAGAATTTCAGATTTAATTAAACTTCACTGAGGTTGCTGCCGCCCTCCTCCGATACCAGCAATGGTGTCTTTACAATTCAGCCTTTCAGACTCTAGAAGCACAGAGATCACTGAGCTGAAGGAGAAGGCATGGATGGAAGCCCCTGACATTTCATTAGGCCTGCCGCAGAATTGCAGCCGGCTGGGCATTGCCTCTCACTGCAGTTCAGACCTTTTGCTAACACAGCTCTGGGAGAGAGAAAGTTCCATCTCTTGGCTGTGTCAGATCACACAGTCTGGACCCTGCTAATGGTACAGGGCTCAGATTTTAATGCAAATCCCAAGAGCCGCCACACACTTGTCAGGGCAAGATGCCCACAAGGTTTTGTTATGCCCCCCCCCGATCTTTGCTATTCCTTGCAGGATGCTGCAGGTTGAACGGAGTGAGAGAGGAGGCTGAGCTGTCCCATTCTGGCCAAATACAAATGTTTTTTTCCAGATTTACTTTGTTAAACCAGAGGAGCAGGGTGTTCTCGGGGCAAAGTGAGGGGCTAATGGCTGCAGCCCATATGTACCTCCTTCCCTTCAAGAAACAGAGGAGGGGTTTAAAATCAATCATCAATAAATACCCCCCACCCCGTGACAGTCCCCAAACACCCTCTGCTCCTGCTGCATGGGCAGCATTCAGTGGGGATGAGGAAACTGCCATCAGAGCCTTGCCTATACTAGGGAAAGGCTCAAGGGATGCTGGTGCTGATGTTAGCAATGTTCAGATCCACTGCATAGACAGGACTGCAGCTGTTTTTGACACCGGGTCTGTTAGGCTCACTCTGAGCAGCCACCGCCAGTGTTTGCAGGAAGGGAAAGTCCAAGGGTCCTATGATGCATCAGCACTAGGGGGCAGATTTTCAAAAGAGCTCACTCCCATCTAGACACCTAAATAAGAATCGGGGGGGTGGAAATCAGAGCCCCATTGAAATCAATGCCAAAACTCCCATTGTCTTCAGTGGGGCCAGGATTTCACCCTGGATTTTCAATATGGTCCAGCACCCACCATGCTGAGCAGTATTTTAAATTTGCTCATTTAGTTTGGCAGTTACATAGGAGCTGGGCTCTTTTAAAACTCTGACCTAACACAACTCATCCACTGCTGATGCCTGATGCTGGTTTTGCTTCTAAAGACCATCGCCACTAGCACAGATCTCAGCAATGTGTGCGGATGAACCAGTGCTGAAAATGAGTCTGGTTCTACGAAGTCCATTCTCAGCACAGTTACTCCAAGCTGCCTGTTTGGAGGGAGAGGGGGCCTTTAAAAAAAAAAAACACAAAACTTGCACATTGTCCCAAGGCAGCTCCCAGCAATGGGGTGCACACGAAGAGGCAGCACGTGGAATAATATGCGCAAGTATCATTGATTTTGTTACTTGGATTGTAAGCTCCATGGGGCAGGGACTGTTGTGCTGTGATTGTACGCCGCCAGGCACAATGGGGTCCTGGATCATGACAGGGGCTCCTAGATGGGAGAGTGATCAGTAAGGAGAAGAACTGGAAAGAAATGTTGCGTACAGACCTGCAAGCTCATTGTCAGAGCTGGATTGCAGCTACTGTGGGCAGGGGCCTGGGGCTCCAGCTCAGAATTTGGTGATGTCAAAAATCTCAGTTTTCATTTAAAACAAACAAAAAAAAAATCTAACCCGCTGGTTGCAAAGAAAAGCTTGAAAAAGTAACCGTGCCATGCTGCCTGCCTCAGTCGTCAGCAGCCTCTAGAGTCAAGGAAGAAGGCATCTGCCCTACCACCAACAGAGCAGACCAGACCAGGTCACCTAATCAAAGGGGAGCCCTGTCATACCACTGAGGGAGGTCACCCTGGCATGAGTGGCCCCTATGTGAGGATGTGCCTAGGACCCACCCTTAGTCCAGCCCGGTTCATTGTCTTGGCAGAGATCTGCAAACTTTTCTATTAATGTTTTCGGCACAGGTGCTGACAAGAGATTGGTCCCGTCAATTCTAGCAGTGAGATCCTTGGCAGCGCTGGTTCAGGGGGACGCACTGCTAACCCCCATGATCAGCAAGGGGTCAGTTTCCCAGGATGTACAGGCTTTAGGCACTTGGAATTATAATGTGCTCACTGCCTCAGCTTCTTGGTCACAGCACAATGAAGGGCTGTGTGAATGGATGATTATTCAGCTCAATGACAAATTAACTGGATGCCATCTCACTCCTTCCTTTTGCCATTTAATGTGGCTCATCACAGGTACTTTTCATCCTAAACCCGGTATTCCAAACCATTATGTCTAACAAAGGCAGCAATTGAGAAAATACTTTCGACCAACGGCATCATGGGATGCATCTCACAGAGCAGAGTGAGTGGCACAGAGTGACATTTCCTTACAATTGGGTGTTTTCTTGTGGGAAAGGGACACGATCAGTGTGCAGCCTGACCAACGCCGGGAGGCAAAGTTCTTGACTGCCCCCCGTAGGACTGGGATACCTTGACGAGCAGGAGTGCAGGAGGAAATGGATACATCAAAAAAATAATCAGAAAGGTGACTCCCTGCTACCAAATTCAGCAGAGCTGGGATCATCAGGGGGGGAAAAAACAGGGGCCTGAGATGCCTAGGAGAAAGCCATGACAGTATCTCTATACCCAGCAGAGGTTCCAGCCCTATAACTGCCCCTCCCCCGCAAAGAGAACCCCCAGGGAAACCAAAATGGGGCCCGGAACACAGAATCTGTAACAGCATAATTTTGCATGTGGGCACGTCAGCCCAGTGTTACACACAGGACACTGCACAGCCGGATACGAGCTAGGACACAAACCTGTCTAGGGGTTTATGGCCTAATCTTGAGGAGTACTGAGCACCTGTAGCTCCTAAAAAGTCAGAGCGGAACAGAAACTCAAAGGGTTCGAAGAGTCAGTCGAGCCTAAGTCTCATTGGCTTTTAGTGGGACTTAGGCACTTTTGAGAACGTTGCCCAACACAGCAGTTCACAGCTAGAACATGTTAGCCAATGGGAAAAAAAAACATTGTAAAAAGTTTAGTCCAAACTGGGGGGAAGGAGGCAGAGAGAGTTTAACCAGTTCAATTCACAAGCCTTTACAAATTTTCTGCAAACATTTCTGTGAGCATTTGCTTTGAGTTGCAGGAATGTTTCCAGAAAGAAAAAAATAATTAAAACCCTCAAGAAGGCTCCATGCAAGGTGTGTAGGTTTGCAAATGGACAAAAAAAGGGGGCTGAAATACATTTGCAAGAAATGCCTGTTGAACAACTACAAATAAACAACTTCTTAAAAATCTGAGTCTGCTAGTGGGCTAACTTGTGACCAGAAAAACAGGGGTCACATTTGTTAAATCCTTTGCTGCTAATAATGGGTGAATGCTGCTGTTCCCTGCTCCCAGCGATCCTCTGCTATGTGAATACCGGGAAAAACTATTGCAATATTTACAAGAATATTTTATTAAGTTATATACTGCATGAGCCAGATTGTTAGTAGTGCTAATGTAACCCACTGGACCTGTAACACGCGGGCGCATGCACATACCAGTCGGTTAGACTCAGCATCCTCCAACTCTCATTTGGCTAGTAATACATGAGTCTGGTTTACGAAGGTGTGGAGCAAGCCCCAGCCCCAGCTGACATCAGCAACAGATGCAAACCTCCTGTGAAAGCCAGGCCACTTGTGTCCCTCTTCCCGCCAGCTTGGGGATCCCCTGTGTTATTAAGCGTCTGGGCACCTTGAGAAAATCCTGGTGCATGTGCAGCTGGATAATTTGCAGCACGGGACACACACATCCCAATGCTGACTCCATTCTGGGGGCTGTGCATTTAATGACATCTTCAGGGACACCAAGATGGAGGTTTTCAAAATCGACCAAGGGATATGGATGCCTGTTTCCCATTAAAGTAGACAGATCTCCAAGTTTCCTAGGTAGCTTTGAAAATCTCTGTCCAAGAATACAAGAGGACCTGGTGGCCTCAGAGATGGGCAGTGAGGAGGAGGCCTAGAGGCCTTCAAATATCCTCCTCTAAAAACTTTCAATTACTCTCCAGCCCTCTACTCCTAAACATCTCTAACTCTCCTTCAGATCAGCAGCCAGAAGCCCATCAGATGTTTCTGAGCCATTAATCCAATTAAATCATCCCCAGGATGTGGTGTCCATGGGATACGCCTCACAGGTGCCCTGTGTATTCTTCCTGGTCTCTGTCAAACTATATTCTGAGGTGCCAAGGTCCTGGCCATCACAGTCTGGGGCACCAGTGAAGAAGAAAACTTCTAAGAGCCTTGGGGCAAGTGCTCAGGAAAGCAGAAAGTCTCTTATTTCACGTGCCTTCTCTCTGCAATAACTCACTCCAACATAATTCCCATCCCTGCCAAGCCCTTCAAACCTATGGCAGATACAACATGCAAGAAAGGATTCCCCATTCCTGGGTGCCCTCTGTCCAGGGAGAATTCTCCTGTCTGAGGCTCGATGCATAGCCTCCCTCCTTTGTCACAGATACCAGGATGGGAGAATCAGCTTCACACCTGCACTGGGGTCTGATGGGGAGAAGATCTCAGGGATTCCCTGCAAGATCTATTGCCTCATGTTGACTGGTGGATCTGCAGCAAAGCACTGTTCTAGTTCACTGTCGTACACCTCTTTCCATTCTTGCCCTTCTCCCCCCCATGGGGGCAAACTGGAAGCTTGTGCCCAGTTTGACAGTGGAAGAAGAGACTTCAGTAGAAAAACATAGGGGAGAAGAGGGATTTGTACCCATCAGCCCCAGGTTTGTTGACGTGACCAAGTAGACAAGTCTATCGCTCCTATGAGGCCTTGCAGGCTGGGATACACCCTTTCTCCATCTCTGCCCAGCCCAGCAGGGATCTGTCTGCGTGCAACAGTCTTCCTGCCTCTACACACTAGAGTACTGATAACATATGGGCCTGTTTCTGTTCCCACTGCACTCCGTGGTAGTTCTTCTCAATCTTGGATAGATTTAAACACAGTAGATACCTGCATCACTCAGGCATGATCCCCGCAGTGTCTCTGGCAGGGGTAGAGCAGAAGTTCAGCTTGACAATCAGGTGGGAGTTCATGTTGTCCTGTTCTCTACAGTGTCCATGGCATAACTCTACTATTCTTCACATCTGCAGGTTCATCTCAGGACAAACACTATGGATATTTCTTTTTAAATGCATCAGTACTAAAACTAACGAGCAGGTTTCCATGGGTACATGAGGCACATGTTGCTATGTGATGTTCATTGGTTACCATGGATACAGAAGGTATATATCACCATGCAGTGCTTATTAGTTACCATGGCTATTAAAAGGCTCTGGTCCCCTAGAGACACCGCAGGGATGGTGAGAGCCACTTGCTTTCCATGCCCTTTAGCTCAGGTACTTATCTCTATGGGATACTTCCAGGTTACTTGGGAGACAGGTGGAGACCATGTGACATTATTGCCATGGTTACTAGAGGCCAGGGTGATACAGGTTTCTAGGCATACAGTACAGACCTGTGAAGTCACGTGGCATGGGTTGCTATGGTAACTGTCAGGACTTTAATGCCAGCTGAGCTTAAATAAAAAGAGATAGCTTAAACCTGATCTTTTCAGCTGGGTTTTAAGCAGGTGCTTTGTCCCCTCATGCCCCTTTCCAAAGGGGGTCACTTGGGACTTCAAAGTAGACAGGACAAAGCATGAGAAATTCTGCAATAGGGAATGATCCTGCCCTGGCAGGAGGAGGAACTGGCTGATCTAACAGGTCTTTCCTTTCTCTAATCCCTGTGATTCAGCCCTAGTCCTTGGGCTGTCCTATGAGGAGATGGGGGGCTCACTCCCTAAGCCCAGCCAGAGACACCTGTAACTGGGGAGGCTGGAATTCACACAGGACTAAGCAAACAATGAGGGAGAGGCAAAAGAATATCAGACACATGGTATCTCAGCTGTCTGCTGTGAAGCGAGGTGGGGAGGGAGGAAGCCACATCATCAGCGAAGGGTATCCCTAGCTCTCCCGCATGTCACCAGCGCTCCTAATGCTCTGCAAGACACAGTTGTTCATCGATCTATTGCCTGGATTCCTGCTGGGTCTGGATTCCCAGGGTCTCCAGACCGGAGAGATCAGATGTGAGGCATACCGCAGAATCAATATGAAACAGAAGCATTAGCAAAAAGGGATCCAGAAGAGGGGCTGGAAGCAGGTCTCTCCAAACCTGGATCAGAACCAGACAGACACCCTTGGATTTCCTAATGGCAGCAACTTAGTTCTCTTTTTGTGAACTGTAAAAGCAGCCCCTCAAACCAAAATAGAGATGACCCACTTCTCTCACCAGTTCCACACCACTTTCGTTTCAGGCTCAGACCCAGGTCCCCTTCCTACCCTTTTCCCAGTTGCTGCTCTAACATACTGGACATTTTGAAGGAACTGCATTTACTTCTGTATTCGCCATGAGTAGTAGAGCTGAAGTAAATCGTTTGTTAGAGGGGAAATTTGTGGGACAATTTTTTTCCTGGATACCATTGTCAGCAAACAGATCTCAATTCTCGCAAACTTAGTCATTATTTCAAATGATTCACTAAATAATATCAGCGAATAATTCTTGGTTTGCAGCTCATTCACAAGCAGATCATTGTAAGTGGCTGGGATGCACAATTCAAGCTGATTGGACGAGTCACGCAGCGTGTTTCTGGTCCCCGGCTGGAGAAACACAATCAGGGTCCCCAAGCAACTACTCTCAAATTATAAATTCAAAAGTCATTTTCTGTGACTGTTCTGTGCTGCTTGTTTTAAAATCACCATGTCATAAACGCGCCTGCCAGAAAACTCCTTTGCTAGAATACTCAGGGAGCTCTAATACAGTGGAATAACTATGTGAAAGATTATGTGTGGAACATTTTTTGAGGCTTTGCCCTGGTCTAGAGAGGAATATCCCAGCAGCAGGGCTCTCCTCATGATTCAGGGGAACCCCAAAGCAACAGCACACGTTGGGAAACTGGAATGCATAGTTGCATATGGACTATAGAATGGAAGATAAATCCTCAGCCCTCTTTGACACATGGTGTATGACCAAAAATGTGTATTACTGTACAGGAAAAAATAATAAGATTAGCCTTTATATAACATATTACATCTAAATGTTTTACAAGCATCAACTAATGTTCAGAGCGCCTATGTAAGATGCACAGTTATAATCCCCATTTTACAGAGGAGGAAACTAAACCATAGAGTTGCCCAAGGTCAGGCAGTGAGTCAGTGTCTGCTCTGGAATCAGAAATCAGGAGATTCCATCTCCCCACCCAGGGTCCGGCCCACTAGACCAGCCTCTCACACCATCGGCACTCGGTAAAATTAAAGTGTAACAACTCCCTCCTCTCCCCCCATCCCAGCATTCTTGGCAGCAAGACTGTGCTGTCCGTCGAACCCACATGAAAGCAAACATCTCAGGTCTACATCCACGGCTGACAGAAGTTATGGAAAGTTCCCACATGAAGAAAAGCAATCAAAGTTTACACTGTATTTCCCAGAACAGACAGAGGCCACAATGACTCTTTTTGCACACTCAACGTATTCGTCATCCAGTAAGAGGGAGGAGGATTTATTGGTTACAACACTGGATTAGGACCCAGGAGATCTGCGTTCGATTCCTGGCTCTGTCACAGACTTTAAGCATGACCTTGGGCAAGTCACTTCACTTCCCTGTGCCTGGGTCCACCCATCTGTAAATGGGAACTCTCCTTCCTTTGCCCGTTTTGTCTATTTACAATGTAGCGCCTCAGGGTAGGAATTGGCTCTTACTATGTGTGTGTCCAGCACCTAGCACAATGAGGGGCTGATTTCAATTGGGGTCTCTCCCACAGTATTCTTGTCAGCAAGTTAAAGAAGTATGGGCTGGATGAATGCACTATAAGGTGGGTAGAAAGTTGGCTAGATTGTCGGGCTCAACGGGTAGTGATCAATGGCTCCATGTCTAGTTGGCAGCCGGTGTCAAGTGGAGTGCCCCAGGGGTCGGTCCTGGGGCCGGTTTTGTTCAATATCTTCATAAATGATCTGGAGGATGGTATGGATTGCACTCTCAGCAAATTTGCGGATGATACTAAACTGGGAGGAGTGGTAGATATGCTGGAGGGCAGGGATAGGATACAGAGGGACCTAGACAAATTGGAGAATTGGGCCAAAAGAAACCTGATGAGGTTCAATAAGGATAAGTGCAGGGCCCTGCACTTAGGACGGAAGAACCCAATGCACAGCTACAGACTAGGGACCGAATGGCTAGGCAGCAGTTCTGCGGAAAAGGACCTAGGGGTTACAGTGGACGAGAAGCTGGATATGAGTTAGCAGTGTGCCCTTGTTGCCAAGAAGGCCAATGGCATTTTGGGATGTATAATTAGGGGCATAGCGAGCAGATCGAGGGATGTGATCGTTCCCCTCTATTCGACATTGGTGAGGCCTCATCTGGAGTACTGTGTCCAGTTTTGGGCCCCACACTACAAGAAGGACGTGGATAAATTGGAGAGAGTCCAGCGAAGGGCAACAAAAATGATTAGGGGTCTGGAACACATGACTTATGAGGAGAGGCTGAGGGAACTGGGATTGTTTAGTCTGCAGAAGAGAAGAATGAGGGGGGATTTGATAGCTGCTTTCAACTACCTGAGAGGTGGTTCCAGAGAGGATGGTTCTAGACTATTCTCAGTGGTAGAAGAGGACAGGACAAGGAGTAATGGTCTCAAGTTGCAGTGGGGGAGGTTTAGGTTGGATATTAGGAAAAACTTTTTCACTAGGAGGGTGGTGAAACACTGGAATGCGTTACCTAGGGAGGTGGTAGAATCTCCTTCCTTGGAAGTTTTTAAGGTCAGGCTTGACAAAGCCCTGGCTGGGATGATTTGATTGGGGATTGGTCCTGCTTTCAGCAGGGGGTTGGACTAGATGACCTCCTGAGGTCCCTTCCAACCCTGATATTCTATGATTCTATGACTCTGTGTGTGACTGTAATGCGACCAATTAGTAAGGACGGCATCAACAGCAGTAATTGGCATTAAGATGAATTTGATGAATTTATTTCTAGATTTTAATCCCTTCCCTCCCCACACCCCCTTTATTTTTGTCTCCTGCCTCAGAGCTCGCTGATGTCACCGGGAGAGAGAGAGAAATGACATGGTTAAATCTCCACTGCGACCCTGATATTTCCTGAGGAGAAGTCTCTGAATGCAGAAACACCTCAGTTGCCCAATTTACACCTTCTCCATTCTGCTTCTCTAGAGAGACCTCCTGCTACCCCTCAAGTTTTTGCACAAGCCCACAGGGAACCAACAAAGCGTCCACTTGTTTCATTAGCAGAAGGGGCTGTACTGGAAGGAGCTGAACAGTACACACTAGAACACTGTGTTACGGCTCACAGGTCTCGTAATGGTAACCCTGGCTCTGCCAAGAGGGAATATAAAATGCAGATTACTCACTGACTTGGATTTCAGTCTACTTTGGCTTTTAGGTCCCAGCTACCATACAATTGCAAACCAGGCTGGAGCAGCAAATGCCACATGGTATTGTCGTTGCTTTTTTAGATCGGACCAAACCGTGTCATAAGTCAAAGGACCCATGCGACAGTCTTCTTCAGAACTGTCATGCAGTTCCCTTATAACAGTTATAACTTGAAATGGCTGAGTGCTGAAACCAAGCTTTCCTTTGTTCTAGTTTTTAAAACAAATCCACTCCAGCGTTTGCTTTCTGTGGATATTCACGATTGATGTTACACTCAAATACTTACCACAATTAAAAATTCACTTTCAATGAGAAGTCAAACAAGAAACCTGACCAGACCCAACCAAACAATATTACGTGACTTTTGTGACCCACTTAAGTGCAATGACACCCTCACTCCCTGCATGGGTTGTCCCGAGGGTTTCACTCTAGGATATTTGGCACCATAACACTCCACCGCTTAAACTAAATGAGTCACTCCATTAGCTGGTAACAGTAGCAGGTTGTTTTCCTTTGTGGATCAGCCACTAGATGAGAAGAGGATGTGCTGTGTAGGTACAAAACACAAACAACAGTCTGAATTCCACATAGCAAGCCACAGGGAAAATGAAATTTGAAAAATACTCTGTGACATATTTTATAATATATTGGGGGCAGGGAGAAACCGTCAATTCAGACATTCCTTTAACAAACAAATGTTTATCTAGTACCTTATTCAGAATGAATTATTCAATCTGGTCCAATTGTAAAAGACTTGGGGTACTGACTGCCTTGATGTAGTTTAGGACACATATGTACTGTTATTGTGTTGGAGACCTGGTTACAACAATTGTTCACCAACGAGGTTCTCTGTTGTAGCATAAACCCCTACGGAAAAATCCTGTAGGCTTTAATAGAAAATTATACACTTTATAGCGATTTTTTTAAAGTCCTATGATATCCAATAGCAGGCATATAACTTTTGATAGGTGGTTGGTTCTTTTTTTTTAAATCACCCTATAGAAAGGGTAATTACCCTATGGAATTTAATAGAAAGTTATATCCTTGCTATAAGACATAAAAGGATGGCTAACAACATTATATAAAAGGATTTAGGATTATAAGATTTTTCCAAAGGGGCTTACACTATAGGGTTCTGTAGGAATTACTCTAAAAACCTATTTTATTTTTAGGGAACCCCATTGATTTCATGGCTATTAAGTTCTATAGGACTTTGCCAGAAGCACACTTGTCTTAATGGTGCCCGCCCCCCACGTTGCTGTCTTGTTCAAGGGAATATGGTCATTGCTTGTTTACATGTGACAAGAAGCAACACGCGTAGCAGTTTTTGTAGCAAAGATGGGATCTTAGTTCCAGTTCATTTCATTAGTCTGGTTCGTATTCAACTCATGCGGTCTCTGGGCCACCAATCTTATTCTGGTAGGCAGCAGTCTGGAGTGCAACCAGCTCAAAGTGAGCTTGGATTGAGCCTCTTTTAGTATTACTTCAGATTTTCTGATCAGGACATGAACATGGAGGCTCTTCAAAATAAGCATAGCCGCCGTGAGCAGAGGATATGAAGCTGCCAATGCAATATGCTATCACCACCCAAGTGAAACTGACAGAGCGAAGATCTCACACCGGCCCAGTACATTTAATGGCCTCACACTATGAAGAGTTCCCAGATCAAAGACCAGGAGAAATGTAGGGCTCGATTCTGCTCTCATTCACACTGACACAAATCAAATTTCCCCAATTAAGACAAGGGAATGACATTAGTGGAAAAAAAAATTCTAGTGAGTGCAGAATCCGATCCGTTATCTCCACCGGTATCATAGGCAGTTACCACGGTTTTAAAAAAGAAGAGTTTCCATAATACATTCTCATCTCTTTAGAGTCAACCACAGACGAAAATGCACACAACACACACCCCTCCAGCGATGATAACCTACACAAATGCTTTTCAGAATTCGAAAAGAAAGGGAGGGGGACGACAAGACAGACGACGGGAGGAAGAGGATCAACAATGCTTGCTGAGACGCCAATTGAAAGAAGTTCCACACATCTCCCACTCTTCCAGTGCTCGCTACCGCAAATATTAGATTGTTTTAAAATAGAAAAATCACTACACCAGAAATGACCCCCTGTCTCTACCACAGATCTGTGATAAAAAGTTTCCTTCAACTGTTGCCATAGAGATTTCTTGGCTCAGCCCAGGATACCCAAATCATCTCTAAAAAGGAAGAATTTAAGATTTTAATCAGGCAAACACAGGGGAGGCCGCAAGCATCAATTTGTGTACTAGCTTGAATGGTTTCTACTTACAAAGTACGACTGAGAAGTTGGAGGAGGGGGCGGGGTGGACAAAAAGTTTGAGTTCAGACAGCTGAGTATCTACAGCAACATCCCTCTTATCCACAGCTCAGAGGGAACTGGGAAAAGAGCATCCGACATATTCAGCCAGAACACAGGTTTAATTTTTCCTCTAAGCTCCTGATTTAAAAGCACCACAGACAGCCTGGCTCCACTACATCAACCCTACTCTCTGGCATCCGGACTTGATTATTTCGTAGTCGAGGTGAGGAGGTAGACGGGACAGGTGGCTCAAGAGAACCAGTGAGAAGATTCAAAGGTGCCTGAGGGAAAAAAGGGAAAGCATTGCCTTTCAGGAAGGGCAGAAGATGGAACAAGGGAAAGAGAAAGGAAGGATTTTTTTTAAAAAAGGCAGAAAATGAGGACAGACAAATTGGAGAGCTACTCCCGTGCTGAACTGCTCCACACTGCTCCAGCCCTAGCTCAGTGCGCTCGGCTGCACAGATAAAACCTGCCTCTCAGCAACCAGGTCCTCATTAGTATCCCCACTACTGCTTCCTAAAACCACAAGAGAGGGAGAGTGGCCGGCTGCCCTCTCCGCCGCAAGCTAATCATTCTGGGTAGGGAGCTGCTGGAAGGACATTCCAGCCAAGCCACAAAGCCTCAGTGAACAGTTCTGAGATTGTCTAACATACAGATTACCCCTCTCCTCACCACACACACACACACACACACACACACACCCAAAGTGTTTCTCCTGGGGGCTATATGGATGCAATAGTCAATGCAGCTCAGCAGACAGGGCACGGAGGTAGGAGCAGGGTTAAGCCTGGGGCCCAGTTTTTTTGCCCTGTTACCGTGTGCAAAATGGGCCTACAGTGACCCAATCAGAACAGCAGCATTCTACCCTCACCGGCTGGCACTCACTTTGCAGTGGTGAGAGGGAGCAGACAAGGTGCAGGGCAACAGCGAATCCAGCCCCTGGGTCCAGTCCCCAACTCTGTCGCTGACCTGCTGTGCAACGTGGGACAAGTCTCTGTGCCTTTGTTTTCCCATAGCGATGTGATTGTAACACACTTTGAGATCGATCGCTGCGCAGTGCCAATATTACCACCCAATTAGCTGTAATCCCACTGTGCTAAGGGCTCCAGGGCTGGGACCTACATATCACATCCTGTTACCACCTCTGCCTCATCAGGAGGGCAGGATGCACCTGTTAATTGACTGAGAAAACCTCTTGGAAATTAACAAACCAGCCCTTTCACTTAGATCCTATGGTCTCCACACCTTGCTCATGGCATCACTGTGCATGCCATTGCCCCCCTTGTGACATTTCAAAGATAACTGGTTTCATTTTCTCCTCAAATGGTTTAAGCTTCATGATATCATCTCTGCTTCTAGCTACCCTGTCAAGACAAGCCTCAGGCATCAGACTATCCCACTTGCAGACAGAGAGAGGTAAATTCAAGACATTAGGGAGGTCTTTCCTTAAAGGGGCAGGGCTTGCCTGGGAGCCTTAAGCTTCTCCTCCTGTTTTCAGTAACTGGAGATGGCTTTTCAACTTAGCTAGGTTTTAGTCCTGTTTGTTTATTTCTCCTTTGGCATTTAGCTGTCAATCATTCCCATGGCATTTCCAAGTCACTGCTTCGATGTCAGTGACATTAGTTTAATAGCAGTGATCATCTCCAACTTCTCAACATAACCTCCCCGGTGTTACTGGGGCAGCACCCTGACGACAATACTTACTACCCCGTGCTATCAGTCTAGCTTAGGGGGTTATATGGCTGCCCATCTCCTTTGTATGCAAGCAGTTGCCAGGTGAAATAGATAACGTATCCCTTTAACGTCATCTCTAAGTTCACGACATTATTGCCCAAGATCTCTTCCTGCCACTTCCATCGGCTTTCTATTATTAGAACTTTCACCATCTCTTTCCCTGTTCAAATATTCCTTCCGACCAGGGTCTCTGCTTGTGCATGACCATTTTAACTCTGGGGAGCCCTATTAACAATGACCATTTATAATCCCTCCGCCCCCCCCCCCCCCCCGAAAAAAATAGTTTTCAAGCATATAAGGGGGGAAAACCCTTGTTTGAATCTCTCTCTTAAAAGAGCCTGTTGCTGGCATAAGATCTGTCAGGAATCAGGGCCTGCAGCTGAGCCAGTCTCCGGGCAACCTAACCAGTGCAGGCTGCCTGGTTGGCTACCACCGCTTGCCTCAGAGAAGAGTCAACAGACCAGCACCAGCAGCTGCTCAAAGCATTCGCCCACGGCTGCAAAACCGCCTGCTTGTTCCAGCCCTGCCTCACTCCAAGTAACACAGCTCTGACGCTCGACTCCGATTTCTGGCTACCGACTCCTGCTCCAACCACTAGGCCTGGCGCATGCTTGAGCCACCATCCCAGGCTCTGATAACAGCCACCTCCTAACCTCAGGCAGGGAAAACTCAACCTGCAACATCACTAGCTATTTCCACCACTGACTGGAAATGGTCTTTTCCCCACATCTTCTGCATTTGCTCCCCGCCCAACTGCAATCACAAATCCAGCCACATGGCGTAAACTCACCTGTCTGGCAGTCTTCTTGTTTGACACAGCCCCGGCTTCAGTAGTGGCATTCAGCTAAAGTAAACGTTTCTGGAGTTACATTTGGAGGCTGTGTTTTCAAAGCACACACACGACGCAAACACAGCACAACAGGCCGTGGTGGTGGTGGAGTGTATTTTAGAGTGAAAAGAATGTCATTGTGATGCTGGCAGAGCAGGTGCCAACCCATGCCAAGGTCCCCATGTCTCAGCGGAATCCTGACGAATGCAGAGCTGGGATCCGTCTGGCTCACCAGTGTGTTACTATTGGTAAAATGGGTGCTGGGGTTATAAAAGAATGTGTTTGGATTTTATTGAATGCTTATGAGTTGGTGCATGTGTTAATCTCACTTATAACCTCTGTATCCCATACTGTAAGGTAATATTTAAGCATTTGTATTGTATGCCACAGTGACTGTGTAAGTCACCAGACAGGAGAGAGACATTAACTGGTGTAAAGTGCTGGTCTTCAGCAGAAGGGGTTATGTCCTGGCCAACAAGGAAGGCCCATCGACACCAGGCGGACTATTGTGGAACATTACAAGAGAACAAAAGACTTTGTTGTTCTGCTCTCCCCACCCCACCCCCATGAAGACGAGTCATGAAAGTGAATTTCTGCCATCAGCTGAGTTTGCAGCTCAGAGCACCTGGGAGGGAAAGGAATAAAAACCTTTAACAAGAAGGAACTGTATCTCTATGCTGCTTGGACTCTGTGGGGGCAAGGTTTTCTAAGCATAAGCAAGGGATCCCCAGCTGCTTAGCCTGGGTTAGCCCTAAAGGCCATATAGAGTTTGCTTATTATAGAAGCTTTTATTACCTTGGGAAACTTAAGATTGTAACTCAATGGCGTATGTATGTTTACCATAGGCAATGACTCCATGGGTGCTCTGGGGCTGGAGCATTCACAGGGAAAAACTGGTGGGTGCTCTGCACCCACTGGGAGCTCCCTGCCCCACCCCAGCTCACCTCCACCTCCTCCCCTGAGCGTGCCATCCCCGCTTTTCCTCCCAGCGCTCGCCACCACGAAACAGCTGTTTTGTGGCATAACAAGCTGTGGGAGGGAGGAGGACTCAGGGGAGGAGGTGGGGAAGAGGCGAGGCCGGGGCAGGGATTTGGGGAAGGAGTCCAATAGGGGCAGGGAGGGGGCGGAGTTGGGGTGGGGACTTTGGGGAAGAGGTTGAAATGGGGGCAGGGCAGGGGTGGAGTCAGGGCGGGACTGGGGGGAGGGCGCGAACACCCACTGGTGCCAGAAGTTGGCGCCTGTGATGTTTACCGGCATTAACCCTATAAATAACTCTCATTTCCTTTTAAATAATTCTTTAGATAGCTTATTTTAGGATTGGCTACTAGCATTGCCTGCGGTGTGAGATCTAAGGTTTAACTGACCTGGGCTAAGTGCCTGGTCCTTTGGGGCTGGGAGTAACCTGAATATTGCTGTCATTCTTGGTGTAAGAGACCATCTGTCACAAAGGCAGGCTTACCCTGTGTAGCAAGACAGACATTTGGAGTGCCCAAGGGACCTGTCTGTGACTCCATGGTAAGGCTGTCATAGCGCCTGAGGACTTTACACTTGATAATTGGTTGGCGAAATCTGTGTATGGAACTCACAACCAATTGGGGGTTCGTGTCCTGGCTCTTGTAAAGTCTGCCCCGAGGTTGGTATTCACATCTGGGAGCCACTGCAGGACAGCTTGACAATCCTCTCACCATAATTTAAGACTTATGGTGACCTCTGCTGAAGGCTTTGAGACAAAGCAAGACAAACAACCTGGCTGAAGTGCTGGTGGTTTAACGGGACGCCTCATTGTTCAGAGAGGTCTTACCGAGAAGCTGTTCTGGGATGTTAGAACTCCTCTGGTTCCCATTAAGGAGGAGACTCCAAGTTTTTCGGCAATGTCACACATCATGCCCAGGAATGTAAAGTTTGAGAAATATCAAAATAAGGAAACTTGGAAGGGGAAGAAATATTAGCCCCAAGGAATGGTATTGCATGAGCTAAGCATGTCTGGAGTAATGGAATGAATCATCTATCAACCTGAGAATAGCTTTTCAGGGGACTGAATATCTCATGGGACTAGCAGTAGACTACTTCTACGGGGATGGTTTGAGTCCAGCTCGGATCAGTAGTAACTCAAATTTGCTACCCTCTGCCAACTGGCCTACGTAAAGAGCCGGGGGTCTCTTATTCCAAATGCACTAGACTCGACATTGCAATCACTGCTCATTACCGTCTTTGCTGGCATGTTAAGTAGGCAGGCCAAAGATCAATTCTGAGGACTGAATTATTCGCTCGCTCCTAGAAGCGGTCTCCACAGGGTAGGGTTGAGGAATACTGCTGCTGAAGCTGCACCTGCTCTGTTGACAAAGACAATTTTGTTCTCCAGAACTGTCAGCACAAAACCTTTCATCAGCCTTAAATTCATATATGCTCATCTGCTCAGCCAACCCACCCACAGTAAGCTAAGCTGAGGCTCCTTTATCTTCGTGTGCACCCATTGAACCTGGAAACCTCATACAAACTCTTAACTAACCTATTCCCTCTTCTAGAGAAGCTCCACCTTCAAGCCCCTCCAAAGAAAAGAGTTGGGTTCAGGTCCAAATTGGGGGTCACAGGGATACTGAAATTTTTTTGTCTCTAAAGCCCCCTGCACCATCAATTTGGAGCCAAGGGAACTTGGGCTCAGTGTTCATTTGAGCAACGATCTTCCCAATTCTGTATTGATCCTTAGGAGTCTTTATTCAAAGCCATGCCTTCCCAGGCAGAGACTTCATCGTCACACGCTGCTGCCATGTACAAGACCAGGGTCAGCCAAAGTGCAGTCAGCACGTCCACAGAGATCTACAATGCAGCCCACTGCCCAGGCATTTAACATGGAGGTGTGGCCTGAAGAGACAACGGTCTCATTGTTTCGGCAGGCTGCTCCCCCTTATTAAAAGAGGAAAATCCATGCAATCTAAATGTGGCTCTGAGGCTCCAGGCTCACTCTCATTGCCAATACAGCCCTCAGCCAGGAGGAGTCTGGCTGCCCCTGCTCTAGGCTGAGAACTTTGACAACCAGTTGGCCTTGAGTTTTGGGGTACATGTGAGGAGAGAAGAAACGCCAGCTTGTGTCCCTGATTAAAGGAGGAGAAGAACCTCTCTGCACACCAGGCAGAACTAGTGCAGGGCATGTCCTTCCAGCTCACCCATCATCCTACCCCAAAACTGGAAGGAGTTTGCAATTATATCACTTGCACGGCAGCCAGTGCCCTAAATCTCTCCCAATGTCACACAAGCAAGCTTGCTCTGTCCCCAGTGGCACAGGACATTCTCCTGCCTTGACTCAGCCATTATGGGGTCAGAAAAGCACGGGTTGATCTTGATGTTAGGTAGTTGACCTTGTTCAGAGCCATGCAGACATGCAGCCACTGCTGCTCACTTCCAGGGGCTCCCGAGTTTTTCACGAGGGCGTTGTCCCCTGTCCTTTTGGAATCTTGAGCTATAAGCATGTGTCCCACACATTCACCCGTCTCCTATCTTTCCCTGGCATTTCATTCTCTGTGACTCTCCCCCAGTGCCTCCCCGCCCCAACCTCCCCATCCCCCTTGAGTCTCTGTCTTTCTTCCTCTCGCTCTCTTGCTGCGTCTGTGTGTGGGTGTATTTGGAAACGAGATCTTTCCAGCTGAACTGCAAAATGAAATGCAGAGATCACAACTCCTTGAATAGATTCATCACGCACACCCCAATCTCCATTCTGTCCCCAATGTAAAGAATATTAATGGAAAACCAAGTAAATAATTTTAAAAAAAAACAGAGCTGGAAAACAAGGACATTAAAAAGACAATGACTGAATGCAGTCAGGGTATTTGTGTGTGCATGGAGGGAGGACCAGTTACCTTTGTCCTTCTACAGCAAAAGGTTATGATTTTGAGAGATTTTCACCTTGACTGTAACTTGCTCATCCATTTTTAAGATTGCAATCTGCAATCACAGGTAGCTGAAGACCTAGTTTTGTAAACCTATAGAAACAGGAGGGGATGACTGTTTGAACATCCACTCAAAGACAGATTCCATTTACAGGGACAAGAGGCAACAATTCAAGGTGCATCCGATGAAGTGAGCTGTAGCTCACGAAAGCTTATGCTCAGATAAATTGGTTAGTCTCTAAGGTGCCACAAATCCTCCTTTTCTTTTTGCGAATACAGACTAACATGGCTGCTACTCCAAAAGGACAGGGGACAACGCCCTATTAAAAAACTCGGGAGCCCCTGGAAGTGAGCAGCAGTGGCTGCATGTCTGCATGGCTCTGAGCAAGGTCAGCAACCTAACATCAAGATCAACCCGTGCTTTTCTGACCCCTTAATGGCTGAGTCAAGGCAGGAGAACCTGGCTGCTACTCTGAAACCTGGATTGTTCTTGTGCTCTTCCATTGTTTCTGGACAGGTACCACGCAAACCTTCCCATGCTACTATCAAAAGCAGTTTCTTAACAAGAGGGGCCTTTGATCATTCACATTGTTTTGAATACTCACATGGGGTGGTAAGATCAATCCGTTAACGTTTGGACAGTGCTTTGAATATGTAAAACGCTGTATTGAATGCTATGTATTCCTTGGGTGTATCAAATTAGAGCTACATATCTAAAGGGGTCAAGTATGCTAGAAGAGAAGAGGACATGGCCCGTTCCACCTTAAGGGAAGAGGTTACTGGAGGAACAGTGATGATAAAACAAAAGCCTCCTAGCAAAGACTGTCACCATAGCAACATCTAATAAAAGGTAACTAAATGCACCCAGAGAGGTGGAAATGATTGGAGTTAAACAGGAAACACAAGTGAATGGTGATCGTGTGTCATGAGGTTATTGATTCACTCTTTCCTAACTAAGGGTGTCCAACTCACCTTCCTGCCAAGAGACTGCCTTTCAGAGGTTGTTAATTGCACCAGGGAGTTGTGCTTATCTGAGGTCTTTGGAACCCACCGCATCCCTAGTTTGTGTACAATGGAGCTGATTTCCCTTGCGTCAGAGGTGTAGCTGTTTGGTTCAGGATGGAGTACAGCCTGCTGGGACCTGTCGTCTCCATGGGCCACACCTCCATACCTGAGATGGAGGGCAGCCACAAGACACACTGTAAAAGCACGTAGCCCACATTTAGCCCACCAGATGCAGCCATGAGAGGCTTAATCACCTTTCGGCGCTTTCAGTTCAGAGTAGAGTATGTTCAGCAAATGACAGCTGCTAGGACCTTGTGTGTGCCACTGTCTGAGAGCGAGAGCCTGAGCCAAAGGCCACTGAAGTCAGATGGTGTCTTTCCATTGTCTTCAATGAGCTTTCCACAGAAACACAGAAATTACTATACTGGGTCCGACCTCTAGTCCATCCTGTCCAGTATCCTGTCTCCGACAGTGGCCAGTACCAGATGCTTCAACAAAGGAGCCAGAAACCCCACAGGAGTCAGAGGTGGGGTAACTCATCCCCCGCCATGAAGATCTCATCCCAGCCCCTAATAGAGATTTGGGTGAGCGAGTGTCATTCAGGCTCCTCATGTGGGAGCAGAGCCCTTTGTAAGCTCAGACCACACTCCGCATTGGCAGCTGAATTACCTTCCCTTAAGAAACAGCGTTGGGTTCCCCACTCCTCCCTAACTTGCCAGCAGACTCTCACTGCCACCAACTCCCAACACAACCGTCCAGGCCAGGACCTGAGACCAACCCAGACAATCCTGGGAGGTTCTAAGTGCTACAGGTGAACTACGGTGTTCAGTGCTTAGCAGGATGGGTCTCAGAAAGCGCGTGTGTACGTGGGGACAACCACCCCCTGAGCTGGGTACTTTAGAGAGAGAGAAGATATGCAGGTGTTTTCCTTTTCCTGGGTACAGGCCTTGTTACTGGTTACCTGAGCAGCCGCTCCGGGCCTGTGAAACACACACAACCCTCTGCCAAACGCCTCTTGCTCTTTAAATCCAGCATTTCGTTGTTTCCAGATGGCCACGCCCCACCTTGGACTTGTACACCAGCGAGAGCCTGGCTTGTGCCATGACACGAAAAGAAGGGTTTTAATCAGGAAAATTCAAAACCAAAACAAAGGCATGCCAGCCACCCCCACACCACACATGCTCCACGCCGGCTCTGCAACGGCAAAGCCTCTTCTGGTATGTATGCAGAAGGCCAGCAGCCAGCACTCACGGTGTCTTGGCGACGGCAGGGGAGCAGATAACCTTTCCCCCATCACACCTGATAAAATGGCACAGAGCTTACACTGCACAAAGGCGGAACACGCCACATCAATTCTGCCTTGGAGAGAGAAAATAAAAAGAGGGCAATTTCTTGTGACTAGACAAAAGGAGATTGCAAACAGAGAGCCAGTGGGAAGCATTTAGAGAAGGGAACAAACCTTCCCTTTGGATCTTTCCCCATATTTATTAAAGTTGCTTTAGTCAGAATGAAGGAAACACCATCCACCGTCTTTAAGCATATACTGCTAAGAGAGCAGACCAGTGTCCCCTTCCCTCAGGGAAACAGAGAAGTACCAGTTCCCGGCATGTGATCAGCAGGATACAGGAGCACAAAGTGTTAATCCTTCCTCAGGCTAACAACCCACAGTTGTTACCACATGCCTTTACAGATGGCATAAAGAGATCAAAACGTGCACAGAGGATTCCACTCGGAACAGGGGATCCCAGGAAGGGACCGGATGAAGGAAGATGGCAGGGGAAGAGACAGCTGTTAGCAGATGGCAAATCCCCAGAACGGCTCCGAGTGGGGAATGCAGGGGCGTGAGCAGCTGGGGGATTCCCCCAAGAAAAGATCACCATGGCCTTAGAATGGGGATGGAGCAGCGCTAGCAGACGGGGAGGTGGGGCGTTCCACAGAAGGGTTGGAGACACACACACCCCTGAGAGATTTGGGAAGTTCGGGGCTCGCCCCACTATGAGGAGACACGATCAGGTTCCCCTTTCATCCGCAGTTGATAAGATTTAATGCAGAAAGTAGAGCAGAATACAAATCTCCTGCTATTGAAACAGACATAAGCCTGTGTGAACGGGCATGTCTAAGCCCCCTGGTGACCACCCTCTCTAGCAGAGTAAACCTCCCTTGGAGATGGCGCCTGAGCATTTCTTATCCCAAGCACACAAACAGCATGGGCCAAGTACTCCCCTGCAGGGGGTCAGTTGCCTGGCAGAGAGCCGGCATGTCTTCCCCGAGCGAACAAACACGCAGCGAAGTGTCCAGCGAAGAACCTGCAGACAGGCACAAAGGTCTCCAGCTGGCGAGCCCCACTGCTATGCAGGAGCTGAGCTGGTTGGAAGACAGCGATTGCATTACACAGCAACGTCCCAGGTTCTGGCGCTTGTTTTCATTCTGCATTGGAATGAACACAAAACCCCTCACAAAAAAGGGAGCCTGTCTCCCTCTCTAGCCTAGTGGTTAGAGCACTCACCTGGGATGTGGGAGACCGAGGTTCAAGCCCTTGCTCTGCCTGAGTTGGAGCCCAGTTTTTCATCCCAAATCAGGCCCTACAAGTCTCCCACGTCCCAGGCCAGTAACTACCCTCAGCCACCCAGCGGTAGAGTCCCTCTCTCCTCTCCCTGATCCAAAAAACCTTTCGGATGACGTCACCACGGAAATGAGATGTCCCCGCTAAATGTGTCCGCTTCGACAGAATAATACTTTTCATTTTGGTGGAAACGTTCCTGCCGGCTCTACCTGGGAAGCCCTGTGAAAAAGCAGACACTTACCAGTCTGTGAGCGAGTAAAAGGCATGATCCTGGGCATCCCCAACTTCTACTGAGATCATGCAAGATGCTGAAGTCACTGGTGGTTCTGGGTGCTCAGCAGCTCCCAGGATCAGGCCCTCACCCCGGAGCTCAGCAAGCTGGGAACACAAACCCCAAAGTTGTGACTGAACATCCCCTCTTACCTGTTAACCCTGAATTCTTTATGATCACGAGTGGTTACACTATATTCATTTTAACCTGGAATTCTCTACCCTATAATTTGTGCCACAGCAACATGTCCCATTTTTCAGGTGAATTCAGTGTCCATGACATACCTGCAGCGGCAATGCAGATGTACCAACAATGCCTTGCCAGGAGTGCTTGTAAAGGGTGAGATATTATTTGGCATCACCAGATGCTGCTATTACAGAGATTCTTATGAGTTCTGTTCAGCAGAAACTATAGGCCGTCAGCTCGTGGGAGAAATGCTTTGATGCAGTTCTTTTTGGATGCTGTTGCTTTATATAGAAGTAAAATTGCCTCAGTGCATCAATAATTCTGACCAAAATCATTTCCTCGGTGTGAAGCTGCTGCCTGCTAGATATACCCACCCAAACAAAACCATCACATGGAGTCAGATGTTACAAGGAGGCGAAGGGGGTTCAGTCTCCATTGGGTCATTCAGTTACGGGCCACTCTGCTGGGATTGCCAACAAGGTTTCTGGCCACTAGGAAGTGGACTCAGATCACCTAACTCAGTTCCTAGAGGCCCTGGGTTCTCAACCTTGGAACAGGTATCAGAGATTGGTGGCTTCTCATCTTACTACGTGAGATCGGAATCCCAGTACAGAAACCTCCAGATGCTCCAACTTATCTGGGCTGCAGCTGAACCATGGACCTAGCACAGAAAACCTCAGTCTGTCCCTGAGCCAAATCACTCCCACATTCCTTTCAGGAACAATTCATCCAGTTAAGGTTCTAAATGACAGGTTACGCAAAAGAGATCTCCAAGATTTGTGGGACAAACCCATACCGAGGAACACACTTATTCAGATTTACAATTGGCTAGATACAGAGTTCAGCTCTTTGCTGAAGGAATCGGCATTCTGACCCTAAAGTTTGTAATGAATCTCGAAAGAGCTTCAAAATGATCCAGAGCAGAATATGATCCTAAGTTTATGTCCCTAGATGTGCATGTTCCTACAGCGTGAGATAAGTCAATAACCAGGTACAGTAGCAGTCAGAAGTCAGATATTAATTTAATTCTACCCCTGCCAGCCTGCCCAAATAGGCATTAATTCAACAGAGCAGGAGGGCTAGATAATTCATCATTTTTACTGGGATTTTTGCTTTCTCCAGTTAAGGTGGAATCATTGCATCAAACAGCTAGTGTTCCCAACACTTGGAGGGCACCTGAGATGGAAGAAGGCTGAATCAAGACACTATGAGTGCAAAGCCTCTGGTAGACAACAGTGTTGAGAAGGAAGCTGAAAGTGACAAAAGCACAGAAGCTTAGATCCTGTACAAACATCATACCCCTACACATGGGGACCCTTATGGATAGCCCCACTCAGAAAGAACAAAGATACCCTCTGGTCTGCAACTTGGGTTAAGGTGGGGGAGAAGAGCCTATTTCATTCATCTTTAAGGGCACTGTTCCTTTAGAAAGCGAGGGACGGGGAATAACCAGATGCAGAATTAGGAGCTACCTTGAGTACAAGCAGTCCAATTCTATGGGCAGGGCTTTGCAAACCATTTTAAACTGCTTGATCCGGAGAGATGCCAAGCACCCTCAGCTCCCATCCAAGTCAATGCTCAGCAACACACAGGATCAGGCCCTATACGCAAGAAGCTATATTATTTGCCTGGTCCTTGGATGCAGTCAACCCCCATGGTAACATCTATAAATATCCCCACACTCTGCCTGTGCTGGAGTGGATTGGGGCTTGGAAGGAAGAGGAATTCGGCCACCAGACCACCCAAGGCTCAGTCAACGCGCATTACATCCCAACATCTGCCCCCATCTTTAAACACCTTCCCTACGATCCCGCGGCCCCTTGGTTTCTGCTCTTGGTGAGCACAAGAGGAAAGGGAGAGGAAAAGGACAGAGGAAAAAAAGTCTAGTGGACGAAAAAGTATTAGGGAACATGTTAAATTCAGAGAAACTCAGAATGACTGGGGAGCTGGTAGGCAGAGCTGAGGCACTCCGGGGTCTGTTCTCGAACAGCACAAGGTGAAAATGATCAACCAAGAACTCCTCTGATGATCTTAAAATCACAAGTTCCTGGGCACAATTCTCCGCCTCCACGCCCATGTGCGTGCCTCCATTTCAGGAGTTCACGAGCAACCCACTAGGGAACACACAGCCTTTGAAATGCAGGCCAGGATGGTTAGTTACCTCAGACGCGTTGTATTGTTTCTGCTCACTGATCGGATGATGTGCCATCTGTAAAACACACGCACGGTACACAACCCCGCATTAGAGACGAAGATCATGTCTGAAATTTGCTTGCAGTGAATATTCAAGCTTAAAAAAAATCATGCATTTTGGGTATTCGCACTAATGGAGCTTGTTTGCTAGAAGGTTTGTAGGCACCAAATATGAGCAGGGTCCTAAAGACTGATCAATTGAGATTCATTCGGTTCTGTATACAAATAAGTCATGGGAATTTTCCCCTTCCTTTTTCCTTAGTGCTCGGCCAAATTCACAGATGAGGGTCCAATCAAAATTTGCTAGCAAATCCAAACAGATGTGCAAGGACATTTTCCTCACCCCTTTAGCTGTAGCTAAAGACCAAAGCACGTAGCAGTCTTTCAAAATAAAGTCGAGGCTCCCAGCAGCACTCCCACTGGGAAGGGAAAGCACTGGTCTGCCCTCTGTGTCACAGTGGGCCAGAAGACACTCCAGCCTACTTGGGTCATGTCAGCTAGAAGTCTGCCCCTTCCAAGCCACAGTCATCCAAAAAATCCCTTCATCTCAATCTGATGGGATCTCTTCAGCCAGCTTCCTACGCCATAAACCCATGCTCCAGGGTAGGCTCCCAGTGAGGGGTGATTCTAGTTCATGCATCATCTCATGAGTGGATCAGGGTCCTCTCCCTCAGGGGCAGTCCATACATTATATAATACATTAAGGGGGCGGAGGAGGTGTCCTTAATTTTGCATTTGTTTCGGGGTTACAAAGTGCTACAAGGGAGGGGGCGGTGGATTTTGAGGGGGGTGGGGAAATCACCCAAAAAGTGTTACTTATTTATGGATAGCCCCTTAAATCCCTGCTTTGAGGCAACGAGAGCAGGGACGACCCCTCTGGAGGTAGAGAGAGAATTCGGGGGGCCAGTAGATGCAGCTAGACATCGCTGCTAGAGCATTACCAGCCCAGGCTGAGTCATAAGAACGGCCATTCCGGGTCAGACCAATGGTCCACCTAGCCCAGTATTCTGTCTCTGACAGCAACCACTGCTTTTCATTCAACACAGGGAATGAACAGGACGGGACAATTTACTGAGTGAGCCATCCCCTGTTGTCCAGTCCCAGCTTCTGGCAGTCAGAGGTTTAGGGACACCCGGAGCATGGGGCTGCATCCCTGACTACTTTGGCTAATAGCCATTGATGGACGTATCCTCCATGAACTTCTCTAATTCTTTTTTGAACCCAGTTTTACTTTTGGCCTTCACCACATCCCCTGGCAAGGAGTTCCACAAGTTGATTGTGTGCTGTGCGAAGAAGTACTTCCTTTTGTTTTAAACCTGCTGACTATTTTATGGGGTGACCTCTGGTTCTTGTGTTATGTGAAGGGGAAATAACACTTCCCTATTCATTTTCTCCACACCAATCATGATTTTAAAGACCTTTATCATATCCCCCACTTAGTCATCTCTTTTCCCAAGCTGAAAAGTGCCAGTCTTATTAATCTCTCCTTGTCTGGAAGCTGTTCCATAACCCTAATCATTTTTGTTGCCCTTGTCTGCACTTTTTTCCAATTCTAGTAGATCTTTTTTGAGGTGAGGCAACAGGACTGCATGCAGTATTTGAGGTGTGGGTGTACCAGGTATGTATATTGTGGTATTATGATATTTTCTGTCTTATTATTTATCCCTTACTAATGCTTCCTAACATTCCATTAGCTTTTTTGCACATTGAGCAGATGTTTTCAGAGAACTATCCACCATGACTCCAAGATCTCTTTCTTGAGTGGTAACTGCTAATTTGGACCTCATCACTTGGTATGGATAGTTGGGATTATTTCTTCCAATGCGGACTACTTTGCACTTATCAATACTGAATTTGATCTACCATTGTATCACCCAGTTCAGTGAGATCCCTTTATAACTTTTTGCTGTCGGCTTTGGACTTAACTGTCCTGATTAATTTTGTATAGTCTGCAAATTTTGCCACCTCACTGGTCACCCTTTTTCCAGATCCTCCATTGTGAAAACAGACAATTGATTCCTACCCTTTGTTTCCTTTCTTTTAACCAATTACTGATCCATGGGAGGTAGGGTGACCAGACAGCAAATGTGAAAAATCGGGACGGGGTGGGGGGTAACAGGAGCCTATATAAGAAAAAGACCCAAAAATCGGGACTGTCCCTATAAAATCAGGACATCTGGTCACCCTAATGGGAGGACCTTTCCCCTTATCCTGTGACTGCTTAGTTTGCTTAAGAGCCAGCCTTTGGTGATGGAGCTGGTCAAAGTCTTTCTGAAAAGCCAAGTGCCAAAGTGACTGGATCACCCTGATCCACATGCTTGTTGACACTCTCAAAGAATTCTGAAGTGGGCAAAAAGCCAGCACTGTGTGATCTTTAAAGATCCCCTGGCACCTCTCACAACAACAAGAGCAAACATTTTCACAGAGCAAATGGCTGGGCTGGTCAAAATGTATTCCTCAAAAAAATTTCCCCAGTGGAAAAGGGCTTTTTGACCCAAATGAAAATTTTCACAGGAAGTTCTCATTCTGGTCAAAAATTGCAAGGTTTTTTTGTCAAGAGACCAGAAACTGAAAAACAAATATTGTTAGGAAAAATGGAGGGGTGGGTGGGAAAGGTTTTTTGTTGTTCAAATCAAAAACACGTTGTTTTTTTTTAAAAAAAGGTTTTAAAAAAATGGAAACATTTTCAGTTTTTTTCATCCTGAAACCAAAACATTTTTGTGGGGAAAAACAAAACAAAAATAAATCTTTGAGATTTTCCGTGCACAATAACTGGCATTTTCCCAATCATCTCTAACAACCAAACCTGCCAAAGAACAGTTTAAATACAGCAGAGCTTATAGACTGGTTTGGCCAATCAGCATAAAACATGGCTTTGAAACCTGTTTAGAAGAAATCAGCTCCGTCTAAAAGAGCCAGCCAGACCATCCTGGGTCACAGGCGTGTTTAAGTTCTTGCTAAACACGGTGGTTTGTCCTGCGCAGAGCGGACGATAAGAGTGCTACTTTCAGTGGCTTGGCCAAATTCCAACTTGGTTAATTACAATCTGCCTCTCTCAGATCTCCCTGAAGTGTCATTTGGAGACTATTCTTCATTCTCACTCCTAAGGAAACCGCAAAAAAACATGCCTATGGAGCAGCTGCTACATTTCTATGGAGAATGAGGAGAGCAGGCATGTGTATGTGTTTGGTTAGAAGCACACCCTTTCTCGCCCATCACTGAAATGTGGCAGCTCTTCCGAATCACTACCACACACGTATAGAAGAACCTTTTATAGTCAAGCTACTTTCCCTCCCCACTCCTCAAAAAACTTCATTCTTGCAGAGAGCCATCGTGGGGCTTTGGATACGGGCTGGGGCCCTCTGGGCACTATAACAATACAAATAATTCAATCATAAATAGGAACTGCAATTTGTACATTGCAATGCGCTGGAACATTTCAGAACGTTCAGCTTACTTCACTCCCAGCAGAATGTCAGCAACAGCATTCGCCCTGTCCACAAGCCCCTGTAGCATGTGACTGTATTTAACAGAAACACACACACACAATCTGCACAGTGCTAAGAGCTCTGGGACGAAAGTCTCTATGCAGATTCATCATTACAAGTATGGATGGGAGTGAGCACAAGAGGCATCTGTCTCCCTGTCAGGGAACGCTCCAGGGCTGTGCAGCTAAGGCCCTGTCTACATTAGAGAGGTTGCACAGTGTAATAACTCCAGCGATGCAGAGGTCCTGCACGGATGTAAAGCAGGGTCCATGCCAGTAAGTTACATCAGTGCAAATTCCTTCCATGTCGACAGGACCAACAAGAGGCAGGAATAGGAGCAAGGGGTTCCGAGAATCAGGCAAGGGATCCCACTCCAGGAATTCCTCTTACTCTTTTCCAAAATTAAAACCAGGCCTCTGGAGATTCTGCCTTACTCACATCTTGTGGGAATCCTTGTTCCGGATTTCCTACAAGGAGGCAAGAAATCAAGCCAGACTGTCACCAACTGAAGAACAAAAAGAAAAGGAGTACTTGGGACACTACTACCTCGTTCAGCCTGGAGAAGCCACGAGCAATCCAGTACCCCCCAAAACAAGCCTGCAGCTACTAACTCTCCCATCGAAGTCTCAGACCATTAAGATGCCAGCCTGCAACATGGGACAGGTGAGAGCAACGTAACCATTAACTGCGTTTGAGTCAACTCTTTGTACATGCACTATTAAAAAAAAGAAAAAGAAAACTTCTGGAAGTCATTACAATTCCTCTGCTCCAGCCTCCCCTTTGGCAGACAATCCTCCCCCCTACCCCTGTTCGAAATGCCAGCCTGTGATTTTTAAATGAGAAAAAGCTGTACTGTACTCCAGCGCTTGGATAAACTCCTACACAAACTTCCAGATGTGACACAACTGCCTGGAAGAGGGAATACACAGAAGGATCGCCTTAAAAATATGCACACACGCACAAAAGGCAAACAACCCATGCTCGCGCGCTCGCGTCTCAGCCATGTAGTTGTGTCTGCACGATACAGAGATGAGGAGATACGTGTCGGGATGCAGTGCGTTGGTTAGATTAAGATCGCGCCTCTGCTGGCTTTGCTTGGGAGGCAGTAATTAGAGCTCTGTTGACTGCTGTATAATACCACAGGAAGCAAATACCATTCCCCCCTCACCCCTTCCCCACCTTGAGGGTTTTCAAACACTGTGAGATGCCTCATGATTACTTGGCCGGTCCTCCCCTGGAGCAGCACTTTGAAAGAAGTTCCATCTTCTTTACTAGGGGTGGCTTGTCCTTCTTACCCCCATCCACAGCACAATTTACGCAGAGGTACCCCACCCAATGACCAGCATGGGGTCTTGTTCCAGGAGTCTTGCTTGGGCAGACCTCTCCTGGCTCCAGAGTCTGACTTCATTTATGCTGACCTGGCTCTAGAGAGACTTCACAGATTTCAGTGGCGTTCCTCCATATTTACCCCGGTGTAACCCAGGGCAGAGCTGTCTCTTGTGGCCCTTTGCTGCAGTTTAGCTACCCAGCATGCCTTCCAACTAGACCCGGGTGATCAGATGTCCCGATTGTATAGAGACAGTCCCGATATTTGGGGCTTTGTCTCAGACAGGCGCCTATTACCCCCCACCCCTTGTCCCAATTTTTCACACTTGCTGTCTGGTCACCCTACTTCCAACAAGTTACACCAGGGAGCTGTTGCTGGGGAAAGACACCACCCTAGACAAGCTTCTCTCTTTGTGAATGGCCCACAGGTCTGGGTGTGGGGGGAGAGGGGGAATGAGCAGATTACCTCTCCTCACGCAGCACAGACAGGGAGCTGCCCGTTGGCTTTACTGCAGAGTTTCGTTTTGGAATGGGCCCTACAGACTTCATGGCTATGAGGTGCAGAAGGGAGTAAGGTGAGGCAGAGACAAGGATGGCTCTGCAGCATACTCCCTCCCTACCAGCACCAACCCCTTTGCTAGGAGGCCACAGAAGCTCCCTCCGCTCCCCCCCCCAGCCCCCCCAGCACCAACCCCTTTGCTAGGAGGCCACAGAATTGAAGCCTCCCTTTCAATTCCACATGGTCGGGGCTCTCTACCCAGCATAGTCCCCTAGGTAATGATACTCAAAACAGGACGAGAGAGGTTAACTTTACTTAGTCCCCTGGATAGGGAATAATAAGCAGGCCTGGCAGAGGCAACCATGGCCTCTTAGGGGATGGAGGTGGGATTTGGAGAGCGGAGGGAGTACCTAGAACCTCTAGGCCTGGTTCAGGGCCCCTTGTGCTAGGCATCGCAAAAACACAGAACAAAGGTAGTCCCTGGAGCCAAGAGCTTACATGACCCCCACCTCACCATCTCTACTGTATTTATCCTCACAACCCCTCTGCCAGGTAGGACGGGGCTCTTATCTCCATTGCAGATGGGGAACTGAGGCACAGAAAGGCTAAGTGACTTGCCCAAGGTCACAAGCAAACTCGGTGGCAGAGATTTTGGGACCTGACCCTACATCTCCCCAGGCTAGTGTCCTAACCACTGAACCGCCCCTCCCGCTCACCTTTCAGTGAACCGAAGCAGCATCAGGCATTGCTAGGAGAGGGTTAGAGGATAAAAGGAGGCACCGGGGTAGATTGGATTTTGGGCTAGGGTCAAGGAGGTGGTTGTTCTACACCCCACCAGCCTTCCCTTTGCACCATCACACAGGATACTTCAATTGTAGGAAAGTTGGGCCACTTTCCCTGTCTGCTCTTTTAAGCAAGGCAATTTAAGCACTGAACACAGAACAGGCTCAGCTCCTCCTGGGAGTCTGGCTGCAGCACATATAAAAGCTGGGTTTTGGCTCAATGCCCTGACAGTTTAGGGCCCAGACCTGCAAGAGACTGGACACCTGCAGCTGCAAAGACTTCCAGTGAGAACTGAGGGCCCTCGAGCACCTCACGAGGACAGAGCCTTTGCACGGCAACGTCTCCAATGGAAAGGGTGCAGAGCGGTGTGGAACTGCCAGAGGGGAGACCCCCCAGGCCAGGTCAAACTCGCCTGATTGCATTAAAAAGCCAAGGCTTGGGATAGCTTTGCCACGGCTCATGAACCTATTGGCGAATCTGGGCAGGGTTACGCCGGCACCTGCAAGAGCCTGTGGTGTTCCATCTGGTTTTAAAACCCCAAAGCCCGGCAGAACTCTGATTTTCCATCTAGGTTTGAGGCGCTATAAATGGCTCAGAACCAAAAACAGCAAAGCCAAACACCACCCTTGAATCTTGGGGGTGGGGGAATTTCAACACTTAGATCTGGGTTCAGATGTAGCCAATGGCGCCCCCATTTTTACAGCAAGCAATTACCAGGAGAAAAGAGACTGCAATGACCAGGAGCCACCACAAGCAGGACTCAAAACATTTCCCTTCTGTGCAAGCCGATTCACAGGACACACTACCACGTGTTTTCATCCTATTTATTGGGAAGGGATGGGGGAGCTGTTAACAAGTTACAGTGCCTATCCCAGAACTGGCACCTTCTCCACCCTCAGGCAGTTAAGGAAATACACTTTCCTTGTCTTCTTACTTCTATGCACATGAGCTTCACTTTCCAGGCAGACACTATCTGGACAGGGTGAGGAGAGACTGAGAATTTGCCATAACAAGGGCCCAGGGTCCCCTTCAGATATGCTCGGTATTATTTTCCTGTGCAGAGCTCTTTCAACACAAAGCAGTTTCCATCCTCCTTATTCGCTCCATGCCTGCTCTTCAGACACTCCACAGCTCTTGGAAAACATCCTAATTCTCTGGCTCTGATCAGCAGAGCAGCCTTGTTTAGCCCCTGTGACTGGCTCTCATCCTTCCAAGCCTGCATGGTAGATTCAATTTCACTTAAAAATAAAAGTTAAGTAACTGGGCTTTTCTCCCCTTTTTGTGTGTGACAAATACACTTCTCTGTGGTGAACTCGCTGTTACAGAAGGCCCCTTAATGCAACACACAAGCCCTAGTTTCTGTACTGGAGGCTTTTCTTAACTTTTTTAATGTCAACTGTAGGTCAAAAGTTCCAATACAGTACTTTGATTATAAGCCTGTATGAAACACAAACATTTGGCCTTCTCCTGCCTTTAAACAGACATTCCTCACCCAGAACAAAGTGGATCCTTTTATCACAGTGACAAGGTCAGGTCTCAGTAGCACCTTCTCATATACAGACAATCAGACAGATGTCTCCAGTATGTCACTCATGCTCCAAAGCACTCTGCCTTTCCCTCCCTTAAGCTTAGGAAGTGCCCGTGCATCTTACCCTCATCCCAATGCCACACACAGCTGATTTCTTCTATGCATGCTGCAGGAGCCCTGCATCACCCCAAAACCCCCTCCCATGTCACACAGAGTCCCCTTGCCAGGATTTGACACAAAGACACACTCATGGAATCCCAGAACTCCAATGAGAAGCACCTCTCTCCCTCTGACCTCACGTGGATGCAAGGATCTCAGTAAAGGGAGCTGCACTCATCTTTGATGCAGGCTCGGTTGGGGACACACAATTTGGCAGCAGGTTCTGCTGTACAGAAGAAGTGCCAGATTCTGTCATCATTGAGTAATGCCTGACTCCTATCGAAATCCATGCTGGTCCTTGCAGGGTCAGCTACTACACAGCACAAGTAAGGCTGGCAGAATTTGGCCCTCTGAATTTGGATACTTTAAAGTAGGGGACTTAAATAGATTTGGAATCGAGACACCAGATCCAAACATGCCCCAGCTTTGGGTTGTGAGATCTGGATCGGTCCAGACCTTTCTAAATTTGAGAGAGGAAAAAGTTTCCTCCCCCCAACCCAGATATAACAACTTTGCTCTGAGAAACCAAATATAAGCCCTTATGGCCCAGGAGGCGAATGGCTTCAGACTGAAACACTACAGAGAACCCTGCGGAATCATTCTGACATGGAACTTTGCATCGCTGCAGGATGAGTGCTAAACACTCAGCCGATCTACTATTTCCCTGCTCCTTCCCCCGCCGCAAATCCCCCTCATCACCTCGAATATCAAGGTCATGTAAACAGCTTGGAGAGACAGGCCAACATCTTTTCGATTAGTGGTACTTCAGCCTTGTGTGCAATCGCAGGCCACGCCAGCAAAGGAAGCTTTGTTAATTCAAGCTCTCTCCCTAGGGAGAGAGGAGAAGCCAAGAGCACAGGACCAGAATCGGCAGTACACAGTGATACCCCCAGTAAATGGCAAGGTTTATCCCCTAGATAAGTGCACCGCAAACCCCACGTTGAAATACAGGCCCTGCCAAGTCAGGACTCGGTACCTTTCCACAACCTGTCCTCATCTGACAAGTACCAGGACTGAATTAATTGAATTAATAAAAAGGGCACTTGGGAATTGAAGAAATAGGAAGGGAGCAGACACAATTAAACAAGAGTCCGGCCTTTTGAACTTGCATATTCAGTGACTGCCAAAAGGTAAAACAAAGATAAAATACTGAACCACGCTAACGAAAGCTCAGCCCTCCCCTGTCAAAACCACTGTGGATCGGAGAGGATTTTGCCAGCCATGTGACCCAAACCATTGTCACTCTATCAAGAACAGCTGGTGGCAACAAAGAGTTTGGCCAGATGTTATCTGGTTTTCTGATGATCTGTTTTTACCATGGAGCCTCGGTTCTTAAAGATTACAGAGTGATAAGTCACTTTTCTGAACAACCAAGCTAAAGGAGTAGAAAAGATGTCAACAGGCAGACAGCTAAACTCCCAGCACTCCAGCAGCAACAACCAACCATAAAAGCAAAATAGAAGAAAGCTTGTTTAATAACATCTAAAATGTATTGACCCTCAGCAAGTGATCAGACTCAGCCAGTACTCCAGGGTGAAGAAAATATCCCTCTCACTCACTGTTTAGCAGGTTGAGTCACATTTTCAACTCCCTGCTTTCTGGGTCAGCAACAATGAAAACATATTTAGAAAGAAAAGAAAAACCAAAAAACACACCAGAGGGCCACAGCACTGCTACCCAGTGAGGGCCTATGGCTCCAAGCCCTCTTGTTTTTTCTCTCAGTATTGAATAGAGAACAGGTAACCATCAGTGGAAATTCCAGCTTCCCAAGCTGCGATTAGTAGCTGAGCTCCCTTTGAACAGGTGCCTGCAGGTGCTTGGGGGGAGCTTTTTATTTTTATTTAAACAACACTCATTTTCCAAGGACAAAAGGTAACCTCTTTGCACCGGCAGAGTTGTGTACTGAGATGCTTTTCAGGTTGAAATAGGCACCTCATATGAGCAAGAGAGGGGGGGAGGATAAAAAGGAATCCACTGAAAACACCTGCACATTTTTGAGATGCCACCTGTCTCAAAATGATCATTAAAAGAGGCTAGAAAACACAGTGAGATCAGCAATTGTAAATAATAATATTCATAATGGTAGATAATAAGACCATTCTGTTTGGCAGGCTGACATTAGCAAATATTTCCTTCCCAAAGAGAATGCTTTAGCAAGTTTCAAGATTTCCTAAGATGCTTAAATAAGTGCAGCTCTGAACTGCTCAGCGAGTGTGAATGAGATTTAGGGAACCCGCTGGAAAGTGCTCATGTGATTGGGACCTGAAACCTCCTTTTTCCTCCTAGGGGCTACTCTAAGAATGAGGCAGACTGTTTACCAGATAAATGATCCTCATCACAAAAGTAAAACTGCAGTCAAGACTACAGAAGAGCCCACTTTTCTCTGACACACCAGACTTAACCCTGATTTAACCCCTCACTGATTAGCCCGAAATTGGGGAGAGCTAAGGGGAACCAGACCACAGATGTTAATCACCTCGTCCCTCCCCTTATGCATCCACCCTCTACGCTACAGCCTCAGGTATTGGGCATGTGTGCAACTTGACTAGCTCTCTCGCTGGAAGATCTGAATGGATTTAATAACTTCCTCCTGTTTACTCAGGAAGATGCTGTCTTTTATGTACACGACCCTGCTGGCAGTCAGACAGCTCTGACTAAATTGAGTTTGTGTTTTTATTATTTTAAAATACATGTAATGAGTTTGGAGGCGGTAAAGCGTCTGTAACGCTACAAAGAAAAGCGTTGATTGCAGGTCTGACACCAGGGAGGGTTTTTAAAAAGGGGCTAAGAAAGAAAGACCCCTAGCTAACAGTGCTATTTCCCCTCCTCTTAGAGGATTAGACTTGACCAAAGCAACACAGCTCTCCCGCAGTCCTGGACCAGGAAGAGGGAATGCAAGCAAGCAGGTAGCTGATATGAATCATGGCTCACTCTGGTGACCTCTAATTTCTTCCATTAGACCCTGAATAGTCTCTGATTTTTCGCGGAGTGCTGCAATCTATGATTCCCCAGGGCCCAATTCTGTGTTCTTTCTAAACCCCACACTCAAACGACTCCTTAATGGTCTTTTACATCCAGCACAAGAGAAAAGAAAGCAGCTTTTAGTAGAAACAGGCCCGTCCCCAGATCCCCTTAAAGTCAATGGAGAAATCTCCCATTGGCTTCAATGGGCTTTGGACCAGGTCCTTCGAGCGCCCATTCTTCATTTCCAATAGTGATTGAAAGGGGGATGGGTGAATCATCATGTAGCCCTTCAATAAATGAACAGAGAAGAGTGGGAAAAACTTGTAAATCCCATGGAAGGCTCCTGGAGCATTGCAGTAAAGCAGCCGCCCCTAAATTAAATACGAGGTTCTGTAATTACGCTACAGCTAACGCACCTGGAGAAGAGCATAAGTGATTGATTTAGAAGGATGGGTTCCTCCCTGAGTAGTCAGCACAACCATCATCTCCGACTGTCTGGAGGCTGCAGAAAGCACCAGCACTCAGGATTGCATGAAAAAGGAAGGTGGGGTTTTTTTTGCCACCACCTGCCTTGCACAAGCTAAATTATTTAAGAACACCAGAGCCAGGCTCAAAGTCTACAGTAAGGAACCTTCCCCTTCCCACCCCCCGCTTTATTTTCCTTTCCTGTCCCTAGTTAGCATGTCTTAGCCATGCCAGATCTAACATTTCAGTAACCTGCCCCCCTCTTTAAAGGCTTGATTCATTTTTTTTTTAATGTAACTATGGCATAGAAAACAGGATGAGTGAGAAACGAGCTGCCACGAGCACAGATTTGCAAGCGAGAGGCTCCTTCTGTGGTTCTTTTTGTCATGCAAATGTTGTAATTATGCATTTAAAGTATAAACCACTCTCCCATCACTGTAGTAGATGGAGCGGTCTGCGCTTTCCTAGAGTCTCCTATCTAATCTGCGCACAGGAGCGCTTTAATAAACACCCAGTATTGCTCCCTTTCCTTTGTTCTTTTAAACAGATGTCTGGTCGCTGAGAGAGAGAGGATGATTCTATCTACTGCTTTCCTCCCCCCAGTTTAATTAGGGGTGAAGGTGTCTGAAATCTGGCCATGTTTGTACAATAGATGTGGGGTTAGGGTCCATTGTGGTGTCTAAGCAGCTGCTGGGCTGCAAAGGGTGCGGGGAGGGAAATCCCAGGCTGGGTTAACAATAAATGCAGGCATACATCCAGGCAAACATCTCTCTTAGGGACGATCTCTCAGTGGCTTTGGAATATGGGCCTAGCAAAGGAAGTGCTAGCCAGGGAGCCTGATCCAAAGCCCACTGAACCCAGTGGGAGTCTTTCAATTGACTACAATGGGTCATGCACCTAGAGGGGATGGGGGGGGAAAAAAGAGGCTAAAGAATAGATTCCCCCACCCTACACACAACCCCCTTCGCCTCATCAGGGCCTCCGAGTGGAACTTGCACCAACCCCTAGTGCGGAGGGGTCTTTTGGGTCAGCGCAGTCCAGAATTATCCATATTCACTTTCCTTTCACCTCCTCAACTAAAAGACGGGAGGGGGAGCGGGGTGAGTGCAACTCCATCTCACAGACAGACCTGCTCTGCTGGTCTCTCCAGAGCGTTACATATTGTTTCCATTCTCTCTAGTACTTTTCTGGAATCCCATGTTATGACTTCAACCCCGGAGAAATCCCTGCCTACCAAGGGAGGAAACATTGAGAAACCCCTTCAATAGATTCTGGAAAAACTTCCAAGAAATGAATTGGAGACAGACAAATGAAACCGAGGGAGCTGGGCGGCAGGCACACACACGTCCACCCTCCAGCCCCCTCCTCCTCCAGGGGAGGAAAAGCTGCAAACTTTGGGAAGGAACGCGGGGAGAGTCTCCTCGGAGCCGGAGTCCTTAGCGGAGCAACTAGCAACTCCAGTGACTTGTTTTCGTCAATATTTCTGCTTTTGTTTTATCAATATTTGCGTCGCATCTCTGCTTTCTCCCCCCTCCAAGTTCCTTCTCCCCTCAACCCGGAGTCTCCGGGTAATTTTACAAAATTCACCAAGTCCAGGCTCTGTTTCAAACAAGCCCCCCCGCCCTCCCCCCCCCAGCCCTGCAAAGCCGCCTTCATGGAGATAACTTCTTGGGATGGTGGCAAAGAGGTCCAGGGAGCTCTCTAATCTGGAAGCCCCGTGGAAGGGAGGCAGGGTTGGAGAGGGGTGCCCAGGCTTACCTTGGCAGTTCCACCTGCCAGCTTGCAAAGGATATGGGTTGCACACCACCCGGAGGCACCAGCTCCTGGGTCTGCTCTCCTGGCTCAGATAAAAGAAGACGACCGGGGCCAGAGCCGGATAGGGGAGCCCCTCCACCTCCGAGTCCCCACTTCCTGCGTCCTTGTCCCCTGGACCCGAGCGACCTCCATTCCCGGACAGGTCATTAAGGCGGATGAAAGTCTTGGATTTGCCCGGCTCTGGGTCCTGCTCCTCGGCTGCTCTCGGTCCATCTTCGTCCATCCTCCGGCCAGCAGACCCGGGTCCGAACCGGGAGAAGGAAGAATGTGCCCGGGGACAGAAGGGGTTATTAGAGGGTCAGGGACCTACAGGGGACAGCCATGCCGGCGGGGATCAGGGGACTGCAGGGGGAGGGATAAGGTTCTGGCTCGGGGAAGCTTCAGACCCAAGGCTGCATCCTCTTTCCCCAGGTGGGCGGCTGGATGAGCGCAGGTCCCCCCTTTGCAGGCATTTGGAGCCGGATCGGAGCCGAGCCGGGACCTGGCTGGCCCGGTTCTCCGTCCCCCTCCTCCGGTGCCGGTGGCTCCTCCTCACTTTGCTCTCCTCTGCCTGCCTCCGAGATCCCGCTCCAGCCCGGGAGGAGGTACCGGCTCAGCCCCTGCAGCGGGGATGGAATCCTTTCCCCCGGCTCCCCTCCCAACTCCAGCGCGCACCAGCCGCGCAGGGGCTGCTCCCAGTCCAGCCTGGGCTGCGTTTAGCTGGTCCGCATCTGTCCCTCCAGCCTGCACATCTGGCCGTGCCAATGGCAGGTCAGGTCCTGGAGGGCGAGAGTCGGGGGACCCCCCCTGGGGCAAGGAGGGGGCTTGGGGTCCAGGAGCCTCCTCTGGGGGCTGGGCTCCTCCTGCCCTGCAAGGGTTATCTGGGGGTCGGGGGGGGAGCGGCGGGGGGAGCCCGGGGAGGATGCTCCTCCTTAGCGCTGCCTCTCGGACAGCAGAGCGAGCGAGAAGCTGAGAGCTCCGCGCGCCTCACAGCTGGATCCCTCACTCCAACTTCCAGCCCGGGCACCGCCTCCCCAGAGCCACCGTGGCAGCCAATCTGGGCTCGCCTCTGGCCCCTCGGACCTTCCCCATTGGCTCCGGGAGGTGGCAATTAAGGGATGCAACGGCGGGGCCACAGCTGGAATCTGAGACAGTTACTAGCGCGCTGGGCACCCCTCCCACCCCAGCCCCGGCGCAGGGGCAGCCAATGGGGCTGGAGGACGGGGCGAACCCCTCTTCGGATTGGCTGGCTGCCTGCCTCTGGGACTCCGAGCCTGAATTGCACGGGGAGAGCGCGAGCTCCGGCGAGTTAGCAGAGCGGGGGAGGTACTGGGGCAGAAGGGAGGGGGGGGCGCTGCACTTGGATCCCCGCGCCGGTTTGGGCGGGGGTTCTGAGCGAGCCTGGGCCAGCCCGTCACACACAGGGACCCTCCCCGGCCCGGGCAGCGAGCAGAGGGGCCGGCGGCGCGAAGCTCCCAGAGCCCCTTGGGGAGGGAGGGGCGCTGGACTGGGGGTGCGCTGGGAGGAAGGCGAGGTTCTGCAGCGCCCCAGCTGCATGCTGGAGGTGGGGCCCCGTGCAAGGGAGCGGGCAAGCAGTGCACCCCTCGGGGCTTGGCGCACCCAAGAGGGGCTTGGGCGGATCTGTGTGTCGGGGGGCAGAGCCTTTGGGGAGAGGCGCGGAGCCCCCGGCAGCCCGGAGCAAGCTGAGAGGCGCTGCCCGGGAAAGGAGGGCAGAGGTTAAGAGAGCGGAGAGACCGAGGGTCCGGTTTGTCATCGACTTCAGCGCTGGCTGGGTGGGGCGGACGCTGCCCAGCCCCAGCACCTGCCTGGAGCAGGAGGAGCCGGCTGGGCTGGGGCCAGGCAGCGCTCGCTCTCCCTGCGCTGCCAGAGGAGGAGGCTGCGCAGAAGGGGGAAGCCGAGGGTGCAGTCGCCTTTAGCGAGCTCCCCCACCCACCCCAGGGCGCGTGGTCCCCGGGCTCTCTAGAGTTCGCGAGAGCAGCTTTGGGCTCTGGCGAGCTTTACCACAGACTCCACCACATCTGGGCAGAGACCCCGAGCTGGCTCCGCTCTGACTCTAGGATCCGCCTTGCGCCAGGGTCGGTTCTGTTTCTCCCCTGTACCGGCTCCTACTCACCCCCGAGGGCGAAGGAGACATTGCTTTGGCGGGGGCTGCCCCAGCGCACCCCGTGGTGCCCGCTTCGGCGCACCGCCCCCGCCCCTGCACAGGTGCTGCTGCCCGGTGCGCTCCCCTGCGTGCTCACGGGCGCCCTACCGAGCCCGTTCCCGCAAACACGTCCTGCCACACGCCACGGAGGAGGTACCAGATTTCCCTCCCGGCAGTGACTCCTTGTGCAGACTCAGGGCAGCCCTGGGCAGGAGCTGACACTGAATCGACTCGGGGAAGCGAGGCGTCAAGGGGAGATTTCCAGGGTGACAGACCCCCAGGTGGTGCAAGGGAAGAGGGAGGCATATGTCCTGAGCAGGCGGCGCAGCTGGGAGGAGAGGAGGGGGCTGTACCAGAGGTGAAGCGGGACTGTGGCCTGAGACCAGAAAGTGGCGTGGAGGAGCGTCTGCAAAGGAGCGAGGTCAAGCTCTAGGGGCGCCCTTCCTTTGCCAAAACCAGGGCAGAGCTCCCGTCACTCCCCTGGTTTGGGTATGCCCGGCTATCCCCGCAGGTCCCCCTCCGCCCTGGCTGGTGCGGTGAGAGCTCCCCCTGCTGGCTCGCTGTGCTTTCACCACTCAGGAGGGCTCTACAGGGAAGCCATGGTGTGTGGGGGGAGGAAATGGTTATGGGAGCAGAGGGGTGGGCGGGGAGGAAATGCCACTTGGAGAGACAGAGAGACAGCTGGGCTGGGGAAAGCAGGCTCCACGGCAGGTAACTGGCAGGTGAGGCGGCTGGGATCTTTCTGATGTCTGGATGCACAGGCAAGAAGCAGGGCCAAGGAAATAGGGGATTAGGTCTCTCTGCCCCAGAAGGGATGTAACAGCCAGGGTTTAAGTGGGACATAATGAGGATGCAATGCTGAGGGACATGTGATGTTGGGAGGAGAGCAGTTATGGGAGTCTGCCAAGGGACAGGTCGTGGATGGGCGTCTGGGAACTGGACTGCTCTGGCTTGAGAGGTAACAGGAGAACCTGGGTAGCGCTGTACAGTAAACTAATGGGAAGGGGGAGCAGCTCAGGATACTAGTACTGATTTGCACTCCAGTAGTGCCAAGATGGGGCCCCCTGCGGTACAGTCACAGAGTAAGAGACAGTACCTGCCCCAAGGAGCTTACAGTCAAAGCAGACCAGACAAGGGGTGGGAAACCAATGACTTTCCCAGGGGTACACTGCAAGTCTCTGATAGAGCAGGGAATAGAACCCAGGCCTTCCAATTCCTACCCCACTTCCCTAGCCACTAGGTTCTCTTATCTCTCCCATAGGTCTGCTGAAAGAAAACTGAAGTAACGGAAGCTTCTAACTCCCCAGACAGGGCTGGCTGCCAGGCACTCTGTGGCAAAGAGAACTAGGACAAACCATGATGTATTGCACCCCAAAGTAGTGATGCCTTCAAACACTCCCCTTTAAACACAGCTGTCTGAGTGTACCTGCAAAGCTGCAGACTAGGTTGAGTAAGGGTCCCCTTTTAAAATTTGCTCCTGGAGGCTTTTAATTGTTGCGTCCCCTCACCCCATCCCTTCATCCAGTCTAGTCCCCCTGGTTTTTTTTTTTTTTAATATCCCAGAGTCCTTTCCCCCTCCTCATGTCACATTATCCTTGCCTTCCTCATTGGAAGGGCTGGTTGCAGCCCCTTATAGAGCCTGCCAGCAGCATGCCCTCAGCAAGGCAGAAGCCACCACTGGAGAGCAACAGGCAGAAGTTCTCCCTGACCCAGCACCCCCCTTTGTGCTCTGAAGCCTGCTGGCCTGGGAGCAAGCTTGATCTTGGATTCAGAGCTTGTGCTGTCGTGCCTGGGACAGAATATTACATTTATTGGCAAA
Organism: Chelonia mydas; assembly: GCF_015237465.2. Taxonomy (NCBI): domain Eukaryota; kingdom Metazoa; phylum Chordata; order Testudines; family Cheloniidae; genus Chelonia; species Chelonia mydas. Next base: position 13,394,158 of record NC_051254.2, read on the forward strand.
ACTCCAGGGCAAACTAGGCTCTGTTCCAGAATTTGCAGAGGGAAAGTGTCCAAAGAGGCAGAGGAAAGTTAAGTCACACTCAGGGCCATGCTCTTCCCTCAGGTGCACCCCCAAAGCTACAGTCCCATGGACATCAGCCAACTTGCCCCAAGGAAACTCATGGAGTTGGGCAGCTGTAAGGGAGGGGAGTGTGGGGGAAAGTGTACTGAAAAGAGGAGATACTGATTGCTCAAGTATATAGGATGGAAATCTGGATCCTTTCTCACATCTGGGACAGTTTGAGGGGACCACCCCCATCTGGGATTGCTTGAGAGACCCTCCTGCCCCAACTGAAGGCCATTTCTCCCGCAGCAGTTATACTGGATTGGGGGGGGGGGGGTGAAGGGAGTGTAGGTGGGGCTGTCTTTGCTGATCAGGTCCTGAAGAAGGTGTTCTCAGAGCTGGGTGGGCAGGAGCTGGCTAGTAATACACTAAACTCCTGGGTTACCATCCTGGTGTAAAATACCAGACTGCAGTCCCTTATCCACACCACAGACAACACCTGCAGCGGCTGTGCGTGCTTCTGCTACCCTATTTGCCAGGGTGTCTAGGCTGATCTGCAGAGAGCACCTCAAGGAAGGGAAAGTCTGTCACTCTTTGGCCTCTCTACAGAGCCTTGTGACAAGCCACCAGTGAGTACCAGTCACGCTATGGGGCTTGTGATGGGGATGCCTACCTGCTAAGAAATGGATTGCTAAATCTCCTCCACACAGGCCACTGGACAGCTGTTAGACGGTAACAAGTGTCACTCACCAATGGCCCAGTCTGGCGAATCAGAAGAACTAGGCTCGGTTTTAAAACCCACGGCAGCAAGTCTCAGAGGCCAGGTCCACAGGGCTCGCTCTACAGCACTAAAAAAACCAGCACCCACCCCAGCTTCAGAGCCCAAGACCAAACCTCCACAGAGCTATTTTGAGCACCATTGTGCAAGCCTGAGCCGGTAAACTCGGGCTCTGAGAGTCACTGCCATGGGGTTTAAAATGCAACTGAGACATACTCTGTTGTCCTCCCTCTACCATCAGGGCTAAAATGTTCACACTCTAGATAAGGAGTGGTCAAACTGTAGCTCGCAAGCCCCATGCAGCTCTTTGACTGTTAAAGTGCGGAGCCCCCCCATGCCCTTCCCATTTGCCACCTACCAGACTGGCAGGGGAGCTTGGGATCTCTGCCTTGTGGTGGGGTAGGGGCTTCTGCCCAGTGGGGAGGGGATTCTCAGGGCTTCTGCCCAGCAGGGTGCACCTTCCAGGGCTCGGGGCTTCAGCAGGAGTGGGCCTGAAGCCTCAAGCCCTGGCAGGCGCCTCCCATGGGGCTGAAGGTCCGAGGCCTGGAAGGTGCGCTCTGGCTCTCAAACTTCTGAAGATTGTTGTATTTGGCTCGGAGGGTAAGTCTGGCCACCCCAGCTCCAGATGCACACTACATGCCATCCCATTGCATAAAGCTGGGGGAGAGAAAAGCCACACATGCCCCTCCAATTTCATTGTTGGCTCAAAACTCTCTGTGCCTGTTAAATAGCAAAGGTGCAGTGTCTGAGGAGCGATGAAGACAGCGCCCAGACACCCCTAGTTGAGAACAGCGCTCTATAGTGCTAGGCTCTGCACAGAGATGGCCCCTGCCCCAAAGAGCTTACATTCCCAACTGAAAGGGTGGGAAGGGAAACAGATACAGAGGTGACTGGCCCAAGGTCACACAGCATGTCAGAGGCAGAGCCAGGAACAGAACCCAGGTCTCCCAGTGCCCTCTCCATCGGCCCACACTCCCGCCACCCCTCAAACACGGACTTCCTTGAATAGTGTAAGATCTGGATTTGTGTTAGTGCTAACACAACCCTGGCTCTCTGCCTTCACTGCTCCCCAGTGAATGCTATTCCAATAGCTCTGTTCTAGGTCTTTATACTAATATTGTCATTTACAGAAAGGTCCACAAAACACATTTACATGCGCAAGGTGCAATGTTAGATCAAGTGATTCTCCACGCTCTGTATGGATAGATGGGACACATGCTTTTGATCTGATTCTCTTTGTATATTGACAATGTACAGAGGACCTTTGTGTGTCATGGTTTGCTCCAGATCCATTTAAACCAACATTTTTAGGAGATGAGGCTCAGACCCTTTAAGTGGGTTACCAGATTACATGCTGCCTCCATTTTAATTACAATTGATTCATTGTGTTTAATTTGTACATTTTCTCAAATTCTTGTGGGAATTGGAAAATTTTGCTTTTAAAGACACGTTCCCAATCTGTTACCTAGGCAGCCCTGCATTCCCCTTTCTCTCATGGAATGGGGGAAGCTGCACATGCAGGAGGTCTCTCACTGTTCCTGGGACAATCCAACTGTTTATTTTTTTCAAACAAGAAAAGGAGTGCAGGTCCAGGAGCCATAGACCACAAGACACTGAGTCTGGGGGAGGATGTAGGAGGAGTTGTGGCTCAAATCCTGAAACGCAGCGAAGAGCATAGCAGCAGCAGAAGAAAGTAACAGAACTTGGAGATGCATATTAAGGAGCTTTCAGATGTAAATGAGAGGACATCATTTCAATACTGCACAAGAAACTAATGAGGCCACATTTGTCTCCCCTGCACAATTCTGGCCACCTAATTAGAACAAGGATAGTGCAAAGAAGGAAATGGGAGAGAGCAGAGGGCAGCCCAGATGATACAGGGCCTGGAGCATCTGAGCCATTCAGAGCAACTAGAGAAACTAGATCTCTGCTCTTTAGAGGAGGAAGAGGAAGCCAGACTCGGCGAGGTATTGCAACATCTGAAATTAACCAAGTGAAGAGATGCCACATGTGCCCTACAGAAGCAGCATGGCCCCATAGGTAAAGCAATGGACTAGGACACAGAAGATCTAGGTTCTATTCCTAGCTCTGCCACTGTACCTGGGCAAGTCGCTTCTCCTATCCACTGTAAGCTCAACAGGGCCCTGATCTTGGTTGAGGCATGCAGGTGTTAATGTAACAAGCAAGCCTCACCTACAAAGGTCAAAGCTTGAATTAAGAGAAGAGTCCGTGAGCCTGCAGAGTTTATTTACACCGAAGTCCACTCCCTTCACTGCACACTCTTTTGTGCTAGGAGGTCTAGGAGCTGCACACAAGTACAAAACCAAGAACGGCGCATGATGCTCACAGAGCTCGCTACAGGACATTCTCACAATGGATAAAAATGTGCGTACCTCTAGTATAACTTGCACCTACTTAATGGGGTCTATGTGGTGCGGCGGGGAGGTTGAATGAGCTCTCAATCTCAGCATAGACATTGTAAGGCTCCTGGGTTTCTTCACACATAGCAAGAGACCGGCTGTGCCTCAAAGAACTTGCAACCTACACAGACTAATTTCAGGAAGGGAAACAAAGGCAGAGAGGGGTGAAGTGACTTAGCCAAGGTTAGTCAGCAATTTAATGCCAGAGCCAGAAATAGAATCCACATCCCCCAACACCCAGGAGGCCATGCTGCCTCTTGAGATAAGAGCAGGTTGTTCGTTCATGTTGCCTTGGCCAATGTTTCCCTTTCACTGCACCTTTCTGTTTAGTTCTGGATGCCTATTGTCCAACTGCTCTCCAGCCCAGAGGTGGCTGCATTTCAGCAGGGAAGATGCTATTTGTTAAACCTTTTGGGCTTCTTATGGGTGCAAGTTATTATTGCACAAATGTGGATTTCAGAAGAAAAATTGCATGAGCCGTGTTTCATGTTCACGGGGAAGCTTTAGATGAACAGATATTTAACAAAAAACACAGGAGTACTTGTGGCACCTTAGAGACGAACAAATTTATTAGAGCATAAGCTTTGTGGGCTACAGCCCACTTCATCGGATGCACAGAATGGAACATATAGTAAGATAGATAGATAGATACCATACAAACCGTGAGAGGCTAATTAGTTAAGATGAGCTATTATCAGCAGGAGCAAAGCCTATTCTGGTTCTGTGATTGGATTTGGAATCAGATGTCCAGGAGCTGCACTAGCTTGTAATGGCAAAAAAAAAATTTAAAAAAAAAAATCTACATCTGTATCTATTCTAGCAACGGGAATATTGACCATACGTTAACAGAAAGACTCCATTCCTTGGAGAGCTAGTCACTATTTGTTTGTTTTCCTGTTGACATACAGCTGCGGAAGCTGTGGGTGATTTTAATAAGACAGGCTAATATTTCTGTCATCTCAGGAGCTATAGATTGAACCTATATAGGCATCTGGCTCAGCTGCTGAATGATAAATCGCATCAAGATATGAAGTTCATTTCATGCCTTAAAAATGAAAAGAAGATGAAATTTCATTTAAAATGTCACACTTTGTCCGCAAGAGCAGGACTCTCATCACCACTTATTCAAATTCCGCTATATTATTAAGGAGCTATTTGATGCAGACAAACTGGCCTTGTTCTCAGAACAATGCACCGAAGAAGACAGTAAATGCCACGGAGATCAGAACTGCTTTTGCTTCACATAGATGCTCCTGGCTGTAATAAAGGTGTGACACTCAGGAGTGCTGACAAGGGGCTGGACTGTCTTTCCCGGTGCGAGTCACCTGACCTGGGACCCAACATCTACCTTAAAGGTGGCTGACTGCACAGGAAAGTGTTGTGGAGAGAGAGGATCCGATCCCCTCCATCTTCAGACTAACACTTATGCCAGTCACAGCCTTTGATCTCCCTGCCACCTGACCTCATTCCCTCCATCACTCCTCTCCTCCCTCTACCCCATTCCCTCCATCACTCCTCTCCTCTCTCTTCAGCGTACCCCACTCCATCAATCAAGCCCCCATTATCATAGTACCGGAGTGCCTTGCCATCGCCAGTGTGCTGATCCACACAGAAACCTACTATCATCCCTATTGTAAGAACTAAGACAGAGAGACGAAGTAACTCACCCAAAGTCACACAGACAGAACAGGGAATTGAACCCAGATCTCAAGTCCCACTGGACCATCCTTTCCATTTTCCCTTCCCGCATCCTCATCCCCTTTCCTATGACCCCACCCTGTGAGAGACAGAATACAGCTCCAGGCAGCAGGAATAACTAACCAAACCAGCCATGCTGTCATCTCAGTAATGTCATACCTGTCTGTCCATTCCCTATCTCTATTATCCATCTGCCATTATTATGAAGGGTCTTAGTCTGTGAGCAATTTGGGACAGGTAATGAGGGCAAACAATTACATGGTACTGTATCAACATAGCCAGTAAGAGTGCCAGCAAGCTGGAGGGAACATAAGGCTTGCAGCATGAGGCTCCAGGGCATTTACATATGCTAATGTCTACCACTTAAGGAGCACATGACTAATAACTTATTAGCACATTCTCTTAGAACACTATGTTAATAATCCTCCTGGAAAATCACCAGGATAGGCACCCATGTTCTATGAAGTGCGTGTGATGTCAGGCATCTCCCTGCATGCAGATAGGCACATCCAAGCAACAGGCCCTTCAGAACTTAGCTCATAACTTCTTTGGAGAGGGGGCTTATTCCCCTCCCTCGCCTCCTAAACACACATATGATAGCACAGGCACTAGACACGCAGTCTGGCGTGAGTGTCTTAGCCCCACCATTCAGATTGAGCGCTCCGAGGCCCCTGTCTAACATTAATGTCTCAGGGCTCCATGATTTAATGCTGCATTTTCTGAACCTTAAGCATTCCCTGGGTGTTTCTTTGTGGGAAGCATTCTGGGAGGCTGCCATGAAAGGCCGAGGAGAAGTAACAGCAATTGTTTGATGGAACTAACTCCCAAGGGTAGCAAGTGGGGTTAAATCATTTGCTCTTTTGAATGAATATTTTTATTGTACCTCAATCATTTTTTAAATGAAGAGCTAGATAAGTAGTTGGAGAAAGAAAACACTCTAGATGGAGAGCAACCACTAACTCGATAGCAGGGAGGTCTGCTGCCTATGTAGTCTGTGGCGCACAGAGTGCACTTGCTCATTAACCAGAGGGGACGTTTGCTTGGCATATAGTCTATAGCCCAGATTTTCAGGAGCGACTAATGACCTCAATTTGAGACATCTTAAAGGACCCTGATTTCCAGGAAGTGCTGAGCACCCGCCTTCTGAACACTCGACCTCCTCAAGGTGTTTCAAGTCCCACACCCACTTCTGAACACATTGACTAGGATTCTCTCACTGAGAAGGTGGAGCGGCCCCTGGTTCGATTCCAGGAACCGGAGGTGTTTGGGTAGAGTGTGATTCATCATGAAATCTATAGTCTTTGGTTTATCCCCTTAAATAAGACCTTGTTTCTCTTAAAGGCTGCTGATATCTCCAGAAGATTTACGAAAAGAAAGCCACTCTCTTTAAAAGAAGAATTCTGGTTTATTTTGTATGGGCCAAATTCTAACATCATCACCCCCCAACAGGAGTCAAGAGCACATTAGTGAGCAAGGCATCTACCTGTGGCTGGTACAACTCCCATCCATTCCAAAAGGGAAATCTTACATTTCAGCAAATACAGATGCACTGTGAGACATTCTGAAAAGCCTTTGGGTCCTCAGACACAGCCCAGTCTGCAGGGGTGCTGGAACAGTTCTGGGGGTGCTGAGAGCCATTGAACCAAACTGTAAACCCTGTATATAATGGAAACCACTTCGAGCCTGAGGGTGTGGCAACACCCTCAGCACCCCTAGTTCCAGCACCTAAGCCAGTTTGCAAAGCATGAGAGGCATGCCTAGAAACCTAAATAAGAACAAGTCATTTGAGAAGAGATTAGCCAGATGGCCAACTTTTGTTTAGGTTTATGAGATGGTGACTCCTGCTACTTTGCAGACTTTAGGCTTGATCCTGTGCCCCTTGCAAGGTCCTGGGGACATTTCTTTCTCCCTCTTCCTCAATCAAGTTAATGGATTGAAGACAAAACTTCAGTGGATGTTTTGCCATATTTATTAGAGAATCTATGGCACTTTTTGTTTACTTGAGTTAGCCGGACATATGGTCAATTACACCCTAATATATAAATTTTCCTTGCAGCTTCAGTTGCATATAGTATCCCTTCCATTCCTAAACTGTTGCTGTATACCATTTAACAGCTGTCATGCTTCACACCAGAGGTGGCTGCATTTCAGTACCAAGGGAAAGGTGCTACAGAAGTAAGATATAGATTTCTGTGTTACTGCTGAAGAATGAGAGAGTGCTTGTGCAAAAACACAGCACAACTTTCAAGAAGGCAGCACATTTCAGGTACATCTGATTTAAACACAACCTACTGACCTGCTGCTTGTTGGAGAGATAGTCCTGTTTGAATTATTTGCAAATTATTAGGGAGAAGGGTTTTGTCCTTCTCAGCTTCTCTTCTGGCTCATGTCCGCAGTGACTCTATAACAGAGGAGAGCTCCCGATGCACAGCTTAGATCTGGATCCATTTTTATTACTATTGTTTATTATGTGCATTGTGGCAGCCCCTAGGAGCCCAGTCGTGAACCAGGGCCCCATTGTGGTAGGTGCTGTACAAACACAGAACAAAAAGGCATTCCCTGCCCCAGAAAGCCTACCTCCACACCTGGACCTCAAGCTCTCCAGGACTGGCTTGTGCTCAGATCTGTGAATTGGAGTCAAGGAGGAGAGAGGCCATTGACAGTGTTCTGATGTGGGTTTAGAGTCTGAATATTCCCACAGATTGGGTGCATTTGGATCTGCTTATACTATGAGAGATGAGCCTAGAAGTATTTCTGAACTATGCTATCCACCTGTCCCCCCACATATATCCTGTACCATCAGCTGCTGCCTTCATCTGTGGGAGTCACTTCCAGAAAGCTCCAATATATCCAGGGAGCCCACTGGATCCAAATGCATCTGTAAACCTCAAGCCACTCCTCGTGCTTCCTGGGGCTGACTCAAGCCCTCTAAACCCTGAAGGCTGCATCTCTTGCCTTTTCCTCCTTGTCCAAGGATTCCAGTCAGTGGAGATTCTCATTTCCCAAAGTCTCTCTCTCCTACCCCATCATATCACTGTAAAGTGTAATCTGGTTCCCATGTAACACAGATGCTGCAGCTAGTTTGCAGTCTGCGAAAAGCAGAGAGCCAGCAACACTTCTATGACCAGCTCCCTCTATAAATGAATCTTCAAATCCACTCCGACAGGAAGAGACAAGAGAGAAACAAGCTCATTGCAGGAGCCCTGGATATTCCAGCTGCATTACAGCGAGCTGACAGAGCTCGACACAAGCAACTGGGGTGTCTCAGAGCAGTGCCAGGCTGCATTAGAAAGCTGCTCTACGAGACAAACGAATGAGCCCCCTCCTGCAATGGCACCAAAGAGTTTCATACCCCTAGTTCATCGGGCAAGCGCTCCTCCATAACTGCCATGCCTCGCCGTGGTGATCACAGAGCAACGCAGCAGAGGTGCTGGCAGAAGAGTTGACATGACCCCTGTGACCACGGAAACCATGTCTGCGGGTGACAACGAAGCCTCACAACAAGCATCAGCTGTGATCACCGCCTACACTTCCAGGGGAGGATTTGGGGTTTTCACTAGAGAGTGGGCCCGCACCACAAAGTTCACACCTAGAATAGATCTGATTCCTAACGCCCTCCCTCCCCACCAGTCTGGGGTTGTTTGGAGCTGGGTCCCAGTTTGCCCCATTACTGAAAGGTACATGAGCCTCAAAGTTCAGATCCAAACTTCCCCAAAGCTCCAGGGGGCAGGGGGAGTGTCTGGGTTTGGGGCCCCAATTCTCTATTTTCTTAGCACATCTAGCTTGGCAAGGAAAGAACATTGCAGAGTTGTACAGTAGTATATCCATGACAATTCACCCCACAGCCCTGCCATGTCAGGCTGAGAAGGTTAAATTCCCTCTCACCCCAGGAAGGTGCTGTGTCCAGGGATATCATTCCACTCCCACTGCCCAATCCCTGCAAACAGGAAATCCACCAACGTTTGGACTCATCTACACAACCTAGGACTAGGGACCTACCTGAATTCCCTCGGCACATTGGACCGTTCAACTACACAAAACACTTCCCTTCAGACCCGCAGCAACACTTCTTGCAGAAGCCGTCTGGTATGGGGTCTTGCTCCTTAATGGAATCCCAACAGAGAAACACCTTGCACAGGGACTAGCGACAGACTTCAAGCTTCTTAACAGTGGAGAGAGCTGGGTTGCTTCCAGAAGGGACACGTGGGAGGCTGGCAGTGGAAATGCAGGTAGGTAGGACACAAAGGGGAAGGGAGATGAGAATGGTCGGCAGGAAGAGCCAGCACAAAGGGAGAGCAATAGGAGAGATGGGGCATCACATGTCATGTGGGTCACAACTTGGGAGCAGAGAAGCACCATCCATTGGGCTAGGCATCCAGATGATTTCTTGCACCTGGGTTTTTCAGAGTCCTGCCAAAAACGCTCTATTCAACCTGGCTTCTAAAAGAAGTTTGCCCACTAATGCTGCTCTATGTAACCCAGAAGGGGTTTTCCACCTACTCATTTCCACCTTCCACTCAGGAGGGTCTGGTTCTCACAGCCAGCTGGGGAATCTCTTCATTTACCCCAGCTGAGCCCTGCTGCCCTGGCAATCCCCCTACAGGTGCAGCCTTTCTTTCACTGGCAAAGAAGATATTAACCCTCTCCCTGCTGGCCCTGGGCAGGGCCTTGCTCTGCGGTGAGACAGAAAGAGGAGATGATAGGAAAGCCTGCACTGCTGGGTGTGGGAGAGACCTCACAGGAGGAGGAAGAGAAACTGCACAGGAAAAGAAAGACAAAAGGTCCAAAGAACCCACCTCCCCTAGGTACAGCACTGGGCAATTTGCCAGTTGTACTCTGGAGATTTGTCACTTTCCATCAAGCACTAGCCACTATTAGGCTGGACGGACCACCACTCCAGTCCCATATGGCACATCCTAGGCACAAAGGAGAAGGGGTTAATTGCCCAGGACTGGATGAAGCTGTGGGTTTGGTTCCCCCTGAGCAAAGTGGGTGCATGATGCTGCCCAAGCAGAATGGTTGTGTCCTTACACCCATTTGGTGCAGGTGCCAGTGACACTACATGGCGTGAGGCAGGGGGGAACCTGGCCCTAGGTGAGTCCCTTTGCCTAGAGGGTGGCCTGCTGTTACAGCTCAGCTGTGATTGTAAAGCAAAGGGAGCAAGGGCCTTAACAGTGTCCTTTCCTGGTGACTAAGCAACAGATTTCACCCTTCAGTTCTCTCACTTAAAATAAATGAGCTGAATGGTATTAAAATAAATGAATGTTAAGAGAGTGCATGTCACTAATAAGGGATATTGGTAAACAAGAGGTAATTCATACCCTTTCAAGGAACTCCAAGCTGCTGGCAGGCCCAGAGGGCCCACAAATGCAGCCAGACCGGGTGATGGGACAGGAAAGTGGGTACGGTGGGGAGTGGGAGGAAATGTGTGGGGAACTTCCGCAGGAGAAGGATCACGTCTAGAAAGAGAAAGGAAGCGTCACTAGCAACGCTCAAGTCTGTCTCATAGGAAGTCGGAGAAACGTGATGAATCAGTACGGAGCCGAGGTTAGTGAGTCCGTGAGGAAAGAGGGCTCGGCCCCAGGCTGGGTTAATACAACAGAGACGTATTCCCCAGCTCCCCTACCCAGAAATAGGGAAGAGAGTCTGGAAGAGAGGGAAGAAAATGGTCTCTGGACAACTAAAAATACCAATCTTTTGCCCTCCTATGGCGTCTTTATAGGAGGACCCCAGAACCCTTTCAAGAAGCCCCTGTGCCGGAGGAATTATTATGCCCATTGTACAGATAGGGAAACTGTTAAGTGATTTGTCTGAAGTCTTATCTCAAGTCAGTAGCAGAGGCAGGAATAGTATCTAGAAACCCTCTTCCTCCCGGGGGTAGCTCCATCCACATCAAGGGTTTAGGGGTGAATTTGGACTTCGATGTTCTGACTCCCAGGCCCCAAACTCTAATCACTAGGGCATCTATTAGCAAAGAGCTTGGGCACATGTTTAACAGTAACCATGTGTTTAAGTCTATCCCCATTCAGCATTAAGTCCCATTGAAATCAAAGGAAAGCAGCACCCAGCACCCCAGGCAGGGACTCTTCAGATGCTGCAGGCTGCTGGTAAGTGCTGTTCAGCTTTAACAGGTCCAGTTTTTGCTCCTTGTTTGCTCGAGCACCAGCTCTGCCTGTTTGAATGCTGCTCGATAATTATTCATTTTTCAGGCTCGCTGAGACAGCCCTTCTTGTGGAAGGGTTTGGTTTTGTTTTTTAAGGTCTCTTCTGGGAAATCTTTGTAATTAATGGCCCTTTAAAGTAAAATATAATTAAAAATCATGCGGACCACGTTGAACTCTATTTGCAGATTGCAGAGTCAGAGCTCAGAAGGTTGCTCTGAGCTGGGGAGGGGCTCAGCAGAGACCCCAGCTAAAGACTCACACCCTTACTGATACGGGCCCAGCAAGTAGACAGTGTGGGACCTATTCATTGTGGCCTTGCTGCAGGGAGGGGGAAGGGCCCCCTCTACTGGGAATGTCCCCAGAACAGGACGACCCAATGCCCAGGTGCCAGTTCTGCACCGCTGCTACAGCACTTTGGGGAAGACAGAGGCAGGGACTGGGGAAGGAGGAGATGTAGCCAGGGCCATTGGTGCTGCAGTATAGCTTGGGGCAGTCGTGAGAGTGGCCCCCAGCCTGGGCCAGAAGCAGACACCGTCCCCGCAGCCCCTGATCAGGGGAGAGGCCCAAGATGCCTCCTCTCTGTGTCTGCCTTGTCACCGGCGCAGGGATGAATCTAGCTCTGTGTGTCTGCTCTACATTCAGAGGCGTCTTCACACTTGCAGAGGCTTTGGCAGGCAGGGACAGGTCTGTACTTGCACATTCTCACACAAGCCAACACCTCCAGGCTCTGCCTCCCTGTATTTTTCTTCGCCTGCCTCTTTCCCCATCCTACCCCCTCCCCTGGGGCCTAGATTTAAATATCATGATGTCAGCTTGGTTGACGGTGGTGCCCTCCTTCGCGCTCTCTCTGGCCTCATTTGGATTTTAAACCCATTTCTAATTCACAGAAAGCATCAGGCACAGGGGGGAAAAAAAAAAAAGAAAGAAAACCACCCGCAACTCACTCCAGCTCTGTTTACATTTCCCTCCCAAAGGCCAATCAAATGGCCAGACACCTGCACAAGGCTGAGCGCCGAGGTTTACATGGGGAAATTTTTGTCTGGGTTCCAAGTTCTCTCAAATATCCTCAGTCACTATTCACGGCACCCTTTCGGTGCCCTTTCCCCCATTCAGTTCATCTCCCATGGACAGCCAGTTTGCAGGACGCTCTGACTCCCTTGGGCTGGACACCCAGATCACGGTGTAACAGTGCTTCCAGGACAGCAGCCTGCATGGGGCTGATATGTCCGTGCTCCCCCAGGGACTGGGGGGGGATATGGCAAGGAGTGGATGGAGCCTTGGCTCCATGCCCCCAACATACTGGATAATGTCACTACACCAATGTGCCAGGGCAAGTGCCTTGCACTGGATACAGACCTCGGGCTTGGTACTTCCCCCTCGGAGCAAGGGGAAGCTGGAAGGCAGATTGCCACACTTAGGATGATTGAACCCTGAGCTCCAGATCCTCAGAGGTATTTAGGTGCCTAATTCCCATTTATTTTGAGCATCAGGTGCCTAAATACCTTCTGAGGAGCTGAGCCTAAGAGACTGAATTGTCAGGCCTGGCTGACACAAGTAGTCCTTACTCAACATGACAAATTCTCTGAAGTCAATGGGATTTCCCAGGTGAGTAAAGGGTGCAGGATCAAACCCTCTTTTCCTGAGTTGCCTCATCCTTCTCTATTCAGAGCTGGGGGAGAAATGCTGGATGCTCCGGTGCCATTTCTTGGGCATGACCAGAAAAGAGCCTCATCTAGGGAAAGAACAGGGGTCAATCTCAATGGTCATCAGTCTCGGGCCTCACCCATGCTGTTCCCAATGGACATCAATCCTGCTTGAGAGTGAGCTTCCTCCTCTCCTCATTAAAGAGAGGATTATGGAAGGGACATTGTCTGGGTTCTGCAAAAAATGACCCAGTGCTGCTCCCAGCGACACATATAATGGGGTTCCACAGGTGTAACAGAGAGAAAAATTTGGTCCATTGAATCTTTGGTGGAGTTACTTTGTTCCGTACTGGACCAGTTCCAATGGGAAGGATGGCACTGGTCTTGGCCTCAGGAAATCTGGATTCAAATCCTGCCTCTGCTGCCATAGACTCTCTGTGTGACCCCAAGCAGGTCTCCTCACCTCGCTGCACCCTCATCTATAAAATGAGGGGACCAGCACTTCCCCCACCCCATCCAGGGGTGATGGGAAGATAAATATAGTGATGCTTGGGAGGTGCTCAGATGGTGATGGGGTCACAGAGATAGGCAGACCTTTACTCAGTGGTGGGGGCTGAAATAAACTTATCTGAATGGATGGATTCTTCTAAGTATTATTTTATTGCTTTTAAAAATCCAGTGTAGGGGAACCTGCTTCCTGCACCTCGGTCGACATGTTCAGTCCCAAGTTACCCTTTTACAGAAATAGAGCACCACAGAAATATGCAAATGAACGATGGCTCATTTAAATTTAATGCTGATGAGAAGATCTTCCTTCTCTTTCCAGCAGAGAGCAGATGTTCTCATTTCACACAGGCAAAGTGCCTCTAAATCACCATCCCAGCATTGAGGTGGACAGGGATGTCATTGCATATAGGGTATTAGTTATTATTCTATAGACAAACCTGACATTTTGCCTTTTAAACACACATTCAGCTGGGGCCTGGGCTTCTGCCACTGAAAATATCCTGGCAATCCTGTCATTAGCCTCCTTCCAAGCTTCAGAATGCTTTTTCTCGTTGCACATAATTAAAACGGCACTCTGAGTTTTCAGCAGCTTGCTACGGCTTTATGATATATAAGAATCAAGGTGACACTTTTCACTTCAGTCTGGCTCAGATATGAACCAATCCTGAAAAAACTCATGTGTGTGTGTGTGTGTATATGAGAGAGAGAGAGAGAGAAAGTGTGTGTGTAAGTGACAAAAATGCATGTGCGAGAAAGAAAGAGGGTGTATCTGTAAAGGAAATGAGGGGTGAACGGATGGTGACTCCGCATTAAAGGCAAACACAGTCCACATTCCATCAGGTCAGCTATTAAGACATGCATTTGTGTTTAATTTCTGGCCTGCTCCCTTACTCCAACGATTCATGACTCAAAGGTTTGTTTTCCAGAAGCCGAGGTGGTGATGCACCCGTTTGCACTGAGATTTTGAGCTGCTTCAACATCATTCAGCTGAATCGCACAACCCAGCCCTATGTCTTCCAAAGCATGAATCATAATCACCTTAATGAATTCCTTTGGAAATACAGGAACAACTTTTCCTTCTGTGTTTATAATGTGCAGACTCATGACACAGTGGAGCTGGCGGTAGTTACAGCTTTGACTAGAAATACAAAAGCAAATGCTTAAATGGTGCTCAGTACAGAGTTGGAAGCGTGTCTAATAGTGGATGCAGGCAGGCAGGGGATGAAAGAGAATTAACATGTCAGGGAGATGCTTTCAGTGAGGACTAAGCAACTGAAGTGGCAGCTTTTACTTTGTTTGGAAGCTCTGGGCCAGGGATCAGCAATGTCCAGCACCTGGCACAATGGGGCCCTGAGCCCTGACAGGGATCTCTAGATCCTACTTCTATACAAATAATACCATGTAGTATCTTTATTTTGCCTTTGTAGAGGCAATTCCATCGCTAAGGGGCCAGAATCAGGGTCCTTCTATAGAAATATATGGCATCAAAAGGCTGAAGGAGAGGAAGGTTAAATGTGGGTTGGAAGAGACGGGCAACCTCCTGGCTCTATATGGGTACGCAGAGAGTGTGAAATTCCCCTCTGAGCAGAGAGCCAGCAGGAGGGCTTCAGTGGGATTGAAGTGGCATATAACCCTGGTGCTAGTGCTCTGCACAGGGCGGAGTTTACTCTACAATAGTAAGTCTGTCTGCATATCTCCACGCGTGCCATAATACAGTGAGGCAGAAGCAAAAAGAGATGCTGAAAATCCCAGCTGTACAGAGAGGGCTGGGGTTTTTTCTGTCACTCACCCCCACTTGGCAGCTCCTCACTCCTACAATAGACTGTGCAACAGCCTATGGATTCACCAGCCATGTATCCAACACTAAAGGGAATGGTCATTGGGGGTTCCAGCCTAGGTTCTCCATCAGCCCTGCCCAGGAGCCGGATGCTACTGCTAATTGCTCTGGATGCATCCTACAGCGGTCATAGGTGCCTGGGGTGGCAGAGAGAAGGGATCAGCGTTCCAGCTCCATTATTTCTCTTCTCAAAGCAAAGCTGCTCACTAAAAGCCCCAGCTGCCAAACAAGGTTAGGGCTTTTGTACCTCCCTGCCATGCAGCAGAGGCAGGAACCCTATAGGCCCCTGGGAGAGCTGTTCTTGCTCTCCTATAATGGTCACATTCCATTGGTTTTTTTTAAAGGTAACAAAAGTATTTGGTAACATCTGTGGAAACGTGACACTTTCCCCTGCTGGAGGGAATGGATCTGGAGTGCAGATCCAGCCAGGAATTTGGAAACAACCCCCTGCCCAAGGATTCCAGTGGAACAGGGAGTCCCCCCTTCCCAGTGCCGTTTGTTTTGTCTGGTTCAGTCTCAGAGGAAATTGAGAGGACGATGTGAAGTGGTTCAGCCAAACCTTGGACTCTGCTTTGACTCCGAGCCTTTTCTTTCCTGGATGTGAATCCCTCTGGACTCTCTAGATGGTAAAAAGGGAAAAATAGAAGCACCTGGAGTAGTATTTCAAATCCCCAAACCACATGAGGTCACCTGGACCCAACTTACAGGAAACTTAAAACACCTGTCAGGGAATTGATTGGCTCCAGACCCACATGGAGCAAGAAGGAATTCCATGACAAATCCAGAGAAACCTGAACAGGCTCCACACCCTAAAACCAGCTGCAACAGTCCCCCCCTCCCCCACCCAGACATGGCAAAGTTCAACGGAGCTATGCCAATTTACTCCAGCTGAGGATTTGACTAATGCACACTTTCAGGGGGTGAGACCAGAAAGCTGGTTGTGTATCCTCATAGCACACTGAGCAACTGACAGTTGTAGCAGCCAGTGCTGGCTAGTTGTCAGGTGTGAAGAACCCTGTCGATAGGTCTGTGGTTCAAGAACAGGTTGTTCTATAGAGCTTTGTCTTGTGATAAAAACAAAACAGTTCTAGGTAGCCTTATCCAATGGCAAACCTGGTCCAGTTGGTTCTGGGTGGCACTTCTTTTTAATAGGTATCTCTGATTTCTGACATGCCTGCACCTGGAGAACCTTCAGCAGATAGGTTGGGGCACATCAGAAAACATCACTGGCTGCATACTAGCTGGAGCTTGAGGAGCTGCTGCATCAAACTAGGCTTCATTCTAGTCTATGTGCAAGTCTGGAGCAATCACTGGAAATGTTTGATATCGATCCGGTGATTCAATTAACTCCCCCCCCCCCCCCCGTTAGCTTCTGGTTGTATTTACCATATGTGCCAAATCAGACATAACAAGCACCGACAGCTGCTTATGGTGCGGTTCTCCCTCCCTTGTCCCTGACCTCTCCCTAGCTCAGTGCTATCGCTCTGGCTTTACAGACCCTCCTGGTACAGCAGAACTGAAAGTGGGGGGGGGGGGGCGCGCGCTATTTAATTTCTGGTTCTTTTCTCTCTTTGTGGAAGCAAAGCATGTCTGATTACAGAAAACGCCTGGCGTTTGAGTATAGCCACCTAGTTTCTGGGCCGTAAGACGCTAATGACTCTTTTCCAGGCTTTTAACATTTTATTCAGCCCTAAGCCCCTGTCTGTTCTCCCCTCAGTGCAGCAGCTGAATGGGAAACAGTCCAGACTGTATTTCAGCAGAAAATGGACTCCCCTGGAGTCTCTATCTCAGTGGTTCTCAGCCTGTGGCCCGTGGGGCGCTTGCGGCCCAATCAGCATAGAGCTGCGGCCCATGGGACATCCTCAGGGCCATACAAGTAGTAATGGATGAGAACCGCTGCTCTGGAGCAGAGAGCAGGCCAAATGCTGGTAACGCTTACAACCTGGGCAAAGAAATAGGCCCTGACATCTGCAGGAGAGAACAGAACGTAGGATTTGCCATAACAGATCAAACCAGCCAGCCCATCAAGTCTTGCATCCTGCCCCCAGCCGTGGCACCCACTCTGCTTCATTGGAAGGTCGAAATAAAGTGAACCCCAAATGCACCTGGCCCGCTGTGCCACACTAAATCGCCCAGTTAAGCTGCCCATTGAGCCACCTGCATTTCACAAATAGGCTCAGCCTGCAGGAGACACTGGACTGGATCAAAAGTCAGGAGCCCCCGCTGGCTGACCAAGGAGCTGCCTCCGTGGTGCCTTTTTGTTCTGGGATCGCCTTCTCTTTCTTCAGTGTTTTATTCGACTATGTCAGTGTTTCAGCAGATGTGCTCAACCACCTGCCACCTGTTCTTTGGACTCCTGCCTTGAATGGCTCATAAAAAGAGAGTTGCTGACTCTATTGGATCAATCATTATGCAAACATAAGCTTCTCTTTGACTTCTGGGGCTGTTCCAAGTGCCCTCTGAGACTGCAGTTGTTATTCCTGCCTTGGAAAAGCCAACTCTCTCACTTGACGAGTCTACTAATTTCCATCCCAGTGTCTGTCTCGTCACTCCTGGCAAAGGGCCCTGGAAAGGCTGTTCCTGAGCAGCTCATGACTTATTTACAAGATGAGGAATGTGATCAGTGTCAGGCAGGGGTCGGATTAGGCCACAGTACTGATATTGTCTGAATTTCTCCTGGCCAGCAAGGCTCAGCATCTTCATTGGTACCCCTGGCTCTATGAGCTGCCTTAGAAACCCTGGACCAAGAGGTCCCAGTGAGCTGTCTTGATCATCTATTAGGAGTATTTGTGTTTTAACATTGCTGAGAATTCCTTGTAGGGCTATACGGCATCTAGATACCATGGTGATGGACATCTTTAGAAAAAAAACAGATATTTCTACGTCTTGCTTTGTTCACCCTTTTCAGATACATTAAGCTGTTCCTCAGGCCCATTACTGCTCTCAAATTATATGCTGCCTCTTGCTTAATTTTTTCCACCATACTTACAATAAAATGTATATCTATGCGATTGTCCGTTGAGAAACAATTTCCCTCCCCCGCCTTGTCATGTGCCATTCAGAAGCTTGTGAGCTGCAGATGTTGAATGTGGCTTTGGTTTTTCCATCTCTGTTAGCTGGTGACCAACTATTATGGTGGGCAGATCATGAGGATTCCTTACTGGCAAGGAGTTGGTTAACTTCACCTGAGTGAGCGTTTACTTAAGAAAGTCATAGGGCAGCTGGGGATGTTGGAGTTCTCTACCACACCCCTGTTCTATTTCCTGCTTTTGGTGGAAATAGCTGGAATTGGATTTTCTTGTCATTACTAACTCAAGTTGCTGCTGAAAAGGTGGAAAGGAGCAACCATTCAAACACACAACCACCATGTACTGGTCTGGGCACTGCCATGCAGAGATACACGCAAAATAACTGCAAATGACATGTGATTGAGATGTCGCCTGTCGTTTGACAGGTCCCCAGCTAGTCACAGTATAATATGCCATTGTCTTACCTTCACTATTTGACTATCCCTCTTGTCCAGGCCTGAGTCTTCAGCGTCATCTTTACTGCAGCACATCGGGCAGAGAAACTCAACTGAGTGGCTCAGAATCATTTGTCACTGAACATGAACAAGGCTGAAAAGTGGGGGGGGGGTGTGTGTGTGTGTGTGTGCTCACACACACCACCTTGTGTTCCGTTAACTTCTCACCAAGCAGACTACTGTGAGGTCTCAGCCATACTCCACATGCTCCACTCAAAGCTAGGGTTAGGTCATCACATGGTGTAAATCAGCATAGCTCCATTGAAGTCAATGGGCCAGATCCCCTGTTGGTGTTAATGGGGGTCACACCAATTACTACACATCAGTGACTACCCCACGTCGGCTGTTGGAGCCTTGCTCAGTGAGTGGGAAAGCGCGGCCAGAAGGAAGCATGTCAGAGACAGCGAGGTCTAGTCTCATCCATTTTGGATGATCGTAAATCTTTGCCAGCTGAATTACATGGCAATGGGCTTTCAGGGCTTCAGCTTGTTCAAACAGCTGCAGCCTGGCTACAACTGACCCATTCTACACAATCCTGCCCCCCACCACCCCCTTCACCCTGGCTGGCTGGTGGCGACTGTTGTTTTGAATGCACTCAGGTGGCAGGGACCTTTTCGGTGCCCACAGTGTGCTCTTGCCCTTTCAACAAAGAGGAGATAGGAAATCTTACCTCACTTGGTTGGTGCCAGACTTTGCCAGTCAGCATTTGCCAGCTGCAGGCCCCACCTCTGCCCATATTTCCAGGGGCTTGGAGCAGCCTCTCTCCCTCTCTGTTAGGAACAAAGCAGGGTGCAATACTGTGATATATTCCTGCTCACCTGAGACACAGCTATATTAATGGCAGGGGCGGCTCTACCAATTTTGCCGCCCCAAAAGCTGCCGTGGCAGGAAGAGCAGCGGGGCTGCCGCCGAATTGCCGCTGTGGGCCACAGACTGCCACCCCATTCTGAATGCCACCCCAAGCACAGGCTTGGAAAGCTGGTGCCTGGAGCCAGCCCTGTTTAATGGTCAGCCTAGGCCTTGGCCTGACCTGCCGTGCTGCGTTGTTTCTTTGTAGTCTATTGCTTCTCCCACAGCACACTCACCCACCCTCCGAGCACTTTTCTTGCCAGTCAGAAACACGGCCCATGTTTCCTTCTCTCCCTGGAGGTCCGTGCCAGGGTGCACTGAAGTTCTGACACCCCTGAAGAGGACTCCAAAGCCCTGACATGCTCCACTTCAGTCGTATCCCCTGCTGAGACCAGCCAACTTTCCGGGGTCAGTTCTCAGCCAGGATTCAGAGGCAGCTCAGAGAGATACTGTGGCTGGGAGCTAATTAAGTGCAGCTGAGGTTTGTAGGTTCTCCACTTTAAAAGGGGGTGTTGCTTAGAGACCTCGTCTCCTTGTCCCCTTGCTTCCCCCCCTCAGATTTCCTATCATTGCTGGAGCTAAACCAGTAGGAGACCTAGTGTAGACAAGGTGCCAGAGGCTGCCTGCACCAAGCTGGTTAGACTTGAGCTGCATTCGACAACACATTGGTGGCCCCAGAAGCTCTGTTTTCAGTGGCTTTCCTACCCACAATGGCATTAACTGTTGTGGTTTTTTAAAAAAAATCTGATTTCCGATCTGTCGTGAACATCACATTGCATAACCGGGGATAAATCTGAATGAAGTTAATACCCATGGAGCATGATGCAGAATATTCATGCACTGGGAGCCAAAGTGAGGCAAATGCGAATCTTTATTACCAGTGGAGCCTGTTAAATATTTATATTTTCTGTTTGAGACACGCTGCGACACATGAAATTCAATTATAATATAACTAAAAACCATTCTAAATTATAGATAAACGGCAACAAATGGAGGGGAGCAATCTGAACTTCACAATGCACAATCCTGGGGGGGGAGATAATAAACTTGGGGAGAACAATGAAGTGACACCTGTCAGATAACATTGTCAGAGTTGCCTTCATTCTTCAGTGACAGGCCAATTAGAAATAATTAAGTGCAAGGCATCTTCAGAGCAGAGGCATGGTACATTTGTGTGCGGTCGTCCCTGTAGCGAGAGGCAATGGAAACACTAAGGAAAGTGCATAGAGACAGCACAGTATTTAGCAAGAGCCTAGGCTGGTGTAAACTGGTGTTGATCTATTGGCTGCAGTGGAGTCACACCAATTTACACTACCTGAGTATTTGGTCCCTGTCAAGGTTCCTTCCCCACTCTGAACTCTAGGGTACAGATGTGGGGACCTGCATGAAAACCCCCTAAGCTTATTTTTACCAGCTTAGGTTAAAACTTCCCCAAGGTACAAACTATTTTACCTTTTGCTCTTGGACTTTATTGCTGCCACCACCACGCGTCTAACAGATATGTAACAGGGAAAGAGCCTGCTTGGAAACATCTTTCCCCCCAAAATCCTCCCCAAACCCTACACCCCCTTTCCTGGGGAAGGCTTGATAAAAATCCTCACCAATTTGCATAGGTGAACACAGACCCAAACCTTTGGATCTTAAGAACAATGAAAAAGCAATCAGGTTCTTAAAAGAAGAATTTTAATTGAAGAAAAAAAGTAAAAGAATCACCTCTGTAAAATCAGGATGGTAAATACCTTACAGGGTAATCAGATTCAAAACATAGAGAATCCCTCTAGGCAAAACCTTAAGTTACAAAAAGACACAAAAACAGGAATCTACATTCCATTCAGCACAGCTATTTTATCAGCCATTTAAACAAAACAGAATCTAACGCATCTCTAGCTAGATTACTTATTAAGTTATAAGACTCCATTCCTGTTCTGTTCCCGGCAAAAGCATCACACAGACAGGGAGAGCTTTTGTTTCTCCCCCCCTCCAGCTTTTGAAAGTATCTTGTCTCCTCATTGGTCATTTTGGTCAGGTGCCAGCGAGGTTATCCTAGCTTCTTAAGCCTTTACAGGTGAAAGGGTTTTTCCTCTGGCCAGGAGGGATTTTAAAGGTGTTTACCCTTCCCTTTATATTTATGACAGTCCCCCCTCCACATTTGCTGTGGAAGGTCTAGGAGACACCCATTCAGCAGTGACATGAGACCTGGTCCCAGGTTTAAGATCCAACTGTGGATAGGTTCTGTTATCCCACTGGTGCATCTTCCATATGCTACATGGAAGCCAGATGTCCTCCTCAATTTTTCCCCTTCTTTGACTCAAAGTCCAACATCCTGGGCGCCAACTATTCTGGTGTGAAAACTGGAGGAAACGACCTTCAGTGCCCAGGCAGTGTCAGTCTTTAGTCATTGGTAGGAGTCACTTCTAAGTGTAATGATGCCCCAGAGATGAGCGGGCCATCTCAACAGCTCTCCTAGCCCCTTCCTCTCCAATGGGAGGCCAGCAGTGGGTGAAAACCCAAACAGATAGCGATCGCGGTACCTGGGACACCAACTAGATGCATACAAACCAGGGTGCCAAATAGCAAGGCTGCACATGTCCAGATTAGACTGAAAACACATTCTGGTTGATCTAGGTCCCAAACATGCAAGACCCATAAAAGCCTCATCCAGGTCAAGAGAAACGGGTGTAAGTTTTTCCCAAGGTAATTTCAGGTCTCCAGATCCTGCAATGGAATTGGATCCTATCAAAATCCCAATTCTTAATCCAGAATGGCCAATCCAAATCGGTTCTGGTTTAGGTTTTACCCAGCTGAAGCTTGTTTAAAAGACCTGCTCATGCCTTTGGGGAAAGGCATTCTGTTGAGAAGGGAGAGTGCTGCTCTGGCATGCTGTGACAACGCATCCCCTCTTGGAAAAGCAGCAGATCATCTGTACTGGAATAATGTGCTTGCTAAGATACAAGAGTAAGAGATACAGTGCATCCTTGGTGTCATTCAGATTTGTTTAAAAATTTGATCTGGTCAATATTTTTTTGCATGAAACATTTGTCCATAAAAATGTGAATCTGTCCAAATTTTCCATGGGCAAATGTCAATTTTGATGATTTTTTTTTTATTTTGATTGGGGAAAATCAAAATAAGAGATTTTGTTTCAGTTCAACGTTCCCAAAAGAAACAAAACATTTGGATCCAAAATGAAAATGTTCATTGCAAATGTCCCCATTTTCAGTCAAAATGCTGATTCAAGACAAAATCGTTCATTTACAAATGAAACCTTTTGTTGACATTGAAAATGTCAGTTTATCATTTTGACATTTGCTAATGGCCTTTTTTTGGAATATTTCATTCTGCAAAAAATGTTGATATTCCCTTTTTTTCGTTCTGGGGCACGATGAAAACAAAGGCTGAAATATTGGGATTTGCCACACATATTGCATTTTGCAACCAGCTCTATTAATTGGGAGGCGTATGTGGCTTTTGGGTGGGGGGCCAACCAACTGTATGAAGAGCAGCCTTTCCCTGTTATGCCACCCCCTTCTTTTCCAACCCTACCGCAAACAGAGGGCCAGAGATTCCAGGAAGTCCCACTAGGGGATTCACTATTGCTATTGATTGTACACAGAAGCTCAGATACCGTGGTGATGGACAGCAGTATAAAAGAGAGAGAGAGAGACAGACAGACAGACAGACAAGGGAGAGGGGCCTGGGAGAAAGCTATGGAAAGAGCCTCCTAGGAGTTTGGTTGTTGTATAAGCTGAGCAGTTTGGTTTTGGTTTTTGTTTGTATATAGAAAAACGTTCTTTTAATAGCTGGTTTCTTTCTTTGAGGTGACCCTGAGAAAAGCCGTAGAGACAATGAAATCTGCTGGCACAAACAGGGCTACACGAGACGGGCAAAGATTGCCATTTCTGGAGAGTTTCCCACCATATGACAAGTGGGGAGCCCTTCCTACCTCCCCTTCTCAGGCTGGTCTGTTCCCTCTGATGAGGGACATCTGCAGGAGAACAGGATCCTTGTTTCCTGAGTCTCCCCCTGGGCTTCCTGCTGCTGTTGCTTATTCCTCACGTCCAGTCACTATCTTCCACGATCAGTGGCCACAGAGATCACCGTGAGCACACAGACAATTGTGATGCCAGATGGGGAACAAGCAGAGAAACACCAAAGGAAAAAAAATCCTGGTTTGTGTTGATTTTTAACACGAAAGAGCCTAGTGGTAAAAACCCCAGGGAAAGAGAGAGACAGACATGAAGCAGAAAACATACAGGACCCAATGCATCCCTGCTGGAACTCCACTGAGTTCCTTATGGATCGTAACATGGATCTCACTGGAGCTGCACTAGGGATTGGTTCTGTGCACTCTCTCTAAGCAGAAGGTTCTCCACAGGGACGCACCAAAGCTTTAAGATAAGGTTCTGTCCACATGGGGAAAGCCTGCTCAAACAGAGCACAGGTAGACAATACAACTCCCCTGCATCTGAATTGCGACTCCCCTTCCTACCTCCAAAGCACCAAATGTTACCAGAATTCATCACAGAGTCATAAAATTGAGGGCTGGAAAGGACCTGGAGAGCTCAGCTAGACGAGCCCCTTGAGCTAGGAAGGAGCAAGGATATCTAGACGATCCCTGACAGATGGCCTAGAGAAATGCATGTTGCTCCCTTGGTTTCCTGAATTCTGTGGGTGCAATGGAACCCATGAACCTGTGCTAAAGCCAGCCATGGTCTTCTCTAGGACTGTCTGAGGAGGTTTAGATGACACAGAGATTTACCTGAATCTGGTCTACACTAGCGCTCCCTCCATTGCTACCGCTAGGGGAGATACTGCACTGGTGGCAGTGCATGGTGGGAAACTTCCTCAAAATTGCCAGGGTAGACATAGCTTCAGTCGATCGGGGAGAGGAGGAAGCCCCCCCCCAGCCCCAGCAGCACAGAAAAAACAGTGAGTAACCTACCACTGGACAAGACACGTAAATCCCAGCCAATGTGCCCAGATAGTTCTGTGATAGAGGCACTAGGGATCTAGACAATGGGAGAGACAAGCCACCCCCATATATATACATACACATGCCCCCTTGTACATGCCATCTGCTATCAGCCAGGCTAGGGTTGCTAATTTGGATTGGACATATTCCTGGAGGTTTCACATGACATAATCTTTAATTAAAGATTAGTGTTTAATTCCTGGAGACTCCAGGACAATCCTGGAGGGTTGGCAACCCTAGGCTCACCTGCTAAAGCCCAGCTCTTCTCCAGCTCTACATGCATCAATTCCCTGTCTCCATCTGCAGCTCACAGGCCCTGAGGTGATGGGACCAAGACATGCTGATTTAGGGAGGACTCCGCAAATTACCATGGGTTAGAGCAAGGAAAAGCGGATTTCTAGCTTGGCTGTTACAATCACAAGGGTAGGGCTTGGGTTGTTCCCCCACGTCCTCAGAAGGATGAAACTGCATTAGCCCACCATGCACATACATGCATACATGTATGTTCATTCACACATGTACACCCTCCCCCCCCGTCAATCCTTGTACGTACTATCAGCAGTCAATCTGCAAGGCACATTGTTACAGGACAGGCAGTTAGAAGGCTGGCGTTGGCCACAGGTCAGAAAACTCCTCTCTGGTACCCAGCCCAGTACAGATTTCCTGCAGAGAGCACCTGAGATTCTTACTGCTCACTCCAGATTGCCCAGAGGCTAGAGAACCCTGAGCCTGGAGGCACATTTCCCTCAATATTTGCCCCCAGCACCCTCCCCACCGGCCTGCTGCTCATAACTCAGGGCTATGGTGCCCAAAGCAATGGCCCCCAACACAGGAATGGGGAAGCCATTTCTTGAGCTCAGCTTGTTCTATTGCTTTTAAATGCACCCCCCACCCCAGGCAGGTCCATGCTACCTCCATCGCGCCCAGGCACTCGCCGTGTAGGGAGCAGGCAGTAATTGCAGAGTAAATTATATTTGGGAACTACAGGCTACATCAGCTCCTCAGTCAACTCCCAGGGAACAGCCACATTGCGGTCTGCTCCTTCCCCTTCATCGTTCTGCTAAGAAATGATCCCAAGGGGCTGGGGGAGACTATGCTAGCATTTGTGGGACCCTTGATGAAGAAAGACACATGGGGCTCCATCCCTCTCCAAACCCACCTTGCGACCCACCCAGTCTCCACCCTCCCACAGTACCACATCAATTCTGAAGGCTTCGGGGGCATAGCCTAGCAAGAATGCCAAGGACTTGACAAACACAGTGGGGAAGAAAGGCGCTTTGACAGGGGGGCCTGGATGGCGCCAGGTCTCTGGTAGGCGGCAAGGAGCAGGGAGGATAGTCTATACGCTGCAGAGAGAGGAGCACTAGCTAACCAGGGTTCTGATGCTGGAGCCGTTGCAATCTGGTAGCTGGGCCTGGATGCACGGGGTCCTTTACGAGCATGTGGGTAGCATGGGGCTAAGACTGCCACCGAGAGTCAGAGACAAAGACGAGCTTGGCATGTTTCTATCACACAGGGTCTGCCGCACACATGCAAACCCAAACATCAGCCTCCGTCCCTGGGCCAGGGTCCTGGAGCAAAGGGAGAGGCTGCCAGACAATGCCTTCTCCAGTCACCTCCCTGTGCAGGTGAGCCTGGAAAGCACAAGTGCTGACACTACCTGGGTTCTGTCCCTCTCAGCAGTATTCCTGTATCATCCATCTCCCCCTCAGAGTAGCGGCGCTGTCCCTAGTCACCCCCACATTAGGTGGCCAGGTGCCTGGTTTTCAACCTGAAAGTCTGGTCAAAAACTGAACCTGATAGTGTCCAGTCAGCTGTACTTACCGGACACCCAAAGTCCTGTTACTGCAGGTGGAGCAGGCAGGGAGGCACTGGGTCATCACCTGCACCAGCCCCTTTCTCAGCCAGGGCTGCCTCCTACCTGAGTCAGGCAGCTGCAGCTCCCAGCCCTGGCAAAGCAGGCCAGTCCCTCCTGACGCAGGCAGGAAGGGGGTGGAGGGGAAAAGCAGTGAGTGACAGGGGGGAAGGGGAAAGAGGAGTGGATGGGGGCTGAGCCTGGGCGGAAGAGGCGGGGGACAGGGCAGGGGAGGTTCCAGCATTCCTGCTGGAGTGTCCGGTTTATAACTATTACCAAGTTGGCTACCCTAGCCCACATGCAGGGGTGCAGTACCAGAGAGCCGCTGCCCACAGAGGTGAGGAATTGGGGGGCAGTTGTCACATGATACCACATGACTATGCTGAGCCATGCACCTGAGGAAACACCGCAATAACCAGCCTCTGGTTTGCACTGAAGCCCAGGCCCAAAGTAAGCCATATAGGACAAGTCAGGGGGCAGGGCAGCCTTCTCCTCCACCTCGCAAGGCCTCCAGCAGCTCCCCTTGCCCTCCTTGGGAGAGCTCCCCTGGAATCCATCCCCAGGACCTTCCCTTACAGCCCTTTGAGAGCCCCCAGCCCTTCCCCTCCCTCTGTTAGTAGAGCACCTCCTAGGCCTTCCCCATTGCCCCTTCAGTCCGCTAGACCTCATCCTTGCCTTACAGTCCCACAGGGCAAACCTGGCTTTGTCCCAGTGGGAGGGGCCGCTCCGCTGTCCCACTGGCCTGGGCCGCCAGGGCTGGGTTAGGGGCGGCCAGGCAAGCACAGCTCTCGGGAAAGCAAAGCGGCTGGAGCCAGAGAGGGAAGTTCACATGTTGCCAGGGTCTTACATAACAGCCCTCCCCTTCCCTCCCCTCCGCCATCACAGACAGCTGCTGACAGATAGGCTGATGCTCTTAGGGGGCCGCGGGGATTGGGTTTATAATTCCATAATTATTTGCTCTGGGAGAGATACTTGTAATAATCACTGTGAACGAGCTGGGGGGCCGGGGGCCGTAGTAGCCCAGGACGGGGATCTCCCATTCAGGCTGAGATCAAGGGTGGTATCTGTGTAACCTCTGCCATGGCTTCGGCCAGGGGAGACCAGGCCACCCCAGCCAGCGAGCAGACAGACTCCATAGGCTCAGATGGCTTTTCCAGCTCTGCTGCTCCCCCGCGACGCGAGGCCCATGCTGGGCCAGGGGTTCCCTGCCTCCCAGCCTGTGCAGAGAGGATTCCCCTCAGCCCCGCAGTGCTGTCAGGTGCATCTCAATGAGCAGAAGGCTTTTCCTTCCCTCCCCAGGAGGCTCCACCGAGGGCTCGCACTATCAGCCCACACACCATGGAACGTTGCCATAGAAACAGGGCTCTGAATAAATAGTCTGTGCAGTTGTGAGCCTCTGGAGTCAGAGCAAAGGGACTAAAGGAAACACCCCCGCACCTTCCGGCTGTGACAGAATCAGCAGCCCTTGCCCCAGCAGCACCTGCCCTACTGGACTCCCAGCTCCCCACCTCTCTAGGGATGTGGCAGAGCTGGTGGGAAACCCCCTGCCCCTCCCCATCCGTCAGCCAGACAGCCTTGCGGGGCGGCTGGCCAGTCCTGGACCTCTGTGCCATGAACACAGCTATGCTACAATCCTTCCCAGGGCAGCTGAGTAGCCTGAAATCACTTGAGAGCCCCCGGTGAACAGAGGGGAAGGCGAAGCATTAGGCAGTGTCCAGAAATAAACCCCACATCCCTTGCCTGACCAGCGAACTGCACAGTGCCAGACAGGAGGTGCTTTCCTGGGGAAGCAAAACAAAACCTAGCCCCCTTGGACACACGAGCACGTGCACCATGTGTACATCACGCCTGGGCACACATGCTACCTGGGCACTCAGGCAGGCATCCTGTGCACGCGCACGCACGCACACACCACCCTACACCATGTTCACATTTCCCACCTGGATGTTCAGACAGCCACCCCACACATACATGCATACGTGCCACCCAAGCACTCACACGTCATGTGCACATCCCACCCTTACACACGCCCCAGGGACCCTTGTACACCTATGCCATCAGGGCATCATTGCATACATGTGCCACCCACATGTAGCACCCAGGCACCCTCACACAAGTGCCTTGGGCACACTCCTTCATTGCACACACCCAGCACACGCATGTGAACACGCACTTCTCCTTTGTTTGACACAGCTCCCAGCTAGCCAATCACATACCAAAACCCTTCCAAGCATTTCAACAGGTCCCACACCCTTCTCCCACCCCTCTCACGCGAACACAGACTTAGGGGGCTGGGAATAGACTACAGGCAAGAACCACACCTCAGATACGTTCAGTCCTCCACCTTGGCTGTGCCCGGTATGTGTTCGCCGTGGGGAGGGAGAGGCCCATTCATTCATGCCCTTCTCTCTGTTTTACACAGCCGAAATACCTTTAACATCTGCATCGAGTCCCTTAGCCCAAATCTGCTTCCAATTTACATTCCAGCTTTGAGATTTCTATCTAAATACTTCGATGCAGTGGAGCCAACGCACTGGAGTGACTTAGCCAGCGCCTCGCTCGCTGCCATTGTTTTCATACCCAGGGCCAGTCACGCAAGCCTCTCCTCCGCCCCTGCTTGCTGGGGCAGTGGCCACTCAACAACCCCGCCACAAGGGAAACCCAGGGGGAGGTTCCGAGGCTCGGCTGTCGTCAGCTCCAGCCAGACGGCCCAGCAAACATGGGCAGTTTGAAAATACACGTATGCCCCCCCCCCAAGCACCCACCAACGGCCTCACGCCCTTCTATTATTCAATTGCATCTGACTCCACATCTGGACTGGGTGCAGTGGCTGTGGCTCCCTCCATCCCATTCTCTGCACTGCCCCCTGCTAGCTGGGAAAGAGATGACTGTCTCTCCCTGTCTGTGTTATTGCTTCGGCCAGCCATCCTGAGACTCCCACGTGCCACAGGACTCTCTAATCTCCCAGCCCTCCAGCACCTGCTCAGGCCAGCGTGTGCTGTTTCACCAGGCCGCTCCTCTCCTCCCCTCCTTGCTGTCACCCATGGCCAGAGTGAGAAGCTGAGCGTCAAGTGGGGGAATCATTCCTGGCTCCACTTAACCCCTGGGCTCTCAGCGACTGGCGCTCAGCTCACTGCTCTGGCCAGAGGTGTGGCACAGAGTGGGAAGGGCTTCTCATTGCACTGCCGGAGGAGAGGAGCTGGCCAGTGGGTCTCAGGTATGCAGCGCTCCCACCCCATGGGAGGTTGAAGGGTGGTGAAAGGAGGCAGGAAGAAAGCCAAGCAGAATACACAAAACTACATCCCTCTCCAGCACCACACAGCAGACCCTCAGCCTCTGCCTGTCACCAGGCAGCTCTACTCTGCTGGCCTGAGAGAAGACTGCTTTGTCTCCAGTGCAACCCCATCTGCCCCTTCCCTGCAGCGCCTCCTGCTGGCTGGGAAAGATGCTGAGCAATGCCCTGTGTGTGTCCTGAAGCAGCTCCAGCTGGCTGGGAATAGAGACTTCCATGTCCCCTCCTCTCCCTTCCCTGCAGTGCCTCCTGCTGGCTGGGCTAAGCACTGAGCTCTCTCACACACTCTGTCCTCTTTCTATTCCCTGCTTTGTCCTTGGCAGGGTAAACAAAATTCAGTGTCAGATGGAGGGCAAGGGTCCCTCAGTGCTGCATTTGGGATACCCACCCTAGATTGTAAAAGGGGCAGCCAACCCCCTGCTCCTCCCGCCCCTCCCCACATGCTCCTGTTTTTATTTTCCCTAGCCCCAGCTCTGTGCTCTCCCGAATCAGCCATTTCATTGCTCACTGGGGGACTTTGATTCTGGAAGCAGCTCCATCTTGTTCCAGCAGATAAAAGTGATCTCGGGGCTTCATTAATTCTGGAAGGAACTCGATTAGAGACAAGAGCATTTGTTTAAAGCTCCTGGGAGGAGAGCTGTCACGCAGCCCCTCTCGGGCTATCTAGTCAATCATGAAGAATCCATCTCGACTGGCCGGTTAGTGAAAGTCATGGTCCTTCATTAGTGGCAGTAACTGGGAACATCATTAAAGTCTGATGAGGGAGATTCAAGCAAAAGGACAGAGATAGAGAGAGTGAGTGGAGCAGGAGGAAGAAAGAACAGCCACTTCCGAGATGGATTTTCTCCAGCACAAATCTCAAAGCCTGTGCTACTCTAAGGGGAACTTTTATTTGCTGTCCTTGGAGATTTGTCACCTCCAAACCCCCTGGAGCCTGGTATCTGCCTTCAGCAGCAAATGGAGAGTCAACTGACAGGGAAAAGGAAGAGGGGGAGTAAACCGGCCACAATTCAGCAGGGTCCCTGCCAAATCTTTAGAGCAGAGAGGGGGCTCAGCAGCCCAGCTGGAGCTCACTGTTCTGACAGGGCGTCCTCTCTTCTAAGGCACCAGCCGAGGGCTAGGTGAGTCAGGCTCTCCCTCCTGACAGCTGGGGAGGCAGGAGCACACATCCCTACATCTGCCACGTAGTGATTATTAAGCACAGGGTTTGGAATACATCAGACCCAGTTTGTTGTTTAATCACAAGTGGCAGGGGGAGCTGGGACCAGAGTTGTTACAAACATGAGCTGTCAGGTCAAGGTGCTCACAATGAGGTAGGATCAATTGGCATTAATGTGAGAAACAGGCTTCTCCCTACAACCACAACTGGCCCGCTCCGGCCGTTCCCTGCCCCTTACGGCCAACCACCTGCTCCAGCCATCTGCTTCCACCCCCGCCCCCCGTGACAAACCCGCCCGCCAGCCATCTCCACTCCCTAGAGCCTGCTCTTTGCTGGACATCATCTGACTTCCCTTTTGTGACTGGAAAGCCACCAGAACAGCTGTTTCACATTAGCTGATAATCAGCAGCTGGTCGTTTAGGGCCAGGTCACCTCATCGGTCCACAAGTGACACTGATAAGTAGTAGTATACTCGCACTCCCAAGCCCTCTCTCCACTCTATCACCAGAGCCGACACCCAGCTCATTGACTTATGGGTCGATGGTTCAGGACAATGCTACCACCCTTTGTCCTGCATGGCACTATAGGAAAGAAGGGAGGCTGAGACACATCAGATCTTACAGGTGTCAGGTTCGTTCCCCCCTTCAATTATTGAAATACATCCACAACTTATCCTTTCTGAAACCGGTAGACACAGTACTGGATGAGAACACATACTGGACAAGCCCAACTCTTGTCCCTGGACATAGGCACGTCCGCAAGACCCTACATAGTTCATGATCCAAGGTGCATCGCTGATTCCAAACAGCCGAATTGCCACATCACTCTGGTAGCAGCTCCGCGGCCTGAATGAAGGGCGATGACACTGCTGAGGAGAGGTCTAAGCAGACTGAGCAGGAGTCTGCAGCTTGGGGTCTGATAAATCCAATGAATCAACCTGCCAAGACCAGAAGATACCGGATGTAGATGAGCAGCAAAGCCAGTGACTCGTCTGGATCTATAATTTGTTGTTAAATAAATATTTATTCTTGTTAAAGACTGTTAGTACAGGGGAAAGGGAGGGGGTAAGACATGAGGATGCGTGGGCTGTTTCTTTAAATCTGTGGCAGGAAGCCAGGCAAGGGGGATCTGGGAAAGGCTCTTGGTGGAAGCTCTACAGTGAAGCAGAGAGTGCATAGGTCTGGGGCGAACACCATTTCCCCCATTCGGATAAAGTTCCTTGTTCAGTGCTAGAAGAAAGCGATTCCCTCTGGGGTTTGCTGCCCAGTGGTTTCTGCCTTTGTCATCTCTCCCCACACAAGCAATCTGCACTCAGGGCAATGACAGCCCTGGGGGGAGGGAAAGGTCACAGATCCACTCCGGAGTGTGACAAGGCGTCTGTTCAACCCACCAACAAGCTAATGGTTTTTGGCAGGAGTCACCTGCTTCTCCAGGCAGATCTGCCCACCTCCAGCCCCCAACCTTCCCGTCCCACGGGACTTTTCTTTCACAGCCAGCACTGTTCTTATCGGCCTCTCTGGCCCCTGCATCCATTTGTCCCTCTCTCTTCTTCCTATCCCTTTAGACACCCTGGCTCTCTCCTACACTTCATCTCCCTCTCCTCTACTTTCCTGTCTTCCCCTTTCTCTCAGGCTCATTCACCCCTGTCACTCTCTGCCTTAACTCCAACAAATCTCTCGCTTTCCCCTGTCTCTATCCCTCACCTGCTGCACCGAGCGGAGCTAGGAAAACACCAGTCTGGGACAGGTCTGGGCATGTCTCCTCTTCGCTCTCCCATGCCGCAACGTGTTAGCAACTAGCAGAACCTGCCAAGCTGTAGAGTGGAAAAGCCTCTGCTCCATGTGAACGGAGTTGCTGTCTTGGCTCCAGTGCGTACAATCTGAAACACATTTTAACACCGAGAGGCCGACACCTTTCTGCAAAGCAAGGGAGCCAGGGAAGACTGCCCGGCAAAATGCCTGGATGGCTTTAGATGGGCGGCTGCCTGGCAGAATGAGGCAAGTTTTGCCGACAGATTATAATGTACAATTTATGGAAGAAAACAGCAATACAGGGGGACAAAACCTCTGGCATGTAAATTAAAGTTAAATTACAACTTCACTGAGGCTCATGACTGGAATCCCTTAATCCTGTCTCTAGGTACATCCCTTTCATAGCTATCCTGCATGCACACCCTCTGGATCAAGCTCCAGAGCCCAAAGGATGTTGCAACAGACTGGGACAGGTCAGGATGTTGGAAGCCCCAGGCTGAAGTCCCTGCTTATGCCAGTGAAATGGGTAGCGTTTGCATAGTGGCTGGACAGCAGAACTCCTGGGTTCTATTCCCACCTCTACCACTGGGTTCTTGTACAAGCAGGAGCCTCCATATAAACTTATAAATGCTCCATGCCTCCGTTTCCCCATCTGTAGAATGGGGCCGATGCTCCCAGAGGGCATTGTGGTTCAGTCCTTAATGTTTGCCTGGGGCTTTGAGACACTCAGATGAAAAATGCCAGTGGAAAGTAAGGTTTCAGAGTAGCAGCCGTGTTAGTCTGTATTCGCAAAAAGAAAAGGAGGACTTGTGGCACCTTTAGTAGTGCCCAGGCCACCTGTGCCTGCCTCCTGGGATACAGCTGCACTGGCAGCGTGAGTTCTATGGCTGCGACTAACCTCCAAGTGACCTCACGCCTTTAAGAGAGGACTTGCGGACAAGACAAACAAATAGCAGGAGCAGCTGCAGAGCACGTAGCTAATGCAAGAGGTCCAGTGGTGCAGAGGACCTGACACCCATGGGATGGTCCCAGTTAAGGCATTCCCTACCCCTAGTTTGTGATGTGCCATGAGGAGTTATTACCAGGCCCCCTTAGAAAACTGCAAAGTGCAAAGAGAGCTGGTCCCCGCCCCCAGTCTTCACACTGCATCCTGGCTTCTGGGAGCTGACTCCTGTGCAAAGTCAGCGCTCCTCCCCTGAGCAGCATGCACACTTGGGGAGAGCCTCAGCACAGAGGAGGCCAACCTTAGCCCAAACCCTCAGAGGGAGGTTGGGTGTGACCAGGTGCATCTTGAGAAATCACTGGCTGGAGAGGGGAAGGAGAGGAGAGAGATGAGCAAAGGGGAAGAAAGAGACAAGAGGGGGTGGAAAAGAAGTGGAAAGGGAATCAGAGAAGAAGAGAGAATATTTATACAGCACCTTTTGTCTTAATGAATCCTAAAGCAACCACTTCACTGAAATGCAGCCACCTCTGGGGTGCAGCACAGCAGCTGTCTGGGAACTGTACAGCCACACTGTGCGATGGTCTGAGACAGAAAATGAAGGAGGATAGTGGATCCAGGAGAAAGTGGGGAAAGAATTTCCATATGTTAATTCCCAGAATGGAATTTAAGCAAACTGGAACTGCCCTCCCTCCCCCCGTCCTGTCTCGCTCTTGTGAAATGCAAGCCAAGGCCCTCAGGGAGAACAACCCCATTGCAGTACGTTGCCTTAGGGAGTCCCATGAAACACGAAGGCCCTGATTCAGGAACGCACTGCCACTCATGCTTTCCTGAATCGGGGCCTTCACCCTGGGATTCGCACAGTGCAGAAAGAAGATTAACCTGTCTCAGGAGTTTGCATGCCGTGGGAACGATGGATGGTGCTTGGGGAACAGAGACTGATCCTCTGCGGCTCATCTCATGCTCCTCCTGCGGCAGAACAGCTCCTGCCCCCTTCCAGCAGGTACAAAGGCAGCTAACAGCGCCCCCTGCAGCCCACATTCAGGAGCAGCTAACTGCCTGATGGCTGTCACAAATCGCTGTGCTTCCAGGAAAGCTAGACTCGGCCATGCCAGCGCTTTGCCCCAACAATTCACCTGGAACAGTGTGTCTCTGCAGCCGGTGAACCCTTCTCCCGAGGACCCTGACCAGAACACACATAGTTTTTATAAAGTGGCTTTAATACTTCAAGAGGAAACATTTTTCATCTTTAAATATTGATGCCTTATATAAGAGGCTGTCTGGAGACTCCAGCTGCAGCTTGGCCAGAAAACAGGAGAGAAATGGTCTCCTGGGTCTCAGGAGAGCTTCTGTCCCGTCTCAGTGAAATCGGTTCTGCAATGTGTTGGCTCAGAGCTCGAGGGGTTGGACTGGAGAAAGAAGGACCAGCCCAAAACTCAGTCCAGCTCCTGAGCTGGACCCTAATCTTAATTTGTAGGTGCCAATAAATCCATGCCCAATGCAGACACATACCTTGACCTTGGCTGAGATCCATCTCAGTGGAACTAGCTACCACCTTCACCTCACAAAGCTCTCCTGGCCACTTCCCCACTCCACCCCACCCCCTGGCCGTGGAGAAGTTCCAGAACATATCAGATTGGCCCAGGCAACCTAGGCCAAGCCCAATAAAGAGTGTGCCGACCCATGAGCCCTCTCCTCCAGTGGAACACCACCCAAAGGAGGGGACTTGTTTGGGCAGGGCCTGCCGGTTGGTGGGGGTAGGGAGAGGGAGTGGAGGCTTCTTTGGGGTTGGGTTTATGGTATTCAGCTATTCAGGGAAGGATCTCCTTGGTATGGAAGGAGGGAAAAGAATGGGAGATGGAGAATGGAGTCAGTGTGGATACAGTCAGAGAAGTTCTACATTTTACAGGATGGAT
The DNA here is from genome assembly GCF_015237465.2 of Chelonia mydas. Taxonomy (NCBI): domain Eukaryota; kingdom Metazoa; phylum Chordata; order Testudines; family Cheloniidae; genus Chelonia; species Chelonia mydas. The sequence goes on from NC_051254.2 coordinate 13,429,503, forward strand.
TTTAACTCACCAGGAGTGAGTTTTCCCAGACACTGGCATGGCCCCGTGGGACTGTTCTCCCATGCACCGTGCTGCATATCTGGGTAACTCTAGGCCTCGGAGACAGGTTGTTGTTTCTTCTTCTTGTCTGTTTTTTGAGCAATTATTCTACTTGGAGTTGGAAGGGGAAAAAAAAAGTCACAAGGAGGAAGAGAAAGGTAACGTGTTTTCCTGCTAGAGACTGCCACAGCAAATGCGATACAATACACACACACACACACTCACACTTCAGCTTGGACCTGGGAAGAATCCCACCAAGCCAATGCATCAGCTCTGGTCCTGCCCCACATGGTCTCTCTGGAAAACGAGCCCGCACAAATGGGGAATTTTTCAGCTACTCAAACAAAGTCTGGTCACAGCATTTTTAATCAACATTTTTCTTACCCAGAAAATAAAATAAAATAAAAAAGGGGGGAAATATTTTAAAAAACATTTGTGCGTGGGGAAAAAAAAAAATCATTTTTGTTCAGCCTTGTTCATTACATCCACCTCTGTCTGGAACCAGCATACTGCTCCAAACTAGTCAGATTTCACCCCTTCCTCTCAGCTCCTGTCTGATTCCACCAAACCCTGCTCAGGACCCAGTAATTCTGCCCAGACTCTCAAGATGAGCTGGTTCCACCGAGCGCTGGGGACAAAAGCTGGGTTCTAATGGGTGTTGAGACACCTTGGCTTGTGCATACTGGCCAATATGCATCCTCCTTATCGTTTGAAGGCTGGTCCTGCCACCAGTAGAGTCAGCGGGAGTTTCACATTTGACTTCAATGAGAGCAGGAATAGGCTCTACGTGAGGAAGGGTTTTGTCTTATTAATTAAGGTTGATAAAATGCTTTGAGACCTCATTGGAAAGGCACTATAGAGAAGTATTATTAATTATTATTATATGCATATGCATATAAAGTAAGAATTTAGGCTGATATTACAGCCCCAGTCCAGCAAGGTATGTTAGCACATCCCTAACTTTAAGCCAGGGGTGGGAAAACTACAGCCCATCAGGGCTTTGGATCCAACACGCGGGATTGCCACCCCCCGTGGCGCCGTGGGCCCCGTGCTGCTCCCAGAAGCAGACGACATCAAGTCCCTGTGGCCCCTTCCCCAGGGGCCGCAGGGACATGGTGCCGGCCACTTCTGGGAGCGGCGCAGGGCCAGGGCAGGCTGGAAGCCTGTCTTAGCCCCGCTGTGCGCCGCTGCCACCCTGGAGCCGCTCAAGGTAAGCGGTGCCGGCGAGAGCCGACACCCCGAACCCCTCCTGCACCCCACACCCCTGCCCTGAGCCTCCTCCCACACCCTGCACCCCAACCCCCTGCCCTGAGCCCCTTCCTGCACACCACACCACACTCCCTCCCACACTCTGCACTCCCTCCTGCACCCCAACCCCCTGCCCCAGCCTTACATTCATGGCCTTGCATGCAATTTCTCCACCCAGATGTGGCCCTCGGGCTAAAAAGTTTGCCCACCCCTGCTTTAAGCACATGTGTAACCCCAATGGGACATCTCCCATGCTTTGAGTTAAACACCTTACTGAATTGGGAACCAGATGCTGGGTGATCACAGTAACTGCACGCTTGTATTCGTATTTACAGAATCTACCTAAACTCGCTATAAAGGCAGAGATGAAGACACACTCCTGGCGACACCAGATCTTTGTCGTGTCGGCTTTGCTGACAGCTTGAGTCACAGTTTAGATAAAGACACTTATCTTTAGCTACAAGCTGTGGAAAACTCTGTTACCTCTGATTACCAAACAGCACCTCACCTCTTGCCTGATGCTCCCTGCCACTGGGAACCTAGCGTACATTGGGTGTTTGAAGGACAAGGGAGTTTGAAACATGAAACTTCCAGCAAAGGGGGAAAGACCGTGCTGTGTGGGGGTTTGGAAGAGTCAGTGCTGTTTTAGGGTATGTGTGTATAAGAGAGGAAAAGAAAACTAGTGTCTATTGCTAGTCGCTTTACTACAGTCACTGGAGTTAAAAGTCCATTGAAATTAGGGGATACCCCAGATGCAGGCTCTGTCTAAGAGCAGAATTCATCTTTGGGTTGGCTATGTAACACTGTGCTGCTGGGTAGGTCATTGGCAGTGGGGAAGCAAACCTGAGACCCATAGATCTTAAAGCATACCACTCTACTGCCTGAGCTAAAGAGCCAGCTCTGGTAGCCAAGCCTAGAGCAGGTGCATCAATAGAGCTGGTCAAAAATGTTCCAGCAGAAAATGCTCATTTGGGAGAATTGAAAGGTTCCAAGACCGTTTGCCAGGTGGGCTGCCTGGTTCCCCGCCCTGGCCAGCTCTCCAGCTAAGCAAGGCATCCAGGCATCTGGAGAGTGAGAAGTGAGGGTGGCCTTACTTCTGCGCTGCTGCTGGCGTTACCTTCAGATCTGGGAGCCTGACCAGCAGCTGCCCTCCAGCTGCCCAGATCTGAAGGCAACAGCACAGAAGTAAGGGTGGAAATACCACGACCTCCGTACCCTTGCCACACACCCCGCCCCACGGCTCTGTTTTGGGTTGGGACCCCCCACGGTTACAGTACCATGGAATTTCAGATGTAAATCTCTGAAACTGTGAAACTTATGATTTTTAAAATCCTATGACTGTGAAATTGACCAAAATGGACCGTGAATTTGGTAGGGCCCTAGCCACGAGGCCCCATTCTTGGCTGGTCCCGACATTACCATAACAAACTAGATCATTAATCATAATGTCAGGATTTCCATTCTGGGCTTCTGTCGCTAGAGGTTAATTATTCAACTGTGACAGTTCACACCAGGCTGAAGTATGTTAAACAAATCTTCAGCCCAGGAACATGCTGATCATTAATCTATTGTGGAATGAAGCTGTGTGGATGTGTTCAAGTAAGAAGAGGTCAGAAATTGCAGCTCATCAGCACTGGGTGCTGCTCTCCTTAGAGACACTGTAGCTAAAAAAGTCCACAAGCGCATGATTCAAAATCAATTGTTCAGACAGCAAGCTGGTCTGTAATGCAAAGAAAACCCCAAAGACAGCCCACGTGAGAAGGCTTTTTAGGAGGGCCAGGGTTATGTTTTTGGTGCTATGGATGGTCTTGGGGCTCAGATTTTCCCTGCACATTCTGTGTCTGGCCTGGGATGCCTAGGACCTGCCATGACAAAGGCTCTAGAGCTTGGTCCAAAGCCTCTTGATGTCAATGAGACTTTTTCCATTGATCGGACCCTATGGCTTTGCACTGCACTCATCCTGGGAGATGTCTCTCAGCAGTTCACAACACAACGTGTTTGCTACCAGCAGGGCAAGCCCAGGAGCCATCAAAGGCCAGATTTTCCCAAGAGCTCAGTTCCCATTTAGGAGCCTGTAGAGGAGTGGACTCACCGCTGGTGCCCCCCTCGTAGTCTCCTTGTCTAGCACCCCCTGCTGACAGCTGCTCCAGCCCTGCAGTCGTGCCTCTTGTCATGACTCATCCCTCCGGCCAGGTCACTTTAAAGTCTCCCCCTTCCGGGGTAACAGAGTCCAATAAACAAGAGTCCGGTGGCCTCCCGTCAAGTCTTCAATTGAGTCTGGACCTGCTAATACTTCCACCCTTGGTCTCTGGGATCTTCATCCTGCCGTGTTCAGTGGGACAGCTTGGCAACCCAGGCCCCCCTCTATCTGTTCCAGCACCGGGACCTTGGAGCGAATAGGCAAGACCTGGCTATTCCGACTCCCCTCAGCTTCCTCCTTGGGCTTCCTCCTCCCTCAGCCAAACAGCAGGCCTTTCCCTAGCGCCCTCCTGGGCCCACTGTGTACCTGTATTCTTCTCAGGCGCCGCCACCACCCCTATGGGTTCACCCTTCTATCAGGGCAGGGGCTCCCCAGGCTCCTGCCTGGAGTTCCCAGACAAACCCCATATGAAAATGCAGACTTCAACCACTGCCTCACCCATTCCCAGCTGTGTCCAATCATTGCAATTAAGCCACCTGGCCGGGATCAGCTGGGGGATAATTGCTGTATCACAGGCCAAGCTGAGCCTGACTCCCCTGAAAGGGCCAGCCAGCCTGAGACAGCCCCAAAATGAGTAGCTGGCTTTTCCAGAGAACTCAACAAGTTGGGGGCCCGTGGCATGCTGAGCACTTTGAAAGTCCAGCCCCAGTTGTGGGTGTGGAGCCCTTTGCTGGCCTAAGTGCTCAGCAGTCGCTGACATACCACTTGGGAGATTAGGATTCATGCGCACCAAGAGCAAGTGCTGGCCAGATCTTTGTGGTTATCCCATACTCAATTTGCAACCTGCCATATCAACTGAGCAACCAGGAACATGCATGAGGGGCCTCAGTTTAATGCTTCATCTGAAGGACAGCATGGCTCACCACCCAGCATGCCACACGCTCACCCTCCACCCCAAACCAGCATTGAATCACAGTAGCAGCATTAAGCCTAGCTTCTTGGGGCACAGATGTTACCACCTGGCCTATATCTAACAAAGCCTTTACACCAGTGGTTCTCAAACCTCATTGCCCAGTGACCCCCTTCTGACAACAAATACTAGCACATGACCCCAAAAGGGGGGACTGCAGTCTGAGACCATCTGAGCCCCACTGCCCCGGGGCAGGGGGGCCAAAGCCTGAGCCCCACCACCCTGGGAGGAGGGGAAGGGGGGCCAAAGCCCAAGCCCAAGGGCTTCAGCCTCATTGTCCAGAGCTGAAGCCCTCGGGCTTGGGCTTCACCCTGGGTGGTGGGGCTTGGGCTTTGGCCCCAGGCCCCAGCAAGTCTAACACCAACCCTGGTGACCCCATTAAAATGGGATCGCGACCCATGGTTTGAGAACCGCTGCTCTCTACCAACTCTGTTCTCAATCCCCAGCATAGGAAGTGGATGTGGGGCACCAAGAGGGGCCATTGAAGTGCATTTTATTATGGCTACTCTCTGCTAGCCCTGGGCCATTGGGGACCATCAGAAATTGAGCAAAAGCTAGAGCATTCCTTGAAGCTGCTCTAACTTACACCAGGGACAAGGCAGGTCACTGCATAATCACAGGTGGCTTAAATCCCCCTTTTCCTCCCCTCCTTGCCCCAGATGCAGGCATGGAGTATCTGAGACTCAGACCTGGTGTGCTGGGCTCTGTTAGCTGCAGTGTGTGGATTTGTTCCATTCTGTCTGAGTTTCTGGTAGGGAAAGAGACTCTGTCTAGCATGTCTCTCCTTTTAAATTACATTTTGTTTCTCACTCTGCTGTGCCTGCCACCCTCTCAGAAGCACGACAATATTTTTTGCCCCTTTCCTCCCTTAACAGTTTTGTCCTTTTTTTCCCTTTCGGCAAACACTGATTTATTTGTTTGTCTGCCTTCCTCATAAAGTGTGAGACAACATGCCTGCGCCAAGCTCACGCACTTCCAAGCTTATTAAAACCACCGTCAATGTCATGGCAGCCTGGGGAAGCAGATCTGTCAGCTGACTTGCGTTCCTTCTGCTGGCAGGATGGATAGCTTTGCAGCGGGACAACAACATTGCATGGACATGCACTAACTAGCTATTGGCTACATTCATTTCTCAGCAACCGCGTTGTGGGTTTTAGAATATACATCTAGTAGACAGACGATAGACGAGAAGAGATGGAGAGAGACGTGATGGGACACAGATGTAGGGATCCTGCTCTCGGTATAAACCTTCAAGAACTCCACTGAAGTCAATGGAGTTACACTAGTATACGTCTACTGTGTATGAGATCAGACTCTAGTCCTCAGGGGAGAGTTCTACATGGATCAGAGTCCGTAGAAATAATGAGGCACGGAGCAAAGGAGCGACGCTGAGATCCGGATTAGGTTTGGGGTTACGTCCAGGATTCAGTCTACAGGACAAATCAGGGGTCAATTTAGCTGCACCAAGGTTGCACAAGCCATTCCCAAGTGACGTTAACGCCACATGGTGGAAATTGCACATGACTAACAACATCCCCCCGCAAATACAGCACGGGGAAATGCTGGTGAGCTCACTAACAGCAGGAAGTGTCAGAGGGAATGCCCCATGCCTCTCTTCCCTCCGACCCTGAAGAGCTGGGACCTGATCATTGTTCAGGATGCAGACAGGAATCCTGGGGTATTTGGGGTCTGTGTTTACAGCCCCAGCCCATTCAAGGATTTTCTTCTACTTAACCAGAACTCGAAGGAGAAAGGGGCCAGGTGTCCCTACCTCACGGGGAACAAAGGAAAAGGTGAATCTCTGCAGGGCTCAGAACAACAGCGAAACCATGCCACATCCCCAGGGCAGCACCAACCATCTGCCAGATCCCTTCTTGGGAAGCAAGGGAAGATGTGTGGTATGGGAAGAGGCAATGTTGTCTAGTTGGCGGAGCAGCGTACGCGGAGCTGGGACTCTTAGGTTCTATTACCAACCGTTGGAGGGAGTGTAATCTAGGGGTTAGAGCAAGAGACTGGGAAACAGGACTCCCAAGTGCCTTTTCCTGGCTCTCCCACTTACAACGATCTCCTAGCAGGACCAAGGGCGTGACTCGTGGCCAGTCAGATTAAGGTAGGGTGTACGGAGATTCAGGCTGTGCCAATAAGTAAGGGGAGGAGGTCTCACTAGAGGTCCTGTGTGTGAGGGTGGCAATTCCCCACTCCTGGTTTTATGGAGCTGAGTGGCAGGACTTTCTCTGTGTCAGCGTCTGATTGAAATAAAGCTGCTTCTCCATTTGCCCTGTAATGTCACATGTGAGATAGCTTTACCTGGGGACCCTGCCTCAAGATCTACGGTTAAGCAACCTTGAGCAAAGCGCTTTCTTGTGAATTTTGCAGGAACAAAATAGGCACAAACTATGGACACACTGGGCTGCAAAATCAGAGGCAAAAGCACTGCGCCCTTCTACATAGAGAGGCATCCTTGTGTTTTGAGAAGGTGCTGCTTAATTTGAAGCTATGCATTTACATCCAGATGCCTCTGCCTGGAGTTGCAAACAGTTCCCGGCCACCATGGCGCTTTGGCTAGTGTGTGTGAGAACACACAGGTAGAGGAATGGAGCCAGCCCTGCTTGGCTGGATGAGCCAGAGCCTCTCATAACGAGTAATGGGGACCAGCACTTCAATCACACCTTGGCCGCAACTCCACACGACCTGGTATATGACAGCAGAACAGGTGGGTGACATCAGTGCCACTGTAGTACGCATCCTGGATCTATCCAGGGCCCCATGACTAATTCTAGATGTGGCAGACATTTTTAATATTCCCCCATGAATATTCATGGACTGTCAACGATGAAAAAGGACCCTGGCTCTAGCCACTCTCCCCTGCCTGAAGGGATTGGCGGTGGGGTGGGGGGGAGAGAAGGAGAGTAAAACTTCACTAGCTGCACAGGGAATGCAGAGATCACTGAAGTCGATGGAGCTTTGCTGATTTACACCTGCTAAAAATCCAGTGTCAAGGAAAGTTGGACTGGTCCAGATCCAGTAACTGACCCAAGTCAACCGCCCTGAGATGCAAACCGGAACCGGGAACGTTTGCCGCCCTTCAGAAAAGTTTGAATAACCTCACTGACTAGTTTTCCAATTGAAGAGATGTATTTCTGGGCCCATGTACAATTTGCTGTCAGCTCCTCTATGGGATCGTGCCTTAGAACAACGCGGCCTGCGACACAGACACTCCCCAAACACCAGAGAAACTCAGCCCCCTCCCTAGGCCAGGTCAGGCGAAAGCCTGGATAAACAGGTAGGCCTGAGGTCGGTTCGCTTGGACTGAGTCAGGACTAGAAGGGGCAGGGTGCAGAGGGGGAACTGAATCCTAGAAAACTTCACCCTGAAAACATCCTGCCTCAGCCACCAGACACACAGAGCTAGGGACCAACAGTGCAAGTGGCCCAGCTGATCTCACTGGTTGGGTTCAAATGCAAGGAGACAGGCAGCCTATGAGATCATAGGAACTGCAACACACAGGGCTTTACAGAGTAACAAGCCAACAGTCTCAAACTGAATCCATCTGTTAACTATATACCAGGGATGAGGCTGGCTCCTTGAATCCCCCCCGCTATTTTCTATTTACACATGACTTGTTGCTTGGAGCTGGGGACGGACTTCCTGGATGGAGGAGTCAGGTGCTGTGCCACAGTTCGGCGGTTCTATTCCATCCCCAGCCTGGAGGAAGATCCAGCATTTCATGTTCATTTGGATCCTCACAATGCTAACGCTCCCTGGAAGGCTATTTTGGTCTGGATAGGTTTCTATACAGCGCTCATCGCCGAAGTCGCCAAGTGCCTCACATCAACAGCCAAACTCCCATTGGCTTCCATGGGAGCAGAGTCAGTCCCACAGAAAGTAAAACCATTTAAGTACTGGATTGTCAAGCCATTTATGGCCTGGTCCACAGCACACTGAAGACAATGGGAGTCCAAAGGGCTTCAGACCAAGCCCCTAATGAGCAGCACTCCCAGCAAATCCACAGTCCTCTTGGCCACAGTGTGTTCACTTGATGATGAGGAACAAGAGAAAAGGATTTGCTATATTCAGTCACGTCTAATATCCTGTACTGGGGATACTGGAGACTGTGTCTTTAAGGACTGAGCTTCCCAGATAGAGAGTCCGGGTGGGATTCTGTGAGTAACCTCTCCCAAGCACCTTAAGCTCTGAGGCCCAGATCCTCCAAAATAATTAGGCATCTAAGGACCCCTAAATATCTTTGAGGATCTGGGTCTGAGTGATCACTGGATACCAAAGTCAGTAACCGGTGCATCAAACCCCAAGTCACAGCCAGGCCCTCCAAGCGCCCCAGAACACAGAGCATGCAGAGGAGTGGGTGGGGGTTACAACAAGGCCTGTTTATAATTGCTTTTGCTGCCACCATTTCCTGGATTTCCGCCATTTGTGTCAGTTGCCTGGGGACAATCTCCCTGACTTTTGTACTGGGCTGTAAAATCATAGCATGTCATCAAGAGATGCTCCCCGGTTACAATCAGGGTGGGATTACCCATGAGCAGTTCCAAGGGTAAGGGGCATACAAACCAGCCCTTTGATTTATTGCTATTTTCTAACTCCTCATGCCTATGGGATCATTCCAAAGCGAAGGAGAAGAATAAGCAGGGCCACTATTTAACCTGTCAGCCAAGGAAATGAATGCAAAGGCAGCAATCTGTGCTGAGTACTCTGAACGGAGAAAGTATCCACACGGACGCTGACTCCAGATAAACTGCTCATCTGCCTCTGACGGGCCACACTTACACCTCCAGTAAGTGCATCTGCAGGTAACCTGGAACTAGCAAGTGCTTGCCTCTCCCAACCTCCTCTGCTGATTTGCTATTCATGATCCTGTCCTTCCGTCTCCAGAGAGATGCATGTGACTGGGGACTCCTTCCCTAGAAGCCTCCTGTGAAGTGCAAGGTTCTCAGCATACAATCCAACAACCAGCCTCTCTGAGCCGACACTTCAAAGATGCGTTATGATTAATTGCATCTCTGATTTCCTAGCTAACTATCACCCCGGCAAGTGCAAAGACACCCAGGGGACATTCCATCACCTTTCCTCCACTCTGATGCTCTCTGCCCAGCAGCCCTCAAGGCCAGAGGGCCAGGAACTGACCACTGAGTCAAGGTTCTTCCACCTTTCCCATGCACAAAGAAGCCCTGCGTGTCTGTTGCTGTGGCTGGCCAACTCCACTTTGACATGGACCCTGCCTGCACCTTAGGGGCAGCTGAGGATTCATTTGCCTCACCTTGAAACAGTCTTTGCACATTGGCTAATTGCACAATACATCTTTTTCCTTCTGGAAAGCTATCGATTTCCCTCATATATTTCGCCTCAATCGATTGATTTGACCAGCCTCCGTAACTCTCACTAAATTAGTTGCTATTAGTCTGTCGGTAGTTTGCTGCGAACCAGTTACTGGGTGGCCTAGATTTGCAGAAGCGTATGACTGCTGGGACACTTGCAGGCTCAGTGGGGAGGAAGCCCAGAAGGCAGCGTTGAGTTTTCAAAAGGAAAGTTAAGGTTCAAAATCTTAGCAAATCACGTGCCAGCCTTTAATGCAGGGGAAATCTGGTGCAATAAGAATTGCACCAACCTCAGTGCAACTCACGGCACCAGGCATAACGGATTCCTTGCAGTGGCTCTGCTGAGCAGCGGAGGCACCAAAAATTAGCTCTTTTTTCACCTGGGATGGCCCCTTTTTCACACGCACAACACGTAGCAGTTTCACATGAGCACACTTGTCCTTTGGACTGAGCAGTTGGCCAATAGTTGGGGCTTTGCAAGACATGAACGAGCGGCCTCTGCATGCTGTTGTGGCAATAACAGAGGCTGTATGATGTCCATTGACCCTTCTTCCTCGTCTCTGAGATCAGCCACAATGGGAAGGAGGACCCTGCTGCTGGGTCTCTCTCATATTGTCCCTGGCTGGTTTAATGGGGCCATTCAGAGTAGCAGGGGCTGCATGTGCTCCAGCCTCAGACATATACCAGCAGTTTCAAAGTATTTGCACCCCACTCATGATCCAGTCTGCTTCTGAGAGCACCACAGGGTTACGGGTTACAGGCCACATCCCCAACACTCCTCTTTCCTACCTGGTGCAGTTTTTAGCACCACCTGCGCTGTCCTCTGAAAGTGCCCAAGCAGGCATCAATTCCACTGGCACCTGTTGTCAAGGGTGCGGCGGTATGAGCCCAAACCTCCAGCAAATGTAGCACTGTAGCTCAGTGGAAACACACTCCTGGAGCATGGTGCAGGAAAGGAGGGGCTGTTGTCGGTGGAAGTGCGTGCTATTGTGGGGGGAATGCACCCGGCAGGTGGGGGAATGCCCTGCATGACAGGTGACTAATCATAGAATAACAGACGTGCGAGATGGAGCAGGCTTTGTCAGGCCCGGCTCAGTGGCCATGTAGGACTGTGCTCTAGCCCTGGAACGGGGTTCCCATCTCTCTCTGGGGCACGGTACTTCATACTTTAATAGCTGAGGAAGGACAGCCTTGAGATTAAGATACTGGACTGTGAGATCTGAGTCTGCTTCTCCGCTGGGCCACGTAATGCCTGCGTGACCCAGAGCTAGTCACTGCATCGCTCTGTGCCGCCGTTCCAGTGGGGATGGCAAAAATACTCCTGAGGAAGGATGGCCCAGGGGTTAGTGCTATCCTGGGACTTGGGAGAGCTGGGTCCAGTCTCCTGCTCTGCTACAGCCTCCCTCTGAGGCCTTGGGCAAGTCATTCAGGGCCAGATTGTTAAAGGGATTTAGGTGCTAAAGATGCAGATAGATGCTTAGTGGGATTGTTAAGCGGGAGTTAGGCACCAAGCTGCATCTTTCAGTGCCTAAATACCTTTGAACATCTGGCCGTTACTCTCTCCATTTCCCATCTGTAAAATGGAGACAATGGTGCTTCCCACAGGAACACTGGAACCGGTGAAGTGCTCAGATGCCATGGTGATGGGGCACAAAATCCTTAGATAACCCTCTCCCTGCTAGGAACGTTTTCCTGATTCTCAGCCTCACTCCATTAATCCAAACTAACCCCCCTAAAATAAAGGGGGCAGATCATTTGTCTGGTGAAACATCCTAATCATGGCTGAACATCTGGCCTGACAAATCATTTCATTGCTCTCCTCTGCCATGTGTAAAATGGGGATAGTCCCGACCCCTGCCAGATGGGGTGGCTGGGAGATGGATTAATGTCTATGAAGAGCTGGGAGATCCTCTGCTGGCAGGAGCTATAGAACCCCAAAGCAGCAGAAATACATTTGCCTACCTTACAGTGCAGCTTAGCTAATCGTGTGTGAAGTGCTTTGAGATTCTCAGATGAAAGGAGCGAAGTACAAAGTGTGTTAGAAGAAGGAAGACACAGAGTTTAAAAAAAATACTGCCATACATCAAACCACCGAAATCCCCTCGTAAGGAAACAATGGCTGAGAATCTCTCTAGCCATGCAAAGGGGCTGAAATGCAATTAAGAATCTGGTCCATTAAGTGTCTCCTAAAGCCAGGGGCCCAGATCCCAGCTGGACAAAAGCAGTGCAACTCCACTGACTTGAACAGAACTTGTCCAGTTGACAGCAGCTGGGGATCCGGCCCAGGAAATTCACAAATTTGAGCCCTGACGCTGCTGTCTCTGAACTCAGTGGGAGTTTTGCACTGGATTTCAATGAAAGCAGGACTAGGAACTAAGCAGCCGTGACACGTTTAACTATTTCAGCGCTGCCTAATGGATAAGGCACCAGGGGCATCCTCACCTCTGCGTTGGTGCCCCATGTCCTATGCCCTGTCTGCGATGCGGTCATTCCAGCAGCACTGTAATTGAAATACCATCCCACTGCACAATAGGCCAGGCCAGCCCCTATAGAGTTAACTCTTTTTGATTTAAAATCTAGAACACAGCAGGAACGAAGGCTTGGTATTGAGTGTAGCATCCCCTTCCCCCCTCCCAAGCTGCAAGCCTCAACCACACACCTCAGAGTCTTTCAGATCCTTAAATAAAAGGGAGCCTTTTCCATTCTGATTAACAAGAGAGTCTTCCCGGGAGACTTCACTGCTGTTTGTTCTCTGCCACTGGCTTGTTTAATTTACTGGCCCATTATAGCGGCTAAGAGAATGAAACCGCTTGGCTCCCTGCGGCCCCCTTGACACACACCTGAGCCCGGAACAAAGCCACCAGCCGCCTTCCCCGAATCCGTCGCGTTGTGACATCTCAGAAGATTGGCCTGTCCGAGGCATTTGTGGCAAACCGCATTCTCCGCCGGCGCTGTCACAGGTAGGGAGAGAATTGGCCTTCGGAGTAACAAGGGCCACACCTGCTACTCCCTCCCCTTGCTGAGGCCTTTTCATCTCCAGCGCCGCGAGAAATGGATTGTGTGATTGATTGAGATGGACAAAAACCACAAACCAGCGGCGCTCGCACAACCGCCCTCTCCCTCCTACGCCCCTGCATGGCTTTATTGCTTCTCCCCCAGCCCCCCGGTGAATGCGGGGGCTGGGCTGACCAGAGGAGAGAAAGGGAGACAATTGTACTAGAGCCCCAAGCTCAGGGCCCGCACCCAACTCTGCAATGTCTGCGTACATAAAGCGAAATGGGAAGGGGTGAGGCCCCAGTAAACATGATGTGCCAGGGCCCCACACGTCCCTCAATGGGCCAGAGCGGGGATTGGCTCCAAGTGCAATCACACCGCTGGCACCAATAGACATCATCTTTCCCTTACAGCAGGGGCTCTGTAGGAACCAGCCCAGCAAGATCTGCCCAGATTTGTTGGACCACCCCAGCACATGGGTACCATGATCCCGCTGCCTTCCTGGCGGCTTCTGGGCCTGCCTCTGGGCTCCCAAGCAGGGCTGCTGCCACGCTGCCCCCTCCTGGCAGGCTTTCCCCCACCAGGCATTGAAGCCTGGGGTTTTCCAGCTGCAGTGACTCAAGGGTCTGTCATTCTGACCCACTTCTCCCCACTCCTCCCATCGGCAAAGAGGCCCTTGTTCTCCAGCCGGACTCCTCTCCATCATTGGCAGCTCTCTGGTCCTCATCTAGCTGCTTTGCCCCATGTGCTTGGCCTGGCTTTTTGCTGATGCTCTGGAATAGGCTTCCCCTGTAGAGCCTGGCGGAGCAGCTGGTCTCTCACCTAGCAGTCCAGTCCAGCAGCCACCCACACTTGTGTCCCCCAGCTCCGGGTGCTGGAAAGCCACGCTGGAGTGGTACTGGGCACTGCGAGAGGGAAGGTGCTGAGTCACCCACCCCCCTGAGATAATGCCACGTGTGGATCCTGCTCAGGCTCCAACCTCGCCCTGTGCCCGCCTCCTGGTGCACATGATTGAGCTCAGCACACTTGTCCTGTCACCTGCACTATGGATCGAGCGCCATGCGCCTCGGAGAGCAGGAGAAACCTTCCCAGAGCAATAATGCATGTGGGACATCAAGGCCAGAGCTGTTCCCATGGATGGCACAGAACTGCAGGCATGGCATTGCCAGTCACCACACCCACACTCCTATTTATCACCTTCCCTCCCAGTTCTTGTCCATTCCATCCCTCCTCTCCCTCCTCACATCCTTCCATCCCTTTTCCTTCTCTCTCCATCCCTTCTCTTCACCCCCTTCTCCCCCTCCTCCCATGATTCTGCTCCTGCAAGGTACCCAGCACTTTGGAGGGATGTCCACCCGCTCTTAGCTCCCTCTCAGGGACGCTCAGCACCTTGCAGGGCTGAGCCCTGTGCTTCTTCCACCTCACTCTTCCCCTGTCCCTGTCCCCCCTCATACACCAATGTTCCCCCCACAAACATAACTCTGCAGCACTGCCAGGAAGTCTCTAAATGGCGCATTTAATCTAGATTCAATATGGCAGTTACTCGTAGCTGGTAAACACCAAAAACCTATTTAAAGGGGATTAATAGCTATGTAATAGCCAAGTGTCTACTGCATGGCTGCTCCCACAAGGACCCAGCTCCCTCCCCAGCCCACGGCCACCTCCCACCCTGCTCCCTTCTTCTCTGGCTGTCAGGACTTGACCCACCTCTTGCAGTCTGTGCCCAGTTCCCCTTTTGTGGAACTAACAACTTGCTGGGTGCCTTAAGCTGTTTTTGTTTCCATTGAGAGGCAGCCAAGGCTGCCAGCCCTGTGATAAATTAATGAGATTGCTGGGAAGCTCCCGCTCAGGAGATGGAGACCTTAAAGTATTAAAACTGGTTAAAAGCATTGACCTGTACCTGCAAAAAAAATAAATGAATAAAAAATGGCAGGGGACCGGCCCTGGGAACCAAGCCTCAGGTCAAGAGGCAGGGTTCTCACCGCCTCGGTGAGTTAGTGGGTTAGTGGATGCGCCACTAACCAGCGGCTTGTTATCAGTAATGTGCTGAACCAGGCATTCCTGGCCAGCTGACACCAGAGACGGAGTGCTGATGTCCCCATTCCCCCTCCCAGAGAAAAAGACATCCCTTGCCACCTAAATCCAGTTATCCCGGATAATGCCCCACTTCCTCAGCCCTTCGAATGTGGTCCCACATGAGGAGATGATCCCGTGCCCACCCCTACTGAACAATACAACGTAGCTCTCAGATAGAACTTCTCATCATGGATTCCAAAGGTTCCCGTCTGCCTCAGTTTCCCCACCACTGCCCCTCTTTGTGCCTCTGTTTCCTCTCCTGCCCATTATCTCTTGCTGTATATGTATAGGTCCTAATACAGTGGGCCCAGATTCTACTGTATCAGAATTCTGAGGGTACAGGGAAGCAAAACAACAACTCTTCTAGAGTGGATCTCAAAGCACTTTACAAAGAAGGTCAGTACCATGATCCCCATTTTACAGCTGGGGAAACTGAGGCACAGAGAGGCAAAGTCCCTTGCCCAAGGATACCCAGCAGGCCAGTGGCAGAGCCAGGAATAAACCCCAAGTTTCCCATGTCACAATTCAGTGCTCCATGAAGCGACACTCTCCCCACCAACGTACATATTTACACCCTCCCAGGTCACAACTTCATGTGCCTGCCATACAATCCGGGGGCCGAAGCAATCAAACCAGCACCACAGCACCTTGAAATGTCCTGCGACGGCAAAACACACATAGTAAACATGTCCACTTTCCATCATTAGCGGCACTAGCTAGTCGTTGCCTCTCATCAATACACTGATCGCAGGCACAAATCTCCAGCGACACCACGGGGATGTCCCAGCCACATGGCATCATGGCTCACATCCAACCCGCATCACAGTCATTCCAATGTCACTTTCGAGGCGCAAGCCTTCCTCCGAGGAGCTCTCCACCCAGTCGCCCCTGTAGCCACGAGGAACTTGCCAGCCCAGGCTTGTCGATAAATGCCAGCCAGCCCTAGAACAACGTGTGCCTTAGGGATCAATGAATTTAAGCTACAGTCAATGAACCAGCTAAACTCTTACTGGGTGACAGGGAGAGGCGAAGGCGGAGGGGAGATGAAAGCGAGAGAAAGGGGAACAAATGGAAGTGGAAGGGAGCAAGAAGCAGTGTGTCCTAGTGGATAGCAGATCAGCCTGGGAGCCAGAAAACCCTAGTTCAGTTCCCAACTCTGCCACTGCTGTGCCAGTGGTCACGCAGCAAAGCACTTTGCCTCTGTTTCCCTTCCCTCTCTTTGTCTGCCTGGTCTATGTGGATTGTAAGCTCTTCGGGGCCCAGATACTACGTGTTTGTACAGGGCCTATTGCAATGGGACCCAGATCTCAGTTGTGCCCTCCAAGCACGACTGGAATATAAAGAATACTTCTAAGTGGTGCGGAAGGTAAAGGAAGAGGAGAGAGGGAATTCCAGCTCATTAAACTGCTCGGCCCTGGCTTCCCGCTCTCCAGTCCTGACCGTGTTCTCTCTCTTTGCCTGGCTGATAATTATTACCGCTTCCTCACACAGCGCCAGCAAACAGTCCCCCGTGCCTGCCACTTTCTGCACAGATAGGCAAACTGACGCAGACCAGGTTAGAAGGGACGAGCGTGTTCGCATGTCTCTTAATGGTCCCCCTGCTCCCCGCACCAGGGAGAGTTGTATTAGAATGTGTTACACTAAATGTGCCGCTGTTGCTCCTAACGGCTCCTGCTAATGCATTTGGTTGTCGGCGGCATCACAGTTCACCTCAGATGGAGCCAGGACGATCCACCCCACGCGCACATTTTCATGGCTTTTAACAGGCTGGGAGGTTGGAGGTTTTTTTTAAACTTTGGCTTGCTGCAATCATTGCTCTGGCTTGGCATTATTGGGTTCTAGTCTTGACTCTATCACAAACTCACTGCACAAGCTCTGTGCCTCAGTTTCCTCATCTCTGAAATGGGGATGTTGACTGTCATCCACCTCAGGAGGGCCAGGGTGTGGTGGGGACCAGATTCTGTGAGGATACATTAATTACTGCGTGTAAAGCACTTGGAGATCTTTGGGCGAAATCATAATGGTGAGTGTGACAGGTGCCATCCTGGTCAACACTGAGGATTAAGCAAAAACCTCCAGAGCTAGACAGGTGTAAAAGCCAGGCTCTGTAGCTGGGAGCTATACACCCCTGTGGACCAGACACAGATGGGATGTGATAGAGAGCTCAGAGGCCCAGGCAGCCGGGTGCCTAGCACACCCGACTTCTGGCCCTTTGCCTCTCTCAGGTCAGTGGAGGTGTCTGTTCCTGATCTTAGGCCAGGACTCTTCAGCTTTCCACCCACATCTGGGCCTCACCCTTATGGGCATGAGGTAGGGGGACCTGGGCCCTTCCTCTGCATCTGGTCCCAGCCCAAGGCCCTGTGGGAGGTGACACCGGGAGGGTCATCCCTGCAGCAAGTCCAAGTTCGCTTCCCTGAGCTACTTCCTACCTATAGAGCCCTTCAGTTTCGGGCATCGCCCCTATAGCTCAAACAGTCAGTCACTCAAAAAGAAAAGAGGGGTCCAAAGGAGCAGAGCCCTGCAAGACCTGCTGATCTCAAAGGAGGCGGTGATCGGAGAAGGCTCTGCCTGGTGCCATACCTGCTCTGTGGCCTCTCCTCAGGCTCCACCTGCTGTCCAGCTTCCCACAGAAGGGTTCCTCTCTGCTGCAGCGTGACCACCCCCTTTACCTGGGCTCCTGAGCTCCTTTCTAACCCGCTCCTCCAGTCATTGCATATTTGGCTGGCCCGGCGGGGTGGGCTACCTGGGCCCAGTATGATCTTTTAACCCCGTGGGCCGGGGAGGGGTTTGTATACCCCACCACAGGAGAACGTGTACCACACACTGATCAGTGGGTTACACACCTCTGGGCCGAGGAAGCCCAAGCATCTGGGGCCTACTGCAGTTTGAATCCCAGATGAGCCCCAGCTCACATGACAGCCGCCATCTTGGATTGAAGTAGGGCCCTCCGGAGCTAGAAACACAAGTCTCTCTACAACCTGAATTAAAGATCCAGTCTCTCTAGCCCGAGAACTATGACAGACCCACACCCTCTGTGGGTTAGGGACCCACAACACACCCTGGCTACTGGGTTACACTAGCATTTATATAGCCCCGTGTAGGTACAAAATGCTGTACCATGAGGCAAAAACCAACTTTGGAGTGACAGCAGGGTTTGGTAATGAAACAATTCTCTCTCTGAGCCAAATTTAGATCATCACCATGCTAGAGAGGGTGAAACTGACACACGGAGGTGACGTGACATGTGGAGTCTGTGACTGTGCCAGGAATGGAGCCCATACCACTAGATCAGCCTCTCTTGGACTGCACAGTATCAAGGCTATTACACAGGAATAATCTCAACCAAAACATGCCCCAGCTCACTGCCCCCTTTTCCACTGTCCGAGGCAGGGAACAAGGGCTTTTAAAAGGAGTCAGGAGGACTCACCCCTGTGTCCATTGCTAAGTGGATTCTGGGCTCCTTCTGCGTGTGTCAGGCAGCTCCTCGCGTTTGAGGCTGAATCAGGCTGCCTGCATACTGAGCCAGCCTTGGGAGGGCGAGGGGGAAGAGAGGGGTGAATCCTGGCATCGGCTGGAACACAAAGCAGCAATCTGTACACTCAGCACCGCTGGCCACGAGCAGAGAGTCTAGCTGTGGCAATGAGACAAAAGGGGACTCCTCCATGTCTCATGGAAATGGCTTTCCTCTTGCCAATTCGAAGGGGAGACTGATGCCCTGCAGCTGACAGCCAGAGGGCTCGAGGGGTAGGGACCATCCTCGCTAAATCATGGAATGCAATCTTCGCCCTGTGGGAGCCAATTCTGTGCACACTGAAAATTAGGATTCAAAGCACTAGAAAACCCACCAGTTTAAAGATCCTAATGACACCCCTGAGACTGCACTAGACATAATATTTGCAATGAGCAGAATTATAGAAAGGAACAACCTCATCTTGTGTCCTGAGCAAGTCATTTCACCCTGCAGCACTTCATCGATCAAGTGAAGCTAACCCTTCCAAGCACAGTGACAGCCCTAAGCTGCTCTGCCTGGCCCTGCTTATCCACCCTCATCCCCTGCCTCGTGGGGCTCTGCCATTTACACCAGAGTAATTTCTCCACTTCTCCTACAGCTATCTACAAGTTCCCTGCCATATCATCCCCTGCAAGGGGGGCTTTGGTCTGGAAGCCCACTCCTCATTCAAATATATCCTTAAGATCCAGGTCTATTGCAATTCCTACATGAAATCAGCCAGCCAATAACGGCCCAGGAGAAGAGCAGTTGGAGATAATCAATGAATGATTCATATAACATTTATATATACATATATAGAACTACCAACACATGCAGCCACTTTGCTTGGGGTTTTCTCCCCATCCCCAGTCTGCATCTGTTTATCTTTCTGATCCTTGATCCCGCAATCAAATATATGTGGGCAAACCTCTGCGTCCACTCAGATTTCATCGAGTTGCAGGATCAGGGTCACAGGGTCTACTTTTCAAGAGATCTCAGTGCCCAGGCAGGAACTGAAATAAATGGCCAGATTTTCAACTTGCTCAGCCCCTTGGTTGCATTGGGTGCTGAGCTCTTGAAAAATCTGGCCCCGCTTATGGGTGCTGGACAATTGTAAATTTGGCCCTTTTTTTGTAAGTTCTTTGGGGCATAGACCATGTTTTCTCTCCATTTGCATTGCACATTGTGGGCTCCACTCTAATATAAATAACGATATTCAATCGTCAGCAAATAATTCGTGACACCTTCTAGCTGATGAACGCCGCCTCTGATTGGCTGCAAACAGATCACCCTTTTCACAGATTTATTTGCTGTCTGAAATTATTCAGTAATATTTTTCACACAGCTTCTCTCCTACTTTATTCACCTTCCACAATCTGAGCCATACTGTGTAGCTGTGAAGGGGTGCATATAATAAATAATAAAATAATAATAATACTTAGCTCCTACATAGCACTTTTTGTCAGTGGGTCTTCAAGCTCTTTATAATCAAGCCAAGTGTCGTTTTTCAGATGGGAAACCAGAGGTACAGAGAGGTGCATGGCCTGACAGCACACCTCTGGGCTAGGACTCCAGGCACAAGTGAGCCCAATGTAACCCTAGGCTGACTCCACTGACCAGTGGAATTACACCAAGGACGAATGTGCGTTATGTATTATTTGTATCACAGTTGCACCTAGAAGCCCCAGCCATGGGCCAGGCTCGCAATGTGCTCAGGGCTGTACAAACGCAGACTGTCGACAGTCCCTGCTCCAAACAGGGAGCAGAGAAGAGACAACAGGCCGATGCAGCTGGACTGAGTGGGAGGGCACAAGGAAGCAATGAGACAATATCCGTTGTCAAATGGATAATGGTCTCAGCACGGCAACTGCTGATCCAGTGTCGGGTTTTTTGTAGGTGTCGCGGTAAAGGAGAGTTTTAAGGAGGCATTTGAAGAGAGACAGTGAGGTGGCTTTGTGGGTATTTACAGGGATCTCCCCCCAGGCCAGCCCCAGGGAGAGCACAGAGATGCTTATTTGAAAGCTGAGCAAGTCGGAGATGAAGTCTAGCATCACTGGTAGAGTGGAGGAAGGCCAACATCTCAATAGCATAGGAAAGCTGACAAACAAGGCAGAGGCAGGCTGTGAAGGTCCTTGAAAGCAACACCTCTCTGACATGGAAGGCGTGGCAACTATATTGATCTTCAAAGCTATTGAGAAACAGGACTAAATCCATCCCTGGCGTAAGTGGCGGTGACTCCAGCTAAGTCAGTGGAGTTCCTCCTGCTTACACCAGGGCTAAATTGGACCCATAGCACTTAGCGTGCATTGTTGGACTCAACATGGGGGCTCATTTAGCAGCACAGCTCTAGGTTCTGGTAACCCTTTAATCACAGCCACGAAGGTCCATTAACAGAGTTAATTAAAGCATCAAAAGCCGATCAGCGGTCCAATGAATAGCAGCACAAGCTGGTTTGGAAGCATTATAGCTCTCTCCCACAATACACCAGGGAAGCATGCAAATTAACATGCTGTTCCAGGGGCTAATGCACTACATGATTGTAAAACCATATAAAATAATTGTTTGCAAAATAAGCACCCCTGTTAATGGCTGATATCACCCATTAGGCAGCATCCGAGATGGCAAACCCAGCACAAGAGCAGGGACGGGCGCAGTTTCACAGCATGTCCCTTCCTCGTCGCAGAGAGCTTCCTGCTCCCAAGAGACATAAGGGAGCCTTATGTGGGGAAAGCCCAACAGTCTGGATGAAAAACGAAAGGGGCAGGCATTGAAGCAGCGGGACTGGGATCAGCAGCGCACGGGCGTACAACGCAAAGGAAGAGTCAACAGAGAAATCTGCTCCATTGGACTCCAACTTCCACCCTCACCATCCAGCTGGGGGGCCTTGCTCAGCACCGCCAGGCGGTTTAGTCCTGTTGCCTGACATCTAATGCAAGTCTGCGGTTCAGAGAGCAGAGAAGAGCCCACTAAAAGTAAGATGTCGCTGAGGAAATCTCTCCCCCCTGCTCCCACGCAGCAGGGCACCTATTGAATCCGGGATTCTGGATGTGATTTGACATCCTAGGTTAGGACCACATGCATCTGAGCAAAAGGCGGCCTGCAGGGATGGAGTCTGTACTGTAAGCAGCTTTGCATGGCTCCCGCCCGGGGGCAAAAAATCTCCCCTGGCCCCCTGCAGCTCTTAAATGGTCTCCCCGTACTAGAGCAGGGGCACAGGGGGAAGAGAATTGGCCATTTAGCCTGAACAGCAGTTTCACAGATAAGAGGGGAAGTTTTAAGGGTAGCTAATGCAAGTGGATGTGGGAGAACCCCACTGTGACTACTCTAGCAGGGGTGGGTTGGTAAGAGGGGCTGGAGAAGTGGGTTTCTTGTGTAGTGCCCTGCCCGCCGAGGCAGACTCTGCCATGCCGTGCACCTTGTGCATCTGCGC
Source organism: Chelonia mydas (assembly GCF_015237465.2). NCBI lineage: Eukaryota > Metazoa > Chordata > Testudines > Cheloniidae > Chelonia > Chelonia mydas. The sequence goes on from NC_051254.2 coordinate 13,451,223, forward strand.
AAAGCAAGTGCAGCCCTGGGAGTGAACTGCCAGGGACATGGGCACGCTCACTTCTCACAGATGGGAGTGACTGCACCAGGGACAAGGCGGGGGAACAGGGGATCAGACGCAGATATACACACACGCAAAATGGCAAAAAAAAAATAAAAAAATTGAAGGGGTAGAGGAGAGAGCTTCCAGCCAAAGCTCCGCTTCAACAGAGACAGAAGAACCATCCGCCCCCACCGCTGGTAGAGTGGGCACATCCCAAATCGTGCTGGGGCTTTCCAGGCCTGAATAAAACAAGACATGGCCTGACCTCAGCCCTGACAGCCTCAGACTGCCCCTCTAGCCTCGCTGGGTTCATTGCCCTCTCAGTTGGGTTTTACTATCTGATTTTTCCCCGTCTCTGCTTCTTTTCTAACACTCTCCTCAAAGGAGTCAGGAGCCCAGGGACAACCGAGTTCGAGTCAAACTGTCCAACTCTCTGCAGGGTTAAGCGGGCTCAGAACAAGCCCCGTGAATTCCCCCAGCCCCTGGCTGCAGCGTAGGACAGCTGGGCTGGTGGATGGGGTGCAGCAGTGAGTGGGTGGAATTCTCGGGCCTGGGTTACACAGGAGGTCCGACTACATGATCAAATGATCCCTTCTGGCCTTCAAATCTATGGACCAAGCACTGGACTGGGTCACAGCAGACCTGGGTTCAATTCCTTCCCCATCTTCTGCAATGCTGAGCAAGTCACTTAATCTACCCTGAGCCTCACCTGTCAAGTGGGGTCCCTACTTCCCTGGGGTGCTGTGCGGCCAGATCCATTGGTGACTGGTGAAGAGCTCAGATGTTCTGGTGATGCAGGCCATAGAGATAGCTGGATTGCTAGTGGCATCTAGCTGCCATCTCCAATGCATTCACCTACGAAGTCACTCAATAGGCTTACCCCACATTTACTTCCCCTCCCCCCTCACTGTGTTTCACCAGCAGCCTGCTTCCCGCTCTCCTGCTTTGTTGGTTCTCCCCTGCGGCTCCACCATCGCAAATAATAAACAGATTTCAAAGCCCCCGTCTCACATTGATGTAACATCAATACAAATGGAGATAAAAGCTCAGCACTCCAGAAACAGCTGCCGATCACACAACGCCAGCTTTGCCATGGAATATTAATTGGGGTATTAAAGGGAAAGTCTCATTAGTGCAACCTGAAAAGCCAGGTCAGCAGCACGGCTGCTCTGCCGCTGCCGCTGGGGGACGCAGGGAATGGGCCTGGCATGGCTGAGGAGAGCAGAGCGGGATCTGCCATGCCCATCTGAGGGAATCTGCACCTCTCCTCTGCATGGTCCATAGGGCAATGGGGGGGACCACAGGAGGAAAGCAAGTATGTGGGGCCAATCCCCCCATACACACACCAAGATATCATCCCTACGCCCTCTGTGGCTCCTACATGGGAGCTCAGCCAAGGGGAGTGGGGATGACTGCCATATGTTCTCCTCTCACAGCAACACGAGTTACCTCTCCCTGAGTGGCTGTAAAAATCTCTCAGCAACATTTAACTCCAACAGCCAGGCTGAAGGGGCCCAGTCAACAGCAGCTGTGGGACCTGGCCTACAGGGCACCTGGGCCTTGGGGAGCAAGGGAAGTCTGAGCTCTGCAGGTTCTGACCCTTTCTGTGGACCCTCATGTTCCAGCTGCACCACTGGCCATTCCACTCTGCAGTCGCCCCAGCAGGGGGTGCCTGCGGTACGGTGGAGTCAGCTGTGGAGGTGACCTGGACACATAGGGCAGGGACTGCATCCAGCAGATGGACAGGTGTCATCGCGGAGGCCAGACACCATAGTAAGGCTCGGCTCTAGCTCAGCCCGTGTAAATCGTGCTGCTCACCCTGGCCAGGGGCAGGCGAGGGAAGAAGGGAAGTCATTAGCCAGCTGCTTCTGTTAAGAGAAGGAACTGTGTCCAGGGTGCCACCACATGCCCCATCATATGGATGCCAAGCTATTTCCCTGCTCCCCCCCCCCCCCCCGGGGCTCCATGGCTCAGCTGATTGTTATGTGCTGGATTACTGTGCAGACATCATGTATCCACCCCAGCCAAGGACGACTGCTCCTCTCTGCCTACAAGTCAAAGATCCCTCTACATCCCTCACCCACCCCATTCTCGTGGCTCAGCCTTCCCTGCATCTCCTTCCCCAGCTCAGCTTTCTCCTCCCTCCCCCGCAGTCTGGGCCTCTGCAGTAGAGTCTGTGCATAACCAAACCCCTTCCCCAGCCCAAAGTGGGTCATGATGCCCATGTGGTATGGCCTCTAGTTAGCAGGCACTGGGCCAGGTGGTACCTTGCACAACAGACAGGCCTTTGGGCCTCCCTTGGTAGAATTGTGTAGCGGGTGCAGCAGGAGAAGACGACCCAGCCCTCCCTTTCCCCCCACACCTTCCCTGCAGCTGCAGCGAGCAGGTCACATAATAGCTCCACCATTCAGGTCTCCCGGTTTGCATTGATCTCCCTGTCTCTGCACTTGCCGTGCTCTGACATTTTTGCTAATGGGGGCAGGATGGCAGCAGCGTTCCACAACCTTCCCCCGGGGGCTCATTAGCAGACAGCTGATTAAGTGAGGAGGCCCCCATTTGTGAAGGGTTGGGGAGCCCCTTCTTCAGGATAATTGCCTCCCGGTGACTGACTCGAGGCAGGGCTGCCAGGAGCCAGCTCAGCTTCTCTGACATGCACATGCGGGCACTAGCAGCCTCCTCATACCGGCTGTGGCAAGCTCAGCCCCGTGTCTAACGCTGACACTTCAAGTTCCAGCCTCTCGTGAATCCTCGCCCCAGCGCTAGGACCTCACTTACGTGCCCTCTCCCTCTGAGACCCACCCGTCAGTGCCAGGCCTTTGTTTATAAGGCCTCTGGTCTCACAGCTCCTCTCACACACTCCCCTCAGTGCTATGCCTGCGCTTGGTTATAAGGTGTCTGGCCTAGGTGGCCATCCTCAGTGCGAGGCCTTGATTCACATGAAATCTCATTCTGAATTTCCCACAGCCACGGCTGGCTGTCCTGGGCAGGGAGAACAGATGGGCCTGTTGGAATCAATGAGCATTTGGCCAGGATGGCTCCGCTGAGCATTATTTTGTAAACCTGTGTTTGTCTGAATACTTGGGGTTGGTGGGGTGGGGGGTCAAGGCGGGAAATCCCTGTTCTACTTGGCTTCTTATCCCACATGCCTCACCATGGTGTTTTATCACGGCTCATGGCCGAATAGAGACATGGTCTTGGGCTCCCCTCCGCTCCCAGCCATGATGCATGGAGCATCTGCCCCGACATTTGTAACTGTACAGATCTCCTCAGTATCGCCCACCTCAAGCATTCAAAAATCATGACGTTAGCTTAAAAATCAGTTCTTTTTCTTTGCCTTCTTTTTGAGTACAAGGGGGCACCAGAGTCACTTTTTCAAGTTTTTCTCCAAAACCAGGAGAGCTAGTAACTTTTTTGTTTTTAAGATAAAAGCTGAGCATGAAAACTTAGATTCACATGATTCCAGGAGTTGGGGCTTTAAGACAAATATAAAATATCACAAAACTCTCAATAAAATCATGACACTTGGCAACACGGTCTCCTCCCCAACTGTTTGCAATTCCATAACACTCCAGCGTCGACAAAGATTGTTTGCAGGGAAAAGTAACATTGAGAGATTATTTAATGCAGTTTTAGTTTCTTTTAACACCATGTAGCAGTTTGAAACAAAGACAAGGAACTGACACCATGTGACCTGCCAGTTCTTTGCAAACCACCAGCAAGGAAGGACCCCACTGACTACAGCCTGAGAACCATTCTTATGGACAAAAAAACAGACCTGGTTCTTTATTTCAGTCTGCAAGCAGTGGTGGGCATCTATTGATCTGACAGCAATTGACAGGTGAAGGCTGGAAAGAGACACAAAAATGAAGCCAGTATACTTCAATATTCCACCCTTACTATGAGAGATAGACAGACTACAGAATTCCCCCTTTAGTAAATATGCTATAGTATACAATATACTATAGTATGCCACTATTTTAAAAAAAAAAACCACAATATTCTACAGAATTCCTCCTGTATTATAAAAGGCTTCAGAATCCCACAAGAGGCCACCCTTATTAACACATAGCCTGGTACATCTCAATAGAAGTCTCTGACTTTATAAGTGTCTGTGGTGTGGCTAGACTTTCATCCTATCACAGCAGAATGACTTATAAGGGACGATAGCGAAGATTTTTAAAAGTATTTAGGTGCCCAAAGATGGAGACAGTGACCTAGTGGGATTTTTGAAAGCATCTCGGTGCCTAACTTCAACTGGGAGTTATTTATCTGCATCTTTAAGAGAGTTGGGGGAGCTACCTGTGAATGGGGGGGGCAGAGGGATAGGAGGGGGAGCTACTGATATGACTGGGGGATGATAGGGGTAGGCAACAGATTCCAGGCTGGGCAGGAGCATCCTACCTGCTGCCAGGCCCATTCCAGCCACTTCCTGCTCCATGGCCTGGTCCTGGGTGCCATGGCAAGTGCTCTGGGTCTGCTCTCACCTCCGAACCCCATCCCTGGGCATGAGGGAGTTTACACATGGGTGGAGCCCCAACAATCTTTCCATGACAGAGGCTTTAGCTTTCCCCTGCTCCCCTGGGTCTGCCACCCCCTGTTTAGCTGCCTAAATACCTTTGAAAATCTGGCCACCAGTCTTTTACGGAGGCAAGGCACCCCTTAGTTTTGATGGGCATTTGGAGGGAGGAAGTACTTCAGGATGAACTCTGAAGCTAGTCATTCTGCAATGGCACTCTGCACAAGGACAAGTTAGGTCAATGCTCTGTCCCCCCTAACCCTGCCCTTTAACACAGACCCCCCCCACACACCACGAGTTACCCCACTGACATCTACATTAACACCGAAGCTCACAAGCTCCATATGCCGGAAGCCTGGGCATAGCAGCCCAGCAGCCCAGAAGGAGACACCACAGGCCCCATTAAACACAGAACACGATCAGCATGGGAGTCACCGAGCAGAAACTTTTCACATCGCTGCTTCTTGTCATGTCTGTGCACCGCGGCTGTCAACAAAACCCTAATGTAATTGTGTAGACAAGCAAGGGGTGGAAAACAACAGATTCAGCAAATCAACGCAATTTGCAAGGAAATTGGTGAGTTACTGGCAGGAACAGTAATGAGGAAGGAAGCTTCTTGGGGAGAGTTTAACTTTTTGCTTCTTATGCTGCTCTGTATCTTGGGTCAGTGGCTCAGTTGCTCCACGAATTCAGCCACTCACAAGAGAGGAGCATTTGACGACAGGACAGTTTGACACCTCTTGCCAAGCCCCAACGGAAAATCTGCTACCCTTCTAGCGGAGCGAGCTTCCTCCCAGCAGTACCTGGGGAACATCCCCTCATCTTGCAGCCTGCACCATTTCACAGAGCCCTGGGGGACCTTTCCTCTCAGCTGTGACCAGGGCGTACCTCCTTCTCCCACAGTGTGTTCGTGCTGTAGAACCCTGGAGAATTCCTACTTCTCTAGCGATGTGAAGAGTGCCCCTTTATGCACTCATTCACTGTCATGCTCTGTGGCCGCTGTTCTCAAACTGTGGGTCAGGACCCCATTTTAATGGGGTCTCCAGGGCCAGCATTAGACTTGCTGGAACCCGGGGCTGAAACTGAAGCCCAAGCTCCACCCCCACTCAGGGGCGGCAGGGCTCAGGCTGTGGCCCCCCGTCCCCTCCCACCAGGGGCGGTGGGGCTCGGGCTGCAGACCCCCGCTCTCCACTGGGGGCGGCGGGGCTTGGGCTGTGAACCCCCTGCTCTCCCCACCAGGGTGGCAGGGCTTGGGCTGCGGACCCCCCCCTCCCCACGGGGGGCAGGGGGGCTTGAGCTGTGGGCCCCTCCCCCACATGTAGTAACTTTGTTGTAAGAAGGGGGTTGCAGTGCAATGAAGTTTGAGAACCCCTTCCCTATGGGATCTCCCTGGATTTCAGCATTGTGAACTTAACAACTGTGCCTGGGAAAGATCCCCCTGTTCCTGCAGTAGTGCCTGGCTGAAGGATTAATCTTACGGGTGCTGACACTGATTTCTTCCTCTGTCGGGAAGAAACCAAGCCTTTATAAAGTTTCAATTGAGTTAAAGCAAGAGGCTGCTTCCCCAGAGGCCAAAGGAATGGGCTGAAGCAGATTGATATTTGTGATTTTTTTGGAGGGGGGAGGTGGGTTGTTTTCCTTATGTTCAGCCTCACTGCGCAGGGGTCTCTGTCCGTCCAGTGCCTGTGCTGGGAAGGCTCTGGTCTTCCCGCCATTCTCTCTTTTCCTGACAGACCCTCCCCAGCTCAGCTCCGGGCCCTTTAAATAGACGTTTTGCCATAGTGCAGAGGAGATTGTCTCTTGCCTTAACCTACATTCCTTCCTTTTCAACTCTGCATGAGCAATTAAAATTTAAATAAGAGGCTCTGCACTGCAGCAGGGACTGGTGGGGGGGCCGATGGAGAAGGGAGCGGCCCTCTCAGCCAGGCTCCAGCGGTGTCACCACCCTGGAGGTGAGAATTTATTTCCAGCGAACAGCTCCAGGCAGGCATTGGCACAGAATGCCCTTGGGATGGCAGGGTCAGCTGCTGCTGCTGCTCAGAGTTGGAAGGACTATACCATGCTGAGGCCCTGCAGAGAGAAAAGCCAGCCCCAGGATTCTGCTCCCTACCCCCAAAACACTCAGCTGGTTTGGCCAGAAGGACGTATCAGAGTTCTCAACAACTCATTGGCAGAACGGCATCCTGAATGCCCAGCACTCTCCCCCATTGCCACAAGTGAGTTGTGCACAGTGGATGTGTGCTGGGGCAGATCAGTTGTGGAAGGGCACCTGACCAACTCTGGTTTGCACTGGGCTGGCAGCAAGGGGGTGCTGAGCTGGACACTGGGGCATTAGTTCTGGGTGTAGAGAGGACAGCATGTACCATCCAGTGTGTCTGGGATCTGGCTGAGCCCAGTGGGGTCAAGTTAACATTTCCCCAGAAACATTCACGTGTGAATGTCTGGGCCCTTGTATTGCAACCCTTCCAATTCACGTTGAGTTCAGTTCAGTTTCTGCACCGACATTTCCTTGTCTTTGTAAATATACTGAAGGGAATGCTCTTGCCCAGAGCTAGAGTGACCGGATTAGCAAAATTGACAGCATAGGTGCTGGAACTATGGATGCCGGGGGGTGCTGCAACACCCCCTGGCTTGAAGTGGTTTCCATTATATACAGGGTTTACAGTTTAGTTCAATGGCTCTCAGCACCCCCACTATACAAATTGTTCCAGCGCCCCTGCTTGACAGGTCTTCTCCAGCGCTAACCTCCGTGATCTGAAAAACCAGAAGTGGACACCCAATCCCACTGTTGCTAATCCCAGGCATTCAAAAATCAGATTGGTTTAAAAATATAATCAAATGGGGCCTCTTTTTCCTGGCCTGCTGGCTTTGGAGGCTAGGGGGCACTCAGGTCACCTCTTCCAGCTTTTCTCCACAACAATGAGAGCTAAATTCTTTTTTAAATGAAAGCTGAGATTCTCATCTAATCACCAGAGTCCAAAACCTTGGGCTTTGAGAAAAATACCAAATATCTCAAGATGTGTGATAATCATGAGAATTGGCCACACTGCCATCCTGATGAACGTCCCTTTATAAGGAGACGCTTGGGATTCAAGACAGGTCCCATAATAGCTACTGAAAGTCAGGCAAACTAGAGAGGAGCCCAAGTGGCAAATTTGCGTCCAGTGTTTGCCCTGAACTCCACCCAGGCATGGGGGGACTCAGGTGAGATCAGGGTGGTCATCTTGGCACATAGGAGCCAGCTGTGAAGTTTGGGGGCTTTCAGATTTGAAGTTCTGGATCACCCCATGATAGAGCTAAAGGCCAGATGTGAAAGTCAGGTCTTTCCCCAAGTTGGAGGGTTTGACCCTCTGTCCATTGGAAACAGAAGTTCCTGGGAGCAATCATTTTGCATGGCCCCACCTGCTAATGAACTGAAACAACAAGACAGTATAGGCTAGAGCAAATCACTGGAAACATTTAAATGTTAAGAGAAAAACACACACACACAAATCCAGGGGATCGACCATTAACCTCCCAGAGCGATTGAATCATAAAGCCTCGGGCCTCAACATGTGAAAACTGAGTGCAAAGAGTTACAAAGGAATTTCATAAAACTGGGCAACAAAATGGCAGATGAAATTCAACGTCGATAAATGCAAAGTAATGCACGTTGGAAAACAATTCCAGCTATAAATACAAAAGGAGGGGTTCTAAATAAGCTGTTACCATTCAAGAAAGAAAGATCTTGGAGTCATTGTGGATAGTTCTCTGATAACATCTGCTCAATGTGCAGCAGCAGTCAAAAAAAGTGAACAATGTTAGGAGCCATTAGGAAAGGGATAGATAGTAAAATAGAAAATATCAATGCCACATCTGGAATACGGCATGCATTTCTGGTCACCTCATCTCCAAAAAGATATATTAGAATTGGAAGAAGTACAGAGAAGGGCAACAAAAATGATTAGGAGGTATGGAACAGCTTCCAGACAAGGAGAGATTAAAAAGACTGGAACTGTTCAGCTTAGAAAAGAGACAATTAAGGGGAGGATATAATAGAGGTTTATAAAGTCATGAACGTATGGAGAAAGTGAAGAAGGGAGTGTTATTTACGCCCTTCATATAACACAAGAACCAGGGGGTCACGTGATGAAATTAATAGGCAGCAGGTTGAAACCAAACAAAAGGAATTACTTCACACAACCTGTGTATACTTCTACACAGTCAACCTGTGGAACCCATTGCCATGGGATCTTGTGAAAGCCAAAGTATAACTAGGTTCAAAAAAGAATTAGATAAACTCATGGAGAATAGGTCCATCAGTGACTATTAGCCAAGACAGTCAGGGACACAACCCATACCCTGGGTGTCCCTAAGCCTCTAACTGCCAGAAATAGGGACTGGAGGACAGGGCATGGATCACTTGTTAATTGCCCTGTCCTGTTCACTCCCTCCGAAGCATCTGGCGCTGACCATAGTCGGAAGACAGGATACTGGGTTAGATGGAACATTGGTCTGACCCAGTATGGCCGTTCTTATATTCTTATGATAGATGGCCAAAAACAGTTTGGCCTTTTTTTTATTATTATTCTCTTTCCCTCTTCCAGGACAGTAAAAAGCACTCACGAGAGGAGGTGCAAAATTCCTTCTTGACTTCAAAGACATTTCTCCTGGCCAGTTTCTCCTGATTCCTGGCATATTCCATTGGAAAGCTCTTCACACAACCAGCTGGCAATATACAGTACAAAGCTCTTGCTTCCCCTGCAACTCTCGCTTCCAGATTACAGCATCTTTTTGTCGAGGTGAAAAGGAAAGTAGGAAGCAGCCTGCATTTCAAAGGGAGCCTGACAATATCAGAGAGGCTTTGAAAGCACTGTGCTTCCCTGTTTGCAAACAGAAATAGGGTAGAGGAAAGCACCAAAGTTTACGTTCCACCAAAGGGATCTCATGTCATTAAAGATGCCCCATTCTGCCTAGAAGGAAGAGATAATTTAAAAAATCTCTCTCTGATCTCCATGCAATAAATAACATGAACGCCTTTAAATGAACACCAAAACCAGGGCTGCCATGATGACGAAAGATGCATCTTCCTTCCTCCATGTCATGGAACCTTCTGCTTGGACACGAACTGAATTATGGTACCTCCTGCATCTGGGAGACTCAGGCACTGGGAGACAACTGCATTTCCTCTGCTAGGGATTGATCCTGCAGCATTCAAGTTTATGGGAGTTTTCCCATTCAATAGGTGCAAGACCAGTCCCCTAAAGCACTGTGTAGGGCGGCCCAAAAGCATTTAGTGATGGGAAAATTGGGGGTTTTGACTTAACAAAATGTTTCACTAAAAGTGTCTGTTTTCCATGGAACTTTCAACTTTTCATCAAAAAAACAAACACCCAAAAACCAAAATCTGAAAATTTTTGATTCAGAAATGCCACAGTGGTGCCTTATGGAAGTTGTAGTTCAGGTTCCCCTTTCCCTGCTTCTCTTCTATGTACCGTGCTCCCCAGTTGGACTACATCTTCCATGATGCACTGCACAGCTCAGCAAGAAGGGAGTCCATGGTTCCCCATGGGATATGTAGTCCAGCTAGGAGAGAGGAATGGAGCCATGAGGTACCCAAATTGCAATTTTCCTAAAGCAGCATGGTGCTATTTCTGTATCAAAACTTTTTAGCTGAAAATGTTTGGTTTTCAGCCAAAAGTTTTTGGTTTTTGATTATTTGTGTGTGTGAGAGAGAAAGGCAGTTTTCTGGAAAAAAAGAAAATCAATGAAAATTATTTCCCCTCGTTTTCATTGAAATTTTCCATAGGGAAATAACCCAAAACATTTTCCAGCCAGCTCTAACACTGAGACCTTGTCCCACCCTGAGCAAGTGACTCAAGTACTCCAACACAACTGCATTACTGAGCTATAGCATAGTGTCTGGCAGACTAAAACACCAAGCGATGACCTCCTCATTACCTCCCCAATAGTACAGCACACAGGAGACTAAAACAATGACACAAAACAACATTATTTCTGCTCTACGATAGCATTCTGAAGACTACAGCACCAAATTACCTGTGCTAAAGCATATGGCCTGGCTCACCTGCATGTCTGCCTGCTACTTGTTTAAAACACTGACTTATTACACCAAAACCCAGCTTCACTTCCTACTGCCCAAGTAACACAGGACTGTTAATATCCATCAGTTGCCTCCTGTTTATGTCATTTACCTGTATAACTCTGTGTATTCTCTGTACCTGTTTAAAAAGATAAATAAGTAAATAAAAGACAGGGAAAGCAAGTTGGCTTATTGGAATTTCAGCCTTAGTCCAGCATTCACTGTGATTCAAGAGCAAGGTAATTTTTCTATCCCAAAGGATTGCTGTCCCTATTTCACAAAGCCAGTAGAGGGGCAACAAGATACCCCTTTACACTGCACAACACCCACCCTAGAGTGTAAATCTTCCTTCTGAGGGCAGGCAGCCATCTTGTCTTCCAAAATCGCTGCCTCTGAGCAAAGGGAGGAGTGAGCTGTTACCTGCTTTTATAACCTACAGCCTGGTGTTTATAGGACGATTTCAACCAGTCAGAATGGAGAATAAATAGGCACATATAATGAATACTGCCAGGTCTCTCTAGGAAGTTGGAGTATGCCTAGAAGTTAGGCAATTCAAGGTTCTGAGGGGCAGCCTAATGCCCTGAAATCAAGTGGATGGACATTATAGTCCAAGCAGCCCCTCCTGGTGGTTCACAGAATGGAACATTTCAAGAACTGCTCAACAGGGGAATCTATGGCCAGGAGCTAGGTCAATAAAACAGTCTCTCTGCCACACACTGGTCTGCAGAGTGAAACCCTTGGTCTAAGAGACTGACCCCAGAATGGGGAGTCAGCAACTCTGCTTTGCTCTGTGATTAGGGACAAGCCATTGGGCCTCTTTGGGCCTCGGCTTCTCTGTCTGTGTCATCCCCAGCCACACCTTGGAAAGGTAGAGTGTTATTCACCTGTTTGTAAGTGCTAAGTGTTGGTTTCATTGCAATAAAGTTTCAGTAGTAACGGCCTGTCAGCAGCTACATTGGATGCACTGCCCACAGCTCCCCCAGCCTGGTGTCTGCTGCGGGCTCTCTTGCTGGCTGTTAGTTTGTGGGGGCACATCAGGCTGCTCTAATCTCCTGTTGATTGGCACTTCTTGGAGCAAATTGCTCAGTCACCAGGGTCAGCCGAGCTCCAGGTATGCAGCATGTAATTCAAATAGAGCTGCTAGGCGGGGAGTGAGGCTGTTGCCACGGGGTCCAGAAATGTCATTCGCTAGTTCCCTTGCAGGAACAGCCGCGGGGTTCAGAGACCCCACACCTCTCTCTATGCACCACGTTCCCAGCAGAGTCGTTGCCTCTTCTCTCCAGTGTCACGCTCTCCCCGCCCCTTTCTGCCTCCTGTTCAGCCATCCCTCATAAGTGAACATGCTCCTGAGGAGCTGAGCGGGGAGTCCAGGGGGCAAGCAGCTGAGACTGGTATCACGCAGGCGACAACAGGGCTGACAGGATGATGGTCAGGCCAATGTATCAGGTCCTCATTCTCTTACGGTGGGCCCCATTCTGCTACACTTACTCAGGTCCCTTGCTCCCATGAGTAACCCTATCACTGGGCTGTGTCTGTACCTATGGTACTAGCCAGCACAAAGGTAGCAGGTCAGCCCCAGTAGGGTTAGTTACTAGAGTAGCATCCCTCCACCACAGCCTGTTCCATGGTGACGGTTAGAGGCCCCTAAATCTCTCCTGGCTCCTTTAATTAGGCAGAGAGCCGGCCCAGGAGTAGGAGAGGCGAAGCAGATGGGAGAGCTACAGAGAAGGGAGAAACAAAGGGGAGATCAAGCAGTGCTACAGCTGGAAGTCCGAGTGCTGACTAATTCTCCCCCTGCTTTCCTGACACAGCTGCAGCTCCCCAGAGCAGCCCCAGCAGCAGGCAAACGCTGCTTGTGAGGGGCTTGCCCCAAGAACCCTCCCAGGCTTCACGCCTGCTCTGCTAGCTGCCTTTGGTGTGGGAATGAACTGCCTGCCTGCACCACCAGTGTGGGGGCATGATCGCAAGGAAGCCTCCACAGCACTGAAGGCAACATCTCCTCTGGCCTGACAATGACTTTGCTTTTAATGGGAGCCAGTGTCCCAGCCTGCTCCTGCCCCAGGCACCATGCACCCAATTAGCCATGCTTCTATTTTCTACCTTATACGGTTTGAGCATGTGTTTAAAGTGACCCACGTTGAACTTTCTGAGCCCTGGGGGAGTCAGCGTTTAACTGAGAGATGCTATTACCCCCAACCAGGCACATATGCTGGTCCCCAGTGGTGGCAAGAGGGAAATGGAGCTATCTGCTCCCACTGGACTAAAATCAGCAGTCACTGCAGGTTGCAACACTGATTCTTAAAGACCCCCACGCCCCAGGACAGAGGGAATTAGACCCAGGGTTCCCAAACTGAGGGCTGCTGCACAGTGCCACATGGTCCACCGGCGTAACTGTATTCTCCAGTCAAGCTCTTAGTAAATCTTTAACTCCATGTGACTCACGTGAGTAAAAGCTACAGCAATGAAACGTTTAGAGCTGTATATGCTGGACAGAGTATAGAAAAAACTTTATTTATAAAAACCCAAGCTGAAATAAATCAAGTTTAATTCTCGCGAGTACAATGATGCATTTCACTGCAAGGTAACCTAGCAATGTACACACAGTCTGCCACTTACAACTGTAAAAACGGCAAGCAGTTTTTCTATCTGACCTGGCTGGATTTATTTTTCAGAAGCAAGAAGAATGCACTGGTGGAGAAGATGATGAAAGCCCTGGACCATCTACAGTGACACAAATGAGCCAGCCAAAAAAATAAAGTGGTAAGAAAATACGATGATGCATGCTTGAAGTTTGGATTCTCTTTCACCGGACGGGTTGAGTACCTGTTGCCTCAGTGTGTTATAACGGAACTGTTATTTTGCATTTTTATTTACAATATCTGATTGTTTTCTAATTAGTAGAGAGTAGGGTTAAGTCTTGACTTATACAACACAGAAATTCAGATTTTACACTAAAAAAATATTGAAAACACAATATAGGGTTCAAAGTTTAAAATCAACAAATAACTGGTTTTTTAACAATTTTGTTAATGTTGTGTTGCTCATTCAGTTTTGTACATGGTACAGTTATGCACTGTTTGCCCTGTTTGAACACCACATTTTGCTCTCCATGTTTTTTTAAAGTGTAGCTTTACTAAACCTGTTGGTTTCAAAGACCTTAAAGCCTGTCTTTGAGTGCATATTGCTAGGGATTTCTATCCTTACAACTGTGTATATTCAAATGAAAAGGAAACATGGGAATTCTTTGCTTACAGTATTATCGCTTAGCTGTATGTAATAATTATTAATGGTTCTAGTTGTTAATAGTGGTGTTAACAGCGGGGCGCAGTGCCCATTGCAGCTGTACAGGTGGGCCACAGGGAAAAATGTTTGAGGACCCCTGAATTAGACCACACTGCCGGTTGGCCCACTGGAATTAGCCACTGCTGCGCATGACGGTTCACAGCTAGACACTCCGCCGCATCCCCCTTGACACTGGCTAGAGGAGGGCAGTGCTTTTCAGAGGGCAGATCCTTATTTAAGGTAAAAAAAAAATGTTGTAACCTTCCTTGCATTTACGAGTAAAAATGTATTCATGCTAACAGTGCTAATAAGCCTGTGTAATTGATTTGTGTGTGTGTTTGGAGAGGCTGACAGAGAATCCTTGACATTGAAAGCGGAGGCTGAGCAGGGAGTGAGACTTTCGTTGTTTTTATTTGTAATAAAATTTCCAGTGCCTCCCCCTGCCCCCCCCGCCCCACTCCCTGGATTGCCTTACACAACACCCATCCCACTCCCAGGGATCGCAACCCACCAGTTGAGAAACATTGGAGTAGGGGAATGGGAACTCAGGACTCCTGGGTTCTATTCCTGGCTCTTCCTATGTAATCTGGGCAGATGAATCTCTCTATGCCTCAGTTTCCATAAACAGGGACAATGCCACCGCCCGGGGTGCTGCAAAACCTACCTAGGAAAAGGAGCAACCTGATTGGACATTGTTATGATTAGATTCCACTGCATGTGGACTCTTCATATTTGACTCAACTGGTCATGGTTCAGATCAGAACTGACTGCACCTATCCCTGGGGATTTGAATGCAAGGAACATAATCAGCCCCAAATGGGCAGTACTCTTGAGAACTGTGGAGTGTGAGTCTTCCTGATGAGGAGGAGGAAAGACACTGTTACAACTGAAACACGAGGGCTAAAACCATCTCAGAGGACAGAGCTGCTCACGGATGGGTGGTGGGGAGCCAGCAGGGATGGATGGCTGTGACTGCTTGTCAGTTTCACTAAGAACAATCCAGCGGGTGGCTTGTGCAAAAGGTGACTTTATTGCAGAGTTCTGCGCTGCGTCCATGCATAGTCACCGCGGCTGTCTCGCTAGTCTATTTTCTTTCACCTTCGCCAAGACGGCAGGGTGCCCGGTGGGGCCACGGGGCAACAGCTCACAGCAGCAGCAGCCTGCGCAGCTCCTGGGACGAGGTGACAGGCAGGGAGCAGGCGAAGTTTTCACAGAGATAAGCAGTGGCTTTTCCGTCTTTCCTCTCCAAGGAGGAGAGGAAGGGCAAATGGTGGTACAGGAATCCAGTACTGTCCCCGTCCGCCAGCATCAGCACCTGGGATACACAGAGGTGGAGACGGTCAGGGATGGAGTGAAAGGGAGAACACAGTCAAGACCCAGTCAGCTCCCCTTGCCCACCGCAGGAAGTGCTAACTGCATCACGCCTACACATGCTAGGAGAGGGGAGGATGGAAGGCGAAGAGAACCAGATACAGATCTTAGGGCATGTCTCATGGAGCACAGACCCTGCAATCACATCCCCACACCCTTTACTGCTGCTATTTACTAACTTTTTGTAACACTTCTTCGAAGGCTGAAGGGCCTGGGTATATTTAGTTTGGAAGAGAGAAGATGGGGGGGGGGGGGGCGGTACATGCCAGCTACTTGAAAGGCTGCCATAAAAAAGATGGAGAAAAGTTGTTCTCTCTTGCCACCAGGGGCAGGACAAGAGGCGATGGGTTCAAACTCCAGCACAACAGATTCAGATTAAATCTCAGGAAAAACTTCCTAACTGGTAAGAACAGGAGACCAAGGGCAGAGACTACCTCCGGAGGCCGTGGAAACACCTTCACGGGAGGTTTTCAAAAGGAGGCTGGAGAGCCACCTGTCTCGGATGGTTTAGACACAACAAAGCCTGCACATTGGCAGGGGGTTAGACTACATGACTCTTATGATCCCTTCTAGTCCTACGCTTCTATTTCAGAGAGACCTGGACCCTACAGACCAACCAATGCTGCCAGAAGAATGTGGGACCCCCATTTCTAGCCCTCTCCCCTTTCCGGCACCCCCTCTACATGGCGTATCCTGCCTGACCCACCCTGCTACCCCTCCTCCCCTTGTGCATGTCTCCCGGGAGGCCTAAACGCCTGTTCTCCCCTCTTAGCAACAAAAACGTACGGCACCCTCCTGACCAGAATAAGCGCAGGACCATATGGCCAGGGCTCCTCAATGCAGGTCACTCTCCTCTCATTGATCTGTGCTAACTTAGGGCTCCACCCTGGAAGGTGCTGATCCCTGCCAACCCCCACTCAAGCCACTCTGTTGGTATACTGTAAGGGCTCAGCGTTCAGTGAAGGGTGTCACACAGGGGGCTTGGTGTAGTGACGGGTGGGGCTTGGGGGGGGCTGGGCATGCACTGCTGAGTATCACATGAGAGGCTCAGTGTGCAGTGATGGGAGCTGGCATGCAGAGAGGGGTGGTGCCAGAGGGCTCAGTGTGCAGTGAGGGGTGGAGCCTGAGGGCTCAGTGTGCAGAGAGGGGTGGAGCCTGAGGGCTCAGTGTGCAGTGAGGGGTGGTGCCTGAGGGCTCAGTGTGCAGTGATGGGAGCTGGCATGCAGTGAGGGGTGGTGCCTGAGGGCTCAATGTGCAGTGAGGGGTGGTGCCTGAGGGCTCAATGTGCAGTGAGGGGTGGTGCCTGCAGGCTCAGTGTGCAGTGAGGGGTGGTGCCTGGGGGCTCAGTGTGCAGTGATGGGAGCTGGCATGCAGTGAGGGGTGGTGCCTGAGGGCTCAATGTGCAGTGAGGGGTGGTGCCTGAGGGCTCAATGTGCAGTGAGGGGTGGTGCCTGAGGGCTCAGTGTGCAGTGATGGGAGCTGGCATGCAGAGAGGGGTGGTGCCTGAGGGCTCAGTGTGCAGTGAGGGGTGGTGCCTGAGGGCTCAGTGTGCAGTGATGGGAGCTGGCATGCAGTGAGGGGTGGTGCCTGAGGGCTCAGTGTGCAGTGAGGGGTGGTGCCTGCAGGCTCAGTGTGCAGTGAGGGGTGGTGCCTGCAGGCTCAGTGTGCAGTGAGGGGTGGTGCCTGCAGGCTCAGTGTGCAGTGATGGGAGCTGGCATGCAAAGAGGGGTGGTGCCTGAGGGCTCAGTGTGCAGTGAGGGGTGGTGCCTGCAGGCTCAGTGTGCAGTGAGGGGTGGTGCCTGCAGGCTCAGTGTGCAGTGAGGGGTGGTGCCTGGGGGCTCGGTGTGTACTGTGCGGGGGTGCCCGGGCAGGGTTGGCATGCAGGGGGGAGCAATGCCCAGGGTTGTGTGTGCAGCGAGGGGTGTTGTGCAAGGAAGTGCTGGCATGCAATGAGGGGTACCGTCAGGGGGCACCATGTGCAGTGGGTGGTGCCCGGCCTGGGACTCGATGCTTATTCCTCTGTGTAGCTGCACAGCCCCTCCCTGCTGGCTCCCAGTTGGGAGCGGCCGCACGGACAGCTTGGCCCATTGTGGTGCTGGGCCGTGTGCTGCCGCAGCGACTAACTCTGCTGCAAACCCACCCAAGGCCTGTTTACCCAACGAACAAACTGTGATCAACAGCGCTGCTGGCAACACCCCCGCTGCCCAGCAGGCTTCAAATTCGCTGCTCTAATTGAGCTCAAATGGCATTAATCTCTTTTAAGCCACGCCAGCTTCCCGCAGGCAGGAGTCAGAGCCACAGCGCAGCCGTCCCAAGCCGGCCTGAGAGTTAACACTCCCCTCGGATCCCTGCGACACTCGACAAGGAGCCACTTTCCTAACCGTGGCAGATGCTAAATAACCGATCCCCCCTCTCAGGCCAATGGCTGCATGTTCAGCACTGCCTCCCTTTCCCCCTACACTAGGGATCCCACGGAGCCCAGAGAGGGGGACAAATCTTCCAGCATGCCAGACAGAGCGGGGGGACAAAGCCAGGGGGCCTGGGGCAGAGCAGCGCAGGTGCAGGATGCAATGACACCGGGAGGCTGTCAAGCAGTCCAACAACCCTGCCACAGGTGGCTCATGGCTAAGGCTAAGGTTTTGTCACGGATCTTTTTGGTAAAAGTCATGGACAGGTCACAGGCAATAAAGAAAAATTCACAGAAGCTCGTGACCTGTCCCTGATTTTCAGAAAAAATATGCGTGACAAAATGGGGAGCTGCGGGGTCCCCACACCTGGGCAGGTGCGGGGGAGCTCTGAGGGCCCCCACCATCCATGGCTCAGAGCAGCGGCCTCCCCCCACTGCCTTGCTGCCCAGGGCTTCTCGGATCTCCAGGGTACCCCACAGCCCCAGGCAGTGGGGGTGCCCCGCAGTTCCCAGCCACCACGGGCGGCGGGGGACCCTGCAGCTCCTACCAGTGGGGGCCTGAAGTCACGGAGGTCTCTAGAAGTCACAGATTCCATGTCTTCTGCGACCTCCGCGACAAAATCATAGCCTTACTCGTGGTTCACATGGCACCCGGGCAATTTTCAAGCCAAAATGCTGATCACCCTTCCCCACCAGAGCCTGCGCTCTCCCACAATGCCCTGGCTCGCTGTCGCCCACACGCTCATTTGCTGTGGGCCGGGACCTGCTGCCAGGGGGCGGGAGAACGCATGTTTTCCCCAGCCAGCCTGTTCTCCAACACCAGCAAAGGAGGGCGGCATTCCTGCACTGTCTGCCCAGCAGGCCCGTCATCCCAGCACCCCAGGAGTCAGCGCAGACACACTCCTGACATGAACCCACGCCCCGCGCCCTAACCCAGCAACCACCGCACAGATCACATTCACACCCCTGAGCGCAGACACACTCCTTACACCAACCCACGCTCCGTGCCCTAACCCAGCAACCACCGCACAGATCACATTCACACCCCTGAGCGCAGACACACTCCTTACACCAACCCACGCCCCGCGCCCTAACCCAGCAACCACCGCACAGATCACATTCACACCCCTGAGCGCAGACACACTCCTTACACGAACCCACGCCCCGCGCCCTAACCCAGCAACCACCGCACACATTACACCCACACCCCTGAGCGCAGACACACTTCTGACACCAACCCACACCCCGCGCCCTAACCCAGCAACCACCGCACACATTACACCCACACCCCTGAGCGCAGACACACTCCTTACACCAACCCACGCCCCGCGCCCTAACCCAGCAACCACCGCACACATTACACCCACACCCCGGAGCGCAGACACACTCCTTACACCAACCCACGCCTCGCGCCCTAACCCAGCAACCACAGCACACATTACACCCACACCCCTGAGCGCAGACACACACCAATACAACTGTACACCATCACACCGATCACACCACTAACCCCTAAACACACACACTCCCAGCAATAGCAGACCCCAACCCCCTCACGGATCACATCTGTTCTTAAACACACATACACACACAGAACCACTGACACACCCCTCACATCCAAATGCAGCAAGCACAGCACAGATCATACCAATGCCCCCCCGGCACTGACATCCAACACCCTAGAGCAGCAATCACTGCACACATCACCCCAACTCGTGCTTCCACACAACACATGTCAGCTTCCACCCAACCACCGCATACCAACTCCCCTCCCACGCCAGAGGCAGGCAAAGATCCCTCCCACTGACACACACTGCACCCCTCCAGCGCAGCCCCACCCACATCGCACTGAGCCTGCTTCAAACCCTGGGAGCCACATTCCCCCCACCCACACACATCTACTAGCTCCTCTGCTAAAGCCCCGGGCTTGCCCCGGACTCCTCCCAACCAGGCCACAGACCCGGCGAGGCTCCCACTCACTGTCCTCTCTCTGACATGCTCCAAACTCCCGCCCTCCCCCCAACAGCTGTCCTGCCCCATTCCCCTCCATTTGGGCAGCAGGCCCCCTCGTCACACAGAGGCCACTGCTGCCCTCCTATGGACCATCTCTCTTTCCCAGGGCGCCTTCCATTCAGCCTGCTCCCATCTCCTCCACAGGGGCCTGGAGCTAGCTGCCCCCTCCCTGGCTGGAGGGGCCCCCTTCCTGGCTGGAGGGGCCCCCTTCCCTGGCTCTGGCTTCAGCTCAGGATTGGCATCCCTTCTCTCCAACCCCCCTTCTGCCTCCCCCCAGTGCCCCACTGGCTTTGTCTGGAATTAATTTCAGGAGTGATTAATTACCAATTCATATCTAATCTGAAATTCATTATTCATTTTCTCGCAGCCTCCCTGAGGTCCTCTGGCTGGGCCAGGACAAAGCAAGGCCGGCACGTTAGCGCTCCATGGAAGAGGAGATAATGAAATCCTTCATAATTACCCCGCAGGCCTTTAGCAGGCCAGGGAATTAACCCAGGAGCAGGCTCAGGCCCAGGCCCGTGCCTGCCTCTGGCAGTGACTGAAATCTGCCTGCCACTGTCAGGACACTGCCCTCGGCCACTAGCACCGGGTAAGGTTAGGAGGAAAAGACACCAATGTCTCTTTCCTCCCTAGTCCACCAGCCCCTGCTGGCACGGAGCAGTGGGGAATCCAGGGCATGTTCTAAGCAGGTCAGTGCAAGGAGGGCTGCAACTCACAGGTAAAATCTGCACTCCCCCCTTCTAGCCAATCAGCAAGAACCCCCCCCCAAGCCTAGTCCACCTTGACAGTCAGAGGAGACCTCAATGAAGGGCTTATCCACCCCTTTCAGAGAGCACAATAATAACCACACAACCACATGGGCAGCCCGAGACCCCCTGGCCTACTGAATGCAGGGACCCTTGAAAGAGTAACGGCAAGAACTGTACAGATGCAGCTTCCTTTGAGCTCAATGCATGTTACAAGGGTGGGGGTGACTCTAAGAGCAAGCGTCACAGCGGATAAAGGACCGTTACCAACATTCTCCAAGGGGAAACTGAGCCACAAAGCAGGGAAATTACCTGCTCAGGGTCACAATGCAAATCAGCAGCAGGTCAGGAACAGGCTGCACGACTCCCAACTCACTACAACCAAGAGTTCTTGTTCCCAAGCTGCTGGGTAGCGTTGCTGATGGCTGCTAAAGAGATGCCGTGCTCTGCCCCAGAGTTGCTGCACTTTGGAGGGGAGGAGAAGTGAGCCTTTAGGCTCCACATCTTCTAACACTTGGTGAAGTGTCTAAAGATGGGATGAAGGATGCTAGATAAACAAAGGATGCTATCGCTATTAATCCTTGATTATCATGCACCTTGGCCTGAAATGTTACCATACAAAATGACAGACCTGAGATTCCAGACTTGGGTCCCTGCCACCCCAGCTCAGCACAGCAAAGGGTTAAATGAACCCGTCCTTCTGCGGCACTCACTGATTCCTCCCTCCTCACACAGCAACGCCCCCCACCCAACACTGGTATCAAATGTAAATTCACCAGCTTTCTCAACCTCACTACGGCAAGGATTTCGCTGTGATGTTTGCGAGGAATTAATTACTGGAACGACCTAGTTAATTACATCAATGCAGCTCAGGCTAGCCCCCAGCAGCCTGCCAGCAATGGGTGGGTGGGCGGGGGTGTCATGTTGACGTCTCTTAAACTCCTGACACAGCTGCTCTGCCGTCTCCAGGGCAAGAGAGGCAAGCGCTGCAGAACGGGGTGGAGAAATGGAGAGTGGTGGGAGGGGACCGGGAAAGGGCAGAGGCGCCTGTGAGGAGCTCCGGGCAAGCGGCCTCCTGAAGAGGGAAAAGGCAGTTTGGGCCCAGGCTTCCAAGCGTCTCGTTGGGCAGGAAAGTTGCTCTGGGGTCCTGGTGTCTGAGCCTGTCCAAATCCTGAGCAGTGTGGCTGGAAGGCTTTGCCTCTCCTCTCCTTTAGCTGAGGTGGGC
This sequence comes from Chelonia mydas, assembly GCF_015237465.2. Lineage (NCBI taxonomy): Eukaryota > Metazoa > Chordata > Testudines > Cheloniidae > Chelonia > Chelonia mydas. Next base: position 13,472,898 of record NC_051254.2, read on the forward strand.
AGACGGGGAAAAAGAGCCAGTTAACTAGCAAGAGTAGTAATGGGCTCCACACAAAGAGGGCGGGAGAGGCCAGGCACATCCAGGGATCCCAGGGGGAAGCCGTGCTGAAATCCGCCAGCCAGCAGTGCCCCAGCTCTGGATTCGCTCCATGCCCCACACTCAACCAGGCTCCACGATGGGGTTCCACAGGGCTCGCGCTCCCTGCTTGACCTGGGGAGAATGGAGCCCTCCAGCCCACTCCCCGGATGAACCTGGGACTCTGCTCCCACTTCAAGGCAAGCCTGTATCCAGGACTAGCTTTATCCTCCCTGCGGGAACTCTCCTGGGGCTCGTTCTCCCTGCCCTGCGCTTGGGGCAGGCATGGACACTGGTGCAAAGTGGGCAAGGACTGCAACCCCTGGTAGCATCTGCATGGGGCCTGAGGTGCAAGTGTAACCTAGCACTCTGTCCCCCTGTAGGGGGCAGGGGAGAGACAGGCCCCTTGAGTCTGCAACCTGCGGCCAGCGTGACACCCCGTAGCTGCTCACTAAACCTCTCAGAGCCTTTCACTGCCAGGTCATTCTGCTGAACCCAGCCCCGGCTGGTCATGACTAGAAGTGGCTAGGAAATGAGTTGATGATCTCAGTCCAGTTCCTGTGGTGACCCGGGGCCAATGTTCCCTCTAATTTTTGACAGGCCTTGTGTGTGAAAAATTTCTTCTGTGCAAATTTTTGAAGAAGAGTTCAAATTTGTGCGCCATAAGGCAAGTGCGCCCAAGCGAGTAAAATGCTTATACAGTTAAAAAGTTTTAATTTGCAATTTGTGATAATAGTTTTATACCATGTTATTTTATAAATGTCATCTTTAAATACTTAGAAAAAAGGAAATTTAACCTCCTTTCCCTTTCCCCCTCCTTGCCGGCTAGGAGAATCTGGCTGTGTTGATAGATGGTGGGCGAACAATGTCAAAAGTCGCCCGTAAATGATATTTCGGCCTGGCTCCGATGTAGCATTTCATTTGTTGTGCGCGCGGTGTTTCGCCGTATGTGCGGGGTTTCGGATCGGTGTGCGCGCTCACACGCACACAGCTCAGAGGGAACAGTGCCCGGGACTCACGGGGGCCATGGAGCCTGAGTTAGCAGCACGTCTCTCGTCCTCAGAGGTGGGTTTCTGCAGATCAGACCAGAGGCACGCAGGCAGGATGGCGTGGGGGAGCTTGGTCTGCTGCTGCCTGCCCTGCCGATTCTGGGCACAATCAGAGGACGCCAGCCCTAGGGCTGACAGTCTGGCACCTCTCAGCAGCATACTGTGTCAAAAGCCCCAGCAGCAGCAAACACTGCCACATGCATGGGACCCAGCAGCATGGAGGCATCTTTCTTCGGGCTCCTGCCTGGAGTTTCCTTGGCACTTAACCTCTCAGCTGCAGCAGGGACAGCACTGCCTCTCTCCCTCCGGTGGCAGCAGAGACACCGCACCTGGCTTAGGCTCTGGCCGCAGCCCCGAGCTAGCAAGTCAGAAGATACTTGGGACACTTCAGCTCCGATTCTTCTGCTTTCAGCCCTGTTTTACCAAACTGTGAGGAGATAGCATGGCATCAGGTAAGCCCTCAGATGACAATCCAGGAGGTGCTTGTGTTCAGCAGCTCTGTCTCCTTGTCAGCGTCAATCACATGTGGAAAAAACAGGATCTCTCACTCCAGGCCTTGGAGACAACAGAGAGAGAGGCAGCTGTCACCAGGATGGATGCAGGCCTCTGACATCCCGTCTATTATAGAGAGGCTGAGCAGGGCACAGTACCTCGTTCGCTGAAGACACCAGCACTGGGAGACATGGACCCAGGTCTGTGTAATTTGAGATATTCTGATCCAAACTTTCCGAAGCTTCAGGCAGGTTGGAATCCAGGGTTCTGGTTTAGGCCGATCCCTATAGAAAACCGACAAGAGCCCCTCTTGCATCCCCAACTAATAAGAACAGCCATACTGGGTCAGACCCAAGGTCCACAGGCCAGTATCCTGTCTTCCGACAGTGGCCAATGCCAGGTGCTTCAGAGGGAATGAACGGAACAGGTAATGATCAAATGATCCATCCCCTGTCACCCATTCCCAGCTTCTGTCAAGCAGAGGCTAGGGCCACCATCCCTGCCCATCCTAGCTAATAACCATTGATGGACCTATCCTCCATGAACTTATCTAGTTCTTTTTTGAACCCTGTTACAGTCTTGGCAGTCAGAAGACCTTGGACAGAACCATTTTCCATTGGAAAATGAAGTTCCATCAAAATCGAAACGCTTCACAAAATCATGTTGATTTCATAGAAGTTTCATTGTAGAGAAAAATCTGGGAAAAAAGTTCTGCCAACATCAAAGAATCCTGTTTCGGTGTTCTCAAAACAAAAAGGTTTGATTATTTACCCAGGAACAACTTTTTGCTTCAAAGTGTTTTAATTTTTAATTTTATTAGAGATTATGATATTCAAATAGAAACAGAAACAAAACATTTCGACTGATCTGAAATGAAGTTTTTCTTCATGGAGAATTCTGAAATGTTTGCATTTTGTTCTGAGGAGAACTTAAACCAAATTTCAAAATCTCATAATCCTCATGAAACAGAGTTTCCATCCTCCGCACAGTGCTACGAATGACATCATTGACAAGTCAACTCCCCATTCTGATGATGTCACATTTCACTTCCTGTTCAACAGGCTGTTGTCATTTCCTGTGTGTTCTCCTACATGTCATTGTTTATATCCTGAGTGGCACAAGGCTGCTGCCCATTCCTCTGCTTGCATCTCAGCCATGCCATTGTTCTTTTCACTGGCTGTGCTCAGGAACTAGCAACTCATACCTTGCTATTCTAAAAAGCACTGAAAATTCATTTCAAAGCACAGCCCTCTCTCTGCTGAGGCTGTCCTTGTCTCTGCTTTAATCAGTCAGTCAGTCTCCAGGGCTTCTGTGCTCTTTTGCCTGAAATCTTTTATAGACACATGGAAAGACTCCAAAGCAAGTTCTTTCTCCCTCCATTCTGCAAAGTGATTCTAGAGACTGGGATGTGATGCAGCAACGGGGAAATAACACATCATGTCAGAGGCAACATTTATTTAGAAGGATAGGGAAGGAGTCTTTTAGTGCCATGATTTTCACTGAGAACCAAATGGGAACCACGCAATAGAACACGAGCATGTAGTTTAATTCAATATCCATCGGCAGAACCGGAGTCAGATAGAACCACAAAGAAGATAAACCAAATCCATCACCAGGTGCAACCCTGCTCAGGCTCCTTTCTATAAGGCAGGGAAAGGGAAGGTCCCAGGAGATCAACGGGAGCACAAGAGCAACAGCTGTTGTTAAAGGATGGGGGCGGGGGGAGGCGGGCACCTGCATTGGTTCTGCTAACCAATCTGCCAAAAACAGACATGGCTGCTGGGTTCTTTGTGCACTAATAGTTGTGGCCGACAAACAATTGGGCAAAAAATTCTCAGCCTTCCTCCACTCATCAACCAAAAACCAGCTGCAGTTTCTTACCCTGCTCCCAATCCCACAATCCTTTGACAACCCCAGTGACTAGGCCAAACATGGAATGCGTGGGCGGTTGCCAAGGAGCCCACACTTTGGTATTTTAACTATCTCCACAAGTCCAGGCTCTGACGTGAAACCCATTCCAGGGACCAATCTTCCTCCTGCTCTTTCCTGCCTCGTACTGCGGGGAAGGCAAACCTAAGAGGCAGGGACGCTGGGGGCAGAGGGCCATGGTCCCATCACTTTTTACTGGACGTAAGGGCAAGTAATGCGGGGGACGAGGGGGGGGGGGAGAGGAGTGAGCGGGGGGCAGGGTCCTGGGGGAAAGACGTGGCATGGGAGCAGAACCTTGCAGAGAAGGGGCGACGTGGGGGTGCGGCCTCGGGGGAAGGGGTGACATGGGACGGGGCCTCGGGGGAAGGGGTGGGGCCACGGTTCGGGCACTGGTGGCCCTCCCACTTTTAGGGAGCTTCCATCGCCCCTACCAAGAGATATTCCACCACCTATCTCTGCAGTGCTGGAGTGAATGTCTCGAACAGCTGGGCTTTGGCTTCCAAAGCTCCGTGTTGCAGTTGGAGGCAATTGAATTAAACAGCGAGAAAGGAAGTGAATTTCCTTGCCATTTGATTTGCTCGCGCTCCCCAGTCGGTTTGTTGTCCGAGTCCCCCTCGCAGAACCTGCTCAGGTTGCAGAGAACAAAGGCTGGCACAGCTGTTGAACAGGGAGTAATTTATTAACAGTGGCACCAGAGGACTCAGCCTCCTGCTGCCAACCCAGTACGTTCAATTCCGGCAAAGTGGGTCACTGGCTTTAATCCTTCCAAGGGAGAGAGGGAGGAATAAAGCTGGTAACGGAAAGAGACCCCGCGAGCAGAACAAGGACTGGCCAGGGCACACTGGAGCCATGGGACAGGCCAGCCTGTCACGGAGCCAGCACCAGAGAGATGCTGGAGCCAGCAGGAGAAGAACAGGCTCTGAGCAACCAGGAGCCACGTTCCCTTCATTACACCTCCTCACCTCCTGTGCCCACAGGAGATTCATCCCAAGGGAGGGCACACTCTGTGGTTGCCATCACCCACCCGTGGGAGGCAGCCCAGCCGGCAGCTGAACCTGTGCAAGCCCAGCCACCTTGCGTCACACTTGACACTCAGCCAGCACCACTCACTGGCTCCCCGCAAAAATCCCACTTTTCACTGCTGCAACCCCCGACCCTGGAGGCCCTCGAGCCGCTGCGGCCCTGAGTAAATCCAGGCTGACTCTTCCTTGGCACGTATCCATGCTGCCCACATTAGCTCTTGTGGCAGATCCCAGGGAGGGGCACAGGGCTGTTGTGTAGACTGGATGGCGACCATCCCACGCAGGGAAGAAAGGCCAGGAGATGACGAGGCGGCTACAGACACAGACCAGAGTCACTTACTGGAGCCAGTGACTGGCTGGCAACGCCAGTTGCATGGATGGGGCCTGGGGAGCCAGGGAGAGATTGCGGGGCAGTGATGGGCTGCACCAAAGCTGTTGCAGAGAGTGTCATGGCTGCAGGGTCCTGCCAGACACACACACCGGGCAGGAGTCAGATCCTGCAAGCAGTGCCATGGGTCTCTTCACTTCACTGGGATTATTGCAGGGCTAGGATGTGCCCAGTGACTGAGCTTACCGAGTCGAACCAGTCTGCTAACAGATCAGGGCTCTTACGAGGAACAATGCAGAGAGCTAAGCGTGTTGTACCTGAAGTGCACAGAGAGCTCCTAGGACAGGTGTGTCACTCCCGGCACTGGCGCTCCGGCCTGCGGCCGGGCGGGCGACTCCCGGCACTGGCGCTCCGGCCGGGCGGGCGGGCGACTCCCGGCACTGGCGCTCCGGCCGGGCGGGCGGGCGACTCCCGGCACTGGCGCTCCGGCCGGGCGGGCGGGCGACTCCCGGCACTGGCGCTCCGGCCGGGCGGGCGGGCGACTCCCGGCACTGGCGCTCCGGCCGGGCGGGCGGGCGACTCCCGGCACTGGCGCTCCGGCCGGGCGGGCGGGCGACTCCCGGCACTGGCGCTCCGGCCTGCGGCCGGGCGGGCGACTCCCGGCACTGGCGCTCCGGCCTGCGGCCGGGCGGGCGACTCCCGGCACTGGCGCTCCGGCCTGCGGCCGGGCGGGCGGGCGACTCCCGGCACTGGCGCTCCGGCCTGCGGCTCCTGGCACTAGTGCTCTGACATGTGGCTCAGCGTGTGACTCCTGCCAGTAGCACTCCAGTGTGTGGTTAGGCGTGCGACTCCTGGCACTAGCGCTCTGGAGTGCGGCTGGGCATGCAACTCCTGGCACTAGGGCTCTGAACTGCTGCTGTCAGAGATGAACCCAGTTCAGCTGTGCATAGCTACGAACTTTCTTCTCCTTTGGCACTGACCCCGTCCCTTCTCTTCTGCCCTGTTTCATTCAGCTCGACATGTTACCAAGTAAGCAAGCTGTCAATCAAAAGGGCAGAGACGCTGCCGGCTGAATGTGACAGCTGCCACGGGGCTCAGCTGTCGCGCTGTTCGGAGGGATTTCTGTCTCTTCCACAGCAATCCGACAGCTCCACTCCCAACCTCAGGCAGCAGTGCCGGGGTGCTCAGCGCGCCTTCCCAGCCACGCCGGGGCAGGCACAGTCACACAGCCCTAATCAGGAGTGACGAATCAGTTCCATTCCACCGGGAGAGCAGAACACGAGGTGAGCGGTGGGAAGATGTTACACCTCGTACTCACCCTCCACCGGGGAATGCCTTAAAATACAGTCACCACTAACTGCAAGGAACAGCCGAGCACCAGGGGCTCATTTAACATCTAAAGGGATTGCATCCAACATGCCAGTGCATGACAAACCCCCATGCCCAAGGCAACTGAGCTGCGCAGAGCTGACTGCCCTCAGCCCATAGCACGGACAGCACAAGGCACTTGGGAGTGAGGAAAGCGGGGCCAGCACTGGGCTCATGGGAACTCCTGGACCTGAGAGTGGATGCACGGATCTTGGTCCTGGGCGCGTCTCAGGGGGCTGGGGCTGAGGGAGGATCTAAGGGAGGTTTGGGGATTCGAATGGCTGGAAGAGGACATTAGGCTCTGGGGGGGTTCCTGGCACAGGAACTGAGGGATCAGAGGAGCCTCTGGGGGAGTCTGCAGGGTTCCTGTTGAGGGTGTGGGGCTGGGAGGAAGCTAAGAAGATGTTGCATTTCCAGGCAGAAGTTGTGTTGCTGAGTTCAGTAACCTAGGTACATGTGCAATCCAGTGCTGACAGCCAGGCCGGGTACGTTCGCCCTGGAACAAGTGTCTCTCTCTGGGAGTCCCGTGTAAACACACATGCTGTGTTGTAACAATTCATTTCCCGGGTACAGGCTGACAGAAAGAGCCTCTGCAGCCATTTCTCTGTGTCAGTGAGAGGCGCCCAGGGAATGGGATTCATGATCCCTGCCTCCCAAGCTGATAAACAAGGCACAGCAACTGGAGGGCGTGTGGGGAAAGTAGGGCACCCCTTTAAAAGAGAGGTGTGGATGGGAGAAGGGGAAGGGTGGGTGAGGGAGAAAGAGCATCAGGAATCCAGCACGCTGCAGAAAGCCACTGCCCGGTGTGAAGAGAGGCAGAGAAGCAGAACCAGGCTATGTGCCCAGAGGGCACCGGGGCTGGCTGGCAGGTTGTGGAGAGGGTACCTTGTTTGGAGCGAAGACGGAGTGGACACAGCGGAGCAGATCTTTAGTATCTTCTCCTTCTGGGGCGCCGCAGATAACAACCTGTCCGCAGAGAAAGAAATGCACAGGTGAATGGAAACAGGCTGGATCAGAGCCGAGTACCATCTGGCCCAGGCTTGTCTCTCTAACAGTGGCCAGGACCCGGTGCCTCGGAGGAAGGTGCCCAAACCCAGCAGGAGGCAGCTCTGGCGCCCCAGGGAACATTTCCTCCCCCACCCCGTCAGGTAAAGGTGAGTGCATACCCCGGGACAGGAGGACTGAGATACAGCAGGCCAGCCATGCCATGCATTCAATCCTCAGCCCGGCAGAGGGAGAGAGGGCAAAGTGCAGGATGGAAGGACTAGGCTGGAGGGGAAAGCAGAGGGACACAAGGAACCGTGGAGAGAGGAAGGTGTCTAAGTCAGGTGACTGGATTCTTGCTGTTACAATTGTCCTTCACTTCCTGTCCCAAACTGCTTTGAAGTGCTGCTGAATGCTGTCTCCCTGCTGTCATGTGGCACCCCAGAGGTGGCTGCATGTCAGTGATGGGGAAATGACCCTTTCCTTCCCCTGCAATAAGCAGCATTTTGGGATCCCCCATACTATGGGCTCACTCATCCTTGTGATTCATTCATCTCCGCCTCGCCCCTCCCCTCTCACCCATCTAGTCTGCCTCCAGGCAGAGAGGAGAAAGCCTGCAAAGGACCAAACCAACCAGAAACAGATGGAGAAGCAAAGGAGGAGTTCATGGAATGGTCACGGGGCGATTTCACAGTCACTCCTAGTCAGTCACTTACTGTACCAGCCTCATCCGACTCCTGGGGATACACACAGCAGAATTGCCACCAGCTGTTCCCGAATGGGGAAGCCATGGCCAGGCAGCTGGGGGCTCCAAAGGGCACTGCTCTCTCTCCTCCCTCCCTGGGGGCTCTCTGCAGGATGCAAGGTACATCCTCTAGCCCTATACACCCTAGTATCTCCACAGGAGCTGCCAGGCAGAGAATCCCCTCCCTTCCCCAGGGCACAGGCCGACAGCCACAAACCCGTGCCTCCGCCGTGGAGCAGCCGTCTCGCCACCCAGGACAATCAGACTCCCTGTAAGCTAGAGAGCTCAGCTCAGGGTGGGGAGGGGCCTCTATGCGAGGGCAGAACAGGACGTGCTGGGGAAGCAGCAGGGGAGTCTCTGACCACACAGATCCACTGGGCAAACTCCCTACCTGTTTGAGAGTGCGGTGAAAGGCCACCGTGGCTCGGGCCATCTCTGGCAGGGCCACAGGGATCTTCAGCAGCCTCTCTGAGAAGGCAGCCAGGATCTGCCCGGCTTTCTCCACCCACTCCATGTTGCCGGAGTAACAGGCTGCCCTGAGTAGGTTAGCAATGGCCACGGAGTTGGCGCTGGGCTCCACGCCATCTTGATCTACAGGGAGACAAGAGCCTGTCAGCCAAGCAGCCCAGTGCCCCTGAGGCGCAGCACTTGCCACAGGGGCACGGCTGCCTGGCATGCCAGCAGGACGGAACCGAAGGAGCATGTCAGTGTGCTGGGTGTCAGGGGAGGGCACTGCTCAGCCTCTCCAAGGCTGCTGCTCTGTGACGCACCCAGGGCAGATGTCTGCGAAGGCTGCTGCCTTGAGACCTGGGCCACAGACAAAGCATGAAAGATCCAGGGGCTGGGAAATCTTTTCCTGGGGCCTGTTTCAGACATTACCAAGGACGCCAGGAACTCATGGCAGCAGGGTAGTGCCCGGCACTGCCATGCTGGAGACCCAGGCTCCAGGCCTGAGCTGGGACGCTCACTGTCTAGGCTGGGAAAGCTATAAAGAATTACCATGTTAGCCTGCAAGGACCTCTGCAACCAAGCAAGGACTAGCATCAATGGGCGACCCTGCATCTCAGCTCCCCCTTGTTTGCCAGTGCCGGGCACCACCATACAAAGCACGCTGAGGACTCTGCTGCTTTTTGGGCATCCCACTCTCCGCTTCTTGGTGAAATCAAAGACTACAACTAAGGAAAACTACAGCCCAGCTTCTTGTAGGTCCTACACACAAACACGACTTTGCCCAGCATGACATTACGATGAGTTCAAGACTTCCTCATTCTCAGCTTGAGTCCGGGGGCCCAGCCCGGTTCCACGGTGCACTTACCATCCTTCAAGCGGAGGAGCAGAGAGGAGTCCCCAGCCTCGCTGGAGAAATACGCAAAGCCTTTGGAGTCCCAGAAGAGCTCGTCTTGCTTGCGCTGGAGCTGCACGGCCCACTCCAGCCAGCTCTGGTTCAGTGAGGCCTCATAAAGGTCGAAGAGAGCCTGGATCACAAAGACATAATCCTCCAGGAAGCCCTGAATGGGAACAGCACTGTGAAGACAACCAGGGAAGGGAGGGACAGAAGAACGTGAGATCCACCACGCTGGAACAGGTCTACAGTCCCTCTTAACACTGGAAGGCAGATGACCCCCACTCAGGAACACTGCCCCATGGAGTGGAGGTCTTCCTGAGCCCAGCTTGTGGTCGGCTTATGACCTGAAGGATATTGGGCCAGATCCTCAGCTAGTGCAGACTGACTTTATTGGAGCTAAGCCAGTTTACACCAGCTGAGGATCTGGCCCATTATTTGTAACCTGACACCCTCTTGCCGGCACATGGTCCCCAGCCATCTCCCACATGACTAGTAAAGTAACAACCCGGATACTGAAGTCGATAAAAAGGGCCGGATCCTCTGACTTCACAAGGTCAGAGCCCCTCAACTCCCACTGAAATCAGTGAGAAAGTAGGGTGCTCAGCACCGCTGAGGATCAGGCCTTGTCTCTCAAAACGGATGCCCCAGTGCTGGGGAGAGTGAACGGAATACGGTTAGGGACCCATCTCCCTGGCATCACTTTCGTACTCCCAACCGCTCCTAAGCCCAGAGCCCTGCCAGGCAAATAACAGGGTCCACAAACACGTGTGCCGCCCATCCCACGCTGCAGTCAGTTGTTAGCCAGGCAAATAACCTTCCATTCAAATTGTCTTCATCCCTGTTGACACATGCCTAATTTGTGTTTGCCCAGGAGAGCGCAGTGGCAAGGAAGGAAGAAGCGAAGGGGGGGGCGAGGGGGTTCATCCGGATTGTGGAGCTACTGGCATCTGTTGTCACAGTTGTCCCATTGTTTCCTCGGCGCTGCTAGCAAATATTAAGAAAGTGCCCATGCAGCCGGCTCCCCCGCGCCTGGACTCCAAGGGGGGCCTGGACTCCAAGGGGGAGTCGTGAGGGTCTCTGCAGGTACTACTTCTGCACCTGTATCTGCACTCACCTGCTGGTGTCCATGCTCCTCGCATGCGTGTACACCATATGCACTGACGTGTGCGGGTGTGCTCACAGGCACGTGCACGTGTGTGTGTTCACGTCTGGGCCTGCCCCTGCCTAGGCGCTCTGTATGTCTACACCATGTGTCGGGGCGTGTCGCTCTGGAGGTGCATGTAACAAACACAGCAAGGCCTCCCAGACGCCAGCAGGGGTCGCCAACGGGGTGATCTGTCACAAAACCATGTGCCTCTCCTGCATAAGCGAAACTGGAACCTTTCACCACCAGTGGGAGGCTGAGAGGGGCCAGCTCCCAGAGGGAGACATAGTCAAAGGCACGGCACACAGGCGTGGGAGGCTAGAGGGGGTAGTGGGGGGTTAGCAGAAGCTGTTTGGAGCAGGCCCTTTGAGTGTTTCCCTCTGGGCAGCGATTAGCGCTGGCCCTTGATAAATGGAGCTTTGTTACTGATCCTGCCCAATCTCAATCTGTGCATACCTTGGCGCTCACTGTACTCAGCCCCAGCTGTCATTCCGCAGGCAGCAGGGGAAGGTGTTTTCGAGAGGTAAAGATAAGAAAGAGCTGGGAGAGGATTTAACCTTAATTCCTCTGAGCTCTCTTGGGAGTCCATCCAGCCTGAGCTGAATTAATCTAACCTCAAGCACACACACATGGGAAACAGACCTGCCCCGGGCTGTAGCAGCATCGCCCCATCTGCCTCTCCCCGCCCAGCCTGGCAATGCGGGGGTGGGGGGAACACCAGACGGGCAGTGAGGGCAGTCCACGAGGGGCGTAGTCACGGCGACCCTTTGGCTGCCTGCAGGTTGGGCAGTGTGAGGGGCCCCAAGGGGAAGGCTGGGGCCTGCGAAGCGGGGGGCTGTGAATGGGGTAGAGGGCACTCAAAGGGACGCAGAAAACCAGCTCCTCCCGGAAATCAGAGCCCAGACACCACAGCAATGGCCACCTTCGAAATGCAGCAGAATAGATGAGGCAGATTAAAGAGACGGACAGACTGATCGGACAGACAATCAGCCTCCTTAGTTCTATGCTGATACCCACCCACCCCCGCCACGCTGAGCGACTCCTCCCACACTCACCTCTGCTCCACCGAGCTGCCTTTGCCCCGGTAGCAGCTCCGCAGCAGCCTGCCACTGCTGGCATCGAACAGGTGGCCTCGCAGGAAGTCAGCAGCCAGCCCGGCCCGGCAGACGTACTCCTCCTTGCCGAGGATCGCCCCGCTCTGAGCGAAGCCCGAGATCATCAGGCCTGCACGGGTCAGAGGGAGAGAACAGAGCCTCGCTCAGGGTGCAGCTGGGACCATGTACTGACCAGCGATCTCCACTCCTTTGTTTAAACAGCCCGCCTGGAGCTTCACTTTGCTGAGGTCGAAGCCGGGCTGAAAGCAGGACAGGCCCCAGCCCCTGACAACCAGTGTAAGCCACCGAGAACATCACATCTCATCAGAGTGGCAGCTGCCAGGAAAAAAGCTCCGAAATGCCCCTTTGGTGGAATACAGAGTCTCTCCCATCTGCGGTAGCCCAGCCACGCCGTGCAGTCATGACAGACAAGCACAGCAGCCACTCTGACTCTGGGAGAGCTCGCACGCAGCCTGATTCATTGGGAGGGAACGCCGGTCAGGACAGAGGTTACTACCTACCATGGGACACCTGGGTTTGTACCAGCGACAGACAGACACATGGTCCCTCCACTCCCATGCCAGCTAGCAGTGTCAGTGCTGGCCATGGGCTCTGATCCTAGCCTGGGACTTGAACTCGTGAAATCTCAGCCCCATGGCACCACACGGACACTTTTGACCGTTTACATGCGTTAAGGAGCCTTTACAAAGGTTGCCCTGAAAACCGGAGAAAGGTTCTGCTGCCCCCTGCTGGCAAATGGGAGAACCGTCTTGGCAAGCGGTCCTGAGTGCCCCCTCCCTGGGTTTGCTCTGCCACCGGGAGGCGGAGAGCCTCAGAGAGGAAGTAGCTCAGCAGCACCTGGGAACAAAGGCGATGCCTGCGCCAGGCCTGCAGGAGAGGCAGGGGCACTGTCCTGCCAGATGCCTTCCCAGGAGGGAGAATTCACCTTGCCCATGCTCCCGGGGGACCTCTCCGCTTGACCCAGGGCGCTGGAAATGCCCCAGAGGTGAAGAAAGGTCACAGCCCAGCAGAGCCCGGCAGGGATCATCAGCAGGAGAAGGGGTCCGAGGGGTGGGTGGAGGGGAAGCCATGGGCAGTCGGGGGCGGGGATGCAAGGAAAGCCCATGACGGGGCTGGAGAAGGGGAAGGGGGGCTGGGGGCTAGAAGGATTGAATGGAGTCGCTGCTCAGCTCCCAGCCCAAGACTTCTCAGCAGGGCCGGCTCTCGGCTGTGAAGTAACAAATGCAGGGACCCCTCGAGCAATCGCCCCTCACTGCTGTGTGCCCAGGATGCCCCAGCAGCCTGACATACCTCCCACCCCCTACCCCCACACTGGAAGGCTCTGCAGGGCCCTGGACCAGTCCCTCCAGGGACTGGCAGGCCAGGAGGCAGAGCCGAAGGACAAGTCCAAACAGGGAGCAAGGGAGAGAATTTGGCCATGACTGTGGCCTAAAGGCACTGAACTCAGGGGTCCAAAAGGGACTCTAGGCTGTGCACTGCCTCCTGTTGGCTGGGCCAGAGACTGCTCTACGCCCTGGGTATCTCCCTGTCTCATTTCTTGCAGCACCTCCTGGTGTCTGGGACAATTAATTCCAAGAGCCCTCAAATCACTCTCTCAACTGATCTCAGTGTCTAGATGGGCTGCCCGCTCCTGGGCAGATGAGACTACGGCAGCGCTGGGTTAGAGCTTGGCCTCACAGGTCCGGGCACAAGGCCCCTGCTCCTGGAGTCATGTGATAACAGCCAAATCTCAGCTTTCATTTTTTTAAAAAAACTTAAGCTCCTAGCCCTCAGGGTTGTGGAGAAAAGCTTGACCGTGTGACCCAAGTGTGGCTGACGCTTGCTTGAGTCTGCACACAGCCTGAAACAACAGCTCAGAGAGGTGTGAGCTGGCCCAAGCCCTCCAAATGAGGCATGGAGCCATGTCTTGGGGGCAGTGCCCCAGTTCACTGGGGGGTAAGGGAGGTCCCATGTCATGGGGTGGGCCTAGGACCCCAGACTCTGTAATCCAGCCCCGGACTATGGTTCCTCTCCAGAGATTTAGACAAGGCCTCTTGGCTGCTTCTGTAGCCAGTGCATCTAGGGACGTGAGCCCAGCACTGGCTGAACGTCACTCCCAGCGAGTCGTGTGCACCTTTCACACCCAGCGACTCCCCTGAGCCTGAGGGACCCTTCTCACCGTTCCAGGACGCCAGCATCTTGGTGTCCAGATGTGGGCGCGGTCGGTGACCCCGGGCTTCGCAGAGCCGCTCTCTGCTCTTCACCAGCATCGTCTTGAGCTGTTCCAGGCCCAGCCCGAACCTGGCTGCCGTCAGCTCCAGGGAATACTGCACAATCAGCACGTTCTGCCCCCTCAGCTCCTGGTGCGGGTCCTGAAACGAGGAGCCAGAGGCATTACAGCTCCCGCCTCAGGGACCAGACGAGGCTGCACGCCCGGCCGGGCCTACACTCGTGCTCTCTAGGATGTCCTCCCATCACAAACTCAAATGAGCGACTGCGTCCTACCCCCAGGATGGCTCTCTCCAGGGACCCCTAGCTAGCAGCACCTCCCTCCCCAGACCCCAGCAGCCAGCACCACTCCCACCCAGTATCCCCAGCTGCCAGTGCGGCTTCCTCCCAATAACCACAGCTACCAATGACTAACAGCCAATATTTCCACACGGTGTCTTCCCAGTATCCCCAGCTGCTAGAGTCACTTCCTCCCAGTACCCCCAGTTGCCACATATCATCCCCTCCCAGTATAGCTAACTGCCAATATCTCCATACGCCTTCCCAGAATCCCCCTGCCCATATAGCTACTTTGGAATCCTTCTCCCTTCGCTACACCTGTCCGCGCAGTTCAGAGGCCAGGGTCCCCTATGTCCCTCTCTCCCTGCCGCCATTTGCCACCCCATAGCCTCAGGCCCCCTCTCCCAGCTCACCTTCGCTGGGCTCACGTTCCCACCTTCCTTAATCCCATAGTGATGCATGAACACATCTGCCAGAGTCTTCCTCTCCGAAACCCCCTCCAAAGGCTCTGGAAGGAGGCGCCGTATTTCCTCTGCCGTCCACACGCAGAAGGCCCCCTCCCGCTTCTCTTTGGACTTGGCTGTCGGGTAGGAGTCTGCGTCCTCTGCGCTGTAGAACCCTCCAGCCTGAAACACGCAGCAGCACCATTAACACAGACGCACCGGCCGGTCAGAGCTGCCTCCCCCTCACCACACACGCGTTAGCGATGTACGATCAAGCCTCTGTGACTGATCTCCCTGGCCAATGGGCGGTGCTGCAGGGAACAGGGCAGAGAGGGATACTCCGGATATAGAGAAATCTCTACCCCAGCCAGCAGGAGGTGCTGCAGGGAACAGGGCAGAGCGGGATTCGCCAGACAGAGAGAAATCTCCACCCCAGCCAGCAGAAGGTGCTGCAGGGAACAGAACTGAGGGGGATACTCTGGATATAGAGAAATCTCCGCCCCAGCCAGCAGGAGGTGCTGCAGGGAACAGGGCTGAGGGGGATATGCCAGACAGAGAGAAATCTCCACCCCAGCCAGGAGGAGGTGCTGCAGGGAACAGGGCTGAGGGGGATACTCCGGATATAGAGAAATCTCCGCCCCACCCAGCAGGAGGTGCTGCAGGGAACAGGGCAGAGGGGGATACTCCAGGTGTAGTGTACTGATATATCAGTATAGTTAATAGGGCACTGGTCTGGGGGATGCAAAAGATCTGGGTTCATTTACTGGCTCAGTTTCTTGTCTGACCTTGGGCAAATCCCTAAATCTCCCCGTGCCTCAGTTCCCCCTCTATAAAATGGGGATAGCACTTCCCTCCCTCCCAGGGTGTTGTGAGGCTAAAATCCATTACTGATTGTGAGGCCATCAGGTAAGACAGCCGTGAGGACCACGGAAATACCTACATAGGTCAGGCATAGACCCGTCTCTGTCCCAGGCAGCAGGAAGCGCTGCAGGGGACAAGACAGAAGGAGACAGAACTGGCACAGACCAGTCTGTTACAGCCAGCAGAGGTGGGGATACACTGGCACGAAGGAGCCTGGGCACCAGGAGCGAAGGCATGGCTTGGCTTCGTGTCAGTGACTTTGATCGCTGGCGAAGCACAGGAGCTGCCGGATGTCATGGCAGCAATGAAGCAAGTGATTCCCGCACCCAAGCAAAGGCGCTGACTTACCCTGTCGCTCAGATCTCGGGAGACATAGAGCAGAATGTCCGCAGCAACATCTGCAAAGAATTCATCGCCAGAAATCTGTTAAAGACACAACGAGGATTCCATTCCAGTGATAACAAAGGGAGGAAAAGCGATACTAACGAGATTGATCAGGGGCTTCTGATTTAAAGAGCTCACGCAGGGAAACAGCAAATCTGCTGGTTTAAGGATTGCACACCCTGGACTGGATTGGAGGGTGGCCGTCACACCAAGGAAATCTGCTGGTGTCTGTGAGTTACCCCAGATCTACACCAGACTTGCTGAGAGCAGACGTCCTTTGGACGCTTACACAAAGTCAAACTCAGAATGTCCCACCTGAAGCTCCACTCTTGCTTGTGTTTGAAACCTCAGCAGCAAAACCACTTTGGAGGCTAGCAGAGTGAAGGAGAAATCCCCGTCTGGCCAGAGGCCGGCAGAGCGTGGCCAGAGTCCCCGGCTTCAGACAAGCAGAGTTTCCTGAGATGATCTCAAGACAATAGATGGGCCAATAATTTCATCTGCCTCCATTGCAGGTGACAGGTAACCAGGATCCTCAGATCCATCGTACTTGGAGCCTACACTTAGACCCTGTATTGCTCTGGTATGGACACTCTCTTGCTGATTTATACCCACTGCTCTGGGAAGCAGGATCACAGTGCCGGGTGTTACGAATTACACCTTGTAGGACACGCACACAACTGCTGCGAATTATACCTGGTAGGACACACACACAAGTGCTACGAATTACACCTTGTAGGACACACACACAAGTGCTACGAATTACACCTTGTAGGACACACACACAAGTGCTGCGAATAATACCTGATAGGTCACGCACAGTTCGAATCTAGGCTGAGGCACAGAAATAAAGTCCACAACTGCAGAGTTCCCAAAAGACACTAAGTTTATTACGCTCGAGCGTGGTGCCCCCCTGCTAGCCAGGAGGGGACCCTGAATACAAATTATACAAAGGTTATATACCTTTTAGCAAAGCATGTTGCCCTCGTGCATCGGAAACCTTAGCCAATAAACAAACCCTTTTCTTATCTACCACCTATCCCTGCTTGGTGCATTCCTCATGCTATACCAGTATGTTAATTACACAGCATGGTCCTAAAACCATGCATCAGTAACTTTTATTATCAGGATGGGAGGCCTCACATCAAGGCCGAGAGACAGGGAGTTAGAGACTGACAAAAACCAGATACTGGGAATCAAGGCAGGCTGGAGACAAGGAGGAGGATTTTCACAGGGATTCAGTATCTAAGGATTACTCCTCCTGGTGTATGATGTGCTGGCTTTTAAACAATGGTGGGCCCCAAACCAAAATGGAGTCACATGTGCTAACTTTTCCTTAACACGGGGGAGCCGAGCTCCCAGTGGGGTCCGTGTCCTCGCTCTGCCCTGTCCCCATGGGAAGGCATCTCCACAGATGCTCAGCTGAGAGATCTTCCCACTTGTGCCGTGCTTTTGCCTGATGGCTCATAGGTTCGATAGCTTCCCTCTCACGCCTCTGTGTAACGGGGGTGGAGCCTCAACCTGCAGACAGCTCATGACTGTCCGAAATGAGCTGCTTCTTGCTGAGATCAGACCTCTGCTCAGGGGCCAATTCTTCTGAGCCTTGATTCAGAGCCTTAAGTTAACACTAGGGCTAAGAGTTACAGTGGGCCTACCTGAAACGCCCTGGCATAGGCCACAGCTAGCTGCCCCTGATCATACAGCATCTTCTCAAAGTGAGGAACATGCCATCTCTGGTCGGTGGAGTAGCGATGGAATCCCTGCAGAGACAGAAATAGTACACATGCACCAGAGCCCAGCACCGTCTCTGGTCAGCAGTCTGATTATACCTCCAGGGTCTTCTTTCCAAAAGAGAACACTTCATGCTACCCAAGCAAGGTGCCTCCAAGAGCCATCACTCCAGGCCATCAAACACCCAGCCCCCCTTACCTGAGCAATGTGATCATGAATCCCACCATAGGCCATCATCTTGAGAGTGTGCAGCACCATCTGCAAGGCCCGTGCGCCATCAGGGGATGCCCGGTGTAGGGTCCAGTATGTGAACAGGAAATTTAAATTGACTGCAACACAATAACAAAGCCAAGCACCTGAGGTCAATCCCATGCCCTGGGCTGCTCCCTTCTGCTGCGATGGCTCAGTTAGGAGACAATGGACTGACCTGGCGTGGGGAACTTTGGAAACTCTGAAAAGCCGCCATATTCCTCATCATATGATTCAGACAGCTGCTGGAAACACCTGGCCATCACCTCTGGAAAAGGTGGGGGCGAATCTTCCCCTTTGATGCCGATCTCAGCCCTTGCCAGCAGCGCTGACATAATCCTCTGGCTATTCTCCAAAAGGGCATTTTTGTTCTGCTTCCACTAGGAGGGAGACCATGAAAGAGCCGGAAGGTCAGTCTTTCCCCATCAGCTGCTCATGGCCTTTGTCCCCTCTTGATGAGGTTCCCTGTGTTAGTCAAATCCAGATTCTGTCTTCAGGCCCCAGTCCAGTTCTTTGGTCCAGCACCCAATGATTCCCCTCCCCAGATCAATTCTAATCAATCTCTAACCTATCCAGAGCTCTGCACCTCTTCCATATGCAGTCCATCAGTGGGTGTTTTTTCTCACTAACTGGCCCCTCTCTTGTCCCCACATCCAGTTCATTTGTCCCCCAAACACACGTCCCCACTATCCCAACCCCAAATCCAATTTTCCCCATCAACCCTCCAAAACAAACAATCAGTGCTAATGGCGATGGCTAGTCCACTCCCCAGTCCCAGGTTTCTGTGCTGTACTTTTCTGATGAGGACCCAAAAACCCACCACAAAATCTCAGGCTGCAAAAATGTATACCTGATCAGCAATTCGGAGCAGCACCGTCCGAAAGCCGACTTGGTAAATTCCATCTTCAGGAGGGAAATACGTCCCACCTACGAAGGGTTTGAGGTCAGGAGTCAGCCACACACTCATTGGCCAGCCCCCTCCACTGCTGGTGGCCTGCAAGAAAAACCATGGATAAGTGATCATCTCTCGGCCACCCCTTGGTATCATAATGTGTGTATCTAACTCAGGGATGGTGGAGAGGTTCTCTCCACACCTCTTGTCATGCATGTCCCCTTTCTTGTCATCGTCCCACGTCAGACCCACCTCCTCACCTGCACAAAGGTCATGTAAACTTTATCCACATCTGGTCGCTCCTCACGATCCACTTTTATGCACACAAAGTTGTCATTCAGAATCTTGCCGATCTCTTTGTTCTTGAAGGACTCCTGCTCCATCACGTGGCACCAGTGGCAGGTGGAATAGCCGACTGAAAACAAACACTGTCGATTAAAGAAAGGTTCCAAGCTGAATAGTGGAACAAATGTCCTACTAATGAAATCTATTCACTGTGGAATACTCTCCCAAGGGGATGCCCATTGAATGGGACAGTTACAAATCGGATTGGAGAGTAAACTTCAGGGAATGAACCTGCATTGGAGGAATGTAGGTTAAGTCACCCTGTCATTCCCATCTCTAACCCCTATGATTCTGCCCCACAGACTCTTGTAAACAAGAAGAAGCCCATTGGATAAGAACATAAGAACGGTCATACTGGGTCGGACCGAAGGTCCATCTTGCCCAGTATCCTGTCTTCCGACAGCGGCCAATGCCTGGTATTTCAGAGGGAATGAACCAAATAGGTAAACAGCAAGTGATCCATCCCGTCGCCCATTCCCAGCTTCTGGCAAACAGTGGCTAGGGATGCTTCAGAGCATGGATTTTGCCCAGTTTAAACTAGTGTTCATTTAAGGGCGAGTCTACATGTGGGAATTAACCAGAATTGATAATGCTTAATCCACTTTGGAGGTGAATTAAGCAAAACCTGAAAACAGCACTCTTATTCTGGATTAAGTGTATCCACACAGAAAGGTATTCAGGAATAGCTATAGTCATTTAAATTCACATCCTATCTTATTCTGGAATAACCTCTGTGTAGACAAACCCTAAACCTGTCTGATCCTCTCATGCTGATACAAAGTACAAGGTTATCAGGCAATCTTCTCAAATGATCTCCAGTGCCATTCACACACCAGCTTGACACAAAGATGCATGGCCTATGGTGTAATTTACATAACCACGCATGGGAAAGCTCAGTGCATTTGCTCTTGGGTTACCTGACAGAAATATCAGCTTGTTTTCTTTCTTTGATTTATCAAAGGCTTCCTGGCCCCACGGGTACCTGAGAGAAAAGAAAAAAAGGGGCTTCTGCCATGAGGGCTGCTGGGTTTTAGAATATATTTTACACTGGCTGAGGACCAGTTATAAGATGGGAGGCAATCAGTGTGCTCATTGTGGATAATCAAGTCCTATTCTGGGTTCTGGACTGTAGCACACAGTCACCTCCTGCCCCACAAGGTTATCACAAATCTGAGCATACAGGATATGAAGGGAAGAACTCCACAGCCTCAGGGTAACACACGCGCACACACACACACACAACTCCATAGCATCAGGGTGATACCCACCCCACACACACACATCAATGTCCCTAATGGAAAACTCTGATTGTACATTTAAGCTAATGGTGGGCAACCTGCAGCCCGGGGGCCAAAGGGTGCCCACCACAGATTTAAGCTGTGCTGCCATCCATCCCAGATCCCATGGACCCTACCCAGCTTCACAATTGGTAAAATGAAAGGGAAGAGGGGAAGGCTCTCTCTCTCACCAGTCCACCGGATTGTGGGCATGCTGGAGGAGGTAGGGAGACTTCTCGTTAATCAGACGGTTGGTGTAACGATGGATGCTAGATCGGCTGCTTTTCCCTCCTGTGGCCATGGCTGGGCCCCCTCTCAGAAACACAGTCCTGTGACAAGGAACACAAAGGTTTGTTAGCATCACTCATCCCCGAAGACGAGTAAGACACCAAAGTCCCAAGAACTGCTAAGGACTGGATCAGCATATGGCCCAGGCTTCTTGAGATCCCTGTACACACCCGCACAGCCCGGCGTGATCCCCGGTGGGCTGGGGGCAGCAGTGTGGTCAGTCTGTATCTGTGAATGCTGCCGGTTCCTCACTGCAAACCCAAGGCTGGAGTTGTGAGCTGTGACACTAATCTCTTGGGTTACCGCAGGGGTCTGGGTTGAGGTGACTTAGGCCCCGCCAGCACAAAGCTAGCTCAAGCACGCCCCCAGTGGGCAGGGGAAGGAGTGTTAATGCTGCCATTGTGATGCGGGAGCTGTGTCATAGCCCAGCTGAGAGCGGCTCCCACAGTCCCAGGTGCACAGCTGCAGCACCAGAGGGTTGTGTCCTCTCCCTCCAGCCAAATACCATCTCCTTAGCCATACTCCAGAAGGCTACCTGCACAGCATGCACACGGCTCTTCTCCCTAGAGCCCCCAGCCCCCAATAGGTATGCTGCTCCTTTGAGCCCACTCCAAAACCCTTCCCTTTCTGGCCAACACAGACCATCCACCGGTATAAAGCTCAGAACTGCCACCTCATTCTGCCGCAGGTACCTGTACTCCAGTCCCACAGTATGGGAGTGCCTCACAATACCCCTGCGAGGAAGGGGACACTTATCTTCCCCACTCTTCCAGCTGGGGAACCAAGGCACAGAAAGGCAAAGTGACTCACCCTCAGGTCACACGCAGTGGGCGTAGGCAACTGAACCCAGGCCTCACAAGTCCCCAGCCAGTGCCCCAACCTGGACCACACACAACCTCCTAGCACCCCAAGGAAACTCAGCCCTCAGGATCCTCTGTGCTGAACCACTCCCCCTCTCCCCCGCAAACATCTCTCCTTTTACCTCCTAACTGTACCCACAGACCTGAAAAGGCCTCACAGCCTCAGCCTTGCCTCCCTCCACAAGGAGACCAGCAACAGAGACTTTACATTTACGCAGCTCCAAAACATGCCAGATGCTCCACACACTGATCCAAAGACAAGGTCTCTCCTCGGAGTTCCCAACCTAAACAGGCTTGAAGCCAACAAAGGATAGGAAGTAACATACACAAGTAATTCAGTGTTCTGCATGGGGTCACCTTGTCTCTTGGGTCCCACACTTTTTGTGGGGCTCATCTTTTCTCACTCTCTTGCCATCATTTTGGAGGAGACCAAGGACCTGGTGGGCCTTGTGAATGGAGTAAACTCCTAAAATGGGACATGAAGGAGGAGGAGAGGATGCAGACAGGGTGGAGCAGGTCTGGAAGGAGGTTCCAGGGGGGGATATGGGAGACAGAGCAAAGACAAGAGCAAGAGAAGGGAATGAAGGGGAAGGTTAACTGCAAAGCTTGGGCCAAGAGAAGACAGGTAGAGTAGACAAAAATACAGGGGATTAGTATGGAGCGATCCTGACGTTACACAGCCTCTGGGATCAGCTCCAAAGACCGCAACCCACAAAAAAATCAATGCTGCATCAGACAGATGTACAGGCATCAGCACGGCATTGAACACCCTAACAGAGAGGAATGGGGCTCAGATTCAGGGACAGGCAGATGAGGCAGCTGATCTCTCCCTGGCCATTACCAATCAGAATGAGGATCAGTGGCAGGCTGAACAAACAGACAACTCCCGGGTGCAACACTGGGTCAGATCTAGCTGTAGAGAACACTTACTCTCATACTGCGATGAACGGAATGCCTCAGTCCTAGGGGTGGCCAAAGGGAACAGGGATATAGGGGGGCTGGCGATTTTTCCTGACCAGCAGTAGGACAGATAGGGAACCTTATTGCAACCTCCACCCTTTCTGTTTGTTGAATCCCCCAGTTGCCTCTTGTCATGCACTTAACGTGTACAGTGTTTAGCACAATAGGCCGCCTAGGTGCTGCCAGATTCAGAATACAAATCATGCCTCATAATAATGGCAGCAGGGAGGACAATACTCCTGGGTGTGGCAGAAACTCTCTCTGGGCCAGACTAGGGGGAGCAAAGGGATCATGAACTGCCAGGGACAGAGACCACTGCCCCCCCAATGGATCAGCACCAATGACAGACAAGGGGATCCTATTGGGGCAGACAACATCTCTCTTGGATCAGTATCCTAGACAGGGAGTGGGTCAGACAGAACCACCCAAGTGTCAGGAGCAGCAAGAACACAAGGGGCTCCCACCAAAACACAGAACCACACGTTCCCCCCAGCCTTTCTTCGGGGCCGGACCAAAGACAAGCCAGGGAATCTCACTGGGTCAGAGAACCACACGCCCCTTTGGAACAGCGCCAGACCGAGGGGGGCGGATCCCATTGGGTCAGACCGAGCAGCCTCCCGCCCCCAATCCTGTGGGGGGGGGGGAATCCCCCTGGGCCTGACAGAACCATCTCCCCCCCTTTGGATCAGTCCCGGGAGGGCTGCTCCCCTCGGGGATCCGGCGGGGCTGTGACCATGTCAGCCGTGTCCCCGGCTTCCCGAGCCGGCCCCAATCCCTGGCCCGGCTCCGTTCGGGCTCCCTCCGGGCTCTGCCCCGGTGCCTGCGAGTCCAGGCGGTTCGGCTCGCTCCGGCCCGGCGGGACAGCAGGCAGCAGCCGCGGCGCAGGAGGGGGGCGGAGATCATGGCCGCCGCCAGCGACCTCCTCCCGTGCTCGGGCTGCGGGGAGGCCGGCAGGGGGCGGCAGCGGCCGGCCAGAGCGCGGAGCGGCCGGACAGCCCCGGGCCCACGGGGAGGGATAGGCCCGCTGCGCCGGGGAGGAGGAGCCCGGCCGCGGCTAGGGCCTTCCGGCTGCCCGCACTCGGGGCTCGCCCTGGGGCTGAGTCCCCAGGGCCGGGGCGTCCCTGGCTCTGGGAGTGACCCTGGGGCTGAGTCCCCAGGACGGGGGTGTCCCTGGCTCTCAGTCCCCAGGATGGGGTGACCCTGGCTCTGGGAGCGACCCTGGGGCTGAGTCCCCAGGACGGGGGTGGCCCTGGCTCTGAGTCCCCAGGACCGGGGTGACCCTGGCTCTGGGAGTGACCCTGGGGCTGAGTCCCCAGGACAGGGCTCCTGGGACATTAGGCGTCAAATACGGGACTGGTGATCATCCTGCACTGCACACGCAGTCAGAGTCCCCGCCAGTATTGTCAACACCATGTATTCAAAAAGCATGAGTCAGGACTCCCCAAATCAGGAGACTGAAAACAATAATAAAACTGGGGGCTCTTTATTCACCTCCTGGGCTTTGAACCTTTAAGGGGAGGGTCACATTTTCCTGTTTTTCTCTGCAACCATGAGAGAGAGAGAGAAACATCCATTTTTTAAGAATGAATGCTGAGATTCATGTGACTCCAGGAGCTGGGGCTTTCAGAGAAATGCCAAATATCATGAGAGTCGGCGATAATCCAGAACATCTACTCTAGCCCCCACCTCTGCCCACCTGAGTGGGGAAAAGGTGTGTCCTAATCACATGCTAGCTAACATGAGGTAACTAACATCAGGTGAAAGCCTAGGGAAGACAAGGCAGTCTGTAGTTTTCACACCTTAACAACTCAAAGTAAACACTGGGGAAGCATGGGTCTGTCACCCCCTGGTAATGTGTTAACACTACAACTGCCTTGTCTTCCTAGGATTTTACCTCGTATTAGTTAACTCTTGTGAGCTAGCACGAGGTAAGTTCACACCTTTTTTTCCTGGGGAAAAAAGGCCACGCTATTCCCGATAGGATTTTTTCCCCCTTTTCCTCTACCCTTCCCCAAGTCGCTAGTGTCTCTGTGCCTTTATGCTGGTGGTTGTGGTTGTGGCCAAAAAGAGCTTCCACCACCATCTGCTACCCTCCCCCAGTGTAGATGGCTGCCTTCCCATATGTGGGCTGAGCCAATTTCCCCACTCCTGCACAAGCTGCATAAAACTCCACTGATGCTTCAATGCAGCTTGATCAGGGCAGGCCGACGTGTCAGAATGACTGTAGGAGAATCCCCCTGCTCCTCCTTAGTCACTCTGAAATCATCAGGATCTGTCTGTGCCAGATCACTTCAAAATAGCCTGTTCTTGATCTGTGGCGTTCCAGTGACTGAAACCTTCTGCGGAAGGCTAAGTGGTTTTATCACCCACCATAAGCAACAGAGGCCAATTTCACCCATGTGTAACGCCCGTGTAGTCGGACTCAGATGGAACAACCATTAACTCAATGGAGCTAAACACCAGGGATACATTTGTCCTGGGGCTCCAATGTCGTGGGATGTTTCCTTTCAGAGTGAATATTCAGAACCTACCAGTTTATGTTCACCCACACTGTACATTTTGACTGAGGGAACAGAGTAGCCTGTTAAGAGTAGCAGCCGTGTTAGTCTGTATTTGCAAAAAGAAAAGGAGTACTTGTGGCACCTTCGAAACTAACCAATTTATTTGAGCATTGTCTATGTAATTTCCTGTGGGCAGCTAACTCTAATAGCTCTCTCGTGTGAGCCCTTCTGCCTTTGCTGTTTCCTTCGTTGGCGGAGCAGCAGATTCTAGCTTTAGAGAACTGAGGTGGGGATTTTCAAAAGCACCGTAGCCTGGGTTCTACTCCAGCGTCACCACCCCATGGTGTAGCCTGATTGCTCCTGGTAACTTGACTCCCAGCCACACACAAATCCCTCACCCATGCACAGTCGTGCTAGTAACATGACTAGGCCAGCACAACTGGAGGTATAGGGCAGCCCTCACAGGCTTGTCTTCGTTACAAAGTTAACTCCTATTATAACTCAAGTGTTGCCCACTAACTTGAATCACTTCCACACACAAAAGTCCTTGGGGCAGTGGTACCACTGTATTTCAGTTAAGTTGGCTGGGCCCATCGGGTGTATAGGCTAAAGCTGGAGCCAGCACAATGTGTCAACTGCTAACACAACCATTCTAGTGTGGTTGCTGACTAGCTCCATTAAAGTGCCACTAGTCCTCCAATGCCTTCCCACCATTCTCCCCCGTACGCAGAAAGGACAGATGACTTCTCCCACAGTTCACTGGGAAAGAATCGACAGAGTGGCTCCCCTTTCTGCAGGGCAAAGAACTGGGGGATATGACCCCAGAAGGCTTAATGACTCACATGAGTGAGTGCAGCGCCAGCAGGGACATAGTGTTAATTCAAAAGAACAAGTGTTAATTCATAAGAATGGCCATACTGGGTCAGACCAAAGGTCCATCTAGCCCAGTATCCTGTCTTCCTACAGTGGCCAATGCCAGTTGCTTCAGAGGGAATGAACAGAACAGGTAATCATCAAGTGATCCATCCCCCATCGTAGCATGGCTGCTTTCACTCAAGTTCGGCTAACTCGACAGAAGTAACTTGAGTGTTGATAACTTGATATCAGTGAAAATCCCATAAGGTACCTATCTGCCTCTTTAGGTGCCTAAATAGCTTTAAACATGTGGCCCTTAAGTTCTCTGATTCATTTATAAAATGGGGTTCATGATGGAGACCCACCTTTGTACAGTGCTTTGAGATCTATGGATGAAAACCACTCAATAAATATTAAGTATTATTATTTATGAGTCCTTCATGGTCCTGAACAATGAACAGTCTATTACGGACCCAATCCCTCTTAGGTTTGGTATCCAGATCCGGATTCCCTGGAATCCAAGGTCTTTTGGGAAAGCAGTGGAGAACTATGTTCTTGTCTATGAGTTCACAGTATGGCCCGAGAGATGTATTTACCTCCTCTGGATGCTTATAATGGACCACAACATGAATTAAGCACATGCAGAACAGCTCCCAACTGTTTGCACTTACTCTTCAGCTACAATAATTTGGTGTTTCACCCAGAGAAACAATGAGGATACATTAATAAAATTCATCCAGTACATGAGAGAGGACAATCTGCCAGAAAGTAGAGTGCAGCAGTATAGAGCATCTGCCAACCTACATCACATCCCACACCAGCTCTGCGTGGCTGGGTTCCTCCTTGTCTGCAGTCCCATGTCGGTTGGAGGCCCAGCACTCGCTTGCCATCACGCCTAGAAAGAAAACAAGGCTTGAAGGGTTTGTTGTGCCTTTTTTCCCTGCCCGGCATCAGCTTTTCTGAGCCAAGGAGGTTGCTCCACTCCAGGCTCCTTCTGCAGCTGCCTTATTATTCAATTAACTACTCGGCATTGATCTGCTTTCAAGTGCCACAGGGTAACCTGCACTCCCCCCCAGCCCAGCTCACACCAAAGCGGAGAAGGACTGGGCCACATTAACCTCCTCCTGCCTCCTGTTAGCTCTTGAGCATCGATTTCCTATTTGTGCAGCAGTGAGGAGAAAAAAGAGGCCTGACAAAGCACAATGCTGTCCTTTTACTGGCGTTTATTAATGACACTGTGGGAGGCAAAGCACATTTTTGCTAAGGGGGGTTGATTCAGTGCTGCAATGGATTGGCTCCCCCCCGCCAGCCCCGGCCCCGCGACTCCATGTTTGTTTGCTGCAGGATGTGAAGAGAAGCTGGTCTTAAATAATTGTTGTCATGAAGGTATGAAACAAGCAGCGCTGCTTGGTAATTGCCAGATGAGTGATCATTCCCCCAAACCCCGGCGTCAGCGCCTTGGTGAGCTGATTTGAATTTCCAAACACTTGGAGTCTGACGGGTACAATGTAGCTGCAGTGCCCGGAGCACAGGGAGCCTGACTAAATTGATTACCTGCTAAACCCAGGCAGATTGTTTCTATTTTGTTCCTGCTGTGCCTTTTGGAGGGGGTGGAGATGGAGGGGTGTTATGTAACACAGGAAAAGCTTTTGCAGCAAAAAAGATCCACGTGCAGTGCAGATTTCAGGACTGCAAAGGCAGGCCCCTTCGAGAGCTGGAATATATGACATTCGCTTCTTCCCCAGCGGATGGCTTGAAATGTTTTCTTTCTTTTATTTTTTTTTATTTTATTTTTTGCTTTACGTCTTGGCTTGATGATCTTTTAGTAACAGCTATAACACCTTGTTCCACTGGCATCTTTTCTCTGAAGCCATGTCAGCTTTCCCCATTGCCCCTCCATCCTGACCCCTTAAGAGAGGAGTCTTCAGGCTCTGTGTTCATTCAGAATTAGCAGTCCACCACCGCTTGCTATGCTCTGCCCCCCTGCCATAGGGGGCTCATTCCAGCCTTGGGTAAGAAGGGAGGTCAGGGTCCATGTTGGTTCAACTCTGCCCTAGAAGAACCCTTCACACTTCAACCCCATTTCAGCCCCCGCGTGTTGGGTTGGAAGGTGATCACCAGTTGGAGTCAGGCAAAAATTCCCCCATGCCATTGTAGCTGGGGTGGGGGTGCTGCCTCCCTCTGTAGCCTTTGCCACTGGGCATGGTCAAAGCCAAGAGAATGGCACAGATGGATCAGTGGACTTGTTCCAATACTATTCCTGTTCATCCTCTAAGTTACACTGAAAAGGCTCTGGAATTTTGTGGTGGCTGAGAACAGCGAGGGATCTTTGCAAACATGGTGGAGGTGGCCCTGTCCGGTCTGTAAGGAGCCTGTGCAGCAGTCTGTGCTCCGAGAGACAGCCCAGAAAGTGAAACTTTGGGAGGAGGGGGTCAAAGGTGGGTTTAAACCATCTATGCTTAGGGTGTCTGCAGTTTCCGGTATAAACTAGAGCAGTCCTGGGGGTGCTCTAACTTCTGGCAGCCAACACTGAGCTGTGCTGAAGCCCAGATTCCCCCATTGAGCAGGATGCTACTGACCTGTCCCCAGGCATGGCCTCTGCACTGGGAGCTACCTGTAAAGGGGGCAGCATAGGGCCACTTACATTGACCCTACAGTATCATAGCAGCCCTGCAGCCCCTGTATGTTGCCAGAACAGTGTACAGAGTCTGGGGTGGTGGCCAGAAGTGGACCCCCTGTTACATGACAAAGGAGTTTCCCATTTTACTGTAATTCATTTGGGGAGAAAGCTTGTAACTCGTCAAGAGTTATAGTAATTGTGAGACGTGTATGGGTGATATTTAAGGAATAATGTAATAGGGTTGCCAGGTGTCCAGTTTTTTACCAGAACGCCCAGTCGGAAAGGGACCCTGGCGGCTCTGGTCAGCACCACTGATCAGGCCGTTAAAAGTCCGGTCAGCGGTGCAGCGGTGCTAAGGCAGGCTCCCTGCCTACCCTGGCTCCGCACAGGTCCCGGAAGTGGCACGCATGTCCCTGCAGCCCCTAAGCACAGGGGCAGCCAGGGAGGCTCCACGTGCTGTCCCCGCTCCGAGCATCAGCTCTGCAGCTCCCATTGGCCAGGATCCATGGCCAATGGGATCTGCGGGGGCGGTGCCTGCGGGCTAGCGCAGTGTGCGGAGCCTGCCTTAGCCCCGCTGCGATGCCAACTGGGAGCCACCTGAGGTAAGCGCCGCCTGGCTGAAGCCCAAACCCCAAACCCCAAACCTCCTCCCACACACCACTCCTCCCAACTCCCTGCCCCAGGTTGGAAACCCATCCTGCACCCCAACTCCCTGCTCCAGCTCTGAGCCCCTCCCGCAACCTAACTTCCTCCCGGAGCCCGCACCCTGTACCTCCTCCCGCACCCCAACTCCCGACCCCAGCCCCCTCCTGCACTTCAAACCCCTTGTCCCTGGCTCCACCCCAGAGCCCGCACCCCCAGCTGGAGCCCTCATCCCCTCCCGCAGCCCAGTGAAACTGAATGAGGGTGGGGAAGAGCGAGTGATGGAGGGATGGGGGATGGAGTCAGTGGGGGCACGGCCTTGGAGAAGGGGTGGGGTGGGGCAGGGCAAGGGTGTATGGTTTCGTGCAATTAGAAAGTTGGCAACCCTATTAGGTAACTATATTGAACGTCTGCTGTATGGACTTGGAGTAAAAGTTAATCACCAGGGGATAATGCGTCTCAGTGGTAGCCCATTCAAGCAGGAGGGAGTTGTCACCCTGCCTTGGTTAGCCACTGATGTAATACCAGGCTCAATTGTCTAGCCTTGTTCCACCCCAAGACATTCAATGAAAAACTGTCAGAGACAACCGCAAACAATCAAAATCGCTTGGAGGTAAAAAAGGAACATTACAACAGATGGGGGAATCACCTTGGCTCTGGATAAAGACAAAAGAATGTTTCAGTATAACACAGGGTGGGGAAAGGCCTCTGGATCCATTCACTGAGCAGACATCTTGGGGAGCGGGGGACGTGCTCATGAAAAATTGGATACTGGTTCCCGTGAAGCCAGCCAGCCAACCCTGCAACAGGGGGAACTTTGAGGGGAAAACCTACTTTATTAGCTAGGAAAGGTAACTGTGAGTAAGTGTAGATCCTAGTTTGCGTTTGATGATTTTGTTTTGCATTGTAACCTTTTGTTTTCATCCCTGCAACTTGTTTCTAGGAGAATCGCTATCCTTTCTCAGATAAACCTTCTTTTGTTTTATTACAAGTGCTGTGTGCTGGCGGGGGAGGGCGGACGGGTGTTAAGATAAAACTGGCGCACTGAGACACACTGCTCTTTGGGGGCAGAGGATGTGGGATTTTTGTGAGTAGCCAGTGCCAGGGACCAGCTATCACAGGGGAACGCTTCAAAGGGACTCAGGGACTGGGCTGCAGGGATTGTTAACCTGCAAGGCGAAATCAGGGCTGGCATAACCCGTAGGAGAGTGGTTTGAGGGGCTGACAGGCTTAGGGAGTGGACACCAGCCACCACAGGCCAGACTCCCTCTGGCTGGAGGCAGGGGGAGACAAGGTGACTCAGGCCTGGGGACCCCATGAAATCTCACACACACAAGTGGGATCTGATTTTTTCTCGGGAGGAATATTGTGCTTTCCATCTAGACGACATTAAACATCCACTCATGCTACCCAGTCGCTTTTGCCCCTCTAGCGCGCTATCACTGCCTTTGAGATGGGGGAGCCCAGTCTGGGCCTGCTCCCAGGCCACACATGGTGGCCCCTCTGGCTCAATGTAAAGGCAGCCTGGACAGAGGGCTAAGCTGAGACTGCCTGTGAGCTGACACGTTAGCCATGTTTATCGTTCCATAGGAGAAGATGGTGTTGACATGCCCACGTCCCCCACACAGGCAAACAACAAACCATCTCCAAAGAGCTGCCAAGGGAACACAGGGTGACCAGATGTCCCGATTTTATAGGGACAGTCCCGATTTTTGGGTCTTTTTCTTATATAGGCTCCTATTACCCCCCACCCCCTGTCCCAATTTTTCACACTTGCTGTCTGGGAACGTAGTTGGGCAATTGCAGAAATATACCCCAAGCAAAGCAGAACTGAAATCCCCTCTCTCTGCTCCACGGGCAGAGGATCTGCAGGCCAGCCGTGAGCAGGATGCTCCTCGCAACGACCGCGCAGGGGCCTGGCTCAGTCAGAAACAGTCCTTGTCCTTCAGAGCTCAAGGCAGCAAGTCCCTGGCTCATTCTTTTAAAGAGACAGCCCCCGTTGCTTTGACACTGGGAACAGCTCAAATTCCTGCTCGCCAAACTCACCCAGAAGGCCTGGCAAAAGATTCCAAGTGGGGGCAAGCAGCAGCTGAGCACTGCTGAGAGGTCCGACAGACTGGGAGCAAGGCCGTGCTGGAGAGAGCTCCAGGGCGGGAGGAGGGCGTTCACAACTGGAGGGGGGAAGCAGAAGGGCATTTCTCAGGGAGATTCTCAACCCTGCTCCAGACCCTCTGTGCCT
Source organism: Chelonia mydas (assembly GCF_015237465.2). NCBI lineage: Eukaryota > Metazoa > Chordata > Testudines > Cheloniidae > Chelonia > Chelonia mydas. The sequence continues at coordinate 13,504,125 of NC_051254.2, forward strand.
CTGCACTGGATGCACGAGCCAGAAAAAGCCTGAAAATGGCTGGGGGAAAAGTCACTGAATTGGGCCACCATAAGCATCTCTACATGCTGGTTCCCTTGCCAGGCCTGGTGCAGGGGATGTCCCAGGAACATGGGGTGTTGCCCATTGCACCAGGGAGTCTGGGCTGCAGCAGCCCAGAGGCTGCCCAAGGTGGAACCCCCAACTGCTCTAATTTACACCAAGGACCATTTTGCCCCTTGTAGCAGGTCAGAATTGGGAGGGCACAAAAGTGGCTGAAAGCCACGTGGAGGCACAGCACAGAGTCTCATCCCAGATATGGGGAACAAGACACAGGAGTTCTGGGAGGAAACCAGCATCCCTGTGATAGATGCTTTATAAATCCATCCAGGCACACGCATGGTTCCTAACACCATAGCGTCAGCGGGCCTGATTCCCCACTGCCCTGCCCTTTGTGTAGCATTTACACTGGCACGACGTGGGTGAGAAATGCTGGCAAACCAGAATGGCAGCATTGTAAACTCACTTGGCAATGGTGTAAATGATGACCCAAGGTGTGAGGCAAGTGTGAATGCCAGAGATAGGGCAGCTATAAAAAAGGGATGGGTCTGGATCCAGAGGCCAGGCATTGCTGTGGAGGCTGACGGGCAGACGGTAAAAGACACAGAAGGGGGAAGCAAAGCCTTCTTCAAACTTAGGAAGAGAAATAAAGGGTAAAGCCCAGACCAGTGTCCTGGGAAGTCAGAAGCCCCACACCGAAATACACTAGAATATTTTATTGTTTTACAGCCAGTTCATGTTTTCCTACGTTCAGTTACAGCCACGAAGTCTCCGCTGCCACTTTAGAAAAGTGTGAAACGTGTGCACTAACGAGCTAACAACTGCCCGGCCACTCCCCCTTCCCAGTCCCATCACCCCTCCCTCTGCTGTGTTAGTGTCTCAGAGTCCTCGTCTCCCTCTGCACCGGGGTCTAATGGAGTTGGCATGGAGTCCTCAAAGTGAGACACAGCTGGTACTCAGGATATTAACCTCACACTGTCCCCAGCCTACAGTCCCAGCTCATTAGCCCTTCCTCCCCCACTCCAATGTATTTCCCACACAGCACCGCAGTCTTGGCAGGAGAGCTTTGAGAGGCTGAAACTGGGATCCAGTAGTTGAAGCTATCCAGGCCTGTGTGGGTTGTCTCAGAAGGGTTTTGTCTCTTGTTGAGTTTAAGGGAGATGGGGTCAGGCTGGGAGGATCTGCACTAAGGCCGATGAACACATGGGGAACATCCACAAAGGATCAGCGTTCCGAAGGTCAGTGCCCCATGGAGAACAGTTCAGATGACAGCATCAGCGGAAAAGGGTTCCAAAGACCAGCACCCAAGCAGAGTAACATCCAGGTGACAGCAGCTGAGAAACCGGGTTCCCAAGAGTGACACCCAGATGTGGGGGAGGAAGACATCTGGATAAGGCAGGCAGAGAAGAGGGTCCCAAACATTAGCATCCAAATAGAGGAACATATGGGTGACAGCAAGAGAGGAAGAGGATTCTCGGGATCAGAGTTCAGTCATCCCCAGGGCCACGGGGAAAAGCATACAGGTGACTGGCAGAGGAAAAGAATTCTAAGGGGTACTCCTCCTGTCCCTGGGAACATCCTGACCTTCAGCAAGCGTTGGGGCGGCAACTCTCAGCAAGTGATTGCACCTTCCATGCAGATTATAGAAGGATTCCTCTATCCCACTGACGGGCCCAGGATGATCTCTAAGAGATCTACAGTGACTAGAAAATGACTGTTAAGATGCTTTATACTGGGCTCTCTGTGTACCAGCATACGGTGCTGGAGAGTGGAGGACCCTAGATAATTAAAGCCCTTTCTTAGGGACCCTCCATCTACTCTGCAGATCATGGGAATGCCAGCTGATGACAAGAGTGCCCTTATTGCCGTCAAAGGCAGATCTAGCCATCCTTTACCCGCCATGCTGGAGCAGGTAGTTCTAGAGCACTTCAAGCAAGGAGATTCATGCTAACTGTGTCTCTGTAACCTGGGCAGGTGTTGGGTTAGGAGTTGCAGGTGAATGGTTTCCTCCATCACAACTAATGAACTGGTGCCCACAAGGCCTTTGCTTGAGAACACGCAAAGATTTCCATAATAGCTGGGGACGGGACAAGACAGACTACATGTAACAGATCCAGAGACTTCAGAGGAAAGGGTTCATCACGCCCTGTGAGGCGGGGGGAAGAGCAGAGCCCGTCAGTGGCAACAAAGGCTGAGGCAGGTTACTGGGTAGCTGTGGAAACGGCCCTGCGCCGGCCTGCGGGAAGGCACTCATGGAGACGGGGAGGGTCATTGGGACACTGCTGAGTGGAAGAGGGAGTGAAGCACTGTAGGTCATGGAGTTCATGGTCATCCCCGTGGCCATGCCTGGCACTGGGGAGCTGGTCCTCATCTGATTGAGTGTTGGTTTGGTCTGGTCACTGATGCTGAATGGGTTTGTGGGAGAAGGTGCACTGAGACCTGTCAGGAGAAAGTACACAGCATCATCAGGGATACAGCCTACAAGACGGGAAGTTAGGGGATAGGGTTAAAGGTCAAGGCTAATCACTAGTCTCAAAACACACTGCTATTAAATTCAACTGCTAAACCGATGAGTCAGGAACATTCAGGGTTTGACTCAACCCCAGAAATTCAGAGAGAAGACTGAAAAATTTAGCTTGAGAAGTTAAGTTCAAACCAAAGTTTCTGCCAGGAGTTTCAGGCTGACCTCCGTTTCCTGGCCAGGATCAGAACTTTAGTGTGGTTTTGTTTTTCACAGTGATACTAAGGGCAGAGCTCAGTCACTGTAGGTGCTGCATGTTAAACCAAGTCATTGTGAAAATGTTCCCACTGGTCCGCCCACCATCCTTTTGTGGCCTTCTGATTCACATCAGCTCATGAGCCCCTCGAAGGTCCCACCTGTCATCCTTACACAGCCCGCCAAGAGCCTCAGGGTACATCTACACTGCAATGTAAGCCCAGGATTAGTAGAACTCCAGCTAGCAGACCCTGGGTTTGGTAATTTAGGGCTTGAGCATCTACAGTCATTTGTAACCCCAGGTTAGGAATTGCTGAACCCTGGGTCCCCCAGCCTGGGGCTCCAGCATCTACACTGCATTGCGCGGGCCCAAGTTCAACCACCCATATCCCAGACTTCCTATCACCCTCCCAAAATGTGGCTAGCTCTAGTCTTTTGTTCGTGGTGCAGCGTGGGAAAATCTGACTCTCCACCAAACTGGACAACGAAAGCTGGCCCATGGGACTGTGGGATACTTTTTGCAGATTCCCAGAGCACAAGTTCAGTGGGGCTGCGTTTACATTGCAAAACAACAGGGCTTGAACCCTGGGTCTCGGGTTGACTCAGGCTCGGACCCTTCACCCCTGTGGGGTCCTGGGACCCTGGGTTAGTGCAATTTGTGTGTAGACAGAATGGGAATTAGGTTTGAGCCTGAGTTTGAACCCTGGGCTTATGCTGCAGTGTAGGCATACCCTCAGAAACCACCCAACATCCTTCAGCGGCCTTTTTGACTGGGCCCTGCGCCCCATGACCCACCTGATAAAAATGGATTATGAGTCTTCAGGGTTGCAGGGGCAACCACCAAGGAGTCCAAATTCACCAGGGATGAGGCAGTTGGGCCAAGAAAGGACTCTGGAGTTTTACAATCTTTCCTCTCTTTGTCAGTGTCAGTAAGAGAGTCTCCTAAGCCCGCAAGATCAAAAACGTCTGTGTTCTTCACTCCATTCTGCTTGGTGCTGGGAATCAGGTCACCAAACAGGTCCAAATCTAGAACAAACAGCAGAGACTGAATAGCATAACCAAGATGGGATCATGAATTTCAAGAGAAGAACAGGCAGAAGTGTGGACTGTCACGTGAGAGAGAAGCAGAGACGTTGTCTCTCTCTTCTGACTGTTGTGTCTTGAAGAATCACAAAGCACATTCTTGGATTGCCTTCACAAACTCTTCCCTTTTATCTGGGACAACCTTTCCTTAACACAGAAAGTTGTTGCAGGGAGTCTAGCTCAGAAGTAGCTGTCTCGGCTTCAAGAAGCTGCGCCCTCTGTCTGCTCAGCAGCCGTTCGCAGCATGCATTGTTGCCAGACTCAGAAGACAAATGTCAATGGAAGTTTGCCCCCATCTGATCCCAAGTATTTCTAGCTAATGGAAAAACAGTAGCTTGCACGGACTCCACCTTCGCCCATGTGCAAACACTTCAGGATAGTTAACCCTTGCGTCAGATGTCTAACACAGAGATGACGACAGTGAGAGACTTTGGGGCCAGTAGCCATATGACATGGTAAGTTATAATCATGCAGATGTATGCCACAATATGAAACAAATACACCCTCTCACAGAGCCCCAGGGAAGCTCCCACCCTCACCTGCAGACACACCCGCCAACTTCCCCATTGTTCCACAATGCCCTATTTACCCTTCCGGCCCCAGCACCCCTGATCTGTTAGGACTCTCTTACCAACAGGGCTGTTAGGCTTGATAGAGGATGGGGCCTGTGAGCTCTCATGTTCCAGCTGCTCTGTCGGCTGGGGCGGTTTCGCAAACAAGTCAAAAGTGACATCACCTGAAGCTGAGGGGAAGAAAGGAGACAGACAGACCCAGAAGGGAAGCAAGGGGAAGGAAGAGAGGAGATGAAGGAAAACAACAGAGGAAGGACAGAGGGAATCAATTTTTAAAAGGGACAAAAATGAGGCAAGACAAGCAGAGATGGGGAGTTAGGGGTTAAGGAGAACATAGAACACCAGAGAGAGGGAGAAAGGAATGAATTAGATCAGTGAGTCCTGAAGCAAGCTGTATGAATGAGCCACCGAGTCCAGATCAGTGACCCACTGACCAACCAATGCCAGTGGATGAGACAGAGAAACTTAGCATACAAGGGAGGGCCCACTTCATACATGCCATCCTCTGCAGCCCGGCAGGCTTCCCTGATTGTTAGTGCCTCAGAAGACAATGGGAAGGTATGTTCAGACCAATCCCAGACCCGTAGGGACAGGCACGCCCCATGACTCCAGAAATCTGTCACCCTTCATTTCTATCCTGAGGCCTGCAAAGACTGAGCAAAGCTAGCAACCCAAAGAAGTGCCAGTTACCTGAATTCCTTTCTCTAAAGGAAAGAATCATTGTTGAGAAATACTTAAATTCTGAGCTCTGTTGGGCAGGGGCAGGGACCATCTTTTGTTGTGTTTGTACAGCACCTTGCACAGGCGGGCCCTGGTACCATAGCTCCAAAGCACAATGGCAATGCAAATAATACATAAATAATCATTAATTAATAATTAAGGAAAGGAAAAGTTATTCACTAGGGGCCAGACTCTGATTTCATTCACATGGATTTAAATTCAGAGTAATTTCACTATGAATATATGTCAGTGTAAATGAGATCAGAATCTGGCTTCTTTTAAATACCCATTCCTCCACTGATTTCAGGTGAGTTACTGCAAGTTTACACCACTGTAACTCAGATCAGAATCTAGCCCTAAGAAATTTGTTCCCTCAGAAAGTATTCTTTGTCTGCAAATTTGTGCTTCTATTCATTGTGGCTCTGTTTCCCCCATGTAGGCCTTACCAGCACTGGTATCACACTGTGTAGTCCAACTCTTGTAGCTTTCTTTTCCCAGAGGGACTAATGTAAATTCCTCCATCACACACTACTGTCCTCCTAGGGGTTTCCCCTTTTGGCATTGCAAGGGCTTTCACCATACACTGGACAGACCTGATCTGTGGTTTTGTTATTCTTCTCCCAGGGGGCTGTACCGTTTTCACTACAACTCTATTTTGTGTATAGACATGGCTAAGAGTGGGTCTATGTCTCCCAGCGTGTTCAAGATTTAGGCGAAAAAGCTGTTACATTCTCCTCCTCAGGAGAGGGGATCAGAGTGGAGTTGGCAAAGACATTCCCTGGGAAGGAAATACAAGATGTAGGTATTGGCTGAGATTTTTAGAGGATCAGAGGAAACTGGATCCCAAAAGAAGATGTGATGGTAAGTAACATGAGGATGGCAGGAAGAATGATTCCGAGCTTCAAGTAGCAATGGAAACTGATGAACAAAATGAGCTTCTCTTACCTGCCCTGGGAGGATTGTCAACGACACCTCCCCAAGGATCAGCAGCACAAGTAGCATCAGCGGAAGCTTTAGAAGGTGGGGATGCCTTTACCCAGGCATCTGCTGATGACAGACTTGAAGAGAGGGGGGTCTTCTCCCAAGGGTCAGAGGAGGAGGAGGAGACTATGGGAGGAAGATCCCAAGGCCCAGTGGAGGTCTGGTTGATAGATGCTGCCATCTGGTTTAGAGGATCCCCGGAAGCAGCCGGGATTGGAGCCCAGGGGTCTGCAGAGGGGCCCCAAGAGGCTCCTGCTGGTTCCACACTGGACTTGAGACCTGAAAGACACACAGGAAGATGTGGAACACAGGCAGGGAACCATTCAAAGGCACTGCAGAGAGCACTGAAACACAGCCAGGGGTGAGGCAAAGGGGCAAATAGGTTAGAGAGGAGCAGGAGAAAGAAAGAACAGAAAAGAACAGGTAATCAGAAAAGAAACACATAAAGCAAAATGAGGCCAGAAGGCAGGGCACATTTAGTAATCAGCCCATGTTTACCATTTGTCACCCTTCTTCCTTCATTTCTCGTTTCTGTTCAATAGCCCAGGTGTGGTTAAAAGCTGCTATGACAATGCAGTGAGTGAGCAGAGGATAAGGGGAAAGGGCAGACAGAGAGAACACAAGCAAAGATTCTTACTGTTCAGTTTCCCAGAATTGGACAAGGACAGAGCTGGAGGGGAGAAGGTTCTGCCATTCTCCCAAGCATCAGCAGATTGAGAGTTGCACCCACCTGGAATATCCCATGGGTCAGCTGAAACATGGGTTGAAGTTACTGGCGCTGGTCCAAAAATGTCTGCCAGCTCCACAACAGAGGACTAGAATTGTAAGGAGAAAAAGAAACAAGTTAAGGCTCAGGGATACCTGCAAGGCCTCGTCCGATATTGCTCCTGGAGCGAAAGGGGCTACTAGAGGGGTTTTTCCCAGGTAACCCCAGACCTCACCCTATACTTCCTGCAGAGAAGCAACCTAACCTTAGATCTGGGCAGGAATGGTCTGATTTGGCTCCTCTCAGTAGTCAAGAAATACGTCATTTAAAATCTCTTCCAGCTAAAGCTTTTCGTGAATGCAGTGCTCACGCACAAAGCCAGGGGGACAGCAAGGTTAGTTGAACTCTTCTACTTATGCAGAGCAGAAACAGGGCAAGCGTCTCCCAGCCCGTTCAAGCCCATCCTGGAGGGACAATCCAGGGGTAATTCAGTGTCCCTGGTCAGGCTGCTAATGAGGTGTGAACTGCTATGGCGAGTCTTTTTTTTTTAATCATGCAGACATGAAGAATTACACAGAGATCACCAGATCAAGTCACATACACCACTGAACAGCCATCAAGGAATAATCCCTTTGCTCATTACCAATCTAGGATAGATTTGAACCAGAGACCAAGAGATGAAATGTTCTGTACCCCATTATATATCTCCACAGCCATCCAGACCACCAGCTAAAGCTTTTCACCTGACTTTTCTTCATCTTATCCTCTTCTTCCTCCTCCTTGATACCCGTGTGGGTCTCTTCCAGTGCCCTCTGTAGCAGTGAGTTCTCTCCTTGGCATGCCCTCACTTCCTGCAGTCAAAATGGACAGTGCATGTCTGGGATGTGAACAGTAAAGACACAGGATAAAGGATCACCGATGTGCACTGACTCTCTACAGAGAGACCAAGGGCAGGGGTTGCTGTGCATTACAGTTTCGGTCATTAGCCAGCGGCAGCCTTGTTTTATTTTACTGATGTATTTGCACATTTCATGATAAATCCACGGATAGGAATGTTCAGCGCACAGCTTTAAGAGCAGTGAATGTAAGTTTACAGCCAAGCAGGCACCAGAAGCAGAAGGACTGGGGTACACCACTTCCCAGGAAGACACCAAGCAAGGCAGAAAGTTGCACAATGTTTAATACTCCAAAGGTCTATTTAGAAACTCATGAAGTTAGAATCCAAGAAGAGGAAAGTGCCCTTTGATCTGCGGCATTTGGGGTACCTTCTCATGCTCCTTTTTGCTCAGGCTGAGTGCTATCTGCAATTGCAATTCTTCATCTGTGCTGGTGGCTGGAGGAAGTGGCTGCTGCCAATGAAGGAGAACTGAATGAAATTGCTTCTTTGACCCGAGGTCTCTGTATTTGCTACCAAATTATCCCCTTCCTTGTAACCATCTTTCTTTCAATCCCTCACCTGTTATACAGTAAGTTTTTCTATTCAGTCATTTATCCATTCATCTGGTGCTACTCTTTCTTCCATCTAGCTAGTCAACCACCGATCTTAATGTCTATTCTTTCATCCATCCATCATCCATGCACCAATCCATCTGATCTTTCCTTCATATACAATCGGGCTCTCTTTCCTTTTCCATCCAGCCATTCACCCACCCACTGTTTTGTTTGTCTGTTCATCTACTCTTCTAGCACTCTGCCCATCAATCCATTGCTGGAGGGGCTGGTTTAGAAGCTTCTGGTTTGAAACACCAACACCTTGAAACCACCAGTTTGAATCCTGGCACAGTTGACTTAGCCCTTCACATTTTTTAGATACATACATGCAGCTTCTTATGCAAAGTCTTTGAGGTGAGGTCGTAACACCAACATCCCATCTGTACTACATGAACATAAAAGATCCCATATCACTTTTCTTAAGTCCTCCCACTGTGGTGCCATAAGCTGGCTGCTGCGCTCCACCTCAGAGGTGGCTGCACTTCAGTGACGTTGTCTTGTAAAGCACTATGGGATCCTTCAAGATGAAAGGTGGTATATTAATGTAAGATGTTGTGTGTCCACTATTATTTGACATACAAACGCCTTGCCACTTCAGACTCATCTGGGCCCGATAAGATTCTATCTTGCATTGTGTTTATGGCTATAACTTTTCTTTAGACTTTTAGCTGCTTGGCTTGTCAGGCCTCTAACCATACAGCTTCCCCAGTGACACTTCTTCCCCTTGCTGAGGTCAGAGCATATCAAGGGCAGCCCTTGCAAAAGCTAAACACTTTGCAAACTGCTCAGGAATTCAGTGGATATTTCTGCTCTTTTATCTCCAGGGGAACATCATTAGCAGATCTTCCCTTAATAACATTGATAAAGAATAACAACAGCTCCTAGCATTGCTATAGCAGTTTCTGAGGATCAGAGAGCTCTACAGGTGTTACTGGTTAATCCTCAACACCCTTGTGATGACAGCATTATCCCCACTTTTCAGATGGGAAAACTGAAGTGCAGATGGTTAAGCAAAGATCTTATAGTTCAGGGGTGGCCAAATGTACTGATCCCCTGAGCCGCATACAACAATCTTCAGAAGTTTGAGAGCCAGGGCACATGTGCCAAGGCTCCAGGCTTCAGCCCTGAGGGAGGTTCCTGACGGGGCTCAGGGCTTCAGTCCGGCTCCTGCTGAAGTCCAAAGACCCCCCTCCCCACTAGGCAGAAGCCACTACCCCACCACCCCGCTGCAGGCAGAGGTCCTGTGCTTCCCCCTCTTCTCAAGTCTGGTAGTTGGAGAATGGGGGGAAAGACATGGGGGGCTCTGCGAGCTGCACTTTAATGGTAAAAGAGCCACAGTTTGGCCACCCCTGTTGTAGTGTATTAGTGGTACAGCCCATAGGACAACCCAAGACCTTACTCCCAGTCACATCCTTACAACTGTGGACCATGTTTCTTCTCTCAACCAATGATAAAACTAAACAGATTTATGTGCTGCGATAAACTCCGTCCCTCCTTCCACCTCATCACTAACTGCTGGAACAGCAGGGGTTCCAACTTCATCCAACAGGCACACAAACAGCCCAGTGAAATACTGCTACTCCGCATGTTGGAAAATATTCAGATCTTGTCTTCAGTGTAAAACGCTACCACATTGGGGGCCTCATTATACTACGGATCAGTCTTGCAGTGGGGGCAGGACCAGACTGCATTTTGACCATGTCCCTTCATGCTGAAAACTTGGATTTGGTGAACACAGAGTTTGGGCCCTTCTCCACTAAAAGGTCAAACTATGCAGATGGGACCACAACTACCAGCCACACCTATTCACAACCCTACAGAATCCTTCAGCAAGGCCTGATGGTCTGTGAGAACTCATTGGCGCTAAAGCAGCCAGGAGCAGTGGCAGAGGGCTATTCTGCATGAAACAGTTTGACCTAGATGCAGGAGTGGCTCTGGGGTCCCATTACTTGGAGTGGGGGGCAAGTACTTTGGGACCCTGGGAGGTCACTATTTTAGAAACAAAACAACCTTCCAGGAGTCCAAGGGCTAGTTAGACCCCTGGAAACTCTTGGATTTTAAGAGTTTAAAAAAGGAAAACTTGGCTCCTGTGTCAATGGTTAGCTGTGAAAGGATGAAGACTCACCAGTCTGTCGCTGTTCCATTGTTTAATATTGGATAACTTTGTACATATTTTGGCCTTTTTGACAATAATGTGGGGCCCCTTGAAGACTGTTGGAGGGAGGAGGAGAAACAAATGTCCCTTTTGCCTACCCCCTTCCCCGGTTGTGCCTGGCCTACCTAGATGGGTGGTTCTAATGAGCTTCTCTTTGACTAGCACGTTCCTTCAGCACTAACCACAGCAGCTTCCCTGATAAGGTTTGGGAAGCTACATCTCTGGGACAAAAATAGGGACACAAGTTCTCTGAAGTCCATCCAAGAGCTTCCAGGAAGGGAAGGGTGGGAAGCGGTAACTATTTTGCTCAAACAGGGATGGTGACCATGTAGGTAGCAATCATATAACCAGCCAGGCCTCCAGCAACTGTGTGTGGCTCCAGCACAAAGAGGAATGCTAAGGCCTAGAGCCATGCCTGGCACAGGGACAACTTCAACCACCAGAGGCTAAGCCAGGAGAAGGTGTTTGAGAGACATTTTGGTCCAACCAAGCTTAATTTAAATATAGACTACAGTGAGGCGGGAAAGCCCTGACCCTGGAAGTGTCACCCAAAGTGTCCCTCAGTGGCTTTGTCCTCCTCAAATATCATCAGTATCATTAGCGAGAGGCAGTGCCAGTTAGCGTTAATCTCAGACTGTGTGTGTGTGTAAACAAACAGTCACTGCCTGGAAAGGGGGAAGCAGATCAGCTGATAAGAGAGCTGGGGAAAGTACATGAAGGACACATGATCTAGGCTGGGATTTTGGGGCTGACTGTAACATGATGAATATAACAGCGAGACGGGAACCCGTTAGGTTATCTTGTCTCCCCTCCCCTGCCCCTGGCCAAGGCAGAACTGCTTTCTACGATGTCTTCCAGACCTTTGTCTAGCCTCATTTCAAATGATCCAAAGTGACTTAATTAAACACAGTCATGTGGAATAAACTTAGTCATCCAATGCCCACACACTAGCACAACCACATTCAAATCACAGCTAGAGTCACCAGTACATGGACCAGTTCTGCAGGATGTTTGCAGTTCCTGGTACAGAACCCATTCTCCCCAGGGGGACACAGGTTCTCCCTGGTATCTGCCAAGGAAATAACAGAATCACTCTGGGCACATCAGCATAAAACCTTCATGGTTAAAGTAATAGAATCAGAGTAATTTATACATGAAAGACAATGGGTGAAATCCGGGCCCCATTGAAGTCAATGGCAAAACCCCCATTAACTTCAATATCATCAGGATTTCACCCAATGTATTTAGAGCAGCTGATTACATATGAGCTGTTCGGAGTCCTGATTCCACATCTCCAGACGGAATTCTATTTACCTTCTTTGAAACCACCTGATGGTACATGGAAAGGGACAGCGGCGTATTAATGCCGAGGCCAACAAGGCCTAGGCCTAGGGCGGCAAATTTGCAGGCGCGGCAAATTTATAATAGCAGCCAGAGGCTGCTTCCCCCAGAGCCGGTTTGCGCCCTCTGCCCCTGGCCCCGCCCCAACTCCACCCCTTCCCTGCCCCCTCCCTGCCCCTACTGGTCCCCTTCCCCAAATGCCTGCCCCAGCCCCGCCTCCTCTCCTGAGCACACCGTGTTCCCCACCTTCCCCCCTCCTTTGTGAACCTGTTTCATGCACAAGCACTGGCAGGGAGCGGGGAGAAGCAGGACCCGGCGGCGCGCTCAGGGGAGGAAGCGGAGCGGAGGCGAGCTGCGGGGGCGTGGGGGGGTCAGGGGGCAATTATTTCTGGGCCTAGGGGTGGCAAAATCATTAATCCGCCACTGGAAAGGGACCATTCATCTTCAAGGCAACCACACAGAAGAAAGGGTTTAGATGGACCGCATCTATCTTTCTGAGACCGTGTGGTATTGATTTAAGATGTACTGGTACAGTGCACACACCAAGTCCTAGGCTCACTTGGATGCACAGTATATGAAACGGGCAACAACTGTGCAATAAATCCTCATCATGCCACGATATGCTGATGTGCTGTGTCTGCATGGAGCAGCCAGTGAGAAAACAATACTGTGCACACTAGCATGCGGGTTGACAGAGCCTAGAAATCTCTCTCTCATGCCTTACTACCATGATCCCATAGACTCAGAGACTTTAAGGCCAGAAAGGACCATCATGCTCATGTCGTCTGTCCTGCACATCGCAGGCCCCAGGACCTCACCCACCCATTCCTGTAATAGGCCCATAACCTCTGACGGAGTTACTGACGTTCTCAAAACTTGATTTAAAGAATTCAAGTTACAGAGAATCTACCATTTACTCTAGTTCAAACCAGCAAGTGACCCGTGCCCCACACTGCAGAGGAAGGCAAAAAATATCCAGGGTCTCTACCACTCTGACCTGGGGGGAAATTCCATCCTGACCCCCAATAAGGCAATCAGTTAGACCCTGAGCATGTGAGTAAGACCCACCAGCAAGACCCCTGAGAAAGAATTCTCTGTAGTGACACAGAGCCCTCCCCGGCGTGAGTCCCATCTCCAGCCACTGGAAATGTTTGCTCACAGCAGTCCTGGATGGGCCACATGACATTGCAGGCAATCACTCCACCCCCCAGGAGAGAGGCAGCAAACATTACCTTCTCAGCCTCCTCTCGACTCATGGCTAGTGCAAGCTGTAACTGCAGCTCCTCCTCTCCAGTCGTCTGGGGTCTTGCCTGTTCCAGGTCTGAGGCGTGCTGAGGGGACGAGGAAGAAGCTGAGATAAAAAAAAAAAAAAGAGGAAGAATTCAGATTGAAGGAGGAAGAAGAAAAACAGAATCTCTGGAGCTGGGATGTTTCTAGGAGTCAATCCGCATTGATCACCACCTTCTCCTCCTCAACGGGCTTTTCTGCTCTCCCCTCATTCCCACCACCCAGCTCACGCTACGGGACCTTCATGCCCAGCAACTGCCCTAAATGCTTGGGAAGCTGCTCCTCATGTCACTGACGTCCCAGAGCACTCAGAGAGACAATCTGCCTTTAAAGAGCTGGAATTCGACCACCGGCCTGGTTAAGGAGAAGGGTGGGGATCGGGGTCAGGATGCAAATGGAACAATTACCCCTCAGTTACCCCCCAGGAATAAAACTGTGTTTTCTGGCAGGGACCCTGTTAGCACAAGAATCTCTACACAATGGCAGGGGGACTTCACCAAAGCAGGCAGCTCGGTGGGAGGATAGGAAACGATCAGAAAGTATTTGAGGCTGATATCAAAATAAGCAGCTGCTAGAGAAAGGTTTTAGAGTTGCAACCTTCTAACATAAACAATCTCCCGGTGTTTGAGATGGCATCTGTGAGGTGCTTCCTTCAGTTCCGTGCTCCGAGTGCCTTGTTCACCCATCAATTAGTAATGCCTTGAAGGCCGGAAGCAATTCAGACTCTGTGAGATGTAGAGTCCCAGCCTTAACTTTTACTCTCCAGAATGCTGCACGTGAGGATGGCCCAGAGGAAGACCAAAGGTCACCTACCCCATGACATTAGAACAGGAAGAAACCTGTGTCTGCTCCACAGTGGAGACTACTGGCCATGTGGCTAGAAAGTAACCGATATGGATTTTGAGCCACCGCCCTAAAAGACAATGTTCTGGACAGGGCTGCCAGGATAGACAAGAGCAAGCCCAGATGTTCCTTCTGAACTTCAGACATCCAGTGATCCACTGCCCTTGGGTCAGAAATGCCCACGCTCTCCATACCACCCACGGTCTGTAGCACTGTAGCACTTACAATTAAAGGATGATGGAGACCCCCTCGGCTTGCCATAGTCTTCTCCATATTGTGATGTCCGCCTGCCATAGGAGAGCTGCTGGCTGCTGCTGATGCCCGTGCCCTCAATGGACATGCGCTCTTTGGTTTTCAGGGCATGAGCCCTTTCCTGCTTCAGCCTCTCCTCATCCTTCAGCAGGCCCATGACCTGCTTGACTTTCTCCCGCACATTTATGCCTTGGTCCTTGCCGTCGCGGTCTGTGTACTGGAAGTCTTTCAGAGTCTGAATGGTGTAAAGGTTCTCCCGGCACTGATGGGCCACCTTCTCTGATCCAGTCTTGATGAGGTAGTCCAGCAGGGTCAGTGCCTTGTACACATGGCGCCAGTTCTTGCCACTGTCATTCAGCCGCCTCCAGATCATCCCCATGATCTCTGCGAAAGCCACCGTGTTGAAGGTCAGATCTGCAATCTCAGACATCAGGGAGCTGGGTGGGCCCCAGGAGTCATTGGAGGTCGCCTCACGCACCTTGATCTCCGCCTCCGAATAATTGTGCACAATGTTTTTTACCTGCCGGCGCAAGGCAGAGGTAGTCATGGCTGAACCTTGCAGAAAGTCCACAACGGGCAATGAAGAACTGAGGAATAAACAGTCTGGGACCCAGGGGGAAAGTCACCGTTCCAGCTTCACCAGTGAAAGAGCTCTAGCTCACTAGGTTTCACGTTGATCTGGAAAACAGACAGAAAGTGTTAAATACAATCACCAGTGAAAAAGGAACCCAGTCTGCATTCCCAAAGCACTTCTGTTGCTCTCTGGCAGCACCTGCAGTAATTTTCACCTTTAATGTGTATAATCAAGATATATTAAATGTAATATGAAAAATTATAATATTTCTATTCCATACATCCTTGTATTTTGTGACTTAACCTTGCTACCTACTGCAGCTAAAGGCAAACAAGGTAAATTTTTATTTGTTCGAGATGAATCCAAAGGAAAAATCATATAGAAAATAAATAGTCAGTTCTTATAGTTTCTCCAGATATCTCCTCTTGTATTCTACGGAAATATTTGGATTGGATTTTACCATGTGGTTCTGCTCCTAAAAGTAACTGTCTAAAAATGGCACCTTCTTCCCCCAAAGATCTGCTTCCTCTATGTACGGAGTCACACATAGTGGCAAAAATAGGTGTGTACTGTTTTCTCAATGGAAACACTATGGGAGAGGGAAATGGATTCCATTCTGTTGATTCTTTGCATCATTAGAATTGTTAACTAAGTTCCAAATGCATCTGGGTTCAATTCTGCCTTTAGCCGACATGGTTTTTTATACTGGTGCTGATGCCACAGAAGGAAAAGAAAACCAGCGTGACTCTCAGATCCCAGTGTGCATTGGCAGAGCTTGCAGTCAGAAAACCAGCCACCTTTTTACAAGTAAACTCAGCAAATTAGCTGCTTTGAGAGGCAATAAATATGGACTCCCCTGCTGTTGTTTTCCCAATCACTTGTCGAACTGGGATTCTTCTCCTGGAAATTATCCATGGCCTTCTCCTGTTAGAGAACAATTGGCTCAAGACTGAGGATTAGCGCATCAATTTGGATAAAATAAGAACCTTTCACCCCAACAAACCTGTACCCCCACACTCAAACTGACCATTCTCTAAGCTTGTATGCTGGTTCTGGATCCCAGCAAGGGAAGCAGGTGCTGAAATGCCACAAGAGCCTATTCTCATGATACTTCCTATCAGGAACAAAGGTGCTAGAGATGACAAGATTTCTGACCCAGTTCCGTGCACCCAGGCATTTTGGGTAAGCATCCCAAACTCTGGAGTGCTTAGGCAGTCAAACTGATCCTGAGAACGTTAAGGTCTGAGAATGCTGAGATTTGTAGAGCCTCTCTATGCACCAGGGGCCAAATCATGGCTCCACTGAAGTCAACCGGAGCTTTGCTATTGGCATCAGTGGAGCCAGGGTTTCACCCCAGACTTTGGGTTCAGTTACAGTCTGATGCAGGAATTTTTTTCAGGGTATATTTCCATCCTGCATCTTTGTAGAGAAATGACCGGCAGGTTCACCAAACCTTTTCCTCTCTTTCCTAGTTTCTCTCATGGCATTACCGAAGTAACCCCTTGTTCTTGGAATGGACACTGATGGGGGCCATTAAATCTGAAGGTGGGATATGCCAAGCAATACTCCCCCTAAGGGTCTGAGCACAGGCATTTCACAGAGCCCCTGTTGCCTGAAGCACAGGAAGATAAAGTCTGGACCTAGTATTTAGTGGTGTATCTGAAACAAGTGTGGTGGTTTCAGTCCAGTTCCTGGGTGTCCACATCTCACCTGGTGTTAACTGTCCCCACTGTTATCAGTCTCAGCAGAGAAGCTGAATGCAGACTGGGTCATGGAGACTGAGTTACTCTCCATCTGCCCTGGTGGCTTCAGGCTCGGGTCATTCTGGTGCAGGAAACTTAGACTACTTTGCCTGTCCTGTAACAATAACCTCGAGCACTTCACCCACATTAACTCAATTAGTCCTTGCCACAGCAAGGAAAGGCTGCAATCCTCCATCGACAGAAGGGATAACTGAGACACGGCGGTCAAGTGACACCCAGCAAACCAGCGGGGCATATCAAGATGAGAACACACAAGGCTCTGACACTGGCCTTGGGCTCAGCCCACCAGACCACATGGCCTCCTGCTGCCACTGTGCCCATCCTGCAGATTGAACAGAAGGCTCCAGCTCCTTTCAAGAGCACAAAACTCCCTACAAATTCTTTTTTAAACAAGTGCATTCCCCATGCGGGGTCTCTGTCATGTTCCTACCAGGCTGCAGCCCACCTAACTGCTAATGTTATATCCAAGCAGAGGTAGCAGGAGAGAGGGGGCTGGAGGGAAAAATTAATTTGATAGAGGGTGGAGGTGGTGGGTGCAGAAAGATAAGAACATCTTACTTTGAATTTTCTTTTGAATGAGCACAAAGTATCTCTCTCTCTCATGCACGCACACACACTCTAACACACACACGGGGGTGCAGAGCAGCTAAGCCGTCCTCCACAGTCCCAGGGACAGGAGTTGCACATGTAGAAAGTAACCCTCAGCCCTGTTGCGATGAAAAGACGATGCATGTTACAATGAGGTTTTCAAAACTGTGTCAACAGTAAGGAAACTGGGACCCGTGACTCTCCACCAATGGTAGTGACGGTGATGGCTGCAGCGTAGACAGGGTACTGATGTTTTAAAACGGTCATTTAAATCTACTTTGAGTAACCTGCAGGACCCCAAGGTTCTGGAAGGGGAGACAATCAGGGCAGGAGTTTCCCCCACTCCAGTTCTCTGGTGATGGAAGGAGCGTAAGGATCCTGTGAGCTGTTTCCTCCTTCCTTGGGAGAAGGGCAAACCATGAATTGCAGAGCTACCCCAATGACCTCTTGGTTTGCTTGTGCTCAAGGCCAGCCTTTGCTTTCTAGCCCCACTCCCTTCACTTCCCCTGCTTCCCTTCTTGTGCTCCAGCTAATGTACGCTTGGAGATCACTGCACAGCACTGCCCACGCTGCCCCAAAGAGAAGACACAAGTCTGACCTTTGCTAGAGATCCTCTCCCAGTTCCACACTCTGACTGGGTTTACCCCTGACCCTGCACTCCCAAGAGTGGGGAGACACAGTGGTTTCAGTCCTCACCTCCTGGCTTGAGAGGCAACTATGGGGAGGTGACTGCTCCCCGGAATTCAGTTGCTACATCTTGTTTTCATCCTTACCCTTCCTAAGTGACTCAGCTATAACCTCCATTAGGGAACCTCATTTTCTCCATGACGGAGTCGGGGCTGAAAATAGCTTCATGTGAACACACCCACAAAGAACACGCATCTCCCACTACCTTCCATTAAAACCAGTCAGGTCCTAGAATTGCTTTGAGAACACCTCAGATCTGGACAGGCCCTGCTTCTGCCTGGGTATGGCCTGGTTAACCCCATGGCCATAGGTGAAGAGCAGGCCACCCGCCCACCCCCAGCCAGTGTAGGCATCCCACTCACCGAGGCAGAGGGAGAGGAATCCGCAGAGATGGCTCACAGGGCTAAAGAAGTTTCTTTCAAGATATTTCCCTGTATTGATTTCCTTTCACAGCGCAGCCCAGCTCAACCCGCCTACTGTCTTTAGATCTTAGGGCGGCTAAATGCCAGTAAAATGACTGCAACCAGAGACAGCAGTACCCGCCAGGGGTGGGGGCAGACAGTCACTCCTTACTGCTTAAAAACAACCGAGCTGATCGAGTTAAGTCCTTCACGATCAAGATCAGCACTTTCCCTTCTGACTGCAACAAGGTTATTGACGAAGTTCCACCTTCCCTGCTGGCGAATGCTAGGCTTTTGCTGATTAAATTCTCCCTTGTATCAAAGCCTCAGCTCGAGACATTCCCTAGCTCCCAGCAGGTTCCCTCTTCAGTAGAAGCCCCAGGTCCGGACATTCCCAATGTGCCAACTAGCACCAGGATTGTCTCCAGCCGGCAGCATGAGCTGTCCCTGCAATTATTCACCTGCTTGCAAAACTTCCCAGAAAGTTTTCAGTTTTTATGACGTCCAGAGACACAGGAATGAAAGGAGAAAAAACAAAAGTCGGACATGGGTGGCAACCCAGAGCAGGCAGAGTGTTTGTGCCTGGAGCCCTGCCAATGGTGTTAAAAGCAGTGAGTTTTATCGAACACAATATCCCCAGGAATATAAAGGGAGTGAAACAGAAACCGTGTGGTAGATAAGGCAGCACCAGGCAGCCTCATATGGAATTACTGCAGTGACCTTGAGCAGAAAGCCGTCAGGTGGGGAGAAGGACACAGTGGCTCGGCACTGAACCAAACTGCAGGGTCTCCAACAACCAGGGAGCTTTAGTGATCCCAGCAAAGGGGAAAAGAAAGGGTCTCGGGAGGCAAAGAGAGAGAGAGACTGGAGCAAGAGGAGGCAGGGAGGGGAGAGGATGAGAGACAGTTAATGATTGGGGAAGAGTGGCGGGGGCAGGGGGCAGACTGAGAGGAGAGAGACAGGAAACGGAGAGGGAAAGACTCAGGGTGACAGACAGGGAAAGGGCAGATGTCAGCAAGATGAGGATGGGAGAAGGAGGAGAGACAGATGGGGAAGAGAAGAGAAAGATGGGAAAAGCCTTGTTAACTTTAGCAAGGTGCACGGCCCTCCCTCTGGGAGAGAACGTTGCCCAAAGCAAAGAGAAGAAGCAGGTGAAATCCAAATAGCAATCAGTATAACAGTGCGAGGAGTCAGCCCTCGGCAAAGGCTCCATCGCAGGCTGCTTTACCCTGTGCCAGAGATGCTGCTAATAAACCCGCAGCCAGGTTCCAAAAGGCCATTGCCACTGGCTGCTCCCTTCTTGGTATGCCCCACTGGGCGCCAGGCTCACAGGGTAGTACCCAGTGCTGAGGGAGGGAGATAAGTTACAGGAACTGGGAAGGGGTTGGGCTCTTCTTACAGCTGACAAAGATAGAAAGGGAGGAAAAGACAGAGCGAGAGACAGGGAGGGAGGGGGAGAGAGAGGGAGTCTGGCTGCGAGACCAAGGGTGAAACTTGCCAAGAGCCCAACCAAACACTCAGGTTCTGAGGAAAATCCTACCCAGCATGAAATCGAAGACAGGGGCCCACCCTGACGTGTTCATGTAACTACATGCAAGCACACGCAAAGCACACCCTTACCCCCTCGGCTGCATATGCCTCCATTCGGATCTGCAATAGCTTGGGGAATTACATAATCCCCCAGGATCTTCTTTTCCCTTCCCAGACGTCTGGAACTCCGGGCCCTTCTCCTGCGTGGAGGGTATTTCACAGGCAGAGGGGCACCACCCCTTCAAGAGAACAAGGGACCCCAGGGCAGGTGTCCTGAGGGGAGGCCTGAGCTGAAGTCAGCCAGCCTGCCCGGGGAAGTCTGTTGTACTGAGTGGAAGTGGCCACAATGCTCAGATGACCAGTGTGACACCAGGGACGGTGGGGGGAGGAGACAGGGAGGGGGAGTTGACACCAAGGGAAGGGGGTGGGTTTAGGAGCTGGGGCTACACTTCAAGGCAGCCCTGACCCTGGAAAGGCTCCCCTGTGCTGTTCTATCCATATGGTGCTGAATCCCTTGTGTGTGAACACCCCCCACCCCACAGTCACCACCATCCAGTACCCCAGGGAGGCTGTGGGTGGTGGGGGAGTAGGGGAGGCTTTGCCCTACCTCAACCATCCTGAAACAGCCTCATCTCAGAAACTTCAGGCAGCTCACTGCAGGAGGGCCCGAGCTCTGTAGGGGAAAAAAAAAATCCTACAGCTTTGCCAAACTAGTGATGAAAATCAAAATGTGCTTCACTGCAGTCTGAGATACTCCGGCGTCCAGAACCTTCCTCCCCACCCCCACCCTCCTCCAACCTGCCATCCAGTCACCTTCCTGCTTACCACAGGATAGCTCCTGTACCTGGCTATGGTCCCCAGACATCCCAGCTCCGCAATGCACAGGGAGAAGGAGTCTTACCTCTGGCACTGGCTTCGTCCCTGTGACTCTGAGCAGCTTCCCCTCTGCAGAGTGCAATCAGCAGACAGTGCTCCGATCAGCCCTTATGCTGTTCCCTGCAGATGACTGTCCAGGCTTGGTGCAGGTTCAATCCCAGAGTTCCTAAATCCATCCCATCCAGCAAGGGCTACATCCCCTCCTCGCTGCTACCCCCAGGGGTCCTGGGGACCCGGCAGTGTGTGGATGGGGAGAGCTATGTTGTAGTGTAGATTATTCCCTGCGACTGTCAGAAATCTCTCTGCTTCTTGCACACGCTGTGAAAGTTGCTAAGCTGGCTGGGCAGGTCTGTCTCAGCTCTAACAGGACACAGGCAGGATTGGCTGCTCTCATTAACCCCTTCAGGACGACAGACTTTACAAAAGCTCCCAGTTCTTATTGTCCCAGCAATGATCTGCCACCGTGAAGCCTAGGGGGCTAGCAGAGAACTCCCAGCTCTCTTTAATCCTTTAGTCTCTGTATGCAATAGGGAAATGACGGCAGGACCCCCTTGCCGGGACTGGAGGAAAGAGAAATGCAGACCGTGTACAGAGGGTGGAGGATGTTTAAACGCTCAGTCACTGTCCCCTTTGGCTTCCAGCCAGTCACTTTTTTTAAAGCCAGTGTTCTAACGTAGTCCAGGGCCGCAGCCTCCTCTGGACTCTGCCAGCTGATCACAATGCACCCCCAATGGCCTTTCAGTCGCATCTGTTAAGATTCTACAGGATCTAAATTTGGAACAGCCCAAAGGAGCAGCCCTTCACTTTCAGCATGTCCCACAGCCTCTCATCAGTTGTGGGAGCGAGATTTTTGGCTTCCATCTGTAGTGTGGTGGCCCTTCCCTGAAGAGCAACCAGACTCTGGCTCAGGGAGTGAGGCCCTGAATTACATTCCAGAATAAGTCAGATCTCTTGCTGTCATCACCACCACCCACACTCTTCCCCAGCCTCGGCCTATTATTTTAATCACTGACAGGATTTCAGGGTTTTTTTTAAAATATTAGAAATCCCTGACATCTTCTTAATAGAGAATACATCTTCTGTGCAGAGACATTCTTGTGGGTAATCAGTCATTAATTCCCTCCCACACCCCCACTATATGATGCACAGAGAGTGGGAGCTTTGAAAGCAGTCCCACGTAAGCCCACTCCAAAGCCAGGCCAAGACCCACGTAAGCAGGTCTACTCATGTTGAACTGGGCCATGGAGCCAAAGGTTCTGCCTCAGGCTACACCAGAGAAGGTAATCTGGGAAGATACCTAACAGCTACCTCCTGGGCCGCTCTGCGTCTCATCGGGATGACCCTCAACTCAGACTTTGTTGCTGTCTGAAAGACTGCCTATCAGGGGAAAGGGAGGAAAGATGGATGCCAGATCATGCTCCTGCCTGGAAATTAGAGCATACACTCCCAGAGCGAGTGGAAAAGAATGCCACCAGAATCCTCTTTCACGAGCTGGCCAACAGAATCCCCCCAGTGGAGATAAATCAAGAGGAATACCATCTGGCTGGTCTGAGACACTGTCTTTTCTTTATCTTCACTTTCCGTTTATGAGGATGTCTGTGTTCTGATGTTATATGGGATACAGTCATATGCCACCTAGACATTATTTTTCACATACCACACTATAAATTATTAAATACATACAAATAAATGCCAAAGCATGGAGGAAAAGAGATCCTTCCTGCCTGACCTGTATGGCTTGGCAGCTTGGGATCTAGATCTATCCCTTTGGCTAAAGAAATGACCTTCTCTTGAGAGCTTATACTCCAATGGAAGGGCACACATTGGGACTCTTAATAGATTTTGTCTTCTGAACAAAGCCAGGCCTTACAAGGGTGTTTTCCCCTGAAAGGAAGATGTACCAAGCTACTTTGGACATCAAAGGAACTCAACCAAGTCTGCAGCTATAGAGCCAAGTGGGATGAAATGGACACCACCACACGACAAGTGGAAGCCAAAAATCTAGTCCCCACACCTGTTAAGAGAAAATGGGACACAATGAAAATGAAGGGCTGCTCCTTGCCCTGCCTGCTCAGCAGAGGACACACACCTTCAGTTCAGTGCTGTAAGGAAATATAAACTCCTCCTTGAGACAACATACTACTCAAACTACTAGCAGATGCTGATAGACACCAAAGGTTGGAGGAAAACAACTCAGCACAAAGAACGGCTACTTATCCTGCATTCGCTGTGGTTCTTTGAGACGGTGTTGGCAGTGTAGATCCCACTGCAGGCATGCATGTGCCCCAAATGTGCAAGATTGGAGTGTTTGCACAGCAGTGTCTGTAGGGGTTGCACAGGTGCCCTGTGCCACCTCATGCTCCCATGCAAGGGCATATAGGGCAGAGTGGCCATGACCCTGCCTCACAAGGCAAAGCCTGGGGTTGCCGAGGCTTCTGAAAAGAGAGGGATGGAGGGTGGGTCATGGGATCTGCACCAACTACATCTCGTGACTGCAAGACAGGTAACTGTTCCTTCTTTGAGCATATATCAATGGGAATCCCACTGTGGTCACTGGCAAAGAGTGTGCCCTTAAGATGATGGAAATGAGGTATCTCAGCTGGATTAGTTGAATAGTGATTGGAGCAATGTTCTCCTGAGGTTGGCATCTTACCTAACAGCTAAGTCCAATGTGTAATGTCTGACAAAGGTCCGTGAGTTACTCCATGCTGTTGCCCTACAGATTTAAGATATTGCCACATTCCTGGAGTAGGTGGAAGATGTCGCTTGAGCTCTGGTGGAGTGAGCCTTTCAGCCTTAACATCCAAAAGGAGAGATACTAGCCAACTAGTAATATATTGAGATGGCCTGTATTATGCTCTGGTATATTCTCTATGATGAACCACCTGACTTTATGAGTGGCTGGCTATGGCTCCGGCTCCAGATAAACAAGGTGCCAGTCTGGATGGGTTTGTTCTGTCAATGTAATAAAGTAAGACTCTGGAGACATGCAAGTTCTTTTTTGGTACAGAACGGGGTTTCAGGAAGAAGATAGGTTGATTAACTAATTAGTTCAAATGGAATTCCAAGACCATCTTCTGGATGAACATAGGATGAGGTTTCAACCCCACCTTGTCTCTGAATAAGTTCACAGGGAAGTTCAGCCATGAGTGCTTGCAGCTCACTGACTTTCCCAGCCAGAATTATGGCAATTAGAAAGACTGCCTGGAGAGTGAGATGGTGTAATGAGCGTTCTGAAAGAACCTCAGAGGAAGGCTCCGTGAGATTCAGGAGGACAATATTGATGTCCCAAGCAAGCATAGGTTCTCTGACCTATAGGTAAACATGTAACAGGCCTTTGAGACACTTTGATCCCGTCGGGTGCAAGACGACTGAGCACAACTGTAAAGGAGGATGGCAAGCTGAAATCGCTGCCAGGTGGATCTTAACAGAGCTGAACAAAAGGCAAAGTGTTTTAAATGCATCAAGTAGTCAAGGATCTTCAACATCAGAACCTGCTCTGGGTCCAGGTTGTGTTGGCTTATCACATTGAGATTCTTTCGTATTTCAAAGGGGGAAAGTCTTTCTTGTAGCTGTCTTCCTACTCTTTATCAGGATTGCCCAAACCTACAAGGAGCAGTCTTTTTCAGTAGTACTCAGCCAGCCAACATCCAGTGACTATCAAGTATCTGACCATGGTTCTGAGATACTGAGGCCAGGCAGTCTGGGAGCTGGTTAGGAGGCTGGATGGGCACCTGCAGTAGGTCTGTCAGCCACAACTGTCTCGACCAGTAAGGAGCTACAAGGATGAGTGTGGCTCTATCCATCATGATCTTGGATACCACCATACAAATCAGTGGGAAGGCATGTAAGAGGCCTTGATTCTATGGCAGAAGAAAGGCTTCTCTTAATGATTCGGGGTTCATACTCCTTCTGCAGCAAAAGTTCTGACACTTGGTGCTATCCTTGATCTGTGATGGGAGTCCCTCATCGATAGAACATTGGCTCTGTGATGAACCTCGGCAGTCATTACTCATGGTTGGTGACAGACTGTCTGCTTAGGTAGTCTGTTAGATTGCTGCTCACTCCCAGGAGATGAAGAGCAACTAGGGTTATCCCGGGATGGTGACACCATGTTCCGAGCTTGATAGCTTCCTGGCAGAGGGGTGATGAGCTGGCACCTCCTTGCTTGTTTACATAGTACATTGCAGATGTGTTGTCTGGCAGGATCTGCACTGTTGGATTTTATAGAACAGTTAGGGATGCCATATAAGGTAGCCGTATGACTCTGATTTCCAGGATGTTTATGTGAAGTCCCATGTCCCTCATATCTGAAGATGGTCAGGTGGGCTCTCCAACTATTCCCGATGCGTCCGTAATCAGTCATCATTCGGGAAGGGCAAGAATGGTAACCACCGTCTCATGTTATTGGAGTTTAGAACATAACATAAGAACGGCCATACTGGGTCAGACCAAAGGTCCATCCAGCCCAGTATCCTGTCTGCCGACAGTGGCCAATGCCAGGCGCCCCAGAGGGAGTGAACCTAACAGGTAATGATCAAGTGATCTCTCTCCTGCCATCCATCTCCACCCTCTGACAAACAGAAGCTAGGGACACCATTCCTTACCCATCCTGGCTAATAGCCATTAATGGACTTAACCTCCATGAATTTATCTAGTTCTCTTTTAAACCCTGTTATAGTCCTAGCCTTCGCAACCTCCTCAGGCAAGGAGTTTCACAGGTTGACTGTGAAAGCCACCAATTGTTGACTGTGGTCAGAGACTCAGAGCCCAAGCCCAGTGGAAAGGGGCAAGGCAGCTTCCGAAGGTCATGGTAGGCTCAAGCATGGCTCTGGTGCAGCTCCTAACATTCCCATCAAACCTGCTGCCATGGGGAGGATGCTGAGTGTATAACGGAGGAGGATGGATGCCTCCTGGCATCTTTCTAAGTGGGCAGTCAGCTCTTACCACTTGTTAACTCTGCAAGTAGAAGGGTGTTCTCTGCCTCTGTTGAGGCTAGTACTTGTAAGGGCTTATGTCAGAAAAGGAATTTATTCAAATACAATGAATCATCTCCGATAATACAGGTGTTACTGTGTGTGCACATATATAATATTAGCAACACTGCATTTAACCAGTCACCCAAGAATCTCAAGGCATGTTGCAAATGTAAGATTATTGATATATTTTCTTCATAATGCCAAAGCCTTTTCTAATGCACAGAGTCCAGCTGCTTTAACGGGGAGGCTGCACGTTTCTGAAGCAAGGTGCCAAGCGGAGATAGACTCTACATCCCAGCTTCCTCTGGATTTGAAAAATGTCCTGAAGGCAGGGCTAAATGGTGTGGGTGCGGCTTTAAGAATTGACACATTTCCACAAAAATATGCCATGGTGACTGACAGACACACCAGGAAATCCAGACAAAGGAGGCAGCAGGGGAAACACAGGCAGAAACACATGGAGACAAACCAACACACAAGGAGAGGGGATGATCAGATGATAGAGGCTAACACAGGGCTAAATCCTGCTCTCTTCACTCAGAGGGTCAATTCCATTGATTCTGATTCCAATGGGACTAGCTGCGGGAGTAAGGGGAATAAGATTTGGGCCCCAGTGAGACACAGGTACATTGAGATGGCCAAAGAGAAATATATTCCAAGATCAACAGAAATGGAGAACACTATAGAAACAGGAGAAAGGGGAGAAGGCAGGTGACTGAATTGTAGCACTTTTACACTGGAATCCTGTCTCTCTCCTGTGTGGGATGATGATTTCATAGCCAGGCAGGGGAGTGCTGCTTTTATCTCCACTAGCAACGTACTACTCCACTGAGGTGGGGAACAGTATTATAAAAGGGGCCCATTTCTGCTTCTTGGCTGGAGAATACCAATTACAGCCTGGCCGATGCTGCAGGGAAGGATGGGGATGCTCCTGCTTAATCGTGGAGGGTTAGGAC
This sequence comes from Chelonia mydas, assembly GCF_015237465.2. NCBI lineage: Eukaryota > Metazoa > Chordata > Testudines > Cheloniidae > Chelonia > Chelonia mydas. The sequence goes on from NC_051254.2 coordinate 13,530,683, forward strand.
AAGTCAAGCAGGAAGGTCAGATAAAAGAAAGAGGACAACCTTTCCACAGGCAGGCCATGTTCTGTCAATTTGACCAAATCTTTGGCAGGAATAAACAGGAGAAAAGGCCAAACCAAATCAAAAGATTAAAGCCTCATTAGGTAAACACTGGATTCTAAATCCTAACCTGTCCAAGCTACTTCTGAAGAGCTCCACTGTTGAGAAGTCATAGGAGGAGGCATGGCAAGCAGCTGTGTGGAGGCCTCATGCTGGGAAAAATGAGATCCCAACTCAATCAAAAAAAATCAGAGAGGGGGGAAAAAACCTAGAACTGAAATAGTTACAGAAAAAAAAAAAAACAGAAGGGAGCAAATTCATCCCATTAAACTCTACCAACTTCAATTCAGCTCTACCAGGTAGAAATCTGACACAAGGAGACAGATGAAATTTTTAAAAAGATGGAGTTCTAATGACATTTCTCTGTGTTGGTGTCATGATGGTTGGGTTCTGGAACACTTGGTGCTCTCTCTCCTCATTAGTTTCAGAGACAGAAGGCTGAGAAACAGACTGGCACTGTGCCTTGAGCTATTGGAACTTTTCAGCTCTCTTCCTTAGGCAGAATTTCTCCAGTTTCTTTTAGTCACAACCATTTCTGAGTCTGTGACACCCCTGTGACATTCGGTACCTGGTGGGAACAGCCTACACCCCATGTTCATCCTTATGATTGTGTGGTATCTAAATGCAAAGTTTGTCATGTCAGGTGTCTTCAGAAGGCTCATGATATACTGAGCATTGTTGTCATGGTAATGTTATAGTAATGGTTGTTATAGTAATGTTATAGGTTGTGATTTCATGTATATAGTTATGAGGCTGAAAATGTGTCCTCATGCCTTAAAGCAAGCCCAGGCAAAAACTCCCCAAGAGCAGAGGGGCAGTTCACACCTTATCAGGACATGTATGGGACAAATCCAGCCCAGCCTCACAAGAACAAAGGACGCTGGCCTAGGCAGCAACAAAAGGATCTGTTGGACTCTCGAGTGAGTCACCCCCCTTCCATTGGCCAGTTTGGGACTGCGATGAGGTAATGCTCACCTGACTCTGAAGGGGAGGGGGCAAAGCCAAGAGGGAAGAAAACATGATAAAAGGGAGAGACTTCTGCCATGCTCTCTCTCTCTTCCACCTCCATCTACAGACATCACCACCAAGCGAATGAAGCACTGATCAAAGGGGAGAGCCTGGCTGAAGGGCAACCAGCCAGCCTGTGGTGAGAAGCATCTAAGTTCATAAGGGCATTGAAAGTGTTAAGATCAGCTTAGAATGCGTTTTGCTTTTATTTCATTTGACCAAATCTGACTTATGTTTTGGCTTATAATCACTTAAAATCTATCTTTACAGTTAATAAATCTGTTTATTTATTATACCTGAAGCAGTGTGTTTGTTTTGAAGCATGTCAGAGGCTCCCCTTGGGATAACAAGCCTGGTACATATCAATTTCTTTGTTAAATTGATGAACTCATATAAGCTTGCAGTGTCCAGTGGGCGTAACAGGACACTGCAAGAGGGAGGTTCCTAAGGTTGTGTCTGGGACTGGAGATATTGGCTAGTGTCATTCGGTTGCACAATACAAGGAGAAGCTTACATGCCAAAGGCTGTGCTTGAACAGCCCAGGAGTGGGGGTTCTCACAGCAGAGCAGGGTAAGGCTGGCTCCCTGAGTCAAGGATTGGAGTGACCTAGTAGATCACCGGTCCAGACAACACCAGAGGGGAACGTCACAGTAATGCACTGAACTCTCCCCTATTCAATAATTTTTTGTCGAAATAACAGATGACCTAGGAATGTCTCCCTGGATGGATCTCCAATAGCAAAATGTGAGAAAAGGGCCATCCTGGTCAGGTTTTTTTTAGTCACTTTTGCCAGGTTCAGACAGAAAAGGAGACTATACTGGATCTGCATAAACATGAATATTTATTTCTTTAAAAAGAACAACAACAATGTATTTTTAGACAGAAAATGCTTCACTCCCCCGCTCATGGGCATCCCTCTTTAGCTCTTCAAATAGAAAAACCATATTGCACACCATTGAATCCAGCAGGCCATAGACCTAGAACAGAAAACAATACAAAGACCCTTTTAATGAAAACATGATAGCAAATGTTGGTGAAAGGGATTGACTGAAGCGAAAGCATCTCGCTTATATATACCCCCCCCCCAAACATGGTGCTTGTAACGCTCAAAGAAATATCTGGATTTTATATATTTTTATCCCTAACAGGAGCTGTCTAAACTAAAGGAAAGTGTGTTTAACATTATCTGACATAGAATTAAGTATGATGATCCCTCAAGAATCCGTAAGCATGCTGAAGAAATTCCAGGTCAGAACAGGGGGATGCAGCTGAATACATGATGGAATCATTCCAGCTTGGGGATTTGTTAACACAGCAGCCCATGCTAACATTTGCTGACAATTTGTTCATTAGGTTTTCTTTATCTGATAAAATGCTCAGCTGTGCACCTAGCTTCATGCTAAGCTTAAAAGCAAAGAAGAGGAGACAGCACAGAACAAAAGCAACTGAAAAAAGGTGACAACCACAGGAGAATGAGAAACATGGAAAGATAAGACCAGACTTACTTCAACATAAAGTTTTTCACGGTATTTCTCAAGTACAATGGGATCTACTTGTTCCTGGCGAGATTCTACTTGGTCTGAATCTACGCTATCCAGCAGTGTCAATTCTTTCACCTCCCGTGCGAAACTTGGAGTTCTTACTCTTTTCTCATCTTTCCCTTTCGTCTTCCTGCTGTTTGAACGTTCCTGATCATACACAGAAAGACAGACAAAGGTAGGACCACAGCATCCTTCAAATTGCAGGGCATGCTGCACATCAGAGACAGCAGTTCATTCAAAAGAGAGGAAATCAACTCTTCCACAGGAAGATGGAGGTTTACAAGCCCAATATACACACCCTTGTTATCGGTCACATACTCTCTTAGAAACCAGTTAATCACTTTCCATCTTCTAGATTTCCACCACATACCTCTCTATCTTTTCCTGTTGACTTTGTTGCTCCTTTTTTGTCCTCTTTTTCCTTCCCCCCAGCTGTCTTCTTCTCTTCTTTCTGCAAGGCTTTCCGGTCCTCCTTTCCTCCTTTTACAATCTGCTTCAGATCCACTGCAACCAAAACAATTCCAGTGATCCCAGAGCATTGTTTCAAGATCCAGTACAGAGCTGCAAATCCAATGCCTCTGTGCACTGTAAATACATTATATTACAATGTATTTTCCTCTATCTGATGTTTATGGAAGCATACTGCAAATTAGCATTCGTACAGTACTCTGACTTCTCAGGTATAGTCATATTTAAGGCTGGACATAAGCAGCAATAAATATGCAGCAGGACTAGCATGTAAAGGAGCAATAATGGTAATGTTTTTATTAGTATGGGTGAGAAATAGGCCTAAATGTTAATAGAAATACAAATATGAATGCTAAGCCAACAGATTTCTGTGCCTTTAAGAACCACACTACAAACCAGGGTGAGTACTATACTCTGCACTACTTTTTCTGATAGGTTGCCTCACAAAGGGCTCAGTGCGGGAAGTGCTCAAGCAGTCATTTCAGCTGAAGCTCAGTAAATTACCTGAAATTAAATGGAACTGAAATCCACTTAAAAGGCCCAGTAAAACCTGCTTAAAGGCTGGTGTGCTAAGACTACAAATTTACCTATTTCTTCTGGAACACTTTCTACGGAAGTGTCCTTCTCAGGCATGCCGAGCAGGGATCTCAGCATTAGGGAGCGGCTCACCAGACCTTCAACTGCTTCACGCCACAGCTGGAAACTGAGAAACAAAACGGTCAGTATTTGCCATGGCCAGGAGTTGTGCAGGAGAGCATTCATATGCACATGGGGGATGAGGGGCAGCATAAGGCAGGGTTTTTGCTTCTCCCAGCATCTTGTTCTACCCTGTGCCCATGAACAAAGACACCTTAGCCAGTAAGAGCTATTGTCGCTTCCAACTAACTCAATGTGCTAACATCCAAGGTCTGACAACTGTGCATAGATGGCTTCAGGAGAAATTATTTTATGAAGTTATAGCCCCCATGGCTCTCAATAGTTTGGGAAACAGAGGTCAGCTGGATCCATAAATATTGTGAAATAAGGTTTCTTCCTCTTCAACATGAGTCAATGTGGATCAGACTCCCATCTGCATCTTGGCGTTCCTGTGTCCTTCTGATTTACAGGTGAACAGAAACTTTCAGTGTGTTTACAGCCCTAAAGTAAGAGTCAATGACAGAACATGGGCTACAACAACCTTTTCAAGTACAATGTTAGAGAAAACTGCCTGCCAGGTGAGACCCTCATAAAAGGAAACACAGAATATTCTGCCAGATAACAATCTTGGAGAATGAAAAGATCTCAAGTAATCTCCAAAGCAGCAAGAGATCAATATTCTGGCTTATCTCCAGAGTCAAATGGGATCTACGACTTGGACAGCTGCTATCCCTAAGCTGTAGAAAACCTTGCATGTAGAGGACTGATAGAACTCATATTGCTGGACACACTTGTCTGCTCTCTTCTGGAGTTTGCCAGTGCTACTAAGCGAAGGTATTTGTCGGAAAGGGCTTTTCTCTGCAATGGTAACATACCATGTTTGGTACAGGAGGTCTGACTGAGTTGGCCTCTGTTCAACACAAAGTGCCAATGCCGCCTTATTGAGCTGAGTCAGGGCTGCTTCTCGTTTTTCCTCCTCAGGGATTAACTGCAAAGCCTGATGGGACAGAAAGCCCAGTGAGCAACTCCTCAGCTTCAGAGCCAGAATGAGGACCCTGGGGGTCCAAAAAGGCAGGGAATGGGGAATAAAGCTATAAACGCAACAGACAGGTTTCCAACAGTGCACTGTAGCCAAACTTGCACTGATAAGTTACACCACTCTGGATTCTTAAATCCAAACGAACACCACAGTCAGGGAGAGAATTGGAAAATACCCTGTCTGCACCCTGTTGTGAGCACTAGGCCCCCAAATCCTCTGATGGATAAGGACAACTTTTTAAGCACAAGGATCTGTAAGGGAAACAGAGGGGGCTGGATCATGACCCCACCCCTCATATTCTAAATCCTGGAATAAACAACAAGCACTTCTCCTCCATACTAAAAACTTTAGCTTTCCAACAGCTAAACACTACTGAACACATACAATGTTACCCAATTCTTTTTAATTCATCATACAGGCGCTGCAAAGTCTCCCTTGGGAATCTCTTCACAAAAGCACCCAGGACATGGTCAGCAGTGCTGAAGGATGATTCATTCCCTGCTAGGTTTTCGCTGACACACTCAGTGAATCACACCCTCTCACCTCATTGCAGTGATTTACTCAAACTTCTGATACACACACGACTTCATTCGTTTGGGAGCTGGAACATACCAGACTATTCCCAAACAAGCAAGTCTCAAAGTGGATACACCTCCATTCCTTGCCAACCCATCACAATTTTAACAAGGACAGAGGGGTAGAACCTGTTTAAAATCCTCAAAGGAAAGGTTCCACTCTTGCAGGCTCACTTCCTCCTCCTCCACATTAATCATCTGGCTTAGGATCTCCTCCGCAATACTCTTCTGGCGTGGGATCTCCCCGGTAACACTCTTCTGACATGCAATGTCAATAGCACTCTTCCGGCACCAAATTTCCTGTACAATGCTCTTATGGCCTGAGACTGGCTGCACTACGCTCTTCTGGCGCCAAATCTCCTCTTCCTCTGAAGTTGAGGGAAAATTCATGTTTTGCCTCCACAATTCATGGAGCTCCTTCACCACTTGGTGCTGATAGTGCAACTGTGATAACAGAAAAGGAAAAGATAAATACAGATGTGAGACAAGTCTTACTTTGCAAATAAAACCATCATCTAGCGATTAAACTGACAAGCTAGATGAGTCTATCTTCCTGCTTAGAAACCCTGGGATGCACCACATAGGCCACGGCATCATCATTCCCGAGTACTTATGCTCAATTCAGTGTAGAATATCAAATGGCAAGCTGTACCTCTGGATTCTTTCTGTGGAATAACTCTTCCTCTGTGATATAAGCATCCACAGGAGATGGGACTCGCTCCGGTGTCCGAATTCGATCAAGCAGCTCCTTCAGATTCTCCTTTACTATGACAGCAACTTCTCGCGCAGCCAGCTCACTCTGGGGCACCACAGTAACCAAAATAGATGTGATTCCTTGATCCACATACACACACGAAGAAATTCACACACACACTACTATAAACATACATTAACATATATGATCAGTTATAAGGACACATAAATACACAGATGTATTTACATCCGATACAGTGGTCATTAAAATGATCATACAAACATCTATATTTTACAGATGATGGTATAATTTTAAAATTATTATTTAATTTGACTTTACTCAGTAGGTCATTAAACTCCAGCCATACCAGTAACTAACACTTAAAAAAGGAAAAAAGTAGAAGGATTTTTTTTTTAAAAGCAAGTATTTTAGGACAGACATCATTAGATTTTATACAAGATGCACAAAAATAGATGGAGGTGATGTGGAGTGCTGATGTCACTTCATTTGGAAAACCTGTATAACCACTTAATTAACTAAAACTAGAAAAGAAAAAAACACAAAACACTTTTGGGTGCTAAGTAAGTAACTGATAATCTTACTCTTAGTGACAATTTTATGGCAATAAAAACATTGCAGCACCCACATCATACTATATTCTATATTTACATATTGAGTCTGAAGCTTATATTCCCGCAGCTAACCACTTGGTTACCTCCAATTCATCTCTGAGGCCAGCCAGCATATCCTCATACAAAGCAATGCCCCACAGGGACACCTGTAGGACAGCCCCTCCTAATAACATGGGGTGAGTCCCAAACTCCCAGGACTCACTGAAGATTCCTGCCTTCCCCGACTTGAAAAAGAAGGAAAAGTTTCTAGTTTCCCCAGGCAGAATGACACCTAAGAATAACAGAGAGAGCACATCAGTCACCTGCCTACAAGAGTTCTCTTGTCCTGCAGAATTCCTCTTCCAAATACTTCACAAATCTGCTTATTTTCTGGCGTCAATGTCTGTTTTTCAGCCAGATATCACACCTAATATCGCCATCCATCTTCCAGGTTTACTCCCATTCTGATTGCTGATTGGGGTTTTTTCTCTTCACCCTTCCAATCCCTAATTTGACCTTGATCTCAACACTCTCAGTACACGTTCTGCCCCAATTTTTCAATAGAAAATCATGCGGTTTTAGATATTCTACCCATACAAATTCTGGCTAGGACTCACTTGCTTTCCTCCAACCACTCTTGAAAGGGATCTGTCTCACACATCTCCTCTGGCATTAGTCTGCTCTGGGAGCCCCAGATAGCTGCTTAAGGAGAATCACCACATATGTTTGCTTTGGCAGTGGCCTGACTCAGATAACCCCCTGAACATGTCCACCTCACATGTTTCCTTTGGCATTGGTATAAAGCCCATACGGTAATCTTTAAGAGATCCACATCTCACCTGGTCTGGTGTTAAAGTAAAAATACGGAATCCCTTTCTCCTTAGTTTCTTCAAAGGTAACAGACTGGGCTTGCCTCCGCCAATCATACCATATGGCAGCTGTGCCATCATTGCTTACTGTCAGGCAGGATTCAGCTTTCTCACCCGCCAAAACTTCAAAGGTGACCCGGGCAGCAATGCCAATTTCATCCTGTGTGGAAGAGAGAAAGAAAAAAGGTAACCACAGGATTTGCCTTCCCGTGACCAAATGAAGTGATACTACAGCTGGCTGTTTAAACTATTAGATCCAGCCTGACAGAAAGTTCTGCAAGGCACTGTTTGTCCCTACCCCACCAAGTTGCCACTGTCAGGAGGTGGACTGAGGCGGAACAGAAACACAAACAAAACTGCCTGTCTCCGTTTCTAGATCCCTCCAAAGCAAGTACAAGTTTAGCAACCACTTTATGATATCCAGAATAACCCCTGCTGGTTACACTCAATACACAGCTATGACTTAGGAAAGAAAGAAAACTTAGCCTTATCATATTTCAAAACAATTGCAATTTTACCCTATGAGAAGTGGTGCTATTGATCCAACGAGCTGGCTCTCCACAAAACTGCAAAGATGGACCTAATACTGGTTCTGGAACCACATCTGGATAATCTTCTAAGGGATCACTGCTAAACAAAGCAAAGGCCAATATTCTCTTGGGACTGTTCAAGCAAGTTATTATCAAGCACTGGGGAACAGAGTGGTTGTTTAGAACACCCACATTAACCAAGAAACAGAGGGTTCATTTCTGATTAACCATTTCATCTGTAGGGTTCAACTGTGGCCAACAGACTGAAAACTCATCAAATCACAGAGTCCTCTGATTACAGACAGTGTCATTGGACTACAGCTTCGAGGGTGGGTGCAGGAACTCCAAACATAGACTGATATTGTCACCACAAAGAATGGGCAGGATGGAACTCATGCTGATGAAATGGACAGGGACACCTGCCTAAGGAAGGCTGGGGACAGATCACTAAATGAAGAGGCAATATCCACCAAAGAATGGACCAAAGGTAATGCCCACCATGGGCAGAAAAAGATATCAGAGGAAGATGGAAGACTGAAGACACCAGAAGGAGATGCACAGCCTGGAATAACTAGGGGCAGATTCTCCACCCTGCCTAACCTAGGGCACACTGAGTGGAAAGGGGGTGGGTCACAAGAAGTTGGTTTCAGCTTCTTGATCCTCAGCCACGAGGCCCCACTGCTAGTTCATAGTCATACAGGAGCACCTCTAACTTTGCCAGTGGAGAACTGACCATAGCAGGGCTTCACTCCACCATATCTCCTCCTCCTCCTCTTTCCACCTCTGCTGCACCCTGGAACACTGTCAACATGGCCCCTTACAACGGGATAAGGAGGACATTTGGTATTGGAGGCAGTGGAGCTACCTCCATCAGGTTTCCAACAGTGGAGAATTTCCCCTGCACAGGGGGAGTTCTCTACTAGCTATCTCTGGCTTTCTTAAGGCCACTTCCCTATCCTCTGTGTAGAACCTGGCCCATTCTGGATAAGGACAAGTGAGAAATCCTCAAAGACTGTTGGTCAGTATCCACAATTCCTTATCACTATCATCAAACATAACTTACAGGCTCTCTCTCTCTTCAGTGGTGCCTTCCTTATTTTCCTGGCACAGCGGGAAATACAGTGCTGAGACAGAAGTGAAAGGTTGCCCTTTACCAATAACTTCCAGGCCATCTAGGTCCTTGACAAAAGGTAATAGACACAAAAAAGGATAAAGGACATCTGTTAGTTTTTCTCCTTACCCAGAAGTCAGACTAAGTTAAGCTAGACTATAGTATATCCTTTGATAAGGAAGGAGAGAAGCACAGTATGCTGCCTTAAAATACAGTGCCTTGTGCTTAGGAGAGGTCTTACAGGGTGATTAAAATCCAGCTCCTCTAGGATGGATTTTAACTCCTGTCGTCGATACTTCAGGAAGAGACTCTTATCCCAGGTGAGACGGAAAGGGGACTCCTTTGCAGATCTGGAACCTGTGGAATTAATCACATGTGAGCTCAGTGTTTACACACCACATGCCTATTGATTTCACTTTCTCCCCGACCACTGATCTTGCAACAGTCCAATCTCTGAGACACACAGTTCCATCAGAGTAAGCTTAATCTTAGGAGTATCCTGGCAGTGTCACCTAGGGCTACGGTAGTGCAGCCTTCCACTTGGCAGGTCCCTCCATGTGATCACTAGATGCTCGACAGTGTAAGCTGCTTCACATCAATCCCCTCCCACTGCCAGAAGGGACCCTAGCAATACGAGCTTCCTTGCAGCAATTTAAAACTACTGGATAGTTAATCTTTGCTGTTCCACACACCTCCCCGTTAATGTTGTGCCTCCACCCATTTCCTCACCCATCTCCGTCCTGACACTCTGAGGTTTCCCTACATGAGTGACAGGCTCTGGGTAGCCTCGCTCTCTCTGGGTCAATGTCATCATCAGACCAGTGAGTTCATCTCCAATACACTCAGGCTGGCTCCAGAACTCACTTCCTACATGGTAGCCCTAGGGAGGAAAAAGAAGGTCACCACCATGCAATGATAATCTGCCTCTCATTCTCACAAGAACTAAGCAGAAGGCATCACATGTTGTTTATAAGAAGATTTAACCAATTATGACCTCTCCTCAATCCAAATGGACACTCTGACCGAAAGAAAGATCAAATGATATTAACACAATATAGTCCCATTGATGTGAATCCTTTTTTAGTGCTGTAAATACACAGCAAATGACTCCCTTGATTTAGCCCAGGTGCATTTCCCTTCAGAGCACCTTCCGAATGGGAACCTCGGCCATCTAGCCCTGATGCCATTAGATCTTTGTTGCCTGGTAATAGTAATTTCTGGCACATGACCATGCCATCTCCCCAGCCTCTGCTGCTCCTTAGTAGGAGGCTCACTGCATGGCACTGCCCTACGCACTAAAGCTCTTTAGCAAGGAGCCCACAAGAGCAGCATCCGTTAGATCTAGCCAATACTTGTTACACCACCACCATTTTTAAATCAAATGATGTTTCTCTTTGAAATAACTGAAAGCTCTGTAATTCATTTCGGACCTGCAGTGGATGTGGTAGATGCCTAAAGATGGCTCCTCAATGCCAGTCCCAACAGTATTATTCATGACACTAACATCCTAGTCCAAATGGCCTCCCCTTTCACAAGACCAGAATAATCAGGACTCTGAAGAAGCGGGGCTCTCACTTTCCCATAGTGCAGAGCAGGGAGGCTCCGGTCGATAAGATACCGCTCTTCCTGGACTCGTCTGTAATCCTCTGAGAGATTCATCAGCAGTTCATTTTCTGGTTTCCGAAGAAACTCTAAAAACAAGCAAAACAGAATCACCTCTTTTACCAACCAGAATCTCCAGAAAATCAGCCTCACTCCTTCCAGCTAGCTCCCTCTCCAGCATGGTAACTCTCTTCCAGTCACCACCCCCTCCCCCAAATCTGCCTCACTGCTACTTCCAGCCACAGCCGTACAAGCCATCAAGGCCATCCTCACAGCCTGAATGTGCTGAACCATCTCACCCAGCACTACTGGAGTCTGGGGAGCACTGAAAATGTGTGGATAATTGCACAGCAATACAATTTCGCAAATCAGCCAGGCCTTGGTTTGCCAGGGACAGTAATAACTTACTGTGATGGTGTTTGGTTCACACAGTCTTACGTGGCGTTCCACACAATTATGTTGTTCCAGCTTTACTCACTACTCAGAACTCTCTGCTGCTTCTTCCTGAGTGCCACATTATGATGCCAGTTCTGGAGGGCCCTGTGCTGTGATGGTGGGGCCCAGAGAGACTTTCTCTTCTTCCCTTCCCCATGTTTCTCTCTGTACTTCTCTAAAGCTGCCACTGTACCATCCAGATCTGAGTCTGCAATCAGCTCAGCTAACTGAACAGAAATTAAAATGTTAGATTAGCCTATCCATCCAGGCACAGGCACCACAAAACAAATGGGGCAAAGGGGTAAAGAAAAGAATGTTCTGGATTGGCACTATCTCTATGCAATCAATTCTGGATCAACAGTTTCTGGCATTCACAGCATCACTCGCAGACTGTGTCAGACTATACTACATTGAGTAGTCAGACATAAGGAATGAAACTGTCTCATCACCTCACTTCTTGTGCTACTCAGTACTGGTGCTCTCAGCAGAACTGCTGAAGGAACTGGAGCCTGGAACTCTCCAATGCCTCTTACTGTGAGACTCTTCTCCAGACAGGACTTAGTAGGCCTGGCATTGCAGCTACTCTGCAAGCAATTTCCCCCCATATGGGCAAACCATGTCTCATGCCAGAGAATTTTCTGAAGCATTTTCAATTAAACCTAAGTCTACTGCATTCACTACTAGAATTGTGTGAACAACAGATTTTTCGGTTCACTAGCCAAACAAAAAAAATCATTTTGGATTGACCCAAAACTTTTTTCCCCCCAGTTTCCGTGGTAGTGGTGCCCCCAATAACCCCATGGCCATACTCACCTGGGATGCAGGAAACCCAGGTTCCAATCCCTGCTCTGGACTAGGGACCTGAACCAAGGAGTTCCTGCTCCTAGGTGAGTGCCCTAACCACCAGGCTATAGAATCTTACTTCTCTCTCTTTCTGACCCAACGAATATTTCACGAAAAATGGAAAGCTTTAACAGAAAAGACACAGACTTCCCCAGAACACCCAATAGCTTGGTAGCTAGAGCACTCACCTGGGAGGGCAGATACCCGAGTTCAAGTTTCTGCACCAAAGCAGGAATTTGAACCTGGGTCTTCCACATCCATACTGAGTGCCCCAACCAGTGGACTATTGGGCATAAGGGGGGCACCATCACCACCTCCTCCTCAGTTTTGTGAATGCCACATAAATCCCCTTGTGAATGTAGCCAGAAAGAAATTTGGGGTTGAAATTGACAAGTTTGCAAATAGTTTTGGAACAATTGGAAGTCTGTTTTTCAGTGAATAAACTATTCATGCAAAAAAATTCATCCAACACTACTCACACTCTACTTCTAGGACAGCATTTGATGGCAGCCATTTCACAACTTTATAAACCAACCTCAGCATTTCCTCTAGCTAAAGCTTCTCTCTTGAATTCCTGGAGACTTCCTAAGATGCTGTGGGGGAGAATTTGTTCACAATTACCAACAAAGGGTTCTTCTGGCCCTACAATAAAGCAAGACAGACTGTGAGATCACAGAGTGCTCCTCATCAAACATAGTGGACAGAAATAGAAACTGAGACCACAAGAATTTCAGATTCATTTCTGGACTCTCAAAGGTCTAGCCACAGGTAGTTCTAGCAAAAACAAGAGTAACAGGTAAGAGCTGAAGTTTAACCCTACCAGAATAACTCAGTGGTCTCTTAGATGCAGCAGTAACAGCAGGATATGCTACCAGGAGTTGTGCCTTCTTCCCAGCCTCTTGGGGTTTGTGTCTTCGAATGAGGAACTTCCTGGTAATAGGAGTTTTCTCCCTTTCTTGGGGAAGGCGTGGAGTATGGAGCTACAGAAACAGAATACACAGTCTCAATGAGGTTAGGTACAGCACTGCCTCTTCTCCACCCTTCTGATCTTGCTGGGGAGGTCCTGGAAGTAAAGAACTCACCAAGATCTGTCACCACACTTCTGGTCCTTCTCATGAAGGTGTGGTGTATGGAGCTACAGTTATCAGATTAAGTAACATCCTTACTATCTTGACTCTGCTGCTTTGATGGGGCAGGGAATTAACTCTGGGTGGCCTCCCCCAAGAATTTTCTGCACCATAGCTTACTGACAGGTGCTACCTCTTAAGTAGTTTAGTTTGGGTTTCATAAAGGTGCTATTTTTTTTTCAAAACCATAGAAATCTTAAAAGAAAAAAAAAGTTGGAAATGTGATTCTGAACACACCAGATGGTTCATCCTGACATTTAAGATCTTTGTATAAAATTAATCCTCCACTTTCAGCAGCTAAAAAGAGTAGCTAAAAATTCTGATGATTTGACAGACCATCAGAAGTAGTACAGCGACAAGTGGAACAAAAGCAAAGCTCCTATAGTTTGTTTTGATGAGACCCTCCCCAAACCCCCATTCAGGATAAAGGGAAAGTTTCAGTGAAGGCAGCTACTCCCTGTGACAAGGGACACAAGATTTTATACCCACCTTCTCTAGATCTTCCACCTTGATTGCCAGAGCCTGGATTTCATCTCCTTGCAGAACAGAGCTGACAGGCTCGGGCTCCTCTTGAACTGGTGGGGAGGGCTGCTCAAATGTCTTCACTCTCTTCTTATCTGAAGCACAAGCAAAGAAGTAAAAACACATTGTCTTCCTCTCCCAGGGAAACCTTCTTTCTTTCAGTCAATTGAGAAAGCCTTAAACGCAGTACCAGTCTTCAAGGTGTATGGAAAACTAGAACTCAGTATCGCCTGTGCTCAGCACATCATGGTATCCACATGATTTGAACATGGACAGTGGGTTTCATCTGCCCCATTCCCCTCACCCTGGCTTAGACACAATGCGATACGTTTTCAAGTAGTACATTTCCAGCAGGCAACAACCTAGAATGGAAACAAAGAACTTTTACAAAAGTTTCCTATTTCAAATGGAAATAGAGAACTTTAACACAGTTACTCACTCAACTACATGATAGTCCTTAAACAAAAACTGTATCATGTGTGCAAAAATATCAGATTTGTATATTCAGGGAGATGTTTTTGCAGCTCATAAATACATATTGATCATCAAAGCTTTGATAATTTGATCTGCTTATATCCTGAGTTGTGGCATTCTCCTCATTACTTTGTGATGTTATATCTTCTTTGTCTCTCCTTTTGGTCTTAGATTGTAAATTTTTCAGGGTAAGAACTACCTTTTTATTATGTGCTTGACAGCACCTAACACAACAGACCCTGGTTGGGGCACCTCAATGTCACCACAATTCAATAAGAAATAATCCTAGCTTTAAAAGGCTTTCCCTACCTTTCACTCAAAGCAACAAAAGTTTCTCCAACCAGAAAGAAAATCAGTAGTAAGAGTCAACCAAATTTTATTGATTTTTGAGATCGGTATGTTAACATAATTAGGAATATGCAGTATTATATTTCAATCCCTTTCAAACATTAAAAACAATATCAGGGTGAAACCTCCTTCTAATTTTATGTAATACATATTTTGAAAACATATGAGATCACTGCACTTCTCAGAGGCAGATTTAGCAGTCTTCTCACTGACTATAATTGGTATTTGAAAATCATTCTCCCTAGGACTCCAATATTTAACTGGGTAAGTGGATTAAATATGGATCTAATGTGCATCAGTGATAAATCAATTGCATGTATACTGAGGGTAGGGCTAGCCAAGCCATCCAGACCTGCCCGATTATTTCTGCAATCTCATTGGAGGCACATATGTTCCTTTTCTGTCGCCTGCTGAAAATATTAAAGCATGTCTTACCATGCACCCAATTAGACATACTGGAGCTGCTGCTGCATCTCCAACAGAGGTGCAGCTTTTGGAAAACTTAACCTGCTGGGTTCTGCCTTCCTCTTAAAAAAAACAAACAAAAAAAAACAACCGCCTGATAAAAGTCTGGACAAGGGCAGGCGGGGATGAGATTTTCTCCTATAAAGTTAACGCACAGTAGGTAGCTAGTAACAGTATCAGAACCATTGACTATCATGTTCGGCGTGTGGCCCTCGCAGTGCTGTTAAAGCAAGACCAGCTTCACTTGGATACCCGTCAGGTCCAAGGCAGGATAGTCAAGGCAATGCAAGGTCCACTCAGACACTCCGTCACCATTTTGTGCTGGCGGTGGTGATAGCGGGCAATGGGAATGTTGCCAGGGCTCCCAGCTTGTCCCAGGGGATCTCTGGCTACACTACCTGGGAGATGGCAGGATGGGCAACCTCCCAATGTGTTAGGTGGTGCCAGAGCCCTGCCCCAGTGACTGCCTGGCAGCAATACCAATGCCTCTCAGCTGTATGCCAGCAGGGCTCTGGAGCTGGTGCCAGTGCTGTGCCCTGTCAGAGCCTTCCCCCGTCACTGTGCCTGGGCGGGTGGGGTCCCTGCAGTGGTGTCTGGACCGTTTCTCTGTGCCTGGGAGGAGTCCCCAGGCCCCCTCACTGTGCTCGGAGGAGGGGGGGCTCTCTGTGCATGGGGGGGGAGTCCCCGGACCCCCTCACTGTGCCCGGAGGAGGGGGGCTCTCTGTGCATGGGGGGGAGTCCCCGGGCCCCCTCACTGTGCCCGGAGGAGGGGAGCTCTCTGTGCATGGGGGGGGGGGGGAGTCCCCGGGCCCCCTCACTGTGCCCGGAGGAGGGGGGCTCTCTGTGCATGGGGGGGGGAGTCCCCGGGCCCCCTCACTGTGCCCGGAGGAGGGGGGGGGGGTCTTTGTGCATGGGGGGGAGTCCCCGGGCCCCCTCACTGTGCCCGGAGGAGGGGGGGCTCTCTGCGCATGGGGGGGGGAGCCCCCTGGCCCCCTCACTGTGCCCAGAGGAGGGGGGGCTCTCTGCCATGGGGGGCGGGGGGGGAGTCCCCTGGCCCCCTCACTGTGCCCGGAGGAGGGGGGGGCTCTCTGCACATGGGGTGGGGGGGGAGTCCCCTGGCCCCCTCACTGTGCCCGGAGGAGGGGGGGTCTCTGCACATGGGGGGGGAGTCCCCGGGCCCCCTCACTGTGTCCAGAGGAGGGGGGGTCTCTGCACATGGGGGGGGGGAGTCCCCGGGCCCCCTCACTGTGTCCAGAGGAGGGGGGGTCTCTGCACATGGGGGGGGGAGTCCCCAGGCCCCCTCACTGTGCCCGGAGGAGGGAGGGGGGATCTCTGTGCGGGGGGGGAGTCCCCGGGCCCCCTCACTGTGCCCGGAGGAGGGAGGGGGGATCTCTGTGCGGGGGGGGGAGTCCCCGGGCCCCCTCACTGTGCCCGGAGGAGGGGGGCCCTGCAGCAGTGCCGGGGGGGGGGGGGAGGGAGGGCGCCGCAGGGCTGCCGGTCCCAGCGCCCTGCCCCTACCCTGGGGGGTTTTGGTCCGGGCGTCCTTCTTGCTCGACTTGTTGATGGTCTCGGACACGGCGATGACCGAGGGGACCCTACGGCCGCCCCGAGGCTCCTTCTTTAGGCTCTGAGGCGGCGGCGCCGCCGGCGACTGCATCCCGCAGCGCACGGCCCGGGCGGGCAACAGGCTCGGGCCTGTCTCCCTGGCAACCCCTCCGCCTCCAGCACAGCGCCTCCAGCACCGCCCCCTCCGCGCCAGCCACAGCGCCTGCGCGCGTTCCTCGGGAGACAAGCTCCGCCTCCCGCACGCCTTGGTCCGGGGAAGCGGAGGGGAGTGACGACTCCCCGGAATCGTCACCACACGCCGGGCTGCCCTTGTGCGCATGCGCGAGCCACTCGGACGGGAGAGCCGGTTGACTCTGCGCGTGCGCAGTTTCAGTCTCAGACGTGCTTGCAGTTGGCTAAGCCCTGTGTTGCCCATAGGTCACAAGGGCAATGGGGGTGCTGGGGGGCAAGGGGAGGGGAGGGTGCTCTGGGACAATTAAAGAGGCAGCGTTGCATTGTGAGGGTTGGTGCCCGTGCTTTGCCCCTATGTCCTTCAGCAGCCACCAGCAGTGCCTGCATCTTCCTCCTCCCCTGCCCTCCTGCCTTCTCTGGGGCAACTCTTCAGCTCCTCCCGCTGGTGCCTCCAGCCCACTGGGGCTTTCTGCAGCGTTGTGATACCTTCCCTTCAGGGCAAATGCCTCTCAGCAAGGCAGCTTCCCCAACCCACACGAGGCTGAACCTCCCCTCAACGGGGGTTATTGCAGTGATGGCAAAGCAGCACAAAACGGAGAAGGGTCTGAACCAGACCCAGTCACTGGGGAGATAGGGCCCACAGCCCTGGTGCCCGTCAATCTTCGCGTCCCCTTTGACTCTGCAATAGTTCCACAGCCCCTAGACAGTCCATCCACGGTTTCTTCTGGGCCACAGAGGAATGTTCCAGTTCTTGGCAGCCCATCCACGCTCTCTCGTGCGCTCCAAAGGAGCATTCTGCTCGCTCCCATTTCAAAAGGAACTCCCCTCTCGCCTTCTTTGCCCTTCAAACAGGAAGCCAACGTCTAGTCACAGGAACTCCCAGCACAGAATGCTATGTCCCCGCTTGGCAAGCTCTATCTGCAGACACTTTCTTACCAGGGTTACACACATCCTTTCTTATAGCAGCAACGTGATGCAGCCACCACTCTTCAGTTAGCTGAAACACGGTCAATAGCATCCCCTCATGCCACACCTCAGCTATCGGAACTGTGACTACTACTCTGTGGTCTTAGGCCTACTATCACACATCTGAGGACAAGCTAAGAAACTAGAGAAAAAACCTGCAACACATCTTATTTCTACGGGACGGAGGGACAAAAAAATGTCCAGGGTGGGGGCAGTCCACCTCATGTCCCCCCCTTGGCTATGGGGCTGGATCGCCAACATGCAATGCTTTTTGCTTTCTTCAAGACGGTGCAATGCATGCTGGGACTTAGCCTTTCTGTGGGCTGCCCTCCCAAAGCCTGCCCCTCCCCCCCACATTAAAGATGGGGCATTGTATTCTGGGACCTGTCCTCTCCCTAGTTTTAAAGTGCTGCTTGGCTCTTAACTGATCATTCCATGCTGAGATCTTCCAGAACTGTGGGATGCACAGCACCCTCCATAATAAAGTGCCACCTGGCTCACATGGAAGCACTGCATGCTTGGCCCAGTAATTTCCCTAGGCCCGACCCTATATTTAAAGATGAGGGCTATCAAAAGAGCAGATTGAAGAATTCCTGTGAGCTGGATTTGACTCACCTCTTCTTAATAGAAGCATAGTTCTTCACCATACAATTAGATGTAGATCTTTTGTGCCTATTTTCATCCATTTTGGGCCATGCTTTAGCTCCAAATTTACCTCTCCTCAATCCACGATAACAAGGTGCTCTTAGTGCTTTATGTTAAGAGATAAGAAATACTGATTTTTCAAACCAAGGTGTCATAAAAATAAAGGGAAGGGTAACCACCTTTCTGTATATAGTGCTATAAAATCCCTCCTGGCCAGAGGCAAAACCCTTTCACCTGTAAAGGGTTAAGAAGCTAAGATAACCTTGCTGGCACCTGACCAAAATGACCAATGAGGAGACAAGATACTTTCAAATCGGGGGGAAGACGACAAAGGGTTCGTCTGTCTGTGTGATGCTTTTGCTGGGAACAGATCAGGAATGCAGTCTCAGAACTTCCGTTAGTTAGTAAAGAATCTAGCTAGAAATGCGTTAGATTTCCTTTTGTTTAATGGCTGGTGAAATAAGCTGTGCTGGATGGAATGTATATTCCTGTTTTTGTGTCTTTTTATAACTTAAGGTTTTGCCTAGAGGGATTCTCTATATTTTGAATCTGGTTACCCTGTAAGGTATTTACCATCCTGATTTTACAGAGGTGATTCTTTTACCTTTTCTTTAATTAAAATTCTTCTTTTAAGAACCTGATTGATTTTTCATTGTTCTTAAGATCCAAGGGTTTGGGTCTGTGTTCACCTGTACAAATTGGTGAGGATTTTTATCAAGCCTTCCCCAAGAAAGAGGGTGTAGGGCTGGGGGGGGGGGGATATTTTGGGGGAAGACATCTCCAAGTGGGCTCTTTCCCTGTTCTTTGTTTAACACGCTTGGTGGTGGCAGCATACGGTTCAAGGACAAGGCAAAGTTTGTAGCTTGGGGAAGTTTTTAACCTAAGCTGGTAAAAATAAGCTTAAGGGGTCTTTCATGCAGCTCCCCACATCTGTACTTTAGAGTTCAGAGTGGGGAAGGAACCTTGACACAAGGTGATATCAAACTTTACACAAATTAAATGAATGGCACATTGTTTCTTCTCCTGCTTCCTCGTCTGCTATTTATTGATGTGCCTTTTTAATATTTCCATCTTCTTCATTGTACATTTTAAAGGCCTGGGTCACAGATTTGGCTTTTGAGAGCTTTGCATTCATTATACCTTACTTCCAGCACCATTTGGTAACCAAAAACATAATTGCTTTAGTTTGTCTCATCACAGTGTCTTGCAACGTGGTGCTTTCCAACATTGAGCAACAGATTTAAGATAAAGCAATATGATTACAGCAAATTCTTGGGAGGTATTGATCATGTGTCCTGGGGTTCTCTGACTAATTAATTTGGCAATGAGCATCCCATCAATAGGCATCATTTCTGACAAATTAAAGGAGAATACAAAGCCCAATCCTGTAAAGTGTTGAACACTATAGTCTCCCCAATTCCCATTGAAGTCAACAACACAAGCTGCTTAGCAATCCACAGGAGCCAGGCCTTAGTTCATAAAACCTTTCCTGTTGGAAAACTTGTCTTCACCACAGCAGGTTTTGACACTGTCACCCCATGTTAATTTCATTTGCGAGGATGTGAGTAATAAAGAGGCGTTCCTAGACTGAATGCCTTCAGGATATTTGGATCTTCTGCTTCTCCTCAAAGAAATCCCAGTTCTGATGCAAATGGGCACACTGTCTGGCTACTTGGCTGATGAGCACGAACAGAAGACGAGATACTTGATATTCTCAAAATGGTGGGTGCAAAACCCTGCCTCATGACAACAGCTCAAGAAGATGACTGGAGGAAGTGTCCCCTTCTGAATATTTGTTTGCAATTTATTGCATGAAACAGAGCTGCTGGTGTGGATTACTCCACCTTCCAAAAAGCAGGGAATGCTGCCAGAGATCAATGCAAAATGCCTTTGCACGCATTTCTGTGCTACCAGGTCATGGCCAAAGCAAGTTACAACAGGAAGCTTGCTGCTCATTCCAAAGATATTTGTTTTCAGCCCAAGGCACCTAAACTGCCCAAAGAGGAGCTACGTTGGCAGCTTGCTGGAAGCCCAAGGGCCCACCAATGAATCAGATGGCATCAACCCTTCTTTATAAATTTAGCGGTCCAGCCAAGAGTGATTACAGGTCCCAGCATGCACCATGTGCTTGTCAGACAGAAGGATCCTCTCACCTGCCCTGCTCAGGATCATCATGACAGACAGATATCGTAAAAGATTCTCCAGGCAAGTACATTCCTCTGGCTCATGGGCCCATCCCTGTTTTGCTCCTGGCACAGCCATGTGATCAGACAAGGCATGCGGATGTGGAGCAAACACCTGGAGGAAAAGAGCAGGCTGAGGCTTAGGCTCAGTGATGAGCACAGCGTGGTTGTGATGGACCTTATGTGACTTATCTGCTTGGTCAGGTGAAGCTGTCTACACCTGAGAAGGATGGGACAAATGTGCCATGTATGCCTTCCAGTAGGTACCGATGCTGCTTTCTGCTCAGTTTGAAATTTCCTAAGGTAACAGCTGTAGTGCACCAGTTACAGCCCTTGAGTGAAACTAGGAAAGTCTTCAGGGGATTCACGCCTCTCAGTGCCATCACTACCACCCACCTGTATGTGCAAATTCTGGCCTTGCATCTCCCTACACCCAGAGCTTCAGGTCAAAGGCACTGAGCACTGCAGAATTATTTCTCTGCAGCCCAGGCTCAGGAAGAGTCCATGTTACCTCTTCAAAAATGTCCAGTAACAAATCTTCAGCAACTAGCCCAAATGGGGATTTCCTGGATTAGGCTAAAAAGGGAACGCAAAGATTTATAGTAGGGAAACAGAAGCAAGTTCTCCTATATTTACCTTAGAAACTTCCTACTGGCTCAGGCTAGAGGCTTTTCAGCTCAAGGCACCTTGGTTTATGTAGCGTTGGAAGGCCTCGGGTGACATGAGTTTGGGTGGCCTTGTCTTAGTCCCAGATATGCACGGTGGGTTGGGAAACCACGTCCCCTGACGCTCCCTCTCTTGAAAAGAGTTGGGGCTGACGGACTCAGATAGATTTTTTTACTCTTTCTAGCAAAGCACCCACCCTTTAATTCTGGCACATGTCACCCTCTACCGTCACCTTGGTTGTTCCCAGAACCACACAGAGCACATACTGAAGGGCAAATTCAAGGATTGCTCTTATCAGCACCGATGGAAGCTTGCCAGCCGCGAGTGCATTCCTTACCACTTCACAGAGCAGCGCATAGGTAACTGGCCCCTTTGCCTACAGCAAAGACCAAATGACATCCAGCAGGCTGATAATGAGGGGAACGTGTCAGAGACTATTAGCATGAGTCATTGCTTCTTAGGCTCAGTGAGACTGACTCAGGGAAGGCTTCCTCATGTATTTCGCCTGGGTGGCAAACTCCTCAGCACTTCAGGAAACACCCGTGGGGATTCATTCTAATCAGTGGAAGTGGGTGAAATTACTAGTTCAACCTGTTAGGCCAATAATTAATGACAATCAAGGTGTCAATGAGGAATAATTGGCCCCTTGCACCTCATCACCTCACTGCATTCCTTTCAGGTGTCTTATTTCCCCTTCCTTAGTGAGACTGTGCTAATGCTATGTGCTTCCACCGCACCTGTCAGTTGGGGATCTCAAAGCACTTTGGGTATTATCCCCATTGTACAGCTGGTGAAACTGAGGCACACCATGGTTAAGTGTCTTACTCAAGGCCAAGCAATGCATCAGTGACAGTGTCTGGAGCAGAACTCAGCTCTCTTGGTTTCCAGTTTCCTTCTCTGCCAGGCAGATGACACCGCCTCCCATAACAACAACTGTAATGATTGGAAACATGTTTGATTGTGAATTTTGTTAAAAGACTTTAAAAATAATGGGCCTGAGTCTGCCCTCATGTCACCTTCTTCTTCTTCTGTGCCATCTCCATTACTGGAGGTTTGCAACAATGGTAGTCCATTCTGTACGGTCCTCTTCTACCCTCTTTGTGGATGAGCAGTCCTTTTGATCCACCCAGGATATCATCTCACCACCCAAAATCTTCTTCTTCTGCCTCATGTTCTGCCATCAACTTTCCCTTCCAGTGCCCATAAACATGCACTGCCACTTGAACCTCTTAAAATATGCCCTGCAAATCAAATCTTTCTTTTAATAAGATCTCTAACTAGCGTTTGCGGAGTTCCAGTCATCTCCCATACTTTTTCATTGGTTACAGTCTATCTGTGATAGTTTGAGAATTCTATAACACCATAATGTGAAGGATTGTAGTTTCTTTATTATCGATTGTTTGAATGTCCATATTTCACAGCCGTAATTTAACACAGACCAAATGTAAGTTTTTAAGAGCTGGAATTTAGTCTTCATATTTATGTCCCTTCTCATCAGATGTTTATTCTTCCGCAGTATCTGCTCTCACTTACTCTGGTGTAAATCAGGAATAACTCCAAATCAGTGGTATATACTGGGATGAGTGAGAACAGCATTAGACTCAAGGCATGCTTTTGTTTCTCGTCTGCCAACAAAGGGCTTTTTTGCCCATTTCAATCCTGATCTACAACCCACTGACATTGATGAGTCTTTCTATTGTCTTCTTTGGGCTTTGGATCAGGCCCTGAATGTGGATGTAGAATAGTTACTGGTAACAGGAATTTTCTGTGCCCATAGTATAGTAGATCTGAATGTGAGTATATTGATATTGGCTATGATGGATTTTCACAAAAACAATAATAGCAATCCATACAGTGTGCTTTCCTCAAAGGGACACTGTTCAAATATTGTGTACTGATTTTAGTACTCTTTTGCATACAGTTTCTTTCCAAAGGCTCAACATTTCTTTCCCTACCAATTTTGGACCCATCTGGACTCATTTACAGCCATTAAACTCAAGAGGATGGTGGAGGTGTAACTTAATGCACAATATTTGTCTAGCTGCATTTGGCAAACTTTGTTCTCATTTCTCCCACCCATACTCCTAATGGAGGGGAGGTGAACTTGCCTGATTTTGGTAATGTCCTTATTTGTTCATTAGAATAACCAATTACATCAACAGCCTTGGAAATCACCAGGAAGAACATTATTTTCTCTGGATCCCACTGCCATCGTAGGGCTAAATATTAACTAAGTCACTTCTCTGCCACAGCACGGTGAGGGTTGATCTAGCCTTATGATAAAATCCCTAGCCAACTGATTGTTCTTTTAAAAAAGCCTTTCTGACTCCTACAGAATCCATTCAGAGGTGCCATACACCAGCTGATCAGCAGATGTGAAAAATGGCATTGGGTTTCCAAATCAGCCAAAGGGAGTCCAACTGACAAGACCAACAGGCCATGCAGATTTCTTACACTACCCTTGTCTACACTACCTGCCGGATCGGCGGGCAGCAATCGATCCAGCGGCGATTGATTTATTGCGTCTACTCTAGACGTGATAAATCAAGCGCTGAGCGCTCTCCCGTCGACTCCGGTACTCCACTGGAGTGAGAGGCGCAGGCAGAGTCAACGGGGGAGCGTCAGCCATTGACTTACCGCAGTAAGTAGGTCTAAGTACGTCGACTTCAGCTACGTTATTCACGTAGCTGAAGTTGCGTAACTTAGTTCGATGCCACCCTCTAGGCCTTATGGGGAAGGGAGTTTAACTTTGCCTAACTCACATGTGCAGGAGACTCCTCAGCAAAAGCCACAGATGGCAGCAAGTGGAATTTCCTATTAATTATTCACTTCCCTCCCTTTATCTGTCACGTCCATTTAGCTCATAAATTCTTCGAGGCAGGGTCCATCTCTTACTCTGTGTCTAGACAGCATCTAGCATATTGGGGCTCTGATGCCAGGCATGGCCTCTAAGTACTTGCATAATAAAAACAAATACATAATAATAAATTCCTTATTTCTGCAGGATCACTCAGAATTTTACTTTCTAGGCTATGTCTACACTACGCACCTTTTAGCAACACAGCAGTGCTGCTACAGCTGTGCCGCTAAAAGGCGCGCAGTGTAGCTGGTGTTCGTCGGCGGGAGAGAGCTCTCCTGCCAACAAAAAACTTCCACCCCTAATGAGTAGCGGTAGCTTTGTCGGCAGGAGAGCTGTCCCGCCGACAAAGCGCTTTTCAAACTGGCGCTTTTCCTCGGTAAAACTTTTGTCGTTCGCGGTGTGTTTTTTTCACACCCCTGAACGACAAAAGTTTTACTGACGGAAGTCCCGTGTAGACAAAGCCTTAGTCACTATGAGCTAAAAATAGGAAGTGGAGGATGGGAAAAGGCAAAACAAAAACATCTGAAACATAGACCTAGAATTTCCAACGCAAAATAATTACAGCTGTTCTGGCACATGGCTTACTCATAATCCCTGACACAGGACAGGCCCTCAGCTTGTATGGATGCAGAGAGATTTTCCCCATCCATTATAACGATGAAGGTGTCAGGCAAACTTTGGACCTAAATTTCTTTAGTATCTTTAATAACACCCATAAAAAACTTAAATATAGTTCGTGCAACCACAGATCTAGGACACAGCCCCAGGATTTAATCTGATTTTGGAACCGCTGAATACACAACATTGTTGACACTGTAGCAATCTTGTCTTTGGGCCAGAAGGTCATTCATAATGTTCCACGACCACACACGGACTTCTCCTTCCCAAGGCTGACTGTAGCCCTACACTGCAGAATGAAAGGGGCGCTAAATTCAAGCTGTATAAGCGATTAGAAGTTAAAATGACAATCCCTTCTACCCATCTCTGGTGGCACAGAACGATCACATTTAACCTGAGCCTCTCAGCTTTCACATCCACTCTATCAAAAGCAGGTTCTGTGATCCAGGACTATGTATGAGCTATTGCTCATTGCAGACTGGTGCTTTTGCCCACAGAGTTGCTGCCCAGCCAGTATGGAATTGATTCCATTATAAAGCACTCAAAGAACCCTTGTTTGGTCTGGTCTGGTCTGTAGGGTAATATGCTTTTCTGTTGACCTCTTCATCTTCCAGGAGTTCATGACAAATTGCAAATAAAATCAAGTTAATATTTTAAAATGATTATTCTCTATTTGAACTGCCGCCAGGTCTTGAAAACTGCATGAGTAATCTATCACGGGATCCAAATATTGATCTTACAGCTAAACTACAATTACCAGACTAAGTCAGAGACAAACTATTACAGGCTGGTTTATTAAAAACAAAACTTCTTACTTGTGACTGTAGCAATCAGAACACCCGAGTAGATCAGCAAGCTTGCCTGAGCTCTTCATTTTGCATTCACCAGAGACCAGAAGGAACGTCTCAACAGCTGCACAGCTCTTCACCAAAGCTAGGCATAATATAATGGGCCTAAATCTGATCCAAGATATGTGGCACTCACCTCTGTGTCTCCTCCGCATGGGGAATGCAAGGACCACAATGAAGCAGAAGTTTCTGTACAGTAATATGTGCATTTGCTTTGGTTTAAAAGGGAAGTGATGTCTGGGCTGGACACTGTCCTGCAGCCTGGACTAGAGCACTGGACTAAGACTCAGCAGACTCAAATTCTATTCCTGGCTCTGCCACTGACCTGCTGTGTGACCTCTGGTTCCCCTCCCACTTTTTGTCTGTCTGGTCTGTTTAGACTGTAAGCTCTTCAGGGCAGGCACTGTCTCTTATTATGTGTATGTACAGCATCTGGCACAACAGAGCCTTGACCCTGATGGGGGCCTTTAGGTGCTACTGTCATATGAATTGCCGTCTAAAGACAGGTCTCTACACCTTTGTTCCATTCAGCAGTGAGGCCAAGGGCTGAGAGGGCCACTGAAGACAAACTCTCCTCTTAGCACGAAGTCAGGGCTATGGCGTATTAGTGGGGTGGGGTAGGAGAGCCTTGGCCTGCCAATGCCTATGCTTTAACCATTTGGTGGGCAAAAAGCACTTCATTCCCCAGCGCTGTCCCGGCGGCACTGAATTCCCTCCAGAAGTGAATTGATACCCCAGGCGTCACTGCACCTGGGAGAAAATGGGGCTCAGTAATGTATTATTCTGGGCTGCATATTCTGCACCTTCCCAGCTTTCTGGCAGGGGGGATGTGTGTCTCTGTGACATCGCCTCTGCTTGTGGCTCCGTTATCCACGACAGGCAGGGAAAGATGGAGTTAAACCTGGGGTGCCCTGCTTTTGCACTGAGGGGCAGCTGCTGAGACCAGCAAGCTACTCTGCACAGTCCAACGAAAGGCAAAGAGAATAACCAGCAGCCTTTGCAAGGGAGCCCTGAGCTCACCTGTCCATCTTACCAGCGTAAAAGGTCAAAAGTGCTACAGAGCTAAACCAGGGGGACAGGGAACAAGCTGCACCCACATGCTTTATTAGTGGGCATGAGACGGAGGGCTTCCGAAAACTCGGCCAGAGTGAGAGGTAGCTCTAGCCGGTCCCGGTCGCCCGCGCTGACTGTGGGGAGTTTAGTCCAGAGCACGCTGCAAGCGTCGGGCAGGAAATGACCTGCTCGCCCTTCCTCGGGGTTTGACATTGCAGTATTTTTGCTTCACTCCTTATCTCCATCTGCTGGAGGGAGATTGTATCACATGCTGACTGCAGAGAAGAGACTGGTTTCAGAGTAGCAGCCGTGTTAGAAGAGACTGACTTTCCTCACTGAAGTAGTTTAAGTCACTGAAACCCACACTATTATGTATCTTTCCATTCAATCTAAAATTAAAATGCTTTTACCCTATTTTCTGCAGTAGCCACTCAGCAAATATGGTGCACATAAAAAACAAACAAATCAGCTTCTTCTCTGCTATAAGCAGATGCAAATTGCACCGATTTACTCCAAGCCTGGATTTGGCCCTAGTCCTGGATTTTGCAAACTGAGGGCTCCAAAGTGACTTCAGCCAAAAGCCAAGTTGTTCCTTAGGATCGGCCTCCCCTGCTGCAATGCTTTCCAGATTGGATGCAAGATCTGTCTGTCTTCGGGTCCCCTGTCCATCCAGGACTGCTGGAGTTTGCTGGGAAAGGCTGCTGCTTCCTGGTTGAGAACTGTCTAGCTTCAGGTCCGATGGGCTGTTCTGTCTTCCCAGGACTTCTGGAGCTGGTTGAGGAGGGTCAGCAGCAGAGAGTCCAGCACTGCCAAACCTTTCCAAGAGCACCTGAGCCCCCTGGGAAAAAAGCAGGACATGGATCATCCCCCCCATCAAAGAACAGGGCCCTTCCCCCGCCACAGTCCGTCCCTTACCTATTGTCCAAAAGCAGCAAGCCCTGATCCTCCAGCTCTTTCACTTCCTCTGAGGTTCCAAACACGTCCCACAGGCTCAGGCTGGTGGCAAACTGCAGCCAGTGCTGATGGGGGAGAGACTCCCTGTAAATACTGACTTGAGAGTTTATTGGGGCTTTGATCTTTTATTTTGTGGGGTTAGTTTCACCTGCCTAGTAACAGATTCCACACAAAGCTCTAGAGGGAAGGGTGTGAGCCTCTCAGAGAGGCCTAGCCTTTCTCAGGGCTGCCTGCCTTTCTGCATCTGCACTGCTCCTGCAAAAATAGCACTCACCTGGCTTTGCACCCTTAATTTAGATGGTTCAATCCCTGACTGTGCCTGATGCTGCGGTGATGGGGGCAGTGTGAAAGTCCTGATCCCGCAGAGAGAAATCAGGTGCTCAGCTGCCTAACGGACAAGATTTGCATCTCCAGCTGAGGGTGCCAGAAGTGCAGGCGCAGTTTCTATGGGTGCCCATTAAAAAAGGGGATTGAACAGAAGCCCCTTGAAATCTCTGGCTGTGGCATGCAGTCCAAGGAGCCGTTCACATGGCCCAGTGGGTAATACCCCTGACTGGCCAACAGAGACTGAACTCCTCTCTCACCCCTAGAAGTCAGGGCTAAAGGGTGGGAGAACCTGTCCGCCACGTCCAATCACCGCACGGTCAGCATCTAGTATTGGTAAATGCACTTACAGTCGAACCTTAGAGTTATGAACCCCTCCGGAATGGAGGTTGCTCATAACTCTGAAATGTCCGTAACCCGGAACAAAACGTTCTGGTGGGTCTTTCAAAAGTTTACAACTGAGCATTGACTCCAGACAGCTCTGAAACGTCACTACCCAGAAGAGAAATGCTGCTTTCCCTTATTTTTTTTAGCCGTTTATGTTTAAACACAGCACTGTACTGTTTTTGGTCTCTGCTGTTGCCTGACTGCGTACTTCCGGTTCCAACTGCGGTGTGTGGTTGACTGGTCAGTTCATAACTCCGGTGTTGATAACTTCTACTGTACTTTGCATGCTGTGCCCAGCAATGTGTGATCCAAACGTGAGACTGGAATATCAAAGGTGCCACAAACAATCAAATCCTGTCCTACCGCGTGTGACTGGGACCTGTATCCTGACTGTAAAGCTTTGGGGAATTACTGAATTCACCGTTTGGACTTGAGGACCTTGGGCCGAACTTTCAAAGGCATTTAGGCACTTAGTGGGATTTTCAAAAGCTACCCGTGCCTAACTCCCTTTGATTTCAAATGCCTATCTGCATCTCTAAGCACCTAAATACCTTTAAACATTTGCCCCTTGGGGCTTTCAACCCATAGCAGCTGTACTGGGCCAAGGGCTGACATCTTGGCAATTCAGACTAAGGGAATCCCTGTGAGAGTTCCAGAGCTGCTCAGAATCCCAGCAGAGAACAGACCACTCCTTGCCGAGCCAGTCCACACACAGCACTTGACCAGAGCTCTCCTTGGAAATGGTTCCTCTTGCTGCCCTGTCCAGAGCCAGCTGCGAAAGCCACACTCTGAGAGTTCAAACCCCCGCAGGACAGGCTGCTACAACCGAGAGCCAGCTCTCACCTGGTGTGTGATTCCTATGTCCATGCGGAGCCCCAGGACCAAAACCTCCTCCAACCTACAACACAAAGAGCGATGCTGGAGGGCTGTGGGGTCACCAGGGGGCTCCCGAAGGTGGTCCTGCATCTGGGGCTGAAGGTGCAAGGAAGGCAAAGGGGAGCACCTGAGTGCAACTGGGAAAAGGCTGCCCACATTGTTCTCCTTCAAGGGCCTGAGACTGCAGCCCTGCTGGCAAAGCTCCCATCGTCTTTCATAGTTTAGCCTGCAGGAGAATGGCAGGATCGGGCTCCCGCTCGGTTAGAAGCATAGCCTTTAAGGCCAGAAGGGAGCACCAGATCATCTAGCCTGACCTCCAGCATGTCACAGGCCACCACCAGCCCCCATCCCCCGCACACTAAGCCCAGCAACCAAAACTAGCCCAAAGTCTCACAGTCCACAGGAGACCCAATATGTGCCACAGGCAGAGTACAGGCAGGATCGAGGGGCATCCATGCTCGAGGCCCTGAAAAGGCAGGGAAGTGATGGTGAGATATAGCCACACAGTCCTGGCCAGTGATCTGCACCCAGGTTATTTTATCTCAGTAGCTTGCAGGAAAGGCCACATGCACCAAGACGCTGAGGAGGAGGAGGAGGAGGAGGAGGAGTCAGACACCACCTGGGGTGAGCCGACTGTTGGCCCTGCCCCAATACTCACACCTCCAGCTGGCTCAGCACAGTCCGTTTCCGGGTCCCGTGTCCGCAGGCCAGCACCTCCTTCATCCAGCTGTCCGGCTCCAGGGTCTGTATTCTGGCTTCCCGAAGGCTCTTGCTATGTGCTCGCGGCACAAACCTCCCATGAGCTCCTAGGATAAAGACAAGCATTTCTGCAGCATCCCTTCCCTGCTGGAGTTCATCACCCCCAGAGCAGCACTGGCCCTTGGGTCAGAGCCATGGGGTTGATTGGGGGGCGAGAGGTGGTGCCTTGCGAGGGTCAGTCATCACTCAGGGCCCTGCAACAGTGCCCTGGGAGATGAGCTTCCTCACAGCAGCTCCTTGTAGAGGTCAACTGGACCCCAGCGGAGAGGCTGCTTTGTAGCTCTGTACACAGCCCCATCTGGTGAGATCCCATGTGCCTCTTACTTTCCCAGGGAACTCACCTGGCCCGACCCCTATGTACTGGCTGCCTTGCCAATAGGACAGGTTGTGGGTACTGAGCGCCCCCTGCAGGAGAAAACGACACACCGTAAGCCAGGAAAAGGAATCAAATCTCTTTGGACCCATTCCTGCAAGATGCCCAAGGCTTCTGGCACGGTGACGCCCTATTGGACTCAATGGGACTGGTAGGCGCTCAGCACCTAGCAGGATCAGGCCCATCACGTGGGGTTCTGGGTTTATCTTTCTCACAGTGTGCAGAGTAAGCAGGGCTTCCTCTTTCAGTGCTGGGCTTCCCATCTCTCTCCTGGGCTGAAAAGACAGTCCAGCTTCCTTGCCCACCCCAGCTCCCTGCTGAGAGGGAATCTCAGCAAGCATTGCTAGCAGAGGGCATGCTCAGTGCTCGTCCCCACTCCCAACATCCAGAGAGAGTTCCCCTGGGCCTGCGTCTGCTCCCCCACATCTCGCCCCGGAACACGTCCCCTGCTTGGGGACTTCAGATCCTCTCACCAGTTGCATTCTGAATTATTTGGGTTTATTCTCCCCCCGCTTAGATCTGGGACACACTGCAAAAGGGACAGGCCAAGGGGAGGGACTCACATTCCTGGCAAAATTGGAGACCTCGTACTGCCGGAATCCCACGTCCCGCAGCATCTCCCGGGCAGATTCATACATCTCTGCCACCACCTCCTGCTTGGGCACGGGCAGAGAGCCTCGCTGGACCTGCTTGAAGAGGGAGGTGCCCCTCTCCAGCGTCAGCTGGTACAGAGACACGTGGTCATCACACAGCTGAAGCAGCTCTTCTAACCCCCTGGCCCACGAGGAAACACTCTGGCCGGGGAGGCCAAAAATGAGGTCAACGGACGTGCGGCCGGGAAACAGCTTCTTTGCCTCTTCCAAGGTCCCTAGAGCCTCATCAGCTGTGTGGTCCCTCCCAAGGAGCCTCAGCTCTGCATCGTCCAGGGACTGCAGAGAACAAGAATGACCAGCGGCAAGGTGCTTTAGGCTGCTTTAGAGAGGTTTTGGGGGAGGGAGCACGGGGAAGCCCCAGAGAGGGATGAGAAGGGCACGTGAGGAGACAGCGAGAGGGAGAAAGAGAGTGAAGGAGGGAGCGAGATAGAGCAGGACCCTGTGGGAGAAGGTAGAGAGAGCGTCCCTGAGAGAAGAGCATGGGGGGCGGGGGGGGTGGGGGCGTGCCTGAGGATAAGAAGGGTAAATCTCCTGCTTTCTCACCTGGATGCCGATGGAGAGGCGATTGACGCCCGATGCCCGGAATCCCGCCAGCCGCGAGGCACTTGCTGAGGTGGGATTGGCTTCCAGAGTGACCTCGGCGTCTGCCGCCAAGTGGGCGCAGCGGGAGACGGTCTCCAGGACAGCAGCGATGGTGAGCGGGCTGGCCAGGCTCGGGGTGCCCCCACCGAAGAACACCGAGCTGATCCTGCCGAGCGGAGGGGAGAGAGGCCTGGAGTCTCACAGGGTGAATGGGCTGCTGTGCAGGCTACCTCCAGACTCACTGCCCCGGAGGAATCCTCCTCCCATGCCCCAGGGGACACCTGCTTTCAGGCAGGACGTCCCCTCCCTCGGACCTCAATGGACCCTTACTGCAAAGCCCCAGCTTCAGCTCCTGC
Organism: Chelonia mydas; assembly: GCF_015237465.2. Lineage (NCBI taxonomy): Eukaryota > Metazoa > Chordata > Testudines > Cheloniidae > Chelonia > Chelonia mydas. The sequence continues at coordinate 13,562,517 of NC_051254.2, forward strand.
CCCAGCAGGAAAGGGGAACAGTGTCAAAGAAGCCACGCCCAGCCCCCCAGCCGCTCTGGGTCGGGTGCAAAGCTAAAGGCCAGCACAGCCTTTGTGGAATACAGCAGGGCGGATTTAACCACCTCTGCCTCCCACATGCCGCTTTCCCTGGCTGCTATTGTAAAGCCACAAAGAACCACATTACCTCCCCTTCCCCCAGCCGCCACTCTCTCCCCTTTCCTGCTGCAGGACCCACCTCTGGACTTGGCTGAGCCGGATCAGGGTCTGGGCTTCCCGAGAGAGACAGCTCCTCACGGACTCCTCGTCTAGGCCCCGGGGGATGTACTTGTTGAAGTTGCAGTAGCTGCAGCGTTTCTGGCAGTACGGCCACTAAGAGACACGGGGACCAGGATTCATAGACTCGAAGGCCAGAAGGGACCACAGTGATCATCTAGTCTGACCTCCCGTGACACTGGTCACAGGGCTTCCCTTAATTCATTCCTGTTTGTATTATGAATATGGTTACAGTGGAACCTCAGAGTTACGAACCCCTCGGGAATGGAGGCTGTTCATAACTCCGAACAAAACGTTCTGGTGGTTCTTTCAAAAGCTTACAGCTGAACACTGACTTCAGACAGCTTCGAAACTTCACTATGCAGAAGAAAAATGCTGCTTTCCCTTTCTTTTTTTAGTAGGTCACATTTAACACAGCACTGTGCTGTCCTGGCTTTTGTTTGTTTGTGCTGCTGCCTGATTGCACATATCCAGTTCCAAATGAGGGGTGTGGCTGACTGAGGTCGAGGGTTGCCAACTTTCTGGCTGCAGAAAACCCGAACATCCTTGCTCTGCCTCCTGCCTGAGGCTCCGCCCCTGCCCCTTCTCCAAGGCCCTGCCCACCTCCCACCCGCCGCTCACTCTGTCCCCTGCTGTCTCCATCACTCGCTCTCCCCCACCCTCGCTCACTTGCTCATTTTCACTGGGCTGGGGCAGGAGGTTGGGGTGCGGAAGGGGGCTCAGGGCTGGGGCAAGGGGTTGGGGGCGGGCTCTGGGAAGGACTTTGGGTGCGGGAGGGGCTCAGGGCTGGGGCAGTGGAATGGGGCGCTGGAGGGGGTGCGGGGTGCAGGCTCCGAGCAGCGCTTATCTCAGGCGGCTCCCAGAAGCAGCGGCATGTCCCCGCTCTGGCAGCATGTCCCGTCCGCAGGCGCCACCCCCGCAGCTCCCAGTGGCCATGGTTCCCAGCTAATGGGAGCTGCGGAGTTGGTGCTCGGGGCGGGGGCAGCACATGGAGCTCCCGGGCCGCCCCTGCACCTAGGAGCCAGAGCGGGGACATGCCGCTGCTTCCGGGAGCCGCGTGGAGCCAGGGAGCCTGCCTGGCCCTGCTGTGCCACTGACCGGACTTTTAATGGCCTGATCAGCAGTGCTGACCGGAGCCGCCAGGGTCCCTTTTTGACCGGGCGTTCTGGTAGAAAATCCGATGCCTGGCAACCCTACTGGGGTCATAACTCTGGTGTTCATAACTCTGAGGTTCTACTGTATTATGGTAGTGCCCAGGGACCAGCCAAGATCAGGCCCCACCGGGAGCGAGAGGAGAACTTCTAGAAGAACACCCCATCTTGATTTAAAAGTATCCAGTGATGGAGAAACCACGCGTGGTACATTGTTCCAACGGTTAACTACCCTCACTGCTAAATAACGTGTGCCTTATTTCTAGTCTGAATTTGTCTAGCTTCGACTGCCAGCTATTGGACCTAGGCCATAGGTTATATCGGAGACCTCACTCAAATCCAGGGGAAGTTACCTTCTCAGTAAAGATGGCACCATCTTACATTTAGTACAGAAGTTCAGACCCAGAGGTTCACACAGGCCAAAGCCTTGTCCTGACTCAGGATACGTCTACATTGCAACCGGGAGGTGTAATTCCCAGCTCGGGTTAGCGGACCTCCAGCTAGCACCTAAAAATAGCCGGGTGACCCTGCAGGCAGGGGTGGCTTGGTCTAGCCCCCAGGGCACCTGCCCCAGGATCTGGGCTTGCAGGGGGCGGCTAGCTGAGCCTGCACTTGCTATTCTAGCACCCCAACTTGACCAACGTTAGCACACGCACACCTGAGCTGGGCACGACCCCTGCCGCTGCCCTACAGCCGGCCCCTCGGGGACTTGTGGGGTGCCCAGGCCCCCTCACGCTCCTCCTCCCACCTCCCAGAACGCGAGGGCGGCCGAGGCGGCGCAGCGCGCCCCGCCGGCTGCACGGGGCTCGGGTGACCCAGCGGCGCGCCCGGACTCCGGCCCAGGAGCCCAAACGGCACCGAGCAGGGTGGGGTCCCAGGACGCGGGCTGGGGCGCCCGGCCCTTCCCTAGGGTGATCGGCCGCATTCAGAGGGGCCATCCCTCGCCCCCGCCCTGGGCCTCAGCTCCCGTCCGCACGCAGCCCGCCGCGCACAAGGTCGCAGGGAGCCCCCCCGGTCCTACAGGGCACTGGCCAGGGGCGCCCGCACGGGCTGCACGGCTACGCGCGTCCGCACAGGATCCGGCCCGGGGCGCGCGCATTGGGGGCGCGCACACGTGGCCCGGCCCGCACTCACGTGCACGTAGAGGGCCGCCTGGACCGGCTCCGCGCGGGGTGGTTGCAGCGCCCGGTGCTGCCGCGCCGCTCGGAGGCGGTGCAGAGCCGCGGCCAGCCGGGCCCGAGGGTGCAGCCAGCCCGGCGCCGCCATGAGCCGCCCCGCCCCGCCGGTTACGGGGAGGGACCGGCTGGCTCCGCAGCGCGTGTGGCCGGGACCCCTGCTGGGCTTCCCCGCTACGGAGCCCGAGCGCGTGTGGCCGGGAGCCCCCGCCCCCAGTGCCGCGCTCAGGCCGCTTCTTCCCCCCCTCCCCGTCAGCCCTCACCAGCCCCTCCTGCTCCTACCGCCCCTTCCGATTTCAGCCCCCCCCGCGTACCTCTGTTCCTACCCCCGAGCTCCCCCTTCGTCCCCCCGCTCCTACCGCCCCTCCCGATCTCAGCCCTCACCAGCCCCCCGTCCCCCTGTTCCTACCCCATAGCTCCCCCACCAGCCCCCACTTGGTCCCCTGCAACCGTAACCAGCCACCTCTTCCTTCCCCTGTCCCTATCCCCTGCTGCCCCCAACACCACTTCCTACCCCTGCTTCCCACCCCCCTGATCTCAGCCCTAACCAGCCACCCCTTCATCCCCCTGTTCCTAACCCACAGCTCCCCCCACCACCACTTCCTTCTCTCTGTTCCTGCCCCCCCCGCCACCCCTTCCTCCCCCCGTTCTTATCTCATGGCTCCCCCATTCCCTACCAACCCTTTCACCCCATTCCCACCCCCACTCCGTCTTCACCTCAGCCACACACGCCCTCCCCGTTTCTACCCCCATTCTTGTAGCCTTCCCCACTTACACACAGTATAAACGGACAAATAACTGAAAGAGCCTTTTTGCAGTGTGAAGGTTGAGGCCGGTTGGGAAGCAGGAGAGCTGGGTGCTGGGGTGAGCTTTAGAAGGGGGCTTTGGGATAGAATTAAGTCCCAATCTCTGTAACAACCCCGCTGGAGGTGTCCGTTCCCACACGCTCTGTGTGCGGCACCCACTCTGTTGAACAGCCGCACACAAAGGCAGCAGGCTGGTAGTTGGTATTGTATGGTGCCATGTGCCCATCATTCCGTGCGTGACATTGGCCAGGGTGTGATAAAGTTCCTGATTGAAAACACACAGCTCAGCCTAGAGAAGGTGACTCCGTTGTGTCCGGGGCACGTGGGATGGACTTTCCACTCTCCTGTTTTTCAGGCAACTCTCACTTCCCCAACATTCAGTACTAAAAACCAAGCCGTTTCGTTAACAATAAGTGTTTCCAGGTATAATTAAATGACTGGAACGTTCCCAAGGGGATATTGTGTCTCATTAATTTATACCCTCTAGGCCTGGACTTTCTAGTCAGGAAACCATCAAATAATCTGGTACTTATAAAGTATGTACGCAGGCCCTTATCCTGCAAACACACCGGTGAGTAGCTTAATTACCCGGGCAACTTTCCCTCGTGGCAGCAGTGAGTCAATGAGTGCATTTTTCAAGCCCTGTTGGGAGGCCTGGCTGGTCACGTCCTTTTCTTTAACTCCTCAGGTGGTATTCCTCTGGTATGCACAGTGTGTTTAATTAGTAATACCTACCTCTGAGTCCGTGCCCTTCAACCACTGATTTCAAAGTATTTCCCCAATTTACAGATGGGGAAACTGAGGCACAGGGGCGGGGAATGACTTGTCTGAGGTCAAAGCTTGTCTCTCTCACCAACAGAAGCTGGTCCAATACAAGATACTGCCTCACCCACCTTGTCTCGCTAATATCCTGGGACCAACATGGCCACAACACCACTGTACAGCTTTTATCCAGTGCTTTGCATCGGTAGATCTCAAAGCACTTTACAAAGGAGGTCAGTACCATTATCCGTATGGGGAAACTGGGGCACGGGCAGGTGACGTGACTTGCCCAAGGTTACCTCAGTGGGCCCGTGGCAGAGCCAGGAACAGAATCGAGATCTCGTACGTCCCAGTCAGTGTGCTGTCCATTAGGCCTCACTGCCCCCACCCCTCCCCATAGCAATGCTAAGCCCAGGGAGCTTGTTCCATCTGTTTTCCAAAGATCACAGTAGCTTCCAGCTGCAGTTCGAGGCGGTGGCGTGGAGCTATATAACTCGCTATGGTCTGGGCCCTGCCTGGTTCCTCAGAAGCTCTTTGCCATGGCTGGGATCTGCTGGGCTGTTTTGGCCAACACCACCAGGAGTGACAGAGCCTGATATTCTTGACCGTCAGGGCCGGGGGCAAAGCTCAGCTGTTTACTCAGAATGTTGCCTGTTGCGGGAGGCTGCCTAGGAGAACGAAGGCAGTGCTGGGGGACCCGGGTTTGTGTAGACCGCGTACAGAGCTTTTTGTCACGGACGCACTTTGATAAATCTATAACTCACGTTAAAAGGCCGATCCTACCAGGCCCGCCAGTAATTGCCACAGCCAAACAGCAGGTGGCGCATCTGTAGTAACCGGCTAAACTAATGAAATCTAATTATGCACTAGTGAAGAGGGAGAGAGGGGCCTGCCTTGCTGCACTCTTTAATTCCCACCTCTAGGGGGGTTTCTCAGCACTTTCTTTTGGGCTCATACGTCTCCTGCTTGGCTTTGGGCCAAAGGTGAAGTTGGAAGGTCTCACCTGCCAGAAAAGCGCATTAATATCTGTCAGGTGTGCACAGCAAAGTGAGGGCAGCAGTTGCTACTTTTGGTGCCCAGAAGAGCAAGGAGCTGGAGCATCCTTTGTGAGGAGCTGAGGGGGAAGTCGTGGCAGCACCTGTGTTGTCCTGGGTTTCATTTGCCAGTGAAGTCTCTTTTCCTTCTGGTTTCAAGTGAATTTAGCACTGGAGCTGTTCCAGCTTGTCAGCAGTAAGAACAAGGTACATTTATCCCGGGTCTTCCAGCTCGGTGGATCCCAGCTCCAGCTTGTCAGCAGTAAGAACAAGGTGTATTTATCCTGGGTCTTCCAGCTCGGTGGATCCCAAAGTGCTTTACAAGCGTATGAACCACTCCACCCGCCATTGAAAAGCCTCTCTCCGCGGGCAGCTGCATTAACAGAGCCCTTCAGCATCATACAGCCGTCTTGGGCAGGAAATGAAGAACAGGGTGGCCGGCCAAAATAGCAGAGGGAGTTGGCTCGGGCAGAAGGAAAGATCCCAAACCTAGACACTGGAGCGAATCCCCTCTCTCTTACTTAAAGTGCTATGCGATCTTTAACGCCCGCACGCTATATGAATACAGGCTAGTAGCTCCTTTTTACATTTCATTTGAAAGATGGCACCAGCTGCAGCATCCCACTGCTGCAGCCCATGCTGGGAAACTGGTTTAGTGTTGTCTGAGAGAGACCAGCGCCACCAGCCAAGTTGCCAGCGCCAGTTCCTGCAGCAGCCTGTCTTACTAATCGTGTTTACTGTGAAGGTGACTACGGGCCAGCTAAGCTATTGTGCTAGGCACTGTACAGGGTACTAGCCAGTCCCTGCCCCAATGAGCTCACAATTAAAGAGACCAGACAGACACAGAGGGAGAGGTAGCGCATACAAGCAGAGTGACCAATGGGATGGCAGCAAACATGTTAGGGCCACAGTTTTTTGTTCGTTTGTTTTTGGTGGGGTTAGTTTGGAGGGAACGAGCTAAATGGAAAGAAAAGAGAAGAGTGAGGGTAGGGGTGGAGAAGGGTTGAGGGGCAGGTGTGTAATAAAGCAGAGGGGAAGAGACCGGGGGGGTGGGGAATGGTTGGAGAAATTGGCAGAGAAAAATCCAGTCGAAAGGTCTCTGAATGTCGGAAAGTCCCTCCTTGCTCTGGCTGATTCTGCAGCTGCTCATAGCGGGGCTGGGGCCTGGCTGGCTCCTCTCTGCAGTTTTTCCAAGGCCAAGTGGGGAGGGAGGTATCACATGGGTCCTAATGCCCCCAGAGTACGTGTGAGTCTCCCCTGAAGAGTCCCAGGGACACTGGGGTGAAGGGTGGCCCCATCTGGGCCCTATTTGACCCCATTTCCAGTGCAGCAGGTCCCTACTCTGGCTGGTTCTGGCTTCTACAATCCCTCTCATCCCAGAGCTGACCAGAACCAAACATTCTTTGCTGATGCAAGTTGATGAAAGCAAGGCTGAGGTCCTCTCTCCTCTGAACTCATGCACGTAGCACAGACAATAGCAATGAAGGCTTCCCCCAGTTACTCTGTCAAGGTTCACACCCTTCTTGTGGGAGAAGATAAGTCACTCAGTGCCTATTCAGTCCTAGGCCTCTTTGCTAGCACAGCCAAAAAAGGTAGCAAACGTAATAGCGATTTTAGTGACGTGGCCACTTCTCCCATTGGATCTCACCTGGGCCCACCTGCTCACGTTGTAGGAAAACAGACAGATGTCATCTAGTAATGCATTTTGGCCACTGCTGATCTTGGTTGCATGCCCAGGAGTGAAAGCAAGTCTTCTAGCTCGTGCAATCATGCAGAAAAGCCCCGTGCGTTGGAATAGTAGGTGGGACGCTACTGGGGTACCAGGTCTCGTTCCTGAACCCTTAGGAAACTTACCAGCCTTCGGGTTTGTTGTTCCTGCTCTTCCCACCTCTCCCCATAGCTAGGGCAGCAGCATAGCCTTTGCTATGGCTGAGATTCCACCAGTGCCACGGCCTGCAGCCCAACCTATCCTGCCACTTCTAAAGGCTACGTCCCCAGCTTGTGCGTGGCCACGTCGCTGAGTCCGCCCAAGAAAGCGGCTGCGTGTTAATCTGTGCCGCAAGGCCTATCAGGCCGTTACGCAACACCCGTGCTGCTGGACCAGGGCCAGAAGGCAAGGCTTTCCCAGCAGAAGCCTCTTCCGGTCCTGGTTTCTAGAGACACACAAAGGATGAAATTCCAGTCTTTCAGTCCATGGGATTCTGTGCTGTGTCCTGCCCAGTGCCTGAGGGTCACGCAATTAGGAGGAAGGTGTCTCAGTGACAGAGCGTGATGCCGGAAGGTGTTAATGGCAGCCATCAAGCTAGTCTTTTATTTATAAACATCACAGACATGGTTAAAGCTGAGGGGGGCATCAACCAGCTACTCTCAGGCTAAATGGAGGGAGCAATTAAGCCCCTGGCTGGGGTGAGATAGCGGGAGACAATTGAAGCTGTTGCAAGACAATTGGCTGCACTATGAAGCTTGAAGAAAAGGAGTACTTGTGGCACCTTAGAGACTAACCAATTTATTTGAGCATAAGCTTTCGTGAGCTACAGCTCACTTCATCGGATGCATACTGTGGAAAGTACAGAAGATGTTTTTATACACACAAACCATGAAAAAATGGGTGATTATCACTACAAAAGGTTTTCTCTCCCCCCACCCCACTCTCCTGCTGGTAATAGCTTATGTAAAGTGATCACTCTCCTTACAATGGGGCTAAGAGTGTCCTGAGGGATTTCCCTGGGACTGGGTGCAAAGGCAGGAGCCAAGATGCATGTGTGTCGAGGAAAAACCCAGCAGAAAGGGAGAGAGAAAGGCATGAGAGAGCTGCGAGGGACAGAGCTCCTTGGGCACAGGACTGCTTGGCAGACTGAAACTGAGAGCAAGAAAACTGCCCGCTGTTGTTTGTGCCCACTGTGCTCAGGCAAATAGGGCTCTGGGCACCTTCTTGGGACATTACCAACATTGCACCAGAAATACTGGCTTTGTATCATCCATGTCTCCTAATGGAAACTAGCTGGCAAGGCTTGGATATGGGCTAATTGCGTGGGCCGGAGTGGCAAGAGCAGATCCTGTTTGCTGGAGGAGAAGGGAGTAGGATGGGCAGACACACACAACACCCCCCCATCTATAAAGGAGTCGTGCACTGGAACCCTCAGCTCGTGTGTGCCTTCAGCTCCAATGGCAGGGCTGGGGCAGGGGTTAAGAGACATGAATTCAGGCCGTGCCATCTCTCGGGCACTTGTGCATTCTTAAGCACTGTCTAGCAGCCTTGGTGTTCGCACTCACACCACCAGCGGGATCGGTGCCCTGCACTGCCCTGCCTCCTCGGGGGCTCTGGGAAGCGCCTCTGGAGATCCGTAGGGCTGGCGTGCGCGGCGCCGGAGGTGTCTCTTGTCAGTGTAGACAGCTGTGGCCTTTGTTCGCTGAGGCACTCCCCTGGGCAGCTGGCCAGGGCAGAGGGAGCCTGGGACTTTGCAGGTGGCCGGTGAGTTCCCGACCCATCTTCCCCAGGGCGGGCTCTGGCTGAAGGGCTGTGGGAGGCAGGGACAGAGACGGGTTTGTCAGAGCAGCCGCTAGCGAGAGTTGTTGGCCGCACTCCGAGAGGCCACCAAAACATTTGTTGTGAGAACCCCCGCCTCAGCTCCTGTTGTGCCATGCCTATCCCAACCCTTCCTTTGGCAAGGGCCGGCCTCCCTACAGTCAGTTAACGGTGCATCACCTCTTCCTCCGTCTCCTTTCCCTCGCCCCCACTTCCACCATCACCCACTGGTAACGCTTCCATCAGGCAGTGGAGTGTCAGACTGGTGCTGATCCAGGGCGTGCTGCTGATCCCTTTAGCTCACCTCCCACCCCTCACCATCCAGCAAGGTAGCCCTAGGGTGACCAGACGTCCCGATATTGGGGGCTTTGTCTTACAGATGCAACTATACCCCTCCTCATGAAAAAGAAAAGGGGGTCCTGAATTTCCACACTTGCTATCTGGTCACCCGAGGTACCCCCAGCCCCTGACCCCTGCTCCACTAGTCACTGAGTATCTCTGCCTCCGCCCTCAGTTGCACCCAGGACATCTCACCCTGACTCAAGGGAGCCTGGCGTCAGGAAGTTTCCCAGTCCCCAAGGCAGCAGTGTCATATCCTTTCCTCAGCGTCAGCTCAAGTAGTTGTGCGGTTGGTTTTCGAGCTTGTTCTATTAACAGCTCTGGCGAAATTAATTATTTCTGCAGGAGGGGGGGAAAAAACCCTTGAAAAAGAGAAGTTGCAGCAGGATCAGATCCGGACGCCATTCAGCCTGTCTGTGATGTGACACGTCCCTCTTTGACTCAGCCTCAAACTGCTGAGGTCAGCTTGGAATTTCCTCCTGTGGGGTTAGCTCTATAAAAAGAAGAGATGCGCCGAACAGCTGGAGTGGGCAAGAGAGAGGAGATGGCAGTGCTTCACCGAGAGGTGGTGGTTCCTTCCCGCCAGGTGAGTGTATGCTGAGAACTGGGCTCTGACCCCTGGCGGGAGAGGGAGACAGTGCAAGAGAGGACAGGGCCCAGTGCACGCTCCCGGCATTTGGTAGTCTCTGTGTGCTCACACAGAGGGGAAGCTGCTGCTGTGGGGGAAGGGGATCTGGAGATGGATGACGGCACACAGAGCCTTCAGGTCTAGGCCCAGTGGTGGATTAATGATTTTGCCGCCCCTAGGCCCTGAAATAATCCCCCCCCCACCCCCGGCAGCTCCCTGCCCCAGCTCGCTTTCGCTCCACCTGCTCCCCTGAGCGCGCTGCCGGGTCCTGCTCCTCCCCGTTCCCTGCCAGCGCTTGTGTGCAAAACAGCTTTGCGTGGCTGGAAGGGAGGGAGGGAGGAAGAGGGGGGAACGCAGCATGCTCAGGGGAGCAGCAATGCCTGCCCTCCCACAGCATCTTCCCAATGCGCTGCTCTCTGCCCACCTGCAGGTCATAGTCCCTGGCCCTTGACTATGGGGTGGGGATTTGGGGAAGGGGACCGATGGGGCAGGGAGGGGGTGGAGTTGGGGCGGGGACTTTGGGGAAGGGGTGGAGTTGGGGTGCGGGCGGGGGCGGGGGCGCAAGCACCCACCGGTGCCGGGGGAAGTTGGCGCCTCTGGCTGCTCTTACAAATTTGCTGCCCTAGGCCTAGGCATTAATACGCCGCTGTCTAGGCCCCGGGTTCAGATCCAGCTCAGAGGTATTAGTGACAAAACACTACGCCCTTGTGGTGGCTCAGGGGCGGGAGGCCTATGTGGAAGGAGCGAGTGGTCTCTGTCCGGTTCCCAGGGGACAGGCGTCCACTTCAAAGGAAACAGCTTCACAACTGGCAATGACGGCTGCTGTTGAGTCCCTGATGGTGTGAGGATCTGGGTCCTGAACCCGGGCTGCTGCTGCATCCGCCCCACTGCCCAATAGCTCTGCTAGTGCCTGGAGAACCAGGAGCCCTAAGGCCTTATGCTCCGCTAAAGATCCCTCCCATCTCCAGAAGCTGAGTGGAGGATTGGGCTGGGTGCCAATTTAAGCCAGAAAGAGAAAGAGCAAGTTGTTTGTGCAACTATGAGAATTCCTGGCTGGCTGCTACGTCGGACCCTGCCTATGGTGCCTGACTCCTGAGCTCTGCCTTCCCAACTTGTCCCTGGTTCCCTGCCATGCTCCTGGTTCCTGCTTTCCCGACCTGCTCCTAGTTCTTGCCTTCCTGCCCTGTCCCCTGAGTAGCCAAGCCCACCTCTGACCTTTGCCTTGCCTCCCGTCTCAGGCTCCTGCTCTGACTGCCCCAGTCCTGGTCAAGGGCCAAGGACTATGACCTGGAGGTGGGCAGAGAGCGGCCCATTGGGAAGATGCTATGGGAGGGCAGGCATTGCTGCTGCCCACTCTGTAGCTGGCCTGTAGGTAAAGAGAACGTCCACATCTGGGTCTTTCAGGCTGGTACTACAGCCACATAAACCCTAAGGTCTCCTTGCTGGAGTACCTGAGCACAGATCACATGGCACCATCTCTGGGGAGAGGAACAGTGCGCCAGTGAGGGGGGGTTGCTAGATTTTGGCTTCAGATGTAACTCATGCAAACTGGCGCCACGTTAATGAGGCTCCTGGCAACGCCGCTCTGCTGCATAGATATGAAGGCCCATTTGAGATGTCCCAGGCTACGGGGAGAGACATGGGGCGACAGCGGGTTTTACAGGTTGATGGTTTGCTGATTGTAATCCATTATTGACGTATTTATTGCAGGGTAACACAATGGTTCCCGGTGTTCTTTCTTACCAATGCCGTGGCGATCTTTTCTATCCTTTTGTTCCATCCATCAGCAAGGGTGCTGCTACCCTAGTGAGTATACAGCGCACTCCCATCAAACACGAGAACTGTGCCAAATGCACTGCTATGAAACAAGCACTAGGGAGCACTCCTCTCATGAGCTACCTCCTTCCCCAACACCGCGAGAAGGGAATTAAAGTGTATTTCCTTTGATTGTTTGCACTGTTGGTGTCATCGTGTTGGGCCCGGGATATTCAAGAGACAAGGTGGGTGAGGGAATATCTTTTACTGGCCCAACTTCGCAACAGTTTGTCTCTTTCACCAACAGAAATTGGTCCAGTGAAAGATATTAGCTCACCTCCCTTCTCCCTGTTTCCTTTGATGGCAGGACTGTAGATCTGACCTATCTTTGCTAGCATGTTATTGATTTTGAGTCATTACAATCCTGGGTTATACTCAGCCCCCTTTGTGTAACACACACCCAGAGCAATGAGTTCTCTGCGCCTGCCTCGGGAACGGTCTTACTTAGAAACTAGGGATAAAGGCGAAGTGCATCTCCACATCCAACGTCACTGTCACAGGTTCAGTGGGGAGACTATTCACGTCTCCTTGCCCCCCAGGTGACACATTACAGGGCAAAGTGAAGGGAGTGCATACTGCACGTCAGCGCACCCTGCTGGCCAAGGAATGCAGCAACAAGAGCAGGCTGGAAAAGGGCACATGTTCCACCTCCAGTTAAGGCACTATCCATCCCATATACGTATCACCCATATATGTATCACACACATCGCTACATAGACCCAGAGCACTGCCGGCCCAAAGCTTCTGGGTTTGAAAGAAACTGCTGCATTTGTTTTCTTTCAGATGAAAAGCGTGAACCTCGGATATTTCATTCTGAGGATCTGCTTCCATGGGTAGAGCCCACCCTACAGCTGTGAGACTCAAGATCTCTGGGAAACAAACAAAGGATTCACTGACCCATCTCCCTTCTCCTGCTCTCGCTGCTCCTCCGTGTGTGTGTGTTTCTGACATTGGACTGGGGTGAAAGAAGAGGTTAGAATATCCTTGCCCCCTAGCAGAATGCTTGGGCATTGGGTAGGCCAGTTCCAACAGGCATTAGCTTTGCCCCATCAATCCCTGCAGTCAGAGCATGAGACTGCACCTTACAACCAGCAACGATTCCGGATTTCTACACATTCTGTAAGAAACGGGAACTGCGAGGGACTGGCCCAGAGGCTCCCTCCTGTGACCAAATCCAGCAGTTCCGCTCTCTCTTCCACTGCAGAAATGCCTCAACTTTAACAGCGAAGAGAACTCGGGGTCCTCACTGGAGCATGTTTTTCTCTACTCTACATTCCAGTGCGCTCCAGATCCAGGGTGGGAGGAGTTCAAGTATGGCCCTAGCAGGGCTCTTTAGAAAGTGTTATGAATCCATACGGCTCTGCCACAGCAGACGCCCAGTGAGCAGCAGAGGGAAGGGAAGGTCAGTGGTGCAGGATCGTCGTCATCAGTCGTCTATCTGATCTCCAGCTGGAGTGGGACATTGTGCACGAAGGGGAAGAGGAACTTCGGACCGCTGCCCCTCTGCTCAGTGTTTCATGGTTGGGAGGCGCCAAATAACTTCCGTAAAACCACTGTCCCGGGCACGCTCTGTCTCGTGCTTCCGACGGGACAGATCCTTTGGCATTTCTGTACCGTGTCTAATGAGCTTCCTTTCCAGGCAGAAATAAACGGTTATGAGATCGATGAGAGTTTCATGTAACTTCAAAACACCCAAGGGAGGGCTGGAAACAGAACCGGTCCTCTGACTCCATCCCTTCCATTCAGTTGCAGGGAACGGGGCCCTAATCCTCACACGAAGCTCAGCTCCTAACCCCCTCTGAGTTCAATGGAAGTTAGGAGCCTAAATACCTGGGAGGCTCTGGGTCCCATTTGCTGTTCACGAGGACACCTCTTGAGCGCTGAGGAAGGTCAGACAAAGGCAGAGTGTGGCTGCCTCTTCCTAAAGCCCTTTCTCCTGATTCAGATCCTCACTCTTTGGACAGTGGCAGGTCCAGGGCAGCATCATATCACCCAGGAAATCTAGTCTCACCTTCCTTCCGAGTAATGCAGCTACGCTGGAGTTTTCTTTGCCAGGGAATTGACGCATAGGTGGCCCACAACAGCCTCAGGCCCTTATGGGGCAGAATCTTTTAAATATTTAAACATGAATCATTTGTATTTCTCTAGCCCCGCCCACCACAGGATCTCAAAACACTTTGCAGCCCCCTGGAAGGTAGGGAAGTCTCATCATGAGACATACACAGATTAGAGAGACCTGCAGAGGCCGTATCAAAGGATTGGCAGTCAGGAGTAGAACCTGGTCGTCTGGATGCCCCCTCCTTTGGTCTACCCTCCATCCTTCCTCCCCCCCGCTGTTCTGAGTCTTTATGAAAAGATCTCAGTTGGAAAAAGAAAGGTTTTCTTTGTTTTAATTGACAGCATCACCAGGCTGACTTCAGATAGCCAGCGGTATAACAGGGTGGTGGGGGCAGGGAACCAGCTCCCAGCTGCTGTTCTTGGCTTGGTGTGGATGGAGAGACACCTGACTGGCTGAGGCAGGTCCATTCGTGCTTCTCTTTGATCCTCCACCTTTGTGTTCAGAACAGAAGTTGCTTCTCCATCTGCTCTCTCAACTTGTATTTCTGAATCTGGAGGTAGAGCACAGAGGAGAGAGAGTCAGAGGAGAGACAGCCAGGGAGAGCTAGTCCCCGGCGCCCCAGCACCCCAGCCCATGGGCTATCCCTTACCTTCCCTGAGACAGTGAGTGGATATTTCTCCATGAACACTATGTACCGAGGGATCTTGAAGTGAGAGATCTGAAAAGAGAGAGCCGACAGCTACAGCCTGCAAGTAACAATGGACAGGGCATCGTCTGTTACCCCTCGTTACAAAGGGCAGCGTTATGGCAGTCACTGCTCATGTCAGGAATACGTGGGACCGGTTTCAGGCCCGATGCCCAGCGGGTGTAGAGGACTTCGCTGACTTCCAAGGAGCTGTGGCGATTTACCCCAACTGGGGATCGGACCCTTAATACGCTGAGTTCCTGAGAAAAGCAAAGCAAACGTGGGCATGGCATGGGAATGGATGGGGAATTCCTACCTTCCCTTTGCAGAAGGCTTTAATTTCCTCCGCCGTGCACTCCTGCCCAGCCTTCACTCTGATGCAGGCACAGATCTCTTCTCCCATTCGCTGGTCCTTCACGCCAATCACCTGGTTGGGAGGGAGGGAGGACAACATCAGTCCTAGGAAGTGCTCTGGCCCCTTCCCTTCCCTAATGGAAGCTCCTTATCCCTTCCTCGGGTCAGTGCTCTGTCCCCACCCTCGGCCCTCACTTTGTTTTCCTGGCTGAGGCACTGTGCTCCAGTCATTAGAATAGCGGACTGAGAGCAAGGCCTCCTGGGTTCTATTCCCAGGCCTTGGGCAACTTTCTCTGTACCTCCATTTCCCCATGTGTAAAATGGGGTCCCTGACTCAAGAGAGAGAGCTGTGAGGCTTAATTAATTGGAGTGCTTTAAGAGCCGCAGATAAAAGGGGTTACAGAAGGGCAAAGCTTATTAATATTGTAAGCTCGGTTCCCCATCCCCGTACACAATCCCCAGCAAAACCCTATCATGGCTGAGCTTACAGGCCTACTCTGTACCGAGCTAGGAAGGTCAGATCATTCCACGTAGGAGCTGGATTTCCCCTAAGCGATTCCCCTTGAGTTTGGCTGCACAATTTCCCTGTCTCCCCTCCCACCGTTCACCATCCCAAGCCAACATCCTGAAATTCCAGACACACAGAGATCGTGCTGACTCCTAAGGCAGTGACCCAAAGCCCCGGAAAGTGAAGCTTTTCCATACTGGGGTTATTGCACTGAGATGCTGGAGCAAACATAGCAGTAATTAGAGAACTGGATTATTTATGGGTTAAACAACAGCTGGTCGTGCAGCCAGCACACCCAGGTGTGGTTTGTCATGGGAACTGGAGGATGTTCCCAGCAGATTTGGACCAGCTGGCCACAGCTTCTTACTGGATGGACAATGGAACCCTCAGTGCAACTCCTCTCCGCAGTGACTCAGCACAGGGAGAGAGTTCATTCTGATTTCTTGGTTCATAATTTGTGGTTAATGATAATGTGCCCTTCCATAAGGCCTTCCCTTGGTGGATTTCACAGCACTTTCCAGGTGGCTGTGAGTTTAGAAATGAGGAAAGGAAGAGTTACTCTCCTGCTTGGCAGACAGGAAATTGGAGCGCAGGGATTTTGCCCAAGCTTCCAATGAGTCTGTGACAAAGACAGGAACAGAACCCAGGAGTTCTACTCTCACTCTTGGATTTTAAGCCCAAAGTCATCCTTCCCCTGTATATCAGATCGCCAGCTAGGTGAAAAGCTGAGCATGGATGAAAGCAAACAGGCTCCTCCTGACAAATGTCCTGGATGGCAGCATGCCCGTTACCCCCACCCCACCATGCCTATCCATCCTACTCACCTGCACCTCCTCAATCTTGGGGTGGGTGTGTAGAAACTGCTCGAGTTCTGCCGGGTAAATGTTCTCCCCTCCACGGATAATCATGTCCTTGCAACGACCTACAATTTTGCAGTAGCCATACTTGTCCAGGACAGCAATGTCCCTGAAACAACACCCGAGTCAACTTCATAGCCCTTAGTCCAAATCTCCCAGCTGATTGGAGAATGGCTCATCCATCCAGTCAGCCCAGAGGAAGTCTTCCCACTGGCATATTCAGAGCCTAGAGCTCTTAATCCTGACCACCAGGAGGTTAGACTTTCCACTATCCAATCCGTAGAAGATGCATCACTGTTTCTGCAACCCCAAGAGGAGACTCTCATGCAGGGATCAAAGGATTCCCAATAACTCTAACGTCTAGGAACCTGCATCAGAATTCAATCTAAACTAGAATTGCTTCCATTCCCCTCTCTTTCTCTATGTTCCCCACCCGCATATGCATCCGCATCTGGTTATTTCATGGGAACAGCGCAAAGACACCTAGCGCAGTGTCCTGTCTCCAGTAGTGGTTTGTACTAAATGCTATGGACCAAATTCTGCCCAGGTGTAAACTGGTCCGACTCTACTGAAGTTCATGGATTTGGCCATGCTCCCAGTAGAGCTGATTCTGGCCTATTACTAGAAGTTAATGCTTCCCGCTCGGACACATCCATTCCCATCCAATGCCAGACACCTGCGCCCTCCCTCCAGAACAGAAGTAAAAGGGGAAAGAGTGGATTCTAGGTAGTTCCCAAACTCACCCAGTCTTGTACCATCTGTCATCAGCGATCACTTCGTTGGTTTTGACGGGGTCTTCCCAGTACCCCAGCATGACGCAGTAGCCTCGAATCTGGAGTTCCCCAGGGCTGTTCAGAGCGGCAATCTCCCCGGTTTCAGGATCCTCAATCTTTGCCTGCAACACAAGAGAGACAGGCTCTTCAAGCACAGTGCAAGCCCCATGCTGCCTGCAGCTCAAGGACTGAGGAAGGGCAACAGCAGCGGTGCTCTGCTGTGGACTGTAAAGCTGGGGCAGCAGGGTGGGGGGGAAGATCAAGTTCACCTCTGTGTGGGGGAAGATGCACCCCACCGTCTCAGTTCTCTGGGAGATGCTGTCCTGTGGGAATCCCATGAAGGTGACAGGGCTATTCTCTGTGGTCCCATAGGCAACCTGCAAACACAAAGGTGTGGGGGATATTCATCAGGGACTCTGCTGGGAAACAGAAACAGCCAAGTTCTACTGTGAAGGTGGAGGAAACTAACAGTCAGTACAGGAGAGGACATTGGGGATGCAGGAGTTCTTCACAACAAGTCATGGGTCACCAGGCAAACGCTCCCATCTTCAGGTGTACGTCAGGGCAGCTCCAGATGTTACTACCTCCAAAGCCACTACTGAAAAACTCTCCCCAGGAGACAGGAGGATAAAGAACGATGAGACTGGACCCCCCTGCCATGGTCCTGCCTCTGCTCCACCACGGCAAGCCTACCAATGTTCAAAACCTCCCTATCTTCCAAGACCTGCTGGAATGATAGTGACGCTCACAACTCACCTGCCTTTCATGGAGGATCGCAGATGCTGTCTCCCCACCCTCTGGTCTCACATGGTCTTTCCTGCCTCTGCTACTTCTCACAAAGCCCTGTTCTGTTTGCTCCCTGCTATCCCTGTCTGATTCGAGACTCCTGTCCCCAGGCTTCTCTCTCTGGTTGTGTCCCCATGACCATACACTCTCGTTGTGCAGGATTCACCTTGGATCTGCCATGCAAAATAGTACACTTTGGACACCACCCCTTGGCACCTGGAAAGAATGTGCCCTGAAAGAGTCCCAGGCCAGGCCCCTGTTGGTGACAACCACACTCTCAATCTGTCAGCACAAAGGTTTACTTTGATCCTTTTGTGTGCGGGCATCAGCATCCCTGGTCCCCTAATCAAGGCATCAAGAGACAGCCCGGAACACTCAGTGAAGCTGCATTTGCAAACATAAAGCATCCCAGTGGGGCAGACCCACCTCGCCATGACAAGGGCCCCTGGAATGCTAACCTAGCTGTGGGTTCTGAGACACCCTTGTTGATAGGTTACTCCTTCCATCAAGAAAAACTCCAGCTCTATTGTTCATCTCAACAATCTGTACATTGGCAAGGTCAGAAGCTCCTGTCACCAGGAATAAGCTGTAAAAGGGACGTCTGTGGGGCTTTGAATAACATTTGGCATTTCAGATCTTGTGTCTGCAGCTACGGAGACCCCCTTAAATGATAGCACTGAGATGCGACAATGAGCTCCGTATTGGAGCTTTACTGATTTCCTTTGGTCCTGTCCTCCTCTAATGGTGGGTGGGCTACAGATAGCGATTGATAAGCCTGCTACAGCCTTTGCGAACAGACCCAGCTCTGGCAGTGGAGGATCTTGGCGTTACATCCAGCGGTCCCAGGTTTGATCGCCGCTGTTGACTCCCAAGGGGACGGTGTAGCTTCTGCACTGCATGGGTCACCATGCAGCACTTGCTCTACTTCCAGGCCACCATTTGCACAAGGTATTTGAGGTGCCTTGTTTTTGGGGAGGTCCAACTGGAGATGCCTTAAGTGGGCCTGTGTTTTGGAGGGTAAGCACTCAGCCCTTTCTGAAACTCAAGAGGCTTGAAGGTGACTCAGGTTGGGCACCCAACCACGAGTTGCTTTTGAACACCGTGTGCAGAGCTCAGTGTAATATCTAGGATGGATTCTCTAGGGGAAGCCTCTTCTTTAAGTGCAATGTGATTCTATGATTCTAACATGGAGGGGATTGTCTCCTGGACATTGCAGTGGCCATCCTGTTGAAACGTGGTGTCACTGCAGCCCAGAAACCCAATAGGAGCGACTGTGAACATCCCTTTCCTGCCAGGCCTAACAATGGTTTAACAGCCAGGAGGAAACCTGCAATGCTGAATGGTTAAGAAGGACTTCTCTCCCACCCACTAGATGCGAGGGCTCTCTGGCTGGACCTGCACCGCATTTTACAACTGAGACATAAAACCAAGGTCTTCAACGCTTATTGAAAGCCTCACTGCACTCTGTGGTGAGGGCTGGGGTATTAGTCCAAGAGTCCCGGCCAAATTCTGGGACACTACTTTCTGCCTCCCTAACCCCCCTGCAATTTCAATTGGATACAACAGAGCACCTGGCCGCAGTGCCAGGTGTCGTCGGGAGTGGTGTGCTGCCCCATTCCCCTCTCCATGTCTGGGAACCCGCTCTGTGTTCAAGCTCAGAGACGTGCGCATTCCAAGTGCTCGGCTTGCCAGGTTCTAGCCCAGGGGTTCTCAACCTAGGGGTCGGGACCCCTCAGGGGGTCACGAGGTTATTACATGGGGGTTTGCGAGCTGTCAGCTTCCTCCCAAAACCCTGCTTTGCCTCCAGGATTTACAATGATGTTAAATATATTAAAAGGTGTTTTTTAATTTATAAGGGGGGTTGGACTCCTTGCTATGTGAAAGGGGTCACCAGTACAAAAGAGAACCACTGCTCTAGCCTACCCTCCATCCCGAGGCTTCAGAGCCTGCCTGAATGTATACACTGCTGTTTTTAGCACTGTTGCAGAGCCCCCAAGGCTGGAGTCTGTAGACTCACTGCTGTGGGTTACTGCTCCCTGTGTGGGTGCTCCCAGTGAGCCACAGAGGTCGCTTTGCTAGAAACCCAAGGTGGAAATCCCCTGGGCAGAGTGCTCAAAGCTACCAAAGATAAACCAGCAGTTCTCAACTCAGCCCCTAGGGGCAATCAAGTGTGAGGGTACTAGGAGTCTCTGAGACCCCTCACACTGTCCCTCTGCCTTTAGGCTGCTGCCCTCTAACTCTAACCTCCTGCTGTGGCTGCTGGCCAGGTACAGAGGAGTTTCTGTCCAGCTCTCAGCCTTCCCATCCCACCTGCCCAGCTGCCTGAGGCCAGGCCTTGTCCCCACAGCCAGATACCAGGCTGGTGTTCAGGGCCTGCTGCTTCTGTTCTCACCCAGCTTCCAGCTTGCCTCGGAGCCTGGTCCCCTCTGACCTCAGGTAGCTCTTTCCTGCCTGTACTCTGGGGATTATGGAGCCTTCTGCTGCAGACCAAGTAGGTTCATTGCAATATCCTTTACTTTCTTTCCCAGCTGCTGTGTTCCACCCCAGAGGTGGCTGCATGTTGTTAGTGGATGAAACGATGCTTGTATAAAAGACATATGTCAATTTAGGTTTGAAGACATCCTTGAGGATTTATAGATTTTTCAGTGCTAGAAGAGACTCCTAGGATAATCTAGTCTGACCTCCTGCATAACCCAGGCCAGAGAACCTCACCCAGTATTGTTTGCATCAAGCCCATAACTTCTGTTTGAGCTGGAGCCTATCTAATCTTAAAAGACTTCAAGCGATAGAGAAGTCACCAGGTCCCTAGGATCCTTTGCCTTGAAGGGAGCTATAGCAAATACAATAATATAGCTGATGGTAAACCCTGCTAGGGATGCATGGGACTCATCAGTCTTCAGCAACCTGATCACCCCCTGGATTAGCTCAGAAATGGTAAGTGTCATTTTAAAATTACAGCATCGCAGTTTGTTTGGTGACAAATGCTGCTTTCTCTGTGAATTCCGAGTCTTCGTCTAAACTGGGAATGAAAACTACCTTAGCAGAATGGTGCAGTGTTTTGTTTTAAACACGGTTTACAAACATTTCCAGCTACCACTGTGTAAATATTGACCAGTGTGGATCAGGCAACACTGTTTAAAAAATAACAAACTCTGCTCCAGTCTCAGCAGTGAACATTTGAGAGGCAGAGTGGTCCAGTGCATAGAACTGGGAGTCAGGATGCCTGGGTTCTTTTCCCGGCTGGGTAACATTGGGCACATCAAGTCACCTTTCTGTGCCTCAGTTTGCCCATTGGTACAATGGGGATAAAAACACTCACTCCCTTTTGTCCTCAAATGATGCTGATAGGTTGCAAGGGCCTGATTCATCATTGTGTTACTCAAAATGGAATTCCGTTGGGGTAGGACTGGAGTAGAGATCAGGGCCCTAGCGCACCAGAGGGGTCCTCAGATACCAGTACTCTGTCGTTGCAACCTATTATTCTATTGGCTGGGGGCGAGCGGAGGGACAAAACCATTGTGCTCCCCCTGCTGGCTCTGCAGCAGTTGTTACACAATAGCGCTGGGGGTGCACAATGATACTGGGACACCAACAAAACTCCAAAGACATGCTTGTTTCAGTTCCCTTAACAACACAGGGAGAAACCAGCATCTTGGCCCCAGAGAGAAGGGAGGAAGTGGTTGGGAAAAGTAAAGTGCTTTTCAGGCGTCAAAAAGGGTGTAACAAACAACAGAAAGTCAAATAACAAACCAAAGGAAGTACTGAGGGCTCTCACGCTGGCTCCGCCAGTCCAGCCCCCAGTGACCGAGAGGATGGATCTCATTATCCTAAACCAATGCCGGATGTTTTGTCTAGCTTTGAAGATCTCAACTGAAGTCGATTCCAGACCCTCCCTTGGCATCTAGCTCCAAACAGTCCTTAACTCATCACCCTTCTTGTCTCATTCGAATGTTCACTGGGGCGATGGGGCCTAGCTCTGCTGGCCTCGGCACTGGGTATACCTGAGCTCTCCGGAGTTGCCCCTCCATTCCAAATTTTATGGGACTGACCTGGATTTTCCAGGTCGATTTTACTGCCCCACAACGACTTCTGGATATGTTCCAACTTGGATTACAATGTGATGTCATTAGCTTCCAGAGCGACAGTGTCATCTCTCTGCCGCAAAATCGGGCAGCAAACAAGTTTGCCTTGTAGGACAATTCTCCAAAGGTGGCCATATTCCTGGAGATCCCACCCACCCAGATAGTCACAAGACAGTCCCAGTCTGAACCGACTTAAAGAATCCCCCAAATAGCCAATGCAATGTCCTCACAGTGTCATAATGGCTTTGCCCCAGAGCAGCCATTTCAAAACCAGCAACCAAACCAGCCTGGCAGACACAACACAGGCGATTGCTGCTTTCCTGCATTGCTGAAAATCAACCTCCTGTTATTTTACTGTCAGGACAAACTGCTCCTGGTGGTTTGGAGTTCAAGCTGTTTCTCTTCTTTCCAGGCCAATTAGCATTCTTGAGGCTCGTAAGTATTTCCCCAGCCTGGCTAGAGTTTCAGAAACTCCGCTCACTGGCGAGCAATGAGGCATGTGACAGTTACTTGGTATTTTATCAACACCTTGAAAAATGCCTTCACTATACAACTCACCCATTGACCTGACACAGGGAGAGGACAACCCGGGGTGGGGGGAATACAATGCACATTGAGAGAGAGAAAGCACAGAGAGACCGAGGAGAACAGAAAAACCAAGAGAAACCCCTTGGCTTGGCGGGTATCTGAAGGCTCCCAGCTGCTGGCATCCCATGAAGAAGTAAAACTGAGGACAAACTGGGCAAAATCCTGCCCCTGCTGAAGTCCATGGCAGCATTCCCATGGACTTCCATGGGGTTAGGACTTCACCTACTGCAGGCGTCATTTTATTAGTCCACTACCTTGATGATTAGACGCTCTATTAATAATCACTGTTCTGAAAGTACTCGGCCCCTGGGACCTCAGGAACAAAGCAGCCTGTATGGCCTGAAGGCCACCCACCATTGAGGTCGAGCTCTCCTTCCCCCTTCTGCACAGCTCAGTGAAGAGGGCTGAGGGCCGGGGAGGGGAGGAGGAGACTTAGATCCAGGACACCTGGTTAGATCCCTGCTCTCGAGAGCTTTAACCCCGCTCCCATTCCTGGAGGCTTGTGGGTTACATTCAGGAATGGAAAGCGGAAGATTTTGGCCATTGGAGGATGGAGGGGGGGGTGAGGGTTGTGGCAAGGGGACAATGGGGCACTGAGGGGAGGGATAGCTCAGTGGTTTGAGCATTGGCCTGCCAAACCCAGGGTTGTGAGTTCAATCCTTGAGGGGACCATTTAGGGGTCTGGGGCAAAAATTGGGGATTGGTCCTGCTTTGAGCAGGGGGTTGGACTAGATGACCTCCTGAGGTCCCTTCCAACCCTAACCTTCTATGATTCTATGAAATTCAAATGAGAAATAAGGGTAGGGGAAGGGGAAAGCAGCACAGCAGAGGACACTCTGTTCAGGAGTGGGAGACACTCCCCTCCCCCCAACAATCCTGAGGTCCAGGCTGACTAGCACACAGGTGCATGGTGGGGTGAAGGATGGAGCGAGAGCTGGGTGGGGGGCTTCAGTGGGCGAGGCAGGGAGCATCAGGGAGCTGTGGAGAAGAGAAGCCGGAGAGGCAGCCGGGAATCAGAGAGGAAGGCAGCTGGGCGGGTGGAAGATAACAGCAGGAAGCTGAGCTGGCAGAGTGTGGGTGGATGGGGTGTGGGAAGGAAGCTGCCTTGCCTACAGCTCCCAAAAAGCAGCAGCCTCGTGTTGGCTAGCCACTAACTGCAGGGCAGGGAGCTCTCCAATGGGAAGCAGGCATTTGAGGGTTCCTGACACAGGCCCCGAGCCCTAGGCACTGCAGTGAGGGGTGCCCGACGCGAGCCCCGAGCCCTAGGCACTGCAGTGAGGGGTGCCCGACGCGGGCCCCGAGCCCTAGGCACTGCAGTGAGGGGTGCCCGACGCGGGCCCCGAGCCCTAGGCACTGCACTGAGGGGTGCCCGACGCGGGCTTTGGGTTCTAGATGCGGTGGTGACGGGCGCCCACAAACACCGCAGACAAACACCCTGCTGGATTCTGAAAATGTGAGTGGTGAAGGCCCCTGGAGCTGAAGCTCAACCATCACTAAGGGCGAGATTCTTCCTCAGGCTGGTTGGGGGCTCTGCAGCACCTGCGTCCCTAAGCAGAATTCTGGCTGATGGAGCCAGAACTGCCCCAAGGAGCTCCCAGACAGCACACACTGTACTGCTCTGCAGCAGGTGCAGCATACTTCCTGCTCCATCCCTTGTCCATTCTCCTGGCCTTTGCAGAGAGTAGGGGAGGCCATAACCCTGCTCTCTCTCACCACTGTGCAGGGGTGTAAAGTTGGGGAGGAACCCCCTGTGCATCAACACATAGGCTGGCAAGAATCTGGCCCTATGCTATTCCCTCCAGCTAGAGACAGAGAGCCTTGCCTCACATCCCTCTTACACCAGAGTAATCCTACTGGTGTCAGCAGAGTTATTCCTGATTTACACCAGCATGAATGCAGACTCAGAGCCGAATTCACAAAGGGGACACTGGCTTATGGGACAATGAGCTCTTTTAGTGTGGGGTGTTTCAAGTGTATCAGGTTCTGCACAAGAGGACATGCTAATAAAAATGAAGCATGGGGGAAAGGGAAGGGACTGCCTCTTTGAGCTAAAACAAGACACCAGAACAGCCCTGCCCTGAGACGCCAGAGAAATACCCTCAATCTATATTTACCCTGTTTTTAAAAGCTGTGTATTTATTGGCTTAGCCCACAAAGGCCTCTGCGGAGAAGCAGAGGAGAGTCACACATTTGTAAATTACTAGGAACCGGATTCACCTCTTTGTAGAACAGCAAATGTTTGCAGAACTGTTAATCAATTAAGAAAGAGGGGAGTGTGGGATAATCCCTCCTCTTCTGAGATGTCCCAGCAGCGCCAGTCCTGGGGGATCTCCAAGGGCCAGGGCTGAATAAGGGCCCCAGCAAAAGAAACACTCACACTAGACCCGTTGTCACCACCACACCACATGCCACCCATGAGACACTGGCATGCACCAGGCAAGCTGTGAACTTCTGTGGCTCATTGCCCGTTTGCTGCCCAGTCCTTACTCATCCCCAGTCAAGGGCTGTGAAATTCAATGAGTAAATACCAGCTCCTGCCTGCCTGGCAGCAAGACACTCAAATACAAACCGCTGGGAGCCCATGGGCCCCTCCCAGCAGCTGTGCGTGGTGCCAGCTTGTGCAGGACGCCAACCTGCTCCCAGTCTCCTGCAGGAATCTGCTCACTGAAGCAGGGGAGTCAAAAACATTAGCAGAAAGAATTTACCTTTTATTAAACTTTTATATGCATTAAAGTGGAACGTGAGACCAGACTCCGTTCCCCTGACGGCAATGTCCAGGCCCCGTCCCCCAGTAGGTGTGTTCCAACTGGAAGGCACACAGCAGCCATTTAACCTCTGCTGGGTCAAATGGGCTGTATGAGGTGTGCCCAGCATGGCGAGACCCTTCATGGAATAAACCCGATCACCCAGCCCCTTGCATCTGCATTACTGCCCGGCCCATTGTGTTCAAGGCCCCATTGTACTAGGCACTGTACACAGACAGAGGGAGAGGCAGTCCCTGCCTCAAAGGGCGTACAATCTAAAGAGAGAAGACAGACACTGGGTATGTCTACACTGCAAAGAGAAGTGGGTGTTCTTAACTCGGGTTAAAACAGCCGTGAAGACACAGTGACTTGGCCCCGAACTCAGATCAGCAGCTTGAGTTCAAACCTATAGAGCTACTAACCTGAGTTAAATGCGAGCTGCCAGGTCTTCGCTGCTATTTTAACCCGAGTTAACTAACCTGAGTTAAGAAAACACCTTCATTTGCAGTGCAGACACACCCACGGGGTGAGAGAAAGGAAGGACTAGCCCAGGGGTCTCAAACTCAAATGACCACGAGGGCCACATGAGAACTAGTACCTTGGCCCGAGGGCTGCAGAACTGACCCCGCCCCCGCTGCCCCGCCCCACCCCCAATCCACCCCTTCCATGAGGCCCTGCCCCTGCCCCACCTCTTCCCTGCCCTCATTCCAACCCCTTCCCCGAAATCCCCACCCCAACTCCGCCTTCTCCCTGCCCCAGGGGGTGCAGGAGGCATGCAGGGTGCGGCAGGGGGCTCAGGGCAGGGGGTTGGGGTGCAGGAGGGGTGCAGGGTGCAGCATGGGGTCTGGGTGCAGGAGGGGTGCGGCAGGGGGCTCAGAGCAGGGGGTCGGGGTGCAGCAGGGAGTTCGGCTGCAGGAGGGGTTCGGGGGTGGGCTCCGGCCCGGCGTGCACTGGGGTCAGGGCAGGCTCCTCCAGGCCACGCCTCCAGGCACTACTCCCCGCAGCTCCCATTGGCCGGGAACAAGGAACTGCGGCCAATGGGAGCTGTGGGGGGGCGGTGCCTGGAGGCACAGCGAGCAGGGAGGGAGCCTGCCCTGCCCCCAGTGCGCGCCGGGCTGGAGCCGCTCTAGGTAAATGCTGGGGCTGCGGGGAGGCCGCAGAAAATAAATATGCGGCCCGCGGGGTTGAGACCCCTGGACTAGCCAAATGGTACAGATGGGGAACTGAGGCACAGGGAAAACGAGTGTCTTGCCCGAGGTCACACAGGGAGTCTGTGGCAGAGCCAGGAACTGAAACCAGGTCTCCTGAGTCCCAGTCCAGTGCCTGACCCCATAGTTATTTATTTCCATCTATGCATTCAACCTCTGCTCTGGGCACCTCTCACGAGACATTAACAAATACAGAGTACATAAATAGCTGCAAATCCAGCAGGCTATCTTCATCCCACCCAAAGTACCCCATCCCCCTGCAAACACTGTCACCGCACATCCCCTCCCAGAAGACAGTGGAAACAGATGGCGCTCTGCAGTGTCCCCTAGACTGAGGAACAGGGATTTAGGCTCACTGGGACGGGGATATGAGCACATTCCAAAGCAGGACCCCCCCAGGAAGAACACCCTCCCAGCGGCTCAAAACCAGCACCTCAAACTCACCCGGAAGGCAAAGGGCAGGTAGCACAGCTCCTGCAGTCGTGCGCATGACGAGATACATGCTCTCAGCAAGCAGGCGGCTGCACTCCGCACTAGCGTCCACTTCTGAAAGGACTGAACGTGCAGCTCCATGCACTGTGGGAATCTAATCTTGCAGCAACAAAGGCCTGGATGAGGGTAGTGGGGTGAGCATCCCAAAAACAGCTGCAATCTCTTGGCCAGATGGAGATGGAAAAAAGCTATTCTGGCAGCTGCTGCTATCTAATCATCTAACAGCAGCTGGAGGTCTGATCCGACTCCAGCTGGCGAACCTGAGATGAGCACTCTTTGCTCAAGGGGCATATATACGCTCTTGGCTCTAGCTTCTCAGCCTGTGCACTTTTATGCTCCCAGTTAACTAATTCCTTGCCTAGTGGTGTCAGACAGATGTCTGGCCAATGGGTACCCACTGGCCTTCATCTGGGGACAAAGATTCCCATCAGCACGTGCAGTGAATTTTGGAATTTCTTCCTGTTTCTTCACACCATCGTATAGGGCTGGGTCAGACTCATGCAACACGTGCATCATTTCAACGGGGGTTTGTGATGGGGGCGGGGTCAAAGTAAAGGCTGTGTCCCCGTTTACTGGGAGCTCCTTAAATCCAAGCATTGACACAGGACAGCGGGGAACAAATCCCAGAGGAGAGCTGGGTAAGAACAGTGAAATAACCATGAAAAATCCTTTGAATTCTGAAGCAAACTCTCTTAGATGGCAGCTGTGCCCCTTTTGTGTTTGCTTTTGATGACTATCCTCGTGAACAGTAGGCTCACTGGCAAGAAAAGCTCAAAAGTAGCCAGTCCGCACCCATATGCCAAGCTGGCACCTCTCTGAGCCTACCGTCTCGTTCTATAAACCCTCAGCTTTCATCTGAAAATGTCTCTAGCTGTTGTGGTTGTGAAGAGAACCTCCAAAATATCAGGGATGCATGGATAAGGCTGCAGGGAGCCTGGAATAACAGCTCTGAAAGGTGTGAGCTGCCCCGTTCATCTCAGTGAGGGGTTAACCCAGAGGTCCAGTGATGATGGTTTAAGTGTCACCACTGTTAACTATTTTATTGCTGGTGTAAGAAAGGAGAGGGCAGGTGACAGCTGCATGATTTAACTGTAGGCAATGTCTCATTTTGGTGCAGATAGCACCATTTGGGAGGTAGCACCCCTTTATTTCCTTCCCAGCTAGGGAGCAGTCAGGCCCCAGGAGCCTAACAGAGCAAAGGGATATGCTCAAGCCCCACTGAGGGGGAGTCATGCTCAATGAGCCCACTGGAGCCCACAGAGCTGCTGGAGCCAGAACATTTCAAAGAAATAAGCCTGAGTGGTCTAACAAAGCCACCCCAAAAAAGTGGGGGGGCCGGGTTAGAGAGCAGTGTGGGGGCACGGTTTGCATCATCACACTGGGCATGGGGGCAGGGTTTGCATCTTTGCATCATCACGCGTGGTGCCCACCCAAAAAATGCACAGGAAAAATAGCAGCCCCAGAGTTAAGCGGAAAAACCACCAGCCACAAGTGGGTAAAACACCCCACCCCATCTTTAAAGGGCAAACCCAAGAGTCCCTTACTTTAAACCACTTGGCAACCCACAGGTGACACATATGGGAGGAGCTTATTTTATGGGTGGAGTTTGGAAAAGTACCACTATCTTTATTCTCAGTCTGATCCCTGCTGGCAGGCATGTCCATGGAAACCAAACTGTTAGTTAACATTGTGAGGAAGAGGGGGAAAGTGAACGTTGAAAGGTATAAGGCCAGCTATTTACATAGGAAACCTAACTCTGAGAGTTACATTTATCCAACCAAGGAACAGAGATATACCATGTGACCTAGGTGTCCAAACAAAACAGCTGCATTTCAAATGCTGCCAATGAACTGTTCACACACAAGATACAGCTCAGGTATTATTAACAGAAATTATTCAGAAAATAACTTGGAGTAAGTCTGAGAAAGCCGCAGTCTGTTCACAGATAGAAAGAGAAAGATGAAATTTTGGGAATTGCTTTACTAATCATTCCCATGCTGTACGGGAGTTCTCACCGCACGATGGAGCTCCCAGTGGAAAGCCTGGGAAAGGATTTCTGGGGTGCCACTTCTTTAGTTGCTCCAAAGTCCTGATCAGGAATCTCAAAGAGACGTTAAATTACGTGGACAAGGTGAGTGAGGTAATATCTTTTATTGGACCAACTTCTGTTGCCTCACCCATCTTGTCTCTGTAATATCCTGGGACCAACGTGGCTACAACAACACTGCATTAAACTAGGTGTCAGAGTAGTCAATGCACTCGCCTTTCAGTTCTGGAGACCCCGTTTCGAGTTCTTATTAGGCCACAAACACACACGTTTTGTGCCATCTGTTTAACAGATGTTTGACCACAGAACAGCTAGCTCGAAACCCCAGGCTTCCTCTATTGTTCCATCTCAGGACGCAAATCAGTGAGAACTCCTCACATACCGAGGATGGAGAAGAGGATCCAGGCTTTGATTGGCAGCATGCTGCCTGGCAGGACTGAGGAGTACTGGAAGAGCTGCATGGCAAGGTTTGCACCAGATTGTCTACATTACATCTCCAGTCAGCCAATGTTAGCTGTCTCTAAGGTTCAAGAGAAACAAAGTTCACCCCCAAAATGAAAAAATAATAGCCCCATTAAAATGTTCATCTGCAAAACAGAGGCTTGGATGCTGTCAGCCAGTTTGCATAACACCCTCTGGAGCATGCTCAGGAGGGATGGCTAATTCCACATCTCAACAATGGAAAAACCCAGAGATCCCTGTGAATAAGTCAGTCTCTGTGTCCTAAGTCAGCCCTTGGATTTCCTCCCTTTCTTGAGACTGTCTCGCCTCCATAAACACTCCGTCGGGGCTTTGTAGCCAGCTTCAGAGGTGGAAGCCTCAACAAGCTCCCAGTTATGTGCTCGGCTCTCAGTTGTTTGCTACTGCCAGGAACTGGCTAGAAACCAGCTCAAAATGTTCCATTTACCACCTCCACACCACAATTCCTCCCCTGATCTCTCCCCTCTCACACTCAGAAAGGGAGAGAGACCTAGAGATCCTACCTTCTTCCCTTAATTCCCTTCCAAGGGGAGAGCAAGGGGCACCCTCCAGATCTTTAATCCACCTCCTTGTTGCTATTCTTTGTAATCCCGTAACCTGACCAAAGCACCCAGCCCCACTTCCTGTGATGCCATTAGCCTGATGTGACATGAGCCCCTTCACCAAAGTCCGAGCCATCATGTCTTCCCCTCTCCCCTACCTCTGTCTCAGAAGCCCCAGGTGCTACCTGAAAACCACACTGCACCTTAGCTACTGCTCCCCAGGGTATCACAGCATCGGGGTCACAACCCCATTATTCCATTCTGGCTACAGTTCTCCCTAACAGGACATCAGCCAGTCTCTGTCCCCACCACATCATGGAGGTCTCAACTGCTGCCCCATCACCAAACGGCCGGGTGTCTGTCCCCCATAGCTCACGCCGCCAGAGTCTTTCCCCACTACCATATCACCATGGGGCTAGCTGCCCTTCAGTCCCAGGATGGTCAGACTGCGACTAGCTCAGCAGGAACTAGGCTTCTCCCCACCTCATCTTTCTCTGACCATGACAGATCCTGAAGTCCTCATCCATTATTAGCATTACAGTAGCACCCACAATACACCCGGAGCTGTCCATACACTGAACCTACCCCCAATTGCTCCCAATCTCACTCAGTCCTCGCACAGGAAATAAGTGGGAGATGGACAGAATAAGGATGCCAGGGTTTGTCCCTATATAACAACAGGGTTCCTCCCTATCTTTAAAGCCTCTGAAAATAGTTCAAGATTCCACCCATGTTAAAATGTCACCAGTAAACACTTGGAAAACATCAGTACAGGAGAGGTGGGCCCTGTACCAGTTAATGGTCCCTGCCATACCCCCTGAGCCTGGCACTGAAGGGGGACAGGTTCTGTGTCCTCTATCCCTGGACTTGGTTCTCCATCTCTGAGTCACCGAGGGTTTTATCACCACCTGCTTCAGTGGGGAGCGAAGAGATCCCCCCCAAAAGGCAGATGCACACGCTGTTTTCTCTGCCCATTTACCTCCCTGTCCCATGGGGAAAACTGCTCCAGCCTGCTGTCTGCAGCACAGCAGTGGAGGTTTGAAGAAGCCCAAAGGGGTTAAAGTCACACTGAACTCCCAAAGTCAGTCGCTTCCAAGTCAGAGTCTGGCTGCTGCCTGCGGTTTGTGGGAAGGGATTTCGTTTTTTAATAACAGCATTATAAATAGGGCTGTGTTCAGCTTGCTGCAGACGCTCACTCGCTCGTCTCCCTCCTCCTGCCGCTGCTCTTCCCTCCTACACGGATCCCTGTGCTGGCCATGGACCGGTCAGCCTTCTTCCTCAGCCTCCTCAGCTTGCTGGTGTGCCTCCCCCCCATCCTCCAGGCATGCCCCTCGAGCTGCCACTGCCACGGAGGAGAGCTCCAGCATGTCATCTGCGACAACGTCGGGCTGAAGAAGATCCCCAAGGTGTCCGAGCAAACGCGGCTCCTCAATCTGCAGAGGAACAACTTCCCCGTCCTGCCGACCAACGCCTTCAGGGAGATGAAAGGGCTCGTGTCCCTCCACCTCCAGCATTCCCAGATCAAGGAGATCTCCAGCGGCGCCTTCCGGGGGCTGAAGCAGCTTGTCTACCTTTACCTGTCCAATAACGATATCAGCATCATCAAGATGGGTGCCTTTGATGACCTGTCGGAGCTCACGTACCTGTACATGGACCACAACAAGATCTCGGACCTGCCCAAGGGGCTCCTCTCCCCACTCATTAACCTCTTCATCCTGCAGCTGGGCAGCAACAAGATCCGAGAGCTGAGATCGGGGGCCTTCAGCGGTGCTAAGGACCTGCGCTGGCTCTACCTCTCTGACAACTCCCTCTCCTCCGTCCAGCCCGGGGCCCTGGACGACGTGGAAAACCTAGCTGTCTTCCATTTGGATAAGAACCAGCTGAGCACTTACCCAGTGGCTGCAATGAGCAAGCTGAGGGTAGTGGAGGACCTGAAGCTTTCTCACAACCCCATGAAGGTCATTCCCGACTATGCCTTCCAGTCCTTCGGGCGCTACATGGAGACACTCAGTCTGGACAACATGGGCCTGGAAAAGGTAGGTTCCTTTCCACCCTCCCTCCCCTTTCAAATCAAAACGTAGGGCCTGGTTCTCTTCTCACTTACAATGCAGTCACGCTTTTGTCCTGATCCGCATGGGACTGAGGAAAAGGAGACTCAGGGTCACAGTTTCGGCAGAAGGGTGAAGGGTTCACTAGCAATTAAAAAAGGCACCTGAACCTTTGAACATCCACGTGATGAATAAAAACGAGAGGACCCCCTCCTCTTGTGTTATGGGACGCTAAGCTCTCCTGGGCTCACTGCGCCCAGCGGAAGGGTGGTGGGGCCCAGCTCCAATGGGAAATGTATTCTGGTGCTCTTAAATAAATGAGCAAAGACCTCCCAGCCTTGGGAGGTGGGGTGGGGGAAATGAGAGGCAAGGGGCTGCCCCGTGCTCAAACTGGCAGGACACAGTGGACTGGTAGAGCTGAACTGCCCTGTCTCCTGAGCTGCAGCCTGGGTATCTGCTGTCGGTTCGAAGTGTCAGGGGGAGGAGATTCCTCCAGAAGCATTATGAATAGCAGCAGTTTCTTCCTAGTGCAGTGCAGACAGGTACCCAGTGCACACATGTCCATCTTCTACCTTTTTTTAAAAAAAACTTCCAACTTTACACTCTATAAAGAAAGGTTTGTCTATTGATGAGCTCTCAAGAGAAACTCTTGCAGCCTTTTACAAAGAAGCCCTGTTTCTACCCAGAGAGCAGGAGGGACATTCAGGTAACCCAGCAAAATACCCCTCTTCTTCTCATGGAAAAAGTCAGGGCCACGGGTAGGAGCATCACGCTGAAGGAGCTACTTGCAACAGGACCCCTGGAATACCAGGCAATAAAGGCACATATCCAACTCAGGAAGGACAGCACCTCAAAGCAGCAATGTCCCACATTGCTCTGTTGGGATGCAACAGGATGATGAAAGAGCAGCTCACAGCATCCCAAGATGCTGTGCCAAGAAGCACAGGGATGGAGCGTATCCAGGGGAAATAGGATAGCACCTCACAGCAAGGCAGTACCCCATCATCTGGTGCAGAGGGATGGAGAACATCCCAGTGAAAAAGATGAGCGCCTTCTAGCAACATGGAGCCAGCATCATACTGTGCTGGGGCGTGCAGAGCATCTGCATTCAGAAGGACACAACCCAACAGCAGCAGAGAGCTGCCCAACGGTGTTGGGAGTTAGAGAACATCCACGTTACAAAGGCAATACAGCATCCCAGAATGCCAAGCTAGGAAGCTGGAATTTATCCAGGTTGAGGAGGACAGTATCTATAGCAGCACAGCGACCCTTCGTCGATATCTCAGCTCTTTCCTATTCTCGAGATTACAGTCCCCATACGGATTGGTGTAATCAAGCTCATTCACCTGGAAATTATCTGCTGACACATCTATGGAAGGACTCCACAGATGACGAGCATGTCATCCTTCAGTGATGCTGCCATGTCACTACTGGGGGCATCAACTCAGATTCTATCTGGTCTCATCACGCATAAATCAGAAGATACAGATTAAATGTGAAACTAGATGCAGAGACACTAGAGACAAGATGAGATTTAATGAGTCCAGGATGTTGGGATGCTCAACAGATGCAAGTGCTCTTTATACCGTCAAGGAATTAGCTGAACAAACTGGAAGTCTATGAATTCAGTCTAGCTATGCAGTGACCTTGTTAATCTGGAGAATAATACCTTGGACATGAGAATGGAATTTTACAGCAAACAGATGTGGATTCAGTTCTTCCATCTGTTTGATCAATAGGTTGCTAGCAAGATATGAAGGGTTTAGTCATTGCTGACTTACGGGCGTGCATTGCCTGAAGTCCATAGAGTTATATTCACTCTCACCAGTGGTGAACTTGCTCAGTGGATCGATGGTAGTTCTTTGTTATGTGTATTATCTCGTGCTGCATTGCTGTTTTAACGGGGTTGTCTCGGTATAATTCTGCACATTGACTGTCCCTCATCTTTTATACTTTTTGCCATCATTTTAACAACATTCCAATATAAAAAACTACCTCTGATATCATCTCACATCTCCTGTAGCTTCTTTCAGACTGGAGAGATCCAACCACATGTTACTGGTGGACAAGCTGCACAGAAGAACCATTTCATCCACCAATGCAGTCCCTTCTGGGGTGGAACACAGCAGCCTGTTTCACAGTGCACACACCACTTCCTTTGTATGCAAAAGTGGAAAAGAATGCCAGATCCAACCTAAACTGCAGGAGGGGTTTAGCTAGGCAGAACAGAATTATACAAATTAGCCAAGACACGAGGGTTAACACCGCTAGCTTTGCAAAAAACTGCTCTTGACACTTCAAGGACCTACTAGTGGTCAGTAATCGACAGGAACTTTGTTTGAGGTCTCATATGAAATATGGCACTTCCTGCAGCCAAGTGCCCTCATAACAAAGTCTGGACCATCTGATTAGTACAACCGAGAGAGGCGTGCCACCAGATGATCATTCCCATTTCACTATGAACACGGTCAGCCATGGTTGCTCCAGGGTTTTCATTTTTTCACTCTAAAGGTATGTCTACACTGCAGTCAGAGGAGCAACTGCACCCATGTGTAGACACACCCGAGCTCGCTTTGATCTAGCTAAATGAATAACAGTAGCAGTGAAGTCGTGGCAAGGCATGCTGTATGAGCCCACCTGGGACCCTGGATAATTATCTGAGCAGTTAGCCCATGCTGCTGTGGCTTTGCTATTGGTTTTTGAGCTAGCTAGATCAAAGCTAGCTTGGGTACCTCTACACCTGCTGCAGCCACACCTCTGATTGCAGCCTAGACACACACAAATTAGTTTTCTCCTCACGCTTGCCAAAGGCCTTGTATCCGTATGACCCATGTGATCCATATGTATGTATGTGAGTCTCCCTGGACACAGTGGCCAGGTGATGGTGGTATTTAAAATATGCAATGGTGATAATATCTGTGTTGCAGCCATCCCCCCCCGGCAAATACCATTCTCAGCTCCTCTTCTCTGATAGGGTTGAATTCTTCTGTGTGGTTTCAAAATTCTATAGCCACTCGGATGTGTGAAACTGTTCCAGATGAGAATCCCTGTCACTGTTGCAATTATCATCATCATTGTCACACCAGAAAAGAAAGAGATCTTAAACAATTTTGCAACTCTAGTAATGGGAAGTCCTCTCACATGCACGGAAACAAAGAGACCTGACTCTTCTCCGAAGCTTTAAACAAAGATATTATGATACCCATTTCTAACAGGGCTCAGGACCATATTAGCTATGTGCCCCCCAAAAAGTGAACAATAATCATCTTGCATCTACATAAGGACCTTCATCTTGAAGGATCCCAAAGTGCTTGAAGCTCGGGGATAAAGCACAGCAGCTGTTTAACAACACACGGCAGCATTACAAAACAATTGGAACAGGAAGTGAAGTAGAATGCCATATTAGATTGAAACCGCAGGGGGAATTTAGGTGGTCAGAACGGAATTACGCAAACTGGAATTTGGCCAGGACACTGGTGTCAAACACCCCTGCTGCACAAAGCACCGGAAGTGGTCAGGACCTTGGTTTCACATCTCATCAGAGAGACAGCACTGGCAGCAGCATAGTAGAACCCGCTGGGATTTATTCTGTGCTGAACCATAGGGGGCTGCCACCTGCTGACTTCCCAAGACTACTCACTGCAGGACTTCGGAGGTTTCTTATACAAGCACTAATCCAACCCGACGCTGCTTGGTTTGTAAGATCTCCCAGGTTTGCAGCCTGAGATGGCATAGCTGCAGGAGCTGGGACGCACACTGAGAGGACATGTCTGAGGAGTGATCAGTGAGACATGAAAATACACAGATGGGTATTTGACATAGAGCTTTCTGGTGGACCGATGGATGCGTCTCTGGAGATAACAAATCTGTTTTCTCCCCTCCCCACGGTTCTGAAAAGAACAGGAAAGGGGGGGAAGAAAAAAAGTTTGTTATTGCTAAGAGAAGCACCCATGCAGTCAACAGTTTCCTCTGTAACCAATGGGCTGCAGGGAAGTTTGCGCTGATGGGTTTGCATTTTACACAAATTCTTGCAAACTAAGTGCCTATGGACAAGTAGGATTGGGGTGGGGAGAAGCGGAGATGGCTAACAGGAGGTGCACAATTGCCAGTTTTCTCTCTCTGGCACACTGCATTTTACTCTCAGTGCGTGAAGGGGGCTATATTTTAAAGCCTGCCCATAGGCCACGAACAGACAGACTTGCAAACAACCCATTAGGGAGGGGAGGGAGAGAGAGAGAGAGAGGTGAGGAGACCAAGGCACTGGACGCGTGCCCTGCTGCATCTACAGCGCTCTGAAGCCAAGTGTAACTTTCCACTCAGAGCCCACGGGGCACTGCCAAAGCCTACAGGCCCTTCAGACTCCACAAACACTCCCTCCATCAACAGTTCCATGAGCGGGAATGCAACAGGGACTGGGAGGAATTCCAGCCCTGGAAAGGTTTGTACCCAGGGAATGTCTCGGCCCATTTAGAGAGGAGGAGCATGCTTTAGAAACAAATGGGACTGGCCTGACCTCAGCTTTTCTTTGGGCTATATGGAGGGGCCTGTGGAAGGCAAGGAGAAAATGGGGAGGGGCTTGGGCTTTAGCCACCCTGTGGTGGGAGGAACTAAAATCCATCACTGAAAAAGAAAAACACCTTCCATGCTTCTGCCTCTTGAATCCCTCCAGGGGGCCATGGAGGAAATTCCTTGCTCCTTACCCTCTCCCACTCTCTCCAGCCCCGCTGCTGTCACTAAGAGCCATGAACACAGGCGGCCTGGAAGAGAAGGGAATGGAGAACATCCCCCACTCGCCCGAGTCACAGCGATCGGCATCTCCCCTTGTGCTTTAGTTTTCAGATAAAGCATTTGCTGGAGTGACCACACTGAAGACTGTTCACATCGAGAACAACAGACTTAACCAGCTACCTGGGAACTTCCCGTTCAGCAGCCTGGAGAACCTCACTCTGTCCAATAATCCTTGGCACTGCTCCTGTCAGCTAGCAGCTCTGCGCAAGTAAGAGACACTCACTTCTCTCTCTCCCCTACCCAATCCGGTGCCCACTGACCAGGTCCAGGGGGAAGGTCCCGGTTAGTTGTGCCAGGGGGCCTCCACTGACCAGGTCCAGGGGGAAGGTCCCAGTTAGTTGTGCCCGGTGAGGAGGAAGAGGCAATACCAATAACTTGACACTTGGTCAGTAATGCAGTTTCCGGTCTCCTCTGGCAGCCCACGTGAGCAGTAGTCTGTCCCCTTCTGAAGCTTAGGGGTTTTCTGTTTGTCCTTCCCCAGGTGGTTAGAGTCCAGCCGCTCCCGCCCTGATGCGGTTTGTGCCTCACCATCTCAGTACCGAGGGCAGCAGATAAGAGACACCGCCGCACTCCGCAGCTGCAAACTCCCCACCAGGAGGCCCAGGAAAGGAAACCGCCATTAAACAGGTAAGAAGCTTTTCACAACCACACCCTGTTCTTCTTCCTTCTCCTTCCATCTCACACAGACTTAAACCAAGTCCTGGTCCCCCTGAAGTCAATGGGAGTTTTACCCTGGACTTCACTGAGACGAAGGATCACCTCCAAAACAGTTAATCCATTTACCTGCCACGACCTAAATGTATAGGTTATAAAGCCAGAAGGGATCATTTTAATCATCTAATCTGACCTCCTGTATAACAGGCCAGAGAACTCTCCTGGGCTAATTCCTGTTGGAACTAGAGAAAATCTTTTAGAAAAACATCCAACCTTGATTTAAAACATTTCCAGTGATGGAGAATCTCCCACAACTCTTAGTATATTGTTCCAATGGTTAATTACCATCATTGTTGACAAATTGTGCCTCATTTCTAGTCTGAATTTGTCTAGCTTCAACTTCCAGCCATAGGATCTTGTTGTACCTTTGTGAGCTAGATTGAAGAGCCCTTTACTGCCAAAGTTTTGTTCACCATGTAGGTACTTACAGACAGATCAAGTCACCCCTTAATCTTCCCTCTGGTAAAATAAATAGAATACACGCCTTAATCTCTCACTACGGTAGAACCTCAGAGTTACGAACACCTCAGGAATGGAGATTGTTCGTAACCCTGAAGTGTTTTTAACTCTGAACAAAACATTCTGGTTGTTCCTTCAAAAGTTTACAACTGAACATTGACTTCATACAGCTTTGAAACTTTACGATGCAGAAGAAAAATGCTGCTTTTAACCATTTTAATTTAAATGAAACAAGAACAGAAACCGTTTCCTTACCTTGTCAAATCTTTTTTTAAACTTTCCCTTTATTGTTTTACTAGTTTACGTTTAACGCAGTACTGTACAGTATGTGCTTTTTTTTTTTTTTGGTCTCTGATGCTACCTGATTATGTGCTTCCAGTTCCAAATGAGGTGTGCGGTTGACCGGTCAGTTCATACCTCTGGTGTTCATAACTCTGAGATTCTACTGTATAAGGCATGTTTTCCAATCCTTTAATCATTCTTGTGGCTCTTCTCTGAACCTTCTCAAATTTATCTGCATCCTTCTTGAACTGTGGACAGCAGAACTGGACACAGTATTCTCGCAGCAATTGCACCAGTGCCAAACAAAGACTTACTATAACCTCCCTACTCCTGCTCCAGATTCCTTTTATACATACAAAGATCACTGTAGCTCTTTTGGCTACAGCATCAGACTAGGAGCTCATGTTCAACTGATTATCCACTATGACCCCCAAGTCCTTTTCAAAGACACTGCTTTCCAGGATAGACTCCCCCATCCTGTAAGTGTGGCCTACATTCTTTGTTCCTAGATGTATGACTTTAGGTTTCGCCACATTAAAGCACGTATTGTTTGCTTGCACCCCACTTATCAACCAATGCAGACTGCTCTGTATCAGTGACCTGTCCTTCATTATTTACCACTCCCCCAATCTGTGTGCAATCATCTGAAAACATAAAATTATTGCTGATGAAGTTTTCTTCCAGCTCATTGATAAAAACGTTAGCATAGGGCCAAGAACTGATCCCTGCAGGATCCCACTAGAAACACACTCACTTGAAAATGATTTCCCCATTTACACTTACATTTTGAGATCTATTATTTGGCAAGTTTTTAATCTATTGTGTGCCATATTAATTTTGTATCCTTCTAGGGTTTTTTTAAACAAAATGTCACGTGGTACACCAATTTACATGCCTTACAAAAGTTTTAAGTCTATTTCATCAATACCATGACTTCTGTCAACCAAACTTGTGATCTCAAAAAGAGATATCAAGTTAGTTTGATGGGATCTATTTTCCATAAATCCATAATTCCATTGACTGGCATTAATTACCTTCCTTTAATTCGTTATTGATTAAGTCCCATATCTGCCATTCCATTACTTTGCTTTGGATTGATGTCAAGCTGACAGGCCTAGAATTACCTGGGTCATCCTGTTTACCCTTTTGAAATATTGGCACAGCTTTAGCTTTCTTCCAGTCCTCTGGAACTTCCCCTGTTTTCCAAGACTTACTGTTAATCAACATACATGGTCTAGAGAGCACCACAACCAGCTGTCTGAGAACTCCTGGATGAAAGTTATCTGGACCAGCTGATTCCAAAATGTCTAGCTTTAGTAGCTGCTTTTTAACTTTCTCCCAAATTACCGTTGGAATGGGAATTGTTTCATCATCTGTATCATCTAGCTTTCCCCCAAATATGGAACGAATATTTGTTGAACACTTCTGTCTTTTCTGCATTATCATTGACAATTTACCATTTCCATTTAGTAACAGGCCAATATCACTTCTAGGATTCTTTTGCTCCTAATATACTTACATTCCTTAACTCTGCTGGCCATAGAGTTCGCCTTCTGCCCTTTTGCTTGCCTTATCAATTTTCTACAATTCCTACCTTTTGATTTATATTCATAACTATCAACTTCCCTTTTCTTCCATTTGGCTTGGGTGTACATAATTATTTTTATAGCTGCTTTCACTTCCCCTCTAAGCCAGGCTAGTTTTTTAACCAGTGTAGCCTTCTTTATTAAATGTGGCTTTTGGGGTATCTTGTAAAATGGTCTCAAACAATTCCTAATCATCATTCACATTTTTCTGTTCAAATTCTCTCTCTCAGCTGATTTGGCTCATAATTGTTTTATGAAACTGGTCCTTTTGAAGAACCAAGTATACGGGTTTGGACTTTATTCTACTTGCACATAACAAATGTGAACAAATCATGATAATTTGTGCCTAAGCTACCATTAATTTTTAGTTACATGATCCATTTCTCTTTGTCTGTCAAGACGAGGTCGAATATAGAACTCCCCCTGGTTGGATGCAACACTTTTTGAGGCAGAAAACTGTCATCTGTAATATTTAGAAATTCGGAAGACATTTTAGTTCTGTCAGATCTGCAACAGGTCATCAGATTGAGGACCCCGTCGATAATGCAGTTTCCCCACCATATACAATACAGATAAGTGCTTAAGT
Source organism: Chelonia mydas (assembly GCF_015237465.2). Lineage (NCBI taxonomy): Eukaryota > Metazoa > Chordata > Testudines > Cheloniidae > Chelonia > Chelonia mydas. Next base: position 13,602,694 of record NC_051254.2, read on the forward strand.
AGCCTGCCATCCTTCTCTAGTGTGATTTACAGCAGACACCAACTAGTACCCCTTCCTATGCATTATCTGTTAGGACACTGATTTATTAGCATTCAAGACCATTATCTTCCAAGCTGTCAGTGACTCAGAGACAGGTAATGCCATTTTTGACAGAATGCTGCTCCCCTTCCCGTTTCGCCCACTCAAGCCTTTCTTAATAGGTTATGACCATTGATTTTTACGTTCTAATAATGTGACTCCTCCCCTCAGGTTACAGTAATACCAACTAGGTCAAATTTATGCTCACAACCGAGCAATTCCAATTCCTCTAGTTTAATACCTAGCTCCAGCCTTGGTGTAGAATAATTTAGCAATTTCTTCTCTTCACGTCCTTTGGTGACTTGATTAATTTTGTTCTCAACAGCTTGATTTTCTGCTAGATGAGTGCTCATTTGTTCCCTCTTTTCACCCTTCTCTTGTAGTTTAACGCCCTCCCCTCCCATCAGGCTGGCTCCCTTCAAGAGTCTTCATTGCCCTGGCAACAGTGGATGACACCACAGCCTCTGAGACTGCAGCCTTCTAGAGCCGTGATGGGAATTCTTTCCTGAGCGGCTGTGATGGTGTCAGCTCCACAGAGCAAAAGCAGACTCTCAAATACAGGCCTCGGAGGGCAAGTAAAGGTGAAATATCTATTTAGGGTATGTCTACGCAGCAAAGAAAAACCCGTGGCTGGCCTCTGCCAGCCAACTCGGTCTCACAGGGCTTGGGCTGTAGGGTTATTTCATTGCTGTGTAGACTTCTGGGCTTGGGCTGGAGCCCAAGCTCTAGGATCCAAGCCCAGAAGGCTACACAGCAATGAAACAGCCCCACAGTCCAAGCCCCGCATTGGCTGGCACAGGCCAGCTGCAGGTTTTTCTTTGCTGTGTAGACATACCCTTAAACGTTAGGCCAAATTCACCCCGGTGTAGACCCAGTGAAATCAATGGAGTCAAACTAGGGGTGGATTTAGCCCACAGTCTTGTCTTGACTAGGGATCATAAGCCTTTTATTTTTCTAAAGTTTCCCAGTTTTCTTCCCAAAAGGCCTTTCTGGGGGAAGTGGATCGGTCAGGGGATTGGGGATGGGACACTCAACCATTAGCCTCTGTCAAATGTGGGCAAGGTGGGTAATGACCAAAAAATCATTGCCATCAGACAGCTGGGCAGTGGGCTCTATGCAATACGCTGGTGGCCACAGTGTAGTTTTCAGTGGAACACCATCCATGACCCCACCTGCATTCTTGCTGACACTCTCAGTAAAGAAGCCAGTGACTGCTTGGGCTGCAGAGCCCGAGCTACTCTCATATCCTAGCAAAGGTCTCTCCAGCTCAGCTTTGAAACCCACTGGCAGGGCACAGTGGGGAAAGGTGGCACCACGGCCACCCATCTTGTACCTGGTTCAGTATCTAAGCAGAAGACTTGGCTCTCCTGGGGTCAGCTCAGCACCTCGTTTATTTATTTAAAGCACTGATTTAAAAACAAGGACTTGTGCCCTGGAACATGGTGTCCTGCTGAGCCCAGAGCTGTGCCCCAGAGAAGGGAGAGCAGAGACAACAAATGGGTTTTGAATCAGAAGGTTGGTGCAGGAGGTAGGAAGGTAAGAGCAGGGAGGAGAAAGGGAGAAGGTGACACAGGAGATAGGGTTGCCTGGGTCCTAAGCAAAGATCCTGTTGATCCTCAGTCTGGACACTGAATATGCAAATATATCACAGACCCATCTCCCTCTGTTGAAAGCTGCTGAGTGTATTATCTTAAGGATTCAGAAAACCAAGAACCTCACCAACGTTTTCTGTGCCCTCTTGCACCTCAGCTGCTGCTCAGCGTTTTGTTTGTCTGATGGCCTGATCCAAAGCCCACTGAAGTCACTGGAAGAATTGCCATTGATTTCTACAGGGCTTTGGATCAGGCTCTAAGTTTGTAAGCTGTGTGGACAGGGACCTTTTCTTTTTTGATTTGTAACATGCTGGGCACCTTTACGGCACTGTTTAAGTAACAGTGACAACCACTTTTACTGCTCTAACAGAAGAGGTAGGGAGCAGCCACTTGTGGCTCTCCGATTCCCAGTTCACCAGGCCCGAACTTTGTTTTCTACATCCATGGCTAAAGAGATGGTGAAAACAAAGCTGTATGTCCTGAGTGCCAGAGGAGATACCAGCTCTTCTACCCCTTCCCGGAGCGATGCCATTTCTCCTGGACGGCTGGCAGATGTTATTGATTACAGATGCAAATACCAGCCATTCCAGGCAGGGCTGGTAGACTTCCGCACTGGAAGTGGAAACTTTACTTTTCTAAACCACAGTGCTTAACTTAGTGTATGTAGGAGACTCTCCCTTCTCGGGCAGGAAGAGGAGAAAGCCAAACCCCCATTCCAGAGCCCTCCTCCAGAAGGGTGGAATAACAAAACGACGATGATAATAATACTTTGCCTTGAGAGCCTCACATGGAGGGTGCTCTACAAAAGCAATTTCCCAACATCAGTGAACTGATTCTTACAACTCGTGAGTCAGAGAATTTATCCCTGTTGTACAGATGTGAAAACGAAATACCTTCAAGCTAGGCACACAGATCCATCCTAAGGCACCTAATTAAGTGTCCTGATCTTTACAAGGGTCAAATACCTACAGTTTCCCCTGCTTGCACTGAGAGTTGTGCTCAGCACCTCTGAGAGGCAAGTCACTTATTGAGATGCCCATATATACTGATTTAAGGTGTAATCTCTATGAATGACTTGTGCCTTTTAGGTGCCCAACTTGAAACATTTTAAGAGGGTCTGATTTTCAGAGGGAAGGTGCTCTGAGAATCAGGCTTCTTTGCAGTGTCTCAGCCCAGGCACCCAAAATCACTTGTTGCTTTTGAAAATCTAGGCCTCAGGTGTGTGTGTGCAGGCAGCCAAGTTTGAAATTTTAGGTAAGTTACTTAAGAGTCGCACAGCAAAATAGTGGAAGAGCCAGGATCACAGAACCCATCGGCCTGGTGTCCAGTGGAAACTGGGGTTGTTTGGCACCTCTGAAAAGGAGGTCAGGTGTCTCCTGACTCACAGTTGTGTATGCCATTCATGAGACCATGAAAAAGCCTCAAGTCCCTGGATCTGCTTAAAAAACCTTTAAACATAGATTCGTTTTCTCCCTCCTCTGCCCTAACAGGCCCTGGTATGGCTTGTCCAGGTGACTGGCCGCTTCAACCAATCAGAAAACTACTGACTCCATCCAAGTCCACCCATAAGCTTCTACCATCTGTCAAGAGACATTTCTGATGTATCTGATCACCTCTAGCCTCCTCACAATCCTCGCCTATCTGCTGACTGGAGGATGGAATCCAACTTTTCAATCTTTTCCAACATCTATGTATTTTAAAAGAGGCATTTTTTAAACTAAACTATGCATGACGATGCTAACACAAGCTAACCTAGATCCTGCCCATAAAACACAGTCATCTTCCCAGAGGCAACCTAAACCCATGTCCCTGATTATCCTGTTTGTCTCCATCTTTCTCCTTCCAGTGGGATGCAAGTGAATAGAAAGCCATAAGGGTTCCTCCCTCCCCCAGCCCCTGACTGCTCCAGGAGGAAAGCCATCCCATCTCAACTCATGCAGACAGAAACCTCCTCCTACCTGAGGAGGTGATCCCTGCAGGTCAGGGCAGAGGACCACAGGTGAAGCAATGTTCAGGGTTCAGTGGACTTGGAGAGTGAGTTTCCCTTACAGTCCAGCAGGGGGTGATCTCTCTAGTTCAGGCTGAGGTCTGCTAGTGTTGGGGAACCTCAACACTGAAATAGCTTAGAGATTGGATTCTCTTCTCACCCCGCAGGAAGGCGGTTTCACAAAGTACCTACACATGTAAGGGGAGAGGTTTGCACCGTATCAGCCTATATCTGGGGAGCGATCTTGCTCTCCAGTCCTCCTCCTCTTCTCCTCACCCCTAACCCAGAAAGCCTAGCGGGAGAAGAAGATGACTATGGTTTATCGTCATGGATTTTACAATACCACAATTTCAACTTAACTGCATTTTTTTATCTAAAGATTTATATAAATATATATAAATATATATATATTTATTCCTCTGTAACTGAGTGTAAATGACTCTTCGGAGGATGAAAACTCCTCTTACTCTTATATAGAAAACAAATTGTATATTTTCTTATGTACATCTTCTGTATAAAGCTCTCGCTGCAAAGATGCACTCAGCAGGTTTCCAAGTTTCTGCCTGAGGCCTGGTGACTCATGCTGCAAACTGGGTGTGAGTCCAGCTACACAGCTCAATCCAGACCCTAGTCCCCCTTTATCCTGCCTGCAGGTTCAGAACAAAGTCGTTTTAAAGAAAATGGTTTTATTAGCAGCCCTACTACTGTGCAGGAAGCGGTGACTCACATGTTCCAAGTACTGGCCACCTTGTAATAATGGTGGGGAACATCGTGGGAGGCCACGTATAGGCCTGCTGTAAAGTAAATGCCTGCCACCCCATTGAAGTTCATGGAGTTAGGCCACAGCTGAGTTTGGCCCCTGGTGTTTTAAACTCAGCCCTGACAGCTTCACACAAGAAGCAAAGCCGCAGAGCTCCCTTGAGACATCACCCCGTTCTAGAACAGTTGCCCCACACTCCCTTCGTGCTGCTCCCTCCTCCCAGAGCACATAGCAGGGCCGACAAAACTCTTGGTATCAGCACGTTCTGAAGCTGCCAGCAATAAGAGCAGAAATCTGACGCCTAGTCTCGTGTGGTTAACCCATCACATCCCTTTGTTTCCTCAGCCTTCACAGGCAGCTTGTTACTTCCTTTAAAGCAAAACAACCAGGCTGTGCGCGCTCACTCGCCTTCAAGGACTCCCAGATCTGTTTCTCAAATGGATGAGGGTAGGATTTGGGACCGACTACACAGAAAGAGACAATGCCCCACTACGCTAAACATAGCTGATGCATTTTGCAGTAAACCCCACTGAATGATGGATGGGACCGGGCTGGACATTCAGAACACCCCGTTGTTCATGCACAGGAATGAGGGTACACATGCATGCTTAGTGACGGAGTGCAAGTCCTGCTCAGGCACTGTGTGGGGGTGTGTGTGTGTGTGTGAGAATACACAAGAAGGGCTACAGTGTACATAGCACTGGATCTGACCCTCCGCACGCTCAGGTTCAGGGCGTGTGCGCAAATCATGCAGGAGACTGAACATGTGAGTGCCATCCATGCTGGTCAGCCAGGTGTCTTCCTCAGTGTTTATACTTGAGGATTCAGAGACAGCATGCGCAATAGGGAAAAGAGAATTGTCTGCTGCAACCAGAAAATAAACAGAGACATGTCCCAGCCTGGGATACGACCCAATGCGGTCACGCTGGGTGCAACGCTCTCCCTTCTCACAGTAGCTGTCCTTGTAGTTTCCTGTGTCCCTCCCCAGATGGGTTGGGCCTCTGATCCCCAGCCCAGTTACTCTACCCTGTGCCCCCTTGAAAGGCCAGAAGGCACGAGGCCTCTGCATCCCATCACACATGGACACATTCATTCAGGGAGCCTCCAGTTCCATCGCTCTGTACACAAGTCACACATGCTCAGGTTCCCGGGTCCCACTGGGAGGGTGTGGGGGCGGGGAGGGGGGTGGAAAACACGACCGAGGCAGCTCAGGCCCAAGCATGGAAATTGACTCACCACAATATCCCTCATATTCATCTTGGTCATAATCTTTTTCATGATCTCCGGGGGCACAGGGGACCCTGCAATGACTCCTGGAAGAGAGAAGGCAAGAGGACTACGTTGGAGACTCTTCCCCTGGAAATCCCACTGAGAGGGGTCGGTACAGTTAGATCTAACAGCTGACAAAGCCTTTGGGAGGCACTCGGCAACCCCAGCCCTGTCCGCATGCCTCCCTCCTGACCTGGTCAATAGAACCTATTTCAATGGTGGGACAGCGAAGGGTAGAACACAACCTTCCAGATGAGACTGATATTGCACAAGATGAGAGATTACAATGTCAACTTTCAGTGTAATCAACAGACTTGACAGGGTCAGGCCCCTTCCTCAGATTACAGGGAGTTTCAGATGCGCTACCCAGGTACTTCTCATTCACCCATCGCAGTAGTCTCTGGGTGCTAACGCTGCCCATAAACTCTACATCACTTGCTTCAGCTGTTGCTATAGGAAATTTCTATTACTGATGCTTTGGGAGGGAAAGGAAAGCTCCAATACAAACGATCTGCACATCAGCTACCTAAAAACTTGGGGAGCAATTTTAAACAAGCAGGCAATTTTACATGTAGGAAATTCACTAACCACTGCAGCATTGCCCGTTGTCACCCTGGGGAACGCGTACAAAGTACAGTACACCAGGCGTCTGCTGCCACATGTTGGTGGATGGAGGTATGGAAGTCCAACAAGTACAATCCTTCCAGCATACCCTATCCCCTCTCTGTTTCCATAAGACACAACAGCTGGATAACTCCCCCCTAAATGTTCAAGTCATCAGGCCATTGCTCTGAAGAGAGGAGAAGGGTGCTAGAAATAAGGTAATCATGAGCAGAAGATTGTCAAGGTAGGAAAGCACACCATTGAATTAACAGGGCAAAGGAAAGAGCTTGCAACACAAATTTTTCTTCCTCACTAGTGATTTGCTTGAGCAGCCAAGCCCATGAGCGTCTGCCTGTCCAGCTGGCTTCCTTGAGGAGAACCAGCAGAGGCCAGTTACTGTGGGTGCTGATGTACTTACCTCCCCGGAGAGACGAGATGTCATAGCTGTCGAACTCGGGCTGGGAGAGCATGTCTATGAACATGGTCGGAGTGCCGTGTAAAAGGGAGCATCTTGAAGGGACAGGAGAGAAAAAGCCAAGCTGCAGAATCAGAGCCTGCGGCAGTAAGGCCTATGTACCCCGCTCCCCACTGCACCTGGGTCAGGCCTTTGAGCCCGCCGGGCAGGCCTGGGAATAATGGGTTTATCATGCAGCAGCAGCACCTTTGCTTTACAGACTACACCCGGACAGCACCTCGGAAATGCAGCCACCCCTGGGGTGGAGGGGATGGTGGCGGGAGAAGGCGGCTGGTTAGGTATAGACACACACACCAGTCACTAATCCAAACAAGGAGAGGCCAGGCCTTCCAGCCAAGAGTCAGCAGTGACCAGGGCAAGTTGGGACCAGGGCAGTGGGGCATTTCACAGGTTCCTGGGCGCAACAGGGCCAGGACTCAGACAAACAAGAGACTATGCCTCTGCCCCAGTGGGGAGGCCAGGGGCAGGAGCTGCCTGCCAGCAGAGCTGAGCTAAGTGACCCCTCCAGGTGACACGCAAGGGCCCTTGATTCTCACTTCTCTTGAGCCACTGCTTCCAGCACAGCTTTCCCCTCAAAGCTCAAGGATGAGAAGATAGCGGGGGCGCCATGCACAGCCATCACCATAGCACCTCCAACGGAGCCCAGGCAGTGGTAGAGGGGTACAGGGAGGGCAGTACGGGATTCCTAGAATCAAGCCAAACAAAGGCAGCAATGAGGAGATAGCCCTTCCGGTCTGTCTGAACCATTCTGATGCCTGGAGTACATGGGCCTAACACAGGGCTCTCCCAGAGCCACTTACACCCACGAGATATGGGGGCTGGATAGCAGGGGGAAGGAACTGCCTGAACTGTCATTGTGCCTCAAACCCAGCCCTGTGGGAGTGCCCTCTGCTGGCACCCCGGCAGCACTACATTTCTCCATATTCCATCCTTAGGGCTCCTCACTAACAATGCTCTCAGCACCCCACACCCACAACTTGGGGGGGCCTTTCGCTGTGTCTTGCTGGGGAGTCATCTGCCTTCTCCACGTGCTCAGTCCCCCTACGGCCGGAGCACAGCCCATCCCCGGCCAACCGAGGAGACTCACCTGCTGATCGACTCCCAGCCTCAACCCAATCAGGTTTGCATTATTCACAATATTTTTATGAGAGAGGGTGGCCCCTTTCGGGCTTCCAGTTGTGCCCTGAAAGACAGAGAGCATTACGAGATCCTCTTGTACAACCGTCCGTTCAGAGGGACAGGTGCACAGATTCTCTGTGGTGATCCCTCCCCTCCCCGCTCCGCAGATTTCTGTTCTGCTCTTGTCCTTTAGTCTCCCTCCAGACACGGAGGCCTCTGATCCGACAGCCCAACAAATGATATGACACAGAGCAACTGCAGCTGGGATCAGAGCTCCGTGGCACCGAGGCCCCCCCATCTCATCCCTGCTGTCAGCTCCTGGGGTAGTGGCAAGCCATGGGAGTGGTGGAGAAAAGGGGAAAATCCCAGATGACCTCCTAAATCCTATTCTGAAAGGGCCAGGGAAGATGGAACAGTATCCACCCCAAGTGGCCAGGTGTCAAAGGGAGCAGCCTGCTTAGCACTGGCCACAGGGGTCACCGGATCTGGTGTCCATTGCAGAGCAGAGTAGCGTGCGGTACCTACAGAAGTGAACTGGATGTTGACGGGCTCGTTGCAGGACAGAGTCTGCTGGACATCTCGTAACTGCTTCATATGGCTGCTGTCCCCAGCCTGCATCACCTCGCTCATCTGGAACGCGCCAGGCAGCTTGGAGTCTAAGGTGATTACAATTGATAGGTTTGGCAGCCTGAGACAAAGAAAAATACAGTCAGCAACAGTGGAGTCAGGAGGACAGACTGCCTAGGTGCTTGTGTTCTGCTAGGGGTTAACCCCTGGGATGGGCCCAAAGGCCCCTGTATCGCCTGGACACAGGAAGCAGGAGCTGATTAAGGTAGCTCACAGGGGTAATGCCATACTGGATTCTTCTTCCTTTCTCCTCTTTGGAATGCAGGTTACGTGGGAGGAGCTGTGTGTAACACAGGGCACTCAGCTCCAGCCCAGGTGGGTCTACGCGAGATCTCCTCTGTTTGCTGGGGAAGGATAATGGCTGATTCCCAACTGGGACAGGGTGCGGGTCCCAGATGTTATCAGCCACTGATCTGGGGTCTATTTGGTGCTCAGATAACAGGGTGATGGGTGCAACAGGGTATAAAAGCCTAGACAGAGATATTTGTGTGGGACGTCTTTCCCCCTGGGATTATCCACCAGGCTCAATAGTAGGTTTGTCACCCTGCAAGTGTGAGGACCCAGTGCAGGGCACAGCCCTGGGAGACTGCAAGAGGATCTCTGGTGTTTCTCACTCACCTCTTGCTCTTTATTCCCCCTGGACTGGATTTCTCTAGCTCAGGACAAGTTTGCTTCAGGATCTCATAGTATCTCTGGGTTTTAAACTGAGTGGGGAACACCAGGGCCTTACAGCCAACCTGTGTGGGGAGAAAGAGGGAAGCCAGGCTGCAGTGACACCTGCTGCCCAGGGAGTAATGAACAGTCCCTGGAAACCTGACAGCAGGGCACTTGCATTCACTGCTGATGGAAAACCACCACACACACCCTGAGAAACCAAAAGGCAGGAGTTAAACCTTAACACTACCTGGGGCTCTTCCCAGGGCTTGTTTGGCTATGAGTGTGTCTTACAACAGCCCCTGTCTAGACTGAGCTTTCAAACCATGTTAGCCCCTTCCTAGAAGGAACCATCCTGTAAGACGGCTTAGAAGCTGGGGCTGGGGACAGCTCCTACACCACACCAGGAGACATTTAAGGAGTCCAACCCTCCTCGTGCCTTGCTGCGCCCATGAGCAACCCTGTTTCCCAGCAGAACGGTGACCCCGAGATCCCAGGCTCACACCCACCTGCAGCGTTGGGTTTAATGTTCAGCATTCTAACATTTTGCCCAGAGCGGACATCCCTGGTGTAGGCAGGTGCAATTCCACAGACTTCAGCAGGGCTGCACCTGCTTACACCAGGCCTGAATTTGGCCCAGAGTACATAAATTGTACGTTCCATTTAACATACTATTTCTGAATCTGATGCTGGCAGGAACAGCCTTCCTGAAGGCGACCCTGCCAGTGAGGGAGCCAGCCTCAGATTGAAAGCCAGTTTACATCCGATTTTAGTATTGGGTTGACAGAGCTTAAAAATGGTCCTGTTTCCCCAGCCAGGACTAGATTCCCCCCTCACTTCCACAGCTTACACGCTCCTGTCGCCCCACTGACTTCAGCGGTGCTGCTCCTGACTGAGACAGATGTATGTGTGAGCGGAGGCTCAAACCCGTACAGCCACATTGTCAAAGCAGGGAGCAGCGGATGTGCCCAGGAGAATGCAGCTGCACTGCTGTCACACGCTGATCTGCATGTGCAGCTGTGGGTTTCTGTTGCTTCCTGGGCCCTTTGCATTGTGCTGAAACTCTGCAGTTCCTTTTCTGATTCGCTTGAAAACAGGACAAATGTTACCTGTCACCCCAACCTCATCATGTTAAGAGGAGGCCAAGACATGCCAGTTTTAACCAAGAAATTATTTGCATGTACTCTGTGATTTGCAATGGGAGAGAGCAACAATTGCTTTCACTTTCAGACAGGAATCCACCAGAGACCTCATCTATACAAGGAAGTTTGGGGCTTTGTAACTCGGGGTATGTCTACACAGTAAAGAAAAACCCACGGCTGGCCCACGCCAGCTGACTCAGGCTGGTGGTGTAGGTAGACTGCTTGAGCTCTGGGATGCTCCCTCTCCACAGGGTCCTAGAGCCCTTGCCCCAGCCTAAGCCTGGAAGTCTACAAAGCAATGAAACATCCCCACAGCCTGAGCAAGCCAGCCATGGGTGTCTAGTTGCTGTGTAGACATAGCCTTTAACTCCAGGGACACCATGATCAGGGTCCATTTGTCAGGGATAGACAATTCAAGCCACAATACTAATCTGAAAACTCCAAAGCACCTTGTTTGTAAAGGTAGCTATGTGAGGAGAGGAGATGCTGCAGGAGGGCCCCTCTTAACAGACATGGCAATGGTTAGTAGTAGATCTTTCTGTAAAGGATCTGCACTGGGAAAGCCATGATCTGTTTGTATTTACAAAGTTCTGGAAATCTGGTGCAGGGAAATGATCGAAGGGAGAAGCAGTTTGGAAAATTGGCTATTTATTATTATGTGCTGGAGGGAATTATTCTGCAGTGGCAGGAAAAGGATGAGGCTACTGATGGGTTCTGTGATGAATCTATTTGGATAGTCCAAGCCCGTGAGGGAAGGATTTTTGTTTTGCAGATTTCCATTAACAAACAGCAGCAATCTAAGGAGAGACAAGGCACTGGCAAGATATGAGGACAGGCAGACAGCCTTAATGTCAAAGCTACAAGGAACAGCCATAAATACCAGGGAACCGTTTCTCCTGCCACAGTTTACAAGCGACTCCCACTGAAGTCAAGAGGGCATGTTCTGCTCCTGGCCACCCCTTTGTAAATCCAGATGGATTCCACTGACCTTAATGGAGTCGTTCTGAATTTACACCAGTGTAAATGAGAGCAGAGTCTGACCCAAGGAGACCAAGATAAAAACAAAAGCCAAGTCCTGGAGGAGGAAAGAGAAGCTACTGTTGTCCCTACAGAGCTAATTAGAATGGAAAGCACAAACAAAGCCAGGAATGGCACAGACAGATGATACAAATAACAGCTGCAGTGAGGCTATGAAAACCCTCCGGTGCCAACACTCAGAGCTAACACAGGCCCCAGAATCCAAGGTCTAGAGACCACCTTTCATTCCTCTCTAAATGCAGCTATCCGTTCCCACCCCTCTGCTCAGGGTGGGCATTAAGGAAACTTTGGGGCAGGAACAGACAACCGTTTGGAAAAGTTCTGTCTGACTCTGAAAAGGGGAAGCCACGTTGGTGAGTTTACACACCAGATTTAACAGGATGACAACGTGAGCGACCAAACTGCAGCGCAGGAGCTGACCGTCCAGGGCACTGAGGTGGGAGAAAGATCGCCCAGTGCTGCTGTAAATTCTCCATTTCAATCTTCTGATGGCATAGGGGGTGGACTGGGAAAATCCAGACTGGCATTTTGGTTCCACCTCCTATTGTAGTTTGGTTTTAGATTCCCAAACTGAACAAGTTAAAACAGAAGCTAAAGTGGCCCCTTGATCCAGGAAGGATTAATTTTATTCATAAAAGATTCAATAGCTTTAATCCCTCATTATTGGGGATTAGAAACCAGAACATCTTAGCCACTAATCGTTCCCTTGCATGCTATCATGCAGAGCTGAGGAAGAGTCCCATGCAGCTCTGGAACCAAGGCAGGCATGTGGGGACTTGAAGCATAGCAGCATGGGAACAGAACATAAAACGTGCGGACAGATGTATAAGAGCCAAGCCAGACTGAGCATAGCCCTGGAAAATACATGGTTGGGAGCAAACCTGCAGTGATGGAGGAGGCTGGCACCTCCAGAGGATTTTCCCCTCTCTGGTTTCAAGGGGTTAAATCCTGGCCCCACTGCAGTCAATGGGAGTTCTGCCATTGACTTCAATGGAGCCAGGATTTCACCCTATGATTCTACCATACCTAACCACTGCCACCGTACACACAGAACTAACAGCCCAGCAAGGCTCAAACAAGGGAAGTTCACAGGGGATTCCAGAGTCGGCGGGGCTCCTGCAGTTATTGACAGGGGCCTACTGACAGGGGCAGAGTCAGTGGGATCAGCAGCTGCTTTGTGTTTTCACACTGGCAGAAGCCCAAGAGTGCAGACAAGTGTTAGCTCACAAGCGCCAGCTGAATCAGAACTGGCTCTCACCCTGCAGTCACCCCAGCACACAGCTTCTGAATGGATCTGTCACTCCCAATGCTTTATTGTCCAAGGTGAGTAGAACCGACCCTATGCTGGACCCTCGGCACCTGCGTGGTTTCCTCAACACCAGTCTAGAACCGGCGGCTGGAGACAGAGGGGATGGGACGGGACGCAGGAATATCTTTGTGGAACAGGTGGGAGGGTAACACAGGGAACAATAATGGAGGAGATTTACTTCTAAGCATTCACATTCAATAGGGCCAATTGCTGCACCGTGGGGCCCCCTGTATACGTGGCCACATGGCCCACACCAGCCCTGTTCACACAGGCTGCCCCAGAAAGATGTTTTTCTGCTGCCTGCATTTCCCAAGTGCCCTCCCTGATCAGAAGGTTTATTGCCGGTGCAGTTCCCACGGTTACCCTCTGCCTTTAACATCTCCCTGTTTCAAAGCATTTGCAGACAGAATCAAGTGGTGTTACCCGTAAGTGGCCTACAGTACCTTCTTGATCACAAACTCCAGCTCCTGGGCCTGATATGCAGGGTTCACAGACACCTAGAATGGGGAAGAGACAGGAGAATTAATCAAGGCTCTGAAAAAGCCTCAAAGACCCCGTCTTTGCTTTGGAGGAAAAAAAAACTCAATGAAAACACACTTCCAGCTTCTTCCTTGTATGGGACAACCAGGATTAGGATAACAACCCAAATTTCATGTTAACCAGGGAAGCCCATTTATCCCCATTTTTACATATAGGGCCTGGAAGTAAAATGACTCGCACAAGGGCAAATGACAAGTCAATAGCAAATCTGGAAATAAAATCCAGGCCCCCTGACTCCTAGCTCATGCTCAGCCCACTACACCATAGTAATTCACATTTCTAGGGACAACCAAAATCCTTTCTGGATAACACAAAGAGTGAAAACTTCACTATCGCATATAGCACACCATAGAAGGAGTTTTGGCCCCCAATGCTGAGCTGAGCCATCAAATTTAGACTTTTGGTAGCCCACTAAGTTAAACCCATCTATTTACCCTGTCTAACATTATATCTTTTGAGCGCCAGCACAGCAGGTGATGCTGTACAAAACTTCCAGGAAGACACAGTGCAGGCCTCGCCGCATCATGTCTTATGATGTAAACAAGACAAAGCCCTAATGGTGCTATCGGTGATGGCTGAATCTCAAGGGCGGGTGGGGCAGACATCTTAGCATATATATTTTTAAATGGTCACTTTCTGCAAAGGATTTTCATCCAGAGGCACCACAGAAAGTATTAAGGGGGGATTTTAATACTGGTTGGTTCTTCGGGGGCACCAGGAATAGATATAAAAATGCATAGCCTCTCTATACATTCCCTCATGCCATCAACACTTGTAAATTATGTCCCAGGGAAGCTTGACGTTTTGCTTTTCTGGGTAATGGAGGGTCAGACTAACGAGGACTGAATGGACCTTGCATGACATCTGCTCCCATTCTTCACCTCAGTTCCCTTACCCAGCACATTATTCAATTTCTCCAAGATCTCCAGGCTTCCCCTTTGTCTCCCCCTCACCCTAAAAAATCCAGACACCTAGACAGACAAGTCTCCTTACCAGGATGATTCCTGCCTGGGCTGTTGCAAATTGCATTAGAACCCACTCATACTTGTTGGGACCCCACATGCCCAGCCGATCTCCCTTCTTCAAGCCAATAGCCAGAAGTCCAGCTGCTGCCTGGTCCACCTGCAAAACACATACGACACCAGATCGGGAGAGAGGCCACCTCGCAGGGCGCATCAGGGCATTTCAATCTCTCGCGTGCTAACTTGAAGGCAGCTGAGCTTCATTTTAGCCCCCAGTTTAGGAAACTGAAATCAAGCGTTATGCAGACTACTGCTCAGTCTGGCAGCTTACTGCTTGGCGCTGTTCGTTTTATAAACGGCCATGCCTAGTGGACTTACAAAGAACAGATCACCCACACTTATCCGGTGACTGATGGCACGTGAGGCACAAACTCAGAACACATGTACAAAGGCAGCTGGGAATCTGGTATATTGGACATGTACAGGCAACATCATTCCTGTGCAGCCAAGGCCTATGCACCCTGTAACTCCTACATAGGCCCTCAAAATAGGACTTATATAGTGCTGCTGGAGCCATGTACAGGGTGAATTTTAATCACACAGGCCTTATTGCTTACTTCTGAAATAATTTGGATTAAGAACGCAATTTAATGAGAAGTCTGACCCGTCTCAGGTTTGAACTCTATCCACATGAGTCAAAACCCAGGCATTATATTAAGATCATCATTTATCTTGCATAATGGCAAATGCATTTCAGGTGGGGTTGGACATACACTGTCCAACATCCTCAGTAATGTTTCATTAACTTTCTGACATTCTCTCCTTCTAGTGTTTCCAGATGAGCTGGATTTCAGTCCACATAACTGCTTATAAAATCTCTTTGTAGGGTTCTTTGTTTAAGAAATGGGTATTTTCCAGATGAGCCAGTAAATATTTTAAAAATTAGTGAGTTCTGCGAATAGAGTTTATTCTTGTAAATTAACAAAACTCTAGCAAATCTACAAAAAGCAATACGTGAACACCCTGGATTATCAAGACCATCCATCACATCTAGGATCATACAGCAAATCTAGTGGAAATTCCCTTCCCATTTACAGATGTAATATTGTATGCATATTCAGAATGCCCATTCATACATATTATTATAAACAGGGCCAATTCCTGTAGTCTTTACTCAGGCAAAACTCTGACCGATTTTAATGAGAATTTTACTTGCGTAACAACTAGGAAGCTACAGGTGCTCAGTACCTCTGAAAATCAAGTCACACTGATTTCAATGGGATTTGAATTAGACTTCAGGACTTGGCCCAAGATAAATCAGATAGAGAGAGAACCACTTCCTAAATGCAGTAATGCAATCTAGAATGTGCATTTACTGCATTACGCATGAGTACTTCCTCTGTGCACTGCCCTCTCCCTTTGCTCTCATGCCTTACAGAGCAGCTCATGAAGATAGGGTAAGCATGCATGCACACACACACACCTTATCACGCACATCAGATGATAAATCAACATGTAGCTTTGCTATGTATTCAGAACCAGGATCAGAATCCAAACCAAACCAGTCCAAGCTCTGTTTTCAATCCAGGGACAAAATCACTTTTTTTCATTTCTCCAATGGGTTGATCAAGCCACCCACTCATACTGCAATTTGGCTGGATTGCAAATTCTCAAGGGTGGTGAGCTGAAGGACTGGACTCTGTAACAGACAAGTTGGCCACTCACTTCTTGTATGAATTGGGCAAATGTCTTCCGAACCCCATCTCGACAGAACACCAGGGCCTCGCGGTCTGGAAACCGATGGGCTGTCTCCTCCAGGCACTGACTCACAGTTTTGGTGAGCAGTGGAATGGTTGTGGCCCCTTGGATGTAGCTGTTGGTTGCTATTGGTGTGACGGGGGCCGTATTTATGTGCAGGGCACTGTAAAAGAAAAGACGAAGATCAACAACAGCTGGGAGACAGACAGTCACCAGTGAGGTCTCCCTTGCAATACCCAACTCACGCAGCACTCCCTAGGCTACTGCCCTTCCTTCTTTTGGATTCATCTTATACTCACATTGGCTTCACTGCACTATAATGTAGCTACAAAGGATTTACAGGTCATGTGGCTCTCAATCCCAACAAGACAGAGGTCTAGTCACTAGAGTGGTTTTGGATATATGTAACCCACACACCTGCTGGGTGTGGTGCTCTGTCCCATCTAGTGGCACCGAGACTACTTAGAGAGAGATTAATGAGTATGGTCTACAGCCTTAGCTAACGGCCTTATGGCTTTTAGCTCATGAAGTAGAGGCTCATGCACTGAGCTCCAGAG
Organism: Chelonia mydas; assembly: GCF_015237465.2. Taxonomy (NCBI): domain Eukaryota; kingdom Metazoa; phylum Chordata; order Testudines; family Cheloniidae; genus Chelonia; species Chelonia mydas. The sequence continues at coordinate 13,619,164 of NC_051254.2, forward strand.
GTTCTATCCACTGACAACCGGGGTCTGTCGGTCTTACATATAGTACAACAGGGCTACTAGAGCACTGGACCACAACTATCTATCTATGGTACTTCTATCGCCCTCATTACATCCTTTCTGAGAACCTCACACTCTAATGTATTTGTCCTCCCAACATCTTTGTGAGGTAGGGAAGTGCTGTATGTGACAGACTTCCTGGGCAAACTTTATTGAATTAAGTGTATGTATCATTGTGGGCCAGGGATTGTATGTATTTCCCTGAGAGAGGGTGACCATAGCCCATCCAGGAACTAAGAACAGTGTGTGTAGTTGTGGGGGTAATTAAGCAAATTCACTCAGGTTGTAACACTTTGCAAGATGTCCCACCACCCAGAGAGGTTCACATATACTGATTCAAACCGGATTCTTTTGAGACCACTGGACAACAAAAGGACTTTTGGAACAATAAGCGACATTTAAACTGACTCCGGACCTGCTTCTGGATCCAGCAAACAGACAGCACCTTCTGTCCAAGGGAGGCAATCCCCAATCCTTTCTGAGACAGGTTGGAAGGACTTGACCTATTCCTGGGGGCGCTTGTTCCGAGCTAACGGCTGTTATGAACTTGTGACCACAGGGAAAAAACCCTGGTGGGGTCTGAAGGTCTGATCACCTGCCAGAGCCCTTGTTGGGGCTGGGGTGATCTCTGCTCAGCTTATCAGAACATGTGCGGGTTCTTTCATTGTTTGTAATGTTTTCTATGTGCTGTTTTCACCTTAACAACCAATATACTTGCTTAGAAAGGGCTGCGTGTAACTTATACAGTGGGCAATGATGCTGTTTATAGCCTCCAAGGAAAAGGCAAAGCAGGCCTGCTGAGGCAGTCTGACTTGATGGGGAATTCACAGGGTAAACAGTGGACTGTTCAGCCTGGAAAAACCCTGATCTGGAGGGAGAGAGGCACCTGTCTCTGCCCAAGAGAAGTGATGGCAGAGAGCCAGAAGCCTGAACATGAGTGCCCTGGGTGGACCATAGAGGGGGAATATAGGTGCAGTTGCCCTGAATTGTGACACTGTTCCCATTTTACAGATGGGAAACCGAGGCCCAGGGAGGCTAAGGGACTTGCCCAAGATCACACAAGAAGTCTGTGGCATAGCAAAGATCTGAACTCAGCCTCATTTATCAGAGTGCAGACAAGTATGTTTGCTCTCAATTCTACCTGAAAGAATGAAGTACCTGAGTGAGCAGAAGGAAAGAGAAGGTAGAGAGGCTGCTAACTGTGCGTGCAAGAAAGGGGGTGGAGGGAGAGAAAGCATCAGAACAAAGTTACATTTTCAATCTTTCATGGCAAAGACGGAATCCTTTAAAACAAGCAGTCTGAGAGGTTAAATTCCCCAGTCATTTGAAACCAAGACACCCGTGTCAGTTGGCAGGCTGACGCAGCCCCAGCACAACTCAGGTACAAGCAGGTTTCCTCAACAGATAACACACCAAACCCTCAGCTGGTGCACATGGGAGCAGTTCCATTCCAGTGAACAGAGCTGTACTGATTTACACCAGCTAAGGGTCTGACTCAATGTTTATAGCCAGAATTAACGCAAATTAACCTAGGCTAAAGTAACAGGAAATGCCTCCTCCTGGGTTCCAGGCAGGGTAGGCAAGCTCCACCATCTGTCTCTCAAGCAGCTTCCTCTGAGCACCTGTGGAAGAGGAGGGCATGTTCACCGGGGAGCAGGCCGGGCCCCTGCAATCTGTCACAGTCTACACAGAACAAGAGTTCCGAAGGCCAGCTGTGCACTGTCCGTACAGAAGGCGTGCAGGTGCCCAGGTGGGCCACAGTTTTTATTGCTTTGATACAACAGCCGGAGCTTATTTAATGCATTCCTCCCAGCTGACCTGGAACTGGACTCTGGATAGCTTTTGAGGCAATAAAGATACTTTCCACCCTCCGGAGACAGAGGGGAGAGGGATGGGTCAGAGTTACAGGGGAAAGGTCCTTCTCCCCATCCCCTTACAAGTAAACATCACGGTAGGTGGTGTCCTCCCTAGTCATTAAAAGGTACCAGGATATTACAGCAATTGGTGCTATAAAAGCATCTAAGATGGACACATACCCTACTCTCAATTTCCAGCTTGCTTGCTAGGTCCCTGTTACAGCAAACTTCCCTCTAGTAAAAACCCCTGGACCCAGTTTCCCCCAGAGCCAATCAATGGAGCTCCTTCAGCCAAAAGCAACCATGGGTTTTATGACACTGAATGCATCCGATGAAGTGGGCTGTAGCTCACGAAAGCTTAGGCTCAAATAAATTTGTTAGTCTCTAAGGTGCCACGAGTCCTCCTGTTCTTCTTTCATGGGTTTTATGTCGCCTCCATGTCTGACTGCCCATCTTTATATAGCGTGATTTTCAGAGTTGGGGGATACCTACCCTGCCATCAGAGGCGTGACCGCAGCACCCCTAGATGTATGCAAGCTAGCTCCGACTTCACTAGCTCAAACCAAGCAGCTAGCTCTTGCTGCTGTTAATACATACCCAGGGTCCCAGGCAGGCTTGTGCAGCCCCTGCTCCCACAGCTTCACTGCTTCTGTTATTGGAGCGAGCTAGAGCAAAGCTAGCCTGGGTACATCCACCAGCGCGCACGCCCAACTCCAGCCAACACCAACGGGAGCTGGGGCACTCAGCACCACTGAAAATCAGGTCCTTGGTGTCTCAAGTACAAAGACAGAAGTATCCAAAAATTAAGAGGATACTCTTGAAACTGTAGAGATAGGCCTGGGAGGGACCTCCCGGCAGCGAGACTCCCTTACATAACCCATCCCAACTCCAGAGGATGATCCACTTCCAGCCACGGCGTGCCTAGCCCTGCTTGCTTACAGCTTGAAATCTAAACGGTGGTTTCCCCCAGGGCAGGACACTGTGCTAATCCTAAGCCATTGGACCAGCCCTAATGTTCTTTGCGCTGCAGATATTTCATCTGATACGCAACCTCTCTCGAAACGCTGCTGTTCGCTTTGGACAGCTAATGCCCTCTGCCTTTTCCTGTGCGAAGCAGAGGGAAGATCTATCACTACTGAGTTGCCTGGGAAATGAAAAGGTGGAAATCGCCTTGAAGTTCTGGAACAAAAACCAAGAGTTTGTAGGAGAATCCCCTTATGTTGGATTAATTATAAGGGGTAAAAACTGATAAAAGAGAGACAAAGAGGGCTAAAATAAAGCCAGATAAAGATATAGCATCTCTCTCTCAAGAGGATTCAAAGGACAGAAGGTCTTAATTAGGCAGATTAAAAACTTTGTGGGGGGAATCAAACAAAGGGAGGCCACAATAAAGTGGCAATCTCACATTATGATCTGTGTATATAACACCACAGATGTCAACAATCTCAGGGAGAGGAGTGACAGGCCCCAAAGGACATATAGTCTTGTAGCTAGCAACAACGAAGAGCAGGAGTTGCTCATCTTCTCAGCAGAGAGATCAGGAGGGAAGGCAGAGCCAAAGCAGCTGGCTGTAAAGACAGAGAGGAATGCTGCTGCAAGCATAGGGTAGCATGAAAGCAGGGGAACAGGAGGGCCTGGAGGAGGAATATAGGATGGGATGCCCAGCTGTAGGAGGAAACAAAACCTAAGCAGTAGTGGGCTGTGGAGAACACTGAAAGGGAGAATGAGGAGCTTGAACTTGATACTGAAGAAGAGAGGAAATGGTTCTTGGAGAGGGGGAGGGCAACAGGGCCAGAGCAGTGAAACAAGAAGTACTTGTGATGATTTTAACCCTTCCGGTGCAGTACACCACTGACAACCAGAACACCTTTCTTGATCAAAGGGTTGTAATGCCACCATCAAGCTGTAAGCCTTACAGATCCTTTGAGCCAACTCCGCAGCCCTTCTCCCCACCCCACCACTGACCAGCACGCAGCCACAGCAATTCTTCTGGGCTGGCCAACCCAGCTCCACAGGGCTTGCAATCTTCACTTGGCCACTCCAGCTAGCCTGATTCCTCCGTTCCTCCTTTCCCATCTTCCGCCCCACCCCCCCAGTCCCAGCCCACCCCTTTCCTGAATGAAAGAAAAATCAGGAGAGAAGGGGTTAATAAATAGTCATTGGGTTCATCAGCTTATGGGTCTGTGAGGCATGCATACAGATTCCTTGTAAAACTTAAGGAGACTAATGTCTTTAATGAGACTTCTTCTTGGGGAGGAAAATAGATCAGACGGAGCTCAGATTTCCATTGTTTGAATCATGGGGCATCGCAAAAGCAATATTCTGCCCAGTATTTGTCTTTCACTGGCATAGAGGTGTTCTCCTGCCTCTGGGAAAAAAAGAAAACCACCTCCCCCCCGCCCATTTCTATCCTAAAACACTGAGGGGCAAGTTCGGGCCTCTGATATGCTCACATTACTCCATACAGCTGACTTTTACACCCGGGACATAACGAGAGGACCATGGAAGGTGTGAGGGAGTATGAGAGAGAAGGGAGCAAATGGAAGGGGATAAAGACAGGCCAACATTAGTATTAACTTTTATTGTTTGGAAACGGGGAGGCAGGGCATGTAAATAAACGAGGAGCGAGAGAAAAACAGAGTGAGCTGCAGGAGAGAGGTGGTTTTATAGGGAGCTTTTATTTCCTAGAAAAATTCTCCCTCAGCCAAGGAAGCCGGGGTGCCCCTCTTCAGATAAACAGGAGAAACTGCTACAGTATTTCACAGCTAGACCACTGCTTCAACTAAAGAGCAGGTCACTGGCTACTCAAAAGTCTTTATCACTGGATCGCAGCTCAGCAGCCTCAAGTAAATAATCCAGCTGCTAGGAGCAAAGCTATCCTAGCATTAGCACTGTTATTAGACTGAGAAAGGACTGACTGGGCTGAACTCCATCCATCTAGGCACTTTTATGGCCTACTCTCTTTTTAGCAGAGGTCCCTCCAGGCCAGGCTCGAGGAACACAGGGAGGCAATGTAGAGAAGCTTGCACTGAGGTGTTCGGTTGATACAGGACTTTAGTCTTGAAAACCAAACCTTAGTCCCACCCACTGCGGTAAAGGGCAAAGTGATCATGGGCTTTAGTGGGAGCAGAACTTGATCCTAGTGGCTTCATTTTCTTCCTGACCTCTGTTGTTCTGGGAGTGCCCGCTTCTTGCCTATGCACAGCATTCACTTGCGGAGATTTAGATGGAAAGGAGAGACTGGCATGATCAGGCAGCCACCGCTGGACAGGTTATACAAGAGTTCCCTGCTGAGCGCCCGCAACTCCGTTGAAGACACTGGGAATTGAGGCTCAGCACCTCCCAGGATCAGGTCTGAAAAGCGTGTGAAGCAACCAAGCATTCCATCTCCTTTGCAGTTTCCATGGGGACTGGGCCTGAGGGAAAAGCTCTTAACTGGGGCAGGAGAATGGCCTGGCACATACTCCAGCATCATGTGGCTCAAACGAAACAAAGGGAAGCTGAAGAAAGGAGAGGTGGTGAGGAAACCCGTCCAATCCAGTCCCTCCTGCCAAGTCACACCCCACAAAAGTGTTCCCCTGTCTGCAAGTGGTTAGTCTATCTTCTTTTAAACACTGTTCGTACTGGCTGCCCCGTTGCCTATTAAAGGGCCTTGTGCTGGCCCTGCCCCATCATTTGGCACACTGCCTCCTTTAGGAGGGGTTAAGAAGTTCGGACTTTATGTTCTTACCCTTCTATCCACTTTCACCGTTTCTCCAGTTCTGCAAGGCAAACCTTGGTCCCACTGACTCCAGTGGCACCAGAACGTCACCCTGCGTGCTTGAGAATTTTCTCCATGGCATTAATCGGTTTGGGAATCTACAAGAGCCCCTCAGGTTGGCTTGATAAACTCTCTCATGGGACGTTTAAGGGCCAGACCCTCACTTGGTGAAAAACAGCACAGACAATTTAAACCACAAGAGGATCTGGCCCCAAGTCTTTATGGCAGCAACTTTCTCCTACCAAACAGGAGAGGTGAAAGATGACCAGATTATCACGAGGAAATCCTCCTGGAATGTTGCACTTGCTAAAAGACAGTCTGTCAGGTATGCCCAGAGCCTGAGCACATAGGGCAGTTGCAATAATTTTGTATTTTGAAGAGCTAGATGCAGGATCAAATTCTGTCTCCACTTCCTCCAAGTGTCTAACAACTGAGCACATTGTTCTCCTGGCTCATATCCATGTAGCTCATTTCGTCTTCCAAGTGCTTCACAAACATTCATGCGTCCTGTCAACAACCTTCGGAGGGATTAGCCCCATTCTGCAGAGAAGGAAACTGAGGATGCAGAGGGGGTATGCCCAACATTTTTAAAAGAGGCTACTGATTTTAGGTGCCCAACTCGAGACACCTCAAGTTCGATTCGCAGAAGGGCTGAGCACCCACATCTCAAATTTAAACTCAGCAGCCCTGAAATTAAGGCCCAAGTTATCATGTGTTGGGCACCCAAAAACTGAATCACTATCACTCCAAATCACTATCACTTTTCCAACATTGGCCCACATGACTTGCTCAAGGTGTCAGAGTCGCACCTGGGATCAGAAACCAGGACTTCCTGAATCTTTGCTTACCACTAAATAGAGGACACATCTATCTTAATTCAGCTGCCCACAAGCACTGCACGTTTTAGCCTCTCTGTGCCTGGCTAAAGCTGAAATGAAAGCAGTAGGAAAGGAAAGTGTGGGGGGGGGGGGGAGAAGACCCCATTTGTTTTCATGCCTTATGAAGCTGATACAGAATCCTCTGTATAACATAGAATCCTGGTAGCTCTCATATTGCATGGGATACTGACATTGAAAGAGACAAAACAAATGTGGTAAGTTAGCAGACTGTATTCCTGGTAGCTCCCAGCCTCCCTAAAAATGACCAAGGATTATACATATAGATCTTCCCCAACAGCTTGCGGCCAAGGAGGGAAAGAGTTACCAATCTGCCCATTAGAGAGAGACAAAAGGGATTTATACCCAACTCATGTATCTGGAATCCTTCTAAGCATCCGTCTTTCTCCAAAGAATGGAACTTTCCTCACAGCACAAGGACTGCACTAGGGAAGAGAGGAACCCAAGGTGATAATGTTTGTTATTTTATCATTGTAGCATGTTCATTCCTTCTTCCCCGACTCTCCCCATAAGACTGGATAGGAAACCCTCTAGTCCAAATACAGACCTGTGCGAGCAACTGTAACACCACAGACTTCAGTGTAGGCTGAATTTGGCCCTCTCTTTTTTAACTGTTGCACAGAGCTTGGATGTTAAGGACAGGCAACGATCCTCAGAAAGTCACGGCAACTTTTATAACATTATGGCTATAAAGTTAGAAAACTAAAAGGGCGTGGAGGAGGTAAATACCTGTCAGAGAGTAAACAACCTTGTTTAAGCAATGAAAAAATCAGTAAAGAGAACAATCACTCTTGAGCATGGGCCACTCCATAAAAATGTTGATTGCCAAGGAGGCAGCATGCATTTGGGTCACTGACTGATCTTTTCCACAATTCTGGACTGAAGAAGGTTGGGCACCACTGGTATAAGGACTGAGTATGGGACTGGGGACTAGCAACTCCTGAGACCTAATCCTGGCTCTGATACCAAGTTACTGTGTGGCCCTGAACTAGACAGTCTAGTTTTTCCATCTGTGAAATTGGGACAGTACTTAGTCACCTACCTCATCGGCATGTTTGGGGATGGACTGTTTGACATCTGAAGATGTAAAAACACTATAAGTGTATTGAATAGGAAGGACAACCTTGGGGCTGAAGATTGACAGCCAGAAAGTCGGGGTTCTGTTCCCAGCATTGCCCAGGCCCACAAATTGCTTTGTGATCTCGGAAGTGTCATTTTCACATCTGTAAAATGGGAACAATACTAGTTGCCTATCTCTCAGGGAGCTGTATGGATCACAAAGAGCTTAGGAAATGCTTTGAGATTATAGGATGGAAGGAACCGACATGCAAAGTATTAATCATCACTAATGCCACACAGAAATTACACATTCAGTCTCTATGCCCTCTGGCCAATGGTGAGTGCACCGCGCACTCTGAAAGAACATTTCCACAGGGAAGAGGTGAAAAGAAAGTCATAAGTTTTGACAGGAAGTATTCCAATCACCTTCCCCTGGCTTCTGTCAGGGCAGGAGACGCGAATGGACAGACTGTAGGTCTGATCCGCTATGGCCGTTCCCTAGCAGAGCAAAGGAATCTGAGAGCGAGGAGAGCAGAGTGGGCTGCCAAATGAAAGCACTCTCCCTGAAAGCACATACGTTGCCTAAGCAACAAATTCTGGTGCCAAAACAGTTTCTGGTGTCAGATAAGGAGCCAAACTCAACAGCGGGTCCGGCAAAGAGGACGGTCAGAACAGACTCTGCTGTCAGCACAGAGCACAGATGTATCAGAGACTTAGGGATGTTGGTTCAATGTCTGCACCAAGTAAAGAAAAGGCCCCACCTTTCCTCCTGCAGGAGCAGGGCAGCTAAATCTGAAAGTTCTCCGCCCTGGTGGGAACAGGTGGAGAGCATGGTGCATACACAGGCACTCTCGGAGATGAGGAGGAGCTGCATGTATTTATTTCTGCACAGCCTCAGCCACCTCTCTACACTTGTTGATTCAAGATAAGTAGCCTTCTCTCTTGACCTCTAATATTGTCCCCTGGAGAAATTACCACAGAAAGGGAAAGGGACTTGGTGCAGTGTGCATGGGCCCTGGGGAAGCAATGCATTTACGTCACCCTCGGCCCCCCCATGTGAGCACACGAGAGGGTTCTGGCTACACAACCACAAAGGTTTCAGAGTAACAGCCGTGTTAGTCTGTATTCGCAAAAAGAAAAGGAGTACTTGTGGCACCTTAGAGACTAACCAATTTATTTGAGCATAAGCTTTCGTGAGCTACAGCTCACTTCATCGGATGCATACTGTGGCATCCGATGAAGTGAGCTGTAGCTCATGAAAGCTAATGCTCAAATAAACTGGTTAGTCTCTAAGGTGCCACAAGTACTCCTTTTCTTTTTACAACCCCAAAGGTCATTATTCCCCTGTCTGGCATCCTCCCCTCTGCCTGTCTGGATACTTCCTGAAGGCCAAGTGCACAATGGGAAAAGCTCATGAACTCCTCCCCAACCCAGTTTCCACCTGCTGTGGGGAGACTCCTTCCCCCCTCGTCATAGCAGCTCTTGACTGAGGCTCTAATGTACCTAAATTGCAATTTTTGGCAGGGTGGGGATGGGCAGGAAAATTCGCCCCGTTCTGCTGTTTCCTCATATCTTCCCCCACTCTTAAAGTCAGACATTTCAGACAAACTCATCTTGAGTTTTACTTCCCAGAAACTAGTTTTGAACTAGAGGATTTTTAAACCAAGAATGGATATTCTTCTTAAAGATATTCTCCAGTTCAAACAGGAATTAATTTAGGGCAATCCTATGGCCTGTGTTATACAAGAGATCAGACTCTGGGATTCTAGTGGTCCCTTCTGGCTTTATAATCTATGCATCTAGGACTTGGAAGTTTCCTGAGCTTTAATGGAGCCTTCACATTCTAAATTCTGGTAGAATTTTGGCTTAAAGTTTCCATTGCCCCTCCCTTCCCCACAACAAATCTGCTCTGAAGAGTTTCAGTAAGACACCCAAAGCTGCCCTTGAACCCAAACCTGCCCTTATAATTACAGTCCTGGGTTGGATTCCAGACCACAAGGGGACCTATCTCCCCATGCAGAGGCAGCTGTAATTTCATGAGAACATTTTGTCAGGTTTTGTTGCCATTGAAGGCACTCCCAACCCCAGCCTGGTCTCTGAGCCACAGACGAACACCTCCCTCCTGGCCCCCATCTCTTGTTATAAAAGAACAGGTAGAAATTATACAGTGAAAAAGAAAAGGGGTATTTCTTCCCATTTGCTGCTGGGATGAACCTTAATTTCAACTTCACTGCCGGGAATTCTACTGAGTTCATGAAAAAGCCATTCCCTTCCTGTAGGGCAGGTGGGATTTGAAAGCTCCATGACCGTAGCTATCTGCCCTTTCCCACCACCTACCCTACAGCCAGCTTTAAGACCAAGCAAGACAAAGAACCATTTCCAGATCCGTAATACAGTAGCTTCATCTCCCAGCCAACTGTACAGGACCAACTCACCACCCAACACCCCATATAGCTTGGGGATCCACACATTGTAAAGTCACTTCCATCTAGGTCCCATGCTGCACCCCAGGAGGCTCCTGTTGAATCGCAAGGAGCAGCGACAGAGTCAAGCAAAATCAAGTGCTGGGATCAGTAACACAGAAGGAGCTGGAGGAGCCACTTGAGAGGTTTTCACTTGATCGTCACCAAGGATGGGGAAGGAAAGATTGGATCTGGGGCAGGAGATTGCCCTGAGATGCCCTTGCTCCCTGTGAATTCCCCTGCGCCCAAAGTCACAGCCTCCAGCCAGTGCTTAAAGGGATCTGCAAAAAGTGTGGGTGGGGGCCAGGGTCTAGCATAATCAGAGGGTAGCAAGTTTGGTAAAAAGAAAAGGAGGACTTGTGGCACCGTAGAGACTAACAAATATATTTGAGCATCAGCTTACGTGAGCTACAGCTCACTTCATCGGATGCATGCAAGTTTGGTAAAGCAGAACGTAAAGTGGGCCCCTCACAGACCCAACTCAATTTAGAAAAAGAAAAAAAAAAAAAAAAAAAAAAAAAAAAAAAAGCAGGTCTGTGATTCCTTACAAGCGCCCCTTCCCCACTGTACGCATGGCCTCCAGCCCTGCCATGGGGCTCCCAAGTTGTAGGGAACTGTCCAAGGGACTGACAACCACACACTGCTCTGGGGACACAGGGTGAGCTGGAGCCGCGTTTCTCAGGGTGCCGGTCCCTAAGCTCTCCCTGACAGTTTAGGAATGCAGCAAGCCGGTCCCTGGTATCAAACAGGTTGAGAACCACTGAGTTAGAAGAATCAAAGAGGGCTGAGGGCTGAAATACAGAGCAGGAGAACTTGGGCAGCAAATTAGCTGTTCTTCGCACCCCTCCCCTGGCATCTGCACCATCTTCCTCCTACCCCAATTAGCGCATGCCCCCCACCTACCTCCAAACTGCCCTTCTCCAGGCAACCTGCCCAACTACATCACCCCCTGCACCTACCCGCTACCCTTCCCAAACCGTGGGCATCTTCTTCTCCGCTCTCCCTGCCCAAGCTGCCGGGGTCCCCGCCACTGCCCAGAACACCCCCAACTGCCCCCTCTCCTGTCCCCCATGAGCCCCCCCGGGCATCTGCCTCCCCCGCTAGCCCTGAACGACTCCTCCCCTCCCCCACTCCTCTTGCAACTCCCCTCCCTCCATCCCTGGGCCTCTGCCCCCCCCCGGCTTTACCTGACCCGCTGAGCGCCCCGGAGCCCCGGGGGCTTCCCAAGGGCGGGCAGCACCTCCTGAGCCACCAGCTTCAGCCTGGCTGCGCTCGCCATGGCTGGGTAGGGCGCTGCGCCCCAGAGCCCAGCCCCACGCAAACGGGGATGGCAGCCAGCGGCGGCTACTGGCAGGGCTGCAGCCCGAGAGTGAGTTTAGGGAGCGAGGACGGAGGAGGCGGGTAATGCTCCGACTGCGGAACAGCCAAGAGCTTTGCCGAGCGAGGGGCGGAGCAGGCGCCGGGGTGCGCACAAGAAAGATCTGTGTTAAAGGAACTTCTGCAGGCGGGGTCCCGCCCCAGCGAGCTCCCACACGGCGCCATACTTCCCCAGCCACTTCTGCAGGCGGGGTCCCTCCCCAGCGAGCTCCCACACCGCCCCAGGCTGCCCCAGCCACTTCTGCAGGCGGGGTCCCTCCCCAGCGAGCTCCCACACCGCCCCAGCCACTTCTGCAGGCGGGGTCCCTCCCCAGCGAGCTCCCACACCGCCCCAGGCTGCCCCAGCCACTTCTGCAGGCGGGGTCCCTCCCCAGCGAGCTCCCACACCGCCCCAGGCTGCCCCAGCCACTTCTGCAGGCGGGGTCCCTCCCCAGCGAGCTCCCACACCGCCCCAGGCTGCCCCAGCCACTTCTGCAGGCGGGGTCCCTCCCCAGCGAGCTCCCACACCGCCCCAGGCTGCCCCAGCCACTTCTGCAGGCGGGGTCCCTCCCCAGCGAGCTCCCACGCCGCCCCAGCCACTTCTGCAGGCGGGGTCCCTCCCCAGCGAGCTCCCACACCGCCCCAGGCTGCCCCAGCCACTTCTGCAGGCAGGGTCCCTCCCCAGCGAGCTCCCACACCGCCCCAGCCACTTCTGCAGGCGGGGTCCCTCCCCAGCGAGCTCCCACACCGCCCCAGGCTGCCCCAGCCACTTCTGCAGGCGGGGTCCCTCCCCAGCGAGCTCCCACGCCGCCCCAGCCACTTCTGCAGGCGGGGTCCCTCCCCAGCGAGCTCCCACACCGCCCCAGGCTGCCCCAGCCACTTCTGCAGGCAGGGTCCCTCCCCAGCGAGCTCCCACACCGCCCCAGGCTGCCCCAGCCACTTCTGCAGGCGGGGTCCCTCCCCAGCGAGCTCCCACACCGCCCCAGCCACTTCTGCAGGCGGGGTCCCTCCCCAGCGAGCTCCCACACCGCCCCAGGCTGCCCCAGCCACTTCTGCAGGCGGGGTCCCTCCCCAGCGAGCTCCCACACCGCCCCAGCCACTTCTGCAGGCGGGGTCCCTCCCCAGCGAGCTCCCACAACGCCCCAGCCACTTCTGCAGGCGGGGTCCCTCCCCAGCGAGCTCCCACAACGCCCCAGCCACTTCTGCAGGCGGGGTCCCTCCCCAGCGAGCTCCCACACCGCCCCAGGCTGCCCCAGCCACTTCTGCAGGCGGGGTCCCTTCCCAGCGAGCTCCCACACCGCCCCAGGCTGCCCCAGCCACTTCTGCAGGCAGGGTCCCTCCCCAGCGAGCTCCCACACCGCCCCAGCCACTTCTGCAAGCGGGGTCCCTCCCCAGCGAGCTCCCAGGCTGCCCCAGCCACTTCTGCAGGCGGGGTCCCTCCCCAGCGAGCTCCCAGGCTGCCCCAGCCACTTCTGCAGGCGGGGTCCCTCCCCAGCGAGCTCCTACACCGCCCCAGCCACTTCTGCAGGCAGGGTCCCTCCCCAGCGAGCTCCCACACCGCCCCAGGCTGCCCCAGCCACTTCTGCAAGCGGGGTCCCTCCCCAGCGAGCTCCCACACCGCCCCAGGCTGCCCCAGCCACTTCTGCAAGCGGGGTCCCTCCCCAGCGAGCTCCCAGGCTGCCCCAGCCACTTCTGCAAGCGGGGTCCCTCCCCAGCGAGCTCCCAGGCTGCCCCAGCCACTTCTGCAAGCGGGGTCCCTCCCCAGCGAGCTCCCAGGCTGCCCCAGGCTGCCCCAGCCACTTCTGCAAGCGGGGTCCCTCCGCAGCAAGCTCCCACACCGCCCCAGACTGCCCCAGCCACTTCTGCAAGAAGGGTCCCTCCGCAGCGAGCTCCCACACCGCCCCAGACTGCCCCAGCCACTTCTGCAAGCGGGGTCCCTCCCCAGAGAGCTCCCACACAGCCCCAGCAAATTCCCACACGGCCCCAGACTGACCCAGCCACTTCTGCAAGCAGGGTCCCTCCCCAGCGAGCTCCCACACCACACCAGTCTGCCCCAGCCACTTCTGCAGGCGGGGTCCCTCCCCAGCGAGCTCCCACACGGCTCCACCCCACCCCAACCCAACCCAGTCTGCCCCAGCCACTTTTGCAGGCAGAGTCCCTCCCCAGCCAGCTCCAACACAGTCCCAAACTACCCCAGCCATTTCTGCAGGCAGGGTCTCTCCCCAGCCAGCACAGGGCCCTTAACTTAGCCTGCCACTTCTGCAGGCAGGGTTCCAACTTCCTCCCCAGTGAGCTCCCCAACTGCCCCTGCTACTTCTGCAGGCGGGGTCCCTCCCCAGTGAGCTCCCATTGGCTCCCTGATTGCCCCAGCCGAGCTCCCACCCCACCCCAGACTGCCCCAGTCACTTCTGTAGGCAGGGTCCCTCCCTCGTGAGCTCCCACACCAGGCTTGAAAGGCAGTTAGTGGCGAGCCACCCACATAACCCCTGGCATCCGCACTCTTCAGTTCACAGTACACTATCTCTTCCCAGCACAGACATGCTGCCCACAGCCTCCACTCCCAGCGGGAAGGCAGGGGAAAGACTCTTTAAGAGGCAGTGTCCACAGAGAAGATGAACTCCAAACCTTCTAGATGTAAAGAAGGTGGGGGAAGGGTGAGGCAGGTTGGGAGGAGGCAGAAGAAAAAGAAAATCTGTTACGTAAGGGTAATAATTGGGCCAGGAAAATGGAGAAATGAGCCTGTGGAAAAACAAATGGAAGAACATAAGAACTGTTGTTCTATCCATTCTGTGTAGGTTGGAAACTCTTTGGGACAAGAGCCTGTCTTGGTTTATGTCCTGAAAAGCAGCCAGCACACACTGGACCTGCATCTAAGGTCAAGCAAGGCAGCAGCCTGCTTGGGTGTCTGCAGTAGCTTCAGGTTTCAGAGTAGCAGCCGGGTTAGTCTGTGTTCGCAAAAAGAAAAGGAGGACTCATGGCACCTTAGAGACTAACCAGTTTAATTGAGCATAAGCTTTCGTGAGCTACAGCCCACTTCATCGGATCACAGACCTCTCACAATTCCACTCTCTCCCACTAGCTTGAGCCTTACCAATTGTCCCACCAGCCAGCTGCACTTCTATACAGATTCCACCACCCTTGTTAAAATTGAAGGGTTGGTGGATGTCTCTGCCTCAGATGGACACACACACACTTCTCAGGATGCTGCTCAATCATCCTGCCAGAAATGGCATGTTACTGATTTGCCTTTAGAATGGGCCAGACTGCACCAAGGGAGAGGTAATTGGGGGAGGGGAGGACAGGAATGTCCTGGGGGAAGATTTGTCCCTCTAGAACCTACTGCAAAGTCTCCATCCCTTCCTCCCCATGTACAGTGACACACCCTGGATTGAATCAACACACTCTGAGTATTTCTTAGAAGCAACACACGGACACTTGCAGCTGCTTTCTCTCAGTTTGTTAGCTGAATGGTGCTGCTGCCCAGCTTGGTTCCTGTTGTGAGAAAACATCATTTTTCCATTTAAACAAAATACAGATTTCCCAGTCCTCCTGGGACACAGGGTACTGCACGAACTAAGAGGGAAATGTTTGCGTGAGCCAGAGCCCCTTGATAAAATACAAGCAGCACATCACTCCTCCACACACAAAGATCAAGGACAATTTTAAATTAATTGAAGGGGGATGAATACAGAGACAGAGAACTTTGAAGCTCATTAACTGTCCTGCCTCTGTCCCTCTTCCCTGGATTCTACCCCACCATACGCACCCTGGTATCTGTTCCTTTGTTATCTGCGTCCCTTACCTGTTCCCCAAGCTGCCCCACTTGCATCCACCCTCCCCAACCCAAAACTGTCCCTTTTTTAACATCTGTCCCTTACCTACCTATTCTCCAAACTGCCTCTCCCTGAACATCTGCCTCCTTCCATCTAACCTTAAATTGCCTGTCCCCAACTTGGCCTCTGTTTCCCAGAATCACCTGGCCCCCTTACATAACTTGTCAAATGCCCTTCAGCTCCGTTCACAGGTGCATTTACAGGTGCAGCTCCCACCTCCCAAACTGCTAGCTTCAAACATGCCATGGCGATCATGCATCTCCCTGCCCCCAGTGAACCAGTGCCTTGGAGCCCACCTACCCACATTGCTTCACCGGGTAGGAAGAGCAGCTGGGAGCTGCACAGCTATTCCAGAAACCACATCTAAGGGACCAATGCAGATCCAGACACCCAGCCCCAGGACACAGAGGTACCCAGCTCTATGCAGCACCCAGACACAGGGAGAAAGCAACCCTGAGCCGATCACAGCAGCACTGAACCTGAGGGACAAAGGGTGCTGCAAAAATTACTCTGATTGTAAAATGACAACTGCCCTCACTGGGCACTAGCATTTCAGTGTCAACCAGAACCGTATGGACCTAAAACTTGCCAGGTTTCAGAGTAGCAGCCGTATTAGTCTGTATCCGCAAAAAGAACAGGAGGACTTGTGGCACCAGGCAGCATTAAGCCATGGCTAGGATAGGTTTCACACCAGGTTTTTGAGGGGGTCGATGGGGTTCATGTGCAGCAGCCTGTTTGGCATTAGTGCCCCTTTCTGATTTAGTCACTCAGGCTCGCTCAGACTGAGAGGCTGCCCCGCCTTCACTTTCCTTTAGCAAACTCAGTGATCTGCTGGCACAGATCCCTTGAACTGTAGGCCTGACTTCCACTTTATGTAATTGGAGATGCGTGGAAGCAGAGACATGGCAAACCTTAAATACACCCTTTGATAAGGTAGGACAGAGTTATGTGAGGGCAAGTGGCAGAGACGCTGTCTATACAAGCCTCCCTACATTTCTGATAGCCTCAGTACACTCAGCAATAGTAGAGAACACGTAGCACTTATATAAATATTTAATCCTGGTGCCAGTGCTAGGAACTGACCATTTTACATCTTTAAAGTACCGTACAAACGGTAACTAAATAACGTCACCAGTGGGCACTGGACTGTGACTCAGGAGACCTGGGTTCTATTTCTGGCTCCATCACTGATCTCAGGCAAGTCATTTCACCTCACTGTGCTTCCGTTTCCTGCCCACCCTTTGTCCACCTTGTATAGGCGGAATGCAAGCTCTTCGGGAGGGGGACTGTGTCTTATGATGTGTCTGTACAGTGCCTAGCACAACAGGGCCCCAATCTCAGCCTTGAGGAGAGCCTACCACAAGCTACATCCTCCCTCTTTGCAGCACAGTGTGACTAAAAGCTGGAAAATTAAAATGCAGAAGCCAGATTTTACAACGGAGACTAATGATTTTGGGTGCTCAGCTACAGGCAGCTTAACCAGGCCTGACTGGCAGAGGGTGAGTGCCCAGCACTTTCTGATATTCAAGCTCTTTGAGAGTGTCTCAAGTTGGGCATCCAAAAATGGAAGCACCCTACGCCACACTGGTCTGATTCTACTCTCACTCTCATGGAATGCCCCAGACTTCCGTGGAGTTACTCCTGATTTACACCATTGTAAAAGAGCAGAGAATTTGGCCCATAGTGCAGCTTCATTTAGCAAATCCTGCCTCCACTCACTGATATTCCTTCCATCCACCTGCTCTTAGACTGTAGTCCTGCCCTATTTGTCTCTTATTTTGGTGCCAATCCAGCAAACACTAACTCACGTGTTACTTCACTCCTATGAGTTAGTCCTATTAAAATCAATACGTAAATACAGGAGTAAATTTATGCATGTGCATAAGTGTTTGTGGTATTGGAGCCTTTGACTATAAGGTCACCTTGGTCGATGGGTCCTTCAGCCCTCGTATAGATTATGCTGATCACAACACGCCTTCCATTCTTCTCATATCCTGGCCTTCCTTCTCCACATGCAGCCACGTCTTTAAAATCTTCCCATCTCTTGGGAGGTCGGCTGAGGGGTCATTTCCGTTCCCGTCGGTACCACTCGGCGACAGCTGCAGTCCATCAATTGTCAGTGAGCCTTGCTATATGCCTGGACCATTGCATTTACTGTAAGGTGTTCAGGGCAAAAATAATGTATTTTTATCTGAGTTAATAATGTCAATTGTCAGTGCTATATATGGCAGCATCCCAAACGTGCCGTGTGTTACAACCACAGTGGAAAACACAGGCTCTGACCCAAAGATCTTACAATAAGTGCAATAAGATAATTAATAATAACAAATTCGGCATCAGTCTAACCTCCCCACATTCAGATTATCAGCCTATGTGGGTGAATCGCAGTTACACATTAATCTAGGTAATATGCAGAAATCCCTGTGACTGACCCCTCTGGCGAAATGAGGGCACATGGTCAAGGCTGTCAAAACAGCGACAGTATGAATGAGTGAAATCTTGCCTAGGGTTGAGTAAGATTTTAACTGTCTCCAACTAAGCCACAAGTCTTAAAATCTGCCTCCAAATTCATTCCAAATGGGGCAACTTGGCAGATCTGCTGTGCAACTGTGACATGTGCTCTCGTTTCCTGCTGATAAGAGCCAAGTGCTCCTAGCCCAATTTAAACCCAGAACCCAAAGTCCATGGACACTTCCCTGGATGCCAAAGATTATTGGCAATCTGCAGCGAAGCAAATGAGACAAGCCCTTTCCTTACAGACACAGAACCTGCTCCTGATCCCACTAAAGTCAATGAGAGGTCTGTCACCGGAAGCAGGATTGGACCCACAATATGGCCCATGGCCAGGTCATACTCACAGATTCCGTACTGTACTGTGCACTGCAGATTTGGCTTTCAGTCATCCTAGGCCCAGGGCAATGCTACAGCCAGAGATGCAGGATCCTTGGAACTTGCCGCTGCTTCTAAAGTATTATGGGAGATTAGGTACTGTTTTATTCACCTTTAGGAGATTTATTCTAAACCACTTTGTTAACCGGTCTGGGCTAAATCTACCCTGTGTGCTAGAGTTTGGGGCAGGGAGGTCAAGTGATTCTGTCCTTTGTGTTGTCCTGAGGGCCACAGGGAATCATTGGCTCCATCAGGGGATCAATGTTTTGGTGATCTGAATAGCTGTGTATCCACCATCCCTGCCTGATTACCTCCTCTGGTCCTCTCCTGCCCCCAGTACCCAGTTGTGTAGGGACATGGAGAACCCCTGAAAAATTGGACCTCACTGATCCCAAGGAGTTCATAAGAACATAAGAACAGCCATACTGGGTCAGACCAAAGGTCCATCTAGCCCAGGATCCTGTCTTTCGACAGTGGCCAATGCCAGGTGTCCCAAGGGGAATGAACAGAACAGGTCATTATCCAGTGATCCATGCCCTGTCGCCCATTCCCAGCTTCTGGCAGAGGCATACCCCCTATATGGGCTCTAATTCTGGCCCACTCTTGTGAGGCAGAATTAAATTGTTAAAAAAAAAAAATTGGGGGGGGGGCGGGGGGAGAGAAACCAATTTGTTATTTGAGCCGATTAACATCCCTTGCGATGCTCTTAAGTCGCCCCCCCCCCCCCACAACTCACCTGTACCCAGGTTCTATTTCTACTAGTATATTTTGAAGCAGTCAATTCATCTAGAAAACCCTATTTCCTTTTTAGTGATTTTGACTAAATCATTTATATTTCAATAAATTAAATTAGGTTGTTACTTTGCCTGCAGTGGCCAGGACAAATTGATCATTTACAGACACATTCACTGGGAAAGGCCCAAATTCTTCAGAATGATCGGCTGTAAAGGCTTCTCAGGAAAAAAAAAGCATATAGTGACCTACCCTTTTATAATTTGTTTTGTTGTTAAGGATTTCACCAGGTGTGACTGCACAGAATAATACTGCCATAACCGGGTTTATTATTAAACCAAACATTCTCTTCTTTAACACTTAACATTCTTTTTAACAAAAAGAAAAGGAGGACTTGTGGCACCTTAGAGACTAACCAATTTATTTGAGCATAAGCTTTTGTGAGCTGATGAAGTGAGCTGTAGCTCACGAAAGCTTATGCTCAAATAAATTGGTTAGTCTCGAAGGTGCCACAAGTCCTCCTTTTCTTTTTTTGCGGATACAGACTAACACAGCTGCTACTCTGAAACCATTCTTTTTAACAGTTACACAACCCCCAGCTGTTGAATTCCCTTCAAACTTTGCAGTGTTTATTTGTGCAAAAGCTTCTTTTAACGTCTTACTTTTAATAAAAAAAAATCACTTGTTTCCCAAAGTGACATTTTTAAACAAATTGTTTTGGGAGCTTTAAGCTTTTTACAAATTTATTTATTTTTACACTTATTTAATGCAGTACACTTGGCCTGCAAAGCTGTACTCACTAAATACAGTCCTTGAAGGACAGCTCCTTTTTAGTTTGGATTTATGCAAATAGGTAACAGACATTGTTTTCTCCCTGACCTTTTAGGATTTGGTTTCCATTTAATTTTTCTTCATTTCAACTTTCCTTTGCTCTTTATGCTTTTTACGGTCATTCCTTAAGGTGGCATATTTTGTTTGTGAAGTTTTAGCCACCAGAAATAATCCTTATAAAACTGCTGCCTAGATCTCGATTTTCTTTGCCTTGGAGAAATAAACTAGATACTATTTTTAATTATTTTTAATTGTAGTGGCATTTAACAGACCTTTGCTGTACTTAGCCAATACTTTATTTATGGCATTTGATGGACCTCTACTATCTTCTGCCAAGCATTCTTTTTTCCCTCCCAGACCACTCTCTGGAGTTCCTTTTTTACCCAATCCCAGTCTATCCCTAATACTTCCCATAGGGGCCTCCCTTAGATTTAACCTACCTCTTCCGCTAACTTCGTTATATTTAAACCCTTAAATCCTTCCAATGCCATTTCCCTTAATGCTCGGTTGTGACCCTCAGGCTAAGGGGTTTCTACAGATGAGCAGATCCGAGTCACAGTACTGATATGCTGGGGTAGCCTCTGAGACCGTATCCACTTCGGAGTATGTTGGAGTGGCTTTTGAGACCTTATCCACTTGGTTCCCAAGAACTCAACCCACCTCCAAATCATTACTTTGTTGGCATAGAGTCAAACGACACTTGAGTTGATCAGGCTTAAGCATATGGGGTGGGTACAGGGCATACCACACATCCAAAATTACACTGCAAACCTCTCCCTTTATATACATTTACTATACATTGCATTACACATTGTGGAATTGGCTTAGACACTTTGTAGGAACCAATCCCAGTACAGCATGCGCTGTCCACATGCTCTCCATGTATGACTTTCTCTTTATCTCACCTTTACATTCCCAACTTATCTTATCCCTTGTTATCTTGTCCACTGTAAGTGGCTCCTTGAGCATTCCCCATTATCATAGCTAGCACAGGCATTCTGTTTACAGCCTGCCTATCCATTTACCTCCCTAATCTGTCACCCAAGAAGTGAGGCTTCACCTTACTCATGTCAAGCCAGGCCTACAACAATCAGGGTCCAGGCAGTCCCAGGTTTAAACCCTGCAAAATAAGCAGTTAACCCAACTGATTGCACACTGTGTTATTTTACTGTAAGAGTACATCAAGTAAGATCATTTATGAAAGCTTGTAATGCACCGAACTGAATAGCCAAGGTCAGATATATATACAGGTTATGAAGGTGTGTGTGTCTGTACATATGGAAAATTGTAAGTGTGTTGTGACTTCAGCCTCACCTCACAAGAGGTCAGTGAAGCAACCAGGCAGGGAAAGGATACCTCACCAACCAGAGGAGACTGGCTTCAAGCACCTAGGCATTGTCCAGCCCAGGAAAAAATGACGAGGAATATCAATACAAGCGGGAATAGCTTGAAACTGAAAACAAAACCCTTGTGTTCAGAAACCAAGAAAGGAAGGACTTTCCCCCACTTTTAATATCGAAAGAGACAAAAGAAAAAAACCTGTAAATCCTTTTAAAGTGGAAGGGCTTTGAATTGAAGACTATCCAGAATTTGGGGGACAACCTTAAGGCAGGAGGCTGTCCGTGAACACTGTAGCTACATTGGGAAACTGTTTTAAGATGATAGATAACTTATTCGAAAAGGGATTTGATGTAATATGAGAGTGTAAAGCCTGAGGTTGCATCTTTATGTTTATTTTCTATCTAATTTGTATACATTTGCTTTCCCTTACCATTTCATCTCTGCTTTTTCTGTTAAATAAACTTTTTATACCAAGCCGGTCTCTGGCGTGCAAACTGTGTGGAGTATGTACACAAGGTGAGCTAGTACCTGGGGGGCTGGTTTCACACCTTCAGGGTTGATGTACTAGAGGGGAACAGTCCGAATGTCTGGGCACTAAGGACTTGGGGAGACCCGTGACTGGAAGGGCTATTGGTGTCACCCTCCAAAGAGGAACTAGGTTGGTGAAAGCCAGGGTGAGACGGTATGCTTGTGAGCAGTCTACTGGTGTCAAGGAATTGAACCACAGCAGCACAGCATAAAGGCCCCCAGCGCTACAGGGGTAGTGACAGAATCCCTTATCGCCCTGGTGGTCCCCAAAACATCACAGTCCCATCCCCTGATGTTCTGGGGGAGGTTACAGATGTCTGCCCAAGGCCCCACATATCATACTTTGTGCAGGACCCCAGAAAAGTTAGGGCCAGCACTGACTGACTCCCCTAGAGCAGAACCTATAATTTGGCTCTGTAGCAGCCTCCTTTCCTCTCTCATTGACCCCCGAGCAGTGAGGCAGTAAAGGTGGTGAGAAAGCACTTTGCTCGCGCTCACCCCAGGGCTCAGCAACTCTGTTCAGTGCCAACCTCAGCATCAAAACCAGAGAGCACAAATTCCAGACTCAGAGGGAGACCTAGTGACCTGTCCCAATGCAAGCAAGCCCAATGCCTGCTGCTTAAAGGGGGTCACCCCCATGGAGAACATCGGAAATTTCTGTCTTATCATTACGAAATTTATATATGACTCAGTTTCCCCACTCACTTTTGTAGTGTTGCCCATTGAGTGTGAAGGGATTAATTTCTTTCCTGGGACAGAGGATAAATTTCACTGTACACACACAAACCAACAAAAAAATATTTCCATCAATAATAATTAAAATTTAAAGATAGGCAAAGTAAGAGGAATGCTGCTTGAGAACTTAGTCAAAATCCAGTGAATTAGACTTGTTCCAGATAGACTAAGAAATGAATATGGTATGATTTGTTGATTTATGGATATGACCTTTGCATAGTTTGACATGTGATGTTGACCATTTGTGTTAATGGTTTATAAAGCATTATGTTTTTGAATCTCAATGTCTACTGTCGTTAAATAATGGTCTGACCCCTCCCCCATCACTTCCTGCTTTTGTGAACATTTAAAATCACTAAAAATCTAAAAGATTGCTTAAAAATAAACATTGCTATCAGCCATCAAAATTATAAAAAAACCCAACAACAAATTCTGCCAAGTCTAAGAATAAGCGATGAAATGACTGGGTGTATGTCTACAGAGAACTGTCAACATGTGAATGGAGCGACCTTGGAAATACAATGTAAGACCAAAGACTAGATCAATAACTTGACAGGACATGTTAAAACAGCATGATTGGAACCAGAGACAAAGGTGCTGGGGGACTGCAATAGGATCCTGCTCTGTGGGGGCTGGGGGGCAATCCAGGACATTTAGACAAGGCTGAGGTGGTGCTACCAGCATGCAGTTTAGTTCCCAGGCCAGGGCAAAGCAGGGACCACCTAATTGACTACGCAGAAGCTGGCAAATTAGGGGAGAAACGTGTGTTGGGTTTGCTCTTCTCTTCTAAGGTAGTATCCCTGTCTTCCACTTGACTAATAAATGATGTCATTTTGCAAAGGCTGTCCTGTGTCTCCGGAAACATCTGCTGGTTGCAGAGCTCCAAGAAGGGTAAGTCTCCAACAGGGATGCAAGCTCATTGGGACCTGCTAAAGGAGCCATGCTGAGAAACAGAGGTGCTGAAGCCAGAGACACAGTCTTGGAATAGCAGAGCTACAGGGCTTCCCCTTGTAAAAGGTGGAGGCCCAGGGCCTAGCACTGAGAAGGACACACTCCCAGAGAGACTGTATGAAGGGCAGAGGTATAGCATGCCCCGTGGATGTGTGACAATTGGGGTTAGCAGTAGAATACTAACTGCTGCAGCAGTGCTTTCCAAAAAACACCTAAAAGAGCAGTTAAGGGAACAGCCGGGGGAAAGTGGTTTACATTCTTTGGGGTAGAGAGAAGGAAAGGATTGACAAGGAAGATGAGATATTATCCGCTCCCTAAACAGATTATACAGCTGTGCAGCGAGAGAGAGAGTTAAACTTTAAGAAGTTATCCAAAGCACAAGTGGCTGATCTGCTACATGAGGACAATCAGTCAAAGAACCTCGATCCCAGGGTGACCAGGTGTCTGGTTTTCGACCAGAACACCCAATCGAGAAGGGACCCTGGCGGCTCCGGTCAGCACCACCGACCGAGCCATTAAAAGTCCGGTCGGCAGTGCTGTGGAGCTAAGGCAGGTTAGTCTCTACCTGTCCTGGCTCTGTGCTGCACGCCAGAAGTGCCCAGCAGGTCTGGCTCCTGGGGGGGGGGGGGGGGGGGAGGGGCACGCAGCTCTGTGCACTGCCCCCACCCCGAGCACTGGCTCCGCACTCCCATTGGCTGGGAACCATGGCCAATGGGAGCTACAGGGGCAGTGCCTGTGTAACCCACATATCTGCTGGGCGTGGTGCTCTGTCCCATCTAGTGGCACTGAGACCACTTAGAGATTAATGAGTCTGCTCTACGCCTTAGCTAAGAGCCATATGGCTTTTACCTCATGCAGTAGAGGCTCATGCATTTAGCTCCAAAGTTCCCAGGTTCGATCCCGCCTGCCGACAACCGGGGTCTGTCGGTGTTACACCTGCAGGCAAGAGCAGCATGTAGAGCCTCCGACTAGGAGCCGGACCTGCTGGCTGCTTCTGGGGTGCAGCGCGGTGCCCCTCTGCTTACTGGGAGCTGACGGAGGTAAGCCCATGACCCGAGCCCCAGCCCCCTGACCCAGCCCTGAGCCCCCTCCAAACCCAGAGCGCCCTCCTACACCCCAAACCCCTCATCCCTGGCCCCACCCCAGAGCCTGCACCCTCAGGCAGAGCCCTTACACCCTTGCACCCCAACCCCCAGCCCAGAGCCCCCTCCCACACCCTGAACCCCTGTGCCCCACCCCCCAGCCTGGAGCCCCCTCTTGCACCCCTCATCCCTGGCCCCACCCCAGAGCCCACACACCCAGCCGGTGCCCTCACCCCCTCCCGCATCCCAGCCCCCTGCACCAGCCTGGAGCCCTCTCCTGCACCCTGAACCGCCCATTTCTGGCCCCATCCTGGAGCCCACACCCCAACCCCCTGCCCCAGCCCAGTGAAAGTGAGTGAGAGTGGGGGAGAGCGAGCCACTAAGGGAGGGGGAATGTAGTGAACGGGGGGGCAGGGTCTTGGGGAAGGGATGGGGCCTCGGGGCAGGGGGCGGGGCTATGGTGTTGAGTTTTGTGCGATTAGAAAGTTGGCAACCCTACTCAATCCAGATCCTGACAAGGTTGTGGGAGGACAGCCCAGTTCACCCATGTCTGTCGGGGGAGCCGGAGGCCTGCATGTCCCAGAGGTGCCAGGAGAATCCAAGGAGGACAACTGCAATGAAGGGTTCTTTCACTATGGGTGGCAATTCCTTGAGGCTGTTCTGGGGAATCAGCTCTCGTCCAGTCTGACACCCTCTTCCATCAGTTACTCAAGCTGTGATCCCTTGCTCTCGAGTCATGACTGAGGGTGTTTTCTTGTTGTGACTCAGCCCGCTAGTCAGGTCAACAGAGTCCTCCCCCTCCAGGGTAATAAAGTATCTCTGGACCAGCTGTCTGGTGGGCACCTCCAACACTTCTGTGCCACTTCCCAGTGGCTGGTTGGGGAACCCAGGCCCACCCCCTACACTGGGTTCCAGCCCAGGGATCCTATAACAAACAGACAAGATACTAAACTGGGAGGAGTGGTAGATACGCTGGAGGGGAGGGATAGGATACAGAAGGACCTAGACAAATTGGAGGATTGGGCCAAAAGAAATCTGATGAGGTTCAATAAGGATAAGTGCAGGGTCCTGCACTTAGGACGGAAGAATCCAATGCACCGCTACAGACTAGGGACCGAATGGCTAGGCAGCAGTTCTGCGGAAAAGGACCTAGGGGTGACAGTGGACGAGAAGCTGGATATGAGTCAGCAGTGTGCCCTTGTTGCCAAGAAGGCCAATGGCATTTTGGGATGTATAAGTAGGGGCATAGCGAGCAGATCGAGGGACGTGATCGTCCCCCTCTATTCGACACTGGTGAGGCCTCATCTGGAGTATTGTGTCCAGTTTTGGGCCCCACACTACAAGAAGGATGTGGATAAATTGGAGAGAGTCCAGCAAAGGGCAACAAAAATGATTAGGGGTCTAGAGCACATGACTTATGAGGAGAGGCTGAGGGAGCTGGGATTGTTTAGTCTGCAGAAGAGAAGAATGAGGGGGGATTTGATAGCTGCTTTCAGCTACCTGAAAGGGGGTTCCAAAGAGGATGGCTCTAGACTGTTCTCAATGGTAGCAGATGACAGAACGAGGAGTAATGGTCTCAAGTTGCAATGGGGGAGGTTTAGATTGGATATTAGGAAAAACTTTTTCACTAAGAGGGTGGTGAAACACTGGAATGCGTTACCTAGGGAGGTAGTAGAATCTCCTTCCTTAGAGGTTTTTAAGGTCAGGCTTGACAAAGCCCTGGCTGGGATGATTTAACTGGGACTTGGTCCTGCTTCGAGCAGGGGGTTGGACTAGATGACCTTCTGGGGTCCCTTCCAACCCTGATATTCTATGATTCTATGATTCTAAGATCTGCACAGTCCTACCCCTTGCTGCTGTTTCCCTAGGCTTCTTCCTACCTAGCTTTCTCAAGCTTTCTTTCGCCACAACTCCTCTGGGGTTGACCCTTCTTCCAGGGCTAGAACCCCAGGGCTTATTCTCCTTTGGATTTCTCCTCCCCTCCTCCCTGTTCCCAGCGAGCAACCGCAGATTCTGTCCCTGCAGCCTCTTTCTGCTGCAAACTTCCTGGCTCTATACTCCTGGCCAACTGGGCTTCTTGTTCAGTTAGATGTGGCTCACCCTCCAGATGCAGCCAGGTAACCTAATTGGCCCCTCAAATCCACATTAACCCCTTCACAGCCTGTGTGGGGTACATACCACATCACAGAGATCAGGAAACTGAGGCACAAGCAGCCCCATAGCAAGATAAGCAGGGGGAGACCACAGAATGCCAATTCCACAGGGAGCATAGATGCTAAATTATTGCCCCAGTTTAAGGAGACATAGCACTCCCTTTGATCCATGATACCTCAGTTACATCAGGGCCAAGGCTGGCCCCTTGGGTTTATTTTAGCATCCAAGCTTGTCATGTAAACAGAGATCAACACATGCATGCAAAGGGATTTAGCATCCAGTATCTCATGGGCCCACTGAGGGCTCCCACCTCCCCAGAATAACGGGGCTTGACGAAGCCTGAAGAAAACTGAGCTAATAAATCTAGTAGCTGGAGGATGAAGTTGTTGCTTTGGGGGAAGGACCAATTTCAGGGGGAATAAACACCTGGATTTGAGTGAACATCTGAGGAAGATTAAAAATGTCTCAGAAGTGACGTGTGGCAGAGATCACAATGGTGGCCACTGGAGAACTCTTAAAACTCTCTGCATGGGAGAAATCCCAAAGTCTGAAACAGAAACTCGAGCAGTGACAGATACATTAAACTGCTGTAGCTCTGGTACAGGTTTAATAATGGGGTTTCAGAGCCCCTGTCAGGCACAGCTACTAAGGGGAAACAATGTCACCCTCAACTGTGTTAAAGCAGTGCTAGCAAGGGCCTTCTCTCCCCCCTTGCCATCTCTGCCCCCTCACGCCCTGGTCCCCCTGCCACCTCTGCCCCCCACTCCGACCTTTACCCCTCCCCTCTCCACCTCTCCCCGCTCGCCCCCTGCTCCCACCTTCACCCCTCCCCCTTCTCCCCCTGCCACCTGCTCCCACCTTCAGCCCTCCCCTCTCCACCTCTCCCCGCTCCCCCCTGCTCCCACCTTCACCCCTCCCCTTCTCTCCCTGCCCCCACATTCACCTCTCCCCTCTCCACCTCTCCCCGCTCCCCCCCTGCTCCCACCTTCACCCCTCCCCCTTCTCCCACTGCCCCCACATTCACCCCTCCCCTCTCCACCTCTCCCCGCTCACCCCCTGCTCCCACCTTCACCCCTCCCCTCTCCCCGCTCGTCCCCTGCTCCCACTTTCAGGCACCTCCCCGCCCTTCGCTCGCTCAGCTGAGAGCCGCTGGCCCTGCAGAGGGCGCCGCTCTGCCCCTCCTCCTCCGGCCTGAGCGTGGGGCCCTCTTGGCCACCGGGCCGGCTCGTTGGCGCTGGTGGGCTAAGACGGCGACGTGGATGCGGAAGTGGCTGGCAGCGGAGGAGCTGGGCGGTGCGGTGAGTGCGGGCCCCCGGGGGAAGGGTCGCTCCGCCGGCTCCGGTACGCGCCCCCCGGGGAGGGGGGGAGTATTGGGGTGGCCCCTGTGCGGGGGTGGCCGGGGGGGAAAGGAGTATGGGGGGGTCCCTGTGCGGGGGCGGCCGGGGGGGAAAGGCGTATGGGGGGGGTCCCTGTGCGGGGGCGGCCGGGGGGGAAAGGCGTATGGGGGGGGGGGTCCCTGTGCGGGGGCGGCCGGGGGCGGAAAGGAGTATTGGGGGGGTCCCTGTGCGGGGGTGGCCGGGGGGAGAAAGGAGTATGGGGGGGGGTCCCTGTGCGGGGGCGGCCGGGGGGGAAAGGAGTATGGGGGGGTCCCTGTGCGGGGGCGGCCGGGGGGGAAAGGCGTATGGGGGGGGGGTCCCTGTGCGGGGGCGGCCGGGGGGGAAAGGCGTATGGGGGGGGGGTCCCTGTGCGGGGGCGGCCGGGGGGGAAAGGCGTATTGGGGGGGGGTCCCTGTGCGGGGGCGGTCGGGGGGGGGAAGGAGTATTGCCGGGGGTCCTTGCAGTCTGAGGCTCGCTCTTGGTCCCTTGGGGGGGAAGCCCCGGCTGTCTGAGGTGCCCCCACAGGGGATGGGGTTGATGGGACTCGGGGTCGCCTTCTCTCTATGCAGTGCCTGTAAAGCCCCTGATTAGAAGGCGCCTGGGGATGCGCCTCGCTCTTACCTTTGTGCTCCCCGCCCCCTTTACCAGAAGCAAAGGAATAAAAGCAGCAAAGTGGCAGCAGGATGTGCTGGGATAGTCAGGGAGCTGGGCCAATGAACTGTTCAGCATTGCCGCCTCTCCTCTATCCAGTCACCCTCTCCACTCAGGATCATGTTACCCCTCTTGTACGTCTCCCCTTCAAACAGAGAGCTCTCTTCACAAACACCCTGGGGATATCCCGCCCCCATCCCCCAAAAACCTCAACCCTTGGGCAGTGGGACAAACAAACAGAAACTTCACACTGTTTTCATGGTGCCTAGATGCCCTGTTGCCAGGAACACCTACTTAGGCTGGCACTGGAGGAGGTTGGGTTATTTCTGAGAAAATAAAACTCGTGGTCAGTCAGAAAAGTCTTGAAGGTGCACACCATGATCTATACTGGGGATCTCTATCAGGCGTCTCACATCTAGGTTGCCAATCTATATCCAGCTTGAATTGGTAAAGAGGAACGACTAATAGTTGTTCCCATTTGGTGGGCTGTTCAGTAGCCTGTGCTAAATGAGTTGGTGGGCTGTCAATCCAGTTCCCAGTAGGCAGGTTGCAAAAACCACATCCTCAGTTAGCCTGAATTGGCAAACACTGGCACCTGGACCAGAAAGATCTGAATGGCCCAGGGGGACCAAAATATCCCTGGCCTCTAAAGGAGGTTCTTAAAGGTTACAGTTGAGGCATACTTGTGGGGCATGACAGCTGTCACTACTCCTGCTGTACTTGTTAGGTAGATATAGATGAAAAGAAAATCTGGAGGCTTGTTAAAATTTATTGGTGCCCCTTCCTCATTCCCTGTCTTTTTCCCTTTCAAAGAATGGGAAGGCTCTTTGCTGAGCCACTTGAGACTCTGAATTTATCTCTCAATAGGATCATGGCCAAAGCTGGAGGAAAAGGAGTGAACCTGAAAGACAAACTTGATGGCAATGAATTGGACTTGAGCCTGAGTGACCTGAATGAAGTACCAGTCAAAGAACTGGTCAGTATCAGTCTTTCTTGGGGGATGTAAGGTATTGCAGGGGAGCCTCTGAAGTTACACCTGGTCTTTGTGAATGTACTGGTTCTGGAGGTGGGGTGATTCCTGGGAATGCCTTGGGTCCTGTGTAAGTTTGGTGGGTTTTACCAGCTCTAGGTGTTGCCAGTTCTGTATTTAAAGGCACACACTCTGTTTCTCCTGGTTTGAAGAGAAGGAGACACAACCTTGAACTCTTCCTTTCATCTTGACTTTTGGTGGTTGAAGTGACCTGAAGAAGAGAGGGCTCCCAACTGATCTAACAAATCTAGTAGATTGTGGGTTAAACTGATGCTTTGGGTAAAGAACCTGTTTCAGGGGGAGCAGTGTTCATAAGCCCCTGAATTTGAGCGAGATGTAAGAGTCTCAAAAGTAACTTGAATGGTAGCAACTGGGGAGTTCTTAAAACTCCATGTATGGGAGAAATCCCAAAGACTGAAACAGAAACTTAAACAGCAGGGTACCAAATGTGTTAAAGTACTGTAGCTTTGATATGGGTTTAATCTGGTTCCTTGGCTCTTTTTCAGGCTGCCCTTCCAAAGGCTACCATATTGGATTTGTCCTGTAACAACCTCACTTCCCTACCGGTAAGACAAGAGAGAAGCTTTGGAGGAGGGAGGGGTCTGTTTGGAAATATCTTTGGAAAGGTACAATCATCCTCCTGCATGGGAGGACCAGGCTGGAGTGTTGTAACGAGCAGTTCTCTTAGCTTTGTGGGAGGATGAGTGACACTGCCACCATTACAGAGGGGTCAGTAGAGGTGACTGACTTTTACTGAGGATGGCTGGCATAATTAGCTGTACTTTCTCATAGAAAATGTGAGTGTACTCAGTGAAGATTATAGCAGCTTCCATTCCAAAGTGCTCTACCAGCTAGATACCAAAAGCAGCATTACATGTCTTATTTTCATTGTAATTATATTGCTATGTGTAGTCCTGTTTAGGAGAGTATCCACTGTTCCCTACTTCACAGTCCGAAGATAGAGGGGGAAGAAAGTAACTTTCCTCCATCACACAAACAGCTTTGTAATGAGTCCAAGTCCATGTAGATCTTCCTCAGTGTGCAGCATACGCTAGCTGTTATATCTGTTATTCCTTAGTAAAGATGATTGACAAACTTGTAAACTTCTTCACTCCTGTTTGGGTTCTAGTCGGACTTCTGCAGTTTGACCCACGTGGTGAAACTTGATCTGAGTAAAAATCAGCTTCAGCAGCTCCCCTCAGACTTTGGTCGCCTGGTTAACTTGCAGCACCTGGACCTCCTGAACAACCGATTAGTCATCTTACCAGTCAGTTTTGCACAGCTCAAGGTAAAACCCCTCTGCTCGGCAGTTTACGTAAGGCCTTGGAGTGCAGCCCAAAGTCTCACGATTCTTCTGAAGTTAATTTCTCTAGTAAAATGTCAGTCTCTCCGCCAGCAGACCACTGTGAGCTCCAAAATGTAACTGGGAGCTGCAGCGCTGCCCTTGACGCAACTTCCTCAGTTTTGTTACAATTAAACTCCTGCCTGAAATCTGCACTTGCCTCCCATATCTCTTTCATTCACGTGACAACTAAATAGATCTTTGTTTCTGCTTTGAACTCTCTAGAATAAACACAGCCTTGTTTGTGCTCTTTCTTTAACACTGTACTGATGCGCTCCTACTCTAGCCTGGTCGCATTTGTGTTTCCTTTCTGCAGAATCTGAAGTGGTTGGATCTGAAGGACAACCCCTTGGATCCTATCCTGGCCAAAGTGGCAGGAGACTGCCTGGATGAGAAGCAATGTAAACAGGCTGCTATCCGAGTAAGGAACTGCTCTACATTTTATTCTTGTCTTCGTACATGGATTCCATGGCTGTTAGTTCTCCTCCTCTTGCTTGGAGGCTTTCAACATGGTAATTTTTAAGGTATCAGTCAGGAGGGCAATGAGGGAGGGGCTAATCCCATTCAAAGCCAATGTTAATCCTGCAATGATTTCACTAGTGTCATGACCCTGTTGATCTAGGAAGTGAGCTAAGCAGGGTGCTCAGCCTAAGGAGGCACTAAGAGCGAACGTTTAAATGTTGATCACTCAGAAAAAGATATACTGAGAAAAATAATCCATATCCAGCTTTGCGGTTCTGAAGAAGTGCTGGCAATCTGTAGGCTTGTGTGAAGAGTTACTGCTGGGAGCCATGGAGCAGGGCTAGAGCAGTTGGAGCCTATGCTGCTGCTGCAATTCTCTCTCATTCCTGAGGCAGGGATCACATCCCCTTTTTCAGCCTTAGAAAAACCATGTGACCATGGAGCAGTGGATACACCTAATACCAGCGCACAGACTGCAAGGAGGATTTCTTTTTTTAATGGAGAGATTTTGTCTGACCCTGAAGCAGCAGCTTTGGGACCGAAGTTGAGACAGCGCTCCAAACACTCAGCAAAAGCAAAGTCTCAGCGGAGCTGCACCAAATTGCACCAGCTGAGGATCTAGCCCAATGCAGATTTTATTAGACATTCCTTTATCAGTCGTGTATGTATGCTGGTAGATGACATCATCTCTTGTGTAGAAAAGTCAAATCAGTGTCTATTGTCACAGCTTTCTTCACATTAACATCTGTTATCTCACTTCCATGATTAAAGCCCAGTGTACTGTGAGGCAAGTTGGACCTAAAATGGGCAGCAAGGGCTCCTGGAGTCTGGCAGCCTCTCTTAAATTAAGTGGTGGTTTGTATTAAATTAAGTGGTGGTTTGTATTATTCAGTTTCATGTCTAAGTCGTATAATCAGTATGGTGTCTCCTCTTGTTAAAATAAAATGAAATATTATCTTGTCCCAGCACTGAATGACAGGGTTTTTTGTATGGACAATGCATACAGTCAATGTGGAGGTTGTGGCATCGGTGTAAGAGCCACTTGGGACTCACTTCTATTCTGCTACATAGAATTAGAAGTCAATCCCAGAGGAATGCATTCCTTCTCCCACTTATGGCTGCATTCTAATGCTGTTTCCATATTAAGAGGATAATGCAATGAATCTGCTGCATAGATCTTATGCTATTGTTTTGAATCTTGAAGGTGCTGCAGCATATGAAAGCTATCCAGTCTGAGCAGGATCGAGAGAGGCAACGAAGGCTACAAGCAGAGCGAGGTAGGCAGATGAAGCCCCCACCCACTTACTGCTAGGCTCTTTTCTGCTTCCACTGACTACATATCCAGATCAGCTGATTCTGCCCTTCCACGGCAGCTAACAAAGACTGTTCTGAATATAATGGCACTGAGGACCTATAGAATATTTGTTTTGAATTGGAGGTGGAGGAAGAGATCCCTCGATAGCCAACTGCTTAACTCTGTGAAAGGGGAGAGAGGTCTGATCCACTCTAGAGGAGAGGCATGGGCCTCTGGAGGATCAGTTGGGTAACCAAAAGAAGGCCTCATGGGTTGTGGGTTCCTGATATGTCTTGGGAGGCCCACTGAAACCTAGATGCTGATTTTACTTCAGTATATCTTGGGAAATGATTTCCATGCTGATACACCGTACTGGAGAACCGCCTCTCTTCTTAAAGGGGATCATTTTCCATAAGCACCTTCTTTTTCTTCCCTTCTTGAAAAGGTTTGAGTGCTGGAGCAAGAAAATGGGAGTCTTACTGCTATTCACTGTGAACATGCCACATAGGTCTTGTCTACACTGACAAAGTTCAGAGCTCTAATTCAGCACAAGTAGAAATGCTAGTGTAAAGAAGGTTCAGCTGTTTTACCTCAACAGTGCTAAAAAGGCATGAAGCCTGTCCACAAAGTGCTTGCACAAATGCTGTTACCATTGATGAATTATGGGTCCAAACTCTGAATGTAAATGAACCCTTAAAGGAACATTAACAAACTGGAAAATCACATTTGTCTGAAAACTCTAATACCGAAGATTACTATAGTTGAAAAGTTAGTGACAAACATTTATTTCAATATACTTTGTGCATTTGACAATACTCAGAGCATGGTCAGTTTCTCGTTTGTGAAACAGACCCTTATGAATATGAATAGGGGGCAGAAGGACCCTTAATTTTTTTAAAAATTAAAAAACTACTAAGGGAATACTACATAAAGAGTCCTCTATGAAACTAGGATTTCTTTAAAATTAGTCACATTCATAAAATTTAAGTTTACAGTGTCCCTTTAACCTTTGTGCTTCCATTTTATGCATATGTAACAAGGGGACAGTGCCTCATATGTGGGGCTCAGTTAATGCTTGTCAAGTGCTGAGCTCTCTGGATGAGAGATGTTATTGAGAAAGTGTAAAGAATGAGGAGAGTGTAGATTTTTCACTCACTCACATAAGACTGCTTCCAGGGGAGAATAAACCTGAAGGAGGAAGATGGGGAGTGCATGCAACACTTCTAGACAATAAAATGGGGCAGTTATTTCATTGCTTTACCTTCCCGGTGGGGAAGAGCAGTCATGCAGCAAGGGGGAAGATGGAGTGCTGTTATTACAGAAGGAAAAAAATGTTTGTGTTGGTCCTCAGAAATGGAGAAGAAGCGTGAAGCAGAGCAGCGAGCAAGGGAGGCTCAGGAGAGGGAACTACGGAGGCGAGAGAAGGCAGAAGAGAAGGAACGAAGGAGACGGGAGTATGACGCACTAAGAGCGGCAAGGCAAGAGATGGAAACACAAACAAAAAAAGAAAGCAGTGAAATCCCAAGTAAGTTAATTGTAGATTCAATTGAGAGAGATCCACCAAGGAGCAGGTGTATTCTGTATAGTGTAACTGTTTTCATCTATATTTTGGCACAGCATAGGAGAAATCGGTGGAAGAGAATGAGCAAGAACCTTATCATTAAAGTGTACCTACCTCCAGCTCCACCCTGCTTTTAATAGTGCCAGATTACGTAGCAAGATGTTAGGAAGTAGTCCCTTGTGTTGAATATGGTCATGGGGAGGTGGAATCAGGCCACAGTGGCCGAGCTAGTTCAGAATCTTGCAACATATGAATAGCAGAACTTCAACATCTTTGCGATTGATGGAACTCTTGATTACTTACCTGCAGGATTCAAAGTTCTGCAATTGCTGCTAAGGAATATTTTCCTCTGCGTTATAAAATTGAATGTACTTTAAAAATATCTGCAAAAAAGGCTTTTTAACACCAGTTTAATGCATTTCATCATCTTCAAAGCTGTTTGCAAGCATTATGGTTGTTTTCTGAGAGATCAAAAACATCTGCTTCTTGAAAAGAAATATGTGTTGTTTCATCCTTTGTGGATGGGGCAGGTGCATATGTTTAGAACTGAAGAAAGCCAGGGAAGTCTGAAATGTTGTAATTGTTTTCTTGTTTTGGGAGAGCTAAACATGTGGCATACCATTTTACCATAAGGGACTCAGATCTGCATGTTGGGATATTATAGGGGTACAGATTTCTCTTGATAAGTGACTTGGTTTTCCCATTCTCTTTCCCCCAATTTATATCATTACAGAGCTTTCATCAGTTTCTCATCCATCTCAGCTGCCCCGGCACAGGCGCTCCTGGTTCCAGGCATTGTTGAAGCTGCTGCTTTTGATGTTCCTGTGTGCCCTTAGTACTGTGGCTGTTTGCCGTGTGACGGAGCTGCAGCGCCAGTCTCTGTGCGTCAGCGTGAACGCTCTCTATGAAGATGTGGTAACTGCTCTGCAAAGCCACAAAATTGTGCAAAATGTATTACATCAGAACTCACAGCAATGATGCTGCTACCTGGACATGTGCATTGTCAGCATCTCTTGCCACCATCGACACAGCCAGAATTCCTATGGAATTGTGTTCTGGTGAAACTATCTTTAATCAGTCAGCACTGGATTTGCTGGTCCATTCAGAACAGAGCAGAACTACTGCTTAGATCATTTTTGTTGTGCTTGTGTCTCAGATGGTCTGCAACTCCTGTCGTTTGCTCATATTAAATTAGAACATGTTAAGACTCTCTCCCTCACTAATGGAGCAGGAGGTTGCCAGTCAGAGGAGTGAGGAAAGCCATAACCCATCTGGGTAACTATGGCCCTGTAAGGAGATGGAGTATATCCATCTTCTTGCTGACACTTGCAAGAAGGTTCATGCAAACCTTTGCTAAAGTCAGGGGTGGTGTGGCTGTATGGTATAGAAATATACATAAGCCTATTCCAGGACCAATCAGAAGTATGTAGGATGGCTGTGTATTGATACATCAGAGTGGTGGAGTGATGAAATGCTATTGAAATAAGAATTGTCAGCTTTGTCAATATAACAGTTTTCGCAGCAGATTGGTGTCTGACTCTGACCTGGATATTTACATTGTTTACATACATTTGTACAGTGCCTCAGTTTTGATTAGGAGCTTGCATGTGAACATATTTTACTATTACACCATAACGGGACCACTAATCTGAGCAAGCTAGTGTCAAAACAGTTATTCCGAGGAAAGACTTGGCAGCCATGCACACTGGTTTTCTCTGAGAGCCAGCGCAGGCTCCAGAAGGCCGTGCTACAGCTAGCCATCAAAATAGAACTATTCACCTCCAACCTATGTTAGGAGCAGTATTAGTCAATAGGTGACACTAGGATAGTGTTGTTAAGACACCATCATATATTAGAGGCCATTCTCCATAAAGTGTCTCAAACTGGCCAGCTTCACATTAGCATCCTCTCGTTTCTGTAGGTCATCTCATCTCCTAGGGCCTTAGCAGTATAGGATCTTGTACTGCCTTTGTGCTTAAAGTGTAACAGCCTACAACTTCTGGTGTTTTGTGCACCTGTGATTTAGCACAGCTGTTCTGTTGCTGTAGAGCAGTGTGTGGGATTACTGTACTCTCGCATTCCCAGTGTTCAATTCCCAACAGTTAATCACAGAAAGGAAGATATGCCTTCACCTGAGTGCTGTTTAATCCAAATGGGCAAAAGATAATGGTACTGCTCCCTAGCTCCATTGTAACAGAGGGGTGGGGGGTTCAGCTAAAAGGAAGATACACTGAAGCTTGTTCCAGGGGCACACTACTTAACCCACAGAGGCAAGTTCAGACATGGAGTACCTGACACTATCACCACAATGCTGACACAAGTGCTTGCTTTTTATCTGAACAGCATATTCTGAGGTGCTGCAACTACTGTTTGTGAACCATCAGTACCCCTGTTCTAGGCACAGGTTGTTGCTTGTAGAGGAGTGTGTTCTACGCAACAACTGTTCTAGTGAAGTTTGTCTCATGGGAGAAAGACCTGTAGCAGTCAGCAGATGCACTGGTAACAATATTAAAATTTATATCACAGCCTAACAGTAGGACTATTCCAAAGGCATCAATGGCAATGCAAAAAAATCACTTACTAGCTGTAGAGATGATCCCAGCATGGACATATTAGAGAAAAATGCATATTTTCTCCCCTGGAGTGTCACTAGTTCAGTAAAAAGAAAAGGAGTACTTGTGGCACCTTAGAGACTAACCAATTTATTTGAGCATAAGCTTTCGTGAGCTACAGCTCACTCCACTGGATGCATATTGTGGAAACTGCAGAAGACATTATATACACAGAGACCATGAGACAATACCTCCTCCCACCCCACTCTCCTGCTGGTAATAGCTTATCTAAAGTGATCACTCTCCTTACAATGTGTATGATAATCAAGTTGGGCCATTTCCAGCACAAATCCAGGTTTTCTCACACCCACCCCCTGCCCCACCCCTCCAAAAACCACATACACAAATTCACTCTCCTGCTGGTAATAGCTTATCCAAAGTGACCCTCTCCTTACAATGTGTATGATAATCAAGGTGGGCCATTTCCAGCATAAATCCAAGTTTAACCAGAACGTCGGGGGGGGGGGGGGGGGGGGGGGGGTAGGAAAAAACAAGGGGAAATAGGCTACCAGCAGGAGAGTGAGTTTGGGGGGGGGGGGGTGAGAAAACCTGGATTTGTGCTGGAAATGGCCCACCTTGATTATCATGCACATTGTAGGGAGAGTGGTCACTTTGGATAAGCTATTACCAGCAGGAGAGTGAATGTGTGTGTGTGTGTGTGTGTTTTTGGGGGCGGGGGAAGGGGTGAGAAAACCTGGATTTGTGCTGGAAATGGCCCACCTTGATTTTCATACACATTGTAAGGAGAGTGGTCACTTTGGATAAGCTATTACCAGCAGGAGAGTGAGTTTGTGTGTGTGGTTTTTGGAGGGACGGGGCGGGGGGTGGTGAGAAAACCTGGATTTGTGCTGGAAATGGCCCAACTTGATCATCATACACATTGTAAGGAGAGTGATCACTTTAGATAAGCTATTACCAGCAGGAGAGTGGGGTGGGAGGAGGTATTGTTTCATGGTCTCTGTGTATATAACGTCTTCTGCAGTTTCCACAGTATGCATCCGATGAAGTGAGCTGTAGCTCACGAAAGCTTATGCTCAAATAAATTGGTTAGGCTCTAAGGTGCCACAAGTACTCCTTTTCTTTTTGCGAATACAGACTAACACGGCTGTTACTCTGAAACTAGTTCAGTAAGTTATATGCATTGCATAGCATTTGACTCTTAGTACTCATTTCAATAATTGCTTTGTTACATAAATACTGAAAGACCTCAGCTGCCCTCACACATGCATTTGAGTGCTGATGGCTTCAGGGGAAGTTAGGTGCACATACCTAAAGGCAGATGCTCCCTAGCTTAAAGCATCTCTTGCTGCAAATAAAGCCTGTTAGAGCCCCGCTCATTCACTAATCCATAAATCAGACTTCAGGGCCCCGAAGATCAAGCTGGACCCTTTGAGTCAGTGCAGCTCTAAACTTTGTTCCTGAGTGTGGTACAAAACATCTTTCAAGGGTGGAGGTGGGAGGGGGTGGGATTCTTCTTTTCTGCACCAGAGATGAAAATTCTCTCACTCTAATAGACTACAGGGTTGTGCTGTTTCCAAGCAAGTGTTATTAGACAGCTATCAAAGAGCCAATGTCCCTCCAGTACTAGTGTTAGGTTTTGTTTTTTAAAACTCATGGGTGGGGGAAAGGACAAATAGTAGCAGCTGATTTCTTTGAAGAATGATACTGGAAAAAGCTTGGCTCATGTAGAGGAGAGCTGGCCCTGTACAGCAATCCTAATAGGTCCTAGAGCAAACCTTCTACTTCGAAGAGTAGAGAAAATTTATTCCCAGGACAGAAAATACAATTTATCACAGACAGAAAGAATCTACCACTACTGCACTTGAGGGCAGTAGCACAGCACCTTGGCTAAGGAAAACGTTGCAGTGCCTTCTGAAAACACCACCTGTAGAGCATTTCAGGCATCTTTGTGCCACAGGGCAGGTGTTCTCCATTGCAGGCTTCAGAAACAGGAGATTTCAAGTCTTTACAAGCAAGACCCATGATTCCATTTATTAGTTAATACACTTTTCTTCCTAGAAGGGAGATGAATATGTTTAACCAGGCAACCAGTAAAATCCATGTTCTCTTGGGCTAGCCAGTGACATCCAAAGAGAGATCAGGATGGTGTGAGGTCATCTGCAGGTAAATCCGTTTGGAGAGTTCTGGTCCAATCCGCCGCGATGTGGCAGTTACACCATTGCCACGGCGCACAGGTATGTCAGCGAGCATGTTCTGTTGCTCCCGCTCTGAAAGGCATCTACAATAGGCCTAAAAACAGTACAAAGGAATGGTGATTTCATCCATTGTCACGTTCCTTTGTCCTCAAAAGGACAGAGGGGAAGGGCTCCTTCACTGCTTCAGCCTTTCATGTTTTACACTCCTTTCATCAGTTGTCCCACCAGACCTCACGTGGTAGCCAAGAGGCAGCATCCACTGTCAGCAGGAATTCAATACATACAGACTATGTGCACTGTTAAGGACT
The DNA here is from genome assembly GCF_015237465.2 of Chelonia mydas. NCBI lineage: Eukaryota > Metazoa > Chordata > Testudines > Cheloniidae > Chelonia > Chelonia mydas. The sequence goes on from NC_051254.2 coordinate 13,658,478, forward strand.
GTGCCATGAACAACTGCAACAGAAAGAAATGTGCAGCCTGGATACATCTAGAACAGCCAGCGCTGCTTTACTTATGCAGGACTGGAGATTCATTTTCCCTCTCTGCAAGGGGAACACTTATTCAAGCAAGTGAGGGTATGAACTTCAGTAAGACAGATCTCCTCTCAATAGCTTCATTCTGCTCTGAATGCCAGTCTGTGACCTTCTGCCAAAGCCAATAGATGCAGAGAAGTCATTTCTTCCATCACTTGCATTCAAGTGCAGATGCTCTTATTCCAAATTAGTTTAATCCACTTTAGAAGTGGATCAAAGCATCCACACGTTGATTAATCAGGAATAGTCAGTCTGCTTTAAATTCACACCCTGCTTTATTCCAGATTAATTTTCATACACAGACGTGCCTCACGTCTGAAACATTCAGGCTCAAGATACCTCCTCCCAGAAGCACAAGGGAAGGTTCCTTATGAACTACCACTAACTATTTCAAATATTTTTTTGGGGGGGGGGGGGGAGGGGCGAAGAGGAGGAGTGAACAGGAAAAGACCCTATCAAGCAGTCCCAGTTTTTCCACAGATTACTCTGGTGTCCTATAAAAACAGCTCCCCTTCTTGTTGTCAGCATCTCCCTCACATGCAATCTAATGCTTAGAGCAGAGGAAGTAGGAGACTGGAGTTTTATTCCTGGCTCTGTCACTAACTCACTGGAGTGCTGGGGCTGGGTTACAATCTGTGCCTCACTTTTCTCTTCTGTAAAATGGGGATAAGGGCCACCTTTGGAAGTGTTTTGAGAGCCACTAATGAAAGGCGCTATGGAAGTATAAAGTTTTTGCCACGAGGGGACTGGGTGTTTCAAAGGAAGTATTCTGAGCTGACATGGGATCAATATCTCAGAATTAATCTCTGTGAAGTTATTTAACACAAGTAACATTCTTTGCATTAGTAGCTGTGTGTGCACAATTGTATCAAAAACCGTAGATCACCCTTACCTGATCCAGAAGCAGAGGAGAAGGGTATGCGGCTACAATGGCGCTGGCCATCTCCAGACTGACCCGGTTGAACTGTTGGATCTGCCTCTTCCAAACCTGCGAGAGTCCCTTCCCGGAGCGGTCCACCTTCACTCCCCTACACCACTCACTCTCCAGGTAGAAGGAAAAGCCGGTCTTCTCTCGCTCTTGCCTGCAGAGGGCACAGAAGGGAAGGTGAACAAAACAATCACAAAACTTATCTTTTGCATCTCTCAACAGATGATAACTGGTGAGAGAAACAATGGCCACAGAGCAGGGAAGCCTCATATCCAGCAGAGAATTAGAGAGATCAATAGTATCAAGGTAGATGAGCAAAACCTGACTTACCTTCCATACAAGTGTTAGCAAGATCCTTTTATTTAGGTGGAAAATAACCAGAGAGTGTGGCACATTAGAAGCAGGCTGGCTATAACAAAGGGCACAGAGGCAGCTATACTGGCTTTGTGCTACCCAGGGATTCCTCTTAGCAAGAGCAGCCTCAGGCCCCCTTTCGGCAGCACAAAAGGAACTGGGTGTAGGGCAGACGCTGGCCCAAATAACGTGTGCTTTTTATTCTTGATACTAATGGCCCAGCACTATGGGCAACGCTGCAACAAACCAATGCACATGCAATCTGGGGAAACAGAACGCAAGCTGTCGAAGAGATGTTATAAGCAGCATATAAAAGCGTTTTAAAGGTGTGTGTGTTTTCACGGATGTTATTGTGAGACAGACAGTGAAGCTGTTGTGATGAGTGTGCTAGTATGGGGTTCAACTTTACACTGCTGGGGAATGGCCTGTGAGAGCATAATTACAACAGTGAGTCTTATGATCATCTACTAAACGGGGATTCTGCCCCAGTGACATCTCTCAAATCACAAATATTTTCAGGTGAAGCATAAAAGCTGGTGCGGTAGTGATTGAATCCAGCTAGAGGGCACAGCCCTCCTTCTTTATATCCCCTTTCCACCTCCAAACACAGATTGAAAAGAAGATCTTTGCTTGACACCCTCTCTCAAATCAGACTCCAACACTGACGAGGAGAAAGAAGCTCTAGGGGCTGTAGCCCAATGCACCACCTGTTTCAATGCAAGAGGCACTAACATTGTTGGTTTTAAGGCACCTCATCAGTGGCTGCTCAGTACTGCCTGGTCTTTGAGGATGTCTCCTCACTGCGAAAAAAGTGTATTCTTAACTCAGGTTAAAGTAGCAACAAAGACACTGCAACTCAGCTTTTAACTCAGGTTAGCAACTCAAGTTCAACCCCAGGCTGCCCTACAGGCTTTAACTCATGCTGCTTTCCCAAGTTAAAGCGGAGCCATTGTGTCTTCACTGCTAGTTGAACCTAAGTTAGCTAACTTGAGTTAAGAACACACCCTCTTTTTTGCAGTGAAGAATGTACTATACTGTGTAGCACTGAAGTAAGGCTGTATATTCCCCTCCAATACTTATGGAAATGAGGCCTCTCCTGAGAATATCTCCAAAAGCAAGTTAGCTTATAAAATAAAGCCCATGTGCTCACTCACTTGAATGGTGCTTCAGCTACAGCTTTGGTGAACATACTGGCAAAGTCTCCAAGTTCCTTCCAACTCTCAAGGATTCGAACCTGGACTCCTGTGTGAAGCTGTAGATCCACCAATGCCTGTAGACATGATAGGGCCCAAAAGTGAGTGAGGTGACTCATCCCCCTCTCCCTCAGCACACACCAGCCTGAAGTCAAATCCCTACCCTTTTTGCCTAGGTCAAACATTTAGGGGATGTTTTGAGAGGGGACACGAACCCAACAAGCCTCCGAAAACAGCCACACTTGATCAAGAAACCAAACAACACATACAAGATTGTGGCGCGACAGGGGCCTTCATAGCACTTAGCATCAGAGGTGGCAAGGTGTTTTTGGGACACTGCCCCAGTCCCTTATTGCAACCTGCTGTAGAACAAGGAGGCTGCCACCAGTCAGCCAGCTCGCCCACTTAGGAATGGCTAGTTTGAAGCATTAAAAGATACAGTTTGGGATGTTCTATCCATTGCCTCTCGAGTTGCTCTTTAGAAAAACGTGCTGCATGCCAATTTATTGCAATTTCAGTTCAGCAGATTAACATCTCCATGGACAGGCCCGTTTTGCACCATTTACCCCATCCAGTGTTCACTGTCACCTACTGCACACACTCTGGTTAGGGTTATCCACTGGGCTGTGAAGAATGATGGGTGTTACATCAGAGATCTACAAAAAGGGAATGACATCTGGAATTGACATGGAGGAGACACCCTGGTGCACGTGCAGCATTAGGGTCCTCTAGCAACTAATCACAGATGAAAGTCTCCATCTCATTCAGGCTGCCTCCCTAGCAGCAAGGAGAGTGTGAGAGAATGCGCTTAGACACAACACAGCCAAAAGAGACAAAAAACCAAGTACCTGATCTCCCTAACATCAGAATCCCTGGGCCTATCCTGTTTCTATTAGATATGTTCAGGTCAGTTCCTCTTTGCCTATGGTAGAGAGTTGAGGCTGAAAGGTTCTACCCACAAACTCATGTATTAAAGAATGTTGAATTCCCCTCACCACAGAGTGGGTCTACTCAGGTAAAATGCTAAATCATCGAGAGAGCCAGGAAAGGAGAACAATGCTCCAAGTTTACCCACTTCTTCCACTTCCACCCTGGACAGCTCTGGGCCAGAATCCCCCTTTTCCTTCCGTTTTTTCCGTTTCCTTTGTCCTTCTACTTGGCTTCCATTCAGTGCTGCCTGCCGCAGCTTCTTCCGGGACTGAACTTTGTGAGATCTGAGAAGAGAAAGAATAGCCCAGGAGTCCGCATCTGCTCCAGTGCCAGCAGAAGGCACTGTAGGAATGGTGCAAGAGTACAGGCTGCTGGGGAGCTCACAGTTACCAGCTGTCCCCAGTACGAGACGCTGTATAAAACAGTGAAGGAACTCTGGTTACAGGGGCTCTTCCGCCTGTTTTTTATGTTTCAGCCTACGCCAGTAGGAAATACAAGTAATGATGCAGAACACCTATGGCATTCTAGCTGTGACCATTGCCAGCACTTATCCTGCAAGAAACAGCATAGAAATCTCTGAAGGAAGAATTCTAACCGGAAATATTTTTCTAGTTCAACTACAGCCAGCGCTAGAGTTTTCCTAGGAGCTCTCTCCATGACACAAGCTACGAAGCTCCGTAAAGTCTCTTTCGGTCCTTCTGTGTCACCCTGGACTTCCTGCAACGAGAGCCAGAAAATAGCATTTAAACCCCCTTTGAACCATACAGTCCAGGACAACACTAGCAAAGAGCAACCTCAGGCCCAAATTCTGCAACTGGAACTGTGCAGATGTAAGGGTTTGCACATGCCGATCCACTTGCAGAACTGGAGTCTCAGGTTCCAGTGCTGCAGTTAAGTCAAACCCCTCAACATGCAGAGAAATGTCTGCACTCCCAAGGCCTTCTTCCAATACAGCAGCAATGGGGCAGGCGAGGGAGAGCGGGAGGTTCCATTTCGCCAGTTTGGAAGGCTTGACAACATTGGACATTCATATTGTTTTAAAACAGGAAAATTATTATTTGCCTTAAGACTCCAAAACAAACCGCTGTAAAGAGAGAAATGGGTAACCCAACTGTTTGAGCAAGGCACGTTTGGACAGCACAAAGAAACCACGAGCAGCCTCACCTGCCTGTAGCTGTAGATCATGGATACAAAATCCTCCAGGCGAAGCAGAACCAGGATATTGGGTTCTTCTATCCAGCTGCCTTCTTCAACCTGCCCAGAGTTGAACACGTACTGAATTCAAGGTATTTATGAAAGCGATCCTATTCTGATCCTAGCTTCACGTATATCCAGCGTTTTAGCCACAGATGAAACATTTCAGTCTGAGAGCTTGTTAATGACCCATCTCCCTTAAGTTGATGCTCCTGCTCATTGCCACCGTCACTGAAAGGAGGCAGAAGGGCAGAGTTACTCAGACTGCTGATGAGTTTTATACTGCACATGCGGCATCAGTTTATTAGTAATCTGAGAGCAAGAGCATGCAAAAGGCTGGGAACAGCAAGAGACCAGTGTGGCTGTAGAGAGCAGAGAAACGTGACACCAAAGTGGAGAACATTAAGAGAGCTCAGCAGAAAGAAGGGTTTGAGGACATGGACAATTCATTGTGTTTATATAGGATTAATAGATCGTATCAATCTGCGTTACAGAGAATCACTAGTAGGAAAGATTCAACAAGGGGAAGTGGGAGAGTGGCCTGGAGTGAGGGGAACAAGTTCCAGAGCAAAGTGAACAACAGCTACCCTTCTGGAGAGGGATGAGAACAAGAGAGAGGAGTGAGTGATTGGGGAAGTAGATGGGCACAAGGTCAGAAGTACTGTGGAGAGAATGTCTATGGATACGTCTGAATACCAGCAAAGGAATTTGAAATTGAATTCAAAGATGGATAAGAAGTCCGCAAAGGTAGCATGGAGATGTAATGTTTCCTCCACTTCTGGGAGGAAAAGTAGTCTGGCTAGAGCATAGCTGAGATTTAAGAAGACCATAAGAGAGGGATTTAAAATAGTCCAGAATGGGAATAAAGGTGCAGTTAAGCATTTCAGAGGAGTAAGGCCAAGACAAGGACTGGCACTGTCTCAAGGGAGAGGCAAAACAGAAAGAGTTCAGATGAAAGATAACATTCCAAGATTTCTGCCCTGGCAACCAAGGCTTATGGTCCAGGTTTATTCCATGTCTCTGAAATCACTAACAAAGACAGGTACATCTGGGAGCAGAATTCTGCGGCACTCCAAACAGAGGAAACAAAGGGGAAATCTAAATCTTCCTTCAGAAATGATAAAGGTGGCTCAGAGGAAGATTGAGAAGAAAGTAGCCAGAGTTACTGGGACTGGAAAAGAGATGAGATGGCAAAGGTAAGTCTTGGAGTTTTTAGTTACACAGTATGGAGAAAGAACAAGGAGTCCGGTGACACCTTAAAGACTAACAGATTTATTTGAGCATAAGCTTTCGTGGGTAAAAACCAGAAGTGGGGTTTTTTACCCACGAAAGCTTATGCTCAAATAAATCTGTCTTTAAGGTGCCCCCTTATTGTTATTGTTACTGTATCCTTGTTATTTTTGTGGATACAGACTAACACGGCTATCTCCTGATACCTGATAGTATGGAGAAGAAGAGCTAGTGAGAACAAGTGGGAAATGAAGTTTTGCATGCCGGGGAAAGACCAAAAATAAGTCAGTCTCATTTTAAGATTCTCTGAGTAGCTCAGACAGACAGACACAAGGCTACCACCAGTAACTGCAGATCACCAGGCAACACAACCCCAGGTGCTAAGGACAGAGGAAGAAAAAGGTGTAAACTTCAGACATTGTGGTCCCCTACCTGAGATGACCTAGCCCTCCTCCTCCTCCAGGTGATGCTACAGGGAACAGCCTGACTCTCAATCACACAGCCACAGTTCATGGACTGCAAAGCACTGAGGACTTGCCCACCACCTTCTACCTGTAAGAGAACTGAGATGGGTGCAAAGGTCAGGGGTCCACAATGAGGGCTGTCACTTAATTCAAGGCTGAAAGAAAAGGTAAGGAATGGTACCTGGATCCAGCACCACTGTTATGTATTTCAGGCACTCTTCTGGTCGCTGGGCCTTCAGCATATTGGCAAGTGCCTTTTTCCTCTCTCGCTCCTGCTCCCGCTGCCCCTTCTGCACTTCCCGCTCTCTCCTCTTCTGCAACACAGCCTGACGAGCCCTCTCTCTCTCCTCCTGGCTGCGTTTTGACTTCTTCTGAGGAGGGGACATTTCTGAACTTGCCTCTGCCACCAGAGACCTGCTACTCCGGGCTGGAGAGTCTGACAGACAAACTAGAGGCTGGTGCAAAGGTATCCTCTTGGAATCCTGTATGGCATCATCTTGGTCACTATCTGACACTTCCCAGGATGAGACAGGTGTTCTTGTCTGGGTGTCAGAAGCCTTTGGCAGCAACTGCTCTCTGCAGTCAGTAACCTCTTGTTCATAGTTCTGATGGAGCACAGTACCCCTAGCTTTACACACTGCATCACAGCTACTCAGTTGCTGGGCCTCAGAAAGCAAAATACTAGTTTTGGAGGACTTGTTGTTCACCAATTTCCCCCTTAGCCTTTCAGACAAGGGGATTATCTCCTCTTCCTCCTCACTCTCGCTGCTTAGCCTTGCAATCACATCCTTACAAGAGCTGGCTCGGTCAGAATCCTGGCTGCCAGGGAACTTTTCCAACTCCGGGGAAGGAGGAGAGGACTCCTCAGAGTCAGAGCTGCAGACCACCACAACTCTCTCCTCTGAGGGAGGCTGCCAGCGGCGGCGGCGGCGGCTGCTGCTTTTTACCGCAGGAGACTGTTGCTTTAGGAAAGTGAAGTTTGGCAGCTCCTCGACGTCGCCCTCATCCGACTGCAAGGACATCGTGGTCAGTCAGTGCCTTCTAACGAGCAGCACGCAGCATCTAGGAACGGGAAGCAGAGCAATGAGGAGCCGGCTCCAGACAGTCCCCGGGCTGTGGCGGGGACCCTGAAGGGGCTGGGTAACTTCCTGACCAGTCACAACCTAATTCCGCAGAGAGGTGCGATTAGATCTCGGGCTTCAAGACCCAGAGCAATAAGCCAATTTACGGCCAGGAGGGGCCTCTCCCCCCGGCACGAGCCGCCAGGGCGGGTTCCCCGTGAGCGCAGGATACCCCCGAGGCGGGCTGGGGGGGGACGCGCGGGCTGGGGGGGGCCCAGTCCGCGGAGAGGCGATGGCCAAGGGAGCCACCCGCCCGCTGAGGCGCCCTGGGGAGGGTCCGTGCCGCCGTCTCCCCCCGCGCACAGACCCCCCACCCCCGCGGAGAGAACCCAGGCGTCCGAGCCTTGGCCGCGGCCTTTGCTGTGGCCCCGCCCTCACATTGAAACCGGCCGCCTCCGCCTTCTCTCCGTCTTTGACCGGAAATCTTGCGCCGGAAGCGGAAGCCGCTCCCCCGGAAGCGGAAGTGGTGGTGCAGGAGGATGGCGGAGCTGGGGCGGCTGCGGGGCTTGGTGGCGGTGAACAGGCTGCGTGAGTCGGCGGGGAGCGCGTCCGCACCCGGGAGGAGAGACCTGGGGGAGACGGGGCTGGGGCAGGGCTTGGCCTTGGTTAGAGGCGGAGTCCGCCTGGGGCGAGGCAGCGGCGGGGACTCAGGGGGCTGGGTGGGCCTCGCCCACCCTGATCTAAGTGCAGCCCGGGCGGGGGTAGGAAATCGCCCTTTCCCCGGGTGCGCCCGCCGCACTTGTGTGCGTGGAAGGCCGTGAGCCCGCGAGCCCGCTGACTAGCCTGTGGGCTCGTAGTGCCAGGAGGGGGCAGGGGGGCTGTTGTGGCGCCATCTCTTTGTGTCACAGGTGTGTAGTGGTTACAGCCTAACGGGAGGCTGCCTAGGCTTCAGAAGTGATGTTGGGGCCAATGAAAGTCGAAAACGTGGATGCTCTCAGGAAGGGTGGCACAGAGAGGTAGTTGTGGACTGGGTACCTGCTGTGATCTAGCGACAAGGTTGTACATGTGCCCATAGGTGCCAGATACCTTTGTAAAGCACTTTGAGGTCAGTGGATAAAAAGCACTATAAAAGAGCTAGGTATTATTAACAGCCATTGCCCCCCTTCCTTCCCTCCCTCTTTAGTTACCCCTTTTTTGCCCATTGAGCACTCTGTCTAGAGTTCTGTATCATGCCCTGATTCCTAGCAGAGCATCAGAAGTTAGAGTAGTCTGATGAGCTAATAGGACTAATAAAAGTATACCGTTCTGCCAGGTATGGGACATTAAAATCTATATGCCATGCACATCTGCCCATGCCAGTTATAGGTTGGGCTAGTTCTGCTGCCAGTGACATCATTAGAACTAGTGAAGTCACTGAAGTTACTCTGGTTCTTACATCTGTCTACCTGAGAGTAGAGCTGGCCCAACGTATATAAGATCTGACATGGGAGGAAGTAGGTATATGTTACATGTTACCTGGTTGCATATTGACTTCAGTGGAGTTACTTTGGTTTTACACTCATTGGCCTCTTGAATAGTGTGTAGTAGGGAATCCTTCTGCACCAGGTCAGGTTTATTTTTTTTACTGTTAACTGATGAATTGGAATGGGTTCAGGTGGGCCCTTTAACATAGCAGCCTTTGTGCCCCAAAAGGAAAATCCGAGTTCTCGTTTAAAAAAGTGTGTTGCCCCTTTCCCTCCCTGCCATCCACAGCATGCCCACTTCCTAATCTCCATTTCTCTTTGAAACTGGTTGTGGGCTAGGAGGTCAGATGGGGCCATTGGTTCTTTAAATGGATGGTCTGCCCTGCTTAACATGTGGGGCAAGTCAGGTGGAGGAGTTGGTCAGCTGGGGTTAGGAAGCTTTGATTATAGGAAGACTGGATCAGGGAATGGCTGCTAGTCTCCCTCTCAAATGTGAGCTCCCTGTTCAGATTCAAAGCTGGATCTGAGGAGGTAGGGACCGTAGGGTTGCAGCAGCTGCAGGGCTTCCTTTTGATAGAGCAGCAGCATGAACGTCACCACCGCCTCTTTTGCGCTGCTGGAGTGGCCAACAGGGGATTGTATAATGTGTCCCTCATGTCCACTGGCTGGTGGACACAGGAGGGAAGTTCCTTTTGTAGCAGGGACCACAGCATTTAGGGGGCTGGGGGCTCAGTGGTGCAATAACTGCTTTAGTATGAAGCAACCAGCTTGGCCTTTGGCTGGAGGCTGATCTTAACATTTTTGAGCAGGCCTCTAAAACCAATTTCACTGCAGGGCCCCATTCCCCCTCCTCCCCCCCCCACCACAGCAAAAAGAATATAAGCCCCCTGTAAACTTTCAACTCACCATCTTATAGCCAGAGGCAATAGGACACCCATCTCTATTGCAGTTTAAGGAACAGCTGCCTGGTAGAGAAACCACCTAGGGGAGAGTCCGTCAAATATTATGGAAAGGGAACTGTACTGGGTTGATAGGCGCTGGGCTGAAGTGGAAGAAAACAGGGACTTGGAGGAAGGAGATGGTGTATTGGACTGGAAATTTTTTTGAAGTAGGGGGCCTGGCATTGTTTCACCCAGGAGATTTCACACACATTTCCAACCACCACATCACGTGGTTGAGTCTCAGAATTTTTCATAAGAGGCCATGGTACCTTCGCTGCTGTTACTATCAGGGCAGACCAAGCCTGGGGCAAATGAGATGACTGGATGTCAGACTAATGACTTGTAGTTTCATTTTCTGTGTGTCTGTGATGTGCACTGACTGCTGTTTGGGTTTCACATGGAGTTTAAGAGGCTGGTTTTGACCAAAATGAAGCAAACTAAACCTAAATAACTTGGGGATCTGCTCATTTGTGAGACTGCCACTCTCTGTGCTCTGCTGCTGCATTTACAGTCAGCAGTGGTGCTCAAGCTTAAAATCCTCTCCTAATAAAAAACAGAGAGCTGCTGACAGGGCATTCTCCAGGAGGGGCTCAAAACTTCTGAATTCTGTCACCAGTTCATAGTGAGTTTGAGCAAATCCCTTAAGCTTTGTGTCTTAGTTTACCCATCTATAAAATGTAAATAGGTTTCAGAGTAACAGCCGTGTTAGTCTGTATTCGTAAAAAGAAAAGGAGTACTTGTGGCACCTTAGAGACTAACCAGTTTATTTGAGCATGAGCTTTCGTGAGCTACAGCTCACTTCATCGTAGCTCACGAAAGCTCATGCTCAAATAAACTGGTTGGTCTCTAAAATGTAAATACTTTCCTACTACACTTGATGTGATGTGGTTTTAACTGATATTTGTAAAGTGCTTTGATGTCCTCACATGAGATGCTGTACCAGTGCACAGTATGATTTAAAATATAAAATAATTACATTGGAGATCAAACAAAGGTAGTTAGTTTCTTAGATAAGGATTAAATTTAATCCCAATCTAGTAAAAATACTCTGCCAGGAGCTCTATAATCCCATTATTTTCTTTCCCCATTCCGCTGCTATTTCTCTAAGTTACAGCCCCTTTCTTTTACATAATGTATTCTAAACAAATGTAATACATTGTGCTTTATAAAGACATCCTCTCCCCCCCCCCCCCCAATCTTTGTGATTTGCAAAGTATGTGTTATAATGTGCTATTGCTATTTTTGAATAAGGAAATGAGACACTTGTGGCAACCACAGTTTAGTAACACACTACTTAGACATCTGAATAGAAGGATTTAGAGTAAAGGGAAACTGGTTGTTGATTGTATGAAAAAGAACTAATTATATCCAGGACACTTCTTATGAAGTAGAATTCACAAAAGGGTCAGACTTCCTTGATTTTAAACATTTGAATTGTATTTATTGACAATGGATTTTGTGTATTTGGTTTTTAATGGAAGAACTTTGTGATGTGAAAAGGCGACATGTTCCAAGAAGGAGAAAGATGAATCACTTACTGTAACAACTTTATTTTTTAAACCCAGGCCTTGGCTACTAGGGCATGTGCTTAAATTTATCCCGATTCAGGACAGCAATTAAATACTGTCCTGTATCGGGGTCTTGATCATGAAACTGTGCATTTTTACAGACACTAACTAAACCTCACAATTTGAGATTAAGTATTAATACCCATTTCACAGATGGGAAAACTGGGGCATACAATATTTGTGACTTTTCTCAAGTTCACTGAGTGAGTTAGTGGAAGATAAACTCCAAGTGTCCTGAATTTCAGTGCTGTGCTCGTATCAGTTGGCTACACTGACTGTTTTCTGTAACTGTTTCTGTAGCTCAGGATTTAAAGAGCATGGCCACAACTAATAGCAGAATGTTTGCATTTAGATGCACTACTTAGAGTTCTGCTACTCCATTTAGGTAGCGGGATGCTTTCTGAAGTGCGACTTGGTTGTGTGCAGGAGAGATACAATGGGTTAAATATGAATTATCGTTGTTATACATTTATTCCAAGGGCTTTTTTTCTGTCTTTGGCTTTAACATTTGTTTTGAAATGACACGACTGAGCTTCGAATTAATTTTTGTCCTTATTTAAAAGGAAATGTAAATATTTGCCCATTTTGAATTCATTGTTGTAGATATTACTTTTTTAAAACTTTTTTTATTTTTCTTCCTTCGAATACAGTTCTGGCTGCCCCGCAGGTGACTGCGGTTGTGGTGCGATGTGCATCCAAGAAGAGTGGGGGCAGCTCAAAAAATCTTGGTGGCCACAGTCCCGGCAAACGCTATGGCTATAAGAAAACAGAAGGTCGGTCAGTCGGTCTGTCCCGCTGCTTTATACGCTCTGGAACGTGCCCTCCCGTTGCCTGGTTATCAGGGACTGTTACATGTGAAACTGCTGTGTGTTTCAGAGTTCAGATGGGAGGGGTTGTTTGTGACTCTTTGCAAAAGAAAGAAACCTGAAGGTTTAACCACCATTGGCTACAACAACACTGCATACATAACCACCATTGTGAGAGTAGCCAGCAGGAGGCTAGAGTAACACAAGCTTGCTTCCAGATCTGCCTACGTGCAGGAAATTGAAATTACCAGTAAGAAACATGCCTTGGTTCTAATTTAACTTGTCTCTGGGGAATCTGGGAGGAGGAACACCGTAGGGGGCACCTGATAAGTTAAGTGCCCTTTCCCCTCACACTGTGCTCAGAAGCTGGGCATTTCAAGTATTGATAAAGAGGAGAATTATGAGGCTTAGTAGAAGCCAAAGTACAGATGCCTGTAACTGAGTGCCTAACAATTAGGGTGGGTTTGCTGATGGAAAAAACTGATGTAAAAGGCAATAAAAAAAAAATGCCTGCAGCAAACAGAAAATGCCTTGTGCCCTCAAACTAATCTTTTCAAAGGCTAAAACTGCTTTTTGCCACTGCTTATCAACTGCCCTGTATTCCCTGGTAGGAGCGTTCTTACTTCAAATGTTTTTAGAGTTTGGGATAATTCCTCCTTAGGAAACATCCCAACCAATGCTGGCTTTGTGAGCCCTTGAGCAGTTCTCATTCTGCCAGCACTCAGGCTATAGAGATGCTTCTTTTGTAATCTGAATCCATATCTCTCTGTTGCAGGTTCCTTTGTTCATGCAGGCAATACATTAGCCACCCAACGGATGATACGCTGGCATCCAGGGGCTCATGTGAGTTACTTTTTCATCTATTATAGCTCTCCACGGCGAAGTGCAGAATCCAGGCTTAGCTCTAGCAAGGCTCTTCCCTGTTTCCTAAGGTGCATTCAATAGAATCCTGAAATCATTGTTTCATTACCAAACGCTTTCTACAGTTCATTCAAAACCATGTCAGTGCATGAGCCAGATTTAGTAAACAACTGGAGAATTTTGACTATTACTATTGAAAGTTTTGCACATGAAGTTAAGGGAATCAGTTCTCATGCTTCAGGATTAGAATAATCCTCCCCACCCCCACAGTGTGCAGAATTGTCTGCAGTTCCCCAAGTGTGTTGTGTGGATTGCCTTCCTTTGAAACATCAGGTACTGGCCATTGCTGAAGCCAGGCCATCAGACTAGTGGCTTGGTCCACTTGGTTAAATGATACATAGTGACCTAAACACCGCCTTCCCTTTCTAACAATACACTGTTCATCTCTTCCAGGTGGGGATGGGTTGTAACAAGACTCTCTATGCTCTGGAGGATGGGATTGTGCGGTTCACCAAGGAGGTCTATGTGCCACCACCCCGCAGCCAAGAGAGCAGGGAAGTGATCTGTCGTCTACCAAAAGGAGTGGTGCTTTACAAAACGTTCATCAACGTTGTCCCCACCGAAGAAGTGGGGAGCTTCAAGCTAGTCACCATGCTTTGAGGCTCTGCTGCCTCATGCAGTAATGACTGATCACCTTGACAGATGTGGTACTCAATCAAAAAGATGTCTGGAGGACTCCTCTAGCTCTGAAATGACTTGTTGGCGACTCCAGTTTCCTGCTCCTGGAACTCACTGGATGTAAATTTGAGAGTTACAAGGTAACCCGGACTACCTTGAAGTTTTTTGTAGAAATATATATCCAATAAATGTTCTGGGATTCTCTAACAGCGTGAGGGTGTTCGTGGAATAAATGTAAAACAAAAAGGGCTCAGCAAAACTGCCTTTCCCTTCTGGACAGCTGTGCTCCAATCCAGCCAGATATACTGCAATTTCTGCACAGGAATTATCCAGTTCTAGGTACGGCCATTTTGATTTTCAGCATTCCTTGGAACGGCTGCTGTCCTAACTGCACCTGATGTACACTGGGAATTCCGGAAAGGGAATTGTGGGGCGGGGGAGGGAGTCAGTCCAACACTGGGAACTTGAGTTCTAATCCCAGCTTTGGCACCAACTCACTCTGCAGCATTGGGCCTCAACTTCTTCCCCAGTTTCCTCATTGGTAAAACCGGGATGATGATGATCACATCTTCAGACATTTACAAACATGAATTCTCATAACGTGTGTGAAATAGGAAAGCAGCTATTCCCATGAGACATGGGGAAACTGAGGCTCAAGATTGCTGAAGGCTCCAGCATCAGGATCATTACTCAGGAGTTACTGAGTCAGTCTAACAATGCCTTTTGGTATGTGCTAACTATAAGCATTGTTTCTAATAGGCGGTAGCAAATTGTGGTGGGGATCAGAGGCTGTATTGAATCCTTGTTGTCTCTCCCCCTCTTCTTAATGAAAGAATTTGCAGCATATTGGTAACAGTTCTAAACCTGCATGCAAGGAGTTACTGGGTTCCCAACACTGCAGTTTATTGGCATGAACAAGTACCAGAAGGAGCTGTCTCCACTGTTTGCAGTTATCATCTGAGGGGAAAGTCTAGGGAGACATAAACAACCAGCTCTGCTCACACGGTGAGCTCTGGTTGTACTGCGTGAAGCCTGCATCTTTGCCAGAAGTTTTGTTGTAAAACTCCTGTCCTCTAGGTAGCAGAGGAAACTCTAGGAGCTCCCTGTCCAAAAGACAGCTTCAGAGAATGAGAATAAAATGTTTTTCTGAATTAATCATGAAATAGTTTTAGAATTATGGCCATGTCCAATCCTGCCATGATGAGCATATTCAAAAGGGAAACTGCCACACTGTGGCCAAAAATAAAACCCTACAGTCAACAGAAATATTTTCATGACTTTCTAAAGTTTCATTCCAAAGCAATTTGTCTGGATTTTGAGTCCCTCCCATGTTTAATTCTCATGTTGCAGCATTGTGCAAGGGCAGGGGAACCAGTGACAAAATAAGGCCAGCTGACTTTGAAAATGTTTGATTTTAGTAGTAGAAGGTGTTAAACTTCTGTTCCTATAATTTCTAGCATAGTGGGCCTTTAAAAAAAAAAATCCTTATCCTTGCCTTCTGCCTCTTTAGTAAACGTCAAATCATTTTTTTAGGGAGTCCTTCATGCTAATTATATTTTGCACTTTCACTTACCTTGGACTTAAACCTAAACTGGTTGGTTTTATTTTTGTCCCTAGTTATTTTCACTTCCTGGTTCTCAGGCACTGGCACTATAGTGTTGTGTTTAGGTTCCACATACTGCAGAAGAGAATTTTCCTTTCCCTTCTTGGAACCACCTCCCCCCCCCCCCCAAAAAAAAGTGTGTAACTCCCAACTGGGCGAAGAAGTCTGTGAGAGCATCATACGCTTCAGCTGAAGGGTGAAAGAGGCGTAATCCAAACAACAAAACTTCAGTCTTGTCAGGCTGCAGCACTCGGTCACACAGCAGACATCTTGTGATCTGACTGGCCGTGTTTTATCTACAACATTGTAAACAACATTTTAAAAGCTTGTCCTGAAATACAAAAAAGTAATTGAACATCTGAGTTGCAGTTACATCAGCACTAGGGAAATTAGATGATCTGATTTCCAGAATTCAAATAGCCATTTGTTTATGAAGGGGAACTGAGTAACTTAGGTTGTCATCAGCATGGTTCTACCCTGGCACCTTTCAGGGTGAAGTCCCCTGTGGTTACATTAACTCTTTCCCAGCTGCTCACTGTGGCACACAGCTCATGCTGTTCTGAAATGCGGCTGTTCTCTGCCTTTGTTTACAGCATTTTGGGATTGTACAGCAAGTTGCTCCATGAGTCCTAGCCCTTGGTGAACCTTTATCTTGTCGGAACTGACAAGCCTTCCTCCACGTAGCGGTTTTAAATCCCCGAGGAATGTGGAGCATGGAGCTATGATTTGATGATAGCAGCTCTAGTACAAATACATTCATTCTGTCACTTGCAGGTCAGGATTCCCGCTGGTACCTGATAAGGTAAATGTTTTAACATAAGAAGTAGATAAGATAAAGCGTTTGAGGACGAGAGGCCTAGCTTCTGAGATTTAATTGAGTGTGTGACAGTAGCTGCTGCAGCCTCACAGAGGTGTATGTTACAGTGAAACAGCTCCCTGCCTTTGCTCCAGAGACAGTCCTTGGCTGAGTGGACCATCACCTTTGCTCTGCCCCCTCAAATACAACAGAAATGGCTGAGGATTATTCCATGGTCTTTGGTTAAGATAAGGTTACTAGAGTGAAAATGGTAGAGCAGAAATCCCCTCAGGTTTAGTTCACTGTTTCTGGGAGAGAGATGGCTGCTAAATCGATCCTGGTATTCACTCCACCTTCGTTCTTGTAGGGGAGTGAGTTGATGGAAATGTCCACTGCTTTGCCTGTGATTTGCACAAGTGGTTCTCAGCTGCTTGTGTGACTGAACGAAGGCATGAAGTTCCACTCTGCCCCTCCGGAAGGGAGAGACATCACAGGCCCTGCTGTCCTTGCCACAGAAGGAAGGAGAGGTGTTCCAGGGTTGATTCCTGTTCTACACAGCTGTGTTCCTTTGAGTTTGGTAGCTGATGGAAGCCTGGAATGTGTCCAGCAATCTGTGTCCATCTGGTAACTCTGACCCTGCTCCAGTTCCTGGGAGGGCTGGAGGATGCCTCAGGGCTTGCTCATAGGGAGGTGGCAGCTATTTGAGAGGAAAGAGGAATCCATTATTACACTGATTAGAAACACAGTGGCAAAGATTACTCCATGTTATAGAACAGGTTTACGTGAGTTCTTTCACACCATTGCCACAGCTCTGAAATTAAATACTCTGGGCCATCCATTAAACTCTTCGTAGAACAGCAGCACTTTTCACGTTGCCAACTAGATAAGTGTGCAGGAGGAGATTATAGGCCAACTGCAGTCTCTAAGGAGAGTTATGGTGGAAATCCAATGCAGCTATTACAGCCCATCCCACCCACTCCTACGGCCTGTCTCCTCATCCCCAGCTATGGCGTTTGCTGGTAAGTTCAGGGATCTGTCAGCGTTCCCCTTAAAAACCTTTTCTCAGGAAACCTTCCCTGTGAAACTATTAATTTCCTGTTAAAATAAGATTAGCCACTACATATTCCCCTCCCCCACCTATATATTTCTGGGCAGAAAATGCCAGCTGTTGCTTATATTTATAAGTATAAGCCAGAGCTGACTACTCAGGTTTTCAAACACCCCTCACTGTGGTATCTATGGCCCATATCCTCCAAGGTATTTAGGCCCCTAGCTCCTGCTGAAATCAGGAGGCGTTAGGAGCCTAAATATCTGTGAGGATCTGGGCTTGAGTGTTTAAAACATCCTCACTTCTGCACAGAAAATCAGTCTGAGGCAAGGTGCGTGGTAAAGAGCTAGGAGCCGGAACTCCCGCTCTACCCCCATCTCCCTCTGAGACAAGGCCCTTACCTTCTCTGTGCCTCAGGTTCTCTGCCTCACAAGGTGCTAGGAGGTTTAGTAAGTGCATGTAACGCACTCTGCGCATGAAACCTGCCCTTGGGAGGCAGGGCTAAATGTTGTTATAGGGTCAACTGCACTGATTCTTTTTTGGAGACAGTCTTAATGGCTCAACCTTTAAAGGAAGGAAGTCAGCAGAGGAATCCCACTGTATTATAAGAGTCTCAGATTTCCAGTCTGCCCCAGTCAACACTGGGTGTGGCAAGACTGAACCGATGCCATTTGGTACAGCAGACTTATCCCGCCTGGGGTGCTGCCCCAGGGCTGACCTCACCTGGATGTGGACACTTCAGACAGAACACCTGCTTTTCACTAGTCTACTGAGCGGGAGGCTTAAGGGTTGGAAGGTGAGCAACAGGCAAAGCCTCACAATCCAATAACTTATGAACAAGCCCAGGCAGGGGAAAAAGACATTCAACAGTAGCAGCAGCGAGGAGGGCTGCCAGCATAAGGAGAGGGAGAAAGGAAGACTTGGAATCCTGTTAGATCCCGAAGTCACATTCCCATCTTCAAACAGATGGTTCAGACCAGCAGCCCTGTCCCCTCTCCTAGTGCTCTGCAGATGCACTTGGGAGGGATCAATCATTAACCTGTAGAAATGTAACCACAGGGAATTTCCTGGAACCCAGGTGTGCCTTTCCCAGAGAGAAATGCTATCAGAGAAAGGCAACCTCAGAGAGAGAACAGAGTCCTCTGCTACTGCACGGCAGAGTGCTGGGGGAAGGCCTACAGGCAAACAGGATGGCACCGCTGCTGTGCTTCTAGACAGTTGGAGGCAGGATTTTGGCAGCTGAAGCAGCCTTCCACTCACCTCCGGGGAGGGGTCTACCCACAGTCCAAACCTCTCGGCAATCAGCTGATGGATCTCCCGCTGCCGATCCTTCTTCCGCACGCTCTCGTAGCTTGGCAAGCGCAGCTGCTCCCATGGAGGGAGCTGATAGCTGCTGGGGGGCCCAACGCAGAATAGTTCATCTCCCTAGAAATACCCAATGCCGCCAAGCATGGAAACAGGTCATATGACTGTCTGAGTCCGTCAGCACCCCTAGTCTGCTGGGAACTCCATGGCCCAGCATGCCTCAGCCCAGGAATTCTGTTCAGGATGCCAACGCTTAGAGTACCCCCACAGAGACAGCTGTCTGGGGAGCCCTGTTTCTAACGCACCCACACCAGCACCCCATGATGATGGTGCCCCAGAGTTCTCACTGCAACCCCAGGCCTGCAGCACCCACACCAAGGAGATTCTGTCTGGAGCTTCATGCCCAAATCATTTTTGTAATAGGACAATTCTCTCTGGCATCCTGCACCCACGTCTAAGGGGATTTTATCCAGATCCTACACCCAGGAATTGCCCCACACCCAAATACCCTCCCCTGCACCCCAAGATTCCCCCGGCCTCCATACCCAAAGCATCTTCCACTATATGACATGATCTCTTTGCAGCCCGGTTGTAATAACTGGGCCTAGGAATTTACCCTAATTGTAAATTCAAGTGTAAGAAGTTAGTAAAGTGCATAAAATATCACAATAACCCATAAGAGTTGCTGGGAAAAGGTGCAAAAGGGAAACAGGCTGAATTGGTACAAACAAAAAGGCCTACAAGGACCGTGTTAAGATCATGCCTGGCACACAAGAAGGGTGTGGAACTGGAAATCAAGGAGCCAAAATTGGTGTGTTGGAAATTAGGCCTAATTGCTGAATAATGAGAGGATAGACTATTCTGCCCATCACTCCCTTTTGGGGTCCTTAAAAGACAAAGACTTTGGGAGGGAAATCAGAAGCTGTCTGCTGACGACTGTTGGCTGGAGGATGGGTGGACAGGAAGTGAGCTTTACCATCACGCTGCAACCTTCACCTTCTCCTGGGACTCCAGGATCCACCATTACACCATTGGGCCTGCCTTGTCCGGACCCTGAAAACTGTCCTGATGTGAGAGGGACCCGGATGACTGCCTTTTCTAGCTTTGTTAGGTTTTTCCTCCCCCCTCTGGTGTGTGTTTATCTTGTGTCTTTCAGGAAAATGGGATCAGACTTTAACAGCTCCAGTTATGATCATCGTTCATACCACCTCAAAGGCTATCATAAATAGGAGGGGGTCCTTCCAAAAGCTGTCTGTGGCTAACGGGAAAGGGAACAAGGGGTGTTGTTAAAATGGAAGCCTCGCTTAGTTCTTTACATTGCAAATGTTGTCACCATTTTTCCTTTTCTGTATCTTTAATAAAGGGTTAAAAAGATTTGTAATGGTGTGTTTGCCGTGGTACTAAGCAGACGGAGCTCTTTGTATATCACACCCGGAACGCTGTTTAAAACTTTAATGTTGGGGCAGCAACAGTGTCACGTTAAGACTGTTGATTCTCTGGGCCCATTTATTCCATCAAAATTAATACAACAGCTCTCTCCCCAAAGCACTCTTACCCACCCCATCAGGGAAGACACCGTACCCTCACCTGCACCCCAGGATTCTCGGCAGAGCTCTCCAATTGCTGTGTTCCTGATTGGGGTCCCACCAGCCGCTGGTTACTGCTGAAGTATGGAGGAGGACAATCCTATATGGCATGAGGGGACGGGAAAGGAAGAGAAATGAATACAAGGTGAGAGCCCATCTCTGGCATTCGGTGTGCGTGCCGGGGGTTAGGGAGGCGCGCAGTGTGCTGACCGCAGGCAATAACACTCCCACCTCTACTATAGTACCGAGACCTTATGGCCTGTGGCTTAAGAGGGCATTCCACGCTCCCAGCAAGAAGCCGTGCAGCTCTGTAAACAGTCCTGAGATTTCCCCCCTGGGTCTCCCATTCTGTTTGGCTTTCCTGCCTAGTTACTCTCTACCCCGTCCCTAGCTCAGTGCTTGCTTTTGCTCCCTGTGTCCACCATTCACAAGTGTGTTCCCTTTGGCAGCATTCACACATCTGGTCAGGCCAGCAGAATTAGGGCTGGCAACCAGTTGTCCATAAGAAAGGACAAGCCTGATTCCTATTTCTTTTAAGCCTGATGTCTACACCATTAAGCCATCATCTCCTGGGTGGAAATATCTGGCCTCCATGGAAGACTCTGGTTCACACTTCAGCAAGGTGGACTCCACCCATTGTCCTTACAAGGGGGAAAGGTTGAGTTCCCTGTGTGGGCCTTTAAGATATGACTTTAAAAGCCTGGGGTCTGTTCTCTATGAATGTTAAAGACCTCAAGGCACTTAACAAAAAATAGCAGTTTGCCCTAGAACCCTTGGCCAAAATTTCTCTGCCCGTCATGGCTGCACAATATAATGTGTGCTGCTACCCTAGGCTATAACGTAACCTACTAAAATGAAGTGAAAGGTGTTAATCTGTGGTCTTGTCTACATGGGGAAGGAGGGGATAGGGGATGATGGGGTGGGAAATGAAAAGCTTTTTGCAGTGTGTCTGATAAAGTGCTGTATGTAAGCTGTGCCAGTAGCGTGCATACGGAACGCCTGTTGGGTTTTTCAGTTTGCATCGCATGTACCCACAGCAGCAGCTTGTTGTGCATTGGGGGCGTTGCATTCAAGAAGCAATGGGCTTAAATTGCATAAGGGAGGTTTAGGTTGGACATTAGGAAAAGCTTCCTAAACCATCAGGGTGGTGAAGCACTGGAACAAATTGCATAGGGAGGTTGTAGGATCTCTTTCATTGGAGGAACTTAAGAACAGGTTATTCAAACACCTGTCAGGAATGGTCTAGTTATTACTCAGTCCTGCCTTGAATGCAGGGAACTAGATTAGATGACTTCTCGAGGTCCCTTCCGGTCTAACACTTCTATGATTCTTGCAGGGTATAATGTGGTCTTCTGCATCACTGCACAGCAAGGTGCATCCTGGAATTGTTTTCGCTGTGAACTGTGGGAAGTCAGGTGGCTTCAAACTTTTGAAAACTCCCATGTCTTCACCCCCCTGTTTCCTTTGCGGGTGGGCTAGCACCATTTTCAGATTCCTGTTGGCCAGCATGGACCCAGCAATGCTCCCGTTGTGATGACAGCCCCAAGTACATAGAAGCTGCTTGGGCTGTATTTCAGAACTCACAGCCGGACACATTTGGCTGTGGAGACTGCTCACCGCTGAGAGCCCGATGTGGCGGCAGCAGCAGGAGGAGATTCAGTGGCGGCGGGCCAAAGGTGAGGAAGAAGAGGAGGACACTGAGCAATTAGTACCAGAGGAGCAGTTCCTGGATCCGCCCCACACTGGGCAGTGCCGTTTCTGGGCTTGGATCAGAGGAAGGTGGTCACTCCGCAGACCTGGGATGACCAGCGAGAGAATTTCAGGAGGGGAAGGGCTCCCTTTTTTTGAGATAGGTACTGAAATACATGGAGCTACAGCAGGGCCCCATACCCCGGATTTTCATTATTTGACTTTGCTGTGGGCGGGGGTAGTGTAGAGGCTATGGCTGAGGAATGCTGCCAGCCACCATTTTGAGATGAGGAACAGGTGTTTTGAGGGGAGAGGAGCAGGAATTTCCCAGGCAGGACAGCGGAGGGAAGGGGAAAGGAAAACAGGCAGATGGGTATGTGCCCTCCACAGCGTGGATTGGGAATGGCAGATGGTCAGGGCTTTGGCATGTAACAGAGGCCAAGTGCTTGCATGGAGCAGCCACCATCTTGGGACTATAGAGGGGGGCTGGGGTGGGGGGAGCGGAGAGCAAAAGCAGAAAGGAGAAGTGGGGCGGGGGCTGGAGACACTGAATGCTTCCTAGCTCACATCCGCTGCAGCTACGGGGCCCCTGGAACAGAAGCTAGCTCAGTTAACACAGTACCACCACCACACTGGACAGGCCGCTATTTACACCCCAAAGTTCCCTCCACTCCAGAGGCTCTTCCCTCTTTGGTCCTGGCCTGAGTTGCTGGCTAGGACTGAGCCGGAGTCCTGCCCTGCAGCAATGGGCCTGGCTTTCAGTCCCAGTCCGAGTCCCAACCAGATCCTGGCTCTCAGGTGTCATCCGGCTCGTTCTCCAATGAGCCCTGCTGCTTGGCCTCGGGGGCAGGGGAGGGCACACAGGTAAAACAGGTCAGGAATGGTCGACTGTAAAGCAGCACAGGGATAGCTTGAAGAACGCCAACAGCAAGGCGCAGCTGTTGTGCGCACACGACCCACAGACTGAACTAATTCCATTTGCAGCAAACTTCGTCCATTTGCAAGAGGACTCCAGAGTTTGTGTAAGTGTGGAGTTAATGCGCTGTGGGGCCTTGCAGTATGCATAGGCTAGTGTTTTAGAAGCGGATTAACTCAACTTGAACCGGTACAAGCCCTGTGTTTAGTACGGTAGTGGTAAATGGAGTTTTCAATCAAGTTAAGCTAGTTTGACTGAGCTACCTGGGGTGGGGAGAGGAGGGGAAGCACCTTTCCCCTAGCATAAATAAAACCAGTACGAGAGGTAAGTCATTTGCTTGTCCACACAGGAAAAGTTATTTCAAAATAAGATACAGCGTGAATTTAAAGTGCAATTGTTACTCTGGATAGTTCCAGGTATAGACACACTTACTCCAGAACAAGAGTTCCTTTTCCTTAATCCACTTTGGAAATGGATTAAACACACATGAATGAGGCACTCTTATCCTGGCATAAGTGTCCACATGTGGTGCTATTCCATAATAGCAACTGCACTTTAAATTCACACCCTACCTTACTCTGATATAACTTTCAAGTGTAGACAAACCCTTACTCTGGACTAAGAACATTGGCATAGGACACCATTCTGCAATAGCTACTCTGGTCAATTTCCCCAATAAGCCGTTGGTGGCAGGGCCAGAATTAGAGCTCCGGGCAGTTTCCTGTTCCCAGATATGTGCTCCAACTATACCCATCTCTTCCAGCAAAGAATAACTTCTCCACACAATCTCCAGGTGAAGCGAGGAGGCAGACTGTAATTGCCCTCACTGGAATTTGGCCAAGGCCAATCACTCACACGCTTGTGAAAAGTGTCATGTGATCTTTACCAATTACAAGTGGTCAGGGTTTTATGTTTCATCCACTCTTTGTTTCTCTTCCTGTTGGAATCAGCGTATTTATAGCTCTCTCTCCAACAAAGTGGCTCTGCAGAAAGGGCATTGTGGGGATCCCATTGTCTCTTAATGACTTCAGAGAAAATCTGATTGTTTACTAGTCAACATGTTTTTTTCTCCTAATTGCCAGCCCTGCAAGATCAGCCCTGGATCTGTAAAGGTGAACTGCAAAGCAAACCAAAGATTTACTTTTGCTCTTTATTGCTCATAAAGACTATCTCACCTGGTCGACACATACTTTTTGTACACTTTAACTATGTTGGTACAGGGTACAATTTTTTAAAAACTGAAATAGTTAAATTGGTACAACCCCCAGTTGGTTGAACTTATAAAGGTGCATTACATCCATATAGCTTATTCCCCTTTCCCATATGGCAGCAAGCTATACTGATATGAAAGTACCTTTCACCAACATAACTGTGTCTACAGTAGGGGAAGGGGGATGGACGGTATTGCTTTAACCAGAGTGGTAGACTTAAAGTGGTACCACTTGTGTGTGTGGACAAGGCCCCAGACATTTCCCTGCTTGTTTGTTTACATGCAAATATCAGCTCCTCACTTCTACTGTCTCTGCAGAGGACCCTGACAAAACACATGGAGAGCTGAAGAGATACAAGCCTGGTCTTCACTACAAACAAACAAACAAAAGGAGGGGGTGTCATTAACCGGATGTAGAATTCTAGTGCACAGAAGGCAGCCTGCAGTTTTCACATGAGTTTGGAGATCAAGATAAACCCTAGTCACCAACTTGACCTGATAACTGAAGTGCAGCCTTCTCTCGAAAAGCTTTTACCCTGAGATAAGGACACACCTTTCTTGTAGTGAAGACAAGGCCATATACAGACTAAAGGAATCCACATCCCCTCTTAGTAGGTGGGTAAGGAGAGGTGCAGCCTCATATTTGGGGGTCCTCCAAAGATCCTCTAAAGTCCTGTACTAAAAGATGTGACATTTCAAATGTAAACCACAAACAGCCCCTCCCTACGCAAGAGTGCCTTTTGCGGTTCACATCGGGCTCTTTCTGGATTGCATATCACCACTCTGCACTGACAACAGAAGAGGGAAGTAGAATTTAGTTCTCTAGATTATGCACAAGCCAGAATAGTATCCAGCTCACTCTCCCAAAGCCAAACTAACAGGTCACCTGATCCCTATCCCCGAAAACACAGGGCTGCTCCTGCAATACACTGGTTTGACAATTCCCAAACAGAGGGTTTCCCACCACTTCCCTTGGGACACTATTACCCAGCCTAATCCACCTCAATGGTCAGAAACCCAAGCAGGGCTCTGAATCGCCAGAAAGAGCAGATCTGTGGCGTGAGATGGTGCCATGATCGCTTTTCTCACCACAACTGTACTGGCATCTGCTTGACATGCATGAGGGCAGCTGCTCACTACCTGTGGGGAGGAACCCATTCTGCTGGGGTCTCCTGGGGGCTCTCCCCTGCAGGGGAACATGGAGACTCCACAAAGAGCAGGTGTGACAGGTGCGTGTGCTGAAGCCTGCTGAATATTCACATCTCACTGGCAACAGGAGGCCAACCTCCACGAGCAGAAGCGCGCCTCCTCGGAACAACAGAGAGGAAAGGGGTGAAGTGATCCAGCTGGGGTCTCCTGGCCCCCTCTTGCTGTGCAGGGAAAGTCGGCAAAGCAGCCATTGTTTCCAGTATGATCTGCTAGTGGGAGTTCAGCCTGTGATGGCACTTACTTCAGTCGGACTCTGGCATTTGCCTTTCACTGTCTGAAGAAGTTTCTCTCTCTCTCAGTCTAGTGCCCCTCCTCCCCTGAGCGGATATCCCTTTGGAGCTAGGACTGGGGAAAATTCAAATTACTTCTTGGCACGTGGTACCCATGTGCGTATCTGCATCCTACCCTGTATCTATCGGCCTCATACCCTTCCAAACTGCCCCTCCTCTGGAGCTCCAAGCCCTGCTGGCATTGGAGGTCAAGACCTAAAGCTGTCCCCTGAAGCTAGGTATACATTAGACATGAGCAATGGGGTTCCGGCTCTGGCTGGCTCCCTCAGCACAAGCTGTGCGGTGCATAAAGCAAGTTGTAGACATACCAGCGGCAGAGAGTGGCCCTGTCTTCTATTTCCACTGTGCTTCACAGTAGCGTGTCCTGCTGTGGCCCTTTCCCTGTGAAGAGGAGAGCAGCAAAGCCTGGCTCTGAACACCAATGCATGAAAGACAGAGGAGAGGGAACTCTCTGTTACTCTGTGAAAATCAACCACTGCAGAGGTCAATCACTCAGAGTGTTCTCGGATACTCATCTCCTACCTCCATGGTGTGCCCCCGATGGGCTGCTTTTGATCACTAACTCTACAGTCAGGCAGGTTTGGCCGCAAGGGTCTCTAGCTGGACTTTGTTTGGAGAGAGAATGAGCGATTAGCAGAGAGGATGGGAGTCCTCCGCGATCATTCAGCAAGAGAGGACTATGAACTGGGCCAAGCCACCGTCCGGCATCGCACTGCAAAAAACGAGGCCCTTCCACACTGGCTGGTAGACCAAGCCGTACCAGGGTACTCTAACCAGGCTGCTGCATGGTTTCCAAATCGCAGCTCATCTCCAAACCAGCACATCACGGAGATGCCAGGGATTTGCTCATATTCAAGCAAGGGTCAGGGCACAGCGTGTTAGCTGGACAGCCAGACAGGTGGGCAGGATACTTACATAGTGGCTGGGACTCTGAAAGAAACGGCAGGAGCAGAGGAACTGGCAGCACAGGGGGTCCCGGTGGTACAAGAGCAGGAGCAGCACCAATATCGCCACTACGAACACAGACGAAGAAACAGCTGCCAAGAGAAGAGAGAACAAGCAAGCTCACCACCCGGCCTGGAACGCCCAGCAGGTCACAACCAGCCTGGATGCTCCTTAAACCTCCCCCTTTCTTTCTCTATCTGGCGCTCCAGGAAAGGAGCCAGGTGGCCGACACATAACTATCTGCCAGCCCGTTTCCCAGGAGCAGCTGCCTCTCTCCTTTCCAAGGACATTTAAAGCCCCACTGGGGAGTGGTATCTCTGTCTGCAAGCATCCCTTCTGTGCCGCTGTGGGGGGGTCCTGTACTGAAACTGACTCCGTGCCCACTTACCCTTCATTTGGGCAGAATGGAACCAGCCCTAATACAGATCAGAACAAGCAAGTAAACCATTGCCTTTCAGCTGAGGATCTCACACCCCTTCAGCTCCTGATGAAAAGCACGGTATAAGAGCTAGGTATTATTAATTAATTAATTAATTAATATTAATTCTCATTCATTGTCCCAGCTCGTAACAGGCTGTTTGCATGCGAGGGAACGGGATGAGCAAGTTACTCAAAGTCAAGAAGTGCATCAGCAGAAGAGAGCCAGGAGTAGAAGCCCAGAGCGTGGCCCCACAGTCCCCTGCTCTATCAGACCACATTCCTGCTCTAGCTTTCACACAAGGGCTCTCTCTCTCTCTCCCTTACTTCCATGCCTGCAACCTGGAGAGGGCTGGAAGGTGAGATCTTGTGTTAATTACACAGGGGCAGAGGGGTTGAGGTCACAAGACAGCAGGAGAGGCTGACTAGCACAGCACATTAGTAGAGAACTGACACACTGGCCAGGATCAGAGCTCAGGGTTCTGCATCTCCCTGGCTAGATCACTGACACAAAGCACAGGACAAGAAGGAGCATTTCCCACAGTCCTCAAGAGAGGTAAACCGCTAGACCAGGACTTCTGAGTTCTATTCCCAGCTCTGACACTGACAGGCTGCGTGGCCTCAAGTGAGTCACTTAGTCCCCTCCTCCATCCCCGCATTCTGTGGATGCAGAGGGTAATATTTCCCTACCCTGCAAGGATGCTGTGAAATTTACCGTAATACAGTTGCGTTTGTAAAGCCCTTGTGAGATCATCTGGCGAAAGGTGCCCTAGAAGGGCTTAGTATTGCTATTAAGCAGCTTTAGATGTTTGCCAATGTAGTAGCAAAAAATACGGGATTCAGGACTCGGGTCTTGGCAGGCACGTTAAAAAGGGATTTATTTCCACATACGATGTTTAGAAAGTGTAGCGTCTCATCCAGTCTATCTCTGGGATCTGCAACAGATTTTATTTGTGAAACATTTCAGGTGAGACCCCCCTGACTCAGAGATCACACTCCCACATGGACAAAAGGATCCAATCTTCCTCCCGGATGGAGTCTTTATGGAACATGTCAGCTGGCAAGAGGGAATTATTTCCCACTCCACCATATGGAGTCAATACAGATTGACAGAACGGGCTGCCTGCCGTTTCTTTATGGGCTGGAATAGTGTGTCTGCTTTTTAATGGGTCACCTGGAAACCGGGCACTTCAATGCTACTTGTTCTGAACAATATGTGATGGCCACATGATAAAACCCAGGTAAGCAGATGGTCATTTCAAGGCAGACCAATTAACACAAGCACAGCTGCCCCAAGCTGGCATAGGGAAAGGCAAAGTTCTCTCCCCCTAACTGGGGCCTCTCAAAAAGTGTATCAGAGAAAGGGGGAAAAACCCTGAATGTTCCCAAAAGAAAAGCACCTGGTGGAGCTCGCCCCTCACACACACTCTCCATGCACATCACTGGTTTTTCAGAGGTGCTGTGCACTTGTAGTTCTGATTAAATCAACGGGAGTGAGGGGTGCTTGGTCCCTCTGAAAATCTGGTTATGTAGGGGGAGGGGAAGGTGCTCTCCCTCTCTCCCCCCCCCCCCCAAAGTACCTTTCACAGCAACTCAAGAAAGTAGCATTTCCCGACCCTGATTGCACAGACATGGCACAACAAGGTAAATGCAGCACTTGGGGAGAAATGAGTCCCCCCGCTCCCGCGGACCCCAGTGCTGAAGAGATGATAATGGAGCCTGGAAAGCCCAGGAAGAAGGGAACAAAAGGGATTTTTCCTTGGGGGAGGGAGGCACGTTTGAGAGTTTTGTTGTTCTCCGCAAGGGGCTGCAGTAAGAACTGCTCCTCACTTCCCACCCCAGCGAAAGGAACACAAAGAGACAGACGAAGGGAACACAAAGAGACAGACGGGTACTCACTTGCAGCTATGATGATGGCCACTACATTGGCCTCCATGGAAGTGCTGGCCGTGGGAGGAGGTGTTAGCACATCGCTGGGCTGGGTCATCTCTGGCATTGTCCGACGTGATCTCTCCTTCTGCTTCCTGGCTCCTCACACAAACCAGACGTGGTTACACGTAGAAACCCCAACCAGGCTTTGGAACGAGCCCCCTCTGGCCTTGGCTCAGCCACCTCCTAATTAGCCTCACTCACTTCTCGGCTGAATCCAGTCTCTCAAAGCAAGTTGACCTGGCCTTATTTTCTCCACAACAATCAACCCTGTCAACTGTTGCTGTCTTCTGCCATTCAGTCCATTTTGTTCTCATCTGCTAATGTGACCCGGTTCTCGAGTCATGTTTTCCCGTTCCTCTAATAAGCAGACCCGGGTCTGTGGTGGGTCCTAATTACACAGCTCCTTGATAAGGTGGCTGGGTTCCGCTCTCTCCTTTCCTTGACCCCTGAACTTGGTTCGGCTGAGTTCTGGTGCCTTCTTCCTTTGGTAGCGTGACCAGTTCCTGGTGGATTCCAGTTGCTTTTTCCTTTTTGTATTTTGACCTGTTTCTAATGGCTTCTGGAGTCTCCTCCTCCTGGCCCTCTGCTTCTGATCTCTCCTTCGCTTGATGCACTGGCCTGGCTCTGCTGGGTTCTGGTCTCCCCTTTTCCTGGAGAAAGTTATTTGCTGTCAGCAGTGTTTGAATTGGGCCTCACCTTCTTTCTCCAAATAATGTTATATGGCCCGGTTCGGCTCGGAACCGGTAGTCCGTCCTTGGGGAAGCCCTTCAAAGATTCAATAACTTCTGGGCCGGGCCGATTTGTTCTGGCACCTCATCTTGGACCGAGCAGCGCATCTCTCTCCCACATGACCGAACTTCAGGCGCTGGATCAGTCTCGGGACAGTCAGACTCACCGGCAGCTGATACCTCACGGACTGGACCAGACCGAACCGAACCAGCCTTCTGGGCTCCGGGCCAGGCTCGACCAGGTACCGCCAGGCTCACGCGTAGATCTTTGCACCTTCCACCTCTTGCCCCACTCCGGCTCTCTCCTCATTGGCTGCTGAATCATCCCGCTGGGCTTTGATTGGTTCAAAGTGAAAATTGCTCCATTCTCCCAATGGAACCTTGTGTCGGCGGCTGCCATGGAGACGCAGCACGTGGGGAGGAAGAGAGAAGCTGTTCCACGCCTCCAGCTCCCCATTATCAATGGATTTTATTGTGCATCTTGGTGCGGCGATCAGCCTGTAGGTTACAGCTGCACTGATCTCCCCTTAGGTGTAATGCAGCCTCAGCGAGCAGCACCTCTTCAGTCCATGCAGGGTTCAAGAGGAAGATTCTGCTGCAGCTATACTGGAAACATCTAAACATATTATCCTCCTTACCGCAAATACTTTGGATCCCCTTTCCATAATGGCCTTCCCCAGTGCAAGCTCTGTTTAAATAAAGGAGGGGAAAATACAAAAGCATGACATACTAAGTGTCTCACTGAAACCCATGACAAAATCCTCCTACATTGAGAGATGCTTTAAAAATACCCGTCTCTCTCTCCAGCTGAATGAGACCCGTCAGATGAGCCCTTAACTTACATCCGTATTGGAAAGGAAAGGAGGACGTCTCCCCAGGACTCTTAAGAGCTGCTTTTCGATATGTTAATCCACCCCCCAAGTCCCCAGAAATCCTCATTGCCCTTGGAACGGAGGCTGCTCCTTTAAAGAGATTTTAGGGTTTGCAATGGATGCCCAGAGCTCCCTCTGCTGGAGCTACACCGTATGGGTAACAGAACAGACACAGAAATAGTCACTGGTTAATGTTGGAACACAAGTGCTGTACAAATCATAGAATATCAGGGTTGGAAGGGACCTCAGGAGGTCATCTAGTCCAACCCCCTGCTCAAAACAGGACCAATCCCCAGTTTTTGCCCCAGATCCCTAAATGGCCCCCTCAAGGATTGAACTCACAACCCTGAGTTTAGCAGGCCAATGCTCAAACCACTGAGCAAATGTTAAGTAACCAATCAGACCACGGTGCACAGGTCATTGTTTCTGCAAATGGTCTTACACGCAGGATAAGGGTGCGTATTATCATCAACCTCAAACATTTAAAAATCGTGAGTCAAGCCCCACAAATCATGAGGTGAAGTGAGCTGTAGCTCACGAAAGCTTATGCTCAAATAAATTTGTTAGTCTCTAAGGTGCTACAAGTCCTCCTTTTCTTTTTGTGAAATCATGAGGGTTGTTTTTTGTGTGTTTGTTTTTTAAATAGTGTGGCTTCTGCTTCAGGCCTTTAGGGTTCATGTTCTCCAGCTTTTCTCCACAAACCCACGGGCTAGAAAACTTAAGCTCTCTTTTTTAGAAGCAAGAGGTTCAGGAAATTGCAGGACTAAAAAAAAAAAAGAAAAAAAAGCCATCAGCTACTACAAGTTGCCACCATTGTAAACTTACCCCATTCATTGTACCTAAGAACCAGATTCTTTCCAAATGTCTGCAAAAGAGTTTGAGCTTCCCTCTTGCTCCTAGAAAGGAGTCCCTCTCTGTTAGGATTCAGACACCTTGGGAGGAGATGCTGGGGAAACATCAGAGCGATTGACCAGCACCTTTCACAACAACTAAATACCCTTATTATTTTCCTTGAGCTCATAGCAGTCTTGATGTTTGTAAGATGCTCCTGGGGAAGAAACAATGTTCTATTCCATGTTCTCGGTAAGTATTATTTCATATTTCTGTTGCAGTAGCACAGAGAGGCCCCAGCATGGAAAGGGGCTCCATTGCACCAGGTCCTTCAGAAACACGTAGAAAACCCAGATCCCCACACTGAAGCTCTTCCAGCCTAAAGCCAATAAGCAAAACCCAGAGTGGGAGAAAGAAAGACAATCAAAGAGATGCATTTGCAGTACAAAAATAAATTAAGTGCCAACGTCGCCATCTCTCCCTATCACTAGCTGGCTGGTTTCTTTAAGGTGTCATGACACTGCTGCGTGTAGGACTTGAGAGATCAGTTCAGGGACAGCCTTCCACACGTAAGTGGCAGCATGGAAGAATGGTTTCAGAGTAGCAGCCGTGTTAGTCTGTATTCACAAAAAGAAAAGGAGTACTTGTGGCACCTTAGAGACTAACCAATTTATTTGAGCATAAGCTTTCGTGAGCTACAGCTCACTTCAACAGATGCATTCAGTGGAAAAAAAAAAAAAAAAAAACCATGGAAGAAGTCTTCCAGTCCAGCACACAGGGAACAGGAGTAGGCCTCAGGAGACCTGGGATCTATTCCTGGCTCCTGGCTTGCACTGACGTGCTGTGTGACCTTGGACAAGTCACTTCACCTCCCTGTGCTTCTGCTTCTCCTCCCACCCTGTGTCTGCCTAGTTAGACTGCAAGATCTTCAGCGCAGGGTCTGCTTGTACAAACCCACACTAAAGCACTTGGCACGCTGGGGCTCTGATCTCAGTTAAGGCCACTTGGTGCTGCTGTAACACAAATAATAAAAATGAAGTCACAACACTAGCAGAGAAAATCCACCCCAGAGGATTTTAAAATCCACCGAAGAAACTTCCTCCACATCTTAGCCAGGGTGAACGTGGGCAGCATGTTTAAAGGATAGCACTCTTGAACTAGTTCCCATTCAAAACCAGGAAGGAACATAAGGTTACGCTGGGGCAGAGTAGGCATGGCTGTAGCTATGCACAGAAGATCGAACAAATATGTGAGAAAAACATAGAAGCAGCTTTTGTTTAATTGCATCTGATGTTATTTACCCATTACATGGGAATGGTCTCTGTAGTGCTGTTACACAGTCTGTTTCCTGAATGCTTTGAAACCATGGAACGTTTCCTTTATCAGCTCTCCTTAGACTCATTAAAAGATGGTTCTGACACGGTTCAGGCAGGCAGCTAGTTCTATGCACCCTCGGGTGTAGCAACGCCCAGGGTGGCTAAGAAAGGGGATATGAATGTATTAATAGGAGCCAGCGCTTCCCTTGGACAAGTTCCACCTGCTGACAAACATTCAGGAATCAAGCCTCACTCCACCCTTGCAAGTGAAATATTGTCAGGAGCATTATTGCCCTTCTACGCTCAGGGAAACCGAGTCACTAACGTGTGAAATGACCTGTACAAGGTCCCAAGGAGTCCGTGTATGGCGCAGAATAGAATCCAACACTCCCGACATCTTGCCAGTGCTCCCTCAACTCTATGAATATAAGTTTTTATATAGTGCCTGTCACCACTGAATCTTCTTATTAGGGATCAAATGGCAATGGGGAAACACTGCATGGTATAAAATCTCCACCTCTGCCCCCAGAGGCATTCTGGGCCAGCAATTCTCATCCCATGGCTTCCAAAGGGCCCAACCCCACATACAGCTTGCCTCTTGGGTTCAAATTAGGCCACAAGCAATGGCCAATGCAGAAGCAACAGTTGCCCAGGGAAAAAAACAGTAATAAAAAAAACCCAACAAAACACGGGGAGGCAAACAGCACCGGATGGGTAGCAGGGAGAGCTACAGAACGAGGCTTCCTGAAATGGGTGACTGATGGATGCTGAAACTCCCTAAATAACACTCAGTGAGTTTCCAGTCTTTGAGGAAGGTGTTAACAGAGGTTGCTGTGCAAAGCTGTTCCAGACTTTCATTTTCTTCCGTGGCCCCCTACAGCCCCAGTCAAGAGAGTGAGCAGATGTTTAAAAAAGGGTAACTGATACAGAGGGAGTGACTGTCAGTTCCTCAAGGGATTCCCCAGGACAGGCAAGATGGATGGGGCCAGCTGATCTGGCTCTGGATCGCATCTCCATAGGAACCCCGGCGGTATTTCCAGGAAGCGCGGGAAGAACTGACGCACAGTACCATAGAGATACAGCTATATTTGTGGTGGTGTTGCATATTTAAGACAACTTTACATAATGCTTCTGACACAAAGCTTTCGGTGTTACCTCTTTGGAACATGGTCCAAGCCCTGCATAGTTTCTCCCACTTATTTCCAAATACCAGGTTTACTTGTATAACACTTTCCAGGCCGAGTCCCTTTCCAGCCCCAGTGCTATTGCCCCACGTACCCAGCGAAAAGAGAGGGGATGGAGGCGGGGGGGGGGGGGGGGGGGCATAGGCACAAGCATCGTCTCAGTCCTCACTGGGATCATCTGCCAGAGGGGTATGGAGGTCTCTGACCGCTGTGAGTCTTGAGAGGCCCATTTGGCCAGAGAAGGAACTTATCTTACAATATGTTCCCGTCAGCACCTTCACCCTACTTAAACTAGAGATGGGGAGATGATCAAGTTAAAACCAGAGATGAACCTAGATTAGCTCCTCTGATCCAGAAATGCCCCAGGTTTTGGAGAAATACCAGTGAGCCCTTGCTCTAGAATGGGCCACATTGACAACCCCCAGCAGAACGTTCCTGAACGCTGGGTAAGTTCGTATCTGGGTCAGAACTTTGAAACACAGGCTCATTCCCACTGAACAGCGTCCAGCTCCTTTACCCTGACTCAGTCGGTCCGTGCATTCCCTCTGCAGTACAATATGGCACACAGAGGCTCACCCCTAGGGCAGAGAATTCATCTTACTCCAGCTCCCATCACCACCATTCAACTGGGCGAATTCAAGTGGGGGTCTGAGCTTTTGGGGCCCACCCGCTAAGATCAGCCCAGAGTTAGGAACCAAACAAAATGGGTTCAGGTTGTGACGTTGCATATGCAAGGGGGCCTTGAAAGTGGTGTGAACGTTGTGAGGAGATGAGAGGAGGATCCTACGAGCCCCAGGCCTTGGAGGATGTTGTCACATAGGTAGCTTATAAGGCCCCCCATCCCCATAGTGTCTGGGCAGCCTCTGAAGTCTCTAGTCCCTATGGAAGAAGGGGAAATAGCACTCTGCTTTAGTCAGGCTCGAACGGGAGGGAGGGGGTTGGGCAAAGCTGGCCTAACCCACGGCTTTTCGTGGTGGAAGCCACGGCAGGTATGGGGAGAGGCTGTGGGTTTCTGCCAACTCAGGGGAAGGAAATTCACACCGAACCCAGCGAGTGGGCTAACTGGATACAGCACTGAACACCTGTCTGGGGCAGGGCAGACACTTTATGGGGGTGGGAGGCTTAATTCATCCACCCAAGCAGCCTCTGCTGGGCCTCTCTCTAAGCCAGTGGAGTCACTGGGGACTTCTCAGACTCCAGCCACTAGAGGAATGACTTGGGTGAGCCCAGGGGCTTCGCTTCCCCCTTCCCAAGCTCCAGCCATCGCACGAGAAACACCTGCAGGTGCGAACGTTTGGCACAGTTGGCAGCCCCGCTCCAGGGAGCCTTGGCACTCGGCTGCTACAGAAAACCCGACTGACGAAGTGCCCTGTGGTGAGCGGGAGGGGAACCGACTTCACCCAGGGACGGCAAGGTTTGATTCCCAGCAGCCACCACAAGGAAATAATCCCCCCCCAAGCCACCAAAAGAACAAAGTACATTACAGCGAAGGGGAGATGAGTCACAGATTCCCTGGCCAACGAGGGCCTTTGTCTCTATTGCACTTTGCTTCATATATATTTATCTATATATTTATAAAAATACAAACTAAGGGGATAGGGTGGAGGGGGATGAGATGCAGGCATCAAGCCAGCAGCAGCTCGTCTAAGGACACGGGCAGGACAGCCCCTGCCTCTGGTGCTCCCCACAGACCCTTGTCCCCAGAGTCCTCTGCCAGCAATTGCTCAGGAATGTGGAAGATCAGCAGCAGGAGTCCTGATCCTGCAGAAATTCAGCCACGGACGGGGAGGGGCAGGGCAGGGGGCGTGCCGAGGGTAACCCAGAGCTGGCAGATCAGCTGGGTTCCCCCCAAACACCCGAGTCACACCTGCACGGATTCAATAAATACGCTGCTCCTCCCATAGGCCAGCACCCTCCATGTGCCCGGACGATGGGCGCTTCCGCATGCTCTCTCCGGCCACTCAGTGCCCATTCCTGGGAGAAGTGGGTGGGACTCCTGTTCCAGCACCTCCCCCCAAAATGAAACGGGAAAGTTTTTCCGCAGCCTGAAGGTTCCTCTCTTTCTTCCCCGAGTGAATAAGGTGCCATCTGACGGGATGACAGTCAAGAGAATCCCCCCTGGGGGCATGTGCGCTTCCGCTCCTTTGTTCCGTTTTATCTGCCCCAGGTTGCCCCTGCTACCTCAGTCGCCCATCAGGTTTGATGGCCCCCAGTTCTGATTTGGGGTCTGGGGAAAGCGAACTCCAGGAGGTTTTGCTGCACAAGTCCAAGGAGGAGCAGCTGGAGGGGCTGCTCACGCAGAGATCCGCCACCGACCAGAAGCTGCCGATGCTGCTGTCCGTCCAGTCCTCCAGGGCCTTGCCCGTCAGCTGCGCATTCTGCAGGGCCTCCTTCTCCACCTCATCCGAGCGCGGCAGGTTCAAAATCCCACCCAGCCCCTGGAAGCTTTGTTCCATATACTCATTGCGGGGGGGACCTCCATGTAACCAGCTGCTGTCATCTGGGCAAAACACAGAGGGAGAGGTGACTGAGAGACAGGCAGACACAGTCCCCAAACCTCCCACCATGCCCTTTGAACACAGTGGAGAGGCGCTCACCAGCCCGTTCCTTAACATGCCACACCCAATTGGAGCAGAGACCACCCCTGCCGGACACACAGATGGATCACAGGGGGATGCGAGAAATAGGGAAACAGGTTAGGCCAGGATGCTCAGAACAAGATGGAGCATGGCATGCTGGGACCTGTGGTCTCCATGGGCCAATGCTCCACATTAACAGTGAGAGGAAGCCACAGGTCACATGGCAGAGTTCTCTGGCTCGCATTTGCAGTTGGCCGTTACATGGTGCTTGTTGGTCATTTCCTCAACAACTGGCTGGGCCGTGGCTGCGTGGAGAGCTGGTCAGACTGGGGAAAGTGGGGGGGAGGTTTGCCCCCCCCCCCCCCCAAAACCCAAAATTTCCCAGGTAAGAACTTTTCACAGAAACGACATTTTCGGTTGGGATGGACAATTTCCCGGGCAGCCTTAGCTGCAGGTCTAAAGCTAGCTCACGCCAATGTGGATTCTCAGGGCCAAACCTGGCCTAAATGGATGCAGCTCTACTGATGTCAGGGGAGTCTCTCCCATTTGCAGCAGCCGAGAGTAGGGCTCGAGATTTCCCCAGTGACAGGTGGCGAAGGCTCTGTCACAAGGTCGTGGGCTCAGATCACATCTACAGGGTGAGGTACTGCGCGGCAAGCCAGGGTGTGAATCTACCATGTGCCAGCTTGCTGCGCAGTAATGTCCCAGGGGGGCAGTGCCGTGACAGGTCTGAAGAACCCCACAGCACCCCAACCCGCCCTCCGGGGCTTTCACTGCACTGGAGCAGCATCCACATGGGACATTTGTGCACGGCAAGCTGCCACACTGTAGATTCACACCGTAGCTTGCTGTGTAGACCAACCCCTAAGATCCCGACACAGATCAGCCCACCAACGGCTGCTTGGTGGCCCATATGGAACAGGTTTGGTGGTTTTCAGTGGTCAAGGAAAAAGCCACCAGGTACAACTGACCCTCTTTGTTGCTGGTCTCAGCAGAGGACAAGGGTCCCACAGGCCACGGAGACTGAGCCTCCCTCCCTGCTGTAGACGGAGCCTGAGGAAGCCTGGGCTGGGCTGGACTGACTAGGCGTAGGATGTGTCCGGCAGGAGGCAGCCCCTCCCCTTACCTTTCCCGATAGGCTGTTTGTGGTTGAAGGTCTGTGGCACCACCAGGAACTGGTTCTCTCCGAGGGGCTCCCAAAACTGAAGGAGGCGGATGGTCCAGACACCGGGGCGCAGGGGCCGGTTGAGAGGGGGCTTGTACTGTGTGAACTCTGCTTCCGCATCCACGGTGATGTCGTAGGACGTGGCGATGACGTAGGTGGGGTCGATCCAAACCACGGTGGCGGTGAGGTTGGGCCCCCGGGACCATCTCTGCATGGCCACTGGCTCGTCGAAAGGCCCAATCAGGCCCCCGAAATTCCGGAAGATCCTCTCCTTGGGATCCCACTCTGTGCCCACCTGCAAGGGGAGAAAGGGAGAGCGAAGTCAGGATGGGGTGGCACCAGGCCACAGTCAGCCAGCGCGTGAGGAAGCATCAGTCACCTCTGTTCTTACATCACACTCCAGAGAACGTGTTCCACCAGACCGGCAGGAGAAGGCAACACAGTCTCTCCCCCGCTGGCCTGGGCTGGGCCTCAGATGCCGGAAGGAGCTCAAACACTCAGAGAAAGCAGCCAAGCTCACAGCAGTTGTGGCTGCCAGCCCAGCCCCTCAGTAAATAGGGTGTGTTGCCTCAGCCACCCCACCTCAGGGCATTTCCCTTGCTGGAGAGCATGACTGTGGGACAGCACTGCCAACGGGTTTCGGGTGCCACATCCCAGCCTCCTGTGCCCTCCCTTCTGCTCAGGTAGAGACCCCAACAGGAAACCCACACCTATCCCTGCACCGTGCTGTCCCATCCACGCTCCCTGCCTCCCTTAGAGGAGCCAGAGACATACAGTTGCATTAGACACTGCAACAAAGCTGCCAATCAGCTACAAACTCACAAAGCTGTGCAGCGATAGCCCTAGCCCCTTCCCGAGGGGGCTTCAGACCCCACTCTTGCCGAAGCAGCCGTTTCCCACTCCCTGGCTCAGTATTTCCACACTGGAGTCTTTCGCCTTCGTTCCCGTCCAGCGAGATGCTCCCAGATCAGAGACCGAACGGCTGGGCCAGGGCTTACGACTTTATAAAGAGGCCATCTCCAGCTGATCCCCTGCCCCACTTGTTGTTAACAGTTACACATTCCAAGGCCAGAAGGGTCCACTGTCATCATCTAGTCTGACCTCCAGTATAACACAGGCCAGGGAACGCCCCTGAACAATCCCTAGGGCAGAACTTTTAGAAAAAACACCCAATCTTGGTTTAAACATTAAGATAAATCCAAGGTAGGCGAAGTTTGTGCGAGGGAGAATGGGGGAGCTGGAGGGTTTTGTGGCAATGGAAGGGAGAGGGATGACCAAGGCTGGAGAGGGGAGTGCGTAGGTGTCCTACCTCCAGGTTCTGTAGCCGGTTAGTTTGTCCTCCGTGACCTGCCAGCTTCAGAGCCCCTCGCGGCATCATCCACATCTCCAGAGACTCCACCTGCCCCGTCCCAGAGTTCTGCACCTCCTGCATCACCAAGTAACCCTGGAAACGGTCGTCGTAGAAATACAGGTGCACGCTGGATGGGAAGCCATGGGGCTCAAATCTAGAGAGAAGGGACCATTGACACGTTCACAATCCCACAGTGCTGAAAGGCGGCCCTACCGCTCAGAGCCCAGATCCAGGATCTCAGGGTCTCCTACCTGCAGTTTCTCTCTGCCTTCTGCGTCTGGGATGAGGTCATTTTCTGCAGCCCTAGCCTGGAGAAGGATGTGTACACAGTCAGGATGAGATCACTGAGCCCGCTCAGCCTGTCCACACGATCATAGATGTTCTCCCAATAGGCCTTGAGGGCTGGCGTGTTGGGTGGGTAGTTACCGTAGAGGTGAGAGTCCAAGATCTCCAGAACTTCCTGATTCACCGTCGACTCAAACTTCCTGGCAAAGAATGTGGGTCTGGAGAGTTGCTGAAAAGAGACAGGTGTTCCCGACAGCATTGGCAATGGCTAGAGTGACAGAGAAATGGACTCAAGGCTGACAACCAGCAGGAAATGCAGCCAGTCTATTTCTACTGCGCAAGCCAAGAGAAAGCAAAGAGCCAACGGCCTAAATCATGAATTAGATTGATTACGGTGGGAAGAATTTTCATCAATGAAAACGCCGCTCGTAAGGCAGATCAGTTTGTTTTCCAGAAATATTTGCAATTTGACGGTATCTCCTGGAGAAACCTGTTACTAACAGGCCTTATTTCCAATCACTTAGCCCTGCAACTTAGGAGTCCACAGGTGAACTCCTCACAGAGCCCTAATGGGGCTCTGCCTGGGTACAAAATTCTGCCTGCATGGTTCAGATGGCTGGATCAGGACCTTCAATAGCACAGAGCCAGGATCTTAGTGCATGGTTAGCAGAGATTAACTGCATTTGGGAGGACTGCGTGCATTTCTTCACAAGATCTCTGACTTGCCCTGGTCAGCCTCACGTTTGCAAAGGAGACAGATCAGCACCACATTGAATAACATTTCTCCTAAGAACAATTAAGGTTTTAAATGATATTTTTGCTTAACCAAAGCCTGTGGGGGAAGGTAAGATGAGCTGCTGCCCAAGCATGAAATCTGTTTGGAGGAGAGTGTGGGAGGGAGTGAAGGGGGGGGGCAGGAGATCTAGGACTGGGAAGGGAACCGCTTGCAGGACTAAAGAAAGGGGAGGGTGTTAGGGGAGAGAAAGGAGAGGGGAGGGAGCGTGTCATTTTCACCTGTAGCCGCAGGAAGTCCTGGGGTTTGAAGTCATTTGGGGAGCACCCACACCAGTCGACTATGTGTTTATATTGGCACTTACAGCCCAGCTTGCGGTTCCAGTTTGTCACCCGGAGGTTGTTGTCGACAAGAGTCTCGCAGGCATGGCTGTTCTCCAGGATGGTGTGGAAAAAGGACTGCACAGACAGAGAAAAGGGCAAAACCCACCAGAGATGCAGCAAGCCCAGATGATGGAGATCACTGCTAGTCCCATCCCCCCCTTCCCAAACACACATCTCCAGCCCACCCCTTGTGCCTCATCCCAGCCGGAGGAGACTTCAGGCATCAGCTGTTTAAACAAACAGAACTCTGTGGGTTTAAATGGGACAAAAGCCCCTAACGTTTCCTGTCTTCAAACCCCTGGGATTCCCAGCTGTCCCCCTCCCATAACGGATCTAGGGGGCGGGCTGTTCCACACTCACTCCATACAGATTCCCAACACACTCCCCCGAAACAGACCATCACGCCCTCCAGCGGCTCGTATCCAGGGGTCTTTGCAACTGATGGAAGGTGGATAGAGTTTAAAAAAAGGGAGTGGAAAAAACAAAGGCACTTTCTTATTCAGCACGTCTGCTTGCTGTGGGTCCGACTCCCCTGCCCCACACGCTGTGCAGCCATGGGTACCCGTGCAAAGCAGGAGGGAAGTGCTACCAAGGCAGAAGGGCAGCACTTCACACCCCCTTTGCAAAGGTCTCGATGGCTCCACAGGTGCAGGACCTGAGGCATCAGACCCTGTACGGTGCGTCACGGACACACACGAGCCTTGGCTCCCGTTCGCCCTGAGGAGCCAGCAAAGCTCCAGTCCAGTAAACCTCAAGGATTATCCCCAGCAACCTCTGTGCAGGAGCTTCCCTTGCAGGGCCTTTATTCCTGGGGCTGGTGGAACAGGGAAAGGCAGAGCTGGGGCCCAGGCTGTGTGTGTGGTGTGGGGAGGCAGGGAAACCAAAACACAAAGCAGCTGTGGCTCTGGGGGCAGCTCATTGCTTCTGAGACATCGTTAGGAGAGAGAAACGTGGAACCTTCTGACGGCAGCTACGCGGTAACTGGTCTGGCCGCGGTGGCTCCGCATTCAAGCTTCTGTGCGAAAAGGCATCAAGATCCTCAGCACCGTGAGAGCCGCTGAGCAGGGGCTGGAGGCACCTAACACAGGTAACCGAGATGGGTCGGCTGTGGAGCCTGCAAGCCTGCCACCAGTAAGAGCCAGAGGGCTTGGGGCCTATGTCACTTCCGCCAGGGCCCAGCACGCCAGGGGTGAGCTTAGCAATGGGGGAAATGCAGGGGATTTCCAGCTGTGCTTGGCAAGGTCTCCGAAACTTCCACGCCCCCATGCCCACCACACACCCTGTTCCACGTCCCTCTTCCAGTCAGTCTCTCTCTCACCCACCCACCCACAGAGTCTCGTCCACACTCAAAGGATCTTCCAATGACAGGACGTGAATGGGAAACAGTTCAAGGGCTTTATCCTGCTGTCATCAAAGCCGCTGGGAGCTTCGACATCAATGAGAACAGGATCGGGCCCCAAGGCAGGATAACGTCCCCAAAAGGAGGAACATGATTCAAAACGGGAGAGACTCCTGTGAAGCCAGCTCTGAGCCCCCCGCCCCGGGGAACCTCCCCGCCCACCCACCTCGGCTGGCAGAAGCGTGTAGGTGTAGAACTGCCGCAGCTGGGACACCAGCTGGTCCTCCGTGTAGACCACGTACTCCACAAAACTCCGTGTCAGCGCGAACCAGTCCGAGCCACCGTCCACCACGATGCCCTCCGGGATCTGCCGCTCGCCCAGCCGCCACATGTGGGAGTCGCACTCGTGGAAGAGGCGGTCCAGGCCCTGCTTCTTAATGAACCTGCGTAGGGACAGGGCGGGGTCAACAGCGCGTGGTCTCTAGAGGAACACACGTTCCCGACTGCTGAGAGGTCACCTCGCTATCAGGAGCGGGGGCATTTCCCAGTGTGTGGCGACAAGGCCGAGGGCAGATCCTCGGCTGGCGTGACTCAGGGGAGCTCCATTACAGCCAACGCCGATTTACACGGTGGCTGACCTGGCTCATTGTTTGTACTGCTGTTACAGGGACGTATGGAGGTAGGCCTTGTTCTTTCAGCTGCTTGGTATAATTGGCCTAGTGCC
Organism: Chelonia mydas; assembly: GCF_015237465.2. Lineage (NCBI taxonomy): Eukaryota > Metazoa > Chordata > Testudines > Cheloniidae > Chelonia > Chelonia mydas. The sequence continues at coordinate 13,700,678 of NC_051254.2, forward strand.
CGCTTCTTCTCATTATTCATCCCCCTGCCGATCTCTATCCCGACCCCAGTGCCAAGCGCCGCTCTGCCCCCACACACGGGTTACCTGGCGTTGTCTCGGCCGTGAGACTTCAGGAAGTTCTTATCTCGGTATTTGGACAGGAACGTCACCAGCTCCTCGTTGGTCCTGCAGGGAGCAGCGATACGAACGAGAGCACGTTAGCGGTGCTGGAGCGGGAGCCGCAGCTGCCAGGGCTAAATGCTTACACGGAGAGGCTGCGATTTGCAGAGCCACCAGATGCATTTCCCCCTTGTAGCAGTCACAGGGCAAAGGACAGAGTGATTCACACTAGAGACTCCCAGCAAAGGTATTACCCTCGGGGATCGGTCCTGCTTTGAGCAGGGGGTTGGACTAGATGACCTCCTGAGGTCCCTTCCAACCCTGATATTCTATGATTCCCAGCCGGACACTCTGCTCTCCTGCAGAGATGGGATCAGGCCTGGGGCTGGAGCAAAGCTGCACTGCCCCATCCCCCAGCCGCACACTGCCCACTGTTGCCAATGGGCCTCCCACACCCCACATGGCTTCTCATTCACCAGCTGACGGGGTCAGTGCAGACAGGGCTCCCCAAAACCCTTCTCGGGCACATGGTTCCATTTCCACCCCTTGTTGCCCCTTAGCTCTCTCCTCTTTTCCCCCTCCCATGCGGCAGTGGGGATCTCCAGTGTCTACCGGGGGGGGAGACCAGGCCGGGTACAGAGATTCCAGCTCCTTCCCTCCTGGCTCTCTTCCCCCCACCCCAGGAACCTTCCCTTCCCCCTGCTGACCTGGTTGGGTAGTCAGTGGCGCTCAGGTTGATGAAGTAGTCCCAGGGCCAGTCCGTGATCTCCAGAAGGTCCTTCATGCTGCGCAGGTACATCTTCAGCAAGCTGGCGCCGCCCCAGATGGTGACCATGCGCCAGGGCGTGACCCGGATGTTGGGGTAGTGCTGGGCCAGCTCCAGGGCCTCGCGGTGCAGGTAGTTGGAGCGCTGCAAGGGCAGAGGCTGCAGCTCAGGAACTGGGCTTTCTAGAGCACTGGCACCCAGCAACGGGAAACCAGCAACGCTGGGACTCTGCACTGTACTGCCTAGTTACGTGGGGTCTGATTCGCTGAGGTGCTGGGGGGTCTAAAGCTCCCGCTGACTTCCACCAGAGCTGCTCAGTGCTTCTGAGAATCTGAGCATGTCACCAAAGCCGGTATTACTGCCCCATTGTACAGATGGGGAAACTGAGGCACACAGAGACTAAGCGACTTGCCCGAGGTCTCACAGCAAACCAGCAGCAGAGGCAGGTATAGAACTCAGGAGTCCTGACTCCTGCTTTAACCATTAGACCAATTTTGCCTGCTTGGTACTTCGGTCTCTTATGGCTGGTACCATGGGCCTCCCAATCTGCCTTCATGACAAGTCTCTGTGCTGGGCCACTGAGCCCTGCCTCCTACTCCCCTGGGCACGCTCTAATCAGCTGCGACGTTTGGGTCAGCTCCAAACCTCAGCCCCATGATCAGAAGCAGGACCAGGGCTTGGAGAAGTCTCACGGTGGAGCTTGGACTTAGGGCACAGACAACCAACTGGGAAGCTAGGACAGGTCTGACAGCCCGCTGGGGTCACCCAGAAAGGATGGGAACAACGGTTGAGTCAAGCCTCGGTGCTCCCTGGGCAGGGAGGGCAGCAAGGCGGGGATGCTGCAATAACCCCCCTGCAGCACCAGGAGTTCTCGCCTCCCATCTCAGTGCTAAGAGCTGAGCCGCTCGGCTCATTTGTGGTTTATGAGGGATGGGAGGGCGGGGTCGGTGTTTCACCTCCGGCCCAGTGTTTTGCATGTTGATTGGACTTTGCCAGGGCTGGGGAGAGAAACCAGAGCGAGAAAATGCTCATTTCCTCTCCAGGATGGGGAAGGGGGAGGGGGAAGAGTCCCTCAGTGGGCTCCTTCTCCACAAGGGAGGGCTCATTGGAGAGCAAAGGGCCGGGGGATTTGGGGAGGGGAGCCTGCCCCAGGCTAGCTGGGGAGAGTGGGGTGGAATGTCTCCTGTCGGAGTGGAAACCTCCAAGCTGACAGGACACCCGAGGGGAGTTTGGTGAGGACAGGCAGCCAGATCTGTGGGAGGAGAGCAGAGCATGGAGGGTCAGCTGTGAGAGAGGCAGGGAACAGATCACTGCCTTCCCAAGACAGGTAGGAGGGACGGGGAAATGGACCCAGCCCCTCTGGCACAGATGGGGGGAACACAGGGGGAGGAATGGATCCAGCCCCCTGCCACAGATGGGGGTGGGGAACATGGCGGGAGGAATGGATCCAGCCCCCTGGCATGGGCAGGGGGAAGGGAATGGATCCCAGGGTCCGGGGCAGATGTGATAGGGCAGATCAAAGAACATTTCCCAGGGGAGCTATCACAGGCCCATGGGGAGTTAGGAGCGGAGAAGGGGCCTGCGTGGCACTCTCTCTCTGTTTAGACGTGCTCCATGCTAGGAGTCTGACAGCCCCCATCCCAGGTCACACGCTTCGTTCCAATCTTCATTTGCATCCCACAAAGTTGTTCCTACCCTGCTGCTTTGCTGAGCTGGTTCCTCCAGCCAGCGAGGGGCCCGCAATGGCTCTGCCCACAAGAGTCTGCTTTACAGTGATCAGGAGCAAGAGAACGTGGCCAGGCCTCCCTCTCCTTTAAGGTCCAGGGCACCGTGCCCCGCAGACGCGGCCAGCACGTTACCAACACAGGCCCCTCACCCCTTCCTTCCTCCCCTCCCGACTCAGCACAAAAGCCTTCTGTGCCCACCCCAGTGCCCTGTCCTCCCCAACCCCGCCTGCACCAATGTTCCCCTTTGCCCTGCCACCCATGTGCTACCCACACTCACCCCTGCCGTGGGCTCACCTGGGGATGTCTCTGCAGCATGCGAGCTCCTGGGGGCGCCTTGTGTGACCCCTGCTAATACAGTGGGGCTCTTTGTTTCCCTTTACTGGCTACACTATGTACAGAGGCTTAGCCAAGTCTGTTCTGCCCCCTAGCTAGCAGACCTGACCCTTAACTCGAGCAGTAGAGGCTGATGCTTTCAGAGCCCAAAGTCCAGGGTTCAGTCCCTGCAGCCCATCCGAGCAAGGGCGTCGTTACAATTGCGTCCTGCCAACTTCAGGCACGTCCTCCACCACCAGCACAGCTGCTGCACCCGAGCGCCTCCACCCGCCCCCTCCAGCCGCGAACCCCCCTCCTCGTCTCCTACCTGGTCGACGTGGATGTAGAAGAAGTGCTGTTTGTGGTACACAGCCTTGATGAGCCGCTTCAGCTGGCGGACGGCCCTCCCGTGAACGACCAGCATGTACGCGACCCGCACCGGCTTGCTCGCGGAGGCCTGCTGTGTCTTGCTCTCGTCCCACTGGATCACGGGGCTGACCTTCCCTGCGGGGACAGAGAGCAGCTGCTCACTGAGCCAGCAGCTGGGCTCAGCTCACCCTCTCGCTGCGGGAGAGAGGAAGGGAAGCGGCCACCGCTCAAGACCCCTCTGCCAGTTGTTCTCTTACTGCAGACTACAGCGTTCCCTTACTGCCCAGCCCCGGTGTTAGCGTCTTCCCAACCTAGGGCTGCAAATTCAGATTGCCACAGTCCCCAGGGACACGCCTGATCTGCCAGAAGAGCAGGCTGCAATCACCCCCCATCTCCACTACCTACACTACCGGAGGTGGGCTGTGAGGACTCTGAATGCCATCATCCAACGTGGCCAGGATGCTGAGTAAGTACAACACAGCCTGCTGGGATGTGTAATCTCCATGGGACAATCTTCTCCATTAACAATGGGGGTGGATGGGCACAAGGCAGAAACACGGTGGGCTGCATTTGTGATTTTCCTTTGTAGTGAGTGAACCCACCCAGACAAAGTAGCCTCGCTTAGGAGGGAGATCCCTTAGGCGACTAGACTGGCATTGGATTACCTACCACCTTTGGGGGCTCTGCTGATGCTCACTGGCAATCTCGGAGAGACTCACCTGACAGCTGGCAGTGCCGGGGCACAGAGCGGGGCATCAGATTCCCTGCCTGGTGCAGGCACACCACGTTGGCGATCTCCTGCTGGCACTGCTTGGTGCTGGCTCTCGCTAGCGCCGAGAGGGCGTCTTTGCCCGTGATCTCACACTTGGGGGCGAAGCTGTTCTCGGTGGGCTGGGGAGCCCCCTCCACGCTGCCCGTGTCGCCGTGCTGGAAGACGGCCAGCTGGGCATCCCCACGCAGCTCTGTCCGGTTCCTCCTGCCGGAGTCGTCCCGAGCGGCGGGGAGCCTTCGCCCAGGTTTGTGTTTTGCGGTGACGGCTCTCACCATCTTGGCCACCAGCACTCCAGGACTTTCCGGGCGGCCCTTCCACCGCCCATGCTTCCGGCTCGCGCTCCCCCGGCGACCGGCTGAGCTGTCTGAATCTTTGGAGCCTTCACTGTTTTCGGGCAGCCTGGCCTTTTTCTGCCGTCCCTTCTCCAAGTTTGATCGGACACAAAACAGAGGGAAAACATTAACTTGGGCATCACCATATCTCTTGCAACAGCCTCCTTACTGTCAGCAGCAGGTCACCCTGTTACAGAGCCTTCCACCCCAGCATACGCTGCAGACATGCGCTTATCTCACACCCCTGCAAGGGGGGTGAATACTGTCCAGTCCCACTGATACACAGGGAAACTGAGGCACCGCTTCTGACTTCTGCCATGAGCCCCACACAGCTGAGGGATGTTTGTGTTGGGAGTGGGGGTGGGGGAAGACAATCTTGACCTTGAGATAAAGCTCTAGTACAGCCAAGTCCAAAGAGGATAAGTGACTGGCCTGAGGTCACAAAGCAAGTCAGTGGCAGAACGGGGAACAGAACTCCGGAGCCCCAACACCCAGTCTCCTGTTCTCATTATTATAATTATGAGGTGCCATAGGAACACGAAGGTATGTCTATGCTGAGTCTACTCAGACTCAGGTTTGAGCCTGAACCCCCCTACCGTCCACATACAAATCAGTTTGACTCAGGTCAGCAAGTCCTCAGGACCTGGTCCTAGGACCCACCCAGGGGAGTGGCGCTGAGACCTGGGTCCAAGCCCTGTCATTTTGCAGTGTGGACGCAGCTCCAGCTGCATGCCCAAGTCGGAAGGTCTGCGTAGTGCAGCGTGGATGCTTTAGCAAGGCTGTGAGGCCCGGGGTCCCGCAACTGGAAGCCCAGGTGTACAACGCTGTGTGGATGCTCAAGCGTGGGCTTGGAAGCACCAACTTAACAAGGGCAGGTCCCATAGAACTGGGTTTACAGTGCTGTGTAGACATACCCCTAGAGGGCCCCGTTGTGCAAGGTGCTGTACACACTCTCGGGGCAGGCCCACACGACAAACGTGCATTGGCACCACTGCAGCACTTCTGGTGAAGACGCTCCGAGCTGACGGGAGAGCGCTCCCCTGTCGGCTTAGTAACTCCAACTCTGTGAGAGGCGGCAGCGGTGTCGCCCGGGAGAAGCTCTCCAGCCAACACAGCGCTGCCTATACGGGTGGTTAAGGTCGGTATGACTATGTCGCTCAGGGTGTGGATTTTTCACACCCCTGAGCAATGCAGTTATACCGAAGTAAGTGTGTAGTGTAGACCTGCCCTCAGTGAGAGACAGTCCCTGCCCTTAAGAGCTTACAATCCAGCTAGCCAAAGGAAGTATTATTATCCCCATTGTACAGACGGGGAATGGAGGCTCAGCCAAATCACACAGGGAGCCTGTGGCAGAAACGGGAACACAACCCAGATCTCTCAGGTCCCAGTCGAGTGCAAAACCCCAGGCCCACCCTTCCCCTCTGAGCACTCACCACCACAGCTTTGCACATAAATAGCAATCGCATTTTCCATGTGCTGAACAGACATTAAACATCCCTCACAATCCCGTCAGAAGGGAGACAGGACCAGGGAAGGCAGGCATCCAGGAACTGCTGCGGTGGACACACTATAAATACATTGTGGTCTCAGAATTGACGTGCAGAACTCAGAACCAGCAGTCGTGGATTTTGTTCCTAACTAACACTGCCACGACTTCCAGGGGGGCCTCAGGCAAGTCAACTCTTACGGTGCCTCAGTTTCCTCATCTCTTACATGAAATTAGATGAAGGTTTCTAATCATCAGAAAAGAAGTTCTGGAACAGCCTGCCCAGAGGAGTAGCAGGGGCAAAAAGCCTACCTTGTTTCAAGACTGAGATTGATACCTTTGTGGAGGGGATGGTATCACAAGCCTGCCTACAATGGCATATGGCTCATCCGTGACTGCTAGCTCCAGCAGCCGGAGATTGGACACTAGATGGGGAGGGCTCTGAGCTACTATAGAAAATTCTCTCCCAGGGTCCGAATGGTGGCTTTGACCTACGTGCTCAGGGTCCAGCTGATCACCATAGAAATCTTCCCCCAGGTCAGATTGGCGAAAACCCCTCTGGGTCTCTGCCATTCTCTGCAGCATGGGGCATGGTCACTTGCTGGTTTGAACTGGAGTAAATGGTGGATTCTCTGTAACTTGAAGTCTTTAAATCATGATTTGGGGACTTTAGTAACTCTGCCAGAGGTTAGGAGTCTGTTACAGGAGTGGATGGGTGAGGTTCTTTGGCTTGTGATGTGCAGGTCACACTAGATGATCATGACGGTCCCTTCTGACCTTAAAGTCTGAGTCTACATTCAGATAATACTAACGTGCAGTGTGTCCTTGGAGATCTCCAGGTACAAAGCCCTGGCAAAGGGTTATTATTTTACCAATGGGCTAGTGGGCCAATTACTTGATCTCTGTGTCTAAGGTGACACAGTTTGTCCACGCTGGATTAGAACCCATGTGCTTTAACCGCACTTCCTCTCTTTAGGAGCGCTGGCTCACCGAAGCTAGCTTGTAAGCTGGGATCTCCAGCTGCTTTGAAAATCCCCAGAGCAAACTTTCCCAAGGAGCCAAGCTGATGAGTAAAGGGCGATGTTAATTACACAGAGTTATTTCTGCCACGCTGGCTGATTAGCAGACATGATTTAGCCTTGGGGAGAGGAGGCAATCGCTCCTGGAGGCAGTGAAGTTTGATGGTAAGAACAGGGGATAAGACATGAGGGCTGGGAAGCCAGAACCACGGCAGCTTCTCTGCTTTGCAATATTAGCCACTGTCAGAGACCGGCCACCAGAGTAGACAGTCCACTCGGCTGATCCAGCAGGGCCATTCCCAGGTGAATGCTAAAGCAGCTGCCTACAGTAAGAGCCGTCAGGTCTCGATAGGCTGTACCACATTTGAAGGCCGGGGGCCAGGTGTGGGGCAAGGTAAAGGGATGCCAGTGCAGGATGCGGACAGGGGAAACATGTCTGTTAGCAATACTTCCTGTGCCAAGGAAATGATGGATTGCCGGTGTGACAGCAAGAGAGAGAGAAATAGAGAGAGCGGGTGAATCAGTGGGTCCACCATCGAGCTCTGCTGTGCTAGGGGAGTCACAACTGGAGCGACTGGACACACTTTCCTTGGCTACCACAGGCCAGTGAGCTTTGCTGAAGCCTTTTGGCTGGAACACGCGAAGCCTGCAGTGCCTGGACAATGCCTCAACTCCACCCACAACAGCAGCTGCCTCGGCATTTGGCAAGTATTGATTACACCTCAGAGTAAGGTCATGAGCTCAGGTCTGGCTGATAAGGGCATGGACAGGCAGCCTGAAGCGCTGCAGCTGTCCCAGTTCCGCCAGTCCCGGTGTGACCCCACAAGACTTTGCTTTGTATTTGAAAGTTACCCCAACGCTGCATCTCCCATCCACAGCGCTAGGTGCAACAGGACAGATGCTTCAGGAGACCCAGAATGCAGTGGGGCAGCTACAGACACAGGGCATGTTGTGCGCTGACATGCAGGAAGAGCATTGCCGAGCTGACGCATTGGTTCATCACCAGGTTGAGAGATCAAACAAATTACTTCATGCAAGCAGCGTCCTTTAACAGCTTCCTTACTTGGCGTAGTCTGCTGGGAAGGGCCAACCCAAGGGAGATGGGGGGCACAAAGATGGGGGCTTGGAAACCCAAGCAGCTTCCAAGACCTGGCTATGCAAACGTCAGTTCCTAAATCAGCTGACGTAAAGCCCCAAGGTCTCACTCGTATCAACAAACCGCTTTGTTTCACTAACCAGCTCTCTGAGCGAGACTGTTCCCCAGCCACGCAGGGATCACACGGCTAGTAAAAGACCAGAGGCGCTGACCAACTGGTCAGTTCTAACATGCATCTGTCGGCAATGCTCTTTCAGCAAGACGAGCACGAGGAAGGTTTAAAACTTCCCCATCTCCCACTCCAAGCAAGCATGCATCACTGAGAGCCCAGAACAGGCAGAGATAACAGTTCGTTAGTCACCACGCAGGACCATCTGTTCGGAGAGTTAAAAGCCTGTTTTCTCTGTACAAGAGTCACGGGAGCGGAGAGTCTGGGAGGAGACCGACAAGCGAAGAGCAAAGGTGTTCCACGTTCTAGAGCTGACGCTCTGCTTCCAGGAGGCCAGAGAAAGCATTGGCACCCAGCAAGCAGGGAAGGAGAAGCACCTGGAACTGGCTGGGATGAGGGTAAGGCAGAGGAATGCGTGCAGGGCAGATTTCAGAACTTCTTGCCCAGACTGGCTTGAATTTTCCTTTTCCCCTTCAAGGCATCAGGAGCAAAATCATTCTGTTTACTCTGAGATTTGAGCTCCCAGCAGCATCCGTGGAACCATCTCTGTTCCCAGCCATGCTCCCTTCAGTCTCCCACACCCGGGCCCTGAGTATCACCTTCCGACTGATTATGCCCTTCAGGATGGAGCTGTTTTTCATACCATGCACACTGGAGCTCCAGTGACACGGCCGGGAGGAGAGATGTTGCTGAGACATCTGTCCACTGCTCCCCCCATTTCTTCCTCTCCTCCTCCTGTGCTTTCAGCACAGACCTCATGAAATGCCACCACATAGTTACAGTCGGATTCATCCCTGCCAGAAGGAGCCTGTGGTCTGGCCCCCGGCTGACAGAGCGTGCCCAGCTCTCCTTCTCAATAGCAGAAATAAGAAGAAATGCCCCTGTCCTTCCTCGAGGGGCCAGTTAATGAACCCAACAGTCCCTAATTACTGTACCATACTGAAGTGATCCTTCCACCCCACCCCAGGAAGTGAAAAGGAGGAGATTACTCCAGTCATGTCACTCAACTGTATTTAAAACTTCGGCAGAACTTTTGGCACAGTTCCCAGAATGAGCTCCTTTTCTATGCCCCCCCCCTCCAAAATTCCTGTACCCTGCCAGGAGGTCATTTCCCACCCCCCCACCTTCTGGGTCTAGACTTCTTTCTCATCAACCTACATGCTGTGAGGCTGGCGTGTGAAGGAGCAGAGCGCTTGGTGCTGTAGTAGATCACGACCCGCGATACCAGCGAGACCGGTACGACGAAAGGCTGACAAAGGGACAGTCTCTCAGGCTCGTTTCTAGCACATCCCTTGCCAAGCTATCTACACGACACCTACAAAATCCAGAGCGGCATGGAAACTGCCCACAAGGAACTCCCCTCCTCCAGAGCGACAGAAAGATACTGCAGTGGCGAAATGACTAAGGAAATAAAGATCTTGTTTCAACTTGGTATTTCAAAGGATTGATTTTTCCTTGTCTCATTCCCTTCTGATCATCCTCTGTTCCTGGGGGAACAGGAAAAGGGATAATCACTCTGCTCCCCTTTGTCTGTCTAGCCTATTTGCATTGTGAGATCTTTGGGGCTGGGATTCTCTCTTACTGTGTGTACGTGCAGCACCTGGCACAACAGGGCCCTGATCTCAGCTGAAGCCTCTAGACACTACTGGAATATAATAAGACAATTACAGCTCTTCAGTCTGCACAAGTCCTGATATCAGTAGCACAACTGACTTCTGCCCCTCCTGCTTCTGGGCCTGCCTGCTTTGAAATATGTACCCCCACGAGGCAAGCTAATACTGGATGAGGATTGGAGATCCATCACAAAAGACATTTACTAGCCTTGGCACACCTGCTCTGATAACTCCCCAGATTCCAGAACCTGCACAAGACCCACGTTCCTCATCTGTTCCATAGCTTGGGGGTTCTGGAGGCTGAACAATTTGCATATGGTCAGAGCAGGGGAGCAATTCAATTCTGCTCCGCATTTCTTCAGGTCATTCACAAATATGTCATGAGAACTGCTGACGCAGAAATATTCCTAGAAAGGGTCTTTTGCATTCTGAGATTTAGAGGAAAACAGTCAGCTTAGAAAACCATTTGTAAACACATTTCCTCCCCTGGATTACGAACATCATTATGGTTTAAAGAAATGTTCGCTTTCAAATTTAATTTACTTTTCACCATTGATGCCAACTGTTCGTTTTTATTTTATTTGGTGCGTTCCCTTCAGTTTGGGCAATGAAAACAGGACTGGTCCATTTTTAAGCCTCCTGTGACGTTGCATTTGGGTTGCAGCCACTACAGGGAAAGAATTAAATACAAAGGCGGGAGGGAGGGTTTTTTTTTCCACTACAGAACTAAAATCCTATGCTGAAATTTTTCAAAGCTACCAAGGACATTTGAGAACGCAATTCCCATTAATGTATGCAACTCTGAACCCCTCAATCTTATGCCTAAAATGGGCTCCGCTGTGTCTCTTTAAAAGCAAGCTCTTTGGAGAAGATCTGTGCGATTGTTACAAGTGCACTGACAGAGAAGGACATTTTAGACGGAGCTTTTTCCTGATCTCACTGTGCTGGGTGTGAGACAAACACCTTGTTTAGTCAAAGCCTAGATCCATTTGGATTGAGGATTATCAAGCCAAGAGGGAAGATTAAATAAATGAATCAGACATAATGGACCTTTCCCAAATCACATTTCCTCCTCCGCATTTACAAGGATATTCTGTGGCTTACCCAAGCCTTCCACACATTCAAGCCTGAACTCTCCTAAAGGGGCCACCCTGCCGTCGACCTGTATGCACATAGTCCCCAGTTAACTTTAGGGAAAATGTGTATGTGCATCCAAGGGCAGACTGTGACTTTAAGAGCAATACTTCAGCTGCATTGCAATTTGGAGGAATCCCAAGTAAATATAATAATCCAGAGAGCTGCGTGATGCCCATAGAAGGATACATACTTGAGTGGGTTAGATACTCAGTGGGTTGGGAACGTGACAGGGAGCTGCCCAGGGAGTGGGAACAGAGTACAAGGCTTTTCATCTCTAAACCACTCCTTTGCATGGAGCCCAGGCTGTTCAGTGGCCCATGTGAAAGGAGGTGGTCTTGGCCTAGTTCCTAGCAGACAGATACCCACATCGTGACAGTCATCTCTGCAATCCCTTGTGGCTAGGCCCTGCTTAGAAGCCAAGGACTGCACGTGCTACGGAGGCCGAGCTAACTTTTCAGTTTACAAAAAAAAAACAAAACAAAACAGGAGTACTTGTGGCACCTTAGAGACTAACGAATTTATTAGAGCATAAGTTTTCGTGGGCTACAGCCCACTTCATCGGATGCAAAGAATGGAACATATAGTAAGAAGATGTATATATATCTCTCACACACACACACACACACACACAGAAGGTGGAAGTTGCCATACAAACTGTAAGAGGCTAATTAATTAAGATGAGCTATTATCAGCAGGAGAAAAAAATCTTTTGGAGCGATAATCAAGATAGCCCATTTAGACAGTTCACAAGAAGGTGTGAGGATACTTAACATGGGGAAATAGATTCAATATCTGGAATGACCCAATGCATCGGATGAAGTGAGCTGTAGCTCACGAAAGCTTATGCTCCAATAAATTGGTTAGTCTCTAAGGTGCCACAAGTCCTCCTGTTCTTTTTGCGGATACAGACTGACACAGCTGCTACTCTGAAACCTGTCATTTTTCAGTTTACAGTTGTTCCTACCCAGGGTTGAGGAATGCAGGCCAGGTGGCCTGGAGGAAGCTGTCACTCCTGTTCTCAGCACTGTACAGTACCTGCTGTGTGCACAGAGCCCCTCAGTGCCCACAGCTGTCAACCCAGCACCTTCCGTGAGCACTGCAATTTCAGGGTGGGCAACAATGACAAAACCTTACTCTGGGTCTGATTGGAAAAGTGAGGAAGACAGTAACTGCAACTGCCATCTAGCCAGAGGGGTAACAAAGCTCTGGGAAGGGGTCTGCTGGCTCCCTGGGTGATGTGGGGCCTTCATACTAGGGGGCTGTGCCTTATATGTTGCTTTTGGACATAGACAGGAACTGAACACTGAGTGCTTATGCTATAGCTCTTGGCTGACAGTGCATCCCTGGGATCAGCAACAAGAGCCGCAGCCCTCTTGTTCTCCCCAGCAGAAAACAGCAAACAGCCACAGCGTTGGCTCATTTGGGTAAGTCACTTTGAGATTAGGGCTATTTCCCTCCCTGGGCAAACTCTTTATGGGAATGTCTTGGCCGGGCTGCTCTCCTTCCCTTTTCCCTACACAGCCACTCACACCTGCACCCCTGTAAGCGAGCTGTAAAGATGGCCGTACTGGACCCCTGAACAGACAGATTCAGTAAAAGCCAGCGACCTTGTTTGCATATTGAGTCTCTGGCTGAAACCTCCCCCATGCCCTGTATTTAGAGTTATCTGTGTGACACCTTCTCTGAAAAACAGAGCAAGAAGAGCTGGGAAGGAAGGAGAGAGGAAACAGACATCAAGGGAAGCTTCCTGCCAGAACAACCACAGCTATAAGCAGCTGCTTTGAGAGCAGCTAGATGGCACAGTGGGTAAACTCAAAAAGAAAAGGAGTACTTGTGGCACCTTAGAGACTAACCAATTTATTTGAGCGTGAGCTTTCGTGAGCTACAGCTCACTTCATCTGATGAAGTGAGCTGTAGCTCACGAAAGCTCACGCTCAAATAAATTGGTTAGTCTCTAAGGTGCCACAAGTACTCCTTTTCTTTTTGCGAATACAGACTAACACGGCTGTTACTCTGAAACCTGGGTAAACTCAGACTCATCGGGGGGGGGGGGGGAGGGAACGCTGCTTCACATTCGGGCTTCGGCTGCAAACAGTCTGATTCTTGCTGCTGCAATAAACAGCTCCCGATGCTCCAGGGCATTTTAAGGACCAAAGCAAACGACCACTGGCAGATGTGGACAGGGCCAGCAATACTGGGACAGAACATTCATTAGGGACTGGGAGAATGAAAAGGTTTTAATTGATTAAGCAACTAGAAGAACCCATACTCTCCAAGCCCTTCAGGTCTGAAAAATTGGCTGGTAATCTTAGGAGCACAGGATCTCCTGGAAGATTTCTGTTGCTTTCAGCTTTGCCAGAAATACCCTGGTATTCTGGCTCCTCCAGTGCCAGCCACGGTCAGGAAGTGCAGAGGCGTGTGGAAGTGAAAAGCTTTTTTTAAGAAAAGTTAACTGAACTACCCTGGAACCTGCTAACAGGTTCAGGTTTTGAGCAAAGGCTCAGGACGGCTTTTGCTTCCCCTGAACTAGATCACCTGTCCCCTAATGTCCATCGCACCAGACCAATGAGCCAACCACACCTCACGTTTCCAGACAAGACGACCCTGGGCATCAGCAAAACCTGCCAATTTCCCAGTCTGATTTTGGGAAGGGATGTACAGGAATCAGGTAAATTCTGACCCAGTATAAAAGCCAAGAGAAGAGGCTTCTGGAAGGAATGGAGACTAAATATTTCTTTCCGGAGAAAGGCACAAGACAGACAGACACAGGATATTATTAACTCTAGGGAGTTCTCAGAGTGCTTTACAAGCATTAGCTCGTTAAGAAAAGACCAAAAAGGCAGAGCCAAATCTGCAGCTCAAGAATCCCCAATTCTGTCCCAATCTCTCCCGCTCCCCACCTCGCAAGGCTCCCAATGTCTTAGTAGCATGGGAGATTTTTCTTTCACTAACTTTTATTCCATAGCTTCAATTAAGTCTTTCTGGGGCATAAGGCTCCAGAAGCCACTTGGTTTTCTGGCACATGGAGATAATAATGCATGGTAGATGCAGCACATGAAGGGGTCTCACTTCCTGTCCATCCACCCATCAAATCAACCAACATCACTCACAACAGGGCACACACAGCTGCAAGTTAGACTGCTGGAAGTGTGACAACTGTAAGCCATGCTTACCTTCCAAAAATACTTTGATCCATACATCTCTCATGTACCACTGCAGATCCTACAACTATTTCTGCATCTCTGCCCAGTGCCCATGTCTTTGCTAGTCCCAAGGACAGCTGACCACGTCTTTGCTAGTCCCATGAAAAACTGTGAACTCCTGGAAAACTTCCCCTCCACTTCCACCCCACCAAGCACCAGAAAAGGCACAAAATCCATTCCCTAAAGAAAAGGTGGAATCCTAGTGCCCCCAGATATCACAGCTTTCTAATTTCTGCTATCCCCAGAATGCTGCTATGCTATACACCCATGATCCCCAGCTCACGCCCTTCATCCTTGGGGCACTATACAGTTCTTCAGCCTGTCCTCCCTCAAATCTCCCCCACCCCAGATTTTACCACTAAATCATAGTATATTGGTCCTCCCCACAGCGAATTTAGTACTTGTAAAAGGTGTCGGATTGACAGGCCTGGACAGACAACCGCTATTCAGCTGGAGAACAGGAACACAACAACAGACAGCAAGTGCAAGCACTTTCTCAGGTTGACCCAGATACGCTTCAGCCTTAGATCTAAACGGCGAAGAGGCTGATTAAGTCTCTGTGGCCCATACAGTTCTAGGCCTCCCAAATGAGACGGCCAGCAAGGGGCTCAGTTGTCAGGCAGACACTTGGCTGTGAGAAACTACACTGAGACCATCAACTCAATCACAGGTGTCTGACACAAATGGGATTTAGTCACAACTGACCTGATCTGGGTTTGACCAGATACAACAGGCAGACACACAATCCATACTCTTGTAACAAACAGACCCATCTGAATGAATGACCCAGAGGTCAAAACCTTCATGTGAAGGATGAGACAGTCTGGTCCAGAGAACTGGCTTCTATTCTCCGCCAGCTTAGTACGTGACCTTGGGCAAACCACTTCACCTGTCCTTGCCTCAGTGTCCCCAGATGTAAAAAGGGGATGAGGGAAGTTCACTTTGAACATCTCAGATGAAAGGCAACATATAACTGCAAGGTATTATGATACCATCATGATACATACTAATATTCCTCCCCATATCAGCCTTGCAGAACAAGATTCATGGTGAACTCCCCCCTTGCTTGGAAATTGTCAGATTCCAACTAATGGTATATTAACAGCCCTGCTCTTACATCAGAGCCCTGATTTCTGACAGTCTCACTACATCTGATCCTCTATATCATAATATATGGTAATATTTCTCTGGATCAGACCTTCTGAGTCTTAACTTACTGTAATGTCCCCCAGACCCTATTGCACCCTAACAAACCCCCTACGCCAGACTCTCAGTTCTACCTACCCCAAGCCAGGTCCCACCCACTTATCCTAAATCACTAGAGCACTCCTGCCCCATATCACTCCCTCAGATCCTAATACACAGCAGCAACCCCATCTAGCCCCCAAGACCTAATGCACTACAGCAAGTTTCCATATTAGTCACCCCAGATCCTAATGCACAGTCAACCCCCCACATCAGCGCTCCCAGACCCTGATGCACTGTGCTGTAAAGTATCAGGATACAGGGGGAACTAGACATTTCCAGCTCAGACACCCCCAGGCTCTAATGCACTGTAACGTCCAACCCACCAAGACCCTAATACACCATCGGCGCTGTAACACCCAACCTCCCGCAGCCTGATGCAATCACCCCATGCCAGCTAGTCCTAGATCCTAATGTACTGCAGCCCCCCACCCAGACCCTAGAGCGCTCTCTTCCCCCTAGCAGATGCCCCAGATCCCAAAGCACCATCTCCCCCACATCAGCCACCCCAGTGCCTAATGTCCTGTCACACCCCACCCCTCGCCCAGATGCACAGCAACACTGCCCCCCACCCCGCCCCGAATGCACCCCTCCCACCCCATATCTGCCCTGCCCCCGCTCCCCCAGGCTTCGCCCCCTTCCCCTGCCCTCCCGCCCCAGCCGAGCCCCCTCCCGCCCTTCCCTTACCTCGCCGTGGTCGTCCTCCTCCAGGCTGCTGAAGCTCCACACCACCAGGCCCTGGATGAGCAGGATGGCCAGCGCGGTAGCGATCGCCAGCTTGTAGCGGCGGGCCAGCTTCTGCAGCCGGGCGCTCGCCACCATCTTCCTTCCAAGCGGCGGGGCACGGACGGGACCGCGCCAGCCAGCCAGCCCTGCAGACGGCGGGCGCGAGCACGCACAGCGGCGGCGGGCGCGAGCACGCTGGGGGAACTGGGGAAAGGGAGGGGGATGCATGTGATTCCTCCCCCCTCCACCCAAGGCCTTAAAGGGGCTGGCGAGTCGTGCCCGGGATCAGGCACTGCCGGGGGGTGGGGAAAGGACGCCGTGTAGCTCCTCAGGGAGGAGGCAGATAAGCAGCAACACATAGGGATGGGTCCTCTGCATAGATTATCCAACCCTATGGTGACCAGATGTCCCGATTTTATAGGGACAGTCCCGATTTTGGGGTCTTTTTCTTATATAGGCTCCTATTACTCCCCCCGTCCCGATTTTTCACACTTGCTGTCCGGTCACCCTCTCCAACCCCACGCTTGTTGCCCCAGAGCGATGGGATTTTCCTGCAGATCTTGGGATACCTGTGGGGTTGGAGGGCCACTCTGTCCCTCCAAAGTAATAATGACCAATGAGCAACAGTGTTGACTGCAGGTTAGATCACGGGTCTGGGAGTCAGAATTCCCGCTTCCAGTCGGGATTCTGCTCCTTGCTGGAGCAATCCGTCAGGAACTCCTGCAGTGAACATTTCCAGACATTTCTGCTTCACGGTCAATCTCCCCTGCTCTTTTACTTAGCAGGGCATGGATTGGTCCTCCGCCATTCTGAGGCCAAATGCTGCAAGAGGCTTTGACAAAGTTGTTCCTGAGCAAGAAAAAATAAAGCACAGGAGTAATGAAGACGGTGTCAGAGGAGGTGTTGATGAACAGCAGGTAAGGGAATAATTGGGAAAATTGACTATCTACCCATCAGCACATCTGTCTCGGAAGCATACCAAGCCCTTTAGGGAAACTCGCTAATGAACCTATTGAACTTTAGCTGGGCATCGTGCTGAACGAGTGGCAATTAATTTTGAAAAGTCACGAAGCCCTAACACAACCTTTTGCAGAAAAATGCGCAATTGGCCAAAACCCCCCAGAAGTATTCTTGAGAAGCAGCTTGTACAACGTAGAACAAATCAGAGTTTAGATCCCCTGGGCTGGATTCTCCTCTCAGTTCCATCACCTTTACACCAGCGTTACTCCACTGACTCCAGTGGCATTAACTCCCAGTTTACGTTGATGTTGACGCAAGCAGGATTTGGCTCACAGCGTCCAAGTCCATAGCAGGTTGGTTTCAAGGCTAAAGGGGCAGACGTGATGTCAGGGAAGAGGCAGAGCACTACACCCTCAACAGAAGAAGCCCAGAGCGTAAAATAATGCAGCCTTTATGTCTCTAAGGAACCCAGCACATCACTTGTTAACGTGCGTAACAGCCTTCCTACAGCCATTGATCCCGTTTGCACTGTGCATTAGAGAAGCACATAGTGTAGGGATCAGAAGTGAATGGACCATCGACTTGCGACTGGATTTTTGCAACAATCCCCTTTGCATACCAGCACCCTCTGCTTGCTGCGTATTTAGTTTTGCTTGGTCTGGCCTTATTTGCACATTGCAGCCTAGATGCTATGATGATAAGCATATTAGAAATACTTAGATAGCAAGACATTCAAGCATTTCCACCATGGTTTTGGACATTGGCATTCACTTTCCTCTGCTGTCTGCTCAAAATACAAGAGCACTTGGCCCATAAACTACGTACTGGGCAAGTACAAGATCACTGGGGAAAAATATACATGCACTCTGGCTATTGACGGGTTTCAGAGTAGCAGCCATGTTAGTCTGTATCCGCAAACAGAAAAGGAGGACTTGTGGCACAAGTACTCCTTTTCTTTTTACTGGCTATTGAGAATGTGATAGATTTGGAGCTGGTGATATGGGATGAATCCTGCATCTGATCTGGGTGCTTGTTGTTTACTGTATGCATTGTATTAATTCCCTGTCAGGTTTTCCAGGAGGTGGGATGGTGCCTGATATTCACAGCTCTTGGCAAATAATGAAGAGATTCACGCTGGTACCATAGCTTGGTCCCCTGCAGGGCCTGCCAGACAAACTTTGCCCAGGAGAGTTCAACCCCTGTGAGGCAGGGGGAAGAGGATGAAAAGCCTCTCAAGGGTTTAAAGATACAGACACTCTCTTGAGGAGGTCAGGCAATTAATGGGGAAACTGAGTCAGACCATTGGGGAGCAGTCTGCCCCCGAGCCTTTAAAGGCCAGGGGTAAAATAAACCTACCTAAACCTTTAGGTAAGAGATGCATACAGACGTCTATTGTTTTAAAAAGCCCCTTTCTCATGTTATGCTGTGCTGCCACTGTTAAGAGTAAACCCTATGTTGTGTTAAGAAGGCTGTTTTGGGTCACAGCTCCCAAAGGGAAGAACCACAGGTAGCCAAACCCATTTGGACCTGCTGAGCAGTCACGGTTGCTACACAGGGGGCTGGGCCCAGTCGGAGAGTGAGAGTCACAAGATTCTGCCCCAGAAAGGTGAAAACGCAGGGCCCAAGACCTGGCAGGGTGCACTCAGAAGGGACGGGGCCCACCAACGGAAGCCAAGAGCTGTTGCAAAGCTAGTCCCAGTTGTGGGAGCTGAGCGCTGACAAGTCTGGCCCACGTTAAACAAGAACCAAACCCTCCCTGGGGTTTCAGGTTTACTTACCAGATTTTCCTTTTCTGTTATACCCAGTGTTACATAAAGCAGCAAAATCTCTCATCGCAAGCCCTTCATACAATTTAACAGTCTATAAACAGCAAACAAGGATATTCTGCACCAGTGCACAGCTCATGTTCCCAGCACGCCCTCACCTCCACTCTGATTAGCAGACACCTGTTGCTTTGTTTCTGAAAGGAACCCCCAGCGCCTTAAAGGATTTGATTCTAAGCAGGCTCGGCTGCAGCTGATTTATTCAGGTGCACATGGACAGCTTGGATTTAACCCCCATATCTTTCCACCATCAGCTGGTGGGGGGGGCTCTTTTCCCTGTGAGAATTACTGGGGTGGATCATTGCTCTAGGGTACTGCTTTCATTATGCTGACAGACCTGTCCTCCTGCTTACAAATACTTGCTGATTTATGGTTATGCTTCTCTGGTATCCTGCAGCAGCAGGCTGTCTCCAAGGGTAATGTATGGAGACAAGCCCAGACAAGCTTGGTTTGAGAATAATTATGTCAAACAAAAGCCAGTCTCAAAGGTGTTATGGTAGGGTTGTTAAGACCCTAGAAGCCAGGCAGGGAGGGGGAGAAAGGGAAACTGCCCACCCCTGGTGGGAGGAAGAGTGCAGTTAAGAGAACCCCTTTGGAAGGAGCTATTTCCAGGGGAGGTAGAGGATGGTAAAGCACAGGTCAGAGTGAGCAGCTCTGGGAGAGGTGATGTAACATGTAACCAGTCACCTGAGGAGCCCAGCTGGGTTGCTGGGCAAACAAAGAACTCTCTTCCCTGGGACTGGGAGAGAGCTTGGATGAATGCAGAGAGCCGTCCAGGGGGTTTGCAACGCAGCCTGGGATGTGAGGCTCACGACCCCATACAAAAGCTTGCAGCTGGGAGCCCCAAAGAGGAGTCGCTCTTATCTAAGGTGTTCAGGTTTCTTAAGCAATATTCTGTGACACAGGTTGGGGGCAGTCTTAAGGGTGTTTCTACAGCCCATGCCTGGGCCTATTGAAGTCACTTGTAGCTTCCCCCACCCCTGACTTCAGTGGGAACTGGATCGGAGCCCATGTTAGGTCTGTTCTTGTTTATCCACTTCACCGTGTGCTTTCCTCCGTACTGTGTCCGTACTCTGCTTTTCTTCAGAGCCGGAGCTGTGGGCTGGGAACTCATCACCCGCAATTAGCCCCTTGGAGGACACATGCTGGGCTCTGACCTGGGGGGAAGCCGAGTCAGGAGAGGGCCAAAGAGTATTCTGATTAGGGCAAGGGAAGCTGCTGTCTCCTATTTTGAGAGAGTGCAGTGAAGGGGCTGGTGAAAGCATGCATGAGAAGCTGGCTTTGTTACAGACAGGGGGGCTGATCCTCTGCTGCCCTGCTCCTAATGCAGTAATTTGCACTAGTGCAAAGCAAGTGCAAAATGGGTCTAAAAAGGCTACAAATCCTCCTTGTAAGGCTCCCTTATTTCTGTTACAGAGTTCAGGCAACAGATAATCTCCCCATGCCACAAGTTAAACTGCTGCCTCTGAATATATAGGCAGCAGCAGGGGGCAGCAGAGATTCCTCTGCCTGCAGAACCAAGCTGTCTGGGGGCCCTGATTTGCCTATGAATCAGGCTTTTCAAGGACTCTGATTTGCACTCAGATCAATAGGCTTGTCACCACTGATGCCTACCACATTCCCTGACATTTTGGAATCGATCAGATTTGGCATTTCAAAGTTGTTGCACTACAAACAGAGAAATGCTGTCCAGCTGTGTTAGAACTCGCTTTTCATGGCCCATTATTCCCCTTTTACACACAGAGCAACTGAGTTGCAGAGAGGTGCAGCGTCTTGCCCAAGAGGTTAGAATTCAGGCGTTTACAGTCCCATGTGTCATTCCTAGACAGTGATGCCTCTACATTTCTATATTCTATAGTCTATATTTCTACAGATACCATTGTACCCCCCCTCCACAACCCCCATATTGGCAAATGACAATGGGAGCTGTGAGAACACATTCCATATAATGAGTATCGAAATCCTGGTGGCTACCATGCCTCCCTCCTCTTGCTTTGACTGCTCCTTGACCCCTAGTTACTTAGGATTTGCGCTTGCTCTCTCTCTCTCTCTCATATCTGCTATTACTTGCCAATATCTTTTGCCTGCATGGTGCCTGGAAGAGACCCTGCTGGATGAGACTAAGGAGTGGAGGAATGTGATGATGTCATCGTAACCACTTCTTATGACATCATCCTAAAGCCATCTCCAGGGAATCTTGCCCTGAAGCGAATCCCCAGCAGCATTATGGGGTCCCGTCATTTCTGTCCATCAGTTGCCTCTCCCACAGCATAAGCTATGGCGCACTAGATCAATGGCTGGGACTTCTCTGGAGCTGCTTTGAGGCTACCAGGGAGGATCAGAAATGGGGGGTATAAAGATGCCCTTAAAGAGGCTTCAAGGCGCCAGTAGCTTAGGAATGGTGTCCTGCAGCCCCATGACTGAGCGAGAAGAGACAACAGGTGAATTACATTGTTGGGAAAAGAGCATGGATGAGACCCAGGGTTGTTCTGTGATGTGGTGCTGGATTTCCCCTGTATAGATACTAAACAAAGATAAGGAGTAAATTCTCAGGGCTAGGCTCTGCCAGGGATGGGGAGAACCAGTGTGGTCTTAGCACAAGTGTATTTGCTATTTCATGTAATGTATACTTTTGTCGCTTACTATGGGGATTAGCTACATTAGGCTGGAGCAGGTGAGGACTTGAGGACCAGGAAGTCATGTGATAAGTCTTGACAGAGGGGTTGGGTCTTGACTGGAGCCCAACATCCAGCCGCTATCCTGGTAATTTAATATTTTTCCTTTTCTCAGCTGGCAAGAAGGAGCTGGAGTTCAGGGTATTAAAGCCCTCCTGCCACCAGGTATGGTCCTTGTTGCTGCTCTTGGTGCCTGCTCAGATCTCATGGTTGCAGAGAAGAGAATTGGCCTCAGTCATGGGTCTCTTCCTAAAGTTCCTTCCCTACCCACAGGAAGAGTTCTCTGGCTTCCCTCCTGGTGGGGGCTGGAGCAAAATACCGGAAAAAAGAATAGTGTACCAGTGAGTCTTGTTTTCACCTGTGCAGTGATAACACCATGGGCGCATACTTGTTCGATCAGACGGACTGACCGGACTCCTGAGTTCCATTCCTGTCCTTGCCATTGACTTGCTGAGTGCCTGTGAACACGTTATTTAGCCGCTCTGTGCCTCAGTTTACCTGTACCTAAAACCTGGTATTATTTCTAAAGCATCACAAGTGTCCAGTGCTTCACAGATGGAGAAAAGAGATATTTTTACCCTGAGAAGCTTACAATCTGGGTAGACTTAACACAGCAAGGGAGGACAAACAGAAGGGGTGTGCAGGGTGAGGTGGGTGAGAAGGACAAAGACTATGATGGTAAAAGATCATGAGGCAGGATTTGGCATCTGTGTAGTGATTTACATTCAGCTCTTCATCATGGGAATGGAGCACCTGTTACATTTACATCCTAGTAATGTCTTTTAAAATATATATCTGTGGTTGGTGTATAGGATTTGTAGGTACGGTAAGGCAAATCCTCAGCGGGTGGGAAGAGGTGTCGTCCCACTGGAAGTCAATGGAACTCAGCCCTCTCCATATCTATGTAAGCTTATAATTTTAAGGGAGCGAACTCTGGCCAGCAGGCAGGCCTGCACGACACCACGTTTGAGATCAGTGTGGAAAAGCTGACTCAAAAAGCAAGTCCTGATGAGGGATTTAAAGGAGGAGAATGAAGCTGAGAGGCCCAGGGGATCCCAGATGGCATTCCGGGCAGAGGGCACCATGAAAATGAACACAACATTTTCCCTCCTGAGGGTATTGGGAGAGTTAGAGTTAGTTATTGTCTGTAAATTGCTCTTAGAGCCTCAGGCGGAAGGAGTTTATAAAAGCACTTAGTATTAGAAGCCCCAGTCCACAGTCACAGATGCAGAAATATTGCACCAGCCTGTGAAATATGTTTCAGACAACTGGGGCTGTTTGCTTTGTTCCTATGGCTCAACTGGGCATTTTCATGTAACTCGTCATCCTGGTGATGAAATCGATTGGGGGTTTATTAAACAACATTCTCTCCTTCCTCAGACTCCTTGTGAAATTCTCCCACTTCCCCCATCCGTGTGGAGGAAAAGTCCCCTCCAGCATGGCTTTAACCAGCCTTCCATAGTGGAGCAGCCTGGGTTGGCTAGCCTGAGGCAGCGATCTGCATACCAGATTATGGCCCAAAGGAAGAAGTCAATGATGGAGAAGAAAAAGTAAGAGACACAATGGCAGGTTTTAACTTTCCGGCAGAGCTCAGTTTATCTGACCTGTGCTCTGGACCCATTCCAGCCTGAGCGGTTACATTCTGCCTGTCTAACTTCCGCTTGTGGTTCCAGTGTTTTTCACTCACTACCATGTGGTCTCGCAAGTTGAGAAGAGTTAGACTGGGGCTGTACTTAGAGAGGAGACCTCTAGGGCAGGGTCTCTCAATGTCCGGGCACCAGTCCCTGAGCTCTCCCTCACCCAGCTTCGGAAGGCAGCAAGCCGGCCCCTAGTATCAAAAAGGTTGTGAACCAGTGCTCTAGGGAACTGCTGTGAACCACGGGATATGATGTTAGTGACTTAAGGTGTATCTACACTGCAGTGTGCGCCTACATCCTGCCTGGCAGGGGTGTGTTAGCCAAGCCTGCCTTCCAAAATCCACATTGCTGACTGAGCCACGCACCCTCCAAACCCCATATGCCCATGCCTCACACAAGTTTGCCACTAGCATTCCTGGGGGCGTATCCCAGGGTTCTTTGTGCCTCACCAGCTGGAGCCGTCCTGGGCACTGGTGTGTGGTGTGCTGTGGGAGAACTTGGTGGGTAGCATTCTTTCTTCGGAGTCAGTACTCAACCCCTGCTCCAGCCTGGCGTTAAGGGGATCCAGAGTGCTATGGCTGCTGGATCTGATGTGAAGCCAACATCTCTGTGGGGGTTAAAGATCCCAAGGCTCTTCTGGCAATGGAACAGATGTTAACGGGACACTTGTCCGGTCAAATGTGCCCCCTATTTTAGGCCATGTCTACACTAGAGCGCTTACAGAGGCACAGCTGTACCGATGCAGCTGTGCCTCTGTAAGATCTCTTGTGTAGCCGCTCTATGCCGACAGGAGAGAGCTCTCCCATCAACATAATTGTACCACCCTCAACAAGCAACAGTAGCTATGTCGGAGGGAGATGCTCTCCCATTCTACAGAGAGGAGGGGGGAATAAGACTTCATTTTTCTGTCTCAGTTATTTACCTTTGGGCAGGGATTCTTTCATCATTATGTGAATGTACAGCACCTAGCACAGTGGAGGCTTGATCTTAGCCTCCAGTCACTGCTCTAATACAATTAATTAATCCCACCCCAAGATCACGGATGTGTCAGATGGGATGTAATTAGGAGCTCTGCACCCAGGACAGGTATGGATTTCTGCTGCATGGATCCTCCAGATATCATGACTCCATAAGCCAGGTGTGAAACACAACAGGTGTTACATATGCTTGAAATTCAGCAGAGAAATAACCTGTGATTTCTCCTCTTCTCTGTGGCCAGGCCTGACTTTGTCCTCCCAAAGTTGCTAAAGTCCATCCACAGTTTATACCCAGTGAAGATTAAATGGAAGGACACAGATCCTAGGATCAAGATGCTGCAGTTGGAAAGGATAAAGGTCAGGAGCTAAAAATCATGGCTTACAAAAGGGGTGCCAGCCAGGTCTCCCTATCCCAGTCCTGTGTCTTAGCCACCAGACTTTCCTTCCTCTCCTTACCAGTCACCACTAGTACTTGGTGGTGCGAATGACCATGTTCCATCCGGGGTACAGATACTCCACAAAGAAGGGATGAGAGGTTTTGCAGTATGTAGCTAACATTCGCAGGAGGGCTGTGAATCCATTAACACATCAGAGCTCTCTTGCCTTTGTGTGCCCACAGGAGCTCACAGAGAGCTTGGCTTCTTCTGTGGAACAAGAGCAAATCTACGCTGCTCAGGTGACGTACGGGACTTCGTTCCTCACTGTCTAGGGTGTAACTAACCTCAGTCGTGTTTCATAAACCACTCCAGCTGAGTCCTATAGAAGCTATGGCTGGAGCAAATCACAAGCCTCCAGGCAGTGAGAGGGGGAGGGGGAATCAGAGAAGTGTAGGACTGGAAGATATCTGAAGAGTTCTTCTAGGCCAGTCCCCTGCACTCATGGCAGGACTAAGTATTATCTCTAGACCATCTCTGACAGGTGTTTGTCTGACTTGCTCTTAAAAATCTCCAGTGATGGAGATTCCACAACCTCCCTAGGCAATTTATTCCAGGGCTTAACTACCCTGACAGGAAGATTTCCTAATGTGCAACCTAAACCTCCCTTGCTGCAATTTAAGCCCATTGCTTCTTGTCCTATCCTCAGAGGCTAACGAGAACAATTGACCTCCTTCCTCCTTGTAACAACCTTTTATGTACTTGAAAACTGTTTTCCTGGCTCCCCCTCAGTCGTCTCTTCTCCAGACTAAACCAATTTTTTCAATCGTCCCTCAGAGGTCATGTTTTCTAGACCTTTAATCATTGTTGTTGCTCTTCTCTGGACTTTCTCTGATTTGGCCACATCTTTCCTGAAATGTGGTGCCCAGAACTGGATGCAATACTCCAGCTGCGGCCTTATCAGCGCGAAGTAGAGCCCTGGAATTCCCAGGGGTCTTTCTTTGTGCCATTAATATAGATCACGTTGCATTGTAATGAAGTTAATCAGCACGGGTGGCAGAGACAGGGAGAATCCCTCTGATGGCCCTACAAGTAGCATGTAAGATCATTCACCCAGCAGGAGCTGGCAATTGCTAGGTTCCCCGCAATTCCCCCAGCTAGCAGGAGAAATCCCAGGCACAAAGACAGGCTGGAGGACTCAAATTGAACAATGTGTCAATCGTCAATTCATAGAAGGCAGCCCTTCATAGTCATTAAATAACTTCTCTTACCCCACACGAGGCTGGGAAGTATCGTTATCCCCACTAACAATATTATTTACATGCTCAGAATCCCTCCTACACTCGTCTTATTGTGGCTTAGCTGCAGTCACTCACAGCAGTTACCTGGGGAGCGTCCACACTGCAATAAAACACCCACCGCCCGAGTCTCAGAGCCCAGGTCAATCGTCTGGAGCTCGCAGGGCTCAGGCTGCGGGGCTAAAAATTGCGGTGTAGATGTTCAGGCTCGGCTGGAGACCAGGCTCTGAGACACTTCCCCCCCCCTCCAACCTTGTGAGGTCTCAGAGCCCGGGATCCAGCCTGAGCCCAAATGTCTACACTGCTATTTTGAGCCCCGCAACCTGGGCCCCGTGAGCCGCACTCAGCAGACCTGGGCCAGCCGCAGCCATGTTGTGGGTCTTTTATTGCCATGCAGACGTACCCCTGGAAGCATTCTCCAAGGTCCTGGTAACTGATGAATGTTACCCCACTCCCAAGGCTTCTTTCTAGGCCACGATGACTGCCAGGAGACCCTTGACTTCCCATCCCCTGGGCCTCGTGAGAGACCTGCACTGCAGTCTGCTGTGTGCTCAACTCAAGGCCGCTGTCGTACTGTCTGTCGTCTCTGATTTTACACTGGGCTGGGCTGAGTGTCACTGGGAGTTGGGTCAGACGTCTCTAATGATTGCTCTGATGTGAAGATTTATTTCTCTGCCATTTGTCTCTTTAGGCCCTGGGCTGCCTTAGGATCACTGATGAGTTTGTGCTGTCTGCACTTCGCAATACTGTAGGTATAACCCGTAGGGACGTTCATTCTCTTTATAATGTGTTTTTAATAATGACTTCAGCTTTAGTGCCTCACGCTGTCGCTGCATTACCAAGAAGTGGGCCTGACCTTTTCCTCCTCCTGAGAGCCGACTCATGGCTAAAGTGCCATTCACATGCACTCTGCTGCCCAGTTCATAATGTGGGTCTCGGTCAGAGGAGCAGACTCGTGGCACTGCAAAGTCACGGGATTGACACAGCTGGTGTGGGAAGGGGAGGCGCGCTGCGCAGGAGATGATCTGAAACTCAGGGCCGAGGGGAGGAAGATGGCTCAGCCAGCATCGCTTATTACACAGCATCCCTGAGCTGGCGCTGGATCCCCCAGGCTGGTGCATGGGCTGCACTCTTGTGACTAGATTAGTCCAGAGTTCAGGAAATGGGAGAGTGATTTATCAGGGAAAGGGAGACAGCAGACCCTAGGGCACGCAGACTAGATTTATTAGGGTGGGGAGAGATTCAGTCGTTGGGATATTGATGCCCAAATTAATATAGAAAACTTGTGTAAAAGGTTAGAATTGCAGGGGTAGGAAGTGCGGTGCTAAGTGGCTTTTGTCCGGCCTGCTAAAGGGATCTGTTTTTTCTAGCTCCAGGTATGCAGGAGTCAGCCTGTGCGATATGAAGTAACTAGAACCCTGGTTTTATTTGGTGAGTGATTCTTCTAGTCACTTTTCTTGTCAATGGAGCAGCTCCAAGCTCTTTGACCCAGGGATCAGGGAAGGTGATTAGATGCTGGGGTATTGGCCTGTTGGCACGTACTGGGCATAAATCCCTCTAGAGCGAGAGGAAGATCTGCCTGCTCTTTCATTCCCTCTGACAGCATCAGTCTTCACAGTCTCAGGCTGTCCAGTGTAATACTCAATGGCTGTAATCCATACATGTAACTATGCAAAGGAATGCAGCCCTCTTAACTTGCTGTGCATGCTAATGAAGCTGCGTGCGTGATGTCGGTGAAGTGTCTTGCAGAGCACAGCAATGTCGTTAGACAGCACAGGGCCAATGCCCCCGGCCAAAAAACGTAGGTAACTTAAAATTAAGGTTGTAACAGTAAGTAATATACATGTCAGAAATCATGAACACCAAGAAATGTTTGCTTAAATCCAATCAGCAACACTTACCTAGTGCAAAGATCTGGAAATGAAAACTTACGGCAATTCCAAGGTAAAAACAAACTACGTTAAGATGGAGTTAAGGCTGAGAGTATGTGTCAGTAAATTAAAGATACGAAATATTATCGGAATGTAACTGGTACTTATTGTGCAACCAAGCATTACAAACGCAGGAAATTCAGAGTCATGGTTACACGTAAAAGACATGCACAGTTAAGGGACCCAACCTTAACTCTGCCCTGGAGCGATGCCATACTATAACCATACGTTTGAGCTATGTTTTATTATAAAGACACGTTAGTGTTATTATGGTCCCTAAAGCCCACATAGTTCATACATGCACCGACACACATCTAGACATGTGAACATTCTAATTCTACACTGACCCCTAAAATGTAGCCACTAAAAACACAGTACAGCACTCCAGCCTCTGAGTTCCAGGGAGAAACTTTTTAACAAAGGCTTGTTTCCATACACACGGCACTAA
Organism: Chelonia mydas; assembly: GCF_015237465.2. Lineage (NCBI taxonomy): Eukaryota > Metazoa > Chordata > Testudines > Cheloniidae > Chelonia > Chelonia mydas. The sequence continues at coordinate 13,728,872 of NC_051254.2, forward strand.
TATCTCTATAGCAACTACAGCTGCCTGGCACCAAGCTCCAGAACAATACCCTTCAAGGTCTGTTGCACACACACCTCTTCTAACCACAGAATGGTAACATTTTAATTATCAGATTAAGTAGACCTCACATAAAGAACAGTCTGGTACCTAATACTGTTGTGTAGGTAATATCTTCCTGTTACTGCATTGAGAATACAGGAGGTGGAAATCGGCCTCTCTCCAGTGGAGCTGATTCACACCAACTGCGGCTCCATCCCTGTATCCATAGAACAACACAAACCACTTGTATTATTGATCCTTCTTACCCAGCCTTTCCTGTGTCATACCACTGGTTTAGACAAGATTTCTGAACAGCCTTTTTCACTAGGGAAAACGAGTCTGAACTGTTATTGAAATGAGATCTACAACTGCTGTGTGTAAACGTTGCTGTTAGGAAGTTAAAGGGCTGAAGAACCATGAGATACTCGTGCAACTGTGCAGAGACTAACTTTCATCTAGTTGTAACTTGACTATCATCTCATTAAATTACTTGGCATTCATGGACAAAGTTTTACTCCACCCTATCTCCGATCATCCACATTTTTCAGCCAACAGTGCTTTCCCTCCCCGAGTTTAGAGAAGTGGGGGTAACCATTGGGCTTATAATTGAACTCTGATTTCACCCTTCACTCTGGAGAGATGAGTCTCTTTGTAATACGTGGGGCAGAATGGTGCCGTTGCCTAAACACAAGGGCAAGAGCCAGGAACCCTTTTAAATTCCATCATCAACTCCTTGTATGATTTTGTGCAAATCATTCCTGGACTCATTTTTCCAATCTGTAAAATGGGGATAACATTTCCCTCCCAGAGGTGTTGTGCCTGTTAACTAGTTATTGTCCATACAGTGTTTTGAAGATGACAACAACTATGTAAGTATTAAGTGGTATTTATTAAACATAGGGGTGTATACAGGTGAATTTGAGACAATGGCATGTGTTTTGTCTTTGTGGATCAGGGATCTGCCACAAAATTCTCAAGAGGCAAAGAGAAGCTGGTTGTGACTAGCCACCCCCAAAGAACATGACATGTCTTACACTTTCTCTCTACATATTCTCCATCCAGTCAGCCCTTCTCTCTGAGACCAGGGCAGAGAGGTTTAGGTACCTCAGGAACGTTTCTTGGGCTAACTAAATTACATTATATGCATGTAGAATCCTTGATATTGTATCAGTCTGTGGCTCCCAGAGGTCTGTTCCAGGAGATGTGAATAGGCAGGTCTAGGGATGGGGTGTGTGAATGCTGTGGTACCTGTTAGGGGGAGTGAGGAGAGCTGTGGACTAGAATTTGGGAGGTCTGCGATACAAAGGGTCATGGGGCAGGATCCGTAGCAGAGTAACCGGGGGAAGCCGGAGAGCAGGATGTCAGCGGGTGAGAGAAAAGCCCCTGAAGTGGGTTAGGAAAACTTCTGCAGGAGGTTGGGAGGGGAGGCTGCAGATGCTCTTATTCGCTCTGGAATGTGAGTCTTGTCTGCCTGTGTTACAGCCCCTGGTGCTGTTGGACAGGGCAGGGTCCCTGCCCTCACACCCTCCTATGGCTGGAGCATTTGTAGCTCTGTGGGACTGAACGGGAGGATTTCTCCATCACTGTGTTACAGGGAGAGAGGCTGTCCTGCCTGCAGAGACGCACATCAGAGCAGGGTCCGGGAAGTGAGCTGATGCATCCTTACCACAGGATGGCTGTGTGGGATCAGATCTGGCTCGGAGACTATAACCTGGGAGCCAGTGCGGGGCTCGAAGCAGGGCTGCTCCCTTCCTGCCCTTAGAGAGCCAGGACAGGACAAGACGTGCTGCTTTTCACTCCTTGCTTGCCAGGAGCACAGAGGGGAATACGTGTGTGTAGAAACTGGCCAGCTGGTGACGGGGCATGGGAGATGGGTGGAGGGACACAGGGGAGGATAGAATGGAGGGGGGAAAGGAAGGAGGGATGCAGGAAGAACACAGAAGGGGCAGGGGGAGTCTGTATGTGTGGAAGAAATGTGCAGGATGATGGCTTTTCTCCTTGAGGAGATCCCCGAGGGGGTCATGCAGGGGACTCATCTGACTAGGGTTCCCCCTGACGCAGACTGGGCCCATGATAGGAGGGAATTGTGAAAGGGGCCAGCCTTGAGGAAGGCCTGTTCCCTCTGTCTGGTGGCTGCTGTTTAATTACAGAGAAAGGCCAGAGCCACCACGTTCGGATCAGGTCCCGATGCACTCTGCCGTTGGGCCCATTTCTGTAGAAGAGTCATACAAGGGAATGGGGTCCATGCTGCCAGGCAGGCTTGGACTGAGGATGAGAGAGGCCTGCATCCACCAAAATCTGGCAGGTTCCCTGGTCTGCGTCTAGCCTTCAAGCCTAAGCCCCTCTCCACAGACAGTACCCCCCAGCCCATGCTGGAGAGGCCCTTGTCTTTTTCCTGCTCCTGAGTCCTTTTAATATTCCTGCACAAGGAGCCATCCAGAGCCTACTGCGTCAGATGGCTCATGGGCAGCAATCAGTGGTGTGCCATCCTGCTGTTCTGCTGAGTTTGCCCCTGGCACCCAATTCCCAGCGAGCTGCCAGCTGTCTGGGCTCTGGCGTTCAGAGTTGGTCATTGCCTTCTGGTTTTGTGCTGTGCTTGGGACAGGTTGCCTGGATGCCGCTATGGTGAAGGAACTGATCAGACACCTGAAGAAGGGAAGCCCGACTCAGAGAAAGGATCTCCTCACTGCTCTGGCGGTGGCTTTGCATGCGTGGGCTGCAGTGCCCGAATCCAAGGTCATGGCTCCTGCTGAAACTGGACCAAGGGGCTCAGGCTCTGCCTTTTCCAAGTGCCAGTCCCGCCAGCCTCAGTATGAAATAAAACACAATCAACACCACTGCTCTTCCTTTCTGTCCCAAGGGAGTGTGGTGGGTGCCCAGTCCAGGCTCATCGGGACCCTAGAGCAGCTGGCAGCCTCACAGGACCGCACAGATGACTCGGTCCTGTCTGCAGCCACCTGCTTGGTGTATCTAGATGCATCCAATCCCGCTGCCCTGGAGGCGCTGCTGAGGTGCCTGACCCAGAAGAACATGAAGAAGAAAATGCAGGTGCGGATCCTGCCTGATCACATAAGGAGAACTTGTGTCTCTGTCCTCCATCCTCTCCTCAGTCCACTCCAGGACCACCCATGAACCTTTCCCAGATGCTTTGCCCATTGGCTTCCATTACCTGGGGAAGATGAAAACAGAGGCGGGGTTGTCCCAGACTGTTCCCTCACCCATGACCTGGGTCAGGATGGGGATCCAGAGACACCACTGCCTCGGAGTCTCTCAGTCTGTCTCGACAGGCACATCTGCTCAGCTGCGCCCCTCTCTGCATTCTCTGCAGACGTGTAGCTGCTCCCCTCCCAAAGGGTCTCCCTTTACCAATGGTTGCCTCGGCTTTGGATGGGAGAGTCTGTTACAGCGCAAAGTACAAAACTGGAGGGGTGTTCTTGATACACGGGTTTAGACATGAGGCCCAAATTCTTCCTCGGAGTCTATGATCCTTCTCTCCTGATCCCCTGCAGGCTTTGCTCATGCTGGTGAAGCACGTGATGGTGGTCAGCACCGATATCATCCAGGCCGTTATAGATCAGCTTCGCCATTCTCCAGTGTACAAGGTAAGGAGGCAAAGCTACCACCATTCTTATCCTCTGGGAGTCGGGACACGAACTCTAACCCACTGCCAGTGTTTCTTTCCCTCCCAATCCACCCATTTCCAGGGTCCTATATTCAGCAGCCCCACTGCCAGCCTCCAGGTATCCATATGTAGGAGCTTGGTTACTCTGGCTATGTGTCCAGTGGCCAGCAGGCATTGCTTTGGCTGTCCCCATGCCTAAGGGTCCCCTAAGGGTCATGCCTAAATATCTGGTTGCTGTTGTCCTGGTGCCTAATTGCCCAGTGGGGCATCCACATCTCCTAGTCTTTTGTAATCAGAGAGACTCTTGGATTCCTGCTTAGTGGGACACCCAGAGTGGGCCTCCATTCTTCCAAGGATGGCACCGCCTCAGCTTCTCCTTCTGGGCGAAAGGCCCAGCAATGCCCTCTCTGACTGGTGGCACGGCCAGCAAGGATTCCTAGCCTGGGCACTTGCTTCCTGCAGCCTGGAGAGACTTGTAACACAGACCCCTCCCGCTCCTCCCTCCTCCCCAACATGCGCACACAAACACTTCCTGCTTGCGTGCCACCAAGGGCCTACGAGTGGCTGACCCAGCACGCTCTCTTCATGCTGCTTCCCCACAGCATCGCGCTGATGCCGCCAATTTGCTGAGCACCATCGGGCTGGAGTCGATCCAACAGGAAGGCTTGGAAGAGGAGGTGTTCCAGCTGCTGGTGGAAAAGCTGCACCAGGAGCCATTTCTGGTGAGGCTCAGGGCATGGAGGATTTAATCACAATGAAATTAAATAGCAGAGTCTCTTTCCAAGAGAGCGTGTCAGGGCCAGGAATCCACCCCCTGACTTTCTCTGCTCCAAAGAAGGGATATTAATGGAGCTTTCACCCCAACTACCTTCCTCTCCAATGGGCCATCAGTAATGAGGATGTGCTAGTGAATTCACTTCCATTTAAACATGGGCCCAAGACATAGGATCCAAAATCCAGCAGGATTTGAATCTGGGGTTTAGTCAGAGACCAGCCAAGAGGTTTGGATCCAGATCACCAGAACCCAGAGCCAGGTTTTGATTCAGGCTAATCTTAGTCTTGATCTTATTGTTCTTTACTCTGGATTCATGTGGGGTCGACAAAACACTGAAAAGATGTTGGGGCTGAGGCTGACCGATAAAGACCCCGCCATGCACACACAGCCCCTTCCTCACCATGCCGCCTGCTCTGAAATGTTCTCACCTTGCCCTGCGCGGCATCTCTCTCCCTGACCCACATGTCTCTCCCGCTCACAGGTAGTGAGACAGACTGTGGCAATGACTGTGGCAGCTCTGCAGATGAAGGGGCGAATCTGGGATATTGTGGAGAAGTAAGTGGCTGGCAGAAGAGCCAGAGATCCAGTCCTCTCCTGCTTCCGTCCCACCACGCGCGCTGAACAAAGCCCAAAGGCCGCTGGCGTGGTCTGGGTTTGATTCCAGGATATTTTCCCTGGGCCCACATCTTTAGGAACCTGCCTGGTGGGCTAATTTTCACTGGCTCATTCACTTCTCTCCTGGTTCCCACGGTTCCAAGGCTTAGCCTTTCCTCCAGGCCAGACGGCGGCTAGTGGTGACTGGACTTCAAGGCAGAAGCCCAGGGAAGGCACAGACATGGTGGCCCGGGTGGGACAGCCTTGGCCCTCCAGCCAGGTTCTTCCTCTTTCCCCAGGGGATGTGTGGTGAAATTTAGCCACACCCAGAGTTACAGCACAAGCCTTCAGGGTTGGGGCTGGGGAAATCCCTGATTATCACGTTGGTGGATGTCACCAGACTGGGGGAAATTTCACTTTGGATGATCTGAGACCACATTAAAGACACGCCCCTCCCAAGCATCTCCTCCCAGAGGGCTTAATGTACAGAGCAGCTACCTCCTCACCTGCTCCTACTGACCTGGCTAACAACAGCAGGAGGAAAGGCTGCAGCTCAGGCAGAAGGGGGGTGGCTGTCAGAGAGGCTGGGGGCTACCCCAAAGTAAGGAGCCATCTAAGGCCCAGATCCAGGAACCCCACAGAAAGTGGGCTGAGATTGCTGGAGAACGCTAAGCGGATTTCTTCCCCTCCACACACAAGGCTGGGGAAAGGATCAGACTTTCTCAGGCTTTTAACTCTCCGATGTAATCTAAAGGGTAGCCAGCATAGGCTGGAAAACCAGGGTTTTAAAGGCCCACAGTGACCCCTTATATAGAGAGGATGGGAACTGCATCCCCTCACAGTGGAGGCAGAAGACAAAAGCATAGTGGGAGTGCCTCCCTTTAAACCCTGCGGGAGGGGCAAAATAGCCTCATTTCTCTCCAGTAATGCCGTGTGCATCGTGGCAGGCAGTTGAAGGAGAAGAGCGAGGTGAGCCGAAGACAGGCTGTGGTTTCCTTGGTAAGTCATGTTCTGTCCTGAACCACTAGACATGTCTGACATACATTACCCTAGACACAGCGTGTGGGTGATGGAGTGGGCTGTGCAATCTCTCTCTGGGCTGGATCCCCACCTGCCTTTTCATTTGGCCATCACTTCCCTGTGTTTCCAGCTCCAATCCCTTCTCTACTTGCTGTCCAGTCTGTTCTCTCTCTTCCTTTCTCTTAGGTTCCTCATACTAGGGCTCCACCCTCCCTACGTGACTTCCTTTAACTTGGGAGTCATGTTTTAATCTCTTGGTACATCACTGCCTCCTTCTCTTGGCCTGCAGCCTGTCTGCTTTCAGAGCAGCTCGGCCAGACCACAGCGGGGCTGAATGGCTCCGGAAATGGCCAGTTGTGTTGTGGAGCCTCCTGAGGGTACAAAATACAGCCTAGGCAACTGGCTAGTGAAAGCTGTTACCATCCAATGGCCGGTTGGCTGGCTGTTCATTTTCTTCTGGACACTGTCCACATCTCAGACTGCCTCCAGAACTGTCCCCTACATTGGCAGAGTCCAGATATTGCCTGGCTGTGGAGACGGGCTGACCCCCTCAGCCCTGGAGGTGGGCCCTGGTCAGGACTGAGGTGCGCTGGTAGAGCAGCGCTGGGGATCTTGCACGGATGCAGCCCTTGCTGTAGCTGTCCTGGGAACAAACAGAAGACTTTGGTCTCCAGAGCTGGCCATCTCACGCCTCACGCCAGCATTACAGTCACTCATTAAAATAGCCCTGGTGTAATGTTACTGAGCACTATAGACTTGTGCCAGTTATAAGCACAGTGTGGTGCCTAATCAGCTTTGGAAACATCATCATGTTGTTAGATTCTTTTATCAAACCGCTCCGGATTTTGATCTTTCAAAATGCTCCGTGATGCTCTGCTTCAACGTCTCTTTTCACTAGGGGGTCCTTGGTCTTCGCAATAAGCATGTGTTCTTTACCCTGCTGGAAATGCTGGAGGTGGACAGCAGTCCGGCCATTCGCATACAGGTTAGTGATGTTCTCCAGCGATGCGTGTGGTTCTTGGTGTCCAGGAGCAAAGGCCTCACCTCTGTGTGTGTCACTTCTCACTGCAGGTCATTAGAGCGTTTTGCACCCTGGGAATGAACAACAATCATGTGCTGAAAACCCTGATGCTCAAGGAACAGACAGATGGGGCTCTAGCCAGGTACAGTGCAGATTGAGGGATCAGAGGTAATGACCAAAGTGGGTTGAGATTTTTGCGGGGTGAGGTGCCTCAGGAGTTGATTTGCTGGAGTTCTGCAGCGACGCTTCTCCAGGTCACCTCTGCCTGTTTTGGGGTGGCTAGGCAGGTCTATGAAGCACCAGGATTGATGTGAATAAACTCAGCTGGATTGAGCTAGGTAAGAAATGGGCAAGGCATATGCCAGCCCAGAAGAAGTGCATGTTGCTTCAGGGAACACATGAAGGACATGAAAAGAGTGGCCTCCAAAGGCAGGGTGCACATCTCCGCAGTGTGGATAGAGGGCTAATCAAGGAGGAGGCTAATCAAATTCTCCCCAGCACCCCTCCTTTCCATCCCAATCTCTCACCGTTCTGTTTTCTCTCTGGTTTTAGAGAATGTGTGAAAGCTTTGAAGATCCTCCAGAAGCTCCCCAGTGCTAGAAGAGGCTTGGAGCGTCAAATCTCTCAGCTCTCCTGAGGCCCTACTGTCTGGGGGTGGTCTGCCGCTGTCTGTGAGCTCAGAGGGAGTAGCTAACGTGGAGAGAACATGGGATTTAAAACACAGGCTCTGTAGCCGGGGTTTCTTCTGGACTGTGTGTTTTGCATCTTGTCTCCTAAGAGAGCTGGGAGATTGGAATATTCAGGTGTGTGTGCGTTCATTTGTAGAGCGTGTTTCTCCGTTCCTAGAGGCAGGGGGCTGTCCTCTTGGTACCATGGTCAGCAGCCAGTCTCTTGCTTGGCAGGATGTAGTTAGGGCTAGAGTCTGCTACCCACACCCATGCTAGATAGTACCTTGCTACTCCGATTGATTTCAATGGGACTATGCACTGAGTGAGGTGCTACTCAAAGGGAGTGAAGGGGGTGGGGGGATAGAATCAGCCCTTTCATTTATCAATCTGCACTTGAACGGGACCCTCGGATCCTGCGGTGAGGGGCTCTGTCTGAGAACCTGTATGGACCCATCCATCCGCCAGCCTGGAAGCATGTGTACAAATGCACCACCTCCTGGGCTGGTGCCATCATTGGGCTGGCCCCAGTGCTGCTGATGGGCAGGCCCTGCTCCTACAGCCTGGGGGCGCTGCCTACAGGGACAGGGCAGTGGTGGTGCCAACCCGGTGCCTCTGCCTAGCAGCTCTGCTGCCCCCGCTCTCCCAGGGGCTGAGGAGAGTGGCTTCCCAGAGTCTGCAGCAGCTCCCCTTGCTAGGCAAGAGGCCTGAGGGCAGCTGAGGGGCGTAAAGCTTATGTGCACCTTTTGGAGGGCTACATGTTTCTGGGGCAGACTGTTGAAAAATGGGGCCGTCTTCAGAAAATCAGGACGCAATTCAGAGATGACATCCAGGTGAGGATCGTATTGCCTGAGTCTATAGCGTGAGGGGTGAGTGCGGGGAGCACTGAACGTGGGGCATCCGCAGCATGAGAGAGACCTCCCAGGGCTGCGTATTAACATCCAAAGAACCAGTCCAAGTGCTTTGCAAAGTATTCACTGCAGGGTTAAAGGCGATCCCATCCCCCACTGCAATGGAGTGTTCCACCAGGAGGAAACCTCCATCTATACCCTCATTAAGTGTTGGACTCCTCCAGCCCTGAGTGGGTGATATTAAATTAGCTGCAGCCCTGAGCTCTTCACTCCAGCTGTTGCATTTTCTTCTTACCCAACGGTGGGGCTGGATTTCCTTGTAGCGGCTGCCCGGGTTCACGGAATTAGAAAGCATGTGGGTTTGGTCAGTGACTGCAGGAGGATCTAGAACCATATACTGCGGGCTGCCATCTGCTGCATTGTTCCCAGCTGCCTGAGACAAAGATGAGCTTAGTTCAGTACAACGAGATAGATGCACTACAGAGCCCACCTTACTCAGATTATAAGTGCTGATGCCGGGAGGGATGCTGGGCTGGAGAAGAGTGACTCCTCATGGGACCCATCCACCTGATGAGGGCAGTTAAAAGTTGCAAGAGATTTTAAAGGCAAGGAATTTCCTCGTATCATAGTGTAATAAAGACACTTGTTTGGGGGGCAGCTGGTCCTGGGTCACAAGGGGTTGATTCGCAGCGCAGGGCATGTGCATAGGTTCTTACACACCTAGCTTAAATAAATACGGCTCTGCCCCTAGGACTCAGGTATTTCTATCCATCCCCCCGCATTGCCACATTCTGGGTGGATGGGCCTTCTGACTGAAGATACAGCCATGTAGCAATTCTCAGCAGGGCAGCCCTTGCATTTCACCATCCTGAAAGAACCCCTAAATCCCTGCCCCCTGTGGGTCTGATTGATGGTCAAACCCTCCAGGCGCACACCTGAAAAGGCAGGCACAATTTTGCACTTAAATTGTGCTTTCCATACTACACTTGCTTACACAACACGTCCAACTGTTGCTCATGCACGTACCTAAGTTGTGTGCACAGTTGGTGTATTGTTCAAGCAAACTCCGCAGGAAGATTTGGAAAGTCCAGTCCATTGTGATTCATAGGTGGATAAAAATGCCAATGAGATGGGGGGAAACTGATATAGGAGCCTGTGATGGGGTATAAAAGCCCCCACATTCGACAACAAGGGGTTAAGGGATTATTTTGGGCTCAGCCAGCCCCGCCCCGCCACACCCGTAGCAAATGCTCCTTCTTCTGGGGGAATTAAAAGACAGCGAATTAGTTTATTTGGGTGGCAGAGTTGGAGGTAAGCAGACCTGCAGCTCACAGCTCCAGCAGAGCAAAGCCTAAAGGCTCTGGAATAGCTGCCCATAGGGGCCCTTCCTGAGGGAAGGGAGGACCCACCCCAGAGACAACCCGAGAGGGAAGTATTCTGTGGATCTTCGACATTAGTAACCTCCCTTACTTAGTTTGGTTTGGATTTCCGCACCAGGGGAAAGCCTGGAACTAAACTGACCCCAGGAGGGGAAGAGGCTTGGGGACAGCCTTAATTTTTGGTTGCTAGACTACTGGTAACCTGGGCCCTGCGTTGGAGCCCAGTGGAGTGGGCAGGCCTGGGCTCCCCTCCCCCCAGTCCCCTTGGTAGTCAGGGGTTGCAGTCATGACTACTAAGCCATGCTCCCCAACCAGACCCGAGGTGAGAGCTGTTACAGGGCCACTATATAAGAACACTTCAATATAAGCTTGACATCACCTAACAATTCCCCTGTGCTGGGATGACCTTCCAACAGTGAGATCAGCTGACTTTGGGGCAGCTTTGCTCTGACGGAGGAGTACAAAGATACCATACTGTTGGGGAAACTCTTGCCCATTGACCTTAATAGAGTCACCCAGAATTTACATTGGGGTGAATGGAGCATTGAGCCTAAGGTGTTTAGTCCCTAGTGCATGCTTCTTACAACAGAAAGGTACATTCCGTGAGCCCAGTGGGCTTGTAATAGCAATGAGCCACAGTGGGGGCTATAGCTGTGAGTTACTGGCAGCTGATAGCATGAAACCACTTACACGCCCAGCATGTGTGCAGCAGTAGCCTCCACACATCCATCGTGTTGTGGCTTGCTGTTCTCTTTTACACTGCATCCGATGAAGTGAGCTGTAGCTCACGAAAGCTCATGCTCAAATAAATTGGTTAGTCTCTAAGGTGCCACAAGTACTCCTTTTCTTTTTGCAAATACAGACTAACACGGCTGTTACTCTGAAACAGAATCTAAGTAACCAAATTATTTCCTGTGTGAATCTAGGCTTCTCCATTCTGCAGTTTCTCTTGCTGGAAATGAGCGGGGTGCTCTGATGCAATTCAGTAAAGTTATGGGGAAATGTTCCCTGTTGAATGCTCCAGCATCTCTGACATGATGGGAGGTCCTGTGGGCTGCTGGGCTCAGAGCCCTGGGACACGGTTTGTTTACAAGCGCAGACATCTGGCACACTTCCTAGTGACTGGAGAGCTGTCCTACACATCGCCATGGTTTGGTGATCACGTTCTGTGTTGCCAAGGATCCAGCACTGTGTATCCTGGTGGGTGCATGGTGCAAGTCTGGGAGTGCTCATTCAAAATGTGCTTTCTGTGAATATTCTGCAACATTTGCTAAAAGTCAATCTTTAGTCAAAGATTCCTGGTAGTAAACTTGATCCCTGGAATATTTGCAGAAAGCAAATGCTAAAGGGACATGAACATAGAATCATAGAAGATTAGGGTTGGAAGAGATCTCAGGAGGTCATCTAGTCCAACCCCCTGCTCAAAGCAGGGCCAACCCCACTAAATCATCCCAGCCAGGGCTTTGTCAATCTCAAACTGGGCCTTAAAAACCTCTAAGGATGGAGATTCCACCACCTCCCTATGTAACCCATTCCATTGCTTCACCTATCTGAAGCAAAATAATTTAAAACTTTGAATGAGTATCTGCAAAACATTGATTACATTATTTGCCCAGGTCTACATGTGACGCACTTTCCTAGGACAGAATTTAAGATGGGACAGTAACAGGACATACTAGGATCTGCCTTACCAACTTGGTAGTTTGATGTTCTTGTCCCTCTGTATAGATTCTCCTGCAAGAGCTGGATGAGACAGAAAACAGATCAGAACAAAGTTACAGCAACAGGTAAGGAGGCAATTGCTGATTTAACAGCTACACAGATCTAAATGGCAGGATTCCTCTGTAACTTTAGATGCCAACCCAAACCCCATCTATTAATCTGGTCAGTGACAATTTTTTCCACTGCCGCCCAGACACAGCCCTTTGAACTAATCTTGTTCTTCTCCTTAGACTTGTTGCAGATGTAGCCTTCAGAACGGACCCTGATTTGGAATAGCAGCTAAATCCAACCACCTGGCATAACAGCGTAACTCAAAATGACCCTTGTCAGCAAAATAGCCCATAGGAAATGCACTGCCCAATTGCACAGGAGTGGTCCAATGCATCACAGCTTACCGTTGCTGCGCTGGAATATTTGGGGAAATTACTGCAGAGTACTCTAGAGGATTTGCTTAGTAATGGCTGGTCCTATGGGACTGACTGACACTGAGATGATCCAACTGTATCCACACATAACTAATCCCAGGCTGATCAGAGCTGAGCTGGCTCACCAGAGCTCTCAAGCCACGCTCCTATGTACTGACACATTAAGTGTAGAGGAAGTGAAATCTTGAAGTGTAACAAATTCAGGGCCAGATTTTGATGCCTTTACTCACATTGAGTAGCACCTTTCTCCATAAGTAGGCCCTTTGACATCCATGATGAGCTACTTGTGGAGTAAGCTGCTACTCTGTGTGAGTAAGGGTACCTGAATCTGGTCCTCATGCAGGGATGTAGGCTGAACACCATCACAAGAGATATTTATAGTTGTGGACAATGTTGCACATGGTCGCTCCTGTATGCCAGGCATGCTCTTCTCTTTCTGCCTAGCTAATTAGGGTGTGTGATGGGGTGTACTCCCCACACTGGCCCTGCAAGAGCTGAATTAGGACAAATGGGGCCCCATCAGCCAGCTAGGCTGCAAATGGGAGAGATTTAGGCTGGCAGCAGCTAATTTGAGAGTAGATCACCTGTAGAGGCCTTGCCTGTCCCTCACAAAGCCAGAGAAGGGGCCTGCAGGGAAGTAATTGTCAGTCACTCCCTGGGTGGAGGGAGTTTGGGCTGGCAGACTCAGGAGAAGGTAGGAGAGAGCTCAGGGAAAGGCAGCAGGGTTCAGGAGGGAACAGACCTTGGCTTCTGATTAGATGGTCCCTAAGATGGAACCTGGAGTAGAGGGTAGGCCCCACCACCAGTAGGTCCCCATGTCTCCCAGTGTCAGGTTCTTCGTAGTCACAGGGAATGAGTGGTGGGTGTGATTGTCTCTGTTGGAGACTCTGCCCTGCTTCACCTCGTCCGCCGACCCTGTGGTCTTGATTCTGATGCTGCTGGAACAGATCAGAAGTCCTGTCCTGCACCAGAATTTTGCACAATCCTCCTAGTCTCTCTCATACCATCACCGCACAGACACTGATCTGCCCAGGGGGCCTTGTGCTGCCCTGGGGCCCGTCACTGCCCAGCAGCCTGCCAGAGACAGTGAGAAACACAAGGAATCACTTCTTTCTAAACAAACACTCAGTGCCCTGGGGAATGTTGTGGTGACAGCTGAGCCTTTGACATGTGTGACCAGAGGAGAAGAGCTTGGCGATGCTGAGAGATAGAGGGACCCAAATCGTTGCCCGTTGGGCAATAAAAACGCCGAGTAGACAATCACTCCTCCTCCTCCCCCACCACCCACACAGTCAAGGGCAGACATCCATTACTCTTCCCCTCCTCTCTGATTTCATGATGTGAAACTGGGTAAGTGGGATCCCTGTCCCTGTTTTTTCATGCTGGTTGATGGCAGATCCATCATCTCTAGCTCAAGGGGAGAGAGACACTAGTGGAGTTCCCCCAACTCCTAATTACTGAGCCAGAGAGAAGTATCTGCTCTGCACTGAGAGAACATCCCAGTCTCCTGGCAACTGGCGCTTAGAGCTATTGCGGAAAAAGGGGCCTGCAGGCTGCTGCCCTTTCTGGATGCCCCCAGACTCCTGCTGACAAAAATAGAGCATTGCAGGAAGATATCTGTGGGCAAACTCTTCATTGCCAAACAGAGACTTTAGGACCCTCCTGTTCTCCCCTGCTGGGTTAGGACGTTTTGGTGACTTACAAATGTGAAGGGCCAACCTGCAGTAAATTTACCAATAGGTGTACTCTGGAAAAAACTCCTAGTGAATGAGCAGCTTTAGTTCCTGCATAAACTGTAAGGAGTGGTTCAGATGATACATGGCCCACCGGAGAAGCAGGTACAAAATCCAAGTCTCCAGGAGCAGTGCACTGGGGCTCCTGCAGGTTTATTGGAAGCCTCAAGGACCATTCCTGGAATTCCTCTTCCATTCTCAGCAACCACTCTCCGATAACACACACGTGCGTGTGCGACGGGCCCGAGGAGGAACAACGCTGGTGGTTTCTGCTGGTGCATACGCAGCTCATTGCTGCCTTACCTGGGAAAAACATCCAACCCAGAATTTGGAGAATTCTCATTGTTCTGCCTCTCGCTGCAGGGTGGCGGGACGTCAACTCCAGGTGAGTCTCTCTGCAGGAAAATCTTTATTTGTATTACTAGGAAGAACTGGGCCCCTTTTTCTTCAGTAGGACTTTGCAATTAAATTTTGTGGCTGCCTAACCACTTCCTTTGTTGTAAGGGTTCTCAGTGTCTCAGCTGCCTCACTTCTCTTGGGAAAGGCTGGGAGGGCAGTAACTCTGACTGAGGGCTTGTCTCGACTACAAAATTCAGTCAACTTGAGTTAAGTTGACATACAGCCACTGTAGTAATTAAAGTGATGGTTCACGTCCACACGTGCTCCTTCCATTGGTGCAAGCACAGCGTCACCAGGAGCGCTTTCCACTGGCTGAAATGGGGCATTGTGGGACACTGACAGCTGGAGCCCTGCAGCCCTGGGGCTGACAGCCTCAGTTGTAGGTACAGAGCTCACAGCTGCCTCCCCGGCTGTCAGAGCCAGAACAGGGGCTCACAGCTATGAGCCTGGTGGACTGCTCAGGTTGTCAGCGCTGGGGGTGCGGGAAGGGCTAAAGCTGTAACCCCATTCAGAGCTGACAGCCAATGTAAGTAACGCAGTGTCTACACAGATATGGCATCACCCTAACTACGTTGACATAAGCACTACGCCTCTTGTGGGGGAAAACATCCACTTGGCAGGAAATCAGTCAATGGGGATACAGCTCCTCCATCTGATAAATGATTGGTACAAACGAGTGCTTTCATCCCCAAAGCCTTATTTTTATTGAGTCTACAGCACACACACAAAATAGCAATAGTTGCGAGCACCCCAGATATAGTTACCCAAAGTCTGAGGTGGTGTCCAGTAGCAGGTCTCCAGCGGCCAGCCTTCCTCCTAGCCATGGGGAAGATTTGCTAATCTTTTTATACCTTACTTAAGGCAAATAACTCAGAACATCTCTAATAGGCTGACCATTTCTCTAGCAACAGTTTAAAAAAACACAACAAAAAAAAATCCCTCATAATTTCTACTTATCCGTAAAGCCGCTCTCAGCAAAAAACAAAACTTATAATCACAGACACCCAGAGCCAAGATCAGTTCTTCACGCTCCCTTTCATTCCCATGACCCTGTCACTTTCTCACCTCCCAGACAAACACTGAAGCTGTGGGGCTATTTTGTCTGCTTTGGTTGTACCCAGGTCAAACTATTCCTGACTACGTGGTGTCCTTGCTTCCAGCTTATAGTGGCTAAGTGTACAAGATGGCTGCAGGTTATGTTAACATCCTGTTTCGTAACAGGAAAAGTCCAATGAAAGATTTCAGTTTCTTCAGTAAAATTCAAAATGAAATTTTTTACTTTGAATGGACATTTCAAAGGAAAAGAGAAATTTTAATTTTGCCTTTGCTTAAAATGTCCTTTTAATTAGATTTTTTTTCAGAAAAACCAAACAAATGACACTTTTAGTTGAACAAACTGTTGATTTGAGAATGAAAATTCTTGTTTTGAATCAGTTTGAAGCTTCCTGTGGGAAATTTGGAGAAGTTCAAACAGAGTCTATGTTTGAAATTTTTCATGGGGAAAAACGTCTAGTCTGTGACCAGCACTGCTTTGCCCTACATCCACCTATCACATCCTGCCCATAGTTGAATTGTAAGCACTTTGGAGAAGGGACAGGCTCATATTTTGTATTTGTACAAGTTTCAGGGCAACCGGGCCCTGATCTTGATTTGGGCTTCTGAGTGCTACTGTACTAGAAATAATTAGCAAAGAAAAACTATATTTAGTGGCAGGTAATATTGCATCAGGACACCTCCCCTCCTCCCCCTTTAGAGCATGGAAATAAAAAGATGTCTTTTGCATTCCTTTCCACTTTCACATTGCCTAGAACACTCTCAATAATGCACGTCGACATTCCATAAGGCTTTCACTTCCAAGTCCAACAGGTACCAAAGACGTGATATGTACCAAACTTTATCAAACTTGCAGCCTAATACAAAACCTTAACAGAGACCTTGTATGCTTTTTTTTTTTTAATCAGTTATATCAAGAGATCAGCATTGCTGACTGTCACATGATCCATGCACTTGAGAAGTTATTTTTAACACTGCTGAGGGGTTCTTAGTTTAAGAAACTAATTTAATCCCTCGTGGCATGCAAATTATCTATCTAGATACTTTTATTGACCCCTGTGATGGGGTGGACTAGCTCTGGAGGCCCCCTGCTGAAAACCTCCTGACCCTGCTTTGCCCTGCCCCCTCCAAAAAGCAGAGAAGTCCTCCAGGTGGCCTAGAGTGGCTGCAGAGAAGCAGCCAATCAGAGGGGCTGCTGGAGCAACCAATCAGGGGCTAGAAGGGCCATAAAAAAGGAAGCAGCAGCAGGAGAGCAGTGTGTTGCCTGGAGCTTGAAGATGTAGGTCTGGGTTGCTGGAAGAGCAGCAGGACTGTGGACAGGCTGAGCTCAGGGGACTGAGCCCAGAACTTAGCCAGACCAGGCGAGGGTACCGTGCTGGTTTGGTTGAAGACTGAGCCCAAGCGAGGGTTGCTGTAAGGACACCAACTGTGGGTGCTGAGATGGGCCCCTGTTGGGCTGTTAAAGAAGGCAGTGTCCCTGGGGAGGAAGCCTTGGTGCTTGGGCCCCCTACCAGGACCGTGAGAAAGACAGACTGTATACCCCAGAAGGGGGGATGGTGTGTGTGACTTGGCTGGAGGGCTGAGTCACTGATACAACCAGTGGCCGGGGGACACTCGTGAGAGGCGGGTGCCACCCTGGTGTAAGAACCCAAAGAAAAGCAGGGCTCACACCTAACTAAAAAGTGGGTGCCTGTGAGAAGAGGTGGGTGCTGCCCTGTGAAAAAACTGAGTAATTACAGGCATATGTTGTCCAGAAGGGGGCGCTCGCAAGAGATGGGTGCTGACACTGTTACAACCCCACTCCTTGTAGTAAGTGAGCGTTTCAGACATTCATTAATTTACTCTCACAAAATCTTTGGGAAGTAGCAGTACTTCTGTTTTGTAGATGAGGAACTGACACCCAGAGATAAGTGATTTTCCCATAGTTACAGAGGAAGTCTGTGGTAGACAAGGGAATTGAATCTAGATCTTATACACCTTAGCTCAGCACCTCCAACGCAAGCCAGATCTTCTTTTTTTATTATGCTTTCTGTTTCCAGGAGCCTTTGTTTCCCATGGTTCACAGCAATGCATGAAATTCATGGCTGGCTCCAGATGTTTATTAACAAGTGCAGCAATGTTTAGTTGCTTTTCGACCCTCTCACACTCATTGGGCTTTCTGTAGGAAGCCTGATTAACGCTAGTCATGCAGTATAAATGATTGATGCCAGTGAGACATAATTTATAATAATCCATTGTTTCTGGATGGTCACAAATTCCCTTTGCAAGAAGAAAGAGGCTTAAATCTAGGGTAGTTCATGCTAGAAAAATAAATAAAACTTTCACGCCATCAGTCCATACTGCAGGGTGAGGGAAAGACGGTGGTTAGAAGGCCCTCCTTGCATAACATATTGCATGCAAAAAACCGACATTAAAATAACATTAAGGTTGCAAAATCAAGCAATGAAAAGTTAGGGGATGCTGAAATTAATGGTGGTCTGTGCAACTGGAAGAAGTTTTTACTGAGCATGTACAAACACGGATTTTTCAAAGGCTTATAAATTGGCCAAATTTGACTGGATTTTCACAGCAAAAGGTATGTCCCTGAGACACGGGCCACGGTCTACCAGATTTCAAGTCCTGGCTGCAAAGTGTGTGGGCACTACAGCTTCTCAAAGAAAAGAGAGAGAATTTTTATTAACATTGCAAGGCAGCATATTTATCCCTAGCCTTGTTCTCAGGAATATCTGAACTGTATGGTTGAAGCTTAAAAAACAACAACAACAAACAAAACAAAAAAAATAATTCTGAGGGAGACACCTGGCTAAGAAAATTTAAAATTCAAATTTGGCAAAGTTATAAGCAACCAAAATGGGGTTTTATAATGGGAAGTGTTGGGGAGGCAACCTTAATAAGACCATCCCCCCAGTAATGCATAGAGACAACTCTGAGGCCCAGGTTCCTCCCCATGCACTTCTCCTCTCTGTAGATGATGATTGCCCTGTGTCCAACCAGTTCAAAATTCAGTTCCAGGGGTTTTAAGTTTCTGTATGAAAACAGGCTGGGATGTAGATGCTTGACCTGATTTGATTCCAGAGCTTGATAGATTTAATCACCAGGAGACCTGTGAGCATGTAAATTATCTTTCCATCTATCTCTCGGATGCCTGGGTCTGTTTCCGGTTTAACTTGCTGTCAGAGGTGGTGACAGGGGGAACTACTCTCTCTCCTGATATGGAGGAAACTCCTCTTGCAGGCAGGTTTGCTTCGTGGTCCCGCTAAGCTCCCTTTTTGCACCAGATGTATGATATTCAAACACAGATACAACGTTTCTCTCGTGTCCTGCTGACCAGATCCTGGGGAGGTTCATTGTCTGTAAGCCCAGCCACTGGCTCTTTGAACCCACTCCTCACAAGATAACAGCAACTGTTTAGTTCCATCAGGCCACCTGTCCATCAGACAAACCAACAGACTCCAGGTCCAGGCTGAGTGTGTCTGTAAGTCCTCTGCCTACAACAGGTGGCGGAGTTTGTACAGGTCAGATTGGCTTCTAAACCCTGTTGCTTCACATGTTGCCAGGTAGGGATCAAGCAGCTTGGATAAGGACCATGCAGCCCCCCATCACCACTCGGCCTCCTATCCAGGGTTAGTGTTTGGTTGGCTTCTTCACAGCGCTGTACAGGGTTTCCTCAGGGGGCTTGGCTGGGCGTGTTTTCTTGGGGCGCTGCTCCACGTTGGCATAGATGGGCTGCTGGTCGGGGGTGGAAATCGTCACCGTGGCATAAGAAACCTCTTCTGAACCCTGAAATAAAAACCTCATTGATCAGAGGGAAGAAGCTAGAATAGGAGTCCAAGTAGCTGTGGCTGAGCAGATCCTGGCTTCATGAATTTCAGCGGGTCCCTTTAACCAAGTGACTTGTCTGGGCTGTGTATTGAGGACATATCTCTGAGATCCCTAAAGTGTCTATGGATGGGTGCATTACCCCTTTCAGCCAAAGCAGCCTGGGTGCAAGCAGGGAGCCCTGCCCTGCAGCTGAGCTATATAAACAGGAAAAGGAAGCAAGGGGCAGAACAGGGAACTGAAACCCAACTGCACTTTTGCTATCCGAGGCCCTAGGTTGCTAGTCTGACTAAGGTTTATGCAGAGTAAAACAGATTTATTTGGGGTTTGGACCCCATTGGGAACTGGGTGTCTGGGTGCTGGAGTCAGGAGCACTTCTTAAGCTGTTTTCAGTTAAGTCTGCAGCTTTTGGAGGACGTGGTTCAGACCTGGGTCCGTGTTTGCAGCAGGCTAGTGTATCTGGCTCAAAAAGACAGGGTGCTGAAGTCCCAAGCTGGCAGGGAAAACAGGCTCAGAGGTAGTCTCAGCATATCAGGTAGCAGCCCCAAGGGGGTCTCTGTGACCCAACCCGTCACACTCCCCTCCCCCGCAACTGTGATATTACACATCCCTAGGACAGAATTTAAGAGGTGATGTTACCAGGACATATTATGGTTTGCCTTACCAAATTTGACAGGTTGATTTTCTTGTCCCTCTGCACAGATGCTCCTGAAAGAGCTGGATGAGACAGAAAAGAGATCGAATTAGAGCCAAGTTACAGCAACAGGTAAGGGGGTAACTGCGGCTCTCACAGCTTTGCCGTTCTAAGTTGCAGGGCTGACCTGTAACTGTTTTTCAGGGGACACACACACTGAGCTCAGAAGACCAGAAATGTATCAAAACTGCAGTGCCCCAGTAAATCCAGCCATTGAGTCTAGGTTACCTCCCTGCTGCCCTGCCACTGATCCAAAAGGAAATGGGTCTATTCTTTAGGTGCTAACTGAGATCCGGCCAACTGCACCAGTCAGTGACCGCTTTCCATCACCTGCACAATACAGCCCTCTGAACCAAACTCCAGCTTCTCTTTAGACTCAGTGCGGACCTGGCCTGCTGAACCAAACCAAACAGGGGCACGTCAGCATAAATCCATCCACTCAATACAACCAAAGTTGAAAAGATCCTTCAGTGCTAGCAAAAGCTCCCACAGGAAAATGGTCTCTTCGACAGGAATGGTCCAAAAAGCCACAGCTTACAACAGCTGCGCTCCATTGTCTGAGGCAATCAGCGTAGAGTGCTGTAATGTTTTTAGTATCAGCTGATCCTGTGGAACTGAATGACCCTGAAATGATCCATCACTATCCACACACCGCCAGATCCTGGACTGATCAGAGCTCACCTGAGCTCTCAAGCCATGTAGTGACGCAGCGAGTGAAAGGAAAGGAGACCTTGGTGTTTAGGGTCAGACTCTGATACCCTTACTTAGGGTAGCACCTTTATTCCACAGGTAGTCCCACTGATTTCAGTGATGGAGTAAGCAGCTACATAGCATGGGGGGAGGGGGTGTATGCAGTTTAGAGCTGGGCAAATAACGGATAGAAGGGAGCTGGCAACTTCAAAACAATGAAATCACTTTTTTTTTTCCAGGTTAAATGAAACGATTTGTTTAGATAAAATTGAAATGTTTCTCTTCAGTTTTGACCATTTTCAACATTTGATTGGTTTTTACATAATTTTTGAAACAATTTGTTTCAAATTGAAAAACCCAAATATTTACTTTTGACATTTTAATATGAAATAGATCAGGTTTTTTTGGATGTGTAGGATTGTTTTTTTTTCCCCCCTGAAACAATTCGACAGGACTTGGCAAAACGTTTGGTGTTGCTGAGTTTGTATTTTTCACTGAAAAATAATTTTGGTGGTAAAACTTTGCCCAGCTCCAACAGAGATGTAGAACAAACACCATAACCAGAGTTATTTGCAGTTTTGGACAATGTTGCACACGGGTCTCTCATGCATTTCAGACATGCTCTGTCGAGCTCAGCAGGGTGCAATAAGCACAGAAGTCACTTGGTGGCAGGGGCGCTGGAACAATGCGTATCGTGGGTGCTGAGAGCCACTGAACCAAACTGTAAACCCTGTATATGATGGAAACCACTTCAAGCCACGGGGTGCGGCAGTGTCCGTATTTCCAGCCCCTGTGCTTTGTGGAGTTCTGGACTTTCCCATTTGGGGAAGAGGGGGGGAAGGAGAGAAGCAGCGAGGATCAGAAACATGACTCATTTGAGGACACGTGCAGGATTTCACTTACCTTTTTTCCTCTTCTTGGACAGTCTTACCAACATCACAGCAGCGAGCAGCAACAAAATGAGAACCAGTAGGACGCATGGTATCAGGACGTAGAAGAGGATGTCTGAGTCTTGGGACCTGCTGGAAAAAGAGATAATGTCTGTTTTCACACTTTCTCCTTCAACTGCTAATTCAGCCAGGAGCAACTGTTTGTCGTGCACCAGGCCCACGGGGTCCAGCAGATTAATATCCTAGTCCGGGCCAAATCTAACTCTGGTCACCTCTAAAATGGCACCTGTATCAAATACAAATGTGAGTAGCCAGGAAGATCGTGCAGTCTGTAGGAAGAGTCTGATGTAGCAGGCATGGTCTGTGCCTTGTGCATGTGGGGGAGCGAGACACAGGCCAGGGCCTGGTGCATTGGAGGAAATAAATGTCACTTTTATTTTAAACCTGCTCTAGCTGTATCAGCACTTTTATTCGTAGATAATATTACCGCCCCCCCACTTGTTGTCTGCCAAGGTCACAGAAACTTTTGAGGGTGAAACTTTGTCTGGATTCCCTTAGGTGGGTTGGTCACACCCAGCCAACTCCTCCTGCGCAGCTGACACAAATGTGTAGCTGATGCTGGGTGGGGCAAGTTTAAGGATGTCCACAGCTGCGTTAATCTGGTGATTTCCGCCCCCTCATCCCCCCATGGCTCATTTATCATGCATAGGATTTTATCTGGACACTGTCTCACACTGCATGAGCATATGCATAGCCAGCTACTTAACTAACTTCATTTGTCCCTTTTTTTAGTCTTGTCTTTGAGATGAGCAGAAATGACCAACAGCCTCTCTAGTATAGCTGATAAATATGTGCTTTAAAACTAACTTGTGGTGACTTTTTTGTTAATTCTTTGGTATTTTCAGCTCCAGTCCTACAAACATTTTAAGCAAATACTTAACGTTCTAAACATGCTTAAAGTTAAGCAAGCACGTGGAAGGGTTTGCAGGATAAGGGCCTTAGACATTTTGGTTTCCTTTTAGATTTTTTCCTGGTGCCCGGGATTCTGTAGTTTTAATCCACTTTTAATTTTAGCGGATAGAAATCTTATTTTGTTGAAAGGAACAGTGTCAGCTCAAATTTGGCCCCAAATTAGATGTTGTAAAAACGTTTACAAAAACCTTAGACCAACAGAGATGTTTCCATGCCTTGTTTTAAATTCCAGTGTAAATAAGTAAGGATGCCACTTGCAGCGCTGGCATCTGGCAACCCAAACCTGGCAGGATTATGCTAGTCAGTACATGGGCTGGAGTGGAACTAATTAGACGCAAAAGTGAAACTGACCAGTCGGCTTTCATTCTGGAAGATGCACAGAGCTCAAAAAGTGAACAAAATATACAGGGAAAAGATCATTCGATTTTAAAATTTCTTATTTTGAAATATTTTGGCTCTAGATCTTGCAGCTTGTCTACAGTTGGAGCTTGTTCAGCGCTGACTCAGCTGCACCCTTTGCGGACTCTCCTTGTCAGGAATAGATGGTATAGACCAGGATGTAGATGTCCGTGGGACTAGTCATGTGACTCAGATGGCTCATGTGCCTAGTGCTTGCAGGGGCAGACTCTCAGATCTGGTGCGGGAAGTGGGAGAAACTAGCTGTCAGGAGGGAAATGAATGAGGAAGGGGGACGGTTACAGCAGTATGACCACATGGCTTTCTCAGCAGGCACGGGCACGTCTTAGTGGTTTAATGGGGGAGGGTTGTAATCAGACGTGACCTGATAGAGCTAAGAACGTGCATAATTTTAAGCACAGGAGCAAGGAATCAGTGCGACGTCAGGGGGTATATACCCCCTTGTCTTCCTTCACAGTTCACTATTGCGTTTTATATACCCCTTGACGTTGCACTGATTCCAGTGAGGCTGGCAGCCCATAGGGTATGTTTACTCTGCAGCTGGGAGGGATCCTTCCAGCCCGCGCAGACCTCCTGGTGTAGTGGGAGCTCACCCTAGTGTGCTAAAAGTAGCTGTTGCCTAGACTTTGTGGTCTGGGCTGTCATCACGCCTAGGGGTAGGTGTGAGTGTGAGAGCCCAGGCTCCAAAGTCCGCACAGCTATTTTCAGCACATTATCGCAAGCCCCACTATCGCAAGTCTGGGTACCCAGGCTGGGAGCTCGCACCCAGCTGCAGTGTGGACGCACCCATAAAAGCGACCCTGGCTGGAGCATTGATACTCACCCCGAGGGAGTGGTGTCATGGTTAGTGGAGAAGCTGGATTTCCCTTTCTCAGCATTTGTCCCGAGGGAAGTAGATATTGAGGGGGAAGAAGCAGCTGGTTGCACTATCGCTGATGATGACGTTTCTGTTGAGGTTGGGGAATAATTAGCTGTGGATAAAAACAGACTCAGTAAATCAGATTCCATGGGACGAAATGCCGTTTTCTCAATGGCACTAAAGATTCTTGCTCCTAAAAAAGAGGTTTAGGTTTCCAGAGACACAGGGGAGGGATTCTCCACTCTGCTGAGGCCCCCGCAAGCTGGTCTGATGGGGTGGAGGAGCCATGAAAGCCCTGCAGTCACCAGGGCAGAATTGCCCCAGCATAAGAACTGCATCAGGCTGCAACAAGTGGCCCTGTGCTGCCTCCCACCACTGAAAACATTGGCATGGGGAATGCCAGGCTGGAGGTGGGGGCGGAGGGGGGGCATGTCTCTCTCTGTCACTTAGGGCCATAGAAACTCTCTGCTGCTGGGGGATGCAGAGTAGTACATGGGAGCCCATGGGGACAGGTTGTGGGAAATTACAGCAGCCACTCCTCTACCTAGTTCATGTGACAGCTCAGAACTGGAAAGATGCCAGGGCAACTTAAAGCCATCTTTGCCCCCCTCCCCCTGGGGTGTGCCACCCGGAGGTTGAGCACCGAATTTTAGCCACAGATTCTTCACTTCTGGCCATACCATGCTTTGCTGAACTAACATTACAGCAACAGAGCACACCCACCCTCACTGTTCTCTTTGCCCCTCTCTCTCTGGCTGGTACCCCACAGCCGCGGCTGCAAGATGAAAGAAGCCGGGGAACAGGGCTTCAGCTGGCGAAAGCTGCCAGCATCGACAGCTTTTTAGCAAATGTGTAAACTGTCTCTGTTTTTCGCGCATGTCCTTTATCTGGTTTAAGTGCAGTGAGGAGTCTCTGCGTCCAGATGCTGAATCAGGGCAGAGTCCTTCTGCCTGGAAGAAACACTGGTTACTGATTTCCCTGCCACAGTAGGGAAACAATGCCACCTTGCTACGCTCATTTCTGGGCGCACTGTCTGCACTGAGGGGGTGCAACCTGAGAGTATCAAAGATCACAAGTCAATCCACGAAGATATCATGTCTGGAATTGGATTCCACTAATGGGAATTCTTTATGAAGGTGAGATTTGTGTATTTGGGGTGGGGTGGGGGGGGGGCGGGGAACTAAAGGGCAGGGCCAATATTTATATTTCCCCTTAACCAGTGGGGTAGAGCATAAAGCTGGGGGGCTGGTCCCCACAAAACACCAGCCCTCTCCTAAGAGCATAAGAACGGCCATAGGGGTCAGATCAATGGTCCATCTAGCCCAGTATCCTGTCTTCTGACAGTGACCAATGTCTGGTGCTTCAGAGGGAATGAACAGAACAGGTCATCATCAAGTGATCCATCCCCTGTCACCCATTTCCAGCTTCTGGCAAGTAGAGGCTAGGGACATCCAGAGCATGGGGTTGTATCCATGCCCATCCTGGCTAATAGCCACTGATGGACCTGTTCTCCATGAACTTATCTAATTATTTTTTTAACCCTGTTATAGGGTTGACCTTCACCATATCATGTGTCGAGGAGTTCCACAGGTTGACACTGCTAGTCTTTTATTCACTTGGAACTTCCCCATTCCTGTCAGCCACAGTGATACCCAGACCCCACTGCAGCCAGCTCCTGTCCTCTCCCAGTTCAGGAGGAGTCCCACAGGGCACTAACAGCCCCACCGTCAAGGCCCTCCGACCCTTAAAGCCGAGCGAGTAACTGGGAGGTCAGTGAGCAAACACGAGTCAGCAGGGTCCAGACGAGGGCTGGACACACACAAACTAGGATGAGAAGGGCCCAGGGTGAAAGCAGAGCCCCTTCCCCCCTGCAAACGCCCCTCCCCACGCGGGGCGGGACACGAGCCAGGGCAGGAAGAAACTGCCCTGCCAAGTTATTTACAGGCGCTGCCGGCGGGCCTCGGTGAGGGGCGCGCACCGTGTTCCCCGGGGCGAGCGCTGGGCGGGGCCCTAGGAAACTGGCACGGATCTAAAATCGACTCTCCGGGGCAGCGCCTTGACAGACACCCCGGTGTCCCCCCACCCCCGCCTCGTGCTGCGGCCCCGCAGAGCCCAAAGGCTTCGTGTGGCCGGAGCGCCGGACACCGGCCTGCCTGGCTGCGGGCCCCGCGCTCCCGCCTCACCTTGAAGAGCGGCGCCGGGATTTACCTGGGGAGACGGTGAGTTTCACAGCGGCCCTGGGGTCAGGCCCAGACTTCCCGACCCCGCAGTGGTACGTGCCGGCGTCTGCCCGGGTCAGGTTCTCCACGGTCACGGTGAAGGCGAGCTCGGTGTGATTGTCCCGGATGGAGACTCTGCCCCGCCTCACCTCGGCCTCCGACCCATTGGTCTCCACGATGTGAAGCCAGTTGGAACAGTGCCAACTTCCACCTTCCCGGCACCAGAACTTCAGATAATCCTCAAAGCCGCCCCGGTACCGGCACCGCACAGCCACCGACCCGCCCAGGAGCCCGCTCACTGCCCCGGGGCCCGTCACCGCCCAGCAGCCTGCGAGAGACAGAGACCAGAGCCGGGGCGTCGTTTCCGTCGGAAGAAACACAAAATGCCCCCAGCGCCCCGGGGAATGTTGCGAGCCCCTGAGCCGTGTGACCGGAGCCTGGCCACGCTGGGAGAGGGAGGGCCGCACCCCATGGCCTGCCGGGCTGTAGCCCCCCCAAACAAGGACTCCACCCCCAGCCCCCCCAGAAAGGGGCAGGTTGCCGTTAACACCCCGCTCCGCTCAGAGTCCATGAGGGGAAACTGGGTCTGCGCGATCCCCGGTCCCCTTCCTTTGTACTGGCTCCGTCATCCCTAACTCCGGGGGAGAGACACCCACCCCGGGGGAGTTTCCCCTCCCCTAATCCCTGAGCCGGGGGCAGGG
Organism: Chelonia mydas; assembly: GCF_015237465.2. Classification (NCBI taxonomy): domain Eukaryota; kingdom Metazoa; phylum Chordata; order Testudines; family Cheloniidae; genus Chelonia; species Chelonia mydas. The sequence continues at coordinate 13,755,431 of NC_051254.2, forward strand.
AGACGTCTCCGCCCTGCCAGGAAGCGCAGAGGGTGGCTGGCGCTCAGAAAACGTCCTAGGGGCTGCTGTAAGTCTGGACACCCCGTAACCCCCCCGACAGAGCATCACGGGAAAAATGTGGGAGCAAGTGTAACTTTACACAGACTTCGTGGGCACAGAGAGAGAGAGAGACTGGGACAGTCCCGTTGTCCCCTTCTGGGCTGGGGAGTTTTTGGTAACTTACACATGTAAAGCACCAACCTGCCGTACCTTTGCCAACAGGGATCTCCGCAAAAAAAAGCTCCTATTGATCGGGCAGCGGCACCAACCGCGAGGAGCCGTTCAAATGACACGCCCCGACCGAGTGGCAGGTACTTTGGCAAAGGCACAAAATCCCAGTCTCCGGAGCGGCGCACTGCGGCTCCTGCAGGCCCAGGGACCGTTCCTGGAATCCCTCCTCAGCAGCCGCTCCCAGACCACACACACACGTGTGGGTGCGCGACGGGCCCCAGGAGCCACAACGCCGGCTGTTCCTGCGGGTGCATACGCACCTCTCTGCTGCCTTACCTGGGAAGAGCATCCAACCCAGAATGGGGAAAAGCCTCATTGCTCTGCCTCTCCCCGCAGCCTGGTGGGACGTCGGTTCCAGGTGAGTCTCTCTCCAGGAAAATCCTTCCTTTGTATTCCTAGGCAGCACCGGGTCCGGGTTTCTCCTGTAGGCGTTTGCAATGAAACAGACTCTCTAACTAGTTCTTTCACTGCAAGGGTTCCTCTTATGTACGCTAACTCACTTCCCTCGGGAAGGACTAAGGGGGAAGTGGCTGGTGTCCTACTCAGCGCACGGTCGTTTGATTACTGTGGTCGCTGGGTTCCTGCTTTTGTGGGGTGATACTTGCATCATGACCGATTACAGCAGGGCCTGGCGGAAAATGGCAGCTGCAATCGCAAGGAGGTCCTGAAATGTGTGTGGAGCATGTAAACCAACTCCCTGCTGCCCAGTGACCCAGCCTAATCTTACAGAAAATGGACCCCCTCAGCAATAACAGCCGCAGAAAATGGACCCACCGAGTGGCACCACATGCCACTTAACGTTTTAACTTTGTTCTTAGATCTGGTTGAAAGGTTTAGTGTGGAAAGCTTTCCTGCTGCTGAACAATGTGTAACTGAAACGGAAAACTTTGTGGGAAAATTCCAGTGAAAGGTGTGTGCCTTCCTGCAGGCAAATTTGAGATGATTTTTTATTTTATTTTTTGAATCAACATTTCAAAATGAAATGAAACTGTTAGTTTTGTTTTGACGTGGATTGCTTGCGTCAGGCTTTTTTGGGGGGAACTGAAGTGAAACAATACTTTAAGTCAAATAAAAAAGATGATTCAAAATGAAAATTCTTGTTTTTAATAAGTTCAAAACTTCTGGGAAAACCTGAAAATTTTCAGCTGAAATTTTGAACAAAGATTTTTTTTTTTTTAATTTCTCATAGGCAAAAATGTCTGTTTTCTGACCAGCTCCACTTTGTCCTACCCCCAACTGTCATGTCTCTTGTCCCTATTTAGACTGGAAACAGTTCACAGCAGGGGCAGTCTCTTATTTGGTATTTGTACAGCTCCCAGCACAACTGGGCCCTGATCTCTACTGAGCCCTCTTGGTATGGCAGAGCTAGACACAATTAGCAAGAACAGTGGCAGCCAAGGTTACACCCCAACACATGCCTCCATCCAAAACTGTTAACACATGGAAATAAAAAGCTAAGAGGAAAGACTTTGGCATTCCTGTCCATGTTTGTATTGCTGTAGAGCTGGGAGTTACGCATTTCAGCCTTTCAGGCTTCCACTTCCGTTTCTAAACAACCAAAAGCAATGTGTACCCAATGTCATCAAACTTGCACACTAATGCAAAACCTTAACAGTGACCTCATATGCGTTTATATCAAGAGCTCAGCTCCTCTGACTGTCACATGGCCCATGCACTTGGCAAGTTCCTTTTGCCTTAACACAGCCAGGTGCTTGTTAAAGTTTTGTGTTTGGAGATAGTGACTGGGGGCTTGTCTCCACTTGAAAGGCTACAACGGCACCGGTGCAGCTGTGCCCCTGTAGTGCTTCAGTGTAGACATGACCTATCACCGACGGGAGGGGTTCTCCTGTCGAGGAAGTTATGACTAGAAAGTTACAAAATACTCTGTAGGCAAATGCCCCCTCTGCATAACTGATCTTTGGGCAATTAGCATTTGAGGAGCAACAATGTGGCTAAAGGACAGAGCCCAGAGTGTCTTAGATTTCTTGCAAAATGGGTACATGTTTCATCAGGCCAGGAACAAATCCAGTTATGCTCAAAGTTCATGTTCTGGATTTTAGATTTTGCCACTTCAATGAGAATTTTGTAAACGAAAGGTTTAAAACTCTTGTGAAACGGAAAACATCTGACAACTCTTTAACCACAGAGCCACGGTTTCTCTCTTGTCCTGCTGACCAGATCCTGGGGAGTTTCATTGTCCGTAAGCCCAGCAAGTGGCTCTTTGAACTCACTCCTCACAAGATAACAGCAACTGTTTAGTTCCATCAGGCCACCTGTCCATCAGACAAACCAACAGACTCCAGGTCCAGGCTGAGTGTGTCCGTAAGTCCTCTGCCTACAACAGCTGGCGGAGTTTGTACAGGTCAGATTGGCTTCTAAACCCTGTTGCTTCACATGTTGCCAGGTAGGGATCAAGCAGCTTGGATAAGGACCATGCAGCCCCCCATCACCACTCGGCCTCCTATCCAGGGTTAGTGTTTGGTTGGCTTCTTCACAGCGCTGTACAGGGTTTCCTCAGGGGGCTTGGCTGGGCATGTTTTCTTGGGGCGCTGCTCCACGTTGGCATAGATGGGCTGCTGGTCAGGGGTAGAAATCGTCACCATGGCATAAGAAACCTCTTCTGAACCCTGAAATAAAAACCTCATTGATCAGAGGGAAGAAGCTAGAATAGGAGCCCAAGTAGCTGCGGCTGAGAAGACCCTGGCTTCATGAACTTCAGCAGGTCCCTTTAACCAAGTGACTTGTCTGGGCTGTGTTGAGGACTTATCTCTGAGATCCTTAAAGTGTCTATGGATGGGTGCATTACCCCTTTCAGCCAAAGCAGCCTGGGTGCAAGCAGGGAGCCCTGCCCTGCAGCTGATCTGTATAAACAGGAAAAGGAAGCAAGGGGCAGAACAGGGAATTGAAACCCAACTGCACTTTTGCTATCCCAGGCATTAGGTCACTAGTCCAGGGGTCGGCAACCTTTGAGAAGTGTCGTGCCAAGTCTTCATTAATTTAAGATTTCACGTGCCAGTAATAAATTTTACGTTTACAGGGGCCCCCGACAGAATCCCAGACTGGCAGCGGGCTGAGCGGGGCCGGTGGCCGGGACCCCGGCTGGCAGGCACCGGCAGATGGAACCTGAGACCGGCTCCTCTGTGGCTCCTCTCCTGAGCTGGTGTCTAGGGAAAAGGCCAGCTTCCCTCCTGGAACACTGAGGAAACTAGAAACTCGCCTGGCTGGGGTTACTTGGGGGACTTCTCAAAGGGGACGTGTTTGTCTGGTCACTTGGCGTTGGCCTGCACAGCACGCAAAAGGATTGTTCGTGTTTCTGCTATTGGTCCCTGTCCTGAGAAAGTGAAGGGAGGTGCAGGAGGCTCTGTGGTGTGTGGAGTGGCTCTAGTAGAGAGCAGGGGGAAGAGACTTTCTTCTAGAAAAACTGACTTGGTCACCCAGATCCCAACACCAGATTGCTTCCTATGCTGTGGGTCTACCCTGCAACTCTCACTCATGCAGGTAGCCCCATTGAAGTGCTTGGGATTATTTGTCTGACTACGGGTTGCAGTCTTGAGTCCAGTTTTAAACAAGTCAAGTTTAACTTAAGTCTGCAGAGCTGGCAGGGAGGGGAGTTCCCTGCCTTGTTAAGTATTTCCAGCTGAGCCCTGAGTGGGTGATCTTGACTTAGCTGCAGCCCTGAGCTCCTCATGACAGCTGTTGCAGTTTCGTCCTACCTGACAGTGGGGCTGGATTTCCGCATAATTGCAGTCAGAGTTAGGAGGGGTCTCAACATTGCTGTAAAATCCTGTTTGGTCAGTGGCTGCAGGAGAATCTATAACCGCATACTCTGGGCTGCCGCCTGCCGCATTGTTCCCAACCGCCTGAAACAAAGATGAGCTGAGTTCAGCGCAAGGAGATACACCAAGGGCTTCATATCTTAGTCAAATTGACAATGTAGCTATTGGGAAGGCAGCTGGGGTGGAAATAAGCACCTCTTGTCTTGGGATCTCCTCACCTGCTGAGGATGATTAAAAGCTGCAAGTGACCCAGAGCAAGAGCTTTTAAAGGCAATGAATTTGCTTATATCCTAGTGTAATAAAGACGCTTTCATAGATTCATAGATATTAAGGTCAGAAGGGACCATTATGATCATCTAGTCTGACCTCCTGCACAATGCAGGCCACAGAATCTCACCCACCCACTATCAGTTCTGCTCTTCCTCACCACTTATTTCAGTATTTCCAGTTCTGCAGTTACAGGCACAACAGATGGACTCTCAGGTCTTCCAGACAACAAGACAACAAATGAAAATGAAGAAATGGAGTTACAGCCTGGGAACATGGACATGGGAACTAAGGGGTCAGCCAGTCCTGGGTCTAAAGATGTTGACTTTCAATGAGGCATGTGCATAGATTTGTACACACCTAACATAAACAAATACGGCTCTGCCCATAGGAAGTGGGTATTTTTATCCATTCACTCGTCACCGCAGTCTGACTGGGTTGGAGGGAAGGTGCGGCCCGTTAATGATGTCATAGCCATGCACATTTTCCAGCAGGGTGGTCCTAGAATCTCATCATGCTCAGAAAAAATAAAAATCCCTCCACCTGCTGGGGCTGATTGATGTGCAAAAGTACATGTAGAACGTTGCACCTGACTTACACTTGCCAGGCTATTCGTGCCTCTACAAATAATCTATGGCATGATTTGTGTGCACAGTTGGTGTAAGTGCTCATGCAAATGGGGCATGAAGATGTGCACGGCCTAGGGGTCCTGGGGTTTGCAGAAATCCAGCCCAGGATGATTAATATGTGGATAGAAATGGTACTGGTGAAAGACAAAAATCTCAAGGGGAGCTGTAACAGGGAGGAGACATAAGAGTCACACCAGCAACTCTACACCACCCAAGATTTCCTGTGTGCTGGGGTGACTTTCTGAAGGCCAGATATGCTGACTTTGGGGCCGCTTTGCTCTGGTAGAGGGGTGCAGCACTGTTTGAATGCAGGAGAGAATCTGGCCTGTTCATTTGTAGTGGAGTCACTCTGGATTTACACTGGTGTGAGTGGAGAATAGGTGTTTGTAGCTCCTGTTGCTTTATTTCCCATGAACTACTTATTCTAGTGGAAAGGTACATGAACTTCATCCGTATTCTAATTGTAGTAAGCCACAATGGAGAACAGATCAATGAGCTACTGGTAAATGAAAGCATGAAACCAATGACACGCGCACAGTACGTGGCAAAAGTCCAGTTGTGGCTCATTCTTCTATTTTAGTTTTCCTGTTGCCAGTTTCCCTGTGTGAATTCAGAGATTCCTCATTTCTGCAGTTTCTCTTTTTTGGAAATGAGAGCATAGGTCACTCTGATGCAATTCAGTAAAATCTGAGTCAGTCTATTGAGAATGGTCCCTCCTGAAGGCTCGCTCTCTGGGCCCTCTCATAGAACGTGAGGTCCTGTGGGCTGATGTGTGCAGAGCCCCATGTACATGGGCTTCTTAGCTACCTGAGTACTAACTTAGACATCACAATGGTTTGGTGATTGGCTTTTGTTCTGGCAAGGAGAAAAACAGTCCATGTCCTGGTGGCTGCATGACAAAATTTATATTTTTTCAGTCTGGATCTGCTCACTGCCTGCACTGAAGTGGATCTGAAAAATTTCTGCCTCTGAATTAAGCAGAATCTTTTGCTGTCTCTACCCCTTAGGACAGTGGTGGGCAATCTGCGGCCCATCAGGGTAAGCTGATTGTGGGCTGTGAGACATTTTGTGGACGTTGACTGTCTGCAGGCACGGGCCTCCCGCAGCTTCCAGTGGCCACAGTTTGCCGTTCCCGGCCAATGGGAGCTGCGGGAAGCGGCGGGCCCCGGTCAAAGTCCGCAAAATTTCTCGCGGCCCACAATCAGTTTACCCTAATGGGCTGCATGTGGCCTGCAGGTTGCTCATCACTGCTTTAGGGGGTTGAAGGACCATGAGAGGCTTGGTCAAAAGTTTCTACTGAGGCATTTATTTCGCTAGCTTGGCCTGTCTTCCAAGAACTAATCAGGGTTGGGTATTTTGGGGGGTTTTTTTGTTTGTTTTTTTCCCCCCAAGTTCATTATTGGAAATTATTTGATGAACAACTTCTGTGAAAAATTCTTGGTCTGTAATTTATTCATGAGCAATTTGTTGCAAGTTTAAAAGTTTGAGCTGTTATGATTGGATAAATGGGTCACATGGTACAATTCTACTCCTCAATTTGGCAAGCATGATTCCCCTGGTGAATACTCATGCTTCCAAATTCAAAATGTGCTTTTCTGTGAATATTGTGCAATATTTGCTTTAAATTCCCCATTTAGTCAAATGTTCCTGCGGGTGGAAAACTTGATCCCTAGGGTACTTGCAGAAAGCAAATGCTATAGGGACACGAACAGGGTTGAAGTAAATTAATTTAAAAGTTTGAGTATCCGCAGGCCATTAATTGCTTTATTTCTCCCCTCCCCCACACCAGTGATATTACACCTCCCTAGGACAGAATTTAAGAGGTGATGTTACCAGGACATATTATGATTTGCCTTACCAAATTTGACAGGTTGATTTTCTTGTCCTTCTGCACAGATGCTCCTGAAAGAGCTGGATGAGACAGAAAAGAGATTGAATTAGAGCCAAGTTACAGCAACAGGTAAGGGGGTAACTGCGGCTCTCACAGCTTTGCCGTTCTAAGTTGCAGGGCTGACCTGTAACTGTTTTTCAGGGGACACACACACTGAGCTCAGAAGACCAGAAATGTATCAAAACTGCAGTGCCCCAGTAAATCCAGCCATTGAGTCTAGGTTACCTCCCTGCTGCCCTGCCACTGATCCAAAAGGAAATGGGTCTATTCTTTAGGTGCTAACTGAGATCCGGCCAACTGCACCAGTCAGTGACCGCTTTCCATCACCTGCACAATACAGCCCTCTGAACCAAACTCCAGCTTCTCTTTAGACTCAGTGCGGACCTGGCCTGCTGAACCAAACCAAACAGGGGCACGTCAGCATAAATCCATCCACTCAATACAACCAAAGTTGAAAAGATCCTTCGGTGCTAGCAAAAGCTCCCACAGGAAAATGGTCTCTTCGACAGGAATGGTCCAAAAAGCCACAGCTTACAACAGCTGCGCTCCATTGTCTGAGGCAATCAGCGTAGAGTGCTGTAATGTTTTTAGTATCAGCAGATCCTGTGGAACTGACTGACCCTGAAATGATCCATCGCTATCCACACACCGCCAGATCCTGGACTGATCAGAGCTCACCTGAGCTCTCAAGCCATGTAGTGACACAGCGAGTGAAAAGGAAGGAGACCTTGGTGTTTAGGGTCAGACTCTGATATCCTTACTTAGGGTAGCACCTTTACTCCACAGGTAGTCCCACTGATTTCAGTGATGGAGTAATCAGCAACATAGCATGAGGGGTGTGTGTGTGTCTGTATGCAGTTTAGAGCTGGGCAAATAACGGATAGAGGGGAGCTGGCAACTTCAAAACATTGAAATCACTTTTTTCCCCCCAGGTTAAATGAAACGTTTTGTTTAGATAAAATTGAAATGTTTCTCTTCAGTTGTGACCATTTTCAACATTTGATTGGTTTTTACATAATTTTTGAAACAAGAATTTGTTTCAAATTGAAAAACCCAAATATTTACTTTTGACATTTTAATATGAAATAGATCAGGTTTTTTTGGATGTGTAGGATTGTTTTTTTTCCCCCCGAAACAATTCGACAGGACTTGGCAAAACGTTTTGGTGTTGCTGAGTCTGTATTTTTCACTGAAAAATAATTTTGGTGGTAAAACTTTGCCCAGCTCCAACAGAGATGTAGAACAAACACCATAACCAGAGTTATTTGCAGTTTTGGACAATGTTGCACACGGGTCTCTCATGCATTTCAGACATGCTCTGTCGAGCTCAGCAGGGTGCAATAAGCACAGAAGTCACTTGGTGGCAGGGGCGCTGAAACAATGCGTATCGTGGGTGCTGAGAGCCACTGAACCAAACTGTAAACCCTGTATATGATGGAAACCACTTCAAGCCACGGGGTGCGGCAGTGCCCGTATTTCCAGCCCCTGTGCTTTGTGGAGTTCTGGACTTTCCCATTTGGGGAAGAGGGAGGGAAGGAGAGAAGCAGCGAGGATCAGAAACATGACTCATTTGAGGACACGTGCAGGATTTCACTTACCTTTTTTCCTCTTCTTGGACAGTCTTACCAACATCACAGCAGCGAGCAGCAACAAAATGAGAACCAGCAGGACGCATGGTATCAGGACGTAGAAGAGGATGTCTGAGTCTTGGGACCTGCTGGAAAAAGAGAGAATGTCTGTTTTCACACTTTCTCCCTCAACTGCTAATTCAGCCAGGAGCAACTGTTTGTCGTGCACCAGGCCCACGGGGTCCAGCAGATTAATATCCTAGTCCGGGCTAAATCTAACTCAGGTCACCTCTAAAATGGCACCTGTATCAAATACAAATGTGAGTAGCCAGCAAGATCGTGCAGTCTGTAGGAAGAGTCTGATGTAGCAGGCATGGTCTGTGCCTTGTGCATGTGGGGGAGCGAGACACAGGCCAGGGCCTGGTGCACTGGAGGAAATAAATGTCACTTTTATTTTAAACCTGCTCTAGCTGTAACAGCACCTTTATTCGTAGATAATATTACCGCCCCCCCCCTTGTTGTCTGCCAAGGTCACAGAAACTTTTGAGGGTGAAACTTTGTCTGGATTCCCTTAGGTGGGTTGGTCACACCCAGCCAACTCCTCCTGCCCAGCTGACACAAATGTGTAGCTGATGCTGGGTGGGGCAAGTTTAAGGATGTCCACAGCTGCGTTAATCTGGTGATTTCCACGCCGTCCCCCCCGGCTCATTTATCATGCATAGGATTTTATCTGAACACTGTCTCACACTGCATGAGAATATGCATAGCCAGCTACTTAACTAACTTCATTTGTCCCTTTTTTTAGTCTTGTCTTTGAGATGAGCAGAAATGACCAACAGCCTCTCTAGTATAGCTGATAAATATGTGCTTTAAAACTAACTTGTGGTGACTTTTTTGTTAATTCTTTGGTATTTTCAGCTCCAGTCCTACAAACATTTTAAGCAAATACTTAACGTTCTAAACATGCTTAAAGTTAAGCAAGCACGTGGAAGGGTTTGCAGGATAAGGGCCTTAGACATTTTGGTTTCCTTTTAGATTTTTTCCTGGTGCCCGGGATTCTGTAGTTTTAATCCACTTTTAATTTTAGCGGATAGAAATCTTATTTTGTTGAAAGGAACAGTGTCAGCTCAAATTTGGCCCCAAATTTAGATGTTGTCAAAACATTTACAAAAACCTTAGACTAACAGAGATGTTTCCATGCCTTGTTTTAAATTCCAGTGTAAATAAGTAAGGATGCCACTTGCAGCGCTGGCATCTGGCAACCCAAACCTGGCAGGATTATACTAGTCAGTACATGGGCTGGAGTGGAACTAATTAGACGCAAAAGTGAAACTGACCAGTTGGCTTTCATTCTGGAAGATGCACAGAGCTCAAAAAGTGAACAAAATATACGGGGAAAAGATCGTTCGATTTTAAAATTTCTTATTTTGAAATATTTTAGCTCTAGATCTTGCAGTTTGTCTACAGTTGGAGCTTGTTCAGCGCTGACTCGGCTGCACCCTTTGCGGACTCTCCTTGTCAGGAATAGATGGTATAGACCAGGATGTAGATGTCCGTGGGACTAGTCATGTGACTCAGATGGCTCATGTGCCTAGTGCTTGCAGGGGCAGACTCTCAGATCTGGTGCGGGAAGTGGGAGAAACTAGCTGTCAGGAGGGAAATGAATGAGGAAGGGGGACGGTTACAGCAGTATGACCACATGGCTTTCTCAGCAGGCACGGGCGCGTCTTAGTGGTTTAATGGGGGAGGGATGTAATCAGACGTGACCTGATAGAGCTAAGAACATGCATAATTTTAAGCACAGGAGCAAGGAATCAGTGCGACATCAGGGGGTATATACCCCCTTGTCTTCCTTCACAGTTCACTATTGCGTTTTATATACCCCCTGACGTTGCACTGATTCCAGTGAGGCTGGCAGCCCATAGGGTATGTTTACTCTGCAGCTGGGAGGGATCCTTCCAGCCTGCGCAGACCTCCTGGTGTAGTGGGAGCTGACCCTAGTGTGCTAAAAGTAGCTGTTGCCTAGACTTTGTGGTCTGGGCTGTCATCACGCCTAGGGGTAGGTGTGAGTGTGAGAGCCCAGGCGCCAAAGTCCGCACAGCTATTTTCAGCACATTATCGCAAGTCCCACTATCGCAAGTCTGGGTACCCAGGCTGGGAGCTCGCACCCAGCTGTAGTGTGGACGCACCCATAAAAGCGACCCTGGCTGGAGCATTGATACTCACTCCGAGGCAGTGGTGTCATGGTTAGTGGATATCCCTGGATAGAAGCTGGATATCCCTTTCTCAGCATTTGTCCCGAGGGAAGTAGATATTGAGGGGGAAGAAGCAGTTGGTTGCACTGTCGCTGATGATGACGTTTCTCTTGAGGTTGGGGAATAATTAGCTGTGGATAAAAACAGACTCAGTAAATCAGATTCCATGGGATGAAATGCCGTTTTCTCAATGGCACTAAACATTCTTGTTCCTAAAAAAGAGGTTTAGGTTTCAAGAGGCACAGGGGAGGGATTCTCCACTCTGCTGAGGCCCCCGCAGGCTGCTCCGATGGAGTGGAGGAGCCATGAAAGCCCTGCAGTCACCAAGGCAGAATTGCCCCAGCATAAGAACTGCATCAGGCTGCAACAAGTGGCCCTGTTCTGCCTCCCACCACTGAAAACATTGGCATGGGGAATGCCAGGCTGGAGGTGGGGGCGGAGGGGGGGCATGTCTCTCTCTGTCACTTAGGGCCATAGAAACTCTCTGCTGCTGGGGGATGCAGAGTAGTACATGGGAGCCCATGGGGACAGGTTGTGGGAAATTACAGCAGCCACTCCTCTACCTAGTTTATGTGACAGCTCAGAACTGGAAAGATGCCAGGGCAACTTAAAGCCATCTTTGCCCCCCTCCCCCTGGGGTGTGCCACCAAGAGGTTGAGCACCGAATTTTAGCCACAGATTCTTCACTTCTGGCCAGACCATGCTTTGCTGAACTAACATTACAGCAACAGAGTACACCCACCCTCGCTGTTCTCTTTGCCCCTCTCTCTCTGGCTGGTACCCCACAGCCGCGGCTGCAAGATGAAAGAAGCCGGGGAACAGGGCTTCAGATGGTGAAAGCTGCCAGCATCGACAGCTTTTTAGCAAATGTGTAAACAGTCTCTGTTTTTCGCGCATGCCCTTTATCTGGTTTAAGTGCAGTGAGGAGTCTCTGCGTCCAGATGCTGAATCAGGGCAGAGTCCTTCTGCCTGGAAGACACTGGTTACTGATTTCCCTGCCACAGTAGGGAAACAATGCCACCTTGCTACGCTCATTTCTGGGCGCACTGTCTGCACTGAGGGGGTGCAACCTGAGGGTATCAAAGATCACAAGTCAATCCATGAAGATTTCATGTCTGGAATTGGATTCCACTAATGGGAATTCTTTATGAAGGTGAGATTTGTGTATTTGGGGTGGGGGGGCGGGGAACTAAAGGGCAGGGCCAATATTTATTTTTCCCCTTAACCAATGGGGTAGAGCATAAAGCTGGGGGGCTGGTCCCCACAAAACACCAGCCCTCTCCTAAGAACATAAGAACGGCCATAGGGGTCAGATCAATGGTCCATCTAGCCCAGTATCCTGTCTTCTGACAGTGACCAATGTCTGGTGCTTCAGAGGGAATGAACAGAACAGGTCATCATCAAGTGATCCATCCCCTGTCGCCCATTTCCAGCTTCTGGCAAGTAGAGGCTAGGGACATCCAGAGCATGGGGTTGTATCCATGCCCATCCTGGCTAATAGCCATTGATGGACCTGTTCTCCATGAACTTATCTAATTATTTTTTTAACCCTGTTATAGTGTTGACCTTCACCACATCATGTGTTGAGGAGTTCCACAGGTTGACACTGCTAGTCTTTTATTCACTTGGAACTTCCCCATTCCTGTCAGCCACAGTGATACCCAGACCCCACTGCAGCCAGCTCCTGTCCTCTCCCAGTTCAGGAGGAGTCCCACAAGGCACTAACAGCCTCACCATCAAGGCCCTCCGACCCTTAAAGCCGAGCGAGTAACTGGGAGGTCAGTGAGCAAACACGACTCAGCAGGGTCCAGACGAGGGCTGGACACACACAAACTAGGATGAGAACGGCCCAGGGTGAAAGCAGAGCCCCTTCCCCCGTGCAAACGCCCCTCCCCACGCGGGGCGGGACACGAACCAAGGCAGGAAGAAACTGCCCTGCCATGTTATTTACAGGCGCTGCCGGCGGGCCTCGGTGAGGGGCGCGCACCGTGTTCCCTGGGGCGAGCGCTGGGCGGGGCCCTAGGAAACTGGCACGGATCTAAAATCGACTCTCCGGGGCAGCGCCTTGACGGACACCCCGGTGCCCCCCCACCCTCGCCTCGTGCTGCGGCCCCGCAGAGCCCAAAGGCTTCGTGTGTCCGGAGCGCCGGACACCGGCCTGCCTGGCTGCGGGCCCCGCGCTCCCGCCTCACCTTGAAGAGCGGCGCCGGGATTTACCTGGGGAGACGGTGAGTTCCACGGTGGCCCTAGGATCATAAAGCCATTCCCTCCCGACCCCGCAGTGGTACATGCCGGCGTCTGCCCGGGTCAGGTTCTCCACGGTCACGGTGAAGGCGAGCTCGGTGTGATTGTCCCGGATGGAGACTCTGCCCCGCCTCACCTCGGCCTCCGACCCACTGGTCTCCACGATGAAAAGCCCGTTGGAACAGCGCCACCTTCCTCCTTCCCAAAATCCTCCTTTCCGGCACCAGAACTTCGGATACTTCTCAGAGCCGCTCGAGTACCGGCACCGCACAGCCACCGACCCGCCCAGGGGCCCGTCCACTGCCCCGGGGCCCGTCACCGCCCAGCAGCCTGCGGGAGACAGAGACGAGAGCCGGGGCGTCGTTTCCGTCGGAAGAAACACAAAATGCCCCCAGCGCCCCGGGGAATGCTGCGAGCCCCTGACCCGTGTGACCCGAGCCAGGCCACGCTGGGAGAGGGAGGGCCGCGCCCCATGGCCTGCTGGGCTGTAGCCCCCCCAAACAAGGACTCCACCCCCAGCCCCCCCAGAAAGGGGCAGGTTGCCGTTAACACCCCGCTCCGCTCAGAGCCCATGAGGGGAAACTGGGTCAGCGCGATCCCTGGTCCCCTTCCTTTGTACTGGCTCCGTCATCCCTAACTCCGGGGGAGAGACACCCACCCCGGGGGAGTTTCCCCTCCCCTAATCCCTGAGCCGGGGGCAGGGAGACGTCTCCGCCCTGCCAGGAAGCGCAGAGGGTGGCTGGCGCTCAGAAAACGTGTTGGCCGCGTCCTAGGGGCTGCTGTAAGTCTGGACACCCCGTAACCCCCCCGACAGAGCATCACGGGAAAAATGTGGGAGCAAGTGTAACCTTACACAGACTTCGTGGGCACAGAGAGAGAGAGACTGGGACAGTCCCGTTGTCCCCTTCTGGGCTGGGGAGTTTTTGGTAACTTACACATGTAAAGCACCAACCTGCCGTAGCTTTGCCAACAGGGATCTCCGCAAAAAAAAGCTCCTATTGATCGGGCAGCGGCACAAACCGCGAGGAGCCGTTCAAATGACACACGCCCCGACCGAGAGGCAGGTACTTTGGCAAAGGCACAAAATCCCAGTCTCCGGGAGCGGCGCACTGCGGCTCCTGCAGGCCCAGGGACCGTTCCTGGAATCCCTCCTCAGCAGCCGCTCCCCGACACCACACACACACACGTGTGGGTGCGCGACGGGTCCCAGGAGCCACAACACCGGCTGTTCCTGCGGGTGCATACGCAGCTCACTGCTGCCTTACCTGGGAAAAGCATCCAACCCAGAATGGGGAAAAGCCTCATTGCTCTGCCTCTCCCCGCAGCCTGGTGGGACGTCGGTTCCAGGTGAGTCTCTCTCCAGGAAAATCCTTCCTTTGTATTCCTAGGCAGCACTGGGTCCGGGTTTCTCCTGTAGGCGTTTGCAATGAAACAGACTCTCTAACTAGTTCTTTCGCTGCAAGGTTCCTCTTATGTACGCTAACTCACTTCCCTCGGGAAGGACTAAGGGGGAAGTGGCTGGTGTCTTACTCAGCGCACGGTGGTTTGATTACTGTGGTCGCTGGGTTCCTGTTTTTGTCTGGTGATACTTTCATCATGACCGATTACAGCAGGGCCTGGCGGAAAATGGCAGCTGCAGTCGCAAGGAGGTCCTGAAATGTGTGTGGATCTCCACCATCAAACCCTTCATTTTAAACACTCCAATATTCCCAGCCTTCTCTTATTTGGCAGATCCTGGGCAGCCTGTAAACCAACTCCCTGCTGCCCAGTGACCCAGCCTAACCTTACAGAAAATGGATCCCCTCAGCAATAACAGCCGCAAAAAATGGACCCACCCAGTGGCACCACATGCCACTTAACGTTTTAACTTTGTTCTTAGATCTGGTTGAAAGGTTTAGTGTGGAAAGCTTTCCTGCTGCTGAACAATGTGTAATTGAAACAGAAAGCTTTGTGGGAAAATTCCAGTGAAAGGTGTGTGCCTTCCTGCAGGCAAATTTGAGATGATGTTTTATTTTATTTTTTGAATCAACATTTCAAAATGAAATGAAAATGTTAGTTTTGTTTTGACGTGGATTGCTTGCGTCAGGCTTTTTTGGGGGGAAACTGAAGTGAAACAATACTTTAAGTCAAATAAAAAAGACGATTCAAAATGAAAATTCTTGTTTTTAATAAGTTCAAAACTTCTAGGAAAACCTGAAAATTTTCAGCTGAAATTTTGAACAAAGATTTTTTTTTTTTTTAATTTCTCATAGGCAAAAATGTCTGTTTTCTGACCAGCTCCACTTTGTCCTACCCCCAACTGTCATGTCTCTTGTCCCTATTTAGACTGGAAACAGTTCACAGCAGGGGCAGTCTCTTATTTGGTATTTGTACAGCTCCCAGCACAACTGGGCCCTGATCTCTACTGAGCCCTCTTGGTATGGCAGAGCTAGACACAATTAGCAAGAACAGTGGCAGCCAAGGTTACACCCCAACACATGCCTCCATCCAAAACTGTTAACACATGGAAATAAAAAGCTAAGAGGAAAGACTTTGGCATTCCTGTCCATGTTTGTATTGCTGTAGAGCTGGGAGTTACGCATTTCAGCCTTTCAGGCTTCCACTTCCGTTTCTAAACAACCAAAAGCACTGTGTACCCAATGTCATCAAACTTGCACCCTAATGCAAAACCTTACCAGTGACCTCATATGCGTTTATTTCAAGAGCTCAGCTCCTCTGACTGTCACATGGCCCATGCACTTGACAAGTTCCTTTTGCCTTAACACAGCTAGGTGCTTGTTAAAGTTTTGGGGTTGGAGATAGTGATTGGGGGCTTGTCTACACTTGAAAGGCTACAACGGCACCGGTGCAGCTGTGCCCCTGTAGTGCTTCAGTGTAGACACGACCTATCACCAACAGGAGGGGCTCTCCTGTCGAGGTAGTTATGACTAGAAAGTTACAAAATACTCTGTAGGCAAATGCCCCCTCTGCATAACTGATCTTTGGGCAATTAGCATTTGAGGAGCAACAATGTGGCCAAAGGACAGAGCCCAGAGTGTCTTAGATTTCTTGCAAAATGGGTACATGTTTCATCAGGCCAGGAACAAACCCAATTATGCTCAAAATTCATGTTCTGGATTTTAGATTTTGCCACTTCAATGAGAATTTTGTAAACGAAAGGTTTAAAACTCTTGTGAAACGGAAAACATCTGACAACTCTTTAACCACAGAGCCATGGTTTCTCTCTTGTCCTGCTGACCAGATCCTGGGGAGTTTCATTGTCCGTAAGCCCAGCCAGTGGCTCTTTGAACTCACTCCTCACAAGATAACAGCAACTGTTTAGTTCCATCAGGCCACCTGTCCATCAGACAAACCAACAGACTCCAGGTCCAGGCTGAGTGTGTCCGTAAGTCCTCTGCCTACAACAGCTGGCGGAGTTTGTACAGGTCAGATTGGCTTCTAAACCCTGTTGCTTCACATGTTGCCAGGTAGGGATCAAGCAGCTTGGATCAAGTGGCTGGGACCCCAGCTGGCAGGCGCCAGCAGATGAAACCTGAGACCGGCAGCGGGCTGAGCGGGGCCGGTGGCTGGGACCCCGGCTGGCAGGCGCCGGCAGATGAAACCTGAGACCGGCAGCGGGCTGAGTGGCTCAGCGCGCTGCCGGTCTGGGGTTCCGTCTGCTGCCCGCGCTGCCGGTCTGGGGTCCTGGCCACTGGCCCTGCTGGCAGCTGGGAACATGGCTGGCAGGGGCCGGCGGACAGAACCCCAGGCCGGCTGAGCTGGGCCGGTGGCTGGGACACCAGCTGGCAGCAGAGTGCCACTAAAAATCAGCTTGCATGCCGCAGGTTGCTGCCCCCCTGCACTAGGCTGATCTGGGCCCTAGGTGCTTTGTTCTCAGTCAGGGCTCTGAGGTCCGGGCCTTGTGAAATGAGCTCTGTGGCTCCTCTCCTGAGCTGGTGTCTAGGGAAAAGGCCAGCTTCCCTCCTGGAACACTGAGGAAACTAGAAACTCGCCTGGCTGGGGTTAGTTGGGGGGCTTCTCAAAGGGGACGTGTTTGTCTGGTCACTTGGCGTTGGGCTGCACAGCACGCAAAAGAATTGTTCGTGTTTCTGCTATTGGTCCCTGTTCTGAGAAAGTGAAGGGAGGTGCAGGAGGCTCTGTGGTGTGTGGAGTGGCTCTAGTAGAGAGAAGGGGGAAGAGACTTTCTTCTAGAAAAACTGACTCGGTCACCCAGATCCCAACACCAGATTGCTTCCTATGCTGTGGGTCTACCCTGCAACTCTCACTCATGCAGGTAGCCCCATTGAAGTGCTTGGGACTATTTGTCTGACTAAGGGCTGCAGTCTTGAGTCCAGTTTTAAACAAGTCAAGTTTAACTTAAGTCTGCAGAGCTGGCAGGGAGGGGAGTTCCCTGCCTTGTTAAGTGTTTCCAGCTGAGCCCTGAGTGGGTGATCTTGACTTAGCTGCAGCCCTGAGCTCCTCATGACAGGTGTTGCAGTTTCATCCTACCTGACAGTGGGGCTGGATTTCCGCATAATTTCAGTCAGAGTTAGGAAGGGTCTCAACATTGCTGTAAAATCCTGTTTGGTCAGTGGCTGCAGGAGAATCTATAACCGCATACTCTGGGCTGCCGCCTGCTGCATTGTTCCCAACCGCCTGAAACAAAGATGAGCTGAGTTCAGCGCAAGGAGATACACCAAGGGCTTCATATCTTAGTCAAATTGACAATGTAGCTATTGGGAAGGCAGCTGGGGTGGAAATAAGCACCTCTTGTCATGGGATCTCCTCACCTGCTGAGGATGAATAAAAGCTGCAAGTGACCCAGAGCAAGAGATTTTAAAGGCAATGAATTTGCTTATATCCAGTGTAATAAAGACACTTTCATAGATTCATAGATATTAAGGTCAGAAGGGACCATTATGACCATCTAGTCTGACCTCCTGCACAATGCAGGCCACAGAATCTCACCCACCCACTATCAGTTCCACTCTTCCTCACCACTTATTTGAACATTTCCAGTTCTGCAGTTACAGGCACAACAGATGGACTCTCAGGTCTTCCAGAGAACAAGACAACAAATAAAAATGAAGAAATGGAGTTACAGCCTGGGAACATGGACATGGGAACTAAGGGGTCAGCCGGTCCTGGGTCTAAAGATGTTGACTTTCAATGAGGCATGTGCATAGATTTGTACACACCTAACATAAACAAATACGGCTCTGCCCATAGGAACTGGGTATTTTTATCCATTCACTCGTCACCGCAGTCTGACTGGGTTGGAGGGAAGGTGCGGCGCGTTAATGATGTCATAGCCATGCACAGTTTCCAGCAGGGTGGTCCTAGAATCTCATCATGCTCAGAAAAAATAAAAATCCCTCCACCTGCTGGGGCTGATTGATGTGCAAAAGTACATGTACAACGTTGCACCTGACTTACACTTGCCAGGCTATTCGTGCCTCTACAAATAACCTATGGCGTGATTTGTGTGCACAGTTGGTGTAAGTGCTCATGCAAATGGGGCATGAAGATGCGCACAGCCTAGGGGTCCTGGGGTTTGCAGAAATCCAGCCCAGGATGATTAATATGTGGATAGAAATGGTACTGGTGGAAGACAAAAATCTCAGGGGGGGAGCTGTAACAGGGAGGAGTGAAATTGACATAAGAGTCACACCAGCAACTCTACACCACCCAAGATTTCCTGTGTGCTGGGGTGACTTTCTGAAGGCCAGATATGCTGACTTTGGGGCCGCTTTGCTCTGGTAGAGGGGTGCAGCACTGTTCGAATGCAGGAGAGAATCTGGCCTGTTCATTTGTAGTGGAGTCACTCTGGATTTACACTGGTGTGAGTGGAGAATAGGTGTTTGTAGCTCCTGTTGCTTTATTTCCTATGAACTACTTATTCTAGTGGAAAGATACATGAACTTCATCCGTATTCTAATTGTAGTAAGCCACAATGGAGAACAGATCAATGAGCTACTGGTAAATGAAAGCATGAAACCAATGACACGCGCACAGTATGTGGCAAAAGTCCAGTTGTGGCTCATTCTTCTATTTTAGTTTTCCTGTTGCCAGTTTCCCTGTGTGAATTCAGAGATTCCCCATTTCTGCAGTTTCTCTTTTTTGGAAATGAGAGCATAGGTCACTCTGACGCAATTCAGTAAAATCTGAGTCAGTCTATTGAGAATGGTCCCTCTTGAAGGCTCGCTCTCTGGGCCCTCTCACAGAACGTGAGGTCCTGTGGGCTGATGTGTGCAGAGCTCCATGTACATTGGCTTCTTAGCTACCTGAGTACTAACTTAGACATCACAATGGTTTGGTGATTAGCTTTTGTTCTGGCAAGGAGAACAACAGTCCATGTCCTGGTGGCTGCATGACAAAATTTATATTTTCCAGTCTGGATCTGCTCACTGCCTTCAATGAAGTGGATCTGAAAAATTTCTGCCTCTGAATTGAGCAGAATCTTTTGCTGTCTCTACCCCTTAGGACAGTGGTGGGCAATCTGCGGCCCATGGGCCGCATGCGGCCCATCAGGGTAAGCTGATTGTGGGCCGTGAGACATTTTGTGGACGTTGACTGTCTGCAGGCACGGGCCTCCCGCAGCTCCCAGTGGCCACAGTTTGCTGTTCCTGGCGAATGGGAGCTGCAGGAAGCGGCGGGCCCTGGTCAATGGTTGGGCTAGATGACCTCCTGAGGTCCCTTCCAACCCTGATATTCTATGATTCTATGTGTGGTGGGGGAAGATCTTCAGGCCACTATACCTGGCCACTTCCTGCCAAAGAGGTGGGCCCGGGGATGACAGGCTGGAGGCATGCCTGGATCCCAGTTGGCTGTGCTGGGATCTGGGTGCAGATTTGCTGTGTGCTGATGCCCAGCTCCCGGGCCATTGTCAGCTCCAGCCACCCAGGGGCCAGACAGTGAAGCAGGAACACCTCAGAGCTTCGAGTGACAGCACCAGGCCAGAGCTGCTGGGTGCATCATAGGAGGTGGGAAAGTTGCACTGGGAATCTTCTGCCTCTTTCCCCAATAAGTGCACCTCCCTCCAACTTTCTCCAGCATCCACCCCATTATCCTGCAGAGGTGGCTGTTGTCTTAACAGAGAAAATTGGTCTCTCTCTCTCTCTCACTGCTCCCCTTCCAGCTCCCTTCATCCACATTTGGGCCCCAGCTTGCCAGGAGAGCAGAACATGGACTTGCCTTTTGGTTTGGTAAAAACAGTCACGTTGACAGGAGAATTGAAATCAGGTCTATTTTTTACATTTATCCCACACCAGTAGGTCCCAGCATCTCCCAGGGTCAGGTTCTCCATGGTCACACTGAATGTGCTCTTGGTGTGATTGTCTCAGATGGCGACTCTGCCCCACTTCACCTCAGCCTCCAACCCTGCGGTCTCAACATCTTTGGAGCAGGATTTCCATTCTGCTCCTCTGCACCAGTATTTCGGATGTTGCTGAAATCCTTCCTGATACCGACACTGTACAGAAACCAACCCACCCAGGGGCCCTCTCACCTCTCCAGGGGCAGTCAGCTCACAGAAATAGCCTGAAAAACAAAACCAAGCAAAACTCTAACGAAGGGTAGAGGATACAGAGTAGCACCTCATGGGACTCCTCTCTCAGCCCATGATGCATTACACAACGTAGCATACAATGCACCGGAGGACCCTAATAAGAAGTATATCTCAGGGAGTCTCTCCTTTGGTGCCACTGGTGTTATATACACAATAACCAACAGTTAGTGCTAAGGTTACACAATATACCCCACGCCACCCCCCACATACCTGTTAGATTCTCTCTTTACTAAAGCAGACAGAGGGAGAAGGGAAGAAAAGGAATCTGAGTCCACTGGTGAATCAGGCTCCTGGGTAAAGTCAGTGGCATGAATGGATGAAGGTGAACCTCTCACCTGGAAGGAGGAGAATCTCCCCAGCACAGGGCAGCTGCATCTTCCCAACTATCACCCCTTTCTCACGTTTTTTCTTTAAAATGCAACAGAAATGCACATGGCTTCTGAGATGGTGATGCTTCCGACCGGAGTTTGCGAAACTTTCAGTGTCAGCGGCACCCAAACACTTCTGCTTCTCTTTTCTTACCTAATTCCTTTTGGTCTGTGTGAACCACGTGTCCCTTGTACACTTTGTAAAGCAAGAGGGTAAAATAAAGAGAGAGAGAGAGAGAGAGAGAACAGGCAGTTTGCGATGGGAGCTGTTGAGGAGATGAGTTTTGCTTACTGCAACCCTTCCGTGACGTAATAGATATTTGTTTAGCTTTATAGAGCACATGAAAAGCTTCTATCTGGGGCTCTAGCTGCATTTGTCATATATTAAAGATACACTCAAACTGTCAGTGTCTGTGATGTGGGTGGTCATGCCTAGTGATCAGAGCAGGAGTCAGGCCTCATGGTCAGAGCCCAGGTGTCCAAGCCAAGGGTCAGAGCTGGAGTCAGAGGCCAGATTTTGGCTGGAGCCAAGGATCAGAACCTGATTAACTGACGTGAGGCAGGGCTGGGAACAAGCCAGACGCAGGAGCTAACACAGCCATGGGCAAGTGCTTTGAGCAGCTCTGCTCTGCACTGCTGCTGGGCTTAAGATCCATCTGCTGGCTCTTCCAGCCAATCAGGCAGTGGTAGCCGACCAGGTAGCCTACTACAGGCGGTAGCTCGTTTAGTCTCCCAGAGACCGGCTGCTGCAGGTCAGGATTCCTGACACAAACCAGTACAGGCAACAGTAAATGCAACAGCTGCCTCGAAACTAGGAAGGGGACTGCCCCCAGCATTCCCCTCTCCCCAGCACATGCGCACTCACACACACTTAAATGGGGCTGGTCTGAAATGGCCCAACTTGATTATCATACACATTGTAAGGAGAGTGATCACTTTAGATAAGCTATTACCAGCAGGAGAGTGGGGTTGCGGGAGAGAAAACCTTTTATAGTGGTAAATACCCATTTTTTCATGCTTTGTGTGTATAAAAAGATCTTTGATACTTTCCACAGTATGCATCCGATGAAGTGAGCTGTAGCTCATGAAAGGTTATGCTCAAATAAATTGGTTAGTCTCTAAGGTGCCACAAGTACTCCTTTTCTTTTTGCGAATACAGACTAACACGGCTGTTACTCTGAAACCTTTCATTGAAACAGTTTTCCCGTGGAGAATAATGATTTGATGAAAGTGAATGGTTTGGCGAAAGTACGTTGATTTTGGACAGAATTACATTTAGGGAAAAAACGGCTCTTTTCGTTTTGTTTTGTTCTGAAAAAGTCAGGACCTCTCTTTCTTTTTGACTTTTTCGGGACAAAATGTTTTGATTTTTCTGTTTCAAAATTGACTTTATGTATAGGCTTGAAATCACCAGGTTTTGAATTTATCCCAATGAAATGTTTCCGTGGACCTGAAACAAATTTTTTTTGCAAAAGTTTGATATGCTAATGAAATACAGAATTCAGAAACCCCTGCACATGGCATGCGGAGAGACAGAGGCCTCTAAGAGATTCCAAATCCCGGGACTATGGAAATACAGCTTCAGTGCAAACTACTTTTTATTGGCACATCTACAGTACAGAAGGAATTGAGATGGTCACTTATTACAGATTACAGTCTTTTTGTTAATTTGTGACAATATTTCCCCCCAAAATACTGACATTTTTTGCAGGACAGAATCTCATTTTCCAACCAGCTCTACTCTTGAATGATACATTTGGTGGCAGTTATGTTATTCAGCCACTAGTTGTCACAGTGTATTGCGTAGAGATCCAGGCAGGTTATTATGCCTGGTAAACAAAAGAGGTAAAGCTGGAATTTAAGCTATGTGGAAGCCTGTTTGCTTGTGTCTGTAGTTGTATCTGTTTTCTTTAATAAGCACTTCCTCTTTTAGAGAGGTGGTCATGCCACTCATTAGAGCACACTCCAGTCACTGATCCCAGCTCATGAAATGCCAACAGTCCATGCATCCCTCCCTTCCAGTACCAGGTTTACAATGGTGCCAGTGGGGCCATGGAACCGGGCCCATGCTCAGAAGGGGCACCAGCCTGCTCCACTTGCACTGCGCCCCAAGACCCCGCCAGCCCGCTGGCTACCCCCCGCCCACCACTTGCTCCTTTTAGCCGACCCACTGGCTGGCCAAGGGCTCCTCTTTGCCCCCTGGTCCCACCTGCTGGTTTCTCTCTGTCCCCAGACAGACCACAGTGCACCTCTGGCTCTGGGCAGTCTCTGCTTCCCACCACCTGTGAGGCCTTGCCTGTCTCCCCAGAGCTGAACTGCCTGGGACTGGTGCAGAAGCCTGGCCAGTCTTGGCCTATTCGGGGGGGGGGGGGGGGGGGGGCACAGTGTTGGGGGCTTGGCTGGGCCCCTCCAGGCAAGTGGGTCTTGAGGGAGCCCGGCTGGGGCAGGCCCTGGCCTGGCTGATCGCGCCACTCCCGAGGCACAGTTGTCTCCCAGCAGGCCCCCCAGTGGGTGCGGCCGGGAGGCAGGGTGTGGGGGAGCGGGTCTCTGGGGGGTCAGAGGGATGCTGGGATGTGAGGGGACGGGGAAGATCTCTGTGTGTTGGGGCAGTAGGGAGTGGGGGTGCTGGGCAGTTGTGGTGGGGCTGTGAACAGCTGATCAGCGGTGACAAGTGGCGCTGGGGGCGAGGGGGAGGAGCTGATAGGTGGGGCCACCGGTGGGTGCTATTTTTTTGTGTGGGTGCTCCAGACCCGGAGCACTCACGGAGTCAGCGCCTATGGGGTGTTGGGAGGGGGGGCTGTGTGGCGTGGCAGGGGCCCGCCCCTGAGGGCAAGGGGCATGCTAGCAGCACAGGTCCGGGTGGGCCACTGTGTGTCTGGCAACTGCCGGTTTGTAAATAGTGCCCTTGCACTGGGCTAGGCAGAGCAGGGCCGCTCTTGCCATTCCATGCCCCTGGCTGGCCACTCGCTCTGGAGACCGACCTCCCCGCGCCATGCCCCATTGCCTCCGTGGGGGCCCACAAAGATGTTT
The DNA here is from genome assembly GCF_015237465.2 of Chelonia mydas. Classification (NCBI taxonomy): domain Eukaryota; kingdom Metazoa; phylum Chordata; order Testudines; family Cheloniidae; genus Chelonia; species Chelonia mydas. The sequence goes on from NC_051254.2 coordinate 13,779,275, forward strand.
GGTGCCAGGCCACAAAAGGTTAATCTGGCCCTGCTCCCTTTCCAAACGCCTGAGGGAAGAGATGGGCTTTGTAGTGGCAGGACAGCTGACTATTTTGGTGTAGGGCCCCCTCATAAACACTCTGCCAGCAGCTTCCTCTTTAAACAGAGGCCACTGTGAGTGTGACGAGAGTGTGACTGTCTACAGCCATACTCACCTCCTCCTAGAGCCTGTTGGCCCTCTCATATTGATTAATCATCACACAATCAATATGTTATACCTTATATATTCATTGTATGTTAATTAGAGTTGATTTGTAGGGGTTATAAAAGTATAAGATTGATCCGTATTTAGAGGAACTATGTAGTAGACATAAGTGAGACAAGCTGAAATCCAAGAAACTGGGCTGAGGCCTGCAAGACTTAAGCTGAGCTTCTTTCGGCCTTGGAGACAAGAAATGACGGCATAAGTCAAGGACTGAGAAATAACCCGAAAGATTATGGGAAAAGAGGTAACAACTGGTAATATTGCAAAAGTCTAGCTGGGAAGATTAAATTTAAATTATAAAATGTTGTAACAACACATATTGTCTCCAACGGGTGCCTTAACCGCAAGATAAAGGTGGTACCTACCCAGTCGATAGAATTCAGGGTTCCTTGTGTTTCTAGGGGACACAGTCAAATAAGAAAGAGAGGATTGACACTTTCATGTCCATGCACAGAATGTAGGTACAGACAGAATCATAGTATAAAAAAGGGTGCCCAGAGCAGGAAAATTGAGCTTCCTGTGAGAAACTCCAGCAGGAATCACTCCCGTGTGGATGATCAATCCATGAGAGGGCCAACAGGCTCTTACACCATCTAGGAGGAGGTGAGTATGGCTGTAGTTATAACTAGTACATGGTACCTATCTTTATTTGGAATTGTATATGCTGGGACATTTATGATTTTGTTGGTAACTTTAATAAAACTGCTAAAAGCTAGATGTTCTTGTAATTGTCTGTGTTATTTGTCTGTGGTTTCATGTGTTCCTTTGGGCTCTAGACCCAGAACAAACAGAGATAACTCTGTTGAACTTGAGACTGTAACTGCCACAGCTGAACCCACTGAAGCATAATTAACATTAAATAGAATAAAAGGCTACACAAGGTAGCCTCTGTCTCTGCTGACTCTGTCTCTATGATTTCAGTAGCATTGCACCTGCTTATACCATCTGTGAATCTGGCTCTTTGCTCTCCTACCTCTGCATCCCGTTTCACATGTTCATCACAGGGGGACTCTCCTGTCTCCCTGGCTAGAGCTGTTCATTGGGAAATTTTGCTACTAATTAGTTATAAGGATTCAGATACCCCTGAGCATGGGATGCAGAGAGACAAACACCTCTAAGAGATTCCAAATCCTGGGAGAATGGAAATACAGCTTAGTGCAGACTACCTTTTACGGGCATATCTACACTACCGAAGGAATTGAGCTGATCACTTATTACAGATACAATCTGACATTAGCCCCTTTCCGTGTTGTGCCTTGCACCCTGTTATTGAGTCATTCCAAGGAACTCAGTCCAGAAGAGAGAAAAGAGCTTTTTATTAACAATTGTCTAACTTTAAAGCACAAAAATTCTGGTGGACACAGGGGGAGTGTGCTAAACCTGCAGAACCATACAAAGTCCTTCTAGAAATGCTCCCAGTCATCCAGAAGGTGAAGCCACCAGGAATATGTTCTGTTTCAAGTTGAGGTGAAGAACGAGAAGCACCGAGCGGTAAGTAAATCTGTGAAACCAGTCTTGCAGGGAATGGGACACAATCAGCAGCAACACTAGCATCTCAGTACAGGGGGGACCTGGCATTAGAAGAATAATGGAGGAACATGAATCTGAAAGCGTCTATGTAACTATAGGGAAATGAGAACAAGCTGCTAAAAATTCCAACAGTAGGAGGGGGAATGTTCCAAGAGCATTGAGCTTCATCCAGTATCTTTTTTCCCACGCTTTCCTTGAGGACGAGAGGGGGATGTCCTACTGCGTGTGTTTGGATTCATTTTGGGATAGGTGGTCTGCTGAAGTGAGGTTGGAAATTTCACTGTGCCAGGAACAACCTCTGCTGTCGATCTTGAAGCCTGAAACAAAACACCATGAATCAGAGGACACAGATTATTTTGCAGCGGCTCCAGGCACCAGCGAAAAATGACCTCAGCTGATTCTGTTGCACTTTCATGTAGAGTTCATTAGCTGTTGCCACTAGATGAGACCAGTGATCTTTAAGACAGAGCAAAAGGCTCTGTGCAGGAAGGGCCAGAGGGAAGAATTTGCCCACAGAGTCTTTTCATTACTTGATCACTCCATCAGTTAATGGGAAAATGTCTCTTTTCCATGGAAAATTAAGACAAACCCAAATATTTTTGGCATTTCCATGGAAAACTTGGACTTGTCATCAAATAACCAAAACCCAATTTTCTTTTGTTTTCAGCAACAAAAACCAAAAAAAAAAAAAAAAAATTCCAGTTGAAAACTGCCCCAAACTGCAAAATGTTCCAGTTTTTGGATATTTGGTTTTCTGATGAAAAATCAAAACGTTGTGAGGAGGCCAGATGCTATCTATGAATTCTTTTGTTGAAAATCCAATTTTCCATTGGAAAACATCTTACCAGCCTTATCCCCTGCTCTGGTCTCACGAAGAATTCCCATGCTGGTGACTTACACTCTCCAGCAGCACTCAGCAACAGTGGTAACCATTGGGCTCTCTTCCTACCTGGGTCTCATGTATGGCATTTTCATAGACAGCCTCATCATCTGCTGAGTCGGGTGTCTCCTCCATGGTCATGCAGATGGCTGCCTTACAAGAGGCTGCAGGTTCACTGGTAACGAAGGACGACGGGGTGTTTCCAGGTACCTGAAACAGGCATGTGAGGTGTTCAGAACAAAGAGAAAACTCGGAGTCCCTTCTTCCCAAAGTGCCACACTGGGGAGCTCTAGGGCTAGAGAAGCCAGGAATCAGTTTCTGCTCTGCACCTTTGCTGAATGTGTCTGAAGAATGACCCCTAAACAGAGTGATCAGTGGGGCTTGAATTTGACACTTTCAGCATTAAAAGATTGAAAACGCCACCACTTACGCTCCAGCAGTAACTCTGCTAAGTGGTAATTGTAGTAAACTCTTGTAGGTGGACCAGCCACTAGAGGGGGAGAAAGTCACACGTTGGGCTAGTGTGGGTCACATCTGCAGTTACTTCAGCCCCGGAGAGACAGGTGCCCCCTTTCGAGGGCTGATATTTAGATCCGTCCGCACTAGGTGACCGATCCTTGGAACACTGCCTTTTCCCGTTTTTGAGCAATGTGTGAAATACTCTAAACTCAGGCATCTGCCTCGGGTCTGCCTTACCAGCCGATAGGGATGTAAGTTCTTGTCCCTTTCTCCAGGTGCTCCCTCAAGGGCTGAAAGAACAATGAAAGAACATCCGATGAAGTGAGCTGTAGCTCACAAAAGCTTATGCTCAAATAAATTGGTTAGTCTCTAAGGTGCCACAAGTCCTCCTTTTCTTTTTGCGAATACAGACTAACACGGCTGCTACTCTGAAAGAAAGAGGCAGTGCATCAAAGGAAGTCAAGCTATTTTTATGTGTGTCTAGGTGTCTCTAAGGCCCGCGGCACACCAATATCTCAGCACCTTTATGCAGTGCCAGGTAAATGAAGTTATCCTCGGAAAAGGCATAACACACAGCAATTTTCATCATCTAAGCGCTTTCTGAGAATGAGTTTGGTAAACACCTCTGTGCCTATGTAGCCCACTGAACTTGGGTGATCCAGTGGTGCTAACATGGACTCAGCCCAGTAGGTCTAAATCAGTGATTCTCAACCTATTTACCATTGTGGGCCGCATCCAATACTACCTCTATGACCCTGAGGATGTCCCATGGGCCGCAGCTCTGTGCTGATTGGGCTGCAAGCGGCCTGCGGGCTGCAGGTTGAGAACCACTGGCCTAAATGAACCAGGTGAACCTCCCAGTACAGAAGTGGTTCTAAGTCTGTGGATCCCCAGATCCACTATGCTTTTCACTGCATGTGGAAAGTGGTAACATTGGTTATATAGTGTGTTTGCCCTTCTTCCACAGCTCAGCCCCTCTTTCCTGCTACCATGAGGTTAGGACTCTGCGGATATGTTTGGCAAGGAGAGAACAGAGCCAGGCAACACTACCCAGGGAGGACTTCCCATAGTTAAGCACTGCAGAAACTTGCCAGAGAGTTTAACACTGGTCCGACTGGCCTCAGCTTCACATGGTGGGATCATTATACCCAGCTTTGGAGGCATTTCTTTGGTGGAAGGAGCCAGCCATGCTGCCAAAGGAGAGTCGGCTGCCACCAGCAATGCAGAGAGACATTGTGACAAGGTGGCCTCAGGCTCTGTGTACTTGTAACTAGTTTGAGATACAAATAGAAGATCTTGGGCATGTGCCAGCAGCATTTAAACCCAGCAGGGTCATGTGGTTAAGGTGGCTCTAGGGTAATGGAGTGCAAACAGGTAACCAGGTGAGTCACTTTGGGTGTGAATGACACACCCTGGGATAGCAGTTGGAGGGCGAACGGAATGGCTGTGGGTACAGTGGAATGAGGATGCCCTGATATAACCCCCACCAAAATAGTTAAGTTGCTTCCATAGAAATTTAGTTTTTTTGAAATAAGGTGCAAGATTAACAGATAGATATAAGATATAAGACCGGTTTCAGAGTAGCAGCCATGTTAGTCTGTATCCGCAAAAAGAAAAGGAGGACCTGTGGCACCTTAGAGACTAACCAATTTATTTGAGCATAAGCTTTCATGCGCTACAGCTCACTTTGTTGTAGCTCACAAAAGCTTATGCTCAAATAAATTGGTTAGTCTCTAAGGTGCCACAAGTCCTCCTTTTCTTTTTGCAGCTATAAGACTGTTTGTGTGTGAACACAAGACATTTCCTGCCAGAACAAAGGGAAGTTAAACTGGTGCAACTTTCTCACATAGACAAGCCCTGTCTCTTCTGCTTTGTATGCGTGCAATACAGGCAGGGTGAGAAAAATCATTAACTTTCCTTTTGCTTTCTAAATAGCTGCAGCGTTCTTTCTCACCTTGTGCCAGAGCTAGTAAAAGAGAACTCCAGGGTTTTACCCCCGTGTCTGGGGCTTATTAAAGCCCAGCTGCAGGTCATTGAAGCTAGGAGGAAAGATCAGTGTTACCCAATAAAAGGAGGTCTTGCAGAGCTTGTTCCAGGAAGGAGAGAATTGGTCTGTTCGCTTCTGGCTATTAGAACCTGGCTAGCCCAGCTGCGGCTAATAAAGTCAGAGGTTCAGCAATTCCTAGAGTGCAAAATTCAAGCCAGCCTGGGGCTTTCAAGGTACAGAAAGCCTTTGTAGCAGCAGCTGACAAAAATCTGGTGATTCACCATCAGGTTAGTGAGAGATGCCCTGCTGCTATGTGTTTCTCAATTGTTTTCTTTCCATTTGTATTGGAATGTATGAACTTAAAAAAATTGCAGGCTTCTTAGAAATAAACACGCCCGCCCATCCAGTTGGCCAGTGTTAAGTGTCTATGCTATGACTGGGATTGGGGGTTCTTGGGGTTTGATCCTGTGGAGACCTACTGCCTTCCAATTTTCATGTCCTCTCTGTGTGAGCAGTTGCTGGGGTGGGAGTGACTGTGGCTGGATGCTTGTGATATATGTGGAGACCGTTTCTCTGCAGTGACCTTTGGTAGAAGGAGCACTGCGGGTCAGAGAAATGAAACGGAACATGCAGGCTGCACTGGCTGATGAGTAAAATGACTCATTACTTGGGAAAGTGATTGATAATTTTTACCTTTGTGTCTCCTCTGCGACATCCTTCTAAACAGTACAGCAGTGAGCAAAATCAGAAGTAGAACCAGCAGGATGCATGGTGTCAGGATATGGAGGACTGGGTCTGTTGTACTTTAAAAACAAGAGAAAAAGAGAGTCTGTTTTTTTACCTTGCTTGATACTTGCACTTTGTTTAGGTAGCATTTTAATCAAAGAGCTCATTGCCTTTGACTGAGATGTGTATTACCCCCATTTTGCAGAGAGAGAAACTGAGGCATGAAAGTTTAGTGATCATCTCCAATGTGCTACAGTGAGATAGTGGAAGAGCTGGGAACAGACTGTGGATCTCCTAACTCCCTGCCTTACAGTCTAAGTGCTAGTCCCTTGACTTCAGCCGCCAGTTAATTTTTTACATTTACATTCCTAATGCTCAGTGAGGGAGAGCTGGGTTCAGATGGGAACTGGCAGCCAGTGAAGTGTGTGCTTTGTTTCGTGACTAGAAAACCTCTGGGTGCGATTGCCTGTGGCCTCAGCCCCTGGAGGCCTGTGATGAGGGCAGTCTCAGCTTTCATTTTTAAAAAAGTCTCCAGCCCTCGTGCTTGCCGAGAAAGGCTTGCTGATGTGACCTGAGTGTAGCAGTGAAAATAGATCTGAACTGCCCCATGCATATCAATGAAGAGCTCGCTTCAAGAGCCTCTGTTCTGCAGGGCCCTGCCTACTGCAAGCCCCCCAGCAGAGAGCTCTGTATGCTGCAGGAGAAAAGTGCAGTGAGTCCCTCCCGAGCAGTTACAACCTGGTTGCTGGGATGCTGCCCCTCTCCCCTATCCAGGTGGGGGAAGGTGACTTCTCATGCAACCTTGATCCCCTCAAGGGGAGGGGATAAGTGGGGTCCTATGCTACTTCCTCTGCTGCTCCAGCCTCCAGGTGGAGATGGTTCAGGGCTGGGCTGGGAGGGGGCAGGCAGCTATGGGGTCCTGTGTTGTGGTGTCACTGAGGCTCCGATTGCTTTAATCTAGCCCTGACTTCAATGCTGATGCTTCAGACCAAAGATGTGAGTTCACGTGCCTCCAATCGGGTTTCGTGCTGCCTTCCGGCAGACCCTGGATGGTATTTGTCCTAGACTCAGGGTATGTCTACACTGGCAGAATTACATCACCGGCAGTTACAGCGCCGCTCAGAGCGCTGAAGGGAAACCGCTGTTGTGTGTTCACACTGTCAGTTGCCAGTGCAATAGCGTGTTCACGCTTGCAGCGGTCCTGGGAGCGGTACGCTCTGGGCAGCTATCCCACAGAGCATCTCTTCCTCTTCTGCCGCTAGGAGTTGTGGGAAGGCGGAGGGGGTCGCAGGGCATCCTGGGTCCTGTCCCAATGCCCCGTGATTCATTGCTTCGCATCCCAGCAAGCCCTGAGCTTCTGTCCGCATTTGGCGCCTTCTTTCAATGCTTTGTGTACTGCGCGCTCGGCCTCTTCAGGCTGCAGGAATGGGTCCCGCACTGCTGACCAATATGCTGCTCGCTCTCACTAACACGTCACGAGTGGCAGTGGAGTTATTCCTTAAACTACAAAGGTAAGAGGAGTTCGACACCGATCTCGCCACGCGTAGAAGCTACGACACGGGATTGACTGTGGTCAGCACCTCCATGAATGTCACAGTGGAACGCCGCTTCTGGGCTCGGAAACAAGCACTTAGCGGTGGGATCACATCGTGATGCACGTCTGGGATGACGAGCAGTGGCTGCAGAACTGCTGGATGGGGAAAGCCCCATTCATGGGACTGTGCGATGAGCTCGCCCCAGCCCTGCGGCACAAGGACACGAGAACGAGAGCTGCCCTGCTGTTGCACTGTGGAAGCTGGCTACTCCAGGCTGCTACCGATCGGTCGCTAACCAGTTCGGAGTGGGAAAGTTGGCCATTGGACTTGTGTTGATGGAGGTGTGCAGGGCCATTAATCACATCCTGTTCTGAAAGACAGTGACTCTGGGCAACGTGTGTGACCTTAGGGAAGCCCATTTTGCAAAGCCATCCACAACGGCGGAGGGGTGATAGATGGCACACACATTCCAATTCTGGTACCAGACCACCTAGACACCAAGTACATTAATCAGAAGGGGTATTTCTCTAGGGTTCCCCAGGCTGTTGTGGATCACCGTAGGCATTTCACAGACATTAACGCAGGCTGGTCCGGAAAGGTGCATGACACACACATCTTTCGGAACACAGGCCTGTTCAAGAAGCTGCAAGCAGGGACTTTCTTCCCAAACCAGAAGATCACCATAGGGGAAGTCGAAATGCCCATTGTGATCCTGGGAGACCCCGCCTACCCCTTAATACGGTGGCTTATGAAGCTATACACGGGGAACCTTGACAGCAGCAAGGAGCTGTTCAACAACAGGCTGAGCAAGTGCAGAATGACTGAGTGTTTGGCCATTTAAAGGCCTGCTGGTGCTGCCTATATGGGAGGCTGGACCTGGCTGATAGCTGCATGCTGTACACTCCATAATATGTGTGATGGGAAGGATGAAATCTTTGCTCAGGGCTGGACCGCTGGGGCTCCGCACCTGGAGGCTGAATTTGAACAGCCAGAGATCAGGGCTATTAGAGGGGCGCACTGCGGGGCCATAAGGATCAGGGATGCCTTGAGGCAACAATTTGAAGCTGAAAGCCACTAATAATTGTTGCTGTGCTCGGGAGTGCAGTGCTTGTAATGCTAGGAGGTGATTGTGATTGGTGCAGACGATGCACTGTGAAGGCTTTGCAGGGCTCTGTTTGCTTTCAATTAATGGAATAAAGATTGCTTCAAGCCAAAACAATTATTTTATTATAAAACAACTGGAAAAGAGAGAGAAAAAAAAAAAAAAAACACATCGGCGCTGAGGGGGATGGGGAAAGGGAGGGCCCCAGGAGGAGGTGGGGTCCGGGGACAGTTAAAGATTTGTGTATGTCCAGGTATCATATGCAGCCTTGTCCTCTGGAGTACAGTGCAGCGGGTACTGTTCTTCAGCAGGGCTAAACTGCAGAGGGACGGGTGTTGAGTGCAGTGGGTACTGGCAGTCCGGAGGGCTGGACTGTGACGGGGCAGGAGTGGAATGCAGTGGGTAGAGACTGGAGCCAGGAGGTTGATACGAGTGTGTTGGCGGTGTCTGGGGGATGCCTGGGAAAGAGTTTTGTGACAGCGGGTGCAGGGGAGGGTGGGCGCGGAGCTGCTTGGTTTGCGGAGCTAGTAGCGCCTGGAGTGTGTCCTCTTGGCGCTCCATAACGTTTAAGAGCCGCTCCGTGGCTTTGTCCTGGAGTGCCATGTTCTCCTTTCAGTCCCTCTTCTCGCTGTCCTGCCACTCCTTCAATTCTTGTTTTTCGGCCATGGAGTGCATCTTGACATCATGCAGAAAATCCTCTTTAGTTTTTTCGTGGCCACTTTCTAATACTGCTAAGCAAGCGATAATAAAGAGGGAGGCTGGGCTCCCAAGGTCATGTCTGTGAAGCCAAAATGCGACATTTTACAGAAGCAGTAGTGTTTGCAACACACACACCACTGATTCAGTGATTTAAAACACAGCCGCTACTCACATATCTGTCACTAACTGGCTGATCCCAGGCAAGCACACACAAGCCACAAGACCCCCAAAATGGTGAGTAACTGCAGGGGCAGGGGAAATCAGTGTTCCAGGACTATACTGTACACTGGGCACGTGGCTCTTGGGGAGAGCCAGCACTGTAGGGGGGGGCCTTACAATAATTTCTGTCCCCACATTTTCCCCAGGCTGTGTTTATTATGGAAGATATCTTGCTGAGGGTGAGCAGGGAATCAATGGAGGGTCTTCTCCAAGGCTGCGGCTTCTGCCCTGGCCCTTATGTGGCTTGTCTGTGTGCAGCAATGGTGTCTCCTACCCCCCGCCCCCATGACGGCAGAGTGGCATGGGAAAGTTACCCTTCATGGGCCAAGAAACAAAGCAGCTCTGCCAAAGAACCTGTGGCAGTGGATTGCCCAGTATCTCCGTGAGAGTTTCCTGGAGATCTCTAAGGCTGATTCCCGTGAAGGGAGGGAGTCAATCAATGCCCTGTGCCGCCGCTCAGACTAGGCATGTGGTGGTACATGCATCATACAGACAGAAGCCTGCTTTCTGCAACCCTCCTGCCTCCAACAACTCACTTCAGCAATTCCCAAAATCAAAGCTACTTACCAGGGGCCTCCTCTTCTGTTTGCGCTTCACCAAGCTCCAACCGTTGTGACTGGCTAGCCTCTTCCGGGGTAGAGAAGAGCTCCTGGCTGCATGCATCTCTGACCTCCAAGTTGTCCTCTGTCTCTGGGTCCCCCTCCCCTTCCACATCCTCATCCAAGATTTCCTCCTCCTGTCTTGATCCATTCTTGACTGGCACGTGAGCCACCGAAGTATCCACAGTGGCCTTCGCAATGGAGGTGGGGTCGCCACCGAGTATCGTGTCCAGCTCTTTGTAGAACCGGCAGCTCGTGGGCGCAGCACCGGAGCGGCGGTTTGCCTCCCGCACCTTGCGGTAGGCATTCCGCAGCTCCTTCGCTTTGACCCTGCACTGGAGCGTGTCCAGAGGTGAAAGTAAGGCAGTACAGTCCGGTACGGCGTACTGGCAAGAGTCGGTCCGTAGCTGACCATACTGGCAGAGGGCAGCTTCCCCAGGCCAGCGATTTAAAGGGCCCAGGGCTCCTGGCAGCCGCCAGAGCCCCGCTGCCAGAGCCCTTGGGCAGCGGCGGTGGCTGGGAGCCCCAGGGCTCTGGCGGCGATTTAAAGGGTCTGGGGCTCCCAGCTGCCGCTACCACAGCCAGAGCCTCGGGCCCTTTAAATCTCGATTTAAAGGGCCTGGGGATTTAAAAGCCCACCCCCTTCTGGTTGAGCCCCCCTGCTTTCCGGTTGAGGCCCTTCCTCCCTGCTCAGGACTCCGGCGTACCAGTAAGTCCTTTAGGTTACTTTCACCCCTGAGCGTGTCCTGGTCACGACCCCTTTCTGTCCTACATTGTGAAATCTGTCCGTAGGTATCATAATTTCTACAGCTGGAGCGTAGCTGGGACTTGACAGCCTCCTCCCCAAATGCCGATGAGGTCTAGCAGCTCGGCATTGCTCCAAGCTGGGGATTTCCTGGTGCATGGAGCAGGTGTGGCCACCTGGAAAGATGCACTGAGAATACTGCACATGTCACCGAGCAAACAGGAAGGGGACTTGCAAAATTCCCAAGGAATTTAAATTTATGGGGTGGGGCTCACGGTTGGTCACCTGAGGGCAGGGCAGTAGAGTTCAAACCAATGACCAGAGAGGTGAGAACAGGCATTGTGGGACACCTCCCAGAGGCCAATTGCAGCACCGTAGTCGACCAGGGTGTCTACACTGGCACCGCGGCATTGTAGCCCCGGTGCAGAAAGCTGCACGCCTCTCGTCGGCATGGTGTTTATTATTTTTTTAACAGCGCTGCAACTGTGCAGTTTCTGCACACTAAGTGGCTTGGTGGTGTGGACACCTCTGGAGTTACACCGCAGAAAGCTGCTTTACTGCACAGAAACTTGCCAGTGTAGACAAGGCCTCAGATGCTATTGGAGTTGAGCTTGTCTCTAAACCTCCAGGACTATGGGTGTCTTCTGCAGGGAGTGCCTGCCCTCCAAGGGCAGTGTAGAAACCCCGGCCGTGCCAGAATGCTCCATGAAACCGGCTCCCCCACAGTGCCCTTTGGTCAGGGGCCGTGGGTCTTGAACCCTGGTCCACAGGACTCTTAAAAGCAGGTATATTCCAATGTGCCACCAGAACGCAAACCTGAACTTAGACTGAGGACTCTAGTCCTGGGATCTGAGTAAGAAAACGCAGAGGGTCCTGACCGGTTCTCTGCTTCTATTTAAACTGAGCAGAGGTACAGGAAATGGTCTGTGCAACTCTGTTTTTCCATGCTTAGGCCCGCCTCCCCTGGGCTACCAACTCCTGGTGCCTGCCTCTGACATCCTGACCTGGCGCACCCCGTGAGCCTGGGCCTCTGGTCTGTCTTGGACTCTGATCTCCTCGGAACACCTGACTCTTGGTCTGCCCTCTGGCCTATCTCCTGTACAGGTCTCCTGGTATCCAGACCTGGCCTGGCTCCTGCTCTGATCACTAGGTCAGACTGCCCACGTCCTGGTCGTGACCCCTCTAGAATGTGCCTGGACACTCACCCTGCAGGAGGGTTGCTGCTGTGAACGGTGGAGCTTGATTCAGCCACTTCAGGGGCAGTCCCTCTGAAAGGAGACTCAGTGGAGGCCGCGTGAACTGTTGTGTCTCTCGTTGGTGCTGGTGGTGGTGAGGCAGGAACAGCTGTAAACAGGCAGACTTAGCTGTGTTAATGGTCTTCTGATTTTTTGCAAACTATTTTGACTTCATATTAACTGAGCATGTACCTGCCTTTGTTTTCAGGGTATTGAACACGCTGTTTGTGCATTTGCGGGATGACTCCTATTAATAATACCTAGCTCTTACATAGCCGCGGTGTCTGGTGCTTTGGTTTTAACCCTGTGGGTCTACTTATATCCCCTGGTTTATTTCTTGTGGACTGAAACTGCAAATAGCTATTAAAAGTTTAGAAAGATGAAGCTTGGTTTCCTGTGCAGTGATGGCTGCCCTGTCCCATCTCCTTACAAATATAGTATTCACGGCCTGACTACAACGCACGCAAAGCTCCAATTAACTTGTAACAAGAGTTTGACATTCAGCAAAAGCATCCCAGCTCAGGGCGGACAAGTTGCTACTGCACATGTGTAACTTAAACATTCTGTTTTTACAAGTATTGTTACTATGCTCTCTGTCTGCCAGCTGTTTCTGGCCTCCCCTCTTCTTCCCTACGCCATCCTAGCCTAGGTCACTATTCTTTCTCCCACACCGATCTCTGGCATGCATTTATACTGCAACATGGGCATTGTCGTACTGGATCAAACCAGTGGTCCGTGTAGATGTGCTTCTGACAGTGGCTGCTACTTTAGAGGAAGAGGCAAGAATCCCATAATGTAGGGAATAATCTGCTCATTGGGGACACTTCTTCCAGCTCCCCTCAGTTGGTGGTTGGTTTTTGCCCTGAAGCAGGAGGGTTTATATCCCTTACACGCTTCTCTTCAGTTTAGGCCTGGTCTAAACACACAGTTGCGCTGATTTAACTACACATGACTGAAAACAAATTGAGTTAAACTGGTACAACTTTGTGCTTGGACACTCCGAGACCCCAGGCTTAAAATTGTAAGCTGAACTGATAAAAACATCTTCAGACTGGCCTACACACAAACGTGCACTGCAATAATTACTGCTGGTTACAGTTCACACCCCTTGTTCCAGCATAAGTCTGTGTGCAGACACTTGGGAATAAATGTCCTTAAATTTGACTTAAGCCAGTAAAAATCAAAGAAGACTCATGCAGAAACTTACCTGGAAGAACATTCACTTTCACAGAGAACATGAGATCCACTCCCAGTCTGTCTATCCCACACCAGTAAGTCCCAGAGTCTCCCTCTGTGAGGTTTTTCATGGTCACTATGAACGTGCAGAAAGTGTGAATGTCTTTGATGGAGACTCTGTTGCTCTCCACCTTTGCCTCTGACCCTGTCGTAACAACTATGAGGCAGGATGTCCAAGTTGTTCCTCTGCACCAGTATTTAATATAATTCTCATAACCTCTGCCGTACCAACACTGTACAGTGAGCTCTCCGTCCAGGGGACCTCTTGCCTCCTGGGGGCCAATCAAAGCCCAACATCCTACAAAAAAAAAAATCCAGAAAGAAATGGAGATAAGAACATAAGACCAGCCAGACTGGGTCAGACCAAAGGTCCGTCTAGCTCAGTATCCTGTCTTCAGACAGTGGCCAATGCCAAATCCTTCAGAGGGGATGAACAGAACAGATGGATATAAACTGGCCATCAACAAGTTTAGGCTTGAAATTAGATGAAGGTTTCTAACCATCAGAGGAGTGAAGTTCTGAACAGCTTTCCAAGGGGAGTAGAAGGGGCAAAAAACCTGACCGTCTTCAAGACTGAGCTTGATAACTTTTATGGAGGGGATGACAAGACTGCCTATAATAGTATGTAGCTGATCTGCAACAGCTATTAGCAAATATCTCCAACGGCTGGAGATGGGACACTAGATGGGGAGGGCTCTGAGTTACTACAGAAAATTCTTTCCCCGGTGTCTGACTGGTGGGTCTTGCCCACATGCTCGGGGTCTAACTGATCACCATAATGGGGTTGGGAAGAAATTTTCCCCTGGATCAGATTGGCAGAGACCCTGGAGGGGTTTTTTGTTGGTTTGTTTTGTTTTTTGCCTGCCTGTGAACCATGGGGCATGGATCACTTGTAGGTTTAAACTAGTGTGAATGGTGGATTCTGTATAACTGGAAGTCTTTAAACAATTATTTGAGGACTTAGTAACTCAGCCAGAGGTTATGGGTCTATTACAGGAGTGGGTGGCTGAGGTTCTGTGGCCTGCAATGTGCTGGTCAGACTATACAATCGTTATGGTCTCTTCTGGCCTTAAAGTCTGAGTCTATAAGAACAGGGCAATTTTTTGACTGATCCATCCTGTCATCCCAGCCCAGCTTCTGGAAGTCAGAGATTTAGGGACACCTAAAGCATTGGGTTGCATCTCTGACCATCTTGGCTAATAGCCATTGATGGACCTAGCCTCCATGAAGTTATTGAATTCTTTTTTTGATCCAAGTTATGTTTTTGGCCTTCACAACATCCCCTGGCAATGAGTTCCACAGGTTGACCTGCGCACTGTGTGAAGAAGTACTTCCTTATGTTTGTTTTAAAACTTCTATCTATTGATTGTATTGAGTGACCCCAGGTTCTTGTATTTATATAAAGGAGTAAATAACCCCCCCCCCCTTAGTCACCTCCTTTCTAAGATCAACAGTCACTATCTTTTTTAATCTCTCCTTGTCTGGAAGCTGTTCCCTTCTCTGTCCTTTTTCCAAATATAATATACGTTTTGAGACAGGGTGACCAGACCTGCAAACTGTATTGAAGGTGTGAGAGTACCAGGGATTCCTAGAGTGGCATTATGTTGTTTTCTGTCTTATTATCTATCCCTTTCCTAACGGGTCCTAACATTCGCTTAGTTTTTTTTGACTGCTACTGCACATTGAGCAGATGTTTTCAGAGAACGGTCACAATGACTCCAAGATCTTTCTTGTGTGGTAACAGCTATTTTAGACCCCATTGTTTTGTGTATATAATTGGGATTATGTTTTCCAATGTGTATTACTTTGCATTTGTCAATATTGCATTTCATCTGCTATTTTGTTGCCCAGTTTTGTGAGATCCCTTTACAGCTCTTCACAGTGTGCTTTGGAGTTAACTATCCTGAATAATTTTATATCACCTGCAAACTTTGCCATCTCACTGTTTACCCCTCTTTCCAAATCACTTCTGGATATGTTGAACAGCACTGGTCCCAGCACAGATCCTGTCTCCACTGTGAAAGATGTTTGTTCCTATCCTTTTTCCTATCTTTTAACAGTTACTGATCCATAAGAGGACCTTCGCTCTCAACCCATGACTGCCTACTTTGCTTGAGGGACCTTGTCAAAGGCTTTCTGAAAGTCCAAGTACATTACATCTATTAGATCACTCTTGTCCATGTGCTTGTTGACTCAAAGAGGATGAAGGCATGATTTTCCTTTACAAAAATTGTGTTGATTCTTCCCCAACGTATTGTGTTCATATATGTGTCTAATTCTGTTCTTTACTGTAGTTTCAACCAATTTGCCTGGTACTGAAGTTAGGCTTATTGGCCTGTAATTGCCAGGATCACTCTGGAGCCTGTTTTTAAAAAATCTGTGTCATATTGGCTATCTACTAGTCATCTGTTACTGAGGCTGATTTAAGCTATAGGTTACATATCAAATGTGAAATTGCAGAACTACCAACTATGAGTTCCTTCAGAACTCTTGGGTGAATGCCATCTGGTCCTGGTGACTTATTACTGTTTAGTTTATCAATATTTTCCAAAACCTCCTCTACTGACCCCTCAATCAGGGACAGTTCCTCAGATTTGTGTCCTAAAAAGAATGGCTCAGGTTTGGGAATCTCTCTCACATCCTCTGCAGTGAAGATTGTTGCAAAGAATTCATTCAGCTTCTCTGCAACGGCCAGGTCTTCCTTGAGTGCTTCTTTAGCACCTCGATCATCCAGCAGCCCAATAATTAATAATTTTTGGTTTTGGTAGCAGAGAAGATTTATAAATAGCATCAGGATGAGGAAACAATCTGACTGGCTAATAGTACTGTCTGCATCTTTACAGTCGGACAGTTCAGAACTAGTTAGCTGCATCTTCCTATCTTGTGTAGATTCCCATGTATCAAAAGAAAACACTGGCTTGGCTGTCCAAAAACAGACTAAATGTTTTCCTTTTGAGGTTTTTTTTGTTTTTTTTTTTCCCCCTCTTCTCACTTGTGTGGAGGAGATTGGATCATCTGTAAGACCTTCCTCCTCCAGCCCTACCTAAACAACTTCTCTGAAATGAACTAATAACCTGCACATTTTAGTTCCAAAGTGCTTTGTTAAATCTCTCGCCCCCACCACCACACACACCCTCAGCTAGGATAGTGACACAAACATTCTGGCCTCTTTGCTCCACTTTCCCACACCTTTATTGTTTTGAAAAACAAATTGATCAATGGCAGGGAGTGGAAAAACACCAGTGCGCCCTTTAACCTAATATTTGTAAGATGCACTGACATTATGTTATTTAAATCTAAAGAAATAAAATGCTCGATAAAGATGCCTCTTCAAGGCCTAACACATCATTAATAATAAGATCGCAACCAGCATTAAAGTAATCACCAGGAACTCGGCGAGCCACCTACCTACCAAAACTCCTTTCAATTCCTTCAGTGTGCGGTAAGTATTAGAAACCTAGAGCGGGGAGGGGGACACTTCTTCCCTTAAGGATCATATTGCTGTTAGTCTGAAGTGTTTCTACTGCTGTGACAGATCTGAGCATGGAGAGGAAAGCCCATTACTACACAGCCACCACGACAGATGATAGAAGGAGGGGAACCAGGTTGTTCAACAGGGCTTTGTTACGTCCATGTTGCACAGAAGAAGATAAAATGAATAAGAAACAAATACAGACAATTTTTAAACATCTACTCCTAATGTTTGTAGGACACCCAACAATGAGCATCAAGAAATCTGTGTCTTCTCACTAAAGTGAGGCCAAGACTTCGCAAAAGAGTTGTGATTTTTGAGTACCCCATTTGCAACCCCTTTAAAGAGTTCTGAATTTTCAAAAAGTGCTGAGCACCCACACCTCACACTTCCTGCACCGGGGGGGGAGGGGAGCTTCAAGGTACTCAAAATCACTAGTGACTTTATATAACCTTGGGCTGAATTCTCAAACACCCACACAGACCAATTTGGAAGACAACTCACGAGCTACCCCAGCTGACTGTGTTACCCAAGCTAATCTCCAAATCGGAAATTCCTAGCCAATGCTGTACCCAAAAGCAATACTCATCAACCAAAGTACTTTCACAGAAGTGAATATGTTCATTTATAATCAAGGGAAATGCCTTTCTGACCTCTAACAATGTTTCCAGTCCTTTTTATCCTTGTGCTAGACTGCAGGCAAACATTTCTTTTATGACCAAACAGATATTTCAGCAGGTAAGTAAACCTAATACCTCCAAAGTAATTTTTCTCATGGTATATCCCAAGATGCATCTGCACACTGGTTGTATGCATTAGGGACAGAACTGCTATCAGTCACATTGCTAACAATAGATTATCAGCCCAGCAAAGTGCATGAAGCTTAGAGTAGGGAAGAGGTGTTAATGCCACAGTTCAAAGCTCCTGACCTTTTCCAGCAGCAGGCAAGCATGGAAATATTCTAAGATCGTTGGCAGGCAACATTTAACATTCTATGGTACCTGGATGTTTCCAAACCACTTAGATCACTTTCAAAAATGCTACCCAATCTACAGCCGATCAAAGGGCAGATTTCACAAAGGTATTTCACCAAGTAAAGATGTAGCTAGATACCTAGTGGGGTTTACAAAAGTGCCTAATGTGACTCTAGGTGCTTAGGCTGCTTATGTGTTTTTTGTGAACCCCACTAGGTGCCTAACAGTGATTTAGGAGCCTAAGTCCTGTTGACTTTCAATGAGACTTTGGCACTTAGATTAAGTAACTTAGCAACCAGAGTCCCATTTGCAAAGTTACTGTAGCAGTATTCGCAAAAAGAAAAGGAGTACTTGTGGCACCTTAGAGACTAACAAATTTATCTGAGCATCTGAAACCTGTAGCAGTATTGAAAACTTTCCCTTAATGCTTCAGCTCTTCAATTAAAAACAGTTTCCAGGTGGAGTTCTGCAGTTTGGGTTCCTACCTGGAAAGTGCTTCTGGGAATTTATTCTTTAGCCAAAATGTTCAAACGTGTGTGTTGAAAATTAGGCATCTAAATGCAGATTTAAATTTGGGTATGTGGGTTTGAAACCATTGCCTTTGTTCCAACAGTCCCTTCCTAGTCATATCCTCCTCCCACCGATACTGATGACAAAAATCCTGTAGCAGGATTCTTAGGTCTTTGCCCTCATTCCACTGACCCCTAAAGAACTCCTCCTCACCTGGGAAAACAATCCAGCCCCAGCCAGGGAAAATTCTCATTGTCCTGGTTCCTTCTCCGCGCAGCAGAACACCAAAGGGAAAGTAATGCAATAAGTTGAGCTTTCTGTGTGGTACTAGGCCAACCAGGACCACCTTTCTCCTCTAATAGGCTACGGTAAAAGCATGACCCCTTATGGACAATTATTTAATTTTAGTTTATGATTTCCTGTTTTTTGACCGCTTCGCTTCCGTCTGAGAGGAGTAGATGCTGCTCACTCTGTTCTTTGTGGTTGGGTTATTTTAGGGGGGAGGAGTGTCACTTCACCCATTTTTAAACTTCTGTTTATATTTTCTTCACAATCAGGCCTGTTTTTTGAACTCCTGCATCTTGTTCTCTTAATGGAATGTCTAATCATGCCCCAAAAGCATGAACAGTAACTGTGTGTGGTGCTTACATCACGAGGCCTAAAACAAGATCATAGTGGACCACAAGCTAAATATGAGTCAGCAGTGTAACACTGTTGCAAAAAAAGCAAACATCCTTCTGGGATGTATTAGCAGGAGTGTTGTAAGCCAGACACAAGAAGTCCTTTTTCTGCTCTACTCTGTGCTGATTAGGCCTCAATTAGAGTATTGTGCCCAGTTCTGGGTGCCACATTTCAGGAAAGATGTGGATAAATTGGATTAAGTCCAGAGAAGAGCAACAAAAATGATTCAAGGGCTAGAAAACATGACCAATGAGGGAAGATTGAAAAAACTGGGTTTGTTTCTTCTGGAAAGGAGAAGACTGCGAGGGGACACGATAACAGTTTTCAAGTATGTAAAAGGTTGTTACCTCCCTCCTCCTCGTAAATTGTTCTCCGTAACCTCTGAGGATAGGTCAAGAAGCAATGGGCTTAAATTGCAGCAAGAGCAGTTTAGGTTGGACGTTAGGAAAAACTTCCTGTCAGGGTGGTTATGCACTGGAATAAATTGCCTGGGGAGGTTGTGAAATCTCCATCATGGGAGATTTTGAAGAGCAGGTCAGACAAACACCTGCCAGGGATGGTCTAGATCAGTGGTTCCCAAACTTGTTCCACCGCTTGTGCAGGGAAAGCCCCTGGTGGGCCGGGCCGGTTTGTTTACCTGCCGCGTCCGCAGGTTCGGCTGATTGAGGCTCCCAGTGGCCGCATTCGCTGCTCCAGGCCAATGGGAGCTGCTGGAAGCGGCGCGGACCGAGGGACGTACTGGCTGCCTCTTCCAGCAGCTCCCATTGCCCTAGAGCTGCGGACCACGGCCACTGGGAGCCGCGATCGGCCGAACCTGCAGACGCGGCAGGTAAACAAACCGGCCCGGCCCGCCAGGGGCTTTCCCTGCACAAGCGGTGGAACAAGTTTGGGAACCACTAGTCTAGAAAATACTGAGTCCTGCCATGAGTGCAAGGGACAGGACTAGATGACCTCTCAAGGTCCTTTCCAGTGCTGTGATTCTGAGATAAGAAGATCCTGAGATGGAGTAAATTGGTGTAACTCCATTGAATTTGAAGGAGTTGATCTGATTCCCACCAGCTGAGGATCTAGCCCAATAAACATAAAACCATCCACCTGCCTCCTGAAAAAACCTGAGTAGATCTAGAAAGATGGAAACACCTTGTTGTGGTCCTTCAAGGTGCTGAACTCCACTTGAAAGAGGTATGCAGCATTAAAGTCACTAGGAACAGAGGATACCTGGTGGTGGAGGAGGGGCTCAGCACTTCACAGGACCATGTCCGCTAGATGTGTGTGTTTCAGAATACATTAAATCAATGCCACTGTGACACTCTGTACCTCAGGGGAACCCCCTGAACCTCCATGTTTTCATCCTTATAAAATGATTGTGTGGTATCCAATACAAAGTTTGTCATGTTGGGTGTCTTTGGAAGGCTCCTGATGCACTGAGCATTGTTGTTAATGTTGTAGGTTGTAATTTCATGTATATAGTTATGAGGCTGAAAATGTATCCTCATGGCTTAGAAAAAGCCCAGGCAAAAATTCTCCAGGAGCAGAGGCCCAGGCAAAACTCTCCAGAAGCAGAGGGGCAGTTCACACCTCATCAGGGCATGTATGGGACAAATCCAGCCCAGCCTCACAGAAACAAAGGACGCTGGCCTAGGCAGCAACAAAGGATCTGTTGGACACTCGAGTGAGTCACCCTCCTTCCCTTGGTCAGTTTGGGACTACGATGAGGTAATGCTCACCTGACTCTGAAGTGGGGGGGGGGCAAAGCCAAGAGGGAAGAAAGAACATGATAAAAGAGAGAGACGTTGGCCGTGCACTCGCTCTTCCACTTCCATCTATAGACACCACCACCAAGTGACTAAAGCGCTGATCAAAGGGGAGAGCCTAGCTGAAGGGCAACTAGCCAGCCTGTGGTGAGAAGCATCTAAGTGTGTAAGGGCACTGAAAGTGTTAAAATTAGCTTAGAATGTGTTTTGCTTTTATTTCATTGACCAAATCTGACTTGTGCTTTGACTTATAATCACTTAAAATCTATCTTTTGTAGTAAATAAGTGTGTGTGTGTGTGTTCTACCTGAAGCAGTGTGTTTGGTTTGAAGTGTGTCAGAGACTCCCCTTGGGAGAACAAGCCAGGTACATATCAATTTCTTTGTTAAATTGACGAACTCATATAAGCTTGCAGTGTCCAGTGGGCATAACTGGACACTGCAAGACGGAGGTTCCTAGGGTTGTGTCTGGGACTGGAGATATTGGCTAGTGTCATTCGGTTGCACAATCCAAGCAGTTTACACACTAGATGCTGTGCGTGAACAGCCCAGGAGTGGGAGCTCTCACAGAAGAGCAGGGTAAGGCTGGCTCCCAGAGTCGAGGATTGGAGTGACCTAGCAGATCACCGGTCCAGATAACACCAGGGGAATGTCAGAGCCACCTCTAAAATAAACTGACCACTTCCCTCACTATCGTCTTAACGGGCTGAATTTTGCTCTCAAACACTTGCAACCCATTGACTAAGTGTATGTCTAATGGTTGGCTGGCAGGCAGGCAGATCTGCCACTGGCAGCTGGCTTTGGATCAATCTCTTTGTGTCCATCTGAGTCTTGGATTGTAAGAATTTTTGCTGGCTGTGGTTAGCTGGATCAGGTCTCCTTTTACAGTATAAGAAACAAAGTGCTGGATAAGACAAGTTTTTTTTGTTCTTTAAATCCACCTCAGACGAGCCACACTGAGCCAGGACTGCAGAACAGAAACCAGTGAAGCTCCACCAGAGTTGATTTAACCAGCCTAGGCCCATAATCTCTTATGGAATTATCTTCATGTGCATGTGAAATTAAATTGCTTATTACCTTGTTTACCTTCACGGGATATCTTTCTAGATAAACGCTCTATCAATGACGCATTCAAATACCGGGGAGGCTTTTTTATAGCACACCACAGATGTGCATGGTGCTGTATAAGTACCAACAAAGATTGATTTCCTGCCCAGAATAGTTTTCAGTCTACATCAAGAAGAAAGCAATGGGAGGAGGTGGACTACTGAGGAGGGTGAAGTTAAAATTGAGTAGGATTGTGTGATGGCTAGGGAGACTAGCGCATGTGTCCAGGTAATGTGCAAACTCTTTATCTAGTATAATTTTAATAGAGCTGTACTTTGGATCAACCTTTAAATGGGGTTTGAAAAGGGACTTCAAGGGGACAGGAAAGGTGTTCACAAGTAAGTCTTTGGCCAGCAGTTTAGCCTGGGAAACGACTGCAGCATAAGCCCTTTGGAACTCTAGTAGGTGGTTTGTTGGGCATCTCTTCTTCGTTCCTGTTTAAGTGTTCAGACTAACTCTAAAATGCACCATTTTAACACCCAACTACTCAAGAGGTTTATCTACGGCTGCCCCTTTTTACATGAGGGTGGAGAACACTGATCTCTTAGGGACTGATTCTGTTTAAACCATTGTGGAAGTTGTTGAGGCCAAGACTTTCCAAAGTGACAAGTGTGTTTGGATGCTCCCCTTGAGCCATTTTCTTCTAAAGAGGGTGAATGCTCAGCACGTTCTGAAAACTGGCTCCACAGAAATCAAGGCACACACAATCCCTGCGGGTATTTTTTTAACTTGGCCTGAAAGCCTTCCAAACCCTCATTTCTAGGTCAGTGTTCCATTGTTCCTCGATGGCCCACTTCAAGCCGTGGGGATAGAATTCTGGGCATCATCTGTCAAGATGACAATTCTCGCTGCACATTCATCCTTCCCTCCTGCCTGAGGCCTAGCCTGGTTGTGAACTAACAGGAATTGAATATGAGCCATCCCCTAGTCTGCAATAAGGGAAAGGAGGAACTCAAATACCGCAAGCCTTCTACAAATAGAGAACTACATCTGTTACAAGGAAGTGTTATGGAACAATGAAATCAAGGTCACGATGGGCCAAACTATATGTATTCTTGTTTTGAGAACACTAAGCAAATAAATCAAAAAACCACCAAGAGCTTTTCTTTCACTCCTAACTAGTTGGAAGTGCAGAGGTGAACACATCATTAGGGATCTATCCTGAGATTTTTGTCTGGTTAAAGGTACGATGGTCAGTTTGCATTTGTGTGTATATCTATCTATAATATACATTTTTATCATGGTCTGGTTTTATTGTAACTCAGTTTAAATAAATTGGGGACAGATTAGTTAATCTTCACGCCAGCCTTCCATCTTAAAGGGCTACGTTCCTTCTCTCCATTTGCAGAAGGCACCATTTACTGTTGAAAGCAGCAAGTGTAATCAATTAGAACTTGAACTCATTGATTTTTTCCCTCCCCGCCCCTTCCCCAGGGCCTTACAGATACTTGTGCATTTCAGCTGTCACTGATTGACCCACAGACCAATCCAGCCCACCCAGAAATCCATATTCTCACTGAAAAGGTTTTATTGGTTTGGGTTTTAGCACATGACATAATGTGACTGTTCACGTCCTGCAGCATGAATGGCACTCCAATGCTTGTGCGTCTTTCCTTAGCTGATGCCTTTCAGGTGCTAACCTCATGTGCCTCTTACACACTTCATAACAAGAGGGTGAAGTGAAAGGAGAGAGCGAATGGGTAGTTTGTTATGGAAGCTCTAGGAGGGATGGCAGTTTTGGTTACTGGGATGTATTAGTGATTTGAATATTTTATCTATTTTAGGTGTACAGAGAATATCAAAAATTCCTCTCCAGGATTCTAGGTGCCTTTGCCATATAGTCAAAATATACTTGACTAGTACAAACAAGAGTTAGGGCACTAGACTCCTCAATATTAGGCCAGAAATGCCCCCCTCCCCCCCCCTCCCCGAGACTCTGGTTCTCATTCTTGTCTCACTGACACTGGCTTTACACCAGTGTAGCTTGATAGACTTCACTGGAGCTGTTCCACATTCTCACTTGTGTGAGAAAATCGAGCTCATTCGGTGGTTGGGCAGATACACAGGGCTGTGGTCTGCTAACCTCTGCTGGTTCTGCTCCATTCCTAACCTCTGAATGAGGCAGGTCATGAGCTGAAACGAAAAACAGAAGCCACCAGTTACTGGATGCAAAGCCCTCAATGTTGGTTGCTTTTTTCATACCCATCATGGTATGAGTCTGCTCCTGTGGGTCTCTCTGAACTGCTGAGCAGGGCTATGCAGTAGTGTATGGGGGGGATCTCCTCATTCATACGCTGGGGAATAAAACTAGACTAAAAGTAACCAGATGCAGTGTAAAACTCCCCTGGGAGAGGCTCTCACCATGTCCATCGGGCACCAGCTTCTTGGAGTTTCTCTTGTTCTGTACGCTCACCCAGATTGCAGCACAGACTAGGCACAGGAAAATGGAGGTCTTCAAGAAGCCCAGGAGTAGCAAAGGGATGAAATGGTTGCTGAGTTGGTATCTAGGTAGGAGAAAGAAAATGGCACCTGATCTGTAAGGCTCTGTGTGAGAGATCAAACCTGTCTGAATAAAACTGGCCTGGCTACTCTGTCTGAAAATGTTTGTGAGATTTCTCAGTGAAGGGGAGGCCTCAGCGAACTCCATCCATTTGCTCACAATATTTACCTGAAAGCAGCAAGCAAAATCATCTGGAACGTTAGTGTTGGCCCAGACAAGACCTGACAGATGCTTCAACATTTCAGCTGTTCCCCACTGACCTACAAATCAATCCTACCCTCTCAGAATCCATGCTGTCCTGAGAATAGACTTTCTTGTGGCATACGGTATCTGTGAGAATTCTTTGCTCTTGTTAGAGAATTGGTAGAAAGCAGAGGAATAGAAGGTGATGATGGGGTTTCCTCTGTCCAGAAGGACCACAACAAACTTCAGCCTTATCACAAGAAATGCTGATTCTGGGTTTCTGTAGTGCGCCATGATGACAAAATGGTTTCATTGAGAAAACTTGGGGTGGGGGTGGTAAATCTTAGAAAAAGAGAGAATTATGTGGAACGTTATCTCCAGCATAGGAGCACATGGGAGAAACCTCTTGTTTTCTCTGAGCGATATTGGCAAGGATGCCCTCGAACCTTCCCAGAATAAAGAAAGGTTAGAAGCTACATGTGCCATGGATTTCACTGAGATTGAAGCAAACAGACCTTCTGGACTCCAGCTCTGGTCCTGAGGAGAAGTTACTACTCTGCTGTGTGGGATGCGACATCTCTGGTTTTGGTGCAACTGGTGATGGAGGAAAGGATAGAGATGGATATGGAGTAGAATAGAAAAACTCTGTTTGACAGAAAACAAAATATCTTGATGTGATTTATGCGATATTAACATTCACGCCACACTTCTACCATGGCTTCGTGTGCTGAGCTGGAAGCTCTTCACAAATGTTAATTAACTCACGCCCAACCCATGTGCAGTAGGTTCAAAAGGAATTAGGGAGAACATAGCGAGAATCCCACCACGTATCAGCAGCTACCGCTGGGGTACTAGCCCTTATCAAGTAGGGGATTAAACATGGAGCAAAGCATTCACGAGGAGCTACCAAACGTAACCACTCCTGTTGAGTCAACTGCTGTCCTGGGTTGAGGATGGTGCAAGATCCCAAAGCTTCCTGGTAGGTGCCCCTCCAAGGCACTGTAATGAGGACCCCAGCTCCCAGCAGGCAAGTTTGGAGTAGAGTGGAGGAGCTATCCTTTGCCCACAGCCTCCCTCTCACCTCTCTGTGGGAGCTGATTGACTGATGTCGGGCAGCAGCTACCCCTCTTATTTTGCTGAGAGAGAAGATATTGAGGCTGCTACCCTCACACCAGGGCTAGAAGTCAGGCTAGAGCCAACCTTGGAGCCTCTGTTTCTGAGCAGTGCTGGCTCATTGCTGATCTACCACATGGTTCTGCCTGCTGGTTGGCAAAGCAGGCCTCGGCATCTCCTAGCTGCAGCCAGCCTGGGAGCTGATGCAGACCAGGCCAGGATTGGAGAGGAGAATGACCTCTCTCTTCCTTCCAGGGTGGAGCCTTTGTGATGTGATGAATCATTACATGTGGATCCCAGGCCCCACTCTGACTTTCTCAAATCCATCCTCCCCCACCCCATTATTATCTTGTTGACCAAGAAGGGGAGGGGCCAGGCATAGCAAAGATTGGCCTCTAACCCTGCTCTCCCCCACCTTGAGCTACATTTGGGCTCCGCTTTGCCACAAAGAGATCAGAGCAAGGACTCACCTTGGAGAACAGTCACGCTAACAGGGGAATTAAAATCACTTTTGCTTCTTAGATTTATACCACACCAGTAAATCCCAGTGTCTCCCAGTGTCAGGTTCTCAATGGTCACTGTGAACATGCGCAGGGTGTGATTGTCTCTGATGGAGGCTCTGTCCCACTTCACCTCGGCCTCCGACCCTGTGGTCTCAACCACTTTAGAGCAGCTCTGCCAAATTATTCCACTGCACCAATATTTTGGAGTTTCCTGATATCCTTCATGGTACTGACATGGCACAGACACTGACCTGCCCCCTAGCCCACTCACTGCCCTTGGGCCAGTCAGCTCCAGGGCTGCCAGCCCATGGAAATAACCTGAAAAACAAAATAAAGCAAAACTTGTAATCTCTGGCCTACACAGAAGGGTTGAGGATACAAGGCCGCGCCTCAAGTGACTCCTCTCCCTAAGCTCAGGCTGGTCACTGTGTTCTACATCTTACTATCCCTTGCACTGGATGGCATGACACCATGCAAGGAACCAGGGGAAACCTTATAAGAAATACATTGCGGGGGGCGGGGGGGAGTGAGTCTCTGACACCCTGGAGGAGTATAAACACAATAACCAACAGTGTTAGCGCTAAAGATTCCATCAGACGGAGATCAGAATACCCACCAGCCCTGAACTTGTGGGTGTCTCTTGTCTAAAGCAGACGGAGGGAAAAGGGAAGAGAATGAATCTGAGCCCACTGGTTAAATTAACCTCTCGGGCATGAATGGATGAACATGAACCTCACACCTGGAAGTAAGAGAATCACCCCAGCACGGGGCAGCTGCATCTTCCCGGCAGCTGATTCTTTCTCGCTCATTTTCTTCCAAACGCCCCAAAAAGTGAGTAGTGCTTGTGAGGTGGTGACATTTCCCTCTGGAGTTTGCAAAGCCTCCAGTGTTAGTAACACCCAGACACTTCTGCTTCTTTTACTCTTAACTGATAACGTGTTTCCTTTGGCTTTGTTTTAATTTCACATCCCTCTTGTACACTTTATAAAAAAAGAAGATAAAATGAAGAGAGAGACAATGGGCAGTTTGAGACAGGAGATCTTGGAGGATATGCGTTTTGGATACTAGGTCAGCGGTTCTCAAACTGTGGGTCTGGACCCCGAAACGGGTCACGACCAGTGGTGAGCTGCAGCCGGTTCGCGTGAACTGGTTGTTACATTTTGAAGCAGTTTTAGAACCGGTTGTTAAAAATTGTTACAGCTCCCTGAGCTCCCGGCTGGGGAGGCACCCCCGGCCCCTCCCCTGCCTTCCCCCCTCTCGCAGAGCCTCAGCGTGCCGCACCACCGGCACCAGCGCTCTGGACTGCTCCTGGGCCGCTCGGCAGCGCCTGCCCCTTTGAGCGGCTTGGTAAGGGGGTGGGGCTGCGAGCTCCAGTGGGCCGCGTGGCATCCATACACACTGCCCTGAGCAGCATGGTAAGGGGGCTGGGCCAGGGCTGGGAGGAGGGGTTGGATAAGGGGCAGGGAGTCGTTGGAGGGGGCAGAGGTTCTGGGGTGGTGGTCAGGGAACGGGGGGGGGGGGTAGGCCTGGGAGTTCCGGGGGTCTGTCGGGGTGGTGGTGGTGGATGGGGTCGGGGCAATCAGGGGACAGGGAGCGGGGCAAGTTGGGTAGGGGGTGGGATCCTGGGGGGAAGTAAGAGTGGGGGGTCTCAGGAGGGGGACAAGGAGCTGGGGGCAGTTAATGGGTGCAGGTTCTGAGAGGGGCAGTCGGGGGCAGGAAGTGGATGGGGGTCAAATGGGGGTGGGGACAGGCTGTTTGAGGGGGCACAGCCTTCCCTACCTGGCCCCTGATACAATTTTGCAACCCCGATGTGGCCTCGGGCCAAAAAGTTTGCCCACCCCTTGTCTAGTTTATTATTTTATTAACAGGGGTCGCACTTGCCTCGTTCATTATGTTGATATGCGTTTAATAAAGCAATACTTTGTTTCTATTGTAATAAACATGTAAAAATGTTTTTTTATTTTTTTTATTGTTAAGTATGACTCCCAATGACTCAATGCATTGCCACTTCTTATGGCGAAAGGTACAAAAAATACATAGTGTGTCACATCCCTTAAATCCGAACTTTTTATAGGGAACCGGTTGTTAAGATTTTCGCAGCTCATCACTGGTCGCAACCCTGTTTTAATGGGGTCTCCAAGGCTGGCTTACACTTGCTGGGGCCTTTGAGCTTCGGCTTGGCCCCCACCCTCCTGGGGGGGGGTGGGGCTCAGGCTTTGGCCTCCCCACCTGGAGCAGCGAGGCTTGGGCAGGCTCAGGCTTTGTTCCCCGCTCCTGGGGTCATGTAGTAATTTTTGTTGTCAAAAGGAGGGGACAAGGAGCATTGTCCCATTGTCAACCCATTGTCACTGTGCAATGAAGTTTGAGAACCCCTGTACTAGAATGTATCAGTGATGTAATATATGAGAACATAAAAATCATCTATGCAGGGTTCTAGGTGCCTTTGCCATATATTAAAAATACAAACTAGTACAAACAAAAATAAATGTACTAGCCTCCTCAAAATTAGGAAGGGGAGCCCCCTGCTCTTGAATTATGTGTCGTTATAGTTATGCTATTCTGCAGCAAGTGCTGTATGCTGTATAGGTCCTTAGACAGGGTGTGATTGGAAGTAAACAAAAGAGACAAAGCTAGAACTCAAGCTGTGTGGAAATCTGTTTGTTCCTGTAGTTGTTTGTTTTCTTTAATAAACATTTTCTCCTTAAGAGAGGTGATAACTCACTCCAGCCTTGATACACAAATATCAACTCTCAGTGCTCCCCTTCCTCTCCAGAAACCTGGACCAGAGACAGAAGTTGTACTGGCAAGACAGTTCCCTATTTTAGACTAAGAGTGAGAGTGAATTCCATGAAGCAGGTTCCCTCATGGGTCCCTGTCCTGGCAGCTCCCTCTATACATTGCAATCACTGAGAGTATGTGGACAGGGTGATTGTCCTCTCTGCAGACTCTTTTCTGATGCAGATCCTGTGTTTGACCCCATGATTTCAGTAGAATTGTGCTTCCTTACACTATATGTTAACTTGGCTCTTTGCTCTGTCACCCCTACATCTCAAGACAAGTTCCCCCCTCCCCCGTATCTTCTTCACATTCAAATTCTCCTGTCTCACTGACACAAACTGTTCATTGGGGAATTTTGAAAAGGATTCAGACCCCCGAACCCTGCACAGGATGCAGAGAGAGAGAGACTCCTGCAGGAGACTATGAATGGGGGAAAAACCCTTCAGTGCAAACCACCTTTTCCCCACAACCATGAAGGCTACAAATGCACTTTTTAAAAGATGAAAACTGAAAACTCACAAATCACATGACTTCAGGACCCAGGTCTTTAAGAAAACTCTCAAAACATCACAAGACTCCCAATAAAATTATAAGAATTGGCAACCCTCTTATCTTCTCCGTCAACAACTTTCTCAGGAGACTGATTTCGATGTAGGAACAGATTCTGCACAGCTTGTCAGTCCCATCTGTTGTAGGGTATAATCACTGCAAGGGCATATTTGGGGCTTTCAAGCTCCCATAGTGAAGCCAGAAGAGCTTGTGAACTGTGTAAACCCAATAACTTCAGTGTATTTCCAGTGATCCACAAAGAGTCTGTGAAGGGACACACACTCATCCTGTTATGGAGGAGGTTAACCAGCTCCTCCGGGCCTGCTCCATGCTAACGAGATGCACCTGCAAGGTTTGTTCAGCCTGGAGGGGGAGGACCTTAAAAGGCAGGAACTCCTCACAGGAACGGGGGTGAATAGGAGGAAGGCAGCTCTGCCCAGGGACTGCTGGAGACAGAATGAGTCCAGCTGAGGAGGAGACAGCTGTGAGGCATACTGCTCATGAAGCTGGGCTGACCGATGGTAAAGCAATACGCCCTGGGGAGAGGGGTAGAAGGCAAACCCTGCAAAAGGGCAATAAACTCTGAGAGACACAGCTCTTAGAGATGACTCTCTAGGGGCTGCCTGAGAGACTGGTCCTTGGTCCTTGATCCAGCCAGACCTTCCCCACCTTGCAAAGTGAAGGAAAGAACAGGAGCCAACCCCAGCTTGTTGGCTTAGCCTGCAGAGAGCTTCCCCAAAGGCTGCCCACTGGGGGAGAAGAGGGGGTAAATGATGGACAATGGGACCTGTGGGGGTCCAGGGAGCCTGTCTCCTCCTCCCGCACAGAGCCCATGTCATTCTCACCTTTGAGAAGAATCCAAAACAAAACAGGGAGAACCCTCATTGTCCACCTGGTTCCCTCAGCAGGTGAATCTCTTGTCACAACAATCAGATTTCTCCAAGATAGTGCAGGGATCTTCTTTCTTTTGCCACTGTTGAAAATGAAACCCTGAGGCTCCCTGGCCAGTTCTTCAATTTGGAGTTTCCAGATTTCTCAGCTACCTCACTTCTCTAAGACGGTCCTGCGAGTGTATAGGTCTCTCTGAGAAGTTGGGTCTACTCTGAGGTTTATGGCAACTGGGGTAACAACAGCGAAGCAGCTGCACAGGTGCAAACCCCATATTGCCAACCTCAAGTGTTCAAAAATTAATGAGTCAGGCCCCAAAAAATCATGAGGCTGGCTTAAAAGTACTGAGTACGTGTGACCTGGATGCCCCATGTTGGCAACTGATGGAGGTACATAGTTACAAGTCTATTCTCAGGGACTTGCCTAAACAGGCATGGTTTCCCTGCGATCACCATCTTCAAGATTTCACCCAAGAGGGCCACATTTAGTCTGTGCCAAAATCTAAAAACTCTCCGATCATCATGGTTATTGCAGCTAACTCAGTCGAGTGAGAACAAGTGACGTCTTTTGACCCAGCCCAGCCAGGTGTTGACGCTCTAGACAAGGTGCAGACTTGGGCCTTTACAAAGCGCAAAAGAACTCAAGAAAATGACCTGGAATCGGGGAACCATTGTGGGCAAAATGAAGTTGTAAAAACCACCCAGGTTATGAAAAGAGACTCTCTGGAACTGTATAAAAGGAAAAAGAAGGACACAAGATGGTAGCTATTACAGAGGCGACACTGGGCCAGCAGGAGTGTCTTGTGAAAGGTGGATTCCAGCTTTATTAACTGCACAAGCACTGTATGGACTGACCATCGGGTGAGAAATACCTTCTTAGATGGGAAAGGAACTTATGAATAAACATAGGCTCTAGATTATATTTTTCTTTTGCCCATAGCCATGTGTTTCCAGTCCCTGTATTTGCTTCTATTTGAATCTTTATGTTAAGCTGCTTCCTCTTCTGGTGCACAGCTCCAAGAAAAGTTTCACTCTCTGTGAATAAACCCAGAGCCTGTTGGAGTGTCTTTGGCCTCCTTTCATTCATCTTGATCTGCAAGTCCAAGTCCAGCTGAGCATCTCTAAATGGTCCATTGCCAATTGATCCTGGAAGGCCACGGTGCTAGCTGAGTATGTCAGGAACACAAGTCTCCGCAGGTCTTCCACCACTTCAGGTGGGGTTACTACTTTCCCTCTCCTAGCTCTTAGCTGTGTCTGAGCCAGCTCAGATTGATGGCTAGCTCCAAACCACGTGTCAAGGGCTTGTGCCAGGTTTGGAAAACTCCATCTTTTTCCTGAGGGTAAATTCTGCAGCACCATCAGCGCTGGGCCACCTAAGTTGGCTGCAAGAATACCCACCTCCCCCTTTTTTCTTGCCAGCCATTCATTGTGTTTATGATGTGGAACTGAGCCTAGACATGGGAACCACAGAGACAGACACCTGCAGGAGATTGTCCCCTAAGAATGTGGCGAAAATAGTTTGTTTACATGAGAGAAAAGTCAGGCCCACTCTGTGGACTTATGATGTGGGCAGAGCTGAGGGATGCATCCTTCTTCTGCCGATTCTGACCCATTCCTAAGTTAGGAGAGGGGCAATTCCTCAGCTGTAACAAAACACACAGACATCACCAGTTACTGGATGAGGAAATTGGACACTGGATGCTTTCTGTTCATACCTGTCAGGGTGCACAGCTGTTCTGCTGTGTATATTCCTGATCAGGGATACAGAGCAGTGAGGATGTCTCCATATTCACTAACATACTCATCACAGTCATATACGGAGGGTTCGGGTCTACGGGCCCTGCTAGTGCAGCCCAGACGGTTTGGGGGTGTGTTCTGGGTAGCCATGCAGGAGAGGAAGCGGTCTCAGCAGAGCTGTTACCTTACCCCAGTCACAGACGGATGCCATGGTTGGGGAATGGGTGGACCATTGGCTCCCCCTCCCACAGTGCACTGGGCAGCAAAGCAGTGGTGGTGCCCCAAGGAAAGTATGCTGGACCAGGGACAGACCCAGTACAGTTTGCCCCATCTCCAGAAGGATGGGGAGACTAGAAGGGACCATGTAACTTGAGCAGTTGCAATCTCCCTCCCAGGCTGTGTGGGGCAAGTCAATAACTCACTGTCCCTTACTCTGTGCTCATGGTAAAGCTCTGACAGTCCCTGAGGAGCAACAGAGCAAGACAGCACTGGGAGCCACCCAATGGAGTGTCATGGTGTGAATGTCAGAGGCTCTCACCATGTCTGTTTGGCACCATCTCCCTGGAGTTCCTCCGGTACTGTATGCTCACCCAGATCACAGCACAGACTATGCACAGGAAGACGGGGACGATCAGGAACAAGGGATAGAGGATGTTGGGTTGGGATCTATGCAGTAGAAATACAAGAGAAACTGTAAAGCTCTGTAGATTTGACTCAACTCCTCCCTCTAATACGTTCCCTGGGTGTTCTCTGGGCAAAGGTGCAAACAAAGCTTCACTGGGGAGAAGAGGTATCACCCATCGCCTCAGCACCCTGTCCTTATACCAAACCCCAGCACCCACCTCTACTTATTCATTTATCCAGTCAACAATAATCTGATGTGACTGGACTCGGACAGTCCCTGTCCAGGGCTTCTCTGCATCTGGAATTGCCATTGTCCTTCATGTGACTCCAGCCCTACTGAAACCCCAGGTTCTTGCTGATAAAAGCAATGTTAGTTTTTCTGTGGGATGTTATCACCAGTCATGTCATTATTCTTTGTTCCTCCGCGCACAGGGAGGTGATGCAATGGTCACATTTTGTGATCTCTGTTCTCTTAGCTGGCTATAGAGGTCTTAAAAACTCATTGATAGGTCCATGAGTTGATTATTTGGGGGGCTGGGGAGGACAATAAACAAAGTGGGTTTCCATAGGATCATGTAAGGGAAGTTGGATCCCAGCACCAACAGAATTCTCCGGAAAGTTACTAGGATCCAATGGAAAACCTCACTAGCATTCACTGGCTGGAACTAGTGAAATGCTGCAGAAATCTTGGCGGGGGAAGAGAGCCGAAGGACCCTACACACCACAATTGACTGCACCGGGGGGAAGCCTACAGACCCAGTGAAGTGTGAGCTCTGGAACGTACTGTGCTTGGACGTCATTGCTGTCCAAGGAGCTGTTACTTGAGGACGTCCATGAGCTAGAGACATGGCTTCCAGTGGAAATCCATGTGAGGGCAGGAGCAGCTGGCTGGTCTGTTGTCTGTGGTGCCTTTTCCATTGGGATTGAAGAAGGAAGAGCTGCAGCTAAAAACAGAAATTCAGCACAATTAAAAACACGCGCAACCACAAACGTCTCCACCTTGCCCCTACTTCCCCAACAGAGCCTTCCATGTATATCATCATGGAGCATGTTTGTCATGGAAACAACACACTTAGTCCTGACCCACGTCGGAATCCAAACTGTAGCATTTTGTCAGGGCTCCTCAGATCTAAGGCCTTTGTACCAACTCTTGGAGCGAAGGAACGCTGAGCTCTGCACACATGTGTGGCTAACTCAGCTAACCTGGGAACATATGTCTAACTTTTCAGGACAGCTGCTCTTTCAGTGAGACAAGGATCCGCAGGAGCCATGGTGAGTTTGGCCAGCACCACTCACCCCTTACATTTAATAGTATCAGCAGTGGTGGTGTAGCTGTGTTGGTCCCAAGATATTAGAGAGACAAGGGGGGGTGAGGTAACGTCTGTTATTGGACAAACTTCTGTTGGTGAGAGAGACAAGCTTTTGAGCTACACAGAGCTCTTCCTCGGGTCTGGGAAAGGTACTGTCAGTCAGAACTTGTATTTAGCTGTGCCACTCGGCGTACCTTTCCCAGACCCGAGGAAGAGCTCTGTGTAGCTCGGCTGCTTCTCTCTCCAATCCAATACAAAAAAAATTAATAATCTAGTGATCCCTCCCACCTCATTTACATGCTCCGTGTCTCTCTTCCCCCATTGGGGAAATTGTCCCCACCCCCAACACACCCACCCCCTTGGGGAATGACTCCCCCTTC
The DNA here is from genome assembly GCF_015237465.2 of Chelonia mydas. Classification (NCBI taxonomy): domain Eukaryota; kingdom Metazoa; phylum Chordata; order Testudines; family Cheloniidae; genus Chelonia; species Chelonia mydas. Next base: position 13,813,533 of record NC_051254.2, read on the forward strand.
CCTTTGGAGAATTGCCTCCCCATCCCCCTTTTCTCCTGCCCTCTCTCTGGCTAAGGCGGGACTGGGGGTGGGGGCTGGGCAGGAAAGAGGAGCTCAGTTCTGAGTGGCTTTAGGGCCCCAATCAGGACTAGCGCTGCATGAAGGGTGCTGCAGGGCTGGAGCAAAGAGGCTAATGTACCTGTTTGCAATCAGACGGGAGTTCCTTCCCCACTGTCCCCAACTAGCTGGAGCCCTTTGAAGGAGGCAGCAGTGTCTGACTCCCCTGGGTTAGAGGAATGTCTTCAGAGCTACAGACAACCCTCCCTGCCCCATCCATCCCTCCTCCAGCGTCCCCTCTCTTGTCACTGCCATGGGGGAGCAGAGGAGGGCTTTACCTGGGGAGACGATGACTTCGACGGAGTCCCTGGGATTAGGGAGGCCAATCCTGGCTACCCCACAGAGGTAAGTCCCCGCATCTGCCAGCGTCAGGTTCTCCAGGGTAACTGTGATAACGCGCTGGGTGTGATTGTCACGGATGGAGACTCTGCCCCACGTCTCCTCAGCCTCCGACCCCTTGGTCTCAAAGATGAGGTGATTGAAACACAGCACAACTTTGCGTCTGCACCAGAATTTCGGATAAGCCTCATAGCCTGCCCCGTACCGGCACCGCACAGACACCAAGCCGCCCAGCTGGCCATGTGCTGTGCCAGGGCCCGTCACTGCCCAGCAGCCTGCGAGAGACAGAGCCAAAGAGAGAAACTGAGAATCCTTCTAGCTATGAACAGCAGTGCACTGCAGCCAGTGCTGGGGGGCAGCGGATTGTGGGGGATGCTCGAGCATTTGGAACGTGTGTGTGGAGCAGGAGGAGCAGAGCTGGGAGAATTGGCAGGGGCAGGGTCTTTCCTAGCCCCAGTTGACTGGGAGTTATTTTAACTCAAGGGAGGACATGCTGGAACCCTGCAGGAGCAGGCATTGCCATTCAGCGTTGCTTTGTCTTTGCAGCAAAATGAAGTAAATTAGATCTGGTTTTCTCTCTCAATATTGCTGGCTGGAGACTGGCTGGAGGTCACTCCTTCCATACAAGTTGCTTATATCTCGCTTTACCTTCTCTATTCTCTGGGGAGAGACACAAACCAGTGGCTTGTCCCACCACCAGGGTCAGTTACTGAGTCAAGGGGAAGAGGCGTCTCTGCACAGGGACTGCAGATTCCACAGGGTCTGGCTTCTGAAGTTCATGTCTCTAACCTTTTAAAAAGCTGAGTTGGGAGCAAGAGCAACTCACGTGCTCCACGGCGCGGGCATTTACACCAGTGCAAAGTACCGTAAACTACTGTCATGCTGATGTTGTAGCCTTTCACACCCACTTTCATTGACGTAAATGCCTATGCAAGGTGCAGGGCTATGGTGAAGTGGGCCCGTCATTCCGCGCAGGGGTGGTGCACACATTAGCTCACAGTCGGAGCTACGATACTTAACTGCAGCCATCGGTTAATAGCTCAGTGTTACCGAATCCAAGCGTTGCAAAATCAGGTCAGTCCCCACCCCCACCCCCAAGCATAACAAGGATTTAGGAATCAGCAGATTTTAAACATAATACATCAGTGGTTCTTTTTTCTTGGCTTTCTGGATTTGAGTCTTTAGGCTGCATTCATGGCACATTTTCAAGTTTTTCTCTGCAACCACAAGGGCTAGAAACATTATCATTTTTTCCTCAAGGAGTGCTGAGATTCTCACACATTCACGTGACTGTCTGGGCTGCGTCTTAAAGCAAGCAAACAGATACACAAGACTAGACCTTTTTGTGTCTTCTCCACAGAAAGCTTTCTTAGGGTACAGATTTCAAATCTTTACTTCCCTGCATGGTTTGCAAGCTCCATCTCCAGTAGGCTGTAACAACTGCAGGAACCTATCTGGGGCTTTCCAGCTCTGACAGTGAAACTGGGAGAGCTTGTAAACTGTGCAAACCCAATCACTTCAGTGTATTTCTAGCAATCCCCACAGCGCCGACATCACTCTCACCTGGGAAAAGAATCCAAACCAAAATGGGGACAATCCTCATGGTCCTGGTTTCCTCTGCACAGGACTCACTCCCTGGGAAAATCAGGTTTCTCCGAGACCTCTGGGACCCTTCTTCTTTTAGGCCAGTTGATGATGAAACCTGGAGACTCACTAACCAGTTTTATAATCTGAAGTTTCTAGATCTCTCAGCTGCTCCACTTCCCTTTGAAGAGGCTGGTGTTTCACGAGGGAAGGAAGTTGCTCCACGTCCATTCCCTACGGTGGTGTTTGCTATTTGCATTGAGGAGGAGTGGGGACACAGCATGAAATGTGGCTTATACCAGAGGCTGATGGGAAAACTTTAGCCACAAAATACACAGATCATATGATGGTAGATCTCTGGAAAAAAAATGTTACTAATTGCAACACAACCTAGGGTTTAGGTCACAACCTCCAATTAGACACCCCTACCCCCTCTCAGTGGAACCTGGTTGGTTCCACTGCAGGGACCCCCAGAGAGAGAGACCCTGCTGCAGCTGGCCTGTGCTAGCTAACCAAGGCTAAGGAGCTCAGGCTACAGGGCTGTTTAATTGTGGTCCAGACATGCGGGCTCAAGCTGCAGCCTGAGCTCTGGGACCCTCCCACCTTGCAGGGTCCTAGAGCCCTGGCTCCGGCTCCAGCCCAAGCCTGAAGGCCGACACTGCCGTTAAACGGAGCCGTAGTCTGAGCCGTGCGAGCCCAACTCAGCTGGCACAGACCAGCCACCGGTTTTTAATGCTGTGGAGACCAGTGGTTCTCAATCTGTGGCCCGCAGGCCGCTTGTGGGCCAATCAGCACACAACTGTGGCCCATGTGACATCCTCAGGGCCATACAGGTAGGATATATTTTGTGTAGATGCAGCCCACATAGCACACAGAGAGCTGCATATGTGGCCCACAATGGTAAATAGGGTGAGAACCACTGGTGTAGACGTACCCACCGAGGCGTCCGCTCTCTGTGTGTCCATCACTTATTATTTCTATGTGGCAGCACTGATATTGTCCCCCCTTCCCAGCATTCAAAAATCATGTGTAGGTCTCAGCAACCATGAGATTGGCTTTAAAATCTCAAGAGCTTTGGTTTATTTATAGATGTCTTTTGGGGTTCTTTGTTTATCTTCCACTTTTTGAAACCTGAGGGTGCACTCAGGTCACCTTTTCAAATTTTTCTCGACTGCGGGGTGGGCTGGAAATGTATTGTTTCCTTTTCTAAGGAAAGCTGAGATCTCCCATAATCCCAAGAATCCAGGAGCTGGAACTTTAAAAAAAGCAGCGAATGTTGTGAGACTTGCACTAAAACCGTGAGAGTTGGTAACATTGGGGCAGCCGAGTGGATCTGGTGGCAGCTGTGCAGGCAGTGGGGATCAGCATGGAGGTGGTGGAGGGGACAGAGTTTAAAGAAGAGTGGAGCCCCTGTGGGCAAAATAGGGAGAAGGAGCAGATTCCCCACTCCTGCCCCGCCGCAGCATCATTACTCAACCTGGGGTTACGAGAGGTGCTAGAGGATGGGTGGTATGAGGGCCCCTAGTGGTGCACATGGTGGAGATGAGGCTAGGAAGGAAAGGCTGGAGAGCACAAGGGGAAACTATGGAAACAGCAAGGGAGAAGGAGAAGAGGGAAAGTCTCCAAGTATGAAGACTGGAATATACCATGCTCCTCCCTCACCCCCCAGTTACTGTCTCCCTTTTCTAGAGGTGTGTGTGTGAGAGAGAGAGAGAGAGAGAAAAGATGAAAGTAACTCTGAGTCCAATTGATAAGTGAAATGGCTCAGATAAAGTCACAGGTTTGAAGGCAAAACCATGAACTTCTCAGCTGGAAGGAGCAGAAATCACCCCAGCGAAGGGCAGCTGCGTCATCTCCACAAATGCCCCTTTCTCACTAAGCTGCTTTCTATCTGTTCTGTAAAATGTCTCAAAAGAAAATTGCCTCCCTTTGGGACAGTCACATTTCCTGTGGGACTTTGCAGAGCCTTCAGCTTTTCTGAAACCTGAAAAAAATATTTTTCTCATCGGGTGTCTCATTTTCTGTTCTCTCCCACTGCCCCTTTTACACAGTCTATAAACCAGAAGGTGGAAATGAACAAGAAAGAGAGTATGTGTAACCAACAAGCTGCTGGGGTAGCCTTTGAGATCTTATCCACTTGATTCCCAAGAACTCAGCTCGACTCCGAATGCATCACTGAGGTTTCTTTATTGGCATACAATCAAACTGTACTTGAGTTGATCAGGCTCAAGTGTAGGGGGTGGGAACAGGGTATACCACACATCCAATGTACACAATCATGACTCAGCTTCTAGACATACTTACACTTAATACTACTGGTTAATAGATCAGATCACACACTCTGTGATTGGTCCACTTATTTTTGTACCCAATCCCTGTCTAGATCATGAGCTGTACACATGCTGCAAGCAATCACATGTTGCCTACGATCCTACTATCTCTTTTCTACTAGCGATGTCTTTTACAGATTTAAAAGGCTACTGTCCGTTCATGCTTTGTTCATTGTTCCATGTTCTTGCTCAGAACAGACGGACATGGACTACAATTCAATGTGTGACAATTTTGGTCACTGTAATGTTACAGTAGTTTAATGTAAAATATTGTATCTATTTATTTACTTATCTAAAACATTAAAAATTCTATCCAGGGCTCCAGGTGCATTTGCCATAAACTAAAAATACAAACGAGTACAAACAAAAATAAACACAGCAGCTTCCCCAAATCTAGGAAGGGGTTAAAAAGAATATTCGACAATTATATGTGTGCTTGCAGTTCCATCATTCACCCAGTAGGGGTCTGTGTGAACTGTACGTTGTCCCAGAGAGGGTGTGGGGCTGGGTAAGCAAGCAGGCAAGCTGGGACTCAAGCTGTGTGGAAGTCTGTCTCCCTGTGCAGTTGCGTCTGTTTTCTTTCATAAATGGCTTCGCTTTAGGAAAAAATGTTATTCCATTAGCGTGACCCCGTGCCTCGATGCACAAATCCCAGGTCTTAGTACAGCCCAGCTCCCCAGAAGCCTGGAAAATGAGATGGCCTTTGCAGTGTCACCAGATCTGGGAGGATCCGGATCAAGGGAATTCCAGGTACAGAATCCCTTCTGGAGAACACCTGGTGGCAGCTCCCGCTTTTCACCTCAGGTCACTGTGACTATGTAGAGCCCAGCTGACTCAGGGGCAGCCTCTGTCACTGCTGGCTCTGACCTTGTGTTTGGTTCTGGGACTTCAGTGGAGTTACGCTTGCTTAAACCAGGCATGAATTTGCCCCTGGGCTCTCCAACCCCCTGATAAGAACCTGGGTTCCTGGGCCTGGGAACCGTCGAGACAGACACCTCCGGCAGACTTCATCCTCGGAGAACGTGAGGGCAATAGCTTCACTTGACATGAGAAGAAAATCAGAAGAAAATCAGGCCCATGGTGTGGGATATTCTGCACAAAGCTGGAAAATGAATCCTCCGTCTGCCGGTTCCGATCCATTTCTAAGAGCTAGCAAAGAGGCAGTTCATGAGCTGCAACGAAAAGAAGGACACCGCCAGTGACTGGAGGAGAAACACTTCATGCTGGGAGCTTTTTGTTCATAGCCATCATGGGGTGAGTCTGGTTCTATGAATTCCTGATCAGGGCTATAGAGCAGCGAGGATGTCTCCCTATTCACACACAGACTCATCACACTCCTATGTAAAGACTGAGGTCAAATCATGGCCCTGCTAGTACACCAGGGGGCCATAAGGGGGTGCAGCTTAGGGATCCATGCGGGATTGGAAGCAGACGCAGCAGAGCACCGGACAGGTCGAAGCTAAAGGTTGGGGAATGGGTGGATCATTGGCTCCACCTCCACAATGGACCTGGCAGTGTAGCTGAGCCGATTCACCGCTGGAAGTACTCTGCATCAGTTATAGATCTGGAGGTTTACTCCATCTCTGAAGCAAGGGGGGGGGGTGGAAACCGGAAGGGACATTATAACTTGGGCAGTCATGATCTGCCTCCCAGGGTGCTCCAAGGGCAATGCAACAACTCACTGCCCCTTACTCTGCTCACAGGAAAGCTATAATTGAGCCCTTGGTGTTCAAGAGAAGACTGAGAACATTCCCATGGTCATGTCACCCCATAGTGGGAGTGTTAGATGCTCTCACCTTGTCTGTCTGGCACCATCTCCCTGTGACTCCTCCTGTAGCGTACGCTCATCCAGATCAGCACACAGACAATGCACAGGAGGAGGAGAACCTTCAATAAGACCAGGAGCAGGAAACCGATGATGATGGGTTGGAATCTATGCAGTTGAAATACAATAGAAACTTTAAAGCTCTGTCAATTTGACCAGACTCCTCCCAATAAAACATTCCGGGGCTGCTCTCAGGCTGAAGACATGCACGAGTTTCACGGTGGAAGATGCAACACAGAGCCTCAGCACCCTGCCCTTATAGAGAACCACAGCACCTACTTGGGGATTCATTCATCCTGTTATACAGTCTGATGTGACTGGATCCAGACAGTCCCTGTCCAGTGCTACTCTGCATCTAGAATTGCCATTTTCCTACATATGAATCCAACCTCACTGGCCCTGCAGGTTCTTGCTGATAAAAGCAACATTTGTTTTTTCTGGGGGACGTTATCACCAATGATGTCACTATTCTTTATGCCTCTAGAGATGGATCTTGCTAGGGCATTGGGAGAAGTGACCAGAGCGACATGGGACAGGAGTAATGGCACTCACCGTGTAGGAGTGGTGTGTGTGGTAGGGGAGAAACTGGATTCAGCCTTTGTTGGAGAAGACACATCTGGCTGCTTTGTTCCTTGTGGTGTTGTTTCAGTCTGAATTGTATAAGGAACAGCTGTAGAGAAAAACAGAGATCTAGTCTGCTCCACAGATCAACCCAACCTGAAATGTTTGGCATAAGTCTGATCATTAATGAATCTCCTGCTGTCTCAGAACCTTCACGCTTAATCCTGGCCCACATCGCAGTTCTAGCTTTGGTTTGCTGCCAGCTGTAACATTTCCTAGGATGGATTGCTCCTGAGGACTACGCACATTACCTCCCTCGACTTCTGGCTAACTTGTGTGGCTAACTTTGCCAGATCATGAATGTACATACTCGTTTGGTGTGCTTTAAATGAGGTCGGTCCATCTGCAGACTCTATTGTTCGCTGGGCTAGCATCCCTCTCTCCATTAATTTAATAGGCTAGTGATACATCCCAGCTCAGTTACTTAAACAAAAGACCACATGACTCTGGCTTCATCTAATCACATGAGAAAAAATATTGTCAACAAAATTGAAAATGTTCAGAATAAAAACCTTCCTTTCAGAAACCAAGGGACAGAGAATTACTTGCCTGTCACTGCCCTTGGAAACCGCAAGCAGCTGAAAATCAAGGGAAGGGATATTTCAGGACAACATCGACCTTACACTGCCCACATAGGAAAGGAACGACTCTTCTCAAGTATATTTCATCCCGACTCAACAGCCCCAACTCTGAGCCCAAATGAAAACTACTCCCGCACCAAAATCTCGCCCTTTGCCCCCAGCACTGTCCCCTGAATGTGAGTTTAAACAATGAGCCGGCGGCACTTGAAGGCCTCAGGGTCTTGATCTACATTCCAGTTACTCGGGGCAGGTTTCGGTTCGATCTGTCAGGAAGTGGCAAAAACAAATTTCCAGCTTGAAACGGAACGGAGGTCCCCGCTGCTGTTGACCGCGCCCATCCCCCCCACCCCCACCAAATATTTGGGGTACTGATATCTACAGTGCAGGGGGACGGGTATGGAGTCTGGCTGCTCCCGCCCCTCTGGTGGTTCTGCCAAGGGCCTTCCACACCCCTGGGCCCCACTTCTCTCCCCCTCTTCCAGCCCTTCTCCTCCCCCCTCCCACCTGTCGGGGAGGCGCCCCGCCGCTGCCTGGGGTTGCCCTCCGCCCTCGCTCCGGCTCACGCAGCCACTGGGGAGCGAGGGGCCGGGCCTGGGGGTCTCAGAGGCGGGGTGATTAGCCGCTGTCCGGCGCGGGCGCTGCGGGGCTGGGCGGCGCGGAGCAAAGGGCGCTGCGGGGAGCTCGGGTTACAGCAGATCTGCCGGTCCAGACACCCGCCCCCCTTCCACCGCCCCCCGGCCGTGCCCCGAGCCCGGCAGCCCCGACACTGCCGGGGGGCAGCCCCGGGATTTACCTGGGGAGACGGTGAGTTTCACAGCGGCCCTGGGGTCAGAACGCCAATCCCTCCAGACCCCGCACTGGTACGTGCCGGCGTCTGCCAGGGTCAGGTTCTCCACGGTCACGGTGAAGGCGAGCTCGGTGTGATTGTCCCGGATGGAGACTCTGCCCCGCCTCACCTCGGCCTCCGACCCATTGGTCTCCACGATGTGAAGCCCGTTGGAACAGCGCAAACCTCCTCCTGCCCAAACTCCTCCTTCCCGGCACCAGAACTTCGGATACTTCTCAGAGCCGCTCGGGTACTGGCACCGCACAGCCACCGACCCGCCCAGGGGCCCGCGCACTGCCCCGGGGCCCGTCACCGCCCAGCAGCCTGCGGGAGACAGAGACAAGATCCGGGCACCCTTCCGGCTGCCTACAGCGATGACATGACCCACGTGCCCGGGGCGGAGAGGGGGGTTGTGGGTGATGCTTCAGCCCTTTGCGGGGAGGACAGGGGGTCAGAGCCAGGTTCACCTGTCCAAACACCTGACTTTTTAAAACCGTGCAAAGGGACCAAGAGCAGCTGCCCCTCTCCCCTGGGGCTGCGTGGGAGCAGGGGAATGGGGCAGGGCGGCAGGCATGGGCAGGGTATGGGCTGGTCTGCTCTCAGCAGGTTAATTAACTATAAAAGGGGCTCAAAATTAGGCTTGATTCTTATTTACCCGCAGCCCCCTTTGCACCACTCTGGCAGTGCACAGAGGCCTAGAGTGAATGCAGGTGTCAATTATATTTTCCATTAATATATTTTGCAGTAGGAACATTTCCTGCAGGAAAAATTCTGTTTCAAAACAATATTTGGATTTTCCGGGTGGGAAAATTGAACATTGAAATGAGGAGTTCAATTTCAAACTGACTTTTCAAAATAAAACTCTCTTTTTTCATTTTCACCTAAAATGTCATTTTGTTTTGGTTTTCCATTTCGGGTTCATATTTTGGGGGTTCTCCCCGCCCCCTTTCTGCTCCAGTGTGATGCTCCAACATGCACCATGCTGGGATATCTCAGCAATGTAAACCTGACTAGTTTCGCACTTTCTAAAATACAGTTTGGAAGGTGTGAGTTGCATAGAGCTAGCTGCTTGATCTAACATAATATCGATGAATGCTAGTCTAGACAAGGGGTCAGAAAAGTGCCCCCCCCCGTCCTGCAAATATTTACCCATGTGCTTCATTTTCAGTACAGGAGAACTCCTTTGGGGTTCATTGGCACTCCTGCTTAGAGTCAGTCAGTGGGATTAATCATGTTGTTAAAATTAAGCATGTGTAAGTGCTTCTAGGATTAGGCCCTATATCGGTATTGTTTGGTTCACTTTTGTTACAGTTATTCTTTCTTTATTTTATTTTAAAAAGCAGCCTTTGAAAGTTGCTTGAAAGATACTTTGACGATAAGGGCCATATTCGCAACTAGGGAGACAAAACACAGCCTAGAAAACTAATTGCATCAAATACTTGATGGTGCCCCCTATGTCAAGGTTTCAGTAGGACTTACCTTCTCCCATCCTATTTCACAGGCTCATCACCAGAGTTGGTCAAATAGTTTGTTGTGAATAATATTTGTTACAAATTCTGGCTATCTTTTCATCAAGTAGTTATTAGTGAATAAGGGTTTCCATTATTTAACTGTCTCTGCAGATAATGGTCTGAATAATTCTCCTCTTCAGCCGAAGTTATCCTGGCTTTGTCTGAGACCAGAGATGATGTTTTTGTGCAAAACCTCATCAGTGATTTTTAGTTTAGTCATTTTAAAAAAACATTTCCCCCCATTTAAAAAAGTATGTGGGGGCTATTTGAAGGCTTGTATCTAATTCAGAAATAGTACATTGAACATTCAATCTATTCAGAACATTGTAGCACATTGTAGTACATTGAACATTCAGACTATTCAGAAAGAGTACATTGAACATTTGAAACTTTCAGGAGACGTAAGCTTTCAGGAGTCGTTTACGCCAGTGCAAAGTGAGTAGAAAATGCTGCCATTCTGAGATTGTCCTGTTTGACAGCCACCTTGCATGGATGTAAGTGACTACACAAGGTGTAAGATATGGTGAGTCAGGTCTTCCATTCCATGCACGTGTGTTGGGAACTTTTGAAGTAAAAGCTGCAATACTGAACTGTTGCAGTAGGTTAATATCTTCAATATTTCCAGCCCTCAGGACTAGTCTACACTGGGAACATACATCGGGGTGGCTACGCTGCGAAGGGGTATGAAAAATCCACACCCTGAGAGAAGTACCTATGCCGACCTAACCCCCTGTGTAGACAGTGCGAGGTCAATGGAAGAATTCTTCCATCAACCTAGATACCATCTCTTCGGGAGGTGGATTACCTGTGCCAATGAGAGAACCCCTCCCGTGGTGTAAGTAGTGTCTACACTGAAGTGCTACAGCGGCACAGCTGTGAGACAGGAACAGTTTAAGTGTAGACATACCCAAGTGTAATCAAAACTCATGAGTCAAGCCACCCCACCCCCCCAATCATGAGATGGGCTTAAAAGTCATGAGATTTTTTGAAAAAAATAATAAATTTGCGGTGGGTTTTTGCCTTTTGCATTTTGAGTCTTTAGGTTGCACTTGGATCATGTTTTCAAGCTTTTTCTCCACAAGTATGACAGCTAGAAACATTTTTTAAATGAAAGCTGAAACTCTCCCCAAATCACAGGTATCTAGGAGCTGGAGTGTCAAGAAAAAAACCTCCAAGTACTGAGAGAATTGCAATAAAACCACAAGAAATAACAACACTGCAGTCACCTAATATAGACAGGGTGCACCAGTGCAAACCGTGTCTACATTAGGGGTTTGCTCCCTTGAGCTCACTCCTAGTGGCCCTCAGCCTGGAGCTACAGTTTGATCTTAGCTCTATATTGTGGTGAAGGCCCTGTTCCCCAAACCAGAGGCCTTGTCTCATCAGTGACGGATCAATCTTTCCCAGCTCTTTTCTCTTTAGGGACCTTTCCAGCTACAGGCCTTTTCAATAACTATTCCATTCCCTGTGTGTGTGTGTGTGTGGTGTAGGACACAGATAAGTGATCACACACCAGTAACTTTAGCCACTGGTGCTCAATGTCCCCAAAAGCCAGACAGGGGAAGCTGTGATGCCCCAAAATGCACCAGGCTGGGAAGTCATACCTACCGCGGAACTCATCTTGAGCATGATCTTGCCTCATAGAAAGTCTGAAAAGGTCCAAACTGTACAATTTGGTGCACTTTTGCAAACATTCTTTGAAAGATGCTCAGAGTCTACAGTGATGAAAGCCATTTTCTATTGCTAGAAATAATCACACCCTCTAGAATTAGTTATAACTAACACATGGCTCGTGCCCAATATCGTCAAGGTTACAACATGACTTTTATTATAACTTATTGTTTTCATATGCTCATGGCTAGAGTTCATCTTATAGGAACAGTGGAATAACCAGACTAGATGAGACCCAACGTCCAGTATTCTGTCTCCAACAGTGGCCAGAGCCACATGCTTTTGAGAAACGTGTAAGAACCCTGCAGTATGCAGATGTGGGACAATCTCCCCCCCTCCCCCACCCCAATAGGTCTCTTCTTGAACTCTAATAGCTAGACATTGCCTTCAGCCCAGAAGTATGTGCTTTCAATTCTCATCCAAAAGTTTGATCGATGCTAATTATGATAACTCTGGATATTCTTAATATCCATGTAAATATCCAATCTCTTTTAGAATCTGGCTACATTCTTAGCCTCAGTATTTGTTGCAACTAATATTGGTTGCAAATGCTGGCAAAGTTTTCATCAAATAATTCCAATGAATATTGTTTTCTGTTCTTTGACCAACTGTGCTGAGAACATTCTGAAAAATTCTCCTTTCAGCTGAAATTTTCCTTGCTTTGTCTTCCTAGAAAACTTTCTCCGCAGACACAGACACAGAGTCTGTGCTGAAATCTTTACTGTCCTGCCCACTTTGTAAGTTCCGTCTCCCGTGTGAGTTAGCTCCACAGCAAGAGCACAGCTGAGATTTTCAAGCTCTGTTGGTGAAGCTGGCAAAGCTTGTAACCTGTGCAAACCCAATACTTGCATTGTATTTCTAGTGATCCACAAAAAGACCATGTCATACTCACCTGGGAAAAGAATCCAAAGCAAAACAGAGAAAATCCTCATGGTCCTGGTTCCCATGGCGGGGGAATCTCTCCGCTGGAAAATCTGGGTTCTCCAGGAGATCCCAGGGACCCTCTTCCTTTTGTGAGAGTTGAAAATGAAACCCCAAGACTCACTGACCAGTTCTATTGTGTCAAGTTCCTCGATCTGTCAGCCACCCCACTTCCCTTTGAAAAGGCTGCTGGTTGACCTCAGAAAGAAGTTGCTCAACCTGCATTCTCCGGTGATTGGTGTTTGCTTCTTTTTTTAAAAAGGAGACGCATGATTAAAGGAAATGTCACGCTCACTGAGAGAAAAGCTGGGCCACAGTTCCCATCATTTGAAGGTTTCTGAAAAGTTTTACTGAGTGCCATGCTAAGACTTTGTCTCCACTGCGGCTTAGCGGCAGACATAGCTACAGCGATTAGAGCTGAACTGGTGCAAACCCAGTACTGCCAGCTTCAAGCATTCAAAAATCACATGATCAAAGAGGTCACGCTTGTGGCTCTCTTATCCAGGCACCGACATGACCACAACCAAACAGCAAAAACTACTAAGTGTCAATATCACATGTCAAGATATAGACAATAAATATCCTAAAACCAGAAAGATCTGTTGTTCTGTGTGGCATATCGAAGTTGAATTTTTTTTTGCCCATATCGTGTGATGTGACATAGTGTGACAAACGTGGGTGTGTGGCGGGGGGGGCTGAATTTCAGGAAACTTGTAAGGAAACAAAATGTCGCCAGTACCTAAAAAGAAAATGTCAGCTGCACAGAACAGGAAATGGAAAGCTGCGAGAATGCCTGCGATGAAGAAAGATGCAGACACAATGAAAAAATACTTGAAATCTGTTAACAGCAACCCATGCAGTAGTAGCGAGACAGTCAGAGCGGAGACGTCAGAGGAGAAGTGCATAGGTCATCCACAATTCAACGTTCAAGAATCGTTGCAAGAGAAACAGAGACCCAAACAAAACTGAAATTCTTTATCTAGACCAGAATAATACTGATGCCACTAGTGATAGAGGTGAAACAATTCCCACTGTAGGCGCTGGTGATGCCATTTCTGATCCTGCTTTATGGCCCAATCTAACACCCGGAATTCGAGATCTGTTAGCGACCAATGGTCCACCAAAAGTAAAGGACGTGGATTTTCCTCTGGATAAGCAGAATTTTCTATGAAGTTTTTGTGCAGAAAGCTTGAAAATGGTGAAATTCAAGCGGTGCTGGCTGTTTTACTTAGAATCCACTAACCTGGCTTTCTGCTTCTGCTGCAAGCTCTTTGACTTGAATCCAAAATCATCCCTAGCATTTGAGGGGGTCAAATGATTGGAAGCACACACCTCAGATTCTCATGTGTCATGAAAAGTCCGTAGTCATTTCAATTCCTTCCAAACATGAGTCAAAGCGGAGCAAAAACTGGATAGCTGCATTGACATGGAGCTTCAACATGTGATTCAACTAGAGACAAAAACAGTGGGAGAACGTTATAAAGAGACTCATGTCAATAATACTTTATCTTTCTAAAAATAACATGGCTTTCCGAGGCTCATCTGACAGGCTCTTCACAGGAACAATAGGAACTTCCTGGGTTTGGTGGAGTTACTAGGAAAATACACGGAAGTAATGAAGGGGCATTTGCAATGCATACTTTCCAGGGAGGAGACGGATCACTACTGTGGAAAAGAATCCAGAATGAGATAATTGAATTGTTGTTGAAGAAAGTGCTGCAAGACATTATTAAAAGGTTTAAAGAAGAGTGGAGCTCCTGTGGGCAAAATAGGGAGAAGGAGCAGATTCCCCACTCCCGCCCACCCCCCCCAGGATCATTACTCCACCTGGGGTTACAAGAGGGTGGGTGGTATGAGCGCCCCTAGTGGTGCACATGGTGGAGATGAGGCTAGGAAGGAAAGGCTGGAGAGCATAAGGGGAAAATATGGAAACTGCAAGGGAGAAGGAGAAGAGGGAAAGTCTCCAAGTATGAAGACTGGAATATACCATGCTCCTCCCTCACCCCCCAGTTACTGTCTCTCTTTTCTAGAGGTGTGTGTGTGTGAGAGAGAGAGAAAGGATGAAATAACTCTGAGTCCAATTGATAAGTGAAATGGTTCAGATAAAGTCACAGGTTTGAAGCAAAACCATGAACTTGTCAGCTGGAAAGAGCAGAAATCACCCCAGCGAAGGGCAGCTGAGTCATCTCCACAAATGCCCCTTTCTCACTAAGCTGTTTTCTATTTTTTCTTTAAAATGCCTCAAAAGAAAATTGCCTCCCTTTGGCACAGTCACATTTCCTGTGGGACTTTGCAGAACCTTCAGCTTTTCTGAAACCTGAAAAAAATATTTTTCTCATCGGGTGTCTCATTTTCTGTTCTCTGTTCTCTCCCACTGCCCCTTTTACACAGTCTATAAACCAGAAGGTGGAAATGAACAAGAAAGAGAGTATGTGTAACCAACAAGCTGCTGGGGTAGCCTTTGAGATCTTATCCACTTGATTCTCAAGAACTCAGCTCGACTCCGAATACATCACTGAGGTTTCTTTATTGGCATACAATCAAACTATACTTGAGTTGATCAGGCTCAAGTGTAGAGGGTGGGAACAGGGTGTACCACACATCCAATGTACATAATCATGACTCAGCTTCTAGACACACTTACACTTAATACTACTGGTTAATAGATCAGATCACACACTCTGTGATTGGTCCACTTATTTTTGTACCCAATCCCTGCCTAGATCATGAGCTGTACACGTGCTGCAAGCAATCACATGTTGCCTACTATCCTACTATCTCTTTTCTACTAGCTATGTCTTTTACATATTTACAAGGCTACTGTCCGTTCACGCTTTGTTCATTGTTTCGTGTTCTTGCTCAGAACAGACGGACATGGACTACAATTCAATGTGTGACAGTTTTGGTCACTGTAATGTTATATTTCAGAGTAACAGCCGTGTTAGTCTGTATTTGCAAAAAAAAAGGAGTACTTGTGGCACCTTAGAGACTAACCAAAAATTAAGAGCGTGTGGCACAAGCTGTCAGCATAGTCTGTGTGGTATGTAGATTGTAATGGATTTTTTACCTTCAGTCCTTTTGGTACGATGTCCATCTGTTTGCATTTGGAAAGGAAGATGACGTCTGTCTGTATCTGTACAAGTTTTTTCATGCAGTTGATAGATTTCCACTCCATACGGCTAAATGCAGTGCCTTGCATAATGACAGGTTTCAGAGTAGCAGCCGTGTTAGTCTGTATTCGCAAAAAGAAAAGGAGTACTTGTGGCACCTTAGATACTAACCATTTGTTATAGTAATTTAATGTAAAATACTGTACCTATTTATTTACTTAACTAAAACATTAAAAATTCTATCCAGGGCTCCAGGTGCATTTGCCATAAACTAAAAATACAAATGAGTACAAACAAAAATAAACACAGCAGCTTCCCCAAATCTAGGAAGGGGTTAAAAAGAATATTCGACAATTATATGTGTGCTTGCAGTTCCATCATTCACCCAGTAGGGGTCTGTGTGAACTGTACGTTGTCCCAGAGAGGGTGTGGGGCTGGGTAAGCAAGCAGGCAAGCTGGGACTCAAGCTGTGTGGAAGTCTGTCTCCCTGTGCAGTTGCGTCTGTTTTCTTTCATAAATGGCTTCGCTTTAGGAAAAAATGTTATTCCATTAGCGTGACCCCATGCCTCGATGCACAAATCCCAGGTCTTAGTACAGCCCAGCTCCCCAGAAGCCTGGAAAATGAGATGGCCTTTGCAGTGTCAACAGATCTGGTAGGATCCGGATCAAGGGAATTCCAGGTACAGGATCCCTTCTGGAGAACACCTGGTGGCAGCTCCCGCTTTTCACCTCAGGTCACTGTGACTATGTAGAGCCCAGCTGACTCAGGGGCAGCCTCTGTCACTGCTGGCTCTGACCTTGTGTTTGGTTCTGGGACTTCAGCGGAGTTACACTTGCTTAAACCAGGCATGAATTTGGCCCTGGGCTCTCCAACCCCCTGATAAGAACCTGGGTTCCTGGGCCTGGGAACCATCGAGACAGACACCTCCGGCAGACTTCATCCTCGGAGAACGTGAGGGCAATAGCTTCACTTGACAGGAGAAGAAAATCAGGCCCATGGTGTGGGATATTCTGCGCAAAGCTGGAAAATGAATCCTCCGTCTGCCGGTTCCGATCCATTTCTAAGAGCTAGCAAAGAGGCAGTTCATGAGCTGCAACGAAAACAAGGACACCACCAGTGACTGGAGGAGAAACACTTCATGCTGGCAACCCAGTACTGCCAACTTCAAGCGTTCAAAAATCTCAGGATTTAATTAAGAACAACACATTTGGGGATCTTTGTATGATGCCAAATCTTGTGATTTTATCACAAGTGTCATGATATTTGGTGCTTGTCTTTAAGCACCCAGCTCCTGGAGCCATGTGATTACCAGAGAATCTCAGCTTTGCTTTAAAAGAAAAGTATGTTTCTAGTCCTTACGGCTGTGGAGAAAAGTTTGAAACCATCACAGAAGTGCCCCATAAAGGGCCTAACCCAGAAGACCAGTACAAATTCCTAGAGTAGATCTGCTGCACCAGTGAAAATCATGTCCACAGTAGGGGTTCTGCTCCCTTAAGTTTCTTCATTGTGGTCTTTTCTCTGGACCTTTATTATGATTTTAAGCACATTCTGTGGCAGAGACCTGTTCCCCAGAGCAGAATCCTTGTCTCTTCAAAGCTGAGCATTCTTTCCTCCTGGCTATTGGCTTATTCTAGAGGGCTTGGAAGCAGGACTTCCAAGAAAGTAACTTAACAGACTTAACAGGGCGGTCGGGTCCTGGGCAAGGTGGGGAGGGCGGCTCTGGGCCCCCAGAAGGGGTGGGGCCTCAGGCAGAAGGAGCAGGGCTGGGGCCAGACTCCCCCAGCCAGCCCTCCAGCACTGCCGAGCTCGTGCTGCCTGGTGCTCCGACAGCTATTTAAAGGGCCCACGGCTCTGGCTGCTGCCAGGAGCTCCAAGTCCTTTTAAATCGCCAGTCCCTGGGGCAGCTGCCCCTTCCCCCTCATCAGTGGCCCTGCCGGTACGGTCAGCTGTGTAGTGGCTTTCTTACCAGTACGCCAGACCGGACCAGACTGGCTTACTTTCACCTCTGCCTGGAAGACTGTACCTGTCCTAGGACCCTTTGGCTGATGAGAGCACATTGACTCTGCTCCCCTGAGCCTCTGATTTGGCCACGCCTCCCCCTAGCAGCTGCTGCCTGATCCACTGTGGCCTTGGAACTGTTTACACCTCCCGTGCCTTCCCCGGTTAGTTGCTGGGCTTATGGCCCCTCATTACTAACTCTGCTCCTCCTCAGCAATTCCCATCTGCCTCCCCTAGCCCCACCATGCAGCTGTCTTGGTGTTGGGTTGCTCTCCTCTTCTCAATCCTGCCCTAGGCCACTTGAGGACCCCTCCCACCAGCCCATCGAGGCCAGCTCCTCCTGGCTCCACCTCTACCTGCAGCCATCCCTCAGGTCCTGCTGCTTGGTCCTGCCTCTGCAGCCACTGCCCCCCTGCTCTCTCTTCGTGTTCCTGATCTCCAGTGCCCTTTGGCTGTCCCTTCCTGTTCCTGGTGAATACATATCACACTGTGCCCTCCATGGCACTCATCCCTGCCCTGCCTTGTGTGATTCATGCCCCAATCCTTGTTTTCCAGGCCATGCCAAGGGAACAGGGACTCAGCGCTGGTCCCCAGGTCACCTTAGAATCTAGGGATGCAATGGTTGCTTAAAGTCACCTTTGCCACCCCACCCCACCCCACCCCACCCCACCCCTGGAGGCAGAGCACAGAATTTCACCTGTCCTCATCAGAGGTGGTGGTGTGAGGCTCAGGGATAAGTCCTCCCTGGCAGGCGTAGTTTGCCAGTGTCCAGAGAGGAGCTGACTCCAGCAGAGGCAGAGAATTCACCTCAACCCTCCCATCAGCTCCCCAGCAGGACTTTAGCAAGGAGCCACCTTCGCTTCCTGACTGTTCAAAAGGGAGGATTTTCTGCAGTTTGGTTGCAGGATTATCCTTCCTTACATAAGTCAGTGCAAGGCTGGTTCTTGCTGCCTGCATACATAGGCAAAAGGACATTTGAACATGGAAAGACCTTCTATATAGAGGCTGGGGATGCAGTGAAGAGATGAAACTGGTGCTTTGGGGAAGCTGTAGAACTGGCAGAGGAAACTGTGAGCAAGTGCAATGCTGTGATTGCTGCAGCTGGTTGATCTACGAGCCTGATGTGTCACTGTGGATTAGACTTTTCTCCCCATGTCAGAGGCTTTATTTCCTCACTTGGAAAAGTGCCTTCTGCCCTGTACTAGCAATGTGTTCAGATTACCTATCTAATCTATCAGTCTACAGACAGGTTTCAGAGTAGCAGCCATGTTAGTCTGTATTCGCAAAAGACGATATATACAAAGACTTCCTGCAGATGCAGGAAATGGCTATTTAGCGAGGCTTTTAAATATTCAGCTGTGCAGAGTTAAATTATCAAATGTATTTTGTATATAACCTCCCCCCCCCAAAAAAAAATCCTCAAAAAAACAGTTTCCAAAAACTGGTGAGAGGTTGTGGTTTCCCAAATCTTAAATAATAATAAATAAATACATTTCTGAGCCTTTAGGTGTGGCAACTAATGGTTTGTTTGCAGTACTAATGGGTGAACCATTTGCAGCTGCACATGGACCTCCTCACTTTAACTCCTGCTCCTCAAGGAGCTGTGGAGAGGGGGGTGGCTGTGGCAGGATGCAGGACAGTGATGGGGTAGGATATGGGGATGGGAAGAATGGCCCATGCCCCAGGAGAGCAGCAGTGCAATCCACTTCAAGCAGCCAGTGGGGAGATTTGCATTTTGTGTGGGTGCCTCAGGCTGAATCTCCAGCCGGAAATGGTCACAAAGTAGGAGGCAGAAAAACCAACACACAAACAACCCCTCCTTTCCATATTTGATTACTTTTTTAAAACACCATGATTATTAAGCCAGGCTCATGATTTCTGAGCCCCGAGGGCTGACAATATTGCAGGTGGTAAGGAGAATGTTCTTGAGGTAATTGTAATTGTACCTCTCACTCATTTGTGGCTTCCCGGAGAGCACCCCAAATGGGTCTTAGGCCACTAGCCATCACCTTTCATTCCACTTCCACCAGACCTGGGGATTCTTCTGCCATTCACTGGAATCACCTAAGCAAACCCGAGTTTACTGCTGTTCTCTCTCAGAGGGCATGGCAGAATTAGCTAGTGACCAGCCAGCCTTCAGACAGCAAAGGAGCCATTCAGAACAAAAGCATTGCAGAGACAATGTATCTTGAGAAGCACAAACAGCTTATCTGCATGTGTAGTTTATCAAGTGTCACCCATCTTCCACATGGAGACCCTGGTAGGTCTGAAAGTCCTCCAAATCCATTCAGCAGGATCTGTCCCTCTTGATCGCAAGGTATTTCAGTTCCTGGATAGGGTGAATGTGTCCCCTGTTCTAGATCAGGCTGTCCACTTTCTACAGTTCTCGATTCTTTGTCTGCTGGGTCTCTTGATCCCAGTCAAAACCAGCCTGTGCAATTCCTCCCAGGAGGTGGGACTTCTGCAGACTTGGTGATTTGTCTAGGGATTTGCATTAATCTCTCCCCGCCCCAGTGGTTTTCATTCTTGTTCATTCCTTTTTTTAAAAAAAGGAGTCCTAGTGGCACCTTAGAGACTAACAAATTTATTTGAGCATAAGCTTTCGTGAGCTACAGCTCACTTCGAAAGCTTGTGCTCAAATAAATTTCTTAGTCTCTAAGGTGCCACAAGGACTCCTTTTCTTTTTGCAGATACAGACTAACATGGCTGCTACTCTGATTCCTTTTTAGTGATTCTCCCCCTCCTCCAGACACGGCTTTGTTTGTCCTTTTCCAAGAAAGAAATGAACCCCTTTGTACCCAGCAGGTAACAAGAAAAGGGAAGAGGGGAAACTGAGCCACACATATTCTTTCCCCACAATAAATCAGATGTTTCCCGGTTCTCCACATTTACTCCTTTTAAAAGTGGAGTCCAGATTTACACCTGTGTAAGTAAGATGAGAATCTTACCGATGCATACATTTTGAATTCAGAAAGGACCATGGGGATCATCTGCTCTGAGCTTTTGCACAGCACAGGAAGAGGATTTCACCCAGGATTCCTGCATCCAGCCAAGTAACTTCTGGTTGAATGAGAAAGATGCTTTTTTGAGCAGTGGTTCTCAACCAGGCATCCATGTACCTATGGAGTTATGCAAAGGCTTTCCAGTGGTACATCAACTCATCTAGATATTTGCCTAGTTTACAACAGGCTACATGAAAAGCACTGGCGAAGTCCATAAAAACTAAAATTTCATGCAGACAATGACTTGTTTATACTGCTCTATTTACTATACACTGAAATGTAAGTACAATATTTATATTCCAATTGATTTATTTTATAACTATATGGTAAAAATGAGAAAGTCAGCAATTTTTCAGGAGCAGTGGAGCTGTGATACTTTTGTATTTTTATGTCTGATTTTGTAAGAGAGCAGTTTTTAAATGAGGTGTAACTTGGGGTACACAAGACAAATCGGACTCTGACAGAGGTACAGTAGTCTGGAAAGGTTGAGAGCCACTGTTTTAGAGGGAGATCAGTTCTGGTTTAAAGCCCTTACTCCAATGAGTAGGTTGTTCCAATAGTTGATTATCATCACTGTTGCAAATCTGTATCTTATTTCCAAGTTCAATTTTAGGTTCAACTTCCAGCTATTGGATCTCATCAAGCCTTTGACCGCTAGATTAAAGACCTCCACATGTGACCAAGTCACCTGATACTGGGCTCCATCATAGAATATTAATGTTTTTCCACTGAAAGGTGTGGGAACTAAAAGTTGGAAACAAAGGATTCCTGCCATATGCAAAAGTTATTTAAGGCAGGGGAGTGACATCATCATGGTTCATATTCACTGACTCCCCGCCCAAGAAGATTGCTGGAAACACCTGAGAAACAAGGGCTGAACTGGGGGAGAAGGGCTGAACACAGGCTAGACAGATTTCTAGCCTGTGAAAGGTATAACTGGGGTTTTAAGCTACAAGCAAGTGCAGCTTGCCCTCAAGAATCTCTGCAAGCTACCTAAACCAACAAATAGGGTGAGAATTTGCTACTCCTATCTGATTTCTTTAGCATAGTAATCTTAGACTGCGTTTCTGTTTTATTTGCTAGGTAATCTGCTTTGATCTGTTTGCTATCCCTTATAATCACTTAAAATCTATCTTTTGTCATTAAAAAGTCTGCTTTTGCTTTACCAAAAAACAGTGTGTGTGTGTAAATCATAATTTGAGGCAGAAAGCTGTGTATATTCCTCTCCACATTGAGGAAGGGGGTGAATTTCATGATTTTATGCTGTACAGTTCCCTGTGCAGTGCAAGACAGTGTAATTTTGAGTTTACCTTTCAAAGGGGGTGTGCACTTGAGTAACTGGGCAGTTCCTTAGCTGAGCCTTCCCAAGTACAGCTGATCTCAGCATCTGTGTGAAGCTGCAGCTGGGTGTGTCCCTACCTGTGTGCTGGTGAAAGTGTGAGACCGGGAGCGTGTCTGCAGCTTGTCACAGCATTACAGGGTGGGTGGGTGGGAGCCCAGGCTGGTGGGTCGGGGGGCTCAGTGGTACCCCAGATCCAGGTGGCACCCCGAGGGAGGGGAACCCATCACAGTGAGCCTTTGCCAATAATTATGCTTCAATATCTATCATTTAACCAGTTTTTAAATCTTTTAATGGGACTTACTTGCCCTATTTCCTGAAGTCCTCGAAATCTCCTTCCTAATAATACCCACCAATCCCAGAAGCAAGAAGAACCTGAAGGGGGAACTTAATTCCTTGCATTTCCACTCACACACAGTGTCCATTTCAGGCTCACAGCAGCTAACTCCTTATCAGGATCCTCCTTATTGCTCTGGTTCTCAGTAGGACACTCACTGCAAGTGACTCTCTCTCCAAACAATCCTGCTTCTGGGCATTAGAAGACGCAGGCACATCCTTGCAGTCACACTTGCATTCTACACTGATAGCCGAAGTCGTGTTGTCCAGTACTGAAATGAAGAAACAGCTGGGAGATCAGGACTCTGTTTCCTTCCAGGAAGGTGTGTACAGTATGTGTAGAAGGGTGTGAGGTGGCTGCTATTTTAGTCCTTGTGGTTGTGTTGTCAGTTTGAGCGAAATTCAGCTGCTTTTTTATGAAGTAATAACTGGTATGACAGCACCAGGGCTATGGGAAGTCATGGGACTGGAAACAAAATAACCCCATGATGCACTTAGTGAACTTTTGAATGTTGCTATTTTTGCTGGTTTCTCTTCAGCTCAAACTTGCACATCAGGAAATGGTGATGGGTGGCTGCTATTTGAACACTGTATCCCAGGGTTGTGTGTGCTGGGGACAGGCTGTGGGGTAGAGTAGCAGTCTTGGCTATTTCCTGACATGTGCTTCTCCATACTGCCCTCGCCCAGCCTGGCCTGTTCTCTCGGGGTGTTTGCTGTATGATGCCAGAATTGGGGGATGGCTGGTAGTAACATTTAAGAAATGGAGGCCCTGATCCTGCAGAGACTTATGCACATGATTAATTTTACTCATGTTACATGTTAATGTCATGTTTTGTCATGAACTGCCGCCCAAGTTTTCTGGTTTGCAACGTGCTTTGAATCTGCTTCCTTTCAATAAATTCAGTGCCTTTTTTCCTGGGAAAGCAAAGGAATGGATTCCCCAGTTCCTCACCCTCTCCTGTCTCTAGCACCCACATCCCAGGGATATACAGGGTTTTGCGAGCTAAAGGGGGAAATGTGTTAAAGCAGCAGCATATCACCTCTTCAGGCTGCAAAATGCTTCCAGCAGGAGAATCTCACTAGTTCTGTGTTATGGTGTGGGTCCCTCATTCTGCTCTAAGGGTCCAAAGTGAAATCCGGAGAACTCGGTGCCTAGTTCCTTATCTCTCAGCTGCTGCCCTTCCCTGCTTTTAATCGGTTCTTTTTGTGGTCAGATGGGTGGTTTTGGTTCATTGCACCTGCTTTTGCACTAGGCAGGGGGCTGAATTTACTTAGCTTTTGTCTACAAGTTGTGTTGCTCTAGGGACCCAGCAGCAGTGCAAGCTCTGCATCTGCCCTGGGCCTTCTCCCATCATAAGCATCGACAAAACTCCTGTTTGACAGCAGTGGGTGCAGGATGAGGGCCTGACTTCTCACTGAATGGAGCCTAAAGGTGAGAGGAGGCTATGGACCTCCACACCCAACCCAGAAGAAGTGTGAGGTTCATTCCTTTGAGCAAATAGGAGCACGTGGGAGCTTCTGCCCAAGCGTGGGAGCCTGGAGTTGTCACCATTTCATCTTTCAAAACCTTGACCCTGCAGCTTAGCAAGAGCAGTACTGTGCTCTCTTCTCCTCTAAGCAGCTTCTGAGGATCTCACTGCTCTTCACAAACCGGAGGGAATTTAGCCTACCACCACACCTGTGAGGTAGGGAAGTGTTCTATCTATTTTTCATGATGGAAACTGAAGCCCAGAAAGGTCACCTTTGACTGTCTTGGTCACCTTGGGCATAGCACCCAGATCTCTTGACTCCCAGTGCTGGGCTTTAACCCATGAGCATCCTTCACTGCACTCCCTTGGCCTGAAACAATGTCTAGATCTCCAGGACCCCAATTTAATCAACCCAGAGATCCAAGTGACAATTCAACCCTTCAAGTCCAACTCTTGCAAATTGCCTACAGCCAAGTTGCCTGTCCAGTACAAGGGCAGGTCAGGAACGTGGACTTTTGCAGTCTATGGTGATTATCCCATCCCCATGCTGTTGGGAGAAGACTTGGCCAATCATGTGAAGCTAGCCAAGAGGGTGGGAATGGTCAACCGCAGCCAGGCTAAGCAAGCCGTCACACTTAGCTCTGTTCCGGAAACTTCTACCAGGACCCGGTCAGAGGTGATGGACCCGGACCCCAGGCCAACATCTGCAATAGCAGTAGTGGATCCAGTCCCAGAGACCCAGACAGAGCCAGTCCCAGAACCGGAACCGGCGGCACAACCAGCACCAGACCTATTGCCAGCACTGAATCCAGTACTTGCAACCCCAACACCAGAAGGCCCCACCAAACCTGAACCAGCAGCAGCCCATAACCCTACACAAGAGGCTCAGCTGGAGCCTGAACCCCAACATAGTGCACCAGCGGAGAGCGGTTCACAGTCAATGGAAACAGCCCCATCCCCTACGTCGCTTCCAGAGGGACCAAGCCTAGGTCCACAATCCAATGAGGAACTAATGTCTCCAGCATCAAGGGAACAGTTCCAGACCGAATAGGAAGCAGATGAAAGCCTCCAGAGAGCTTGGATGGTGACACGGAGCAACCCACTGCCTCTCAGCTCTTCTAATTGATCCAGGTTTGTTGTAGAAAGAGGACTTTTATACAAGGAAACTCTTTCTGGTGGACACCAGGAAGACTGGCATCCTCAGAGACAGTTGGTAGTTCCAACTAAGTACCGGGCCAAGCTCTTAAGCTTAGTCCATGATCATCCTAGTGGCCATGCTGGGGTGAACAGAACCAAAGACCATTTGGGGAGGTCATTCCACTGGGAGGGAATGGGCAAGGATGTTTCTACCTATGTCCGGTCTTGTGAGGTATGCCAAAGAGTGGGAAAACCCCAAGACCAGGTCAAAGCTGCTCTCCAGCCACTCCCCATCATTGAAGTTCCATTTCAGGGAGTAGCTGTGGATATTCTGGGTCCTTTTCCGAAAAAGACACCCAGAGGAAAGCAGTACATACTGACTTTCATGGATTTTGCCACCCGATGGCTGGAAGCAGTAGCTCCAAGCAACACCAGGGCTAAAAGTGTGTGTCAGGCAGACATTTTTGCCAGGGTAGGTTGGCCCTCCGACATCCTCACAGATGCAGGAACTAATTTCCTGGCAGGAACTATGGAAAGCCTTTGGGAAGCTCAAGGGGTGAATCACTTGGTTGCCACCCCTTACCATCATCAAACAAATGGCCTGGTGGAGAAATTTAATGGGACTTTGGGTGCCATGATACGTAAATTCGTAAATGAGCACTCCAATGATTGGGACCTAGTGTTGCAGCAGTTGCTCTTTGCCTACAGAGCTGTACTACATCCCAGTTTAGGGTTTCCCCATTTGAACTTGTATACGGCCGTGAGGTTAAGGGGCCATTACAGTTGGTGAAGCAGCAATGGGAGGGGTTTACACCTTCTCCAGGAACTAACATTCTTGACTTTGTAACCAACCTACAAAACACCCTCCGAACCTCTTTAGCCCTTGCTAAAGAAAACCTAAAGGATGCTCAAAAAGAGCAAAAAACCTGGTATGATAAACATGCCAGAGAGCATTCCTTCAAAGTAGGGGACCAGGTCATGGTCTTAAAGACGCTCCAGGCCCATAAAATGGAAGCATCATGGGAGGGGCCATTCACGGTCCAGGAGCACCTGGGAGCTGTTAATTATCTCATAGCATTCCCCACCTCCAACCAAAAGCCTAAGGTGTACCATATTAATCCTCTAAAGCCCTTTTATTCCAGAGAATTAAAGGTTTGTCAGTTTACAGCCCAGGGAGGAGAGGACAATGAGTGGCCTGAAGGTGTCTACTATGAAGGGAAAAGTGCTGGTGGCGTGGAAGAGGTGAACCTCTCCATGACCCTTGGGCGTATGCAGCAACAGCAGATCAAGGAGCTGTGCACTAGCTACGCGCTAGTTCTCAGCCACCCCAGGACTGACTGAACGGGCATACCACTCCATTGACACAGGTAATGCTCACCCAATTAAAGTCCAACCTTACCGGGTGTCTCCTCAAGCTAAAACTGCTATAGAATGGGAGATCCAGGATATGCTACAGATGGGGGTAATCCGCCCCTCTGGCAGTGCATGGGCATCTCCAGTGGTTCTAGTTCCCAAACCAGATGGGGAGATACATTTTTGCGTGGACTACCATAAGCTAAATGCTGTAACTCGCCCAGACAACTATCCAATGCCACACACAGATGAACTATTAGAGAAACTGGGACGGGCCCAGTTCATCTCTACCTTGGACTTAACCAACGGGTACTGGCAGGTACCGCTAGATGAATCCGCCAAGGAAAAGTCAGCCTTCACCACACAGGTCGGGCTCTATGAATTTAATGTACTCCCTTTCGGGCTGTGGAATGCACCCTCCACCTTCCAAAGACTTGTAGATGGTCTCCTAGAGGGATTAGGAGAATATGCAGTCATCTACCTTGACGATGTGGCCATATTTTCGGATTCCTAGGCAGAACACCTGGAATATCTACAAAAAGTCTTTGAGCGCATAAGGGAGGCAGGACTAACTGTTAAGGCTAAGAAGTGTCAAATAGGCCTAAACAGAGTGACTTACCTTGGACACCAGGTGGGTCAAGGAACTATTAACCCTCTACAGGCCAAAGAGGATGCTATCCAAAAGTGGCCTGTCCCAAAGTCAAAGAAACAGGTACAATCCTTCTTTGGCTTGGCCGGATATTACAGGCGATTTGTACCGCAATACAGCCAAAACGCCGCCCCACTGACAGACCTAACCAAAAAGAAACAGCCAAATGCCGTTCAGTGGACTGAAGACTGTCAGAAGGCCTTTAACCAGCTTAAAGTGACACTCATGTGTGACCCTGTGCTAAGGGCCCCAGACTTTGACAAACCGTTTCTAGTAACCACAGATGCATCTGAGCGTGGTGTGGGAGCAGTTTTAATGCAGGAAGGACAGGATCAAGAATTCCACCCTGTAGTGTTTCTCAGCAAGAAGCTGTCTGAAAGGGAAAGCAACTGGTCAGTCAGTGAAAAAGAATGTTACGCCATTGTCTATGGTCTGGAAAAGCTACGCCCATATGTTTGGGGACGGCGTTTCCACCTGCAAACCGACCATGCTGCGCTACAGTGGCTTCATACTGCCACGGGAAATAACAAAAAACGTATTCAGTGGAGTTTAGCTCTCCAAGATTTCGATTTCGACATCCAAAACATCTCAGGAGCTTCTAACAAAGTGGCTGATGCCCTCTCCCATGAAAGTTTCCCAGAATCAACTGGTTAAAATCGTCCTTGAGATGTGACAAATATTGTTAGTCTTTATATACTTGGTGGTATATTTAGAGGTGCATGTGTCTTATTAACTCTGTTTTCCTCTAGCGCTCCAGGAAGAAATCACAGCCAGAGTTTCACCCTATCTGTGATCTGGGGGGCGTGTCATAAATATAAAGGGAAGGGTAAACACCTTTAAATCCCTCCTGGCCAGAGGAAAAACCCTTTTACCTGTAAAGGGTTAAGAAGCTAGGATAACCTCGCTGGCACCTGACCAAAATGACCAATGAGGAGACAAGATACTTTCAAAGCTGGAGGGGGGGGAGAAACAAAGGGTTCTCTCTGTCTGTTCAATGCTTTTCCGGGAACAGAAAAGGAATGGAGTCTTAGAACTTAGTAAGTAATCTAGCTAGAGATGTTTTGTTTAAATGGCTGAGAAAATAAGTTGTGCTGAATGGAATGTAGATTCCTGTTTTTGTGTCTTTTTGTAACTTAAGGTTTTGCCTCGAGGGATTCTCTGTGTTTTGAATCTGATTACCCTGTAAGGTATTTACCATCCTGATTTTACAGAGGTGATTCTTTTACTTTTTTTCTTCAATTAAAATTCTTCTTTTAAGAACCTGATTGCTTTTTCATTGTTCTTAAGATCCAAGGGTTTGGGTCTGTGTTCACCTATGCAAATTGATGAGGATTTTTATCAAGTCTTCCCCAGGAAAGGGGGTGTAGGGTTTGGGGAGGATTTTGGGGGGAAAGACATTTCCAAGCGGGCTCTTTCCCAGTTAAATATCTGTTAGACACTTGGTGGTGGCAGCAATAAATTCCAAGGGCAAAAAGTAAAATAGTTTGTACCTTGGGGAAGTTTTAACCTAAGCTGGTAAAAATAAGCTTAGCGGGTTTTCATGCAGGTCCCCACATCTGTACCCTGGAGTTCAGAGTGGGGAAGGAACCTTGACAGCAATTATTTGGCATTGGAGCAGAGAGATGCCACAACAAGCACCAGAGGAATACCTCCAGCCCTCCAGGAACCGGAGCCACCAGCCTTTGTGCTATTTCAAGCTGATGTCCAGGAAAAGAGAAGCATTTTGTAGTAGCTGTTGTCCCCCAGTACATTTCTGAAGACAGTCATGCTGGAAGTGGGACCTCCCCACCACATCTTGCTGTTGGCAGATTGCTCAGCAGAAGCAGGGCAGAGGGAATGCCCGTCTGGAAGCTTTCATGGGACAGTAGGAAAATAAGGACGAACTGTTAAATGTCCTGTAAGTAGGAAGGGCTTCAGCCTGCAGCTTTTCTCCCACACTTTGCTTGACGACAAATCATGGGGGGACGGGGTGTGATTGGGCACATATTGACGTAGGTGTCTTCCTGATCTGTGGCTGAGCAGTGCTCTGGGCCAGAAGAAACTGCTTCTCTCCCTCCTGAAACCTGAAATAAAGACACCATGAATCAGAGAGAAGAAACTACAAGAAGAGGAGATGGAGTAACTTGGAGCAGGTCCAGGCAGAAGACGAGAACCTTGCAAACCACAGCTGATTCTTCCAGGTGATCCCTGGCTTTAATTAGGTTGTGCCTTTCCTGAAGAGTTCACGAGTTGCTGCTGCTGAAAGGGGCTGGTTAGTGGTAAGAAAGAGGAAGAGGGAAGGTTTTGCCCCTGAATGGGCGCAGATTCCCTTTTGGAACAGTGTCCTCCAGGCCTGGAAGCAGGGAGTCTCAGAATGGGGGAGTACACCCTCCAGCAGCAGTATGCTGTCACTGGGTTTTCTTCCTACCTGATTCCTCAGCGGGACGTTTTCATAGTCGGACGCTGGATCGGCTGAGCAGGGCAGGTGCTGCTTGTTCATAAAGGTTGCCGTCTGGCCTGTGGCAGCAGGATCTGATGCACTGAAGGGAAGGGTGTGCCCAGGATTCTAAAACAGACATGGGAGGTGCTCAGAGCTAACAGGAAACTCTAAGGGACCCCTCTTACCAAAATGCCACACTGAGGAGCTAAAGGGGTGGGGTTGGCAGGAAGTGACTCCTTCCCTGTACTGCCCTAAGCTGCAGCCATGTTAAAAATGGCGCCCTTGCTGTCTGAGTCTAAATAATGACCCCTCCCACTCCACACTGGTTAATCAGCAGGGCTGGGAATTTCCTGTTAAAAGCACAAGTCTCTATGAGGTGAGTGTGACCCAAGGAACTCTGGTGCCAACTTCCAGAGGGCACCGGGGGTGCAGAGGGTTTACAAGGATCCCCTGGGTCAGATATATACATAGTTCACTGACAGGTGGCATGTGCCATCTCTGCCGAGCGCCAGCTGCCCATTGGTCCTCAATCATTGCACAATGTGTGTGTGGACAGTGTTGAAGGAGTTATGTATCTATACAGAAATTACGTTCATGAGGGCTTGGAATTAAGACAGGTCACCAGCAGGTGAGACACCTCGGAGATGTTCCTTGCAGGCAGGAGGTAACACACACCTCTCTCCCTGTCTGCCCATTTGGATACTGTGTATCGTATGCCGCACACTGTCTGCCTATTTACACCCAGAGCTGGGGAGGACTGAGAGACTGTGAAGTCTACCAGCGAGGAAATCTACCTGAATAAACAAACAGCCAGGGGAGGGGAGTGTCCTGTTTATGAATAAAGACAAAGGGTTGTCTCTTAGAGTACAAAGTGACATGTTGGATCCTTCACCTGGGAGGCAAACTGACAGCGTGCTTGGCTCATGAAAGGGGAACACAGCCAACCTGGTTGTAAGGCACTGTACAGATTTAGGGTGAGCAACACTCTACGAGACATGAGAGGAGCTTGTTCATTAAGTCTAGGCTCTAGAATGCGTTAGGATTTTGTTTTATGGGTAACCATTTGTTTCCAATACCTCCGCTTGCTGTTCCTTGAATTTCTGCTTTGTTAAATAAACTTCTCTAAATGCTGTTTGTTCAGTGGAGCGGTGACCTGAGGTGGAACTGGCCAGCTGGGGTGTGTTGCTGTTTGGAAGTGTTGAATCTGTGAGCACAAGTCTCCAGCGAATCAGGGGCTGGACACTCCAGGGAGATGCTTGGAGGGTTCAAGGTTTGGGATGTACCTGCCGCTAACCTGTAGCAGAACAGTGAGGCCTGTGGGGCCTAGAGGGGAGGGCTTATGGTGCCTGTGGCTGGTGGAGCTGGGGAGCTGACCCACGACAGGCACAGACAGGGCTTCCTCATGCTAAGGGCAAGGGGTAGTGAGGTGCCCCCACAATCATGGGTACCGTCAGAAAGCGTCACACTGAGCTCCAATAGTAACTCCCTTAGCTGGTAGGGGTAGCATGTGCTTAACTTCTTATGTGAACCAGCCACTAGAGGGAGACAGACACCTTCTGCGCTAGTGTAGATTGACTCGGCTATGACATTATACCTTTCCTAGGACTTAGCAGCACTGCGTGAATGGTGAAGGTGTGTCACCTTTTCAGGGGTTCAGTAATGTGTGAAATACTCTAAACTCAGAGAGCCACTGACAATCTTCTGTTCTATCCTGTATACGTTGTTGTACTGAGCTAATCACCACTGTATCTGAGCCCCTACCCGAGAGCCTATCTTACCTTGTTATAGAGATAGACGTTCTTATCCTTTTGTCCTGGTGTGTCCGCAAGGGCTGAAATAATCAGAAACAGGAAATGTATCAAGCTGATGTAAAGCTATTTTTATTTATGGCTAGGCCTTTCTAAGGCACTTGTTGCAGTAGTATCCTGCACCCTAGATGCAATGTCAGGGAAGCAAAGCCTTCCTAGGACCAAGTGTTACTACTATCTCCATCTGGGAGCTTTTGCAAAGGAATTTGTCAACCATTGGACTGTGTGTGTATGTAACTCACTGGGGGACCGTCCTGTGTCAATGTGGACCCAGCTTTTTAGATCTAAATGAACCAGGTCAGCTTTCAAGGCCAAACACAGACCCAGCCCTCTGGATCAGCAAGTGGTGCACAGATCCATAGTGCTTTGCAGCGCCCAGGGAAAGCGGTAGCGTCAGCTCCTTGGTGGGCTACACTCCTGCTCCCATGGCTCATGGAAGCCTCTCATCACCAGCACCATGAGGTTAGGGCTCTGTGGATGTGTCTGGCAAGGAGAGACATCCCCAGTGTCTTTTTAGAGATCTCCAAGTCTCTGGGGACAGTTTCCCTTTTAAGGATTAGCAATTTGGCTCAGAGCCTTGAAGTTATTTAGGCTCCTAATTTGTTAGAAACCTACATTCCTTTGAGGATCTGGACCTTTCTGCTTTGAGAATTCCTTTTTCATGCAGCATGCAAATGAAAGACAGAGAGCTACAGTTGGGAGGTGAAAGGTCAGTAATATTTCTCTGTCTCTAACTGGCTGCTGCAGCGTTCCTGCTGATCTCTTCCCAGAATTAGAAAAAAAGAGAACGCTGGAGCTGTACCCCCACATAGGGGGCTAACAGTGCAGGGTGGCTGCAGCTCAGCTGAAGTTGAGCGGGAAGATTAGAATTGTCCAGTAAAATGTGGTGTTCTAGGCTTCATTTACATGCAAAAATTGTCCCAGTTTAAAGTAAATCAGGTCAAAATCCAATTTAGATAAACAAGGGCAGAACTCTGGGTAGACTCGTATTTCAGTGTGAAAACGACTTGCTTCAGTTTAGCTGAAGTGAATCCGAAACTGGCTTAAACTAAATCCATATAAGCCACTCTTAAACTGAAATAAATAAATCATTGTGGAAAAGGCAGAGGTGCTTAATGACTTCTTTGTTTCGGTTTTCACCAAGAAGGTTGGTGCTGATTGGACGTCTAACAGTGAATGCCAGTGAAAATGAGGTAGGATCAGAAGAGACTAAAACAGGGAAAGAACAAGTTAAAAATTACTTGGACAAATTAGATGTCTTCAAGTCACCAGGGCCTGATGAAATACATCCTAGAATACTCAAGGAGCTGACTGAGGAGATATCTGAGCCATTAGCGATTATCTTTGAAAAGTCGTGGAAGACGGGAGAGATTCCAGAAGACTAGAAAAAGGCAAATATCATGCCAGTCTATAAGAAGAGAAATAAGGGCAGCCCAAGGAATTACAGACAGTCAGCTTAACTTCTGTACCCAGAAAGGACAGGTTTCAGAGTAGCAGCCGTGTTAGTCTGTATTCGCAAAAAGAAAAGGAGGACTTGTGGCACCTTAGAGACTAACAAATTTATTTGAGCATAAGCTTTCATGAGCTACAGCTCACTTCATCGGAATCATGCAGTGGAAAATACAGTGGAAAATTCAGTGGAAAGTACCCAGAAAGATAATGGAGCAAGTAATTAAGCAATCAATTTGCAAACATCTAGAAGATAATAAGGTGATAAGTAACAGCATGATTTTATCAAAAACAAATAGTGTCAAACCAACCTGATAGCTTTCTTTAACAGGGAAACAAGGCTTGTGTATCGGGAGAAGCGGTAGATGTGGTATATCTTGACTTTAGGAAAGCTTTTAATACTGTTTCACATGACCTTCTCATAAACAAACTAAGGAAATGCAACCCTGATGGAGCTACTCTAAGGTGGGTGCAAAAGTGATTGGAAAACCATTTCCAGAGAGTAGTTATCAGTGGTTCGCAGTCATGCTGGAAGAGCATAACGAGTGGGGTCCCACAGGGATCAGTTCTGGGTCTGGTTCTGTTCAATATCTTCATCAGTGATTTAGATAATGGCATACGGAGTACACTTAGAAAGTTTGCAGACGATACCAAGCTGGGAGGGGCTGCAAGTGCTTTGGGGGATAGAATTAAAATTCAAAATGATCTGGACAAACTGGAGAAATGGTCTGAAGTAAATAGGATGAAATTCAATAAGGACAAATGCAAAGTACTCCACTTAGGAAGGAACAATAAGTTGCACACATACAAAATGGGAAGTGACTGTCTAGGAAGGAGTACTGTGGAAAGGGATCTGAGGGTCATAGTGGACCACGAGCTAAATATGAGTCAACAGTGTAACGCTGTTGCAAAAGAAGCAAACATCATTCTGGGATGTATTAGCACGAATGTTGTAAGCAAGGCATGAGAAGTAATTCTTTTGCTCTACTCCGTGCTGATTAGGCCTCAACTGGAATATTGTGTCCAGTTCTTGATGCCACATTTCAGGAAGGATGATCATGTGGACAAATTGGAGAGAGTCCAGAGAAGAGCGACAAAAATGATGAAAAGTTTAGAAAACATGACCTATGAGGGAAGATTGAAAAAATTGGGTTTGTTTAGTCTGGAAAAGAGAAGACTGAGAGGGGACACGATAACAGTTTTCAAGTATGTAAAATGTTGGTACAAGAAGGAGGAAGAAAAATTGTTGTTCTTAACCTCTGAGGATAGGACAAGAAGCAATGGGCTTAAATTGCAGCAAGGGAGGTTTAGGTTGGACATTAGGAAAAACTTCTGAACTGTCAAGGTGATTAAGCACTGGAATAAATTGCCTAGGGAGGTTGTGGAGTCTCCATCATTGGAGATTTTTAAGAGCAGGTCAGACAACACCTGTCAGGGATGGTCCAGATAATACTTAGTCCTGCCTTGAGTGCAGGGGACTGAACTAGATGACCTCTCAAGGTCCCATCCAGTTCTCTGATTGTGTTACTTGTATTATCATAGGGTCTAGGAGCACCAGTCATGCCTCAGGACCCCCGTTGTGCTAGGTGCTGTACAAACAGAACAAAGAGACCCAAAGAGCTTACAAACTCAGTAGAAGACGCGGGACAACAGTTGGGTTCTGATAGACAGGGGAGGACCAGGAAACTCTGTGACAATAGTTGCCAGCATGATAGGCCACGGTCTCCACACACCAGCAGCCTTATAAATAAATAATAAAATAAATGTCTACAGAGACTTTGCTCCAGTTTAGCTAAATCATGTCTCGACCCAATTTGAGTTAAACTGGTGCAGCTTTCTCATGCAGCAGCGGCCCCGGCGTTGGTTCGGTTCTTTTTGCTGAGGCAGTGATTGCACGCCCTCTGGCTGAGGTGACGGAGGAAAAGACTTTGTCAGCTATTTCCCTGTTATTAGTACCCATCAGAACCTGGCAAGCCCAGCTGCAGCTGATTGGAAGTCACAGGATTACCAGAACCTGAGGCAGCATGGGGCTTGTGGGGTAGACAGCTTTGCAGGAAAAGCTGGGAATCACTACAGGCCAGAGGAGCAGTTCTTAGGAGCAGCTGATGAAATCAGGTAATCAAGGGGAATTTGTTTCTTTTGCTGATTGTTAATGAATCTTATTTAAACAGCTGATTTCTACTTGGTCAGAAACAACTGGTTTGTTTGCTTTTTAACTAGCCAGCTCCTGTATCTAGCCTGAGCTAGGTACCTGCTCCATCACTGTGGCTGGGGATGTGTGATAGCGGGGGCTGGGTGAGCTGTGGGGATCTACCAGTTTGTACAGCCATGCGACCTGCTGCATGGAGTAACTGACGAAGTACGTGGGGTGAATTTAGAAAGTATCTGTCTTGTGCTGTTATTTTGGGGACAGGAACAGTATGGTCCTTAGGAAGGAAGCAAAATAATTGGGCTGCACCATCCGGAAAATGAAGTGACACTTAGTAGCAAAATTGATCAGAGAATTTTTACCTTCGCTCTTCCTCTGTGATGCTCTTCTAAACTTTACAGCAATGAACACAATCAAAGATAGAACCAGCAGGACGGATGGGATCAGGATATGGAGGACGAGGTTTGGTATACTAGGCGAAGGAGAAGAGAATGTTTATTTCTACCCTTAACGATCACACTTTGTTATATAAAGACTAGACATATATCTTGCTCCCCTCTCAAGTTGTTTGAAGGGGTGGGTAAGTATTAGGCAACCCCTATCTGTTTTTTACAGATGGGAAACTGAGGCACAAGTACAGTGACTTGCTTCAAAGTAGCACATTGAGTCAGTTGCAGAGCGGAGGCTAACACCTTGCTACGCTGGATTTCAGCATCCAACTGAATAAACAGAAACCATACTGCAAAGGAAAATTTGGCAATCTAACTAGCAGGCCTAGCTTTCCTCTTTGCACAGCGGGGTTTAAATGTGTACTGGGGCCTAGGTCTTTAAAGACATTTAGATGTCTCACTCTCCCTGCCCTCAATGAGAGTTAAGCACCTAAATACATCTGAGGATCTAGGCCCAGGTGACCAGAGACATGAGTTTGCTGGCCTCAGCATAGTGCCTAACAAAGGTCTGATCTCAACAAAAACCTACAGAGTGCGACAGCAGTGGGCACGATTCTAGTGACCCTAACGGGGCCCCTGTGGTTGGCACTTCAAAAACAAACTCTTTTTATTGATTAAATTGACTTAATTAAATGATCAGGTTAAAACTGTTAGACTATTTTCAGCTGAGCTAGGGTAAAACCCCTGTTCTGTTTAGGGATGGCAGTGTTACCTAGTGGTTAGAGCCTTGGACCCAGCATCAGGAGACCTGGGTTCTATTCTTGGCTCTGCCACTGGCCTGCTGGCTGACCCTGAGCAAGTCATGTCACCTCTTGTGCCTCCGTTTCCCCATCTATAAAATGGTGTTAATGATACTGACCTCCTTTGTAAAGTGCCTGGAGATCTGTGGAGGAAAAGTGCTCGATGTTGTTATTCTCTTAGAGACTTGCACTGCATCTTTTGCCATGAATTGTTGGCTTTTCTGATTAAAAAGTTAGACACAATCGTACAGAAGGCAATGTCACATACACCCCCTCTGGTGCTGGGGTTTGTCAACTGCTTCTGCTGCAGTGTGAAGGAAACAATGGACAACAACTTCAAGATGGAAATTTCAGATATTCTGTCATGTGATTGACATGTTCAGTACATCTCCCTGCCTGACTGGAAAGCGCAATAGAATAGCAAGAGTCCTGCATGTCAGATGTGAGGGGAAATGCAGTGCTAGCTCTTTAAAATTGGACCATGACAGGCTGGAAGAGTGGTGAGTGTGGGTGGGGGGGTGTTTTTTGCTTTCTTTTTGTTTGCAAGTGTGGGCTTGATACAGTATAATGCAATGGAATTCACCTTGCAGGGCAGAAAATAGTTTGCAGGACAGGAAGGACTGTATAGCAGCAGGACTGTCTGGCCCTGATTTGGATGATAAATGACCCTATCTCAGCTTGTAAACTCAGCTAAAAATCTCGCCGTCACCTGTGAGTTCTAGAATCCTACACGCTGCCTGAGTTTGACTTAAAGCCTTGGCATCTGTCAGGATTGTAGCCCTGACTTCGGAGGGCTGTGTAGAGACCCCAAACCTGCCATGGAGCTTGGGGAAAGGAGACCTCACAGTGCCTCTAGCATGAGTTTGGGCACTCACCCGTCAGGAGCATCGCTACTGTTAAAGGAGGAGGTGGATTTTTCCACTTCAGGAACAGTCCATGGGGAGGTGGCAACGGTCAGGTCCTTTTCTGGCGTCGTTGGCGGTGAGGTAGGAACAGCTGCAAATGAAAGCAGACAGAGCTGTATTACCACGCCCTTGTTTATCGATTTCCTGTTTGAGATGGCACCTGGTGCCTGGGCTATTAAAGCCCCTTGACGTGTGTACTAGCTAGGCCACTGCAAGCGGAGAAAGGTGGGGTGGTGTTGTTTTAACACAGTAGCTGTAATTCTGTATCCTTCTTCAGCCGCTGATGGCCCCCAGTGAGATAACGTAGCTTTGCAGTATGCCAAATAAAGGAACCTGAGGGACGAGACTGGAGTTGGACTGAGTTCTTGGGGAGCTAAGTGGAAGAGGTTTGGGGGGAACTCCAACAATATTGAGGGACTGGGGAGACTGAGCGAGACTTGGCTTCCTCTGCAGGGATCAGTGGTGGCAGCGGAGGAAGGAAATGAGACAGAACTATTCTGACATGAGCACATGGTGTTTAAATGCCTCATCCTGCATTATTGGCCAACAAGTGAGCAGATAGGCCCTGGCTTCTCCTCCCCTTCCCTCTGTACCTCTATCTCAGTCCTTATTCTTCCCCACTCCATTGAGATAGGAACATGGGAATCAGCACACTGAGGCAAATAAACTGTCCCTCTAGCCAGAGAGACTCCGGGAACTCGGGAATTGCGGTTCACTGATTGTTACTGGCCAGGCGAGGTTTCAACTGACAGAGTCCTCAGGAGTGTGCTGGCCAGGCAGACAAGCTGGTGTGCCAGGGCACTGACTCCTAGCTTAGCAGCAGCCACGCTGCTCATGGTGCTGGGTGACTGGCACAACACATCACACCCTTGAAGGACTTACCTGGGAAAACACACACATTGACAGAGACCATGCAGTCAAAGCCGCTCTTCTCTATCCCGCACCAGTAAACATCCTGGTCGCCCAGTGCCAGGTTCTCCATGGTCACAGTGAACGTGCACTGCGTGTGATTGTCTTGGATGGAGACTCTGTCCCCTGCCACCTCTGCCTCTGAACTGTTGGTCTGAACAGCTATGGAGCAGGATATCCACATTTCTCCTCTGCACCAGTATTTCTTATAGTTCTGGTACGCCTCGTTGTACTGGCACTGCACAGACACCGACCCTCCCACGGGGCCGCTCACCTCCCCAGGGCCAGTCAGAGCCCAACAGCCTGCAAAAGACAGAATTGCTTTCATTGCTTTCCTGCTGAGCAAAAACAAGTGACAAAGAGACACACTTCAGAACTAGTTAGCCAGATCGACCTTTTGTGCGTGGATATTCCTGTGTGGAAGGAGACAGCTGCTTTGTGGTGGATCTAAGGTGGTGAAAGCTGATAGCCTGGGCCTTAGAAGATCTGGGTCCAAGTCTCCAGTCCTCCACAGACTCTGTGTGACCCTGGGCAAGTTTCTTCACCTCTCTCTGCTTCAGTTCCCTTGGGGATAATAGTGCTTTCCTGCCACACAGGAGTGTTGTGCGGGTCGGTTTCACAAGAAATGTTTTGGTGGCCTCAGAATGCAGCCACCAATTCTTGCTGGGGGCCATTCTGACACGTTTCCCTAAAGTACTTAATTAACTTTAGGAAAAACAAATAAATATTTACATATCTATGTGCAAATCATTGTAATTCATTTAGGTAGGTTTTTATTGCAGACTCAGTAATAAAAATAATGTACAGTTGTCTCTATTCTTTACTGGACCTAGATAGAATAGAAACAAATCAGATGCTTTGCAGGTTCTTGTCTTTTGTTGTTGTTTCTTTTGCTTGTTTGGTTCCTTTTTTTAAGACTTGCCAGCTAGGAAGTCTGTTTCTGTGAAAAGTGATATCTGTATGTTTGTTAACACTGCTTTGCTTCTCATCTCCCCCCTGCCCTCCCCCACCCCATAAGATCATGGAATTTGTTCTCCTTTTGTGGCTTTTCAGATAGAAATACTCACTGCATTGGTCAGGTTTGTCAGCTGTGTCTAAGTGACTTAGGAGCCCAAGTCCCAGTGCCTTTCAGTGCCACTTGTTCTCCTGCGTCATGTGTGACATTGAAAACCCGACCTCACAATACTATTTAAAAAGCAAGCAAACAAAAAATAGGTGCATAACTGGTCTGCATCCTACTTGGAAGTGACTGCACTGGGGACGTTACTATCATCTGCAGAGCACTTGATTGCAGTGAAATTCCTTCTCAAACCAACTTGCCGCATGGGGGTTGAGGGAGGAGAGGAAAATGTGTTAAGGGAAGTTAGAGGACAATCCTCCAGAGCCATCGGTGGCAGGGAAGGGTACAATTATTAGACTTGGGGGAGGTAATTCCTCCCCCTATCTTAAAGGAAAAACTGTAGTACTAAGGTCCCTGGTTTGTGAGATCTTCCAAACCACTTCAACCCACTGCAGCATTGAAATGTTTTGGCTTTTAGGTAGGACATTTTCTCCAGGGCCATGGGGATTCCTGCAGGTTGGCTTTAAACTAGGACATTCTCTCCTGTTATCCGTTCAAACCTGTGCTTAACATCAGGCACTTGGGTGGGGGACCTGAGGGCAGAAATGATTAGCAGCCACAGCTCCTATTGCTCCAACAGGAGCAGATCTGCCTCCTGGGTCTATTTCTATTGACCTAAAGAATCCTGTCTCACCTGGCAAAAGAATCCAAGCCCGGACAAGGAAACTCCTCATGGTCCTGGTTCTTTCTTCAGACAGCAGAATGTGGACTATCAGCATATCCGGCGTGGTCTCAATGAAGGCAGGGCTCTGTGTTTTCTCGAATCTAAAATGTATTGACAAATGGATTTCATTTCAGACTTCCTTTCTCTTGACAGTTTCATTTCTTCCTAAACTCGTGGCAGCTGAATGCTCTCATTCTGTGGGGGTGGCTTTTTTAGAATGTGTCATTTCAACCGCCTTTATTTAGGGAAACCCAGATCTGTGTGCTGTTTCTGTTTCACAGTCCAGTCAAAGTCTAATTCTTAACTCCTGCACCCCTCCCAGAATGGAACATCTCAAAGTGCCCTCAAAGCACAAGTTTCCAGGGCTATCCAATGCCTAAAATGAGATACAAAGTGGGTGGATGGTTTTAGATTTAATAACCCCCAAGAAACCTAAACATATGGGTCTGATCCTGTGGGGTGCTAAGCATCAGCACCTTCAATTCCTGTTAGTCTGTGGGAGTTGAAGGCACCCATTGCAGAGACTTCTTAGACCTAGTAGGATCAGACTCAATATAGGGAGAAGGCAAATGTACTAAAAGTCAACACCACCACTAAAAATAAGCTGTCTCTGCTATATTCGTAATGGGCTGGACTCTGCTTTCACTTATACTCCAGCAGACCATTCATCAGATTTGCCTAGTGATTAGAATGTGAGAAGTGAGTGGAGGTGAATACCCGGCTGCGCACATGGTGTCGCCAGGAGGGCTTCAGCTTTCTCAGCTGTGGGATGCTGCTCTGAGAAACAGGAGAGATGGGGCCCACCTATCAAGGAAGGGAGGAGTATCTGCAGAGACAGAACGGTCACAAATCTTCTATCAAAAAGCTTCGTTGATGGAAAATGGCTTTTTGAGGGGAAAGAATTTTTCCCATACATTTCCCTTTTCATCACAATTGTTTGGGTTTTCATAAAAATATTGACATTTTCTACGTTCAGAAGCTGAATGTTTGGGTGCTTTATTTTGGTGAAAACATAAAAGATGACAACAAAAATGAGAATTTCTGTTTTTGCATCATTGTTCGTTTGTGCAGGGGGATAATTTCCTGACCCTCTCTGGTGGTGTATCTCTCCCTGTATCTAAAGTGTTCAGAACTTCATTGTAACGATATTGTACAGGAACATCTCAGTCTCCTGCTCTGTAACCAAAGGTAGATAACACAGTTGAGGGACTGACTCTATTTAAACCGCATTAACCACAATAGTATTAGTGCCTCGCTGTTGTCTTTGCTCTCAACACAACATTAAAAGTAAGAGGAAACCGCATGAACACAGTTGGGTTCCAAACAACCACGTATTTACTAACGATATACAACACCGAGCTAGATATACACTTCTGTTATAGAAGTCAGGGAGACCCATGTGAGGTCTCCCCGCTATTTAAATGGATACTGCCCAATTCCTGTACACCTACATGCACTAGAACTCCAGCTGTATGTGATCATCATTCCCTTATAACTCTCGCCCAATGCTGGGTTAATAATCTAGTTGCAGCCCTGCACATCAACTGTCCTTATGAAAATTCTCCCTTACTGTGACATTCCCCAGGTACAACCTGAACTGCTGTGTTCTCTCAATTCTCCAGCCTCGGGCACCTTTTAAATTGCTTCACTGTGAGAGCAACTGCTCCTGGTTTGCTCACATCCAGCCTCCAGCATGAAAATCACTCTCAGGTATATTATATGAGTGCTATGCCAGCCACTCATGAATTACACTACAGGGAAACACCAGCAAACTCCCAGTCCCAGACTTTCCCCCAGAAATGTGTCTTGCACTTCCCAGCACTCTCCTGGACAATACAAGCTCATATAAATCCGTCATTTATCAATAGAAAATGCTATGCACAAATCCTGTCATCCCAAATGGAGTTTCCCAAATGCTTCAATCCAAACACACTGGTTTAGAAAAACATGTTTATTGACTACAGAAGGAAAGATCTTAATGATCACAAGTAACGAGACATAAAAGTCAGCATTGGTTACAAAGAAATAAAAGGTAAAATGCGACTAATACCTAACTTACCAGGCTAAATGAATTCAAAGCAAAGCTTTCTCTCATCACATGCTTTTTAAGTCTTACTGGCTGGATGCCTTTCATCCAGGACCTCTCCTCCTGTCCAGTGCTCCTTTCCTTATCCTTCGGGTATTGTTGATGCTGTTAGCAGGGAGAAAGGGAGGAAGAAAACCTTTGGAGCATTTGCCTTCTCCTCTTATAGCCATTTCTGTTTCACAAGAATTCATCTTCAGCTGAGATTCAGGAAACAGAAGGTCTGAGAAGACAGAAAACCCCAGCTGTTTGTTTGTCAAAATGTAGATTTCTCACTCACCTCCTTCTTCCTGCCAAAGAAGAAGAGGCCATCTCATTTTGTTGACAATTGGCTGAGGCATCAATTTGCCTTTTGTCTGTGAGAACTTGGAACATGTCTCAGGAATGTTATGCAGTAGGATCTTGTAACTTTACATACAGTGTTGCCACCCATATTTTATTTGACGATCAGCAGATTATGAGCTTGCAAATGATACCTCGCAAAGCATACTTTGTACAAAAATGATCATCATCTTGCAGAAATGGTGAACATAAGGGTACAGACTGTCACACTTATCCACTCCACTGGAGACTTAGGTTGTTAGTATCGTGCAGAAATTACATGTTGAGTTCATTCGGGTGCACCAAAGAAGGAACTCAAATTCCACAAGAAAAGTATTGAATTCTAGAAATCTAGGGCTGTATCTGTTAGCAGGAAGTAGTGTGGTTGTGTGAAATGCAATGTCAGTATTTTCTGCATTAGCCACAAAATTCCTTTTTCAAAACCAGAACAACAACCCCAAAACAAAACCGAACACAAAAGGAGTTTTCCCTTCTAATTGGAGAAGTGCTGAACATACCACCTGGCAGTCTATCCTACCTGTATCACATTTCATTCCTATAAGCACGGCCCACTGGTATTCTGCACCTGCTGTTCCTTCCCATATTCTAGAACCTAAACTTTCATTTAAAAAAGAAAACCCTTCCTATTTCCAGCCTTTATTATTGCAGAGAACTTTTGAAAACATGAGCCAAAGTATAAACTGATACAGCAGTGTGAGAAGGCAGCCTGAAAGAATAGCTCACATATGAGCTGCCACATTGTTTGCAATCTGATGTTAATTCTGAAACCTAATGGTGGCACAATGTCAAAGTGTTTCTGCTCTTCTTTACTGCACCGAAAGTTGGCGCTCTCAGAGGTCTATGTCCTGTGACTGAGCTTTTTATTGCTTACCTTCAGGTAGAAGAATGAAAAGCAGGTAAACAAATCCTCCATTCCAGATGCTGCTGACATTAAAATCCCCTTATTTTCTAGATGTACTGCAGATCTCCCCCTTTCAGCCAGACACACTTGCTGAAAAGATCTACTTGAGGTAAATGAGTTTTTCAAATCTCTTCCATTTTATTAACTTAAACCCTCCCCCCCTCCCCCCCCCAAGAAGAGACCTGTGGCTAGTGGTGAGTGTCTGCGACAGCCGCTTTCACCAGCTTGGCGTCTCCTCTCACCTGTGAAGCAACAGATCTAGAGTGCTATGTAAAGGCAGAGTTATTAGAAACCAGGTCTTATAATGGGGAAGTGTCAGGCATCTTTATGTATAGGTGACGCTACCCCCACTGCCTACAATGAGATAAGTGACAAAATTCTCAACATGCACCGACAATGAAATGAAAGTGCTGACTGCCCCTTTCATCGCTGGCGCACCTCTGCATGAGCAATGGTCCAGAGCAGGGATACCGCTGGGATTCACTAGGTGGTGAATAAGTTAGGTGGGGCCTCAGGGAGATGGAAAGTGAGAAAGTCCAAATGATTTCATCGGCTAGAAGGAAAAGAAGGGGACTTAGCAGTTAGGTAGGGTTAAAGGGTTTTGTCACTGGGAGGAGAACTGAGCCCTATATGATAGGAGTGTGCGGGAGGGTGTCATGGCATGCAAACTGGAATGGGTGGAAGCTGGGACTTCTGTTCCCTAGAGGAATGACAGATGTGCAACAGGGAGAGGTCTGAGTAGTTTGGAGGGAGGAGGGAAGTGCATGATCTCCTGTCCATATATGACCTTGCTCAGGCTCCTGGATGGGCTTGTAGAGCAGAAGGCTTCCCTTCTTTCTAACCTATGCACTGTGGTTCACGGATGGGTGGACATAGGAAACTTAGTTCACAGGTTGTACATTAAACAGGTTGTCTGTCTTCTCTCCATGCTTTGGGCCTGAAGTCTCCAAAGGCATAGGTCATGCACAGCTCCACTCCTGGCATGTGTTTAATATTAAACACTAAAATGCCAGATCACCACGTTGAAATTAAGTGCATGAAGCAATCTGGGTTGGTGCCACAAAGGGGTTTAAATGAGACTCCATGCAGAAAGGGGATTCAAACAACAAAATAAGCACTTTCTGGCAGTGCTGCAAACAAGCTCTCAAAAGGGGTTAGAAGTGAACTGAGAGAAAAGTGAACTAAGAGATGATAGAGCTGGACAGAGAAGCCCTTGAGTGCTGAAACAAGGAGTCCTATTCCACTACGAGCTGTGATTTTTATACCATGTAATGCAAATATATGTCATGTCAGTTCAGAATGGTATGAAAAATAGATCAGAGCAAAACAATTCAAATGGAAACAAATGCAGCAGAAATCAGGACTGCAATCACATCGCTTGTTCACATTTCATCACATTCTGAAAAACTATATATGAAACCTGTATTCCCTCATCCACCTTGTGTCTCTCTCTATCAAACAAACGCAAACACCGCTACCCTGCTACCTTCCCCTCTTAGTATCTTAGTGTCACTTAGCTTGCAAGCATCTAGGGTCTGAGAGTGTCCATCAATATTTATTTGCCTTCTGCTGCATGCAGCACACTGCTGCTGCCTGAGAAATTAAAAAAAAAATTATTAAAGTTGGATTGGAACTGTGTTGTGATGAAGAATGACATGCAGGCTAATTAATCACTAGGGGGCAGCACTGTACTTTGCAGACTTGACTGAACTCATCACTCTGATGTGCCAGTGACAGGTACACTTTACAG
Organism: Chelonia mydas; assembly: GCF_015237465.2. Lineage (NCBI taxonomy): Eukaryota > Metazoa > Chordata > Testudines > Cheloniidae > Chelonia > Chelonia mydas. The sequence goes on from NC_051254.2 coordinate 13,857,920, forward strand.
TTTCACTGTGAGCAGTGAGAGGGACCTCTTGTGCTTGATGCCCCCCTGTGGGGAGGAGAGGCATTCATACACGAGTCATGTCTCGTGATACTGGGGAGGGACACAATGTAAAGGTGGGGGCACGTGACCACCCCATGTGCCTCCTTTGGGAAGAACTTCCAGCCCCACCTCCCTGGGCCAGGGCAGCCCATCCAGCTGGTTCCTGAGAGCTGGGGCCCCAGGAGTGGGGAGCATGTGCCTCTGGGCCTGGCTGGGGCTGGCCGAGTCCAGGCTGAGCAGAGGCCAGGGAACCTTCTCCTAGTGCCTCCCCCAGTGACCCCCACCCTGCGCCGACCCTGGGGACGGCCACACTCCACCAGTTACCTGTGGGGTGGGGACTCTGTCTTCTTGCTGCACCTCTCCCCACCCCCGGCACATTCAGCCCCTGTCCCTGGCAGCTGGGCCAGATGGGGAGCAGGACAGAGCACTTCTCATGGGGCTGAAGGTGGCTGCTCTGGGTCACTGCTCTGTTCCCCGGCTTCCGCTCCCCACCCAGTCCTGGCTGCCTGGGACAGGGGCTGAACAAGCGGGGAATGTGCTGGGAGGGGAGGATGCTCTGACTCGCTGGGCCCATGTCCTTGGCAGCTGGGCCCAGGTGGGGAGTGGAAGCCGCCACCTCCCCAGCCAGGCTCTCACAGGCAGCCACTGCACTGCACAGAGCAGCTACCTGGAGTGGCCAGCTTGAGAAGCAGCCGGGCCCACCCCTTCCACTCCCCACCTGGGTCTGGATGCCAGAGACAGGGGCCGAATGTGCCGAGGAGCAGGCACAGTGGAAGAAGGGTAGAGCCTCTCTCCTTCCCCCCACCTCTGGCAGGTCAAGCAGAAATCTGAGGGGGCACTTGCCCCTGCATGCCCCCCACACACACTTGTTCCCTGTGCTTCTTAGCATATGCAAAACGTGCCTCAGGGAGCACATGACCAGGATTCATCACTGAATTTGGTCTGCTGGTTGGATCATTAGCTTCCCTGGCCCAGGCCGGGACTGACATGGAGCACGACATGAACATTGATTCATGCCCCCTGGAGAAGCTAGTATAAAATCTCTGTGTACATCTCAGGAAATAATCCTCGTCCACTTAATCTTTAGTCCTGCCACTCTGGGCTTGAGGAGAGGCCCCATTTGGATTGGCCTTCCTGGCCGTAGCCTGGATCTGCTTTGCTCTAGCACTTAGGGGTTGTCCATAAATGACACAACACATTTTTGGTTTTTATAAAGGCCCTCCTATGCCTTCTAACACTGAAATAAACATGCAAAATTGAGGACCCTTCCCCCCCCCAAAAAATGCCCTAAATAATTTATGGACAGCCCCTTACTGCTAAAAGCCTTCCTTCTCCACTTGGACAGCTCCATTAGCACGGGGGGGGCAGTCCAGCCCCCCACTAGGACTGGTGGGATTTTCTTTTCATCAAACTATTTCAACTCAATCTTTGAAAACTTCCATTCGGGTCAAACTTTTCTGGGCTACCAAAGACAAAAATCAGAAACTGGAACCCAACTTTTCGGCGGTAAACTCTCTTGAGGGGATTCAGTTTTCAGCCATTTCCACCCAAAGTTTTTATTAATTATTATTATTATTATTATTATTATTAATTTTATTTTATTATTTATTATTATTTCCCCTTGGAGGGGGCGGAAACTTTCTTTGTGGGGGGGAAAGGGGCACAAGCCCTTTTGCATTTAGTTATCGTTTTAATTTCCCGAAAAAAGCCACTGACCCTGTTGGACCCGCGCTCCTCTGCGAAGCTGCCCACCCCGGGGAACGAGCTGCGCAAGCAGCGCGGGGACCTTGAGCTGGGATCTGTCCTTGGTCCTGGGCCGGTCCCGCGGGAAGGCGCGGCCGGGCGGGAGCTGTCTATGGTGCTGAACTCCGGGGGACGGGGGGATCAACTCTTCGCTAGCTCCCATTCAACGCATCTCCTTCCAGTCCCTTCAGGATCTACCAGCAAAGGGCATTTCAGTCTCCCAAGGGACTCAGATGCTCTGGGGAGGAGGCATTTTAATACTCTGACCGCCCCAGGCCGGCCTCACGTCTCCCCCTCACCCCCAGGGATGGGCGTGTTTCCTTCTGTCTCCCCCACCCCTCACTCCTCCCTTGTCACGCGGCTCTTGAGCAATCCGGCTGCTCCGTGCGCGCCTGTGTGCACAGGGGGTGAGACGGGAATGAAGGCGGTCATTGGTTCGGGTGCTGTGAGCTAGGTACTATCCCTAACTACTCACTTCACCTCTAGGCACCTACAGCTTTTCTGCCCAACTTACGTGCTATAAAATAACTATTCCTTGGGGACATTGCATGTGCCCTTTTTATTTTGTGTGTTTTCTTTGTGGACTTTTCTATAGCACCCAGCCCTATAGTATCTGCCCACCATAAGCACAGTAATGGATTTATCCTTGCCACACCCCCCATAAGGTAGGTGCATATTAGTGTCCCCATTTCCGTAGCTATCTCGTCAGCAATGCTTACGGAAGCTTTAGTTGTAATATAGTCGTGCCTAGAGACACCAGAGGTGTTCAGTCCCTCAGTGTGCTAAGCACTGGACGTACATGGACTGTAAATTACTAAGGGCAGGGACTGTCTCTTCCTAAATAGACTAAGGTGGGGCGAAAGGAAGTAATATTATCTCCATTTTACAGTTTCACAGAAATATTAAGTGACTTTCCCAAAGTCCCAGCAGAAGCCAGCGCTCCTATGTCCTCATCTGGTGAAAGCCTTAACTACAAGACCATCCCATCCTTCCTTGTAACCTTGGTTAATGCTTCTTACAATCCCACAGCCCACGTTCTACTGCTCTGAACACTTTCGCATTTCTGGAAAGGAGGATTCACTCCTATTCTGCATCTTCAGGTGAAGGACCAAAGTCAACCTTTGTCGTGTTTGTTCCCAACTTGCTGGAGGCTCTGTGTTCCCTGCCCTCCCTCTTGAAAACCAAACTCACGAAAGGTGGGGATGACAAATGCAACCAGACGTGATCCGAGATGTTTTTCATGACCTTCAAAGTTTGCTCAGTTGCAGAATTGAACAACCTGGGCCTTACAGGGAAGCTATTGAGGAAAGAAAGCAGCTTTGCTGTTCAATGTGTGACAGAGGAAAGGGAAGGCTAATAAGTTGTTTCTTATTTTAGTGCCTTGCACTGAAGTAAGACCGGATTTCTTTTATTATTATTGAACAATCATCAGGTGTCTCTTGCTGTTGGCTAAAACCTCTAAAACAATAAACAAGCAAGGCTCCAGAGCTTTGGAGTTCCAAGAGAGAGCTTTATAAACCTCGTGTCAAATCCGGCAGCCTTTCATCAGTGGTGCTGGACAGGCACCGCAACAGTGAGCGGTGAATATTCATTTCAGCACAAGACTCGGACTCTTAGGCACTGAGCAATGGACTGAGACCTGGAGGCTGCTCCTAACAGTGAGAACAGCCACCTTTACCTTTGTCACTAAGGGTATGTCTTCAGTGGAGCTGGAAGGTGTAACCTCCAGCTTGAGAAGTCATACCCACACTAGTGCCGATCAAGCTAGCATGCTAAAAATAGAATGTAGCCACAGTGGTGTGAATGGTGGGACAGGCTAACTGCCATGCTAAAATCCCATCCAAGACCTTAGGCGTGTACTTGGCTGCCTGGCCCCACCCACTGTTTGTGCCACTGTGGCTACACTTCTTGTTTTAGTGTGCTAGCTTGATCAGCACTAATGTGGGGATGTCTCCTTGAGCTGGAAATTACACCTCCCATGCCAGTATTGACATACCCAAAGTCTCCTGATCCATCCTTGCAGGCTTTAGCACTGAGCCCTGTTAGGTGAGTGTGCTTTTCTCTGGTTTTTGTCTATCTTCTATCTACATTGTTCCAAGTGGCGGTGAAGTGCAGCTAGAAATTGAATGTCACTTTAATGCTGCAGCATAGGTGCTAACTGAATGCCCCAGGAATGAGGGGATTTCTATCCCTGGGCAAGGCTAACTGGGCAAGAGGTTCCCAAGGTCATAAACAGGGATGCAGCCTCTGCTATAGCCATATATTATGGACAATTGACTGGAGGTCCTGATCCAAAGACCAACAAAGTCAACGTGACTCTCTTCCACTGACTTCACTGGGCCTTGGATCAGGCCCGTGTTTAAAGGCACTGTGGTAATCACTTGCCCGCTTTTTATCTGAGCCAGACACTCTGTACATTGCTCAAGTTCAGATGCCAGAATGAGCTGGCTGCTCTTTAAATTTGACAATTGACATAATAATAACAATTAACCTAATTGCATAACATGCGGCACTTGACCTGGATTTGTACTAGCGCTTAATAGAAGCTCAGCAGCTCTGTGCTAGTGAAGAGAACAAATGCCCAGGGACTTGCGAGCAGTTCCGTGGCCATATGTAGGTGCAGAACTCTGGTAGGAATTGTTGTTAAAATGCACATGTATTTCCGTGCCCTAATTAACATAGTTAATTACTCTCCAGGGGCTGTAAAGCAGCAAGTGCTTCCTTTTTCTTGTGGAGCTTTCAAAAAAAGCATTTAAAATGGTTCAGCTTAAAGCCTATTATAGCTGCCTGCTTAATCATGCAAATATTATTTCCTTTTTCAAGAAAGCACGGCTTTTTAGTCAGTAGCCACTCACACTGCTACTGGAAAATAATTGCATCAGATCCCAGTTTAGGCCTTGATCCTGCAAATACACACCCAGGCTTAACTTTACCAACGTGAGGAGCCCTATTGAAGTCTATGGAACTACTTCCATGCTTCAAGTTAAGTGTTTGCAGGTTCGGGGCCTTCGTGCTTCAGTTGCGAACTAGGGACAGCTGGCAAATGGGCAATTAGGACAACTAGCACTGAGTTCCTCACTAACGGGACCTGGATCCTGTTCCTGTCACACCCTGAGTGATATCGAAATCAGTGGGAGTTGAGTGCTTAGCATGAAGCTCACAGCTCTACTAAAGCTTCCCAGTCCCGAGCTGCATCAGCCCCAGTCATCTCCCCTCTGCTGAGACTGTCAATCATGTGGAACTGCTTAGTGGTCTTGTAGATATCACAAGTGCCTGGGAGGATGACCAAAGTCGCTATCACTTGGAGCCTGTATTGGATTTGGGCTCCTGTTTCCAGAGGTAAAAGGCCTGTACTTTAATATTCTGTTAAGCCAGTGATGTGCCTCTATTAAGAGGGAGAGAGGGGAGGCTGTCTGCCAGAGCAAGCAGGTAATACCATTAAACTGGGATGTAAAGCCATAAGGTAGGAGAAATAGCTCTTCTGAAATGCTAAAGTGGAATTCCTGCCTGTGGATCCAGTTCACTGCAATTTGCTCATCTCTCCACTGAAGAGCTCCTAGTCTGAGTCGGGACAGAATTGTCTTCATTCTTGACAAGAATATATGGGCTGAATGTTCACACTATCCAAAGTGAAACCTCTTTATTTTCCCCCAGGAGTGTGAAACAGAAACACATTCTGTTATTGGTGACAAATGAGAACACGGCATGTCATGATCAGCTAACACCTGCTCATATCCAGCAGCACCTCTGCTGCCAAGATTTCCAGCCGCTGGGAATGACCGTTACCTGATCATTTGACAATAAAGTGAAAGGCTAGAACGACTAGCTGAATCTGCCCCCTTAGCTGTGAAATGCCAGCTCCATGGGCCATCTAGCCCAGTTTCCTGGCTCTCACAGTGATCAGCACCCGATATTTCAAGAAATCCAGTTGTAGACAATTACTGAATAACCCCTGCAAGAAAAGATGTCTTCTCTCTCCCACCCCCCATCCCAAACACTTAGGGACTGATTTTGAAAGGCTTTTAAGTGCTTGAGGATGCAGGTAAGCTTGGGATTTTCCAAAACACCTAGGCACCCAATTCCTTCTGGTTTCTGTGACAGGTGCTTTTGGAAGTCCTGATTCCTATCTGCCTCTTTAGGCACTGCCTTTCCAAAATCCGGCCTTTAGGGTTTATATTCCTGTTAGCCGATGGCCAGGGATGTTTGGTGAGGTGCCAGCTATGCCCGTTTATACCATCCGTGACTTTAACCGCTAGGACGCACTGTCCCTTCGCGGCGGGCAGCCCGGGCTAGGCTGACGGATGCCCCAAGGTCCTAACCACCCGTGACTTTAACTGCTAGAGCTCAGAGCTCCTTCGCAGCGGGCAGTCAACACTGACTGACAGGTGCCCCAATGGCAGCACTAAGAGCCTCTCCACACCCGTGACTTTAACTGCTAGAGCTCAGAGCTCCTTCGCAGCGGGCAGCCAGGATTGACTGACAGGTGCCCCAAGAGTTTGCCCCGTGGAGGCGGCACAACTCAACGCTAGGCTCTTAGTACTCTCACCTAATGGCCAGGCTTTATAGCCAAAACGGCTGAGGTTCTTTAATTGTGTTGGCTGCTTTACAGTAAACCAGAGAAACAAGTCAGGCTTATGCACAATGGTTACCAAAATTTATTAAACTAGATTCTAATCATGTGGTTACAAAATTGCTAGTGCCTACTTATTTAAATGTAGAGATGTTACACACACAAACAAGTTACAAAACAGAAGCCACAATCCCAAAGAAAAGAAAACAAAGTATAGAGCTCTATTTCAAAATATGTGTACACTAAAGATAGGAGATCAGGTGTGGGTGCTTCTTACCCTCCTTGCATCTCTCGATTCCAGCGGTGCCAAGCCAGGATCGGTCACTCAATTCCGCGGAAAGACGAATAAGGGACAAGGCTTAGGGACCCTCTTAGCTGCAGGAGCCTTGGGAGGCTGTCACTTATCTGACCAGCAGATAGATAGTGAAAAGCACTCAAAAATCATGGTGCTGTAGGTCCCATACTTATACCTCTGTACTCCTTTATTCTCTTTCTCCTTTCTTATGCCAAATTGGGGCTGGTCTGTCTGGGCGACGCCAGCTCTCGCAAGAGTAGTTCACACTTGCAAGGGAGAAACAATAAGTTTCGACTACTGGACACTTCTTTTATCAGGGTAAATATTTTCCCACCTAGGATGTTGGGGTGTGTGCATCACGCTATTTAGTAGGGGCTAAGAGCCATGTCTGTCACAGCTTCTCTGTCTGCTGTGAGCCTAATCGTTGTATATGTTCCCAGAGGCACATTGTCACAGCACACCTGTGCTTCTCACAGCTTCAAAGGCTGTGCTGGAATTTATGTTGAGTGCCCTGTTGTTTTGGCTCCCGTGTGTTTCCAGCAATGCTGGTCTGAGGGGGGGCTGGCTGTCTGGCTACAATTCCCTCCGTTTTATTTACCCCATCTCATGTACTTGTCAGAGTCTCATCATTTTCCATGCAAATGGCCAGCCTTTTCTGAGTCTTCCTGTGCCCTTGGCTTCATTGGTCTCTGTGTGGCAGTGAATTCCATAGGTTAACTGTGGGGCTTTTGCAAAATAGTGTTTTTTCAGGTTTTTTTCTATTTGGTTGTTTTTCATCTTCAGTTAAATTGTCCTTGTATTGTTCATCTAAGAATGGGGGTAGACAGAAGTTTCCAGTTTACCTTCTCTAGGACAAACACATATTCTCTGATTTCTATCTTCAGACCCCACCACTAACAACCAGAAAAAACTGTAATGATTTGCCAGACCCACATGATCTTTATTTTATTAGTAAAACTAATAAGGCACCCAGGAGAGTGCGGGTTTTAATGTGTTTTATATTGTTTGTAAATTGAACTCTCTAGCCAGCAAAGGGTTAAGGGTTAGGAATTGTGTTGAGAGGAGTACTTAAATACATAGGATTAACCCTGGCCCTATTGTAGTCAATAGGAATATTGCCACTGACTTCCAGTGAGCCAGAATGTCACCTATAGAGTAGACAGCACTGGTTCTACAACTCCTAACCCCATTTAGAGATTACAGCCCTCTTACCTACCGTTTTCTATGGCAAGGGATCAAAACAAGAACAGTGAAGAAAACGGACCAGAAACTACTGCCTTAAATGTAGCTTTTCCTCTTGTGCCTGCGCTGCTCTGGGTAACCGGAAAGTAATGAAACTGATCAGTTTACATTTTGTTAGGCCAATAAAACAAACTTAATGTCGAGCCAAATGGCAAATAAATGAACCATGCACTTTCTTTCTGCTTTGAGAGAAGCCAGGGCAAGGATGCAGCCTGTCTTCATCGATTTCAGCTGACTAGTACTTAATTAGGAACATGAGCTGTTCAGTGGGCTACATGGATTCTCTGCTTAGGCCTACGGCTAGCAGGGAGAGGGGTTCTGTGTCGGGACAGAGGGGTGGGGGCTCATTGGTCCCTAATTGGAGGAATATGCTTTGTAGTCCTTGTCAGGCAGGCTTGAGGCCGCCGAACTCTGGTAAAATCAGCTTTGTGATGCACTATATATCTCATGGGCTTGATCCTTATCTGCTATCAGTCCATTTAACTTAATGGGACTAAGCCTGTTTACACCAGCTCAAGGTATGAGGCTGTATTTGCTTCTCATTACTACGATCTGTCTTTTGCTAGCAATATATTGTATCTTGAAACTGAATTACAGTTGACAATATCATGAGCGCTGTCTTGCTCCAGAGTGCTATGAAACATTCCCAGGCTGGATTTGGCCCTCGACAACTCCACTTAATTCTGAAGGTAACACCATTCTCCCTGTTAGACCCTCAAAGCTTCACACTGGAGAAAAGTCCTAGAAAAAGCTGTTCCTTTCTCAAGATTTTTTTGTAAAGGGAAAACACATCTTTTTGCAGGCCTGCACAGCCGGGGGAGACCTTTACCCTGAATAAAACCTCTCTGCTGTGATTGAAATAGAAAGGCACAACCCAGGCAAAGATCCTCTCCAGGTGAGCTATCTTACATTATCAGTTACCCCCTGAGAAGGAATAACATAGAGGAGCTTGATAGGATCACTTACCCTTCAGTACTGCAAGGAAGTGAGGGTAGATGGAGTTCTCGGGGGTGAAGTTCATGCTTGTGCTAATACAAGGCCTCTGCACCACTTAAGTTCCCAGAACTAGGTTTAAGTGCTGCCTAGTACTTGTGTTAGCCCTCCACATGGGGATGACTTTAACCCTAGGTGAGTCTGAGCATGCGTAAGGGCAGAGTTTGGACACATGGACGTGAATCCCATTGACTTCGTTGGGAAACGTAGGTACTTATTTGAGGACAAAATTTAGCCACCGGTAAATACTATTTTATATAAACTGTTAAAATTGTGCTCTCTTACACTGGGGTCAATCCAGAGTACTGCTATTGACTGCCGCGGATGTGCTGGAGAGTCACACTGATGGAGCAGATAGCAGATTTTGGCCCACATGTTTTGTTTAACCTTGCGGGCTTCTATAAATAACTGTAAATATCCCAAACAGAAAAGGAGGACTTGTGGCACCTTAGAGACTAACTAATTGATTTGAGCATAAGCTTTCGAGAGCTACAGCTCACTTCATCGGATGCTCAAATAAATTGGTTAGTCTCTAAGGTGCCACAAGTCCTCCTTTTCTTTTTGTAGATACAGACTAACACGGCTGCTACTCTGAAACCTGTAAATATCCCAGTTCAGGATCCCAGTGTGTTTGCCTCAGGACTGACCGAAACCTAGCGTTGTCAGTGGAAAGACTCACGTTGACTTCAATGGGCTTTGGATCAGATCCTTAAAACATTACATGGGAAAGGAAAAAGACCTGTGCGTATGGAGAATGAGCCTGTTCCCACTGAAGTCAATTACAGTCTTGCCTCAGGATCGGTCCCATGCTGGAAACCATATAAATCTGGTTTACTTTCTTTGAAAGAGCTCTGCATGAGGCAAACTGAGATGTCAGTTCTGTAACTTTTAAATGATCACGTCCTGACACCATTTTTAAGGTATTGCACTCTGTCAGTGCTCTTTAATAGGTCTTAGATTTTTGGATCAATGTTGTGTGTCAGTTCAATATATCCTAAGCTGTAGGAGTAATATTTTTATGTCTGACTTCAGTGTCACTTCTTGGTTATGGAAAACATAAAGGGCTCTCCCTGTTTTTTTTCCTGTTGCTGCTGAGGCTGATCATCTGACCTGGCAGAAACATTTATGCTGTCAGAGGAATTAATAGAGAGAGGTAATTAGCATTGTCAGGAACAGGCCGTGAAACAGCAGATTACATGGGTGCAGATGGTTTTGGAATCCGTTTCTGTTTTTCTTGCTTGGGGTCCTTCTGTTGACCTGGAAGGAGAGAGATCTGTGGACTGAAGCCCAATTAAGCTGTGATTTGATTTTTAAATAAACTTCTCATTACAGATATATTTGCTGCAATTAAGCTTTAAGCATCAGCTCTCTCCAAAGAGTTTCAGAAAGGAATAAAGGGATCTAAACAAGATATTGCCTAATTAAAATAAAATCTTAAAACAAATTAATCCTCTTTCCAAATAAATACAGTTTTTATTTTTCACTTCAAACATGCCTCTAATCCTGGTATTTAAATATCGTGGATTTTAAATGAAATATGACCCAGTAGATTAACTGTCCAACTCGTCTTCTAAGATACATCAGCCAAACATCTGGCTCGCACTCCATTGCTTTGTGCCACTCTCACACAGCAAAGCAGATGGAGAACTGGCCTGACTGGCTACCGTAAAGGAAATCTCCAAGTATCCTACCGCTAGTATAGTGGCTCTGTGCAACCACTTTCCCACAGTCAAATGGCCATTCCCAGGGAGAAGGGATACGGCCAGGGTGCCTCTGCTCTCTGGCTATCCTCAGCTGCTAATGTGATCCATGCAGTTAGTTAGAGGAGAGTTTAAGCAAACTTTGGGCAACTTCAGGATGTGGGGATAGCTAAGGTGGATTAAAGCCACTTTCAGACCCCTCCTATCCACTTCTCAGTACTGTGCTAAGCACAACTCAACCAGGCCAAAGAATCTGGCTTTGTGTGTCCAACTCAATATCGCATTATGTGCAATTTAGCTTCTTCATCAGGCTGTTGGGCCCAGCCTTACAGTGGATTATTGTTAATCTTCATCCATGTCAAAATATATATCTCAAACGTTCCCTGTTAGCTAACAGAATATAACTGGTTTCAGAATAGCAGCCGTGTTAGTCTGTATTTGCAAAAAGAAAAGGAGTACTTGTGGCACCTTAGAGACTAACAAATTTATTTGAGCATAAGCTTTCGTGAGCTACAGCTCACTGATGCAGCTTGTCCTTGAGAAGGAGGGGGGTTTCTGTTTATAAAGTGTTCCCCCCTCAAATGCTTGAGGCATTGCACAGAATAACAAAAACTTAATACAAATATAACTGAAAATCACAGTCTTAAAATGCGAAGTGATAATATGAACCAAGAGGGTCTACATGCAAGAAGGGGTGGGGGAAAGGGTGAGGCTGGAAAGGTAATAAATACTGGGACAACCTAATGAAAAGGAGCCTACCAGCTTGGCATGTTTTAAATTGGTAGGCTTAATTGAGAGGGGAGAGACGGATGTTGGGCATGCTGAGGGTGGAAGATATCCCCACATGCTACTGTCCACCTCAACAAAGGTACAATCATCTTCCAACCAGAGACATGACAGTGGCATCCATGAAAAGGCAGGTGGGATTGGAGCACACCTTCTCTTCAAGGAGGAGGTCTCAAATGCAGCCAGACCCTGTGCAGATAGGATCTGAAAAGCTAACAGGGTCCACTTCAAATCTCTGTGCTACTCCCTATAGGCAACTTGAGTAAATAACAAAGGGCGGGTGCACTGTGATTGCACTACCCCAACCCAATGGACAGATGTGAGGTTGTATTCTGAGCAAGCGGCAAGTGATGGAGGTGCAGTGCTCCGAGTCCTGGGAAGAGGTAATCCAGCCTCCTGGTCAAAAAGGCACTGCTGCTAACTTGTTATGGGACAAAGGCCGGTGTCTGTACAACACCGGGCACGCTGTGATCCTGCACAATGGGGGCCTTTGTGTGCTATTACAATACACCTGCCTACTCCTGCTAATAGTCCTATGCAATCGGCACATGTATACTAGCATGATAGAGTATTGCACTCAGAATGCCCATGGTCCATGTAGCACCGTGGCCAGTATCGTATGCTTCAGGGGAAAACACAAGAAACGTCAGAGTGAATAACTTGCTCATCGGAGAAAATTTTTCTGAGCCCCCATCAAATAGTGGCTAGTTTGTGCCTCGAAGCATGAGAGTTTACACCCTTCATATTTTTTTAAGCTTCTTTAACGTAACTTTGGAAATGCTCATTATCCTTTAAATGTCTAACATTTAGACATAGAGACACTATCCCTATAAATGCAGTCATTCTGAGCTCTTAGCCTCAGTGCTACCTTGTGGCAGTGAGTTCTGCAGGTTAATTATATGTTGTGGAAACAAATGACAATAAAACAGAACAAAACCAACCCTTTAACAGCTTTTAAATTGCTACCTTTCACTTTCATCAAATTGTTCCTGTATTTTGAGAGCAGTCACATAGGGATTCCTGGTATATCTTCTCAGTACAAGTCATTTATTTTTGTATGACTCTAAATCATCTCCTTTCTTGTCTTCTCTCTAAACAGTTCTCATCTTCTTTATTGAAGGCCCTCCAGTCATGTTGTTTGCCCATCTTTGAACCTCTTTCTTTACTGAGAAAATAGGTGGGTGGATAAATAGCACATAAAGCAAGTGAAGGAAGAAAAGCTTCAGAGAACATATTTAAAATGACATGAAGGAACAGAAAATTCTCTTCAAAAGTGTAAGGGGTGTGCAGGAAGGAGGGAACCCTAAGGAAGTCAAGGAACAGACAAGTTTCAAAAGTAAAAATAAAGAATGAAGACATCTTGCAGCATCAGCAAGATACATGGAGATCCTGGAGAGAGACAAAATCACCAGAGATGTTGAGAGGATACCAGCAATGATCAAAGAATTAGTCTAAAGACTGGCTAAACTTCAGGGACAAGCTGAGATCCTGCCCAAGAGTTCTGAAGCATGTGGTAAGGATAAAAAGTTCTCTTTTAAAATAGGACAGCTCCTTTCCTAAAGGGGACCAGCAGAGAAGTCAAATAGACTTTTTCAATGTGGAAGTGGATGTGTTCTTATTCTGTAAAAACCACTGGGCCAGATGTGCATAGGTCCATTAATGTGAGCCCGTTCATAGCACTGCTTTGGTATACACAGGTGAAGCGCTATCCCAGCTGTGGAAAATCTTTTACTTTTTATCAACAATATGCATGACTCAATTTACCCACACTTTGTAGTGTTAACCATTGGCTGTGAAGCAGTTAATTTCCTCCCCTGGGACAGTGTAGTAAGAGATGGGTGGGTGTCACATGCCTGGGTGGCTTGACCCAAATGCCCCATCACGAACTGAATGGCATGGACACACATGAATGGAGCAGCCTGGGGAGACAATGGAAGACCTGATGATTGAGCATTGACTCAACAGCGGGCAGCCAAGAAGATGGGGAACACAAAAGCAGGGCTGCAGGGGGGACAAAGACGCAGGAGGTGTCAGATGGCTGGGTTAAGGACTGGGCTCCAGACTCACAGAACCAGAGAGAGACTGGGATGGACTCCAGCAAACCGTGGGCAAATGGGGGGCAGTTGGTTCTGCCAATATTAGACTCAGTTCTAGACTTGACTTTTCCATGTCAACTTAAGGGCTCTCAGGGGCTGCACTGCAGTCGATTAACAACTGCTGGCTTGCCTAGAAAAGGCTGCCCTGTGTCTCTGCGGACACTTAGTGGCTGCATTGCTCCCTGAAAGGGTAAAACCCTTAACGAGGGAGTCTGAATGCATCTGACAAAGTGAGCTGTAGCTCAGGAAAGCTTATGCTCCAATAAATTGCTTAGTCTCTAAGGTGCCACAAGTCCTCCTTTTCTTTTTGCGAATACAGACTAACACGGCTGCTACTCTGAAACCTGAACTCCTCTGGACTCAGTGCACTGCGTGGGCTGAGCCAGGGGCGTGCTGGAGCCTGAGGGCTCGGGCTTGGAGAAGCCGAGCGGCAGACCCGGCGAAGCGGAGGGCTTGGCCAGTAAGAGGGGCACTCCGAGGAGACTGTGCAAAGGCCGGGCTAGCCGCTCCCCCGGGCGCTCTGTGACGCCCCCCTCTTAGTCCTGTTTTAAGTGCTCTGAGCAGTGGAAATGATGATGGCAGCACCCCTCTCCTGCAGCCAGGCTGGCATAATGCCCAGCCTTGGTAACAATAAGAGGACGTATTCCCCTAGTCAAAGGCCTCTCCATAGTCAATGGCGCCGGGTTGAGCGCACTGAGCTCTTGCGGCTCCCGGCAGCGCTCTCCTTCCTGCAGGAGGAGAAGGGATTTGAAAACCACAGGGGGAACGGGGGCTTTCAGCCCTTCCGCAGGGCGCTCTGGTGAAAAGGGCCGGGTCTGAGAGCCGCCTGCGTGGCCGCAGGCTCCTCTGGCCGCTCGCAGGACGGGACTTGTGCCAGAGGGGATCGAGCCGTCTCGCAGCTTAATTGGGATCCGAGAGCTTCTGGGCGCCGGGCGCTACGGCGACAGCTGAGTTTTTCCAAGTCCCTCCAACTCTTCCCGCGGCCCTTCCCTTGACTGAGCTGTAAGATGTTACGTTCGAGGTCCAAACTCCTCTTCTCCGCCTCGCCGCGTGTACGAGGCGCCCGGCAGTAACCTGGCCGGCGAGCCCCGCGCCCCCCTCTTGGCTGAGTAATCGCGGGCGCCCTGTCATTGGGAAACGGGCCCTTTCCGCAGCCCCACGTGCTCCCTCCCGCTCCGCTAATTCTGCGGGGAGGCCGATGCACTGTGCCCAAGTCAGGGGCTGCCAGCGCCCATGGGCCGGGGACGCTTTTGGATGGAAACAGCTGCTGTTGCAGGGGCACCAGACCTTGTCGGAAAGAACGAGGGAGCCCCTGGGCTCCAGTGCGGCTTCCTGAGCCTTCCCCGGGCTGCTGCAGTCCTGACTGGCTTCCAAACACGCAGCTGGGAGAGACAGCGGGGAGAGGAGCCGGGGAGGGGGGCGGAAGGTGAGACACGAGCGCTTTCAAGTTTGGGTAGCCGCTGCTTTCCCCTTCCAGCGGCAGGGCTTCAGCGTCCTGCCCGGCCGCTGGGGCTGGGAGCTGGCTCTGGTGCTCGGAGCTGTGCGTAGAGGGGACCTGCGCCTGGAGCTGTCCCCGGTGCTAGCCCCGCGGGCTGCGGGAGCTGTCCCGGGTGCTGAAAACCGGCCCGGCCCGGGCGGCTCCAGGGCTCCGCCAAGGCCGCCGGGGTCCTGCCTGCTCTGCACTTGGCAGCCCCGGGGAGCTGCTCCGGCTGCGGAACCGGACTCGCTCGCCCCGCCTCCCCGGGAGCGCTCGCAGGAGCTGCGTCTGGCTTGCTCCGCGGCCCCCCGGGCCATGCTGCGGGCCGGGTAGCGCCGGGCTGCCTCGGGGAAGCCGCCCGGCCCCGCCTGCTGCGTTGGGGTCAGCCGGGAGCCGCGCTCGGCACCTACGCAGGGAAATTGCAGGGGGTGGAGCCAGGCTGGGGCGCTCGGAGCGGGGCTGGCAGCGCCCGGACAGCCTCGGGGATGGACGCCGATGGAGCCGGCAGCCCTTGCTACGATGAGGATCTTCTGCACAAGGTGGGGGACCCATTCGGGCGGCTCTTCTTGGGGGGGGGGGGGGGGAGAATAAACTCGGAAACCAGAGATCCCCCAAAAGGGGAGCAGGGTCCTGAGCTCCCTAAGGCAGCGGATGCAAGGGGCGGGTGGGAAGTCTATGGGACTGCACCCATACGGTCGGCTGCTAGCCGCCAGAGTCCGGGCACACGCCGGGGGGGAGCCTGCCAGCAGTTGTGGGGTTTATTCCTGGCTGCAAGCCTCGTACGGTGGGTTTGCTGTTTCCTGGAGCCACTCAGTCATCCCCGGGGTGAATAGACGCTGTTTGTGTCTTACCTTCCCACTAAACACGGCTGTTTGACTTCTCCCCTGCCTCTTGCAAGCTGTAGTTTATTTATAGTATGCAAACAACGGCTCTGCAAGATTCTTTGGGCTTGCCAAGTAATTGGGAGCTAATGATCTCTCCCCCTCCCCTCCCCTCCCTAGCAGCAGACAATGTATGAACAAAACGCCGCGCTCCGCAGGAGCAGCTGTTAACTCGTGTTTGTTTCCAGGCACTAATGTGTGTAATTAGGAAAGGAGACAGACACCCAGGTTCAACAGAATCCGCAAACCAGCCCCTCCGAGTAGCTCTGGGATTCCGCCAGCCCGAGCCATGGTGTCGCAGCTAGCAGCTAAAATCGGGGTGCAAACTGTTCCCTGAAAGCACCGACGCTGCTCTCCCGACCACTGCCAGAGCTAAGTTTTTAAAGCCTCCTTCAGTGTTGGAGGCGACGGGCTGGTAGAGAATGACAAGTAGAAAGACAAATGGGGGAATCCGGGCTCCGCTGAACTCAAAGCGAGTTTTGCCATTGACTGAACTGGCTGCATGTTTGGTCTTGAGAGAAGAAGACTGAGGAGAGACCTGAGAAAGGTCTTCAGCTAGGTTGGGGCGGTTGTGAAAAGGACAGTGATCAATTTTGCTCCCTGACCACCGAAGGTAGGACAAGCTGTAACGGGTTTGATCTGCAGCAAGGGAGATTTAGTTTCGATATTGGGCAAAACTTCCTAATGATAAGGGTGGTTAAGTACTGGAACAGGTACCAAGGGAAGCTGTAAGATCCCCATCACTGGACGTTTTCAAAACCAGGTTAGACAAACACGTTAGGGGTGGTCTGGGTTGAGGTAATAATAGGTGGACTGTGGGCCAAATCCGGACCACAAGACACTTTAGAATGGACCCCCAAATCTTTTTATTTACTTATTATCATTATTTTATTTTTTATTATTTTCTCTGGAGTCTGGACCTTGACTATACCTTGACCAAGAAATTTGATATTGACAAAAATATCTGGTCAGGGAGGATTTGGTCCTGCCTCAGGGCATGGGGGATAGACTACATAACCTCTCCAGGTGTCTCCCAGCCCTGCATTTCTATGACTCCGTGAAGTCAGGATTTCCCCCCAAGTCCCTGCTCTTGAGTGCTCACTGTGTGCATTTTCTTAAAGACTCCTCAAAGTAAATTGAAAGGAGTAGAGCAGGCTTGTCTGACCTGCCTCCAGTGGAAGTATCCGTATCCCAAAATACACTTCTCCCTACTTTCACTTCTTCAAATTCCTGTCTCTTAGAGCAACCTTGGAACAGACCTTACAAATGCCCCTGAGCATCAGCTTTCCCAGGAGCTTGGCCCTATCAAAAGTGCTGTCACAATAAGCATTAAGCTCACCCTTGCTTGGAAGCCTCAGCAGATGGGCCAAGAACGGACTAGCTCGGGAGAGTGTATTTCCCTCTCAGCCCTTGCTGTGGTCTCTCCGGGTTCAGCTACAGCAGCAGATTGGGGAAGAAAGCTGCTGCTCGCTATTCTGATTTTGTTTGGTCACTAAAAATGATGTAGGCCTCCCTACTTCACGTCACTGCCTTTATTGCTATCCGGGGACAGCGTTCCTAAGGCCGTGAAAGTTTAATGCCTGAGTCCTCTGGGCAGAAGTGAGGGGCCTTAGAAATTGTTGTGGGTTGGCCGGCTGCTTGGCAGCTTCTCTGTTTGCAGGTGGACGCGTGGCATCGTGGCTGGTTTAGAGTCCCCTGCTCAAGGGGACAGGCCTATTAATTGCAATGGGGTTACTCACCGCAGCCAGGGCTGTACGACGGGGCTCATGCTTTTCATGAGAAAATTCATCTCGAACAACTCCTTTTCTCCCCCGTTACTCAGAATACGCTGACACCCATAGGAAAGGACTAAGGGTCCTTTGGGTCCTCGCTGTGTCTTCTTGCTGCACCAATAATTTCCTGCTAACAAACCACGTCAGCAGAAACACATTCTATGATCTGATCATGTGATTTCACAGCAGAATAAATGCCCAGGGAAATGGGCCAGGGAACGGGGGTGGAGGGAGAAGCTCCTGGAATATACAATTGGCTGTTATCTTACTTGGCAATTTAGTACTTTTCACGTCTTACTTATTTTTTGATCAGCAGCTAGTTTTCTCCTGGAGTGCAGCAGAGGCTCCCTATGCCCTTGACACAGAGCTGCTTTGTATTGCAGTGCTGCCTGGAAGTCCCAAACAGGGATCAGAGCCCCATTGTTTTGAGCCCTGTACAAACAAGCAGTTAAGATAGTCCCTACTGCAAAGAACTTACTGTACCTCATCCTTAACCAAGACTGTAAGTGAATGAAACAAGCAGAAGAAGACGGAGAAGGTAAAAAGTTTGCTATGGTGTAGGCTAGCTTTGGGCACAATTGCCACTTGCTTTAGGCCAGGTCTCCATTTAAAAGTCCTGCCAATGTAGCTATGCCAGTAAAAGCCCCTGTGTAGACACAGTTACACCAATATAAAAGTGCTCATTCTTGTACAGCTTTCCTGGCCCAGAATAAACTCTATTGGCATAAGCACCTAGCTGGTGTAACTACATTTATACGAGAGGAGTTTTGCTGCTTTAGCTGTGTCACGTGTCACAGCGTAGCTGGTCTGTGTGAGTTGAGCTGGTCCCAGCTGCACCCTTGAGTCAGAGCAGGTGAGCCCAATCCGGCCAATTAAAGGCAGCCAGCAGCACCTCGGCCTTTAAAGGCCAGGACGGGCAAGGTGGAAGGAGGGTGATTGAGACAGGCCGTGCCTGGGGAAAGAGAAGCCCCAGTGGAGCAGAGCCCATTGTGGGGGTAGGTCTGTGGAGCATGCGGCCATGTGCTCGAGGAAGCAGCCCTGGGGAAGCTGGAAGCTTGGAAGCTGCCAGGAGCAAGAATAGCAGAGACCCCTGGGAGGGGTGGCCAGGAAGCTTGCGATGAAGTGAGTCAAATGACTGTTTTCTGTTTTAAGAAAATTAATTCTCTTAAAGGGGACTTGGTGTAGCACTGTGTGCCTGGAAGCTACGAGAAGCCCCTCTGACACCCTGTTTGCTGCTTTAACTGTCCTGGCATAGTTAAAGTGTTAAGACCTTTTATCAGTTGCAAGTGTTCTGTATGCAACTGGGGTAAGCGAGTCTTATGGAGGAATCTGAAGGAGACAGGCTCAGTAATCCTACTTGTCTGAATATTAGTACAACTTCACAGAAGTAAGGCTGCTGAGAGCAACCTTGGAACAGACCTTACAAATGCCCCTGAGCATCAGCTTTCCCAGGAGCTTGGCCCTATCAAAAGTGCTGTCACAATATCATGTGTTGGCATGAGTAAGCGGTTCTCCTGACATGCTCATCAGTTTTATCTGCCTATAAGAGTCACTATCCGGTGATCTGACTGGATGACCCAGTTTGCATTTGGTGATATGTCTTCAAGGTCCTGATCCTAACTAGTTCAGTGTGTAATTTCAGCATGCGTAGCCACCATAGAAGTCAATGAGGCAAGTTGAATGCTTAGTGCTGAAGCATGTGCTTAAGTGCTTTGCTCAGACTGGGGTTTACAAGCTCTCTGGGTCTCTGAGACAGCTATGATAATAGTGCCTGGTGACTATTTAAGATGGTTACATGTGACTGAGTGCTTCCTTGCTTTATGCATTTCAAAGAACTCTGGCAGCAACATCTGACCGCATACGAGCTGTCCTGAATTAACCCCATGAAGATTCTCGAAGGAAGGAAGCTGCCCAGATATATACATAAAACATTTTAAAAATACCAACTAAAACAAGCATTTTAAAGAACTTCTGATCGCTCGAAGGAGTGGAAAAAAGGTTTTCTCCTGGTAAAAATCACCAAAAAGCAACTGAGCAGGATTTGGGGGAGGGGTTACCAGAATGCAGTGATCTTGCTGGCTGGAGAATGTCCTCAGAACTACCAATGATTTTAAATGAGCTCTGTGTGCGCCTGTATAGTCAAGTTTTGCTCTGTTTGTAGAGTGCCTAGTACAATGGGGGCCCGGTCTACGGGTGAGGCTCCCGGGTGCTACCATAACTCTAATAATAATCTGTCAGCATTGAAGATTTGCCTGATGGGGAAACGCTCATCCCATCCTCCTGACTCTTCCAGTTCCTTGCATTAATCATGTATATCTCCTGCACCATTATGTGTATTGAGCTACAGATAATGGCTCCCATCATCATTAGTTTGCTATTTGATACACACTGGAGCTGGGGCTATCATTAAATGTATTTCTCCTTTTGCAGACATGCATCAAGGTAGCTTTGTCCACTGTTTAAAACTATCCTAAAAATCCTGCAGTGAGCTCTCCACCCTTTCTGTGGGAGCCTGTCAGGCAGCAATATGGGAGAAAAGGACAAGGGCTATGATGCGGGAGCTCCCAGAACAGTAGACTAATAAGGTATTTCAATGAGTATATGTTAGAACACAAGCATCTATTCTTCCTGCCTCAACATAAGAACAAGGGGCAATGCAATGAAATTAACAGGTGGAAAATTTGAAACTAATAAAGGGATTTTTTTCCCCACACACAATGTGTAATTAGACTGTGGAACTCATTGCCCCTGGAAGTCACAGAGGCTGAGAATTTAGCATGAACCAAAAAAGGTGCTGGATGTTTATATGGTTACCATAATTATAATGAAATCTTTGGAGCCTTATGCTTCAGGGTTTAAGCTGATCTTTAACTTTTGGAGATCAGGATGAGACCTATACTGAGGGGGCAAATGATCTCCCACCTCTGCCTACTGTGGGGTTCTTAAACCTTCATCTGAAGCAGCTGGTGCAGGCCAGTGTCCCACACAAGATGGACCTCGGTTTTGATCTAGTAAAGCAAGACCTACATTCCTATGTAGGCAAAGAGAACACAATTTAAATGCTGGCTTCTGCATTTGCCACCACTTTGTGCAGTTCCAGCTCTTAGAGCAGTTGGCTGGCTTTTAAAAATCAAATGTCTTTTGCAAGACTGTCTAGACAGCATATAAAAGCTTTCATTCTCTGGCCAAATTAGCCTACCACGTGTCTTGATGGGATTTGCTTATTAAGATTTGTCATCCACATGCCAACCCAGTTACAGGAGATCTGACCGATTGGAGCCTCACTTATTGTTTGCTCTCACTCATCACCCCTCCCCATCCCATCCCATCATCTTTCACCAGCAGCTCACTGAATGAGTTACTGCTGTTACAGTAAACTGTATGTATTAGAACCAGCAGAGGTCCCAGGACTGGTTCTTGTGGGACTCTCTCCTCCCCCAACAGTTTGATGGGGCTTTCAGACAAGTCTGTTTCTGTTTTCAGCAAGTTGTGTGGCACCCGCCCTTTATCCCATCTTGGTTCATGTAGGCTCTCTAAGAAGGGAAGTTGTCCGTGGATTAATTGTAATACACGGACAACACACAATCCATGGCTTTGTTGCCTAAGCATTGGGTTTTAAATAGGGACTTTCTGGAAACCACAAGTTCAAACCCTGGCAGGGATGACTCCGCTCTTACTTTTTATGTGACAGATGAATTGAGTTCCATGCTTTCTGTGTGGTGGGTCCTGCTGCTTTCACGTTAGTCCTGGAAGGACCAAGTTCTTAAGTGCTCTGCCGTGCCTGTTTGTGCTGTCATTAACAGCTGTGTGTGTGAGATGCTATTGCCAATGGGAGTGGGGAATAGTGATCTGGGGTAGTATTTGGCAGCACGTCTGTACAGATGTCCAGTACTGCACAAGAAGCAAGGCAGTGATGATTCAAGCCTTACAAGTTTCATGCACTCTTCAGAGAAGCAGAAGTTTTAACCCAGTGTCCTAGATCAAACTGTCCTTATCCCACCCCAGTGACATGCAGGGGGCTATGGGCCTGCCGGTTGCTGCCCTCCACTTGGGAATGGCTGTATTTCAATGGGGCTCTAGGTATGCTTGTAAAATACCTTGTGATCCTGTAAGATAAAGTGGAATATGGGTCCAATCCAGCTTCAGGTCAAGTCGGGGGACAGGCTGCCATTGACTTCAGTGGCGTGTGGGTCAGGCTGTATACATATAGAAACCTGCCTTTTTTTACCACTATTACTCCAGTGAAATCCCATTCGTGTCACTCAGCTGAAATCAATGTAAAAGCTGGAGTAACGGATACAATGAAGCAGGCCCACTTTTATTTAATTGGGGTAAAGTCTGTCAAATTCCTACCCCTCCATGACTCTCTAGTTAAAATGTAAACCACCAGGCTATTTCTATTGCATTGTTTTTAATCTCTGTGCATTTGTTGTCTCATTCACTTAACTCCAACTTTTTTGTCCTAAAAACTAGTGCTGGTGAAGACTTTCAACTTCCAGATTCTAGTACACTTGGCCCAGCTGTAAGAGACTTTGTCAACTGTTGCTAATTATCTTTGCATGGACTAAGACCTAGACATGAGCAATTCCCTTCAGAGAGACGGTCTTCTTGATTTCATAACTCTCTCCACTACTGCTTCAGCTTCCACTGTTCTGAGGTTTACCAATGTGCCAAGAATACCAGGCAAGCTGCAAGTTGAAGAATACAACTGCTGAATTTGGTCATGGTGTTCCATGTCTCTCTCTCCTTGTCTTTTTTTCTGTTAGAAGTCTCTTAGCTGTCTTCTCTACTAACTCAATGCAAATGGATTCACACTATTGATTTAAAAATGGTAATTTTAATCTGACTCTTTTTTTTACTTGTCATTTTTCTGTTTGGAAATGTAAATCCTATGCTCTGAGCACAGTTCTATCTTTCTCTTCCTTTGCCTGACTTCCAAATGGTCTGCCAACTTGGTAAGGAAATTCTAGACTATTTTCTTCTAGTTATTCATGATCCAGTGGCGGGGGAACTAGGATTTGAAAGTCTTTCTTCTTAAAAACTTGATTTCTAACTTTTGGAAATGTCACTTTCTTCTCCAGCACTGAGTTTGGGACTCCATCTGACTCCCTGACCATATTGCATGTGTGCACTGTGAAGGGGACTACAATATTTCCAGAAAGGAAAAATTCAGCTCTTCATTAGCACTAGAGGTCTGATGCTCACTTACACTAAGGCCTGTTTATGGTGCTCTGGGTGTGTGTATACACTCATATTTTACTGGGTGTATAATATGAGTCCATTTTGACCAGAGCAGCTAGTCAAGGTTTGGAGCCCTGGGGCTGTAGGAGTAAATTGATGATAGTCTGGTGTTTTCTTTGATGCAGTTTTGTTGGTATAGAAGGAATGTGCAAAGTCCTGTTTCTCTAAAAGCAGAAGGAACCAAAAGCAAAAGGAGTAGGATCTTCTCTTACAGGCCCAAGCTTCTTTTCAGCCAACGCCACCAACCCCGAACCTCTCTCTAGATTTCTCTGAGGGCCCTACCATGCTTACAGTCTTCTGCTTGGATCTCTTCAGGCACACGTGCACGCTCTTTCTCATTCTGTGTTCTTCACACACTTACCCAAAACAGTTCTCGGCAAAAAAAACCCTCCACCCACACCATCTGAGCTTATGGGATGGGTTCACATGATCCTCTTGTCTTAGGTAGACGGGGCTAGGGTTAACTTATCCTTGCCATTGAAGAATGATGCGTATAAAACAACCCATCTCATCACGCTTTTAACTCAACCTGTACAAAGGTTTCACACAGTTCATAAGAATAACACAGAAGTATGAAGTCAGAGTGCTATCAAACACCCAGTAAAACGAGTCCTTTGTAACTATTGTGTAGTAGTCTTATGTTTTGCAGAAATTTTGCTATAAATTTCTTATATAAATGTATTCCCTGCTGAAAATAACTGGTTTGTGGCACAGAGCTAGCTATCACAAAACTTTGCAAGCCAGCAAGTGAGTGAATAGGGTGCTATTGCCTCTTTGTTCTTTTGGAACGTTATTATTCAGAGTAATGAAGCAATTCATAAGTTGTCCATATTTTTATAAATGTCCCATAAATTATTGAAGTGTGATTAAGATCGCCTGCCTTTTATGAAAATGTCTCTAAATCCTGTGCCTACGAGGCCTTAATGTTCACTCCGACTAGCTTTCCTCTCTACATAATTCATGTAATCTTCCATATTAACTGTTCTCCAGGCGAACAATGTTACCAGGCTGGGGACATTATTATTTATGGGACTCAGGTATGACTGTACTCTCCTTTTGTCAGAGGTACACCGTTCCTGAGTTAAGTGTCTCTGGTGATGGAGTGCATTAATTCGAGGAGCTATCCGCTTCACTGAACATGTCCACTCTGAGCCAGATTGTGATCTCCATGTGGAAGTGTCCCTGGACCCAGTGTGACACCAGAGATGGACTCTTGATGGAGTAACTGAAGAGGCCACCCAAAGTCCTCACCAGGAATACGAGGCCAGATCCTCAGCTGGTGTAAATTTGGTGTAGCACCTTTTGGAGTCAGTGGAGCATCTGCCCATTTGGAGTGGCACAAGCCAGGGTGTTACTGTTACAACCTATGACTCGGCCTCCATCCCCTGTTTAATCCTTCCCAGTCCCTTCAGGATGATGCACCAATTAACTCTCTTGAGGGCTGAAGTGGGTTTAGGACTTTGGTTCTGCAAAGTGCTGAGCACTGTGGCCAGCAGAGGGCTTACCCTCATCCTGTAGGCACATCTGGCCTGAAGGTGCACCACTGAATCAATAGGAGTAACTGCAAGGAGGGCGGGATCGAGCCCATCGGTAAACTGACTTAACTGGCTCTTGAAATAGAGTTGAAGTGGTGCACACACCAGTGCTGTGCAGAGGGGTGAATTTCACCAGGAGGGATAAATCTCAAATATGGCTTCAGGGGGAGGTTTGCCTGAGTCAGGGCTGCAGGATGTGGCCCTACCGTGCAGAGAGACATGTTTACACTGATGCAACAGAGCTGGCTTGAGTCTGCATTTAAGTTGCCAAAGCAACACACGCACACACTCCGGTACTTGAAGAAGGGGAGAGAGATTCCCTCAGTGCTCAGCACCATAGAAACCAGGAACATCCTAATGCACGGGGAAATTGCCTTTGCAGAAATAACTTTTGTGGGTTTGCTGGTTCTTGTTTAAGTGACTTTGTAGGATCTCACTTTGCTCCAGACTCCATCTAAAGCAGAAATGAATGACTAAAAATGCAAGTAGTAAAGAGCAAGAGATGAGATTGCTGGAAGAACTAGTGAAGCTGCTGCAATGCTGATTTAGGGGTTCATAGTTGGCCTTTACTGGCTATCAGTACATAAGTGTTGAGGAGTCTGTGGGTATTTGACTCAGTCAAATCATAACTTCTGGAAAATAAGGCTGGTAAAGTGGATTTGAGGTAGTGAGGTCTAGTGGAAAGGGCACTGGATTGGGAGTCAGAAGACGTAGTCTATTCTTGGCTCTGCCACTGACTTGGTGTGTGAGGTGGGGCAAAAAAATATTTCTGGACCTCAGTTTCCCCATCAGTAAAAGGAGGGTAAGGATACTCTCCAACTTTGATTAACCCCGGGGAGAGCTGTAGGTGAAAAGCACTGGGTAAGAGCTATCTATTAATTTGCTGCTCTGTTCAAGAACAACTTTGTCTTTTCTTTTTTTTTAAGACGTTAAGAAAAAATTCTTTATTTTCTTAAGAAGAAAAAAAAGAGAGACCAGGGCTGGTCAAAACACAGAAGCTGCACCAGTTTAACTTAAACAAAAACAATTGTTAAGCTGATTTAAACCTGTGTGAACCTGTTTAAAACTGGTTCTATTAGCTTAGCTTGTCCCTGTAAATTCTTCAACAGAAGCCAAACTAATATAAGCTACAGCTGGTTGACACTTTGTAATTCCGTTTTGTGGGAAATTCAGGCATCCTGGAATGGTCTCTTCTCCCAGTTGAAACACCAAGTGGCAATTTCCCATGGAATGAAACATCTGGAAAACTTCATTTTGGAAATATGGGAATGACTTTCCTGTAGTTGTTTATAACAAAGGAAAAATGAAGTGCTTTCACCAGGTCTGAAATGAAGCACGTCAAACTGGTTTTCTAGTGAGGAAACCTGTTTCCCCAGAGTTTCTTTTGTTTGACTAGCTATAGTTTTAAACTGATTTAAGAGCATCCACTCACCAAGTGCCACCAGTGTGCCTAAATCTGTATTAAAATAATCTTTCAGTAAACCAGGGCTCTCTGTGCATAGACCCAGCCAAAAGAAGGCTGACGAACCCTGGTCCCATTCAGTTTTTAGCAACAGTCCCTTTTACTTGAATGGGACCGTCTGGCCCATGATATGGAGGAAAAATTTTATTTAATGATCCCGGGGAGTGTGTTTTCTTCTTGGATGCAGCATAGCTGCAGGAGAAGACTTGTACCTTCTCATGCACCAGTGCCCACCAGGACTCTCTGCTTGTTTATAATTTCATTTAGTGCTGAAAGTTCCTTCCACAGGAAGATACTTTGTTGCATCCAAACAGAAGATGCATGAATCCATCACCCTGTTGCCTGTCCTCTGGAGTAAAGGGCCTGGAAGAACTGTACTGCGCACAGCTTAGCATTACCTGGCATAGTACCCGGCCTCTTCATGCTCCTGGAAGGCTATGCCTGGGCCATGAGCTGAACTGCTGTGTGGTCAATGACTTGGATTCGACTGTTCTGGGGTGGTTCAGGGGGGTTCAGGGGACTTGGACCAGGTGCTTGAGAAATGGTGGAGGGTTTCTGGTGCTTTGTGTTTCGGGAGCCGGGAGCCTGAACATCTCTTAGAGCAGGGGTTCTCAATCTTTTTCCTTCTGAAACCCCACCAACATGCTATAAAAATTCCAGGGCCCACATCTGCCACAACTGTTGTTCTGCTGATTTAAAAGCCAGGGCTGGCATTATGGGATAGCAAGCAGAGCAGTTGCCCAGGGCCTCATGCCACAAGGGGGCCCCGCGAAGCTATGTTGCTTTGGCTTTGGCCTGGGGAGGAAGGGCTCCAGCTTTTGGCTCCAGGGGCTTGGGATTCTGCTTTCTGCCCTAGGCCCCAGTGAGTCTAACACTGGTCCTGTTCTCATTTATTTTGGTGGACCCCCAGAAACCTGCTCATAGCGCCCCCCGCCCCCGGGTCCCAGACCCCTGTTTGAGAACCACTGTCTTAGCCTTCCATGAAGAGAGTTGTTGTCTAAGACTGGAATCCTGAATTCTAAGCCCAGCTCTGACATTGACTCCCTCTCTGCCTTGGGCAAATCATTTAACCTTTCTGCCTTAGGGAGACCCCAACTTACCTGCCTACCTCACCTGTGTGCTGTGAGGGTTAATGAATGTTTGCCAAGGGCAAGGAAGAGGGGGGAAAATAAAGGGCTGTGTGACTATTCTGTCCCGGGTACTTGCAAATATAGAAGCCTCCACAGGATGAAGGCACTGTGAATACACTGAATTAATGCATTGTGAAGATGGCATATTGGACTGGGAAGGTTAGTCCAATTAATAACTTATAACCGCTTTATGCCTCCAGCATTGTGCGCATGCATCAGCCATCTCGGTGCTGGGGGAGGGATACGGTATATTTGCATCATTTAGGGCTTCATCTAAAGCCTATTGACATCCATGGGAAGACTCCCGTGGACTTTCTTTTTAGACTCAAAAGCCTGATCATGTAGTTCTGACCCAGGCAAAACACCCATTGCATTGAGAATCCTGCCAGAGGACAGACTGGAGCAGCAGGACATTAGAATGTAACTGACTGCAGCTGAGATGTCTGTGATGAGTCTTTTCCAACTACAGTACTCTCTCTAATGGGGTGAGATTTTTATCTTTACAAGTAATTTCTCCTCCTAAAGATCTGAAGTAGAGCTCTGTCTGGGAGATGCTGATGGTTTCTCCAATTCCTTTTCTCCAAGCACTGTTGCCGAGTAGAATTCATTACTTGAAACTCTTCCTTCTTGTTCAGGAGCAACTCTTGTGTATTCCCTGGCTGATTTAACCAATGCACCATTGGGGTCCGTAGTACATTTGAACTTTGGTGTGAGAACTTGACTCTTTCCCTGTAAGAATAAGATTTCAGGACAAAGTCCCCTTTTGCATATCTGAATCTGAACTTCGCCCTGCTGTTTGGTACTGAGTTGGCCCCATCTCTGGCGAGACCCATTGAAATAAAAGCGTGTGTGGTATGTTAAAATAGCATCTAAGAGGCTTTCAGTGTGTCTTACGTTTGTGCTGATTCATCTATCCATCCTTCTGCAGCTTTGAAAACCCTGTTCAGTCTCATACAGGGTAGAGACAGTTACACCTGGAGGTGACAGCAGGTTATTGGGACTCATTTATGCTTGACTCTGCCACTCAATTTACAAGTCCCTGAACCTTGCTTTGCCTTAACCTGCTCATCCGTATAACGGGAAAGGTACTAGTCTCCGAGGAGGTGACAGCCTTCATTAATGTCTGTGACATGCTTAGGCCTGTTGGCTGGAGGATACTGTGGATCTGCAAAGGACTCTGGGAAATGAAAATGCAGTTGTTAGGCAATCTATTTCCCCAAATAAAAGGGACTGGCCAGCTGAGCTAAGTGGGAAGGACACAAAAGGAAGCCTGTCTATATGGAGTCAGCAAGGTGCAAATTACTTTCCACCCACTGAGTTGCAGCTAAAAGAACGAGGAGTACTCGTTAGAGACTAACAAAATTTAGAGACTTAAATTTATTTTAAATAAATTTGTTAGTCTCTAAGGTGCCATGAGTACTCCTCGTTCTTTTAGCGGTTACAGACTAACATGGCTACCACTCTGAGCTGCAGCTGTGATGCTCAAACACCATCTCTTCCCCCCCCCCCCCTCCCATTAATACGGGGATGAAAATATTGAAGTGATGCTTCCCTCCGGGGGCCTGCCTGTCTGGGGAAACCTGCAGGTGCAGTTAGAACCTGATGATCTCCATCTAGCAAGCCACACATCTCTGCCCTCAAAGGGAAACTCCACCCCTCAGGGTGCAGTGAGAGTTGGTAGCCCAGGGCGCTGGTGGTGGCTGCTGCTTGCTGGGGCAGGGGCTGGAGGCTTAGTTTTGTGACTGGAAAAGGACTCTAGAGCTGCCGAGGGCAACTCTCAACTAACCCCCAGTGCAAAAACAAATATAGGCCCTGCTCCTGCATGAAAGGAACTCTACACAGGTGTGTTCATTGGGGTTACTTCAGGTGCCTGTCAGCAGGATCGGACTGGGAGGGAGAAAATAGCTGGAGCTAACGAGGTACATCCTCTAACTCCCTGATCACTGTGTGAAATGCAGCCCTGTGCAGACAGCCTGTCTGTAAGGCCTAGCACCACCCAAATTCCCCTTCAGCTGTATTTTCAGGGCTTCAGCTAGACCAGGGGTGGCCAGATTATGGCCTGCAGGCCAGATCCGGCCCCTCAGGGCTTTGGATCTGGCCCACGGGATTGCCACCCCTGTGGCGCCACAGGCCCCGTGCCGCTCTGGGAAGCGGCCAGCACCATGTCCCTGCAGTTCCTGGTTTGCGGGGTGGGGGAGAGGGCTCTGTGCACTGCCCTTGCCTCCAGGCACCACCCACCGCAGCTCCCATTGGCCAGGAATGGGGAACCACGGCCAACAGGAGCTTTGGGGGAGGTACCCACAGGCAAGGGCAACACATAGAGCCCCCTGGTCCCATTGCGCACCACTACCACCCCGGAGCCGCTCCAGGTAAGTGATGCCAGGCTGGAGCCCAAACCCCTCCTGCACCCCAACTCCCTGCCCTGAGCCCCCTGCCGCACCCCTCCTCTGCCCCAACCCCTTACCCTAAGCCCCTTCCTGCACACTGCACTCCTTCCCGCACTCCCTCCCACACCCGAACCCCCTGCCCTAGCCCTGCATGCAATTTCCCCACCCAGAAGTGGCCCTCGGGCCAGAAAGTTTGCCTACCCCTGAACTAGAGACAAGTGGTGCCTAAGACTGTGTGAGCTCTCCGTATAGGGGTAAATTTCACTCCTCCTCCTCCATATATTGTATCCCTTTCCTCTCCTTAAACCAGAAGATGTGTGGTGCAGTGACCAGGTTGTCCTATATGTTTATAAAGCCCCTGGCACAGTGGGGACCCAATCTTGTTTGGGGCCCTCTGAGTGCTACTGTCATATTAATAGTGGAGGTCCCCAGCCCATCTCCTGCAGCTCTGACACACCCATTCATTCAGTTCTCCCTGGTAGAGAAGAGCCAGTCCCAGAGTAGCAGCAGACTTTCACTTAGCAGACCCAGTTGCATCAGATACTTCTGGCACAAAGGCTGCCATGCTGCTTGCATGTTTGCAAATACACATTGTGTATTCTCCCCCACACCTGCTCCGCAGTCCCTAGAAGGCACCCAGGAAAGATTTCCAGCTCCCAGCCATCACCTCTCCTGGGTGGAGACCTGCATCTCGCTCCCTTCTGACCAGGGTTTCTAAAGCTGCACAGCTCCCTGATCTATACTGTGATAGACTGGCTTGCTGGGGCTGCCTCAAAGGCAAGTGCCTGTGGTTTGCTTTCTCCAAGAGCTATGACCAGTGTATTGACAATAGTGACAAGTCACCGCATAGCTCCTGCTAAGCAAGCACCTTTATTCTTAAGATAAAAGCATTACAGAGAGAGAATCTAAAGCAACAAAAGATGCGTGATAAAAAGCTGACCAGTGGTCACCCCCCCACCTCCAACAGCAACACTGGGCTCTGGAAGATGCTAGTCCTTCCAAACCCTGCAACTGGGTTTTTTTCCTGTGATTACAAGTTTGTATCACTTTTTAGATCATGAAGCAGAAGGAAGGCCCTGAGTCAGTTTAAATGTGAGTTAATTATCCCAAATGTGTGTGGGGTAGTGTTGTTGTGTGTGGTTTTTTTTGTTTTTTTTTTGTTTTTTTTTTCTTGTCTGGTCTCTGAAGAAACCAGAATACCACTCCCCAACCCGGGGTACTTATCAGGAAATGTTTTATACCCTGCCTGATCTGCCTTACTCCTCCCCTACTGCCTTCACTTTGTGGAGGAGCTGTGGTAACCTTCGCCCCAGAGTGCACGCAGTCCCTGGTTCATGCAGATTCATCTGACTCCTGTCAGCCCTCCTGCTTCTCGGAACATCTCTGTCTAGACAATCACCAAGGAGGCAGGAGTGAGCACTGAGAGCTGAGTTGTTGTGCATTGGTTCATTACAGTGTCCATATTAGAGACCCCCAGGTTCCTGAATGAAGATGCAAGTGAAGGGTCTGAGCTTGTGCCTGTCCCTCTCTGTGCACCTCGCAGCAGAACCACAGGAGACTTGGTGTAATTCATCAGCTGGCAGCCTTTGCTGTAGAAAAGCCCAGGATTAGTAAGGCAGGCCCTGAAGAAGGGTGAGACCATTGACAGACCTGAGGGAGAGCTCAGGACTTGACTAGCAGGATGTGGCTGTGGGTCAGTATTGGAGTGATTTGTTGGCAGAACCTTAGCACAATGCATGCTCTGTGTGCCTGGATCAAACCAGCCCTGTAAATAACCCTACTGAACTCTTTTGTATATACCACTCTTCCTCCATAGATCTCTCAGTGCACAGCCATTTGCTATGCTTCACAATGGGGGAAACTGAGGCATAAAGAGGTGAAGGGGCTTGTCCAAGATCAGATAGTGGGTCAGTTGCAGAGCTGGGAACAGAACTTATGATTCCTGACTCCCAGTTTCGTCTCCTGCTGCTTCCACCCCCTGACACCCTACCCCCCTCCTTTCATAAGCATTAAACTTACTCCCAAACTTGGAATGTTGCAAGTTTCTGCACAGGCAAATACCACTTTCCCTGTCCCATGGTGCTGTGGGAGCTCCCCTTGAAAGGTCACTGCCCATTTAGCAACAGAACACATGCAGTGAAATGATGCAAAACTCCCTCCCGCTTCCTGTCACTCTGGTCCGATCTTGCCAACCCGCCCCTCCCAGGGCTGCTGTCTTTTCTCTCCAAGGCCTCTACCCCAACAATGCTGCATCATCTCCACTGAGCTGGTGCCATTCCATGCTGCTTGGTGCCTGAGGTCTTTCTCCTTTCCTCCCTGGCGCTGTCTTCCATTGGGGGCCCATTCCAATCAAAGTCCCGGCTGCCTTTTTTTGGGAATGCTCCTGTCTAAGCATTGTCCCCAGATGCCAGCCGCACTCCATCCCTTGTCTTTCTGTGGTCCTGCTCCCACAGTTCTCCCTTATCTCTCTGAGCAGCTATGACCCATGCAGCAGCTTCACTGTCTCAGGAGAGCTGGATGAAGATATCACCACCACCATGCTCCCTGGGTCTGGCTCCCAAACCCAACCTCTCTCCACTCAAATCTAGGAAACTGGAGCAGACCTACATGACTTGGACCCATCTCTGCAGAATCAGATTTATTTATTTTCCCTCCGGCTTTAACTTGTGTGAGAGAGCGCAGGTGAGGACTGACATACATTAAATAAATAAGACTGAGGAAGCGATTCTTCTGCCTCTCCACGGCATTCCCCCCATTACACCACATCATGTTCAGCTGCATCAGACCATTCTGGCAAGACGGTCTCCCAGTTCAATAGACTGTAGGTCCATCTGGCCTTTGCATAATCTGGCTGAGTCTCCACCAGCTCATCTCGGGCGATTCCATCCCTTGCAGCGCTGCTCCAAGAGGTTGCAATCTTCGCACTTCCACACAACTACAGGGAGGAGGGAGATGTTCTGGGGAGAGCCTATTTCCTTTTCAGCTCGCAGTACTCTGTTTGTTCCAGAGGGCTGCTCAAGGGGGGTTGGTTGGATGACCTGCCCACGTTGACATAGATTGCCTGCTCATCCAGGATTGGATATTTCACTGTGGCGTAAGAAATATCTGTCATCCCTGGAGCCTGAAATTTTAAAACAGCCTTGATCAGAGAAAAGAAATGAAGGGCGAGAGACCGTAACTAGAACAGATGCTGAGGAACAGAAGCGCTCATACCCTGGCTGCTTTGTCTAAGTAACTCAATTGCTCAGATGAGGCTGGTTGCACAGCACAGGTTTCCTAATGCTCATGCACATCCTTGTCGTGTGTGTGTGCGTGCAGATCTTTCTGCACTAGGAATAGTTTCTTTCTAAAAATGGCATGGTGGTGAGTGGAACTCCAGTCCTGTGGATGAGCATGTGACATGACTGCTGGGCAAGTCACATGAGACTGGAACATTTAAATTTGCAGCTGACTTTGTGCATGGCCTGTTTTGCATCCTACCTGCATGGGCTGAGATTGGGCTTGCAGTTTCTCAGCTGGTACATGCGGTTACCCACACGTAGGCAAATTGTGTAAAACCCACACACCTTCTGGGTGTGGTGTTCGTCCCATCTAGTGGCACTGAGACCGCTTAGAGCGAGCTAAAATGAGTCTGCTCTACTGCCTTCACTGGCAGCCAGCTGGCTTCTAGCTCACGAACTAAGCTTCAGAGGCCCCAGGTTCAATCCTGCCCACCAGCAACTACAGTCTGTCAACACTGTATGTACAAAGCAAAATTGGCCCTCTATGCTCTGACTTCAGCTGCTGTTCTGAGTGTGTGAGGTGGTCCAAACTTTTCCAGACCTGATGGAGATTAAGCTTTTCTAAAACCTCCTAGAAATTTGATAAACTTTTCTAGAGCCTTTCCTGAACTCCTCTTGCTGCTAGTGAAAGGACCAGGGTTCAATGTGCTAGAAGACACATGAACATTGCATGCAAGTGCTCTTGTGCAAGACTCGGCATGCCCTGTAGAACCCTAAAGCAAGATTTAAAGAGAATAAAAGGGATCAGAAGAATCTCTTCAAACATCCTTGCATTTTAGAACTGAATGCCAGAATCCTTACTACAGCTGAATATTCCACCCTTTCTGGACTGGGCTTGGCCTGAGCAGAGTCAGGGGATGGGGCTGTAGTGATGGATTTTCTAGGCTTTGGTTTCACAGTTGCATAGGAAACATCACTTTCGGTGCTGGTAACTGCCTGGAAAAAAAAAACACAATCTGGGTTGGGATCTCTGAGCTGGCGCTCTCTGCCCCTGCAGCAGCACCAGGCACTGCTTCTGGGGTGATCCAGGGGCACAGCCTACCTCTGTTATCTGTCCCCTGGTTTTTCCTCCCCTTTAACTCCCCTCTCCTCAAACAACAGTCTCCCTGCTTTCTCCAGCAGTGCTCCTAGTGCTTTTCAGCCAGGAATCTTCAAGCCCTTTGCAAAGGGAACTAGTGTTCTTCCCATTTTACAGACTGGAAAGAGAGGCACAGAGAGATGGTGACTTACCCAAGGTCTCGCAATGAGCTATTGGCAGATCCAGGATTCCTGACTCCATCCAATGCTTTATGCACCAGACCAAATCATGGCTGGGGCCCCCCTACAATGACCAACCTCCTTCCCAGGGATTCAGCCTGTCCCTCACTCTGGATTCTCCTCTATTTTAGTTCCAAGGGGTTGAATAACTGAGCTCAGCACCCTCTTACTCGGACTTGAACTCCACTGTTCTCCTTGGGGCTGGAGAATTAACCCACTGTCTCAGAGCCCAGCACTCATTCCCCCTCTTACCTCATTCACTGCTGGGCTAGGCCCAATGGCTCCAGCAGCTGAAAGGTAACAGACCCTTATTACACTGATGTAACCGTGTTGAAAGAGAAGATCTACAGAGGAGGAGTGACGAGGCTGGGAGTGGGGAAGGGAGGTGGGCTCCTCCAGATCCTACATAAGGAGGGGTAAAATGCTGAAGCATTCAGCCCTTTACCACTATCATCACAAAAATGTTGGCCTCTTTCTCCAGGGCTTAGTTCTGAGCTGTTAGTGCTTAGACTAGGTGGGCACAGACTCCTGGAAGTGACTGGGGATACCTGGGATGACACAGGGCATGTACCTAGAACTGGTGAGGAACACACAGATGGAACTAGACTCTCCTGCCTTTCAAGAGGA
Organism: Chelonia mydas; assembly: GCF_015237465.2. Lineage (NCBI taxonomy): Eukaryota > Metazoa > Chordata > Testudines > Cheloniidae > Chelonia > Chelonia mydas. The sequence continues at coordinate 13,892,434 of NC_051254.2, forward strand.
GAGAGATGGATCTCCTCTGGTTCCACCACCCCTGTGGCTGAGATGCATCCTACAGGCCAGAACCACCACCTGCATCCCTGGAGCTCCTGAGCCTATTTCACTTCCACAGCCTTCACCAGTGTAATAAGCACCAGTTTTACACCCAGATCCCCCCCACCCACAAGTGGACAGCAATTGCTGCTCCTGCTGTGATTCTCTGGAGTTGCCCTTGTACCGTGCCCAGTGGGCAAAGAGCAGATGGAGACTGTGAACAGGAAGGAATTCTGAGGCCCTCTGTGGCATTGGGCATTGGCAAGCCGTGGCCCATAAACACAGATGAACTGTAGGCAAAGCTACGGGGCCAGATCTCCTCCTGGCAGATGGGTGCAACCCTGGACAAGTGGAACTTCCCTGGGAGAGAAGCAGATGGCCTGCTGCTGTTTGCTCACTGGACTTTGCCCTCCTGGTACAGAGGTTTCCAGTGTGTGGGGTGTAATCAGCTGCATATATCCCCTTGGGAGTGGTGGCTTAGTCCCCTAGCTGTGATAGTGGGGAAGCTGTTAGCCTCGTCTCTTTCTGAGGTGCATTACATTGCCTGTCCAATAGTGTTAGTACAAACCCCCTCTCCCCACAGCTTCCTCAGTCTCTCTCTCATTGCTCCACTTGGGGCTGAGCAAGTGCCTTGGGTAACTTGGCTGTTGCTATTTTTGAAACTGCACTAAACCGCAGTTCTGACTAATCATTGGCTCAGGGGTGATGCAACCTGGAGCAGGAGAAAAGAGAGTATGTGTGTAAAATAAGAAAATAGGCATGAGCCTGCAGGGGGCTGAGCATTCTTGCACACTCACACAAGGCATTTAGCCCATGCTTAAGTACTGCACGAGTGTGAGTAGGCTCCTTGACTGGAAAATGGGGCTGGCTGCTCACCCCCTTGTAGGACTGACCCTGGCGTGGGTGGCAGAGACTGGGGTGAGAGGGGGTTAGTGCAGGGAATTCAGTATCGGTCAGAGAAGAGGAGGGGGTTGTTGCATAGGATTTTCTATGGTGCTTCTCGCTGTAGTAATCAAGTGCCTCCCATATGTTAGTGGACTAAGCCTTGAAGAATTTTTATTCTCATGTTGCACACAAGGACAGAACCCAGATGTCTCCAGTCCCTTAGCCCTTACCACCCCCCCCCCCCCCACCATGCCAAGTTCAGACAGGGGGAGAGAGATTTAGACCAAAATCAGATAAGAGAAACAGTGAAACAGGGCTCAAACTCCCCTCCCCTACACTGGGCCTGGGTGTTGCCTGCTTCAATTGAAAGCCTTTCCCTCTAGGAACTGTGTCTTGCTGTGCGTCCCTATCGTGCTTAGCACAGGCTGGCTGCTCTCTAAATAATTGCAGTTCTGTTTAAACCACTTCCCTTGCACTGAACGTGGAAATGGGAGAACTGGCTACTGAGGCAAAACTCCTGATTTGCATGGGATTTTTGGCAGACTAAGCAGTTAGGAGCAGGGCTTCACGAAGCTTTATTGGCCAAGGGAGTAAGTGATTTGGGGGGGGGGGGGAGGGGAGGAAATGAAAGGAGGGCAGAGCCATCTGAGACCAGAGCAGCCCCCACCTCTCACCCTTTTTCCTCTTCAGCATCATTCTTCTGGCCAGGAGAATGGCTCCGCTCAGTAACATAAGTAAAACCAGCAGGAGCACTGGCAGCAAGAACAGAGCGCTGGTGAAAGGAGAACTGGAAGACAAAGGGAAAAATACATCTCTGAGACACCGCCTACCTGTCAGTGAAGGGGGTGGTGGAAATTCAGTCGGGGAACAAAGCTAGCCCTGCCCTAGGTATTTGTGCAAATGCACCTCTGTATACTGGACTGCCAGCAGCCATTTACAGGCCATGTGATGACCCTCCCTGCTCTAGGGATTGTTCACCCCCAGCCCCAGGGACCCACAGCCACTCCTTGACCCAGTGAATACCAATTCCCATTCCAACCAACCAAGCTCCAGAGAGAGGCCCAGAACCAGACTTGATACTGTTCAGATTCAGCCTACTGGGCATTTCATCAGAGCTGAAAAAAGTGACCCTCTCCCATCTCTAGTCTCCTCTCATAAATGCAGAAGCCCTTCCACTACCTTCTATAGAAAGGGACCTCCACAAAGCATGGCTAAAGCAGTGCTGCTCGCCCCTGGGAACAATGCACAGAATTATCCAGTCAGGGGTTACCTGCATGCCGAAGTTGCACTACTTTAACTCAAAGTAGTTCAAAAACTGATGCTGTTAAACGATTGCACGGCCCTGCATGAAGGCTCCTCTGATCAGTTTTTCAAACTGGTTATATGGGGTTTAGCGTGGAGCTGATAATTTACTGACCCAGCTGAACTGCTACAATCCAGCTTTAGATCCATGTAAGTGTCCACACACAAAGTTGCACCAGTTTAACTGAATTGGTATAAAACTGACCCCTTTTCGGGCTTGCCTACACGACAGCGCAGTCACTGTGCTGCCGTAGTGTAGACTCGTGCTTCAGTGATAGAAGGGTTTTTTCCATCGTTGTAGTAAATCCACCCCCGCAAGAGGCAGGAGCTAGGTAGACAGACGAATTCTTCCATTGACCTAGTGATGTCTATACCGGGGCTTTGGTCGGCTTCATGACATCTCTCAGCAGTGTGAATGTTTCACACCCCAGAGCTACATTGCTAGGCTGACCTAAGTTTTGGTTTAAACCCTGGCTTTGGCTGTAGACCAGCCCTCGGTTTCTACACCAGGGGCTGAAGGGTGAGACCCACGTCAGCTAAAGGGAGATCTTTGACCCGCTCATGTTACGGGACAAAAGAGAGACAGGGCCAGAGCAGGGAAATGCGAACTGGGTTCTGTACAGACACTAGAAGCTCAGAAACCAAGACAATTTTATTTATTAGCACATGTGCCAAGGGAGATGTGATATAATTAGAGTAAGCGAGTTGGCTAAGTTACCATATCCAGGGAAAGATTTAATTTACCAGCTGTAGCTACAGCTGGCGGGGAGGGAAGGCAGAGCAGACGGGGCTGGCAATATGAATAAGAGGGAAGAGCAGGCCAAGAGAAAAGAGGATTTGCCTGCTGCTGCCGTGTCTGGTTGAAGGAGGAGGGTGATCTTTGGGGGAAGGTCTCTACCTCTCTCGGGAAGGGTGAGAAATAAGATGGCAGCTTCTTGTACACTGATTGCCAAGCGTTATTAGGGAAACCAATAGAGAAAGTGCAGTTAGACAGAGTAAAGGTCTTGAGGAAGCCTGGGCTAGTGGCCTGACCACAGAACTGGAGTCCAGGAACACCCGAGATCTAGTCCTAGCTCTGTCACACCGGTACGCGCTGAGAGACCCTGAGGCAGCGGCTCTACTCTCTGTGCTGTGTAGCTTCCTGAGCCTGCAGAACGTGTGCCGTTCTCCCACAGACTTTTGCGGTGTGCTTGCACTCCCTCTTTGCCTGTGTAAACGATGACACACGGGGCCGGGAAACGGTGCATCAGCCTGGCAGTGCAGGGTCACGAGCACCAGCAGGCGGGTGGGAACTTCTGGGTTTGGATGTGCAAAATCCCCATCTGCAGGCACCAATCAGGCAGCTAGGCGCTCGGCCCCTTAGCGTGCATACATAAATCAGGATGTGCCCGTCTCTGCCGCTGCAGACTGTAACACGCGTGCAAAGCTGGGCCTGGAAATTCCGCCCTGAACACCCCAGCTTAGACCCTGCTTTTACATTTACTTAACTGCCCTTACCTTTTGGGGTGCTCAGCTGCGTTTGTTGTGCTTATTGCTGGGGAGAGAGATCCAGTGGTTACCATCACTGCAGTGGAAAGCGCTGAAAATATAAGCCAGAAAACACAGTGCTCTGAGGTCTTCAAAATGTCACTTCTCCATAGGCTGCTGTGTTCTTAGTCTCGACATTTCAGGTGAAAGGTGCCGGCCTGCCCATGCTGGAGCCTGGAGCCCTCTCTTCCCCGAACACTCCCAGCACAGGCAGAGCAAGCTTCCCCACTGCACTCCTAGGAGTGAAGGGAGCCATGGGTCTCTAGGGCCAGTTCAGTTCTTGGCCTCTCACCGAGGGGGACGATTAGCGCACAGTATGAGTGTTAGCTGGCACACAGAGAGGTGACCGCTGGGGTCTAGACTGTCACTAACAAATGCACCGCACACAAGCGACCACACAACCAGGCGATGGCAGCCACCACCCATCAGTGAAAAGCCGAGCTCTGTAATGGAGCAAAGGCAAGGAGCTGGGGTACGCTGCATGGGAGTGGGCTGATCTCAGGGTGGGGACTGGATAGGGAGGGGGGATTTTGCATGGGATACATAGCATGGAGCTCCGTAGTTAAGGTTGCACTTAGGGCCTTATGTGCACTGAAGTTAGTGGGAGTGTATCCAGAGACTTCAATGGGCTTTGGATCAGGGCCTCAGAGCAGCAGTAAGTTCCCCCTATGCTGTACTCCAAGCATTGACGGCAGTCTCCAGATTGAACGCACTCAGCCTGCGGGGGCCATTTGATTTGCTGTAATAGATATTGGCCAAATATTTAGCCCCTGCAGCAAGGGAGATATTCAAACCCGAGCCCCTCTAGGGATTTCCTCTGAGATCATACAGGCTTCCCCCCCCCCTTTGCTCCAGGACCAGATCCCCAGACACCCCTCTGTTCTGCACACTGATCCTGTCCCATAATAGCTCTCACACAGGCCACTGTGTGGATTTTAAATTTCGACACACACAGTTGTTCCCTTTATTTGATCTTCACAAGGAAATGTCGACAGAAGGAGCAGGTTCCGCTGGCTGCTTCTGTTCCTAGTGCACCGTGGCTTCCTGAGCCAGCCCAGAGTGGGGAGCCCTCAGGGACTAGCCCATACTGCCTGGGGGTCCAGCTTGATCCAAGAGACCTGCTGCAATGGAGCTAGGCATGCACAGCAAGGTACCCAAGGTAGAGCACACCCCACTCTGTGCTCCTTCCTGCTCCCCCTCTCCACACCTGCCCCCCCGGCCTGCTGCTTCTCCCCATCCCAGTCCTGAATTCAGTAGGGGAGTCTCCCCTACAGTTGGCTGCATTGCCAGGAGTCCCTGCCCCCTGGTCCCTCTGCCCCCAGCCTCAGATCAGCAGCGACAGGATTGTGTGTGTGACGGGTAGGGTCTTGCAGCCCACTGCTGCCATTCCCCTGCTTTGGTGCTTGGAGGCCTCCAGCAGCACCCTGCTGGCCCTCCAAGCACTAACAGTTGCTGCAGGAGTGGGTGCACGGGGCTGCCCGGGAGTAGGTGGTGTAGCTTGCACACACATACATACACTAACCCCTGGGCGCCCACATCAGCTCACTCCTCCAGCCTCACCGACCCAAACACAAAGCCTATTGCTGTACACTAGGGTTGAGTGACCAGGATGCTATCCTGGGGATAAGCTAGGGCCTATAAATAGCTGTCTGAGTCTCTCACCAGCACTCCCCAAACAAAGACACTTGGGTTCCAGGCAGGGCCAGATTAATGCAGAGGCTTTAGGGGCTGCAGCCCCGGGCTAAGGGGGGCCACGACTCAGCAGGGCTCAGGCAGGCTGCCTACATGCCACGGCTCCACGCTGCTCCCGGAAGCAGCCAGCTGCTGGCACGTTTCTGCAGCCCCTGGCAGGAGGGCGGCTCCACATACTGCCCCTGCTGCCAGCACCGTCCCCGCAGCTCCTGTTGGCTGGGAACTGGGCACTTGCAGGTGCGGGCACTGCACGGAGACACATTGTTCCCCTCCCCCCCCAAGGGGCATGCAGAGACGTGTCAGCAGCCGGCGGCTTCCCATTGGTGTGGGGCCACGGCATGCAGGCAGCCTGCCTGAGCCCTACGGTGCTGCTGGCTGGGAGCTCCCTGTGGTAAGTGCCTCCCGGCCAGAGCCTACACCTCGCACTCCCTCCTGCACCCCAATCCCCTGCCCCAGGTCAGAACCCCCTCCTGCACCCAAACTCCCTCCCAGAGCCTGCACCCCTCACCCTCTCCTGCACCCCACCACTCTGCTCCAGCCTGGAGCCCCCTCCGCCCCGCACCCAAACTCCCTCCCAGAAAGAAACTAATATAACAGCTGTTCTTAGGTAAGAAGTAGGCTATTTTGAATTAACTTTACTATATTCTACATGTTTTAAGACTTAAATGTAACCACAGAATGACTTTATGTTAACTAAAAGGCAAGTTTAGTATAGCATTAATAGCCTCGATGCCATAATTGTGATAATTTTGTTTTAAATTAGGAAAAAGACTTGTATACAGGGGCCCCACAAAATCTAATAGCCCTGGTCCCAAGGGAGAGTTAATCTGTCCCTTGCTCCATGTTGCCATCAATAGATCAGAGCAGAGACTCACCTGCATCCGATGAAGTGAGCTGTAGCTCACGAAAGCTTATGCTCAAATCAATTGGTTAGTCTCTAAGGTGCCACAAGTACTCCTTTTCTTTCTGGGAGAACAGTCACCTTAACAAGGGAATAAGGATCACCTGCACCTTTTATATTTATTCCACACCAGTAGATCCCAGTATCTCCCAGAGTCAGGTTCTCCATGGTCACAGTGAATGTGCTCCTGCTGTGACTGTCTGTGATGGAGACTCTGCCCCGTTTCACCTTGATCTCTGACTTTTCAGTCTCAACAACTTTGGAGCGGCTGTTCCACTGTGCTCCTCTGCACCAGTATTTCTAAAAAGAAAAGGAGTACTTGTGGCACCTTAGAGACTAACAAATTTATTAGAGCATAAGCTTTTGTGAGCTACAGCTCACTTCATCGGATGCATACAGTGGAAAATACAGTGGGGAGATTTTATATACACAGAGAACATGAAACAATGGGTGTTACCATACACACTGTAACGAGAGTGACCAGGAAAGGTGAGCTTTTACCAGCAGGAGAGCAGGGGGAGTGACCTTTTGTAGTGATAATCAGTGTGGGCCATTTCCAGCACTTTACAAGAACAGTAGGAGAGGAAATAAACATGGGGAAATAGTTTTACTTTGTGTAATGACACATCCACTCCCAGTCTTTATTCAAGCCTAAGTTAATTGTATCCAGTTTGCAAATTAATTCCAAATCAACAGCCTCTCATTGGAGTCTGTTTTTGAAGTTTTTTGTTGAAGAATTGCCACTTTTAGGTCTGTAATCGAGTGACCAAAGAGATTGAAGTGTTCTCAGACTGGTTTTTGAATGTGATAATTCTTGACGTCTGATTTGTGTCCATTTATTCTTTTACGTAGAGACTGTCCAGTTTGGCCAATGTACATGGCAGAGGGGCATTGCTGGCAAATGATGGCATATATCACATTGGTAAATGTGCAGGTGAACGAGCCTCTGATGGTGTGGCTGATGTGATAGGCCCTATGATGGTGTCCCCGAATAAATATGTGGACATAGTTGGCAATGGGCTTTGTTGCAAGGATAGGTTACTGGGTTAGTGTTTTTTGTTGTGTGGTTGCTGGTGAGTATTTGCTTCAGGTTGGGGGGCTGTCTGTAAGCAAGGACTGGCCTGTCTCCCAAGATCTGTGAGAGTGATGGTTCGTCCTTCAGGATAGGTGGTAGATCCTTGATGATGCGTTGGAGAGGTTTTAGTTGGGGGCTGAAGGTGATGGCTAGTGGCGTTCTGTTATTCTCTTTGTCGCCACTAGCCATCACCTTCAGCCCCCAACTAAAACCTCTCCAACGCATCATCAAGAATCAATGGCCCACCTTGAGTATCACTACAAAAGGTTCCCCCCCCACACACCCTCATTACAGTGTGTATGGTAACACTCATTGTTTCATGTTTTCTGTGTATATAAAATCTCCCCACTATATTTTCCACTGTATGCATCCGAGGAAGTGAGCTGTAGCTCACAAAAGCTTATGCTCTAATAAATTTGTTAGTCTCTAAGGTGCCACAAGTCCTCCTTTTTCTTTTTGCGAATACAGACTAACACGGCTGCTACTCTGAAACCTGTCATTTGTACAGTGCTGCTGTGAAGACAGGAAGCACCATATAGGTGCTAAGTGTTATATATTGAGTTGCCCTTCCTGTGTCTCACACCAGGTCATCAGACACTTGAGACTGCAGCTTTGCTGTTAACTGTTGATATTTATTATGTGTAAGGGACTTTTAAAAATAGGCATTTACTCTTTGAAATGTAGCTGTAATGATTTGAAAATCATTTCTATGCAGTTTTCCTTCAAATTAGGGGTGGGAAGATCCAATCCCTTCCCAAACATTGGAGTGTGGGTGAGTGGGTGGGGGTCGGGGGGGGGGGGAGAGAATTCTGGATCTGAATTTTGTAGTTGGCCCCTGTGCCTGTAAAGGGCTGAGTCAAAGCCCTCGATCTGGACACACACACCCCACACCTTGTGGGGTGAAAAATCTGGGTCCATATTTTGTGGCTTGGGCCCTTCTCTTCTCTAACTAGCTGCTACAGAGGAAGGCTAAATGGCCTAAGGGGGTAATGTCCCTCTGCACAGTGGTGAATTTCACACATATGAAAGGTTAATATTTGTGATTGTAGCAGTGGTGAGTTGCCACTGACCAGTTGAGCCCCAACAAGAGTTCGTGATAGGCCCCCAATTGGCCCCCCTATCTCTACTCCCCAATTGGGTAGCTGTGTGAGATATTCCACATCCAAATGTCAATGTAAAATTTGGTTTATGAAAATGCTTTCCTGGAAAAAACTCAGACGTATGAATGCCCATGGAAAGTACGCAGATAAGGAGCATGACCAGGACTGGTGTGAGTTCATTTACAAAGGTGACTGAATATACCTGGAGCATCTTTAGCAGGTTTAATCTGCCCCCTAGAATTTTTAGTCCTGGTGATGATGAGCTGCCAGGAAGGAGCCCAGCATGGCCCTCAGATTCCAGGTTTGCAGGGAGCCTACAGCTGGAAAACTAACGTCTTGGTGCTCGTAAAAGGAGCGCGTTTGACCTGGAATCCCTGAGAGACCATCAAGGTGCCAGGTTTTTCCCAGCCGGTTTTCAGAGCAGAGGCACATTTTAAAGAAACTTCGATGGGGATCAGGAGCTTCAGCCAACGTTCGCTGCCTTCGGCTACTGCTCTGCTCCTGTGCTGGTTAGAGCCTCTTGGCTCCTTCCCTGGCAAGCTCCCTGCTGGATCCCTTAGTCAACGTGGGGCTGCAGTTGTGCCCCCAGTTCTTCCGAGCTGGTCTGGGGGAGGGAGCAGCTGTGGCTGCCTGGGGAGGTGTAAAACCCACCCAGACAATAAACTCTGACTCGAGCATGCCCACGGTGACGGCCTCTTCCCGACCCGCACGTGTCCTGCTCGTGGCCCACAGCAATACCAGAAGGGTGAGTCAGATCAGGAAATCACCTCTGGGGACAGGTAGGGATGTACGAACATCCTGCCCTCAAGTGCCCGTCTCTCTTTCTTACCCGTCCCCCATTCAACCTTACTCGCAATGTAGGAGCTGTACAGAGATCTGAGTAGACACTCACCTGGGACAACAGTCACCTTAACAGGAACTCCTGGATCGTATCCAAATCTGCTTATCCCACACCAGTAAATCCCAGCATCTCCCAGCGTCAGGTTCTTCATGGTCACTGTGAATGTGCACAGCCTGGGGTTGTCTCTGATGGAGACTCTGCCCCTCTTTGCCTCGGCCTCCGACCCTGTGGTCTCAACAGCTGTGTGACAGGTTCTCCAAACTGCTCCTCTGCACCAGTATTTTCTGTTTCCTTGATACCTTTTATCGTACCGACACTGCACGGACACCGACTCGCCCAGGGCCCTGCTCACCTCCCCAGGGCCAGTCAGCTCCAGGGCAGCCAGCCCAGAGGAGTAGCCTGAAAAACAAATCAAAAAGCAAACCTTGTCATTTCCTCTTCACTGAATGGTTGAGGAGGCAGAATGGCAACTTGAACTCAAAGCCCCAAGGGGCCCCGTTCCCTCCACCCCAGCTGGTCCCTATCAGACCATGCAGCGTGCTGCCGATCAGCAGAGAAATATAGGGGGAGGGTCTCGTTTGGCTCCACAGGGGTTGGACTTGGGTGATTCCCATTAGTGTTAATGCTCAAGTTACCCAGCATAAATCCCCAGTAGAGAGATGACAATAAACCCCCTTAGCCTCTCTCCTTTTGAAAGGGAAGTGAAGGATACTGACTGTCAGTGGGTAGATTAGCCTTTCAGGCGGTCTCTCTGGTGTGACTGGATCAATAGAAACCTCTCACCTGCAAGGAAGAGAATCACCCCAGTGAAGGACAGCTGCATTGTCCCTCCAATTGCCCCTTTCTCCCTAAAGCTCTGTCAGGTCTTTTCTTTAAAATGCTCTAAAAAGAGAGCTCTGGTTCCTTCCAGCCTGTGACATTTCTCTCTCTCAGGTTTGCAAATCCCGTGTCTGTGGTAAGTGACATCCAGACACTTCTGCTTTGTTCTTTCAGTCAGTCTTTTCCTGGTGCTCTGCTTCATATCACAACCTGGCCAAGTTACAATCACAGGAGCAGAAACACTAGGTGAAATACGGAAGAAAGAACCAGGGCAGAGAGGAAGAAGGGAGGGGAAGCAATCAGCTGCAATCCGGCTTCTGTTGGAGGCTCTTGCAGGGCACTCCTTTGGAGAACTGTTATTTAACTCTGTGTGTATCTAAAACACCAACCATGCCAAATGCTAATTGTCCATTCAGCTATGGTGGTTCGCCTCTCTTGAATGGGTTATTAATGTATCATTAGCTTTGCCATCCTCACCTGCCCTTCGTTAGATCAGGTGAGTTGTTTTTGTGCTTCATCTGGCAAAATTCAGCAGAGAGACAGTGTGGTCTAGTGGCTACAGTGCTGGGCTGGGACCTGAGTTCTAGCTCTGCCCCTGACTTGCTGTGTGAAGTCACTTTGGCTCTTCTGTGGCAAGTGGAGCATGGATACAGGGGAGAACTGAGCCGGCTGACTCCTTTTGTGACCTTGGTCAAGTCACTTCATGTTAATGTTTCAGTTTCCTTATCGGTAAAATGCAGGCTGACAATAGTTACTTTCCTACCCCTGGGGGAGTGGAAGGGGGGGATTGTGCAGTGCTATGAAGATGGAATGCACTGTATAATTGCCAAATATTATCACAACATGTTGAGTTGCTCTTCCTGTTTCTCTAGCCGTGTTGAAATGGCAGCTTTCCTGTTAACTATTTTTATTACATGTAAGGATTTTTTTTTTTAAATTGTGACTTTCTCTTCGCAATATAATCGAAGTTCACAAGGCAGCTTCCCTTTCAATTAGTGACAGGTTGGAAGCAAAACCTCAGTTCCAGCTCCCACTCTAACTTTTTGGAAGGGAATCTAACTCCAAATTAAAGGCGGACTTGTGGCACCTTAGAGACTAAGAAATTTATTAGAGCATAACCTTTCGTGAGCTACAGCTCACTTCATCGGATGCATACAGTGGAAAATATCGTGGGGAGATTTTATATACACAGAGAACACGAAACACCACTTTCTACAAGCCAGGACCCTCTGATCCCACTGGGGGTTACCAAAAGAAACTACACCATCTGCTCAAGAAACTCCCTGAAAAAGCACAAGAACAAATCCGCGCACACACCCCTAGAACCCCGACCAGGGGTATTCTATCTGCTACCCAAGATCCATAAATCTGGAAATCCTGGATGCCCCATCATCTCAGGCATTGGCACCCTGACAGCAGGATTGTCTGGCAATGTAGACTCCCTCCTCAGGCCCTATGCTACCAGCACTCCCAGCTATCTTTGAGCTTGTAAAGTGCTGGAAATGGCCCACCTTGATTATCACTACAAAAGGTTTCAGAGTAGCAGCCGTGTTAGAATGCATCCGATGAAGTGAGCTGTAGCTCACGAAAGCTTATGCTCAAATAAATTGGTTAGTCTCTAAGGTGCCACTAGTACTCCTTTTCTTTTTACGGATACAGACTAACACGGCTGCTACTCTGAAACCTAACTCCCAATTGGGTGGCTTGCCCTTCGCTCTGTAAGGGAGTGAAACACAAACCTGAATCCAACCATCCTCAAAGTTTGTGAGAATGCAAAATCTTGATGTGGACTCAGTTCTGGATTTTATAGCATGGGGTCCATCTTTGCTTTAAACAGAGGCCAGAAAGAGAAAAATAAATGGTAACTGTAGCATTTCGATCCTGGAGTTTTCTTCGGTCTTTTCCCTACCTTACACTCACTATTAGAGCTGAGAAAATAATTGATAATGAACGTAGCCTGTTTTTTTCCCCCCCTTGGATATCCCACAAACAGGCTGCAATCTCCTCTCATTTATCCATTGTCCAATTCTGGGGGTAATTTTGGAAAATTTTTGGCCTGACCCTGGGCAGTTCTCTGTGAATATTGGTTATTTGAGCTGTATTGTGGTTGGTTGATCAGATAAGTCACGTCATGTTGTTTCTGGTCCCTGATTAGATGAGGGTGCAAGGACTTCCAGCCCGAATACTCTTGTGCACATATGTAACATTCAGTTTTTGCGAACGCTCCCACTTGAGACTTTGAGCTCAGTATCTGAGAACATTGGTGCCTGCAAATCTCAACCACTCCTGTCTTCGTCGAAAGCAAACACAAAAGGGGTGGGAACCTGGGTGAAGCAATTTCCTTTCAAAATGCGGTGCACCTTTTCAGAGTAAACGTGTACTGCCTGTGGGTCCGATCCCGCGCGATGCCTTTGGAGGGAGTTGACAGCTGGGAGGACTAGGGCTGGCTGCAAAACAAAAATTCCAGTTTGCGAAAAATGTCGAGGTTTCAAGGTTTGTTTTTATTCTGCAACAGAATGAAACCAAAACATTATAAAATGTATTTGCAATACAACTGGGGTGGAGTGTGTGGGGGGGGGGTCTTAGGGCACTCACCTGGGGCTTCGGAGACACTAGCTTCAAGTCCCTGCTTTCCCTTATTTAGAGTTCCCTATTGGACAGAACACTGGACAGGGACTCAGGAAAGCTGGGTTCTATTCTTGGCTCTGCCACTGGGCTGCTGGGTGACCTTTGACAAGTCACTTCACTTTCCCCATGCCTCAGTTACCCCATCAGTAAAACGGGTATAATGACACTGACCTCTTTTTTCATAGATTCATAGATACTAAGGTCAGAAGAGACCATTATGATCATCTAGTCTGACCTCCTGCACAATGCAGGCCACAGAATTTCACCCACCCCCTCCTGCGAAAAACCTCTCACCTATGCCTGAGCTATTGAAGTCCTCAAATCGTGGTTTAAAGACTTCAAGGAGCAGAGTATCCTCCAGCAAGTGACCCGTGCCCCATGCTACAGAGGAAGGCGAAAAACCTCCAGGGCCTCTTCCAATCTGCCCTTGAGGAAAATTCCTTCCCGACCCCAGATATGGCCATCAGCTAAACCCTGAGCATATGGGCAAGATTCACCAGCCAGATACTACAGAAAATTCTTTCCTGGGTAACTCAGATCCCACCCCATCTAACATCCCATCACAGGCCATTAGGCCTATTTACCATGAATATTTAATTACCAAAACCATGTTATCCCATCATACCATCTCCTCCATAAACTTATCGAGTTTAATCTTAAAGCCAGATAGATCTTTTGCCCCCACTGCTTCCCTTGGAAGGCTATTCCAAAACTTCACTCCTCTGATGGTTCGAAACCTTCATCTAATTTCAATTCTAAACTTCCTGGCGGCCAGTTTAAGGGCCTTTGAGGTTTATGGATGAAAAGCACTAGATAAGAGCTAGGTGGTTACATTAACATCCAGTTTTGCTCTAAAAAGAGAGCATGTAAAACTGACACCTTCTTCCTTCCAGTGTCCGAGTTGTAGGTGACAAAAATAAGGTTTTACTACCTAGCTTACTCCTATTAGTCCTGCCGAGCCAGCACGGCTAAGGTACAGGGGCACTGGAGGGTCTGGATTCCATTCCTCCTAGTGCATCATCAGAAATTAATGCTAAATTCCCGTTACAGAGCCAATCAGTGACACCTATGCAAACCTAGTTGTATATGAGGTTACCTGGATGTTGGGTGTTTTTGCCCTTCAGGCAACAAACATAAAATAAAGGAACCACATGGGCACAGTGGAGACCAAATAATTGTATTTGCTGAATGTACATAAGATTAGAGGCCTCTCTATAGCTAAACACACTGCTGATCCAATTGGGCTCTGGTGGCTTCTAAAACAGAACATGGTGAGCATCATTAGAGTGCTCCCAACTACTTAAAGGGATACTACACTATTATATACACTACATCAAGCATCACTGAGGATATAATCTGAAGATGGTGGCATTGCATGGGGGTAAATAAGGGCCAGCAGCACTTTTATTACTGGTGATGATATGCCAGAAGGAGAGAATCTAGCCTAACTTTTGAATCCTAGGTTGAGTTTGCAGGGGCTACAGCTGGGAGAAAAAATATCAGAATAAACATGGCACCCCGCATTTGTATGGGGTCACTTTCCAGAGTTGAACCATGGTTTCAGGAAGGACATTGGCGAGAGTCAGAGAAAAGGAAGGGCCCAGGGAGAGTGAATCAGTTTAAATGAGGTCCTCTGTTCATAACATTTCTCAGGCCATGAGGTAGGAGTTTATTGTGGGACGGTGGCATCCCGCTGAATCTGAAAGGAGAGAAGCCCAGGGAGCCATCATAATTCTCCATCTCTAGGGCTGGCTTCAGGGTAGTGCTGCTCTGTGCAGTTAATATACAGGACTGGATGGGTTTCCTGTCTGAACTCAGTTATTTCCGAGATCATTGAGAATTCACCAGGAGAGCCATGCGGAATAGGGTCCCCACCACAGAGGCAGAGAAAGAGGAAGTAGGGCTGACCCTCTCCTCTGAGGGGCCTCTGTGTTAGCAGGAGCCATTATTTGCACATGAAAGCTGTTGATCAGACGCTGTGACCACATAGCCAGATGTGGTTGGATTTTCACAAAACTCTGTGCCCCTAAAGCCGAGGAAAAGAGGAACAGGAAGGTTGAGTGTAAGAGGGTAGCGGTCTCTTGGCCTCAGGAACTACTGTTTTGTGAGCCCTGCTCACCTCTTCCCTTCCGTCAGGAACAAAGGAAAGCCCTGTACAGTGGCAGGGCCACAGCAGAACAGAGGAGTGAGGGACGCATTTCAAAAGGAGGGAGGAGGGCTCCCTGGAGAATATTAGGATGTGAGGAGCTAGCATGATCCTGAGAGACTCTTTACACACCCACATATGCCCACTAGTCCTATGCACACCCGCATCTTTTCTCACACATGATATGATCCAGCTCCCCCTAAAACTCCCATTGACTCCAATGGGCTGCAGCCCTGGGGGTCTGATCCAGCACCCGTGGAAATCAATGGGACTCCTTCCCTGTACTTCATGGTCACTAGCTCAGGCCCATACCGGTGGCTAACGCACTCACAGTGCGAGGCACCTCCTGCGATGCACTGACGAGGGGGAACTGAAGTCTGTGTGCTGGGCCCTGGTTTCTACAGGTGCTGAGGCATTGCGCTGCTCAGCACTGCAAGCCCTAGGTGGTTTACACGGCTAAGTCCCAAGAGTGATTTAGAGATTCAGGAGCCCAACTCCTAATGACTTGCAATGAGTCTCCTGAGCCCAGTGATTCCACGCGGTCTCTTGCCCAAAAGTGCTGGCTCAGGACTCCGAAAGGAGCTTTCCATTTCCCTGGTGCTTGAGGGTTAACGACAGTCGGCTGGGTCAGATCCCCCCACCTTCATCACTTGGGTGTTTGCTGCTGCCTGGATCCCTCAGAGACGCCATGGGACTGATTCTGATCTCACTTACATTGATGTAAATCAGGAGTAACTCTAACGGAGTCATTGGAGTCAAGCTAGCGTAAAACCAGCATGAGGGCAGAATCAGACCCTAGCAGCTAGATCTTTAGCTTGTGGAAATTGGCATCACTCCATTGACTTCAACAGAGCTGCAGCTATTTACACCAGTTCAGAATGTGTTCAGTGGGATCCAGGCACTTCACAAGCAACACATAACCCAGCTGTAGGTACGTGGGGAAAAGGGGCACGGAACTGCCATGCTCTTCCCCACGCAGCATGCAGAGGATACGTATTGGAGAAGCCTGCAGAGTTCCAGCCAGCAAAGGCAGTTCTCAGCTTCCTGAGTCACTTGTCGGGGGATGCTAATGGCTCTCTCTTTGATTCTTACAGACTATCCTGGTCGGAGACAGTGGAGTGGGGAAGACATCACTGCTGGTTCAGTTTGACCAGGGCAAGTTCATTCCCGGCTCTTTTTCTGCCACTGTGGGCATCGGATTTACGGTAAGGGCTGAATCTTTGGCTACTCTGCTCTTCTGCAGCTGAGCGTTCATTAGTGGAAGTGGTATTGACTTAAGGAATATAGGACTTACCATGGCAGCATACAAGTCTGAGGATAGTAAGCAATCAGAAGAGCCACCTGAAAACATGGCATCCAAAGATAACTCCAGTATTACACGGTATCGAAATCGCACGTCAGCCACAGAGGCATTAAATTCTCCAAGTAAAGCATGGTTTTTTTGTTTTTTTTTTTTTGTTTACATTTGCTTCCTCTAATAGCAGTGATGTGCTGTTTGCAGAAAGTTCGAACCAAAATCAGAGAGAGATGTGACATGCACGGAGGATCTAGCTGGCCATCTAAAAACAGGGCTAAGGAAAACATGAGGATGGATCAAAATAAGATTTTGCCTCTTGGCTGGAGTCCATGAAAATATAGAAAAGTGGGTGCCAGTGGCATACCAGTGAAATTCTATAGACATGGACATCGTATTTATTAACTAGGTAGATGTTCCCTTCTCTGTATGTTTAAAGAGCAGCACCCTGTATGTAGGGGAAAACCTGGTTGTGTTCTATATAGCTGTACAGTGTGTGGCAACACAGAATTAAGCTGCGCTGCATGATGGAGTTGCCCAATGCTGTCCCGAAAAAGCAAAAACCCTTGTTGCTGTGAATGTGTGAAGGTGGCACTTTTCAAATTGCATATTAACTTTTCCCTCCAACCTTGTCAGTGAGTCTGCCTAACTGAGAACTCGCTGTCGGCGAAGGTTTGCTGTGTTGAGTTTAGGTGTTTTGTGACTTATCCCGATAAAATCAATTTACAAAAACTGGGGAAAGGGTATTGTGTCACCGACGCATGCTGCTCAGGGCTGACCAATCAGACTCAATTCAACGAAATTCACCTGAGTCACACCAGTCAGAGTGAATCCAAAAGGTAAATGTACAGGAAAGGTAAAAATTGGTGAAAACATGGGATTATAGTGGAAGTCTAGCTGCGTGTTCCATTATAGTGTTGGCTTCCAAGAACATTATAATACACATGCATTTATAGAGGGACATAGACACAGTGGAACAAATTCTGCTCTCAGTTAGACACTTGCAACTCCACTGAGCGTGTGACTCTATACAGCCACTTTTGGTCTACCTTTGTACAACACCTCGCACTATGGGGCCCTGGGCTATGACTTGGGCTCCTGGATACTATGGTAATAGGGACAAATTAATAATAGTTGTGCTATATAGTTGATATCTACATTTTCCTTCTATCAGTAGGGTGCTCCCGTTTGAACAAATTGATCCAGATTCACCAGTATGGTCCAGTAGCTCTGCACTGCTCTGGTAAAATAAAGCAACCATTAACCCAGATTTTGCGTTTCCTGGACCCAGTCCTGCAAACACAGTGCACACAGACTCTTGCTCATATTGGGGGCAGTCCGACACGTGGAGACCTTGCAAGTTCTGGCCCCACTGACCTTTCTGTGTCCATATTCACAACCTCAATGTGCCATTGCTATGTAAAATCTCTTTGACTCCTAGGCCCGACTCAGGGTTCCTTGTACCACCCAGGGTGCAGGATCAGGCTTTCTGGAACCTTGCTGGAATGCCACGAGATTCCTGGAAATACCCATGTGCTGGGACTGATTTTGAAGGATATTCTGCTGGCTCCTCTGGAGACCTGCTTTCCCTTTGCACAACGGAGCACTGCCTGCATGCTGACACGGCCTTTCGCATTTCAGCCATCCTGTACAGACAGAAAATACCTTTGGCCTGCACCCGTTTCCTCTACGGGGCAGAGGCCTAGAGGCAACCCAGACCCCTTCCCTCTGAATTAGAAACACATCATGTTGATGGAAAGCTCACTCCTACAGTGGCCCAGTTCAATTTCCAGAGTGACTCTCTTTGGATCTGTTGCCCGCTTCTCTGCTGCACCTCCAACTGGGAGACTATAGCTTTGTACATGCTGCTTAATCCCTTGCGCTGGCGAGCCGTGGACACTTTCACTCAAGGCCCTGGAAGCCTGAATTGCTTCCATTACCTTTAAACACTGAGTATCGGGGGATATCTCCCCTGATGGTTGTGTTCTCATCTGGATAAGCATGCTTGGTCTAATCCCTTATTCCCCTTCAGTGAGGCGAGGATGAAGCTGTCTGGGTGTCAGGTAGCAATTAATAACAGGGATTTCCTTTTCCAAATTGGGTTGAGGAACCGAGGGAATAATCATAATTGGCTCCTAACAACCTCATGGTCAGCTGTGTCTCAGAGATGAAAAATGATCTAGGAGTGCAGGAAATGCCTAGAGGCTGAATGGAGTAAGCCTGCCCTCTTGTGGTCGTATGCAGTGTTGTTGTAGGTGTGTGGGTCGCAGGATATTAGACACACGGTGGGTGGGGTAATCTTTTTATTGCACCAGCTTCTCCACCAACAAAATATTTCCATTTTTTAAGCTCATTGGTGCAATAAGGGAGATTACCCCGCCCACCCTGTCTCTCTTGTAGTGTTGGTGAGAACTAAGGGGAAGTCGTTTACAGAGGCCTTGTAGAGCGGGTGACTGATCTGCTGGCCATT
Source organism: Chelonia mydas (assembly GCF_015237465.2). Lineage (NCBI taxonomy): Eukaryota > Metazoa > Chordata > Testudines > Cheloniidae > Chelonia > Chelonia mydas. The sequence goes on from NC_051254.2 coordinate 13,911,144, forward strand.
TTGTTTCCCGGGGTGGAGAGAGTTCAATGGTCAGTCACATTTCCAAAATGCAAATCAGAAGAGCAGATAAGTTTGGCTGATAACAGGTTCTCGTATGTCCACAGCCAGGGAGCACAATAGCTATGTAAATTCTCCTCCCTGTGTTCCTTTGTTGCAATGGAACAAAGGGAAACATCCCTCCTTCATGCAAGAGGCTCTGTGTGTTCCTTTCATCACCTGCTATCACTTGCCCGGCTGTGTCACCACAAAGGGGTAGAGGTGGTATTTACATGGCATGAGACTAGAGATCCTCCTGACCCAGGAAACTGGGTTCTAGAATTCTGTCTGAATCCACATGACCCCTAAATCCACAGGTGTTGGGATTAGGATACGTTAATTATAGAGCTGGGCCGGGTCATTCAGATGTAGCTCTAGATCCAAACTTCTCCAGAGTTCTGAGGGACATTTTTCCCTGACCCTCCCTTTCCAGCACTGACAGAATAACTCCTCTAACTGACATGCAAAATACACTGCTCTGGTCTCATCTCCCTCCACCACCCTGCTGCAGCATGGAGCCTACCCACAAGGACAAGATTGGGCCATACATAGAAGTGGTATAAGGAGTACTTCGCCCACCACTGAAATGCAACCCTCTCTGGGGAGGAGTGTGGCAACTGTTGAAGAGTTCAGGACAAAAAGGTTAAGAACCTATTCACTTGAAACTGCAGGAGGAATTTCAGGTCTGCAGAACATAATTATCACCCAGAGTTGGGGACCGTCATAATCTTTCTTGGTATTATTAAATCCTCACTTATTACAGCACTCAGTAGGAGCTTTTAATCGCTTTAGATCATCTGAAATACATCCACCCAAATGACCTCAGCTGTGTTCAGTTTAACTGGCCGGTGAGTACATGTTCCATGTGCATATTCTTCAGTACAGTTACAAAGACTGGAAATACAGGTTCCTAAACTATTCTCTCCTGAGGGGTAGAGGAAGTCTTGGCTAAAACAAAACTCGGAGACCAGCAAGAGCACGGTAAGAGAAACACCTGCGTGGAGCGTGTCTCTGCCATCCCCCCTGCGTTTGCACGCGTCCTTTAGTTTGTAGACCAGTGAAAGCATAACTTCTGCATGTTGGAGACAAGTCCTGATTTTTGGTCTCATGCCGACTAGTTTTACACTTGTGTAAATCCGTTGACTTCAGTGGAACTACTCCAGATATGCACTGGGGCGGGATCAGGCCCATTGCATTCAGTGAATTGTCCCCGCGCTGCTGAGGGCAGAATCTGTTCCAAGATTGTCCTCACACTGTGTACATTGTCTTGAATGGAACGACACCAATTCACACCAACTGAGGATCTGGCCCTGTCTGTCAGAATGCCTGTGGTATTGTTCTAGTGAGGACTAGTTCTTAATAATTACCATGTAGGTGATTCCGTACAAAGGGCATCACCTGAAATGCATTAGCAAAGTGGAGTGTTTGGGTAACATAACACTGCTGTCTCACAAAGAGGAAAGCGTTCCTTGCTCTCACACATCACTGCTCCTGTGAGATCCCTTGTGTTGTTCCCATGCTCTGCCCCCCTCCCTTTCTCCTCCCCCATTAGATGAGATCTGAATTAGACCCCAGAGGTGTTAGAGGATCATATTTACCCTTTTCAGTTTGAGTTTGAATGTTTAGCCAGACGTTCCAACCTTTTTCTTAATCTGTAGTGGCCAGGGCTCGGACTGAAGGAGATCAGTGTCTGATGGGTGTGGAGGGAAGAGGTCATGGTCAGAAGGCAAAGGGGGAAGTCAGGAGACCTGGTGTCTGTTCTTGGCTCTGTCAAACATTGTGTGTACCCTTGGACAAGTCACTAACTTCTCTGTGACTGTTTCCCCAGGTGTAAAATTATGAATCACTGTTAGTTAATATTTGTATTGCAAATACACCCAGGAGCCCTACTCAGGATGGTGCTAGATGCTGTGCAAATGGTTAGGAACTCACAGTCCCTGCCCTCAAAGCACTTGCAGTATAATCAGACTAGATGGATCAAGGCTCAGAGGAAGGGACGCAAGCCAGATGCAGAGTGATCGGCGCACTGTTGGCAAATGCCAAGTAATGTTCAAAGTCGCATTTGCCAGCTTTTCCTTTCAATCCCGGAGATTTTTCTGTTTTGTTTTGTTTTTTCCTGAAGCTTGAAAAATGCCAGATTTCAGGTTGCTCTCAAACTGGATTTCCACCGGGTGAGAAAAGACTTGTCCTGGAATCTATCTAGTGCGGGTGAGGAATGACCAAACCTGTGTAGAACTCAAGGATGGGCACCCTCATCTCAGGTCCCAGGGTTTTGCCCAGAGTCAGCAGCTAGCTGGAATCCTTGGTTTACATGATGTGAGAAATTGCTCCTTTGTTAGTGGTTTGTTTTCTTCCTCTAGTGATGAGTCCAGTGGGATGTGTTACCACCCCATTCTCTGGCGAAGTGCTCCATTGCTGATTCATGAAGGGAATGAAAGCACTTTTCATTGCTATGTTTATACAACCAGAGGGACCAGCAAGTTGCAAGGTTAATGCATCAACTGATGATTATATGACCCTCCGCACTCTTTCCCTTCCCCTCAGTGCCCTTCCAGTATATGGCTAGGAGGTTTCCCTCCCATTCAACTTCTTCTATAAGATGAAGTTAATTTCATCATCTTTCTTAAATATCCTTGTAAATGAGTTTGAGGTTGACTGGAAGCAATAGGGTTTTAAAAAGACTGTGGTAAGGGAGAATTCCAGGTTGTTCCGTCTCTCCCCTGTTATCCCAGGCAGTCCTCAGACAGGTCGGGGACTAGGGGTGGAGGGGAGCTGGGGGCTGGACTAAATCAATGGCTGTTTGGATTCCATTCTGCTCCGCTGGCCTGGAGAGGATGTCTGCTATCCATGGTGGTGCATGCTTCCTTGCTCTCTGCTTGCTGTATGTGTTGGGGGTACCATTGGAGGGAAGGCAGCAGATCATCCATGAATGATCAGAAAGCTACCTTCAAGCAGTCTCTAACTTTTGGGATTCATTGTGTGAAGCTAGGGTGAGGTTGGCCTAATTTTGTTCCCCAGTAGGGCAATTTAATGACTGCTGAGAACGGTGAGTAGGTTAATATGTTCAGTGCTACAGCCATGCATGGTGCTTTAGAAACAGAGTTCAGGGAGGTCTCCGCCCCAAGCAGATTACCATCTAAACGGGAGAGATGCAATCAAATGACGGGACATGAGGATGGGAGCAGACAGAGTCGTAACTGATCAATGAAATACTCTCTCTCCTAGGTTGGTGCCCATCCCCATAGTATCTCCCAAGAGTAAAATCTGACAGCAGTGGTGGGTTTCAATGAGGGACTAGCAGGAAGAGGGAAGCGTTGTGGTGGACTGGCAGAGAGAGAGACTATCTAGTCATAGGGGCAGCATGAACTAAGACATGGAGTTAAGAGTGTGGGGTACAGAGACAGTGTTAAGGAGCGAGGAGTGAGGCAGAGCTCAAGGCTGGACAGATTCACCATAACTCAAGGGAGACTGTGGGCTCATGACCCTCTTGGCAGCTCCCCCTGCTCTGCAGAATGAGCTGAGCTTGGGTAAAATCAGGATCAGACTGACACACACGCTCTCCCTCACCCCCACAACTGTGGGTGTTTCAGAGCCAGGGTGTGGTTTCAGCCCATTCTGGGGAGACGAGATTTGGATCTGGATCAGAATCCAGCTCTGTGGTTTCGGTTCATGTCCCTCTCTAGTCAGTGCTTGATTTGTGCCAGGGCTGGCCAGAGCTGAGCCCCGGCACCTCTGGGCTTGGCAGTTCAGAGCCCCGGCACCTCTGGGCTTGGCAGTTCAGAGCCCCGGCACCTCTGGGCTTGGCAGTTCAGAGCCCCGGCACCTCGGGGCTTGCTGCATCAGTTATGAATGTAAAACAATTGCTTGAGCTCTGGCACCGCTTTCATTACAAATGAAGCCCTGTCTCTAGTGTGTACTGGTGGATGTCTTAGCTCTGAGAACAAACCAAAAAGTAGGAGTCCTTCTCATGAAGGTAGCAGCCTGTGTGTGATCTGAAGGCTTCCCATATGTTCTCCTCCACCCAGGTAGCTGGACATGCACCCAGCCAAGGCATGTCCATACAGACATGCACAGGGCAATGCATCCCCAGCCCCTGCTCTCTGGGTCCCTCCACTCCAAGTGAGCCAGCAGCTGTCCCCCTTACTAGCCTGCAGCCACTCACACAATGACTGTCACTGGCTGAGGCCGCCCACCTCCCAGTGCCTAGGGCCCTCTCCATGGGACAGGCCCAAACCTCCCTGGGCAGCAGCCTACAACCAACTGTGGTTCTGGGCTCTGGCTGGCTGGATGCAGGCTGATGAGTTGATCCTGCTGGGTCCACTGTGCCCAGCTGGAAAGCCTTCCTCTCCTGGCTCTCCTAAATCTCCCAGGGGAGTCAAACCAACCCCCCCTTCACCTGGCTCCAGAGAAGCTGGGGGGAAGATGGAGTGTGGGGAGGGGGGCTGAGCTGGAGGAGAAGAGGGATGGGGCACCTGAATGGGGAGTGAAAGGGACAGAACTGGACTGGCCAGACAGGGGCTTGGTTGAGCCCTGGGGAAAGGAGGGCTGGGTGGCACCGCTGGGTCCGGTTTGGGCAGGGGACCAGGTTCCGTTCTGGCTGGAGGCTGGGGTGGCACCACTGGGTCCAGTCCGGGCAGGGGACCGGGTTCTGTTCTGGCTGGAGGCTGGGTCGGCACCGCTGGGCCCGGTCCGGGCAGGGGACCGGGTTCTGTTCTGGCTGGAGGCTGGGTCGGCACCGCTGGGCCCGGTCCGGGCAGGGGCTGGGAGAGGGAAGCTGCTCGGTCCGGGGAAGGAGGCGCTGGGGTTCGGTTCGGTTCGGCCCTTGGAACGCGCAGCGAGGTTCGGTTCTGCGCAGCCCGCAGAGCAACGGCCGGGCCCGGCTGTCGCTGACTGGTGCGGGAGGCCGCTGGGCTCGCTCGGGTTCGGTCGGGTCCCCTGCACAGAGCGCAGCGGGGCCGGGAAGGGGGCGGGCCGCGGGGAGGAGGAGCAGCAGGGCGGGCACTGCCGAGCCTCTCCTAGTTCCTGCTCGCTGCCCGGGCAGCGGGCTCCTGGGACCATGAGTGGCCGGGCAGGGTCCGCGGCTCCTGCCCAGAACGGGTGCCCCGCGGCGCTCCGGGAGCGGTTCCCGTCGCTCAGGCAGGACTACGAGCTCGCCTGCAAGGTGGGAGCCTGCCCCGGCGGCAGGTGGGGAGCTCCGCCCGGGCGCGGGGCGGAGGGGGCAGCCGCCCCGCGCTGCCTGCGCCCCGGGGGCCAGGAGGGGTCGGCGCAGCGTGGGGGCGGGTTGCTCCCCAGGGGTCCCCTGGCGTTGCTCAGCCCCAGCGCTGGCCGGCCCCCCCTGACCCGCTCCCACTTGCCGCGGAGCCTGGGCTGGCGGGGGAGCCTCTCCCGCGGTGGCCACGCTCGTGTGGGGCCGGTTTTCTTCCCCTTCTGCAGCGCTCGCTGGTGCACGCGGCTCCCCCTGCAGCCCCGGTCCCGCTCACAAGATACGAGCTGCGCTCGGGAGGAAGCGAGCGGTTTGGCGGGCAGCGTGTTGACAGCATCTCTGCAGCGGGGACAGTTGGCGAAGGGCCCAGTGGGGCAGGGCGGGGGAGAGACGTGCTGGGGTCCAGGTTCGCGCCCCCCCCCCGCACGGCCTGTCAGACGCGCCCTGGGTCTCAGGGATCCCCTCCGAAGCTCAGCGTGGGGGTGGCTGCGTGTGCAGAGCACAGGGGGACGGTGCCCTCCCCTGCCCTCCCTTCTCCCCTCCCCGCAGGCTGGCGCTAGCCTAGCCCGGGGGCTGCGTCCAGCGGTTCCCACCCCTTGCAGCAGCCCTTGCAGGGGCGGATACGTTCCCGTGGCCGGGAGAGGGAAGCTGATCCAAAGCACCTCTTGGCCGGGCACAGCCTGAGTAGGTGGGAAGCAACCCCAAGGGTCTTGGCTTCATGTCTGACAAGGGCGGGGGGCCCATGGGACTTCACAAGGCAGCGGGAGCAGGGCTGCCATGGAGGCCCGCACCCAAGAGTGCCCGGTGCAAGGGCGGTTGGCAGCTGTCAGTTCTGTCCTTTTGCCAGCTTCCCCATTCTCTCTGTCCCCACAGTCAGCTGCCATCAGGCGCCTTCACTGGATGGGCACGGGACCCAGTCAGCCACATGGCAAGGGTTCCCAGCAGAGGTATCTGCTACCAGCCATAAAAGTGGTCGTGTCCCCCCAAATTGGATGTGATCATCCGTAGGGAGTTCTGATGATCCACCTCTAAAATTGTCACTCTACAGAGGAGAGGCCAGGCCCTGGCGCATGGGAATGTGTGAGCTGGACTTGATCCAGACCCAGCCTAGGACCAGCAGAATAGATGCTCACTGTGCTCCTTGAGCCTGCAACCTGCAGCTGAGAAGGGTGCTTATCAGTCTTAGTACAGGGAGATGTGTGCAGCCCTTCCCTTCCCTTCCCTTCCCTTCCCTTTCTGGGTCTCGCTATGCTCACAGAGCTCTGCATTTGCATCCGGAGCTGTGAACACAGGGAGAAACATCTCCTCATGGGGCTTGCTTTGCTCACTCCCCGCTGCAATACCTATCTTATACAGCTCCCACTCCCAGAGAACCCAGAGTCTTTGAGGTATTTCGCCTCACAACACCGCCAGGAGGCAGGGCAGGGCTGTTACACCCTCATTGTATGGCTGGGGGAACTGAGGCCCAGAGAGGCAAAGTGAATTGCCCAAGGTCACACAGGAAGTCTGTGCCAGAGCAGGGAATTGAATCACGGGAGGGGGAGGGACACTTCTGAGCCCCCCCTAGCACCCTGGCCATTCTTCCACTCTGCCAAGCAGCTTGTTTTGCCTGCGATTGCTGCGAGGGTTCGTTCTGCTTTGCTTTGGTTATTCCGAAAAATTGCATTTGGCCCCATTTTTTTTTCTTGGCCACTTCCTTCTTTTCTTTTCTTTTTTAATGCTCGCACCTTCCTCCTGCTCCTTTCTCTCTGATTTTTTGATGGGCTTATAGGGGGGAGAGTTTTTTCCCAAAAGCAACCTGGAAACTTTGCCTGGAGCAAGCTAGAGCCAGAATAGAGTGCTGTTCCCAAAGCTTGCCTCTCTTCAGGTGCGTCTGCACCAAAGGATTTGGCGACATCAGTCAAGGTGAATTCGCCTGCAGAAGGGTCATTTGGGGACTCAGAATCTTTTGCAGTACAGTTTATTTGCCGGCCCAACAAGAATGATCCCATTCCCCATCTTTCCTCCAGGACAGACCCCTTGTCTGCATGCCTGGGCAGGGACAGCTAGAATGTCAGGGCTTGACTTGCAGAAGCACAGAGCACCTGCACCTCCCATTGACTTCCGCAGAGGGTGCAGGGGCTCATCTCCACTGACAGGGAGGACCTTAGGCCAGTGGCTCTCAAACTTTCTTACTGGTGACCCCTTTCACATCGCAAGCCTCTGAGGGTGACCCTCCTTATCAATTAAAACCACTTTTTTATATGTTTAACACCATTATAAATGCTGGAGGCCAAGCGGGGTTTGGGGTGGAGGCCGACAGCTCGTGAGCCCCCATGTAATAACCTCAGAAGCCCCTGAGGGGTCCCAACCCCCCAGTTTGAGAACCCCTGCCTTAGACTATTTCATTCTCTGCAGGTCGCTTGCTGCAGGCCCTGCTTCGTGTTCTGGTTTTAACAGGGGATGGGGGCTGCCCATGTGCCTGATGAATTAACACCCAGTGACGGCCAGGAAATTGCTGTTATCGCAGAGCAGGCAGGAGGGGATCGCGCTTTCTCGGCAGCTGAGTACTTGTTAATAATGCACAGTGTTTCTCCTGGCCAGGGTGCCGCCTCACCCTCCCTGGTGTAAAAATGGATGTGGAGGTGCCAATGAAGCCAAGCTGCTGTTTGCTTAGGAGGAGTGGATGCTGAGCTGTGTGTTTGTTTTGGTATCTGGTGTGGGTGAGGTGGTTGGAGCAAGGCAGAGAGTCCTGGGGCTGTCAGAGTTTGCTCAAGGAAACAAGGCAGGCGTGGTAAGATCTTTTATTGGACCAGCTTCCGTTGGTGAGAGAGGCAATTTTGAGTTTACCCAGAGCTCTGGGAAAGGTCCTCTGAGCATCACAGCTACATACAAGGTGGAACAGATTGTTCAGTGTAAGTAGTTAACACATATTTCAAGGGACCATTCAAAGGGAAGTGGCCCGTTAACACCCAGCCAGTCATGGGGGGGTGAAACAAGGGGGGAGAAGGCAGCTGGGGAGGGGGTTGTTAGTGGGTTATGGATTGTTGTAGTAAGCCATAAATCCAGTGTCCCTGGTCAGTCCATGAGTTTTAGTGCCTTGCAAAGTTATGAATTTAAGCTCCCAAGCTTGTCTTTTGAAAGTGTTGTGCAGGTTTCCCTTGAGAACGAAGACCGAGAGGTCAGATACAGAGCGATCGCTTGGTGAAAAGTGTTCACCCACAGGTGACAGGGTGTTTGTCTTGTATCGTTTTCCTGTGTGAGTTCATTCGAGAGCGTGTGTGAGTTCATTCGAGAGCGTAGTGATTGTCTGGTTTCGCCCACATAGTAGTTACTGTGCATTTAGTGCACTGGATGAGGTACACCACATGTTGTGATAGGCAGGTGTAGGATCCATGGATCTTGAAAGGTGAGTTGTGAGAGGTGTTGATCACTGGAGCAGTGGAGATATGGCTGCAGGTTTTGGATCTGTTAGTCTCGCAGGGTCTGGCACCACTTTGAGTTGGTGAGCCCTGGTCTATGGGGAGCTTGCTTCTGATGATGAGCTTGGAGAGGTTGGGGAGTGATTTGTAGGCCAGAAGTGGGGGTTCAGGAAAGATTTCCTTCAGGATGCAGTCCCCATCAAGTATGGGTTGTATTTGTTTGATGTTATTCTGTATGGGTTCCGGTGTGTGGTGGTAGGTGACAACTAGGGGTGTGTGGTTGGAGGGGGTTTTATTTCTGTATGGAAGCAGATTCTCTCAGGGTATTTGGTTGGCCTGTTCCACGATGTGATCTACTGCTCTAGTGCAGTGTCCATGTTTGGTGAAGGTCGATTGAGTGTGCTAAGGTGTATATCCTGGACTTTCTCCTTGGACCTGGACAAAGGGGACAACAGAAAGAATGAGCCATTTCTTGAGATAGGCCTGAGGTCTTTGTCCGTCTACCTGTGATTTCAGGGAGAAACCTGACGCTGGTATCTGGAGAACTGACTGGAGGGGGATAGTGCCATGGTGTGTCCCATTCTCTAGGAAGAGATCTATGGGGTATTTGTAGATGGAACATGTCTAGTTACAAAGAATGCCAGCAGCACCGTGCTCCTGGCCTAGCGCCATTCCGAAGCACCAGCAGAAGCAGCAATTAAATGCTATGTTCATATAGAGGGGAAACTCATTTAGCCATTCCCTGCTAGATAATGGGGTCACGGTCAGACTCTCTAGCAGTGACATCCCTTCTGTAATGACTTCCACCGCTATTAGTGTCTGTCTTTCTTTCTTACTTACTTACTTATTTATATTTTGCCCATTGGAAGCTCCATGGAGTCCGATCACATGTGCTCTCATAGCTGAGTGCTGTGGGAGCGAAGAGAAGAGAAGGAAACTCTGGGGTGGTGAGATGGCTCTGAACATATGAGCTGTTCCTGGCTCTGAGTGTATTAGAGACCACCACAGAAGCAGGGAGGGAAGAAAGTTAAATTTCTAGGACTCACCTGCAGCTACAGGAGCATTTCCCAGTCTGGGGAGCAGCTGACACTGCGGAGAAACATTGCCACCGGCTGGGGAGACCCTGCTTTAAGGGAAGCTGTATCTGAGACCTACACTATAGGGCAGTGTTGCTTTGTGTGGGGTTCAAATCTGTGTTTGAAAGAGAAAGGGAGCTGGGAAAGGAAATGGCTCTGACAAGCTCCGGGAATAAAAAGAAACATCCCAGGCTGCCCCTGACTGTGTCACCCACCACCCCAGTCAGTGCTCCTCCTCAACAGGGCTGCACCATCCTCACCCCAGTTCTGCCCTTACCCCGAATCACATGCTCCCCCAGCACTATTAATGAGTTTTTGCACCCGTGTTGTAGGTGATGCTGATTGGAGATTCGGGCGTGGGGAAAACCTGCTTCCTGCTCCAGTTCAAAGATGGGGCCTTCCTCTCTGGGACCTTCATAGCCACCGTCGGCATAGACTTCCGGGTGAGACCGCTGCAGCTTTCTGCGCTAGGGAGAGCCTCTTGTTACAGCTCAGGGGATGAGCGTGAAACACCCATTCTGCCCCCATTCAGATAATCATTGAGTGGAAGAGTATTCAGTTAAACTGCCCTGGTGTCTTCGATTGCAGGAGCTATTGCCTGAAGAAAAGGGGCGAGTAGCACTGAGGAGGGGCCCTCTCTGCTTAGCCAGGCTCTGGGCAAAGAGCGAGTATTATGTGAATGGCTGATGTGATCCACATGCAGCTGGGGCTGGAGCCAGTCATGCTGCTGCAGCTTTGGAGAGTGTCTATCTCTCCAGTCTAGTGTATTCAGAGGGCACCAATCCCTGTAGTGTGTACGCCCTGAAAGTACATTAGAATAAGGGAAGAGGAAGTTTCAGACCCAGGTTTTGCTGTCTTGACATGGGCTTTTTTCTCATTATCTTATATTTTCAGCCCGCCGTTTACACTTAGGGCCTGATTCTTCTCTCACTCCCCCTGGGGCGAATTGGGAGTTAGTCCACTGAATTAAGCCATGTTCCACAGAGATCGGAGTCTGGCTCTTTGAATGGAGGATATGTTCTCCCAAAGGATGTATTGGAGATGATGTCGGTATGGATGGGTGTGCCTGCGTGGATGCCGGAGGCTTATCAGTAGTGAAAGGTGAACTTCAGAGGTTTGAGCCAGATAAACGCCCAAACGTCTGGGCTCTTATTCCACCATTCTGTGAACATTTGAAGCCTGCACAACTGAGCTGGACTCTAGCAATGAGAGGCTTCCTGGGGAGGAGGAGGATTATCATTATTGATTTGTATGACCACAGCGCCTCTGAGGCCCAAGCCTGGCCCAGCACCCCATTGTGCTAGGCACTTTACAAACACGGAACAAAAAGATGGTCCGTGCCCCAGGATGCTTACTGATCATCCTTGTTGGCAACTGGGCCAGAAACCATCTGTTCTCCTGGAACCAGCGTCTCTTGCTGCGGCTGTGCAAGGCAGAGGGGCACAAAACTGAAGCCAGGGTTTCAGAGCGTTACCTTTACTCTTCCAGCCCTCAAATGAGCTTCAGCTTCGGTGTGATGAAAGGTTCCTTCTGGTTCCTGTTTTACCCAGACTAGTTCACCAAGCCCTGTCTGTAATGCAGGTGTGTGCAACTGATTATTAATGCAGGGTTGTGCCCACGGCATTGTGGATCTTTGGGCACTGGGATCTGTGTGTCTTGGGATGCAGATACGTGGCCGTGTGATGCTGCGGAGGGTGGTTTGTGTCAGGGAGAGTGCAGGTGTATATGAAATGAAGGTACGTTCTTGATGTCAGTGACTTGACATTTTAACCTCAGGGCTTTCTATATTGCCCATGGTAGCTCTGTGCTGAATTGTTGATACAGTACCATAGGGTTACATGGTGCTTTACTACACGTACAAAGATGGAGAGGCAGATTCTGTCCCCTGCCTCAGCCCCTATGAGCTGCTTTGTTTTGACCCCCAGAGCAGCCCAGAAACTAATGCCACCTTTGACTCCATTCCTGTGGATTGGGCCTTATTTTATTATTATTGTTTTTCATTCGTATAACCATAATATCTAGGGGCCCCACATGGCCCAGGACCCCCTGTACTAGGTGCTCTAAAACACAGAACATAAAGACAGTCCCTGCCCCAAGGAGTGTCCGATCTAAGTGTAAGACAGGAGACAATAGATGGCTACAGACAGATGGGACTGTACAAGTGAACCATGAAACTCCAGATTGGTTGGCATGGTGGGCAGTTGTCTCTGCACACCAAGAGCCGAACTGTTGCTTTCTGTGGGGCTTCTCCTGGGCATGCAGCACAGTCTCTACTCCAAAGTTAAGATCAACGTTGAGACAAGAACAACAGGAGGAGACCCTGTTCCTGTCTCTGTGCGTGGCTGGGCTGGGCGAGAGCATGCATGCGGTGTTGTGTATTCTGTGTACTGCACTGTTGTAGCAGCGCTCCATGCACTGCCCTGAGGCCTCAGCCAGATGCAAGCTCCCTGCTATTGAATGGAGAGCTTTACCTGGGCCTCTCTGTTTTGCATCGTGTCATTACTCTGGTGACAAGTGTTCAAGGCTAGTGTGCTCGTATTAATTACAGATGACCTGCTGCATTTAACCTGCTCATCGGATGCCTTTTTAATGCCCCCACTACTGAGTTCCACCAGATTTGTCATCTGCAGCCAGGGGAAGGTTTGGCAGCAGCATCCCATGTTGGCGCACCCTCTCCTTACCCATTCGGAGTCTGGCACCACTCTGTAAATATCCACTGTCAAGAGGTGCCCAATCAAAGCAACCAGAGTATCCAGGGCATTCATTAGGAGGGCAGCCAGCCAATCAGAGAATGCACTGGCAAGTGACACCCACCCGACCAATCATAACAACTGGAGTAAAAAGAGTATCCATTGAGAAGAAACACCCACCCAGCCAATCAAAACAAGGTGAGTATCAAGGGCCTGGACAACTATCCACAGTATGAAAACATCCCCAGCAAGCTTGTTTGCAGACACAGGTAGGAGTCTGAGCAGGTGGAGCATGGGTCTGGATTTAATGGCACTTGCTGCTTCTCTAATACGTAGGTGGTTGAGGTTTGCAGGATTTTTACTCCTCTCCGTTACTGCCACCAAATGAACCCCTTAGCTGGACAGGGCTGTGCTAAATTCTCTCCCAGGTTTGAGGCTGCACTGAATTTTCCCATTGATCTCTGCTTGTGTTTCTTAAGTGACTGCTTTTGTTTGTTATGTGGGGCAATCTCGGAAATATGTGTCACTCACGTGTTAGGTCCAATCCTGCAAAGTGCAAAGCACCTTCTTCAACTCCCACGGATGTCAGCAGGAACTGCGGGCAGTCAGCACCTCGCAGGTTTCAGCCCATCTGTTAGCACCTCTGGCTGCCAAATAGGCCCAGAGGCTCTGAGATAAAAGCAAACCAGCCAGATTGTGGTGCTGGGTGTTTCAAGTTCTTTGACAGGCTGAATTTCAGATCAGTGGAGGAGTGAGAATGTTGCAGCTTGGTGTAAAGTGCCCTGCAGGGCAGGCTCCCTGGAAATACTGATAACAACCACCTCCTGTTGGTTTCTTGGTCCAAGCTCTGAAGGGGGCTTCAGGAGAGATGTTCTGTTAGATACCTTCGTTCCATACATTATTATTTCTGGATGTCTCTGTTTTTCTGCTTCTAATGCAATCTGTCTAAGCTATGGTACTTCTAGGGTGCCATGACCATGATGTGTGAGCAGGAATGGTGTCCCTAGCCTCTGTTTGCCAGAAGCTGGGAATGAGCAACGGGATGGATCACTTGATGATTACCTGTTCTGTTCATTCCCTCTGGGGCACCTGGCATTGGCCACTGTTGGAAGACAGGATACTGGGCTAGATGGACCTTTGGTCTGACCCAGTAGAGCCGTTCTTATGTTCACTAGCTCCCAATCTCTCCAGATAGAAGTTTAAATTCTAGGAAAATGCATCCATGAGATGATGCCCAAGCTGGAAGCTTTCTCCACAGCTGCCAGTTTGAATGTTTTCAGTGGGCTCACACCATGAGTAGGAGCCGTTGAGTCAATTAATATCTATCTTTCTTAATATCCTGCCTTGCTATTTAGCTGACAGGAGAAGCTGCTGCAGAGAAAGGAGACAGACCTAGAAGAGTGTTACCTGTTACCTCCTTCTCTTTTTGTCTCCAGGCTCTGAATCCAGCATTGCATGCTCCTGCATCAATGGAGCTGGTCTATACTGAACCAGGCCATAGGGTTCAAGATGATTATGGTACCCTGGAATGCAGTATGGGGAAGGTGCACCCCACAAAAGACCACACCTGGCTTTCCCACCATATTAAACCAGTGTGGTTTTGTTTTCTCTTACAGAATAAAGTCGTGGCAGTGGATGGTGTGAAAGTAAAATTGCAGGTGAGTCCAGTATCTGATCCTGATGCAGCATGTGCAGTTGATACTTTGTCTGCGGGTGTCTGTACAAATAGGCCGTGGCTCCATGGCTTTCATCTTTTCTTTGCCATGTGTACACACTCCCTAATAAGGTTTGGAGGAAGGGGAAGGGAAGCCGATCTTTTCTCTCCCAGTTTAACTCTTGCAGTGACGGTGCACAGCCAGCCAGTGTTTGATAGCTATTAATATGGACATTTCTCAGGGAGAGGTGAGGCCTTGGGGGAAAAGACTGTTCTGGGTGTGATGTGGTACATGATATGCGATATGTGTACAATATACAACACCTTTAAAAACATCCCTTCATAAAGACCAGGGACAAAGGCTTAGTTTTTACCAACCTTTCATGCATTTGCCCCATATAACTTTGGCAACTCGCAGCCTGAAGTCTTGCTTGGGACCTCATATATAATTTAATCCAGAGCTCTGAATCTCTTTCAGACTTGTTTTTATAACCTGGAAATCCCCTCCTACACAAGGAGTGGCATATACAAGCAGTGTGTCCCTGAGTGCTTCCAACCCTTGCACTGACTCTGAGGTCTTGGTTCTTTCCCTTCCGTTATGCCCGGATGCCAACGCTCCCCTGGGATTGGAGAGCTGGAAATGAAACCGGTGGCAGTGGGGTTTCTCCCTTGGTTTTCATCGGGGCTGTTTCTTTGCAGATCTGGGACACAGCGGGGCAGGAGCGATTTCGTAGCATGACCCACGCCTACTACAGAGATGCCCAGGGTAGGTTCTTAGGAGGGTTTGTGGTTTGCCCGATTCGGGGTCAGATGAGAACCGGAATCTGCAGACCTAGTGGAGCTGCTCTTGCCACTAATACCCAGGAACAGAATCTTCATTAAACCCCCGCTTTGTCTCTCTTCTTTTCTTCCAGCTTTGCTCCTCTTTTATGACATCACCAGCAAAATGTCCTTTGACAATGTTCGGGTCAGTATGTATCCCCTTGGACCTCACTGACACAGTTGTTAACTCCTAAACCCCCAGAGAGGGGCAGCAGAGTCTCCTCATTCTCAAAGCTCTGGCAGACTGATGTAATGGGAGGGCCTTTCCCAATGCTTGGCAGCTAGCAATGCAGAACGGCCACTTCTCTGCCTGTTCAGTTTGCTCTGTGTTACGATGCGATGGGCAACTTTTGCCTTAGTCACAGCAGGCACAGGGGAATCGTTATACTCTGGATCCAGAACCTGAAATACTGAACCCAATAGTGCAGAAAGCTGAGCACCCTCGGCTCTCCTCGAAACCAGTGGGGCTCTGTTATCCTGGGTTGTCAGCAAGAAATGAACTTGGGGCCTTCAGCACTGAAAGCAGAGCCTCTGTTGCTTGAGCTGAAGGAGACACTCTGTTAGCTGGCAACTGTAGTAGACTATTATCCGCTCCAACCTATCACATTGGTGATGCAGCTGCATTGGATGGCGGTAACATGAGTTGTTAAGTCAGATGGGTTTGGAAGAATTGTTCGGTGCTACAATGTATTGAAAGCCATGCACAGTCAACGGGCACCGAAGGTAGCTGGCACCCTACTAAATCAGGGACCCAAAGGGAGGCTGCCTCTGAATCTTGCCTCTTGGCAGACAGCGTCTTGAGGCTCAGAACTGGGTGCAAGATGGTACGGGCTGGCAGACTCTACAGGACACTGAGGTGCAAGGACAAACCGTTGACTAAGGTGCCCAGAGATGAGAGCTGGCTGGGAATTTTTCGATGAAACATATTTTCCATCAGAAAATGGTCAAAACCAAAACTTTTCATGGAGAGGGATCTGTTTGACACCACTTTTGTTGGGAAGGTTTCTCAGGTCCCCGCTGGAATTGCTGGTGGTGAGGGTGAGAGAGACAATGCACCACCCCAGAACAGCAAATAGCCCCATGGTTCAGACACTCCCCAGGAATGTGGATGACCCAGGTTTTAGTCTCCGCCCCAAATCAGGCCGAGCAGGGATCTTTCTTTCTCTGTTTTGGTCCATGAAAAATGTTGAAAGGTCTCCGTTTCTTTCCACATCAGAACAAAAGCAGATTTCGAATCCTTGAATTTTTTCACCAGCCATTATTTGTGTGTCCCAGAGACTCTTGGGCATAAGTGCTCCAAAACTACATGGAAATAGCAGCCCATGTTCCACCCCTTTAATCTGGCTGTTGCTATGCAGAGGCCTTCCTGGCTCTCCCCACACACTTATAGTTGCATATAAACCTGCTTGTCTCCGCTGTTCATCTTTAATACCACGTGACCCTCTTCCTGTCTTGCAGGCCTGGCTCACACAGATACACGAATATGCCCAAAAGGATGTGGTCATTATGTTGTTAGGCAATAAGGTGAGTGTCACTTCCTGGTGGGTGACTGAGAGATGTGCTCATGTACAGCTACTCTCCTTCTTTGTTTTGTGCTGTCTGCCCCGCACCTCAGACCAAGGACACCCCAAATCCGTACAGATGTGGCCCTGAGGCTCCCCCTCTTCATTCAGTGACACCATCTCATGGGGGGGCTTTGCCTGCCCCATTTTGGAAGAACATGATCTCCAACCACTGCTGATCCATATCAGCTCTGACCATGCAGGGCAGCATTCACGCTTCTCCATTTTCCAACTTCATCAGCCTGTGTGGCCTTGTCTGTATTTCCTCAAACCCAAGTACCTATCTACCAAGGTACCAGACAGAAAACTCAGCCACTCCTTGGGTTGTCCAGTAGGCATGGAGGGAAACTCAAGAAGCTATGATATCCCACAGACAGCGTCACCACCAGGGCCCAAACCCTGGGTTCCACTGTTTCAGGGACCTACAGTGGATGTGAGTCGCTGCCCCAAACCCAGAACCAGGCGCCATTTTAGACTCTGTAATTCCTTAACTTGGTTCTCTGATAACACGTAGCCTGTATAGAGCATTCTTCTTCTTCCAACCTTAATTTCCCTCCTAGGTTCCAGAGGGAGCCTGTGTCAGAGCTGGGAACAGAATCCATGAGCTCTGAGCTCCCATTGCTGTGCCCACGTCCCTCCCTGTGACATTTACCTGGGTTTGGAACTTTCCTAAGAGAACCCGGTGAGCGGTTTAAATGCTGCAAAATGACACTCGTGTGCGTCCATGCCCACTTCTGCCAGCAGAGGGAAGCCCAAGTCTGATTCTTCAGCAAGTGAAGCCAAGGGCTCGGAGGCTCCGTGATGGCCTGCTAGTGCAAGGCTGATCTGTGAGTCTCTGTGCCACTCCCGTAACAATTTCCCTTTGTTTATAGGCTGATGTGAGCAGCGAGAGAGTCATCAGGATGGAGGATGGAGAGTCACTAGCCAGGGTGAGCCGCCCCAGGGTTTTGCAGGGTGTCTGTCATCCCTGAAGGTATCTGGCCCCTCCCTTCATCATCCTCAGTCCCATGTGGGCTATGATCTCCTTTGCTGTGCAGGACAGACCTTAACTAGGCTACTCCCCGGGATCACAGAGCTGTTTCTCTGAGCCAATCATCCATCTATCGCCTCAGTTCCTCCAGCTCTTAAACCACTTTCAGATTTAGACGTACTCTGGGCCGTGCTTAATTTGTGCCAGGGCCTGGCAGCTCGGAGCCCCGGCACCTCTGGGCCTGGCAGCTCGGAGCCCCGGCACCTCTGGGCCTGGCAGCTCGGAGCCCCGGCACCTCTGGGCCTGGCAGCTCGGAGCCCCGGCACCTCTGGGCTTGCTGTATCAGTTACAAATGTAAAACAATTGCTTGAGGCCCGGCCGCTCTTTCATTACAAATTAAGCACTGACTCTGAGACTGTGTCTGGACTGAAGGGATGAAAGTGAGAGAGGTCAGATGTAGGGGAGGAGGCTAGATGGGATGGGAGGGCAGGGAGGGTTTGGGCTATGAGATGCAGGAGGTTGAGGGCTGAAGATAGGGTGTGGGGGCGCAACTGAACTGCAGTGTGAGGGAGGACCCTGGAGGGCTGCATTGATGGGAGTGGCGTTAAGGATTGGAGCAGTGTGCAGTACAAGACGCACCCCTCAGCCTGCCAAGGTATGTGAGAGACCATTAATCTGTCTGCTCAGTGGCGTGGACAGAACAAGGAGCAATGGTCTCAAGTTGCAGTGTGGGAGGTCTAGGTTGGATATTAGGAAACACTGTTTCAGTAGGAGGGTGGTGAAGCGCTGGAATGGGTTACATAAGGAGGTGGTATAATCTCCATCCTTAGAGGTTTTTAAGGCCTGGCTTGACAAGGCCCTGGCTGGGATGATTTAGTTGGGGATTGGTCCTGCTTTGAGCAGGGGGTAGGAGTAGATGACCTCCTGAGGTCTCTTCCAACCCTAATATTCTATGATTCTTCTATGATACGGTCAAATGAGGCTCCACCCAAACATTAGCATCCTCTCCAGATCCCCAGAGAGACCCCTGTTCCCCTCCCCCTCAGAAGGCCTCTGATCTGCTCTCCCCCTTCTGGAATCCTCAATCTTCCTTCAAACCAGGCCTCCCCGGAGTAACCAGCTGTGCAAGTGCATAGCGCCGCCCCTGGTTGCTCTGCCTCCGGTTGCTGTTCCTGGGGCCTCTTCTGGCCAAAGGCCCAGACCCAAGGAACCGGCTTGAATCCCCTGAGATTGGCTTTGCTGGTAGATCGGCGGGGGTGTTTCAGAAGAGGATGGGAGCTAGGGGAAGGGGTAGTAACTGGCAGCGCAGTGGCTGATGGTGCTGCGCCCCCTCTGCAGGAATACGGAGTGCCTTTCATGGAGACCAGTGCCAAGACGGGTATGAATGTGGAGCTGGCATTTCGGGCCATTGCCAAGTGAGTAACTGAGGGACTGAAAGAACAGCTTTCCATGCCAGGGCTGCCTTCCCATACCAAGGGGCATTGATTTAACATGTGCGTACAGAGTTGGGAACATGTGTCCCTGCAGGAGGGAGATATCTTTGCCTTCAAAGGGAAAGTGTCATCTAGTGGTTAGAGCAGGGGACCAGAGCTCTTGCGATCTACACACTCACTGTGTGGGCAAGCTGCTGCTTATCCCCCGATGGCTATAAAATTGCCCTATCTCAGAGTATTATTAAGCTTAACTCATCGATGTTTGTAAAGCATGCACACCTGGGCTGGTCAATGCGGGGGTCTGATGCTTTCCTTTGAAGCAGTTGGCATTTGCCCAGGGCAGGGACAGATTGCAGGTCTGCATGGGCTGCTGGTCCGCTCCAGTCCAGCACTTCCTATGGGCGAAGTCTGTAACGCTCAGACGCTTTCCTCTAGAGTGGGATATAAAAGCATCAGAATCCCTGAGAGCTCTTGGACCAGAGCCTCAGCTGGCGTAAAGGGGCAGCGTTCCATTGACTTTGGCTGAGGAGCTGGTCCCTTGTCTCCTTAGTCCCCAGACCTTGTTCTGCTCTCCGGCTGGGGAGCCAAGTTCTAGCCCACAGTTAATTTTTGACAGTCGGGTCACAAGCCTGTGAATTGCCACCCAATGTCCCTGGGATGTGGGTCCAGTTCCCAGCGGCACTTCAAAAAACCTCACTGCTTTCCACCACCGACATGCCAGCTGCAGCAGGGGCCAGGGCAAAAGGGCTGAAAGGGGGCTATGCTGCTGCTAGCCACTGATTCACAGAGGTACTGTTGCGTTCCACCACGAAATAGAAAGATCAAAGGCTCCTTGAATGTTATCTCAGTGCTACATGATGCAGGTCCATTGCCAGCAAGTGGGATTAACCCTGTGCTAACACATCTGTCCCATCCGCAGCCCCCAGCCCTCCAAGATACAATTCTTCATAGGGTTTTGTTTCACCTTCCCCTGAATTCATGTTGTTTCCCTGGCTGGAGCTCAGTATTTCCCCGTCAATGTGGCTCTTGGCCTCCTGAACACTGGCTTAAGACTTGGCCAGATGTATCGGCTGGCAGAGAGGACTGGAGTGGGCTGAGGTTGTCGCCCCCATGGCACGTCCATTTCCTGCTGGGGGAAGTAGAACAGGGCCAGATCTGCTCAAGAAGCCGAGCCATGTGTTCCACCCTCTCATCACACCCCCTGGAAGAAAGGGAGGTGGAGAGCATCACGTCCGCCTTTCTTCAGGGATGCACAGCTGCTTCTGCTGGGCGAGGGGTGGCTGGTGCGATGTTTCACCGCTGTGCTTCTTTCAGAGAACTCAAGCAGCGAGCTGTGCAGCAGCCGGATGAGCCCAGGTTCCAGATTCATGACTACATAGAGTCACAGAAGAAGAAGACCAGCTGCTGTTCCTTCATGTGAGAGAGGAGGATGGCCGGGCAGGAAGGAGGACTGGGGCACAGGGGCCTGAAATAATGCAAGAGCAAGGCGGGGCTGGAGAGGAAACTGGTCAGAAGACCTCTACAAATATTTCTGGCCATAAATTACAAATAGGAAAAAGGCAAACCTACCCTGAGAGGGGGCGGGGTGTGTGTGCGGGGGTGTGTGGACGTGCATGAGTGTGGGTGGCTGCGGGGAAGTTACAACAGAAGCCAAATAAAGGCCAGTTCTGGGTTTCGCCTGACTAGCAAATCTTACAATGTGAGAGTCCAACCTTTGGGGAGTCACTCCTGGCAGCACAGCCAAAGCCTGGCCTCTCGGGAGTGGCTTGTGTCCGCCTCGCCTGCATAGCCAGGACCCCAGTGATCAGGACTCGGCTGGTTCGGCCTTAAAACAAGCCAGAGTCCAGTGTCTATCCAGACCGGGCCAAGTCAATGTTGGCTGCATTGCCAGTGCCCCATTTTCAAGACGGGACCGAGTCATCCTCAGCAGCTTAGCCACGGCCCTGTATCTATCTGGATTGGGCCAGGTCAACACTGCTCACAGCCGGGGTCCCACACCTTCCAGTCCAGAGTCACCACCTTTCTGACCAGTTTTCATGAGACGTCTGCTCTGGAGTCTCACCAGGCTGAGGGGGCCAGGGCAGGAAGAACCGTTTCTCTCCCTCTTGCACTAGCAGGTGAAGTTTTCCTGCAGCGAATGAAATCAGCAGGAGTGTTTGCTAAAGGAAGAGGCATAGGAGACCTTTTCCCTGTGACAGCTGGTCCCTCCCCACTCCTCTCACCTCCTCCAGGCCCCTGCAGCTGGGCTGTCCCCTTTGCCCAACCTCCTCCTGCCGCTGAGCATGTCCCAAGCAAAGGACTTGGGGTGCTAAGTGTTATTACAGTGCCTGCTATGTTGGAAGAAAGCTGCCGATCGCAGCGTTAGTGGAGAGAGAGGAGATCACTATCTATTTTTCTGACTCTAAAAAGAAATGTTTAAATTCTGCTCTTATTTATATTTATCTCAGGCTAAATTGCTATTCAATCCTTTACGAGAGGCCAAGTCCAGCATGCCACGGACGCTCTCTGGATCCCACCCCTCTCCTGTTCTAAAGCATTGGCACCCACGCTGCTAAGGTGGGGGTGAGCATGGAGCCAGCATTGGCAGCCTGTGGCCACTTGCTGCAGGATCCACCCCCTGGCAGCCACCGGGACAGGGGAGATCTTATTCTCCCAGCTCATTCCATTGCACTCCGCTGGTCTGGTCGCTCTCCTACAGATGGAGCTAGAAGCCACACCTCTTGCTGTTGAAATAAAACTGCTGAAAATTAAAGGCCTGATCCAAAGCCCACTGAGGCCTTTGAGAGTCTCCCCATTGATTTCACTGGGCTCTGGATCAGGCCCTAATTGCTGAGCGACCGGGTATTTCATGCTCTCAAAGGCAACCCCCTGCTGCCTCTCTCCAGGTGTGTTCAAATACCCTTGATGCTGTGACACAAATTGGTCACAGCTGCAGAAGAGGAGGCTTTGACCCTCTCTCCTGTTGCACCCCCCCACCAGCCTGGCTTTTGCAGCATATGTGGTGCCTTTGATTACGCAGCATTCTGAAGGCCCTGGGGCTCACCAGGGAAACACGGGGCAAATGAGTGATATGGGTCCTGCCTTAGGTTTGGTTTTCCTCAGGAGGGCTCAAAGAATTGATAACAAGGCACAGAGCCTTTGACCTCTAGGCCACCAGCTCAGCTACAATCTGAATTCTTACTGAAGCCCAGGGAAAGATTCCCTCTGGCTTGAGGGAGAGTCAGATGCAGTCCAAAGTCAGCAGCGCTGACAGTTACCACCGTCTGTTGGCTCTGGGGAGTGGCCTGTGTGAAATGAGTCTCTGGCCGGTTCCTGAGAGACGGGTGTGCACAGCGCAGAAATAACCCTTGCATTCGGCACCGAGTTGTCAGCAGAGCGGCCAAGCTCCAAATGGGCACGGAGAGCAAGCTCCCCGTTTGCTCCCAGGCATACTGACGGGAGATAGGGGAGAAGGCTCATCACCGCTGCCCATACAGGAGCTATTTTGTTGGTAGCTAGAGACCCTGTCTGCCAAGCTCTCGAGCCAGCTCTCCAACAGCTATTCCTTTTTAGAGTTTAGATTTCCCGACTGTGGCCCATTTGCGTCACCTTTACCATGATTTTACCATTTGTCTGGTTTCCATTTTCCTTTCTCTAGTGAAAGTTGCAAACCCCTGGTGATTCCCCGGGCCCCATTCAGCAAGGCACTGAAGCACATGCTTTACATGAGTCCCATTGACTTTGCTGAACTGGGGCCCTGAGAGTGACGGCATTACTCTCTCTAGGTAGCTGTCTTGTCTGTGTGTGCAGCACCTGTCTCGTGCCTGTTGTATACAAGGGCATGGAATAATTACCCATTAGAGTTACTGGGCTAATATTTTTTTTGTCCGTATGCTTAAAAATCCCAAAAAGGCCCTGTCCCTCCGGGCTCTGGGACTTTTAAGGAAAGTCAATTTATTTGACCCCCTGACAGCAAAAGCTATGTCTACCCTACAGACTTCTGCCAGCAGAGAAATATTGGGACGAGATGTGATCCCTGACCAGCATAGCTGTGCTGGCCAAGGTCTATAGTGTAGATGCAGTTATACCCGCAAAACGGTGCTGTTACCCGTCTAGCTTGTTTCACTTGGGCGGTGTGGTTTCACTATACTGATACAAAGCACACCTTTGCTGGTCGAGGTGTGTCCACACTAGGAGCGCTTTGCTGGTATAGCATACCAGTATTCCTACACCGGTAACGCGCTCCTAGTGTAGACAAGGCCTAACTCACACCGAGGCCAACAGGACCACTGGAGTGACAGAGGCGAGCAGGAATTGGCTCCAGTTGGTCACATTGGCTATTATGCTCTGTCAGATGAGAACAGACTTTTGCCGGAATAAATATTTCAGCAGCAGGAGCCTCATCACAGCAGTGCCCTGTAATTATTAGTATCATCTAGGGCAGTGCCCTGACAATGCTTAATACGCCCATTGATGGGAGGATTGACTTAACACTGAAATGCTTTAACTAATAATTAAATGCTCCAAAGAGGCAGCACAAACATCATTTGTCAAACCAGTGCTGGAGTTAGCCTGTAGAACAGCATGATAGAGGCCTCAGGGAGATCTTTCATGACTGTGTCACTTTCTGATTTGTCCATTACTTGCGTGTTGTATTTTTTTATTCCTGTGGTTGAATTTGGTCTGTCTTATGCACAGTTCTCCTCATCCAGTCAGTCAGTCAGAGCTTCAAACTAGCCTGAGCAGTTCTCTGGATACAGGGCCCTCCTATTTGTTTCCCCTTGACTTGAAATCTCAGGAATGTTTTCTTCACAGGGTGCAAGTCCGTTACCTCCCCCTATGCTTTGCCAGAGACGGGCATTACCGATTTCACCCTCAGCTCTGCACCTGTGCCCCGCACTCAGCACAAGAAGGAAGACTCATGTGGGGATTTAAACTTGCACCAAGTCTATGTAACATGCTGCTGGGCTGTCTGAAGAGGGAGTGCAGTATCTGGGAGGCTAATTCCTGGTCCAGATTAAGGCTTTGAATCAGAGCAGAGGCGATAACACAGGAGATTTATAAACTCCCACCTATGGATTTTGTTTGCATTTCCTTTCTGTCTATGTATATAATGCAAATCTTTCTTCCTGCCATTGTCGGGTATCAGATTAAACCCACTCTGTAAAGAACTGATGCCTCAGACACCTCAATCAGCAAACACTTTATATCATGCTTGCCTATGAATTTTGTGGGCTTGATCTTGACCCCTCCAAAATCAATGGGAGTTTTGCCACTGAGTTTAAAGGGAGCAGGAGCAGGCCCTACGTGTAAGTTTTAAAATCAACATTGCTGAATTTATGCTTCATTTTACCCTTTCTTTAGACCTGTTTCTACTGGCATCAATGTCAAAACTCCCATTCAGTTTGATGGGAACAGGATCAAGTCCTTTGTCAATAAAATCAGTGTCACCCTAGCATCCCACGTTATCACATTAGCCAGGAGCCTAGAAAGCAAAGGCAGGAAAAAACCCAAAATACTTTTGTTGATTATCTTCTTGTTTACATAGTTCAAGTATATCTGCCAAGTCATGAATGCTATGGAATGACACTGCGCTGAACCATTCCACATGGGAATCTCTGATGTGGCAGGATCACACCCAGCAAGTCTATTCCCTGGCACATGTTCTTGAGCTTCTCTTTGTTATCAGGGCGATGTCTTTGTTGTTCATGGATTGTTGATTGCAAGTTTACAGAATTAAAGCTCAGTATTTTGGAGAGTAAATGTGTCTGCCTAATTCTTGGCATGAGCAATTTCCAGCTCAGATCTTTAGAGAAGAGAGAGAACGTTGCTGGGTGGGATCTGCATTGCAATATTTGCTGGGCATTAGAGAAGTAGGGTGTAAAATTCAAGCCCCGGAATCTCTAGTGTGCGTTTGCCTAGCCCCCACGATTTCACTGCACATTTCAGAGTCCCAAGGTGATTGGGAAGAGTAAACATGGTCTGTCAAATTAAAACCAACCTCCTCCCCCTGCTGGTCTCATGGTGCAGAGTCTAGCATTCCCCAAATACCTTTGTCTTCCCACCAATGGAATTGCTTCTGTAGATAGGCTGATGCTTGCAAAAAAAAAAAAGGAAGAAAGAAGAGAGAGAGAGAGTTGGTTGGCTTTTTCTTTTTCTTTTTAAAATTCTTTTCTGTTTTGCATCCTAAATTTTGATCTTAACTTAATAAGCAGCTACTAAAAAAAAAAACCCTGACTGGGAAGAGACCAGGGAGGTGAAGATACTAATGCAGCGGTGGTCACCAATCAGCAAAATAAACATTGGTTCAGAGAGCTGCCACCTTCTGCTTTATCATTCAGTTCCTGAATTGCAGGGTATATGGTGTGTTTCTTTCCTTCGCTCTGGTGAATTTCATCTCCCTCTCTCTGCACAGTGCTAAAGCCATCCCTGCCACCACTGACTTGTATTTCCTGGCTTATAAAAATATTCCTGAAAGGCACATTTTTTGCTTGAAGAATACATCAGCTTGCACTACTTCTCAGGGAGAGGAGGTGTATCATGCTTGCAAAGCATGTGTTGTATTTTCCCCCTCTTGTGGCTGGGCCTTTTCTTTGATAGCTTACTGCCAGTTAATTGTGTTACTCATCTAGCTGTGGAGGTCCATTCTACAGTATTGA
Organism: Chelonia mydas; assembly: GCF_015237465.2. Classification (NCBI taxonomy): domain Eukaryota; kingdom Metazoa; phylum Chordata; order Testudines; family Cheloniidae; genus Chelonia; species Chelonia mydas. The sequence goes on from NC_051254.2 coordinate 13,936,629, forward strand.
CAGTCCTAGGTTTGAACCCTGCTGCTAACCCTTAAAGGAGGTAATTACAGATGTGCTTCCCAAGCCTCCTTAGAAGGCCTTTATTTCCACTCTGCAAATTACTCAGTGCTTCATGAAGGGCTCTCCTTAGAACTAAATTGGTTCTTCAGCTGCCTACCTGCCTTGTATAGTGAAATGATATGAAAGGTGACCCACTTCTCTAAGGACATTCATCCTGCTTGAATTTTAACTAGCAATGTTAGGGCACGAAGTCCACTTTGCTGGAGTTCCCAGTTGACACTGTCAGCTCTGTGTTGCTGTGATTCTCTTAAGCATACTAGTAATTGTATAAACAAACTGCAGAAGGGTTCATTAAAGCTCCCATCTATTCCACAGGAGCTTCTGTCCTAGCATTTTTAATTGTGTCCACACAGCTGAAGTTGCGGCAGGCCTTCGCTCTGTCCAGCAGATGATGATCACATATGATGGAAAAGAAAGGGGGAGACCCAAAACAACCAACCAACCTAGATTTAATTTGCATTTTAAATTCCTTTAAAAAAACTGTTAAGGGTTTTTCTGCCTCCCTGTTTAAGCTCCGAGGAATTTCTAGCCAGGCCTCACAGTAAAAGCAAAACCACCCGAGGTACTCAGACTATTACTTGCTGTCTGGTTTCAGAGTAGCAGCCATGTTAGTCTGTATTCGCAAAAAGAAAAGGCGGACTTGTGGCACCTTAGAGACTAACACATTTATTTGAGCATAAGCTTTCGTGAGCTACAGCTCACTTCATTGGTTTTAGCTCTGCTGCTGTGGTACAGGTAAGCAACTTCTGACAGGGCCTGGGGGAGGGGATGGGGCATGCACCATCACCAGAATAGTGCACCGGACTACACACAACTGGTGTCAAATGCACAAAATAAACATACTGGGGGGAAAAGTCTAATTTGACTCTTGGGTACAGTGATCATAGGAGTTACAAGTTACAATAGTAAGTGCAATATTTTCAGATCTGAATGGGATTTTTCAAGTTTTTGGGTGGGAGGGCTAGCTCAGTGGTTTGAGCATTGGCCTACTAAACCCAGGGTTGTGAGTTCAATCCTTGAGGGGGCCATTTAGGGATCTGGGGCAAAAATTGGGGATTAGTCCTGCTTTGAGCAGGGGGTTGGACTAGATGATCTCCTGAGGTCCCTTCCAACCCTGATATTCTATGATTTCTAAGTTGACTGTGTCCCTTCAAATGTCCTCTTTTAAAATGTTAGAGTCAAATAAATGTGGAATAATGGGCAGGCAAAGACACCAGGAGGGAGGAGTTGAGAACTGCTGTGGTCCATTATTTCAAGATTTCTGCATTCCATTACCTTCTCAGTTAAGGAGAGAGGAATTGAAGTCTAATGGGCTGTCGTGAGCAAAGGAAACTCCATCTTAAATTCGTAAATGCATGTCCCGAGTAATGTTGTCTCTTGAGTAACAGAAAGCTGCTGCTCCCCTTTCGCCTACAAAATGAAGCTGCAGCTTCACCCAACTCCCAGACTCAGTGTTATCCTTAGTGTTTACCAAAAAGATGCTGTTGGGTTCCTAAAGGCTAAAGGGCCTCTCATGATGCTATTTGGAGTGAGTTTGACTTACAGCACTAACCTCAGGCAGCCCACAAAGTTTTGCTATTTCCATAAAGCCACATTGTAGATGAACAGACAAAGTCCAATTAGCAGAGTTGCAAAGGGGAACGCGGGGGAAACTGATCTGGAATTTGGAGAAAGGGAGAGAAGTTCTTTTCAAGAAGAAAACCGCACAAGGCTAACGATCCCAGCCTCATCTGGGTGCTCCAAAGAAAACAACCTCCCCTCACAGCCTGTGTCATTGCACACAAGCAACCTTTACCAAAGGGGAAAAAGTCCAGCACCATATCTGTAAAGCGGTCAGTCCACATGCAGAAACAGACTAGTGCCCTCAGCAGGTCAGAGTTCATGGTGTAATTTCATCTTCTCTCCCATCTTCTCCACCTAATTTGACTAAGGAATCTAACCTCTGATATTGTTTCGACTTATGTGATTCCTGTTGCTCTAGTAAACACACAAGTTCAATTGCTTCTGGAGGCCTAGATTAAAATCTGCCAAAGGCAGCAATTTCAGTGAGTTTGGTGCCATCACTCATCTCTAATGGATATTAGGCCATGTCAAAATGAGGACACCACTGAGAGAACAGGAATAGCAAGACTGTTATAGCATAGGTTTGGGATGCAATGGACGAGCTGTGTGTGTCCCTTAGCTGGACAAGGAGGTGTGTTGGGGGTCAGTAGTGGGACACATCAGGATTGCTTCCTGGGTGAGTCAAAATGTTCACAAATCCTGCAGATGTCAGTAATTTAAGCATGGCTGATGATTTCTCCAGGAATTCATGCCTGATGCCTGTTGTTTGTTACTCGTTGTTCTCCTAGTCAAAAACCGCACTTATCCAATCAGAGAGCAGAAACAATGCCATGTGACTGAAAAATCCTATACCCCCCATAGTAATTAGTCAAAGGCGGAATTAAAGCAGATAGTTCAGGAACAGCCCCTGGGACTGAAAGTTGAAACGATTCTGTGAACCGGAGTAATGAAAAGGTTAGTAGGAACTAGGAGCTATTCAAGATCATTCTGAAACTGAAAAGGGGGCTACGCTTGCAATGAACATTATTAGCAATGAGTAATTCGACCAGTTCCTAATGTATGTGAAGCCCATAACTCCCAAGCAACTGGGTCACCACCACAGTCAGATCCAGAACCACTTGTACTGAACAGATTCCGGTGCTGGCAGAAGCTGGTCAGAGAAAGTCATTTGCGAGCTGTCAGTGAGCCGCTTGGGGCGTTCACTGAACAAGGAGGATGAGTCAGCCGAGCCTCTCTTCTCAGCAGCACGTCTTCCCGCTACAGGAATTCTGCCTCCCTGGGAAGCTCCTGCTCATCGTGAGCCTGCAGGGAAGTCTGCACCTGAAGAAGTGGGGTTTTTTGACCCACGAAAAGCCGATGCCCAAATAAATCAGTTAGTCTTTAAGGTGCCACCGGCCTCCTTGTTGGTTTTGTGGATACGGGCTAACCCAGGCAGCTACCCCCTGATGCTTGGCTGCAGGGAGGGTTACTCAACTTGCCCCCACGCCTGCGCCTCTTAGACTCCCTGTCTCTGATGGAAGGAAGTTCCCAGCCCTGCAGAATCTTCACTCTTGCTACTTTGTGACACTTCTGCTTCCGGAGAACTTTCCTTGCAGGCGCGAGGCTCAGCAGCCCGCCGAGACGTGGAGGGTGAAGGGAAGCTATTTCCTGATATTTGCATAATCCCGCCTTCTCGCGGCTTGGATTAAATTTTTAAGCCTCATGGGCCGCGTCATCTCCCCTCAGCTCCGCCCCCGCTTTACTCCGCTTGGCCTGGCGTCTCCCCGCAGCCCTCCCGGGCCCGCCCCCTGCTATAAAGGGCGGTGACAGGCTCTGGAAGGCGCAGACAGAGAGCGGGGCGGGGATTGGTTCCCCTGGCTCGGTAAGTTCCGGGCAGCGGCAGCAGCGGTCTCCCTCCTGGCGCGCGGTCTCCCCGCGGGACCCCTCGTGCGAGACACCTGCTGCGGAGAGCCGGCGCTGGAGCCATCTGCCCGGATCCTCGCGGGGCTGCAGCGGGCTCGAGCTCCCGGGATCGCTGCCTCTCGGAGCCGCCGATCTCTTTTTCCACCCTCCCCCCGGGAACATGAGTGACGGGGCGGGGAGCGAGCGGCAGCTGCTGCCCCGGCTCTGCCGCCTGGAGAAGGGGCCGAACGGCTACGGCTTCCACCTGCACGGGGAGAAGGGCAAGGTGGGCCAGTTCATCCGGCTGGTGGAGCCGGACTCCCCGGCCGAGACGTCGGGGCTGCGGGCCGGGGACCGGCTGGTGGAGGTGAACGGCGAGAACGTGGAGAAGGAGAGTCACCAGCAGGTCGTGAGCCGCATCCGAGCCGCCGTGGGCGCCGTGCGCCTGCTGGTGGTGGACCCGGAGACGGACGAGCAGCTGCAGAAGCTGGGCGTCCAGTGCCAAGAGGAGATGATCCACGGGCTGCCCGCCGCGGGGCAGGAGAAGCCGGAGGAGAAAAGTAACGAGGAGCCGCAGGAGGAGGCGCCGAGGGAGCAGGCGGAGAGGCCAGACGGGGAGGAGAAGAGCCAACCTGCGGAGCGGGTAAACCTAGGTCATTCCCGGGGTGGGGAGGGCGAGCCCTTGGGGGGCTAATGGCGAACTGGGGGCGGGGAGAGAGCAGCGAGTAAGCCGCAGGTACTGGGGAGAAGGGAGTGGGGGAGACCGCGGGGGCCAGGGCTTAGGCAGAAGGGGGAAGAACTCGGACAGGTTTGGGAGTAAGGGGGGCAGTTACACTCACCCAGACCCTGGGACCCCCCCGCACCGTAACTGACTCTGGTGGTCCCCTCCAATACCCCATAGAGTTTCCATGCAGAGGATGGCTCAATGCCCTGGCACGGCCACTCTTAGACGACCAGATACTGGGCTAGATGGACTGTTGGTCTGAGCCAGTATGGGCATTCTTACGATAGTCTCTCTCAGGCTCCCATGGTTCCCTGTAGGCTCTCTGCTGATTGTTCTTGTAGCTGGGGATAACTCCATCCTCACCTTTGATGCTGAAATGTGAGGCAGTCCCTTAGCTTCGGCTTGGTGCAGGAGAGCCCTGGCAGGAGGGTCTGGCTGAGTACAGAACTTGGGGGGGGGGGCGCTCAGAGAGGAGGGGGGAACTTTGGGTGGCCAGGTGGTGCCATCTGTGCATGCTCCAGGAATTTCCATGTTAGATTCTAGCATCTCTCTATCCCCATATCTGCCAGGCTCAGTCTCTGCTGTCCTATGCTGGAAGGAGACCCAAGTCCCATTCTGTACTGTAATGGGAAGAGCACTGGTACCTTAAAGGGGCAAATGTTTTCTGTGTTTAAAAGTTCCCTGACCTGTCTTAATGGTAGTGAGACTTCTACAATTTCTGTCTAGTTTGATTTTAATGCAGGATCCATTCTAGACTGTTGCATTTCTCTCAGCTTTGATAAACTGGTCAATTTCATGTTAGCTTATCCTTGCTAGTCAGTGTCACTTTCTGGTTCTCTTGTGCTCACAAAATGCAGCAATAGTTGGGTTGCAAATGCTGCAGGGAAATGTCTTTGGGGTGTGGGGGTGAGATACTAACATTCATGTTGCCATGAAATTAAATTCTGTGTTTGTTTGTTCGGTTTTTTTGTTTTAAATCTCAAGATTATATTTTAGCCCAAATTTTAACCCCAGTGCCCCTTTTAAAGAGATGCCATCAACTTGAAATCTAGCCTGTTAAATATACTAACTATCTCAAGTACTACATCTGCCCATAAAGCTATCTTTGTGTAGTTTTTTTACAATCACATTTTCCAATTTCTTGTTAAATGCATCTCCTCCTGTTTGGAAAGCAGAGGTAGAGCTATAAATAAAGGGTAAACAAGAGAGAGAAGTGAGGGAGGCAGAGGAATCCAGGCCAGATACCTTCCTCTAGTTTCTTTAGGGTCAAATCCCTTCCTACATCCAAACGTTTTAGGAATACTCTCTCCTGTAGCCATATGAAAGAGTGACAGAAACAGAAGAAACCGATTATATGAGGGAAACAGTAATGCTGACTATTCAAAGTTGTTGGTGGAAATACTCTGAAGCACCTATGAGCCCCAGTCATGGACCAGGACCCCATTGTGTACAAATGCACAAAGTAAACAAACTGGAAAAATGTAGGAACTTTCCCTACCCACAATTAATACTCTTAAATGTGTTACTTGTTTTACCTGCTGTGGTTACTTTTCACAGAAGAGTGCCTCTTGTTTGTCTCATTTAAGCATCTCCTGCTCATTAGTAACCCCTAGGTCTCCATCTTGCCCAGTTGCTGTAGTTGAGAAGTAACATTATTTCAAATATCCCAAAAGAATCCACTTTCCTCCCAAGTGTTACAGTGAGGGTGGTATAGTTACTCTTAAAGGTATGGATGTGGGGTCATGGTTGAACCACATGGGGGAGGGATATTGCCTTCTCAATGCTTATGGGACTAAAGTTCCACTATTGCGTGAATCAGTATAAGATTGACTGCTTCTCCCTCTCATTCATACTGTATAGCTCCTAGTTGGTGAGGAGGGAAGAGAGATGAGGGCTCTGTCAGGATGAGATGGGTCTCAGAGTAAGTGTCTAGGGCCCTTTAACTTTGGGGAACGTGTGTAGCTGAGGATCTAGTTCTTAAATCTCTGTGGACTTTGTGCCTGCCTGCTGCACTCATCAGAAAGAACCAGTGGCTGGTGGCTAGTTAGGAGGTGGTGTGGTGGAAAACTAGTAGAACTGTTCTCCCAGTTCTTCTCTGCTGTGATGCACATTGTTAAAGAAACAAAACCAAACACAACTCTTCCGCCAAAACCTCGACAATAGTCAGGCTGCTGGTGTGCTGTGACCACAGTTTTTCATACTGACTAGTATCTTCTCATTGTTTCTTTATGCTCCTCCGTCTAACTAAATGCTTAGACTGTAAACTCTTTAGGGCAGGGACTGTCTCTGTTTTTGCAGTGCTTAGAACAATGGGAGCCAGGATTCTAGGTGCTTCCATCATAGAAACAATAACTAAATAAAAGGGGAGGGGAATTTTGATCCATGCTGACTGCAAGTCTTGAAATATGGAAACTTATCAATTCAGAAATGTCTGTCTTCTACAATATCTTAGTAGAAATACAGATGGAAACACAGTAGAGAGAAGATGTGGAGGGGAAGAGACTCTGGAACTGAGAATAATTGCCTTTTACCTACTTGGAGTAGCTTTTAACAGATGCCCTAGCTTCATGACCTAATGAATATTTACATAATGGAAAAGATGTACCTTGTTGCAAATGTAACTACAACAGAGGGGCGGCATCCACCCAGAAACCTCTGGAGCGTAGTGCATGAGCCTCTACAGCATGAGCTAAAAGCCAACTGGCTGTTAGCTAAGGCTGTAGAGCAGACTCATTTTATCTCTCTCTCTTTCTTTAAGTGGTCTTGGTGCCACTAGATGGGACAGAACACCACACCCAGAAGGTGTGTGGGTTACACTAAGACTATGTTTTCACCAGTCTGTGGTGGATCTCTTCAATAGATCTCATTAAATAATAAAGCTGGGTTAACTTCCCTGGGGATGGAGAAATAAACATCTAAGAAATAAATCTTGGAAGAAGCAGTGTCACTCCTTCTGATCAGGATAAATTTACCTTGTATAAAATCCTATAGTTGACACGGTAGGTGCATTGCTCACTGGCGTTCAAGGGTGTGAGGAGAGACATCTGGTCCATTGACACTTGGGAGACCGCTGGCTTCACCACTTTCACAGGCTGAAGAAGAGAGTTGAGAGGGCTTAATTGTCACACAATTGAGGATATAAATAGGACAAAATGGCTAATCATAGTGAAGGGTTGAACTATCGCTATATAACCATATTGCTCAGATGTGATCTCGGAGCTCCACTCAACTTCTGAGAGTTGAAGGCTTTCAGCACCTGTAAAGGTCAGGCCCTAACGCTATTTTGAGAGCTCCAGCTCTAGAGCATTTAGAGGTTCAAAGTATGGTCTACAAGGGAGTCACCTGTCAGAGGTTTTCTTAGTACTAGAAGGCAACCAGTGGGGGCCTAGAGAGAGGTTCTGGGAGCTTTAGACTTGAACTCTGTGGAGGGATGTCCTCTCACGCCAGCTGTTGTATCCTGTAATTAGGAGGAGATCATTGGAGACCGTGATAGGAGGGAGTGGATGGACTTTGGTGCCTTTGCTGAGCTTACATTCCTACTGTTAACTGCTGAGGAATGATAGTTCTGCTAATTGTTCCCCATATTGAACTTTAGCCTGGACCCAGAACACATGTTCCCCTTTGGCCATCTGCCCTACTGTGTCACATGCACTTTGCACAAACTGTTGGAAAATTTCAGGCCTTTTGGAGCAGACAGCTCTTGCTCAGACTTGTTGATAGCAAGGTTCTGTTCTTCTGGATATCCCACAAATGGGATTTTTACAGGGCTTTAAGTGGCTTTTGCCAGCCCCTCTGAGGGGAGCGAGAATCACTTCCCCTCAGACTGGGCTGGGGTAAAAGTTTTTGTTCATCGTACCTCATTAAAATGAGAGGAATCTTCTCTTGATGTCACTTAGGAGATGAAGAAAGAAGTAACTGATGTAGTTTGCCTTTCTTTTCTGTAGGGGGCAGAAATCTAGGATTCCCTACCACTGTTCTTTAATATGTTGCAGCCATATCAATTGAGTGTCCTGACAAGATGTTTACATCGTGGCAGGGTGCCTAGGGCCTTAGGCAGCTCTGAGTCCTGTTTGCTTTGGGAAAGGGACAAATAATTGTGCTCTGTGTGATCTCCCTGCCCGTGGCTCAGCATACCGTGAAGGCCTGGGTATGGCTGAATTATCCATAGCTCTTTGAGGCCCGTGGATGAAAACCCTATGAAAGGGTCAAGACAACGCCAAGCCACAAGATAGTTACTTAACACCCAGCTGTGGTTCAGAAAGCTCAGCTCTCCACGGAAACAGCTGCATTGAGAGAAGAGGGGGGTCCACGAGATACTTGATGTATATGGCACAAGGCAGATGGATGTTAGCAGGGCACAGGGAATGTATGTGGGGGAGTTGGAATCCTTGATCAGTGACCATATGCACAGCCAGTGTGATGAGAGCTATCAGGCACTAGCTCGGGGCATGGGGCTCCTAGGGTGGTCTCCTCCTCTGCCCAGTCACTAGCTATCTTGTGGAACTGAGACTGCTCCTGTCACCAGGGTGGCTGACAAAGGAGGCTCAGGCATTGTGATGCAAGCCCAGAGCAGGGAGTTAACACTAAGGCAGTTTCTCTTCCTTCCCAAAAACGGGAAGTACACACGCTTGCAAAATGGGACAGACCCCACGGCCCATCCAGTGCAGCGGAAGGTCAGTGTTTCTGAACAGGTAGCAGGAACTCCTAACCCTACCTGAGCTGGGACTAATACCTGGCTGGCCTCTGGGACCCTACACACGTGACAGCAAAGTGAAGATCTGTTTGTGGACATTCCCCTTCAGGGTGCCTAAGGAGCTCTTTCCTCAGAGAGCTGCATGAGAGGAAGTGAAGGGTCAACACTGAGCTGGAGGCTGGCAGCAGTGTTTTTTTCAGTGCTGGTGGGAGGAAGCTCCCTGCAGTGAGGCTCAGAGGCTCTCTGCTAAAATCTCACCTGTAAGGTATTAGTCTTGCAACATTTTTTCAGTGCTGATTACTGACTGGCTGCAGGTGTCTGGGGAGTCTCCACAGTGATCTCCTCCATTCAAAGGCCAGGGACCTCCTCTTCCCCTCTCCGCTTCAGCGGGAAAGATTAAACTGTGTCTAGGACCAGATTTTCAAGAGAGACCAGCAGCCCCCCACCCCCCTCATTGAGAACAGTGAGAACTGCTGGGTGCTGAGTACTGTTGAAATTCTCGGCCTTTCTGTCAGGTCCCAAATGCAAGCTGAGGTCTCTTGGAAATCTGTCCCCTGGCATCCAGATGATGTGATACAAGTGGCATTGGGTGGGACACAGAAAGGAGTTCTTCCTATAATTTCTGGGTAGCACTTGCCTCCCTCATTGGCTGAGATTCGAGAATTGCTTGTCTCCCTTTGGTTGTGGAGGGGGAAGCAACTCAAGGCTCAGCTGCCGGATGAAGAAGAATCCCCTAACTGTCCGAACTTCTCAGCTGATTAGAGTCTCTTGTCAGCTCGTGTTCTGGGGCAGGAAGGGATGGGGAGTTCTCTGGGTCCTGTAGGGGTTAATGAGTCTCCAGGTGGTGCTCACCAGATTTGCATGTGTCAGAGTCCTATTTGCTTTATTGGGCTGGACTTGACTTTATTTGCTTAATGAGCTCAAGGCAGGTTCTGGCAGGAGGGCAAGCTGTCCTGCACTGACTAGTTGGTATTTGGCTTGCTTTGTTCTAGGAAATGGGGGGGAAACTTGCTGCATTCAGCTGGCATAGTCCAGAGAGGGGGGGCTCTGCCTCTGAGAGCCCCCTCCACAAACACATTTGTGCTTTTGTCTGGCTCCCCTCCTCTGCAATGCCGCAACTCGCTGGAACGGAGTAAACGGTCCTCCCTGTGTTAACTCGGAGCCGAGACAGACCAGGGCTGTTCAGTGCAAGGTCTGGGGAGCCCTAAGGTAGCAGTGGAACAAGGGGCGGGCTCTGTTACCTTGACTCTTGCCGCACATTTCTGATGGTTGTTCCTCCCCTCCAGCTGGAGCTGAAAGCACTTTGAAAAACCTTTGCGTATTGATGATTAAGCGTTGCATATTTATGAATAGACATTTCTATGGTGCTCCTCAGGGCTGGGTCAGGAACCTATTATGCTAGGTACTCTACAAACACAGAACAAAAAGATGGTCCCTGCCTCAAGGAGCTTCTATTTATATTGTAAGACAAGCAACAACAGATGGTCTATGGAATCTGAATGTAAAAGTCTCTCCAGGTGGTAGGGTGTAAACATCCGGGAGGGAGTGATCTGAAGGGGGCATATTCAGGAGTAAGGGGATTCCGTTTAGAAAAGAAACATTTAGGATGAATATAGGGTGGAAACACCATTAATGAGGAGAGCTAGTGGATTATTCTACAGAGAAATGGTAGAAGTCCACATTGCTCAGGACACACCCAGTGTGACTAGACAAAGGCCTAGGTGAGGGGCTAGATGATTTGGTGGATAGAGCTGGCTGTATTTTGTTCAGCAAATAGTAGATGAACTCTTTTGACTGGCTGAAATTTTTTGGAATCTTCCAAATTTGGTTTGACCCGAACCAAACTTTTATTTCTTGGCACTGGCAGTGAACTGAAAAAAAAATCAATGGTTCAAACTAGGATACTCTAAGCAAGATGATATGCAAGACTCCCTGAAGAGCTGAGCATGTTCTTTGCTTGTCCCCATGCCTTATGTTGGGGAGGGGAGAAACCCCAGTTGTCACACTGGGGTGATCATAGCCCACAAGGTTTAGCTTATTCCAGGATGTAACTTGGCACATAGGTGCAACATTGCTTATAAACTTAGGTTCACACACTTTGTTCGTGCAACAGGGCCAGAAATGTCACCAGTCCCCTTTTGGAACCTTTAAAAACTATATGAACTGGCTCTTTAAATAAGCACAGACGGCCTTGAACTTGACCCTCCATTTCCGGCAGCTGTAACAACTTGATAAAAGTCTCCCCCATCAAGGTTCTCAAGGGGAGTGGGATGATTCATAATCAATATGATAAACACAATAAAAATACCAATGTGGACTATAAACTGTAGAACTAGAAACTCTCAAGTCCTATTCCTGGTGCTTGAGGCCTGATCTCCCCTCCTCCCCCATCCCTGTTCCTCCTATCCCCCCCCCCCCCAACTCTCTCTCTCTCTGAAGCCAAGGAAAGCTGCAGGCCGTCAGCACCTTTGAAACTCAAGCACTGGACAGATTTCAGAGTGGTAGCCGTGTTAGTCTGTATCAGCAAAAATTTGTTAGTCTCTAAGGGGCCACAGGTGGACTCCTTCTTCAAGCACTAGAGAAGCCAGGCTGCGGAAGCTCTTAACCGGTCCCAGCGTCCCTGGCCTTGCAGAGCTGAGACTTCAGCCAGTTACTAAGCAGGACCAGCACTTCTGCTTTTGTCACCGAGGTTCTCAAGGGGACAGAAGATTATTTGCATAATGATAATGTTGTAAGGGGAGCTGACTCGGCAAAGCTGAACAATAAAACTGTCACGGGGTGAGGGGGGGGGAGGGGTTCTCTTTGTGGAATGACTAGACTGAGCCCAAACTGGGCCGCAGTATTCATGCATGGGGTCAAGAGAGAATGTATCCTCTCTGGTCCGGCCTCTGATGCACCCTTGGGAGCAACTACTTGCATAACGACTTGAGGCGCAATTGTAAGTAGGAGGCTGTGCTCGACTTTCTGCTCATAACGTTTGTGCTTCCTGCCGAGTGCTGAAGCAACATGTGGGTGTCTGAAAACCACATGTTGCTTTCTGAGCTAGGCGGCAGCTGCTAAGGCTGCATCCTGACCTGTTGCAGACTGTAGCCACCCCATCTTGTCAGCGGTCAGAGTGCAGATTTTAACAGTAGCAAAGCTTTCAGTAACACCGCCAACTCAAGCAGCCATCCAGATTCCTGGGACCTTCATCTCTCGAGTTAGTGTTAAACTTCGGCTCTCTTTGTACCATGCGTGATTCCCCTAGGTAATGGAATAATGAGTTTCTCATGAGGGTGTAATGCGAGGGATGGCTAGTTGGATCCCTGCTGACTTCCCAGCTGGGTTTTGAAACGCAGAAGCAGGGGGAAACGGTGAAGCCAAAATCTCTACCTAGAATGCTAAGAAACTCTCTCCTGAGTCACAGAGCAGATGTGGAGGAGCATAAAATGCATCTCAAGTCAGTCTGACTGTTGGTATCTGCACAGTACAACTGTGCATCACAAAGAGGCCATTTGCATCTCTGTGTTGTACGGAGCTTGGCTCCAAGTGGGTAATTCAAGCAGCCATCTGCACTCCACTGTTAATAAGGGCCTATCCGAAATGGAGGCCGAACCTCATGAATTGCACCCGCGTTACAAAACTGCTGTCAAGCAAAGACCCAAGAACTGTGATGGGCCAGCTCTCCAGCAGACCTTCAGCTAGCACAGTTTCAGTGCAGGAAAGGGCTCTTCAAAATGATAGCAGAAAGCATGCTGGGTACTGTAGCTTGGGTTTAGAACGTGAGTTTGATACTTACCATGTGGCTGCAAATTCTCTGGTCTTAAGTGTTGGGAAATGGTTTAAATGTGATCACAAGCCCTAGTGGGCAGAGGCATCCAGTGTCTCTGTCAAAGAAGTACTTGCGTGCTGGAATTGAGTGGCCTCCTCCCAGGTGGCCTCAGGGCAGCTCTGCAAGTGGCCCTTTGCCTCAGTTTCCCCTCTTGGTTCCTCAATAAATTCCAAACGAGGCTTTTACAAATACCAATAACAGCAGCCCTCCTGTAGGGTCTAGTCGATTACCTGCACGTTTAAATTGAAATCCAAAAATCTTCCCTCCATCTTTAAGCTGGGCACAGCCTCAAACTCCCTTGGTGTCTCAGGGCCTTCCTGCTTTAGCAGGTTACTCCTAGCTGGGGCAACTCTATTGGTCTCTGGGTCCTCCCCGCAGGAGCCTTTCCTCAGTCTTTGCTGCAGCTTCCTGAGCTTCCCCCTGGTCCCCTTTGCAGCAGTCTCCTGCCCCACTTGATAGGGAAATCACCTGATGCACACCCTGGTGTCTCTCCTTGGGCCCCAGGCATCCAGCTTTCCAAGGGTAAGCTAGCCTGTTACAGTGGGGACCTAAAGTGAGTGTATTGTGTGTCACTGATCCTGTTTAGACTGGCACCTGGATTCCATGATGCTGGGTTCACAGGAATGCCCTGTTCTGCAGGGAGAAAGGAGGAGGGGAACTTAGATGTCCTTGCATGCAGATGTGTCCCTTGCTGATAGGAAGGAAGGGTCTGTGTGGGTTTCTGAGGGGGTGGGGGAGGGTTCAGCAGCTCTTCCTTTGCATCATCGTGTCAGTGGGAATTTCAGTCTTGGCAATGGGAAAGTCGTTCCAGGGGTTGAGTCTCTTCTTGCCTGTGCCCTAGAACTCATGAGGGTGTGGGCATGGGCCCAGAGGATGAGTGCTGGAGTCATGCTGGGGTGCTTGCTGCCCCTTCTTTTTTGCTGGGATTTATTGCTTAACCAGTGTCAAACCCCGAACCTCAGCCGTGGAGGAGAGATCTGAGATGGGAGGGAAGAACCCAACTCTGTTTCAAAAGCAAACCGTATTTCTGAGGGAACTTGTTCTCCTTGTTTGTTTGTCGTGGTATGTTCTGCTCAGAGCATGGCATTGTAGTGAGATTTGTGTGCAGTGCAAGAAGCCAGAGCATCTTGCACCTTAAGGGATCTTGAAGGGGCACGGTGTTGCCGTAGTGGGTTTCTGTCAAAGGTGTTTTCCTGCGGTGTTGTGGTAGCTGTGTTGGTCCCAGGATATTAGACCAAGTAGGAGAAGTAACGTCTTTTACTGGACCAACTTCTACTGGTGAGACAGACAAGCTTTGGAGCTACACCGAGGAAGAGCTCTCTCGCCATCAGAAGTTGGTTCAATAAGACATTGCCTCACCCTCTTTCTCTCTCTGTCAAGGCATTTCCTGATACAGTATGTGGGCGAAGAGATGGGTGTGGTCAATCCAGGAGACTTTGGCTCTAGTATGCATTTTGGTACGGTAGGCTCCAGGCACAAAATTTGAGCGAGCACTAAAATCGGCCTTGTTAGACTCTAAGCTCTTGTGGGGGCAGGGACTGTCCCTTACAGTGCCTAGCACAACGGGGGCCGTGGGGGAAATCTCAATGAGGCCTCTAGGCTGCACTGCCGTGTAGATGGTAGCTATAGCACTCAAGTGAGGAAATTTCCCAAATCAGGATGAACGGTCACACTGAACTCTGCCCCTTCTAGCATGTTGCCATTCTGTTTGTCAAGTGCAACACAATACAAAGGTGCATGTTTCATGGAATCTGACAATGGTCACCTTGCACCTCCTGGACGTTGAGATTGCTCTATCACAGGAACAACTGTAATACGCTCCCTGCCATACAACAAGGCATCCGGTTTAGCTGGTTGACTGGTATGAAGAAAGGGGACTTGTATGCTAAGACTTGCTTTGCGTTTGGTGGCTAAAGGGAATTTAGGGTTGGGGGGAGCTGAGACTGTTTGTGATCTTAAAAACAACAACCCTAATTGTCACAAAGGTGGATCAAAGACCCTGTTTGAAGGTGACCTTTAGACAGTGAATAGTTCCTTGTGCAAAATGGGCAACAGCTTCTTTATCAAGCATTTTAATGGCAAGTCAACATGTACCAGGAATTAAAGGGAAAGGAAATTAGTCTTTGATTGTAATAGCTAAAAAAAAATGTAACCTAGAACTGTCCTCAAAGGAGGATTATTCTAGGAACCTAGGCATTGCCATACCGGGTCAGACCACTGGTCCAGCATCCCATCTTTGACAGCAGCCTGTGCCAAGTGCTTCAGAGGATGTCTAGTCTAGTTTTAGATCCTTATATGGCCCCCATTCCAGTAGCTTCTGAGTTCCTGCAGTGCAGTGAGGTAAGGAAGTATTAGCTTCCCTTTACAAATGAGGAACAGAGGCACAGAGAGCCTAAGAGGCAGATTTTTAAAGGTGTTTGGGCACCTAACTCATAACTATGGGAGTTGGGAGACTCTGATCCTAAGTGAGTTGCCCAAGGTTACACAGGAAGTCTGGGGTGGAGCAGGGACCTAACCCTGGATCTCCCTAGTCCCAAGCTAGTGTTTGAACTGGCCCATCCTTCCTCTCTGAGAAAGGTGCTAAAAAATTCATAATGGGTGGTGGTGGAATGAGCTGCCCATAGTGGGGAGTCTCTCCCCAGCCCTGTCATTGAGTGGGTGGCTTGTGCATTGCAGCATGAGGGTTTATAGCGTTAAATTAAAAAAAAAATCATGTCAACTGAATATCTTCTTTATCCATATAACAAATCAAACCCCCTTTCAATCATACTAACCCATGGCAGTAAGCTCCACAGGTTAACGAGCTGTGTGGGTGGGGTCACTCCATGAAGGCACTGAGGCTAAGATGAGAGCATGACTACAGTGTGGATGGTGGTTAGCAGGAACCAGGAAATAGAAGCCCCAGATAACTTTTTGCTGGGAATGTTGAAGCATGGGATTATAGGCAGAGAAAAAGTTCTGTAAGAGAAGATACCCCATCATTTGTAGCTTTCCATATTACTCTCTCTCGTTCCGCCTCATTCCAGGCCATTGTCCTGCGATCTGGAGAATAAAAGCTTGTTTGACTGCTGGCGCTGGTCAGGTGAAGCGTTACAGATATCATAGTGAGGGACACCTTCATATCTAGGTGTTGCTCTTTATTACTTGTATTGCAACAGAGTCCATGAGCCACAGTCATGGTGCAGGGCCCCACTGTGCAAAGAAGTAAACAAACGCAGGACAAAAAGTACAGAAACACCGTTCCACGCCTGTTGCAAATGGCAATCGACACCCCCTTCAACACGAGGCCTGTCCAGCTTTGTACTCTGAGTACAAACAGTCTCACCCTGTCCATGTTGAAGTAGCTTTGGAGTTTAAGTCCCATTGACTTTCAGTGGGACCTTGGAGCTTATGAAGATCTTACCCTAAGTCTAGAAGAGTTTTTAAGTTGATATCTGATCCACGGTGCTCCCCCACACTTAAACCAAGAGAGCTGGACAGTTTAAAACCTTTGGCTAAAAGAGTGAGTGGTTTTGGAGTGTCCGTCAAGGACTGAGAAAGGGGTAATGTACAATCTGTCCGATGATAGCTCTGCCATGGGGTATCTTGGATTTGCGGGTCCCCTCCCTACCTAGGATCTCTGGATCTTGCCTTAACCTATCCCTCCATGCCTACCTCTGGGGATCCCCAGCTGAGTGTGCCCACAGGAAGTGGGGAGTCCCATGCAAATGGGGACAGGATATACATTTTGTCTTCAGAGGCTGCAGCGGAGATGCTGCGTTCTCATGGGAGTAGATTTGCACTGAGTATGGCAGATAAGGGCTAAAAAAAAATCAGAGCAGTCAAAATGGTTTCTTGGCCACGAGCTGCATGAGAACAACGGGGGGTGGGCTCAGCATTCAGAGGAGACGGCTGGGTTTAGTGTCCTTCCTGGGGGGCGTTGTCTTTAGAAAGGCCCCAGCGTCTTCCATTCTGAAGCTGAAAGGGAGGCCCGTTAGAAATGCAGCCCCTGCTGTGGCGGGGAAATGACCGGTGTGAATTTGGCACCGGGGGGGTGGGGTGGGGGGGAATACGTTCCGTAGTCCGGGGCTGGGGGGAGGAGATGGAATGAATTTCTCAGCGGATCATAAAGATCTTCTCCCCCACCCCCCAGAAAAACTCTTGTCTTTAAATTCATCCCCTTCAAAGGCCCTGTTTAGCCCCCGACCCCCTGCTGGGCAGGCTTGTGGTGAGGCCTGAGTTAATGAGGGATCCTGCCTTTCAGAGGATGAAATGTAATGAATATATTAATGACTTACTGTATTTATAAACCGCCCACGGGACTCGGCCGCACCAGCCATGCCTGTGCAAAGTCCTCTTCCCTACACCTCCCAGCTCTTGGCTGAGTCCTGGCTCCGGGCGCTCCCCGTGGAGGGAATAACCCAGCCTCCCTGCTTTGTTCGGCGTTATCGGTGGGAAGTAACTTGCTGCCCCTGCCAGCAAAGCGGGGGGGTGGGGGGGGCGGTGCGTGTGCCCACAGAGTGGAGCCGTCTCTCTCGCGCTGGCAACAGGCTGGGGCAGGAGATCCGGTCTTGCTCAAGACTCTGCTGTGATTTGTCCTTGGTAAGAGGCAAACTGAGCGCTGCTCATGGCACTTTTTCCACCCCCTGTTTGACTGGGGCCCCTGTTCTATATACTACCATGAAGAAACCACAGCACGGTGCCCTGCTGTCCTTCTGAGCTCTGTGCCAGCTGGGGCAGCAGAGGCAGGGAGAGAGGCTTCTTTCCAGCAATCTTGCGTGCGTGCCAGGCTGGCTGCATTGGCAGCAAGAGGTCCCTTGGGTTAGACTCCTCCTGAGGCTTATTTGGTTTTGGAACTTCAGGATACCAGCCTCTGAGCAAGAGGCTGCATTTTGGAAGCGGGGCACAACTCGTACAGCCGCTGGGAACAAGTCTCCCAACAGCAGAAGCCCATGAATCCATATTTAAACAAACAAACAAGAGCAGCTGAGCTAAAAGGAGGGAAAGGGCAGAGTCCAGAATGCAGCCCTGCAGCTTGCAATAATAAACTTTTTATGCAAATCTTAATTGCTGGTGTTGGTGGCTGGGTATCGCAGTGAGGGAACGCTGGAAGTATGATGGGTAGGTAGGTCAGGGATTTACCATCATGCCCAGATCCAGAGGGGGGCAGCTGCATGTGCTGGGAAATGGGGCTGCAATCCCCAAGCCAGCATGGGTGCCAGCCCAGAGTGTTTGATCCTATCAGCCGCTACAGATGGGAGAGGGGGGTGTTGGGCCAAGTACTGCTGTCATTTGACTCTGTGTTTTTGCAGACACTAAGCCTCCTAGCGTCTAAGCTAGAGCCTGGGGTGTTGTGCAGGGTTTGCTTTACGCTGTCTAGATCACTGTCCAAATCAGATGGTCGCTGTTACGGTTCCAGGGCTAGCTGCACCTCTGACCCTTCTCTGGTCTTTGAGGGCACCCCCACAGATGCCAGGCCCTGTGCTTTTACTGGGGTGGGACCATACGATTCTCCCACTCTTAGGCTACGTCTGTGCTGTGAGCTGTCAGTCTGATTCCCAGGTTCTACAGGCGAACTCGCGCCAGCTCTCCTGGGCTACCGGCCCCAGGCATCGACCCTGCTTCCCAGCACCTGGAAATCTTCCCGTCAGGAGCTTGTGACTGGCAATAAATACAGTGACCCACCCAGCCTTCTGAAAGCAGAAGTATTGTTCATTTAACCCCAGGAGCAAAGAGTAATCTTACTGGGAAAGGATTTCAAATCAACAGGATGGCTACATGCAGGGCTATCTTACTTAGAGTCTTAGGCAGGCATGTCTTAGCCCTGACCTCTGGAGTCTGGGTTCACCTTAGCTCTCTGTCCCCCTGACCTGGAGGGACTCTTCCAATCCAGCCAAAGTTCTTCGCTTTCAGTTTCATGGGCTTGTGGTCCAAACCTAGTCTGAGCTCCACTGGGTATGAAATCAGAGCATCAGAGTGAGCGGCGAGGCACTTCCCGCGGTACCCGGGACAGAGGCACCTCGCCACCACTTGCCCTCAGTGCAAGGAAGCCATGTGTCTACCAGTCGTGGGTCAGCACCCTACTTGGCTGGCCACAGACAACACAAGCACTCACAGCAGGACTAAGTACTATCTAGAGCAGTGGTTCTCCAAATTATTTGATCGGGTCCTCCTCCTTTGTGCCTGTAGTCATTTACACCCCAACGCGCACACACCCCTACCCCCCGCAGCAGCAGCACAGAAGTAAGGGTGGCAATGTGAAAAGTGATATTTGTCTGTATCAGACTTAGTGCCCCATTACTACCCTTACTTCTGTCTGCTGCTGCCACCCTGGGGCTGACAGCTGGAGCCCCACTACCTCCAGAAGAAGAGCCCAAGCCCAGGCTGCCTCGTGGTGCGTGATTGAGGGGGTGGGGGAAGGAGAGCCCAAGCCTGCATGGTGGGGCTCCAGCTGTCAGCCCCAGGGCAGCAGGCCTCTGGCTGTCCACTTTATCCCCACCTCCTGGGTGCGCACAGCCCTTCTGCACAAGCCCCAGCCACCCAGGGCTGAAAGAGCTATTTATTTATTTAAAGGGCAAGCACACAGCTCGTGCCTCCCTTGGGCTGTGAGAACTGCTGATCTAGACCATCCCTGACAGGTGTTTATCTAACCTGCTCTTAAAAGCCTCCAATGATGGAGATTCCACCACCTCCCTGTAAAATAAAATCATAACACCCATTCTAGAACCTAGACTTATTTAAATAGATACCTTCACATTTTATAGAGCAAGGCTCACTCCTGAGTCCTTCCAGTGTTTTTTCAGCCAGGCAGGCTGTGATCCCTTTTTCCTAAGGCCAGCCACACTGCCAACTTGTCTCCTCGGTGCAGGATGTGGTGTCTCTCCCTGCAACCCCAGATGTATCAAAACAGTCCTTTGAGCTTTATTCATAAGCTGGACACCCTCCTGCTCTGTGTTCCTTTCTGTAGATTCTGCCATCTCTTGTTGATTTTGTAATCTTGATTAGCTGGTGGTGACAACGTGTGTTAATAGACTTCCATTGTGAGAGAGACAATGGCCAGAATGAGAGATAAGCATCTACTACCCCCTGCCTACCAGAACCTGTCCCAGGCACGTCCCCTCCTGGTGACCTGCCTTCAGTTCAATGCTTTAGTTTCCAGTATAGACACATTGCTTCATAAATACTACCCATACGTACATTTAGCAATGATTATGATGATCAGTGAGCTCTTGGCATAGACCTCACATGCCACCCTTTAGTGAATTATTGTACATATACTTGACTCAGATCCATGAAAAGCTCTGTGCCTCTGCCAGTTAGCCCAAGAAGTTCCTGAATCTCAGAGGCTCTTTCTGAGAAGTGTATATCTTGTTCCACCTCCCCGCACCACGCTTCCTGGGTGCATTTCATGACAGTGCTGCTGTTGAATTAACTCAATATATGCATGAAGCAGACAATGACCAGGTTAATATTATTCACAGATTATTACGAGTAGCTCCAAATCTGTTGCTGTGTGGCATTTTGGGGCAAGTGTCAACAGGCATGTTGAGAGTCGGTTCCTCACTAAGACTCTGCTTCAGAAGCAGTTTTGGTCTCCACATAAAAGCATTCGAAGGCTGTGGGTGGGGGACACTCTAAATCTCTGGGGAGCTGGATATTCTTTGTCTCCTGAGATGTTCTGTTTTACCACCTGTGTTGACTGCGCCATACTTTGGCCTCTTCTCAAATTTTGCAGTCACTGAGAGTTTCCCCTAGTAATTAGAGCAGGGACTTGGCATTGTTGGGACACCAGCGTTCAGCTGAAGACTCGCTGAGTTGCTCTAGGCCAGTGGTTCCCAAACTTTAACAACCTGTGAACCCCTTTCACTAAAATGTCAAGTCTGGTGAACCCCCTCCTAAAAATGAATATTTCCAGGGATTTTCTCCATTACCTGAGTATAAATGATAAAAGCAGTGATCTTGAAAATGTAAAATTTGTTTTTATGACATGCTTATTGCACACTAGTATTATTTATCATTACAGTATTTTTATTACATCACAAAAACGGCAACACTCTTCCAAGATCTCTTTCGTAGCTTGTATCACTTGGAATAAGCCTGTTATAAGACAAGGCTCCTCTGTTTCATCAAGGAGTATCAGATGTGAAACAGCAGGAAGGTATTTAAGAAGCCAGCTCAGAGTTCCTCCCACACAAGCATTCAGGTCTTGAGCAGTCCAGGCAAACAATGCACGTTACAACAAAGCTTAAACTTGTTCTTCGTAATCATTTTAAAAACAATACTAGCTGCCTATTTAATTTTTAAAACAGCAAAAAATATCCACCTCCCTTTCCATTTCTTATAAGGCGTCTTGAAGTTTAAATCTCCTCAGTGTGATAGATATGGTTGCTTTGATCTGTTTAGCTCTTGGAAGTCCAGGGGCTCTGGGCTGCTGGCCCCATGCTGCCCAGGGTCCCTAGGGACAGTTCTGTCTGCCATTAGGGAATTTTTCCCTGAGAACCCCCTGTAACTTTTCACAAACCCCCAGGGGTTCACAAACCCAGTTTGGGAACCACTGCTCTAGGCAAGCCACAAGCTGTCTGCCTTACTTACCACCTGTAATGGGGTATCTACCTTACCCAGGTGTTAAGTGCCACTAATGTGCCCTGAGATCCTCCAGGGAAAACTGTTCTGTCACTGATTGTTCTGTTCTTGCTGAACTGCTGGTGGATAGTTTCAAGGCAGGTAATTGGTCGGTCTGGTTGGAGGGCCAATGAAGCTTGACATTCACTTCATCCTCCTTCACCACCTCCCTACCCGTGCCCTTCTCAGAGCTTTACTGTAAATATAACGCTGGTTTCAATAAACACAGACTTGGCTGTTATCCACATACCCTCTAAGCTGGGCCACTAAATTCTGTTGTACCCAGCAGCGTGGCTATTGGCATGTAATAGAAAGGGTGTGGAGGATACTGGGAGGGGAGGTTGAGCTCGGAGTGACACTGGAAATTGATTCTCCTTTAGCAGAGGTCTGCCTGCACATGAGGAATCTAATTCCAGGGATGGGCTTGCTTCAGCTCTTCAGAGATGTCTGGCAGATGGATCTCTTCTGGGCCACTGGATGTTGTGGGGCCATTCAGATTTTTGCCTGGTTATAACAACTTTTGGGAGAAGGAGGCAATGGAGGAAGGGGGTGCAAGCCAGGAGCTGGCTGGAAGTGTCACGAGGTACTTGTGTAGCACCATCGCTGTAGTGTCTGAGCACCTCCCAAGTATTGAAAAGAGAAATAATTTTAATCTCTTGCTTCCTGGCTGATGGAGAAATAGCTTGACTAGGCAGTAGAGTACCTTGTTGTTTGTGTGTAAAGAGCTTGCTGAGGGAAAGCCAAGTCAGGGGAATTTAGTTTTTCAATTCATTCTGAAAGGGGTGGTGAGCCCTGTGGCTCTCCTGTGAGGGGGAGAGCTGTGGCCTAGGTCAGTTCTATCTCCTGCATAATGAGCCTTCCCCATTGTTCGTCAGTAGTTCCAGTTCTGGTGGAAGGTAGCTATTGCAGGAGATCATGGCCATGGAGGGGGTGACGTGCTCACTCCCAGGGAGCAAGGGCTGATTTCATGGAAGGCTTTGGAGATGAGGCTAAAGACCTGGAACTGGACTCTGGCCCTGGCGATGTGTTTGTGGTGACCTGTATGCTGAGCAGATGGGCCGCTGCTCTGTGTCCTAGGAGTTTTTCAGGGTGTGGTTACTATACGTGAGTTAGTCATTAAATCTGGCTGTTCCACGGGTGGCTCTCTCTAGCCAGGTCTGCTTGACGGGATGGGGTGCAAGCGCCTGGCTAGATGGGATGAAGTGGGAGTCTTGCTCTCCTGGCTATTTGGGCATCCTCAGATAGCAATGAGGCCACACTGTGGGCTGAATTATCCCATGCATCTGCCCGTAGATTGGACGTTGTTAGAGACGAGCTGAGAATGTCTTGACAGCTAGACGTAGAGCCAGAGAATCCGTCTGCCCTGTCGGGCATCGAGCCAGAAGCGCTTGTTTTAGATACTAAAACCTCATTCTCCCGGGAAACTAAATCTGTTTTCTGGTGAAGTCGCACCTGACTGACTCGGAGGCCCCACGAGGCGGGAAATGGGCTCCAGCACTCATGCAGGAATCGCGGCAAGCTTGTGATGCCAGCTGCTCTGTGTTCACTGCCAGTGCAGGTGCAGAAGCTGCTGTGTGCCTCTCTGTGAAGGGAAGGTTTCTGAGTAATGCCTCTTAGTGTCACGGTGCAGCCTTGGGGTTTCAGCCCTTCGGAGATATCCCAGTGTGAGGGGCAGAGCGGAAGGCAGGCTCTGCTTCTCGGATTTAAGCATCTGGCATTGAGAGAAGGGCCAAGAACTGATCCAAGAGGGTCTGAGTTGCTGGGGTGGTGGGAAGTGGCCCTGCTGACGCTGCTCCCTTGTTATCTGGTTTGATGGTGGAGGAAGGGCGCAGGGCAATAGGCCGTTTAATGTGGGAATCAGTAGAAATGGCACCTGAGCGTCGCTGATGTGCCTCTCTGGGGGAGAGGCTGTCCAGGGAGAGGAGTCCACAACTTGTATCTGTGTGTAGTCCGACACAGCACAGTCTGTTCCCCTTTAAGGCTCATTCTGATACCCTGCAACACCTCCCGAGTCCCGGAAAGAAATCCGCTAAAGAGGGATTGTGCTTATATGAAAAGGGGGGCTGTGAACAGGGAGGGTCTGTCTTCTAAGCACAGGCATTGGAAGGGGCTCCTGGATACAGAATGCTTTGATGTAGCCTCTGGCTTGACCTTGCTGTATACTCTCCTGTCTTGCCATTTGAACAGCAGCGTAGAGCTGGGGCCTGAGTACGTTTGGGCAGCACTGTGGCACTGTCCACGCCTGCTGGGAGTGCTTCAATCCCTCTCTAAAGAAATCCCCATGCTCTGTAATCGGTTTGGCTTCAGTAGGCTGCATTTCAAGGCCGGGTGGGCGGGTCGGTTCCTCCACCCTCCTGTGGCAATTATTTCTAAAGCAAGGCAGAGTCCTGCAACTGGAGGTAAACAGCTGGGTAATGAAACGTCAGCACTCTCCGCCATCTGTGGGACAGGCCAAGGACGGGAGGGTGCCCTCCCTGGGAGAGGAAAGGGTGTTAATATAATACACCCTGCACTTCGTATCGTCAAAGCCCTTTTTGAAGACTTAATACAAATTAGTACTCCACTCCTCTGTGACGCAGCTAACTCCTGGGTCCGTTTTACAGACTAGGGATATGTTTAGACTGCAAGGGAAGCCCAGGTGTAGTAGAACTCAAGTTAGCAGACCCTGGGTTTTTTAACCTAGGACTTGATCGTCTACGTACATTTGTAACACCAGGTTAGGAGTTGTTGAATGCTGGGCCCTAGCCTGGGGCTCCAGCATCTGCACTGTGTGGCCCCGAGTCCAACCACCCGTATCCCAGACTTCCTAGCACTCTCCTAAAATGTGGCTGCTTTAGCCCCTAGTTTGTGGTGCAGTGTGGGAAAACTTGACTGTCTGGGGGACCAAAAAAAGTCAGCCCGTGGGATTATGGAATGCTTTTGGTGGACTCCCAGAGCACAAGTCAGTGGGGCTGTGTCTACATTGCAAAGAATTAGGGCTTGAACCCTGGGTCCCGCTTTGACTCCAGCTCAGACCCTCCAACCCTGTGGGGTCCTATAACCTTGGGTCCAAGTCCTGAGTTAGGGTAATATGTGTGTAGACGGAAGAGGGATTAGGCTTGAGCCTGAGTTTGAACCCTGGGCTTATGTTGCAGTGTAGACGTACTGTAGGAGATGGAGACACACAGGCTGACTTTCCAGTGCTATGTACCTAGTTGATGGCAGGCAGGGCTAAGACTAGAATGCAAAGCTGTTGGCTCCCTTTCCTGTGAGACCACATTGCTTCCGGATGGGTGCTGAATCAGGCCTGGGCTGAGGCTCTGATCTTGGGCTGGTGGCAGGAGGCAGGGTAAGTGACTACTAACCACCGCTTTCATGTGTGTTCCTTCCCGGCAGAAAGAGCTGCGGCCTCGTCTCTGTCCGATGAAGAAGGGCCCTAACGGCTATGGATTCAACCTCCACAGTGACAAAACCAAGCCGGGGCAGTACATCCGGGCCGTGGATCCAGACTCGCCGGCTGAATCGTCAGGGCTACGTCCCCAAGACCGCATCATTGAGGTACATTCAGGAGGCGGGGGCAGTGCAGCGAGGGGAGAAGGAGAGAATGAGTGATGAAGCATGGGAATGGCTGACGAGGTCGCAGAGGGCAGTGCATGGTAGGGGCCTCCATCGGATGCCAGGGGGATGGAGATCAGCAACATCATGAAGATGCTGTATTCCACATCTTGCACCCACGAGCATAGTCATCTGAACTGGGCCCAGACTGCCCCTCTGGGGTTAGTAATGTGGGTAGTTTGTTCCTTTCCCGTGTAAACTAAGGAAAACTCGAGTCTTGCAGTCCATTCGCTTGGTGCCTGTTTTTATTCATCAAGAAATGAGTAGTTAGAATCCGCCTCTGCAGTGTGGCTTTGTCTATGACTTGAGTCCCGATGCTGGCCCAGTCATCCTATAGTCACAACCAAAGTCTCTGGGACGGACACACCCACCCACCTCTCCTCCCATGGTGCTGTCTGGGGCCAGGATGTTACAGGAATCCCTTCGCTGCTGGCAGTAGGAGGATGAATCTGCAGTGGATCCGGTCTGTGACTGACAGCTCTGCTTTCTAGGGCATAATATGCTGAGCATGTTCAGGCCTGATATGCATGCCGGGAGATGGCAGAGGCGCTTTCCTGGCCGTGTAGGAGCCCGTGTGGCAGCTGCCCCCCAGCCTGTGTGTACACAATGCCTCATGCTCTTGCCACAGGTCTGTTGCCCAACCTGTGTGCATACGCTGCCCTGCGCTCCTGGCAGCTTTGCTGTGTAGTCCTGTGCTAATCACTTAGAGAAAATCTGATTTTAATGAGGTTTTGCTGGCTGCTCTGCTAATCCCCGAAAGGCTAGCTCTGGGGACCTGCAGGGGCTCGAGGGTGGCAGAGCTCTGGCTGCCATCCGTGCCAGGACAACCAATTACAAGCCTTTCTCCAGGCTACCCCGCCTTCCTCGTTCCAGATGTGCCATTGGGAATGCCCTCCACAGAGCCCGCCAAAGACTTCCTGGCCCAGGTCTCTAAGCCACTTCACCTGTCTTCAGGCCATTCCCGGGTGCAAGTCTCTGCAGCACTGTTCTGACTCAGCCTGCTGGAATCCCACCAGGGCACTGATGGGAGAGTCACCACCAAGTCACTCCAGCCTTCCCACCTCCCACTGCCAGCTGCTCGCTCAGAGCATAGGTTAAATGTTCATGGTGGGACATGCTGCCCTTGAGTCAGCTGTGAGGCTGTCTCAGTTCGTTCTGTTAAAAAGCCATTGTCTCCAGCTGGTCAAATCCTTTCCTATCCTAGCAACCCAAGTGCCTCGTGCTCCCTGTGCAGGGAGGGGCTGTGAGATGGTGAGTTATGGGTTAGCCTTCCTCCCCCCAGTCAAATGTGCACAGCTGTAGAGTAGTGGGGTGCGGGGGGGAGGAGAAGTGTGGATTTCATGGGAAGCAGCATACGGGCTGGGCCACTAGTCTGAAGTTCCCAAACAGCCTAAGGCTAATAGGAAGGGACTAGATGAACAGGTTTTTGGGGATGCTAGTGACCACTACCTCTTGGTCCAGAGATTCCTCTTTCCTTCCTTGGGTTTCCGTCTCAGTCTAAAAGCACTGTAGTGTCTCCTAATCTTCTATGATTCATGACTGGGGCCTGGTCTACACTAGAAACTTTTGCTGGTATAACAGGGTTGGTTAGAGGTGTGATTTATGTATGTGACATTTCCGTACCAGCAAAAGCCCTAGTGTGGATGCAGCTATCCTGGTATCAAGTGCTTTTGCTGGGATAGGTTATTTTGCTCACCAAACTGGTACAAAGCTACAGTGGCAAAAAAGCACCCTCTGGCTGCTATCAGCTATGCCTACACAAGGAAGGTTTGATGGGGTAATGGTGTCAAACCTTTTCTAGTGTGGACATAGCCTCGGTTGCCTTTCTGCTGCAGGCATTTTTCCCTGTCCATAAGTTATAATACAGAGGAATGGGACTTGTGAAAAGCCTCTGTACTCGGAGATCCTGGCCGCTCGCTTCTGCCGTCAGCTGCAGATCTGCTCAGCTGCAGCCACAGCACAGCTGTGGAGGAAGGAGCACAGGTCAGTTGAGTTAATGTAGTCAATGTCCTATTCAGAAATGAGGCGTGCAGCTCAGAGCTGGTAATGCTGAGGAGCGGTCCAGTGATTGGTTAGGTCAGGCTGAGAGAGAGACTTGTGCAAAACAGGAAACGTTCATAAATGTGACTAACTTGCAAGACTACAGAGCCCCAAGAGTGTCCAAACCCCAGATCTGACCTCTATGGCCTGGATAGCTCTTCTTCCAGACCCACTCTTCTTCCTGGGCAAGCTTTGCCAAAGGGCTCGCTGGAACCCATTCCTCCTCCATCATGGCTACTTGTAAATTGGGCTGAATGCTCAGGGCTTCCCCACTTCCCATAGAGCCAGAATATTTTTGTGGTGACTTGTCTGAGGGCAGCCTGGATCCCAAGCTTGGCAGTCAGATAAGAGAACTGGTCACAGGGTCTTTCTGAAGTGCAGGATTTGGGTGGAACAGGCCAGTGGAAGCTGAGAGAGGAATATCACAACGTACATCAAGCATCCGTTCCTCTTGTAACATGGTGACCGTTGCCTGTCCAGGCTACGGGTCTGGCTGTTCCGAGCTGCCAGACAACAAGAGTCTGACATAGGCAAGAGTGAATGTGTCTCTTGCTTTGTGCCGGGGGACACCTCACGATGTACAAACCTGCAGTAGCCTGCCTGTTCCCATACCAGCTGGGCAGCAACTGAACGGGATAATAGTCAGCATGTCATTGGTATCGGCATTTGTCTAACCCGCAGCCAGCCTTGTAACAGTACAAATCTTCTTCTTTCGTGGTCTTTCCTCTAACTCTGCCCGTTTCCCTTCTGGCAGGTGAACGGACAGTGCATGGAAGGGAAGCAGCACTCTGACGTGGTGACGGCTATCAAAGCCGGGGGAGATGAGACCAAGCTGCTGGTGGTGGATAGCTTAACAGATGAGTTCTTCAAGAAGTGCAAAGTTGTTCCCTCGGAGGAGCACTTGACAGGTGACCGGGTAGCAGCTGCGGTGCTGGGGCTTGTGTGTGGTGCTGGGGGGGGGGGGGGGGGTTTGCGAGGTTCTCTGCAAACGGATGGCTTAAGGGGGGAGGTGAAGGCTGGGAACAGAAGGTTTCCTGCTTATGAGTGGTTTCATTTCCTGTCCAAAACGAGAGGATAGAGATCTGTCCTGGTGAGAAGTGACCTCTGTAGCATCTCCATGCAGCCCTTTGTGCTGACTGCTTGTGTCCTCTCTTCCTAATCCACAGCACGTAATTAGTTTCCAAGGTGTGCTCTGGTTCGCCAGCTCCTCTTGCTTGCCAGTTCCATGGGAAGCTGGGAAGAAAAGTCGCCAAGACTTAACCCTGAAAGAACATGACATAGCTTGCACCGGTGTCACGCAGCCAAATCAAAGACTTTCTGCTTGCAAAGCTGGAAGCTACCTTGCAAGCCAAAGGCCTTTCTGGTTTCCTTGGCATCTTTCATGCCAGCAGGGAACAATCTGGCACTGTTGGCCTGGTTCCCTTGCACTCGGTCACCCCACGCCCTGACTGTGTGGGTGTCTGTCTGGGGTTATGGGAATTTTATAGCTGAAATGGTTAAACTTTGACAGGGTTTATGAGAGGAGGGGCCTGGTTTTTTTTTTTTTCCTCCCTTTCCCCCTCTCTCCCCCCTCTCCCCTGGATCAGAGTGCAGGCCATGTCAAGAGCATGACTGGCCTCTCTAGCTCATGGTCCATGCCCTCCCATTATCCCGGAGACAAGTGGAACACACTCCTCTCTGAAGATTTACGTTGGACTTGGTGCTCCAGTAACTGTATCAAAAAAAGTAATTCTGCCACTGAGGAGGCTTAAGGGCAAAAGCTTAAGGGCCCAGCTGTCCCTGCCACAAGCCACCTCTTCTAGAACATATGAGGGTCTTGGCTGGAACCCCTTGGCTGAATGAGAGCTAGGGAGTCTGCAAGAAGGGCCTCAGCATCTGGCAAGACTAATAGTCACCAAACAAAATAGCAGCCCAGTGTTAAGTGGGCCCTGGTGACTGGCCTAAAGAGCTTTCTATTTGGCCTAAAGAATCCTTGTTCCAATAGCTGGATTTCCTCTAGCAGCTCGGAACCCTAGGATGCTAAATGAGTGGAAGCTGGCCAGACTGAGAGGCAGGAGGGTTAACACTGCAGCACTTCCAATGGCCGGAGTAGGCCCAGGTTAGCCAATTCTGTTCCCCCCTCGGTCTGCCAGCAACTGGCAGCGGAGAGCTGGGTTTTGCTGGGTGCTAGCTGCTTGGTTAAGGGCAGGAAACTCTTGCTGAGGGTCTGAGCTCATGTTCTGGAGAACTAGATTCTTTTGGGGGTGTGGGGAGGGACTGCAGCAGAAAATCCAGCACTTCGCCACCAGACTCTGAAGATCTGGGTCCAGTGTGGCTCAAAAACCCCTAAGCAAACAAGCGATTCTGGGGGAGGGTGGGTTTGTTCAGCTTGAAACATGTCCCCCTATATATTTACTCTCCAACTCCAAGCCCAGCCTCTGAGGCAGGATAAATCTTGCTTAGTAGCAGAGAAGAACTGCATGGCCAGTGGTGCTAGGGGGTTCCACAACAGTGGAATCCGGTGCTTGGCTCTGAGGGAAAAGGTCAGTTTGCCAAGCAGATGTTGACATGAGTTTAATGAGCCAGCTGGAAATCTCAGGAGCTAGACACAGGTGTCTGCCATTTATACCTCTGAGCTTCCACCACCCCTGTGGGCTGAGCCTCTGCTGGCACGTGGGGGGGGTCTCACTTCAAGCCCTTGCTCTGCTGGAGGGGAGGAAGTGAATGGCACCTCCTAGGTCACACTTGCTGTGACTCTTTTTATGTGCTTCCTTGGGGGGGGGGGGGGAGGGAGAGCAGGAAGCTCTCTGGAATCTCTTAATTAATCCTGTTAACCTCCTTCTTCCCCACCAAAATAGCCTGGCCCTGCGGGTGGGTGCATACCAAGATGTTCTAAGTGGCCCCTCAGAATAGCATCGCCTGGGTTCAGCTTGAGTTCCGTGCCTTGCCCGGGGAGCCTTGAGATTCTTGATGGGGCTGATGTGAGGGAGGTTAGGGGAGTGGTGCTTTCTGTGGCATCAGATCTCTTTAAAGCGGGGGGGGTGGGCTGGGCTAGGCTAGGTTGGCTTGAAGAAACTCCCCTCCTCCACGCTCTCTGCCTCCATCCTGGTGTCTGGCTGCAGGGGGTTATGTCCTATCTTCTCTTGCTCTAGGAGTTTCCCATGAGCTTTCCTGCCACCTGAGTTCTTCATGCAATGACACTTTGACAGGGCCCGCTGTCCAGTGGCTTGACCAGGGGCCAGGGCTACTGGGTTCTGTTCCTGGGTCTGCCACTGTCTTGTTGCATGGCCTTGGGAAAGTCACTTTACCTTGGCACTGTAGCTTATCCACCAGCGAAGTGGGTCTCGCAAGTGTGTTGCAAAGTGCTGAGATGGAAGATGCCTACGGGGCACACATCCGGGTCTACATCAGCAGCCACCTCCTTGGGTTCGTTGCTGGTCGCTTGTCCCCAGTAACGTAGACTCGGGACCTAACCCTGCAGTGGAGGCTCTGGCCATATGGGACTGCGAGGATGTGGTTTCCCCACCACAGCCCCTGTTCTCAGTGTGTCTGCAGCCTGCAGCTGAGCATTGGGCTCAGCCATTGTTTAGCGTGTGTTTGAGAAGATCGGTTTTAACCCCCTGCGCCTGCACCGGGCTAGGCAGAAACAAGTCCTTGTCTTCACTGCACAAAAGGTGTTTGGGAAGGGAGGTCACAACAAGATCACTGACGTGGTGGCTATCCTGCTGCAAAATCCTAGTGGGGACAAGGCACCGGAGTCCTTGCCACGAGGTCGTGAGGTGAGGTCAACACTCTGCCCCCTGCCAATGGTTCACCTCCCCTCGCTGCATCGCAGTGAGAACTGCAGAGCCTCGTCTCCACTAGGGTTTCCCGGCATTCATTATCCTGCGGTAAAAACACTCCTTTTTTTGGCAGGGAAGACGCAGCAGGTCCAGGGTGCAGTGGCAGATAGAGGGGCTGGATCTTCTCCATGGTAAACAGCAGCTTTGTCCATGGCTGGAGGAGTGGGGGGAGGGGAAGCCAGCAGTCCCGTGGATGTTGGCTCCTTGGTTGCCTAGCAATCTAGCTTTGGGGGCTTTCTTGCTGCTTTTCTCCCTGGGAAACTGAACTTCCCATAGTAATGGGGAGAGGAGACACCGCAGGAGGCATGAGCCAGCCTATTTACTCCAGGCAGAAAGAGCTGAGTGCCCAGGGCGCACGGGGAGGAATGAAAGGTCTGCCCTGCGCCCACGGGGGGTGAATGCAATAATAATGGGGTTCTACTTTAAGCAGTGGCTGGTGCTTTAAGATTCTGGGGTGTCTTCAGAGGTGCTTTTTTTGTCTTGCGTCCTCCTGGTCTGTGGCAATTCTGTTGAACCATTTCCAGCTTCACTTGAGAGGGGTGAATTTGCTCCCACCTGGTAGTGGCAAGTGTCGCTCAGTTCGAGAGCTGGGAACCTTCAGCTGGCATTAGTGGTGAATACGAGCTGGTTTTCCTCCATGCGCCCTGCCCCCCAGGACTAACCTCCAATCACAACAGGAGCTGCTCTCTCAAGCCAGCAGTAAGGAAGTGAACGGCCATTGGATCTTTCTGGGTAACTGGGAGTGGCACGCTGGGCAGCTGCTGATCTGGCAGCTGCAGTGGCATTCCCTTTTGGATGCCCCTCCACCCCAAAGGGGTAACTTTATGGGGAGTGATGTGGGTCTGACGACTCTGCCTGTACAAAGGCAGTCTCCGGGCTAGCCAAACGAAAGCATTGTCTACAGGATGGGACAGCCTGCCTTCCCCCTAGCTCTGAGCCTTTGGGCTGCGGTGCCTAGACAGAGCTGGGAGGCCACTGGATAAGCAGCCCCACGTCTACAATGATGCCAGGATCCCAGTGCATGGATGTAAGGCCGAGTAAAGGCAGTGGCTGCTGGTTAAGAGGATTTTGCAGGCTCTTTGTAACTACATGTCTGTGTCTTCTCCCGCAGGTCCCTTGCCAGAGCCAGTTGCCAACGGCGAAGTAGAGAAGGTAAAGATCTTGCCAAGTCTCAGCTTTTATAGATGGCATCTAAATGCCACGTCTGCTGCAGTGACAGCACAGCATACGCGCCCCCCTCCTTCCCGTCGCTCTGCCCCACCCCGAAGCTGAGTGGCTCCTGGAGCCTGTCACGTTCCCAGCTTGCGTTCCCGGGCAGCGCTGACCTTTGCAAAAGAAGGGAGAACTGACTCCTTCAGTGTCAGCCACCGAACACATTAAGACGGGCCCATCTCTGCCTAGCTCCACCCCTTCCCGGGGAAGAGAATGGCCCTTTCTTTAGGAAGGGGCCGGACTCCAAAGGCCTTGTTACTTCCAGTCTGGTTTGGAAAAACAAAACCTCATTAACCGTGGTGCAGAAAGGAAGGCATCCGCTCGTTAGGGCCTGCCGGGAAATCTTAATATACATCAGGGAAAGGAGGGGGACGAGACGAGACAGGCTGCTGTTTCAGACTAGGGCAAAATGTCATGGGTGAGGAATAGGCAAATCTTGCCACTGGGATTGCTCCATCGGGCTTCCTGGTGGTGCCAGCGGGTGGAGACAGCCTGGATATTGGAGAGGGGCCAGGGATCAAGGGTGGATTCCTCCACCTGGATCCTTATCCAAGTCTAGATGAGCTGTTTCATGTAGATGTAGAAGCTGGGGCGGAAAGAGACGGAACATAGGAGTCCCACGGCTGTTACGATGGGAACATCAACACCGGTGCAGAGTTGGGTCTGAGAAGTAGCGGGACCATAGCTTTTCTCCCTCCCCGCACCCCTCTCATGGCTGCATCTGTGGCTTGACAACCTTACTGGGCTTTCTTCTGGTGCACTCCCTGCCCTAAAGAACCTCCAAGTGTTCTCTGCACCCACACTCACCTGGACCTTGTTTGCCTGGGGCCTGGCCTACACACCGCGTTTGGACCTGTTTGTTTGTTAGGGCTGGGACTTTCCTACCGACGTGGTTACAGCGGCACGACTCTTAGTATGGACACAGTTAGACTAGGATAAAAGTGCAGAACGGGCAGGAACAAGCTGGAACTATGCAATCACAGTAGAACTGTGTCCACGCTGGGGTGCTATGCCCCTTGAACTAGGCAGCTTTCAAGAAGGGTGTGTAGGAGTAGCTCTCCAGTGCAGAGAATGGATCTCGTACCCTTGGGGCACGAAGCAACAATGCTTAGACCCTAGCCCTGGAGCTGCGATGTGACCAGTCCTTCTGGACGCCGGGAGAAGGGAAGGGAAGGGGTCTCCACGTGCCCTTTCTCCCCCCGGCCTATGCCATGCTAAGGCCAAAGGTAGAGGCAGCTCAGCTGCTGTGTTCAATCCTGTCCAGCTCCAAACAGGAAGTACTGAAGCCTGTCCAGAAGATGCTTATTAATCTGCAGCCTGTGCTCGGAAGAAGGATTTCCCAGACCCCCCCCACTTACTGGTCCTGCTGAGGGAGGAGCTAATTGGAATCAACGGCACTCCGCTCTGCAGGGAGTCACACAGACCTTCTGGACATAAGAGATGTTGTTTGCATCTCCCTCCCCAGGAAAGTGCTTAGTTCCCTGCAATCCATGGTGGGGCCCTGAGCCTTCCTGGAGAGGATCTCTCTTTTAGTGAGATTCCAGTCCAGGCGAGCGGTGTTTAGGGGAGTTCTGGCATCTGGGCTAATCCTGCCTTGGTGTTTCAATCTGCCTTCCCTTCTGGCTCCTGGTAAATGGCGCTGAGCAGCTGTCAGCCCCTCTGATCCCCTGAGGAATGGAAAGCTGAGGGAGGTGGAGTACAAGTTCTGGAAGTAGGGCTCCTCCGCCATAGAAATCTCTAGGGCTCTGACATATCATGCAGGGCAAGTGCCTCAATCTCTTAGAGAAGCAGGAGAGCTGGCGGAATCTGCAGATGATATTTGGGGCTCTGTGTTAAAAAATTACCAACTCATCTGCCTCTACGCTGCCCAACACACCCACCCTTGGGTGCCCCCAGCTCCTGCAGATCCACCCAGGGCCCTGCCTGTGTAAAGGACCCCCGGCACAGCGTACCTCTGAATCTACTGGCCATTGACTGGTACACAGAAGTTGTTTTTCGTGCACAGGCTGTTTCAAGAGGGTAGTATTTGGAACTGGCCCTGCCATCCGCTGGCAGGCATTACGAAACCTTCCTCTCAATGTGACTTCAGTGTGAGTTTCCCTCTCCTATAGGGGATCCACTGAACAGAGGAGAGAGGTGGTAGGAATGGCTGGGGAAAAGGTGGGAGTGTGCCAACTGCATGGCCTGCCCCCTGGCTGGCAGGGGGGACAGCTCAGGGTCTCACTTGGTTTTATTTCTTTCAGGAGGACAGCAGAGAGCAGCGTCCGGAGTCTGTGTCTGAAAGTCCATTGAGCCCCGGGCCAATGGCTGTGTCCCCCTCTTTTAAAGAGATCCACAGTGAGGTATGGCAGGGTGCCTGCTCGGCAGGGCTTTGGGTTGCACCTGGGGGGCGGCTGCCTGATTTGAAGCAGAAGCGAGGAGCGGGCTAGGATTTACCTCCTTGGCTGGCAGGGTGGGATGAAGTTGGGGAGCTGCTTCCTGGTGCATGGGAAGAGACCTTTGCCTCGGAGACTCAGCACTTCTCCTTGATGGAACAGCAGGAACCCTCTTATGTAGCAATGGGCTCATTCCCTTCTCTGACCAGGTCTGGCAAAGCATCACCTGTGCCAGAGAACAGCCTTGCACAAAAAGCTCAATCTCTTTTTAGGCTCTTAAATAAAAATGGCCTGATTTCCAAAGGGGCGGAGTGCGGGCCACTCCCCTTGAAACCAGGAGAGCGGCACGTACGCAGCACCTCTCTGGATCAGGCGGCT
This sequence comes from Chelonia mydas, assembly GCF_015237465.2. Lineage (NCBI taxonomy): Eukaryota > Metazoa > Chordata > Testudines > Cheloniidae > Chelonia > Chelonia mydas. The sequence goes on from NC_051254.2 coordinate 13,971,382, forward strand.
CCTCCTTAGACACCGGGGGCATTCAGAAGGTAACTGTAGGCAATCCAGTGTGCCAATGGTGGCTTAATGAAATAGCCTGGCAAGGGGAGAAGACCCAGGATCGTGAGGGATAGAGGCAGACCATCTGCTCGTGTGTGTGAGATCACGGTGGGATGCTCGAATACTCACTGTGCCTGTCGGTCACCTTTGCAGCCTGACTCTCAAGAGAAGGAGGAGAAGCAGAACTCCACGCCTGATCCACTCCTGGACCTAAACGTTCCCCTGTCTGTGGCCAAGGAACGTGCGCACCAGAAGCGCACCAGCAAGAGGGCGCCGCAGATGGACTGGAGCAAGAAAAATGAACTGTTCAGCAATCTCTGAAAGCCCCCCGGCAGAGGAGAGGAGAGGTAGCAAACTCTCCAGCGTCTGCCCCAAATCTCCACCAGCATCTCACTTTCTCCCCAGTCTCCAGTTTCGCTAGGGAGCGGAGTCCTTTCCCCTACACTTGGATTGCACAGTTTGGTTTTGTCTACTGTAATCTAAAGGAAAAAAGCACAATGGCTCCTTTTGCAAGTTTCCAGAGCAGTGTTAACATTCAGAGAATGACAAGATGTTTGTGTGTCTCAATAGCTTAGGGTTCATGTGTGGTAAGGGGTTGGACCATTCCACGGGCCCGAATCAAACCCCTATGTGTCTGCAGTGGGCATTGTGGAGCACCTTTCATTCTCACTGGCTTTTTACTGAAAGCTTAAATCCATGTAAATGCAGGGAAGACATTCAGCAGTGACATGGGATTTTGAGTGCCTGACTTGAGACCCCTTAAAGGGGCCTGATTCGATGGTCAGTTCTTAAAGCAGCTTGGATATATTTTCAGGTGTCTCCAGCTGAGCACCCAAAATCACTGGACATATCTGAATATCTCAGCCTTAGGCTTCAGTGTATTTTAAGCTCCAGTTTGGCCAAGAACCAAACAACATTCCTTCCAAGAGTTACTATTTGTTTAGGGTTTTTTGTTATTTTTTACCTCTGACCTGGGGCTTCCGTCCAGTGATTCACCCCGCATCAAATCCCCTGGTCTGAAGGTACACAGTGGGCACTGCCGTTAAATCAGTTTAACCGAGCACTTGTGTGAATGCCGTGAAACCGGTGTCCTGAACACGCCTCACAGAATCATTTGTCCCAAGCCCACTGGAAGTGAACTTTCAAAGGATCTAGCTCCCTAGAGTAGCTGAGAAGGGCTTCCCTTGCCATGTTATACCCATGGGATTTGTTCCTGCAGAGGAGGGGTGTTTGGAGCAAAGCACAATGACCGATAACTGCAAGCGGGAATCTCCTTCGATGTCTGGTTACTCCTGGAGACCGAACCGATCATGGTTTTGAATACTGAAATTTGTAACATAAACGTTTTTAAATAGACTCTGTCCGTTTTCTGAAATGAGATGTTTCCAATCACGCTGATTTTTAAGGGGGGGACGATTTATTCTTTGGCAATTTTTCCCTGTGGATGTTTTGTTTTCCGTGTTTGCAATTGAGGTATTATTGTACTGTCAAGCTCAAGAGAAATGCTCTTTACCGGGGGAAAAAAAAAACCCTCCTGACTTTGTGTGTTCATTGGATGGCTAAATCCTTCTAAAGCTGGCCGCCTGGGGGCTCTGAGCAATCTCCTGATTATGCACCTCGGTTGCACTATGGAGAGAGACCTGATCATGTAACTGCCCGTGGCTCCTTACTGCGAACGTGTTTCAGCACCTCCACCTAGCTGCCTTTGTCCTGGAACAATCCTCTCTCGACTGCCCTGACATGCTGCCCCACTGCGCTAGTGCATTGTGGGGGAAAAAATCTGGGCAGCACCCCTGTGCTGGCTCAGCTTGTGGTGCAATGCATTTTGGGATAGCCTCCTGCCCGGAGGTGGGACTGGCTTACCCGGTTTGGCAGGCACAGGCGAGCAGGCCTCCTCTCTCGACAGAAGGGGCAGTGTTAAAACTCTGCCAGAGCCCGGCCCCTGAATGTGTACCCACCCATGTTCAGTGGGAGCAGCAGTCAGCCGTGTACGAGCTCATAACACTATAGTGTAGACGGGACCCTGGGGCAGGGGGAATTGCACTTCAGGAAATGTCTGCTAGGGGGGGTTTGTGTGGCTAAAGTACCTCCCTGTGCAGTAGTCCTGTTGGGGTAGGGGGAAAGGCCAGCAGCCCTCCCCTGCCCCTTACTCTGAAAATAAGAGTGATTGCCTCGGGTGTGGCTCTGTTTAAATCCCTCCCTCCATTGGCGCATGGGAAATTCCAAGCCTGCTGAAACTGGTGGTTTAAAGGTGCATTTGGATGGTGGCGCTTTGCAATGTAGTGATGCATTCTGGGCTAACTGGCCTGCTTCTGGAGCCTAGCGAGGGGCGGGGAGGGAGAAGAGAGGGATCATCTGTGGGTTAATGTCTCTGGATTATTAAAATGCTCTAATCCCTGCCGCTCGGGGCGGTGGGAGGAGGTGCCCGTGAGACTGCCGTGTGTACCAGCTGTAATCTGCTAGGGCTGTTGCTGGAAAGGATTCCCAGGGTAGGGTCACAGCAAGCCTGAGGGACTGTCTTATCTCAGTGTTTACTGACCTGATTAGAGGGCAGCAGCCCGTAAACTCTCTGGGAAAATAAACCAGCTGCTCTGCAGTCCATCACCATTTCACAAGACCATGCACATTCCAAAACAATCCCAAGTGGCCCAGGCTGGTAAACATGGGGGTTGCTTCATCTGAGCCTCTCTCAAGTGGCAGAGGGGAAGGGGTTAAAAGATGAACACGGGACTGCTCCGGGGCTGGTGTGGGGTGAGCTTGGAGCAGGCTGTCACTGATTTCCCTCCCCTCTGGTAAGGAGGGGGTGGGGGAGTGTTTGGGTGAATTCCAGGACTTGACCTAGCAAATCGCTAAGGTGTGTGCTCCTGACCTACACCAGAGCATTCAGGTAAGCAAGGAGCTGGCCGTGGAGAAGAGGAGCCTGAGATGGGACTGGGAAAGGATCAAGAGAGGAGGAAGCATGGAAGGAAGGTCTACTCCATACATCAGACGCACCCATGGCGCTGTAACAGCGTTTGGTGTGCAGGTGCAGACCAGAGGCTGGGAAGAAGGGCAGGGGAAAACAAATGCACGAGGGCCTCCTTAAGGAGCAGCAGTTGCTGGAGGGGATCATGTGGTAGGCAGGTAGGGTATGCAGATTTCTAAGGGTGGGGGTGACTTGTTTCCACTCCCAGATGTGTATGAGATGGGCCTGTCTTGGGCTTGTTGATGAGCAATGGCACTTAGACTCTAAAGGAGGAAAACTACAGTAAGCAAGAGGAAGGCGATAGCTGCAGAACAGCGATGCCTAATAGCGAAGGCAATAGTGGGTAAGCTCAAAGGACTGACGCACTAGCAAGTGCTCTGTCCCTTCCTGTGTGGCTTGGTCTCATAGCCTCCTACTGCTACCAGTGAACGGAGTTGCTTCTTTAGCTCCTGGCAAGAGGCATGTCCTTTGGCTGAAGATTCTGGGTTCCATCCCTGGTGGAGGCGATTTGTTTGGAAGCCAAGTCAATGGTTCCTGACTGGGAGAATAAGATTGAAATACAGGGGAGAGCCGGACAGAGGAGTAGAGCTATGATCAGCGGGCTCCACCCCTGCCCCGGATTCTAGCCGGACAAGGGTTTGGCCTGTGTCACAACACCATCTCTACTAAACCAGAGAGCCGCCTCTGTAGAAGATAATCTGTTACAGAAACTTTACTCTGACTCCGGTGCCTGTCTCTGTGGCGTAATGCCTTTACTAGGAAAGCTGAACTAGCGCCGTGTTACAAACCAGCTCCCTGGTGGCGATAACCTGGAGTCTGTACTCTGTGAACAGTGAGACGTCCCTGAGAGGCTTGTAGTGGAGGAAATAGGCCTTGGAGGGGGAGATGTCCAGTGCAGTGCTCGCAGAGCCTGGCTGCGGGGACAGATTGTTCCGTGGCTGCCACCTTGTGGCTTGAGCTTAGCGGTGAAATCAGCACTATTTATGTGTGCGCACAATGCTGAGTAGCTTAAGTGGGTTAAACAGATAAGTCCTTAGCCTGCAGAATGTACAGCTGAAGGACGTGGGTGAGTACAATGCGAAACAAACCCAGACGGCTGTCTGGTCATAACTGCAACGTCTCACGTGGCAGGACTAGTTTTCTAAAGCACTAGAAACTTTCCAGGGCTCAATTACAGTAGAGCCTCAGAGCTACGGTTCACCACACCCCTCATTTGGAACTGGAAGTATGCAATCGGGTAGCAGCAGAGACCAAAACAAAAAAAAGCAAGCAAATGCAATACAGTACTGTGTTATATACTACTAAAAATAAAGGGAAAGTTGTTTTCTTTTTTTTAAAAAAAAAAGTAAGGTTTCTGTGTTTGTTTCATTTAAATTAAGTTGGTTAATCTTTTTATTTTTTAATTTCGTTTAAGATTTTTTTTCTTCTGCATCGTAAAGTTTCAAGCTGTATTATTAACTCAATGGTCAGTTGTAAATGTTTGTTCAGAGTTACGAACAACCTCCGTTCCCAAGGTGTTGGTGACTCTGAGGTCCTACTGTACAATGATGATTGCTCTCCCCCAGCTCTTGCATTCATGGTTGGTGGTGGAGCCCTACAAAGCAGGATCCCCTCCATCCCCTTTCGCTGAGTTCTAATGTGTCTGCCAGCTGGTCGGCTGTAAGCGGACCTCACGCCCAGCTGTTCAGAGAACGGCAACCTCAAGGAATTGGGGGTGTTCTCTAAATGGGCTGCTGCTCCTGCCCAGGTTGAGAACTCCACCTTTTCACTGTGCTTCAGACACAAAATGGTGGATTTTCACTTGATGCACCTGTGGTGAAAAATACCCAAGTGCCAAAAAGTCTGTTGCTTGATTAAGAACCTATTCTCTCTCCCCCCCCTCCCCCTGAAAAAATGACATGTCCAGTGGTGCTTCAGCTGAGAACTTAATGGAGAATTTCCTGACTCATGTTTTGTTTTTCACACCAATCTTCATTCTGCCCACTGGGCCATGTGGGTGTGAAGAAATCTGTCTTGGCCCTTGTCTTTCCGACCCATTGGTGAAATTGTGTAGAGAGCCCCTATCTTCCCCTCCCTCACACACCAGCTATATGGGCCATCAGTAGCTAAATTCCATGTGATTTGAGTAAATATGCTATTGTCCAGTGGACTGCAGCTAATGAAATCACCTATTGTGGTGCAGGTGTGTTGGAGGGTGCTGCGTTAAAGATGGCGTTGGAACATAACTGGAAAAATGTCTTGACTCTCAGCTGCCCATTAGATTGTCCCCTGGTGCATGGTTGGGAAATTTGCAATGTCCTGGGCTGGGGGAGATCGGCTGCAGATGGTTTGATAAGTGGGAGGGCCAGAGCCCTTGTTAGGGGAGGGGTCTGTCATGCTACAGTAGTTGGAACTTTCAGAGGACTCAGGAGGAAGGTGGGTGAGTATCTCTGTTTCATGCTTTTGGCCCAGAGCTGCAGATTTAGCTAGTCTTCCAAAAGCATTGGTGCACATTTTTAAAATGCACAGGTTACATTTAAGTGGGTGGGTGAACAAAGCTTATTAAGGTGAAGGAAACCCGGCAGTTGGAGAGGAAGCCAAAGCAGGGTGTTGTTTCTAGCCAGAGCTTTACAAACCCTTAACTGACAGTGGCAGTGTCATAGAATATCCGGGTTGGAAGGGACCTCAGGAGGTCATCTAGTCCAACCCCCTGCTCAAAGCAGGACCAATCCCCAACTAAATCATCCCAGCCAGGGCTTTGTCAAGCCTGACCTTAAAAACTTCTAAGGAAGGAGATTCCACCACCTCCCTAGGTAACGCATTCCAGTGTTTCACCACCCTCCTAGTGAAAGTTTTTCCTAATATCCAACCTAAATGTCCCGAAAGGAAAAACAGACCAACTAAGGTGCAATCAGAGCTATTTTACAGCCCTGGGCAAAGATCCTTTCCTGCCTTAAAATGACTGGCCCTTTTCTGAGGAGCTACCTCTGGGGCATTGAGCAGGGCTGAGGGGGGCTAGGATAGAGAGAGGGCTATATATAATCATGACTGAGGTGGAGAAAGTGAATAAGTGTCATTTACCCCTTCATGTAACACAGGAACCAGGGGTCACCCAGTGAAATCAATAGGTAGCAGGCTTAAACTAAAAGGACGCATTTCTTCACCCAGCACATGGTCAACCTGTGGAACTCATTGCCAGGGATCTTGTGTATAAGGGGTGGGGGCAGAGACACTTGAATGTCCATGTTCATTAACATTTGATGGAAAAACAGGGCAAAAATTCCATGGACATACCATGCCATTCTTCACCCCACTCTGATTTGAGGCTTCTCTGCAGCTTTAGCCTAGCTGAGTGCCAGGGAAATGAAATACTCCTGGTGTGGTAATGCCAGCAGGGGGTTATTTCAATAACCTTCCAGGGAGCAGCTGGGGAGAGGAGCAAGTGTATGATGCAAGCAAACAGCCAAAGTAATCTGCAGGGCAGAATACGTGCCTCCCTTTGAGCCATTTGGGGAATCCAGACAAATAATGGAAACACTTTAGAAATCAGGAGCACCCTGCAACCATGTCATTGATCAGAAGTGGGGCATGCTTGTAATAATAGCAGGGCTCGACAGGTCTTCATTCTGCCCGTAAATTCTAATGAATTGAACTGAGAAGCAGGCTCAGACATCCACACCTTCCTGTCTAGGCCCTGCAGTCCACAGCTGTCTGCCCTTTCCTCCCCTGCAATACCCCTGCCCTCACACCCACAGATCCAGGGCTGTAATTTTAGGCTGCCTCATGGAGGGTTCTGCTGGCATTTGAACCCAGGACCTCAGGCAAGAGCCATGCCACAGGGCCGTGCAGCCCACCTCCATGGATCCAGCGGCCCAGCTCCAGGGATGATGGATTTCCCCCTGAGTCTGGATCTTTTATCTGTCCCCAGATGCTGCTTGCAAGCAGCACCCCCAAAGATCCCAGGGGTGAAGACCACTGCTGTGACAATGGACAAGAACAAGGGCCTGCTGGTTAAATGAGTGTCGTTCTCCGTTAAGGAGCCACCAGGTCGGAAATAGAGGCATGGATGACTGGGGGCATCCACAAATAAGCAGCAGCCCTGGGAGAAAAGCCTATTTTGTTTGTAGAAGCTTTGCAGGGGGTCAGGTCACGGCTGCATAGGGCAATACCCTCCCCCCTGGAAAATGACAGGCCCTGACTTTGCTGAGCTAGTGACCAGTGGAAGCAGATTCTGCGGAGGCAGGTAGCTGTTGCTCAAGACCTCGGATTTCACAGATCATATTTCCATACACGGAGCAAATCTCTCCATTCAGATCTGCTCTCCAAACCTCTCGACTTCAGCACTCTTCTGCTCACTAGGCATTTGGGGAATTATTTATTTACTCACTACAGCTGAAGGCTTAGAGGGAAGATTTCTCTCGTAACTATTGCTGGTGAGGTAGCAGGAAGGAGCTGGTGGACAAAGCACATGTGAGTTTCTCAGGGGCCCCTGCTCTGTGCATGGGGTGGGGGGGAATAGAGAGAGAAATCAGCCAGCGGTTGTGTTTAGAGAACTCTTGGCCCCAGACACTGCACTGAATTGCTGCTGAGCTCCAGGGTGGAAACAAAGGGCACAATAGCAACACCACCTTGAGGAATCCCAAACTGTTCCCAGGGTCAGCTGCAAATGCCAGAGCCACCAGATCAGCTCCCTTGACCCACCTCAACCAGGAGACACCAGGTTGGGGTTTTTTTAACTCTTTTGAGGCCTTCTTTCCAGTCTATGGCAACTTCCCCAGTGAGCGCCCAGTGCTCTCTGGACCTGGATGGAGATCATGCTAGTGGGGGAGCGTGGACGACAGGAGCAAGGAAGGTGGGGGGAAGGTGCTACTGGGTGGAGAGAATCTTGAGGCGGTTGACAAGGGTCCTGGGTGTCTCAGGTGGAGGAAGCACAGGAGAAGATGGAGGGTTTCAGGCAGATGCCATAGGACTGAGGATATGGTGAACGGGGTTAGGGATATACAACAGAACCTCCCTAGTTCATATGCGTGACTGGGCAAATCCCTGGGGAATTGATACGTTTTGCAAATTAGTGAGTAAGCAAACAAGCACGGTAGCAAATCATCTGTGTTGACGCACGCTGTCTTTGTTTAGACAGCCGCTGTTCCGTTTTGTTTCTTTCTGCTGGGTCTTCCGAGCTCGCTCGCTGACGTACTGCAAGGTTTTCTTGCAAGAAGGAGCAACGTGTCAGTAACAGGAGGCAAGTGCGACTGTCTGCCTCTGCTGTTACAAAAATCTCTGCAGTGGTGAAGTGGGGTGAGAGGGCTGGGGTGCGGGGGCAGCTTATGGATCAGAGAAGTAAGTGAGATTTATGTAGGAAGTGCCAGTGGCTAGGCAGCAAGTGCTCACTGGCTGAGGCATTTCACACTGCTCATAATTGTCTCCGCACCGCCTGTTTGCTGTGTCTTGCTTTATTATTGAATGATTAACTCCCTATGAAAGGGACTTTTTGTGAGCGTACATCACACGGCATCAAGGGCCTGGATCGCTCAGCACGACCATGATACGAGGTGCCACCATGGTCTGTAATGAACTAGTCACAGTAGTGCTGCCCGCCTACAAATTCATGTATATATTTTTCTCAACTCCAATTCCCCCTTCTTTGTTATTTCTAACACCTCAGGTTACCAAGGCTGAGAGGAACATGCATTTCCTGTCGTCCCCCTTTTTTCCTTTTTCTCTAGAGTCTGAAAAATCAAACTAGTCAGGATCACTTCTGTTTTTTAGCCAGTTTCACTCCTGAGCTCTGGGCTGCAATGTAAATGCAGCAGAAGGGGGTTGGTTTGTTTTCCTGGTGCTGTCACTTTAATGCCAGCGCTGTACAGCTGGACCTGTTTGCAAGGGGAGAATCAACAGCTTTGCTTTAACAACTGGCCTCTCAGGGCTGGTCATGGAGGCCGGAGCGCTCTGCCCTTTCTGGGCAAAGCAGGTGCGTCAGTCTGCCTGTGGGGGTGCCTGCAGTTCCACTGCTCTCCTCTGTGGGGCGCTGTTGCTATGCAGCCTCAGCACTGGGTCCAAAGCTGAGGGGACCCCAGCAGTAAAACCAGCAATGATGGGGTTGAAGGCAGCACCTCCAAAGCAATGGGGTGCTGGACGGTGCAGGACAGATTCAGGGACAGGCAATGACAGGGGTTTAGCCTACAACAAGGAAGGGGCAAGGACCCAGGCCTCAGAAGGGGCAGGAGTGGAGGGGCTTGGAGGTGGGAAGAGGATGTCCACAGCAGCCGGAGCCAGGTGCCGCAGGGGGAGCGAAGAGAGCCCAGCGCTGGAAGAAGCCACTCCGTGCCTAGCCAGCTGTGTCTGCACTTCCCTGGCAGTGAACTGCTCTCGCTCGGGGCTGGCAGAGGTTCCTCCGGGAGAGCCCTGCTCCTGGAGAGTGACCATTCTGTGAGTACCTCGCGGCTGCCTGGAAAGGGTGCCGCTTTTGGAGGGGCTGTGCCTCCAGCCTGTGCTCTTGGGAGGGGAGGAACCGCCCACGCAGGGAGAGGGCTGCAGTGTGTTTACAGGTGCTCTGCAGTGCTGGCCCCACGAGGCGGGGGAGCACCTGTCCTGGAGGAGGCTGCTTTGATGGAATGTTAATGAAATCCCAGGGTGCTGCCCAGCTGATCCTGAGGGCCTGCCAAGGAATGTGCACTCCTCCTCTGGCTCCCTTCGGCCTTTGAACTCTGGAGAAAGGGCCTGCAGGATCTCAGGGAGACAGCAGTGCTTTAAGAGAAGGAGTACTTGTGGCACCTTAGAGACTAACCAATTTATTTGAGCATAAGCTTTCGTGATGCATCCGATGAAGTGAGCTGTAGCTCACGAAAGCTTATGCTCAAATAAATTGGTTAGTCTCTAAGGTGCCACAAGTCCTCCTTTTCTTTTTGTGAAGACAGACTAACATGGCTGTTACTCTGAAAGCAGTGCTTTAGACACCTCTCCTGACGCTCCCCCCCCCCCCCCCCCAACCCCAGGCAGATGCTGCATTCTCAGACCCCTCTCAGAGGCAGTCAGGGAATTACTGCATTGCACAAAGAATCCCAGGTGCCTGCACCAGGATGTCAGCCCTTGACCCAAGGATGCCCTCCCAGGCACTGGGGCCAAGTGGTTAGAGCATGGGACTGGGACTCAGGAAACCTGGTTTGAAGGCCCATCCCTTCTACTGATTCAGTGACCTTGAGCAAATCACAGCTCCTGTATGCCTCAGCTCGCATAGCTGTAAAACAGGAATAATAATGCGTCACCCACCCTTATAAAGCACGTGGAGATTGCTGGGAGGACCATGCTGTACAAGTACACAGTGTTAATCTTTAGTGATTATTCTTTAATGGCAGCTGTGCTCGTCTGAGCTGCTAGAGTAGGATAAAGTGACGGCAGCATCCCAAGGACATTGCACCCACATTCATGATACCAGTTTAAAGCGAGCCAGATGACTGGCGTCCACACGTGCAGGTTGGCGACCGTGTTGGTTTCGATCACAGTTCTCATTGCATGCTCTCTGGAGGACAAGGGCTCTGCAGTAAGCTGGTTTCGTTAACATTGTTGCAAATGAAACTGCTTTCCGGATCAATTTAGTTTTTCAGCAGACAGGCCCAAGTCAGCGTCTCCGAATGGCTCGCTCAGTTCCCTGTCCTGAGGGACCTTGCTCTCATTGATGCATATTAGATGGCAAACAAACCTCAAAGGCAGGGTAATTTCTGGGGATGGATGGTCCTTAATTTAAAGCAGGGAGTATAGCCTAGTCTGAGCCCCAAACTGCTGGACAAGAGAACTGGGTTCTATTCTTGACTCAGCCACTGCCTCGCTTCAGGCACGCTACTTAACTGTGCTGTGTCTCAGTTTCCCTGAATGTTATATAGCTCCCCAGGAGGGGTTGTGAGCCTTCCGTAACATGTCCTGATGCACAGGTGCTACAGAAGGCTGGAGCCTTTCTTTATTTCTTACCAGGGTCTGGCACTTCCTGCCTCCAGTGGCTGAAGGGAAGGGAGGGGTTGGTTTAGAAAAGTGCTACCATGGAGAAGGTATGGGCCTCTGGGGGGCCCTGTCAGAAGAGATGGTTCTGTGGCAAGCATCCCTAAGGAGCTCCAGCCAATGGCCCTCCAGATGCATTGGCACCTCAGGCTGTGTCAACGTGGCTGGATGAAACCCATAAATCAATATTTATCTCCTCGTTCCCATCAATCACCATGGCAATGAGGCCTGATCACCCACAGTTTGCAGGCACAAAGCTGTCTCCTGGGACAACAGAACAGGCTGTTTGTATCCCTACTGGCTGCAGTAGACTTGGGGCTGGTCACCTGGGCAGCCCTGGTTACCGTCACCCTGAAGATGGTGGCTGGGCAGGCCTGCAATGCCTTGGCATGGAGATGGTCCTGCCAGAGGGTTCCTCTCCACCCAGTTGAGTTGGCCTTACTTCACCGAATGACCTTCTAAGTGAGCTCCCCTCTTGCCTCAAGGGGTTTCCCATTAAAACTCCCTCCAGTGCAGCCTATAACCAAGGGGGGGGCATCCAAAACCCCAGATCCAAGCGCCCCCAAAGTGCAGGGTGGGGGGATTTGATGTCTGAAGCCAGATTGCAAACAGCTCCTCCTTATAATGGGCCAGACCAATAGCTCAGATCTTCCCTCCTGGACTAGGGTCTGTTGGAGACCCAGGTCTGAATATTGCTAGTCTGCATGCTCCAGTACAAGCCCAATAACATGCTGGCACAGACCCCTGCCTCCTCCCAGTGGAACCTGATTGGTTCCACTGCAGGGACCCCCAGAGAGGGAGACCCTGGAGGTCCCTTTTGCAGCCACTGCAAGTACCTGGGGCCTGATGATTGAAGGGTGAGGAGCTTTAATTTCCCCCCGATGTAACCATGGCTTCCCCCCACCCCCGACGTTCTCCTTGTGGATTCTGAGGGAAGAGTCTCCCAGCAGCAGGGGGTGGATGTTTGCTGCAAAGGAATGTTGACTTTATTAAAACATCCAGCTACGGCACGATAAGCAACCCCCACCCCTTGCTGCCCCTGCCCAACATACCAGTGAGGAACCTGGCAGAGCCTGAGATCTCACGGCAGAAGCACTTAGACAGCGGCTTCTGGGGGAAACATGCGTGGAGGATAGTTAAGCACATTCCTGAGGTTCCCTTCATGGGGTGGCTTCTGGATCGGATTAAAACGCAGGCTCAGAGTCCTGGAGAACCCAGAGCAGGCGTCCCAGCCCCCTTGTGTCCATGTGGTGGTTGCAGAGAACCCAGGGCAGGTTTCTCAATCCCCAGTCAGAAAACGGAGGCACAGTCAAATTAAACGACCTGCCCAAGGCCTCGTGGCAAGTCAGTGGCAGAGCAGTGATCAGATTCCCCCAGCCTCCCAACCCCCCATCCGGCACTTAAGCTATTAGAGCGTGTGGCCTCTTGGGTGAGGGGCATGTGGTTCGGGGTTTCCCTGTGAACGTTTCGTACAGCCAGTCGTCGCTATGGAGCAGTGCGAGGGCCTACGCTGGGTACAAATAACTCTTTGCTTTCAATGCAGGGACCTGTCCCACAACCACCTGAGCAAAGTCCGAGCAGAGGAGCTTGCTGGATACCCCAGCCTCCAGGTGCTGTAAGTAACTCCCTAGCCAGAGGCCCAACCCCTTCCCCTTCGGCTTGCATCACTCAGTTCACAATCTGATATTTGGTGGCAAGAAAGGGCCACTGGCAATGTTCTCAGCCCAGAGGCTCGACAGCCCACGAGGCTGATGCTACCAGCATCTGCAGCTGGGCATGGGGGAGCCCCTCCTAAAGCTTGCTGGCTATGGTGGGGGTGACAGTATCCAGGAGCCGTGCTTCTTTTGAGCTCTGCAGCAGCCCATTGCCCGCTGCGTGCTAGCCCCGAGCTTTCCAGGACCATCCCCCAGCGGCAGCTGCTCCCTCCTGAGGGTGCATCTGGGCCCAGAGCTGTCTCTCCTTCCTCACCCGGGTCTCCTCTCTGGTCTCTCCTTGGCAGGGATTTGAGCTACAACTGTATCCGCACCATAGAGGAAGGAGCCTTCCGCCACCTGGGCAGACTGCAGTCGCTGTACGGTTATGTGCCTTCCCTCAGACCTCTCTCTACCTGTCTCCGTTTCTTCTGTCACCCTGCCTTGGGTGCATTTGTCCCTGTCCCTCCTCTCTCCATCCCTGTATCCCTCTGACCCTCCCCCCACCCCCATTTTGGTATCATGAGCTTATTTCTCCCATTTTGGGGGTGGGGCTCTCTGCACAAACAGAGGGAAGTGTTTTGAGGTCCCGGACCTCCCTCCTCACTGCCCTCCCCTCTCCTCCCACAGCAAGCTCGTCTCTAACAGCCTCGTGTGTAGCTGTGCCTTGCGCTGGCTCGGGGCCTGGGTGCGAGAGAAGGGCCCGGCGCTCGTGCGCGATGCGGAGCTGCTCCATTGCTTCCAGCCAGCAGCCTCCAGCAGCATCGGGCTACTGAGGGCGGATTTCTCAGCTCTGACCTGTGGTGAGTGACCCCACCACCACCATGGCACCCCCTGCACTGATGGAGAGGCTGGGCTGGGCGGGGAGGAAGATCTCAGATGCGGGATGGAATTCCAAGCATGGAACAAATCTGCGAGGTGTCTGCCCCCCCACAACCCCAGCCCATGCGAGTCCGACAGAGCATCCCAAGCATGTGTTATGAATATGTAGGGGGGTGGAGGAATTCCTCAGATAAACAGTGTTTTGACTGTCCCCTCTGGTGCTCAGTGGTAGTGAGGGAACTGCCTTCGTCCAGCACCTCCTTTGTATCTCTGGACTCTGGCTGCACCTGAGAAAACCGAGAGCTGTGTAACTCACAGGCTGCCAAAGCGTGCAGCCTCTCTGGCTCTCAGCAGTCCAGCTCTAGGGACGCTTCGTCTGTCTCTGTTCTGTTCCCCTTTTGGAAAGACTCTGGGAGTTTTCCCCTTGTGAGGTCAGGATGCCCCTTCCCGTAGCGACAACCCCTCCGTCAGCCAAGCACAGATATCCAGACTGTGCGGCAAAGCAAAATCACAGAGCAAAGCACTGTAGGGCGTGGCTCAGCAAGCTGGCCTGGGGGACTGATGCAGACACAGGATACTGCTGATTGAGACCAAGAGGGGAGCTGGAGAAGAGTAACGGGGAGGATGAAGGGGAGAGAATCCACAGGGAAAGCTGGGTCAGACCAGGAGGATCTAGATGGGATAGAGAAACTGGGTGAGAGTAAGAAGGGTCAGACCAAAAAACTGCTTCAGGGTTAAAGAAAGAAGAGGTGACCCAGAAGGAGGTCACGTAAGGTCCCAGATAGCCTAGCTGCTGGAAGCCAACTCCATGTGCAAAGCGTTGTGTGATGAGGGGTGGCTTATTATAAATGTAGGGCGAAGTCCTGGCTCCTCCTACATCACCAGGAGTTTTGCTGTGGAGCCAGGATTTCACCCTTTGACGGGGTCTATGAATGTCAACAGGAAAGGGGCGAGAGGGAATTCGGAGACTAACACATCAAAGGCCCTGTGCAGTTGCAGAGTTATGCCTAAGAGGCGAGCTGATTTTCCCAAACCTGCCAAAGGGGGGAGCAAGTCCATGGCCAGTGTGATGTAAACTAAAGAACAGCTCACCAGAGTTTGCTGAAACTTTAAAAGAAAAATCACCTTTGGAATAAAAGGAAGCGTGAGACATTTCAACCCAGAAAGGAACTTTTAGAGGAAGTTTGAAAGGAGGGGACCCAGTGGTTTGCAAAAGAGATGGCCCTGAGCCGCAGGATCCAACCCCTCACCAGGAATTCTAACCCCCTGGAGTCCAGGGGTGGCCGGGGTTTGGAATGGGCCTATCCGGAGTTCAAGGGAATGGCAGCAGGCCTGATTCACCAGTGCTGGCACTTCGTGGTGTTCTTTACATCTGTGCCAGGGAGCGGATACTAGGTGCAAAAGGCCACTAAAGCCAAGTTCGCCAAGTGGGAGCAATTCATCCCCACTCTGAGCAGGTGTAAAGGGTGACCCAAAGTTCCAGGCAGTGCAGAACCAGGGATCGGTTTCCAGCAAAGCCTTTGCAATTAGCTCGCCTTTGCAGTTTTGGTTAGCGCCTCTGTGTAGGGTTTGCATTTGGGCTCAAATTTCTTTGTGTGATCTGAGCTCCTCGCCTTGTTGAGCTCTCTACACCTTCTCTAATAACAGCCCAGCCAAGGGTTCACCTAGCTCGGTTTCCCTTTCAGCCACTGATTTTATCTCCTGTGTGAAGGACCCAGAGACCAGGAGAGAGACAGTCCTGCTCTACTCCTACCTCCACCCCGGCACGCAGAGTCAGGCCTCTTGCCACGCGCTCTGCTCTCAAAAGGCGCACACCCATTATGGCCTGGACTTGAAGGACCGCTGCCTGTGTGGGTCACTAGGCAGCAGAGGGCCCGTGGACTGTGGGAAAGTGTGCTCCAATGAAATCCCGAGCCAAGTGTGCAATCGAACGGTTGTCCATGCCGTGTACCCTGTCCAGGTAATCGCACCATGAGTTAGGACCGTGTCTCGTCCGAGGGTATATCTACCCAGCAAAAGCGGTGTGGGGGCTGGTCTGCCTGAGCTAGCTTGAATCCAGCCGGCACAGGTACCAACAGCAGTGAAGATAGTGCGGCGCGGGCTTGGGAGCTGAGGACTTACCCAGGGTCTGTGCCAGGCGTGTCCGACCCGCACTGGACCCGAGCTGCGCTGACTTCCCTGCTTTTGTTACCCAAGCTAGCTTTGGTAGGCTAGCCCATGTGCAGCTTTTGTTGGGTAGATAGACCTGGAGTGTGAAGTATTTCTCCTCCCCAGCCAGTGGGGACAGGCTGCTGCTCTGCGACAACTGGCATTGGGAGAGGTTTTCAGCTGGAGCATGTGCTTGCTGGAGGTGGGCTTATGGCACCTTCTACTCTCCGAGAGTAGAAGGAAAGGTGGCTAGCGGGAGCTCCAGACGGGGGTTTAGGGTGTTGGATGGAGCCCCCACCTGACAGAGAGGGGTTGGAGACAGGCCCCGTCCAGTGTGGGGCAGAGAGGCTGTGGGAACGAGAGAGATGGAAAAGGGCCCTCCCATGGCATGCTGGGGGATGGGGATCGGAGATGTGATTGTTATCCATACCCATGTTGTTCTGCGTCTGATTCCCTCTTTCCCCTCTGTCAGGTGAGCCTCTCGTTCTCTGCTCGGACCCATTACAGTCTCCATGAGGTGATTGAATTCACCGCTGAGACCCCGCTGCCTGGGACCCTGTACACCTGGGACTTTGGAGACGGAGGGGAGCAGTTCTCCAGCAGCAGCCCGAGAGCTCAACATACGTATGCCCTCCCTGGCATCTATGTGGTGACAGTCAGGGCTCAGGTTGGGGAGAGGTCCCTGCTACATAGAGCTGCGGTCAGTGTGATCCTGCCTGTGGGGCCGGTGGGCATCGAGTGCCCCAGGGCAGTGGGGAGAGGAGAGAGCATCAACATCGGGATCCACACCCAGCAGGGCACTGACCTCTCCGTCCTCTGGAGGATGAAGATGCCAAGTGGACAAGAGACTCTGGGTGAGCTATTGCAAGGCGTTTATTTGGGATCGGTGTTGGTTTTTTCCCCCCTGAGTTGGGGAACTGGTCGGGGAACTTCCATGGCATGTGGCAGTGCTGGGTATTGGAGGAAGAATGGCAGGTTGTGACCCTGTCCTTCCTGCTCCCTTCCCTTCTGCCCCAGGTCGCGCACTGCAAAAAGGAGAAGACAACAGCAGCAGCACAAGGCCCTGCAGGGCAGCCTGGGAAGGGCATAAAAGCAGGGCCAGGACAGCACAGTCTGGAGGAGGCGTGGCAGGGCAGCCTGTGAAGGAGGGTCAGTCTCAGGAGATGGGGCAATGCCAGGTGCATTCTGGAGGCCCAGGGGTGCTGTGCTCTGAGGAACAGGTGCAGGAGGCAGACAGAGACAGCTTGGAGAGGGGTGCTGCGGTCCCAGGGAGCAGAGAGGAATGGCTGAGGGAGTGCCCTGGTCTCAGTGAGTCAGGGAAGCAGTGGAGGCGACCTGGTGGGCACTGCTGTACGGGGGGGGGGAGGGTAGGAAGAGGATCAGGTTAAAACCAGCTGCCTGTCTGTGTGAGGAAAGCTCCCGCCACGCAGACCTTTAGAGAAGGGAGGGCCACAGCTGCGTATCCAGGGAGACTTGTAGCAGCCACAAAGAAAGGGTTTAAAAAAATAGCTGCCAAGTAAAGCCCTATAAAAGTGATCAACGTACTGCAGAAGACAGCAAAGTCAGTGAGGGGAGAGAGCTTACAGCACCGGGGACACAGACAGAGTGAGAAGAGGTTCAGAGGGACATCGAAGGGGTAATTCTCACACAGAGAGAGAGAATGCAGCTCAGCATTGCCTTAGCCCAGATGCCACTGTGATGGGCCTACTAGGAAACCCTAGACAGACAGGTCATTTCCATGGCCCTTGTGTGGATCCTTCTCTCGGAGACTATGGTACCCTGCGGAGCTGCATGGCAGGGGTGATGCTGAGCCAGGGCTTGCAGCTAGGCTGGCTGCTCCTCCTCCTGCTGGACAGAGGGACTGCTGGTACCTGGGGCCTTGTCTGTGGTGAGTGAGTAGGGCAAAGGTCCCCAGCGGTGAGTGGTGGGGAGCTGAGAGGACAGCACTTCCCTGCTGGGGCAGAATCTCTGTTGTGCAGGGTCTATTGCTGCTCGGCTGGGCTCGCAGCAGAGCGCAGTGGTGACTCTGGTACGCTCAGCAGCTCTCAAGGGGCATCTGGGCAGAGGCACCTGGCATGTTTAAGCTTAAATGTTGGTTCATGTTGAAACAAACGGAAAGGAGAACGCGAGAGCTTGGATTGACTTTGCCATGTGGTCTCCTGTAGTCGAATTCTGCCCTGCAGCGTCTTGGACCTCAGCCCCTTGTGTTCTCCTTCTCTGTAAAACCAGAGTGACTGAGGACATCTTGCGCGTGCAGCCTGTAAGAGGCAGCATGAGCAGCCAGGGTGAGACAATAGGGTCTCTGTGGAATTGTAGAAGGTGATGCCCATATGGTGTCCGCTCTCAGCCCTCGGGGAGCAGACCGATAGTTCAGGGACTCCAATATCCTCTCTTCAAGAGTGGCCAACGTTGGGTGCTTCAGAGGAAGAGAGGAACCCTTAACAATGCACTTCATTGTGCATTATTTTTGCAAAGGGGGATAGCCTATGAGATCGGAGTCTTCAGCTTGTACAATTGCAGGTGGCTTCTTAATCTTCCACCTACTCTCTTTCTGAAATGCTCTAAGCTCTTGGTTCGCAACAGCTCAGTAGTAGCTAGCAAATGTCTGGCTATGCAGCCGAAGCCATGGAAGGCTCTGAGCACCTCTTACTTGCCTGAGTCTTCCTCGTAATGGTTGAGCACTGACCCCTTTTCTTTCTGGTTTGCAGTAACTCTTCCCACTGGGAGAGCAGCTCCATGCAGTCAGTTGTTGATACTGCACTGGGCTCTTGCCTTGGTGATGAGCTTCTGGCCATGCCTTTGGCACTAGGCTATGGGCATTCTCTAGGTTCTTGGTCATGCCCAGCGGCATAGGTTAGGACTATGGAGCAAGCCATTGGTGCAAGCCCATTGTATAGATAATTGATATACCTGGCCAATGTACTTCACATTTACTACTAGATCATCCCATTGTAGTGTCCTTGGGACAGGGACTCTGGGGCTGGACATGCTGAATGCTCAGGTGCCCTGGGCTCTCTGGCTCTGTGTGCCTTGCAAGACAAGTTCCCAGTGTTCCCTCTAATTGTTTATGTCCATGTGCGGAATGAATTTTGTTATGTGCACCAATATGGAGGTGATGTGCGACACAACACCTTCATATTGGTGCACATAACAAAATTCATGTGGTGGGGGTGGGGCCGAGGGGTTTGGAGTGTGGGAGGGGGCTCAGAGCTGGGGCAGAGGGTTGGGGTGTGGGGGATGAGGGCTCTGGCTAGGGGTGCAGGCTCTGGGGTGGGGCCAGGAATGAGGGATGCAGAGTGCGGGAGGGGGCTCAGGGCTGGGGCAGAGGGTTGGGGTGTGAGGGGTGTGGGCTCTGGGGTGGGGCCAGGGATGAGCCGTTTGGGGGTGCAGGTTGTGGTGGGGCTGTGGTGGGGAGTGAGGACCCCCACCCCGCCGCCCCCAGCCCTCTCTCACTGCAGCAGCTCAGGGCCGGAGAAGAGGCGCCTATCCCCAGCCGCAGCTCCGGTGGGGCTGAGCTGTGCCGAGGGAGGGGCTCCTCTCCCCGGCAGCTCCGGTGGGCCTGGGCCAGGCCGGGAGAGGGGCTCCTCTTCCCCGATGGCGGCACGTCCAGGGCAGGTCCGCACTGGGGGAGAGGCGTCTCTCCCCGCCGCAGCCCTGAGACCCTGCAAGGGGCTTAATAGAGAGCTGCGGGGCCGCGCAGCTTAGAGGGAACTTAGCCAGCGCGCGTGTGTTTGCTTTTGTATTCTTGTGACGGCAGCTCCATGGCGGATGCTGATGCCAGGCCCCTGGGGCAGAAGGTTAGTGAGGCTTGAGGAAACGGAGTATCTAGTCACCTTATCCCAGCAGGTCCTTCCCGGAGCGGAAGGAAACAGAGAGGACAGGCTTGGTCATGTGTGTGGAGTGAAACCCAGGTGACTAGAGCTAGTTGCACAGTGGCTGCAGCTCCTGTTGTGTCCTGCCCAGGACCCATCAGAACGTCTTTCTCTGGAGGCAGACTAGGGCCAAATTCAGCCCTGGCGTAAGCAGACGCAGCTCCCATCAACGTCCGTGGGAAGCTGCATCTGCTTACACCAGGGCTGCAGCTGGTCCTCCATCTCAGCAACAGAAGCTCAAACCTCCGAACCTTTCCCTGCCCCCCAACATGCCACTACCTGGTCCTAGAAGTGTAGAGTTTGGCGTGTTCACTGCCACTATGACCTACTTGCTGTGTTAATACAGCTCTGGCTGGATTCCCTCACCCCAGGCTTTGTCACCCCAGAGAGTCCTGGGAGATGTCCCAGGCGTGTAGTGTGCCCAGAGGGGGAACTGGCACACCATTCTTCTAGGAAGCAAGCTGAGCTGACTCTCCATGCCCAGGGGTGTAGGGATGGGGCAAGGGGAGACGCTGCCCAGTCCCTATAGCCAGTATGAGGTGAGGGAAGCCTGCCCTGGAAGATAATGCTTTGTCCTTATGCCTGGTATGGGGCAAGACAGCTGTGCTGAGTGTGTCTGGAGTGAGGCGGGGAGGCAGGTCCACAGGTTGCTCTCTCTTGTCTGGGGGCTGGGGGCCTGTGCCATGTTCCCAGGCCAGGAGCAGCTGAGCCTGTGGCGTTGGGGCAGTCAGTGCTGCTATCCTACCCCAGGGAGCTGGCTTTGTGCTCCCAGAGCTGGTGTAGGGCAATGGGAATGAGAAGACTCAGCATCGCACCAGGAGACGTGAACACACATATAGCATCAGCACGAGGCTGAGCGAGCCCAACGTAGCAATCTATCAACGGGGGCATCCCTGGTGGCTGCAAGGCCTGCAGTAAAGACTGACCTGGACTCCTCTGTCCTCCCCCTGCACCCCAGCTGCATGTAACCTCCTGATGTTCGGACTGTTTGCGTGGGGCCGGGGGGGCTGGGTTTTGAAGAGCGCTCCCCTGGAGAATGGGGCAGGAGGGACCATGCCCTGCGCCCTGCAGGTGCCTTATTTATATAGTGCTGCAGATGCACGGAAAAGACATAGAGTGAAATCCTGGCCCTGTTGGCCTCAATGGAACTTTTGCCGTTGACTTTGGCGGCGCTGGGATTTCACCCCCCATTTCTGCCTTGAGGAGGCAACACAGACCAGACCAAGTACAGGGCAACCATCCAGTCAGGGGAGAGTACAGAGAGCTGAACCCTGAGGAGACCAGCTCAGAAAGGTTTCCTGAGGGACAAGGCTTTGGGGAGGGATTGGAATGAGGAGAGCGAGGGCTCTGGACCCAGAGAAAGGATAGTCTTGTGGTTAAATCAGTGGACTTGGCTGTAGGAGACCTGCATTCAGTTCCTGGCTCTGCCGCCAATTCCCTGTGTGACCTTGGGCCTGTCACTTACTCTCTCTGCTCCTTGGGCTCTCACAGGGCTGCTGTGGGGAGAAATTTGTGACTGTAGATGAGGTGTTTGTGCACTGTGGTGATGGGGCCATGCAGCTTCCCAGATCGAGATGGGAGACCTTTTCACATGCAAGGGACAACATGAGTGAAGATGCAGAGCAGAAAGTGGGTGTGGGAGGAGGAAATGGGTGTGTTGCAGGTGGGAGTGTGATTTTTGTATTTGCCTGAAGGTGAGAAGGGCGCTGTGCCTGGGAGAACAGACAATGGAGGGGATTTTTTGATCCTAGTCTTATAGGTGCAGGCAGAAGCGTCCGAGTCACCCTCCATCCCATACCCCTCTTTTTCAGGGAGGAGTGGGAGACAGGGAGTAGAAACCATCGGGGGGGGCGGGGATCCAAACCAAGTGCCCCCCCACCCCACTGTAGCAAACTTTTCAAGAGGGCTTGGTCTATCAGAACGGCCCAGCCAAAGCACTGCCAGCAGCCTGTGGATGCCGCTCCTCGGGACGGGGGAGCTAGGAGAGGTTCCTCCCTTGCTGGAGGAATTGATGGGGGCCTGGAACAGATCAAACTTTGTTTAGGGTTGCCATGGCAATGGATTTCTCTGGCTTCCTGTGGAAGGGGCATTTTGGTTGTTGCCAGGAGACCCAGGAATGCCAGACAGGGCACTCGCTGGCTCCCGGGCAACCACGCTGGATACTGTGACGGTCTCATTGATTGGATTGGATTTTTCTTATTCTCTGGTAAGTGTTTTCAACAGAGGGATGTTGGGGCTTAGAAGGCTGGCGCTTAGGTCTGCCAACCGTTGCTTAGGTTCCCGACGCTGGGGTAATAACACACTCGTCATCTCCTACCCCTTATGATGCAGCGCTTTAAATACCAAATTCCATTTTCTCCCCAGTCCTGCTTGTCCTGGCTCTCTCCAAGTTAAACACGTTCTCTTTGGACAAGAGAACAAAAGGCTTTGGGCTTTGGCCATGAAAAATGCAGAGCCTGGAGTCTGGGCTGGGACATCAGCAAATGGGAGATGAGTTCTGGGGTTCTTAACAGCAGAAGGAGTTAAACAGCAGAGGAAGTGGGGGAATTGCACAGACGGGCTAGAAATAGGAGTGGGGGGGCAGAGAGAGAGCAGCTCACTCCCTCCAACCCTGAACGCAGGATTTCTCCTTTGGGTTACCGCCTGCTTCCATTGCCCCCACGTTTGAGGGTTCTTTTGTAATGAAACCTAATACTGACCACAGAGAGCCATTTAAAGCCCCAGTGTCTTGGCCTAGTTTTCTGCTCATGCAATGACCTTCCCCAGGCAGTTTCCATTGGATATTCTAGCTTTCCTGCCTAAGTTACTCCTGTGTGCTTTTAAGCAGCAGCCATGTTCCACCCCAGAGGTGGCTGCAATTCAGTGGTGGCTGAAGTGATTCCTGTATCTGAAATCTGTAAAGTGCTTTAGGATCCTATGGGGTGAAAGATGTCAACTCGATGTAACACTCACTATCATTTAGTTTTCTTTCCTCCTAAACCCAGGATTTTATGTGCTGCAAAAGTTCCCTTACAGAAAAAGGTCCTTTTACTCCCAGTTCTGTTTTCTCCTGAGGGTCAGCTGGATGGCAGCACCTCAAGGTGAGGCTCTGGGTTTCTGTTCCTGTCTCACACCGAATAGTTCCCCTGGAGCTGCCGTTTGCAATTCCTTTGCTTCCTCCATGAGGCAAGTAGGTTTGTCACCTGAAGAGCTTTATCCCAGGCCTCCATCTGCTTCTGGAGTGCAAACAGAGAGGGAGAGCCAGAGCATTATCAACGCTGGCCCTTCTTGATCCTTCTACCTCCGCACTGGGACAACTAGAGCTAATGGGGTGTTGAAAGGAAGGGAGCTCCTGCTATGGTGGGTATCCTCATTATGCTCCTTCAGGCCTTGATACTGCCTTTGCAGAGGGGGCGTTGTTGGGTGTGGAAGAGGCTCATGCCATGGTGCAGATCTCTCCTTGCCGTATGTTACACCAGAGATGGTGACGTGCTAGGTCATAGTGCTGGGGAAGGAAGCCCAAGAGGGTTAGTTACCACCTCCTGACACGCTCCACCAGCCAAGTGTTCCAGAGAGGAATAAGGACCTGCAGGAACGCACTACCAAAGCGGCGGGTAACCTTCCTCAGTCTATGTGGCTGTGCCAAAGCTTATCTCCTTGAGCTACGGTATCAGCTGGAGGAGCTGGCAGTGCTAGGCTCTCTGGAATGTGATTCGCCTTCTACCGCGAGTGCTGTGTCAGGCTGAGCCCGGAAGGTTCACAGTGGAAGTTCTGGCAGCATGGGGACCCTTCTCAGCTGTTGTTCTTAATCTTTAGATGAATCCTGTTGCTCTCAAGGTGGACGGATCCATTTAGAGAATCTGAACTGCTACTGGCTCAGCGACGCCAAGGAAACCTGGCAGGATGCGAGAAGGCTCTGCCAGGGGATCCCCGGTGGAGATCTGGCCGTTGTAAGAACTCAGGAGGTGCAGAGCTTCCTGCAGGAGACTTTCTCTGGGTGCGTATCCTGCTCCAGCCCCATTCTCTTTGCTCTGATTACAATGGTGAAGTCGCTACTACAAAAGTTATTCTTGTTCAGGCACCATGACAATAATACAGGCAAGCTCCTTGTCTCCCCTAGCCCCATCGCCCAAAGGTAGTGTTGGGTACATTACAGTGAGCCAGGCCTAGAGGCAATGTCAGGCAATGTGTGCTGCAATAATAGCCTTTCGCCGGGCTGTCCGGGTGTGGTTGTGTGATGACATAGCTGGATGTAGCTCACACCTTTAAAAAGCACGTGTGGATCCTGACAAAGACGGATCCACTCAAAGCAGGCAACAGGACAAGCGCAATAGCCATTCTGAGCCATAGACATGGTGGGCTGGATTTTTGGAAGTTCTGAGTGCCCACAACTCCGTTTAAAATCCCTGGGAGGGAGCGGCAGGTGCTTAGCACCCCTGGGAATCAAACCTTATGCACACGCTTCAGGGATCCTCTAGGCAGCTGTGCTGGGAATTGTAGGTGAGGTGTAACGACCCAGCCGCCCAGCAGTGGCTTTGGGGAGCCCTGCGAGTTAATGTGGTGCACCCAAATCAAGATGGCTCGGGCCTTTACAGCATGCACTAGTTAATTCACACCAGGGCAGGCTGCAATAGGAGCCATTTCTAGTGCAGAGGAGCCTCCAGGAAATGTGGGGTCTGTGTTTTTGGGGTATCCCTGGAGACAGAACCATGGCCACCCATTCTGACATGTCAGACCTTTTCCTCAGTGTTAGATTGTGGGGTGCTTTTCCTCTGCTGACTGGGGTCGAAGGCACTAACCGCACCACCACCTGCCCCAAGCCCTGCTCCCTTTCCCAGCCACTCCCTGCGTTCTGTGTTGCATTGCTGATGCTGTTTCTCTTTAAGCAGAGGTTCTTTCTGTCTTTCTCCCTGGCAGCGCTGGTGTGGTCTGGATTGGGCTCAGCTCCTTGGGTTCCTTGCGCTGGGTCGATGGGAGCCTTGTGGACTCGTTCCAGAACTGGACCCCCTTCGGTCACCCCGAGGGCAAGGAGGGCTGTGTCCAGATGCACCTCCTCGACCCAGAAGGGGTTTGGAGCAGTAGCCCGTGCTCTGCAAAGTCCTCGTTCCTCTGTGAGAGGAGAGCTGGAGGTACCATATGTCCTGCTGGCACCTGGGGGTGGGAATGTGTTTATTGACTGGACTGGGAGATTACGCTGCAGACCATTGCCAACAGGAATAAAAAGGCATTTCCTTGCAGCCCTTGGAGGAGCTGAGTGCTAAGGTGGGCCGCTGGTATCATAACCCATTGCTTTATACTGCCCTTTCATCCTGGAGGACCCCAATGCTCTTACCAAGGCATGGTCCTATGCTATGAGAAGCTGAGTGCCTCCCAACTCCCAGTGAGGAGGGCCCTGTCATTAATATGTATTTATATTAGTCATGCCTAAGGCTCCCAATGGAGATTGGGGTCCCATTGCGCTAGGTGCTGTACAGACATGTAGCGAGGGACCACCCTTGCCCCAGAGAGCTTACAGGACAGAAGTGTTGTTATCCCTGTTCTAAACTGGGGGGACTGAGGCAGAGAGGGATTAAGTGACTTGCCCAAGGGTCACCCATGGAGTCTGTGGAGGAGCTGGGAACAGAACCCTGAGCACCAAGTCAATCTCTTAACCACAAGGCCACTCTTCCTCTCCACAGTTAGCACCTGAAAGTTGATGCTCTGTAGTGCTCTACCCCAGACCCTGGCAGACTCCCGTGTACTCTGATGGCGGGTGTATGCCAGGGCCATGGGTGTTTCTGAATATACACATGGGTATTTCTGTGTTCGTTCAGCCCATTCACATGGCCCTATTGCTCCCCCCTCAACATGCCCTTTCCTTCCAGTCCCCACCCTGGCAGATCTAGGTCCCAGTTCAGCTAAAGCACGTGTTTACAGATTTGCTGAGTCAAGACCCCAGCGCAGCCAGGTGGATCTCCTACGAGCCTGCCACTTCATCTGTGATGCAAGCTTGCAGCAGGGCCCAACAGAGCTTTAAGCTGGGACATGACCGTCCATGTGCTTTGTCTTTGCAGTCACCCTGCCCAGCCCAGATGTGTTCCTGACGGGCGTGCCGGTGTTCAGCGGAGTCTACAA
Source organism: Chelonia mydas (assembly GCF_015237465.2). NCBI lineage: Eukaryota > Metazoa > Chordata > Testudines > Cheloniidae > Chelonia > Chelonia mydas. The sequence goes on from NC_051254.2 coordinate 13,996,980, forward strand.
CGTGAGGAACGTCAGCACCGAGCAGCTGCCTCCTCTCCTGGGGCCTGACAGCATTGAGGTAGCGTGCAAACAGAGCCAGAGGGCTGGTGTGTGTGAATGCTGGATGGGTCCATCGGAGACCTCCTCTCCCTTCCCTCTCTAGTCTATATACCTTGCTAAGAAGCCTTTGGGACAGGGCAAACCCTTGGGAAGAGAACACAAATCAACCCAGGAGCACTGCCACGTCAGATGAGGCTGTTCTCTCAATATTTATGGCCCATGGGTTATGGGAAACATCAGAGAGAGCGAGGCTCTGTATTCGCAAACCAGATAACCGTGGCCACGCTTCAGGTCAAGTACTGATCTTTAGGAAGCTTATTTGAACTACACAGGAACATCACAACAGCACAGGTCCCTCCATTACCACCTCACCCTCAACTTCCCCTGCCAGTTCCTTCCAGGAGGCCTCTTTGGACCTCCCTCCTTCACATGTTTATTTCCTGGTCTTGTGTCTTGTAGTTGATGCTCTTTCCAGGCCTCTGGTTCAGCCACGCTGGTATTCTAGTCTCTGTAGACTTCGGGATACGAGGGACAAAGAAGCCTGTTCTGATCCGGTTCCAGATCCTCCGCCCACATTGCAACCCCAACCAACACTTGGTTCCTCCCGGTAAGAGTTCAGCATCCATACCTCTGTCTCTTATTCTCTGATACTCACAGACCATCTGCCTAGACCAATGGGGTTGTGCTGGTGCGTTGGTGGACATTATAAAAGGACAGGGAGAGATTATAGCTGCTTGATAGTCTCTATGCTTAAAGCCTCTGGCTCTGTTTGACTCTTGGTGGGATGCTAAGATAGACTGGTGGGCTCATCCTCACATTTCCCTCCAGACTTCATCTGCGTACTTTGCCCCTCTGGGTTGCATGGAAGGGACAGAAGAACCCTGACAAGCGAGTCTCCCACAACTAGGTGACTTGTGGAGATGGTCGGGAATTTTTCGGTGAACTGTTTTTTCACTGAAAAATGCAGATTCGTCGAAACTGAAACTGGATCAAGGTTGACAAATCTCCCAACTCAAAAAAATTATTGGGGGGGAAAAATGTTTTGAAATTGTCTAAACTTCCCATTTCAAATTTTTCAAAACAAAAGCTCTGTTTTTTTTGAGCCGATACAATTTTTATTTTGAAATGTGAGTCAATTTAGACTAAAAAAAGGGTTAAAGAGAAAAACAGTCAAACTCCAAATGAAGCATTTTGAAATGTTCCGAATAAAATGTTTCCATTTTTTGCAATGGCTTTTCAATTCATGGAAGTTTTCGAAACTTCCAGTTTGGACCCGTATCTTGAAAATGTTCATGTGACAGGAAGTTCATTTCCTGCCCTAGTGCCCTGTAATCACTGTGTGGGCCATATTCATTGATTCATTGGTCTGTTCTCCTTCCTATCCTTTTTTCCATTCTCTGTATTTGTGTTTCAACCTCCTCCTTTTCACACCCATTTCCCCCCCACCCTTTCTCGTTCTCTGCCCGTCCTCCCCACTGTATCTCCTAAGTCAGGGGTGGCCAACCTGAGCCTGAGAAGGAGCCAGAATTTACCAATTTACATTGCCAAAGAGCCACAGTAACATGTCAGCAGCCCCCCCGCCTCACCACCCTCAGCACCTCCTGCCCGCCAGCAGCCCTGCTGATCAGCACCTCCCCCTCCCTCCCCGTGCCTCCTGCCCACTGCGATCAGCTCTTTCGCAGTGTGCAGGAGCTCTGGGATGGAGTAGGGAGGAGCAAGGGTGCAGCAGGCTCAGGGGAGGGGGCAGGAAGGGGTGGAGGCCTTGGGGTAAGGGGTGGAGGGGGGGCAGGGCCTGGGGTTGAGCAGTGGAAAGTTGGCACCTGTAGCTCCAGCTCCGGAGTCGGCGCCTGTAGAAGGAGCCGCATATTAACTTCTGAAGAGCCGCATGCGGCTCCGGAGCCACAAGTTGGCCACCCCGTCCTAAGTGCATTGTGAGCTCAGTAAGGCCAGATCTATGTTAGAAAAGGTTTGCCAGTGTCGCTCTGCCAGCAACCCTCCAAATGGAGAGACCGCTTATATTGGCAAAAATGTGCTTTTGACGGAATAGCTGATACCAGTTTGGTGAACAAAATAAGCTCCACCTGCCAAAGCACCTTTGTGCTGCTATAACTGCATCTACACGAGGGCTTTTGCCAGTAGAGAAATGGGACGCACAAATCACTCCCTCATCAACGTTGCTACACCTGCAAACATTTCTAGTGTTGACCTGGCCGACCATTCCAGTTGGTGCCAGCCTTTGGAACCCACCAGGTTCGGATGCTTTTGAAATGAGACAAAACCAGGGTTCCCAGCACTCTGATTGGTGACACGGTTTGTATCTGACACCCACAAGAGGGTTAATGATCTCCCAGAGGCTGCTGGGAAATGTTTAACAGCATCCTGCCATTAGATTATGCTCCCTCAGTGAGGATGTCCTGAGTAGGATGTTGTGCTTTTATCTGGTGTCCCGTTGGCTGGGGGGTATTGTCACTTTGAGCTTGGGTGGAGCTCAGTCTGAACTGGTTGTTTCTGGTTTATAGTAAAAATAAACACACATGTAGTACTGTCCTGAATCCACAGGCAGCAAAGTGCCAGTGGGCTGGCATGGTCCCTTTGATACCGATGGGAGAAAACAAGGCAGAGACAGGTGGTGACTTGCCAGAGGCCATATAGTCAGTCAGTGGCAAAGCCACGAATAGAACGAACTCCCAGTCAAGTGCCCTGTCCACCAGACCATGCTGCCTCCCAGCTTAGGAAACTCTCTTGCTTCATCCAGCTTGTCCAGATCAAACTTTGGGGTGTTCGAAATCCAGATGTGGCTCCAGATCTAGTTCCAGAACGTGGCCTGGTCCCTTTCTCTCCTTGCTTGCTTGGCTCTGCTAAGTTAGTTGTATGGATTGGAAATGTCGCTACAATATGAATGATTTGTTGGAACACGTGTCTAGGGGAACACATGCCGGTTACAAACCATAACCCAGTTTGCTCCCCCTTTGAGCTCTCCAAATCCAGCGTATCTTGCAGCACGTGTGTTTCTTCCCAGGCTGCGAGCTTCTTCACACGCCATTCGCCTGCTGTCACCCCCGGCCGCTCTGCAACAGCACGGGTCGCTGCCCCAGCGGGCAGCAGTGGTGCCCACTGAGAGAAGGCTGCTTGAACATCTCCAGTCCTTGCAGCTCTTATGCCTTTGAGAATGTGACTTCCAGCATCCTGCCCATCCGAAACCCCCCACGTTACAGCGGGACCCCGCCCTTCTACCAGCCAGTGGCTGACTTCCCCCTGCTCCTCGCTCCCAGCAGCACAAACAGGCATGTCCAGGTAAGTGCTCTCAGGACCTTATTCTGCTGCATCTTCTCTCCCACCTTCTACTGCCCCGTCATCTCCTGCCCTTTCTTCCAAGTGTGTGTGTGTGCGTGTGTGTGTGTGTAAATCCCACTGTGACACCATGATGAGTCTTTGTGGTGATGTGTAATTCAGGCCACATCATCATGTTGAGACACACCGTCACTCTGTGTCAACACCACGTGGTGGTGTGAAGAGACAACCCTCGCACTTGCATTGCGATGCCTGAAATGAACTCTGGGATGGACCCAGGAAAATGAAGGTGTGTCCCAGGAATTTTGGCCAGCCCTGTGACTCTCCTTCCCCTGGCTTCTCCTTTCCTGCTCTCCCCTGATTCCTCCTCCTTTCTTTGTGCTCTCTTCTCTACCACTAACGTGGGGAGGCAGGATGTTTCATGGAGACTAGGCGCAGGCCGGGGTCTGGTTACAGCAGAGGCTGTGGTTGCAATGGGAGACGACTCTTTCTGCGTGTTTCAGGTTCTCCTGCCTAGAGAGGAGATCAGCGTGTCTCCGGACGACATTATCGGAATACAGCATAACGCAGAGGTGAGCTCCCTCCTTCGGTGCCGGCAGCACTCCCATTCCCCCTGGCGGCAGAGCTATATCAGCCTCGCGAAGGCTGGCTGGTGGGAGGGAAGCATCAGCAGCTTTACCAGCCCCACCTGGGTGGACCATGTCGTCTGTGACCTCCGAGTGACCTTTGTGGGCAAGACCCGGAGCTTTGCAGCCACACCACGGCTGGCCAGGCATTTGGCACACGGGGCGCACACCTACACGGCAACGGTGAGGAATGCGGTCAGCAGCAGGCAGGTGAACTGCACGGTGGAGGTGCAGACCAAGGTCAGTGGGCTGCAGATTATCCACCCGACACCGGTCAGCGGGAAGCTCAATGTGGCCACCAAGAGAGAGACTCTGATTGTCATCAAGATTCTCTCCGGCTGTAATGCCATGGCTCGCTGGATGGCACCCGTGGGTAAGGCTGGGGTGTTGTTTGAGGCCACCTGCCCGGGCAGCATTGTAGCACATGTCCCCGCCTGCCACAGAGACACTGCAGATACCTGGTTCTCCTCGGCCCTGCTTCGCATGGAGGAGCCGAGAATGGAGATGCTGAATGTGCTGGTGTCCAATGAGATCAGCTCCCAGAAGCTGTCGGTGAAGATCCAGTCATACAATGCCATCGAAGGGCTCCGGGTGGTGCCGCCTGGCCCCCGCAGGATGCTAGTGGATGTGTCTCAGGTAGGTCATCTTGCTGCAGTTATCACGGCTGGGTTATCATCAAGGGTATCCCTCCAACATCTCTGGCCCCGCTGCCACCCCGTCACCCTATTGGATGCTGGCATATGGGCTGCCTGATGGTTTTACTATAACACCAAACCTATGGTCACGCAGCTGCAAGATGAACCTGTCCTCATCTAGCTGAAGCTTCCAAGAAGGGTAGCCCCAGAGCCTGTCCTACCCTCCCTCAGGATGCACGGGGGCCCCAAAAGCCAGGCTAGCATGGGGCATTGTGTGTCTCACCTCCCTGCTTCAGTGTCAGGGAGCCGGCTGTGTTACGTCCATTGCATGGCTGCTGGGGAGCAGGCAAATGCCGATGTTCCCTGTGGGTGAAGTCTTCCATCCCTTTGCTTTAGGCCTGTTGGCACTTTCCACCCCTTAGCCCTACTCAACACAACCAGGAGGAAGCAATCTGAGCCCAGCCCATAGGTCTGCTGTAAACTGCTGATTGTTTTGCTTGGCAGGTGTTCTCCGCAGAGCTGACCCAGGGCTCCTCTGTCTCCTACAACTGGGTCATCGACAACATGGACATGTTCGCCTACAATGGACAGACCTACAGCGTCAAGTTCAAGAGGCCTGCCACATACCAGCTGAAGGTGAGCACGCGTGAGAACCAACCCTAGGTTCCTTCAGCTGTGGCCCAGATCATAAAGCAAGGGAAGAGTGTCTCGGAGTCAGAACAAGGAACTGGGGAGTCAGGGCTCCCGGGTGCCTTTTCTCGCTCTGCCACTGCTGTGCTGTGTGACTTTCAATGAGAGACTCTGTGCTTTAGGTTCTCCGCTTGTAAAAGGGAGGCGGTAATTCATATCCCCCTCACCGGCCGGTTTGGAAGGGGTTAAATGTTTATAAAATGCTAGGAGACCCTTCAGTCAGGAGCACCGTATTAGTCCCCGCCCCCAGAGGGGTACTTTTGGGAGGAATGACGGATAGGCAGACAAATGTGCAAATTATTATTAAAATCAAAACACAAGGGTGTAGAAACCTGTTTGTTCAGCCGAAGGCCTGGCAGGACTCAAGACACATCAGGCAGAAGCACGGAACAGCCGCTGTCAAACAGTAGCAGCTTGACTCAGGACTCTGTACTCTACACACTTGCCCCAGTTGCTTTTCCCCCACGGAGACTTAACTTCTGATGGGAGTCATTGTATGCTCCACTCTGCCGCCGCTGAGTTGCCAGAGGGTGCTGTGTGGGCAGTGATTAGCCGCCATTGCACATCTCCGTGTGTTGCATTTTCCTGACCGTCAGGCCAACGTCTGTTCCTGGCTCCGGTCCCCACTCTCCCTGTGCTCCCAATGAGAACATCACCGCAGTGCTACCATTCCCTGGACCTCTTCCCCCAACATGGGCGGCAGGATGCACTATGCTGGGAATCAGGGGAGCGTGTAACATGGGTGGGGCGAGTCGCATGGGAATGCGTTGCAGCCAGGGTCTGTGAGACAAACCAAGGGGGGAGGAGAATCCGTGGTCATGGTACTGTGGGGTGGGAGGCATCGACGGTCTTGGTGGAGTGGGCGGGGAGGTCAGAGGTCTGGAGTAGATGGGGAGTCGGAAGAAGGGAATGCCGTCTGTTCAAATTTCTTTGCGTGGTTGATGCCCTTCTGTTCCTTCTGCACAGCTGCGAGCTGAGAACCCTGTGAGTTCGGAGATGGTGGAAGTGGCGCTGACAGCCGAGGCTATGAATCCACTAGCCAACCCTGAGATATTGGGGCTCCCTGGGGTGGTGGCAGTTGACACCCTCCAGACTTTGGTGTTCAGGGTGGAAGTGGACACTGCCATGGAAGTCACTGTGAGGTGAGAGTCCCATGGAGTCCAAGAAAGGAGAATTCCTCCCGCAGACTAATGTGGTCTGATCCCAGAGCGGATCACCAAGGAACTTCCTAGAGAGACCAGCCTTCACGGGCAGCACTCCTTGTACCATCTGCTGACATCCTGTTTCAGTGCCTCTTTATGTGTGATCTCTGACAGGAGTCCTTTCTCCCCCGCAGCTGGGTCAAGGCTGTAAAGGGGTATTCTAAGAGGTGGCAGGTTGGAACTGGTATCTCTCATCAGGAATGAGGAACCAAGGTGGGATATGTGGAGATTATTCAAGGGGTGAAAATAGAATTGTAAAACTTGGCTGGGTTTGAGATCCACCCCCAATGGGCTTAAGTTACCAGAGGCTCTGGTGAGAAATGTTCGCAGGTGATGTGGCGTTGGAGGGCCTTGGCCAGCTATGTCAGTAAATGCCAAAAGGAGGCTCTCTAGGCAACAACTTTCTGCAAAGCCCACACCACAAACTAGGCAGAGACTGAGCTGGAAAAGATGCACTGATAGTGGGACATAAGAATTGCCAAGTCAGATCAGATGCGAGGTCCGTCTCGCCCAGCCTCCTGTCTTCAGAGAAAGGTGCAAAAAACCCAACCCCACTGTAGCCGATGTGAGATAATCTGTTTTCTCCCCTGATGTTGGATTTCTTCCTGATCCTTTCTAGATAAAGACTGGCTTTAGCCTTGAAACATGAGCTTTAATGTCCCTTCCAAAATGTACATTTGCATTTGTTGTTCTAACGCTGAGTATTCATGATATTCACACAACTGCCCAGTCTCTGAACCAGACCCCTGTCTGTGAGATGGAGCTGTTTCTCTTTGCAGGTGGGGCTTTGGGGATGGCAGCCCGGAGGTGGAGAGCCTCTTGTCTCCCCCCTACGATTCTCAGCTGTCACGTCCAGATCCACAGGGAGAGAGGGTCCAGGTGCTGGCCAGAGTGACCCACACGTACACTCAACCAGGTAAGAAAGGGGCTGATCCTGAGGGGTCACCTGGGCTCAGAAGGGCTCTTAGTCCACGAGTGGGAGAGGGAGAGAGAATGGGAAAGGAAGACAGAAGGATGATGGGAGAGAGATACCGTCTCAATTATAGTTCAAATGAGTACAGAGAAATAGCCTGAGCACAATGGGAGTGACACATTCTCTCTCTCTAGGCACAAGAGTCCTAGAAACCCCGGTTCCTTCCCACACTGCCTTTCTTCTCTGCTTCCACAGGTGACTACTCAGTGACCGCAGAGGCCGTCAACAAATACGATCGAGTGGAGCGGGTGGCCAAAGTCCGTGCGGTCTGCCCTATAGCTTCCGTGACCATTCTGGTGACTCCAGCCTCCCCGCTGGTGAACGAGGTGACCCAGTTCGAGGCGTTACCCCGCCCTTCCCCCTACGGCATTGTTTACTCCTGGAACTTCAATGATGGCTCTCCCACGCAGGAGGGAGTGAATTTGTTGGTGCGCCACCGCTTTGAGAAGAGCGGGGTTTACAACGTAGTGCTGCGGGCCAACAACAGCCTCAGTGAGGTGCCGTCTGACGTGGCTGTGATGGTCAGTGAAGGTGTCACGGGTCTCCGCTTGGTGGCCAGCGGACCTACTGAGCTGGGTTCAGCCACAGTTGTCAGTGCCGTGTTGGCCTCTGGCACAGATGTCCTGTGGACTTTTAACATGGGGGACGGGTTCATCTACAGCAACCTGAATCTAAGCTTCATCTCTCACACCTTCGCCAAGGAAGGCAACTACACGGTGACGGTGATGGCTCACAATGCCGCCACCTCTGCCCGTGTCTCCACCATTGCAGAGGTGTACCGGCTTCAGATCACCAACATCCTAGCACCCAACTGTCTCTCCAGTGGGGAACGGACTCCCTTCCAAGCAGTGGTAACGGGGCCGAGCCAAGGAGTTCAGTTCTGCTGGGATTTCCAAGATGGCAACCCCCCTTCTGTTGGGGACGGGGACCCCACGGTCTTTCACAGCTACCCAGCAGCGGGGAGCTACCAGCTGAACCTGACTGTACGTGGCACAGTAAGCACCACCTCTCGCCAACTGGCCATCTGCGTGGAGGATCGGATCCGGTCGGTTAAGCTGACGGCACCGACGCTGGCTTTAGCTTTAGGGGAACCCACGTGCTTCCAGGCTGAGGTTGTTCCAGTGCCAGACCCCCAGCACCAATATCGGTACCACTGGGATTTTGGTGTTGGTGAGGACCCAGTGACCTCGGGGTCTCCAGAAATCACGTTCACCTACCTGGAGGGAGGATCATACCGGGTGACAGTGACTGTATGGAACACGGTGAGCCGGCAAAATGCCTCAGTTGATATCCTGGCTCAGAGGGCGATTGGCACCATCTCCATTCTCCACAGCGGTGAAACGGGGAGCTTTCTGGCACTGGGCACCTCCTACCTCTTTATGGCTGAGGTCCCCTGGGACAGTGCGGCCACCTTCCTGTGGAACTTTGGAGACCATTCTCCCCCGCAGGTAGGTCAGAGCACTTCCCACACCTACCGCGGAGCCGGAGACATCACCGTCACCGTGACCGGAGAGAACCAGGTCAGCCATAGAAACTCCTCGCTCAACATGACGGTCCTGGCCCCGGTGCAGCTGCTGACTCTGAGCACTGAGTGGCCAGTCTGTGAAGTCAGGCAGGAGGTCACCTTCCACGCCTCCCTAGCATCAGGAGACCAGGTGCGCTACCTCTGGGCTATTGGAGAGCCACGTGGCTTTCAGAAGGGGGCCGCCACTTTCTCCCACGCCTTCCCTGCCACCGGCGTCTTCATGGTTTTTGTCGCAGCTGAGAATGCAGTGAGCACGGAGAAGGCGAATGTCACTATTGAGGTCCAGGAGCGAGCCCAGGGGGTTCAGATCCACAGCAGGAACATGGTGCAGGGCAGGTACCTGGCCTCTGCCGAGCCCTTTACGCTGACCGCCGAGGTTACCCAGGGCTCCAACCTCACCTTCCGCTGGGTGATTTCTCGAGGGCTGCGCCGAGTGTTCACCGCTACGGGACAGTCGCTCACGTACTGTTACAATGCGAGTGGGGAGCTGCTGGTAGAGGTGAGAGCTGGGAATGTGCTGGGAGAGGCGTCTGCTGGCCTCGCCCTGCAGGTGGTGGCGAGAGCCTGCGGTGTGAAGGTCCGGGCTGCCAGCGACAGCGTGGCTGTGGGAAAGCCAGTGAACCTGTCTGTCTCTGTGGCCTCTGGGACTCATTTGCTCTATTCCTGGCACGTTGAGGAACATGCCCAGCCCCTGCTCACCAACTCCTCCTCTCTGTCCTACGCTTACTCCACTCTGGGCTCCAAGCTGGTGTTCGTCACCGTCTCCAACGTCCTCGGTTCCAGCAACGGCTCCACAGAGCTGAGAGTCCAGGAGCCCGTTTCCAGGGTGAGCTTCACAGTGGAAGGAAGCTCTCTCCCCTTCTTCTTGATGTCAGACACCTCTAGGCAGCTCTGGGGCTCGGTGGCTGCAGGCTCTGATGTCAAGTGGGAGTGGCAGCTGCGGGGGAAGGAGAAGCAGCAGCTCTTCTGTGGACAGAACGTCTCCTGCAAATTCAGTGCGGCTGGAGTCTACCAGGTGGACCTCCGAGCCTGGAACGATGTCAGTGAGGACACAGTCCAGCATCCTGTGGCCGTCCAAGATCCCGTGGCCGGGCTGGCAGTGGAAGTGGACAAGCAGGACGTGTGCACCGATGACAGGGTAGTCTTCACGCTGCACACCCAGAGGGGCACGAATGTGAGCTTTGCTCTCACCATCCCCTCTTTGGGGCTCAGCCTGGATGTCCGCGGAGGAACGCATCACTTCTCTTTCCCAGCGGCGGGTTCTCATCGGGTGCTGGCGTCGGCCTCCAACAACGTCAGCGTGCAGCTGGCCTCCGTTGTGGTGCAGGTGCTGGAGAAGGTTCGGGGGCTGCACATCCCCAATTGCTGCCCAGCCGTCCTGGAGTCCAACAAGGAGCTGGCGCTCATGGCACAGGTGCGAGCTGGGGAGAATGTCACCTTCTTCTGGATCTTTCACCTCCCTGGGCACCCTGCCTATAAAGCAGCAGGCCAGCAGGTTGGGTACATGCCATCCGGAGCAGGTAACCTGACCATTCACGTAGAGGCCAGTAACCTGTTCTGTGCCGCGTCTCTGACGGTGACTGTGGCCCTGCAGGTGCCCATAGAGGCAGCCACCTTGTCCAGCAATGGGACTGGGGCTTTCCTCAATCAGACGGTGGCATTTGACTTGGCGGTCATGGGTGGCAGCGATCTCCGCTCCGTGTGGAAGTTCGGGGACTCAGAGGAGACCTTTGCCGGCAGCGGGGACAAGAGGATGCTTCACCGTTATGTCCGTGCTGGGGATTTCTTAGTGGAGGTGAAAATCTACAATGAGGTCAGCTTTGTCCTGGTGCAGATGACGGTCACCGTGCGGGAGCTGGGGTGTGACAGCCCCATGGTGAGGCTGGTGGAGCCGCCCTCATCTGTCCCCAGATCCCGCACCAGCTACTTCGAGGCCAGCGTAGACCTGAAGGGCTGCACGGCCTACAAGGCCCTGTATCTCTGGGAGGTTTTCAGCAGCCCTAGCTGCGAGCACCTGGCTGAGGCTGACCAGGTGCCTCTGCAGCACACGGACCTGCTCACCCCATCACTCATGCTCCGCAAGCTCTCGCTGGACATCGGCACCCACTGCTTGCGCTTCACTGCCTCCCTCCAGCACACCCCTCTGGCCCGGACGCTTTCCCTGCTCATCACCGTCATCCCCAGCAAGTTGGTTCCCTTCATCCGAGGCGGGTCGTGGAGGAGCTGGTCTGCCCAATTGGACCTGGTTCTGGATGGCAGCGGGTCGTACGATCCTGACGTGGGGAGGGACGCAGACCCCTCCCTGGAATATCACTGGGGCTGTGAGGTAACAAAGGGAACCCAGCAGGAGTGCCTGTCATCACTCACCTCCGCTCGCCTGTGGGAGGGGCTGGAGCTCTGAGTGCCCTGGGGCAGAGGGGGTTGGATCAGAGTCTAGGGGAGGGCAGGTGCCTTCTTTGGAGGATACTGTGTAACTCCAAACCCCCCCACCTCACAGCTCCCCACTTCTTCATCCCACGCCCGCCCCCACTGATCACTCAATCCGCAGCCTGCTGTCCAGGGTCCGTCAGTCCTCCCGCTCAGGCGTGGGACAGGGACAGATAGCCCAGGAGTGAGTTAATCAGGTCTCTCTGTGTGTCTCCCACTCAGAATGTGTCCTCGCCCTGGTGTGCCCCACCTCGCCTGCAGGGAGGGGCCAGCGTCACCGTTCCCCGCACTGTGCTCTGCAGAGGCACTGGCTATCGCTTCATTCTCACTGTGAAGAAGCCGGGGAAGGAACCAGTCTCTGTGGCCCAGATGGTGAGCTTCGAGTGGGGAGGGGTCAGTCTGGGGAAGGACGCTGAGGGACCAGACCCTCAGTCTCACTGGCACAGAGCCAGCCCCGTCACGGAGGCATATTGCCTTCTCAGCAGGAACGTGTGGGCAACGACCCCTCACTGAGCTTTGGGGCTGCTCAAGGAATGGGGTTACAGCTTGGAAGTGCGTGGATTGGTCCATGTGCCTTCAGTGCTGGGCAGATACCAGCCAGCAGCCGTGTGGTTATGCTGCCACCCTGGCACCTGACCCCAGCCCCAGTGCCTGGGCCTTGTGTCTCCCGCTTTGGGTGCCAGGCACAGTCACCTGTCACCAAGGGCTCACGCCCTGTGTCCCAGGAGCTCATCCCCTCTATTGCATTGGGGCTGCTCCGTTTCCACAGAGGTGTACGTCAGGGGAGGGCTGTTTTCCTATGTGGTTTGAATGATCCTGCCGTCCACCTGCAGGTTTGGATCGAGGCCGGCCAGATCCTGCCCGTGACCATCGAGTGCCGTTCTTGCAGCGCCCTGTCGAGCTATGAAATCAGCAGGAGCGTCCACGTCACTCTGGCCGGACAGTGCCAGAGCTGTGACAACAGGACCATAGTGAGATTTGCTTTGCTGATGCATGAAAAGTCCCGTACGGGGCCACTTGTACTTTGCTCACACCCCAGCTCCTGCCACTTGGGAGGAGGTCTGGTGGTTTGACTTTAACGCGCACCCCAGTGGAGAGATCCCCGCTCTCCAAGCACTGCTCTCCCCCCACCCCCATTCCTTGCCCCATAAATGCCCGTAGGCTCATGGTGCTGCTTTGAGCTTACAGTTACGAGTGACCCTGCACTGACCGGAATAGCCAGCTGATCTGTGGAGCTTGAGGGAACGTGAACTCTGATTAGCCGTACTCGAGGTGCTCCGGCCCATGAGGAAAGGGGGTGTTACTGGGGAAGGGGTGCTGGGAGATAACTCAGAGAGGATAAATCTTACAGCAGAAGGAATGGGTTGAGTGACTAGACCAGGAAACTGGAAGGCAGGACTTCTGGGTTCTAGTTCTGACTCTCTGGGTGACCTTGGTCAAGTGATTTAACCTCTCTGTGCCTCAGATTTCCCCTCTTTAATTTTAGGGATAATGTGCCAGCCGGGTGCTGTGAGGCTCCGTGCATTGGGATTTGTCAGCTCTGGGAAAGGCTTGGATGATGGGCACTACAGAAGGGCCAGCCTGGTTCTCTGGGCACCCCTATTGGGCTGCTGTCTCACCCATGTCCCTCTCTTTGACCCTTGCAGTACAAGTGGACGGCTCAGAGTTCAGATGGACAACCTTTGACCCTGGACCATGTGACCACCTCCACGGGGGACTCGAACCGGGACCTGGTGATCAGACAAGGGGTCCTGCGGGATGGGGTGAATTACTCTTTCACGCTGTCAGCCTCCCAGCCTGGCGGGCAGCTGCAGGGGGGATCCAGCATCACTCTGACTCCCAACAACCCGCCCAGGGGAGGGGTCTGCACCCTGACACCTGAACACGACCTCTACCTCCTGGAGACCCTGGTCTCATACCAGTGCACAGGTAACTCTGCCAGGGCATCCTTTGGGCAGCTGCCCCCCACGCACGCACAGGGCAGAAGTTGGTCATTTGGACACCAAAGAGTACACAGTGCCATCGAAAAGGGAGAAGCTCCCAGCCCTGTGCAATGTATGTGGGAGGGTGAGAGGGATATTCAGTCCGCGTCCCCGGTACAAAGCCCCCAGGGTGGGAGCGAATGGGCATGCTGACGATGCACCTGGCCTGGCTAACTGTGACTATGGCAAGGTGCGGATCTGGGGTCTGTGCGCACAATAATAGATAGACTCTCAGGGCCTCGGGAGGTGACAGAGTCTCTGGGGCCGGCTGCCAGCCTTCTGCACTCGCCTGGTTAAGCCAGGTGATTTTGACATGCTCTCGGTGCTCCGTATTGCAACATATGTTTGCAATAGCTGCAGAGCCCGACGCGGCACTGGGAACACAGGGAGGCCTGAGGCTGAGAGTCCTGCCAAGAGAGGAGGGAGGAATCAGTTTGGCTGCGGGCCAGGGGATTTGGCAGGTCGCACATGCAACCATGGCCTGAAGGAGCCCAAGAGGCAGTGACTGGGCGGGTGCCCGTGTTCTGGACTCCCAGCTAAGTCACACTCGCTCTTCCTCCATCCACGTCTCCCTCCCCTGCTCTCTCAGGCTGGGTGGATGAAGACAGCAGCCCAGTGCAGCTGATTTACACCCTGATTGCTGAAAGGTGTCCCCCCGACGGCAGGCACTGCCAGCACTTCTGCCTCTACCGCGGGATCAAATCTTCCTTCGGCACCTTCCTCCCTGCGGCCACAGGTGGCAGGCGCACCGCTGTCAATGTCCTGGTTGAGCTGGAGGACTCGCAGGGGGCGAAGACCCTGGCCCTGAATCGGTGAGTGTGGGCAGATCCAGGAGGGGCGCGCACGAGGAGATGAGCCTGGCCGGTGTTCGGCACAGGTGTGCATCCTGGAAGCTGAAAGATCAGAGAGGCAGCCAATAGTGTCTTTGGACTATGCTTTGGATTCGAAAGTGGCTCCACTGATGGGTCCAAAGCTCCCACTGTCCCCGGCTGCTGGGAGGAATGAAGCCTTTGGAGTTGGCTGGGATAACTTTATTTCCTTCCTTCCTTCCAGGACCCTGCCCCTTGCCATGCCGGTCCTCCCGGCGGGCTTCCCGACCGTCACCAGCTGGCTGAAGAACAAGAGCCAGTCAGAACTGTGGGGTGTGGTCCAGCAGGGCAATCCCCAGGAGGTGATCCCATACTCCCTGGCCCTCATCACCGTGCTGAATCAGGTAAGGGCTCCGCTGCGGTAACCCCTTCTTCCCTGACACCTGCACACACACACACGTGCTTGACCTTTGCACGTGCATGCACACGCCCATCCCCTCTCCCAGCAGAAGTGCCTCGCTCACGCGTGCTCGTGTGTGTGTGTGTGTGTGTGCTCCAGAACTCGGGCAGCCAGGGCAATGAGGAGGAGCTGAGGGACCGGATCTCCATCCGCAGCAACGTCACCGCCGCCCTGGCCTCCCTCAATATCTCCAGTGTGAAGGAGGTTGCCCAGCTGAGCGCGGCGCTGCAGCAGTGTGTGGTAGGACCTGGCTCTTGTCTCTTTTCCCCTGACTGTCACTCCCGTGGCGGCAGATAGGCTCCTTGCTTTGAGGAAAGCCCCTTCTCCTCAGCCTCCCTTTCCTCGCTGTCTGCCTCCGTTTTCCCATGCACCAGACTGAAAATGTGCCCCTTTGGGTGGGTGTGACTAGCCCCCTGGTCCCCCCCATGTGCTCGCAAAGCCCCCTGGTATGGAGCTGTTTGTCGTGGAGGCAGGGCCTCCTCTGGGACAGCTGCCTAAGGAATGGGCGGAGGGGGAATCCGGGAGCCCAGTGCCCCCCAACCTCCTCCCATCGGGGTGAAAGAGCAGGGGGCAGAAGAAGAGGGACAAGAGAGTATGTGGTGATGGCTCCTGCTGCCTGGGTCAGTGGAGAGTCGGAGAGAGGCCTGGGAGACAGAGAAGTGAGCATGTCCTGCTGGCACCCTGTTGCAGGGCGGGCAGACTGGGTAGGGCTATAGGGACAGGGAGGGGCGCTGCAATGGTGGGTGCTCTCTCAACGCCTCCCCGTCTTAGACGGAAGAAGGGAGGAGTGGAGTGGGGTGGGGAGATTGGCAGGTCTCGGCTGGCTGCGGCGGTGACGGAGAGTGGGAGTCAGGGGCGAGCAAAGTCTGCGGGATACGGCCGTGATAGGGGGAGAGTGAGGTGGGGAAGCTGAGGCAGGTAGGACAGATCTGCTGGAGTGTGACCTGGGGGCCCCCCTTTCCCATCCTCAGGCGTTCCCAGGAGAGCTCAGCCCCGAGAGCCAGGCCAGGACCCTGGCAGCAGCCCAGAGAATGATTGAAGTCATCAGCTCGGAGACGGAGGAGGGTCACGAGACACCCACCTCCGCCGGCAACAGCATCCTGGGGATTCTGGGTAAGCAACGAGCCACCTCAGCGTGATAGGGCGGGACTGGGGCGTGGGAGGCAGCAGGGCCGTATCCCTGGGAGTCCATGACTCTGCCCTCTTGCCACCGACTCCCCCAGTGTCTTGGGCAGCTCTCTGACCCAGTAGCAGCCCAGCTCTAAGTGCCTCAGTCAGGCTCGGTGATTTTGGGTGCTGCAGATGTGGCCTTGAGGACACAGCAGCCTTCTGCTTCCCGGACCGTCGTTCTCAGCAGCCTTGCCAGGCCTGAGGTGAAGTCTGACACTAAGGGGCTCTGTGCTGCTGGTGGGGCTGCTGCCCTAGTGAAGGGAGATGTGAGGACAGGTGGGGCCGTGGGAGGAACCGGGGAAGCAGCAGGACTGTAACCGAGGGGTGTGAAATCTTTCCCAGGGAGCACATTATCAGCACTGGACACGGCCCCCCACCCACCTCTGTCTGGGGCCCCTGGTCTCAGCACGGCCTTGACCGCCTTCAACCTCACCCGGGCCCTGATGAAGTCCCTGATGAGGTCCCGGGTCCTGAATGAGGAGACCTTGTCGCTGTCTGTCTCGGAGATCCGCACACAGGGCAAGAGGGCCGACTCCCCCAACCTGCTGTGCCAGGCGCCCTCTGAGCGGTGTCTCTTCTCCGTGCCCAGCACGGTGGCCGGGCAGCTGGCAGGGAGCCAGGAGGTGGTGCAGGTGCTCATGGACATCTCCGTCAACCCTTTCCCGTTCAACTACTACGCCAACTCCTCCATCTCCACCCGCCTGGCGCTGCTGGAGTTCACCACTCCTGGAGGGGCGCCCATCCCAGTCTCCAACCTGGCCGGGGAGAGGGCTATCGGGCTGAGGCTGCCGACGGGGCAGCAGGAGCAGCGGACCTCTCCTCCAACGCTCATCCTCCTCCCTCCTGGGGAGTCAGTCAATTTCACAGTGAGGGCCTCAGCGGGAAGCCACGCTGAGGGGGTGCACATCCGTGTTGGCGTCACTGTGCAGGAGGGTGAGTCGTTAGCAGGACAAAGAGCTGCTCGTGGTCTGAGATGGGCAGAGCTTTGTCCAGCTAGTGGAGGGGGGCAGTTTGATGCAGATTAGCACTGGGGTTCCCTCTTCCTCTTGCATAGAGGCACCATGACCCTCAGCTACGGCCTGGGGGACAATAGGGATCCGAGTGATAGCCAGAGACTCTCCACAAGCTGCCCTTTAGGACTCATAGAGCCCGTTTGTAGGCAAGCCCCTAGGGGGCGAGACAGCCACAAACCCTGGAACGAGCCTGATGCCATCAGCAGAGGGCAGTGATCCACCAGTTCACACACATGCCCTCTGGTGCATGCTGGAGTGCAAATGGAGGCTACAAGTGACATGGGTTTGGTGACTCGCAGTCAGCTCAGTTTGTTGCTTTTCTCCGCATCAAACACCCAGATTCTCATTCGGGTGAGGGAAGTGGCCCTTCCAGATCAGTCCCCTTCCTTGCTGCTGTGCCCTTCCGAAGCACAGATTCCCCATGCCCAGGTAAATAAGTGCCAGATCTGGCTGAATATTTCAAACCCACAGGGAGTGACCGTCCCTCTCCTTACAGGTTTTGACCCTAGCCAGGAGAGCGAGCCCTCGATCCATTTCTATGGGCACTACACCCCGGTTCCCAATGAGTTCCACTACGCCTGGAAGGAAGAAATCATCTTTGACAGCCTGCAAGGAGGCAGCAGCGGGGAGGTCACCATCTTGCTTTCATCTCCGTGAGTATCCATTCACCCCCTGAGCTGGAATTTGCAGGTTCCTTCCTGCAGCATTGCTCCCTGGGGTTTGAGGGCTTCACCCGCCTTATGGACGGGGCCTGGGGGGGAGGGAATAATTGGTGTCTGTGAGAAACAGCTGACTCTTGCAGTGTGCCTTCCCAACACAACATCAGAGCCCGCCTTCTGAAGGGGATGAGCCCAGAGGGTGCAGTGACCCAGTCCAGGGCAGCAAAGGGAATCCATTCCCTGTGCAAAAAGACACTACTTCATTGGAGAGCTTTCCTCTCCGGGAAGGATTAGCAGGGTATTTGGGAGCTAAGGCAGAGGGGAAGATCCATAGCTCTTAACCACTATAGGGCAACAACCTAAGTGCACACAGCTGTGATGTCACTTTGCTTGGGTTGTACGGTGCACCCCTTTTCCACTGGCTTTGTGGAGCCTGAGGATGGGGTTTAAGGGGCCCTCTGCAAAGTCAGGTGTGGGGGTGGGGGGAAGGCAGATGCCCACTGTGTGGTACATTTGGGGTGCGGTGGGGGCCAGTCAGGGTGCCTGGCATCGCTCCAGGGAGCATCAGCAGGGCTTGGAGGAGCTCAGAGTGCTGCCGTTGGGCAGGGCTGGGGGTTTGGATCGGGGGCTTTTGGCATGGGGTATGGAGGTGCAGGATGGGAGTCAGAAGGTTGGATCCCTGTGTTAACGTTTGCTAACCAGGCCAGCAGGTTGGGGAGCTCATAGGCACAGCAGGCAGGGAAAGTGTGATCACAACATGGGGCCGGTGCAGCCCCACACGTGGAGTATGGCTGAGGCCAGCCCTGCTTGCGGGACTTGCCTGATGGTAGCCCAGCGTCCTGGCTGAATCCCGGGGATCTATGTTGTGCCACATTCCTCCTGCAAAAAGAAAAAGAGTACTTGTGGCACCTTAGAGACTAACCAATTTATTTTAGCATGAGCTTTCGTGAGCTACAGCTCACTTCATAGTGAGCTGTAGCTCACGAAAGCTCATGCTAAAATAATTTGGTTAGTCTCTAAGGTGCCACAAGTACTCCTTTTCTTTTTGCGAATACAGACTAACACGGCTGTTACTCTGATTCCTCCTGCAGTTTGCTTTAGATCCGCTGTCCTTCACTTCCTGTCCTAAACTGTGCATCTGTCATGGTAAACAGTGGCTGCATCCTGCCCCAGCGGGGGCTGCACTTCAGTGGTGTGTGAAGTCTGTAAGGGGGGGCGTTGGCATCCTTTGTATTGAGTGGTGTTACTGAACCGTAAGCTCACCCCTGTGCTGTCCCCTCTCCCTTCCAGCCACCGCTTCAACGGGACGCTCCGTGACTATCACGTCAACATCACCAACCGCTTCTCCCAGGCACCCGTCAGCGCCGCAGTCACGGTCTTTGCCAGCCTCTGCCAGTACTTCCACTTCCCCAGCATGCAATGGAGCACAGAGGGCCTGAGGCCGACAGCCGCCACCAGCCAGAAGGAGATTGTGTGCCTGACAGAACATCTCACCGTCTTCGGAGCCAGTCTCTTTGTGCCACCTCACAGCATCCTCTTCCTGCCCCCGGTAAGCCGGGCCTGGCTGTCCCGGGTATGCAAGGAGGAGATGGTTGGTTACTGTCCCTGTCAGTGTAATGGTGACAGCTGGCATCTTGGCCAGCACCCGGGGACCTCCAGAGCTAAAGCTGCACTTCTGCAGCTTGAGCTGATGAGCCAGGCTGGGGCTGTCGCAGCTCCTATCGTCTGTGGCTATGATGGGGAGCACGTAACACACACGGACCAGTGACTGCATTAGCGGCAGCCTGAGACCCTCTGCAGGCAGAACGCCCGTCAAAGGCAGTGCGGGCTTCCTGTGCGAAGAGCCAGGCTGTAGAAGCAGGAAGCCTGGTCTCCACACTGCGCGCTCGATCAATTGAGCCTTATGGAGTGTGCTATCCTGTAACTGTCTGCTCTCTCCCAGCGAGGAAGGACCTGGCTCACCTGGGTCTAGAACTGGTGGGGGGAGTGAAATTCTCCCCTGTGCAGAGGGGACTAGGCTAAGGGCTAGACACCACCTGAGCCAACGTATGCCCTGATTTGAAGACTTCAAGGAGACTTGAATGGTGCATAACAGGTCTTAGGCTGTGACGCCCCCACCCCCCAGTGAGTTTCCTCACCAAAGAGAGGGAGAGGGGAGATGATGAAGGGAAAGCAAGACTCCCTTGCGCAGTGATCAGCAGCTGGATATTGGCTAGGTCTGCCATGTTCGCATCCCGTGACTGAACATAAAGACCGACACTGTTGCCACCAGGCTCAGGTTCAAAGTCAGTTTGGTCTGTTGGAGAACAACTCGTCTCCTATTTGATCACGTCACCAGCAGAGACATGCATTACCAGATCTGTCTGAATAGCCACTCCTGCTCTGGGGTAGTGTTTTAGGGTCAGAGTTCCCCACTGCCCCATGCCCAGGAGCTTCCGTTTCCAAGTAAAACGAGCCGCTCTCTCATGGTCGAAGGTAGGAACTTGGAGGAAATATTCCCTCCTGGTCCTTCGGGGTTGTTTTCCTTTTAGTGCTCCCAGCACGCCAGATCTCCCTCTAACAGTGGTGGCCGTCGGTCCGCAGGAACCCACAGCTGCTCCATTCATTAATTTATCTGAAGGGGTTCAGGAGCCCAGATGCCAGGGTGATGGGCACGTTGGACTTGCTGTAATGACAATGAGGGTAGCACAGACGCTTCCTACCTCTTGCGTCTCCAGGGGCGGATGGGTGGGTAGCACCCGATGGAGCCCCCCTCCGCCTGCTTCTACCCTCACCTGTGTTGGGGTTTCAGAGCAAGCGCTCCAGGCAGGCTCCGCTGGTGGTGATTACCTGCTGCGTGCTCTTCGCCATCTACCTGGGGATGGTGCTGATCGCCCACAAGCTGGACGACATTGACATCACCCGAGTGGGCATCGTCCCTCGCTGCGGCCAGCCCGGACGGTACAAGTACTGGGTAATGGTGAAGACTGGCTGGAAAAGAGGGTCAGGTAGAGTGGGCGGACAGCCCATTCCGCTCCCGTCAAGGGCCGGATTGCAGGGGGTGGGGAGGAGCGATGTGAACCTTGAGGCAGGCAGCCCTGATCTAGAAAGCTTCTGGAGAGCAGAGGTTGATCTGCATGCTCCATCGTTCCAGCCCAGTGGCATCAGTCCCTCGATGGAGCTGTGTGCGCGAAAAGCCCAGAACGGAATGGGCCTACAGCATTAATTCCTCCCTCGCCCCAGGAGCGGTGGGCTGTCTCTGAAGCCAGGGGGCGTTCATTGGTGGAGCTGTGTATAGTGCACGTAGGGGGATAGACAGGAAAGGGGAGGCCCAGGATAGAATGAATTTGGAAACCATACATTTCCCCAATGCCTGTTCGAGTTTGCTCCTCTTTCAGGCAGCTAGACCAATGCCCCTCTCCCACACCGTCTGGAGGCATCCAATTGTGCGCACTTAAAGGCCGAAACATCTGTTGTGTCAGCCACTGGCAGCCAAGTTGGGTTGTGGTGGGACAAGGCGGGTCAATTCTGATGGGGATAATAGATACGTCAGCTATCACGTTACACGTCTCTTCTAGGTACCACTGCACATGTAGGGATCAGCTTATATGGGCTGAACAAAAGTGGCTCTCGCCACCTGGACAAGGGCTGGGCCTTCCAGAGAAACAGCCAGGATATTTTCCAGGTGGAGACTGACGCAAATCTGGGAGAGATCTGGAAGATCCGCATCTGGCATGACAACACTGGTAAGGCACACATCGGCCATGGATTTCTCCGCATAAACTCTGCACTGCTCTTGCCATGTTCTGGGATCAATGGGACACGTAGATTCTTTACGTGTCATTAAGGTTTCATTAGTAGTGATTAACTCTGTTAATTTTCAGACTAGCCTTTATGTCCCAGGGCGTGATTTTTCCAAAGTGACTAGAGATTTGGGGTGCCCTTAAATGAGCCTGATGTTTGGAAGCGCTGAGCACCTGCCTTCAGAAAGAGAGGCCCCCTTAAGGGGTCCCAATTGGGTGCCCAAAATCACAAGTCACTGCTAAAAATCTTGGCCACCCCAACTATAAAGGGTCAGATCCTCAGCTAGTGTCAGTCAGTGTATTCTATTGACTTCACGGGCGCTGGGCTGATTTCCACCAGCTGAGGGTCTGACCTAATAAAGTTTCCTTTAAACTGAAGCCACCAAATTCAGAGTTAAAGCTCAAATCCTATCCTTAATTTGTCTCATTGCACCTATAATTTAACAGCACATCTGGTATAAAGAGGCGCCCTCTGTTCTTTGCAAGCCATGTGCAGCCCGGTGGAATTGTGAACAGTGATTAGCTTGAGCCTTGAGTTACCCCGATTTTGTGCCTTGGAGCTGACCCATAGCATCAGGACACATTTTCGTGTTTAACTCCATCGCGCTTTCTCTTCCCTGGTTGTGGCCTGCACAGTGTGCATAATGTGTCTGGTACACACTTACATTTCAGAGCAAAACGATTCACTTTAATGACCCACACAAAAGGGTGAGGGATCAAAGGCAGCGGTGGTCTTACTAATTTATAAGCCAGCCCATCCCTCACTAGCAGTTCTACAGACACAGCTTTGGCTCAGTCCCAATAAAAGACAATTGCAAGCTAGAATGTTAATTACAACAACGTATCCATGTACTGTTACCATCATTCTATATTTGCATGATTGTAGCATCCACAGTGCACTAGCTGCTGTCCCACACATATTGGGTGAGATGCAGTTGCTGCTCCAGAGAACTCACAAACTAAGTTTCCAAGCGCTTCTGACCAAGAGGAACTCGGTAGCTCACGTAAAATAGGTTAGCCTCTGTACATCCGTCCTGAGAACTAATCAGCTCCTTAGCTCCTGGATTACGTTGCAAAGCACATATTGTAACAAGATGGCCATGGACTCCTGCCTCAGGTGAGAATGGGACAGAGGCTAGAGTTCTCTTCTCCATCTCCCTCCATTGGAGGATGACTGAGCAAAGAAGTGAGCAGCCAGGATGTAAATCCATTTGTAACTGGCCTGGGAAGGCAGTCATTAGAAACGCAGGTGCGTCATTCTCTCCTCCTCTGTGTCCCCAGGGCTGGACCCTTCCTGGTACCTGCAGCATGTCATTATCTGGGACAGACAGACCGACCATATGTATTTCTTCCTGGTGGACGACTGGCTGTCCGTGGAAAATGAGAAAAACGAAGGGCTGGTTGAAAAGGAAGTCTTGGCTGCATGTGAGCGTTGCCCCTGGGGCTATGTTCTAGAGGCAATCCAAAGAGTCCCTTAGCATTATTACGGCAGTAGCACCGGGAGGCCCTGACCCAGGTCAGGAGCCACTTTGCTTGGTGCTGCACAAACACACAGTACACAACCGTCCCTGGCCTAAAGATCTGACAGTGTAAATAGACGAGGCAGACCCAGGGCAGGAGGGGAATTGGAGACACACGGAGGGGAAATGATTTGTCCAGGATTGCACAGCAGGTCAGCAGGGAATCTCCTGACTCCCAGTCCAAAGCCCTGTCCGCTACGCCACACGCTGAATGTGATCTGAGTGGACAATGGAGACGGGTATGAGGACACTAGACAGGCTGGCAGTGGGCGGGGAGTGAAGATATCTTTGACAGTGCGAGTGCTGCTGGTGCCCAGACTAACTGGAAGGAGTTCTCTAAGTGATGGTGGCAATGGAGACACCGGAGAAGACAACAGGAAAAGAACTCATGGTGGTGATCAAGTGAGAAGGAAGGTGTTGGTGATGGCAGAGGTGACAGCTAGAGGGAAATGCCCACAGGAGGGGAAGGAGAGTGGGGATAGAATCCCCAAGGAGGAAGAGAAGGGAATGCTGATCATTTGCATTATGCCGAATCCAGGCCCACAGGAGCTGAGATGCTTCTCTCGAGTTTTCCCTGCTCAGCTGCGTCTTGGCTTTTCTGATTGGCACGTGTGGCTCTCCGTCTGGGGCCGCTCTCCCCACAGCCGCTTCACCCGGGTGCAGAGGATAACCTGCTGCGTGCTTGCTGTGTACCTCTTCCTGACCATATGTGTGCTCTGGTATGGAGCCATCGGAGTTGAGGGCTACAGGTGAGTCCCACTGCATCTCTGTCTCTTACAGGAGGGTTTTGTGCAAGAAGACAGAGAAAGAGACGGACAGAGGGAGGGAGGGATGGAAAGTAGTGAGTGAGGAAAGGGAAAGCCACTGGGGCTGGAACTTTCAAATGAGTTCAAGGGACTTAGGCACCCAAATACCACTGGATTGCAATGAGATTTGGATGTCTTAACTCCCTTAAATTCCTTTGAAAATCACAGCTTGAATGGTGATACAGGTGCTGAGGAAGTATCTTATGCTTTAGACTCATGGAACTGTAGGGCTAGAAGGGACCTCAAGAGGTCGTCTAATCCAGCCCCCGGCGCTGAGGCAGGACCAAGTAAACCCAGACCATCTCTGACAGGTGTTTGTCCAACCTGTTCTTAAGCTCCAGTGATGGGGATTCCACAACCTCCCTTGGAAGCTTATTCCAGACTTAATGACTCATAATTAGAAAGCTTTTTCTAATATCTAACCTAAATCTCCCTTGCAGCAGAGTAAGCCGAACACTTCTTGTTTGTTCTACCTTCATGGACCTGGAGAACAATTGATCACCGTTCTCTTTAGAACAGCCCTTCACATATCTGAAGGTTATCAGGCCCCCTCAGTCTTCTTTCCCCACGACTAAGCATGCCCAGATTTTTTTAACCTTCCTCATAGATCCTCAGTCTTCGTGTGATGGCTCTGTGCCCAGAGGGGCCTGTTCAAAATGTGGGCCCCTACCCAGTATGAATGTCCCAGTGTCCTGGAACCACTCCCTATTAACACAGGACTCTTCGAGTCACCACATTTCTCTTCTGGCTTTGTTTCTCTCGAGTAGTGTCCCCCTGGGGAGCCAGGCTTCAGTGACGGCAGAGAGCATTGCTGTGGGGATGGTTGTGTCTGTGGTGGTCTTCCCAATACAGCTTCTCTTCACCTTCATCTTCAGGAAAACTCGCAGCAAGGTACTACAGTAGTTACCCTCTACGCACAACATCTAATCAACCTCCTCCCCGCAGCTACATGACCCACCAAACCTGCTGCTACAACCCCACCAGGGTCCATCCGTTCCCCACCCTAAGGGAAGGGAAGTTTGGCATGATCAGAGTGAAGGACCTCTGCAGTGCCTGTTTTGTGCATAAATATTTAATAATACACGCCAGTATCCAGGGTTGTCAGTCAGATCCCTTTTCACTGGCACAAAATTCATGTAATCTTTTAAAGGACGTGCTCTGAAATGTTGCCATCTTATTTTACAGACACGGTAGGAAGACGAAGCTAAAATATACAGCCAAAGATAGTGGAAAATTAGAGTTGGTCAAAAAATCGGGTGTGATTTTTGTAAAAAATGTGTCCGTTTTTCATAGAAATTCAAAATTTGATTTAAAAAAAACCTTCATCAAAATTAAGAATTTCAAAATGTTGACCAGATTTACATATAAGCCTTTAGGGCTGTTTTTAGAACAGGGTTATAATATTATTAATGGTAGTTGTTATTTGTACTGTACCTAGGAGCCTGTCTTGGACCAGGACTCGATTGTGCTAGGTGCTGTACAAACACAGAACAAAAAGAGAGCCCCTGCCTCAAAGAACTTACAATCTGAGTATAATAATAGGAGAACTGGAAATTATGCAGAAGAAATTCTGCCCTGAGCACACACAGCTGCCAAGCTCTTCCACACGATCTGACTTCCAGAGGCTCAGTTAGGGAGTAATGACAGTACCTAGCTCTTATACAGCACTTTTCATCACTAGCTCTCAAATCACTTTACAAAGGAGGCCAGTATCATTCTCCACATTTTACAGGTGGGGAAACTGAGGCACAGGGAGGGGCGGAGACTTGCCCAAGGTCACCCAGCAGGTCAGTGGCGGAGTCAGAAACAGAACCAGGTCTCCCGTGTCCCTGTTCAGTGCACAGTCCACTAGACACTTGTCTGTCACTTGGGGGAATTCTCTCGATGCCAAACTGAAATTGCAATAGTAACTCTTAGGGTCCAGCTGTCAGACCCCCTGCCTCCATTTGTGCACATGCTGCTTTGTATGTGCTCGCTGACATCTGGGCACACACTAGCATGTGCATATGCAGGTGACCGAATCTAACGCATGTCAACATCTTCCGAGAAGGGCAATGCGCCAGTGCTAAGGGACCGGGTTGGAACCTGGTTCTAGGCATGCCCTCGGGATGGTCACAGCCTCTGGGCAGGAAGCACTCCTCGTTCCTCTGTTTCTGACAGGTGGTTGTGGAAGACCCCAACCCACCTGTGCAGGACTCTCAGACTGTGGAGATGGATGTGTGCCTGGAGCACGCTGACCGGGGCAGCTCCTCCTTCCTGTCTATCCCAGGCGGGGTGGAGTCCATCATGGACGGGAGCTCTGTCAGCGGTGTAAGTGAAAGGCCATTATATGGGCACTTTTTGGTGACGAACAGAGAAAAGGCCCTGGGAGGTGAGGGGCTACGTGTCTGTCTGTCTCGCTGCCCTCCCAGGTGAGCACTGTATTTCTAGACACACACCACTGCCCCTGGGCTTTGGAAAAGATGACTTCTCTGAAAACAGCTCCAGCAAAGGAGCCAGGAGTCAGGATGCCCTGGTTTGCAGATGGGGTGGGTTTGCTCACTCTCTGGAGGTCAGCACCATTTTCAGCCCAGGCCATCCTACCTGCTGAGTAGAGTCACGCCTTAACTCTTCTCGCAGAGCCCTCATCCCTGACCCCTCTGCTTTCAGAGCTATGAGAGTGCAAATACAAACCCTCACTGGTCTAGTGTGAGCAAACCCAGTGTCTCCAGCTACCAGTGGCAGGTCCCGCACAGAGGGGAGAGCCCCTCACACTTCATCCTGAAGGCTTTTCTTAATCCTTTTGTTGCTGGACTAGAGTAAAACAGGGTGCAATCTCAGCAGCACCCTCTCTTTCTCTGTTATTGGAAGCTTCTCTTTGGTTGGATGCAAGGAAGGGTGTGTTCTCTAAAGGGCAATGGTCATTCATATAAAGAGCTTCATAGGGGGCTGGAAGCCAAAGGGAAACAGCCATCTTGCTCTAAGACAGAATGGGTGCCAGGGGACACTCTCCAGGAGTCCTGTTGACCATGTGGCTTCTGTCTCCCCTCATAGTTCATCTGCACCCCCCTCATCCCTTCCTTTTCAGGAGTCACCTGGGAGTAGGAGGCCAGTGTCCACCCAGGAGAATCTCACCGAAGTGGGCAATGCAAGGTACTTCTGCAGCAAAGGGGGCTGGACAAGGGGATGCAGTGCCCTTAATTGAAGGAGATTCGTGTCTATCCTGAATCAGTGCTTTAGGGGGGACATGGCTGCAGAGAGGCAGATGCAGGCAGGGGGCTGATGGGGTGACCCTCTCCTTTCTTCCAAGATGGGGATGAGAGAACAGCCCCAGTAACACACCCATGCTGGCAAGAGAGCATCAGGTCTCTGCTTGCTGGTGAAAATCAACCCATTATATTCTGAACCAAAGCATTGTTGGAAAAACCTGCATTCAGGCATTTGTAACTTAACTCCCCAGCCAGCTCCGACTACATCCCATTCATGGAAGGACTCCCCAAGTCAGCTTTACATCGAGGGAGAGCTCAGCCTCTGTGCTTTAACGAATCTGAAGTTGCGCTGGCATCTGGCAGATACAGTAACCCTGGTTGTGCAGGCCTGGAGTGGCACTGGAATGGCTGGTGCAGCTCTTCAGTCGGGCTCTGATGGCAGTAATCCAGCCAGCCAGGGCGGTAGAGGGCTTGGCCAGAAGGATGGGGCTGCAATGCAGAGCATCAAGGAGGGTCGCGGTGGGGAGACTACAAGGCAGCTAAGATGAGGAGACTCCTCAGAGCTTTGACAAGTCCATGGAGATCTCTCCGTGGGTGGAGGGGGTCTATAACCCTCTCCAGCTGATGTCTGGACTGAGGAATTTGCACAGGCCCATAAAAAGACAGGTGACAAATGCGAGCCCCATGCATCAGAGGGGACACGGGGCCTATGTTAATAGGCTGGTCTGATGGTTAGACTGCAGATGGCAAATTCATGACCGATGACCAGCCAGGCAGGAGGACGGTTCCTGTCCAAACCCAGAACTGTCACGCTCTGAACGTCCGAGCCAGGAAGGGACCTCCTTTGCACTAGCACCAGAGCTCAGCAGCGTGTCGCCCCTTTGGTTCTGCAGGGTCGCGAAACGCTTGCCCTCCTGCGACAGCATCTTCGACATCCCAGATCTTCTGAACTCAGATCCCCTGGTGAGCCAAAGTCGGATCCTCAAGAGGAAGAAGGCCTTGCTGAAGCTGGGAATTGAGTCCGCATCCAGCTCTGATGATGACCCCCTGTCCTTCTCCTTAAGGGACTCTGAGGATAGCAGGAGAGACAGCCGTGGCCACCGCCTCACCCACTCTGGTACCCCAAACAACTCTCCTCTCTCCTTTTCCTCCTCCCAGCCCCCCCCCCCCTTCCATCTTCGTTCTCCAGCTCAGGATTCACAGTGTGCGGGTCCAGCTTTAGTGTGACAAATGCATCTGCTGCTACAATAGACAGAATGGCCCTGGCTCCTACTGACGCCGAGGGGAGTTTTGCCATTGCGCTCAGTGAGGCTAGAACTGAGCCCAGGGTGCTCCTGCCTTTCCTCTCCTGCCCTGGCTGCAAAGCTGTCTCACTGAGCGCCATCCTCTCCCTCTCCACTCAACAGAGGAAGATTTGCTCAACTCCATCATAGCTGAGACTCAGCGGAGCAGCTCCTCGGACTGCGTCACGTCCGACAGCGGCAGGTTCTCGCCCCGAGCTGAGGCGGATCTAATCTCCGATGTGTACGTACCCAGGCCCTGCTCAGAGCACCCCCAAAAAACTAAGCGGGGAGCCCAGGCCAGAGAGATTCATAGAGCAAAAGGCCAGCGGGGACCATTACGATCTAGTCTGACCTTCTCCGAGATCGTTTCTCCTGCAGCTGCACTGCCGGGAATGGGACGCCCGTAGACCCTGACCCCGAGGGGTGGTGCTTTTTGTGAGCCCAGAATTCAGAGCCCAGAATTCTCGTTCTGTTTTCTTTTAGTTTTGGGTATTTAATGTCCCGCCCATCTCCAAGGGCTCTGGTGCAGCTCAGGGGGCCTCTCCCCAGTCCCAGGCTCAGTGGTTGACGATCATGAACCACCATCTCTCTCCCATTACAGTATGGAAAGTTCCTGCAGCACCTGGTCCGATGGCATCCCAGAGCAGGGGAGGAGTGGCTGGGGTTTCCTGCACAAGTCCTTCTCCTATATCTCCGCCCTGACAAGCCCTGGCAGCGCGCTGCGCCCTGATCCAGAGCCTCTGTCCGCCCCAGTGTCGTCCTTCTCCACCCGGATCGGTGTGTGAGGCACCTGGAAAAGGGGACCCACCCTTAACTGAACTGGACCAATGGGGCTGAGGTGGGGGGAAGGAAGAGAATTCCTGCCTGTGAGAATGGTTTCGCATCGGGGGGACCCTAAGGCTGGGTCACTGCGGGGATCTAACATCTGTTGGCAACTTGCAGGTCATGGTTTGAACGCCTCTTCCTCCCGTTCTTCTCTGACTGCTCCAGGCAGAGATTGCACCTAGCACCCCCACGGCACCACCTGGGAAGTGAACGGTGCATCCCTGCTTCCTGCCCCACAGCACCAGTTTGAGAGGGAAGCCAAATCTCGCAGCTGCGGCCCACATGCCTGCTGCTGAGCCACCACATGCTTGGCGAGAGGAATAACTCCAAACACAGGTTGAAACGGCTGCATCTCCAGCGAGAGGCAGCAACCAGGGAGGAGAGGGGAGCCTGGATCCCAGCGCAGAGGAAGGGAAGCCAAGTGAAAGAAGCTGGATTGGTTTCTATAGCCCTAGAAATGCCAAACCCTGCCCCTGTGCAAGGGGAAGCAGTGGGGC
Organism: Chelonia mydas; assembly: GCF_015237465.2. Classification (NCBI taxonomy): domain Eukaryota; kingdom Metazoa; phylum Chordata; order Testudines; family Cheloniidae; genus Chelonia; species Chelonia mydas. Next base: position 14,026,382 of record NC_051254.2, read on the forward strand.
TGCCCCAGTGCTGTGGGCAGGGGAGGGTAATGTTGAGTCTGCGGGGTCTAAGTGATGATGGGGGTTTAAACAACAACTCTGGTTGCTTTTCCTGCAGGGGTGTCCCGCAGACCCTTGGAGTGGCTCTTCCCTGGCTGGGTGCTGCCCATGACCTATGCTTTCATCTTCCTGCTTCTAGCAGGCTGCTTCACCGTCACCATCCTCTATGGCTCCTCCCTCCATGACCACACTGCCCTAATGTGGCTCATCTCCTGCGTCTTCTCGTTCATCACCTCCTTTGTGCTGCTGGAGCCACTGAAGGTAACGGCCCCTACTCCTCTCAGCACTGTAGCCAACCCTCCGGCTTTGCCTATTCCCAGCCCCTTCCAGCTGAGAGCCACACAACATTTTGCAGACATCAGTTAATGCACAGCACCCGTAAGGTGGGATGACACTGCCTCCATTGTCAGATGGGGAAACTGAGGCAGGGAAATGGTGAATGACCTGCCCAAGGTGACACGAGTGAGTGAGGGCCAGTGGGGATGGAACTCCAGAGACCTCAGCGCAGATCCTCCTGCACACAGACTTAGAGGAGGGACTGTTTCACACTCGCCCATTGGCTTTGTTTGAATCCCTGCTTACTACTGACTCACTTGTGTTACCTGGGGCAAGCTGCTGGCCCTCTCTGTGCCTCAGTTTCCCAGTCTGTAAAGTGGGGGCAGTGTTGTCCCAGTTATCCCAGGAGGCTGGATGGGAGCTACTGCATACCCTGCTGGAATCAAGCCGGGGGCATTCAGTGGAGATTGGAGACTTTGCCCTCCCCCACTGAGGTTTTATTCAACACCCCTCCCCCTTCACTCTGGGCATCCCCCACTTCCACCCATGGGGCATTGCTCTGTGGGTCGGGGTGAGTAGCCGCTCTCTGCGGCCTTAGAAGAGTAACAGCCCCTGGCCCTGGAGAACTGGGTCTCAGACACTCTCCACTGTCCTGTCGTGGCAGGTGGTGCTGGAGGCCCTGCGTGCTGCTCTCATCACCAAGCCGGTGGACAGCGAAGGAGAGGGGCTGGTGGAGGAGCCGCTGGTAAAGCCAGTGCCCGAGCGCATTGGGAAGGTGCGAGTGCCCTGTGGATACGGGCTTCTCCAGGCCAAGGAGGAGGCGAGGAAAGTGCGGGCGCTGCGAGCGCTTATGAGGGTAACGCATTCCCCTGGGACTCGCCCCACTTCGTTTGGCTGCTGCTAAGAAGCCGGGGGGACCCCCATCACTCAGCTCCTAGGGAGTCCTTGGGATGCCGAGGGAGGGATACAGGACATTCACGGCGTGCCGCACTTATGCTCTGAGGAACAGCCCAAGGGGAATTTAACCTAGACCCTTCTTTTCTGCTGTCCTCATTCTCTATTTTCACCCCCAGCTGCATCCCGGCTGGGCAGTGAACCCTGCCTGAGGGCACCAGCTCTCCAGTTACAACTTAAGGGCACCAGCTGGCAACTGAACCCAGCCCCTCCTTCCGACCGCAATGCCAGTGTTATAATGCACCCCCCGTGCTCAGAGCTGAGCTACAGGAGAGCACCGGTTTACTGGCAAGAGAAGGAGGCCAGCGTGGATTTTTATACATCACCCAGGCCCAGAAGCCTTGGTTGTGTTTTGTACCAGAAGCCAAAGGGGCTGCCGCGGCAGGGATGGGGTGGAGGGTGTGTGATGTATTGAACTAAAAGGCAGAATCACAGCTGTAAGGGCTCACGGTGGCCACTAGATGTCAGTGTGAGTTTGGATTTGTGCCGTTTAGCTGCACCTGAAGATAGCTGGGTCCCGTCCAAACTCCTGGCTGTTTCTCCAAAGCTCGTGATGCAGGGCTCTGGGCCTGATGGCCAGGCAATGAAAAGCTTCCCATTGTTCCAAGATTGTCCATGATGGGGTTTCTAGCATCTTCCTCTGGAGCATCGGGCTCTGGCCCCTCCTGGAGACAGGAGATGAGCTCGACTGACCCTCGGCTTGCCCTTGTATGGCAGTTCCCATCCTGCGGAGTCCCCTTTCTCAGCCCACGATCCAGCTTTCCTTACCTGAATGCCTCCATTTTCTCCCTCTCCCCAGAGCTGTCTCACCCACATGCTCTTCCTCCTGGTGGTTCTGACTGTCAACTACCAGAGCTGCGTCCACCACCGCAATATCCATCTCCTGCACGCTGCTGTCAGACAGGCCATCGCCGCCCCAAATAACAGGGGACTCAACTTCTCCTCTGTGCGCAGGTGAGGATCCCAGGCGGGGTAAAGGGCGGAGCAGCGATGTGTTGTTGTCGCCTGTTATTCAGCTGTTGATTGATGCCCTGAAGCCTGAGTATGTAGAGTTGTATTATACTGAAGACCCCACATACTCATGCTTCCGGGCATCAATCAACAGCTGACTAATAGGCTTCAGGAAGAAAATTTCCCCATGTGCTGGTTATGACATAACTGCCTCCTGCAGTGATGCTGGTCACTGGAGATGGGATCACGGGCTAGCTAGACCACAGTTCTGGTCTAAGGCTGTCTCTGTCCTTGGAGTGAGAACACCTGAAATCTGTGGAGTTTTGGGGTACCAGGCTGGAAACCTGGTGGTGGCTTTGATGCAATTTAAATATGGAATGTTTTTGACATGAGTTACCATGGAACTAACAATGACCCCTAACGCAGCATCCCCTGTATGTTTCTACTGATAGTCAATGTAATTCCTTTTACACCACCCACACATTGTTCATTTTCTCTGTGCTGCAGGTTTTGAATGGCCGGTGCAGAACTTGTAAACTCTTTGGGCCAAGGCCTGTTGTTTACAGTATATTTGTACAGCACCTCACACAACGGGGCCTCCAGGCACTATGTAATATACAAATAATTTCACTGTAGAAGTAGCAAGGGGGAAGCTGGGGCTGGATAGGGGTCAGCTGGTGATGGGTAGGAGGCAGTTTGGAATTTTGGGATAATCTCATTTGACCTGGATGTTTTTGTTCTGAGTTTGCACAGCGCCTAGCACCATGGGGCCTTGGTCCACGACTAAGGTTGCAAGGTGCTGCCACAATACAAACACTAAATAATACTAATGATCAGCGGTGAAATGGTTAACAGGGTTGATATTTAAATTGCCCCCTTTAGATTTCAGAGTTAACCCACTGAAACAAATGGGGCGGTTCACCCCTTTCAGAGCAAGTGTGTCAGGCTCTCTGCAGGCTCAGGGAAGACGACGCTAAGTTGGTTTGTGCTCAGTTCCTATTTTCACGGTTATCTTCACAACCGTCAGGGCTACAAACATACTGACTTAAATAAGGAAAGCTGAGAGTCCACAACAGGACCCCACTCAGCTGGGCATGTTCTGCAGGGGTGGGATGGCGGGGTACACAGGGTGCCAGCCAGTTATACTGCACTGGGGTGAAATGCACCTGTTCCCCTGGCCTCTTTGTTTTGCAGTTACACCGACACGTGGGAGTGGATAGACTCTGTGTTACTGAGCTACCTCTACAACAATCCCCGACTGACCCTGGTTGGGGTGCCTCGTCTCCGGCAGGAGAGCTCTGCTGAGAACGTACCTCTGGATCTGGGTGAGGGCTGGTAAAATCACCCCCACTGCTGGCTGGGAGAAGGGTATTGGGTGGGGTGGACTGTGCCCCAAAATGGCACCAGCCAGAGAGAGTCTGCTGCTCCATTTTAGCTAGCCTGGAGTATAGACCTGAAAGGACGCATCATCCCCCATTTGACAGGTAGGGAAACTGAGGCACGGGAGGATTATGACAAGCTCAAGATCACGCAGTGTTACCAATAACATCTGAGGGTTCAGATTCCCGGTTCACTGCTCTAACCACTAGAGAAAGTTTAGGGGGTACTGATGTTTCTAACTGGTTTCTCTCTACAGTCCCGGGGGTTGAAGCCTGTGTGTAATACTGGGTCGGGGGGGGAGGGGGGGTCACAGCCCAGCAGCCACTTCCCCAAACACTGAGCATTGGTAAAGAAGGGGAAGGGCTGTGATCAGGAAATCCAGGCTATAAATGGGCACCTGAAGGGTGGCGCACAGGGGAATGGAAAGGCAGGAAAGCCAGCAGGTCCAGACATGGGCACAGAGGAGGTGAAGTCACCGGGGAGATGGGGACTAAGGGTCATCCCAGTGGCTACGGGATAGCACTGGACACATCCAGGCATTGAATCTTGGTGCAGGGCTGGAACTTCCTGAGCCAACAGAGGCTGACTGTGCTGCGAAGGGAGCTCCTACAGAAGGAGGGTGGGGGACAGGACGGAGAGCCCTGCTCTTGATCCTGCAGTCCTGCCTCCCACTGACCTTCATGGGAGTTTGGTCTGAGTCAGGAATGCAGGCTCAGGCCCCCCTTTTGATGCTTTGGAGCAAGCCCTGCTGGCCAATGTGGGAGGGCGAAGATGGGGGAACACCCAGATGAACCCTAAACAGACAAGGAATTGGGATTGCAAGGAGAGGGTGGAGGGCAATGGAAGAGGTGGAGGACGCAGGCTAGGTGCAGAAGGGAGACACTGGGATAACCTAGATCTGGAGAGCAAAATAAGGAGTGTTGTTTCTAAATGGGCATCTGAACTTATTAATATGCAACCCAAAATCTCGTCCTCCCACTCTGGTTTTCTGCACCCTCAGTGCTCCCCCAACCTGGGCTTGGGTCTCTCTTGACACGTCACGTCACTAACAGAACCTGTCCCCTCTGCCACTTGTCAGCGCCCAGAGCAGAGGTTTCCAGGAGTGGCCAAGTGGACAGAGATGCATGCTCTGATCCCAGTCTCCAGAATTCATCCCATGACTCTATCGGGTAAGAACGCTGGCACGGGGCGGAGTGGGCACTAACTGGCAGCTGAGAGCAGGAATGGTGCAGTTATGCAACCAAGACGCTTGGCTGTGGATTTCCGCTTCTGGGCTCCCCGTCCCATGGATCAGCTCAGGAGTCCCCAGTCTAGTAGCCCCAGGTTGCTTCACACTGAACCACCAGGAAGGTTCCACTTTTGCTTTTACAAGAAACTCTTCCAGGAGAGTGTCCCAATCCTACAATGACTCCATGGGGGACGTGATTTACCCCAGTTATTGCCCCCTTTCCCCACCCAGGGCTGTGGCATCTCCAATTTCCCTGAGTGCTAGCTGACAATCAGCAGTAAGGTTCCTTCTATTTAGATAGAAGTCGTTCGTAGGACTTGAAGGGACCACGACAGGTCATCTAGTCCGGTCCCCTGCACTGAGGCAGGACTAAATATTCAGAAGGATCCCAAAGCATTTCACAAACTATGGACCTGATCCTGCAAGTGGCTGGGCATCTGCAGCTTCCATTAACTTCAGTGAGTGGTGAGGATGCTCAGTACCATCCAGGAGGCACTCAGCACCTTGCAGCCACAGACCCCAGGATAGATAAGATATAGCTATATCACACATAGGAGACACTGGAACACAGCAACTGTGTCACAGCCCACAACAACTACTAAGCAATTGCACAAGAGGGGAAGTGAAGGAGAAGACCACAGCCAGCTGGAAATACAGAGCAAATCCAGGGAGGCAGAATATGTGCCTCCTAGGTTGGAAGTTGGCCATGACACAAGGATTAAAGATCTCGTCTCTCACTGAACAGGCCATGCAGTCTTTAATAACAAGTGGCCATGAATTTCAATTCAGGTATTACCCAAAGGTCTATGCAGAAGCACTGGGTCACTAGAGACTCAGATAATAGGGTTATGGCCTGAATCCCTAGCTCACCTGTTTGCAGCACCCTGGGTTTTCCCTGGAGGTATCCCATCTAAATGTGGGGCTGGTCCATCCCTGTTCTAGCTTGGGATCTGACCAGATCACAGCCCAAGTTAGGGCTCCCAATCCAGCCTCTCGCCCACTCTGTTTCACAGCTACATTTTCTGGTCTCCCCATCCCCATTTCTTCTAGGTTTTGGATTTGGGGGCATGTCAGAGTCTACCACACTAACACTGGCTGCTGGAGGGAGCTTGGAAACAGCTCTGCCGAAGCCCGAAGGACACTGGCTGACCTGCGAGCCAGCAACTGGATCAACAAAAGGCAAGTCACTCAGGGCCTTACCTTTTTCTTTGACAACTGGGCTGGGAAGTGGAAATTGAAATTAATTTTGGTAGGTTTCACAGCATCATTTTGGGTGCTTTAAGTGCTTACCTGTGGGAGGGAGGGTTATTGCATGGCTATTTCTCCCCTGCAGTTGCTCTGTCTGTCTAGCCGTCTGAGTGGGACATGACCATCCTGAGAATGCAAGGTGATGTCAGTTGTTCTCTCCTGTTTTGCGGTGGCCACTGTTGTTCCATTGCCCCCATTCCCTTGCTCTGAAGTGGAGCGGATCAACTCCAGATGACTCAGAGAAAGAGAGAGATCCTCCAGGCCACGGAACTGCACAGTGCAATGGCCAGAACTGCTGAGCCACCGACTGGCATGGGCTGGAGAGCAGACTGTCAATTTAATCACCAAAACCAATCGGGTTGAGGGCACATTGCCAGCGGTGGCCACTTAGAATAAGGGAGCAAACCCCTGGGCACGGAGGACCTCCAGATGGGAAAATCAGGGTTTGTGAGGACAAAATGCACTATTATTTCCACTGCATCTGGGACTCCTTGGGACCCAATAACTCTGCAGCTGGCTCACATGCTATATATACACCATTGGCTGGGGTCGGTAGGTTTCACAGCATCATTTTGGGGGTCCCTGACTCTGAGTCTGGCTGCCAGGGGGCCCAAAGGCAGCATGGCTGAGACCCTGATTTAGGGTAGGAATTGAGGCTCTCAAAATATTCAAAGGATCCCAAAGCATCACTGTAAGGCTGAGATCACCCACAGAAATGGTTCAGTTCAACCTTGCTTATCCGAATGGCATGAGAGAGGCTGAATAAATGCAGATAATGGCAACATTGGGAGTTTCTGGTGTAATTTATAGATGGCAGGTGATTTGCCTCTGTGGTGGATAGCTGACGTAGCATTGTATGTCTGTGCACAGCCTAGGGAATCTGATGGCTAGTGACCTGTTAGAGGTATCCCAACTTTATCCCTGAAAGTGGAAAGTCGAAACAGTGTTTCCCAGCAATCAGACTGAAATGTCCCCATTAGGAGGACCAAGAATTGGGCCCAATTACCCAGCATTCCAGAGCCCTGGAAAATATTTCTTCTCAGCCCGCTGTTCTCGGCTCTCTCCCTGCACGACAGGACCAGAGCCGTGTTTCTGGAGTTTACCCAATACAACGTTGATGTCAACCTGTACGTGGCTGTAATGCTCCTGCTCGAGCTCCCATCAGTCAGACCGGCTGTTCCTTCCATCCTCATCCTACCCTACCAAATGCTGCGCTTACACACGCGGCTGGACCTTCCACTTGCCCTTGTGGTATGTACTCTGCGTTGCGAGATGCTTCCAAGGCTCGGGGCTGTCTCCCAGCAGAATGGAGCCAATGTTTAACCCGCTCCAGTGGGCCTGCTTTCTCCAGAGGTTGTGTCACAAACAGTCTCAGCAGGAGGAGTTTGCAGTATGATATCATAGGTGTTTGTAGGGAAACCTTAGCTCCGCAGTGGTAGCTAATTACAGTCCAAATAAATGTTTGCCTGACTGTATGTGGGTCTGTGGTGGTTACAGTCTCTGATTAGATGAATCCCAGGAGTGCATTCCCAATGGATATTCCAGGGGGATCTATCCAAGGCTCTGCTTCCTAGTGACAGGGTGGTGTAGCTTGGCTCTCTGGTCCCTTATGATGTGGCACACAACAGAGTAATTCCTGTGTGCAGTAGCTACTCTGTATCTGTTGGGATGATGCCAGTTACCTGCTCTGTTTGTTTAGGCTTCAGAACTAGCACCATAGCTACCACGTTCCTGCTGTATCCACCTTTGTCCTTGCTACTTAACCCAATGCGCAGCAGGAAGGCAGATTCTTTTCTCACTTGCTTTGGCTTCTTTCAGGTCTCCCTGCTCGTCTTCAGCGTGGCCTTTCTCCTGCCAGAGCTGTCGCTCTTGTCTCAGGAGGGGGCCTCCTGTTTGGGTCAGAGCCGCTGTTGGCTCCAGCTGCTCCTGGCGCTGCTCTCCATTGCAATTGGCGCCTTGCACTTTGCGCACATCTGGCTGGCAGATGTGCGGCTCAAGCATTACCGGGGACACCGCCAGGCCTTCACCAGCTTCTATGAAGTGGCACAGCTGGCTCGGATGGAAGTCTGTCTCTCGGCCCTGCTGTTGACCATCACCATGCTGAAGGTGAGTGAGCACACAGAGTTCTGTGATTCCCCAAGGTCACATGTCACGTCAGTTGCAGAGCTAAGGATGGAACCCAGGAGTCCTGACTTCCACTCCCCAGCTCTAACACCTCCCCAGGGTCCTTGGGTGTGTGTCGGGAACCCCATTCCCAATGTTCCAAAGTTGCTGATTAACAGCCTCGCCCATCTCCCGCAGAAATCTCAATCGGAGCCTTTCCACTGGCTTTCTGTTCAGTCTGAGCCCTAGTTCACATGTTGTGGGAAACATTTTATCTACTCAACAGCCATCACTACAAAGCCACCTGGGTGGTGTGCATAGGAATAAATCAGGGCCGATTTTGATCTCCGTTACATTGGTGTAAACCCTCAATCATTGCCAGGCTGCGTGACCTAAACACATTCCAGATTCTCATCTACCATCACCAGCATGCGAGGGCACCTGGAAATGGGCTGGAATTCATACTGGGTCAAACCAATGGTCCATCTAGCCCAGTATTCTTTCTCTGACAGTGGCAGTGCTAGATATTTCAGAGGGAATGAGCAGAACAGGGCAATTTCGAATGATCCATCCAGTCATCTAGTCCCAGCTTCTGTCACTTGGAGGTTTACACCCACAGCATGGGGTTGTGTCCCTGACCATCTTGGCTAATAGCCATTGATGGACCTATCCTGTGTGAACTTAACTAATTCTTCTTTGAACTCAGTTATATTTTTGGCCTTCACAACATCCACTGGCAATGAGTTCCACAGGTTGACTGTGCGTTGTGTGAAGAAATACTTGCTTTTGTTTGTTTTAAACCTGCTGCATATTAATTTCATTGGGTGACCCCTGGTTCTTGTTACATGAAGGGGTATGTGATTGGACTCGTGGTGCCTTCAGCAATCACAACCCTTGCTGCCAGCTGTCCCTAACTCCCTTGGGTAACAGTCCCCACCGCTCACCCCAATGGAGAGTTATGTGGGAGCAGATCACAGGGTGAATTTGAAGCCAAAGTGGTTTCTCTCTCATAAATAAACCAGGTGACTCTGAAGTCTCTGGCTGGACATCAATGGCTGATCCCCCAACCTGCCTCTGCAGCACATCGCTGTCTCTCTTACTCTGAGAGTCCCAGCTGCTCTGGCCCCATCTGGTCTCTCTGTAATAATATCTTCACCACCACATGGAAGTAGGACATCCTTCTTCATCCAGCAGCCCTTGCGCATGGTGGCAAGTGGTGTGAGACAGTGTCAGGCCTGAGCTGCTAACAGCCTGGATGATGTATACCTTCTCGTTAGCATGCATATATTAAATTATGCCACTATGACCTCATAATTGTCATTGGGACTGCTGCTGAGATGTAATATCTTCATTCCTTTCTCCCGCTTCCTAATGAATTGGCCGAGTGGCCCAGCTGCTGTCTTCCAGGCTTGCTGTATTTATGGTTCACTGTCGACCATTACTTGCTTAATGCACAGACAATAAAAGAGCAAGCAAACAAACAGATAAAGGCTGCTGGGAGTCAAAGCTGGAGAGTCAGTGAAGAGAAAGGGACCCCCGGAGCAGCCCCCTGGAGAGCTGGGAGGATGGGGATCTCTGACACAAGAGATCACGTCGGAGAGCTGGCCATTCCCAAGACACCGCTTTCATGGAGTGTGCATGCCAGATGAGTGCATACAGGGGGTTCTCAGTCTACGTCAGGGTTGCGTTCTTGAAAAGGGCGACAGATACTGAAACGATGGATACAGGGAATTTTTCCCCATAAGAAATAACGGTCTGCCCTGTCTCTTCCTGCCCAGTTCCACCCCTCCTCCGAGCACGCCCAATCCCCGCTCCTCCCTTTCCCTCGCAGCGTCTCCTGAATGCCAGGGGAAGCGCCCAAAGAAAAGTCATGCAAAAGGAGAAGCGATTGATATGCGGATCGGGACCGATGTGAATCGGAACATGTTCCCCTATTGATATACCAGGGACCCCCTGTACCAGCTGGCTTGTGTGCGCCTGGATTATCCATTCAGGGAGTGCAGCACGAGCACATAAGGCCCCCAACTACGGTACCACTCTCCTATGACCTGGTTGCAACGTGGTTAAAATGTAGTGTAGATGGGACCTAACCCCATAGCCAGGTTAAAACTCTCAACAGACGCCAGCTTCTGGTTGGTTACAGGGGCATGGAAGATTCTGCCCAGGCTGCAGCTTTTAACGGCCACATTGTTCCGCCTGGCTTCCCTCACCTGGCCACACAGGCTCCTCAGACACCTCGTGTGAGACAGAGCAGACTGAATGTACTTGGGGCTGTTTGAAATGTCACTTTTCTGATGACTCTCAGCAGTGGGAGTGTGTGTGGAGAGTAGGATGGGGTTCTGCGTGGTCATGACTCTTACCGGTACAGGGCACTATGCAGTGAATTCCTGTATAGGCTTGATACAAGACAATGCAATGCCTTTGTCTCCCTGCTACTCTGCCGCTGGGCATCAGCTCTGACAGAGGAGGACCACCCTTCCCCAGAACTCCTCAGTCAGTCTCTCCACTGCTCCCCAAGAGGGACCCACCCACTGCTGAGATGAGATCAGTCTAGTGCTCATTTGCATTCACGCCGTCTGTTTTGCTCTGCTTCATCAGTGCCCTTGTTCCGCCTGGCTTCCCTCACCTGGCCACACAGGCTCCTCAGACACCTCGTGTGAGACAGAGCAGACTGAATGTACTTGGGGCTGTTTGAAATGTCACTTTTCTGATGACATCTAACCAGGCTTCGTGCTCTGCAATGGACCTTCTCCCCCTAGATCGTACGGCAGCTGCGCTTTGTCCGGAGATGGTCTGCGTTTGGGAAGACATTCCAGCATGCACTGGGAGAGCTAGTGGCTGCCACACTCCTCTTCCTCCTGCTGCTCCTTGTCTATGCCCAGTGTGGATATCTGGTAGGTTATGCAGAGGCTGGCTCTCAGCAGTGGGAGTGTGTGTGGAGAGTAGGATGGGGTTCTGCGTGGTCATGACTCTTACCGGTACAGGGCACTATGCAGTGAATTCCTGTATAGGCTTGATACAAGACAATGCAATGCCTTTGTCTCCCTGCTACTCTGCCGCTGGGCATCAGCTCTGACAGAGGAGGACCACCCTTCCCCAGAACTCCTCAGTCAGTCTCTCCACTGCTCCCCAAGAGGGACCCACCCACTGCTGAGATGAGATCAGAGTCTAGTGCTCATTTGCATTCACGCCGTCTGTTTTGCTCTGCTTCATCAGTGAACTGGAAAGTTGACTGGGAGCGACCCACCCCCACATGAGGGCAACGGGGGCTTGTGCAATTGCTCAGGATGCTGTAGACAGGAAATGGTGAAGACACCTTTCCTAGTGATAACCCTTACGTTGTCTCTCTCATTCCCAGGCCTTCTCTGCTACAGTAGAGGAGTTCAGAACATTCCGATGTGCTGTCTATGCACTGCTTTCGGTCCTCCATGGGAAAGTGGCTCTCCTGTCTGTGATCCAGGAATTCCCCACCCTCGGCACTGCATATGTCCTCAGCTTCACGGTCAGCTTGCTCTGCATTGGCAGCCGTTTCCTTTGTGCTATCATCCTTCACAGCTACCGCACTGTCCAAGCTGAAATGTACCGCCCCGCCATTGAACCGCAGGACTACGAGATGATCGAGTTCTTTGTGAAGAGGTTCAAACTGTGGATGGGGCTCAGCAAAACTAAAGCGGTAAGAAAGGGGGAAACCTGGGTGTAGAGCAGCCAGCAAGCCAGAGTCTGGTGCTGCAGCATCAGAGCAAGGTGAACTGAAACCAGGACTTAATTTCTGCCAGGGCTTGACTAGGCTGAGCCCTGGCACCTCTGGTCCTGGCAGTTCCGAGCCCTGGCACCTCTGGGCTTGTTGCATCAATTATGAATGTAAAAAAATTGCTTGAGCCCTGGCCTCTCTTTCATTACAAATTAAGCACTGGTTGAATCTAAAGGCCTGGTTCAGTCGAGTGCTCTCACACTATTCTACTCATGGGCCGGTACCCTGACACAGAGGGGCCACCCTCAACTCTTAGGCTGGGGGAAAGTCTGATCTTACAGCAGGGTACATCTGGACTAACTCCTTCTGTGGGGTCTCTCGGCTTTACACCACTGTTACTGAGGTTGTACTCCAGCCCCCTATCCTTCCCTAACCTCTATCCTGCCCTGGAGTGACCAGCCTTTTAGGAAGAGAAGGGAATTTAGCTTCCATGTAAGAGGGCTCACTTTTCCCCCTTCCTCTCCTTCTGGATAATAAGGCTCAGCTTTTACCCAGCTGCTATCCCCCAGTCGGTCTACTGGCTGCAGTGGGATTACATGGGTGTGATTTGATCCTAGCAGGTCAAGACTTGGAAGAAGCGGAGAGTGGAGCATATAATGCAAGGCGATCTTGGATTGCTCCTCTCTTTGGAGAGGGGAAGGACAGCCTTGTGGCTAAGAGATATCTGCGTTCATTTCCCTGCGCTGGCTTCTTGCCTGGCCTTGGGAAAGTCACTTGCCTTAGCTTCCCCATCTAAGGCTCCATTCATAAATGGTTAATGGAAGTTATAAGCATGTTAGAGAGATAAGTAGTATGTTTGCAGTGTTGTAGCCATGTTGGTCCCAGGATATTAGAGAGACAAGGTGCGTGAGGTAGCATCTTAGGTTGGTGAAAGAGACAAGGGGACCTGAAGAAGAGCTCTATGCAGCTCAAAAACTTGTCTCTCTCACCAGCAGAAGTTGGTCAATAAGATATTACCTCCCACACCTTGTCTCTCTAGTATGTGGAACAGATGGCTGTAAGCAACCTGGACTCTAATGATTAATTAAACCAAATTTTAAACCATCTATTAACCCTTCCTAAACCACTATAAATGGAACCTTAATATAAAGTGTGATGGAAAAGCCTATAACTAACACTGCAGGAAAGAGCGCACTGTTGGGGCTCATGGGCTCTCTTACCCCACCAAAGGTAGCAACACTAGGCTCTGGGATTCTCAGGGGATTTCCTCTTTTTTCCTTGTCATTTAGTTCCGCCACAAAGTAAAGTTTGAAGGGATGGACTCCCTGATTTCACGCTCCTCCAGGAACTCCAAACGCTCCCGCCTCCTGTCTGCTGGCACCATCTTCCGCTGTGCCAGCTCCACCATCTCCTCCAGCTCCTTCAGCTCAGAGGAGCTGGCCCTTTCGGAGAGCCCTGTCCCGGAGCCATACAATGTACAGTTTTACTTGGACCGTCTACCCTCTGCAGTCAATAACCTTCTGGACCAGTTTGACCGGGTCATTAGAGTCATGGAGGATGTATGCCAGTTGGAGAGGGGTCTGGAACAGGCTCAGAAAAGAATTAATGACAAGAAGGGACAGAAGAGCCTGCAGGGGGAGAAGGTGACACCAGTTAAGCAGCTACAGCTACCGAGGACTTACAGCACCTTGCCGGAGTCTGCCCTGGTCAGACTGAGGGCCCACAGGGCCAAGGTCTCCAACGGCAATGCCACTGATGAGCACAAGCTGGGCCAGCAGCCTCCAGCAGATGGGATACCTCACCCAGTGGCTGGGTGCACATCCTGGCTGGTTGGCCCTCCAATATCAACTGATCTCTACCAAAGGCTTACCCAGGCACCAGGCGTTTCGTGCAAGTGGAGACCAAAGAGTGAGGAGGGGCAGGGCAGCTTGTGCCATGAAGTTCCTCAGAGGCAGATCCCTTTAAAGAGAAGAGCATGGCAAACAGAAGGAGCTGAGAACATGTAATGAGACGAAGGTAGAAATCAGGTCATTAAGGGAAGGTCAGACTCCTGTCCCAGCCCTGGAAACGGAGGCCTCTCAATTTCCAAAGAGTGCTTCACTCACAGCATCTACCCTGCTGGGCAAAGGCTGTCCTTGTGAAGGACAAATCTTTGCATTAGCTCAGTCCTTCACCCCTCTCCAGCACAGTGCACCAGAATGCCATTGTTCCCAACTCCTCTGGGGGTCCGACCGTGGGCATGTGATGCCAGTTGCTGGGGCAGAGCTGAAACCCAGCAAAATCATTACATGGTGGTGCTCCCCTCAGAAGTGAACAATAAAGTGGGCAGTTTCATAAGAACTGCAAGAGAAATGATGGCTGATGATACAGTAGCATGTCCGTCCCTTTCAAAATATTAGTGCTGACGGCCTCCCCCCTTCACAGAAATGGGCTAATGGAAAGGCAGCTGGAGCAACCACCCCCCAAGAAGCTCTCCCCATATTGCTGCTGAGATCCCCCAGACTGAGACTTCCCAGCCCTTTGGAACGCGCTCCTGAATGGGCTGAAACAAAGGCAGATGCAGTAGCTACCCTTGAACAATTCTATCCTGAGAATCAACTCCCGGATGATTTTTTTTTTTAAATGGCATTAAAGAATGTGTGGCAAATGAGTTTATTTGAATTAATCACTAACACCAGCTACAGTACACACATATTATAGACACAACCATGCAATGTATTTAACTAACTAAATTAAAAGATTTATTATAAAGGCAAGAATGGTTGAATGCATTGGTCTGTCCATACAGCTGTTTTTGTGTCTGCTACTTGCATCTGGCTGTTGCATTTCCTGTCTTTAGTGCCAAGTGCCCATTCATTCCCCCTTTGTGAACTGTGTCCTGTGCGCTCCCCAGTCTGTTCCTCCTGTAGACACTGAAGCATGGCCCTTGGCGTGGTTGTGCCGCGGCTGCTGTTCCCATTTTTTCCAGGGTCGCTTTCTGAGGCCTTCCGTATCCTCGCTCAACTCCTTTATCTAGAAATCAAAATTTCCTACCCCGAACAACCCACTGCCCCAGCTAACTTTCTTGGTGTGACACATCATAGCCGTGTTACTACAAAGAACCCTGATCCCTAATCCTTCGTTTGGATTTATATGCCTTGCAGCTTGGGTCCCATCACCTGGAGGCAGTGTGTTTAGGGATGGCTGTTGTGTACCTCTTAGATGAAGCCCAGCAGGAGGCTGAAATGGAAGATTTCCAACCCTCTGAATGCCCTGTTGACTGTAAACTGCATCCGTCCCTCATCCCCAGTTACATTTCTGCAGCTCTGTTTCCAATGCAGTGAAAGCACTTGCTTGGGCAGGAGAGGATGTCATCAGAGTTTATCATCTCTTTGCTCATAACTCTCACTTGGATATGATTTTGTGAAGGGTGGCAGGGCTCCAAGAGTCAGAGGAGGAAATTCATGATTCATGTCACAGCCTCCAGTCAGGGAAAGGGGCTGGGTCTCATTAGCACGTCTAGACAGGGTGAGGTACTGCTAAGGGAACCCAGCTACCAGCAGCAACACAGATGCATTAGTCTTTTGTGTTCTCAGCCCCTCAATCCAGCAAGAAGTGAGGACTGAACAACTCAAGACACAGGGCAGCAGGCATCTTCAGGACCTTGACACCAGTGAGCAGGAGGGAAGAATTTCTAGTGACACGCATACCAAACCGCAGGCCATTCTCTCCCCCTGGTCCGGCACCATTTCAGGCCCAGCACAAGGAACAGTTGTAAGGTAGAGGGCAGCATGCAGGCCTAGGTCGTTTCCATGCACCCCCAATGGGTCTTTTGGGAACAGCAGATTGCCCCCTGGTTTTGTCCACTATGGAGCCTGTCTCATTTTAATAATGCCCCTGACACAGATAACGTGGTAGGGATGGGATGAAATGGCTCCATTTATAGGGTCAAGGGTTACTCATTTCTATTAGAATATAATGTTGGACTTCAACTAGCTGCCAGACCCCATGTACAGGCCTTAGCCCACTTCAGCATCACAGAGGAGGAACAAAATTAGCACCATTCAAAGTCTTTCACTCCATGCAATGTAATCAAAGTAGGGCTTTTACCCCACTACATTTCTACAACAATGTCCAGCAGCCCAGGCCTCTCTTCAGAAAGTTGGGAGAATTCTATAGAGAAGTTTGAAAATAAAATTATTTTCCTGATCCATTTCAGTTGGGTTTAGTTCCAGCGTTGCTCATAGCAACACTACGCCATTGACTTCTCACTGCAGCAGGAACAGGCCCAGCTTCAGGCAGACAATTCTTCATTCACACACATGCAGTTCCCATCCAGCTACTGAGAGCAATCACATTCATTACTTTGCTAGAGCAGCATAAACCTTATTTCAATGCCATCATGCCGCAAGCAGTGGCGCCTTTAAAACAACGTTTCTAGGCAGTAGATTTTTAAGGGAGAAAAATGCAGCTATCCAGACACAGAAACTAGCATCCCAGAGTGCAAGTACATTCAGTTCCCATTTCTCTCTGTAGCAAAGGTGTATAGCAATTGGTTTAGTGGAAGCAGAGAAAAGCCCATAATGCACCTGGCTTATTGGGCAAAATTGTACCAGGGAGACAAAATTCATTCCTGACTCCAGCTGGTGATCAAACAGCATGACGATTACTAGCCCTTGTAAATTTAATCCCAGCTATACGTAAAGCTCCTCTTCACTTCTACACTGCACATGGCTTTTGCTATAACAAAATCCACACTAAATACTTACTCACTTATTAAAATGCCACAATCCACTTCTGCTGCACTTGGTTTTAATGTTAGTCATAGGAATAAATGCATTTACATGAACTAAAATCAGCATAGAAAGCCCTAGGACTAACACCACAAACAGCAGCACTAAAAATTCCACATAACAACAATTACTGATTTTTAAAAAAAAGCCAGTTAAAACCTACTACCCTGCCCCACAACAGAAACAAACCATTGCTGGTCCCTCTGGGACTTGGCCTGTGACTGCAAACAGCCTTTTCTGAAGAGGGAGTGTTAGGTACACTGACTATACCTCCTTGCCCTTGATCCAGTTTAGCTCTGAGTAGCTGCCTAGTGCCTGTTGCTAATGTGTGACGATCTGATTGTTCTTTGGAATGGCTAAACAATTCTATTAGGGGAGCCAGTCAGATTTCCCTTGCTGAGTTATAAAGCTTACAGTCAAATAATGGAGGAGGGTTGCTAGCAACCACTTACCCTCAAGGACACCACCTCAAAGTATGACAGGTTCAGAGTAGCAGCCATGTTAGTCTGTATTTGCAAAAAGAAAAAGGAGTACTAGTGGCACCTTAGAGACTAACAAATTTATTAGAGCATAAGCTTTCATGAGCTACAGCTCACTTCATCAGACGCATACAGTGGAAAATATCGTGGGGAGATTTTATATACACAGAGAACATGAAACAATGGGTGTTACAACACGGACTGTAACAAGAGTGATCAGGAAAGGTGAGCTATTACCAGCAGGAGAGCGGGGGAGGGGGACCTTTTGTAGTGATAATCAAGGTGGGCTGATTGGATCCAGTAGCGACTACTATGGTATCAGAATGCATGTTCTTTTTGTTCACCTGAGTACTAATCCTGGTTTGGAGACTTAAGTGGTGTCAACACCACCTTGCAGCAGTCAGTTCCACTGGTTTTATTTATTGCTTCCTTAAAGGCTGGCTTCTGGGTTAGCCATTCTCTGGTTGTCTTGTAATGTAGATGGTTTTAAATAAGCATAGTAGCAGATCAGCTGCTTTATTCTTTACATCCTCTGTGCAATTTAATTTTCTCACTCATCTTTTTATGGATACCCTGTCACAGCGATGGCCCTTTTTCAGTACCCGTACCAAGCAGCACTGAGACAGGCATTTCTACCTATCAAAAATCATCGTCTGCTGAAGTCTGATGCACAGAGGTAATTTAGTACTCTGATTCCATCCTCTTTGATTGCTCTCTTTACATGCTGGCAGTTTAGCACGTTAGTTCCTAACCTTTTAGAAATGTTGTAGTTTACCATGGCTGGCTCGAGGGAAGTCAGCCAGGTGTCCTTTATGAAGTACCCACGACACAAATTCACTTCAATGGGAGAGGAGGGCACTCAATCCCTCTCAGATCTTAGTTGTACCGGCCTCTCCCATTAAGCTGTGCTCACACTAGCCAAGAGTGTGATGAGCTACACAACGGCTTAGAACATGCACAAGTGGATGGTGGCACACCAAGATTAAGCACAAAGCCAAGAGGGGAAAGCCTGGTGCCCGCAGTACCTGGAATAGTAACAACTTGTCTAGCAGATCCACTGACTTTATTTTTATTTTTTAATCTTGTAACCACCACTTTACCAGCCACGGATGACAACTGAGCTATTTTGCCTACTAGATCACGTTAAGTCGCATTGTATGTGTCGGTTCATGTGACAAAGCAGGCCAGAGTCTCCCGTGGCTCAGACTCCATTTGTGACACTAGGAACTCTGCTACGGATGGTGGGGTTTTAGCTAGGAACCCAGTCTACTCTGCTCATCCATAGACTGACAGCATTGCTGGCCAATTCACTGATGTTTATAGGCCCTGGAGGTGTAGACAGTCCCTTCCTAGAACAGGGCAGAGGGAGCTTTGTGACTAAAAGGGCCATTCCCAGCCAAGGTGTACTTCTATGCTTAACCTGTTAGCATCGGTTCATCCATCCCAGCTTCCAGGCACTATTGCAAAGGAATGCCGCTGTAGATGCTCTGTCACGTTTGCTGTGGAAGATCAGCATTTCACAGGTGGTACACCAGGTATGTGGAGTAATAACAAATCAGTTTGTCGTTTGATTCACTCTTGGTCCCAAGGTGTTTTCCATACTTGTACTCAGTAATGTTGTCAAACCCTTCCTCCCTGGAGACTTAGCAGGGGTGTGGACTGCTTGCCTCTGGAAGAGATGTCAGGTCTCAGAGGCACGAGTCTGTAGGTTCAACACACTATAGTTTTTCTCCTCCACGTGCTTGGTTTGCTCCAGGAGCCACTGTTTCTGCTGCTCATTCACATCCAGTCTCAATGTCACCTCCTGGAAGATCCTGTTCACGGCAACCTATATACAAGGTAAGAACAACCCAGATTGATCTCAGGCCTTAGCTAAATGCTGCTTCAAAAGGGGAGGCTCTCCTGATCAGGCTGGTACCTCACCTCCTTAAAATTAAGCTTTTTGAACATGCAGATACTAGCTTCATTTTCCTGTCCAACCTTAGCCTCAAATTTGGTAATTCCCAGCTTTGTTACTCCTACAGGAGAAGCGAGAAAGAGAGATAAGAACCCCTAGCTGCACACATGTATCTCCATAACATTGCATTATGTCATAACTGCAGACTAGCAAGATTCCCATGCTCCTTAAATATGGGGGCTGGTGTATATATCCACCACCCTCTCCACATATGCAGAGCAGCCAATGGGAGCACGTGTGCCCCTATCACATCACTTTCGTCCTCCCACATTTAGCCATCCTTACCATAAAACATCATAATCAGAGTTGTCTCCTTGCCAAACCCTCGGCCACGGCAGCTGGGCTCTAAAAGAGACAAGAACAGACTTTGGTGTCCATCTATATAACACAAACCCTGTAACTCAGTCATGTGCTGGACTAGCAGAAAGCAGGTTGCAGATAAGGACTGAATTGCACTGGTAGAGCTCCGAGCACAGGAAGCTTGTATGTTATCTGCCTACTTTCCATCTAGCTGTAGACAATGCTACCCCATCTGATGAGAGTTGTCAGAATCCCCCTGAAGCCAGTTGCATGCTTTCGTACCTAACAGCTATTGCAGGGCAGAGGGTGGGATTAGGGTGATAGTGGCATTAGCAGCCTGGGGCTGTGCTTAATGTACCTGCAATCATGACTTCTATCTCTCCCACTGTTGGATCTTCCATATCTGTGAGGAACAGGTTCACGTCCCCCACCATGCAGTCCTCCTCGGTACCTGCTTGCCCAGACCACCTCTCGGTCTCCAGTACAATAAACGTACATTCTGGGGAAAGTGAGACAGCAGCAGAACTCACAGGGCATGTTTAAGAATCATTCACAAATTACTGAAGTATGACATTAAAGATGGACAATGGGCAGAGAAGCAACATCCTGCATGTATTAATAGCCTGTATGAACCAGTAATCAGGGCTCTGGGCCAGACAGGCATGCTTATCACAACTGCCCCTACCAGCAGCACCCTAGAAAATCTATGCTGGTTTCAGTTTGCATGGACCCAGGGCTCACACAAATACTTTAACTTGATGCAATATATAAAATTAATGTGGATTAGCTTTCCCCACTTCATCGTCTTTTACAGTAAATTCAGGCAAAGAACCTTGAATGTGAACATAAGAGACTGATGCAACCTGTTGAGTCACCTAGTCTATCCCTCGGCTCCTTTCAGTATGTCTTCTCGTGCCGTCACTACTGACCAAGACAAGGGTTAACCTCTGGTTTTCAGAGGTTCCAGTGATGACAGTGAGACCCAGAAATGTTGGTTATGTAATTTTTAAGGGAGGGAGGGTTATATCCTGAGAACCTACTCCTTAAATGACCCCAAATTTGAACCTAACCCTACTCCCCACCCCCCTGAGACACAGCAATTTTCAAGACAATCGGATTAAGCACGTGGATTTTAGAGCATTTAGAACAAAACTGGAAGTTAAATAGTAAGCTAGTCTCACCCTTAACTCTAGGGGGGCTACTGCCCTGCTATAATGGCTCACACCCCTTACAGTACAGCCTTGTAGAATCACACCTGCCAGAAACTCAGAGCTAGCTGTGATTCCGAACAACAGTGAGGCGGAAGCGTTCACTACACCTTTCCACTCTTGCAAAACATTCAAACACCTCACTATCTGCATCCTCCTGCCAGCTGCGCTGCATCTCATACTCCTGCTCCAGGCTCAGTGGCTCAGATGCGGTCAGTCGCTGTAGCTCCTCCGATTTCATCCACTCGTGGTACCTGATGGACAGTGCCACAAACTGAATGCAGACCTATTTAGAACATCACCTGTTGTGTTCCACTGAAATCTTTAAGGGTCAGACTGTCCCCCTACCATGAACCTATTCAGAAAACTTCAAGTTGCTATAGATGCCCTATTGGCCAGGGGCTGCAAGGCTCACGTAACTTCTGAAATAACACAGGCATCAGTAAACACACTCCTTCACCCAGGTACACAAATGAAGGGACTAGTATAGGGGTGTGTGACACCTCATTTGAGTCTGTTTTGCACTGAGACTGCAATCATCCAAGTCTGCAGTTTACCAACTCATGGCTTAACATTTAAATTCTTCAGAGACCAGGTCAGCTTTTATGAGTTGAAGTTTCACTGTTCACAAGCAATTTGGAAAAAGTTATAGCGAGCGCTGAAACAGCAGCAGTTCTGATGACTGTTTGGTGGCCAACGTGAAATGAGCTGGTGGGCCCACCCCACTTCTAACTGGACAAGTGTCCACATGGATAAACAAATATCACCACTGACATTTGCTGTCCACCTTTGATGACAGTCTCAGGGGAGGGATCAAGGACCTTGAGCTGCCATCTCACACCTAGAGGTGGCTGCTCCGGAGCAGAAGCAAGGAATATGGGCAAGCCAACATAGGCATTGCTGCTGCTTGTGCTGTGCCACTTACACAGACAAAGAGATCATTTCAGCCCCCAGGGCTGGTAACCCAGAGCCTTCCATGAGCGCTAAATTCCCTTAAAAAATAAAGTTGAACTTTAAAAATAGAAACAGATGTCAGAGGTGGTATAAGCTACATACCGGGATACATGAGCAGAGGTGTATGGTACCAGGGTCACCTTTTTCCCCTGTAAGACTGTGTTCTGGTTAATCTTCATAGTCTCCAACCTGAAAGAGAGACAGAAAGTAACTTACTGAAGTCTTTAAAGATGCCAAGGGAAAAGTACACCATCAACATCTGTTCTTTGAAACTGAGTAACTATAATGAATTTCACTTTCTCATTGAGACCCCTTTAAATAATGGGCCCCACCTTTTTTTTTTTTTTTACTTCCCTACAAACTACTCTCCTCCCCCGCCCCCAACACACATTTTTCTGCTCCCCTAATGGGTTTTATCTTGGTCTTTTCAGCAAAGGAGACACTGGCTAAGTGACACCTGTAAGAGGTGATGAGAAAATGCAAGAGACGAGCCCCACACCAAAACTGGCCCTAGTCTGATGGGTCAGCGCTGAGCAGCCATTTGCCCCTACACCACTGCGTCACATCCAAGCAGTGAGGGACACAGATCCATCACTCTCCAGCCCCAGAAAGGAGGGGGGAGGAAATGGACAGCATCCAGCCCCTCCCCAAGGGGGGGGGTAGGGAGGTGGGTGGGAAGGAGTCCGGGGTGACATCCAGCCCCAGGTGGGGGTGAGGAGGTGGGTGGGAAGGAGTCCGGGGTGACATCCAGCCCTTCTCAGGCTCAGGCCCGGGTGTGGGGGGGCAGGTGGGTGGGAAGGAGTCGGGGTGGCATCCAGCTCCTCTCTCGCTCAGCCCCAGGTGGGGGGGAGGGGATATGGGTGGGAAGGAGCCAGGGTGGCATCCAGCCCCTCTCTCGCCCAGCCCCCGGGGGGGGGGGAGGGAAGGTGGGTGGGAAGGAGTCGGGGTGGCATCCAGCCCCTCTCTCGCCCAGTCCCAGGTGGGGGGAGGGGAGGTGGGGGGGAAGGAGTCGGGGTGGCATCCAGCCCCTCTCTCGCCCAGCCCCAGGTGGGATAGCCGGCCCCCGTGGGCTGCGGATGGGAGGCAATGGAGGGGGACACCCAGCCCCGGGTGGGAGGCCATGGGGGGGCGCCCAGCCCGGGGGGGGATATCTAGCCGCAGCAGGGAGCGGGGTCTCTCCAGCCCATGCGGTCCCGGGGCTACAAGGCACCTCTTGTCTTGGTCCGACCCGCTGCGGGCCGGTGTAGTGCCTCACCTAGAGCGCATGCGCAGAAACGACTCCGCTGCCATCCTACGGGTGCCACCGAGTCGAGTGCGGCCGGACGGCCCCGTCCTCCCGCACGTGATCCAGCGCATCCAATCGGCGGAGCAGGGGCTAGGGTTGGCCTCGTTACGCGTGCGGAAGGTCTTACCGCTGCGCGGTGAGTCCGCGCATGCTCTGTACGTTCCACGGGATGAGAGTGGCGTCTCGGGTGTGCTGGCCGGGTCCTTGGGAGCGCAGGTACGGGAGGAGCTAGCCGCCTGTGGGGCGGGGACGCGGTATGGAGTGAGTCTGAGAGATGGGGCTCTGGGGTGACATGTGGGGGGTTGGGCAGTGCGGGGGCCCTGGGGTGGGAGCTGGGGGGTTGGGCAGTGGGGTGGAAGCTGGGGGCTTTGGTGTTGTGGGGGCTTTGGGGTGGGAGGTGGGGGGGCTCTGAGATGGGCGCTGGGGGAGTTGGAGTGGGAGGTGGGGGGCTCTGGGCTTGGGAGGTGGGAGTTGGGTATTGTGGGGGCTCTGGAGTGGGAGGTGGGGGGCTCGGGCAGTGGGGGCACTCTGGGGTGGGAGCTGGGGGGCTCGGGCAGTGGGGGCACTCTGGGGTGGGAGCTGGGGGGTTGGGAAGTGGGGGGGCTCTGGGGTGGGAGCTGGGGGGTTGGGAAGTGGGGGGGCTCTGGGGTGGGAGCTGGGGGGTTGGGAAGTGGGGTGGGAAGTGGGGGGGCTCTGGGGTGGGAAGTGGGCGGCTCGGGCAGTGGGGGGGAGCTGCGGGGTTGGGCTCTGGGGTGGGATGTCGGGGGGCTCTGGGGTGGGAGGTGGGGGTTGGGTATTGGGGGGGCTCTGGAGCGGGAGGTCTCGTGTGGAGGTCTGGAGGGTTGGGGGTGGAATGGAACATGTGGTCACTGGGGTGGGATATAAGGGGTGGGGGTCTCTCTGCTGGGTAGATGTTTGTCAGTGGGATGTTTCCCTTTCATGTCCTCCCCCCCTCGGGTTGTATTTTGAACAAGGAAGTAGACTGTGTCTCCAAATCAGTCTGTGTCACGTGGGTTTCCTCTTTGCTTTGTCTCTCCTTGTTCCCACCTCTAATTTATTGTCACTGGGCATTTGGGGAGAGTCTGCCTTAGGTTTGCACATTTTTCTATGATGATAATGATAATTCTGGGCATGCTTCGGTAGCTGTCTCTCTTGGTTTTGATCTGTTTTAGGCTTTGCTGTAGTGTTTTTAACATCACTGTCTTGTGTGGGGTTGTTTGCTCCATTGAACTGGAGATTAATATTGTCTTGTCCAGAACAGGATTGTGATCTAGGAGTGGGTTCTATTTCTTAGCTGATTTTAGCTTTTCATCCTCTACTACTCTGCTGTGGAGATGTTTATTGTTGTGATTGAGGTGGTGCCAGAAGTTGAATATTCTTCTGTGTGTGGACTAGGAGGGAGTTTGTACTGATAATTTGTGCCAGCTGGTGTAAGTTACTTGATAAGACAGGGCCCAAACCATTTCTCCTATATAGCAGGATGAGTTAGATTAAGTTCTCAAGTAACTGGAGTTGTGATTTTATTGGAAAATTGTAATTCTTTAACGGCTTATAAATTCTTCAGAGGGCTTTTTTTCAGACGCTTTTATTGCTGTTGTGAAGTTCCCCAAATGCTTTTATTTTGGAGGCCTAGGTATGTATAATTCAATGTATTCTGTTTCTATATTCAGAATGTTGGCTGGCTGTTTTTTGGAAAGTATATGGGGAGAGATTGGGGTTGTTGGGTGTTTTTTATTGTAGCAATCTGCAGAATAACTCGTGATGGCAGTATATTTCTAAAGCATATCGATTATTATTTGGGTGATAGTATGATTAGATCATCCTTTTATAGAATCATGGTTTTCCTACTGAGTGGGTTAATGGAAATCCCTGGTTTGATGGCCATTTCAGGAAGGTTGGTACATTCCATAAGAGCTGCCATAATAGGTCAGACAGATAGTCCATCTAGCCTAGTATCCTGTCTCCAACGGTTGCCCATACTAGAGCTTCTGGGGGAGTGTACAGAACAGGACAGTTATGGAATGATCTGCTCCTCTCTTGCACTGCCGGCTTCTTGCAGTTGGTAACTGGTAAGTATCTGAAGTGCAGGGAGAAAGAGTAGGGCTATCTGATTACTGTCCTGACAAAGCGCACAAACGTTAAGAATTTTGAACGGAGGTGTCAGGAGAGTGTGTTGGAGGATGGGACATCTGGAGGTGTGCTCATATCCCAGGGCAGGACAGAGTCCCAATTGCAATTCTGCTCAAATCTTTCTCTGTTTACAGTAATGGGTTGCCCATTGTTGTCCATCAGTCTTTCAGTGGCATAGTGAGCAGCTGCTGATAATGATAACCATGGACGTGTTGTCTCTTTAGGCCAGACGTAGCAGAGACAGAAGATACCTGCTTCTCCGTTCCAGGCCCCTCTATCCTCAGACATGGCTGGTGGCATTACCGACACAGGGGAGCTGTACTCTCCTTACGTGAGTATTACCATTGGGATGTACCACTGCTGTTAGTTCAGTGTCTTCTCTTCACAACCCTGCTTATTCTCAGGGTATGTTGTTACTTATCTTCCTGGTTCCCGGTGAACACAGTAATCAATGTCAAAGTTGCAGGGAATGCTAGAAGATATTAGGGTAAGGGGAGTAGAACATGTTTAGCTTGTTGCCCAAGAGATCTTGGTTTGAATTACACCACAACAAGGGCCACTTCAGAGTTTGAAAGGGACCCAAGTATCTAGAGTGTAGTGAGTTAGCTTAGAGAACTTTCATGCTATCTTTGAGACTTTATATGTTAAGTTTGGCTTGGTCCTTTTTTCACCTGTATTTATGGTCAGAAATGTGAATGTGAAAATGGCATCATCTTACCGCCTGTCTCTGGTCCATGTGTCTTTTGAGATGCATCTGTTCACTGATACAAACTAGTTTTAAATAATCAGTTATAATGCATAGTATTTGCGTATTGTTTTACATCGCCAGTTACTCTACAAACCTTAAAGGGACACCGTCAACCTGATACTTAATCGATTTGAAAAAATGAGTTACAAGTAGTTTGATACTACACTTGCCCTTGAGCCTCCTTGCTCATTTTTATGGTTTTACTTCCACATTTTTAAAACAAGGTTTTCCTTCTCTCCCCTGATCTCATGTGAAAGACTTGCACAAATAGGTGCAGCTGTGTGGGATGCTGAAATTCACTATCTACAAAGCATTGTCAAATATAAAAAGAAAACAAATTGAAAGCTTAAGGGGGCAAACCTTTTTTCCTCTGATCTGTTTGTTAGTCATTTCAACATATTAATTGTAACAATGATAAATAAAAAAATTCAGACAGAAGTGATTTTTTTCAATGGGATGTCCCAAATGATCAGTCCTCACAGTATCCTTTATGAGGTAGGTAAGTATAATATCCGTTTTACAGATGGGGAAACTGAGGCATTGAAGTAAAGTGACAGTCACTACTAGAGGGATTAGAACCTCAGGTATTTCTGCCTCTCAGCCTTGTGCTCAGAACACTAGACTTGACTTCTCTTCAACCTGGGCCCTGCAAAGACAATACAGCTCTGTGAGCATAAGCTAGAGTCTATTCTTTCTTATGCATAATCTCAAAATTAGTAGTTAAATTTCGATTTCTTGATTTATTATGGTGATGATATAAATGGCAGAGCATAGCTCAGGAATCTAAAATATGAGTCTGAAGTGTGGGATTTGCTGTATTAACTCCTGCATATTAAAAATGCCTGGCTAGCCTGGGGCACTAGTGACCATTTTAAGATCAGATATTTCATGAACCCACAATGCTAGCATTTAGTTCTGTACACCATTGGGAATGCTGATTTTTTTTTTATATATCTAATGGGAGTTCACAAAATACCAGATAATAAAATTGTCACATATTACTTCCCCATAGCTTCATTTCTGAAGCGATCTTAATGGTTATCTCAAGAACCATTAAAGATAGAACGAATGTTTTCCACCACCTGAGATCCAGGAATCTCAGCTTTCAAATGCTAAAAACATTCATCTCGAGTCTAGGAACCCTCAAAAGCTGAGGGTAGAACGGCGCATTATGCTCATAAGAGTATTGGCAGCTAAAAGCAGGCCAGAACTGAAAAGTGAAGGGGGCGGGGCAGCAACACAGTAATCAGAAAAACCTGATTTTAAGCACTTCCTGCTTGATTAGTTTTTTGATAATTTTTGTTGTCTTGTGCTTTTGCATAGTCTTGTGGTCTTAAGCATTTTCATGTTCAAGAGATTCCAGTTGGCTCAGTTAGGTGGAGAAAATATTATGTGAGAGAATATGAAGTAGTCACTTTTTTTTAACTTCACTAATAGCGTGAACATCTCAGACATGGCTAGAATAGGGAATTGGTGCAGAAGTACCTTTTTAAATGTTTTTCTTGAAACTATTGACATTTTTTCATAGTAGTTTTTTTTTTTTTAAATGTTGACTAATAAAGTAGTTGTCACGCTCACTTTCAAGGTCCAGTATTTTGTGACTTGCCAAGAGCAGAAACACTTCGGTGAACCAGTACTAAAGCTTTCAGGACTTATGTTGAGAAGGAAATCTGCTCTCTTCTTAATGGGTTTTGATTTCTTTATTTTAAGTGAATTTCCAGTACTGACATTGGCAAAATCATCTTTTGACTAGTAAGCCAACCCAATTTGATCTTCCCCATGGAGGGGGAATATGGAATCCTGGGATGTTTTTAGTTGCTTTTCTGACTGCATGCATAGTTCAAAATATTAGTGTTGCAGAAATTCCTGGAGTCTGAGTTCTAGGGAACTGTAGCTATCTCATTTCCTCTGAGGATGCTGGGCTATCTCTACCCCAGAGTCTGAGGACAGTAACATGATGCCAGTCTTGGCATCTGTTCAACCAAAGCCAAGAAAAATCACCTGGGTTTCTGTCCGAGTCCTTCATTGCAAAGTAAGTCAGGCCCCTGGGCACTCTGAACACAAGCGGATGTAAGCAGGAAATGGGAGCCTGCCAACTGAGTGACATGAGCCTCTCTGCAAACTGGGAAGGCTGCATTTTAGTCCTTTGGGGGATCAGCTGATGTTCATGTTTGAACAGCAAAAAGATGTAGTGTCTTGTTGTGAGCTTAACAAAAAAGGCTTTGCGTTGTGTTCTGTATGATGTCTCCAAGCTTGGCTCCTATGATCTCTGGCCATGCCAAGCACTACATGTGGGTTTCTCCCTCCATTTACACAAAAATTCTCATGGTTTATAAGGAAGTGGGGAGACTCTAAGGGTGTGTCCCATACCATGTTTGCATTAAGAATGGGAGGGCAGAGTCCCCTTCCTTTAGCACAGCAGGTGGGGTCTGTTTCTTTTCCACCACTTGCATTGTGGTGACCCTAAGCACTACATGTGACTGAAGTGGGGACAATTTAGAACAGAAACAGTGAAACAGGAAATGGGATAGACCAGTCCTTGTACAGTGGAAGGAAGTAGGTTGTGGAGGAATTGCCCACCATTTCTACGATCCCTGCTCAGTGTCTCAGAGGAAGAAGGCAGAACTCCTCAGTCACATAGCATGGAGGAAAATTATTTGCTTGCCTTCAATCTGGCAGTCACTTTGACCAGTTTCCAACTCTCAGGGCTTGTCTACATTAAACCAATGCAAATCCCTGTGTGAACGCCCTTACATTGATTTAAGACAGGTTAAATCAGTTGAAGGATATTTACGCACAAAGTTTCACCATTTTAACTAAATCAGTTTAAAATTGCGTCTTTAGTTAAACCAGTGCAACTTTGTGTTTAGATTAGGCCTCAGCTGCACTTTGATTAAAACTGCTTGTGATAAAGGAATTGCTTGATTCTGAGGAAACATGAGTGGACCACATCATGACACAGTCCATTCTCTCTTGTTGCAAAGGGCCCCTCTGTCTCTGGGCTTCCAAGCACAAAGATGCTGAGTGAGAGAATTATGTGCACCAAGCTGAGGGCTTCCAACCACAAGTATTGTTCAACAGTATAGGTCACAAGATGCTTGGAGGCCAGTCTCCTTTGGTCAGCAGATCTGGTTTTGCTGGCTCAGCCATACTTTACAAAGAATGGTGGTAGGACAATGGAAGTGGAAAGTGTCTAGTGCTTGAGGCTATTTCAGCTCCAGACCTTCAGTTTCAGGTTAAACACTGACTTCACTAGGGCAGCCTGTGTGTAGTGATGGTGCCTCTTGCATTTATGCTCGTCAGCAAAGATTTAATCCCTGGAGCCTATGAGACTCGTGTGTAGCCCCACAGTCTGAGTGCCTGACTCTCCCCAGGGTGGCTGGAAGGTGCCTTCTCTCCCTAGCTGTTGATAGGAATTTACTGCCTGGATAACGAATTTCCTTTAATTTAAAAAATAAAATAATGAAATGAATTTCATGAAAATCAGGTAGGATCATTCTGGCCTCAACCAGGCATAGTGCAGGCAGGAGTGCAGACTTCTATCGTCTATTAAATAGACTTCAGATGTCTATTAAAGATTCCATTGATTTTATTTTTCTTTTTTTTAACATTCCATAAATTGTAAATAGAACAAATCTGGCAGGAAACATCAATCCTGACCTGTGCTGTGCTAGTGCACTAATCCACTGCACAACCTTTCTGACTCTCAGGGTGTTCCCCTCCACTTGTATGTACTTTTATCTTGTGCTTATCCTTCCTAGACATGCATACAGATCACATTCCCAACACACAACCTGCCATGTCAGTGAGTTATCTTAGCTGATCCCCAGGGCTGCTGCATTATCTAATGCTGATTATTTGGATGATTGCAGGTCGGCCTGGTTTACATGTTCAACCTTATCGTTGGGACGGGAGCCCTAACCATGCCGAAGGCCTTTGCCACCGCTGGCTGGCTCGTCAGCCTCATTCTCATAATGTTCCTGGGCTTCATGAGGTAGGATTTTGGTGTCTCTCTTTGCCTGTCTTCAGCATGCTGGGAGTGTGGCTTGGTTTTATTCTAAGGGCTACATGTAAGAAACTGGGGACAGCATGCTGGTGAGAAGCCCAGCCGCTCTGCCACCCAGCTGCTGGGATTTCACAATTGTGCTGCACCTGGATCCTGTTTAGAGGCTGTAGTTTTAATATCAACTTTCTGGCTAATGGATGTCTGCAATGTAGAGCTACATCTCCTCTAGCTGGTAGAAGGGAGTGTACTTTGTCTCCACTGCCCACTCTAGAGCCTTCTGGCTGCTGCATGGCAGAGGGTCTTCATAAAGTTTAAGGCCAGAAGGGACCACCAGATCATCTATTCTGACCTCCAGTGCATCACTGGCCACCAATGCCACCCAGCACTCGCATTCTAAACTCAGCCATTTAAATTAGACCGAAGCATTACAGCCCATGGGAGACTAGTTTATTATGAGCTACAGGCAAAGATAAGGAGAGACTGAGGTGCACTAGTGTCCAACCTCTTCCCCTCCCCCTCCTCCCCCCCAGGCAGGAAAATGATGATCCTGGCAAGTGACACACACCCACCCACATACTGCAGAGGAAAGTGGAAAAACCTCCAAGCTCACTGTCAATCTGACCGGGTGAAAATACCTCCCCAGCCCCACATACGGCGATCAGTTAGACCTGAGCATTTGAGCAGGAACCAGTCAGCCAAAGTACCTGAGAGAGAGAATGCTCCATGTCACATCAGAGCTCTGGCCCGCTACACCCAATCTCCCATCTCCAGCCATGGCCATCCCTGACGCTTCCAGAATATGTTGGGCAGGGAAACCCCCTCCAGACCCCTGCAGGTGGCCAGCTGAAACCTTGAAGCATGAGCTTCACTATTGTACCCTTCCACCAGCCTCTGTTTTTTGGGGTCGTCCTCCTCCCCCAGGGATAACTCCAATGCTTGTCTCTTTGCTAGTGATATCTTTCCCAGTCACCAGTAGCAACACAAAGTTGATGTGATTCCTGACAATTTCACTTCTGCTGACTGCATTTTGAATGGCGGCCGTGAAACTGACCTGTCATGTCATGTCAATTTCACTCCGGCTCTTTGCAGGGTTCTGAGCAAGGGACACTGGAGCTCTGTCTGCCTGCAGATTTGGGGAGGCAGCTCTGCACTGACTTACATTTGGAAGGTTAACTTCAGTCTTTTGCACCCATGCTCAACAGGGAAGGCTACTTATTCACCACAGACAAATGGAATTTTCAAATTTTGCTCCGTCTGCAGAATCAGCATGTTCTGGCTCTAGAACTGAACTGAATCTGGACTGGATTGACTCAGATTATAAATTCCATATATGTCAATCCCTTCTGTGTAGGGACCATAACCTTTTAGGTATGTTGCAGTGAGAAGACATTAGAATAATTAAAAGATCACCTGCGTCCTTCAAACCCATCTGCCCCATGGCTGGTCTTGGACACGAGCAATTTAAGCTGATGCCTGAATAGAGCTGCAGAGGAGCGCAGTTCGGTAGTGATTCAGCCGCTCGCAGATGGTGTAATCTCCCATCTGCTACCAGGAGTACAGGAGGAAGTAACTTCCTGTAAAACTATGCCTGCCTCATTCTTCCCCTTCACCAGTCTGGGATCTTGGAAACCCTGAGGCTAACTTGAAGCTGACCAGACTTCAGCTTGGTTTCCTCTGCACTGGTGCAGCAGTTGCAGCACAGGAGGTGGAGCTAAGGGCTGTTGCTATAGTTGTGTGATCTACACATTCAACCTGGAGACTCCAGTAGTCGATGGTGTCATCTTTCTGATGAGATGTAAAGCCTTGTCTGGATCACTGGTGCTCATGAAAGGTCCCCTCTCACTTTTGTAAGAGTATTGGGATTTTAATCCTGGTATCCTGGCCAAATTCTGTTATGGGTACCTCCATTTGCCAATCTAAATTCCTTCTGCAGTTTTGATTGGATACAACTTTTTCCTGACCTGTACTGTTTGGCTATTAAACAGAGTCCATGTTTCACTCAAGAGGAAACTGCATTTCAGTGGTGAATGAAATTATTTTTGTAAACCCCAGGTGTGTTGAGGCTTAATATTTGTAAACTGCAATAAATCTGTGAAAGAAACGCTCTATAAAAGTCTGGTTAATTATTATTGACAGACATAAATTCTGGAAGTACGAGTGACTGTTGGATTCAGATGCAATCCATTTTTAAATACCTTATTTCCAAATCATGAAGCCCATGTACGGAGCTCCCTACTGTCTGCTCTGGTTCTTCCTCAGTTTATATCTTAGTGCCAGCAGGAGGTGCAAATCTTGCTGGCTCGTCCATGATGCTCTTGTGCCAAACTTGAAATGTCGCGTACTGGTGCGAAGTGCTTTGTGAGCCTAGTTGCCCTGTTGCTTTCATTCTTGTGTTCGCGCTTCTGACTCCCTAATAACCTCTAGAGAGCTTTCAGTGCAGTGAGAGTCTACATGGGCAATCATTATGTGGCGTCCAGGAGGGGGCTGCTGTACGTTTATCCTAGCAAACCTAATTTCTCATTTGAACTTGATAAATGAATTCAGTTTGTGAAGCAGTAAAACTGTTTTTGAACCTTAAATAAGATTGATTTTAGTTTTACTTTAAAAAAAAAAAAAAAAAAAAGGCAGTAGAGGGGAAAGAAACCTTAAAATGGTCATTTAGCTGAGACAATGACAGTCCATTCCTGAAAGCGGCAAAGCAGATTGTAGTGGTGAACTGGGACCTCGGATGGGTGAGTGATTCTAGCCGTCTCCTTGGCATTGGGTTAAAAAAAGTTCCCTCTCGTTATTTAACTCCTTAGACGGCTTCTTCTACAATTACTGGCAAAATTGGTGGTGTACGTCCTAATTTGCTTGCTGCTCTGAAATCTACAACAATAATAAACCATTGCCCTTCAGTAACACCTTCCTTCTGAGGGTCTCGCAGTGTTTTACAGCTACCAAAAGATTAAGCCTCACAACAGTACTGTGAGGACAGGGAGTATGCATTATTCCCACTTTACAGATGGGGAAACTGACTCGGGATTACAAACCCTACCATGCAATTCTCCATCTTCCTCTAAGAAGCCTACCCCCGTTGCAGTGAGGTAGCATGTAATCTGTGGGCCACACCTGTACTGGAGATATAGGCAGATGCCTGCTCCGTTTATGCAAATTAGTTGCAGGCTTCATGCTCCTGACAAATTTCCTGTGTGTTTTTGGTTGATCAAAGTTTGAGCACCTCTGACATAGTCCTAGAAATAAGAGGCTCCTTTTATTTACTGATATTTGCACCTAACTGTGGTTTTATTGTGATGTTTTAACACGTTTTTACACAAGCATTTTGGTTGAGACTAATGGGTCTACCAGGCCCAAATGCTTAAACAAAAATAATTACAAACAGCAAATGAGATCTTCTCATGGATGTGATAATATACCATGAAGCAACCATAACTGTCTCCAGGTTTTTAGTTTACAAAAGAAAAAACATATTCTTGCCTGTTTCTACTCTTACGAAACAGTAATAAGGAAGTACTCTTAGGAATATTTTACATCTGTGTGGTGCCTTACATCCCAAATTGCATCATACTGTGTGCCTACACAGCACAACTGAAATGAAACCGTCTCTGGGTTGAAGGACAGCAGCAAACTGAGGTAGAACTCCCTGTACAAAAAGAGAAAGAGGGGAATGCTGGTGAAGGGTGCTGGGACAAACCCCTACCCTTACAAAACATGCTAGGAGATCTTTAGGGGCTACACGTAACTGATAGGACTCTGGTTTATAAGGTCTCACCCTAAAGACCCTTCACACAGTGAACTACACAATACTTCATTCAGCTGAGTCATAAAGGCAAAGGACTGGGTCAGCCCTGTCAGGATTCAATCCTGCCTGTGGATCTAAGGAGTCCAAAACCTCCAAACTTTGATGCTTAGGGCTCTGTGCCATTGTTTTCACTACTGCGTGAGAACTTCTAGGTTATGAGATTTGAGTTGTTAAACTCTGTCTCAGTCCAGCTCTTAGCAGAACAGCATCCCAGTTGACACCCCTGGGGCAATCTCATCACAGTCCCAGGACTGAATGCGCCGCGGAGACTCTTGCCTCTAAATACGGTCCCAGGTACTAGCAGGATAGTGCAAAATCTTGCTTGCAACTTTCTGCATTGTTCTCTGTTCCATACAAAAGATGCTTCATTCCTCAGAGCTGTCAGTTCAGCATCTCACCAACACTGACTTCACATAAGAAATGTAAGAATCCCCAAACCCTAGAAAATCGCCTCTGCACTGCTTCATTCTTGATTCGGCAACAGCGTGGAGGCTGCAGCACGTACCAGAGCTATGAAGAGCCTGTCTCCCTCGGAAAGCCCAGTCAAAGTAATTTGCAGTGATCTGTTCTGCTGTCCTTGTTAGCTATTAGTAATTGCTAAATTTAATTTCCCTTCTAGTTACATGACTACAACGTTTGTGATGGAGGCCATGGCCGCTGCTAACGCCCAGCTGCGTTGGAAGAGAATGGAAAAGCACAAGGTTTGTGTCGTGGCTTTTTATTTTCCAATCTCTATCATTCTTCAGTCCCTAAAGGCTCTCCTCAGATTACAGTTCTGGCTCTGCCTCCCCTCATTAGTAAGTCTAATAAAGGAATAAATTTCCACTGTACTTAACGTCTTCATATAAAATGTGGTCGTTCTCTGTGGTATTGCTCATAAAACCCAGGATTTTCTTTTCCTGCTTTAAAAATCCCCGACCCTGCCCATATGTCTCCCAATTTCATGCTGCTGGTTTTGGCCTGAGATGCTCTTTAGAGGAGTTGGGGAGAGCAATCCATCATTCAAGGTGTGTTAAGATCTATAAATCCTTAAATTATGTGAGATCCAGCCACTGCAGGACACTGTTGATCTAGCTGGAATGCTCTTGTTATCAGTCATTGGGGTCGTATCCCAGGGACTCCTGCTGGGCATTCTCTCTGGCCTCTGTCCTGACTGTAGAATTTACTCCTTCGCTGGGTTTGTCAGCTCCTGGGTTTAGTGGCCTTCATGATGCAGTACAAGGCATAATTTTTTGGTCAGACTTTAATCGTGATCAGTAGGAAGGTGGGGTGGAGTTGTGGAGTGGGTTTTCCTGCTCTGCCTAGTTAGGGAAATGCAAAGGTTTGGGTTTTTAAGAAAATGTAATCTGGTGCCCACACTGTGCATCTGGACACCAAATCTACAAACTCATTGTATCAAGCTTGCTAGTGTCTTTATGATTTTACTGAATGGACATTCTGCTCTTGTGTATATGTCCCACACGGAAAGAGAGTAGCTCACTTTGTCATTAACCTCCTAATGCCCTGCCAGTGTTGTCCTCCTTCCCGAGAGTGCCCTCCCCACATTCCAAGACCAGAAAATATGGTTCCCTGCCATCTCCCCATGTGCTCACCAGGTCTGTACCTTCCAGTCCCCCTCTCTTTTTCGCCATGAGCACATGGAACTGAGGCTTTTTCATTGGGTTGTTTCTACCTCCTTGTACTGTTGCCACAAGCTGTGCCTCAGGTAGCACACGTCACAGAGCAGAACCTGGGCAGCTGCACTTATTTTCCTACCTTCTAGGAAGACGATGATGAAGATTCTTCCTCTGGGGTCTCTGATAGTGATATTCTCCTCCCAGATGGCTATGAACGATCAGAGACACGGCCTATCCTGTCAGTTCGTAAGTATCCAACTTTTGCTGCTACTTGCTCTCTAATAGGGAACGAAAGGCTTTTCCCACTTCTGTGGGAACCAAACCCTTTACAACTGCCCTCTTGTAAGTGGAGTAAGACTTTTCTCCTCCACCTTTCACCCTGAGGGCTTGTCTACACTTGAAAGTTAATTTGGATTGAGATAGGGTATGAATTTAAAGCACCATAGCCATTCCTGAACAGCTCCATGAAAATGGATTAAGCTAAACAGGAACAAGACATTCTTAACCTATAATAAGAGTATCCGCTCATGGAGTTATTAAAAAACAGTTATTTTGGAATAGACAAGCCCTTAGTGACAGATGAATTCCACATGCCCTCATCTCACGAGCTCTCTTCTAGTTCATGCCATTATGGCTTTCAAGATGGACTAGTGGATGAAGCTAGTTTTACTCTGTTGCTTCCAAACAGAAGAGGCTTTTTCTTTCCCCTTTTACCTAGAACAATTCCATCTGGTCACCGAGGCATAAATGTCTTCCTCTGAAAAGTTATAAACGGTGTGGGGACTGCATGGCAGGAGGTGTATGTATCCTGGATGGTGTTACCAGGATAGATGGGATGTCCCCAGATGGTGCCTGTCCTTCCTTTGGGCTAATCAAGAAGAGTGAGTGGAACTTTCTTGTTTCCACTTGCAGAGAGACGTGGCTCACCCAATATCTTTGAAATCACTGAGAGGGTGGAGATGGGTCAGATGGCCTCTATGTTCTTCAATAAAGGTAACTATCTCACTTTCTCAAGGGTTCCCAAAGATCTTCCTGAATAGGGTAGTAGGTGGTGTTGTTCCTTAAACCTGTGCACTTGTAACGTGGTGGTGGAAGCAGCTGCTCCTGTGAATTCTGGGTTCCCTCTAAACCTCCTGATTCTGAGGACTTGACAGTTCCAGCCAAACATGCCCCCATCCCCAAACACCTTTTTGTAGGATTTTTGTTACTGACTGTCCTCCACTGCAGTTGCAGAGAATGCGATGTTATGGACTCATTTCCAACCCAGCCAAGGGAACTACGCCAGAATCTAGGTCAGGGAGGGCAGAGGGGCTGTAGTAGGTTTAGCCAAAAAAGTCCTGAAGCAAAACGGGCAGATTTCCCTTAGCACATGAGTATAAAGATTGTAGGAGTAACACTTGCTTCTGCCCAGCATGACTGCTCTGACCCTGACTCTCCATGCATTGAGTGCTCACCTCCTCTCTCTGTGTCCTCTGCAAACGTGGTTCACAGCAGCAGAGCCAGGAAGTGTGCTGCTCTCACCTTCCTGACACTGTTAAGATGCAGCACACCAAACATTTCCCCAATCAGTTAGCTTCAGTCTGAAGGAAGGAGGTCAGTGAGGAGCATTTCTGAGAGCACTTGACTGTGGCTGGGTAAGTGACCTCTAGGGCTTCTCTAATCCTGAGCTTCAGTCTGAATGGGTCCTCTGTGCACACCTGATGGATGCAGGCATCTTGTCTTTGTATTAAATGTGTTTTCTGTCATACAATAAAAAACATCTATAACTAGAATGAAATAAGAAAACCCTACAAAGGTAGCTGCAATATAAAGCTATATTAATCTCACACTATAGAGATACAAGCCATAGCCAACGAGAGAGATGACACTCAGAGCATAGTGTGTTAGTAAAGAAATCCCACGTTTTCTGGCTCTGCAATCAGACACATGCCATGGTGTACAGTTTTGATCTCTTGCAGTCAAATGTCTTGTGAATGGCACGTTCCTTTGTTCACCGGTATTTTTCTTAGCACGCAGTGGGCTGCCTTTTCCACGGCATTACACCAGTTTTATGCTAATGTAACTCCATTGCGCTCCGTGGAGAATCAGGATCCGGGGTGGGGAACGTTTTCAAAAGCACCAGTGTCATTTGCAAGCACAAGTCTCACTGAAAGTGCATGGGAATCCTTTCAGCAGGTCTTGTGCTCCTAGCTCACTTAGCTATTTTGACATTCCCACCTTAGAGCTCTAAGTGCCCCCACTCTAATGGTGGCGGAGGAGCAGTGTGGTCTAAGCCTAGGCCTGGAGCTTCTAATCCCAGCTCTGATACTGATTTGCTGCACCTTGGGGCAAGTCTCTTCGCTTGTGGCTGTTTCCCCATCTGCAAAACAAGGCTATTACTTACCTACCTCACAGTAGTTGTCTGGGGATTAATATTTGTAAAGCACTTTGAAGATGAAGAATGCTGTGTAAGTGTTGCCTAGCAGTACTGTTTTGGATCCTCGTCTATATCGGCAGGTGTAGCCTGCTAGATTAAGGGGATGTTGCAGAAAGGGGGCAACAGGTCAGCGAGTGCATGCACAAATTTCAAATCGCTAGCAAAACCTCTTCAAGTGAATTGGAGAGGAAATGGTGGTGACTACAATACCTAGTACTGGAGAGTGGGGTTTATAAGGGAGACTATGTTCTAGGAGGCTGCAGCTGATCTCAAGCTTTAATCATTGATGTTAGAGGCAATGTCTCCCAGTAGAGGGTGCTGGGAGTACATGTGCTTCTCTTCTAAGCCGAGTAAGAAAAACTACATGTAAATTTCGTCACAATACTGTATTACTTGCCTAATACTTTACATTTAATCCCCCATCTTAAAGTTTTATTTTTAGTTTGAGTTATCAGAGTTAGATGCTAGGGATCCCCTTCCAGAAATATTTAGGGTCCTGATGATGATGGGATGAGAGCTCTTTCAGGAAGTCAGGTGGTGCTGCCATGGAACACAGCATGAAAACACTGTGACTTCCAGATAAGACAGGAGATCGACCTAGTTAGCTGTTCCGGGGGGAGCTGTGACTCGGGTACAGAGAAGGGCTACTAGGATGATCTGAGGAATGGAAAACTTGTCTTCTGAAAGGAGACTCAAGGAGCTTGGCTTGTTTAGCCTAACTAAAAGAAGGTTAAGGGGAGATATGATTGTTCTCTATAAATATATCAGAGGGATAAATACCGGAGAGGGAGAGGAATTATTTAAGCTCAGTACCAATGTGAAAACAAGAATAAATGGATATAAACTGGCCACCAGGAAGTTTAGACTTGAAATTAGATGAAGATTTCTAACCATCAGAGGAGTGAAGTTTTGGAATAGCCTTCCAAGGGAAGCAGTGGGGGCAAAAGATCTATCTGGCTTTAAGATTAAACTCGATAAGTTTATGGAGGAGATGGTATGATGGGATAACATGGTTTTGGTAATTAAATATTCATGGTAAATAGGCCTAATGGCCTGTGATGGGATGTTAGATGGGGTGGGATCTGAGTTACCCAGGAAAGAATTTTCTGTAGTATCTGGCTGGTGAATCTTGCCCATATGCTCAGGGTTTAGCTGATGGCCATATATCTGGGGTCGGGAAGGAATTTTCCTCCAGGGCAGATTGGAAGAGGTCCTGGAGGTTTTTCGCCTTCCTCTGTAGAATGGGGCGGGTCACTAGCTGGAGGATTCTCTGCTCCTTGAAGTCTTTAAACCACGATTTGAGGACTTCAATAGCTCAGGCATAGGTGAGAGGTTTTTCGCAGGAGTGGGTGGGTGAAATTCTGTGGCCTGCGTTGTGCAGGAGGTCAGACTAGATGATCATAATGGTCCCTTCTGACCTTAGTATCTATGAATCTATTTGCTGCTTTCCCTCCCTGGTCAGAAGTAATAGCCTGGTCTTTACTATTGCTCAGCTCCTGTTCAAAGGTGCCCCACTGTTTTTGCTACAAAAGCTCAAACCTAAGAGATCAGAGAAGAGCCAAGTTAAACATGCCTCTCTGTAGACTGTCATAGCACACCAGTCATTTGAAAGGCTCCACAGAGATCAAAGGGCCCTGAATGAGGGGTTTGTGCAGTGATCAGTTGGATATTGGTTAGGGAATGAGAAATCTAGGCTGTCAGAAGCTGGAGTTTGAAAATACTAGCTCAAAGCATTAGCCTCCGCGATTGTACCATTAGCAACTGTCTCTGTTTGCTTGGATTGAGATGCTGTGTAGCACAGGCAGACATGAGGTGTCGGGGGGCTCTATGGCCATTGGAGAGAAGGGGGGAGGGGGGCTTTGTCACAGATTCCTACCAATGAGACTCATTGGCCTGTTAAAAGGAAAAACCCTGTTGTTGCTAATGAGCTCTCTGCTCATTTCCCTTGACTGGTTTTAACAATCTGACGGGATGTGAATCTGCAAACCCCGGAGTTAAGCTGGAGATAAATCTTCCACCTCTGATTCTTCATCTGTTTTCTGAATGGTGCTGACTTGTTTGGGCTGCAAGGAAAAATAAAGGGCCCCACCAATTTCTTTTTAAAGGAGCCTGCTCTGAAGCATGTCTCTCTCTGGTCACAATGTTGAGCTCTCTCTGCCAGGGATTGGGTGTCATTTATCATAATAATGGATTCTGTGCACATTCATCATTCTCCATCCTCACAGGAAGTCATTGATCTTCCCGTTTTGTGTCCAGTAATGAAAGTATTGATCAGGGAGGGCTGGTGGCAGTTTATAAACAGAACTGACACTGAAGTCCACCTGCAGTCAGAGAAGATGGGGGAACCTCGTGCCTGTACTTCACTGATTAGAAAGTCAAGCTGGAAACGCTGCATGTTCTTTGAACTGAGCTGCCTGAGTGCAATACAGAGCACCAAAAGGAACAAAGGATGGTGCCTGCTTGCATCCCAGAGATCAGCAAGTCAGACTTTTAAGGATCTGGGGTTTCAAGTTCACCAACTTCTTAACGCTTTATTCCCATACGTTTCTTGAACTAAGTACAAAGACTGCATAAAAGCTACTGCATGGGCAGTCATCAGAGGCGGGAGTTGGCACTTCCTCCACTAGGACAGTTACACTGGATGCAAACTGAATGGGGAAGAAGTGGAGGGATTACTAGGAAAATCAGACTTTGAGCCTTAACCTTCTCTTTACATTTTAAAGACTCATTTCAACACACAGGGCTGGAAACTGATCTTTAAAAACTCAGATCTTGGAATAGCAGCTCTGTCTAAAGG
This sequence comes from Chelonia mydas, assembly GCF_015237465.2. NCBI lineage: Eukaryota > Metazoa > Chordata > Testudines > Cheloniidae > Chelonia > Chelonia mydas. The sequence continues at coordinate 14,066,722 of NC_051254.2, forward strand.
GTTAACTATTTTTTTTAACTGTCCTTCCCCCTGCTCCTGGAATCTGATGGTTTCAAAGTTGCACAGTGACTATCCCTATGTGACCATCTTAAAAATACCCCAAGGCACTAGTTCTCGGTGAGGACAACTGGGGGAAAAAAAACAAAAATAAATTGGGAGTTTCTAGAATTAGTGGTCTGACTCTTTTTCAGAGGGGCTGAGCACCTGCAGTTCCCCTTTACTATATATGACATTGGGAGGGGGGGAGGAGAGAGACTTTTCCAAGAGAAGGACCTCATTTTTCAAACTTTGCCAAAAGAAAAACTAACCTCCCGTGGCTACAGAACATGTATGAGAAACAGCTTTTTAAGGAAGTTAGAAGAGAAGGTCAAGATTGGATTTATAATGAAAAGCTGGTTGGAGGTTGATTCTGTGGCTCTGTAATATGGACGTAATCTCAGCACCAGTGTATCTCGGGCAGATCATCAAGATACACCCCCCCACTTTCTTCCAGTCCCTTCCCTTCAGTTCTCCTATATATATCTTGAGAGAGTCTGACATTCTCCTATAGCTGTCACCTCAGCTCTGAGAGGTACCATCTTGGAGGATCCAGTGATGGGGGAATTTTTAAACTTGGGCAGGGGATGCTGGTGCTGTAATGATAATATAGAGACCATATTTTGATTTCTTTTGGCAGAGAAGGTGCCTTGCTGCCTTCCAAACAGGAGTTCATTAATCAAGTGAGCCACAAAACCTAGAATATTTGGTTTAGAGGGAGAAAGAGAAACAATGTAGAGAATGTAGCATCCAAATACCACAGTGATGAGTGCAGTAGAATTACCTAAATATATGGTAGAGCTGCTAAACTACAAAGCCTTGTATGAGCATTAATCCTCCCTCCTGCAAGGTAGTCAGTGGTGCTAGCCTCATTTACAGATAGCGTATGTGAGACAGCGAAGTAAAGTGACTTGCCTAAGCCACGGGGAGTTAGCATTCTTGGGGATTTGAACTCAAGTTCATCATTCCCAGTCCTATGCACAGACTTGTCAAAACATCGTGTTCTCCTCATGCTCTTCTCTTCTAATGCTTGCTGCTTTCTTTTTTCCTGCTAAAGTGAAACAGTTGCATGCTTTTTCATGGCTCACTTGCCTTTGAAATTAAAATCTGTTGAGATTCACTTTGTATTGTTTAGACTGGCTCCACTTCTTCAAAGTTGGGTCAGTGTAATTTGGCATCTCTTTGTCCTCATTGACTTCAGCTCACGACAGCAGAGTTTCTTGTTTGTATCCCATTAAGATTTTTTTGTGCATAAAACTAGCTTTGTTGCAGAGGTTCTCTATTTCATCTTCCTCCTTCCGGCTGAATGCAGAACGGGTAAAACCTGGTTGTGATGAGGGGCTTTGTGGGCAGGGGAGAATGTGTGAAACTTTTGTAAAACTCAGATTTAACATCATCAAAAGTGCTGCAGAATTAGTTTTCACTCTCCACAGGGTTGAAACTAAGCTCAAAGTTTATAAACTCGGCAGGAGCCTTCCAAAGAAGCTTAGCTTCAGCCCTGCAGAACTTGGGAGCTCTGCATGACTAAAACCTCATGGCTAAGCTCTTGAGGAGTTCAGGAGCTTTGTAGGTGCTGAGCTTCAAATCGGGGCAATTCTAAAGGACCATTCTGCAATGAATAGGTATTCAGAGTATTCCATGCCTTCAGTCTTCTTTAAACTACCTCAATGCTGTGTTGCATCCCAGGGGTGTGACTCAATGCATTTCAACTTCACCAGTCCCTTGGCACGTCTCACTTTCAAGTGAGACAATTTCCACACAGGAATTGTGCCACTGGCACTAGTGAATAAGTTTATTTAAAGAGTGGGGGAGAATGAAGAGAGAACTGAATGGGCTTGCATGTTCTTACCTGAATAGGGCACCTTTTACCTTCAGGTTGCTGGCTTATATCTGTCCCATGTCAGAGGGCCTTCACCACCTGATATGTAGCTTATGTGAAAGGAGTTGGTTGTACTCAGTCCACTTTCTAGCAAGCGGGTGTCCATGGCACCAGAGCCATCATCACAATTGTCACTATTCTCCCTTGTGGGCCATCTTAGTGAAGAGGCCAGGGATTTAATGGGCCAGAGGTAAACTTTGATTCTTGACAGGGCTTTGGGAGGAAGCTTGTATTGCTTCTGCCTATGCTGTACATCTCCTGTGGGCAGAAGATTCCAGCCTCCAGTGCAGCTAGCTTGGCACCTCTCACCTGCATGAAATTTATCACCAAATAAATACATAAATTGATGGAGAAAATAAAATAATAATAAAACCCCCTGGCAAGGAGGTCATGTGAACTGCTGACTCCTTTAGGAGCAGAGTTCAAGGACTCACCTGGCCCTAGCCCTCCTATTAATGCGTTTCCTTTTCTTACAGTGGGGGTCAACTTGTTTTACTTCTGTATAATCATCTACCTCTATGGGGACCTAGCGATCTACGCAGCTGCTGTGCCAGTCTCGCTCATGCAGGTGACCTGGTGAGTGATGGCAGTTCTTTGTAAGCCCAGGAATCTAGTGCACTAACAATAGAGGATGGAACAGATCCTTTTGCATTTGGGTGCTTCTGCGATGGAGGGCTAACGAATATTCAGTGGACCTGGTTTTGCCCTTGACTTCTGAAAGCCAGAGAGGGAGATGACCCAAGAACAGGTCATCGGTGTTTACAGATGGGATAGTGAGGTTGGACGCCTCCTTTACTGGAGACGGCTAAGCTGGCATTAATTGGCTGAAGAGTCAAGTGACCTGACTTAGATTCAACTTTGGGGCCAGACCTAAGTCCTACTTACCCACGTGGTTAATGCAGCGCTGGCTGCACCAGTGTGAACTCATTATTGTGTTTCCTTGTTATTGAAGGACCATTCCCAGGAGTGATCCTTAATAAGTTCTTGACCTGTCGGTTGAGGTGGCCAGCTAGGCTGAGAGTTGAGTCCTTTTGTGATATGGATAGGTGTCCATTAAGAATTAGACTGAGACCAATTCCTTCCTCGTAAGTAACAATAACTATCAGAGAAGAATGACATTTGTTCAAGTTCGCTCTGGGCTCAATTTGAAATAGTATCCTAGAGGTGCTAGTCTCTATATCCCACTATTAGTAACTTCAACCATTTAGTCCCATCACCTGCATTTTTAAATAATTGTGAAGAGCCCAAGAATCTATCTATGGTTACATAATTCAGAGTGATTTATGTTTTCTGGGGCCTATGATAGAGCAGCAAGATCAGGGGAAAGTCTCTGCATGTCTCTGTCTCCACCATGCCCCATTCTCTTTGACTGGAGGAGAGAGGAAGACGCAATTAGTGTATTCAGAGGGATGTTAATTACTGTTTTGCTTTTGTTTCCCTCTCTTCCCCCTCCCCCTGACTGCATTCTCAGTCGCGTAACTGGCAATCACTCCTGCGGTGTTGGAGATGGCACGAAGTATAACGATACAGACAAGTGCTGGGGGCCAATCAGGCGGATTGATGCTTACAGACTCTATCTGGTGAGTGCTCAGAACTGGATGACTGGTGTGGTCCGTATATCAGATTTGGTCTGAAATGATGTACACAAGTTTCTGTGGCATAATGTGTTCAGATGAACAGCCAAGGTCTGGAATTCTGACTTCAGCCCTGTCTGATTTGCTGAATGCTCTCACTGCAGGCTTGATAGCCCGACTACATTATAGTTTGGCTAACCACATTGTGCTAAGCGAAATTTCCCCTGCATTCTCTTTAGTATACAGTATTCTTCACTTTCCGTCCTGCATGCTGTCTATCTCAGTACTGTTTAAACAGCTGTTGCAATCCAGAAGTGGCTGCACTTCAGTGCTTGGTGAAGTGATTCTGACTTTATATAGAGGTCTTAAAGTTTAATGCAAAGATGTATATGAGTGTTAGATCTGTTCCTATATTGCAACAACTTTTGTGTGTCTTTAAAATCTTCTGTGTGTGAAATATTGTAGTTTTATACAAACTTCTGCTTTTTGAGGGGGAACAAGTCACCAGACATTGTTCTGTTTCTGTTATGTATCATTTCAGTAGCATGGCTGGCTAGCTTAGGATTTTCTAGCCCATCACCGCAGTATCAAATTGTTGTGGCTCTGTTGCATGGCAGAATCAAACTCTCTTTGACTTCAGTAGGAGTTACACACGAAGACAGAAACCATTGTCTGGGGTAAGAAGTGGGGAGAAGGAGGTGAAGAGCTTTAATAGCTTTGAAAGTAAAAGCAGCCTGAATCTCAGACCTGTTGGAACTTTAGCTGGGGATTTAAATAGAAACTGGTATGGAAAAGAGAGGGAGGAAGGATGCATCAGATCATCAGTGCCAGCAGGTAAACCCAGGGGCAGGAGTAAATGTAAGCAATGCTTCCAGTTGCCATCCTAAGGAGAGTGTGGTGGCTGGATCACATGCCTGAGCACTCCTCACTGTTGCAATAATAACACTGGAACAGAAGCTAGATCTCAGGAATATTAGTAAATGTCACAGCCTGGTTAATTATTTAAAAGAAATATTATTGCTTTATTAAATTGCATCTTGGCCTATTTCTTTGAAAACCTACATGATTGAGGATTTTCTCTCTGAATTTCAATAACTCTTTGACTGAACAGAAGGCACTTGTCAGGAAAGGCAGAAATGCATTAATTACTAACTGTGTCTCCCAGATATTACACCTATAACTCATAAAGATAATTGAAAATTTAAAAAAACCCAAACAAACAACAGCGTTACTTGCTGCTGTCTCTGTGGGCAACTTTCATGAACTTTATTCCCCCTGCTTGTCTTTGTTTAGGTTTGAAGGTTACTTTATCCTCTAATGTCTGTGGCAGTGATTAACCCTTTCTCTTCTGAGTAATCAAGAAAAAGGTTTCAGTGCTTTTCTCCACTTGCCTTCAGTGGGAACAAGGCTATGTGATGCTATGAGATATGGTTAGGTAATTAGAGGAATTGCTCCAGCGATGGGCTGAACATACAGAAAAGCTCCAAACTGTCAGTGCAACCTTTGAGCTCAGTTACATCTTCACTAACAGCTCTACCATTTCCCACTAGATAAGCATATGGGCAACATTGTATGTCTAAGAGGACAAATCCAGACTCCTATTCCCAGCTCTGCAGTTCAATTGCTGCTTGACCTTGAGCAAGTCACCTAAGCTCTGTCTTAATTTACCCCTCTGTAAAAGGAGGATAATGTTAACAAAGCTCCAAGAGTGTTGACACTTAGCTGTCTATGAAGCACATGGAGATCCGTTGCAAGAAGTGTTGTTGTCGAGGTCAGGAGAACTATTCTTCATATGGCACAGCTCTGAAGGGAGTTTAAAAGTTAAACCGACTTTGGTGCTGATGAATCTTTTTCATTGTTCTGTTATAACTTGTAGACAACAGGTGACCAATGGGTAGGTCTGTGTTATATTTGTCCATGGAAAAAAAGGTGTCTTTCCTTCATGTTGCAAAGTGGCAAATTTTACAGGGTATCATTAAATTATAGCAATATGCATTTTAACAGCCCAGTGTCAATCAGATGTTACTTTGTAAGGAGCTAGAAATGCTTCAGTACAGGCCTGATAAAACACAGGTTTTCTTCTCCCTTTTTAGCTTTGTTGCAGGGTGGGTTTGATTTAAATCAAATTGATTTAAATCACTAGTCAGGAAGACTCTATTTAATCATGGTTTTCTAAATAAAAATGCATTCTTGTTGGTTGTTATAAGCTTACTACATATTCTTCACAACTCGGAGATAGATGTAGGATTCATTTTTAGAAGGTACACACTATACATTTTTAAACAGTGATTTATTCTGAAAACTTTTCAGATTAGTTTTACAGCTCTATCAGAAAATGAGTGATTGGTTATTTTATTTACCAAAGGTAATTGAGGCAGATATTTATGAAGTCATTGGGAGGTGAAGGATCTCCAATTCAACAGGTTAATCATTAATATTTGGAGGATTTTCTTGCCATGCTGTATTAGGAGAACATCACCAGGCAGACATTTAAATTGTTTTATTTAACTAAAGCAACAACATTAAATATTCTGGATTTTTTTCTTCAACAGCAAACATATAATAGTTTAACAAAAAAGCATATGTCCCTCGCTTCTCACATTTATCTCCAGACTTCTCCTTGTCCAGATCTATTCTTCTTCTTCTCCTCCTCCTCCCCCCCACAACCAATCTTCTATTCATTGAACTTTTTGAAACTTTGCACTTTTAGAGAGAGGTAAGGGATTGACTATGTGTACACAAATTTGCAGAGGGACAATAGAGTTGTGGTCTGTTATTTCTCATCTCTATATATTTATTTATTTAAAAACATTTTTGCTGTTAACAAGCATGTTACCGCTGGGGAGACACATTCAGTTTGAGAACTGCAAAACTAAGCATCTCCGACGGTATCTTCTAGACTAAGCACTGTGTCCCATTGGATAGATAGAAGAATTAACCTAAATAATCTATACAGAAGCCAGTGGAATCCCATAAGATTGGGTCACTAATCCATGAACTATTGGAACTCCTTTACAAAACTTTTCTTAAACATTACATGAAAGAATTAGAATTTATAATCCCTATTCCATGATGAGATATATTTGAGCTATAATGTTTCTTAATTAAAGCTATCTTTAGATAGGTTTTTTCCTCAAAAAGCATTTTATCAAAAAAAATCCGATTTAAATAAAAAAAAATCAGATTTTTATTTTTATTTATTTTTTTTTAAAATCATTGATTTTTATCCACCCTGTTTTGTTGGAATTTCACTTTGAAAAACTCCAGGGATGAAAGGATAACTTGTTCAAAACCACAACAACCTTCAGTAAAGTAGCATGAACAGTCTGAAATTTGTGCTGTAGAAAAGTAAGCTTTGTGGCCAAACAGTAATGCAGAATTGGATAGACCAGAGTACTGAGTGACACGTTCTCAGATGCAAATGCTTCCACTAAATGAAAAAGGACTGCTAGTCTTATCTCTTGTTGCATTGTTTCAAACTCTTTCCTAGTCACTTATTTTTCCATGGAGCAGGTTGCAGTGCAGTCAAGCTTCTCCTTCTCAAAACATGATGGTGCTTTGAGAGGCCTGTTGCCTGAAGTGTTTTTTTCCCCCCCCCAAGCTTAATTGGAATATTGCATGTAGTACAAAACTAAAACTTGAGATCAGCAGTCGTGTGAAATGTTTTATACTTCAGAGATCAGAATTTGGCAGAGCGGTTTCCTAATTCAGAATCCGTGTGTGTGTACATGTCTCTCTACCACAACACTTTACATTCAGCATGGAATAACTGTCACCTTAAACTGTCATGTTTGTGTACAGAAGTGGATCCTCTAGGACCAGCAGGGTAGCCAGAGCCTAGCCATGCAAAGGAAGAAACAAGCCATTTAGAAGTGGAGAAGGGGAATAAACCTCTCAAGAAAGTAAACAAATGGGACCTTCTCCTCCCTAGCATGAGAAATGTCCCTATAGGCTAGGGCCCTTTTGTTCTGGAGTCCTAACTCTCCCTCTTGTGAATGGGTTCTGAATCAGGCAGCTGAAACAAGGAGCTTTTCCTGCATACTAAATCCCAGTATGGGAAGGAGGAAAAAGACAACACGAGAACTTAGAAGGAAAGGCACACTGTCCTCCAAAGAAACCAGCACTGCTCTTTGGGAGCATCAGGCTCTGTCTCCTGAGCTCTTGTCTCTAGTTTCCCCATCTTTCCTGGCTCTTCCCAGTGGCTGAGCTGCAGGCTCAGCTCTGAGGGAGTCTAAGCAGGTCACCACAATCCAGCCAAGGTCCCTACCCTCAGTAAGAATGAATCCCCCCTCAGCTCCCACCTTTTTCTGTGTGTGTGTGCGCAGCCAGCAAATTACTGGCAACGTTTTTACTTCCATTTTTTCCAGGCTAAATGGTAAATGTAATGTTTTCCACAGAATCTGTGGCAACTGCAAGAATCATACCAATTGGGCATTTTTCACCTCAAATGCCACCTGTCAGCAGAAGATCAGTCCTGCCTCTCTCCCAAGGACTCTGTTTTTCCCTTCCCTTTTTCTCAATTGCAGTAATAACTGTTTCAAGCACCGAATCTTTAGGCTGGGGAAAGGGAGGAGAAAATGATGGACATAAAATCCTATTTCATGGTTTAATGTCCAAAAACTCCTCCAGAAGTGGGCTCCGTTCCTGCTTTTTGGGAGTGGAAGTTGAGCACCGTGTACGTAATGAGACTGTTTAGACTGATTAAGTCCCTCTCTGGAGATTTGCGTGCCTGTGCAGCATTTTTATTACTGCTACAGAATCTAGCACACCTATGTGTGACTGCAGGGACGACACGTAGCCTGCCGGGCCCACATAACCTTCATCCTCCACGAACTGAGTGTTATTGGTCGTAAATTGTGTCCCAAAATACGGGTGGCTTGTGATATAAACAGGTCATGGAAAGTGTTGATTTTATTCAGTTGTACTCCCTCCTTCCTGTCCTGTTACTCGATGCTTGCATTTGCCTCCTTAAGTTGGACATTTGGGAGGCCTGGATGGGTTTGGAAGCTGGGGTTATGAAAGGCACAGTGTGAGTGCACTCGGTGCAGCTTGCAGGGTGAATCGGCTGGTAAGGGAGGCATGGGCTCCATGTCCTGTAGATGGCAAACGCTGATTGCAGTTAAAGCAAATTGGTAACTTTTGTTCTTCCCTTCAAACCAGTTAGTCACAGCACAGTGGCGTCTTCTGCAGCCAGAATGATTTCTGGGTCATTTGGCTGTTCTATGCCCATTTTTAAGGGCAGCCTGGAATGAGCTATAAAAGGAGGTAATCTGAGTCTCTGCTGTTGTGTGTGTTTCATAGTGCAAGTAGTCTACAGATTTAGGGTCATCGAGCCCTGCTGCAATTCCTTTTATAACACTTCCCTTAAGGCCAGCCAAATGTCTTCTGTGTGGACCGGAGGAAGGGACGGTGGATTTAAGCTTTAACCGTCTCTGCATTGGACTCATACCTATTTCTTGTTACAGTCCTGAAGTTACCCTTCCTTAGTGATATGGTGAAATAATGATATTGTTGCTAGAGAAAAGCTGGCTGATTAATACTCATGAAAGAAATAAGGGGTTAAATCGATGGGAATCGCCAGCCATCTGGAGATTCTGATCAAACATGACCGTGGCAAATGTTGCCTCAGTTCTGCACTGGGGCGGACGGAAATGCTTTAGCTTCCTCTCTTCCATCAGCCCTCCCTTCCTGGTAACTCAGGAGCCCAGTTTCTTCCCATAACAGACTAAAACTCCCAAATGGGGGAAGCAAATGCCATTTTGGAGGAAGGCGCTTCAAAAGATCCTCTCCCTAGCCTGGCATTGCGGTGTCTAAGGATGTCGGGTATAGCTGTTCCATGGGAGGATGTGCTGGTTTTTAGCTGATTGGGAAAGGTACATGGCATCCACTTTTACAGGTTCACAGATGCTGCAGTATCGCAGGCAGCCCAGCGGGTGCCGGCCAAGTGAAGAGGGGAGCACAGATGGTTTAATGGAGATTATCCCAGTTGGAAATGTGCTTGTGCGGTGAATAAAATGAGCGGGCTCTCAGGCACTCGCCATCTCTCTTCAGGAAGGGACAATGTCACCCCAGCCTGACATTCTGTTTAGAATAATGAGCAACCAGAGCAGGGTCTGTCTGAAACTGAGAGAGGCTGGTGCAGAAGGGTGGGGAGATAATCAAGGGGAACAAATATCCTCTTGTTAGATGCAGAATTTAACCTGAAAGGGCTAAGGCTGAATTAGTACATTTTATGTAGATGCATTTTCCCCTCTTCTCTTGTCTCAGCATGGTACTTCCTGCTTGGGTTCTCTTTGATTGCAATCTGTAGGGCTATTTTTCTCTTGTCTCTTCATCTCCCTGTTCCCCCTTCTCTGGCTCTAGAGCTGCCCTCTTGGCATTCCCCCCACTCCCTCCCCCCCAGCTGTGACTGTAACCTCATGTCTGCCTCTGTGGGTATAAGGTTGCATTTGGGAATCTGTCCTCTCATCTGGGCATAGAGGTGCCTTGATTTCTCACTCGAGACCCATGTCTCTGTTAGTTTGTGTGCCCTCACTCACTCTCCTGTAGGGCTCGGCCCCTTGTCATACCTGTCTTTCTGTAGGTTCTACTGTTAAGAAGCAATGTGCAGCCTCCCTGTTGAGAGGCTTTTAGTGAAGGGCATCCCCCATTAAGCCAAAACTCTTCCACATGCGAGCACCTGAGTCCACAGCCTGCCTTCCTCGCATGCTAATGCCAATTGGGGTGGCCGTGACCACTATTTAACCCAAATGGCCCCTGTGCTGCATATAACCCTGGGTGGATGAAGCCTTTCCAGAGAGGTTTTCAAAGCTGCAGCCCCAGCTGGCTCTCAAGAGCTTACACTTAGCACAAACCCTTTTGAGCCAAAAGGATCTCAAATTGCCTTACAACTATATATAAAGGATCACTTCACCACACGGTGGAGCTGAAGTGCAGCCAGTTGTGTGGTGGAGTGTGTCAGCTGTTCAGCAGCACCCAAAAATGCTATGCAAAAATTCAGGGCAGGGGCACACACATTTTTTGAGTTTTCTAGATGGGGGAGGGAGCAGGGGTGTCCATCCATGGTGGAGGTGTCCCCATGTACAGATCTCACTAGCTTTATATGATGTAAGTGGTTAGTAGCAATGCTGTCCCAGCATGAGCTGCTGATGTAACTCTTCTCCCCAAGTCCATTGGTACTGGGAACAGTCCTCGAGTTGAAAGGTGGTGCTTTCAATTGAATGCGTCTTCCGAGGAGAGAGACGCTCTTGTTCTGAGTGTTCCCTTCTGCGGCTGAGAAGACTTTCCCTGTGTTCTGCCACCTTTCACCACTGTGCCCCACAGCAGCCACGTCCAGCAATCAGTAGATCATAGCTGCTGTCTCGGGTATCTGTTCTTGCAGGACTCTGTGCCAGGAGTGGCCTAGAGACTTTCAGAGCCAGAAAGTGAGAACACGTGGGAGGGGAGGGTTGACCTCCTACATCATCACCTGGTATGAGTCCACTACTGGGTGTGCTAAGCCTAAGCCTGCAGAGAGGGATCATGAGGACAACTGTTTGGGGGAAGTTTATTGTGCTGATGTGAAGCCAGCATGCCTGTTTGCTTACAACAATCACCTAGAACACGCACACAGCAGTGTTCTGTAGTGACATTCCAAAGCAGGGTTACAGCAGAGTACAGAGCCTCCTGTGCTGCCTTCTCAGAAGGGACGTGTCCTAGCAAGATTCTCTCGCCAGCGCTAGAGCATGTTGTTCCTAACTACAAACACTCCAGTGCTTTTTATTGCAAAATGAATGTGGAAATAAAAACAAATGACTGTCAGTGTAAAAGAATGGTAGCTATTACTCCTGTGGGCAATTACAGAACTGGAAGGCAGGAAGAACCTACATTAGTGATCCAGAACACTGCAGCGTCATCTTCTGGAGTACTGCAGCATATGCGGATATGTGAGAAACAGAACGATTGAAGTCCTGCTTTAAGTGTAACTAATCAGTGCACTAACTTTTGCCACAGATGCCTCAATAATGCAGCACTGTTTGACTAAAAACCCAGTCCGAGGGGTTGATTTCGGAGTCTCTTTCCTGTCTCCATCTCATCAACTTTTTTAAAGAGTGAGGTCAGTTTGCCCTGAAGCTGCTGCTGCAAAACCTGGGAGCCAAGTTCCACCAAAATAAATGGTGTCTGGGAAATGAAAGCAGTTCTCCGCTTTTTGTCATGGAGCTAATTAAGGTTGAATTCACCCCTCGTTTCTTGGCCATTCTTCCCTCGGTCTTGTCATTAATTTCTGTCTCCGTTGCAGTTTATTGCCTGCTCGTCATGCGTCTTTGACAGATCACCTGGCAGCGTCACAAGGCTTTTTTCCCCTCAACGTTTCCCAACCAAAAAAAAAACAACTTTGGTTAATGCCTAGCCTCTGTGAGCGAGACTTGGTTTGTAATTGATTTGGCTCACACAGTGGCTGAGATCTGCGCAGCGTTTCACAAGCGGGATGTAGACTTGTCATGTCAGTATCCCTAGCTGTAAAGTTCAGCTTTTGGTATTGGATTTGCTAGCTTCCTTTGAACCTCCCTTCCCTTAGGACAAGGGGAATATCAGATGGAAGGCGAATGTACCCTGATGCCAGGACTCGGGGAAGGAGACTGATCCTTTGGTACACAGTGGAAGAACTCCAAGAAACTGCAAGGACGTGGATTGAAGTGACTGGCTTTAAAGGATTAGCTTGTCTCTTATTACAGAGAAATCGATAGTGCAGGGGACTGAAACGTGTTTTTTGCAAAGAGCTGTCTGTTCGCTTCACAATGAGAAGTGGTTTTTCTTCTTAAACGAAGCCTGGATTACACTGTCACTCATCCTGACACTGAGCTTTTTCCGGAGCGCTCCTAACAAAGGGCTTTAATAACGAGTCCTTCCCTCAGCCACCTCCAGCCAACCAGCAAGGGAGGGACATCTATCTATTCAGCCCTTTGGGAGCACTGGTCAGGGAGGTGCTCTGAAGATGGTTGTGACTTGCCTCAGTGCTGTGGCTCGACTAGATGACTCTCAAGGTCCCTTCCAGCCCTACAGTTCTGTGATCCTGTGAGCTGTTGCTTTTGTTTGGTGAAATATTGGTTGTTATCTTGACCAAAGCTGTGATCTTTAGACCAAACCAGCAGCTATTGATGTCAAAATTATAGGCGCTACCATAAATACAGATAACCCAAGACTGGCCAGATTTGTCCTGTAGCAAACTGTGATCGGTGTCACCTTTCTGGGCAGAAATTATCCCTGAAGTGCTCCAGAGGGTTTATTGCACCAGTCTGTGTAGTGTGCGCTAGACAAGGTAAGGGAAGAGGAAGGCTCAGAATGAGTAAATTCCACAGGTAGCCCTTAGCACTGAACAGCTCATGGAGGGGCATGCTTGCGGGTATTCCATGCCTATATGCCACGCAGCCTATCTGTTCCTCCCACCTTAACACTATCTAACCTGAGGGGGGTTTATATTAAATAGAAAGATCGTGTTGGCTGCCAGTACTCCACTATCTGCATAGATGTAGGGCAGTGTCTGTCGGGGGGGTAGTAATGACTGTGCGCTCACACTTTATTAGATGAAGCTCATTAATCTGTTTATAGCCCTGCTCGCTAATGTTGCAAAAAATCCTCAAGGCTGCTCAGTGTCAGGAAGGTTCCTGTTCTATTTCAGATCCATTTTGAGGTCAGTCTGTGGAGGGCACAGCCAGGCCCACCTCTGCAACTTCGCTCTGCGGGGCTGCCATGTATCACGCCCCTGACGTTCCACTTTCAAACTCCGCTCTCCTACTGCCATCAGCTTCTTTGCTCCCCTCCCGCTTGATTCGGATGCAATTAGACGATGCAGAGTATGGGAGGTCAGGGGTCAAGGTGGCGCTAAAGCGACTACAAGACACTGCAGATGACTGTACCATAAATACCCCTTCGATGAAGAATTAGATGGCAGTCACCTCGGAAGATTGCCAGTCTCCATCTTTCTCTTGCTCATGAAAAATGACTATGGAAGCATATTTACACCAGAGAATGCAAGCTTGCTGCTGGCTCCAATCCTGGCTGTGTGTGCCAGGGACTGCAATCTTTGCATAGGAGGACTTTTTGAAAACACTTTGCCGTGTTTGGATTGTTTAATTTAGGAAGGGAGGGAATTGAGTGGTTGGTTTTGGGAGGGGGTGTTGGGTGTTTTGAGGGCTTGCGGGGAGAGTAAGTGAACTTAGCGCTCACTGAAATGTGCTAGCTCAGGATTCTGACAGCCCTCTCTTTATCCACGTCAAAGGTACGGCCAGAACAGCACCATGCCAGCTTCACCCCGCTGCCATTTCAATGTGCTGCAGCCTTGATGTGGAGGGGCTGTAACTAGGGGCCACAGAGGAGGTTCAGTCTCTCTGGTCCATTCAGTCCTTAGTCTCTCTGAGACCCCCAACGAGGTCAAGACTTGTGATAGTGTTTTTCGTGGGGTGGACACTTGTCCACTTGGAACTGGATTTAAACAAACAGATGCATTTAACGTAGGCCACTGACCAGCCATGAGGCAGTAATGCCACCACTGTGTATTCCTCAGGTCACTAGGGGCTATGTCCACAGTTGGCATAGTAGGCATAGCTCCCCTTACTTCAGTGCAGCTATCCCAGCTTTTGCCAGCTGTAGCTCTGGCTCTAGATGAATATTCAACCTCTGACCCAGCCATGTTGTGTAGATCCTGTATATCGAAGGAGAATGCCAGCTGTGAAGATTGCTCTTTGTACAGGCAATATGTTCCCTATGAGTTATGACTGTAAAAACTCCCCTGGTGTATCCTGAGAGTTGCATGTTAATTACCAGCAATACTTTGGCAGCAGAAGTCTGTGACAAAGTAGCTCTCCTTTACTCTGGGGGGTAGAAATGAGGCCAGTTACACATAAGTATTCCTCATGCAGTGTCTAACGGAGGCAGCATTGTTCCATGGAACTTCATTACTGCTCGGAGGGGGGAAGAAGAGGTTAAAAACCCTCTCAGCCTCTTCGAGCAATCCCATTTCTGCTGCTGGGTAATGATTTTAACCAATTTAAATAAGAGAGTCAATAATTACCTGCCTCCTGATAACTTCCTGCCCGTCAGCACAGCAGCAGCCATGGTCCACACGCCAGCCGCTGGGGGGCTCTGTCTTTTCATCTTTCATCTTTAAGCTTTTATAAAGGGTCTCAAGGGAATCTTGTATGAACAATCAGTCTCCTTTTTCATATATTATATCTTACCATAGACGGTGAAGGATGAAGCTTGGAAAACAGCCCTAAGTAAAGTGCCAGATGGCACTTTAGCTGGAGAGCTGAGATCACGCAGGAGGGACGAGTGTGTCCTCTGTCACGAGGGGGGACAGCAGAGGAGGCTTGGAAGGAGGTCTGAAAGGGGGCACTGCAAGGAAGTGAGCCCCACAAAGCCTCTCTTCTTGAAATCTGTAGCAGCTTGATCCTTATAAGTGTTGCAGCCTGTGGTGTGACCGGCTGAGGCTGCTGGAGTGTGGGGATTAGGGTGGTGGGTGCCACAGTGGAGTGGTGGCACTGTTTTAGCAGTTACCTAGGCTGCAAATGGGTGTGTTTAAGTCACTAGTGGTAACATTTTTAGTGGCTAAACACTCTGGGCTGTTTTAGCCTCAGCGACAATGAACAGAAACATCATGCTGTGAGGAGCCTAAAACCTGGTAAGTTCTTTCAGGCAGAAGTGTGCCTTAAACCATTTTGACTGGCTCCAGAAGTGTCATTACGCTCGCCAAAGGCCTGATCCAAAGCCCCCTGAAATCAGTGGAAAGACTCCTCCTGTCGACTCAATAGCCTTTGGATCAGGCCCTAGATCAGAGGATGAAATCACATATTTCTGCCTGTGTCATGAGTGTTAAAACTCAAGTTCCTCTTCCCCTGTTCTCTAAATGTCATCTGTAGGAGAGAACCTGATGCAGGCGGGAGCCAGAGCTGGGGCTCTTACACAG
Organism: Chelonia mydas; assembly: GCF_015237465.2. NCBI lineage: Eukaryota > Metazoa > Chordata > Testudines > Cheloniidae > Chelonia > Chelonia mydas. The sequence goes on from NC_051254.2 coordinate 14,082,155, forward strand.
CCCTCACGCCTTGGAGCAGGGCCCTGTCTCCGGAGCAGGCCAGATGTCACAGAGCTCATCAGGTGTTTCTGCTAGGCCAGCTGGCTGTCAGAGGCCGTTCTTAGCTGTGGTACATTTGTCTCCATTGCTTCCAGCATTCACCTGGGCTGCAGGAGTAGCTTGATGAGCTCAGGGACATCTTGCCCAGGCAGAGCTGGCATCAGAATTACTACTCATCTGACACCAGCTATGAAGTGACTGCTTTTTCTGCTCTGTTCAAGGAGACTCTTTGCTTCTGTTTCTAAACAACTAATCTTAACAGGGACCAGTTTCCTCTCGGAGGTGTCACAGTTGGACTTGTCTTTGTTAACTTCTGCTCTGCTATGGGAACGTTCCGTATCCATAGCCTTGCAGCGTCTGTAAAGCGTCCAGTTTAGCCTGCCGAGGCAACGCAGTCTACCAAAGAGTGATCCAGCTGATCTAAATCTCAAGTCCTTATGCTTGTAAATGTCAGATTTCTCCATGTTTAGAGAGTTTATTTGTATCCCCTCACCCCTTTCAGTGGGAAGAAAAGGGCTGCTTGGAACTTGTGATGTGCAGTCACCGATGTCTGAGACACTGGGTGAAAATTACCATGAGAACAACCTTGCGTGTGAGATGTCCGCCCTTCTACCACTAGTCAGAACCAGGAGCCTCAGAGCAAAGATTTGATTTGGGATTGGCTGTTGCTTTGGCTCAAGTTTTAGAGGGCAGGGGTTGTGGGGTTAGTTCTCACATTAAGCAAACATTGCTTGGAATTTGGGGATCCTCCAGGCTCTGAATCAAAAAGATACAGTAGTTACTCAATTTAGTTTAATTCTCAATAAATGCTAAACATTGTGGATGCTTTTTCTGCAGATTAGATCTTGAAGGCAACTACGCAAGTTCCGATGGCAGTTGTGAATGAAACTTGTTTTCATCAGTGTCCCTTGGCAGGCGTGTGCATTTACACTCTCAGCACACAGACGTTTACCTGCAGAGTCTGTGGTGCTAGTTCTAGTCCCTGAGACCCATTGCTTTAGAAAAAGCTGAGAGAGAAGAGCCGAATTCAATAAAGTGCGGCCTGCTTATTCTGAACACTGAGGACTTGAGCCATGATGACGTACTCGCCCTCCAGATCCAATAAAGAGCCTGTTTGGCCAGCATAACCCTTTGACTCTGGCGTAAGGCACCTTCTACACTGATTCGATTCTTGATCAATATGTCTAATACCTGGAAACATTCTTTTGGAGCATCTCAGCTGATCGTCACAAGTGGATGTTGACCAAGGCACTACAGCCATCCAGTTTACATAACCACATTAGTACTTACCCGTACCTTCTTGTGATCTTTCTTTGTAAGCGTAACCTTATCGTAAGTGGCTTGTCTACTTCTTACCTGGCATGCAAATTTCAATACAAAGACTGTATTTCTTTTTCAGTCGCTGTGTGTGTTTCTGGCAATAACGGCAAATCCCATCTTGGTCCCTGCAGCAAGAAGGCTCCAAGTCAACAGGCCTGTCTTTCATTTTGAAGTATTAAGAGCTGACAGAGGGAGAGGCTGGGAAGCCACTGACAGCTGGATTCCTATTTGTTTTTTGTAACCTCCCAAACCTTGGCAGTGTTATAGCCAGAAATAAAAGCTGGCGTGGGGGGGAGGCCTCCTAACACTTCAAGAACTGCCCAACTATCGAGTTCGCTGGCCTGCAGGGTAGAGCATAATTCAGAGAGACAAGCTGTTGTCTTCACTTCTGTGCTAGCAAGCTTCTAATTTTCTCTGACTGGAAACATAATCTTCAGTAAAAGCCACAAACACATTACCATCTAGTTATGTACTGGGTCATGCTGGCAACACAAACAGGAGTTTGCAAGAAGAAGAGGCTTTCATTTTTTTTGTGCCTGACTTTCTGCATGACTTCAACAGGCCTGGATATATTTTTTAATTTTTCTTTTGTATTGGAAGGGGTTGGAGGAGAGAGATTAGGGAATGACCCCCTCCGATAAGTGAGCCAATTCCTTGCAAGTGCATGGTAAGGATTCTCTTCTCCCACACCCTTAGGGGATGTAGTTGCTCTTAGACACAGCACTTCATCTTAGCCGAAAGGCTGATGTCTCTTCTTCCTTGTTCATGTTGAACTGAACGAGCCTCCATTCGTTGTCTGTAGTTGTAAACCACCAGAGTACAATAATCCACTTCAGTTAAAGATTTGTCTGTTCCTTCTGCCTCAGGTTATTTTGATAAAATTTAGTAGCCAAGGTGATAGAGGCCTTAGATATTTCTAAGATAGAAAGCAGGGGAGTTGAACTGGAAAATGCAAGAGTTCTTCCTTGGTGTGTAATGTGTAGTGCCATTTGAATTCCATGAGGGTAACTGATGCCGTTTTTCTGGACAGACTTAGGCTTTGTTAACTGTTGCATGTAATGAGTCAAGGTTTGTAAAACAGCTCACTTTAGAGAAAGAGCTGAGCCTAGAAAATGTTGTTGGCAGTTGAGGTGGCTTGTGTCCTAGATGCCAGTCTAGGCTCACCTTTCCTTCAGGAAGAAGGTAATGGGATAACGGCAGTTATGGAGTTAATTAACTACTTGGGGAGGAGAAGCTGGATCAGTGTGAACTTGGCAGCTTGTGATGAAGACACAAGGATTTGAAAAATCCTTGGAATGAAAATATGGCTGACTTCTCCTGTCCCCGAGAGAAACACCACAGCCTACTTATTAGGTACTTAAATCTTTATTTTGCAGGGTGGGATGGGGCAGTGCGGCATGCTTATTTTTAAACACCCAGTTTTGAAAATCTTGGCTTATGTATTCATATTTATCTCCTCCTCTCCTACACACACCTTTCCAATCAGCTGCAAGGCCTTGTATCTGAAACATCTTTGAAAAGACTGGTCTCTCTTCAGCTCTCCAATTCTGAACTAGTCAGGATGGGCCCAGTCACTGGACTAAAACTGATCTCTTGATCCTCCTTTACCAGCTAAATGGAAGAGCTTCTGGTTTGGAACTGGTGGCTATTACCTGTCCTGTTTCAAATCTCACGGAACTTGCGGGGTTCTGGGGGTTTGATTTTTGCTATTTAATCCCATCCACTACTCTCTACTTCTCATTTAAAGAGAATTCAGCATGTAGCACTGTTTGATTTATAAACCGGGTCTGCTCTCAAATCTGCGCAACCTGATTCATCTTCGTCAAAGCCACTGCATTGTTCTTATTGATCCTTGGAAGCCTAGTGTGATTCACTGATGGGAGTTGGATGGGGAAGGTAATGTAATATTTAGACTGCTCTTGAACTCATCTCGCACCTCATTCCTTGAAACCAGGCTTTTATGATGAACAATAGATAGTTTGTTATAAAAGAGTGGGGGGAAATCCATACCTTCAGGCGCGATGATTTGTGTTCATCTCACTCCTAATAAGTTGAGGAGTAGAGTCCTTGAGAGAGAGGGAGAGTTTGAAGCTATTCTCTGAAGTTGATCAATGGGTTTAAAGAAGGGCGTACTTGTGGCACCTTAGAGACTAACAAATTTATTTATTTGTTTTTGCAGATACAGACTAACACGGCAGCTACTCTGGAACCTGTCAATGGGTTTAGTAGATAAAGATTGCTTGGGAGCTGGAGAATTTATAACCATACAGAAGTTAGAGGGGAAAACCCCAAAAGGACTTTTTATATTTTTACCCACAACTGTTACAAAATTCAGTTCCCTGCTTCCTCTCCAGGTTCAGTTTACAAGTGTGTCTAGAGATGGACACACCAGTCAGGCCCTGCATCCTCTACTTAAGCACTAAAGCTGCAGTTGTGCTCAGAGACCGATACAGACTTCAAACCCTGCCTCTTTGCTACCTAAGGGCCCTTTGTCTGTCCGTGCGCATTGGATTAAGGTGCTGTTCTGCCAGTTGGTTCTGGTGTGCTCTAATTTGCACAAGACACCTGTTCCTTAATTATCACCATCCCTCGTCTGTCGCTTCGTTTCAGCTATTAGTAATGCATGAGCTAATCATCCCTTTTGAAGGGGGATTATGTTAACAGTTTGAGTGTGTGTTTCTAAGAGAGGCTAGTTGGGCATGGATCTGTAATGTCGGTGGTGGTAGATTTGGCTTCTGCTTTGTTGGTGCTGGTCCGGGTCTTTCACCTGCATTCTCCACATGTGCATTGGGCTGTCTCTGTATCCTTAATGATGATGATATCCCCACCTTTCTGACCCTTGGAGGTTGCATTCTGCTTTGGGATTGAATGGCAGTCAGTAGAAAGGAGGCTGCGGGTTGGGTGGGGATGGAGGGAATTCAGGGAGCATAACACAAAAAGGAGATCAAAGGAAAAGCGCAGAGGAAAAAAATCTAATTTCTATAACCCTTTTAATTCAATTGTATTAGAACTGAAAAGTCCTTGATATTTCTTTTTGCTGTCTAAGATTTGTCAATTATATTTGAAATATCTTTTGTGCTTCCTGGGTGATCTCATCCAAAGGATTTTGAAGCATTTCTTAAACCTTAATCCTCACCCACACACCCGATGGCATTCCTATTTTGCAAACAGGGAGACCAAGGTGCAAAGAGGGTAAGTGGCTTGCCCAGGTGTTGCAGCAAATCATTGACTGAGCTGGGAATAAAACCCAAAAGTCCTGACTTCCAGTCGCCACCCTGGGTTTATTTTGGCCACCTGGCAATATTTGTGTTGTGAAATCATTCGAGTTGCATTACATATTTTCTGGAACGGGTTTAGAAAAGTTTCCTGGAGTTGTGCGGGTCTTTAAATAACTTGGGTTCTGTCCCAGCTCCTCCATGGGTTCATTGTGGGACTTTGGGTAAGTCATATAGCCTCTTTGTGACTCAGTTTTCCCCATCTGTAAAGTGGAGTGCTACCTTCCTTTGTAAAGTGCTTGGAGATGTGTGGATGAAAAGAGCTATGTAAACGTTAAGTATTTATTGCTCTGTTTATTTTAAAAAAATCTTACTAGTTGCCATGCAAATGGACACAGCGTGTGCTGGTGTCTTCTGGGCCTTTTTCCTGTAGACTACTGCTTGCACGTGTTACTGATGAGAGTCTGAGTCGGTCCTTGATTGATTGTCACACTCTCACCCCCCACAAAAACAAAGGGTGGGCAAAGCTCTCTTCCTGTATCACTCCCTTCCTCCTTCCCCCAACCTTCTCAATAGAAGCAACCCCTCTGGATACCACATTAGCTTCTCTCAGTGGGTGCTCAGAACTCTTTCAAGCCCTTGACATTCTGTGTGTGTTCTTAAAGTGCTTCTTGTTATCTGATTTGGCTAATTAGTCTGTTAGGTAAGCGGCACCTCTCTCTCCTCCTTCCCCCCCCCCCCCCCCCCCCCCCCCCCCCCCCCCCGCCACCGCCGCTGCCGAGGTTGGATAAAAAGAAAAGGAGTCCTTGTGGCACCTTAGAGACTAACCAATTTATTTGAGCATAAGCTTTCGTGATGCATCGGATGAAGTGAGCTGTAGCTCTCGAAAGCTTATGCTCAAATAAATTGGTTAGTCTCTAAGGTGCCACAAGTCCTCCTTTTCTCTTTGCGAATACAGACTAACACGGCTGTTACTCTGAAATCTGCATGGAGTGTTTCTTAACAGCAAAGGCACTGGGAGGCTCTTTATCTTCAGAGTTTTCAGTTCATGGGTGTGGTTTGCACATGTTACTTTCTGTTAATGCTTCATTGTAAAAGTGAAAATGTAGCACATCAAGGATTAGTTTAGCTGGAGCTGGTTCACCCTTGTCACGTGGCAGGTTCCACTGTTTTTCAGGCTAGCACACCTCAAGGCAGGCCCATCAATGTTAATTCAACCAGACTGGTCACAGCTACAGCTACCAAGACCTAAATTGAGCATATACCCAAACAAAGAGGTTTAATATTTAATGTTCTGTAAAGTTACACTGATAGCTTTTACTAAAATTTGTCAGTAACTGCGTACTGTACAGGTGATAGCAAACATCAAGAAGCTAAGAGGATCCTGAGCTTGGTCTGCCTGAGGCATATAATCTGACATCAAGCAATTAGTTTCTCCCCTCCTTGTGTCTCAGCCAATCCAGCTTTAAAACTAGTGAAGAAATCTTGGTACCAAACAGAAGTTGTGTCTGAGCTGAGCTTTCCAGAAGAAGTTTATTTCACTGTTTTTTGGCCTTATTAGCAAAAATCTGATTTTTAGCCTGATTCCTGTTTGTTTGTTTATCTTTCCAGACAGCATTTACTCTACTACTGGGTCCTTTCACCTTTTTTAATGTCCAGAAGACCAAGTATCTGCAGATCATGACATCCCTGATGCGATGGATAGGTGAGTCCATGAACTTCTTCAGTTTTAGAAAGCCTCCACCCCATCCCTACTGATGGAAACTGAATCAGGGGTATTGTATATAGACGTTGGACTAACTCTGTCATGGCCTGCACATCGTGCCCTCTCAAAGACCTGAGTCAACCGTAGATTTTTTTTTTTTTTTTTTCAAGCCAGACACGAGTTTTATAAGTGAACACTTGCTAAAATGGTGCTGAATCCCAAGTGGCTTGCCGTTGGTGCACCGTAGGCTGCCTCAGAAACTTCTTAACTAACACAAGCTGTTTTCAGTCGGCGCTCTGCCTTCTTCCCTAAGCCCCTTGTGTGTCTTTTATGGTATCTCACTAAAAAGTGAAGCTTTTTTTGGAGGGGTGCGTGGAAATTCCGGTTCTTGTGATCAGAGTACTACACATGTTGACAGTCTGGCCATCTCGCAACTGAAACACCAACACTTGGATTTTCCAGTGTCAAGGCAGGGGAGGATGGGCATTTTAGAGATGTTTCTCTTTGATAAGGCTATTGGATTGTGTGGCAGTTCTCCCAATGGACTCTCCTGAACATTGGGTCAATTTCTTCAGGATCCAGGTCTTGGAAATAAGTGGGATCAATCCATTCCTTCAGGACAGAGTTCATTGTGGCAGGAGGTGACTACTTTAGTTTTCTCTTTGGAGCACTGATGCATTTAAAGGAGAACGCACCCTGAATCTTGTCAGTCATCCAAGGACTTAATGGCAGTGAATCTGGGCCATGTGCATATATTTCAGGAAGAGGTTGCATATTTGCACACTGTTTTGCCCAGGCTTATAATTCTGAATGTTTATCTCAGTCTACTCCAGACCCAGATTCGATAACTGATACCTATCATCAGCCCATGTCAGGAAGGAAAAAGAACTTTCCCTAGTTCACCCTCTGGGACTTTTTCACCTGTTCAGCATCACTCTGTACGCCGTAAAGGCCCGTTTCGGTTAGCCAAGTTCAAAGGCCTGTAATCCTGATCTGAAACCCCCAGCAGTACTCAAGAGGGGCTGGATGAGAATATCTGAGCTGAGGTTTATCTGTGGTGTTGCTTAGGGAAATGAAGCTCCCACGGTGGATGAGAGATTAAGCTGCAGAACCTCAAATGTTGAGCGATTTGAAATAACGAACACTGACCCCGTATGGTGTGAAAATCTCGAATGTCAGGGTCTCTCCTTTGTTGTCTGAGCACATGAAAGGTTTGAAAGCCCCATGCTCCCCAGAAGGAGGGGTTATCTCATTAAAGGGGTATTAAAGGTAGCAAAAAATATAATCCCTTCTCATCTCACTGGCCCATTTCCGATCACCCAGTCTCCTCTCTTCCTGCGAATGTATCAGTCAAGCCTCCCGTCTCTGAGACAACCTGGCACCTGGCTGGCCTGCCGTTGGTCTGTCCCTAGCCAGCTGCCTCCAGAATAGGGAGGGTGATCATTAAACCTTGGCCCAAAGGTTTTCTTTCCTTGACAGACGTGTTTGGTAAGGTGTAGGGGAAATTCATGATTTAGCCTGATTGATTCCCGTGTCAGGCCATTAGGGGATGTCTGTCCCAGATAATGATGTTTAATGGCCCTGGTGGTACCTATTGCAAAGGAATCAATGAGTAATAGATTTATTAGAAAAGAAGATTCTTAAAAGGAAAGTGGGTTTATACAGTAAATAAAGAGTAATAGTCCTGCTGCAGGGCTTGGGTTTGGGCTGATTCTGCCGCAGAGCTTGGGGAGGGGTTGAATCCATGTACTTGGGGTAGGTTAGGCTCCTACTGCAGAGCTTGTAGGAGAGGGGGAACTGCAAAGAGAGTTAGAGGAAGGATTAAGCCCCTGTGCTTGGTTTGGGCTTCCTGGTGTGCTGATTGTATCCTTCTGATATACTAAGGCCAGGCACCACTCCCTCTCTCCAGGATCTGTGACTGCATTTCCTGGCCTGTTCTAGCAGAGTGGTGTTGAAGTTGTTTCTGGAACCCATCCTGAGCACCAGAGCCAAACTCTGCAACTCTACCAGGCTGGTTGATCCGCACTGGCTTTTACTAAGTGAAGGGGACACATCTGCTTCTCCTCTTTCAGAAAGTGCCAGCTGCGCTTCACCTCCCCTTTCAGATAGGCTGACCAAGCCAGCCCCTTTGGACAAGTGCATGAACTTGCACTTGCCTCAGCTTTGTGGGAAGCCAGTCCTCTGCACAGCTGACCCATCTGTGCACTCTGTCCTTAGCGGTTAATATTGGCCTCCAATGTGTCTGCTGCAGGACGTACACTGCAACCTTTCCCCCATTCAGTGAAAGCCTGTGGATTTCCCAGCCGCAGGGGCTGACATCAGTCTGCACTGCCCCGGGTGTACTGAAGATTAAGATGACAGTAGCGGAAAGGATGACTCTTGGCAGCGGACAGAGAGAGAGCTGCATGTGAAGGTCGTCTCTACTTTTGTTTGTAATGCTGTCATCCTTGCCTTTGAAAGTTGTTTCCTCTCTTTCCCCTTCTGATCTGAGTGATGATCAAATGTCACTCGCCTCTTCGCAGAGCCATATGCTCTTCAGAAGCAATACTTCGAGTAACAAAGCCTACAGTGGTCGTTTTTCTCCATGAGATGTAAAGACTTCAAAAAATAAGCTACCTTGAGAACGCTACCACCTGCATCACAAAGAAAAATTGGTCCAGGTCAGAGAATTCAGAGGAACAACCATGCCTGGGTTGTTCTGGCTGGGCTGCTGCATCCAGCTGTGGCATTCTTTATTTTTTTGATGTTATGGAAGTTCTTTGTGTGCAGCTGAGGCAGATACATACTGAAGCACCCAGAAGGCCAAGGTGTATGGGGAATTCTTGAAATGATCTGAGGCTTTAAAGTACAAGTGCAATAACATTGGTGATACCAAACAGACAGGAATCTATTGGTTGGGCCCAAAGAACTGCTCTGAAAACAAAGACTACTATGGAGAAGCATTTCCTTGAGGGCACAGGTATGTTTCATCAGGTGGAGTAGAACATGCAATGGCTAAAGACTCAGTTTATATGGAGACCTGAAACCATGTTAGCATCTCTCGAGAGCCACGTCTTAAACACAGCTCTTTACAAAGTTGTAAGCGTTGTTTCAGATCGCTGTATTGGGCTTATGAATAGCAATAAAATAATTAACACTTGTTTCCCCTTGTCATTTTCAGAAATTCTCCCAGAATTGGCCGAATACCAGTGCTAGCCATGGTGGGAGCAGTAGCGTAAACCAAGCTCAGATGTTTTTAATAGTTGTCTAGTCCTGCTCTGAACAGGTTAAATAACAGTGGTTAAAAATCCCATAGCCCAGTTTATATTAGTATTCTCACTATTGCTAAGGCCAGTGAATTGCACTGACTCTAGACCAGCTCTTGGAGAATTTCTGAATGTGCTCCGCATAGATGCAGTCTCTAACAGACCGAGTAGGAAGCTAATAGGCTATAAGATGGTTATCCAAAAAATTTCCTAACATAGGGCTCAGTTGTGCTATTGATACGGTTGTGGTATAACATGGCTCTTTTTTGCCAGTATATACAAAAAAATGTATTTCTGTTCCCTGTCCATGCCACTGGAAAGCTGGAGGAACATCCAAAAGGGGCCGACTGAATGAATCCCTCCATGGAACACTATTTAGAGGAAGAACTTACTGGCCTTAGCAACAGAGGGGACATGCAAAGAGTGGCCCAAGGTTTGAAGGCCAAGACTATAACAGGATTCAAAAAAGAACTAGATAAGTTCATGGAGGATAGGTCCATAAATGGCTATTAGCCAGGATGGGCAGGGATGGTGTCCCTAGCCTCTGTTTACCAGAAGTTGGGAATGGACAACAGGTCATGGATCGTTTGATGATGACCTGTTCTGTTCGTTCCCTCTGGGGCACCTGGCATTGATCACTGTCGGAAGACGGGATACTGGGCTAGATGGACCTTTGGTCTGACCCAGTATAGCCGTTCTTATGCTCTTAAGATAGACAGGGATAGTGAAGCCTTATTTGTGCCCTAAGCAACATCCGACAGTGCAGGAAGAATCCAGGTTCTGATTATAATGTTTTAGCCTAGGTCTTGAATTGGGCTAACCTTAAAACTTTTATTTTCTAAGACAGTTGTAGAATAATTCATGCTGGCAAGGTGAAACAGTGTTCTAAGATTTGGGCCACAGCCCTCTTCAAATATTGTTACTTTTATAGAGTACAACTGCAGGTCAAAACTTTGCTAGCTATAACATTGAAAGGTGTTTGTTGCTCATAGAATGCTAGTACCAATTCTCACATCAGCTTGGCCAAGGATTCTTTACAGGGAACTGTGCTGTAGCATCCTTTCCCCTTTCCTATACGCATTCACCCCCAAAGTAACCTAAAACTGTTGTAAAATTGTCAGAGGCGATACAAGAAGATTGTTCCCTAGCCTGGTTAAAGCACTCTTGGAGTGGATCCTTTAATGCAGTTTGGCTAACCCAGTTCTTGGAGTAATATCGCTTTTATGCCCTGGTCAAGGAAACAGCCTTGAGAGATTTGATTTTTATCTAAAATGCCCAAAATATCCCGAAGAAATACTCTGCTTTTTATTCGGTCCGCAGTTCCTCCTCCTATGTTGACAGAGGACAAAGGCTGGAGGCAATGATTTAGGTTGGTCTCAGCAGCCTGACTCGGTCCCCCAAAATTATGACCATGTAGAATTTCTCTTACTCTATTTCTAGAGCTGACCTGTTTCTTACTGCATTCTCTTAGGTGCCGGTGGCAGGGTATTCCCACCCACACTTGTACTTACAAGTGACCTAATTAGTGCCTCAGCCCATCATTTACCCTGGAGCCCTCAAGGAGGCTAGGTTCACAGTGCCACGGTTCCACCTTATCCCCACCTTCTTCAGCAATATCCCACATCCTCTCCTGGGTACTGGTGACTGGGTATCACAGGGCACAGCTCAGAATCTGGCAAAGGCAGAACGAAAATCTCAGGGCCTGAAGCCATGCAGGTGAGTGCAAGGTGTTCCTCCAGTGGGAACCGTGGGGCACTCCAGTACACAACGGCGCTCTGCATTGTTGGATGATTGCGTCCCGCAGTGTCGTGGGAAGGATATGGGTTAGAAAAGATAACACAAGGACAGTGTTTGGTAAGCTGGAGCTCAGGGGCAAACACTGAGCTACTGTGTATTCAGCAGCTAAACCGATTTAATTGCTACCTGTTACAGCCTGGAATTCCCAGCTTTATGAGCAGAGACCTCTGGCTTTAAAGATTGCGACAGCATGAGTATTGCCTCGGTTATTGTATCATCAGTGGCAAATGTTCTCAGACAGCTTTCACTCAGGACACTTGCTGCATGCTCTGCTCCAGATGCTCCAGTTGTAGTTATTAGAAAATATTGCATTTTAATCAAGATCCATTTTGGAGAGGAATAAACTTCCTACAGTTTTGGCTGTTGCTGGCTTGCAGTGTTCTTTCCCCCCCACCCTCCATTATGCTTTGCGGTGCATTCAGATCAGACAATTAGCACATCAGTCCTGGTTACTGCACTTCTTAAAGTGGGTCAGTCACAATCCTGGCCCAGATTCTGGGGATAAACTTGAGACCATTAATTAAATCTCTCCTCTTTCTCTTTGCCTCTGCTGCCGCCTCCTTCTCTGCCTCCACCTCACACAGACACTTAATACCCAGCTATAGCTTTTGATGCTCAGTTTTCACTTCCAGGCTCAGCGATCGAGATCCTTCGCTGATTTTTTCCTGTTCTTAGATAGGCTGGTGACACGTGTTTTTAGAAATACCTTCGCTAAAGGAGCTCAAACCACTTTAGGAACCCTGAGTAATGACACCTCAGTAAGTTTAGCCCCTTTATTACAGATATGAAAACTGAGGTCTAAGATCCTACAGTGAATCAGTGCTAGAAGCAAGAATGAATCCAAAATTCCTGACTCCAGATATGCTATTCTAATCCCTACATGCTATCTCAGGGCTTGCCATTGTTCCCATCCCAAATGCCAGGGCATTACCGTAGGAAACAGTCTTTCATTGACTCGAGGGCATGCACTAAGATCTCATAAGTTCTTTCCATCTGTAATTTCAGTTATTTACGTTATTTTCTCATGGGTAGACTTGCCTTCTGCTAAATTTGCCCTGCCTATAGAAAGGTGCAGATAGCCTGCCGTCTTCCACTTGATTGCAAAAAAGTAACGTTTCATGCTGCTTTACATATCTGTTTACCTGTTTGCATAACGTTAAGTAATTAAACAATAACACAATGGGTCATTTGACCAGGATTTAATTTCTCACCACCACCATCCCCTCCAATCTCAAAGGCCCAGGCTTCTCTGAAAGAACGTCTCCTATTGTCATTCGCTCCAAAATACAGTTGAAACCCTGCTGGCAGGGCTGTAGACCAGTTTGGTTAGGGAGGTGGTTTCTGAGAATTTTGCTAGTCAAACCATACTGGAAAATAGCACAGCTGTCAGAAGAAGCTGTGTTGTAGGTAGACCCTACTGATCGTAAAATAGCTTAACCTTTCCCTTTCAGAACTGGCATCTGTCACTTTGGCTTCCAGTTGACCTCTCAGCCACCTAAAAAATTCCCTTTCCAGTCCCTGGGAACCATGGAATTTAGTTGCTTGTTTTGAGGCTGTTTTTTGTTTTTGTTGTTTTTTTGTTTCTTTTCGTTTCTCCCATCTGAATTTAGTGTTGGTGCAAGATGCCTGATTCACAGCCCTGGACACTGAAGTCCTTTCTGTATCCACAGAACAGATGCAACATAGGCAGCAAAGAATAACCTCCCCAGTGTTCCTCGTACTTTGAGGGCTGAGAGGGTAGGTCATTTTCCATACCAATTCCATCCCTCGGCATCTACACTTTGACCGCCAAGGGTGTAACAATTGCGATGGAGGCTTTTGTACCAGACATTTGTCCACTGAGAATTATCCAAGATCATGTCCTGTAGACCACTGAATGGAATTCAGATGTTGTGGTGACTTTTGGTCACTGCTGTCCTGATTCAAATTTAAACTGGTCAAGCTGGAGGTCATCCACCCTAAAATCCTTGGGCCAGTTTGCTGTTTTTTTTAACACGAGTTATAGCAGATGGGGAAGGGAGACTACAAGACTTATAGCCATGGCTGGTGTAGGGGTAGTGACAATAACTGAAGTTATTATAACTGAAGTTTTTATATTTTCAATCTCCTGCAAGGAGATTAGTTAGCCACTGTACAGTTCTCTAGGCAGCTGCTCTTCTGGTGATTAAAAACAGAGCTTACTGTGGCAGCTTAAGGAAGGACCAGTTAGACCTCTGCCCTTAGTCTCTTCTTTACACCCTCCATTGGGAGGGGGAAGGAGGGAGTTGAACTATAAATCAGGACATTGTATTGCATTTTTGATTGCCTTAAGGACACTGATGTCACTCTTTCACCAAGTCCTTCTGCTTTTTTTTGGTCTCTTTTGGAGAGGAGAAAGCTGCTTTAGGAGCCCTCTGGGATAAATAATTCACTAAGAAGAGAATATATTTATGAAGAGTTAGTTAAAAGGCCATGCTTCTCCGCTGTGCCTGCTTTTAAACATATCTGAGGAGCTTGTTTCAGTGTTGTCTGAAGGCTGGGATGGGATGAAATGGTGCCGGCGTGAGTGAAAGCACCTGATAGCTTCAGATGCAAATTGAGAGTGACACACAGTGCTGGATGGGACTGCTAAGATCCTGCCAGAGGGGTTAATGTTCCTGAAAAGAACGTCATCTCCAGTCAGGAGGAGATAAAGCAATGGTTGCCTGTGACGGGGTGCAGAGCCTGTTCAGAAAGGTCTGTGGAGGGCTGAGAATACTAGAGCAGATCACTACCCACTTTGGCATTCTGTGAGGACATCCAGAATGAGGACACCTATGCAGATTTTGGGATGGAGGGAGTGTACATCAATAGTGAGAGCAACTGTGCATTCCACTGAGTCTATAAGGATGCTTAATATAGAGCATTATTCAGACAAGACATGGAAAATCACTGGCAAATGAAGTGACGCTTCATTGGATGGGGGCCCAAGTAAACCAGAGCTGTTGAGCTTCGAGACAGATTCGCTGGCCTCAGACACTCTGCACTGCCCTAGCACCTCCAACTGTGCAAATGTTAATCGAACCTCACAATGACTCTGTGAGGTAGGAAAGTATTATCCCCATTTTACAGAATGGTAAACTGAGGCACAGAGCAATGACGTGGATGATCCAAGGTCACGTTGCATGTCAGTAGCAGAGCAGGGACTAGATACCAGGAGTCTAGATTCCAGAAGCAGAGTTGGGATTAGCTACCAGGTCTAATGGCTTGAGGACACTGCCATAGGAGATCCAAGGAGCGTTGGCAAAAAATAACTTTACATGTGATCTCCAGCAGAAGTGAACAAACATCCCTAACCAGTTTTCCTCTCCTATATGTACAGATGAAGGAGCCGTGATACCATCAGGGTACAAAACAGTTTTTTTTCTCTCCCCGAGGTGCCCCGGCATGCAGCATACGTACAGCATGTCAGCTGATATGGGATCAGAGAGAGGAATGGTTCAACACAGTTAATGGCAGGAGTTGCAATTGGAGGAGGTTACTGTAAGTTTGCTTGATTATCTTGTAGCAAACGCTGCCATGAGCAGGGAAGGAAGAAGCAGAGAGTTGGTGTTTTCCAGCAGTAAAATCCTATCCTAGAGCTTTTGACAGCTGAAAGACTTGATTCATTTGTTAAAAAAAAATTGGTTTTGTTAGTGAAACAGTCTCTGCATCTTGCCAGGGTCAGGGCAGCAGTAATCTCTGGCAGGGTGGCAGAGGGTATTAGTGAAAGCTGACAGTGTGGGTAGAACATCAGGGTGATCGGTGTTACAGATGAGATGCACTAAATGCACGGTTTCTATTCCCCTGACCTCCCTTTTTTTTGCCTTTCTCCACAAGTCACACTCCACGTTGTATGATCTTGAGAAGTTCAGCATGTGTCATTGCACTTTTGCTGCCTGGGTGAGCTACGGTTCCATGCAATGTAGACGGAGCCTCAGACTTCAAACTGTCCCCTAGCCAAAGTCCTGCTTTACCTTGTATGAACTGTCCACACTGAGGCCATGAGCCCTTCTGACTGCTCTGTAACTTTTTCTAGAACCAAAAACTCTTCCTTCCCCCTCCTAGTCTGAGATCAGTGTAACACTCTTCCAGAGGCAGAGATCCCACCTTCCCTCTAATGGCTCTGACTTGTTTTCCTCACCGGGTACAGGTGCCCATCTGTATTCCTTACAAGCCCCCATGTCTCCCCAGAGTTAGGGACACTCTTGCCTGCATTGTGCTTTCAAGGCTCCACCATCAGACGGGTCAAAGATTCTTGACAGCCTCCTAGCTCCCACTTCCACAGAGGCAGATCCACTCATTGCTTCTATCACTGTGCCTAGACCCCTGTGGTTCCACCTCACACTGTTTTTGTCATCCTCTCATACAGAACCGTTCACTAAAGTGTAGAGCAGCTTGTCCATTTCAGCTACGAGAGGCCTGGGGCTCATGAACTCTGCCTGGGTGAGATCATACAATTTCTAGGGAGGACACGTGAGTTAATGTAGGAGTCAGATCGGGGCTTATTCCAGAAGCCTCTAATTTCAGAGGTTTGTTTTACCAGTGTGACTGGTAATAGTGAGCTGTCTTAACAGCTTACGTGTATAGTAAAACTCTAGCACCTTCTGATCCCAAAGGATCAGTGGGTTTAATCACACAGAGCACTGTTGAAAGGCAGCCACCTCCCTCGGGTCAAGGGAAATAGCAAGGTGGATAGTGCCCTCTGGGGCAATGGGTAAGCAACAACATTGGGTAAGGACCCCCCCTAAGGCAAATTTTTGCCCTTCCAAAAAGTGCCATTAGGATTTTTAATGTCCACACGGAGCAGACAAGGCCTCTGTTTTTTTTTTTAATGTCTCCTGCCAAAGAACCACACCGTAAGCTGTGCAACTCAGTGACTCTACTTGGGAATGCTGAAGTGAGTTGAACCCTGTCTTGCCAGTGTGTCTAGGTATTTCAGAACTGAGGCTTAGACAGCTTAGCTGTCCTCTGCTTTTGTTCAGTTTATTTCCCTCTCACTTCTCAGCTGGAATGGGATAGAGCCCCTCCAAACTCCAGTGCTTGCCCGCTACCACCACGCCTCTTAGGACAACCTAGCCGCCCTGGGGCTCCCAGCCAGTGTGCTCTGTCTGCATAAAACGTGCTTTGGATTGGCAAGGGTCCAGGAGATCACTGCGGTAGATGAGTTAGAAAAAGGAGGTGGTTTCTTCTCCCGGAATCATCTCCAAAGGGAGCTGACCCTGGGAGACTCTGCCTACTCCCCTCCTCTTCCCCTTTTGGTGCCACCTCCCTCCCCGAATCCATCACGCTGCCTTGCGTATGAAATGGGAAGCGAGCAGTGTGCATTGCGAGAGGGTGATTCATTATTGTTATCCCCTGGCATATTGATTCTCTGCTTCGAGAGGAAAGCTCTGTCACACCGTCAGCCAGCACTGATGGATGGCGCTCCTGCAAATGTGTCAAAGCTGTAACAGGGCGCCTGCTTAAACAAACAGTTCTAAATGGGTGGATGGGGGCAATGAGGCATAGGGGGCCTCCATTTATAGCAAGACGGTGTGGCAGCATTTCACACCCTGCGCTGCTCCGGTTCATTAGAAGGGATGACATGTAGAGCAAGATGTCTGCGTAACCTGGTGATGCTCGTTTAGTGTTAATCATGGTTTCCAGGCTGAGGGAATGGTTGTTGTTGGAAAGGGCACAACTCATGACTGCAGCAAATATATGCAGTTATCCATGTCTTGCTTACTGTTTGTATCCCTGTTGCAGTCTCTCTTCCATGAAGGGGATAATGCCAGCTGAAAATAGAAACAGAGGTTGCTCTGCAAAGTATGATTGCTTGCCGCTGGTCTGCAGCCTGCTACCCCTATGAGTGCTCGGGAGCAGTTCCCCAGGGTGATTAAGACATTCCTGCTTGGAAGTGCCTGAGGAAGGCACAGTGTTTAGAGTCAGAGTTCAGCACAAAGCCTAGTCCGCTCCACTGGCTCTTGGCTGCTGTCCGGGCATTATGGGGCACCTGTGCAGGCTGAGAGTCTGTAACATGGCACCTTTCAGATTGTCACTGGAGAGAGAGATTGACTGGAAGAGCAAATGCTCCATCACCTAACACCAATGAGGCTTAACTTGCTGCATGGTCCTGGCCAGTTACACTGTATCTGACCCGGTGTGACTGGCGCATCTCCGTACGTTTCTTCCTCTTTCTTGGTGCACATCTTGACTTGGGACCTTCCTGTTTCCATCTGCATAAAGATGTTCTGGAGGCAAGGCTGCAACTTCTCTGCCTTCCAGGCAAAACTTTCTCTCCGAAACTCTTCTAAACATAGTGCCTCCGCTCCATCAGTCCAACCACACGGAGCTGCACCGATGGGCTACAAGGAAAGGTGAAGTCAGAAAATCATTGTCGAGCATGATATTGGGGCAACAGCTCTAGGGGGGCGGATTTACTGCTAAAGGGCAGATATTGGGGAGGGCTTATCGGTGGCTTTTCAGGCTTGACGGGGTTTCTTTTGCCTTATGAAAGCACCAGTGGAACTGGATTCTTGGGAGGATTCGCAGCTATGATTTTTATGTATTATTATGAATGTTGAAAGCCTTCCTTGGCAACTAAGTAAAATTAAAACACTCCAGGCACTCGACTCCAGGACACCCTGTCTCAATCATCAATATTCATAATGAGTTTAATGGCAAAATGGAGACATTGTTTACTTCTGACCTCCCGAAATTCTGTCTCATAACAGCTATTCATTTAAATATCCAGGATTTGGAGAGACCCAGGTCCTGTCCCCTGGTGAAAGCTGCTACCTGCGGTGCATTGGTGATGTGGCAGAGACAGAGGAGGAGCAGACTGGTGAATGCTTTGTTTCCACACCTGCTTCTTGTGGAGGGTGAAGAGTAAACTTGGTGTAGTGGAAAGGGGTGACCTAAGACTGTCACGTTGGCCACTTCACTCCATGCGGAGGGATGGAGTATGAACATGGGAGGGCTGTGTTCTCCCACCACCATTCAGTGACAGAGGTCCAGGTCCCAGACTTGCTCCTAGGACAGAGAGGAAGGGAAAACTGCATTTCTGTCCCTGCTCCCCATGCACTGAGAGGATGGCATCTGAGCATACCACATTCTCACCCCTCTGCCTTGAAGGAACCTGGGACAAGGAGCCAACCTGAGACTGCTGTCTTCCAGCATTTGCATCTTGCAGGGGGATGGAGAGCAAACTTGGGAACACCCACATGGTGCCTCCAGCTCCCCGCATGGGGTGAGCCTGAGACTTCCCAATTCCCTGCTCTACTGTCTGTGATAGGGATGAATGGATGACTGACTGAGATCAGCCCAGCACCCCTTCCCCTGTGGAGGAATGCATGGCAAGCATGAGGCTGCGGGAGGGATCCCAGTCGGGCTCTGAGGAAATGAGCTCAGAAAGACTGATTTCACTTTCTCACTTCCCTATATGGCTTTGTGTTATCGATCCACTAGAGCAGGGCACAGATGGAATGTTGAATATCCCGAGACTCCCAGATTTTCCATCAGGGCCGCTTTTCGGATATAGGCTCTTATGTATTCTTCACTCATCTGGCCGCGAGAGCCTGATAGCAGAGCTGTCATCTTTCTAAAATCAACATCTCTTTGGTCAAGGAGGACAGACAGCCTTAGCTTTCCTCTCAGAAGAGGCCTGTGTCTTCCAAGTTAGAGAGCTGGTGTCCTCTCCCCACGAACAACAGAAAACCTCGGTTGGGGATGGTAATTAAAAAGCCATGCTGTGTTCTATTTGTCACCCCTTTTGTATCCTTCGCCAGTAAGGGTGTGCTCTCAAGAAGGTGGGATGCAGAAATGTCCCTCCCAGAACCGCTTGTCTCACTGTGTGGAAAACGAGCTGTCTGGGGTGTGTATGAATTAGTCTCTTACACTGCTTTTGTACAGGGGCTCATTTTATTTATTTCTAAACATTCAAATATGTTTAAAGTGTAAGAGGTGATTGTAACCTGCCAGTAACCCCTTGAAACCATGTAATCTGCCTCTCTGACTAGTGCGACTGTGTCAATCAGCCATAAACAACACTGTTTTCCAAGGAAGCTGCAGTTCACATGGGTGTCGGGGACGGAGGAGGAAGCAGAGGCAGGATGCTGCACCATATTGCCACCACTTTACAGTTGCATTTCATTTTTCATAGTCTCTTGTGATCTTTCTGGCCTTCCCTCCTTTCTTGTCTCCCTTCCCCCTTGTAGGTTATCTATATGGTTCTCATCACATGGTGTAGAGAGGGCATTCTCCATCTCCTTTCATTCTCCTATGCACTTACTAAGAAATGTTCTCATAGAGACCACCTCCTCCTCCTTGCCCCCCACTTTTATTTCCCACTGCTTGGGTCTCAAAATGTTTCATGATGGAGTCACCAGGAGTGCTCCATGAAACACAACTGGAGAACCAGTGGTTTACAGGCATCTTACATATGCCCTTGACATTCTTGAGGCCTGTCTCCCAATTATGAAGGTGTCTGATCCTCTTGCTTTTTTCTCCTACCTTCCCTGGAGAAATGGTGGCAGTTTTGGTGCTGTCTGTGCAACAACTGAAAATCATGCTAGTGGCAATTGAATTTTTAAACAAGGTTCTAGCATAGTTTCCTGGATCAGCATAAGACCAAGCTGTACATTACTTTGGGTGGGGTGTGGATGGTATAGGCTATAGCATGGTTTGACAAGTGCAGTTTTCAGAAAAATAATCCCAGTCCATGCTGATTGGAGAAGATGTACTAGATTTCTGTTATCAACCATTTTTTGTTTGGTGACTGCTAGCTAGTGTGGATGCGACCAAAGCTATATTTGTCTTCTATATTTCTCTGGCTCTCATCCTTTTGAAGTGGTGTTTGAAGGTCTCTTCCATCCCTGCTTCATATTTCAGTCCCTCCTGCCCAAACCTATTCCTTACACATGAGCAATTTTCTTAACACATTTTCTCTCTGCTAACCAGGTTCCCTCCAGGTGCAGGAGCACCATAGGAATGTTAGTGCTGGAGCCGTAGGCTGCTTTAATGGAGTATTTTGGCTTTGCCTTCAGCCTGTTATCCCAAGAATAAAAGGACGTGAACAGGAAGCTTCATGCATACACACGGGATCCTTTTCTCATCTGCTTGAGACTGCCTGTCAGTCAGAGGCTGTCGTCCTCTTTTCATCTTGATTTATCATTGAGCATAACTAGGTTTCAGAATTTTCGTTTGTGTCTTACTTCCTCCCAGGGACAGGTAATAAATCTAATATATGAACATTTAATTCTCCAATTTCAGCAGCCAGGACAGGAGAGAGACACTGTTCCACTTCAATGGCCAAGAGAGAATACAGCTGCTGGGGAAGCATTGCTAGAGAGATCTATCTGTGGTCGGGACTTCAGTAGGGGAGTCTCCCAATTCACCCAGCCAGCCCATGCCCCTCAACGGATGGGAGATGGGTACGCTATGAGCCACTGAAAAGGATAGCACTCCTACATTGTGCCAACCCCAAGATAGAACATTTCATTTGAGAGCTTCTTGCAGAGCAGTAGCACTTCCGCTTTGACAAGCTATTGCTAGATTTTTAACCTCTTGTTAGACTTGCTTCACTGGGATAGCCGTGTCAGGAAGAGAATTCATTTAGGCAATACAGCCATTCTGTAGAACATAATAGCTTGCTCTTCTCTGCAGTCTTCTATCCAAGGTTCTCCGAACACTTCAGAAATGTTGCACCAGTGGTTCTAGCAGATTCTACAATCTCCACTGTGGGTGGCCTTGTGCTGAGAAACCCCATCATTCCCCATTAGGGATCTGATCCAAAGCCCATTGATGTCAGTGGAGAGCCGTTTCATTGACTGTGTTTTAGATCAAGCCCTAGACTTCCCAGCTTAACAAAGCATGGCTTTCTTATAAAGGAAGTCACCAGTTTCTCCTGGTCTTGCCAAGGACTGTGGGGTAAACAGCAGAATCACTGGAGTAAGCTGACATGGGCAGAATGTGAAAGTGGGGGGGCTGTACACTGAACCCTAAAAAAGTAGGGAATCAACTCAGGTTCTGCCTCCAGCAGTTTTTATTCTAATCCAGAAAATCTTAACGTTCCAGAAGCAAGGTGGAGAGTTGTTTCTTTTTGTCTCTGAATTGGAAGCAGCTGCCTAGCCTCCTTCCACAGCTTGGTGTTTGTGTGCATGCAGGTCACCTGCATAGAAAGCTGTGCCAGGTCTCATGTGGCCCATCTCCATAACAGGCATGGAGTGTGGAGGCAGGGGTACTGGTGGGGATTGACTCTGACAGGTTGCGTAGTGGAAATGTGATCCTGCGCTGCTCCCCTGCTGTTAGAGCATATACTGGAAACAGAAGCTAGCCTGCAAGGCTCTACTGCTAGAGTCCCGTGTGAATAAAGCACCTGGCGCTCCGGTCCACACAGAGCAGCTGAGTAAGGCTACCATTCTGCCGTACAAAGACTCTGAAAAGGGGTGCAAACTCTGAGGCTCACCAGGGAGATCAGCTGATCTTGCTGTGCATTGTTGAATGAGAGCTGATAGGTCAGCTCTTGACTGAGCAGAGATGGTAGAGATTCGCACTCACTCTTCAGCGGGGAAAGAGGTGCAGGGCTCTTGCAGTTAAAAATAGTTAAGATGTGACAGAGATACAAGACTGGGCTTCATGAGTTGAGCACTTCTCCCAAAAGAGAGAGAGAAATGTCGTCTATTTGCATTTCCCAAGCAGTGTAACCTGTCTGGCTCGTTCGTTCCTTAACTTTGTGTCCTCTCCTTTCTCGCTTTTCCTTTCCTGTTCCTGTCAGTCTGTCCAAGCTCACTGTCAGCTGTGCTGAGTATACTCAGTGTCCTGAGGCAGGCTCTGGATGACTTGAAGGTCTTTCTGCTTTTACTAGAGTGGCTAACGAGCATTCTGGAGTCTTTCTGTCAGTGGTAATTTGGGGAGAGGGAACACTTTACCAGAGAACTAGAAAGGCCCTTCCTGTGATGATTGCCTTTGGGTTTGTAATGCATCTTTTTCCTTGGCTCAGATTAGAATTCGAGCAAGTGTGTAAATACCCAGCTCTGAATCCCCCCAGCTCTCTCCACTATGTCCGGTCTCAGGGATGGATGTTGTGCCTGGTATTCCAAATGTGATCTTGCTTCAATAATGCCTTTATGTAATAGGTCTGTAACAGCTTGTTTATATTCTAGACCCCTTGCAAAATTATCAGCCAGCATTGTCCTTTTTCATTAGGGGATGAAAAATCTGAAGTGGGTAGCTCATGCGGCCAATAAAATGCTAACTGCAGAGGGGTGGATTGAAATGCATCATGGAGTCTGATAGGGCCCTACCAAATTCACGGTCTATTTTGGTTAATTTCATGGTCATAGGATTTTTAAAATAGTAAATTTCATTATTTCAGCTAATGTGAAATTTTATGGTGATGTAATGGTAGGGGTCCTGACCCAAAAAGGTGTTGTGGGGGTGGAGGGTCGCAAGGTTATAGTAGCGAGGGGGTTGTGGTACTGCTACCTTTACTTCTCCATTGCTGCAGGCAGCAGCGCTGCCTTCAGAGCTGGGCAGCTGGAGAGCGGCGGCTGCTAGTCGGGATCCCAGCTCTGAAGGCAGAGCCGTCGCCGTCAGCAGCCGCGCAGAAGTAAGGATGGCCTGGGACGGTATTGCCACCCTTACTTCTGCGCTGCTGCTTGCAGAGCTGGGCCCTCAGTCAGCAGCCGCCACTCTCCAGCCATCCAGCTCTGAAGGCAGCAGCCTAGAAGTAAGGGTGGAACGGTATGGGATTGCCACCCTTACTTCTGCGCTGCGGGCAGGGTGCAGCCTTCAGAGCTGGGCGCCCAGCCAACAGCTGCCACTCTCCGGCCACCCAGCTCTGAAGGCAGTGCAGAAATAAGGGTGGCAATACCACGATCGCCCCCTAAAATAACTTTGTGACCCCCCCGCCCCCCGCAACTCCCTTTTGGGGAATCACCCCCAATCTGAGAAACTCTGGTCTCCCCCTGTGAAATCTGTGTAGTATAGGGTAAAAGCACACAAAAGATCAGATTTCACAGCCCGTGACACATGTTTCATGGCTGTGAATTTGGTAGGGCCCTACTGATAGAGGGTCGGTACAAGGGGGACACTATTAAAGAGGGAATGAAACTGTGTGCTGTAGGGTAATAGGTGGATTTGGTGGGTAACTAGGTACGATAAAGGATTAGGTGGGTAACTGCTTATGATACGGGGTGAAGTGGGTAATGTGTACCCTATGAGTTTAGGAGTCGTCGTCGTCGTCCTTGGGTAATGAGTCTATTGCATTAGGCTCTCTGCAGTAGGGTACGTATCGGAGTTTGGCCAGTACAATGGGTAAATGGATGTTTTGGGGTGCTAGGCCCAGTTACTGGCACACTTAGCGCCAAGGCTGTGTTGGATACTGGGAAGTACAATTGCCCCTGGCTTAAGAGAAAAGACGTTGCAGTTCTGTATCAGTGGCAGCTTTGGATGAAGTTGATCTGTTCCCTTCTATGGACTGGATAAATCAGAGTGCTTGTGAATTTATTCCATAAACATCAAATATTTCCTTAGATCTGCTCCCACCAAGGGGTCATCAGCAACACACAACAATCTCCAGGCGCTGGTGGGTGTAGGAGGCATTACAGTTGCTGAACAAATGAGCATCCTTGTTCCCCTACAGCAGGCACCCAGCGTTTTTAGCACACAGACGGCCTACCTGCTTTGGGATGCTCCGCGTGGAGACTTGCTGCTTTCGTTTGTCTGCTGTTTTATTTGACATTCGAAGCTGTCTGATAGGAATGTCAGCATTTTACTTTATTTTTTGATTACCTGGTAACTCACCGCTGTGCTTTAGGCCTCTCAGCCAATGCCGGAGACAGAGCTCTACAAGAGCCAGGGCAGTTGTGTCTTCCCAGTCGTTACCAGTCTTAGATTGAAAATACTGTCTTTCATTGTCAAGCAGGCAGAGCGTTTCACCCTTCGGAAACTCAGCCAGTGACCAGCTTTCCCAGGCTTGCAGTGACTTCCATAATGTCAGGATGTGGTTCTTACTGTGCCTATTGCTAGGCTGCTGTTCCTTGTACGTGGCTAACTGTTTTTAGCCCGGGTTCTACTGCTAGAGTGTGATAAAGGCTTCATTTCCTGCCTAGACTTTAACCCAGCCGTTCATATTTCTTCTTGTCCATAGCAAGTACCTTGTTTTGACAGGCTAGTCAAATATCATTAGTTGGGTTTTTTCCCATTATCCGGGTAAAGGGCAGGCAAATGGATTTTATGCCTGGAACTGATTAATTTTAATAGTATTTTTTCAGTGCTGCTTTAGTCTCTCTCCCCACTCTGGGATTAGCGGTAGACGGCCTGTTCTTCCTGCCCAAGAAATAGCCAGTCCTTGTGGTTGTTCCACCCACTTTCCCGGGTGATAGCAGTTGTGTGTTGCCCTATCCCCAACACACACCCTGTAGGCTAATGCTTCAGGGACCTCAACTAGCGAGTCACACGAGTGGCATCGGTGTCTGTGGCCAGGTTTAGGATCTTGCCTCCTGCACAGAGTAATCTCTCTCAAATACCCTTTAGGCTAACTTTGTAGGTGGGGATGTTTGGAAGGTGTTTTAACAT
The DNA here is from genome assembly GCF_015237465.2 of Chelonia mydas. NCBI lineage: Eukaryota > Metazoa > Chordata > Testudines > Cheloniidae > Chelonia > Chelonia mydas. The sequence goes on from NC_051254.2 coordinate 14,107,033, forward strand.
ACCTCTGCAAGGTGGATAGGAAGAGAGACCCTGCAGTGAAAAAGTGATGAATGACAGCAGTGTTGGACTTTGCAGAGCACAGGATGCCCATTTCCTGAGAGAGGGTGATGGTTAGATATACTTGCTAAAGACCAAGTCAGAAGGCTGTTCCCATATGAATTCTCTCTGATGTACAGCCTCATGTTGAAAGCCAATAAAGTGGTAACTGCCTTGTATAATTCCTCCTTGATATGCAGTGCCACATTCTCCACAGGGAAGTGGTTTTCCTTATCTCCTGAGCTGTAGACATGTAGCGAGATCTAGTGCAGAGATTGCGCTGCCAAGGAGAGCTGCGTTTGGGAGCCTGGATGCTGGCATGGCTTACCATTGTCTCTCTCTCTCTCTCGTTTTGCAGCTTTTGTCGTCATGATTATTTTGGCCCTCATCCACATCGGCAAGGGTGAAGGGGAAGGTCACCCACCCCTGGCGCAGCTCTCGGGGATCCCCAACCTCTTTGGGGTGTGTGTCTACTCCTTCATGTGCCAGCACTCACTGCCGTCCCTCATCACTCCAATCTCCAAGAAGCAACATGTAAACAAACTGGTGCTGCTGGATTACATCTTAATATTGGGTTTCTACAGCCTCCTGTCCTTCACGGCCATCTACTGCTTCCGCAATGAGACCCTCATGGACATGTACACGCTCAATTTCACCAACTGTAATATCACCAACATCGCCTTCATTCGTTACTTCCTGGGCCTCTTTCCTGTTTTCACTATCAGCACTAACTTCCCAATCATCGCTGTGACCCTGCGGAACAATTGGAAGACCCTCTTCCACCGGGAGGGTGGGACGTACCCATGGGTGGTGGATAGGATTGTCTTTCCAGCAATCACTCTGATTCCCCCTGTGCTGGTGGCTGTCTGCACACACGATTTGGAGTCCTTGGTGGGCATCACGGGAGCCTATGCTGGCAATGGGATCCAGTACATCATCCCAGCTTTCTTGGCCTACTGTAGTCGGAAGGACACTCAGCTGATCTTCGGCAGTGGCACAGTCAATAACCATCTGTCCCCTTTCCGGCACATCTTCTGGATCTGGTTCGTGCTGCTCTGGAGTCTTTTCTGCTTTGTGTTCGTGACTGCAAATATCGTCCTGAGTGAGACAAAACTCTGATGATGGGGCAGCAGCGCTCTTCATCCAGGGCTCTGGAGGAGATTCCAGGATTTCAACTCCTGTTTGACTCAGTCAACAAAAACCCAACAACCTGGTCTTCGCAAGCAATCGGCTTGTTGATGCAGGTTTGATCTGGATGTGAGGACTTTCTATCCCCTCTTCACTTTGGGTGCTGATGTAACTTGCTCAACCTCCTTTTGATTCAGGTTCTCAGACTGATCATGCGAAGCCAGGGTTGGGAGCTCTCAGAAGGCCTCCCTGGTTATTCAGTATCTGACCATTTCTGCCTTGAGTTGGGGGAGCTCCGTTACAGAGCATCTTCCTCTCTGTCCAGGAGCAGCCTCCTTACGGTGCTGCAGGTTTCGGCACATGGAAGGCTGTCTGGACTGCATCCGCTCCCCATGAGAGCTGGACAAATATCTCTGCCAGAGACAGGGAACTGTTATAGCTGCTAACACAATCCAACAGCAGTTCTCTGGAGTGATCCACTTACCCCTCACCAAGGAAGTAGCAGACTTTTTTGTTTTCTGTTAAAGAATTTCAGGTGCATGGTGAGGGAGCTGGTTAACTAGGGATGACAACTGGTGGCATGTCTGGAGGATGGGTGAGGAGACTGTAGAAAGCAATGGGTTTCTATGTGGATACTATGACTGATCCTGTTACAAGTCTTTCTCACAGTTTCTCCATTTCTGTTACTACCTTTTCAGAAAATGTTGGCCTTTGTTTTATTTGCAGTGTGGTCTATGGGGTAGAAGTGTGGACTCAATGGGTCTGGATTAGCTCATTTGCCTGTTCTATAAGATTACACCAACACTTGGTCCTGGAGTTCTGCTCCTAACCGCTTTTTCTGGTTGCCTTAACTCTCCCTCCCAAGGCAAACCCATTCTGCGGGGCTCTGGATCCCAGTCTCTTCCTCACTTCGTTAGCTCTTTGGTGCTGCTAAGTGGCGTCAGCTGTCAGAGCAGATCTCACAAGTACTGAAGCAGCAGGGCAGACTATGGACACAGCAGTCAGGATTTGTGTGGCCTTGGGAGGTGCTAATTACCTGTCGGTGACCTGCATTAGACCCTCAAGAGCACTTGCTGGGCATACTGACATTTCCAGTCTCTTGCTCTGGGTAATTAGCCTTGAAACTCAGGGGAGAATGTAGTGCCAGCTGGAGAATTCAGCAGTGCCCCACTCACTGTGCCTGTCTCAGAGAAATAGAGCTCAGAAGTATAAGCAGAGAGAGTAAAACCATGGAGGAAGCTCTGGAAATGGTCCATAACGCTATTATCCTGCTTCTAACTTCTCCCTCTGCCTAGGGTTAAGAATTTTTCTTGCATCTGTTTGAGACAGAGTTTAAGAATCATCTGCCCTCAAAAAATTCCACTTAGCACACCTTACCCCAGCTTACAGGCTGAGAGACACTTCTCTTCTTGCAGGAGAACTGTCTATTGTATTGGACACCGACAGTCTTTTGATTAATTCTGTGCTGTTGGGGCTACTAACGCTCTTACTGCAAAGTGACCCGTTTATTACTCTAGCAACCTGAGGGCCCAGGGTCAAAGGTCATACAATAAAGGCTTTAATACCAGGAGGCAGAACGTTTACTCTTAAACTTTTTACCTTAAATATTTTAAAACATTTCCCCTCGCTGTGATTAAGCCAGGTTCAAAGACAGCTGCCAGTCTCTGGCATTATATACCCTGCTCCCAGTGCTACTGCTATATTAAATGTCACTTTTCGCCAACGGTAAGCTTGGGCATGCTGTCTTTTTTTTTTTTTTAATCAAGCTTTCTTTTTAATACAAGTTTCAGGTTTCTATGCGACACGAAGCATTTCCTGCCATGGAAACATTCAAGGTGGCTGGGGCTGTGCAAAAGCAGCTTTCTTTTAAAAGCAGGAGGGGAAAAACCCTTCACCCCCTTAAGCGATGCGAAGATGTCCTTGAACATTGTGTAAACCAGGATGTGCCAGTTGGGTGGAGGGGAGTTGGTTCCAGCATAATAAACCTGACATCCCCTCTCCTCCCAATTATAAACAGTATTTGGAAGCCCTTGCTGGTGCATCACTCAGCTACCTACGCGGCCTTGAGTGCTACAAGGAAGCTGATATGGCTCTTTTGGTGCCAGGTTACTGAGTGGGCTGTGAGAGTGAATTGTTCAAAAGCACAGAGAAGCAGTTTGGAGGGCAAATCCATAGTACAGCTGAGCTCGGAGCCACCTGCGGGGAGTAGTGAAGGAGTTTGCACCTGCTTCCTTCGGTTGCTCATTCTCACGGTTGTTATGTCTGACAGCCAGGAATGGGACAGATCGCAGACACCATGGCAGGGCACACTGGGCCCTTCGGTTCTTGTACAGCACAGGGGCAGGCACTGGTAGGAATAGGTTTTGCACATTTGCAGCAAAGAAATGAGCTTGTGAAAGACCTTAAAATGGATGGAAATGGTACATGGCACAAGGCTCCTTTTGGTAACTGGCTTCGAGGGTCTTTCTATCCATCTCAATCCCTCAAAGCAGTGAGCTGATTTTCTTGCCTTGTGTCCCACAGAGAGCACCAGACCACGTCCCCAAGTGTCCAGAAGCTAACAGGCAACTTTAATTAGCCATTTATTCCTTCTCTGTTCCAGGGCTGCCAAATGCTCAAAGACCCTGCTCTCCTTTTTCCTCGCCCACCCTTGGCCTGTCCAGGTCAGGGAGCAGAGTTGCTAGCAAACCTCTGCTCTGAGAGTGAGCCTGTCTCCACCGAGCACTCTCCTTGGTACAGCTGCAAACATCAAGCTCCGTATAGTGTGCAGAAGCTGCTGGCCCGGAGCCTGGGAACTGGGCCTGAGGCAGCATAGCTTGGTTCATGATCTTATGGCAAGCGCAGTCTACGACTGCAGTGACCCTCCCACCACCAGGAAATTTCCCTTTCCAGCCCAAAAAGGTCCGGCAGTGGTGTTTGTCAAAGCACAAGTGCATGGTGTCCTGTTTTGTACTACAAACCATGGTACTGCTTCCCTTTTTCCCACTAACCCCTTCTTGCATGGGCACCTGAGATTCCACAGCTGTCTGCCTTCTGACAGGCAGAATTGGTTTTAATGGACTTCAGTTACAGTGTGCCTTTTCTTCTCTGGCTTCGATGAACTCCCCTCCTGAGAAGCTTCCTTTGGAATGCTGCACAAGGGTGGTTTCCGTGGGGCCCCTTTGTAAGCTGTGAACAGGTATAAACCAGCCTTGATCTGAGATGTAGCTTAACAGCGAGGGATGTCTGGTTCATTGTAGAATGGGTGTCTTGCCTGGCGCCTCACCAGGGAATGCTCTCCTTGCTACATGTGAAAAGCAACATTGGAGAGACTTTCCAGACACCTGCTGTCCTCAATCAGTGAAAGAATCAACCCTCCCAATGGCAGACACTCCACAGTGAGGAAGGCGGGGGAGAACATTTTTCATTTAAAATGTGAAACAAGAAATGCCTCAAAAAGTTGAAGGAAAACAGGGAGTTGGATGGATGAAGCCAGAGTAAATATCTCAGCTTGGTCCCTGCCCGTCTCATTAGATGCAGAGCTAGCAGGCGGCAGAAGGGGTCCAGTTGCTGTCCTGGCTTGGTGTGGCATGATAACTCGTCTCCTGTCTGGTTTAAGAATGAGATGTTTTTAAATGGCTATTATGACAGGGGTTTGTTTTGATCCTCACCACGCCGTACTCAGCTTGTCCCAGTGTGTAATTATTTCTCCAAAAGGCATACAAATAAAACGCACATTCTGCATCTCTCTTGCTTTGGCCTTTTCCTGTGTGTATAAGGAACGATTTCTCCTGGTGGTGGCTCCACTGTCTAATCAGTCCATGGGAGCAGCAGAAGGCTGGGAGGTGGCAGACAAAGAGGGCAGGGGTGGTTGTGACAGCTCAGAGTAATTGAGGCCCTAGTCTGTCCCGATGTATTAGCCTCCTGCATCTCTAGATGTTCTCTGAAAACTCAATTAAAACATCTGTACTTTACCCTTCTCAATTACATTCCCTTACGCTCAAAACTAAACAAATTGAATCATTCCACCGCCTCTGGCAGCAAATGAAATTTCTGCTGGCAAATTTATTAGCGTCATAAAACCCAGCTTGATTTATGTGAAAATATTAGAACACATCCTTACGATGGAAATAAACACTTTCCCCTCCCATGATTCTCTCTAAGGATTCAACAGACAGTGGAGGAATTTTTTGGCTGGACTGTAAATCTGAAATCAAAGTGGCATTAGGGATGGATTCAATCTTCTGCCGCACTTCAAAGAGCAACAGCAACGTGGGGGGGTGGCGGGAAGGGAGGCTGAAGTATCAGACAGGCTTGGGACAATGTTACCTTTTTAATTGAATGCTGGTAACCAGTGAGGGCCACTGAGACAGCACCGGAGGGTGAAGTCCTCTTTCCACCACGTAGCTATGGCATGGGCATCAGCAGCAGCGCAAGCTTCGTTCCTGTGGAGCATCAAATCTGCCTCTGCCCTGAGCTGGGGAAACCACTATCAGTATCAGCATTTTCGTCTCCATGACCATTTAATCTCTGGCTTCTCTGTGGAAGATGCCAGTTGTGGCAGTGTTTGTGATGTGAATGCTTCTCCACTATAGCAACCAGCAGGAGGCCAAACCATTTCACACAGGCTACTGAACAGATGCTACGTACTAATGACTTGCAGCCATTACTAACCAGGACCAGACTAGAACCAGTGTCCTAGAGGTAAAAAGCTTCATTTCCCATAACGGTTCCCCCCACCCCCCTTGCACTTCATTTTAGCAGGTCTGATAATGCCTCCTTCCTTTGGCTGTAAACCTGTATGGTATAACCCTAATCACAGACGTGTAAGTTCAATGGAGTCTGTGATGACCTGTAAGCTTCTTTTGTTGACAGAGTATTTCATGCCAGTCACAAATACACTCTGTTCCCGTGCTTGGGCGTTCCGGCTTGTGGCTCAGGTACGGATGCTCCTGTTCTAGCCCAGACTCTTGCAAGCTGGCCGTCGCTCCAGAAGCCTTTATCATTTTTCAGACCTGGCCCCGGGGACTGTGTTTCTTATGATACATTTCACACAGATGCAGAATTCATTTTAACTTTCAAGCTACTTGGCGCAGGGAGCGTTCTTAGTGGTTGGTGAACAGTCCAAAGGGCTGGACTGTTAGCTGGAAGTCAGCCCAGCTGGACCGTGCATTTATTACCTATGGCACTGGCCATTATCCTGGCCAAGGCAAGACCTTAGCAGTTGAGTAAATCCAGAGGGTATAATGGGGGAGGACATGGGGGCCGTTCTGCAGTGCCTGAAAAATGCTAGGTTTCAGAGTAACAGCCGTGTTAGTCTGTATTCGCAAAAAGAAAAGGAGTACTTGTGGCACCTTAGAGACTAACCAATTTATTTGAGCATAAGCTTTCGTGAGCTACAGTTCACTTCATCGGATGCATAAAGTGGAAAATGCAGTGAGGATGTTTTGTACACACAGACCATGAAAAAATGGGTGTTTATCACTTCAAAAGGTTTTCCTTCCCCCTACCCCACTCTCCTGCTGGTAATAGCTTATCTAAAGTGATCAGTCTCCTTACAATGTCTATGATAATCAAGGTGGGCCATTTCCAGCACAAATCCAGGGTTTAACAAGAATGTTTGATGAACAGTGGGGGGGGAGGGTAGGAAAAAACAAGGGGAAATAGGTTACCTTGCATAATGACTTAACCATTCCCAGTCTCTATTCAAGCCTAAGTTAATTGTATCCAATTTGCAAATGAATTCCAATTCAGCAGTCTCTCGCTGGAGTCTGGTTTTGAAGTTTTTCTGTTGTAACTTAGGCTCACTGCATTTTCCACTTCATGCATCCGATGAAGTGAGCTGTAGCTCACGAAAGCTTATGCTCAAATAAATTGGTTAGTCTCTAATGTGCCACAAGTACTCCTTTCCTTTTTTTTTTAGATGGGGAAAGTGAAGACAGAAGGTAGCTGACAGCCAATGCCAGGTGGTTAATGGTAGCACTATGCCAGGACTATCAGGTTACAATTACTGCTCTTTGGAGGTGGAGCTTTGAAAGACGGGGGAGGGGGGTTTCAAAGGCATCTGTAGGTACAAGCAGAGTATCAAGGGAAAGGGGATGATTTCCTAAACAGTGAAGGAAAACAAGCCTAGTCTGATAGCGCCTTTGGATGGAAGTTGATAGAGGCTGACAGTAGCACTTGCCATCTTCAAAGCCCTCTGCAAAGCATATTACGTTTTGCCGACTCCCTTGTTAGGTAGTTAAGGACTTCGCCTCACTTCACAATACAGAGAGATGAAGTGATACTTCAGCCAGCAGCAGAGTTGAGGTGGGAGTGAGGCCTTCCGGTCCTTGTGCAAAGCCCACGACGCCGTGTCGCAGTGTTCAGGATATAACAGACGGCTCCCGCTGACAGCCCTCCCCTTAACTGTCATTCCAGGTGCCATCTACAACAGTGTCGGCTCTATCGAGGTTTACCTGCTGGGGGGGGAGAAGGGTAAGTGCCTTGTATCTGTGAACTCATCCTGGCACAGAGAGAAATCCTGTCAGGTGTAGGCCAGCTTCCTATTCACACAGCTGGCCAACTTGCCCAAATAGATGTGATTGCCACGGTCATTCTGATGGTTTCCAGCTCCCGACAGCTCTCCCCACTCATTCTTTTCTACCTCTTTCAGCCCTGTTTCCTTCTAGATCATACCTGCTGAGCCTCAGCAGGTTTCTATTTATGTGGCATGGCTACTTACCACCCAACCACTGCTTTTGTACTGAATAGAAATCTGAAATCCGTGTTACCCCCATCCTCCACGCTACTGTTTTACTTCCTGCTTCTTCCGTCTTAGTCTGAGGAACGCTGAATCAGGAGATGAGTACTCCAGCACCATCTTGGCAGCATTCTCCTCTCTCCAGCCAGGAGATGTTGTTTTATTCTTCTTAATTTTATATATGATGGCTGCCCGTAGGAGCCCTAGTCATAGATCAGGAGACCATTTTGCTAGGCACAGTACAAACAGGACAAAAAGATGGCCCCTGCCCTGAAGTGTGCACAATCTGGAGAGCAGCCAATAGGCCAGGTTCCAGCACATTGTTAGCCAAGGCTTCACAGCAAATCAGGGGCAGAGCTGTGAAAAGAACCCAGGAGTCCTGCCTCCTGCTGTTAACCATAGAATAGTGCTGGGCAGTGATATACAAATAATGCACATTTCCTCTTCCATGCCAAGAGGTTTTCAGCAGACATGCCAAACCCGTAGAAAAAACGCAGAAATTGGGCTTGTTTTTGGCTTAATTGGCTTGTGAGTTGCTTGTAGCTTGTTTAGCTTGTTGCGTATTTTTTTTTTTATTGGCTCCCAGCAAGCAGGGGCAAGGGGGGCGGGATAGAATCGGAGTGCACGGCAGGCCCACCACAGTCCTAGACTGCACGCTGGGGGGATCTAGTCACACAGAGTGTTGGGGTTCTTAGGGATTGGCTTGTTTTGGCCTTGTTTTGAAATGAGATAAGCTTAATTTTTGTCTTGTGAAAGCCGGGGTTCTTATTTACTGTGTGAAAGTTGGCAACTGTGGTTTTCAGCTACAAGTGTTCTACTGTGCTTTGGCTCGTCACTGCCAAGCCCCTCTTAACATCTCCTGCCCGCGAAACATACATTTCAGTCTAACATGCAGAGGCCTTGGTCCCAGGGTCAATAGGAAAAGGATATTATCACAGCCCTTTTTTTGGAGGCAATGCTGACTCTCTGAAACTCTCCCAGGGTCTCTGTGATAAAAGATGGTCTAATCTGAGCTCATTCTAAGAACTGCTCAGACGCCTACAGTCCCAAGGGCTTGTGAAACTACAGCAGTGTCAACCTGCCTTTGGCTCAAATGGCATCTGTATGCATGGAAAGGGAGTCTGACTTTTCCGAGCAGTGCTTTAATTAGATTTTTTTTATGCAAATAAACCCTTAGATCACTTAAGCAGCATCCTTAATCGAAATTTCAATATTTGTCCAAGGTCAGCTAGTACCTTCTGAATTGTCCAGTGAGTTTTAATTGAAACACAAACATTCTTCTGTTTTCTCTCATTTCATTTCTTGCATTAAAGTTAGTTTAAAGAGTTTGTTGGAAACCCAGTCCAAGGTGCTGTAGCTGTAAGAATCAAGAATGCTCATCCCCTTTAAGAGTTGTTGGTATGGATTTTTGACCCTGAACAAATAGTTTATAGAGAATGTTAATAAAAAAGTATTGGCTTTACCCCTTAACTTTTCAAAACTAGGAGAGAAGTATACTCCCATGATTACAAGAAGGGACTGGCATGCTAGGGACTCCTGGGTTCTATTCCTGGCTCTGCCACTGACCAAATATGACCTTTCACCTCTCTGCCTCAGCTGGAGCTGGAGTCTGATTGGAGCTGGAGTCTGATTGTGTCTACGCTGTACCCAAAAAAAAAAAAAGTGTTCTTAACTCGGGTTAAAATAACAGTGAAGATGGGATGTGACTCTGCTTTTCAAGCTGCTAACTCCAATTAAAAGCTGGATTGCTGTGTCTTCACTCTTATTTTAACCTGAGTTAGTTAACCCGCATTAAGAATGCACCTTTTATTTCCCCCCCTCTCCCCACCCCCATGTAGACTTACCTTGGGTGGCCAAAAGCATCATGATTCCTCTCTGCAGGCTGCAGCTGGGGCTGTTGGCTCCAGGGGTGGTGTTGGCCTGTGTGCGTGTTCTTGAACCAAGAGGTTCCTGGGTAGCTAACTAAACGAACCTCACCTCCTGTTGACGCAGGATGATTAAACCAAGGCTGTAAATGTCGGTACCTCGGGGTTTCTGTACCAGGCAGCATCCTGCATTTTCAGTGCTTTTATTTCGTTTGTGGGGTTTTTTTATTTTTCAATTTCTTTGTTGCTAATGAACTTTTGCAGCAAATGTGGGAAGGTGGGTGGGGGGGGCTGTTCATTTTCTCTGGAACCAGCATCTCAAATAGATGACTCTAGGAATGAGTTTTATGAATTGCCTTCAGGGTCAGTGACAACTGCATGGTGGTGATTAAAGATTTTAGAGGCATGGGAACCAATATTAAAAAAGAAATGGTTTCCAGTGAGGCAGCAGCTTACAGAGACGGCTTTTCCCGTGTGACCCGTTGCGTGGCTGCGCCACCAATCTGCTGCTAGAGCTGCAAAAGTGCTGCAATGTTCTCCAGGCAGCGTTGTCTCCCAACTCGCAGCTGGCCAGTGGAGCAGAACCTCAGCCGTGTGGATACAGAAATCCAGTCCAGATTCTTTCCTTTCCAAGGATTCTTTCGGGATGGTCTAGTTTGTTCCAGCTGGGCTGGATTTCTGTGGTTGCCCAGGGTAGATTCTAGGTAAGCCGCTTGGGGAAAGGACCATTAGCTGGATTCCTGTGGTCAGCTCTGTCACTGACTTGCTGCGTGACCTTGGGAAAGTCACTAACTTGGTGCCATCCGTAACGTGGAGGCTGGTGACGCTGAGCGCACCAGGGTGCTGCATGCTTTAATTCATGCGTGAAACACTGTGCGTGCCTCACGCGAGAGGCCCCCTAGTGGGGCAGGGAATGATTGCTGGTGAAGAGCTGCATGGCGTGGGGGTGAGCATGCCACACAGCTTCAGCAGGGGGCGCTAGGCGACAGCCCTCTGCCAGCTGTCGGTTTGAAACACATCCGTGGAGGCTGTTAGGAATCCGAGCTGCTTCGAGCTAGAGATAATGACATGAAGTCCAGGGCAGAGGATTTTTGGTCCTTATACTAATGACTCTGTTCCTCGGCACTGGCAGGTTTTGCGCTGCCAACAGCAGAGGTCAGGGCAGGAAAATCCAATTTGTAGCATGGCAGGACAACACAACCCTGAAACAACTCTCCCTTTCGAAAGGAAAACAGCCCAGCTGAGCTCTGACCCCAAGTCCATGCTCCATGGGGTTCTTCAGGATTGAGCTTCACCGTGTGCCTGGGGGAGTCAGCTGGGGAGCCCCGCTGCACTCAGGACGGTTGCCACTGCACCTGCAGACCCAGCGTACTGGAAATGCTGCACCCGTCACTGCCTCTTCTCCCTGGAGCCTCGCAGCAGTGGGGATGGAGGTAGAGACGGTGTGTACGTTCCCTACCACCAGGAGGAGACATGGCTCGAAACAATGGTTCTGGGGTGAAGGCCGATTTATAATGGAGCATTTATTAAAGCCCAGATTCTCGAAGGTATTTAGGTGATTAGTTCCTATTGATTTCAGTGGGAGCTAGCCACCTAAATACCTTTTAAGGATCTGGACCTAAGCGATACTTTTACACCGAAGGGTGCATGGGATGGTGTAGTGGAGATTTGAGCTGCTTCTGCACTTAATGGTAAAGAACCAAGGGAGCATGAGGCTAAATGGATCCCAGGGGATTCCTTAAACATCATCTTCCTCCCACTCCAGCCGCCATGCTCTCCCCCCGGGCCTGCCTGATGTTCTTATGTCTTCCAGCCCGAATCCTTCATCTTCCTCCCGAGTGAAGTAATGCGGGCCACGCTCAGCAAGTTGCCTGCCTCCACCGATCAAATCAGCTGTGGGCTGCAGTGCTGCCTTGCCCCGACTCACTGCAGACGCCAAGCCTCCCTGATCTTGAGGCTTGGCAAGAGTTCCTCTTGAGATGTCCCTGTACATAGACAGGGGTCAGTCTTGCAATGTGCTCAGCACCCTTTGCTAGATGCAGAACTCCCTCCACTCCTGGTAGCAGTGGACTAGTGTTTCTCAAACTTTTCGATACACGGGACCAGCTTGCTGCCGTCTTAAACTGTATCAGGGAGAGCTCAGGGACCGGCACTCATCCACGGACCGGTCGTTGGGGAACACTGATGTAGATGACTCAACATAGAGCCCTGTATGATCCCAGTCATCACTTGGGCACGAACCAATATAAGAATATTTGTCCACGTGAGGCAGCATCATCGTGCTTAGCAACCATTTCCCTAGAGCTTGGAGCAGAAAGGACAAAAGGCTGAATGTCAACAGGCTCCATGGAGTCCGAACCAAGCCGCTCATGGGGTGTGTGTAGTTCCTCTTACCCCGTGATGCTCTGCGGGCCTGGACCTCCTTGTCTGATTAACACAACCTGCGCCACCAGTCACTGCCACTGGGCATGAAGGGGTTAAACCAGAACTGGGATTTGAATAAGTGAACATGGACGTGGAGCAATGTTCTTCTCCCCTGGGACTGATCTTCTCAGGAGTCAGAGGGCACCCGCAGCCAATTTAACTTCAAAAAGCCCTCAGCCACAGTGTAGGCTGATCAGTCAGCGTTCAGCATACGGCGACAGCGATGGAGACAGCCTCCTCTCCCTCGCAAACCCACGCACCCGCCAGCTGCTGCCTCGCTTGGCCCAAATGTGGCATCGTTCCATTCTGCATGAGCATGCGCACGTGCCAGCAAGGCCTGCCACCAGCCAACCTGGACCTCTTGCCTTAATCTCCCACTGCATCGCGCCGAAAGGGTGCGGCCGAGAGCCGCCGTTTGGCCAGGGCCCTTCCCGGGTGACCGTATCATCGAGAAGGAGGCGGCGACTTTTGTTTAGCTCGGCTAAGGAAGAAAGAAAAAGCTCATGGAATGTCTGCAGGGGAAAGGGCCTGCGCTTGGCTGCTCTGCTGTTTGTCAAGGAGTTCGCCCGCCGGGGAAAGCGTCCCTTCCCTAGCCTGGGAGCGCCACTGCTGCACGGAGAACTGTCGCAGGTCACTAAATGAGCTGCGATCTCCCTCCCTTTCTCACTCCTGCCTCTAGCCACATGACTCCCCCTCCTCTGTGCTGGCCCGGCCCTGGGCTTTTAAGCCCCGGGAGCCCACTGGCCCCAATGGGAGTGGGGGAAAGGGGATGAATCCCATTGTTCTCATCTCATCTGGTCAAGCAGCTGGCTGTGTGGCCAGCGGGGACCCACCTGAACAGGTCCATCGGGCAGTGACTGGTCTGAGGAATCAGGGCAGTTCAGCAAGTTTCTATGTTGGCCCCCTTCTCAGCAAGCCGGGAGCAGCCTTGCCTGCTCACCGTGGAACTGGACGGCTTGTTTCACAGAGGGCACAATGGAACCGGAGGGGCAGGGAAAGCGTGTGGCCCACGATCTTGCCCTGCTTACACCAGGCTCAGTAGCTGGGCTCTCCTCACTCCCCTAGGGAGTGCCAAGGAGGCTGGACATGTTGGGTAAGGGCTTTAAGTCAGAGTCTTTAACAGCTTGCTAGGGGTTTTATTCAACTGTTTGTTGGCTGTCCTTGTTCCGAAGGGTCGGGTCTGGTCCAGCGGGCACAAGCGTTTGCTGTAGCAGATTGGACCCTTAGCCCATGTAGTTGCCTACATTCCTGTATCGACAGCACCGAGCTCGTGTCCAGCTCCGTCATTTTGGCATTTCTGGCCGTAGAAGTACCAGCAGTTGCCACAATTTTCCATTAAACCCAAGGGGGAAACGCATGCAGCATGTCAATCCGTGCTGCAACTCAGTGGACGCGTGAAAGAAATATAGCGATTTTGAAGGGGAGAGGAGGAGCGAGGTCTGAGCAAATAGTTTCCTTGGTGCTGGGTCCATCTGTGCTGTAAGAACGTCTCAGAACAGCCATTGTTATAAACTGGCCTGTCACAGAGTGGGGGGAAAAGAATATTTGACAAATGAAACGGGGGCCGAGGCATTCATCACAATCCAATTGAAGGAGTGGTACACTGAAGCCAGCCACGTACCTGCCGCCAAAGAGGCACGGGTTTAACTCTCTGAATGGCAGTGTTTGTGTTCAAGGAAGGAGAGCAGCTCTGAGCAGAAAAATCCTCCAGGATGCAAGGCCCCAGACTGACGAAGAGGCTGCTGCCCCGTGCATCCTTGCCACCTTCTTATGCCACCTGCCCTCTATGCTGGGTTATCTGCCCAGGCAGGTGATCAGCTAACCCCATGTGCCTGGATGGCCATGAACATTACCCACCAGCAATTGGCCAACCTAACTCCCCACCCTCCATCTGGTGAGAGTTGATGCGTGCTGCAATAATGAGACCACTCCCACATCCTTCCAGAGTCCATCCCATCCGGCAGTGCAAGGGGGCTGTCTCCTATCGCTCACCACAGAGCCCTCACTGCCCCAAGGTTGGACAAAGACCTGTCCGGGATGCTCTAGGTTTTCTTGGTCCTGTGTCAGGGTGCAGGCAGGACAGGAGGACTCCTCAAGGTCCCCTGCCAGCCAGACATTTGTCCAATGGAAAGGGGCTGGCTCTCTCCTGTATCTTTTCCCTCTGCGTGCTGCATTGCACTGATGTTCCTTCATTATCATGGATGTTTATGCCCCCAGGCTCAAGCCCCCCTGTGCGTTTGAGCCTTGGGCCTGACCAGGGATGATGGGAACGTCCTGGGAACAATCGACTCTTCTGGGAATATTTATAGCTGGGCCCGACATGCTCAAACCAGGTAAAACTGGGTGGCTGGCACTGGCTCCTCTCCTCTTCTGAGTACTGGGGAATAAGAAACAAAGAACACTACATCCTGATTGAGCATCTCCTGTGGGTTCCCCCCAGTGCCCACATTTGGGCCTGGACAGCTTGAGATGCCCTGCGTGTCTATGGTCTAAAGCAAAGGTTCCCATATTGAGGTACCTGAACTTGCTGGAAAAGGTATATTGTAACAGGGTGGTTTGTCTCCTTTCAGGAGTAGTGGGGCCCGGGGCAGCCAACCCCCCTTCCATGACCATGGCCCCTTTAAGGAAGCAGGTATTCAAGAGAGCAGCAGACTAGTTGGGTTATGAGGGCCAGGTGTTAATCAGGGAGCTATCTCAGTAACTGATCTAGCTCAGCTGTTAGGTGACTCTCAAGAAAAGAAAAGGAGGACTTGTGGCACCTTAGAGACTAACCAATTTATTTGAGCATAAGCTTTCGGGAGCTACAGCTCACTTCATCGGATGCTTTCAATGCTTCCGATGAAGTGAGCTGTAGCTCACGAAAGCTTATGCTCAGATAAATTGGTTAGTCTCTAAGGTGCCACAAGTACTCCTTTTCTTTTTGCGAATACAGACTAACACGGCTGCTGCTCTGAAACCTCTCAAGAGAAGAGAATTACAAGGGAGCAGCCAGTTAGGAAAGTGGCTCCCTGGTACAGGAATCAGAACCTGAAGGGGAGAAAGGCTGGGGAAGCCTGCCTGAATCACAGCCCACCCCCAAGAGAAAGGGCTCTGGGGTGCCTCAACCAAACTGGGTAAGTCCAAGCACTGAGGGAGGGTCTGTAGAACCGGGACTGGAGTCCAGAGCCGGGGGAGCACTGCCTGATTTGTGGCACAGCCTAATGAAGGGAGAGGTGTGACATCCCTTAACCAAAAGGAAGGAGTTTTGTTCTGGGACCAGCCCGGGGGACCCCTCTGGGAAAGACTCTTCAGAGGGGCCAGGGGCTGCAATGGAACTAGCCTAGCTCTCTGGCTTGGAGGGAACCCATAACCTGGGATCAAGGGGGATTGGAGCTGAAGCTGCCCTGTGCCTAATTAAAGCCCCTGCTTCCAACCAAGACTCCTTTCCCCTCACCTCTGAGCTCTCTCTCCCTGTCCTTTTGTGCTCACTAGCTGCCCAAGTCCCCTTGCGCTCCAGTGGGTTTCCCATTTTGTATCAAGACAAAACAGACCCATTTTGAAGTTACTTTGTGAAAAAAGACACACACGCACACCCCTAGAATAAATAACATGTTCCAGGTTCAAGTGCTGCTCTGAATCAGGCAGACCTGGGGCTTGACCCTAGGTCTCCCTCATCTCAGGTGCATACCCTGACTACCAGCCTATTCTGGGTGGGTCTCTGCATTTGGCCAGAGCTCCCAGGCAGGTTCTGAGACACCTCTCCCAGTGAAAACTTTGTTGAAATGGGAACATTCCTGCAAAAAGATTTGGTTCCAACAACTCAGCATCTTCCAACAAATCCATGTTGTTGAAAAATTCCTGACCAGTTCCTAACCTCATGTCCTCTTGCGCTTCCATCTGGACTTCCCTGGCCAGGCTCCCTTCTCTCCTGATTTCCTCTGGGGACCGTGCTTCAACATGTGTCTCACTGCGAGCACATAAATACTTAAATCAAGTCACTTAAGGCCTAAAAGAAATGTGCACAAGGAGAAACTCGCCTTCCGCTATCAATGTTTTAAGGGGAGGCAGTGAGCCAAAAGAGTTTGGGAGCCGCTGGTGGGGGGAGATGCTGCAGAGCTGGTTCAGGATGTGAGTGAGGGGAGAGGCAGGGGCCCTGAGGGCAGGGGGTGTTTCAAACCTTCTGCCCCACGCTGCCCTCAAAAGCCAGTACCTAAGAGCGCCGAGTCCTCTGTCCTGCCCTCACTGTTTAACTGGAATGCTCTGCTGTGACTGGGGAGTTCTCTTGGCACATCCAGGGTGTGATATGGCCCCCTGTTATTGCCCTGATGTCTCGCCAGGTGCTCGCTGTTGGGGCCTGCTGGTGACTCAGGCAGTCTCCTCATCCTTCATCCCTGCTGCAGGGAATGGGAGGCTTTGGTTTGGCCCAGCTCACTAGGATAATTACACAATAGCCGAGGATCTCAAAGCACTTTGCACAAGGGGGGCAGTGCTACTGTGGCCCCTTGAAAGAATTGCTTGGGTGCAGGAGCCAGCACAAGAGAGGCTGGATTCTCCTGTGCAGCCACGTCCCTGCCATGAATACTGCAAGCCGGCAGTCATGGAAGTCACCTGACTGGTACCTGAGCCCCTGTTTGCAGAGGGGGCGGAGAGGCTTGCCTGTGGTCACGTGGCTTTGCAGTGCTGGAAAAGCAGCCCTGCCCGAGGTTTTGTCCTATGGGCCCCTCGCACCCAAATCTCCCTTTTAAACCAACAGGTTCCTAAGCCCCTAGAACAGCCAAGTGTTCATTGACTCTTAGTATTACGGTGGGGCCAGCTGGGCTCACGTCCCTGTTGTGTTTGCAAACACAGAGTAAGACAGTGCAGGACTAGGTTCATGCAATCCGGGGCCCTAACGCATGGGCCATCCCTGCGCCATGGCCCCATCCCCACCTGAAGAGGCAGATGGCAGGAGCAGTGATTGGAGCGGGGGAATCTGCTCCCCATCCTCCTCCTCCCTGCAAGAACAGCAAAAAGGACTCAGTGCCCCTTGAGAGTACCAGGTCCTCTCTCTCTCTCCCTGCCTGGAGAGGCAGAGGCAGCAGCCAGGGCATATCTGCCTGCGCCCATTGCTCTCTTCTCCTGCCACTTAGGGTATGTCTACACTACGCTGTAAACCCTGGGAGGCAGGTTTGTGGACTCCGTGTTTCCAACCCCCCGCTTGAGCGTCCACATTGCGTTGTAAACCTGGGCTTATGATGGATGGACCCTGGTCTCAAAACTGCTACCACGTCTATGCAGCCCTTCTGACTTGGGTCTATGGCTTGAGCTATGTCCACACAGCATAATGACAGGGCTTGGACCCGATTCACAGCAGGACTCAGGCTCTGGCCCATCCCCCACCCCAGCAGAGTCCTGGGACCTGGGTGCTTGCTGACCTGAGTCAGCCTGATGTGTGTGTGGAAAAGTGGGGGATTGGGCTTGAACCTGAGTTGGAACCTGGGCTTAGGGTGTGGTATGGACATACCTTGGAGTCCCCTGCTGGGCTGCTGGTGAAGGGAGTCCCCAGAGCAGTGAGTCTTGTGGTTTATTCCCCACCCCTTGACATGAAGGGGTAGTTTGTGCCTCTCAGAGCTGTTGTCTCAAGCGCACTGTGTCAGTTACACTCGGGTCACATTTTCAAGCTTTTCTTTCCCACCCAGCTGGGTG
Source organism: Chelonia mydas (assembly GCF_015237465.2). NCBI lineage: Eukaryota > Metazoa > Chordata > Testudines > Cheloniidae > Chelonia > Chelonia mydas. The sequence continues at coordinate 14,124,871 of NC_051254.2, forward strand.
GAAACTTCCTATTGCATGGGAGCTGAGAGCCTCATTTCCTCATGTGACTGCTGGAGCCTCTGTGCCTTACTCCAGCCCCTGTCCTGACTGGCTTGCAATCAAAATAGATGAGACACCATCTCAGCCACATTGTGTGTGTATCTCACCGTCCCTGCTTCGAAGATGGGGAACTGAGGGTCAGACAGCTGAAGTGACTTGCTCAGGGTCACACAGGGAGTCTGTAGCAGAGAAGGGACCTGCACTCAGATCTCTGAAGTCTCAGTCCAGTGCCTTACCCATAAGGCCAGCTGCCTTCAATGTGAATTAATGAGGTAGGGATTTCCTGCCACGCTAACCAGTGAATTCACATGCGCAGTGAGCACCGTGGGCAGCCGTCTCCTCGTCCAGCGCTCACAAGGGCTCCTTGGTAGCCTGGTGAGTCATTAATTTGAAATAAAACCCATTAAGGGACATGGGGGGTTCAAGAAAATTGCCCGTCACTGCTCTCCCAGGAAACAAGTGGGCCTGCAGGGCCCGGAGCTGCTGCTCTCATCCGCGCCTCTCCTCACCCAGATGAATCTAATGATCACGAACGCACAAGGACGGGAGGACCTGGAAACAAGCTGCTCTTTCAGGCCCAATTAGCATATAAATAAGATATGCAAATGACCCTAGTGTTGCTCCAGCTCCAGCCCCAGCCCTTCGTTACCACTCTGTCGCCACCACAACAAGCCAGCTGCCTGGGGAAGCGGGAGCTGTAGCCAAGTCGGCACTGCTGGAAGCCAGTTGTGGTGAGGGCCGTGGCCACAGTGGGTAGAGCTCTCAGCTGCCGTGGCTTGGGGGCAGGGCTACTTTTTCTCTGATCTCCAAGGTGTTTAGTGCCATGGAAAGAAAAATCTCCTGGCTGGTACCCAGGCAAACCCAGCATCGTCCGCCTGAGCTCCACAGCGTGACTCTGGTTTCACTCCGGTGTAATGGCAAGCATGGGTTGGCCTGCGGCAGCCGCGGCCTGAGCCCCGGAACAACGCCTGATGAATAAAATACAATGCAAATCCATTTGGCTTGGGTGTGAGTTGTAAGAGAAGTGCTATTAATTAATTAAAGGTTTTCAGCGGCTACTTTGAAGATGGGGAGGGAGCGGGGGGTGTCAGGGAGGAACCTTCCTCTTCCCCTTCAGCTGCAGTGCTAAACCACTGTCTAGGCCCCTGATCCAAAGCCCATAGAAGTCAATCAAAAGACTCTGTTGTGGGCTTTGAATCCGGCTGGAAGGGCATTACCAGGGGGAGCGCCCCATCCATGGACATATCAGATTCTGGCTACAGCTAGGACCCTAGAGCTGAGTGATGGGGGGAAATCTACTTATTAGCTCCTTGAGTCCATCCCCCTGCCAGGACCTGCTAGACGCCCCTGGGAGAAGATGTATTAGACTGTGGCTCAGCAAAGCACAAAACACTGAGCGCGTCCTTAAGCACGTGAGTAATTCTGCAGGGTCTTACATAAGCCTTGAGGGGGGTGGATTAGTCTCCCGTGTCCAGTTAAGCAGGTGTTCAAGTGCTTGGCTGAATAGATGCTTTCGGTATTTAGCTGATGCTAGACGTGCTCCTCGCCACAAGAGCTTGCTGGGCCAATGGCCTGATGCGACCCATGTGCCCCTGTGTTTTAAAATAATCATTCTGATTTGTATATATTCCCTTCCTGGCTGTAGCATGCTCCCCTCTCCCGCACTGAGCTGTTTGGAAGCAGTTAAGAGAACTGCAGCAGTAGGTAAGTAACACGGATTAACCATCGGGCACTGGTGGGAAATGGCCCAGTGGGGCTGAGGCACCCATTCAGGAGTCCAGGGAGATGGAAAGGGTGGGAGCTACTTGGTTTTAGACCTTGCTGCAAACCCATTTCCTCCCAGGGCTGTAAACCTTGAATTTTGTTCTCTGACATGGGCCAATCCAAAATACTGAGTCCCTGCCCCCTATAAATTTGGGGAACATTTGGCCCTACATCCAAAGACTGGGACATGGGCCCACCTCTAGTTGTTAGCACTCAGTCATTGGCATTAACCACCTGGCTCTTCTCTCACCACTCTGGGCCATTCCTGTTTGGCTCAGTTATTTCCCGCTTTGTTTGCAGTGTAGTCGGCCCGTCTTTGGATTGTTTCCCAGCGCCATCGGCAAGGAGGCCATTAGGCATGTGCGCCTCTTCCCTCACTTCGAGCTCTTCCGCTGAGGCACGCCCCTTGTGCCTCTCTGGAGCCACCCGGGCATCAGTGGGCTCTGCTGGGCCCCAGGCGTTTGTCCAGACAGCTTGCAGGGTGAGTTAACCCTTTGTACCAAGCCACAGGGGAGGGGACGCAGCTGCGGTGAGTGCCATGGAAACAGGTGCCTGGTGTTTTGTTCGGAAGTTCTCTGAGGCAGAATGATGGATTGTAACAAATGAAAAACATAGTCACTATTTAGCATCCCAATGCCTCGTCCCACCAGATATATTTTGTTCCCAGCTTTGAGGCACTTCCTACTCACTAGCATCAGTTTAGATCATGGCAAGAAGTGACATAGGGGGAGGGGAGATAAATCGAGTTGACTAAAGAAGAACCAAAAACTTTATTTATTTATTTGTTTTAGAGCTTAGAAATAGCAGGAATGTTAAGTCCTAGCTTCCCTGTTTTGCTGGAGGTTTCCTTGGAGGACTGAGAGTGAAACAGTGTTTTCTTGGAAGAAACCAGTCCCATCGGCTGTGTTGGGTGAATTACTAAATGGCCAGGAGAGAGAGTAGACTACTTAGTTGGGTCACACACATGCTCAAGGTGAACATGTCATCTGTTCACGCAAGCATTGAGCTGGGTTTGTACTTACAGGAAAACCCTATCAGGACCATCCAGCTGCTGGAGACAATGGAGCTGATGGTTCACTACCCAGCCGCCTTCTCCCTGAGTCCACAATGAGCCAAGTGCCCAGACTAGCCCTAGTCTCCTGCTGGAGGAGAGAAGATGAGCCTCAGGCTGGAGGTCCTGACCATGTGTGGTCACTGGAGAACCTATGATGGTTTGTAAGAGTAGGAGTGGCAACTCTGATGACCTGGCTGAGTTCCAGTACAGCATATTACATTCCGCCTTCATCTATGCTCCCTGTAGTTTTCAGCTGGATGCAGTATTTGTCACTTCCTGCCCTATCCTGTGTATATTTAAAAACCAAAACACCACTACAACCACTGTGCCTGCTGCCCCCTCTAAGGAAAGGCTGGGAGAACAAACACCCACCAGCCGTTCACTACGGTTTCCTGGAAGGGATGAGTACAGTACAAGAACCTGTGTAGAGTAGCACTGGAGCCTCGCACTCCTCCGGCGTCAGTCTTCTCTGTTCTCTCCGGCTGGTCTCTCTCCGGTGTTCACCCCACAACACAGCTGCCAGCACTTTCCCTGTGTGTCAGAGTGAGCTGGCATCAGCTTTCCATTCCAGGGCTGGGATTTCTCTAGGAGGCCTCAAACTAGCCTCAGGGCTAGTCTTAAATAGACAACATGGCCTGAAGGTGAGGCCCTGGCTTACCTACTGGGAATGCACCCATTTAGCTAACCAGATGCTGCTGAACCGTGTTTGAAAAGACTTGCTTGGACCCTACCTCCTGACATATCTGCAGGGACAATGCCCTTGGGAGACGCTTGGCTAGCCTTTGAAAGGCAGTAGTTCTCAATGGGGCAGTAGCTACAAGGACACCTATTGGACTCAATAAATACACCTGATCCTTGGCAAAACTTGTGCTGTTCCTGGCATCGTATGACTCCATCGACCCCTTCCTTTTACTCCCAGGTCACAGAGTCCCCTCTGCTTTCCTAGCAGCATGTGAGTCTCTTGCTCTCTCATCTCCTAACTGAGGGAACAGGCTAATCGTGGAGGAGGAAGATGTTCCCATTAAGCGAGGAATAACCTAATAGATCACCCGTGATGTATCAGCCAGTGAGCCCTGGAAGGTAGGATCCTTCCGCTCCACGGACTTTATGAAGCTGCTGCACAGCTGGAAGCTCTGACAGAGCCCATGGTCCAACGTGAGGTGGCTGCACCGAGGCAGGCAAGGGGTGGGGTGTAAGCTATAGGTCTAGAAGACAAGAGCACAGAAGTGGGGAATGGGAGGAGAAGCAAGACAACCCTGCAGTACGAAGAGGTGGGAATAAGCCCAGGTGGCGAAGGGAATCCTAGATTGCGCATAGGCAGGGCGTAGCAGAGGCAAAGCCTCCCCAGACCTTGCACTGCCAGGAGAGTGGGCAGTGGTGGGGTTGGAGCCCTTGGAAAAATCTCTGCCTGCCATGGCCTCAGGAGCGCTCGCTCCCCACCACAGCCCTATGGCCACAGCGGGGGCACAGAGCTTTTCCGGTCATGGGGCTGCAGCTGGGGTCGGGGGGGAGGCAGCGGAATGAGTGAACAGGGCCTCGGGGAGAAACAGGTGGAGTGGGGCGAGGCAATGGGTGGAACAGGGGTGGGGCTGTGGGAGGAGGGGCTCCAGCCAGGGCTGAGCGCTCCGGTATGGTCCTGGCTGAGGCTGATAGCTCGACCCTGGCCGCGCTGAGCTCTCAGCACCCCATCTCCACTAACCCCCTGCCCCGGCCGGAGCCATGGCGGGGGGAGGGCCTGAGCGCTCAGCCCCTTTCCCCCACGGAGGGTGGGGGGCATGGCCTCAGCCAGAAGAGATGGGCGCCTTGACTGGAAGTAGTGGAGCACCAGGCCTAGTCTCCCCAATGGGAAACGTCACCTGCCGCCCATGAGAATGCGGCGTACCAGCCCTGACCGTTAACAAGAAACGATTTAAACCAGACGCTGGGCGAAATGTTCCCAACAGGGCTGAGAACTGGACTAATGGAATATACTGGGGCGAGGGAGGTCCCACAATCGACTGAAGGCGAGACTCCATTAAACACCCGGGGCCCATGGCAGCTGTGGGCTTTGCACGCCAAACCCCATTGCCGGTCAAGTGGTGGTTGAAGTGCAAAGCCCATGGGGTGAGTGTGGCTCTTGGGGGGTGACATGCTTATTTCAGTGCATGGGAGAGGCTGGGAGAAGTGGCAGGAAGGCGAGGAAAACGAAAGCCCCCCCCCTCCCCCCCAGGGTACCGGTTCCAGCACTTTGAGGAAGAGCTCTGTGTGCACCCGAAAGCTTGTCTCATTCCCCGCCAGCTGGGCCAGTGAAAGCGATGACCTCACCTGCCTTGTCGCTCTCATAGCCTAGGACCTATTTTCCAGCGCGGTGAGCCAGGCAGAACTAGACCCCGTGGGTCAGTATAAGAATAATATGAATTATCAATAAGCCGCAGTGCAGTATCAACGCCCCAAGGTATTTGAACTCAACTCAATGGATGAGGGCAGGAGTTCTTTAAATACCTTTGAGGCTCTGGACTTTAGCACATAGATGAAAATTAACACTATGTTAACATGGGCGGCACATAAACCCTCCCTTTGGGGAGGCTGCCACCCCCCCCTCGAGCCCCAAGACATCCCACCCCTGGAGCCCTGAGCGCCTATCACCACAGCCAGGGGAACCCTGGCCTACCCACCCCAGCCAGCCTGGCCCCTGGGCTGCTGGCCTGACCCCCCCCCCGCCCCCCAGATGTCCCGGCCTGCCAGCAAGCCTGAACACAGGCACAACCCCTAGGCCACCGGCTGGAGCTGAGCCCCCACCGGGTTCAGGAGAGAGGAGTGACGAGAGCAGGGCCTCGGGGAGGCGCATTGGCAGGGCCGCGGCCCGGGTTAGGGAAGGCTTAGCCTCCCCTGGTCTAAGAGCCCTGCCCGCCCATGTATGTTAGCATGTGTGTCTGTGTGTGCTAGTCTCTATCTACATGCTGTCCCATGCCCTTTTCCTCAGCTTCCTTCCCCCCGTGACCTGTATGGAGTTGATGGCCTGGGTACTCTAGTTGGGGGGGTTGCCTTGATGTCTGTGGAAGATGTCCCTGAATTCCTGAGTTCTCTGAGACCCACCCACCCCCCCCCATTTACAGTGCCAGCATTTCTCCATGCAGGGTGTGTAAAGCCATTCGTGTGTCTGTGGGGGGCATTACTGGCAGGCGTTACCCTCACCTTGCTTAGCCAGGGGTTGGCACTGACCAGCCTCAGCCATGCAAAGCGTTTGCCCCTGCCCCACCTCGACGTGCTGAAATGCTTCCCAGTTACCACCCAGATTCTAAGTGCCTCTTTTGGGGGGAGATGGTGGCAAAGGCGGCGGCTGCAGGGTGGGCTGCTGTGCACTCTAGTGCCAGCTGGGGAGCATGCCAGTATATGGGCGAGCGTCTTTGGCGTGGGCCTGCTACCTTTACTCATGTGAGTAGGCCAGCGCCTTCAGCAGCACGACTCATTTTGGTAAGGCCAGCTCACGCAAGCCGGCTAGCAGGAGCCCCCTTAACAGCGCCATGGCCTAGCCCTGCAAAGTCACCATGCGTCAGCCTGACACTAAGAGTTTATTATAAGCTGCTCAGGCTGGCATCCTATTTAGCCAATGATGACACTGCCACAGCAACCCTGGCCCTTGTGACCACAAGATTTGATTGGCGTAATTCCCTCTGAGCCGGGCAGCCAGCAGCGCCTCCCCCTTACCCGCAGCAACATGCTGGCTAGTGCCGCCGTCCTGTTCTCTCGTGCCCTGTCTTCTTCAGGCTGGCTGCCTCTACTGTGTCAGAATGACTGTAAGGCGTGCCAGGGTCAGGGGCTGGGGTTTTTAGAGAGACAGTCTTCAGCCTCATCCAGCTGCGGAGAGGTGAGCCAACAGCCCTGTGGCACCTAATAGGCTAGTCTGCTGTGGTCTAGGTTCAGTTGTTGGGTTTAGCGTGCAGCTGCTGGGTGGGGTTTAGTGGCCTGCGATACCAGGCGGTCAGACTAGGTGATCTGATGGTCCATTCTGGACTTACATTCTATACCTGTGACTCTCATTACCAGCTGATGCCTGGTTGATCACCTTTTATAGCACAGCACCAACCCCAGGCTCCCCTTGGTACCATGTACAGAACCAAAGTGCTGTCACTCCCATTCCCATGTGTCTACAGCTCCAAGGGCCAGACCCTGCCATGGCTCTGGTGGGTGGTTTCGCCAGAGGCCAAGGCATGAAGGAGCATAGCTAGGTGGATGTCCCCTCTGGGCAGGACGGTGACCTATCAGCAGAGTAGAGGGTGCTTTAGTCAACTTGTTCTGAGGGGCAACAGACTTGCCGGGAGTGATTGACGGTTATTCTGCTCTTCTCTCTCAGGCGGGAATGGGAGAAAAGCATCTTTGAGAGACCTCGGCAGTCCCTTGATCCTGTGACCAGGCCCTCACAGCTGCTCTCGCTCCCTCACCTTCCCAGGGCCCCCGGCCAGAGATGATAGCAACAGCACAGCCTATTCTGCTCCTGCTCCGCCTCCTGCACCAGGGGCTGGCAAAGCCTTCTGGCCCAAGGGTATTCTCAGGGGGCCCCTGCCACCTCTTCTCTGGGCCCAGGGCAGCTGAGAACCGGGCCACAGGCATCAGGGCTGTAACTGCTCCAGCACCACCTGTACTTCAAAAAACCTGAAGCCAGAGCGAATCCCACCGCTCGTGGGGTTTAGTCAGTCACTTCAGTAGGGGCAGAGGTTCACCCAGGCGCTGCTACCCTTTTCCCCTCTGCCTGGCCCAAGCAGCTCTGCACCCTTGCCCAGGAAAAGAACCTTGAGTGGGCAGTACAAATAACCACTTCAGCGGGCTGCAACCCCCAGTGCAATTGATTTTTAACAAAAAATGAAACGTCAGCAGTTTCAGGTCAGAAGACTCTGGCGGCTGCTCCTGGGAGGATGATGGGGAGATCTGGCAGGAAGACAACAACCCTGCTTGGGAACCTAGCAAACAATACCAAACAGAACATCTCCTCTTGGCTTCAGTGTGTGTGTACCGTCTTATGGCTCAGTAGCTGTACCCAAGGGCAGTTAATGAAGTGCTGTTTACTCCTGTTTCAGGTCGTAGGGGAGGGAGTACAGCAAGGCCTGGAGAAAGGAACGTAGGCTAGAGCAGGCAGAGAGCTCAGGCCCTCTGCCCTCAGCCAAAGTTCAAGTGCCAGCGATGATTATTTAATTCCATGTCCCATAAATCCTAGAGGCTCTTATTAATCCTATACTTTTCCTTCACAGCACTGAATTTGTCTGCACATTAGTTCCCTGAGCTAATTTCATTTTGTTGTATTTAACTGGCCGTAGGCTCAGGTAGGAGAACAAGTGCAGGGCCCACAAGTTCCCAGTCGCTACCCCGGCATTTTGACACTTTTTGTGGTTACTGGAGAAAGGCGGGGGGGTGGGGAGGGGAAGAGACACGCTTGATTTACCTGACCGGGGCTCTGTAAATCCCTTGCTAAGAGGGCACATGCCCACACCCAAGCATGGCATAAAAAAAGCCCACCTCCGCCCATGCAGACATCAAGCCCCACCCCTCCAGGGGAAGGATTCCTTACAGTTCCCTTTGCCTGACAGACAGATCAGCAAGAGAAAAATAAATTGGTGTGATTCTGAATGTTCCCCACGTTTTTGAAAGCAGCTACACTCCAGTCGAGGAGTGGGAGCTAGGACTCCTGGGTTCTAGTCTTACCTCTGCCAGTGACTTGCTGTGACACCCCCTTCTCTGCCCAGGATCGAATGCTGAAGAGGGCTAAGTAGTAGCTGCATTTATTATGTCCAGAAAGATGAGTTGGGCTCCTTGTACAGTTGCTGTGCTGGGAAGCCTGCCTGCTAGTTGCCGTAGATACAACATTTGAGGTTAGTACACGAGCCACACGGAGGCAGGGATGAGACTAGGCCTGAAGCATCTTCATTCCAGCAGCAGCCCCCGGGCAGGGCAGCAGCCGTGATCTCTTTCCGCACAAAACCCCTCTCTTTTCTTTTGCCAGAGTCGGGTTTCTCTGCTCCCGCTACACACAGGACTGGGAGAAGTGGCAGCTCAGCAAGAGAAGGCAAATGAGGAAACACATTCGTCAGGCCAAGCCTTGGCTATCTTGTGACAGTAAATGAAAAATTAGCAGGTAGGTGATGTCTCCTCCTGAGGCCTGTGATCCTGCTGTGACTATAATGAGACCAAGTGACTGAACACAAGGGAGTTAATAGAAATAAGATACAGAATAGCAAAGGGCTTTTTCTAAACACTCTGGAGTTAAATTAAATATACTTCTCCTGATTTCTATTCAACAGCTCAACTCTCCTCGCATCAAGCTTTGTTTGGGTGTGAAAAAAGGCCAGGCAGTGGCTGGACTGAATTATCGTGTTAACCAAACACGGGCAAATAGACTGTGCCTGTGAGGATTTACACGGAGTTAAAAACCCATCCATCAGCGAGTGTAGCATCTCCAGAGGAGTTCCCCCCAGGGCAGATTTACCAAGTGAGCCCAGATCTGGCAAGTCGCACCCAGCAACACTATTGCACAGCTCATAGGCACCAACTCCATGGGTGCTCCAGGGCTGAAGCACACTCTCCCCCACCCCCCCAGCAGTCCCCTGCTACATTAGCTCCTCCCCCAGCACCTCCTGCCCACCCGTGATCAGCTGTTCAGCCCCGTGCAGGAGGGGCTGGGGAGGAGCCAGGGTGGGGCACACTCGGAGCAGGGGGCGGAGCCGGGGCAGAGCACCCCGACAACTCAGAAAGACAGCACCTCTGGCACAGCTTCCTGTTGGACAGCTACCACATCGTATCCCACTTACCATTTCACACACCCTCCCCCAGGAAACCATAGACTTTATCCCTGCTCCTGAAGTCAGTGGAGGTAGGTGCAGGCCCAAGGGCCTGGCGGGAGAGACTCAAGTGCAGGATTCTAGTCGGAGCCTCAGCTTGTGTGCATGAGTAAACCAGAGTAAATCCACTGATTTCAACAGAATTCAGCTGATTTGCACAAGCTGAGAATCTGACTCATTTGCTTAACCATTTGCAGGTCTTCCGGATGAAGAGGCGGCTCTCTGCATGTTAGATATCAATAGAAACCTTGGCAAAAATAACCCTGAGTTTGGTTCAGAATGATGGCAGAATTAGAGAAATAAGATTTAAAACGTCTCTTTAATCACCTGGGCATGGCATTGTGACTTTTCGCTTTAAGAAACCAACATGTGAAGGAAAGTCGTGAAACTATCCTAGGGAATGTGGGTGTTCCTGTCCCTGGTGTGGTCCCCATTCATTAGCGGACCATATAAAGCAGTGCAGCTTTAGAAGCCGGACAGTCACAGTTGTGGGGTGGGGAGCAGGGCTGGAAGATGTCCCCATCTTTTCACAGAGAGCAGAGCTGTGGGCATGCGCCCCAAGTTCACTGGAACCAAAAATAAATGATTGACATTGTACTGGATACTTTATAGCGAGCCACAGATGACTGAGCATTTCAATTGGACAAGACACAACCAAGAGCATCGCACTGCCCATGCGAAGTCACAGTGCCTAGGAAATGGAAGACTTCAGAATTCACACATTAAAGTGCCTTCTACAGTTAGGTTTGTGCCCCGTATCAAATAGCTGTGGCTTTATTATTTTTTGGTCCATCAGTAGCTGAGGAAATGGGAAGAGATCTTCCTGCTGGTGCCAAAGAGCAGGGGAAACTCATGGACAGATTTGAGAGCCTCCCTTATGGGATCAATCCCCAGGAGTCACACCTGAATCTGTTATCTCCAGATGGTGTGTGACAGCAGTAACGTGGATATAGGCCAAGTAACGATAGCCCTAACCCTGCCCCCCTCTCTACCCTCACACCTCGGACTCAAGGCTAGAGATTCGTCTCCAGGACTGGGCAGCACAAGGATTGTTCATTCTCTGGGCTGCCAGGAGGTCCCTCCTCTCCGTATTGACCATCTGGAGGAAGGACGGCTCTGCTCTGCTTCGCTCTGTACAGTCTCTGTACACGCTGTCAAAGTACATGGTCCTCCGGCTGTCCTCCTGGACCAAGTAGTCCCTGCTCCTGGGTGCCCAGGGGGCCCGAGTGACACAGCGCTGGCTGGTCCTGGAGTGTTCGCAGAGCGGGGGAGGCCCCTGGTAAAGCCGCCCCAAATACATGGGCAGGTTCATATAGGAGTTCATGTAGGCGTACTGTTTGTGCACCACGGTGGAGGAGGCCCGGTGCATGCCAGTGGCGTTCTGCAGGCACGCCTCCCCGTAAGAGGGCAGCCTCGCCGCCTGAGAGTGCAGGAACCGCTGGGCTTTCCAAGGGAGTCTGGAGTTTGCCTCCACACGTTTTCTGTTGCACATAGCACTGGACCTGAGGGCTTCCATGGGATAGTACATTGGTGTCTGCCTCAGTGCCACACCAGCTTTGGGGAAGAGATCTGGCACATCCCCTCGGGTGGAAGACTTGCCGTCGTATCTCCGGATGCCTAGGGAACGGTACTTCTCGTTCTGCTCCCAGGCAGACCTCAGCAGGCTGGCTCTTCTGTTCAGCTTTTCCTTGCCCAGAAAAGGTAGCTCCACTGGTTCTGGTTCCTTGAACACAGTAACTAAGCGTCTGCAAGGCCTGTCGGCTTTTGAGAAGGAGCCGTTCATGCAGTCGGGAGGCAAGAAAGGGCTCTTCTCGGAAGTGGAGAACAGCTTTGCCAGCTGGGCTGGGTCCCCGTGTCCTCCTTCCCCATATACCAGGTGGACATTTGGTGGAAGCTTCTCCTTTCCCTCTCCCCTGGACACAGGGTGCTTGTGCTCTTTGTAGATGTCTGGGAGGGGAAGCTCCCTTTGAGTTTTCAGTGGTGGGAGGGGAGTGCTCAGGTGGTTTCCCAGGGGCACGTGGCTCCCAAAATGGGATGGAGGCATGGTCCTCACCAGGAGGTGCGGAAAGCCACCCACGGTGGAACCTGGAAGAACTTTATCCCCAGAATAGCTTCCTCTAAACTTTAGGGGGTGAAGTATTGGAGGTTGCTCATTTACCGCCCTCCAGTTTTCATTAGCTGGCAGCCTGGAATCCACAAAGGGCTGTTGGGGAGCAGGGATGGGTGGTGGAACAGCCCTCTGGGCACAGTCCCTCCCAAGCTTCTCTGTTGCGGCCACATTGGAGGAGTAGGGTGGCCTGTTGGACACACTGGTGTTCTGGACAACAAGCTGAGGAGTTCTAAGGGAGAACGTGGTCTGGAGGTTTTCACTCCGGTTTGTCCAGTTCTCGATGGTGCGCGTGGCATTCTCAAGGGAGCTCCCAACACTGGCTGTTGACACCATGTCCTTGGCAGCCTGCAGCATCTTCAGCACATTGGCTTGGGCAGAGTTAGCGGTGACGTCGGGAGTGCGAACACGAACAGGGCTCTCCAGATTCTGGACTCCACTGAAACAGCTATAAATGCCCTGAAAAGCAGAGAGAAAAAGTGGCCAGGGCAACCCTGAGTGCAGGGGACACAGGGAGGGAGATGAAGAATAATAAATCAGTGTGCCTTGGGTCCTGGGAGGGATGAGCCAGGGCAATCCCTCATGTACAAGCTCCATGTTCATGCAAGATAAAGCAGATAAATACTACAGAACAATGATAAACATCCATAGTTGAGATGGAGAGCAGCCCAGGACTGGCCTGAGATCACATTGCTGTAGGCCAGGAATATCGTCTACTGTGCCAAGATCTCTGCATTACTTCCAAACACCATGATTCCAAACATCTTCCCTTTTTAGAATAGTTTCCTCCCACTAGTGACCTAGCGGACTCATCTCCAGAACAAGCTCTTTGATCAGCAGTGGAACTTGAGGGCAGAGAACCATCCATCCCCAGCCAACAAGCATACCTCCACGATGGTGCTCTAGAGTTCCTCCTGCCTAGAGGAACCCAGAACTTAGTCTTTCCCTCAGTTCTCCCATTCACTCATCAGCCTCGCTTTGAACAGCACGCCCATTAACTTTGGTTTCACACCAGATGAGGTGAGAGCTTGCTGGAGCACAAGCCATATACTAAACTCAAGGCATTTCACGTGCGATAAGCTGTCTTGGCTTGGGAATGTGAAAGTGACAAGGCCAGGAACTGGTGCATCCATTCATTATTCATTTCCTTGGTGCGCTTTTAATTGGTGCTCGATTGTTTCATGTGAATTTAGGGCTGGGAAAAGGCTCCCATCAGAGAACCCCACAGCCCTTCAGACAAGAGGCTTGTTTTTATCCACAGAACACTGACACTGTGTGGGCAGCACAAGCTTCCTCCCTCCTGCCATATTCTGATCAGTAACCTAGAGGCAAAATACTCAGCATCCCATTACCAGACATATCCACTCAGCCCTTACTCCTGGTGACAAACTAGCCCCTCCTGAATAAATAAGATCAATAAAGAGTGACTTAGGGGGAACATGATCACGTAGTGGAAACGTGGGGAAGGCACTTACCCTGCTTATGGCCAGAAGGAAGTCAAGTTTGTGCGACTTGGGGACAGAGTGGCGTAGTTTCCAATACACCAGGTGCTCCCAGGCAAAGACCAGCAGGCTCAACCCCATGGCCACCAACAGCATGTAGAAGACCCCGGCCATGTTGTCAATGTCTAGCTTGCTGCTCATCACCTCATTCTTCTCATTCTGGCAGATCCCCGACAGCCACACGGTCTCCAGTTTCTGGGTTTCCCCTGGGAAACAGTTACACACAGAGGGACAGACTGAGATTCTAGTCAGGAGCTTCCTGTGCCCCTGCAGCGTGAGGGACCAACCCTCTCACTTCACAGTCTAATGTCTACATTGTTTTAGGAGCAGAAAAAAAATCCACTGCATCCCAGAAGTTATTAATAGAATTGTCCTCTATTCAGCCTTTAGGATTTCTCCACAGTTTGTGCCTTCACCAAACTCTCCTGGATTTGGACATGTGATAGCCTTTTTCCAACTTCTTAATTTCTTCCCCTTCACACCCATCTCTTCTCCCCATAATTCCCTTCCTCTGTCCTGATCTGCCTCTTTCACCCCTCTCCTCCCCTCCTTAACTCTGTTACATTTTACTCCTGAACGTCCTGCTCCTCTCCCCCGCCCATGCCTTTATACTTTGCACACAGATCACTTAAGATCTCAAAGCTGCCAGGAGAGGTTTATTGCCTATTAGCGGGAAGAGAGATTGCAGAGAGAATAATGTCCAGGAGGGGCTGGGCCCGATTGAACGTTAACCACAAACAACCTGACAGAGAAGAACAGCTTTCTGAATACTTCTTGACGCTTCTCCTAATGCACAGCGCAGACCACAGACTGACTGCTTGACTACACAGAGTCCAGCTGGGGCTTCCTAAGGTACCAGGAGACCAAGAGATTCAAAGTTGCATGCCATAGATGACTTCCATGTGGCAGGCGGAGGAGAAAGCTAGGGCCAGGATTCCCAGATGGTTTACATTTACACCAGCTGAGGATCTGGCCCCTAGATTACAGGGATGGAGCCCTTGATGTCTGGGTTAATTCGCAACATATGTGCTGGTTTTGATGGACTGTCTGATCCTCTTCCAGTTTTAACAGATAAATACATTTTAAAATAAAACAGCAGCATGTTTGTGCGAGAGAAAGAAAGGAGAGGAAAACGGAAGATCAAGCAAGTAAGGGAAGGTGAGAGATAGGAGAGCCACCTTTGTGCGTGTCTGATTCTTGGGTAAAGCGGTTTCCCCAGCTTTGCAAGGAAAGAAGTACAAGAAGGGAAGGGCTAGGCTAACAGTGTCACCCAGTCAGAGGAGGGACACCGCTCCCCAGGGCTGAGCAGGGAAACAAATACCCACCATCTCCCAGGAACTGCAGAAGGGCCAAGTCAATCGGCCTCTTCCACTTGGAATCCTTCTGCAGAGCAATGCCATAGCCGGTGGTAGCAAAGACCTTCCCACTGCCGATGGTCACCAGCTTGCAGCCCTCGTCCTTGCCAGCCATGTAATTCAGCACAGCGGCATCATAGATAAAGGCATCCAGCTTCCTGGAATCAAGCAGAGAGAGTTCAGGGCAAGGACGGCGACAGAGGAGATGGGAAGGGAGCGGCTGGGGCAGGGAAAGGATAAGGAGATACCAGGAAGGGAAGAAACAGAGTATCCACAGAGCTTTGGATTCAACATCTCATCTCAAACAGCTGCGGAGGAAACTTGGACGCTTCCCTTTCTAAACAAGGAGGAGCTGCTGATGGTATTGAGGCTCAGCAGCTATATTGTCAAGAAGCCCAGACTCAACTAGAGTGTGGGCTCCCAATGCCCCAAATGGGAGAAGGCTACCCCCAACAAAATGCTTTCCTCAGGCCAATATCATTTTAAAGGGAGTGACATATCTATACAGATCTCTTTGCACACCAAAGAAAGGCAGACATCTCTGGGGTAAAAGGTGGCAGCTGTTTAACATCACAGAGCAACACTATACAACAATTTAGGACACAAAGTGAGGGGAAAAAACCCTCTCCTCCATTGAAATTGAAGAGGTGATCTAGGGGATGTCTACACTGTAATCAGAGATATGATGGCAGTATGTGTAGACATACCCCGACGCTAGCTTTGATCTGGCTAGTTTGAAGAACAATCGTAATGAAGCTGTGGCCAGCTGCTAGAGTTACATACCCAAGGTCCCAGGCAGACTTGTACAGTCATTGTGTCATGGCTTCACTGCTATCGTTATTCAGGGGAGATAGATCAAAGTTAACTTGGGTGTGTCTATCTGTGCTGCAGTCACACCTCTGACGGCAGTGTAGACATATCCTCAGCTGAACAGCCTGTAATCGTCAGAGGCCTGGTCTACACTAGACAATTAGGTCGGTTTAACTATAGCGGTCAGGGGTTTAAAAAAGCCACACCCCTGAGCAGCATAATTCACGTGACCAAAGTCCCAGTGTAGACAGCGCTAGGTCAACGGAAGAATTCTTCTGTCGACCTAGCTACTGCCTCTCGGGGAAGTGGATTACCTACGCTGATGGGAAAACCCTGCATCTTGGCATAGGTGGTGTCTGCACTGAAACGCTGAAGTGGTACAGCAGTGCCGCTGTGTAGACAAGCCTGAGCTAAAATTTGGCAGCCTGTGCTCATGATAAGAGCTATAGGCTCAGTAAGGACCACAAGAGGTCAGGACCTCAGTCTGCCCTCTCATCTGGCAGTGCCGGGAGGGAATATGTACTCAGGAGATTACTCAAAGAGAGGGTGGATTTCTTACCTGATGTGTCTCTCTCTCACCCCCTAGCTTCCTACCCGCTCATCCCCTTTGAAAGCTAAACGCTATTATGCAAAGGGATGGGGCATTCTTAAATTACTTGATTTGCTATCGAAAACGCACACACACCAGGTGCTGGATGGAGATCTTGGGACAGCTCCTTCTTTACTTCTGTGGAGCTCCACCCCTTCACAGCAGCGGAGGACTTGGCCCTGTATGCTTGTGTTAGGTGGTGGGAGCTCTTAGATGGAGCAGTCTCCTAAAGTCAGGCAAGTTGATCTGACTTAATCTCCATCCCCCCATGTTTCTGATCAAGTAAATACAGAATGACAGTCCCTTCCTGCCCCAGCCCAGGCATTTGGGGGTAGAAGCCTGCGCACGCTCCAGCTATGGAGGCGCACTCCTGTTTCAGAAGAGTTGCTCTTAAAGGGAGACGTACCCCATTTTGAGGCTGGTCAGGGCGTCTTCCACCGAGCGCTGGTTGTATTTCACCATGTGCGTGTGCATATCTGGATAGTTGCTCCGAATGTTTCTCTCCGTGCTGCCATTGGGAACGGTGCCGAAGCGGAACGGGGGATACTGCTCCTGGGGCCTCTGGAACTAGAACGGCAATCACCATGAACAATAATCAAGTGCCTGGTCCAACACACAAGCCCAGCACTGTGCTCCAGGCCTCCTCCTGGATTTTCCACTTAGCCCAGTGATAGAACCAGGCTGTGTTTTCACCCTCACTTTGAGCCCAGCTTCCACTCCATTTCTATCCCTTCTATCTATTCCCACCTTGTCACTATCAACCTGTATCAGCACCAGCACTGGCTGAAAAGTGGGATGATGCTGCCACAAAAAGTTTCCCACTTTGTCAAAATTAGTTTGATTTGGCCAAAGTGGCACAAGTCCATGGGAGAGCTGGGAATCAAACCCAGGCCTCGTGACCCTTGGTCCCACACACCCTAGCCACTGAGTGTAGGAACCCTATTTCCTGGCACTTGCCCCCCAAAGGCATTAGATTTATTAATAGGTGTTCCTAGCTGGAGGCCTGCCTGTGCTCTGTTAGCAAGAGCCTGGCTTAGTGGGGAGGAGAAAGGGACACACAAGAGAGCTACTGGGTCCACTTCTACCACAGCACACAAGCATCTCCTATTGACCTCTGTGGGCAATACCTGTATGCTGTGGTGGGCACACAAGTCAGGTTCTGCATTAGAACGTTGCTCCCCCTTCTCTGCTCTGTTCTTTGGTTTCAGTCTTTCTCTGCTGGTCACTCTGCTAGCTCTCCATCTTGGTTTCTCCCAGGTTACTTCTCTCAGCCTCTTTTCTGTTCCTTCCCCCTCCGCTCCACACTCCAACCATTCAGCCTTCAAGTCTGTTCAACCTTAGACAAAGGAGTTCTCCCCTCCCTCAAGACTGTGATTTCATTAAACTCCTCATCTTCAACATAACCACCATTGGAATAGTGCCCTAACCCCATCCACTCGCCTTACCCTCTCAGCGCACACTTATCCCACCATATTCATCCTGCCCAGGATGTACACCATGGGCTCCCAGTCCCTCTCTGCCGCGGAGGGATGTCACAGCTGTCAGACTGAGGCACACACATTCAGAGTAAGCAATAGCCACCCTTAATGGATTCTACACATTGCCTTCTGAACAAGTCAGGCTTCCATAGCATGGATTGCTGGTGGATACCAACAATAAGGAGCAAAGTAGGTTAGCTCTCTTCAGTCCTTACTTGGTTAACCTAACGTACTCACCCTACCCACTGTGTGTGTTCTATACCCAGCCATGGTTATCCCTCCATGCTTCCCCTCCCAAACTGTGGTTATTTTCTGCAAGCCCTCCTCACCTTCTTGTCACTCAGCCCAGAGACGGTGTCGATATATTGCTCCTGGATCATAAAGGCTGCCAGGTTAGCTGTGTAACTGGCCAGGAAGATCACTGCGAAGAAGGCCCAGATCAGCACCATGATCTTACTTGTGGTGCCTTTTGGATTCTCTATGGGCACCGAGTTATTAAAGACCAGGGCCCACAGCAGCCAGACAGATTTGCCAATGGTGAAGGAGGGCCCGCCGGACTCTGGGAGGAGAAAAGGAGAGAGGCTTTGGGTAGCTTGGAATGAACTTGGGCCTTTTGATAAACAACACGTCTCTCCAACTTCAGGCATGCTGCTGTCCCAACTTATGTTTCCTGGAAAATGACTAGGGACGATTCCTCCTGCCTTTTAGCCTTGAGCTGTGGATAAATGGGCTTTCCAGTTATGCTGCTGCCATTTTACACTTGTAACTCACCACCAAACAACGTGGTCCCGGGTTTGCTTTTGGGGAAAGTTATTTTTTTTTCTTCCTTAATTCCTGCATTCATTGGAGGGTTCGGTATATGGACAGAGGAAGTATTGCCTGAAGCCCAGACACCACAAACAGGGTAACCCTTTCTGGGTCCACATCCTACCCCTAACATGGAGCAGGTGAGTCTGGCTGGGTTTCAGGGACCTTCAAATGACTGTCAGAGATTCCCTATTAATGTAAAGATCTACCTGCTTTATTGAGTGGAGCCAATTAAAAGCTGGCTGTGCACCTACAACTAAAATATCTCAGGGCCATGTCCCAACAAGCACCGGTTCTGTCTTAACAGGAGTTGGTCTGAACACGGAGCTTCTCCCAACATGCTCGTGCTGAGATGCTCTGTGTCTGTCCCGACATCTAATCTGTTGTAGATATTGCTATAGCACCAGTCCTTGCAGCATCCAGGCACTGAGTCTTATAGAAAACCTGGTAGAGATTCTTTGGTGCTTGTTTTCTTCCAAAGTCCTGGTAAGAAAGAGAGAAGAATCTTGCCAGGACAGGGTATGTGGCCTAGGCAGGTTCTGGCTGGGCTGTGAAGGAAATCTGCCAGACCCATATCTGGTGAGGCTCCAAGACTGGCCTTCAGCACAGAG
Organism: Chelonia mydas; assembly: GCF_015237465.2. NCBI lineage: Eukaryota > Metazoa > Chordata > Testudines > Cheloniidae > Chelonia > Chelonia mydas. Next base: position 14,143,796 of record NC_051254.2, read on the forward strand.
ACAGAGACCTATTACATAGCAGCTTTTCTGACTTCACCTTCAGAAATAGCGGGATGGTTGTTGGAGAGAGTGGAATGGAAATGCATTTTGCTGCCCCACCAGCTCCCAACAATGTACCAAAAAATTAAAACTGGGGGAAAGAAGGAGACAAAATGAGAAATGAGACACGAGATTCAAGAACAAACCAGCGCTCTCTGGTGAGAGGATTGGAGCGGCAGGGTTCTGGCTGGCTGAGTTCTGCTGGAGCCTTTGTTCTATTTTTAGCTTTCATCTTCCAAATGATTGTGTATTTTTACTGTGGGCTCTAGGCTATTGTCTCCTGGAAGATGCCAGCTTCCTTCTGACTCTCTTCTTTCCTCCCAGTGTCTGATCCCTGACTGAATGGCAAACCCTCCAAGGTCGACACTGAGAAACTGTCGAGGGTCTCTGAAACTAGAGCAGGGAGAGATTTGGTCCTGGAGTGCACAGGGGAGTCATTGATGCTGCTTCAAGAAGCATTTTCATTATGCACCTGTCAGGATGGATATGCTTTAACGAACATTCATCAAGGGCAAAGATGGTACCCTGGCCTGGGGCTGACAGCTCCTCAAAACAAATGTGAGAAAAATCTCCCCAGCTAGCTTGGATGTGGGAGCTCTTAGCTAGAGCAGACAGCATAGTAATAGGCTGATTGGTCCTGCTGGTGACAGCCACCGCGGGTCTGGAAGAAATTGGATTCACTAGATGGTCACAATGGACCCTTCTGGCCTTGGAATTTATGAACCTATGTCCACAATGGGCATTGGCAAAAATCCCATGTCAACTTGAAGTGGCCCGAGGAATCTCCAGCTGGCATCCTGTATTGCAGAGCAATCGGGGAGGGGATGGAAGCATGTGCACAGTTAGGGGGAGGGGTATTTTATGGCTTTTCAGTTCCCCATGTTGATGTTGAAGTGGAAGACACTGGAGGCACCATTTTGGTACCTGGTGCTAGGCAAAGAGGCCCTGCTGAGGAAAGGAAGACTCCCCCAATAACAGAGGCTGGGGAGTGGATGAGGACCTGCTGATGGAGGTTGGGGTCTGCTTTGCAAAGGCTGAAGCTCTGCTGAAAGAGGCTGGGAATCAGTTTCCACACACCCTGCTCACTTTAACCCATGGATATGGCTGGAAACATGACCCTGGGATGAGCCCATGCTTCCCCAGGACATGAGGGGCTGTAAGAATCCAGACCCGTTCCCATGGAATTATTATGGTGCCTTCACTCTCATAAAGCAGGGCTCATCAAGGGCAAAGGGGAGGGGAGGGGTGCTTATGACAAAGAGCACCATCCCATTGCACAACATTTGCTCATAGTTCCTTTAAGCAACTTACTTTTTCCGCTGGTTAGATTCTGGTTGTAGCCGACAGGGCTGAAATATTCAAACATGAAGACAGTGATGGCAACCACAGTGAGACACATCACGAACATCATCACCCACACCGCCGGGCTGTAGGGCTCTGCAAGGCAAGAGGGAGCCAGTCAACTCCAGCTGTGCTGCACCTGGCCACATGCGTGTGTCACTAAAGGCGACTGGACCCTCCCACCGAGTAATACAGCAGGACCCAAACGTAGAGGCTAAGGGAAAAACCCCCTTAAGCTTCACGCAGGATCATGCGACCCTATAGAAACAGATATACCCTTCCCAGCGCAATACATTTGTGGTGATCCTATTAGTGCCCTTGGATCTAAAGGGCATCGGGATTACACTGAAAGATGCCCGATAGCTACTGGGTGTCCTCGTCTACAGACTGAGCACACGCTAAATAGTCCTGTCTTGCTATTTATTAAGTAACTCAGAGTGGGAGAAAGAGGGAAGTAAAAAGGAGAGTCTCACTCACAAAAAGAGCTAAATTCAGACCTGATGTAAGCAGGTTGAGAAATTAGCCAAGGGGGGCTGGGAGAGAGAGAAACCAGCCGTGTAAAACCGTCATGAAAATTTACCAGCCCAAGCACAAAATCTACTCACCTGCCCTGACATAATATAGTGACAGAGGAAAAACTAATGAGACATTACTCACCTATCAAAAAGTTTTCAAGTAGTATCCACCCCCGGTAACAGGTCTATGTTTATTTGTAGTAGTATTGTTAAGGCCCTACTTCATTTGCGATATTGTGGATCCCGCAATATTAGGCTTCCGCTGCAATTTGACAGTGAGCGGCCAGGGCAGCTGATGGCAGAAAATAGTGGGAAAATATTTGCGGTAATAAGGTCCATTATTACTTTTCCATGATTTTCCATGGCTTCTCCCAACTCAGCTGCAATTTTTGGACAATCATCCTGTGATTCAAGTAGGGCCTTAAGTATTGTTTATTATTTGTGTTACTATAGGACCTAGGAGCCCTACTCAAGGACCAGGGTCCCATTGTGCTAGGTGCTGTACAAAGACAGAACAAAAGGAGTTCACAATCTAAGATTAATCTGAGTGGAACAGAATCTTGCAAGGCTGAGGTTAGAACTGGGTGAACATTGCAAACATATGTCCATGAATATTTGTTTTGAATAAATGATGCATTCAGAGACAGTGTTCTCATCCTGTTTGTGTTCATTTTCTCATCAGTGAATGAGCTTCCAGGCAAGAACATTTGTGGAAACAAAACATTTTAAGTGGATATTGCAGAACATTAGTGAAAAGTGAATTTTGAAGTTGTAATCACGAGTATTCACTCCAAAAACCTGATCCTAAGAGTTACTTTAATCCAGCCAGGGAACAGAAACATGCCGTGTAACCTACATGTCCAGTCAAAACAGCTCAGGAAGCCAATACTTGGAAGGAATTGCTCTCACACCAGCTGCAGATTGAGAATGATTATTTGCAGAAATTGTTCAGGAAAGAGTTCCAGACAAATCAGCAATCTCGTGGCTGAAAAATTCACCAACAGAAAAAGGGGCAAAATACATCAGATACCTTATTAAATTTACTGAGCCAGGGCAGAGATATATAGAGATATGCATTACTTAGGGAGGTGGTGAAATCTCCTTCGTTAGAAGTTTTTAAGGTCAGGCTTGACAAAGCCCTGGCTGGGATGATTTAGTTGGGGATTGGTCCTGCTTTGAGCAGGGGGTTGGACTAGATGACCTCCTGAGGTCCCTTCCAACCCTGATATTCTATGAGAGAGGGAGAGAACGGGATGTGGAGAAAGAACAAGGCAGACACAAAAAAAAAAGACACAATTAATTGATCTTTAAATATTCATGGTAAATAGGCCCAATGGCCTGTGATGGGATGTTAGATGGGGTGGGATCTGAGTTACTACAGAGAATTCTTTGCTGGGTATCTGGCTGGTGAATCTTGCCCATATGCTCAGGGTTTAGCTGATCACCATATTTGGAGTCGGGAAGGAATTTCCTCCAGGGCAGATTGGAAGAGGCCCTGGAGGTTTTTTGCCTTCCTGTGTAGCATGGGGCACGGGTCACTTGCTGGAGGATTCTTTGCTCCTTGAAGTCTTTAAACCACGATCTGACGACTTCAATAGCTCAGACATAGGTGAGGTTTTTCGCAGGAGTGGGTGGGTGAGATTCTGTGGCCTGCGTTGTGCAGGAGGTCAGACTAGATGATCATAATGGTCCCTTCTGACCTTAATATCTATGAATCTAAGAGGAGACACTAAGAGAGGGACAGAGAGACAAAGACATCAAGAAGGCAGGAAGAGGTGTGAACAGAAAGAGGCACTCAAGGCAGAGAGAGACCAAGTGGAAGAGACAGTGGCAGTTGCTGGGTGACAGCAGCAAACACCCAGAATGATAGAGTTCTGTCATTAAAGGGCAGGCTGAAGGATGGGATTAATTCAGGCCCTCAAAATACAGCAGAAGAGGCCCATTTGTCAGCGTGTCCTTCCCTGTCAGGGAGGAGAAAACCTTTATCTGATGCCATCAGATGCATTTCATTAGCATGTGGAGGGAGCTGGGCAAGCGAGAGGGTGGGGAGGGTGGAAGGAGGAACCTTTGACCCTGGCTTCCCCTGGGCTTAGCTCTCCTACACACATTTTCTGGGGAGATGACTGTGCAGTAGGAAGAGAAGGCCCAGATCTGAAAACTGCAGAGAGTTAAAGTCCAGGGGCCTGATTCTTCAAGTAACTGAAATCAGAGAGGACTACTCGGCTGGAGTTGGGGGAGTTAGGGGACAGCAACACTTTTCTGAAGGGGGGTGGGGGGGGGATAGCCAGGGTGGCTTGTTGCTTCTCTGACTCCATAAGCTCACCCCAGTGTCCTATCTGTCCTCCAGTGAAGGTGGTGACATTGGCTCCCTCTGGAGCAGATACACTCTACTATGCAGTGCCGGGGAGCCTGTACATTTCTCCTGCAATCCCACGGCACAGGAGACAGGAAGCTCTGGGGAGGAGGAGACACTCGTAGCCTCTGGCAGCAGCATGTCTTTGACTTGACAGTGCACAGTTTAAAGAGGCCTTCAAAGCATATACAGGCTTATGCCAATATGTGTGTGCAAACATACAGAACAAGGACAAGCTCAGACATACGCACAAACATATAAGCAAGCTGCTCGCACACATTGTGCTACACATGCTCTTTCGTAGATGTATTCTGTACACACACACACTCTGACATGCATCCACACATGCAAGCTTCTACATACAAACAAACATACATATGGAACGGTTCACACATGCAGCTAACAATCCACATGTTCACACATGCACTTTCCTAACAGCAGGTACTCACATACAAAAGGTGCATATGTACACACACACACAAAGCAAATATACCCTCAGCCACATGAAAACATGAGTTATTTGTCATGCACACTCAGATACACCACCACAGACGTACCCATACATGTAGCAACATCTAGTTACACACACTTATTCACAAACACTTTTAAACACACACACACACACACACAACCAAACTCGCACATGCATTCAACACACACTTATCCGCATGTCACATATACGTACTGAACACAAACACAGACACAGAATCATAGAAATGTGGGGCTGGAAGGGACCTCCAGAGGTCATCTACACAAACCACCTATGCTGAGGCAGGATTAAGTAAATCTAGACCACTGCTGACAGGTGTTTGTCTAACCGGTTCTTAAAAACCTCCAATGACAGCGTACCTAGGTAACCTGTTCCAGTATTTAACTATCCTTATAGTTAGAAAGATTTTGCTAATATCCAACTTAAATCTCCCTTGCTACAAACTAAGCCGATTACTTCTTGACCTGCCCTCAGAGGACTTGGAGAAAAAAATTGATCACTGTCCTCTTTATAAAAAGAAAAGGAGTACTTGTGGCACCTTAGAGACTAACCAATTTATTTGAGCATAAGCTTTCGCGAGCTACAGCTCACTTCATCGGATGCATTTATAACATCCCTTAACATATCTGAAGACTATTATCAGGTCCCCACTCTGCCTTCTCTTCTCAAGACTAAGAATTGGGCATGTTTTCAACCTTTCCTAATATGTCATGTTTTTTTCACAACTTTTATCATTCTTGTTGCTCTTCTCTGGAATCCAGTTTGTTCGCATCTTTCTTAAAGTGTGGTGCTCAAGACTGGACACAGTACTCCAGCTGAGGCCTCACCAGTGCCGAGTATAACAGAACTATTACGTCCCACATCTTTTGTACAGCACTCCCGGAAATACACCCCAGAATGACATTTGCCTTTTTCCAGCTGCATCACACTGTTGACTCTCAGTCCATTTGTGATTCACTATAACCCCTAGATCCCTTTCTGCAGTACTGCTGTCTAGCCAGTTATTCACATGTGAATACGTGTGAAACACAGATGCAGATACATGCACATATAGAGACAGACTCACACAACATGCACTGCAAACACACTCATCCTCATGTAAACACAAACATGCAACATGTATTGCTAATCAAATTCACAGACACTCACATACAGCATTAAACATCCATCCACACACAAACTTTTGTCTTATTTAAACTTACAGGTTATTTTTCTGGAAAGCACTTTAAAATCATCTTAGTGGGTTTTTTTGTTTGTTTTTTTTACACACACACAAAATTCAAGTGCAGAAGAGGCAAGAACTGGATTTGTGGAATGAACCTCTGTAAGAACATGCTCAGCCTGGCCTCCACCTAACAAGTCCCTGATTCAGTTTAATAAAATAACTATTGAATACAACCTCAGCCACTTGCTTAGAGCAAGAGAGGAATTCAGTCTTGGGGCCTGTCCAGACTTTAGGCTGTAATGACACCACCAGCAGGGAGACTGATCAGTGCGAATTTGTGAAGGTGACTTTTGTGACATGGACCCTTGTACCCTGGGAACTTGTTTGAGACTCACCAATTCATTTCACAAAGGCCACTGAAAAACCACCAGCAGTGATGGGCTTGGACTTCCACTGATCTGGCCCATAGTCAAACCAACAGTAAAAGTCTCTATAGTAGTTTAGCCCTTAAACTACCCTGCTCCATTTTAATCACTGGTTCATTGGACTTCAGAGTTTCCTGTTCTTGCGATCAGTGTCCCATCTACAAGACCCTATAACACAGGTTATAACACCAATATTAAACTCCAGACAGTCTCCCCTAGGTTCCAGGGGGAGCCTAGAGGGACACAGAGAAGACGACCCATGCGATACAGGAAATGAGCACAACCCGTCAGAATCTGGAGTGGAATCTAAGCTTGTATTTTGACACTGACTGAAAGTGATGCTCTCAATCAATGCATGGCCAAGCAGTGACTTTGTATGCAGAGGACACTCTTGGCTTTGCCAAGATAAAATGAATTGCATCTGATAAGTTAACTCTTTCATTGCTGATCCTACATAGAAAATGCAAGATAGCCAATGTCCTATCAAAATCACAGGATGTGAAGTTCATTTGGCAGCTGTCAAGGAGCTCAGCCACCAAAAAAAGTTTGGGAAGCTATTCCTGTGCATGGATAGTTAGGACAATTCTTTGCACTTTTATAGCACCTTTCATCAGAGGAACCCCAAGTGCTCCATCAGACAATAAGTTCAGCCTCCCCAGACTCCTGTGGGGTTGGTGCTATTATAGTCATTTTACAAATGGGGAAACCAAGGCAGAGAGATTGAGTAACTTGCCCAAGATCACACAGCAAGTCTGTGGCATAGCCAGGAATAGAATCCACAAGTCCAGAATGCTCCCAATCTCCTTACCTAGCAAGAGACAGGTTAGAATGGAAATACCCCGACATGACGGGGCGGGGAGTTGAGCCCAGACAGGAATATCAACTCTTTGTTGGCATCAGCAGTAAGTCCCATCCCAGAGAAATCAAGCACCTCTCTGGCTCAGCCTTGCTTCTGAGTACTCCTCACCACCTGAATCCACATGACAGGCACATTCCTTGGTACCAAAATGGCCCACAGCCACCACATTTACACAGAGCGGAGTCCAGGCGCCCCATGGCCTCACCAAGCCCAGACACACTGAGATTCACCCCAGACTCCAGAGCCGGGCCTGCCTTAACCCTCCATTTTCACTCTATGCTCTTCCCCTCCTCGAACGCACCATGCTCACCCGCAGCCCCGCGCATAGAACAAGCATCCACCCCGGCACCAGGCTGGCTCTGCTCACCTAGGAAGGCAGAAGGCGAGACGGTCCCATTGCTTCTAGCCACCATGACACTAATGCCCGTCTCCACGAAGGGCACAGAGAAGTCCACAATCTCAGACCGCTCCTCGTTGATGGTGAGGGACCCTATGGCCATGTCCGCTCGCTGATAGTACACCTGGAGGACGACAAAGGAGGCAGCCAGGTGAGTCTGGAGCTACGCGAGCAAACCCGCACACCAGCAATTCACAGGGGACCCAACCCCAGCATGGCTAAACATCATTCTCAGTCTGATCCCACCTCCCCTTGCTGGCTGAGTGGCAGAGAGACTGGCCCCAAGGTGACCCACTCCCCCTTTCCCTGTCCCAGCTTCAGACACAGGCTGCACAGGAAAGACACCTCCCTTCCCAATTGGTTCTCCCCTAAGAAGCTCAGGGCCTGATGCTCAGTGACCCCCACAGCCCTTTGACTCCATTCTGGCAACACAAAGTAGGTGGATACGGCCCCCACAGGCTGTTGCAGAACTGGAATAAAGGCCCTAGGCCAGCCTGCAACCATTCCCAGACACAGGGGACAGACTGGGGGCATGGCTATAGCGCACTGCATGACAGCTATCCTCTGCTGCCGGGAGTCCCAAGGGGAAGCACAGCATAAGAGTTAGAGCAGCCAATGGTACCACAGGCCAGCAAGACCCCTGCACAAGCTACCTTTGCCCCTCCCCAGCCCTTAGCACAGAAATGGAGTAACAGACTCAGGTCCTTGGCCTCTAGGTCAGACTCACACTCCCAACTACCTCCTTCCTTCCTTCCCACTCACTGGATTCCTGCCTTGCTACACACTGGGCTCAGCCCTGGTCCACTACAGTCAAAGTCTGGACTGAATGTACATAGTGACCTCTGGCCCCAGGTAAATTACTAGAGCTGGTCAAAAATCGGAATTTCTGTTTTGCAGGAAATCACAATGACTAAATATTTTTGAAACTTCCCAGGAAGCAGAAATTTTGAATTTTTGCTTGAAAACTAAAATTAAGAACATAAGAATGGCCACGCGGGGTCAGATCAATGGTCCATTTAACCCATTATCCTGTCTTCTGACAGTGGCTGGTGCCAGATGCTTCAGAGGGAACGAACAGGACATGGCAATTATCGAGTGATCCATCCCCAGTTGTCCAGTCCCAGCTTTTGGGAGTCAGAAGTTTAGGGACACCCAGAGTATGGGATTGCATCCCTGACCATCTGGTCTAATAGCCATTGGATGGACCTATCCTCCATGAATTTATCTAATTCTTTTTTGAACCCAGTTATATTTTTGGCCTTCACAATATCCCCTGGCAATGAGTTCACAGGTTGACGGGGCATTGTGTAAAGAAGTACTTCCTATGTTTGTTTTAAGCCTACTGACTATTAATTTCATTGGGTGACCCCTGGTTCTTGTGTTATGTGAACAAGGAAATAACACTTCCCTATTCACTTTCTCCACCCCAATCATGATTTTATAGCCCTCTATCATATCCCCCCTTACCCGTCTCTTTTCTAAGCTGAGCAGTCCCAGTGTTTTTAATCTCTCCCCAGATGGAAGCTGTTCCACACCCTTAATCATGTTCCAATTCTAATATATCTTTTTGAGATGGTGCAACCGGAACTGCATACGGTATTCATGGTGTGGGTGTACCCGGGATTTATATAGTGGCATTATGATATTTGTGTCTTATTTTCTATCCCTTAATAGTTCCTAACATTGTTAGGTTTTTTGACTGCCGTTGCACATTGAGCAGATGTTTTCATAGAACTATCCACAATGACTTAAGATCTCTTTGAGTGGCAACACTTAATTTAGACCCCATCATTTTGTATTACATTTTCGACATTTATTTTGTTTGCGCTTTTCCATTACTTTTATTATTTTGACCTTATGTCGGGACATGTCATATTATGCACTACTATGCCTGACATGTCCTGACATAGTGTCAAAATAATGAAAGAAATGGAAAAACAAGCAAACAAAATATATTTTGAAATGCAATTTTAGCTTTGACATAACATTTAGAAATTTTTCCTAAACATTATTCATGGAAGTTGACATGATTTTGCAAAAAATTTCCATCTTCTAAAAACAGCATTTTCCAACAAAACTATTTAGACAAAAATTTTCCCAGACAGCTTTTTCAAATAACACCTTTCTGGGAGAAAGGGAGCTTATTTCCTGCTAATGCAAAAATGTCCAATAAAATAAACAAAAATACATGAAAATAACACTGCTCTGAAAATTAATAAGAGCACAACATTAGCGACTCATGGCTGCAAAGCTATACAATTAGTCAGCCTCAATTTACTGGCCACCACCTCAGAGCTCCTCCTGCTTTCTCACTGCAACAGAAAAAATATAGGCCATATGCACCAGCATGCTCTGGCTGCTTGGTGCTGCTTCAGTGACACATATCAGCTTAAATCTATTTTAGCCAGGTTTACAACTGCTTGGCCTTGCTGGATCAATGCAAAACAGCTCAAGCATACCAGGGAATCTGGCCCAATAAATGTAAATAGTACACACACACATACTATGTTAAAGAAAGTTAAGGTTGCAAAATTAAGCACTTAAAAGTTAGGAAATGCCACAGTTAAGGTTACCTGTGCAACCTTAATTTAGCCCCCTTGTGCATATGCATTATGATACTGTGCTTGATTATGTAATCATATCCTATTTTCCCACAGAACTCCTGCCTCAGTCAGTGAAATGCTCAGCATTTTTACAGCAATTTGTATATTCACAGCACAGCTTCAATCTACTTCAGCTGCAGTTGTGATTACTCAGCACTTGGGCAAATCTGATTCTAGGTGGCCTGCCAGGCACCCAGAAAATCATGAACATACAGTGACCAACTATGAACATTTTGGTTTCAGTGGCTTGCCCAGCATCAGAGAGGCAGGGAGAGAATCCAGTTCTCCAGCCAGTATTCAACTTCTTTAACCATGAGACCAGCCTTTCTCTTCCTTCAGTTCCCTGCCTCATTCACTACACACCTTCCAATGTCTGCAACAAACACAGCAGAGGTTCTACCGACAACCTCATTCACTACACAGCCTGCCTCCTGTTTCCCTCCCACTCTTCTCCTATCCAACCTCCTGCACCCCCACATTGCCTGCTCCCATCCCATGCTGCTACCCATCCCCCTACATTGACTCCTGTCCCCCACCCCATATCACCCTGGGTCCTACCCCTCCTCTGATCCTACTCCTCCATTGTCCCCCCACCCCTCTGCATTCCCTTCAGGTACATCCTCCCCCACGCTGCCGGGGCACCACCAGGGGAGCGCTGAAAGCACATGCAGAGAGTCTCCTTACTCTCACTTCCTGTGCTTGGCACCACAGCGGCCTCTGGCAGATGGGAGGAGCAACTGCAGGAAATGGAGCCCCAGGTTGGAGCATGCTCAGTACAGATGGAATCTTTGGAGAATTTAGCTGCCAAACGAACAGGTCTCTCGTGAGAATGTGCTAACTGAGATTTTTTTGGAGGTTGATAACCTGGACCAATTTGGGTTCATTTTTATGGGAACACAAAGCATATGCCTGATGCTAGAGGAAATGTCTTGCTCCAAAGCACACAGGCACTAGCACTTCAATGATTGTATGATTTTTTAACTTGGACAAAACAATGTACTTTTCCCTAATCTCTGAAACTTCTCAACCACTTTCGCAAAAATTTCCCCAAAAACATTCAGCGTAAGGCAGACGCCCAAATTTCAGCCCACACAGTTAAAGTTTGGAAAAAAAAGTTATAAACAACTGAAAACAGGGTCTTATAATGCAAAATGTTAGACTGCCTTTACTATAGGCATCATCCATGTCACATTATACCCTAACCAAGCATAGCCAAGAATCAGAAACTGAGTCCAAACACTGAAATTCTGACCCAACTCAAATGGGAGAATCCCAGTTCAGATCATGCCTTTAAGCATTTTGGTGAACTGATTGCAGGCATGACCCTCCTTGAGGAAAGGTGCATTGTGGGAAAGGGTCACACCTGTCCCCCTACCTCGCCAATCATGCCATTCCAGATGCCACGCACTATCTTCCCATGTTTTCCATTGGTTACCAGGTAGAGATCATAGGAGAACTTCACTGCCTTGGCCAGCTTCTTCAGGATGTCGATGCAGAAGCCCTTGCAGCAGAGTTTGGTGTAGGGGTCCACAGGTCCATCCCCACTGAAACCAGGATATTAAAAATAAAAACCAACACAGACACCGGTCACTTCCTTCAGAGGATTTCCATGGTAATGCCAGGGCCATTCCACCACCTATGCCACCTCATGCAGCAATGCTGATATACCACTGTAGGCAAATGCAGGGCCTGACTAGTCCAGAGTGCTCAGGAAGCAGCACTAGGGTTGCTGAGCCCTGCATGTTGGGTAGTCATTCACATCCATGCAAAGCGAATGTATAATGCTACCATGCCAGAATTCTCCCCTCACATGCCACCAGCCATGGGGTTTCAAATGCACTTTTCACAAGAGCAAAATGCCAACATAAGCAGCTTGATTCTCTGCTGCCCTGCCCCTCATGTAGAGGTTAAAACTGATGCCAAGTAAGTGCAATATGCTACTGGTCTGGTCTGAGTTGGTAGCATTTTACACCCACTCTAGACTCAACTTTGCACTGGTGTATGTGACTGCACAAGGGGTAGGGTGTTGGGGAGTTAGACCCAATGTACAGTTAGGCAGTGGGGAATCAGGACCACAAAGCAAGTCCAAATTACAAGGAAAGAGGTGGCCTTGCCAGTCATCTGGAAGAATAACTCCACAGAGGCCTAAGAGGGTAGCTGCAGAATACCAGTTGCTCCCCTGGGAAAGGAGCACATGTCTCTCCACATGGGGGTGAGGGAAGCTGCTGAGTAACATCTGTGATCCCTTGTGTGGGGAAGCATAGCTGCAGAATAGCCACTCCAATTCCCAATGGGAGGAGGGTGTATCCTTCTGCTTGAGGAAGGAGGGAGAGAGAGAGGGAACTGTGGAAATGACAGGGCAACAGGATGGGCTGCTCCAGCCGGGAAGTGAGAGAAGTGCTCCAACAGGCTGGCTGACACAACCTTGATCAGAGAGCTGCAGAGGTCAGCCATAGGCAAATAATTAATGAGCGTGCACAGGCCTGCCTGGCTGCGTCCCTCCGGGGGCACTTTCCAGGCCAATCTCCACGGCCACCTTTTCAGAAGGCTGTCTCAGGGGAGTCTGGGCTGCAGCTCTGGATCGACAGGCTGGCTGTCCACACACACAGCCCTGGAACTGTAATTGATGGGCCAGGGCAGCAGCCAGTCTGGTGGGAAAACACAGCATTTATAGACACTGAACTGATGCCCCAGAGTCTGTTCCAGGGGCTGTGTTGGAACTAAAGTCTAGCATGAGCCAGAGGCTCCCAGCTCTGACAATCAGGACTGGACTGCAGCCCAGTTCTACGCAGCATCTCCCAGCTGTGAGCATCAGGCCTGAAGTCAGAGCTATTACAGCCAGGATAAGAAATCCTGCCTAAAATTCCTGTACCGAATCCTGGCACCACATTAAATCCACACCAGCCACATTCCTGTTTGCAAACACTCAGAAAGCACTGCCCAAGCAGAAAACACCATTTTATACTGAGGTTGCAGCCTGCCCAGTTCTGCTCCTTGCTTGGGCAGGGCTTGGAACACCTGACGCTCCCTTCTACCGACCTTGTGAGAAGCAGAGCACGTGCATGTCTAACCCTGCTCCAGCACACCTGGGGCAGCTGAAGATGAAGGCTGCAGCATGGCACCTCCAGCAGCCCATCTGCCTGCCTGCTTACCTGTCGGTGTAGTTGGTTTGCTTCCGGCAGGGGACGGTGTTGCGCACACAGACGCCAGAGGCCGGGTCCGTGTTCTCCACAATCACAAAGGGCCTCTCTTCGAGGGTGGCCACGGTGAGGTGGCGATTGTCCGACACGGGCTGCAGGAAGGAGCCATAGCGAGGCCACACTGGGTACTTCATGTGGATGATCCCCTTCTCCCATTTCCCCACCTGCCCGAGATTGGAGAACAGTGTTACTGTCCACACAACAAGGGAAATGCCCGCGACTGCCTGGCAATGGTGCACGTGAGGTTATTCCGGGGGGGGGGGCGGGGGGGTCATCGTCGTCAATGCAGGTCCTTTGCTTCCCACAATCACCACGTTTGCAACACTGCTGTTCAACTAGAGGAAGAGACAGCACGTCAAGGAAGTTACAGGTGGGTCTGGATATCGGGGCAGCCTGGCCCTGGATGGACAGTACAGCCCTGATAGGCAAACAGCACATAACAGATAACCCATTTTGCCTCTCCCTCTGCCTGTGAGCAGATGCAGACCGCCTTGGATCGATCCGCTATTACAAACTAGTCAGTGGCTTCACTCACCACCTCAGGGGCGGGTTGCAGCATGCAGCAACACTAACAGGAAGGGAGAGAAACACCACATCCAGTTATCCTGCAACTTTACTTTAAGAAGGCTGAATGTAACTAACTACATTCGGTCAGCATCTCTAAGTTAATTCCCCGGCTCTTGCATAAAGATGTGTGGGATCTTTAGTGATCACTAGTGGTCCTTTGTTATACAGCTCATGCCAAAGACAGCATGTTCCCTGCCCAAAACCATACTGGTGCAGTGGCTCAGAGGGAAGAACACTCCCTCCTAAATCACTAACGCCACTTACTGCAGCATCTCAGTTTTCTTAAGTTGCTCCACTTTCAGCTCTGACCCTGATCATTCCCTGAGAGCTCACCATGCCCCCTTGGGCTGTCGTCTGGTTTGCCTGAAGGCTGCTTCCTACCTTGGTGCTTTTCACCCTCTCAGAAGAAAGCAGCCTGTCTAAAAGAATATCAGACCCAGGTGCAAACACACTCCAGCGCTCCCAACCCCTGAATGCTGGGAACAGAACTCTCAATACTAATCACATCAAATGCTAGCCTGATTGTAAACACTGCAGTTCAGAGCGAGAATCCCCCAGTATCCCAGCTGGTGTGAAATAAAACTTCAAATAGCAGCAGGAGGACTCAGGGTGGGTCTGGGAGGCCTATAAGGGGAGTCGTCAGTGGTATTTAATGGGAGCAACCAGAGAATGGGATCTCAGGCTGCAGAAGCATAACTGGGACTAGTTATAGAGATGGAGCCTGTGTAAGGAGGAGGAGCACAAGGGGGCTCAACGGAGAAAATAGGGAGGGTTATCTAACAGGAGTATGGGGAGTCTCTAAAGGGGTGGTCAAGGTGGCGTAGGAGCCAAACGAGAGTCTGTGGGAGAAGTAAAAGCACATGGAAGCCTCCAAGCGGAGGAGCAGGAGAACATGGGACCTCTAAAGGAGCTTGGTGGCTAGTTTGTGGCAGTCTCCAGAGCACATGGTGGAGGGATCCTAAGAAGTGCATACAGATGCTCATGGGGATGGGGGTGGTAAGGGCACTGTGGGTGCCTAATGAAGGTGTTTGGATTGGTTGCAAATGGGAGCTTGTCACAGGCATTAGTGGATCTGGAACCTCGAGGGAGAGAAGCCATTGGGTAGAGAGTTTGGAGCTACTGAGGCACTGGGGATGGGCGGGTGTGCGTCCGCCCATTACTAAAGCCCCCCGCCCCCACTGTAAGGGGAGAAGCCACAGGACCCAGAGATGAACTAAATCCACAGGATTAATGAAAAACAGGGATGGGAGTGAAGGCACCAGGGATAAAATCAGGGATCCAGAGGGAGACATGAAGCAGAGAACCCTGGACAGCTCCCGCTACTCCTCAAAGGCATCCAGGGAGGCAGAGGAACCCTGCCCCGAGATGTGACATGAGGAGGGCTCAGAAGTCGTAAAGAGTCTGGAGCAGACGGAGCAGCAGAGCGTGGCAGTTCCTATGTAACTCTTTAGTAGGATGTTCTCTCTGGACAGCAGCCTCTTCTCTCACCCACCCCTTCCTGTGTTGGTTTTAACCTATAGCGCCCAGTGGATGCTGTGCTTTGCAGAGGGAGGTGTTCTTGAGTGGCCATGCCTTAAAAGAGAGGGAGACGACTGTGGGTGCTGAAGGGGAAAGCAGCCCTTACCATCTCCCAGAGCCGATGCCGGTTCAGTGAGATCACCACCATGGTTGGCCTCACCAAGTAACCAGCTTCATTGAAGGAGAAGTCCCTGTGCTCCCACGTCACATTCAGCAGGTGCCTGTGGGGGGAAACGAAGCACTGTGGCCCAGAAAGGTGGGAGCTTCCCAAACTGGGCTAGCAACCTCTCTCCCTCCCACAGACGCCATCACCAACACGGGCTAACTCAGAGTCCAGATTCCAGCCTGGCCTCTCTCCCAGTCATTGCCCCTAGGATCATCTGGCAGCCTCGTCTAGCAGGTCTAGGCTGAGGAGATCTGGGTTCCATGCCTGGCTCTGCCACTGACTAGCTGAGCCACCTTGGGAGAGTCACTTCACCACTGCCTGCCTCAGTTTCCCCACCTGTCAAAGAGGCATAACAATCCCCTAACTTGGCAGCATGCTCTGAGATCCGGAAAGCACTATACAAGGGTGGAGCTTTGTTATCCTTTCCTCAGTATGGGCCACAGTTATAAGTCCCATGGGTAGGGTGCAACAAGGCTTCCCAGACAAAATAAACCTGCAGGGAAACTAAGGCAAGGAGTCTGCATGGATTGGGACGGCAGGAGACCAGGGAGAGCTCCACCTGACTTACCCGTTTACACCAAGCCTATCACCACAGTCCCAAGATATTGGCAGTACATTACATGACCGAACAACAAATTAGCGCCCCCGCTCCAAGGTTTCACCCCGCTCTCTCAGTCCAGGAACCAGAGGAAGGCAGAGGCAAAGCCAGACGGCGCTCCAGCGATTTAGAGACACACGAAACGTAGCTGACATCCCAGGATCTTAACACCCCCCCCCGCTTTATTTTCCCCAAAGAGTGTGGTCTGCCAACAGGCTAACGAGCTAAACAGACAGAACATTCCAAATCAGTTAACAGGGCACGTGGGGGAGGGGAGCGTTGGGCACGGAGCGGCGGCAAGGTCACTGGCTTGGCACCATGCCCACGTGTGCGAGCCGGGTGCTGGCATATTCAACTCTAGCATATAAGTGCAGCCTGGTGACTTGTATCACTCGCCCTCGGTGTCATTTCTTCAGACAGGTGCCCTCCCCTCCGTTTCCTTCCTCCCTTTACCCAGCTCCCACCCCCCGCCGGCGAGTCAGTGACTCTGTGGGACTGGATCACCCAAGCAGCACAGGGTTTAACCAAACCCGGAGCCAAAGCCCCTTGCTCAATTAGCCAAGGGTCACACTCGGATTAAAAAACGTTGCCCGGAGACAAGTCCTTCAGGCTTTGTAGCCTGGCCCTCCCTCTCCTCCCCTGGCCCTTTGTGCCCGCTGCGTCCTGCGCTTTCCCTCTATCACCCTACTCCTTTGCGCCACACTCCACGTTGGCAGTGCCAACGCTTTCGCCCTGAGCGAGCCCTTGGAGGAAGGGAAAAAGAGAGAGTTTTCCCTCTATGCCCATCTCGCTCGGTCTATCTGGCAGTGGGGTGCAATCGGCAAGTCACTGGCCCTGGAGTCTGGACACCTGGGTTTTCTTCCTGGCTCTGACCTCGTTGGTGACCCGGGGCAAGGTCACATTCCCTGCTGTGGGTCTATGAGGGGTGTGGGGAAAAGCGAAGGAGGTAGAGTTCTCTCACCCCCAGGAAAGGGCAGTCCCGGCAGCTCAGAGCTGAATAGGAAGCGCCCCTCTACCAGCCAAGAGGTGGAGCTTAGCATCGTTAAGCTAATCAATTTACTGGGCCCTCACGCTCTCTGATGCGGATCCCCCCCACACACACACTTTCAGGAGGTCCAGGGCGGGGATTTCCCCAATTGGTGGGAGTTCAGTATCTCTCTGAGTGGATACTGCCAACCTACCCCTGCCCACGGGAGGGTACCTCCAGGCCTCTCTGAGAGCTTTATCCCCTTCTTTCCTGATCCCCACTATGCAAGTTGCTAAGTCCCAGCACTGCTGGTGACTACCCAGGAGCAACTTTTCCAGGCTGACCTGTAGAAAGTTCTGTTGGCAGTGGTGGTAGGCGGCGTCTTACAGTCCTTGCCCACGTCTGGGAGGTACCCGTGGGTCCTGAAGTAGCTCTCAGCCCCCGTGGCGATGATGGCCATGCCATCCCGAACCTTCTGCCTCAGGCTCATCTTCCAGCTCTCAGTCACCACGCTGATGAGGCCGACGGGGAAAGAGGCAGGTGGGATCTCCATGTTCCCCACCGTCAGGCTTGGCACAATCCAGATGTAGCCGGGCCCAACCAAGCCCGCCTGCTCCGCCACCTGGAAGAGGTACACAGCCTCCTCCCGCGAGCAGTACACAATCATCACCTGGGCATCAATCTGCCGTAGCAGCCGCTGGGTTTTGGAGTTGCTCCCATCCTGGGTCATCTCAAAGGTCAGGACGTCCTGGAGTTCCCAACCAAAGTAGCTGGCGTCCGTGAAGGAACGGATAACGTCCACGAAGATGTTGTACCCTGGGTACAGGCTGGTGATGACCGCAAAGGAGCCCCAGTCATATTCCTCCAGGACTTTGAAGATCACCTGGATCTGCTGCTCGATGGAGACTCCCAGCTGCAGGAAGGCAGAGTCAGGCTCCTGGAAGAGAAAGCCACCCACCATAGAGAGGAGAATGGATTAGCAACTGGTTAAGTGCAAAGAGCCCCAGGGTGCCAATCTTCTCCCCTTTCCTCTCTTAGAAACCTTCACAGGCTGAAGAGGTCGCCACCAATCCAGCACCCCAGCTCCCAGCCCTATGACTGGCATGGATAAACTGCCCAGTCTTGTGCTCACAGTTCAGGGCTAAGAGTCAGGAAACTGGGTCTGTCCCCACCTGTCATTGGCTTATTGGGTGACCTCAGGCAAATTACTTCACCCTGCTGTGTCTCAATTCTCCCCCACCCCCATGCTGTACAATGGGGATAAAAACCAGCTACATAACTTCCAGGGCTGTTAAGAGGGTGAATTAATTAATGTTTCTAAAAGTGCTATCTAAATGCCGAGGATTATTATTGCTGCTATTTTCAGTCCAGCATCAAACACTCTTTTCCTTTATCTGCTATTCCAACTCAAGTATTTTCCACTCCCACCCCTCTCTTCCCCTCCCCCATTTCTTATCCCAGTGGCTCTTCAAATTGCTTCACTCTGCTGAGCAAGGGAGGACCCCACAGACCACTGGTGGCCTACAAACAATAGTCTGAGTCTTATCCCATACCTGCTCAGCCCAGTCCTTATATACCTTTCCCTGAGATCATATCTTCCGTGCCTTATCACGCATCTCTCCTCCTGATTCTGGATGCTGAATATCTGTTTCCCAATCCAACAACATGATCAGGGATCTCAAACTTTCATAATTCCAATTCCCAATTATATTTCATTCCTCATTTTGTACATTCTGAGCCCTTCCATTTTCAGCTCTGTGTCTCCCAGACTGCCCATTCCAAAAACCTACATTTTACTTATGATCCCATAGGCCTTCAAGTTTGCCAGTATGAAGAGATCATCTGAGCAGTGCCAGGAGGTGGTGGAAACTCCATCACTTGGGATATATAAAATTAGCCAGTTTAGGATTCCCCTTGTTTTTTCCTACCCCCCACCTCCCCCCGACGTTCTTGTTAAACCCTGGATTTGTGCTGGAAATGGCCCAACTTGATTATCATACACATTGTAAGGAGAGTGATCACTTTAGATAAGCTATTACCAGCAGGAGAGTGGGGTGGGGGGAGGTATTTTTTCATGCTTTGTGTGTATAAAAAGATCTTGTACACTTTCCACGTACGCATCCGATGAAGTGAGCTGTAGCTCATGAAAGCTTATGCTCAAATAAATCGGTTAGTCTCTAAGGTGCCACAAGTACTCCTTTTCTTTTTGCGAATACAGACTAACATGGCTGTTACTCTGAAACCTTACCATATGTTCACTGATACTTTATCCTGTCTGAGAGGGATGGGCTAGATTACCTAAAAGGCCTTTTCTGTTCCTAATTTCTATGACTAACTCTTCCTTTGACCAAAATTCATCCTCAATTTAATTTTTCTGCAACTTCAGAAGAGACAAACATTTTTCTTTACAATTATGAAAAAATGAAACATTTGAGTAAAAAAACCTGCCTGGTGAATTAATGCCGTTAAACTTCATTTACACATGCCCCATACCCACCTTGCCTTTTCAAGAATCGCACTGGCCATCTCCCTCTCTCCCACACCACCCCAGCCATCTGTCCCACTCATTAGCAAATCTTAATTGATCTGATTCCATCTTAAATGGTTTACAAAATGGAATTTACAGAAGGTCACAGAGAAGGCAGTGGGATTTTTTGGTGCAAACTGCCATAGTCTCCATTGAATTGTTTTTACAGGGAAACATCGATCAGTCCCCCTGGAGATTAATTCCCAGGTAAACTCAGAGTTGTCAGGTAGATACAAACTCAGAGTTGGAGGAGACTACCCCAGATTTGAGAAGCCTGTTGTAGAGGAGTTTGCAACCAAGAGACACACAGCTCCAAGAAGGAAATGGAGGACATCCCTGCAAAAGAGTGAGAACTCCAGCACCGCTGCCAGAATTAAACCGTCTGTAAAATATAGAGAGAATCCACTGGGAGGAGATGGGAAGAATCAGAGAAAGTGCTGCAGCCCTCTGGGTCCAGAGCACTGCAAATTCAAAGCCCATTTGTAATCATTCGGAGCTTGATTCTGATACCCTGAATCATGAGTAGTACCTTACACTCTAGCAGTCCTATCAAGCTCAATGGTTGACGATTTTGTGGGCCTAAATTTGCACCACAATTAACTGCAGGGGCGATTTACACACACAAAGCTTTCTGGTGGCACCCACAAGTCAGGTAGCCACACATGCAAACAGTATCATTTGGTCCAGGTACAAAATGCCAGGCCGTATTATTTACAGGCACAAATCTGCACCCACGGAAGTGGAAAACAGGCTAAGGACCTTTTGAACATCAGGCCCCAAAAAAGATTCCAAACTGCTAACCAAAATACATGTGAACGGTTAGAATAGATCAAGACCCAGCTCCAGGGTTCTGTGTTTCCCACTTAATACAATGTATTTTTAGGGGGCAAATCCTGCGAAATCTCCACGCACAGAACTCTTACTAAAGTCACAGAGAAGTCCACTCGCAGAGGGCTAGTAGGATCAGGGCCTGGTTTTGCACAGAGATGGCGTTCACACAAACTGCATCCCAACACATCTTCCAGACTTACATGGGTAGGATAAACACGAGCAGAGGGGGGCTCAGAGGTGCAGCTGGCAGAGAAAGGGGTTTCAGCAGGGAGTTGTGAAATCAGCTGAAGCTCAGACGAGGCAGAGAGATGCAAAGAGGCTGTTTGACATGGAAGGACCCTTGAAGGAGACTATTGCACCAGGAGCGGCCAGATTGCATGCAGTGGAGCAGAGAGGCTGGTGGTATGAAGAGCGGAGGGAGAGAGGTGATAGAGATAAGGTACAGGAGACAGTTTGGAACAGGGCCATGGAAGGTTTGGAAATCAGCTCCACGACGAAGAGGATTAGATGGGACTCTGTTCATATTCGGTCAGTACAGCTCCTTAAAACCAAATGTCAGTAAGGTCCCATTAGGGGACCTACACATCCCTGTCCGAAAAGCTGAGCCCCTCCTTTTGCAACACCCAATGTCTTGGCTGCAAGAGTAACAGAACCAGTGCTGAGAACTGGACTGGGTTGTCTTTTGTCCTAAATAAAAACAAAGGTAAATCGTTGTGATCTCCCCACACTAAAAACAGCATGGGGGGCATTCTTCCTATGTGCCCTAACCCCCGCCCCCACCAAAAAAAAAAGAAAAAAAACCTATTCCCCGCCTCTAAGGCCCTGCATCATAGTGCCACTTCCTCCAGTCAGGGGTCCTGGCAGGTCATTGCTGCCTCTCCTGAATTGGCTTGTAGGTCTCTCCCAGATGGAGCTGGGCATGTTAATACCAAACTTCAAGCTCACTGTGTCTGGGGAAGGGGCTCAAGATCTCGCTTTTAGGCATTGCTTCTGGGCAGGCCAGGCTGGCACCCGTAACGTACAGTGTTTCCCATAAAAAAGCATTTGGGAACAGTCTCCTCAAGCTCTTCCTCCTCCCCCAACCCTTCGATGGGATGAGGTTGTATTTTTTATTGGATCTTAAGGATTTGCCGATTACATAAACTGCCCATGAGAACCTGGCATCAAACTTCCACAAACAAACACAATCGGATCTGCAGCGAACTAGGCTCAAGGAAATCTTTACACATTTCCCTGCAAGCAGATGACAGTAACAGCGTCTGACACCCAGCGATGGGCAAACAAACTAAAAATAAGTACCCAGTATGCAGTCCACCTGTAAGAAATTGCAGCGCCCTGCAGCTTTCTAGGCAATACATGTTCAGGTGGCTTGGGCTGGTGATTTAAGACGCAACTGCTGCTGGCATGAAACATTGGGCTGGATTCCATCCTCACCAGCCTGAGCTGAATCCCAATGGGCCTGGCGGGGACACCATCAGTCTTGGGAGCCTTTGTGTTGACTGTGGTGACTTAAGACCACATCCTGCGAGGTGCTGGACACCTTTAACTCCCACTGGAGTCAGCCGTGTGTGCTCAGCACTTGCAGGACCAGGATCTTGGCAGGAGAGCTTCAGGGACCAGTGCCTGGGACTGTCCTGCCTTCCCCCTGCTCCCCAGGGTGCAGAGATACACCAACAGGGTCAAGGGATAGCCTTGTTTTCACTCAGCTCTACTCAGCACCTTCCATTTCACATCTCCTACCAGCTCGTGTGTCACTCAGAACCTCAGTTCCCTCTTCCTAGCGCTTCTCCTCAACCCTCCAATGAATTCTGCCTTCTTAGCACACTCCCCTAATCACACATAACACACGGCATGTATCCCTGTTAGGCCCTCTCCACATAGCGTACATCTACACTGCTGCTGGAGCTGTAGCGCCCAGTCGAGTGGACATACACACACAAGCTCTGATCAAGCTACCACGCCAGAAGTAGCGGTGTGGCCACACCTGCACCGGTGGCGGCTCAGGCTAGTCACCCGGGGTCATGCCTAGGGTCTCACAACTGTGCTCAGGCAGCTCGATCAGAAATAGCATATATACCTCTACCCGAGCAGGGAATTACACCTCCCAGCTGCAGTTTAGATGTACCCATAGAGGATACAACACACCCAGAGAGGAAACCAGCCTACTACTGCTGCCAGCTAATTGAGTTCCTCCTTTAGTTCAAGTGAGGGAGAGTCATGCTTTAGTGCTGAAGTTCCCAGATTAAAACTCTGTTGACACCCATGGCAGGCCAAGGGGGTGTCATTACTTATACATAACCCGAAAGAAGGGACTGTAGGGCCTGATCCTGAGACACTTCCGTGGGGCTCAGTGACCATTTCTCAGCACCAATGTCCTAAAGGAAAGCTGCACTAGTTCAGTGGAGCCCCCGCACTCGGTGTGGGTAGGGTTGGCCCTGACTTCCCCACTTTGAGTCAGAGGAGTTTCATCTGCTACTACCGCCAGGCTCCAAGCTTGCCTGGCTGGGCCTGCTTTGCCTGCACTGCGAGAGTTACATTCCGAGAGGCAGCCACATACACAGCCACTGAAGGAGTTCTCAGAACCGTGTTTAACAAACCCCTCCAACATCCTCACAGTTTCCATTGCGGTGAGTGTCCCGGGGCAGCTGTCACTTCCCAGCAGGAGTTTCAGTTTGAAGATGCAGAGCTGGACTCAGGGAATGGAGCTCCCATGTAAACACATAAGAAAGCAGGGATGTTCACAGCTATCACAGGGTAAGTGGCACTCAAAGGAGTGGGGGAGGACAGTGAGAGTTAACTAAACAGTGGCATTCGACATAGATGCTTATGCCCTAGATCAGGGATCGGCAACATCTGGCATGCGGCCCGTCAGGGAAATCCGCTGGCGGGCCGGAACGGTTTGTTTACCTGCAGTGTCCACAGGTTCAGCCGATCGCAGCTCCCACTGGCCGCGGTTCACCATTCCAGGCCAATGGGGCTGCGGGAAGCAGCGGCCAGCACATCATCAGCCCACACCGCTTCCTGCAGCCCCCATTGGCCTGGAATGGGGACCGCAGCCAGTGGGAGCTGCGATTGGCCAAAACTGCAGACGCTGCAGGTAAACAAACCATCCCGACCCGCCAGCGGATTTCCCTGACCAGCTGTGTGCTGAACATTGCCAATCCCTGCCCTAGATTGTGAGCTAATCGGAGCCGGAGCCATTCTTTTTGAATATTTGAAGAGCACCTTGCTCATAGAGGGCACTACCAGAAACTGATAATTAATAATAATAGATCTTCTCTTACCATCACCATGACACTCTCCTGCTTCCCCATGCATTCAAACGTTGGTCTGCATTTCTTGTGTCTTAAAATACATAAGAACGGCCATACTGGGTTGGACCAAAGGTCCATCTAGCCTAGTATCCTGTCTTCTGACAGTGGCCAGTGCCAGGTGCCCCAGAGGAAATGAACAGAACAGATCATCATCAAGTGATCCATCCCCTCTCACCCTTTCCCAGCTTCTGGCAAACAGAGGCTAGGGACACCATCCCTGCCCATCCTGGCTAATAGCCATTGGTAGACATATCCTCCATGAACTTATCTAGTTCTTTTTTGAACCACATTATAGTCTTGGCCTTCACAACATCCTCTAGCAGAGTTCTACAACACCAGATAGTTAAGAATACAGCTCCTTGCCTATTTAGCATTGCAGACACTTTAGACAACATTGTAGTGATTTGCTCCTCCCTGAAAATAAAATGATTGGAAATTTACATATGCACATTAGAGGCCAGATCCCCAGCCGATGTCAACTGACACAGATTGGTTGACTTCTATGGAGCTGTGCTGATTTACACAAGCTGGGGATTTGGGCCTATATATTTAAAGGATTTCATGAGTCTCCCTAATTTCCCCCTCTGCCTCCCATCCACCATCTCCAGAAATAACCAGTGAAGAGATTTCACCTTGGGGGTCAGGACCACGGCAGAGCCCCCACTGATACTGATGATGGGGACCTGGGTCTGGGAGGATATGAAGTCCAGAATCTGTGCCACAGCCTCTGTGCCGATGTTGTCCTCAAAGACGATGCCGTGGATCTTGATGCTGGCGAGGATGTTGCAGATCTGGGTCAGGAGGGTGCTGGGGTTGGTGTCATTCACAATCACCGTGACCGGGTGGATCTCCAGAGGCAGATCCAGGAAGCTCTGGTGAGTCAGCCGGCTGCGGACGTGGAGAGGGTATGAGGAGCCCCCAAACACCACGGCCACATTTACCACTGGCTCCCCAGGGCCCGGCAGCAGGAGATCCAGTATGACAGCTGAACAGCCCAGCACCATGGACAGTACCAGAGTGTGCGTCAGAGCTCTGCCCATGTCCACCACCGAGTTCCTGCAACCCAAAGCAAACAGAAACCAGGGTGGGAATGGGAAACAGACAGACCTGAGTGCGGACGGGGTGGGAGGCCCAGAGAGGGAGGGGAAGGGGAGCAGGGAGAAAGAAGAACAAATTAGCAGGAGAGGGGCTTAGAGCCTGGCAGCAGGGAGAGAGGGGCCTGCCATCAGGGAGCCAGCAGAAGCCCTGGCAACAGGGCGAGGAACACGGCTAGCACCTGGGATCCTGTGCTCCACGAGTGACCCCCACTCCTGCAGGCCAGCTCTCCTCCCCACAGCTCCATATAGCCCTGGCTCCAGGGCAGCACACCGTGTTATCAGCTGCTTCTTCATAGGAACAATCAGGGAATGAAACAAGCTAGGCACACAGTGATCCCCCATTTCCAGGTCTGCAGGCCTCTCCTGCCCTTCTCTCCAACAGCTCCTACTCTGCACCTCGCTGCCTGCTGACCTTACGTTTTTCTCCCTTTGATCCCCAGCCCCTCATCCCCCACCCTACTGCGTGCCGCATACACCAGTTAGCACGATGACTCAGTTACCACCAGCCCCATGCTCAGCCTTCGAGGGGCAGCTCCTACATGCAGGGAGCCTAAGCTCAGGAAGGTCTGGATCCTTCTGTTCAGAAATTTCAAAGCCAGGGGCCTGGACTTGGCTTGAAGCATTCCCAGCTGTGGAGCACTTTTGTCGAGCTGACACACAGGGTGTCCATCCCGTGGCTCTGATAAGTGCTCGGAGGAGATGAAAGGCTGAAGCCCCACGCATTGGGCTGAGCGTATCCCTCTCAGAAGTGAGGTTTTCAGCCCCTCCCTGCTTGGCATGCTCTGCACCCCGCACACCAAAGCCAAGCAGAGACTCAGCAACAGTCAGTCACAGCGCACCCCTTCAAATGCC
This sequence comes from Chelonia mydas, assembly GCF_015237465.2. Taxonomy (NCBI): domain Eukaryota; kingdom Metazoa; phylum Chordata; order Testudines; family Cheloniidae; genus Chelonia; species Chelonia mydas. The sequence continues at coordinate 14,169,620 of NC_051254.2, forward strand.
CCTCTTTGGGCACCGTCCGGCCATAGGGGATAGAGGCAGCTCCTGAGGAAGCCTGTCAGCTCAGCTCCTGGGATGGGCAGTGAGGGAATGGGATGGGGGCAAGGGTGTCACTCAAGGCCAACACAGGTGCCTTCCCATCAACCCTGGGACAATACCCCACCACTGGCTGAAGTCAATAGGAGGTGTGCATACAGAATGAATGGATGACCAGATCCGTGATATTCAATGGCCCCTGCTTCCCACTGCCCCCCCCAGCCCAACCCCCCACCCATTCCAGTGCCCCCTATCTTCCCACCACTCCCCCTGGCCCAACCCCGCACCCATCCCAGTGCCCTCTACTGCTCCCTCCAGCCTACTCCCTCCCCCAAAGCTCTAATGTTTGCCAGCTCCTTTCACTCTGGGTGCAGGCTCCCTAGCTGCTCTCTAAGCTACTATTGCTGTGAAATTCCTTTATTTCCTTTCACTTCCCCAGTTTTTAATAACTGTTTTATCACACACGAAGAGGGGGTGGACAAAGAGGCAGAAGATGCAAAGAGTTGGAGGCTACACTGCCTGGCTCTTTGTAAACCTGACAATCACTTCAAAGATTTAAAGTCACCATTCTCCCATCCGATCCATCCAGCGGCTCTTTTATCTGCACTGCGGGTCTCTATGGCAGTTTCCATGCTCGCTGCCACTGCTGGCAGGAGAATGGTGCCCTTAGCCGCACAAGGTGCTGGGGCTTCCTCTCCCCATACTAGACTGAGTGGAAGATCAGATTAAAAGCCCACTATGACAGATAGGGCAATTTCCTGCATATTCTTGGGAAACCTTATAGATTTAAGCTTAACTGTCTTTGGGGATCCATTGTATTAATTGCAAAGCGTATGTATTATCGTGGGCCAGGACTGCATGTGACCTCTCTGGGGGAGATGTGAGGTAAGGTCTGGGAGTCCAAAAGATTACACTGAAAATGTGCCAGACGAGAATGGACTTTTGGGACAATAAGCGTGAAGTGGATTTCCTGGGGAATGCCTAGGGAGAAGTTAATGCAAATTCCCCCACCTCTAGTTATGTCTTTTAAAGCTATGCCCTGAGGAGTGGATCTAGTTATGTCTTTTAAAGCTATGCCCTGTTCCTGGAGATGAGATCAAAGGTCTGAGTTGTAGAAGAAACTGATGAACTGTCCAGCCTGGGTTCTGGTTCTGAATCTGAGACAGTCAAACTTTCATGGGGAAAACCAAGTTGCAGGGTTTGAAGGACTGACACCTGCTCTAGGTTGGAATTGGGGTGACCTCTGCTAAGCTTTTTACTATATGTGTAAGTTCTTCTGCTATTTTGAATAAGTTTTTTCTATAATGCTTTCACCTTAAGAATAAATGTGCTTGCTTACAAAGAGCTGTGTGGTAACTCATAACTGCAGGCAATACATTAGGCATAGCCTCTGGAGAGAAAGCAAAGCGCAGACACTGGCCTGTTTAGGCAGTCTGGCTTGCTGGGAATATCACAGCATAGGCAGGGAACTGCGCAGCCTTGAAAAACCCCTCGTCAGGAGGGAGAGAGATCCGGGTCTCCGCCCAAGGGAGGTGATGGCTGAGGAGCCAGGAGCCTACAGGGGTGCCCTTAGTGGGCCACAGAAGAGGAATACAGGTGCAGTTGCCCTGAACTTGACACCCACAGAGAGTGTAAAAGCTCTAGCACTGTATTACTCTGAGCTAGGCAATACCTGCCACAGGGTGGCTGGCCCTTTAAGGGGAAGTTGGATCCAGCCCCACCTATGATGGATCAGCTGGGGATCAGATGATTATAAAAGCCAGCAAGGAGAGCGAGCTGCAGGAGATACAGGGAGAAGGAAGGTTTGCCCAGTGACAGGCCCTGGAGCAGGAGGGTTCCCAGGTAGATTACCTGGAGGAGCAGGGAGGCTGCAGCAAGGAAACCAATGGCTCTAGGGAAAGGCAGCTGTTGGATTTACATGGAACTGTTGTATTTGGGGTACACTGAAGACTGTTGGGCAAAAGGGCCTGAACAGCCTCTGGGCATGGTGTTTATCCTTGCTGGGCTGGGGAGGCAGGCCTGCAGAATCCAGCCTCGTTAGTTGCCATGGCAGAGATCTGAGTTTGGGGAGCTCAACACCTCAATTTTTAGCCCTAATGCTAGGTGTGCAGTTGGACTGGTGCCATATATACAGCATGCAGTCACATGCATTACAGCCACACAGTCCTCATGTCCCTTGCATGGAACAGGCCTCCTGGAAGCTCTCAGAGATCTCTCGGACACACTGCATAGGCTCTACTCTATGCTATTCCTACCTAGAGCATTGCTGCCTTGGCGATGGTATGCAGCAACACTTAGCACTTCTGTAGCTTTTCGTGGGTCGCTCTTAAAGCGCCTTGCAAAGCTGAGCAGGAACCATCATCTCCATTTTGTAGAGAGGGAAACTGAGGCACAAAGAGGGGAAGGGACTTGGCCAAAGTCAAGGACTCCCCATTCAGTGCCCTATCCTCCTGCAGCTCTCTCTGCTTGCTGGCTTTTATAATCATCTGATCCCCCCTGCTTCCTTGCTATATCGATACATCAGAGCCCACCTGCGTGGAATGAGTTTCATATTTCAGTCTGACAATAGACTACATTACCCCCTGACACACCCACACACCTGTGGCATATTTTGCATGTGGTTAGAGAATTCAGAGGTGAAGGGGTTAAATAAAAGCACAGTTCTCCTTGTCTCCATCTTTTCCTCCTGGTGCCCTTTGTTCCTCAGCAACTCAGGCTCCGGGCACCCTTGAACGTTTTTAATATTATTTTAAATGATCTTCAGCAGCAATATTGTCTCCACTTTCCCATTCTCCTCCCCTTCCCCCCCAGCTCCCGCCATCCCTGGGCTGTCAGTTACCAGAGAGCAGCTTGCCTTCTTTTTTTTAATTTAAAACGGAAATGTATTTCACAGGCTGATAGGCACCTTCAGTTCCATCAACTCAAAGATTAAGTACCCAGGGTAATAATAAAATATTTAAACATTTGAGGGGGGAAAAAATGAGCTGTAAGTATTTTGGAGAAGGCAGAGGTTTACGCAGCTAATCCCGCAAAACAACGACATGTGACAAAGCCCTGCAAAGTTCAGGGAGATTCTAATTACTGTGAACTTCAGCTCAGCTGGAAGCTGGACACACCCATTAAACCCAGGGAATTTATCAGTGAGGACAGGAAGCCAAGTATCCTGCCCCCAAAACTAGCCACCCCTTGCTCTAAGGGCCCATGAATGTGTGGCAGGGATTACCTCTTCCCTTTCTGCACTGTGTATGTCAGTTTCATTATTTTTTGCCAAATAGATTTTGATTGGCACCAGATCCGGCCAGTGGTCAGCCTGGTGCAGTACCCTGTTTGACAGTAGCCAGAAACTTTTGAGGAAGAAATTCCAAAGCGGGGAATTATAAAATAGCCTGTCCAGAAAGGAAGTTTCTTCCAAACCCAGTCACTTAAAGGTCGTTTTATGCACTGAAACAAGAGGGATAAGAAGCATCTTCCACCCTACACAGGGCTAGAACCCACAATCCTCAGCTCAGGAGACCAGTGCCCTTTCCATTAAGCTCCCAGGGCTCCACAAAACATAAGGCTGAGTCAAAAGAGATCAAAATCTGAACCTGCCTCCTTGGTGCTGGTCAGCTCTGGGGCTTTTGTTCAGAGTCTTCTCTGATTCTGATGCACTATTTACCTTGGTCCCTTGTTGTTCCACAATGTCCTCCCCCCCCTCAGCATCACACAGACAAACCCACAAAGATTCTTACAACTGGCAGTCTTAGTGTGGGGAGACCTCTGGGCGATGGCAGCTCCCCCCACCCCTCCAAGCATTTCCAGGTTGAAGCTGCTCTTGGGTTTCCATCTGATATAGAACAATAATTCTAGGCAGCAGCTTAGCTTATAAGGGCCCAGTTCTGTTTCCAGTGAAGCCACAGGGAAAAGCCACATGGTTTGCAAAGGGAACAGGGTTGGGTCCTAAGTCACTGAGGGCCCCAATTATGCCTCCAGGTTCCATGCCTAGATCCACCTCTCAAATAGCAAGGCGCTTCAAACACACCTGCAGCAGCACTCACCCACCCGCCCCTTTCACCAGACTCTGAGGAAGGTACTCGGGGGTCCAGGAATCACCCCAGGGGAGGAGAAGACTGGCTTTGGGGGGAAAGGGGTGTGCATCATTTCCCACATCAGCCCCATAGTGCTCAGAGTGGAAATTCCCTGGCTGGAGGCTACATTACATACACTCTCTGTGGCAGGGAATCACGGCTTAATGGGGGTCCCAAAGGCAGCATGGTGCCAATGCAGCTGCACTGCAGGGGAGCAGTTGAGAGGCTCTGGATCTCCAGTGCCATCTCCATTAACCCCTCTCTTCCCACCCCTCATCCCCCATACCCATGTGGATCCAAGGGGAGCCACAGGGTTTGGGGTCTGGCCCCACAGCCCATCCTGGGGGGTTGGGGCAGAGATTCTACGCTGCACCCCCAGCAGGATGGCTGGAGAGAACCTTGCTGAGCTTTCTGCCCCCACTCATGGGGCAACACTGCAGGCATCTGGCCTCAAACTGCACTGTCCAAAACGTAGTCTCCTGCTCCCATGCCGACAGGTGCTCCCTGGTGCATCCTGCTGAGAAGTGGCCCCATGTGGGGGACTGAGCTCTTAGGGCAGGCACTGTCTTTGCAATATGTGGGTTTATTGTGCCCATCCGAACCGGGCCTATGACCTGCAGGCCAGACTCTGATAGAAACAACAGACGCCAGCTCGTGACTCAGCTAACCAGGGGGGGAGCCCTGGGCCCAAGGTCATTACACTAGAGATAGGCCCAACTGCCAACATTGCACCCAAATTGGGATTCTCTGCACCTCAGAGTTGGAGTGGGGGTTTGTTGGGCCCCATGTGCAAAGTTTGGATTTGGATCTAGATGCCAGATGTCCTCCCCTCCCCCAATATATTGGGGTGTTTGGATCCAATTATGTCACTGTTTTATTTATATGGTGGTAGAGCCTAGGACCCCCAGTCCTGGGCCAGGACCCCACTGTGCTAGGCACTTTACAAACACAGAACAAAACACAGTTCCTGGCTCAAAGAACTTCCAGTCTCTGCCTTCCTATAGCACTTTCCATCGGAAGATCTCAAAGTGCTTTGCAAACCTTAGCGAAGACTCTTACCCTCCATTGCAAAGTCAGTCAGTAATATCATCCTCCTCACACAGCGGGGAAACTGAGGCACGTGGCAGTCGATTGACTTGCCTCAGATCACCAGCAGGTCAGGGACCAAATCCCTGTGCCCTATGCTTTAAGTGCAAGACTGCCCCACTGAACCTTTCCCTTCCACATGCAATGCCAACTGACCAATCGAGAGGATCGTTAATGGCTGAGTAATGAAAAGGAGATGTTTGACCATCCTCTGATGTTAAGAGCAGGAACGGAGCAAGAGGGAGGCTCCTTTACATGGTGATACCGGCCTCCCACCCTGCTACTGACACAAACGTGGGTGTCAGCAAGATGTTGGCTGCCAGCAGGAGTCTTGGAAATGCCAATTGTAACTAAAAGCTGTAATTCCAAATGCATCTTTTCAGGGAGGAGCACCTCCCACCAGGGGACCTGCAGCCTGCTGGGCTGCACACGCTGTTTCACATCCCAGGCCCTTTCCTCATGCTTTTACTCCGCTCCTTTCGCACTCCATCCCTGCTCTGTTTCATCGCTAAGAAAGGCGGGAAGCGGAGGTTACAGCACAGGCCTAGAAGACAGGACCTCCTGAGTTCTACTCCTAGTTGTGACACTGGCTCCCTCTGCAGCCCTGGGCAAGTCACTTAACCTCTGCACCGCCTCTGGAGAATGGGAATAAGACTATGTAACTGCACTTTCTCCCTCCAGCTAAGGGGGATGAGTCAAGTTACAGAGGATGGCTGGGAGGATTCACGTTTGTAGAAGAGCTCCACATAATTGCAATAGCAATAGCTAATTTAATTAAGAATAATTAAAGCCCAACTGGAAGGTTTCTAGCAGAGGAGGAGCCATCTTTAAAGGAGGCACTTATTGAATTGCACCCCTGCTGCAAAGGCTGTTGGTCAAGATTGTCAGCTCCTTGGGGCAGGGACGGTCTTTGTTCTGTGTTTGTCCAGCACCTAGTACAATGGGGTCTTGGGCCATGCCTGGGGCTCCTAGGCCCTACAATAACACAAATACTGTAGTGATGAGATTTCATCTTCGTTCTCTTTCTACAGGCTAGAGCAGGGCTCATCTCCGGCTCTTACAGAATAACACTTCCTTCATAATGCAAAAGGACTCGCCCCCTTGGACTCTCCTGGATCTCCTCTGGGAATGAGAAGCCAGGTCAGCTTTAAGCAGTGGTAGGACCGTGGCCCCTGAAGCAACCTGCACAGTCACAACCCTGTCCTCCCCACCTAGCAGGGGGACCTGGTGTTCTGTTGCCAATAAGCATAAGGTCCTGTGTAAAGAAGCAACACTGGTGCATGGCCTGATCTCACAGCCTGGCAGCGAGACCAGACAGGGAAGCCAGTGATTCTGTCCTTAGGCCACAGTGATGGGCACAATTATCCTCATCCAGTGACCGGGCCGGGGAAGGCCCTGCGGTTTTTTCCTTGCTAGGGAGCCAATGAAGCACAGGAGAACATCAGTTTGCCTCAAATCTGCTTTCTGTCCTCAAAGAGAAGTTTAGGTCAAATCCAACAGGATAACCAACTCACCCACTCAGCTTTCTTCAGCATCTGCTCATATTCGGGCCAGGACTGGACTGAATCTCCAAACCCTCTCCAGATAACCCACAACACTCAGCAGCAGCTGACGTTTAAGGGTTAAGTGGAGGGAACGGCAGGAAAAAAGTGATGCCTTAATACCTGGATATGGCAACCCTGGACTCTCCCACAGTTCTAGGGTTCACCATTACACTCATTGCCACAGGAAAACAGATAGTTGACCCCAGCCTAGCACACCGCACACCCAGTCTCCCCACCCACCCGCCTGGGCTGGGCTGGAGGAGGAAGAATCTCTTACACTCTTGCTGTGAATTTCAAAGTATTTTTAGTCCTGCAATAAATAATTCATAGGGAATATGGCCTCAACTACCTGAGCCGAGGAAAAAAAACCTCTCTTAAAAACAGTGATTTGCCAGTTTAATTTCTCCTCAAGGACATTTAAATATACTTTAGGCAGCACTTTGTCCTCACAGCTGCTGATCAGATTTGTTTGCACCTGACACATCACTAACACATAATCAACTTCTCATCATGGCTCAACCATTAGCAGCTCCACAGCTGGTCGAAGTCCCCTCCATCCAGTGGGCTGGCTGCAATGGAAGGAGTCCTCTCTCTCCTTCCATGGCGGATACCCTGCCTACCCTTGTTGTTGTTCCAGCATCCCCCCCAAAGCCAACATCCTGACTGGCAAGCTAGCTGAAGACTCAATGCCACAAGGTGTGCCAAGCACTCTAATCCCAATCCAGCAAAGCACTTAAGCAGGTGGGTTAAGTATTGATTTTAAACGGACCGTTCACCTGCTGAATGTGCTAAAGTGTTTTGCTGGATCGGGTCCAAAATGCTCAGTGCCTTGCAGGAGGGAGCCCTAAAGTGGCAAATGTTCCCACCACCCCACAGCTAGCACCCTGACTGAGATGATAAAGGTAGGTAGATTGACACAAACATAGGAATTAACTCACCCACTGCTGAAATGCATCCAGGGCTAGGCTGGAATGTAGCAGCTGCTTAAAAGCCAAGGACAGACTGAGTGAGAATACTCTCTCCAGTTCTGATTGCAGGGGGAAACTGAGGTCAGCAGAATACAATGATTTCAACTGGAACTTGACCAGACCCTTACTCTTACAAGGCAAGTGCTATGAAATCTTTAATTGCAGTCAGTGGCAGGACCTCCCTCCCCTCTTACATCTCCTATGAAGAGGGGACCTCAAGCACCAAACTGGGATTCTGTTCTGACATGGGAATGGTACATGCCTCCTTACACTGGGAAATTGATCCTCTCCTGACCATTGACTGGAACACCTGGAGTTTGCAACACCATGTCACTGCCATCCTTGACGTTTTAGGACCATTGGCTGTACCATCCATCTTCGATGCCAAGGAGAAGGTTCTTCCTGTAGGCCCAGCTGAACCAGTGCAATCTGCACTGGTTTCTCCACAGCATGAGCAGCATCCCCTGACTCTTGCAGCTACCCCAGTTCAGCCACTCCCCTCAGAATCCAGTGCCTCCTGTTTGGAAGTCACCCCAAAGCCCCTTCTTCTCAACAACAGTTCTGGAGAATGACAGGATTGGTGCTTCAGGAGTCTCTGAACGCACCCGGACAACCATGGCAACAAGGTGCCTGGAGGAGGTGCTGGAATGGATCTATCAGGAACACGTCCTCGTCCGGATGCACTAAGACATCAGGAGGGTGAGCCACTGCACAAACCATTTCAGAAAATCAGAGAGAGGAGCATCCTCTAGCAAATCACCAGGGGAGGGCTCCCCTCCAAGTTGTGACCTGGGCCAATGCTGCTTAGCTTGCCAGAACTCCCTAGAACCCTATTTCCAACGGTCTGGTAGTGCAAACAAATGAAAACAGCAGCAACAGTCCCTAGGCACCTCCACCAACAACTAAACATCTCTTTATCCTGGGAGCTTCTTTAGCTTATGGTGCAGTTTCTCAGTCAATAGCTCCTGTCATTCCCTGGTGATCACATATACATCTTCAAAGGAAGGGAACGGCCATACTGCTATTTTGGAGAAGCGTCCAGTTACAAGGATGCGGACGTGCTGTTGGCTGTGCCTGCCAAGCGGAAGGGGGCTAACCGAATGGATGCATTCCTCCATCCAGAGGTTTCAATGGGCATGCAACCTGCACAGGACTGCAGCTGAGACCCTAGGCCCTGAGGCAGCAACTCTCCCAAGTAAGCCAAAAGGGAGCTCTCTCTCCAGCCAAACCAATGGGAGCCACTGAGCGAAGCCTGTCTCATCGGGGAGCCTGTCCCTGCAGATCTTACAGCCATTGCCAGCAAAATTAATCTCACTTAGTTCAAATCTCACCTGAAAATGTATTCGTTTTAAAAAAAAGCAAAGATGTGCCATCTCCACTGGCCCTGGGAGGGGCAGGTTATGGAGGTGCAAATTCAGTCTGGGGCAGAGTCGGGGGGAGCAGTCCAGGGGACTGGCTGGTGTTGCTCAACAGCCACTTCTCTGGGTGATAAAGTAGCTGCACTGATAAGCTACATTGACTTCAGTGGCTGGATTGAGTGTAAGGGTATAGCTGGGTTGGCACAGCAGGGCCTTGGGGGTGGGGGCAGTTGTGGAGCAGGGGATACTTAAGTTTCTGACCAGGGCACCAAACACGCTCCCCCACCCAAAGCCAACTTTGTGTAAACTTAGCAGATGCCATAACTGTATCCCAGGAAAGACACTTTTTAAGCAAAAGGAGTAAATTAGATCAATCTCTGAAATCGCTGGATGATCTCAGTGGGCATGAAGGGAAGGAATCAGGACTCAAGCTCTATGCCTGGTTCTGTCACTGACTCACTGTGTGATCTTAGCCTCTGTCTCAGTTTCCTGATCTGTAAAATGCAAAAAAATAGTAATACTGTAAAAAATAGTAATACTTCGATCTATTATTATTCACTATTATCAAGATGTCCCTATCAGGAATTAGGGCTCCTTGGTGCAAGGCACTATCCACATACGTGACAGTCCCTGTCCTGAAGAACTAGATCTCTTCATCTCATCAATACCAGCGTGTACCTACCTATTTTACAGGGATGTTGCAAGACTTAATGATCATAAAGTGCTCTGAGATTCTCCAAATAAGGAGTGAAATAAATGCTAATTATGTTTATTTTAAACAGGAAAGGGGTCAAACCCACCTCATTTGGTTTAGTTTTAATGGTATGTACCGCAGCATGAGAGGATGTGATGGGGGCAAATATTGTTGGAGGGGGAGAATGAATTAATAAAAGAAATCAGGAATGGCACACAATAGAAAGACTGATGGTAAAAAAAGGGGGAGGGGGGAGAAATCAAAACAAACTGAACTACCAAAAAACAGCATCAAAGCAACATCTAGGACTGCAGCAAAGCTAAGAAAAACCCAGGAAATTAAAAGCTAATGTTCAGGCCCTGCTCTTTGGCACTGGCAAGACCCTGGGCTTGGGTATTTACATCCCAGGTAGATCTAATTGCATCCCTAAGCACAGAGTGGTGAATACAAGGATAGTTTCCCATCTTGGGTCAGCTTGTGCCTCATCCTTATGGATATTTACACTGGGAGGAGAGGTGGAGAAGAAAAGAGTCATCTTTGCTCAGTTCGCTAGTTTTCGGTTTGGTGCAAGCTGCGGATTTTCTGTTAGTACTAACCCACCCCCCTCCACACACACACCGTAGTCCCTTTAATCCACATTTTAAAAAGCCTCAAAATAAGCATCATGTAAGTACTTATTTAGGGAAATTATTTAAAAGGCAGATTATCAGCCTGAGGGAGGCTGGCTACTGCTGTGTGATGGGTGGCAGGTCAAAGCATGTGGCCCATTTGTGGACAAGGTAGAGACTGGGAGACCAAAGAATAAGTGTCCCCATCTGTAAAACTGGGATAGTAACACCTACCTCCTGCCGGGGAGGGGAGGGGGAGAATAATAGCCCCGAGTCCATTCCCATGGAAGCCAACAAGAGGTTTGCCACTGATTGAAACGGGAGAAAGACTGAGCTTAATGCACTTTGAAGATGAAGACAAGTATCACAAACACGCAAACTCTGGGTCCTGCTTAAAGTACTGATGGTGCCTTTGGAGATCCGAAAGCTCGTTCAGTGTATTCTGCATGATCTGTGGATCCAATAAAAGGTGTCGCATTATCTCTCTTGTCAGCTCTGCCTTAAGAAACAACATGGCTCCAAACATTTTTCCAACCCACTCATGCAAACAGTTGCTCTATGATCATGTTATTGAGCTTAAAGTCCGCAATGGTTATTTCCTTAGGGTCTGCCATGAAAACTTGTATTTACCATCTTGTTAGAACACAGTGTGATTGAGTACAACAGAAACTGAAATAGATGAATGAGGGAAGGGCAACAAATGAAACATGTTCATGCTTTGGGGTTTGCTTTTAAACTAGCAGAAAACAAAACAAAAAATGCCTTCATTTCCTGATATAGACCAAGTGCCTGCAAAATGTCATTTTAAAAGCAACACCCTATTGAGTTTTCCCTATACTTCCACATCCTTAAGCCAGCCAGGTTTGTTTGTTTATTTTAAGAGATGTGATGTGTGAACATTACTGGTATTTTAAGTGTCTCTGTTGTCCCCGTTCCCCCCCCCCCCCCCGCCAAACACTGAATGCTGGGGTCTGACGTGGAGAAAAGCTCTTGCAGACATTTTGACTTTAGGGATTAAATAAAAAAGGGTCCTGCTGCTTAAAAACATCTTAACTAGAGAAACCTCCAAACCGGAGAATGCAAGTGAAAAATGTGCAGTGTTGGGGGGGGAGGGGCGGAAAGAGAGAGTTGTTGATATTTTTAAGTAATTAAATCAATGCAGCCCTCAGGTGAGAAATACTGAGCAGAAGCATGACTGGAGGAGGAAGAGGAGAAGGGGAAAGCCAGGAGGAAGGGGAGACTATTACTATATGCTTGTGGTCATTGCATGGATGAGCGAGAAGGAGCTATCAAGCAGAGCAAATGATGGGAGTCTAGACTGAGCCAAAAAGAGGGAAAAGCTGCAGTGGATTGTAAGTTTTCTCAAAAGGAAGATATTCCAACTTCCCCTCTGCCCCCCCCCCATTTCCCCCCTTACTTTCTTTGCCATTTTCTTCCAGCCCCCCCCCCGGCCCCTTTTCCTTCTCTTGGGACTCCAGATGGGAAATGAGTTGCAATGCATAGACTCCTCTCAGTCAAGCTACGTCTCCTTTCAACCTTGATCTGATATACATTTTCCCCCTTTCTTGCCTAGCTCCTCCTGCAGCAACAGTTGGAGACGGGAAGCCTATCGATAACAATTAGAACCCGGAGCAATAATCATTGCCAGGCAAATGCCAAGAGTGCAGAGGCAACATGGAAATATTTCTCCCCGAGGTTTGGAGCCTCAGACATGCCTCCTTTGCATTGCTCCGGCTCAGACACACGCAGAAATAGGCAGCTTAAAAAGGTCAAATGTGGATTAAGCAAAAATAAATGCGAAGTGTCCTGCCTCATGCGATGTTACGCAAGGTGCTAGATGGGGATGTAAATACTGACAGCGGGATCCATTTTTAAAGGACACATTAAAACCTCATTTTCTGCCACTTAATCGCCTCTTGTCAACGCATTCAACATGGTGCGAGGGATTCAGCCGAGGAAGGGAAGCTAGCCCAGTCCTCCGGAGCGCCAGGCAAAGGGGACCCGAGCAACAGGGGTGCGGGCGGCTGGAGAGAAGAGGTGACGGGGAATCACTGGGGAGGGACCACCGGCCTCGCAGGCTAAGTTCCGCGGACAAAAGTTGCGTCCTCAGGTGTCAGTCCCCTTTGCCGGGCTGGAGCCCTCCCTGCCCGCCCCTAGACGAGCGATCGCTCGCCCAGCCCCAGCCCCGCTTGCCCACCTGAGTCGAGGCAAGAGACCCGGGCCGGCTGGGGCTGGTAGAAAGGCGTCGCGGGTACTTACTCGAGGGTGACCGCGGGCAGCTGCAGCCCCGGCTGGTCAAGGCAGGTCTGGGCGCTCCGGCGTCCCGGGCGCTGTCGCCGTTGCTCGGGCTGGGAGCTTCCAGCTCGTCTCCTCCTGGGCTGGGAGCAAGTGCCGGGCTCGCCGTCCCTCCTCCCCAGCAGGGGCTCAGGCGGCGCGGGCTGGCGGCGGCGAGGGCTCGCTGGGGCGGCCGCCTCCCCGCGGCGGAGCAGCAGGCGCAGCCCTCGGGGGGGCCGGAGGGCTCCTCATGGCGGCGGTGGGGGGCGGGGGAGCCCCACGGCTCCACGTACAGGGACGGGGGTGGCTGCGCGCCCCGGCCGGTTGCAGGGGTCCCCGCCCGAGCCGGGGGCGATGGGGCGGGGCGGGCTGACGGACGGGGGCAGATGATCCTGCCTCCAGCCCCCTGCCGCTGCCCGCCTCCGCCCGCGCGGGACCCGCTCCAGCCCCCGCCCCACGCGCGCTCGTCTCCCGCGCCCTGCCCCGTGCGCCCCGCGAGCCACGAGACCGGCACCGTCAGGGGGCGCGGGGGGGGGGCTCTGCCCCTCCCCTCGGGGCGCTCCAGCTCCCCCGGCTCTGCCCCCTCTCCGCCTTCACTTACTGTTCCCTGCCCCCGCCCCTCACTCCCTCTGCCCCAGTCCCCCCCACCAACTTTGGCCCAAACTCCACCCCGGCAACTCAGGGGAGTCCGACGGGGCAGGAGCCTGGCCCTTTAAGGGAGCCCTATTCCCCTTTCCCTGGCCGGGGGAGGGGGCGGGGCCGCTAGCGGGCGGGGCTCGGGGGCAGCTGGGGGCGGGATGACAGGCCGCGAAGCTCTGGCCGCCCGCAGCCTCCAGCTGTCGCTGGGGCCCAGTATTAATGGTCAGCTGAGCGCGTGGTGCATAACCGAGAGAACATTTTACAAAAACACCTGCAGAGGAAGGAAAAACCCCACTGGGGTGGGGGGTTAAGGGATCCCTTCCCCAGGGCTCGGGGTTTGCATGGCCCCAACTTTCTGGTTTAAAAGAGCTTTGCTAGGCTACGAAATAAACCCTGCTCCTCTGCGTGAGAGGGGCAAGGTGCAGTTTTAGGCAGGGGAGGGGGCTTTGCCAGCCTTCACAGCACCCCTCTCCCCCCTGTTATTCCCCACACCAGAGCTGGAGCAGTGAGGCGCAGAGAGGCTGTGGGCCAGAGTCTGCGAGCACCTGCCCCCTCGCAGGGCTGGCCCTAGGGGATCAGTTTCCAGAAGGCCTGGCTCGGAGTGGTGCTAATGCCAACAGGAACAGAGGGTGGGCTGCCCCTCTCAGGATCAGATTGCAGTGAATCCCTGGCCCAGGAGGGTGTAGAATTTAGGAGCCCCTGGACCCCAGCCTGGGGTTCAGCCTACAAAGGCGTCAATATAGTTTTTCACTTGAGGCACTAGCCTGGAACTAACGAGTTCTGGGGTCATGTGGTGGTTCTGCCATAGGCTTGCTGTGTGGGCAAACCACGCAAGGCCACCTTTTCGCAAGAGCTCAGCGTGCAACATGCACTACACCTGCTGAGCGCTTCTGAAAATCTGGCTGTTTATCTGGGTGCCTAAGTGGGAGCTGAGCTCTTTTGAAAATCTGGCCCCAGTTGTGGGTGCAGAGCTCTTTTGAAAATGTCATCTTTAATCTCTCTCTGGGCCCCAATTCCCCATCAGTAAAATGAGGCAAATACTTCCTTCTCCGATCCTGGGTGTGTCTCATCTATTTATATTTGTACATTATTTAGGGCAGGGACTACATCTTACTATGTATTTGTACAGCACCTAGCACACTAGGGACTCATTCTCACCAGAGGCCTGAAAGTGTTATCAATAATGACCCTCATGCCTTTCTGAGAAAGAAAGCTAAAAATAAAAGGTTAAAGCCTTGAAGCAATGAAATAACTTTTTAATATCTCAAAAGATGTACAAAGATTTCCAATATGCTTTATTTCAGTTTTTTAAAATCCACCCACTGACTCATATACGTGAAGTCTGTGACAATAAGAACGTACAAATACGATGTAATATGATCAGGTTCATAATCTCAGCTGGTATTGTGCACAAGCCAAGCTTCACTTACGTTTCTCAGTCACACACCAGTTCATAAAAATGAGATTCTGTTCTGGTTAAAACCGATAAGGAAAACACACAGAGAAGACTACTGAGAACATCATTGGGTCCTGAAAGTGACACCTGGCATTTCAAGAGAGACAGCAGCTTATGTAATGACCCTGACTCTGTTAGTTAACTATTCGCTGTCTAAACTAGACTCTGACACTCTCATAGGAAACAACCTATTCCTGGGGAATTGTTGCTGTAACAAAACTGCTTGTAACAGCTGGAGAAACTGTGACTAGCCACAGTGACCTTTGAATAGTTTCAGGACTTTACACTAGCCAACAAGTTAAAAACAGTTATTGTGGCATTAAAGCTCTGAGCTAAAACCATCAACACCAAGAGAAATAGCATTCACTCCATCCTTAATCCGCAGCGCTGAACCAGGTGGTGTTGTAAAACATCTCACTAGGCATCTTTGAGTGCCTTTGACACTCTGGCTCACTGGGCTTGATCCCATTGAAGTCAAAGCGATGGTTTGTATTATCATACTACCCAGGAGCCCTAGTTATAGAGCAGGACTAATTTAAATTCTTTCACTTTAACAATTAGCAGGAATATAGAAGCCTGTTATGCATATTACAAGTAGCTATTGCAGGGGCCTGGATTCCTCTAACTGAAACCATGAGACACCCAGATTAACAGATGCTGCTGCATGGTATTTTCTTTCTTTACTTTTTAGGGAACAAGCTTAAAAAGGGTCATTGGTGCCTAAAATCTTTGCAAAAGTAAAGGGTTTTACAAATGAAATGGTTTCATGATTTATTTTATTTCAATGAAAATATTGTTTCTATTGGCTGGATTTGCTCTCCCCCGCAGCGTTGGCAACCCGAACATCATCACATGGTGGAGTCAGTCCCAAGGGTTTAACCTTCCCAAATAGCATATCCTAGGAACTGTATGTTGTTAGTATATACCAAATATTTACTTTTTCCATATCAGATTCCCCTTTTCTGTACCAGAAAGCCAGGCTCCCCATTTAGTAATATGGGGTGGTTATGACCCCCTCCCATCTGTTTGCAACCCCTTGGTTGAGAAGGCAAGGCATATACAATCAAACACAATACATTACAGTCTACATTTAAAAAAAAAAAGAACAAGAGGTACAGAAACTGCTGCTTGTGATGCTACATGGCAGAGTAAATAAGGGCAGTTTTGGAATCCCCAGTCCTTTGTTAATTTCCCAGCCTTCACATTAAATGCAAGTACCTTCCATTAATGCAATGTCATTGGTGTGTTTAACTGCCTGTGCTTTATAGGGGCAGATTCAGTGCAGCTCTGTACCCAAAATGGACAAGAGCTCAGGTGATCTGAAAGGGCTAAATTCTCGGCTAGGTCAAATTGCCATAGCGAGGCACCAATTTACACCAGCAGAGAATTTGGCCCAAAGTCTGGCTCTGTGAGGAGAGCCCACTGTCCAACCCATTCCCCTTAGAGAGAGGGTGAAAGAACAAACCACATCACAGATGTTAGTCCCATTGCCTAACAGAGTACTGGAAGGCACTCAGATGCTACACTGATGATCAGTCACAATATAAGAACCTCTGCAGAACAGAACAGCGTGAGGCAGCTAGCAGACAGACGGGGAAACCAAGGCTGCAACAAAACTAATTGTCACCTCATCTCTCTTGCTAAGGGTATGTCTACACTACGAAATTAGGTCGAATTTATAGAAGTTGGTTTTTTAGAAATCGGTTTTATATATTCGAGTGTGTGTGTCCCCACAGAAAATGCTCTAAGTGCATTAAGTGCATTAACTCGGCGGAGTGCTTCCACAGTACCGAGGCTAGAGTCGACTTCTGGAGTGTTGCACTGTGCGTAGCTATCCCACAGTTCCCGCAGTCTCCGCTGCCCATTGGAATTCTGGGTTGAGATCCCAATGCCTGATGGGGCTAAAACATTGTCGCGGGTGGTTCTGGGTACATATCGTCAGTCCCCCGTTCCCTCCCTCCCTCCGTGAAGGCAAGGGCAGACAATCGTTTTGCGCCTTTTTTCCTGAGTTACCTGTGCAGACGCCATACCATGGCAAGCATGGAGCCCGCTCAGGTAACCGTCACCGTATGTCTCCTGGGTGCTGGCAGACATGGTACTGCATTGCTACACAGCAGCAGCAACCCATTGCCTTGTGGCAGCAGACGGTGCAATAGGACTGGTAGCCCTCATCGTCATGTCCGAGGTGCTCCTGGTTGCCTGTGTGAGGTTGATCAGGAGCGCCTGGGCAGACATGGGCGCAGGGACTAAATTTGGAGTGACTTGATCAAGTCATTCTCTTTAGTCCTGCAGTCAGTCCTATTGAACCATCTTATGGCGAGCAAGCAGGTGATACGGATTGCTAGCAGTCCTATTGCATCATCTTCTGCCAGGCAGGCAAGAGATGAGGATGGCTAGCAGTCCTATTGTACCATCTTCTGCCGAGCAGCCATGAGATGTGGATGGCATGCAGTCCTTCTGCACCGTCTGCTGCCAGCCAAAGATGTAAAAGATAGATGGAGTGTATCAAAACAAGAAATAGACCAGATTTGTTTTGTACTCATTTGCAAACCCGCCCCCCTCCCCGCCCCCTGTCTAGGGGACTCATTCCTCTAAGTCACACTGCAGTCACTTATAGAGAAGGTGCAGCGAGGTAAATCTAGCCATGTATCAAACAGAGGCCAGACTAACCTCCTTGTTCCAATAAGAACAATAACTTAGGTTCACCATTTCTTATTGGAACCCCCCATGAAGTCCTGCCTGAAATACTCCTTGATGTAAAGCCCCCCCCTTTGTTGATTTTAGCTCCCTGTAAGCCAACCCTGTAAGCCATGTCGTCAGTCGCCCCTCCCTGCGTCAGAGCAACAGCAAACAATCGTGAATCTGAATTGAGAGTGCTGTCCAGACCAGTCACAATGGAGCACTCTGGGATAGCTCCCGGAGACCAATACTGTCGAATTGTGTCCACAGTACCCCAAATTCGACCTGGCAAGGCCGATTTAAGCCTAATCCACTTGTCAGGGGTGGAGTAAGGAAATCGATTTTAAGAGCCCTTTAAGTCGAAATAAAGGGCTTCATCGTGTGGACAGGTGCAGGTTTACATCGATTTGACGCTGCTAAATTCGACCTAAAGTCCTAGTGTAGACCAGGGCTAAGTCTCCCCCCAGCACCGGGATGTCAAGTGAGTTCTGAGATGAGGTCAGGCTTGACAAAGCCTTGGCTGGGATGATTTGATTGGGGATTGGTCCTGCTTTGAGCAGGGGGTTGGACTAGATGGCCTCCTGAGGTCCCTTCCAACCCTGATATTCTATGATTCTATGAGGGCCAAGTTAACCAGTGTCAGTCAGGGGCCCCGGGGTAGAAGTGAGGAATTCACTGACAACAGGCACTGTGCAGCCTTTCCTGGCTGTAGAGTGTGTGTCCGTGAGTCCCAGAGTTAAACGCTGCAGTTAAAGACAATTAAGGGCTTAGTAACTAGAGATGGGTAGGAATTTTCCAGCGAAACATTTTTTTCCATGAGAAAATGCGAATGCACCAAAACTAAAACCATTCATGGGAAAGGGCCCGTTTCAACAAATCTCTAAAATAGTCTAAAATATTTTGACATTCAAAATTGCCGAAACAGAATGTTTTGACATTTTCAAAACAAAAGAGTTCTAGTTTTCAGGTCAAAATGACTATTTTTTCATTGAAAATCCCCCCGCCCGCCTCCAAAATTTCAGATCAGATCAGTTGGCAAAAATATGAGATGGACTTTTCCTCCAGATTCAGGATTGAGATTATTTTTTTAAAAAAATTCTAATTCTCCAAGGGGAGGAGAACAGTTTCCTGGCCAGCTCTAGTCATTACCAAATAAATTCATTTGAGACCCCCCCCCTTTCCCCCACATCACACCCCTCTATGCATCCCACATGGCCAGTCACCTCCCTTCCTTTGGTGAGTTTTCCCTGCACCACTGCCCCATTTTGGGCATACTTTCCCCCTTCTCAACATTGTTTTCCCCTCTGCCTTTTGGGGGTTCCCCCCCTGTGGATGATTTCCATCCCTGGGAGGGGAAAGAAACAGCCCTTTCCTGACACTATGGGGCTGGAAAGAAGTTCTCCCCTCTTCTCGGAGCCCGTTAAAGCAACAGAGACAACAAGTGAGGCAGGAGAGGACAGAGCCTCCTCTGGGCCCCGGGATGCTGTGTGTTATGGCATTGCAGCCTGGACAGGGAGGAGCTCAGGTGCCTGGGCCCCATCAGGTACCAGCTCCCTCCTCAGCTCCACCCACTCTAGCTTCTGCTCCTTCCAGGCTGTGTTGCAAGAGGCTGGCACTGGCAGATTCAGGTTGGATCCCTCTATTCATTCCAAAGGGAGCTCCAGAGTGGAGGGAAGGGTGCTGGGGTGTCAGATCCAGACTCTGGGCTGTAGGTTTGGCAGCCCAGGTCCTCAGCTGCTGCTTGTGTGCCTGCTCCCTCTACCACCACTCAGCTGCTGACCTTGCCAGAGCTGAAAACAGACTCTACTGTTGTTTTGCCAATTGCAGCTGTTCAAATATTCATCAGCCCCCCTACAATCACGAAAATGGCTTAAAATAATAAGCTTTGTTTTACATATATATTTGGGGCTCTTTTTCTTTGCCCTGTGATTTCTAAGCCTTTAAGGTGTACCCAGGTCACATTTACAAACTTTTCTCCACCACCATGAGAGCTAAAAACTTCCTTTTTAAAAATCAGAGGAAAGCAGAGATGCACATGTAGTCACATGACTCCTGGAGCTGCAGCTTCAAGAAAGACCAACCTCAAATATCCTGAGACTTTTGTTAAATGATCAGAGTTGGCAACACTGCCAATGGGCCCTTGTACTGCTCCTCCTCCTTGAAGGGAAGAAACAGAGGATCACCCAGGCTGTGTAATACAAGGGAGCAAGTGCAAGGTGTGGGGAAAGCATCCAACAGCCAAAGTGCAGAAGAAAGGAGAGAAGCAGCATTATCATCCAGCAGCCAATGTGCTGAAAAGGACATTGCCCTCCAGGACCCAGCAAGCAAGCAGGTGGGGCAGGAAGGGACGGGCATGGGGGTGTTTAGCAGCCAGCGACCAGAGATGGGGGAGAAGGGAGCAGTGACAGAGCGAGTGGAAAGGAGATTCACGGAAGAGACCAAGGGGTGGGGAAAAAAATAAGGAAGGAGCAAGGGCCAATGAGGCAGAGAAGAGAGTAGATGGAGAAGTCGAGGAAGGAAGGAATTAATGGGACTGGACAGACACGGAAGAAGAGAACGAAAAGATACAGGGGCTGGAGAAAGAAAAGGGGATTGAGAGATCAGGAGAAATTAGACTAAGGCCTGGTCTACACAACCCGGTTAGGTCAACCTAAGTTGCCTTGCGTCGACCTAGCTATGGAAGTGTCTTCACTTAAATTTGGCTCCTATCAGCATAAGTACCTCTCTACACCGATTTAACACCACCATCTCCCCAAGAGGCGTAGGGTCACAGTCAATATTATTAGGTTGATGGAGAGTCAGCGTAGACACTCGACTGTTACCAGCTCTCAGGAGCCGTCCCACACTGACAATACGATCCATACAAGCGCTCCTGGTGAGGACTGCACCGCCAACACAAGAAGCCAACTGTGTGCACACACAAGTCACGAGCAATTTAATCACTGTGGTGGCTGTATGCTGACATACGTTAGGTCAACGTAATTTTGTAATGTAGACATGGCATGAGAAACAGATGGGGAAAGGTGGAAGAAAAGTAAAGCCAGGTCATATACTGCAGCTGGGAAACAGACACAGACCCGATGGCAGAGTCAGGAATAGCACCCAGGTCTCCCGACACTCAGTTGAGTGCCTTATACACTAGGTCACACCACCTCCTTGCTGCCTGCATAACTCCTAGTGACCCCAATCAGCATTATTCACTTACCAAGAGGAAAATATGCCCCTTTCTTGCAAAGTGTTGTCCTAAAGTAACACTTTGAAGGTGTGATTTTTAGCAGGGGATTCTAATGGAGACCCTTTATAGATGGTCTCACGGTGGTTCCTTCTCCTTGTTACTGTGAATACAGTGCCCGAGTCCCTTAGACAGATGTTTCCACCAATGAATTCAGAGAACTTGAATTTTAAATGACTGCTGCTCTGTGTGAGCTGGGGAAGGAAGAGGATGGCAGAGGTGAGAGCGTAACACACCCAATTTGGGAATGTAATCAAAACAAAAACATCAAGTCACTTTCAGAGTTCTGTGGCCTGTGTTATACAGGATGTCAGACTAGGGTCAGGGGTTCTCAAACTTCATTTCACCGTGACCCCCTTCTGACAACAAAAATAACTACACAGCCCCAGGAAGAGGGACCGAAGCCTGAGCCCACCCAAACCCTGCCGTCTTGGGTGGGGGTGGGGAGGGGCAAAGCCAAAGCCCGAGCCCCACCGCCCTTAGGGCGGGGGACAAACCCAAAGCCTAAAGGCTTCTGCCTCAGGCAGGGGATCTGTAAACTGAGCCCTGTCGCTCAGGGCTTGGGCTTTGGTCCCAGACGGTGGGGCTCGGGCTTTGGCTTTAGCCCCAGGCCCCAGCAAGTCTAAGCCAGCAATTTGTACCCACCTGCAGGAGTGAATCTAGTCTGTGAGTAGCCAGAACCTCCAAATGCTTTATCTATTTTATGCTGTAGCTGTGTCATCCCGGAGTATTAGAGACACAAGGTCATATCTTTTATTGAACCACCTTCTGATGGTGAGAGACAAGCTTTCGAGCAACACAGAGCTCTTTCCCACATGACCCATATAAGCTTGTCTCTCTCACCAAACAGAAGTTGGTACAGTAAAAGATATGACCTCACCCACCTTGTCTGTCTATCTTAGGCACTTGTAGGGCATCCATTACCGTATGTGACAGGGTCGGGCCAGATGGCTCTAGGAGAGTAATTTTTTTTTTTAAGCAAAAGATGTTTTTATTTGCATAACACACTTACAAAGTAAAAACAGCAGCATATGCAATGTGTAACACAGCAACCAATCACAATTGTTTTCTCATTAGCTTCAGGGGAGGGAAGTGTTCAAGCTTGCCTGGGCCCAGAGCGGGGGGCTTCCTCGACGCTCGTGGTCTTCCACCCTTCCAAGTTACCTGGCGCCACGCCCGAGTGTCACCAACAATTCCCTCCTCTGAAAGCACCCAACAAGAGGGGCAGGCTGTGGGGTGGACAATCCGGGGGAGCACGTGCACCCACGTGTGAAAGGACCCCTCTAGGGTGGTGGTGTCCGCAGCAGCAATGGCTGGGGCTGGGGTCCCTTACTCTCTCCCCCAATCAAAGGGTCAGACAAAGGGAGCCGGATGGGGACACCGAGGAGAGAACCTCAGACAGGGCCCACTGCTCCTCAAAAGCATCAAGGGAGTCGGTGGACGCCGCCCAGAGGAACTCCGCCCGGATACGTGAACGGATCGAGGGTCGGAAAACAGCCCCACAGTCACAGGAAACTCCATCAGCCAACCTCCTCTCTCTGGTTTTATAGATGGCTGTTTTAGCCAGGGCCAGGAGGAGGTTAACTAGGAGATCCCGTGACTTTGTGAGGCCGCGGATGGGGAAGTGCATAAATAAATAGGTGAAGGGAAAAATGCAACCAAAAACGTAATAGGAGATTTGTGAGGAGCTAGAACAGGGGCTGCAGCCAGGCGCACTCCAGATATACGTGCACCAGGGTTTCCCTCACACCACAAAAGGGACAAGTATCTGGGATGGGGGTGAACCGCACCAAGTACGTGCCCGTGCTCACAGCTCAGTGAAGGAGCCGCCAACTGATGTCCCCGACGGGCCTTGGAACTAAGGTGGAATACAGGCTGGCCCACCGGGGCTGCTCACCCTCCAAAGGTGGCTGAAGGTCTTGCCACTTTGTGTCGGGGCGGGACACTAGGGTGAGGGCGTGAAGGGTGTGGAGCGCGAGCGTGTATAGATGTTTCCTTGGCGTGGTTTGGAAGCGTACCGGCTGCAGTTCATGCAGCTGGCTCGCAGTGAAGGGGGGGGGGGGTCAATTGGATCTGCGGGGCAGGGGTCCAATTAAAAAGTCTGGCGGGCCTGAGGTAGAGGGTGGGCGGGGCGTGCCCTCGAGCAGGACCCGGTCAAGGTAAGCTCGAGCAGCGGGCGGCAAAGCGGCCTTCACCTCCTGAAGTACACGCCGAGGGGTACGAGGTCTGGAGAGCCCCATGCGCCGGGCAAGTGTCAGAGGATCCAGCCAGTCTCCCTGGTCGTAGTCCAGGAGGTCTCTGACTCTCGTGACTTCTGCCAGGATCAAGCTCTGGCACACCGAGCGGGACTCTGCCACCTGCACACGGAGCTGGGGGTTGTGTAGCAGGGGCTCAGCAAGGAGATCTACCGTCTCGGTGGCCGCCACGGAGCTGGTCGTTAAAAACAGTTTCCAAGTCCGAAGGAGGTCCTGGTAGAAGACCAGCAGCCTGGAGAGGTCTCACGGAAGACCTCCCGGACAGAGATAAAAGAGCTGCCGATCATATCGGAGCCCTTGGAGGCGTGCGCCAGTGTGCTCCACGCCGAACTGCCTGCACCATAGAGGAGCCTCTGTAGGGCCTGGAGGCGGAAGACACGGACCTGAGTGTGTAGACACTTCAGGCCCTGTCCTCCTTCCTTCAGGAGTAGATGAAGGACCCCTACAGGGGCCCAGTGCGTTCCTGACCAAAAGAACCCCAGAATCGATGTCCGGAGGTTGGTCAGGAAACCTGGGGCCGGGACCAGGGTGTTGAGCTGGTACCAGAGCATGGACAGGACTAGTTGATTAAACACCAGCGCTCTTCCTCAGAGGGAGAGACATCGGAGTAGTCCCGTCCATTTCCGGGAGCCGCTCTATCACCCCGCCCTCTAAATTTTGCCAGTTCTCCGGCGGAGAGGGATGCGTGGCAGAAAGGTAAACGCCGAGGTAGAGCAGCGGACCCGCGCTCCACTGGATGGTCTGAAGCGCGGGTGGGAGGGAGCTCACCTACCGCCAAGCCAGAGCTCTTGACCCGGGCAGAGGAGGCTGCCGAATAGATGGCCTGGCAAGCCTCCACCCACGCCAAGTCGCCGGGGTCCTGGATCACGAGGAGCACATCATCAGCGTACGCCGACAGGTCCAGCCGCAGCTCCGGCTCCCGCAGCACCAACCCTGTCAACCTCCTGCGGAGGAGACAGAGGAAGGGTTCGATTGCCAGAGCGTACGGCTGGCCCGAGAGGGGGCACCCCTGCCGTACTCCTCGCCCGAAGCTGACCGGTTCGGTCAGGGTCCAGTTGAGCTTAACCAGACACTCTGCGGAAGCATACAGCACCCGAAGAAAACCCACAAACTGGGATCCGAAGCCAAACGCCAGCAGAGTACTCAGGAGGTACCCGTGGTCCACCCTATCGAATGCCTTCTCCTGATCTAGGGACAGGAGGGTGTAGCCAGACAGCCAGCGCCCCCCCCCCCTCAGACCAGCATTGCTGGAAACACACGGGAGCCAAAACACCAGGGCACTCAACATAAATTCCAGCACAGCCTTTGAAGCTGTGAGAAGCACAGGTGTGCTGCGACAATGTGCCTCTGGGAACATATACAACGATTAGGCTCACAGCAGGCAGAGGCGCTGTGACAGACATGGCTCTTAGCCCCTACTAAAACAGCATGACGCACACACACCAACATCCTAGGTGGGAAAATATTTACCCTGATAAAAGAAATGTCCAGTAGTCGAAACTTATTGTTTCTCCCTTGCAAGTGTGAACTACTCTTGCGAGAGCTGGTGTCACCCCGACAGACCAGCCCCAATTTGGCATAGAAAGGAGAAAGAGAATAAAGGAGTACAGAGGTATAAGTAGGGGACCTACAGCACCATGATTTTTGAGTGCTTTTCACTATCTATCTGCTGGTCAGATAAGTGACAGCCTCCCAAGGCTTCTGCAGCTAAGAGGGTCCCTAAACCTTGTCCCTTATTCGTCTTTCCGCGGAATTGAGTGACTGATCCTGGCTTGGCACCGCTGGAATCGAGAGATGCAAGGAGGGTAAGAAGCACCCACACCTGATCTCCTATCTTTAGTGTACATATATTTTGAAATAGAGCTCTATACTTTGTTTCTTTCTTTGGGATTGTAGCTTCAGTTTTGTAACTTATTTGTGTGTGTAACATCTCTACATTTAAATAAGTAGGCACTAGCAATGTTGTAACCACATGATTAGAATCTAGTTTAATAAATTTTGGTAACCATGGTGCATAAGCCTGACTTGTTTCTCTGGTTTACTGTAAAGCAGCCAACACAATTAAAGAACCTCAGCCGTTTTGGCTATAAAGCCTGGCCATGAGGTGAGAGTACTAAGAGCCTAGCGTTGAGTTGTGCCGCCTCCACGGGGCAAACTCTTGGGGCACCTGTCAGTCAATCCTGACTGCCCGCTGCGAAGGAGCTCTGAGCTCTAGCAGTTAAAGTCACGGGTGTTTAGGACCTTGGGGCATCCGTCAGCCTAGCCCGGGCTGCCCGCCGCGAAGGGACAGTGCGTCCTAGCGGTTAAAGTCACGGATGGTATAAAACGGGCATAGCTGGCACCTCACCAAACATCCCTGGCCATCGGCTAACAGAGGGTGAACGACAGACCGTCTCTACGCCCGAGTTCCAAAAGGTCCCGAACCAGAAATAGGTTATCAAAGATACTGCAGTCCGGGACGGTGTAGGTCTGGTCTGGGTGGATCACGTCCGCCAGCACAGACCCTAGCCGCAGCGAGATTGCTTTCGCTACCATTTTGTAGTCTGTGCTGAGGAGCGAGACGGGACGCCAATTTCGTAAATCGCGGAGATCCCCCTTCTTCGGCAATAAGGCAAGCACAGCTCGCCTGCACGAGAGGGGGAGGACCCCGCTCTGCAGAGACTCGGCCCAGACGGTGACTAGGTCTGGGCCGAGGACGTCTCAAAACACGCGGTAGAACTCCATGGTCAGCCCGTCCATGCCTGGAGACTTATTAGTGGGCATACGACGGAGGGCTTCCGAGAACTCGGCCAGAGTGAGAGGCAACTCTAGCAGGTCTCGGTCACTCGCGCTGATTGTAGGGAGCTCCTCCCAAAGCACTCTGCAAGCGCTTGGGTTGGTTGGATCCAGGGAGAAAAGACTTGCGTAGAAAGCTCGGGCCCTCCCGCACATCTCCGCCGGTTCCTTGAGGGGGGTGCTGTCTTCTGCCAGGAGGCAGGTGACGTGTTTCTTGGCCCCCTTTGTTTTCTCCAGGGCATAGAAGAAGCGGGAGCCGCGATCCATCTCCCAAAGGAGGCGGATGCGGGATCGAACAAAGCGCCCCGGGCCCGATGGTCCTCGAGGGCCCGGAGCTCCTCCCGCTTCTCCCGGCATGCTCCGCAGAGGAGCGGGTCTTCGGGGTTGGCGGCCGGACGCCTCTCCAGCTCTAAGACCTCCCGTTCCAACTGCTCTATCGCCGCATTTCTCCGTCGGCTGGTGCCCTGGGTGTAGTCACGGCGGAAAAGCCGGGTGCGCACCTTCCCCAGGTCCCATCATCGCCGCGCCGAGGGAAAGGCACGCCGCTGCCCTCGCCAGGCCAGCCAGAATTCCCGGAAGGACGTCACGAAGCCCTCATCCTCCAGCAGGCTGTTGTTAAAATGCCAGTAGGCCGGCCCCAGCCTCTCTGCACAGAGGGAGGCTGTCACGGTGGCTAGGTGATGGTCAGAAAGTGGGGCCAGCCGAATGCTGGAGGAGTGGGCTCGTGAGAGATGGAAGCGTGATAGATAAATGCGGTCCAACTGGGAGTGGCTCGACCGATGGGCTTCCACCCGGACAAAGGTGAATGTGGAAGTGTCATCCGGGTGGTGGTCACGCCAGATGTCCACTAGGGAGTGATGTTCAACTATCTCCCGGAGGGTGTCCGCGGCGGCTGGGCACTGCTCAGTCCCCGAGCGGTCTCGCTCCTCGAGGGTGGTATTAAAATCCCCTCCCAGGACCAGGCACTCGTGAGAATCTAAGGTGCCGAGGAAGGCGGACGCCTGCTGATAGAATTGCAGCGGCTCCGGGCCTGATGTCAGGGCATAGACGTTAATAAGTTTAACCACGAGCCTCTCTATACGGACCCGGAGATGCAGCAGGCGACCCTGCATGGCCTCGGCGACCCCAAGCACCTCAGGCCGTAGGTTGGGGGAGAACAGGGTTGCCACTCCAGCCTGCCGAATCGTGGAATGGCAAAAGTAGACCCTGTCCCCCCACTCCAGCTGCCAACTATCTTCGGCGGTCGGATCCGTATGGGTCTCCTGCAGGAAAATCACAGAGTACCCTCCCTCCCGAAGGAAGGAGAGCACCTGGGACCTGCGGAGAACCATCCTACAGCTCCGGGTATACAACGTTGCGATGATGAGAGGTGTCATGGGGAGGGCCGGGGGGGATCCTCACTGGCAGGGACGCTCGCATCTCCCAGGGGGCCGCGCAACAGTCCCTGACCCATCCCGTAGGTGAGTAATTGGTCACGGAAGACATGGACCTGCCAGTAGGCCGTGGCATCCTGCTTCCCCGTCCCTTTACCTTCCCCCATGAGGGCCCTTGTGGCCCGGAGGATTTGAAAAAAATCCCCCCATCGCTGGAGAGCAAGCTGTACCTTGTTGTGGGAGCCACGGACATCCTCTAAAAACTTCCGCAGCTCTCCTCGCAGCTCATGGTGGGGTGGGGTTACAGTTTCCCGGTTGTTCCCTGGCTGGGCCTTGGTGCAGCCCCGTGGCCCACTAAAATGGGCAAGCAGGGTGCGGACCCCCGCGGGGTGCCTGATGGGCTGGAGCTTCTAGGCCCGCCTCAAACCCTGGGGCAATAGGGGATGGTGGAGGGAAAATAGCAGCTCCTAATGGGTCGGGGCAGGAGAACACAAAGGCCGCTCCCTGGGGGTCATCAGTTGGAAAAGGGAAGGAGACAGCCCCGGGGGCGGCGATAACATTGCAGGAGGTAGACTGGATAGGGGTAGGGGTAGGGGCAGGGGCACGGGCACGGGCAGAGGCAAGGTTCTGGGTTTCGGGAGGCAAGCAGCTGGATGGTGGCGCCTCCCGATCAGGCTCGAGGGTTAAGGGGGTGGGGAGGGAGCTCTCAGTGACAATGGGCGCGGGCTCTATGGTGGATTTAGCGGCTACAGCATCAGGAGGTGGATTATCTTCTGTTGGGCCCCCGCCCAGGAAGGAAATCGATTGCTCCGCACCAATGGGGGGTGCCCCTGGCAGCTCGTGTCCCAGCCGCGTGGCGCCGGCTGTCACCTGAGCAGGCTCGGTGGTCGTCAGCGGGGTGCCATCAGCCGCTGGGTCGGTGGAGGAGTCCAGGGGCCCCTCAGAGGTGGGAGCAGAAACAGCAGTTAGGGGGAGGGAGCATGGGGAAAAGAGGGGTGGAGTGAGGTTGCCCAAATCGAGGTTTGCTGGCAAAAGGTCGTCCTCCCCCTGGGCGACCGGGGTCAGATTTAGGGCCTCGATCTCCTCGAACATGGAGGAGAGGACACTTTCTGTCGCCCCGGGGTTCTCCCCGCTGGCCCCCGCCACGACGGTTGCCTCGGGGTTCACGGGGGCTTCGGGTAGTGTCAGGACAGAAGGGGCTTCCTCAAGGGTCTCGGAGGGGAGGGTCTCCCGTGGAGGGGAGACACTACCTTCCGGTGCTACCACGTCTTTCCCAGCTGACACCGGTGGATGGGACGCACTCGTGGGCAAAGCGGAAGGTTCGGCATCGGTGCCCCCCTTCCTGGTCTTCCAGGGGGCCTCCGCCTCGGGTAGATGAGGCGGAGCTCAAGCCTTCCGGTTTCCTCGCTTCCCCTGGACTAGGGCCCAGCCCTCCATGGCATCATCTGGGGGCTGGTTAGCAGGGGTCGTATCAGGGGGTAAAGGCGATGGCTCAGGGGCTTGGGGGGGTGACGGTGGGGCGGCATAAGGGAGGGAGGATTCTCCCTGGGGCAGGCTCTCTCCCATGCCTGGTGGTATCTCTGCTACACCCTCCTCCATAGGCCCTGCCAGATTGTCAGCAGCGAGGGCGGGGCTCTCTCGCTCATCTGGGCGTTGTAGGGGAGGTGCCCCTTAGGCCTGAGCGGGAGAAGTGGTGGTCCGAAGAGGAGGGGGGGCAGGTTCGGGTATCGGGCGGCCAGGGGCATTGGCAATGACGGGGCCAATGTCCTGCCAGGTCTCGGGGATCCCAGGTGCCCCTCCTTGCCGGGCTAAGGGGCAGTCCCTCCAGAGAATGCCCTGATGCCCGGCAGAGGTAGCACCGGGCTTCCCCCATGGAGAAATACACCCAGTAAAGGGCCCCCTGGTGGGGGACTAGGAAGGACCCCTCGAGCGCCTCTCCGTCATGAGCCGCCGACGGCAGTAGAAGCTGCACTTGCCGGCGGAAGGAAAAGATGTGACAGAGGTTGGGGTCCTTGCAGCCCAATGGAAGAGGGCTGATGACAGAAATAGGTTTCCCCAGGGTGGAAAGGGCAGGTAACAGGGCAGCACTGGGGAGAAAAGGAGGGACAGAGGTCAGGACCAGGCAGATGCCCAGGTCCTCCAGTGGCTCTAGGGGGACAAACACCCCCCCCACTGCCAGGCCCCTCTCCACCACCTCCTGGGCGGCAGCCTCCAATGCTAAGAAGATGACGACCTTCCCATACATTTTGGAGGCCGCCACAATGGCCGAGGGCCCCACCATCCTTGCCAACACCCGCACGTAGGTCTCCACGTGGGGCGAGGTGGGCACCAGGAGGCATCAGACACCATGCTTCCTTGTCATGGTGGGAAAGGGGCCCCGGCCACAGCTGATGGTGGCGGAGGCGGTGGGCAGGAGAGATGATGAGGCGGCAGGCGGGGGGGCTGCCACCGCCCGGGCATACGTCCTGGGGGGTGAGGGAGGGACACCCGCAGAGCCGGTGGAGGGGGCAGCGAGGAGGGATGCCGTGGTCGGTGGCGGGGCCGCAGCAGTGGGGGTGGCCCCTCCCATGGAGGGCCTGGTGGTTTTAGCAGGGCCCTTCCCCTTCTTCTTGCCCTGGCCTTTCCCGCCGGCCGGGGGGGCTCCCCTAGAGTCTGGGGAGGCGGTGGGCATGGCAGCGGCGGACGTCACCCCGGTGCCCTCCATTGCCGATGCCCCAGCGGGGGCAGTGGCAGGTGATTAACAGGAGTTGGGGTCAGGTAGAAAGGGACAAGCTGTGGGATGGACAATTTGGGGGGGTGGCACATGAACACCGTACGCTTGTCCAGAGAGTCCTGTTTGGTTGGCTGGTGCTTCTGGCCCACGAGATGGAATCACGGCGAGCAGCTGAGTCCAGAGGCAGATGTTAGACAGCCAGCAAAGATGGTGGAGTGGGGGGGTGAAGATCGTAGTGTGGGGGTTGGGAGGACACAGATGGATCGGGGGGCAGCTCCGTGCCACACCCCCGTGTCCCTACAAACACAGTTAAGACACAGTCAAGGCCTCCCCCCACACGAGAGCACAGTTCGAAAGTTACTCAGTCTTAGGCCCCCTCCACGGCGATTTGTAGATTCCCTGGGCGGTGTTCCTCCAGTGGATGGCTTTTTCTCTGTCTGTTCCGGGCTTTCTTTTTTGCATTCCAGAAATGCCGGAGCAAGTGATAAGAGTCCTCTCGACCGGAGATGGGTCCGCAGACAAACAGCAAGCGGCTGGGGGCTGGGTCCTTCCACTCCCCCCCTCTTGGGGGGGGGTTCAGCTGGAGTGTCAGCAGCGTCCGAGGGCGGCGGGGGGAAGGGGAGCAATGGAGAATGGTGCTGAGACTGGCCAGGCTTCTGCACCAGTCCCAGGCACCTCCGCTCTGGGGAGACAGGTCGGGCCCCACAGGTCGTGGGAGACAGAGACTGCCCGGAGCTGGAATTGCACTGGGGTCTGGCCAGGGGGAGTGGGGCCGAGGAGGCAGCAGGCGGGCAGGCCACGAGGAGCAAGTGGTGGGTGGGGGGAGCCAGCGGGGTATCGGGCCGCAGTGCAAGCGGAGCAGGCCAGGGCTCCTTCTGAGCATGGGCCCAGCTTCATGGAGCCACTGTAAACCCGGGACTGTTTCTAGGTGCCTTTCATCCAGGAGTCTCCAACAGCATTTAAAAAACGTAACAGAGCTCACTGATGCGCAAGCTACTTTGGGAATGCAAAGCAGCTGCTGATGAACAGGACAGGAGAGTTTAGGACCACAAGGATGCTTTGTTCACCTGAAAATACAGGGGCAGGCATAGGTAGGGAGGATGTAATTACCAACAGTAGAACTTGAGCAGGACACCTAGGTTACTCTTTCAGAAAGGTGCCCTGGGATGCTCTAATTAGAGCAAGCAGTCAAGTTTCTGCTTCGCATCAGAAACACACCGTCTCCAGCAGCACAGTGTTCCCTAAAACCAAGGTGCCTAGTGATCCAATACTGACTCCAAGGGTAGAGTGCCACTACCTCACTTCTCTCATCTGACAGGTCTTCCCAGAGGCCTGCCAGCCAAGTAATGTCCCAGTCCTGCTAGCTCACAACCTAACACGAAAGGGCTGCATTTACACACAGCATCCCTCCCTCGGGAAGTGGTTACATTCAGGGTTTAGCTGCATCAGACAGACCAAACCAGGGACTGGCTTTATAATGTAATATTTTATATTTGCAGTTATTCACAAAGCAAGTGCAGACACCAGACAAGTCTTTCTAGAAAACAACAGAACAGGTTCCAGAGGTTCAATGACATTAGATCCTCTAAACATCTGAAGCAGGGAACCTTGAAATGGAAAGGTTAGCAAAGCACCCTTCACTTTTCTGAATCATTCCCTTTCCCTCCGATCAGACATGCCTCCTGTGCAGAGTCCTGTGTGCGTCAGAGTGCAATTCAAATACAAGGTTGCTTTCATTCGTTTAGAAAGGATGCAGTCATGTTAAAAATCGAGGGCCAAGGGTTCAGATCTCCAGCCCAGAGTGTAAATCCTGAGTAACTCTGCTGACATCAGTGGAGGTGCTCTGTACGGACGCCAGGGAAACTGAGACTGGAATCTTGGCAAATGATTTTTAACCCGACTACATCCTAAAGCAGGGGCTAAGATTCTGCTTTTCATTTCAATCAGTGTATAGCTGGAAGAGCTCCAGCAAAGTCTGGATTTACACCACTGGGCCTGAGATGAGAATCTGGCCCACTACTTAAAACCAAAATGCTATTTCACTTGTCAGTGTTTCTAACAATACTCAAGAATTAAACCAGATAAAACGTTTAAAGTCTAGTTTAACATTTCATCATTTATGCGGTTTGGTTGTTTTTCGCAATTCATTCAGCATGGACAATGAAACTAGACTATATAGTCAATTTCGCTTTTGCGGCCAGTTCCAGCTTTTGGGTTGCAAATCCTGCAAGGGTTCATTTAAAAAAAGAAAATCCTTTTGATTGTTTGGTTTTAATCTATGAAAATGTTTGTTAATATGAGGTTTTGTAGGCAAAAATACTTGCAAGACAGAATCCTCACCTTTTGGGGCTAACCTGCCTGCGTAGTGTCACTTTAAAATACTTTCAATCTTATCTTCCTGGTCATGAACTGCTACCTACAACAGCACAGCCTCATACTGCCAATTCTTAAACAATGCCTCCAAGTGCCAGCTTGAGTCCTAACGGAGGTAGCAGGCAGCCTGTCAAATCCTTTCCCTTTGATTCTTCCTTCTCTGGCAGGAATGGCAGATACGCCACAATGATTCCCCCCCACCTCATCCTGTCCCTCTGACATACTGATGACTCTGAAGCATGGTCCTGACCAGTGTGCCAACCCCAACCCTTGGCACAGTGACAAGCAAAGCATGCTGGGTGAAATTCTGGCCCTGTTCAAGTCCAGCAGAATTTTGCCATTGACGTCAATGGGGCGAGGGTTTCACCCCCCACATCCAGTCATTGCTCCTGGAGAGGGAAGTGTGAATTGCACCCTTGTCTCCCAACAAATCCACAAAAATATGCTATAGCTGCTCATGTGGGATTAAGTGAGGGAGGATGATCCACATAAGGAAGGGCCAATGCTTATGTAAACGCCCCTCATTTATAACTCCTGCAAGCCCCAAAATGGAGTAGATTGTCCATGACCCAGCAAACGGCTCAGCTGCGGCAATCTTCCACTAAGCATAGCATGGAGGGAGTGCCAGCTGGTGTTATCAGCAGAAGCAGGTGAGCAGACAGGCCGAGTATGGAAGGTGAACACGGAATGGAAATGTAGTCCGGAAACCCAGGAGAGAGAACAATTGAGGCAAAAGAGAGGAATACCAAAAGAAATGTGCCCCTGACTGAGGTCTGAAAGGGTAAGTACCATGCCCTTACAAGGGCTGCTGTACCCGGGCCTCTCTCTCAGCTCTGGAATGGTGCGCACCTTATGACACAAGCTGGAAATGTAGTGTCCAGTTACATTAATTAAAAAAAGAAATGATAGCGAAATGAAAAGGGACCATCTGATCCATGGACACAGTGCCCTGCATTCATTTGTATTCACCAAAAGATGGCTGGGTACGCTGGGGATGAGGCAACTAAAAACAGTAAGGGA
The DNA here is from genome assembly GCF_015237465.2 of Chelonia mydas. NCBI lineage: Eukaryota > Metazoa > Chordata > Testudines > Cheloniidae > Chelonia > Chelonia mydas. The sequence goes on from NC_051254.2 coordinate 14,202,767, forward strand.
AATTTCCCACGGAGGGAAGAAATAACTAGTTACTCAACAAAAATAAGCTACTCCAACCTGGACTACTTTATTTGTTGCTTTTCATCACGTCCCTAAATAGCTCCTCAAAGCAGCTGCTGCAGGTTTACATCTCACTCTGTTCTATTCCCCTTCTAGCCTTAGGAAACCTGTTCAGGAGGCCCTGTTATGCCAAAGTAATTAACACACATGAAGAAAAAACCTACAGCCAATTATGGAAATTGGAGCTATGGAGCACTCCTGCCTGCACCTGAGAGCCAATAGCGCCCCCTTCCTCTTCCATTTGGGATTTCTCCAGGAGAGAAGAGATTTGATAAGGAGTACAAAGCACTTTCACTGCCATCAGAGTAGAGTACGGAGGGCTTTGGGCATCAGGCCTAGGCACAGCGAGAAGCTGAGGCATTCAGCCGTACTAGGTGTCTAGAACCAAATATATATTGATCTGATAGAGGGTTTTAGCTCAGAGTTGTAGCTCCACTGAAAGCCAAAGGGATGAAATTTTCCTAATGGAAGTTTCTCCTGACCCAATAGTGCTACAGGTGTGTTACACACAGGGCATTAAGCTTCCCTCTAGTGTGGTCCTCAACCAGCTAACTTGAGGCTAACGTTGTTAACTTAGAGATTGAGGTTTGGTTGGGGTTAGTTACCCCTGACCACTTTAGCCACATCCTGGGGGTGAAATCCTGGCCCCACTGAAGTCACTAGGAGTTTTGCCATTGACCTGAATGGGGCCAGGATTTCACCTTTGGTGTACAGTATAAATTCCTGCGATGGAACTAGTAACCCCAAGCTATAAGTATAAAGGAGATGCTGACACAGACCCAAACACCTAGGTGCAATACTCACAGGAGAGCAGCAAGCATCTGGTAGAGAGCCAACTGGTGATGTGGAGGATGCAAAGGGAATGTGGAATCTTCCTTCCTTCCTCATCCCTCACCCCCTTCTCCCACACTCCTCCAACTCAAAAGTGGCTTTGACCCTTAAATCAAAATTTTGCATCTAGTTAGTCCTGCAGATGGCCCCATTTTGTAAGACTTCGGGACAGGGTGGTTGGAAGCCTATTTTAGGGTCAGGTTGGCCGTAGGCCATCCCACGCCCCACATTCTGAGAGGTGGGTATAACTCCATGCACAGCAAGTGATTTTTGCTTAAAAAACAAACAAACAAACAAAAACACACAAGGTTCCAAAAGGACAAGTAGAGTTTTGTGCCTGTGTCCAATGTTCTCAGAAAGTTTTGCTGTTGGAGTCAGCGCACTCTGGTGCCATCTGTTCCCAGACCCAACAGCCATTAAAGACAGAGTCACGCAGACTCGAAGAAGGGATGCCGCCCTGGGTGATTCATATGTGTTAATGTCGGGGGAACTTTCAAAGCGGGACGTTGCCTTGGCCGACAGAGTAATTGAGGAAATTCATCTAAATCCATTTTTATGATTTCATTAAACAAATAGCTTTTTAAACAATGCCTCTCCGGTCTCGCTAACTCGCTCTTAAATCATGCCATTCCTCTTCCCCACTGGAATGTAAATGTAATGCGGGACCTTTCCCTTCGGCTGTAATGGATATTAAATAACCAAGTTTCAAGACAGCATTGCCCTCAGGTGGTTCAGTCACTTTAAATACACATTTCGATAAACAGTACGTGAGTTAAGCAGGCAGGAGGCTGCCCAGTTGGTGCTCATGAGAAAGAAAATGCGTTTATAAACACAGTGCTAAGAAAGTGCCAGACTGAAGTGCCAGCTGACAGTTCCATGCCCCACCATGGAAAAGCACAAGCCTGGAATGGCAGGAATGCTACCAGGACAAATAGGGGCAGGAGTTTCTGGGAACCTGCTTGGATTTTTTCCTATGCTACGTCTTTATCAATTTGCCAAGCAGCCCCCTGACAAAGGAAAGACCAGCCTCCATGGGAAGTGGAGTCACTTCCTGGGCACTTGGCGTGGTGACAGCGTGTCTTCCGGGGGACGATATCAGAGCAGCACATCCCTGCTGAGGCTGAAAGCAAGAACAGCTCGAGAATGCAGCCCCTGTCTAGATGCTGCCAAATGGCAGAGGAAATGTAGCTGCTTCCCCATTCCACAGATGAAGAAACTGAGGCATGGAGAGGTTATATGACTTGCCCAGGAGCACTGAGGAATAGCAGCCAGCTATCTTGACCTGCTCTAACCAGTTGTTTTTCTCCTCTATTAGAAAAGCGACATTATCTTGACTACATCCCAAAACACAACTGAGTCAGGGGACCAGGATGCACTATCTTTAAAATGTACAGCATCTTGCAGGGAAGGGACTTTTCACTGTTGTAACTGAGCCATGTAATCTGACTGAACCCTCAGACATGCCCAGAGTGTTAACCAGTTTCCAGAGCAGGGCCATGGTTCAGTTACATAACAATGGATGTGGTGTAACTGAGTGTACGGACCTGGGCCATGTAGTCTAGATGGGCTCTTAAAATAAAGGACATTCCTCACCACATTCCAATCTTTTTATTGGCCTCAGCTGTTTTATACTGTTTCACTGAGGCTAAGCTGTGACACAAATCATCAGGGAAATTTAACTTAAAGGCCAGTACTGTCTTTACTTCAAGCTCTTCAGTTCTCTCGCCCTTCAGAAGCAGGAGGGGAAAGGTAGGTGCGTCGTGCGTCATGCTCAGCTTTGCATTTCCTGGCTTCTTATCCATTACACATAATTGTGACACAGGAAACTGAATTTTTGTGTATTGGTAGCTTCTCTTGCTATCCCCAATGCCACTTTCGAGAGAGGAAGAAGCGGGGGCAACTCTCCAGCAATGTTCACCATCGCCACCTGCTGGACAAACATTTCAAACAGAGCAGCAGGATTTCTTACTGCTCATGTCACGCACATTTGGGAACCGCATTGCAGCAAGCGTGAGAGGTAACTGAATCTTAGAACAGAACTGTAGGTCTGGAAGGGACCTGGAGAGATCACCTAGTCTAGCCCCCTTTGCTGCTTGCAGGACCAAGTGAACCTAGACCAACCCTGACAGTGTTTGTCTAACCTGTTCTTAACCTCCAGTGATGGGGATTGATTCCACAACCTCCCTTGATGCCTATTCCAGAGTTTAACCACCCCTTGCTGCAGATTAAACCCATTACTTCTTGTCCCACCCTCAGTGGACATGGAGAACAACTGATCCCAGTCCTCTTCAGAATAGCCCTTAATGTATTTAAAGACTTATCCGATCTCCCTCCCACCCAGTCTTCTTTTCTCAAGGCTAAACATGCCCAATTTTTAACCTTTCCTCATAGGACAGGTTTTCTAAAGCTTTTGTCATGTAGCCCCTTCCCTGAGGTGTAGCTCAAGCCTCCTCCATGGCACTTGCTACTTGGAGCGGCAAGCATCTGCAAGGTTAATTCTGCCCAGAGTCAGTAAAAACAATTCCACATGGCACCAACCCACAAAGGGAACACTGCTACAGAGCTCCACCCTGTTTAGAGCACAGGGAGGAGGTGAGTGAGTCTTCAGTCCTCCATCCACAGCAAGTGAGAAACATCTCCAGCTTGTCTCCTATCCTTCCACATACACACTGCAGAAGAATTACCTTGCAACCACCATTCCACTATGAATGCAGAGCCCCATCTGCCTCACCCCACCCTCCTATATTACTGACACTTGAATAGCTAATAATAAAAATAATCTCATTTAGCGCTTTTCATCCAATCTCAAAATGCTTTGCAATCTTAATGTATTTATGCTCAACACCCGTGTAAGGCAGGGCAGTTCTGTTATCCCCATTGTACAGATGCGGAACTGAGGCACAGAGACACCAAGTGACTTGCCCAAGGTCACACAAGAAGTCTGCGGGACAGCAGCGATATGAACGTGGGCCTCCCACCGCTTAGGCCAGTGCGCTAATCACTGAACCATCCTTCCCCTTCGCATGTGATTGACTCAGGTACTTAGTTGTAAGTGGAGAATGGACAGAGATATCTGGGGAGAGCTAAGGTTGGTTGTGGATCCTTACCCTCAAATGTCCAGGCTTTCAAAGGTTTATGATCCCAATGGTCTAATAACGGTATTTTAAAATTGATTAATACTCCCTACTTTAATGGTATCTTAAAGGGATTTTTAAAACGTGGGAATTAACTGAGTCTGAGATGGCTACTGTTGTGTGGGAGGTGAAAAGGGGAGGAGTAAGAAACCAGGCCACTGAACCTCATGGCAGGTGAGCTCCCTTTGAAGTGCAGCGCTGCACTCTGAACAGTTGAACGCACGAAGAAAGCGGGAGATGAAAGCAGAAGCGGACAGGGCATCATTTCAGACAGGGAGGCAGCCGCCCCGCCCACAGGAAAATCTTGTGATCATCTCTCCTAGGCTGGCCACCTAATTCAGCAGGAGAGCTGAGTCTCAGAGCAGACAAAGTAGAGACAGAGAAGGCTAATGAGCCACTTGCTCTTTCAGGCCAGGCATCACCACTTCATCAAATGTAGGTGGTCACTCAGCCCTAGCAATTCTCTACTGCACTTGCGGTACTTCTTAGGAGTCACAGTACTGGCTTCACAGCGCCACCTAATGGACAGACTGTAATTGGGAAATGAAGTTTACTGGAGACATTTCATTGCCCTGGTCCCTGAAGACAGAGAGAAAGAGCAGAGTGAAGACAAGGGGAAAGGAAGCCAGCTCTCCATCCTGAAATGAATTAACTCGGTCATGGACAGATGACATGCAGCCAGCTGTGGAATGGGCAGTTCAGAGGAACTGCAAACATGAGATGAATTGACATAATCTTCAATAAAAGTCCTTCATCTGCCTGAGATATTAAAACCTAGATCTTGACCTCTTGCACATCCTTAATGGTCCTATGGCACTTCCTGGAGGGCATTAGCCCCAGGCCTGGGCCAAATTCCTATCTAAGTAATAGCATTCTACCTACCTAAAATCCCCCTCAGTTATTTGTCCCTTCCTAAAACCTGGCATGGAGCCCTGCTGGTACAGAACTGACTATTGCAACCCATCCTACAGGCAAGTGTGTGCTCCCCGTATCATGTACACAGCCAGCACAGTGCTTTGGGATTAACATCCAAGGTGAACTCTGTAGACATGAACTAAGCATTTACCACCACCCACTACAAGCAAGCAAGGTCTGGCCCATCACATCATGTTGCAGGCAAATACATCACTCACAATGCATTTCAATTGTTTCCTCTATTGTTATGTTCCCGTATGCCCAGCACCAAAGCAGGACAGAGAGCAATTTCATTACCTTCTAGTCAACAGCCTTGCCAAAAAAAGCTTAATCACTTTTCCAAATCCAGAATCCATGTAATCTCCAGATCAGAGTTTAACATTAGAAATGCATCATCCTTACGACATAACAGGAGTCACGTCACACAAACAGCTGTTCAACAAGCTTTATTGCTAATTTGCATACATGTTTCCAGCAGTCATCACATTTCCTGAGTTTCTTAATGAGTTTGCAAATGAGATTTAAAAAGAGATGAGGCCCAGATCTGTCTTGTCTAAAATTGGACAAACGCTGAGCATGGAAATACAATCTGGAACCTCCCAGCAGACAGGTGTCCACATTGCAACAAAACAGCACCACAAATGATAAATTTTAGCAGAGACACCAAGAGTTGCATGAGGACAGTGATTTAACTCCCCTAACACCCGAGGCCTGGTCTACAGGAGACACATTTACAAGAGGGCTCTGCTGATATCATAAAAAAACGGATCTGAACAGTTTACATGTGACATAAATGGAGTCTCAGCCATTCAAGTAGCCCCTACAGGTCAAGGAGAAAGCACATTAGCAGAGCAGAGAGGAAGTCTGCACTGACACTGTCCACGCTATACTTCTTCTGTAGTGAAACAGAGGATATTAGTCTCTAGGGGCTCTCTGTCTAGCAGTAAAACCTGGAATCATTTAAAACATGATAGATTTGGTCAAAGAGGAAAAGGGGAGCGTTTAATAATCTTTAAAACATACAGACTACATAAAAAAGCAGAAAGGCCAAGAGGTTGCTGCTAGTCGCAATCAGGGCAGGCTGCACCTCTGAAATACTAATGCACAGATGATTTTGGATATTCTGGGACAAGTCAATTATATATTTACTAATTGCCCCCCCACCCCCAGGTTAAAAAAATAAAATAACCTAAGCCTGGTCTAGGTTTCCATCATTAAGTGTTACTGAGCAGATGAGGACTCTCCAGGATTTATTGACACGGACTGCATAGTAAAGTTGGCAGACAGACAGCGGATGAGAAGCAGTGCCCTGCATTTGCACAGCTCTTCGGCTAGCTGCAGTCCTAGGCTGGCCAGCCAGCCCTAAAATTAATGCAGACAGAGATTAAGAGGTTGGACTCTTAAAAATGTAGCTCCAACTTCACCTTCCTCTTCCTGAAAGGGCTTAGTTATAGGTGATTTAAAGAGAGAAAATAACTTGCTCAGACTCTGACACAGGTTACAAGAAAATAAAGCCATTTGGCTTCAGGCTTTTGGTGTGAACGGAAAGGTGACTGTCACTCATTTTCTCTCACTGGCTTTAAAGGCGCAGTAAAATTTCTTTGGAACTAGCAGAGGAGAGCAGCGAGCCAGGGCCTCTCACCCTAAGCGGCACCCGGTCCAACTAAGCGGTTAATGCCCAAGTGACTCCAACTACAGAGAGCTCCCAGATGACTGCAGTGACCCCCTATAGGGCTGACACAGGCAGGGAAAGTAGCTGGAGTCAAGACTGTAGGCTGTAAAGACCTGGAGTCAGTCAATAGCACATGGCCTTGTGTAAACTCATGTCAGCTTTGAGAATCCAGAGTCAGTTCCAGCTCACTACTGGACACCTCCACAGGCCCCTGGAGCCACCCACCTTCTCCCATGCATCCAAGAACAGCAATCAGTTCTGACTGTGCCAATCCTCCATGGCAGGCACAGCCAGCAGCGAATGGGACTTGCTGAGGAGATGCAGGGGATACATGGTGGATCTGTCAATTTCTCGCACCCAGAGGGCTGTGAATAGGCATCTTCAGTGACCAATCAACTGCAGCATCTCCCGAGGATCCACTAGCTTCTCCCGAGGTTTGCCAGCCAGCTTGCCTCTTGCCACTTCAGCAGCATCTATCTTCTCCCAGTCTGAGAAGGTAACTGGATGGACCCCTGGTGTTATAACAAAAGAGAAAGCATAGGTCCATCTATCCCAAATGAACAAGAATGAAACATGTAAGCAAACAGAAGAGCCAGAACCTTGCAAACACAGGCACCTTCAAAACTCAGCAGCACAAAGACAGTTATAAGACAGGCTCCAGAGATCCAGTCAAATCTGACTAGTCAGACACTTGCAAGCCATAACACCATTCAGCGCAGCCCTCGCCCAGCGGAAACTGCCTTGGTTCACTTAAAACGTCTTGAACTGTTGGAGGGAAGCACACTTGAACCGAAAGTCTTTAAATACAGCAGCAGTAAATGACCCTCTGGGGTGTTTTAATCTGTCCCCAAATGTGCCTGGAAGGATTGCTATGAAAGCCATTCAACATCAATAGCCGCGCTGTTTATGCAACTGACAATGACACTTTACCCAAGGACTGTGCTGATTTTAAATGGCCCTTGCCTAGCACCTGTGCGTGGCCCTGCAATGACTTTTAAACCTTAAAAATTACATTTAAATTAGGAGAATTGCAGTCCCCCACCTGTGGGGTTGGTTTTTTTAAGTAATAAAAAGCGGGTTGGGACACATCGTTTTACACACTCTGCTTCCATAAATACCATGAGGAAATCACTGACACACGATAGAGGCTAAGAGTTAAGTATGATTCAAACAGAGATTAAACAGTTGTATGAAGAATAAAAACAGTTTACAGTTACATTAGACAAGATACAAAAATTAAAGGACAGAAGCCCTCATGCTTCAGGGCATAAGTCAATAATAAATCAGAGTGTTAGGAAGAAAATTTCTCTCCAGATAGACAGTTATGGAATAGCCTACTAGGGGATTACTTGCACAATCTGGTGTTTGCTACTACAAGATACACGGTACTGAATTAAGATGACTGGCCTGAACTGGTGTGATCATTCCTATAAGTGCAACAGGGCTCAAGGAGAAATCTGTCATAGGAAAGACTCTGAGAACAGGCCGCCTCCTGGGATGAACAACAGGGTAGAAATTTCTCTCTAAATCACTGACTTAAATATGGATTAGATTCGTAGAAAGCGGGAGCTATATTTGAGGACTGTTGGGTATCATCTATGCAATGAGTTTGATGATCTCAGACCATAGAGGATTTGTATTCACACCAAAAAAATCTACCAGCACAACCGGCATCCTTGCTGGTCACCTCAGCAGGGCTTAGCAGCCCATGGAAAGAACTCCTCTCGCATTCTTGGAGGTGGTTCTTCCGGTTTAGGACTGAAGCTTTATGGAAGGTGCAGCATTGGTGGGGAGCTCATGCTGTCCTTGAACAGACCAGTGGGTAACAGAATCTCAGACCCAGGACTGTCACCTTTCTCCGCAATATATTCACTGTAACCACTTATAAGCTTCGTATACAAGGTTCCACATTATGTTAACAATAAGCAGAAGTGCTCAAAATAGCACTCCTGAGGTGCGCTGCAAGCACCCAACTTGGTCTCTCCGTATTCTGCACCATTAGGCAGTCCATCTTATTCTTGCTTCAGTGAGGGTTGTAAATTGTAATTAAAATGCATCATATAATTTTCACACTATTTTTTAAATTTAAAAAAGACTGTTCCTGGCAAAAAGCAAAGGGGATAGAGAGACTTGAGAAATGCTTCAGATGTCTAATCAGCAAGTGAAGTCTAACTCAGACGTTACAAAAACGAATGCTAAGAGGAGTGGGTGGAATTTAAACATGGGTAGCATCCATACAAATGAAAGCACCAGGAATAGAGAGCACACGGTGCAAGCTTTGTCCACTCAGCCTTGCCCATGCAATTAAATCCTGACGCTCAGTACTGTGACCTTATTACTGCACGCGTCCCGTGCAGACTGACAGTTAGACCAGCGTGTGGCATTTGTTCTCTCCCTCTCTCCCACCGCCCCCCAAAGAGACGAGGGGAAGAGAAATGTCCACTACAGACTGAGACAAGATCAAACCCTTTTCCTTAGTCAAATTAGAGCCCATGCTCCAGATTTCAGGAGACAGTTCATTAACCCATTGTCTCAGCCTAGAACTTTTGCCTGAGTTTGCTGGAAGGAGGTTGGCTGGCTCACACATCTATGTTCATGGCTACAGATGCTCACACACAAGGACTTGTGTATGCACGTTCACAGACCTCGACTATGCAGGATGCTCCTCACGGACTTGAAGCCTTCCTTGGAGTTTGAAAGCTTCAGCAACCCCGACTGGAGATCTTCTAGCACGGACTGGGCTGTGTCAAAGCTATCGTTCATGGTGGTGATAATCACCCCTGTGGGTCCCCTCTTCACCCAGCCACTGCAGTACAGACCTGTAACAACATGTTACTCAAAGTCTGACATGTTCTGACGCAATCCCCAGCACACACGTAGGGATAGAGACCCAAACTCCCCAAACACAGCTGTCTCTTCAGCTTGAAGGGACTCCAAGAGTTAGATATAGATCTACATTTCCTTATCCACTGTAGTTTCACCCCCACGTCCTCTCAGATGTAGCTGGCCAACGTTAACAACAGCTGACACCAGGATACGTCACACTCAGATCACTACCAAGCTCATTGTAGCATCTGCTCAGTGGGTTATATTAGGGAAGTATCTACCCTCCTCCCAGCAGAGAGTGCATCCTCCCAACCGTGCTGTCCTCCCCACTGTAGAGCTGCTAGGGGAGTCTCTAGTGACTCAAAAATGTTACCCCTAAGCAGCCATTGCAGGCTGCCATCTCTCCTTAATAAACTAATAACAATTACAGCATGCTTTTGGGTCATGTGTACATCTGAGCTCTTAATGTTTCAAGATGCAGGACAGGTCTTTAAAACTGTAACCGCTGGATTTTTTGTAAGGACACAAAATGGCCCAGCTCCTACAATACTTGACACGCCAATGGCAATTTCTGTCAGAGGATGTTACAGTGCTTTCCAGATGCTGGTGAATTATGCCTCACCACACTCCTTTAAAGCGGGCATTACACCACTTTTATGAATGGGGACACTCAGGCACAGAACTGAACTGCCCAAGGAGGGGTCACACAGGAAGCCTATGAGCTAGACAGGGATGGAACTCAGGTTTCCCAGACCTGTTCTTTACACAAGCCCATACTCTCCCATTCACTCCTATCCACACAAACCTCATAGCCACTGACCCTTCAAACTTCCTATAGGCATGTTCCCCTCCACCCCACCCACACTCATAAGCTGTTACCCGAACACTACACACAAGGAAACCTCAACCCTGAGCGTTAATACTAACCTGGTGCCCCTTGAACCCTGCCCAGGCTGTTGGGGATGATCCCCAGTTTGGGGTCAAATGGTACTGAAGCGTCAAGTGGGAGGCTCCGGTAGCCAATGCTGCTGAGGATCAACCCACATTCAAGCTCCTCCACTTCTCCAGTGGGGACAGCTCTGGCAGACTCGCCTGAACCCTACATAACCCAGGGAGGGAGAGGGAAGAAAGAAAAGAGTTAAAGAGCCTGTAATGCAAATGCAGTTGAGAGTCTTATCGCCCAAGAGAAACAGCAACATCTCCCTTCTACCTCCTGGATTCACTAGCAATCCCGTTACTGGATATTAGTAGGCCGAGTTATTGGAGTGTTCTCCCATTGCAACTATCAATACCAAGGGACAGAAAGTTTCCTTTGTATCAGAAACAGCTCCTGGAGGAGACCTAGGGCTGACTTCCCAAGAATCTGTCATTCCAGCTGCTAAGATGGCAGGCAGTTCTGCTGGTTCTAATTAGACCAGGAGTATCAAGCTGTCTTTAGATTAACGCAGAAGGGCTCCCCAGAGATCTCCAGATCCAAGTGGATGCAACAGACTTTTACTCATCTCCCAGCAACACAGAACCAAGCCTGGGGAGGGCAAATCCTTTAGAAAGAGAGAACTTTGAGTCCATACTTCCAGCCTGGTGACGGCCATTCGGATGCCTCTTGCTTGCTTCCCATCAGCAGTGGGCAGTACCTCCAGCGGGCTGCACCGGAATTTCAAGCCCCACTCTTTGGTTGCTGATGCCCAACGACTGGCCTCTCTCTCACCAGGTTTCTCCAGGGCTGATTTGACCATCAGCTCGGTCAGACGCTTCCTGGGTCTGGGAACATCTAAAATTTAAAAGAGCAAGGCAGGAGCATAAGGAACCCTGAACAGAGGTCTGCCAGTCTCTAAAGGGGGACCACGCAAGGAGGAGAGTCTGGACCAATGTACAGTTAATGCTAAAGAATTACATCCAGTCAGCATCTGCAAGCCTCTAAACCATGAATAAGGCAGATTGCTGCTGTGCCAGGCACAGCAGCACAGTTGGGACTTTGGAACAGCTTTGTCAAAAGCCGCAATCTCTGAATTCAACAGTTTGAGAAGAAAGTCCAAGGGCACCTTAGAACCCAACTCTCCTTCCAGTTTAGCTTGGAACATGGGCTTTCAGACCTGGATTTTCCTTCACTGAAAGTCACACATTGACCCTGCCCTTCATGATCCATCTCCCCATCACCCCCAACAGTCCATTTAATGCTGTTACAAGCCTGAGCAGACAAACTACACTGGAACGTGCTGCACGTAAGAGCTGGGTGTCCATTTCCTCTAGACACACGTGGCGTTGCAGCTCTCTTGCTGCTAGCCATCCTTGAATACTCGCCACCAGGGCTACCCTGCTACTGTTTCAGCCTGTTGACCTTCTGGTCACTGTGGCTTAGCCAGGTGGAACTCATGTGCTAGTCAATCAGGGCATTGCAAGGCTTTTTCCATAGCCTTATGGTCTAGCAAGCGAGTGGGGGCAAAGGGGAAGAAATTAGCTCTCTCATTACAGCCCAATAGACCATAACAACTGCATCCACTCAGGTGCCAACACAGAGTAAGGCAGAAATCAGAGACTGGTTTCCAAGATGCCAGGGCAATGAGGAGAGGGTAAAGTTGTCCACTGGTTTTGTTTAGTTTAGCAACAGGATTGGAAAGTAGGGTAAGGCCCCCTGGCCTCATCCTTCATCTCCGAGAGCTGCCCCGGACAGAACCCATGGGTATTCACCCCACCATGGAAATCTCACCATCCAACCTGCGTTGTGCTGGGCAGACTTTCCTCACCTTTAATAACATCACCAAGGCCTGTAAAATCAGCGGGGTCCAGGAGAGGTCTGGTACCGGGCAGGTTTATCATCTCCCGCAACTCCTGGGAACGTCAGACAGGAAGACGTGATGCCTCACTGTGCCGTGTGTAGATGAGGCAGAGAAGCCATAAGAACAGCACAGATCCAAAAGAGAAGCCATTTCCACCAGACAGGCGGCACAGGCCAGCAACTCCTGATTTATAGATAGGAGGCCGAGTTCAGCATGTGGGCACAGTAACCAGGATGCCGGCATTCAGGCATTCACGTGCCTTCTTGTAAACTTTTGAAGCCACAATCAGTGGATTCAACACCTCATGTTGAATTAACTAGACCCACAGAAGGTGGGCTTCGGGTTAGATTTACAGTCACAGCAAATCCTATTACATTACAGTACCCTTAAGCTCAAACAAGCATATTTTACCTTTATGGTGAAAGCTACCTGGAGGGGCCCCCTCCTCCCAACAAGCCACACACGCTTGACCTTACTGCAGGCTATGGCTGCCAAGGAGCCTTCAGTTATATCAGTCTTCTGCAAGACAAAGATGTGACAATGAAGGTGGGAGAGATAGGAAGGCACAGCGCAGGAAGTTGAAAACAACAGGGCATCTGCTTGCGCAGACAAAGCCACCTCCCTTTCCAGGGGTGGTTTTCACAGCTAACGCCTTAACACAGCACTCACTGAAAATACTGTCTGCAATCCTTACACAGTTAACAGGGTAACACCTTACTGAGCAGCCTCACGGGAAATCTCCCTTCTTTAAAAGCCTTTTAAGAGGATGATAAAAAAAAAAAAACTAAACAAAACACACACAACCCCAAACCAGTCAGCCATTTAAAGCTTGGGGCCAACAGGGCAAGGATCCTCACCTTTCTAACCTCCTCTGCTGTAGGGATTCACACAGGGGCATTTGGCGACTTGCCCCTTTACCCTTCCCTACAATGGAAGGAACTCCTCTATTGACTTAGACCAGGGGTGGGCAAACTTTTTGGCCTGAGGGCCACATCGGGGTTCCGAAACTGTTTGGAGGGCCACGTAGGGAAGCCTGTGCCTCCCCAAACAGCCTGGCCCCTTCCCCCTTTCTGCCCCCTCCCACTTCCCGCCCTCTGACTGCCCCCTCAGAACCCCCGACCCATCCAACCCCCACTGCTCCCTGTCCCTTGACTGCCCCGACCCCTATCCACACCCCCGCCCCCGACAGGCCCCGTGGGACTCCCACACCTATCCAACCACCCCCTGCTCCCTGTCGCGTCTGCCCCCCGGGACCCCCCTCCCCCTTATCGAACCCCCCCACTCCTTGCCCCCTTACCATGCCGCTCAGAGCGGCAGGACGGGCAGCCACATTGCCCGGCCGGAGCCGGCCACGCCACCGCACTGCCCAGCAGGAGCTTGCAGCCCTGCTGCCCAGAGCACTGGCAGCACAGCAAGCTGAGGCTGCGGGGGAGGGGGGGACAGCAAGGGAGGGGCCAGGGGCCAGCCTCCCCAGCCAGGAGTTCAAGGGCCAGGCAGGACAGTCCCGCAGGCTGGATGTGGCCCATGGGCCATAGTTTGCCCACCTCTGACTTAGACGGTGATGGGATCTATACCAGCATCACTGAAAACGTGGCTTAGGGTTGTAGAATAAAATGCTTAGCGAATTGAGACGGGCAGTTCTGCTCAGGAGGGCAGACTAATTAGAGATTCCAGCTGGACAGTACCTCAAAGGGTTCCGGATCTGATTTGCTCAGTTCAGAAGTCAAAATATGTTTTTTTCCTAACCATCAGCATCACAAGCTAGACAATGTGAAAAGCCCAGCAGGGCTCTTTTCTGCCTCTTTCTTCCCCTTCCGATAAAGATTCTGCAAACAGACCTCATGGACGTTTTTACTGATGATGCCCGAGGTGCAACAAACTTCCAGACTCACTTGCTTGTAGCAGGATTAGCTCCACAGAGATAAAAGCAGGGAAGAACCTACATTCAGCACAAAAAAGGACCAAATCTGACCAAGGCACAAAGTCGGCTTTGGGAAAGTTGCACTTCATAGACAAGTGCCATGTCCCCCTTGTGCCGGGGCTGAGTACCGCCTCTGGTCCCAAAGACCACATCATTTGAAGCACAGCTCCCACTTCCCAATCAGTGTAGCTATGTACGGCCTCTAAAAATTGGCAAAGTCCCAAGCTTTTTTAAATTTAGTCATGAATGTTGGAGGGAGTAGTTGAGTTTCAATCAGCCTCTTTTCAGTTCCGGAGGGACAGAAAGCTCTGGGAGGCCCTTGCTGCTAACATCTGGGGCAGCAGCTGTACGCAGCAGCTGCTGCCAACAAGCTTCCAGCTATCAAACTGGGAGCATGGTAGGGAAAAGATCTACGAGGCTGGAGAGCAGGCACATCGGGTGCTGCTGAGGCTGTTGCTACCACTAAGAGCCTGGGAAGCAGAGATGCGTGGGGAAGAGGCACACCCTTTCCAAAAGAGAGAAACAGGCTAAACTTCTGACCCCCCAGCAGCTCCAGCTGGGGGCAGGCTGCAGTTCCCTCTTTGTCACTTGCAAGGAGAAAGCGCCAGAGCCTCATTCATTGCCTTTAAAAAACTGACAGAGTTTGAGGTTGTGAGAGACAAAGTAAAGTGATGATCTCCACACCAGGAAGGGCCATGAGTGCTACAGGAGAGGCCAGCTGGCTCTGGGAGAATCCCAGCCCGATTTTTGCATTCCCTAGCTCTCAGGTATGTAAGGAGAACGTTTCACACTGGGGAAAGCTCTAAAGCATTGTAGACTGGATTGGAGCATGGTGTTTTCCTTGTCTTTTTTTAAGAGCACCAAATATGCTTTTTCCACCAGCCCAGCCGCTGGTGCCATCAGCTGGATCCTAATGCTGAGTCCATGACTCCCCCAATCACTCCCATAGCAACGCTTGGATACTACAAACCTAGGACTACAACTCCCTTGCAGGGAAGAGCTGGAGGGGAAGCAGGCTGTGAGGGAGAAAGGCTCTGCTTGAAAACAAAACCCACAGAGGAGTCTACATGTGGTTGTTTTAATCAGCTATTTTGTCTGGGTTTCCCTCTTACATCAAACCCTAATGAATTTGAAGTTGAATTCTGGCCCTTCATGCAAACTCTGCACCTTGCGTTCTATATTTTACAGCACCTCCCTCAACTCACCCTGAGTATATCGAGTGGAGACAGCAGAACTCGGGCAACATCCAGAGCCACATTCCCCTGCCCCATGACCACGGCTGTCTCGCTGCTTAGGTCGGGCTTCAGCTGTGTGGAGAGAGAGATCTGAATAGTACATTCAACACCCGGTCGATCTTGGCACCGTCACCACACTTAAGGCTGGTTCTCGCCATCCCCTCCTTGTTACAAAGGCAGAAGTTTCTTCTGCCTCCTGTTTCACTCTAGCTGCCATTCTAACCCAGATAAAGGGGCCCAGGTAGGCCGAACAGTCACTCCCTCAGATGCAGTTGCCTGGTGTGGCTTTGTCACAATGGCTAGTTTGCAACACATTCAGTTATTTCCCCAGCCTGCATCTCTTTCAGTGTACCCTGGGCCCCCACTCCTGTAGATCTCCTGGATTCCATCTCTCACAGGGAAGCTCTAAGAGTCTACTATTTTGAGAAGCCAGCTTAATCCCCCCAGCCCTAAAAGTGTCCCTTTTGGGCTTCCCTATGTCCTTTCCAAGAAGTGCTGGCAATCTATAGAGCTGGCTAATCCTCTCACTGACATGAAAATTGTTCACATTTTTAACATCGGAGGAGGATTTAATTTTGTGTCTGCTAATCTTTTTCGATTGCAAGCCTTTCGGACAGGCACTAATCCAGAGTTGGATGACTGAATACAGATGCACGGAGAGCGCAGTCTCCGAGAGGAAAAAACAAACCCTTACATCTCTGTTCTCAGGCAGTCCATTGTACCAGCCCACAAATGCTCTTGCTGAATAAACCCCTGAGAGGTTCTCCCCTGGGATTCCAAGGATCCGGTTATCCTCAGCACCATAGCTCTGCAGAGACAGAAGCAACATTCCCATAGTCATACACATGCCACTGCATGCAGGTATAAATATCACACGCCATGCAAATCTCCAGCCCCATGAACACAATACAGAGGAGCCATTGCTCAGCGATTGTATCTCTTGGATACTGTACCGCTGCCAATCACCGTAATATCCAGGCACCTCCTGGGGTAGTAGATCAGCACAGCAAAGACCCTAGTGAGTTTTGTGGAATTACCGGCTCTTCTCAGCTTGCAGGAAGCCCTGCTCATCACACTAGTCTAGCCATGCTGGATTATGTCAGACACAGAGGTGTGATGAGGGAGAGTGGTGTTTTCAAGCTGCTTTTTTAGGGTAAGAGCAACATGAACCTGGAGAAATGGTAACTGTGCATCTCCTCCTCTGGGACCCACCTCTCACTCCCCAAATAGCCATAAAGCCTGTCGCTTTTTAGACGAGCAGCTATTTTCTCCAGCGTCTCGGCAGGAAGGAGAACTATGGCGGACTATGCCACAGACACACACACTCCCCAGGGCACCGGACTCAGAATGATAGTTCCAGTCAGGAGGGGAGTTTCTTGCCATTCTGCAGTGGAAAACAAGGAACAGACATTTCCCTCCTACTAGCTCAGCCATTCCTCTATGGGACAGGATAGGATACAGTCCGCCACAGAGGTGAACTGTCCGCAGATCAGCAACACGCTATGGGATGTGCACGTCAGGCTGAATGGCTACAGGAAATATTCACCGGCACAGCTACTCAGAGATTGAAACACCCTCTTCTCTCACTGAAACAGAGCGAATTTCATCCCCCACCACCTCAGATCTGACACTGTTCACTTCATGCTCAGGAGAAAGGGCAGTTCATTGGTTAGAACACTAATCCGTGACTGGCGAGGTGGGGATTCAGTTCCCTGCTCTACCTCAGACCTCCTCTGTGACCTTGGGCAAGTCACTTAGCCTCTCTGTGCCTTGGTTTCCCACCAGCCCTGCCCTGCCAGACAGGGGTGTTGTAAAGATAAATCATGAGGAGCTAAGACACTACAGTGATGGAGAACATATAAATACCTAAGAGAGGTAGATTCCCTCTCCCTTAAAAACTAAACTTGACAGGAAGGGCTAAACTGTGGGGGAATCCAACAGACTCAATACCCCAAAACTCGGTAGGAAGGAGTGAAGCACGCTGGATCTGATCGCGACGCCACCCCAGTCCTTTCCCCACTAGACACACAGACCATTAACCCACCAGCACCACTGCGTGATAAGCCCGCTGCAGCTCCTTCACCGTCATGTCCTTCCCAATAGTGACATTCCCATAATAGGAACAGCGATCGGAATGCGCCGTCTGCGTAAACGTGTTGATTACATTCTGTTGGGTCAAAAGAACTTTTAAAGGGTGTGAATTTAACAGCCACACAGCACATCCCACAAAGCACAGCAGCATGGTCTGGGGATGTATAGGTCCGCAACGCCCCCACGTGGCCTTGAAGCGAGAGGTCAGTGTCTCTCTCTCTAATTCATGCTGGCTGTTCCAGGACGCGTAGCTCTTATCTGACAAAGGCTTGAATATTTCGTTTTAAAGTAAACAGTTACCCACAGCTTGGCACCACGTCAGTCAGATCTGTCGAAAGGAAGCGATAAACGGCAAAAAAAATAGGAACAAAAAAAAAGATCCAATCACTGCTAGTGCGAGTTTGCCCCTTGGAAGAAACACTTGGCTGGAAGTTTTGCTAACTTGAATTTTGCCCCTTGAACAGCCCTCACCAGCATCAAGAGGAACAACTCAAAGTTCCAGCTGTTCTTGTTCCGTGCTACTGAACAATCCCAGCACGGACCTTCTGCCACAGATATCCTTGCCTGACACTCCCAGCTTTTAATATGAAAGCTCTTTCTTGAAATGAGACTGTGCAGCAATTTATTCTTACGTGCACCTCCCCCCATTTCCAAACTTTTCCCCTCACTTTAGTCACCAATGTCTCTGCTTCCTAGTACCTTTGTCCATTCAGCAAACACCACTTCTGTCCTTGGAATGCCTGACAGACCTAGTCTGGCAACAGAAAACAGGCCCCACTACAGAGAGAGAATCCCCTACAAACAAGAATTGCACCCCAACACTGGCACTTCTTATACCTCTCTTGAGAGGACCTATGACTCGTCTCAGCTCACAATGGTGTAAGCGGACCACCACATCCAGTTCACAACTCTTGGACAAAGCTACCGACACGGACTCTCCATTTCCACCACCCCTCGGACGATGGGAAAGCCAGTACTAACTTTGACTTCAGGGTGGTCTGGTGCCACTCCAAAACGAACAAGGCCGAAGGGAACTGGCAGCTTCTCATAAATATCCACCTGGGCCAGTCTGTGGTGCTAGAGAAGAGGAGAAAGTTCACAGTTACAATGTAAGCAGCCAAGAGAGAAAAAAAGCACACAACCTAAGTGGCTAACAACAGGGGCCCAACATCAACCTCCTGCTGTGGAAACTGGCTGCACATCAAGAGACACTGATCTTTCTGAATCTGCAGGCACAGTAAAAAATTCAGGAGAGCGCTCTGGCATCTCAGAAAAAAGAAGGAGAGTCGTCCTGGGAGTCTGTAGTTCAGTGGCGCCCAGCGAAACTCCCTGAACACTGAGATCATCATGCAGGGAAGGAAGGCAAGATATGGCCTATCCTCTGTGTCCCTACAGTCTTTATCAAGGGTCTGCTTTTACTTCTCAATGCACAGATCACAGAACATCTGGCAAATCCAGCTGGGGCAAGAACATACACGTCACCGCAGCTGTATTTTAGTTTAATTTTGGTTGTAAGGTGTTGCATTCAGATAGCAAGGGAGAGCATACAATGGTGACAAAAACCCCTTTGATTACATAAGAATAGCTGCCATAACACCACTCACATTTTCAAGACAACCACCTAAATAAAAAGTAAATTAATGTGCACAGAGTGCTGGCATAGAATAAAGGAAATTAGGCCAGCCAGTCTATTCCCATCCTCGTTTAAAAAAAGAGTATGTGGGCACCAGATACAAAATATTGCACATTTCTAGTATATTTCAGGCTTGTAAGCAAAACTCTCCTGTGTTCTGCTAAACCACACTGTCAGGTTGGGATACTGTGGATTTTGCCAGCCTGCCCCAATAGAAAGACGAAAGGAATTATTTAAAGAAACTTAACAGGGGCATCTATCTTCTAACCTGAGGATTCATTAACTTGCACCAATAGATTATGGCTGGTTTGGTTTTTGTGCAATAACTATTTTATCTTAGGACATGCCCACTAGTGAAAGGAATATGAGATGTTGCAAAACATTGCCAGCAGAGATCCATGTCTGACCAGCCCATCATGCAGAATTTGGCACTGGGTATTTAAGCAATTGCTGCAGAAGTACACTGGGTGAAAGATGCCCCAGATTTCACCCCTTTGGCCCCCCAACAGCAGTTAACAATGTCGGCCAAGATCCTAAAATCTTACTGCCGATTATACACATTTTAGGTTTGTAGCTGGTATGTATTTTAGACACAGTCAGATTTTTTGCTTTAAGTACTTCGTTAGCAGCTAGTATTTTGAGACCTTGTATCTCTCGTGCTATTTGTGGAGATTAAGCCTTGAAATTTGTTCCTGAAGTTGGCTAAAATGCAGAGTATTATACCACAGTATGCTCAAGTGTACTTCAGAGACAGCAAAAAGCAAGTAACCTCACTTGATTAAGCAACTATGGATGTGATTTATCACTAGCAGCACTCGGCAGGTTTTGTAATCTATTCTCATCACCAGACCAATAACTGATCGACTGAGGGTCTGACATTTACTGTTATATGAAATTTGTTTGTTCATTTGTTTGGCTTAGTCAATATGGAGAAGGACCTAAAACAATTCTCCCTGGTTACCTTTATTTATAGATGAATGTTACCAGCATTTTCTGGAATAAAAATTTTAAAAGCCCAGTAGACAGATATTTGTGGTGTATCTTATTACAGAAGCATAGTTTTGTTCCAATATATAGTGACAGCCTTATAGGCTTGATGGGGACAGCCCAACACAGTGCAGTCACCAGGGGAATCGTCCCCTGTATTGTGGGATGTCTACAGCCCACATGCCAGGAAGCAAGATGCTGAATATCTTCTCTTATGTTGAACGGAAGCCAGTTACCTTCAGGAGGTGCTGGGCAGTGTAAAACCCAGCAGGTCCACTCCCCACAATACATATCTGAGGAGCGAGAGCAGCTGTAGAAAGCAGCCTGCTGAAACCTGAGCAAAGAGCACAAAAGCAGAGTCAATGAGCAGAGAAAATACCACCCTTGACACAAATGCCTCAATCCTGCTAGGATTTCCCATGCATACTGGCTGGACCTCAGAACTGGGAGGGGTGCTAAAGGCTTCTAAGAGCTAGTCCTTCTACATTAAGCAAACACAGGACTTAGAACCAATTAAAACGGAGGGATGGAAGTTACCCTTAGGAACACGTATACAAAGGAAAGGAAAGGAAAGCCACCAACAGGAAAACATCAGGGATGTGCCCAGGGATTCTGCTAGGTAACAGACCTTTCCTTTCAAAGGGCATCTTTACTGAAGGGGGGCATAGGATGACTCCCCTTGTGATGATTTCATCTTTAAGTCCCTTTCAGCGCTCCATTCTGCACAGGGGGCTGGATAGTAGGGCTTCCCCTTCCACCACTGACTTTGTTATCAGGTGGGGCTAGGAAGAAACGATCTTGCCGCCCACCACTTGAGATTTTCCTCCTGAGTGACAAGCCCACAAAAGATCTCACTGTCACGGCAATCTAGCGCCTCGCATTCCCCACACCGCAGGCTATTCAGAGAACAGGTCATCAATAAACTTTAATGTGATCCAATTAAATAGCCACCAGAAGGGCTGGAGACAATAGTGATTTCAGTCATAGTCCAGCATGGCCTTGGCAGTCAGCTGAAAAGTACAAAAAGACATTCAAAGCAAAAATGCATTGGGGTCAAATGCCAGGGACTACAATTCCCTGCCAAACCCTGATATTTTCCTTCAGTGCCCTTGACATTTATATCTATTTTAGGAAGCAGTTACCCAGCTCCACTCCCACTGTACCTGTAGAGTCAACTGGACTCTTTTAGAAATGGAGTGTGTCTGGGGAAGGTAGTTAGCCCAAAGGAGTAGGAGTCAGGAGTCCTGGATTACATTCCAGACTCCGACACTGGCTTGCTTTGGGACTTTGCCTCTTGATGCCACTGTTCGCCCACCTGTAAATCAAGTAGAGAAATTCCTGCCTACCTCACAAGGAAACTGGGACTTCCTTAATTAAAATATTAATTAAAGCACTTTGATGACTTCAGAGGAATGGCACAACAGAAGTGCAAGATAGGAACAGAATTTTCTCCTCTGAAAGGAGGAGGGTATATGCTTGCAGGGGTGGCTAATTTTTCATGAATCTACGCCTGGTGAATGGCGGCAGCCAGATGTCCTTGGAGACTGAAATCCTCTCTCTACAAAACAGCTACGGCACATGCAATGGCAATGCAAGTGTCCTCCCTATTCCACCCCGACAAGTTGATTCACCCTGACCTAGGAGGACAGAAAGTAGTTCAGTTTCCATGGTCCATTCAGACTTCAGCTTCTCTGCTGAGACTGCAGACCAGGGTCCCAAGTTACTATCGTCCATATCTCAAAAACCACCATCATGGCGATTTGTTCATTGAGTACTGGACTGAACCAGCTCATTCTGCCAAGGCCTTTCAGCAGTAGTCAGATGGCAACAATTTCGTCACTATTGACCTGAGCTTAAACCACCAATGGGTCTCTGTATCCTACTAACAAACAACCCACCAAGGCACACAGTCCTGTCCAAATGTACATGTATTTAACAAGGAAGGGGGCTCTCACTCTCAAAATGCTAACTGATATGGCGGAGTCTTCCAAACAGGCATCACTACAGAGTACTTTTACTTCTACTCACCCGAGATGTTACTAACATCAGGAAATTGGTGGTTTATTTACAACACTATTTTTTATTGGACAGGGTTACTTTAAAGAATGTGAACCTTTGCACTCAAGTTACAGGACAGGAATCAAAGGAAGAGTTGATCATAGCTTTGAAAGTCATAGTTAAATCTACTCTAACTCCTATTATTTCTATTTTTCATTACATAAAAGTCCCTCAAAACCTCTCTCCATTACCCCTCTCTGGATCTTTGCCATCTCTGCTCTCTTTTTCATAAACGGAGGTAATAAACTGGACCACACAGGATGTATTGTTTCAGACAATATCATTTTTTTAATACGTCTCCTCCCTTCAACAAAACACTGAGCATCTTAGTATTATTGTTTTTAATTAGACAGATACTGAACACAGGACAGATATCTGCACTGAGCTCTCTCACCCCTTACTTCCAAATCTTCTTCTGGAAAAAGTCTTGCAAGTTCAGAGCCCAGCAGCAGAGGAGAAGTTTGAGGTAAGTTTTCTTAACATGCATTGCTGTATATGTATCCAATTGAACTTTATCTGTCCTTACATTAGAGACTAACCAATTTATTTGAGCCACAAGTACTCCTTTTCTTTTTGCGAATACAGACTAACACGGCTGTTACTCTGAAACCTGTCCTTACACTGCTCACTCTCCCCCCATTGTGTCCAAATCCACCTCACAAGTCTGCAGTGGTTTTGGTTGCTTTGTTTTTAATCAGCTAAAACAATTTAATGTCATGAGCAGTCTTGCTAACCACTCCTACATCACCGAGGACCACGTTTCCAGGAGGGATTGTGGCTACTCAACTTGAGACACATGGGGCCCGACTATGGACATGCAAAGCACCCACAACTCCAGCTGAAATCAATAGTTGTTGCGGGTGTTCAGCTCTTCCAAAAAATCAGGCCCAAAGGGGCCTCAAGGGGGGACTCCGCTTTATTAACTCTTTCCGAGAGCAAACAGCTTCAAGGTCACAACTTTATTTGGGGGACAGGATCTGTGTTTTGGCCATTTCAGGGTAGGCCTATTCTGTCCTTCCCTTGGACTATCACTTCCCTGAGTGAAAGCTCAGGCATCCTTGGAATCAGCTCAAGCTCCTTTTGTGAACACAGGCTTCACCTTAGTTACTTCCCGGGCTTCACAACCAGCTGATGTTCTTATGGGTCTGGACATCAAAGTGTCAGGTAGATCTTTTGCCCCTTCTTTCCCCATTTCGATCTCATTGTCACATTGCTTCTTGCATTCCCTCAGCTACATAGCCCCCATTCCCCTGCACTCCTAAATTCTCAAGTCATTCACTCCATAGCTCAGCTCCTACCACAATGATGCTCTCCCAGGCTCCCCAGTCCCTCTATAGCCAGGCTCCCATCTCCCCCCGGGTCCCTCTATAACCAGGCTCCCCAGTCCCTCTATAGCAATGGTTCTGAACCATGGCTTTGCATACCCCTTGGCGTACATAGAGGTCTTCCAAGGGTTACATCAACTGCTCTAGATATTTGCCTAGTTTTACACCAGGCTACATAAAAAAGCACTAGTAAAGTCCATACAACTAAAATTTCATACAGACACTGACTTGTTTACACTGCTCTATAGAGTATAAACTGAAATGTAAGTACAATATTTATATTCCAATTGATTTATTTATAAATATATGGCAAAACTGAGAGTCAGCTATTTTGCAATAATAGTGCGGTGATACTTTTGTATTTTTATGTCTGATTTTGTAACCAGTTGTTGTTAAGTGAGGTGAAACCTGGAGTAACCAAGGCAAATCAGACTCCTGAAAGAGGGACCATAGTTTGGAAGGATTGAGAGCCACTGCCCTACGGCCAGGCTCCCGTGGGGGCCCCCCCCCCACCGGTGCCCTACGGCCGGGCTCCCGTGGGGGGCCCCCCCCCCCACCGGTGCCCTACGGCCGGGCTCCCGTGGGGGGCCCCCCCCCCCCACCGGTGCCCTACGGCCGGGCTCCCGTGGGGGGCCCCCCCCCCCCACCGGTGCCCGACGGCCGGGCTCCCGTGGGGGGCCCCCCCCCCCCCCCGGGGCCCTACGGCCGGGCTCCCGGGGGGGGCCCCCCCCCCCCACCGGTGCCCTACGGCCGGGCTCCCGTGGGGGGCCCCCCCCCCCACCGGTGCCCTACGGCCGGGCTCCCGTGGGGGGCCCCCCCCCCCACCGGTGCCCTACGGCCGGGCTCCCGTGGGGGGCCCCCCCCCCCACCGGTGCCCTACGGCCGGGCTCCCGTGGGGGCCCCCCCCCCCCCACCGGTGCCCTACGGCCGGGCTCCCGTGGGGGCCCCCCCCCCCCCACCGGTGCCCTACGGCCGGGCTCCCGTGGGGGGCCCCCCCCCCCCACCGGTGCCCTACGGCCGGGCTCCCGTGGGGGGCCCCCCCCCCCCCACCGGTGCCCTACGGCCGGGCTCCCGTGGGGGGCCCCCCCCCCCCACCGGTGCCCTACGGCCGGGCTCCCGTGGGGGGCCCCCCCCCCCACCGGTGCCCTACGGCCGGGCTCCCGTGGGGGGCCCCCCCCCCCCCACCGGTGCCCTACGGCCGGGCTCCCGTGGGGGGCCCCCCCCCCCCACCGGTGCCCTACGGCCGGGCTCCCGTGGGGGGCCCCCCCCCCCACCGGTGCCCTACGGCCGGGCTCCCGTGGGGGGCCCCCCCCCCCACCGGTGCCCTACGGCCGGGCTCCCGTGGGGGCCCCCCCCCCCCCCCGGGCCCTACGGCCGGGCCCCCGGGGGGGGCCCCCCCCCCACCGGTGCCCGACGGCCGGGCTCCCGTGGGGGGCCCCCCCCCCCACCGGTGCCCTACGGCCGGGCTCCCGTGGGGGCCCCCCCCCCCACCGGTGCCCTACGGCCGGGCTCCCGTGGGGGCCCCCCCCCCCCACCGGTGCCCTACGGCCGGGCTCCCGTGGGGGGCCCCCCCCCACCGGTGCCCTACGGCCGGGCTCCCGTGGGGGCCCCCCCCACCGGTGCCCTACGGCCGGGCTCCCTGGGGCCCCACCGCCCCCAGTCCCCTACGACCAGGCTCCCTGGGGCCCCGGTTCCCTACGGCCAGGCTCTGTGCCCCTGCTCTCCAGCCCCAGCCCCGGCGCAGCGAGCGGACGGCCCCCTTACCCGTGAGGCGGCGGAGGCGAGACCCCCACTCCCAGCAGACGCGGCCGCAGCTCGAACCCATGCTAAGGGACCGCGCTCGGAGCGCCCCACCCACTGAAGACAAGACACTCTGCCTCTGCCACCACCCCTGCGGCCGGGCAGCAAACCGACTCCACACTGCGTCCGCCTTAGCCAATCAAGTGGCGGAAAGCCCCTTCGATTAGCATAGCTCCGCCCCCACGCGCTCAGGAACATGGCACTAGTGCAATTAGCATAACTACGCCTACCCGGAACACCGCCTGTAGGAGAGGAAGAGCCCTTTCCCAGGCCTGTGTATTCCGTCTCTATGGTTTATCCTCCAGTTCATATAACCAGGTTCGCCCCTAGCCTGGAGTACAGGGTAGAGAGTGCCTGTCCCTGTCTAGGAAGAAACATAGAGACGGGGGCAGTGGGGAGGGCTGGTTTGTTTGGTGGTGGAGTAGGAGCCAGAGGGGTCCCACACATGCTTATTCAAGTGCAAGCTTTCACCATACCCTCCCCCATCCTGATTGTCCCCACACAGCCCCTAAATCCCCAGCCTGGGCACTGTTACTGGGGCTTGGAATCAGGAGACGGAGGTTCTGTCTCTGCCACTGACTTCCTGTTTGACCTTGGGAAAGCCTCCTAACATTTCAAGTGGCTAAAGCAAGATGCAGCACCTCCGGGGTCTGGTCTGTCCACCCCACTCTGAGTGGCACTGCAAGCTCATACTTGTGCCAGATCATAATGTCTTTAGGTTTAGGGGCCCTTTCGTGTCCCCTCCCCTGGCAGCCGTCAATGAGGGAAATTTTTCCTTCAACTGGGACAGGGGGGCTGGTGGGGTTAAAGTGGGACAGACCCACAAATCCTGAGACCATTGGGAGGCATGCTTCTTACCTGATTTTAGACCTGATCCTTCTCCCATTGAAATCAATGGCAATGTCCCAGTGCATTACCAGCATCAATGAGAATGGTGAGTGTTCCATAACTCATAATCAATCTGTTAACTTCTCTGTGTTCCTCTGTTTCCTAGTGGGTACAATGGGGATAACAATATACCTCAGACTCCCAGGGATCAATTCATTAATATTATAAAAGGCTTTGAGATTGTTAGCTCAACAATGCTATAGAAATGCAGAGTCCAGTGATTATTATTACAAAGTCGGCATGCTGATGGTATCACAGGGTTTAGGCCATCAGTGTAGAACATAAGGCTGTTTCTTCAGTAAGGAATATGACTTGTTAGTTGTGATGATATCTTTCCTAAGGACTTTAGTAAGGGTAGATTTTTCCATCTAAGTAATATATATTTTCAGATTGGTCTAAATTGTTATCCTACACAGAGCATATTATAATAATCCTACTTTGAGGTGACAGGCCTGGATCTATGGTAGCAATTTCCTGCTGAGTTACAGATGGTAAAAAACACTCCTGGTCACCACTACTATATGACCATCAATCAGCTGCTGGGGGTCTAATGCCACCCCCAGATTCCAAACACAGCTAATGAATGGTGGGAACACATCATCAATCAAAGGGGGAGAAATCAGCCTTGCCATGTCACTTAGCCTACCAGCATCACCTCAGTCTTATCTGGATTGAGCTTCAGCCAGCTAGCTCTCATAAAGTTGCCCCAATCTCCTCCCGGTGACAGCTGGTGATATTTGAGTTCTCTTTATCTACAGAAAGACAAGTCAGTCCTTTGTGAGGCTACTTTTAACATAAAAAAAGCCTTGAGGCCCAGAATATAGTCCCTTAAAGGTCTGATAGATAAGAACTCCCTCCCACCCAGAGATTGGCTGGCCTTGGTTTGTCTATTTATCTGGCTGGGGCATCGGAATATAGAAGTTTCTGTCTTTTATTACCCGGTGGGACGCCTTTGCATTAAACAGTCTCTTTACATTATCTGCCTCACCACAAAACAGACAACTCCTATTGTCATTTAAACAAAACTCCCACATAAAATATTTTAGAAAGGGATGTGATTTTGAGAGTCACCACTGCTACCCAGCTACATCCACATTCAAGGCCTCGCTGCTGTTTGTGACAGTACACCTTTGTCCCGGTCACTGCTGTCTCTGAAACAGTGCTGAGCAGCGTTACTCCCTGGCTATGCTTGCTGGTTAGCTGTGTTCAGCACCTGTCCAGCTACACCTGCTGCTCACACCCCTTTCCCAGTAACAGGAAAGTTTTGTGGATTCTGAGACCAGAGTTGTATGAAGTGTCATTGTAGCAATGTCAGTTCTAAGACGTTAGAAAGACAAGGTGGGTGAGGTAATATCATTTATTGGACTAGCTTCTGTTGGGGAGACAGACAAGTCTTCTGAGCTACACAGAGCTCTTCTTCAGGTCTGAGAAAGGTACTCCCAGCATCCCAGCAAAATGCAAGGTAGAACAGAACAGATTGTTTAGCACATATTGTAAGGGACCATTCAAGGTAGAGTGGCCTATTAACACCTCTGCAGTCATAGGACAAAAAGAGTGGGTTAGCAGGTTACAGATTGTTGTAATAAGACATATATCTAGTGTCTCTGTTCAACCATGATTTTTAGTGTCTAGCAGAGTTATGAATTTAAGCTCCCAGGACAGAGCACAGGAGAGCATGCTTTGAGGAACAATCAATTTTACATTCACACCAGAGCAATAGACGAGGGGTAACATTTTCACTAGGGACAGATGTTTAAAGGTATTTTGGCCCCTAAATATGCATGTAAGTGCCTTGTGGGATTTTCAAAAGCCCCTAGGTATCTAATTTCCATGGATTTCATTGACTTTCAAAAAGACTTAGGCTCCTGAACCCTTACATCACTTTTGAAAATGGGACTTAGGCACCTAAGTCATTTCCCTCAGGTCTTTTCTTTAAGTCCTCTGGTGTTTAGTTGCCAAGTAAGGAGCAAACTAAGTCCAGCCTGCATTTTGGAGATGGGAGGAGGTGCACTGCATGAGCAGTTGTGCAGAGAACTATTCATCCATAACAGGAGCATGATCACTGACCAGAGCATGCCCACTAGCTGACCATGCCCTCCCCCCAGCAGAGCCATCCCTTGGCAAATCAGGGTGACCGCTCTGGGCCACATGCTTCAGTGTGCGTGTGTCGTGCGAGGCCAGCCCTGAGGGAGGTGGGTTTAGGGATGCCTCGTATTTATTTTTCTTGCTTGGCATCGCAGGTGGTCTCTGGCACAGCCTGCCCCGCTACGCCCCACCGGCTCCCAGCGTCGCCCGCCGCTGCACCAACAGCATCCTAGCACTGCCAAAACACGCCAGTGCCAGGCTGACCCCATCCACTGTCCTTCTGTCCTGGACCCCTCCCTTTTCCGGGACCTGCCAGCACAGGGGGCTCCCTCATCCCAGCACAGGTGCCACCCTGTAACTCTCCATCGTCCCTCGCCCCCCAGCACTGGTGTCCCCTCCCTACACCAGATTTCACCTCTATAAAAAATGTTAGGGGGAACCCATACAGGCTGATTGGTCCTGGGCCCCGCACCCTCCTTGGGACGGCCTTGACTCCCAGTACCATCATCCAGATACCTGCCAATGCACAAAGAGAATAGGCCCCTGCCCATTCAGGGCTGCTAAGTGCTGCCAACACTAGCACCATCCTCCTATGCTCAACAAGGGCCAGGGGGCAAATTATGGCTACCTTGGAGCAGAAGCACCAGTGAGGATGGGGCTCCTAGCACCTTCTCCTTTGCCTCCATGGTGCCCTCAGGCAATTTGTCTTTTAACACTTTATTCCCAGGCTAGTAACTTTTCTTCCTGGAGTTTCATTGTGCTTCCTACACACCCATCAGCCTGAACCCACCCTCTTTCTCACCAGGACATTTACAGTCACATTATGCAGTAACTCTTGGTCCTTCACAGCCAACACCCCAGGATTTGGTACTGGCAGAATTTGGTTTCACCAACTGTCTTTCATCCTCAGTGGGTCCCCACTTCTATTACATTGCTGGCCAGTATGAAGCACTGGCCCTTCCCTTCCTCACAAGGCACACTCTTTACAGAATCCTAAATCATCAAGCAACAGAAGATGGATTTCTACCACCAAGTTGTTACAGTGGGGCTCGTAACAGCCATACAGTTAAGATTGAAACTAGCTTACTGTTTAACAGCTGGTTATCCGAGAGTCCTACAATCCACATGGTTTCTTACATTACCTTGAAAATCACTTGGCAGCTTTCTGGGAATGAGTATGGTGCACATGAGTTGCTCTGGCCCACTAGAGTTAGTTGTTCTGCTTTCAATGGGAGTTAGGTGCCTAAATACTTCTGAAGATCTGGACCTCTCTACCTCCATTCTGTAGCAGCTCCTTTTGGAAGTTTGGCCTCAGAACACAGCATGTGTCACCAGGCTGGCTACTTGCCAAATGATCCCTCATGGCCAGAGATCACTCTGCATGGGGTTTGCCTCAGTTTCCCCCTGCAAGGGGCTTCCTAAATAAACACCCCCAGGCCCAGAAGCTTTCATGAATTCAATGAAAACATCCCTCCTTAGTGTTTGGTTTGTTAATTTAAAGTTTAAAAATAAACACAAACATTTTTTCTCCCCCGCCTTAAACTGGACACATCTCTGGTGTCCCAGGGTCCTTCCTCCCTTAATTGGCTATTCTCAGACCTTCCTATCTCAAGCAACTCCCCTACAGGAACTTTTTTCACTCTCCACAGCTTCCTGAACATTCCCACTGCTGTAACTTCCTGTTGCTCCTTATAAGAGAATCAGCTCCTCCCTACCTAGCTGGATCTACTAATTAAACCCCAGCCATAGCTCGTCCCAGATGTGGCAAGCAGGGCTAATTTATAGAATCATAGAAGATTAGGGTTGGAAGAGACCTCAGGAGGTCATCTAGTCCAACCCCCTGCTCAAAGCAGGACCGACCCCAACTAAATCATCCCAGCCAGGGCTTTGTCCAGCCGGACCTTAAAAACCTCTAAGGATGGAGATTACACCACCTCCTTATGTTACCCATTCCAGTGCTTCACCACCTGCCAGGTGAAATAGTTTTTCCTAATATCCAACCTAGACCTCCCCACTGCAACTTGAGACAATTACTCCCTGTTCTGTCATCTGCCACCACTGAGAACAGCAGAGCTCCATCCTCTTTGGAACCCCCCTTCAGGTAGCTGAAGGCTGCTATCAAATCCCCCCTCACTCTTCTCTTCTGCAGACTAAATAAATCCGGTTCCCTCAGCCTCTCCTCATAAGTCATGTGCCCCAGCCCACTAACAATTTTCATTGCCCTCCACTGGACTCTCTCCAATTTGTCCACATCATTTCTGTAATGGGGGTCCCAAAACTGGAAGCACCCCTCACCAGTGCTGAATAGAGGGGAATAATCACTTCCCTCGATCTGCTGGCAATGCTCCTACTAATGCATCCCCGTATGCTGTTAGCCTTCTTGGCAACAAGGGCACACTGCTGACTCATATCCAGCTTCTCGCCCACTGTAATCCCCAGATCCTTTTCTGCATAACTGCTGCTTAGCCAGTCGGTCCCCAGCCTATAGCAGTGCATGGGACTCTTCTGTCCTAAGTGCAGGACTCTGCACTTGTCCTTGTTGAACCTCATCAGATTTCTTTTGGCCCAATCCTCCAAGGTCACTCTGGACCCTATCCCTACCCTCCAGTGTATCTACCTCTCCCCCCAGCTTAGTATCATCCACGAACTTGCTGAGGGTGCAATCCATCCCATCATCTAGATAATTAATAAAGATGTTGAACAAAATCGCTGATCACTACCCATTGAGCCCAACGATCTAGCCAGTTTTCTATCCATCTTATAGTCCATTCATCCAATCCATACTTCTTTAATTGTACAGGGGCTGGCCAGGTGAGTTTAATATTCAAATTGCTCTAAAACCCATGTGTGTAGGGAGATTATCTTGAAAACTGGTAGGTCACAAGAGAGGCTGATTTAGATCTTTGATCTCTAGATCAAAGTTGAGGTCATTTGGTCAAGGGATTCCCAAATTACAGCCCATTTACACGGAGCTGGCCACACCACTTTCAGATTCTTACAGCTTTTTTGATGCAGTGCTAGGGAAAATTCACACCCCAACCTTAACCTCAGCACTAAGATTTTTGGGCAGTGAATAATCAATAGAGTTCCTACGCCACAGACTGTCTTCCTTAGACCCTAGTAATTGCCACTTTCAGTCTCTAGGTGGCTCTGTAGGTAAGGATG
This sequence comes from Chelonia mydas, assembly GCF_015237465.2. Lineage (NCBI taxonomy): Eukaryota > Metazoa > Chordata > Testudines > Cheloniidae > Chelonia > Chelonia mydas. The sequence continues at coordinate 14,234,170 of NC_051254.2, forward strand.
CCCTTGTAATGGAGAACTACTGAAAACAGCCATTGCTCCCACTGTTGCTTAGCGTATCCATAGGTTGATGGGATATCAGCTTTTGTACATATTAGTGGAGGAAAAAATAGCATTTTCTGTCCTCAGGATTTCTTTTCCCACCAGGTTTCTGTCAAATCCACTTCTTACCAAACAGTGCTGTAATAACCATAGTAGCATCTGGTGGTGGGATTAGCCTCTCTGTACTGCCTAAGAGCGTAGCTAATGCACAGTTAAAATCTCCCTCCTGCTATCGCTGGAACTGGGAGCTCCATTAACATTGCAGATTTTAGCATAAATTGGCCATCAGGATTAATGAAGCATTTAATAACGGAATCATAAACATTGTTGATGGAAAAGGTCTGTTAGAGCTTAACTCTGTGACTCAACTGCACATCCTTGGATGATCTCACAAGTGCAACCAGAGGGCCCAATTCTCCTCTCATGGTGGTGTAAATCAGGAGTAACTACACAAACCAATGGAGTGACACCGGTGCAGAACTGCATTCAGGGTGAAATTCACTCCTGTGCACTGGGCCAAGGGGACTTAGGCTGTGGATAGGCCTGATGCTGACCCTGTGCTGAGGTGAAATTCACGCTCAGTGAAGAAAAGGAAGGGCCTCCACCTGTCAAGATGTGAGGTCTTGGTAAACCGTGGCAAGATAAATGCCACAGATATTCTAGTATAGCCCTTCTTTGATGCACATTCCAACACAAGACCCACTCCCTACCCCTCCCACACACACACGCTTCACCCCCACCACTATATTCTCAGGGCCAGATCTTTCAATCCTTCTTCCTTGACTCCAGTGGTAATTTTGCCTGAAAAAGGACTGACTGAAGGATTTGGCCCACAGAAGGCGACCAAAGAATCTGCCTTTGTAATGGCTTTCTAGAACTGAGGACAAAGATAAATAAGAGAACTTTATCGCCCATTTAGAATGGTTTATAAGAGGCAGTTTGGGTTTTAGGATTTGCTTCTTGCTGAATGAGCATTTTTCTTTGCATTAGCCACACAGCAGACAAAGTGTTAGGAACGGTGGAGGCAGTGCTGCCTTACCTGCAGTTATCTTGCCTTTTCTTAACATGGAAAATTAATCCGTTAAAGTGGATAAATATTAATAGCTTCTTGGCCCAGAACCCAAAAGGGGCAGAAGAGGAATTTGCGTCTTGCTGTTTTTCAGAAAGCTTTGAGAGGCAGTCTTAGCACAATATAGTCACTGCCTCCTCTTCCCACCTTCCAACAATACTACTGGCTGGTTCTGATGTTCATCCTCTAGGATTTTACAGCAGAAGGAAGGGAGGCTTCCCGTGTCTCTCCCTGAGGACAGTGGAAAATGAAGTTAGACCTGGGCTCGCACAGTATTTTAGTCCTTTCACACACAATTTGGTGCTGGCGAAGGGTGCCAAATTGCAGAGCCAACCTAAGGGGCTTGTGGATCCCAGGGCTATCCCTCTGCCCTATCCCATCCCAAGTGTGAAGGAACTGTGCCGTGTAGTGTAAAGGAGAGAATCTCTTCTCTCAAGCTTCTCCCCCTTTTCCTCGCAAAGTGCTCTGATCATGTAACCCAGTAGCTAGGGATGAAAGCTTGCCACAGACTTTTCGTTTGAAGATCACAGGTTACCCCTGGACCCCTCTACACACCCAGGACTGGTCCATTGGCTCGGAACACCATCGCTACAGGTCCCTCAATTCTAGAGCGAATATCCGACGAGCTCTTGGCTCTCGGGGGCTGTGGCATCCCAGCTGCCCCTGATGACATGAGGTGGCTGCAAGCCAAGCCCTCTCCCAGATCGTGTGGTATCTGGCTGCACAAAGGGGCAGCTAAGCAGTGAATTAAGTACAGGACTGAGACCAGGGGTCTCCTGCATTCTCAGCCTGGCTCCGACACCAACTTCCTCTTATCGAGATCACTTAACCTCTCTGCCTTAGCTCCCCTGTTTGTTAAATTGGGGTAACAACAGGTAACTATCTTGCAGGATGTGTCGGGATGATTAAGTACCTAGGGCAACATTTTGGGACTCTGATCCTACATCACTTAGGCATTTTTGAACATTTTTACCCTTAACATTTGTATATTGCTATATATCTGGGGTGAAATACTGCCCCGACTGAAGTCACTGAGAGTTTTGCAATGGGCCACGATTTCACCTTAGGTATATGGCAAAATTCCTGAATGAGCACAAAGCCCTCCAGTAGCTAGAAACCAGCAGGCTCCCAGAGTCCTGCCTTCTTTGGATAACTGTCTCTTACAAAACTTTCTGCAATGTTGGTGACTACATACAGTGGCCAGGACAAACAGTTGGGTTCCATGTCTGCAGCAGGAAGCTGGGGTAACCTTGTGATTTCCACCATGACCACCCACAACACAAACACTCAACATGTCAGAAGCCAGTTAAGTTGGAAGCTCACCCCAAAGAATCCTCTCTCTAACTCTTCTGCAAATCCTCCATCCTGCTCTGTGTACTGGGGTGAAACCATGGTTGCACTGGGGATCAGGGCAGCACAAAAACTTTTCACCAACTAACCCCCAAACTGCTCTGGCTAGCTTTGTCAAATCCACACTCCTTGAAGGAATTTATTTATCCACAAAAAAGGTAGAGCATAGGTTGCAGCAGTGCAAGTTTCTCTTACACCACACCACCAATGTGCCTCCATTAATCTGGAGAGACCACCTTTAAAGCCGTACAGTCTTTATGGCCCATTCCATCCTCAGCTTCTCAACTGAGTCTGCTGACTAAGGTTTTGTAATATGGGCATCTTTCTCTGAGAAACTGGAGCTGTCAACTCAATTCACACGGGCCACTAGAGCTATCAGATGGGAACCAGTTTTCAGTTGTTCCAAAAATACAAGCTTTGCCTGGATTTGAACCATTGACCTAGAGTTAAAGGCTGCCCCACTGCCAATCCCCTGAGTCATCCTGTCCTTTTGGCACACTGGAGTTGGATAGGATGTGAATTCCCTTTCTTGTTGTGCTCTCAATCCTGTTCCAGAGACACAGCAGTAAAGAAAACAAGAATCAATAGCAACATCTGTCCAAGAGTTAAAAGAGAATGGTGGAAAAATAGATACCAGCTACTAAGACCTCAGGTAAACTCACATTTGATCCTACTGTATTGGAGCTACAGAATTCCCTTCTGTCCCATCACCATTCAGTCACAATTTATCATTCTATGGTCTCTATGTGTATTTCTGTGTGTCCAAAAGCAAGACACTTGAGGCAAACTTGTTTCCTCTTTGATTGCTTTATAAGGGCAATGTCTTTGGTTTTAAACTTCCTGATCTTGTCCGATGTTATAATGACCCACAGGAAACAGCCCTATCTCTTGCTGTCATGTTCCAGAGCCTATCATTGAATCCCCACAAGTTCAGATATCGGGGGTGCATTGACCATCAGTTCCTCGTAACGGTGTAGGAACAGCTGTAGTCGGGACATATAGGAGTCCTCGTTGTATGGAAGCTTCTTCTTTTTCAGGTACTGGGAGACTATGGGCTTGATCTAAAAGGGAAAGGTAGTATTAAAACAGCACAGTAAATTCTAATGATGATGACTTACATTTGTACAGGGCCTTTCCTCCAGAGAGATCATTAAGTCCTTTGAAAACTATGCATGTAGGAATCATGTCGCCTACTGCCAAAACGTAGCCAACTCTGGGGTGGAATGTGAAAACTGCTTAACAGTAGCTAAAACTACAAAATGGCTTAACTCAGGGAATGAAGATGAATAAGTATCCAACTCGAGCAGCAAAGGGAATTTAGATGATTTGGAATAAGGGCAGGATATTGAGGCTGATACCCTTCTCTTGTCATAAGGGCCAGATGACCACAAATGCTCACTACTTTGATTTTGCACTTCATCTGAAAGCTAGGATCTCCGACATCCTTCCCTCATACCGCGCTGGGGCACTGGTTCAATATTGGCACAGAGGGAAGAGCGCCACCTACTGAATTACCAACATTGCCTTTTGCAGCACCTGAAGGTTTGTTCGATTGTTTCCCCAAGACTGACCTTGCTTATCTTGTGAGATCTGACAAGGACACTGTCTTGAACTGGTATCACAGTAGCACCACGTCTTTATTGTTACTAACACCAGACGTATACATGGGACTGTAAAATTAGTAAATGGTGTCAAACAAACACAGTGTAGAGATGGGCCTGGACTAGGGTGACCAGATGTCCTGATTTTATAGGGACAGTCCCGATTTTGGGGGCTTTTTCGTATATAGGCACCTATTAACCCCCACCTCCTGTCCCAATTTTTTACACTTGCTGTCTGGTCACCCTATCCTGGACTGCAAAGTATAGATCCAGATCTCAGCATTCCCAAAATTTCAGGGTGTTTGGATCTACGGTTTTGGCTGGAGCCTACATCTGATACACTGCAAGTGGACAAATAAACACAATACAGGTCAACCATAGCAGGTGTATGATGAAGATAGCTGGAATTATTCACAAATTAGGTGGGGCCTGAAAAGCTTTCCCAGAAGGAGAGGGGGGACTTTGCTAAACACTGACTGGAAGGCTGTTACAATAATAAAGAACAAAGTCAAGAATGGAGGAAGGAGACAACGGAAGAAGGTTGGAGAGAAGACTGAGTAGAATGTGGGGAGGAAGAAGTGGAGTGGGAGGAAATGAGGTAGAGATCTAGTTAGAGTTGGAGTTATGGAGTGTTCTGAAAATGGGAAGGAGTCTAAAATTAATGAGGAAGAAGAGGGTAAGCCAGTGCAAAGAGAGGAACACGGAAGCATGGCCAGATCTGCAGGACAGGGAAAGAGGCTTAGCACCTCTATTTTAGTTAACTGGAAGGGGGAAAACACACAGACTTATCTCCTCATTACCTCTTCCCATGCTCATCGATCTTCTCTGTGCTACATGGCACTCCCACTCCTGTCCTGCTCCTTCCACACACCTTCTGGACATGCCCTCCATTTATCTCTTACCTTCAGGCACATGTTGTCAGAGAGGTTTGGGAAAAGGTGATGCTCCACATGGCAGTTGATGATTGAGTGCCCAAAGGACCAGTCCAGCAGGGCATTCCGGGGCAGATTCAGAACTCCAAGGCTCATCAGGTGAATCCGCTTGGGCTTCTTATCAGCGGAGAACATCGGGAGGCCAATGTGCTACAAGACAAAACATGAAGACTACAACATCTCTTCCTACAGCGGGCAGTTAGGGAGCAGGGCTTCCTGAGGACAAGGGTCGAATCCAGCTGTGTCAGGTCAGGGAAAATAGTGGCAGTTTCTCAAACTCCTCATCCTTTTCTGTACATGATCTTGTGAGTCTCCTTCTTTATGGGCATGATGAGTCCTCATAAAAGGTAACAGGCTAGTGCCATCAACTGGAATGCTCTAGTTTCCCACTCACTACTTACAGGTCAAGCACGATGTGGAAGCATTCACACACTGCTCCCCACACATTATCCCAGGGCCACCCATTCATGGCAAATAGAAAAGAAGCCAGAGTCCAATTACACCACAGTAGCTTGGAAACCCCAGCGGCTTCAGAGGGGTTATCTGCATAAATGTGACCAGAATCTGGCCATCTATATGCATTTCATTCCTAGGCCTGTCAAGACTGATCTATCAATGAATCCCCAATGTGCAAGGACCACCCACTTTTGTGGTTTTATGCTCATTCCATCTTTCCCAAATGTACCTGGATTTTAAAGTAACATCTTCTCTTAGTGTGAGAAGGGGCCAATTCTGATCTCATTTACACCTGTAAGAAACTGGATAAATTCCAGTGAAATCAGTAGATTTGTTCCATTTTTACACCACCGTAATTAAGATCATAATCCAGCCTTCTGTGTTCATTCTGTCTCAACTTTCTGCACACTGCTAACTGACATCAGTCTCCTCAACATTTTGGGCCTGAGTCTAATCTGATATGAAATCAGTGCCACTGGATCAGAATCAGGTTGTTTGTCTTAAGTTTATAGATGCTTCAATTGCCAAAGTCAAAGTGAGAGCTATTTAATTAATACAGGGAGCTTTGCTTTGTTTTGATTCCAAGGAATTTGGTACAAGCTGGAGTTTGCGGCCTCTACCTGGAAGATGTTAACATGGAGGTAGGGGTGGGCAAGGAGAGATCGTGTGATCAACATGCAGATGAGGGCAGACCACACTGATTGGAACCCTGAGACATTGACCAGGAGCCAGTAATGGGAGTAGAGACCAAGAAACATGCAGCAGAGTGTCCGGAGAGCTGTTTTCAACTCAACATCCTTCAACAAACCTATGAAAGAAAGAACAGACAATGTGTAGGGAAACAGTCAACCCCTCCCCACATCTTCCAAGTTACGCAGCTGGGGAATAATGGTGTAGTTCTTATATTCCAAATCCCAGGAGAGGCACTGGTCAGTTACTATGTACAAATTCCAGGAGCAGCTGATCCCAGACCCACTTCAACACCTAAGGTTCCACTGGCTTTCAGAAAACTTTTTGAACAGTGTCACCAAGGGAGCTGTAGGACATGGATTTGTTTCTGGTTTAACCTGATTATTGTTCTAGTCCTGAGACAATTTATGGGTCAGATACTGAAGACTTTACTAAGCTTCAGCAGTCCTTACTTGGATGAAATTCCCCACTGAAGTCAATAGGCGTTTGCTTGAGAAAGAACTGAGTAAAAATTTAAGTAGCACTCACCCAAGCGAGTAGTCTCATTGACCGAATGCTAGAGCTACTCTGTAACGTGAGTTAGGGTTGCAGAATCAGGGCTTAAATAATGAACTCAGAATTTGGTCCTATATGATTTTTCTGCAAGCAATTAGCAGCTGTTCACTACCCATGGTTGTGTGTCAGTCTCCTGAAAGAATGAACAGCTTCCATATACTATGAATGTTATATTTCCCCAGTTATCATCCAGTCTCTTCTTCCACTGTCTGCACCTCCTTATCCCATTCTTCCCACTGAGACCATCTTCTTACACTCCCTAGCACTGACACCAGTACGCTTCAAATATTTTCCATTCCTTTCTTTCATTATATTCCAGCCTAGCATGCCCCTCACCAACCCTACATATATCTGAGTAAGGACAACAGGATCTGGCCTGGGTAAGTGCTTCAGTGTTTGTATAGTGCTTTGAAGATCTGAAGAAGTATATACATGTAACCCTTCTGCCCATCAGAGTTGGCAGCAACAAGGGCCGGGTTCAATATCTAGGGGATTCATTCCAATAACACAATGCAAACCAGCTCGAGCCCCCACCCAGTGACCTGGGACAAATATATACCACCCCCACTGGGCGCCTCCAAGAGGCAATACTTCCCCTCTCGCAAGCACATAGTCTGAGTGTAGCTATGAGTGATAGGCTATTACCAGCAGGAGAGTGAGTTTGTGTTTGTGGTTTTTGGAGGGGGGTGAGGGGGTGAGAGAACCTGAATTTGTGCAGGAAATGGCCCACCTTGATTATCATACACATTGTGAAGAGAGTGGTCACTTTGGATGGGCTATTACCAGCAGGAGAGTGAGTTTGTGTGGGGGGGGGCGGAGGGTGAGAAAACCTGGATTTGTGCTGGAAATGGCCCAACTTGATGATCACTTTAGATAAGCTATTACCAGCAGGAGAGTGGGGTGGGAGGAGGTATTGTTTCATGGTCTCTGTGCATATAATGTCTTCTGCAGTTTCCACAGTATGCATCCGATGAAGTGACCTGTAGCTCACGAAAGCTCATGCTCAAATAAATTGGTTAGTCTCTAAGGTGCCACAAGTACTCCTTTTCTTTTTTAGAGAGAAACAATGTGGCATTATGTTGGGGAAACACCACCAAGAGGATTCGTAACACAACCCATGAGCAAAAAAACCCACCCCAAGCAAATTGGGGCATGCCCTTTCCCTTTGGTTCTTGAGTCCAGCAACCTCAAATCACCCAAAGTCCCAAAAGTCCAATGACCCAAAAGTCTCTGTCCCTGGTCAGGGCAGCCCCAGAGTTCGAAAGTTTATCTGCAGAGCTTTACCTCCCAACCTGGGTGGAGATGGGTGGGGGGGAGAGAGGTAAGGGGCACCTTATATGATCTGAAGCTGACCGCCCCACAGCTCCATAGGCCTTCGCTCCGCTCTGCCAGCCGCCCCACGAAGTGCTTCACTCAGCTCCGCGGCCCACAAGGCACTCCAGCCGTCCCACAAACTGCTCCACAATATATCTTCAGGCTCCCCCACTACTTAACACAACACTCAGTGATTTCAGCTCTTAGTCAGTTCAGCTCTTTAGTGAATTCAGCTTGTAGTAGAGGAGCCTCGGTGCTGGTGCACCATTAGCCCAAAGTGAGCTCAGCAGCCTGTAACTAGACTCCTAAGGGAATCAAAATTAGCTCTGATATTCCACAGTGGAGAGAGGAGGAAGTGCAGTTAGCATGTAAGGCCCTCACCCAGGGGCCCATGCCACCAAATATTAATACTTATCCCCAGCCTCTCTCAATTCACAGAGTTTTGGAACCCATGACCCTTGCCTAGCGAGTGCTACTTAGTTGATGGTGAGTCCCTCCATCATAACAAAAGGCCAAGTGCAGTCCCAAGCACAGTTCCCATAATCAGGGTAATAACAATTTATTCTTCCTGCCCCAATAACAGAGACACTGGGGATCCCACAGCAGCCAAAGTGACCATTTGGGCAGCTATGGCCTCATTCTAGGCGGGGTGGGTGTGCCTATGCAAATGAGATTGGCCCCTGAAGTTCTTTTCCACAACTTGCCACACCTCACCACCAGATGTCAGGGTGGAGCTCATCCTGACACTGCTTACATACAAATCTGGATCCTGTTGTTCTTATCTAGGCAAAATACCTGCTGAAGTCAACGGGTCTGAGAATGGACTGAATTAAAAATAAATAAGGATTTCAGGCATTTGGCCCATTGACTTCAATGTGAGATTTGCCTAAGGTCTTCAGTATTTGACCCAATATATTTAAATATTGAGTTTTTGTGAGTGCATTCCATTCTGAATGTAAAATCTGCTTCTCAAAAGGGTCCCTATTGTGCCAGTTTAAGAATCAAGAAGCCCCGCAGATGGTTGTGGCGAACGCCTTAGTTTTGAGCAGATAGCCCAAATGACTTCTCCTGCTCCTTCCTACTGTCTGTTATACGCACTTGTCCTGTCTCATCCTAACTTAGATTGTAAGATGTTCAGGCAAGAGACTGCATTTGTACAGCTCCTAGTACCATCAGGCCTTCATAATGCTGATAATTGTATTTATCTTTTGGGGCCCTTACAAATTAGTTTAATTTTTAGTTTAAAAAAACCTTTAGGTTTTAAACAATACCTATAGAAGAAAAATATCTCAGAGGAAAGCTACATACCAAGTGCCACTAGCGGGGTTAAAATAGGTATAGCAATGGGTGCAATGAACATGTAGACATATCGGTTCAAGAAAGGAATCTTCCAAGTACTGGAATCGCCTAGTCTGATAACATTAGTGTAACCGTGGTGGAGTTTCACATGGTTGTAGTATGCCTGCTCTGCTGTGAAAGCTGAGCAAACCTGAAAGAGAAAGAAAAGAGAAGTAAATACAGAACAGCGTGCATATAAGGATCAGAACATGGCAGGTACACAGCATTGTCTCACTGGGATGACCCCACCACAGAGGTTCACACTCAAAGTCTTGTTATTGTCATGCACTAGGATAAGAGGACTAATATGATATAACTACACCCGAGAAATACATCTGTTGTCTGCACCACATATGCCTTAAAATGCTATTGAAGCTGCATGATACAAGCATGGTAGATAATTTCTGGAGTTACACAAAGATATGTACTTTACAGCTGACGACAGTACTAATCTCTAAGGCCATTTCTATGATAAGAACATTCCAGTTACACAAAGAGTTATTCAAGTTTACTGATTATCAGAGACAGAACCCTGAATCAAACAACACCCAGCTTGAGGGTAAATTGAGAGTGAGAGGCAGAATTGAGCCTCAGGCCCAGCTCCATTAAGTGATGCATCTAGTGAACATGTATACCTTTGGCTGTTCTGAATGTATAAACTCTTCCACAGTTAGGAGTTGATGTCTGTGCCCCAACTGATTGGAAAGCTAATTTCTCTTCATTTTGGAAATTCCAATTTTCGAGTATGGTCTCAGAGTTGATGTATGGCCTTAATATGACAAAAAGATATTATAACGAATCTGTGTTCACTTTATACTTCCCGGTTATCACTACATTGCACATCAGGGCCATTTGCAATTTTGCAGCACCAACAGAGATAGAACTCACTTCCTCCTGCTTCAAAAAGCACAAACTCCTGCCAACTGAGCCAAAGGAAAATCTCTGGGAATCATCAACAATACAGAGACTAGAACACATTGCTGAACAGTTCTGATTTCACCCCGTAGAGGGCAGTAGTGTACATACGTAATAGCCAGCAGATTGCAGAACTCATTCTATCTATACAATCTACAGTCAAAAACATGTTTTTTCTAGTTCTGCTACAGTGTTATTAATTTAGAAGAATAAAGTTAGTTAGCAGAACTAATTCGTTTTTAAAAGTTTTTTTTCTCTCTGAATATATCTGCCCTTCAGCGGAAAGTGCTACTAGTTCAGCACCATTAGGGACTGGCTTTTGAAATGAAGATTTGATCCCAAGAGCTGATGTATTCACAAGTTATGGATCAGCGGGGCTGGTGGTTATCAGGAGAAAATTGAAGAGGATTGCCTTAATTTCCTTTGGCATTTTGAAAATCAGAAAAAAATCTCTCCCCTCTTTGGAGAGGAACTTGGCAGTTAATAGACTGCAACTTGTTGAGCTGGTGATTAGGGCTAATGTGCCAAATCCTGACCTCAGTTACACTCTCTTAACTCAGTCACTCTCGATTCATGTATCTGGTGATGAGTTGCCATCAAGCTATCTGACAGAACGGCCTCTGCTCAATGGAAATGTGCTTCTATGCATATTATCTACCCCATTCCCAGGTCTGTACCCACATTCACATACACATGCCATGCAGGGATGCAGCAAACCACCCCACATCCATGCAACACGACAAGGTGTAGCTGTAAGCTTTGCACTGTTCTGCCTAGCTATCTCGGTTTTTATAGTCACCCAGCACCATGAAATCTGAGTACCTCCTATATAAACGTACACACAGGAGCATTCTCCAACATTGGTTACATACCTCGAGGAAGAATATGGCCCAGGCTTTCCCCCAAGACTTGGACTCCGTCAAGGCATTGTGGCTGGCCAAGTGGCTTCCTTTCACTGTTATAGTGTGGTGCACTATGCCCAAGATGAAGATGCCCAACAGAAAGGGAAGGGCATTGTCTGAACGCAGACACAGGAACCCTAGAGATAGAAAGAAAAACCTTGGAGCTATTAAGCCTTCTAGATAGTTAAGATCAGACCAATATAATGGCCAAGGCAAGATCCATGGGGGACTGCTTTCCCCATAAGAACTACAGCTCTCCTGGGCAAATGAGATCTCATTCTGAAGGAGTCTCCATTTTCCTTCTTCTCACCAAAGTAAAGTGGAAATCCAGGTACCCAGTTCAGATACAATGGGGATGAGGGCCATAAAAGCACCTAGCTAGACTGACAGATGAAAGTCTACGGGACAGGGAAGTGTTCATGTAGTCTCCTGGACTGTCAGTGACAGATGAAAAGGGTTATGATGAAGGCTCTCTTTATGCTGACTATCCAACTCGCTTTCCCCCCCAAGTTTAAGGGCAAATTCTTATGTAGTCAGAGTGCCCTGCACACACCAGGGGATTCTTGCACTCCTCCAGTCTCCCCCCCAGCTCCCTGGGTGTTACTCTCCCATCCCTCTCTATTTCAGGGACTCCCAGCAACTCCCCACCCCCCTCATGCCATAGGCTCTGTGTCCCCCCAGCCTCCCTCCTGGGTCCCCATTCTTCCCCTGCCCCCACCCCCACAAAGACTGCGTGCGCACCTTGTGGGTGTCTAGTCATCAGCTCAAGATAAACATGACTAAAACACAATTCCTAACTCCCCCCTCCCCACTGCTAAGCCCTCCTCTCTCTTTCTTTTATCAACCACCGTGGACAACACCATCATCCAGGCCCATAACCATGTGCGGCGCATAGGCTGGGGAAGGCTGCGCCTCCCCAAACAGCCCGACGTGGCCACGCCTACACTCCTCCCCAAAGCCCAGGCAGGCTGGTCCTTTTCAGGGAAGCAGCATGCTGGGGCTAGGGCGGCTGGGACTTGGGGTGGCTGGGGCCGCCCACCCGTCCTGTGCTCGGGGGCAGGGGGGCCCATGTGCCGCCCACCCGTCCTGTGCCTGGGGGAGCGCCACTCACCTGGCACTGAGGGACTCCGGTGGGGGAAGGGGACAGGTCCTCAGGCGAGAGGACGGGGCTGGCTGGGGGCTACCCTCCCCCAGCCGGCGATTCATAACCTGGGCATCACCTTCAACCTGAACCTCTCTCTGATCCTCACATCCAGGATGCATCTAAATCTTCTCCTGCCAACATAGCTACTGCCTCTCGCAGAAGTGGAGTTATTAAGTCAACGGGAGAGAGCTTTCCAATAAGCTTAGAGCGTCTTCACCAGACACACTACAGTGGCACAGCTGTATCGGTGCCGCTGGGCTGATGCAAGTTTGTAGTGTAGGCCTGCAAAAGGAATCAGCAAGATTTAGATACAGCCTAGATGTGAGGATCAGAGAGAACACATATTTCAAAGAACCACTGAAGGTGAAGTGGCCAGTTAATACCTCTCCTGTCATGAAAGCAGGAGAAAATGGAGGAGTAGTGGGTTATAATTGTTGTAATAAGCCATAAATCCAGTGTCTTTATTCACTCCATGATTTTTAGTGTCTAGCAAAGTTATGAATTTAAGCTCCCAGGCTCGTCTTGTGAAGGCGATGTGCAGGTTTCCAACAGAAGGTGTTATGTCTGCCCAACCGGAAAGCTTCATTGACATCAGACTGACTATTGTGGGACTATAAAGAGGACAAAAGACATTTTTTTTTTGTCCCTCTCTTCATGAACAGGAGTCATGCAAGTGGATTTTTCCTGTCAGCTGAGCTTGCAGCTCAGAGCGGAAGGGAAGAGGGAGATAAAAACCCCTAACAAGAATGAACTGGATCTCTATGGTGATTGGACTCTGGGGGGCAAGGTTTACTAGGCACAAGCAAGGCATCCCATGATGCCTACAAATAACTCCAGAACGGTTAGGCTGTTGGTGCTGAAACACTGCCCATCATGCTGACCAATACTCTCATTGTTCACTTGTACCCCTCCCCCCACGTCTATATCCATCTGCTGTCTCTTGTCTCTTATCTTATATTTTGTTTGTGAACTCCTTGGAGCAAGGACCATCTTTTTGCTCTGTATTTGCACAATGCCTAGCACAATGGGGCTCTGGTCCATGACTGGAGCTCCTAAGTGCTACAGTAATACAAACAATAATTCCCCATTTTCCCTCCATGCCCCCTTTTCCTCATTCCACCCTATACTCCCCTATTCCCCCCATGCCAGAGGATCTGTTTGCTCCCCATTTCCCCCATGCCAGGGTCCCCCATTCTCCCCCCACTCCATCAGGGGTTCTGTGTGTGCCCCCTTTCCTCCCAGGCCTGTCCATTCTCCCCTTCCCTCCCACCATTTTTGTTTTTCTTTCTCTCTCTCTCTTTCTTTCAGGGTGTTAACACTTTTAAACTGTATTGGGAGGAGTGGGAGAGCTAAACTGAGGAGTATTGTTAATGGCTGCCATCAATTGGCTCTTTGATCTATTAGACTGTTATAGGTGGTTGAAGCAGCTGGCTCTGCTAACCAGATGCCAGGGTCTCCATGTGTCTCCCATTTCCTCCTTCCAATTTTTGCATTTCCACCAAAATCAATAGGACTTTCCCTAACATTCTGGAATTGATTGGATGCAGGATTCATAAGTTATTGCATTGCATCCAAATGTCCAAACAGAGAAATGCCATGACGGTGAGTGGAAGTCCTCACAAGGTTGGTCAAATAAACAGTGATGGCAAAATGTTCCAGAGTTCTGGTTCAGCTCAGCTAAGCAGCCATAAACCTAGGTATCTAAGTCCCCGCCTCCCTCCTCTTCTCCTTCTGGGTGACCCCTCTCCTTCCACATTAAAGTCAGTGCTTTGGTCCTCACTTTTAAGGCACTCCTTAAATCTGTCCCTACATCTTAATCTGCATCTCCAGCTCCACCCAACTGCACTCAAGGAAGCTTCCTTCCTGAGAGCTCCCTTCATCTCTCTTTCCCCACTCCTAACTCAATGCCCTCTGTCACGCTGCTTAGGATGCTTTGGCCAACACCAAACTCCCATTCGTTCCATATTCAAAACACTTCAGAGAAGCTACCTAATTCTTGCACTTTCTAGCTACGATCGCACCGTATGTCTCCTTGTTTGTACCTGATTATATTCTGAGACTCTAAGCTCTTTGGGGCAGGGACCTGTTATTTGCTTGGCACAGCAGCTCCCCTATTGCACAGTGAGGTACTCTACAAGGATCTGTAAGTCCCGAGAGTCTTAATTAGTTCATACTTTGGCAAATTCCCATAGAAATCAATGAGAGTTTACCTAAATAAGGGCAGCAAGCCCTCCATACAGGGCCAAATACTTACCCTGTTTTTACCGGTTCCTCAGGCAAAATACCCGCTGAGCTAAATCCTGAAGGGTGCTGAGTATACATAATTAAAACTCCCAATGCCATCGAGGGATGTTACAGGTGCTCAGCCCCTCCCAGAATTTGGCCAAAGGGGAATTTTGCCTGAGTAAGGACTTCCAGATGTACAGTAGTACAATACAACGAGACAGATACAATGAGAGCAGCAGCTTCAGCACCCTACCAGTCCCTCAACCCTGAGCTGAAGTGAGTGGGTTAGAGGTGTAACGTTGACTTCAAGGGGATACATTTGGCTCATGCTGTTTAGATGCAGAATTAAGTGCAGGCTGCTGTCTTCGTAATTCCATCCCGATGCAACACTTCCAGGAGAGGACACCTCACTATCTTCCAAACTGATTTAGGGGCCTGTGGAAGGAGTGCGAACACTGTCTGTAGGGTGTAGAAGCTCTCCAATATAACTGGGACAAACCTGGAAATACCTGTCCCAGGATGAATGGAGAACCACCAGCCACAGGACAGTGTGACACCTATGCTTGCAACTGGTTGCTTCTCGTACCCTTTATTCATAGCAGAAATGAATGCTCACTGGCTCCCAGATGACAAACGAGGGCCTTTATTGGCAAGTCTTGCACATCCTGAGAGAAGCCACAAGACCAGCTCAGCCTGTTGTTAAAAGTACATCTCTCCTACATCACACCCATCATCAGAACCAAACAAAGTCACTCATACCAATACAATAACAAAGCTTCCATGGCAGGGCTGAGCTCCTTGGACAGACAGCTGGGACAGACAGAGCTAGTACTGAATGGCAGCCCAGCAGTGCTGAACAAGGAAGGTTTCCCCAAGTGCACATCTTTGCTTCACAGGGTTAAACCAGAGGCGACAGAGGCACTGAAAAGGCTGCTGCCTCGGCATCCCACTTACCTGAAGCTCACCTGTACGCTTAATTCGTATCCACAGGAATAATTCCAAGCTGCATCAACTCCTTAAGCCTGAGCACAGGTACTGAAACGATGCTGAACACAGTTCAGCTCTACTGTGTTCAGGTTCTAATGCTGCACCCATCACCACAGTATCTGAGGCCCCTTTTGCCTGGCGCTACACTTGAAGTTAACTGCATTCAGCACTGGTTCAGCTGTGCCCACTGCTGACCCCAATTGTCACCAACAGCTAATTGTGTTCATATAACACAGATCTCGGACACCATCCCCCGTGGCAGCTCCCATGGGGCAGTATGGGAAGTAGGGCTTTGGGACACGGGAGCAGGACTTGGAGGTTCCTTTCACCCTGTTAGCCACAACATCTAAGTGGTTAATAACCAGCTGAGCTATCAAGCCTACTAACACAAAGGGAATACAATTCCCTGTTAATGTGTAATGAGAAAGCAATAAGGAGACACAGGGGCCTTCCCTTCCTTCCCTTAGTTGACACAAACCTTCTCACTTTTACCTGCAGGAAGGATGAGGAAATTCAGGGCAATGATACAGTCATCTATGCCATGTCTCTCCCACCAGCTGCTTCTCTTCACCACCTGCTGCACCAGCTCAGAGAGCTCCCTCATCAGGGCTTCCTCACGTCTCCCCTCCTCAGGTGGCTCCACTTCCTCCTTGGCACCTCTTTGAAAGACCCTTGGCATCTCTTCTCCTCTGGAGATGTTTCCATCTCCATCCAGGACTGGATGATTTAAGGTGGGCCCTGGATCCTGTCCTTTCAGAGTCACCTCCTGCTCGGGGGGACCCGCTCTGCTGATGCCAGTCTGCATCTGTTGTGTTGGATCTGCAGTCTCTTGACTTGGTGTGTCCCCTTGCCCCAGGTTCTCACCTTTCTCCTGGGCATTTCTTCCTTCTCCTGGGGGTTCTGGCTGTTCCACTCCATGGTTTAGGGAAGAACCTTTTTGCAGTGGCTCTATCCTGGCTGCTCCTGCCTCACTTGGCGGTTTTCCCTTCTGTCTCTCTTGGTACAGGTCCTGATTCTCCATCAGCATCTCCTGCCATGGCTCCATCCCTCTGCAGAGCACAAGACACCGCAGAGTGATCCAACGTCCCAGTACCTCTGCAGGATCAGATAACAAATGAGCCTGTCCCGGGAAGGGCAGAGACAGCAGAGAAATGCAGCTGGCCTTGGCAGAAGTGCCAAAGTGTGCAATGTGAAATGCTTGCAGACTGCTAAACTCAAATTGCTTAGTGCTAGTAATGTGAAGCTGGCTTTAGTCCCATCCCTAGAGTCTGCCCCTTTCTCACCCTCCTCTGA
The DNA here is from genome assembly GCF_015237465.2 of Chelonia mydas. Taxonomy (NCBI): domain Eukaryota; kingdom Metazoa; phylum Chordata; order Testudines; family Cheloniidae; genus Chelonia; species Chelonia mydas. The sequence continues at coordinate 14,250,981 of NC_051254.2, forward strand.
TTCTTCCACGCCCTTTCTGACTCTCTCCCCCTCATGGTGCTGCTGTGTCTGTTGCCCTTGGCTTTCTCTGTCATGAAGAATAGCTTGTACAGGCAGGCAGGCGCTCTGCTGCTCTCACCAGAGCCAAAGGACGTGAGAAGGGCAGCGATATTAAAAAAACAACAACATTACTGCTCCTATAGAGGAGCACAGAGCTGTGCTGGAGGCAAGAAGAGGGAGAACAAAGAGAGCAGAGAGAGACACAAAACAGCTGGAGGAAACCTTGTATGCATGCCAAGCATCCTAGTTAGGAGGGACAGTTCCTATCCTAGAGCAAGATACCCATCATATTCCCACTGTCTCTCCCTAAAGCTCCTTTAGCCCCAGGGATTTTAAAGGAGTTAAACGGTGTGCTCCTATTTTTCTCTCCAAATCTTGCTACATATAGGTACCACATACAAGCAGGATTAGGAGGGAAAACAAGGGGCAGGGAGGGGAAAGAGTTAGCAGCAGCATTATCCCATTTCTATAAGGAGCCATCAGCATAGTATCTGGGAGTTTGTAGCACATGGAATGTCCATGGGAAGGAGGGAGAGGGGGAGGCAGGGAGACAAGGGGTAGGAAAAAGAGAATGTAATAAGAGATGGCTAGAAAGACAGGCAGTGGAAATGGTAAAGGTGGAGAAATCCACTGGTGGAAACTACTGAGAGAAACACCAGCAGTTTGTATATAGGCCAGAGGACATTGTTTCATTTACTCCCAAGAGAAGAGGAGCAAGAGCAAGCACAGAGGGTATTGGGTGGATCTGTTGTTTCAGTCTCAACAGCCTTTAATGAGCCGATTAAGAGAAGTCAGGGGTGAGGGACAGAATCAGGGTTACAAAGAGACACAGCCAGATGGGTGCAGAGGGGTTACAGTACCAGAGATCAGGTGCCAGGGAACATGTGCACATTCTCTTGCTCTCTGTTTCTAGTTTGCTCTCTCTACTCCTGTAAGTTGAGAGATTGAGGCTGTGGGGTTTTGCATGGCTACAAACTATAGCAGGGGTCTCCTGTAAAAGACTTGTTCTTTGGGGATACTATTCTCCCTTCTTGCTGGGGACTTCATCCAGTCCATTTGGGACCCATAAGGAACATCTCCTTTACGGTCCGTAACAGCAGCACCTGCACATGTTGCACCATTAATTAAGCTAGACCCCCCAGACGAAGAGGAGAGAGATCACAGGAACCCCCTAGGAGGGTGAAGAGACCTTGGATTTCACAGTGGGTTGAAACAACTGATTGGCTGGGCACAGAATGTCCCCAGTAAACACATGCCTAAGGTTCTATCTTACAGCCCTTCTCCAAAGCCAATGCACTGGCACAACATCATGACTGTGGAGTAGGTGCCACCCACTAATCAGCTCTCAGAACTTGCTACATAAGAGTCTCCTGCCCCCAGGCCACTGCTCAGCCAACAAGCATTACTTGGATGTAGTGATGCCTGTATAATTAATACCCTCGTGGGGGTGGATTTCTGGAAAAACCAGTCTCCACTTTGAGAATGCTCTAGGTTCCTCGCCTGTTCCTGCCATTGAACTGAGTTTCTAAACAAAACATCTATTTATCTCTCTAATGTCTTGTCCACATTGGGGATTTGGCCCAGTGGCAGTCATCAGCGGCTGGCTACTGATGTAGCTCCTCCAGCACATATCTTTGTTGTAGAAAAGGGAGGTTGCTATGAGCCATGACTTGCACCTGTGCAGTTTACCCCGTTTCAAGCAGGGGTAAACTTCACTGATGCAAACTGTGACTTACACTGGCTTTGCCTGCTTACACTAGGGGTTTGCACTAGTGCAGCTACACGGATGGCTAAAACCCTTAGTGTAGACAAAGCCCGATTCACCTCCAGACTTTTATTATTGCTTCAACCACAACAGTGTGGCACAGCCGTATCCTTAGCTATGGCTCTTCTTTTTGCATACTACATTTTTAATATTATTATTTGTATAACCACAGTGCCTAGGGGCCTCAGCCATGGACCAGGACCCCGTGTGCTGGGCACTGTACAAACACATAAAAGAACCCTGCTTGACTGCCTGCTAGCTAAGGGGCAGGCTGTAGAAGGAGACAGATCAAGAAACACATTCCACTTTCTGTTTCATGGAGACTTTATGTTTGTTCCTTCTTAGTGTGTTGTTTTCTTCAATCTAAAATAAAAGTCACTTAGACTGAAAGGTACAGCTGGTAAAAGGAAACCTGGTTCATAAGTATCTGTATGTGTAAAAATATAGAGTTTAGTTCACTCTGATTCACAGGTTCACAGTAGTAGTTATTCACTGTGCATGGAAAGAACAGCAGCACAAACGACAGGGTTGATAGTATTTTAAAGAAGAGAGGAAGAAAAAGAGAAGAAAAAAGTAAAGAAACAGGCCTCTTTCAGCAGAGTCTGACTTGTGCTCTGAAGAAGTTACACCAGCTGTAGCCCCCGTAAGGAGCATCGAGCTTTGCTAAGCAAATGATTTAGAGCCAAGAGGGAAAAAGTACTATGTTTATATCAGAAGTTGGCTCAAAGTCATTTCCTCTCCCGAAGGACCTCATGTCAACACAATATTAGGTGACACTGAATGTAACGAGCTCATTAAATGATTAGATTTTTATTCCCATAGCAAACATGTCTTGGCTGAAAGATCATTTCCTAAACCATAGATGACACTGAAACAGCATCTGAAGTTACAGCAAATTTAAAATACTCTAACTCTACATTGTATGACTCTGGAGATACATTGAACAGCTGAGAGATCATTTTGAACATGGACTCATTAGCAACATCCCGTGAAGCAAATTACTAAATGCAGCATGTGGAGGTGACATATCTTATGCAAGGACATTGGGTGAAATTCAGCCAAGTACGGAAAAGCTGCACACGGCCTTCTAAACGCCTTATGTCCCCATTAAGAGCTTAAGTGGTGTGTTGGTCTTGTCTAGATTCTCTACATTTAGTCAAATTCCACCCATTATGATTATTTTAGAAAGTACTGCACTCAGCATGGAAAGGAACAAATGTCCACAGCCATCCAGGCTGTCCCCATTGGCTTACATTTGCAGATTCCATCTACAAAGTCATCCCACACAAAGCCCCAGAAAAATCACCCACTGAAAACAGTATATAAAGCAGATCACTTTTTTCCCCCACCATCATCAAAGAGACAGAGATTTAAGACATTTCAGTGCCGGTCCATTTTCACAGCTAGGACATATGGAGAGAGCATGTGAGAAAATGACAGTGGGGAAGCTAGCAGTGTCTTCATCAACACTAGGTTTTCAAATGCAGCACCAGACAAAGGAATATAATAACCAATACGCCCTTGAGGCATCAGTTTGCGGTGCAGTGATTTTGGGGATATTTTTTGGAGACGGCCAGTGGGAGAACAGCAGTGGTGAGCGGAGTAACTGTGACAGTAAATTTAACTGTTGGTCCCGGTTGAAAAGGTCCTGCTCATCCGAACAGCTGTAGGACTGAGGTGCTAAATTCTGACTGCTCAAGAGTTATCTGGGTCAGGTGATCCAGTGTAGGAATTATGTATTAAACATAGCTCCGAGTTCAAATCAAGATGGGCATGTTACAAAAGGGACTGAGACTAAACTGTAGACGTAGACTGAGGAAACGATTCTAAAACTTTGGAAAGTTAGACCAGTGCCTGACACACTGTGGGATGCTGTGAATCAACGACTCAAAGAGCTCAAACATTAATTGTTAATCCCTGTTCATCCTAATGAGTGGATCACACCTATTCGATGCGTTTCCAAAGCAGAGGGCTGAGTGTAAATATGCAGCTGTTATCAAATGGCAGTGGATCACTACTGATACGTAGATCTTCACCCTATTCCTGTAGCTCAGGACTTGTTTTTAGATGTTAGCAGGAGATAAAGTGAGTGAGGTAATATCTTTTATTGGACCAACTTCTGTTGGTAAGAGAGACATGCTTTCGAGCTTGAGAAAGAGCTCTGCCCAAGTGCAAAAGCGTGTCTCTCTCACCAATAGAAGTTGGTCCAATAAAAGATACTACCACACCCGCCTTGTCTCTCGAATATCCAGGGACCAACACGGCTACAACACTGCATAAAGCATATAGGAAAGAAATTCACCAAGATTAAGATTAGACTCATGTTTACCAGCAGGTGGCACTGGATAGTGAAACTAAGCTGGTACTTTGTCATTAACACAATAAAAGGGTTATTCCAATATAACAAGAAAAGGAGTACTTGTGGCACCTTAGAGACTAACAAGGTCTCTAAGGTGCCACAAGTATGCCTTTTCTTTTTGTGAATACAGGCTAACACGGCTGCTACTCTGAATCCAATATAACAGGTTACCCTATTGTATATCTAGGTGTACCAGTGTTTTTTTCAGCACTTCATAGACCAGATATTGCCAGGACTAACAAGCGCCATGTATAATCTGGACAATGTCCTGCTTACTTGCTAACTGACCATTTATTATTTACATTACAGGAGTGCTGAAAGACCTCAATCAATATATGGGTCCCACTGGGCTAGATGCTAGGGAAGTTCGGTGCTCAATTATTTTTGAGGATCTAGGCCTAAGTGGCTGCTCAATCAAACAGAAAATCTGTGGTAGAAATGGAGGAATCAACCCAAATTTCCTGGGTCACAGTCCAGTGCCTTTAACCATAAGACAATCCTTTCCCTTTAATATAAACTCTTTCCTTGGACCATGATTGGGCTTCTGGCCACTCCTCCAATAGAAATACATAAATGTATAAATAAATTCAGAGATTCCAAGATCAGAAGGGACCACTGTGATCATCTAGTCTGCCCTCCTGTATAACACAGGCCATAGAACTTCCACAGAATAATTCCTAGAGCAGAGCGTTTAGAAAAACATCTAATCTTCACGTTAAAATTGCCAATGATAGAGAATCTATCATAACCCTTGGTAATTTATCGCAATGCTTAGTTACACTCTATGTTAAAAATGTATACCTTATTTCCAGTCTATCTGCAATTTTCAGCCATTGGACCTCTCTCTGCTAGACTGAAGAGCCCATTATAAATATTTGTTCCACACGTAGGTACTTAAAGATTGTAATCAAGTCACCCCTTAACTATCTATTTGTTAAACTAAATAGATTGAGCTCCTTAAGTCTATCACTATAAGGCATCTTTTCTAATCTTTTAATCATTCTTGTGGTTTTTCTGAAACATCTCCAATTTGTCAACATCCTTCTAGAATTGTGGACACCACAACAGAACACAGTATTCCAGCAGCGGTTGGACCAGTGCCAAATACAGAGATTAAAATACTCATTCTACCCTTACATAAGATACCATTGTTTATACCGCCAACAATTGCATTAGCCCTTTTACAGTGTTGCCCTGGGAGCTTATGTTCAGCTGATTATCCACCACGACCCCCACATCTTTTTCAGAGTCACTATTTCCCAGGATAGAATCCTTCATTGTTTAAGTATGGCCTATATTCTTTGCTCTTAGATATATATATTTGCAATATTAAAATGCATATTGTTTACTTGTGCCCAGCATACCAACTGATTCAGATCGTTCTGAATCAGTGAACAGTTCTCTTCATTATTTACCACTCCCCCAATTTTTGTGCCATGTGCAGACTTTTATCAGTGGTGATTTTAGGTTTCCTTCCAGGTCATTAAAAAAAAATCAAACACCATGGAGCCAAGAACTGATCCCTGCAGTCCCCACTAGAAACACACCCTTTGGATGATGATTCTCCATTTACAATTATATATTGAGACCTACCAGCTAGCCAGCTTTTAATCCATTTAATGTGCACCATATTAATTTTATATTTTTTTAATCAAAATGTCATGCAGTACCAAGTCAAATGCCTTACAAAAGTCCAAGTATATTACATCAATACTATTACCTTTATCAACCAACTTTGTAATCTCATCAGAAAAAAGATATCAAGTTACCTTTACAGGAGCTATTTTGCATAAACCCATTTTGATTGGCATTAATTATATTACCCTCCTTTAATTCTTTATTATTTGACTCCCATTATCAGCCATTATCTTGCCCAGGATGGATAGCAGACTGGCAGGCCTATAATTACCCAGGTCATCGCATTTACCCTTTTTAAATATTGGCACAACATTAGCTTCCTTCCAGTCTTCTGGAACTTCCCCAGTGTTCCAAGACTTATTGAAAATGGTCCAGCATGCTCCTCAGCCAGATGTTTTAAAACTCTTGGATGCAAGTTCTCCAGACCTACTGATTTTAAAAAATTAGTAGCTGCTGTTTAACATCCTCCTGACATACTAGTGGAATAGAAAGAGTGTTGTGATAGGATTACATCATCTGTTTTTCTCCAAATACAGAACAAAAATATTTATTGAACACTCCTGCCTTATTATTGATAATTCTACCATTTCCACCTAGTAATGGACCAATAAAATTATTAGGATTCTTTTTGTTCCTAATATACTTTAAAACCTCCTCCTTATTGTCCTTAACTCTGCTGGTCATAGATTTCTCCTTCTCTCCCTTTGCTTCCCTTATCAATTTTCTACTGTTGCTATCTTCTTATTTATATTCATTATCATCAACTTTCCCTTTCTTCCATTTGTTATATATATATATATATAGTTTTTATACCTGCCTTCACTTCCCCTCTAAACCAGGACTTTTTTTACACCAATGCAGCTTTCTTGTTTGATTGTGGCTTTTGGGGCATCTAATAAAGTGTTTTTAAATCACTCCCAATTTTCATTCATATTTGTATAATTACATTATTCCTCTCAGCTGATTTTGCTCATAATTGTTTTCAGCTTTGAGAAACTGGCCTTTTTAAATCATCAAGTATATACATCACTGGTCTGGACTCTATTTTGTTTGCACATCATAAATGTGATTAAGTCCTGATTACTTGTACCTAAGTTACCATTTATTGTTAGGTCTGTGGTCCGTTCCTCTTTATCTGTCAAGTCTAATACTGAAAGTCTAACACAGAATTCTCCTGGGTTGGATGCCACACTGAGAGTTAGGTAGTTGTCATCTATAATATTTAGAAATTCCAAGGATGTCTTGGTACTGGCATCATGAGCCCTCCAGCACATGTCATTCAAATTGAAGTTTCCCATGATGACACAGCTTTTTCCCCCTGTACATTTCTTCTCTTTATGTCCGTTGGTTCCTTGATTAATTTTATTCTCAACATCTCCATTTTGTGTTGAGTGCTCAGATCTTCCCTCTCTTTGCCCTCCCCTTTTGTTATTAGTTTAACAACCTCCCGATTATTCTAGCCAGCCTGTCCCCATGAAGACTGGTGTCTCTTCTACTGAGATGGAAGCCATTCAAACTATACAGCCCCCTTCACCCATAGAAGGTGGACCAATGTTCCACAAAAGCAAGACCCTTCACCCCATACCACTTACCTAGCTAGCAGTTCACTTCCATCTGTTTTCCATAAAATAAATATGTAAATAATTATAATAGCATCACCAGTGAAAGTCCACTGACTTCAATGAAGTTGCACCAATGTAACCGGGAACAGAATCTGGCTCCAAATCTTCAGAAACAAAAATATTGTGTTACCTTGATTCTAATCAGCCAAGAAGAGCTAATCTGATGTTGTAATGCTTGTAACTCACCCTCCTTGCTGGTGCCTGTGTGGGTGAAGTGCAATGGGATCCGGACAGGCAAGCTTTAAGAATGTTCCAGTTCTCCTGTCTGCTTGTATCAATGAATTCTGCTTCATTATAACTCAGCATTTGTCTTTCTAATTCATTCCCCCAGACTCTGTTTTAAGCCCAACAGTGATATTTGGGATGGGATGTTGTGTCGCCACATTGATTTACTATTGAAGCTATTTTATGGCTTTTAATGGCCCCATTCTGTTCCCACTGAAGTCAGTGTCATTTTTGCCACTGCCCAAAGTACATTTTAAGTATATGCAGGCCTTGAATGCTGACTATTTCAATGTGAATGATTAAGATGTACAAAAAACAAAGAGCAAAGATGGTTTTGTGGTTAAGGCACTTGATTGGAACTCAGGCGCTCTGTCATAAACTTCCTGTGTGACCTGTCAAAGTCATGTGATTTCCCTGTGCCTCAGTTCCCCATCCATGACAGTGAGATAATGATACTTCCTTTTTCTGTCTTTTGCAGTGTTGTAGCGGTTCTGGTCCCAGGATATGAGAAAGACAAAGGAGGTGAGTAATATCTTTTACTGGACCAACTTCTGTTGATGTAAAGTACAAGCTTTCAGACTACACAGAGCTCTTCCTTGGGTCTGGGGAAGGAAATCACAGTGTCTGAGCCAACTTGTATTTAGCTCAGATTTCCTCCCCCAGGCCCAAAAAAGAGCTCTGTGTAGTTTGAAAGCTTGTACTTTACACCAACAGAAGTAGGTCCAACAAAAGATATTACCTTACCTACCTTATCGGTCTGTCTTGTCTTTTTAAATTATAAACTCTCCAGGGCAGTGACTGTCTTATTATTGCACCTATACAGCATCTGGCACAAAGGGCCCCAGTCTCAGTTGAAAACTCTGGTCACTACTGTAACATAAATGACAACTTGAGCCTATCCTATTCAAAGACTCTCTATCAATTTGAAAATCATATTTCCATACATTTCCTTACAATGTTACTTATTACACCTTATATCATTAAAACTAAAAGAAGTATTCTTAAATCTAATTTACTCTTCACTATGTATGCTATTTGTTTACTTTGGATAAAACTCACTTCTATGCTGAGGGTTAGCACAAGGCCTATGCACCACATGAGTCCTACTTAAGATTAGGGTTTACTTACTCATCTTTTACAAAGGGATAAACTTCACCCCTTCTGCATTACATTCAGCTTGGACAGTAAAACAAGCCCGGTCAGTTTCATTTTTGTTTATAATCAATTTCACTTTAAAGCACAATGTGGCAAGATTTTTATTTCTATAATGAAAATGTTTAAACCCAATAGTTCCAATCTGAATCACCTGTGTCACCTATTGCCTTATACAGCCAGCACTTAACAAGCATCTGAACAGCATGGGCCAACTTCTGACCCCCTTTACGTCCGTGCAACCCCACTGACTTCAATAAAAGAAAAGGAGTACTTGTGGCACCTTAGAGACTAACCAATTTATTTGAGCATAAGTTTTCGTGAGCTACAGCTCACTTCATCGGATGCATACTGTGGAAAATGTAGAAGATCTTTTATACGCACAAAGCATGAAAAAATACCTCCCCCCACCTTACTCTCCTGCTGGCAATAGCTTATATTTCCAGCAGGAGCGTAGGGTGGGGGGAGGTATTTTTTCATGCTTTGTGCGTATAAAAGATCTTCTACACTTTCCACAGTATGCATCCGATGAAGTGAGCTGTACACACGAAAGCTTATGCTCAAATAAATTGGTTAGTCTCTAAGGTGCCACAAGTACTCCTTTTCTTTTTGCGAATACAGACTAACACGGCTGTTACTCTGAAAACTGACTTCAATGACGTTGTACAGGCACAACTATAAGTAGGATTTGTACCCATATGTAAAACAACAAGCTACAATTTTGAAAGGAAAACAGCAAAGGCTCACAAATCCTTAAAATACATGGCAGCTTGCAGGGGTCAAATATAATCCCCAGTGGCACAGCACAGTCCTTCCAATAGCAGGCTCCTCCTTCCACAAATCCTGCTGCCTGGCTTTCCCATCCATCGTTAGTAAACAGCTTCCTCTGCTGCTGTTCAGAGAAAGCTGTCCTAAATACAGCACCACCTCACTCCCTGCTGATTAAACAATCCATCCACATTTCCAATTAACTTGATCAAGGGTAGGGGGAATGGTGAGTGAATTCCACACTCAATAGTCACTACAGGCCAAATCCTGCCCTCCTTGACACCCCTGCAGCCCTACCAGCTCCAAAGGAGATGGGTGTAACTGAGATCAGTATCTGGCCCTACACTTCTTCCCACTGGGGATTCAAAATCTCCCTGCCGTTGCTGCTTCCTCCCTTTTCACTCTGTTCCCATGTCTATTGAGATCTAGTTTGTTTCCAAACCAGGTTGTCACCATTCCGTCCTTAAAGCTCAAATCAAGCTCTTGTATAAACAGGCGCGACTCCCATGGGAATCTCTCAGTCCAATACAGCAGGGACATAAGTAGGAACATAACGGTAGAATATTCCTGCTGCATTACCCCTTCCAAAGGGGATGGAAGAGGATGCACAGCAGATAAAGCAACTAACAGCAGAATGTTCATTAAAGCAGGCTTCATGGGCCAAATCCATCCTTGATGTAACTCCATTGACATCCAAGGAGTTAAACCAACAGCAAATTTGTCCCACAAATTTCAGTGGAGTTGCACCCACTACACCAGGGATAAATGTGACTGGAGAAAGAGCCCTGATTGTATTACACCCTTCGGTTAGTTTCTTTCCTGGTGTACATTCCCTATTTCCCCTGCCCCTGTTATCTAATGCAGTTTCTCAACGACTGGTCCATAGAAAGGCACTGGTCTCTGAGATCTACCTGACAGTTTAGGAAGGCAGCAAGCCTGTCCCTGGTCTCAAAAAGATTGAGAAAACACTGAAATTCTAATGGACTCTGCTTTACCACTTACAAGTAGTTAAACCCATTTCCTCACCAATTTGCATCACTGTTTACAATGAGTAAGTTACACCAGCTTGCAACGACCAGCACCATTTATGTCACTGGTGATTATGGCCCTACATTTCTTAAACTGGAAGGGGCTATTTTGATTTATTTTTATAACTAGGCGCTACAAACAGGGACCCGGCCCAATCTGAAGCGAGGCCAGGTCCCAAGCACACGGCATTGGCTACAGATCTATGTCTCAGTGCCGTGCGCTGTCGTCACTGGGACTAGGCCAACGTACAGTAGCTGAAGATCTGGCCCTGTCGGTCCTTTGAAGGGTGTATTCAGCTGGCGATGTGGAAAACGCAAATTTTCTATGAAAGCAGTGGCCTGGTTCCCCATCACCCTGCGCCTTGGCCCGTCAGCCTCGCCACCAGATCCGCGCAGCGAGAAACCAGCGCCGAGGCCCCGAGCAGTGGGCCCGGGTGCGGGAGAGGCCAGAGCCTCTTCCCTGCAGTCTCAAGGAGAAGCAGCGAGCCCAGGAGGGGGAGGGGGGCCTGTCACAAGGGAAGGGAGCCAAGGCGAGGGGGGCCAGAGGAGAGTGGGGGGCAGCAGGAGCCTGGCGTGGACTGAGGGGGTTCTGGGGCAGGGAGAGCTGGGCGGGGCGCCTGGCACAGCCTGAGGGGGTTGCTGGGGGGCTGGAAGACCGGGGGACGGGGGTGCTGGGAGGTCTGCGGGGGGCAGGGGGACTGCTGGGGGGCTGCTAGGGGCCTGGGAGGGGGGCAGGGGAGGCTGCAGGGCCTGGGGCGGCCTCCCCCCAATGCTTCCCCTCTCTCCATATGTCCTATACTGTCCCTTCCCAGCCCCCATCCTAGCCTCTCCCCCCCCCGACCCCACCCAGCCCAACCCTACCAGCACTGCCTCCTCCTGTGTGCGGGGGCGGGGGGCTCCAGGGTGCCATGGCACCAGCAGAGGGCGCACAGAGAGACAGAGAGAGAGAGAGAAGGGCCAATACTTAAGAGGTTATTTGGCCTGAGGCCAGGCGTCACAGTGCCCCCCGTGGCCAGATGGAGGAACTGCATCTCCTGTGCACACCATGCTGGATGCCTGGTGGTCCCGCTGGACTAAAGATATAAGGGGCGGAGCGGTGACATAAGACCTCATACTGTGCTTGATTCAAACCCAGGCTGGCGATAGCAACCCTGCCAAGCCTTTATCCTTAGGGCTTGCCTATCCACAAAGGTTGCACTGCTTTAAGTATACCGGAATAGTTATACCCGTGCAATCACCTTACTGTGGACACGGTTGTACCGGCAGAGCGAAGGGTACGTCTACACTACAAGCGCAACAGCGGCATAGCCGCAACGCTGCAGCTACACCACTGTAGTGGAGACATTTCCAAAAATGATGAAAGGGGGCTTTCTGTCACCGTCGTAAATCCATCTCCTCAAGAGGTGGTAGCTAGGTCAATGGAAAAAAAAATTTCTCAGCCCCGAGCAGAGTAGCTAGCTTGACCTACGTTTTAGGTGTAGGCCAGGCCTTAGTCCCATAAGGAAAGAAGAATAAGCTAAATCCACGTATGACAGATTTTTACCACTGCAACACCAATAGAACTGTGTCCACACGAGGGGTCGTACCTGAATAACTAATTCGGTTAAAAAAGATCACTCTCCTCATCAAAATAGTTATACTGGTACTTTGTCCTGACCATGCCTTGGAAACTTACGCTGCTGTGGCTATAAAATGGATACTTAGCTGCCTAAGACACCCGGCTAGATCTGATTTGAGTTATACGCAGGGTAATTCCAATGAAGTTATTCCAGATTGGCACTGGTGTAAATGAGATAAGAACCTGGTCAAAAGGCATCACGTTTGTAAAAGCAGGCTGCTCAAGGCCAAAGTGGGCCGAGTCCTCAAGGGACTGCAAAACTGAGAACTTTGGAGGTAGGTGACTGTAGGGCCGGTTCTACCGTTTTTGCCGCCCCAAGCAGTGAAAAAACCTGTCGCCGCCGAATTGCCGCCGCAGATGGCAGGGGAGAGAGAAGCTGCCGCCGAATTGCTGCCCCAACACTGGTGCCCGGAGCCGTGATGCAACTGAATCTGGTGTGGAGCTGCCCAGCTAACTATGGGAGCATTGCAACCGGCTACCCATTACCTCAAGACATTTTCCTGTCTGTTGCTTGGACACAATGCTACCAGAATGGTGGCAGAATGCTCTTGTGTAAGGCAGGGGAATGTACCATGGGAACAGGGTGTAGGGATAGATCAAGCTAGAAATAAAGCTCCTGGGTAGATTACGTTGGTTGATCCTCTGACTTTTCTTAAGCCTTGTTTTGGACAATCCTGCCATTTACCAATTGGGAAGTGGCCATGCAAACTCTGTTGCATCACCCTGCTGGCTCCAGTCCCAAAATCAGTTTCCCAGCTGCTAGTGCAGTCGCTCAGCCCTCACCAATCAGAGAGATGATCACCCTGGATCACAGCTTTGCCCAGCATTACTGATGCTGTTAAAATGAACTTTACAAACAACTGGGCATGGGTTTTTTTTATTTTTGGCCCTACACGTGTTTGGGTTATTAATTTAATGCTGGGTTAATTACCACCACCCCAGGGAGGGAGGGATTAAACCCTGTTGTTTGTCCATTTACGGGACAAGGTAATAACTGCCTGCTGTCCATAATGATCTGATGAGAGAGGACTGCATAGCAGTAGTGCTGATGAGCAGCTGTGGGAACAGCAACATGAGCCTGCACAATCCACGTGCCAGTCTGGAAGCTGGATGAGGATCTGACTGCTCATCTCTGGCCCGTCATTTGGTATCTGCAGCGAAGAGCATGGTAAATCTCTTCAGCTGCCACACCCCACCTTGCTCTCTGGATCACACTGTGAGCGGAATATAGCCTTGTGCATTTCCTTGTAGCTGTCAGCCACTCTGCTCACAAGGATAATGACACGATCCAAATGGGCAAGTGCCACTAAGCACAGTGGGAATCCACCTATCGGCAGGGGTTGTTTAAGCAAAGATTTGTGTATCACTTACCCTCTGTGCTACCTGATCCTTGCCCTTAGACCCGCTTTAGTATAAAGCAATAATGCTCTGTACTTCTGAAGCAACTTTCACCCAAGGATCTCAAAGTGCTGGACAACTCCTGTCGGGAGGGACAGATAGGGGTTACTTTGGCCACTGCTTAATGGCAGCCTCATCTGGGGAGGTACATGGCAGCTGTTTAACATCTCAACATCCCATACAACAGTTTATGACAGGAAGTGGAGAAAAATATTCCTCTCATAGCCAATGAAGCTGCAAGGGGAAGTTTGGCTCAGACACTGGGCTTAACAGCCCAGCTCTTATCAAAAGTGCCATGAGATTGCTAATGAGGACTGGTTTTATTGCTTCATGATTAGGGGCCATGTAACAATGCAAAGAGAAGAGTGCCACCTACTGGTAATCATCAGCACTGCTTCCTGACACACCGTCAAGGTGCTCCTTCCAAATAGTGCCTGGACCCAGCCCTGCTTACTGTTGCCTACTGGAATCACAGCACAAGGAGCGGTAGCTGTACAGTTAACACGGCACTGAACGCATTTGGCAATTCTTCACTGCAAGATCTTCTCTAGGTAGATCAACCGGTTCAGCAAGCTCTTTGGAAAAGTGTTTATAATCTCTGCTGAACGGAATGGTGGAATTCCCCTAACTTGTGAAGCCGTAATCATATCAGGTCTGGTATCTCTATCACCCAGAGCGTTTTAACTGGATTTTTATAATGTCAGGACAGCAGGTTGCCTTTGCTCTTCTGTGCTGTCCTTGCTTCCTCCTCTCACGTCATCCCTTCACTCTTATAAACCTTCATATTATCTCATTCCTTGCCACCTTCGCAGCCTTGGGGAGACTTCTCTTAACCCAGCTCCACCCTTCATTCCCATCATCTCCTCCTCCCACGCCACCTTCCCCCTGCCCAACACAATCTGACCCTGCCGACTTTGTATTACCCTGTCGCACCCGTTCTCCCTCCAGATTCCCTGCTCCATCCCTGAAAGCCTCCCACAGATCCATGACCTCTTTATCTCCTGCTATTCTCCTTCCCCTCACATGACCCTGGTACTCTCCATCTGACTCAGTATCTGTCCCTGCCCTTTCCTTTGGCGGCTCTTCATCTCAAACTGCCCTGGCCAATGCCACTGTGTCCCTCCTCTCACCCCCCTGCCACTCCCAACCCTTCTCTTCGTGTTCCTCCATTGGACATCCCACCATGCGGCTCTTCCCCTCCTCTCCCTCGAGCATGTATCATCTTCCTCTCCACCTAACTCTTCTTCCTCTGTTTTTCTGCCATCTTTGCTGCCTGATTGACTCACTTTCTTCCTCTCCCCTCAGTTCCCCATCCTCATCTGTGAAGCGTCATTTTCCACATAGATGACCTTCCTGATCCCACTGCTTCTCCATTTCTTGTGCTAAAGTCCTCATCTCTCTCTGCAGCCTTGATCGGACTCCTCGACTCAGTCTCAAGCACTCCCATGACTCTGTCCAGCCTCTCCCTGAACTCCCTGTTCAGATCCAGAGTTTGAATTCAGCCCATCTTTGCCAACCACAACCTTGGGATCCAGAACTGAACCGTCTCAGAGTTTGAGGGTTATTCATATCCTGGGGTTTATGGTTCAGGCCTATATAGAATTGAAACACCTCTCTCTTCGGATAATAAAACTGCATAACAAAAACTCGAGTCCCTTGCTTGTGCTAATTCATTTATATCATGCAGCTGAAAGAAGTAGAAGGATAAATTAATAGGAGCATCAGCTACCTTACTCAGAGTGTTCCCCACTGACCTCCAAAAGTTCTTGAGAAGAAAGCAAGGCAACTCATCATACATATCATCTGATACACACTGTCTGGGTGATTCTTCAGTATGAGAGGTGGCTATTCGCACGGGAGTATGATAGCTACGATGTAACAATTCATGATGCATAGCATGGTGGTGCACACGTAAATAAATAATTTCAGGGTGGTGACATAAATCTTATCCTTAATTATCAGTAGAATTTGGGTCTACGAGATCGATGGCCTATGCTCTACCACCTTGGCCATCCTTCTTGCTTGGTTTATTAGCAGTGAACTGAATATCACTGAGAGCATTTTTTCCACTAGGGTACTGAGAGGATATTTCCACTGGGATACTACGAGGCAACGATTCTCCAGGGTTGGCATCTAGTGTTTTATCTGCTGGGCCCTCAAAAATATTGATCAATATCTATATTGAAATTTGACATCTCAAAAGAGCTGGGTCTACTTTGTTTGGCATTGTACAGTGATTCTCAAAACTTATTCATCATGTGGTACATGTCTTACCAGACAGATCTTTCCACAGGCGGCTTCCCACCTCATTTACAATCACATGGATCACCCTCCCTCCTATCTGAGATCCCCTAATATCCATGGGGCAACTACAGTTGTTAATGGGAAAGTACAACTAGAAAAGAACTTAATGCGCTTCTTCTAATGCAGTGGTTCCCAGACTTGTTCCGCCACTTGTGTAGGGAAAGCCCCTGGCAGGCCGGGCCGGGCTGTTTACCTGCCGCGTCCGCAGGTTCAGCCGATCGCGGCTCCCAGTGGCCGCGGTTCGCTGCTCCAGGCCAATGGGAGCTGCTGGAAGTGGTGGCCAGTACGTCCCTCGGCCCACGCCGCTTCCAGCAGCTCCCATTGGCCTGGAGCAATGAACCACGGCCACTGGAAGCCGTGATTGGCCGAACCTGTGGACGCGGCAGGCCAGGGGCTTTCCCTGAACAAGCGGTGGAACAAGTTTGGGAACCACTGTTCTAATGCAATGCAGCAGCTGGAATCAAGGCTAGGCCTGTACCATGTGCCCAGCCAGCTGTCCAGACCAGAGTTTGGAAACCACTGCCCTACGTTGTACACCGACGCACAGCTGGCATTTAAGACCGCATGGACCACACACGCACACACCCATCATCATCAGGAATCACACCTGGGACTTTGATCACCAAAGTCACATGCCTGGAACTAAAAAACTCCTTTGTCTGTGAGAAAGCAGTAGACTATTATGGCTCATAAAACCAGCCACTAGAGGGAGACACAGTCACAGGCACTAAGCCAGTTTATTACACTATTCTACCATTATTTCTAAAAGCTTTGGGAGATTTGAAGGAGCTGGGAGGTTTAAAGCAAAACTCTCAGGGTTCTGGTTTTAGGGGCAAACAGTAAAGGGATATGGGAAATTCTTGACACACGCCATGTGTTAAAGGGAAAGGATTAACAGTATCTGGTTTTCACTGAGATCATTCTGTTAGGTAAGGGCAGCAGAGGATAAATCTGTCCCCAAAGCCAAGCTCTCAGGGTAGGGAGGCTCATTTTACAGAGCCAGACAGGCTCTCTCAGGCTAAAGTGAGACAGTTCCATAGAACTGGGAAGATTTACCGTAATCGAATGCTAGTGATTTCTGTGCACTTGAGATAGTAACATTCGGGGAATATTTCCTCTGACTCCCCAGAAGCTGCAGCAGGAGAGCACCACTGGGGAGCACTCATAGCACCAACAAAGAGCTCCCCAAAGCAGCGGCACAAAAATAAATAAGACGAAAGATTGGTGGCAGACGGGATAGCGTGCAGTAAACTAGACATGACAGATTGGATGACTGCCCCCTGCTGTGCAGGGATGTCACCTGGAGACCACTCCCCATCATGCAATGTTTTGTATAGGAAGCATGTTATACCTGGATTCCAGGTACTGCACTGGCTTCCAGTTTGCATCAAGGTGCTGGTTCTGATTCACAAAGGCCAGACTGGTTTGTTCGTACAGACAGACTTTCTACTCCTCTTTAACCCCTGCAGGTGCAATCAGACAGGAGCCAGGAATCTGAGGGAAGAATTTGCCCTCCTAAAAAGCGGTTTCACATTCTTCCACTCCAAGGCAAGGAGCCAAAAAACCCCCTAGACACGTTTGACTGGAGGCAGAGCGATGGCAGTGGAGGGTCCTTGACTCTGGAACTTACTCCCCTTGGGTATGATGGAACCCAACCCAGGCTGCTGACAGGGCATATGCAAGTCCTGTCTATTTCCTGGGGGTGGAAAGCTGGGTCTTCCAAAGGGATGGGTTGTGTGGGGATGAGTAAGTTGAAGGGGGAAGGTTGGTGGATTTGGAAGGATGATGAATGTGCCCATCGGGTCAAGTGACACTAGGTATGTGTATTTTTATGCCACACTGCACATGTGCATGGACAGGAACAGTTTATAAGTCTAAATACATGAACATCTGGGTCTATAGGAATTCTCCTTGTTTGCATTCACGAGGCCCGCACAGGCTATTAAGGGGCTATTGAAGGTGATGGCAAAACTCCCATTGGTGCTGGGTGTCACAGCACAAAACCAGGTTGTATCTGGCTGACAATCCTTAAAATGTGTTTTTCTAAGGAGGTGTGGCAGAGACTCGTGGGTGTTGAAAGTCAAAATGACCTTGCCCCATATCTAGTGCCCTTGCTTGAATATTACACACCCCACACTCTTCCAAGTCCCGCTGACTCTGGCAAGTTAATTTAAGGAGCCAGCTGACTCAGTAGGATTTTCTTCCACTGACCTAGTGGAACGAAAATGGTTTGGACCTTACTGAAGCCCAGGACGTGCGCAATGTCCTCTAACTCCCACCTTCATGCCTTGGAAGGGAAGAGTGTTCAGTGGTCCAAAATCTCCCTCACTTATATCAGCCAAACTCTGTTGAAATCAATGGGGTTGCACCAGAAGAGGATTTGTCCCAGTGGATGGAATTTGTATTTAGTCCCACTGGCAGAGCACAATGCTGGCAGCGTCCTGCTGAGATTGTAAGCTCTCCGGGGCAGGGACCGCCTACCGCAATGGGGCTCAGGCCTCTGGCCACTACTGTGACACAAATAATAAGTTCTCAGATTGCGTGCCAGTTACCTTAGCGCTGTGCCATGTTTGCTGTCTATTCCAACACTGGCCCCATCAG
The DNA here is from genome assembly GCF_015237465.2 of Chelonia mydas. Classification (NCBI taxonomy): domain Eukaryota; kingdom Metazoa; phylum Chordata; order Testudines; family Cheloniidae; genus Chelonia; species Chelonia mydas. The sequence continues at coordinate 14,269,498 of NC_051254.2, forward strand.
CCACAGGGCTGGACCTGACCATCCAAGTTCAGTTTATTACATCAGGCAGAGAAAGAAGGGGATGATGGAGGAGACTGGTATCAGGGCTGAGCAGGGGAATAGTTTAGACAAGTTTAGACAGATCAGAAAGCAAAGCAAAGGCCAGGACAAGCAGCTCTACAACACACTGACTAGTCTCATCACTGAATATAAGGGTCTCATTTTGGTGTGCTCCATTATTCATGCAGATAAGCTAATTCTGAGTTTGATTTGCCTAATTATGGGCCCTGTCCTTAGTCGTAGGTAATAGCTGGTGAACTCAATTCACCCCGATAGTGCAGGGAGGTGCCATAAGTACCTTCCTGTGCCAGTGGGGGTCTGTGCCCCAGAGGGCATTCACCCCAGCGTAGGGCAGTGGCACTTGTGCTGCAGTAGGTTCCACCCGGGAAGGGCAGCTTGAAAATGGGGATCATTATACCCAGCCGCCTTTGGGAAGCGCTGGGAGGTCTCCAGATTAAGAGGGCTACCTAAGGACCCAGTATTACTGCTACACTCTGTATTGCAACCTAAGCTTCATAGGAGCCCAGTAGGGGGAGACAGCTGAGGAAATGCATTGATTCTGCTTATCCTTGAATCCTGCCATAAACACCACCCCCCTCCCCAGTCAGGGCCTCTACTAGCTCCCAGCAGGGGATCTTTCTATAGAACAGCATAGACCTAATAAAGATTGTGTTGCTGACCTGTAGCTGGGGTTTCTTTTATGTGAGAGTCTGTTTCAGTCCAAGCTTAACAGTCCAGCCCCCTGGAGCCTGGCCCTAGAACATATGACTCCCCTGGCTTGAAATGCCCCTGCAGGTTGGAGCCGGTGCAGAGAGGAGGTTGGCAGGAAAACCTGTATCATTGCCATAAGCCTTCCTCATTTTCCTGTTGATGAGGGATTTTTTTCTGTATCCCTCTCTGAAGATCCGGTGGGCACAAAAATAAATGAAGCAAGCAACTCTCACCCAAGTGTGGAATTTGCACCAAATTCCTGATCTTAATTTTTTAGACTCAGGCTCCAGGCAACTATAATGTGACAACCTGCCATGTGGCCAAGAGACACTTCTGGAGCACTAGCCAGTACCCCGGTCTTTCAACAATAAGGATTCAAATATCACCAGCGACATGTGTGATCTATAATGATCATCAGCCTCTCTGCGACAGCTTCTGGTCTCGCTCCTGTGAGTGTTAAGCCACTCACTTGCACAGCATTACTCCAGATTTACAGGTGTCACAGAGATCAGAACATGCCCCCAGTGGGTTTGTGCCATGCTGCGTCTTTTAAGCTCTTTGAGACAGTGGTTTTGTTCTTCCCTTGCCACCACTTTCTCAGTTGTAAAGCGCCAGACATGCGTATAGCACTACACAGATACTGGGCCAAATCCTGAGGCCTGACTGTTTTTACTTGGGCAAACTCCCACTGCGTTGAAATCAATATGAGTTGCAACTGCTTGTAGCAGGGCTGGCTGTGGCCTCAGGAATGCTGGGGATGCTGTGACGTAAGTTTTAGTTCACATCCTTCTCTTAGTGGCTTTTCCTGCTAGACTCCACCCCCTCACCATGGAAGCAACACTCACGGAATGACAATGTGCTGAAAATTACACTACTCTGCAGCTTACACCCAACGTGGAATTTATATCACCATTTACATCATATCTGTATTTGTCCCTGGGACACTGGGGCAGATTCTAATCTAGTTTCATTGGTGCAAATCTGGAGCAACTCCACTGACTTCTGAGAAATGGACACCGGTGTAACTAGAGCTGGCTGAACTGTTGACAGCAAACAGCTTGTTAGAGAGAGATCGTCCTTGTTTGGGGTGTGGATGTCACCTGGGGACCCTCAAACTGTTTGATCAAGGTGATTAGGCTTTTCCCCTCTGCTCTGGTACTGACCGTGCCTTATAGCAGTGGTTCTCAACCAGGGGTCCAGGGCCCCCTGGGCGGGCCACAAGCAGGTTTCAAGAGGGCCGCCAAGCAGGGCCAGCATTAGACCTACTGGGTCCCAGGGTAGAAAGCCGAAGCCCCGCCGCATGGGGCTGAAGGCCAGGGCCCTGAACCCTGCCACCCAGGGCTGAAGCCAAAGCCTGAGCAGTGTAGCTTCGTGGGGGCCCCTGTGGCATGGGGCCCCAAGCAATTGCCCCGCTTGCTAACCCCTAACGCCGACTCTGCCTTTTATATGCAGAAAACCAGTTGCTGGGGCACAGGTGGGCTGCGGAGTTTTTATAGCCTGTTGGGGGGGCCTCAGAAAGAAAAAGTTTGAGAACCTCTGCTTTATAAGACAGATTTCCTCCCACATGCCTTTGGCCGAGCACCCTGAGTAGGGTTAGGCTCCAGTCTCCCTTTTATAACCAGTCATTGATTTCCCTCTTCCAAGATACCTCTACAAGAATATTCCCTAACACCACAAGGATCTTAAATAAACAGGGCCACATGCTCCGTGTAAATCATCATTGCTCCATTGACCTCCATTCCATTGACACCAGTGGAACTAACACCAGCTTCCATGAGCTGAGGGTCTGGCCCATGAGGTTTATTAGGAAAAAGCAGCAAGTTTCACCTTAAAAGAAAAGTAACCATAATAGACCAAACCTACTGAGGTCGGAGGCTCCCTCGCCTTGCCCAGGAAAAGTCGACCCCAAACCCTTGAATTTACAGAAAGGAGTCGTGTGTCTAGCGCTCATATTGCTGGAGCTCGGAGTCTGTTCCATTGGCCGTGCAAGTCTTCAGAGTCCCAGCCCTCAGTGCCAAAATAGCCTCCTTGCTCAGGGTAGGTCTAAACGTCAGGCTGGGGGTGTGGTTCCTAGCTCAGGAGATGTGCTGGCGGCAGTTCTCATTGAGACCCTCGGCACGTCTAGGGGACGGGGTGGCTAGCCCGTCCCACCACTCGCACTGCTGTGGCTACATGCTATTTTTAGTGCACTGATTTGAGGAGAGCGAGCCTGAGTAGGTCTCTAGCTGGGAATCACAAACCTCCCGCTCAAAGCATAGACATACCCTTAGTCCTGCTCGTCACCTATGGTCTATGAACCCTTCCAAGTCAGTAGGTGTGAGAATGCATTAGCATATTCTCCACTGAGACCTGCTTGCCTCAGCCTAGGGAACATCCTGACATAATAGTTATTGCATGTTCTTCTATCGACTTGTTTCCATGAATAAACGTAGTGTCATCCATCCCTTGTCCCATCCCAGGTTAATTTCAAAAGTCTCTCTTGAGGTGTCGACTAATAATGGACTTCCTCTCTCTGCTTAGAAGCTCCGAGTAAAGGTAATTACTAATTTGTGTGCACCTGTTCTTGGCCCAGCAAAAACTAATGCCCTCTTCCTGCACCCCTTTCCCAGGCATCCCTGCCTGTCTTAGCTGAAATCCTTCTGGATGTTAATTAGGCTTCAGCTGCCTTGGTGGAGATGTTACCTGGTGTTGAGTGTTCAAGGAGAAGGGAGAAAGCCAAGACAATGCAACATTCAGATTTTATTCCTTCCTCCACATACACTGTACACTCCTAGCAAGCACTTCTGGAAGTAGAGGTTGCTATGTTCCTAGATATTTCCCTAAACATAAGCATACTACCATGCTAGAAAGCTTCCCAATGGAGGCTATCCCTTTCATCACATCTGAGATAGAAAATTAAACATGACAATCATAGTCTGCTGCTGTATTTACCATGCTATTACATTCCCTTAAAATCTCTCTCTTATCACCTGTAGTTTCCCAACAGGGGGGCATTATCTTTTGAAGCACAGTTTAGCTCTCTGTGGGTTAAAGAAATCATCCTTGAATCTCTTTTGCCTACTCACAAATAATCAGCTAGTAATTTCAGGTGACAGGGTAGAGGCACCTCGGTAGACAATATCTAGGCCACCACAGAAGATAATCCTCAGTCATACTTCAGCTTTTAGGAATGTCTTTGTTTATTCAAAATGATTCACCAAATGCTTTGTGCAAACAGTTTTCAGCCTGCAGCTCCAGTCTCCAAGGGGGCTGCCGTGGTTACGTGGCACTAGGTCGAGGACTTGGGAGACCTAGGCTACATTTTTCCAGCACAGGCTTCCAGGGTGAACTTGACCAGGTCACGCTTTCTGTTCCTCAGCTCCCCCATCTGTAAAATGGAGTTAATAGCCCAGCCCAGCCTGACATCACAGGGTGAGGTGAGGACAAATACTGTTCTGTTGGGAGGTGCTAGTAACTGCTTGGGTCACAAACCTCTTTGAGATTGTGTGTGAATGCACCCTGCAATTAACATAACTGTCTGGATGAATTAATCAGAAGTTCCCCCACCACCAGCTAAGACAAATGAGGGTGGTGTGAACCCACACAGGAGCCTGGACTGCATTGGGTAGACTCGCGGTTTGGCGGGGAATTTTGTGTGAGCGTGAGACCACAGAGAAACTGAGGACAGACAGCACAGAAAGCGAGAGGCAGAGGTAAAAAGCAAGAAAGCCAAGCAATAGCCTGGGAGCACAGAGCGACCCGGGGAAAAGCAAGAGGGAGACCTCATGGGGCTGTCCGTTAAACCTTTCTTCTTTGTTCCTCCTGCATTCAGGGCAGCAGGACTTGTACATTCCTTGTAGATAAACAAGACTGCACCAAAGAAAATACCAGACTCCATCCATTTCAACTCCCAACTAGAACATCTCCAGGGCCCTGAACTTTGACTAGCCGCTCAGGTCGAAAACGGGCAACAGTGTGTTAAAGATTGTGAGCTGCTCAGGAATGGGGACCATAGAAGTGCCATGGATGGAATCTGGACTATTAGCTCAGGCGAAACGCTCTCTTTCTGCAAACAATCTTGCAAACACAGACTTGCTTGTCTGAAAGTTCGCAGACAGCAAATACGCAGGGTGGTGAGGACCAAAGCAAATTAGTGGTTTTCCTTTTACGGGTAAATGTTTGTGCATCTCTTTCGCCACTGTTTGCCCAGTTCTAAAAGTCCCAGCTAAGCCTGGCCCAGCCGGTAGCTGCTGTTTTTATTTGTTGAGTCTCTTTATAGCTGCGTCATATGTGTAAGGTTACACTGAAAGAGCAAATAAAAGCCCACAAACAAAAGAGAGAGAAGGTGGGTGAGGTCATATATTTTATTGGACCAACTTCTGTTGGCGGGACAGAGAAGCTTTCGCGCTTACACAGAGCTCTTCTGCAGGTCTCGCTCACCACCACAAGTTGGTCCAATAAAAGATGTTACCTCGCCCACCTTGCCTCTCTAATATCCTGGGACCAACAGGGCCACAACATCACCACCTACAGCCTGCAAAATGGATCCCTTATACTCCCCATCCTGCCTTCTTTTATCAACAACAGAGGGGCCATTGTTCAGAAGAAATGCCCACGGGGTTCCCATAGAGAAGTAGGCAGAAGCAGCCAGCCCTCCCCTTTGTCTCCGTACCGTGTTCTCATTTTCCCAACGCTGGCCCCATTCTCCCATTCGCTCCCTGCATGGTCGGCGTAGCACAGCGTTCCAGCTCCCTGGACAACAGGCAGCCTGGCCCAAGCTCACTGCACAGAAAGCAGCTCCTCACTGCCATGCCTGCTGCACAGCAGAACCCCCAGTGATCTGAACCGTGTGCGTATCCCCAATCCCAGGGCTGTGGCACTGGAGGGGTTTAGATAAGCAAGGCTTGGGCATGGAGAGCCTGCTGGCTCCCCTGGACTTCAGCAATTTAGCTCTGGGCCTATGCTGTGCCCCGAAGCCAGAAATGGGAGTGTGGTGGCAGCACCCTAGCCAGGAGCGAACAGGAGAGCGGGGATGGAACGCCAATGCACTGAGCCAGTCCTCTGTTGTATGCCAAAGAGCCACTCTCTGCACCAGGAATCCAGGCCTCTGTCCCCATCTTTGTACATATCATGTAGCCAGTACCTACCCGTCTGTTGCACTATGGAAGAACCGCAGGCTGCCCATGCACTCTGCCATTCCCTCCAGAATAGAAAAAGGCCACCTCTCTTCTCTCTGCCTCCCTTCACCAACATCTTCGTTCCCTGGGCTTCCCAAGAACGCCGGTGCTCATGGGGTCTCTCTGCAGTGACACCAGAGCCCGGCCGCCTCGGCTGGGATCCACTGATGCTCCTGAGCCAAAGGCGCCGTTCAGCCGAACGCTCTGAACAGCAGCACGGTTTGGAAGTTCCCCTGCTTGTCAAAGGATAAGGGACAATAACCTGCCATTTTTGCATCCACCTCTTGCCTCTCATCACACGCTTAGACTATAAGCTCCGTGGGACAGGGACCATTTTTTTATGTGTGTACAGCACCTAGCCTGATGGGGCCCTGAGCTCTGACTGGGGTTACTCCAGAGGCTACCACAATCCAAAAAACCAAAACAAAACGCACTTTTTACATGAAAGCTTAGATGAGCGCTGGCCACTGAAGCGTTAACTAACAAGCCGTCAACCAGCCATTTCGCCAGCGCAGCCAGGCTCAGGGAACCAGTTAGTCTGTAAGACCAGAAACCCCTCAGACAAACTGTTCAGGCCAGTTCTGTTCAGAATTCCCCTCTGCCCAGGGAAGACTAAGAGCAGGAGGGCTTGGAAAGGCCAAACACCAAGCAGTGGTGCTTAATTTGGGCCAGGGTTTGCCAGGGCTGAGCCCCGGCACCTCTAGGCTGGGCAGTTCCTAGCCCCGGCACCTCTAGGCTGGGCACGTCAGTTATGAAAGTAAAAAAATTACTTGAGCCCTGGCACCTCTTTCATTACAAATTAAGCACTGCCAAGCAGGCTTTCACCACTGCCACCCTCCAGCATTTGTGTCTTAAGAGAGCCTCATGGACCCACTGCTCTACCTGGCCACCCTAGCCCTGCTGCGAACATACATTCTGAAGACCAGAGGAAGGCCTCCATAGGTCCCCACTGGGCCATGGACCACACTGGACAGCCACTAGTTTTGCAAATATGTTAACCTTTGACAAAGTGAACACACACAAGCATCTTAGTTTGTTTGCTTCAAACTCCCTCCTCCCACCTCCAAGAATTTCCTCCAGCCGGAGTCTAAGGCCTTATCGATACTGGGAATTAGCCCCAGTATCAAGAACTGGCTGCCAGTGTGGGCCTCAGCCAATGCCATTGAAATCAGTGGGAGACTTTCTACTGCTTTGGAATAATGGATCAGGACCCAGGGGCTGAGATCAGGGTGATCATCACGTGAAGATCCGCTTACTTGAGTTTACATGCGGGGAGGGCAAAGTTGGACAAAGCTAAATAGGAAAGGATGTGCAATAAAAAAAAAAAAAGAAATAGGAATTAATAATGCAAATCAGGGTGTAACCTAAATTGTGGGAGGAGCGTGGTCTAGAAAGTTTGTAGCAGGTGAACAAGGTGCCAGGAGAACTGCTGTGATGGGGGCATTAGACAGGCACATGATAACGCAGATGCATGACCTTAGAGAAGTCACTTAACTTCTCTAAGCCTCAGTTTCCCATCCATAAAATAGGGATTCTAATACTCATCTCCTCCCTGTGGAGAAGCTTAATTAATGTTTACACTGCCCTGTGAGATGGTCATAGGAGAACTGCTATGGCCCTGCAGAGGGCTATTATTAAAATAATAGAAAACACGGGGCCAGTCTCTGATCTCCTCAGAGGATGGGCAAGAGCCACCTGTGGGAGGCGCCAATCTGCCAGGCAAGTGGCCAGAACACAACATTTATCACACGAGCAATGGGGAGCCTTGTGCTAGCTCACATGTCGCACGAGCCTAGCACTGGCTGTGATGTAACATGGCCATATGCCCAGCTGGCTTTATAGGCCCACAGAAATGCGGCCACCCAGCTCAGACGACTCCTGAGGGAGTTTCTTCAGAGCCTGCTCTTGGGCACTCATTGATTTTATCATTGGCCAGTTTCTTTCTCTCTCTCTCAGTATGAAGAATTAACACAATTACTAGTGAGCAAAGCAGTGCTGCAGCCTGCGATAAGGGCGTATGTAGCCCTGGGCTGCAGAGATGGAGCGTCCATCCAGTCCCATTTTCATAGCCAGACCTGTTTCCTACAAGTTACCCTCGGATGGGTCTCACGATATCTCGGGGACTGACTCTCCATACCCGGCAGTAGCCTCAGAATCTTTAGAGGAGAAGGGAATGAAGGAGCCTCAGGACTTCAGGGGATTGCTCACTCTATTCTCTGTGCTCATTGCTGCATTTCATCGCACATCTGTGCATCACTGCACCTTTCCCTTAGTGCCTGGCACGGCCTCCGATTGGAGGATGGAATGTTACCCCAGAAGGCCCATTACAGATGATCTATGAACTCTGTGCCAAGTGTTGATTGAGATAATTGGGACCCAATTAAAATACCCTGCCGCTCTGTAGGAGGCTGCGCCATGACGATCAGACCGGGCTGAGACGTCTCTTTTTTACAGTGTCGTTTGGTCAAGCGCAAGTGTCCCGTGGAATCATATTGGAACAGGGAGTGAAATCCTGGCCCCACTGACGTCAATGATAAGATTCCCCTTGACTTCAGTAAGCTCCAGTTGTCATCAAGGGTCTTCAGAGCTACAAGGAGAGTGTGACCTGTCCAGATCCCTTCAAAAAATTCTGGGAACTCAAGAGCTCCTCCTTGGCCCAGAGATTCACGTGGCCCCCTAAAGTCTGGGTAGGAGATGCTGGGAACAATAAAGGGGAGAAAACCCAATGCATAAAATAAGCATGTTTACTTGCTGCCTTGCCACAGTAGCATAAAGAACAAATACCGTTCAAATAGCAACCAATTCTTCTTTCCCTTGCTGCCCAGGACTTAAAGGCCTGATTGCCAGAGGCCCCTTAACTCCAGTGCACGTCAGTGGGATTAGCAGGTGCTCGGCTGTGCAGAAAATCCAGCCCAGCATGCTCTTATAGCACGTTTTAATCCTGTGGGCAGCTGTGGGGGCTCCCAAATCCATTTTCTTCTTGCTAGGGTAACATTAGGGGCAAAATCCCAACTGCAGGGAGAGGGCACCTGTCGCCCTCTGTGAACAGTGCACACGCGTGTCACAGGGATCCGTGGCCAGTGGCCTGGCATGACTGGGGCCTCAACCGGTGGGAGAGTAGGGTTCGAGGGCAAGGCTGAGAGGATGTCTTGAGGAGAGCGCTGGCTGCAAGGTAGAGTTTTGCTTCTTTTCAGACAATTCCTTTGCCACTGGGTGCCTTTCTCTGGGTTAGTCCCCAGACTAGCATTGGTCCATCTCAGGTACAGACCTGCCTAATACAGAAGTAAATTCAGCACAGACAGGTCGAGGCCCTCAGATGGGAGGCTGCCCTGTATTCCCTCTGCTGTCTGCCAATCCTTCTCTTGGTGGCAGGAAAATTGGCGATCCAGGGAGCCCAGAGGGGTAGGAACCAGATGGGGGACAGGCTCCTCTTTGGGGAAACACAACCGGGATTATGTCCTTGTGGTTAACCTGGGTGGAGGGCCGAATGGTTGGAACAGGGGGACGTGTGGAGGCTGTGGAACCTGAACTACGAGCACCAGGAAGCTGGCCGCTGCACAACGGAATGTGTTTTCTAAAGAGATGATGGATAAGCAGGGGCCTGGCAGCAGATGGACCATCCAGAAAATCCATCTGAGTCCTAGGCCTGCTGGGAGATAAAATCCTAGGAAAAAGGGACCAAGAATCTCGGTCGTCCCAGGAGACAAAGGAGATCTGGAATCATAAGGTGAGTTGGATTTATCCAAAGCCCACTGAAGTCAAAGAAGTAGAATCCTATAATGAGGATGATCTTACATTTCTATAGCAGCTTATCTCCTGAGGGACTTCAAAGCACTTTGCGAACTTCAATCACTGTACAAACTATACACAGGAATCACTGTACCCACCACAGAAATGCAGCCACTACTGGGATGAAACACGACAACTGATTAACAGCACACAGGAACACTGAACAATCCTTTTAGGATGAGAGCAGTGGAAAATGCAGTTGTATGTTAAGGGTGACTTGATTACAATCCAATAGTATCTACATAGGGAACAATTACTTGATAGGGGGCTCTTAGCACAAAATACAGGCCCTTTCCCTCTGTGTAGAAATTGACCATCAAGGAAGGCCATGTAGATTAGACAGGTAATCAATGGCTCTTCAACACATAAACATAGAAAGGATGCAAATTAACATTAAAGGAAGGCAGCGGGGTGTGGGGAGTTTACACACACATAGAATAATAATAATACCTGGCTCTAGTACAGTACTTTTCATCCATAGATCTCAAAGTACTTTACAAAAGTATTATTATCCCCATTTTACAGATGGGGAAACTGAGGCACATAGCGGGGCAGTGACGTGCCCAGGGTCACCCACCAGGCCAGTGGCAGAGCCAGGGATAGAACCCAGGTCTGCTTAGTCACAGTCTATGCCCTGGACACTAGGCCAGATGTTATTTTCTGTCTTTTTGAATGGTTTTGCTGGGTAGAGCGACTGCTCCCACCAAAGCCAATGGATATCTTTCCCTGGATTTTAATGGGGGTTGGACTTGGTCTCCATAGCATGAGTTAAAGCCCACTGAAGTCAAGCAGAGTCCTTCCAGTGGCTTCACTGGGCTGTGGATCCGCCCCCTAGAGAAAGACTAAAATAGACAAGGTACTCCTGCCGCGCAGAGTTCTTGTCACCCGCATGCCCAGGGTATGTAATGTGTTTGAATGGCTGAGTCAAATCCCAATTGTTATCCATTCTCTCACCTTGGTAAAGGCGGGCGAGCCGATTTTGCTCTTTGGCCGGTTTAATTCTGCACGACTGCTTTAACCTACCAGCACCCCGGCTTACGCCACTATGTCATTGGCACAGAGCTCGGGTTGAACCGCTTGACTTGCGGCACGCCTGAGGAGCACACCAACGTGCGAGGGGCCCACGCCCTCTGTTGGGGTTTACCGCTCACACAGGCAATGCCGAGCACAGGAGGATACCGCTCAGCTCGTTCCCCAAGGAGTCATCCTGCAGCGGTATCAGAGCACTGGCCACAAACACTAGGGCCACGCTACTCACCCAGGATGGCTCAGCATCGCTCAAGCCAAGTTATGTAACCCGCTTACATAAGCCAGGCGTTGTGCTGCTGCAGTGGGAGGAGAATCCATGGCTCTGCTGCTCAGGTTTGGTTTCATCCCCTGGGCGTTCAGTGGAAATACACGGCACTGGTCTGTCCAGTCTACGTGGCACAGGGGCAGCTCCTCCCACTAACCTCGGGAGCAGCAGGAATTCAAGAGCTGAAAGTCCCTCACCTCCCCTGGGGCTCAGAGAAGCAGCCCTCTGCTCAGATACAAGCTCTTCGGGTCAGTGGTTGATACCTTTGGCAAACCCTGGTCCCCTTGTCTTTTGGGGCCTGGAGGGAGAGCACAGGGGGAGGGTGCAGGCAGAACAATCTTCGCCACAGATAGCGCCTTGCCTAGCTACGGGGCATAAAGGAGCGAGAGCTGGCAGGCTTCATCCCCGGGCTTGAGGGGAGATTTGCAGGATGCTGGAGCAGGATTCTACAGGACTGGATGGAGTTTTAGATTTTGACCCTCACACCCTAGGCCCCTCTATTTCTCCCTTTCTTCACTCCTGAGGCATGACCAACCTGCCCACTCCCCATGCAAGCTGCCATCCTAATCACTGTGACCGTGCGGGCCGGAGCAGGACTCCCATCCGGGTACATCACATCTCTCCAGCTGTGGCTGTCCGCAGGCTGGTAGTTCAACCCACAGCGGAATGTGTCTTTATTTGTAACCACTCCCCCTTGAGCACTGATGGGGAGGTTCCCCATACAATTGTGGGCCCTTAGGGGGTGCTCGGCTGGGACGCAGCCTCTCGTCACCTCCGACCAGCCGTTTGTCCTGCTATCGCCAACAAGAATTAAATAAAAATCTTCTCTTTTAAACCGAGAAGTTCGGACAAGCTGGAACCAGAAACCCACGTCGAAATCTCCCGCAGTTCTGAGCTTTGCTGCTTAGTCAAAAGCTCTGTTGGACTAGAGGACCTCCTGAGGTCCCTTCCAACCCTGATATTCTATGAAAAGCCCCCGAGACGGCACAGCACTCTGTTTGTTTTCACTGATCCACAAAGAGGCAAAAAGGCTTCTAAAACAGGGTACTCCACACTCCTACACCTTCCCAGGGGCCAAAACCTCCAGCACCCCTCCCAGGACCACTTCTGTGACTCAGTTATATGCCGCCACTGCGGAACGAGGCTGCAGGGTCGAAAACGGAAAGGTTGCAAACAGTGTCTGTCAAACTCAACAGCACAAGGGGCACCGTGCTGTGGGTATCAGTCACTTACAATTCAGCAATAGACTCAGTAAGTGACCTAAGTCAGTCGTTTAATACCTAAAAATTCAGCTGCCATAGAATTGCCCATCTGCAGCAGAAGCCAGGGGGCCTGGCTGCAGCATTGAGGCCCATTGTAAATTCCAGTTCGGTGCCACCCTACCAAGGACAGTAGCATCCTGGGAGAGGCAGGGGCTCCCCAGCTGAAGGGCAGCAGCAGCATGGGGAGAGCCCCAGGACCACTCAAGCAGAACACAGAAGCCACTTCCTGGGTGGAGAGAGCTGGAGCCTGGGCTGAGACTATCCTTGGGGTCCACATCTCCGCATTTCCCATTAGAAGCCAGCCCTGCTTTCCTCTGTTGAAGCTTTCCTTGCCATTTGGTTTGCTCACTGCCAGATTAAGGGCAGATCAAAGGATCATGCCGAGGTGACAACCCTCCCCCTCCCCCCACGCACCACTTCCATTGTGCATGGCAAATCAAATACCATGGTGTCAAGCCAGACACCTTCTGAGTCTTATCCACCACCCCCCCGGATGCAACCATGGGAATCTACATCCTATTATGCTGCTAATTGTGGCCACATGACATAAGGAATGAGCAGTATCAGAAAGAGGTATGTGCGGCAAGACAAAATTACATCAGAGGCCGGATTCCGTCTGGGCCAGTCATCGTCCGTCTCTCTGTCCTTCTTCCCATCCTTATCTCCAGTCCTCCACTGATATTGATTGGGGGAAAGTCCCTAGAGGAACAATATCCCTTGGGCTTGCCTAATTTTCTCTTCCTCCTTCCTCCATTCCCTTGCTATTCCTCACCGGCGCCCCCCCCCCCCCCCACCATCCTGCACTTCTAGCAAATCCTCCCCCACCCCCAGCTTTGCTCTCCCGCCCATTCCTCCTTTCTCCTCCCCCCCCCCCCCATCACTGCCTCATCAGGCATTCCCCCTCAGCTCTCACTCGCCCCATGCCCCTGGGTTGGGGTAACACATGGAGGTGGAAGGAGACAACACATGCTCCCCATCCGCCTGGGAGGCCAGGAGTTCTTTCTTTCTTCCCCTGGCTTTGCTGCTCTATTCGGCTGCCTGCAACAAAGCAGGAGGTGAAGGAAGTTGGTGGAAGAAGAAAAAGAACCCAGATACGAGAGGCTTTAGGCTGCTCCTAGGTGGCTGGAGGTGGAGAGGAAGCACTGGGACCAGCCAAGGCAAACCTCCGTCTGCTTCTAAAAACCCACAACATGTCTTCCAGATGTAAGTGCACAAAGCGCACCACCAGGGCATAGGGCAGGCAGGTCTTGGGGTCTAGCTTCCCAAAAGGCAGAGACAGCATGATGTAAGAAATTCACTGCAACACATGGGGAAAGAAGAAGGCCAATGCCAATGACTGGAGAGCGCTTTCCCCCTTTATGGTTATGGCACACACATGCAAAACACGTTAGCAGAGGGGACGCATTTTTGCTCACCCAGCCTGCAGGCAAAACAAGTTGGTTTTGTCAATGTGTTGCTAGTCAGTGGCTAACTGCCAGCTGATGCAGACCCTACAGAAACCTCTGATTTCATGAATGAGAGCCTGAGATTGACATAGGATCCCTGAATCCCTGCAGTCCAGCCCCCAAATCTGTTACACTGAGCATGCAAGCTCCTTAGCAGGTGTATGCACAATGAACACCGGACAAAATTCTACTTTCAACAACCTCAGAGCTGTCGTGTTTTTATAGCACTTTCAAAGCGCCAGGAGCCAAATTCTTCCCTCAGTTACACCATGCAAGTCCACTGGGGCTGCCTGAGAGCAGAAGCCGCTTCCCAGCACTTTGCAGAATGTTGTAAAACACATTAGCGAATTACACAATATCCCGTAAGGTAAAAATTGTTCTCCTTTTTGCAGATGGGGAAATCAAGGTGCAGGGAGGTCAGGGGACTTGCCCAAGGTCACAGAGTGAGTCAGTGGCAGAGCCAGGAATTAGAGTTCCAGCAACAGGCATTATTCACACACTAGGGGGTGGAGCAATGCTTCAGAGGGAGGCAGGGATCTTAGTAAAGAGCAAGGGTGATATACCAGCATCTGTCAAAGCGAATTCTCTTCTGGGTCCCTTTGCTTTACCTGCCTGGTGCTTCGCTGCTACTCCTCAAGCAGGTTTCTGGATCTTCTGGTCGGCTGGGAATGAAGACCTGACACTCGTTCCTCCTCCTTATTCCCAGGCTGTGTCTGAACCACTGGCCACAGCAGGTTCCTCACAATCATAGCAACTGAGCCACAACACACTTGGAAAGCCAGTGATGGAGCAAGGTCAGTGAACCAGGAGGTTTCTCCTCCTTTTTATCTTTGTTGTTGCTGTTGGAGTTGTCCTTCCTTAACTCAGGCAGGGAGGTTGCAGACTCACCGACAGGTGCATTTGCTAGATCGGTTATGGAACAAGACATGCTAACATGGCCTGTTACGCCTCTCATTGACCCCAGGGCTGGGGTAACTGCATGGACTGTAGTGGCGTTCCTCCTGACTTACACCAGAATGAGGGGAGAATCAGGATCTCAGGGCCTGATTCTCCATGGCCCTGCACCACATGTAGCTATTTACCTATGCAAAGTGAGTTTAAAACCCTGCCAGGGATGGGAGTGAGAGGACTCTCATTTGCTAGTGTTTCCCAGCCATTTTGCTCAGATGTAAATGATTCCAAGGGGTGGCTGATTCTGCGATAGATCTTTCCAGGCATTCGCAAGGATTGTCAGTTTCATTCAGAGACTCCCCACACGGGGGTGCTCTGCTCAAGAACATCATTGCCACCTGGCCTGCCATTATCTATTTGACGCGGGTATGGAGAAACGGGCAATAGCCAGGAGAGGCGAAGAGTTAACTAGCCACATTTCATTGGGATAAATAAAAGCTCATGGGGCCAGCGTCTGAGCACAGTCATGCAAGTGGAAATCCAGAGTAATTCACTCAAGGCAAAAGGGGGATTGATCCTGTTTCCATGGGCTGCCAATGCTGCTCCTCCAGAGAAGGCAGAGTCACTCCGGATTTACCCTAATGACTGAAATCACCATCTGGCTGAGTGCCAGGCTTTTGGTTCATTTGTGTTGGTGTAGAGGGACCTCCAGAGTGTCAGGCTGAGGGTTTTACCAAGGAGGTTTTTCCCCAGGGCCTGGAGCACTTTGCTAGCTCCGCTTGGTTCTTCCACCACCTTTCTAAGCACCTGTATTTTGGTCTCTTACTTCACTCCCATCTCTCTTGCAAAAGCAGTGCCTGAGGAGACACAACCACCTGCCAGTACTTAAAGGGTATAAACACCAGAGCCGGAGAGGAATTACTGAGGGTGATACCAGACTAAGAGTGGAAGGAAATTAATAAAGGGGGAATTTAGGCTTAATATCAGGAAGTGAGATGGATCAGGCTGGGCAATATTCTCCCAGGAGAAGAGGGGGAAGCTCCGTGGCTCCAGGCATTAAAACTTAGACCGGACACAGCACTAGAAAAGTCCTGTACTTAAAAGCAACAAGAAGTCCCGTGTGCAGCGTTTTCGTCACACACAGATCACAGCTTTGCTAAATGCCACTCCGCTACTTAAAAACAATAAGGTCAATGGAAGGGAACCAAAGCAATGTTGTGCATGCCCCGATTGCGGGGGGGATGGACAGCTCAGTGGTTTGAGCATTGGCCTCCTAAACCCAGGGTTGTGAGTTCAATCCTTGAGGGGGATGGGAGGGGGGGATAAAAATTGGGGATTGGTCCTGCTTTGAGCAGGGGGTTAGACTAGATGATCTCCTCAGGTCCCTTCCAACCCTGATATTCTATGATTAGCAGTCGGTGGCTCTCTCTCAAGGCTTGGAGGCTGTGCACTCCGGTTGGATGAGGACTCTTGTTATTCAAGTGCCAGCCATGTGCTCTGGGGACAGATCTTCACCTGGTGTAACATGGGCATTGATCTATTGCAGCCAGTGGAGCTGTGACAGTTTACACCAGCTGAGGATCTGCCCAAGGGAGCCTACAGTCTAAGGCCTCCATCCTGCAACGTGCTTCTTGCACCCATGTGGAGTCCCTCATACTTTAATTGGGGTCTGCCCGGATTTGGGGATCAGCTACCTGGAACTCAGGATCAGGGCTTAAGGAACAAACCCAGAGAAGACAGGGTACACTGGGCTTCCCAGTGTATCCTGTCCCGGTTATCAGGTGCTATTGAGCACCCTGCAAAACCCACCTTTCTGCATCCTCAGCCCTTCCAGCCCCCTCCCACCCACTCCAGCACACTCTGGCTCCCCCTACCTAGTGGAAGGTGTGCTTGGTATTAGGCTGCAAGACCTTCTCCTCCACACAAGGGTCAAGGAGCTTCTTTAATGGGCAAATCCCTAGATTCCTCCAGGAACTTCTGGCTGGCAGGGTTGTTCATCCTTTATCCCCTGGCCAAAGGTAAGCCACTTCAGTTCACAGCCAGAAAAGCAGGGAGAGGCTGGCCTGGCTCACAGCATTTCTGTTTCCAGGCCTGGAATGGAAAACAACATTACTGGGACATGTAGGAACCTCAGGCAAGGTTCCGACGGGCACATGGGCAAAGGTCTGGATGCTGATCCAAGGATGGCCCCCAGCCTCAGTTAAGATCGGAAGGTTACGAATGAACTGAGGGTTTTGTTCTTTCCTAACTCCAGTCAATCTGTTTTGTCAAAGCGGCTCCCACATTGCAGCCAACGTGAAGCAAATCCTTTTGGATGCCATGGCATGTAATTAACCTGTGGCACTCACTGCTGCGGGGCTATTAGCCAGGGTTTCATAGGAAAGAGGAAGCAGGGAAATGAATAAGAATAGCATGTGCAATGGCATTAAATGACAAGGGCTATTAATCCTTCATGCTGCAGTGTAGGAGGCACTGGTTCCCAGCCACTTTTTCATGATGCCCCCATGAGATAATTTGATATCTGTCCCTGCGGCAATTTTGTATGCTTAGCTATTTGCTTTTCCCTCCTTCCTTCTCTGTGCTGTATCCTGCACACCAAGGGTCTTTGTCTTCACATAAGTCACCATTCCAAACACAAACAATAACAGCTTGAAGACAATGCAGGGCAGGGTGATTAGGTCAGGAATCAGGGCTCACCCTGGGAAGGGTAATAGTAGAGGCCCATTCTCACCACACCCTGCCTCTGTTTGTGATAAAGGCTGGAGCGAGACTCAAGTCCTCCCTGAGCAGGGGCAGGCTGGCTTTCCTGCATGGCTCATGCAGGGCCTAGGACTTGTCCTCTCTGCTGGAAGCCTGTGTGGGCAGCGCCCCGTGTGATGTGGCCACTCATTCACAATGAACTTATTCCACGCAGGCTCCCAGAACTATCGAGGTACTTGTGTGAGCCCACCACTGTAGTATCCAAACACATCACATGCATCAGGGAATTTCTCCCCACCACACCCCTGGCATGCAGGGAAGTATTCTGAGTTGAGAAACTGAGGCACTGAGCAATTAAATGTCTTGTGCAAGGTCACACTGGGAGTCTGTGGCAGAGTTAAGAACTGATCCCTGCTCTCCTGCATCCCAGTCCGATGCCTTCACTACATCACTATCTAACAGCTGTTAGACTGTACCAACTACAGTTCCACAGGGGGACAGAGAAGCAGACAGTATTTGTGCACATGGATTCCACGGCTTCAACATTATCAGCCACTGGGGCCCAGTTATTGCTACTACAATGGGTGTTTGCTAATTAGCCTGACTTAGATCACTTGTCAGGGAAAGATAGGATGTGTTTCTTACAGACCTACTGTAGCAAGATGCGCTCCCAGCAGCATAAATTACCCTCAGTTCTTTGTGCCTCTCTTATTAGCCATTATAAAACACATCCAACATTAATCACCCAGACCATCCAACCCAACAGCTCCTTGCCACTCCCTCCACCACACCAT
This sequence comes from Chelonia mydas, assembly GCF_015237465.2. Taxonomy (NCBI): domain Eukaryota; kingdom Metazoa; phylum Chordata; order Testudines; family Cheloniidae; genus Chelonia; species Chelonia mydas. Next base: position 14,287,579 of record NC_051254.2, read on the forward strand.
CCTGCTCCCAGCTTTGGCCACCCAGTTTTGGGGTCCTTGCTCAAAGCCAGCCACGCCGGGTCAGTCGTTGTACGCTAACTAGATCGATGATTCGAGCTAATGCCCAGGCTGTTACATTGCTAGGAAGCTCTGCACACACCTGCCGAAGTTGCACCACACAGGAAAATCCACATGCTAGTCTCTCTTTTTTTTTAAATTCCATTTTCAGTTGATATCGGCAATAACGATCTTGGTGACGAATGTTGCCTGGGGATTAGCGGCCACAGCAACTGGGGCTATCAGCCCCACCCAGCAGGTCTTGAACCCCTGAAATTAGTTCTTAGCTAGTGCATTAGAGGCACGTACTGCACCCGACTGCCTAGGTCCACAAACCCCACAAAGCAGCATCGTTCTCGTTCTGCTATAGCGATGGGGGGTGGAGGGACAGGTCAGAGAGGGAGTGCAAGGGACTCCCAGTCCCTGAGCCGCATGGCAGCTCATTCCTCAGCAGCGTGTGGAGAGGTACTGGGCACAGGTCAGGGATGCAGAAGAGCCATGGCCAGTAGGTCAGCATCTATGCGGCTCCAGTGACCAAATTCTCATGAGGGGGTGGGCTCAGCAGGCATGGGGCTGCTACACCGATGCTCCACCCTTTGCCACAGTGGTGGGGATCAGGGCCCTGCTCCAGCAAAGTACTTAAGTGTGTACTTAACTTGAAGTCTACATGCCTCGTTGAAGTCAATGGGACTATTCACGGGCCTACGTGCTTTGCAGGACCGGAACACAGGTGTAGGGTACCAGGATTTGGCTAAAATGTCATTAAGTCGAATATCTGATCCAGTGTCAACAGTTTGAAAACTTCCTCCTCCTCCGCCCACTCCCCCAGATTTATTAGAACAATCAGTGGGAACCTGCATTGGCCGGCTGCTGAGCATTTTGAAAGCGGAGTCCTGGTTTCAATGAACTAGCTGAGCAAACCGCACAATATAATCAAACCAAACCTCACTGCCTACCCACTGGCCAGCTCCATGCTGCAGCTGGGCTCCATAGCCTGGTGTATTGAAAGCTTGTAATTTTAACACAGTTATCACTTTAATGTGTGAGGCGTTTCCTGTTCCTGCTTGCCAGCTAGGGCGCATCTGAGTCAGTCTGCAGAGAGCCAGCCTAGAGAAAGGTGGGGGGAGTTGTACATCTCTGTTATAGGGAGCAGCCTGCTTTGTCTCTCTCTGTTTTTTGGATTCGTGGGTATCATTCTGAGTTCTAAGAAATAGAGTCCTCTTATGTTCCCAACTTCCAGTAAGAGTATTTTACACTTTTATCTAACTTCTCTGTCAGTATGCCAGGAAAACAACATGTGGGACTGTGATGCCATAGCATGGTGCATGCTGGGATGTTACAGCCCCAGAAGAGCCTGTAATATGGACTGTTGGGGTGCAATCTGAACTATTAAAAGAAAAAAGTGTAAAAGTCATTGTACTTTGGTGGGTGACGTCTCCTACCCCTGGCCCTGATGGTGAGGGGAGTAAAATCCCTGGTGTATGGGACCAGGCAGAGTCCCTGTCACGATACAACCCCCTCCAGTATGGCACAAAGCATACACGGCAGGAGCTCCACTCTCCCCCAAGGGAAAGGAAACTGACAGCCCGCGTGCTGCGCTTGCCCTTGGGCACCCAAAAGCAGTTATGCTATAGAGATAGAGAGGTATCAGATGTTCTTGCTGAGAAGCCTTTTCAAGGGAAAACAGCTTTCTGACCAGAACAAAGAAGTCTTAACAGAAGTGTTGGCATTAAGGTCAACCATGTCCATGCTTGGATGTCCCAGCTCCTCTCAGAAGCTGCCATTGACAGGGGAGGTTCGTTGGAGGCATCACTCCAGTGAGGTATAGGGTTACTGCATGCCATCCTTTGGCTTTCCCCGGCAGCATCTGCACATGGTAGTTTCCTAGGGAGCCTTATTTTTTATCGTGCCCATCAGGCGAGCAGCATGGCACAGAAGCCAGGCATGAATCGCTGGGAATAACCAGCTAGCTCTAAGGAGGAGCTCACTTGTTTCTTCAGAAACTGGAGGCCAGAAGGGACCAGATCTTCTCCTGTAGATCACAGGCTGCTAACCACCACCCAGCTACCAATAACGAGAGTTAGATCAAAATATTCCAGCCCTCAGGAGACCAAACTTTTGCAAGCCCCGGGAAGAGCACAGCAGAGACTGAGGTTCCTGCAGCAGGAGGGGATTCATTTCAGAAGAGGAGCTGGACATTTCAGCAAGGCCTCCAGCAGTTTTGACTCTGTACAGCCAACCCTATCACTGGCCATTCAACCTCCTCGCGAAAGGAGCAACAACAGCTGAGGCTCATACCACGTGGCCATAGCAGGAAGAGATCACCGGACAAACTGGTGATAGAAGCCACAGCATCCTGGTGATGTGGTTGGAGCACCCTGACCATTAGAGCCACCCACGCACTTGGCTGGAGCATGGCTAATACATCCAAAAGCCTGGAAAGGAGGGGGTGGAAATGATACCGCCCAGAAGGCCAGGTGACTGCTGGGATCCCTGTAGGGAAGGGGGCTCAGGTGAGAATAGCCCTTTGCACATGGTCATGAATGCAGTTTTTCCAGGTCTGTCTAGCATCTTATTAACCTGAGGTATCGGGGAGGTGCCCCAGCTTGAGGCCACGTGGCCTTTACTGCAGCCAGTGAAAAAGGGAGCGCTTCTGGTCTGGCTTTGGTGCTTGAACAATCGGCTGCACTGTTCTCTCTAGCTCCTGGCTCCAGTGTCCTCCCCAGCTCTCACCTTCCTCCTTCCGACAGCCTGTCGGGGCCCAAAGCTGGTACCCTGAGCCGCTTGGAAAGAGGCAAGAACACCCTCCCAGCCCCCGAGCCAGTTCCTGGCTCGCTCTGTCTGTGCTTTGGGAGGTTTGCATGCACTGCCACAGGGGCACAGGTCTGTGCTCGGGGTTGCTGAAACCTGACCCTACCCCTGCTCGGCCAGCTCTAGTAAGTTTACGTAAGACAGGCCAGTCCTTGCCTACAGACAGCCCCCCAACCTGAAGCAAATACTCACCAGCAACCACATACCACACAACAGAACCACTAACCCAGGAACCTATCCTTGCAACAAAGCCCATTGCCAACTGTGCCCACATATCTATTCAGGGGACACCATCATAGGGCCTAATCACATCAGCCACACTATCAGAGGCTCGTTTACCTGCACATCCACCAATGTGATATATGCCATCATGTGCCAGCAATGCCCCTCTGCCATGTACATTGGTCAGACTGGACAGTCTCTACATAAAAGAATAAATGGACACAAATCAGATGTCAAGAATTATAACATTCATAAACCAGTCGGAGAACACTTCAATCTCTCTGGTCACGCGATTACAGACATGAAAGTTGTGATATTACAACAAAAAAACTTCAAATCCAGACTCCAGTGAGAAACTGTTGAATTGGCATTCATTTGCAAATTTGATACAATTAACTTAGGCTTGAATAAAGACTGGGAGTGGCTAAGTCATTATGCAAGATAACCTATTTCCCCTTGTTTTTTTCCTCCCCCCTCCCCCCCACCTCCTCAGACGTTCTTGTTAAACCCTGGATTTGTGCTGGAAATGGCCCACCTTGGTTATCATACACATTGTAAGGAGAGTGGTCACTTTAGATAAGCTATTAGCACAGGAGAGTGGGGTGGGAGGAGGTATTTTTTCATGCTTTGTGTGTATATAAAAAAATCTTCTACACTTTCCACAGTATGCATCCGATGAAGTGAGCTGTAGCTCACGAAAGCTTATGCTCAAATAAATTGGTTAGTCTCTAAGGTGCCACAAGTACTCCTTTTCTTTTTCCGAATACAGACTAACACGGCTGTTACTCTGAAACCTGTGATACAGCTGGGTACCTTTCCTCTTCCCAAAGGGACGTATTTCATAACCCACCTCCCCCACTTGACTTCAAAGCCCTCTGCCACCTGGCAAATCCTCTTGGGAACAGCAGCAGGGCCCAGTCTCCCAGACAACACGTCCTGAGCCTCGTGTTTCATTCCAGCACTGCTCTTGAGAACGTTGTGATGCCTGCAAGTTTTCATGGGCCAAAGCCCCGACTGCATCCCCCAGCAGCATCCCATTCGCTGCCATGGTGCTTTACTGTCAGCCTGCCACCTTTCGTAGGCACCGATGCCAAGGGGTTGTCTCCCACACAACGCTACAAAACAGGAGATGCCTGTGAAAGACCCTGGGACTTCTCAGCTGGCAAATGACAGATCTGGGAGCTATTTATCCCTAACTCAGGCTTCAGCAGGCTGGAACGTGCACAGCATCCCCTGTGCCCGCCATTAAAACGCTTGACTAGACTCACTGTTTGGGAACGCCAGCAGCGTTGTTACAGGCTCGTCTTTGTAGGAGAGACCATACCCCGTCCAGCAGTCAAGACACAAAGCAGGTCCCTTTGTCTGCTAACGTCACTGTAGGAGTTCTAAGTCACTCATTGATCGCCGGCTGTGGTGACGTAGAGCCCGAGGGCAAAAGAACAAGCCCCTAGCGCTTCACTAAAGGAGAATCTCTGTTATTAGCGGTCTGTGCCCTATGACACAACACAGGTCAGATTCTCTCCAGCCAAGGGCTGTGACAGAAATCCACCTTAGCTAATTTGTTACAAGAGATTTTCAGGCAGGATCTAAAATGTATTTACTAAGCCTGGAGGCCTCAACCAGGTCAGGTCCTCCTTGTGCCGGGCATCGTACAGACACAGAGCAAAGGACAGCCCCTTCGCTAAACAGCTTATGATCTCAAAGAGGCAAAGATGCACATTCACACAGTAACTGTTTTAAAGCACACAGTGATTCAGTGCAGAGACTATTATACACAAGCCTCTGGAGCGCTTGGTTCTCCTAGCAGTAGACAAAGCTGCTTTGTTAATTGCAAGCAACAACTTAAATAGAGCAAATAAAACACATCCTGCCCTCCACTGGCCTAAACTAGCACACAACTGCTCCCCAGGAGACTTCTCTTGTCACTTACAAATCAGTGGCTTTCTGGCTACAGACAGCAGGGCCAAGCGTTTCCATTCTGGCTCCTCTCCACTCTGGGAGTGGTTGCGAAGCCCTTCTGTTTATGGCCAGTCAGCCACAGCTGCTGCTGTGCAGGTTTCTGACTGTGAGTGGGTGTTGGGAACACCTGGAAGCAAGCAGGCAAAACACATTTATACAGAGGCACATTTGGAACTTCTTGGGTCTAATTGTGATCTCAACTCATACCAGGGTAACATCATTGATTTCACAGGCATGGGTCCAGATCTACATCAATGCGAGATCAGAATCAAGCCCTGAGCGTGCAAAGCTCAATGTTAACTGGGTCAAACTCAGCCTGGAGTGAGTGGGTGAAACTCCTGCCACCTCAGGTTTAAGCCAGAGCTGGATTCGGCCCATGGAGTTCAGTCACCCACGCACCTCTGTAGACTTTCTTTCATGGCAACACAGAAGATAAAGTTGGCTGGTGAAATGTGCTTTTTTCCGCCCCCTGTGCCTGCTTTCCTAGAGCGGGGACTTGAAACATTCCCATCATTGTCCACCATGTACTCATGATCTTCCAGAATGACGTCTATACTCTGAGCAAAGATAGGGACCGACAAATGGGGGAAGTCTTTAAAAATCCTCGTAATGCTATGTGTTCATAGCACACACTACCTCCCAAAGCATTTAATCAACTACAGACACTTCCCCCACTGCTGAAATGCAGCCACCTGTGGGGGTGGAATGCCTCAGCCCTTGGCAACACACCAGCACTCAGCAACACACAACAGTTTAGGACAGAAAGTGAAGCCCCAGCTGGCCCTGCAGGGGATAGTTAAGTAGGCAGCCTGGACTTACCTCAACTGGGATTTGGCCGGGACACAAAAAGTGCCATGACATCTGCAATGAGCACAAGTTGTCAGGACCCCCATTGTACAGCTCATTTCAAAGAGCTGCAGTGTTCTCCTGAGGTACATGCCTGGAGAGATCAGCCGCAGGAGATCCTGAGATTCTCTATAGTTCTCCAAGGTGGGCAAATCGCCTCACCACTGAGACAGAAACACACCACCCTCCACGAGCCGAACAGGCTTTCTGCAGTAAGTCTCCCCTTTCAGCAACAGGGGATACTCTGATCTGGACCCTGTTTTCCCTCGGGAAGTTTCCCTCGTCCCTGGCCAGCCCCCATTCTGCTTAGCGTGTGCAGCTGATGAGCTGACAACTCAAGGTTGCGCAAATGCAGAGCTCTAAATCTGGCACAGTGGCAGGTATTCCAACAGAGCCTGCCCCTGGGTTTTCCAACATGACTGTCACTGGGTGGCTTGGCGAAGATGAATATAAACATCAGGGAGAACCAAGGAGCCAACTTTCCCACAGGTCGCCAGATGACATTTTGGGCCCAACTCAGCATCTCTCATGATGCCTCCAGGACGTTGCATGCTGGTATGGCTCTGCACAAGTGGGAAGTCAGTCACCGATAGGCTGACCAGACAGCAAGGGTCAAAAATTGGGACGGGGGTGGGGGGTAATAGAAGCCTATATAAGAAAAAGACCCAAAAATCGGGACTGTCCCTATAAAATCGGGACATCTGGTCACCCTAGTCACCGAGCAGTAGAAAGTAAAGGAAACTGCAGATAAAACCCTGATCATTTGTTGTAAGAATGGGTCGAAATAACGGCTAGGGATTGGCCGGGCGGGGTCGGTGGTTCTTCGGAGTGGGGAGAAGCAGATCAGGGAGTGCAGCTCTGTGGGCAAAGCTTGGTTCATTTTTTAACCCTGAAGTTTCTATTTCATCTTTCGCATTCCCCATGTAGTAACAGCCCTGAGTGTCGGCCCCTGCATTACAGGCCTCGGGAGGGGACTTCTTGCAAGGGAATTTCAGTGAAGATTGCCTTGCAGCATTTTACCTCCGTCTTCTTGGAGCCCCTTTGCCCTCCCTAGGGCTCTCATGCAAAGCCCTCCCCAGAAGTTTGAGTCCAATCAGGCATGCCAGTTAGGGACCCACACAGGCTAGGGCAAAGCCCGGACATTGATGAGAAAGTTAAACATGGTTTATAAAGCCAGCTGTATGGAGTGCGGTTGAATTTCGCTTGATTTGCAAGTGTGAGCTCAGTATAAGAACTCAGGTTCCCAATCCCAAGCATAGGGAAAGCATTTGAGCCGTGCACTGACCTTTGATTCCCACAGGAGGGCACCACTGGAAGAAGGTGCGGGTGTTTTTTATTATTGGGCTCAAGGACACAGCCTGAATTGGTTTCTGTCTGGAAGGGCAGTGTATTGACAGGTGTTCCAAGGGGTGTGCCCCAGACTGGCCTACACACTGCTTTCACAAGCAGCCTCTCCAAAAGGGGTTTGTTGTTCCCAGTAGCATTTGACATGCAATTAGCACATGTGAACTCTCCAGCTGACTTACGAGTCAGGCATGCAAATCAGAGAAGGCAGTGTTGCCTAATGGGTAGAGTACTGTGCAGGGAACCTGGGTTCTGTCCCCAGTTCTGCGACTGGATTGTTGTATGACCTTAGGCAAGTCATTTCACTGCCCTCTGCCTTGGTTTTCCCACCTGTAAAATGGGGATAAAGTTGCTTCCCTCCTTTGGAAAATGCTTTGCGCTTTCCAAATGAAAAGTGCTAGGTAAGAGCTAGGAATTATTAGGAGTCACGGGTGCTTCCTTGCAGTCAGGGAATCTGTCTAACCTGTGTGTAGCCAGTTAGCAGTTAGAAACCCTGAGCTCCTCCTGTGAGCTAAGCCAGGGAACTGCTTTAAATTGCATTGGCAGCGGAATCTTTTTCACTTGGGGGAAGATGGTCAATGCACCAAAAGCGAACCATTCCAAGAGGGGGAGGAGACAGACAGCTGTTCAGTTTATGGCAACTTCAGGGCCAAAATCCCACTGGTCTTACTGAGTATGTCTATAATATACACTAAGCCCAGGCTCTGACTCAAGTTTGAGCCCAGGCCCCCCTTCTGTCCACACACAAATCAGTCCGAGTTAGGCCGCAAGCACTCAATGCCCAGATCCTAGGACCCTGCTGGAGGGGTAAGAACCCGCCGCGACTTGGGTCCAAGCCCTGTCATTCTGCAGACTGGACGCAGCTCAAGCCACAGACCCGAGTTAGAAGGGCTACATGGTGACATATATGGACACATTAGCACGGCCGTGATACCCAGGTCCAGCAATTGTAAGCCCAGGTTTACAATGCAGTGTGGACACTCAAGTGCGGGCTTGGAAACATGGAGTCCACGAGCCCGGGTCCCACAGACCTGGGGTTACAATGCAGTGTAGACTCTGCTGGCTCTTTCCTGAGCTTCAACATAAGTAGATATGGGGAGCAGGATCTGTCCGTAGCCACTCCAGTCTGCTGCCCAGAGTGTGCAGCACGAGGCTCAATGGGTGACCACTGTAAAAGTCCAGATTTTAGAGGAAAGCAGAGGCTGATGGTGCTTGCTGCAGGCTGGAGTGACACTGACACACTCGGAGGCCTGCACTGCACTCGGGTGCTTGAAGGGGTAGGTTGGCACAGGTTTAATTCCTGGCCACCCAGCCACGCTGGCCCAGTTGTCAGACCCCCCTTCCTGTGCTCCGCAGCCAGGCTGTTTGTTACCCTAATGCTGAGACTCCAGGGAAGATGCCAACACTACCTGGTTTGGAACTAGAGAGTGCCAGGCCCATAACAGTGCGTAGGAACACATGGGTCTCGCATACATTGCACAACTCTTGCCAGGCTATCTGCTTCCCCATGACACATGACCCAAGGACAGAAGGTGGTTGCTGGGCTCCTGCAACAGGATCACACTCGCCTCTGGATGAGCATTCAGAATCCTGTGCTACTCTCAAGACGGGCACAGCCTCCTGCCGGCCACCCCACATCACTGCTCTACTTATTGCAGCCTGTCTAGGGAACTCTGAAATGTCTTCCCACCGGAGGGCACTCCCGTGCAGTAGAAATGCTGACACCATTTAGTTCCTACTCTTGCTGTAAGATCCAGAGGTGGGGTGGGGGGCTCCCTAGCTGCTGTGGTTTGGGTTTGTTGACGGGCTCAGCCTCGAGGTTCCCTCACCTGTAAGTTTTCACATACACCTGGCTTTTCTGCCGGGCCTGGAAAAGTAATTGCTGAACCAGCTGCTCTGGTGAAAGAGAGGAAAGCGAGTGTCTGTCTAAGCAGCGTTTTTTTCAACCTGGGGTCTGCAGACTATGTGTAAGATTTGTAAAGGGGTCTGTGCCTCCATTCGAAAATGGTTAGTGGTCTGCAAATGAAAAAAGGTTGAAATGCATTGCTGTAAAGGATCAGACATCACTTTTTTTACGTATTGGGAACTAGGAGCTGGGAAGCTCTTGGACAGGATCAGACTGTTACTGGAATTGCAAAGCTCAGTGATCCCAGAGGCCCCGAATAAGAGTCTGATCACTGATATTGACTAGCTGTCTGAAGAGCAGAACAGTCTAGAAATCTCCATCTTGTGTGGGAAGGGAGTTTATTGGCCTGAGAGAAGCGTATTTGGCCTGGTGGAGGTGGCCCCTCTTGTTTCCTTTTCTCCTTTCCCAAGAATCTGGTGCCTTGTTTCTTGAAAGATTCCAGTGTTCATGGGCACCGTTGTGTTCCTGCCAGGCCACTGGCCTTTCTGGCAGCTCCTAGCCAGTGCTTCCTACTTCCCCGTCCCATCCATCCTTCCAAGGACCCTGCCTCTGCCCTGCCCTCTGGTGCTGAGATAGCCCATTAGCCTCCAAATTGACACCCTCTGGCCCTTTGCCCTCTAAGCTGCTCTAGCTAAAATAGAACAGTGGATGATTTCACAACCACAACGAAATGCTTTTCTCTCCTGCCCTCCATAAAATCCACAGGGTCCTTAACAACAAAGCTTCAGTTTATGTGATCAGCAGCTAAGAACAATTTAAAGCAACAGCCCTTGGGTATTTCCTTTGTTTACTTATAAACCCCAGAGTGGACAAAAGGTCTGGTGCAAAGCTCATCTTTTTACCCAGATGTTTGAAAATGAGGGGAGTGGTGGGCTGGGGGAATTGTCATTATTTAGATTATCACAGCTCACAGGAGCTGGATATGATAGTCCCTACTGGAAGAGGGCGGGGAAAGGGTGGTATTTGAGTTTGTAAATTGCCTGGGTCATTGGGGATGGGCTATCTTGACTATTGCTTAGTACTGCTGACCTTAGGATATTATTTGTGATGTACTTTTTACATTATTAAGGGCACCGAGAGTGTATGGAGAGTATGGAGTGTATGGAGCGTGGCTGCATTTAATACTTGTGCAAACCTAAATAAACAGACACAGGCCCAAAGCAAACTCCAGGTCTGAACAGCCCTGAATTTAGGAGCGTTCCAAACCCCTCCCTTCAGTTCCACGCAAATCCTGTCCTATAAGGAGCTGAACCCAACCCCTGCGAACTTTGGAGCATTCCAAATTCAGATCTGGATTGGAATTTGATGTCCTGAGCCAAGCTCCATTCCAGCTCTCTAGTGTGACTCAATGGGAGTGCTCACAAACAGTGTGCTAAGAGTTCCCGACCCACGGAGCTCACAGACCAACAGACAAACAGGCTGAGGTTAGCGGGGAGAGTTAGAACCCATCAGCAGAGTTGTCAAGGGGCGTCTCGGCCACATCCTGGCAAAATAAAGTTAAATTCAGCTACATTAGGGAGCTCTTAGCTTTGGCTAGGCTGTAGGCCAGTCTTCCAGAGGGATCCTGCTGCAGAACAGGTAAGGTCCTTGCAGATGCGCCTAGCAAGAGCATTCCCTGCACAAGGGCAATGTGAAAGAAGCCACAGGGACATGGGGAGGTGAGTTCCACAGTGAAGGGGCATGAGTACGGCATAGTCCGGCTCCCACTGTCAAGATTACAACTGGGATTTACCAGTTCATCAGCCATGGGCTGGAAAGGGCATGGTGACAAAAGGAGCAAATAGATTGTTTTAAAGGGTTGATTACTCCTATTCTTTGCCATTGGACAACTCATGGACAAGCAGGCTGGGTTATCCAACCAGGGAGGGGAACCTTGGTCATTCATAGGTCTATGTTCACATCTTGCATTCACGCAAACCCTAGGCCCCATGGCTTTAATTCTGCAGAGGTTAATCTGGTTTTAAATTCCACAGTGGCTGCCAATTTATTCCAGCAGGGGGAGCTGTTGCATTACTTGTAAATCTAGCATGCTCTTTGCGGTAGAAAGAAGCTGACACAATCTTGCAGTTGCATGAAAAGACCAGTTCGTGGGACTCTGTATTCATTGTCTGTCAGCTGGGAACTTGAAAACTCAGTGCATCTAATGTCAGTGCATTTGTCCTGGACTTTAGTCCAGGGGTTCTACAGGGGGCCAGGGATAACTGCTTTGTATATTCGGAGAGCTAATAACCCTTTAAATAATAAAGGAATAAATCCTTACGAGTTCCTTTCACCCTCAAGCACATTACAACTATTCAATGATAAAAGCATTTCAACACGCAGGGGCCATGGGGGATTTTTAGTATTATCTCCGTTTTACGGATGGACAAGAAAGGCGGAGAGTATGTTTACACTGCCAAAACAAGGTATTAAAATCGCAGTGAAGACCCGGCAACTTGGCTTTTAACTTGGCTTAGCAGCTCGCGTTCAATCCCAGGCTCCATGACATGCCTGAATTTGAGCTGCTAACCCGAGGCGCTCCGTCTTTGGTGCCATTTTAACCAGCGCTAGCTAACCCAAGGTAAGAACTCATTATTTTTTGCATTGTAGACAAACCCTAAAAGAGATTCAGTGACTTGTCCAAAGTCACAAAGCAAGTCGCTGGCACAACCAGGGCCTAACCCTTGCAGTCCTGATTCCATTGCCTCTCTCCTAAGCACTCAGTCACACTCCCTCTTTATTGGCTCCTAATTTGGAGCCCTCTAGCAGTCACAACTGTGTCTGTAGCGGATAGGCAGGCTCAGGCTATTGTTCTGGGGTAAAACCAACAAGCTGATCTCATCAGGGCCATAGACATGTGTTGCCAGAAATTTGCGCAGGCATCTGCATAGACACTCAGCAGCCAGGAATGAGAGAGAGACACTAGACCCAAAACCAGGAGCAGGAAGTGTTCCCAGAGCCACGGAGAGGAGACAAGGTGTATCAAAGAGCCCCGAAAGGTTTTATAATGGGATCTGCTGGAGCTGAAAGCTGTGACAGAGAAGCAACGTAACAGCTGGGTTTTTGACTAGTCTCAGCAATAAAAGTCGTGCCCCGGCATTGATGGCATTAACTTGAGATTTTACCCTCTTCACGTGAACCTTTCCCACCTCATTTCTTCTTGGGAAGCAAAAGAAGCCCAAATTCCCACATAAGCGTAACTTGTCGATACAGCCAAGCATCCAAACCAGAGTCAAGGAAATCACTGTACAGAGGGTGTGTTCCTTAAAAAATTTGTAATTATCAGGCAATATAAGGAAGTTCACGGTCTCTATTAAATAAATGGTAAACAATGTGGTCCTTGTACAGGTAGGAATCACATACAATGAAGAGAGAACTTACATATATACATTTAATAAACAGAAAGGTACCTGGTGCAGGAATGTCCTGGTGCAAGGGAATGTGTAGAATGGAAGTGGTGTAGGGGGCATTTTTCACGTCTTCATATACTGGGCTCATCTCACTCTAGGTTAGAGATGGACTCCAGCCCCACCATCTGCAGCTGGAGCAGCTCAGAGTTTTTGATCTAATCCTTTATAAAGGGAGGGGCCACTTGAATCTATCCAGTCTATGGAGGCGTTTATAACAGGCCCATGGTTGGAGTGAATTCTGGGCCGGGGTTTCAAACACTGCCCCAAACTTGGGGGCTGTTTACATCTGGGACCCAGGCTATTTTAGTTCATATACGTACACATTTTGCCCAGGATGGACCTGAATCATCTACCCAGCTGCCTTCAAATAGGGGTCAGGGTCTGGGCTGAGACTATTCTTCCGACTCAGCCTTAGTCTTCTCTGGAACCTCTCACCTCGGGGCAAGGGCCATATTCAAGGTCGATTGCTAGGTCTGGCTGCTACCAAGGGCCTGTCGTACTTTCCCTCTTGCCATGCTCCAAAGCCCATCTGAGTCAATGCAAGTCTTTCCACTGATTTCAACGGGCTTTAGCTCAGGGCCTATGCGAGCCGGGCTTCTCTGGGCGAGTAGCTCATGTACCACTGCTTCCTCACTAGAGCCCCAACTCAGCAGGGGCCATGCCCATTCAGCAAAGCTCTTACGCACAGGCTTAACTTTAAGCACACGTTTAAATCCTATTGAAGTCATCCAGACTTCAATACGTCCCTGAAGTTAAGTCTATGCTTAAGTGCTTTGCTGAACAAGACTGGATGGCTGAATGGCGGCCTACCAGGTACATTCTGCTACAGGTTGTTCTCCATCAGCTCCCCTTAGCTTCAGTGGAAAGTGTGGGCACAGGGCCCAATCCCATTGTCACATCTTTCCCCACGTACCTGGAGGACTTGCCCCCCCCCCCCAAAAAAAAACACCCTCTAACACAACACTCTATGATTGACATGCCATGTCCCTGGAGACAAAACATTAACCAACACAACAATCACTGGACACTACACTTTGAAAACAGCATGGCTGGATTTCTACCCTCTTCCTTGTCCCAGAGTGACACGCGCACCGTCAGGAGGGGGCAGTGACAGCAGGTGCAGCTGGGAAGTTATGAACAGCTGTGGGAAAGCTGGAGTGACCCAATCCCAGGCAGTCACCTAAAGTCACATGTCAAACAGGTAATCCAGGTTGCCCCAGGAAAACCATGAATCAGAAGCAACAACAAACGGCAGGAAGTGCATTTCTTATGTGAACTATACAGGGGTTACACGTGCTTTCCAGCAGGAGCCAGAGGGCCACGGGCTTTCAAGCAACTAAAAAGGACCTGGCTGATAGAGTGGGGCATGGAGCGAGTTTACTGCCCCAGGAATGTTTTTGAGATATTGAACAATTTTTCTGGCTCTAATCGGAATGAAAAGGCAAAATCTGGAAAATTTTCACGAACCAAAATTTTCGGTTCAGGTCAATCAAGATGTTTCATTTCAATTTTGACAGTTTAAAAAAAATGTTTTTTATTCTGATTAGTTTGTTTCTAAATGAGACATTGTTTTTCAATTAAAAAAAAAGAATTGCAAATGAGCATGAAAATTTCAAAATGTTTTGAAACTATTCTTTTCCGAAGTCTTTCTCAAGTTGAAAACCAAAAGTTGAAATGGACCCTTTCCCACCAGTGGTTTCGGGTTTGGATGAATCTGCGTTTTCAGATGAAACGGTTTCATTGGAAAATGCCTGACTAGCTCCACTTGCTAACACTGGAATGAGGGGTATTATTGCAACACGGGCTGTATGGATCAGAACCAAAACTCCACAGCAGAGCACCTCTGAACTTGGGGAAAATGTGCATCTGAACTTGGAGGCTTAGGCCCATAACAAAATGGATATTAAAGTGTTTTGGTTACTAAGCCCAACCCATGAGGGAGTCATCTCATAGCTACTGCCTCAAACTCTTCTTCGGTTGATCACGGTGTTCCCACACACCCAGCCATTCCTGGGTCATTTCCCATCATCCTCTTCTATGAGAATGGGCTCCACAAACCCAACCCAAACCTGGGTTATGGGAAACTAGAAACTAGAAAGGTCCTGATCCGTGCAGGTTTATGTTCTTTTGCCTCACTCGAGCATCCAGCACTTCTTTGCAAATGCTCCAGGAAGAACTAAATGGAGCTTCATCCCCATCTCCTACTGCCAGAATTGTTCTTGGCTGTTATGCCTTAGTGAGTCACAATATTCAAAAGACTCAAGGTGCCAGAGCTCACTGCTGGGACTCAGATCTGCCTGAGGGGAGTTAGGGCAGAATCCAAATTCTGTTTGCAGGTGATGGGCTCACGGTGCAGTTAGTCACTAAAGCCCTGTATAATTCATAGAAGAAGATGAGGGAGGTCGTGGTACAAATGTGACTAATAAATTACCATTGGAAGATCCCTTTTTACTGGTGGTCCCACCCCTGCGTATATCTCCTTTTCTGGAAGTTCCCAAGGACGGAGCTCCCTGAATCCATTAAGAATACCGGAGCCACAAACCCAAAGGAACAGGCAGATCACACAGGGTTTGCAGCACAAGCATGATAAAAGAGTTGGGAGGAGTTTTCCCTTTGGAATCTGAGGGGCATTTTGCCCACTCATTTCAGTCCTGCTGTAATCAATTCCTGGAAATATCACATGCATGGAAGTGGCACTTTCAGGCACATCCACAGACAGCAGAGCAACGGGCAAGTCAGAATAGGATAGTATCCCTTTAAATAGCTCACAAAGGCCATTGATTTGGGGTGCCTTCATTTCTGGATGCCCCATTTGGGACATCTAGGGCCTGATTTTCAGAGGAGCTGAACCCCCCAAGTCTACGTGAAATCACCGCATTCTGTGTTTTAGAAGCCACCAGAAACTAACCAGTGGTGTCTCTGGGCCACATTTCTGTAGGCCAGTAGGAAATCCGCCATAAGGCACAAGGCACTTGCTTGAATGTCTGGATAAATCTTTCCACTGATCTGTTAGTGGCAGAATGGTAAGGAGCTGCGGTGACATGTTTGATACCATTTCTTTGGTATCAATTAACACTCTATGGTGCTCACAAATTACTTAAAGGGATACTACCCTATTCCTACACAGCCAGGTATCATCACCCTCTGGGTTATTAAGCGTGAAAAATCCTCCTGTCTCCCTCAGGAGCATAGTGTTTGGAAGCAAGTTCATTTGTCCAAAAGGAACTGGGCTCAGGCTGCACAAGCTGGAGCCAGAGTTCAGGAGTATTCAGGTGAGGGGGTTTGGTTAAGCCCACTACAAAGACAGTGATGGAAATTCAGAGCTGGGCTGGGATTTTGAGCACCCAAATTTCAGGGGTGCCCAGAATCAGGTTTTTGGTTTGGATCCATCTCTAGTAAAAATAATAATTTTGCTTTGCACTTCTGGAGTGTTTTCCATACAAGGATCTCAGTGCGCTTTACAGACATTACTTACTTAAGCATCACAGCACCCCTGAAAGTTGGGACAGGATTATTGTCTCCAGGGAGCATTCTATCCATTTTACAGAATGGGAAACTGAGGCACCGAGTGGTAAAGACCAATGTGTTCAAAAGTGGCCATCTTCGTTTCCAGATGTCCCATTTGGGACATCTAGGGCCTGATTTTCAGAGCAGCTGAACCCCCCAACTCTACATGAAATCAGAGTTGTGGGGCTGTGAGACTCAGACCCATGGGGTCTCAAGCTGGGAACCCAAAACCTGAGGCACCAAAACCCAGCAATCGCTTTTGAAAAGGTGGTTGCAAATGACTTCTCCAATGCCACACACTGAGTGAACAGCAGAGCCAAGAACAGAGGCAAGGTATCCTGACTATTTATTTGTTAGTCCATTCCAAGGTATCACACGGTTCTCATTGTCCATGGCTTCCTGTGCTTTGCCAAACTGTGATCACATGGAGTTTCACCTATCAGCTTCATAGAGTAGGATGATCTTGTCACCCCTCTAGCAAGCAGGCTAAGGAGCTCCATTCAGCAAAGATGGAACGTCAGGCAGGTCATATCTCAACGATTCCTCTCAGCAGCAGGTTCCTGTTGGGCAGAGTCCCCCAGGCTGGAAGCAGAATGGGGAAGGAGGCAGTGAGTCAGGAGGGACTGGACTACACTGTGGCTTTCCGTTGTCCTAGTGGAGGAGTCACTGGTTTGGGTTTTCTGGCAACTTAGAACTGGTTTTGTTTCTTGTTCATAAAAACTGTTATCTGTAGAGGAAAAGAGAAAACCTGTTAGCAAGCTCAAACTGGGGCCGAACACTGAGCAGATGGCCCAAACCAACACTGAATAATGGTGAAAAGAAGAAGGAATGCATCAGAGAAGCTAGAGTCCAGCATGTGGTCCCACAATGAAGGACGAGGTATCACATTTTCAATGGATACGCCACTTGGTGATGGAGATTTTCAAAGCACTCCAGGGGATTTAGACTCATGCCCTCCGTTAATCTTAATGGAAGATGTGTTTAAATCCCCCAGACAGTTCTGAAAATCTCAGTCAGCATTAGCCAAACAGCTAAAGGTGGCAGTCTTAACTGGATCATGGACACACAGTTTAGCAGACATGTAATAGATGCAAAAGATTAAAAAGTGGCCCCAATTCTGAATTTGTAATTATTGAGGGAACATATGTTGCCACTTAGACATCTATTGATTGCACCCCCATGTTGGGTCATTAAGTGGGAGCCTCTCTGCTGGGCATTAACTGCAGCACAAAACTGCACCCACAGTTACGAAGGCCAAACTGATACCTTTTTAGAAATCAAGGTCTAGGTCCCAACCTGTGAACTTAGCTTCCATTTAGGCACCGCAGAACAGTCTGAGTTTGTTCAGGTTACGGAGCAGCAAGAACTTCAACTCCCACCCACCCAGCATGAGAAACGCTGAGAAATTAACTAACCCAAGCAACTCTGTAACCACCCAAAATCTCTGTGGGCTGGCAAGTTCCTGTCTTGCATATAAATGAAGAAATAAGGATCTTAGCTGGGCTCCTGTTCTTCAGATGGACAATAAGTTGAGCGCACGTTCAAGCCCTTCATTCCCCCCATTTCCCCATGCTGAGGGATATATGGCTCTAGGGCTAGACAGCAAGGGACATCTACTTACAGCTCGGTGTCTGCAATAACATCAGGCCTCTCCAAGGTCTGCTTCCTCCTCTGGATGGCGTCCAATATCTTTTTCCTAGGCCCCAGTGGGATGTTGATGCTCTTCAGGTCATTATCTGAACACAGCATGAGGGCCTCCAGGTCGATCTTCTCTTTCTTCAGGATGGAGATGAACTCAAACATGTGCAGGGAAGCCAGGAAGGCCTCAAGGGGACTGGTATCGGGTTCGTTGTCATCATCCAGGCCCAGCTCCACCTCCTCCCAGGGCAGCTCCTCCGCGTTCCTCTCCTGCAGGCTGTTGGCACTGCCGATGCTGTCATTGAGACTTGGCGAGCGCTGCAGGCGGCTCCGCAGTTTGACACCTACCCCATCCAGGCTGCCCTCGCCCAGCATGCTGGTGTCCTCCTGGCCGATCCCAAAGAGCCCACTGCTGACATAGTTCCTCCGGAACACCATGGTGCCAAGCCCAGGCCGGTTAAACAATGAGTCATGGCCAGAATCTGTGCTGACCTCCGAGTGGGCCGAGTCTATGTGCAAACCTGGGTCGCTTATGGCACGGGAGACAGTATCTTCATCAGTTAGAAACATGTCCCTGATGTTGCACCGGGTCCACTCCTTTGGGCTGGCGTAGGTGCCCTGCTTCACAAACATGACATCGTTCCCCAGCTGCAAGCCCGACAAGGACCTCACGCTTTTCCTCCCATCCTCGTAGATCTTAAACGTTCCATCCACCTGCTTCTTCTTCTCCAGCTTCTTCTGGATTTTGGTCTTGCCCTTGGCTGTACCGTGAAGGGTGGCTTGGGAATATGGCAGGGACGTCACCATGGACATGTGCTGGAACTTCCTGCTCAGAGTGCTGCTGGAGTAGCTGGAGAAGCTCATGGTGTCGGAGTTGTCAGACATCTCCTTCTTGTACCTCTTCTCCATCCGCTCATGGTGCTTTTTCTGCATCTTCACACAGTCCTTGATCCTCCTCTCTGCATCTCTGAAAGCCTTGTCCTTCAGCTTGCTCACCAGCTTGGGATTGAGGCTGCTCTGCTTGGCGGCAATCGAGTCTAGGTACCGCACGCACTCCATGTGTCCCTTCATGGCAGCCATGTCCAGTGGCGTATGATAATCATTGTCCAGGCACCAGATGTTGGCCCCAAATGACACCAGGAAGGAGAGGCAGTTCAGATGGCCATTGGCTGCTGCTAGGTGAAGAGGTGTGTTCCCCCAGATGTCACATTTGTCTGGATCACCCCTAAAACAACGTTTGGAACAACTAGTTAATGCGCAATTCCTTTGGGCTGACCTTACCATGCAGATATGAAGTGGGGTTTAAAGAGATAGTTACTAGACAATAAGCTCATGCATTGGCTGCCACAACCCCCACTACCATACAAGCTCTTTCTTCCCCCAGATCACCCAAATATAAGCAACCTGTCCCTTAGCACATCCACTACATCCCAGCCCATGAGTCCTCTGAAGAAGTGTTTTGAGTGTCAGGCAATCATACACTTTACAGACAGCCTGTGGGAATTTCTGTTACCCACATTTAGCCCTAAAGGTTACATTCATGCCCCTGTGTCCAATTCACCATCTTCTCTCCATGCTGGAGAGGGACCTGAGCTGCAAAACTGGGATCCAGATTCTGAGCATCCTAGAGTTGGTGGAACTGGCTCTGAGATATTTGGTTGGCCCATTATAAAGGTAGAGGCCGTTTGCAAAATTTAGATGCAGGTTCAAATCTCTACCATCTCCAAAATCTGATGGTGTTCCCAAAATAAGCCCTTGACTCTATGTGCACTTCTACAGATCCTCCCTGGGGTCCCCCCTGCTGGAGATGCCAAGATAAATGGCCACTCAAAGCACTGAACCTAAACCACATCAGCTGTTTCACCTTTTCACCTTCATGTGCACATGACATGAACTGCATCCCTGCCTCAGAGCTGTGCCTCGGGCACCATTCAAATGATAAGACCAGGTGGGTTTTTTTGCCTTACTAAGTTTGGTTTTTGATTGCACAGCTGAGAGCAAGTTGGTATTAGCACATCCTGAGAATCCAGTTTCAAAGGAAGTGGAGATTAGGTTTCCATCCTTCTCAAGAGCCGCAGACTTAACTAATGTGATTAGCAGACTCTGTAGTGATGTCAGCACCTATCCCAGCAGGCCACTGCTGGTCACCAGGGAGTTGCCTAGTTTTGCAGCCTCCCCGATGAGAAAGATCCAATAGGGTATGTGAAGCAGGACTTGGCCATGGAGAAAGTGCACTTGAGAATACTTGGGTGGATGTCTGAGCTCCTAACAGTCCCTCTATTTGCGATCTGCTGAAATTAGACACAGCTACTCCCCTTCCAGCATCAACCATGCACTTGTGTATATGAGTCAATGAAATGCCCCCAGCATCAGTATCTGACATCTGTCAACAAGCCTGCCTCACTCACTCCCAATCAAAATCACAGAACTACCAAACTACACTACTGCACCGTTCCCTAGAGCGACTCCCCTGGGGAGAGCACGGGACTGCACAGCTCTGAGCTCCACTGTCACCAGCATTCCTACATCTTCCCTTACCACCTGCCTGATGACCCACAGCTGCCGTTAGAGGAACTGGGTGCTCCCCCACGGCCACTGATGCACCGTTTCCAAAACTTGGCCTTGCTGGGAGTGACTGAAACAGGAGCTGAGCCGCCACACAGCCAGTGCTCCGCCAGCTCCTGTGGAGGGATATAATGTCCTCCAGGCCTGTAAAGAAAGAGAACAGGTTGGTGGGAAGAGAAGGGAGAGACTGGCACTGAAGAGGCTGAGAGCTTTCTCCCATCCTGCACCTGTGACCTCCTTCCTACAGTCACAGGGCCTCTCACTGAGAGGAGCTGGGATGGAGGCACCAAACGCTCCCTCACCAGCCATGGGGTAAGGGCTTGGCTCCAGCCAGTCGTGCTGAAAGAGGCTAAGATGACACCCAGAAGAAGGGGCTCACTTGGCAATAGGTGTGAGCTTCCCCGCTGTCTGCGCCATTTTACCACAGGGGCTAGGACTGGAGGGAGAGCTCTCCCACAGCCAGCCTGGCCTGCACCTTTCCAACACCGTCTCCTTTAGCCCTAGTGTCACAGATTTCCCTCTCCAGCTCCCACCCTCCCCTCCAAACGTTGGGAGCTTGGACCAACAGAGCTGAGACCAGAGCCACTCCTGCTTTCAATTTTGCAAAACTAAATCCCGAGCAATGAGGCACCTGGACCCATCTAACCCCTAATGGAAAAAAGACATAGGGCCCAGTCCTGCATCCAGACCTGTCATTGGCTTCAAAGGGAGTGCTGTGCTCGAAAGCCTTCGAGGATCAGGCCCGGAAAGATCATAGAGAGAAAAGAAAGGCAAAGGATCAATGAACGTTAGGGATCCATTCACCCAGCAGCCTGGCAGGGGAGGTTTATCTTGGCTGCAGGTATCCTACCTACTCTTGCGGTGCTGAGCTCCAGTGACAGGTGTACTTACTTCCTAGTTCCTCTGCTAGCTCCTCCTGGATCCCTCCACCCTAGTAATGACATGTCAAGGCTGGGAAATTCATGGGGAGGATAAATATTTGATGAATTGCAAGAGAGGAGTAAATTATTTATCCAGCTGGATTAAAGAGCCAGCGAAACTGTAAGAGCCGGCGCCAGCAGTGGGCTTATAGGGGTGTCAACTGTTGTTTGTTTAAGTTTGTTCTGAGTGGCCACACGTGTGTCAGAGTTGGGCATGTTCCTCTGTGCATGGGTAGGAGTGTATGGGAGAGAGAGGGGCCTGATGGATCAGCATGTTTACATGTTATGTGTAGACCCAGAGCAAAACTCTGGTTCCAAACCTAACCACTGGACTTTGATCCAACTCGGGCCCATTTCTCATGTACACGTGCTTTGGACTGCAGAGGGGTATTTCTTGTGTATGATACTGGCCTCTTTTGTAAAGTGCTCTTTGATCTACTGACGAAAAGTGCTATATAAAGAGCTAGGGATTATTATAATTATTATGCTTTCCGTATGCTTTTTGTTGCCGCAGGGAGCCATTGGCTGGGCAGAAATAACACTAGGTCCAGCTGCGTCAGCCTATGTCCCGCATCCAGGAACCAAAACATTATAACAAGACTAGATCTCTGCTTACTGTGGCCCCATACCTGGCTCCTTGAGGCACTAGAAATGCCCATGATAAACAACTCCTTGTAAAGTGGGCACATCCGATCCGGAGTCAGGGATAGATGATAAGCATGAGTTTACCTTCACTTACTGTTTTTAGAATCACTTCTCAAAGCAGAACCACGCTTCCAGGGCATGGCACATTGTTAATTGCAAGGTCCAGGAAGTGGGAACATATTTTAATAACAGGTAATGCATCGTATTTATACAACGTGACACTTTTCAGCCGCAAAGCATTTTCAAGTGCTGAGTCAACAATCACAGCAATTATTAATATTACTTTTTTAAAGTACTTTTAACTGGACCCCTAGGTGTACATAAGCCTACATTGAGTCGCCGTGCTATCTTATCACTGCACCGCTCCCCCTTCCTCATTCCATCCCATTCCTTGTGTTTGTGTCGCTCTACTTGTGCCATCGCAGCTAAAATTAGGTCCTGATCCTGCAAACATTTACTCATGTCCTGAGATTAAAGCACATGCGTATTCCCTTGGAAATCAATGGGACTGCTTGCACATGGAAAGTCAATTGCATGTAGACGTGTTTGCAGGATCTGGAAGGGCCTGGGGCTGTAAACTCTGGGGGGCAGAGAGAGTATCTTTCTATCTGTCCTGTCAGCGTAATAATTCTTATTCTTTGCCTGAAAAAGATACGGTAGATTTCCCTTATTAGCAACCCTCTGGTTGCCAGCAAAAGGTTGCGATTATCCAGCCATTGCCTAAAAGCAGACAGCAAGTTCGTGAGGCTGCAGCCAGAGAAGGAATCACGGGGATGGGCTGAGCCCAGCCACAGGCAGGTGGTTTGTGGGGCTGCAGACAGGGAAAGCATGTCCCACCACCTCCTTCCCCGGCTGCAACCTCGCAAACCTGCCTGCAGCTGGGGCCTTTCTTCTGAAAAATGTTCTTAATAAGCAGCATGCCATTGCCAATATCCAATCCCAGTAACCTTCAAGTCAATGGGACGGGAAGGATTCCCAGCAAAATGTGGCTATAAACTGGAAGTTGTTAATATCTGGGTTGCTATGAAGTGGAATCCATTGTCGTTGGAATCACCCTCAGGGGATTTAAGACTAGATAAAATTGGGATCCAGAGTGGGCATGTGAACACCCCCAAACTGGATCCAGGGTTTTGGTCCCGTCCATGATAAACATAGGTTTAGATCTGGATCAAGCTGTGGATGTTGATCACTTGGGAGTTCTGGCGCATTTGAAATCCAAAACTGGATTCTGTAGCTTAAGCCCATGTCAAGGCTTTGCAGAGGGAATGGATCTTTCTTGTACTGGTTAGTGCTGTATTTTAACAGGCGGCTGGGATGTTATTATTTATTATTATGTATGATCTGTATTGTGGTAATGGCTAGGGGTCCTAGTCATGGACCAGGAGCCCAATGCAATGGAACAAACACAGAACAAAAAGACAGTCTGTGCCCATGTCTATTACTATAGAGCAACAGTGTGGTCTAGTTGACTGTGGAGCTGGGAGCTAGTAATTCCTGAGATCAAATTCTGACTCTGTCACTGGTGGCAACTGCTGGTTTCATCTGTAAACTGGGCTGGAAAAAAATTCCATTAACTAAAACTTTATAGGGAGCAAATATCTTTCACCTCTATGTTACCAGTTCAACTCTGGCCCGGGTGGTGGTAACAAAAGGTTATTCCAAGAGCTGCATGGGAATTTTGTTTCTCATCAAAAATGTTGATGAAAACATTTTTTAAACAAATTTCATTGGAAATCTTCAAGGTTTCTTTCTTTTTTTAAACTCATCATTTTTCAAAAATTCCACTGAAAAGCCCTTCTCTATCCAAAATGTTTGACCAGGGTAGAATTTTCAATAGCACTTAAGTGACTTAGGAACCCTATTTTCAGAAGTGACTTAGGCACTCTGGAGCCCACATTTCATTGCAAGTCGATGGCAGTTACTCTCCTGAATGCCTAAGGGTACATCTCCACAGCAATAAAAAAACCCAGCAGCACAAAGTCTCAGAGCCAGGGTCAATTGACTTGGGCTGACGGGCCTTGGGCTGTGGGGCTAAACACTGCAGTGTAGACATTCTGGCTCAGACTGACGTCCGGACTCTGAGACCCTCCCCCCTTCGCGGGGTCTCAGAGCCTGGGCTCCAGCCCGAGTCTGAATGTCTACACTGCAGTTTTATAGCCCCACAACCCATGTCCCAGTCAGCTGACCCAGGCCAGCCACAGGTCTTTACTTGCAGTGTAGATGTACCCTCAGCCGCTTCTGAAAATGGAACTTAGCGATTTTGAAAATTTGACCCCAGCTCTAGTTATTATTAATCCCGAAGACTGGTTAGGGCTCAGGTAAAATGAGTCGACAGAGCTCATTCCCTTTGCTAGTGGTCAGCTGCTATAGCAGCTAACAGGCTCCCTTCTTGGCAGGCCTAACCAAGGCTAGGGATTGAATGGGCGTGAATTACCTTCCCATCTCTGCAGGGCTGCTTCCCCAGCAGGCTGAGCGACGTGGGCCGGGCAGTGTGGGACATTTGGCACCATTACTGCTGTTCCTGCTCTGTGGATAAACTGTGAGCACGCCTCCTGGATTGTCCATCCAGCACCTTTCATGAGAGCCAAATTCATACGTTCCCCATCTGTACATCTGAGGCGAATCCCAGTCAGCACAGGGCCCCCTCAGCAAAGAGCCAATGGCCGTCAATGTGGGTTTCCCGTTTAGAACAATACTTTGTACCTGATTCTGCAACCTCCCTCAGGCTGGGTGGCTCTTACTTACACAAGCAGGCCCATCGAAGTCAGCGGCACCTGTCCCCAGCCAGCCGCAGCACTCTCTGGGGTCAAATTCAGCTTTGGGGTAAGAGGGTGTGACTGGCTTGATCTGCCTGCACCAGAGCTGAATGTGTCCCTTTGTCCGGACATCTCACAATGCTTTACACAAGTGTATTATCATCCCCATTTTATAGCTAGGGATACTAAGGCACAGATCACTGACGTGACGGCCAAACACAGCAACAGAGCTGGGAGTACAACCCAGGTCTCCAGGTGCCGGTGCTCAGTCCACTAGACCACAGCTGACTGACATTCCTGAGGCATAAGATAGATTGCCCTCAGCTTACAACAGGATGAGGAACAAGTGGGAAGGACAGAAAGCAGAACAGAATGTCCTGCTGTCCAGACCATTCTCCCCTGCTCCATAGGACAGAAGAACAAATCCTCCCCAGCCCACCCCATGGCCAGAGAATCCCCACACCCCTCATTGTCGAGCATGTCTCCTCCCGGTGAATCAGAAGCTGGCCTGACTCCCTTTCAGGACGATGTCATACCCACACTGAAGGGTTATTGTCTCCTCAAAGCTCTGACACTAAATACCACTTTGCCTCCCTTTTCCCAGCCACCCGGTTAATTGGGTTCTTTTGCCTCACTGGAGACCAGCCAGGGACATGAAAGAGGCTTTTTGTGTAACTAACGAGTTGGATGAGCCACCGCCGAACCCTTCTCTGCCCCTCTCGCCCCATCCCGCCGCTGCGCTGAGGGGCAGAGACGCAGCAGAGTTTGTTATGAAATCTCTCCCTTCACCCAGCACCCCCCTCACCATCAACCTGTTTTGTTAGCCCCTCGCGTTGGGCTGAGACCATGAACTTTACTCAGGGCAGCCGGCAAGAGTGATTACTAGCATGGCCATATTCCACAATAGGCTATTCTTGGCTCCCGACTCATGTCCCCATGGCTTCACCTATTCCACACGTTGGAGTGTTCCTCCCCCAGTTCCCATCCCTGTGGTGTCCAAACCCCTCACGGACATTAATGAATGTAGCATAACAGCCCTGCGAGTAAGGATAATTATTCCCATGTTTCAGAAGAGGAAACTGATTCACAGAGGGTAAATTATTCAGCTGAGGTCTCACAGCCAGGAACGTAACCCAGATCTCCTGAGTCGCTATGCAATGCCTGAACTCCCCACAGAGCTTCTGTAGGCTATGACAGTCCCAGTGGGGGACACTGGATCCCTATGAGCTACAGAGAGCCAGCAACTGGGAGGTGGAGAAGATAAGGACATGAATATGGCCAGGGCTGTCTACACCATCCAAGCTACTGTGTTGTGACAGCAGTGTCCCAAGACAGTTAGGCCCTTCCTCCAGAGACAGGACTGTTCTATAACCCTGTAACAAAACCAGGCCACACCCCTGAGAAGATCCAGCCTCTAGGGCAGTTCCCAGAAGGTCCTTATAACATGGCCCATTCCCACCCCAACCCAGGCAAAAAGCAAACCATGTTATGACCCTATCAGGACACACAACAACATAACTGGGTGTCCCAGCACAGGACCCACTGTAGCGTAGACAGGGGCTGGAGGATTCATTCGGGGCATTGGCATAGCTTAGCTAGCACTGAGAGATTTATTGGCCAGGTCGGGAACTTGTTTTACAAGCAGCCACAGCACTGCATTCCCAATAACCTATCTCCCTCAACTGCCTTTCTGTCTTTTCCCTCTCCCACACACACTTTCCGTTCCCTCTGGGTAACTGTCGGCCTCCCTCCTTATCTATGCTCACCGACTAGAACATTGCATAACAGCCAGTTCCCAGCATCCACTTCACTGGGCACAGACAGAGAGGGGACAATTTACTTGGCTTGTCTGTCCTGCAAGTACCACAGCTCCGGGTTGCTTATCTGGCACTAACAAAGAGTAGCTAGTGGCTCCTTTGTGATCCCAGCTGCCCCCTGAGTCCACAGTCGCTGGCTAGTCCCCTACATCACCCCATCTCACATCACCCCAAAAAGTACTGCAGGCGAGCACCCTACTGGCCGGAAGTTCAGATTTCTACTTGTTCAAGCACAGTCCGCTAGGCACCAGAAAGAGACTGGTTGAAAAGTAAAGACCTTGAAACATTTGGACATTGCTCAGTTTCGATCATTCTTTCTAATAATTGTGACTAAGGTAAAAATTTTAAAAGCACCTGAGTGACTTAAGAGCCTAGTGACTTAAGTGGGTTTGGAAATTTCACTCTAGAGTGGGGTCGAAAACGGAAATAAAAAAAATCACACACAAAAATGTTTACACTTCAAAGTTGTTTGCATTTCATGGGTTCCAAATGGACCCATTTTTTATTTTGTTTTCAAATTTTTTGGCAAACATTTTTATCGACATTGTTCCCTAAAGCTGTTATTGAAACCTTTCATTCTCTGAAACCTGGGTTGCAATAACATTTTTGATTTTTAAAAAAAAATCTATACAAAACATCTGCAAAAAATAACGATTTTTTTAAAAAGTCAATAATTTTTCATGTTCCATAAAATGCTGTTTTAACAGAAAAAACTTTGAGTTCAAAAAATTCAGACCAGCTCTAGCTGTGATATTTCAACACACCCTTGAGATGAACTTCAGTGACCAAGAACTGAAGCTCCCATCCATGCGGGCAAGAGAACTACTCTAGCTACAGCTTGCAGCGTTCCAGGGTGGCTTCCCTGACCAGTGCGGACAGGGAAATATTTTGTCTTGAGAACCGTGCCAGCCAAGCTGTGCTGCAGACCCTGTCTGTGCTATGAAAACAACCCAGTCTAGCAATGATTGGCATTGTGGTTCAGCAGAGTAGGAGTGGAAGCGGCTGAAACTTTTTATGACAGGACTGAATAGACACACACCCTCGTTTACAGCCCCCATCTACACGACCGTTAAAACTGAGTCAGGGAACCTGATTACAATACAGCTCCCGTTTGAAGACAGGCTCGTAATTGCATTCAGGCTGTTAGAATGGTTCAGGGACATGCCAAAAGGATGGCGATGGGATGGGAAGTGACCACATATGGAGCCCTTGCACCACACACACTGCAGCCCCTCTAAGAGACCTAAGTTCTACGTGATATGTTGCCCACAACATCAGAGATGAGACTATGTCCTTAACTAAAGAATAAATTCATGGGTGAAATCCACTTGGACTGTCTGCATTCTATGAGCCCTTAGACTTAATCTCAGGGTCCATTCCCTTTGCTGCGACAGGGGACAAGGGAGCGCATTAATGGGAGTTACTCAAGAGGCTTGTTTTAAATAGACCAAGCCCAACTGAACTACTAGAAAGATTACCACCAGAGACTGATGTTGATTGAGGAGCTATTACAATAGAAGAAGTTAGAAAAGCCATCAGGAAACTGAAAAATAGGAAAGAGGCTGGAGAGGGTAACGTATTGGAGAGATGCTAAAAGCAAGAGATGAAACAGCCCTCAGACTTCCCTTGAGTTTGGGATAGAATATGGAGTGAAGGAAAGAACCCACCCCAGTAGAAGAGAGGCCTTATATTAAAATTGCCAGAGAAAGGTGACCAACTGCAATAACTAGAGAAGAATTACATTATCTCAGTGCCTAGGGAAATAATGTGCAACATCATCCTGGAACATATCAAGAAACAATTAGCTCTCCAACTTAGGGAGGAACAAGCAGGTTTTAGACCATTAAGTTCATGTACAGACCATATTGTTATTCTCAAACGTATTATAGAACAATGTGCAGCGTGGCAAGCACCTCCTGTGATACATTGTATAGATTTTTCCAGAAGGCTTTTGACAGCATACACAGAAAAGTCTTTGGAAAATTATGGTATACCATAGAATACCAGCAAAAATTATTAAAATCATTAAGGATCTATATATGAGAATTTCACATGTGCAGTTAAAGATGGTGACAGCATCAGCCAATGGTTTGCAGTGACAAATGGAGTAAGGCAAGGGTGTATTATGTCCCCACTTTACACTGGTCACTATGTCAGGAGGAAAGTAACCACGGAGGGCAACCGAGGAATTTTATGGACAAATGATAAAGCACAATGGGATGATCTTGCTTTTGCTGATGACATTGTCTTGCTTAGTTCAAAACATTGTTTAATGAAAGAAAAGATCCAGCTTTTGGCAGATACAACAGAACAAGCTGGTTTGTTCATCAACCGGGGAAAACAAAATACATGGCTATCAATATCCCAGAAGCAACCATCAGAATAGACAGAGAAACACTCACACCTACAAGATCACCTACAAGATCTCTATCAAGCATTCTTACAACTACAATGGCGCTGACACAAAAATACAAATTTATAAACACTGGCATCATGTCGTCCCCTTTCACTGAGCAGAGTCATGGAAATCTACAACAGAAATTGAGGAGAGGATCAACTCATTCCAAAGTAAATGCCTGCGAAAGATCTTCTGAGTTCATTGCAAAGAGTTTCTTGCAACATCAGAAATTCTAAGTAGAGCAACATCAGAAATTCTAAGTGTAACACCAATTTAAGGCGTCAAGCACGGGAAGACGACAACGATGGACATATTTAGGACATGCTTTAAAGATGCCACCAATATGTTTTCCACATCAGGTGATAATATGGTCACCACCTGGGAAGAGAAAAAAGGGAGCAACCTAGAGACAATGGAGAAAGCAGCCAAATCCATCAACCTGACACCCAAATGCCTGAACAGACCAGCATGAGACTGAAATAAATGGTGGACACTGGTGGACACCCTCTGCACCTGAGTGCGACGGAGGGTACAGAAGGAAAGACGACTCAATAAGATATTCCCCAACCCTCTTATAAAAAAGGGCATGGCCCAGATCCTGCTGCCAGCTCCGCAGGAGGAATCCCACTGGAGACAGTGGCCTTCCACTGACGTAACTGACAACTGCATTTGGCCCCTGTGTTTGGAACTCTCCTCTCTTTCCAACAGCCCAGTTGCTAATGAGTGAATCCCTCTCTCTGGCAACTACTGTATCTCCAGGTACATCTACACTGTCATTAGAAACCCGCAGCTGGCCCTCGCCCCTCGCGGAATCTCAGAGCCTGGGCTCCAGCCTGAGCCTGAACGTCTACACTGCAGTTTTATAGCCTCACAGCCCGAACCCCACATGTCCAAGTCAGCTGACCCTGGCCAGTCGGGGCCATGCTGTGGGTCTTTTATCACTGTGTAGATGTACCCTCTGTCCGGGGCGGCAGATATAATAGGTCAGGGGAGGCTAAGCCTCCCCTAAGCCAAACCCTGACCCCGCCAACACTCCGCCAAGCTGGTGGGAAGCGGGAGCTCAGCTTCAGCCAGAGGCCAGCAGGCAGCTAGGGCCAGCGGGCAACCCAGCGCTGAGGCCGGCACTGAGGGTGGCCTGGCACTGGGCCCGGCACTGGGGTTGGCTGATGGCCCGGTGCTGGGGCTCCTCTGGCGGACGAAGGGAGAGGGGGCTCAGGACTCCAGTGGACGGGGGGGCAGTAGGGGCTGGGCCGCATAGCTAGCCTCCCATGCCTCTGTCTCTCCCTAGCTCTGTGCCCGATTGGTTGCTCTGTGTCCTCCACTCTCCCACACCCTGGTATCAGAGCAGCAGCAGGCCACAGAGCTCAGGAGAAAGAGCAGCATTCGGGAGCAGAGAGGGAAGAAAGGGCTTTGTTAACCTCGCCCCTCAGATTGCCTCCAGGGTGTAATGAGGCCACCTCTGTAGCTTCTGTGAACTCTGCACTGGTTTAGTGAAGCATCTGGGTATATTTCATCCCAAAGTGTGACCCGTGCACTGATGAAAACACATTCTAAGTACCACTGACAACGGCGCTGCATGTACCATTAATCACCAAAAGGGCATTGGCCCTTCCCCGTGCTATTTTCCCTGTCAACAGCCAATGTATTTTATGCTGTTAATTAAACAGCAGCCAAGCTACACAAGAGGGTTTCAGCAGGGACTTTCAATTCTAATTAGAATTTATAAAAGGGCCCTTCTCCCCCTGAAACCTGCCTTCAATCTCCTGGACAAGGCAGGCCGCAGGTCAGGCTGGGGTGCCTTGGCAGAACTTTGTGGGGATCTGGAGCTGACACAGCAGAGGGAGCTAAAAATGAGCTTTCGGGTGAGCTGTGAGCTGCACTGTCAGACCAGGGGTGGGGGGCGCCGGGGGTGAGATGCTGCAGATCAGGACTGACGGTTATTGGCAGGAGGAGGCTGTGAAGGTCTAAGACAGGAACAGCAGGGGATGGACGAGGTGCATTGGCAGAGCTGGGAACAAGCCCAATAATGGAGCAATAGTGGATGCAGCTTGAAAATGAAATACATGCTTTGCCCTTCTCTCCGCACTGCGTTCATCTGAATGACAATCTCAGCCCTTTGGTAAAGGCCCTCTTTAACCACTTCGTGTTAAACAAGCTAAAGCCAAATCTTAGAGCCCCCGCAGTGGCCCATTCCTGAAATTTCTGCCCCGGCCCCTAGCAGGATGCCTCTCTGACTTGTGACACCCACAGAAGCTTTGATGAGATTTTTAAGCCTGGGTAAGACTATGGCACACGCACTGGTCACACAACCATATTGGAGCCTAAATCTTCTCTCCCGAGTTTGGTACCATCTTTACCAGCCAGCCCTTCAGCTTCTGCAAGCCAGTTCACCAGGGTCCCAATCAGATGCCTGTTGAAGACAATATGCAGTGGAGTTGCAACTGTGTTGGTCCCAGGACACTAGCGAGTTGAGGTGGGCAAGGTCATCTCTTCTATTGGATTAACTTCTGTGGGCAAGAAAGACAAGCTTCGGAGCCACAGAGAGCCCTGCCTTCCCCAGACCTGAAGAAGAGCTCTGTGTAGATCAAAAGCTTGTCTCTCTCACCAACAGAAGTCGGTCCAATAAAAACTATTACCTCACCCACCCTGTCTCTCTGTTGAAGACAATGACATTTATCCAATTGACTTCAATGGAGCACAATGCTGAACAGGGTAAGTGATCAGTGATTTTAAGTGTCTCAATTTTTGGGTGCCCAAGAGGCATCTTAAAGGTGCTGTGCCCTCTGAAAATCAGGCTCTTTAAGGTGTCTCTTGTTGAACACCCAAGGTACCCAAAATCACTAGTTACTTTTGAAAATCCAGGCCAGGATCACTACTAACCATTGCCCGGATCACAGAGTGGCTGGAATCCACCGAAAGGTTATAACGGCTAAGAACTCATGCTCCTCAGAGGTGGAAACACCACCCCTCACTGACCCTGAAAACCCCAGGGAAAGCCCCAAGGAACAGGCAAACCATTACAACACCCCCCTCAGGCTGCACCATCACAGGTTCAACATCAAACCAGTATTATGAAGGCAGCGGTAAAACTTGGCTCAGCCTTTGACCTCCGGAGAGCTGAGACCCAGACTGGAGCATATCACGGGAGAAATGCAGCTATAATTACTTTGCACTAATACATGACACCTTTCATCCAAGGATCTCAGTGCACTTCACAGGGGTGGGTTGGCAACACTGCCCAGGTCGGACATAGTACTAGACTAGCAAGGGTGTTTGCAAAGCAGGATCAAGGTGCATTGGGAGAGATGGGAGAGTAGCAGAACAGCAGTGGGGTTGCAGGTTTGGAAGCATGCTAGCAGAACTGAATGGGGGCTGGGCTAACAGGGATGTTCCAAGCCAGGAATGACAGGCACCAACAGAGCTGAATGAGTGACGCTTGCTCAGCCCCTGTTCATACTACTCTTGAGGTTAGCCAGGGTTAGCAATCTCTCCCTTCCCAGCTGCCTGGATACTACGGTGATGGGCGTGTTAAATGCCCCCAGGATTGACTCAGACAGACTCACTGCACAGTCTAGCAGGAAAGAAAATAGCTCAAGGGAGCAGGCGGAAAGAAGTGGCAGCCTCTGTGCAGGGCAAAGGATGGAGGCCGTGGGCTTCCCAGCACTGACAGCTCTCCTGATCTGTGAGGGGGGGTGAACATGGGTTTTCACTGAGCCGCTCCATGGAGGCTAGGAAGGGATCAGGGCAGACAGCAGCACTTACCCTCTGCTAACTATCAGCCTCAGCGCTTCCAAGTTTCCGTGATAAGCAGCCCAGAGGGTCGGGGTCATGCCATCCTCATCGGGAGAGTTTAGGTCCTTCCTGGTGGCTTCTTTTAGCAGGTCCAGGTAGCCGTCCCGGGCTGCTCGGTGGTACTGGTCGTTCATGATGCTAAGCAGTCCCCTGGCCAGCTCATTGGGGGAGGGAAGCAGGCAGGGGTATCTTAAAGGATGGGCATTGACTTGGGTAGGCGTTCCAGGCAAGCGGCTGCCTGAGAGCCGAGGAGGGAGCTGAGAGCAGTGGTTACCAGGACACCTGAGAAGTCCTGACCAGTGAAGGGAGGAACTCCTTGAAATGAATGCAGGAGATGCCTTGTCCAAAGCTCCCCCTGGGTCCTAAGAATCCTCCGCTCCCACCAGTGCAGGCCTCATGGCAAGGAGGAGAAGGCATGGTTCAGCCCGGTCCCCAGCTCCAAGCACCTTTTAACTTTACCATCTCTATCCTGGGGCCAGCCACGTCTCCCTGGAGCCCTCCTGAGGAGAATTCATGCTGGAGGCACAGAACAGGTCAGGGGCAGTTCAGCACAGCAGCTCCCTTCAGGCTCTTTCAGCCCCAGGGATCTTTCTAAAACAGGAGGAAGCCAAATGAAACACCAGGCAGCAGCATCGGCCGTATCCTGCCAGGCACAGCCAGTCCCCCAGTGCCCCTGCACTGCTCCCAACGGCACCTTGGGTCCATGCAGGGGCCTGGGATGTTACCTGAGTGAACATGTCAGCACTTAGACCTGCCCCAGAGATAGGATGACCAGATGTCCCCATTTTATAGGGACAGTCCCGATATTCGGGGCTTTGTCTTATATAGGCAGGTGCCTATTGCCCCCAACCCCGTCCCGATTGTTCACACTTGCTATCTGATCACCCTCCCAAGAGAACACATTTCGGCTTGTCTAAAAGCACAGGATCCGCAGTGAACCGTGAGACACTCCCTCCCGACTTGCCCGAATGTAACCGAGAGCAGCATTCGAGGGAGAGCCCAGACTTGCAGGGGGTGGCATTTTTACTGATTTCTAGGGTTTATTTTTCAGAAAAGTATGGCTCAGTTTTTCACGGTAAAAGACGTAATACAGCTTGGGCATGCATGTGGGCACACTAGCTACACACCAGGAGCGGCATCAGCCCCAGCCGTCCACCCGACCACCCCCTGCTGCCCAGGGAAGCATACAGGGCACCTAGAGAACTGGAACCAACAGCAGCTCGGGGTGTGGGCTCCCTGAAAGGGCTCCAAAATCCTCCTTTCCCTTCCCCCCCCCCCCCAGCAGAGAACCCAGCTGGTTTATCTGAGGCCTTCCCTCCGGAGGGGGTAGGATTTGGCCTGTCGGTAAAACGGCAGCACCTCCCCTAGAGCTACAGATCAATCCCGAATTCCCTGGCTGGAACATGCTGGTGCTGACCCACACTCCATGCCCTGCAGGATGCTGGGAGACTTCAGTACGGACACGCTGCTCCACCCTCCTTCTGCCAGACCTGGCAGGATGCATGGTCCTGTGGCGCCCTCTGCTGCTCAGCGAGGCCAAACCACAACCAGCCCATCTGCCAGACCAGCCACATGGTTATCCCAACACGTGGCCCTGAACTTTGATTTTCCTTCCTCGAGTTCACTGGCGCGCCTTGCAGTGTAATGTGCGGAGAATTTCCTGTTGCTCCCTTGACATTAATGGGAGCCATGCCACTAACATCCCTGGGCACCTGGCCTACAGTTCATCCCTATGGCATGGGAAAGGGTGAGCCTGTGGGCAGTAGTGACCACAGCGCTACGGGAAGCAGTAGGGCTGCCCATCAGTGCAGTCTGAGTCCAGGATAGGGGAATGAAGACAGAGAGGACTGGGAGGGGAGAAGGGTGAAGGAGGGAAAGAGAAAGAGAAAGAGAACAGAAAAGGGAGAGAGCGAGAGAGGGAAAGCATCACTGACGGGAAGGAACGGGAGGGATAGCGAAAGGGGCAAGGAGGAGACGGGCAACAGAAAGGGGGAAGAAAAGCCAGAGACTCCGGAGCTTCGGGCTGCATTTGCGAGTGGGCTAATGAGATAATCAAATGACACTTAGCTCAGCCCATCTCCCAAGCATTTTGCAAACACTAACTAAACAACCCTCTCAACCCCCTAAGGATACATGTAAGTATCCTACAGCCAGGGTCAAATTCAGGTGTGGGGTCCATTGACGACAGCGGATTTGCAGCCCTTCATATTACATCATGTCTGAACTCAGCCCAAAGAGGTTAAGTGGTAACTAAAGAGATAGTTGCCAGTTTTAAGGCCCTTTGTATCCTTCCGGAGGAAAGACAATATAGTAATGCAAACTATATGTTACTTAGATATTAGTTATTCTCATCTTATTATTAATGGGCCTGTTCTTGTAACTCCTGGGGTTCTCAGAGAACTGCTCCGTGAAGGAAATACTCTCTCCTCAGCTCTGTCTAGTAAGAGGAAAGAGCAACATGTGGGGCGAGGCGAACAAATGAGACAGAACAAGTAACAAGAAAGCGACTGGAGCAGAAAAGGGTATTACAAAAACCATGCCAGCCAGCAGAGGGCAGGGTAGGGAAAAGATATGAAGATGGTCAGGGACAATGTTGCAGAAAGAAGAGACATTATCACCCAATCTATCCCAACCCCAGGAGAGGGAATTACTGGAAAGAAAACAGAAAATAGACCCATTTCTGCCACAGACAGACAGTCTGATAAAGGGAAAACACATGGAAGAGGTGAAGCTAGAGTGAAGCCCGTAAAATAGCCCATTCTTATTAGGCAGCTTTCCGTCTTAAGCGACCATTGCCAAAACACTGAGTAAAACTCGACCCTACCCTACTGAGACCACCTCCATTAAGCAACCGGCTTTGCCCACTGCTGAGCAGCCATGGGAGAACAGTGCATATGTACTTGTATACACTCCATCAGTGACAAATCAGCTTGTCATTTGAAGGAAAAGTAGTCAGGTAAATTAACCAGCAACAAAGGAGAAGGGCAGCCCCAGCAGAGCAAGCCCGGGGCTGCGTTTGGATGGAGCAGTGCATGGAATTCAGTGACTGAAGACAACAAGTCCTACTCAGTCCCAATAACATACCTCCCCATCCCCAATCACTGATCAAGCAGAGAAAGGCTGAGGAGCACCCAGGACTGAATGGATATGGGAGTGGATTTCTTTCTCTCCCTCAAACATGTGTCCTGATAGGGCAGACTTGAAGTATGTTGGTAGAGCAATTTGGAGTGGTTTAGTGCCCACGCCTGGAGTACTTTATAGCGGGACCGAGTAGTCCATAAACATTAGCTAAGATCAAATGGAGTGTCAGCGTACCATGTAATACATCGTCTGTCAGGGCAATCTAGTTGCCCTTGCAGGGGCCTGGATTGATCTAATGGATCTTTGATCACAGAACTTTACCTGTGTTCCTGTGACCTAGAGGGGAGGCTCATGCCATGCTCAGTAATGTTCATACCTCGTGCCCTTCAAAAGCAAATAACTCTTATCTCCCCATCTCTTTCTTCCCCAAAACCAGCCCATTGCACACAATGGATCATGGGAGTTTCACTGAGAGGTTTATGAAACAGCACTGTCAGCTCCAGAGATGGTGTAAATCAAGACGATGCCCAAATAGATATAAATTCTGCGACTGTCAAGATTTGAGGGAAGAGGAACCTCGTGTAGCAGCCCAGGTAAGATCAGAGAATCTGTTGGCAGGCGTAAAAGCAGGTTGGTGGAATGACTTTTGGCTTTAATAATAGCTTTGCTCTCAGAGATACTTCAGCCCAGGTTTCCCTAGTGATAAATTCAAAGTTTTATAAAATATTAATAAAGCACTGAGCTTAACCTATTTGTAACAGGCTTTGGAGGAGTTGGAAGGCTAGACAAGCTCACTAAGGAGCCTGTTTTAGTGCCTAAGCTTGCTGCAAACTACACTGTGTTTTTCTAATGGATTCCTATTCTATTAGGTTTATCATTGTAATAGGTCTGTTTCTTTGCAGGAAGCATGACATTTTGTCTGCACGTTTTGTGGCTGGCATTTAAATCCAACCATGTTGGTCATTTGCCCTAAGACCTTTGATCTTGCCTGCATTCTCATGCCTTCCAACAGTTCATGTCAATAAACATTTAAATGTTATATTATATATTAGGGGTGTGTTACCCTGGGGAGTTAATATTTGTGTTAAACTGGCATTGAATTAGCTCTCAAGCATTGATTTGAGTTTTCAAAAGTGACAAAACAGTGAGCGCAGCCCATAGGGTCTCAGTGACCAAATGCTACTGAGGAAATGTCTTGCTGCCCTTTTAAACAGGCTTCTTCAGATCTAATGATTCCCTTTAGCAGAGACAGATACTGAATCTCATTCCACTAACAGTGGAAGCAAGGCATGCACACAGCACAAAAGGTGCAACCCCAGGAGGAGTTACACACCTTGAATTGAGGGGAACACCACCAGAATGGTACAAAGCCAGGCAGGGGGGAAGTCCCCTCATGTGCCTCCTCCCAGGAGCTGCACTCACCTGTGCTACTGACCATTCTCTAGTCCTCCATGTCGGCTCCTCACCGGATCTTATCCCAAGAGCGTGCTGGCTGGCAAAGTTCCTTCAGAGAAACGCAGTTGCAGCAGGTGTTTCTCTGAATGCGTGGGGAGTTTGGAGAGAGAAACGTCAGAAGTCAGCTCATCCTTAGTTTTAGTGCATGCTGGCTTCTGCGTCCTCCCCCACTGTTCCATCTCCCTTGAACCCCCTGCCTCTCACCCTCCCCTTTGGTTCAACCCTGAATCTCATTCCAACAACAGCAGGAGCAGGGCATGCGCATGCTGCACAAAAGGTGCCACCCTGTGAGAAAATAGTAGTGATCCGACTTCAAGCATAGTGAATGCCAGTGAAAATGAGGTAGGATCAGAGGCTAAAATAGGGAAAGAACAAGTTAGGAATTACTTAGGCAAATTAGATGTCTTCAAGTCACCAGGGTCTGATGAAATACATCCTAGAATACTCAAGGAGCTGGCTGAGGAGATATCTGAGCCATTAGCGATTATCTTTGAAAAGTCATGGAAGACAGGAGAGATTCCAGAGGCCTGGAAAAGGGCAAATATAGTGCCCATCCATAAAAAGGGAAATAAGGACAACCCAGGGAATTACAGACCAGTCAGCTTAACTTCTGTACCCAGAAAGATAATGGAGCAAATAAAGCAATCAATTTGCAAAAACCTAGAAGATAATAAGGTGATAAGTAACAGTCACCATGGATTTGTCAAGAACAAATCATGTCAAACCAACCTAATCGCTTTCTTTGACAGGGTAGCAAGCCTTGTGGATTGGGGGAGGGAAAGGGGGAAGCAGTAGATGGGTACATCTTGACTTTAGTAAGGCTTTTGATACCATCTCCCATGACCTTCTCATAAACAAAACTAGGGAAATACAACCTAGATGGAGCTACTATAAGGTGGGTGCATAACTGGTTGGAAAACCATTCCCAGAGCATATTTGTCAGTGGGTCACAGTCAAGCTGGAAGGGCATAACAAGTGGGGTCCCGCAAGGATCAGTTCTGGGTCCTGTTCTGTTCACTATCTTAATCAATGATTTAGATAATGGCATAGAGAGTACACTTATAAAGTTTGCGGACGATACCAAGCTGGGAGGGATTGCAAGTGCTTTGGAGGATAGGATTAAAATTCAAAATGATCTGGACAAACTAGAGAATTCAATACGGACAAATGCAAAGTACTCCACATAGGAACAATCAGTTGCACACATACAAAATGGGAAAAGACTGCTTAGGAAGCAGTACTGCAGAAAGGGATCCAGGGGGACCACAAGCAAAATGAGAGTCAACAGTGTAACGCTGTTGCAAAAAAAGCAAACATCATTCTGGGATGTACTAGCAGGAGTGTTGTAAGCAAGACACAAGAAGTCATTCTTCCACTCTACTCTATGCTGATTAGGCCTCAATTGGAGTATTGTGTCCAGTTCTGGGCGCCACATTTCAGGAAAGATGTGGACAAATTGAAGAAAGTCCAGAGAAGACCAACAAAAATGATTAAAGGTCTAGATAACATGACCTGTGTGGGAAGACTGAAAAAATTGAGGTTGTTTAGTCTGGAGAAGAGAAGACCAAGAGGGGACATGATAACAGTTTTCAAGTGTATAAAAGGTTGTTACAAGGAAGAGGGAGGTAAATTGTTCTCCTTAACCTCTGAGAATAGGACAAGAAGCAATGGGCTTAAATTGCAGCAAGGGAGGTTTAAGTTGGACATTAGGAAAAACTTCTGAACAGTCAGGAAGCTTAAGCACTGGAATAAATTGCCTAGGGAGGTTGTGGGGTCTCCATCATTGGAGACTTTTAAGAGCAGGTCAGACAAATACCTGTCAGGGATGGTCTAGATAATACTTAGTCCTGCCATGAGTGCAGGGGACTGGACTAGATGACCTCTCGAGGTCCATTTCAGTCCTATGATTCTATGATTCTTTGATTCAGATGGAGTGATCCTTTTATTTCTGGGGTTCTGTTCCTGACAGCAATAACACTTGGCTTTGGCATTAGTTGAACCATGACAGAGAAGCCCGTGCAGACAGACAGCGAGATCAGTCGCGAAGACTCCATCATGGGCTCTGGTCAGAGAGAAGACATTGCCAGCAGGGCCTCCAGCCCAACAGGCTCCTTGGGCCACCATCCGCACTCGCCCCCCTCGATGCACAACCCCAAGGAGATCTGGAAGAAAGGAGGCCGCATGTTCTCAGTCCTGCTGGCCGTCAATTTGGTGCTACTGGCCTGCACCCTGGTGAGCAGTGCGGCCTTCAACCAGGTAGCTGTGCACGACTATGACGTGTTTTTCCTGCTGACCGTCATGATGCTGATCTGTATTGCCTGGACACTCTTCTACCTCATCGTCACCACTAAGCGCCAGGATGCCATCCTCTACAAGGACTCCCATGCGGGACCTGTCTGGCTGAGAGGTAGAAAGCCACCATGGGTGATACCTTGGGGTGGCGGGGGGGTGGGTGGAGATGGGATCCCATACAAGCTAAGCACTCTGTGGGCAAAGCATTGCCCAGATGGCCTCCTAGGGGCCCTTCTCAAAACATCACTCACAGAGAACTTCAGAAGGTTCCTTTCCTTAGTGCTCTGGGTCTGAGGGTTTGACTGCTCCAATGATCAGTCTCATTAACCTGCTGGATCCGGTACTTACACAGGAGGGTTCTCCAACGTACTCTGTTATTTTTCAGCCTCGTCATTCGCCATTCCAAGGGCTGTTGGTGCAGAGGATTTGTAGGCTTTAGGGTAAAAAGAAAACTGGGACTCCTATAAAGGGGAAGCCCAAAACGCCATCTGCCTCTACATGGCAATGCCATTTCTCTCCCTCCGCTGTCTGTCTAGACAAGTGTGGGCTCACCTACGTCTACCTGTCCACCCCCACCATGCGCACGTCATCTCTAATTGCCTTTGCTTCCTCAACAGGAGGCCTGGTTTTGTTTGCCATTTTCACCCTCGTGATGGACGTGTTTAAAACTGGGTATTACTCCAGCTTCTACAACTGCCTGTCCGCCATCAAAATTATCTACCCTATCGTGCAGGCTGTGTTTGTGATCATCCAGGTGAGCGTGGTCTCTTTCAGTGCCCGGGGGACAGGTGGGGTGAGCTCAGGGACAATGCTTGACCTTCCCGGGGTGCTGATCGCTCTTGGACCGGTCTCTGCCCAGCGAGCTTAGCTCACTCCTAGATCCGTTCTAACCTAGCAGAGCAAACTCAGCTGACTAAACTCCTCAGGGAGCACACTTCCCCGTCCGCCAAACCATATTTGATCTGCGGTGACTTGCTCTAGGTCAAGGTTCATAACTCTTTTCCATACTAAGACCTGCTATTATTTGCATAGCAGGACTGGTCACCTGAACCCCCCGGCCAGGTTCTAGCCAGGACTTCTCTCCCATTTAGCAACATGGAAAGGGCAGGATGGCCGTAACCCCTGAAATCTGTTCATGATTGCCTGTGGGGTCTCAACCCCCAGGTTGGGAACCCCTGATGGATGTCAATACTGTGGAGCGGAGAGGGCTGGATGGGAGCAAGGGATAAGCAGGAGCAGCCTGATGTGCAGCAATGGTGGGCAGAAGAAGGAGCTGCGGAGGCAGAGTGGAGAGCATGGGAGTGCTACAGCACAAGGCAAAGTGAATGGGGCAGGAATGGATGGCAGAGGAGCGACATGGTTGGGAAAATGGGCCTAGTGCAGCAAAGAATAGGGCAGGGCCTGACTTTCATTCTGCAGAGCATGGAAGTGACCGGGTCTGTTTCTAGTCTGACGCTGCCACTTTGAGGGTCAGTCTTAATCAACGCTTATATTTCTTCCAGACGTACTTTCTGTGGATTTCTGCCAAAGACTGCATTCACGTGCACCTGGACGTTACCAGGCGAGTATTTCTCCCAGCTGGGCATGTTCTCTTCTGCACTGGTCCCCATTCCTCTGCCGCTGCGAGCCTCCCCTGCAATTCGCTGCAGCTACAGGGGGAACATTCCTACATTCTTTCATGTCAATGGGTCTGTTACAGGATTATCCTACCAGGCACACAGAAGAGATGGCCCCGTGGTGAAAAGTGGAGAGCTGCCACTTGGTTCCCAGCTACCCTAA
Organism: Chelonia mydas; assembly: GCF_015237465.2. Classification (NCBI taxonomy): domain Eukaryota; kingdom Metazoa; phylum Chordata; order Testudines; family Cheloniidae; genus Chelonia; species Chelonia mydas. The sequence goes on from NC_051254.2 coordinate 14,328,737, forward strand.
AGTGCTAAAAGGGGAGGGTCCATTCACAGATCAGGTTCAGTAAGCTGTAGAAATGGGGGCCAGCTGCAAAACTGAGAGGCAGAGCCAGGGTTTTGGTTTGAGCGCCTCTCCAATGTAATCCCGGCCCACGCAGTGTGGCACTCTGTCCCCCTTTAGTGATGGTTGACCCACAGATAGATGTTAATGAGCCGGCTACCATGGGCGCTCCTGTACTAGCAGCTCACCCTTTAAGATCCAGAAGCAGGAAGACTGATCCCCATGCAGGGGCACAGCCTTACACTAGCACATAATACTTAAATTTTAAAAAAAAGTCCTGGTCACTTCTCCAGTACTAGGAAGGAACACAAAGGAGCGTCAGGAAGATCAAAAGGCTGATGGAATGAGAAACCAGACCTCAGATGATCATATTCACTTTCGCAAGACTGGATCCACCTTTCTGGACAGGCCAACCCTGACCGATTTACTCTACATACTTCCATCCACACCCTGTGACAGACTGAGCCAGAAACAGTGAGAGACGAGACTTAGTTGGTGCTTACCGGGCAGGGTAGATGGTATGAAGAGTGAAGGGAATGAGAGAGAGCAGTTAGGGCAGCAGACAGGGAATCAGGACACCTGGGTTCTCTTCCTGACCCTGCTACAGGCTCCCTGTGTGACTGGGGGAAAGTCACTTCCCCTCCCTGTGCCTCAGTTTCTCCATATATAAAACAGGGATACTGATACTTGCCTGCCTCACAGAGGCAAGGCTTAATTCACTCATGTTTGAAGAGTGCATTGAGGCCTAGAGAGGATAGGTGCCAGAGAAGCAGACTTTGCCTTGATTCTATCTGTCTCTTCTCTCATACAGGTGTGGCTTGATGCTGACGTTGACCACTAATCTAGCCGTGTGGATGTCGGCCGTAACGGATGAGTCCGTGCATAAATCACACACAAAATTCCAGAATGTAACAGAAGGAACACACAGATGGATCATGAAAGGTAATTTGCCCATTAGTAAACCCAGCTAATTCTGGAGCTGAGGCTACGGAGTTAGAAGTCTTTCTCCGGATCAGAGTCTGATACCCTTACTCCGGCTCAGTAGCAATTTCATTGATGAGTGAATGCAAGGGGACTGCTCAGAGTAAGGTGCTTGTGTGAGTAGGGGTATTCCAATCTGGACCTTAGCATTCGTGTCTTGCTTTGTGTCCAGCAGGAGTCATGGGGATGGAGGGAGAATCTAGAATGAACAGAGGAGGAGGAGGGGAGAGGAGGAAAAGAAAAGGAAAGAGAGAGAATGAAAGAAAGAACCAGGGTGGAAGAGGAAAGGAAGGAAGAAGGGATTCTAGACAAGCCCAGATAAGAGAAGAATGTTCACTAAACCAATTGTTTGACAAGGGGGAAAGCAATCCCGAAAGGCAGAAACCAAAGGGAGGCTGAGGTTTCAATGGGCGGACTCTCAGTGTCCAGGCAACCCTGGGTTTTGGGGTCCTGAAATCTACTTGTATCTTTGGTCCTGCATTTTAGTGACCATCATTCTCCAGAGTGAGGCTCTTCAGGTCTGTTAACAAGTGCTTGTTCCCCACAGTAACAATGTAACATGTATGTGTTTTTCCTGTTCCAGCTGGAACGGCAAGTGACGCAATAGAAGGCTGTAGTTGTACCAGTGAAATTTGCAAGATCTTCCAGAGTGGCTATTTTTGGTTGTATCCCTTCAACATTGAGTACAGTCTCTTTGCCTCTGCCATGCTGTATGTGATGTGGAAGAACGTTGGACGCCTCATAGACCACCACACCCACCATATCCACCACCTGAAGTTCAGGCTCTTCAGAAGGACCTTCTTTGTGGGCATCATTTTGGGGCTGTTGATACTGGTGAGCGGCCTGGCGGTCCTTATTGTTTATGAGGTGCAGGTGAATGCCAGTGGCCAGCCAGACAAGAAAAATGAAGCACTCATCATGTATTACACCTTCAACATAGTTTGCCTGAGCCTGATGTCTCTTGTCTGCATCGGAGGTTCCATTGTCTACAGGTTTGATAAGAGAGACATGGACCACCACAAGAATCCAACCAGGACTTTGGACATGGCCTTATTGCTGGGGGCTGCCGTGGGGCAATATGCTATCTCCTACTACTCCATTGTGGCTGTGGTGGCCAGCACTCCAAGGGACGCCATAAGTGCCCTCAACTTGACCTACTCACTGCTGATGATCGCCCAGCACACCTTCCAGAACATCTTCATCATCGAAGGCCTTCATCGGCAGCCCCCAGAAGATGACCACAAAATTCATCCTCACCAGAAGGACCTATATGGACTCACCTTTGTCAACATCAATGCTGTATCCCTTCGCGTCCCCGAAAGCAGCAGTGCCCTGCCATCCCCCTTGCCCCACGGTCAAGGTGCGGTAGCAATTCAGCCTTCAGACGTGGTGCAGTCCATAATAGTCCCCAAGAAGGTGAAATGGAGGAGGAAGTTCCTAAAGGAGATCTCCTTGTTCCTGCTCCTGTGCAACGTAATTGTAAGTGACAGTCAGAAAGGGATTTTTTGGGAGGTGGGGGGGTCAGTGGAGGGCAGGAAGTCATGTCCAAGAGGATGTGGTCTGAGGAAAATGTTCCTTTTTCTTACCTTAAATCTCTCACTTAAATCAGAAGTTGCTGCATTGAAGTCAGTGGAGTTATTGGAAAACAGTCTCTGCTGGTGTAACTAGGCACAGCTCCCTTGATTTCAGTGGCTTTTTGCCCATTTATGCCAGCAGAGAACTGGAGCCTATAATGTTGTAGAATCAGTGCAAAGGAGAGGAGAATTGGGGCCCAATATTTTTCATTAAGCTTAATCCTTTGATGCTATGTTTTTAATGTAGGGAAAAGGCATTTAGAGCCTGATCTAAGCCATTTTGTTATATGTTAGACAGCAAAAGACATGATATCAGGTGATCAGTATTGAAGTAGAATGCGTGAAATCCTAGCTCCATTAAAGCCAATGACAGAACTTCCATTGACCTCAGTGGGGCCAGGATTTCACCCCATGGGTCAAATTGTACTCTCAGGATCTCTATTGACAGGTGTAGCTCAGAGCAGAATCTGGCCCCGAAGAGCTTCACTTAGAAGCCTGCCTTTGATTAGCAATTACACTTGATTAGCAGCCACGATTTTCATTGTAAGCCCTAAGGGAAGCCAATTAAATGTAGCATGACCCCCTTCCTTCCCCCGCAGTGTTTTGAAGGCATTTTGATTTACAGGAAAGCTGTGGAGGAAATACACACATTTCACAGGAGCTATGGCTTCTGAACAAACCAGGCAGAGACGATTTAGATAAAGAGTCTCCACTCTTTTTCTGTCTCTAATATGGTCCTGAATTTAGAAGATTTATCCTTTCCCTTCTCCCTGACTCTTCTGCCCTTTGAAGCTCTTAACAGCAGCTACAGCTTCTCACCCCATCCCATCCCTCTCACTGAGACTGTCACGTTTGTTTCCCACCTCCAAACAGCTCTGGATCATGCCAGCATTCGGCGCCCGGCCGCAGTTCGACAACGACAAGGAACTCAACTTCTACGGCTACTCGATGTGGGCTGCCATTGTGGACATTTGCCTGCCCTTCGGGATCTTCTACCGCATGCACGCGGTGGCCAGCCTACTGGAGGTCTACATCATGTCCTAAAAGGAAGAACACCTGCTCCATCAACCCACCTTTCCCGCCCCGGGACTGAAAGTCTGAGCGGCTGTACTGAAGGGTTTGGGGGTTGCATGCATCTCAAGCCCTAGCGATGACAGGGCATTACTGCACCGCCGTGGAAATAACCCACTCATAGTCCCAGATGTTGTTTTCTACTCATGTATGAGTGCGCGTGTTTGATTTCAATTATTGCTTTAAATTCTAAGGCTTTTAGAAAAGTGGAACGTGTACAAAGTAGGGCAATGAAAACCACGTGCAGTTCATTTAAATCGATACCCCTTCCTCCTAAGGGCCTGATCCTGCCGCCTGCTCCCAATGTCATTGACTTCATTCTCCCAGGGGGCACTCGGTACCTTGTCAGAGCCCATCTATGTGCAGGCTGAATCCCGTTCGCTTTAAGAGATCCATTGGCTTCAATGACATAACTCAGGTGCGCAAGGCAAATGGGACACAAAGCTACATCCCACCGCTGGGAGAGCCATTGCAAAGGAGAAGAATCAAGCTCACAGACATGAAAACTGAACTGGTGGATGTTGAAGGCTTTTGGAATCGCATTAGAATTCTCTTCTCCCCACTATCCGACCACAGTCCTGACGGCTTTGCAATACTGTCTTTGATCACATCCCCTTTCTCCTCATTGAGACTGTATAGCTGCTGATCAGCCAAGGCCCAGAATGACTGAAAGCATCCTTATTCCGGACAGCACCTACTCGTGTGCTGAATTCCCACTGAAGCCAACGGGCTCTTAGCACATGGTTAAGTGCAGTCCTGAATAGGAATAGACTTAAGCACGTGCTTAAGGTCTTTCCTGAATCAGGGCCGACGGTTAATTCTATTACAAGAATTAAAAGGATTTTTTAAATAGTTTAATGATTTTTTAAAAAACATATGAACTTATTTTATATAAAAAAATTATTTATTGATTTTCAGTGTAATAATGAATGGCTAAATGTTCACAGTGCCACACAATGCACACATTGGAGATCCAATTCATTCTACAGGCCAGATTTCCTGACCTTAGATGAACACACAGGGCTGCCAGTGATTTCATTTGGAGACCTGTGCATCAGAGAGTGGAACTGATCCATATGGTATCTGCCTAACCTGAAGCAAGCCTCATGAACTCTAAACACGCCATGCTTCGTTTGGCTGGTGCATATAAGTATCAGCAAATGAGTCAACATGGCACAGCTCAATGTCTCTCTCTTACAAAGTTATGTTTGTAAGAAAGAAAGAAATTTCATTGTACTGAAGAGGAAAATCGCAGAGCTGATGAAAATTAGCAATCATTTCCTGAGGCTATTTGTATATTTCTCAAATAAAAGAATAAATGAAAATCATATTACTTTACTGAGCAGAGTTTATTTTTCACCAGCCAGCTAGAGTAACGTGTAGGTTCGGTCCATGGAACACCAGAGTGAGAGGGAAAAACAAAGATTTTGAGGTGGTTGAAATATTTTGCCCCAAAAAAGAGTTCACATTTCAACAATTCATAGATTTTAAGGCCAAAAGAGACCATTAGAGCATCTAGTCTGACCTGCTGTATATTGCAGGCCATAGAATTTCACCATTTACCTCTCTATTGAGTCCATTAACTTGTGTTTCACAAAAGCTTATCTTCCAGAAAGGTGTGCAGTCTTGATCTGAAGACATCAAGAGAGATAATTCACCTCTCCCCTCGGTAGTTTGTGCCAATGGTTAATCACCCTCACTGGTTAAAATATGTGCCTTATTTCTAATTTGAATTTGTTTGGCTTTAACTTCCAGCCATTGGATGCTTTTCTTTTAGTTTTTTTATTAAGGCAAAGCTACACTAAAATGTTAGCCTACTACATCATATATTACATATTCAGGATCAGGTTAATATTCAAAGAACCTGGCTAAAGATTCTGACTTGCTGGCTGGGGATCCCTCTTCTAAATACCCTTCCTCTTTTTAGTTCTCCTCTTGTGTATGTCCTTGGTGTGAAAGCTTTTCCATTACAAGAACAGTCTGTATTTTACTATACCACAATTCCATAGGGTGGAGGTGTCACATTTTCCCAATAATTTGCAATACAGCGTCTAGCTGCTAAGAGTGAAAATGAATGTCATTTGTTGTTCGGTTTAAAATCCTAGATCATTAAGCAAGCAGGTCAAGGAGGGATCTCCCAGTCATTGGTTCTTGTAATGCCTTTCTCCACTAGACTCAAAGCCCATTAGAACTTTTTTTAAGACCAGCTCTTCAGAGGTTACAAATTAACATGTAAGAGAAATAAGTGAATGAACTAGGAACTGGCTGGACAAAAAAAACCTAGCCAGAATCTTAAGTTCTCCCTCTGAAGAATTTACTCCTGCTGGTGAATTGTACTTTCCTTATTATTTGCCTTCAGAACATGTTACCCTCTGTCAAGTTTACAGGACTAGCTATAACTCTGATCCCTCTCTGGTCTCTCCAAGTCCACCCCCACAGGAATCGGGACCCAGGTTTTCCGCTCTCTTTGGGCTACAGAACCCTGTGCATCAACTGTACTTACCCAACAGGCCCGACTGAGTTCAGGTACTTGCATTTCTTCCCTTCAGGAATTGCCACCAGTGGTGTATAGACTTAAAACAAATGTATTGTTGATTTTAACCACAGGAACACAACGCACAACATAAGAGAAAAAGGATTTTAAAACAAAAGGTCTTCACACATCTATCTTAACTACAGTCCTAGACACTGCCAGACCCTAACCTCTGAAGACCTGGATCTCAGCCTCCAAAGCTCTCCTACCCCTTGAGCGAGTGCCTGTCTTTTCAAACCCCTCCTGGCTCCTTTGTTGCGGTTTCCCAGGCTTGGACTGCTGGCCAAAACCTGTCTGCTTAGTCTGCTGCAGGGGGTCAAGCCAGGGCATCAAAACTCAAAGTAGTGGCTCTTGAATAGGCTCTCAAGTAGAGCTGGGCAAAATTTTTCCAACAAATCTTTTTCTCAGCCAGAAATGCAGGTTTGGGTGGACCAAAATGTTTCACAAATGTGTGTCAAATTAGTCAGATTGTTTCAGTCGGAAAAAAAGTCTGGAAAAGTCAAAACGTTCCATTTGGACATTTTTGAAATGAAACCTTTTGACCTTCTGATTCAGAACAACTTTGTTTCAACTCAGACTTCATTTTTATTTAAAAATAATAATAAAAAGGTTAGAAAACCCTCCAAATCAAACCTTTTCATTCAGCCCAAAGCAAATAAACATTCAACTTTTTTGGTTCACCAAAAAATTTGGAAAAAAAAAGTCATTCAGGTTGACCCAAAATGAATTTTTTTTCTCTCATAGTTTCAGTTCTGCCACCAAACCAAAAAATTAGTTATTTGTACAGCTCTACTCCAGTGTTTGCTTGAGAAGGAGATCTCGGAACCCACCTCCTTCCTGAGTGTGGGCAAAGGCTGTTTGTGGCTGAGATAAGTCTGTTTTATTGCCAATTGTTGGCCACTATTGTCTGCTATTCAATTGTGTTAATATGTCTAGCTATAAACAATGATAGGTGTGTTATTAACGCAAGATTTTTAAAGCCCATCTTCCCTTTTTGAGCCCACAGTCAGGCAGCTGTCCGAATATGACATTTGCACCTATGTATAATTCTGTGTGTAAAAAAATAAAATAAAGTCCAGGTAGAGAGCAGGTAGAAAATCTCTAAATATATAATTCTGGGCTCTCACGTATAAGAGAACCAAAAAAAACAAAACCTCTTTCCCATAATGAATTGGTAAAGGTTTATTTAATGCTCAAAGGGATTTTTACAAGCATTGATGGGCATCAAACTGCACTGTCTAGCCAGTTCAGAAGACACTCTGCCTGCAGGCAAAGCCAGAGTCTCTGCCCAATTAGTTAAACACAGGCTCAGTTTAGCACATCAGTTGCAACTCACAATCATGTGTAAACCTTTCACTGGCCACAAGCCCTTCTAGCCAATACGAATCCAGAAACTCACTCCAGAACTCTAAGGTAGCTCAACTGAATACGACCGTGAGACAATTAACCCTTCAATCAATATTTTGTTGCAGCCAGAACAGTGAAAAGGATCAGTAATGGATTCCACCCCCAATGATGATTTTTTCATGGCAAATCAAAATATTTGATACATGAAGATATTTATACATTCCCCATTAGTGACAGAGCACCTCACAATCTTTCAGTATTTACCCTCACACAATCCCTGTGAGGTGGAGCACACTATTTTACAGAGGAGAAACTGAGGCACCGGGTGGCTGAGTGACTTGTTAAGATCACGCAGGAAGTCTGTGGCAGGGCAGAGACTTATACCTAGGTCTCCTGACCAGCATCTTAACCTCTGGACCAGCCTTTTTTTCATGGTATCTCCAAATACAGCCATTTTGGAATGACCAGAAATCAGATCTCCATTAGGGGCTGCAGCACCTGGCAGCATAGATGGGAGATAACCAAATGTCTGCATGGGACACAAACCAAACAACTATCACATCAAACAAAGCAATTATGAGAGCTGCAGGGAACAGAGAAAAAGCTGGAGCCTCACCCTTACGGTTCAGTTGCTAAATGCAGAGTAAAAGGAGCCTGGTTTTCAGTGGTGCTGAGCACCAGCGCACTCCCATTGGTGTCAGTGGGGTTTGCGGGAGCTCAGCACCTCTTAGAAGAAGGCCACTGTTTAGCCTGAATTTGGGTTGAGGAGCCCAGGTTCACCCGAGTTTCAGTTTGGATCTGGATTTCACAGCTGGGCCCTCCCCTGTTCACAGGCCAAACCAGCTCCAGTTCTAGACAACCCTGAACTCCATCCAGATGCAGAGCTGGGTTTTACAGCTTTGGCCGGTTCTACCCAAACCTGAAAGTCCCAGCCAGGTCTAATACAAATCCAGGTGTCAGGAGAGGACATGAGTCTCCCCTGAGCCATCAAACACACAAAAGCCAGGACCTTTCACCATGTAAGTACACAGAGGGAACCAATCTAAGAAAGAGATGGAGATAAGAAATCGCTTTATGGCAGGTGAACAATAGGGAGAGGAAGAGGCTGTGATTAGGGCCTGACCTGAGCCGTGGTGTCGTGGATACAGCGAATCTGTCCCTCTTCCCTGATTTCTGAACCATTCCTTGTTTCCTAGGTCAGGTTTTGATTTAGTTGAAGGTGAGGCAGCAGGAGGGGGAGATAATCACAACAGCTCAGCAGCTGGGTGGGAGACGTGTCCAGTCCACTGGCCACGGAAGAGGTCGCTGCTCAGTGCACGCAGGGAGCGGGGAGTTGTCAGGTGTGAAGTTTGGGAGAGTGGGGTTGGGGCAGGGTGCTTGTGGAGGGCTGAGGGGTTGGATGTTTGCTGGGAAGGGGGTTTCCGCTTGGAGGGGAGTTCACCAAAGGGCTGTCGGTGGGTGGATTCAGCTGCTTGTGGTGGGGGAGAGGCCAGGTTGGGTCTTTGCTGAGGGGTGGGGAAATCAGGCTGGCTGCTTGCTTGTGGACAGGTGGGAGCCAGAGGTGAGACCTGGTTCTTGTTGAGGACTGGCTGGGCGGGAAGAGGAGCAACTCCAACACTGGGCCATTGCCCCTTCATTTTTGCTCACTAAGGTGGTTAGCTCCCCCGCCTTCGGCTGCAGCGAAGGGAAGGGTGCATGGAGAGTTCTCTGGGGAAAATGGCACATAATCAGAGCTTCTCAATTACCTTATCACACCAGACTCTCAACTGCCAATTAGCTCCACACTATCTGTGATGGGGAAGGGTGTGGGGCTGTACTCTGGAGCGTATTAGGCAACAGGCATTCCACAGAACCTTGTTGGACAAACACCAGAGCACGGTGGCCTCCTACTGCCTTGGCTTGGATTTACAGTTTGACTAGGCAGATACTCTCAGTGACAAGGCAGATACTCTCAGAGACAGCCTGTAACCTTATTCATGCTGAGCGCACAAAGAAAGCTGTTAATCAAAATGCTGCAGATAATGGAGGGGAAGAGGTTATTTCTGGTATTAATGACTTTGATTCAGCCCGGGAGCAAAGAAAGCCATCTCTATGCTGGAAAACTGCACCTGTTTAATTAAAATGGATTTAAAACCTGACCTCGTTAATCTGGTGCAACCCCCAAAGTAGACGCACTTAAGTTGGTTTAACCCTGGCTTGTATCGAGTCAACTTGCATCAATACATTTGAAAACTGGAAGAGCTATAGTTGAAGAGAGGTGCTTTTCAGCATCTGCAAGGCCAGAATCTCAGGGTTAAGCAAAGCTGAACCAGTTGGGTTTCGGGGTTTGTAAACTTCCAGCACTTTTCAAGCGTTGAGTTTCATGAACCACTTTCGAATACCGTAAAACTTTTTTTTAAAACCTTCAATTATTATTCCTCAAGGGAACTTTATTTACTTCTTTTCCTTCCCAGGGAGTGTTCAGATCTGGGGGGTTGATCTGGTCTATTTGAGTGGTTGATGACCCGGTTCCAATCCCTATCCAGGTTTCCCCAAAGCTGTGGGGAGGGCGGGATTTGGAGCTCTGCTTCTAAAGGTAGAATCTAGGATTTCAGCAAAGCCAATTCCCGTTTCCCTGCCCATGAGATACCCACACCCAACTGCAGAAAACCTAAGCCTGCGGTTTTAAAATCCACAGGAGGGCTCCCAATATTGCACCAAGTGCTCTGGGAAGAAGATTCTGGGTTTGTTATTATCCTGTATGGAAATCTGTTTTTTCTGTTAAATATATAGGCTACCAAATGGTATCTTTGAGTAGCCCAGTGGCCTGCTATGCTTTAAAATGGACATTAGGAAAGGAGCTTGATTACCTATCTAAAATGTTGATTGCCCATACATAAGACATGCCATACCAGAACAGACAGTGGTCCATCTAGCCCTGTATCCTGCTCTGGCAGAGGCCAGTACCAGATGCTTCAGAGGTAAGTGCAGGAAACTGTGTAGTGGATTATTATGAAATAACCTGTTGATTGGGGAAATTTCTTCCTACTCCCACCTCCCCATCAGTTACTGGCTGGCTTATGCCATGAAGCATGATGGTTTATAACATGGAATAATACCTTAAAACGCCATTCCTAGGACAGAACTTTGGGGCACTTCCACCCTTGACTTTTTGACAAATAAATAATTCCTGTCCTTGTTTTCTGTGCCTTAGTCAGTTTCTGATCCAGGACAGTACTTTGCATCTCACCCCATAGTTCCTTCCTTTCCTTATCAGTCTCTTGGGAGGGACTTTGTGACTCAGAACTCAAGCATGTTGTAAAAGTGACAACCCCAGAGCTGCAACGCTACTGTTTCTGTTCTTAATAACCTCTCTCCCAGAGTCGTTTCACCTCTAGCTGCACCCCATACATTGCACTTGGAGTTTCAGGGAACACAAACTCAGCTAAGAACAGCCCAGGATTGTTCCTGGCTTCCAACCAAAACCAGAAGTCCGCGCGAATTTGCCAAAAATATTCCAGTGGTCTAAAGAAACTCACCTTCAGTGGGGCTGGCAGCATACAGCAGGCTGAGAACAAGCGTTGTACAGCTCAGATCAAGATGAGCCCAAAGCACACTTGAGGATCTGAACACCCCAAAATTTTGTGCTATTGGAAATTCAGATCTGGTTCTGAATTCCTCCTTTGGAGCCCATCTCTCATGTCAGGCAGTGATACAGGTAACTTAATCTTCAGGTACTCCTGTGGTTTGGTTTGGAGATGCACCTAAGAGTTTGCATGTTTATCTGATCATATGTCTAGCCATACTGTGCTACACACTTCTCCTGACCACCATCTCCCAAGATTCATCACCTCTTCTGCTTCTGGCAAGGTTGGAAATACCTTGAGACCATTTTTTCCCATTCTGAGCCAGAACCTCAGCTGGTACAAATTGATATAGCTCCATTGATTTGAAGCTGAGGATCTGGCTGTGTATCCCAACCTTTCCGCTTCCGGAACCCAAGAGAACAGCTCAGAGACGTGCAAACAGCACAACCATGTCTCTAAAAACCCTCAGACTTTGCAGACTCAGGTAAAACAAGTCCTGGATCCAAACTCACCTGGTTTTGGTATCACCTAAGAAAAAGCCACCTCCCTTTTGGCCTGTTTCTACAGAGAGGCTTGGAGAAAATGAAAAATGGTGGTGGGGGTGAAAAGAGATCCAAACTTTTTTTTCAAAACCAGTTCAGCTGAGGTTCATTCTGAGACCGGGGAGAAAGTTCCGGTTGTTTTAGCCAGCCCAGTTTGCCCATCATCCCCCACCTGGAGCTCCCTTGAGTGCGCCAGTGAGGGAGAAGTGACTTTCAGACACCGTGGAGCTTCAAAATGCATTAGTCATATGGGCTTGCAGTTTTCACCAGTCAGCACATCCTGTGTAGAGAACTAACAGGCAGTTGACATGGGCTGGCCAGGGTCGATTCCTATTGGCTGCCCTCTGCCGAGCTAATGAGCCTCTCAGCGAGGTCATTAATATAATGACAATAATATTCCAAAAGTAAACAGGCAAAAATCAATGTGCTGTGAGAGCCCAGGTTCCACTTTCCAGTTGGCAGCCCTTGCCTGCCTGTCGCAGCTCTTTAGAGAAGCCTGGAGAGGGCCGGGGCTGAACGGCAGTCATTGCGGGGCGGGGGGTGATTTTAGCTTTGCGTGCCTGGAGAATGTAAAACGGGTCCCACCAGTTGCTGCTTCCACCCTGCGGATCTCACCAGCCGTGTGGAGGTAAGAACGTAATAGAGAGCTCTGGCCAGTATGGACACCTCTTCTCGGCTTCTCTTTTCTCTGGGTCATTCCTGGGAATCGGCAGAAAGGTTGGACGTGGTCCTGCACTTCCTGCCGGGTCCCTTTTCTGCTGGCTTGGGGAATCCTCTCCAGCAGGATGGATGTATTTTGATACTGTTATTCTGGACGTAGTTCCAGTTAGGAAGTGTCTCCGCCCCGTCTCTCCCTAACACCCCTTGCTCTACGGATCACCCCCTGAGGGAGTGAGGGTGGGATTAGCACCAGCTGCTGAAATTTGGCTCTGAGACTATGTCCTTTCTAAGGATGCCTGGGTCTGGGACCGCGTACCCCCCCCACAAGCCAGGGGGGATTTATCATCACCCTGATAAAGTGGGGAGAGGGAGGTTCTGGCATTTCCACCCCCCTGACAAAGTAAGGGGTTGGGTTTGTCTTCTATCGCTATGGATCCCTTTCGATCAGAATGAGATTTGTCCAGTGAGCAAGCCCCTGATTGCCCAGGGATCTGCTTTCCCCTGGTGTATTTAAGCTGCCTGGAGCAGCTGAATCAGCCTGGGTCCATTGCTTGGAAGAGACTTCACATGTGTATAAATTACCCCACTAACAGAGCAAATCATGCTGGATCTTTTAGTATCTAGCCGGGTCTTTTCACCGGCTTTGAACAGAACGTTTTCTTAGCTCTCAAGGGCTGCATCATAAGAACTCATTTAAGCACCATTTTAAACATAATTCCCATTTATGGACTGCATTGTCTCTGTCTCGGTGGCTGTTGTTCTCCCACAATTCTTGCTGTAAACTCCAGCTAGATCCAAACTGAAAAGTTCCCCGAAGTTTGGGCACGCTTAGACCTGTGGGTGTTGATTTGGGCCCTTCTCTGTTCAAAATTGACCATCTTCTAGGGACAAGCTCCAGGTATTTATTCTACCATCTCCCACTGCATTTCGAGGGGGGAGTGAGAAGAGTCTTCCAGCTCTGCCCCCTCCCTGAGATATGACTTGGGGGTGGGATGGGGGGAGAGGGCAGTCAGGATCTTTTGTTGACAAACTGGTGCAGGCCCGGGAAAGTCTCACACATCTTTGAAATGTGCTTCATGCTCCTCAGACACATGCAGGCTGGTTGTCTCATGCATTCAATAAGAATAGCATGGTGTAATTGTTGGCAGAGAAGGGCCTCAGTCGAAATCTCACAACCAGATAACCCTGAACTTTGGAGAAGTTCTGATCTGGATCCAAACTTTGCGGCTGATCTAGATACTTATCATGAAACAAGCTGAAAAGCTGGATGCAGAGGTGGACTAGGAAGAAGTCTGGGGAGCAGGGTGTGAATAGTGCTGCCTGTCTTTGGTACCCCACCCCAATGCCTAAAGGTACCTTAATCAACAACAAAAACTTCAGCTGGCCGCACAGTTCTTCCAAGCACATGTGATGGTCACATGGGAGTATCCAGACTTGACAAAGGGCCAGGATCACACATGCAGAATGCAAAGGATAATGCATGGAACATGCCAAACTGCCTTTAACCAGACATCTGTTTTCATCTTTCCTTCATTCTGGGGGGGATCTTTGCTGGTAAGGGTGAGGCCACTTTTAACATCTGACCCTACAGCTGAGAGGGTCTGGCCGTGAGCCGTTTCCTCCTTCTCTGATCCCGCTGCCCGAAAGGAAAGATGAAATCCTCCCGCAAGCTGCAAAGCATGCACAAGGGGCAGAGGCCCCAAATAAGGAGGGTCCCCAGGGGCACTTGCTTTTCTTGCACTCAAGGCTTGTCCTGGGAGGATTTATGTAGATAAATTGTGCCAGGGACTAAACTGAGACCACCAAACTCGTCTCACATGTGACTTTTTCTCCATGTGAAGCCAAGTGGCTCAGTATGTTAACAGCAGCAGCCCCAACATCCTTTCCATCGGTGCTCTTATTAATCTCCATTTGTTTAACCATGCAGGGGATCCCAGCGTGAACTCTTCTTCTGACCAGACAGCAGAAAATCGTGGCTGCTGAGACATGGCTGGCAAGGAAGCTGCACAGCAGAGGCACCTTAACCAGGATACTGATGGTGAAGAGTCAGTGTCAGAGCAGCCCGAAGCCTGGAAGATCCACTACGAGAAGTCCTGGCTGCACCGGGGCTGCTCCTCTCTGCTCCACAATGACAAGCAGGCTCGGAAGGCCGGGCAGCTGTTCTCGGGGCTGCTGGCCATGAACGTGGTGTTTCTGGGCTGCGCCTTCATAAGCAGCATGGTTTTCAACAGGGTGGCAATTACCTGCCGCGACGTCGGGATCTTCCTCTCCATCCTCAAGATCCTGTCGCTCTGCTGGATCATTTACTACTTGCTGTATACCAGCAGGAAGCCCCATGCGGTGCTGTACAGGGACTCCCATGCCGGGCCAGTCTGGGTGCAGGGTAAGTGGTGCACACAACCCTCTTACCTTTGTTCAGTGCCTCGCACTCAGACCACTTTACACACAAAGGATCACTTCACCCACCATCAAAATGCTGCCACCTCTGGCATGGCAACCCAGCATTTCCTACCGGTTAGCGCGCAGGGAATGAGGCGATCTGGCCTGTCTCAAGCTGTAACCTTGGGCAAGTCACTTCATCTCTTCCCCACCCCCTTTCACCTCCATGTCTCAGTTTCCCCATCTGAATGACTAGGGTCATACGACTTCCCTGCCTCACATGGGTGCTGCGAGACTTCAGGTCCTGGATGATGGTCAACTGCTTTGAGACCCTCTGATGAAAAGGGAAGTGGAAAGTGCCAGGACTGTTGTTCTAAGACAGCCCCGGGCCAGGAGCCCAAGACTCCTGCATGCAGCTGGAGCTCCGGAAGGCATTCAGGACAGCAGAGTGTAACTGTCCACCTTGGAATTTATCCAGGAAACTAACCACATCATCTTTCCTCTTGCAAAGTGAGAGCCTGGGGACCTCACAGGTGTCTACACTGCAACTCAACACCTGCAGCTGCCTGGGCTAGCAGCGCCACAGGGCTGTAAGATTGCGGTGTAGATGTTCAGGCTCCGGCTGGAACCCAGGGTCTGGGACTCTCCCCACTCACAGGGTCTATGCTGCAATTTTATAGCCTCGTCGCCTGAACCCGAATCAGCTGCAGGTGTTTCATTGCAGTGTAGACCTACCTTTAGTGATCACAAAGGGGACAGACACCATTACCTCTAACAGCACTTTTTGCAGCAGAGGACTGTCCTCCCCTTCGTGCCATGCTGGCGCACTGGCTCATACGGATTCAAAAGGAAGATTTCTGCTTAGCGAATCCCCTTCTTGCAGCACCGGGGTTTTCCTCGTGGAGCTCCCAGCCAAGTCCTGACCAGGCCCAGTCCACTTTAGCTTATAAAATGACACCTCCAAATTGCTCTGTCCTTGGTTTATTAGGACGTTTTAATTAGTGCACAAGCTCAGGAATAAAATGAAGCACTAAGGGCCAGATTTTCAAAGGGTATTTAGGCGCTTAAAGATGCAGTTAGGTGCCTAGGGGGTTCCTTAGAAGCCCGTACCTGAGTTCGACACCTACCTCCCCTTGATTTCAATGGGAGTTAAGCACGTTAGGTTGAAATCAGTGGGAGCGAGGGGCCAAGCTAGAGCTGGGAGACAATTTTTGGCCAAATAATTTAGTTGATTTGCCAAAAAATGCGGTTTGGCTGAAGCTATTTGCAAAATTGAGTCAAATTTGGCACGTAGTTCTGGAAGGAAAACACCGTCCACATGTTGTGTTGCACCGTGAACTTGAAACAAAAACATTAAAAAAAAATTTTTTTTGGTTCACCCACCAAACTGAAAACTCAGTTCTTCACTCAGCTCTCCACCAGTGCTGCTGAGAAGCCCAGTAGGGGCATCCTTAAACACCTAAACAGCTTTGAAAATTTGACCCTCAAAGCTTTACTGAGCAATATCCAGCGCAGCTAGATTTCCACACAGAAATCCTCACTCCCAGTGACCTAGTCTCTACTGCTCAGGGCCGGCGCCAGCGTTTTTGCCGCCGACCCCAGAGGCGGAGTGATGGTGCGGCCACCGTATTGCCGCCGGCGACAGAAGAAGAGTCGAATTCCCGCCACCATCGAGGGTGGATTGCCGCCCCAGAGCCGGGCCTCCTGCCGCCCCCCCCCCCACACACACACACGCACACGCACACATGTAGTCCAGGCAAATGGCATGCATTGTTCAAGTAGCTTCATTAGAGACTGAGCCAGTATTGCCAAACCCAAATGTTCAAAAACCGGGATTCAGAGTTCCCCCCCTCCCCAAACAATCACGGGATTTCCAAATTTTCCCAAATTTCAGGGCACCTGGATCCAGGATTTGAATTCAAGCCCACCCCCCAAGTCCCAAAACTAGAACTCTCCCAGCCCCCCCAAGCGCAGGGAGCATGAAAGCAGATGTGGTGATGGTTACTAAACCTGCACCAGTTTCAGCTTACTCCATGTATGGACCCTTGCTCATTTGGTTCGCTGATGGTTTTGCTGTTTGGACAGGGTCTCTAGTGCTATTTGGAATCTGTGCCATCTTCCTGCATGTGTTCAAGATTGGATACGACATCAGCCTCATACATTGCAAATCCCAACTGGAAATCCTGTTCCTGTGCATAGACATCATCTTTGTTTGCATTCAGGTATGGAACGTCATCTTCTCTGGAATCCAGTCCCTCTGCCGTATAGCTGGGAGGCAGGGAAGGGAGGGAGAGATCAGAGGTAGGGGTTTCTTGTTAAAGGTATTTTTAGTATCAGTTATTGTTTTAAATACCAAACCACATACAGTGCCCGTACACGTGGCACAAACAGTGCTCAAAGACATAAAAGTAAAATGAAATCATTACTGTGATAAAAACAATAAATCTATCATGGAATTTAGCAGAAATTCCCCTACTTCCTTCTGCAAAGTCAGTAAAGAGACAGAGATAAGTGAAAATCTGGTATATTGCCCCTCAACAGCCCAGACAGCTGTCTCTGTACCGATGTCCCCCAGGAAGCTTTTCCATTTGAAATCACGATTTCTCTCTGTTAGCAATGGCCAAACCCCAATGGCAAAATCAATTTCCCATTTAAATGATTTAGACATGCTTTGCAACCAGAAGTTCTGTAAACTATGACATTTCTCTGACCTAAACCATATATGCAAATTCCCCAGATTCTTTGAGAAGCAAACTCCTGTGCCTAGCAGAGCAAAAGGAAATATAGTTTCAAGTCTCTCTTTTAGGATTAGATTCGTACATACATGCGCCCTCACATTCACACATGTATACAGTTGCACGTTAGCCAGACCTATGGTACATCTATGCTGCATGCTTCCTTCGGCGGGCGTATCCCCCCTAGCATGGGTCTAAGTAGCAGGGTAGACGGTGAGGCACGGCTTAGGCACGTAAAGACACCCCTGAAGGGTGCGGGGACATATGTGAGTACAAACCCTACACTTTCTCTACTCTGCCTCCCTGTTTACACTGCAATTTTTAGCAGTGGAGTGTCTGCTGCCTCCCTACTGCTGGAGTCTTTCCCCGCTGCAGGGAAAGACTCTGGCAGCAGGGAAAGGCTCCGGCCAGGGGGTTTCCAAGTTGCTTCCCCCGCACCAGAGCCTTTCCTCCCACCAGTGAAAGGCTTTGGCAGCAGGGAGCTGCTGAAGCCTTCTTCCACTGCCTTCCCACTGCCAGAGGCTTCCGCTGATGCATGTTGGCCACACTGTAGTAGTCTGCAACACATCCCTGCTTTTCACTGGGCATGTAGCTACACATACACCACATGCCGCCAGCACTGGTGTGTAGTGTAGATGTAGCCAGATATGTTCCCCCCCCACACACATATTAATAGGTATTCTGCACATGGTATTAATACTGCGTATGTTGTATTAAATATGAATGTGGGACAGTTCTGCTAACTAACTCGTATTCGGCTCACTTCTATCATGCTATCTATCTATCCCATAATACTCCACAAATCTAAACGTCGCTTTTGGCATTAGCAAATAGGGAACCTGTCAAGGACAAGATACACGAATGGTGTGTCCTAGTACAGGCTGTATTGTGACTTCACGGCCCCTCCTAGCATCTGGAATGTGGGATCCAAAACAAAAGATAAGGCAGGAAGAAGTTAATACAGAACAACAAGGTAAAAAGCTAATTGGAGGATTTTAGTCTTGGGTGATGTATAAAGTGATCTTAGTTTGTAAACCACCAGACTATAAATATGGCCAATTTAAATGCCTACTTCAGAGCATCCCTTCTGTGTAAGATGAACTGCAGGCTGCCAGAGAGCCGCTTCCTGGAGAGAGCAGAGCAATAGGTATTAAATGGCTAAGCTTGGTTATTTGGTCTCTTGAATATTATTTCAAACATCAAACCACAAGTGGAGTCAAACAGCTGACTGCACTTTAGACAGTACGTTTGCCCACATGCAGATGCTGCAAAATGGATGCCTTTGCACACATAAGCTCAAGCACTCCTGCACCCATTCACACACAGAGTCACAAGCATTCCCACTCAGACGCTTGCATTTGCACAGGCTCCCGCTCCCGCACGTCTTTGCACACATGCCTGATGCCAGGTTTACGATAGGTTCATTTGATTGTTTCTGTTGCTTTCAGATATACCTTTTATGGCGTCACTGTAAGGACTGTACCCAAGTGCACCACAACCTCACCAGGTAGGACGAGAGAAGGAGGGGCCTTGTTTAATAGCCCTTCATGTTACTTTGAACTCTCCCATACCAGTCCTTTCTGACTCCACTTTCCCTTCCTCAGCGGCCCTCCCATGAGCGCCTTATAATCTGCATTTCAGCTTTAAAGATCTTTGTTTCTTAAAACTGAAGGATTTTATATTTAAAAGCAAGGCAGATCAATTTGTCCCTCTTCCAAATGGGCCTCGGATGGGCTTTGCCCTCTGAGTCATCTTCTTGTTTGGTCTGTGTGGCATCAGCCGGTTTGATTTCCTAATCCCATCTCCAGTCCACTTGAATTTCCCCAGTGGAGGATAATGACCTAGTCAGCATGAATAGGAGGTTGTAGATTACAGTGGAGAAGCGCAATCCTTGCAGATAGACGTATACAACTGCAGCACACACATTAGAGCTGACATCCATGCCCGTGCTGGGGGCCAGCAGGATTACTGCCAATTCCACCGAGCAGGAAAATTCATCGTTAAAGGATGAGAGATTTCACAAACCAACCCCCAACCTCAAGAATCTTTCTACTACATGTGCTTGCTGAGGCACTAGGTTTTGACTTGACCTCGCCCATTTTCATTACGTCTACATGGGTTAGCTAGCTTTCTTCTCGCCATCACATGTTCCTGTGACAGCTGCAAGCCCCAATGGGCACAGTTCGCCACTGGTTTAAGAGTTCAGTTGTAAGTCTAGTGCACGTGAGAACCTGTGCCAATTACTGCAAGTGGGAATGGCTCTGACTGTGCAGGAATGGGTGTGCTTATGTGTGCAAATACATGAGTGTGCATGCACGAGTGTATGCGTAAGCACAGGTGTGGGTGGGTGTGCCCATGTGAGTCCAGGTGGTACCATACAGGATGGAGAATGTGTGTGCGCCATAAAGCAAGGAGGAGCTAAGGGCAAAAGACCATAAGAGACGCTCTCAGGTGACACATTGTAAAAGTGCTCTCCCCCTTTTACAGATGTGGGCTGATGCTGACCATGGCCACAGATCTCCTCCTCTGGCTGTTAGCGGTGACCAACGACTCTGTTCACAGGGAAATTGAATCTGCACTCAAAGGTCTTGTGTAGAATTTTCCAGATATGGCTCACTCTTCACTGCTTCTTAATAGGGTGACCAGATGTCCCGTTTTTTGCAACTTTTTCTTATATAGGCGCCTATTGCCCCCCACCCCTTGTCCCATTTTTTCCACAGTTGTTGTCTGGTCACCCTACATCTTAATAGCAACAGGTAGGTAGGTAGGATGGAGAATCCATGAGGTCAGCACTAGCCCTTGGCCCCAGCCATTCAGTTTTCTGGATCATCTCCACGGGGATGCATGTCTTCACTAAAGCACAAGGAGTTGGTGTCTGTTTTTCCGGGAAAAGAGGAAGTTTTGCTTAGCTATAGGTTGAGGTCGCCCATAGAGATCTAGATTTTTTTGAATGATTTGTACTGCAGTTTGAGGGTCATTTGGAACGTGATGATTTGCCTGGAAAGCTATTTAGCCACTAAAATTTGGAGATAAAGAGATCTCCTGGGAGAACATCTAGCTAGGGAAGGAAAGAGAATACATGTTACACACAGGGCAAGGTCTACATGTAGTCATGGTCGGGACTGGGTCCGGTCTCTCCTTCCCGAGAGAGAGGGAGAGAGATCCCCATCAGTTCCCTACGTAACTAATTCATCATGACACAGCAGAAACCTCAAATCCTCAGGTAGATGTTGTAGACCTTTACCAGGGGGTCTTAACCTCCCAGATGCATGTGAAGAGAGTTTAGTGGATTGAGCAGGGAGACAGGAACCAGACAAGCCTTAGCACTGATCCTGGCTTTGCCACTGGCATGCTGTGTGGCCTTGGATAGGTGACTTCACCTGTCTGTGTCTTGTACAAATGGAGAAACTAATATTACCCCTCTTCCAGGGTGGACTGGGAGGTCTGATTAGTTGAGCATGGGAAGGGCAAAGTGTTATTATACTGAACACCTCCTCCCCCCAGTCCTAAAGGCTCACTTGGCTTCATGCAGATCGTTAGGCTTTCTGGGGCAGGCAGGTATGTAGGAACTCACTGCAGGTAGCCAGGAAATAGTCAAAAAAACTTCCCAGGCTACTCGTGCCTCCCAAATGACCCCCTTCCTCTTCCCTCACTCCAGGCAACAAGAACAGCTCATGCACGTGTCCAAACACAACAGCCTGCCGCATCTTCCAGAAGGGCTACATCCTGCTGTACCCCTTCAACATGGAATACTGCCTCATCGGCAGCTCCATGCTGTTCGTCATGTGGAAGAACGTGGGTAGGCACATCCCTCCCCAACAGGCCATTCACGCCAAGCCCAAGTTCAAGCTCCGTGGCGTCTTTTACGGGCTGGTGCTGGGCATATCTGCATTGTTGCTTGGGATCTGCATCTTCCTGACCTACCAGATCCAGGCTACCAGCTCAGCGCCTAACCAGGAGACCTTTGTGATGTATTATTCCTACCATGTCGTGCTTCTACCAACGATGATTGTGAGTGCCTTGGCTGGGACGGTCATCCATCGCTTGGAAGAGCGTGAGCTAGATACTCTGAAAAACCCAGCCCGAAGCTTGGATGTCATCCTGCTTATGGGAGCAGCCCTAGGCCAGATTCTCATTTCTTACTTCTCCATTGTTGCCATTGTGGCCACCAACCCCGGAGACCTGCTGAACAGACTCACCCTCACCTACGCGGTCAGCCTCATCATTCAGCACATCACGCAGAACATCTTCATTATTGAGGGGCTTCACCGGCAGCCTTTGGTGGAGGATCCTGGTGCCAACCGGGCTGGGCCCCACATACAGCACTCAGGTCCATCCAGTGAAGAAACGGCCGTGTCACACACCATCCAGGACCCCATGCCGTCCCCTGGCAATGAAGAGACGGAGGCAAAAGAAGGCGAGAAGCGTGAAGGCTGTGCCCCGAGAAGAGTTTACCCACTAGAGATACGAGAGGAGATCAGGAGGGTTTCGCATGCCAACAGCCATACCTATGGCCACCTGAACTGGAAGAGAAAAGCCCTAAAGGAGATCTCAATCTTCCTGGTCTTGTGCAACATCATAGTGAGTATCCCTCTGGAATGAGAATGAGTATACCAGAGAACACCTTGGTTCTACATTTTCTCGCTCTCACACACACACCTGTCCACTCCTACCTTCTCTTTCCTTTGAACCATCCATCCTTCCTTCATCCACATTTCCTAGGCCTGCTAGTAAACTCTTACACACCAGGACTGAGGCTCGTGCTACCATGCAGACAAGGTTTCCTGTTAGCCTCTCACTTCCTTGACCCTTTTTAAAGTGAATGACTCCAGCATGGAGGGATTTTCTGTACATGGGTCGGGGGGGAGGGGGGAAGATTTTCACAGAACGTAGGCAGCTAAAAACCCCTCAGATGCCCTGATTTTAGGTATATTAGACGTTATTAGACACATTTGGTGTTGAATATAAAGTGCCTAACGAGGAAAGTGGGAAGCACAGCGGATAGTAGTGGGTCCTTGTCATCAAGAGTCTCCAGTATTAGGACCTGTCTGCAGTGACATCTGTGCCCACATAGCCAGATACAACACATTCCCATTGAACGGAGCAGGCAGGACCTTAACCACATCCTTGAACTGTGATTAAAACTTTGGACAGAGCTATAACATTGGCTTGAGGATGCGATTAAAACTTGGGTAGTTCCCATCTGTCACGGTTACCAGGCTAGCTGTACTGCTGTCCCTTCTCAGAGTGTCTTCGAGTGCACACCCACAGGGGTCAGGCCTTTACCACTCCCCAGGTGGAATTCTGCAGTCCGCCCACGCTTAGACCAGGACCTGGGATACATCCCCCAGTACCAACTGTGACTGATTCTGCAGTGGGCTGGCCCGTGCAAGGGTGGCTCATTGGGAGCCTGTGGCAGTGTGCATTTGCAGGGAGACAGAAGCAACTTCTTCAAAACAAAGCGTGATTTATTCTGCCCCCTAAGGTACACAGTGCTAACAGAAGTAGATTTAAAGACCTACTTGCATAGTCCTTTACCCAACTTCCACCTCTCCAGCCAAAGCTCCGACAGGTCTGGCTGATTCCCCATCTCGGAGTTGGGAGAAACCGCTCATTGCTTCCAGCCTGCTTCCTCTGCCTCTGAGTGAGTCCTCTCAGCTTTTTCAGTGATACATCCTGGCCATCTTTTCTCAACTCATCCCCTTGCAAAAATCCCCCCTTTTCTGCAATGGGCACCTTTTTAACAGGCCTTTGGATGCCAGGGTTAGCCTTGGGAAGAGTAAAACATCCTAGCCTGGATGAAGTCAGCGAGGTAACTTCTGCTGCCAGCTGTTGGCCCGGCCCTTGTTATCTTAACTCCGTTGAAGCTGGGGACCTGAGAGGCTGTCAGTGTTTTACCCGGCCTGCTCAGTTCTATAACTCCCCCTTCACAGTCACCTGTGGGTTCGCTCTATGCATGCAGTCAGGCCACAATACAACAGGGAAACCGAGTCATGCAAAATAGTCATAAAAATGCTACATTTTCCAAGTTCCTCTTGCCAGATGCATGAGAAAAGCTGAACCAGGCTGTGGGGGCAACTGTGTTGTTACTAGGTCTCCAGGCGGGGTTATATTAGAGACACGGTTTTACTTGGCAGAGACTGCAGTAGTGTAAGGGGAGGAAACATCCCTCTGAGATGTCTTCTGTTAGGGAGATGACTTGCTCCATTAATCAGAGATACACCAGTGACTGCCTCAGCCAGCCCTGTGTCCATTAGGCTTTTGAGCCTACCCAGTGCCATGGACTATGCTGAATATATATAGGACAGTGATTCTCAACCAGGGGTACACGTATCCCTGGGGGTACACAGTGGTCTTCCATGGGGTACATCAACTCAGCTAGATATTTGCCTAGTTCTACAACAGGCTACATAAAAAGCATTAGCGAAGTCCGTACAAACTAACATTTCAGACAATGACTTGTTTATACCGCTCTACATACTATACACTGAAATGTAAGTATAATATTTATATTCCAATTGATTTTAGAATTATATGGTAGCAATGAGAAAGACAGCAATTTGTCAGGAATAGTGGGGCTGTGACACTTTTGTATTTTTATGTCTGATTTTGTAAGCAAACCGTCTTTAAGTGAGGTGAGACTTGGGGGGACACAAGACAAATCAGACTCCTGAAAGGGGAACAGTAGTCCGAGAAGGCTGAGAGCCACTGATATAGGACACCCTAACCTCCTCTGACCTCTGCTCTTTATAACCACCCTTCTAGCTGTGGATCATGCCCGCATTCGGGATGCACCCCACCTTCGAGAACGGACTGGAGAAGTCGTTTTACGGTTACTCCACCTGGTTTGCCATTGTGAACTTCGGCCTGCCCATGGGCGTGTTCTACAGAATGCATTCTGTCGGGGGGCTCCTGGAGGTTTATGTGTCATCCTGAACCAGGTCCAACCCTCCCTCGCCCAGTGGGGGAGGGAGAAATGGAGCTGAAACAGTAGCCATATGGGGGAGACCTGGGAACAAAGGCACAGATACTGCCAGCTCACTTTCATTTTGACTCCTCTGAGCCCTATTCCTTGCAGAGTTTCAGCTGAAAGGGAAGTTGTTTTGTGTTTTGAACATGCTGGTGTCAACTTTCTCTGTACAAAAACAAAACAATCTAGACCGGGCTGTAAAATACCTTCCTGCTCAACGGAAACAAGCTAGTGCCGGTATAATAGGTATAGGTATAATAGGACTTTAACGAGCTCCACCTTCAACCCTCTGAACATAAGAGCAGCATCATGATGCACAGACTGAAATGCACTCCACAGAACCTCTGAAATCAAGGGCAGGAACCCTATCAGCAATCTGAGGAAGAGGCCACAGAAATACCTGAAGTACATGCCCCATGGTCAAGCAAAAACAAATAAAAATGCCCACTTTTCACCTGGATGTATAAGGTTTGTATGAGCACCTTCGGAGCACGGTGTAGTAGTTAGAGCAGATCCAGGTTCTGCTCCTGATTCTGACACTAACTCTGTATGTAACCTTGGGCCAGATGCTCAAAGATATTTAGTTATTTAAGGACTTGTCTACACTTGAAATGCTACAGTGGCGCAGCTGCATCTGTGCTGATGTAGTGCTTCAGTGTAGATGCTACCTGTGCTGGCAGGAAGGGATTCCCCATTGGCATAGGTAATCCACTTCCCTGAGAGGCAGTAGCAAAGTTGACAGAATTCTTCTGCCAGCCTACAGCTGCCTACACCAGGGGTTAGGTCTATTTAACTTTGCCACTCAGGGGGGTGGATTTCTCACACCCTTGAGCGATGTAGCTGGGTCGACCTAACTTTGTAGTGTAGACCTGGCCTTACTCCCACTGAATTCAATGAGACTTGGGGCTGGTCTACACAGAAAACATACAGCGGCATAGCTACATCTCTTGGCGTGGATTTTTCGTTACGCCGACTTACCCCCGATGTAGGCCGCGTTAGGCGGACGGAAGAATTCTTCCGTTGCCCTAGCCCCCGCCTCTCAGGGAGGCAGATTAATTACCGCGACTGGGGAACCCCTCCCATCGCTGTAGGAGCGTCTACCCAGCACAGCTGGAGCACCAAAGCTGTGGTGTTGTAGTGTTTTAAGTGTAGACACGGCCTTAGGCGCCTGAATACTCTGGAGGATCTGGGCCTCTGGGATCAGTTTTCAGAAGTACTGAGCACCCACAACTCTAACTGAAGTCAAAGGGAGATATGGGCACTCAGCATCTCTCGAAATCAGGCCATAAACAGCTCTGTGCCTCTATGTCCCCATCTGTAGAATGGGAATGAAACCACTTACCCCGTTGAAGTGGGCTCAATGAACGTTCTGACAGGCATTTTGAGCGCCGCTGGTGAAAAGCGCTAGAGAAGCATTATCGTTACCACTTAGCTTAAACTTGACATTCCTCATTCCTGCTTTTTACTGAGTGTATTTCTTGTTCTTTCATGAAATGGAATCGGCTCATCCTTTTGCGCTAGTGAAGGTCACACCATTGCCTGCCGTTTTGAAAGCCTAGCTAGGGGCAGTTCCCTGGCCTGTGTTATACAGGAGGTCGGACTAGATGATCACAACGGTCCCTTCTGGCCTTGGAATCTATGAAAGCCCTAAAATAAGCTACTAATAATGCTACTGTCACCCCCAACCCCCTTTGTGCTTTCCACAGTCTGTACAGGAGGTAACAATGTGCGTTAACTTGTGTGCAAATCAGGGAGTAAAAATACACAGCACCATGTTTGATGAGAAACACATCAGGTGTTTGATTAACCAAAGGCGCTTAGGTGGGGAACTGGGATGCACAGAGGCTAGTGGTTGGCCTCTTGATCGAGGGCCTCAAGCACTGAGCTCAGTGAATAGAAATAAAGACAATTTGAACAGCCATGTTTTGCTGGTGCAGTCTTTGTTTTACCTTTTGCTCACAGAGCCTGATCTAAAGCCCACTGAAGTCATTGGAAAGACCCACCCCCATTCGTTGCAACAGGCTTTAGATCCAGGCCTTCCCAAGTACAAAGATTATATAAAGATTTAAGGGCAGGTCCCAATTTTACAATCAATCCATCTTTCTTGCTATCAAAATCCGTCATGTCACTTAACCAAGGCTGATGGATTAAAGTGCAAATACCATTACCTTCACTGCTCCCATTCCACATAAATCAGTCTAAAGAAGGGTTTGGCTAGTGTGACAGGGCAAGGCCAGATGGCTATGGAAAAGTAGTGGGAGATAGATATATTAGCTCCAGGCTAAACAAATCCCTAGTACCAGGATAAGTGAATCACCTTCTTATTTACGCACTCCCTGTCCGTGGCCCCACTAAGTCGCGGGACCTCCTGGTCAACCTCCTCCTGGCCCTGGCTAAAGTGGCCATCTATAAAACCAGGGTGAGGAGGTTGGCCGATGGAGTCTCCTGCGACTGCGGGGCCTATTTCCGATCCTCCGTCCGTTCACGCCTCCGGGCAGAGTTCCTCTGGGCGGCGTCCACCGACTCCCTTGACGCCTTTGAGGAGCGGTGGGCGCTGTCCGGGGTCCTCTGCTCGGTGTCCCCATCCGGTTCCCTTCTTTTGACCCTTTGACCGCACTCCCGTCCCTGTTCTTCATTAGTTGTTCCCCGTAATTACTTGGCTTCCAGGTCCTGTGGATCTCCCCCTTAGGCTGGGGGGGGATCCTTTAGCAGTGGGCGAGCTTGCCCGCCCACTTCCTGGATCGCAATAGGACCAGGATAAGTGAAACAGCAGCTGCTCCAGGTCAATTAAGACACCTGGGGCCAATTAAGAACTTTCCAGAAGGCAGGGAGAAGGCTAGGTTGATTGGGACACCTGAAGCCAATCAGGGGCTGGCTGAAACTAGTTAAAAGCCTCCCAGTCAGTCAGGTGGGTGTGCGTGTCAGGAGCTGTGGGAGGAAGTTGTGCTGTTGGAGGGGCTGAGTAGTACCCACCATATCAGACACGAGGAAGGAGGCCCTGAGGTAAGGGTGAAGTGTAGCTTGAGGAAGTGAGGGCTGCTGTGGGGGAAGTAGCCCAGGGAATTGTACATGTCATGTTTCTAAAAGGTCAGCTACCATAGCTGATACTATTAGGGTCCCTGGGCTGGAGCCCAGAGTAGAGGGTGGGCCCGGGCTCCCCCCACCTTTGCCCCCTGATTAATCACTGAGACTGGGAGACAACAGAGACTGTGCAAGGAAGGATAACTTTTCCTCACCTCCCTCCCTGGCTTATGATGAAAATGGCTCAATAGAGAGAGAAGGGTTACATGGAGGGTCACAGTGAGCCTCTGAGGCTAGTGAAATCCACCAGGAAACGCGGGACGCACGGAGGCAAGGTCAGAGCTTTGTCACACTAAGTTCAGAGCTTGGATTCTCAGAGATGCAGCCTTGTATAAAAACAAACTCCCTACAAGCCACCATCGGGGCAGAGAGAGCTAATGGTGCTCGGAAATGCCTCTCCAAAGAACCCCTAACACTGGCATCCCAGTGGGTACCGATCACAATTACGGCAACTAGTCTGGAAGTTACAAGTGAGACAGGTCAAATGAGCATGGACTTTGCCTCAAATACTTTTACTAAACCTTATGTCAACAAGAAACGGCAGGAGAAATTACAACTGAATAAATTAGGCACCAATAAAGTTAATTATTACTTCCATTTCAGTTTGTACCAGGAATCTCACCCAAGGAACACAGCAGAGGTCTTTTCCTTTCAAATGAAAACAAGCTCTCAAACCTTCTCCCTTGTTTGCAAAAGATACTGGAGCAACGAATGATGTGTGTGCCTGGGGAAGAAGACAATTACTTTGGCTCTGCTACATCAGCTCATACCCAAGGGTACAATTATGTTGACAGGGCCTAGCTGATCAGGGAGTTCTGGAGGCCTAACACTGAGATACAAATACTGGCACTTTGCGGGCATGTCTACACAGCAAAAACAAACCCGTGGCGGTGAGTCTCTGAGTCCAGGTCTACAGACTCAGGCTCGCGGGGGTCACACTATGTTGTATAGATGTTCCTGCTCAGGTTGGAGCTTGGGCTCTAAGACACATCCCCCTCAGAGCCCAAGTGGAAACTTCTAAGTGGCTATTTTTAGTGTCATAGCACAAGCCCCGCAAGCCAAGTCTGTAGACCCAGTTCTGAGGGCCTTTGCCGCGGGGGAGTTAGCAGCATAGATATACCCTGTATGTACAATGAACGTCTACATACAGCATGAGAGGGAAACTGGGATGTGGTCTCTTGTGGCAACATCATGAACTTACCTATGAAGTTTCAGAGTAGCAGCCGTGTTAGTCTGTATCCTTAAAAAGAAAAGGAGTACTTGTGGCACCTTAGAGACTAACCAATTTATTAGAGCATAAGCTTTCGTGAGCTACAGCTCACTTCATCGGATGCATACAGTGGAAAATATAGTGGGGAGATTTTATATACACAGAAAACATGAAACAATGGGAGTTACCATACACACTGTAACGAGAGTGACCAGGTAAGGTGAGCTATTACCAACAGGAGAGCGGGGAACCTTTTGTAGTGATAATCAAGGTGGGCCAACTGGAAATGGCCCACCTTGATTATCAATACAAAAGGTCCCCCCCTCCTCCTCCCCCGCTGTTCTCCTGCTGGTAATAGCTCACCTTACCTGATCACTCTTGTTACAGTGTGTATGGTTACTCCCATTGTTTCATGTTCTCTGTGTATATAAAATCTCCCCACTATATTTTCCACTGTATGCATCCGATGAAGTGAGCTATAGCTCACAAAAGCTTATGCTCTAATAAATTTGTTAGTCTCTAAAGTGCACAAGTACTCCTTTTCTTTTTACCTATGAAGTATCACTGACCAGTGATAAAGAGGCCAATAACCAATCAGCTCTGGAACATAGGAACTGCCATACTAGATTGGACTAATGGTCCAGCTACACCAGTATCCTGCATCTGACAGAGGCAAGCATCAACTGCTTCAGAAGGTACAAGAAACCCCCTAATGGACAATGCTAGAATACCCTGCCCAGAGGGGAGGTTTCTCTCTAACCATAGGTAGTTTGTTAAGCCCTGAGGCACAGAATTTATATCCCCCAAGTTAGATAGGACAACAAAAATCAAAACTCTAGGTGGAAAGGATCCGGGGGTTTATAGTGGATCACAAATTGAATGAGTCAACACTGTGATGCAGTTGTGAAAAAGGCTAATATCATTCTGGGATGTATTAAAAGGAGTGTCGTATGTAAGACACAGGAGGTAACTGTCCCGATCTACTCAGCACTGACGAGGCCTCTGCTGAAGTACTGTGTCCAGTTCCGGGTCCCACATTTTAAGAAATAGGTGGACAAATTGGAGAGAATCCAGTGGAGAGCTACAACAATGATACAAGGTTTAGAAAACCTGACCAATGAAGAACGGTTAAAAAGACTGGGCATTTTTAGTCCTGAGAAAAGAAAACTGAGAGGGGACCTGATAAGTCTTCAAATATGTAAAGGGCTGTTACAAAGAGAACAGTGATCAATTGTTCTCCATGTCTACTGAAAGTAGGTCAAGAAGAATTAATCTGCAGCAAAGGAGATTTCGGTTAAACGTTAGGGGAAAAAATCTAAATATAAGGATAGCTAAGATCTGGAACAGGCTTCCAAGGGAGGTTGCGGAATCCCCAACACTGCAGGTTTTTAAGAACAGGTTGAACAAACACCTGTCAGGGTTGGTCTAGGTTTACTGGATCCTGGCTCAGTACAGGGGGCTTGACTTGATGACATCTCAAGGTCCCCTCTAGCCCTATATTTCTATAGTTCTATGTACTCATTATTCATATAAGTATCTAATCCTGTGTTGGAATCCTGTGAAGCCCTTGGCCTCAGTCATTTTAACAGACCCTATTCACAGCATATCAAAGGCCGGGAATGCACAGGTCAGGTAAGTTTACCAGACATAACCAGGTGGGAAGCCACCCGTTGCAAAGGAAACCAAGACACCATATCCTCCAGTCACATAAATCATGCAATAGGCCCCCAAAAGTAACATAAACAAGATCATAATCCCCCTCTGGGACAGACAGAGTCAAAGCAGGTGCCATGTTTAAGATAATTTTATATCTCTATAGGTTAGCAAATAGTTTACAGTGCAATTTGATTTCCATGGAACAAAGACTGAACTTGAAACATCAAGGAACATAAAACTGCAGAGGAACTCACAAAGGAACAGAAGATACACAAAGCAAACTGAAAGGACGGAAGATACCACAAAACCAGTGTGCATGACAGGGGCAGGGGAAAAGCAAGCATCCAGGACACAAGTAGTCCCTTGTCCAGCTGTGACGTGCAGGTGCAGTACAATCAGAGGTCAGCCCATCACAGGGCTCCATCAATCACATTCTTCAGATGAGAGATATTCCAAGCAAAATAGAGACTTCAATCTGTAAATGTCTTTATACAGATGCGGAGGAGGTGGCAGAAATGACGACAAAATGCATTGGGGGTGAAGAGAAAAAAGGTTCCCTTCATCTATCTCTTGTCCTTCAAGGATATTCCAGGCTATACGCCAGTACCAACCTGAGCTGGGGGTTTTAGTCCAGTTCCAGCACCACAGGAGGGGGACTGCTTTGATACTAGATCAGTGAGCTACCCATACTAAACCAGAAAGAGGGCTACTGCACGGCGGCTGCCCATACCACAGCATGGACCTCCTCATAAGGGGAAGAGCTACAGGGTGGCTGCCCCATAACACATCTGCCCCCTGCATACGGGGGCATGGAGAATGGTTTACATGGAGTCATCTACAGCAGTGGTTCTAAAACTAGGGATCAAGAATGGCTGTCCTTGGTGGTCTGCAGAACGAAACACTAAGGACTAAGCAGTAGGGGAGTTAGAACTTGGTCCATGAAAGGATCCCTCTCATCCTGTGGCTCATGTCTGCACCATGAGGACCTTCCAGTGGAACAGAAACACCTCTGACTCACACCCTAATCTACAGAACTGCAACCCTGCACTGCTGCAGCAAGCACAGCTTCACAATATCTTGTGACTGAGGCAGATGATCTCCCAATATCCCAGCAAACTATAGGTTCCCACACTTACCATGCCTGGGATCCAATACAGTCTAGCTTTTTTAATCCAGAAGCCATCAAGGCCTCCTGAAGGATCCAACTTCACTCCAGTGGTCACTCCCACCAGTGCCTAGCTGCTTTTCTCCTGCTGCCTTCAACATGCTGCTTAAGACTTCCCTGAGACCTTCCTTCAGCCCCTTGCCCTGAAAAAGCAGTGCACAACTGATCCCTTCCACCATTTCCCCACATGCCAGGACAACATGCCCAGCAAGGAAGATGGGATATAGCTTTTTCCAAGGCTAGACAATGGTGACCCTTCAATCAATTGGAATGGAGGGCGACACAAACTGTTCCTTTCTCCTTGCAAGGAAAAGCCTGCTGATGCCTACAGGTCCAGCCCTTTCCTCCTAGCCTTTGCACTGACCCCCTTAGTCTGAGTAAGGTATTCAAACTGGCTTCAGACACATACACTCTGGTCATTTAAAGAGCCCATCTCTAAGGGCACAGCATCATTCCTGGTCTGCAAACCTCCAGGGCAGTGCGTGACAAAGCGGGGAAGAAGGGGAAAGGACAGAGCTCTGGACTCCACACTGAAGCACTGGCTTACAGCAACCAAAGAAGGGGAAGGAAAGAGGGACTCAAAACGCAGACATGAAGTGGATGAACAAATAGATTCCCTTTAGCATTCCCTTTTCATTCAGCTGGTAAATAAAGACCCTCCAGCCCTGCCATGGACAGTGAGGAGAGGCAGCAGCAAGACGACCTGAAACCTGATGGAGTCTTGGAATAAATTCTTTGGAAAAGAACCACAAAAACTATGTATTTCTACAATAAAAAAAAAAGCACCTCCTGCAGCAGCAGCAGCTTCCCTCACTGACCCAGTTTAACTCTTTACATTCAGAGTCTTTTAATCAAATGCTGAATCTGACCAGTGGGTGAGGGAGCGGAGGTCATAGCCTCCAGCTGGTCAGGTTCAGGTTTATCTCCAGACCAAAGCCAGGAGTGAGAGAATGACAGAAGAGCTAAGAACGGTCTGGTTTCTAGTGCAACAACCACAATGGACACTCCTTAGGTATCTTTCACTCAGGGTTCCTGGGGAGGGGTAGGAAGGGAGGTGGGCTAAGGGGCAGGTATCTCTGAGCAGACCCTGATTAAAGCTTAAAATGACAGGTAGGTAAATGGAAGTGATTGTCCTTTTGGTCTCTCAGCTGGCTGTGAAATGCACGAATAGCTGTGATGGAGCAGTGCACAGTGAGGTCCTTGTTTCCAGTGTTTCTCTCTTAGCAGAGGTAAGTGCATTCTCTCATCTTAGACTCGCTGAATTTCAAATAGCTTCACGTCTGTGTCATACCAGACGGGGGGATCCACATTCCTGGAAGAGAAAAAGACAGTCACGTCACTTGCCATGAAACAAAATAATGTCAATGGCACTCAAATCTTGCCAGGGGGATAACAAGAACTGAGACATTTACCGCTTGGCAAAGAGGAGAATGCAACAGCTGTGAGTTCCCGCAAAGCCAGCACTCCTGGCTCAATGTCCTGTAGTGCCTCCTGTGAGCAGAGGCAGGGACAGGAGGAGCTGCCAGACCTCAGGCAGGCAGCACTCCTCCATCATTTCCCTGCAACACCTCCTGCTTGGAGATGCAGGCATTGGAGCAGTTTTGCTCTCCCACTACCAGCGTGTCTAAACTATTCCCTATAGCACCCGCTGCTGGAAAAGGAAAGTCCTAGAGTAGCTGCAAGTTCTCCCAGCACTCTACACCGACTAAGGGAGGGAGGGTCTAGAGCTGGCTGCTCTACAGACTAGGGATTTGCACCGAAACCTTTTCCTGCTAGGAAAAGACGGGCTTAGAGTGCATCTAGCTGCTTTACCTTAAATAAATAACTCCCCACATGTAGGTTCGGAACCACATGGCAGTGCCCGAGTTAGCCTGGTACTTGCGGATCAGGATGGGGTGAGGGACAGGTAACAGTCCCACTAGAGTT
The DNA here is from genome assembly GCF_015237465.2 of Chelonia mydas. Taxonomy (NCBI): domain Eukaryota; kingdom Metazoa; phylum Chordata; order Testudines; family Cheloniidae; genus Chelonia; species Chelonia mydas. The sequence continues at coordinate 14,362,169 of NC_051254.2, forward strand.
CCATGCTGCAAGAACTTGAGGATTTCAGATTCATCTGTGAGGCCCCTGCAGAGAGAGAGAGAGAACGTGAGCATCCAGGACATCGTCAGTTGCCGTTTGTGGAATCTACTGCAGCAGAAAGTACTGACCCAGGCAAACACATACATGCCATGTTTGGACAGATACACACAGCCCGTGGACTTGACTCCTGAGCTGCTCCCACCGAAAAGAGGAGATTATGTAAGTGACGAGATAAACAGTAAGCTTGGGGAGAGTCTAGTACCTGGTATCTGCTGGAGTTGTAAATATAGCTGAACACACCGCAAAAGTAAACAAATAGATGAATTTGAATTAGTGGCCTGATTTCCTGGGCTTTAAGCACGCATTCGAGTCCATCCCTGGTAAAATCCTAGATTGTCTCCCAGATGACAGCATATCCTTTAGCCTCTCACAACCAGCCTCCACTCAAAACCCTGCAACCTCCCAGAACACAACACACTTACTTATCAATGCAGATCTTCTCCACCTGGGGAACCAGCACTTGTAAGAGCCGCATGATTGTTTGCAGAGGCAGCTTCGATTTCCAAGACAGCACCTGTGAGTGCAAACGCCCCCCAAAGGAGATGAGTGCCTCATGGAGAAGGGTCTGAACAGCTCACAGGTTATGTTAGTGCTTAGCAATTCAAGTATCTCTGCTTACAGTATGTTGAGTATTCAGATTTGGAAGTCCCTGAAGAGGGACGTGTATCTAGTGGGATAAACGGCAAGTCAGTGGGAATCTCTGGAGAGGGATCTGTCCATACTTAGGGTCTCTCTCTAAGGCCTATCACATTAGTACAGAAGCCTGGATATGCACCAATGGCCTGACCTAAAGCTCACTCTATGGGAGTCATTCCCCTGGCTTTGGATCAGGCCCCAAATCAGAGGAAATCGCTGCAGAGAGATTCATCTGCAGCACTATTCTCAGCACAGCTGGGACATCCCAGCTTCAGAAACAGGAATTCTATCCCAATCCTTCCTCAGGTATTTCCCCTTTCGCGGCTCCTCTCACCCAGTCAGAAGTCGGCGTCCACTGCCCACTCAAGGATGCACTGGACAAACGCCTTCGATACCGTTTGGGCTGCGATGCCTCCTATTAATAATACAATCAGAGTCAGCATCAGCACGGAATAGTTAGCAGTATCTGTTTTCTGCTGAACACCGTCTCTTCCTCCTGGCCACCCCGGAGAATCACTATGCAAAGCAGCCTGGCCAGGTCCCCAGGGAAAAGGTAACACCACCAGCATTTCATTACCTGCTGTTCGGTCTAATGCACTAGCCTTTAACTGTGAAATGGCCTGCGTTCAAAGAGAGATTAGCCAGGGGTCAAATTGCATGAGGAAGTGGCAAGGTTACAACTCTGGACACAAACCTTGATGTTGCTACTAAGCCCATGAGCAGTGGAATAGTTAAAGGGAACCTATGTGACGGGGAAAAGTGAGTTTGGGCCTGTGTTTTGCTTCTTTCTGATATGGAAAGAAGGTCTGAGTCATACAGGGATTAAACAAACAAAAGAGAAGCCAAGGCTTTCCAAAGCGACTAGCGACTTATGGGTGTTGCCATTTTTTGGTGCCCAACTTGAGACACCTTAACAGGGCTCAATTTTCTGAGACTGGGTGAGCGGCACTTTGTGAAAAACAAGCCAGGCCTCTTTAGGGTGTCTTAAGAGAGAAATCAAAACATAGGCCCTAAAAATCACTAGTCACTTTGGAGAGCCTTGGCCAAAGAGTTTTAAATAGTCTGATTACAAACCTCTTCCCCTCTCAACTACTCTGGTTTTACACCTTCGAGACTAGTGCTGTCATAATCCTCCTAGTTCTGTGGTCACTCAGAGTCTGCCATGTTTTCCTAGAAGACTAGACCTGAATATTTCTCATTCAAAAAGCTGGAAAAATACCCCTTTATAAAATTATTTCAGGCCTTCTTTGTACAGGGTAAAAAGGAGCCCAAATTTCCTTTGTAACTCACCTTTATATTGTCATTATTAGGGCTTAGCGTCAACGCTCCCCATTGAGTTTAATGAAACCAGTTCTCACTTCCTAAGGTCATTGTCTCATCTATACTCGCAGAGGCAGTAAACCAGCTCTGCGTGAGTTCCTGCAGGTCATCTTCACAACCAGAATCACAGAAGTGCCGGTACTTAGGAATGGTTCATTTCTGCTGCTGGGCAGAGGGAATATCACTGATCCTCCATAGGCATGTGACCATGCACAGAGCTTATTCCACAGAACCCTGGCAGATGCAGGCCCTGATTTTGGGGGGAGGGATAGCTCAGTGGTTTGAGCATTGGCCTGCTAAACCCAGGGTTGTGAGCTCAATCCTTGAGGGGGCCATTTAGGGATCTGGGGCAAAAATTGGGGATTGATCCTGCTTTGAGCAGGGGGTCTAGATGACCTCCTGAGGTCTCTTCCAACCCTGATATTCTATGATTCTATGATTTGTCCTGCTGACTCCAATGGAACTACTCATGCTTAAAGACAGGTACTTACTTAAGTAACCTGGTGACTCAGGGCCAAAACCAGCACCACACTTATAGGATGAGGGGGTCAGGAAAACAAGTGGGGGAATCTCAATTCTCTGGAATTCTATTTATTCTGGTCTATTCAACATCTGAATGATAAGGCGGTTTTGCAATGTTTGCAGTTATAACATCCTTATGGTTCAGCTTCAGTATCCTGTTTCAATTAAGCTTCTAAAAATAAATTCATAAAAATACCTGTTTTAGCAGACCCGCCCTGATCCCCTTCCTCTTTCTCTCTCTCTCTCATAGTCCTTCCCCACTTCCTGCCATCGGCTAGCAGCTGGCTAGCTGCTGACATGTTTAGGGTACGTTGGATGGAATTATGCTACAATATGTTAAACAAAGATGCTTTCGAAATGGTTCCCACTGATAAAAGGAGATCATGCAGTAAGCTCAATGGAATGTTTTAACTCAGTTAGCGTGGGCAGGAGATTGAACTTCACACTACTGGGCTAAGGGTCTGGGGGGGGGGGGGGGCGGGGGAGTGGAAACAGCCAGTTTAGAAAAGGGACATGATTTACGCAAGTGTTCCCTGCTCACTTGTTTAGATGGTCTGAACCAACTAGATCAATGTGGATCCATGGAAACGGGCATGTGCCTAAACTGAAGTACCATGTGACTGTACTATTATAACCCTGACCCTTCCTCACCCCACCACTCCCTAGGTTTTGCTGCTCATCTCATCAAGTCAAGCGTTGCCCGGACTGGGGCCAAACAGTAAGGTATGCAAGTAGTCCCGTTGGATTCATGCACATAGTTACTCGCATGTGTAGGTGTCTGCAAGATTGGGCTCCATGGCCTCAGTCCTGCCTTTTCAGCCACGTGATCAGACCACCTAAGCCCGTGTATAACTAAAGCCACAGAGAGAGTCATTAGAGGAGATGGGGTCCCTTGCTCAGTGCATTAGACCGCAACAGTGCCTTTGAGCTGCTAAATCTTGTGATCATAGAATCATAGAATATCAGGGTTGGAAGGGACCTCAGGAGCTCATCTAGTCCAACCCCCTGCTCAAAGCAGAACCAATCCCCAACTAAATCATCCCAGCCAGGGCTTTGTCAAGCCTGACCTTAAAAACTTCTAAGGAAGGAGATTCCACCACCTCTCTAGGTAACGCATTCCAGTGTTTCACCACCCTCCTAGTGAAAAAGTTTTTCCTAATATCCAACCTAAACCTCCCCCACTGCAACTTGAGACCATTACTCCTCATTCTGTCATCTGCTACCACTGAGAACAGTCTAGATCCATCCTCTTTGGAACCCCCTTTCAGGTAGTTGAAAGCAGCTATCAAATCCCCCCTCATTCTTCTCTTCCGCAGACTAAACAATCCCAGTTCCCTCAGCCTCTCCTCATAAGTCATGTGTTCCAGTCCCCTAATCATTTTTGTTGCCCTCTGCTGGACTCTTTCCAATTTTTCCACATCCTTCTTGTAGTGTGGGGCCCAAAACTGGACACAGTACTCCAGATGAGGCCTCACCAATGTCGAACAGAGGGGAACGATCACGTCCCTCGATCTGCTGGCAATGCCCCTACTTATACATCCCAAAATGCCATTGGCCTTCTTGGCAACAAGGACACACTGTTGACTCATATCCAGCTTCTCGTCCACTGTAACCCCTAGGTCCTTTTCTGCAGAACTGCTGCCTAGCCATTCGGTGGCTAGTCTGTAGCGGTGCATGGGATTCTTCCGTCCTAAGTGCAGGACCCTGCACTTATTCTTGTTGAACCTCATCAGATTTCTTTTGGCCCAATCCCCTAATTTGTCTAGGTCCCTCTGTATCCTATCCCTACCCTCCAGCGTATCTACCTCTCCTCCCAGTTTAGTGTCATCTGCAAACTTGCTGAGGGTGCAATCCACACCATCCTCCAGATCATTTATGAAGATATTGAACAAAACTGGCCGGAGGACCGACCCTTGGGGCACTCCACTTGATAGCGGCTGCCAACTAGACATGGAGCCATTGATCACTACCCGTTGAGCCCAACAATCTAGCCAACTTTCTATCCACCTTATAGTCCATTCATCCAGCCCATACTTCTTTAACTTGCTGGCAAGAATACTGTGGGAGACCGTGTCAAAAGCTTTGCTAAAGTCAAGGAACAACACGTCCACTGCTTTCCCCTCATCCACAGAGCCAGTTATCTCGTCATAGAAGTCAATTAGATTAGTCAGGCATGACTTGCCCTTGGTGAATCCATGCTGACTGTTCCTGATCACTTTCCTCTCCTCTAAGTGCTTCAGAATTGATTCCTTGAGGACCTGCTCCATGATTTTTCCAGGGACTGAGGTGAGGCTGACTGGCCTGTAGTTCCCAGGATCCTCCTCCTTCCCTTTTTTAAAGATGGGCACTACATTAACCTTTTTCCAGTCGTCCTTGACTTCCCCCAATCGCCATGAGTTTTCAAATATAATGTGTGAGTGATGTATGAGTTGTATGAGTTGTTCAGCTGTAGGCAGCCAGCTGGCAAGGGAAAGGGAATTTGTGGCAGCCCAAGTGCAAATAAGCAGCAGCCTAGCCTGAGCTCCCCATGATGGTCATTGGACTGGGTCCTATGCAACCATCAAGGTGCCCATGTTGGAAGGTGTCACACATCTCAAAGTCGCAGGCAGCCAGGGGGATGAGGGGACAAGGGCCATGAATAACCTGTGATCTTAAAGGGAAATCTGTGACAAACTTTCAGACCAAGAAAGCAGTTTACATTTCTCAAGGGAAAAGGGAAGAAACTGGATTTGTTTTAAATGAGAGCTGAGATCAGCCTTGGCAGCTTCACTCTACGCAGAGGTTGCCTATGTTTGAAAGAGCAACCTGCACATTACAATGCTGAGACAATCCAGGGCTACTGGTCTGTGACTAGGGCTCTTAGGTACTAATACAAATACTAATTTCACTGCAGATGGAATTTTAACTTAACCAGGTTTGCTCTAGGCAGCTTCCAACACATACATACCAAACCAAGCCACTGCCCCCTGCCCACTTCTGTTCTACACTGGGTGAATTTATATAGGTGCGATTGACCAGCCATTCCAAACAAGGCTCGGGGAACCCAGAAAAGAAGCTGGGGAAAGCTCACATATTGTACAAGGGATAGTCTTGCCCTCCAGTTGCTGGAGGTACAATGTCCACAGGGAAGCAAAACACCGTGGTGGATAATGAATAAGAGCACCATGTTTTTCACAAATGCAAAATAACACAAAATAAAATGAAAAACTATTCCAATAACATAAAACAAAAACTCCACTGCAGCGGCTGTGTAGCTCTGGTTCGTGGGGCTGGGCCCGGCTCCCTGCTCCAGGCGCGGCAACGTGGCCCTGCCAGGTCACACCACAGAGAGTGGGTAGCCAGCCCCAGCCCTGCAGGACAGGAACTGCCACTACAGCAAGAGTGTGGGGTGGTTTGCTCTACACCTCAACCCCCACAGCGCCTCACACCCCCAGGGGGCAGGACGCTAGGATAAAATGAAATAGCAAGAAATTCCTGAAAAATAAAATGAAAGATTATAACAAACATCAGAAGAATTTCCCGCTCTAGGAACGAGTGCTTAAGCAGAGCCATGTCTATAAACGTGCCTTCCCTATCAGGGAGAGGGCCCATATGACAGCACGCGAGGTGTGCCCTGAGAAAGAGCCTCAGGGCTTGCAGTATTGCATGGAAAGGGCTGGCTGAACAATTAATGGCATGCAATAAAAGAGCAGACTGGCTCTGCTGGAACTGGAATAGTGCAGCTTGGTGGGTTCTTGATGGGAAAGTAGCAGGCCGACACTGTGACAAAGGCCTGGGAGGCAAGCACTACGGTGATTCACAGAGCGTGAAGCGTCTCCTTAGCACAAACAGTGGAACTGCTGCTGCTTTAGATGAAAGTCTCAGTCAAGCCCTGCAAGGAGAGAAGGCAAGGCTGGCAGCTTCTATGCCACAGTGTCCTTGGGCTACGGGTGGTTTTAAATTCTACTGCTTTGCAATCTGCCTTAGGACCATACACTTGGATGAAGGCCGTCCTGTCAGGGTCTCTCCTTCGGGGTTCATAGACTTTCACCCATTCAGTGCTGTTTTACAGACCTTTCCATGCAGGAGAGGAGCACAGGGCCTTACCCCGCTCCAGGACTCTGGGTCACTAACAACCGCAGCCGGGCTACCCTCCGAAGGAGACCGTGAAGACTCTGGCTCTAGGGAGCGCATGGTCCCGTCTTCCGATACCTGCGATTTCTCTGTGAGCTTGTCAATGCCTGAATTCAGAGGGAGAGTTAGAAAGTCTAAGCAAGAGCTCTGAAGTGGCCTATCCTTTAGGTCCTACAAAAACAAATTCCCTGCACTTCTGTTTCCATCTGAAATGCTCTCCCTTTGCCCTAACCCCCACCCCATATAGGTAAAGGAGTGATTGTATCTACAGGAGTGAGAGTCACTGGTATAACAACAGGCGTGAATCCAAACCAATAAACTGGGGCCCAAGGCTGTGTGGAGCCTATTCGTTCAGCCTACGAGAGGCTTATTTCAGTTTACTTAAACCTGTTCCTAAGTGACTTAGGCTAAACTGCATCAAGCCTTTCTTACCCTGAGAAAAAAGTGTCCATTAGAACATAAGAACGGCAATACTGGGTCAGACCAAAGGTCCATCTAGCCCAGTATCCTGTCTTCTGACAGTGATCAATACCAGTTGCTTCAGAGGGAATGAACAGAACAGGTAATCATCAAGTGATCCATTCCCTGTCACCCATTCTCAGCTTCTGGCAAACAGAGGCTAGGGACAGCATCCCTGCCCATCCTGGCTAATAGCCATTGATGGACCCAGCCTCCATGAATTTATCCAGTGCTTTTTTGAACCCTGTTATGGTCTTGGCCTTCACAACGTATTCTGGCAAGGAGTTCCACAGGTTGACTGTGCATTGTGTGAAGAAATACTTCCTTTTGTTTGTTTTAAATCTGCTGCCTATTAATTTCAATAACATTTCCTTATTTACTTTCTCCACACCAGTCATGATTTTATAGACCTCTATCATATCCCCCTTAGTCCTCTCTTTTCCTAGCTGAAAAGTCCCCATCTTATTAATCTCTCCTCATATGGAAGCTATTCCATACCTCTAATCATTTTTGTTGCCCTTTTCTGAACCTTTTCCAATTCCAATATATCTTTTCTGAGATGGGGAGACCACATCTGATTGCAGTATTTAAGATGGGGGCGTACTAGGGATTTATATAAAGGCAATATGATATTTTCTGTCTTATTATCTATTCCTTTCTTGATGATTCCCAACATTCACTTAGCTTTTTTGACTGCTGCTGCACATTGAGCAGATGTTAATCATTTTTAAACCAATACAGTTACACTGGTGTAACTTGCTCCTATAGACAAGCCCTTAGACTTTTCCAAAACCCAGGCAAAGGCTGAGTCCTGGCCACATCTTGTAGAGAAGGCCTCCAGGCCCTCCTCACCAAACCTCCACTGTAAAAGTTAGCCAAGGCTGACCTGGAGTTGCCACCAGACTAGTCTTCAGTGTCCCTGGCTCAGCAGGAGCAGCAGGGCGGGACCCTTCCATGGAGAGCCCGTCCTGCGAGTTGGTGCGAGAAATGGGCTCTGGAGTCTTCTTCTTGCGCTGCAGAGCTTTCTGGATGGATTGAGCATCTGTGGGCAAGTTGGCCAGCTGGTGAAACACGTTTCGCTTGCGGATAATGGCGTAGACCAAGTTGGAGTTCCCTGGGAATCATAGCAACAAAATGAGCAGAGAGAAAAGGTTCCAAGATCTCTAACATGATCTACCACCAGGAACCTGGGCATCCCAAAGGGAACACAGTAAACCAACATGCATTAGCAGGGCACCTGGCAGTTCAGAAAGCCTCACCTCCACCAACAAAGGCAACCTACACAAGGGGAAAACTGGACTTGCACCCTTTGTGCTCCTTTATGACATACAAAGATCTGAGAAATTCAGGTCCTGTCTAGGCTGGAAGACACTATGATTAATGATAAGGTTATGTCATGGAGATCATGGATTCCGTGACTTCCAGAGACCTCCGAGACATTTTCAGCTTCAGCCCCAGGGTGGTGGGGCTGGAGCTGTCAGTTGGTGGGGGGCACCTGGAGCTCCCAGCCGCCGTGGGCAGGCATGGGGACATCCGGAGCGCTGAGCAGCTGTGGGGACTGCGGAGCCATCAACCACTAGGGCTGCAGTGGGGACCCCAGAGCTGTCAGCTGCTGGGGCTGCAGCAGGGACCTCAGAGCCGTCAGCCACTGTGGCAGTTGGTGCTGGACTCACTGCAACAGGGCTCGGGCTCTCTTCCCCGCACTGGGCTCAGGCTTCAGTCATCCCTCCTCAGACTCCTTTCCATTATTTTTAGTAAAAGTCACAGACAGGTCATGGGTTTCCATGAATTTTTGTTTATTGCCCATGACCTGTCCATGACTTTTACTAAAAATAACCATGACACGATATTTACCTTCACTGTGATGATTGGAGAACTAGTGAAATATCACAAGAGTCAAGAAAGTGACATTTTAGTAACTGAGAGCAGAAGGGATTTTTAGTCAGACTGTTTAAAACTGTTTTCTGTTAACACATATTTTATTCAAGTGCCTAGTTAACATTTTGGAGAAAGGATGTCTTTGTTAATAACTCCACATCCCTCCCTCTTTGATTAAGACCTCACAACATGTGACCTCCAAAAAAAAAACCCACAGGGAAGACCGAGTCAAAATGCATGATATTCCTAAGGGGAAAATAAAACAACTCAAAAAAAGTCCCACACACATACACCTACTTCCTCATCGTGGACTGTTTTTACCCATCACAAAGCACTGTAAAAGGGCATAACTCCGTCAGTTAAAGCAGTCACTTGAAGAAAAATGGAGCTCCCTTTTCCAGTTCTTTTTTATTTTTGAAATCACTGCACTATCTCCGAACAGGAGAGTCCAGGAGCCCCTAGGAAGCTGTCAGATACCATTCCATTTCTGCACAAGTCAGAATGATGGACAGGGCTGGAACTCGTTCAGTAAATATTCAACCTCCTCCAAGCAATGAGGAGTTTCTCCTCTAACTGAGGAACATTTCAAACACCCGGAGCTGCAAAGCTAGGAGGCGCATTTAAAAATTATACAAAAAAGTGAGAGGCTGCTTTCCTCCTTCCTCTACAAAGCTGAACAATTTAAGCAGTTTGAGTCCATCACTAAGCCATGTTTCTGGGTATTCCCACCCCCCCTCACACACACTCACTGTACCCATCATTTGTGGCTTACACTTCAAGGGAGGGATCCTGCCTCACCCTATCATCCATCTCAGGCCCTGTGTGTACAGGGTTTTTCTTTGCACTGGTAACTAGCAAAGCCCCACTTTGCACCAGTGTGGTTGTCTACATTAGGGCTTTGCACCAGAGTAGCTACATTGGTGCAAACTTCTCTAATCTAGACAAGCCTGCTGCCAGCTGGTTTCTGCACCATCTTTCCTGGGCAAAAGAGAGTGAACAGTTTGTATCTCAGAGCAATATTTTCTCTGAAATACCTCCCCAGGCTCCTTGGGCTGAGACAGCAGAACGAAGTCAGGGCTGGCTCACCTTTAGCTACTTACCGTCAAACTGGTACTGGATGATGTTATTGAAAACCTCCAGCAGGAAGAAGATGAGATGGTGGTTCTGGACCGTAGAGAAGAGGAACCAGGTGGTGGAAAAGGCCTCCAGGAGGTGCAGCAGCTTGTTGGCAGCAACCATGGAAAGAGACTTCAGGTAGGGAGACACTACGGGAAGGGAAGAGAGAGGAATGGCCAGAGTGGAGAGAGAAGACTGATTAGAGGAAGTAGGTTAATTCGTAAGAAAGTCCCACTGTAAGCCCTCACTGATCTGCTCACATACTCCTTATTGACAAGTCTCATGGGATTTTACAGGGATAAGCCCAATAGGGTCCTATAGAAATCACTCTAAAAACCTATAGAATTGAAGAGAGAGAGACGCTCTCTATAGATTTTTGTTAAAAAAGCATCAGAAGAGACATCATTGGCTACAATTCAGACCCAGCTACCTTCATCTGAAAACCACTGGCGCCACCTGCTGAAGAAGAGTTAGTATTACACCTCTTCAGTCCTGTCCCAAGCACTTCCTTTAGCTCTTTTTGCCCTTGTTCAGGTTACCCCTCTGGCACCTTGTTCCCACCCTCCTCTGCAGGGAAAGCTCGCAAGGGGAGGGGTCCAATTCATCAGCCATCCAACTCCAACGAGCATTCTTCCCACCCAGCCCCATTTCCACAGGTGCTCTCCAGTGAAGTGGGGATCTTCCAGATCGGCTTTACCCCAAAAGCTGCGCAGGCTAATTTCCCTACAGCACCTTCCTGCCCTGACCATTGCTGCCATCTTCTATGCTAACTACAAGTTAAACTGGACCAGCCAATGCTACCAAACCTAGGCAACAGTTAGATTCCTACACTCAAATTACCAGGAAAACCCAGACCCCTCCCCCGGAGGCTGCTTTACTCCGAGTCGGGGCTGCTTACCATTCACGATGATGGTGAGCAGGCAGTCGAAGAGGGGCTGCAGCCGCTGGTGCCCGCTGGTTATGATCTTGTGAAAGACCTACAGCAAGGAAGGACTTGAGCAATGGGAGAGCTAGCACAGCTGCACTGTTGAAACAACTATCCCCACAAATACCAGTCCCACCCCCATGCTAATAGCTTCCTGACAACATTCATTCCTAGGCAGGGCCCATGTACTCTGCAATTACACAGGCATGGAATGCAGCTCTTGCAGTAGACTTGTGCTCCAGGAGTCTAAGCTTTCATTTATACAGATTCCTTTCCAGCCCTTACGGTTAAGGGCATATTAAAAACAGAAACTGAGTTCAAGCTGATGCAGTGCCATCTTCCTGAAGTCTGGAGACAACCTAAAATAAGAGAGGTGTGACCTGCCCTATTAATCTCAATAAGGTGTTAACCCTGAAACCCAGTGATGGCATTTAAACATCAATATGAGCTAACAATTTCACTGCCAATTTTAGCAGAAACATCTAGTTAATGCACTTATCCCACAATCTCAAACTCACTCCCATGCCTCCCCAGGTGCAAAAAGCCTCAGCTGCCCCCTCAGCTGAGAGAAACTTCATCTTGCCCCCCCCCACTCCATTAAAGTAATGCACTGTCAACACAAGAGTCTGCAGCCCACTGCTAATTTAGATGTAGTATAAAATACATTGAATTTAATATAAAATAAAAAGCACAGGGGACACTTTACTGATTGCGTTATTCATTTTCATATTTCATTCAGTACAGGCCTCCATTTTTTAATTCTACCTGAAGCTGCTACAGAAAGTACAACAGAAACCATGGGGCTTTGCAGCAGATTTCAGGCCCAGCTGCCAGAGAACATGGGCTTTGTTTACAGGCATTTCTATTGTGCTCAGCACCGCAGTACTTCAGCAGCTCATACACATCAATGAGTGAATTTAACCTCGCAACAGCCCAATGCGGTGTGGGTATTACTGTCCCCATTTTTACAGCTGGGGAAACTGAGGCACGGAGAGGTGAAATGACTTGTTCCAGATCATTTGTTTTAAAACACTAGACCATCCCTCCCTTTCCTAAGGACCAGTTCTGCCCCAGCAGTGCTAACCCCACCCCACCCCACCACTTCTTTGGGATGCCTGTCCACCTCCACACCAGTACCCTGCCCTTTGGAATAACCATCCTCTAACAAAACCTCTCCTCTCATGATCCTTGCAAGAGATGCAAGGATCCCACTAATGCTCCAGACACTTCAGTGACAGGCACCCAGGTCTTTCCGGCTCCTCACTGGCTGGCAGCCTAGGGTGTACCAGCATTCAGAGGGTAAAAGCAGGAAGGGGATTGGTGAAGTGTGGCTGGATGAAGCCGGAGCTAGCAGGGGCAGGCAGTGCCAGCCAGGGCCATACTCACTATGATGAGAAGATCTGCGTGCGTCCCTGTGAAGACAGGGATGTCCATGGGCACTCGCACAGAGTACGGCTTGTTCAGGCGGACGCCAAAGTTACGCTCCCCGCTGAGCAGCAATAGGATGAAGACGCCGATGTGCATCAATCCCACTCGAGCTGCAGAAAGAAGCACAATGCTGAAGCCAGCTGGCCAGTGGAGAAGGAAGGGCAGGGAGAATAGAAAAGAAACAGAGCGAGACCAAAGGAGAAACCACAACGTAACAGAACTGCCCACACAGGGGGTCTGCATGGGAGGACCCTATCTCCATCTCCCACAGTAGCACAGGAAGGCAAGGAAACAACCTATTGGCAGAAACTCCGGCTGCCTCCAGGAATGGAGCTGGAAGAGGAAGGTAATGAATCTCTCCTGCTTCCAGCAGCCTGGGGTCCAGAACATTTCTGAGGTTGACCCCAGGATAGTGAAGGATTCGCATGGACTCATTTTTTCCTCCATGAAATTCCTGTGTGAGGCCTAAAGTCTCTGAATTGCAGACACCTGCCCTCATCCTCCTCTCACTTACGCCAGTTTAACCATAGTAATTTCAGTGGAGAAACTCCTGATTTACTGGGAGGGGGGGGGGGGAGCATGAGAGCAGAAGTGAGACCCACTGTCTGTCTGTCTGTCTCTCCCCAGCAGATCAGGGACACCCTTCCAGAGTTGAATCTGCAGCCCAAGGCTTTGGAACTGCGGATATAGAACTTACATTGATCTGCTCTGGCGTCGTTGAGAAAGTAGAGGATTGGAACCAGAATGTCAAGCACATCACTGCTCTTCAGCACGAAGAAGAGGAATTTCTGAAAGAGAGGGAAGGAGGTAAGATGATCTCAGACAGGTTCTGTTTTCTCCAGGAACTGTGCTGTAGGAGGTCCTGGTATCAGGCCTGACAAGTCAGGCAAAGAAGCTTTCACATCCTAGCTAGAAAAAGGAGACCGACACCCAGACCTGCATTTCCAGAAGTGGCTGTTAGTTTGAGTTATCTAGGGCCCGATTTTCAGAGGGACTGAGGATCTGTAGGTCCCTTTGGGAGGCTCTATGTACCTCAAGCCGAGCACCCAAAATCTGAGGCATCTAAATCAGTGGCTGCTTTTTAAAATATGACTGTGACTGTTTAATCGCTGATCCCAGCCAGCAGGAAATGAGAAAGGAAAGGAACAGGGCAGCCTCTCTGCTAGGCCTAGCCATCCAGGCCTGCATGCGTCCTGCTTCTGGGGGAGCAATCCAGCCCTTCCGTCTCGTGGGGATTTAATCCTTTTAAAATTCTTGTTAGAATTTTTTCACGCACTGCTCTGGGTTTCACCCTAGTCCTTGGTCAGAGGAGTCAGAGCCCATCTGTCATAAGATCACCGTTAACCCCTCAGAGGGACCGACACGATAAGTCACATGTTCACGTCTTCCTGCTCATCAGGGACCAATGCAGCCAGAGCTCCATGGTTTATGTAGTCACCACTAACTGCTGGGCAGAGGCCAGTGCAGCCAGAGCGTTGTGGTTTATGTAATCACCCCTGGCAACAGCCAGAGCTTCTTGTGTCACGTGATCACCCCTGTCAGCAGGGGCCAGCTCAACCAACCACGTACATCACATGCTCACCCCTAAATGCTTGAAATTTCATTAGTCTAAAAAGACCCATCTTGGGGCACAAGCTCGGTGCTCCCCAGAAACTCTCTGTATTCCGAGGTCACCAAGCCCCTCTCCCATTCCTATCCCCACCTCCTGGTTCCAACACTGACTCGTGATGTCTGTCTCCCTCCCCACACAGTGCTAGTTTAACTTCACCTTATTAAAGTCACAGAGTTTCCAGAAGAGAACAAGGAGCTCCTGATGGAATTGGATCTTCTTGGCTGAGTTTGGCAGGTAGGTCTGGACCAGTGGGTTCGAAAGCAGATGTGCCACTCCTTTGAGGATGAACTGGAAGTCCTGAGACACACAACCAAGAGAGTAAAGAAACACCAATGTGCGGTGGCACAGGTTAGCCTAATATACAGGAAATCAATCAGGAAGAGTCTTAATGAAGGAACTCCTTACCTCCTCTCTGTGTATCCTAGACAAATAATTCACAAACAGGTTGTCTGGCCCTGGAGGCTGCATTAAAAGAAAATTTAAGAATTCTGTATTAGTAACAGAATTTTCTTGGGAAGCCAAGTGTAAGCACACAGCAAGGGGATGCTCACCATCACCACCAGCCAAACCACCAACAACAACTGGAGCCGTGGGCTAGCGACACCTGCATCAGCTCTCCGATTGTCAGCTTCTCAGTGAGTGACCCAAATACTTCCACTTCTAAATGCCAGGGGACCGGATGGCTCAAGGGATTGGGAACAGGATAAGGGACTTTCACCTACCAGCCACTGTGACCAAAGTCATTACCACCTGATGCTGTTCAGTGGCCTACGGGAAATAGGTTGGACTGCGTCAGACTGGGCCCTTGTAGATAAGTGTCCACAGCATAAAACCCACCTCAGTTGGCCCCAGAGAGAAGCAAAAAGGCCAAACGGGGTTGTGGGGAGGGACTGGACTTCTCTGTAGCCTTAAAGAGGGCCTCTTCGGGTCAGAGTGGGGAGACCTGTACTGCCTGGGCTGTATATAAAGAGAGGACTGCAACCTTCAGGGACTTGAGGCTGCTGGCATCACTCACCAGCATTACCCATCCACACACCTGCACTGTAGGATATGAGAAAGAGTGTCCTAGCTGGGACGAGACACAAGTGTGAGTCTAGAGAAGCCCTTGGTAGAGAGGAGGCAGCATCAGAAAGACCTAGAAAAAAGATTTGCTGCAAAGACACTAGAGACAGGGAGCAAGGGTGAGAGAGGAACCTGGTGTAACTTACATCCACGTCATCCATGGCGGTGCCGGTAGTGGTGCCATCCACTGAGGGGCTTGAGCTGGTGGAGGTGTCATAGTCCAAAGTGACTATCAGCACCTGGGCCGCCTCCTCCACGAGGGGCTCCCGGTAGTCAGAGAAGAGCAGGTGGTTGTAAGGGATCCCATAACCCACTGGGTCGTAGGCACAGACGATATTCAAGAGTGAGGTGAAAAGCGGCAGTGCGTGCCTGCAAGAGAACTCCAGAGGCTTAGGCTATGTCTACACTACAAACTGCTTCAGTATAACTTACGAGCCACACCCCTGAGCAACGAAAATTACACCGACCTAAGCACAGCTGTGGACAGCGCTATGTCAGTGGGAGAGCTTCTCCCGCCGACACAGCTACTGCCTCTCGCAGAGGCCGGAGTTATTAAGCCGACGGGAGAGTGTCTTCACCAGAAGCGCTACAGCAGTGCCACTGTAGACATAGCCTCAGAGAGAGGCCGCAGGAGGTACTTACCCTGCACACTCAATACCCTAATCAATGCCCTTCCAAAAGGAAGCAGGCTTCCTATGTGGAGCACAACCAGCAGCTTAGCTTGAGAATCTACACAGTCATATTCAGGTGTGTGGGGCGGGGGAGGAGTCACTTAATAACAGTGTATACATGGAGCGGGGGCGGCGGGGGCAGGGATAGCTCAGTGGTTTGAGCATTGACCTGCTAAACCCAGCGCTGTGAGTTCAATCCTTGAGGGGGCCATTTAGGGATCCAGGGCAAAAACTTGGGATTGGTCCTGCTTTGAGCAGGGGGTTGGACTAGATACCTCCTGAGGTCCCTTCCAACCCTGATATTCTATGATTCAGTCAGAATATGGGCCTCACAGACAGAGCAGGCTTTCAATTGAAGTCCTTACCATACAGGACATGGGGGCCATCTTGATCTGGCAATGAGCTATTGAGCCTTTCGCCTCTACAGCAGATTATTGGCTCAAATGCAGCTCAAGTCCACAGCAAATAAGAAGGTGTTACTGGCGGCTGTTTGGAGGCCTATGTGGAATGAGTTTGAAGGTCTCAGTCTAGTTCCCAGGGACAAGTGTGTACATCACAAAAATCACCCCCCATTTGACAAATGGGTTGTCAATTTCAGCAGAGGCTGAGGATTGAATGGGCAATGGAAACTGATCTCCAGTCTGATTCCTAGCCTCCCAGGTCAGGGCTTTGGTGTTGGATGGTGGACATTTGTGGTGATCCTGCCTCTGGGGGTTGCCTGTTCTGTGACCCAGTAAAGGACTTCAGCCTCCACGGCTGTCAGTGCAGCTCCCTTCTCTAATTAAAGTAACACACACACAAAACATAAGAAAGATGGCAGGACTCTTGAAGCACTCGAGACAGAGGGATGAAGCTGGACTCCTCAGGCCTGTGAAATGTAGCGTCAAAGAAACAGCGAACTGTCATTTTGCAGACTGATAGTCACACTGGAGATTCATTGCTCAGCCAGTAGGGGGCAGCATTCCCCTATAACGAAATGCAGCAAACCAGGCACTGTACTCATTACAACTAACAAGGTGCCCATTTTAACAAAGAGGGAAGTGGGAAACCAAGGCAGGGAAAAGGACAGCCTACTCATTGGAGACAGGCTTGAGAACCAAGGATGCTTGAGTCCTACCCACTCAGCTCTGCAACAGACTCCCTCCAGGGTCTGGGGCAAGGCACATCACCTCTCTGTGCCTCAGTTTCTCCACTTGTAACCCAGGGATAATACTGACCTAACTCACACTGGCGATTGTGTGTCAGGTAGACAAAGTGGGCCAAGTATGGAGAAGGAGATAGGGGAGAGAGTCACATGACGAGGATGTGCCATGAAAACAGCCACCATCTGCCCAGCCTAGGGGAACAAATTCTAAGCCTGCTGTGCTTCATAAACTATCCTGTGTATTGGAGAGATGAGCCAGGAGCAGAACTCATCCCCTTCCCCCACTCCAAAACATCTGCTACCTGCCCTCTGTCCCTCTCACCTGTTCTCTGTGGAGCAAAAGAACTGCACCCAGGGATTGGCATTGCTGTTGTCTGAGGAGGGGGGGAGGTACATGGCCTCTGAGAAACACGTCAGCAGGAGTTTCAGCAGCTCTGTCCTGAAAGAGGAAAAGCAGGAAGACAAGTCCTGGAGTCCTTTGGGTAAAGAGTCCTCAGTTGCATCCTTGGACAGCTATTTTCAAGCCAGCTGGAAACATCCTTTTAAGACCCCAGACACACAACTACCATTCTCACCAGCAACAGACACTTAAAGGAGTCTCATCCTCAGCAACACAGAACCCATCTTGGTGGGTCTGCGGTGAATTGGGCCATCCAGCAGCTAACACACTGGAATCCAGGTAACCACCCCCACCGCACAGAACAGAACCTGCCCCTGCCCTCCATGCATCCCCACCAACTCCCCTCAACAGCCTTATGCCACTCAGCAGCCCCTCCCTGCAAAGGCCCCACATTCCAGTCAGCAGAGGCTGAATGTGGCTCTCTTCGGGGCCTATCGAAGCCATGCCATGCTACCCAGGCTGTGGGAGGTAGGGGGTTGAATGGGAAACCAGAGTGATGCAAGATGCTCCTCCCACTCCTCCCCCAACAGGAGGAAGCAGGTGCATTACCTCTGCTGCACTCCCAGCGCCTACTGCAATGGGGAGCCCAGGATCTGAGCTTGCAAGCCCAACATGGCAGCGTATTTTGCAGCCGTTAGGTACTTCCCTGCTCTGTACTGCAAGTTCTGTTGGTATAATAGGCAGCAATAAAGAGATGCATCCCCAAAACAAGGAGCAAACCCATGCAGGAGTCACAGATACTGGCAGGGGCTTCATTTCAAACAAAGTGGGCGGGCAAAGTTGTGTCACCATATAGAAAATTGTATGTGATTATATCATATCCTGCAGAGTCCCAGAGGGGAGTGGTGGGGGGAGTGGAAGACATAAACTTATGAAAAGTCTAGGGCATGGGCAAACTGAGCTCTGGTGGGACAACGGCCCCACTTGCCTATAGCAAATGACAACCTTGGACACCTGGGGAAGTGAAAGAGCAGATCCCAGCTCCATGAAAATCTCCATCAGGGCCACACCACACACACCCTTAGCACACTGCCCTGCACCTCTGGACTGTCTTACCGGTTTAAATCATGGTTGTAGTTGGGCTGGGGGGAGTGAGCAAAGCCCACCCCAGCCTCCCAGATGTACTCACAGCTGTCAATAGAGTGGATATCCTCCGCCGTGTCCTGTGGAGAGGAGAGAGGTCAGAGCTCCAGCATGCAGAGGCTTGAGTCAACAGCCCACTGGGGAATGCTGTAAGATGCCCACACTGGGGGAGCCATGATGCTAATGAGTCAAAACATACTTTACTCTTAATTGTCCGACGTATTATCCCCTCCCCAACACACTCTTGACCCTACTCCCTCCCCCCCAAAAAACGGTGCACAGTCCAGCTTCCAATTACTTTGGATTCCCATAAGAACGGCCATACTGAGTTAGACCAAAGGTCCATCTATCCCAGCATCCTGTCTTCTGACAGTGGCCAATGCCAGGTGCTTCAGAGGAAATGAACAGAACAGGAAATCATCAAGTGATCCATTATGCAACCTTCTCTCCCACACCTCCAGGACTGCTCTCCGTATGGAGAGGTTCAAGTGCAATCACACCACCATCCCTTCATTTCCAACCACGAGCTCCCACAAAGCTAGCGCACAGACACCTGCTCCTGCTGGGACTGGAGCAACTGCAAGCTCCCCGTGCCGCCACGGCTCCTGTACTACCCCTTCAGTGCCTCCTGCTGACAGAGACTGGAACTCACTTGCTGCCGGGATTCCTGCATGACTCCTCACAACAACTCCTGCTGGGACTGCAACAGTCATGAGCTCCCCTGCGATCCCCTGCGCATACAATCTCGTGTGCGTGTGAATGAGAGAGAGAGAATTCCATCCCTGCCCTCTGATGATTAAACTGCAGTCAGTTGGGGAGTTGAGCACAGGAGCCATATGCAGTGAGAGAGGCCACACAGACAACCAACCAGCCATAAAGAATTCTCCCCCTACTTAGCCACAGTGCGGACCTAAACCCCAGGGGTTATTTCAAGCTTCTGCCTATTCATCTGAGTCCATGCTACACTGTTTGCTGCTTAACATTTTGGGATGTTTTAAGTGATATTATTGCCCCATTACTGTCGTTATTGTAGAGCACGAAGTGCAAGTCATGGGTTCTTTGGAAACTCCCATCTCCCAGTGAATTTTGCAGTCATCAAATACACCTTAGTCTGATGTGATGTTGATGCTCCTTCATCTGTATATTTTTAAAGGAGGGTTCCACATTGCTGTATTTACAGGCAGGGCCTGGTATAAATACTGCAGTTTTTAGAAAAAATATTCAACATGGGAGACGCTAAAACAAAACAGAGTAGCCCAAGATCTGACTTCCAAAGATGAAGAGAACCAATACACCCCTTTGAATTTCATGGAAGCTGTAGGTGCTCTGAAGGCCAGGCCATCGGGCTTGCAGCACATTTGCTACGACAATACAACTTTATGAAGAGGGAGCTGAGACTTGACAGGCTCCTTCTACTCACTTGAGTTACAATCCCAATGAAAGAGCCCTGCAGTTGTGCTAACACTGGGTTAATGCTGTCCCTGGTTTGTAACACATGCTGGTGAAAGGAACAAGATACTAAAGATCTCCACTCTTGAGGGAACAATGGAAGAGTGTTTGTTTGCCAGGATGACTGCATTTTCTGGAGGGGTTGATCTGTAACGATGGGGTAGTGCCAGCCATTCCAGCTGGTACTCACCCGGCTATATCAGACCACCCGGCTACTGCTACTCTTCACCCAGCCTGTACCAGGCAACTCAGCTCTGATCTCAGTGATGGCATCACAGGCCAATCAGGTAGGAGAGAAACTTCCTGCATCATCACACATACTTGGCTTGCAGCTTGAAGTCTTTCTCCTCCTTCATGCCACAGGCTTTCTTTGTTACCCAGTGAGAAGAGGGGAAGGTTAGTAATTTTAGAGTTTTCTTACTCTGAAAACTTCCAAGATGGATCTGCAGAGAATTCAGGAGTTAACCCCTGAACATGCAGCCAGCCAGAGTGCAGAAGATCAGTGCTGTTATCCCTCTGCATCCACAGTGTCAAGCAGAAGCAGACACACAATATTGCACAGTCTTCTATAGCACCTTCCACGTGAGGACCTCAGCACACTTTACAGACATCCAGTAATTTATAGCTCCTCTGTGGCATAGACATTATCCCTACTTTACAGACAAGGCCTGGATCTTCAGCTGCTGTAAATGAGTGCAGGTCCACTGATTTCAATGGAGTTTTGCTGATGTACACCAGCTGTGGATCTGGGTGAGTGATGTGTCCAAGGGTCTGTGGCAGAGCCAGGACTAGAACCAAGGTCCCTGTCTCCCAGACCTATATCATCAAAGGGTACGTCTTCACTACCCGCCGGACCGAGTAAAAGGATTTATTGTGTCTCGTCTAGACGAGATAAATCGATCCCCGAATCGATGCCTGTACTCCACCTCAGCAGAAGGAATAAGCAGAGTCGACAGGGGAGCCGCCGCAGGTCGACTCGCTGCCGTGAGGACGGCCAGGTAAGTCGAACTAAGATACTTTGACTTCAGCTACGCGAACAGAATAGCTGAAGTTGCGTATCTTAGGCCTGGTCTACACTGGGGGTGGGGATTGATCTAAGATACGCAACTTCAGCTACGAGAATAGCATAGCTGAAGTTGACGTATCTTAGATCGACTTAGAATCACTTACTTCGCATCCTCGCGGCGCGGGATCGACGGCCACTGCTCCCCCATCGACTCCGCTTCCGCCTCTTGCAGTGGTGGAGTTCCGGAGTCGACGGCAGAGCGATCGGGGATCGATTTATTGCATCTACACTAAACGAGATAAATCGATCCCCAATAGATCGATCACTACCCGCCGATCTGGCGGGTAGTGTAGATGTGGCCTTAGTTCGAACCCCCCACCCCCCACCCCCGCAGTGTAACCCAGGCCTTAGGCACAAGATCATCATTCCTCCATTCAGGCAGTACTGAATCCAGAGACCAAGAGCATGAGAATTTGTTCTATACCTTACTAGACTACACTGATATTTCCTCAAAAAGCCATCATTAGATACCTCCAGCTGCATGTCAGAGGCAACAAGCTGCTCAGGTGCTCCTTCAAGGCAAAATGAAGAGATATGCAAGTCAATTCCTCCCTTTTCAGAGTAGGGCTTCTTAGAAAATCAAGACTCTTGAATCTCATCACTCCACTGACACTGACCCAGAAAATGAATTGACTGCCGTATCTAGTCTAGTGGGGGAAGGAACAGGATCTTAGCAAGATCTAGTATGTGAGCACAAACCAAGCCAGGCAGATATGATGTAATAACACCTTTTGTGATCTAGGAAGTGTGGAAAAGATTTAAATTAAATTAAGGGATTAAATTAATTAAATTAAGACCAACTAATTACAACAGTGTCTAACATTGGCCTCCGAGCCAAGGGCCTAATTCTAAGAGATTCTGAGTACACCCAACTCCAGTGAAAGTCAGTGGTACCTTCTGGTGTCTAGTACCTTTGAAGCACAGGCTCCACATGTGGAAGTGTATAGCACCAAGGTTCCAGCTGCTTTTATTACTCCAGTACCTCACATTCCACTCAGGAGTCCCTTATTTCAGCCTCATATTTACCTCCAATTCCAGAGGGGCCTGGCAGGATCATTTGGAATTTCATAGATTAGTCTGATTTTAGAAGTTGAACCATGAAAATGAGATTGCAAAAAATGTTACTGATGCCAAAGAACCGAACCGCCCAGCACTGTAATTTGTCCACATGGAAGTATACAGTTCCATTAATTCCCATCTCTGGGAAGCTTAGCAGTGGCTTCTAGCCGACTCCTAGTCTGGGACAACACCAGGTTGTTTTAATCAATGCCCCCTTTACAACACATGGACACCATGGAGCGAGTGCTGAGAACTGCAGAAGGACAGAGACGGCAGCTCCACCATTAGTCACAGCAAGGTCATATCATAGTGGTGCACCATTCTGCTGCCTACGGCTATGCAGAACAGCCTGAGACCCTTCAGGATGACTTAGCAAGTGATACACGAGCCCTTTCAACCCAGGCCATCTCATACAGTGTTGTTCTTGGTTTTCCTTGATATCCTACTTCAGAGGTAGCTCTGAATTCGCAGCCACAACTGCATCCCTCTTTAATGTGGCAGTAGGGTCCATGGATTCTCTAGGTCCATGTTGTAAGACTCCATCTTAATGGTAGAGATGGTTGAATTAGGATGGAGCATTACATGTGATTTATGAAGGTTGCTTGGATCATGCCTGCACACTGCAAGGCTGGCTTTGTAACGCTCAGTGCTTATGTAGCGGTTTATGTTTTCAAAGCACTGTACAAACATTAGCAAATGAAACAATAATCTCCACAGGCTCTCTCATCTGTATCAAAGATAACAGCATCTGCAATTTGCTCCATTCATTTGCCTCCTGACAAGATGGACAATGCCGACATCAATGGGGCAAAGTTTGAATGTCACAGTCCTAATGCCCTCAGCTGGGTAACATAATAATAATCATCCTTAGCTCTTATATAAAGCTTTTCATCTTTAGATGTCAAAGTGCTTTACAATGAAGGTCAGTAGCATTATTGCCACACAGAACACATTGTGGAGGTGGAATGAAGGTTGCAGGCACAGATCAGTGGCCTTTCAAGAATGTTACAGTTCAAACAACACTTTAAACGTTAGAAACCCAGGAAATACTAAGTTAAGAAGGGAGTTGCTTTTGAAATCAGATTTAACTTCAGAAATGTGGGGCTGCTCACTAGATCTCAGCTAGGGAAGCCTAGGAAATGCCCTTTTACGTTTCAGAGGGATTTTTGTTACAAAGTGGCAAAGATACGAGAAGACATTTGGCCCTCTCGGTGAGCATTTCTATTTTTAGGTTGGCAGAATCAGGAACTCCTTATCCAATTCTATTCAGATTTTGTAACATAATCCCCCCCTTAGCTCCAGATGTTGCTCACCAATTTGGAGACCGCTACGACTTTTTGTGGATTTCAGTGGAAGAGGCCTCAACCTCAGGCCTAGCTCAGTTGTATCATTGCTGTTGCTCCATGATCTAAGTTCTTATACGGCTCCCACCAATGTCATGTGTGAGCTCCTCTTGTTTAACAGTACAATGCTGCCCAGGGTAGACTTATTTCAAACCAACACGTCCACTGGCCACAGGGCAATAAATCAGTTAGGTTTTCCTCAGAGCTCTTTACTGAGCAGCATGTTTCGCAATTCATCCCTGTTATATACCAGCACACTAGCATTCTGTCCTGCCTCCCTCACAGAGTAACCAGGTCGATATGCCTAGTTAAGAACCATTTCCTCATTTCTCAGGATCCCTTCCGTCTCAATTTTAACCGGGTGATCTTCAGCTTGGCACCTTTCCTCTGCATCCCATCAGCTCACACCCACCGTGTGCAAGGGTGGGGGCCGTATTGGTGCAGCTTTACTCAGGTGGACAGGAAGGAAACCTAATTTGGACTGGTATAGAGAAAAGATGGCTGCCTTATTAGAAACTGAATCAAAGCCAGGCCCCCTGCTCAGCTACCTAGAGCTAAATAGCAGATCCCCCAGCTTACCACAGTGCTCTTCCGGTGGCTCTGGACAGTGAAATCTGGACAGAAGAGCAGATCTGCAATTGCCAGGAGCAATGACTCAGCCAGGGGCCGGGCATTTTCATCCTCTTCATCACCCTGAAAATGATAAATACAGTAGAATATTCTCAGCCCAAGCTTGAGAGTCAGTGCACAGTAATATTAATATAACATGGCAGCAGGGGAAGGAGGATTTTCCCCAAGAGCAGGCAGGAAAGAGAGATGGGTGGGGGGGAAGAAAATGGAGAGGTAGGCAACCCACCCGTTGGGAAGGTATGGTAGGGAGGAGTGAGAAGCCATCCCTGAGAGCAGGCAGATGGCAGATGTAGTCGGAGAGGGAGCAATTTCAGTGAGGATGGGCCAACCAAACAGCTGTGGGAAGGAGAAGGACTCAAGGCCTACAGACGTAGGGGGGACATGGAGTTGCCTCTTTGGGCTTTGTTGGGGGTTACAAGAAGTCATCAGAGAGCTATTCATCTGCTTGGGATGCTCCAGTTAATACAGATGCTGGAGGAAAGGGAACCATTTGCCTAGAAGAGGGACCACAGCTGTTAGGGGAGCAAGGAGTCACCCCACCATGACCAGGCGGTGATCAGATCATGTACAATGTGGCGCAGGGATTGGAGTCACCTAGCCGGCGACAGAACTGAGGGGCTGCTATGGAGACAGGGGCCCTAACACTCAGCTAGGGGGGCGTCTCAGTCAGCCATGGCACAGCGAGCAGCTGCCTGCAGAGTGGATTTTGCTCTCTCTGGCATTCAAAGCAAACCTCCACCTATCCAGAGACGGCTGCTAGCATCACACGTGGTTACTCCTCTGCAGCCGTTGCCAGGGGAACGTCTCCAGTAAGCCGCCAGCCCTGCCATTCAAAGAGCATCCTGGATGTCATGTCTTCCCCAGTACGACTAAATCCAGGCTTCTGCCAGGAGGGGGCGAGGCACAACGGCAGCTTATCGGTGACAGCCAGGCCCCCGTCAGTGCGCACACAAAGCCCTTAAATAACAGCAGGCAAGCCGAAGGGAGATAATAGCCTGCACTGCATTGACGTCTTTTAATGCGACATTGGGGAGGCCAATAACAGGATCCCAGACGCAGGAACAAGGCCGGGGGTGGGGAGCCAGCAATCAGCAGAGACGCTTCTATTCCGGCTTTGAAATCAGAAATGAAACAGAGGAGCCTTGAGCTCAAAAGGGATATAAAAAGGATGATCTGCACCACCTCAGGCTGGGCTTCCAGACAAATCATCTCCCCACTGGGGGTATCTGCCCTGCAGGCAGCCGTGATTCAGACAAAATAGAACAAGCCAGTAGGTCCCACCCACCCTGGAAGTTGGGGAAGGTCCCTGGCTCCCAAAGAGATCTCCAGGAGTCTCTTATCACTTCCACAAAACTGTGGTCTGCCTCCTTCCCCATCCCCTCCCCTCGCCGCAACCCCCAGAACTTTCATCTGGGGATTTTCCCTACTTCCACTGACAACCCCAGGAAACTGGGGTCTACCATCCACTTCCTCATCCAAAAACTGACATCTGCCACCCCTTCGACCTCAGCCACACACAGACCACAGCCCCTTCCAGGGGGCAAGTCTGGCCAGGAGGACAGTACCCGGTAAAGGGGCTTTCTCCACCACACGTTGGTGACCTTCACCTCAACGAAAAGGTGGGGGACATGTTCATTTCTGTCCTGTCTGGTAATAGGCCAAGCATCCCAGCAACTCCTCTTCCCCACCCCAGTTGAGAGGATGGAGCCGCCCTTCGAAGTGCATTGGGGCTGCTCCCAAATTAGTGGGTGAGGTGGGGATGAGGTATGACTACTGGATCAAATTGCTGGCTTCCCCACAGCATCCCAGGCCGGCCTTGAATACGGATCTCCTGCCTCACACTATGGCCAGCCTTATTCAGCTGCTGCGGGGTAAGATTAGATTGGTTTGAACTGCTAAAACTACATTGTTAGTTCATTCACCATTGAGGGGCCTTGATTCATCGGAGGGGCCCAAACAGAGTATGCATGAGGCACGAGCACAGGACAAATGGGCCAGGAGAAGGTCAACTGCACAGTCAGTCCTAGCCATACCTCCCCTCCCCCCCCCAAGAAGCCAGAATGCTTAGGGTCAATCACTGCTGGCCCAGACAGCTGCTGAATAAGGTGCAAATTCAGTTCCTAACAATGGCCTGGCTGTATCCCCACACACAGCACATTGTGTTGTCCTTCCCAAAGCAAATCTAATCACCCGGCACACACAGACTCAGGCTCCCACAGGGGAAACTGGGTCCCCAGACACCTGCCCAAACCCACAGCAGAGAAAAAGGGCATCAAACCTGCCTCCTCCTGCTGCCCAGATCTTCCCACTGAAGTGGCTATAGGCAAAAAAGATTAGAAGGGACAGGCTGAGATAGCGCAAGGATCTGACTGCACCAATACTGCCCCCACCCTTGCCAACCTCTGTTAAACCTCAACGAAAAGCACTGCAGAACTACTCAGCTTATGGTGGGAGCAGCTGAACACAAAAGGACCAGTCTGCAGATGCAGAGTCTGCAAGGACAGTGCTTCTGGTACGTTAAGACCCGGCTGCTGTACCAGCACGTGGGCAAGGCACAGTAACTGCTCCCCTCCTGACATGTCAATATTCACAGTAATAATGATACTTTGCACTTCAGCCAAGGATCCCAAAGCGCTTCATAAACATTCTACCTCGACTCCCCCTGTGATGAGGGGAAATGTTATTATTCCTATTTTACAGATAGGGACAAACAGAGGCATACCAGGAGGTTAAGTGACTTGCCTAAGGTTCCACAACAAGTCAGCGGCAGAGCCAGAAATAGAAGCTAGGATCCAATTCTCAGTCCTTGGTTCCAACAACTAGACCATACCCCCAGCTTAAAACTGAAAAGCTCAGTTCATGAATGGGCCACTGACCATGTCTCTTATGGCTTCTCTACACAATTAAGTTGCACTGGTAGAACTGGAATCTGCTTTTAACACAATATAGTTAAGCCACTGCAAAGGCGCAAAAGGCCTGGGACGCTCTTATTTTGATTTAAGAGTGGCATATGTCCATTTTAATTGAACCTGTTTCCAATCCACTTAAGCTAAACCAAAGAAGCCTCTCTTCAGGTGAAATAAGAAGGTCCACACTGCCTTTTGCACCTGTTTAGCTATATCAGTTTAAATTGACAAATTAGGTTACATCAGAGCAACTTTCTTGTATGAACAAGCCCTTACTCACAGCTACACCCAAGTGACTGAAATGCTCCAATAAACCCATCAGCCTACGCTAAACAAACAGAGCTGAGAAGGGAAGGAAGGCAATAAAACTGGCGCTATAGATGGGCTGTGTTGTTAATTTCAGTCCATCCCAGCATGCTCAGGACGGAGGCAGCTAGCGCAAAGCTTCCGCTTGCTGAGGGGTGAGGGGGAAGAAGGGGCTTTGTCATCAGCACGTTTATGTTTCAAGGCTACATCCTATCCCTTACTCCATTACAAGCCTTCCCACAAAGTTTGAACCCACTGAAACAAGGTTGTTCCCAACTGATTAATGTTGGGCCTACCTCCTGCAGCTTCTCCCTCCCTCCCTCCCAAAGAGGAACCGTCTAACCCAGTAGATACAGACCCCTCCACGGCCGGCCCCAGGGACAGTGGACCAGAAGAAGCCTCTCCAGTCAGGGTCCTCGAAGATATAGGGCAGGATGCGGGTGAGGAGCCGGCTGCAGTTCAGTATAATTTGCTTCTCCTTCTCCGAGTGGCAGCCGCTGTCCGCTCCCTGAACCAGCTTCTCTACCGCCTGATGGCAACAAAACAAAGGCATTAATCTGGAGTTGTATGGTTTGCGGACACACAGGCCCCACTGCCACAGAATTATGAACAGCATTTGGTTCCACTTCCCAAGGGCTCGCTATGGTTCCTCTGGGGAAAATCTCTCTCTATGCTGCAGTTAGAAACGAGCAGCAGAAATGTACGATTATTCTAAACGCTCCTGTGATCGCAGCAGGCACCTCTCCTTGCGCGGGATGTGGAAGCCAAGAGAATGCCTGTTGTTATTACTAATTATGTGTACTGACATAGCACCTGGAAGCCCCAGCCATAGCCCAGACGCTGTGCTAGCCCCCAAAAGCTTGTATGCTAAGAAGTCACTTTCTTAGAATACGCCAATTGGAAAGTGTAGCTCTCCAAAACAGAGCCTCCCGCCTCCTCTGCCCTCTCCCAGAAGAAGTGAATTTAGCACTGGTAGATGGTGCTGGATTGAAAGCCCTGTAGACTGAAAGTCCTCTGGTATCTACAGGACAAGGGCAGCCTGGCCAGTGGCCAAGCAGCCCAAGCTCCCCCCATGCTCTCCATGTGCTTTAGCACTGACCCAGGGAGCCCACCTCTAGGCTAAGAGGGGGGGTTCAATTCCCAGGGCCATCCAGTGCTTGGCTTCTCTGCTGAGGTCACCGAATACAGGGAAATTGGGGTCAGTCACACTGCACTGCTGGTTTTTTGGGATGGGGACGCTTGTCTTGCCAAACAGCCACTGCAGCTTACTGAGGCTGAAGGCAAACCACTTTATTTTCATGACAGAAGGTGAAGCTCTTTTTCCCTCCTAGGGTCTCCTGTCCTGGTCCTCCCCCTCCTCCTCCCTTCTCAGCATGAAAGCCAGGGACATTTACTCAGGATTTGACTTGTTGGTTTTAATTCGCAGGCTGTGCCTCTCTGCTGAGGTTCCCAGCGACATCTCTGGTTCGTTGACTTTGTCAGTTTGCATCACTGCCTTAACAGACATATTTGTGCTACCTGGGGCCTAGCTGTGCTCTGCCTTGGGACTGCGTTTGAATCTATTGCCAGGTACAGTTACAGCTCAATATGTTGTAACACAACCCTAGTCTGCACCAAACACAGCTGCAAAGGATATTACAATTGTGCCATAGCCCCATCTAAACCAAAGGAACAACAGTGTTACAAAATCCAGTAACACCACGCGAAAGACAGGCTCCACCTCGCAGGACTAAACCATAGTCCCAAATTGTGCTATATCCCTACCCACATCCACGCTGTTGCATAGATCAACAACGTGGTTAAAATAATGCACTTAGCTCCCATTTACATCACAAGAGCTAACCATCCTTTAACCATCCGGAGAGACAACCATGTTAGAACCAGGTCTCCCAACACATTAGCCTCTATTGGGTAGAAGACCATAGAGTTGCTTTGTGGGGAACAAAGTGTGGCGTCAAAAGCACAGCATGGTTCTCTCAGAAGTCTATAGTCTGTCTGCACTAGAAAAGGAAACCATGCTAGTAACAGCCATGGCGGAAAATGGCTGCCGAGCGCTGCTCTGCTAGATCTGCATTCAATTATTTCTGAACACGCTTGTTGTTCACATGGTGCAGACCATAGTGCAGCAAGAGCTTGAAGCATTATTAGTGCCAAGGCCTGGCTAGACAGGCTAAGTCTTGCTGACCAGACTATTCCCCAAGCAGCAGCAGCCAGCCATATCCTACTGGCTTTACAATTGACAAGCTCTGGCACTGAAAGAAATATGAATAGATGTCCCTTGTGTTGCAGACAGCAAGAGGGCAAGGGCGACAGAAAAGCATCAAGGGAAGTGCTAATCGGAGCTGCGTGGGAAACGGTTTTCCCGTCCAGCAAGAATTTGGTATTTCAAAATTTGTTGTCCCGTTTTGGGATGGGAAAATTCAAAATCTTGGGCGGAAAAAATGAAGAAAAAAAAATTCACTTTGGGTCATTCAAAATATTTCATATCAATTTTGACCTTATTATTATTTTTGAATTTTTAGTGTAAATTAACTAAAATTTCAAAACAAAAAAAGTCATTTGGAATCAAAGCAGAAAATTTTCAAATCCAGCCTGGATGTTTTATAAAAGATCTGCTCTAATTCAAACAGGAATTGATTCAGGGAAGGCCTCTATGGTCTGTGTTATGCAGAAGGTCAAACTACAGGATCCCAGTGGCCCCTTCTGGACTTGGAATCTATGGAAAACTAAACTTTGTTTAGAAAGTGTCAAAAATGGGACACTTTCACAATTTCAGAACATTTTTTTCCAAAAATGTTTTGAATCAGGAGATTCATTGAAATTGACTCTTTCTCGTGAACTGTTTCAGTTTTGACAAATCTGCGTTTTCCAATGAAAAAACTTTCCAACTCTAGTGCTAATGCCAAAGGAGATAGGGCAGTGAAATGGGGAAATAGGCTTAAGACTCTTTCCCATATCTATCCATCTGTGGCATTTTTAGGGTGACCAGCACCATAGTTGGCTCAGGCCCTTGGGTCTTTCTGCGTTCCAGAAGCCGATATTGTTGTTGAACCTTGAGGAGCAATCAGATGCTCTGATGAGGGAGCAGGAGCACTGGCTCCACTAAGGATACACAACGCTTGCATGTCAGAATCCTTAAAATATATGGCAGCCTATGTTAAAACCAAGAGTTGGGGAGGTGATGGGTGATGACTGAACTGATCAAATGCCAACTGTGGTTTGTGGTAAACCAAAAGAGGAAATGTGAGCAAACCGCCCATGCCCTGCAGGGCAGAGAGGGGAGCTGCAGTTAAACCTCAGGAGGATACAGGGGCAAGCAGCCCTGAAAAGGATCACAGGGAGTAGGGCAGGGAATGGAATTTGCAAGGACTTGGATCACTTTTGTATCTGCTCCAAAAATCAACATGCATTTCTGCTGCAACCATTTACTTGTTCATATGGCCAATACTTACAAATGCCAAGTCTGGACTTGGCAAGCATATGGGGAGCTGCTAATCACAGAAAGCAGCACCATGGACTGTCTTGTTGTCATGTGTTTGTACAACGCCCAGTACAATGGGGTTCTTGTCCATGATTCCTAGGCATGATGGTAATACAAGTGAGAGGCGCCTATTGGTGAAACTAATCCCTGTGCAGATCAACTCAACGCCTATGATCCACTTCAGTGTTGGGACTCTCCATAGGGTTGACTCTCACTAATTCCAGGTGAGAAGGAGAAGGCACCTTACCTTATAACACAGAGTGGCCAAGTTAGAAGGAGATTCTTCTCTCACTGCTCGGATTTCTGCAGCTGGCACAAGAGCAAAGACATCCTGCACCGAAGTTGCAGTGTCTGCCCAGAACTGGTCCCAGAAGGCATCATCCGTTGCCTCCACAGGCTGTGAAGAGACAAACCCAGAGTTACAGATGTGGATAGCAAGGACACAGAGGAAGAGATCACTCTATGGATGCCAAACACAAGCCATTCTAACTTGGTCAACAATGGGGCCAAGCTAGGCCTGGTCAGTGCTCAGGAGCTGGAAGGAGAGACTATGCACCAGTATCAATCTATCAGTACTGTATAGTGGCATCTCTTGGTACCAAAACCTCAACTGTTATAACGCACAGCTGTAGTTGGATTCAGAACTACTAAACTGTATATACATTATACCTGTGTTTATGTTGGAGAGGCCCAATGGGCACAGGCAGACTCTTTACATGGCATATTTGTATCATCTGCATGAATGTAGGACTCTGAGTCTTTTAAGGGGCCAGTGCTAACAACAACCAAAAGAGACTGTACACAAACATGAGTCCATGTACAGAACGGCGTGTCTGCAACCCACGATGCACATGGCAAGTTCCGTGACTTTCACAGCATGCGGGCTGAGCTGCCTCTTTGCACTTTGCCAGTTCCTGGGCATATAGAGGAAGCTCTGAGTAATTGTCTGTATTGCAGTAATGCCTCAGGGGAGGGATCAGGGCCCTTTGGGCTAGAGACACAGGGTAAAACGAGAGCCCACACCCCAAAGAGTTTACAATCTACATCACACCAAGGTGCAACAAGTGGATGAGACACTGGGGCTGAGAGGGGAAGGATAAGGCAACCGTAAAGCGGGCAAAACTACTGTACAAAACAATCGAGTTATCACAGTCTGATGGCTCCCTGCCCCACGAGAACATGCCTGCTCCACATCTGGAAACACACTTCTCCTTATCCAGTCTTCAGGCTCTATGAGGGGGAGACATGCCTCTCTTCCCAGCACTGCTGTCTCCCTTTCAGAGGATGGGAGCACATATTTTTCTCCAAGTCCTTTTACAGAGGTTAGAACAGGAGTTCTCATCCTTGGAAACGAGAGCAGTTTGTCAGGTTTCCCCTTAATATCCATCTATACTCAGAAAAGTGACTCTGTGGAACTGATAGTGTTGGATTCCAATCTTATTCCCTCCCAATCACTTACAGACCAAGTGTCCTCAATTTATAAGTCAGAACAATGATTCTTCAAGCCGCATTCTCTCTGCCGCTTGCATCATTACCACTAATAGAGATGCTAAAATTTTCAGGTCAGATTAAGTGATGATAATCAAAGGAGATTAGACTCCACTTCTCTCTGTTGTAGATGTATTGGATCTACAGGGCTAACGGGGATAATTGTCAACAGTGAAACAACTGCTGTATTTTTCAATAGTGAGCAGGTGTGAACCGGAGAGACATGGGGCCCAGATGTGCAACCCTTCCCATTGCAATCAGTGGAAGGACTTGTCTGCATAGGAATTTACCAAGCTGTGGAAGGGTTGGGCCTGCAAGGAGCAGACACTATATGTAGAGCAAGAAGGCTGCCACGGTTACACAGGACTCTTCTGAGCATCAGAAGCAAGTGAGCACAGAGCTCTGAAGGGCTCAGAAAGGGCTCAACATTTCATTCACCTCAAACCCAAACATCGCTCAACACTCAGAAAACCTGCCACTCACTGCAGAGAAGCCTCACCACAAATGCAGGCATCCTTAACTAACCCACAGCCTGGGAGTGATCACCCAATTCAACAATGCTTCCAAGGTCTAAATACAGGTGCGCTATTCACTTACTTGTGTATTTATACTGCACAGTGTGAAAGAGGTTGGTCAAGGTTTACTTGGTTAAAAATAGTCTTTAAAAAAATATCCACCTCTCCACTCCCCAACAGAAACATTCAAATAAATGAACCAAAAATATGTCAGTTGTACCTGTTGCTTGACATGGCACCATCACTGTTGTTTTGAGGCTCTGTGTGTGGCTCCCACCCAGACCTGCTCCCCACTCAGGGTTAGTTTTGATAAAACTGTGACGATCATGACCAATGAACACAAAGGCCCTGGATCCTACAACTGGAACCACATGGATTCGTGGACTCCTGTGGAAACACACCAAAGTCTATGGGGCTCCAGGTGGATCCAATTGCATGATTAGAACCTAGATTTTTCTCTGACACAGAGTCCTCATTGCTGACCCTCCAGCTGGGGAAGCATGTTTCTATTTGGTGCAAAGCAGCAGTTTTCAAACTGCTCCATGGACCACTGCAGAGCACTTGCTGTGGTCTGTAGAGAGGTGGCTGGTCCATGGTACTCGCTCTTGTTCTCGCTCCCAGCTTCTAAGTCACATTAGAGAAGCTGAAATTACACTGACCACTTTGCTAATGTTATTCTTCCATGTAAGCGGCTGCCGTTGTAGCCGCAAAGATGTTATGTGATGACAACTGGGATTGGAGATGGTCCATGAGACTGGAGATGGGAACAGTGACATCATGAGACACCGTCCCTTTCAAGACATGATCCACACTATGAAAAAGAAATGGGATCATCTCATTTAAAAAAGTGCCCAAAAGCCAGCTATAAGAGGCATGCGAGTGGCTGCAGCCAATGGACATAAGAACTCAGCACCAGGATTAGAGGCCTGGAAGTCAGGACTCCTGGGGTCTATGTCCTGCTCTAAATATACTTAATCCTGCCTCAGTGTGAAGGGATGCACTAGACGACCTCTTGAGGCCCCTTCCACTCCTACATTTCTAAGATTCTATGCCTGGCTTTGCTACCAACTTACTGTGTGACTTGAAGCAACACACTTAACCAATGGGCTTCAGTTTCCCCATCTGTCAAATTAAGATAATATAAGTTTTTCTGCCCCTCGCTGGACAAGTGAGTGTTAAGAATGGCCCTACTGGGTCAGACCAAAGGTCCATCTAACCCAGTATCCTGTCTTCCGACAGTGGCCAGTGCCAGGTGTTCCAGAGGGAATGAACAGAACAGGTAATCATCAAGTGATCCATCCCCTGTCGCTCAGTCCCAACTTGTGGCAAACAGAAGCTAGGGACACCACTCCTGCCCATCCTGGCTAATAGCCATTGATGGACCTATCCTCCATGAATTTATCTAGTTCTTTTTTGAACCTTGTTATGGTCTTAGCCTTCACAACATCCTCTGGCAAGGAGTTTCACAGGTTGACTGTGCGTTGTGTGAAGAAATACTTCCTTTTATTTGTTTTAAACCTGCTGCCTATTAATTTCATTTGGCGACTCCTAGTTCTTGTGTTATGAGAAGTAGTAAACAACACTTCCTTATCTACTTTCTCTATACCAGTCATGATTTTATAGGCCTCAATCATATCTCCCATTAGCCGTCTCTTTTCTAAGCTGAAAAGTCCCAGTCTTATTAATCTCTCCTCATACGGAAGCCATTCTATCCCTAATCATTTCTGTTGCCCTTGTCTGAACCTTTTCCAATTCCAATATATCTTTTTTGAGATGGGGTGACCACATCTGCACACAGTATTCAAGATGTGGGCATACCATGGATTTATATAGAGGCAACATGATATTTTCTGTCCTATTATCTATCCCTTAGACTGCTGCTGCACATTGAGTGGATGTTTTCAGAGAACTATCCACGACTCCAAGATCTCTTTCTTGAGTGGTAACAGCTAATTTAGACCCCATCATTTTATATGTATAGTTGGGAGTATGCTTTCCAATGTGTATTACTTTGCATTTATCAACATTGAATTTCATCTGCCATTTTGTTGCCCAGTCACCCAATTTTGAGAGATCCTTTTGTAGCTCTTCGCAGTCTTAACTATCTTGAGTAATTTTGTATCATCTGCAAATTTTGCCACCTCACTGTTTACCCCATTTTCCAGATCATTTATGAATATGTTGAATAGGATTCATCCCAGAACAGACCCCTGGGGGACACCACTATTTACCTCTCTCCATTCTGAAAACTGACCATTTATACCTACCCTTTGTTTCCTATCTTTTAACTAGTTACCAATCCGTGAGAGCACCTTCCCTCTTATCCCCGTGGCAGCTTTCTTTGCATAAGAGCCTTTGGTGAGGGATCTTGTCAATGGCTTTCTGAAAATCTAAGTACACTATATATCCACTGGATCCCCTTGGTCCACATGCTTGTTGACCCCCTCAAAGAATTCTGGTTGATTGGTGAGGCATGATTTCCCTTTACTAAAGCCATGTTGACTCTTCCTCAACAAATTATGTTCATCTACTTGTCTGACAACATTGTTCTTTATTAAAGTTTCAAACAGTTTGCCTGGTACTGAAGTCAGGTTTACAGGCCTGTAATTGCCAGGATCATCTCTGGAGCACTTTTTAAAAATTGGCATCACATTAGCTATCCTCCAGTCATCTGGTACAGAAGCTGATTTAAATGATAGGTTATAGACTACAGTTAGTAGTTCTGCAATTTCACATTTGAGTTCCTTCAGAACTCTTGGGTGAATACGATCTCGTCCTGGTGACTTATTGTTGTTTAATTTATCAATTTGTTTCAAACCTCCTCTAATGATACCTCAATCTGGGACAGTTCCTCAGATCTGTCACCTAAAAAGAATGGCTCAGGTTTGGGAATCTCCCTCATGTTCTCAGCTGCGAAGACTGGCGTTGTGAGGTTGTAAAGCATTGGGAGCTCCTTGAACAGGAGATGCTGTGCAAGTGTACAGTATTACTGGATCATCAGAAGACAAGGGGAATATCCAGCATTAAAACACACTAACAAGTGCTCAGTCAGCCAGAATGCCAGGTTCACTAAACATTCCTGACCCTTAGGTTAGGACTAGAGGGTGCCTGGTGCCTCATGCAATTGACGTAATAAAAACTCAAAGACAAACAACAGCTCTTGCCTAACCATGCTTGTTACTGTGCAGTGAGTGGTTCCATTGCGTTGGAACGCAGGGGGGAGAGATTAACGTGAGTTTAATTTAAAACATTTTCCCAACATCTGCTACAATTCTTTTGTTAATTTGTCCGCCTTTGCAACAAGCTTCTAAGTGCATGCAAGGATCCTCAATTAGAGGCTGCCTTCTTCACAGCTCTGACACAGACAGAGGGAAGCACTCAGATTCACACTCTTCTAGCCGGATATGAGGAGACAGCACCTTTTGAACTAGCAGCCCTAACCTCAGAGGCACTTAAGAGCTCTGTACAGGTGATGTGTCATTAAAACCCAAAGGCCAGAAAGCAAGAGGAGCAGCCGGGCAGGCCAAAACTGGTAGAGCAGGTTCATTTCATTGTGGTTTTGTTCCTTAACACTCTGATGCCAAGAACCTTCCAATTATCACTGCCCTTGTCTTGCTCCTGCCAGCCATGAAATGAATCCCCCAGTCTCTCTCCACCTAGGAAAAAAGGTGCTTAGACACAGGTGACTGACTGCTCTAGTACAGAAACCCTTTTCATTTTACCAGATGGGCAGCCCAGTAAGTCCCCATCAGACCCCTTTCCAAGGGATTTTTCCAAAGAATCCAGCATGCTGCCTCCCATAGGAGATCACTGTAAATGCTCGTGAGTTTAGGGCCAGATCTGCAAAAGAACTCAGCTCATTAGGTACTGCGCTGTTTTGAAAGTTTGCCCACAAGTGTCTCAGTGGGAGCTGCTGGGCGCAGAGCATTTTTGCAAATCTGAGCCTTACTTACATGCTTAAAAGGGAGCTGAGCACTTGAAATTCTGGCCCTGAACATCTCTAGCCCTAATTGTGTAACACACATAATATCTTATACTTCTATAGCACCTTCCTTGCGGAAGGATCCCATACCTTTTCCAAACTATATAATCACTTCATCTAGCACTGAAATGCAGCCATCTCTGGGGTGGCACACAGTTGCTGTTTTACAGTGCACAACAATATTGCAGATCAGTTTAAGATAGGAAATGAAAAATAACATATGCAACCGAAACTACAAGGGAAACTTAGGGAGGCGGAATAGCAGCTGGAATTTTAATCAAAGCACTAATGTTAACGTGATGGTTGCCCAATGGGTTACATTAACACACCATTTCCTGGTTCCTTCATGATCACAAGAGGTCAATTTTACATCGCCTCAAAACAGGTGGCACCAGCACCATACCACTTACGAGTACAATCCTGGGACATTGGTTCAATACTGACTCAGGAGAAAGACTTCGCTTTACTGAGTCATTAACACCACTTCCTGCAGCCCCTGGCTTTTTCTTAGGAGCCTCCCTCCAAATACTGCTCAATATATGTATGCTCATCCCCTTGACAGAGCACTACTGGATCTTTACAGAGACTTTGGTTTGCTCACACAGAGTCTCAGGGGGGATTAAATAGCAATTGGCCCAAACTGTGATTGAGTTCACCAGGTGTCCTGCTATCTGGTTTCTAAAGTGGGGAGGTGAGGAGGATCAGAAAGCTGCTTCACTCATCCATCATGAGCATCTTAAATCTGAAACCCTGATTATAAACATTTAGGCACAGAATGTAGTAACAAATACCATTGCAGCTAGGCTCACAACGGCCTGTGCGTGCACTTGGGGCCTTCGTAAAAGGATGTTTAGGCAATCCTGCTTCACAAGGCTCAGCATCCCCATTGGCACTGCTATTAACTTCAGCAGCCTTAACTCTTCAGAATGAGCACACGGCTCAAAACAATTAAGCCATTCTTGGTCCCGAACAGTAACACAGCATGCACCAAACAACAGAGAAGCCAGACTTGGCTCCAATACATTGCAAATGTATTGCTTTTGGGAGACGAAGAGCAGCAGGCAATTATCAGTGGGGTCACATTGCAGCAAAAACCTAGTATTACAGGACTAACAGCCAAGTCTATCCTCTGAGAGCACAGCCTTAGGTCATCTGGACAGAAAAGGCCTGAAGTCAATACACAGGCTGCCCGGTTGCAATTCTCTAAAAGGAGACAGCCACAGAACAAATATGCAGCTGTCTGAGCTGAGCTTTCCAGGGTAAAGTGCTAAAGAGAGGGTTGCTGGAGCCTGAAGCGGTTGTTGAGAGTACAGTGGGCAGAGTTAAGGCTGATGTGGCACATGGGAGTGGGGTGGAGAGGACGGCTATCTCCAACCCAGATACAGAGGGTGAACGTGGTTACGAAGGGTGTGGTGAGAGGGAAAGGGGAGATGAACGCACAGGGTTAGAGCATCAATTATACCAGGCACCTTAATTGAAAGTTTCCTGCATGTTTTCTGTCTTATTTCTCAGTCTTAGTTTTGCATTAAAAGTTTGGGTTTGGTTTTTTTTATTGTGGGAATTCAAAGAGGAAGCAGCTTGGATGTCAGTGATCTTGCCAGTTATCAAACACAGAATCACAGCCCTGAAAAGGATCCTTGTGCAAACAGGACACGTCACAGGAAACAGAAGAATAGAGCTGCACGAATAATGGCCTATAAACAGGAAAAGGCCCTGCGGTCCTGCCCCACTCATTTGTTATTGTCATCATTGTGTTGATCTGGCTAACATACTAATTTGCTGTCACTCAGACACTGTCATACATGACCTCAGTCACAGTCAACATTTACCATCTTATCCCAAATGCCAGTGCTCAGCACTGCTGGGGGGTTATTCCTTTAAATAAAATGTTTGTCCCCAAGAGTCCATTCAGCTTAGCTCAGGACTGGCCTTACAATTTGCAAGAAGTATGGCAGAAATTTAGGGCTTGCTAACTAAAGATGTGAATTTAACATGGCTTCGTTAAGATGTTTTTTGTGTGGACATTCATTCAGAATTAAAGTGGCCTTAATCTGGTTTAGTTTAATAGACAAATTTAATTCTGAACGTGTGCGTCCACACAGGGGTTTAATGCAGTTTAACTAATACACTGTAAATTCAATTCAGATTATTTTTCCTGGGTATCCCTGTGTAGACAAGCCCTACAGAGGGTGCTCTGAAAGCTCAATCAGCCACTTGCCTGACCTCTGTATCCACCTGTTGTCTCTTGTCCACTGTCTCCCCTCTCACCACTGCAACTATCCAGTCTATTTAGATTATAAACTTTTTTGGGATAGGGACCATGGTTTTGTTCTGTGATTGTCCAGCACCTTGCACAGTGGGGTCCTCTCCCATGACTGGGGCTCCTTAGTGCAACAGCAATACAAATAATAAAATAAATCATAATAATTGACCACCACTTCCAAGTACAGAGGTGGGTTGAAGGGAATTAGTCCATGAGCAGTCTCCCCCATCAATCCCACTATCAAAAAGGCCATGACATGATGGGGATACAGGGGACACCAAAAATCCAGGGCCCCAAGGAGTAACTTGCCTTGTTTATGATCAGGCTAGACACCGCCCTTTCCTCTCGTACCCACAAAGACACTGAAGATAGGATAGTCTATGCAATCCCATAGAGGTGAAATGAAGGAGAACTGCAATGTGAAGACTATTAAAGTCACCCTGGAGCACCTAACTGAGCTCCATGAAAAAGGATTCACGAGACCCCATCCACCCCTGTGATAGCCTGGACAGCCTGATGGTTACTTTGTGACAACTAATATGCATTTACAGGTGTGTCCCTGCTTTTGACCCAGGGCGCACACACAAGGTTAAAGCAGTCTATGGATGGACCTAGTGCTAATGCTCCCAAGTTAAAGAGCCCACTTTGATTTTAGCTGCCCAGGTCAGAGGCTGCACACTCATTTAGGGGGGGGGGGCAGGTGTGGCGGAGGAGCATCTTGAGCTTCACAACAGCGCCCTCTGCAGTCAACAATGGAACAGCATGGAGAGATTCCATAGCAAGCCCTTTGGCAGTTCTCCACTGCTAGAAGAATGAATTATGGCTATAATACAGGCTCTTGAGGAGGATGTCACGGAACTTTGGCAGGGGCATAGAGAAACACCAGCGGTATAAAAATATAGTCCTAAAAGCACAGGTGCACCTGACAGATGAAAGGCTAAACCATGCGTTCAAGGTTTTCTTTTGATGAAGCCAAGACTGAGTTGCTTGAAAATTTTCAGAACCAGGTTAATAGATTACTAAACTGATGTCTCTTTAGACACCGGGCATTATTTTATCAGGCTCAGATTAACACCTTATCAAGATAAGGCAGCTGCACACCAGTGTGAGAAAGACCCAAATGTTTTTTTTCCATTTGCTCCCTCTCATCTCTTTAAAAACAGTTACGTGGCTGGCACTAAAACATGACAAGAAAATGTCAGAAGATCGTGAATTTTATATTATAGACTGGTCATTTCCTGAAACTCTAAAGACTATTTTATCATTAATCTATTTAGGGAGAGGGAAAGTTAATTTGTCTAATGATTAAAGCACTCCTAGGTTTGATTCCCAGCTCTGCAACTGACTTCTTGTGATACCCTGGCAGGTCGCAACCTCTCTGTGCTTCACAGTAGCCATCTATAAAATACCATCTAAGTAACATGAGTGTTGCGGGGAAGGGGGAGGATAGTTCATTCATGATGATAAAGCATCCCGAGATCCTCAGATGAAAGGCACAATTAGTATTATTAAATGGGCATTAACAACTTAAAAATCATATCTAGATAAATTCCAATTATCCAAACAGCTCAGGGGACAGATCTGATTATAATACAGGTATACCAGCATTATAAACACACATCTTTCCTTTGCGATTATCACCAATTTATATAATTAGAACTGAAAGCACTTTGAAAATCCAATGTACTATTCACACTTTATGCTATTTCTTGGCTTTTAGCATTTTTCTTGCCATTATAATTGATTAAGTCAATTTCATTTTTGCTTACAGTCAATTTCACTTTCAGGTTCTGGACCCCTCATTGTTTGGGTTGAAAGGAAATGTTTATTTGCTGATTTTTCAAAAACTGACTCCATGTGTGATTTCCTGCTTGCTCAGCTAAAGGTTTTAAGTTACCAGTGATTTAATGAAATGTAAACTTCCATTTGTCCTGCTGCCCAGTGTTAGAAGAGAAAGTAGAAAGAGTAGATATGCAGCTGAGAGAGCAATGCTTAGTTTGGGTAAATACCTGTGGGGAAACTATCCAAACCACCACAATATTTTGTTTTTAATTCCAGCAACTCAGCGGACTGGGAGGTTACACGGAGACTGTTACCTCTATAAGCTCAGAAGATTGCAAGGAAGCCCAGTGTTGCGTATTGCACATGCAAACACCAGTGCCCTTCTCAAATATCAGAGTAGCAGCCAAGTTAGTCTGTATCCGCAAAAAGAAAAGGAGTACTTGTGGCACCTTAGAGACTAACAAAGGTATGTAAATATGGGCGTTTCACTATCCCACCCTCTTTTACGCATGGCATAAGTTTCACCTACATTTCTACAGACTCCGCTAACAAATCCAGCCAAGAACATAGATTGTCTTTGTTTTATTCAGTGTCACGGTGAACTTTATCTCACTACATATGTCAACAAACCAGAGGAGCCACGCAGCCTTCTGGATCTGCAGTACAGGTGACTGCCCTGCTTAGAGCTTTTTTTGTAAGCTCCGGACATGACAAGATTAGGTGATGGAGGGGCAAGGGTTCCATTCATTTTGCAATCTCGCCTTCTACAAACACGCTTTCAAATGGTGGAAGGAGAATCCAGAATTGTAGGGATTAGGCATCTATGACTATATTAGCACTCCTCACTAAAATGAAGCTATTCTCTCTTTGTTATTCATTCCCAAACCAAATCTTTTTCCCTAGACCCCTAGGTTCATAAATGTTTCCCTTTACCCTGCACCCCTTTATTAATAAGTCTCTCACTTCCCCCACCCTTCCCTCATTTCTCTTCTCCTCCAGTCACCTTTCCTTCCACTACCACCTCCAATTAGTCTCAGAGGATCCATCATCCCCCTGCCATCAGAGATCCTTCAGGGTGGCAGCCCTCCACTGTAGCTCAGAAATGCTTAGAGATGCTAGAGTCCAACAAGTAACATGTGCTGCCTCCATTAGACTCCCATTATCTGCTGTCCTAAGAAAAGAAGACTTCAGCTCAGTCCCAAACTAAGATCCACAGCTGCTACTTCACCAGGGCAGCCACTTTCCCTATAATATACGCTTCCGATTTTTGTTTTACTTCCTTCTCCCCATTAAACCTACAGAGATACAGCACCTACTGGAGCACCACAGATGTGATCCTCCTCTGATACAAGTGGCTCTTAGCTCTTCCCCATCAGTGTGTCAGGGTTAGAATGAAACTAACAACAATCATATCAGCTATGTCAGTTTCATTCAGCTACCTCCTGTCCAACAGACAGGATTCTCCTGAAGGGGCTATACGAAAATGCATAGACATGAGAAAAAATGGGGGAAATCCTCTGTTGATTTAAACCTTGAGCAGCTGAATACCATAAAAGGACAGAACCTGCCTTATCAGATCAGAAAATTGGTCCACCAAGCTTAGTAACCTGCCTCTGGCAGTAGCCAAAGGCAGACGCATCAGAGGATAATGAAGAAAAACATAATGCGCCTACGTAATTGTGAGATGTTGAATAGGGTGAAAATCCTTACCGACCCCTATGGTGATGAGCTGGTGCCCTGAAGCATAAGATTTGATTAGTATCAATTTCCCTTATTTTAATAAATGCATCTAACATCTAAAGATATGGGTTCATATACAGATTTCATCACAGCTAAAACTGAGTCTTGACTGGATGTTAATCCATGTCACAAAGTCATCACACAATTTAGCACATAACTGCCAATCTCGATACAGGGAAGGCTCAGCAGTGGAATAGTATGGGCTACTGGTGGTCAGGATTGAAATGCATTGACAGAGCAATATAGGGAAACTTGTACAGCCTGGTTCTAACTATAGTTACTAGGTCCTCAAAAAGAACAGGAGTACTTGTAGCACCTTAGAGACTAACAAATGTATTAGAGCATAAGCTTTCATGGGCTACAGCCCACTTCATCGGATGCATAGAATGGAACATACTGTAAGAAGATATACATACACATACAGATAAATTGGAAGTTGCCATACAAACTGTGAGAGGCTAATTAGTTAAGATGAGCTATTATTACCATTAACTTGGGTTTGAATAGAGACTGGGAGTGGCTGGGTTATTACACATATTGAATCTATTTCCATAAGTTAAGTATCCTCACACCTTCTTGTCAACTGTCTAAATGGGCCATCTTGATTATCACTACAAAAGTTTTTTTTCTCCTGCTGATAATAGCTCACCTTAACTAATTAGCCTCTCACAGTTTGTATGGCAACTTCCAATTTATCTGTATGTATATATAATCTTCTTACTATATGTTCCATTCTATGCATCCGATGAAGTGGGCTGTAGCCCACGAAAGCTTATGCTCTAATAAATGTGTTAGTCTCTAAGGTGCCACAAGTCCTCCTTTTCTTTTTGCAGATACAGACTAACACGGCTGCTACTCTGAAACTAGGTCCTCACTTTCCTCAGAACTAGAATCCCCCAGCTGTTACAAGGCGGCAGATACAAAGCAGAAGGGCTGTAGATTAGCACCAATACATTAAAACTACAGGTCCCAAATTCCAATCCTAATCTTCAGAAAATGGAAATAATCTAACTACATAGCATAGCAAGGAGCAGTGTAGTGGTGAATGTGCCTTTCTCCCACAGAGAATTTCCCCTTACTCAGGTTTTCATGCTTGCCCAGGTACAAGTTAAAGATCCCATGGCACTACAACTCTCCACCTCTGTCCATAAGCAGTACTGCAAGCTAACTGGCTCTGTGTGTGGGATGGTGCTGACATCCAACAGCTGTTACACCTACAATCACTCTCACCTGTGCCTGGAAGGCAGTTATTACGGGGAAAAGCACTAGCTAGGGGAGGTTATCAAATTCATATCATTTATCCAGGCTGCCAGGCAGGGTTGCACAGATGTAGGGATACTGTGAAAGGTGTGTGATGGGAATGGCTCAGGCACATGGGCTGTGGCTTCCTTGGCACTGTCCCCTGCTACCCTCAGCTCCAGCCAGGTCCCTTCTACCTGCAAGGCCCAGTCCCCAAGGATTCTGCCTTAACCCCCCACCCCATCCCCCTTGCCAGTCTAAGCCCCAAAGAGGGACAGTTTAGAAACTGGGAACCCTCAACTGGCTTTCCTTCTGGTGGGTGCTATTTAAAGGCATAGGGAGGAGGGGTGCCACCATGCAGGGCTTTGAGGGAAACCCAGCAGCTGTTATTAAAGGGCAGGGTTAGCTCCTTCCAGGGGATCCGGGAAACGCACAGAGGAACCTCCTAGGAGTCTCCCCCCAAACCAACACCCACCCGCCCAGGAGCCTCCAGGGTCCCAACCAGCCCGCCAGGGGCCTCCTCCCTTAAACCAACCCCCCAAGCTGCCCTCACCCCGCAGCCACTCCCTGCGCCCGGCCCTCAGCTGCCCCCCTCGCCAGGCGGCTCCCACCTGGCTCATGGCGGACCGGCCCCCTTATTTTCCCTTCTGACACGCAGATCGCTGCGGCCGCTTCTCCC
This sequence comes from Chelonia mydas, assembly GCF_015237465.2. Taxonomy (NCBI): domain Eukaryota; kingdom Metazoa; phylum Chordata; order Testudines; family Cheloniidae; genus Chelonia; species Chelonia mydas. The sequence continues at coordinate 14,406,526 of NC_051254.2, forward strand.
GGTGCCTCCCCCGCCCAGGCCCTAGGGGAGAGGGGCCCGACGGCCGCCCCCCCGGCCTGGATCTCAAGGCACATTCCGGCCCGGTGTCCCCGGGACACCAGTCCCGCTCGGTTCGGTCCGGCCCGGCCGCTCACCTGGGTCTTGGTGGTGAGCTGGATCACCGCCTTCCTGAAGTTCAGCTTGGAGTCGGCGTTGCCCATTCTCCCGGCCGGACCTGCCCGAGCCCAGATCCGCCTCGGCTCGGCTCCTCCCGGCGAGTCCCTGCGGCGGGCAGGGCCGTCTCCTCCCCTCCGTCAGCACGAACAGCGCCGTTCGCCCTCCTCCTCCTCTCCCTACGCGGCCTCCATCCCCCCGGCCCTCACCTGCCGCCGCGGTGCTCCCCGCCTGTCAAACCCAGCCTCGCAGATGCTCCGGCCGGCCCTCCCTCCTGCCACAGCACACAGCCCCTCCTTCCCCCTCCACACAGCCCCTCCTCCTCCTCCTCCACCCTTCCCTTCATCCCTCCTTCCCTCCCCCTCCACACAGCCCCTCCTCCACCCTTCCCTTCATCCCTCCTTCCCTCCCTCCTTCCCCCTCCACACAGCCCCTCCTCCTCCTCCACCCTTCCCTTCATCCCTCCTTCCCTCCCTCCTGCCACAGCACACAGCCCCTCCTCCTCCACCCTTCCCTTCATCCCTCCTTCAGTCCCTCCTTCCCCCTCCACACAGCCCCTCCTTCCCCCTCCACCCTTCCCTTCATCCCTCCTTCCCTCCCTCCTGCCACAGCACACAGCCCCTCCTTCCCCCTCCACACAGCCCCTCCTCCTCCTCCTCCACCCTTCCCTTCATCCCTCCCTCCTGCCACAGCACACAGCCCCTCCTCCTCCTCCACCCTTCCCTTCATCCCTCCTTCCCTCCCTCCTGCCACAGCACACAGCCCCTCCTTCCCCCTCCACACAGCCCCTCCTCCTCCTCCACCCTTCCCTTCATCCCTCCCTCCTGCCACAGCACACAGCCCCTCCTCCTCCTCCACCCTTCCCTTCATCCCTCCTTCCCTCCCTCCTGCCACAGCACACAGCCCCTCCTCCTCCCTTCCCTTCATCCCTCCTTCCCCCTCCACCCTTCCCTCCTTCCCTCCCTCCTTCCCCCTCCACACAGCCCCTCCTCCTCCTCCACCCTTCCCTTCATCCCTCCTGCCACAGCACACAGCCCCTCCTTCCCCCTCCACACAGCCCCTCCTCCTCCTCCTCCACCCTTCCCTTCATCCCTCCTTCCCCCTCCACACAGCCCCTCCTCCTCCTCCTCCACCCTTCCCTTCATCCCTCCTTCCCTCCCTCCTGCCACAGCACACAGCTCCTCCTCCACCCTTCCCTTCATCCCTCCTTCCCTCCCTCCTGCCACAGCACACAGCCCCTCCTTCCCCCTCCACACAGCCCCTCCTCCTCCTCCTCCTCCACCCTTCCCTTCATCCCTCCTTCCCCCTCCACACAGCCCCTCCTCCTCCTCCTCCACCCTTCCCTTCATCCCTCCTTCCCTCCCTCCTTCCCCCTCCACACAGCCCCTCCTCCTCCTCCACCCTTCCCTTCATCCCTCCTTCCCTCCCTCCTGCCACAGCACACAGCCCCTCCTCCTCCACCCTTCCCTTCATCCCTCCTTCCCTCCCTCCTTCCCCCTCCACACAGCCCCTCCTCCTCCTCCACCCTTCCCTTCATCCCTCCTTCAGTCCCTCCTTCCCCCTCCACACAGCCCCTCCTTCCCCCTCCACCCTTCCCTTCATCCCTCCTTCCCTCCCTCCTGCCACAGCACACAGCCCCTCCTTCCCCCTCCACACAGCCCCTCCTCCTCCTCCTCCACCCTTCCCTTCATCCCTCCCTCCTGCCACAGCACACAGCCCCTCCTCCTCCTCCACCCTTCCCTTCATCCCTCCTTCCCTCCCTCCTGCCACAGCACACAGCCCCTCCTTCCCCCTCCACACAGCCCCTCCTCCTCCTCCACCCTTCCCTTCATCCCTCCCTCCTGCCACAGCACACAGCCCCTCCTCCTCCTCCACCCTTCCCTTCATCCCTCCTTCCCTCCCTCCTGCCACAGCACACAGCCCCTCCTCCTCCCTTCCCTTCATCCCTCCTTCCCCCTCCACCCTTCCCTCCTTCCCTCCCTCCTTCCCCCTCCACACAGCCCCTCCTCCTCCTCCACCCTTCCCTTCATCCCTCCTGCCACAGCACACAGCCCCTCCTCCACCCTTCCCTTCATCCCTCCTTTCCTCCCTCCTGCCACAGCACACAGCCCCTCCTTCATCCTCCACACAGCCTCTCCTCCTCCTCCACCCTTCCCTTCATCCCTCCTTCCCTCCCTCCTGCCACAGCACACAGCCCCTCCTCCTCCACCTTTCCCTTCATCCCTCCTTCCCTCCCTCCTGCCACAGCACACAGCCCCCCCTCCTCCTCCTCCACCCTTCCCTTCATCCCTCCTTCCCTCCCTCCTGCCACAGCACACAGCCCCTCCTCCTCCCTCCTTCCCTCCCTCCTGCCACAGTTCACAGCCCCTCCTTCCCCCTCCACCCTTCCCTCCCTCCTGCCACAGCACACAGCCCCTCCTTCCCTCTCCACACAGCCCCTCCTCCTCCTCCACCCTTCCCTTCATCCCTCCTTCCCTCCCACCTGCCACAGCACACAGCCTCTCCTTCCCCCTCCACCCTTCCCTCCCTCCTGCCACAGCACACAGCCCCTCCTCCTCCACCCTTCCCTCCTAGCCACATACAGCCCCTCCTCCTCCGCATCCCTCCTTCCAGGCTGCCACACACAGCCCCTCTTCTTCTCCCATCCCTGCCTGCCCCTTCCCATCCTTTCATCACTGCTGTTTTTCCCCATCCCTTTCTCCCCCTGCACACAGCCTTTCACTCCTATATCTGGTGCTACCCAACCTTCTTCTCCATTCCAGTTTTTTGCCATCTCCTCTCTCCCACAGCCCCATCTTTTCTCAACCCTTGAGTCTCCCTTCTCCTCTCCTACATGTACCCTCAAAGTCCCCATCTTACCCATTCTCCCCTCTCCACCTTTTACTTCTAACTGGTCCTCCTCCCTGTAATCATCCTTCCTCCTCTGTCTTTTACATCCTTGCCAGTTCCACCTCCACTCTTTCTTCTCCCTCCTTCAGAGTCCTTCCTCCTCTTCCTTGTCTCCTCCCTCCCTTTCATCCCCTCCTCTCTCAATCTATGTCCCCTTCTGTAGCTCTCTCCCTCCCTTTTCATTTCTCCTCCTCTCAATTTCCCAATGCCCTTTTCCTTATCCTTTCCCTATTATATCACTCCCTTTCCATCTCCCTGTGTCACCTTCCTCTTTTCTGTTACACCCCTTCCCTCTTCCTCACCTGGCCTTTTCCCTGCTTCATTTGATCTCCTCTTCTTTTCATCTCTCTTTCCCCTTCCTGCTTTTTCCATCATTCCTTCTTTGCCTTCACCTGCTTTATCTGTCATTCTTCCCACTCCCTTGGTTGTGTCCTGTATCTTATCTTCCCTTCTCTTTGCTTTCATCTCCAAGGACATTTTTCTATGCTAACAGGACACAGCCTGAATCTCTCATCTCCTTGCTCTTCCTCACGCCTCTGGTAGGCCAGCAGCCCCGCACTTCTTCACCTTCATTGTACCCTCTTCTCCCTCCATTTCCTTTGCCCCCTCACCTCATCATCCTATCTCTCTTTCCATATCCCTCTCATTCCCATATGTCTGTGTGTTTCTCCTTTCATGCCTCATGCTTAGCTGGTCTCAGGCCCAAACTTTATCAGCAGTACCATCTTGCCACCATTTATCATGAAATCCTTCACATCCAAGAGGCAATAACATTTGTGTGGAATAGGATTGTGAATTGTACAGAAGATCCAGCAGGAAGATGGAAGGGGAGGCAGGGTTGGCAGAAAGAAAAAGAAAACCTGCTTTTCTCCTACCTTAACTGAGGCCCAAATCCTAAGGGCCTCACTCAGTTTTCACTCCATTGATTTCAAAGAAAGTTTTGATTAAGTAAAAAGCCACTTTGCAATGGAGTCACTGGCTCTTCACACAAGTGAATGGATCTACATGGCTAGCGCTCTTTCCAAGATCAGGGTCTAAGAAAAGATTTGGCCAATACTGAGCAGTTCAAAGTGTGCTCTGAACTGAGGTACCAAGCACCTGGTAGAGGACAGTATGTTTTTAAGATGGCAAAGGGGAGTATATTTTTACGTTTACAATTGTCTTTAAATCTATTGGCAACATGTTTTGTACCTTCTAGTGCTCCTTGGACTAGAAGTACGTCTCTCTGGTGGAAGTAAATTGCATTTTAAAGGCTTGGATCAATTAAATGAGTTCATTCTTATAAAATAATAAAAGTTTACCAAACTTACAAAACAAAATTGTGGACAGGTCTGCAGATGGCATAATTCTGTGGTCATTTTGCCTGCATATTACCTGTCTAGAAATCCTCACTACCTTGTCACATCAAGGACATAGATCAGATCTGAGACCTCAGTGTAGATCTAGAGGAAATTACCTTCCCAGAGTCACATGGCATGACCATCACTTTCTAATGATCTAGGAGTTTACATCCAATCATTCACACATTCAGAATGGCCACACTGTATAGATAGATGGATGAGGCTGATTTGTAGCTGGGAGCAGAATCTTTTTTATTATTATTATTATTATATTCTTCATAGATAAGATTTTTTAATTTGTTCATTAAACTGCCTGTGGAAAGGAGCTGGAGTGCAGGATCACCTGCGTCCTGGGCATGGATGTCAGACCCATCACACTAACTCAACAATGCAGGATACTGTAACAATCCCCAGGATTGAAAGACAATCCTTGATCCTCATCTGCAGCTTGATTAAAGGAAGGAAGGAGATGTACAAATTGGCTACAGAGGCTGTGGGAGGGAATAGGGAAGAAGTTATCTGGAAATTCGTTATCCCTCTCTCCTTCATTTCCCTTTCCCACCATGGTCCATTAGGCCCTCTGAATTGTGACCACCCATCTTCTAGTAGAAAGCCTCTCTGGAGCCAAACAGTGCTGCTCGTGGATTGACCAGAGTCTTCTGATACATATCACAGCATTTAGGAATGCACAATGTCCACTGTTCTTCCGAACACGCACACTGTCCTTTCTACCTGAAACAATCTCGGAACTATTAGCAATTATCTTTCAGAACTCACGGAGGATGGGTGAGGTCCCAGAGGGCTGGAGAAGGGGAAACATGGTACCTGTCTTTAAAACAGAGAACAAAGAGGGACCCAGGGAATTATAGACCAGTCAACTTAATTTGTGCCAGGGCTTGCCAGGTCTGAGCCCGGGATCTCTCGGTTTGGAAGCTCATAGCCCCAGCACCTCTTGGCTTGCCGCATCAATTATGAAAGAAAAAAAATTGCTTGAGCCCTGGCACATTTTTCAGTACAAATTAAACACTCCCAGTCAGCCTATCTTCAGTACCTAGTAGGATAATGGAACAAATTATTAAACAATCAAGTGTAAGTACCTGGAGGATAATAGGGTTATAAGGAACAGCCAGCTCAGATTGACAAGAACAAATCATGCCAAACCAACCTAATTTCTTTCTTTCGTTCGTTACCGGCCTAGTGGATTGCGGGGGTGGGGGGAGCATTAGTCATGATATATCTTGATTTTATTTAATAAGGATTTTGAAACAGTCCCACGTGACATTTTCATAAGCAAACTAGGGAAATGTGGCGTAGATAATATTATTCTAAGGTGGAGTGCACAACTGTTTGAAAGACTGTATTCAAAGAGTAGTTATCAATGGTTCACTGTCAAACTGGGAAGACATATCTAGTGGGGTCCCACAGAGATCAGTCCAGGGTCTGGTTCTGTTCAATATTTTCCTTAATGACTTGGATAATGGAATGGAGAGTGTGCTTATAAAAATTGCAGATGACATCAAGATGGGAGGGGTTTTGCAAGCACTTTGGAGGTCGGGATTATAACTCAAAACAATCTTGACAAATTGGAGAATTGGTCTAAAATCAAAAAGATGAAATTCAATAATGACAAGTGCAAAGTACTTCACTTAGGAAAAAAAATCAAATGCACAGATACAAAATGGGGAATAACTGGCTAGGTGGTAGTACTGCTGAAAAGGATCTGGGGGTTATAGTGGATCACAAACTGAATATGAGCCAACAACGTGATGCAGTTGTGAGAAAGACCAATATCACTCTGGGGTGTATTAACAGGAGTATTGCATCCAAGACAAGGGAGGTAATTTCCATGCTCTATTTGGCACTGGTGAGGCCTCAGCTGGAGTGTCGTGTCCAATTCTGGGTGCCACACTTTAAAAAAAGATGTGGACAAAATGGAGAGAGTCCAGAGAAGAGCTACAAAAATGACAAAAGGTTTAGAAAACCTGACCTATGAGGAAAGGTTAAAAAAAAAGGGCATTTCTTGAAAAAAGAAGACTGAGAGGACCTAATAACTGTCTTCAAATACATTAAGAGATATTATAAAGAGGACAGTGATCAATTGTTCTCCATGTCTACTGACGGCAGGGCAAGAAGTAATGGGCTTAATTTGCAGCAAGGGAGATTTAGGTTGGACATTAGGGAAAAATTCTAACTATAAAGGTAGTTAAGCTCTGGAATAGGAGGTTGTGGAATCCCCATCAATGGAGGTTTTTAAAAACAGGTTGGACAAACATCTGTCAGGGATGGTCTAGGTTTACTTGGTCCTGCCTCAGCACAGGGTGCTCGACTTCATCACTTCTCGAGGTCCCTTCTAGTCCTACATTTCTATGATTCTGCAGACAACTCTCTGCCATTGTGTGTGGGCAGGGAAGGGGAGGGGGGGACTGCTATGGTCTGATATAGATCTAGAAAGTTCTACCACACAGACGGCAGGCAGTACTTCCTCCAAACATCACTATATCAACCAATTGGTATCTTTGGTAGTGAGTCTTGCAGTGTGCTCAGGGATGACAGAGACCTGGCAGTGCTATACATCTTGGGACAAATTAACTGACAGGTTAGGTTCAGTTCTACTGACATCAATCCAAATGCATCCACTTCTGCCAGGGATGAGTTTGGCCCCCTGAGCTCAACTGCAGGTATCAAAACAAAACGCAGCTTTTCACATACCCACCTACACGTCAGTGAGACCTCTTCCTGTTCCCTTCCCTGATTCCCAGTCAGGCCTCTAAGGATCCTCATTTTTTTCTGAATTAAATTCCCTCCACTCTTGAGGTCTTGTATCACAACCACTATCCGCTTAGCCAAGGAAGACTGGATGAACTTCCCTTGAGAGCCTGTCAACACTATTCCTTAACTGGAGCAAGGAATTGATCTTGAGCAAGACAAGGCACTCCCTCACCTTAGGCTCAACCAGCTCAATAACTAACTCCCAGCCCACAGACTGGCATTGCCCATTATTATTAATTATTATTATTTTAGAACCTAGGAGACCCAGTCATGGGCCAGGACCCCATTGTGCTAGGTGCTGGACACAGAACAAAAAGATGGTCCCTCCCCCAAAGAGTTTACAATCATTTGAACCCAAGTCTCCTCTAACTCATCAGGGCAGACAACACATAAACAGCACAAACGCTGATTGCTTTGGGGGCTCTTTGCAGACTTTGCCACTTCCTAGTTGGCTGTCTCTTCCTCGTCTATTCCAGGACATCAAAGGGAGGAGGTTACTCTCTCCCCAGTTTCCCTCCTGCCTCTCCTCCAGCAGCTTACAGTACTTCAAGACTGTAAGGCAGGATGGAGAACACTGCCCCTGGCTGTACTAGGTGAACCTGATTGCACTGTATTTGATCATTCCAGAAGCAGCTGATCCAGACTAGAGCAGGCAGGGTGGGCAGCGTCCGGCCTGCTTTTCAGTGATCTGCACAAACTTCAGAGAGCTAGAGAGTAAAAGGAAAGCAACAGAAGCCTACAGAAAATAAAAACCCTGAACCCTGAGGTTAGTGCGCGCACCAAATGCAGCAAAGCCATATGTGATGGTTTAAATGAGTGTGTGGAAGTGATAAAGGAGTATAATTTGCGCTGATTTCTCATTCAGTGGGTGTGCAAAATGAGGGTCACTCACATGCTGAGGAGGTGGACAAGGTGCAGAGTTGGAGAAGTAACTAATGGGGGATGTACAAAAGTCTGGGGTGTGTGGAGTTGGGGTGGGGGCTTGTTTACAGCTTCCGACTTGCTGTTAGGAAGAAGAAGAAAAATTAAAAAAAAAACTGGCTGAGCAGGATTGGAGGCCTCACTCAACTTGAGGGCATTTCTCTGACTGGACGTAACACCCTGACTTTTGGACACTGCACCCAATCAATTCCAGAATTTCCGGGAATGTTCTAGGCATTGTTGGGCAAAATCCCACTGACTTTTGGGGGGAAATCAGAAACCTGGGTAGGCGGCATACAGGGGACACATAATGCCTCTGCCACCTGCTTAGCCAAGCCACAGCTTCAAGCACCTCTGCAATTGTCTGTAGATGAAAGAACGGGTTGATGGCCCCAATTAACACCTTCCAGCATAACTGTACCGCATCTCATCTCTGCCCATCCTCCCAATAGAGTTTAAAATGTTGACACCCTGAATGATTTATCCCCCAGACAGAAAGGAGAGAAATGAGAATGGGGGGCACAGAGATCCCCTGGCACAAGGTGGGGCAGAGAATGGAGGACCCTGATATGAGGTAGAAGGGGATGCACACAAAGCCTCTCATATGGGGAATATGGGGACCCTGGTGTGGGAAGGAGGGCATGGGGGAATGGGGGAGCACACAGAATCCCACAGCATGGGGGAGAATGGGTGCCCCTGAAATGGAGGGAATGAGAGCACAGAGAACCATGGTATGTGGAGGAATGGGGAGATCACAGAACCCCTGGTGGAGTACCCTGATATGGGTGGAAAGGAGAAAGGTGAGGCATAAGGGGACAAGGGGGACATGGAGGTAAGTGGGGGATGGGGACACACACATAACCCCTGGCATGAGGGAGTCCCTGAAATACAAGAGGATGGGAAGGTGGCACACAGGCAGATCGTGGGGAAATGAAGGAATGCAAAGAACCCCTAGTCTGTGCAGTGAGCTCAGCCTACAGACACTACAAATGTGTGTCCTCAGTTATTATTAAGAATGACTACAGACCCTAGAGTCCTATTGTATTAGGCACTGTACGTACACACATTATGTGCCCTACAGAGCACACAGTCTAAATAGACAAAGGATGGGAGGAAGAAACTATTCTTCTGCCGAATTTACAGATGGGGAACTGAGGCACCCAGTGACTGGCCGAAAGTTAGAGCCCTGCATGGATACAACATTTGTATCCGCGTCCCATCTGCAAGCATGGTCTGCGGCTATCCGCAGATTTGCAGGGCTCTACCCGAAGTCACCCAGGAAGTCTGTGACAGACCCAGGAATTGAATCCCGATCTCCTGAGTGCCAATCCGGTGCCTTACCACCACCATCCTTCCCCATTTCCCAGCTACGCCCCTGTCACACAGTGTAACATACACTGCTTGGGGTGTAAATTACACTGGTTTTGCACACCCAAATGGCTGCAAGTTACACCCCTCCCCCGCTGCTCACATCACCAGGCTCTCCTGCCCACTATCAGGAGTTTGCCTACTGACTTAGATGTCAGCTATCAGTTGCCTCCGCTGGCTAATTGGGTGCTGTCTCTGCGGGGAAGAGCTTGCCCTGCAGCAATCCTTAGCGCGCCTCTTCCTTATTGCCACTTCTTACAGCTGCCATGACAGTGCTGCTGGCACATGGCCTATCCCGGGCATGCTCCTGGCTGAATGCACAACCGCAGCCTCGGCAGTGTTTTGAATGAAACGCTCCCCCCTCCGCTGGGGAGAATCCCCCCACCACAGCAAAGCAGCACAAATGATCAGGATGTTTTTTCCCTTTCTCTGTGCAACACGATCCCACTGCCTGCAAAGCAACATCCGTGAGGACAGCTGGAGCCAACCCCTCCTCCCTCTAACGTGCCTATATATCCCTACGTCGCCTGCCTGGCACTATTCCGGGTGCAGCCCCGGCGCTGGCTATCTCGGGGGAAGGGGTGGGTGGGACTTGCACGCCTCAGATCCGCCTCGCTAAAATGCATCTGAATTGCCTCTGATTAAAGTGTGGGGTGGAAGAAGAGGGAAGGGAAGGGAGACCCCTCCCCATGCGTTGTGCATGGCTTTACATGCAGCAGTACCATGCTAGAGGTCTCCACCGAGCTGCAGAAACAGGAACTCGCCGCCTAGGAAGGTTCCTCTTTCTTTTGTGCATCACTCAGATATCCCGGTGCAAAAAAAAAAAAAAAAACCACTCACCACCCCTGCAGTCTCCAGACTCCCAGTTAATCCATACAAAACCGCCCCTCCGGCCTGTCGGACTGGGAGCAGAGGGAAGGGAAGGGACGCCTGCCACGTCTCAACCCCCCTTCACCCCCCGCCCCCGCGTCTCCCCCTTACAAGGGCAGATGGATGATGGAGACGGACAGCGAAGGTGATGCAAGAGCAGAGCGAGCGTTTGGAGCCTGGTACCAGCTGTAGCAGTCCCCAGGACAGCTGCATTGTCCCAGCTCCGCATCAGCGGGCAATACTGGCCAATCTCAGCCCTGCCGCCCGGCCCCCGGTCCCTACCCGCCTCTGCAAGCAGAGCTTCGATCCGCTGGAGTGTATCCCGCCCCCCTCAGTTAGTCCTTAATCACCCCTGCGCTCGCTGCAGCCGTAGCCCCTTCACGCTCCCAGCCTCTCCTGGGTTTACGGCTGTAGGGGGTTTTTTTGTTTTTTTGGGTTTGGTTTTTAATTCTGCGTGTCCTTCTGGGCTGCGGGTGCTAAATGCTGAGCGCTGACAGGATGGAGGAGTTTCCAAGTGAGGAAGAGGAGCCCTGGTACGATCAGCAAGACCTGGAGCAGGGTAAGAAAAGGTTTGAACCCACAGCCGAGCCAGGGGGGAACCTTTGGAAAGTGCGGAGTGCAGACATGCTGCAGAGGGGATAATGAGCGGGCAGCAAATCCTCTTTCTAGGGGGAAAACAGTCTGTTCCCCACCACCCACACACCCCCTCATTTTGAAATCTCATCAACTCTGGTGCCTATCAGATACCAGGTGGAAATCTAAATGTAACCGCAGGTATTTAATAGTTCATGGGAAGAGCCAATGTAAAGTTCAAACCCTGGGTATAGTGAGAGAGTCAAATACTGCTCTGTTACACTGATATCAATCTGGTGGAACACCATGCACTTCAGTGGAGTTATACTGGTGTCAAATTGGCAAGGGCAGAGTCCAGGCCAGAAAGTTAAAAAACCTAGACAGACTGTTTAAACTTTAGAGAGATTAGATTAAATTCGAGAGAGTCAGGAGAGGCAGTTCAAACAAAAATCAGAAATGACTTTTCCCAAATTGAGGACATATGGCAAATTTTCCAAAAGCTCCTGCAAGATTTAGAACCCTACATGCAATAGGACTTAGGCTCCTTAGCCATGTAGGCACTTTTGAAGATTTTACCCATCTGCCTCAAAGGCAGCAGAGAACCGGTGAAGAGGAGAAATAGCAAGTTAAAAAAAAAATTCTGACTATTCACTTGTGAAGTTTTGTTTTAAAGCAACAGTCTGTGTTCATAATTCCACCTGGACATTTGCATTTGTTCCATACAGTTTTCATCCTAAAGACTGCGGGGGGGGGGGCGGGGAGGGGGTTCGTGGCATTGTGTGTTTGGTGGTTGTTGTTTTTTGCTTATCTTCATATTTTGAGTCAAACTTCAGTAAATAAATGACTGGAAAAACTGCTCTCCCATTTCAGATCAAAGGCCCATGAATTAACTTAACCGACTATCTATGCTCAATGAAAATCAATGACGCTAAAATAAGGTCACCAGTCTAATGTTTTGTATTATATGCATAGATTTGGGTTTTTAAACAGTCAATGGCAAATAAATAGTTGATACGGTTGTCCAGCTGCATGTGTATCGCTAGTCAGTCATAACTACAGTAGATGGTGTTGTGATCTAAAGTTTTCACAACTTCAACTGGAGGGCAGGGGCTGAGGAATTAATGAAGACAGAGTCCTCCCAGTCAGTTTCCAACTCCGCTTTCTCAGCTGCTGGAAGAGAAATATCGCTGCATAGCAGAACCTGTTTCACAAGATATGATGCCTGAACTAAACTGGGACCTGGGTGGCCCAGACTAGTCAACTAAATAAACACTATGAGTTCTTGAATATCCAGGATTCACTTAGTTGGGGGCTTCTTCCCATAGCTCCTAAGGGACCTAGGCCCTGCTATGGAACAGAGATGCGCACCAAAAAACAAAAATTAGTGTAGGAAGCTTAGAACAATGAGGGGCTTGTTTATTTTAGCCTTGTAACTAGCCTCAGTTTCATGAGTCAGCATTTCTAATGAAAAACATTTACAACACTAAAAGTATCTTAAAACCAGGTCAGATTCACATCTCCATCACTCTGGTGTAATCTAGAGTAACTCCACTGACTCCAGATTAACACCCACATAACTGAGATCAGAATGCAGCCCTCAGTTTTTAGGAGATGGAAGAAAACAATGTTCATTTGAAGGGTTTGCGGTCTTCTATGAAAGTGGGGGCTATATACAAATATTTATATCTAAGCTAACTCTGAACGGGAGTCAGAGAAGCCTTTAATTGAAATCAATGAAATGGTACTGCAGGGTAATTACAACAGTAATTAATCTGTATGATGCACAAAGCTCTTCAATAAGGACACTGCTATTACAGCATTTTTGTTACAGCCTAATAATGTATGGTCAAATCGTCAATGACAATGTGCTGGTCATGGTGCTGTTAGTTCTTAGGAGGTGGCAGAGTGGAAGGGGAATATTTCAAGATAGAGTGAGATTATTAGGCATTATGCATTACTAAGAAGATCAAAATGCCAACGGCCCAGGGGTCATGGAGAAAAGGCAGTGCTTGGCAGACAGTGAGATGATAAAAGGATATTCTACAAGACCATTTATTTGGGCAAGAGATGGGAGGGCGAAAGGCAAACTAGTGCCAGGAGAGTGGAGGAGGTTTGGATGAACCCACTGGTTGCTGGGACTTTATCATGATTTAGCAGTGCCATCAAATATTTATTACATTTATGCCCAAAACTGTTTGCTAAGCAACGGGCAGCTTAACTGGGAGCTCTCGGATTCTTATGTTTATTAACTACTTGGGTACCGGTAAGTGTGTAGCTTAAATCACAACTCCAGCGCTGCTCTAAGCACCTGCTTCTTTCCCAATATCCCCTATGGAGCCTTCAGCACTTTAAAAATGTTGCTGAAATCATCTATTTTTTAAGAGAAAATAAAACCCCAATCATTTTCTTTCTGAAGCACCTTCGTAATTGCTAATTATCCACCAGGCGCCATGCGGGTGCTAACATATAAGAAGATTCAGTCTCTACCCCTAAAGAGCGTGTAGTATGTGTGTAGTTCATACACAGACAAAACAGTTCTGATGCATGATTTAGCTGATTTCACTGCAGAATAGTCTAAGGTGCTGTACTAAGGTCACCATCTCCCCTAGAGGTGCAGATTCAAATTCCAGCCCTGAAATCTGACAGCTTGTAAAGTCAAGCAAGGAGATGGACCAGAGGATCTAATTGGACTGTTTCACGCCTGTGATTTGTCTCTGGAGATGCCTTTGTGGTTTTTAAACAAACAACAACAAAACAAACAAAAAAGGCTATTCTGACACAATTAAAACAATGCTACTGATTTCTGGGTTGTGCCTCACCAATTCAAGCAATGCTTCTTTCCACATTGTTTTAACACAAACGACATTCCATAGGAGGATACATGCAGTCTGAGCTCAGTTTAGCTACAGCATCGTGTTCCATGGGCTGGGGAAAGGCCTATTGGGGCAGGTGTCTTGTGACTTTAAGAAAGGAATAAAACAGTAAAGTATTGACAGTAAAGTCATGGAGAAAGGGGACAATGAGCCTTCCCGAGCAGCTGGAAAAGGATGATGTGGTTAAAGTGACCTCATGCTCCATGGAATGCCCATGCTGAGAGAGCTCCAGGGAGTGAGGATGAGCTGGAATTAGAAAACCCAACCTGGAGAGAATAAGGGACACCTTTTCCGTTCATTAAAACAGCATTTGCACTAAAAACAAACAAATGAACGCATTCAAAGTAAATTGCACTTGGATTCAAACTAAATGGACACCGAATCCAACAGCTCTTTCTACTCCTCTCCCAGAGTTCCTTTATCTTCCTTCTACAAATCTCCCAAATAAGTCCTTCTCTCTGTCATCCCTCTCCCTAGTCCTCAGAGTCCTGCAGCTCCCCTCAGTGGACTCCTTGGTCATTCTCTTAGATCTACAGCCAAAAAGCAGACAGTGCAGTTCAGGAAGAAGGCTGCAAAGGTGACATTTGTACTCCCCTGATCCTGGGCCAGATCCCCCTACTGTCAATCAGAACAGCCTGGAAGCTGCTCCAAGTTACACCAGCTGCTAACAGTTTCAAGAGGCTAACACAGCAACACGGGGCTTGAGAGAAGTTGAAGGAAGCCCTGGTCATAATCCTTTTCCCTCAGACACATCTTCATGCTGGCAGCAGGGACGGGGGTAGCATAGAAACCACTAAGCGAGATCTCTGCCACTCTACATTCCCCTACATTGGTGCGATCCTTCCATGGCCAGGTTTGCAGACTGTGCCGTTCTGCACCAGTAGTGTGGTGCAAAGCAGCCTCACTACAATGCAGAATCTGGGCCTTGCAGCTTCAGCATCCCTGAGATCTCCAGGCCTAAGTATCCTGCCTTATTCCTCCCCTGGGCATTTGTATTGCTTATTACATTACATACTCAGAATGAAAATTACACAAGGTGCTGAGCACTCACAGCTCCCATTGACTTACAGGGTTGAAGGTGCAGAGTCACAAGTGTTCAGCACCTCTAAAAATCAGGTCCTATGTGTTGCCATGGACCCAAAAACATCATGGATGTGTAGTAGGATTAGAATCTGCATTAACTAACAACCACAGCACCTGGTGTGCCTAGGAGACCCAACCCCCAGTTTTCTGTCATAGTCTACATTAAAACATGGTGGTCCATTAAGCTGCAACTACCAATCAGTTCATCCAGGAACAAACTAATCACTGCACTGGGGTGCACAGAACATCCGAAGTTCCATCCCTCCTGATGCAACAACCCTGGCTGCACAGCTTTGGAGAGAAGTCACAATGATTGCCTGACCTCCTGGATTGCAGTGGTGGATTCCTCCAAAGCTGCACGGTTGGAAGGACCCAGGATCTTTTTTATTTATTTATTTATGAGCGTGACACTGAATGTGTCTTTGGGTAATGGAAAGTTTTCGGTGACTAATTGCTGAGCCACTTGGAAATCAGATGCTTAAAACAACAAGCACAGCACAGCAGACCGGATGGCCAGATAAGATGTGGAAAAGGGAGCATATTTAGCTCTGCATCTCAGCTGGGGAAGAATCGAGATTCTCTGAATCTGAAAAGTTCCCTGTATAAAAATCCCCAAATCAGCTGTAAAAAGCAGGACAGTTGGGAGTAGGAGGATCCCACGTCGAATCTGTTTAGGAATCTCCTTTCATAATCCCACATAGAAGCTCCTTTCAACACCATCTGCTAAAATTCAGGCTCATATTTCCAGATGTGGGAGGCAGTTGAATTAGAAGAGAGGAAAACCAGATGGATTCTCTGTGTCTCCAGCCCAGCTGACCAAAGGTATTTCTCCTTGGCTAGGCTGTGCCTGGAGGATTTGCTGTATGAATGCTAAAGGACATTCCAGCCATAGCAGGCCACATTATTGCTGGGTCTAGGAAAGTCAGAGCCTAAGAGCAACCGACCATTTAGAAACAGCCCAGTCAGTCTGATGCACCATTCTCCCATGGACATGACTTCGGTTCTTCATACTTTTCCTCAGTACCAGACAGAGCTGGCTGGTGACAGGGAGACGGATTTTATCCAGCGTAGCAGACTGAGGGGGAAACCACTCAGAGCGAGAAGGGAAAAGGCCCAATCTTGTTCCCACTAAGTCGATGGGAGCTTCCAGGTTGACTTTCCACATGAGGTGGTGGGGGATCAGGCCCTAAGTTAGAAACAAGGCAACCCAGCCCAGAAAAACTAGTTCTAATTACAATATTTAATTAATATTTAACAAATATTAGTGTTAAGATGGGGGCTCAATCCTGCTAAGTGCTGAGTTCTCATCAGTGATCAGACCCTTTGCATATAATGGGACAGTTCTGTTTAACATGTTCTGCTGTGCACACTTCCCTCTTGCATTTTCAGAGGCCACCAGCCTCCATTGCTACCAGAGTGTTAAATGAAGAAGGGCAGGGGGAAGCAAGCTCCCCCATCTCCCTGTGGAAGCCCCTAAGCATACATTTCTTTCTGACCAGTGGGACTTAATGCTGCTTTGTGACTGCAAGGAATGCATCTTTCTGATAGAGCTGTGCTGCCCTTTAGACACACTCTACAGCCCAGGGCTTTAAGGCAACGTGCAGTAGCAATGTGCAGTCTCTTCTCAAACCCAAGCAACCTGCTGGGCTTAGCTGCAAAGCTGGTGTTATATTTGCTCTTTCATCCGTGCACCCCATTGCCTGGAAAATGTTCTGGAGGAGAACGAGCTCAGGGCCTCAAATTTCTGATCTTTGCACCTAGTGCAGTTGTGTGTGGGGTTTTTTTGTTTTGTTTTTTAAAGTGAATTTAAAGTTTTTGTAAAAGGTGCTGGACGATAGCCCTAGAGACTGAATTACTCTGTGTATCTACACAATAGGTCAGCTCCCCTAATGGTATAAATCAGCACTCTTCCACTGACTTCAGTGAAGCTATATTGATTTGCACCAGTCAGGAATCTCACCCGCAGGGTACAGGATGGCCACTAACAGTGCAAGCTTCCCCTATACAGCCCTGCTAACGTGCCTCGTCCTAGGAGTGAGAGGGTTCAGTCTCCAGGCCCATTCAGTCATCTCTGACCTCTCTCTGCCATTTATGGCAATATTGTTATCGTAGGTGTCATGTGGTGCTGTTACACATAGTCTTCCAAGTTCGTTTTCTAAGTATGCAAGCAAATGTTCAATCCTGGGAAGACATGCTTGGTTGTTGTTAGCTTGACGTTATGCAAGGGTCTATGTAGAGGTAGTGGTCCTTGGAGGTAGAGTTTGTGCAAGCAGCAGAGGAATTTGCTCTATGCCTTGGGCTCTGGTTAGAGTCAGTTCTTGAGGCAGAGCTGCTCCCTCGGCATTGGTGTTGGGCAGAGACTCCTGAAAGAAGGTATTGCCCTGCATGTTGTTTGTGTCAACCTCTGTTCCAGGACTGGGAAGCCAAACAGCAAGGCCCAGACATCTGCCACCACAAGGGACAAAAATATTGTAAGAAGGGGCAACAATGTTTTTATTTATGTGGATGCTTGTCTCAGAGTTGCAGGGCTAGCTGCACTTCAGACCCCTTCTGTAGTCTCAGTGCACCCCTTCAGGTTTCTGGCCTTATACTTTCACCTCTCACAGAGTGAAATCCCAGGATCCTCCTGCTCCTAGACTGAGTGCTTAACTACAGTAACGTATGTACCCACCATGATTACTGAACATGTCTGACTGGACTTGGCCGCCTCTGGTTCTTCCCTTTGGGAACTGTGACCAGCAGTGAATAGAGACCCAAAACAGCATTCTCAAAACAAAGTATTGTTTAATCTTAACTGTAGAAACACAGCACAACATAAGGGAAGAGGATTTTTAAAGCACAGCTCCACACAGCTCTCTTACCTGGAGTCTTTGGCAGGCTTAACTTTTCCCAGGTTTCTGTTTGAGACCCACTTCTCATCAGCAACTGCCCCCTTCCTGATAGAGAACTTTTTACCCCTAAACAGTCCTTTGTCCCAATTTTCCCGGGCTTGGATCCTCCCTGTGGTTACAAGCAGGGACCCCTTGCCCGCACTCTTGATGAACTGGTCCCTTGAACTCAGCAGGGCATCAAAGGTGACACTTCAAAAGTGTCTGGCTCTAGCATTGTCCCTGTGGGGTGGAAATGGGTGGCTATCTGAAGCCATTGTCCTCTTTCCTGCATATGTGTAGCCAACCTCTTCTTCAATTAACCCCTTGTATTCACACTACAACCCCTTCTTACAACAGTCAGACTTGACCCAAGGAAGCACTCTGTGTAGCTCAAAAGCTTGTCTGTCTCACCAACAGATGTTGGTCCAATAAAAGATACGACCTCCCCCAACTTGTCTCCCAATATCCTGGGACTGACACAGCTACAACAAAACTGCATAGAACAGTCCGACAAACATATAGAATTCATTCATTATTACAGGCAGCTCCAAATCCATCACAGCTTGTCAACCAAGAACTGGACTGAGATCACTCATTCATTTCATGTAGGTCACTCAATCGCCTCCAGTTGATAATGACTTTCTGATACTAATTGCTAGGCTGTATTTGAACTAACAATCTAGAGCAGTGGTTTTCAACCTGTGGTCGGAGGCCATAGACTATGTCTAAGGCGTCTGCGAAAGGTTGTCGTTACCACAGAACAGTGGTTTTCAGCCTGTGATCTACAGACCTCGGTGGGATGAGGGGGTGTCTACAGACTACATCTAAGATTTCCAAAGTGGTATGCACCTCCATTCAAATTGTTTAGGGGTACACAAATAAAAAAAAAGGTTGAAAACTATTGATCTAGAGGCAAATGGCTTTATAGCCTATTCGCTACCCCTGAAACAATTTATGCCAGAAGGATTGTGCATGGCCTGAGTTGGGACGTATAGATTCATCTGTGGGTAAGGGACCCTCAAGCCCAGGCAAAAGAGGAAGAGATTCTGGCCTTATACCCCCTGTATTATCTTTTCCTCTACTGGCCACTGACTGTAGCTTTGGACTAATGGGACTTCTAGACATTGAATATGTGGCTGTGAAAAGACAGAGAACAAAGGAGATAAATGACAGGCAAGAATGTGGTGAGGATGTATGCACTGTTTCTTTAAAACTAAAGCAAGAAGCCAGGCAGGAGGGGTACTAAGGGAAATTCTAGGCAGATGCTTTCTGGTACAGCAGAGAGAGAAGGTAAAGTAGGGATAATTCTGTTTTCCTTATTCTTCTGTTAAAGTTCTTTGTTCAGTGCTAAAAGAAAGTGACTCTTTCTATACACTGTCATCACATGACAGAGCACACGAGGCAATCGGAGGCAGAAGTGCTGGTAGGTAGGTGGCTTCCAAGGTTGCCACATCCGAAGGACTGCTGCTGGAATAGCGTGGGTATCAGTGTGGTCACTCATCAAGAGGCCAGCCACTAACTGCTCTGCATCCATTGTCCCCTCCTGCAAGAATGCTGCTCAGAGGCTTGGAGCCAACTCTTGCTGATTAAATGGAAGGCAAAGACAATAGGGCTGGTGGCGATGGCCCGGGAGAGCCGGCAGCACTGAAAGACATCAAATCAATGTAATACGAAGTAGAAGGGAAGGAAGAACGTGCAAGACACTTGCATAGACAGCCAGAGGCACGAGTACAACATTAGGGGCATGAATCTCCTTTAAAACCAGTGCAACTCCGTCGGCTTCCTGACTTACACCAATGTAAGGGAGAGGAGAATCAGACTGTCACCGGGTGGCTGGCCCCAGTAAATGAAGCCAGTCCAGCTCCCTGTGCCAGAGCAGGTGGTTCCATTTGACCAGTTAAGAGGGTGGGGCAGCACTTGGGGGCGCCAGAAGGTCAGGGAGTCAGAGCAGACTGGTTCAGTCAGGAAGGGCAGGTGAGAGCTGCCAGAGAGCAGGGGAGTGTAGGAGTCCCAGAGCGAGACATAAAGTGGTTTTTGGCTGGCATCCGCAAGCCCACGAGCCAAAGCTGGAGAGGGCAAAAGGCAGGGGAGCAGCAGAGGTGCTAACCCTCGGTCATCTCCGGGGACGGACAGCTGGACCCATAGGAACGATGAGAGGGCCGGGGGAGTGAGGGACGCTCCCCTGGAAAGGATGCTCCCAGAAAAGCGGTTGTGGGGGCTCCTACTGGGAAGAGCAGGGCTGCGCTCCACTTTGAAGGGCTAGGGGGGCTGTGCTAGTCTAGGGACAGGAAAAGACAGACAGAGTTGGGGCTGTACTGGGGGGGCGGTGAGAGGCACCACGGCTGCACTGGAGGGCAGCAGTGTGGTGAGGGACAACAGGGCTGTATCTGATGCTGGGGAATACCGGACTGTGGTTGTGGGGATTTTGTTATGATTTATATGCACAGGGGCCATGTGCCCTAAGAAAGACTGTTGGACTATTTCTGGGGACACCTAGGCAGGTGCACTTGTCACATGGCAGCTTGCCACAGGAAGGTGCTCCAGGCCAGGCCACCTTCTGACGCAGACCCTTAGCAGTTTACACGGAGGTGCTTCTCCCTGAAGAATTTGTCAATGGGCAGGAAATCTTATCAGCTGATCTGGCTAGGGAAGCTTCTTCTCCTTTCACTGTAGAGCTGCCTGGAGGACACTGCACAGAAAAGTTTCAGCACCCTCTTATCTCCTGGGCAGCTGAGGGTTTTATTTCTTTATGAAACGTTTATAATAGGGGCCCGATAATGAGGAGTCAAAGTGACCAATCGCTGAGCCGCTTTGAAACCACTGTGCCTAAAAGACAAACACAGGCGAGAGGCTGTGACAAAGTAGATGTTTAGACAAGAGGTGGAGAATGGCACAGAAAGACACTGCTCCCATTGGAAACAGTGGCAAAACACAGGGTGCCTTCTGCGGGAGCAGGATTAGGCCCACTGGGTTTATATACGTGTGTGTACACAGGCACTCACAAGGAGAGAGAGAAAATTCCTGTGATAGGTTAGTTCCAAAGTGACCCCTGCCGGGAAAGTCTACATCTGTGACCATTCAGAGGGGAATTTCTCCATGGGGTAGAGAGTAAATGGAGGGAATAGGTAGAAGAGAAGCTAATGGAGGGACAAAAGAAGCTATTTCTCTGATCCATTAGCAAAAGGAGAGAGATGGGGAAGAGGAAAGGAATATAAAGAAGGTGGGTTAGATTGCAAGAGAGTGAGCAACAGATGCTGGAAAAATTGGAGAGGGCAGATTTACTCAAGCGGCCACAGCGAGATGCAAATTATACTTCCCTGAGCCAGCCTTGCCCCTGTGCCCTGGGAGGGTAGGTTGGGGTTTGCCACTCGGTGGAGGGTGGCAGCTTAGGGTCTGTCTGCACTACAAGAACTACAGCAGCAGCTCCACCCTCGCCGTGTAGACTGAGCGACAGAAGGGGTTTTCCCATTGCTGTTGTAAATCCACCCGGGGGGCATAGGCCGGCTTAACGATGTCTCTCAGGGTGGAGAATTGTTCACAGCCCTGAGCGAAGGAGCTAGGGCAACCCAAGTTTTAGATGTAGACCAGGCCTTAGTTTGTGGCTGAGGCTCCATAGTAGCCTGTCACACACAGGTTCTGAAGCACCTGGCATTGGCCACTGTCGGAAGACAGGATATTGGGCTAGATGGACCATTGGTCTGGCCCAGCATGGCCGTTCTTATGTTCAGGCCCCTGATTCAGCACATGTCCCAGCTGCCCAAGCCATGCTCCAACCCCAGCCAGCTGCTCACTTTGTGGGCTGCACTGGCTCCCACTCCTGGCAAAGGGGAAGCTGCAGCAGGAATGCACCACCACCACCTCTCCCTCCGTGGATTTTCCACTGCCAACAGCCTCTGCCATTGGGCTGGGGGATAGCAGAATCCAACCCAGAGGCTACACAACAGGGTATGAGGGAGTGAAGGAAGTGAGGCCAAGAAAGGACAAAGAAAAGGAATGACAAAAGCAAGAAAAAGTCCCAGCAAATCTCATTAGATCAGCAACGACATCCATATGCATCATGGTTGTTCATGATCATTATAACCCATTTGAGATGAAGGAAGGAAATCAGGGGGAGTTGGCTCTGCCTCTGGTGGATTTAATGACTAGAGCTGGTCAGAACACTTCCATTTTGCAGAGACTTATCAGTTCCTACGAGGTTTTTGTTGGTGGGGGGAGGAGGAAGACTGTGTGCGCATGCCTGCAACCTGGTAGTTACGGTGATCTGGGATGAAAAACTCTGCTCTAAATCAGGCAGAGAAAGGACTTCATCCTGAATCTGATACACCCCAGGACACGGACACACACACACACACCCCTTCCCAAATCAAAAAGCTTTGGGTTTGATCCAAAAAAACCAAAAACCCAGAAATTTTTGCAGACACCAAGTGTTTTGGTGTCATTCCAATGCAAAACTAAACCAAATCTCAAAACCTGCCCTGGAACAGAACATCCTCAAGCCATGCCCTTCTCCTGGCACTACTCCACTTGTCCCTGCCATCCCTGCCTCAGTTATTTTGGCTTTGAACTGTGCCAGATTGCACCACACATTACACCTATTTAAGAAGCGATTCCCCAGGGCGAGCACACCTGAATCACCCTCCCCTACAAGAGCTTTATCCACCCTAGTACCCACACTGCAGATTATTCAGCGTCTTGCAGGTTGCTGTCAGCTGGAGCTTGTTCTCTCTGTACACTGGCGAGTTCCATTGTTAAGGTTTCTTGGGAGCTCTAAGCTCTTCACGTACAGACTCACTGCATCGCCTGTGGTGGAGCAGCAACCATGATAATACAATATGCAAAGTCTCACTGGAGCGGATCCTCACTGCAATAGGCCCAGAATGTACAACCCCCCACTAACATATTGGGGCAGATCCCCAGTTGCTGTAAATCAGGGTAGTTCTACTTAATTAGATTTAAAATGATAAAGACACTTATCCAAGGCTCTTGGGGCCCTAACATTGTTAATTATACAGTAAACACAATTAAATTCAATCTCATCAGCATTCAAATCATCTGTGCCAACTACCACCTTCAGCAACTAGGTTGCAGACCCTCAGCCTTTTCCAGAGACATTCTCAAGCAGGTGCCTTTTGCCGCGGGCCTGGAAAAAAATCACCAACTTTGGCCTATTTTAGACCAAGGTGGGGAGCAAATTCCGGAGTCCCAGAGCCCTCCCTGCCAGATGTTCCCTCTCCCTTATAGAAAGAGGATCCAACTCAAGTGCCCTAGCTGACTGTAGCTGTGGCCACATGGCACAGAGAGAAAGCCGATACCAGGTCATAGGGCCTTACGCTCCACCTGGAGACCAACGGATGCCCTTAAATCAGTGGAGCGACACCAGTTTACACCAGCTGAGGATCTGGGCCTTTGATCCCTGTTGTAAATGGCTAGACTTCAGCATAATTCCATGATGGATGAATCTGGCTCATTACAACAAGCAGGGGGGGGTTGGGGCTGGGGGGGGGTGGGGAGAGGAGTTAAAGCTGTCAAGCACCTGCTCCTCCCTTTGGCTTCCATTAGAATTGCAGGTGACTAGCCCCTTTGAAAAATCAGGAACTTATTATGCAGGGGCTGCTTTTTGTAGCCTACATAGCTCAATTATCTAAAAGTAAAAAGAGAAAAAAAAAATCAGAACTACCTGCTCTGTGTGACACGATCATATCCTCCTGCATAAGGCCATATTAATAAGGAACCCAGCACAGTTAAAGGATCACAATTCTAGCAGCAGGGAGTAGGCAAAACATCTCTACGCAACATCAGACCCCAGATCCCGCAAACAAACGAATGTCTTGTCAGATGGTGAAGGAAAATACCCCTCGGGGTTGGCCTCTGCACCAGAGTCCGTGTTCCACAGACTCGGCCCAGAGGGTGGGGGGCTACAGTGACATTAAGTCACCCTTGTGCGCTCTCTATCGGGGGTTGCGCTATGCAGGCTGGTGCAGCACCTAATGTAAAGCACAGTAGCCAAGAGATGTTCAATTCTATTTCATGGTAACCCTTATATGCCGGCGATGCATGTGTCTTTGGCTATGCCAGGATACCTGTCAGAAAGAGCCACCTGGGAATGCCCCAGACATACAGTCTGATCCACCACCCATTGAAGTCAGTGGAAAGACTCCCATTGCCTGCAGGAGGCTCACAGGAGGTTTTCCCCATGAGGCGTAAGGCCAGCAGAATACCTCTACACTGCCCTCTCTTTCAGATCCCAGGGTAGGGGTACCCTAAGCATGTGGCCAGATCTGTCCTGGGCTGCTGCAATAGCCTTGGAGTAGTTTTCACTTATCCTGGAGACTGGAACATTCCCCAGCTGCCTCCTGAATCCAAGGGGGTGCAGACTAAAAAGGCAGCAGTGAGCTACCTCTGTTTCCTGCCCTGAGTTCAGCTTAGCAGCCCCTCAGAATCAGAGCCCTTCTCCCTTGCCCAGTCCCTCCACTCATCAAGCCCTGGCCTTCTCTCTGCCACTCCACACAACCTGATCATTGTTAATGCCAGAGCTTTCTCCTCTGCAGCTCTCAGCATCTGCAATAACCTTCCTGCATCTCCCAACCCCAGAGCAAAGCACACCTTCCCTCCCGGGGCTCTTATATCTGTAGAATAGCCTCGGCTACTAATGCCTATTTAACTCTGTAGCTGTATCACCTAGTTCTCTGGTAGGGGCCAAAGGAGGCCCTGCAGAATGAAGCCGTGCTGCATGAACTGCAATGGCCATGTCAGAGCCCACTACCGAGGGCGAGCGGCAAGAGAGCCTTACGCTTGGTCTACACTTCACCGGTTTGTCAGCCAAAGTCAGTTTTGTCTGAAATGCTCCTCCCGCCGATATAACTCCCCTGCTCTGCCGACATCATAAAAGCACCTCAATGAGCCGCACAGGGCTTATGTTGGTGTAGTTAGGGTGATTTCTTTGCATTGGCTGTTGGCTGGAGCCGTGAAACTGACAAGAAAGCGGATACCCGGTCTCTGCTTCAAGGCGGGCTGCCACCCAGGCTCCAGGCTTAGGCTGCCGCTCGGGCTTCCCAGTCAGAGCCCTGCTGCCCTTGCGGTCCTGACTCCCTACTGGGAGCACAGCAGCTGACTGGACTCCTGGTGCAGATCTCCCTTCCGAAGGCAAGAAGCCCCGGGCCGCTTCCCCTCCACTCCTGGCTGGGAGCGTGGAGGTGAGAAGCCTGGGGGGCAGCTGGGGTCCTGGTGGGGAGCTGCATGGAGCTGAGAGCCCTGGCTCTCAGCCCACACTGCCCCTCTTCAGTCGATGGAGGCGCTCCTGGTGAGGATGTGCACCTCCAACAGAAGGAGGGTAACATGGACATCGGCCATAGCAGTAATTAATGTGGTGGCTGTAAGTCGACTTAACATAGGTCGACTTATCTTTGTAGTGTAGACATAGCCTTAGTTTGTATCTGGATTGTTGCACCATAATTCACACTTGCTGAAGGGGTGAGTTCTCGCACGCTGTGTGGAGAAGGGGAGTGGAGATAGGTTTCAGTATAACAGCTAAATCAAGGAGATGTACACAACTGTTCTACTAAATCCTTGTGTAACACTAACCACCCCCTGAATGATCTGTGGACAAAAATACAACAGGTAGCTAGTTTCCAAGGTCTCAGCAGCTAAGAAAAAGGGAATGGGGCATCTGAGTCCTGCTGAGCAGGAGACAAGCTTGGCCATAGGTCCAGCTGGGACCTGTGTGAAGGAAGATATTAGGGAACTGCCTCCAGCTCCCCGCCTTCCCATGCACATCCATGTGCCAACAATAGATCTTAGAGGGAGGGAAGAGCCAATCAAGAGACCAGCTGAAGTGGATGAGAGGAGACCCAGATGTGAGAAGAACTAGAGACGAGGCAATATGGTCAGTGGCACTGCGGCTGGTGGGCGTGTGTATGGTCCCTGGATGAGTGGAGGACTATAGGGTTGAGTCAGGTTACAAGTGCCAGGGCAGATGATCCTCCTCTTTCCTGCCTTGTGTCTCTTGGCCCCTTACCCCTTACCCATTCTCTTTAAAAACAAAACCAAAAAAACGGGGGGAGGGGAGGGGACAGTTTTCCACCTCTGAGCTGTAGAATCTCTTTACACATCTCCCCAGACACTGCCTGTTTTCTAGTTCAATTATTGCTGACAGGGGCCTTTAAATTATGATGCAGGATCCTGTGAGGCCTAATCCATTTAACTCAACCCCAGCTGATTAAATTGGATGCCATATGGTGGGAAAGAGCTGATGTAATCCCGCACAGAGCGGGAGTCTCTTGCCTCATTGCCTGGAGCGCAGCGTGGACTCCTCTCTCAAGGTTTCTCTGTGCTGGGGGTGCCTTCCTTGCCAACCAGATCAGGCTGGACAGGAGGAGATTTGCGACAGGTCTATGATTGGCAAAAATAGATGATCTGGCGAGGGATGGGGGATTGTCAATGGAAAATGCGGTTAACCACAAACCAAGCAGCTGAAGGAGAAGCAATTCTCTCCAGCCCAGCTGGAGTCTAACATACCATTCCCCCGTCTCTGTCAGGCGCTCAGTCCCCTGAGAGCACTTTGGAAATTGGGGGCTGTTCCATGGCAAAAGGAACGTGAAGGTCGT
The DNA here is from genome assembly GCF_015237465.2 of Chelonia mydas. Lineage (NCBI taxonomy): Eukaryota > Metazoa > Chordata > Testudines > Cheloniidae > Chelonia > Chelonia mydas. The sequence continues at coordinate 14,432,838 of NC_051254.2, forward strand.
CTACGTACCAGTAGTTGTGCCGATATATTGATTACATTCATTCCAATGATTGCAGCCCTCAGACCCGGTCACTCGGCTAATCATTAAAAGGTCAGATCTCAGACTAACCCCCACTGTACATGGCTGGAGAGCAGATTCTCAGGGAAAAGGATGTAACTGCCAGCCAACCAGTACAGGACAAGATTCAGAGAGCTAGCCCTATCTATAATTTGAGGTCTCCCAGCACAACCAGCCAAGGTGCATCGCCATTCGCCACATGCACACAAACACTCTTCCCACATAAGCTCCATTATGTCTACAGGTAAAATCAGAAAGTGCCAGAACTGATTAGTAATAATAAAAAAATACCTTGCACCATCAGTGGAGCATCATTCCTCTGAAGATCCCCTAACAAGTGGTAGATATAATCCCCACTTTGCAGAGTGGGAATCTGAGAGGTTAAGTGACTTTCCCTAAGTCATATGGCAAGTCAGTGGCAGAGGTGGGAATACAACCCAGGAGTCCTGACTCCCAGGCCATGACTTCACTACAAAATTATGTCGACCTAACTTACGTTGGCACACAGTCACTGCAGTTATTAAATCGTTTACGTATGCGCACGCTTGGCTCCTTGTGTTGGCGGTGCGCGTCCCTCACCAGGAACACTAGTATCGATTGTATTGTCAGCGTGGAGCATTGTGGGATGGCTCCTGAAAGCCAGCAACAGTGAACTTAAGCAACACAGCATCTACACTGACACTGCGTCGACTTAATTATGTTGACCGTGACTCTACGCCGCTCAGGGAGGTGGGCGTTACTAAATTGGCGTAGAGAGGCACTTACGTCGATGGGAGCCAAATGTAAGTGAAGACGGTTCTGCAACGCATGGCAGCTTACATTCACCTAACCACATAGTGTGGACCAGACCTTCGCCCCCTGCTCTAACAATTAAATATCACTGCCTCCTAATCAATTGCCAAGTCAAATTAACCTCTGGAAGAAGCTGCAAATGCTATAGGCTACAGCATAGCTATCCTGAAATTCATCCTACATTTGGTTATTTAGGGGCCAGAGCGGGTGTTGTAGCCTGTAGGGTCTACATTTTCAAGGTTTTCTCTTCAACCATGAGGGTTAGCAATTCACTTTTTTTTTTAAAGCTGAAAGTCTCACATAATCACGTGACTCCAGGAGCTGGGGCTTTAAGGAAAAACACCAATTATTGTGAGACTCACAGAAATATTGTGAGAGTTGGCAACACTGTGTTACCAGGCTGAAAGGCAAAGGGCTTGTTTTTATTTATCACGGGGAGGCTGCGGGGGCAGGGGGAAGAACAGTGAGCATGTGGGTGACCTGGAGACAGTGCAGAGTTACTAGCCCTATTTGGGGAACTCAGCAGATGCCAGTGAGAAAACTCACTTCCCTGATTGTACCATATTAGATGCAGTCTCGCCAGCACATCTAAATCCCGTGGAAGCTGGGTGCAGTTCCATAAGAGCTAATCACAGGGAAGGCATTTGGAACAAGAACTCGCTAATTCCATTGTGAAAGCTGAGGCCTAAGAGTGTGGGGGGAAAGCAAGAGGGGCTCTGGTCTCTCCGTCCTACCACGGTAACAGACTCCAGCAGTGATCACCCAGAGGGGCTGCTCATTAAAGTGCAGTGACAGCAAGCCAGAGAGGGTGGGATTCAATTAGCACCTCAGTGCCAGCACTGTCCCCTCTGCATCCCGCCAGGGTCGGGAGGGATAATTGGGACAGCTACCCCTGCTGCTCTCCCAGTGACTAGGTGAGAAAGGCTCGCATGGAAAGACAGGCAGACTCAGGAGCTAGCCAAGTGTCTGAATTGCATGCCTAGAGGATGAAGAACTTGGGAACCAGTTCAATGGCCAAATGCCAATTTGCCCTCCAGGTAGCCATTCCACACTGCAGCCTCCGATGCCCAGTGGTTTGAGCATTGGTCTGCTAAACCCAGGGTTGTGAGCTCAATCCTTGAGGGGGACATTTAGGGATCTGGGGCAAAAATTGGGGATTGGTCCTACTTTGAGCAGGGGGTTGGACTAGATGACCTCCTGAGGTCCCTTCCAACCCTGATATGCCATGGTTCCAGGGAGCCCCAGTCTCAGCAATTTGTCCCTTTTACTTTTCAGACCTGCACTTGGCAGCCGAACTGGGGAAGACATTGCTGGAGCGTAACAAGGAGCTGGAGGATTCACTGCAACAGATGTATGCAACCAATGAGGAGCAAGTGCAGGAGATAGAGGTACAGATGCTGCCGAAGCCCAGGATAACTCCCTACTGCTGCTGCCACCATCTGAGGGGCTTAGCTGTGAGAAAGCAGGGGACATTTTAGCCGCCTCACTGTAGCCAATGGGAGCTGCTAGGCTGTTAAGAGAGTGGAGGGATGTGCTGAGGGGGCGGGGAGTTAAAGCCACATATGGAAGGGATTGAACCAGTGGTGGATTAAGTCCTAATAGAGCAGATCAGCCAGTCTGGGCTCCACATTCGGAGGGTCCCTCTGCCCCCCGCAATTGGGAGCCTCTGTTTTGGTTGGATTTAGGTCATGTTCAGCCTTATTCTGTTCCTAAACCAGACCCCAAACTAACTTCTGTTCAGAACAGAAGAAAGGGTGCGATCATTCCAGTGCTTCCCTGCCTGATTCCAGTTATTAGTGACCGTGTTTAGTAGCCAACTGAGCATGGAGCCCCACCGTGCTAGGCGCTGCACTCATGCAGAATAAGAGACTGTCCCTTCCCCAAAGACAAGACAGATGCAGGGCAGGGAAAAGGGAGAGGACACACAAGAGCGAACAATGCAATTGCTGCAAATCTCACGTTGTGGGAAAATAAATGAATAGATTCCACAGTCCCTCACCCCACCCCACAGGCAGAGAGGAAGCATTTTAATAGCAGCCTCTTTCTTAATGGTTGGCAGCACATCGCTGTTCTTTGGCCAGCAGAGGACATTGCAGACACTCAGAGAATAGCGTTTGGGAGACTGGGTTAAAGTGAAGGTAACGTGGTTCCTTTAGGCAGATGAACCAAAAACCTGAACTTCCCTGGAAGTCAGTGGACAGTGAGGGATCTCAGTACCTTGCAGGATCGAGTCCCTTGATGACAAAGTGAAAAGGGAGGTGGTTCAGGGATGGACTTTGTGCACAAGCACAGGTCTTGGATCGCCTCACATTTAATGGACTTCTGAATTTTTTGCAGTACCTGACGAAACAGCTGGAGATGTTGCGCCAGATGAACGAACAGCATGCTAAGGTCTATGAGCAGCTGGACCTCACAGCACGGGACCTGGAGCTGGCTAATCAGAAGCTTGTGCTGGAGAGCAAGACATCCCAGCAGAAGATACAATGGTAATGCTCCCCATTGCTTGTGCTGGATTCCTTAGGTCAGCGATCTGATTGATAGCCAGGGGACCAGGGTGTGGTAAGGTGCTTTGCCTTGTAGGGCAGATGACTGGCAATCCTGAACAAGAACAGATGAGTCTGTTTGGAAAACACCTGGAGTTTCCCATTCCCTGAACTACAGGATCAGAGGCATGTCAAGAAGCTCTAGAGGAGAATAATGCCCACCAGTCAGTACCAGGATACTAGTTTCACCTCTAGAGAAGCCCAGACTAGGATATTCCCTGCCAGCTAACACCAGTTTATCAATAACATTTTCCCTTCTAAAAGGAGACCCTGACCAAGGTCAGTCCTTGTGAGCACCAGATTGTTACACTTGTACAACACAATGTCTTTTTAAAATGGCTATACAAGCAGAAAGCTTTAGTGTCACAGATCTACATATTGTTTTACAAACTGCACTCACAACTGGCGTAGAAACCACCCCAGCCAGTCTCTGCATTTTATTTCTTTGGGGGAAAGAGGAGGAGGAATAAACTCGCTATCATCCTACTTTAATCTTTTAAATGCTGAGATATTCTAGGATTGAGCAAATTCCCAGGAGGTTATTGTTCTAGCCAATTGATTCAAGAATAGAATCCCAAATTATTGCACTCTTCTGCCTCCTCCTCCTCCACACATATGCACCCCTCATCTAAATCAAGAGTGAAAACAGTCAGGCAGAATTCATCACAGTTAGAAATGCACCCAAAATTTCCCCTGTCTAGGACTTTGGTCTACACAAAGAATGCAGGGTCTGCCCTCAAAGGAGTGCACTCTTCCCCTACTGTGGGAGGGGATTGTTAAACAAGACCTTCGGCAGATAGGCACCTAAACTTCCTTGTTGCCTCACCTCACCTCTCTTTCTCTCTGACCCTGGCAGCCTGACGGAGACCATCGAGGGGCTTCAGAACCAAGTGGAGGAGCTGCAGAAACAGGTGGAGGAGCTGCGGAGCTTAGAGCAGTTGCGCATACGGCGGGAGAAAAGGGAGAGGCGCCGAACCATTCATACCTTCCCCTGCCTCAAGGAGCTGTGCTTGAGCCCCAGGTATCACCATGAAGCAAGGAGAGGGAAAGGCAGGTGCGGAGACTATGGGAATATCATCAAGGTCCTGGGAATCAGCAAATACGCCTTTGCCTTAATTACCCTGGATTGTATGTGGAAAGCGTTTCCCATTAAAATGGGCATTTCTGCTGAGAGGGGAAGGGGAAAACCAGCAGCACGAGATGGAGGCAGGTTTCATTCCTACCTACCCCAGTCCATTAGAGTAGCACAAGTGAGGGAACACTGTGGGTGTGACTCAAAAAGAGGAGCAATATTAACACAGGATTTGCCATTTACCATCAGTTTAGCATCTCACCTCTGCAAGGGAGCCCAATATGTGATGCTTGAGAGGAAGGTGAGCCCCACCCACAGGTAATGCGCACAGTTGTACAGTTCTGTAGTTGGTAGGGTTCCTTCCTGGTCATATATTCGCTGATGCCTTGAATCATGAGACTGATTACCCCTATTGGGGGGCTCATATAGCCTCTTATGAAATGGAGCTGCACCGGGGCAAGGAAAGAAGGTGCCCAGCCCAAGTGGCACCACCTGGAGTGGTTCTACCTTTCTCATGCACGCTGCTTCCTGAGTGCTGTAGGGAAACACACGTTAGGCAGCAGGGCTGGATCTACATCTAAAAAGCTGTAGCCAGTATTCCCCCACTGTGATTCTCCCACCACTGTCTAGTGCGTAGGGGGGCGAGGCCTTACCCCTGACAGGCTCCCTGGTGGGGCAGCTAGCACAGCCAGCACCTCCCTATCAACTGCACCCAGACAGATGACGTAGAGGTGTGTGAAATCCTGCATCCTCTCTTGCTGCCGCAGCTACAGTAGAGCAGCCATGTTTTTTGCACGGATATTACTGCTATTTATTTGTATTGTAGTAGCACCCAGGAGCCCAGGTAATGAACCAGGCCCCTATTGTGCTGGGCGCTGTACAAACACATATGTTATTGTTCATCCCACCCTGTCTAAAATCCAGCTACAGTATTAATTCATTGACCTCCTGGGGACATTTCTTGCTCAGCTTCCTACATGATGGAAACTTCTCTAAATAGAGAATCAATAATCCTGCTATCCTATAGGAAAGTATTGTACTGCCAGGGGATACAAATGCACGGCCTTCTACTGGAGCAATGAAGGGGATGTTACAAGGGCATAATCTACTTCCAGGCAAAGTCTACTCAATATCTATGTGGTTGTTTTCCCACCATGCCCCTGTCATACTTTACCGACATTGCCTCACTGCACAGTTTGGCTTTTAAATTTGCATTTGGGGTTTGCAGGTCACTCTGACCTACAGTAATTAGGAAATCTGTTCAATACCCCCCATCACCATCCAAGCCCTAGAGGGGAAGGGATGGTATTTTATCCTTTCCAATCTGTTCTAACTCGGGTGTTTATTGGGGTGGAGAAGGAAAACAGATTTCCTGACTGCAATGGGGGAGAATATTTCATGTGGTTTCCATGCCACAGAAGCTCTGAAAGAGGGGTTACTCCAGCAAGAGGCTTTTTCCATTACCCTCACTTTATAAACCTCCTCCTACTCTTTCTGGAGAGCTGATACTTCCTGGACACAGAACAGCACAATCAAGTTTTGTTTGTTTGTTTTTCAGGGAGGGGTGAAGCTCAGGCTGCAACACACATTCCACAATTTTACTACTTTGTTGTTTTCGGAAACACAGTTTTTCAGGGTGGGTTCTCCCACTTTTGTCCTCCCTTTTTTTTTGGCTTTGAAAACATTCTTTATTATTGCATTAAGTAAAAGATACCTTAGCCCAGGAAAGCAACAGGCACTGCAAGTCAGTGTATCATACGTAACAAACCCAGATTCCTACTAACATTGGAACCACTGCACTTCACTCCTGTGCGGGGCACCAAACATTACTGGTGGCTTTCAGCCTCAAATTGGTGGACAAAGCCAAATGCCAGAGGAGCACAGATTCCACAGTAGCAGCTTACAATGTTAGCCTTTGGCACGGGGGAAGGGGAGATGGGTAGCAGGTTCCTAGTGCACTACCTTTGTGTATACTTTATTCCCATTATTGCCAATTCCTCCTCTCCCTCCAATCCTAGGTGCCATCAGTGCTTTGCCTTCCTTTCAAACAGAAGGGGTGGGAACGGACTAAGACCCTTCCCTGCTGACTAGGCCAGTGTTGTTCAATCACTACCGGAGAGTGGGAGGTAGGCAAATACTCCAGAAGCAAAGTGACTAGCATTTGGCTCATGTCCCCTTCCTTCTCCAGGACAGAAAGTTGATGCAATGAATCTCTACCAGCCCAAGCAGGAAAAATCTCAAGCCCTGTATTTTCAGCCCAAGTTGGTAGTGCCTTGAAGATATTACTATGAAATGGCTGTGAGGGGGCTTGTGGAAAATTAATTTGGCGGCTGTCACTCATGTTGCCAAAAGTGAAGGCCTTATCTGCATGAGAAAAGGTGCACTGGTTTAAACTAACGGAGTGGTTTCGTTTTACCGGCGCAGGGATCGGAATCAGTCACAAAGCCAGCTTAAGTTAAATTGGTATGACTCTCATGTAGACAAGGTCCAAGCATCCAAGTCACAAAAGTGCAGCCCCAACAGGCAGTCCTGTCAGCTATCTTAGCAAAGGGACCAGTGACCAAATATGGGTCATGGAGGGTTAACAGTCCTCTCATCTCTACCGATGGTTCTCCAGGACAGAGTGGGGGCACGTGGCAGGTGCAGAATGGGGAAGCTAACATGGCCACTGACTGAGCTATACCGAGTCTATATATAGGGAGACAAGTTCAATCTCCAGTGCTCTTGGTCAGGTAGCATTTTGCCAGATCTGTATAAAACCCAGATCCTTTGCAAAGTAACAGTGATAAGGGAGAAGCTGCCAGCTGCTGAATCCATGATACAGGTTTCCATGTGAAGGGAAAGAATAAAGCAGCCTGGGTAGGGCACTGGAGTGGGACTCAGAAGTCCTGTTCCCATCTCTACTACTGACCTGTATGTGACCTTGCGCAGGTCACTTCCTTTTTGTGTTTCTCCCCTCCTGCTCTTTTGTCTCTCGTATAATTAGATTGTAAACTCTCTGGGGCAGGGATTGGCTTTCATGTGCATGTACAGTACCTGACACAGTGGAGCCCCAAATCTTGATTGTGGCCTCTAGGCATAACAGTAATACAAACAACAACAAAGCACCCACAAGCCAAATCTCGCTCGGTTATGCCAGTGTGTATCCAGGGTAGCTCCTCCATGGACTTCAGTGAAATTACTGGTTTAACTGAGAGCAGAATTTGGCTCCAGTATCTTTAAGAGACCATTATTTTGTCAATAACTCACTACAGTCTCCCTTTGCCACAGGTATGAAGATGCGTTCCAGGTCCACAGCTCTTCAATGGAGCTCAACCAAAACCCTATGGAGAGGGAGAATGAGCGTCTCCAGGCCATGGTGACTTCCCTTAGGTCCCAAGTCAACCAGGAGAAGCAGCGGAAGGAAAGGGTGGAGCGCGAATACACTGCCGTCATCCAGGAGTACTCAGATCTCGAGCAACGGGTGTGCGAGATGGAGAGCTGCAAACTGCGCATCAAGGAGTTGGAGGCCGAGCTCCTGGAGCTACAGCAGATGAAACAAGTCAAGAAGTATCTTCTTAGCAGAGAGGACAACCTGTCTGAAGCACTTCTGGAGCCATTAAACAATGCCCCCGAAGCAGATTACATTGACCTCTCAGAGGAAGATGGGAGTAAAACTCACAGCGCATCCATGACAGCTTCCCCAAATCACCCTGTCCGGAAAAGCTGCAGCGACACTGCCCTCAATGCCATTGTGGCCAAGGACGCCGTGAGCCGGCATGAAGGCAACTACACACTGCACGCCAACAACGTGCGTAAGCGGGGCATGTCAATCCTGAGGGAGGTGGACGAGCAGTACCACGCCCTGCTGGAGAAGTACGAAGAGCTCCTCAGCAAGTGCCGGCAGCACAAGGACAGCGTGCGCCACACCGGAGTCCAGACCTCCCGCCCCATCTCTCGTGACAGCTCCTTCAGGGACTTCCGGGGAGAGGGTCACGAGCTGGAAGAGCGGAAGACAATAGAGAAGAGCCTTAGCAAACACGTGGAGGCTGTGGACAAGCGGCTGGAACAGAGTCAGCCAGAGTACAAGGCCCTTTTCAAGGAGATCTTCTCACGCATCCAGAAGACAAAAGCAGACATCAACGCCACCAAGGTGAAAAACAAGTCTAGCAAATGAATCCCACTGCCACGGTGTTTCTTTTGCTCCCACATGCAACCTCAACAACCAGCTCTTCTCTTTTGCTCCAGGAAATATTGAGCAGCCCTGCTGCCTTGAGGCCTCTCACTTTGTTTTCTTGTATAGGAAGGGGGCCTACGTGGCTCAAAGGCAAGAAAGTGCCATGGAGACTCAAGTCACTTTTTAAAGTTAGTGCTCCAAGCAAACCCAGCTGCCAGGGTTTCTGAACCTGCTGGAAAAGCTGTATATTGTAGTTCTAGATTGTTTCAGAAACTTTACAATGAATTCCTGCATGTGTTGCTACAGCAGCCAGAAATCACAAACACCGGAAACTAACAACTACCCACCCTTTCAGCTTCTCCTCCAGCTACTGTGTTTGATTATCTGCAGGCAAAAGCTTGGATCTCCTGCAGCGTCCTGGAATGGCATGGGTGCAGTGTTACAAAAAAGCCATCAGAACTTCCAGAGACTGCTTCAGAACACCCAGCCCTTCTCTTTCTCTTTGGTTTACTGCAAAGGACCCACAAGTGTACCTGAGACACTTTAGTTTGACCTTTCTGTTCCCCAAAGGGCCATATGTTCTTCCTATTTAAGCCATTCTCTTTTATCAGTCAGGTTTTTCAGAGGATTTACAATGCAAACTCATTGCAACTGGAAAAACTTGAAGAGAAATGTAGAACTGGTTACTGTTATGTCTTCATCAGCCTCCCCGGATGAGTCAGTCTATAGTCTTAGGATTTTAAGCATATAGGATATCCTTCTTTTACACTCCAGGTAATCACAGCCTGGTTGAATTCATCTAATGGTTGAAACTGAAGACCAAGGCTTTCCCAGAAGCCAAACAAGAAGTGCTGTTGCTGGTTCAGAGAGATACCCCTCATCTCTAGGTTTGGGTATTGGTCCTCTGTGCCTTGCTATTCAAGAGATATCATTGCCGCTCCTAGCAAACTTGTAAAATATGACTTGTCTGGGTTTGCAAAGACAGATTAGCAGTGACTCACCCGTAGAGGGATAACAACAAAGCACCACATTCTTAAAGTGTTAAGAGCAGTGATTACCAACAACAGTATTTATCACACTGTCCCCAGACCTTCACCGTTAATACTCCTGACTGAGATGACAGACGCGGAGTTTTCTGCTGACAATAATCCAACCTGGCTGAGCTGCCTTTTCCAAAGGTTGTCACCTGCCATGGAGTTTTAAATATTCCAAATTAATTTGCCAGCATCAGAATCTCTCTACTTTCTTCACATGCCCACCAAGAGATTCAGACAGAGACACACACACACCCAAAAGGCCTCCCCAGTCTCAGGAATCACCAGTATCTGTTTCTCGGAAACCAAGAGTGGGCCTTGTTTGGTCAGACATTCGTACGTGGAATCTTACAGGGCTCATGAATATATGCAGATAAACAGCATTTCATTAGACCTTCAGATACAGACCCAGAGCGCTCAGCTGCAGGGGAGGATGCTGACAGTTGGTATAAGTTACTGAAGTTATAAATTACTGAACAGTATTCAACATGCACTTAAAGAAACTTTGGGCTGGACTCTGATTTAATTTACATCAGCTTAAATCCCAAAGTCTGTTTTTCTGGAGTTACACTGGTAAAAATGAGATCAGAATCTGGCTTTTGGTTATTTTTTTAGCATAATTTATCTCATTTTCTTCCACACACACCCTCCCACCCCCTGTCTTATTCTCCAAATTCAGGACCTGACCCCATGAGAAGCCAACTGCCCTCTGCTCCCACTGAAATGAGTGAGGATTGAGGGTGCTCAGCACTTTGCAGAATCGATCTTTCTTTGTCCTTTCTTTTCAAAAGGCTGCCATCATGGCAGTTTGCAAAGGTGCGACCTCCAAACCATCACCACTGCTGCCTCTTAGATTGGCCTGCCAGAGGGGCCCAGTTCTGCAAATACCTTCTCCCTCCTCACCCAATGCCAAAAGCTTCTCTCTTGCACCCTTGACATTTTCAGATGGCCAGTGGCCCCAAACTCAGAAGTATTAGGAGCCATACACATGATTGTGGCTATCAGTCTGGTAACCGTATGGAGAACCTTCATGCCTTATTTATAATGGAAAGCAGTTGTCTAAAAAAAAGTAAGTGTCAAGTAGACTTTCTCAGAGAATTCACCATGCTCTTTGTTACCACTGTCATGATACTTGGTGTGTTGATTATTAATGTTCCTTTACTTAAATCTTTATACTAGGGGACTTTTGAACCTACGTCTGTTCTAAAGTCATCTGTTTGTTGCATCGGTGTGAAGGGGATCACTATCACTTTCGGTTTCAAACACTGTAAAGTATGAACCAGCATCTCAGTTTAAGTGTACATCAGATAAATATATTTAAAAATGCTTTATTCTCTTCCTAAATAAAAAGAAACCCCAGTATTCTGAAAGCTGAAACTTCCTTTGTGGCTGTTTTTGATTCCAAGAATATCAGGTAGTGCTGTTTCTTTGAATTTCTGGCATGATGTAGGGCAAGAAAATGCTTTAGGCTCTTTGGGAGAAGGTGGAGGGAATGCAGCAGTGTGAATATACAGCTATGGTTATTCATATAACCTACATTTCATGCATCTGGGTAATTATCACCAGCCACATCATGAAAATGCACTGCCTTATCAATTCTCAACAGTCCGTTAACTTGCAAAATTCTGAATACCCAACACAAATGCTGATTTATTTTTTTATTTATTTAAAAACAGGGTCCAGAAAAATGATTCATGCAAGTGACAAGATATTAACACTTGTCTAAACAAAGGAACAGCTGCAGTATATCAGCTGCTTGTACAGCAAAGCGCTGAGAGCATCCTTTCTGTATCCAAAAATATTGTGATTCACAGTCAGCTGGGGGAGGGAATTGTTCGTTTTAAATGAGGGTTCCAGTGAACTGCATCCTTATGAAAAGGACAAAATAAGCATCCTTTACACTTGGACAGAATCTTATATTTAAGGATCTCGAAGTGCTTTACAAATATTAATTAAGCGCCCCAACACTATTAAGAGGTAGGTCAAGAAGATATAACGATTGTTTTACCCACCATTGAAATGTAGCCAGCTATCTAATGGAAAGTGGCATCTGTGTAACACCACACAGAAACACCCTTAAACAATTTAGGACAGGAAGTGAAGAACAGACTGTACCCAGTTGCAATTGCAGGGGAAATTTAGAGCAGCAGGATCAGAATTTGGCCAGAAAACCTAGGTTCAGCAGAATAGGGGTATTAGAATTTTTAATGACCACAAGTGGTCTAGAACTCAGTTTTACTTTGCATTTGAAAGACAGTACTTACACCCAGCCCAGCTCCATCGGCACCACTCTGGGACAATGAGTTTGTTCCAAATCAAGTCCCGAATCAGAAAAGCCTCCATAATCAGGAATAGATGGATTTCCTTAAGCACAAGCTTAAGTGCTTCCAGAACTGAGACCTCAGAGAGAAAAATGCCATCTATGGAGTCAACTGCATCGCTTCCTGTAGCACCTATGGTTTCTATGGAAGTTTCCCATCCAAGTATGGACCTGGCCCAGCCCAACTGGCTTGTGAAATCTGCTAGGATCACAGTGCAAAGCGTGAATACATCCTTAGGCACATCAGCCCACCATCACAAATAATGGGATGGTTTTGTACAGCCCCTGCTCCCCAATAACATATGTCACCAGATGGAATGAACCTGCTTTAAAAACAAGCCCCAGCATTGGTGGTTTAATTCTTCATGCTTCGTTAAGCCTTAAAAGCCTGGTTCTGTTTGAGTTACAACAAAGTCAAGTCTTATCCAAACCCCCTCTACATGCACATCTCTCATCCATACCCTGCCCCTAAACAAGAGAAAGGTGAAAGGGTGCTGGTTGTAACCCAATATCCTCTCTGCTTCACACAGGGTTCTTGTGGCAGGGCTCTCAACTGACACAAGATGGAAAAAGAGGAAAGGTCTCTTCATTCAAAGTTTGGGTTCAGTTGGGTCACTTCAGTCACCTTCGTTCTGATGTCCTCTTGGCATGCACAGCCAGTGAGACAATAATGCTGACAGGTTTAACAACAGTTGGGAAAGTGCATCATCCTGCTACAGCTATTTCTTCTCCATCCCTTCGGCTACAAATCATAAACATTTACCTGCTTCTTGCTTGAAATTAAGGTCACCAGATGGTATGACTTGGCTCTGATAACTCTGACTTTTTTTTTTTTTAAAAAGCATTCAGTTATCAAAGCAGAAGTCCCCAGGGTCTCCATTCCCAACAACCTGTGTTGCCATGGTACACAGATCAGATTAAAGCAGTGTCCTCCATGGCCCATCAGCACTGCTTAGCATCAGCCGTAGCAGGACATAAAACATTTAACTCCTTTCCCAAGGAGCTGAGCATGCTGCCTCAGCAGCAATTACCAGAGACCCAAGCTCAGATCCCTGTTACACAGCCCCTACACATGCAGAGTAGACTCCCTGCACACCAACTTTTCAACCGTTTTGACTTCGTTCTGCAGTTTAAACTAAGGGTTCTACTTATCGTCTCTGATACCATTTCTACTCCTGCCAAAACGTAAGGGGCTCTGGCAGTACTGTGCCCACTTTGCCCATTACCCTACTGCCAGAAGCCGTGACTCCTGACGATCTCTGTCAAGTAGTAAAGTTCCTATTTCAAAGGAAATGGAGGGTGCTCAGCACGTTGCATGAGGCTCTTAGAATCTCACAGGATTAGGCCTTATCTCTGTTCTATTGGAGAAGAAGTCCATGTGTCCAGAAAACACTTCATTATTACTATATGTAATCATTAAAGAGGGTGTGAGGACATATAACTACTTGTGATATGCACCTTCTCATTTTTACAAAAAGAAAATACTCTGGGATTTTATAGGGATTGGCCCAAGATACTGTAATAACATTAGCATATGCTGTTGGGACTGGGGTTTTTACTGTAAAATACCAATGTTACCAACTCTCACAGTTTTATGCAAGATTTAATATACTTTATGTTTTTGTTAAGGCCCTAGAGCCTGGAGTCATGGAAATACACCAGGTTTCAGAGTAACAGCCGTGTTAGTCTGTATTCGTAAAAAGAAAAGGAGTACTTGTGGCACCTTAGAGACTAACCAGTTTATTTGAGCATGAGCTTTCGTGAGCTACAGCTCACTTCATCGGATGCATAGCATATCGTGGAAACTGCAGAAGACATTATATACACACAGAGATTATATACACTGTGTGTATATAATGTCTTCTGCAGTTTCCACGATATGCTATGCATCCGATGAAGTGAGCTGTAGCTCACGAAAGCTCATGCTCAAATAAACTGGTTAGTCTCTAAGGTGCCACAAGTACTCCTTTTTTTTGGAAATACACCAGAAACTCAGCTTTCATATTTAAAAAAGTTTCTAGCCATCATGATTGCAAAGATAAGCTTGAAGACAAGACCCCTAATCATAGAATATCAGGGTTGGACGGGACCTCAGGAGGTCATCCAGTCCAACCCCCTGCTCAAAGCAGGACCAATCCCCAACTAAATCACCCCAGCCAAGGTTTTGTCAAGCCTGACCTTAAAAACATCTAAGGAAGGAGACTCCACCACCTCACATGCAAAAGCCAGAATGCAAATAAAGAATTCCAAATCATTTTTTTCCCTTCAATCTCATTATTTTTAAATCAATCCTATGATTTGAGAGGGGGAGAAGGGTACTCATGATTTCTGAACACTTGGGATTGCCAAAACAGAAAGATTGCTCATTGCACAATACAGGGCTAAGTAACATCTGTACACAAAATCGAGACATTAGTACACCCTGCAATACGCAACATTATCACAGAGCCACACCACCACCACCACGTGTCACTGCACTGTCCAAAGGAAATTAGGGAACATTCTCTGGCCTGTGTTAAACAGTCACCCTCGATCAGTGGCTCTCAAACTTTTGTACTGGTGACCCCCATTTACACAGGAAGCCTCTGAGTGTGACCCCCCCCTTATCAATTAAAAACACTTTTTTTATATTTAACACGATCATAAATGCTGGAGGTGAAACAGTTTGGGATGGAGGCTAGCAGCTCATGACCCCCCATGTAATAACCTGTGACCCCCTGAGGGGTCACAACCCCAGTTTGATGACCCCTGACCTAGATCATCACAAGGATCCCTTCTGGCCTTGGAATCTATGACACACCTCTGCTTGGCCACACAACCTCACCACCCTTCCATATCCAACAATTCCAGTGGTTAAAGCCAGATGGCGCCTGTCCCCAGGAGGGTGGGAAACCCTGTCTGCCGCTGGGGAGAGGGAGGCTGCAAGGTTGGGTCCTGACCCCCCAAGGGGTGGGGGAAGGGTGGTTGCAGAGCAAGGCTGCCTGCACTCACCCCTCTGTGGTGGCTCCTGCCCCATGGGCCTGGCTAGACGTGCACCCATTGCAAGCTGGCCCTGCGGTCAGGGTGTTGCTCAGGTTTGGCCCAGCCTCCCCGATGCGGGGGTGGGCAGGACACAGCTGGGCCAAATTTGAGCGAGTGACGATGCAGCCCCCTGTGTAGGGGCAGGTGTGGAGGCATAGGGCAGGGGCTTGGCTATTGGGGGTCAGCGGGACAGCCCCACGCAACCAGGCCTCTTGAGTGCTGGGCCCACGCCACGCCACCCTGCAGGCGCCACGCGGCGTGGGCGCCCCTAGCGTCCGCAGCGGCACCCACCCTGCAAACCGCAGCCCTGCACTCACAGCAGCACGGGCCGGGGGGAACGTGCCCCGGAACCCCCACAGCGCAGTTGCTGTTTCCCGGCCAGACGGCGGACACCTAAGGGGAGTGCACGCAAAGGGCCCAAGATGGCGGCGCGCGTAATGCGGGGCCTTTGCCGGGCGAGGCCGGCGCTGCTTCCCGCCCGGACCCCGCCCGGCTTCGTACACCGAGCCGCCGCCGGCGCCGCCCCCAGCTCCGAGTTCCGAAGCGAATACGCCCTGGACAGGCTCTATCCGGAGCAGGCCAGAAGCGACCCCGCGGAGGGCACCCAAGTGCGTAGGGCGGGGACGAGGCGGAACGTCAGGGCAGTGGCGCGGCCAGCGGTTGAGGGGCGTGGCTTGATTGCAACGGGTGGAATCTAATTGAATTGGGTGGGGCTTGAGTGCAATGGGTGGGGCCTGATAGAAGTGGGAGGGGACAGAGGCGTGGTCAGACTGCCGTGGGTGGAGCCTGATAGTACTAGAAGATGATGGGCGTGGCTTGAGTGCAATGTGGGAGCGTAGGGGCAGCAAATAATAGGCGATGTCAAATTATATGCAACTGTTGTTGGCCCTTGTTTTATTCAAAGCAAACCACCCTTTAGCGGCTACGTGGTGCCTGAGGGGTAGTTTCAGAATGCTCCCTCTGGGCCATTGCCCCATGACATTATCCTGTGCTAGAGAAACAGCCTTGCCGCACAGCTTCATATGATGTCTCCTGGCTGTAGAAGTTACTTTGAGGACCTGTTTCTGTGCTGGGCTTTACAGGGAGCAGAACCTCAACAACAAAAAACAGAAGACTCTAAGGGTTTGTCTTCGTTAAAGCGCTGCCGGCACCAGGGGTGTAGAGCTCTCCCAGTGCTGTAAAAAAAACCCATCTCCATGAGGGGAGTAGCTCCCAGTGCTGGGAGAACTATCTACACTGCCACTGTACAGCACTGAAACTTGCTGCCCTCAGGGGGGTGTTTTTTCACACTCCTGCGCGAGAAAGTTGCAGCACTGTAAAGTGGCAGTGTAGACCAGGCCGAAGATAAAAAGAGAGTAACAGCATCCTTGGTGATGATAGTTTGGTTGTGGTGTCTGTCTTGGCAAAGATGTCAGTCTCCAGTGGGAAGCTGAAAAAACATCAAGTGACATGTAGCTTAATTATGGAAAAAGGGAGAGCAGTGAAGAGGGATAAGGTGAGGCTGTACTAGTACAAGATGTATGGAATGTCTGGATGGTATATTACAAATGCCTAAAATAGACCATAAAAACAGCTTGTATGGAAAGAGCCTATAGAGCAGGATTGTGTGAGACAACATGAGCTAATCTGTTCACAAGGGAAAGAGGAAAATATCCAGCATGGATACCACAGGTGAAAGGTGAAAAATGAGAATTATAAACCAGGCCTCTGCAGCAACCCACTCTCAGATGCATACACTAGATAAAAGAATAGTTCTAGGTCCAGGATATACAACTGATTACAGGGATGTTTTCACAAAGCAATTTCAAACATATCATTTTCTGAAAGATAGAGTAGTTAGGTAGCAATAGCTTCTGTAATTATATTTTCTTCTAAACTGTGCTCTGGAGACTGACTTTATTGCAAAAATGCTTTCTGGAGCATCAAATGGCAATTGTTTCATTGTGTGTGTGTATATCTTATAGGATGGGACAAAACAAACTTCTCCTGATATTCCTGTGGGTAAGTCTAGCATATAAGAGAAATGCCTTTTTTTTGTCCACATTGCTTTCAGTAGGGTTTTATTGCCTGTAAATCAATTAAAATCTAAAAGATTTCAGTTACCTGCACAGAAACAACAAAAAGCAAAGTAGTATGTCATTAGCAAAGTATTAATTTCTACAGCTTCCATTAGCATTGAAATGTTCCCCATAAACGTAAGGAATTAATCATAGAATAAGTTTTGTGCACAAGATGTGTTGATGACTGAAAGAAGAGAGGGGAGGAACCTGACACACTGCATTAATCCTGAGTTTATTTTGTACGCTATAAGAGCTGGAAGAGAGGCTATATGATGATTGATATTTGATGATAGAAAATGTGATAGGTGGAGGAAATGTAATGCAGAAGGACAATTAAAATTTAGAATGACTTGCATATGGCAGATAAGTATTTTAATATAAAGCAATGAGACTGAAAATCTTGCCTATAATGGTTAAAGCCTTTCTGAACCTGAGCAAAAAAAAGTATTTTGGTGGGGTGGGATAAGGTGGAATTCTTTAACTTTCATTTTGGGGATTCGCAAAAAGAAAAGGAGTACTTGTGGCACCTTAGAGACTAACCAATTTATTTGAGCATAAGCTTTCGTGAGCTACAGCTCACTTCCTCGGATGCATACTGTGGAAAGTGTAGAAGATCTTTTTATACACACAAAGCATGAAAAAATATCTCCTCCCACCCCACTCTCCTGCTGGTAATAGTACAGTAAAGTGATCACTTTACTGTACTATGTGTACATAGTACTGTACTAATGTGTACATTGTAAGGAGAGTGATCACTTTAGATAAGCTATTACCAGCAGGAGAGTGGGGTGGGAGGAGGTATTTTTTCATGCTTTGTGTGTATAAAAAGATCTTCTACACTTTCCACAGTATGCATCCGATGAAGTGAGCTGTAGCTCACGAAAGCTTATGCTCAAATAAATTGGTTAGTCTCTAAGGTGTCACAAGTACTCCTTTTCTTTTTGCGAATACAAACTAACACGGCTGTTACTCTGAAACCTGTCATTTTGGGGATTAACAGCAATAAAGTACTGGTCCAAAACCCACTCCACTAGTAGTCTTTCCACTGACTTCAGTAGGGTTTGGATCAGGCCCTAACGGATTATCTAATCTGTAAGCATGCTTCCTTGCAAGAAAACAGTGGGTTTACACATAGAAATATCAAATACCTCAGAGGATCGTATTTATTGCAGCTACCTTTCCACTTGAGGAGCTGTCTGTTAACTCTACCAGAACTAGTCAATATGGATTCTGAGTTGGCCATCTCAACTTTCAACTTGCATTCTCTCCCCCATCCCCACATCACTTAAGTGGGTCTCAACCAGGAGTACGCATACCCTTGGGGGTACGCAGAGGTCTTCCAGGGGTACATCAGTATTTGCCTAGTTTTACAACAGGCTAGATAAAAAGGTCAGTACAAACTAAAATTTCATACAGGCAATGATTTGTTCATACTGCTCTATATACGATACACTGAAATGTAAGTACAATATTTATGTTCCAGTTGATTTATTTTATAATTATATAGTAAAAATGAGAAAGTAAGCAATTTTAGTAATAGTGTGCTGTGACACTTATCTTTTTATGTCTGATTTTCTAAGTAAGTAGTTTAAGTGGGGTGAAACTAGACGCAAGACATATCAGACTCTTGCAAGGGGTACAGTAGTCTGGAAAGGTTGAGAGACACTGATTTAGATAATTTCTTACTGTGTGATTAGTTGTAGATCTGGCTGTGGGGTTAAGTACTCCTGCGTTCTTGTCTTCTAGACTGTCTGTCCATATCCTATTGCCGGAGCAGTGGACCCGGAGGCCAGAATGTTAATAAAGGTACAAAAAATATTCTATTTAAAAATATATAGACTGTACAACAACTTGAAAACTTGGATTTCCAATGCTTTTTAAAAATCCTAAGCAAATTTGAGAATGGCTTTCTGCTTGTTATTCATTTTTGATTATAGTTAAGACATTTAAAGGGACATTAAGACCTGCCAAGCTTAACCCAAAATTTAAGTGTTGTAAAAAGAAGTCATCACAAAACTTAAGACCAGTAGAAATGTTTAATAATTTTATTTTTATTCCAATAGAAACAATTTTGTTTAAACAAAAACAGGTCTCTACAGGGTTTGCAACTTGAACTGTGCAGCTCTGCAATGCATGAGAACCTGAAAGTGAAACTAACTAGTCTGTTTTCGTGATACAAGTTGAGAAAACACGCAAAAAGTAATCAGAGTTTTTAAAACCAGATTAAAAAAAAACCACACCAACTTCCAGTTAACTAAGGAATTACTAATAACATATGGAGTAAAACTTTTTTTATAAATGCAAATATCAGGATAATTTCTTTTAAATAAGTATTAAGCGATTTAGTCTTTGTAATTGGAAGTAGCAGTTAGATGCTATTTGATAACGCCCTGGTGATCAGATAGTGGGGTGAGGTCCAGAGAAACACCTAGGTAGAGTTTTTCTTTAACTGTGGCATCGAGAAGAGCAGGAAAAGGGTGTAAAAAGAAGAAACTGCTGTGATCCTGCTGCGCACTCAAATGAGAATCATCATGGCAATCTAATCACCAGCTGCATTTAATGTGGATTGCATGAGATGAATTAAACATTCCCTTCTCTGTCTTCCACTCACAGTGAATAGTAAGGCAGAAGTTAGATTCCATTTGGCATCAGCAGATTGGATTGCAGAAGATGTGAGGCAGAAAATAGCAGTGATGGTAACTGTCAACCTTTTCCTTCCCATTACAACTATTTTGTTTAACTTTACAACCTTCTGTCACAGTTGAGGGCAACTGCACCTGCATTTTCTGCTCATGGGCGAGGGCCCCCAGTCTAGGCTTGCAGCTCCTCAGCCATCACCTCCTTTGGGTGGAGACCCGCATCTTTCTCTCTCTGGACTTCAGTTTTTTCAGGCTGCACAGTTCCCTACCTACATTGTGATTTCCCCAGCAAGTCAGACTGCCTAAGCAGGCTTGCTTTGCTTTCTCCTCAGAGGCTACAAACAGCATCATTGTTCACAGTTATAAATTACCAAACAGTCCTTTCCAAGCCAGCACATTTATTCTTAAAGTGAAAGCATTGCAAAGAAGACAATAAAAACCTACACACATACTTCTAAGCTTACCAGAGATCACCCCCAACTTCAAGGGCTCTGGCAGGTGATCAGACCTTCAGACCCCACAACGGGGTTTTCTGTGGTTACAAGTTCATAACAGCTCAGACCTAGCACACACATGCATAGGTTAGCCTTTCCTTTATGCAGGTTGTGTCTTTGATCCTCAGAGACCGTGCATAGGTAATGTATCAGATTATGGTTCTTTCCTCAGGGCTCAGCTTCAAAAAATTGGGTCCAGAGGTTGGAATTTGCATTCCTTTCTGCACCATTATTTCCTAGGAAACCCACTTAACCATGTTTGTCCCAAAAGTTCCTTCTTGTCTGGCACATGGTTTAAAATAGTCCTTTTGAAGCTCATAACACTTCCCCGGGGCAGATGCTGGTCACATGTGTCTCCTAAAGAAGTCACATACAATCCCACAATAATACATACATTTTGTATTTATACTACAATGGATTTCAAAGCTATTTAAACTTAATTCAATAGATTTCCCCAAGATTTTGTGGAAAATTGCCATATCTGGCACAGCTTCTGTGCCAGTAAATGATACATTTGTAACAGTGTTCATGGTCAAATATTTTCTCTTTCTCCCCAGCACAAGAATAAAATAAATAGATCTGGCGAGCTGATCATAAACTCTGAAGTGAGTCGCTACCAAATGAAGAATCTGGCAGATTGCTTGCAAAAAATCAGAAACATGATTAAGGAGGCTACTCAGAAATCCAGTGTGGTATCCAAGGAGAATTCCCAGCTCCTCATAGCCAGGTATAAAACAGAAATAGGGCTCCACTTCAACTGGATTTGGATTATCCTGACAAAATCCAGATACACAATCCAATTGGAATTTGCAGGTGGTTTAAAGATAGGCTTCCCTCGGCAGGGTTATCGTGATGCTAGGAGGGACTGTAGCAAAGTTACAGCAGGGTGGCAATGGATCAGGAAGGGCTGCTCTAGCTAGATCATTCTAAGTAACTTGCACTGTTCTATCACTTCTGGACCTGGAGTGTTTTAATGTAACTTTATACTGTGCTAGCCACTAACTTTTTTCATACCTGCTCAGACCACTGGTCCATCAAATCTGGTATCCACATTCTACAAGTGACCATTACCTGATGCTCTAGAGCAGTGGTTCTCAACCTATTTACTGTTACGGCGGGCCGCATATGCAGCTTTCTATGTGCTATATGGGTCACATCCACACAGTATATAGACTATCTGTATAGCGCTGAGGATGTCAATGGGCAGCAGCTGTATGCTGATTGGGCCACAAGCAGCCCACAGGTTCAGAACTACTGCTCTAAAGGAAGATGAAAGATCCCTATGGCCAAGTGTGTAATGTTGTTGTTTTGGGGTGAGAAGGGCTGGAATTCCTTCCTGGCCTCTGTGATAATCAATTTACACCCTGAGACATGAAATTTTTCCACTCCTATCCTAGCATGAATAATTCATTATAGTTCAGCAATTTACTTAGATTACAATATCCAAACGGCAGGGATTGTCTCCCTGCATGCATGGACAGCACCTAGGAACATGTGGTGTGTGTTATCATAAGACAAGTGTGGAATAATAGTTGTTTTTAAATGTTTCTAGGGGTAGGCTGTTTAAAGCATCTTTTCTGTGTTTTTAGGGTGCAAAAAATGAATCGTGAACGACTGAGACAGAAAAAAATTCATTCGACTATAAAACAAAGCAGGAGGGTAGACTTTGATTGAAGACAGCAACAAAATTCCCTGGATGTTGTATTTTTAAACACATTGGCCTGGAAACTGAAGAGGATACGCAAATTATAAACGGTCTTTAAAAAAGTCTTTGCTTAAAACATGTAAAAATAAAATGTAATTTAACATCAGCTTTCTTGTATTTAGTAAAGTGGGTTTTCATTAACAATATTTGCAGTAGAATATTAATGTCTCAGAGAAATTGTCCATGCTTTAAAAGAAAGCCAAATGCTTAGGCTTTCTTCTGCCGTAATTTTTTTTTAATTCCTCCTGCCCCAACTGTAGACCCTTCTGTATTCATGTGTGAGAGCGATCCCTGCTTCTGTGGAAGCAAGTAAGTTAGCCTTTAAGCAGAAAAGTTGCACACCCAGAGATTTAAACAAAAAAGGTGTATTAGTAATTGCCAAGATACTTTAGCGAGCTTCGGCTGCTGTCACTAGTCTTTCTCTGCTACAAGCAGAAACTCTTCTGGTGAAGTGTCACGGTCAGGTGAAGGTGAGATTCTTTTTGCCTTACATCCCATTATTTAAACTTTAGTTAAACAGAATATACATGAGTTAGGTTTTGTTAGATTTCTCATAACACATAGCTAGGGGGTCACCAAATGAAATAAATAGGCAGCAGATTTAAAACAAACAAAAGGAAGTATTTCTTCACACAACACAGTCAGCCTGTGGAACTCCTTGCCAGAGGATGTTGTGAAGGCCAAGACTATAACAGGGTTCATGAATTTATCTAGTTCTTTTTTGGAGGATAGGTCCATCAGTAGCTATTAGCTAGGATGGGCACAGATGGTGTCCTAGCCTCTATTTGCCAGAAGCTGGGAATGGGCAACAGGGGATGGATCACTTGATGATTACCTGTTCTGTTCATTGCCTCTGGAGCACCTGGCATTGGCTGCTGTCGGAAGACACGATACTAGGCTAAACGGACCTTTGGTCTGACCCGGTATGGCCATTCTTATGTTCTTATGTTTTTAATCTACTAATTTAAAGTACAATCATCTAGTTCATATTTGGATAGAACAGATTCTGGTTCATACTTACTTTTTAAGCAGCTTGCTCATTCTATCAGTCTGCTGATCCTAAGTGTTAATTAACAATTGTGCACTTTTTAAAATAAGTTATGAAATTGTCCTGGTAAGCATTCCATCAGAAGGAAGATTGCTTAAGAGATGTCAGAGACAGGGACTGTCTTTTGCTACTACTTTGTGCAGTATCTAGCAATGGGGAGCCCTGACCTTGGACTGGAGTTATTAGGTGCTATGCTTTAGGTGGGATTTTTTTAAAAAAAATCTGCAAATGAATGTGTCTAAAATACTATCTTCCACAGAGTCTGTCTGTTGGGGTCATTCTTTGGGATCATGGGCAGTGGGTAGCATAGGCTGGGGGAGGCTGTGCATCCTCAAACAGCCAGGCGTGGCCCTGCCATGCAGCGTGGCCCCGCCACATGCGCCACCCCCAGCTCCTCCCTCCTGCTTCCCGCTCAACATGGCTCCAGCCTTCCTGTGATGTGGTCCTGGCTCAGACCGCTGTGCACTCCAGGGCTCCACTCCACTAGCTCCCTCCTGGCACTCCAGGGCTGGGGGCAGCGCTCTGGCCTCTAGCCAGGGGGTGGAAGGGGCAGGGTCTTGGGCAGAAGGGGGCAGGCTGGGGGCTAGCCTCCCCGAGACAGCAGTTCACGCGCCATCCATGCAGAGGATGGTTAATGAGAAGATGCTGAGCCCAGTCTTACGCTCTTCTAATGCACTTCTATGGGAATTGTCTGTAAATGAATTATTGGCTGGCTCTTTTTTCCATAGCTTTTGGTGGCAAACTCTGCTAAGGGAAACTGAAGATAAGCACTTGTATGTGCCCGCAGTGGCCTAATGGCCTCCTAAACCAGGGATTGTGGGGTTGCCATAGTTCAGGTGATTTTAGGAGAGAGTATGTTCCCTGCAGACTAATTTGCTTTCTCACAGCATAGCTTTTCCATTTCTCAAAGTTACTCTAGCCAAATGTATGCACATACATGAACTCTATACCTGGGTAAAACCAGGATGTGAATGATTTAATTGCATCTTATTTCCTTTCTTTTCAAATCAGTTTATTTTAATACTAGGGCAGCACTGAAATCCCCAGGAGGTTTGCTGGCATCATCTTCATATTTCCTTACATATAGGGTGAGTTTGGTATAGTAAAAGGTTTAACATTTTACCAGACTGCTGCAGTACAACAAGAACTTGAACCCTCACTTCTGTGATCTGAGGTCAGAGGAGCTATTATACAGCTCACTCTGTTAACATAAAGCCACATTTCTCTCACTGATACTTCGATGAACTTTTCAAGCAAAGAAGTGTAACTTAAGTTTCGCCTCACTAAAGAAAGGCAAACATAATTACCAGCTGACAGTGGGTATCTGTGGGTTAGAAGAGCATAATGGGCGTATTGGTCATCCTTGCATGAAAAATGACCTATAATAAAGTTACATACACTGGTGTAACTGGTGCCAGCTCTTGTGATTTTATCACAAGTCTAGTAACATTTGGTGTTTTACAATCCCATCTCCTGCAAATTAGTGATTACATCAGAATTTCAGCTTTTGTTAAATATAAAAAAAAAAAAAAAAAAAAAAATGTATAGCCCTCATGACTTGGGGGGGAAGAAGCTGGAGAAGGTGAAGCAAGGGTCAACGAAAGGCTCAGCGCCTAGACACCAAAGAAGAGGCACCCCATGGGGCTTTCTTAAGCACATTGCTTTAAAGCCAAACTCATGATTTTTTAGACAATTTGTGGTTGTTAGTACCGTAATTGTGAGGGTACAAACGCTTCAGAGCAAGGGAGCTACGTTTGCTTAGGCTGTAGAAACCCCTAGCATATTGTGGGCGCTATCAAGAGTCTAAATAATAAATAAAAAAAAGCAGCAAAGGCGGTTTCAGCTGTAAAGGATGTCCACACTCGATTGATTTGGTTGCCATTAAAGTGCCTTGTGGGTATAAAGGCTATGTCCCAAGCTCTGTTAGAGGCATGCCTTGGCTGCTGCTTTTATGGTTAATGGAAAACAGGACACATTTGAATAGCAGCCAGTGAACCCGTCCACGTAAAACAGAAAAGGAAAAAATCAGTAGGAGAGAATAAAGTTTTCACAAAACTCCTTGAGCGAATCAAGAAGCCACACGATGGCGCCCTGAGCTCAGAAATGGCAAGGAGCTAGTGCTAGGAACTGCAAAAAAGGAAAGGATGAAGTGAGCTGTAGCTCACGAAAGCTTATGCTCAAATAAATTTGTTCGTCTCTAAGGTGCCACAAGTCCTCCTTTTCTTTTTGCGGATACAGACTAACACGGCTGCTACTCTGAAACCTGTCGCTAGGAACTGGTCTCTCTCTGCCATAGCTTTAGCCCAGGGGTTCTCAAACTGGGGGTCATGACCCCCTCAGGGGGTGGTGAGGTTATTACATAGGGGTTGCAAGCTGTCAACCTGCGCCCCAAACCCCGCTTTGCCTCCAGCATTTGTAATGGTGTTAAATATATTTTAAAAAGTGTTTTTAATTTATGAGGGGCGCACTCAGAGGCTTGCTGTGTGAAAGGGGTTGCCAGTATAAAAGTTTGAGAACCACTGCTTTAGAGGCATGTTTTGCTCTGAGTGAAGGGGTAGGATCAGCGAAATAGGAAGCTGCTCTACTAGAATGGCGCAGCGAGGGGCGTTGGTGGAATAGCACTGAGACTACCATGGTCACTAGCCAGGCCCAAACTGCTATTCTCCAGAGGCAGTTGGCCCATCCCCTTCAAAAGGGCATCCCTGCTTCTAGTCCCTTTGAAGTGATTGCTTCCCCAAGGGCTCAGGTCCTTTGTCCTTTTGTGCCCAGTGCCCAAGCGTCAGGGATGCAATGGATGGAAGCCGCACAATCTGGAGACAACAGGATCATGCAGGGAAGGCAGCTGGGGCCTCCCAGAGAGACGGTTCCCCCTTGCCGTGCAACTCACAGGCTTTCCTGTAGCAACCATGGTCCCCATGAGACCTCAACAGCGCGCATGCTCCTGTCTAGGACACCCAAATCCCTGAACACCTTCAAGGCACAGCCAGGTCCTGTGTCACCCCACACCACACATCTTCCCTGACCCCTCAGTGAAGGGAGGATCTGGCTGCCTCTTTCACCCCCCACTGCAAAGAATGCAGACGGAAGAAGACCGAAAACTTATTTAATGCTCATTAAAATGGGGGGGGGGGGGGCAACAAAAATGAGAGCTGAGGTTAGAGCAAAGCTCACCGGCATGAAAAGGATTTTAAGATGGAAGGTGGCTGCTGAATAGAGCTATTTTCCAACCAAGAGCAAAAATTCACACCAGAGGGGATTAGCATAAAAAAAAAAAAAAACAAAAACCTAGCGGGCTTGAGTGATGTGTTTGTAATTCATAGACACAGTGATCGGCATCATACTACGTTGTGCTGGAAAAGGGTAATCAGTCTGCCAGGAACTGTTTACACAGATCCACAGTCCCTTGTTGGTTTACCTTTTACCTGTTGAGAAAACTGGAGAGCAACAAAGAGGACCATGCTGTGCGGTTTAAATCTGTAGCCAGTAATGGAATTTAGACACCACCTAGAGATGAAGATACGGTTTACTTTTAGACAGGAGAAAGAAAAAAGTTTTTCACCCCAGATGGGACTCGAACCCACAATCCCTGGCTTAGGAGGCCAGTGCCTTATCCATTAGGCCACTGGGGCTGTATGAAAAGAGACGTCTCACACTGTTCCTTAACTCTGTGGTGGCCGAACTTTATTTCTCCTCGGTATTCTACATATTCTGCCGCTACGAAACCATTGGACTTGTCCTCCATAAACCCCTAACATCAGCCTCCTCTCCTCTGGCGCTCCCCACCCCCCAGCCCCTCCTGAAATCAGCAGCGGGGAAACAGCTTTCCTTCCCCGGCCTTGTTACGGAAGAACAGCGCCTGCCCGGACTAGCGTGACGTCCCCTTGCCCACAAAGGGACAGGTTAGTAAAGCGCTGGCTGCTGGGCCCTGAGGGCACGGGGAAGGGCGGGCACGCGGCTGCCCTCCCGGCCCTAGCCTCGCGCGCGAGCCCAAGCGCGGCTTCGGCTCTTTGCGTCACATACTAGTTAGCCCAGGGCGCCGCTAGTTACCGCAGTGATCCCGTGGTCTCGCGGAAAAAGCCTCCTTGTGTGAAACAGAAAGTCAGGCGTTCGAATCCCGCGTGTCAACGAGCCGCTTTGCGTTCGCCGGTGCGTTGCCACCGGCTTACCTTGTGCCCGCGAAAAACTCCCAGGGCGGGCAGCAATAAGGGCGGCTTTGCTGAAAGCACCAGCCAGTTTTCTCCACAAGCCTCAGATGTAGACGGGTTTAAAGTCACGTTCTATCTTTCCCCCCGTCCTTTAAAAAAAAAAGGTAGTCACAAGGGCAATATTTTTATCCATCAGTTTCTTGGCGTGAGCTTTGACTAATAAAAAACCAGGTGACTGTCACAACCCTGGGCAATCACGTTTACAGTTACACCAGGAGAATTAGCCCTTCAATTCGGAGCACAGCCGGGAGTAGCCTACGGTAGGGTGTAAATCGCTATTTTGATTATTAGAAAGCTAAATGAACTGAAATAATCTCTGAAAGCAAACGAGGGTTTGCCTAGAACAAAAAATAAAACTTAAAAACAGGTTTGGGGTTTAATTCATTGTTTTTATGGCCCATGCATTTTTAAAGGGCTCAGAGGAGGAGTTTTTCCCCACACCCAGTACAAATGCGGAAGAGATGCAAAAGGTATTGTGAGCTTCCCTCGCAGCACAGGCGTAGCTCTCATAGCATGGCAGGATTCTTATAAACACGTGGAACTCCCCAGCTCTTACCTCCAAGGATCCCCGATAAAGGCGACAAGTAACAGCTGCTGGCTAGGGTACATGTTCCCTCATCACAGCTCTTCTATTACCTAATGGGACCGCGTGGCCTAATGGATAAGGCGTCTGACTTCGGATCAGAAGATTGAGGGTTCGAGTCCCTTCGTGGTCGATTTTATTTTAATGGTGGTAATTTCCAACCAGCATGAAAAGGTCAAAGTGTTCAACGGGAAAATGAGGAGGAGTGTGTTAAAGAGATTGTCTAGCGGAAAGGCCATGGAGATTGTTTTGAAGTGTGATTTGCCAGGAAGCAGTTGCGCACATTTGGTCCCCTCAATGCCAGGCTGAGAAAGCAGCTTCCCCAGAAGAGTAGGGAAAGCAGAGTTTAGCTCACAGACATAATCATCCTCCCCTCCTCTACCCATTCAGAACTGATCCTTATACATGAGAAATAGGTCCTATTATTATAGCCCTTATTTAACCCTATGCATTTGGGAGAAGTGCATGGTGTCAGCCCAGCGTCTCTGTAGAAAGGTGGGGAGGAAGATAAGGGGGGAAAACAAGAGGCGATTGGCATTGTCTTGCTACAAATGCATGTCTAAGGAAGTAACATGAAAACTACCCAGAATTTGGCCTTTGAAGATTTTGCCACCAGATGTGGGCATGATGAAAAAGAAAGCTTCAGGACAGAGAATGCGTACACAGATGTGCTACACACTTAGGTGATCATGCCCAGCCAGGCCATGTACAATCAAAAGGGTTTATGTCCAAATGCCCACCCAGAGTTAAACATTCACAGAGAAATGAGCTTGTTACTCTCAGGGTGATTCGCTTTCTTTAGTGAAAGTGTCGAAAAAGAAAAAGAAAAAGCTGGGATATTGTTCTTGTGAGCTAGGTGTGGGAAAGAGATGGCTCCTGAGTCACTGTCACTCTGGTATGAAACCAGTTGCCTGGTACCAAAAACAATTGAGTAAAGACTCTTGCAGATGCATTTGGAAGAAGCAAAAGATAAAGAGCTGCTTGCAGTAGAAGGGGACCAACAGGGCTTACTGTCAGCACGAGGCAGAAAAGGGACTTGAAAGAACAAAAATCTTCATGCAACTATATTTCAGAGCAATATGAGGAATCAAGTGGCAAATAATGCAAACTCCTTTTCACCCAGTTCTAGTGGCCTAATACAGGCACTAGCTTCCAAACCTAGGGATTAGGGGTTCAAGTGTCATCTCTAGAGTGAAGGATTGCTTTCATAATTGTAAAAAAAACCCAAGTGTTTTAAATCTCTCTGTCATCATTTTAGTTAAGCACATTTTAATTGAAATATATTTAAGGCATCTTTTAGCCTAATTATTGTTTCCAGGAACAATAAATAAAACTATTTGAAAGGGTTGGAAAGGATATCAGAATACTTTTTATTTACTACAGACCAAGATGTAGTAGATTTAGTCAGTGAGTGATCTCATCTGTCTTACAGGGATAAGCTATCCTCTTTTTATTTTATATGTTCCATTTTGTTGGCATTGCTTTCATATTAAATAATAGAGAGTCTGTCAACAGAACTATATCACTAGCCACCTCATTCACGGAGATTGGAGATCTAGCCATGAGGACTTTATTTGTAACTCTCTCAAGGCACTGCACGTGATTTTTGAAGGTTATATCCTTTCTCATTTTTAAAGCAAATATTTTTTCATGTAAAGACTGAGCACCATGGACAGACACACACAAAACTTAACATTATTGGGGAAGGGTCAGTGGTCACACACTTTATAGCTTCTGTAAGCGGAGATCATTGCACACACAGAGTCCTTGATGTATCCTCCATTCCCCTAAGTGCCACCCTCCCATTGCCTTCTATTTCAGGGACTTCCTGTAAGCCCCCCAATTCCCTCCTTGCAGGGGTTGTGTGTGTACCTCCCTCCCCCAGATCAGGGTCCTTCAGTCTTCTACCACCACCAGAAGTTATGACCCTACTCCCCACAGCTGTGTGTGCCCTTATTATTCCCCCCCTCCTAGGGTCCCCCTAAGAGGGGCTCTGTATTCACCCCCTTCTCATCACCTCACCAGAATCCTCCATCTCCTGCCTCCACCCACTCCCGTATCCCCCATTCTCGTCCCATGCCAGGTGCTCTGTCTGCCCCCCCTACCCCCATTCCCACCTGGATTAGAACAGCCTTACTAGAGCACCCTCTCACAGCATCAAGCAGCACACCAGCCACTCCAACTTCATGGGTCCTCCACTCCTCCACACACTCTCTAAAGCCTCCCAGGTTGCAGCTCCATAGCTCTCCAGCTAGGCCTCTGACAGCTCTACCCCTTCCAGGGTTCCCACCCACCAGCCCACAACAAGCATAAAGAAACCAACTCTTCCCTTTCCTCCAGGATACCCGACCACCCATAGTCTCCCTGTGCCCAGCCACCATGAGCACCCACCCTATACATGCTCACCCAACCTGCCTCTTAGCAGCAGAACAGTGCTCTCATCTCCTCTTTAATACCTCCCTGGTGTTGCAGAGCAGGTGGATTGCATCTCCAGTACCCCATTAACTCTTTCCTGCCTTGGGTGAGGTTTGTATGCCACATTGCACCACCTTTCCTCCATGCTAGGGGGCTCTGTGTGCCCCCTCAGCCCTTACAAAGGTCCACCATGAGGGGATGAGGGGTTTTGGGTGAAGGGGCTCCAGGTTTGGGTGGGGGCTGGGGTGCAGGCTTACCTTGGGCGGCTTCCAGTCAGCGGTGCAGCCGGGGTGCTAAGGCAGGCTTCCTGCTTCTCCTGGCACCACAGACCACATGGTGCCCCAGAAGCAGCCAGCAGCAAGTCCTGCTCCTAGTCAGAGGCACAAAAGTGGCTCTGCACAGCTTTTACTCGCAGGCACCGCCCCCACCCCAGCTCCCATTGGTCAGGAACCGGCCAATGGGGGTGCAGAGCTGGTGCTCAGGGCAGGGGTTCTGCATGGAGCCCCGTGGCCCCCCTGCCTAGGAGCTGGACCTGCTGCTGACCGCTTCCAGGGCACAGCATGGTTTCAGAACAGGTAGGGACTAGCCTGCCTTAGCCGGGCACTACCAACAGGACTTTTAACGGCCCGGTTGGCGGTGCTGACCAGAGCCACCGTGACCCAGTGCCTTAGATTCCGTGACTCAGTACTGGGTTGCAACCCGCAGTTTGAAAACCACTAGTCTAAATGATAGGCTGGGTAGGGCCCATTCAAGTTGGATGGCCCATCAGGGGAACACTTAGCTCACAACGGACTGTGGAAAACACCCATCTGCATCTAACGGGCTTTCCTATAAACGTTCTAACTAAAGTATGGAAAATGGCCTCTGCTATGACTAAGCGAAGCAGCCATGAGCACATGACTTGCCAGTGTAACTCTACAAGAACATGTGACCAGGTCACCTGGTACTGGACTCCATCTTAGAATACCAGAGTTTTTTTCACTGGCTAGCATGGGAACCTAGCTTGGAGACAAAGGGTTCCTGCCCTATGCAAAAGCTATTTAAGGCTGGAGAGAGACATCATTGTAGTTCTTCACTGACTCCCCACCCACAGAGACTCTTGGAAACACCTGAGGAACAAGGACTGAATTGTGGGGAAGTGTTGGACCCAGGCTAGAGGGATTTTTAGCCTGTGAAAGGAACACCTGGGGTTTCTAAGCTGCAAGCCAGTGCAGCTTGCGCCTTAAGAATCTGCGGACTGCTTGCATCATCATCATTTAGGGTGAGAATTTGCCATTCATATCTGACCTATGTAGCATATTAAGCTTAGTTTGCATGTTTTGTTTATTTGCTAGGTAATCTGCTTTGATCTGATTACTATTCCTTATAATCCCTTAAAATTTATCTTTTGTAGTTGTTAAACTTATTTTTACTTTATCTAAAACTGGTGTGTGGAAGTCATAACTTGGGACAGAAAGCTGTGGCATCTCTCTCTCCACATTGAGGGAGAGGGTGAATTTCAGGAGCTGTACATTTCTCTGTGCAGTGCAAGATGGTATCATTTTGGGTTTCCACTCCAGAGGGGGGTGCGTGCCTTAGGAGCGGAGTAGTGCCTTAGCTGTGCCTTCCTATGCAGGGGCTGGTTAAAGAACCTGTGTGTATGTAACTACAGCTGGGTGTGTCCCTACCTGTGTGTGTACTGGAGTCTGGGAGAGGGCTTGGCAGCAGTACTGTGTGAGTAGAAACCCAGGCTGGTGGGTCAGGAGGGCTTAGGGTTACCCCAGTTCCAGGCAGGACCCCAGGGGGAACCCGTCAAAGTGCACCCTAGATCTCTCACCTAAGAGAACACTTGTAGCCAATCCTATTATTAACTAACTAAAGATGTATTAACTAGGAAAAAGAAACTAGTTATTTACAAGATTAAAGCAGGTAAATATACACACACAAATTAGCTAGTCTTGGGTTCCAAAAGGTGATAGAAAACTGCTGTAATATGCAAGCTCTATAGATCCTTTAACCAGGGGTGTGCACAAGAGGGGGCAAGCAGGGACAGGCCTTGTCCCCCCAATAATCTGCAGAGGCCCAGAGCTCCTTCAGCCCCAGGGCCACGGCAAGGGCACAGAACATGCCCCTCCAAAAGTTATCACATTTCAATTCCTTTGTTCACCCCTGGGGCTAACACAAGCTAAACAGCCAGAAATCCTTTGCTTATGCTTTAATTGAAGTCCTGCCCTCTCCGGGAAGTCCAAGCAGCATATGGATACAGTTCCTTCTTGCCAGGAATTTTTATTCCCGTCCGAGTTCAAACTGATGGGACGAGGCCTTGTGCACATCTCCTGTTCATAGGTGTTAATTGCTTCTCCACCAGCACAAAGTCTTTGTCTTTTGATGTTTCACAACGGATCATTTGGTTTCGATGGGCCTTCTTGTGTGTAGGACCTAACACCTTTGGTAAGAAAACCAGTATTTTACATTATGACAGGTTTCAGAGTAGCAGCCGTGTTAGTCTGTATCCTCAAAAATAAAAGGAGGACTTGTGGCACCTTCGAGACTAACAAATTTATTTGAGCATAAGCTTTCATGAGCTACAGCTCTCGAAAGCTTATGCTCAAATAAATTTGTTAGTCTCAAAGGTGCCACAAGTCCTCCTTTTATTTTACATTATGTAACTCTAACAGGGAAGAAGCATTAAATAGTTCGAGGTTTACAACACAAACACTTAATATAACCTTAACGTGGGGTACTGATGTTAAGAAAGATTAACATGTGCAGCACCCTGCAAGCACTTCAAACACTAAACATATTCTTATAACTCTAATATCTATTTTACCTTTACTAACACAAAGGTTAGCCAGACTGGTTTCCAGCTATGCATGTGCCAGTGTTCAGTGAGGGTTAGGGGCCTTGGCATGAGCGGACATCTGGTCTGCCAATGTCACAAAAACAATGAGAAGTAACAAAGCAAGCTTTTAAATGGAAGGAACCAGCCATGCGAGATTTTTTTTTTTTAACTCTGAGCTATATGCTTTCACCCATACATCTGTGACCATTTTAAAGTCAGCATGGGTGAGGAGGAGGAAAATCCAAGCAGTACCATAAACTCTCCTACGTAGAAGAGAATCAGAAGCATGAAGAATAGATGGAGGCACCTTGACGAATTGTATCTACAATCTGGTTGACAAGTCCAGCAAGCAAAATCCAGTACCCAGTCT
This sequence comes from Chelonia mydas, assembly GCF_015237465.2. Taxonomy (NCBI): domain Eukaryota; kingdom Metazoa; phylum Chordata; order Testudines; family Cheloniidae; genus Chelonia; species Chelonia mydas. The sequence goes on from NC_051254.2 coordinate 14,466,173, forward strand.
CCGCTCTGCAATTGTGCCAGCAGCAGCTCAACTGTGGTTAGGAGGGGAATTTCTATCCAGTCACTGAAGTTAAATGGAGAAGAAATAAACAAGAGATGTGCACCTCTGCTTTACGTTGAGAACAATTAAAACAAAACAGGAAGTTCCTCAACATCATCAGTTTTAATGATCTCTGTAGAGCCAACTGTGACAGGTTCCCCTGGGCTGCCACCTGGAACTGGGGTACCACTGAACCCCCCGACCCACCAGCCTGGGCTCCCTATACATTGTACTGCTGTGACCAGCCTGCCAAGCCCTCTCCCAGGCTCCAGTACACATACAGGTAGAGACACACCCAGCTGTAGTTACATACACAGAGGTTCCTTAACCAGCCCCTGCTGGGAAGGCACAGCTAAGGCATGCATCCCCCTCTGGAGTATAAACCCAAAATTATACCATCTTGCACTGCACAGAAGTCTGTACAGCGTAAGGTCATGCAATTTGCCACCTCCCTCAATGTGGAGAAGGATATGCAACAGCTCTCTGGCCCAAGTTATGACTCCCACACACTGATTTTAGACAAAGCAAAAATAAGTTCATGAACTACAAAAGATTGCTGTCCCTTATAATCACTTAAAAGCTAACAGATCAAAGCAGATTACCTAGCAAACAAACAAAATACGCAAACTAAGCTTAATATACTAAAGAGATTGGATACAAGTAGCAAATTCTCATCCTAAATGATGGTGCAAGCAGCCTGCACTTGGTTACATCTTAAAAACCCCAGGTGTTTCTTTCACAGGCTAAAAATCCCTCTAGCCTGGGTCCAGCACTTTCCCCAGTTCAGTCCTTGTTCCCTCAGGTGTTTCCAGGAGTCTTTCTTTGAGTGGGGAGTTAGTGAAGAGCCATGATTATGTCACTCCCCTGCCTTAAATAGCTTTTGCATAGGGTGGGAACCCTTTGTCTCCAAGCTTGGGTCCCACGTCAGCCTGTGGAAAAACACCGACATCCCATGATGGAGTCCAGCACCAGGTGACCTGGTCACATGTTCCTGTAGAGTCCATGGGCAAGTCACATGCCCATGGCTGCTTCGCTTAGTCATAGCGGAGGCCATTACCCATAATTTAGTTAGAATGTTTACAGGAAAGCCCATTAGATGTAGATGGGTGTCTTCCATGGTCCATTCAGAGCCAAGTGTTCCCCTGATGGGCCATCCAACTTGAATGGGCCCTTGCCAGCCAGTCATTTAGACTGAGAGCTTTTTGCCTAGTGGGTGCTGCCCAGGAATAACTACCTGAAATACAGATACACAGTCAATATTCCTAACTTCAGATACAAAAATGATCCAAGCATACAAATAGGATCAACATATTCAGTAAATCATAACCTTTTCAATCACTATAAAAGGTTTTTTTTCTCTCCTTCTGGTAATAGCTCACCTTACCTGATCACTCTCGTTACAGTGTGTATGGTAACTCCCATTGTTTCATGTTCTCTGTATATATAAAATCTCCCCACTGTATTTTCCACTGCATGCATCCAATGAAGTGAGCTGTAGCTCATGAAAGCTTATGCTCAAATAAATTTGTTAGTCTCTAAGGTGCCACAAGTCCTCCTTTTCTTTTTGTGGATACAGACTAACACGGCTGCTACTCTGAAACCTTTTCAATGATATCTCACATACTTATCTTGCATGAAATACATCATGATTATGCCATACTCATAATATTGCTATGAAGAATATGGGGTATAGTGTCACACCAACTGAACCTCCAGAAATGTGGGATGCTTTGGGAAAGGTGTTGTATGGGAGCAGTCCTTTCCCACCCCACAAAGAGAGGTCTCTTCTATGGATACAAGTCCATGACAGCCTCAGCTCAGAACTTGCACGCAGACTTTTGGGGCCTCAATAGACCCAGTCCTTCCAACCCTACCCTAAAGATTGGGGCTGTTGGGTGAAAAACAAGATCCATTTCAATTTAGGCTTAAACAGTTTATTTTAGCCTTTATTTTGTACGGTTTAAGACCATGCTGTTGTCACCTATGAATACGTACTAAAGCAGGTCAGGCAAGAAAGATCATTGAACAAGTTAAGTCTCCTGGGGACAGGGCAACGCTCCAAATCTCTGGTCTTCTCCACTCTCCTATTGTCCATCACCTATATTTTATCCCTTGTCCCAAAATTTTGCACAGACTCAGTTTACCTAGTTACCTCATCTGTGTACCTATGTACTCTAACCCCCTAATTAAAACATTCTCATGCATAAATCATGACAACTTAATACATTTTTGCTTATTCTAAGAACAAGAGAACGGCCATACTGGATCAGACCAGTATCCTATCTTCTGTTAGTGGCCAGTGCCAGATGCTTCTGAGGGAATGAACAGAACAGGGCAGTTATTGAGTGATCCCCTGGCCATCCAGTCCCAGTTTCTGACCTGCTAAAAATTATTTTTTCCTGTCTACTTCTGTCATCTATTCTTCATTGTCAGCCCCACTGGCTCCATCCAGTTTTTATTTTACAGGTCTGTTTTTGTGGCCTTTAGTTTTTACTTGTTAAAGTATCTTTTGGGGGGGGATGGACCTGAAGTTAACAATTCCCTCAGGACACTCTGCTTCACCCTGCTATTTACATAGACCAAGGATTTTTACAGACAAGACACACAAGCCAGTTTCCAATTTACATCGTCCTTTCTTGACTCACTAATCCTCATCCAGCACCAGGTCTGAAAGCCCAACACTTATTCCATAGGATACTGTCACTCAGAGGGCAGCAGTAGTGCTGTAGGAGCTTCAAGACTCACATGATCTTTAGTGCTTTATTCTATTAAGTGGGACATAGAAATCTGCGTGTCCATTAGGAAACCAGTGTCTGGGACTGATAAATGGAAATATCCCTAAAATCAGAGTGCCCAGGTGGTTTGTTTTTTTAAACCTCAGTGTTGTTAGGTACTTTGCCTTCGCTGACCCAACAGACACATTTATTTTTTGCTTGCTGTTTTCACGGATATCTGGTCTGGGATATCTGGGGCTGACAGAGATTGGCCAGGTCCGCAGCTGATCTCCAAATGGTTTTTTGAAGTGTGATCATGTTGGTGTAGTTAGGCTACAATGGAAGTTCAGCTCTCTATTGAGGACCCATAAAAGTGTACAACAGAGTGTGCTTCATACTTTTTCTGTGCTAATTAATACTCCTTAGGAATGAAGGCTTTACAGTATGAGGCGCTGTGCCAAAGAAATTTAACAGGACAGCGGGCTACCCCACATGGGACCTTCCCAAGGTAGAGCGTTTGGGCTAGAGTGGGTCTACCCAAATGCACTGCCAACCCTTCATCTTTCGTGATGAACTATTATGGGTCTGCGGCACATGCATAGAACTAGAAGTCATGTAGTTTTCATTGGCAACAGTCCCAAACTTCTTAGATTCCCCCTTCTTGCAAACCTGTCTCGGCGGGAGTCCTCTCTCCACCCCACCATCTTCCTTCATTATAACTAAAGCTGAGGTCCCCTTTACTGCCATCATGGGTGCTAACTAATGCTTGTCCGTCCTTCTTTAAAAACTTCCGAGGGGAAAGGAAGAAATCAGCAAGTTCTGATCTGTGGTCTACAGAGGAAGACAGTGTGTTATTTGTTCTCTTAGGCTCTGTAATTCAAACTAGGACCCTATATAAAACTTCACTGGGATTAGCCTTCCACTTATGCCAACGCATAAGGTGCGGCTTTCTGGTGGCGCCTCTGAGATCAGTTGGGTGCACTAAACTCTCCTTCGGCAGCTAATTTTGCTTGGGCAAAGACTAGTTCTGCAAAGGACATTTCTTTGAGGGGAAAAAAAGCCAACCGACCACGAAGGGACTCGAACCCTCAATCTTCTGATCCGAAGTCAGACGCCTTATCCATTAGGCCACGCGGTCACCGTGATTAGGTTTCTGGCACATCCTAGGAAAGAGCATCCCTGCCACCTGCACCGCAGAAGCCAATACAGAGCCCCAGGGCTGCTTCTGGCACACGCAGCTTGTCCAGTCACCCACCCACGTGCTCTCCCAGCGCCCAGCTTTGCCCAGGAAACCAGGGAAGACATTTTTGCCCTGGTGCAGAGTGGTCCACCGTGTGCCTGGTCTGCAGGGGCATTCCGGGGGGAAGGGGCGCCTGACCCGCAAACAGCCTGGGGCGGCGGGGGCGGGGGCGCAGCTGCCCGGTGTGGTCCCCCGCCGTCCGGCGGCTTTGCTCTGCTCCGCGCTCTTTCTCCCCTCCCCGTGCCCAGAGCATCCTCTGCAGCCACCGCCGCTTCCAGAGCGGGACACGGAGCAGCTGCGGGAGCCTAGCCTGGAGCCGCGGTCCCCGCCCCGGCGGCTCTGCGGGGATTTTTCCTTCCCAGGCTGTCTCTCCTCCGCCCGGAGCAGCAGGCAGTACACGGCTGCATCCTGCATCCCACCTCCGCCAGCCCCAGATCCCGCATCAGTTGCGTCCCTGGATGGATACCCCAGGCTGGCAGGAGTCCCAGGGCTCAGACCCGGCTGGCCCCGTCCACACTCTGCCCCCAGATCCAAGGGGGTGGGCCGGCATCGGGGTCCCTCAATGGAGAGAGGAGCAGATACAAATTGGCCCAGCAGCCCTGGCCTGGTGTATAGTGGGGTTGCTGAGAGCTATTGAACCAAACTTGAATCCTGTGTGTCAGAAGTGTCAGGGGATAGCCGTGTTAGGGAGTATCCACAAAAACAACTTGGAGGCCGGTGGCACCTTAAAGACTAACAGATTTATTTGAGCATAAGCTTTCGTGGGTAAAAATCCCACTTCTTCAGATGCATGGAGTGAAAATTACAGATGAAGACATAAATATACTGACACATGAAGAGAAGGGAGTTAACTCACAAGTGGAGAACCAGTGCTGACAGGGCCAAGTCGATCAGGGTGGATGTAGCCCACTCCCAAAATAGATGAGGAGGTGTCAATTCCAGGAAAGGCAAAACTGCTTTTCTAATGAGCCAGCCACTCCCAGTCCCTATTCAAGCCCAAATGAATGGTGTTAAATCTGCAAATGAATTAATACATTCCCCTGATCGACTTGGCCCTGTCAGCACTGGTTCTCCACTCGTGAGTTAACTCCCTTCTCTTCATGTGTCAGTATATTTATGTCTGCATCTGTAATTTTCACTCCATGCATCTGAAGAAGTGGGTTTTTTACCCATGAAAGCTTATGCTCAAATAAATCTGTTAGTCGTTAAGGTGCCACCGGCCTCCGAGTTGTTTCTGTATATCAGAGGTTCTCAAACTGTGGTCCATGGACCACCAGTGGTCCGTGAGCTCCATTCAGGTGGTCCACAGATCGTTCCCCCTAAGGTGCATGCCTGGGCGGCGGCACATGAGAGAATGAAGGGCCACACACCTCATTAGTGGAGGCGTGCAGGCGTGTCTCCACTAATTAGGTGCCTGGACCTTGGAGAAGACGCACACGTAATGTGAGGTGGTGGCCTTTGGGGGAATAGGAGGGAGGGGGCAGTGGGGTGAGAAGAGAGAGTGGGGGGAATTTGGGACATGCAGGGCTGCTGCGGCCAGAGAAAGAGGTGACTTTCCCCAGCTCCAGGGCTGCTGCTGCCGGGGAGAGACTGCCCTCCTTCCCAGCTCCAGCTAAGGGGCTGGTGTGGTGGGGGAGACCCCCCGCCTTCCCAGCCCCAGCTCAGGGGCTGCTGTGGTGAGGGAGACCCCCCTCCTTCCCAGCCCCAGTTCAGGGGCTGCTGTGGTGAGGGAGACCCCCCACTCCTTCCCAGCCCCAGTTCAGGGGCTGCTGTGGTGAGGGAGACCCCCCACTCCTTCCCAGACCCAGCTCAGGGGCTGCTGTGGTGAGGGAGACCCCCCCCCCCTTCCCAGCCCCAGCTCAGCAGCTGCCACGGTGGCAGAGAGAAGGCACATCCATTGCATTAGAAAGGTAAGACTACTGATATTAAGATATGAGTTGTGTGCTTTTATTTGTAAAATAAAAAAACTTTAATTATTATTTTTTTTGAAACAGTGCTTTTATCCAAAGTGCTTTGCAATAGTTAGCTAACGGTACAAACAACATTTGGAAAGATCATTAAGTGGTCCGCTGAGACCCTCCGCAATTTTCAAGTGGTCCACAGGGAAAAAAAGTTTGAGAACCACTGCTGCATATGATGAAAACAACTTCGCCTATGCACCAGGCAACCAGGAGCTGCGAAAGCCAATCCAGCCTTTTAGCCACATGACTTAGGGTTTTTTCACTGCACAGCTGCTGTGGGGGTGTTGGTATTCAACACATGCACCCCAGGAGGTTTGATTCTGCTGGGTGGGCTTTTTGCCAGCATCTCTGCTGGGTGAGGTTGCCCCATCCTAGCCCAGCGAATTCACACCTTGGTTGTTACCACACTGACTCCCTGGAGGCGGGGGAGGGGAATGCACTGGGGTGGAATTTGGCCCATGATGTTCCGGTTTATGCAGGGCAGGTGCAACCACTAGGCAAACTAGGTGGCCGCCTAGGTGCCAAGTGGTTGGGGGTGGCCAAAAGCGCACTCCGGGAAGGAGGTGGAGCGGAGGTGAGCTGGGGCAAAGGGGCACGGGGAGGGCCACCTGCAGCAAGTAACTGAGGGGGGGTGGCGTGCAGGGGAACCGCTTCCCACCCCAGCTCACCTCTGCTCCGCCTCCTACCTGAGTATGCCGCCTCCGCTCCATTTCTCCCGCCCCCCCAGGCTTGTGGCGCCAATCAGCTGTTTGGCCCCGCAAATCTGGGAGGGAGAGAAGCAGAGCAGGGTGGCGGGCTCAGGGGAGGAGGCAGAGCAGAGGTGAGCTGGGGCGGGGAGCTGCTGCACGGCTCCCCAGGCCGAGGGCGTGGTGCGCAAGGTGGAAGTTTTGTCTAGGGTGCAAAACATCCTTGCACCGGCCTTTATGGTACTCCTGGGACTCACCCTCCTTTCCAGCCGTGCTCAGTTTAACCTCAGCCATGCATGGGCTGTTTGGCTAGTTTCATCTTTTCAAGGCACCCAGGCCATGGTGGAGAGCAGAAAAGGCTGATCCCAACTCCCCCTGCTTTAGATCAGCCTCTTCAGGGGAAGACACCCCTGGCTGGATACGAAGTCTCACTAACTACCAGTTTAGCCTCTCTCTCCACAACACCTAAGAGCTCCTCTTCTCATGCCTTTTTAGTTTTCGAAAGGGTGTGTTTTGTAAGAGGGATCTGGGGTCATGAGCCTCTGGGGTTCCTAAGCATTGTATAGGCTGTGAAGCACAGAAGTTGGGGATGCAGGGAATCTGAAGTCAGGAAGATTGAGCTTTAGAACTGCACCAGGTAAAGCAGGGCTGGGCAGTTGTGAAGGCGCCAAGTCTATGGAGCCTAAACAGTGCAGAGAGCGGTGAAGAATGGACATCAGGCTATGGCTGGCACTTTAAGCAGAGGGAACTAAGGTGGATAAACTGCCAGCAGTGAGAGACCATGTAACTTTCTTACCAGGAAGGTAGTTTGTTAACTTCATACAACTTTAGAGGTAGGTGCTGTTTTTAAAAGTGATTGACTTTTCAGCTGGCTGGCAGTGCTGAAAAGATAAAATGGGTTTTTTTCCTCAAAACAAGCTGAAAGTCATGAAAAATTTCAGTGAATCAAAAAAGTTTATTTCAGATCAAACAAAATATGTTTAACCCAGCACATTTTGTTCCCAAGCATTTTCAAAGGGCTACATTCACAAGACTGTCAAAAGACAGCCATCCTTAGTTCTTAGGGAACTTGCCTGAGATATGGAAGACCAGGGGTCAGTTCCCTTGTGGAAGAGTGCAGCGGCAAGTCTGTCCAATAAGCAGCAAGACCCACTTTGGACAAATTTAAAAACAAAAAAGCCTCAATTTGTTTTGAATAAATAAATCCCAACAAGAAGCAATACCTTCCATGAGGGACTATGGGGTTAAAGCAAACTATTTCTACCACAGCATTGGTCCCGTAACATCAAATCCATTAATGGTAATTTCATGAGCTGATCCCAAGAGCCATCTGAGTGCATTGAGCCATTATCACGGAATTCTTCATAAAAAAAAAAAAAAAAAAAGCCTTCAATTATATAAGCTTCCTCCCTACACCGATTAATATCAAATCACCTCCGGCACCTCAGCTGTTAGCCACTGGCAACTAGCTGTAGCATCAGCTGAATCATTTGCCTCATGAGGAAAAGGGGAACGATGTGGGACGCATTCTTAACTATTCTCACTTTGTCTTTGGCAACAGGTAAGTTAAATTGGAGTAGGACCAGGGGAAAACCCCTGAGTAATTTATATTCTCATACATGTATGAGGAAGATTAAGACGGGCACCCTAGTCCTGCCAGTGTGAAAGGGGACAAAGATCTGACAGTGGTTTTCTAGCAGCTACAGCCCAATGTCTTTTAATCCTCTGATGCATTCCCATTCCATAAGCTGGCTGTGTGGTGTATGTTGAGATCCTGCCCAGTATTGCTCTGATAAAATGATTGGACATAACCAGACTTTCATTTTATTTCCACAGGTGCTGCCCCAGAACAGCTCTGTAAGTACGATAATGTTATTCAGTATCTGAATATCTCCTCTGAAAAGGCACCCGCACTACATACAATACCCAAGGAAAATTGGGAAGAGCCGTTGAAAGTGGAGATACAATTTATATTGATGTCCATCCTCTCAGTGGTAAGGAAACAAACCTCTTTATTATTCTGTATAGTAGGAAATATTGTGGAGATTGAAAAGCTGAGGCAGCTGATGATCCCAAAGTGAGTGAATGACTTCTCTCACCCGTACCAGCGCAAATCGGGAGTAACTCCACTGTTACGGCCACTGATGTGAAAGGATAGAACCCGCACCTTAGATCTTCTTCTCCAGCCTTTATGGCTGTGGTTTGAAAGTAGAATCCAGAGCAATGTTTGTTGGAGGTGCCAGGAGAAAATAGCTTGTCACATCTGCACAAATGAGAGGGCTACTAAAAATTGCTTTAGTCCTCATCACATGTTGAACGGGGTCACATTAAAATGAGCTCTAAAAGATCAAAGTCCAGGGCAAGATTAATTTCCCTAGCAGCCTCCTATCCACTTTTTAATTGGCCTGTTAAGCTGCACTGTGTTGCCAAAGCACTGCAAAGTTGTCCAAGAATACTCAGGAATTTGGCCCTTGATTTGCATTTCATCTGAACTTCTCTCTTTTTCTGTTTCCTCCAAAAAAAGCCTCTTACAAGGGAAACAACTCTGCTTAGCCTGGGTAAAGGGAACCCATGATATTAGCCGGTGTTACAGCAAAGTGGAGTTGGGGGGAGAGTGAGGAGAGACTTGGTAATTCTGGTTTGGTTTTGCCCTCCTTATACATCACGGATCAATTCTGTAGGCTCAATTTCCCTGAGCCGTGTTACAATTTTTGTCTCATTCTACTGCTCTGCATCCTGTCCCAGCACAGATTTGCACAGCCAGGTGTATTCTATCAGGCAACTCTTTTTTTCCAAACATTGAACTTGACCCTTCAAGTCTATTCCTCAGTTTGTAGGACCAAGAAAAGTACGTGAATGGCCTGCCCTGATTTTCTCATATCTCTGACACCCATCACGCCATCATTATAAGAAAAACGCTGAACAGTCTCCAAGCTCGGTACCTGCCTTAGTTAATGAAATCATGATAATCACTTTCCCATTTTGTTTCTCTAGACTGAAAAGCTACAAACTGTCACTGTCTATTTCTTAGTGATCATGGTAAGAGATTTTTTCTGTAAAATCAAAGCTATTTCCTGTGTGCTGTGAGTCCAGAAATTGTTTCCATTCCGTGATTTTTCTTTCCTCTAGAAGTGGAAAAATGTCTTTGTGACTTGGAATCCTCAGGATTTCTGTAACATTTCCAACCTCGTTCTGCCAGTGGATACATTTTGGTCCCCATATATCATCATTTATGAACAGTAAGACTCTCCTTGGCCGATTTCAACTTGCTTCTGTAAGAAGGCTAATTATGAGGGACATGATGGGTGAATGCGACTAACTCATCTGAGTGAGGATTACTCCATAAGCAAGGGTTTTGCAGGATGAATTGGGTGGTGGGGGATGGAATAGCTAAGAATCAATTAACTGATCTCATGACAATAAGAAAACATTCATTAAAAAAAACAGGGTTTTTTAGTCCCTAAGTGAGGGGGCACTAGGAGAACCTGTGCAGGCTATTGGAAAACTATCTGACAGACAGGGAAGCCAATCAAAAGGAGACAGACTCCAACAGTATATTTTAGAGGCTCCTGTCACTTTTTAATCTGGAGGTCCAGGAGATGCCCACTGTACTGTGATATTTGGTATTGTCCCTAAATGGTTAATTATTCATGATTATTTGTTAAGAAGCAGTGTGTGCTTAGCACTGCACAAGACACAAATAAAGACATGGGCCTGATTCTGCTCTTACTTACATGGTGGAAATCAGGAGTAATTCAGCTGAAGTCAATAGTTAGGGGGTGGAAGCTGTGTGAGATCAGAATTAGGCCAACAGTCCCTGGTCCAATGGGGCAAGAGGTTCATATATGCTTGAATGTATTTTCTGTCTCATCTAGCACGCTAATGGGGTGCACTACAAATCTTGGTGTAGATTAGGGTTATCAGCCCTTCTCTGCACCCCAGACTTTCTCTGCTTGCTTTCTCTCTTCCCGTCTCTTCTGTCTCCTCCCACAGTCTTTTTGTCCTCCCCTGTTTGTTTTAAATCTCTCATCCCTTGTTACTTGCTGTCACTCACCTTCTCTCTTCTGTTTCCTGTTGTATGTAGTAAGGTTCACTGACCAAAGTCAGACTAACAGCGAGTTTGCAAAAAAATATTGTCTTCGATCTGCAATAAGCGTTTTGTCATTTTACTTTTCATTGTTGTTCAATCATTGGTTCCTTCAGAGTGGATGAAGAGAAATCGCTCAGCAGGCCCTTTCTGTCCATCACTCACAAAGGCATCATTAGCACAACCCAACAGCACCAGGTGACCATAACGTGCAACCTGGAGATGCACAAGTTTCCATTTGACACCCAGATGTGCAGCATAAGCCTCTTCTCATTTAATCATCCAGGTATTTCCATTCTTATTCACAACTAGACTGGATTGGCTGGTGCTGGCCACTGTCCCCAACTAGTCAATGGACTAGATGGATCACAGGTCTGTTCGGTTATTGAATTTTTATGTTCACTACTCAATAGTGTCCATTGTGTTTTTTAAAAAAAATTACAATGTAAGAGGGAAAGTGGGCTATGGAACCATCTCCCACTGTGGAGTCTCCTATATGTATATTTCTGGAAGCATCCAGGATCTGCCTCTGCAAAGCCTTTACTCCCAGGAGTGGTCAACTTAGTCAAATGACTAGTCCCACTGACTGCAATAAGGATTACTTGAGTTTGCAAGGTCTTGTCCTTAAAACGTGCATGAGGGTCTAGATTAAAAACAGAACTCCAAGGGATGAAGTTGAGAGGACTAATCACATGACTGAGAAAGGGCTGCAGGATGGGATCCAGACTTAGAGATTTGAGTTCCAGACTAAATCTAGTTTTCAACTGCTGCATGCTTTCTTATTTTATCCCTATCGTAGTCACAGAAACGGAGAGGCAAGACTTACTTTGAAGTATGATCTTTTATTGTTTGCATAGCACAGTTTCCATTTAGCTACAACTATTCTAATAATTCAGTTTCACTTGAAAAGCAATTGGTTTAGTTAAAGTAAGGTATCAAATGTTTCATGACATTCCTAGACTTTAAAGCCAGAAGGGACCATTAGATCATCTAGTCTGACCTTCTGTCACAGGCCATTAAATGTCACCCAATTACCCCTGAATTGAGCCCAATAACTTGTGTTCGGCTAAAACAGCTCTTCCAGAAAGTCAGCCAGCCTTGATTTGAAGAGGAAGCTCTTTGCTAGGAATGCAAGTAGTAAACAGGCCCAGTTCACATCCGGGAGTGAAACATTCCAGGGAAGGGGGCTAGCCATCTCAGCATCAAGACCTTGATATTTTTCCCAAGAAAATGCTCCATTTGCACAATTGCCACCGTAGTGAGTGTGTGCAGAAGAGGGCCGGATAGTAGCTACTCCCAAGTATTTATGGAAGCACAGGAAAGAGACAGCCACTGCCAACTGCTCCTCTATGTGCTTGTCTACACTGGCAATTAACAGCGCTGCAGCTTTCTTGCTATGGGGAGTGACCCCTCCCCCTGCCTGAGCGTGGCAAGTTTCAGTGCTGTAAAGCACCAGTGTAAACAGTGCCCCACCTCACTGAGGTGACTTTTTTGGATCGCCGGGAGAGGTCTCCCAGTGCGACGCCGCAACAACACAAGGCCATTAAAGTGCTGCCACGGCAGCGCTTTAGCATTGCCAGTGTAGACTAGCCCTCGGTGCTTGATCTGAAGCTCACTGGCATCAGTGGAAAGACTCCCACTGACTTCAGTAGGATTTGGATCCAGGCCATAAGATTGGAGACAGAATTTAACCAAGTATTCAAGACCAATAGAGTTATGAAATCCTACTGTCAGCAGACATTTGTTCCCATTTAAGCAGTGACCTTTGGGCTGGATTCTGATCTCATGCTGGTATAACTCCATTGATTTCAATGAAGTTATTGCCAGTTTATCCTGGAGTAAGACTCAAACTCCAAGTACACAACTAGTTCTGTTTTGGGCAAGAGATGCAACTTTCTCACAAGGGCTGGGTGGGTAATCTTAACCTTCTCTTCCTTCCTTCTGAATACACACCTGGACTATGGCAACAGATTTGAACTCCTTGTATGGAGAAAGGAACCACCTTTAAACCACTCTGTCTTCACTTTCTTTCCTCAAACAGAAACAGACCTTATTCTCCGGTCCAATCAGACCACAGATGAGGTGAATAAAAAAAGCAAACTTTATCACTTGACCAATGGAGAATGGAAGTTCACAAACATAACCATTATACCATACAGACTAGAGGATGAGGAAGAAGTCTTTACTGGGATCATCTATGAGGTACTACATCATCAGTTGTATTTCACACAATATATATTTCATTCATTGATTTATCATAAATGCGCCCTTCAGAACATCAGGGCTCAGCTACAAAAACTAAAAACATAACCCAAGGAAAATCTAGTCATCTTTAAAAGGACTAACTCCCACAATTACAAATACACATTCCCCACCAGGCAAAGCACTTTATAAAGTACAGGTATTTTAACAAAAGGTCCAGGGAGATGTATATTATTTGCTTACATCCAAGAGTTAGTATTGCTATCTTAGCAACTTTGTGGGAGTCTGAAATCTCAAAACAGAATGATCTGATAAAAATGAAAGTTACATACCTCTAAATAGAGGTCTCGGAATGTGTCACCTCTGTAGGGGTCAGGCAGCCGCTGCAATGTAGATCTGTAGAGCGAAATCAAGAAAGAGCACGATCTACTGCTCATACCAAGTGCTGTGTTCTACAAGGAGTTCATAGGGGACAATAGGCAACTCCCATGTCTAAATGGGAGAACTACAGCAGTCTCACAAATCCAGCAGCACATGTGCCCAAGACAACTCATGCTAGTTCCATTGCCACACTCCTAGCATCTCTCGCCTAACAATGCAGGAGACAAGGCCAAAAGAGGGTGGAACCAAAGCAGTCTACGGTGCAAGCCAGATCGTGCTTCAGCAAAATGACCTTTGACAGTACAGCTCTCATAGGAGCATATGGGGTCAGACACTAATGCTGGCAAGTCGCTGGATTCCTTCATAGCCGGTAACAAAAAACATTCTTCATGACATAGAACACCACAGTCCTGGGGCCAGATCCTCAGTAGGTACAAACTGCTACAGCTCCACTGACATCAATGGAGCTACCCTGATTTAGACCAGCTGAGGATGTGGTCTAAGGCGGTTTCATCTTCCTTTGAGATCTAGTATAGGCCACTCTGAGACAGCTCACTGCACTAGATGGACCTTTTTGTCCGATCCGGTTTCAATGTGTGTGTTTAGAGGAGTAGAAGAAAAAAAACCAGACAAGTGAGGGCCTATGTATTCAGTGGGCACATGTGCATGAATATTCATACAGAGAATACGAGCAGGGAAATAGCAAGAGTGGGTAGAAGAACAAAGGGCTCGACCCAAAATGAGGGCAAAGGGGGTTAGGTGAAGTGGCTGGAGGTAGGTGATAGAAAGAGATGGGCAGGTAAGGAAGAGTTAGCAGGACAGGTGGAAGAAGGGTCAGATTATGAAAGGAGGGGAAGTTGGGGTTAGAGGGCAGAGAGCAAGTAGGAAATGAAGCTAAGGAAGCAAAGAAAGAAAGCTGGGGATAGGATCAAGGCGAATATTTATGGCTGGCACTTGAAGCATGGACTACACCAGAGGATAGGAAGCCCACTGGGGCCAGTTTCCTCCTTGGAGTTGATAGCTTGGACTCCAACCAAGGGAGGAAGAGTCTGTCTCATCCCATTGAGATCAGCACTTTTCCAGCCCATTCAGTTATTTCATGTTTGCCTTGTTCCCTCCAGATCTCCATGAAGAGACGACCCATTTTATATGTTTTGAACCTTATCTTCCCATCATGTGCTCTCTTCTTATTGGATATGACTATTTTGTTCAGCAGCAGCTCTTATGAGGACAAGATCAGCTTCCAGCTGTCACTCATCATTGGAGAGTCTGTGTTAGCTCTGATTCTTAAGGACATTCTTCCCACTTCTTCCGATGACCCACCCATAATAGGTACTTATCTTTATTGAGTAAAAGTCACTTTATATTCGACATGCACTGGATGTAAGGAAGAGAGCAGAATACAAACATGCCGCCTATTCAGAGATAGTAAGAAGAGGAACACGTAGCCACTGCAGTAGAGCTGTAATACTATAAGTCCCTATTCAGAGCAGTTTCTGGACTTGGGGCACTATATTTCTTCTATGAAACAGAAGCCCACAGTAGAAAGAACCATGGATCTAGAGGAAGGAAGGGCAGAGAGTTTATCAAGCACATTGTCTTCGTCTTGTTTTGCAGTGATGTTTTTCATAGGTGTCTTTGTCCTAATGATTATGGGCGTATTGGAGACCTGCCTATTAATGCAGCTGAAGAAGAAACCCCTCCACCCTTTCCTCAAGGCTATGAAACTGCTGAGATGCCACGAGCGAGCTAGAACATCATCCAGAAACTTCCTAAGCAAGCAGGGTTGGTGTTTGGTTACCTCCATTTGAATATCCATATCCAGTGTCAGGGTTCTGTCAGTAGGGAGCCCCTTATCTCTGGAAATCAATCATGCTAGCAGGCTTAGAACCCAAGTCCATTGTGTTTCAGGCCACATTTGATCATACATTCACACACAGTTAAGACACCTACCTCTCAATATCATTATGGTGCATATATTATACGAATCAAATATATATATAGGCAACATATGTCTACAAAAGAGGTGCACCTTTGTTATTTATGGAGGCTCAGCTGTAAACCTAGCCCCATGCAGAGTCCAACAACTCTGGCCAGCCCCACAAGCCCATTCAGCGAGAACAGTCCCTGAGAGTTTCTGATGGAAAAATGTATGAAATTTTAATCAAAACTATCAAGCAAATAAGGTCAAGTTTAGCATCATGCAGGCCTCAGCTCTTGTCCACAGTTTCCCCTAATGTATATTTACTTTTGGCTGCTGTTCTGCCCATTGTAGGAGATTCGCTGACTGAGATGGCCATGGGACAAGAGGAGAGGAGGGATTCAAACCCACTTGGAAAGGGAAATATAGAACTACCCATGCTTACGGGAAGAATCAATGCAGAAGGGCAGAGAAGTGGGACACAGGCAGAGCTACATGAGTATGAGTCAGCTCTGCTAGTTCTGGATAAGGTGCTTTGCTGCAGTCATTTGCTTTTATCACTTCTGTTTATCATCATCATTATTGTACAATGGAGTGGTTAAATGTGGGCTAATTGCCTTTTCTAATACTTGCTTGCTTCAACCTCCTCCCTAAAAAGGTTTTCCTGCTTCTTATGCTTGAATTAAACTGTATACTGCATGTCTGAATAACAGTGCAAGCTCTGCAGGGCAGGAGCCTTGTTCTTGCAAGTGCTTTGTAAAGCAATGTGTACACCTAGGGCGTCCCATGAGCAAATAAGTTACCTGAATAAAATACATTCATGGAGCCAGTGTTCCAGCTGACAGGGAATTATTGGAGTAGGTGTAAGTCATCTTAGCTGTACCTCTCAAAAGTGCTGAACTACACGTGGAGATCTGGGGGGAACAAAGCAAACATGAAATAACACAAAGGACTAGATTAGTGCGGGTCTTGATGGGATGAGACAGGCTCCTCCAACTGTCATTGGAGTCCAGGCTACCAGTATCAACTCAAAGGAGGGAACAGGCCAGGGAGGGCTTCCTACCCTCAACTACAGCCCAGGATTCAAGTTTAAAGGAAAATAATGAGCTCCAGAGGAAAAGGTATATTTACCATAGCAAAAATCCCAACCAGTTAGTGCTGGTCAAAAGACATGCTGTCTTACATAAACATACCATGTATCTGATTTTTGCAGACCACTGGAAGTGTTTGCCTTATTAGTACTGCACATTACTAATGGGAGACCTGGATCACCCAGAAATAACAAAAAGAAAAGGAGTACTTGTGGCACCTTAGAGACTAACAAATTTATTTAAGCTTAAGCTTTCATGAGCTGCAGCTCACTTCACGAAAACTTGTGCTTAAATAAATTTGTTAGTCTCAAAGGTGCCAGAAGTCCTCCTTTTCTTTTTGCGAATACAGACTAACATGGCTGCTACTCTGAAACCAGAAATAACAAACGCAAAAATGGTCACGGCTTTGGCTGAAGGTGAAACCTACCGAGTAGAATCTTACACTCCTCTCAGAAGGCGCGTGTTGTGAAGCTGCTCTCGTATTCATTTACCTACATTCCCGAATGCTACACACGACCTTTACTCAAAAGCAGCATGTCTGCCTGTTCTTTGATGGGTTCATGTAACCAGTCCGTAATATTCATCTGGCCGCGCGATGGAAAAGCCCTCCCACATCCCTGCCTCTACAGCCAGGGTGGCCCTCTCCTACGCCGTGCTGAGGCAGCATGGGCTAATTGCACAGCTGCATAAGAGGTGCTGAGGCACAAGCCCATCTGGCACACTGAGGCTGTGGGGGGAAAAAGCTGGTGGAGGTTTGTAAGGTTTGTAAGGTTTTGCCAGGTTTGTAACCAGGTCCAATGAGTGTCTCATGAACAGGTTAGAGAGAGATGCTTGAGCTTGTAATACAGAAAAGGGCTGAAAGTTAACTGGGCTGGTCATTTGGTTCGCTGAACTGTTATCTCAGTCACCCGAACAACCTTGGTGTACCCCTTCTGCCCGTCAGAGTAGGCAGCAACAAGGGCGAGGTTCAATATCTAGGGGATCCATTCCAATAACACAATGCAAACCAGCTCGAGCCCCCACCCAGTGACCTGGGACAAATATATACCACCCCCGCTGGGCGCCTCCAAGAGGCAATACTTCCCCTCTCGCAAGCACATAGTCTGAGTGTAGCAAAAAGCCTTTTAATAACAGAGAGCAACAATGTGGCATTATGTTGGGGAAACACCACCAACAGGATTCATAACACAACCCATGAGCAAAAAAACCCACCCCAAGCAAATTGGGGCATGCCCCTTTCCCTTTGGTTCTTGAGTCCAGCAACCCCAAATCACCCAAAGTCCCAAAAGTCCAATGACCCAAAAGTCTCTGTCCCTGGTCAGGGCAGCCCCAGAGTTCGAAAGTTTATCTGCGGAGCTTTACCTCCCACCCTGGGTGGAGATGGGACGGGGGTAAGAGGCACCTTACATGATCTGAAGCTGACCGCCCCTCAGCTCCATAGGCCTTCGCTCCGCTCCGCCAGCCGCCCCACGAACTCCTTCGCTCAGCTCCGCTCCGCGGCCCACAAGCAGCTCCCGCCGTCCCACGAACTGCTCCACCAGCCGGTCCACAAGCTGCTCCGCGTCCCACCAACAGCTCCCGCCGTCCTACGAACTGCTCCACCAGCCTGTCCACAAGGCACTCCAGCCGTCCCACAAACTGCTCCGCCCTATATCTTCAGGCTCCCCCACTACTTAACACAATGCTCAGTGATTTCAGCTTTTAGTCAGGTCAGCTCTTCGGTGAATTCAGCTTGTAGTAGGGGAGCCTCAGTGCTGGTGCACTATTAGCCCAAAGTGAGCTCAGCAGCCTGTAACTAGACTTCTAATGGAATCAAAATTAGCTCTGATATTCCACAGTAGATAGAGGAGGAAGTGCAATTAGCCTGTAAGGCCCTCACCAAGAGGCCCATGTCACCAAGTACTAATACTTGTCCCCAGCCTCTCTCAATTCACACAGTTTTGGAACCCATGACCCTTGCCTAGCGAGTGCTTCTTAGTTGATGGTGAGTCCCTCCATCATAACAAAAGGCCAAGTGCAGTTCCAAGCACAGTTCCCATAATCAGGGTAATAACAATTTATTCTTCCTGCCCCAATAACAGAGACACTGGGGATCCCACAGCAGCCAAAGTGACCATGTGGGCAGCTATGGCCTCAGTCTAGGTGGGGTGGATGTGCCTATGCAAATGAGATCGGCCCCTGAAGTTTTTTTCCACAACTTGCCACACCTCACCACCAGATGTCAGGGTGGAGCTCATCCTGACACTGCTTACATCGGGTTTAACCTGGACAGCAAGAACAGGGAGAGTATTCTACAAACACTAAACCGTGGCATCCTGCTTGGAAGACTCAATCCTGTCCTCCTTCAGGAACTATCCCCACCCTGTAAAGAGTGCAGAGCCTCCAAAACCAATTGCCTGCTTATTTCACAGCATTTATCACCCACTTAAAAAAATCCAAAAACTCCTAGTGGATTTAATCTTTTAGTTTTGAGATCAAGATGAGACACATTGCTGAAGCCCTGTACAATTACTTTATTTAAAAGATTCTAGAGACTTTGACAGTCACCAGAAACTGCTTTCGGACAGATTTACAGGTCTTCAATAGGTTTGTATGGCCAGTATGGATACTTCTCCTTGTCCAGTTTGGTTTCAGGGAAGACCTCATTCAAGTCCTCAAAAGTCATCTGATCAAATGGAATCATGGTTCTGAACATCTCAAGCTTGAAGTGGGAGGAGAGACCAGAAAACGTTAAAGTCAGATGTAAGCAAGCATTCAAATTAAACTAGATGTACAATTAGAAATTAAAACAAGGTTTCATACCAAGCTGCCTTAAACATGAAATTCACAGGGTAGAACCCATCAACCGTACCTGTTTCTCATGCTGGACAACACAGGATTGAGAGGCCTGCACATATTCAGCAGCACTCTTAGCCTGCAAGAGAACAAAGGATTTGGTGAGCGCATTAATCCTAGATTGTTTAATGCAGTGAAGCTGTGACTCTCAGGCTATTTCACTTTAGCCATTAAAAGAGAGTCACCATTCTCATCTTACCTCTTCCTTAAAGAGACACTGGCCTTAAAATAGCATCTGCTTTAAATAAAACAGGTACAAGCTCTTGACGTCTTTAGCCAGAGAATTTGCCAGCCTCAATAACCTGAATACAACCCCTGGAGTTTATGTTACACCCACCCTCCTCTTTTGCACAGAGGAGGAGCCCATAGAATAGAAGTCACACTATGCAATGCTCCATCTTGACCCATGCAATCTCCAAGAACTCCAGCTCCACACTAAAAAGGAGTCAGGCCTATTTTATGCAACTTAGGTGCATCCTTTGGGCTGCTGACAAGATGCCAGTAAGATCCTCAGTGGATCAGTTTGGCAGCCTTTGTCTTACACTAATTTCAAGTTTATTACACCAGAAGAGCAAGCTCAACTGCAATCGAGTCCCAGACCCTAAATCCGCAAGTGTGGTCATGTATAGGTAGAGATAACCTATTCTTGCTCAAAAGCTGCCTGTATGCACAAACCCAGACTTTGCAGCTCCTGTACCTCAGCACAATTAATTACCCACCAGCAGACTCCAAGTCAGAATTATTCTATTCCACTACAAAGATCAAAGAGAAACCATGTGGCAGGGAAGAGTTTTTAAATACTTACAGCTTCCTGTTCCTGGGCATTTATCTTGTCTGTTTGTGTGTCCACAGGCTCAGGAACCTTTAGTGCATTGTACTGTAAATGCAAAAAATAAATTCTAAACATGTTGCCTCTCAATTCTGTTGAAGCCCTGCATGCTCCCAGAGCTAATATTTCCCCAGTAGCCAGACTAGTGCTCTTTGGATATTGGGAATCAGGAGAGAATAGGAAAGCTCTGACCATATACTCTTTCCTCACCTAGCAGCCTGCTCGAGGAAAAGTTCACAGTTCTGGGTCTTGTACATCAGACATGAGCAGCCTCCACTTGGATTTCAAATCAGCAGCAACATCTAATTGAGGACGAGAATCTCACCTGCTTTTCAAACTCATCCACCATGCCAGCCTTAGCAACTGCAGTCTTGTAATAAACCCAGTCAATAGCGGGGGGCTTCTCTGGCAAGGACATCAACCAGTACAGGGGGAGCAGAACAGCTGATAGAACAACCCCCAGGAATTTCAGAGAACTCCCAGTTCCACACCAGGCAACTCTGCAGTATCCACTGTCCCACCCATCATCAGGCCACAGGGTAGCAACTATGCTCATTTTAGTTGCCAGTATTTTCAGTCTCCTCATTAACGTGGAAATGGCAATAAAGCAGCCACACAAAATTCTACATGCCTACATTTGGTTCTCTCTTTTTTTGGCTGGATGGGCAAGTGCAATACTCAGTTTTTTCATCATGAACACTGGTAGGCGCAGACAACAAGAATTTGTGAATGTGGTGGTTAGTTTTCATTACAGTTTTGCAAGCCTGACAAAGGGTTTTAAAAAAAAAAAAAAGAAAGATAATAAACATGAAAACCACTTCAAGCCAGGGGGTGTAGGAGCATCCCTAGTTCCAGCACCTGTGCACCAGACATCCAGAAGCTCTGAAAGCCAATCTGCCCTTTTAGCCACATGGCTGAGGGTTTGCTCACCATACAGCTGTTGGGAGCTGGGGGTCGGTATTCAACACAAGCACCCTGGGAGGTTTGATTCTGCTAGGTGAGGTTGCACTATCCTAGCCCAGCGAATTCATGCCTTGGTTGTTACCACACTGACTCCCTGAAGGGGGGGAGGGGAATGCACTGGGGTGGAATTTGGCCCATGATGTACCAGTTTATTGTGCTCCTGGGACTCACCCTCCTTTCCATCTGCTCTCAGTTTAAGCTCAGCCATGCATGGGCTGTTTGGCTAGTTTCATTTTTCCAAGGCACGCAGGCCACGGGGGAGAGCAGAAAAGGCTAGTCCCAGCTCCCATTCCTTTAGATCAGCCTCCATGGGGGAAAGACACCTCTGGCTGGGCACCAAGGCTCATCCCCACACTGGCTGGCCATGCAGCATGGTGAGGGGCTGAGACGTGGAACCCTCCCCCCCCGCTGGTCTGGGCTGAGCGAGGGAGTTCAGCATCTAAGATCTAGCTGGGTCAGAGACGTGGTCATTCTGGGGGTGGAGTCCCCGCCCTTGGGGAGCTCTGCCAGGACCTAACAGGAGCAGGATTTGGCTCCATAGGCTACAGATGCAAAGGATTGGGTGGTGGGCAATGCTACAGAGGCTGCCATAGAGCCTGGCTCCACTGTGGTGGCCCTTACTCTCTCTATATACACCGGTGTGTGGGGTATGAGCCTATTTACATACATATAGACACACATCCCTAATTGAACCTCAGACATACACCACAGACATACAGGCATATGAGCCAGCTGTGTTTGCCGGCCAATAAACTAGTGAAGAAACAGCCATGTCCAGCATGGAAGGATCGTCCACATCAAACAACAAACCAGAGAATGCAGAGACAGTCAGGGGGACCATGGCGGGCACGTGAGAGCTTTGCAAAGTCTCACTAACGGCCAGTCTAGCCTCTCCCTCCACAGGCCTTTTTAGTATTGGATGGGTGTGTTTTATAAGAGGGATCTGGGGTCATGAGCCTCTGGGGTTTCTAAGCTTTGCTTAGCCTGCAAAGCACAAGCATTGGGGATGCAGAGAATCGTACGTCAGGAAGGGTGTGTTAGAGCAGCACCGAGTGAAGCAGGGCCGGGCAGTTGTGAAGGCACAAAGCCTCTGGAATCTAAACAGTGCAGGGAGCGGACCCGTGGTGAAGAATGGACGTCAGGACGCAGCTGGCACTTTAAGCAGAGGCAGCTAAGGTGGATAAACTGCCAGCACTGAGAGACCATGTAACTTTCTTACAGGAAGGTAGTTAACTTCATACTACTTTAGAGCTAGGTGATGTTGTTACAGCAAGTGATTGGGGGATGGGGGTGGAAAACACGTTATCTTTTCAGCACTTTATCTTTTCACAACAAAATCCAAAAGTCATGAAAAATGTCAGTGAATCAAAAAATTTTATTTCAGCTCAAACAAAACATGTTTAACCCAGAACATTTTGTTCCCAAGTGTTTTCAAAGAGCTACAGTCACAAGACTGCCAAAAGACAGCCATCCTTAGTTCTTGGGGCACTTACCTGAGATATGGAAGACCAGGGGTCAATTCCCCTGTGGCAGCGTGCAGCAGCAAGACCAACGTTGGACAAATTTAAAAACAAAAAAGCCTGGATTTATTTTAAATAAATAAATCCCACCAGCAAGGAATACCTTCTCTGACACACCTCCAACAGGCCTAGAGTGCACCACCAGATCTTCCCTCCTGCAATTCTCTCACTCTCAACTGGAAGCCGATTTATAAAGGGCTTCCCTACCCAGGAGGCTTTGCAGGGAAAGAAAGTCCCTCCAGTGTCTCTTTGTGCGATTGACAGCCCAGGCGGCCAGCCAGCTCTCTTTCCCCTGCTCCTGGTTTGAAAAGAGCTTCACAACATTACATCCTCTGTACTTTCACACCCCATACGTTTTGGGGTGCTCCACTTTTCATAGGTTTCATAGGTTTCATAATTGTCTCATTAGCATCTCATTAGTATCTAGGTAAATGTGTTTCCGTGATTAACCTGCAGTAAGAGAAGAACTTTCCATAATGCTACAGTCAGGTGTCTTGTGGTCTAGACGGGTACAGGCAGCATATTTCCCTGACCGTCACCTATTGGCACATTCTTTACATAATCTTGTAACTTTACTGGCAAAGGGTTAGTCCTAGGTCACCTACTTATATCATGCCTCCTTAAGTCTGAGGCCTAGCATGGTTAAGCTAAACTCTTACAAACTTTAGCCTGTAGGCCTTGCATATTACCGCCTTGCTTTACTTATATACGCAATACACACTCATCCAGGCCTGCCAACAGACATTCCGGGCCCCAGGGCCAGAGCCATACCTAGGTGGGGCGGGGCCCAGGTCACTTCTGGGACCACCACGCAGGTCCGTGGGGCCCCCCAAAACATGGGGCCCGGAGTGGTCTCACGTGCCTAGGTGCCCTGTGGCCCACCTAGGTGACTTAAAAGGGCCTGGGGCTACCACAGCAGCGGCCAGGGACCTCTGAGCCCTTTTAAATCACCTGGGCCCCTGGCCAATAGCCCCCTTTACCCCCCCTCATATCGATGGGCCTGCACTTATCACACTTAACTGCTTATCAGTCTCACACTCCTATGATGCTATCTTACTTGTATCTCTACCTATACCTACAACCTACATCTATTTATCACACATTGATTACGTATGGACTAACAGAAGAGTTTGCCATGACAATAGATAACACAGTTAAATGATACAATGAACTAATTGGCTACATAATGCATTGGCCAAATCACCCCTAATGTAACTCCATGGACTTAAACGCTTTCGGAGATGAAACTATATCCTGCTGTTGCTTCTCCAGCTCCTGCCAAAGTCTCCCAGGGGTCAACCACAGTAGACATGTAGAAGTTAGATGGATTTTTTAAATAAAGAAAGTGACATAAAGGGAAGTGACAAACCCACACTGGGAATTAGGGCTAGGAAGTTCTAGGGAATGATGTCTAGGTGCTGAAATTGTCTGTTCACCCCACAAAATGTAAAAGAGATAAGGATGGGGTGAATGTGTAAAAGGACTGATGGTTTAGAAAATGGAGAATTTCTACCACAGGTCACTCATTCCCCCCCACCCCGACCCGAGCAGCCTACGTATGGGGACAAGAATGCAGAGAGATAAAAGAGAATCTTAACTGGGCTGTGTAGCCCCAAATGATGCTCTGTCAGACCAGTGAAAACTTAGAGGGACTTCATTTCCAGAGAAAACCCATGCAGGTCAGTGGAGGAGGATCAGATTTAAACCCGACACATAAAAAAGCACAAGATTTGGCCCTTAAAGGACTAAAGCTTTTAGCATTACACTTTGTGAAGCTGAATCCTTCCTTTTTTCTCTCTGCATAAGGGTTTTTTGTTTTTTGCCTGGGGGCTATGGGATTAGTGGTGAAAGTCGAAAGGAAGCCACTAGCATGAAGACTGAAGTGCTCAACACCAAGACAAAAACCAAACTTGGGTTTTGGAACTTACAGACATTGTATGAAACAGGGAAGCTAGCTCAGGTCACAGCAAGATGAGACTCTACAGCTGACACATCTACAGCTGTCAGCAAGAGCAGATAGACGGGATCAGGAAGATTAACAACAGCCTCCGGAGAAACTTTGCTGTATTCTGGACGGGATGATAGACAACGCCATGAGGGTGTTGCCATCCTTTTGAAGAAGGGAGTGAAGCGGTCCCTGCTTGAGCGGAAGTCCATCAGCAGCAGACTTATGAGAGCCAAACTGAAAGGGAAACACAATAATATTGCCCTGATTCAGTGCTATGCTCTGACAAATGACACTGATGAAGAAGCAAAGACAAATTCTACCTTACATTACAGGCAGGAGTTAGAGAGAGTACAATGCCACAACCTAACTAGCATCATGGCGGACCTGAGTGCCAAGGTCGATAAGGACAACACAAACAACAACAGAGCAATGGGAAGACATGGGTGTGGCACCATGAATGAAAACAGAGAGAGGCAATATGAACAACCTAGTCATCGGCAGAACCCTAATTCAACATCGTGAAATTCACAAGCTGACATGGTGTTCCCCAAGTGGCAGAGATAAGAACCAGATTGACCATATGATGATCAATGGCAAATGGCGACGCTCACTGACAGATGTGAAAGTGAAAAGGGGAGCAGATGTTGGCAGTGACCACCACCTTGTGACAGACTCCATCAAGCTAAAACTGAGATGTGTGGGTCCACCAGAAAAAGGACATAGATGTTATGACGTTGTCAAGCTCAAGTCCCCCGAAATACAGAAAGCCTTCGTTCTGTAGTTAAAGAGCAGGTCTCAGGTGTTTGCAGACCTTGATGAAGAGGAGGGGAATGCAGATGAGGAGGGTGAGGGGTTAGACTCCCCCTTTCGGGGTGCCATCTGATGTGCTGGGGTCTCACTGAGCCTGCCCTTTCCACCAGCCTGGGTTTCCTCACCCTGTTCTTGCTGTGCTAGGCTCTCAAGCCTTCTCCAGCACACACACAGGTAAGGCCACACCCAGCTGCCGACACAGACTGAAATCAGCTGTGTGTGGGAGGGCTTAGCTAGGGGAATGGCCAGCACTCATGTGCACACCTCCTTTGGGGTATAAAACCCAAAATAATATTGTCTTGCTCTGTATAGAAAGATCTGCACAGTGCAAGCTCATAAAAGTTTGCTCTCTCCCTCAATGTGGAAAGAGATATGCACAGCTTTTTGCCTCCCCATGATATGAATTGCACAAAATGGGTTTTGAACTAAACAAGAAATAAGTTTATTTACTGCAAAAGGTAAACTTTAAGTGATTATAAGGGATAGCAAACAGAACAAAGCAGATTACTGAGCAAATAAAACAAAACACAGAAACTAAGCTTAATACTCTCAAGAAACAGGTTACAAAATGTAATTTCTCACCCTAAATGTTGTTTTAGGCAGGTTACAGAGTTTCTGTAGCTTAGAGTTCCAGTTATTTGTCTTTACAGACTGGACTTAATCCTGCCTTTCCCTTCAGGTGTTTTTAGCAATCTTCCTTCTTGGATGGGGAGGCAATGGAGAAGAGTCCTGATTGACTTACTCCCCAGCCTTAAACATAAGGTGGGAATCTTTTGTTTCCCAGTCTGATCCCCCATCCCATCTTAATGGAAAAACACTGAAAGCCCAAGATGGGGGTCTAGTACCAGGTGACACAATCACCTGACCCTGTACGGTCAAAGCAGCAGCCCCGGGGAACTGCCAAGTCTTATTGTTCTTCTTAATGGCCCATTGAGACTGCTGTCTGGTGGGCGTTCCCCCAAATACACACACAGTTGTAATTGTTACATAGTCAATATTCAGATACAGAAATGATACATGTATACAAATTGGATAATCACATTCAGCAAATCATAACCTTTCCATAGATACCTTACATGACCCATCGTGCATAAAACATATCTCAGTTATGCCATGTTCATATCACAACAATATTTCCATGAAGAATATGGGGTGTAACATCACAAGGAGATCAGCAAGAACTGGGACAAAGTAACAACAATCTATAAACAGAGCAGTGAAGCCTGTCTAGGCAACAGGCAGAAGAGAAGAAAGGAGTGGATTACACCCAGCACTTGGAATGCCATAGAAACCAGATGAGCTCTGAAGAAAAAAGTTTTAGACACAAAATCCCAGACGCTAAAGGACAAATACCACAAGCAGTATAGCCAGGCACACTGGGAGGTCAAAGGCCTTGCGGGAGCAGAGAAATGACATTATATTGATCAGCTGGCAACACAAGCAGAGGATGCAGCTTCTCATGGTGAACAAGGAACTGTCTACAAAATGATGCAGCTTATCAGTGGTAAATGATAGAGACCAACAAACACTCTCATCAGGGACAAACAAGGCCACCTACTGACAACAGAAAAAGAACAAGAAATGCACTGGACAGAACATTTCAGAGAATTGCTGAACAGGGAGCCACCTAAAGAGAAAACAAACATCCAGGAGGCAGAAGAAGTTCTTGATATCAACACAACATCCCAACTAAGGAAGAGATCATTCAAGCCATCAAATCCTTAAAAAATGGGAAAGCTCCTGGCAAGGATAACTTGAATGCAGAAGCGTTCAAGGTAAATCCTGAGGGCTTGGCTACACTTATATTTTATAGCGCTCTAACTTGCTGGCTCAGGGGTGTGAAAAATCACCCCCCCAGCGCAGCAAGTCAGAGTACTTTAAAGTGCTAGCGTAAACAGGCTCCGAGCGCTCGGCGCTAATCCCCTCGTGGAGGTGGAGTACCAGGAGCGCTGGGAGAGCTCTCTCCTAGCGCTCGCATATGATCACACTTGCACTTCAAAGCGCTGCTGCGGGAGCACTCCCGTGACAGTGCTTTGAAGTTTCCAGTATAGCCATGCCCTGAGTTAGCAGCATCTATCCTGGCCCCTCTATTTACATCAGAAAGGGGGAAAAGTGCCAGATGTATGGACCAGTGGGGTTATAGTGAAGATACCAAAAAAAGGAATTCTCAGTGATTGTAATAACTGGCTTCGTATCACACTTATCTGTGCCAAGCAAGATATTGTGCAAGATCATAGTCCAGTGAATATCAGAGGCAATTGATAGCGTTCTAAGAAAAGAGCAAGCCGGTTTTCGGAAAGGGCGTGGATGCACAGACCAGATCTTCACTCTATGAAACATAATAGAACAATGCTTAGAATGGCAACGGCAACTCTACATAAACTTCATAGACTGAGTGGGCTTTTGACAGCATTCACAGGTCTAGCCTATGGTGCATTCTGTGGGCATATGGGAGCCCTCTCTGTAAACTCAACTTAATCAAAAGCTTCTATTCCAACTTTACATACAGTGTTGATCAGTTCTGAAGTCAAAACAGGAGTACATCAAGGGTGTATTATGTCTACAAGCCTCTCCAACATTGCCATTGACTGGATAAGGTGGCATACAACAGTAATATGACAAGAGGTATTAAATGGACACCCTTCTCATCCCCTGAAGACCTGGACTTTGCAGATGATCTCGCTCTCCTAACACATACCCAACACCCTATACAAGAAAAAACAACTCGACTCAACATATTCAGCCAGCAAATTGGATTGAAAATCAACCGCAATAAGACAGATGTCATGACCTTTAACATTACCTCACTATCACCAGTACAGATAGAGGATCATGTTCTCATCAGTGTAGAAACATTCACATACTTGGATAGCGCCATCAGCCAGGATGGTGGAACAAGCGATGACATCCAAAACAAAATCAATAAAGTCAGGAACACCTTCAGGAGCTTAAATACAGTCTGGAAATCATCAAAATACAACACCAAAACCAAACTCAAGATTTATCAGAGCTGTGTACTTTCAACACTACTTTATAGTGCAGAATGCTAGGGAATGAGAAAGCATGACATGTCCAAACTGTCTTCATTCCATACAACCCGCCTCAGAAAAATCCGTCATATCTTTTGGCCTAGAACAATCTCAAACCAAGACCTATTCACACAGTGCAGCCAAGAGGATCTGAGCACCATCATTGCCAGGAGTCATTGGAGATGGATCGGTCACGTGCTTCGGATGGAAACTGATTGCATCACCAGAATAGCATTAAGATGGACACCTGAAGGAAAGCGAAAATGAGGCCTCCCGAAAACAACATGGCAGAGAGCTGTGGCAGTTGGACTGAAAAACCTGGGGCACAACTGGGGAACCATTGAAAGACTTGCCAGAAACAGACAGGAGTGGAGGAGCTTCTTTGCTGCCTAAATGCCAGAGACATAATGGGAACATGATGTGATATGATGGGGTTAAAGCAAATTATTCCTACCACAGCATTGGCCCCATAACATCAATTCATTAAAAATAATTTGACGAGCTGATCCCAAGAGCCAGCTGAGTACATTGTGCCATTATCACTGAATTTTTCATAAAAAAAACAAGGCTTCAATTACATAAGCTTCCTCCCTACACTGATTAATATCAAATCACCAGCTGCATATCAGTTGATAGCCACTGGCAACTAGCTGTAGCATCAGCTTCACCATTTGCCTCATTAGGAAAAGGGGAACAATGTGGGAAGCATTCTTAGCTATTCTCACATTGCCTTTGGCAACAGGTAAGTCAAATTATAGTAGGACCAGGGGAAAACCCCTGAGTAATTTATATTCTCATACATGTATGAGGAAGATTAAGACGGGCACCCTAGTCCTGCCAGTGTGAAAGGGGACAAAGATCTGACAGTGGTTTTCTAGCAGCTACAGCCCAATGTCTTTTAATCCTCTGATGCATTCCCATTCCATAAGCTGGCTGTGTGGTGTATGTTGAGATCCTGCCCAGTATTGCTCTGATAAAATGATTGGACATAACCAGACTTTCATTTTATTTCCACAGGTGCTGCCCCAGAACAGCTCTGTAAGTACGATAATGTTATTCAGTACCTGAATATCTCCTCTGAAAAGGCACCTGCACTACATACAATACCCAAGGAAAATGGGGAAGAGCCGTTGAAAGTGGAGATACAATTTATGCTGATTTCCATCCTCTCAGTGGTAAGAAAACAAATCTCTTTATTATGGTATAGTAGGAAATATTGTGTAAATTGACAAGTTGAGGCAGCTGATGATCCTAAAGTGAGTGAATGACTTCTCTCACTCATACCAGCGCAAATCAGGAGTAACCCCAGTTACTGTCACTGATCTGAAAAAGTAGAACCCGAACCTTAGGTCTTCTTCTGACCTTCTCCAGACTTCATGGCTGTGGTTTGAAAGTAGAATCCAGAGCAATGTATGTTTGGAGGTGCCAGGTGTAAAATAGTTTGTCACATCCGCACAAATGTGAGAGTTGTTTAAAACCATTTTAGTGATCACATGTTGAACAGGTGTCACATTAAAATGAGCTCTAAAAGATCAAAGTCCAGGGCAAGATTCATTTCTATAGCAGCCTCTTATCCACTTTTTAATTGACCTGTTAAGCTACACTGTGTTGCCAAAGTAATGCAAAGTTGTCCAAGAATACTCAGGAACTTGGTCCTTGATTTGGATTTCATCAAAATGTCTTTCTTTTTCTGTTTCCTGCACACGCACAAAAATGCGCCTCTTACAAGGGAAACACCGCCCTCTGCTTAGCCTGGGTGAAGGAAACCCACATTATTATCTGATGTTACAGCAAAGTGGAGTTGGGGGGAGCAGGGAGAGTGAGTAAGGACTTGTGCAGTTCTTGTTTGGTTTTTCCCTCCTTATATACCAGGGACCTGTTTGCCAGAAGCTGGGAATGAGCGACAGGGGATGGATCACTTGATGATTACCTGCTCTGTTCATTCCCTCTGGGGCACCTGGCACTGGCCACTGTTGGAAAACAGGATACTGGGCTAGATGGACCTTTGGTCTGACCCAGTAGGGCCATTCTTATGTTCTTATGATCAGAGTCTGAAGACTATTTCCCTGAGCCATGTTGTAATTTTTCTCCCATTCTACTGCTCTGGATCCTCTCCTAGCGCAGATTTGCATAGCCAGGTGTACTGTATCAGGCAACTATTTTTTCCAAACATTGAATCTTACCGTCCCAATCTACTCCCCAGTTTGTAAGACCAAGAACAGTAAGTTATTGGCTTGACCTGATTTTCTCATATCTCTGACACCCTTCTGAACAGCCCCCAAGCTCCGTACCTACCTTAGTTAATGAAATCATGATAATCACTTTCCCATTTTGTTTCTCTAGACTGAAAAGCTACAAACTGTCACTGTCTATTTCTTAGTGATCATGGTAAGAGATTTTTTCTGTAAAATCAAAGCTATTTCCTGTGTGCTGTGAGTCCAGAAATTGTTTCCATTCCGTGATTTTTCTTTCCTCTAGAAGTGGAAAAATGTCTTTGTGACTTGGAATCCTCAGGATTTCTGTAACATTTCCAACCTCGTTCTGCCAGTGGATACATTTTGGTCCCCATATATCATCATTTGTGAACAGTAAGACTCTCCTTGGCCGATTTCAACTTGCTTCTGTAAGAAGGCTAATTATGAGGGACATGATGGGAGCCACTGAAATCAATGCGACTAACTCATCTGAGTGAGGATTATTCACATAAGGAAAGGTTTTGCGGGGTGAATTGTATGTGTGTGGGGGTGTGCGAAATAGCTAAGAATCAATTAACTGATCTCATGCTACAGTAAGAAAACATTCATTACATAAAATGGGGACTTTTAGTCTCGAAGCGAGGGGGCACTAGTAGAGAAAGTTTTCCCATAGGCTGCACAATCTGACAGACAGGGAAGCCAATCAAAAGGAGACAGACTCCAACAGTATATCTTAGAGGCTCCTGTCACTGTTTATTCTGGAGGTCCAGGAGATGCCCACTGTACTGTGATATTTGGTATTGTCTCTAAATGGTTAATTATTCATGATTATTTGTTAAGAAGCAGCTGTGTGCTCAGCACTGCACAAGATACAAATAAAGACATAGGGCCTGATGCTGCTCTTACTTACATGGTGGAAATCAGGAGTAATTCAGCTGAAGTCAATAGTTAGGGGGTGGAAGCCCTGTGAGATCAGAATTAGGCCAACAGTCCCTGGTCCAATGGGGCAAGAGGTTCATATATGCTTGAATGTATTTTCTGTCTCATCTAGCACGCTAATGGGGTGCACTACAAATCTTGGTGTAGATTGGGGTTATCAGCCCTTCTCTGCGCCCCAGACTTTCTCTGTTTGTTTTCTCTCTTCCCATCTCTCCTATCTCCTCCCACAGCCTTTTTGTCCTCTCCTGTTTATTTTAAATCTCTCATCCCTCGTTACTCGCTGTCACTCACCCTTTCTCTTCTGTTTCCTGTTGTGTGTGTAGTAAGGTTCACTGACCATTCAAAGTCAGACTAACAGCGAGTTTGCAAATAAAATATTGTCTTCGATCTGCAACAAGTGGTTTGTCATTTTACTCTTCATTGTTGTTGAATCATTGGTTCCTTCAGAGTGGATGAAGAGAAATCGCTCAGCAGGCCCTTTCTGTCCATCACTCACAACGGCATCGTTAGCAAAACCCAACAGCAACAGGTCACCATAACGTGCAGCTTGGAGATGCGCCAGTTTCCATTTGACACCCAGATGTGCAACATGAGCATATCCTCATTTATGAATTCAGGTACGTCCATTCTTATTCACTTTTTTACAACTAGACTGGATTGGCTGGTGCTGGCCCCTGTCCCCAACTAGTCAATGGACTAGATGGATCACAGGTCTGAGCTACTACTGACATTTTTATGTTCACTACTCAATAGTGTCCATTGTGTTAAAAAAAATTATGGCGCAAGGTGAAAACAGGGCCATAGCATGATCTCCCACTATGGAGTCTCCTATATGTATATGTCTGGAAGAATCCAGGACCTGCCCCTGCAAACCCTTTATTCCCAGGAGTGGTCATCCTAGTCAAATGATTAGTCCCACTGACTGCAGTAGGGATTACTTGTATAAGAGTTTGCAAGGTCTAGTCCTTAAAATGTGCATGAGGGTCTAGATTAAAAATAGAACTCCAGCGGCTGAAGTTGAGAGGACTAATCACATGACTGAGAAAGGGCTGCAGGATGGGACCCAGACTTAGAGCTTTGAGCTCCAGGCTAGAGATCTAGGGTCTGGACTGCTGCATTCTTTCTTATTTTATCCCCATGGTAGTCGCAGAAATGGAGAGGCAAGACTTATTTTCAGGCATGATCTTTTATTGTTTGCATAGCACAGGTTTCCATTTAGCTACAAATATTCTAATAACTCAGTTTCACTTGAAAAGCAATTGGTTTAGTTAAAGTAAGGTATCAAATGTTTCATGACATTCCTAGACTTTAAAGCCAGAAGGGATCATTAGATCATCTAATCTGACCTTCCGTGTATCACAGGCCATTAAATGTCACCCGGTTACCCCTGAATTGAGCCCAATAACTTGTGTTTGGCTAAAGCAGCTCTTCCAGAAAGTCAGCAAGTCGCAATTGGAAGAGGAAACTCTTTGCTAGGAATGCAAGTAGTAAACACGCCCAGTTCACATCTGGGAGTAAAACATTCCAGGGAAGGGGGCTAGTCATGTCGGTATCAAGACCTCGATATTTTTCCCAAGAAAATGCTCCATTTGCACAATTGCCACCTTAAGGATCATCCTTCTGTAGCTAAAGGAATGTGCTTGCAGTAGTGAGTCTGTGCAGAAGAGGGCCAGACAGTAGCTACTCCTAAGTATTTATGGAAGCACAGGGAAGAGACAGCCACTGCCAACTGCTCCTCTAAATGCTTGATCTAAAGCTCACTGGAGTCAGTGGAAAGACTCCCACTGACTTCAATAGGATTTGGATCCAGGCCATAAGATGGGAGACAGAATTCAACCAAGTATCCAAGACCAATGGAGTTATGAAACTCCTACTGTCAGCAGACATTTGTTCCCATTTAAGCAGTGACCACTGGGCCGGATTCTGATCTCAGACTGATATAAGTCCATTGATTTCAATGAAGTTATTGCCAGTTTATCCTGGAGTAAGAATCAAGCTCCAAGTACATGACTAGTTCTGTTTTGGGCAAGAGATGTAATTTTCCCACCGGGGGGATCTTAACCTTCTCTTCCCTTCTTCTGAATACACACCTGGACTATGGCAGCAGATCTGAACTCCCTGCACTGAGAAAGGAACCACCTTTAAACCACTCTGTCTTCACTTTCTTTCCTCAAACAGAAACAGACATTATACTCCTGTCCAGTCAGACAACAGAAGAGGTGAATAAACAAAGCCAACTTTATCACCTGACCAATGGAGAATGGAAGTTCATGAACATAAACATCATACAACACACAGAGTCATTGGAGGAGGAGGAGTTTGCTGTGATCACCTATGAGGTATTGCATCATCAGTGTATTTAACACACTATATATTTCATTCATTCATTGACTTATCAAAAACACACCCTTCAGAACATCAGGGCTCACCTACAAAAACTAAAAACACAACCCAAGCAAAATCTAGTCATCTTTAAAGGACTAACCCCCACAATTACAAATACATATTTCCCTCACCAGGCAAAGAGCTTTATAAATTATAGGTATTTTAACAAAAGGTCCAGCAAGATATAGATTATTTACTTACGTCCAAGGCTTAGTATTGCTACCTTAGCAACTCTGTGAGAGTTTAAAATCTCAAAACACAATGATCTGATAAAAATGAAAGTTACTGACTATACCTCTAAATGGAGGTCTCGGAATGTAGCCCCTCTGCAGCGTCAGAGTATTGTGCCAGGCCTGCCTGAACCCTACAATGTAGATCTGTTGAGCTAAATCAAGAAAGAGCACAATTTGCTGCTCATGCCAAGTGCTGCATTCTACAAGGAGTTCATGGGGGAAATACGTAACTCCCAGGTCTAAATGGGAGAACTACAGCAGTCTCACCAATCCAGAAGCACATGTGCCCAAGACAACTCATGCTAGTTCCATTGCCACATTCCTAGCATCTCTCACCTAACGGTGCAGGAGTCAAGGCCAAAAAGAGGGTGGAACCAAAGCCAGATCATGCTTTACAGTACAGTTCTCATAGGAGCATATGGGGTCAGACACTAATGCTGGCAAGTCACTGGATTCCTTCATAGCTGGTAACAAAAACATATTTTCATGACATAGAACACCACAGTCCTGGGGCCAGATCCTCAGTAGGTACAAACTGCTACAGCTCCACTGACATCAATGGAGCTACCCTGATTTAGACCAGCTGAGGATGTGTCTGAGGCAGTTTCCTCTTCCTGTGAGATCTACTATAGGCCACTCTGAGACAGCTCACTGCACTAGATGGACCTTTTTGTTGGCTCCAGTTTTAGCTTGTGCGTTTAGGGGAGTAGAAGAAAAAAAACCAGACATGTGAGGGCATAGGTATTCAATGGGCACATGTGCATGGATATTCATACAGAGAATACCAGTAGGAAAATAGCAAGAGTGGGTAGAAGAACAAAGGGCTTGACCCAAAACGAGGGCAAAGGGGGTTAGGTGAAGTGGCTGGAAGTAGGTGGTAGAAAGAGATGGGCAGGTAAGGAAGAGCTAACAGGACAGGTGGAAGAAGGGTCAGACTATGAGCAGAGGAGAAGTTGGGGTTAGCAAGGAGGAAATGAAGGTAAGCAAGGAAGGAAAGAAAGCCGGGGACAGGATGAGGGCAAGTGTTTAAGGCTGGCATTTGAAACTTGGGCTGCACTAGAGGGTGGGAAGCCCACTGGGGCCTGTTCCCTCCTTTGATTGGATAGTGGTAGCCTGGATTCCAACCACAGGTAGAGAGTTAAGCCGTCATGGGATAAGAGGGAAGGTCCCCTCATGGACTAGTAACTGGTTAAAAGATAGGGAGTACTTGTAGGACACAAAGGTTAGGAATAAAGGGTCAGTTTTCAGAATGGAGAGAAGTAAATTGAGGTGTCCCCCAGGAATCTGTACTGAGACCAGTCCTATTCAACATATTCATATATGATCTGGAAAAAGGGGTAAACAGTGAGGTGGCAAAATTTGCAGATGATACCAACTACTCAAGATAGTTAAGTTCCAAGCAGAGTGCAAAGAACTAGAAAAGGATCTCACAAAACAGGGTGACTGGGCAACAAAATGGCAGATGAAATTCAATGTTGACAAATGCAAAGTAATGCACGTTGGAAAACAATCCCAATTATACATATAAAATGATGGGGTCTAAATTAGCTGTTACCACTCAAGAAAGATCTTGGAGTCATTGTGGATAGTTCTCTGAAAACATCCATTCAATGGGCATCAGCAGTTCAAAAAGCGAACAGAATGTTGGGAATCATTAAGCAAAGGATAGATAAGACAAGACAGAAAATATCATATTGCCTCTATATAAATCCATGGTTTGCCCACATCTTAAATCAGGGGTGGGCAAACTTTTTGGCCTGAGGGCCACATCGGGGTTGCAAAACGGTATAGAGGGCCAGGTAGGGAAGGCTGTGCCTCCCCAAACCCTAACCCTATCCGTCCTGTCCCACTTCCCACCCCCTGACTGCCCCTCTCAGAACCCCGACCCATCCAACCCCCCCAACTCCTTGTCCCCTGACCCTCCTGGGGTCCCCTGCCCCTAACCACCCCCCCAGGACCCCACCCCCATCCAACCCCCCCGCTCCATCCCCTGACTTCCCTGACCCCTATCCACACCCCCACCCCCTGACAGGCCCCCCTCTAAAGCCCCTTTCAGAATGCAGCCCTGCAAACATGGGCGGAGGACTCAGGAGGAGCAGGGGCTGCTGTTCTGCCCACTGTAGGAGATTCGGTGACTGAGATGGCCGTGGGACAAGAGGAGAGGAGGGATTCAAACCCACTTGAAAAGGGAAATATAGAACTACCCATGCTTACGGGAAGAATTAATGAGGAAGGGCAGCGAATTGGAACCCAGGCAGAGCTACAGGAGTATGAGTCAGCTCTGGAGAAGATGTTTTTCTGCAGTCATTTGCTTTTATCACTACTGTTTATCATCATTATTATTGTACAATGGAGTGGTTAAATGTGGGCTAATTGCCTTTTCTAATACTTGCTTGCCTCAACCACCTCCCTAAGAAGGTTTTCCTGCTTCTTATGCTTGAATTAAGCTGTATACTGCATGTCTGAATAACAGTGCAAGCTCTGCTCTGCAGGGCAGTAAAGCAATGTGTACACCTAGGGCGTTCCATCAGCAAATAAGTTACCTGAATAAAATACATTCATGGAACTAATGTTCCAGCTGACAGGGAATTATTGGAGTAGGCGTAAGTCATCTTAGCTGTACCTCTCAAAAATGCTGAACTACACGTGGAGATCTGGGGGGAACAAAGCAAACATGAAATAACGCAATGGACTAGATTAGTGCTGGTCTTGATAGGATGAGACAGGCTCCTCCAACTGTGACAGGAGTCCAGGCTACCACTAACCAGGTCCAATGAGCGTATCATGGACAGGTTACAGAGAAATGCTTGTGCTTGTAATTCAGAAAAATGATGAAATTTATACTGGGCTGCTCATTTGGTTCGCTGAACTGTTATCTCAGCCACGTGAACAACCTTGAGTTTAACCTGAACGGCAAGAACAGGGAGAGTATTCTACAAACACTAAACCTTGGCATCCTGCTTGGAAGACTCAATCCTGTCCTCCTTCAGGAACTATCCCCACCCTGTAAAGAGTGCAGAGCCTCCAAAACCAATTGCCTGCTTATTTCACAGCATTCATCACCCACTTAAAAAACCCCAAAACTCCTAGTGGATTTAGTGTTTAGTTTTGAGATCAAGACAAAGACGCTTTTGTGAAGCCCTCTACAATTACTTTATTTAAAAGATTCTAGAGAATTTGACAGTCACCAGAAACTGCTTTTGGACAGATTTACAGGTCTTCAATAGGTTTGTGTGGCCAGTATGGATATTTCTCCTTGTCCAATTTGGTTTCAGGGAAGACCTCATTCAAGTCCTCAAATGTCATCTGATCAAATGGAATCATGGTTCTGAACTTCTCAAGCTTGAAGTGGGAGGAGAGACCAGAAAATGTTAAAGTCAGATGTAAGCAAGCATTCAAATTAAACTAGATGTACAATTAGAAAATTAAAACAAGGTTTCATACCAAACTGCCTTAAACATGAAATTCACAGGGTAGAACCCATCAAACTTACCTGTTTCTCATACTGGACAATACGGGATTTAGAGGCCTGCACATATTCAGCAGCACTCTTAGCCTGCAAGAGAACAAAGGATTTGGTGAGCACATTAATCCTAGATTGTTTCCTGCAGTGAAGCTGTGACTCTCATCCCATTTCACTTTAGCCAGGGAAAGGGAGTCACCATTCTCATCTTACCTCTTCCTTAAAGAGACACTGACTTTAAAATAGCATCTGCTTTAAATAAAACAGGTAAAAGTAATGTCAAGCCCTATACCTGCCCCTGATTCTCCTTGCCATTTTTGTGAGTTTACAATAACTGTTTGTTTTCTAATACAAGTTCTCTGTCCCCTGTTGCTATGTGAGATATAAGAGGGAAATTGACTAAGTGCATAGTCAATTTAATCATTTCCCCAAAGTACTTTCAAAAGCACAAAAGAAACTGAAGAAAAAGATTGTTTTTTTACTACAACAGAAAGAAGTTAGTTATTAGTAGGTGTTACTTGTAACACCTACTAAGTAATTTTCTAGACAAGTGATTTTGCCCCCCAAAGCCTGCAAAGATGGAGAGAGGTTTGAAGTTACCATTCTTTGTTGCACTGATCGGTTAGGACGTAGATTCAAACACTTTTTAAAAGGGATTGCAGTGACAATCTGAAGTCAGGTAAACTCCCAAAGCCATAGGCTTCAGCCCCTGCTGCTAAGAGTTAAAAAAATTAATATAAGCCACTTTGTTCAAACTTGTTTTGAACAGCGGGTTTACAAGACTCTAGTGATCTAGAAGTTTTTAAGCAAACAAATTCTGTAACAGAGGAAGCCACAAGGAGCTCGAGGCTGACAAATTCTCTGTCTAAAGACAACATCAATGACCTGAGTACAACCGCTGGAGTTTGTTACACCCACCCTCCTCTTTCAGACAGAGGAGGAACCCACAGAATTGAAGTGACACTGTGCAATGCTCCATCTTGACCCCTGCAGTCTCCAAGAACTCCAACTGCACGTGAAAAAGGAGTCAGGCCTATTTTATGCCACTTAGGTGCATCCTTTGGGCTGCTGACAAGATGCCAATATGCTCCTCAGTTGATCAGAGTTTGGCTGCCTTTGTCTTACACTAATTTCAAGTTTATTACACCAGAAGAGCAAGCCCAACTGCAATCCAGTTCCAGACTCTAAATCCCCAAGTGTGGCCATGTATAGGTAGAGAGAACCTATTCATGCTCAAAAGATCCCTATATGCACAAACCCAGACTTGCAGCTCCTGTACCTCAGCACAATTAATTACCCACCAGCAGACTCCAAGTCAGAATTATTCTACACCGCTACAAAGATTAAAGAGAAACCATGTGGCAGGGAAGAGTTTTTAAATACTTACAGCTTCCTGTTCCTGGGCATTTATCTTGTCTGTTTGTGTGTCCACAGGCTCAGGAACCTTTAGTGCACTGTACTGTAAATTCAAAAAATAAATTCTAAACATGTTGCCTCTCAATTCTATTAAAAGCTCTGCATGCTCCCAGAGCTAATATTTCCCCAGTAGCCAGACTAGTGCTCTTTGGTCTCCCCAAAAACACTCTCAGACCCTTCCAAGTGAACTGGCTTCCTGTAGTAGGTCACCAATCAACTCAACTTGATGCCAGCTTCACAGATAGAGTTAGCTGGCTCTCATATGTACATAACATACTTAGCACTGCACTGTCACTGTCGTAGTCTTGTATAGAGCCAAAACATGTTAATGCTTCCATACAGCACCAACAATCTAATGCCAAAGGGTTACTATCGTGTCCCACAAACCAAGTCAAGTTAGACAGATGAAAAAGAAGCTCCTGAATTCCTCTAAAGGTCAGTGGGTCCTTGTGGACTGAGCACAGGACCAGGAGCGAAGAACTGCTACATTCTAATTCCAGCTCAGACACCAACCCCCCTATGTGATTATTGATTATTTGCCCAATGCCCATTTATAAAAAAAGGTTAACATCCACTTCAAGGGATTATTGTTATTACCACACCACTTCGGGGTGTTAACAGTGCTTTTTACTTCCTGCCCTTCAGTGGCAAGGGTTGAAGGGATGTTTGAACAGTCTCTCCCCAGAAAGCACAGAGTTATTTCTCAAGCCATCACACGTGATTCAATAATATTTGCAAAATTTTACTCCAGTAGGCTTCTGGACCAGGTCCTTGGCTACAGCCAAGGAGAACACAGCACAGCTCAGAATGTAATGGAGGTGTACAAAGGTGGCCCTTTTCACTCCTGATACTGGACCAGCTGCATGCGGGCAAGTATCAGAGCATACATCACACTGCTCTAAATTATGCAGACTACTAAAAGTCTCAAAAGGCTAATACAGCAGTTGGGAATCAGCAGAGAATAGGAAAGCTCTGACCATATACTCTTTCCTCTGGCCACTTCTACACCTACAGCCAGGAAAACCTATGCAGGCAAGAGAAACAGCATTAGCTTTATACCACTGGAGAATCCCCCTCCTCTAAAATGACCCTTCCTATTTTTAGTTATGCTAGCTTTTGGGCTGCTTTGTGCTAGCAGTGTAATGCAAAGCAGCTGCACACCACAGCACAGGATCTGGGCGAATACCACCTAATAATCTCACCTAGCAGCCTGCTAGAGGAAAAGTTCAGAGTTCTGTGTCTTGTACATCAGATATGAGCAGCCTCCACTTGGATTTCAAATCAGCAGCAACATCTAATTGAGGACGAGAATCTCACCTTCTTTTCAAACTCATCCACCATGCCAGCCTTAGCAACTGCAGTCTTGTAATAAACCCAATCAATAGCGGGGGGCTTCTCTGGCAAGGAGGTCAACCTGTACAGGTGGAGCAGAACAGCTGATAGAGAGTTCCACACCGAGCAACTCTGCAGTATCCATTGCCCCGCCCATCATCAGGCCCCAGGGTAGCAACTATGCTAATTTTAGTTGCCAATATTTTCAGACTCATCATTAACATGGAAAGGCAATAAAGCAGCCACACAAAATTCTACATGCCTACATTTGCTCCCCCGCCCCCACTTTGGTGGATTGGCAAGTACAATACTCTCAGTTTTTTCATCATGAACAAGCAGGCAAGGAGAGTTTGTGAATGGGATGGTTAGTTTTCATTACAGTTTTGTAAGGCTGACAAAGGGTTTAAAAAAAAAAGATAATAAGCAATGGTATTTTAGCTGTATCTACACTACAGAGAAGGGCAGCAGGTTTGTAGAAATGTTGGTGGTGCCCAGAACGCCCAGAGCCTGCCCCCCGAAACTCTGCCCCCCATCTGCCTAAGGCTCTGGGAGGGAGTTTGGGGGCTGGAGAGGATGTGTGGGAACAGGGTGGGGGTGCAAGTTCTACGATGGAGTTTGGGTGCTGGGTGCAGGCTCCGGGCTGGAATAGGGGGTGGTGTGCAGGAGGGGGTGGGGGCTGCAGGCTCTGGGAGGGAGTTTGGGGACAGGAAGGGGTGCGGAGGGAGGGGGCCCATAGAACTCGCCACCTAGCACTACAGAACCTGTGCTGGCACAACACTTCTGGCATAGCCCAGTGTAAACACAATGTACACAAACAACAGAAGGTTTTTTTGCCAGCGTAGGAACACCACCTCCCACAGCGATGCTAGCAATGCTGACAAAAGGCCTCTTCAGTCAGCATAGCTGTATCTACACTGAGGGTTTTGTCAGCCTAGCTATGTCATTGGGGGTGGTATATTTTTCACATGCCTGAACGACACAGCAATGCAGGTATAAATTTTAAGTGTAGGCCAAAGTCTTAGCTGCCATGGCAAACAACATGTGCATCAAGCAATAGCAAATCTAATGTCCAATAGGATTCACTATTGTTTATTGCTGCCAAATCTTGCTAATCGAACACTTTTTAAAAGACTTTTTTGATCAGACCAAATGTAACCTCTCTCAGAACTCCCACTAACATTATAGTTATTGTAGCACTATGGAGAAGATCAAGAGCGAGCAGAATTTGGCTGTAAAAAAAAAAAAAAGGCAAGCTTTATCGTGAGGAATTAAGACTCATTTTAACATCCTTATGGCAGGCACACAGTTATGAGAATGCCACTTTACACACCGACTGCCAGTGCTGAATTGCTAATGCCACTGCCTTCTCACCAGAGCAACCTTTTCACACTGAAATATACTCACTTGGCTGAAAGTGCATCGCTGCGTGTTTTCAGGGCATTAAACATAGCTCTCTGATTGGGAGGCACTCTCTCTGCAAATGCCATCCAGTCAATTGCTTTCAGAGTAGCCCTGCGACCTGCCATTTTTGTGTTCTAGAAAAATAAAACAGCAGAGAAACTTAAATTTTAAGAGGAATTCTGAAGAACAGGCAAGTTTATTTTTATCAATGTAAAAGTCTGGGTATTTCATCAACTGAAACTTCACTTCAGCTATCTCTTTGCTGCAATTGCACTCATTTTATTAACTAGCCCACCAAGAGTAATGCTTATAACAACACTTCACATTCCTTATGTTGCTGAGAAGAGGGAAGCACTTTACAAGCAATAACTGAGCACCACAGTACTTCGCTTAGCTAGATAAGATATATAGAGTTCATTTCAACAGGACTCAAATGCATTCATCCCCAGAGTGGAACAGGGCAGCACCCAGCAATGCTATCAAACTGTTTAAGACAAAGTAAAGGCTACTCCACCGAGTTACTGGAATTATAACCACCCATGTGTGGTTACTTAGCCACAGAGTCAGGCTCCAGACATCACCCTGCTCTTGCTATGGGAACTTGGATTGTTCCTGATCCCTACATTGATTTAACAGAATTATCATACAGATCAAGGGCTGGAAGGGGCCACGACCACCAAGTCCAGCCCCACGAAGTTACCTCTAACGCCAAGCTGGGACATCATCAGAGGTTTGACTGGGGGGAGAAATTGCTCCTCGACTCACCCCTCCCCCCCAGGCACGCGTCCCCCATAACCCGGCACAGCACGGGGGAGGTGACGGGATGCGAGTGCCCGCTGCGAGGAGGAGGATGCCGCCCCCACCGCTAGCGGACCATACGGATCCCCGCCCGCCTCACCACTCCCCTCCCCAGGAAAGGCCAGCTGGAGACATCGCCGTGCTGGGCAGAGCCCGCCCGCGCCGGGGTCTCCGTCCCAACCCAAACCACCCGGGTTGGTCTCACCTTCAGCGACCGCGACCGCCACCACCCTCCTGCTAGGCAACCTCCGGAAACCCAGTCCGACGCCAACCAATCATAGCCCAGTGGCCCCGGAAGTACTCACCCGCACTCTCCTCCCACCCCGCCTTAGAAAACCCGGAAATGATTCTCAACGGCTCTTTCAACACCAATGCAATTTTAAAAATTCTTCCCCTCCTGTTTATTCTTCATTTCAACCGCCAGCCTCCAAAATTCCGAGTTTTCCAGGGACATGTCCCCGCATTCACTTCCGGTTGCTCCGGAAGTAATATTCCACTGTTCCTCATAGGTTGCCCAGTAGATTGTATTCCTGTGTTTTTCTTTACCGCCTTGCGCCTGGGGAGTACCCCCTTAGCACAGAATAGCCGTTGGTTTACGTGCGACGCGTGAGGAATTTGGTGTGACTCGGAGGCCGCTGGTGACCCGGAAGTCAAGTCCGGCTCTTCCTGGGAGGGGGAAGGGGAGAGGGGCAGTTGTGAGGGGAGCGATGGCTGCCGGGTGCCGGACCCAACTCTCCCCCCGGCGCTGAGCGAGGGTGGCCGCCCTCGCCTGGGACTCCCCAGGAAGTCACGGTCCAGGATGGCAGAGCTGATGGCGGCGGGGGATGGGCCGGCCCGGGGCCGTACGCCCAGCCCGGTGCTGGGGGGCATCCCGGTTCCTCCTGGGCCGCCGAGCCCTCGCCTCACCGGGCCTGCCTGTTCCGCAGGGGGGCTGTCCCCGCGTAGCTCCGAGCCGCCCGTCCCGGACAAGCCTGGGTCCGGCTCCAAGTGGGTCCGGCTCAATGTGGGCGGCACATACTTCGTGAGCACCCGGCAGACCCTGTGTCGGGAGCCTAAGTCCTTCCTGTGCCGCCTCTGCTGCCAGGACGGGCCCGAGCTGAGCTCGGACAAGGTGAGGGGCTGCGCGGGGCGGGCAACGGGCGCCGTAGAAACCCCCGACGCCGTGCAAACTCCTATGGAGACCACACTCCCTATCGCACCCTCACGGAAGCTTCATCCCTCCCCCAAACCGACTCACCTGCCCCCCGCTAGAGATCCAGAGCGGTCCGTGCCTCCCCTTCCGCCAGGAAATAGCAGGACAAAACCACATACATACATACAAAACCACACTTAACCCGTGTGAGCCATAACCA
Source organism: Chelonia mydas (assembly GCF_015237465.2). Lineage (NCBI taxonomy): Eukaryota > Metazoa > Chordata > Testudines > Cheloniidae > Chelonia > Chelonia mydas. The sequence goes on from NC_051254.2 coordinate 14,509,943, forward strand.
CCAGCACGCCCAAATAGTGGGGGGCAGCGTCTCCCTACAGCCTCTAACGCCCCTTCCATTCACAGCAGGCTCCTCTCACGCACACACACCAGTCTAGGCTTTGTGCTACTTCTGCTGGTGGGAGGGGACCTAGCTCTGATCAGACAGTTTGAGGGGGTTGAAGCTGTGGGCATTTATTCACCCAGCATAAACACCAACCGTACCCCTCTCATCCAGATCATCTGCTGTGAGCATAAATCTTTCCTCTGCTACATCTGCTGTCATAAAAGGAGATAGACATAGACACAACCTATTACTGTCTCCTATACTATTCCACTGCAGCTATACCCACATCACAAAGCTAACTACCAGCTTTTTTCCCCACACCCTTGTATACTCAGCACAGATAAGTGTATCACATGCCCCCAAATCCTTTAGGCTGCCACCTAAACAATGACTTATTTACAAGGACTAATGAGTTTAGGTAAGTCCTCATCAATTATAAAACACTTGTCTGTTCTCTGGATCAAGTATTTAGTAACTTTTCTCAGCCTAGGAATATATTTGTCATTTCTCCTTTTCTTTATATTCATCAGTGGTTTGCTTTATTACTTACTAAGTGTATTATATATCTATTTACTTTGGTCTGCGGCTTTGAAAACTCAGATTTCAACCTCCCACCCCTGCTGGGAATTTCACAAATAATTCACAAATTTCATTATGTTGGGAACCGCAATCTTTATTTTCTATCATATTCTTTATATAATTCTCACAAAACACTTTAGAGAGAGATTAGATACAGAATTAAAAAACGCTCCTTCTTCCCAACTACAAGATTAATCAGGAGTTAAAATTTCTGCCTGTCAATCTGTTTATTAATTGTTATATTTATTAAAATTATTATTGTAATAGCTCCCATTACCTTAGTATCTCAGTACAGAGTAAGAAGGTTAAATTTGTTAGTCTCTAAGATGCCACAAGTACTCCTTTTCTTTTTGAGAGTAAGAAGGGGCTTTGGGGGTGGGGGGGACACACATTTATTCTGCTATAAAGCAGACTGCCCCAATCTCAGTAGCACCTAATTTGCTCAATGAACAAAATAAGTTGAACCAGTCTGTGGTGTTTAAAAACAGGACTGTGCCCTACTTGTAATGATCATGAATGCTTGCTGCATCAAAGTGTATTTCAAAAAGGTCTGTGCTGTTATTGTGTGTCAACACGTTAAGCTTGGTTCAAGATATGTTTTCTTTCACCTGTTAATTGTTGATAATTTTATAATGTTGTGCACTGGGAAAGGCCCAACATAGATCTAACTTATTATTGCAATGTTGATTTTAAGAAGTGGAAAAATAAGGAGATGCTCGAAGTGTCTGTTGCATAGTTTAGAAATCAATGTGTCCAGAGGAGATGCAAACCATTAATAATTTTCAGTGAAGGCTGGGTTGTATGTGTCTTATTTTTCTTTAATTTCCTCAGAAACATTGTTTTGTTTTCTGATTGAACAAGTCACAGAAACAAAAAGCAGACTGACATAAAAAGACTGCAGTTTTTGTAGGAGCAATAACGTTTGTCCCTGTTGTCACAGTGCTGCGTAAGTGCTAATCTGACCTATATTTTTATTTATTTTGACTTACAGGAAAAAACATTTGTCCTTTAAGGTGCCTAGGTTTCATGCCTGCTGCATGGATCCAGTTATAGGATTTGGGGCTTAGTACATAAACAGTCAAATATTTTTAAAATTTCAATATCAATAAATATTGGAACCACCAAGACAAACATGTTACCTTATTGTAACCCTCCCCCGAATCCTACTAATTGTTTATTGCTGTCTGTTATCACATTATGTCTAATTATTGGGCCCACTCCAGCAAATATTCATAAGAGTAGTCCCCATTGCCTCCCTTGAGATAGAGTTTGCAAGATTATGTTCTAAAGTTGTAATATATTCAGGTCACGGACTATCTTATTTGTCTGTAAAGGACAGTAGAAATATTATTTATTTCTAAACCTCATCAGTAGCATTTGGTGCTTTAGGAGAAGATATTTGTGCCAGTAGTCGCATCTAAGAGATTAATTGGTACATACAGACATGCTGAATCCAGCATGGTATGTAAAGATAGAGATTTGAAATAAAGATTAACAAGGACTGTCTGTCTATGGAAATATGATTTAGAGAGAGAAATGAGTAAAATGTTAAATCTGTATCTTGAGTGATAAGCTGAGATTTGGACTGTGTTCAAGGAAGTTTTGTTCAAAAGATATATTTTATGGAACGAGCCATTTCAGAGTAGTTGAATTTTAGAGCTGATGCTAATTTGCATTGTGGAGATTGCCTGATTCCCAAAGCGTCCTTTGGCCTTGGTGTAATTTTCAGATAAATGAAAAGGCATTTAGGAGTTAGTATAAGGTTTTGAGATTGGTATTTACATATAAACAGAAGGTTATTTAAAAAAAAATTGGAGTTGCCTCTTTTTACATGAAAGAAAACCCAATTCCTGTGATCAGGATGCTCTATTTCATGCTATTGCTCCCACACACCAACTTCTCTGGTTCACTTTAATAGGTACTCATGCTGGATCAGAAGTTGTAGAAAGAAAATTAGTATAGACAGGCTCACTTGCCATACTGTACATTCAGACCTTCCCCACCCTGAACACTACTCAATACTGCAAACATGGGCCTGTCTACACTACAGACATTTTGCAAAGTTTTCTCATCATTGTTAACACCAATACAGCTTCAGGGGGTTAGTAATTTTAGGAGTCCCAGTGTAGGGGGGCATCTAGCTTGACTCCCATGTGTGTTTCACAGGATGAGACCGGGGCATATCTCATCGACAGGGATCCCACTTATTTTGGTCCGATCCTGAACTACCTCCGACATGGAAAACTCATAATAAACAAGGAGTTGGCAGAAGAAGGTAAGAAAATTTATTGCAGAACGAACAACTGTAAATGCCCCATTGGCATTTTTTGACTTGCCAGTCATTGCCTAGAGCTAGTCTGGGTGTGGAGGCTTCCTAATACATTAACATGGTGCCTTGTGCGAAAGCTCCATTTTGCAATAATACTGTGTTTTCTTTTAGATTCCCACTAAGACGCTCATGAATAAGATGAAGCCGATATATACTGGAAGCAGAGACCTCTAGATCGTAATGCAGGCTATCCTTGCTATGCTTAACTCATTGGCTTTGAACAGCAAATTGTACTTTTTGAGAAAGAGGAGACATTCTCTAAGAATGATCTCTCCTGTTCTCTCTTTTCAAAAACTGCAGTCCTGTGTGTCCAGAGACATTAATGGCTTTTTGTAATATGCTGAGATAATGAAACAGATTGATTTGAGATGGCTAAACCTATTTTGCCAAAAGCCTCCAATAAAAGAGCAGTATTTCCCTATTACAGGCTGGTGGATTTCTATAATCCTAGAGAAGGGGGAGTATGCTTCTGTTAGATAGCATATGCTTTCACATAAGGAGGCTATAACCATCTGAGTACAGCATTTTCTTCCAGACTTCAATCAATACCACTATCTATTCTGCATCCATTTATTGTACCACATGCAGGCTAGATTGCAAATATAAAGTTAACTACAAATCGATACCATGCACCGCATCCTTTTGATAAAATTGTCCTTATTCTGTTGATTAACAGAATTCCTTCCTCTGCTTTGGATTTTTGTAGGGGTACTGGAAGAAGCAGAGTTTTACAATATTGCATCCCTGGTGCGTCTGGTGAAGGAGCGGATACGGGACAATGAAAACAGAACCTCTCAAGTAATGCATGTTAAAACTTAAGTAGAAAAACTCAGTTATCAGGATTCAGTCATTTATAAGGGTGTGACAGAGGGACAATGCACTGTGGGGCGAGACATATGGCAGCAGACTTGGTGTTTAGTCTCTCAAGTAGTTGTGTGTCCCTACTTTCTGATGGATCCAACATATCATCGAGAGCGCGCATCCTTCATGGCTACTGGCACAGGCTCTCAAATCTACTCCGCAATATTTGCAGGTAGAGGTCAGGAGCAATTGAATAGAAGGGGGCTGGAAATAGGGTCAGTTGAAAAAAGGCATGAAAATGAGGACTCAAAGGCAATAGATGGGACTTTGGGATCCAAAAAGCAGAATAGCTATGTGACCTACTAGAAGATCTTATGAGTATGTGGGCCATGCATCCCATTTAGAGAATGGGAGTTGCTTTAATATGTTTTATTAAATTGGCAGTTAATAAAAGTGCAGTGATACTATTTTGGCAGAAAATGTTAAGTTGCGTAAACAGTTTGTGTGAGTGCCTAGTGTAGTCTATCTCCCTTTCCTTGGTATGGGACGTTACTGAATTGGGGGTGGCTCTTTCCCTAAAGCCAACCCTAAGAAAGGAAACTTGGGTGATTCTCTCTCCCATTATATTTACAAAATGAGCTCTATGGGTATGCTTTTCTTGTCCTTCCCAGACAATTTTAATATTTCCATCAAATATAAGCCTTTTCAGAACAGCATCTTCTCTCAGCATTTCTTTATTGCAATTCTTTTTGCTGCTGAACTGTTATTTTTAATTTGTAGACTCAATACTAGAAGAGTAAAATTTTCAAAACATACCTGGAGGATTTGGGCTCCTATCATTTACATGCTTTTGACAATGTCACCTCAAAATCCTCACTACCCTCAGCAGGAAAAAAAATTCAACTATATAATGTAGACTAGCTTGGGAAAGTCTATGCAACTCACTCTTCCTCTTCTGATCTCTTTTGTGCCTTGAGGATTATAATAGGTTTCCTTACAAGACGACGCTAAAGCCTCAGCTGTATTTGTTTGAAAGCAAACACAGCGAAGCCAACTCCCTCTCCTGATTTTAAAATTCCTGCTTTTTGTTTTTTTTTCCCCCTTGGTGCTTTAGGGACCTGTGAAACATGTGTACAGAGTTCTGCAGTGCCAAGAGGAAGAGCTTACACAGATGGTGTCCACTATGTCTGATGGATGGAAATTTGAACAGGTACTGTTGCTAATGATTGCCATTCCTATATCCAAAGAAAGGGATCCCCATGTGGGAACAGCATATGGAATGAGTTTAGATTTCTGTTTAACTACCCCTCTTACGACTCCTCCCTGTTGGGGGCGGGGAGTCTGTATCCAGGATCAGTCCACCTTATATGGAATAACTGGTAGGGGAACAACAGTAGCTTACTGAACCCAGAACAGGAAATAATGTTTCCTTGAGATCTATTGTATCCTTGTCAGACTCTTGGGAAATTCTTCTCTCCTCCCACTTTTCCTGGCCCCACTGTGGAGCTTTTATCCAAGGAGAATAATGGGATCCAGGAGAAGTGAAAACTACTTTCTTCAGAGCCCACCAGCACAACCCCTTCACAGAGAAGTGTTGAGTGACATGAGAAATACCTTTCCCTGCAAATGCAAAACATGCTGCATTTACAACACAACAAGTTTGCTGGCCATGTTTCAAGGGAGTTGCCGAGGGCATAAATCAGCCCCAACTTTGGTATCAGAAATCACAAACAGTTCTCTTGTGTGGATGTACAAAGGACTTAAGCCACCAAGCTAGTCTATATATCATGACAGTTCCTGAACTGTAGCCAAGATAGATCTGCAACATCGGCTTGCAATGAAATATGACGACACCAAATGGCTCATAGGACTAATAGGATACAGCCTTCACTTCTAGATCTGTTCAAATCCTGCCCAGTTTAATAGTGACCAAAAGCTGTAACTGGTCATTGCACAGCTAGCAGACTGTGAAATGTGATGGTCCAGTGTCCATTTTCCAGTGGACAAGCATCCATATCTCATTTGGCACTATTTACTCTTTGTTAGCAGTCTTAACACAGACGCCAAGGATTGACTCGGGTGAGGAATTCAATTCCCCTGTCATCCCTTAACAGGTTCTCTCTATGGCTATATCTACACTATGAGCTAGGGCTGTGATTCCTCTGCTTATGTACACATACTCCACTAGCTCAATGAGAGCTAGGGCGAGTATAAATAGCAGTGTAGCTGAGGTAGGACAGATAGCAGCTATATATCTTTCCTAGTTAACATGGATACTATGTATCCACAGTGATTTGTGGTCTGAAGTGCAGCTGTTTAAGTTCATTATAGTTTAGACAATCAAGTGGTAAAAATACATAGGGAAAACACAATCCATTGACATCCTAAAACCAAGTCTTTTGTCCTCAGTAGTAAATCAATGCCACCATTCATTGTACAAGCCATTTCCATTATTATAGCTTGGCTAATCCTCCTTCAGACCCGCAGAATAACGAATATGATTATTATATTAAGGGGACAGTGATCCGCATCTATCCCTTGTTATAAGTGTGAGGTTCTCTTTTTCTAAAATCCTTTGTGCAGAACTAGTGTATCCATTAAAATACACATAAGATTCATACTGTTTTTCTTCAGGATGTGAAATCCAAGGCTGGTCTGAAGAGCAGGGCTGAGAAATACAAATTACTGCTATGCGGTTTACTCCAGGCTGTCACTTTAATGTAATAATTATAAAGGAATTGTGCTGGTTTGCCAGGTGTCCTTTAGTTGTTGGAATATGCTGTTCTACCTTTGTGACAAATAAATTGCCTGTCCTGTGTTTCTGCATCAAAAAGTCAGAAGCTGTATTCCTAGAATTTCGTTAAATAGGTGTATTGTCTGGACGGAGTGACTCCTTCTGGAGAGCCTACGTTGCCTGGCATATCCATTCTCTGAAGTATTTGGCTAAGGGTTTGTATTGCAAAATGTGATCAGTATTTTCAATTTTTTCATGAATTGGAAAATTGATCTCAGCTTTCCAAGTTATCTTTTCATGGAATTTTCTCCGAGTTCAGCCACCACCAGGGGGCTCTGTAGCACTTCCAGTCATGGACCAAGAATATACATACTATTTGACGGGAAAGCTTATTACACAAGTTCATACCCCAGAGATTTGTCCTGTTGAAACTTTAGTTCTGACTGGGTTCAACCAGCCACTCACAAGGTGATAACAAGGACAAAGCAAAATCCATTGGCTATTGTTGCATTAATCCTTACATCCTCTCTCAGTTATTTTCCTGTTCTTCAGTTAATCAGCATTGGATCTTCCTATAACTATGGAAACGAGGACCAGGCAGAATTCCTCTGTGTCGTCTCAAGGGAGCTCAATAATTCTACCAATGGCATTGTCATCGAACCTAGTGAGAAGGCAAAGGTGAGGAGCCTAGTTAAGAGAGTTGTCTTTAAATGCCCCTGTACACAGAAAAAAAAAATTCCTCTGTGCTCTAATGATGCCATGAGGTTGATAGTAGTAATTCATTGCACACACTTATTCTCTTCCACTTTTCCCTCCGCCCCCACATCCTCCAGTGAGATTTGCAGTTTTACTAGATGACATTACAGCAAATCTATCCAGATCCAAAGCTCTTTGTACATTTCACCTTGAGCCATAGATATATGGGGAAAAGGGATGAACTTTGGTTTTTTTTAAATGTGTAAAAAGGAGGGAAGAAAGAGTTAGCACAACTAGGAAGACTGAAGCAGATCACATTTCCTAGCTGACAGCCATTGCAGGGAGTGGAGGTTGTTTGTTTGTTTGTTTTACTTTGATCAACCTTTGATCAGGATCTTAAAAATATGAAACTATCCTTCTGAACTTCCTGCATGCAACTGACCCGTCTCTAGAAGAGGCTTTATCATCTCTTATCTCCAGTTTCTCTAAAAGTTCTGAGGGAGGCTCAAAGGTTATAGTGGTCTTGAGTACAGACCTTAGAACTAGTGACTCCATTCTGAGCTCTGCCATACACGCTCTGTGGCAGGTCATTTAAAATCTGTGCCTCTGTTTTCCCAGCTGTAAAATGGTTATAATGCTTACCTCACAGAGGTGACTAGGATTAGAGTCTTAACATTTGTGCAGTACAATATATACTTTTTAAAAATCCTTCTACAGTTCATGCTGTTGAATTTGAGTGGGTGAGGTATCTGGGTAGAAAAATTGAAAGAATTGCGTTGTGGACCAAGACTATGCATCTTTAAACATGCACAGATCACACAGCCTCAAACAATACAAGATTTTGTCAAGGTGCAGCAGAATTTTATGCCTTGCTGTGACCAAAAGCCAAGTGTTTTTATCACAGGCCTGTCTTTTCCAAGGAAATCAGTCATTCATAAAAGTTATTTAAAAACCAGCAGCCACTCTGGATGATTCTTTGTACATTCCCCTCTTCCATCAATTTTTCCTTCCCCTATTGACACAAACAGCATTTTTCAAAACATGAGAACTAATATCCAAATTTGTCCAAGTTCAACCTTTATTACATCGGTCCTTCTCTTTTCAGATTCTTCAGGAGAGAGGATCCCGGATGTGATCCACGTGTCTGATTCTGTTATACTCCAAGATGTCAAAAGGGCAATCTAGCTGGGCAGAGCGTTTCTTCGCAGTTCAGCCTTGCTCTTGTACAGTAACCAAGCTAACGCAAAGCAAAGCTGAGCCTGTCCTGCCAACAGAGAATAATTCTGGTCAAAACCAAAGGCTTCCCCCTAATCCCAGGAAACAAAGGAAAGAAGAGACTCTTCCAGTTGGATAGTCCCTTTTTCAAATGTTTGTTTTTGTTTTCTTGGCCGGCGCTGTATTGAATTTTTCCAACAATGGCTGGGCCGGATTCCCAGTCAGAGCCTTTGGGAGGGTTGCTCAGGTCCATGAGCCCGTGTAGTCCGCCCAATCTCCCGTGGGGTGGAGTGGGTGAAAGAGGATTTGTATTAGAGCTGTGCCATTTTGTGTACCCAGGTTTATCAAGTAGAAAACTTGGAGATATCCTGCAGCGTTCCTCCCCACCAGTTGGCCCCACACACAAATCAGGTGAAAAGGGTTTAGAAGTGAGGGACAAAAACAAGAACTTCTGTCTTTTTTTATACTGAAACTTTTTTCATTCTTGCTTTGTATTTGTTACTTGTCAGGTTCCTGAGAGCTGAGTTAGATACAAAATAAGCCTAGCGGGGAGAGGAATTGTTTCTGTCTAATGTGGGCCTTGGGAGGGGTTTACTGCTAGCACTATTATATATGGGATCTTGGCATATCCCAAAGCCCAGTGCTCTTCGTGCATATTTAAAAATCTACATTGGCCCATGCTAGTGACACAGTAAATGGTTCTGTCCTTTATTCTCTCCAGGTTGGATGAGAGTGGTGACAGGGATCCTGTCCCACTTCCCCTCCAGTCCCTTGCCACAGCTCTATCTTAGCCTGGCATGATGTTGTTACTTGATTTACCCAGGTTAGGGACTTGTTGCTGCCACGTTCAGCTTTGCCTTGTTTGTCTCCAGCAGCATGGACTCCCTTGATCTCCTGCTGTCTTCTCCCAGCAGGAGGAGTTAGGGGAGGCTTTATTTTGTACTGTAGCAAGCAGGTAGGTTTGTTTTAAATCCAGACAGTTTGGGGAGGAGAGCCCCTATTTACATATGGCGATTCCACATCTGTAGCCCGCTCAGTTTTCCACCTTCAGTAGGTCAGCCCAAAGTACTAAGGGGCATTGCAGAGACTTGGGGGGGCTTGGTGAAAGTTGCCAAAGTGTTGTAATGTTTCTTGTCCAAAGTGACGTGTCGACTTTTGTGACTTTTTTTGGAATGCCTTGAATGGACGTGCAAATGTTCGTTTGTGCCTCTCTCTTTAATTCTAATCTTAGCCAAACTGGACTCACTGGTCCCTTCAATGAATGGGTGCCATCCCTAAGCAGTGACATGTCCCTCCTATCTGGTAAATGGAATTTCGTAGGAGTTTGCTGCATGTTTTTCCCTTCGTCCTGGCTTTGTCCTTTGTAGCCCAGTGATCTGGCACCTGGGCTGTTGAGTAGAGTCCCAAACTGCTGTTGAACAAAAGTTCCAGGTACACTGGAATTCACTGGCATTGGCAAGGCCATCGTGGAAGTTCCTGGATTAGGCCCATGAGCACAGAATTCCTTGTTTGGATTGTTGCGTGTGGGATTCTCCCTGAAGGAATTGGGCTCACTGTGGTCTTGTCAGTGTTTTGTGCATAGGGAAGTTTCCCATCCTGTCTTCTTGTTGATTTGGGGCAGGGGGCAGCAAGCAGTGGCTTCTGAGGGTATGGATGACCTTTTCATGAACAAGGTGCAGGAAAGAAATTCAGAGGGATACCCCTCCATGCTCTCCAGTCCGGCTTTTCCCCACACTGCTGTCAGTGTACCTCCTCCAGTGGGGTCTTCACCTCTTTCTCAGGAAGGAGGGTTGATTATCTGTAGTACCTAGTCTTGGTAACAGACTGTGCCAAATGTCTTTGAACTCACATTGTGTCAGTTTTGGACTGTTGAAATTCAGTTGGTGTGGCACCATACTCAATAATCCAGCTTTCCTACTCCCCCATTTTCCCGGTCTGTCACATGATGAAATGGTGTCAGTGTGATTGGACTGGATGCCTTGGCTGGGCCTAAACAACACTGTGATGTGTACATATAGCTCTTATCTATGGGTAGCTTGTAGCCCCAGCCTTTGTCAGTTTGTGGTCACAGCTGAGAAATAAAAAAAATGCATTATGCAGTTTAGCAGCATAAAAGCCACATATCACACTAGCCTTCAGACCATCATCTATCTTCCTCCCCCCCACCCCCCAGGGAGAAGGGGAAGTTGGGAAAGTCAAGAAAGATCAGACTAATGATAGCAGGAGTAACTTAGCTGCCCTGTCAGACACAGTCAATACAAGCCCAACTGACTTGCTGTTCAAGCTGGTGGGTACGAAGCTGTGCTAGGTTTGCTTGGAGGGTGATGTTTTATCCAGTACAGTGGGAGTTGACAGAATGATACCTCATTGTTTTTTTTTGGGGGGGGGGTCATCAAAAACACCATGCCTCATGAAGCCCATTTGAGGAGTGCCTGCTGTCAGAATAGCAGTTTGAAAAATATTACCGCCCTACCTTCTCCACACCAGAACGGCTCCAGTAAAACAAACCAGAAGAAGAACCTGGTAGTTACAACAGGCCAAGACCAGTTCAGTGTGTCCTGTATAAGTTGCAATGGACTGAACATTTCTGCCAGATACCTGGGGAACAGACTACAAAAGTTAAATCCTGTTCTCTCCCCAACTTCCCTCTCCAATGAGAATTGTTAGAGCTTGTCAGTGGATTTAATGCCCCACTGGAACCCAAATTGCCTTTTCTTCTTCTTAAAATCCAATGGAATGAGTTATCTTGTAGAAAATGATTCCTGTCATTTGCATCCTCACTGGATCTCAAATTCTTTGGTGATACAAAGGGACTGTTCTAGTCTCCTGGGAGGCTATGGACTCCTGTAGGTACAAGGACTTGCAGTCCATCTAGAGCAGGATGCTTTCCCAGATCACCTAGCTGGGAGTTTCTCCTCTTTACTGTCTGTGATAGGTCACCTTTAGCCCTATGAAAGTCTGAAGAACTGGTCTCACTTGGTCTCCACATTCCAAACTAGTTGCATCACTGCACTGCTGGAGACAGGGCTTTTCATTCCAGTTCCTTTTGCTCAGTCGCAACTATCTCCTCAAACTAAAACTGGCCGGAAGTGGGGGGGATCACATCGAATCACTCCTGTTGACCCTAGAGGGCAGTATATTATGGTGAGTGGGAGGGGGGAAGCAGTGGTAGGAGGTCTGATAGATAGCTGTGGGGTTTTGTATCTCTTGGGAAGGTTCACTTAAAGCATTAGCACTGGGAATGGATAGTGAGTTTTATCTAATTTCCCAGTGGCCTAAATCGTTCCATTATGGGGAGACTGGAATTAACCTTCTCTGAAAGTGTCTTTGTTTCTGCACATTTTTAAATCAATCTTCTCAGGGGTGACTGAGTGGTCCGAGGGGAAGTGGGGGGGGTTAGCCACAGGGGTGGGGGCACAGCTCCTCAGACCTCTGCAGCTTGGCCATGGGCTCCTCACCCTCAGGTTTTGCCTGCAAACCCAGAGGTTTTGTACAGTTTGTCACATGTCAGTGCCCTTTGCTACTGTTTCTCTTTGTTTATTAAATGTGTTTGAATAATGATTCAGATGCTGTGATTAATTTTTTTTTCAATAAAGATTCTGAAATGGGTTGGAAGTTTGAACTAATGTCTTGTGTCCTGCTGCTTTGTTTGTATTGACTTTTTAAACTAGGCTGTCGTCTTTTCAGAGAACTTTCTGAACACCTGTTTTACTCCACTGCCTAACACACACTTGGAAGGAAGGATGCTTTGGTGTAAACTCACAGTACACAGCTGTAGAGGTTACATGGTAAAAAGCAAAGGGGAAGAATGACCAAAAAATCCTCAAACACCACCACCTCTTAGACCTCTGTACATCATGAAGCACAAAAGACAGAAAACACTTTCTTCCGCGCCCCCCCCCCATAAAAGTGGTGATCTACAAGTGTCCATTTGGAAAGAGATTGCACATCAGTGTTTAACAGTAAAAATGGTCTTCATTACTTCTTGAAGGTATTTTAAATAGTTATTACATTACCCCTATCATAATGCACCCAGCATTTTCCTGATTTGTCTCTTAAGCAGGATTGATGGATTAGCAGAGATTCAATTTGTTTCCTGTTTACAGGGATTGATTTTCAGAAAGGCTTGAAACACAGAGGAACCAACAGATGGACAATCTGAGTGGGGGAGAGAGCAGGGAAGGAACTAAATAAGATTTAAAAATTCAGTCTGCCTGTAGTGAGCCTGAAAGCCAGTGTGTGTTTGTCTCAGATTTCCAAGCAGAAACTGCCCCTCAGAAAATAAATGTCTGAATTTTGGAGTCAAGCTGTTGCTGCCTCCTACATCTGTTCCAGATGCTGCTCTGGCTCTCTGCTTAGCACTAATAGCTCTGCTCTGGTGACAGCCTACCTCCAAGAGCAAGGTCCCTATCCCCTTTTTTTCCTTTCATGGCTTTTGCTTCAGGAGATCAGCATGTGGGAGTTCGGGACCGTCTTAAAACTTCTGTCTATGGTCATCCTTGTGCTGGGATCTCAAAGTACTAAATGTAAAATAAGCCTCCCTTCAGTACCAGAATGGAGAAGTGATTTGCTCAAGATCATCCAGAGAATCAGCAAAGCTGGGAAAAGAAACTAGGAACAAGGAACTGCTAGGCTCTTGCTCTAACCACAAAACTATTTTCCTTCTTAAGGTCCATTTCTGCCACCAACTCTGTTCCTGCAGCTGGCAAAGCCTTGACCACAGTAGGGACTCCCCCCGAGTTTGCCTCCACTGGTGCATGTTTGGAGCCTTAGTGGGAGGAGGACTGCTGGAGTTTTGAACGCTTACCTAACAGTGTCTAATCACTGTAACATTAGCAGCATCTATCAGGTCATCTATGTTGGGGTTCTGGTTATGAAGATCTCTTTAAACTAGACGTCTTAAATTATTTCGATTATGGTCCAGGAGCTGTTGGCGAACTGAACTCAAAAGCTTTTCCCAAGCCCCTGACCGGCCTCGGAAGGTGACAGACCACAGCTAGCAATAGTTTCACGTTCAAAATGCCAACTGTTTTGGCAGAATAGGACGTTGGATTGTGTCTGCATGTACATTCATTGTATGCAGTGTTGCTCCCAGGATGAGCGAGGGAATATCTTTTATTGGACCAACTTCTGTTGGTGAGAGAGAGAAGCTTTCGAGCTAGCTGCAGAAGAGCTCTGTGTATGCTCAAAAGCTTGTGTGTCTCACCAACAGAAGTTGGCCCAGTAAAAGATACTACCTCCCCCACCCTGTCTCTGTACATTCATTGGTATTCACAACAAAGCAAGCCCTGTAAGCAGCATTTCAAAATAGGAAGTCCATTTATAACTGCACCTCAATTGCTCAGCTTTTGCCCTCTTAACCTGCACCTATAAAACTGTCAAAGCGTTTACAGATTCTGACTTGTGTGAGTACAGTATCAGAAAAATAGTTCAGACTCTTTGTCAGCAGGGTAGATGGTTTTCCACAACTAACAGTTTAATATGGCTGCATCAGACTGAAAATACATGGTCACTAGGTGGGTTGCTGTGGAGACCACAACTTGGTGGAATCTGGGGAAGAAATCTGTCCCTTGTGATATTAACTATCCTCAAACTTGAGCTATTCCAAATATTTATCTCTGTTTTCAAGCCATTTCTTTGCTCCCCACAGCAGGCATGTTACAAGATCTATTGTGAGCTATTTTTTAACCACGAGATGAAAGTGAACCCATGTGAAGAAACCCGCTCTTACTACTACATACATACAGCTCTTACTATTTCTGCATGGGCATAGGCTCTGAAGTTTTCTAAAGTTCAGGAGTGTTCGGATCCAGTGCAGTAGGGGAGGGAGAACATAAGAGCAGCCACACTGAGTCAGACCAAAGATTCATCTAGCCCAGTATCCTGTCTTCCGACAGTGGCCAATGCCAGGTGCTTCAGCGGGTATGAACAGAACAGGTAATCATCAAGTGATCCATCCTGTCGCCCAATCCCTGATTCTCGCGAACAGAGGTTAGGGACATCATCCCTGCCCATCCTGGCTAATAGCCATTGATGGACCTATCCTCCATGAATGTATCTAGTTCTTTTTTGAACCCTGAAGGAGGGAGTATAGTTGGGCTGCATGTTGCAACATAGCTGGCCTCCAGTTGCAGCCTAGAGCTTTGCCCAAGAGCTTTTAAGAAGCAGAACTCGTCAGAAAGGAACACTGCCACATTTCTGTGCCTGCTGCTAGTCTAGTGTCTCCACTCCCTGTGCAGCTCCTCTGAGGTTCATTCCAGCGCCCTTCTTCCAAGGAAATGGCAGAGTAAATTCAGCCTCTCCAGTGGATCACGCTATCTGATGGCATCATAATTGGAATATTCAGTGAAGCTTGAGTTTGGATTATGAGGTCATCCAGAAGACTTCGCTGTCCCATGAAGGGCTGCCTCCTGGAAGGGAGTCCTCAGGAGGAGCTGCTAAAGGGCCAGGGAGAACAAAAACCAATCAGTGACTTGGCATTGGAAGGGGCGCCAGGCTGTCTGAGTGACAACTGTCGGGAATATCCTTTGGTATTGCCATGTAACTGCTTCCTCATTGGCATGGGGAGGCATGAGTGACCTCATATCTAAATAGATCAGGTAAGTATGGGGCATTTGACACAGTCTGGCTTTGCGATAGAATGATCACTGACCCAGAATTGGTAGGCCCATAAAATCTGTTCACTTTGTAAATCTTTGGATTGGTCACCACCTACTACCCACTGGAATATTCTATAGGAAATTAACAAGATTTCATGTCTTTAAAAATATAGTAATGACATGATGAACTATCATCTTCTACAGGCGGTTTTTGCCATGTCAAGAGAATGGCCCAAATTCAGCCCTTCCATAAGCCAGTCACTGTTGATTGCAATGGGAGATGAGCTCATTTAGTCCAAAACTGAATTTGTCCTGAAAAATAGTTCTTCCCTCAGAGTCTTTCAGCCCAATGAATTTGAGTATCTCAGCTGAATGAGGAGGGTTGTCTCTTGCCCTCTCCAAAGTAGCCTGTTTGTGGTCCTTCAGGCTTTCCAAAGGGACATATGGTCTCTGCACCTGCTCAACTGTGCTAGAGAACAGTCCACACCTGGGTTGGGGTCCTGCATTTCCTCATGTTCCCCTTGCTCTGATCCCTTGTGTCTTTTTGGTGGGCTGCCAATACCTCAAAAAGATAGACTTGTAGTAGCCAACCTCTATGTGGCGCTACTGGGAAAAACTCCAACTATGACTGTTCATGCTGATCTTAGTGTCCCTGGTCTTGTTATTGTGACCATCCTTCTCCTAGCTAACAAAGACTCAACATTATGAGTTCTTGTACTATTCCCTCACTATTATCACACAGCAATAGAGTATGCTGTCCCCACAGGCCCACCAAGCTAGGAAGCAAGGAAAGAGCCATGCAGGCAGATTGATCCACAGAAAGGAACTGCTCAAGCAGAAGTGTATTTGCCTAGATACAGAGAAGTACATCTATCGATAGTGTAGGACATGGGACCTAGGACTCCCGACTATCATTCCCAGCTCATATGTCTACACTGTGATTAAAAAAAAACCCTGCAGCACTGATTTCAGAGCCCAGGTCAGCTGATGCAGGCTCAGGTTATAAAGTAGCAATGTTGATGTTCACATTTGGGTTAGAGCCCAGGCTCTGAGACCCTCTCCCCCCCCCCCCCCGCCTTCACATGGTCTCAGAGCCCAGACTCCAGCCCAAATACCTACACTGAGCCCTGCAGTGTGGGCCAGCTGCTGTGTAGACGTACTCTCAGTGACTGTGAGAAAGTCACTTGACTGTTCTGTGCCTCAGTGTCCACTTCTGTAAGCTGGAGACAATGACAAATACTTTATTTAGTGATTGTGAAGCTTAACGTCTGGGAAGTGCATGGAGATCTTTAAATGAAAGGGACTAGAGAAGGGCCACATGGTTGGTTGGTTTGTTGTTTAAAAAAAAAAAAAGAAGAATACACACCCATGTGTGGGGGTGCAAGATACCTGAAATGAAAGGGCTCTTTAACCCAGCAGATAAAGGAGTAATCAGCTACACACATTCACACTGGAAATAAGGTGCACATTTTTAACAGTAACGGTAATGAACTATTGGAACAACTTACCTACGGGGCGCTGGAACAATTTGTATAGTGGGAGTGCTGAGAGCCATTGAACCAGGGGGCTTATTCCTTCACCCACTTACTTCCCTGGTCCTTCTCGCATGAACAGAGAGCAACAATACCTGAAGTCCAAAGGTGCAAACAATTCGATGTTTATTGGGGTGAACTTCCAGCAAGCATGATTCCAGTTTCCTTCCTTAGTGTCCCCCTTCCCAGCTCTGACACCACACAGCCTTACACCTGTGTCCCTGTTCCCATTCCTGCCCTTAGCCAAACATGACTCCAATTTCCCCACCCCCATTCCCTGTTCCCATTTCCCCCACACACATCCACACACCTTGATTGACTGCAGACTATATAGTAAAACTTGAGTTCTGCTTAGCTATACCTTAACCAATCATTTTACTGAAATTTAACTAACCAATCCTAACATATTGTAACATGATTATTTAACCAATTATATCCCACCACCTTAATTAGTTTACACCCAGCAAAATTAATTATACAGCAGACAGAAACAATCACAGAACCAGAGATTATACAGACAAACAATGGGGAAATGGGGACTACAGTGATAGAACAAACACAGAAATGAGGATTTCACATCCCAGCTATTGATAAGTGAGTTCTTGCCAGACAGGATGCTATCAAACTAAGTTTCCTTTTACATCTTCTAGGCACTTCCCTTTCTCTGGAGGCGATAGGAATACAATCCTGTCCTGATTAATGCCTAACAGCCCAATAGCACCTTATTTCAATGTGACTAGTTTGGAATGTGAGGATGTGACCGGTCGCTCCCCAGCTTATGGCTGCCTCTGTTGCTTAGCCAAAGGCCTTAGCCTAAGCACAGGGCCTCAGACTGTCACAGTAAGAGAAGGACCTTACACTGGGAGACAGTGATTTTGATTCTCTTTTTTATACCTCTATAAATAGCCAAGTGATAAGAATACACCTAAATTCTTAGCGTATAGGCCTTTACAGACAGGCCTGAATATCTATATCCTAACACCCAGTATATGATGGAAACTACTTCAAGCCAGGGGGTGTGGCAGAACCCCCAGCACTCCTAGTTCCAGCGCCTGTTACCTACGGATGTATCAATTGATCTCCATCAATTGATATGCCCGAGTTCCACCAGAAGTACTGACCTCCTGAATTATCCAGGCCATACTAGAAAATCAGAACGGTCCCTTTTTGCCTTAAAAATCTATTAATGATCTCTCACATCAGAATATCTAGCTTCATAAAAATGTTACAAATCTATTAATCACTTTCCACAGAGTGTCTTGAAAGGTGAATACAATGAGTAAACTTGTGTCTGTTCATGTTTCCCAGAACTCTAGATACCCAGATCTGGGAGGGAGCATCCCAGCTGAGGCTTCTGTCACCATGAGCAACACAAATTTTTTTTTCCTTGAGGACAACATCGTGTGCCCGATCTGCTTGGAGGTGTTCACAGACCCAGTCACCACTGCCTGTGGGCACAACTTCTGCATGGACTGCTTGCAGGATTACTGGGACCACCAAGCTGTGATTGGAGAGTGTCCCTACTGTCCACAGTGCCGAGAACCCTTCAGCTCACGGCCTCGACTCCGCAAAAATATAAGCCTTGGAGAAATAGCAGAAAAGTTCACCCGGGAGGAGGCTCAGGCGACAGCCAAGCTTCCCATAGCGGGTCCAAATGATGTCCCTTGTGATCTCTGCTCCTCTAGGAAAGTGAAGTCCATCAAGTCCTGCCTGCAGTGCATGGCTTCCTTGTGTGAAAACCATACCCAGCTGCACTATGAAAACAAAACTTTTAGGAACCACCAGCTGCTGGAACCCATAGGTGACCTGAAAGCCAGACTATGCCAGAAGCACCACAAGCTGCAGGAGCTGTACTGTAGGACGGAGGGTGGGCTAGTTTGCTACACCTGCATCCGAGAGGAACACAAGAACCATGATGCAATCCCACTACAAGAGGAGAGAGCCAGGAAAGTGGTAAGTATGGATGTCTCTCTTCCTCTGAGCCCAGACTAAGGAGGGGGCGGGGGTTAATAAGGAGGAAGAGTGGGGTTCTCTAGAAAAGCAGCTATCTAGATCTGAAATAAAGCCCTGCCTACACTGCATAAAAAGCATGGGAAGGAACCATTCTTTGGAACTCCTTGTGCTTGCAACACCTGTGCAAAGACTTGCACCCACACAAACCAGCCACCCCAGACCTCTGGTCATAATAATTAGTTACAACACCTATGTCAGATCTTTAGCAGAAGTCTGGTTGAACCAGTACGAATGGGAAGCTGTCCTGGTTCAGAGAGTTCTAACACCAGCCTACAGTGAAGTACTTCACTTTTGAAAATTACCCAGAAGCCCTTGTTTTCAGCCACAGTGCTGTGCATTATGGGATAGGCGTTTCAGGAATCCCCCAGAATGCACTGGTACAACCACTGTTGTAAGGTGCCCTATGCATGTAATGCACCAGAATAATCAAACACATCACCATGCAGATGTGTGACCATCGCAAGGACAACCAACCCGGCAGTTAATGACTTTGCAATAGTTTCTTCACTCACAGAGTGATACAACACCCACTGGAATCCAGGGGATGACTATGGGTGTAATCATCAGCTATCAATGATGCTATGCTGATTTTCCACATGTGAGGATCTGGTCCATTGATTTCAAGGAGAATTAGATCAGGCCTTTAGTGGAGACACACCCTCTGTATAGTCAATTCCCAGTCTCCTTCCAGGGCAGGCAATTCCAGGGATATTAAAGTAGGTGGCTCTCTTGAGAGAACAAGTAAATTTGTACCTAACTCCAGAGCAGCTTGTCTAAAATGCCTGCAACAAGTTGCCAACTGCTTGGATCTGTCCCAAGATTTAAAAAAAAAAAAAAAAAAAAAAAAATCTGGGATGCAGAATAGGAGACCTGAAATATTCCCTAGGAAAAACTGATCTAATCAATCCATGCTCTGTCTACTGGGGAACATGTATGCCTGGCTACACCACCAACCAGATGTGAGGAAAATGCTTTTTTCCCCAGCCTTATTGAAGGGGACGTAATGCTTCTTACTAAATTGGATCAAAGCACTCCACCTCCACTGGGCCTCCCACATCTTTATCCTCTGAACAAATGAAGACCTCCGAGACAATTGAACTTGATGAGGGTGGAAGCTAAACTCTTTGTGGGGGGGAAGCCCTAAAGACAGGCCCATCTGCAAGTGAACATAAGAAGCGTCGAGGAGGAAACCGTTGAATGGAATTTTGCATTCTTGGTGGTGATGTAACACTGACAGACCCCAGTCATCAGCGGGCGGGATCAAACCTGGGACCTCTGGAGCTAAATGCGTGAGCCTCCATGGCATGAGCTAAAAGCCACATGGCCATTAGCTAAGGCCTTAGAGCAAACTCATTAATCTCTCTCTAAGTGGTCTCAGTACCACTTGATGGGACAGAGCACCACACCCAGGAGGTGTGTGGGTTACAGTGGGAGGTAATCCCACTGGGTTCTCCAACAGCCGTGTCACTTCCTGATTAGTTTGGAGTAGAGAACAGGGAAAAGGGAGGGGGCAGGGATTGGAAGGAATAAATCTTTTCCTTACTTCAGAATACTATAAAGAGGGGAAATAATCATAAAATGGCACCTGGTTAAGATTCAGCAGCCTGGTATAAATATGTTGAATAGGATTTTCAGAAGCACCCCCTGATGGCCTCTCCCTTTGCTCCCATTGAAGTCCATGGTAAAATTTCCATTGAGTTCAGTCAGAGCAGAATTAGGCCATTGCTGAGAGCTTTGGAAAAGAGCTCACAGAAGCATCCTTTCTTTGCAACAGTGTGTGCTTAAAGCTCTCCCATATGCCGGTTGTCATGTGCCCATTTCTTTTACCCATCTATTGCTTCCTGCCTGCTGTATCCATGTCTTCAATGCCAAGTTTTAATTTTAAAAAAATAACATCTAACTATAATGTCCTGAGACATGATTCACATTTAGGAACAGAGATTTTCAAAGGCACTGAAAGTCGATGGGAATCAGGCATCTACATGCCCTTGAACAACTCCCCATAAGGTCCTGTCTCTGGCAGCGGCCACACCTGATGCTTCAGAGGAAGGCAAAAACCCCTCTTTAGTGGACCTGGCCAACCAGGCAAAAAGACACAGGGATGGAGGCTGTTGAACTGGCCTTCCTGGGCTCAGCAAGGAGTTCAGCTGCCATGCTGTAGCACAAGATTTGAGCATGCTTATCTTGTCATGGAACAACGGCAACCGCGCACAACGGATTCCTGACAGTCGTTGCCTTCTCTGCAGAAATCGGATAGTGCTGGAGGGAAGGGGTAATAGAACTGATGCCCACGTAGCACTGTTATGGGCGCCAGGAAGAGCCCATAGAATAGGTAAGAGCTTTTGCTCAGCTATAAATACGTGGCAGAAACCGATTGTAACTCCGGATATCATGCCTTTGCTCTTTTATATCTGTATCGTGGGCCAAGAGCCTCAGCTAGTGTAAATTAGCCCAGCTCCACTGACATCAGAGAAGCTCTGCTGACTTGCAGCAGACGAGGAGCTGGTCCTGACCACTTAGCAATAAATAGCCCAGTATCCCCTGAGATGCAGGTATTCCTCTGTCCGTTCTATTTCTGGTTGTTTAGAAGTCAATCAGTGCAGAAACAGACAGAACAAAACTGCTGAAGCCAAAGCAGGGCCATTTGTTGATCTGCTCCTTTGGAATAAAGTTAATTTGCAGTGGATCTGTCATTTGTAATAGTGTCCTAGGAGAGGCTTGGCTGATGCGCCAGTTGGAACATTGGGTTTTTGATAGTCTGCGTTTCATCAGGTTTGTAATCAGCAGGGAGCTGAGCCGAGAAATTGCCAGATGCTTTTCTGCGGTCATGCTCCTCAGGGCTGTGAGCTTGTTAGAGCTCAGACTAAGAAGGGTGAGGCCTGGGCAATGTGTTCTTGAAGGCAGGGAACATCTCTTACTGTAGAGCACCTTTTGAATTCAAGGCCCTATGGGGGAGTGAAGAGGTCTGCGTACAAGGAGCTTTTTGCAGGATGAGACCATGTTCTGTAAAGCACAGTGTGAATTTATGGTACATTTATTATACTATTACTGTTAATCACACTTGGATGGGAGACCACCCAGGAAACACAGGCTGCTACCAGAAGCTGTGAAGCTGGCATTCCTTTGTGGTTACTACTGAACCAACATCCCAGGAAGGTGTTTGTGTGTAGGACTGTGCTGTTGAAAGTGCCACCTCTCTGATGAGATGTAAATTCAAGGATCCCTTGTGGTCATGAAAGGCCTCTTTTGATAAGAGTTAGGGACATTAGCCCGTCTCCTGGGCAGGTTTTTTTTTTTTTGACCAGTTACATTCAGCCAATCTAAATACCCTTTCCAGTTTCAAGTGGATCTGGTAATTTTCACTTTCCTACCTGACCTGTTGTGTAGTGTTAGCTGTGCACTGTTAAACAGCTGCCCCATTCCACTACACAAGGCACTTAAATGATCCTTCAAGCTGGCCAGAAAATGGGCTTACCCAGGAAATTTCAACTTTTCAGTGAAAAAAATCAAAATCCAAAATATTTCAATTTGGAAATTCTGCAATGCTTCATGGGAGTTGTAGTCTGGTTACTTCATGTCTGAATTCTCTTCTATGGGCTAGGCTCCCAACCAGACTACATTTCCCTTAATGCATCACAGTCTTCCCAATGTTGAGGAGAAGGCAGTGCATCGTGGGAGTCCTGGGCCCTGGTGCATAACGGCAGCATGAGGCACCTAAACCACCTCTTCCTTGAGGCACGGCTGGAGCATATCTGAATCAAAATATTTCAGTTTTCAAGCACTGATTTTTTTAAAATTGAAAAATCAATTTTTCCCATGGAAAGCTGGCTTTTTTTTTTTTTTTTTTTAAGTCAAAAACCCCATTTCACTCTATAAAAAAAAATTAATGGAAGATTTTTGACGAGCCCTACTGATTCCTGCTTCTAAAATGCTTTGAAATGGAAGCACTATGTAAATGGAAAATATGTATTTATAGACTTATGCTGCTTTACATTTGTTGAGGGACTGGCCAATTAGCTGGATATTTTTATTAGTGATTAGCAGATAACTCACTGACAATATGGATATGTAAATTATCCTCTTTAGGTTTCAGATTGAACACTCCCTTGATGAATGGGAGTAGCTGACAACTCAGAACTATTGTTACAGGCTGTCTCAGGTTCAGGACAACACTGCATCAGATTACCAAGTCTTCTCAACCATCGGAACTTGATTTTTTTTATTTTTTTTTTTTAAGTGAAAGCTGAGATTCGGGAGCACAATTCTTCAGTGACCAGTGGCTTCTGCAGAGAATTTTGCATTTGTGTAGTCATGGAATGCTACATGTAGGGTGAGAATATATTTACAGTGAATGTAAATATGTTCATGGCGGGGAAGGGATAGCTCAGTGGTTTGAGCATTGGCCTGCTAAACCCAGGCTTGTGAGTTCAATCCTTGAGGGGGCCATTTAGGGATCTGGGGCAAAAATTAGGGATTGGTCCTGCTTTGAGCAAGGGGTTGGACTAGATGACCTCCTGAGGTCCCTTCCAACCCTGATATTCTATGACCCTATGTTTCTTCCTTTCCCAGGTGGAGGCCAAGAGAGTACAAGCCAATGTGGAAAACCAGATCCTGATGATGGCATCAGAC
The DNA here is from genome assembly GCF_015237465.2 of Chelonia mydas. NCBI lineage: Eukaryota > Metazoa > Chordata > Testudines > Cheloniidae > Chelonia > Chelonia mydas. The sequence continues at coordinate 14,533,115 of NC_051254.2, forward strand.
AGTCACAAACACAAAGGGAGGGTGATCTATCTCACGGTAAAACTGCTGCTTCCACTCTGAATACATTAGACTCAGCATGAACCAAATTATTTCCCAAACGGCAAACTGTCAGAGGGTCTTTAATATGGTGGATCTTAAAACAAGAGCCACTGTATCACATGAGATCCAGAGATTTGGGGGGGTGGGTCTCTACCCTCAGAGGTACCTAGTATTAGGGTCTCTCCCTGTAACTGAGCAATCAAAGAGACCCTCAATTCAATGGCATTTGTGTACATTACAGAAAATATTGGAAGATTTTCCAAGGAAGGAACAAAGTTACTCCTTTTTATTATTGTTCATTTGTATCACCCCGTAGCCCCAACAGTGGCCCATGATCCACTGTACTAGGGCCTGTACAAACACAACCAAAAGACCGTCCCCCGTCCCAAGGAGCTTACAAGGCAGGATCCTCAAGGGGGTCAGATTCCGATCCCCTAACATGCTGAGGAGCCGTGGGAGCGATCCCCTTGCAGAGTGAGCTACTACTCAGCATGAGCTAGGGTCAGCAGAATCTGCCCAAAGGTACTTTAACTATCCTTGTGGGGCAGAGGCCTTTTCCTCTTGTTATCCTATTTACTGAGCCAATAGCCCAGAACCTGCTCAGAGAGAGCGAGGGAGGCCCTTTTTGGGAGAGCATCAGCACATCAGGTCTTGAATCCATGTGCGTTACAAAGAGCAGTGACTGGAGTGCGTGTGTGTGTGTGTCTCCTTCCCACCCAGAAAGTGGTCAAGAATTCAAGAGACGAGGTGAACCAAAGCTTTGCAGAGATTATAAAGGAGATCAAACGAATGCAGGTGAAGGTGTTGGAGTTTTTGGACAAGGAGGAGAGAGCAGCCCTGATCCATCTGGGGAATTCCATTCAGCAAAAGCAAGGGAAGCTTGCTGACCTCAACAAGCAGAACCTCTGGCTGACAGACCTCCTTGACAATGCAAGTGACCAACAGTTCCTGCAGGTAGAGTTCACCCCTCCAACCTGTGACCACAGTAAACTGCACCCATCAGTATGGCCCAGTTGTCCTTGTGTAAGAGGTCTGGCCTGATGCTTAGCATCCACATCATCAACCACTGCCCCCTGCAGTTACTTCAGCTACAGGCAAGAAGTACAGTAGTGGTGAATTTCCTATACCAACTTTTGGTGAGTAGAGGCTATGGCTAGAGTAGCTGAGAAGGGTCTCACAGACCGCTTTTCTGGGTCATTCCTTACAGCACCTTCTGCAGGGAGAAGCTGGGGTGGGATTCCCAGCTTGAGGATACACAGGGCAGCTTGAAGAGCGCTGGCATGCTAATAAAGTCCCGCCACCCTGAGTACACACCTAGGGTCGCAGATCGGCACGTAAACAGAACGCCCATCCCTGCCACTCATGCTGCCCCAACTACGCTCTAGTTGTAGCCTGCTAGATCAAGGAGAGCTAGCACAAGTACACCTCTGAGCGAGAATCACACCCCCACCTCCAGGTGCAGATGTACTCTCAGATTAGAGTAGTTGTGAACACCCTGTAGCCATCACTACTGCACCGATTTTTATTGATCATTTTCACTTTATCAGCCTAGGAAACAGAACCATGGGGACCAGGAACATAAGGGGGAATATTATGGCATGCAACCGTTATTCATTATAATCACAAACTAACAGTTACAGTATCATCTTTGCCCTCTGATTGATGTGAAGGGGTAAAATAAACTTCAAATGCAGAAGATCGTCTATTTGCATTTGCTTTATTTTAGCTAAAGGCTGACAGATTATTATACTGAGAGTCTTTAAATCAAGACTGGGATAGCTTTCTAGAAGAGATGCTGTTGCTCAAACAGAAGGTGGGGGCATGAGGCAGAAATTACTGGGCAAGGTTCTTTGCCCTGTGTTATGCAAGAGGTCAGACTAGACACCAGAGATGCCCCTTAATCATAGAATATCAGGGTTGGAAGGGACCTCAGGAGGTCTAGTCCAACCCCCTGCTCAAATCAGGACCAATCCCAATTTTTGCCCCAGATCGCTAAGTGGCCCCCTCGAGGATTGAACTCAGAATCCTGGGTTTAGCAGGCTAATGCTCAGACCACTAAGCTATCCCTCCCCCACTTCTGACTTTAATCTGTGAATCTATTATTAGAGAAGCACCTAGAAGCCCTATCCAAGATGGGAGTCATCGTACAGGACCTAGCACCCCAGACACATAGAAAGTGACAGCCCCTGCCACAGAAAACTTACAGTCCAAATAGTCTCGGAGTTATCCCCATTTTACAGATGGGAAACCAAGGCATGGAGAGTGTAAATGACTTGACCAAGTTCACACAGAGGCTGTGGTACAGCAGAGATTGAACCCAAAACTCTGGAGTCCAAGGATGCAAAATATTTAATTCATTACTAAACGTGTTTAAGATTAGCAGGTTCTGGTCTGGCCAAGAGAAAGACAGGAAACCAATACAAATCATCCCAGTTGCTCTGCAAAAACATGGTTCTGTCTGATTGATGAAGGTAGGGACAAGAAAAACACACTGAATATATTTTACTGCAGGCTTTATATGGAAATCAACAGATGGGAATCTTCTAATTCAAACATTTATGAGGAATATTATGCACTCAAAAGCTAAGCCGCGTCATGCTGGGTAAACATCTGCCTGGTTCTGAATTTAATAGGGTACAAAGTAGGGGGAATTTTTTCCCACAACTCCATTTGAAGTTTTGGAACCCTCCTACAATCAAAGCAACATGACCATAACCACCTTGAGACTGAATGAGCCAAAAAGCCAGCCCTGTGGCTAGTGTAAATCAACATAGCCCCCCCCCACCCCCCTCTGAAGCTAACAGTGAGGCCAAATTTCCCAAATTGAAAGAGGCTTAAAACTCACTTTGTTTTTAAAAAACCTCTTTAGCTTTGGAAATAAATCATCCAGTGAGATGGTAACAAATTGGACCATCACAGTAGCCACACAGAGCTGTTAAATATTCTTTCTTGCATATGCTACTAATCCTTGCTTTAAGCGCAACTGTTTGTTTTTTCTGGACTGCATGCTTCTGTTCTGAGGCAGCAGGGAACTTTTCTTAACACCAAAAAAAGAAGTCAACGTTTCAGTGAAATCCAAGAGGATTTACTTGGATAACAAAGACTCCAGCAAAATGGAGGAAAGGATCTTGTCTGGCCGTTCGAGTGGCTATAAAGTCTGTTATTTCATCCAAACAAGTGCTTCAGAAAGGGGCAATTCCACCCTGTGCCGCGGCCTGTGCACTACTTAAACCCTATTTTGAGGGCATAAGGGGAACTTAAGTGGTGCATAGGCTGCAGAGTAGGTCTCTGCACTGAGGCAAATGTCACCCAGCTCAGGGTGCTGGAACAATGTGTATAGTGGGGGTGCCGAGAGCCATTGAACCAAACTGTAAACCCTGTATATGATGGAAACCACTTCAAGCCAGGGGGTCCTCTTGACATGTACCCCTTCATACATACACTCTGGATCCTTCCTCAGAGCGGATTGGTGAGAGGGCTGAGTTAGAAAAATTCATTATGGGCCAGATTCCAGTGCGCTTACCCCAGTTTAGGGTCTCCTTACTCTCCAAGAAGTCCCTTTCACTCTGTGGAGTCCATGGAAGGAAGGGGATCAGATCTCGTCCCGTGGCCTGTTTTCCATGAACGCTGAGGAGGTTTTTTTTTTAAAAAAAAGGTTTCTGTCCTGCTAGGAATTCCCAAACCTCAAGAAGTTGGGAGCCTGCACTGAACCCGTCGTCAGTCTGAAGTGCGAGGAGAGCTCGAGCTTTGTCAGCCTTAGACAGACTCTGGGTGACCTGAAGGCTCAGCTAGCGATGGTTGGCCTCTGCTTCATCAATAAAATCCTCATGAAAGGTGAGTGAGCTTCTTCCGTTGAGATCTGAATGCTTTTCTCCTAAAGGGGGCATTTTCTGTGCAATGCATTCCCAGGTTCCAGTTCCTTTGGATGCCTAGGAAAACATCCTGCTTACTGATCTCCCTGTACAGAGTCCTGGCCATGGCATATATATTTTTAGTGGCTCAAACAGGGAATACCCCACCCTCACCAGGTTTTCAGTGGGGAATTCTGTTTTACCATGGACTATAGACCAGGTGGGGACTCCAAAATATCCCCTGCCTCTCCGGTCTAGGGTGGTCACCATTTCCTCCCTTGAACTCCTCCTCCTCCTCTCATGAATGGCTGTGAACTTATATCTGGCTGGTCTAGACAATAGGTCGGTTGACTCCCTCGATGCTGCTTTGCAGAGCATTCAGAGATTGCATCTATGGATCTAGCGCCACCAGCCTTCTATTGGGAGCCCAAGTAGAGACCCTTTATGGAGCAAGAGACTGGAAGATACATCTGATGAATAGTTTCTTGAATTGCTTAGCTACCTAGTCACCCACTGGCTTTGAACAACTTTGTTCCTCATAATTTCATGTATCCAGTTTCAGGGGTACTAACCTCCCACTTCCGTCACACGGTTTTATTGAGGAACCTCCGAGCCTGTGAAGTCTCATCTCTGGGCTCTTGTTCCTACACTGAGTCCTATTGTCTCCTCCAGCTCACTTTCCCATTTAGTGCTCATGCTTTTGCCTGTAGAATGTGCTATCAGCCACCAGCGTCTTCCCATTAACTTCTCGATTGGGGCACTAGAAAAGGGGACTGGAGTCCACGGTGGGGACTCCCTCCTCTAGCTCCAGTCAGAACAGACTGTCCCTCCAGTTCAGTCACCAAGGACCAGACCCTTGACTGGCATAGGTCAGAAGAGCTCCATTCACTTCAATGGGTCTATGACAATTTCCACCACTACCTCTACATACCATCCTCCAGTGGCTATCAGCTAACCTGGGGGTAGCTGGTGTTTTCTCCAGCCTGGCCAGCCCTAGCTTTATCGATGCTTTGCTGGTATTCACTCCTGTTTATGCTTTACTGTTTCTAGTTCCCTTACCTGAAATATGCAAACAGAAAATAACAAAACTAACCTTTGACTGTTCCCAGCCACTTAAAACTGTGACCCGGGTACTTAAAGTATGAATCTCATTTCAGATAGCCAGCTGTGTATAAATCCTGCTGACTATGCCACTATGGCATTTTGGGATGCAATCAGACTGGTGAGGGGCTGTGTCACCCCACCCTGCAACTTTAGAGGCCTCTTAATGCTTTACTTCTGTAGCTCCCACCTGGGTAGCTCACCAACAGCCTGCCAGCATGCAGGTAAAACCCTGAGCGTGTGTGTGTGGCTGCAGCCTCTCTTCAGTCACATGCTGGCTTCCACCAGGCTTAGTTACCACTTGTAGGGGGACTCCACCACACTCCCAATCTCAGCCCTTCCCCAAAAATGTGTATTTTGTTCTGCACTGTCCAGTCCTCTCCTGGACAGTTCAGATAACAAAGGTTGGTTGTCCCTGTAAGGGACTAATATACAACAACTTGCCCCTTTTAAATGGAATTACCCACACTGGATTAATTTTGATTAAAGAACAAAAACGTTTCTTTAACTACAAAGAGGTAGACTTTGAGTACAAGTAATAAGGCATTAAAGGCAAAAATGGTTACAAGAAACAGATAAAACACTTCCTAGTACTAAACAGACTAGATGTGTTCAAGGTGAAGTTCTTACCACAGGTTCCCAGTATCACTGCTGACCAAATTTCAGGTCAGGATCTGCCCCCAAAGTCCACAGGCTGTTTCTTTTGCATTCTTAGGTTGAAAAGAGATGGATAGGGAGAGAACTTGGGGTATTTCTGCCCCTCATTTTTAGAGTACAGTCACCCTTTGAAATGCATTTCCCTGAGTGTGACCCCTAGATAAAGTTCTTTCCAGCTGAGCAAGGAGACATGGAGTCTTGGGGGTGGGAAGAGGTTCATGTGGTTCCTTCTGTCCCCTCTGTTTGCTGAGATTCAGATTTTCTTTGTGGTCTTCCTTTTTCCTCTCACTGTCTGAGGACTGTATACAGCATACATGCAAATTGAGGTAAATACACACCCCTGTGATTAAGACCTGCTTGACCAGTTTTATCTAATCGGGGCTATGTGAGTTTGAACACGTGCTTTAACATTATACAGGGGAGATTTCATACTTTTACACGCAATGTTGCTGCATACATTTCACCATGAGGTTACTGAGCATTGAGTGATTAGTTTTCAAATGATACCTCAAGGCATATTTTGTGCAAAGATTTTTACAGTACTGTGTAGGATATGAATACAGAGGTGCACCCAGTCAGGGTCACACATGAGAGGGATGGATTAATTTCACAAGGCTTCAGTTTGAATACACATCCAAAGTCAGGTACTTTGTCCAAGCTCCTATTGCTAGAAATCGCAGGAGAACAGACTTAAAAGGTTTCTGACCAGGCTGGGAAATACTGTAAGAACAGCTTCTCTTGTGGTGTTTCTGGGTCCAGCTCTGGCCAGGAGCTCACACATGCAGAGATGTGTCAAAATGGGCCAGTTACCTTAACTGAACATTTTCCAGCCTGTAGAACACTTCACTTTGGGAGAGGGATAAAGGTCCCCAGTGAAAGGTGGTGGCTTTTTGCCCCCACCCCACCCATCTGATCCAAAGCTCACACATCCACCTGCACTTCCCAAGCAGCGTAAGCCCCTGCTGTGTCTCTTTCATCTTACAGGAATAACAATGCAACCCTATGAGGTGATACCAGCAGATATGGACAGGAAGAGCCTCCTGAAATGTAGGTGTTGGTACCACATTTGTCCTTTTCCCCAGTCTTCTTTTTCTGGCTTCTGGGGAGGGTGCAGGGTAACTGCTCGAGTTGAGGGTGTCCTCAACTGAGGGAGCTCAACAAGCTGAAGTTGCCACAGTTTGACACAAGACTGAGCAGACCAGCCAAAGATGCAGCAAAATGTTTATTGCGAGAACAATGTGAGTTGTGCGGAGCAGACGTGGGCCACTTTGGCTAGTGCAGCAGAACTGTAGACACAACGGCCATCTGCAGGGCAACAGACTAATGGCCGTGTGTCGTGTGATCTCCATATGTAGCTGGTGCCGTACAAACGGGACTGAAAAGTCCCTGCCCCAAAGAGCTTGTAATCGAAAGGCCTGAACCCGGCACTGCTGGAAATGGGAGTTTTGCTGTTATTTAAACAAGGGCAGGATTGGCCCTTAATGGAGAGAACGCTTCTCATTGAAAAGAAAGCATTGTTTCGTGGGAAGAGAATGGGAGTCAGGAGGTCGGGGGTTTGTTCCCAGCTCTGACACCGACTCTTTGGGGTGACCCTGGGTAGACCCCAGTGTCAGCTTCACCCATTTGGACCATGGCCATTACCTACTTCACAGGGAGGTTTTCAGGCTTCTTTAGTAAAGATTTCGTGAAGTGCTTGGGGCTCTTCAGATGAAAGACTCTATAGAAGTGCCAAGTAATATTAAAGTGACACTTTGGATAGATAGTAGGGGGATAGGCTATGTGTGTGTGTATGAACTTCATAGACATGAGGCTTTTGATTTGGATGAAAGCCTCATGTCTATGAAGTTCATACACACACATATAGCCCATCCCCCTAATATCTATCCAAAGTGTCACTTTTAATATGAGCGAAAGTCATGGTGTGCCATTCAGTCTAATGAGAACAGAGGATCTCTAACCACTTACTTGAACACAGTACGATGCCTGGTGCCTGCTTCCACACAGTTCCTACGGGAAATTCATTGGCAAACCAGCAATAAAGAACCTCTCTATGTAGGGAGCTTTACTAGCAGGCACATGGCCAGAATATCTGCCTCTATGCAGCCACCCCCTAGCTGCAGAACCTCCAAGACACCAGGTGGTGCTGGGGTGTTTCGAAGCTATAAACAGCTATACTACAGGGTTGCAATAGTCCATAGAGGTTGTTGCAGCTCGAGTTTAGAGCTGCCTTGGCTCATACTATGACAGGGGCCAAAGAAGCCCTCACCATTACCGGAATCAATTCTACCCTATGTCCGTCAAAGCAGGAAATGCATAGGCGTCTTTCCAATCAGTTTACTAGTTGCATCTTGTTTAAACAATTTCAGACTAAAGCAAAGGTTGCCTGACCTGTAGTTTTACTGTTGATATCAGGAGAGATTTCAGTGTAGACCCAGAGGATGCCATCAGGTCAGGTTTAACGCAAAATTTAGGTTTAGTAAAAAAAAATTAAGAAAAATGAGTTTTACAGAAACTCAAGACCAAAAGCCATGTTTCTATGGATTTGTTTGGAAATTCTAATGGAAACAGGTTCCCTGGTTCTTGAAACCTAAGTGCCAAGGCATTCTGGGATAAAACCAAGCTTGAAATAGACTAGGAGCTGACTGAACAAAAGTGAAATTGACAACTATCTAAGCTGAGAGAAATGCAAAAAATAAAATGAATATAGTAACAGGTGAGTTAGATTTTTTAAATTATTTCAGTTGTAATAATCTAAAGTTTGTGTAGTATAAATCAGGTGTATTTTTAAAAAAACTAACAATATTCCTTTAATCGTTAGTGTATTTTTGATGAGAGATCATGTTGTTAACAGTATGGGTCTGCTTTTGAAATATTATCTCTAATTTTGCAGACACAATTGTCTGTTTGTGGTTTTTTTCAACTGCAACTAATTGCAGGCACAAGTGATAAGATTCAGTAGCCTAAGTACTTGATTTGTGGGCACAATGAAGTAACTGGATCTAGTCTAACATTTGCAACTGCAATTAATTGTAGGTCTAAACTGTGCTTGCAGAATTACAGGCTGGATTCAGGCTCATAAAAAAAAAGTATTCCTTTATATTCAGAATAGAGCAAAGCCAGGTAGCTCTGCCTAGTTTTAAGAATACCTGAGCAAGTACTTTAAAAAAAAAACAACTCATTTCTACTTAGTACTAGGATTTTGTGTTCTGTATCTGTCCTGAATTGGATCTACCATGTCTTAATAGAAAGGAGTTAAGAGGAAAAGTGATATGAAATAATCTTAGTATTGGTTACAAATTTAAAGTTAGCTATTGCACAAAAGAGAATTTAAGACTAAAGTTAGTTTTGAGACCAATTATTTTTCCTATACAAACCCTAAAGTGAAGGGAAATGTTTTAAGTTTCTTAATTATCAAAAGGGTTTTGTTTGAATTAAAATTTTCTCCAACAACCCAAACCCTGCAGCACTATACTGGAGAGTGAAACTGACTAGAATTATTTTCATTGGCTGAATTAGAAGCAAAAAGTTAGCCCACAGCATAAATAATGAAAAGTTCTGGGTGGGAGTTGTCTTTGGAGGGAAAAGAAAAAAAAACCTAAGCCCAATTTTGCGTCTGGCTTCAGAAAAGGACTGGGCCCTATATGCATAACTTCTTGATTAGAGAGACAAGGTAGAAGGGGGTCTTATCTTATAGGACTTTTAAATTATTATGTTATGAAGAGACAACTGCGATAGTTAAAGCTGCTGTATCCATTCTACACCCCTATTTATATAGTTATTCAGAACTTCTTGAAACGCTCTCCTTTCAAGCTAAATTAAATTTTAAAAAAAAGATTGTTTTGGCTTCAAGATCCATTTTTGTTCAAAAAAATCAGATTGGCTTGTTGGCGTACCAGGAGAGTGGGGAAAATATACTTATTAAAAATAATCTTGCAGGTTTCTGAAGCCACTCTACAGCCAAAATAGCTCAGGATAGAAACTGAGCTTTGCTATGTCAACAGTCCTCAATGAGAAGAGTCCAAGTGCTTCAGTGAAAACTGGGCTTATTTTGACTGAAAAATAAAAAAAATAAAAAATGTACTGTGCATGTGAGCCAGGACATCTTACAGAGGGGGGTTAACTAGGCTAATGATGGACCTGACCACATCCCCATTGACTTGAATGGGAGCAGGATCAGACCCCGAGTGATGTTCTGGAAGGCTGCAAGCCCCATGTACATCACGTGGGGCTAAGCTAGCAGAAGAGCGAACAGCATGCTGAAGGTGTGGCAAGCTCAGGGAGAGCTGCCACTCACCTTTTAAGGGTCACAGGTGGGACACCTGCTGTAATTCACTCTAGGAATTGGAAGGAGAAGTGTTGTTGTCTCCCATACACCAGTTAAGTTGCACAGTAGAGAAGCTTCCCCCTAAATTACCTGGGATAGGGTGTTCCTAGAGGTGTCTAGCCAAATAATTTCATATTATGGAATTTACACTTGTTACAACCAATTTGTAGGCCAACAGAGAGTTTCAAACGTTCTGGAGAGGAAAGTGGCTTTGTTTTACTGGGGGGTTTCCTCTTCCCTCTCTTCTCCCCCTCACTGTTTTTTTTTATTTTAATAAAAGCCAAGGAGGAGACAATTAAGGCTGCACAGTTAAATATTTGGAAGACAGGACAGGCCAGAGTTACGGTTGTAGACGCAACTTTGACTCCTCTCCCTTGCAGTGTACTACACGTATGTGATCATATGTTATTTCTCAGATACAGTATTACACCATGTGGGTTTTTTCCTTTAACTTTAGATACACATGACATTTCCTTGCAAAAAAGCACACTTTTACCTACACAGCATATTACATTTTAAGAGCGCAGGACAGAAGAGTAATAAAAAATGTTCATAGTATTATTTGTATGATTATAGCACCTAGGAGCCCTAGTCATGGGCCAGGTCCCCATTGTGTTTCCCACTGTATGAACCGAACAAAAAGAACAGTCCTACCTCTTTGGAGCTTACAATCTAAGCATAAGGTAAGAGAAGAGGTGGATACAGACAGGGGAGCACAAGGAAAAGAGACCATACACTATGACCTACATGGACCACTTGAATTTGCAGCTAAGGCTCTGATCTGGAGCTCCATATAGTGCTTGCTCTTTCAGGCTACTTCTGTGCCAGAAGGGAAGCTTGTACCTGTCTCAAGCAGTAGTATGTTTTTAAATACTGACAGGATGCTCAGTGCTGTCTAGGACACGAGCAGCAGCCCTTGTGGCTTTCTCTCATTCACACCAGGGAAAACTCAGGCGTTAACAGCACTGAAGTCAGAGTAACCCTGGGGTAATGCCAGTGTAGGTGAGATGAAATCTGCCATAGTCCTTCCCAGAGTAACTTGGGCATGTATTGGATTTTTTTTAGTGCATTACATGACCACCACTTCTCTTACCACTAGCGGCAAATCCTCTCTGTGGAGAGAGGAAACAGCCCCTTGCCACTTTCATGGTAGGAATAGCTAATATCAGTCCCTTCATCATAGTGTTCCCCACCCTTCTGGTCTGGGAACAGAACTAGACTGAGCAGGACACAGTTTGATGCCTCCCTCCCCACACCTGTCAGGAGTGGATTCACTTTGGCTGTATCTCCTTTTGCCTCCTGTGAAACAGACTACTGCAATCTGAACTTCGATCCCAACACCGCCAGCGAGGAGCTCTTGCTGTTCAAGGAGACCCACTCCGTGCTGAACATGGGCATCCTGATGGAGTCTTTCTTCGGGTCCTGCCAGGGATTCAACCACTGGCCACAGGTCTTGTGTACCCGCAGCTTGTGTGAGGGCTGCCATTACTGGGAAGTCGAGGTCTCAGACTCATGGGTCTGCTTGGGAGCAACCTACAGTTATATGCACAAGACTGGGAAGAGCTGTATCTTTTACCTGATTGGCCGGAACAATACCTCCTGGTGCTTGGAGTGGGACTCCTTGAAGTTCTCCGTCTGGCACAACAACATCCAAACCGTGGTGAAGGGCAGCTATTACAAGATCATCGGCGTCTTCCTGGACTATGCTGCTGGCTCCCTGACTTTCTATGGTGTCACCAACACCATGAACCTCATCTACCGCTTCCTGACCACATTCACAGAGCCACTGTATCCTGCAGTCATGGTGAGCAGCGGCGGCTCCATTACCTTGAAGCAGCATCCATTACCTTGAAGCAGTAAGGGCAGACTTGCTCCCTGTAGCCCACAAGGGCTCTTTGTTGCTAATAAAATTCACTTCTACCTTAGGCTGCAGAGGTAGGTTTTTTTAATTGCTTGGCTACAGGTAAAAAAGCAGGTGATGCAAAATGGTGTTTACACTTGATATTCCCCTGGGAGAAGTTTGTTCACTACTCAGGGTCATCTGGAGGTGACGGGACTATCATCCACCTGTTTACACCAGCCTTTCCTTTATGCACCATTTCTCCCTGGTGTTCCATTACCTTTGTAATTCTGAAGAGGCTGGGAACCAAGACTCCTGGATTTTATTGCTTGTTCTTCCACTGACTCACTGTGTGACATTGAGCAAGTCATGTAACCTTTCTGTGCCTCATTTCTCCCCTGCCCTCCCATCTGTAAAAACAGTGACACATGTGTGTTTTGCAAGGAGGTAGCAAGGCTTCTTCAGGTAGGCCAAGATTTTCAAGTGACTAGTGATTTGGGGTGCCACAACAAGTGACACCTTAATGAGGCCTGATTTTCAGAAAGCACCCACCTTAACAAAACCAGGTGTAACACCAACAGACCCTGGTGGGTGGGATTGAACCAGGGATCTCTGGAGCTTAGTGCATGAGCCTCTACAGCATGAGCTAAAAGCAAGCTGGTTGTTTGCTAAGGCTGTAGAGCAGACTCATTTTCTCTCTCTAAGTGGTCTCAGTGCCACTCAATGGGACAGAACACCACACCCACAAGATGTGTGGGTTACAATGGCTCCTTTTAGGGGCCTAAAGTTGAGTGTGCTAAAAATTGAGGCAGGTGAAATTTTGGTACTTTTGGAAACCTTAGCCCAGGGCTTACGAAGGCTTTTCAGATGCAAGATGCTCCAGAAGAGTCATTTTATCTTCATAAATTTTTCCTCCCGTTACATTGATTCAGCAAAATACCAGATTCAACAAAAGATGTCAGTTAAGTACAAGCTTGCAAGGCAGCATGGAGCAAACCACTTGACAGCAAATACCTGCAAGTCAGAACAAAGAAAGACAGGGACCAAAATCCATTTGTGAAGCCTCTTCCTGTGTAATTTACCTGCTGTATTGTTCCCAAACTCACTGTTACTTAACTCTGGTATATATTCAGTGCCTTGCAGTATGGGTTTATCATCTGGCGTCAAACGTGCTGACCACACTGGGTGAAATCCTAACTCCAAGTGTCAAAACTCCTAGTGACTTCAGTGGAACCAGGATTTCACTCAATTTCCAGGTTGCATTCAACATGTCTGAACAGAGGTTGTCCAAGTCAGGAGTGGGGTGGGGTCTGGGGGCCCTAAGGCAGGTGTCCCCTTTCAAACACAACAGATTTTTTTCCAGTAGAAGGATATCCTTCATTTTGACAACTCATTTCTGAAGAACTCTCATCCAAATCTCTCGGGGGTTGGACTAGATGACCTCCTGAGGTCCCTTCCAACCCTGATATTCTATGATTCTATGAAATGCCCAGGAGTACCAATGGGCCATATCCTCAGCTGCTATAAATTTGAGTTAGTTCCACTGAAGTCAATAGACCTACACAGATTTACACCAGCTATGGATCGGACCCAGAATCTTTTGCTTTTCTTTCAAGTAACTGAATGAATATTGTATACTGGTAATGAGGTTGCCTTCTGCATACAAGGTGATTTTACATTTTCCACTACTGTGGTCTCTCCCTGGTATTCCAGGGTTCCCTCTAATCTTGTATGCCAGAAGTTTTATCACCAGGACAAATAACAGGGCTAGTCAGATCCTGCTGTACCCCTTTGAACTGGTGGAAGGTGTCAATGAGTGTGCTGGTGTCATCTGTTTGTGTGCTGACTAAAGAGCCTAGGAAATCTAGTCTACCTTCCAGCCAATGCAAAATTGTTCCCTATTAGGCATTTAATGTTTTTGTTAAGCCAAGATTGAAATATCCCAAGGGGCAGCATTTCCAGCACCATCACATCTCTTGGGAAATTATTCCATATGCCAACTGATCTATCAAAGTATTTCCCATTGTTCACCCTAGATTTTCCCTTTCTTAATATTAACCCATTATTCCAAGTTGTGCTCCCTTTTTACTAGCCTACACAATTTCTCTCCCTCCTTGCGGCTGGATTCTGTGTTCCATTAAGGATTCTCTGCACTCATCTGGAGATATAAATGTAGCCTTAGACCTGGCCACTGGAGGATTGCTGGTTCTGCACCTAAGCTACTTGCCCACTCTGTCTTAAGTGACAGAGGTTCCTCTCAACCTGGTCAAACGCCTTCTTTAGCATCTAAAAATAGAATGAGGGCTTGAGTGAGATTCAAGGGGGCTGAACAGATAGATAAAACATATCAAGTGATCAGAAGAGCTTCTTCCTCCAAAGAACCTCACCTAGTTCCCTATCCACAGCCTCAGTGAGAAGGCCATCTTATTTCATAGCCAAAATTTGTGTTCATGTTTTTTTTGCATCTATATTCAGCAGGGAAAGTCAGCCATTAGGAAGCACACTCAAGCCAGGTTTTCCTCTCTGTACTGTGGTAGTAGTTCAATTTGCCCTGCAGTCTTTGGCAATCTTCCACCAATGTGTGTCTCATTAAAAACCTCAAGAGAAATGGAGAAAACAGCATGTCAGTTTGTTTCTTCCCAAAAGCAGCGGGTTGAATCCTTCAGTCAGTTGTCCCCATGTGGTCCCGCTGACTTCAGTGGGGATTGAACTAGCGTAACTTACAGCAGAATGAAGTGCCACATCTTTTGGCTAGCTTTAAAGGCTCCTCTGTGGTCTTTAACCAATAGTCAGCTGGCCCCTGTACTGGTTAGATTAGCTTTTCACCAGACCTATGTCACCATGGCCTCCTAACAGGCACATTCAAGTTAACTTCAAAGATCTTTTGAATGTTAATTGTTCCTTTGTTGGCAGCGAGTGCAGGCAGTTTGCTTCGGATGACAGCACTGGCTGCATCCCAGTGAAGCTCTGTGGCTGTCTCCCAAGGCAGTTCTATGGCTGCTTTGCAAAGCCGGCCTGAGTTAATAGTCTCATTATCCCGGACGTACTCTTCAGGCACTTTAAAAGAAAATGTTTTCTCATTTCTCTCTGCACCCCCATCCCACCTACCTCAGGCTATTTTGCCTCCCATTTTCACAAGCCAAGTAGGACATGGTCTAATCAGTACTTGGAAGGAAGTTCCAGCACTGCAGGAAATGATGCTGGGAATTCAGCGGGCAGCATTCTGCATTGGTACTGAGCCAGTGCATCTGCCTGGCTACAGGAGAGCACTGTGTTACTGGAGGGGGTAATCTTGCAGGTGCAGCATTGCACCAAATAGCACTAGATACAATTGTGAGAGTCGCTTTTCTTAGTGTCCCATCTGCTGGCATCGTGCGATTAGGAGAGAATCTCAGCTGTCATTTTTAAATGAAAAGTAAGTTTCCAACCCTCATTGTCATGGAGAAAAGCTGGAAAATGTGATTTTAAGGCACATAGAGGCTCAGAAATCAGAAGGGAAAATTGTAGTTAAGGAGCTGTCATGATCTTTGAACCAATCATGATTTTGGGGAGCCTGACTCATGGTTTTTGAATGCTTGGGGTGGGCGCAAATGCAGAGAAAACTCTCCTTCACAACATTGCTTCTACAGATCCTTCAGAGTGACGTCTGCTACTCAGTCACAAAACCCTTTCAAGTCAGTCAGAATTGCTGTATTAATTTAGATGGAATATATGGACCCGGAGAGCCAAAAGGTGTTAACATAACCCAGTCACTGTCCAACATCCAACAGTTTTAAACAAGGTTCAGGATTTGATATACGAAGACCTCAGCCTGCTTAGTGTCATGGCAAACATCATGAAAAGTCCCTTTAACCTTTCATTAAAGATACAGAAAAGGGGTGGGGGGGAAACTGTTAAAGCATTTGAAATGTAAAGTATTGAGTAAGGCTTTCATTTGAACAACGTCCCTTGTTCCCTTTAGCTGGAGGGAGTCTTTAGAAGGAAACCCCCCTTATTTGACCCTCTTTTACATGATATTAAAGGTGGTAATAACTAAATGTCTTTTGGGAGAAAAGAGAAATTAGTGAAAGATGGGCTGGAGCAGTCATTGTTATTAACATCCAATCTCATTTCCTAGGAGGCAAAACAAGACACACAGAAAGGGGAAAAAAAAACAGCAAAGACAGAAAATGCAGATTCTCTCTTTGGTGTTGACTTTCACTTGCAATCTCGCTTCTGGACAAACACAGGCACAGCACGCAGGGCTGGATTACCCAATAGGCAGACTAAGCACGTGCTTAGGGCACCAGCAAAGCAGGGGACACCAAAAAAAGATTTTTTTTTTGAAAAAAATTGATATTTGATATTTCAAAAAAAGCATTGAAGTAGTCATCATGGGAAAAATCAGAACTTTGTTAGACTTCCTTACACTCCACTACACACACTTCCCCCTTTTTTCTGTTCTCTTTTTATTATTTATCCCCACCTAAACCATGGGGCGTCCTACTAACGTAGATCGAAATAATGGGAGGAAATCAGATCCTGTCATCTATTGCAATAAATTTGTTTTATTACTGATAAATTTTGAAATTGATAAATAATGTTTTATTATTCTCCTGAGTTATACGTACTTGATTAGTTTTCTTTCATATTATATTATACATACACACACACACAAAAATAGTGTACATTGTGTAATTTCACGTCTCTACTTACTATGCTATAATTGATACACTTGAAGCTCATATGAAGAGGAGAGGTGAAGTGTACAAAGTAGTATCAAATAGATTTTCTTTTCTAAACAATATGGACTTATCTGACGAACAGTATTCACAAGGTTCCCAAAAGCTAGTTGACTCATACTCTGTTGACTTGAACATGAATCTCTGTGGAGAAGTACAGCAGTTCCACTATTATATGCACGCAAAGTTTAATCAAACAGGAAAAATGAAATTCAGTCACACTGATCTTCATGACACAATATTGAAAGACGGAATACAACGTGTATTTCCAAATGTAGAGATCGCACTACGTATTTTTCTAACACTGATGATTACTAACTGCTCCACAGAATGCTCTTTTTCTCAGCTGAAAAGAATAAAAAACCCTCAGAGAACAACAATGTGTCAGGACAGACTTGGTTCACTTTCCCTATTGTGTATGGAAGTGGACATGGTTCGTCGAGTCAGCTTCAATTAACTTATCCAGAATTTTGCAATCAGAAAATCTAGAAAGAAGCTATTTTAATTTCAGCATACATGTAAGTTTTATGTCATTTTGAAAAATAAAATTTTACAGTATAGTTATTGTTTTTATTTTGAATTACATATGGGGGGGGCACCATAATCTTTTCAGTGCTTAGGGCCTCTAAAGGTCTTAATCCGACTCTGACAGCACACAGTCTTGTCAGCTTGAGACCTGGCAAACTTGTACAAGCGTTGGGTGGTTTAGTGTAATACTTTTAGCTGCAGGCTTACTGCAATGTTGCAAATATGCAGTCTTGGCCAGCTAAGCCATACTTATTAAACGGAAGCAAAAGGAGAGAGATAGGAAAAAGAAATAAGGTGGGGAAGGAAAAGAACACGCGGGGGAGCGGGGAGAGCTGACAAAGCCTGGCATCCCAGAGGGCATTTGGGATTCACCTGAAGCCAGTGGAGGTAGTGATGGCCAGAGAGAGGGACTCAGATAACCAATCTGGTCTGGACAGCTCAGAATCAGGATGAAGAAGTCTTAAGGTTACAAGAGACGGGTGGCGGGTGAAACTCACTCCAGGAGCCACTTTTTCGCCATATCTTTCTTTAAGGACCCCAAAAGGGAGCGATAGGTGGAATTATTTTATCCACCACCAATTAGGCCTAATTTCCAATGGCCATAACCTATAACAAATGTTGAGGGGGTATGATGACATTTTTATGAACTTTCACTCAAACTCACCATTAGGGTAAATGTGTAGGCCCAGTTATCACAACAGAAGCCAGGGATGCACACAGGTATCCTTTGTATCCAGCATTCTGCAACTTGGAATCTAGAAGCCTCCTTCCCTCCACCTATCACTTAGTTCTTCTCTAACGCCAGCTACACACATACGGAGGTAAAAAAGTGGACCTTTCTTTCCGACCACCTGTGCTTGTCAAATATCCCATGGCTCTTTTGATAGGAGTACAGGTATCTTAACTAAAATTGCAACTGGGATAATTCTG
Organism: Chelonia mydas; assembly: GCF_015237465.2. NCBI lineage: Eukaryota > Metazoa > Chordata > Testudines > Cheloniidae > Chelonia > Chelonia mydas. The sequence goes on from NC_051254.2 coordinate 14,551,106, forward strand.
CTAAGCAGTTTCATTAGGATATCGCATCCTCCACTTCCTGTCCAGAAGTGTTGTGTGGTTTTTGCTGTGCCCTGTTAAACAGCTGCCTTATTCCACCCCAGAGGAGACTGCATTTCAATGGTCGGTTGATATGATGCTTTTGTACACGCAGTTCATAAAGTGATTTTGGAATAAGAAGGATGAGGTATGATTTATTTCCTTGATTTTTTAAAAAATAAGTAATTGAACAAATTGTTTCATCACTGGATTCCATTTCTCCAAGGAGAGTTTACTAATGTAGGCCACTGGCACAATTTCACCAGTTTCTCTCTAAAGCCATCTGTGATTAGACTACACATCAGTTCTGGAATAGGCACTATCTCAAAATAAACTATTGATCCTAAATGGGGGTTCCTCTAAGCCCCAAAGTAGTTGTTTAATCATGCCTCTTGCTAGGAGTGGTTAAGTAGGTTCAGAACAGGATTTAACAACTCTATAAATCACACACTCCTACCATATTTTAATCAGGTTGCCATCTACATGTGCACAGTAAAAATGTTTAACTAATAACTCCGTCACTCACACACAAATCAAGTTAGTTTAAGGTGTGATTTGTGTACAGCATTGTACAGCAGGCCCCAGTGATCACAACACAGGACTGGGAGTCAGGAGAGCTGCGTTCTATTCTTGGCTTCACCACGGACTCACTGGGTGAGGTTGCACAAGCCAGTTGACGATAATAATACGTATCCACCCCAGAAGAGTGTTGTACTGTTTCATTAGCATTTGTGAAGTGTTTTGAGATCTCAGAATGGGAAGGCACCAGAGAAGGGCAGAGCATTATTACACGGTGATTTAACACTCAACCTCAAAGCTAGCCACTCCTTCAGACAACTTTACAGTTCTTCTCAGTTTACACGCGCTTGAGTGTGCATGCAGCATATTTTACACATATGGTTGTGTCAAGGTTCCTTCCCCACTCTGAACTCTAGGGTACAGATGTGGGTACCCGCATGAAAGACCCCCTAAGCTTATTTCTACCAGCTTAGGTTAAAAGCTTCCCCAAGGAACAAACACTTTGCCCTTGGACTAGAGTATGCTGCCACCACCAAGTGCTTTAACAAAGAACCAGGGAAAAGGACCACTTGGAGTTCCTCTTCCCCCAACTATCCCCCCAAGCCCTTATACCCCCTTTCCTGGGGAGGCTTGAGAATAAACAAATTGAGCACAGACCAGCTTGGGTTTCTTAGGACCCTAAAAAAACCAATCAGATTCTTAAAAAAAAACAGAACTTTATTAGAAGAACAAAACAAAGATAAAAGAAACACTCTGTAAGATTAGAATGGAAGATAATCTCACAGGCAGGCAGATTCAAAAAAGAGAATCCCTCTAGGTAAAACCTTAAGTTACAAAAAGACACAAACAGGAATACACATTCTCTCCAGCACAGTGAATTTACAAGCCAAAACAAAGAAAACCTAACACATTTTCTAGCTAGAATGCGTACTAACTTTACAGGAGTTGGAGGGCTTGCATCCTTGATCTATTCCCGGCAAAGGTATCACACAGACAGACAAAAGCCTCCCCCCCACACTCTTCCAGATTTGAAAGTATCTTGTCCCCTCATTGGTCATTTTGGTCAGGTGCCAGCGTGGTTACCTTAGCTTCTTAACCCTTTACAGGTGAAAGGATTTTGCCTCTGGCCAGGAGGGATTTTATAGCACTGTATACAGAAAGGTGGTTACTCTTCCCTTTATATTTCTGACAGGTTGTATAAAATATCCTTTCATTACACACATGCTTAGAGGCAGGGTTATGGCAGAATGTTGTGAGGTGTATGGCCAGACAGGTTTACACACTTGTATGTTTGTGTTTTGTAACATAATATCCCTCCCTCTACTGTTTAACTGGGTGTCTTCTGCTTTCTTTTTAATGTCTCTCCTTCCATACCTCTCCCCTTCCTCTCCATACATTATGTTCTTTACTCTCAAAAATGTTCTCTCCATAGCTACCCTCCCCCAGTCTTTCCTTCCCTCACCTTCCCCTGTTCCATCAATTGCTTTCCACCTTCCTGCAATTTCATCCTTCTCTAGCAGAAGACTTCAGTTTCTCCCTCAAGGTCTCCTACCTGTCTTCTTCTCCCACACACTCTCCTCCCACCCCACATCCCAAGTTTCATGCTTGACTCTCATTTCTAGCTATCCACTTGCAGTAGACAGACGCTGAAGCACCCCACAGTCCCATATGCCTCTCCCCACATCAGCGCCAGGTTTTCAAGTGCCCTGTGTGACCACATGGGTCAAGCTTCCCCTAAAACCAGCTCTGCCAGAACTCTTTGCTACAGCAACTCCTGCTGGGGGGGGGGGGGGTGTTAGAACTGGAGTATTTGGGGGTGGAGTGGGGTGGGGCATCCATTGGGCATTCATGTGAGAAGGACCCTACAAAAGAAAAACTACTACATGCCACAAGGGGCCACAACAATGGTTCCCTTAACCCAGCCAGCAATATTGTTAATCTATCCAGCTATACTCTTAGCCCAGCAGAAGAATCTGTCCTATCTCGGGGCCTCTCCTTCTGCCCCTCCACCCCCATGAACATGATACAGTTCTGTGGTGACCTAGAATCCTATTTTCGACATCTCTGACTCAAGGAATATTTCCAACACACCTCTGAACAGCATACTAACCCACAGAGACCTTCCTACCAACACTACAAAAAGAAGGATTCTGGGTGGACTCCTCCTGAAGGTCGAAACAACAGACTGGACTTCTACATAGAGTGCTTCCACCGATGTGCATGGGCTGAAATTGTGGAAAAGCAACATCACTTACCCCATAACCTCAGCCATGCAGAACACAATGCCATCCACAGCCTCAGAAACAACTCTGACATCATAATCAAAGAGGCCAACAAAGGAGGGGCTGTCATCATCATGAATAGGTCAGAATATGAACAAGAGGCTGCTAGGCAGCTCTCCAACACCACTTTCTACAAGCCATTACCCTCTGATCCCACTGAGGGTTACCAAAAGGAATTACACCATCTGCTCAAGAAACTCCCTGAAAAAGCACAAGAACAAATCCGCACAGACACACCCCTAGAACCCCGAGAAGGGGTATTCTGTCTGCTACCCAAGATCCATAAACCTGGAAATCTTGGATGCCCCATCATCTCAGGCATTGGCACCCTGACAGCAGGATTGTCTAGCTATGTAGACTCCCTCCTCAGGCCCTATGCTACCAGCACTCCTAGCTATCTTCGAGACACCACCCACTTCCTGAGGAAACTACAATCCATTGGTGATCTTCCTGAAAACGCCATCCTAGCCACTATGAATGTAGAAGCCCTCTACACCAACATTCCACAAAAAGATGGACTACAAGCCATCAGGAACAGTATTCCTGATAATGTCACGGCAAACCTGGTGGCTGAACTTTGTGACTTTGTCCTCACCCATAACTATTTTACATTTGGGGACAATGTATACCTTCAAATCAGCGGCACTGCTATGGGTATCCGCATGGCCCCACAGTATGCCAACATTTTTATGGCTGACTTAGAACAACGCTTCCTCAGCTCTCGTCCCCTAATGCCCCTACTCTACTTGCGCTACATTGATGACATCTTCATCATCTGGACGCGTGGAAAAGAAGCCCTTGAGGAATTCCACCATGATTTCAACAATTTCCATCCCACCATCAACCTCAGCCTGGACCAGTCCACACAAGAGATCCACTTCCTGGACACTACAGTGCTAATAAGCAATGGTCACAACCACCACCCTATACCGGAAACCTACTGACTGCTATACTTACCTACATGCCTCCAGCTTTCATCCAGACCACACCACATGATCATTTGTCCACAGCCAAGCTCTACGATACAACTGCATTTGCTCCAACCCCTCAGACAGAGACAAACACCTACAAGATCTCTATCAAGCATTCTTACAACTACAATACCCACCTGCTGAAGTGAATAAACAGATTGACAGACCCAGAAGAGTACCCAGAAGTTACCTACTACAGGACAGGCCCAACAAAGAAAGTAACAGAACGCCACTAGCCGTCACCTTCAGCCCCCAACTAAAACCTCTCCAGCTGATCATCAAGGATCTACAACCTATCCTGAAGGACGACCCATCACTCTCACAGATCTTGGGAAACAGGCCAGTCCTTGCTTACAGACAGCCCCCCAACCTGAAACAAATACTTACCAGCAACCACACACCACACAACAAAAACACTAACCCAGGAACCTATCCTTGCAACAAAGCCCGTTGCCAACTGTGTCCACATATCTATTCAGGGGACACCATCATAGGGCCTAATCACATCAGCCACACTATCAGAGGCTCTTTCACCTGCACATCTACCAATGTGATATATACCATCATGTGCCAGCAATGCCCCTCTGCCATGTACATTGGCCAAACTGGACAGTCTCTACGTAAAAGAATAAATGGACACAAATCAGATGTCAGGAATTATAATATTCAAAAACCAGTTGGAGAACACTTCAGTCTCTCTGGTCACTCGACTACAGACCTAAAAGTTGCAATTCTTCAACAAAAAAACTTCAGAAACAGACTCCAGTGAGAGACTGCTGAATTGGAATTAATTTGCAAACTGGACACCATTAAATTAGGCTTGAATAAAGACTGGGAGTGGATGTGTCATTACACAAAGTAAAACTATTTCCCCATGTTTATTCCCCCCACACACACTGTTCCTCACATGTTCTTGTCAACTGCTGGAAATGGCCCACCTTGATTATCACTACAAAAGGGGTTTTTTTTCTCTCCTTCTGGTAATAGCTCACCTTACCTGATCACTCTTGTTACAGTGTGTATGGTAACACCCATCATTTCATGTTCTCTGTGTATATAAAATCTCCCCACTGTATTTTCCACTGCATGCATCCGACGAAGTGAGCTGTAGCTCACGAAAGCTTATGCTCAAATAAATTTGTTAGCCTCTAAGGTGCCACAAGTCCTCCTTTTCTTTTTGCGGATACAGACTAGGACGGCTGCTACTCTGAAACCTGTTTTGAGGAGAGGTGTCTAGTTACTGCAGCCCAGGAGCAGCCAGAAGTCATATCAGATTATACATCAAATTAGTGTTCTGTTGAGGAGTAAACAGATCAGTCCCAGGGGTGAGGACATGTAATTACAATGAATACCATGGTATCAAACTTCATCTCCCTTCAGTGCCATATCACCTCTGTGTCAGATAACCTGCAGCTCTGGCTTAGCACCTGGGACCAGATCCTCAAAAATATTTAGGTACCTAACTTCCAATGATTGCACAAATGATTTTAATGCGAACTAGGCACCAAAATAGTTTTGAGGACCTGAGTCTTGGTTTCTTCCTGACTCCCACCACCCCCACACTGCGATACTCTGCTCTAGGAGAAGGAGCAAGACTTTTTTTTTCTACCCAACATAAAGGTGTAAGCATTGGCACTAACTGCCACATGATATTACTGAAGAGTTTCAGACACACATGAATGAATTCAGCATCTGCAGCTGACGTAAAGTGAAATAGGCTGTCGATCCTCATGCTTCAGGGCATAAACGATTATCACCTGGGTTCAGGAAGACGTTTCTACTGATGACAGCATAGGGATTTTATATTCTCCTTTGAAACATACAGAAGCGGCTACTCTCAGAGACAGAGCACTGAAGTAGATTATACCTTGACCAGCTGCACGGTGTAGTGCAATACCACTTCATAATGGGTAGTTCATACAAATCTCACCATGCACAGCAGAGTAAACAATAGAATAAGATTGCAAAAGAGAGGACTCACCCCTGGCACCTCCTGGTTTTCCTGCTCTAGCACCCTTGGCCAGCAGTTGTTTTGGTCCTGTGGGAGTCTCTCTTCTCATAACTTGTTCCTCCCACCCAGTCACTTGTAGTTCCACGCCCTTCTGGGGTAACAGAACATCCAACAACAAAAATCCAAAGTCGTTACATCTGGTTCTCAGCTCCAACTCTTGGCTGCATGGGCCTGCTACCCTTTCCTCAGGGTTTAAACCATCCTCAGCCCTGTATTTTGGGGGGCTTCAGGCCACCTCGCTGGTGGGGAAACACAAACACACGCTCTATACTGGGTCCCAGTTCATGGGTCCTAGGATGGGCAGCCAAGGTCTGCTTTATCAGTCACTGTCTCTTTGGACACTTTTCTACTACCGGCCTTTCTTCCAGTCTTTTCCCCAGCTCCTTCCTGGACTCTTTGTAATAAGCAGCACCTCCTAAGGCTTCGCACCAGATGTCTGGCTCTTACCCTTGTGTCAGGGTCAGTCACAGGAGCATGCTCTAATCCAACATCTTCCTCCCTAGGCTTCTTCCTTTCCCTGCAGGAGCCTTTCTGTTCCCCACAGGCTGCTCTGTTACCAAAAGAATGGCTACAGAGTTTATCGCTTTCTTCCTATAGTCCTGGTCTGCTCCAGGCTTCCTCTCTTTATAGCTGCACCCAACTCTAACCCAGCTGGGGTTCATCTTTAATTAGGCCTGGCCCACCCTCCATGTGCAACAGGTGGATAAATTGGCCCCCCAAGCCCACCTCTATTAAGTAGACACCCCATCACAGAGGTGCTAGAGTAGGGTATTGGTTCTAAGGGACTTGTTTAGAGATATGGGAGCTGTATGGAGAGTTAGAAGCCTGGGATTTGGGAAAGAGGACACCTGGATCTTCAGATCACTTTAACACCCTCTAGTGAATGTTTTTGGGGAGACAGTCTCCAAAGTTCTCACTAAAAACACTGTTATTCCTGCTTCAAAGTAATCCTGAACAGGACCTCTGAATTCACAGCTCCTGTGACTGTAGCTTGTGGTTCCGGTCCTACTAGATCCAATGAGGTAGGTTGAAGAAATGTAAACAATTTGATCCCCTCCCAAGCAGATCTCAAGACTACCAAAAGATGCCTGTGAAAATCCCTACCAGATCTTGACATCCATCTCCCACTCAGTTCCCTCAGCTGGTTCTGTGAAATCCTCAACAGATCTGGACTTCTCCCACTGGATTCAGTCATCCTGCTTTGACCATCCCATTCCCCCCTAACCTGTGACACTATTGCTTGGATCTATGAACATGGCACTGGTCCAGTAGTATCTCCTGCAGATCTTGTACAACCCGTTGGGAATCAAAACAGCTCCTGATTGTTCCAGTTCACACCCTCCACTAGATGCTGTGTGAGCACACGGTGGATCTAATAATTTCCCCAAAACAGCCAGTTAATTTCCACCGGATCCCATGATATTCCTGGTTGAGGGAACCTTTTCCCAACAAAGCAATTTCATCCCCCACTGGCTCCCATGTGGTGCCCTGTGGATCTACCCCCTTCCCCAGAGCATCTGTGATCCTGATGAGATGAAATTACTTCTCAAAACAGCCAGTTAATTTCCACCGGATCCCATGATATTCCTGGTTGAGGGAACCTTTTCCCAACAAAGCAATTTCATCCCCCACTGGCTCCCATGTGGTGCCCTGTGGATCTACCCCCTTCCCCAGAGCATCTGTGATCCTGATGAGATGAAATTACTTCTCAAAACATCTAGTGTTCCCCTCCCCCCACTTAGTGATACCTACTGGACTAACAATTTCCCAAATCTACCCCCACTCCGCCCACAGTGGATCTAACCTTTCACCAAGACACCCAGTGCCCCTCTACCCCCAGATGCCGTGTAATCCCCAGTGGATCCAGTCCTCTCCCACTGGATGAACTCACCCGCCCCTGAACTTCCCCCTCTAGCCAGAGATGTGCCTGCCCTGAGCTGCTCCGTTGGCTTGCAACCGCCGTGTCTCCTCCCTAGCAGGGAGAAGGAGAGAAGCCAGGACGGCCCTTCCAGGAAGAGGACCGGAGGAAGGAGCAGGAGAGAGCCGCGGGTGCCCTCGGAGCGCTCCCCTCCTTCTTTCTCTCCCTCCCCGGGCTCTGGGTGGGAGTCACTCCGGATGGAGGGGCCCGTGTGAACAGGTAAGCGGAGCGGGCCGGGGAGGAAGGGGGCGGCCAGCCGCAGGAGAGCTCTGGGTCCTGCACAGCCAGAGAGCGGAAGGGAGCCCGGCTCGCAGGGCTGGGCGCTCCCCGAGGGGGCGGGGGTCTCACGGTTACCGTCCCGCCAACAAGCGGGCAGGGGCCCCGGCTGGGATCCCACTCCCCGGCGGGAGCCGGGCGGCTCAGCCCCAGCGCTCTGCGGTGCCTCGCTCCGGGGCGCCCGGGGCTGCGCTCAGTGACCCAGCCGGAGAGGGAAGGCGGAGGGGTCGGGGGCGGTTTGCCGGCAGTGCCACCCCCTTGCTGCCGGGCCCGGGGGGAGGGCAGGCTGGGCTCAGCCCAGGGCATCCCCCGCAGCAGGCTGAAGGAGGGAGCCCGGTCTGCCTGCTGCCTTGGAACTGGGCCAGGGCACTGCCCCCCGCGAGGTGTGGGACAGTCAGCGGGGACTGCAGCCAGGGACTGCCTGGGTGGAGGTAAACGGCCTCCTGCCAGAGTTTGGACCCCTCTGGTCCAAAGCCCCTGTGGACCCTTTGGGCAGAGTCCCAAACAGAGCTGCCACTGGGCTCCAAAGTCTCACCGGAAACTCTCCCCTACCACACCCTACCGCCCTGATCCCCTCCCATGCCCCGATCCCCTCCCATGCCCCCTCAGCAAGGGAACCAGAAACACCCCTGGCACTGGAGATCTTGAGTAGAATTACCCAAGGGCGCCACATCTGGTCCTCCAGCCAGGTTAGAGTAATGCCCACAAGGTGGGGGCCTCATCCCTCCTAACCAAGTCATGGACGGGGCACTCTTCTAACTCCTGACCTAACATTAATGACTGCAGAGAGAAGGCTGGATCCTTGTCTGCTGACAGCCCAGCCTTCCCAGGGATAACTAAAGGCAAAAGCACTGGAACTAGCCATCTCGACTCTGGGTTTCACTTTACACCAAATCTTTTCCTGCCTTGTCTCCCCCTTGCCTATTAGCACAGAGAACAAGGGACTCAAAACTTCACCCCCAATGCTGCTCTCCCCACCCCACCCCGGTCCCCCTGTTCCCAAGGAAGTGTCAGCACTGTTCCACCTTCTTCACTGCCATAAACTGCTCATCAAAGGGCCACAGCTGAGCACCTAAAAAAAGACCTCCAGGTGTGTACATAGACTTAACCCCATTTTACAGATGGGGAAACTGAGGCACAGAGAGGCCAACTGGTAGGATCATAGGGTCAGCAAAGTGGCAGAGCTGGGCCTGGAACCCGTGTCTCTTGATGTTCAGTCATGAGCACTAATGACTAGGGCCTGCTATCTCCTACCTAAGAAAATCAAGTAATGAGCGGCTTGATCCTGCTCCTGTTAATGCCCCTCGCAAAACTCTCATTGACTTTAGTGGGATCAGAATCAGGCCCTACAGGATGAAAGAACTTTGTCAAATGAGTGGACAATATTCTAACCATGGAGGTAAAACAATGAAGTTTGCACAAGCTTTTCAGTCATCCTTGGAGGATGTGTTAGGCAACAACACAAAAGAGTATCTGAGAATGCAACATTCCCCACAGGGGAAGAGGCGCTGGATTTCAGTAGCTACAATTCCAGCCATTTTGGTTACAAAGAAAACAAGCTGTGCTCTACTGAACTCCACTCCCTTGGGACTCTTGGCATGTGACCCTTCAATTGGCTGTCAGCTCACCTTCCAGTCTGGCTAAGAGTTCAGTCCATTTCAGAAAAGGAGCAGACAAGGGATTGGATGGCATGGGGAATTAGCAATGGGGAGAAAGGTTCAAATTGAGTAAGGATGAGCAATCCATCCGTGACTGACAGCTGGTCTCCTCTGATGGCTGTTCAGTAGTTTATGTGAAAGGTGTTTGCTGGATATCAGTTCAAGCCCCAGTGGAGAGGTATCCAGAATACATTTTTAAAAATCACTAATATTGGTAACCTTGACTGGCCCAAGATTGACTCAGCCATGGAGACCAACTAGCCTCAGTAGTGGTCCCAACCTTGAACCATAACTGAGAGGCAATGTGAAGGAACAGCTGCCTCTGGTGTCAATGCAGAAAGGCATAGTCAATGTCCAGGACTGTTAATCCAGCATCTTCCAGGAGCACTAAATTAACACACTAAGAAACACCTTTAACAAAGCATGAGACAGACACACTGCTAAAACCAGATTCTGCTCTTACACAAGGCTAGTACTATTACAGGGGATAGCTGCCCTTTGTGCCTCAGAGGGGCTTAAGATGAACCTCAGATGTGGTCAGAAGAGATTACCACCACCTGTTGTAGCATTCCACAAGTGACCAGGTGAATTACAAAGGGTTTCTTGCACTTTTCTCTAATGAGACACAGGCTACTGGACTAGATGGATTTCTAGTACAGCAATTCACGTGGTCCTAATGTGCTCATACTTACTGCTGTGATCACTTAATTACCACAGGGAGAGTTAATACCAGGCTTTGTACAGCTGCGTTTCTTTTGTTGTTCCACTTGGCAGAGCCAGGTAAATTGGCACCAGAATGACCTTGTTTCCAGTTACTTTTGTTCAGGCAGAAAGCAGCTGGCATGACACTGCGATCACTGGCATTCCTTGCATTAGTCAGTATATTATAAGCAGAATGTCTCAGCATTTATTTCAGGGAGTGGCACATGGGCAGGCAAACTAGTGAATCAGATTGCTGAGGAGGGAAACTTGGCCTGTAACGATGTACAGTAGATGGAGAAAGTGGTTGAAAGCTACAGCAGGTGTGCATTGTAATGAGAGATTAATTAGTAGGCAGTGAGTGAGTATAAATAGGAAACCTGGTGGAACTGGGAGTGGCAGGGATCATTAGCTGGACAAAGCAGTCTGAGCTGTGCAATCGAGAACAAAGACAAGTTGAACTGCAATGTTCTGGGTTGCTGTCTTTGGGTCTGTGACTACTGGGGACAGACTTTAGACCATGAGCCAGCTAATACAGAGTGATTAGGCCATGAGCCAGCTAATACAGAGTGATCTGATCACACCAGAGGGAAAGACCATGAACCAGTCAGTAGCATTATCTCTGCCCAGCCACAGCGTACAAAGAATTAAACCGTGCCAATCATCCCAAGGTTCGGTTGTATGTTATGTCTCCACACCAAAGCCTTCATCTGTTTGTGTCTCTTTTAGACTGTCTGGGCTCCAGAGCAAGGACTATCTGTTTGTGGACACACTACCCAGCACAATTAGGGCCTGAAATTCAAGCAGGGCTTTTGGTTGCTACTGTAATATATATGTTTAATAACAGAGTGAACTTGCCTATGCAGTATATATGTACACACACACACACGTTAATCATATTCATTTATAGAATGGCTATTTTGGTACCAGCCTGGTGTTTAATATGGACTCCCAGTTAACTGAAGTAAAGGGTTGGGCCTTTGAAATGCTGAGCTAGAGTAGATTATTCCATGAACGGATATAAGAAAGGTTACTTTACAGGAATACAAATAAATCAAAATTTTAAAACCCAGACAAATCCTCAACCAACAGCTAAACCAGATCACTATTTATTACAAGGCGGCACTAGGGGCCTGTGGCTGGGGCCCGTGGCTGGAGCCTCAGGCTCGGAGTCAGGAGACCTACATTACATTCCTAGTTTTGCCAACGTCTCCCTGTCAGACCCTGGGTAAAGTCACACACATTCCCTCTCTTTGTCTCAGTTTCCCCAGCTGTGATATGAGCATAGGGACAGTGACCATCCTTTGAACAGTGCTTTGAGATCCACAGATGAAAAGCCCTGTATCAGTGTTCAGCATTGCACTGTGCCCTGAAGGTCACGGCCCATGCAGCCCGGCAGGCAGCCAAAGAGGAGCACACTTTTTGCAGGGGAGGAGGGGCTCTCAGCTGAACGTTTCATGCTGCAGGACCCAGAGAGATCAACCCTGGGAACCGCCACCGAGAGTCTCCCATGGCCGAGACAGGGTGGAATGAGACACGTCACTGAGATTACCGAATCCCAAGCTGTTAAAGACTTTAAAGATCATGGTTTGAAGCTTGAATTGTACCCAGGAGCAGACAGAGGTGCCCAGCTCTGCTTGTCCTACTCAGCAGCGCTATATATAATTTTTACTACTGTTGGTATTTGCATGAGCTTCCTTCCCTCCTTAGCATGAGGATTTTATGACCTTAGCTACCCTCAGCAAGGGGACTGTGTGCTGGAAGCAGGTGAAAGGGAAAACAAGCTCTGGGAGGGAGCTGGGCAAGACCAATTCATACCTCAAAGGGGCGTGTTCAGGACTGTACCTGAACATGTTCAGCCTCTTGTGAAATAAAAGGGAAAGGTGGCTTGTTTCCCAGGCACTTTGGTGCCAGGATCCTGTGGTGAGAGACGGGAAGGTGTTTTGAGCAAGGCTTAGCAGGCATTGGTTCTCCTGGCCAGAGAGCAGGTGTCTGTTGTGACTCTCCTTGCATTGCTCCAAGTGCTACCGTATGACAGCTGAGCTGATTTTTCAAACAGGTTGGCTTGGAAGGAGGTAGAAGTGGAAATGTCCCGAGGAGCAGCAGCACATGGGACTTCCAACGCTCAGGACCGGGGATGGGCCTGGATGGTCTTGTTGGCCACTGTGCTGCTTCAGGGGCTAACGCTGAGCTTCCCCTCTTGCATTGGGGTCTTCTTCACAGACCTGCAGCATGAGTTCCAAGCCACCAACAGTGAGACGTCATGGTTCCCATCCATCATGACAGCAGTGCTGCACGCAGGTGGTGAGTAAAATGCCAAGTAGCTGCCTTCAGCTTCCTCTCCTGGCTAAGCCAGTACACAGGGTTCATTTAGTTAATGAGCCTTTAAAATGTCATTAAGGTAGCTATATACTGGCAGTTTGATGGCTATGGGGACAGGGACAATACCCAAACATGAATAGTGACCAAACATTGACTGTTCAGTGGCCTGCATGAAAGGAGTCTGGTGGGTCTCTCCAGCACTATTGGCCTTTTCTGAGCATCAAAGTAGAGAGGTCACAGGTTGAATGGGACATAGATGCTGAGCTCCCTCATCTCTCCAGCTCAGCCTTGAGGCACCTTGGCAGGGTAAGCCAGGTGCCAGAGAGACAAAGGCCTAAGACAATCTTCTTCTCACGCTGTCTTCTCCAGAATGGGAAAAATGCATTTCCTCTTCCATGACAGTCCTTTGAATAGCCTGATACACCTGTCCCTTCCCTCTCTCTGTCCCCAGAGAGAAGGCTCCTGGCATGTGCAATGGGACAACTTTGCCCTCCATGTTTAAAGGGATGCTGAGATGTTTTTGCTAGACCCATATAGTCTAGATCCTCAAATACAAAACAATGGTGTTAAAAGCAACTCTTCGGGCTATGACACAAAACCCAGGCAGCTGCCAGTTACATCAGGGAAAGAGTTTCATGGAGCTGGGCTGATTCAGAGCTTCACAGAACCAAAGAAGTTTGTGGTCTTCTCCAGCTCTCTCAGACTCAGTTCATAGTGATCAGGGGACTTTAATCTCTGAATTATGCGAGTCACGCTGAGCTATAGAGATTGGGCCAGTTTCATCCCTGCTCGGAAGGGAGGTAAAGGGGTGTTTGGGTATCTTTTCTAAGTGAAGGCTGCTTTAGTTTCTGCCATGTACTTCCTAGGAGCCACACCAACGGAGGCTGGAGCAGGGGGCGCTTATGGACATGATTTCCCAGCCAGTTTGTTGCCCACTTTGGGGGTTCCCCTGCTGTCGGGGGGGGGCCCTCCTAGTGGAGGGGAAGTTGTGACCATCTTGTGCCACCACAGGCTGGCAGACTTTCCACAGCTAGGGGCCCAGCAGCCTGGGACACATTAGTGGAAGCCCGCATAAACCAGGGATGACTGAGCCATATATGAGAATGTGAGCTCTGGCTGATATTTGGCATCCCAGAGCCAAAGCTCCGTTTCCTGTAGCTCACTGGTTTGGCTCCTTAGCCCCTAAAATGCTCTTTGGTCTCAGCCTTTTGCTTTGCCGGAGCTGCTGCCTCAGTAGAGCTCCAGGGCTTGAAACCTCTGGGGACTCTGAACTCTGCCCCTGTAGCAGGGGTGCAGATTCCACTGTGGCTGTGTGTGTGACCAAATGCCTGAGCATTGTCACTGGGAGTCTCTTCTGAAAGAGAGATGTGATGCTGTGAAACGATCACCAGGCAGGCAGCTGTGCCACATATAGCCCCAGTCACAACCCTCGCTACTTACTTGTGTATCTCCAGGCCTGAAAGCTGATCTCCTTTGCAGGAATGCGCTTTGTATTAAAATGCTTATTCCCAGGTTGTGCAAGGAGTACAGCCATCCACACATGATCCAGGGTTGGGAGGCCAGGGAGGGTGAGGAGCCATGGCGAAAAAGAATGCTACAAGATTAACAGTTAGCAGCACTTAACATGATCAAAGAGCTATGTGGTTAGTAATTAATTAATCCTCACAGTCCACGGGGGAGGTATTAGCAGCACCATTTTACCGATGGAGGGACTGAGATCCCAAAAGTTTGAGCGACTTGCCCAACATCATGTAGCAAGTCAGTAATAAAGCTGGGATTAGACGTCACGTGCTGTTTACTGAGTGCAGGGCTAGGAGTTCTTTATTCAAGGCTTGTTGGAGCTACATCTTATGGGGCCAGAACAGTCCTCCCACCCTTTAACTCCCTCCCGAAGACTCACTTCTACCCTGACATGCACAAGAAGGGACTCAACAAAGTGACTATTATGTCTATATGTACATACTTATCCTATAAACCCTTCCCAACTACGCTGCTCACATGCCCTTACATCTTATTGCCATGACCTCTGCCCATCTTCTTCCACCCCCAGCCTATTGTTCTGTTGCCCTTGTTATGTCATGTCTAGATACAACGGTAAGCTCTTTGGGGCAGGGACTTTGTCCTTTTAGCTGTGCTGCGAGGTACTGAGCTGACCTGTAGCCACTATAAAATAAGAAATAGTATTCTATATCCTGTATAGTATAATACACACAGATATGCCTTTATCAATGTGTATCTATGATTACATAAGTGATATATGTACACACCCAGAAATACTACACAGGTAAAGCTCATCTATATAGGCCATGCAAAAAAAAAAAACCACTCTCTCTCTCTCTCTCTGTTGAATCATGGTAACTAGGTAATACAAGACCAAAGTTTGAGTGTTTACGATCTCATTAGCACTCTGAGGACACGTGCTAGCTTTATTGCTCTTTTACCTAGCTGAAGAATATCATGAGATAGCATACTAAAATCATATGCGGAACAGCCGTCCATCTAGTGACAGAAAACCAGGGACGCTTTAGATGTTTAAGAATCAAAAATAAATCCTTGGTCTTACTTTTGGAGTCCATCAGTGCAACAAGTCTCCCTAAGGGCCTGAGGAAACTGACCTGTAAGAAGAAGCTAAAAGAACAGGTGTAGCGAGGCGATGACTCACTGGTCCGGCACCTCCTGCTGGTAGTCTCAGGAATTAGCTCTTTCCAGCCTTCGGAGCACCCTCTGCAGGCCAGTGTCTCGCCTGCCGCTGGTCCCCTTGTCCCTCCCGGACCCCGGTGCCTCTTTACCTTGGGGTGCTGCCCTGTGGCAGAACACCCACACTCTGGGTCTCCCCATCCAGGGGAACCCCCAACCCTCTATCCCCACCTTGCCTCAGTGGCTACTGCCAGTCATCATCTAGCCCCCACTCATTGGGGCAGACTGCAGTCTGTAAACCACTCATCACTGGCAAAGGGGTTTGGACCTGCTGCCTTTGCCTATTCCCAGGCTACCCCTCTGTAGCCCCAGTACCTTTCCTGGCCTTTAGCTAGGCCTGCAGCCTGGGTGTTTTCCAGGCTAGAGCTCCCCAGCTCCTCTGGCCTTCCCCCAGCCCTGCTCCACTCTAGGTACCCTGCTCAGCTCCCAAGCAGCCAGTCCTTCTCTCTCCACTGCTAGAGAGAGACTCTTCCTCAGCTCCTTTTATAGGGCCAAGTGTGGCCTGATTGGGGCATGGCCCAAGCTGTGGCTGTTTCCCCAATCAGCCTAGGCTTTTCACCACTTCAGAGCCGGAGCAGGGTGACTGCCCAGCTACAACGGGGCTTGGTGTGATCCTAATGGAGTTGCACCCATAAAACATCTGGCCCATTCTGGCAGATCTTGGCTACAGAAGTGACTCGGAGTATTAAATAACTCAAAGAGAAATTAAAATGGTTTAAGCTGAGTCACGGATTCATAATTACATAAAAGGGTGAAATGGTGCAAGGGAAAATGTAGGCTGGATGTCAGGAAAGATTTCCCAACAGTAAGATCACAATGACTGATCAATTCCCAGTGGCAGCCCCAGCAGCTGAACTCGATAAACAAAACCCTCGGGGATGTTCTGGAGAGAACAATCTGTCACTGGTAGGGGTGGAAGGGGAGTAACTCCGGTCAGCTATTAATAGGTTTTTCCATCTTACTTTTAGATTCTGGTATTAATAAGTACGCATACTCTTTCAAGAGGGGAAAGTGAGCCATCTGATTATTTGGATTGCTCCTAGAAAGGCTTAAGTCCTGGTGAGAGAATGCTACGCCTGAAAAACACAAGGAGTTAGGAAGGCTGGCCTAGCGGTTAAGGTGCAACCATAGGATTCGGAAAACCTGGCTCCAATCCCTGGCTCTGCCACTGACTCCTTGTGTGACCTTGAGACAATCACTTAGGTTTTCTGTGCCTCGGTTCCTCCCCTGTAAAACAGGGATAATAGCACTGCTCTACCTTACCAGAGTGTTGGGAGGTGCTCAGATATCTCAGCAAGGGGGCCATAAAAGTACTGTAGACAGAAGAGGAATAGGAGGCTTCCAGTAGCACAATCCTGAAGAGCTGTGCCTTACACCTCCTGTGCAGAGCATGCTCCCTGAGCTAGCTGTAGCCTCTCACGGCCAGCACTGCAACTCCCCTGCCTGTGTAACCAGAGATCAGAATAGTACAGGTGTGCAAGGAAAACCCACTCCACCACCACCCCGGCCTCCGCACACTCAGGGGGTGACAACTAAAATGGGGCCCATCGTGTTGGATTTCAAGACTCTTATGACCAGGAGAGGAAAAAAATAAAATAAAAATCCAGCTGGCTCCAGAACTCCCCCTGGAATGGAGTGTGTTTTGCTCAGCTCTCTGTGTATCTCTCTCCATCTGTCTCTCCTGTGATTGTTCTGTAAACAGACTATCTGAGCTGGTACTAGGGGAAAGGAGAAGAGCATGCTGCCTAGGGTTCAACATCTGAACTGTTTTCCTGGTTACACACGCATACCGCCACACCCCGTTCTGGTTAGAGGTAACGCTTTAAAAAAAAAAAAAAAAACCCACAAAACACTGAGTCATGCTGATGCTAAGGCCTCGTCAGAAGCAACCAGTTGCTGTCTGATTTGTCCCAAATGGAGTGAAAAATACGTGGCAGCTGACAACCAGGTGAGGCATTCAAAGGAGGTTGCACCTCAGTAGAAACAGCTGGACGCAAAAATGTAAGGCATAGGTGCAGAAGAAGCCTCATGGGAAACTATTTCATTTAAAAGGTATTGCTATTAAAGCCCTGTGGAGATAGTTAGACCAGTTCACACTGCTCCACCTAGATTGCACTGGTATCTAGCAGAGTAATACGTGCACAGAGGCCTAAATATTCCAAAGTGACTAGAGATTTTGGGTGCCCAACATGAGACACGTGATTTCCAGAGGACAGGTACTTAGCACTTTCTGAAAGTCAGGCCCCGTCAAAATGTCTCACCCAAAATCACTATAGTCACTTCTAAAAATTTAGGCCATAGCATTTTAAACATCCCTGAGTGATAGTTCTAGTTATAACATCTTAGTACAGGAAATGCCTATTAAATTACCATACGCAGAAGCTGGGTTCTTGGAAAGTGACATGAACCATGTTGGATCGTTAGCAGCAAATCTCAAAATCTTTCCTTATTAAAATTAATCCCCTTTGTGTACAATATGGCCCAGAACTAAATGATCATCCTTTGGAATAGCACTAAATAATCAAGTATTCATATATCAAAAACAACCACCCTACTAGAATTAGCAGATTCCAACTAGGGTCAGTGGTTTTCAACCTTTTTTCATTTGCGAACCCCTAAAAAATTTCAATGGAGGTAATCTTAGTCTGCAGACACCCAGGAGTCTGCAGCCCACAGGTTGAAAACCACTAACCTAGGTAACTGATACTTTGTCCTTGCTGGAATCAGAGATGTGCTAACTAGAGCCATGTTTAAACATATTCGTTAGCATGCAAGCATGGTTTCCTTACCCATTGGGGATGTAGGGATTATTGATTAGAGACTCGTGTTATAATCATGTTATAAAACCATGGTAAAAATGATCTCTGGGGACAGTCTAAAATTTACCATGTTGGAAGGCAGCAGGGACTGCATTATAATACAATTTGATCTTGTTTGTGTAGGTGTGATCAGATTGGGTTATGGAATTATCTGTTATTTACAGGACAGAAACATGGTTATACATTTCAGGCATGTTTATCCAGAGAATGCCAACCCATCTTACAACATCTTGTCCCCTGACATCTTGCTGTATGGATGGAACTTCACGTCTATCCTGGTTCTCAAAAAATAACTGCTCTCATCAATAGTCAATTGGTGTTAGAATGCTGCTAGCAGAAACTGCATTTGAACAAGGTTGTAGTTAGCATGGATGGGGCCTTAAGGGTCAAATATATCATGAGACACATTTACAATGTAAATCCACATTGTGATGTAGATGGGACTTAACTGCACTTAGCTCTGTTCCATGTACCCAACCAAAACAAGCCAGATTGTAACGGAGTCCAGGGGCTGACCACGTTATATCCAGGTTCCCAGCATGGCTGAGGTCGGTGGTTGGAATTTTCAGCTCCCACTGAAATCTCTATCCCTGACTTCAACTGGAGCAGAGCACAGCCCAATTTAGAAGCCCAACCCAAACCTGAGTAGACTACAGCCAATCCCAAACCCAACCCAAGCCTGAGTGTGTGGAGTTGTTTTGTACCCGTCCTCCCGAAATATAATCATCCAAAATATACACACTTCAAACTAAGGGCTGTCTACATGAATAATTAGTTTGCAGCAAGCTGAGCTGTAAATCTACCCCTCACTAACCTGCCATGGTCTAAGTATCCATTTGCATCTTTGAAACGGGACTAGATCAAAGCCTGTTAACCAATTGTTCATATGCGCTTCACCAGGGTGTATATGCACATAGGCAGTTAGACCCTGGCAAGCTAGTGTAGAGTGGTTTCTTGCCCCAACTCGCCCCATACTAATTGTTCACCTAAACAAGCCCTCAGTGATAAGAGGCTACTTAACCTGACCCAAGCCTGAATATATTTTCTGCAAATTACATCCGACCGACCCCAACACTTGTAACTGGGTCAGGTTGCACAGCAGAAGTAGGCCAATGCTGAGTGCTTTTGAAAATCAACCCCTCGTAACAGAGATGAGGCCTAAGAAAAGGCAAACGAGGGGCCAGAGGCATCAGGAGTTGGCAGGAGAAGCAACCCTCCGGCAGAGTTGTTCCCAAAAGAAAATAAAGACAGGACCATAGAGCTCACCAAGGGTTTCTCCTGACACAGATGGATACCTTCTCCTCTCACATCTGGAAACAGCTGAGCATTCCATGCGCTGCCCTCCGTCTGTGCACACAGCGTCTCCTGATATCAGTGGGAAAGAGCACAGGGCCCACTGGCTTTAAAAGGCTCTCTTAGACCAGGCACAGCACTAATGTCAATCTCTATCCAGATCCTGTTGGGAACATCTTACTTGGTGCACATCAGGATGGAAATACCATTGCTCTTATTCTCCTGACTACAAACAACTGTTTCGTGGGAGCTCAGGACTACAGTGCAAAGTCACATACAAAGACATTAAGTTGATCAGAAAGCCATCCAACTGATAAGGAAAGTCCAGCCTCATGCTAATTAAAGCTCTTAACAGTTTGGCTCATGCTAATTAAATTTACTCTCCGAAGACTAACTCCGGTGCACTTTATAGGACACTATGTAACCAGTAAATTACAAGCCAGTTGTGGTTACTCTGCATGCCAGTCAGTATTTCTCCATTTCAGCCTGGGGTCAGCTACAGTACAGAGGGACTGGCTTTTGCCTTCCTTACACTGGTGTGAAGCAGGAGTAACGCAACTGTATTCAGTGGAGTCAAAGTGGTGTGAAGTCAACATGCGAAGAGAATCAGGCTCAGAGTGAGTGTGTGTGGCTTTTGTTGTGCCTTTCCACCCTTGTTGCACTGATTAAGCCCTGCTCTACCCCTACAATATAGGACAACCTGAATTCTATGCTGGTCAGCAGAGTGAAAAAGCCAAACCCTGAACACCGGACCTATGCCAGCGTAACCCCCCGTGTAGACACAGCGAGGTTGACAGAAACAGTCTTCCATCAACTTAGCTACCATTGTTTGGGGAGGCAGGGTTCCTACAGCGAGGGAAAAAACGCTTTCTGTCACTGTAGGCTGCATCTGCACTGCAGGGTTACAGCAGCATAGCTATGTTGATATCATCCCCATAGCGTAGACATAGCCTTAGAACCTCAGGGTGTGTCAGAGCACTTTCCAAAGGTACTTGTGAACAGCCTGGCCACCTCCACAGCACCCCCTCATGACCTCAGGTCGCTCTGCCTCATTTTCCCCACTTTACAGGACTCTCTCAATCAAGCTACTAAAACTTTTTTTGGTTCAGCTACAACGCCTCATGTAGGCTAGATTTATTAAAACAAAATCATTCCCAAAATAGAGTTTTAAGTTGCCCATCAAGTCCATACTCCCAGCCTTTCACTACTTTAAGCCCTTTCCCTTAAGGCTCAGCATTCCCTCCTGGGGCGTACTCCCTCCCAGAAGTCTCTGTAGTCCCTCACTCCCACTTCCCTCTCATTGTCTCTCTCCCCCCAAGCAACACCCCCCACCCAGCTTCCTGCTGCTCTTTATAGGGGGAAATCAGCTCCTCCATACTCAGCTGATTGTACTAATTAAACCACACACCCCACCCCAGGTGCAGCAGGCAGGGCTAATTGGATAGAGCTGGCTGACTTGAGGCCTCCAGCCCTTAAAGCAGAAGGCCACCTGATTACAGTGCTTCAAGCATCTGTTACAGCTTGTTCTTTCTCCCTTCCTTGTTCTGCCCAGCTCATACTAACAGGGGGGAATTCTACTCCAGTATATTTACTGCAAAAGAAGGAAACAAAATCATGAGGGAACCAATCGACCCCTAGATACTCCTTGCCATCCACTGGCTTTGTTAAGAAAATTCATGCTCAGGAGAGTTGTATGAAATTAAGTCCTCCCCAGTAATAAATCCTCATGACCTGTTGGTCATGTCGGTTACTCCTCAGCAGACTTGCATAAGAATTTTTAACACTTATTGTATGCGTTGTGACCTTCCATCAATGCCACTTCAGTAGCCACAATGGTCTTCAATGGATGACCAGATGGAGGAAGGTGGAAGCAGTACAGAGGCTGCAGCTTATGTAGGATGCTATGGGCTGCCTCTTTAGCAGGACGGGCTGCCATGAGCACACCACCATTGTACTGTTGCATCTTCCAAGTCTCCTAGTCCGATACTGGTCCTGATACAAGGCCTTGATCTGCAACACCACCAACATGCAAGGACTTAGCTATATCAGTGATTTCCAGCATCTCCATCCATGGCCTGCCAGGACAGCTGTGCTGCCTTGGGCAATGCAGGATGAAGTGGGTGGGAACTGATGGTAGGTTGTCCTCATTTGAGCACAGCTGTGGAATGAGCTACCAGAGGAAATTTCTGATAAAAAAATCTGACATTTTAAAACATGCAGTAAGACTCACCTTTTTTTATAGTTTACTCACCATAACTGGAAGGATGCAAATATGCATTGGCTGAGGCTTTCAAAGCTGAACATGGAACGGGGCATCTAAGACTGCTAGGCAGCTCTGCAAAAACGCTGCTAACGTATATACACCCACAAGCAGAGCATTCTAGAAACCGGGATGAGCAGAAGAATCACTAATGTTCACAACAGACCTTGCCACACAGATCTAATTCACCCATGCAATGCTTCCATGGACCACCAATGGGCACTATGGAAACCCCTATGGGAGAGAGATCAATAGATAAGAATATTGTTTGAGATCTCTAAAATGATCCTTCTATCACCCAAGTTTGTCCCTGTGTTTGGAAACTCTTAACAGTTTGGCTCTGCCCAGATTTGCTGTTCCTCAAGGTTTGTTGGTTTAAGCAAACATAACCTTGCCTGCACTCTGGTCTGCTCTCACCCCACTGTGGGGCTGCAACACTCTACTGACTTCAATAGAACTATGCCCAGCTTTGCACCGCTGTAAGCAAAAGTAGAATTTGACTCACGGTCTCCATCAGTATTGCCCAGCACAGCAGATTGTCTTGAGTAGCCTCTACGCATTAATCACTAATCGTGTGATTTTTTTTTTTAAACTGTTTTCTTCAAGCCCTTCCTTACTACTGGGTTCATGAGCCTTTATGAGACTCTCAGTTTTCATTTAAAAAAAAAATTAATAATCTCTAGCTTTTATGGTTGCAGAAAAAAGCTTGAAAACATGAAGAACACACATTCTAAAGGCTCAGACTCCAAAAGGCAACAACAACAAAAAACACCTAACGTGCTTTTTTTGTTTTTAATCTCATGGTTTTAGGGGACTGGACTTGTTAATTCTACATGTTTGGGGTTGGCTAACCTACACCACCATCCTGTAAATTCCCCCACTCAGAAATAAAATTCCACCCTCAGTTTGCTGAGCCAGCCAATGACCTTTTCAAAGGCTGATTCAGCCATGAACAGGTGAAGTTTCTCAAGCAGATCAAAATATAGGCAGCTGCAGCCTTCATTTTAATCAAACTCAGCTGTTTGCTTGACAATTGTGGATTTTGTTTCAAAAAATAGCGAATTGTCTTAGGCCACAAACATGAGCCAGGTTATTTTCCCACTCTGATCAGTTGCTGATGCTGAAGCTTGTGACCATTTTAGATTCGCGTATGTAACATTATATTAAAAAAAAAAAAACAACTGAAAATCCTTGGGCCTCCTCTTAGGAACAAAAGGGAAACTCTAGCATCTCTTCCTCTTCCACTAGAACACAGGCCCTTTAAACAGAGGAGCATGTTCCTCCCCAGCAACTTGCCAGCATGTCACTGCTATTCTTACCCAGCCCTAAAGAGAAGTGACCCAAGTTTGCAATGCCAAGGGATAGATTAGCAATTTACCAGGAGCCTATGAGATGCCCCAAAACTGCATAAGTTTACATGTACTTAACTGACCACATATGCACACATCCAAACTTGCTTGTGCACAGAGCTAGCTCAAGACAATTGGCCACCCCGGGTGAAACTTCAGTGTTCTGCCCCCCACCGACCCTCTTGGGAGTTCATGGCAGATGCCCCAGTGCCTCC
Source organism: Chelonia mydas (assembly GCF_015237465.2). Taxonomy (NCBI): domain Eukaryota; kingdom Metazoa; phylum Chordata; order Testudines; family Cheloniidae; genus Chelonia; species Chelonia mydas. The sequence continues at coordinate 14,574,431 of NC_051254.2, forward strand.
CCTGCTGCTGTCACCCCCACCCCTGAACCTCATGCAGCCGGGTTGGAGGCTAATGGGCCAGATCCTGGCCCGGGGCTGCAGAGGTTGCTGGGCACTGGTGACAGACCCCGTGGTATGGGAACAGTCTGAAACCAGGGCACCGGCAGAGGGCGGTTCCCAGCCTGTAGAGCCTGGCCCCTGGATAATGAGCAACACATATTCCCCTCCCCCCCACCCCGCAAAAAGCCACCCACGCTGGGGGCATTGATCCCCCTCACAAAAGGGGTGGCAGACTCCTTCCCACTGGATAGAGTGGGGGTCCCTGTATCCCCAGCCTGGCCCCACACCCAGCTCCACACCTTGGCCCCCCATATCACCAGGCCATCAGCTGGGCCCCTGTACCCCACCCCCTGCACTGTGCATCCCCCACACCTTTCCAGATGAGCTCCTTGCTATGGGGCTCATAGCCTGCGTGGTAGCAGCGCCTCCAGAGCATAGGTCGGGTTGAAGCAGCGGCCGAGGCAGGAGCTGGGGGCTGCCTAGGCAGCAGAACCACATGGGCTGGGCGCTGACATAGGGCCAGGCGTGTCGCTGCACTTGTGGGGGAAGCCCTGCAGCGACACCAGAAGCAGCCCTGACTCTAAGCACTCAGTGGCTGTGGTCTTTCCATGCTAGGGGTAGGGAGCTATTGGGGAGGGGGGAGAAATGCTGCCCAGGCAGCCTGGCTGCTTCCCATTCCCCAGAGCCCCAGCTGGTAGCTGCCCCTCCATGGGCAGCCTCATCCCCTACCACCCTTACAACTGCCTATACTGCCTATAGCTAGAGTGGCCACAGCTTGTGCATTATATTTTTCCTTGCTAGATGAATAGAAATCGCTTGTTAGCAGAACAATGTAATGTTCACCAGCAATGTAAACAATAAAACCCAGCCCTCCCACTGGAGACGTACAGCAGACATGGGCTCTGGCCTCTTTGAAGCATTATACTCTGTGACTACATCCCTCACTGTATCACTGCACTGCTCAGCTTCTCCCTCCCCAAAGGGGAGCTGATGACACTCCCCCGCCCCGGCCAGTTTCCAGTGTGTTGGGACTGATGGACATAAGGAGTTGCATCAGCAACACAGCATTAGTATTGTCCGGGGCAGAGCAATTGCAGGGCAGATGCACAACTCCACAGGCCACGGCTTAAATGCCTGTAAGCCTAACAGGTTTGACTTTAATGCAGACAAAAATGTGTCCCTCATTCTGTTACTACATGATCGTCCGCAAGGACACTTACTATCTCTCTCCCATCCTTGACTTGTTTCTGGACTGATCTGTCTTTTCTTTAGCGCGAAATCTCAGCCCTGGCTGAATGTTGCCCAGTTCTAGACTTCGGAAACACTGGATACTCTGTTACTTCGCTATAAACTGCTGAGAGCTCGGAATGCCGTTCCATCTCTTTGGCTCGGTGCCTCCGGGTTAGCCCTGCAGTTGTTTTCAGCTCCTTTCCCAGGAAGCAGAGCACTGAGCTGGCCCTTAGAGATAGCTCTGGGACTGCCAGGGTTTTAGAGTCACTTACTGAAATGTTTTCAAGCAGGAACCCAAAGAGATAGGACCTGGAAGCTGCTTAGGTTCCAGTGGGACCCATCAGCAAAGCACTCACAGGGAACTGTCAGCAGGCACTGGCTCCATAACGGATGCTGAAGAAAGTGGAGCTGGAGAGAGAGGAAGGAATAGTATAAAGAGGGTTTTGTTGGAGGCTCAGAGTCAGATGGGAGGAGTCATTAGATCCAGCAAGGGAAACTTCTGACCAGCTGCTGTGATCTTTTAATCAGAATTTGAACTCACACTGCAGAGTTTGAACCCAGCTCTAAACTCTCACTAGCTTTATGTACAAGCATTTTAAGGCCTCCAGCCCTGCAGCATCTGGGCACTTCACATACATTAACAAATTAACCCCCACAGCATTCCTGTAGGAGAGGAAATAAGCACTATCCCCTTTTCCATGTAGGGAAACTGAGGTCTCAAGCAATTAAATGACTTGCCAGGGTTACACAAGAATTCTGTGTCAGAGCTGGGCTCAAATCTTCCATTTCCCAGGCTGGTGCCCGATGAGCCAGTTTGGGTCTTTCAGAGTTTACAGCCAGTACTCTGCTGGACTTCCTGAGGCTTGAACTGGCTCTCCTTGAGCCAGCACCTCCCAGCTGTGATTGGCAGGGACTCCAGGCCCAAAGTCAGCCTGGGCAAAGTGGGAAGTCTCTGGGAACTGAGCCCACTTGCACAAGAATTCATCTGTTTCTGGTTGGGTGGATTTTCTCCATATTTTGCTCCTCTTATTTCTGTCTCTTGGGTGCTGCATTCCACCATTTTCTCTCTTTTTTTATACTGGAGTAGCATCTGGAGTATCTGCCCATCCTACTCATCCCCTTCTCTTCTTCCTCCATCCCTTCTTCTTCTCCTCATATCCCCCTCACCCTAATATGTCCCTCCCCCCTGCAGTACAGGAGCCCTCCCCAGCCATTGCTCTGCTTTTATAGGGGATCAGAGTGCTGCAGGGAGCCAACTGGAAGCTCTTTGGACTTGGCGCAAACCTGGCCATGGGAGTGGAAAGGGGGCTAGGAGTATCACTGTGGACTGCTCCAGCCCCTGTGCACCCAGGGAGCTTGTGGGGGAGCCCCGACACGGAACTGGAGGCTGAGAGATGTTTGTAAGATTTAATTGCAAAACATATAAAAAGCCACACTGTCCCATCCCCCTTCCTAGAGACCTGTAAATGGAGCTAGAGCTCTTCCCAGAATCTATTCCCGGTGGGCACAGAAATCCAGGTCATGTTCTTCTCCTCTTCCAGAATGTGCCCAGAATCTATACCATGTGCACACAGAATTCCATTTGAAGAACCTCCCCTCTGCCCCCATTCAACCCAGAATCCACCCCACAGAATAATGGAAATCCTTTTTTTGTTCGTACCCTAATGAATGGTCAGTGGATGATCAGATCAAAGGAGTCTTCTCCCTTACGCACGTAAGTGAAGCAGAAGATGAGGGAGGGGCCGGGGGGGGGGGTATCAGGAGACTTGGGTTTTATTCCTGTATGACCAGGGACAATCACAGGGGAATTCCAAACTAAATCATATTGTGCACTCAGAACAAGTGGAGCTTTGTTCCTGCAGCCACTAGGGTAAAACCCAAGACAGAACAACTTGTCCATCCTTGATTCCTGCCCTGATGCTTGTTTGGTTGCTTTATAGGGCCCCTCTGCAGCATCTTGGTGGAGCGATTTGGCTGCAGGTTCACTGTGATGCTGGGTGGCCTACTCAGTGGAGTGGGCATGGTTGCCAGCTCCTTCTCTAAGTCCATCAGCCAGCTTTACGTAACAGCCGGCTTCATTACTGGTGAGTACCAAGTTCGGACGTGAAAAATAAATCACTGTGGTTGGTATTTGGATGTAGCTAGTGTCCAGGGAAGAATGAGTGCATAGGTTCCTTCCCTCATCTGACAAACAGGAAAGATCAGAACTGCAGCGCAGTAGGATTCATATCCTGAATAGCCAGTACCCTTCTCCACTCCCCTTTACTCCACCCCTTGTTCAGCTGAGATCCCTGGGAACTGCTTCTCCTGTGAGCCCCACAGGGCTAAGGGTCCCAAATGGGGACAATCAGTAAATAAAGACTACCACTTTTAGAAGCTGGCTGGTGATTTATTTTTGAGGAGGAGGGAGGGAGCATATATCCCATACAGTGCAACACATTTTTCGGACCTAATTTCCCTGGAACTGAAATGGGTGTGTGGGGGGAATGTTATCCAGATGGATTGTGAGTATCCATATTTCACTCCTCCCAATTTACAGAAGGATGGAGACACCTTTTTTCTAAGAACAAACATAAAAATGTGGTGGGGTTTTGTACAGAAGTAATAAAAATGGAAACTTGCCAGAAGCTGGGAATGAGCGACAGGGGACGGATCACTTGATGATTACCTGTTCTGATCAATCCCTCTGAAGCACCTGGCATTGGCCACTGTCGGAAGACAGGATACTGGGCTAGAGTCCAGAGAAGAGCAACACAAATGATTAAAGGTCTAGAAAACATGACCTATGAGGGAAGATTGAAAAAATTGGGTTTGTTTAGTCTGGAAAACAGAAGACAGAGGGGACATGAGAACAGTTTTCAAGTACAAGTATGTAAAAGGCTGTTACAAGGAGGAGGAAGAAAAATTGCTTTTCTTAACCTCTGAGAATAGGACAAGAAGCAATGGGCTTAAATTGCAGCAAGGCAGGTTTAGGTTGGACATTAGGAAGTGGTAAAGCACTGGAATAAACTGGCTAGGGAGGTTGTGGAATCTTCATCACTGGAGATTTTTAAAAGCAGGTTAGACAAACACCTGTCAGGAATGGTCTAGACAATTTGTCCTTCCACAAGTGCATGGGACTGGACTAGATGACCTCTCAAGGTCCCCTCCAGTTCTATGATTCTAGATGGACCTTTGGTCTGACCCAGTATGGCCATTCTTATGTTAACTTCTCCCCTTCTCAATAGCTCTTATGGAGGTGGTGTTGGACTCTTGCTCTCTTGTAACATAAAACAATGAATGTCTGCAGCCAGATCACCTTGGGATTTGATCCCATGGGATCTCACAAGCAAAGCAAGGTTAGAATTGATCAATGAATGGATGGGAGACCTACAAACAACTCCCTAGTACTGCTGAGGATTCAATAAGCGTCACTCTTCTCTCTGAATCCCTAGTGAACGAATGCCTCAAAATGGTGTTGTGTATGGCACAGAGCTGCTGCTGCATGAGATGTAAAATGGAAGTCATGGCCACTTCTGGTCATTAACAATCCCATAGCAACTGAAGTAAGAATAGGGTGTCTTGTTAGACACATCTCAGTTTAGATATGTATGCCAGCCGAAGGCTGCCTGCAACTTCATCTAGGTACAGCATTCAACTTCACCTCCCATCCTGAACTATCAAGTAGCATTTCTGTGTGCTGCTGTAGAGCTGACATCCTGCACTGCAGGAGGAGAAGTACTTCAGTGGTGGAAGAAGGGGTGCTTGGGTCATTGAGGTCTTTCCAGCAAAAAAAGCACTATATAGAAATAAGCTGTTGCTTTTTTTTTTTTTTTTTTTTTTTTTTTTTAAAAAAGGCCTAGGATCCTGTTTTGGCTTCCAGGCGGGAGTGACTGTGCTTGGCTACTACTTTGTGCGCCGACGGGCTTTGGCCAATGCCCTAGCATCCACCGGTGCCTCCATTGGCCTCACACTGTGGCCGTTGATTTCTCAGTACTTGCTGGATGAGATGGGCTGGAGAAACACTTTCCTCATCTTTGGCGGTGTGCTGTTGAATGCTTGTGTCTGTGGGGCCGTGATGAGACCAGTCCAGTTTGGGCCCCCCACGTCACCGCTGCAGCCCAGCCCTGGACAGGAGCCAGGCAACTCAGCTGAAGATGCACAGCTGTCCAACGGAGCCACCCCTCATCAGGTGGAGCCCCCGCAGCAGGCCAGGTTTGCTGCTTGCAAGCAGACGCTGCAGAAGTACCTGGCTTTTGATATCTTCTGCAAAAACAAAGGTTACCAGATTTACACCATTGGCGTGGCCTGGATGGTGATGGGCTTTGTGCTGCCCCTCATCTACCTGGTGCCCTATGCCATCCGGAACGGGGTGGAGGAGCGCAAGGCCGCCCTCCTTATCTCCATCATCGGCTTCATTAACATCTTCATGCGCCCCATGGCTGGGCTGCTCTCAGGACTCAATATCTTCACTGGGAAGCGGATTTACCTGTTCAGCCTGGCCATGCTGCTCAATGGGCTCAGCAATCTCATCTGCATCATCTCCGCCGACTTCAGCATGCTCATCCTCTACTGCCTCATCTACAGCATGTCCATGAGTGGCATTGCAGCGCTGATCTTCCAGGTGCTGATGGATGTGGTGGAGATGGACAGGTTCTCAAGTGCCTTAGGCCTCTTCACCATCCTGGAGAGTGTCACCATCCTCCTTGGACCCCCACTCGCAGGTGAGAGCGCAAAAATGTTATTGGAGACCCGGTGACAGCAGGCTGGGGAAAGGACAGGGGGTATTAGGCCTCTGATGACAGACATTGGGGAATGTAACAAGAAGGGAGTGAGGAGCTATCAAACCCCCATAGGCAATGGGGTAGGGAGCACCATTAACAGGAGAGTCAGAAGGGAGTTATCAGCCCCTATTCACAGGTGGTTTAAGGGCTGAGGAGATGATGATCTGTAAGCACCTATATTGGGAATGAAAGATTAATAATAAAGGGCTCTTAAATCTAGCAGACAAAGGTGTAACAAGATGCAATGTCTGGAAATTGAAGCTAGACAAATCAGACTGGAAAATACAGTAGAAATTAACAATGAGGGTAATTACCCATTGGAACAATTTACTCAGTCTCCCTCTTGATAGTCATCAGAGTTATTTGCTGTGTTATACTGCAACAGTCTATGCAGAAAGGACAGAAACTGACAAAGACGCTTAGTGGTGCTGAGCCCCTCCAGTAAAGTGGCAGTTCACCCTAGGTGTCTTATCAGTGTCTCTGCTCCTTCTGCGTAACGTACTGTCGTACAACCCAGCAAATAACTCAGATGGCTATCAAGAGGAACACTTGGTACTGACTGTGAATCCTTGGCTTAGGGTCTGACTCCCTGACTCAGTAGGAGCTGGGTGTGCTATGGAGAGGACACTGATATGCCCCAGGGAGTGAATTTTGTGTTGTTCTGAAGTAGCCTATGCTGGATGCACAGAAGTAGCAATAACTGATTCTGAGGACACTGATATCCTCTAATGGTGCCCTAGATGCAAAGCTGCGTACAGAGTCATCAATTCAGCATGACAGCAGCCAGAACAGGCTGCTGCTTCAAGCCTGAATTTAATCTCCTGAACAGGTTGCCCCCACCTGGAAGAGCCTGAAAGGGGCCCAGCCAATGGTTAAATCAGAGTAGGATCATGTAGGATCAAAGAGACTTTGAGAGTTTGGGTGGGATATGCCAGCCACAGAAAAATCAAGAGTTGACAGCCAATGCATTAATGCTACACTGGTATGAGCCTCATGCCATTCTGCCCCATGCTTTATAACCCACCTAACGCTGATGAAATGCCAGCCTGCCTCTCCCCAGGCTTATCAGGATGCCTTTCTCTCACTGACCTCACTTCCTTCTTCCCTTTACATATATGGCACACGTCCATGCTATTTTATACTGTCTTGTACTGTATCATTCCCCACTGTACAAGTGCAGCTCCAGCTGTAAATGACAGGTACACAGCATTCAAGTGTGCATTCAGCAGGGCAGGCCTGCAAACTCTGGGGCCATTCTAATAAGGGAATGATAATATCTCCTGTATGTCTCTATCTCCCAAGAGTGTCCTGAAACTTATGGCATCCATGTTTGTTATTTGCTTTGAGATCTTCTGATGGGAGGTGCTGCAGCAGGGCACAGCCTTATTATTATTAATAAAACAGTAGGAATATATTTACTTTTGCTCTTATACCTATACACAGGGCACTTGTACTGGCATTTTATACCAGTACAAGGAGAAATCCTTACAAAGGGTGCCGTTAATTAAGATGTTAGCATTTAATGCATGCAAATAACGAATGTTACTGCAGAATTCTCCCCACCACACACACACAAGCGTATAGGAACATCTTACATACCAGCTGAATACTGCCTGATCTAAATCTTTTTCTTTCCATCCCTAGCTTCTGGGAGGGTTAATTATTTGCACACAATAAATATCAACATTTTAATGGTCAGTATTGCCAACAACCCTTCAAGATGACTTTATATTTTTACAGCATTTTAAGAGCATTGGTTAGCTAATATCTGTTGCTCTGAAAAGTTTCCCCATCCTGACTGAGCCATTTAAAAGTGTTTTCAGCAGAGAGGCCAAAACAAATTGATTTGTACAGACCGTTATCTTACTTGCTTTATCCTGGGCTCAGAGTTCGCAAGGCAACACATTCCTCTATTCGGTGACTATCAGCAGCAAGGGTTATGGGGCCCCAGTTGCAGAAACAAAACAAATAAATGAATTGCATGAGATGGAAACTGGGTTGCCCCCCACCTCTTCTTTAATGATGTGTCCTCTTGTGGAGCAGTCATGGCGACAGCAGAAAGCACAGCCAAACCACACAAAGAAGAACTTAATCCTTGTGTGGACACACTGAGTGTTGGCCTGGTTCAGACAGGAGACAGACCAAGCCTTTTTGGGGCCATTTCAGAGCAATATTTGCTATAAGTGCTATTTCGAGCAGGCGGGCGGGCGGGGGGGGGGGGAGAAGGGGGACAAGGGGGACGACATACAACCTGCAGTAGCCATTACGCCACATCCTTATTTAGTTAATTTCTTCATTATTCTTCCCCCCGAAAGGGGATGTCTACACTGCACCTGGGAGCATGCCTCCTAACCCGGGCATACAGACTCTCTCAGATCAGCTCAAGCTAGTGCACTAAAAAATAGCAGCATGGCCGTTGCAGCAATGGCAGAGGCCTGGATTACGTCTCTGAGCTTGGGCCCACCTGGCCCCGAGTCAGATGGCTAGCCAGAGCCTCTGCCAATCCCATGCTGCTACATTAAGCTGAGCTGCATGAATCTGTCTAGCCAGGGTTGCTCCCAGCTGAAGTGTAGACCTACTCCCATGGACTATGATTACATCACATCAGCATCAATATAGTCTGGCATTCTGCTCAGAAAAGATATCACCACTTTGTCCTACCATGCTGGGTAGCACTCCTGTGTGTTATTAAACAGTTGCTTTGTTCCATTTCAGAGGCAGCTGCATTTCAGTGGTGGATGAACTGAGTGCTGTGTATGTGGCAGTTTATGAACTATATGGGTCCCTGGGGACTATATCAATGTAAGATACTATTCTTTGGTATGCAACTTTGCTCTGACTGAACTCTGATTCTGTTTCAGGTGTTCTGGTGGATATAACTGGCCAGTTCAGTTATGTCTTCTATGCCTCCAGCTTCTTCATGGTGTCAGCTGCACTCTTCATGGGTCTCAGCTTCTGTGCTTTGGACAGAAAGAACAAACTGAAAGAGGCTCTGAAGCCAACCTCCAATAGCCCCTCCAGATACCAATACACTGAAGTGCCAACTAACCCAGGGCCTGAAAAACAAGCTCCTCCTGCCGTCATGTACATCACAAGCATCTGAACGAAGAGGAACTCATAGAATCCTGTGACCCACACAACCGCAACATGTAGCGTAACTGGAGGAAGATGGGAGGAAATGCCTGCTTTCCACAATAACCCATCTGGGTCCTGCAGTGAGCATCTACTCAGCAGCGCTGCCTCAGATTCCAGATGGAAGATCCAGATCAGAGGCAGAGCCCAAAGCCTTGCAACAGCCAGAAAGCCAAAGAACAAGGAGCACTTCTTATACCTGGTGCAAGCCCATAAGGCAAGGATAGTAGATCTGTGACTTAATGTGTGTTACTTTAAGCTAACAGAATTAAATCGACAGTGACTTTTTTTTTTTCAGGCTGTACATTTTTTGTATATTTTAATTTTTAAGACTAGAAAGATTTATTAGGTTATGCACTACAATGATCCCTGACACAGCAACAGTCAGTCAGTCCTGGAAGAGCTAAAATACCACTTAATCGCCTTGTCTGGACATGCCAACCTAGCAAAGACTAACTTTGTAGTGAAGTCATCTGGTTGCCTCCCACAAGGGGCAGGGAAAACCCCTTTCCTGGGGGATGCGTTGCTGCTTTCTCCCCCACCTCTGGATATTGCATGGAATATTACACAGGTTGTAGAACCCAGGCTAGCGCCTGCTATCAGTTGTGTCTAGGCCAAATTAATTTTTTACAAGCTAGTAACCAAATCATTCCTGCATTTCAAGGGCATATTCAGGAAAACAAAGGTTCAAATCCAAAGCCCCAATAAAACTGGACAGACTCAAAGTGCCTACATTTTATAGCCTGTGCTATGATGTCTTTAGCTCTCTCCTCTCCACCTTTACCAAGGTGTGCTGCAAGAAAGAATGTGACAGTTCATGGCCAGTGTAAATGCACTTAGAAACTGGGAGAATGAGTGGCAAATACAGGGATGGACATTTTTTCTTTCCAGGAGCAGTACTTTGAAAAATGTACCAGGCCTGAAAGCAATTGCACTAGTCCAGACCTAGGGCCAAGTTCAGAGTCAGGGTAAGCTAGACTCTGTTACACTCAGAGAGCCAGATCCTCATCTTATGTAAATGGGAGCAGCTCCTCATCCAGACTCTCAGACTTAATTACACCCATTTTCCAGTATAAAAGGGAGTCTACACGGGTGTCATTTACATGCCAAAGAGTCAGAAGAAATTGGGGTGGGGAGGTATGGGGGAAATTTAGTTTTACTTACACACTCCCGTTAGTGATCTTTCTTGCTACATTCCTTTTTTTGTGGCCTTAGCATGTGAGTTATACCAGCTTGACCTCCCTTTGGTCTCTTAGTGAACCAAATTCAGAGATGAGGGGTAAGCTAAATGTGGATATAAGTTACTTGTTGGTAAATGGATTGTCCCCATATAAATGGAAAGGAGTCTAAAGGACATCTAAGATGGTGTAACACGGAAGAAGCTATCACTTTGCCAGCTTAGACTCTTCTCTGGATGTGGCCCAAGATACCAGCTATCATAATGCACATAAAATACATTTTTGCTTTTACTCTGCTTCAGTTCTGAAATGACTAACAGCAGATCTCTCACAGAACATTGGAGATGGAGATTAATGCTTTAAACCCTTTGAAAGATGGGAGTTTAAGATGCTCTCAGAAAGTAGAAGCATTGGCTTCTAGCTTTAGTGGTTGCCAAGATAACAGATACTGAAGTCATGTCACAATTCTAATGAAAAAAACAGCTGCTAGTTAGAATGATGTGATTATGAGGTCCCAACCTGAAAAGCCTAGAAACAAATGCATTAAACCACTAGAAAGCCGAGCCTCCAGGCTTTCCAGACTATAAACGCATTCATATCTAACCATTATTGTTTGTGAGGATCCCACCATCTAGCAGTGCCTCTTTTGACAACGGTCCAACACACTTTGCCTTCCTTTGTCAAATATATCCTTAAATAAGATAACAGTTGGGAGATGTTTATATGCAGCCATGTGCTTTTAAAAAAATGTCTTATCTCTAGTCATATGTATTTAGTAACTTGTGTAAATGGGCAGCAACCACAAAGCAAACAGCTGGGACCGTTGCCACTCAATTTGGTTATACACAAGCACTCTTTGATCCTTAAGGAAATGTGCAGTTTTCCTCCTGCGTCAGAACAAACCATTAAGAAGGGTGTGAGTCTCAGACCTGTTCTAGCTTTGTGAATAAAGGAGCTAGGCAGCAGCATGTGTGGGGGTTTGGGTTTTTTTACATGATCTCTAAATTTTAAATTCAGTTCAGTGGTTTGTGTTTCCTGCCACTCCTTCCTAACTTTTTCTTCTCCCACGGAAGTGGAGTCAACTGATCTCTACTTACCTCAAGGTCCCCTGTTGTAATGAATATCCGAGCCAAGGAGGACAGGATGTGGACCCATCAAAATTGCTCCTAAATTAGACAGAATAGTCACTTGAAGGAGCAATGGAAGGCATCTCCCTCCCCTTCAAGAACTGACTGTACTGCATCTACCATGCTACTCATCATGGCTCACTCAAACAAGGGAACGAACCGTATGATGCATGTTGCTCCCCACATGATAAAGAAAAAGAACTAACATTTCACAAACTCAGAAAACTGACAGACAGTAATCACTTCTTCCACTACTTGAAAGAAACTCGGGGATGGACGTTAATAGAGCATACCCAAGCAGCAACATTACACAACAGTTTAGGGCAAAGAGTGAAGATACATTTATCCAGAATCAAGTATAGGGAATTGTGTTTTGCTACTCTACTCCTAAATTTCAAGGCCAGCGCCCTAGTTTTTGTTTGGTTTGGCTTTCATACAAGTTGAGACATTTTTCTGTTAAGGAAAAAAACTGGTGTAGAGAGTTAAGAGATGGCATATTAAATTAATGATTGGTAACTGACTCAGCTCCTTACTGTGCTGCCATGTGAGACCAGGCTTCATGTCTCTTCCTGTTGGATTAATAAGGCCAGAGATCACAGCTCCTCTTGGATTTTGGCTGATAGCTATTGCTTCACCTTTACAATATAGCCCTTGTCCTCCGCCCCCATCATTAATCCACATCCCTTCTGCCTCTTTTCTCAACCTAGACCACAAGCTCCTCTGGGCTGGGTCCTTGTATTTATTCGTAAAGGGCCATGCACACTGATGGCGCAGTAGGAATAATAAAAAAATGCCCCTTTGGAGCAATACAGCAGAACAGATTAGAACTCAAGCCCTGAGGGCGTTGAGGTCATAAGAAAATAAGGTAACAAAGGTTTCTTTCATTCGACTTAAAGTCACCCACTTATGCAATGCAGCCGCAGCTTAATTACCACGTCTCCCCCGAAGCACAACTGGTTTCTATTGACTTCCTAAAGACAGGAAAGTGAAATCAGTTTTAATTATGTCCAAACATTATTGCCTCAGCCAGATTATAAACCACTGAGCACTGGCAGAGCAGGCAAAATTGTCCGGAAATAAATCCACACCTTCCAGCCCCCTGATCCCATTGTCACTGCAGGTCTCATCCACCCTTATGGGCTAAGCACTTTTGCAATAAGCCTGTTTGTTAAATTTGATCATAATTGTGAAACATTCTTAAATCTGCACTCCTGATCTGTATGTCATAGCAATAAACATTCTCATAGATATTTAAACAATGTACTCATTGCTGTGGTCCTGTAACAAAGAGTATTGCAATCAGATCCGCAAAATGCAACTTGTTGAGTTTAGGCTGAATCTAAAGGCACCCATCACTGTGACATCTAAGCATCAAATTCTTAATGAGCATATGCCTGTTATAACCTAAAACTCACTAAATTCCAGCTCTGGTGGCCTACCAGCAGAAACCAGTTCCACTGGTACAGATCCTCAGTTGTAAATGCCCTATTAGCAATATTATCCCAACAGATGTTAATGACCCTGTCAACTACCTGGTACTTGGCGCATTCGGCCGTTTAGAGAACATACCCAACAACTATAAGTAAACAGCCAGCACAGAACATCAGAGTGACATGTTCACAGAGGACCACTCTGCACTAGCTGAAGCTGATAAATGGTCTTCATGGGTAACCAAGTCAAGCTCATTGCTATAAGCTAGCCTGAAGGTGATAAGCACCTGGATTGCCCTGAAAAGGGTCCGGTCACAGAGTACTAGTGTGGCCTGTGAATTCCCTCCCACAATTGCTATGTAAACCTCGCAAGACTCACAAGCCAGGTGAACACAATTAAACCCACCTCCACACAGCTTCTCCTTATTAAATGCAAAAAAAACTCTCACACCTTCTGGCAAACTTGGGTTTATGCTGAAGCAAGACTACAGCCAGAGGAAACAGAGCTAGCAGGTCTCAAAAAGACAAGCAAAGTTGGGCTCCTCCTCCAGATATTATGGATGGTTTGTTGCCTTATTTCCCCACCAACCTTGCAGTGAATAGCATGAACTGAACAGTGTGCCCCTACAGTATACACGTTCAGCTTCAGCTAATGGACACAAGCCATTTCCACAATTCCTTTTCCCTGTTCCTTGGGCAAAACCAATACGTGCCACTGGGCAATGTTCCTTCTAATTCTGTGTGCAGAATTACAGGCTGACTGAGCACAGATTTAATACTTCTGAGTGCAGCTCCTTCATCCCTATTCACCTTCTCAGGACGTTTCCTCTCCATCCCCTACATTCAGTCTAACTCTTCTTAATCACTTCCGTCTTCCCTCAATCTTTCTTCATCTCTCTCCTCTCATTCACATACTCATCCCCGCACCCCCCTTCACATTCATACACTGGCTAGCTCCCTGCACTTACTGTCCCCCATCCCAACACACTCACACTCTCCATTTACAGATGGGTAGGGCTTGAAAATACTACAACTACTACCTTAAGGACAGAAGCCTAGTGGACATTAGAAAAAGGATTGCTGGTATACTAGAACAGCAAACCCTCCTAGTAGAGATGCTGCTTATACCATCAAAAGAGTGATTTTACTGGTTTCCCTTATACCAGTTCCCCGAGTGAAAACCTATGCTGGCAAAAGCATGTTTATGCTGGTATAACTGAGTGGTTATAGAGTAGGGTTTCTGCCAATATAAAAGTGTCATTTAAAAAAAAAAAAAATCATGCCACTACCCAACACTGCTATGCTGACAAAAGTTTCTAGTGAAAACCTGGCCTATGCCTACAAACACAGGTGAAAATACCTGCACTTTAACACACACAACTAGCCACACTTCTATAATTTTTAAATGATTAGGTGCTGTTTGGGTGCTGCATTTAATTGTAGCAATCATCTTTCTATTTAATCAGTTCATTCCGACTCCTATGCTAAGTCTTGTCTACTGAAGCTGCACTGATTTAACTTGAATTGGTTTAAAACTCAATTTAACTAACCAGTGTAAATCTGTGTGGACACTCATCAGTTTAAGGCTGTTTAGATCAAATTTAGCTCACACCTATAACTTTACAAGTAATACAAATAAATAAAATATAAATAAGTAAATAATATAGGTGTAAGCTAAACTGACACAAGCCAGGTTTAAGTCCATTTAAGAGTGTTCATACAGAAAGTGGCACCAGTTTAAGTAAACTGGTTTAGACTCACACCTTTGGTTAAACCTGTGCAACTCTGCATTTAGACCAGGACATTGTACTCCTGGCGTAGTTATCTCCTGTCCTTTTGCTAGATGTTCCTCCCCCTCCTGGCTTCACTCCACTTCTCCTTTCCTTTTATAAAGTATGTATCTTGCCGTGCATGTGCTGTTCCCTCTTTTCATTCTCTTTCCCTCCACTTTGCCCTGTTCCCCTTTCTTTCCTTACTTTATTTTCCGTTCTCTATCATCTCCTGTATGTTTTCTCTCTCCTTTCTTCTCCCAAGGGTCTCAAAAACTTTATTCCCACACACACACTCCTATCCACTGAAGCCACAGGTATCCCATGTAATTTTCTTTTACCGTTGTTTTGCAACTCAGCATGTCTAATAATTGACCAGAGTAAACAAACCCAAAAGGGGTGGATGAACAGATTCCATTTGGGTCCAGAGTAGGTATGAAATTTGCTTTCCTTGTCTACAAGAAGTCTGGCCAACACAGTTACAGCCTGGAATGAAGCTGTTTGACCTCCTAGTAGCAGGCTGAATATAGGATACTGGGCTAGATGAACTACTGCTCTGACCAAATATGGCCATTCTTATGAATGCAGATATTACAGCAGTTTGGGGAAGTAGGACGGCACAGGAGATTTAAAAAATATTGTTGTAAGGAAATACAAAGATAATGAGCGAAAGCCTTATGTGTGGGTAACTCTTCATCGCATGGGGAAGTTTAGGCCCTTCCTACAGCAATGAAAAGGCTCCTACCCAAGGTTCTCTACTACAGGAAGGGTTAGACATTACAGTATTTGTTTATTTACATCTGTAATTTCAAGGGAGAGTGGTCCCTTCATTTTTCAGCATAAAATATAGGGAAGAAAACATTCCAATTAACAGTAAGAAGCCTGCTGTGAATGCCACACAGAGCAATAAATAACCAGTGGGTTTCATCCAGGGATTGGTCATTTTATGCCTAAATTAAGCTCATCAATCACTCTTAAAGATGACTTATCAGACAGAAGTTGTGGTTAAAGTCTTATTTGGTGGTGTGCAACACTATCATGGCAAAAAGAACAGATTACAAAAATCACTTTAGATAAGATATACAATGTTGTTACATTGAAGAGATCCAGAATTCTGGATACCTCACACCCTACCTGGCAATTAGCCCAGGTATATTACCACCTGTCAGTTATTTTAGCACTTATATAACACCATTCATCCAAGGATCTCAGAATGCATCATACATGTGGGCAAGCATTATTACCCCACTGTACAAATAAGAAAGTTGAGGCACAGAGAGTTTTTCTTGATTAGAAAGAGTGGTCAAGTTCAGATCAGGCTTGGCTAATACAGGTTAGCAAAACCTTACTTTTTTTCCTAGTGTAGATGCAGGGTAACATCTTCTAGGTTACAATTTGACTAGCTAAATGTGTCTACACTAGGAAAAGGGTCAAATTTAGGTTAGGCTCAGCTAGCACATTAGCTAAGTCCAAACTAAACTCAAGTACTTTTCCTAGCGGAGAGAACCCCAGAGAGGTTGAGTACCTTGTCCAACATCACACAAAGCAGATCACTGGCAGAGCTATGAATTGAACCCACACCGCCAGACTGCCAGAGCCCTGATCTGACTAGCAGACCATGATACCACCTGGTAGATATTTGAAGCCATCACTCGTGCAGATCAAGCAAGCTGAGGGAGGAAAACCACCAGCCAACATCCCTGCCAGGTTGATGGAAACTTCACGCAGTCAGTGTGAGCCATGTGCAAGAGTTGTACACATATATTCTTCACTTCCGAACACAACTCCCCATCCCCACTGAAGGAGCAGGCTCCCTGGAGCAGAGCATCTCCTTCCCATCACAGCCTACGGGGAAGCTTTCCTCTCTGCCAGCTCAGCCAGCTGCTTCTGGCGCCTCTCCACCACATCTTGACGCTTCTTCTCATAGCGCTCATACTCCCTAGCACGGAGCTCCTCCACCTCAGGGAAGAAGCGGTGCCTGAGACAGAGAAAGACGTCACCGCAGTGAACTGAGCGTGCCCCCCCCCCCACATCCATCTAAGTCCCCCACACATGCTGAGCCCCTCCCTGCCGCCCAAGGCCCCCAGTATCCCCCCCAGCTGAGCCCCCCCATCGCTGCCAGCCAAGCCCCCAGTGCCCCCCACACAGCTGAGCCCGCTCAATCCCTGCCAGCCAAGACCCCCAGTGCCCCCCAATCCCTGCCGGCCAAGGCCCCCCAGCACCTCCCCTCCGCTCTCTGCCGGCCAAGTCCCTCCTCCCCGCACCTGTACGCGAAGGCGGTGGCCAACGCACACAGGATACTGCCGAAGAGGAGGGGCTTTGCCAGCCGCTTCCGCGCCGACATACGGCCCACCATGGCGGGTAGCAGCGAGGCCCCGTTACGAGCCTCGGGGCCTCCCGCCCTCCACAAACGTCACGTCCGGCCGCGCACTCAGCATTGCCGCCCGTCTGTCAGGGTTGCCCTTACGTCATTTCCGCCCCGCGGCGTAGGTCTCAGTGTGTGTGGCGCTGGGAGCGGTTAGTGGCGCCGTGGGGCGCTGTGCGCGTGAGGGCAGGGCGGCGGGGGAGCCTGGGGTGACAGGGCCGCAGAGCCAGGGGCCTGGTAGCAGCTCAGTAGGTCCCGTCCCGGGTCCCTGCCCTCCTAGTCTGTGCCTGGGCCATGTGGGCCGCCGCCCCGCTGCTGGGCTGAGAGCTGCGCCCCACAGGCCCTGACCCGACCGCCCACTGCTCGCGCCCTGGGCGCAGGGCCTGGGAGAGCGCTGGAGACGGTGTAAGGCCCGAGCTGGATGGCAAAGCAGGTTCCCCCTGTAACTGGGTCAGGAGGCACCTGGGTGGTGACCTGGACCACGTCGCAGTGTTGCCGGCTCTTCTGATTTTCAGTGCGAGTCTTGCAATAATTGGGGGTAGTTCTTAAAGCCCCAGCTCCTGGAGTCCTGTGACTATGTGAGAATCTTTCATTTTTAAAAAGGTCAGATTCTATCCCTTGTTGCGGAGAAAAGCATGAAAATGTGATCCACCCCCAGCCCGAAGTGCAGCCCAAAAGGTTCAGAAACCTCACGGCCAATAGAAAGAAACAAAAAGTGTATTATTTTATTTGCAAATCTTGTGATTTTTAAACCAATCTCATTTTTTTGTGCATCTTGACTCATAATTTTTGAATGTTTGGGATTGGCAGTAGTGCATTTTAAGCATAGAGGGCGCTTCTGCCCCATTCAAACTGGCCTCATCTACTCTAGGGAAATCAACATAACAAATCCACCAAAGTTTGCAATGATGGAAACTGTAGTGTAGGTGAGGATCAGGGGTTTTTACCAGCATTCATCTAGCCCTACTCAGAAAAGAGTTAGAAGACACTACAGTAAAAACACTCATGGCTAGTCTATGCTACCACTAATGGAGCTGCACCTATGCTAGACCAAACATGGGACAATTGTCAGTTATTCTCAGTGCAGATAAGGCATATTTAAACCCCATTGTAGCTAGCATGGTTCTGATCCAAACATGGACAGGGCCTGAGCTTGTAATCCTGCCACTTGCAGTTCCCTCAGTGAGTCTGAAGGGAGGCAAAAGAAAATCAATTGAATATTCTACACTTATTAAAATGTTTTTATTAACCTTGCAGTGAAACTGGGGCCATTCAGGACATTGTTGTGAACAAAACTTAATTTTCTCTCTCTAGCACCATGTCCCAGAAGCAGCGGGATCTGCTGGAACTGGGGCGGCTTGAATACTTGCAAGCGCTGGTCACCGAGTTCCAGGTAACAGAGAGTCCAGGTGAGCTTATAAACCTTTTTCTTTTTATTAAAGTAAATTCCAAATGTCAGGATCATAACTGGCTCATCAGTTGCTGGTTGATTTTTTTTCTTCAAGAATTAGATTCCAGCCCATCTCAACTGCCTCTTTTGTCACCTAAATGCTGCTTATATATTGCAGAAGCCAAGGAGCAAGTACTGGCTAATCTAGCCAACTTCGCCTACGATCCCAAGAACTACGAATATCTCCGACAGCTTCAAGTCCTTGACCTGTTCCTAGATATGCTCACAGAGGATAATGAGACCCTTGTGGAGTTTGCAATTGGTAAGGAGTGGATTTAAAACTATTTGTAAAATGAACAATAGCAGTTCCAAGCACTGGTTGGATATATCGCTGCTTTGATTCTGTAGTCCACTTGAATTTGGGAGAGAGGATCAACCACACATGACAAATCATCTGTGGCAGATGTTGAACAAACTGCTTAATACACTGCTGAAAGGCCCTCAGATACTATGGTGATGAGGACAGTATAAAAACCAATATAGAATAGAATAGCTGGAACAGGTGAGAGAGATCAGGATAGGGGCTTGAGGTGAATTATTTCACGTTAAGGCAAGTCTCCCCTTCACTCCACTAACATGCTGCAGTACTGAAAAATAAACAAACTTACTTTATAAGACTAGGTAAAACCCTGAATATTGGAACAAAAACTCCAGTTTAATGGTAATTTTTAATGCATGTCCCTATTGTAATGATACAGTCATTGAGAACAACTAAGGTTTTTCCATAGAGCATGAGCAGGTCCACTATTGTTATTATGGCTATTTTTGACAGTTAATCCTCTAAAAGGACCAGTTCTAAATAATATAATGAAGTCTTCTGAGGAATCCCATTAGAGCCAGTCAGGGTGGATTCAATACACACTGGGAGCCAGCCATGCCAAATTCAAATCCTGAATGGTTAGATGATGTAATGGTTAAATACACATAGCCCTGTGTACTTACCACAGCTTCCACTGACAGAGCTGCACTGGGGGTGTTATCGATCAAAATGTTGCTAGTATGGCTGCACCCTAAGTGCAAAGTGTTGTTAGTACAGGATACATACTAGTATTTGCACCAATAGAAATCATATTTACAATATCTTAATTAGTATTAATAATGCCATGCTACTTCTAATAGCACCTCTCATAACTAATTAAGCCACTATAGCCCCTGTGCAGTATAGAAGCTTATTTCTAGGAATCTCACACTCTTTACTGGATTATAGCCACCTTAGAGGTGAAATAAGGCAGTTCCTTAACAGAAAACCAAGTCTTTTAACCAGCGGATTTTTAAATGACAAGTTCTGTTTGTTTAATCTCTTGTGAAAGATGTTACCTCCAACAGCATAGTGCCCCCTAATGTCATATAGGGGAATGAGTGCTTTGGTTGAAAAATCACCTTGACTTTTGAGAATAAACTTAGCCCGGGAGCGGGGAGACACAGTTTTCCAACTACTATAAAAATATTCTGGGCAGTTGATTCTATGTGGGGACAAGGGTCTCAGTGAAGTGCAAACCAGTATTTTGTTTCTGGTATTGTATGTACTTTATACCAGTAATAAGCACATTAAATTGGGTGGAATTAACAGCTGTAGTTAGTTCAGTGCAAGTGTATGTATGGACACACTTATATCACAATAGGATGCTCTTGTGAACTAACTTAAGTAGGTTGTTGGGGTTTTTTTGTTTTTAAAGAAAACTGTTAGACTTGCTCTGAACTAACTAAAGGCATAAACGGCAACGATCAGTTATTTTGATCTTAGTTACCATGTAAACAAGCCCTAAGAAAGAGCTGAGGATCCTGGGTGCAGCAATGCCCCTTAACCTCAACAGAGAGTTAGTTAGGTATTAGTAAGAGGAGGATCTAAGGTGGTGGTAGCTGGTGCTGCACTCCCTCTCTTTTCTATTTCAGGTGGTCTTTGTAACCTCTGTCTTGATAAGACAAACAAGGACTATATTTTGGAGGCAGATGGGGTGGCACCTGTAATAAACTGCTTATCCAGCTCAAATGAGGAGACAGTGATGTCGGCAGTGACTACTCTGATGTACTTGACCACGCCACAGTCTCGCCAGCAGACCACGGCACTCCCGGTGGTGGAGTGCATGTTACGTTTCTCCCTCTCAGCTAACAGGAGGCTAAGCAACCTGGCAAGGGTCTTCCTTGAGGATTATTGTTCTCCTGTGCAGGTGGAGGAGGCCAGGAACCTGAGCAAACATACAGCTGTAGGGATCCCGCTCCCAAAGGATTGATGTTGTGCAGAGCAGAGGGAGTAGCTTGAGACTGTTATTGCGTGAGAAGAGAGATTCTTGATTTCATCTTTAGAGCCCCCTCCACCTGCAGGACTGGTGAAACTAGTGAAAGACATTGCTAAAATTCTGCCTCAGTTTGAAAGGGACAGGTGGGGAGCCGGGACATGGGTCCAGAAGTCAGGATTAGCAGCTAAACTGTTGTTAATACAAAACATATTATGGCTGTTAGAGAGCAGGCCAAGCAACTCCTGAACCATCATCCAAATAACCATTTCTGATGTTACCCTTCCCAGTGTGGTTGTCAGGTAACTTAAACCCAACACAATTCTTTTGCATCACCTTCGCCGTAGCTGCAACTATTGCTGCCTGTCTTCTCAAAGGTTATAGCTTTGAAATATGTTTAAATTATATGGTCTTTATTTCTCAATAGGAGAGAACACTCCTCCTTCCCCCTACAATTTGCAGTCTGATCACATACCTCAGGACTAAGTATGAGCCAGCATCCTCATACCACAGGCACCTGGCCAGTTAATTAGGATATAGGACTAGCCCTACTGATGTTAAATATCAATAGGAATAATATATTCACCACAACATAGCTGTTGGGAAAGATGCAGATTAAGATTTAAAAGGGAGTACTAACAGCAGACTTCAGCTCAGAAGGACAACTGGTCTTGTGGTAGCTTTTGTAAAACTTCCTCTTAAGTTCTTTTTAAGTTAATGTTTTATTAAGTGTAAACCGTTCTGGATCAGACATTCACCGACTACAGCATTTGCAACCTAAATCTTAGCAGCTCATATTAATGCAGGAGAACCAGGAAGTGAAACTATCTACTTTCATTATGAGCCAAGTAGGGTAAAAAGTGGAAGGGTGCTGATCAGCCAATCTGGCTCAGTATGTGAGATTATTAAAATGGTTAAACTGTTGAAAACAAGATTTCCTTTCCTAACATGATGGTGTCCCTCATACTTACAGCTTCAGGTACTTGAGTGAATGGGCAGAGAGCAGAGTGCTTTCATGGAGTTTTACAGCCCTACTTCCTCTTTCTAATTTCTTCATCCTCCCTTCCTGCCAACCCAAAACATGCTACCTAGCATTATAAGCAGCTGCTCATCTCTTGTCAAGTTTCTCCCTCCAAACGTCATTAATGACTCTCCATAAAGATTCAGTAATTTAATTGCAACTACATTTCAGAAATAGTCTTAAGAAAATACAGATCTTAAAAAAATAAGCTTTGTATCTTTGGCCCTTAAAACTGCCCCTACCCAAGTCAGTGCACTTTCTTTAAATGGGATTTCGTTGCCAGTTCCCAACTTATCAGTTCCCATTGGCAGTGAGACTAGCATAGCATTCTTTTTCCACATTGCTTCTGCGTTTGCTTTCCACTATCCCCCTCCAGTCATCGGCCCACGACTGCAGCCGCCTGCGTGGGGTCTGAAGCTCTAGATGCTTGTTATGGCAGCAAGTGAACAAGATGTGTTCCCAGCTTGGCTTAGGCTCCGCACCTGAGAAGAGCCAGAATGGAAAGCTGAAGTTAGCTGTTCTTTTCTCCAAACAACAGTAAATCATCTGCTGTGAAATCTCCACCTCAAGTTTCCCAAACCTTTAATGGTGTCTTTGTCATCAACCAGGAGGTCAGCTGACACAACGGTTTTATCCCCAGTCAGAATCAGTCGCTCCACAAACTTAGGACCCAAGTATTTTTCCACCCAGCTGTACTGTTAGGGGAGGAAGTAGAGCATTAGAAGAATTTTACTTAGCAGCAAGTTTGACTATTTATAGTATAATGATCTCATGCTACAGGCCCAAATCTCTTCTAGGAGTGTTATGAACCCTGCAGTTGGGCCGTGGTGCGGGCCACTAAAAGGACTGGTGTGAACTGTACTTTCAGTGCCCTTCACTCATGACTGCATTGGGTACCATGAAGTTACACTGGCATAAAGCAGCATGAGAGGAAGTCAACCTAGGGCGTATACCAGGCCCTTCATTATCTAACCCCTCTCTCCCTACATTTCTGCCTGGCAGTGATCATCTCTCAATTTAGTCAGGATTTTCTCAGAGGAGGAGCCTCTGGCATGCAGTCCCCTCCCGGTGCAGTGCATCAGAAACCCCTTGGTTGCCTCTGGAGTATGCAATGAGTCAAGGCAGCGTCTACTTGACCATATTGCATCTGTTCTTTTACCCTCCCCCATTCTTCCCATGCCATTTCTTGCAACTGTGGGTATGAGTTGCTGAAAGTTGTTGTTTGTTTGTCTGGTTTGGTTTTTAAGTTTTATATTCTGGCTTCCATTGCGTAAGACTCAGATGCCTTGCAAAAGGCATGACACAGTACTGCTCCTGGCCTTTTATACTTCCTCTCAGTCTGAAAAGCTGCCACTCAGATGGAGTATTTTTGCATGCTGGGCCCTGCAGACTTCACAGGCTGCAGCTTGGTTTTGTTCACATTGGTGTGGTACTTGGGCATGTACTAACAGTTGAAAGAGGCTGGATTCTGCAATAGCAGTCTTAAAGCGAGGGTAGGGGGAGATCTCCAACCTTCTCCAGGATGCAGTGCTCATACTTCATCAGGGGGCTCGTGCAAATAAAAACTTCAGTGCTAAAAAGAAACAGCCCTGATTAGTAGTCATCAAACATGGAGAATAGAAAAGAGCTGTGTACTGCAAAGTGTCCTTACTCCTGCATATGGATCATTTCCTGCATGGCTTCAATGGCTCCTGGAATCGGCTCCAACCCCAGAAAGAAGCCAGGTGACTCATAGACACTGGCTACCTTAGCCTGGAAGAGAGATGAGGAGAATTAGCAATTTTTTTTATTGTAGGTTTCTGCATAATAGCTATTGAATTTACCCCAGGGGTGTTATTCAACATCAAAAGGACCTATTTTGTCCACATTTCAGAGGGAGATCAAGTGGCTGAGATAATTGGTAATGGGTTACACAGTCTCACCGACTGGTTGCCAGGACAAATCCAGGCCAGGCAGATAAAGACTGGAAGTTGTTACCATCTGGTGGCCTGTGTGAAGTGGGGGGTTGGATCTCATTCCAGTTCCCAGTAGATATATATCCACCTCATTACAAAAACAAACAAACGTGCCACCAGACGAACACCCCAGACCACCACACTATGATAACTGGCACCCTCAGCAGAGGGGTCAAGGACAGATTGGGACACAGAGACTCAGTCATCCTCATGCTTTGCCGCTGATCCTGCCAGACCACAACTGAAGCATACTGAAGGGAAGTTTGCGTGTTGCTCTCCATGCTGTTGTATATGTGCTCTCTAAAGCCTCAGGCAACAACATTAAAATGTCTTAAGAGCAGATTCTGGCTTCAGTGCAACAGTTTCCCCATGGTGATAACATCAGTGCAAATTCTATTTTAAGATGTTTAAGTTAGTGGCAAAATGACCAAAGCCAGGAAATTCAAAGCTTAGATAGTTACTTGTACCGTGAGGTTCAGCGTAGACAGTGTAAAGGCTGGGGAATTAGTCTCTAGAAAGTTCAGCCATAGAGTGGGGTGTTTCTAGCAGTCCTGTGCAATTCAGTGCTAGTGACTGGAGTCCCTCATCCACAGAACCGGTTCAGCAGTGAGAGCAACTGCACAAGCTTTGCCAACCCCCCCTCACCTGGCCCTGACAATAAAGGTGCCACTTAAAATGAATTGTGGTGGTGGGTTTTGGGAGGGGCACCTGTGCACTGGCAGAGACCCACCATAGGCCAGTCACCACCCACCTGGAACAAAGTGACTGGTTTGGATTTGAAAGACAACCAAGATGACAGGCTTTTCTGAAACGGGGATGAGAGATGATGCCTTCTGCTGAACACAGGCTTGTCACTGACTGTTTGTTTCATATACCTGTAGCCAAGGGCCTGATTTTAGAGGCTGAAAGGGACCAGGCAGAACAATGATGAATGTAGTTTTTAATATAATGCAGCCTCCTCCTGTGACTTGCTGCCACAAAGACATTTCAATAATGCAGGGCATTTCCTGGTCCTTAATCCTCATTGCCCCTGCAAGGTAGATTTTATCCTGACTGTTCCAGGTAAAGAAATGGAGATTAAAAGCCCTTGTCCGTGATCACTGCAAATGGCAGAACTGGCTCTGAGTCTGGTGAGGTCCTTGTTCCCAGTCTCGTGCATAGTTGAGACCATGCTGACTTTTATTGTCCGTTTCTGGAAGTAAATATGGGACAGAATTATCACTGTGCTGTGGCCCCTTTGTGCTAGCTAGGTAGGCTGGAGAACAGTAGTGCTGCAAGGCAGATAGAAGGCCGCTCTGGAGAACACCCAGCTCAGAGACTCTTACACCAGGTGCAGAGCCATCTCCAGCAGCCACAGGAGCAGGGACTGTTCTGGAACAGAGTGGAGGCAGGGAGGGGATACGAATGAAGGTCCTGGCCAGGACAGACCAGCAGCCTGGTGATTCTGCTCCTCTGCTCATTGAAGCAGGGGAACAAGTTACAGCAGCCCTCATTTGCATGGGGGGACTCCACTGGCCCCCACAGCCCATTAGTATGGGAGCACAAGCTGCCTCCCCCTCAGTCCTGGTGCCTGTGTTCCAGGCACAGGGATGAGACTGCTTGTAATAACATCAGAGTTTTATCTGCTTCTACTCCACGCTCTCCCTCCCCTGCCAGAAATAGGACACTCCTAGTCAGCTCCACAACTGACAGTTTTCAGGGAGGGGGGAATTTACTGCTCATTCCTCAGCAAAAGGAGCAAGAGGCAGTGTTTTCATGCAACTGCCCGAGCTGTGATGACATGGGGAGGAGGGGGAATAACATGTGACAAAGACATTTTGCAGTTAATGGAAACCAGACCTTAAAAAGGAACAGAGGAAGCTTTTGACCTACACCCAGGCAGGGTTTAAAAGGGTGATCATAAGCTAGGAGAAAGTTCACCTTCAGAGGAGAATCGTTTAAGGGTAGCAAGGGCCTGAAGTGAGGCAAGGGCACAGAAAAGGTGAGTTAATACAGCTGTACTGTATGGTTTGCTATATGGTTCAGAGGCACCTTTGTCCCCTACAAAGAAGCTACACTGCCTGAGGTGGGGTACAACCCTCCATTCATTTAGTGATGCGCTTCCTCCTCATTTAAAACACAGCAAACAAAATTAAAAGGGTCATTCATGCACCTTTTAGTTGGAAATAACTGGTCTGCATCCAACTCAGCTTTTTTTTCCTTTCTTTTTTTTTTGGTAATTGACTTAAGACTGGGTGGTTGGTCAGTGACCTGGGTGAAATCACTTGGGGAGTCTCAGTGCTGGTTGTAGCAGAACGCTACTCACATCACAAAACCCACCACCACTCTTCACCTTCTCGTTAGCAATCACAATAGTCTAAAGGATTGAATAGAATGTGGGGACTAACACTTCGGGTAGGTCTGCATGGGAGCTTGGGGTGTAGTTTCCAGCTCCAGGAGACATACATGCACTAGCTCTGATTGAGCTGGTGTTCTAAAAATAGTAGCTACGGTGGCATGAGTGTTGGGACAGGCTAGCTGCCCCAAGTACATGCCTAGGGTTTTAGACAGGATTGTACTTGGAGTGGCTAGCTTGTCATGCCACTTGCCTGCATTGCACTCACTCTGCAGCAGCAGCTCAGCTCCTCAGGTTTGGTCCGACAGCTCTTCCATCACCAAATTTTAGTGAGTGGTATTGCGTCCTGGTGTGCCATGTCACAATACAACTCAGTTTGGGGGCCTGCAGCAAACTGGCCCCTTCTCTTGGCTTCCCCAAATTGTTGTTTGTTGAGTTATTTTTTTAAATACTTATTGCAACTCTAGATATTCTTGTTATGCCTGCAGATGTCAAATCCTTTTATTGAATCTAGCAATTGAAGCTAGGATCCAGGTGTTGTATTGTGAACACTTGTCAATTGAGAAGCAGAACCTAGATCGTTTCACACAGACAACTTGGCAGTCAAGTACGGTAAAGAGAAAGGAGTTAAACACAAATAACTTTTAAAAAACAAAGCATTTACAAAGTGAAATTAGGTCATCTTATATTATGACCATTAATAGAAAGGAAGCAACATTTAATATTAAAACAAGAATTAACAACTAAAACTTGGTAGTAGGCAATGGTTAAAGTTCAGAACAAATGGACAGTTAATAAAATACCTATTGATTAGGCAAGGATTAAAATACCAAACACTGACATTTAAACACCAAAAAGTACAAAATGGGATTCAGTAAAGGGGCAGAGTGGATTATTTAAATATGGAACTAAGACACGTGCCTATCATCAAATAATTTAAATCAGCGTAGCAGCTAGCACCCCCAGTCATGCTAGGTGGGGTACAGACACATACAAAGACACGGTACCCGTCCTGGGGCAGAGACAGTTTCTTCTTACATGCATGTACAACACCAAGCACATTTTGAGAACAACCACAATTAAAATTAACAGTAATCAGATGGTAACAGCTTTCTTTCATCCTCACCTCAGCTGGATTCAAACCAGTGATCTAGAGGGGACTGACTCTGTATCCCACTGGCACCCATGAGTTTTGGGGGCATGGGCAGTATTGGTATGGATCAGTAACAGGGGCTGACAGACCCACAAAAAGGCCACAATCCATCTTGCCACCATAAGGTGGATTACAGACTCACCACATAATAATGTATAGACTAGCAACACAGACAAGAGCACTTAGCCTACTAGAAGAAAAATGTTTGCCCCAAAGCATTTGGATACCAGGGTCAGAGTCACTCAGAGAACAAACTATTTTCATTTCAATTGGGTTGGGATCCTATTTACTTAACGTAGGGGACAAGGAAGGTGCCAAAAAGTTTCTAGTATGACATTGTGCATCAACTATGAGAAAGGGACTGAAAGACTTTTTCCATTGGACCATATGAACTGGAACCATAAACTCGCTGAACATTAAATCTCACCAAATGAGGGTAAGTCCATCCTCATCATCGTATCCACTCGTGCTCCACACCTGAACATAGCCATTATATGAACAACATACCCTCATATCTCAGTGTCTGTACTTTGACCTGTTAACCTTTTTTCCCCCAATCGGGGATATTGCAGATTATGTATTCCTTACACCATCCGATCCTAAATCGAACTTTGCACCTCTTGATAATCTGTACCTTATTCCCTGATAACCAGAAACTTCTACGCTTAAACTCTGTACCGTTTTTTTTATTTTATCATCATCTTCATAAAATTATTAAATCTGTTAAAAATAGCCACAAACTACAAGCAAGTGAATAGCCTGATCAGATTAAACCTATGAAAAATCAGACCTGAATTGAGTGATCCAAGTACCTAGTTCTGGTGACAGAGAAAAAGAGGAACATGAATAATGGTCTTTTAACTGCCAGTTACAGGCATGGGTGGTTTTCTAGCCTATTTGGGACTTTAAAAATAGAAGCAGTGGATGTCTCAGGGAAGGTATCGGATGTGACTTGGTCCAGCACTCCTCTATCTGTAGAGGGCATTAAATATTCTGTAAAGAAAAGAAAGCTTCAAATCCAGGCTCCTATTAGTTTTATTCTTTAATGTTTACAGTTTACTTAAAAAACAAACAAACACACAGCCACAACTCTCATTTTCCACTGAATGCATCCGATGAAGTGGGCTGTAGCTCATGAAAGCTGATGCTCAGATAAATTTGTTAGTCTCTGAGGTGCCACAAGTCCACCTTTTCTTCTTGCGGATACAGACTAACAGGGCTGCTACTCTGAAAACTCTCATTCAGTATCCGACATTAGGGGAATCCACCAAAGGCAATAGTTTAGGCTACTGGAAGCTTAAAAGATCTGGGTTCATTTGCAGCTTTAATACATTTTTTCCCGTAGCTGCTCTGTGCACTGCAGCTCCCTCCCCAGTACCCCCATCCCAGGTCTGGTGCGAGCCTCAGCTAACCTCTATAGCATGCTTAGAGATCCTTGGATGGATGGTTTCATTACCGGGGCTGTGTAGCAATAACAGGTTGTCCGAGTGGGTGAATGAACGCAATGATGATGCTATAGTGGACAGATTTTCAGCTGGAGTATATTTTTACTGGCTGTGGCTGAGTGAGGAGGCAAGACTGTTCGTTCCGTCCCCGTCCCCCCCCATCTCGGGAAGGGGCTGGCAGGCTCACGGTGAGCCGATTATGCTACAACTGAAGCTTAACAGTGGTAGCATTCAACAATCCTCTGTACTCCAGGGTCGCCTCCATTTTGCCCTTACCGGTAGTCTAGGAACAGCGCATTTCTCGCTCTCCACTAAAGCAGAGAGAACTGCTCAGTTGCCCCAAACGACACTCACGCCGGGCTCCTTCTGGGTTTGCTCTAAAGCCGATCCGCTGAGACCGGACTGTCCCCCTTGCTCTGTGACACACCTACCCCGCATTGCCACTCCCCCCCCGGCAGCCCGTCCGCCCAGCCAGGGCACGCGGCGCCCGGCCCGCCGCGCAGTGCCCGGCCCGCCGCGCAGTGCAGCGCATCGGCCAGCTGGGGCAGCCACGGGCCACGCTGGGGGGATACTTCTGCCCACTCCCACTGCCCGCGACCCAGCTCCAGCCCCCGGCCTCTCACCGCCAGGTCCTCCCGCAGGCGGCGGTACTGGTCCCGGACCGAGAAGCCCCTCCGTTCCGCCAGCTCCACGTGGGGCTCCCCAGGGTAGCGGGCGAGGAAATGCCGCAGCACGCCGCCCTCGAAGTCAGCCAGCACCCCGTCCATGTCCACCAGCACGCGGAGGCGGGACGCGGTCGACACAGCCATAGCGCTCGGGGCCAGCTGCCGGGTCCAGACTAGAACCCACGTGGTAGCAGCCGCCTCCTACAGCCCCCAGAGGCTATTATTCAATAGGACTGGGCGGAGCTTGTCTTTATGAATATTCATCAGTCCCTGGCAAGCCGCCGGCGGCAGGGATCTGAGCGCTCGCGGCCCTGGGGGTTGCGCGGGCCGCGGTGAAGCCCGGCCGGCGGGGCGCGCAGGCGTGGTTCCCAATGGATGGATGGATTCACGGAAGAGGCTGGGCTCCGGGGCAGCGAGTGGGGAAATCCTCCATCGCTGCAATCCGCTCCTGCAGATCGTGCCAAAGCTCAGCCGGGACCGTGTGCTCACCCGGGCCAGGTCCTGCGGGGGGGTTAGCACGTGGGGCTCGGGAGGTAGCAGGCTTGGCCAGATCAGTTGTGGGAGTGCTTTCTTGCCCATGCCTCTCCTGAAGTCATTAAACCACCAACCAACCCTGTGCGCCTGCAGTTGCCTGAACTTTAGGCCTAACCCGTTTCAGGCCTGGCTTCCAGGAGGCCTCACACTTCGTAGACGAGAGAACTAGAGCTTTTCACCTACACAAGCTGAACCCATCACTGTTTGACCTAGCTGCCCTATCCCTTCTTGGGTCCTTGGGGCAGACTGAGAATTAGGAGGAGAGCGAACAAGTTTAAGTCTTTGCCCTTCCACAGCCCTTGTTGAAGAGTCTCACCCTCATTACTTGACTATTCCTAGTCTGTCCCAAAATCAAATCAAGGCAAGTTCTGATTTTAACACTAATGTTTGTTTTGCTCTTCCTGTGTGTAACACATGCCTGTATAGTGATGGAAGAACAGGCTTGTGCTAAATCTGACCACTGCAAAGGAACTTCAAAGTGATGAAACTAGACAAGGAATACTAGAGCCCCTTTTTCTCTGCTCCATTTGAAAAAATTAAGTGGTTAGCATATATATATATGATGAAAAAAATAGCAACAAAATAAGTCTTGATATGCTTGCCTCTGGACCATAGTGATTGGTATAAAATTGATCCATCAGCCACTTACTTCCCCTCCCACAGAAAAATGGCTGCAGAGATGTAATGAGCCCATGGAACTCATTGCCACAAGTTGTCATTTGACTAAGATCTTAGTACCATTCTGAGAGAATTACACATCTAGTTACTTTTTAAAAGGAATGTAAGCCATTGTGCTTCAGATCATGGGCTAGCCCTAGCTGACAGGATACTGAGTAGGTGGAGTACAAAGGTGAACAGAGATGACCCTTCTACCATTTCTATCTGAACTCTGGTGAGATGTTCCTTGATTTACACCCTGCATGTGTTTTTGTTTATTTACACGGAGGTTAATTAAACTTGCTATAACAATAGAGGGAAGCATTTCAAAGGAATGATCAGGTATGCTGTACCAGTAGTAGAGAGAACATAGAAATAAAACCCACACAGGAAACACTGCTTCAAAACTTCTATATTATTTACTTTTAAGCAACAGTCCAGCTTTGTGAAGTTACAACACACATTTTAAAACGATGAGATTTTCACCTCATGGTCAAGCACCAGCATGATCATGCACAGCATTGAGTCATTTATAATAAAATGCCCCTGTAATTTTTACTTGAACAACCACTCTTGTATGATCCACACCTCATTCTACCTTTACTGGATTAAGTTTCTGCTGTACACCCAAATCCCCCCCCAGTATTAGGACAGACATCTCAGCCCTAAATATGGCACATGCCCCATTTCATAATGGTCCAACTCTAAGATACTCCTTATTAAAGGCAGCATGGCATACACTAGATCACACTTCTGCACTGTTCTGAGACATTTACCACATGGAAGTCAATTAAGTTTTGGATAACCAACAGTTGTGTGCGGTGAAGGGGGTCTGCTCTCGTTGATTGTTTGCTGGCCTGGTCAACTAGAATTCTAAACCCTTGTAAAGCTGACTATAAGAGGTTCTAAAAATCTCCGTACAAAAACCCTCTAAGCACACTTAGAGCCAATTACTATCCCTCAAAGCTTTCCCTCATGTTTACTACTAGAAAACACTCATGTCATTTCCAGTAGATCCAGGGGAGACCAAACAAATGAAAAAAAAAAAGTTTTTTAAAAAATAAAAAAACGGCAGTACATAAAGTGCTTCTTTTTAATGAAAGAAATTCGAGATGTACAGTCAGGCTCAAGTTGTGCAGTTCACAAGCATGGGGGAAAAGAAACAGACACGAGTTCAAAACAGTCAGAAAGGAATGGGTTTAACCGAGGACTAGGCTGGACTTTCCACCAGGTGGATTTCTCCTGGATGGTGCAGGTACTGGTGCTACTGGGCTAGGAACAGGTGCAGCAGGCAGGGTTTTTTCTTCACTCTGGCCTGGAGCAGCTTCTACATCAGCCTCAATGTTTTCTAGAAGAAAAGATTTTAGGGTGTTTGATATAGAAAAGAAGAAAGGGAAATCTCCTGCTCTCTCAGGTACTCCTCCCTCCACTAGGGTACAGCCATAGCTTCCCCCTCCCCCAAGCTCTGCTTCAACATCTGCTGGCAAGACAGCATTAACTTTTTGGTGGGTAACGCGTACATCTTCTTGAGAGACTTATGGTCACATCTTACACTTGACTATAGTCATTTAGGGGCCAATTTAGTTCCATCGCCATCAAAACAGCACTTGCCAGCAATTCATGGGAAGAAATAACCTGTTAGTATGATCATGCATAGGTGCTGTAACTAGGGGTTCTGCTGCACGCCCAGCTGGAAGTGCATTCCATCAGATATGGGGTTGACAGTTTGGTTCAATGAATCTCAGCATCCCCACTATACAAACTGTTTCAGCACCCCTGTGGTCATGCATGTTATGGATCACCAAACCTGTTAACGGCTTCTAGTGAAAAGTCTCAGCATGTGTTGAATACTAATGCAGGTCTGAACTTGAGTTCTGCATTTAAACAGTTTTAAATGCTACAGTCACAGCATAATACACAAACTGGAGCCACAGAATCTAGGCTGAGTGAGATAAAATGCCTAATCCCCTCCTAAACCTCTGTGGTCTTTGTTTACAGTTTCTCTACAAGCCTCCAAAAATTCACATTAAAGTGTGTGGGCCTGCTTGAAAAGAGTGGGCCATTTCATCTAGTTCTAATGCTGTTAAAAGACCCTAAACAGGAACACACACGCCCACACATGCAGGAACTCTACACATGTAGCACATTCATTGAAGTGCTCTTGCTAGGGTATCGACTCTATTGACTTTTCTATTCATTAGAGTCAGTTATGCAGCTTTTCTCATTCATAGCCATTTCTGGGGAAGAGGAGTTTTAATTAAGTGAATCTTTGTGCAAGGAGGGATGCACCTAGATCAGTTTCTGCTGCAGCCTGGGACAGCTTCCATGTAGTTGTCCCAGAACATCAGACCCTCTGCTCTCTTAGGACAATCCACATAGTTAATCTACAATAAGTTTTCCTACAAACAGGAGTGTGAGAGGAAGGATGTCACATGTTTGATCAAAATCCAGCCATGTGTACCATGAAGTCCAGAAAAAAGCTAACAGAAAATGCACCCCCCTTCTTCCCCCAATTTATCAGTTATTCAGATGTCTAGTCTTGATTACTTAGTTTATTTCAGTATTTTTGGAAGTATGAAGAGGATTGTGGGCTTTGCTGTAACTAAACAGAATAGGTCAAGGTTGAGTGGCAATAAGCATCAGTGGTAGCAAAAAACAAAACAAAACAAAAACGGAACCACACCTCCCCCCCCACTCCTTTTGACAAGTCAATCAAGTCTTGTTTTGATGAAAGATCCCTGCTGGACAAAGATTATTCAGATCAGTAGACTAAATGAAAGGTATTTGATCAGCAAATTTTAATCAAGAGCACAGCTTTGAGCAGGGCATTTTAAACATCTTGAAGCAAACTTCACCTATATAAGACCCAGGGAAAAGAATTAATTCTTATGTCAGAAATACATAAAAAGTCCCAATGATCCAGCAAAGAGATTAAGAGTAACAGCCGTGTTAGTCTGTATTCGCAAAAAGAAAAGGAGTACTTGTGGCACCTTAGAGACTAACCAATTTATTTGAGCATAAGCTTTCGTGAGCTACAGCTCTCACGAAAGCTTATGCTCAAATAAATTGGTTAGTCTCTAAGGTGCCACAAGTACTCCTTTTCTTTCTGCAAAAGATTAAGCTTCTCTTATATAGTAAAATCCGCAGTAACAATGCATGATTTGAAACTGACTGGATAAATGGATACCACACTTTACAAAATCCTGCAGAATTACAGATTACATCCATATTCCTTTGAAGCAGCAGAATCTTGAAAGGGATTAGACAGCCACTATTTCACACCAGTGCACTACATACAATAGTATGTGCAGGAAAGTCAAGCGCTATTTATTGCAATGGTGTTCTCAAGCTTTTCCAGTCTTGATCATATCTTAGATATAGTCTCATCAACACTCCTATGGCAGCTGGAGCCACTGCTTGTGGATAAGTGGTTTACACTGATGTATCAGCTAGAAGTGAGATCCAGCAGCTCTCCAGGCCACTGACAGTTCACTGACCAGTTTGGAGCCACTGGCTTAAGTAGACCCTGACAGTTTCTTCCTGACATTGTCAGAAAATAGCCCTAGTTAAAATATCAGTGAGACAAATTTATTTGAAAGAGCAAATGTGGATGTTAAAGTGGAGAGGGAATCTACAATATAATGATTTACTTCCAGAGCCATTAGCTCATAGGCACATTTAAATCAGGCAGCAGACTTCTAAATTCTTTGGAAGCCTCAGGCTGACTCATGCTACCAAGCTGCCACACTACTCAGCAGAAGTGAGAAATATTATGACAGACTGCCGATTCATGTTGAGAACTGAATGCTCTCTTGTCTGCACTTGCAGCAAACAGTAAATGAATCCTATGAACCCAGTTCTAGGAGCCATGATGCAGACAGATTATACCCCTTTGAAAACATGTTTTTCCTTGAGGACCCCATTCGATTTTGTCCTGAAGATATGCATGCACCTGATCAATGTAAAACCAGGGTCTATTCCATGTAAGCAAAAACTGAAGATTTACTAAGCACTCACAGCAGCACTGTTCATCATAAAGCAGCTTGTCTTAATTCAGAAGAGTGAACAGAATTGTTCTGGGAGGGACTAGATTTGAATATGATCCATTTTAGAGAGTATCCTTTAAGAGACACTTACCCATTAGGATTTAGCGCCTGTAGCACCACCCCAAACTGAGATGGTGAACTTTAAATGCAGAGAGAAAGCTTTCCCCTTCAGAGGTGTCTAAACTCACTCCTCCATGAACCGTTCAGAAACCAAAGACAGATTATACAATAAATATCAGAACAAGACTGGAAGTATGAGCAACATGGGACATGGAACATTCACCTACATGACTGATGTAACATTTCACATGATAGGAATATCAAAAGACATTGTGAGATAGCTCAGTGACACTGCTGTGCAGTTCTGACCATACTCTATTTGCTTCGGGGTATCCACAGCAAACTGGTGGGGGGAGGAAGAAGAGGAAAAATTGAGTGATTTGCCAGGGTTCACAAGGGACTTTGTGAGATGCCTCCTTAGCATTTCTGCTCTTGCTTTGGAAGAGTGTAAGAACCCCTACAACTCACGTCAATGGCATTAGGTTTAAGTGTGAGTGGTTTGCCTGTGTCTTCACAACTTATTCTGGCCAGTCACAATAGTTTATTGAACCAAAACCTTTCCACTAATGTTGCGTCAGGAAAACCAACTCCAGTTCACTTGCCGCTTAAATAGCTGTTTACTTCACGGACATGGCCATCTACAAGAACTGAACCAAGAACTGAGAAATGGGTTGACTGACTATCCAGTGCAATTGGAAGTAACTATTCCAGTAGCCCTGGGGTTTCAATTACAAGCAGAGCTACAACATTAATATTTTGTACTAGTCAAATTTTCTGCTAGTAATGGTGTTGGCAAAAGAGAGAGAAAGTTCATTCCTAAAAGTATTGAAACTCATGCTCTTGCCTCAACAGTGTCTAACCCTGGTCTCAGAGCCCAGCACTGCAATGCTAATTAAACCACATTAGTAATGGCCCACAGGAAAACATTAAGGAAAGCTGCATAGTTGAGTCAGGGGCATTAGATACTCTTCCCACACCAACACTAGCTGTATGGCTATCAGATGTCAAGCCCAGCCCATAGCTGCTACTTAAGAACAAAGAAGAAAGATTTTTCTTCGGGAAATGTAACTATTAACAGCTTTGCTGATCTTCATCCTGAAGCTAAAGCTTACAGGTGTGCAAAGTAGCACGGAGGGAAGTACTGGGGTAAAAAGAAATGAATATTTGTTCTAATCAGGAAATGGGCTATTTCTAATGTAAATTTAAGAAGGTAGGAAAGGCATTAGACTTCAAATCATGAATAGTCTTTTCCCCCAGGGTCTAGGTGAAGGTATGAATGCTTTTCCATATTTACACGGGCTATTTTGCTAATAAACTCCTGCTCAGCAAAACTAGTTGGTAAAGACATTAAAAAGGACACCATGCATTTGAAATAAAGAGTTAAGAATCACTTTACAACTATACTTGTTTTTGAGTCTCCCTGCCAATGTGTTATTTTTTGGCAATCATTTCTCTATGTTTAGAGAAATCTGTTGGTGTGAAAGGACCACATGGAAATGGAAACTGACTATACTGGTAGATCTGTGAAAATAATTACCAAGTGTTATCCAATACACAAAATTTAAAATACAGAAAACTTATCAGGTTATTGAAAACACTTATTACAAGTATTGTTTAATTTGATGGTAACCATTTATGTCCACCAAGGAAAGGCAAGTTTCCTACTTGAGTACCATCTGGCTTTTTCAAAGGACATTAGACTTGCCCAATCCTGGAGAGGTTTTGTGTAAAGCATTTAAGACTATGTCCCTGCCAAAACGATACCGAGCGAAAAGATCCATTAACAGAGTTGAAGCTAAATCTATTTGGTCACTGAGGAACAGATTCAAGCTGCCAGTGCCCCTAATGACAGACCACAAGGCTTTCAGTGACCTCCAGGTGGAGAAAAGGCACTATAAATCAGCTTCAGGAGGAAGCATGCCCTCATGCATGAATAGCAAGGCTATTCAGATGATAGTCCAAATAAAGTTGAGTGCTAGACCAAGAGAAAAAACTATTAGCTTTATGAACTTGAAATCAGATTAAAAGTTTCATGAATACACATGAAAAAAAGAGTGAGCCTAGGATTTCCAAGAGGCTTGTTAAAAGATTACATGAATATTAATAGCACTTTCAATTTATAATCAAATACCAATTCCACTTAACAGTCACCCTCCTCAAGGGCGACAATTAAGAGCCTTAATGGGCATGGGGTAGACACCATTGCCCTAAGGAATCATGCACAAATCCCGATTGTTATTGAGTATCCATTTGGCTTAGTGAAGAAAGCTCAGCTTTGACAAAAATATGAACCTTATGAGTGCTCTGGAAGTTCCTTCTGAAAGCAGGTAACTGACTCATGTTCAAGTGTGGCTCTTTAAAGTGTTTCAATTTCAAGTGTGCAAATCCTGTCTGATCAGAGGACAGCGTTAGGAGCTGCATATTCATTTTGGAACAGATTTGCAAGTTGCATTTTGCACTAAACAGATGGATTTTGCTTCTTGTGATTGCTGCCAACTCGGGACACTGGCAATTACCTTCACTCTGAGACAAAGTCTCTCCATTCAGGAGATTTGCTGCAAGCAAATCCATATTGGGCACTTGGCTCAACAGCTAAAAGACCACTTGCCTGTATAACAGCATATACTGGACAAATAGCTACAAAGATCAGCAAAGATCACATTTCATCTCACTTTATTTTGAATTTATGCTAAACAAAACTAAACCCACAACTTAATATTTACATGGTGTCTGAACTCAGTATCTTTGAAGTGTCAGCAAAATGTTCAGAAACTAAAAGTCATTTACAAAGCTTCATCTACGTTGATTTTAAAATGCTAGTACTAATGATCCATTTGTGGCATCCCCGATAATTAAGGATGCTAATGATAAGTCTTAGAAAACTTCATAACTCCTATAGTCACACATTAAAGATTTATTTGATTTAGGTTAAATAAAATGTAGGTATTAAACTTAAAATGGTGCAGTGCAGCAGTTAATAGACCTAGGGATTGTCCCTCCTCAACTCCATTTCCCTTGTAATATTAGTCCCAAATGCAGACTTCCTGTCACTAACTTTACTACTGGCAAAAGAACAGGCTGTGACCCCAAATCCAATGGGTTAAAAAAAAAGGGGGGGGGCATTCTGCAATTAGACTCCATCTACATCTAACCAAATATTGGAAATATTCAAGTCACCACCCTTTTGAAGGACCCAAGAGGTAACCACAGTCTGGATTATATTAGATATCTCCTTCCAACACCTCAAATGCACCAGAACTTCATTTGTTCCTGAAAGACTTCTTACAGGTTAGACACCGGAAAGGGAGAGAGTTACTCACCAAAAGTTTCACCGCTTTCCCCATCCTACAAGAGACAACACATATTATTTCCTGTACTTTGCAATGCATTTTCAATATTAGATACAGTGTGCGGCACTGAACACCCAGGCCCCACCTAGCAACGACTGCTAAACAAAGCTAGTCTAGCATGCTTCTCTATGCCTAGCAGAGCCCTCTGAGTTGTGGGAATGCAGAAACAG
Source organism: Chelonia mydas (assembly GCF_015237465.2). NCBI lineage: Eukaryota > Metazoa > Chordata > Testudines > Cheloniidae > Chelonia > Chelonia mydas. The sequence goes on from NC_051254.2 coordinate 14,612,539, forward strand.
GAAGCAATCTTGGGATGCTGGATTTTCCAGATCAGATGTCAAGGCGGCACTGTGGACAATGCATGTATTCTGCTGATCAGAAGAAACACTGCCAGTCACACCTATGGAGGTGGTCAATTCAACCAAATGTCTAGAATGACATTTTGCCAACCGATCAGGGAAATGAATTAGATATCTCTGTGTTTTTAAATACAGACATGTCTGTTTATAAGAGCATAGTGGTAAGGATTGAATGGGCATAGATGCTACTCACTCTAAAGGCCAGAATTACAACGACATGAAGAAACTTGTCTTGTGCCCATGTGTGCAAGAACCAGATGGCTAGAGCACTAGTGCAATACTGTTCATCTAGCATCTTTCATTAGAAAGAGTTTACTTTGATAACTTTACACAAGTTACATTTTACAGCCATAAAGTGATGAAGTTAGTTTTAAATATATTGTGGGTAATTATTTTCAGTTTGTCCCCCTCTGCTTTAGGAAGCTTACCCCTCCTGACACTGGCTCTCTCAAAAGGTGGCTCACCTTCCACTCAGTCCCAATTACATTTTCTGTAACAGCATTGAAAATTTCCTTACTTGCTTTAGGAGATAGTTTAACACCAGGTTGGGGCCCAAAATTAAACTGTTGCTGGCAATCGATACACTACTAGGTCATTTCCTTGATGCAGATCAACCCTTTAACAGTGAGCTAATGAATCTTATCAGAATTGTGTGCGTGTTGCTAAGGTGTAAGCTGACACAGCTCCACTGATGTCAACATAATTATATGAGTCAGGCTGAAGCATGTATATGTACCTCTTAAATTCTGGACTGGACTGGACTACACTAGACTAGTTTCAACTGTTTGCAGATACAGCTACTGTGCAAGTGAAGGATTGTGTGTGAGGAATTATGTTCACAAAGTCAACCTCTGCAGGCTACAGAATATGTAATACAATTAAACAGCTAACAGAATTAAACCAAACAGCTTACTTTGGTTTTCTGCTGTAATCACTAGATGAAATTTACAGGGCTATGTTCCAATTTAGCAAGCAAGACATTTCCTACACGCAAATCTTGTGGATCAAAAAAAGCCAACTTTAATCTGTCTTTGTGACTTAGATGCCATTTAAAATCTGTATTTGCAAAAAGAAAAGGAGTACTTGTGGCACCTTAGAGTCTAGCTGTAGCTCACGAAAGCTTATGCTCAAATAAATTTGTTAGTCTCTAAGGTGCCACGAGTACTCCTTTTCTTTTTATTTAAATAGGAGTAACATAAGGTCTCCAGACACTTATCTGTTGTCCTATCATCATACCTGGGGGCTATACTTTACCCAGTTTATCTTTTCTTGAAAATTACTGAATTTTAGATTGTGAGAGGACTAGTTTTTAGAATTGAATCACAGATGTGAAGTCTGCTTTAGCCTCCCCAATTTTGCTATCTGCAGAGAAGCTACTATTTTATATCTTATTTCTCCAGGATTTGGAATCACATACTAAGCAAAAACCTGTGCTAGTAGCATGGTTTTGTTGTCCCCCCCCCGCCCCGGGAAGCCAGACCACATACAGAGGCTAGTGCATCTGCTGCTCCCTGTAGATGACAGCCATGGAACTCATTACACAAGCATCCAGGCTACTTGTTTTACACTCCAGCACAAAGCTGGCATCCCCAACACTTGTCCCCCCTCCCCCCCGCCGATTAAAGAGCCCTGCAGCTTGAACTTTACAAGCAAAAATGCTGGTAATGATATTGAACTTGTGGCTAAGGCATGGATTTCCTCGCCATTACCGGATTTTAGGATGGGACAAGCCAGAAAGTTTTACTGAGCACCCAGTTTAAAAATAATCTCGAACTCTGTGTTTAGTTTGATAGCCCACAGCACGTTAGAGATGCAGGAGATTTCATATTTTCTCCAAGTAGAAAGTAAGAGGCCACAATAAAGCCACCTACCTGCCTTTAGGCCCTTTTCCTACCATACAATCTTACTAGCAGTGGTTAAGCAGCCACAAGCACAGCACAAGCTTTTGATAGTCACTGACCTTTGGATCTACAAAGTCCCCACAGTTTGCATCAGAAGAGTTTTTCCTTTGGGGTCCAGATGGTTCAGAATCTTCTCTGACACCTCTGGGCATGGCCCCTGAAAGCAGAAGTTTGTCTTAGTTAGGATGTAAAGTCAGCCTACAAGAAAGCAGACTGGCACAGTTATCCAAAGCTTTATTTCTGATGAACTAGCAAAATCCTAGCAGGCCAAGATTTCATCCTAGGCATCTAGGCTTCTCATCACTGCAGTATTAAAATGCCTCACGAACATTAGTGAATCTATCCTCAGTGTCTCACCATCATGAAAGTAGCACTACTTTTTCCCCATTTACACAGAGAAACTAAGGTCCAAGATCACACAGAAAACGTGTGGCAGAGATGGGAGATTAATCCACATTGCCCAAATTCCAGGCCAGTGGTATAACTACTAAGCTATCTTTCCTTTGTACTAGGAGTCATCAGTTGCATCCACTACAGCATGCTAATGATTCTGTTCCACAGCTCAAGGGGTCACCCACAGCCTTTTCCATAAAGCATTACAAAATTAGAATAGTCACTAGAATAGACACTGAAACCAAAGTGAAGCTGTACCTGTTGAGCCATCCCTAGAAACTGGATTCTCTTCAGGAAGACCAAAGATGTTGGATGCCATTTTGTTCCTTCGCACAGGCTGCTCTTTTGGCAAATCAAAGCTCAAGTTGAAATTGGAACCTCCACCTGGAGGGCGCAATACCCTGGAGAAAGATTCAGTGTGACAATCTTATATTTCAAGAGTTTTACCACCAGTGTTACTGAAGTATTATACAAAAGGTGGTTGGGTAAGCAAAGGGATTGATGGCTCTGGGAACGGTAATATAATAGAATCACATGGGTTAGACAATGGGTTAAATTCTGCCCAGTTTCATAATGGTCTAAAAGCTACTCATAAGGCAATTAGTTTTCACAATAAACAGGTGAACAACACTGACCAGCACTGTACTTGTTGGCACTCAGAAGCCAAGCACCAGATGGGCACCAAGAATAGGTTACACTTGTAGTTCACTCCTGGACCTACAACATGCTTCAGGACAGCACAGACACATTTGTTCTGTCACTGCTATTCATATTTTTGGTAGCTAATCGGATGACTATAGAGATACTGTGCAACACTAAATATTAAAGATAGCCAAACAAGGAAAAACAGAACAGCCAGCTCCATTTATCCTTGTGTCCCAGGATCAGTGAAAGATGCTACATTTTTCAAACTCAGAGCCAAAAAAGCCTTCTATTTATCTTAGAGTCCAATCTTTCAACTACTAAACAGCCAAATTCATTAGAACACCCCATCAACATTAATCTTGAAATAAGCCATGTGGCAGAGACCAACATTTGACTCATGAACCACTGTACTATTTGCACCATTGATCATGTCTAGATTCCAGACTATTTGTAACTGTTCCAATTTTTTTTAAACCCAAACATGCAGCTGGTTCCTGAATTAAAGAGATGAACCAAAAAGCTTTAAAGTAAAAATTGCCTGAGTGCCATCTGTATTGAGCAGGGATTATTAAGGGGCAGAGTATAGCTGCAAAGCAAAAAAAGAGTCCTGGCATGTCTATCGAGCTCAAAAAAAAAAAAAAAAATTCTAGCAGTGAGATCTTGATCAGGAAGACACATGAAGAAGCCTGTTTGGTACCTCCTCCTGAAAGCCAAGAAGTGAAAGCAAGAAAGCTCAACACTTATGGCTGAAGGAATTCAAAGCTTATTTTCTTCAGCATAGCATCCCTTTAGCTCATCAAAAGTAACAGCTGAGGAAACCAAAGAAATCTCAGAAGATTACCACCACTTATGAGGCTAAATGAGAAACATGAACAGCGCTCAGCTGAAGTTCAAAATACTGACAAAGTTGTTGATTCAGGGTATCAAATGAAGTTGCTTTCATATAAAGTTCAGATCCAAGTTATGAAAAATGGACAGTCTACGATTCTACGATAGTGAAGTGGACAGCATCCCAATCCTTTTTAGCGCAGTTTCCCAAACTTTTGGTCCTTAGCCTACAGTAGAAAGAGGTCTGTAGAGTCTCACTATGCAAAAATTCAAACACAAATTCAAACACAGCTGGAATAGCGAGCCTTTGACTCAGATATGGATGTCCACTGCCAGGAATTAATTCTGATCTTTCCAGACCTTAAGCCTACTACACTAAAGGCAGAACACAAGACATCAATCACTTCTTTACCCTGCTAACCTCAAATACAGCATAAGGGCAAACAACACAACACCTAAAAATTCATTTGTTTAATATCCTAGAACTGAACTGAGTTTTTAAACTTATTTGTAAGAAATCTTTAGCGGGGAAAACCTAACATTTGCACTGCTCCTTAGTGTATGGTGGGGGGATTCTGTACAGCATCCTATTCTCCCCTACAAACAGAACATACATTGGGGGAATCCACAGACTACCAAGTAGATCAAAAGTAACAGCTTTTAAGAATGCACATATACCTTTATGATTTCCTACTCCCCCTTTGTGAGGTATGTAGTTTGGTATAACTGTTCAGATAGTCCATTAAAAATCATCTATTGAATCTTATATTTGATAGCGAGAAATTATCCTTCTAGGGAAAGTGTTCAAATGTGAAAACTTCCTTTATTGTCTTCCATATCATCAGTTGCCACATTTATTAGTTCTTGGAGCAGAGTGTTCAAACAAGGGCTTGCATCCACAACCCATATCTCCCCCACTTGACAGGGCAGTGACAATCATTTCCTCCGCAGACTGATGTCAAACAGACTTAAGACATCCTGATGAATCAAGCAGAAATACAAAAGGGTAGCCAAGCGAACTGCTAAGCGTAGCTTCCATATAAGGTCTGATATTCTATTCAGTCACCCAGCTAAGGGTGAACTGAAACGCTTTTTAGTCATCACCCAAATCCCAGGATTTTACATTTGCCCTGCAACAGTTGACAGCCACACTTTCAGAAAGGCACTGCTCGCTCTTTACATGAAATCCAATGAAATGTATAACAGGCTGAGAAACCAACATAAGCGCCATGAAGAAAAAGCTCTTGCAACAGAGACCTTTTAAATTCCCAAATCCTCAGCAGGAAATTTCTGCATGTTTAAAACAATGACTTACCAAAAAACATCTGCCTCAGTTCCACCCTGCCCAGAATAGCATGATTTATACACTGCCTCATCTTACACTGCACCACTGAAATCCATGAGTTCAATTTAGTTTGAGAGGATTCTTATGGAATGCTATGCATTAAGTTCTCTTTGTTTCTAGACAAACCATGGCTTCCCTGATCTAGTAGCATGCTCTCTCTTGTCCCCTTATCCCTTTCTTTTTCTACAGCAGTCTCATAGCCCTTGTTTGCTGCCCCCTCAAAATGGCTCCCTATGTGGGAATCCCCCCCCTCCAAGAATAGCCAATGCAACACTGCAGGTTGTGATCAGTGGAGAAAGGATGTGCAGTGGAGCAGTGCCTTCACTTTCCCCCAGCACTGGATCACGCTCTTTGAGATCTATCTGCCTGTAATCCATTTGAAATAACAATACACAATAAGCTTAACAATATAGACACCTTAAAACCTGGCAGGATCAAATCTTCCATAAAGTTGCAGCAACTGTCTCCGAATAGGAGCAGCCTCTTAGATGAATGAATGCGTGATGAGTTACAAGTGTACCACTGCCCCCTGCTAAGGTTAACAGGTAGAGAGGCTACAGACAAGAGACAATAGAGCCTGCTCCAGCCCCACCCAGTATGGGAAGCCCTCCCGGGGCAGCTCCGCTAGAGTAAGGAACAAGATACGAATAGCAAAGGCCAAGCGGCACAAGGGACAGCAGGGAGGACGGTGCCGGGGTTTTGGGGACGGACCGAGAGGCGAATCCGGCTGCGTGGCTGGGCAGCGAGCTTCCTTCCTTTGTTCGGCGAGCAGCCACAGCCGCCCGCAGCAGCCCGGGGCGGGTCTGCCGCGCTCCCAGCCCTGCTGCGCCTCGTCCCCAGGCAACTGCGTCAGGGCTTCGCAGCGAGAAAAAGCGAATCCCACGGGCAGCACATGCCGGCTGGGTGCGGCCGTACCCCCGCCGCCTGCCAGCCCCGGGAGAGCAGCCCAGGCACCCGCACGGCTGGACCAGATTCCCCCCGCCCCCGCTCCTGCCCCGGGGACGGGGCTTTAAAGCATCCTGCCTCCCCCTGAACCCCGGCTGCACCCCATCCTTCGGGAGAGGGAGCCCCTCACCATTACCCCAGGGAGGGGGGTCCCTCAGCGCCCGGCCCCCGCTGGCTCACTCCGGCGGCCCAGCCACTGGTCTCCCCCCCCCCGGGGAAACGGTCCCAGAGGCCAGTCAGCCCTGCCCCCGCCTCCCCCTGGAGCCCCGGGCCCCGCACCGCTCCCCCACGGCTCCCGGGGCACGCACTGACCCCCGGGTCCCGAGCCCCGCACTGAGCCCCCCCCATCACCGACCTGGAGCTGTTCCTGCCGTTGGGGTCCACGCCCTTGTAGGTGGTGGTGGTCGTCATGGCGGGGAGAGAGGGGCGAAAGCTCCGGAGCGAGAGGCCGGCAGGAGATAATTTCCACTCCCCGCCGCCGCCAACAAATGCCAGCCGCCGCCGCCTGCCCCAGCAGCTGGTTTTATACCCGCAAAAAGACGTGCCCCCCTCCGGCCATCTCATTGGACGGTTCAAACGCGATCCCATCCGCCATTGGGCGAAGAGCCGCCACTCTGTGCTTTGTCCTGCCTCAGCCTGTATTCTGAGTGGTAAGAGGCCGCCCTCTTTCCTACCCCTAAACTTGATTGGTTGAGAAATACGTTCTCTCGCAGACAATCGTCTGCCTTTGGTGCCGGGGTCCCTTTGTTGCTGAATGGAAAGATTGGCTGTCACTCACCTGACTCCGTTCTGATTGGCTCAACTACATAAGGCCAGACAAATTCCCAGTCTCTCTCCACAGCTTTTTCCTTATGAGGGGGCAAAGTTGGAACTCCTGGATCCCCACACAGGGAGTGACTGGGTCTGGCCTGGCTGCACTACAGTGGGAGGTGTGGGCCCACAAATTTAATCTTTAACCCAAGCACCACCCTGCACCAAATGCCTCAAAACTGCTTTCATGCTGTTGGTGCTGTCTCAGAAAGTCACCACACCATGGTGTCATGATCTCATGCCATGTCGTTGCCTCCAAAAGTCATGTTCCTGTGATACAATGTGAGGCCACCACCTCAAACAGTTACACCACCATACCCACCTAAGACTATCATCATGCTGTAACAAAGCAATGACACCCACTGCCTCAAAATGCTACCATTGTGTTGCAGCAGGACGCCTCAAAACATTGTGATGAGATACAACAAGGTAGCACCATCTCAAAACCTGATCACACCAGGATAATCATAGTGCAGCCTCAAACATTCACACAAGTAGATCTACAACAGGACTTCAAAATGTAACACACCGTACTGATTTTGTGTCAAAATATCCACATGATAATGCAGTGAGATGCTGCTGTTTCAGAATCTCATTCTGTTGCAATACATTGGCACTGCATCAAACCAGATTCCGTTCTATCTTATATAGGTTCTTATACCATGCTCATCACCATAATATCCGAGCACTTTCCAACAGTGCATTAAGAAACATGACTAATATCTGTCAAATATTTATTCTCTCATGACATCTCACAAAGTACCACGGGCAAATGGATATCCTGGAATGACCTTGCACCTAGTAATGTGTTATTTGGAAAATGCAAATCCTGACTGGCTAGTTAGTGCTCCATCCTGGGTAAATCACCCACTATACTTACATAGGTTAGAACTTTGTATCTGTCTAATCTCAAGTAATAGTAATATATAGTATTTCTAAAACACCTTCCATCCAAACATTTAAAACACTTCATAAATATTCACAAAAAGAAAAGGAGTACTTGTGGCACCTTAGAGACTAACCAATTTATTTGAGCATAAGCTTTCGTGAGCTACAGCTCACTTCATCGGATGCACACTGTGGAAAGTGTAGAAGATCTTTTTATACACACAAAGCATGAAAAAATACCTCCCCCCACCCCACTCTCCTGCTGGTAATAGCTTATCTAAAGTGATCACTCCTTACAATGTGTATGATAATCAAGGTGGGCCATTTCCAGCACAAATCCAGGGTTTAACAAGAATGTCTGGGGGGGAGGGAGGGGGTAGGAAAAAACAAGGGGAAATAGGTTACCTTGCATAATGAGTTAGCCACTCCCAGTCTCTATTCAAGCCTAAGTTAACTGTATCCAATTTGCAAATGAATTCCAATTCAACAGTTTCTCGCTGGAGTCTGGATTTGAAGTTTTTTTGTTGTAATATAGCAACTTTCATGTCTGTAATCGCGTGACCAGAGAGATTGAAGTGTTCTCCGACTGGTTTATGAATGTTATAATTCTTGACATCTGATTTGTGTCCATTTATTCTTTTATGTAGAGACTGTCCAGTCTGACCAATGTACATGGCAGAGGGGCATTGCTGGCACATGATGGCATATATCACATTGGTGGATGTGCAGGTGAACAAGCCTCTGATAGTGTGGCTGATGTTATTAGGCCCTGTGATGGTGTCCCCTGAATAGATATGTGGGCACAGTTGGCAACGGGCTTTGTTGCAAGGATAGGTTCCTGGGTTAGTGGTTCTGTTGTGTGGTATGTGATTGCTGGTGAGTATTTGCTTCAGGTTGGGGGGCTGTCTGTAGGCAAGGACTGGCCTGTCTCCCAAGATTTGTGAGAGTGTTGGGTCATCCTTCAGGATAGGTTGTAGATCCTTAATAATGCGTTGGAGGGGTTTTAGTTGGGGGCTGAAGGTGACGGCTAGTGGCGTTCTGTTATTTTTTTTGTTAGGCCTGTCCTGTAATAGGTGACTTCTGGGAACTCTTCTGGCTCTATCAATCTGTTTCTTCACTTCCGCAGGTGGGTATTGTAGTTGTAAGAATGCTTGATAGAGATCTTGTAGGTGTTTGTCTCTGTCTGAGGGGTTGGAGTAAATGCGGTTGTATCGCAGAGCTTGGCTGTAGATGATGGATCGTGTGGTGTGGTCAGGGTGAAAGCTGGAGGCATGAAGGTAGGAATAGCAGTCAGTAGGTTTCCGGTATAGGGTGGTGTTTATGTGACCATTGTTTATTAGCACTGTAGTGTCCAGGAAGTGGATCTCTTGTGTGGACTAGACCAGGCTGAGGTTGATGGTGGGATGGAAATTGTTGAAATCATGGTGGAATTCCTCAAGGGCTTCTTTTCCATGGGTCCAGATGATGATGATGTCATCAATATAGCGCAAGTAGAGTAGGGGCGTTAGGGGACGAGAGCTGAGGAAGCGTTGTTCTAAGTCAGCCATAAAAATGTTGGCATACTGTGGGCCATGCGGGTACCCATAGCAGTGCCGCCGATCTGAAGGTTACATTGTCCCCAAATGTAAAATAGTTATGGGTAAGGAAAAGTCACAAAGTTCAGCCACCAGGTTATCTGTGACATTATCGGGGATAGTGTTCTTGACGGCTTGTAGTCCATCTTTGTGTGGAATGTTGGTGTAGAGGGCTTCTACATCCATAGTGGCCAGGATGGTGTTATCAGGAAGATCACCGATGGATTGTAGTTTCCTCAGGAAGTCAGTGGTGTCTCAAAGGTAGCTGGGAGTGCTGGTAGCGTAGGGCCTGAGGAGGGAGTCTACATAGCTAGACAATCCTGCTGTCAGGGTGCCAATGCCTACCCCCACGCCCCCCCCCAGACGTTCTTGTTAAACCCTGGATTTGTGCTGGAAATGGCCGAACTTGATTATCATACACATTGTGATCACTTTAGATAAGCTATTACCAGCAGGAGAGTGGGGTGGGGGGTGGTATTTTTTCATGCTTTGTGTGTATAAAAAGATCTTCTACACTTTCCACAGTATGCATCCGATGAAGTGAGCTGTAGTTCACGAAAGCTTATGCTCAAATAAATTGGTTAGTCTCTAAGGTGCCACAAGTACTCCTTTTCTTTTTGCGAATACAGACTAACACGGCTGTTACTCTGAAACCTTTCATAAATATTAACTGATTAAACCTCCCAATCCCCTCCGGGGGGGGGGGGGGGAAGAGATCACAAGTATTAGCCCAAATTTACAGATGGGGGGGAAACAGGGACACAGAGAGACTCAATGACTTGACAAAGGTCACAAAGTAACACAGAATGGAGATCAGAAGCCAAATTTCCAGTCCCCCTTGCTTCTCTGCTCCCCACCCCCAAAATCATGTGCCCCAACACAGCTACATGGCCTCCTTATCACAGTCCCTCATTCTTCCTGCAATAACAAAAACAAACAAACAGAATGCATCTCTGGTCTGAATACACTGACTTTGGGGACTTAGTTACAGTAGAGATTAATCTGTCTATAGTGGTGTCACACCCACCTCTTGCAAGCACCCTTTCCAGTCGAGTATGTCCGCAGTTTTTTTTCCCCCCGATTTCCTCTGCTCTCAGTCCCCCCTCCCCCCCCCGTCCTGGCGTCAGCCGCTGCAATCATCAGGCGAGCCCTTAGTGACTCAACCCTCCATCCAAGTTACACATAGTCCATGTACGAAACTAAATAAAACAAACCCCTCCTGGGGTATACTGTCCAACCGGGCCTATCCCAAAATCTTCCAAAACATCCTGCAGCTCTTTGGGCTCAATCCCTTCACAATCCAACAAACCCCATCACTTTACCCCTCTATTGACAACGTCTCTGCTGCCCTCCCTGATCCTCAGTCTGACCAGCAGGGCCTATCTGAGTACCTGACTAAGCAAGCTTATGTGCAAAGTTTCCTGTTCTGGGATGGAGCAGTACCCCCAGGACTTCCTCCCAAGTACATAAAAGGTTTGTTACAAGGAGGAGAGAGAAAAATTGTTCTCCTTAACTTCTGAGGATAGAACAAGAAGCAATGGGCTTAAATTGCAGCAAGGGCAGTTTAGCTTAGACATTAGGAAAAACTTCCTAACTGTCAGGGTGGTTAAGCACTGAATAAATTGCCTAGGGAGGTGGTAGAATCTCCATCATTGGAGATTTTTAAGAGCAGGTTAGACAAACATCTGTCAGGGATGGTCTATAAAATACTTAGGCCTGCCATGAGTGCAGGGGACTGGACTAGATGACCTCTCAAGATCCCTTCCATTCATACAAGTCTATGACTCTTCACCTGACCTTTAGTCTTCTGGCCCTCTAGCTGAGTCAGTCTCTGTCTAGCCCCCTTCTAGTAGGGTAACAGTTCTATGTTCAGTCCCTTCCCTGAGCCTGTCTAAAACTCCCTTCTCTCATGGTACAGCCACTTCCTCAGTGGCTATTGTGGGGGAGAACCTAGGCCCACCCACTACTCCAGGCCCCAACCCAGAAATCCTCTAAGTAGCAGCCACATCCCTTTAAATAACTGTCACTTTCCCACAGCCCTTATCTTTGTTGAGTCCCTGCAGCCATCCAGCAGCACCTTCCTTGTTCCCCTGGATCCTAGCAACAACTACCTGCCTTGACCCTTACAGCTCCTACAGCCAGCCAGTAGTCCCTGTCAGCTCCTACAGCCAGCCAGAACCACCTCTTCCTCTTCCAGTCTACAGCAGACTGAACTCATGTTGGCCCTGCAGCTCCCTTTATACAGGCCTGCTGGGCCCTGATTGGCTTCATCCCAGGCAGCTGCTCTAGGGAGCTTGGAGGACCCTCTCCACTGTCATTTTCTGAGGGTAGGGTGTGGTAGGGAAGAGGCCTCAGGGCCTATTCCACCCCGTCATGCTGTCCCTCTGTAAATAAAGCACAATAATAATTACATATAGAAAAGTATTAGATTAAAACATGATTAAATGTGGAAGTAATAAAAATTATTTTAAATTGTACTTTGTTTTATTGTTCCAGAATAGCCCATCACACCAGGGGATACAGACATGTATGGAGAAGAGGCCACAATCTTGAATTCTATCTTAACAAAATCTCCCATTTTTATGTTCACTTTATATTTAAAATGTGAAGATCAAAAGATGATCATCTTCCTTTTAGCTTTGAAAACAAATAACTATATCCTTAGAAATCCACTAGTTTCTGATTGGTTGAAGCACAGAGAGTCAATTCTCTGGGCTAATCATAAAATATATTTTTATGAATGGTGCAGTAATGATCACCATATAATCAGCATCCATCAGACAAAATGACAGCACTTACATTACACTGGCTAGGCCATATGAGTAATGAAGTGAAGTTACTGGAAAAGAATATTTTTGCAAGAAAAGTATCAGCTCTGAGCATAGCTCTCTTTTGCCAAGATGTTTATTTTATATCAGTATCTTAGCTTTGACTTTGTACATATTTTGCAGCATCAGAACATGCTATATTTTATTAGCATTACTTGATTTAATCAGCTTTTTTACTTGAAAGCCAACTTGAGAGCACGCTATATGCGAGTACAATCTGATATAAAAGAGATACTCTTCTTGAGGTATCTCCTTGCCCCCTAGAAGTTAACAACTATTCAACATGTTCCATTTCAGAACATTCAGACGTCAAGCACGTTATAATACTTTGCATTTCTAGGATCCCTTTCACACAAATATCTCAAAGCATTTAACAAACATGAATCCTCAAATCACCTGTTAGATGGATAGGTATTATCATCATCCCCATTTTGCAGATAGAGAAACTAAGACATAGAAGTTAAGGCCAATATTTTCAAACTTGTGTGCCTAAGGATGGACACTTAAATCCATAATTAAAGATCAGGCTGTTTTATTCAGGCCTCTAGGTATTAAGTACCCAAAGCTCCCACTGAAGTCAATGGGAGTTAGACCTCAAACTCAAGCCACTTTTCTTCAGAGTCCCTATATATGGATTTAAATCTCTAATTTTAGGCGCTCAAGTTTGAAAATGTTGGCATAGGTTATTTGCCAAAGACAAGACTGCATCAGAACCCAGGAATCCTGCTAGTGCCCTATTTTAACTCCTAGATTACACGTTTTTATTAAGACAACAGTGATGGGGAAATAAGTCTTAGCGTGTCCAAAAATTGACATTGCATATTGTTTGGTGGGATAGCCATGATTTATGAAGGGTTAGTAAAATTAAACTGTATCTTACTGAGGATCTAATGCAGAGTCTGTTGCACTAAGATTTTTGTATTGAAGGAGGTCATGTGGTCCCTATTGTGTGTAGCTAATATGCATTGCCTGTAACATTTCTATCCTTTATGGGTCTATTGACTTCATATCCTCATTAAGAAAACAAATTTGGGGGCTAAACTACATGACAATCACTTTAAAATAAGTGTTTAGATGTTTGAGTGAAATCTCAAAATGCCCAGTCCCTTGAATATCCCAAATGTATCATATATATGAAAGACTGCTATCTGCACTAGGAAAAGCATCTGTTGACCAATTCTCCTCTGCCTTTCTTCAAATGCGGTTGAAAACAGTTTGGCTGCTAGTATAAACAGGAAAACCATTTGGATGGGGTCTGGACCTAGCAACCATACTATTTTCATCCCTGACCCAGTTTTAACCATTTTTTTGAAACAATGCTGAACATTTGTTCTGATCCACACTGGTAGAAAAGCCATGTCCAGATGAACCTGTTCCTGACACCCATCATCAGCAATAGGTTATTTTCCTCACACAGGCAGCACATTCAGACTGTGGGAAGCAGGACTCAACAGCAAAACCTCCAAGCTGTTTGGCAGTCTACAAAGGAAGTCAAAAGGATACAAACTGCAAGAGCATACCAGGACAAAGATTCTAAGGACAAATTTGTGGACTTAAAAGGATTTGGCATGCTACCCCTGCTACATTTTATATGTTGGAATGAATAAGCGCCTTCTATTGATCAGTTTGTAAAACTAGTTGAAGGGAAAAAAAAATCTCTGAAGGATTTGTGGACAATAGTTTTAGTTATCAAATGTTTTTAAGACAATAGGAGTTTGTACTCAAACAGTCATCTTCCAGTACTACTGAAGACAGCTGTTTCAGCAGACACTTTCAGGCAACATCAACTGGAGAATGAGGTACTAGACACAAAGAAATTGAAGTTAACCGACTGTGGCTTTTGTTTTAGTAACAGGTTGAAATCCTTCTGCAAGGACTTAACATAAGATGTAGAGGGATATTCTTAAAGCTACAGCACCTGACTCATTGCTACAGAGAATTATATTTTTCCTCCCTCTTTTACACAGGGAAACATTTGTAAATTGGATATAAACCCATTTTATAGGTCTAGTTTCCTTGACATTGACAGGAATTCAATGGGCAGGTTAATGACAAATGCAGCACCATTGAACTTCTGTATGAGGTTTAAGGGATACCATACCACTTTTGAAAACATATGGGTGCTCCCTGCCTGTTTTGTTTATTTTTTTAACTCCTATCCCCTGAGGGAAGGAGGAACATGAATCAAAATGCAACTGGAAGTTTTCAGCCTACCTGTAGGCAGGAGAGATCAATAAATGAAATGTAAGAAGACCTCATCCTCTATTTTAGAAGCTTAAGCAAGTTCAAACAGATCTCTTCCGGATGAACAGAGAGCTTTTTCCAAAGAACTAAGTCTTGGCATGATACCATCCAGATGAAAGAAATTGTAGAGACTCGGGGTGCGTTTTCAGAAATGTTGGGCTAGACAAGTCTTTCCTGGCCAGGTTGAATGGCAGAGCTTCTGAAGCTCTCTCAGAATCCCACATAGGAATCTCTCAGAATCCCACATACGAGGAAACGAAGACTAAACAGAGTCATTGAACTATCTATTTTTTAAAAGGAATCATTTTGCCTGTGGCTCCAGATATAGAAATATCTGCAGCAAAGAGCAATTTCATCTCTGCAGGACGGTATAGATCAGAAGTGCAGTCCAGAACAAGTGCATGCTGAGGAAGGAAAGACTCTGCTTACTAGGACTGGGGATTCCTTAAAATTAACTGAAGCGGCCTACAACCAGAGACTAATACTCCCAATAGTTATTTGAAAAATTACCACAAAGCACAGGCACATTCAGTAGTTTATTCTTCACAGATGTTTATGAGTCCTCTGAAGGTGGGTAACAATGTGTTACCAGGTGATCTGAGAAAACACCATTCAATCATCTAACTTTTCTAAAGCATAGAGGCCATATCATTCTACCATGCATGGAATCATTGTGAGTGAAATTATTTCATTTGCTTGGGCAGCAGGCAGAGAGATCGCTCACACAATGATCAACTCTTGGGGCTATTTGTTTTCTTGCAAAAGCTGCTCATAAAGGAGCAGGGCTTTACTTCCTACTTCCTTTATGCATAAAGGACCTATGACTAGCCAAAAGCCTTAGGAGATTCCTGGTAAAGTAGAACAGACCTAAAGCCAAACAGGAACATTCTATACAGACAGTGAAGGGAGAAAGTAATAAGAGATCTTCGTGGTCTTTCATTGAAGTCTTGGATTACAGCTCCACTCCACTGTAGCCCTCATATTTTGTACTCTTCTTTGATATATGACTCAGTGCTTAAATGGGGCTTGGACTCTTCCTCTTTCACCCTGTAACACAGCATAATGTTGAAGCAGGGTTTGGAACCTTCTTTACAATAAATGAATGCACCCATGGACAGAGATCAAGTTTCTGATCTATCTTCTATACTTCATGGATTCTCACCTTGATATTCCAAACATATCTCCCCTAATCCACATTAATGTAAACTGAACACTCTTCCTACCTCAGTTTCCCCATCTGTAAAATGGGGACTATACTTATTTGCTTACCACATAGGGTATGTCTGCACTACAGCTGGTAGCCAACCTCCCAGCATGGGTAGACAGACTGGCACTAGCAGAGCTCAAGTTGGGTGCTTCAAAATAGCAGTGTGGATGTTGCATCTCAAGATGACCCCTTAGTCTGAGTTCTGGTGGCTAGCCTGAGCCTCTGCCAGGGCTGCAACATCCAAGCTGGTATTTTCAGGGTACTAGCTCAAGCCCCACTAGTGCAAGTGTCTACCTGGGCTGAGAGGCTTGCTCCCAGCTGCAGTGTAGACATACCCATACAGGTATAGGCGTTTGAGGATTAAAGTTTGTAAATCGTTGTGGAGATATAAAGAGCTACAAGTGCTAAGTATTATCACTATGCAGAAAAATAAAGAAAAACTGATTATTTTAAACAAGAAGTTTATTTAAACAACAAGACGCTTTACTTGAAGGGAAAACTATCTAGGATCAATGTTTTTTGGAGTAATTTACCCCTACTTAGACAGAGATTGCTCTACATGTAACAGCTACGTACAAAAAAGTTATAAAATCGTCCTTGGTTTTACAATGATAAAAGAAAAACATTGAAATTATCCAATCAAACAAAGTATGCAATATTTTTGTTTGTCAACAGTGAGAGCAAAATAACTTACTGGAATATAAAGATAAAAGTTGAAGGAGCATGCCACGATGGAGAAAAGGGGTATTTTCACAGAACCAGTTTTTTTTCCCACCCCATCTCCGTTCCATGTTGATCAAAACATACCATTGGCCATTTAGTTAAAAAAAATATGCATTGTGTCTGTGCACATACACCAGTTACTTTATGTACAATAGAAGGAAGAGGGAAAAAAAGAGAGAAGAGAAAAAACTATACTGCAGTAGTCAGGATGTGGCTGAACCAAGTCTCATTTTTCTAATTGTGAATGTGTCATCTGTGGGAGCACAGTTCTGGAGAGGAAAGTAGCAGGTTCTAGTAGACTCCTCCTGTCTGCTGCTGGAACACATCAATTGTATCTTCATCCTCCATTTCCAACTGCATCAGAAAGAAAGAACTGTTTTCAGCTCAGCTGATTAAATATTAGACATATTTGAAATGTTCTTAGTTTCACATCTTCACATATACCTCTAACCACAACTTAAAATCAGAACAAACTCCCAACGTAATGCATTCACCCTGCTTCATAGGAACATTACATTTAAAGAGTGATATAAAGAACGGTGGATAACTATTTAAAATAAAGTAAGATACATGAGTATAGTGATCTGCTCCTCTCTAAGGGCCTCACAGACATTACTATGTTTTAATCTTCTTGCCTGCTCCATCAGACCACTTTATCCCCGCCATTTCCCTTAGAACACCACCTCCGTCCCACTTCGTGGTTGTTCAAACGCACAGCATCTAAGTGGCTTAAGCTACAGTACTAAAAGCAAATTATTATGGCCAAAGTCCCTACATCCAATAAGTAAAAAAAAAGAAAATGGGATACCAGTTACTAAGTACGAAGAATTTGAGGATAGAGACTGTTTCTAGACATGTTATATGGTAAAGTAAATAAAGTACCAGAGTACTAAACTGCAGGCCATATTACTATAGCAGTCTTTTCTATAATGCAAGTCTCACAACTGGCACTCTGGGGCCCTTACAGGTATGTTTACACCGCAAAAAAAGGCCCGCGGCATCAAGTCTAAGAGATCAGGTCTACAGTACATCGGAGCCGCTGCAGCACTTCTAGTATAATTCTAAGGGCCAGATTCTGCATCTATCAGAAGTCCACAGTGTTTGCTATTTTCAATAAACTGACTGAGCTTTAACATAGCATGCATAGAGAGGAGTACAAATTGCATATGATTTTAATTCTCAGCATTTCAGGTTCAATCAAAAGTTTAAATTTAAATAGCTAGAGTGGCAAAAGTCTGGAGACAACCACCCTATGACAACATTGGCAAAACTGTGAAGTCCCTTATTTATCATGAAACGGCATGCTGAAAGCGTGAACTTCAAACAGCATGCAATTCAGGGGCAACTGCTTGTATGCAACTATAGAGAACACTCCAGAAAGACGTTCTTGGGCATCCCCACCCATTACTGCCACTGTGAACAAGCATCCTACATTACTGGACTGATTTTTGTCTTTAACTTACACACTTCAACCAGCCCAACTGCACAACATTTGGTAACTTTATATTACTGAGATACTAACAAACTAGAGATACTGGACAATAATTTTCACATTACAGCGTACAGTTCCACAATACAGAACCATCACCTGCCAGGCCTGTCAATATGCTAACGAACACAAATTATTATTTGAAGGAGAACACCAATACTTACCTGCCAGGACTATTAACCCACCACAATCATTGAACCCATAAAGTAATATCCTTACAGGGCTTAGCATCAGTAGAAGCTGTAAATCAACTTATCTGGCACTGTGGTGGTATAAAATTAATATTCTAGATGCAGAATACAGTGTGATTCTATTCCCAACAGTTCAGAACTAGTTACTGTAAAAGTCTGAAGTTATACCAATGGTCAAGTTCTGTTACTTAAGCATCAAGAGTTACATGGCTGTTTCTCTTTAGCAGTAGTGTTATACACAACTATTAATTCCTGTAGCAAACTTTAAGTATAATTTTTACCTGTGCAGGTGTATCTGTTTCATTGATTGGCTGCCCATCGAACCGGAATCTGATTTGCCTCATTGACAAACCCTGGCGCAAAGAGAAACAAGTGACATGTTAAAACACTGTTCAGTCTTCACTCTGACTTGTAACTGGAGCTATGTTTTGATTATGACCTGTTTTGAATAACAAATTGCAACGTGTTTAGTTTCTGAAAGATGCACCATTGTCCCTACTAACTGGACATTAAATAAAGTGTACTAGAAATCCCAAATCAAGTCCTGAAGGCCAGAAGCCACTGAAATAATTTTTTTTTTTTTTTTTTTGTACAAGAATTTTAAATAATTCAGTTGGAGGAAAGTTAGAAGTAGCACTTTTGGTGGTAAGTGTCACAAGGGGAATAATATCCCTGCTCAAATGTTCAGCACAGCTCAATTTCACTTTCTTTAAAAGCAGCAATATTCTATGAACCCTTTCCTTCTTCTCATGGAAAGCCTACATCAATCTGTTAGTCTGATGTGACTCAAGAAGTAGCTGATTAATTCTGAATGGTTACTTTTGGAATTAATTTAAACTTCCAGCATCTAATGCTGATATCAAGTCTAACCTCCTTATTGAATTTAAGAGACTCATGAGATGAAATTACAGAACCTTGATTATTTAGAACACACACAAGATGAGAAACCAGTAGAATGAACCATTTCAGAGAGCAAATGAAGTTAGGTTTTAAGGGAGTCATATACCTTCAGAGGGAGACTACCCAGATAAGATAATTTTAATTAAGAAATTTCTATTATCACTCACACTAAAATCATTTGGCGACCCTTTCCATCCCCCAAAGTACTCTTTCTCATTCTCACGTGGGCTGACAGACTGAAAACAAACTAGCTAAATAGTAATCACAACTCTGCACTTTGTTTTCGAAGAGCATTACAAACTAAACTTCACAGCACCCTTCTTCAGCTGGTCTATCCTCATTCTACACATAGGGAAAGATTAAGGGTTGGTCTTCATTTAAAACTTATAGCAGCATGACTATGTCAGTCAGGGTGTGAAAACAAACACACCTCTGAGCAACATAGCTTTGCTGACAAAACCCCTTGTGAAGATGCAACTATGACAAGAGAAGAGGGCTTCTGTTGGTATAGCTAACACTGTTTAGGGAAGTGGTGTTCCTACAATAGCCTAAAACTCCTTCTGTCAGTGTCCACTATGTCTGTGTAGAGCAGACAGCCCAAGTGAGTTAGGAAAGGATACAGTCAATGGCAGAGCTCTGTTGTCTCAGCCTCCCAGTTCTGTCCTTCATCTAATACATACTATCTAGTTTTCCTGTAGGAGTCCTGAGCATTCAGCAAGATTATTTGTTTTTCAAGTGAGGTTAATGTGGTGGAAAGTGCTGGACTGACAACCCTGATGAGTTAAGTCCTCAGTTAGCCACGGAACAGATATAGGAGAGGAAACAAAAATCTGTTTGATTAATTACTTGTTATGGGGGATTGTGTTGCCAGGAAAAATGTTTTAGCAAGAATATTCAGATTAGCAACATCTTACCAATTTATAGTTCACAATGAAGGAATCTCCCCACTAGGGTAACATCTCACCTTGAAGGACTGAAATAAGTCTTCAGATTCTGGTATTGTTCATCCATAAGCTCATCTGAGTTTAAGATATAAGCCTGTGGCTGACCAAACAGAAAAGTGGCTCCAGAACCCTCTGCTGCACAAAGGAATTTGGTTCAAGCTCCAGTGTCAAAGGATAGTGTGCTGCATATAGGCAGCTTACTCAGCCCTTGGGATGAAGCAACTGATGTTGCCAGCCTCTTCAGGAAACTAAGTCTAGTTACTAAAATAGAGTATTTGAAGGGAAGGACTAACAAGAGGTGGAAACTGGAGGCTCCACTCAAGAGAAAAAGAACATACTACTTTCTCTGATGTTGTGGATCTTATATGTTACATTCTGAAAATGTTAAGTTATTTTGTAGTGGTTCCTGGCAATTTTGTATGGGTCCCAAGTGAGATTTAACAGAAAAATATACATTTGAGAACTCCAATCTCACAAAGAGATGGATTTTTCTGCATTTCAATATATTAGAACAATTTCCAGTAATACATTCTTCCCAGAAACAATGATCCTCAATAGCCTTGATCTTCTGAACCTATACCTGAAGACCATTATATACACTACATTACTTCTACTCTTTAAAGGTATCTAGTCCTCTGCATTGACTAGTTTTTGTGTCTCCTCAATATGCATGAAGTTTTTTGCTTCAACTTTATGTTTCTTAGTCAAAATTTTCAAGCTTGGGAGTCTACAGCTAGGCACATAAGTTCTGATTTTTAGAAGTGCAAAGCATTCACAGTCCTCAATGACTTCAGATGGAAGTTGTGGGATCTATGAAAGCACCTATGAAAAATCTGCCCACCTGTTTAGATGCCTAAATATTTAAATGGATATTTGTCTTTAGGCCTTCAAGTTTGAAAGTCATTGCCCTTGACTTGTGAACCCTTTAAAATAGTTGCTTACCTCATTTCCTATTTTAACAGAACTTTGGATGTTACTTTATTCAGAATCTGGTTTCTGCTCATTGCAAAAATTGCCTAAATCCTAGTACTCATCCTGCCTCAGAGCGAGGGATGGGCTAGATGACCTCTTAAGGTTCCTTCCAGCCCTACATTTCTAGGATTCTGATGGATTTTTTTTCTATGGGAAAGCCAGAGTTTCTTGCATGAATTTTAATTAAAGAAATATGAACTCAGCAAGCATTTTATACTGACTAATTTGGATATGAATGATACTTTCCACACATAATTAATATCACCTTTCATCCAGAATTCTCAACACACTTTACAGCAGTTTGATATATCTCACAACACACCATGAAGGTGGTGATATCCATATTTTACAATGCGGAAAACTGAGGTCAGATAACTTACCTAAGATAACAATGAGCCATTAGCAGGGCTAGAAAAAAAAAGACTCAGACTCAACCATTCACTAATTTATCCTCATAACACCTAGTGGGGTAAGGAAGGTGTATGGACGGCACTCCTTCCCTTACATACTGGGACAGAAAAGGAGTACTTGTGGCACCTTAGAGACTAACAAATTTATTTGAGCATAAGCTTTCGTGAGCTACAGCTCACTTCATCGGATGCTGTAGCTCACGAAAGCTTATGCTCAAATAAATTTGTTAGTCTCTAAGGTGCCACAAGTACTCCTTTTCTTTTTGCGGATACAGACTAACACGGCTGCTACTCTGAATACTGGAACAGGGTGCTTATAGTGCAGTAGTATAAAAATGCACCATTAAAAATGATCTCTGATTCTGTCAAGTGCAGTTGTCACTCAAACCAAATCCACTCTCACCATTAAGCAAGTCTGCTGAACTCCTCCTGCATAATACCTAGGTTTCCTGAGGCTCTCAAGATTAGCTCAAACCCGGACATGGAGAAAAGTACGTTATAAGCACCTTTGATCATATGTTATACATTGAACTCATACAACTAAAGCAGAATAACTTAAATGAGACAATAGCTTTCATTTGATCTTATTGTATAAATCCCTTGAAATAATCCCATCTCAGCAGGAGAAAGACAGAATTGCTAGATTTAGGCCTGGCCTACACAGTGCTTGTATCAATGTATCTGTTTTGGGCAGGAATCTGATTTTTACTGAAATAGTTATACCGACACCACACGCAATGTACATAGAGTTATAGAGGTATAAAGGTGTTTTAACTATACCAATATTGTTAAAGCTTGCGTGTACAGATTAATTTAATGTTGAAAACAAGCCTTTTAGAGAAGGGGACTTTTAAAAAACACATCCATGAGAAACTTCTGGACCAAGTGTCTCAGACAACTTTTTCCACAACTATGGCAACAAAATAGGTGTCAGTAAATTTCCTAAAATAAGATGATATTTCAAGCTCTGGGTATTCAACTTATCAAAAGAATAGCTTCTCTGCTGTCATTCTTATTTCTGCAACCACTGTTTGAAAACTCCTTTCTTCCAATATCTATTTACAACTTATACGAAGGCTCAGTTGTTTGCATGATAACAGACGACTTGTTTACTCAGATGAGTTACTTAATCCACTAGACAACTAATCCACTAGAGCAAAGTTTCTCAAAAAGTGGTCCACAAGCTCCATTCAGGTGGTCTGCGGATAGTTCCCTCTAAGGTGCGTGCCTGGGCGGCCGAACATCAGAGAATGAAGGGCCACCCACCCAATTAGTAGAGCCATGCAGGCGTGGCTCCACTAATTAGGTACCTGGACCCTGGAGAAGATGCACATGAAAGGTGAGGTGGTGGCCTTGGGGGGAATAGCGGGTAGGCAGGGGGGAGGAGAAGTGGGGGGAGAAGACGGGGTGGGGGGAATTTGGGATGTGCAGGGCTGTGGCAGCCAGAGAAAGAGGCGACTTTCCCCAGCTCTGGGGCTGCAGCTGCCGGGGAGAGACGCCTCCTCTTTCCCAGCCCTAGCTCGGGGGTTGCCGCAGCGGGGGAGAGGGCACATTCATCGCATTAGAAAGGTAAGACTACTGATATTAAAGTATGAGTTGTGTGCTTTTATTTGTAGAACAAAAAACGTTGATTATTATTAAGGTTTTTTTTAATATAGTGCTTTTATCCAAAGCACTTTACAATAGTTAGCTAACAGTACAAACAACATTTGGAAAGATCATTAAGTGGTCCGCCGAGACCCTCAGCAATTTTCAAGTGGTCCGTGAAAAAAAAAGTTTGAGAACCACTGCACTGGAAAAAATAAAACTGATCATGAAGTCCACCTGTTCTTTCCCAGCCCACCCCCAAACACTTTTACATTTCAAAGAAATCTATGACCAGCTATTGGCACTTCCTATCTCAGTACAGTAAAACTAAGGCCATAAATCAGAAGTCTGAGATAAGATCAAGAACAAACAAACAACTGTTACAGAAGTACCATTATTACTGTTCAACTGCCTAGCCACACTTCCTTCTTCCACACCCTCTCTATGTTTTGGAAGATAGCAACATTAAAGCTGCCTTCCAACAGGAGGGGGCTGTAAAGGATATACAAAAATAATTTAACAAAAAGAAAAGGAGTACTAGTGGCACCTTAGAGACTAACCAATTTATCTGAGCATAAGCTTTCGTGAGCTACAGCTCACTTCATCGGATGCATCCGATGAAGTGAGCTGTAGCTCATGAAAGCTTATGCTCAGATAAATTGGTTAGTCTCTAAGGTGCCACTAGTACTCCTTTTCTTTTTGCGAATACAGACTAACACAGCTGCTACTCTGAAAAGATAATTTAACTTTATCCATTTCTTGAAAACTTTCTTCCAGTCTATTTAGCAACAGACCCTTGAAGCAGTACATATTCGGCAACGTGATATGTTTTGTTAAATATGCAATACTGTGATAAGACATTTACTGTCCTCATCCACCTTAATGAAGATGACCCCTCTTATGGACATTACTTCCTTTAGTGTTCACACAAGCACCTCACCTGTCGTTCACAATAAGCTTTCATTAGTTTACTAAGTGGCGTGTGCCTCTTAATCTTAAACTGCACCACAGACCCATCTTGCCCTGCCACCTTCAGATTAATGTGGTCATTGTTTTCAGTCTTCACTCCTTCCTGTTGAGGAGAAAAGAAAGAAAGGAGAGGTATGATTTAAAAAAGTATGAAATAAGTTAACATTTTACCATGTGGCAACAGGTCATTACAGAGGAGCAAAAGTACTCTACAAGCATCACACTTTGAATTATGAAATAATGTTAGTCTTTCAATTTTCCTAGTGTGAAACTCTTCCTAATTTGGAAAAGCAAAAACCCAACAGTATTGAAATTAACAAATTCTGTCAAGGTCTACTGAAATTCATTAGTACAAACAATGGTGATGGAAGATAAACCTGAAAGGAAGACAGACACATACTAGCTGTTTAACTGCAAAAATTCTTCAAAGCTAAAGAAATAAGAATATTGTTGTCATGTGTTCATATACAACAGTACATTTTATCCTTTTAAAGAAAACTAAATTTACATTTAGGATTATAATCTCAAATATCCTATAAAATCTCTCTCACTGTATTTCAACTAAACCAGTGAAGCTATTTCTGTCATTTACAGATTACAGGAAATTTTAAATTTAACTTCAGTACCACAGCTCTCAAAAGGAAACAAGTTCAGACCTTGCATCTTGTTAGACTTCCATGAGAGTCCTTTAAAGTGATTAAATCCTGAAACTGGCAGTTCTATTCTTTTTTAAATAAGTAGAAACAAACAATTTAAACCTTCCGCTTCAATAAAAACATATTATACACAAATAAAGCAAAAACTACTTTAGGGTTTTTATTTTCATACATTGATAGATTCCAAAGGCCAGAGGAATCCATTGTGATCTAGTTCAGCCTCCACAAGCCATAGAATTTCTCCAAAATAATTCCTAGAGCTTATCTTTTAGAAAAAAACAAACCCAACTCGATTTAAAAATTGCCAATGATGGAGACTCCACCATGACCCCTGGTAATTTGTTCCAATGGTTAATTACTCTCACCATTAAAAACGTATGCCTCATTTCCAAATAATTTGGGGGTTGGATGGGGGAGGGCGCTCTCTAATGCCGATGATAAAAAGCTACCCAATGCAATAACACAACAGGAGTCAGTTCAAACTAAGCATCAGACAGCTCTTTGAGGCCTTTGCGTTTAATAAAAAAGCAATACCAGAGACACTGAGCACAGGGGGCTGTGTTCCAGCTTCACCCCATTCCACCCTATTGGGCCAAGTCCTCCCAATTCCAGCCTCGCATAAGATTTCAGAAGAAACAAGGTATAAACAGGGGGCCAGGTCTGCATGTGACAGATTCTCCAGCAAAAGGGGAGGAGGGGGGGAGAAGAGATAACCACAGCCTGCTGCCTAGGGAAGAGTTACAGTCAGAGCCCTGGAGGAGAGGGAGGATGGGTCCTTTAAATGGGAGAGGCTTTTGGCGCCTTCAAACTCCATTTAAAATGAAAACGCAGCAGCAGGGACTCACAGGCTGCTCCATGCTGCTCTCATCCCCCCTGCCAGGCCGCTCAGAGCCTCATGAGACCCACCCAGGGCAAGGGGCGCTGGGCAGCAGGAGGCACAAAAGAGCGAGGCGGGGGAGGGGGGGGTGTTGATCAGCCTCCCCAGGCCCAGAAGAGCTGGGACCGCCGCGTTATTTCAGGGTCCCCCCTTCCCAGGGGAGGCCTGGGCAACGCCAGGGCTGGGCTGAGCTGCCCCGCTCTCAGAGGGGGAGGGCTGGGAACTGCCTCAGCTCAGGGTAGGTGCGGGATGCTGCAGCCCGTCTCCCCCTGCAGAGCAAGGCCCGGGCCCACATGGGCGGGGGATCCAGCCCCTCGAGGAGGCGGGGGCCGCAGCCGCGCTTGGGCCTGCCTCCCTGGGGCAGGGGAGGAAGCACAGCTCCGGTTCGCCCCGCTGCGGCCCCCACGGATCCCCCTGGCACGGAGCCAGGTCCTCCACCAGGGGAGACAGCGGGGCCGGGGCGGGCGGCCGTGCGGGGGCCGGAGAGCGGAGCACGAAGACGGCCAGGCCTGGTGCGGAGGGGGGAGGAAAATGGCGCGCAGAGCCGGCGCGGCAGAGTCAGGGCTGCTCCCCCGCCAGGCCGGGGCCGGGCCTAGCCTCTCCTTACCCCCGTCCGGGGGTTTCTCCCTCACCTTGGGCTTTTCGTCGGCCATGGCAAGTCAGTAGGGTCCGGGCCGCTCCGAGCGCTTCACAAAGGGGGGAGAAAGACCGAGCGAGGCGAAGAGAGAGAGAGGGGGAGGCTGGGGTGAGCGCGCACGCACTGCCGCGGGGCCGCGCCTTACCTTGCGTGCGCGCGCCCGCGCCGCCCCCCAGCCCGGGCCCCATTGGGTCCGGCCGCCGGGAGCGCGCTGATCCGTTACATAACACGGCTGAGAGAAGGAGCGTGCGCGCGCACGGGCATCTGCCAGCCCTGCGTGCGCGCCCCCCGCCCGGCCGGGCGCAATGGGCTGTGCCGTGCCCGTGCGGAGTGTATTGTCCTCTCAAAATGGCCGCCGGTCTGCGGCTATGGCCTCCATTTGCCCAAGTGCCCCACCACACAGGCCTCTACCCTCCCATAGCAGCCTTCCTCAGCCATGGGCACTGTGCATGTCTGGCCCTAGGTGGGCCCCCTGAACTCCCCTAGATATACACCCAGGGGCCAAGGGGGCCCCTAACCAGTTCCTCCTGGGCCACAGACCTAACTCAAGTCACTCCAAGGTTCACCACACTCTCCTCATATACACCTCCTTCTGGGCCCACACACGCCCCTGCTTCACATGTATCCCCAGCTGGTGTCCTAGCCACAATTGTACTGTGGCCCTCATACACTGCCATGTCCCCCATACCCCCTTATTCAGCCCCCTTTGCACAGCACCGTGTAGGCTCTCAATTCCACACCCCCCCCCCATCTTTGCTACACAGTCCTCTGTATGCCCCCTTGTAAACCCACCCTTGGACTACTATGCCCCTCAGGTACACCTGCATCTCCATACATAGGAAGGTGCAGGTAAGGGTGTACATATCTATATGCCACCCTGTACCCACATCTGCAGCACCATCCAGTCCCTGGCCTTTAGAGATATCACCCCCCCATCACTGCTACCCCCAGCCACCCACTTCTGCCTCTGCCATATAACTCTCACTTAGGCCTTGTCTACACTAAAACACTACAGCTGCACTAGCTGAAATCCTCCTCCCCAAGAGCTGTTAGCATTCAACAGAAGATTTTTTTCCATTGAACTGTTGCTGGCTACAGCCAGGGTTAGGTTGGTATAGATACATGTTTCAAGAGGTGTGGATTTTTCACACCCCTGAGAGACACACCTGTACCGCTGTAAAATACTAATGTAGACCAGGCCCTGTACACCACTTTGTGGTTGTAATGCTATCATCCTTCCCATTTACTCCTATACTATTTCCCCACACAGTATTACCAGCTAGAGTAGCAAAGTCCCTATATAGTATCATTACATTGATCCTCTTCAAACCTTCTTGTCCAGTGGTTCTCAAATTTTTTTTTCCGCAGACCACTTGAAAATCGCTGAGGGTCTCCGCAGACCACTTAATGATTTTTCCAAATGTTTGTACCATTAGCTAACTATTGTAAAGCGCTGTGGATAAAAGCACTATATAAAAAAAAACCCATACTTATTTTTTTGTTCCACAAATAAAAGCACACAACTCATTTTAATATCAGTAGTCTCACCTTTCTAATGTGATGGATGCGCCTTCTCCCTACTGCTGCGGCAGCCCCCGAGCTGGGGCTGGGAAGGAGGGATGTCTCTCCCGCCACCGTAGCTACAGAGCTGAGGCTGGGAAGAAGGGCTGTTTCTCCCTGGCAGCTGCAGCTCTGGAGCTGGGGAAAGTTGCCCCTTTCTCTGGCTGCTGCAGTCCTGCACATCCCAAATTCCACCCCACCCCCTCTTCTCACCCCACTGCCCCCTTCTATTCCCCACAAGGTCACCACCTCACCTTATATATGCGTCTTCTCCAAGGTCCAGGCACCTAATTAGTGGAGCCACGCCTGCATGCCTCCACTAATTAGATGAGTGGCCCTTCATCCTCTGTGCAGCCACCCAGACACGCACCTTAGAGGGAACTATCCACGGACCACCTGAATGGAGCTTGCAGACCACTGGTGGTCTGCTGACCATGTTTGAGAACCTCTCTTCTAGCCTCACCCTTTCTCATTGCTAGTGGAGGATCCAATACATTATATAAAGTGTTTATAAGGGGCTAGTTCAATTGTGAAGGACAGAACTCTCCCATCTGAAGGAATTCTGTGCTGGCTTTCCTCTCAAGAAATCGTAGGCATAAATCAAATCTGGTTAGATTCTTTCAAATTTAGTAGCTTCTGCTGAAGTCATGGGGCCTGTCCTGCATATACACCAAAGGCAGAATCTGACTCAATTTCAAAGTTTATTTTTCAGATCCTTGAACTGGGGAATAATGTGATATGATACTTAGAAAAATCACTTGATAACAGATATACTGGGACTAACTCAGAGCATTCTATTGTGAATCCCATTGATTATTTGACCCTTTCAAGTCACTGCTGCCATGCTTAAAAATGTCCAGGGATATTCAGGTGTTTCAAATCCAGCTATACATCAGAGAACCAATGATGTCTCAATATATTTTGCTGGATCCAAAAGACTCACAGTGACCGTTGTCACACATGCCATCTGGAAATTCATCCAAGAATTTATCAAGGTGATGGGAGACACCCATGGAATTGATGTTGGCACTTGTGAGACCTTCAGCTGATATCTAACAGCCTGAGACTAGGTTCCATCAAAGCTGTTCTTGAGTCTTTACAGTTTAGGTCTTGCTAATGGAACTGTTTTCATCATATCCAGCTGTTTCAAGACATACTTGGGCTATGAGGCAAAAAACAAAACAAAATGTGTACATTTTTAATACATAAAGTTTGCGGGAGGTGCATTTTAGGAGCAGATACATGACAAAAATTGCACTGATGAAAACATTAAAAGTTGTGCAATGTCAAATAAGAGAACTTCGATTCACCAGCAAAACTCAACCTTCCTTTCAGATTTCCCCAGTATTGTTTCACTATGGATGCTGCTCCCCTTTTTTATCGTCTTTTGCCATGGATTTTTCTTCTCTATTAGTAGTCTGCTTCTCAAAGCCCATCTAACAGCCTTACACAAGGTTGGCTGGAAACTGAATTCTCACACCCACTTGTTAGGGGTTGTCTAGAAATTAAATCTTCACACTTAGCTAGGTCCAAGAGTTTGAGGTAATCACAGGGCATCAGACCTACAAGAGGGACTTGGCCTATTGAGTCATACACTCTGTGGATTGACCGACCACTACCTGCATCCAGTGCAGGGAACATAAATTTGCTTTGTGGAGCTGCATTATAGCCTGGCCTCCCATGTACTGTAACATTTTCACTCTATCACAGCACTGATAGTTGGAATCTAACATCAGATACCATGCAACCTTCTGGTCTCAACATTCTACTCCTTTTCATGTTCAAGGGGCCCAATATGGTGCCTTCATAACATGATTATAACATGGCTTGGATACAAACACAGGAAAGACCAAACTGTATTTGAACACTACCAATGTACTATTCATTCTGTATCCTGCTATGGAACACTGCATTCAGTTCTGGGCAACACATTCTATCAGAAAGATACTGGCTAACTGGAGAGAGTCAGAGGTTGAATTGGGAAGGGAGTGGAAGTGAGACACTCTTCCAAGCTGTATCTGCTTGAGGCACAACACCACTCCACTCACAGTAGATTGGGCAGATCTTCCTACAATAACTGTTCTTTCTTACATGTTTTGATCAGAAGTTAGTTTCTTTTTTGTTCCATGTTTGTATATCGACAAGCGCAATAGGATCCTGGTCCATGACTGGGGCTCTTGGGGGAGGATGTCTATAATACAAACAAAATAATCCTTATGCTTCAGTCTATACTCTATTGAAACAAGAGGGAGTTCATATCTCAACTATTGTTCCAGGTTTTCTGTCAAATAGTGAACAGTTTGAAGATTAACTTAGTAATCAAGCACACCAGACTTGTAGGGTTTTGTTTTTTTTTTTTGTTAAACAAAAGATTAGATTCTGGAACACAAGATGACCAGGTCCACAAAAGGTACAGTTTGCAAAGATGCTACAAGCTGATGCAATTCAACTGCCAGAGACAGTTGAGTTTCAGGATGCGAAGGGTTAACATGCAAAGAATAATTTAGAGATAAAAGGGAAGGCATAACAAGAGTCCACAAATTCTCAAAGGATACCAACACTAAGGAGGGAACAAAATTCTTTAGCGATGTACAAAAGTGTATCTACCATAGAACCTCTATGAACAGAAATTCCATGCTTGAATAAAAAGAGTAGAGCAGTATGAGAATACTACCAACAACCTGACCAGAATGGTGATGTGACTGTGAAATATGCAGGGAAATTAGAGAGGCTACAAAAACAGAAAACCCAGTAACAGGAGATTTCAACTATCCCTATATTGACTAAGTACATGCTACCTCAGGACCGGATGCAGAGATAAAATTTTTAGACTATATTAATGACTGCTTCTTGAAAGAGCTAGTCCTGGAACCCACAAAGGGAGAGGCAATTCTTGATTTGTCCCAAATGGAGGATAGGATCTGATCCAAGAAGTAAATATAGCTGAACCACTCAGTAATAGCAACCATAATACAATTAAATTTAACATCCTTGTAGAGGGGGAAATACCAAAGAAACCCACCACAGTAGACTTTTACTTCAAAAAGGGGAACTACACAAAAATGAGGAAGCTAGTTAAATAGAAATTAAAAGGAAGAGATACAAGAGTGAAATGCCTACAAGACACATGGAAACTATTTAAAAACACCACAATAAAGGCTCAGACTAAAGGTATAATCTAGATTACAGGTAAATCTAGGTTTCAGAACCCAGGATGAATTTGCATTGTTGGTGGTTATTAAAAACTAATATGTACCTGTAAATTAATCAAATTTGACCTAGAAATCAGAGACAATAAGCGAGTCTCCTCACAATGGTATTTTTATAGGGTCACATTTCAGATGGAACCATACTTTTAATGCTTCATGTGATTAGCCAAAGTGCAGCCATATTAGCTTTTTAATAAGGAAATTTGAAACACTAAATAGACCTCTTCACAACCAGATCTCAGGATCTCTACGTCATCCTGAGTTTCCCCTGAGATCTCAGCTGCTTTTGACACCATCTACCCTGCCTTCCTCCTCCAAATCTTCTCTTCCTACCTCTCTGGTTGTACCTTCAGTGACCCCTCTTACCACCCTGCTCCCCTAACTCCTTCCTACTCTCCATTTGGACACCACAGTTTTCATGGTCCCTTCTCTTTACACTCCTTGGGTGACCTCTTCTACCCATACAGCTCCAATTACGTTGATGACTTGAAATTCTATCTTTCCACTTCTGACCTGACTCCCTCAATCCAATCCACACCTCAGTCTCTCCGATAGCTCTTCCTGGGTATTTCATGTCAACTTAAATCCATCCCGGTTAAAAGTGAACTAATTTTTTAATCACTACCTGTCACTATGAAAACACAAAACAACCGAGGAATACTTGTGGCACCTTATAGATGAACAATTTTATTTAGCATAAGCTTTCATGGGCTAAAACCCACTTCATCAGATGCATGGAGTGGAAAATACAGTAGGAAGATATATGCTAAATAAAATTGTTCGTCTATAAGGTGCCACAAGTACTCCTTGTTGTTTTTGCTGATACAGACTAACACAGCTACCACTCTGAAACCTATGAAAACACAACCACCCTCCTTGTTACTCAGACCAGTAACTTTGGAGAGCGCGGCAGGAGAGATGCATTTTTATCTCCTTTGCTATCCCTTGACCCACACGTCCATGCTGTGCCTAAATATGACTGCTTCTTCCATAACATTTCTAATATCCTTTCTGTCCACACAGCTAAGACTCTTGTTCAGGCCCTCATCTCCAAACTTGATTCCTCCTTTCCGACCTCCCCAAAACCAACATCACCCCATTTCTGTCCATACAGTTGCTAAGATCATCTTCCTTACCATGGGACCTCCCCACCCACTCCCATTCCACTGCATAGGGTCAAGCTTCTTGTTCTCATCAAAACTATTCACATCTTTGCCTCTCCCTACTTATCTGCCCTTCTGCTCTGGCAATGCTGCCTTAACCTGCTCCCTGTTTGTTTCTCCTACAAACAATTTTTGCACTTTCTTCTATACCACCCCCTAACTATGAAAGAACTTGCCTGAACTGTGATGCCAGTGGTACTTGTTCTGGTGTAGGGGCTGAATCTGCTCTTAAAAGTTAACATTTAAAGAATGATTCAAAGTTGATACCACAAATCATTAGAAACATTACATGGTCATATTCTCTTTGGGTTTCTTGGTTAGTGCTTGTGGATGACAAAAAAATTTTAAAAACCAAGGACATTCACAGACAAAAAATAATGTTAACAGAGTTCAACTTTAGAGAACATAGTAGTAGTTTAAGGATAAAATATATTAGAGGGATGTGCTATAATTGTCCCAAAATCAAGTGTTATAAATTCAGGAAATCAACCTAGAGCTCTAGATCTTGGGCTGCCAATGAGCTAGGAGCCAGGCAAGCTGCTGACGGGTCAAGAAGTCCAGGCTCCTTTGAAGCCCCACCAGATGGGCTGCTGAGTAGCTGGTGGGTGAGGTGGCAGAAAGCCAGTCAGCTTTTCTGTCAGAACCGTCCCTGAGTTCCATCAGAACTTTGTGGAATTGAACCACCTCCATGGAACGTTTTGTTTTAGATGAATCAGCAAAATTCTGATGAAAAGATGTTTTGTCGGAATTTTTCCGACCAGCTCTGTTAAGGTGTGGAAATACACAGTTAGACTCAGACTTTAAGGTCAGAAGGGACCATTATGATCATCTAGTCTGACCTCCTGCACAATGCAGGCCACAGAATCTCACCCACCCACTCCTGCAATAAACCTCTCGTCTATGTCTGAGCGATTGAAGTCCTCAAATCATAGTTTAAAAACTGCAAGTTAAGGTACCCAACCAACCTTAATTCTGCCCTCTGCTGACACCATAAAGGGAAAACTTCTAACATGTCTTTAAAAAAAAATAGTTTAATCTAATCTGGGACTACAAACAAAATACCTTAATCATAACACTAGTTATTGCAGAATGTCACTACAAGACAGAGTTAAGTTTGTTCATTTCCATACATGGATTGTTTAGAAATTAAATGCTCTCATTTCAGTAAGAGCCATAGATATCACTCTGTCACATGCCCTTTACAAATGTGCTGTACAATTTCATGCTCATCTCATAAACATCTGAGAAAGATGTTATTTTGTTTCTGCCAAACTATGTTCTAAAGGGCAACAAAAATACCCTCATCTTTCCTTAAGTGTGGTGCCCAGAACTAGACAGTACTCCAGCTGAGACATCAGTACTGAATAGGACAATTACCTCTGTATCTCACATATACTCGTTAATACACCTCAATGATTTTAGCCTTTTTTCCACCTGCATCACACTGACTCATTCAATTTGTGATCCACTATAACCTCCAGCTTTCACTTTGCATTAATTCTAGTTCTATGCATGAAGTAGAAAATGCCACTCCAAACCTTCATCATTCACAATCAGACTCTTCGCCCTCCCCAACTTTATGAGATTGGTTTAGAAAGTATAAGATTTAAAAACTAATCAATCACTTCATTTTTCAACAAACTTCAAATTTTCCAGGACACAATGCTTTTTTGCTTCTTGGCTAGGCAAGTGGTGAATTCAAGAAAGGGTTTGCTGTTTGCCATGTTCCCAGATAGCTTGAAAAGCTTCAAGGTCCCCAAAAAAGGCCAGATGAAGTTTCATGCTGACCTGACAACTCCCTAGCTTGGCCTAGGTAGGCACAGAGGCTAGGACCAGCACCCTCTGGCCATGGCCAGATACTGCATGAAAGGCAAGGCCCGTCTGGGCATCTGGGGCTCTTAGAGAAGTTAATTGTCAGACCAAAGGAGGGGAGAACAGAGAACCTGAAATCCCATGCTAACTTCATGATCCCAAGTCAGCCTGGTGAGATGGATGGAGGCTAGTAATATTTCAAAGCGCCCAGCCATCTGCTGTCCTGTTTGTCATTGTTCAAGAGCACCTGTGTAGGCACTGCAACCATTAAGAAGTTTCTCTGAGCCCCTTCGCAAGAAGAAAAATTATAACAATGACGATCATAAATGGGGAGGCATATGCCAGCTTAGGGTCCCCGGGTGGCAAGGGATGGATAACTACACTTTCCACACCTCAACTCATGCAGATAATGATACCCATCAGTGTGCAGAATAGATTACCAGCAGCAAGGCCCAGGATGTGGAGCAGATCAGGCAGCCCCCTCCATCACACCAATTTACTCCATCCTCCCCACCTATGCAGACGGAGAGAAAGACGAGGCCAGCAGACGGGGTTTCCGCCAGCCCTGCTGGGACAACGATCTCTCTCACCCCCGAGTTATTTCTGGGCTCACAGGGATGGGGAAGCACCCCCCCCCCCACGGGAACACACCAATACCCCCCGGCGTTCCCGCTCCATCCTGAGGGGGTGCCGCTGCCCACAGGCGCGATATGAGGGCGCCCTACAGCCGTCACCAGGATCAAGGGAGACAACCACAGCACGGGGCAACGCCCTCCCGCGAGCAGCTCAGCTGCCCTGCCAGCGCTAGGGAGGGACAACCAGAGGCCTGACCTACGGACAAGCCGGGCTCCCGAAGAAACCCCAGTAGCTGACCCAGGAAACGGGTAACGGCTGCCAACTACCCCACCCCCACTTCATCCACACGCAGCATAAACCCCACCACACACTGACTGACTGGCGCGCCTCCGCCGACTCTCCCGCCTATATACCTTCGCGGGGCCCTTCCGGAGCCCGTCGCACCACCGGACTGTCCAGTTCAGGGCCTCCCCAAACTCAACATAAAGCCCACACAGGGAGACTGTATCCCCCCCACTTTCTAACACACACTAGTCCCCATCCCGTCCCGGGAGCTGATCGAGAGGGCAAGCTTGAAGCAGTGAGGGCCCGGAGGAGTAGAGTTCTGCAGGCATCGCCAAGGCAGCCCCGAACCAGGGGCCTCTGTCTCTGCGCGGCGCCCGGCCCGGCGCCTGGCGGTGGGCGGGGCTCCCTGGGTGCGGGCCATCTGTTGAGGCGGCGGAGCTCGTTCTCTTCCGCTGCCCGTCGCCGTCCCCGGCCCGGCGAGCCCGCTGCTGACATGGAGGAGCTGGACGTGGAGTCGCCGCTTACTGTAGGACAAGAGCGAGCCCCCGTCTGCTGGGGGGGCTGGCGCCCTCTGCCAGGAGCTCTAGGGTGGGGGAGGGTACGGGCGAGGGGGCACGCGGGGTAGAGGGGAGCGGCTGTGGGGGGCAGGGAACTGTTGTGGATCACTTCAGCTTTTCGACCTCGTGCATGTGTATTACTGGTTGTCTTCCTTCCTTAGCACAAATGAGTCCTCCCGCAAAAAGATGCAGGGATAATCAGAGCAGCACCCAGCGCCCTTCTGCAGTAGATCTCAAAGTGCTTTACATGGGAGGGTAGTATCATTATCCCCATTTTACAGATGGGAAAACTGAGGGCATGTGTCTACTGCATCTGAGAGCAAGACTCCCAGCCCGTGTAGACAGACTTGTGCTAGTGGGGCTGGCCCTAGTGTGCTAAAAATGGCTGTATAGATGAGCCTGTGGACCCAGTTGGGAGGTTCACTCCCGGATGCAGGGTAAACATACCCTAAAAGGGGAAGAGGAATCGTGTTTGCCTGTTCAATTCTCTTAGAGAACAGCTGCATTCTTGACAAACCCTCTGCCCTATTTCCTAACAGCTGATTCCTGGGGTGGACTCCAGCAGGAAGCAAATGTGTTTTGCATGGGGACCTGGAGAGATGCTGGTGTATGAAACTTTGTTCCCAAAAGGTGGATAACTTCTTTTTCGTTCTTGAGTGTTTATCTTGGTGGATTTTACTAACTACTAATGCAGAGTGAACAGGGGTATGCCTAACCTCAGGTGTTCAGAAATTGTGAGTTAGGTCCCAAAATAAATTGGCTTAAAATGAGATATTTGAAAATAAATTTGGAGTTCTTTTTATTTGCCTTTCCAAGAGTTTGGGGTACTCTCAGATCATGTTCTTTCAATTTTTGTTCTGCAACATGAGAGCTAGAAACTTCCTGGGCAGTCATTTGACTCCAGGAGTTGAGGCTTCAAGAACACCATCAAATGGTGTCAGAGTTGAGAATTCAGTCAGTGTTTATAAAGCATAGGTGATCAGACTTAAGAATTAATATATTGAAGAGATTTGTATTTTCATTATCACGCACAAATTATTAGCGGTTTTTGTTGGAATTGAGTTTTACAGAGTGTTTGATATTTTATCAGTAGTTCTGTGCCTCTTGCCCTTTTTTTGTGCTGACTCTTAGACTTCTTACCAAATAAATTCCTAGTTAATATTTTAAGAACCATTACTGTAGGCTTTAACTTTTGAAGGGTTGAGATGGATTATCTGCATTAGACACAGCAGAGCATTCATTTGGTTATTTTATGGTTTACATGCTTCATTTCAGAACATGCAGAGAAAAGGCCAGGCTGCCCCAACATTTTCATTGTTCGCAAAGATCAAGATGTGTACTCGCAGACCTTACGCAAACTCTTCAATGAATCCCATGGGATCTTTGTTGGACTCCAGAGGAGTGAGGAAGAGCTGGCTGGGAAGTCAAGGAAAGCACAGTGAGTAAACAGAAATGATAGATAGTTTTGAAACAAACAGAGAACATGTCAGCTTCCCTGTCCCCCATAGAGAACTTGTCAATAGTGAGGTGCAATTCAGATAGACTGTTCTGTGCCACTTAATAGTGGAGGGTGAAGGCAGGTTGGGAAGGGTTCCTTCAGATCTGTTTCCCAAATAGTGTGGTGTCCATGCATCTCCTTAGGTGGTAACCTTGTGAGAGTTATTAAAGGTACAGTTCATACAGTATATACCTGTTGTTCATTTACTGAATTTATTAAAGAAACATTTCTTATCTTGATTGTTCCCTTTATTTATACCCAGTCTCCTTCACTGTTGATGGATACTGCCTCATCTATAGACATGAGGTAGGAGAGCAACTCCCCTTTGACTGGTGTATTTGCCTTTTACAGATTGTCTTGTTAGGAAGCGAGGCAAGGTGATACAATAATAATTATGCTGTGCAGGAAAGGACCAATATGTTGCTCCCCTTCTACCAAACATATGAATCTATATCCAATGAGGAA
Organism: Chelonia mydas; assembly: GCF_015237465.2. Classification (NCBI taxonomy): domain Eukaryota; kingdom Metazoa; phylum Chordata; order Testudines; family Cheloniidae; genus Chelonia; species Chelonia mydas. The sequence continues at coordinate 14,649,687 of NC_051254.2, forward strand.
GATAATGAAACTGACATTCTCTCAGCAGCTGATCCTCTGTAATATTGTGAAACTAATGTTTCCAATATCTATTTTACAAAATTAGGCCCCAATCCAGCAGGTAGACAGACCTCTTGGCTGTGTGGAGCCCCACTGACTTCAGTATAGTGCAGAAGGGGTCTGCCTCTGCAGAGAAACGTGCAGAATCGGGGCCCTATTAGCCTATAGGTACAAGCTAACAATAAATAAATCTCTAAAGAAAGCCTTTGTATTCTTGGCAGATTGGTTCGAGTGAGTAAAAACTACCGTTCAGTCATAAGAGCCTGTATGGAGGAGATGCACCAGTTGGCTAGTAAGTTCTCCATTTAAGAAGAGACTGTATTCGAGACCATAAAAATAACATTTGCAATTTGTTATAACTGCTGTAAAAGTGTTTTCAGATTTCAGTAACTGTTGAGACTGCAGTTCCACTCCCTTGGTGCCATGTCAATTTGTAAACCTAGGGGAGAGACTTTGTGCATTATTTTTTAATTGAATTTTCAGAATTTACTCTTGCACTCACTTTTTAAGATTCTTATTCTTTCTAATTTATTTCTCTACTCTTTGATTCCCTCCTTAATCTTTTCAGCTGCTTCACAAATCTGATATTTTTCTTTTCTCAAGATACTTTGTAATCTCCCACTTCTAACTGCCTCAAACAGTCATTCTTATTGTCCCTCTTAGAATGCCAGGCTTCTCATTATTTATTTGTCACTCCATTAATTTAGGATTCCCTCTCATCTTCTCTGCTGGGAAATGCAGCTTCTAACTCTTAGAGTCAGAAGAGTAGGTAACCATACTGGATCATTATTACAAGTGTAATGTCCCTGTTTTGTTGTCACTTTTAGGCAGAGTCTGATGACAGTTGGTGCCATCCTTGTTCTGTTTAATTAATAGGCTCTCTCTTGCATGTGGCACCCCATCTATAACTTTGCTCTCTTCCTTACTCCTACTCCTCTTGTACCGCTGAGCATCGTATATCATATATGTAATAATGACATTTAGCAGGACAGTTACCACAATCAATCAATGTTGAAATACAGTCCAGCAACCAAAATTGTTTCCAGATATAACATCATAGAAAGTCAGGTCAGGCGATGCCTGCTACCGTAATGAGAGTAGATGTACTACCTCATCAAATCCACTGCCTTGTGGGTAGCCCGGGAGGGTGTAAGGCTAAGGGAGCAACCCCTGACAGAAAAGCCCCACTGCCTTATTGGGGAATTCAGGAGAATACAGGGCTATGAGAATAAACTCAGACAGAAAATCTGGAGTGGAGCTCCAAAGGCGGTCATGTACTAATATTTTAGTATCTTTCCGGCAACTCCTGCAGTAGATTGGGTACCAGATGTATTGGTTCTTCCTCTCCTCTGGATTTACCGGTGATGTTGAGGAGGGGGGAGCTGATGCATGGGCAACTCAGGGCCTCCATATCATCTGTCCAGGCTTGCGTCCTGGAGAGGTACTCCAGCTTCACCTCGAGCATCGACACAACACGGGAGGCAGCAGTCCACCAGTTCTAAGCTCTTACTCGATTGGCATAGATCAGGGGCTGTCTCCGATGGTGGGAGAGATCATCATATCTCACTAGACAACCACCGCCCGCATACAACTGGGCAGCCCCCAGACAATAGGATGTTGTCCTGCCACAGTGTGCCTGCTTTAATGGGTGCTTGGAGGTTATCAAAACATCTTTAAATGTGACCGATATGACAAAGATTGTCTCTCGAGTGGGTCTCTTCAGCCACGATCACAGCTGCCATAAAACCAACTGAGTAAATTCTTTACCTCTCAGAGGTGCATACCCCTGGTCTCTCGAGACTGAAGGATGCTTACTACTATAACATCTTATGAATATTATCTTTTCACAGAGCTCTCAGAATGATGTTATGCATTCTGTCACACTTATAAAAGAGATCAGAACTTGTACAAAATTTAATAAAAGGTGCTAAGTAACTAAGGAAATATCTAATAACATTTAAAAGTCTATGATAGCGAGACTGGAGAATGATCACACATATCACTGGATCCAAACGTGAAACTGCTTCATTTCTGAGCAGTGTCACCAGAGGGCTGGAAAAATGTTTTTGGGGTGTTTTGACTTCTTTCTCTTTCTTCCCTCAGTTTCTACCCGGGACCCTGAGCTGCAATGCCAGCACAGCACCCAGGTAATTTAGAAAACATTGTATTGTGAAATCTAGTCACAACCGGAAAAAAAAACCTATTGCCGGCAAATACACCAGGCAAGTGTGTTGTGACAATGATATGCTCTAAATCTGCTTCCTTAGTCTTTTGCATTGGTGGTATAGGCAGCAGTATGCTGCTAATGTTGTAAGAGACACAAGTTGTAGGAGTTATCTGAGAGCTCTGGTTGCTCTGATGTAATCTATGTATAGATCCAATTTTATAGACCTCAGATACTCTCACCCTCTAACAAAATCCAACCATGAACTAATACCCCAGCCCCCCCCTTAGATCGTACCTCTCTGATGTCCCACCCCAAAACTGCTGAGGCTTGTAGCAATAGTGGAACTATTGTCCAGGAAGAGTAAAGAATACAAGCCGTGGCATTATCTTGTCAGCATTAATGTTGCCGTATTGGCCTTTTCTCTCTATCATAACTTTTCCTTGGGTTATAAATTCAGATCTAAGTTATCTTTATAGAACCAAAATAAACATTGTAGCTTTCAATTGAGGTCTCACTGAGAACCAAAATAAACATTGTAGCTTTCAATTGAGGTCTCTTAGATTCCTGAACTTTAATGTCAGAAAGAATTCCTGTACTATCTTAGTGTTGACCACAGGTGGGAGATGTTTTATTTTAATGTGCAAGCAGCATTGAAACTTCCTAAATCAAATATGTGGCCCAGTGTCTCATTTGAGTACTGATCTTCTCTGAAATGTTAGTAAAACACTTCTGTCCAAAGTAGTAAACTTATCAGAGGAGTGGATAAGGAGGAAGGCTGATATTTGACATGTTGTGGTTCAAATGTCTTTCTTTGGTTGCTATGTTAGGAAATTCTGGAGTGATTGTTGCATGTGAAACCTGTACCTGTTGCTCCTCAGGTCTCTATTCTGTCCGCGATGGAGCTGATCTGGAACTTGTGTGAGATCCTTTTTGTTGAAGTAGTGCCAGGTGAGAACTGGAGTATAATGATGATAATAGGTATTTTTGTTTGCATAGGTATTTGTTCTAGAAATGTATAACGTGCCCATCAGAACATATCTTGGCATGTCTCTAAAAGTCATACTAATGTTGCCAGGAAGTGGCAACAAATCCTGCCCCTAATGCTTCCTGTCTAGGACAAGAGTTGTCTTCTCTGTCTTGCACTGTGCCCTAAACTAATAGACCTCTTTCCCTTTTCTTTTCTGTTCCAGTTTTTGCCTTCCTCTGTACTACAGAGTGGAGTGGGCTCATAGTACTTGAAATTAATAGAGAAGTGTGATATCAAACAATTTTTTTCTCAGGTTGTTGAATTTCAAGCATAAACAACTTCTAAGTACAAAATACTATTAAATTCATAAGCATAGACTATATATAAATGCTAAGTATCACTTACCCATTAGGGGCCACATTCTTTGGTGCAGCTCCACTGACTTTAGAGTGTCTTCACTGACGTCAGTTGAATTACACCAGGAGAGGATTTGGCCTAGGATTTCAATCCAAGTTACTTTTTAGGCAGTCAAAATATGTAAACATATGATGCCTATTCAATCACACACTCCAGAAGAGAGGTTCTCAAACTGGACCATTTGATGGTGGTTTGTTGAGAGTAAATGAATTACCTGGTACTAGTTTTCCTCCTTGTTTCCAGCGAAGAGAAAACAGATTGGAGAGGAAAATAAAATGAAGAGTAAAACTATGTGCATCATGTGGGCAATATAAGATGTATGATAATTATTCATCTTCTTGTTTTTGAAGTGCCTGTGACAAGTGACAGCAATGTTGTTAGCTAGCAATCTTAACTAGCTTTGTTTTGTCTCTGTGTCATGGAGCAGGTTAATAGACAAAGGAGCAAATCCCCTTTCAGTTTGCAAAATTCTGAGTTTGTTAATTTGGCAGCAGCCTGCTGTTCTTCCATGGCCTTTGGTGGATTGAGCTTGGCAGATAAAAATCCTATGAATGAGCCGGAGGACTAGGTAGACTTGTCCTCTGCTTTTGCCTGCGGGAAATATATTATGAAACTAATAATGTTAGAATCTTAAAACAACAGGGATCTGATGGAGAGATGTATTCTCTGCCTACAGCTGGTCATCTCCTGCTTCACCTCCTCGACTGGGTTCGTCTTCATATTTGTGACGTAGACAGCATGGTCCGTGAAGTTCTGAGCAGTGAAAATCCATCAAAACATAAAGACTTCTGGAATGCTGTGAGTAAAGAAATTAGTGCTCTCTCCATCAAAGGAGTTTATACATTTGCATGCGTGTTCTGTCCCTCCTTCCTCATGAGTGGCTTTGTACACTAGATTGCATCTCAAAAACTCACATTTGGCATAGTTGCTAAAGCCATCATGAAGACTGTTACCTTCACCCCTAGAGAGGATTTCAGATCAAAATAGAGGCCAGGGCCAGCACAGTATAGGGATATGTTATAGGGCCACCCCACCTGGGGTGCCCTCCTGCAGCAGGCCCTGGCATGACAGGTCCGTCCATAAAAGGAACAGTCTCTTTCAATGTCTGATTCAAAACCCCACCTTTTAGGCATAATTAATTCCTGCACATATACAATAGTCTACAGTATAAAACCCTTCTCCCTGAAATCCCCAAGTACAGCAGGTTCATAGCAGTTTTTCATGCCCCCTCCTGGGACACCATTTCCAGCTCACCCTCTTGAGGGAGAGTCCATCGCCAATCTTCTCTGTCTTTACACCCTTATTCCAAGGCATCACTCTCCAGGCTATCCACCTGAGAGCTCCCAGTGTCAAACTTCCCCCCATGATGCTTCTCTGATCGCTCGAAGTCTGAGAGAACTCCCTGCAGTGTTCCTCCCACGCAGGCCTCCCTGCCTGAGAGTCCTACCCATGCTCAAGGAATGTCCCTGCAGGACCAAACCCTTGTTCTGGGTGTGATTTCCCACAGTTCCCCATTCAGGAGTGTTGCAGGGGGTATTCCTGCAGTGTTTCATTCACCCCATTCCCCCTGCCTGTGAGTCCTGCCCTTGCTCCTAGGATCCACCCTCCAGCATCAACCTTCTTGTTTTGGGTTTGGTTTCCCCTAACCAGGGCTGGTTCTTCCCCTGGTTCCTAGAGGCCTCTGCATGAACTGTGCTGTAACTTGGCAGGGGTTCCCCAGCTTTGGCCAGTCCCCACCACCGTCATGCTTCACCTTCTTCCCACTGGTTCTGTATACCAGCTCTCCTCTGCTACTTCTTTTTCTGTCTGGGTCACTCCTCCCCAGGCAATTCTCATCTCCCCCTGTCTTGTCTCTCTCAGGCCCTTTTCCTGACTGATTCCTCCACTGTCTGTCTGTCTCTCCATTTATATGATCCAGGTGCATTTAAACTCAACTGGGAAGCAGCTGAGGAGTCATGGACTCTCCTCCCTCTTAAAGGGGCCCTTCACCCTGTGCCAGGAGGCTTGTGCTGTGCACGCATTTGAGTTAACAGGATCTGTAGTTTAAGCACTTTTGGTTCCTTTAACTTTTCTAAGCCACAAATGTTAACTCAGTTAAAATTCACCTTTGGTCTGATTCTGCATGAAGGTGGTGTCTCAGCATTGCTTCTGCTTGGTGCTCACGAACTGTGGTGGTTTTTGCAGGTGGACATCTTCGTGCTGCAGGGCCGGATGGATGATGCACGGCACTTACTCTCTAAGGAAGCCAGTGCCAACCCCACGTCGATGGGCATGTGCAAAATTCTGGATGACCTGATGAAGAAGATGCCCATTCTTACTGTATGCCTGCAGCAGCTTTCTCATACAGCTCCACTGGGGAATAATGCATGCAGTGGTCTGTAGTGGGGGTGGCATTTGTAGTCCACTCTGTATCATCTCACCTGTGGGCCACTATAACATAACATCCTGGCCTACTGACTACTAAAATGTCTGAATTCTGATGCCTTCTGGCTGTAACATACATGTTCTATAACAACCCAAAAGACCCATATGCAGGGAGAACAGCATATTATGTTAAAAACATGGCCTTGGCGGTGATTCCTGTTCTTACTCAACGCTGGGGAGGGGGAGTCATTTTTCCAGTTCTTCAAAATGTTCCAATTGACAGTTCTTACACAACCTCCCAGAGAACTTTCCTTGTAGACTTCATCCGCACATGCTGCAGTGGTCTTTTCATGGTGAAAAGGCGGCAGATGCTACATTGTGGTCCCCTGTGGGTTCCTGTACATTCTGTCACTTTGATATTTAAATGGCTGAAATGATGGAGAAGCTTGGTAGCAGCACACATCAAAATCCTTGCCGGGGGCCAGTGTTTTGTTCTGCCCATGAAAGTCTTGTTTGAGAGTCACACTGAATGACCATTGTAGAGATTGGAGTTTGCATTTGCTTTATAGTATGTATGTATCTTCCCGGTTCAGATTGGCAACACCCAGACGTTGACTGAGATGGAACTGAAATGGCAGCATTGGCATGAAGAATGTCAGCGGTACCTCCAGGATGGGACCTTTGCTTCTAATCCCCACATGGAGTCCATCTGCAAGGTGTGTTGTGGCTGGGAAGGAAGGAGGTTATGGTCACATATTTGAAGGCACCAGTAGCCATCCACTGGGGATTGGGAGTGCTGTGTGGACACAGGTAAGGTTGGTCTGCTGGTTAAAGCAGGAAATTTAGAGTGTTGGACTCTGCATGACTTTCGGCAAATGGCTTCCCCTTACTTCACCTCTCCATAAGTCGGGCAGCAATGCTGGTTATAGAACTGAGCTCACGGGCATGTTTCGAGGCCTGATTAACTGTTGTGAAACACTTTGAGGCTCTCTGCTGAAATCTGCTATCCTAAGTGCAAGGTTGATACCATCAGCTCAGACTGTCCCCTCAATACAATGCTTTGGTCAATGGCGTGCCCAAGAGCTGCTGTTCTTTTCCTCTTAGTTATTTGGTTTTAATTAAGTTGTTGTTGATTGCATGTCCTGTTAGGGGCGTGATGCCAAGAGAAGCAGAGCTGAGGGATTAAAAGGAATGAAGCTAGTAATGAAGATGTGAGTCTTCGGGGGCTTATGGAGGTGTTTCTCTTTTGTGCTAGATCCTGCTGGGAGATGAGAACGCCATACTGGAGAAGAAGGAGCTCATGACTACTTGGTACCACTTTCTGGTCACCCGACTTGTCTACTCCCATCCGACTGTGAAGCCAGTGGAACTTCGCTTCTACGCACAGGTAAGTCTGAGGTTATTGCATTCAAACCACATTGGGAGGGCTGAAGTTTTACAGGGTCCAGATACTTGTGTGATTTTCCTACAGAGTTTGAAAATGGAACAGCAACCTGCAGGGAGTTCCACACATGTGCTGTGCGTGAAAAATTTGCAGCTGACCAAGAGTTTTCAGTGTGCCATGTAACTGGTTCAGTTTCTACGTGAATGTTGCAAACTGCAAATACCTGTGCTAATTTCCTTAAGTCATAGCGTTGAATCTGTTCTAGGAAAACACAGATGAATCCTGTTTAACCCTTTCCGTCACTTTTTTTTGTTTATCTCTCTATCTTCCCTCCCCACCCCCAATTTTTTTCCAGAACGGTCTAAATAAGGCTGATGCAGCCAAATACATTTCTTCTCCTGCACTGTCCCCATGGCCCTTTGCATTGACTGTGTCTTGTCTTTCTGGGGCTTCCACAGTCTAGCCTGAACCTGTTCCTGGGAGGAGAAAGCAGCCCTGAGCCTCTAGACAGCATCTTAATGGCAGCCTTTGAGTTCGAGATCCATCAAGTGATTAAAGAATGCAGGTTGAGTTTTAGTAAGACTTTGACTTCTTGGTTATACAGCACTGCTTCTCTGTGCCTTCAGTCCAGCAGCAAGCTGGCATCTCTTATGGAGAGGAGTCCGCCTGCATGTGGAGATATGTGCACATAAGAAGAATGATTGAGCCTTTCTGATCTACCTTTTAAAGACTTTGGCAAGAACACCTAAGGCCAGACGGCAATTAAAATACCATTCCATTAGGTCTGTGACATAGTGTCACTCGTCTGCAGGCCTGCAGGGTTAGGGCAGTGTATTGCTTCTATGACAGTCGGAAATGTTGCCAGAAAACATAACATGTCACTTGTCAGTTACAGCAGCGTTTCTCAAACTGCGGTCTGTGAGGGTACTCCCTCAGGGGGGTCTGCAGGCCCCACTGATCAACTCCTCACTCTCTCCCAGCGCCTCCTGCACCCTGGGGAACAGCTGTTCAACACTGGGAGGAAGGGGGAGGAGCAGGGATGGGGTGTGCTCATGGGAGGGGGCGGAATTATGTCTGGGACCACCAGCCCCGCTGATCAATTCTCCTCTTCCCCCCCCCCCCCCCCCGCCTCCTGCAACAGGGAACAGCTGTTCAGTGGTGTGCAAGAGGCACTGGGAGGGGGAGGGAGGGACGGGGCATGCTAGGAGAGGGGGCAGGAAGAGGGGGGGAAGAGGGGGAGCGGGGGAGGGGGAGCGGGAAGAGGTGAGACGGGGGTGGGGACTCGGGGAAAGGGATGGAGCCTGGGGCTGAGAGAGGGGCTTGGCGATCTGTGAAAAATTTTAAATCAAAATAGGGGTCCTTGTCGGGGTGCTAAAGTTTGAGAACCAGTGATTAACAGGCTGATATTTTCTTCCTTTGCTTTTTGTAAATGCAGCATCGCCCTGAGCAACTGGTGGTTTGTGGCTCATCTGACTGACCTGCTGGATCATTGCAAACTCCTGCAGTCTCACAATCTCTAGTAAGTGCCTCTGCATTGTTTACTCAACTGTCCAGAGGTAGAAATAAGGAGTGGTGATAGAAGGATAATGTGGTATTTTCTTGGTGAAGAACCACATATCAGAGATTCAGAGAGAGGGGATGTGCTGTATATTCCAGTGAAACCTGTGGAATAGAGAGGAAAATCCAAGTGCTGCAAGAAGTGATGTTGCAGGAGAGAATGCCAACCTGCCACACCTCTGAGTTGATACTGAACCAGCGCCTCAGAGTGATGTTAGGGTCTTCTGTGCTGATGGCAGTGAAGTTTTTCCAGGTGAAATATAACTGACTGGTTATTAGAGATCTCATGGCACATTTTGAATGAAGTAGGAGTATTAATCCTCTTGCCTTTGCTAAATTCCAACTTGAGTAATTGCGTTCTATCTAAATTTCGCTTGCAGTTTCAGTTGGCTAAAGGATCTTCTAAATTATTTTTTAGCTGTGGAATGCTATTCAGCAGCTGTGATGTCTCTCCCAAGAGGTGGCCAATTTTCAGTGGAGTTTGTAAACCACACTCAGATACTCTAGGATGAAAAGTATTTATTAACAATAGCTTCAGCAGAGTCTTTTCATTGAGATACAACCTTGCAGCTGTTAATGGGTGTGTACTGAGGGGTCCCACTGCAATAAAAAACCTTGATGTGCATGTGATGTAAAAAAATAGACTAGTTTAGAGACTTCTTAAAAAAACAAAAACAACTTGTAGCCTGGATTGTGTGAGACACTTAATAAATTATCAAAAAGAAAAGGGGTACTTGTGGCACCTGAGAGACTAACAAATTTATTTGAGCATAAGCTTTCATGAGCTACAGCGCAGTAGGTTTCGAAAGCTTATGCTCAAATAAATTTGTTAGTCTCTAAGGTGCCACAAGTACTCCTTTTAGCGGATACAGACTAACATGGCTGCTACTCTGAAACCTGTCATTAATAAATTAGGTAATCACATGGTAGTCTGAGTATACATTAGGATTAAAATGTGTTACTTTTCTGTTGCAGTTTTGGTTCCAATATGCGTGAATTCCTCCTGTTGGAGTATGCCTCCGGGCTCTTTTCCCATCACAGGTAATAACTCCTTCCCTGCTTTCAGATACCAGACTGACACTGGGCAACAAAAGAGAAACCTTCATGTTAATGATGTGAAAGGCAGCACAATTAAGTGGCTCGTGTTATGGAAAGGGATATCGATCAAGCTGTTTGACAAAGCCTTTGGGCTGCTTCTGCTAGAACCATGAATTAAAGAGGGAAGAGATCTATTAGAGTCCATCAAGTCCCTACACCATAGTTTTAGTGCTTTGTCTTTTCTAGTTATAAATGTCACAACCCGAAGTGTGCAGAGCAGCTGGTGCAGGTGGTGGTATTCCAGAGCGGTTACTATAGGATCAGTACTAGATAAAAAGTAAAAGCCAATTTAAGTCTCAAAGATGAGTGACCTAATCAGGGGTCTCTTACAGAGTGTTACTGTTCTTAATCTGGACTCAAATCCCTCTTGTGACTATAATAAAGTGCTTTAATTGAGAGTTCTCCTTAGAAGGAACATTTGACCTTTCCCTCCCCTCTTTTGTAGCCTGTGGCAGTTGGGGGTAGATTATTTTGATCATTGTCCAGAGTATGGCAAGGTTTACCTGGAGCTTCATATTGAGCGAATCCCCCTCAACACAGAGCAAAAAGCCCTCAAGGTGCTGAGGATCTGTGAGCAGAGACAGATGCACGAACAAGGTGATTAACTCTTCATGACATTTCCTTGCCTTATAGTGACCTGGGTGTAACTACTAAAAACTGACTCTCCATTCCTCTCTTCTCCCCACTTCATCCCGAAGTTCGCAGCATCTGTAAAATCATGGCCATGAAAGCTGTGCGGAACAATCGCTTAGGCTCAGCACTGTCCTGGAGCATCCGAGCCAAGGACGCAGCGTTTGCTACGCTCATATCGGACAGGTGGGTCTTTGTTGTTCTCTAGACTGAGCAGAACCTTTTAAAGACATTGCAGTAATGGTTGGGGGAGGGGAACCACTGTCCTGAGAAGGCTCTTCTGAAGGCTAGTTGAGACAATCTGTTTTAGAATAGAACCTTCCTCCCCTTAGGGCAAACTAGTGCAGCATCTGTGCTAGTGAATTAAATTCTTGACCCCTTTCAGAGACAAAGGATTATGCAATGCTTGCAACATCCTTCTTCCTTAGCCCTTTCTCTTTTCCTTACCACTCTCCTCCCCACCTTCTGCAATCCTGAGAGGACAAGAATAGGGAGATAAGACCTACAGATTGACTTAATCTTAGGTAACAGAGGAAGTTAACCTTATTTCACAGAGATCCTAGTTTTGAACTGAAGAAACTATTCAGCACTTAATCTTGTGGGCAGTGAGGGGGCTGTACAGGAGGAGGAACACCCTACTAGTTTGAACACAGGGCTGGGAGAAAGGAGATCTGGTTTCTATTTCTGACCTGCTCTAGGCTTCCTGTGTGATCTTTGACAAGTCGTATCATATACCTGCTTCATTTTTTACAGCTGGAGGAAATGGGGAAAGTACCCGTGTCTCAGCTAGGATTAAACTGTAACTTTGAGATCAGTGGGTAGAAGATGCTCTAGAACATTAGTTCCCAAACATTTTGCTAAGGTGACCCACAAACTGCATTTTGTCTTTTTTTTTTTTTTTTTTTTTTTTGTGATCCACCATTACCTACATGCGCACTCTGCCCTGCCATCGCAATCCTAATCCTGGGCAGCTGGGTGGCACTGCAACCCTGTGTGCCAGGTCACAATGCCCCAGAGCAGGAGCTGGGCCCAGCCCCTGGGACAGGAGTTGACACTGTTGGGCGAGCGTGGGGCAGGCTTGATCTCCAACTCACACTCCTCGGGGGCCACCCTGCTCTCTGGGCTAGGAGAAGTGTATGTTTGCTTAGTGTCCTGCGACCCATCTAGAATCTTCCCACAACCCCCAGGACCCATTTGTTTGGGAAAAACTGCCATAGAAGCGCAAGGTATTATTTCACATTTCAGGGCTGAGTAACCTGAGAAAGGAGTGCTATTTTTGTCTTGTTTTAGGAGGGGGAGGGACTCTATTTACTTGAACAGAATGTGGAAGAAAACCAACCCAGGAAGCAGGCACTGAAAGCAGCAGCATAATAAAGGCTCCACTGGAAAAACTCTTAAGACTTAATTTGCTCCTGCTGCTTATCACCTCTTCTGTGCAGCAGAAAAACAAAGCCTTTGTTATGAGCTGGCAGAGCTGTTTATGCATCTCTTTGCCTCAGGACTGCTTGCTGTGCTGCTGCTGTTCCACCTTTGCTTTGAAAAACAAATCCTGGTGACTGCAAATATCCTGAACAACAACAGAAATAAAGGGTGCATGGACGGGTGTATTAAACATACACAGTAACATCTGAATGGGCCCTGCCTCCGTGGACTGGTTTTGGCTCTTTGGGCGGGTGATTAAAACAGAGTGACATTGGGTAATTAAGCTTCTGGGAAGCGTAGGCTGAACCTGGTGAACACCAGTCTCTGACCTCCAGCGTGTGCCACTTCCCTGTAGGTTCCTGAAGGATTATTGTGAGAGGGGCAGCTTCTCAGACCTGGACCTTATCGACAACCTGGGGCCCTCCATGCTGCTCAGTGATCGGCTGACGTTTCTTGGTGAGAATCTGCTGTCTGCAGACCCTTCCTAGATTTCTCTGGAGCTGCTACTGGTTCTCTTAATTTCTTCTCCCCTTTACGTCCTGAGTCCATTAGAGATGTCAGGGAGAGAGCAAATTACTGTGTGTGGTTTGGGGTGCCGTCCTCTTGCTGTTGTTGGCAGACTGTTTTACCTCAAACTGCATTCACAGAAGGTCTCTGATGTTCCACCCGTTTGTGCCGGGCAGTCTAGGGCTCTGGGATTTATAAATCTAAACTAAAGTCTAACTCAGTAAGCATTTAGTTTTCCCATCTGTTTCCCTATCTAGTGGTGCTTCCTGTGAGGAGTTAGTGATCAGAACCTGGAAAAACGTATGTGCCAATTTTCCTAGATCCACAAAAGGGCAACCCCCTTGTGCTAATTACCCTGTCCATATGGTAGTTCTGCCCACTACTGAGAGCTCTCCAAAGTACCTCTCCGCAGCTCTATTTGTTCAGCATGGAACTCCAAGCTCACAGTGAGGAGGACTTGACTCCATACAGGAACTAGGGGGCTGGCCCTCTGCCAAATAGCACCGGAAGGGCTCCATCCGCTTCCTTTGTATATGCACAACTTCTTTCCCTTGGTGGCACCAAACCATACGCTGTCAATACCTGCCTGTCTTTTGGTGAAATCCCTTCCCTCCTCAATTAACCACTTCACTTCCTAGGTGTCAGATCTTCTCCTAACCAGGTCCTGGAGGTTCTGAGACTTACAGGTTAACAAAGATCTAAATTTCCAACAAAAGCAATCAGAAAAATCAGTGCTTTCCGGAAAGCCTTTCAAACCCTGTTATGTTCTAAAGCAGGTCCACAGGGCAGAGGCCCACTTCTTCCCTTGCAGGCCACCTTTAAAGGAAATGGTGACTTGCAGAAGGTGTTTGATTTTAAAACTGTTTTCTGAGCTATTCTGGAAGATGCTGCACAGACACTCGCTATATTGCCCTGAACAAAACTGGGGTGTTGTCCTTTAAGCAGGCTCAAGTGGTAAACATCAAAAAAAGTCAGTTTTCCTTCTGTCCTCAGCCAGTATTTATTAAGCTATTTGGATGTATAAATTGTACAAGATTCCAGTGTCCCTCTTTAGCCCAGACCTGCCAAAGGGCCCAGTCTTCCACCCATTTAAGTTCTGGGAGTTGTACCACAGGCTTCGTATTAGCAGGATTACCCTCTTATTTTTTTTGTAACCAAAGCCTGGGATCTTCTGACTGCAGCTAACGTTTTACTCCCCTCGCCCACCACACACACAGGGAAGTACCGAGAATTCCATCGGCTGTATGGTGAGAAACGGTTCTCTGAAGCTGCCAAGCTGCTCCTGATGCTGATGACGGCTCGTATTGCTCCGTGTTCCTTCTGGATGACCCTGTTAATTGACGCTCTTCCCCTCCTGGAGCAGAAAGAGGTGAATGTGGGGTTCTGATGCAACGGCACAACCACCATACTTGTTGACCCACAGGCACCCCTCTTTTTCCTGACTGGAAGTAGGTGTACACAAATATGACAGGGAATCTCAGAACTACGTGTCCACCCCTCATGACTGACACAAGCGACTCTCCATACTTCTCATGCAAATGAGTTAGATTTGGCTGTTCAAGAAATGTGTGGCCATGTGAAAGTCATGGCCAGTGGTGGCAAGGAGGATGCAGAGGCACTTAGGACAAAATTAATCTCTGATGCACATCTTGTGAAATCCTTATGTTTACACTAGGATTGCAGGTGGTGAGGGATAGGGGTGTAAATCAGTAAATCAGCCCTCTCCTTTCAAAGTAGCAGACTCAATACATTGGTGAGGATTTAGGCTTACTACAGACTTGCACAGTTGTTTTTGGTGCTTGAATTTGGGATTTTCCAGTGTGCATTCCTCTGGCTTATGGTCCATCCAGAAAATTACAGCCTCACAAGTGCAAGACCCACAATTTACCAGGTGTTAAGTGGTCCAAGTGGAGTCATGGGCATGCAGAAGCATTCTCCTCTCGTTGACCTATCCCTCCGGAGCCTCTCATTCTGGATCTCCTAGATAAGTGGTTAATGTTTTAAGCAAACAGTCTCTTTCCCACAGGTAATATTTTCAGCAGAGCAGACCTATGAATTGATGCGCTGCTTGGAGGACCTGACAGCTGGAAAGACAGACAACCAGAAACTCCAGGTAATGTTGGCCTGAGGTCAACTGGATGATTCAACTGGGGTAGCATGGGAAAGAGGAAGCAAGTCTCCATAAAACTATTCTTGTTTCTAGGTTGATGACTTTGAGACCACCAAGGTGGAAATCCTGAGACTTGCTCTTGCACGAAACCTTGCCCGAGCTATTGTCAAGGAGGGCACGTTGGAAGGATCATGAGAAAGGGCTACTGAAGTAACTCTGTGGCATACTGTACATAAAACTGACTGCTTTTCTAAGAATAAATGTCTTGTTTTGCATATTTCTAGCTGTTCTTGTGCCAGTGTTTGTCTTCTCTAAATGTTGTTTTAAATGACAATGAACATGTAGGAAGTCTCCCCCCACTCCACATTCCTTTAGCGATAAACTGTCCCCAACATGCATTCTGTGGCCCTAGATTCCTGTGAAGGATTTGGTTGCTATAAGTCAGCTTGCAGGGGGATGCTTGCCCGGCTTACCTACATGGTTAGTCAGGTAGCTAAACGTGTAACATTTGCCTCTGATACCATTTCAGTTGTGTCATCTCTTGTAACTAGAACTGAATTTGAATAGCCCACCTTTCAAACCTGATAGATGTAGCAGACACCACCTCCTTTGGGTTGGTGGATTGAATCTCTTGGCTTCCATAAACGGCAACCTACTCCTCAGTTTGTCACAAAGTGTGAGACACAGAGCAAAGTAGGGAAAACAGTTTATTTAACATGCAGCAAAACAAATGCATTGGAGACATATTTACAATGACGGCTCAGTATGAAGCTGCAACCTCAATCTATGAACAAGTAACATTCATAAATAGTTTGATTTCCAAAGCTTGTACAATACTTTTCCCCACAGTGAGACTATGGTACTTTGCCCTTTGACTGTACAGCATGGGCACTGCAGTGCCGTTAACAAGGAGGATGAAGCCATTCTGCAGAAAGCACTTGTGCTCTTCTGATTTCCTCACAGCCACCGTGAGAGTCACTTCTAGGCATCTAAAGCAGTGAAATCTGCTTCCTAACAATACGTTACAGCACCTGGGCAGACTTAAAGAGCTAAGCGAAGCCCCTAAATGTATTGTCTACAATGCCAGTGAGGCCCACGTTGAAAGCAGAAAGAATGTTCCTTGCTCACCACCTCTTTCCATCAGTTTAAGAACACAGCTGCTGCTTTTTTTTTTCAGGATCCAGGAGCATCTTCCACTCAAAGACAACTGAGGAGGCCACACGCCTTGGTCCTGAGTGCCAAACCAGCGCTGACACTTAGCAAGCTGAGTTTGGATTTTTACTTCTGCACTTACCTTTCAATGGCTAGTGCCCCCTTCGCATCAGAGCATCTGCTGTGTCTGTCACTTCTCCTTGTGGTTCGTATTTCTCACTACTCTGAAGAAAAACATGGAGCCACCGTGGAAAGTATAAGATGGCTAGAAAGAATTCCGAGCTCTGCTTACAGTAATGGGTTTTATAACCTCCACTAAATCCAGCAGCACTTCCTCATTTTAGCTTTATTCTTATAATAGGCTGGAGTATCTTCCTGCTGTACTGAGTCTGGACAGTCAGGCTGACCATTTAAGATCTGTTTGCCTGTACCTTGCACTGCTAGAAATTCTTTGTCTAGTGTAATTAAGTTTCCATACAGCCACCCCGCATGCTGTCTTCACAGGAGTGGAAGGTTACAGACTTAAAACAGGAAAAAATGCTTCTTTAAAACAATTTGCTAAAAGGTCACTGAAGGATTGTGTAGGTTTTAAATTAAGAGTGGGGGGAGAGACTGCTGGAATCAAACTTTCAGTGTATTGAACTACGTCTCCTAAGTCATGTAGATAGCGGGCTCACTCAGCTGAGCCCCATGATTTAAAAATACAGTTGGTTTTCCCCGTGTGGAGACAATTGCACTTAGCCACTTAATACTGGGAACAAATAAAATAGGGTTCTAAACCCAGCAGTGCACCGTCACAGCCTAGTGGATTCTGCCTTACTTGCGTCAATCTGCTCACTTATCATTAGATGTCCTATAGCTCTACTATTTACATCTTGTATTCCTAGTCTTTTTAAGAGAACACACTATTCAACTTTAATAATAATACCACCTGCACAAGGGAAACTGAGAGGCTTTTCTCCATACCCCTGGTCCAGCCTCTGCACCTGATTAGTGGTTGCACTGAGGCTGCTGCACTGTAGTTGCCATCCTTTATCAGTGTAACCTGTGCTGCCCACTCAGTCAAAGACAACTGGAGCCCTTTGGCCCTGTTGGTTTTACCTCCTTGCTACACACATTTCCTCTCCCCCATACTATGGAATGTGATGAAGGCAGAAGAATATTCAGTACAGGCATGTGAGTACAAAAATTAGCACAAGCTGCCTGGAAGACAGACAGTGCAGAGGCAGCTGGAAGTATAAAATAAAAGAAAGCAACTAAAGCGAGTGTCACACAATGCGCAATTACTGTCTGAACGGGCAGCACTGGCTTAGGCTGGCCCTTGGAGAGGAGAACAGAGGGGGCAAGAAGTGTCATTTTACTGTAAAAAAAAACCCTCCCGTCTTGGAGCCAATGGTTACTGCACAGCATGCCTAGAAGGTTCAGTTCTGGTGTCGAGACAAAAGCCTTAGGGCAGGCACAGACATTAGGGCTCTGCACCGAGGAAACTCGGGATGGCATCATAACCCTATCAGCTTGTAGGCATCTCTGCCCAATAGCAAGGGAGGAAGCCGACCAGTCCCCTTCTGGCTACAGGTCTCCCTTCCAGAACACCATAATTTCAAGTTTAATAACAAAGTGGAAGATAGAACCAGATTCACCCAGAGGCCAAGATAAAGCAGCCAGCAAAGCCTCTCTCTGGCTGCCACTCAGTTCATTCTTGGCATAGATGCCCCGGGCCCACTTCAACCCGAGGTAAAACATTCCAGACTAAAGCTACAAGCGAAGTGGTCAGGACATGTAAACAAAGCTAAACATCACCAGTGGATAGCATGTGTGCCCCTTCCACGTCACATTCATTTCAGTCCCTTTGGGATCCTTGCCTGGTCCTCTCATGGAGACTGTGGCAGACTCACTGGGTCATAGATTACCCCATTGATCTACTGGGGGAAACTGATCCACTTCCCCAACCTCTGTGCTGGGCTGGTCTCCCAAAGTGAAAGTCAGTCTGTACCTCAGCCTCACCTTCTCCTGCACGGAAGAAGAAAAACAAGATGTTAAAGTAGCAGCCTGCCTTGGAGCAGGAAGGCCATGATACCAGTAGCAGCAGGAGAACAATGGTAGTGCTTCCAAATGACACACTTCTCTGTAATAACATTTTAGAGCCCACAACAGCTCTGTCTGGACACACCAGATGGGGTAAGGGGCCAGCATATGTTAATGGAGCATTTCTGGATACTTAATAAGGCTGATTTATTTATCGTTTAGTTTGTAAATATGAGAGATCCATCTCTTGGAGTGAAACAGCAGGAGAAAAGCACTTACATGGCAATACAGATTCATTGTATACACTGACCAGCATTCGTAGTTCAGCTGCTTCCCAGTGATCCTACTGAACACATGCTTTAGTAGTGCTAAAAGAGTATGAAGCTTCAAAACAAAACTATACTGCAGGATGTAGAGGAAGGATAAAACCTGACAGATTCCTATTCCTTAGAGAATGACCAAGGGAAAAAGAAATCTGCTTTCCCCTGGTTACGTGGCTTTTCTAGATATTCCACAAAGTGAGTTTATAGAAATCCAAGAAAACCCCATTATCTTTGTACCTTGGGATCCAACACTTTTTAACTGATGCTGTAAATGCCACTTTTACCATAATCTTCAAAAATAGTAAGTAGCAAATGTCCAGGTTATCTGAAAAATCAAAGGACTACTTGAGTTCAGACTCTGAACTTTATATACTCTAGCAATGTAGGGCTGGAAGGGGCCTCAAGAGGTCATTGAATCCAGCACCCTGCACTGAGGAAGGCCCTAATAAACCTAGACCATCCCTGAGAGGTGTTTCTTCCAACCTGTTCTTAAAAACCTCCATTGATGGGGATTTCACTGCTTAGAAGCCTATTCCAAGACTTAACTACCCTTACAGTTAGAAAGTTTTTCCTAATATCTGACCTAAATCTCTTACTGCAGATTAAGCCCATTACTTCTTGCCCTACCTTCAGTGGACATGGAGAACATTTGATCACTGTCCTCTTTATAACAGCCCTTAACACATTTGAATACTGTTATCAGGCCCCACCTCTGTTTTCTTGTCTCAAGACTAAGCATGCCCAGTTTTTTAACGCTTCCTCATAGATTGGCTTTTCTAAATTTTTCATCATTTTATTGTTCTCCTCCGGATTCTTTCCAATTTGTCCACATCTTTCCTGAAGTGTGGCACCCAGAACTGGACGCAGTACTCCAGCTGAGGTCTCACCAGGGCCGAGTAGAGAGAAAAAATTACCTTCTGTGTCTTACATACAACAGTCCTGTTCATGTACCCCAGAAAAATAGCAGCTTTTTTCCCACAACGGCATCACATTGTTGTCTCCTATTCAAAATGTGATCCACTATAACCCCCAGATCCTTTTCAGCAGTGCTACCACCTAGCCGGTTATTCCCCATTTTGTAGCTGTGCATTTGATTTTTGCTTCTTAAGTGTAGTACTTTGCACTTGTCTTTATTTAATTTAATCTTGTTCATTTCAGACAAACTCTCTCAATTTGTCAAGATCGTTTTGAATTCTAAGCCTGTCCTCCAAAGTACTGGCAACCCCTTCCAGTTTTGTGTCATCTGCAAATTTTGTAAGCATACTCTCCACTCCATTATCCAAGTTATTAATGAAAATATTGAATAGTAACGGACCCAGAACTGACCCTTGGGGACCCCATATGTGTCCCCTCCCCAGTTTGACAGCGAACCATTAATAACTACTATTTGAGTATGGTCTTTCAAGCAGTTGTGCACCCACCTCACAGTAATTTAATCTAGACCACATTTCCCTAGCTTGCTCATGAGAATGTCATGTGGGACTGTGTCAAAAGCCTTACTAAAATTAAGAGATATCATGACTAATGCTTCTCCCGCATGCACTAGGCCAGTAACCCTGTCAAAGAAGGAAATTAGGTTGGTTTGGCGTGATTTGTTCTTGACAAATCCATGCTGGCTATTCCTTATAACCCTATTACCTTCTTGGTAATTACAATCTGATTGTTTAATAATTTGTTCCAGTATCTTTCCAAGTATCAAATTTAGGCTGACTGGTCTATAATTCTCTGGGGCCTTTTTGTTCCCCTTTCTAAAGGTATTATGTTCGCCCTTCTCCAGTCCTCTGGGTCCTCACCCTTCTTCCATGAGTTCTCAAAGATAATCACTAATGGCTCCAAAATTGCTTCAGCTAGTTCCTTAAGAGCGCTAGAATACATTTCATAAGGCCCTGCTGACTTGAATATATCTAACTTCTCTAAATATTTGTTAACCTATTATTTCCCTACTGTGGCTTGTGTTCCTTCCCCCTTGTTGTTAGTATTAGTTGTGTTGAGTATCTGGTTTTGGAACATCTTATTCAAATGGATAGCAGACAACTGGGATAGCAAGGTGGTCCAGGTAAATATGATAGCTGAATGCTTCTAGTATGATGATCAGAAGAGAGGGAGTTAACTATGTTATTTAAGTGGTCATAATTAAACTTCAGTTAATATCGCAAAGGTACGGGGGAGAAAGACCTTTCTAGGTGCTATTAGGTCAACTTAGTCTGGCTACAGACTCAATAAAGCAATAATATTTCTATTATACCCGATCACTTCTTACAATTCATGTCACCCTGTAAACTATCACCATATATAGTCACGTGAATGTTATCCCATAAGGGGTGAGGGAAGAGTCCCTGGTGGAGCCCTAACTGTTCCTTGCCACTGAAGTGTTAACATTATGGGGAATTGTACAGGAACTGATCTAGAAGGATTGCTGTGGAGTGAGGCAAAAGCACAGTCCATCTCTCCCTCCCCTGACTCCCTGTCCCTGGGGTGAGATACTGCTAATATACCAACATACTCCTCCGCGATGATTAATCTCACTCTGCCTCAAGACAGCACTCCAGGGTAATTCCTCTTTGGGGACAGACAATCACGCTTGTACAAATATTTAGTCTAAACCCACATGGAATTCGATCCTCATCAGATTCGTAAAACAACAAGAGAAGTCACTTTTGCTGAAATTTTGAGCCCCTCTCACCTTCACAGGGTTTGCCAGCAGCATGACTTGGGTGATGGCAGCGGGTGCCTGGATGGGGTTGAATGGAGAAAGTTCTGTACCCGAGGGTGGCTGCAACTTCACTTTCATGGACTGCAAATGTGAAACAAAAGGAACCCTCAGGTACCATGACCTGCACTGGGGTAACAAAGGGTTTACGCATGGGCTGCACACCCAAGCTGTGTACATGAGCAAGTGTTCATTTGGGAGGAGCAGGGGACACAGTTAAGCCTGGTCTATACTGAGCATATAGTCATAGGCACATACTAAAATAAATCAACACGGAGATAATGCACTGGCTGGGAAAACCATGACAGCACCTTTCCAGCACAGCGGTGTCCTTGGAAAGATTTTAATACAGATTCCCTAGCCCAGTGGTTTTCAAACTGGGTTGCAGAATGTGAGGCACTGGGTCGTGGTGGCTCTGGTCAGCACCACCAACCGGGCCATTCAGAGTCCTGTCGGCGGTGCTGCCCGGCTAAGGGAGGCTAGTCCCTACCTGTTCTGACACCACGCTGTGCCCCAGAAGCAACCAGCAGCAGGTCCGGCTCCTAGGCGGGAGGGGGGCCACGGGGCTTCCCATGCTGCCCCCGCCCTGAGCACCAGCTCCGCACTCCCATTGGCCAGGAACTGGCCAATGGGAGGTAGGGAGGCGGTGCCTGCGGGCGAGAGCACCTCTGCCTAGGTGCTGGACCTGCTGCTGGCCTTTTCCGGGGTGCAGCGCGGTCTGTGGTGCCAGCACAGGCAGGAAGCCTGCCTTAGCACCCCTGCTGCGCTGCTGATGGGGAGCCGCCTGACGTAAGCCCCAACCCCACGCCACCCCAAACCCCTCATCCCCAGCCCAGAGCCTGCACCCCCAGTCCAGAGACCTGACCCCCTGCCCCAGCCCTGAACCCTCCCAAACCCAAAGCCCCCTCATGCACCTCAAACCCATCCCCAGCCCCATTCCACAGCTCTCAGCCCCGTGCCCCAATCCTGAGCCCCTCCCACACCCAAAACCCCTCACCCCCAGCTCTGCTGGGTCGCGGGCATCAACAATTTTCTTCAACTGGATCGCCAGAAAAAAAGTTTGAAAACCACTGCCTTAGCCAATGCAGACAGAATACAACCAAGCTCCGAGCTGATGTTCAAACACTATAATCAGGCATCCAAAACTAGAGAGGGGCAAAAATCAAAAGCTCACATTGAAACCTCTCCCAGGGCACAGCGCAAAATAATATTAGCCCCTGAAATTGTCTCGTTTTTGTCTCTTCCCCTTTCTGAAAACATGACCAGGAGCTACTTCCACTGGGGCTCTATGTCTTTCAACCCCCTTCTGTAAACTGGACACACCCCCTCCCCATCCATTTGCTTTGTGTCTGCATTTTAGAAGCCAGCTTTCCTATTCTGTTGAACGACACCCTCTGACGTTGGTGGAGGAGGGATTTCAGAACATGGGATCATTGCCCCAATGTGATCAGAAAAGACAAGAGGAAAAGCCTTGTTAGATCTTCTAGTTCAATCCTGGCCAGGACAGGATTATTCCCTATTGTATATTTTCTGGTCGAATGTCCAGTTTAGTTTTAAATGTCCCTTTCAATGGGGTTTAAACCCACCATTTGGGAGTTTATTCCATTTGTTGATTGTGCTGTCAGGAAGCTGAGGCTTTAACCCAGTTACAGGGACATGGGTAGGTCTCAGCTACACCACAACTGTTAGCCAAGTTTTAACAGGGTCCCTGATGCTGCTATGAGCTGACCTTACCCTGCAGGGGGAACATGCTCCCTACCAGCAGTATCTGTTGCTGTATGTTACTTAGGATATACAGAGACCATCTCTCCTCTCTTCTAGGGCTCTTTGGAAGCAGAAAGAGTAGAGGCCCAAGAAAAGCTAGTATTGTAATGTCATGTCTGAGTCCCAGAGCTCACACCCATTGTGTCGAAGCAGGATCCCAACCTATCTTTGAGTCTGTGTGTCCCTACCTTTGGTACTGCAGCCTGCAGTACAATGTTCTTCACAGGAAGAGGTGCTGTGTTTAACATGGACACCACCACAACCAGCACGTCTGACCTCCCCGGCGGGCACTCCTTGGCAAAGTGTAAGAGGATCCTGAACCCGTTCTTATCGTAGGCTGTCACCGGAAGAGCACGGCCTAGGGACGGAGGGAAGGGGAAGAGAAACACAAGACTATATATGTGGTAGGAAAAGCAAAACGTTCTGTGCTCTGAATGCAACAGAGCTGACAGAACAACCTACTTTATCCAAAGGCCAATCGCCTGCTCATCAGCACAGACACCCTGCATGTCGCTTTCCTGCTTAGCCAGGGCTGGACTGGGCTTTGACATGGCCCGGTGGTTTTTAGGTAAAACACAGTGGAGGTGTGTAATGGCAGTAGCACAGGCAAGAAGCATAGTGGGGTGTGTGTCAAGATGACAGCACTGCTACACAGTAGGGACCCCGGCTCAAAGCCAACCACGGTCTGCAGTATCAGGAGTGAGGCTCGTAGCACCTGGGTTGAGTGGCACGTTGCAGTGTGTTGTTTCAGAGCACTCCAGCGCTGTAAGTGGCAGCACAGTCTCAGAGGCGACTGTCGGCTCTATTGTGCGCATACGGCAGTATACCGAGAACACAGGCAGGGGATTCCAAGGAGAAACAGTAGTTTCAAATTAGGGGACTTAAAAACCTCTTAATTCTCTTGCTGGTTGGAAGGAGATGGCCATAAAACCCTGGCCTGAGACCCTACAATCTTTTGCACATATTGTACTGTGGGCAGGACAGGTCCACGTGAAAGAAAGTCCATTCCATGCTTAGCTGCCAACAGCCCCATCCTTGGGAACCAGAAAGCTACAGCCAGAACTGGTTGCATAGCCTCCCTAAATGCGGTCTGTGCTAAGGACTGGATTCTGCTCTCAGTTCCATCCCTGCAACCCCATAGACATGCTTCAGTGTTGTCTGGGTGCTACAGAGAGAATTTGGCCCTATACCGCTAATTGACAACGTCTGAGAGTTAGAGTATTGGAACAGCAACAGTCCAGGGTTGGGAGCAGGCTGGAAAGGGTCTGAGATACTTACTGGGTTTAATGGATTCCAGTGGAACATGGACATTGGCCAAAGAAGCATCAGGCCCTTTCAGAGGGCTGCCCTGCTGTTGGAATGAAGCTGGCTGGTATAGAGGGCTTCCTGAACCGGCCGTGCAGATGCTTGGAAAAGGAATAGTAGGGGCCACTGGAGCAGCAACTGGCAATCCTGTGGTGGATATTAAAGGGGCAGAGGTGACAGTGGCTGGCAAGGTAACCCCAGGGTGGAATACTGAGGGCGCTGACTTCACTTGGGCTGAAGTCCTAGGAGGGAGACAAAAACAGAAGTGGCAAATTAAGAACTATATTGGCTAGCAGAAGTGGCAGTGACAGCACTGAGCGTGAAGCAGGCTTTCACTCCATTTCCCGCACTACCAGAGACAATGGCAAATCACTAGAGTGAAACCAGTGGCCTGCAATCATACCCTCGTGTCGTGACACTGTAAAGTCTTCTGTGTTGAGCAGTGTTGGGCTGGGTGAATATTACGCAATGTTTCAGGGAGTGGTGGTGATTTGGGAGGTGTCACTCCTCTCCAAATCAGCAGTGAGCCAGTGCCTCAGCATTGTGCTGGGACCCAATACTGCTGGAAGATGAGATGAAAACAAGGGTCCTGGTCACTTATGGTCATTTAAGGATCTCAGGGCACTTTTCACAAGAGTAGGCCCTGTTAGCCCCAGTGTTCTGGTCAACTTACCAATCTGCCTACCTAAACCATTGTGTAGTGTAGCTGTGCAGTGCAAAGCAGATGCTGTGCTTCACCACTGAGATGGCTGCATTTCAGTGGTGGGTCAGTGACCTTTGGGTATAATTTGTATATCAGTTTGTAAAGTGCTTGAGATCCTTCAAGAGGAGAGATGCTAAATAAATGTAAGACCATCACTATCCAACAGTAAACTTCCATCAAACTAGAGCGAGAAACAGGACATCCTTATTGCCAACCTGACAGCTATAGCAAGGATAACTTTCAAACGGGAGAGAGGAAGCAAAATCCAGGACTTTTACCCTTTGGCCTCTTCAAGAAGATGTCCCAGTGCATCCATCTTATGCAAAGCATTGTCTCCCACGGCTGAACTGAGGTACTGAACTGGCATAGTCTTCGGCGGGCCCAGAGGGGCTGCTGGTCCAGCAGAGAACAAGAACGGGGCTGTATTAGGTGCAGGGATATGAGAGGCTGTGAAAGTGGAAGGCAGAGGCGCTGATGTTCCACACACAGACTGTGATGTGTGATGAAGAAGAGGGTTCACTGCAGTATTGCAGCCGACAGTCACCAGCTTCGGACTAAAGAAGTCCAGGTCCATTTGGTCATTCTGCAACAGAGGGGACAGGTGCATGCTATTAATTCCTGCCATGCCTTAGATACCATTGTAACTCACTAAGATAGGCCTTACCCATTAGGACATGAAGGGGGAGGAAGCAAGCAGATGAGTATGTTGCATCTGTTGGACTACATCCAATTTGTAATTTACTTGACAGCATATGGTGCTGTGCTCGACTGGATACTACTAGTGGAAAGGAGCTAAGTGGGGAGGAGTCAGAAGTTGAGGTGGCCATGTTTATTATGGGCATTTGGATGGGGATTCCTAAGGGCAGTATCCTAACAGAGCAGAGAAACTTACAATAGCCTACTCCTGGGGGAATTCTGTGCCACTGTGCATGCGCAGAAATAATGTCCCCCGCAGATTTCTTTGCTTTCATGCAGAAAACTGACTTTCTGACAGGGAAGCAAAGGGAAGCCACAAGAGCGGTCATCCAACCCTCCCCAGCAGTATGTTTTGGGTGCCCAGGGCAGCCAGCAGAGTGGTAAATCGCAGGGGGCAGGACTGGGAAAGACCTGGCTGGTGGCTCCTACCCTGCACTGAGCTCAGCTACTAGTCCTGGCTGTGCTGGGGAGGACGTGACTTGCAGAATTTTAAAATATTGTATGCAGAATTTTTATTTTTTTGGCATGGAATTTTTAATTTTTTGGCGCAGAATGCCCTCAGGAGTAAATAGCCAGAGCAGAGGGGAGAGAAGATGGACAGTACATTTCAGCGTAGTAACAACTGAAGGGTGCTAACTGTTCATTCAGCAGTCCCAGTCTCCTGGGACGATGGACTCTGCCTTTGGCCTCCGAGTGTATTCAGTCCAGAATACAGCTATTCCCTTGCAAACTGGGTGCATCCCTTGTGTTTCTATTCAGTCTAGACTTACCGACATCCTCCCCATGTGAAAGGGTAGCTTTTGTATCAAGGTTTGTTAAGATACCAAAAAGCAGCACATACAAAGAAGGAAAGTGAAAGCAGAGATATCTTCTCTGTACTGGTTCAGATATCCCAGTTACACAAGGCCAGAGGCAAGACACAGGCCTTCACGTCTGGAAGTTATCATCTCTGGCCTGCGTGTGAGCACTCCCGCAGGATATGGTAAAAGCACCACCACTGCAACATCGAGAGTGCTCAGAGACCTCCCACAATGACAGTCTTTCTGTCAATAAATCCCTCTCTTCGTACCTGGAACATATTCCACTGGTTGTTTTCGGTCGACTCTTTCACTGTACTGGGGGCTGGGTCATTCAGGCCTGAATGCAGAAGAAAAGATTTGGATACTGCAGTAAAATTGCAAAAATTCTCAACATTAAAGTCAAGAGGCAATAAGGAGGGGAGATCGACGGCTAGTTTTTCTAACCCTCTCCCACCTCCTATAGGGTGTTTCACCACTGTGGTAAAACTACTCAGTTCAACTCTGTACAGTTTGAAAGCTTGATTAAAGAGACATGCACATTCCGTGTCAATGATCAGCCACAGGCTCAATGATCTAATGCAGGTATGTCCTGCACACACAGGCAACCTTCTCCATGCAGCACTTCCAATGTTCCTGTTTCCTGACTTGTAGCATCCCCTGTTATTCAGTATCAGAGTCCCAAAGGCACGTACTGTGCAGGCTGCTGTATGCAGATTTGCTAATGCACTTTTCTTCTAACCATAGCACCCACTGCTATTTCAGTCCTGAAACTTGTAACCAAGTGTGGTGGTGGTTTTCTGATGTGGACAAGCACCCGTAGAGATTAGACTGGGATTACAGCAAAGTCACTGCATTTGTGACCTACCCCTATTTCAGGAGGAGTCTCCAGAGGTTTTAACTCTAGCCTACTGCCAAATTCCCATTCACAGGGCCACTCTGTGGAGGGAGCTTCTTAGGTGTCCATTGGACGATGACATCCAAAACAAACCAGAATAATAAACCACAGAATTGGCAATCTATGGCTAGTACTGATACACTGTTCTCTGCAGCCCAGCTCAAGAACCAAGCTCCATGATAAAACCCTTTCCCCAGAACATACCCTAGCCACACCAGCCTCTTACCTAAACACAGCAGCTCCTCATCCAGCAAGAAGAGGGAATTGGCCGTGCTGCTCTGATGAGTCAGAGGAGCTTCTACTTGGCTGGAGGACCGGCTCCGCGAGTGACCAAACTTTTGGGGAGGAGGTGGGAGGATGGGGATTTCTGATGAAGCTTGTGTCGGCACTAGCGTTGGTGCTGGCGTTATTGTTGCAGGTGGCATTGGTGGTTGCGGGGTGCTGGAGATGTCCATGCCAGCGAGGTCAATGAGCGCACTGAGATTACTGGTGGGATCGCTCCCTGCAGAGATGGGGAGAAAAATTATAAGAGGGACTGCAGTCAGCTGGAGCAAAGGCTCTGAACAATGTGAAGGCAATAGCCAGGGCAAAGTTATCAGAGAGATGCTCTGGGTAAGGGGGTTTCTCTCTTAATCAGAATTTTGGACTCGTCAGAAGAAAGGAAACCTAGATACTTTCCACTGGAGTATTTGCTGTTACACTGCTACTGAGCCGGACACTGTATAGTTAGGAAACTTCTGTATAAAAAGAGGAGCCCAATCCAGCCACTGCTCTCTCCACTGCATGTACTATGTGTAGTGTAGTTGGCAATCCTTTCCATGCCTGCTTAGCTCTGGCTAGAACTTGGGAGACCCAGTGTGGTGACAATAGGCAGCACAGGTTGCAGTCAGTCAAGGTGTTACTAGTGAGCCAAAAAGAACTACAGGCTTTCTCTGTGTCCAGAGTCCCCTTCAAGTTCATCACAACCAAATCCTCACTCTTCCCTGTGACAAGGGACACCATTCTGTACAACGATCATTTCCCTCATGTTTTTCATCCAAGAATCTTAGAGTGTTTTCCAAACAATAATTATGCCTCATGGCACCCCAGAGAAGTGGGTATTGTTAGTCCCATTTTCCAGATGGGGAAACTGAGGCAGATAGTGGCGGCACAAGGGACTTGCCTAAATTCACACACTGAGTTTCTAGCAGAGCCAGAAACAGAACCCACATCCCTCGACTCCCAGGCCCCTGCTCCAATCCCTTAGATAATGCTCCTAACCTTACATTTAAGCACAGAGAACAAAATAAACAATAAATGTATGTTAACTTCTCCCCTGATGGTATTTAACCCTGCAGGTGGGGCCAGGACGGTTGAATAATCTAACTAAAAGGTTGCATTCCACATCAGCTGTTAGTAATCCAGACAGGAAAGCCAAGGTCACATGCAGGTCTGCTTAGTCAGAACGTCAAAAGTCATAAGGTTTCATTATTAAAAAGCCAGCCGTGCAAATGGCAGAGCCTCCCAAGTCAAAGCATTGTCACCGGTGGCCAGAACTATAAACTCATCTGTGTGTCCATCAATGGCTGCTGTTTGGGAGCTGATTTGTCATTCCTACCTGGGCAGATTTTAGCCCAAACAGCTGATAATACTGTCCTTTACTGCAATTAATTGGACACCCTTCACAAGAGGAAATTCAAAATGACAGGATTCAAAACCAAACTGAACAGATGGCTACTCACCTTCTGTTGCAGACAGTGTCGGGATATCCACTTCACCATTGATGACTTGACCCTCGATTATTTTTTTATAGGAATTTATTACCCAGGATAAATTGTCACTGGCCTGCAGAATCTCCCCTAGATGTGGGAGAGAGGCAAAAACTCCAGTAGAGATTTCAGTCACTTTGCTCTCTCTACTGCTTTGGATGCTCAATAATCATCATCAACAACAACTCATTATTTAGACTGCAAGTTCTTCAGGGCAGGGGCTGTCTGTGCAGCGCCTCACACAATGGGGCCCCATTCTCAGCTGGCCCTGAGGCACTGCCGTAATAAATAATAACAACTCAGTGATTAGCTCCCATAGGGACATCTCCCCTCCTCTAAGAGCCGTATGCCCCTACCTTGTGTTCACTGAGATCGTTTCCCACACAGCCTCCCTCCCTACCAATTCTTACTGCCAGGGCCTGCTCTAATTTAGATTGTAAGCTTTAAGGGCCTTGGGTTTTTATCTGCCTGTTAGAGGCCACTCACATCCATGGAAGCACGGAAAGAAGTAATGTAACATTAATAGCCCCCTTGCTGTATCCCTGCACAGTTACTGGCCATACCAGCCTGGCTGCAAACTCCTCCTTAAGCCACACACCCTTCCCACCAAAAAGGGGAGATGGTTGTTTTACCCAAACTGCTGTCGTTATCCTCTGTTTCACTGGCCAGTTTGAATAACATCCGTCTTTTGGTTTCACACCTTTCGTACAGCTCCTGGGAAGAGAGATCAGGAGAAAGGGTCTTATTAGCCAAAAGCCATCGACAGCAACAAACCCTGCTCTTGCAGTCAGCATGAAATGATTCATCTGCATGGAAGTCCCAGTAAGAAGGGAGACCCAGAGTCTTTTCTTGATGCGAGTGCTGGTCCAACTAGGTGTCCAAATTCCCCTTTCCCAGTCCCATAGGGAGCTATTCACCATTTTAGCAGCATAAGGAGACCCAGTCCGATCTACATTCTCAGTATAATAAAGATGAATACCAGCCAGTGGCATGCTATGTACACAAGGCACACACTACATGCCCAACTGGTTGTGCATTGTCCCACTGGCGGATCGCAGGACTATTCTGTCCAGCCCCCAAGGAGGATGCCATTTTGAAAAGCTTGCTGTACTTGGAAGGTCATGCTGAATGGAGGACACCATTTGGACCACAAAAGGCATGCAAGTGAGTTGTTGCATGTCTTATTACAAATGTCATGGCCTGCTACTGATATGATCAGTCCTCCATGCTATTGGCATTTATACTTAATTCTCTTTGTACTCCATATGCTGGACTATTTTAATCATCATCTCTGCTACAGTAGCTCCTTAAGACCCCAAATGAGGATGGGGTCCCATTGTGCTAGGTGCTGTACACTCCCTGTCCCAAAGAGCCTACGATCTAATTGGAAGAACGGAAGTGTGGTCATCCCCATTTTACAGGTGGGGAACTGGGCACAAGGAAACCACATGACTTATTCAAAGTCAGAGCTGGGAACTGAATCCAGATCTCTTTAGTCCCAGTCAGTGCCATAACCAAAATTCCTGTCTTCAGTCCAGGGAGTGGTCCATGAGCACACAGGCCACTACCTCCACTTTGGTGGAGATGGGTTCAAGGAAGGGCAAGTTTCTGAATTAGTTGTGGGGTTTTTTTACCATCACCTGAGGTGCTCATGTATGTATCATTTTTATTTTTTATATTATAGAGTGAAATTTGCATGTACAGCCACGGAGAACCCCTGGTGGATTAAAAATCTGTGCCTATTATAGAAATTAAACCAATCTTTACGGTCCTTTTCGATTATTATTTTCTTGGTGCTCTCTCCATTAAATACAGTGTTGACAAGCTCTTCCCCTGAAGGGAAGGAAACCTTTTTGTTTGGATAAAAGATTTTAAGTTTATTTGAATATGGTGCTTTGAGAGATGACTTTTTCCACCACAAGCAGCATGGCCAGTGGCACTGGGAATCAGAAAATGTGACTTCCTGATTCTGCCACTGACACACTGTGTGATCTCAACAAGTCATGCATTCTTGGTGTGCTCACTTTCACCACCTGTAAATAGAGATAGTGCCTGCTTCTTTACAAGGAACTTTGAGTCCTTCAGCTGAAAAGTGTTAAGTGCATAGTACTATCATCTCCAGCTGATCGTTCCCATAGATTGCTCTCAGCTCTGGTTGCTGCTCTTCATATCATTGACCACTTTGTTCTGCGTATTTGCAACTTTGTGCAAAGGTAAAGCTCCATAAAGTCTGGAAGAAGGAAATGCTGAAGGACTCCTATGCAGAGCGATGAGCTTGTACTCACCTTCATGAGCTCCTTATCAGCCTCCGACGAGTCCTCTTTGCTGTAGTGAAGCAGCATCTCATTCAGCAGCTTCACGTTGTTATTCACTTCCTCTAGAGTGTGCATGCGTTTTGTCACCTTCTGGATCCGAGCCTCATCCTTCAAGGTTTAAAACAAAAAGAGGAGAGTGAATCTTCCCACAAGATCTCAACAGCAGGAGCTCAGCTGTGAGTCGCATCAGATGAAATGCTGATGCGTATTTGAAATAGAGCTGGGCAGGAACTAGATTTTCTATTTTGCTGGAAATTCTGCAATTTCAAAAAAGCCTTCCATTCTGACACAGAACAAAACCAAAAAAAATTCAAAACTTCTTGTGAAAGAAATTTAAAAACAAAATTGTTTAGGGTCAACTGAAATGTTTTGTTCCAATAAAATTGAAATGTTTTGTTCCCATTTTGACTTTTTAAAATGTTATATTACACAATATATATTTTTTTTAAATTAAACAAAAAGGCATTTCGAAATAGAAAATCAAAACATTCCGTTCCGAAGAGTTCAAATTGGAATATTGGAATGCTCCATTCAGTTTTTTCCCTAAACAAAATTTTGTTGAAATCAACACGTTTCCGCAAAATGATTCACTTTCAACAAATTGGCATTTTCCATTCCAAAAACATTCCGTCAGAAAATTTCTAACCCATTCTAATTAGGCATGTATGCTGTCAAGGTTCCTTCCCCACTCTGAACTCTAGGGTACAGATGTGGGGACCTGCATGAAAGACCCCCTAAGCTTATTCTTACCAGCTGAGGTTAAAAACTTCCTCAAGGTACAAACTTTGCCTTGTCCTTGAACCCTATGCTGCCACCACCAAGCATGTTAAACAAAGAACAGGGAAAGAGCCCACTTGGAGATGTCTTCCCCACAAAATATCCCCCCAAGCCCTACACCCCCTTTCCTGGGGAAGGCTTGATAAAAATCCTCACCAATTTGCATAGGTGAACACAGACCCAAACCCTTGGATCTTAAGAACAATGACAAAGCAATCAGGATCTTAAAAGAAGAATTTTAATTAAAGAAAAAGTAAAAGAATCACCTCTGTAAAATCAGGATGGTAAATACCTTACAGGGTAATCAGATTCAAAACACAGAGAATCCCTCTAGACAAAACCTTAAGTTACAAAAAGACACAAAAATAGGAATATACATTCCATTCAGCGCAGCTTATTTACCAGCCATTTAAACAAAAGGAAATCTAACGCATTTCTAGCTAGATTACTTACTAACTTAACAGAAGTTCTGAAGAGCATTCCTGACCTGGTCTCGGCAAAAGCATCACACAGACAGACAGACCCTATGTTTCTTCCCCCCCTCCAGCTTTTGAAAGTATCTTGTCTCCTCATTGGTCATTTTGGTCAGGTGACAGCGAGGTTATCTTAGCTTCTTAACCCTTTACAGGTGAAAGGGTTTTGCCTCTGGCCAGGAGGGATTTTATAGTTCTGTACACAGAAAGGTGGTTATCCTTCCCTTTATATTTATGACATATGCTCTCCACCAAAGATAAGGGAGACCCCTCCAATGTGATGCCTACAGTTCCATGGGAGCAGGGTTAACTTATACAGAAAAGAGATTCCAGTGACTTGTATTCTCTCCAAATTAGAAACTGTATTTCTCCTTGCCAGAACAACATTGGGTCACTTGAACTCCATGACGCCTGGATACTGGAGTGGATGGACACATCAGAATTTCATTAATAGGTAGGGTTGGATGTATATGTGCATGTAGACAACTTGCGATAAGTGCCAGATTGACAACCCTGGAGACAGTCCTCTATATCCATAGATCAGATATTACAAAGACAGCAGCAATTCGAGCTTCTCCCTCAGCAATCCCTGATGCAGAGTGCCCCCTTGAGGAGTGAGAAGGTAGTTCATTCCCCATGGTTCATTTGATCCTTGCCCTTTCTGCTATTATATTCCAACTAGGGAACCAACTATAGAGGTTTTGTGATGCAAACACCTGCTAACTAGGACCCAGAGTGAGACTCACCAACAAATTCATTTCACACAGCCCACCCAACAGCCACTGGATGATATCAACTTTCAGTTACTCTGGACCGGATGTGACTGGCAATCCTAAAGGTGAAAGGTTCTAGACCTCATTGCTAATTCCCTTGAGTCATTCAGTCCCCAAAGCTTCAAGCACAGATGAGGAGGCTGGTTTAAATAGTTGAACTAGTGCAATACTAATGGAGAGTGAAAGAACAAATCCAGCGATTCTGCTGTTCACGAGTCACTAAAGCTATGCACCAGCTGGTGTTAAAATGTTTACAAATGACAAAACAAGCCCCTTATAATTATCATTACTACAGGGGTTTCTTAAATAATTCTATTGTGTTTTCTTACCTCTTTTACCATTGATTTAATAAGCTTGTTTGCCTCTTGTAAGTCATCTGGGTTTTTGCTTTTTAACAGTTTGGCTAAAAGCTGTAAGAAGAGAAGAGAACTTTTTAGGGAAAAGTAGCCTCTTAATAAAGGGAGGCAGAAAGATCATGTATCCAATGGCTGCTGCACTGGAGAAAGGGAAGTGGACAGTTCAGAGAAAGCAGACTTAGGTCAAAGCTTTTTCAGCTACAGTAACTTCCTTAGGAGTCATTCAATGGGTTTGCTATTTTGTTTTTTGTTAAATTACCAGATTTTCATTCATGTACAGTACAAGCACATTGGGATCTTGGAGACTTTCTGATACTAGACAAGAATTCCTCCCAGTGCAGAAAGGTGAAAAGCTTTTCCTCTCCTCCATTACAGCAGTTGGAGAGCGACTTAACTAGAAATGGCCAGACAGTGACAACACTGAGATGGTCTCTAACTCAGGATTTCAACTCTGAGTCTCCAAGAGGTAAGAATCAAACCCACAGTCCAAGTGAAATCAGGCCCACATACCAGCAGATTAGAGCTGAGTCAGAGCACTTCCTTTTACTTTAAGTTGTTTTGTTTTGTTGGTGGGTATCAAGATTCCAGCCTTCACTTTACCTTGGATTTCTCCTCATCATCAAACACAGGGTTTTTGGGGCGAGGTGGTGGAGAGGGGATCAGAGTTCTATCCACTGGAATTACAGGGTCACACATAACAATACCTGAGAAGAAAGAGAAACAAAGTAGGTTTGTACATGCAGTCACTCAGGATAGTGCTAATATCTGTATACAGGCAGCACAGAGAGGGTGCAGCGCTGCTGTTCACATACTGGGTTCAGAGGGAACATGCAGCCCAGCTCTTAGAACACTGAGATGGAAGGATATTTCAGTGAGGATTAATACAGCAGCAAAATCCCTGTGCATGTTATCTGGTAAACTGAGGGATGTTTTCCTTAGGGAAAGGCCAACTCTCCAGGGGTTAGTTTGCCACATCCTTACAACCCACATAATCAATAGCTCTCCACTCTGGGTCTTTCTCCTTTCACATTGGCCTGGGAACCTCAATGTAAGGCCCCATGTAATCCTGCTTTATGCAAATCCAAAGGCATGTATATTTTTAGCATAAGGGAAGCAGAACAGACAAGCAGAGAACAATAATGCAGGATGCAGTATCCACAGACTCCGAGCCACTAGTTGGAGAAAGGATCAAGTTTCACAGCCAGGCCCCACCACAAAATCCTTAACTTTGCATTATACTCATAGAGGCTTCCGAAGGCAGACTCTTTGTGCTGAAGCTATGAGCGTCTCTTCTGACCACTTTAGGCCTTGCCTATGTGAAAAAGATGCTCTTATTTTGGTTTAAACCAGGCTTGTTTAGTTTAAATTAATTAGGAATCAATTTAAGCTAAATCAAGATAATCCACTCAAACTAAAATAAGAGCGTCTACACAGAGGTTTGCACTAACTAAATCAGCTTAAAAACCAATTTAAGTTAAACCAGTGTAAAATTCTCACGTAGACTTTTCTAGGTCTTTTCTACCATCTGATTGAACAAGTCCTGCCCCCAGATACAGGCTGCTTTCTTGACTGACCCCACTTTGTGACATTCCTGCTTAAACATGTAGGGTGCAGGAATGCACGAACGAAAAGCTGCTTCCCACCTTGTCTCTTCAGCATATGGTAGGCATCTTTGATTTTGGATTCCTCTGGCAGTGCCACTGTCCAGCTGTACAGCAACTCAATAACTTTGGTTTTCACCTTCTCCGAGACTCTGTCTCCCAGGTACTGAGGGGGCAGGGGAAAGAAAGGAAAACATGTCAATCTCTCTCTCTCTCTCTTTGTAATAAAAACAACAAAACAAAAAAAAAACCAACCCAACCACTCAATATGGGAATTCATTGTGTGCTCATTAAAGTCTGTTTTCATATTAGATGGGAGTATGAATATCCCCCTGTATCCTGTCTGTGCTGATCTGGGATACAGTTTCGTAACACAGATGGCCAGGAGCACTCATCACTAACTACACTGATACAAGATGAAGTTCACCACGACATAAATTTCCCTTACCTCTTTAAAGTAATATTTACATTGTGTTTCATGATAAAACATCATCTTGTCTCCACCTGCCTGAGACAACATGAGCCAAATTCAGTTTGGAGTTATTCCATGGCTAAATGGAATGCTCTGGGCCCAGTCCTGCTCCCAGTGAAATCAGTAGGAGCTTTGCCAGTGACTTCAATGGAAGAAGGATCAAACCTCCTGTTAGTATCCAGTTGCTTTTGTCATAAGAAAATGATGGTGATGATAATACTTTGCACTGACATCACCTTTCACCAAAGAATCTCAAAATGCTTTCCAAACATGAATGAAGCCCCATAAGATCCCTAAAAGATATGTAAGTATTACCCGCCTGCTACACTGATGCACAGAGAGGTTAAGTGACTTGCCCAAGACAACACAGCAAGTCAGTAGCAGACCCAGGAACCAAATCCAGGAGCCCCAACTCCTAGTCCCTTTCTCTAACCGCTGAATTACGATTCCTCCCTGCTGATGATCATGTTTAAACAAAATGAGTAACACAAGGTCTAAAAGTGCTTGCACCACATTAAGGGAATGAGCAATGCTAAGTATTGCACAAGCAATGAGAAACAACTGCTGCTTGCTGAGAGAACTAGTAATCACAGTGCAAAACACCCAGCAAACAAAAGCTACAGACTAATTCACACAGTGAGCCAGATACTGTGCTGCACGCTTTGGGAGCTACTTGTGGTTTTAGAAAGGCCAGACTGTTACAAAATAGGTATAGAAAATAGCTTAAAGACTGACCTTTGGAGACACAACTTTTATTAACTCGTTTAAAAACCGAAACTTCCCTACTTCATTATGAAATCTTCTCCCACAGTTCTTCATACAAGCTTCCAGCACCTGTGTTCAAGCAACACAAACAGGTGGTGAAATCAACACATCCCAAACCCAGAGAAATAACACAGCTGGTTTCTTCTAAGGGAGGCCCCAACTAGAACAGGTGACAGGTAAGGGTCACATTTCATTGAGATAGAGGAACTTCCACCCAAGGACACAAGGCTCGAACCCCACTTCTTTGACTGTGAAATTATCGAAACAGGTAGCTTCCCCAATCTCGAGAGAGCATGCTGAGGAGCCCTCTCCTGCGGAGGGGTGGCAGCGGTGGGAAAAAAAAAACCTCCCTGAAGGTAACAAACCAAAGGACCTAGAGTGAAACTGAGTTTTTCTGGCTCCAGTACAGTTAGTAAACTAACTCCATGCTTCAGTTACATGAGTCAAGTATCCTTCTTTCTCGGTCTTCCTCCCCTTGCAGAGGAGGAGAATTAAGGAGTTGATTGTGTCAGTTTCAGTGAGCATGGGAATGATGGTACTAGATAACCCCACTGAACAGTAGGGATCGCCCCCCCATAAATTCCTCATTGAAGAGCCCAACTGGGCTCTGGGCTTTGAGAGAGGAGATAAGGACTACCTACTGTCAAGGCCTGGACTGCCTCCCATTCCTGGGGTGACTGGATTTTATGAGCCAGCAGTCTCACCGCTATCTGTGGACTGAAACAAACCAAGGTGCCACATTATAAATAAAACAGACACAGGGATTTTAGGACTTTCTAGACTTTCACAAAATCTTCTGATTAGACAAGTACGGTATCACAAAATTAAAAGGAAATGCCACTTTGCCCTTCTATAGCTTTACATCTTCAAAGCACTTTAACAAAATAATCCTTACAGCATCTATGTAAACTGGGGTGTTTACACATGTAAAAGGGGAACATGGTCTAGTGCACATGGTCTGGGCACAGGACTAGTAGCCAGGAATTCCTGAGATCTAATCCTGCTTCACTGAATGTTTCATGGTCTGGCCTTGAACCTTCTCTGTGCCTCACTTTGCTTTGTCTGCGGTAGAATAATACTTCCCTACTTTGCAGGAGTGCCATGACCCATGAGGGTTCGTTAGTTATTGTTTATAAAGTTTTCTAAAAATGTAAAGCTTTATATCAACTTGTAAATGGCTTAGTCAGAATGGAGAACACTCAATATATAAAAATTGCAGCCAGGGAGGTGTAGGTTGGACATTATCCTAACTATCATGGTAGTTAAACACTGGAATAAATTGCCTTGGAAGGTTGTATACTCTATCATTGGAGGTTAAGAGCAGGTTAGACAGGCACCTGTCAGGGAGGGTCTAGATAAATACTTAGTCTTGCCTTGAGTGCGGGGGACTGGACTAGAACTCTTGAGGTCTCTTCCAGTCCTATGATTCTATGAAATATTCTATGAAAATAAATGATAAGGATTATTATCCCCATTTTACAGATTGAGAAATTGAGGCAGAGAGGTTAGGAAAGATTCCCAAGGCCAGATAAGCAGTCAAGTCAAAGGCAGGTTTAGAACTCATGTTTTCCTGGCACCCAATCCTGCGCTCAGATCACGTTGTTTTTCAAAGAAAAGAGGAAGAGGTTTGCTATATGCTTCCACATTACCCTACTTCCTTTATGTTCATGTTTTCCTTGTAATATGAGCATACTTTTCCAACATAAAACATCAACAGCTGGACATAAAATTTTGTTTCAATTGAGAATGTTAAAATACAATACTAAGTCTAACTGACTTGGAACACACACCCTTCAAGTTCTTTGTTGATCTGGTCACAGAACCCAATGATGTACTCCCAGTCTTCTTGCCTGTTAGACGGGTTGGTGGCTTTATCTTTAGTAAAAAAAAATAAAAACAGAGAACACATATTACCAAAACACAAGAAGCAGAATAACTGGCCTTTCCGAGGGAGAAGCGCCAACTGCCACCCATCAAAATTGAGAAATGAGTTCACAGTTTCCATTCCCATATATCTGTGGGTGCTCAGTCAGGAAGGCGTGTCAAAGTCAAGTCAGGCCACCCAAAATTAGCAAAACACCTAACACAGTTTTCTGCAGAACCAGGCAATGAAGCTCAAGTACTTACAGATTCAGTATTTTCTAGTTACTGAATAGAAGAGAACAACCTCACAGTCGTACCCCAGCTAGGCAGGCTTGCAATGTTGTCTCTCTCCTCTTTGCC
Organism: Chelonia mydas; assembly: GCF_015237465.2. Taxonomy (NCBI): domain Eukaryota; kingdom Metazoa; phylum Chordata; order Testudines; family Cheloniidae; genus Chelonia; species Chelonia mydas. The sequence continues at coordinate 14,688,225 of NC_051254.2, forward strand.
CGTTTACTTAGGGCCAGAGCCTTCAATCCTGTTGTATGCAAATCTCCCTTTGCAGTCACTGGGAGTTTTGCATGTGTACAAATTGCAGGATCGGGGGTTTAACACAGTACATAGATCCTTTACCTTTGATGCCTTGTTCTTGGAATACCACAGAATTTATTAGATGCCTTTGCATTTCTTACTGGAAATGAGATTCACAATCCAGTTTTCCAATACCTTACTTTGGGATACTCCCTAGCTCACAAAGAAGCAGGTTGCAGAATCCTGAAGCTATTGAGATCTATTTTTGTTAAGAATTTATCTGCTCCGGATAAGTCAACTCAGATACAGTGACCGAGGCTCCCGCTTCAACCTAATTTTACAGCAGAGCCAACTGAGGCATGACTGTAGTCGAGCGGAAATTTGTTTGTTATAAGGGCAGCAACAACATGCTGCAGTTTTGCATTACCAATCCAGACTCTCTCCGTCCCGCAATGACTAAGTTATCAACAGCAGGAATCAATACCAAGGAAGAGAAATATGTTACAAATCCAGCTGAAATAGCGCAAATCAAACCATAGTGAAAGTATGTAAACATGCATGTATTGTAGTCTTAAATGCAAATGTAAAAGAATAAATTTAAGTGCACACTACTCTACAAACTGTCATTAAATATCAGCATTAATTTAGAAAAACACATCCTTCCACCGGTCCATTGCCATAAATATAACAATTGTCAAACTACTGCATTGAAATGTCTGTTTTAAAGTGCATCCGAACCCTCTTGCTGTTGTATTCCTACAGTTTCAGAGTAGCAGCCATGTTAGTCTGTATTCACAAAAAGAAAAGGAGTACTAGTGGCACCTTAGAGACTAACAAATTTATTTGAGCATAAACTTTTGTGAGCTACAGCTCACTTCATCGGATGCAGTGAGCTGTAGCTCACGAAAGCTTATGCTCAAATAAAGTTGTTAGTCTCTAAGGAGCCACTAGTACTCCTTTTCTTATTCCTACAGTGTTTGCTTGGCTTTGCTTTCCCCAGAAAAATGCTCCCATAATCTCACAGGCCCCAGTCTTGTGAGATGCTCCACATATGTGGATCCCTGTGCCCAGGCTGAGCCCCAGTGGCTTCTATGGGACTCTGGGAGAGCAAAAGGGCACACACTACAAAGCTGCTTCCCTTAGTCTTTAAATTAAGCTACCGAGCTTTGTTTTAAACTCAAGAAAGTTTAGTTAAAAATGTAGTGCCATGTATTTGTTAAAAACACTAAAACCTTATTACCATGCCCTTGATTTCTAAACACCATGACAGCAGCATGAAAAACCAGGCTTACAAAACAGCCTGTTATCTTCACGTAAGCAAATCAGCATTCTGTATGGCTCTGTGTTCCAAAGCACCCTTCCATTGCTAGCGCCACCAGCTTGTGCTGCTCTTTGCATAATGCAGACTTAAGAAATATACAATGGGATGTACTATTATTACCAAAAAAACAACTAATTCCTTTCAATCAATGGACATTTGGGTGGCTGCGCAATCTGACACCAGGAGGGAGATCTGGTCTGGGCAATGAAACATAAATGACATTTCCACGGTAGTCACTAATTTTAAAGCTGCTCTGCTTTTTAACTCGAATGACTTCTCCCAACATCTCTTGGAATCTCAGAGGGTTGCATATTCTCAGTTTAGGCTTGGAGTCACCTCACAAGCCTTGTTGTTTTATACTCAGAACTCTCATGATAGTCAATTCCAATAAGAAGAGACACATTATTAGGGGGAGATTACATTCCATATACGGAAATCACCCCTTACAAATATCAATGTAATATCTGCATATCATCCTATTTCATAGAAGTCAACATGCTCCATCAGAAATTCTGTCCTGGCCTGGAGAGTGAAATCCTCTGTCTACAGAGCAGGTAAAGTGCAGGCAGCAGCAGAACAAGCTTCCCCACATTGCCTCATTAAGGTGCCTCAACCATGATCTGGAAGGGTCACCTCTAGGAGGAGAGATTTACTCCTCAGTGTTCTCAGTCCTTGCCCTCTCTGTTAATACTGCCAGACAAGGATCCAGTTAGCACCCGTTGTGGAAGCAGGTTTCAAGTGAACACTTGGTCTACTAGGACACAAACTAAAACTTATCAGCTGATTTCACATCAACCACTGAACAGCCCTCGGTACATCTGAACCAGCACCTAGAGGAAAGGGCTCTATAACACATTAGCAGAATTCCATCACCATCCAGTCACTTGGCTTTTAGACACTGAAACATTTGAGTCACATCTGACGGTATAATAATGTTATCTCATACCTGATCTGAGTGTCAAAGCCACTCAGCATTCCTTTGCTGTTCTAAATCCTGAAACACTAAAGAGGTGACACTCAGCTGTAAACCAAGGGTGCCTATTTCATTTATATAACAATGCTTTTGAACCCTGGGGAACAGAGAACTTTAATTGTCTAATGAATTATTCATATTTTCACAGTTTTACTTCTCTGTTGAAAGAAGGAAAACTTACAAACCAACATTCTAGATGCCTATTACCAGATTGAGGGCCTGAATTGGGATCCTCAGCTCCTAGCAGCTGTATGTCTGGTGTTCTCACTCTGTCTGTATCCCAGGTAGAATAAGCAGAATGCTAACTGATGATAACATAGGAATAGTTGACAGCATTTACACACACACACAGATATAGTAGGTTTTATCCCTCTTTCCCCCCCCCCTTCTTAGATTATGAGCTCTTTGGGGCAGTACACAATATATTTACTATATGTGTGGACAGTGTCTAGCACATCATGGAGGTAACTATAATATAAATAAGCTACCTTGTATGTGGGCATCAGACAGAGCAGAGAGTGTTAAGTAAAAGGATCCAGCTGTGTGGGAGCAACTGAGATTCATTTATTAACCTCCTTCAGCTAAGGCTGGATGTGGAACCGCATGCAGGGAGAGAAAGAGCCCTGTCATCCCAACAGCCAAAAGTGGGAAGGGAGAGAGGATAAAGATGCTGGGTCATCACATACTGAAGCACATCTCCTGCTGCAGTGTGAGGACTGGAGGATGAGATTACTGTGGCCCTGTGACTCCCATTTGATGACAGAATGGCTCTGCCACTCAGCTGAAGGGCAAGTGCCATTGATTCAGAAAATTCCTGGTAACACAAGTCATGTTCTGTCCTTTCCTTGATGTGGGAGGTTGGTCAATGCTGCTGTATGGATTTTGCCCCTTCCTTCAGTAAGGACACAATGGGTACAAATCTTCTAGCTTAGCATCTGACACAACACTCTTTTTTATAGAAAGTTATCAGAAAAACAGTCTAAGCCAATGGTTCTCAAAGCCGGTCCACCACTTGTTCAGTGAAAGCCCCTGGCGGGCCGGACTGGTTTGTTTACTTGCTGCGTCCGCAGGTTCAGCCGATCGCAGCTCCCACTGGCCGCGGTTCGCTGCTCCAGACCAATGGGGGCTGTGGGAAGGGCAAACCTGCGGACGCGGCAGGTAAACAAACAGGTCCGGCCCACCAGGGGCTTTCCCTGAACAAGCGACGGACTGGCTTTGAGAACCACTGGTCTAAGCAGTTCCGCTTCCTAACCAAGTTTCCCACTCCCATAATCACACAATTACCATGAAGTAATGAAGAGTTATACAGTGTCACACATTCCCCTCACCTTTATCCAACAGAACGGCCAAAAGGCACCAGGTGCCTCTCCTGTATATCTCCATTGTGACCTTTTCCTCCCAAAACTCCACTTCCCTAAGGGAGGGCGTGTCATTTGGCAAAGACACCCGGACTCCCCGCACTAGCCCACATACATTTCTTCAATGGCCAACGGAAAATAAATTATCTGTGCTCCTCTACAATGGGAGGATTCTATAATCAGCCCAGCATGAGTCACCGTACCAGTGATCAAGCATAAACGTATTTTTTTAAATTAGGAAGCAACGTTCAAGTCTTATATCTAGTCTTGGCATATTCCATTTTCATTTTTGTTGATAATTTAGATGCATAATATGTTTATTTTTAAGCTTTTCTATTTTTATTGATTTAAATGTTCACACCTGTGGGAAATTATGCGGAGGGTCAGAAAATATAGGTCATCAGACAATAATTATTAAAAGACAGTAGACACTGCCATTCAAAAATATAAAGCTTTAGAATTATTAAAATGCAAATTTTCAATATCACATGTCAAAATACACAAAGTAAATATCCTTAAATCAAACTCTATTAAGTTCTCAAGCAGTGTTTTTCTTACTTTGCCTCTCTGTACATTTCAATTATCATCCATGGAAATATTTTTGTCAGTTTGTGCATGTGAGGTGAAATCGACATTTACCAATAAAAAACAGATCCTTTCAAGCCCACTTATGTCCCATGAAAAATATGCCCTTCCCTCAGCCCCCAATCAGGCTCACGGAAGTTAGTGATACGGCCTATCTAGTTGTAAGTGACCAAGCCATAGGATATCCGGTCCCTCAACTTTCACTGTCTTAAAATTCAAACTATTGGGAAACTTTTCCTGCTACTCAACCTAAAATTTCCTTCATATTAGACATATTTTCATACATGAGCTGTATTCCATTAATCAGTTCTCTTTGGGGAGAGAAAGAGAGAGAGACTGGGTGTTTCTGATTATGTCACTGGCTATAATTAATACATTGCCAGAAAGATACTGACACATTGTGAGGAGCTCACAAGATCAGCCAAAATAATCAGCAGTCAGGAAGAAATGATGTATAAGGAAAGACTAATAGCTAAAAACAACTGACATAACTACAGAGATAGATGATAACATTCTACACCTATTTGAACAGTGTAAACACCATGCTGGAAGAGGAATTATTTAAGCTAATGTATGGAAATACAACTAGGAGTAATAGATTTTAGATTGTAAACTCTACAGGGTAGGGACTATGTTCTGTTCTACATTTGTACAGTACTGGACCCTGGTTGGGGCTTTTAGGCCCACTGTAACACAAATAGAGAAAGAAGTGGGATGAAATAATGAAAGGGAAAAATCTAGGCAGTAAGATCTAGTGGCTTGTGGAGTAGTCTCCCTAAAGGAAGTGGTGGAAGCCCCAGACCTTGGAACATTTAAAAACAAATTATTACCATTATTATTATTTATTTGTATTGCAGCAGCACCTAAGAGCTCCAGTCATGGACCAGGACCTCATTATGTTAGACGCCTTATGAACACAGGACAAAAAGACAGTCAGATTGGACAGAATAATGTACAACTGGGAACTGTTCAGCACTGGCTGGGAGATGGACTAACCAAGACTTTTTCTACCTTAACCTTCCAGGATTCTGTGAATAGAGAGTGACTTGCCCTTAAAGATATGATTCCAAATAGTGAAGTCTGTAACAGTTCCTGTTATAAAATCTTTTTAAAAGAGAAACTCTATTTATTTCATCTGAAGCCTGTAACTCCTACTGTGAAATGATAGCTCTGAATAAGGCCTGGGTTTCCCATGACAGTATAACGTATCAGAGAGACACAGTCGGTGAGGTTGTAGCTGTTGTAGCTCAAAAGCTTCTCTCTTTCACTAACAGAAGTTGGTCCAATAAAAAATATTACCTCACCCACCTTTTTTCTCTGATATCCTGGGATCAACATGGTTACAACAACACGTATAAGGTCTGACTGATTTAATGGAGAAATTCCTATAGGTGTGGACTAAGACAAATAGCACATTGTAATTGAAGCGAGGTCTCACATTCAACTTGGTGGCATTTCTCTGTCATCTATCTATTACAATAACTTTGAATGGTGCACCTGATCTATTCCAAAATTTCAGGGAATGTTCTAGGCATCAGTGGGCAGAATCCTATTGTTTTAGGTGAAAATCAGAAAACTGGAAGGAGGAAGTGGTAGGCACATGGAGCTCCTTCCAGCTAGTCAACAGACCCAGCTGCTTCAACCACCTCTGTAATTGTCTATATATCCAAGAACTAGTTGATGACACCAATTAACACTTTCCAGCAAAACTATCTCCCCCATCTCATCTCTGCCCATCCTTCCAATAGAGTTTAACATGTTGACACCCTGAATGACTTCCCATTCCCTCCCACAAAGAAATAATAATGGTGTGTAGAAGGGCATTATAAAGGAACACACAGAGCTCCTCACATGGAGGGGAAGGGGGAGCACACAGAGCATTTAGTATGGGAGGGCAGAATGGGGGAAGGGGACATAAAGACCATGGAAATTGGAGGGCCCACAGAACCCCTGCTATAGTGGAGAAAAATGGGGGACAATGGTCTGGGGGGAGGATGGACAGACAGAGCCCCTGACATGTGGCTGAGGGGGCAATGAGTGGGGACACAGAGCTTCTGTCACTGGAGAAGAAGAGGGCCCCAGTCATCGGGGCAGAGGGAGCACAGGAATCTCTGGCATAGGAAGAATGAGGGAGTATGGGGACACACACAGAGCTCCTGGCAAGAGGGGGTTGCAGAGAGTCCCTGAAATAGAGGGGGGTGGGAAAGCAGCACACAGGGACCCTGTGGAAGGGAATGGAGGAATGCAAGGAGCTCGGCTTACAAAAGCTACAAAGTGTGTGGCCACCTAGTACAGTATACTTTGCATATGAGAATCCAAACCACAGGAAAATTTAGAGAAGAAGTGAATACTGACCTTTTATAGCCAAAGAACTGATAGTTTGGAGGAGGTGGGGAATGAGTAAAGAATTTCCCTGGTTCACAAATGAATCACCAAATAACAGGCCAGACCTGCTGTTGTGGCCACTGCAATTGCAGCTCTGGATTTCTGCTTCACTCATGCAGTCACGATGAGCACACTGAACACTCAGTTGGACAAGTTATTGGTGGGGATATTTTTGAGAGGAGAATCATTCCTCCAGTGTGAATACATAACAACCCGTCTCCCCTTCCGCCCCAGCTCTAGCAGAGAGCCAGTCTACAGAGTAAGTTCCTCCTTGGCATTACCCCATAAGCAGGCAATCCCCTTTAGCAACAGGGATGGGCTACACAGTTGAGCGGAGGAGCAACAGGAAGTCAGTGGCAGGAAAGGGACAGGGAGTGAGTGACAGGGAGGCAGACAGAGAATGGGAAAGAAAGCCAGGCAGTGAGAGAGAGAACAAGCCAAAACTGAGTGGGGCGAGTAGGTGGAGATAGCCAGCAGGCACTGGGAGAAGAGGGGACAGGCACAAGACAGGTCAAGTACATACTCAGAAATGATCAGACTTTCAATTTAAAAGCAATGAGGAAAGACTGTGCATGACTCTAGGTGGGGGCTGGAAAGGGGAAAAGGCAGCAGAGACAGCATCAGGCTATTAGATAACCTGACAGGGACTCAGAAATGGGCAGTAAGGACAAACAGACTCATGGGATAAAACCCCAAATGCACTGGAAAGCCCTATTCCAGGCAGATGCTTGGTACATTGTTTATAAAACAGCTAGTATAATAATAATTGCATACATAATCATTTCCCTTTGCGAGAGACCAGAAGGCTCTGTCCATCTACACACAGAGAAAACACCTCTATAGTCCATCATGCTGCTAAGAGTATTTTTTCATGTGAGCTGGTGGAGGTGACAGAAAGTGGGTAGAGGGGACATGGGCACAGAAGGGGAGAGGGAACTGGATATGGAGTGGGAGGGCATGGAGTGGGCAGGGGAGCATTTGGCAGAGGGGGAGACATAAGCAGAGAAGCAGGGAATGATGGATATGGGGGCAACAAGGGCATGGACAGGACGGGGGGGGACACGGGGGCTTGGACAGGATGGGGGACACGGACCAGGGGACACGGGGGCATGGACAGGACAGGGGGACACGGACTGGGGGACACAGGGGCATGGATTGGACAGGGGGACATAGGAGCATGGACAGGACGGGGGGGATACGGGGGCTTGGACAGGATGGGGGACACGGACCGGGGGACACGGGGGCATGGACAGGACAGGGGGACACAGGGACATGGATCGGACGGAGAGACACAGACAGGGGGACACAGGGGCATGGACAGGACGGGGGGGACACGGTCAGGGGGACACGGGGGTATGGATTGGACAGGGGGACACAGGAGCATGGACAGGATGGGGGGACACATGGATAGGATGGGATGGGGGGACACGGACAGGGGGACACAGGGGCATGGCTGGGGCAGTGGGTGGCAGACAGGGAGACACAGGGATGAAGGGGTACCGATGAGGCGGAGGGCTGTAGACAGGTCACCGACGGGGTAGAGTGGGGACTGGACAGGGGGACATGAGCTCCGAGAGCAGCAGTAAGGTGGGCACAGAGGCATGGAGGGGGCGGAGAGCAGCAGAAGAGGGGCACGGAGGGGACATGGCCAGGGAGGGCGGCAGACGGGGAGCGCAGGCGGGTGCTGAGGGGACAGGGGCTGGGGACCGCGGTCGGGGGACGGGAAGGGGACGGGGGTCACTCACTGAGCCAGGACTCCAGACTCTCCCCTTCCGCCTCCGCCATGTTGCCGGCCGGGCCTGAGACTCCGCCCCAGCCGCGCGAGAGCCGGGCCGGGCCGGGCTGGGGGAGGGGCGCAGGGGGGGGCGGGGCGGCAGTTCTGTGGGGCAGAGGAGCCTGCAGAGTGGGGGACTGGCCCCCTCTAGTGCTGTTCTCAGAGGGCTTCATGAGCCTCCCGCAGCAGGCTGGGGGTATTCTAACTCCCAAGAACAAATGGCTAGTAAAAGCCCCCTCAACTCCTCGCCCCAGTGGGACTGGGGCTCAGACATCCCTGATCACTGAGTGCGCACAGCGCCCCAGGCTGAGCCGGGGCTGTTCTGATTTACTCACAGTACCCAGGAGCTCCCTCTACGACAGGCCCCAAAGTGTGGCGGAGGTTTTGCCATGCCAGGGTGCGTGCCCCATTGCAGCGGAGCTGACCCCTGAACTGGGTGGCAGAGCTTTTGGCCAGGGGAGCCGCCCCCAGAACTCAGGCCCCGGGGTCTAGTTTCGCCTGGGTTCTCTTATCCACAACACTAGCCTAAACGGACAGTACGCAGCTATGTCTGAAGTGGAGCCCAGAGCCCCTTATGTGGCTTGGTTTTATTTATTTTGTCAACCTTAACTAGCAAACTGAGGCCCGTTCCTGGCAAATAGGTCCGCGTCGGTGGACTCTGCACCTGTATGGCTCCAGTTGCAGGACCAGAGCCTGAGTTGCTCCCCAATTTTGGCTCAAAATCCAGTGGATGGAAACTCCATGCATATGGAAAATACATATTTTGGACTTGAAATCTAAACTGTGGTCTGGTACGATGACAGTAATGTAAAAAGTGATCATAAGACAGGCTTACATTTCATCCTACGAGACATCACACCGGACTAAAAGCACAGATACTGGCACTTTGGGTGACATTTTCAAAAAGCCCAAGTGACTCATGGGACTTAGGCTCCTAAATAGTTTTTTGAAAATGAGATTTAAGCTCCTAATTCACTTTGCAAAAAGAAAAGGAGTACTTGTGGCACCTTAGAGACTAACAAATTTATTTGAGCATAAGCTTTCGTGAGAATAATTCACTTTGGTATTTTTGAAAATATTACCCTTTGCTCCTTAATGTGCAGAGCTGGTGCTGAGATATCCTGAGTGCTCCAGTCTGTCTCCACGGAGCACTATGCAGGGGTCAGGGCCCACAGAGATGTCTGCCAATGCTTAGCCTAGGGTTCTCAAACTTCATTGCTCTGCATCCCCCTTCTGACGACAAAGTTACTCCATAACCCCTGGGGAGGGAGTGTGGGGGAGAAATGGAGACTGAGCCCCACTGGCCTGGTAGGGGGAAGAGGGAGCTGCAGCTGGAGCCCTGCCACCCCGGGTGGGGGTGGAACTCAGGATTCAGCTTCAGGCTGGGTCCCAGCAAATCTAATGCTGACCCTGTTGGCCACCCTTTTAAAATGGGGTCCCGACCCACTTTGAGGTCGTGCCCCCCAGTTTGAGAACTGCCGCCAGACCACTGGCTGAGATCAGATGCCAGTATTTGAAAGCTGTAAAGAGGGGGAAACAGAGTCACCGTGCCTGATTCTGATCGCACACGGGGGTAAATCAGGATGCACTCCACCCCAGTCAATGGAGTTGCATTGGAGTAAAACTGCTATGAGAGGAGAATGAGACCCACATTTCACTCTGCTGCAATACACATGACGGGGGGGAGTGACAGAGTGGGGAAAACAAGATCCTGCTACCACAGGAAAGCGGCCTGCCCCTAGTCAGCAGGCCGGCGCGCACCGGCCTGCTCTGCACACGCAAGCGGCTACCCGGCGGGCAAGACACAGCAACGCAGGCTGCGGCCCGGGCAGCCTGACGGGGTCCTGCAGCCCGGATGCAAGATGGCGGCTCCCACGGCGGGGAGGCTTGCGGCGCTGGGCTGTCGGCTGGCCTCTCCCGCGCGGGCCTGGCTGCCCAGGTAAGGAGCAGCCCGGCGGCGGAGGCTGGGCGAGGGCGGCGGGGCGCGGGGCGGCTGGGGCAGTGTCATGCGCGGCTGGAGGGGAGCCGCCGCCGCGCTGGGCTGCTCCCGCTGCCGGGGCAGGTTGTCCGGCAGCCCCGCTAGTCCCTGTTCTCCGGGAGGGGACAGGCCGCTCTCCCTCTCCCCAAGCTTCGGCCCTGCTGCCGGGGGAAGAGCGGGCAGCGCGACCGCCCCCCGACCTGGACATTCAGGGGCGCTGGAACAATTTGTATCGTGGGGGTGCTCGGCCATTGAACCAAACTAAACTCTGTATATCAGAGGTCCCCAGATTGTGGGGCGCGTCCCCCTTAGGTGCAGAGGAACGTGGGGGCGGCGGGGGGCGTGGCTGGGAGCTAGGCCAGTCCCCATGGGGTACCCAGCTCTGCTTCCGGTCTCACGTCCTTTCCTGTCCCAGGGCCCTGGCTGTGGCCCCAGCCTTGGCCCCCTTACTCCCATCTGCGCCCCCCCTCCGGAGCTGCGGCCCTGCTCTGGGCCCGGGGGGGGGGGGGCACAGACAGGGGTAATGTCCAGCACACATGGGGGACATATGTGTAAGGCCAGCCCCGGGCCCTGGGATCCTATGGGGGGAAAGGTTCATTCTAGTGATGCTTAGTAAGGCGATGGCACTTCCTAGCTTCCAAGCTTTGTGCATGCACTAGCTGCTCCTCGCAACACCCCGGGGAGGATGGTAGGTGAGCAAGTGAGTGTGTTCTGGTGGTGTTGCCCCACTGCAGTGTAAGTGCCACTGTAGATTTTGGTCTTTTGAGTTGCCAAATCTCACTTATTATGGATTATTTTAAAATCATTTTTAGAGCATCCACGGAGGATTTTGTTGGGTGTTTCAAGAAAAGGCTTGAAATCTTACTGACATTGACCTGGCTTTGCCTATTATGCCAGTGGAGTGATTTTTCTCAACATTTGCTCTGCTCTCAAAGTCTCTCTGCCCTTCCTCTGTGCTGCCTCTCAGGCCTGGAACCAATCTCCCCTCTCCTCATTCAAATCCCTTCTTGGAGCTTGCTTCTCTTTTAAAGCCCTTCCATTGCTATTCCACCAGTGAAAGATGTGGGCTAGTATAAGATGTATTGTTGCCCCTGTACTGCTAACAACTTTAAAAAAAAGTTTCACTGTTAATGTGGCAGGGGCCTGTGCTTTTGGAGCAGGAGAATCTAAGGTCTAGCCCTACTGTTTCTATGAAGTTCTGAGCAGTCATGGTAGGCTGCACAAAAAACATGTTTGTTTTCCACTCCCTCTTGTGGGTAGCAGTCCCCTTACCATACCCTGTGGTCTGTTCTTTCACTATGTTTTTGGTCTGACTTTAGTCTCCCATCCTGCAACTGGTTTTACACAGGTGGAAATTTGCACCCATGCTGATCCAGTTGCAGGATTGGGATCTTTGATTTCAAAGGGTAACCAGGATCTTTGCTCCCGAGGGTAGGTACCTTGTCTCTGTATTTGTCTGTAAAGCACTGTGCCCTCTAGTGTACCTCTAACAATAAAGTGGCAGACAACTGCAGGATAATTGTGATCGAAGCAATATTACTGAACTGGAGACTCTGATTTGTATGTTAAAGCTCAGGGCTGCCACTTCTGTTTTCTTCCTTGAACTTCAGTTGTATTTTTTGCTATTGCCATTCTTGTATGTACTTTTAATTACTATTATAACATTCACAAGTGGTACCCCACTTTAAATAATGAGCCGGATCCCATTTCCATTGAAGTTAAAAGGGACCAGGATTGGGACCAGAATTTTAAATTCCTCCTAGAATTGAACCCTTTCGCATTTATTATTCTGTGGATTGTACCATGGATACATTATTAATGTTACATTATTTGGAGAGGCTTTGGTGGTAGGATCCAGAGGTAACCGTATTCTTCCTCTGTCCCTCCAAAAACCCCCATAGTTCCCTGTTAACAGTAACTAAAAGGGAAAACATCACCCTATTTAGGACCCCTGAACAAAGTACATCTATATAACTTTTGCTTTTACGGAGGAGCTGTTTATAAGAAATGCTCCCCCCCCCCATATCTGTCAAAAGTATTACGAACATAAGAATGGCCATATTGGGTCAGAACAAAGGTCCATCCAGCCCAGTATCCTGTCTACCGACAGTGGCCAATGCCAGGTGTCCCAGAGGGAGTGAACCTAACAGGTAATGATCAAGTGACCTCTCTCCTGCCATCCATCTCCACTCTCTGACAAACAGAGGCTAGGTACACCATTCTTTGCCCATCCTGGCTAATAGCCATTAATGGACTTAACCTCCATGAATTTATCCAGTTCTCTTTTAAACCCTGTTATAGTCCTAGCCTTCACAACCTCCTCATGCAAGGAGTTCCACAGGTTGACTGTGCGCTGAGTGAAGAAAAACTTCCTTTTATTTGTTTTAAACCTGCTACTCATTTAATTTCATTTGGTGGGCCCTAGTTCTTATATTATGGGAACAAGTAAATAACTTTTCCTTATTCACTTTGTCCACACCACTATTAAAATAACATTACTCTTTAACCAAGATTTGTTTGTATTGGAGCCAGTGAGAGGTGATGGCACTTGGAACCTCACAGTTTCAGGCCTTTAATTTTTTTCAGACTTTAGGGCTTGTGGGATTAGCATCCCTGGTCCCTGCACAGAAAGGGGTTGGCAGCCTCTCAGGAGCCTTCTGTATATCCTCGCGGGGGAGAGGGCACCATTGCTGTTTGGTAGTAGCTCAGGTGAGTGGTTGGCAGAGAGGGAGAGACGCATGCTGCTATCCAGGCGCTATATTCTTGTTGGCTTTATATTAATTATTAACTTTAACATTCAGCAGTTTATGGGTCAGTTTATGGGTGACCAGAAGTTCATTATTTGCCATGTGGACATTTTTAGAACCTATTGATATTGCAGTCTCTTTCAGGAAGGGACTCTATTACAATGTGTTTCTACAGCACCCAGCACAATGGGCCCTGATCCTGACTGGGGCCCCAGAGCAATACTAGAATACAAATCTCGCTAATAAAGGTGGAAGGTGCATATCCCCAGTACCAGTCTCTTTCCCTGTCTGTTCTGAGACTTGTTCCATAACACTGGAGATGGACTTGGTGAGTCAGACTGAGGAATGCTGTATATAATGATGCCAATTTACAGACCCCTTCATCCCATCTTACTCTTTGCAGGCTGACCCAGGTGAGATGGAGCCAGTATGGCCCCAGTTACCTCGAACCAGAAGTGAACAAGGAGGTGTACCGCAAACCCCTGGAGGAGCTGTCTGAGGAGGAGAAAATGCAACAGGAGCTCAAGGCCCTCCAGCTTATAAAAGCTACCCCTTCTAATGTCACCAGCTCTGTGTTCAGTGACCCTACAATCAGGTCAGAAAGCTGTTAACACCAGCTGTCTCCCAAGGATCATGGACAGTTGATCCTGCTCCCACTGAAGTCACTGGGAGTTTTGCCATTGACTTCAATGGGAGCAGGACTGGGTTCATTGCTCAGAAGTGCTGAGCAGCCACAACCCTGGCGGATGGCTCGAGGTCAGCTCCTAATAGGATCATGTCCACAGAATTCTCTCTTCCCCTCTTCAGAATGAGGGCAGCAGATGAGTTGGATGCAGAGGTTTGTTAGTGAGCTCTCTTTACCTGGATAGGGATTTGCTGTTTATATTTGAATAAATAGCTCTTATTATGAAACAACGTAATGGATGGAGTAATTGAGTGCTCTGCTTCTGAGCCCACTACTGCTGAGAAGTAAAGCCATTGCAGTGCCTCCCCGCCCCCAATCAGCCTTTGTCTACCTGGCTGCCCATTGCCTTCCTGTTACTCTGTGTAATCCCTTTATTTTGATTAATCTCTTTCCATGAAAAAGATCCATTGAATAATAGTGGTTAAAGATGAGCACAGCCACCCAAAATCTAGCAGGGATAGGATTTAATCACAGGAACAACATAATTAGGGACCTCTGGTGATGGAACCAAAGTTTCAGTTATATCATGTTTGGTTTTATGCTTGCAGTAAATTCACCAACATGATGATGAAGGGAGGAAACAAAGTGCTGGCCAGATCCATCGTTACACAGGTGAGGGGACTGGACTCTCTCGTGTTTAAATATTACATGCCAAAAAACAGCATTAAAATAAGCTTATTAAACTTGCCAAGGGAATCACTCAGAAATGCCAGAAGTAAGGTTGCCTGTGCAGAGTTTGTCCCCTCTACAATCAAATCGGGTAGCTTTCTCCATACTACCTGGGCTGAGTAGGAGGGTCATTGAGAATACAGGAGAGACATGCTCCCTGCTTTCAGTTCTGATGCCCATCACTGGCACAGACTGCAGCAGCACAGAGCTGCAATTGCAGTGAAAGTCTTACTCAGCCTTGGGATGGAGTATGCCTACTGCAGATGGAATCTAGCTGCTAAGCTCTAGCTAGTATCTACTGAGATTGTGCAAACTGCAGTTTTCTTCAGTGATTTATAAATTGGCCACATTTGGGTGAATTTTCACAGGGATTGCAAAAGGCACATCCCTGACACAAAGACCACCCACCTTCCAAATTTGAAGTCCTTGTTCCAAAGCAAGGGGGCACTAGAGCTTAAAGAAAAGATTGCAAGAATTTTTTAACATGTACAAAATGTTTTTTCCTAGCATTGCTTTCAGAACTGTTCTGGATAAAAATTTCTCCAAAAAATTCATGCTGAGGCAGACACCCAGCATGGAAAATGTCAGCCGAAAGAGTTGAAATTTGGCCAAGTTATAAGCAACTGAAAATAGTGGTTTTATGAGAAGTGTTGGGCAACACTAATAGGTGGATACTTCCTTTCTATAATATTATTACTTAGCACTCTTTATCTGAGGATCTTTAATCTCTTCACAAAGAAGGGGGATATCATTATCCAGTTTTACCGGTGGTAGCTGTGATACAGAAAAGTCAAGTGACTTGCCTAAAATCAGACAAGACAATTGGGGCAAAGCCAGACGTCAGAACCAGGTGTCCTGCCTCTCAGGGTATCCCCAACTCAGTTTACTGAACCAGGCTGCCTCCCTTTGGGCATTAGTTGATGTAGAGCTGAAGTCTAGAAGCCTTCTAATTTCTTCAGTACCGAACTGCCCCAACTTAATGGGCTTCAGGATTCCTGATTTAGGGGGCATCCACTGGTGCTGTAAAGGGCAGTGTGTGTTGCACGGTCAGTATGTGTTGGATGGTGGGTATAAGTTGACCAGAAAATTGGTGAATGCAGCATAATCGTTTGAAATGTAAACTGGTGTAACTGATACGCTGAGGAGGTGGAAGTGCATCTTGGGAAAATCTAATAGGTAGTTGTAAGGTGAGAGAGAGGGCAGTAGTGCTTTATCGCCTCTCTGCTACCCCCCATTTGTTGGTGATCACTGCTACACTTCACACCCACCAACGGGCTGTAAGAGGGAAAACCAGTGAGGACTGGACTCCAGCGAGGGAATGTGTCTGTGTGGAAGTCTGGGGTAAGGAGGTGAAAGGATTGAGTAAAACCTGTAGTTGCTCAAGAGCACTCTCTACTGGCTTACTTAAGGTGTAGCAGGGTGGAATCCTCCATGGTCCAGATTTCTCAAATGAAGGGGAGGGTGTGTCTGAAATTGTCCTGATTCTAACTTCACTCTGTACACTGAGGCGCATGGGCATGTTTCCTTGTGTTTGTATTTAGACCTTAGAAACCATTAAGAGGAAGCAGATTGAGAAATACCATCAAGCCTCTGAGGAGGAGAGGGAGAGCATTGAGTGCAACCCTTACATCATCTTCCATCAGGCACTGAAAAACTGCCAGCCCATCATTGGACTCTGCAACATCCAGAAAGGAGGCAAAACCTACCAGGTAAACAGGAGAGGGAACTGAAGACCAACCCAGGATAGAAAGAATTGGACAGGGGGCAAAACTACCAGTGTCTTTCCCACCCCTCCCAAAACTTGCTTGCATTTCCCTTGGAAGTACCATTTTATTATCATCTGTATTATAATGGCACAATGGGGCTCTGATCTTGGCTGGGGTCTGTAAGTGCTGAGTGCTGTACTTACCCATAATTAGAGAATTCCTGCCGCAAATTGTTTGCAATCTGAATGGATAAAGTGCAGGAGGGGAAACTGAGGTACAGGGAGATGAAGTGACTTGTCCAAGGTGACTCAACATACCAGTAGCAGAGCCAAGAAACCCCCCCAGGTCTCTGGAATCCCAAGCCGATGTCTTATCGGCTAGACCATGCTGCCTCTGTGTAGAAACAGCAGAGTAGTTTAGCCCCTGCAGAAGGCAGGTTAGCAAATAGAAAAGGTTCATATAGATACCTTGTTTTATGTAAAGCCTGGATAAAGGCTGTCTCTTCAGCTTTCCTAATTAGGTAAATGCACCTAGATAACTCATGGGATTGTTAATGAAATATGGAGTGCTTCACCAACCTCCTATCTAGCCAATAAATTACTGCCCTCTGCTGGTTGATCAGAGACCTGCAGGAAATATCTTGGTCAAGTTCCCATAGACAAGAGTCTACATCGCAAAAACCAGTCTGTAAGTGGCAGTCTCTGCAATGAGGCCAAGAACCAAATGGAACTTCCCTCTAGTCCCAACAGGTGGCTACTGCTCTTGGGCAGGTTTGAGGCAAATGCTGCCTGCTGCCAATATGGGAAATTTTGTACTGCTGTGCCTGATCTGTGGATTGATAGAGGCAGACAGTTTGCTGCTGCTGGCGTCAGAGTGGAATGTTTCACCAGTGCTAAACTCACTCATTCTTGGCTAGAGTTAATTTCTTCCCTCCCCCTCAACAGCAATCACTTTCTTTTTAATCACCTGGGAGTGTTAAACAATTGAAAAAAGGTATTTCAACATATGGTCCTATTGCAAGGTTAGGCATTTTTAACCATGTTACTGCTTGAATGTCTGCCAGGTCCCAAGCCCCCTGAAGGACAATCGGAAACGCTTCCTGGCCATGAAGTGGTTAATTACTGAATGCAGGGAACATAAGCATTATCGGACATTCATGCATGAAAAACTATCCCAGGAACTGCTGCAGGCCTTCAACAATGAGGGCCCTGTGATCAAGAGAAAGCATGACATGCACAAGATGGCCGAGGCTAACCGGGCGTATGCCCATTATCGCTGGTGGTAGGGGACCCCCTGAGAGCAAGAGACCTTGCCTTACAACAACAAGAACATTTCGTCACACTCCTATACTTGTGGAGCCCAGACCTGTGAAGAAGTAGCCTCCGTCTACTTTCTGGAGAGATGATGTATAGGGGAGGTTGCCTGCCAGCTTCTGTTAACTGCTTCTAGGCTGGGTCCTTAAGCAGATAAAAATCAAGATGAAAGATGCACCCATAAAAGCCTCATTTCCTTTAGATATTTTTATGAGCAACACTATATAAAATTTCCTCTTTCCTCCATGTACCTGCTTTCTGAGAGCAGGGGAGGGGATGTCTTCAAGTCAGTCTACTCACATGATAAACAAGTTTTTGCTCTTGTTAGCATCCAAGCCAAGGGTGAGCAAGCTGGAATGTACTGTGAATGTTCTTTATGTGTATCAATGCTAGAGACAGAAAAGAGCCCAGTTTGAATTTTAGATTGTTGCAATACTGTCTGTTAGCAGAATCATTGTTTGACTGAGCACATGTGACCTGGATGTTAATGAGAAAATAAAAATGGAACCTCTCTATCATCCTCAGTTTGACTATCACCATATTCTAGTGGTGGCTGTTTGCCTTAGGGTTTTGTACTGATGCCCATCACTCTACCAGAGCAGCAATATTTCTCAGCCCTCCAGCGGGTCAGCCAAAGGAAGGGTTATTCTCTAGGAGATGCCTTCCCACCTACACTCTGCTAGACAGAGTTGAAATCTTTCTCTTGTCCTGTAAAAGAGCTGCTAGCACTTCTGTACCTGTTGTGCTTTGCTAGAAAGCACAGAGCACTTTTGCTCACTGCAAAGGAAAGACCAATTAGTTTGAGGAGGAGGATGGGGAAGAATTCAGTACCACAAACTTTGGCCTCTGTTTTGATTTAAAAATCTAATTTTGTGCTCACAAGCAACTCTGCCACTCTGTACTAGAGGAAAACTAACACATGGCAAACTTACCGAAGAGATCTTCATGCCCTGTTTGTAGCTACCTCCATAGTAGTCTAACTCCCTAGAAATGTTACAAAGCAAGAGCTCTGTGGAGAGAGAAAACATGGTGTTCATTAGTGTAAAACTTTTATTAGAAAAAACCTCAATAGAACACATTATTTCCCCTTTACCTGTCCCTTTTGTCAACAGGGATGTACAATATTGAAGTTCATTACATTGCTTTTTAGAAAAAAAATTCCATAGTGGTTACTATATAAAACTCATAAAAACAGTTTCTAGCTACATGTGCTCAAGGAAATTGCTGCTATGATGTACACTGGGTGGTGTCTCCTTCCTCCAGGAGCAGGTGTTGCTTCTGCTTTCCATAGGCACCCAGCCTACCAGAGGGCAGGGTTGGGAGAAATAATAATTGATTGCCCATGTAAAAGGCCATTGATTTCACTGGGAACAAGGTGAGACTCATCCTGGAGGACTGGTTTTAAAACTTGGTTTGTGTGTTATGGGCTCAGATTCCATGTGGCATAAGCAGCAAAGAGGGGAGTTTTCCAAATAAGCTGCGAAAGCTTTTCCTTCCACTTGTCTTAACTCGGTTGGTGGCTGACAGACTTGGCACACAAGAGCTGACCTCAGTATAAACTATTGGCTGTGCTTTCCTGACAGCTACTGTAAAATGGTTTGAGAGGCATTAATTAACATGGGCCATAAATAAAGAGAGTGGAAGCTCTGGCTAGGTTAAAACTGCCCTTGCCCCCAAATCAAACTGTCCCCTGGTGCAGTCCAGCAGACACAGTACAAAGGGTCTATTGGGAGTAAACAATATAAATCCTATTTAGAAAAAGCATTAGAAAAAATGTTAACTTAAAAATATCTGAAACATATTTGTGACGTTTGCTCGTGAAAGTGCCAGGGTGAAACTATTTGAGCCCCTGGGTGAGAGTTCTGGCTGTGGAAGGTTTAATCTGTGACTTCACTGTAATAGTATTTTTGAGCCGCATCTGTCATCTTCCAGTCTGCAGCCCGGAACTCTATGATCTCCAGCAACAGGAGCTGAGAGAGCGAGCTGAGCCCCTCCTCCAGGAGAAAACCATCTCGGAGAAGGGAGAAGAGCTCATCCATTGGCTGGGAGTTCATCTTCTCCAGCTGTTCACCAATGCGGTGCAACTGCAGCACCAGACAGTCCACCTTAAAAGAGGAAAGGAAAAGGTCACCTTAAGATGGAGTGTGGGTCTATGATGTTTCTAAATAGAGCTCCTGCCCCAGCACCTCTAAATTAATCCAGGCTGGTTCTCCCCACCCTGTTCCCCTGTATTTCTGCTACATCTACTCTTTGTTGCCATCAATCTCTGGTAGTGACTAGGAACCTGAATGTTGATAGCTGCTTGGAGGGGGCTCTCTCTCAGAAAGAGGTGTCTCCATGAGATCCCACAGCTTCACAAATGAAATTACTGAAGAAACATGCTGGCAGCAATTCACACCATTAGACCTGCATCAACTCATACTGAGGGTCCCAGCAGGTGGCAAAAGCTAGATCAACATTTCCTCAGAGCTCCTTCAATGGGTGCAGTGTAAGCACCTGAACAGAACAGACAGAACTGTCTGAACCATGCTCTGTTTCCAGGGTGATTTGGATTCTTTTGACCATATGGTGGTTGCTCTAACAACTAACAAGGAACAGCAGCACCTGTGCTATGAGCAGGATGCTGGTAAGGCTGAGTGCTTGAAGGGTATGTTGTGGTAGGATGCCAGGGAGAACATCAAAGCAAAAGCAAAATTCATGTCCAGTGGCTTATGAACTTTATAACAGTCCTTTGGTTGTTTCAGTGCTTTTGGCATTCAGAGGCTCTGATCACTGCACAGCTACATCAGCCACAGTCAGATCTGGAGCTTGAACTAAAAATGTTTGGAATGGGGGAGGAGAATGGAACCTTGGTTGCAACATAATTATGGACGCACCAGCACCTCCATAATTCCTCCATTCTGGGGCTGCAGAGAACGTCCCACCTTACAAGCCTCCCTTGTTCCCTGCCCCCACCCCACTTACAATAGGTACAAGGGAAAAATAAGTTCTGTTTGGCTTTATGCCTCCCTTTTGGTGCAGACATCAGTTCAAACCTTTCTGAGCAGCCCTTACAGGACAGTATTTTTGCCAGTCACTTGGCTGTACAAACTCTCCTTGCGTGTTAGCGTCCCACCAGCGCTCACCTCCTCCTCCTTCTTCAGGCTATCAGGTTGTGCCAGTCGGAACAGGCATTCATAAACTGGGTTCACCAGTGCCATCATGGGCATGTTGTTCACCTGTTAATGGGACGGATGCACATATCAGCTCATGGGTAGAGGAGGAAGAGTTTTATTTTTAAAGAATTGTTCCTTCACTGTTGTCAAATGGGAGGGGAACTGCTCCCCTGGAAACCGGTCACAGTGTCACTCTGGCTCAGAGCTCCTGTTAGCAGGATTTGCCTAAGAGACCATATAGACACGTCTCTCTTAGCCAGAGGACCAGGGATCTTTGCATGGGGCAAAGGTACCAACAGAGATGGGACAGTGATGCAAAAATACACATTTTCCAAAAATATTTGGTTATATTTTAAAATGAATTCGCTATACCCATGCTTTTTTCCCACATTTCAAATGTGTTCACAGTCCTTTCGCCTTCACTGCCTACCAGTATCTGAGCCCATGAGTTCTATGAGCACAAAGCTCCCAGAAAACTAATTTCAGTATGCATGCTGGGAGGGCTTTAGCACTTGTCCAGTCAGGGAACAAGAAATAATACCATGGAACTTCCCCAACCAATTGCAATTAAGCAACGAGACTTGAATTTAGAGATCAGTTGGAGCAAAGAACTCCAAAAAGTGTGTGCCAAGCAACGAATAAAGGTGTGCGCACCTGTTCCAGGAGCTGTGAGGGATGCTAAATTTGTTCAAAGTTTGTTTGTTAAGAATTATTTGCTCAGCTCTACATACCGACAACTCTTCCTTCATCCCCTACTTTATTGATAAGGGGAACAGCAAGCAATGGTCTCCAATATGCAGAGGGCAACATAACAATAGTGAAGAGCCTGAACTGTAATGTTTGAATGCAGATCCCCAGTCCACACAAAGAGTAAGGGGTTCAGAATCAAGATTTTTGGGTTTAGCCACAAAATTCAGAATTCACTCCAGGTTCCAAACTCTGGCCGCTAACTCTGGAGGGGTTTGGTTCAGATCCTCTTTAGCCATAAGGCAGCAGATAGGGATGTCCTCTGCATAGGCACCTTACCCTCAGGTAGTCAAAGATGTTACAGATGAAGGTGACGTAACAGATCCATGCCTGGGGTGAACGGGCTCGCAGCTCTTCCCGGTCCTTATACTCCTGTTGCAGTCGGTTAAGCAGACTCCGTCGGAAAATGCTCTGGCCCACCTGCTTGCTCTCTGCCTAGGACCCCAGAACAGTGAAGAAAGGCGGGGGGGGGGGAGAGACAATGTGGGTACCCACATTACTAGTGTCTTTACATATCACTCATTATCAGACTCCCATTGTTGCACAGAGAGAGATAACTGGTGGGAGTCTAACTGCAAGCGGAGTTGAGGCTACTGTCATGGCCTGCACATCCCTTCCCATTCTCATCCTCTATTTCACTGCTTCACTGGAGCTAGAGAATCTCCTCCCAGCATGCAGAATTCCATAGGCCAGCCTCACTCCTGATCTTATGGAAATAAACCATTTATATATGCTGGATAAGTTCCTCTGCCATGAAGGGCACTGCCTCCAAGATTAGGGAACCCTCTGCAGTTTCTCAGGCTGAACTGGAACTCACAGACGGGGGCAGGTTTGGATTTCTGCATATCTGTGGCAGATGGGGCACGTGGTGGTAGCCTCCATTAAAACATTTACAAAGACAGAGAGCAGCTGGTCTGGTGATCAGAATGCAGGACTGGGAGAAAGGAGGTGCTGGGTTGTATTCCCTGCATGACCTTTTGCAAGTCTTTCCTTTGGTGTGCCTGAATTTCCCCTTTCTTTGAAAAGGAGATGATACTCCTCTAGAGGGTGGCATTGGAAGGCTCAGTAGTGCTAGTAAAGTGCTTTGCAGATTAAAAGTTCTCTGTAAATGCTATAGGACTGAGGCAGGCCCAGCTGAGATGCCAGGGTACCCACTAGCACTAGCTGTGATCCGGAAGGGCAGGCTGTGTGACTCACTACGGATTTGCTGTCAGCATGCTGACATCCTCTCACCTGGATGATGGTGTAGCAAATGCGCCCAGCCTCCTTACTGAACACAGAGTCTTTGAGGGACTGATCCACGATTATATTAGCCACTTTCTCCAGGTCTACACTGCTGGGGTCTGCAGGGAAAGAGATGATACGGTCAGCACAGCACACTCACTTCCAAACACTGCACAGATTCCCCACTTCACACCCTCCCTGCTCGTGCTTCAGACCACCAGCAAAGCAGCTAAGGTGCACATGGCAGTGTGTTGTGCTACCATGCTGTAAGAACTCAGGCTCACTCCCAGGCTGGCAGGGACCAGAGGCAATTAACTCAGCTGCTGTAGCCCCCCTACAGACTGCATCAGGGTTGGCATCTTCAGAGGGTGCTTAGCATTTTTTGGCAGAGGGACAGTCATCACAAGGGGAGGAGAAAGGGGAAAAGAGTGAGAGTAGTGGGCTAGTTTAAATTTGAGCTGAATAGGCAAATTTTCATTATGCTTTGAATACAGATGCTATAGCTGAGAAGCCGGGCTGGCTTTTCCCTATGAGGCCTCCAACCCCA
Source organism: Chelonia mydas (assembly GCF_015237465.2). Taxonomy (NCBI): domain Eukaryota; kingdom Metazoa; phylum Chordata; order Testudines; family Cheloniidae; genus Chelonia; species Chelonia mydas. The sequence continues at coordinate 14,711,413 of NC_051254.2, forward strand.
ACCCCTCCTACCTGGGCTTTTCCCTAGGACACCAAACTTCCAGAAGGGGAAAAAAATGCTTAAAAAGCATGAAAGACAAATGAATATGGCAGTGTCTGTTAAGCCCCTGATGAGGGGAGGATGCTGGTTACAGGCTGAGGAGTGACCGGAGCAAGGGTACAAGAGTAAGGACATTTGCACTTTATTCCTGCTTCTGCCACCAACTCTCTGTGAGACCTTGGGCAAGTCACTTACCCTCTTCGTGCCTAAATTTCCACACCTGAAAAACAGGGACAATGTCCTGTCCTACATTTCTATGATTCTATACTGCTCCAATTCACAGGAGGCTGCAAGAGTTAACGCCTATAATTGGAAGCCACAATGGAACTTCACAGTTGGCCCTGATGGTGCAGCACAGTGACACCTGAGACTACATGGTGACAATGGACACAGAATTAAGATCCTTCTGGTCAAAAGCAGAAGCCCTAGCCACTTGACCTACAGGAGAATTTGTTAGTGGCATAGAGCCTAAAACACAAATGACCAGTTCTAATTCCACCCAGCTGGGAGCAGTAGTATGTATATACATAACACATTCTACAGTTATTGTAGGCAGCACCCTTAGCGCTGCCTATAGTTAAAGTTGCCCTACACCAGTGGTCTCCAACCTTTTTACGCCCAAGATCATTTTTGAATTTAAGGGCAACTCAGGATCTTCCCCGCCCCTTCCCCGAGGCCCCACCCCTTTCCCAAAGCCCCGTCCCACTCATCCCATTCCCCCAATCCGTCGCTTGCTCTCCCCCACCCTCACTCACTTTCACTGGGCTGGGGTTGGGGTTGGGGAGTGGGCTCTGGGCTGGGGGGTTTGCAGTGTGGGAGGGGGCTGTGGGCTGAGCCTGGGGCAGGTGCAGGAGGGGTGAGGGATACAAGCTCTAGGAGGGAGTTTAGGTGCAGGAGCGGGCTCTGGGCTGGGGCAGAGTGTTGGGGTGCAAGAGGGGGTGTGGGCTCTGGGAGGGAGTTTGGGTGCAGGAGGGGGCTCCAGGCTGGGGCAGATTGTTGGGGTGCAGGAGGAGGTACAGGGTGCTGCCTCTGTGAGGGGGTCAGGGCTGGGGCATGGGTACAGGAGGGGGTACGGGGTGCTGGCTCAGAGGGGGGTCAGGGCTGGGGCTTGGGGTGCAGGAAGGGGTTTTTGGGTTCTGGCTCTGGGAAGGGGTTCAGGGTGCAGGAGGGGGTATGGGGTCCTGGCTCCAAGAGGAGGCTCAGAGCGGCTGGAGGTTGGAGTGTGGCCTTCCGCCGGGCAGCACTTACCTCCGGCGGCTCCTGGTCTGCGGTGCAGCATGGCTGCCGCTAAGGCAGACTCCCTGCCTACTCTGGCCCCATGCCGCCCCCGGAAGGGGCCAACATTCCCCTGAAGCTCCTGGGGTGGGGCACGTGGCTCTCCGTGCTGCCCCTCTCTGCAAGCATCACCCCCGCAGCTCCCATTGGCCACAGCTCCCTGTTCCTGGCCAATGGGAGCTGCGGGGGCGATGCTTGCAGAGAGGGGCAGCATGCAGAGGGAGACCCCTGTCCCCGCTTCCCCCCAGGGCTGCGCTGGCCATTTCCGGGAGCGGCGTGGGGCTGGGGCAGGCAGGGAGCCTGCTTTAGTGGCAGCCCTGCTGCACCACTGGAGATTGCGATTGACTGGGAGATCCTCTAGGATCGACCAGTCGATCACGATTGACCGGTTGGTGACCACTGCCCTACACTTTCCATTATAAGACCTGGTTTTCAGCTGCTAGCGTTGCCAAACAAACTGTTTGACATGAAATTTTCTATGTTGGATGCCTGCCTCAGGCTGAAGTTTTTGAAATATTTCAGCTAAAATGGTTCAGCTGTTTCTAAGAATGAAATTAGGGGGAAACATGTTGTTTACTCATGTTAAAAAATTTCCTACAACTGTTTAGTTGAGATGCTGTAGTATAGGGTCTCCACGCTTTGAGGCACAGACTCACACATTTGGCAAGAGGGGTGGTCCTGGTGCTGGGGAGTGACATTCCACCCAAATTTGGCCAACTTACAAGCTACAAAAAACCCTTCAGTTTACACATGTTCCGTTTGTTCACAGTCCCACATGACATTCTCAAAAGCAAACGAGGGAAATGTGGTCTAGCTTAAAATTATTATAAAATGGGTGCAAAATTGGTAGAAGGACCATAGCCAAACAGTAGTTATCAATGGTTTGCTGCTAAACTGTGGGGATGTAATACTGCAGGGGTCAGTCCAGGACTAATCAACATTTTAATGAATGACTTGGATAATGGAGTGGAGAGTATGCTTATAAATTACATTTGTGGATAACACCAAGATGAGTGGGGTTGATAGCACTTTGGAAGACAGGATAAGAATTCAAAACGATCTTGACAAATTAGAGAATTGGTTCGGAAATCAACAAGATGAAATTCAGTAAAGACAAGGGCAAAGCTACACATTTATGAAGGAAAAATCAAATGCACAACTATGACACAGGGAATAACTGGCTAGGCAAGAATACTGCAGAAAAGGACCTGGGGGTTATAATGCATCACAAATTGACTGAGAGTCAACAATGTGGTGCAGCTGCAAAAAAGGCTAATATTCTGGGCTGTATTAAAAGCGGTATCATACGTAAGACACAGGAAGCAACTGTCTCGCTCTACTCGGCACTGGTGAGGCCTTAGCTGGAGTGCTGTGTCCAGTTCTGGTTTCCACACTCTAAGAAAGATGTGGACAAATTGGAGAAAGTCCAGAGGACAGCTACAAAACTGGTAGAAGGTTTAGAAAATCCGACCTCTGAGGAAAGGTTAAAAAAACTGGGCTTGTTTAGTTTTGAGAAAAGACGACTAATGGAAGACCTGCTAACAGTCTTCAAATATATAAAGGGCTGCTTTACAAAGAAAACGGTGATCAATTGTTCTCCATGTCCAGTGAAGATAGGACAAGAAGTAATTGGCTTAATCTGTAGCAAAGGAGATTTAGGTTAGCTATTAGGAATAACTTTCTAACTATAATGATAGTTAAGTACTGGAATAGGGTGGTTGTGGAATCCCTATCACTGGAAGTTTTTAAGAACAGGCTGGACAAACACCTGTTGGGAATATCTAGGTTTACTTGGTCCTGAGCACTGGGGACTGGACTAGATGACCTCTTGAGGTCCTTCAAGCCCTACAGTTCTATGATTCTGTGCTCATTAGAAACGTGTGGAGAAATTCTCTGCCAATTCTGGCTGCACTGAGCATGCTTCAACCTAGGTCTGCAGGGACTGGTCAGGACTCTCCTTGCAACTGCTTCTCCTGGCTGTCAGAGGCCACCATGGCAGCAGGCACAAGAACTGAGAGCAGGGAAAAAACAACTAGGAGCCCTTGTGGCACCTTAGAGACTAACAAATTTATTTGGGCATAACCCAAATACATTTGTTAGTCTCTAAGGTGCCACAAGGACTCCTCGTTGTTTTTGCTGAGACAAACTAACATGGCTACCCCTCTGAAACCTAAGAGCAGTGAGACACTCTCCCTTGTGCTCTCAATGCTCCCCCTGCTGGTGGGCCCAGGAGAAGGAGGAAGCACCCTGACTGCAATGCAAAGGAGCGAGGAATGGGGTGGCAGGGGGAAGAAGGGAGATTGCAGGAGCAAGAGGTGGGGAGAAGCAGAAGGGGAGCAGTTGCCAGAGGGTGAGAGATGTACAGAGGGCAGGGGAGGAGAATGGGAGAATATATAGGCACAAAGGTGGAGGGGGCAGAAGGCAAGGTAGGGGGGTTGGATAGGAGCAAAGGGAATTGGGGCAGGAGGAGGAGTGGGAGTGCAGAATCTGGGATTGGAGGATGTTGATTATTTGCTGAAGGGGATGGGGAAGTAGCTAGGGATGACTCGGAGCATGGGGGAGACAGACAGCAGACGGGAGGACTGGGCAGGAGCAGAGGCTGGGGTAGGAGTAGGGTGGGAGAGCAGAATCTGGGAGTGGGGGAGAATGAATAGAGGGATGGCTGGTGGATGGGAACAGAGACAGTTTGAGGGCACAGGAGCAGAAAGATTATAACCACTAGAGGACACGCCCCTCCAGAATCTGGAATTGAACTCAGACAACTGTGCCTTAAATCTCAGGGAGGAGGTGGCAGGGAGTAGAGATTGCGTGTTCCAGCACTAGCTCACCCATGGTGGGGAAAAGGCCTTGGGGGCCAAGCAGCAGCCTAGTGGCATTTCTGACATAGCTCTCCTATTCGGAGCCATCAGTGTTAACAAGACAAAATGGCATCTGGTTGTTCAGGAATGATCTGCCAGCCAGCCTGGGCATGGAAGCCATGGCATGGGGGCTGGAAAGACAGGTGCTTGCTGACCTTTGAGAGCAGTTTTCAGTAACTGCTGCGTCTCGGTGTCGAACGACTGTATCTTATACTCTTCTTTGCCCGTGTCTCCCATGTCTGGCCTGCTCCGACAGCGCAGTTAGGGAAGTGGCTGTTAGTGGCAAACCCTGAAGAAGAGATCAAACACGGCTTAGTTAGGCAGGGAGATGGGTGAGGGTAAGTGTGGGTGTTTTTGTTGTCATTTGGGGAAACGCTGGAGTACTGTATAGTTTAACCAATTCACTAATGTAAAGAGCACTCAGTTATTTTGGGGTTGTAAGATTTTTTCAAACTGCACCCCCCAAATCCTGGGAAACCATCACTACTATTTTTTATAATCCCTTCCGTCTGCCACACTTTAACAAGGGGTTTTGGGCCAGTGGGCTCTCTTCGGTAGACCATATATTTTCTGATATAATAACCTGTTTAAACTGTTGAGCTGCAACTTCAAAAACAAACAGCCCACCCAGAGGCAACAAAAATATGTTATTTTAAAGGGAGTAACAGCCTGAGCCTGTCACAGGGAAATGCACACAAGAGCACGGAATGGATCTGCTGATTCATTTGCTCGCATGTGGCTTTGAACCCACAATTCAGCTGATTTTGCTCAAAGACATAGGAAAGATTCAAAACATACGGATGATCATCCAGTCCACCTCCCTCCTGCACTGTCAGTTAATAGCAGAGCTGCTTTCACACAGTACCATCGACTTCAGAGGGACTGCGCCAGAGATGAATCTTGCTCACTGTGGCAAACAGAGATAGCGAGCAAATTCTACAGCCAACAACATTATTAAGTCTCTAGTCTCCTTTAGAGCTCGCATTATTCTCCCTTGTACGAAATGATCCTAGAAACTCCTGGGTTTTCCTCTGCTTAGTTATTTTGGGGGAGTAGTCATTTCACATACGCATCCAGTCTTACCTAATGTGAGACCAGCCACTGGTCGGTGCGGCACCAAATGTTTACTGCAGGGCTGCAGTGGCCTGTGTCACAAACACTGGGAGGGCAAATGTCCAAGTGGAGCATTCAATGGGTTCTGCCAGCTCATCAGAATTCCACAGTCACTGTGCAAACTGCCCAGGAAGCAGATATCAGGGATTAGCGAGATGAAGGCCTATATAAGAGGTGTGCCAGAAGTAAGAGGGTATATCCCTGCAGCCCAAAAGCAGCTTGGGACAGGCTGCTGTAAGTTAGAGCAACCCTCAATGCTCTAACTGACACAAGCGTCATTTTGGTTCCTGGAGCAGCCCAGAAACTGGAAAGTGCAAAGGTGGGGTAAAGCCACCTTTGCTCCCCGCTCGGCTGTACCCGAAGCACAGCACAGAATCAGACCCAGTCATTGCAAGTTTCCTGTTTTCAAACACAGCAGAGACCTTCTAGCTCTCTCACAGCTCTGTGTCTGACTATATTCCGGACAGCAGAACACTCTCCTGTAGTCAAACATGTTGTCTGCCTAGAGACTTGGGTTTAGATATAGTTTATACCCCCTAATGCATTTATAAGGAGATGGGAGGTCCCTTTTGGTTTTACAGCAATGTTTAATTAGCAAACATTCTCTGGTTACGGAAATTCACACAAGTTACAATCTCTTGCTCCCTGTCCACAAGGTGTCTCTTCCAGGTAAACTCCTCCTTGGTTTTATACCACGTACTTACTCAGATCTCTGTGTGTATTTTCAACTAAATCGTCTGCATGCCAGAACTAAAGTAATATCGTCAACAATAACCGAACTTCAGTACGCACATGATTGTGCTGTAGTTGCACACTCAAAGGAGGATCTACAAACAGCCCTAAATTGCTTCTCTGAAGCTTACAAAAGCCTAGGACTAACTCTAAACATCAGCAAAACAAAAGTTCTCCACCAGCCAGTCCCTGGTCAATCATCAGACCCAGCAAGGAAGATCTACACTGAAAAAGAAGAACTCGAAAATGTAGAATACTTTGCCTAGCTTGGCAGCCATCTCTCACAGAGAGCAGACACAGATGTTGAGATTCAGCAATGATGATGACTCACACAGAGCTCTGTGTGCATTCTTGATTAAACTTCTCTTTCCTAATGAGGATGTGATGTCATTCCATCAGGCAGAGCTTCATGAATGGCTGGTAGGGTAAGCAGTAGTGGTAGTCCACTTTCCGATTGCAGAGTCCAGCCTGGCATTTTGACACACCCTGCATGGTAACACTGTGCAGCACCTCCACCTTAGGCTGCAAGCTAGAGCGCTAGGAGGCTACAGGATCTGGTTCTCCCCTAGCCTTTTTCCCCTGAAGCATCCCACCATTGCTAACACACAAACAGCTCCCGGTCAGTGGTCGCCTTAGTGTAGAGAGCCCATAGCTGCTGGCCTTTTTACCACTGCATCAACTAACCCTGCTCAAAGCAAATGCAGATGGCCTGATAGTAAAAATGCCAGTGCTGTGTCTATCAAATGATCCCACTGTGTTAGCACTGGTGTGATGTTTGGGGAGAAAAGGGCCTGTGAAGACCAGCCATGAATGCTCAGCGTAATAAACAACAAATCCCAGTTGCGTTCACTACTCCTGAGTCCCATCATGTCTCTATTCCAAGGGACACTGCAGCATCAATGACTCTCAGTGCAGTGAAGATCACGGAGCAAAGGGGAGCAGGGAATACAACACCCAAGTCTTTAAATCAAGATTGGGCATCTTTCTAAAAACAAGATTGCCTAGCTCAGCCACAACATATGGCACCGGTTGTCAAACTTTTTGAGCTGAGCCCCCAATTTGAGTTACAATTTTTGGTTGCACTCCCCAATACCTGAACCTCCCCCCCTCAGATTTTCAGGGTAGAGGAAAGTGTGTGCAATGGTCTTTTGGGGCATAGCCATTGCTGGGCACGGAGGTGTTGACACTGACTCATAGGCTGGGTGGCCCACTAAGGTAAGTCAGGGGGTGGAGGTGGCACTCTCTCCCCAAGCCCCGCCACCCACAGCCAAAGCCTGAGGCACTTGGCATCATCGCTAGCACCCCCGAACGTTCCTCCAGGCGCCCCCCAACATGAAAACCTCTGACATATGGGCTCTATGCAGGAATCAGTGGGTGAGTGTGTCTGGCCTCTGGCTACGCAGGGGCTCAGACTAGATCAGGGGTTCTCAAACTGGGGGTCGGGACCCCTCAGGGGGTCATGAGGTCATTACATGGTGGGGTCGCGAGCTGCCAACCTCCACCCCAAACCCCACTCGCCTCCAGCATTTATAATGGTGTTAAATATATTAAAAAGTGTGTTTAATTTATTGGGGGGGGGTCGCACTCAGAGGCTTGTGATATGAAAGGGGTCATAATGGAGACCCACTGATCATAATGGTCCCCTCTGGCCTTAAAATCTATGACTGCATTCAAGTATCTGCCACCTGGTCCCAATACCCCTCCCGCTTGTTAACTTCAGCATTTGGCAGTCAGTTCAGTAGTGGCCAGCCACACAGCATGACTCCAGTTCCTTGTGCAACGCAGATGGGCAGGAACAGAACACAGGGGCTGGGGCAGACACCTACACTGTGGATATGAAGAATGGAGCTTCTATTGATTGACAACCAAACATCCCCATCATAGGTGCTGACTCCGTGGATGCTCTAAGGCTGGAGCACCCATGGAAAAAAATTAGCGGGTGCTTTGCACCCACCGCCAGCCAAGCTTCCCCCCGCCGATCAACTGCTCCCCCTCCCTCCCGGTGCCTCCTGCATGCTGCAGAACAGCTGTTCAGTAGCATGCAGGACATGCTGGGAGGAAGGGGGAGCGGGGATGGGGTGCGCTTGGGGGAAGGGGCAGAATGGGGCAGGGAATAGGTGAGGTGGAGTGGGGGTGGGAATAGGTGGGGCCAGATTGGGGGCAGGAAGACACAGGGTGGGGGTTTGGGAGAAGGGCAGGGTCTGAGGCTGAGCAGGGGTTGAGCACCCCCAGGGAAAATTAGAAGCCAGCGCCTGTGACCCCCATTGGCCTCTCAGGAATTTCAGGCCACAGCTTGAGACTTCCCTTCTTTTATTAAATCCTCTAAAGACTCAGTCACATTTCTCCTCTCTTGGTCCTCTCTCCCTCTGTCTCCTACCACAGACATCTGGGCCAGAGCACAGTTACTGCTCATTCTCCAGAAAGAAGAGGATGAGAGTGTTTCAGAGGATGTGTGGTGAGAGCACCCAGAAGTCAAGTGGGTTGGCTGGAGAGAAGGCCCAGCATTCTTACTAACTGTGCAAGCACTCAGCTTCATCTGAGCCTGTTCAGGTTTCTGGAGAATAGGAGGGTCTCACCCCTCCAAATGGGGATGAGCTGCCAGCTGAGTGCAGAGCGAAGCCACTTACCAACCCCAGCATGTGGGCTGCTGCCATGGCTAGAAGCACATCACTCTGCACAATGCACCTTCATAGGTTTAATACTGCCACAGAGAAGTGGGGGGGATGAGCTCCTGCCTACCTTCCACACCCAAACACTGAGCTTCCCAGGCCTGGATCAGAGATCCTCAGAAGCCAAGGAGAAAATAACTCAATTTAAGATGATAACAAGTGATCCCACCAGTAACATGTTTCATCTGTCCTTGAAGAGCCTTTACTCACCACAGAAGAGTCATTACATGGCTGCTGGCGAGGAGCAGGATAAAACACAGGACTTGGTACATTTGAAACTGTCCCAAGCAACTCAGTTTGCTGCTGGTTCCTTGGCATATTTTATAACACTGCTGTGGGAGTCCCACCTCCACTACTCCCAACTATGTCCTGTCAGTCCAATACCAGCCTCCCCACATTAGAGCTCAGAGAAGGCTCCATACAAACAGTAAGAGTGAGCAACAGGATTGAGGTTCCCTCACTCAAGTGACTGACTATAAATACCCTCCCCAAATCTTGGGACTCATCTCCTGACATGTGGGCAGGAAAAACAGTAGGGCAGCATAACAGGGTTCTCCCAACATTAAAATCTCCGATTCCAACTAAAACCACTACAAAAGAGAGGAAGGACAGTCCCAGTGGTTTGGATGCTAGCCTGGGACTTGGGAGACCTGGGTTCAACTCCCTGCTCTACTACAGGCTCCCTGTGTGACCTCAGGCAAGTCACAGTCTCTCTGTGCCTCAGTTCCCCAACTGTAAAATGGGGATAATAGCACTGTCCTGCCTCATAGGGGTGCTGAGGATAAAAACATTAAAATTGTGAGGCGTTTTGATACTTTGGTAATGAGAGCCATGAATAAAAGATAGAACAGGGAGTCAAGATTTTCCCCTTGCCAGGACTGGGTTATCTATAATGTGTATGGGTGTGGCTGGTGATAATGGTGGTGGGGTTGAAGGTCCACCCTGAGAGAAGGGGTTAAATACCCAGAACTTGATGTGGGTTGATTTACTTCATAACACAATTTTAGGGGCGTGTCTCTCTATCCATTTACCTTTTAAGAAGGAACCCCATCACCATGGTACCCAAACAGCCACCTATATATTAATTTACAGCAGGGGAACACTTTCCCATTGTTTGTCAGCAGGAGCAGAGGAAATCAGGATATCAATGTAAATTTCAAGCATAAAACAATTATGGAAGTGCCTGCCCTATAACCTGTTTTTAGGAATTTATCTATCTAGGTTAGCTGGTTAAGAGAAAAAAGTGATTTTAGGCCTCAAAAACTCCAGAAAAATTGCCTCAAATTATGGCCACCATTAAAATTACAAACTCTCTCCCTGGATGAGGAAAAAACAACGAACAAAAAATTTACTGAAAAAGCCTAGAACGGGATCAAGGAATCAGGTGTTTGGTTTGCTTTAAAAGCAGGACAGCAGTCTAGAAAGTCAGTAGAGAAATGTCCCGGCTTGAAAAATAATTGCTACTCCACCCAAAAGAAGCAAAAGTTTGTTTCTGAGCAGCCCAGCCCAGACAGATTTGCAAATATCACCAACCTGCTCCGGCTTTTCTCTTCACTCTGCCAGAGAGTTTTTTTCAGGACTCGAGCGCTCGCATCTTTGGTGCCTTCTTTGCATAGAGAAGAACCACCCCTACCCCTAATTCTTCTTGCTTTCAGGTTCGGGTTTTTGGAGATAGATCAGGAAAAAACCCAGCGCCAAGAACAGCAGCAGCAGAAGCAGGAAAGGCAGCAGTTCAAGCATGGAATGCAAATGCAAGATAGGCATCCTTCGTACATTCGCCCCTCCACCAGGAAAGCGCCCTGAGAGACCCCAGCCGGCACAATCAGGCGGCAACTCTCAACTGCTGCTCTTACTTTTCAGCTTCTTTGGGGTCAGTGATTACCACCAGACGGATTCTTTCCATTGCAAACCTGCGGGTTTCCTCTTAGGTCATTTCCTAGCAGCCAGAGCCAAGGGGAGGAGGAACTTGGGAGTGCTGAAACAGCAGCGCCACCGCCTGGAAGAACCAGGATTTACGCAACCTTCTGCATTCACCTGTCCATCTCTTTCCTTGCAACCCCCTGTTCCCCCGCTCTCTTTCACCATCCTACGACTTGGGGGAGTGAGGGTCAGAGTGTGCCCGTTTCCCTCTGACTCAGACTGTTGTCTCCCAGTCAGAAGAGCTCTTCGTCCATAGCTGTGTTTTAATACTCTGTTTTGACCATACAATCTTTTGACTTTTCTATGAACTTAGCCCTAGCGAAAGGCTACAGCCCGGTGTTTAAACGCAGGACAGATACAATACAGCAAAAGAAGCTGCAGTGCAGATTCCCCACACTGTCCTGCAAACGTGCCCCACTCCTGCCCTGTAGGGATCTACTTTCCAGGCATGTGAGTCCTTCCCACTCCATGGTCCATTCAACCTTTGGCCTCTATTGGCACTACCAGAATAGAGAGAGGGGGTGCGCGATTTTCACTAGTGGTTATGGTGATTAATGAAACATGAAAAACTACTCACTGGGAACTGGGCATGCCTATATCCAACAGGCCTCATGTGCCTCCCAGCAGACACCACATGGTTGTAACTTTCAGATCAGTTCATGTGCTTGAAGCTGACGGTTACTTTTCCTCTTTTCAGGCTATTCCTTTTGTATAGTAGTAGTCCATGGCTTCACATTCTCCTCTGTTAGCTTGGAAGTCTGGGGTTTGCTCATAAACAAAGAACTGAACCTCTTATTCTTGCTTTTGTATTTTCCTTCACAGTTTATAAGTGAACTTCAGAAGCTTGAAACTGAAATCTATTTACTCTTCTATTTTTCCTTCCCTCTCTAAGATAGGCAACCTGATGAGTATGTTGGAGCAGAACTGCTCAGGTCTTGGCACTAGGGGTTTTACTTGCAAGGTAGGAAAAAACATTTGAAGAATTTAAGAATGGGGAAAATATATTAGCTTTAAAAAAAAAAAAAAAATAGAGAGAGAGGGGGAATATGCCAGCTCATACTTTAACAAGGTCTCAAAAGAGCAGGTGCTGTAGAACACACTTTATGCTCCAAAGTTATCAAGTGCTTAATGTGTGATGAGGCTCCTTAGCATATTTATAAAAAGTAGAACAAAGCATACTCTTGAAGCTAGAAAGCAGCTTTAGTGAATGAAGAATTAGCAGCTTTTGATAACATTCTGCAACACTGTGTTACAGATACATATAAACTAAGTCTGAACTTGTCTACCACAGATTGGCGAAGTAGGTCAAACATCTGCTTCTTTAATTCTCACACCGTGGAATGATCAAGCTTGTGCAAATCCATTTGGACAATCACTAGTTATTGTGCAGTAATGGATATCTAAGCACTGAAGCCATCTCCTGCTTTGCGGTTGGGGCAACGGTACCCTCTAGTGACCAAGCCCAGGAACTTTGGAATTCTAATAAAAAATATGGTTGCATCTGCAGTATAATTCATGAGCCTTGATCTCACTGCAGGCAACAGGAGCAAGATCAGGCCCTTGTTAGAGGGTGTTTGAACAATATGATCCAACTGCATCACCCCATCAGGTACATGGTTTGAGTGCTTCAAAAGAGATGAAAGGAAAAGCCAGACAGGAACATAATAAATATTTAATGTTTTCTTTCCTCTCTTTAGAGACAGGCACACGCTAAACATATATTGTGAAAAAACACAGCTGGTCAGAAGCCTTAAGTCTACTGAATTTGCAAAAGGTCCATTCAGATGTTCGCTAGAAATGCCGCAGAGGATTAAGGCTCTGCATAACAATGGAGGCTTAAAATCAAAAGGGAAAATGACTCACTTCAGTAACCAATCCTAGAACATTTGTTTTTCTCACTGAAGCACCTAATACGGCTCTGTGTAAACATCCTGAGAGATGAATGTTACTGTACATGAGTTCAGGTAATCAGTGCTATTGGAAATAATACACATGCTATTGGAAAGTGTTCATTGCAGTATTTGCACATAGAGGACCTAATGGCCAAGGCTAGGCAGCCACTGTTGTGGATTCCATTACAGCTACTGTAATATTAGTATGTTGTACTTTGCTTAGTAAAGTGCTATGCTTTACCCAGATGATAAAAGGCACTAGGATAAAAACAAATGCAATTGCTGAGCAGCTTGTGGGGTGAATTTCAGGCAAAGCAAATCCTCACTGATAGGATTACATTAGAAGAAAATTCCAACAATCGCCACCAGTTAGACTGGGGCACAGTCTCACGAGGGAAGTGGTGCAAGCCTATTGATTTGAGTCACTGGAAACTGGACTGAAGTCAGGTATACAGTCAAAAATAACAACCCTGCACTTGCAGGTGGGAGGAACAAGGTGACCTAATGAATCTTTTCCACCACTTAATTTATCTGATTCTAGGAAATATAACCCCGACGTACTGATCCTGCAAAACTCAACAGGAGCAAAATAAGACCCATCTTGCTAATTCTTTGTATTAAACCAGTATCTCTCTCCTTTACGTAAGGGGAATCAATGCTCTTGTTTTTAGCCACTTCCCCTCCTTATGATGTGACTCATGTTTAGAGACTAGTGATTGGCACATTAGAAATACTTTAAAGACACAGACATCGAGGATGGGAGATGAAATGACTGTCTATCATGGTGTGTCTTTTCATTCTACTACAGAGGCCACTAAATCCCTTCCCCACCAGCTAAATGATCATATTATATAGACCCATCACATGTATCATCAACAGTCCAGTGTGCAACAAACCATGATCAGTGTGGAGGCTCTCTGCCCATTCATTCCCTCCTAGTGCAAATGGAGGCTCACCAGGCTGCTTCACAAAAATTAAAAACAAAAACAAACTATACATAAACAATTCCAAACTCCTCAAGCTTCTTTGCCCTTCAGTCCCGACAAGGGACTGTGACAGGTTTAGATCATTTAACCCACAATAGAGAAGGTTTGGAAATATTTCCAGGGAGGAAGATCTGCTCCAATGCCCTGCACAGAGCAACCATGTCATTTCTTTCAGTCTAACTGGCAATTCTCAGGTCTCTCTCAAGCCTCAGCAACAGACTCAAAGAATTAATCTCCCAAGTGCACCAGGTGCTCAGCAATTCCTTGGCTCTCTGATGACGAAAAAGTCACTAGTTTCCACAGGACTATCTTTATTATTTTAAGGTAGGTTAAAAAAAAAAATCTTTATAGCATCTGTTTAATCATGACAATCTAATAGCAAAGCAGAGCCCCAACATGTCAGTGCGAAGCAAGAATAGGTTTTGTGCATTGAGAGACCTTCCTGACAGCAAACAGCATTAGACCTGCAGAACTGTTTGTAAGAGCATTACACTAGCAAAGTAGAACCCTAAGAGGCCCACAGCAGAACTCACAGGCAAAATAAGGGACACTTGTAAAACAAAAGTAAGCTTGCCACTTGTAGTGAGAAAGCAAATCAGGGTTGGCATAAACATTGCTAGATGACGCTACGTTTAAAGTGGCTGAGGATGTGGAGCTGGTAAATGTCAATGGCAAAGAGAAGACAGGTGTCTATGCAGAATAAGGAAGGGATTACCTGTACAGCAGGGAGATGAGAATATGCAGCAAATGGACAGGCCCTAAGCAGAGGGTTGAATCTTTAAAGATGTGGCATCATTAAGTGGCACTAGCTAAGTCAGATGGGTCCCTGTGCTTGAAGGATTTCATACATTTGATCAGATGCCACTTCAGAGCATGTTGCCAGACGGGTAGTAGCATTAGGTTTTTATAAAACTCCTTCTCCCAGAGTGAATGCTGATACTATAGGAGATATGATGGAAGATGCTCAGTGTACCCCAGGGCTCAGTGTGCTCAACAGAAGCCGCAGTCACCTGCTCCTTTGGTTTTGTTGCAAACAGATCTTTCCTCCAAAGCTAGTGGACACGTGTTTTCAGAGCCCTGGCAGGGAGGAGCCATTCCCCACCCCACTCCATGTGACAATGAGGCCACTAGTCTTACTCCTCCACAGAATAAACTGCAGACGATGAGTCCTGCCTCTTCAGCCCTCCTACCCCTTAGTGCTGCCAGTGTTCTTCAGGGCATACAGCAGGTTGCAGAAGAACTCATACCAGAAGAAGGTGAAGCCAGTAGAGAGAGCAGCCTTCAGCAAGCTGGGGGAGAGACCCTTAAACAATCCAACAGGCCCCTCCTCTCGCACAATTTGCCCAGCACAGTCCATTAAACCCTTGTACGTCCGCACCTGGGGGGAGAAGAGTTAAGACAGTAAAGAGAGCAATAGCACAAGCTCAGCTCACCTGGGCAGAATTCTCTCAGAAAGCTCTGTAACATATTCCACACATCCAGGAAAGGGACTCAGAGGACTTGAAAGAAAGCCAAGGGCTGTTTCAAAAATGTACTCTCGATACGTGCAATGGAGATTCTAGGGATATTCACTATGACTAATTGGCAGCATTAAAGAATCAGTCTGAGTGTACACTGATTTGTAGATGCAGGCACCACAGCCACAAATTACATTTACCATTATCAGCAACAGCTTACACGCCAACTGAATGACAGGAAATCCTTTATACCACACCTCATGCACTGTTCATGCTACAGAGTTTGCAGAACAACTGTTTCAGAATGTGCTGGTATTATTTTCCATATAGACTCATACACTTTTAGGCCAGAAGGGACCATCATGATCATCCAGTCGACTGACCTCCTGAACATTGCAAGCCATAGAACTTTACTCACCCACTCCTTAATAGACTAATAACCTCTGGCTGAGTTACTGATGTCCTCAAAACATGATTTAAAGACTTCAAGGTGCAGAGAATCCACCATTTACACTAGTTTAAAGCTGCAAATGATCCCTGCCCCATGCTGCACAGGAAGGCAACCCCCACCCCCACGATCTCGATCAACCTGACCTGGAGGAAAATTCCTTCCCAACCCCAAATATGGCAATCAGTTGTACCTTGAGCATTTTAGCAAGACCCAACAGCCAGACACCTGGGAAAGAATCCTCTATAGTAACTCAGAGCCCTCCGTATATAGGGTCCCATCACCAGCGATTAGGGATATTTTCTACAAGCAGTCGCAGATCAGCTACATGCCATTGTACCATCTCATCATACCATCCCCACCATAAATGTCTCAAGCTCAGTCTTGAAGCCAGTAAGGTTTTTTGCCCCTGCTGATCCCCTAGGAAGGCTGTTCAGAACTTCACTCCTCTGATGGTTAGAAACCCTCATCTAATTTCAAGCCTAAACTCATTGATAGTCAGTTTATATCCATTTGTTCTTGTGTCAACATTGGTGCTTAACTTAAATAACTCCTCTCCCTCCCTAGTATTTACATCCTTTCCTCTCAGACTATATATCTGTCATTGGTTCAAAGATTGGGTACTACCCAATTTGCATGTCAGGCCAATAGAAACTGGAAGGTACATTTTCATATTTGGGGGAGAAAGGAAATATTTCTCTAATACAATTTTAAAATGGGTGTCTATTTCAAGGGGGTAAGGAATGCTAGAAGTATTTAATTTGTTTCGATTTATACAAGTCTCTTTAGGTACCCACCATGAATTCTGAGTGCCTAGAAAAATAAAATAAATCCAAACTCCTCCACACTTTCATTCAACCCCTCTCCAAGAGCACAATGCAAGTGAGTCACGGCCAGATTTTTAAAAGGTATTTAGGCACCTAATTCCTATTGATATCAATGTGAGTTAAGCACCTAAATACCTTTAAAAATCTGACGCTCAGTCAACAGTACAAGATAAATGCAATTTATTACACGGCCATGACTACTGTCAATCCCCTAGGTGCCTTTGAGTCTCCCAGCCTAGATCTATACATACAGATATAGTATACACGGCTCAGTTGGGTCATCTTCCTGAAAGGCAATTTATTCCGCTAGTGAACAGCAGTAACTGCTGATTATTTAGAACAGTACTAGCAAAAATTCTGCATTTGTTTAAGGAGTTTAACTGGGTGATAAAATATCAGAGTTCAGAACTTCAACACCAGTTTAACACAGAAATTACAAAATTAGGAAGACAGGTGATTTTTTAAAAAAAATCATGGTTATTTTTACTCATTACAGTATTTTATTTAATTTCAGGTCTTTTCAGAAATTTTTGTTTCTAGAAGGAAAAATAATCTCCTAATCAGGGTAGCTGCTTATCTGGGATGACTGGTCCACCCCAAATGACTGTCTAATAAGAGGATTCTCTCATATACAGTATATTGTGAACAAGTCAACCAACAATGCTTTGGTAGGCTCGGAGAGGAAATAAACAGAACCCTGTTCAAAATCAGATGTTATCTGGGTAATGAGTTTTCTGGGTAATGTTGAAATGTAGACCAAGAAATAAACATATGAAAACCAGTTGATCAAAACATCTCTCACCTGCCCAAAGGCTGCCCGGGCCTGCTCAAAGCCTCCCACCTGCAACCGCTTTTTAAATAGGTCAAAAGGGTAAGTAAGGGTTTTGCTGATAACTCCGGCACAGCTGCCACACACGAGGTTTTTAACATTACCTGAAAAGCAGAGAAGTGGAAAGAAAATTGTATGGAGGAAATGGAGGATTAGAATGAAGTTCTGATTTACAAAAGCATCATGGAAAGTAAATCAGACCCATTTATTCATAGACTGTAAGGCCAGGAAGGACCATTATCATCATCTGGTCTCACCTTCTGCATAAAACAGGCCATGGAACCTCACCCAAGAATTTTTGCATCAAGTCCACAACTCCTTTGAGTGACGGCATATCTTTTAGAAAGATATCCGGTCTTAATTTAAAGTCTGATTTATTCTGCAGCTTTGTCAAATGGCAATACACAAAAGAAACAATAACAGAAGGGTTTATCATCAATAACCAGGCAAGCTTTCACATTGCTAGGGAAAAAAAGTACTGGAGATTGGTAATAGGGTATGGAACCTTGTGCTTCCAGTTGAGGGTTCAAATCAGAACAGTTTGGTAGAGATCATAAATTGGTACCATCTGGTGGTTGTACAGAGGCCAATGGGAAAGGAGTTTGGTAGTCTTAGTTCAGGTCCTAATTGGCAGGTGTCCACAGCACAAAACTACCATCACAACCTGCTGTCTAAGACTGAATGAACATTGAGGATGAGCTGCTCTCACGCATAGGAGGTAATCTCTTTACTTGAGAACACTTTGATGGAGCAGAAACTTGCAGTGATGCTACCCATGATGTGTGCGCTCTGGTGGATGGAGGTCCCATCTCCAGGGCTGTCAAGGTGCCACTTTTCATGAAATTCTCTTAAAAACTCAGAATAGCCAAAGAGCAGGAGATCAATATTAGAACAACTTGGGAGATATAACCTGCACCAGATGAATCCTCTTGTACAAGCCGAAGAGGGGAAGCAACTTTAGAACACACAGTTGTTCAGAGATCCTGTACTCACTGACAGTCCTATCCCCACAATATTACTAAAATTGAAAGAAATAAAGGCTGTCTCAGCAAGGTCTTTTCACTGCACTAGCCGCGTGACTCAATTTGAGAAATAATATACTGGACTGGAGAGTTCATCTTCCTGTCGATGGTACTTCTATGGGCCTCATTACCACAATATCTGAGTGCCTCACAGTCTTTAATGTATTTATCTTCACAACACCTCTATGATGTAGGGTATTTAAGTATTTTACAGGTAAGGTATTTAGGCATAGAGAAATTAAGTGACTGGCCCAGGGTCACACAGTAAGTCTGTGACAGGAGAAGAAACTGAACTCAGGTCCTAGTTCTAGACTAGTGCCCTAGCCACTGGAGCACCCTTCTTCTTCCTCCATGACTGAGTATTTCACCGTCCCAAGCACCTACCTGCATTCCTTCCTTCCGATGGCATCATCCATTTATACAATTGTTGCAGGAGATTGTAAACGGAGAACTGGAGACCAGCGTATGGAAAGACAGCGATGATAGTGGGGGTCAAACCCCTGTAGAAGGTCAGAGGCCCTTCTGTTTGGTACATGGTCACCACAGCATGACGAAGATTTCGATAAACCTAAACAACAAGAAACAGAAACAGTAAAGTTCTCCTGTTAGATACACTTACAATCAGCTATTCAGAAATCGGTTACATTCCTGATACAGATCATGGGGATTCCCATCTCCCAACATATAACAGGTTGATTTTTAGCACAAACAGATTAACAAAACCATTTCACGTATCATCACATGAACGCTCACTGCTGAGTCTTTGAAATCCTGATAATAATTAAAACAGACTGACAGAATAAACATGGATCTCTACCACATGAGACTAACTGAACCAACAAACCCTCAGTTCTGCTGGACATTGAAAGGCATGTCTGGACATTGTATCCTGAAGTTGCCTGAACTTTGGCTCTGGTGGGAAGCAAGCCCCAAAGATGGGTCCCCATGACTGAGAACACCCTAATCTGAATAGCTTCAGAAAGTGACAGTAAGGGAAGACTGGCAGATCAGGACAGCTATTATGGGGCAGGTGGGAAGCTCTGGGTAACTGAGCAAAACACAGCTGAATTCACAGATAGTGTGTCCTTCAAAGATTCTTAATTTACAAGAGTGATGTCAAATATGCCAGTCACAACTCTTTACTCAACAAGCTGAGAACATTTCTTGTCCAGTCTTGACTGTAGCTAGAAAACACCAGTACTCAAAGACTTATCGTACTAAAAAATCTAACTACTTCTCATATTTTTGGTAATTTTCGCAATGGCTCTAGCTCACCAGCACTTGTATTTGTATCAGAGGTGTGATTTCTTCCTCACAGCCTAGTTTCACCATTACTCCTGCAGTGAAGCCCTGACACTGACTACATGGGAATGGATTGCGATTCCATTACAAGTCAAGCAGAAACACAATGAGAAAATGGCTCTGATTCAAAATTAAGTGTCTCCAGTAAGAACAGAGGGGAGACAGAACTTGGTTGGGGGGAGACAGATCCTTGTATAAACAAGGACATAAAACTGGATTACTAGAGGACTGCTTTAAAATCTTCATACCTGTAAGAACCTGCACATGACTCTTTGTACACTTTGCATATTTATGAGCCAACAATGTGACACAGTTGTGAAAAAGGATATCATCATTTTGAGGGTGTATTAACAACAGTGTTGTACGTAAGACAAGGAAAGTAATTATTCCACTGTACTTGGCACTGGTGAGGCTTCAACTGGACACTGTGTCCAGTTCTGGGCACCACACTTTAAGAAAGATGTGAACAAACTGGAGAGAGTCCAGAGGGGCACTATAAAAATGATGTAAGATTTAGAAACCTGACCTATGAGGAAAGGTTAAAAAACCCTGAAGATGTTTAGTCTTAAGAAAAGAAAACTGACGGGGAACCTGGTAACAGTCGTCATCTATCTTAAGTGTTGTTGTAAAGAAGATGGTGATAGATTGTTCTCCATGTAGACTGAAGGTAGAACAAGAAGTAATGGGATTAGTCTACACTAAGGGAGATTTAGATTAGATATTAGGAAAGACTTTCTAACTATATGGATAATTAAGCACTGAAATAGGCTCCTAAAGGGATGTTGTGGAATCCCCATCACTGGAGGTTTTTAACAACAGGTTAGGCAAATAGCTGGTAGGGATTGTCAAGGTATACTTGGTCCTGCCTCAGTTCAGAGGGTTCAACTAGATAACCTCTCAAGGTCCTTTCCAGCCCTATATTTCTTTGATTCTTTGTTTGAGACATGTCCCCTCAGGAAAGGCCGAGGAATAAATCCCTTGTGCAGCTGAGTACCAAAACGAGAGCCAAATCAGCCCTGCCAAAAAAAAGTTCCTCCTTCTCTCTGCCAGGACAAAACATGTGTCAATGGACCAAAGGATAACTTTGCAGTAATGACAATACCACCAATTAAGGGCTCCAGCCTTCCCAGATCACCTGCTGGAAGTTGTGATGTTTTCTCCACACTAATTTGAATGAAACATGACTACTGGCAACAAATATAACAAAGCTAAAGGTCTTCTCCCCTAACTCGTACCTTAGGCTCGCCCTGAGCAGCAAAGCGGGTGCGTAGTGTGTCAAGAGGCTGAACTGTCATGGTGGCAGTGCAAGCAGCCAGGCCGCCACACACAAAGTGCACGATGCAGTTGCGGGTGTTGTATGATGTGGCATTGTGCACCAATTCCGTCAGGCACTCAAAGGTCACAAACTTACAGAGAAACAGAAACATACGTCACAGAGAAAACTCTTATCGCCCACAACCCTCCTGGTTCCAACACATTCTAACAAAAATAAATAAATCCATCATTTGCAACCTCCAAGGATGCAGCCATCAAATTGGGGAATACTCTTGGCATTCAGAATCTTCAGTTCTCCCTTTAGGAGAATACAGTCTGGGATTTAAAACAAAAAGGCCTCCTAGGACGATTCCATTTTAATTCTCTCTCCTCTCCACAATTTATTAATTAAATAATACACATTTGGCTCTTATACATCACCTTTCAATAGATGGTCTCAACAGGTTTTAGAAACATTAATGAATTAAGCTTCACAACAACCTATGAATCAGTATTATCAACACTGTCATCCTCAATGAACAAAGCCAGTAAGTGAACCAGAGAGATAAGTGACACACCCAAGGACTCATAGCATGTAAGTACGTCATCTGAGACTAGAACCCACATCTGTCCTCTTGGTCCACTGCTCTACCATCACCTAATCACACTGCCAGAGTCTTTACTTTGGCATACAAAGTACCCTATGAATGGTCTAGCCCTACAGACAGCTGGGTAAGCGATGGGCAGCTATGACAGGATGAGGCTGCTGACAAAGCCACTATAGGAACTAAAAATTTCAGAACAAAGCTAGCCCTGGATGATTTCCTGACACCTTACCTGGACAGCTCCATAGCTGACTGAGAGGAGCTGAGCGGGCACATGCCCCTTCCAGAATGCTGTTGGCCCTTCCTCATGGCAGATCCGGTGTGCCGTTTGCAAGATGCCATAATATTTAGCCAGTGGGTTTCTGGGGGAGAGTTGTTCAATCTGAAGCTGAAAAAGAACAAAGAAATTACTTTACTCTGTGATCTGCTTCAAGGACCTGAACTGATCTTTGAAACACTCAGTGTCCTACATTAACTCAGACCCCTCTCCTTGTGTGCCCTCATGGCAGCTACAACTGGCTCAGATACCACTGCTGCTGGTCTTTAAGAGTTGGGGGTAGAAGAAGAGGTATGTGCAATGCTAAAGAGATGTGATATTCAGCAAAAATGTTAATAAAACTAAATTAGGACAGGTAGATAGGGAGGGGAAAAAAAGGAAAAGCAAGAAAAACATAAGAGCGATGTACAAGAAAATAAGACGGAGCAGAAAAATACATTAATTTGTTAACAGAAAGCAGAAACGGCCCCCAAAGAGAATAGATCTGTCTACCGTGTATAATCTGTATTTAACTCACACACAGAGGTTTAATCAGCTATGTAATAGCTTCTGGGTGTATTTGTGACACTGGCAATGATTTATTTAAATACCATAAAAGGTTAAAAGAAAAAGCATTGCTTCTTTTTATTCTTTGCATGTTCCTCTTCCAGATGTGTCACGGGGCTGTTGGGAAAGGTACCTGAAAGCGAATCTTGATGACATCCACAGGGCTGATTAGAGCCCGAGTGACAAACCCAGATGCAGATCCTGCCACAGCCACCTCCACAGCGGAGATGGACTTCACTTCAGATTTGGGGTCATAGCCGACCATCACTACCCGGTCCACGGGCAGCCTCCACCTGCATCAACCTCCAGGAGTGCTACAGTCCAAAGACAGAAGAGCATGAGGAGTTTTCAGTGAGAGGTCTACTTCTGACCTGTCGCAGAGGAGCAAAGAAGTCTCTGTCACACAACAAGCTAGCCTCAGGCCTGTGAATATTTTTGATCCCAAAAAGGAACCCCCGACTCCTAAAACTGCTCCCGCCACCAGAACACACGGACTATTTAAACAGGGTCAATAATAAAGCAAAATAAAAGGTCTTCATCCAGCCTAACAAAGGCAACAATAAAGACACCTTGGCTTGGGAGGAAGGGGAGGATATAACTTTTGGAACAGACATGCTGGCACCAGCCCTACTGGAGGGGATGGTTGCTGGTGTGGGGCTCGGGTGGATGGGGGGCAGAAGTGATGGTTACCGGTCGGGACTTGCAGAAGGGACACTTCGCGGGTTGGACCAGGACAGGCTGGGGGCAGAGGCGCCGGTCGCTGGTCAGGCTGGGGACGCGCCGCGAGCCCAACGGCCGTTCGCCCAACGGCCGGTCGCGGGGACGCGCCGAGGGGACCGGTCGCTGGTGTGGACGGGAACGCGCTGAGGTCGAAGCTACCCGGGGTCACCGCACCTCAGAAATTCCCCCTCAAGCCTCTGCCCCACAGCGCCCTCCCGAGGAGACATTCACCACGACGACGCTCACCCCGGTGCTGCCCAGGCCGGCTCCCGGACGCTGTCACCTCCTCACGTCGCTGCCCAGAGCCGCTCCCCGGCTGCTTGACAATCCAGCCAGCGGCCTGTCCTGGTCCAAGAGGACAAAACAGACTGCGCATGCTCAGGATCATCGCAGGCGCCAGGCCTGGTGGGAGATGTAGTCACGCCAGACCTCGCAGCGTAATGCGGGGGAGGGGGCGGGCCGCGCATGCGTGCAGGGCAAGGGAACTCCCCCACTTGCTGGGCTTATAGGGTGCGGCTGTGTTGGTCACTGCGCCCTTCACTGGCCAGGAGCCCGTGGTGGGTGGGACCTAGGCAGCCTTAGGCCGCAGGCAGTGAGAACACACAGGAGGCGCCTGGTTTTCAACCCCTTCTGCTCCCATCCTCCCCCAGTCCCTTACACTGGTCCAAAGGCCCCATTGCATTGCAGCAGCAGCTAGCAGGCCCCCGGTGCCACCGTCTCCTGCTCCCTGGCTGATGGCAGCAGCGTTACAGACAAGGCACCAGCACCCACGAACCACTGCTAGGGAGAGGGAGCTTTGGACACACCCCACCCCAGAGCAAAACCTTTACACAGTTATAACATGTGGCACTGGGCCACTGTTCCCCTTAATTCCTTCCCCAAACTCAGGCTCTAGTTGGACACCTTCCCTAACATTCCAGCCACCAGGGGCGATAGCGTGGAACTGAACTCCCTTCTCCCTGCCTCTCCATCCCCTCGTCCCAAGCTGTCATAGGAAAGCAGTTGGGGTGATAGGAGGAGAAAGGTCCCACATTCATCTTGGTCTTTGCAACAGAGAAGAAAAAAAGAGGGACAGTATAACAGGGTCATCTGCCCCCTTGAGAACCTGGAGCCAGCCAATCCTAGTCTCAGGCAGATCCCCCTTTCAGAACATGTGCTTGGGCCCACCAGAGGCAATTATCACACCTAGCTCAGAAGGGGCCAGGCATTTGCTATAGAGGATCAAATCGCTCAACTGAGGGAAGTCCCAGGTAGATGGCCTGTAGAAGGATGGGGGAAATACATTTGTTTTGTGTTGGTTTTGTGTTCAAACCAAAGATTCACAAGGAGTTTTTGTTTTTAATTCAGCACACCTACCGCCTGCTAGCCACCGTGCAGACAGGCAAGACATAGTAAGCCATTATCGAAGGCACAGACCAGCTGTGTAGACAGAGCCCAGATTATTATGTGGATGTTAGAGCACAGAAGCATATCAGTCTAGCCCTAAGATTACTTTCTTTTTACCTTTTCTCCCAATGGGATTTTATTACCCAACACTAATCAGTCCAGGAGAGCCACTCAAACCAAGCAGAGGATAGAATACAGCACTGGCCCACCTGCACCTGACAGAGTAACACTATTTCGTTAAAAGACAGGATTCCCTGACCCACCCCTTAACTCCTTCTACCCAGCTGATTTTCCATGGTTTTAGTTTTCTAAATTAATGGCAAGCGTGATAAAGCAAATGTATGCACTGTGCAGATTGTACTTTAAATAGTCTTCAACCCTTGAAGATGGGTTATTCCCATTTCACAGCTGGAGAAATGGAAGCAGATTAAAATGACTCTCAAAGGACTATTTAGGAGGCCATGGCAGAGCTGGTAGTAAAAGAAAAGTTTCTGGCTCTTCATTCTGAACGTAGTGAGACCCAGGCTTTGTACATACTACCACAAGAGAGGGAGGAGCTAAGAACTGCACCTTTAACATTATGTACTACTCACAGTGGCAAGTCATTGATTAGTCATGCTGGTTTGGCAGCAAATATTCAGTCTCATCATTCACTCACCTTCTAACATGGCCAACTCATATGTTTTTTTTTTTTTTTTTTTTTTTTTACTTGTGTTAAAATAAAGTGAAATACTGAAATCAGACTTTCTGAGTCTTGAGATAAGTGCTAGGTTTTCTGGGTTTTTTTTTAAATGCAGAATTAGGATCATCGTGGTTTTATGTGGAAGCTGATCCTTTCTTAAAGGAGTCAAAAAGTGTAAAATATATTGCTAAATATAACAGGCATCAGCTGCATTTTATTGTATGCCCCATTACATTACTTTGTTCTGTGCCTACAACTCCTGTTCAAACAATCCTTACATATAGCATCAGCAGCCGAAGCAGTTGCTGTGGTGGCAGTAGATATTCAATGGATACTTAAAGGCCTTTTATATATAAGCTGACTGCCAGGACTTGAAATGTTGGCCATATCACTTTTGCTTTGTTAGTATCAGGTAGGATAACAGTCAGGTATGTCGAGATTTTTAAGCAGCTTTTTTATTTTTTCCAGTGGGGTGGGGGGAGAAGAGGAAGGAGACCTTTAATCCTAATTTTGACATTTGCATTGTCAGGGGAAGGGGGTGTATGTGTGCACCCATGGTGGTGGTTGTATGTGCATGTGGGAGAGAGAACCTTAAACAGATACATGATTTACTCAGAAGGGGTTTTGACCAAAAACAAGAACCAAGCACCATCATTAATATTACACAACCATACAAAATGGCAACAAATATGTTTTGCTTCCTTTACAAGCCATAAGGAATTTTTCTAAACTTTCAACAGAAGATAAAGACCACTGAGAATGTGAAGGTGTCCCAGTTCAACATTATAAATGATGTCTAACTCAAAGTCACAAGGCAAATCATTGCAAGGTTGGTTGGGATACTGACTAACATAATTGGCACAACTCAGGAAAAACAATGAAAAATTCTCACTAGATAATTTAGATATTGCCAGAGACAGCAGGCTCCAGAACAGATGTGGTGAAAGAATTCCTAACCAAACAAGAATTTTCTTTGACAATTCAAAGGAGCTTATATGTCAGCCTTTCAATTGTTGTGCTTTAAATCCCACTATGGAGTTTGTGAACATAATCTACACAGAGCACAGGGTTGATATTGATGCAGACAGGTTTTCAAGGACCATTTCCACCACTGCATTCATACAGCTTATTAGCATGATCCAGGCAAGCCATTCAGGTCCCATTTGAAAGTGCTTTTGGAACCAACTCTCATAATTGGGTGTAATCCATAAAGGCAGCTAGGCTGAGGTGGAAATCGAGCAGGAAAAAAAATAAAACACTCATCTGTCAGTTGGAAATACAGTTGCTGTTCTCACAAGTCAGATTCCAGTACCCTCCCCCACCCCCCCGGGTCCTTCAGTAAAAGAGCAGCAATAAACTACTCAGAGACTATCAATCAGAAGTCAGATCAGATACACCAAAGCATCTTCCACAACTGGTTCCTTAATATGTGTCAGCAATTCATGCCCATTTGTAGAGATCAATAAAAAGTTCTGAGCAAGGAACAAAAACATCTAGGCTCCACCTACTGTTCAGATAATGGACAAAGGATCTTTAATGTCTGCAAGCAGCTGACAGGATTTTTATCTGAACTCAGAAGGCCATGCATGCTAACCTATGCAATTCTCAATTTATCTATCTTGGTAGGATGAAGGACTAAGCTATCTCCTCCTTCCCACTGAATTACATGTTATAAATTAGTTTGACTGGCTGATGTTTTGCTCAGCTAATGGAAATAACAGACAGATGCTAAAGTGAAGAATTCATTGTATATTTATTATTCACAGTTAATTACTATCTACCAAATGCTGCTGCAGAGTTAAAGGATTAAGTACATAGGCCTTTTTATTTAAACACTGATTTTTTTTTTTTTAATATATGTACACACAAGACATATGTCTGCAAGGCTGTATGATATACACCAATTTCAAAATAAGGAAACAATCAAATGGTCCAGGTGTAGAATGCCATAGATTCCTTTTCCAATCATTTTAGAAAGAAGACAAAGTGAATGACAGCTAGCAAGGACAGGGAGAGAAAGTAATACTCTACAGGGTAGCTCTCTCTTTCATCTGCTGGAGAAATGAAGTGTAAGGCAGAGTCCATCTCAGGAATAAAACATTTGTAACACTTAGTACAAAAAAGGCACCCGCCAACAAAGGAACATCTCCACTTGGGCAGGAGATCTCTGTTGCAGTTTTGGGGTTCATCGTTGGGGTGAAGGGTTCAGCCACAGGGCTGCCAAGAGGAAACAATATAACTGAAGATTGGCACAAAGCTCTGCAGTTTGATTTATCTCCTTTTTGTCCACATCAACGTCAAACTGCTCTGGCAGAGGAGCTAATGGCATTAACGAATGCCACTGTGGTGAGGGAAGGGGGAATGCAGTCACCACACAGCCTGCTGTGAACTGGGAGTGAAAAGTAAGAATCAACTTCTTCAATTGTGTAACACTGGCATGAGGAGGAGGAGGTAGGGACAAAGTGGCGAAGAGTGATGCCACCCCCTCTTTTCAAGAACAAGACATGATTGCAAATATTCCCTACCCCAGCCTAAAGGGAGCCAGACTCTTGATTACATGTGTACGTATGGACATTCACTAATACCTTAAAGTGTACGTAAGTACTATTTCTTGAGGTTTCCCTGTAATATAAAGCTTCCTGTCAAGAGGAACATACATTTCGTCAGACACCTCCACACTATTCTCTCCCATCATGGTACTTTGATAGAATATCGCCCACCTTCACCCCCAAATATGTTTGCCCATTTCCCATAATACTTAGTCCTGGCTCAGTGCAGGGGACTGGACTAGATGACCTGTTGAGGTCCTTTCCAATCCTACATTTTAATGATTCTATAAACAGTCCTAATGAGGCAATCCTTCTCTCCCCTTTTTCCTGAGGCTCCTGGCTGCAGCTCCCCACCTCTGAGCAGCCTGTGCTGCCACTTACAACACTGTATATGCCTTGTATTTTTCCTTGGAATAAAGAAAGTCAGACGGTAATACAAATATTAAAGCTCCATCTTTTTTGGAGATGTCTTTTTATATTCACGGATAAAACTACCCCTTCTCCCCCTCAAAAAAATATTTACATGTATGCAGAAAAAAACCTCTGGACTGTCCTTTTAACTTAAAAATAATAAAAAAGGAAATAAGGGAAAAGGCACTATGGAAAAAAATTACAGACTGTGCTCAACCGTACACCTTTAAGAAAAAAAGCTGTCACCAAAATAAAAGAGAACAGACTTTGATTGTAGTTTGGAATTTCTCAGAGCCGCTCTGACTTGTGAAAAAAAGCTGGTCTCCTCCACTCTGCTCTGAAGCTGCTGAGCCTCAGAGGGGAGAGTGGCTAAGGAGAAGGAAAAATAAAGAAAACGCCATTTTTTCCCAACCAAAAAGAGCTGAATGCTGAAGGCAAAAAGCAGTTTTGTTTTTTTTAAAGGCAGGACAGTGGATTTGGTTCTTCTCTCAAGTCCCTCCATGTCAAATGAAGACTGTTTGCACAGAGAGAAAATACCAGCAGAGTTTCTCCCTTTTCCTTTATCAGCATGGCTAGGACTTTATATAGCATTAAACCTTCATGCACTGATGGACAGAGGAGGGGGGAAAAGGAAGAGTGAATGAAAGGGACAACCCAGGAGCAGCTGAGGAAATCTGTTAATTTTTTTTAATTTAAAGGTAAATTTTGGCATGTAAGTTGAACTCTCCCTCCCACCCCCAAAGTTCCATACTGAGAGAAGGAAGATCACTTTGTGGTAAGAAGTGATTCAGGTTTTACCATCTTGTGATTTTAGATCACTGGCTGTAGTTAGACTCTGTATGTGTATTTACTGTTTCTCTGGTTTCTTTAAATAATCTCTAATATTTATCTCTAGATGTTCCGGTTCACGGGGGTCACATAGTTGCGTGGAAACATGCCCGTCTGTCCGTGACAGGCTCCTTTCCACCAGTTGGGATCAGAATTGTCGAGGACCTGGATAAAGTCTCCACGGCGGAAGCCGAGTTCACCTTCCTCCTGGGGGTCGAAATCGAAAAGGGCCTGAACGTATGTGGGTTGCTGCATGGGGAAAAAACCAAGAGTGAGAGTCATTCACAGCATACAAATCTCCCACTGTCCCTGTTTCACAGGCTGCATTCTACCTCTGCAACAGAGTTCAGGTACCACTAGTAAATATTTGGGCTGTTTCATTTCTCTGCAAATTGCCTCTTTCATCAACTGTGACAAGATGCTCAAAGGATAAGTTTAGAATACACAAGGCCTTTGAAAATGGTCAAAATTAAATAAATGAGTTACAATAAAACTCTACACGGTGGAGTCTCTTGGGCATTTTCACTGTAAGACACCCCTTTGTGACCATGTTGCATCAGAGGCCCATACTGTATATGCTACTGGGTCTCCACTAGATATTCCCTTCACCTCTGCATCCTTGTCCCTCTTCTCCATTTCCTTTCTGCGTCCCAACTGTTTCATTACTCTTATTCTTCCTCAGTTTGCTTCCCACACAGATCACAACATTCAGTGAGTATTTTTAACCAACCCTAAACCGTGACACTTAATTTTCCCCCTAAACAATGACCGTTGGATCACACTGAAATTTTAAATGCTTCCATTTCAAGTTTTCTAACCACCATTCATTCATGTTGAGTGAAGATTTTTGGACAGACTTTATCCAATATGTTTTCTGCAAATCTGCATACTGTGTTCATGAAATCGAAAGCTTCATTTTAAAAATGAGTTTATGGTGCTAGGAAGTACTTTTATTTTAATTTTTTCTGTATTTTTCAGCTCTCTCTCTTTTGATATTGTTAATTTAATACTGGTCCAACAGCCCTGATGTCCTGTTTATCTATAGACTAGGTACAGCATGGACAGAGCAGCATAAAGTATGTCTGCACTAGAGCTGGAAGGTGTAAATGCCAGCTTGAGGAGACATACACCCACACTAGCTCTGATTGTGCTAGCATGCTAAAAATAGATGTGTACCCATGGTAGGATGAGCCATGAGAGGGGCTAGCTGCCCCAAGTCCATACCTCTGGACTCAGACAGGATCATACTTGGGGCAGCAAAACCCTCCTGCTGCTTATGCCATTGCAGCTTCATTTTCCATTTTTAGCACGCTAGGAAATCAGAGCTATTGTGGGTATATCGCCTCAAACTGGAATTTATGCCTTCACACTCTAGTTTAGACATACCTTAAGCTTCCCCCACTCAGCCTTTCCAGCATGTCTCAAGCCGGGACTGGAGGGGCCACATCTAATGGTGAGATGGTCTTCTTGCAGAGCCCAACAGACACCAATTCCCAACTGTGATGGTATTTTGGTGTGCCTGGGAGCTGAACTAAAACCAAGAACTTCCATTAGACCATAACTTTTAGTCACTACCAGTTTGTACTAGATTCAAACCAGCAACCTAGAGGAGATAAGTTCCATATACCAATATCCTTAACTATTCTCTACAGTGTGCTTCTGAAGAGGAATGTGCATTAGGATATTGAGGGTATGCAGTGTACTGCTGAGGGCACTGCTGGCTAAAAACTAATTCAAACAAAATTCCATGAAAGCAGCAGGGGGAAGGGAATATAACATAGGATTACGACCATTTCTACTGGTGGGAACAAACACACGGCCTCACTATGGTGCTTTATGTATTGAAGGATAGGCATAATCCAAAATTATTCTTAAAGATGTGACCTGAATGATCAAAAAGTCATAGGGACATCCTTTGCCAGAACAAAAGGGGATTTACAACTTTTTCGTAGTGGTACAAAGCCCATTCAAAAGAAGGCAGAAGGGCTGCATTTATTTTTCAGTACAATTAGTCTGCAGAATCCAGAACTCAGAATTGTACAAGCAGACAATTCTACATCAGAGAGGGAAAGTTAAAAGGTTAACTTCTCTCTCCCCACATCTTCCTACTGAAAATTCAAGCAATCCTTCAGACCCTGGGCTGTTGACAGAAAGCTCTCCATTTTGGTTATAGTGGCAATGCTCCTCTCCCCCACCATCTTACCTGTGGCACCTGTTCAATGTCCCGAAGGAATATCTGCTGGTTCCTGGAGACAGAAGTGGATCTGTGATAATCTACCAGCTCGTTCAGAGAATTGAACTTCACCACCCAAAGGAAATACTTGCCAGCCCCATCTCGGAGCACCTTGAAGTGCTGCACATCATTTCCAAACCTGGGATGTGGGAGAAGGAGAGAAGACAGACTGCATGTATCAGTCATACTGAGCCTCTCTTCCTAGAATGACATGAATGGAAACTGATTAAATCCAGGAAAATAATTCCAAGCATAACTAGCATAAAAATGTCTCCCTTCTTAATGGCTGTGAACCTAGGTCTCAAATGATTCTGGAGATACACTAACCCACTGTCATCTGTGCAAGCTAAGGATTGGTGGAAAGGAGCTTTTGCATTTCCTCAGACCTTGCACAGGGAAGAAGGGATCATAGAGATGATCAGTGTCTGGGGTGTGTTTTAAAAGTATAAATACTATAAAAAAAAAAAAAGCTTGTGACGATAGCTTTCATGAAAGAGGGAATGAAAATACTGGCTGGAGAGGCAAATAGAATGGCAGGCAGGTGGAATGCAGACTCGTTCCATATAGCTATGCCAAGGCACTCAGTCCTGACCTAAAGCAAAGGCTGCTCTCCCACCTCAACAAAGACAAGCGTATGGGGCTGGAAGAATGTCATCTTGGAACCAGAAACATTCCACTCACAATATGAGCCAAGATTGAACCCATATTTATAGAAATAAAGTGCCACCTTTCCAGAACATCCCCTATGCATATTACAGGCAGGCGTGAAAGAGCTGAACATGAAGTCAGCAGAAGATTTAGGTTTTACTTCTAGGGACAGGAATGAAAAACTGGTTCTTTCAAATGATTCCAGATAAATAGCTGATAATGGTCTCTTTATCAGCACAGCTAAGACTGTAAAAGGTGTTACCATTTTATGTGCTGACAGAAAAGGGCGAAAAAAGAAGCTACAGAAGACAGGACCTGTTAAAGGAATACTGTAGAGAGTGACTAGATACTCCATACTTAAGGTTGCAACAGGGTTTTGCTTTAAAGCCAAATTTTCAAATCTCTCTAAAGTCCATCAAGATCTATGGTGCAAATGTGGTCAAGAGGTTCCCAAGATACAGCTCCCTACCAATGATGGCATTCCATGTGCATGCACATTATATATTTATATGCATCATACATATGTACACCATAATCACCTGTACTCCTGGGGAGATCACGTGGGATGTTTGAGTTGTAGAGGCCATAGGTCCATGTTGTGCATGGTGTAACTTGCTTTTTTATTAGTAGTGATTAGGCATTTTGTCAAAGTAAAGAGATGACTTGAGAACTGCCATGCATGCAGGCTTTTTCTGGTGCTGGCTGTTTCTGAAGCACCTGAGTTGAACTCCCCAAGACTCAAAGAATGTCTAACATTGTCTACTAAGGCTTGATATCCCAGCCATGAGAGAGTAAACCCATTCTGTTGATAGAGATGTGAATGAGTCAGGCTGGCTGGAGGTTCTCACGGGTTTAAAAACAAAAGAAACGTACTTATAAAATACTTTGTTAAGGGGGAGTTAAGGTTGCTGCTGCACAACAGCACCTTTCTGTTTCCCATCCCTTCTGGGTGGTTGAGATTGGGATTTTGAAGTCTAACTTCAGAACAAGTGCTCAATTAAAATCTCCCCACACAAAACCTGTTAGTGCTACAAGAAAAAACAAAACCCAAAACACTTCTATAGACTTACACAGCAGTATCTTTAACTCAACTTTAACTACATCATTTGGTATGCGAATAGACAGAAGTTTTGATATTTAATAAAAACCTCTGTCTCTTGCTTCCTATAATTTTCTTCTGAAGGAAGAGGAGATCCAAACAGGCTACCAATAGAGAGTACACGTAGACAGAATTATACCATTTTTCCCTTTATAGCTCTAAGAAATGACAAATGCAGGCAGCAGTTCTCATTTGGTGTTTAGTCTTTCAATACCTGGAGATGTACAGTCTACCGTTGCTATGAGCAAATGTCAAATCTGCAGCAAGTATTTCATGGCTAATGCTTCAAGTCTCCCTTTCTCAGTCAGTTTCTTTCCATTTCAGATCCTGCAGATAAGGTTTTAGTAAGCCTTTAAAAGAGCTAATCAGCAAAATCCCCAAACTGAGAAATATATCAGTAGGTGACCTATCACTGAGCTACTAGGCAGACAGAGATGATCCGTGGTCTCCCAGCATTTCGAATACATTTGTTAGTGTTGTAAAGAAATATGCTTCCTGGAATGAAGGTTCCATTTACATCTTGTTTCTGGTAATTCATATCGCCTTTTGTGTACCCCAGCTTATCTGATTATTGTGCCAAAGGCAAAATATAAATGCACTGCTAAAACAAGCCAGCATGATGGCAAAACTCTATGCTGCCACACATGAGGTCCAGAATGTAATCACAGAAGGAAAGGGCTGGAAACACTCCTGAGGTACTGTGCTTGGTGGGCATGGAAAACTCGGTCTTCTGTAGCAACCTCAGCTGGATAATCAAAATATGATGCTTAGGTTCCAAAGGATATCTTGCTCAGCTCTTCCAGGCAAAGGGCATGCAACTGGAAGTGGAGGGGAAGAAGGGCATCAACTGCTAAAGGACAAGAGTTTGTTCATTTAAGTACATGACCCATACTGTTAAAGCTTGTAACATTTCCATTCTATTTCACGGCAGCCACTTGGGGCTCTCCCAGCTTATGAGGGAATATGAGAGACTGATACTGACACAGAAGCTACTGTTAAAGCTATTTAAATAAGCATCTCTAGATGCTACTGTAATAAAAATATTAAATAATAGCTTGTCAAGGTTCCTTCCCCACTCTGAACTCTAGGGTACAGATGCATGAAAGACCCCCTAAGCTTATTCTTACCAGCTTAGATTAAAAACTTTCCCAAGATACAAACTTGGCCTCGTCCTTGAACAGTATGCTGCCACCACCAAGCGTTTTAAACAAAGAACAGGGAGAGAGACCACTTGGAGATGTCTTCCCCAAAAATATCCCCCCTCCCCCCCCAAGCCCTACACCCCCTTTGCTGGGGAAGGCTTGATAAGAATCCTCACCAATTGGTACAGGTGAACACAGACCCAAACCCTTGGATCTTAAGAACAATGAAAAATCAATCAGGTTCTTAAAAGAAGAATTTTAATTAAAGAAAAGGTAAAAGAATCACCTCTGTAAAATCAGGATGGTAAATACCTGGGTAAACAGATTCAAAACACAGAGAATCCCTCTAGGCAAAAACTTAAGTTACAAAAAGACACAAAAACAGGAATATACATTCCCTCCAGCACAGCTTATTTTACAAGCCATTAAACAAAAGAAAATCTAACGCATTTTCTAGCTAGATTACTTACTAACTTTACAGGAGTTGTAAGGCTTGCATTCCTGATCTGTCCCCAGCAAAAGCATCACACAGACGGAAAGAACCATTTGTTCCCTCCGCCCTCCAGATTTGAAAATATCTTGTCCCCTCGTTGGTCATTTTGGGTCAGGTGCCACCAAGGTTACTGTAGCTTCTTAACCCTTTACAGGTGAAAGGGTTTTGCCTCTGGCCAGGAGGGATTTTATAGCACTGTATACAGAAAGGTGGTTACCCTTCCCTTTATTTTATGACATAGCTCCTTGCAACACAGCTACATCTCCAAAATGAAATCGTCACGTCTGTGCCAACATGGAATCTACTGACAAGAGATGGGAAGCATGCTCCATTTTTACAACTCCACATCTCTATGCTGGAGAACAAGGACATTCCCAAAATATGTGCCTCCCACAGAGTTATGAAAAACTGCACATTTGAAAAGGTGCCAGATAGCAAGAGCAGAAGGTGGAAAGAATTAGAGCCTCAGAATAGAAAAGAAGAAGAGCAGAAAGAGGGAAAAACAGTATATCATCATTCCTCAGAATCCATTGAGTCATGTCGTCCCATTCCCCTGCTCTCACCACTGAACCAGTATATCGTTTCACACAAAACAGGACAATATCTTGTTACCATAATCTTAGCAATGTAACTCTTAGTAGGATAGAGCACCCATATTTATTGTTACAAAAGACAGCATGGGTGCATGTCACTGGAAGAGAAGAACTGCTACTACATATGTGGGAAACAGTGTCAGAGATGAAAAATAGGAATACTCATTTGTACTTTTATCACACAAGGGGTGTCCTAATTAGCACACTGGATGCTACAGAGCATTACTCACTTGACTGAGAGAGAGAAGTCCCCAGGAGCACTCTCGCTCTCCCTGATGAGAAAGGCACCATCGTGTCTCTGTTTGCCTAACATCTCCTCAGCTTTTGCTCGGGGAATCTTCCCAAAAAACCATCTGTGGAAGAAAAAAGATGAGAATTAAAGTCAATCCCCTCTCCATGGAAAAAATCAGGATTGGACGTGTACATAGCTGTGAAGTGATTTCAAAAGAATGGTAATGAATTGAACTGCACCCTCATACTACTCTACAGAACCTTCACCGGCACAAGTAGCTTGCCCCCTCATCTTGAGAGCAACGGCTGCCATGATTCCACCAGGAGGGGCTTTACACTAGCCTTTTTCTACTATATTGGGATGACTCGGTATGTCTGTAAATTAAATCACTGAAATTGCAGAATTTAAAAGAGCAGAAAGAGAAACTACTGTAGGAAACCATGTAGCACTGTGCCCCACCTGGACGATGTTGAATCTGTCCAGTTACTTAACTAAATCTAAAGGCTATAGAATGGTTCTGGAGAGTATTTTGGTAATCAGGTCCCATAACTTTATTGTTTTTGTTTGGTTTTTGTTAGACTAAACAGCTCCCCTTTTTGGGCAAGCCAAGTGCTAATAGAAATCTTCCTGTACAACTTCAGGTGTAGAGGCCTGTGTTTCTGAAGCAGAAGATACCCAGTTCTACTTCCCCATGTTGCACATACACAGTTTAACCAATGACTACCATGAAATCTGCATCTACGTGGGTCAATAGAAAGTAATTATACACACTCTTTTATTACTTGAGTTTGCTAAGGAAAAATGCAGTGCCTCTGCACTGACTTGCAAAGCAGACACTTTGAAAGACAGATGTGATGGTTCTTGGGGTTCCCAGGACAGGTGAGTCCCCTTGTCACTCCCTGCCACCAGTGAGGAGGAGTCTTGCTTGTGCTTAGGTTGGTATCAGCTCAAACACCACCAGTCAGTCAGCCCCTCAAGCACACTCTTCTGGGCAATGCTAGCCCTTCCTTTGCCTTGCAAATTAACAATAAATGTATCCCAGACCCTGAGTCTCTTTGAAGCGTTCCCCTGTAATATTCATCCCGACATTGGCTACTCACAGAACTACCAGGCTTCCTGTTTCCAAAGGAACAGTATATACACCAGTTTAAGATTCAGCTGAAGACAGTACTTAGTGTAAGTGCACTGAGATATATTTATGTGGAAACAAAAACAAGTTTATCATCAAAGCCTAGAGATTCAGGAGACAGTGAATAAAAATATTGGAAACAAACAGTTACACATAAAACAAAATTGTAACATGCTCTCTAGAGACAAAACTTCCAGGTTACCCTTACTGTCAAAAGGAATTTATCTCACCCAAACTCTTTAGCAGTGTTTTCAACCAAAGCTATCCTGTTTTCATGAATGGCAGCGCACTGTTTTCTTTGCTTTTGACATATACCCACCCTCCCAAGTTCATTGTCTGTACTCAAAGAGGATAACCACCCATGGCCTTCTTTTCCTGTGTGCTGCTTCCCTATTGACTTCACATCTCTTCACTAACATCTCACATTGTACATCAATGGGCATCCATTGCATTGGTTTACAATGCTTAATTTACATCCCAGCAGAGATACATTTCTTACTTCCTGTCTCAAGGAAGACCTGTTTTTCACCTTGGCCTTGATACAGACTTTAAAACATATTTTCAGTATATATATCCCGAGTATCTGTATATACATTTCTCAACTATATTAATGATCAATGTGACTCCGGCTGTCATTTAAGACCTCACATGACATTCTTTGGTGAACTAGAACACACACACCAGAATCAGTGTATTCCTGTAACTCCCTTGCCAGTTGGCATTAAGGGGGTCTTGGGTCACAATAGATTATACTGGATTAAGCAAAGAAATCTTATGGGAAAAACAACAACTGTCGCTTTAGTAGCACTTAAGGGAAAGCAACAAGATTTCTTCCACTTTTAAATAAATTGAAATGCGGACTTCACCCACAGGTTTCTTCAAAGGCTACACTTCACAATATAGCTGTAAATAGTTGAAACAGGAGCTTTTCACGCCTTAATAGGGGCTCCGCACCACTATTGCGCAAATGGAAAATGCATTTTGTGCCAAAGAACAATTTCCAGCCTGTCCTGGATCAGGTGATTATGAATAATTCATACAGAACTGCAGTGAGCAAAGTGACTACATTCAGTCAGTAGCTGGCTGTTCCTGGGCCAGGGTGAAATTAAATCACAGGCCTAGTCTGTTAGGTGCTGCCCACAGCTCATTGATCACAGGTTTCTAATCCAGACTCCAGTCCAAGAATAGCAAAAACAAACTGGGTTTGGGATGTTGGGCACGTGCTGTGTTGGGAAAACCAGAGCTACCTTCAGTTAGAGACAGAATGGCTAAAATGCTGAGTGATAGGTTATCTCAAACTGTGTCAAGAGACACTCATTGCCATAATACATGAGCATGCGGGGTATTCCTGTTGGGGGCTCATTTCATGGCTAAATCGCAAGGGCTCCATACCAAAGAACTTTCTTTCCATTCCCACACCAAGGTCTCCTTTTGCAGGGAGGACACAGATCTGTAAGACTGGCCTTTATTTAGTTGATGTTTTTTGTGAAATCCTCAGAGATGGAATAATAGTTTCTGCTCTCCAGGATCAGGCATGATCTAGAGGAAGAGAGACTTCACCACACCATGAGCAGATTCTTCTGTAACTGGCAGCCCCAGCTCCTCTCACCATCTGCCTATGGTGTCTGTCTGATACAATGCACAGTATATAAATGACATCATTGATGTAAAGGACACCTGATATGTTCATAGGGATATTTTTGCTATAGGCAGCATGTCTGAAAATTGTTTCCACCACTGAAAACTTGTGAAGAAAATTTTAACTTCACTCCAAGTAGTTCCATTTATGGAGAGTTTTCAGATTGGAGGAAACATCCTCTATTACAAATCCCAGACATTACTCATCAACTACATGTATATTACTTTACTGTAAGTTTTGTGGTTGTGTGTGCGCGCATGTGCGTTACACTCTCCCCCCCCCCCCCCCCCCCAAACAGAAAGGACAGGCTAATTCCCATCCCCACTCTGTATCCAATAGCAAAGGAGCTGCTATCAAAGTAGCAGCGTGTTAGTCTGTATTCGCAAAAAGAAAAGGAGTACTCGTGGCACCTTAGAGACTAACAAATTTAATATTGCCTTGTTTTTGCAATAATCTCATTGAAATCAGCACTTTGTTGCCACAGAGCCAGCAGAGGGAGCTCCTACAACCATCACATCAGTGTGTTGTATTTTTTTCAAAATCAGTTGTGAGCAACCGTTGTCTGGGACTCCTTCAGAACACACTGTGTCAAGATATTGATAGGGGGTTCTGTTTCCCACATTCTCGCTTTTCGGTAATAGTAAAGCATTACATTTTACTTTATCCTAATACTGCACTTTGCAAATTTTATATTAAGAATTTGAGGATTCTTTCCATAGTTTCTGCTTATGATTTTCACTATTGTGTGATTGCTTTGTTCTAATTCTCAATTACTCAGATATGATTAACATTTTATCACCATGGTTAAAGTTGACCTGCAAAAGGTAAAAAATGTTTTTGTGTATTTTTTGGGGGGGGCTGGTTTGAATCAGAAATATTAACATTAGTTTTCCCTGGTTTTGCTGGCTCATTAGAGATTTCAAATGTACATTAAGAAATATCTCCGATTATTGAAGAGAAACAATTTTGAATCGAATCCTCAGCACAGACATTTTTTAATAATTTCCCCAGGTATCTGAGTTAAATAGGTGAAAAAAATTATTAAAAATCCTCTTTACAAAGGCTCAGCTTTGTCTCTTGTGAGGTCATAATTCTACTAGCTCTCTAGTCATCCACAGATTTCTCAGGATAGAGAAGACCTGAATTTTTAATGTAAAAGCAATCAAAAAAACAATCATAAAAACACTTTTCAGGCATTCTTCACATATAAAAAAAGAAAAAAAGAGGAAATTTGTATTTACGGAAACATATCTGACTGCTTAGGAGCACACATCCAAGGCACCAATAAAATTTCTGGCTTTACAGAATATTGCACACAAATCTTTTCTGTAGGTTGGTTCAAAAACTAGCAAAATCCTCAGAATAGCCAAAAAATTTAAACCAAAAAAAAACCATCCACACTATTCCAATGACAGGTTTCAGAGTAGCAGCCGTGTTGATCTGCATTCACAAAAAGAAAAGGAGTACTTGTGGCACCTTAGAGGCTAACAAATTTATTTGAGCATAAGCTTTTGTGAGCTACAGCTCACTTCACCGGATTTCCACTGAATGCATCCAATGAAGTGAGCTGTAGCTCACGAAAGCTTATGCTCAAATAAATTTGTTAGTCTCTAAAGGTGCCACAAGTACTCCTTTACTATTCCAGTGGTTTCCACTATTTCCTTCTGAATGGTTAGATCTGTTAATTACAAAGCAAGTTGGAGACAAATGTTTTGTTGCGTGAAGTTTGTCCAGTCAGGACTGGACAAACAAATCCAGATTTTACTGCTGATGTTGCAAGGCTGGAGGTGGATGCATTGATAGGTAAAATACCAAGTTCACCAGGCGTACAGACTAGTTTCTTGTTTGTGCAAGCAGCAATTTGGCAGTTCTTCTGGCCTCACTCATTGCAATCATTTAGCTTGGCTGTATTTCCTCCATACATAAAAGTCACAATATTTGTGAAGAGATATTCCAACAAGATCTGTGTGAATAACCCAGTATGCATGCACAAGCACTTAAAATGTACAGGCCAAAAGTCTAACACAAACCACACCATGAAAGCAACCTCAAAAAGCAAGCCTTGCCAATGAAATGCAGAGCTGAGCATAGCAGGAAGTCTCCCTCCCAGAGCTTCCTGCTACTCTTCATTGAGTATCTCACCTCTCTCTACTGTATTAATTGGTGTGAATTACCCTTTGTTTTAAAAGGGTTTCTGAATTTGGCAACTGGAGGAGTAATTCTTTTCTTTCAGGATTCATTTGTTAATAATTGTGAAGCAAATTGGAAGTTTTGCACCATGTGATCTGGGGAAAACACCACATTACATTTGAAGGCTTGCTATTGGACTGTAGGATTTAAAGCCCACCCTCTATGACAGGTCTTAAATTGAAAATCATTCCAGGTTCTATTGATAGCTCCTTAGTTTCCAATCCCTCTTGACTGAAGTAGTCTCCATACTGCTCACCCACAACAAGCCCTTTGAGATTCTGGTTCTACAAAAGAACCTAGCACTTTCAAGTCCCTGTTCAGTTGCCTGCAACTTGCTGTTTATACAAAGTGCTAATCAAGGGTGCTGGAACAATTTTTATAGTGGGAGTGATGAGAGCCATTGAACCAAACTATAAATCCTATATATAAAGGAAATCACTTCAAGCCGGGTGGCGGCAGCACCCCTAGCACTCCTAATTCCAGCACCTATGCTGCTAATCTATTTACATGTACAGCCCAGTACCACAGTTAAGTCTGCACTACACTAGGGAAATTATGGGAAAGTTTTCCAGGATTGCTAATACATGTTTAGCTCTATGCTTAAGCAATGATGGGAGCCCATGGGCCACTGGCTTCTATCAGCAATTTAAATGTTCATCTAAACTTGCTCAGAGGAAATATAATTGACAGTGCTTAAAATCACTAGCAGGCCAGCTACATTAGGGCTCCCAACATTACTGACACCAGCAGAGCTGAACAAGCATTAACAGCGGAAAATTTCTACAGAATTCCCCCAGCGTAGACAAGGGTTTAAATGGTTATAGAGACCCTTCACAGGTCTTAACTGACCTCTTGCCATGTTTCCTACCTAGATGATCTACCACTACTGCGATATTCCTCACCACATTCTTAGCGCACTTACTGGGAGAATCTTCATCCTTCTGTTTGGAAGGCAGGCCCCACAGAAATAATTTCTGTTCAATATTTAACTGCAATTTCTTCTTTATTATTTAAATACTGAAGCCAACTATTGACAAAAGCAGCACCAACACAGTGTTTAGAAACCCCGGTGACAGCTTTTATTGGACTGCCCAGAAGATTCTTTGCTCGACAGAATTGCACTGCACAGAGCTACTGCTTTCTTGTCAAGCACTTCAACTAGCTAGAATTTCAGTATAACCCGAGAACAAGAGAAGATGCAAAAGTGTCTGAAAAGAAATGATCAAGAGGCCAGCCAGAGTCATGGAACAGCACTGTTCCTATGTGCTTGTTCTTCAGTATTTGAGGAAGGACATGTGTTGAGAGGCTACTCAAGGCAGGCTTCCCTGGAAGTGGGAGCCAAGTAACTACACTGGTACATTTAGCATGGACATTTCACATCATAAAGGTTTACCTACAAAAGTAGCTTTATTTAGGTGACATGCCAGCAATTTTCACTCTTACTCTGTTAAAATCTATGTTGCAAAAGTATCGAATACATAAAGGACAGAGTTAAGGTGAAACACATGGCATTTCTGATTTTTGCAGCGCTTAACCATACAACTTTGACAGTCTCTTAATATAGGATTGGGTTTTAAATAGTCTCCTATTTTTACCAAAAAAATATAGAAAAATACATAAGGAGCTACACTAAGACTTTGAAGCTCTTCTGGCTGCCAGATTTGACAACATCATGAAATTTCCAGCCAATTTATTTAGTTAGTTAGATTCCACCAGGACACTTTTTCCCCTTGCTCCTCAAGAGGTATGCAGGAGAAAGTCCCACTACTACAAACTTTAGGAGCTGTGCAATTAAGATTCATCACAATAGGGCTGATTTCTGGATGCAGTCGCCAGTAGTAACCTCTTTATATCTTTCAAAGTCCATAGGATTGTGCCAGTGACTAAGGTCCTGCACTCATTACAATGTGCTCAGCAGCCCTCCCTATTACTTCAAGGGCAAATGAAAACAAGGCAGAGTGAGGGAAGGGGATCAGTGATGCTCCACTTACGGATGTGGTTTCATTTCTATGTAGTTCTTGGGAATGAAGCCATCCTTCCCATTGAGTTCTGCCTTGTACCAGTTCTGATCACATTCTTCATTCAAAACCTACAGGAAACAAAAACAAAGAAACCATTTACCATATTTTAGTTTATAGCAGGACAGACAGAAATGTGCTTAGGAAACCAGGGTGCTCTTATGATAGACATCTGCTATTCTGTTCCAATGCACCCCATGCACTTTGAAAGCTATAGCAGGCAGGGTGAAGGAAAAAAGTCACTTGAAATCATCTGAAACTTCAATGTTGAAGTTGGGTGGTTTAGTAGGAAAGTCATAGGCTATGGCTACACTACAGCTTAAGTAAACATAAGTTATATCGCTCGGGGTGTGAATTAACCACCTCTCTGTGACATAACTTATGCTGATTTAATCGCCAGAGTGGACAGTGTTATGTCAGCAGGAGAGTTACTCTCACAGACATAGCTGCCACTAATCGGTGGGGGTGGATTAAGTCAACGAGAGAGCTCTCTCTCATCGTCTTAGAGCGGCTACACTAGACAGCTTACAGAGGCTCAGCTGCATCGGTGCAGCTG
Organism: Chelonia mydas; assembly: GCF_015237465.2. Taxonomy (NCBI): domain Eukaryota; kingdom Metazoa; phylum Chordata; order Testudines; family Cheloniidae; genus Chelonia; species Chelonia mydas. The sequence continues at coordinate 14,754,012 of NC_051254.2, forward strand.
CACCACTGTATGATCTCTAGTGTAGCCAGAGCCATAGTCTGTAGGTTCTATATTTACCCTCAGCAACTTCTCTAGATCAAGTTCAGTTTATAAATCCAGAGAGTATTTGGTTAATTGCCACCACTGCAAATTCAACCTGAGATCTGAGAAACAAGTTGTATTCTGTCTTTTACCACCAGTAATAGTTATTCATTCAGAATTTACTTGGCAATTCTGATGATAGTCTCTCTCTCCTGTGGTTGTACTGGATCAACAGGGTTTTAAGTAGTGCTTATATTAGAGAATTTTTTTGAAAATTCCCTAATGGTAGCACTGTTGGGAGCCCAACTGTAAACAAAACTGGCACCTTCAGGTGTTTTTACCATTAACGAAACCCCGATCAACAGGGAGCAGCAGTGGTGAATTTTTTTGGTAAAGTTCCCTAGTGTAGACAAGGTGTACATCAATAAAGTGAGTCAACGGAACTCTGGCACTTTTCAAACAGATGTAGGAACATGAAGGTTCCAATGTTTAATATGCACTTTTCTGACTATGACGACACTTTAAAATGAGTACAAGACCAGAAAGTCATAAGGGATGAGGCTGTATTAATGAAGGACAGTAGAGAGCACCAGGGACACTGTGTGTTTTAAGTGCCTTTACTCCCAAACACTTTGGATCCCCATTGTTTCTTGTTTAATTTATTTCAAAGGGATTTGATGGATAAGGCAGGAAGGAGTAAAACCTAGGCACTTAGGTTGAAAGTTGCTTTTTCCCACAGGGTAAGAAATCTCCACAGGACAAAGTCCAACTGCATTAGTATTTGACAGCACATTTACCAGCACCAACATATATTTTTATATATATATATAAAAAAAGGAGAGAAAGTGTGTGTGTGTACGTATGTACGTACACTATTAGGCTCTAAATGTGTGAAATGTATGAAAAAATAAGGTATACTGGTGCACCCACAAAGCAGTTACACAGTTCACAAGTTACATCTGTGTTGATTTACAGCCATCTCTATAATGGAGAAATCCTCTCAGGAAAAACCTGTTTTCACTAGCAATTATTTCCACTTCAGATGTTTTGGCCATCTAATCACTTTTTTTTTTTTTTTTTTTTTTGAGGGGTGGGAGGAAAAAGGGGGAAGCAGAATTACACAAAGCAAAGCTATTAGCACGTGCCTCAGCAAGGCCCTTGTAGCTGATGACTGTGTGGCATTTTAATATCATAACCTATGCAACTCCAATAGCTAGATCTGGATAAGAAGGAAACCCCACTCTGAATTAAACTGGGCCCTAATAAAGCAGACAACAGTAAAATCTGAATAACTGACTGATTTTAGCAAATGAGTAACAGTTCTCTAATAATAATGGATGATCATCTAACGGCCATTTCTTCCTTACTGCCAACACTACAACATAGACCAAACTACTCATTAGATAGGCATTGAGCAGCCATGGAATGTCCACCCTCTCCAAGAGTATCACAGAAAGGGTTGTCCTTTCTATGACGCAGACTCAAGAAGAATAAGAAATAACACGAAAGTGCATTCAAACAATTTAATTTTAAAGGATCTTTCTTTGGACTGCCTTTTGTGCAGCTACTCCTTTGTTTTGCAAGTATTGTTTTAGTGTTTGTTAGGCTCCAGTTGCTATATATCTTGGCAGTCATCAGCAGGCTGACTTGCAGCATGTTTGCATTTAATTATATTGGTGTATTTGATAGTGTTCTGCATATGCTGAATGCCATGAGTGAATATTTACTTTGTGGGAATGTGCCGTTTCTTTTTTTTTTTTTACACCATAGAATCTATGACACAGATCGCACCTTTGAGAAGTTCTTGCATTAAGATCCCCTTATGCTGGATTTTTTTGAAGTTTTATAGTGTGTAACTGAGGGAACATAACTGACTCCTCTTCCCTCCTCTAGAATAAAAGTGAAGACTTATAGGTGGATCATAGCTCAGTAGTAAGAAATACATCCAAAACTGTAAGGATTCATTAAAAATTATTTGAAATTCTAATACTCAAACATACATGATTTAAATGAGCTTGATCTTGGCTCTAGAGATATGCTTAGATATGGAGATCCAAATTCTATATGCCTGTGAGTACTCATTAACATTTGGCCCAGAGCCAAATGCCAGGATGGGGTCATTGCTGAGGGATGCATTAGTGATAGCAATCAAAGGACACTGGTCTTTGGCTTCTCAAGGATGGGAGAGCTGTCGATCCTCGATGCAATTATATGACTCCAAAGGCCATGAGATGCAATTTAAAAAAAACAAAAACAAAAAAAACCCAAGCAGGAGTTACATAAAGGAATATTTTTAAAATGGCGGCAGTGGAACTGTCAAAGAGAGCCAGAAGCCACATAATTAGTTCAACGGATAACAGCTCTTTTAGTAGGTCCAATTTATCCCACAATTCTGCAGCCATGGACTGTAACCCTTACTGCAGAAGCATGCTGCAAAATTTCAGCTTTTATCTAAAAAAACTCCACACTTTTAATATTCATGGAAGTGAACACAACAATAAAAATGTGAACTGAGTAAACTAAAGCAGCGTTGTCTCTCCTGAGACTGCAGACAGCCTGAAACAACAGCTCTGAGGAGTAAGGACAGGCCCAATCTCAATGGGGGTGAACTTTGAAACCAAATGGTAAAGCGTCAGTTACCTATTTTGCTGCTGAAAATTTTCAGAGAAAAATCTGACAAACCTACATATCCCATAATCCCAAGCATTATTTTTATATCCCATTTATTTTAAAAAAAGAAATCTTAATTTTTTAAAATTTCACTAAAGCTGCCACAAATTTTTCAGACTGTTTCACCAGAATGCTGTAAAGTACAGTAACAGTGCTTCCCAACCTCAACCAATTGTACAAACTAATAATCTGAAGGGCATAGAGAAAGAGCTAAATCCTCCAAATGAAAGTGTTAAACCAAATTTTGTAAGCTTTGCTGTTCTAGATGAAGGTGTTTTGGGGAGCCTACAGAAATGTGGAAGCCCTGTAATCCTCACTGAAATGCATTGAGCATTCCTGCTCTCTGATTAAACATGAACTTGAGTTTCTTTTGCAGCCAAATCCCAAATCTGCTATTGATGTCAAATGAGAAATTAAAAACTGTGTTCCTTTTACATGGAGCATTTGTGCATGAGAGGAAGGAGGAGGAGGGATATTTTTAGCCATTATATTTAAATACAAATATTGCCATGTGATGGTCTCAGTCTGTAGTCAGCCCTGTGTTACAGTAATAGTGGTTCAAATACTACCTGTCAGTTTCCTAGTTCCATAATAGATCACTTATCAGCAAAAGCCCATCTGTGCCCATGGAAACCAAGACAATGCATTGCTGAAAGGCTGCTCAGCAAGGCAGCTTTGATGAAGTTTTTGCTGCAACAGCTTGAGGAAAATATTCAAGATATTCCCAGTCCTACACCCCGTGAATATTTCCAATAATTTAAGAAACTGTAGAAAGGAACCTGTGATACTTTGTAGCCCAAAGCAACACCCTGGCACCCCATATTCACCACTGTTATGTAATCACAACAAATCTTGTACAAAATATGTCATGTGAGGGGTCAAGGGAAAAGTTATGGTTTGCTGAATATGATTATCCTATTTGTATGCATGTATCATTTTATCTGATGTTATGAATATTGACTATATACCTGCATTTCAAATGTGTTTGCTCCTGTTGTAACTCCCACACAAGGTATATATCCAGTCTAGCCAGCACATTGTGAATGGACTATTCAGGTTGATGGCCCATCAATGAACACAATGGGCTATGGAAGAAGCTTATCCCCACCTTGATCATCATACATATTGTAAGGAGAGTGATCACTTTAGATAAGCTATAACCAACAGGAGAGTGGGTTGGGGGGGGGGGAGAAAACCTGGATTTGTGCTGGAAATGGCCCAACTTGATCATCATACACATTGTAAGGAGAGTGATCACTTTAGATAAGCTATTACCAGCAGGAGAGCGGGGGGGGGGGGGGGGGGGGGGGGGAACCTTTTGTAGTGGTAAACACCCATTTTTTCATGGTTTGTATGTATAAGAACATCTTCTGTATTTTCCACAGTATGCATCCGATGAAGTGAGCTGTAGCTCACAAAAGCTTATGCTCAAATAAATTGGTTAGTATCTAAGGTTCCACAAGTACTCCTTTTCTTTTTGCGAATACAGACTAACACGGCTATTACTCTGAAACCCCACCTGATGGACTTTCCTGTGGATATTCTAGCCAGAATATGGGTAATGGCCCCTGGTATGACTCATCGAAGCATGCACGGGCATGTGACTAGCTCATCTGACACTGGACTCCATCTTGTGCCTGTACTTTTCCACTAACTGTGCTGGGGCTTTGTTTGGGACAATGAAGTTCCCCCCACAGGGCAGAAGCTATAAAAGGGGGAAGTGACATCACTTGGCCTCATTCCCCCCACAACTCAACACCTGGAAACACCTCAAGAACAAAGACTGATCTGGCGAGGTGGTCCCAGGTGGGAAAGGAGGAATTCCAGCCTGTATATGGAAAATTGGTGGACTGTTTGTACCATCAGGGTGAGACACTGCTTGATTCAAATCCTGTCTAGTTCATAGACCTTAGATTGCAGTTTTGTTTTATTTCTTAGGTAATCTACTTTGATCTGTACATTTATTATTAATCACTTAAAATCTATCTTTTTGTAGTTAATCTGTTTTATATTTCACCTAAAAACAGTGTGGTTTGAGTTAAGTGCATGAAAAAAAAAAATCTTAGATCAGTTAACAAAAACCTGCATGTCTTCTCCACATTGAGGGAGGAGCAGACTGGGTAATAAACTTACACGGGTCAGGCTTTTAAGCAGGGCACGGTGGTATAGCTCTGGGGTCCTATGCTGGGGAGCTATGGGGAGTTGGTTGGCGTCTTCTCTATTGCTGGTTCATGAATGGCTGGCAAAAAGGTGTCCCTGCCTGTAATTGGTTGTGTGAGTGCAGGACCTGGAGGGGTCTGCAGCTTGTCACAGCATCACAGTGTGAGAGGGAGCCCAGGTTGGGAAGATTAACGGTTCAGTGGTACCAGAGTTCCAGGTTGCATCACAGAATGTTTCTGCCAAATTGAACATTAGCCTCTTCCTGACAGTTTCAAAACACAAGCTATATGTTTTGAGATGCCTGCAGAAACTGTGAATGGGAGAACTACAACCAAATCTCTAGCAACTGTAAAAATTGGAACCATCTTAATTTCCAGACTGTCACCCACATTCAAATATGCTGGTTGGGGGTGGGGATGCCCACAAATGTGACTATTAGAGTACAACTGCAATTTTAGCCATATTGGGGTGGCTTGTACTGATATACAAAGTGGTGGTGGAGAAGTGTGTTGAGAATGTTTTCGTAGCTAGGTGCCATAAATGTGAAAAAAAGATACCACAAATTGCCAGCCCATTCTATTAAATTAACTGCTGTTAAAATAATGTTGGCCGCAACAGGGTGAAAAACCACATCAAGGTTGATCAGTAGGCTCAGGACAAAGCTGTTTATGTACCGAATGTTTTCTGCTTTATGTATAGCTTGAGAACTGTATGTTGACTCCATGACTCACTCTTGTGGCAGTGCCTCTCTTAGAGGTAGCTCTGCAAAGTGACAGGGACTCCATGGAAGAAGACAGCAGCTGCAACTTGAACTTCATAATGCACAGTCTTGCAGTATATTGTATTTTTGGTCTATAAAAAGACAGCCCTATGTACTCCACAATTCCATAAGTGTAGAACTTACCCAAAATCCTCCCTAGCTGTAGCTTTTTACTTTAGTATCTAAGCTTCCTTAAAGAAAGTTAAATGCCTGAGAAGAAAATCTTCCAAACATTAACTGAATACAATCACTTCCTGAATCTGCAGACAGCCTGAAACAATTCTGAATGTTACGAACTGCGTAGTTCATCATAATGAACTTTGTTACCTCATGAAAATTCCAGTGTCATCATTAACTATTGATAGCTAGAATTTCTATCCAGTTAGAGCCTCTTAGGTGCTGGAAATCCCAGGGCAATCCCTTGCCTAACTTCTAAAACCCTTAGCTTCCCCTGTCAACTTCTATTACAGCATTATGAATTTTCAATACAACATTCTGCAGCATACTGAACATTAGTTTAGAGAGAGGATAAAATTTAACATAGCTCAGGGAACATTTATTGATTATAGCATTCATTTTCATATTCAATTAACCTCATTTTAAAATTTCTTTCTAATTGCCATGGTGTCCCCAGACTGCTGCACTGGAGTTCCACAAAATACAAGACTCTTGCAGCAGAGTGGCGCCTTACCCCTGATGTACCCCTCTTACCTCCTCATGTCCTCTTTGTGCAAATTAAGACAGAAAAAGCAACTGAACAGCTCTTAAATATAGCCTTGATAATCAGCTGCTGATGTGGTTTCCCGCATTTACAATGATGGGTTGGCTTAATTACAATGAAAACAATGCAGCATTTTGAGAACTCTTCCCTCAAGTCTCAGGCATCCAAGGAAAGCCCACAGAGCTACACAACTAGAGAATGAGAATTCTCTCAAACTCAGAAAAGCAAGCAATTGTTACAAACAATCCCAGCAAGGCACAGAATGTTTTACCCAAACTACATCCTTATGTGGAACAGTGGCTAGGAGGGAATTGTCAGCTGACTCCTGGCTGACATCAAAAAGCACTAAGAGGCTCCAGAGACAGCCAGGTCCAGCCCTCCTCAGGAGACTGACTTGATAAAGGGCCTTTAAAAACAAAACAAAACCAGCAAAGAAGGATGATGGGATTAAAAAGGGATGGCCCCTATTCCAAAAAAAACTGGATCAAATTAGCCCAAATGCAAGCAAGCACAATTACCAATGACTTCAATGTAAACTGAATCAGATTACAACAGCGTTGAATCTGGTCCACTGTGTTTAATTCCAAAGAAGAAAGCAATTGTGTAATTTAGCACCACAGAATACTAAGGCCTTGTCTACACTGCCATTTAACAGCGCTGCAACTTTCTCACTCAGGGGTGTGAAAAAACATACCCCTGAGCACTGTCAAGTTTCAGCGCTGTAAAGTGGCAGTGAGACAGTGCACCAGTGCTGGGAGCTACTCCCCTCACGGTGGCAGGTTTTTTTAGGAATAGCAGTAAGAGGACATAGCGCAGAAGGGTGTGTTAAGGAAACAGCACCTTATAGCACAGGTTTCAGAGTAACAGCCGTGTTAGTCTGTCTTCGCAAAAAGAAAAGGAGTACTTGTGGCACCTTAAAGACTAACCAATTTATTTGAGCATAAGCTTTCGTGAGCTACAATGAAGTGAGCTGTAGCTCATGAAAGCTTATGCTCAAATAAATTGGTTAGTCTCTAAGGTGCCACAAGTACTCCTTTTCTTATAGCACAGGGTAACCTGTACATCAAAATAGCCAGCATTCCAATACGAGCAAGACAAATCAGGCTATAAACCACAAAGCAAGTTCCCCTTCTCTTGGTTTATGCCCACCATGTCATAATTTCACTGCATTTAATTCTAACTACACCAGGTCAAATGTTAGACATTAAAGAATACACTTAAACACCTGAGAAGAGAAGACTGGTTCAGGAATACCCAACTTTCTAAATTTCGCATTTTTTGGCTTTTCTTTGCATCTCAAACAATTTATCCTCACCACACCCCCTGTGTGCGTGCGTGCATGAGGGGGAAAGATAGGGCAATATCTCCATTTTACAGACCAGAAGCTGATGCACTGAGCTTGGACACAGTTGCGTAACAAGAAGAACTATAGGTTTCAGAGTAGCAGCCGTGTTAGTCTGTATCCGCAAAAAGAAAAGGAGTACTTGTAGCACCTTAGAGACTAACCAATTTAGTATCTGTTATTGTTAGCAGAGCAACATCCAGACAAATGCAGAGGCTGTGAAAAATGCAGACCATCAAATGAAGGCTTGAAACAGCCATCAGATAATGAGTGTAAATACATTTCCTATAAAGCCGCAGTCAACAATCAAGTAGCATAGCTTAACATCTCAACAACTCATGTAATCTGATATGAAAAAGGTTCAAACGTTTGTCATTTTCCACCCCAGATTTCCTGTTGCCTATACCTCTGTATAAATACTTTCCCCATCCTCATTCCTTAAAAAAAAAATAAAAATAAAAATAAAATAAAAAATCAGGCCCATGCAAAAGTAGCTAACAAGAGGGGCTCACATAACAACCAATCTGAAAAGTGGGCACGGGTAGCCCTGTACTTCAATGCTTCTTTCTATTGGAAGGTTTGGCCGAAGTCTTGACTTATTACTTCAACATGGCATACATATTGTTGGGTTCTCATATTGACACCATTCACTGCAGCAAGAGCCAGGAAGTTTAAACACAACTAGAGCCAAGGAGAACTGGTTTTGTCGTGAACATTCTGAAATACTTTTGATTATACTGTGTTATCCCTGGACATTTTCCTCTCTCCTCAGAAGGTAACTAGCTGTTTCTCTCAGTCTCTGAAGGAGGGCACTATATTGGTCAGCAGTGAAATATAAAACAAAGCTGAAAGTTACCATAAACTTCCACTGTTCTGTATGTCACAGAAACCAGCTGTGCCAGGACCCATGATTCTCTCTTCACACTGCCTAAAAAGGACAAAGGCTCTCCCCGTGTGGGTCACACCAATTCATACCTATCACTACAGTATCATGCTGCAGGAATGCTTACAGATATGCTAAAATAATATCCCAAAACATCAAAGAAATGATGAGAGGGAAAGACAGCTTTGTAACGGATACCCTTTCTAACACGCAAGTTAGAGACAAGTTGCAAGTACCATTCCATCTGTGACAGTGTGCTAAGCAGGAAACTGTTTAGCCAACCCCTCTGTCACTCCAGCTCCAATTATGGGAGGTGAATTGGAGCTGGGTAGATCACCTAGCCCTGACTGGGGAAGCTGGAACAGCTGCTGCCTCATCAGGCTGGGGCTGGATAAGAGCCCCAGTGGGAGGAAGCCAGGGAGAGGAGCTGGAAAGAGGGAAGCTGCACTAGAAGAAAGGCAGTGAGGGGAAGCAGAGACAGATAGCTTGCCCCCTCTTGCCTGCCGGTGGATTGTAAGCAGGGGACTGTGTATGGTGGAAACGTGGTGGGAGCACAGCCTGTAAATAAAAGCACCAGGTGAGCACTGCACCAAAAGGTCCCTGTGTGACTTTCTCAGCCCAGCAGGAGCAGGAGCCAGGAGGGCCCTGCAGGGACCCCGTTACAGCATCATTTAAATTGCAAAACTCTGGACAGAAACAGAGTAAGAATTATGGTGGACAGGAAACCTACAGCACGGTGCCTAAACATTAGGTAGTATAAGAAATGCAGTAAGAGTGGAAGAATCACAATCAGGAACATGTCAGGCAATCAGTGCTCAAGGTCCAGTTTAAAACTGCCTTTGTTTTTAAAATCCTACATGAATTTGCCCAAGCTAACCTCCCAAACTTTCCTACTATGCCCCTCCCTAGCACCAGCCTTGCAAACCTTCACTGACAGCTGGTGAGAGCCCGCACTTCTCTGTAGTTCCAACCCTCTGGACTATTTTCTGAACTCATCTAAAAAAGATAGATGATTCTCTTTCTCCCCAGCCTACACCTGTTGATTGTTCTCTTTGGCTTTTTTCTATCTGTATTTAGCTTTGTAAAGCAAACACCACCATAAAAGCCACTATACAAAATCAAGTTGTATAGCAGTACAAAAGACATACTGAGTAACACTCTACCAGTTTAGCCACAGGCCTCATCTACACTAACTTTTCACTAAAGTTTCCCACTGTTGCTACCATTGACATAGGTAAGCCTAGATCAAGTGCCAACGTTTTTACTGTTGTGTTGTCTAGACTCCCTGTAAAGGGTAGGCACAGTGATAGAAATGTGAGAGATTGCAATAGCTTCATTTATACTACTCCTCTCACTGTGACTAGTGTAGGTGGAGCTAACCACTGATAAGAAATTGTATGGAAAGGCTAGTGGACATGTAGTCAGAGTGAGTGCTAGCAATATAAGTTAAAATGTCAAACTACTAATAGGCCATAATAAGAATAGCTTTATGGAGTTCGAAGTAGTTATAGTCAATACATTTCTCTGGTTGGGCCTCCTTCCACCTGAACGACTCCCAGAAGTACCATTAACATACTGAGGAAATCCAAAAACGAGCTTCAAGACAGGCACCCCAGATAACGTTACCAAGCATAAAAACTCGCCATTTTAGTTCCTATGCTTTTAGGACCAAAGGAGCAATGACTGTTCAGTAGTTCCAGGGTGCAGTAAACACACTGCACTTTCATTACAATCCGATATGTGGTATAAAAAGATCTTTATCATAGATCTAACTCGATAGCTTGGCTCTTATATGTATTAAATCCCATAGCTCTGCTCTCAAGAACAATTTCTTAAAAAGAGGAAGGGGAACAGTGTTTTCCTCCAAGAGATCACAAACTAGTTTATTCTGACTGAAGCCCAGAACCAGCTGCCTTTTATAACTAACTACATCGCTCAGGATGCTATTACGGAAACAGAAGATCTTCCTTAATCTCAAACCCAATCCACATTTAATTGAAGAACATAGCACTTCCCCAGTTTGCTGTTATGCAGAGTGGATTAATTTACTCAGGTCCTGCTTAGATGGCCATTTATCTAACACGTTTCCCTATGCTGAAGTTTCATTAAGTTGACAGACAAATCACCACTGTTTAAGCAGGCCCCCTAAAGAGAAACTATCAATGAAGCAATTAAAAAGAACCATAAATACAAGTTCTTAGAACCTGTAGATACCTCTTCCCTAGTTCCTACTTACTCACTGAAGAGCATGGACAGGCTTCACTGAGTCTGAATACAGTATAGGTCTATCCTAGACCAAGGCTCAAGAGGACTAGACTGAGGGTTAGTCTACACTACGCAGGCTCTGGCAACACAGCATTAGGTATCCCAACAGCAGCACTCCGTTGGCACAGCTGTGTCTGCACTGGGGGTTTTGCTGGCATAGCTATGTCGGCTATAGATAGGCTTGGAAGGATTAGATTTTTATCAATAAATGTCAGTAAATATCGATTTCACTGTGTACACACAAACAGATGAAAAAATATTTCCATTGATAAAAATTTACAGAAAGGCAAAGAAAGAAAAATGCTGCTTGAGAATTTACTAGCCTCAAAATCCAGTGATTTAGACTTTTGAAATAGGCTTGTTACAGTGGACTATCAAATGAATAGCAAAACCAGATATGATTTGCTGATTTAAAAAGGATATTTACTTTGTATATTGACAAGTGATGTTGACAATTTGTGTTTTAACAGTTTACAAAGCTTTAACTTTTTGAATCTCAACATTTCCTATAATTAAACAGTCTGACTTTCCCCCATAATTTCCTGAAATTGTGAAAATTAATATTGATTAAAAAAATTAAAAATGCTTAAAACCCATAATTTTACGTAACTGAAATTTAAGTGAAAAATCTAAAAAAAAAAATGCTTAAAAACAAACTCATTAGTCACAGAAATTATTTTAAAAAAATCAAATTCAAATTTTTTCATACCCCGAACAGACACAGCTATGCTAACAAAACTTCATAGTTTAGACTTGGTCTGACTGTGATGTACCAATCAATTCTATTCACTTAGATGAGATTCACTTAACCGAACATTTAATAAAATCTACAGTCACTTCTGATTCAATCCAACAACACGTGTCAAAATGAGAAGTAGTGTTATCTAGCAGTCAGGGTAAAGTCAGTCCTCCTGGTTCTATTCCCAGATCTGCCACTTACATCATAGTCTTAAAAGCTGCTGTCCCTCCCAGTCTGCTCAAGCTGCCTCCAGCTTTCCGTTTAAGTTTAGGAGCACAGCTATTGAGCACGAAATACACGTTTGCTGTTGTACATTTTTAGAACATTTAGACAAACACAACTCTGACCATAACTTCTCAGAGCAGCCTTTAATGAAATTGCAAGGCCTTTGTAAAAGCTCTTGGCAGAACTTCTGAGGGATGGAGGTTGAAAGTCATTGCCAGAAAATAAAAAAGGGGCTATCAAACACATTCCAGTGAGTGTGTTTTACAGTTCCTTTTAAGTTCATGGAAGAGACTTTGCAGAAGTCTAACAGTGGTCCTGTGGCATTTTGCAAGAATGTGGGATCTTCTCAATTTTGCAATTTCCATTCAGCAAAACTAATCTGTCGCAAGCACCATTACTAAATGATATGTCAGAAATAGGACAGCTGAAAAAAATAGTGGAGGACAGGGACATGATCAGTACATACTAACTGTTGTGACAATTCAAACTCAGAGCTTGCCCTCTTACTACACCACACTACAAATGAAGCAGGTCTGAATTAGGAAAGCTAAAAAACATATCTTGTGGAAGGAAAAAAAAAAACAAAAAAAACATGGTTCACTAGTCACAACAGGGTTGTGATACTAGATTTATAACCCGGGGAGTCCAGTCCTCATTTTGCCCTGAAAAAAACTGGGAAGATTTCACTGATTTACCACATTACTGTTGCTCCTCTTTTATGACCCTAGGATTTAGCATTTGTAGTACTTTACGAACAATGTTCCTCAACATCTCTGTGGTAAATCTCTCCATCTTACAAAATGGAGGAAGAAACAAAGATTAATGATTTTCCCAAAGTCACACAGCAAGTGGAACAGCCAGGATTAGAATTTGGAGTTCCCAACTGCTGGACACACACTCAGTTCACTAAACCACACTATTATTTCATGCACAGAAGTAGTCTTGCAATTAGAGGACAAATGAAACTTGGCTTCCATTTTAGTGAAGAGGAACAGAATGTTATCCTCCAAAGCAAACCACTCCTTCAAAATCTCACCCTTGGTGCCCCAAACCTCTAACGTAACACCCCCAAAAGTCCTCTTCCAAGACTGAAAAGCACAAAGGAATATAGGGACGGAGATACATTTCCTTCTTATTCCAAAGGTGTGATGGACCCAAACTACCTGATACAGGATTGAAACAAAAAGTACATTTCAAATGGATTTACCTAAAATAATCGTTAGCCCTTACACACTTCACTCTCCAGGGAAAAAAAAGACTGTTACTTACCTGTTTCGTAACTGTTGTTTAAAATGTGGATGCACATGTATTCCACTCAGGTGTGCGCGCACCCAGTGCACCAAAGCCAGAGAAATTCACCTGGCAGTACCCATAGGGCTAGCACTCGTGCCCTTTGCCTCTTAGATTGTCCCCTGGCTATACTGACAGATTCCAGGATCAGCACTGATCACACAGTAGACATAGGGGCTCGTGGCCTGTCCATTGATGCTTTACTCACATCCACAGTGGCCTTGGAATCCACAGGGCCCTCCTCATTCCTTTAGCTCCTGATCTTCAACCCACTCTAGATAAGATCACCTAACCAATCTGTGACGCAGCCACCATGCTGCATAGTCAGATGAAGGATGCCACCTCAGCGCAGGTACAGCCTGAGGCCATTGTACAGTGTTGCACAAAGAGTATCCAGTGACTCAGTGTCCTTCGTCCTCCTTGCCACCAGACAATGCCATGGGACCAGATGCTTTCTCTCCAGTGCTAGGGGATTTCTGGGCACATCAAGAACTTTTTACCTAGGGCTGACGCCAACCTTCTATCCAGACTGAAGGTATACAGGAAAACACACAAATTAGTGGCCATTCTCCAGTCCTTGTCCCCAGGGAGAGTAGCTCTCCTGATCAATGAGGCATTTATTGGAAATAGCCAGAACTCTGTGAAACACCCTAGCTTCTGTGGCACCTGTGGCAAAGCATAAGGACAAGCATTACTGCATTACTACATCCCTACTGAGGATTTGAGTGCTTATATGCATCCTGCTCCTAACTTGCTTGCCATGACAGTGACCAATAAAAGATGATGTCATGGGAGGAACAAATCCACGCCCAAGGATAAAGAGGTTCGATCTCATGGGCAGGAATATTTATTTGACCTCCTCCTTACAAATGAGGATCACAAATCAACAGGCATTGATCTCAAAATATAACTTTCAACATTGGGGCTCTGTGGCAAAATTCACAGAGCAGTTGCCTAACGTTTCTAGAGAGGAGATCAACAAATTTGTGATGGAGAATCATCTGGTGGCCAAGCCCTGGACTTCGCCATAACTCTGGCAGCTGTGTCAGCTACAGTGATTACAATGAGAAGGTGATTGCGGTTACAGAATTCAGCAATGGCAACACCTATACAACAGGCTATAGAGGTCCTTCCTTTTGATGGTTGAACACTCTTTTTTGACAAAACAGACGAAACCTTCCATTCATGGTTAAAATACTGACATGCTAAGCATTTGTTCCATGTGATCTGCAGATTCAGGAAGACTTCAATGCACCCAACAGTTCAAACTCAGTTCACATTTTTCATGTTAACTTAAAAAAAAAAGCAGAGAGCTTGAAGCACAATTCTGCAACCCTTAAAATATAAGGGACCCTTATCTAAGGCTCCAAAAATACCCATTTATGCAATCAACTTAATAGTTCTGCTTTCCTGGAACAGCACAGATTTTGCCCAGGAGGTTAGCTGAATGGGGCAGAGAAGTCTCTGGCTGCTCTGAGGGGAAAGGGAAGCAGCAGAATGGTCCAAGTGTTGCTGTGCCTCTAACAGAAAAGAGGGAATATGGTGGATGAGGTAGCAATAATTTGTGAGGGAAGGAGCAGGGAAGCAGAACATCCTAGTTGCTGCTGCTTCTTCAAGAGAAGGAGAAAAAGGAGGAGAACAGAGTACATGAAAGAAAGCTAGGACGCAGATGGTTTCCTGAATGTCTAGGAGGGTGGCAACAGTGACAGAGCCATGCAAAGAGGTAGTGGGAGCCCCAAATTAATTTACTGGTGGATGTGGAGGGGAAGAATAGAGAATTGTTTTTTACTCTTTGGAGGGGATGGAACTGATTAATCAGGGCTCCCACATTCCTCTGGGCTGACAGGCTTAGTCCTTGGGTGAATAAATGTCAAGGCAATTTTTCAAACTCTCTATATAGACAGATGTTCAATTCAGTTCTGTCACATTTCTGAAAATCATGACCTCTAATTGCTGAGATAGGAATAAAAGATATTTCTCAGGTCAGCCAGCCAGGCTGAGCTAAGCCTTAATCCTGATCCTGGAGACAGACACTGAAGGTCTCTACAGCATGAATGGTGAAAACACTGGCCTCACACATAGGACAGCTGCAGAGTTCAGGGCCACTGAGTTTATTATAATAATGGATGGTAGACTGATAAAGCCTTTTTTTTTTTTTTGCTTTATAATCCAAGTGACATGCCTGCCCTTAAGTCCTTAGGCAGGTTTGTTTCTCTAATCACCTCCTCATTGGCCTTATTTACTGTGCCTGCCAATCTACTTGATCATGCATTACAGACCCACACAAATGGAGAAAACTAGGGCTATATGTTGACATGGTAAAAACTAGACTTTATTAATACAATTTGCATGAATAGTGAGACTCCAGTCAATCAGAGAAGAGGGTTTTGATATAGCCATATAATGACGACTGCCGTATCCTTTCAGGTAACATTTACATACACTAGATCTTTTTGAATGTTATACGTTGACGTGTATTTTTTGTCAGTCCCTAGAACACACTGTATGCATGATTACATATGAAAGCAAGAAAAAGCCCACATTTCATTACCTAGAGACAGCTGCCCCAAGTGTTGTCACTAATCAAATTACCCCAGCAGAGAACTCCAAAAATTCTGACCAATGAATTGGAAGATTGCCATTTTTTGTAATCACCAAAACAGGATTTACAGCTTTAGCACTCCATGAACACAGTTATCACAATTTCAGCTATATCCCCTGAACTGCAGAATCTCTCTAAAATCCCCACTTCCAATTAAAGGAAGTAAAAACTGGCTGACATCTCAGTTTTTGATTGAGGCAAGGATGGCAAATAGCAATCTCTTCTTTTTCTTAAATAATCTAAAGGTGATTTTACTTGAGATCCCTGCTGAGTGATATCCATGCACTGAACAAGGATGTAAGAAGTTCCTAAATCAAGAATTAACACTTTGGACAGAGAACCCATGATTCACTATTGCTGTCAAGAAGTGCAGTAGCAACTGTATCTGCACCTTTTGGGACCACTGGAATAGCTTGGGCATTCAGCCGCAAGATTAACAGGAAAACTAATGGAGAGGAACAGGACACAGATGAGCACTGGGAAGAGGACAGATCTTTATTAACCTGACCTAATGCACTAGTAGCAGAGACCCTGAGTAACGAGAAGTAGACTTTAAACCACAATTAACATACTGCAGAAAAAAACCTCACTGCCTCTGTTTTATGCAAAATAAACGTCTGAATAAATGACGTGGCTCTTCTGGCTGCAAAATTTGTCCTGGCTGCTTTAAAAACAAGCAGTACTGCAAATCAGTCATTACTTGCCTCCTGCTTCTTGTAAAACGAACCGCCAAACCTCCTTTTACTAGAATTTGATGGATTACTAAATCCATCATCTGCAGGGGCAGCTCCCTATATCCAGACTGATTGCAGATCATCTCCTACCTCTGGAAGCAAGGCAAGACACCCATTAAAAACTCTTCTGCAGTTTTGTATTGACTACAACATGGGTTCATCACGCTTGTTTAGATTATTTTCTCTTTTTGACAGGCATGATTTTGACCCATTGATTTTTAGTGACACCTGTCACAGATACGGTAATGACCTGAAATATCTTTGGGAGAGCTTACTGTATTAAGTCTATGCACCATTGTGGGCCAGGGATTGTATGTAATTTCATGGGGGAGGATGACCACAGCCCTCCAGAACTAATAAGAGTTGGGAGTGATCAGATAAATTCACTCAGGTTGTAACACTTCCAGAGAGCCACTTGGAGAGGCTTGCATATACTAGTTCAAACTGGATTCTCCAGAAACCAACAGACAAAAAAAGAGTGTAAAGTCAGATTATTTATTGAACAGTCCTAAAATCAGGGCCTCGTTTCTGATCCAGCAAACAGACAGAATCTTTGGCCAAGAGCGGAGGGCCCCCGATCCTTAGGGAAGGGTTGAAAAGACTGACACCTGCCAGAAGCCACCTGCTGGAGATGGGGGTGACCTTAATTTTTTTTTAGTATGTTTTATCTAATGCTTTCATTTCACCTTAATAAATATGGTTGCTTAGAAAGACCTGTGTGGTAAGTCATAATTGCTGGGAATTATGTAGTTCATCACTTTCAAAGAGTAAGCAAAAGTTCAGACATGAGCCTTTTAGGCTATCTGGTGTGTTGGGGATATCACAGTGTACGCAGGGAACTTTGCAGCCTGGAAAAACCCCAGTAAGGAGAGACACACACATGGGTCTCCATCCAAGAGAAGTGACAGCTGAGGAGCCAGGAGCCTAAAAGTAGGTGCCCTTGTGGACCGTGGAGGGAGAATACTGGTGTAGCTGCCTTGAACTGTGATAACACCAAAGAAGACCAAAGACAACGAAACCCCGAATTTGTTAGTCTCAGCCATCCTTTATAACTGCTTGCAGACAAAAAAAAAAAATCATTGGAGAAGTGTCTCCTGCAAACTCCCCTTCGCTCCATCCCATTTCACCCCCACCCTCCAGGAACCCCCAAAATGGAAGAGACATGCTATCACTGGACTAGACCAGATCATGCAATTCTTTAGTCTTTGCGATTTCCCACTACTCATTAAATAAATACTTCATTTATCTAAAAAAGTATATATTAAAACAACACTGACTGCCACATAGCTCTCACAAGCAAAACAACCATCACCACCTAGCGTGAATGCACAATTGAGGCAATATTTTTTGGTAAGGAAACAAACACCAGTTTTGTGTTTCTAAGGGATTATTCTATACAGTGAGAAAAATAATTTAAGTAATTAAACTAATGGGCTGTCCCAGTGACTACAGGAGAACCCTGTTCTGCTGTGGGGAAAACCCAATTATATTCGTACTCTCTTGCTCCCTAGGCCAGCAGCAATAGGATTGTAGTGAGGGCAGACTGTTCAGCTGTGTTGATGAATGGCAACAAATCCTAATTAAAGAATCTCACAACCAGTATGTTCCAGGGAGATAATGATGTGGGATTAACCTAGGCAAGACCATACTATATTGTCTTGTCTTCACTACCATGGGCACGGCCTATGAGAAGTGAGGAGAGAACCAGGAAAAAAAGGAGCGGTAAAAGGAAGGAAAAAAACCTTGTTCTCCCTCCCTCTCACCAAGCCTGTGTGTTAAATGCCACAAGGTTGCGGGGGTTGTCCTAAAATTTAACAGTATTTAATATTTCAGATTACTTGCCTTGTGTTGGCTGCCCTCATACTGCAATAAGGTACCAGGAAAAAGACAAAGGCACTGTTCTCTCAAAAGACACGCCCAAGATTCATTGATCTGGAAGTCTAGCATTATGGTACAATATAATCTCAAATGCCCCATGCATGTGTTCCAATGTAAGTTACAGCAAACTGCACTTTTAAAGCCATCAAGGAACCAGACTCTTACTTCTACCCACAACTACCAAGTGTAGCAGCTGTCAGCTAATCCTCATTTTATCATATTACCTTCCTTACGTACACAGGCCCAATCAAGTGAAAGAGTTTATTTCATAACCTATGTCTGGGATTGTCCAGGAAGAACAGCGCTTCCTTCACAGGTTAGAGACAAAGGCCTCTTGTAAACCTGAGTCCACCTGACAAAGTTTGCACTAGAGAGTGTTTACAGTAAGACATGCTAGTCCAAGGCATACACTAATCCTTTTTTCGGTCACAAATACAAGCACAATAATTTAACTTTCTGCAGTCAGCTAAAGCAAACCCCCCAGTAAAGTCAATGCACTTCTGCACCAGGAATGGAAAAAGAGGGACTGCTTGCTCAAACTTCAGCTAATTTTTCCAAAGCATAGAACGTGTACCTATGTACCTTAAGTACCAGCATGAAACAGGTAAGGAATTGACAAGTCAGTGGATCATGGTCACATTGAAACGAGACCACAGGCTGCTCCACTTTGAAGTCTGCAGGGCCTCAGAATTTTCTTCAAAGATTTGGATGAGGGTTGGTAAATTAAGTAACCATTCTACCCAAAAAACTAATCTGAAATTTCTGGTCTACCATGAACTAGTATTGGCATCTCTCCAAACTGTAAATCTCTACATCACTTATTTTAGATCTAAATTTAACTTTGTCCCACAAGGATCTGATTTTCAGAAGGGGTCATATTTGATATAAATATTCTGAACCCAGAAATTAACATTATAGAAAAATGTTAGTATGTTGAAATGTTAATCTATCCCTTTAACATCCCTTAGCTGTTTGCTGCACCATTTTGGGTGACAATCTTTTAGAACTCAAACGAGTAAACTATGAATCACCCTTACATGGCCTGCTGGATAACTAGAACTTGAATAGGTTTTTCACCTCAAAATAGGAGTTTGTTTGGAAATTGAAGAGGGGAAGTAACTGCTCGCTCCAGGAGCAAACAGCACACCATGCCCCATAATTACCATTTTACACCATTTTTGTTGCTGTTGAAGAAAGGGTTAAATAGAGGGAATTTTCAAATCCAGAAGACTAAATGTAATGAGATCAGAATAATGAGATTACCTGATTCTGCCTCACACACATAGCTAGGATCAGTCCTAATCTCTTCATTTCAAGACAGATGGAAAGCATGAAATCAGAGATAACAGGAAGACAATTTCCTAGAATAGGCAGCTTTTCAAGGTTTACTTCAGAGTAAATCAACATTTTGCTAGATCCTTGCCTATTCTGACCACTTCCAATAGGCTGGTGGAAGCAGGTATCAACAGCACCACACTGTACATTTCTTATTAGTTGTGTCGCAGCAGAACGGGAAATTTCAAATATTGGAGAATGGCAGGGGCACAGGTAGAGATTGTATTCTACTGCAGCTCTACCAGACCTCTTCCTGATGCTTTAATTGGAAACAACCAATAGGAGAAAGACAGACATGACCTCACTTTGCAAAGTTAGAAATTATCTGCTTATCAATTTTCACTACAAAAGTAGACATGCAGTACTAAATTACTGGTGATCACTAGTGAATTTGTATTGGTGGCCAGCAATGATTTAAGACAGTCAGATACAGCAGGTATCAATTGGTTTTCTTGCATGAAGGAGCCATTTTCAGGGTCTTTGCTCAAGGCAAGAAATAAAGAGAATGTGATATGCAACAAACATATCTTTTCCATGTGGAAAAGGCTGAAAGTTTTTTTTCCAGCAAAAATCTCATATAGAATAACCTCAGGATAAAGAGTTAGCCGAGTGATCACTGAAGGTGGCCAACAGACAACTCCCACAATGGAATATATCTGGCTAAGAGTCAGTTATAGAGCACGCTATAATAGAGGAAGGAGAGGTAAAGAAAAGCAAGATATTAAAGCTCTAGCTATAATCACTAGGATGGCATAAGACTAAACAAAATTGTTCAGAGAAACCAGCAGTAAATAAGCACTTAAGCTCATTCACTGCTTATGGACTTAAAACGAATAGGACCAATGGTTGAATTACACTACTGGAAAAAGTTTTAAAGAATGAGTTAACAAGCCATAGCTGCTTCTACGAAAAACCAAGTATTATGTAGGTCAGCAAGAGAGCTATAGCCCACTTTCAATCACAGCTTGTGATGCATGTGACCTTCGTAGTTCACTCTACATTTTAAACTAGTTCTACAGAGGGATGGTGAAAAATTTAAAGAGCCCCACAAGATGTAATCTTTCTGAATGGACTGGTAAATGAACATTGCTTTCACCACCATTTAAACAAATTAGCGATTTACATAGATATGCTTTTAGTCAGCAACTGCACAGTATGTCACAAGACTATCTTGGCTGACAAAGAGCCTGTTCACACTATAGCCATAACCATGATTTTGTAACTGATTGCAGCACAACCACAAGTAACACAATTTGGTTTGTATCCATACAGCAGCTTTTCTGCCATCATAACCATATTTGCATGTCCATACCTGCTCCATAGCCTCAACATGTTTGCATCTGCATTCTAGGCCAGCGATGCTCACATCTCAGTGGTTCAGGAGCCACATTAGCAATCAACATTACCCACACCACCATAGTGTGAATTCATTATTTCATTTACTATTTTATGCATATTATTCTCAGAGCAGAATGACTGACCGAGTATTCTAATTTAGTATTCTTTAACAGTTAATGGTTAAGAACATAGTACAAACATCCTGAATGGTTAATGACTCTAATTGGTTAATTAAACTCACACCGCATTTTAATATCATGTGTTGCAAAGAGCCACTTGAGGCACCTGAGCCTCAGTCTGAGGATCACTGTTCAGGCAGTTATCCCCCACTCCCTCAGTGGGGGAAGACATGCAGAGCAGTAAGTACTGCTCATGAGGTCATGCACTTTGGGATGTTTTACCACAAGGACTGCTGGGAGGAATAAAGGACTGGTCAAAGCAGTTTCATAGTCTTGGTCAGAAGATCCCGTCCACATACTTTGCTAAACTGACTGGAGGAAGATAGCCATGTATCAAGTTAGGCATCTGGCAAAGGCAACCCATTGCTTGCTGTTATTATTTCCAACAGAGTCTTAATGATGCCATGCATGAACAAACCCACATTTAGAGCCAGCCACAGAATCATAGAAATGTAGGACTGGAAGGGACCTGGGAGGAGAGGTAGATATGCTGGAGGGTAGGGATAGGATACAGAGTGACCTAGACAAATTAGAGGATTGGGCCAAAAGAAATCTGATGAGGTTCAACAAGGACAAGTGCAGAGTCCTGCACTTAGACGGAAGAATCCAATGCACTGCTACAGACTAGGGACCGAATGGCTCGGCAGCAGTTCTGCAGAAAAGGACCTAGGGGTTACAGTGGACAAGAAGCTGGATATGAGTCAACAGTGTGCCCTTGTTGCCAAGAAGACCAATGGTATTTTGGGATGTATACGTAGGGGCATTGCCAGCAGACTGAGGGACGTGATCGTTCCCCTCTATTCGACATTGGTGAGGCCTCATCTGGAGTACTGTGTCCAGTTTTGGGCCCCACACTATAAGAAGGATGTGGAAAAATTGGAAAACATCCAGTGGAGGGCAACAAAAATGATTAGGGGACTGGAACACATGACTTATGAGGAGAGGCTGAGGGAACTGGGATTGTTTAGTCTGTAGAAGAGAAGAATGAGGGGGGATTTGATAGCTGCTTTCAACTACCTGAAAGGGGGTTCCAAAGAGGATGGATCTAGACTGTTCTCAGTGGTAACTGATGACAGAAGAAGGAGTAATGGTCTCAAGTTGCAGTAGGGGAGGTTTAGGTTGGATATTAGGAAAAACTTTTTCACTAGGAGGGTGGTGAAACACTGGAATGCATTACCTAGGGAGGTGGTGGAATTTCCTTCCTTAGATATTTTTACGGTCAGGCTTGACAAAGCCCTGGCAGGGATGATTTAGTTGGGGATTGGTCCTGCTTTTAGCAGGGGGTTGGACTAGATGACCTCCTGAGGTTCCTTCCAACCCTGATATTCTATGATTTGTTAGGTTATCTAGTATAGTCCCCTGCGCTAAGGCAGGACGAAGTATTATCTAGACCATCCCTGACAGGTGTTTGTCTGATCTGTTCTTAAAAAAACTCCAAAATGATGGAGATTCCACAACTTCCATAGGTAATTTGTTCCACTATTTAACTACCCTTACAGTTAGGAAGTTTTTCCTAATGTCTAACCTAAATCTTCCTTGCTTTGAGGACAGGACAAGAATTAACACGCTTAGCGGTTAAAGAGAACAATTTATCACGCACTTCTTTATAACAATCTTTTACGTAATTGAAGACAGTTATGTCCCACCGCAGTCTTCTCTCCTCCAGACTAATTAGATTACAAAGAGAATTACAAGTTGTAGTGTGGACAGAGCTCAGGAATGAAATTCATGAAACACTTTTCCTTTCGGTAGCCAGAGTCCTCCTGAAGTAGGACAAGTTCATGCATATTACTAACACAGCTCCTTCTCAGTGTGACATAAGAACTCAGCTTTCCAATGCGTGCTTGTGTGTAATCCATTTAAGACATATTGAAAGTACATGTGCCAGTGAGGAACCTCAGTTATATGTATCAGATCAGAGCTTCTTGTTTTGTTTCCATTCTGTAAGGTAACTGTTCATAGGAGTTGCCTAAAACAGAAATAGACGGGGCATGGGATGCATATTCTATGAAATGTATAAGTGGCTACAACCAGAAAGAAGTTAGAAAGTTAACTGTACACTACCTAAATTAGTATCAGTGGCTTTTCTGCCAAGTTACACTGCATGAGGGAGCAACAAAGGGAATAAAGAAGTGTTCCAATGGGGAAATATTTTTAAAGGACTCAGATGGCATGTTGCTATATTCTTGTGCCAAGGCTTTAACAGATGGGTGGAGCTACAAAGCAGCAAGCCAGTTAGTCACACTTATTTACAGGATTATGCTGGGGACACAGTAACAGTTTGAAATTCAATGAAAGTTCACATACAGTCCATTCTTCCACACATCTCAAGCCCTCGCTAGAGGGTATCATAAGAGCTACACAGCATGTGCTTCATTTTACTTAGCACAGTCAGCCATTTTCACTGGCAACATTCTGCTAACAGAACAAGACCCAGCATGAGGAATACAGACTCTAAAATGTAATTCTTTACCTCCCAATTCTTAAGTTCCAAAACACACTCCAGGAAGAATTCTTAAGTGTTGGAAAATGTCAACAAAGTCAAGGAATAAGACCAAGAAACGGCACAATTAAGGATGCTAGTCAGAAGCCAGGCCTCTATGTATTTTGCAGCTAAAGAACTTACTGCAAAAATCTACCTACAGAACTGTGCTCCAGAATCTAAATCTTTGGCATAAGAAATGTTTCTAGCCCTTATGACTTCAAAGAAAAGCTTGAAAACACAAACTGAGCATATGGTGATGAAGCAGTTCTCTTCCTGAGTCTGCAGAAAGCCTGGAACACAAACTCTGAGATATGAACTGCTCATTTCATCTCAATGAGATTCTTAACTCTCAACCTAAAGAGGACAATTTAATTTCAATATTGGTAACAAAAATCAAGCCAATTTATTTATTCTTCTGATGGTTTAGGGAATCTATGTAGAGTATTTGAATGGTTTGATATTGGCGACTACCTGTATCCTACTCTCTAGAGCTTAATTAAACATATGCACAGACGGCTGGGGTGTGAATTCAGCTTTATGTACAGATGAGACTGCCTCACACGCTTCCCCAATTGCCACAATCTCCAGCTTTCCTCCCCACATGGCTTCCATGATGCAGTTGTGTTGTTGATTCAGATACGCTAAAGGCATTTGTGAGTGGGAGTACAGCATAAATAAATTGTAAAGATCAAAAACAAACATGGTTACTGTAGTATTCCTTTTTAAATATTTCATAAGACAGTTTCCATTTTAAATTTAAAATGAAGCTGTGACAGAAGTTTCTAGTTTGCTACAAGAATGTGCTGGAAAACCCTGAGATCTTGCAGCAGAATTTAAGTCTAGCTTGCTATAAAGTATATAGGGCCTCAGAAGTAGGGAATCGATCTAATCTATATAAAATTATTATACAGGCAGCAGAACACATACATGTAAAATTGTAAGAAAATCACTCCTTTTTCAAGCACATCACTGGGCTGTGATTCCATTCCTGCTGGAGAACCAATAGTGTGTACTGCAAAGCAGACATGCTTCTGTGCATACAGAAGAAAAACATTGGGTAACAGCCACCTCACTATGAACAGCAAAAACCCCACAGCTTCCAAGCAAACACAGGAGGACCCAACCTGTAAAGCATGCACCTTTCTCTGCAGCCTAGAAAACAATACACTTGGATCTGGATTTTCGACCGAGGCCGGAGGAGCGGGAGAAGGAGGGATGGCACAACCACAAAAAAGAAACTGGACGTCCAACAAGGATACTTAAGATTTTAGATTATTCCCTTTAAAACAAAGAAAGGGATGACAGCTAACTGGCCTAAACACACTTCAGGGAAGAAACCAGTAAATGATTTTAAAGGTGCCACGGGAGGAGGAAAGGAAGGACTTTTGACCTCAGGGAATGAGAGGCTTCTTGTGCTGCTACCCTCCCGCTCCAGAGATTTAGGCCTGGTTTATACGATGAAGTTAGGTCAGCATAAGCCACCTTGCATCAACCTACTGATGCACATGTCTACACTCAAGTTTCTCTCTCCCGACATAAGTGTCCTATTACGGCAACGCAGTAAAACCACCTCCCCAAACAGCGATGAACATGGTCGACCTACAGAGGTCAACACAGTGCAAGTTTAAAAACTGCATGGCCTATGTCAACAGTAAAGCTATGTCTACAGTACAAACTTCGGTTAACAAAGTGAGTGTATCACTGGTGCATGTGCACACTTGGCTGCTTGTGTCAGTGGTGTGTGTACACACCAGTAGTGCTTATGTTAATGCAAAGAGCGGTGCACCATGGGTAGGTATCCCAGTGTGTGTCATGCTGCCACCTGGGAAATTTTTGTAACATGCTGTGGGATAGAAATAACTCACTCCGGGATCTCTAGGAACTAGGGTTCAAGTTCCCAACATGCAACTTTCTCCATCCCACAAGGACATCCATATCCCAACACTTTTTTTTTTTTAAATCTCACAAACCCACGAGGCAATGTTCAGAGTCTACCATCTCTTACAGAAGCATGGAACCACATAGCTCCATACTATTCTAATGAATGTTGCAAATACAGAACACACAAATTCTCCAGTATTATCAGAACAATGGGAGACATAAGGATTTCTTTAGAGGACACATTGTTAAGGGACATTGCGAAAAACTATTCAAGGTTGTTGGTGACATTCACAGAGCAGCTTCAGATGACACTGTTTCTGGGCCCAAGAAATGAGTATCACCAACAGGTCTGCATTGCAATGAGACTACATTGCAATGGAGCGCCAAGCAGTAGTTGCAGAACTTTCGAATATGAAAGGCCACATTCCTGGATCTGTGTGCAGAGCTCACCCCAGCCCTCCAGTTCATGGACACCAGAATAAGAGCTTTGTTGAGAACGGAAAAACAAATGGCACTCGCACACTGGAAACTTGCAATGCTGAATTGCTACCAGTCAATGGAAAATCATTTTGAAGTTGGAAAACTCAAAGTGGGGACCACTGTCATGTGAGTGCATAGGGCGAGTTGTGTCCTGTTATGCAGGAACGCGACACTTGGCAATGGTCAGGACATAATGAATGGATTTGCAGCAATAGGGTTCCCTAACTGCAGTGGGCAACAAATGTCAAGCATATACCTATTTTGGTACCAGGCCACCTTGCTATAGAATACGTAATCAGAAAGGGCTATTTTTCTATGGTTGTGCAAGCCTTGGAGGATCACTGGGAATGCTTCACTGATATTAGTGTGGGTTGGTCAGGAAAGGTGCATGATGGTCAGAGCTTTAAGAACTCAGAACTGTTCAGAAAGCTGCAAGCAGCAACTTTCTTTCCTGACCAGTGGACTTCCACTGGCAATGTTGAAGAACTAACAGTGATCACCCCAAGGAAACGACCAGCTCAGCAGATGCAGAATGACAGTTGAACTGCTTTGGTAGATGGAAGGGATGCTTGCAGTGTGTTTACTCACAAGACAGGATCGCAGTGAGAAAAATATCCCAACGGTTACGCAGAACACAAGAGGCAGATATAATGTAGGTAAGGCAAAGGGAGGAAAAGAGTTGCCTCCAGGGTAGAAGAGGAACAGCTGTCTGATGAGTGTTAACAGCCAGACACAGGGGCCATTACAGGAGCCCAGTGTGGAGCTATGCAGATACAGAAGGCTATGAAAGAGCACTTTAGCAGTCAGCCACGTTAACATGCAGTCTTTGTCTGTGCTCTGATCCTGAAGGGCTGTTAGTAATTTTGTAGTGCTTGGTGTACATTTATACATATAACACTGTCTTATAATGAACCTATGAATTATCCTGTTTTGCTGTACGTTTATAGCTATTACACTGGTTTCAGAGTAGCAGCCGTGTTAGTCTGTATTCGCAAAAAGAAAAGGAGGACTAGTGGCACCTTAGAGACTAACCAATTTATTTGAGCATAAGCTTTCATGAGCTACAGCTGAATGCATCCGATGAAGTGAGCTGTAGCTCACAAAAGCTTATGCTCAAATAAATTGGTTAGTCTCTAAGGTGCCACTAGTCCTCCTTTTCTTTTAACTATTACACTGTCTTACAGTGAAACGATGAATATGCAGTACTTGCTGTGTATTTACAAATGACTGGGTGTTTTCTTGAACCTATGAGCTCTGTACACTTACAAGTACTAGGTGGTTTGCATACTGCTATCCAGTACGTGGGGTGAACTAAAAAGAATTTATTTTCAAAAAATATAATTTTATTGACGGACAAAAGCAGTAAACAAACCAATTTGCAAATAAAAAAGGAAAATACAATACAAACTTTTAACAAATTAACTGAACCGAACATTCAATTTAGAAGGACAGAACTGTTTGCGACCTCTCTCAGTGCACAAATGCAGCCCATTTTGGCTACATATACACCAACTGTCTCTCTTGTAGGTCAGGGTATGTGAAGCTGTAGTTGTCCCTACTGTTCCTTGGTGTGCACTGATAATGGTAGTTATGTGACCCCTGAAGCCACGTGGATCATTGGGGGGTGTAGGGAGCTGCCAACATGGAGTTCTCCAGAGACTGCACAGGGTGGTGAGTCCATGGACCTATAGGTCAGTAAGAACCTGCAGCATTTCTGTTTGTTGCTAGAGAAGCCCCACTGTGTCCTGGTGCATCTCCCTTTCCTTTTCCTGATGGGATTCTTGGGTTTCTCTCCTTTTCTCCCATCATCTCTGTCCCTCTCCATGCTGTCTGCCATGTTGGCCTGCCAGGTCCTTTGTTTGTGGTCTGATGCATCAGTGCCTTGCAGGATCTACTTGAACATATTCTCCTTAGTATGCTCCCTTCTCCTTCGCATCAGGTTCAGGTGTTCTGTGGGTGTGGAGGGGGCATCCCTCAAGGCCACAAGGTCAGCAGCTACACATAAAACAGACAGTTGTATCGTATTTACAGTTACAATGGAAAGTGAAAGTTTCAAAACTCCATTCCTTTAGTCTCAAATTTTTTTTTTTTTTTTTAAATAAGAGCGGTTTATTGACACTTCAGCTGTGGAGCGCCTCTACCCAGCCCTAGTCATGGTGAGTATCACACACCAGAGGGTGCAGGGAGAAAAAAGGAGGGTATTAACATTTTCAGTTGCATGAAACAATTCAGTCCCTATTTCCATTGGTACAAGTATAGCACAACAATACAGAGTACTGGCACTATGTTCCAGAGTGGTGGTGATTTTAGCTGCTCTCACTCCTGAGGGTCACAAAAGGCACAGTGGACACAGCTGCAGCTGGCGTTCCAAAGCCACCTGGGTCCATACGCCACTAGGCTGTTTGCTACAATAGAGCCAGCCAAACTCATCATAGAGTGGCATGGGAAAGCGTCCCATCATAGAGGAAGAAATAAGGTGGCCATCTGTAGAAACTCTTGGGAGAGGATTGCAGAGTACCTCCATGAGAGTTTCATTGTGATCTCTCAGGAGGATACAAGGGGTATCCCTATGTAACCTCCCCCCATCCCAACTCAATCATACAGAGGAACAAAAAAAACCAACCAAACAAAAACCTATAGCTACCTCTGTTTGTAGTATCACTACCTCTTCTTGTACGTGTAACAATGAAAAAAGTAGATACCTATATCTTCAGTAACTTGGGATGGCCCTGGTGCCATCTTAAGGGAAAACGTACGCACACACTTACTAGAGGTCCCCTCCCCTGTGTTGGGCTTGCCTGGTGGTATTGGCTAGACTGAGGCAGAGTCTCGAAGAAGTCCTAGCTCATGGCATAGCCAGGTACCTGCCCATGCCTCTCCCCTCTTCCTCACTGTTCACAGTACGGGTCTGCGTCTCTGGCTCCACTGAAGTATCCACAGTGGCCTGAAGGGTGCTGGTGGGCTCTCTGCCATGTATGGCATGCAGCTCATCGTAAAAGAGGTAGGTCTGCGGCTTTGTACCAGTTCAACTGTTGGCCTGCCTGGCCTTGCAGTATGCTTGTCACAGCTCCTTCACTTTCTCGTATCACTGCTGCTGATCCCCTTCATAGATGTCCACATTTCTATAACTGGTCCATACTGTACCCATACAAACCCAGGACATCCAATACCTCCTCTCCACTCCAAGCAGGAGCATGTCTGCAGGAGGTAACTGGCATGATTGGCTGGGCAGCTGCACACAACAAGAGAGAGCCACTAGGTGTGCTCACCAAACCGGGCAGTCAGGGAAAGGCATTTCAAAAATATGCAGGATATTTTGAGGGGGAAAGGGTGGCTGCCAGTCTCTGACACCTAAAGCAGTAGAGTTCACAATTGCGCCCAGAGTGATCACTGCTGGGCATTGGGGGACCGCTGCTGCAGGACTGTTACATGGAGGAGACATGATCCCATTGCACAGTAATAACTCTGCCTATACAGCAGTACTCAGGTGTGAGCTACCTCCAGTGTCAGAATAGTTTTCCCAGTCCCTGTCCTTACCAGGAAGCAGCAAGGGCTAGAATTTCCACATGTGAACCAGGCTGGATTTTTTTTTTTTAAAGTCACAATGGCGGCGGTTTACAGTAAAGGATCTTCTGAATTATGCAATGTGGGGAGAGGTGAGTCGGGCTGAAACTGGTGACACCTACATGCTAAAGCAGATGCCTCTGAAAGTTTCCACTAGGCTAAAGTTCCTCTTTCACTTCTAAGGGTAATAAATAGAACTGGACGTGAACAAATTCTCTATAAAGAAGAAAATGTTTACATGGAATTTTCTTACACTAAGTTAATATTAAAGCAGGCAATTAACATTCAGAGCATCCAACTGATGGAGCCTATAGCAATCATTACAGCTCACTGTTATGGGGGTTGGGGAAAGACAGAAAATAAAATACTTGTATTTAGGTCACTCACCATTAGAAATGGGTAC
This sequence comes from Chelonia mydas, assembly GCF_015237465.2. Classification (NCBI taxonomy): domain Eukaryota; kingdom Metazoa; phylum Chordata; order Testudines; family Cheloniidae; genus Chelonia; species Chelonia mydas. The sequence goes on from NC_051254.2 coordinate 14,783,967, forward strand.
AGAAGGATATGGCATATCCTAGCATATTTTTAAATTAAGAAGAGCATTCTTTCCACAAAGAGACAGACGAGACTGACGGTCTATTCTGGTTTCATACATGTAGTTAATTATACTGTACCTCAACAATTAAAAATGAATTATTTTAAGTCTCACGTTATTGATAGTACCATAAACTTTTTAAAAAAAAAGTTATTTCTTCCTTGGTCCCTAAACTCACTGAAGTGTGTGGGCAAAATCAGAACGTCCTTACATGAACAATGCAGATACGTAGACACTAAACGAGGCCCAGAACCTTAAGTCAGACAGCTGAGGAAACAAATTTTTAATGGAGAAAAAAGATCAGGGCTAACTAAAACCCATCCCAAATTAACAGAACTGTTCCAGGTCAAGAACAAATTAAAACACAAGAATAGAACATTTTATAGCTGCAATGCAATAGCCTGGAAGGGATATCATAATGCAGGTCACTGACACCCCGAAGGCATAGTTTTTGATCACAGACTAATTATAAGCTCCCAAACACCTGATAGGAGCACAGTATTTCCATTGTAAATCTCAGCAACGCTAAACTCTTCTCTACTGGCAGATTCCAATCAGGAGATCAATGGCGTGACCTGTGACCCTCTCTAGGCCTTGGGGAGAGGGCTTCATAATTAATAGCCCCTGCACAAGAAAATAGAAGTTGTAGACCAAGTGTCACATGGACACTTTTACAAATCATTCTCCAAATCTGTGGTGGGGTTATTTTCACAAGATTGAACTCTCAAAATTCCAACAAGCACAAATTCATGCCACTAACTCACTAACATAGGGATTTGGCCATAGAGACATTAGAGATCGATATGACACAACAGGATGCCAGCTGGTCCCAGGTGGTTTATAGCAATATTGCTAATATGCAGCCATAAACCTCCTTGGAAATATAGCTATCCAATTAAGCTGAGTTTCAAACAGCTGTTTGGAAACTGAGCTCTTCAGGCAAGGCTATAAAAGGAAGAAGAGCAGTCCTTCACCTCAGACCTCCATTTAATCAAAGTGATTAAACAGAATGAAGAGTCAAGCCCTAAGCAGAGGGCAGATTATTCCCCTAACTAGTGAGACAACCCAGAGTGGTTTCCAGCAAGTTTCAACCATCTAGGTTTCATGTGGGTTATTTGGCTATGGATCCCCTCAGATTCCTAGGCTACTCACCTCTACAAATGCACTAGTTAAAAATAATGTAGCAACAGCCATTATTATAAACAAAATGTGAAGAGCTCTTTTTTACTCTTCATCATGAAAACTGCATATAAATTCATTTCACCATAGGTTGCACATTCAGGTGTAAACTGTTCCTAGAGCAACCTACAAAACTGGACAGTATGTTAAAGAGCAAAAAGATTAGAATTCAGTTCTTCAGTGCCACCAGACAAAAAATCTGGAGTAGTAGCTATTATACTGAAGACTTTCAGCGCTGTAGATTAATATGTGCAACCTCTTTCGTTTAAGGCCTTTCAGCTTTGAGGGAAGGAAAGATAATTCAACTACTCTCAATACAGACAACAAGTCGAATCATGTAAGTGTTAATGTCCCTTAACTTTGCAGGATGTCTTATTACTATTTATAATGTAAATAGCATCACAGTTGTGTATGGTGCTGTAGAGTGACCGGAAACATGATCCCAACACAAAAAAAAGAGAAGTTTTGCATGACAGTGCAAGAATGGAGGATGGCAAAGGGGAGAGAACGAAGTAAAGTTATGGCGTTGCTGGTTCCTTTTTTTAATATTACTTTTATTGTAATGGATTGAATGAAGGCAACTGCTGGAAAGATTATAGAAAAGAGTGAGCTCTGAGGAAATGTCCACTCCAGGACACAAAATATGGTGAGTTTGTGAGAGGCATGCTTGGCAGTGTTCAAAATTTTTCAAACAAAATTTGGAATGTAACATAACTGAAGAGATTGGATGGCTCAAAGGATCAGTAATGGTAGACAGTGCATTTCCCTTCTGGATCTCTGGTATAAATAAAGCCCAGGTCAGGAACGAACAAACCTAATAACGTTTCTTGTTTTCTTGTGGGGGCCTACATGGAGAGAGTTGAGGGTCTCAGTCCAGTTCCTAAAAGACACAAAAATCTAATCCCTCCAAGCCTATTTATAATCTCTAAATGTTGGTAAATGTTGATTTCAACAAACACATGCAAACGGATGAAAAAAATATTTCCATCGATAAAAGAAGTGTACAGATAGGAAAAGAAAGAAAAATGCTGCTGGAGAAGAGTCCCATCTTAATAATGTATACATAATATATATAATGAATGCTGCATAAAGCATGTATTTACAGCTCTGCTAAAACAGCCAGCTCTGGCATTAGCTGAGCTAGATCTGCAGACAACTATGTGGCATTCATAAAGCTTAGCTTTTGGATTCTCAATGTCAGTCCTTAAATATTGTCGGACCCCTGCTCTCCCACAATTAAAAAAAAATTGAAAAAAAGCTTAAACACAAACATTGACACCTGCTGAAATTATAAAAATAAAAACTGAATTCTGCCGAACCTAATTGTAAATCATAATTTGCATCCTTCTTGGCAGTCTCGGTAGGGAATAAGGACTGAATGGGCTGGGTGAGTAAGTTGTCCCCTCAAGCCTAGAAGTGGTCTTCTCCAGGACGAGGCTAAGGCATACTGGCTTTCTTTTGCAATGGGAGTAAAACTGTTTTGAAAAACAGTTTAGCATTGCATCAGACTGTTTAAACCCAGGTCAACTGGTCAAAATAGAGAGGGCCACTGCATTTACACTGAATTTAAAAACAGTTATCAGCTTAAACATTGTTTGTCCCCTGATCACTATGCCTGGCTAAATCATGTTCTGGCAAAACACAATTTTAGTACCACTAGAGTAGGGGCCTGAGTGGAGCAAAGTATGTGTAGCTGAAGGGGGCAAAGGGAAGCCTGCATTGGTGGTCTGTGCTGTACCTGTTCTACGGCTGTAAGTTTCCAGCTCAGTGTGGCACTTTTCATAAGCACTAAAAAAACAAACAAACAAAAAAAAAACTATATTTAAAAGACAAAAGGAAAAGTTTCAGCTATGTAACATTTACACAGAGATGTTCAGGTACTCTGACCAAACAAGGAAAGTTGATACACATTTGATTTTTTTGCAAGGTGACTATTTGGATGTCAGGTTATGGAAGATATCCATGAGTACTTAAAAATGAGTTTCAGCTATCAGGCCCCATTTCCCCTCTCTGTACTTCTCTGGCTTTTTCTTCCCTATCCATAGCTTTGGTATATGCTTGTCACTCTCTACCGTCCATCTGTTAGTCTTTCACAGAGTGCAGTCAGGATGTGCTTAGACAGTGGTTTCTCCAGCAGCACTATTAAGACCAGATGAAACCGACTGGAACTGCACAATACCAGTTCTGCATGGAAACAAAAGGTACAATCCCGCAAGTCATTTTGTGAGATTTTTCCAGAGAAGCTATGGGGGTGGGAGGAAGAGGATATATAGGATTTCCACAATTCAATGACCAATTTTAACTCCTTTCTGATAAGTGAATTGATTTCCAGTATCAAGGCATATGTCTGGAATTTAACTACCTAGTTAATCAGATCTGAACAGCTATTTTTAGCATCTCTAATCAATAATTCTTTTACTCAATTAGACCATAATCCACAGGTAAACAGCAATAACTGAAAATCAGACTGAAGTTGTTGAAATGCCATTTTCGTATTTATCATGTCCAAGGAGTACAGTTCCCATAAGCATATCGTATCTGAAATCTGACTGTACAGAAGGATAATGGAAAAACCTACTCAACCTCAGCTAGAGTGGCATGGCTAGAATTTGGTGCTGATCATGCAAACCAAAGAGCAGACTAGCTCAGACCACAAGTCATCTGCATTAACCTAGCTGCTATTATTAGTGGAACCTGCTGGGTCATACATAGCTCATGAAGTATTCCCCCTCTCCCCAAACCCCCAGGCACATTTAAACCTGTAATGTTTTGGTACAAGTTAAAGCAAAACATAGCTCAGAAAATTGAAGAAAGTGTAAATTCCAGAGAAAAATTATTTAAATAAGAGGGTTTTACAGAATAACAATATAATTATAGTTCATCTGAACTGAAAGAAATGCTTTCTGCTCTCTGCACAGAGCTCTAGCTGCTGCTGCTATATGAACATGCAGTTCACAATGACACTGTGTGCATGCTGACCTGAATACAGAGAAGCAAACCAAATTCAGCAGGTACAAGCATATATTTTCCCTTCCATATTTTATTTATATAGGTTAGCACTGAACTTCAGGATTATTTATAAAATTATTGCTTGATAGTCTGTTTTCTAGCCAGAGAGGGAGACCCTAAAACTTTGTACTTATTCCAGCTGTTGCCTTAACCTACTCCCCAAGTAGGTCTAAAGATGAATTGATTTGTTCTGCCTTTGAAATGGAAAGAAACATCTCTTGTTCACCCATGCAAATTTAGAGAAAAGTTTTCATAATCTTCAATTAACATTCTTTTCTTTTTTCCTGAGTTTCTTTCACCATTTATGTTTTTAGGATAACTCAAGTAGGATTTCCATTGTGCTATTTATGTCTTAGAAACTATTCACCTAGTAAAAGGAATGCAAGCAGAGGAAAATTATGAACTCTGAAATTAAAATGCAAGTGTCAGATGTATCTACAAACTAAATCAGAATATTACAGGCTAGCTTCCTGATTTAAGATTTTTTAAAGGCTTTATAATTCCAATCACATACAGTTTTGAAGACTGTCAGTACACTTCTTGTGCCCTATTGAAAGAGGTCAGTTGTACCTTTCCATATGTTTAGATTATATCCCATACAAAAATCAGTGGAAAGTTTCTTTCAAATAATTCACTGGAATTGTCTTATCTAGTTGGGCAGTTCCACCAACATAGTAACGAGGTCATGCTACATCAAGCATCAGTCTATTGAGCACCCACTTTCTTCTCCACTTAAGTCATAATCTTGCAAGATGTGACAAGACTGCTTCATGAAGGAACTCAGCACTTTGTGAAATCAAGCCATTAAACATGTAACAGGGCCTGCGACTGAAGCAGAAATGCTTAAATACAGCCAGACAAAAAGGGAGGTTGAAGCTTGGAATGCTATATTGGGATGGTCAGTACTCATTTTAAGTGGAATAGCAGCATTTAAAATAAAATGTGAAACTAGTTATTTCTTTACTCTCCAGATAAAATCTTGAAAGTGCAACTTTCTTTCTCTTCTCTCCTTCCCCCTCCCCCCCAGAAAAGTTCCTCTTCTCTCATTTTGATTCCCTCTTTCCCAAGTTTATAATGAAACTTCAAATGAACATGGCTTTATTTACTTCCTCATGTGCACACCACTGTGTTAGCCCAACTTTGGCGATGACGTTTAACCGCTACTGCAGAGCCAGCAGAGGAAACTAAACAGCAAAAACGGTTGTGGGATAAAGCCATAGATAAGAACTTGTGCACCACATTTAATGCAGTATCAGTTTGTTGATCTGTGAAGAAATGCAGAAGGCATGCAATTCACCCAGTCTTGTGTGCTGCTAAATCAACAGAACAAACTGAATATAAAATGTCAAAAGCCTGAAATCAGGTATCTTAATATAAAATCCCAGACAATTCACAAGAATTCTGAGCCCTATTAGACACCACAAGAGAGGATTACTACCTGAGATTTAGATTTATTTTTAGCTGTAAAATTATCAGGGAAAACACAAAATCTGGTTGCCGGGTCACTTTCTTATGGTGGTGGGGGGGAGAGGGTGTGCCACAAACCATGACTAGTCTTTACTGGCTAGCAGCTGAACTGCCAGTTAGTAGAAATGCCACACATGGAGCCAATATGCAAATGTCCTATCTGGATATCAGTCCACAGTTATATCAACATATTCAAACATTAGCGTGTCAATGAAGAGCTGGCTGTTCACGCTTTGAAAAGGATTCTCTGTACAAAGTCTTTCCAAGCTCAGTTCACACTGGAATCCTGAGAAGCCTCCTTTGTTTAAGCTGTTATGGCTGCGACTGCTCTTCCTTTGACTAGGAGTGACTTCCTTACACCAGAACTGCTCTACACTGAAGGTGAGATTGTGGGTAGCACTCAAGTAGCACCCGCTCATCTTGTCCTAGTCTCTTTTAGCACACCTCCTTTGATACTTCCAATAGATGACCTTATCCAAGTGCTGCACCAGTATCTAATATCCTGCACCTCTGCTGCATGCAGTACTGGACTAAAAAACACAGAAGGTTTCACGCTACACAATAAAAACTGCAAGAACTTCACATGAACTTAAGTCATTGAGATGAACATGACCACTAGGCTAGACTTCCACCTTCTAGTCTGATGCAATGCTTATAATAAGTCTCCAATCCCAGAGAGCAAATAAAGCAAAGATTATTACTGTTAGAGATAGAATGCAACTTTCAGTGATGAGCAGACACTGATGGTATAATGAAGATGCTACTCTGAAAAGCACTTGTCAGAAGTCAAACTCTTTTGCAAAGGCTTGTTTTGACCGGCCACTTACACCTACCACTCCGCTCAAAACCATCTTGATTTTGGTGAAAGTCAGAAAAATTGGAGAAATTATGCTTTTCTGGTTTTCATCACAATCAAGAGGGTTTTGAGCAGAGATATGGGTACATAGGGCCCTACCCCTCACCCTCAGATGACTGCCTCACCCCTATATAGAGTGACTGCTTTTCTGCCACAGGCATCTGTGAGGTCACTGGCTCACCTCTTTATCGTGAGTGACCAAATGGTGATTTTAGTTTTCACTGAAATTGATGCCTAGAACATTCCTTGAAATTTTGGATTTTCAGAAGTTATTGCATAACAAAAGGGAGAATTGCCACAGTGTAGAGTGCAGAACCTCTCTTAGCCAATGAATAAAATCACACAGACGCACCACCGTTTGTAGCAGCTTAACACATATGTTGAATAAGTCATACCAGATAATCTGAAAGAGCCAAAAGCTGTTCTGTGAGTGCTTATTTTTGTACTGAAAGATCAATTTAAGAAATTGAGATGACAAGCAGCAATGGGACAGGTTGGGCCTTGTAGACAAGCCAGCAGACATAGCCAAATCTAACAGGAGCCATATGGCTGATAGATTACAGTCGAGGAATGATCATCAGTATAAATTATAGCAGTGTACACAGTTCTGCATATTATGACGTTAAAAGCTGACTGACTGTCACTAGTTTTCATCAGTAGGTCATCTGGCACCATCTAGCCAAAGAGATAACCGGCATCCTGAATTACACAGAGTTAAATCTACTGGGTACAGAGCAGACCAGAAGGGAGTTAATCTGTTCTGCTTTCAGTGACAGCCCTGGAAGGAGATCTCAGATGGCTACCAAATAAAGAAACAAACAAAGAAGCCATTTTCAAGGAGGAATGCATTTATTCCTCCTGCTCTGGATGCTGGTAAAGATTGCTTTACACCTTCAACCTGGAATATACCATACTTTAACTTCATTCTTGCTACGAAGGTTTCTGAGGGAAGCAACATTAAATGACAGGTTTCAGAGTAACAGCTGTGTTAGTCTGTATTTGCAAAAAGAAAAGGAGTACTTGTGGCACCCTAGAGACTAACCAATTTATTTGAGCATAAGCTTTCGTGAGCTACAGCTCATTTCATCGGATGCAAACTGTGGAAAGTGTAGAAGATCTTTTTATACACATAAAGCATGAAAAAATACCTCCTCCCACCCCACTCTCCTGCTGGTAATAGCTTATCTAAAGTGATCACTCTCCTTACAATGTGTATGATAATCAAATTGGGCCATTTCCAGCACAAATCCAGGGTTTAACAAGAACGTTTTGGGGGGGGGGGGGGGGGGGGAGAAAACAAGGGGAAATAGGTTACCTTGCATAATGACTTAGCCACTCCCAGTCTCTATTCAAGCCTAAGTTAATCGTATCCAATTTGCAAATGAATTCCAATTCAACAGTTTCTCGCTGGAGTCTAGATTTGAAGGTTTTTTTGTTGTTGTAATACAGCAACTTTCATGTCTGTAATCGCGTGACCAGAGAGATTGAAGTGTTCTCCGACTGGTTTATGAATGTTATAATTCTTGACATCTGATTTGTGTCCATTTATGCTTTTACGTAGAAACTGTCCAGTTTGACCAATGTACGTGGCAGAGGGGCATTGCTGGCACATGATGGCATATATCACATTGGTGGATGTGCAGGTGAACGAGCCTCTGATAGTGTGGCTGATGTGATTAGGCCCTGTGATGGTGTCCCCTGAATAGATATGTGGGCACAGTTGGCAACGGGCTTTGCTGCAAGGATAGGTTCCTGGGTTAGTGGTTCTGTTGTGTGGTATGTGGTTGCTAGTGAGTATTTGCTTCAGATTGGGGGGCTGTCAGAAACAACTCTGACATCATAATCAAAAAGGCTGACAAAGGAGGTGCTGTTGTCATCATGAATAGGTCGGTATATGAACAAGAGGCTGCTCGGCAGCTCTCCAACACCACTTTCTACACGCCATTACCCTCTGATCCCACTGAGAGTTACCAAAAGAAACTACAGCATTTGCTCAAGAAACTCCCTGAAAAAGCACAAGATCAAATCTGCACAGACACACCCCTGGAACTCCGACCTGGGATATTCTATCTACTACCCAAGATCCATAAACCTGGAAATCCTGGGCGCCCCATCATGTCAGGCATTGTCACCCTGACAGCAGGATTGTCTAGCTATGTAGACTCCCTCCTCAGGCCCTACGCTACCAGCACTCCCAGCTACCTTCGAGACACCACTGACTTCCTGAGGAAACTACAATCCATCGGTGATTTTCCTGATAACACCATCCTGGCCACTATGGATGTAGAAGCCCTCTACACCAACATTCCACACAAAGATGGACTACAAGCCGTCAAGAACACTATCCCCAATAATGTCACGGATAACCTGGTGGCTGAACTTTGTCCTCACCCATAACTATTTTACATTTGGGGACAATGTATACCTTCAGATCAGTGGCACTGCTAAAAGTACCCGCACGGCCCCACAGTATGCCAACATTTTTATGGCTGACTTAGAACAACGCTTCCTCAGCTCTCGTCCCCTAACGCCCCCTACTCTACTTGCGCTATATTGATGACATCTTCATCATCTGGACCCATGGAAAAGAAGCCCTTGAGGAATTCCACCATGATTTCAACAATTTCCATCCCACCATCAACCTCAGCCTGGTCCAGTCCACACAAGAGATCCACTTCCTGGACACTACAGTGCTAATAAACAATGGTCACATAAACACCACCCTATACCGGAAACCTACTGACTGCTATTCCTACCTACATGCCTCCAGCTTTCACCCTGACCACACCACACGATCCATCGTCTACAGCCAAGCTCTGCGATACAACCGCATTTGCTCCAACCCCTCACACAGAGACAGACACCCTACAAGATCTCTATCAAGCATTCTTACAACTACAATACCCACCTGCGGAAGTGAAGAAACAGACTGACAGAGCCAGAAGAGTTCCCAGAAGTCACCTACTACAGGACAAGCCTAACAAAGAAAATAACAGAACGCCACTAGCCGTCACCTTCAGCCCCCAACTAAAACCCCTCCAACCATTATTAAGGATCTACAACCTATCCTGAAGGATGACCCAACACTCTCACAAATCTTGGGAGACAGGCCAGTCCTTACCTACAGACAGCCCCCCAACCTGAAGCAAATACTCACAAGCAACCACATACCACACAACAGAACCACTAACCCAGGAACCTATCCTTGCAACAAAGCCCGCTGCCAACTGTGCCCACATATCTATTCAGGGGACACCATCACAGGGCCTAATCACATCAGCCACACTATCAGAGGCTCGTTCACCTGCACATCCACCAATGTGATATATGCCATCATGTGCCAGCAATGCCCCTCTGCCACGTACATTGGTCAAACTGGACAGTCTCTACGTAAAAGAATAAATGGACATAAATCAGATGTCAAGAATTATAACATTCATAAACCAGTCGGAGAACACTTCAATCTCTCTGGTCACGCGATTACAGACATGAAAGTTGCTATATTATAACAAAAAAAACTTCAAATCCAGACTCCAGCGAGAAACTGTTGAATTGGAATTCATTTGCAAATTGGATACGATTAACTTAGGCTTGAATAGAGACTGGGAGTGGCTAAGTCATTATGCAAGGTAACCTATTTCCCCTTGTTTTTTCCTCCCCCCCCCCAGCCGTTCTTGTTAAACCCTGGATTTATGCTGGAAATGGCCCAACTTGATCATCATACACACTGTAAGGAGAGTGATCACTTTAGATAAGCTATTACCAGCAGGAGAGTGGGGTGTGGGGAGAGAAAACCTTCTGAAGTGATAAACACCCATTTTTTCATGATCCATGTGTATAAAGACATCCTCACTGCATTTTCCACTTTTATGCATCCGATGAAGTGAGCTGTAGCTCACGAAAGCTTATGCTCAAATAAATTGGTTAGTCTCTAAGGTGACAGAAGTACTCCTTTTCTTTTTGCGAATATAGACTAACACGGCTGCTACTCTGAAACCAATCTTTGGAAAGAAGTCCATATGAAAAATAACTATTTAGTATTCAAGGCAGTACAAGACATCAGGTTAACTTTAAAATATTGATCTACAAGTCTATTACAAACAAAAACATTCTATGTCTTCAGAAAATATTTCTTCAAATGCCAACATCTCAAAACCCCCCTTCCCCCCCACACATTACTATAGTTCTCAGTTGAACATCTTTTACAGGTTTTCAGTGGCTTGCTGACCGCTTTTCTTCCTCACATCAGACCACAGTATTGGCCTATTTGGTCTCCCTACTTGAAAGACAGCAGCTTGAAGATGTTTAAGTCAAACCCCAATTTTCTCCCACAACAATCAAGCAACATACCTCAAGTACACCTACACAATGGACTTTCACACACTTAATGCAGACATCAGTTGTATCTGATTCACTCCAAACCCCACTGCTTGAAGCTAATGTCCTGTTTCTGCTTGCCAGTACAAACACCATTACATAAAGGCAAACACAGGTGAGGTCACTGAAGGTGTGGGAGAAGGAAGTATAGACGGAGGACCTGCCACCCTTGCTCATCTCACCCCTCCTGTACACAAACATGTTGCTCTGTAGTCAGGCCCAAAAATGGTTTTCATGCAGGAACTGAAAACGCAGTCTCAGCACTACTATTTGGAAACACTCAATCCTGTTGAAGTCTGAAGGGAAAGAGAATGAATCGCGTGCTGGGGGGAAATCACATGAAGAGCAGGCAATTGTGGAGCCCAAATGACGAACTGATCTCACTGTTCAGAATAGGAAGAAGCCTTGATGACTCAGTTAAAATAACCCAAGTCTCAACACTGCAGAAATGAGAAAACACTAACTGTAGTTAAGTTGATTTAGGTGCAACAAAGAAGTTACTGAAAAATGTAATCGCCCGTTAAGGACTCGAGAAAAACAGCAAAGTGCAACTCCAAAGTAGAGGACTCTTAAATCTACTGTCTTGGGCATTTACATCGCATACATTTAAAATTCTTGCAATAAGCTGCCCCTGAACTATACTGACATCTACAGGGAACAGAACGCTGATCTTCTGAAGGATCTCCATACTTGTTAACCTCCCAGGCATGCCACAAAGCCCATCTTTTTTTGGGGTGGGGGGTGGATGTTCTTTCTGGATTCAGGAGAGGAAATGGATCAGGATGGTTAGGGTTTTTGTATTATTTTATGTGTTTTTAATATATGGAATAGACAGAGTATAGGATTGGTGCCTATGGATATTTGTATATGTTTGAAGTAAAACAATTATTTCAGTAGCTGTATATTTTAAACAGGGTGGGGGGGGGGGAGAAAAGAGCCTAACTTTGGCTAATGGAATCTTTGGACAATTTCTTCTCCTCTCCACACCCCACTGCCAAACCAAAAGCAAGTATCAGCACACTTTAGGTCTGGATACTTGCCAGCTGGCACACAGGCCAACAAAACCAGAAGCCACCAGAAATATATTACAGTTTCTCAGGAATTTAAGACCTAGACTCAATGAACATAGGCACAGATTGAGAGTAACTGGTCCTAACGGCACCAGACAGCATATGAAGAGAAAGCAGAGAGTCTAAATGCATCATGATGCACATCCAGACACAAAAGCATAAAATGGCCAGATGAGTACATTTAAAACTGGGAACCTCTTGTATCTGAATGTGGGCTTTTTTTTTTTTTTTTTTTTGGGGGGGTGGGGGGGGGCGCGGGATCGGACATGGACCTTCCAGTTTTCTTCACTTTTTTCAGAGAATGCCATTTACCAACACCCTTTTTCATACAGCAGTATCCAGAACGTGGACAGAAAGGTGGTCTTGCATACGCACACAGTCAATGACTGAGAAGCAAATAATAGGGGACACTGTGTGGAAATAGCACCCCTTCCTTTTTCTGGGGCAGACTGAATAAATTCCAAGCTCCGCTTGCCCAAAGGTCAAGTCTAAAGATAGACGTCAACTTGAATCTCGTGCACAGTAATACCATGCACTGCTATAGAATCATCTGACAAAAGAGTTACAAAATCATACAAGCTTTTTATCACAGTGCCCACAAAGGAAAAGGCCAAGCACTTTTCCTCTTCACTCAGCTGTTTTACAGAGTTGCAAGTCAAAATTCAATTATCTTCACTCACTTTTGGAGCATAGCCACAAGATTACTAACAAGCAGCTTAATGACTACAGTTCAAATGCTATTCAATCAAGTCCAGAATATGTGGGTATACTGCAATAATGGTACCATGACATCATAGGCAAGTTATCTGCTGAAATCAGATGAAGTTAGACAATATGCAGCTTTCTCTTCCCTCCTCACAGACAGCATCATGAAAGTACAAGCAGCGGTAAGCATTTTAGATTTAGCTTCATTCCTTAACATGGTACAAACAGTTTCTAACAGTTCTCTGTACAGCATTCTAAGTGACACATGCCATCAGAGGGCGATGTTCACCACTGTTTCAAAGTAGGTATCTAATTATGGCAAGTCATGGAAAGATGTAAGAAAGGGGGTATGTATTTGCTTGCAGGATATGTAATTTTTCTCAACAACCTAAATTTTGTACAGCAGAGAACCGTGAAGAGTGAGAAATACCTTCTTCTGGGAGTGCATTAGATTTGCACCATGTATTACTGTTTATTCCCCTTAGAAGGTCTTACTCATTTATATGCACTTAAGATTGACCTGGTTTCAGGATAGATAGCTACTAGGCATGACAATGGGGAAAGGGAGAGTTCAGCCAGGATCTGGTGAGATTATCAGAGATCTCTCAATCAAGAGAGGTTTCAGAGTAGCAGCTGTGTTAGTCTGTATTCGCAAAAAGAAAAGGAGTACTTGTGGCACCTTAGAGACTAACCAATTTATTTGAGCATAAGCTTTCGTGAGCTACAGCTCACTTCATCGGATGCATTCAAGAGAGACGTGCTAACGGATTTAGCGTGCTTAGCACAACCTAATTCCACAGCCCAAAGGTACTAGTCACTCTGAATGTACTCACTCCAGATGTGCCACAAACACTGTTCTGAGTGAAGTGACTTGTACAATCTCACACTGCTGCTGAAAATTTTTTGTTCTGAACACCAGAACTGCCCTCACTGTGGTGCATTGAGGTGTCTATCGTCAGAAGAACTGATTGGAAGCTAGGGCTCTTGGGTTCTATTCCTGGATTTGTGTGCAACATGAGCAAGTCAACTTCTCTGGGCCTCAGTTTACTCTCTGTGAATGAAAATAGTTTTCAATCCCATACAAAAGCACTGCAAGGCTAAATTTATTATAATAGTGCTGAGTATTGTTCATGTTCACATTTACATTCAAGTGTTGTACAAAGAAATGAGCTTAAGACTAGGAAACTACAGGCAAACACTTCCTTAAAGTTATAGTCAATATCACCTTTCCAGTAACAGAATCATTAAGGTTACATCAGAAGATAAAAGGTATCTGAGCTGGAACCAGAGATACAGTTTGAGGGTTGCAAGGACTCTCTCAATGTCAGCCTTGCTTAGGCTAGAAAAATTAGTACCCATATGCAGCTCGGCTGTTGCCAGAATATGTGGTAGCAAGAGTGTACATATTTTTGCCACAATCTGACAAAAATAATAATCATGAGATGGCAGTAAGAGTGCCTGAGCCCTGTATACATTAGTATAGTACTTAGTACCAATAGCAGCAGCTGTAATACAGGTACTAATTTTTCTAGGTTAGACAAAACAAAAAATCTCTACAAATATCCTGCTTCATCTCTACACTATGGTGCTGTTGTTACAGAAGGAAGCACCTTTTGAACATGTGATAGTTCTCTCTATGCCAGCCATTTTTTCATACCCTTAACTAAACCCAAACATCTAGACAGGACCAGATTAAAATAACCAAAAGTACATTTCAAACTAAAAAAATATTTAATACAGTACATGTGCCCTTCAGTTTTCCTTCCTGTCAGCATTTTCTATGAGTCTTACAGATGTTTCTACAATTTTTAACCTGAATTGTGCTGTTTCAAATATAGCATACAAAGCCAAGGCAAGATACTAAACACAAACCAACAGACTATAGCTCAGGTTAGCAAATTTAAAAATTAGGGTCAGTGTAAACATTTAAAAATCTGATGCTTACACTTCCACAGTAGATCTAAAATTGATCTAAAAAGGTTAAAGCTGACACTATTCTGAGCACAGAGTTGCAGCAACAATGGATGCAGCTATTGCAGTAACTCGCGTAGATAATGTAATTAAGGTGTATAAATCCTAATGCAATTTGTGGGTAAGAGACATGTGAATGTGCAGGAGCAGATTTATTCATTTTAAAAGTCAAAGCCATTTTGGTTTACATAACTACAAGAGAACCACCCCAAAATGGTTTTTGTAACCACCATACATTTAATTGAATTGATTGGCCTCCCACCTAAAATATGTAAGAAACTAGTTTTCTAAGACACTGTAAATGAAATTTCAATCCATTTTATCTAATACACTCGAGAAATCATGGTTTATGATAAAAATACAAAGGTGACTGCACAATCCATGCATTTCTTGCATGTCTGTCAATTAAGTAGTCAAATTCCAGTTTTGCAAAAGAATCACACTAAATTCTGCCTCTTCACCACTCCTTGAATAAGCGGCTATTTCTTAGGCCCCAGCTCAGAAAAAATTAAACATGTTTGTAACTTTATGCAGGTAAACAGTTCCAGTGAAGAATATTCACATGCACAAAGTTACTTATGTGCCTAAATCTTTGTGGGATTGAGGCTTTAATGACTGTGTTTTTTAATTATCAACCTTCTACCTGAGGTCATTTTGGAGAGTAAAGATCTGGACTTAAACTTTTTAAAGCTAAACTGCTAAAGGCTCAATTGCTTGGAAGAAAAAAAGATCTATCTCGTTTTATATTGATAACAAACATGTATAAATTAACTACAGAAAAAATAACTTATGCGAATACAACACTAGACTTTTTTTCTTATTTTGAAGGCAGTGTAGTTTAAAACCTTTATAAAAACCATGCACTATAATTGGTTACAAAAAAAAAATAATCACATTTTCTGTTTTTGTTGGATACATTGTTTGTTATTTTTGGATCCTTTTTCAGTTTTAGGCATACAAATATTTTTTAAAAGCGAACAGATAACTTTATGCTGCCAAGCTGGAGGGGACTCAAAGGTCTTTGGTATATTGAGTAATCTACACACAAAACCCCATCTAATCCACCCCACGCATTCACTTACAGCTTCAGAGTTCCATTAAATACTCAGTGTTGCAGATTTATCACTGAAGTTTATCAACACAGAAGATAAAATTCAGTAACAATATTTGACAAGTGTGGTGACAAAAGATTATCTAATTATTCTTTGATGCAAGAATTTCTGGCAGAAGGCAAAGGAAAGAAACACTAAATTGGTGTCAATTACTTTAAATGTTTATCTTGTAGAAAATAATTCAATTAATAATACATGTTCAGCACTTCACATTTACTTGATACTGTCTATGGTATAGCTAGCTCTCAGCTGTTAAACAGTCTGAAAAGATGGGGGCAAATGGGGGGGGGGGGGTGGAGACTCAAAAGATGCTGCGGACCGACTGTCTCAGGAAAAGAGTGGAAAGGAGGAAGTATCGCTGATCCCTTCCCCTGCACTTACCTTGAGGACATCCCCCCGTTTGAAGCTCAGCTCATCGTCTGCAGTGGCTTTGAAATCGTATTTGGCGATGGCTTCCATGCTGGGGCTGCTCAGCGTACAGCAGTGCGGGGGGGGTGGGAAGGGAGCTCTCTCTGAAGCCTCCTCTCCTCCTCCGGGGGCTCCCGGCTCAGCCCTCCCTCTGTCCGGCTGCTGCAGGGACTCTGGCTCCGTCTACCACATGCAAGGGAGAGCCAGGGACGATCTGCCCTGATGGAGAGAGAGACTGATCATCAGGGGAACTGTGGCACGGATGGATGGCAGGGGCCGCGCCCTGCGCCTCTCCCTCCTCCCGACCCAGACCCGGCTGCCGCTTCCTCTTTCTGCCGCTTCCTCCTCAGCTCCGGGCTCAGCCAGGAAGCACCGAATGACACATGCTGTGGCCAATAGCAGCAGCGACGTCTGCCGTGCAGCCGGCACAGCGCAGGCTCCCTCACTCCAACGTGCGGGGAGGACGGGGAACTAAGCCAGCCCCCGAGCCCCCAGCAAGTCCCACTACACCAAGCCACAGCAAGAGCAAGCACTTCCCACAGCGCCCTCGCGGCATGCGGCTCCATACTCCGGCGGCACCTCAGGCTGTGGGGAGGCGGATGGGGGGAACACACAGGCAGCACAGGGGAGGTGGGCACCCTGCCTTGATGCTCTTATCCCCCATGTGACACGAAGTCTCCCCCTTAAGAGCAGCGCGCGCACACCCCTTTTCACCCCTCAGGCATCACTCTTACAGAGAGCGGAACCTTCTCTGCTCAGACGAGATAGATGCAGGGTTGTAGCCATGTTGGTCCCAGGATATTAGAGAGACACACGGTGGGCGAGGCAGTATCTTTTATTTGATCAACTTTTGTCACGGGTGCTGGAACTAGAGTTGCTGCTGCTGCACCCCCTGGCTTTAAGTGGTTACCATTTTTCCCCGCACTGCTGACTTTTGTTGGTGAGAGAGACAAGCTTGTGAAAAGAAAAGGACTTGTGGCACCTGAGAGACTAATAAATTTATTCGAGCATCAGCTTTCGTGAGCTACAGCTCACTTCATCGGATGCAAGCTTGTGAGTTACACTGAGCTCTTCTTCAGGTCTGGGAAAGGTATTTATCTGTACACTCTGGGTACAAGATCAAAAAGAGATGTTAACTGCTTATGCTAAACTATTTCAAGGGACCATTCAAGGAGAAGTGCCCCATTAACACTTCTCCAGTCATGCAGGGAAGGAAAAAAGAGGCTGAGGTGGAGGGTTAAGTGGGTTACAGATTGTTGTAACAAGCCATAGATTCATGCATCCGTTCAAACATATTCATGCATATGTTCAAATAAATTTGTTAGTCTTTAAGGTGCCACAAGTACTCCTGTTCTTTTTGCGAATACAGACTAACACGGCTGCTACTCTGAAACATAGATTCAGTGTTTCTGTTCAGTCTATGACTTTTAGTATCTAGCAAAGTTATGAATTTACACTCCCAGGCTTATCTTTTGAAGGTGTTGTGTAAGTTTCCTTTGAGGATGAAGACTGTGAGATAAGATAGAGTGATCACTTTATGAACTGTTCACCCATTGGTGGTATAGTATTTTTTGTCTTTTACCTTTTCCTGTGCAAGTTCATTTGATGGGAAAAAACTGTCACATGCTTAGCACCCACTGGCAGCCAGATCCCCACCTACTCCTCAGCGCCTCCCACCCACCACAGTCAGCTAATTCACGGTGTCCAGTAAGCACTGGGAGGAAGGGGAGGAGCGAGGACGGGGCACGCTCAGGGGAGGGGACAGAACTAGGTGGGAAGAGATGGGGTGGGGGCAGGGGCAAGGCCTGGGGCAGAACAGGGGGTTGAGCACCACCCTGGGCCTGAAGGAAACCAGTGCCTATGCATTCTGTGAAAATGTAGAAGGAAAAAGACAGACATGGGTGACCAGTGTGTGTGTGTATGTATATATATATCTATCTATCTATATCTATATCTATCTGGGACTACACTCAAGTAGGGATGTAAAAGTTTAACTGGTTAACTGATAACCGAAACCGTTAAGACTGATGCTTAACGATTAAACTCTGCTACTGGCCAGAGCCCAGGACTCTGCTGCCATCCCAGAGCACGGCGGCCGGTGGCCCCGCGCCTGGCATGCCAGTGCATGACAGCAGGACCCTGCATAAAACTCTTACACTGTTACTTTTTAAACCACTATTTACATCCCTACACCCAAGGGCATAATAATTTTCATATCACAGGGAAGAATCAAAGCAAATTAGCCTACTCCACCCTAGAAAAAGTTTGCCATTTAAAAGTGTCATTAGAAAACCTGCACAGACAGCAAGATTACATGCCTAAGCAACATCTTCTATATCAGCAAAAGTTTCTAGTGTAGACCTGGCCTAAGACCTTTTGACACACCAATCCATCAAAAAGCAAATCAAATGGACTGACGCCCCTTAAAATGTGCACACTTTTTTCTTGATCTGTGGCCCATTCCCAAATATCCCAAGAGAACCTGCTTCAATACAGAAATAAAATCCCCTTTGGCTGCTCACCCCTAGTTGTCACCTACCACCCAACGATGGAACCCATATGTGGGATCAAAACTACAACCCATAATTTATGGGAACCCCAACGTGAACAAAAATCTTTCCTGAACCCTCACTTCTGGCCTTCAAACAACCTCCCAGCTTCTCCAAACTCATCATCAGAAACAAGCTCCCCACAGGCAAACCACACCAACTCAAAGTGGCACCAGACTCCACCAGAACAACAGATGCAAAAGCTGCACTGCTACAACAATCATCACACAAATCTTTCAAGATCCATGGATCCTATACATGCCTACCACAATATGTGGTGTACCTCATTCCATGCACTAAATGCCGAACAATTATCTGGGTGAAACCAGACAATAACTACATTCTCGAATGAACTCACAGGAAAGACAAAAACATCTTATCACCTGTGGGTGAACACTTCTCAAAAAGAAAAGGAGTACTTGTGGCACCTTAGAGACTAACAAAGCTCACTTCATCGGATGCATTCAGCTGTAGCTCACGAAAGCTTATGCTCAAATAAATTTGTTAGTCTCTAAGGTGCCACAAGTACTCCTTTTCTTTTTGCGGATACAGACTAACATGGCTGCTTCTCTGAAACTTCTCAAAAAGCGATCACTCTGTATCTGATCTATCAGTCCTCATTCTCAACGGAAACCTGCACAACACTTTCAAAAGATGAGCCTGGGAGGTTACACTCATAACTTTGAGAGACATTAAAAAACATGGACTGAACAGACAGACTGGATTTATGGCTTATTAAAACAGTCTATAACCAATTAACCCCCGCTTTCTGGTCCTATGACTACAGAGGTGTTAACAGGCCGTTCTACTTGAGTGGACATTAGGAAAAACTTCCTAACTCCCATCATTGGTGATTTTTAAGAGCAGGTCTGACAAACACCTACCAGGGATGGTCTAGATCAGTGGTTCTCAAACTTTTGTACTGGTGACCCCTTTCACATAGCAAGCCTCTGAGTGTGAACCACCTTATAAATATATAAAAAAGTGTTTTTAATTTAACACCATTACAAATGCTGGAGGCAAAGCGGGGTTTGGGGTGGAGGCTGACAGCTCACGACCCCCCATGTAATAACCTCGTAACCCCTGAGTGGTCCCGACCCCCAGTTTGAGAACCCCTAGTCTAGATAATACTTAGTCCTGCCTTGAGTGCAGGGGACTGGATTAGATGACCTCTCGAGGTCCCTTCCAGTTCTATGATTCTATGGTCCCTTAGTGCAGGGGTTCTCACAACAAAATTTTTGGTAGCCTCAGAATGCAGCCACCAACTCTCACTGGTGGCAGCTATGACAATTTTTCTTAAAATACTTAACTTTAAGAAAAATAAATATGTACATATACATGTCCAAATCATAATTTATTTATGTAAGGGTTTGTTTGTTTGTGCAAACTCAGTCATAAAAATAACATACAGTCCTCTCTATTCTTTACTGGACCTAAACAGATTAGAAACACAAATAAGGTGCTTTGCATGTACTTGTCTTTTTTTGTTGCTTTTTTTGTTTTTTTGGTTGCATTTTTTTTTAGACTTGCTTTCTAGTAAGTCTGCTTCTGTGAAAAGTGATACTTGTATGTTTGTTAATATCACTTTTTACAGCAGCAAATTTGTTAACTAGCTGGGATGTAGTGAAAAGTGATTAACAAACATACAAATATCACTTTTCACAGCAGACTTACTCAGCCCTGGCAAGCTGGGGACAAATTAAGCCTTCATAGACTTTCAGGTCAGAAGGGATCATTATGATAGTCTAGTCTGACCTCCTGCACAACACAGACCACAGAAACTCACCCACCCACTCCTGTAACAACCCCAGATGAGGAAGTGAGTAGGGAGGTAGCGGGGGCCAGAGGCGATGAGGGGGGTGATGAGCCTGATGCCAGCATCAGACCCTAAGTCCAGCAGCCAAGGGATGGATCACGCCACTGTGCAGACAAAGCCCCGCAGAGCCCATAGCCAGAGCCCGGCACCGCACAGCTGGAGCTTGCCACCTGCCACCCCAGGGCGGAAGCCAGAAGTCTGAGCCCCACCATCCCTGGGAAGGTGGGGAACTCACACGGACTGTCTGCTCTTCCAGTATTTGTGGCTCCAAAGGGGGGTAGGGCCCAACCCCTCCTGGCAGCCCCAGAGAAGGGGCCGCTGCTTTGCCCGCCTCCACCCCAATCACTGCCCGGGAGGCTATGGCCACAAGAAAAGCCCCTAGTGGCCACATCTGAGAAACACTGCCTTAGCATCACAGCTAAGTGCAAGATGGAACAGACTGTTTAGCGTAAGTAGTTAGGACATATTCAAAGGCAGCAGTTCTCAACCAGGGGTATGCGTACCTCTGGGGGTACACAGAGGTCTTCCAGGGGGTACATCAACTCATCTAGATATTGGCCTGAAAAGGGAAAAGTTGAGAACCATTGTTCTAAGGCAGTGGCTCTCAACCATTTCAGACTGCTGTACCCCTTTCAGGAGTCTGATTTGTCTTACGTACCCCCAAGTTTCACCTCACTTAAAAACTACTTGCTTAAAAATCAGACATAAAAATACTGAAGTGTCACAGCACACTATTATTGAAAAATTGTTTACTTTTTCCATTGCTACCATATAATTTTAAATAAATCAACTGGAATATAAATATTGTGCTTACATTTCAGTGTATAGTATATAGAGCAGTATAAACAAGTCATTGTCTGCACGAAATTTTAGTTTCTACTGACTTCACTAGAGCTTTTTATGTAGCCTGGTGTAAAACTAAGGAAATATCTAGATGAGTTGATGTACTCCTGGAAGATGTCTACGTACCCACCAGGGGTATACGTTCCCCTGGTTCAGAGCCATTGCCTTAAAATATGTGTTAACCACTTATGCTAAATGACAGGTTTCAGAGTAGCAACCATGTTAGTCTGTGTCCGCAAAAAGAAAAGGAGTACTTGTGGCACCTTAGAGACTAACAAATTTATTTGAGCATAAGCTTTCGTGAGCTGTAGCTAACCCTAACCCTAAGCTGTAGCTCACGAAAGCTTATGCTCAAATAAATTTGTTACTCTCTAAGGTGCCTTTCTTTTTACTTATGCTAAACAATCTGTTCCATCTTGCATGTAGCTGACACCCTTAAGAGTGCCTTTCCCAGACCTGAAAAATAGCTCTGCATGACTTGAAAGCTTGTCTCTCTCACCAACAGAAGTTGGTCCAATAGAAATATTATCTCACCTACCTTGCCTATACCCTGGGACTAACACAGCTACAACTCCACGGCATGTAACATACAAGTTGACTGTTGTAGGGTGACACCTCCTTTATTTTGAATGACAGAACTCAAATGAAAGAGGTCTCTCGGTAGCCACACTAATTAGCAATTGCTAGTTGCTACACAGAACTAGTTTTTGCTACCTAGCATTCATGACTGTGGGTGAGATTTATCTGAACATCAGGCACCGCAGCTACAAACAAGTTAGAGAAGGTTTTTTTAAATAAATTTGTATAAAAATGATTATGTAGTGAATGTCACGAGAGCGAGAGAGAAAAAGGAGAACATGCATTGTATGTCCAAGTCACTCAAGACACCTTTTGCTCCTCACTGTTACTATCAAGTAAGGTAGTGTAATTATGTATTTTGCACAACAGAAAATGCATCACAGCATCAGCAGCCCCAGAAAACAACCAAACTGAGTGTGACTGACAGATGATTTCAATCAGGTTGAACCAGGAAAATAATTCATGAATAAAAAAAATACACCCACCATCCCAGGCTTGTAATAGTCTTTGCCACACCACCAGCTAAGTGTGATTGTGGGTATTTGCTTTTGACCAGATACTGGCACCAGCAGAGATGACAGACATTTTGCAAAGACTAGAGTTTACTTTAACTCCATCAGCACAGAGAGATAAAAGTACAACCAACACAAGAATACGTTACTAAAATTAACAGATGGCCTAATCAGAAAAGTGACTAAAATTTTACCAAAAGATTTATACCACTAAAATGTTTCTTATATCTCACCTTACTTTAGGGTGGGGCAAGAGATTTCACTCACACTCTCAGTTAAAGCCAGAGTGTTTGGGGGACAGGGAAGAAGGCAGAGAATAGAAATAAAGGTAACTTCTTATTAGGAAGATGAATTTTAAATTTGGGTTGGAATGTAAGTATTTACAATGCACCAAGCCCATTATATCTTAGCAGCAATCAAAACTCCTATGATTCCCTCTGCTTCACTTTTGAAATACCACAAGGGAAGGTAGAATTTTTTATGCTGCTCCTGCAGCAGCCAATAGTGCTACAAGCTCTTCCTTGGTTTTACTCCCCATTCTTGCTGTCCTAGGAAGTAGCAAGGGCAGAAACAGAAACACAGATAGCTTAGGAGGGTGGGAGAAAAGGGGGGGAAAATTAGGTCTAGTGGCAGCACCTAATGATTCTGAACTGGATTTGTCCCCATATTCTGATTAAACAGTAGAAGAAGTCTACTGCTAGGGAAGGAAAGCATGAGTGGTGGGAAAGGTTGTGTCATCTTGGAAACACACAAAGGGAGACCTCAAACAACAGGGGTAAAATGAAACAGGTGAAAGGGGAGAGTCCGTGCATTCATCTGAGTTGCCTAAATAAGTGGGTATAACAGTATGAGCTAAGTATAGCAAGGCAGTGTGTAAGTTCAATTTTAAACCTATAAATGCAAAGATATTCACAGTTAGAGATGATACCCCAATCTATAAGGACATAAGAATGGCCATACTGGGTCGGACAAAAGGTCCATCTACTCCAGTATCCTGTCTTCCAACAGTGGCCAATGCCAGGTGCACAGAGGGAATGAACAGAACAGGTAATCATCAAGTGATCCATCCCCTGTCGCCCATTCCCAGCTTCTGGCAAACAGAGGCTAGGACACCATCTCTGCCCATCCTAGCTAATAGCCATTGATGGACCTATCCTCCATGAATTTATCTAGTTCTTTTTTGAACCCTGTTATAGTTTTGGCCTTCACAACATCCTCTGGCAAGGAATTCCACAGATTGACGGTGTATTGTATGAAAAAAATACTTCCTTTTGTTTGTTTCAGTTCTGCTGCCTATTAATTTTATTTGGTGACCCCTAGTTCTTGTGTTACGAGAAGTAAATAACACTTCCTCATTTACTTTCTCCACACCAGTCATGATTTTATAGACCTCTATCAATCATTCCCTAACTCTCTTCCTAACTGTATTTCAGTTGTCCCAAGGATGCTTTGTCAGAGAACTGACCACCACCAGATTTTCAGCCTTAAATAAGCTTCCTGTTTTTCCACTGACTGCTAGAAGCTGGGACTAGACAACAGGGGGTGGATTACTCGATAAATTGCCTTATTCTCTTCATTCCCTCTGAAGCATCTGGCATGGGCCACTGTCACAGGATATTGTGTTAGATGGACCATTGGTCTAACCCAGTATGACCATTCATATGCTCTTATACTGCTTTTTTGATAGACCCCATCAGGCATATGATCACCTCAGCAGGTGATCCTCCCTGTCTCCAGTCACTGTGGGATGCTGGGGCTCCGCTCCAAGCAGCCCCAGTGAGCCCAGTTTCTCCTGAGAGCCCCTCTGGCTTCCGCTACAGCCCTAACAGCAGCTCTTGCAAGACTGCCCCCAGCACCAGCAGGGACTAGCGCGGTCAGGGCCACAATGCATGCACAGCCTTCCCTGCCACCCTTGGCGGGAGGGCACTTGTGCCAGGTCCTCTTTTCTACAGCTTCCTCATTTTTTCCCCATTGACATTACTTCTTAAATCAAGTGCAAAATAGCTATTTAAAAATCACCTAGGATTCTAAAATGCTTTAACACAAGATGATGTCATCTTAAGAGACAAAATGAAAGTGATTCAATAACCATCTGTTTTGTGCAAAAATTTGAATGCCAAGAGGTTGGCTTAGAAATGAGTGAATACCGGTAGCAATTGGTTTGTAGGAGAAAGCTAGGATATTCCCTACTCCCAATCTTCCAAACTCTGCTCCCTGACTGTTAAGTGTTCAATCATTTCCCAAACAGGGGATGAATTCCCCTTCTCTATAGTTTGCTCTTTTTTAAGTATGTTACATTATTTACCTTACTCCATAATTGAGATCTCTGTGTGACTTCCTCCACTTCTAGGAGTTTCACAAATTACTTAAGACAAGGGATAGGACCTGCTTATTAAAACTGTATGAAAAAAACCACATCCACAGACCTCAACCAGGAAGTGACAGCAAAAAACCCACAACCCCTCCCCCCACAAAACACCACATCAACAAAAAAAAAAAAAAAAAAAAAGAGAGAGAGAGAAAAATCTGAAATACCTCTCCCTACCTCCACCCCAAAGACCATATGTGAAGCATGAGTTCATGGACTCTTATCAGAAGTGGTAAACGTTCACACCTTCCAGGCCACAACCTGCCCATAACACTTTATCCTCAGAACTGGCCTGAAGTCACATGGATCCCCAACTGAATATCAAAAATTGGCCCATGCACCCAACATAAGACAAAGCAAACTACAACACTCAGCAAGCCTACAAATTGCTATAGTTGCCAATGATTTCCCTCCCAAACCAGTTCTACCCTCAGAAGAGTACTGAGCTGGCAGTAGGGTTCATCTTTCCAGTAATTCACCAGGAACCAGAGAATGAAAAAAACCAGGACAGTATTTGCATCTATTACTTGGGTTAAACCAACCCTGCTGCTTTCAATTCAGTCCCTGCTCCAATGAGAAGCTTCTAGCTGTAATTAAGTAATGACAGGAGCTGCAGAGGCATACGGCCTGCAGCTCCGGGACTAAGGAGATAAGCCACTGCGGAAATGCCCAGAGGCATGGCCCTATGCTGTCAGCCTGCCCCCTGCCCCCGCCGGGCATGGCACTGGGAATGGGTCAACTCCCGGAGAAGAAGAAGTGTCCGGCTCCCAAAGAGCTAAGGGCTTCAGCGGACGAGTGACAGGGCGGTCATAGGCGTGAGGCAACGGCCCTAGGAGCCGAGGGGCGGCAGTAGGCTCCCTGGGGGCCACGGGGCAGCGGCAGGCTCCCCGGGGGCCGGGGCCTTGACTCCCACACCCGGTCGGGGGCCGGACCCCTCGGGGCGGAGGCCCTGGGAAACGCCTGTGCCCCCGATCCGGAGTCCACGGCCCGGCGGGTGGCTCCAAAGGCGGCGCCACTGCCCGTCCGAGCCCCCCGTGTCGGCGCCCCCCGGCAGGGCCTCCCCGTCTCACTCACCGTGTGGCGCTGGGGCTCCGCTCCGAGCGGCCCCGCCGATCCCAGCTTCGCCCGAGAGCCCCTCCAGCTTCCGCTACAGCCCTCCTAGGAGCTCTCGCGAGACTGCGCCCAGCACCGGCAGGGGCTTAGTGCTGTCAGGGGCACAACGCATGCGCAGCCTTGCTCGCCACCCTCGGCGGGAGGGCATTTGTCCACAAGCGCGCGTGCGCGCTGTTTTGCGGGTCTAGCCCCGATAGCCTTGAGGTGTGTGGGAGTAGCGCTGTACATGTCAGTGCGCAAGCGCAACATTTGCTGCGTTACTGACGCTGCGGATACCAGTACGCCTGCGCAGGACCTTGCCAGTGCTAGTGTAGTAGGCTATAGAGTCCCTAGTGAGGCAGGATCTTATTGTGCTGGACATGGTGCAGACACAGTCGGTCCCTACCCTGACGAGCTGACAGGCCCACGAAGAGTGGGGAGAGGGATACAGTCAGACAGGTTTAATAGACATATGTATTTGCATTTTTGTTACAGATTAAATGCTAGTTCTCCCCATCTGACCCTCATCTCAGCCATCATCCACTGGTAGATTTCTCACAGGCATCACAGCAGAAATGGGTTGTGAGGAGAGATTTCAAGGAGGGGGAAAAAAGCAGGGGCCTTACAGAGGGCAGCACTCTGCAGGCAGAAGGGGCAGCATGGAAGAAGCCACAGAGACGTTCCCATGAGAAGCTGACAAACAGGTGAATAAAGCTGGTGTCCTTTGCAAAAGTGTGGGGAGGATACAAGTTGGGAAGAGGCAAGCTGGAAGGTAGAGGTGATCAGAGCTATAAAGGGTCTTGTTGAGAACAAGGAGCCTGAATTTTATTTGGTGAAGCAGAAGAAACCAGGGGTGTGATTCAGAGACTGGTGTGGCCAAGTCACTTCACCCTTCTGCCCTAGTGTCCCCATCTGTAAAGGGGGATTAATAATATTTATCCACACATATTCCAGGGTGTTCTGAAGATTGAATAGTTAATGTCTGTACAATGTTTTGAACAATGAATGTTTGTTATAAAACACCACAAAAATGCTAAGTACTCTGAGTAATAAGGCTCTAGCTGTTTCAAACTGGGCATCCAGCATTAGGGGGGACTTTTGCAAATGTTGGCCTTAATCTCTCTGTGCCTCAGTTCCATATCTATAAAATGGGGGTAATATTTCTCTCACAGTGGAGTTGAGATAAATTCATTACAGTTGGTGAAGTATTTAGAAACTATAGCAATGTGCACCATAGAAAAGCCAATGAGAACATTAATAATATCATATTCACAGCAGAGGTGGGATGGTGTGTAATAAATAAGATGTGGGCAACACATTGAATTATGAGGACAAAAAGAAACATTGTATAGCTACCCATTCAGTGAGTACCATCCATCTTGTGCACTCAGTGAGGCAGGGGTCTCATGGAAAAAAATATAATGTGATCATGTAATTAAAGAGTGCTTCATGATGCATATGCACAAGAGGGCAGAATTCTTTCTCTCTCTGTTGTTTTTTTGTTTGTTTTTTGTAATGTAATTTTTAAAAATGTAATTACAGTATACCCTGAAGCAGTTGCCTACGTAAAAGTCTGGCTTGGATTCCTTGACAAAGCCAACCCTTTTTAGAAGAGTTAGCTTTCTCTGGCTCTCAAATAAGAAGGCTCCTTGTAAAAACAGAAGCTTTTCTACAGCTGTACTCCTACTCCCATGGCCCTGGTGCATGGAAGCAGCCCTCAAGTCCTTATTAATCAGTTTTTGGAGGTAGTTATTAACTCCCAAATAGACCAAATAGAGAGGACTTTTTTTTTCAGGATTCCAGACCTGTGAATGTGGGTTATAGGTGTGGCATACATGGTATTAACTAGAGATGAGCCCATGCTGCAGCACTGAAACCTAGGTTTACCCAAATTTCAGGGTGCCCTGGCTGCAAGTTTTTCATTCAAGTCCCTCTCTAGTGTTGGAATAGATATTGAAGGTTTTAATTTGTATTTTTAATAATTTTTAATTATTTTTAATTATATATCACAGAAAGTCACATATTCTGAGTTTACAGCGAGGCTGGACAACATTGGCCTTTTTATACCCGTAGGTCTGTTGGTCTCCCTGTGAATATACTGGAAAGATTTACAGATCCATACACAGAAAGAGTAGGCTAGCATATGAAAATATGCACTCTAAAATGGATCATGGATGTTTTCCTCCTTGGTTGTGCTTCTGCAAAGATCCAGTCTGCTAATGTGTCAATTCTAAATGTTTGAGCAGTTGGAGACAAATTCTGAGATTATCTGGAGATGAAGGTTTGTACCTTACGTCAATGGAAAGACAACTTCCCCCTCAGAACAACACTATACTTCATGGGTTTGAATTTCATCTTGGTCTAGGTTGGACTCACACCTTCCCCCTACCACACACAGTCTTTTAATGGTGAATTATTCAAACCCTGAGCTGGAGAGGTAAGTAGAATTAATGTTAAAGAGGTTGAGAGTATTCCAAATGTTGTCATAATTATTATCCCGCATTTTACATATGAAGCAGTCCTAGAGGTTAAGTGACTTATCCAAGATCATATAATGAATCAGTCCCACAATCAGGAATAGAATCCAAGAACCTTAGTTCGCAGTCCCCAACATTAGGCACTAGAGCACACAATTAAGTCTCTGGTTTCATGTATGATCTTGAAGTGGCAATGTGAGAACATGCCATACCAGTTATAGAAAAGGAAAAAATATAGCAGGTGTTAACTAGCTGGAAAAAGAGGTAGATATAGCCAACAGCTGTGAGTTGTAAAATGGTTGTTTTAGGGCTGCAGCTGCTTGCCTTTGCTCCAAAAAGGCATTATGGGGGGAAAAGTCTTATAAGAGGGGAAACCTGTAATAAGAATAGTTAGTAGGAAGTCAGAGGATTGTAAGGAAGGTGCTGTTGATAAAGGAATTGCTTTGGTATTTGTTTATCATATACTGATTAACTGAGTAGGTACTAAGAGTATACACACAAGTCAATGGATAGTGGTGGTGGTTTTTGTTTTGGCTTTAGGTACCGTAGTATTCTCTTGTAACTACAGTGGGGAAGAGAGTGCTGCTATAGTTAGAATGGAAATCCTGGCACAACCTTAATGAGTAAAAAGGAGAGTCTGTGACTGTGTCTAAAGGATCAGTTTTCAGAATTTTATTGTAGTTTATGAATTGCTTGAATATTCTATTGTAGTTTGTTGTGATAAAGTGTAATCTCAATTAGTTATGACTATTTTAAGAACTGCATCTGAGTAAAATTTGTCTAATGTCTGACATTTCCTTTAGATCCCTTTGTAAAATGCCCTAGAACAGTCAGGGGTACAAAATTAAAAGTGTGATTCTTTGCTATGAATAGATTGGAAGAATGTTTGTTGAAAGGTGAAACATATTTTTGTATAAACAGTTATTTCAGGCTTAAAATTACTATTTGGAATGTTGAAACAATGTTACTGATCAAGGTCAACATAGTTACTGATGACAAGGTATAATTGTAGCATAGGAGTTATGCTGATACAGTGTTACTGTAGACACAAGTCATAAAGATAGCATTAGTGTTCTTTTGACACAATGTGTTTGTCCTAAGTCTGTTAATATATGAGACCTATTGCTAGGGCCCTACCAAATTCACAGTTCGTTTTGGTCATTTCACAGTCATAGGATTTTAAAAATTGTAAAAATCATGATTTCAGTTTTAAAATCTGAAATTTCAGGGTGTTGTAATTATAGGGGTCCTGACCCAAAAAGGAGTGGGGGGTGGGGTGTCGCAAGGTTATTGTAGGGGGGGTTGTGGTATTGCTACCTTTACTTCTGCACTGCTGCAGGTGGCAGCGTTGGCTTCAGAGCTGGGCAGCTGGAGAGCGGCGGCTGCTGGCCTGGAGCCCAGCTTTGAAGGCAGAGCTGCCACCAGCAGCAGCACAGAAGCAAGCATGGTCTGGTATTGCCACCCTGACTTCTCTGCTGCTGGTGGTGGGGTGCTGCCTTCAGAGCTGGGCACCTGGCCAACAGCCACCTCTCTCCAGCTGCCCAGCTCTGAAGGCAGCACAGAGGTGAGGGTGGCAATACCATGATCCACCTAAAATAACCTTGCAACCCCCCCCCCCCCCCCCGCAACTCCCCTTTGGGTCAGGACCCACAATTTGAGAAATGCTGATCTCCCCTGTGAAATCGGTATAGTATAGGGTAAAAGCAGACAAAAGATCAGATTTCACAGTCCATAATGTGTTTTTTATGGCTATGAATTTGGTGGGCCCCTACCTATTGCTTACTGCTACACTACAGGATTTCAGAAGACACAATTGTAACCCAACCTAACACAGTGTGGCTTTGTCCCTCTGTAGGGCTAGATCACAGAGTGTGGTTTTTGAGTGTGTGGTTTTTGGAGGGGGGTGTGGGGGGGTGAGAAAACCTGGATTAGTGCTGGAAATGACCCACCTTGATTATCATGCGCATTATAAAGAGAGGTTTCAAAGAGGGATGGGCTATTACCAGCAGGAGAGTGAGTTTGTGTGTGTGTGTGTGTGTGTTGGGGGGGGGGGGGGGGGAAGGGTGAGAAAACCTGGATTTGTGCTGGAAATGGCCCTACTTGATGATCACTTTAGATAAGCTGTTACCAGCAGGAGAGTGGGGTGGGAGGAAGTTTTGTTTCATGGTCTCTGTGTGTATATAATGGCTTCTGCAGTTTCCACGATATGCTATGCATCCGATGAAGTGAGCTGTAGCTCACGAAAGCTCATGCTCAAATAAACTGGTTAGTCTCTAAGGTGCCACAAGTACTCCTTTTCTTTCTGCCTTTGAAGTGGTCCTTTCTCTCCAGCAATAGAGGCTTATGCTTTTAGACCCAGAGCTGCCAGGTTCACTACAATATAATGTAATGATTCTGGATGTAGGGATGACTGGGATGCAACTTCTCCTAAACTACTAGAAGTTGGAACGCATGCTACATGTCATTCAAAGGTTAACTTTCTCTAGAGTTGCAGTAAATTCATTAATTTAGCCTGGGGCCTTTCTTAATATACCCGTTCCCTCAGTAAGTATCTCCATAGTGTACTATAGAAGATGTACAGTTCATGCTCCTGACCTTTGCCACTACATCGGTGCTGCTGAGCACACTAAACGTACTTCTTCTGTGGAGTGCTACTGTGACTGGCTAAAACTAACTAGCAAGATATTCTAGACACGCTTTCTTTGTTTTGTTTTAAATTAGTGGGAAAATGGCCTGTTACTCCATCTTGCTCAGAGAGGGTGACTCATTAAACTTCCAAGCCAGTGTTAGAAGCTAGCTCAAAAGTGGCAAAGCTTGAATTGGAGCCCAGAGGCCTCAGCCTCAAATGAAGCAGCAGCAGGGAGTCTTTGTCCCCCGCAGTGGTGGGGAAAGCATTGGAATTAAAGGGGAGGTGTAGTCAGAAATATAAATGTGCTTCTTAAAGAAACAAAACAAACAAACCTTTATAACCCACATATTTGCTATCTGTGTGTCTTTTACTCCTATCTGTTCCATCTAATGCCAAACATAGGCCATTATGTATCACCTATGGAACTGATACATCTATGAAAGAGGAAGCTATAGTGTGTTCCACCTCATGCATGATCAGCAAAAAATTATTAACAAGGTTATGATGGTAGAATCTTTCAGTGGTGATGTGGCAAGAAGTAACATCCCATTGGGGTTGTCAGATCACCAGGTAGAGCAGCAGGGCTGCAGCCAGATAAATCCTAGTATGACTTGTAAACTACACAAAATTGACCTGGAAAAGTCACTGGAGGTTGAATGTGGAACCCTGATTCTTGCTGCTTGTTAAGATGGAAAAGGAGATCACTAGCACTGTCTGAAGCAAGATCAGCTGTCTGCAAACTGGCACTGTAAAATGAGAATTAGTTAGGAAAAAACTTGCTCCGTCTGGATAGGGCATTGGACTGGGAGTAAGAGAGCTGGATTCCACTCCCATCTCTGCCAGTAACTTGCTGTGTGACCTTGGGCAAGTCATTTCACTGCTCTGTACATCTGTTTCTCCTCCCATTCTTTGTCTTGTATATTTAAATTGTAAGCTCTTGAAGGCAGGGACTGTCTCATGTTTGTTTAGTATCATGTGCAACTGATTTTAGCGGGGGCCTCTAGGTGCTACTCTAATAATTATGGCAAAGCAGGCTATTGGCTATAGGTGGTAGGAACTATCAGCAATAATCAAAGACAGATTTAACTGGGAAGAACCCCGGGGGAGATAACATTTATTCTATTGCCATTTACTGTAGTTCTAGGACAAAACTTTGAGTAGTTGCCCTACAGTTCCTTTCTGTTGCATCAACATTTAGTGATGCTAAAAAGATCTTAGCAAATATCTAAAGACTATGCTCAAAAATTATTTTTAGTTGCTTTTTGCTTTTTTAATTTTTTAACACATTTTTCCTTATCTGGGCAAAGGCACCAATCCTCAATGAGCCCTACATCCATACCATGTTTCAAGCCTCAGCCATTTTCACTATAGCCGCATTTAATTATGATTGGAATTCCTCCTCCCTCCCCCCCCCCCCCCATGTAACTTGAAAACAGCTGAAGGGTTTTAATCAAGCTTTCAAAAAACAAAACAAAAAACGAACAACTTTAGGCAGAGTCCATACACTGAATACTTCATCCCAAAGGACAAATGTTTGGGACAAGTGTAAATGTAACAGAAACTGTTTTTCTGTCTTAGTTATGGTGAGGGTTACCATTACTTGCTTTAATGCTGCCCAGGAGAGGATAGGGCTATAGCAAGGAATAAACAGGTGAAGCTCCCAGGGAAATCTCTGAGCCAAAATCAGCACTGTCAGAAGCAGCCGTGCAAGTTACACATCTGCAGCCCAATCATTCCATTAATTGCATGTGTAAATATAACAAGCCAATGGGGATGCTCACAAGTAACTGATGTGACTGCAAGTAAGTCTATCAGAAAAAGTGTGTAAGTGGTGAATGCATTGACTAGGCATTCAGCAGATTTTCAAAACGGGGGCCTAGGTGATGAAAGAGGTTGTAACAAAAAAAGCACTAATGGGTGCATGTATGATAAAACAGCACCCAACATGTGCACTTGCATCTGTATTCATATTCCTGCACTTTAACTTATGCCCAGACCATATTCAATGCTCCTGGAGCCAAATTCAGACTTGATGTAAGCAGCTGGAACTCTCACTGATTACAATGGAAGTTGCACATGC
Organism: Chelonia mydas; assembly: GCF_015237465.2. NCBI lineage: Eukaryota > Metazoa > Chordata > Testudines > Cheloniidae > Chelonia > Chelonia mydas. The sequence continues at coordinate 14,817,105 of NC_051254.2, forward strand.
TTATGTCAGGGGCTGTGTTTGGCCTCCATAGGATACCAAGCAGGTACAAGTTACACTTGTTTTTTACACACCACCACCCTCCTAAATGTTAACATGGTGCAAATTACACTGCTTTGACACTTACATTATTAACATGTAACTCACATCACCATTTATGTCACGGCTGAATTGTCTTGAAGGCTTCTGATCTCTGGAGAGAGTACCTCCAGCATCTTCCAGGGTCCTTTAGGCACAGATTATATCAAAGATGAAAGGGTGCTAGCATACTTTACTTGGCCAGTGCAGCGATTTCCCCTGAGAATTGAACTAGACTTCCCCCTCTAAGCTGTCTATAGCATGGCTTTCTGATGTGGTTTATGTAAAATAAAATTTGTTGAAACCCTGCTAGCAACAACCCTAAACTAGATTGTTTCAGTCATAACATGGACAGGAACTCAGTGGCCCACAGAACTGTTAAACTGATTAGTTCTGTTCTGCACCATATGGGGTCAATGAAAACATCACGAGAGGAAGTTACAAGAATGGGACTTGAGAGCAAAATGTAGTTTTCTACCTAGACAGCAATTAGAGAGAGGAGGAAGAAAATGGCTGATGAAAAGTAGTTTTTAATCTTCTACCATTGATGTGTATTTAAAGTACAGGAATAGTTCAATATCTGTTGCAACCTTCATCAGGGGACTGTATTCTACTTTGGAAGGGGAATGGTTTGGATTATCTAAATTAGTCTTTTCTATCTTGGGCTTCTGTGGTTTATGTGTTTAAAATTACTACTCTTATTGTGTGGCAACTATATTAAATCTCTGTAGGTATGGGGAACTAAGATCTGCATCATCTTCAATCTTCCTATAGAATGAAGTATATGTTAGTTGAGAGGTATGTATATTTCATATCTCTAAAATGAGCTAGGGAGAGGTCTTACGAAGCTAAACACAGGAATGACTGTCAGGAACTTGTGATTTCTAATCCATCTCCAACACTAAATTCTCTATGAATAGGTCTATACTGCAATTAATCAGCCATGGTTGGCCTGTGTCAGCTGAGTTGGGCTTGGGCTACAAGGTTGTTTAACTGCAGCATAAACGTTTGGACTTGAGCTGGACCCTGTGTGGGGGAAGGGCCCCAGACCCCATGTTCCAAACCGAGCCCGAAAGTCTACGCTGCAGTTAAATAGCTCTGTAGCCTGAGCCTCATCAGCCTGTGTCAGCTGACATGGGCCAATTGAGGGTGTTTAATTGCAGTGCAGACATACCCTCTGTGGCACTAGGCAAGTCACTTGAATTCTCTGCTTTAGTTTCCTCATCTCATCTGTAAAATGGGACTAATACCTATCTCACAAGTGTTTTAATCTGTAAAATGTCCTCCCACAGACAGAGGAGGGAAGCACTTTACTCCTCTGCTAGAGTCCTCCAAAATTTCCTTTCTGTAATCTTCACCCTCATCCATAATATTGCCGCCAGTCTCCTCTCAAGTCAGAACCTGTCACCCACAGAAATTGTGGCCCTGGTAGCTTAATGGGTAAGGCTCCCTGAAGCAAAGACTGTGGCCTTGAGTCAACTAGAGTGTAGTCTCTTAAAAACACCCAGCATGCACCTGGTGCTATACAAATAATAAAATACAGGTAAATGCCAATTATCTGTCTCAGAAGACACTTCCAGATTTAAAAACAATTTTTAATTTTTTTGAAATGACATTCTGATTTTGGGGATATTATTTCCATATATCAGATTATCCAAATCATGTACAGACTGGTTTCTGATCACTCGTATTTGCATGTAATAAACTGTCTGAAGAGACTGAAGAAGAAAGATGTATTTTTCCCAAGGAAATGATTCAGGCAAACTGCTGTGCAGAATGTAGAAAGTGGGAGTGGATAATCCTTCGACATACCCCAGATGATTTTTCCAGTATGCTAAAAGTTTCATACCATAACATTATTCTGGCAGCTGTAGGAGAAGCTGTGATCTGTCTTATACCTCTGTGTCTACAGGAGAAGAAGAAATAAATTGGGTGAGGCAAATATGGGAATGCTGGGAATGTAGGCACAGCAAATAGGGAATGCTGGGAATGAGATTGCAGAGATTCTTGTTGCAAGAACATCACCTTTTTTGCCTCTTCCCTCCCACTTCAATCCCTGAGCTAGCAGCAGCATGAAAATCAAGCTCTTACAGCCTATATGTCCCAATCTGAAGCCCTTCTATTAATGGGTCATTTGGTCCTTAATTGGGAATCTACTTTTTAAAATTTGTCCAGAGCTGCAAGTGTCTCATAAAATATCCTTCATGCCATAGAAAATACTGTGTATTTCCTGAACACTTTCAGCCTAGTTCCGAGAGTCACTAAGTACCCCTATCTCCCGCAGCAATCTATGTAAATTGTATATTCTCAGTGTCTCTCAGGATGAGGCCATGTGCAAATTTGGGGATGCTGTTTTTATAGTAGAACATATGCGTTATGTAGCACCAATATGTTGCCCTTCTGTAGCCCCACTGGACTTTAAAAAACAATAATTAACGAAAGGTCACTATCAAGTAATTTAGGCCCCAAGCTTAGTTTTTGTACAAATAACATTTTACAAAACCTAATATTAATAAATATATTACCACCATTTTCTAAAAATTAAATTAAAACTGGTTTTTGGGTCTGGATTTAAACATTCCCCTGCAGTCTAGGCATTGCAGGATTATGCTAATGCAAGAGAACCAGACAATGGAAACTGATAGAAAAAAGAAAGTGACTAGTCTGTTTCCACTGTCCATGTGAAGAAAAGCAAAGTAATAAACAGCACAATTGAGGACCTACAAATGAGATGTTTAAAATTCTTTCAATTTTTAGTAATCTAAGTTAGAAGTAACATATATAAGGGCATTTTCTGTGTGCGTGTGTGTGTGTGTGTGTGTGTGTGATTTAACCTGGTATTGCCCCTGCAAGTATTATAATCCTTATTCTACAGATGGGGAAATTGAAGCAAAGAAAGGTTAAGGGACTTGCCCAATATCTTACACTAAGTCAGTGTCCAAACTGGCAATAGAATAAAAAATTCCTGACTTCTAATTCATTGTTCTAACCATTAGACTACTCTCTCCCTTAGGAAATCTTGATAACATAGTGCCATAGCTTATTTTATGTATATATTTCAACAGTCTTATAAACTAAGTCATTACCACAGTCTGTTTTTTTTAATGGCCCATCTAAGTGTTGGTGCTTGTGAACCAGACAGAGCAGCCAATCTGCCAAAATTATGCTCCTCAAATTTAACAATTACAGATTTCAAGAGTGCTTGTAAAGCCGCTTAAACACCACCTGCAATAAACAGGGATTGTTCTGACTTTTACAGGCCAGAAAACAAAACTCAGCCAGGCCTCTAAATCAGAAACTAAAGAAATAAAAAAAATCAGGAGCCTCGCAATGAAGCCGTGAGAGCCGGGGAGAATGTAATAAAGCTTACTACGCGTGTTTCTATGGTCACAAAGAGAAGAAAGGACATGATTGCTGTAAGAATGAGAACCCTGTGGCCAGTATTGCTATACCTGGGACCCAGAGTACACAATAAGAGTTAGCCATTGCTGATGTTAGGAAACAAAACAATGAAACAAGAGTTGGCTAACCCCTAAAGGATCTATTTATAACTCTGGAAGAACCTGTAAAAGGGAATTGGGTATAGCTGGAGTGTGCCATCTCCCTTTCTTTAGTACAAAAGGGCCTCCGCTTTCCTCCTTTTACCCAGTTTAATCATCTGTCACTTTCAGTACAGCTTGGAATAGTCAGTTCAATTTCCTTTCATGAGAAAAACAAAGCAGATCCCATTTTTTAGTAAAGCCATAAAAAAGCAGAATACACATTTCATATGGAGCATCTAATATGTATATGTACCTTCTATATAAATATACATTAAGTTAAATATAATTGGAAAAAAACACAACACCCTACAATCAGTGTTGTCCAGATAAAATGAATATTCCAAGTACTGCCCACAATCACCCTTAGATGATATTAGTCAACTCTTGTATATTATTTTTTTTAAGTAACCCCTTTCCAATCACTTTTTTTTCACTTAATTTCTCTCATCATCATACAAACTTCAAAATATTGTCATTTTCTAACATCTGACATAAAACATATAGAAAAAATTAGTTAGAGCAATTAATTATTTTTTAAATGTAAGAATTCCCCTCTACCCGTTTTAAGTTATTTTAAATTATTTTGCCTTATTGCTTATCCACGCTATGCAATCAAACATTGGATTAAAAACCTCTTCAATGCCTTGCTATAGAGCTCCAGATACCGTGAGAAAAGGAAAGGACATTTTGCATACAGTACCTGCTTTAAAGTGCTCCCACTCAAATTCTCATTTCTGCACTACCAGCAGCAGCACATTCTGACTGAGGCTGACTGAAAGGCACATGCAGTGAGGTAAAATAGTTCCCTTGGAACTGTCGCCTATTGCAAACCATTCGGAAGGCGGAAGCTTACTGCAAATTGAGCTGTAGCTCTATCAGCACATATGTTATCATCCCAAGAGGAGATAGTATATCCCTACACCAAAGGCACTAGGAGCATGAATAAAATATTTTCAGACTGTGCATGTCGGCTTGCAAAAATGAATTCCTATTACATGCACATCTTCCCTACCACAATGGCGCTGCAGGCCTGTATGAAGTGAGTCAATAATGAAAAAAAAAAAAAAGCATTTTGTAAATAGTTTTAGCAGCTAATTTCGAAAGTTATTGTAACTTAACCATCCTGTTCTATTCCCCTGTATAAATATTGCAGTTTTCCAGAGTAATCATCCAAAACCACTATTATAACCCATAAAATTTTAGACCACTATTCTAGAATATGATAGGTTTGATAATATTTTTACAAAATAAAGATAAAAATCAGGAAATAGTTTTAAAGCTAAGACACAAATAAATCAGTGTATCCCATTGCAGAACAGGTCAGTGTTCTGTGGGTTTTCAAGTACTCAAAACAATTGGCATGATTTTCTTTTAATCTCAGTTGTTAATGATTCTTGATTAGGTATTTTCTATTCAGTTTTCCTTCTCTATCCCAACCCAGGAATAGGTAGAAATGAAGTGACCTTTCTTTGAATTTCTTTCTTAATCCTTCAGAAATTACAAGAGGGTTTAATTTCTTTGGGTTCCTGCTCTTCAGAGCATCTTTATAATAATAATATTGTATTTCCATTATGCCTTTCATCTAAGAATCTCAAAATGCTTTACAAACATTATTCAGTTCAGTCTCCAAACAACCCCAAGTGGTGAATATTATTAGACTTATTTTATATATGGGGAAACTGAGGAACAGAGAAGTTAACAGTCCAATCCATTAACCCCTCTGAGTGCAGAATTCCCATTGACATCAATAGAAATTCCATATATGGAATGTTCATGGGATAAGGCCTATTAGTGATGTGTCCAAGATCACACACTGAATCAGTCTCTGAGCCAGGATTAGAACCCTGAAGCCCTGACTCTGGTCCCCTGCTCAGTATCTACTTTCAACCTGACCTTTATTTAGAAAATATCTACAACTTAAATGTACTTAATTTATTTTAAAAAATCGAAAGCGGAACTAAAAAGATGCACATGTAGCATTAAGTACGTCTCATGATCTTACACTGTTACAGCTCTTGTACTCCTATACCCTCTTCGCTTCCCTTTGCTTGTCATTCCCTGATGTTATGTATAATCTAGATTGTAAAATATTCCGAGATCTGTCTTTTTATTTGCATCTAAAGTACCATGTAAGTACAGTAGAATCCTGATTGTTTTCCTAACTGCTTGGGCTCCATCAAATTGGTTTGGGTAACTACGGGTTCAGAAAATTGGGAGTTTGTGAGCCTCACTCATCAGCCTTCCAATTTATAGTCAGGTCCCTAAACTTAAGTGAGCTGAAGTTAAACTTCTATGGAACTCTTAAGATCTGCAGGTATTTAACTCCAACTGCAGAAGTCAGGTGTTCTGCAGAACTGAAGCTTGGCTTCTCATAATTTACCATATTCCTGTCTCAAACTCCTTATTTAACGGCCAGCACACTTGTAGTTCAGAAAGGAGGTTTTGATTATTAAGGTTCAGTAAATCAGGATTCTATTGTAATAAATAATTCAATCAATTACCACATCAACCTGGCTTTGGTATTTGCAGGATTGTCCCAATTTATTTTCAGACTTGAGAACATACCCGTTAGCCTTTCAGAAACATGAAGTGGAATCAAAAGAGGGGATAATGGAGGCTGAGGACATTTACAGTGAGAGAGAGAGAGAGAGTGTGTGTGTTTGTTTGTTTTCAAAACAGCCAACCCATCACAAATTCAAAATGATGTGTAAAAAAGCTTTCTATAGCTAAATAAAATAAACTGTCTCTCTCCCTGCCCCGCACTTCCTCCATTTCCTTTTAAAACATCCTCATTCTTTAGGTTTCCATTTAGATGGGCTTGATTTCCCTTGTTTTTTAAACCAGCAGTGCTTTTTCATTTCTTCTCTGTGTCCCACTCTCTCCATCTATTCTTTTGCCATCTAGATTCATCTCCCTTTGCATTCCTTTGCTCTTTAAACTGAGCAATGAGGGTGTTGCAGAGGTACATCTGTAGGTGTCACCCTCGACATGCAGCGATTTGATCACCCTGTGTGAAAGACCCACAAAGTGATGCTTGCTACTTTAATTTGCTACGGGTTGACAATATGCTCAGCGCTGTGCAAGGCGCAGGACACGCTCCCCGCTGTGAGGAACCCGTTTGTGGGGTGTTCGCTCCCTATGGGATATTGTCCTGGCCCTGTCACTTTGTGTTGTGGCATTATAGTGCTTCCTGCACACTGGCGGCAGCAGCCATACTGCCCCTTGCAATAAGCTCCGCAGGTGGCAGCTTTTAGGGCCCGGGACTCTGCCCTCCGGTTTGCCAGAGCACGCACAAGCCCCTACGCGGTGCTCAACGACCGGCTGCAGTCGTAATCCATGGGCCGCAGCCCAAAGCCTTGTAAGCACGAGGCAGGCTCCGCACAGACCTGCTTCAGGAAAGGGCGGATGTATAGCGTCTTGCCTCATCCGCATCAGACCTATCATAGTGCGGCATACCGCAGCCCGGGCGGATCTGACCAACCAGACGGCGGTGTTTTGAGCCGTGCCTGAAGTCGAACGCCTGGTGCCGTGACAAAAAAATGGGGTTAGTTGCCAGTAACAAAGATGGCGGTTCTAGCGCTGTTGGAGTAGGAGGCGAGAGGGGCTGGCGGGGCGCCCTGGGGAGCTGCTCAGCCCGCCCGAGGGGGGGACAAGGAAGAGTTCAGGGAAGGCTGGTAAGTACCGTGCAGGCAGCGGGATGACCAGCTGGGCAGTGTCCTAGCCAGGGAGCTGCAGGAGATTCCCCTTCCTTCCCACCGGACTCCCTGGGAGCTGGGGCTGCCGGGGTGGGAGCTGCTCTCCCCGGGGGCGGGCGGACTAGTTCCTGTTTGGTTGTGTTCACTTCTCCCTACCTTACTGGGCTCCCTGTGACCTAGGGGACTGCAGAAGGGGTTGCCAGGTGGAGAGCTGCCTGGGTGTCCCGTTGTGGGGATTAGCCACCACAGTTTGCCTGTATTCCCCTCCCCCATCGTTATCCCCCAGCCCCGAGACCTGGAGGTTTTATCTATAGAGCTGTGAGCGTCTCCCCTCGTGGAGGTCTTAGAGGGGTGGTTTGCGGGAGTGGCAGCGTGACCACCATCTTTCACTCTGTTATTGCAGACCCCCCCCCCCCAATTTGGTATTTTTCTTAAATCCCCAGCTTCTGGAGTCATGTGATTACATCAAGTCTTGCTTTAATGCAGTGGTTCTTGAGCTTTACTGCAGCTTGCACCCCTTTAGGTCTGAAAATATGTTCTCGCACCCCTTATCAAAAATTACACTTCAATTAGCTTAAAAACTTGAAAATTTAAAAAGTTTGTAAATTACAGTAATTGTTAAAAAATGTATAATGTTAATAAATACACAGGTTTGATGAAACAATATAGTTGTACTTACGTGCCTGTGCTTAATTGGTGTGTTTGATGATTTATCTTCTAAAAAAATCTGGCATGTCTTGCACCCCTAGAAAGGGCATCTCGTGCACCCCAGGTAAAGAACCACTGCTTTAATGAAAAGAGTAAATTTTTTGCTGGTATGGTTGAAAAATGTTACCCAGGTATACCATAAAGGTTCAAAAACCAGAAAAATGAAAATGAGAGAGAACCCTCAACATATATCATTTTTAAAAGTCTCTCTCTTTTTTGTGTGTGTGCGCCTTACAAATTATTTTTCAGTGCTTAGGTTTGGCAGTACTGCAGTGGTGTTTTGTGACCCTTGATTACATGAGAGAACTTTACTTTTGCAAACACCTTCAATACTTGTACCACATTTTGCATCCACGCACATGAGCTTTCTTCCAATGCTGCACAATTTTCCCAGCACTGTTTCAGTAGCACTTGTTTTGAGCAAAGCCTCTGCAGTTGCAGCTTGCCTGGGTTCTTCTGCTCTGTTGCAACAGACTGAAACCACTGCCATTTCAGCTACCCTGGTGCAATTAGTCTTCCCAGCACAGGCCTGTAGTGTCTTCACTGAACTCTCTAGTCAAGACTCTGTGCTCCAGGACTTGGAAGAGAAGTGATATTTCCCTTTTAACAGAAAACTGGATGGGAAGCTGTGTTTGGAACTGTGGGATGGGTATCAATGCAGTGTAAGTGCAGGAAGTGCTGCAGGGACACAATGGACTTGAAACAGGATAGCTAGAATGTATGGCGCACTTTGGCAACTTGCGCTGCTTCATTTACATTATAGCATGTTGCAATGGTGCAGTTCTCCATGGTGGACAAAGCTATTAGGGGTTGGCTCAAAGTACAGATATACTTCCTTATCCAGCTTGCCCTCGTATTCCAGTGAACGCTAATGGGGAAGAGGATCTGCACTGTGTCTCAGTCGCTATTTAGCTCTCCTACTCCCATGCAGCCTTTCTTGTTTTGCAGAATTTTTATCATCTTGCAGTTCATTTCCACTGTTTAAATGCATTGAATTTCCATTCTTTTAAGGGATTTTAACTTTCTAGTTATGAGGCTGCATGTTGCTTCCATTGTGTTTATTGAAATAAACTCCCTGCAGAGGCTTTTTTCCAGCTGAGGACATTTAATTTTGTATTATTTATTATATAAGTAGTATCAGTGGACCCAACAGTGATCAGGGCACTATGTTGGGCATTGTACAAATATAGAATGAGAGAGACCCCTGCCCTGAAGATTTTATAATCTAAATAGACCAGAGAGGGCTGGAGGAAAGTGATAATATATTCAAGCATCAGAGGAGATTTCCAAAACATGTTGTAGGCTTTAAATATCTCATTAAAACTCACTATAAAATGCTTCCTAGCAGGTAGAGCTTATAAATAACTGCTTTATGATCCCCTGCACTAAAACGAGAGCTTCTCTCCAAACTGCACAGATTTGTACATGGAAGGGTGGCTGCAGGTTTGAATCACAGAAACTCATTGATTCATCTTTCCAAGGGAGGTGCCTGTACTGGATGGCATTATGTTTGCATGATGCTTTTTGTAAGAGTAGGAAATTGCCCTGGTGTGCTTGTTCAAAATTCTTTCCCTTAGCCCCCATGCAGTTGTACAGGGTGCTGTCTGTAGGATGGCTGACACCCTCCATCCCCCATGTGGCTGAATTGCACAGACAGATGTTGTGTATATAGTTTATAAAACACTTTGGGCTCCTTCAAGATGGAAGTTTTTACATTTATTTAAAATAACGTACATTATTCCTTAATAGCTGCTGAACTTCCTTGAACTATAGCACCTGCCAAAGTACAGTAGCCTGCATCTGACTCACTTGTTGGATTACTGCATGGACTGTGCTCTAATTAGTGATATCAGCCAAGTATTCGTAGTTGGCATACTTATTTTTCTATAAAATGCTTTGTGTTCTGTACACGAATGCTTCATATGTCTTTACTCCGTTTCATATCAAACCACTTTACAGACACACAAGCCTCACAGCACCCCTTTTGTGGTAGGTATTATTCCCATTTTTACAAATGAGGAAACAAACAGGTTAATTGTCTTGGCCTCAGTCACGCAGCAGGTCGGGGCAGAGCTGGGAATAGAACCAAGGAGTCCAGACTCTCCTCACTGTAATCTCTAGACAGCATTGCTGTTTGTTTTTTCTTTTCTGTGTAGTTGTGGTTTTGGTCTGGCCTGTATAGTGTTCTCGTGCAGTATCCAGACATGTAAGAAGCACGTGCCCAGGGATTTGTTAGCATCGATTACATGATTGTTTGTCCAGTAAATGTGGAATGTTGGCTCTTTGTCCAGAATGCTCCTGTGTGAATGGGGGAGGATGTCTTTCAAGGTGAGCTAGGGGTAAATGGGTCATGAGAAGGTGTGGGGTGCATTACTATCTCCTTCCCACACACTACAATGAGTCAGCTCTGTAACTTTGCCAATCTTTGCCAATTTGTAGTGAGAGAATCTAGACTGTAGATCACTTGTGCAAACTTGTTGCAATAATGTCCAAGTGATTCGATTGACTAGCACCATTCAGTCCTTCGCACACAAGGGCCATACTTTATTTTTAATGAGTTTATGAGAAACTTGAGTTTGGTAGTGGTGTTCCTTTGATGTTTGCTTCTGGGGAACTCCTGGAGAACAAAATGCCACAGACATTGCAGTTATTAAATACCTGCAGGTGGTAACTGTTGCAAGGAGAATTGGGGTGTCTGTCTGTCTGGTTACACACAGTAACAAAATGTAGTTATGCATGCAGTTCAGTAACCTTGTTTTTAGGCTGGCACTAAAGAGTGTGAGCTGATCTTATATCAATGGGGCCAGTCTTGCCAAATTCATCTTGCTTTCCTAAAGAACCAGTGAGTACAGTTTACAATCCCCAATCTTTATCTCCACTTCCCCTTCCCCCAATGTTTATCTAGTGAGGGATTTATAAGGCCCCCGTTACCATAGCATCTGACCATCATGATGTTGGATTATATATGTCACTTCTTTGGTACTATCCATCCTTGTATACATATACTGTGAAATGTTTTAGTATTATGTTTGCTCTTTTGGGGCCTCATCCTAGGAAGCTGCTGAAGACTCACCACTACTGTTGAAGCTGATGGGACAGGACAACTCTCATCACTCTTCAGAATTGGGCCCCACATTGCTGTAAATATTAGGTTGTTATTTTACTTTGTCTCAGACTGAATACTAGGACATGCTACTTTCCTATATGGTGGGCTACACCTGGAATAGGGTAGACAAAGGAAACCTCCAAAAATCTAGCCTTTTAATTTTCTTTGCCAAAGGAATGAAAGTAATAGACTTTTTCCTTCTGAAATATTTTCTTATTGTTTTAAATCTTATATTTTAGCAAGATGGAAATAGTTGTTTTCAGTATAATATACATTCATCACTACTATCTTCCCTACCTTGTAGTGTTGCTGCATCCCTGGCAATTAGAATGACTTTGTTAATCTGCACCTGATATCTTTATTTTTTTATCTATAAAAGCATGCACCCATCGCTTAAGCCTCTGGTTGACTTGGTTGATAAAACCACTAATAATTTATTGTAACCTACTGCATACTATTAGCTTATTTAGGTGAGGCCCATCAAGGACCTGATACAGAGTCCATTGAAGTCAGTGGCAAGACTTCCAAGCTCCATTTGACAAATTTTAAATAATGTAAACTGTAAGGCAACTTTCACCCCCAAGAGCTTACTAGTATTTAATAAAGATTGGCCATCTTTATGTTAAAGTTGTCATTTAAAACATTTTTTTTTAGAAGGGATGTAAATCCTCCTGTTTCAACGCATGAGCTAATCTGTAAGTTACAGGTGTTAGGAAGAAACTCCCTGTATAGGCAGGTTAGTCTGTAATTGCTCAGTTCAGACCTATTGTACCTTCCTCTAAGCAGCTGGTCCTGCTAGGCAGGATACTGGATTAGACTAGATAGACCACTGGCCTGACCCATTTGGCAATTACTACTTCACTAAGACCTTGTCTACACTATGAAATTAGGTCAAATTTATAGAAGCTGGTTTTGTAGAAAGCGTTTTTATACAGTCGATTGTGTGTGTCGCCACACAAATGCTCTAAGTGCATGTAGTTGGCGGAGTGTGTCCACAGTACCGAGGCAACCATCGACTTCCGGAGCATTGCACTGTGGGTAGCTATCCCACAGTTCCTGCAGTCTCCGCTGCCCATTTGAATTCTGGGTAGAAATCCTAGTGCCTGATGGGGCTAAAACATTGTCGCGGGTGGTTCTGGGTACATATCGTCAGGCCCCCCTTCCCTCCCTCCGTGAAAGCAAGGGCAGACAGTCGTTTTGCACCTTTTTTCTTGAGTTACCTGTGCAGACGCCATATCACGGCAAGCTTGGAGCCTGCTTAGCTAACCGTCACCGTATGTCTCCTGGGTGCTGGCAGACGTGGTACTGCATTGCTACACAACAACAGTTTATTGCCTTTTGGCAGCAGACAGTGCAGTATGAGTGGTAGCTGTCGTCAACGTGGTCCAGGGTGCTCTTTTAACCGACCTCGATGAGGTCAGGGTCGCCTGGGCAAACATGGGAGTGACTCAGCCAGGTCATTTCCCTTTTAAGTTTCGTCTCATGGCGATTCAGTCCTACCGGCAGTTCACTGTCTTTTAATCTGCAGCCAGCAGAAGACGATGGCCAGCAGTCATACTGCACCGTCTTCTGCCGAGCACCCAGGAGATGATGATGGCTAGCAGTTGTACTGCACAGTCTGCTGCCAGAAAGATGTATAAAGATAGATGAAGTGGCTCAAAACAAGAAATAGACCAGATTTGTTTTGTATTCATTTTCTCCTCCCTCCCTCCGTGAAATCAACAGCCTGCTAAACCCAGTTTTGAGTTCTATCCTTGAGGTTTTGAGTTCTATCCTTGAGGGGGCCATTCTGCTTCTCGCAAAGCCACCCCCTTTGTTGATTTTAATTCCCTGTAAGCCATGTTTTCAGTCGCCCCTCCCTCCGCCAGAGCAACGGCAAACAATTGTTTCGCACCCTTTTCCCTGGATTGCCTGAGCAGGAGCAGATGCCATAGCACAGCAAGCATGAAGCCCGTTCAGCTCACCACAGCAGTTATGACCATTGTAAACACCTCGCGCATTATCATGCAGTGTATGCAGAACCAGCACCTGAAAAACCAAGCGAGGAGGCGAGAGCAGCGTGGTGATGAGGACATGAATACACTTTTCTCTAAAACCGCGTTCCCCCACAATTTGGAGATCATTGTGTTAATGGGGCAGGCTCGTGCCGTGGAATGCTGATTCTGGGCCTGGGAAACAAGCACAGAGTGGTGGGACTGCATCGTGTTGCAGGTCTAGGATGATTCGAAACTTTCGCATGCGTAAGGGCACTTTCATGGAACTTTGTGACTTGCTTTCCCCTGCCCTGAAGTGCAAGAATACCAAGAGGAGAGCAGCCCTCACAGTTCACAAGCGAGTGGCAATAGCCCTGTGGAAGCTTGCAACGCCAGACAGCTACCGGTCAGTCGGTATTCAGTTTGAAGTGGGCAAATCTACTGTGGGGGTTGCGGTGATGCAAGTAGCCAATGCAATCACTGAGCTGCTGCTATCAAAGACAGTGACTCTGGGAAATGTGCAGGTCATACTAGATGGCTTTGCTGCAATGGGATTCCCTAACTGTGGTGGGGCTATAGACGTAACGCATATCCCTATCTTGGGACCGGACCACCAGGGCAGCCAGTATATAAACCGCAAGGGGTACTTTTCAATGGTGCTGCAAGCACCGGTGGATCACGAGGAACATTTCACCAACATCAGCGTGGGATGGCCGGGAAAGGTTCATGACTCTCGCGTCTTCAGGAACTCTGGTCTGTTTAAATGGCTGCAGGAAGGGATTTACTTCCCAGACCAGAAAATAACTGTTGGGGATGTTGAAATGCCTATAGTTATCCTTGGGGACCCAGCCTACCCCTTAATGCCATGGCTCATGAAGCCGTACACAGGCACCCTGGACAGTAGTCAGGAGCTGTTCAACTATAGGCTGAGCAAGTGCAGAATGGTGGTAGAGTGTGCATTTGGACGTTTAAAGGGTCGCTGGCGCAGTTTACTGACTCACTCAGACCTCAGCAAAGCCAATATTCCCATTGTTATTGCTGCTTGTTGTGTGCTCCACAATCTCTGTGAGAGTAAGGGGGAAGACGTTTATAGCTGGGTGGGAGGTTGATTCAAATCGCCTGGCCACTGAATACGTGCAGCCAGACACCAGGGCAGTTAGAAGGGCACAGCAGGAAGCGGTGCGCATCAGAGAAGCTTTGAAAACCAGTTTCATGACTGGCCAGGGTACTGTGTGACACTTCTGTTTGTTTCTCCTTGATGAAGACCCGCCCCCTTGGTTGACTCTAATTTCCTGTAAGCCACCCACCCTCCCGCCTTTGATCACAGCTTGCTTGCAAAGGAAATAAAGTCACTATCGTTTAAAAAACATGTATTCTTTATTAATTGATTATAAAAATAGGGAGATAACTCACAAGGTAGCCCGGGTGGGGTGTGGGAGGAGGGTAGGAGGGAAGGAAAAGGCCACTTTAAAACTTGTTGAATGCCAGCCTTCTGTTGCTTGGGCTGTCCACTGGTTTGGAGTGGTTGGGTGCCTGGAGCCTCCCACCCCGAGTTCTTGGGCGTCTGGGTGAGGAGGCTGTGGAACTTGGGGAGGCGGGAGGGGGGTTAAGCAGGGGTTGCAGCGGCAGTCTGTGATCCTGCTGCCGTTCATGAATCTCCACCAGACGCCGGAGCATGTCCGTTTGATACCGCAGTATCCCCAGCGTTTCCTCATGCCGCCTCTGATCTTCCTGCTGCCACCTCTCCTCGCGTTCATCAGCCACCATCCTGTACTCTGCTATTGTGTCCCTCCACACAGCTCTGTCAGTGCCGGACGACTGCATGAGCTCGGAGAACATTTCATCGTGCGTGCGTTTTTTCGCTGCCTTATCTGAGATAGCCTCTGGGACGGAGGAGGGAGGCTTGAAACATTTGCAGCTGCTGGAGGAAAAAAAGGGAGTGAAGTATTTAAACAGATACATTTTACAGAACAATGCCTGTACTTTCACAATGAACAACACTATTCACATTACATAGCAGACGTGATTTTTGGTACAGGGTCGCATTTTGCATCTTATATTGAGTGCCTGCGGCTTTGGTGTTAGAGATCACACACGCAGGGTCGGGCAACAGAATTCAGCTTGCAGGCGGCCATGGTAAGCCATAGTCTTTCGGCTTCTGCAACCTTCATAACAGCAGCCCCCTCCTTTCCCATACCAAGCAAAGCCCGTTGAGTTGGCCATTTACTGCTGCAGTTTTCCTGTTAACGTGCAGCAGCAGAAACCAAATTTACCCCCTCCCCCCATCCAATTCTCTGGTATGATCGCTTTCCCCCTCCCCCCAGATCCCTGCTAGCCAAACGCGAACAGCTCAGTGCCAATGGCTCCCCCTCCCACCGCGTGGCTAACTGCGGGGAGGATTTCTTTTCAGCCACAGGCAAACAGTCCAGTAGGAAAGGCCACCTCTGAATGTCCCCTTAATCAAATTCCACTATTTCAACCAGGTTACCATGAACGATATCACTCTCCTGAGGATAACACAGAGAGATAAAGAACGGATGTTGCTTGAATGCCAACAAACACCGGGACCATACGCTGCCAGGCTTTGTCATGCAATGATACCAGATTACTTGATATTAGCATGGCATGGTAAAGTGTCCTACCATGGAGGACGGAATAAGGCTGCTCTCCCCAGAAACCTTCTGCAAAGGCTTTTAGAGTACCTCCAGGAGAGCTTCATGGAGATGTCTGGGGATGGAGCGGAAATCCTCCAGGGACACGTTAACAGACTTTTCCAGTAGCAGTACTAGCCACGAATGCATCCCAAGTCCTCAGGGCTACTTAATCATTAAAAAACGCTTGCTTTTATAACACGTATTATATTTAAAAAGGTACACTCACCAGAGGTCCCTTCTCTGGCTTCGTTGGTTTGAGAGGGTATTTCAGTCAGTGTGATAAAAAGATCCTGGCTGTCAGGGAGAACGGTGTGCTGTGTGCTCTCCCCAAGCTCATCGTCCTCCTCCTCATCTTCCCCGTCTGCAAAATCCTTAGCCGTGGCGGAGAGTATCCCATCCTCTGAGTTCATGGACAGGGGTGGGATAGTGGTGGCGGCCCCCCCTAGAATTGCATGGAGCTCAGCGTAGAAGCGGCATGTCTGGGGCTCTGTCCCGGAGCGTCCGTTTGATTCTTTGGTTTTCTGGTACGCTTACCTGAGCTCCTTAAGTTTCACGCGGCACTGTGTTGCGTCCCTGATGTAGCCTCTGTCCCTCATGGCCTCTGAGATTTTTTTGAAATGTTTTCGTATTTCATCTTTTGGAATGTAGTTCTGATAGCACAGATTCCTCTCCCCATACAGCGATCAGATCCAGTACCTCCCGTTCAGGCCATGCTGGAGCTCTTTTTCGATTCTGGGACTGCATGGTCACCTGTGCTGATGAGCTCGCCTGGCCAAACAGGAAATGAGATTCAAAAGTTCGCGGGGCTTTTCCTGTACACCTGGCCAGTGCATCCGAGTTCAGAGTGCTGTCCAGAGCGGTCACAATGGTGCACTGTGGGATAGCTCCTGGAGGCCAATACCTTCGAATTGCTTCCACACTAACCGTAATTCGAAACGGCGATGTCGATTTCAGTGCTAATCCCCTCGTTGGGGAGGAGTACAGAAATCGGTTTTAAGAGCCCTTTATGCTGAAAAAATGGCTTCGTTATGTGGACGGGTGCAGGGTTAACTTGGATTTAACGCTGTTAAATCTGACATAAACTCGTAGTGTAGACAAGGCCTAACTGGGAAAAAAATTAAAATGAAAGGTGTATTTTTTTTCAAATGCATAGGGCCTGCTCCTGCTAAACCTATGTCTTGGAAGTAATCCCATCACTTGTCTGATTAAAGACTGTTTACTTAAGGGAGTATTTGTGGACCAGACCTCTCCCCCAGATTCGCGTTCTTTGTCTTTGCTGCTTGACTTCTGGCTTAGACCTTTCTCCCGCAGCCCTCACCAACCCCGCCCAATCCTTTGGGGGCAATGTTCTGGTCTGAGACTCTTGTACTGAAGAAGAAAGGAAGGGGTCAGATGTGCATTTCTTGTTAGGAAACCCTCTGAAAATAAGGAAGAAATGCAAGTAAAGTGGAAACCACTAATGTTTAGTAGCAAATGTTTAAAAATGTATATTGTAATTAATTTAAAATTGGGGCCAGGTTTACACTTACAAATTAGATTGACAGAGTCACATTGGTAAAGGCTGTGAAAATTTTCATGCCATGAATACTGTAGTTAGGTTGACCCTGGTGTAGCCACAGCAAGGTTGATGGAAGAATTCTTCCAATTAACTACAGTGATGGAAAAATCCCTTCTGTCAATGTAGGAAGCTGCGGTGCCACAGCTGTGCCACTGTAGCGAAGACATACCTTGGGTTTCAAAATCCATTGCTTTCCTCACTGATTTCAAGGCAGAATGAGTCTCTTCTTCTGTTAGCAAGAAAAGTGAACTTCTGTGGAATAAGCTGAGGGCTTGTCTACATGAGACATTATTGCACAGAAAGCCAAGGTCTGAATCTACAGCACACTGGTTTACAGCATGGTAACATCCTGTGTGGACATTGCTACAGTGCACTAAAATTTCATGTTACATGTCAAAGCACGCTACAGATCTATAGGAATATCCACATAGGTGCTTTCTGTGTGCCGCCCTAGCACACTGCAGATTCACACTCTGGTTGCCCCAAACATCCCTTGTAGACAAGCCCGAGACTCATCTACAGCCACAGAACAGTGGAAATACCAAGGGAATATTTCTTGAGTACTCTTTTGTTGACAGTTTTTAAGCAAGACTACTTCACGTTTATTTGGTAACTTCTTTCAGAGGTTCTCACCAACCTTAGAGATGTAAATGAACTATACCACACAGCTCACCTGTGAAGTGGGTAAGTATTAGCCTGATCTATAAAGTAGGGACACTGAGGCAGAGATGTTCTGGTTTGTCCCAGATCAAACAGTGAATTAGGGGCAGAAATAGAATCCGGTAGTCAGACTGCCAGTTCATCTGGTCTAATTACTGTACACACTTGCTGGGCATTAACACAATTAACAATGCCACTTTTAAGCGCTCCTTGAAGCCCAGCTATCAGTAAACACAGAGTGATCCAAATTATCAGCTCGATGCTAAATACGGGTGACTAGGAAGACCCTATGGCATTGCTTATATATATATATATAATATGTTTTATTCTAAGCTGTTCTTTCTAAGGCAGCTGTTTTTTTTCATTTGTTTCCCATGTTTCTATTCTAGGTGATATATCAGACTTCTCTTCTTGTGGGATTAATTTCTGGCAATGAGATGTTCAGACTCTCTCCATCTTCTTTGTAGATGTAATACAGATTGGGAATTATACTTAAATAAAGTGAAAGCATTAGGAATTGAACAGTCCAGGGAAAACTCTGTAGCCAGGAATGTTTTTTCTCTTCCTGGAATATTTGTAACATGGGATGCTTTTGAAGCACAATTTTTTTCCAGGTACATTGACAGTGTAATTGTCTGATTTTTTTTCCTATTCAGCTGCTGCCATCATACATCTTGTATAATGTATTCCATTGTGTTGTTTTTATTGTTGGATTATATAACCTAAATACATCAAAAGGGTGTTGTGAGGCTTAATCAGTTAATGTTTCTGCAGTACTTTGAAATTCTTGATGGGAGATGCTTAACAAATGCAGAATATTATTACTAATATATGAAAACTCAGATTTAAGAAATATACTTTATAAATGCCCAAATTTGGGGAAATCATGTTTAATTCTAAAGATGGTTATTTTAATATTCAGATGCATCCCTCCAAAGGCTCAGCATCTGATATTCAGACAGGTGTTTCAAATGCTGCTTAGCTGATAGAAACGTGTTGACCTTCAGTCAAGCTACAAGTCTCACTTTTTCTCCCAGGCCTTTTCTGGGCGGGAGGGATGAGTTGAGGGGGGTGGGAAAGTTTTGTTTTGCATTTGGAAGAGTTCAGTTTGTTGGACACTGGGTCTGATTGTTGTTTCATATTGAATGTGCATGAAGCCAAACCAGTGGGTAGATGCATTATTATAAATTGAAATAAAGAGAAATATTCTGAAGTAAAACTATGAATCTCCCTATGTTCCTCTAGGTAATTATTGGCTCAATTCTACAGAATTGTCACACAATTGGCCCTACATGGAACATAGGTCAGCAGCAGTGAGGTAATGTATCGAGAGAACAACTGAATGTTAAAGACAGCAGTTACACTGGCTATATTATTTGGCTGAGCTTGCAAGGCTTTTCACTCAGCCTGATGGCATTTCTCTGCGTGGTGTAATGCAATAACTTTTGAATGCTACATCCAATCAGTTCCAGAATTCCAGGGAATGTTCTGGGCATCAATAGGTAGAACCCTATTGATGATTTTGGGGGGAAATCTGAAAACCAGAAGGGATGAAATGTTGGGGGGAGGACGCAGAGTTTCTGTCATCTGCTTAGCAGAGTCATAACTTCAAACACCTCTATAATTGTCTAATGTTCAAAAATCAAGTTGATGGTACCCATTAACACCTTCCAGTATAATACCCATATCTCATCTCTGCTTGTCCTCCCAATGGAGTTTAAAATGTTGGCACCCTGCATGACTTATCTCCCAGGCAGAAAGAAGATAAATAGTAATATTGGGGGGGGTAAGGGGAAAATGGGGGGGCACACAGAGTTCCTGGCATGGGGGAATGGGTAGCACACAGAGCCCCTGGCCTGGTGGGCCCTGGTATCAGGAAGAGGAGAGTGGTGGCATACAGAGTCCCTGGGGGGAATATGGGAATGGGAGTACAGAGGCCCTCCCATGGGAGGAAGTAAGGGACCCTGGTATGGGAACAGGGAATGGGGATGCATACAGAGACTCTAGATGAGGGACACTGGTATGGAGGGGAGGGAGAATGTAGCAAAGTTGTCACTCCAGTATGGTCCCTTTTGTCCAGGTGTATTGGTGCATCAACACTGCCTCAGTTTCCCACAAAGTCCTTTGGCCTATTCTGGCTATAGGAGTGACCCGCCCTCCAGCAAGACCACTTTACAGAGTCCAGCCCTTTTCAGGGCCACAGAATCCATTGCCAGAGTCCAACAGAAGTGTATAAAAAAAACAAACATCAGCCCAGCTGGACCAAGCTGGCAGCCACCTCATTGCAGGTGTGCCTCTGCTGCTCTAGATTGTTCTCCTGTGTAACCACAGGTTTCTGTGCCTTAGACAGTCCCACAATCTAGGAGCTGGTGTACTCCTTCCCTTACTCCAGGTCTCAAGCAGACTACAGCTCATCAGGCCCTTGTGTCAACTGAGGTTCCAGCTCACGTACTGAAGAAGCCTATCTACTTTTCTCCCCTTCTTCCTCCCTTTCTAAATCCTGCACCCATGCCTAATAGCCAGTACAAGTGCATCTGGGGAGGAGCTAACTGAATCTCTCACTGCAAGTTAACCTCTTCCAGACCTGTCACCGGGGTGGTGGGGAGGGAGAGGGAGACACAGAGCCCCTGGCATGTGCCAGAGAGGGAATGGTGGGGGGCACCCAGGCCCAGATCCTCAAAAGTATTTAGGCACGTAACTTCCACTGAAATCAGTGGAAGTTATAAACCTAAATACTTGTGAGGGCCTGGGCCACAGAACTACTGGCATGTGCTGGAAGGGCTCGGGGGGAGTTGCAGGGAGTCCCTGAAATAGAAGATGATGGGAGAATGGCACACAGGGAGCCTGTGGGAGAAATGGAGAAATGCAAGGAACTCCTGGTATGTGCAATGAGTTTGGCCTACAGAAGCTACAAAGTGTGTGAACCCCTAATTCTATGAAGCCATATTTACTATTTGTATCTCATGATCCTCCCCCCGTACTACGCAAATTGTTTTTAGTGGATACTACATAAATGTTGCAAACAAATTGGGGATTGTTTGATAATAGAATATGTATTTGAAAAACAAGGGCTTTATGTGCAGGCAAATTATATTTTAGATGACTTAAGTAGTATGACTCCAGTACTGATCTTGCCAGAGAAGGCAGACTTTGTCTGTAGTTTCAGTTGTCCTTGTCATATAAATATCATAGCTTATCTACCATTAGCTATGTTCAAAACTTTTGGTTCTTAGTAAACAAACTCCTTAAAGTGTGGTTCTGCTGTGAAAAGATCTGCTTGCTGTGTGTATCCAGAGTGGCACAAGAAGGATGTGGGTTCATTGCTTCACTTTTGAAGTGTTTAGGATGGGGGTGGGCAAACTTTTTGGCCCGAGGACCACATCTGGGTATGGAAAATGTATGGTGGGCCATGAATGCTCACGGAATTGGGGTTTGGGTACAGGAGGGCATGAGGGCTCCAGCTGGGGGTGTGGGCTCTGGGGTAGGGTTGGGGATGAGGGGTTTGGGGTGTAGGAGGGTGCTCTGGGCTGGGACTAAGGGGTTCGGAGGGCGGGAGGGGAATCAGGGCTGGGGAAGGGGGGTAGGGGGACAGGCTCTGGGCGGTGCTTACCTCAAGCAGCTCCCAGAAACAGCGGCATGTCCCCTCTCCGGCTCCTACGTGGAGGCGCAGCCAGGTGGCTCTGCACACTGCCCTGTCTACAGGTGCTGCCCCTGCAGCTCCCATTGGCTGTGATTCCCGGCCAGTGGGAGCTGCGGGGGTGGCGCTTGGGGTGGGGACAGCATGCGGAGCCCCCTGGCTGCCCCTACGCATAGGAGCTGAAGTGGGGAAGTGCTGCTGCTTCCAGGAGCTGTGCGGAGTGGGGCAAGACCCCGAACCTGCTCCCTGGCTGGAGCGGAGCAAGCCCCAGACCCTGCTTCCCGGCGGGAGCTTGAGGGTCGAATTAAAATGTCTGGAGGGCTGGATGCAGCCCCCGGGCGGTAGTTTGCCCACTTCTGGTTTAGGACCTAACCATTTTTGTCACCTTAAGTTGCGGGAGAGAAAAATTGAATTGATGATGAGTTTCACATCAGTTCCATTCAGACTTTGGGAAAACCCTGTGTGTCTAGGTCTCCCTTTATGGGATAACTAGATAGCTATGGAGATATCAATCAGAATTGTTGTTCATTGTTTTTTGGTAGCCATTTAGATTTATGTAGGTAAAGAGTATCCACTCTTTCCAACCAATGTAGTGTATGTCTAACTTCACTGTTGAGAGTCCCCTCCCTGGCATTATAGATGCTTGCACTGATCTTAGAGTGACACTCTTACACATGCTGAACAATGTGTTTTGAACTTTGACAAGTGGCATGTTTTGCCTTCAAGATCACATTTCAGTTTGCTGCCTGAAACAGAATGTCACTACAGTGCTAAGCAAGGCTGTCTCCTGCACAGCTGTCTCCCTTCATGACCTCCTTCCATTGAAATGGTACTGGAAGGGGGAGCAGAGCAGAGCCACCGCTGCTAACGATCTGGGCTACACTGGATCAGCACAGAGAACATTCAGAATGTTTTCTTCACTTTCTGCTTTTGTGGCTTTGGCCTCCAGGTATCTGAGTGTGTCCTTGCTAGTCAAGGCCATGAGTCTCCTATATGGGCTAATAGGAAGAAGAATCCTGGAGCTTTCTCAAACCCTTCTCTGAATTGCCATTTTCCTTCATTTTAAAAGTCCATCCTCTCTCCCTTTGCCTTGTGCTGAAGTGATCCCTGAGTTAAGGGCAAGATATCAAGGCACTATTTTGCTCTATAGGGGCATACTAAGGTATATGTGCCTCCTTCCCAGTCCCAGCCCCTCTTTGTCTGCTACACTCCAGTAACATTTTGTGATCTTTTCATTGCACTTGTTAATTGGCCTGACATAGTTGATAGCCCATTTTTTGTTTTGAGACCCTCACAGGCAAAGAAACAGTATGGGAATGATGCTGAGTCCAGACTGCTAGCTACTTCTGATGATGTGCCAGCCAGAAAGTAGAGACAGCAAAAGTAACTACAGATGATGGTTTCTTGTCCTACGTACTCTGAACAATTCATCCCTAGTAAATTAACTGAGCATGTGTAACCTCAAATGCGGATGTCTGAATGAACGGAAATGCATATATGTGACGCTTAGGTGTGTGGCAGTTCTCCAAAAAGGGCCATGTTTTTGGAGTTTAAGGTACTCACCCTAGACAACCCACATCATGTATCATTTGAAAGCTTATTTTATGTACATTTAGATGAGGTATCATGTGGAGCTGTCAAGTAGTGCTGTAAGCCTGTAGGTGAGGTGAAACAAAATGAAAGTGTCATTTTTTGCACAGTTCCAGAAACACACTGCCATACGACTATGACTGTTGCATCCGATGAAGTGAGCTGTAGCTCACGAAAGCTTATGCTCAAATAAATTGGTTAGTCTCTAAGGTGCCACAAGTTCTCCTTTTCTTTTAGTTTTTACTGTTTAAGTTAATTTCAACACCTTATTGTGGAGTTTATTGGTCAAAGCTACCAAATGACAATGTACTAAAATATTTTTATTGGTTTTGCATGGGCAAGTTTTTTTTAGAAATGACTAAGCAAAAATGCTGTATATTAACATTTTGTAATATATTAACAGGAAATGTTTTCACATTGCATATTAATTGGCAAAATATCGCACAAGTGGTTATAATAGTTTTCTATATTTTCAGCTGAAATTTGCTGACCAGATTAGTCTCTCACTGAACGTTGTGCACTAATAGCAGTAGTTTGCATGCCCATAGTTTATACTGCAGTGGGTAGATATAAATGTACATGAATTCCTAACATAATGCTTCTCCATTTGTAAGCTTTTGTACATACAGTGTACCTCTAGTCTTCCTGGTAGAAGATTTTAATTTGTAATTGTCTACACATGCAGTACTAGCTTTTGAAATATTCTAGGAACTAGATTTTTAATTTAGTGACACTTTTTTTATGTAAAGATCATTATTAGTGTTAGAGATGACAATACACAGCTTCGTATTATGAATATACAAAAACTATGAGAGAGAGACGTTGTCTAACAAGAAGTAGTGACAATAAAGTCCACAGACAAGTCCTTGCCTCTGCACTGAAGAGGGATGAAGAGCATGTTACAGATTTTACCAACCATATGATCAACAATATGACACACTCATTTGACCCTGAATCACCATCCAGAGGTGCTTAACAATGTTCTCTGGATTGTATGTAACATCAGATGTACAAAAGTCTACTCAAAATAGCAGATGTTGGTGAAGAACAACTGGAGAGATATGAGAGATTCTCTTAATTCTGATGGGACACGTAGCTTCTTCAGACCAGTCAAGAAATCTGACATGATCATTTGCTGACATGGCCAAGAAGACCAAATTTGTCTGTCGGGGAGGGACAATCACAGCAGCTCTCAGTCCAGAAATTGTTTTCTGTAGAGCCCTGTCTTTAGCAAGATGCAGAAATGATGTTTCAATGACAACTGTTCTTAGTCATCCTGTAGGACCTGTGCCTATGTCCCTCTTTCATGGTGATGGAACAATGAGAAGAATAGACAAAGCTTTATTAGGGCATCAGCTGGAAGCTCAAGATGAAAGAATCCACGAGCTAAGAGCATGCAAGAAAGAAATCACAGTGTACATCAGAAATGCCATGGCTGTCGTACAAATGATGGCTGGAGACAAATTCCACACATTTGATTAATTGAGTCCTGCTGAGTCCTTGAGGCAGATCCAAAAGGTTTGACAAAGTTAATTTGTAATCAAAGTCTTTAACAGATATGACAACAGTAACTCTGTGAAAACTGCAGAAAGACCGTGCCGGACAGGATCTAAGATTGGATGCAAGAAATACCAGTTGATTGGTGGGTGCTCTGTGCCTCCATGGTAAAAGTTTCTCAACGTGGCATCCAGCAACCAGTCACGTGTACAATTTCTCTGTGAATATATGGTTCAAAATGTACCTGAGAGTGTAGGAGCACACCCACACTCTCCTCCTTGCTGTAGGCTTTTTGCAAGGTGAAGTAACAAAGTCCGTCACCAGTAAAGGTGTTGAAGAAGCCCAAGACTTGTACAGTACTGAAGAATAAGTGGACACAAGGTTGCTTCTGCATATTGTATGTGCCAATATGGCTTTTGAGTCTCTTGATGTCAAAGGAACCATAGTAATTAGGTCACTTGAAGTTTTGTTTCTTGTTGTTCACTGCTTTCCAAAAATGATAATGTGTTGATTGAAATATGCACCATTACTAGCACAACAGACGTGTCATTTTATACCTGTGCACACAATTTGTTACATACCTCAGACCTGACTTCTGCAACATACTTTCTGCTGTACACTAATTAACAGGGTGTAACTCTGTCCTCCCTGTTGGTATTTGGGGGTGGGGGGAGTTTGTGTTTTATGTCATCAAAACAAAGGGAGCTTACCGCTTCAGAGATCTTGCCTGTTGGGGGAAGAGTGACACAAGCTGCAATTTTTGCAAGAAGGAAGTCTGTAATACTGCTGTATGACCAGAGTGAGAAAGAAAAGGAAACCCACAGAGACCTGAATTGCTTGTGCCTCAATCTAGCCAACAAAAAGGACAAGTCGCTGGTCAAACGCTGACCATATAAGGACAGTTTTGAAGAATATGTCAGAAGAGCACCATGGCAAACAACTATTTGGATGTCTTCACACATAGACAAACCAGATGTTGGATCGCCATTGCAACATGGATGGAAAAATGTGGATGAACTACCATAGGTGCTAGAACTAAGAGTGCTGGAGGAAGGGGGCTGCTGCACCCCCTGGCTTGAAGTGGATTCCGTTATATACAGGGTTTACAGTTTGGTTCAATGGCTCTCAGAAACCCCACTATAAAAATTGTTCCAGCGCCACTGTGTACTACTTCCTATATTCTTCAAGGGCCCCAGGGCATCTGAGCTTCTGTAGGATCTTCTTTGTGCCTGTACCTGTAGGGGTCACTGCACAATCAACTGTGGTTGTAGTCAACAGACTTCCGTGCATAGGACTGTGTATGTGCTAAGGCAATGAAGATTATGATAACCCATGCACTCTCAGCATGATGAACAAGATGATGATGATAATGACTAGAAATGTCGCCATCTCTATTACATTTCAGTGATACCTGTACAAATTTATTATTATTTTTGTTTTACCTTTAGATTGTTGTTATGCTTTGAGGTCACAAAGAAATCCAATTTTATGTTTTGAAATAATATAGTCATTAAACAGAAACAAATGGAAATATTTCAAAATGGTCATTTTAATGTGGTGTCATTGTTTTATCTCCGTTTCTGTGGTAATTGCACCACTTGACAGCTTCACATCATACCTTGTCTTAAAGTAGACATAACATTTTCAAATGATGTATGAGGCGCATATTACTCCTGGGGGAATTCTGTGCCAAAAAATTAAAAATTCTGTGCACAATATTTTAAAATTCTGCATTTTTTAATCAAAGTAACGCAATAATGCTGGTTTCAATTATTTTAGTAATTTATTTAAACTACCATACAATGAATGGAGAATGGGCATGGGGAGCATTGGAGGAAATCATCAGATCCCCTCTGTCTAATAATAATGTAGCTAGTAATGACCCGCTACTTCGTTATTAGTCAACAAATATATGCAGCCATATGCTCAGTGTTACATCATAGGCAATTGAAGAGCAAGTGAGGGCTGGGGACTCAAACTCGCAATTTATACTGGCTACTGACCATTTCCTAAAAGGTCAGTAGGAAACTGTTCATGGAGCACATTTTGATAGGACATTTTTTCAGTCCAAAAATTTAGACCAGTTCTAATCACTAAAACACCATACACACTTATAAGGCCATACTGTCCTTTACAATAAGACTCGTTTACACCACTCTGGCACCGTAAAGGAGACTTAAAATTTTTACACCTGTTTTATACTCCTGCGGGAATTCACTAAGAACAATGGGAACAATTCACTAAGCAGGCAGGCTGCTACATTCTGCTCTGCCTGAGGGGACAGCCTGCCCCACGCCTGTCTCTTCAGAAACACCCCAAAGTCCTGCCCCTCCATGCTGAACGTGCCGCAGTAGTGAGCAAGAGGGACAGAGTGTGTCTTTCACATGCACGACTGCTCAGCCCCCCCTCTACCCCTGGCAGTGATTTACATCTCCACCAGCTGCCCAAACCGCTCTTGCAGCTTTCTTTTGCTTCTCTGTCAGAAGTCATTTTTCTGAAGGGAATAAAAGAAATCTGCGGAGGACATGAATTCTGCGCATGTGCAGTGACGTAGAATTCCACCAGGAGTAGCGTATACGTAGAGAGGGTACATGAAGTTGACTTGTTGGTGTCTGCCTTTCACCTAATAACACATACATGTGCATGGTCATAGTCACAGGGGAAACATTGCTTTCTAAGGGAGCTGAGGGTTCCTTTTGTGCTCAAATGAATCTAGTTACACTGCTGTCATAGAGAACAGTGCCATGCACAAAGATTGCAGGGGGCTGGGAGACAACCAGTTGGGATCTGCAGAATCCATCTGCTGTGAAAAATGAGCAAAATTACAGACTAGGGTAAGGTGGAAAGTCTGGTGACCACATCCAGCCTAGTCCCACATCACAGGGTTTTGTTTCAGTTTAGTAAATACAGATCTGGTATGGGTCAGTTTGCTGAACTGTGTGCCTCCTGTTTGTTAGACGCATCTGTCCAAGCTCTAAGACTCTGTGTAACTATTAAAAATACAAGAGTCATTAACCCTTACCTCCAAACGACTCTGCTGCCCAAGGCCACTTCATCATATAGCCCCTTTTACTATCTCAACTCATTTAATATTTAAGATGATCCCCTCCTAAATATAATACCCTGAAATGAACTACTAAATTCCTTCAACTAGTCCCCTCCCTGCAAAGTCCAAAATAACAGATGAGTCTTGCTGTGTGCCCTGAAGGTCAACCAATTCAGGCTATGTCAGAGCAAGGGGGAAAGTGAGTTCCAGAGCTGTCTCCTGCTGTAGCTCTGTTAATCCCAGTTTTGCTAAAATAAAATTTGCTAGTCTATTCCCTGGTGATCTGGAGCCATTCTTCAGGCCTTCTGGCCTGTTTAATGATGGGCCAGATTTGAGTTTAGCCCTAGAGCATAGCCTTGTCAATGAGGATCTGATGTGGTGTTTCAGCAAATGGAAGACTCATTACTGCAGGCTCCATTAGAGATTAGCTGGACAGAGCCCCGGTTAGATAAAAATAGCAAGACAAATGGCCGCTGGTGACAGCCTGGTCCGATCACACGTCTGCTGGCTGGCATTTCAGCCTGCTGTCTTCGCAGCACCTGGTGGAATCTAGCTTCTTGCTTAGGGCAGAGTTTGGCAGTTCTCCTGGATGTGTTCCAGGATATATGTCAAGGCTGCTGCATTAAGTTTATTTTGCTCTGCAGGGACTTTAATTCATCTAGTGCCGACAGCTTTTTTGAAAGTTAAACTGATAAAGCCCACTTGGGGCGGGGGACTGCAAACTAATGGGGCACAATTTAGAACCACCTTCTACTCCCGATTTCTCTCACATACACCCCTTTCCTTTCATTTGAAGTCTGTCAGCTTCATTGTACACTTGCCTTAAAGAGAGTGTGGAGGAAAATCTGACTCTTGCCCTTTTTGTTTCCACAGATGGTGTTACGATAACAGTGTAACCAAGGGTCATACACACCTAGGAGTGGCTCTCCCCCCGAGGGGTAGTTACATTGTGTTGGGCATGCTTACAGAATCGTGCAGCCATGGACCTGAAGGAGCAGTGTCAGGTAGGTTCCCCAGAAAGGAGATCACATCTTAAACATATTGATTCTAAAGTCCTAGTTGGTTTGCTTCTCTGTGACTTCGGTCTGCATGTTTTGCATTAGTATGTGGAGTAATCCGTAGTTGTTGCTAAAGCTGGAAGATCTTTCTCTTGCATAGTCAAGGGAACATGTTTGCTTGTCCCTGATAACACCACTGGATAACCCAGAGATACCAGGAGGATATCCAGTTTATACCAGCAGCCTCATATTTTCCGTCCTACGTGGTTGGCATGCAATATGAGTAGGGCTAATGATTTTCTGTGGAGTTAGTAGACCTGTTGAGAAGAGGACTATCAAGGAAATGATGTTCTCATCTCTTTGTCAGCTCATGGGTTGCATTCTGAGTTTAATGGGTGTTTACTCTTGTTTTGGGAGACTACCAGTGTGAGAAACCAGGCAGTGAGATGCAGAGCTTTTTGCTTCTAGGTCATCGGTTTGCACACAGCTTAGATTTAGCAGGGGCCAAAAGTTACTACCACTGACAGACTGAATGATTGTGTGAAATGAGTTGATTATCTCAGTCTGGTTTGTAGTGGGCAGAGGAACATAAGAATGGCCTTACTGGGTCAGACCAATGGTCCATCTAGTCCATGTCCTGTTTTCCAACAGTGCCAGTGACAGATGCCAGCAGTCAGAAGTTTTATGTACATCCAGAGCATGGGAATGTGTCCTTGACCATCTTGGCTAATAGCTATTGATGGACCCATCCTCCAAGAACTTATCTAATTCTTTTTTGAACCTAGTTATACTTTTGGCCTTCACAACATCCCCTGGCAGTGAGTTCCACAGGTTTACTGTCCATTGTCTGAAGAAGTGCTTCCTTTTGTTTGTTTTAAGGCTAATGCCTGTTAATTTCTTCGGGTGACCTTTAGTTCTTGTGTTTATGAAGGGGTAAATAACATTTTTTTATTCACTTTCTCCACACCATTCAGGATTTTATAGACCTCTATCATATCTCCCCTTAGTAGTCTCTTTTTCTAAACTGAACTGTCCCAGTCTTATCAACCTCTCCTCATACGGAAATTGTTCCATATGCTTAATCACTTTTGTTGCCCTTCTCTGTACTTTTTCCAATTCTAATATATCTTTTTTGAGATGGGGAGACCAGAACTGCACTCAGTATTCAAGATGTGGGTGTACCATGGATTTATATTGTGGCATTATGATATTTTCTGTCTTATTATCTATCTCTTTCCTAATGGTTCCTAACATTCTGTTAGCATTTTGTCTGCTGCTGCACACTGAGAAGATGTTTTCAGAAAACTATCCATGATAATTCCAAGATATTTAAGTGGTAACAGCTAATTTAGACACCATCATTTTGCATGTATAGTTGGGATTATGTTTTCCAACATGCATTACTTTGCATTGATCAACGTTTAATTTCTTTTGCCATTTTGTTGCCCACTCACCCAATTTTTGTGAGATCCTTTTGTAACTTTTTGCAGTCTGTATTGGACTCCTATCTCAGTGGGCACCCTTGCTTGGGACTCTTTAGAAAAGTGTAGGGTGGAATGGGCCATTGAATGGGAATGGGATTGAACTCCCTTCTCAACTCTAGAAATAGTCCTCTCAAGACTAGGGTTAAGCATGCTAGTGGGACTGTGTAGGGGAAGCGTGTGCTGCTACTTATGCTATACCTGTCCTATTCTGAGGATAAATTGCGGTCTTCAGTCACCTGAGTACTTATCATGATGCCTTTTGTGAATGCTTAAATCCCTGCAAATGTTTTTATAAAGCGGACCTGAGGCTGTGTAGAGAAGTTTTCCATTTAACTGAGTAACATTTTCCTGCTGCTCAGTTAGACTTGCCCTGTACATGTGCTGTTTGGACAGTTCTGCCTTTCTCCAGGGCTAGCTGGGCAATATTATTTCTACGTCTGCCCTTGTAAATGTCAGATTGACCAATATCTGTGTGTGTTTTGTGTGTAACCAGCCTCTTGTTACCTAGTATGTTTCCAATCCTAAAGAAAGAGGGGAGAGAGAGGCCTCCGTGGTGGGTACGTGCAGCTGGGAGCTTTAAAGGGATATTTGCAGTGGTTCTTGGAAGATTATTGGCCTTATATGTACTGCTGCCTCCAAGATGATGATGCTAAGAAGAAAGAGAGAGCAGCAGACACTACTCGACTGACCACTTTTTCTATGCATGAGTTTCAGTAGCCACCTGAGTATCAAATGTGTTTGTCACTTGAGAGAGTGAACAGGTACATGCCCTATTCTGGGGCCTGGTCTGGGTGAGAGATTGTGTTTGAGACCAAAGCTGGAGAAGAGCCTGCGTACTCTAGACCAGCAGTGGAGAGAAAAAATTCTTATGACTTTACCCTCTTTGCTCCTTCCTCTCACTTGCCTCCCTCCCCAGTCATTGTAGCCTTTTCATTTCCAGATCACATTAACTACCTCCATTTTACTCTCCAGGCAACCCTTCCCCTTGCTGAGCATGTTCTGCAGTCTTTCCAGAACGCTGGCTGGCTTTTGCTTACTAGTGCAGATTACCTGTTAGATAATAGTTTGAGAGACAGACTTTCTCTACAACAGAGGTTCTCAAACTGTGGTCCGCGAGCTCCATTCAGGTGGTCCTCGGATAGTTCCCTCTAAGGTGCGCGCCTGGGCCGCCGCACATGAGAGAACGAAAGGCCACCCACCTAATTAGTGGAGCCGCACAGGCATGGCTCCACTAATTAGGTGCCCGGACCCTGGAGAAGATGCACATGTAAGGTCAGGTGGTGGCCTTGGGGGGAATAGGGAGTAGGTGGGAGGGGGCAGTGGGGTGAGAAGAGGGGGTGGGGAGAATTTGGGATGTGCAGGGCTGCAGCGGCCAGAGAAAGAGGTGACTTTCCCTAGCTCCAGGGCTGCTGCTGCTGGGGAGAGACAACCCTCCTTTCCAGCCTCGCTGCTGTGGTGGGGGAGAGACACCCCCCCGCCCCAGCTTAGGAGATGCCGCAGAGAGGGAGAGACCCCCTTCCTTCCCAGGCCCAGCTCGGGGGCTGCCGCGGCAGGGGGGAGAGAGCACATCCATCGCATTAGAAAGGTAAGACCACTGATATTAAAATATTAGTTGTGTGCTTTTATTTGTAGAACAAAAAAAACATTTATTATTATTAAGATTTTTTTTAAAAAGCACTTTTATCCAAAGCACTTTACAACAGTTAGCTAACGGTACAAACAACATTTGGAAAGATCATTAAGTGGTCTGCTGAGACCCTCTGCAATTTTCAAGTGGTCCATGAACAGAAAAGTTTGAGAACCATTGCTCTAGAACATTAACATAGACACAAGTGGCACAGGAAGTGGGAAGCGTCCATCACTATTTGGCTTGAGATTGGTGTACCTTTTCTTAGCTGGTGTTGTGGTGTTACTTTATATGAGACCACGATAAGCTGGGCTTGCCCCTGCCTGAACCTGTGACCTCCCCAATATATTTTGCGTGAGGACCTTGTTGAACTGTGTTGCTTTCAGTTTAAATTGCTAAGACTGTGGAGGTAATGTTACAATTAAAGTAATCATCTATTTGTTCTGTTGTTAATGGCACTCTGGACTGCTCTGGTATTGATCAGTTTAAGACAAGAAGCAATTATGTGCAATTATGCCACAGCCTTTCAGACTACTCTCAGGCTTCAACACTAGCACTGCTATGGAACAGCTGAGCTCTAGAAGCCCACTTTGGGTGCTGCTGTCTGTGCAAATGAACACGCTGCGCTTCAGAATGTCCATATCTTGCTTTGACACAAGTGACGTTCTTCATAGTGCCACGGCTATTTGATGATTGGAACTCAGGAGATTTACTTGAGTCTCTTGTCATTCAAACCTTATAATAGGTCACAGTAGTTTTTCAAGTGATTGCTCATATCAATTCCAATCAGGTGTGCGTGCGCTGCGTGCGCTGCGTGCATGGCAGCCGGAAGGTTTTTCCCCTAGCAGTACCCATCGGGTCGGTCCGGGGGCCCTCTGGGGTTGTGCCTTCATGGCGCTGAATATAGGGCCCTGCCGACCTGCCTCCACTTCAGTTACTACTTACCGCCTATGACAGTTAGTTAGCTGGAACGCTCATAGCTCTTGATTTGCCATCTGAAACAGAAAGGGCTTTCCACGTTATCAGTAGAGGTTCACTTGACCCCATTTCTGGCTTTCATCCAGGTGTGGAGAGCTGGTCGGTCTTTGCCAACCACATGGTCAGTCGTTTCCTTAAAGGCCATGACAGGCTGTACCCTCATGTTCGACAGCCAGTCCCAGCCTGGGACCATAATCTGGTCCTTTCCAGACTAATGGGGCCACCTTTCGAACCACTGGTGACATGTTCTCTGCTGTACCTCTCATATAAGGTGTCGTTTCTGGTACTAATAACGTCAGCCAGGAGGGTGTCTGAGCTCAAGGCCCTAACGTCTGAGCCTCCTTACACAGTGTTCTATAAGGACAAAGTTCAGCTCAGGCCACATCTGGGTTTTCTCACTAAGGTTGTCTCCCAGTTTTCTACCCTAAGCTGCACTCAAGCAACAGGGAGAAAAAACTTCATTTGTTGGACATTCGTCGGGCATTAGCGTTCTATATCGAGCAAACAAAACTGTTCTGGAAGTCCTTCTAGCTGTTTATCACAGTAGCAGACAGAATGAAAGGGCTTCCAGTCTCCTCCCAAAGGATTTCATCATGGATCACATCCTGTATCAGGGCTTGCTACGATTTGGCGAAAGTACTGGCCCCTCCACTGACAGCACACTCCACAAGGCATCCATGTTCCGATGCAAGAGATCTGCAGAGCCGCAACTTGGTCGTCTATACATACTTCTACCTCACATTATGCTGTTACACAGCAGGCTAGAGATGATGCAGACTTTGGTAGGGCGGTGCTTCAGTCTGCGAACCTTTGAGCTCCAACCCTCCCTCCAAAATTTAGGCTTGGTAATCGCCTAATTGGAATTGACATGAGCAATCACTCGAAGAAACAAAAGGTAGGTAACTGTTTTTTCAACTGTTGTTCTTCGAGATGTGTTGCTCATGTCCATTCCAATATCACCTGCCTACCCCTCTGTCAGAGCAATCTGGCAAGAAGGAACTGAAGTGGCAGCAAGTTGGCAGAGCCCTATATGCAGTGCCATGAAGGCGCGACTGTGACACTCTGTACCTCGGGGGAACATCCTACACCCTCATATTCATATTTATAAAATGATTGTGTGGTATCCAATGCAAAGTTTGTCATGTTTGGTGTCTTCGGAAGGCTCATGATGCACTGAGCGTGGTTGTTAAAGTGATGTTCTAGTAATTGTTACAGTAATGTTATAGTAAGGTTATAGGTAATAATTTCATCTATGTAGTTATGAGGCTGAAAATGTATCTTCATTGCTTAAAACAGTGATTCTCAAACTTTTGTACTGGTGACCCCCTTCATGTAGCAAGCCTCTAAGTGTGACCCCCCCCCCCTTATAAATTAAAAACACTATTTTATATATTTAACACCATTATAAATGCTGGAGGCAAAGTGGGGTTTGGGGTGGAGACTGACCGCTCATGACCTCCCACATAATAACCTCACGACCCCCTGAGGGGTTCCCGACCCCCAGTTTGAGAACCCCTGGCTTAAAATAAGCCCAGGCAAAAGCCCTCCAAGAGCAAAGAGGCAGTTCACACCTCATCAGGGCAGGTATGGGACAAACCCAGCCCAGCCTCACAGGAACAAAGGGAGCTGGCCTAGGTAGTAACAAAAGAATCTGTTCTCTTGAGGGAGTCACCCCCTTTCCTTGCTCAGTTTGGAACTGTAAATAGGTAATGCTCACCTGACTCTGACTGGGGGTGGGTGGGAGGGTGGCATGCTCTCTCTCTCCTACCTACATCTACAGACACCACACCAAGCGACTGAAGCACTGATCAAAGGGGAGAGCCTGGCTGAAGAGCAACCAGCCAGCATGTGGTGAGAGGCATCTAAGTTTGTAAGGGCACTGAAACAATGAGGAGTCTGGTGGCACCTTAAAGACTAATAGATTTATTTGGGCATAAGCTTTCGTGGGTAAAAAACCCACTTCTTCAGATCCATGGAGTGAAAATTACAGATACAGGCATAAATATATATTGGCACAAGAAGAAAAGGGAGTTACCTTACAAGTGGAGCAGCTTACATGCCAGAGGCTGTGTGTGAACCACCCAGGAGTGGGGGCTCTCACAGCAGAGCAGGGTAAGGCTGGCTCCCAGAGTCAAGGATTGGAGTGACCTAGCAGATCACTGGTCCAGATAACACCAGAGGGGAACGTCACAGCGACCTAAGGGGGCGCCCAGTCTGACCTAACGGGTACTGCTAGGGACAAACCTCAAATCTTCCGGCTGCCGTGCACGCCGCATGTGCACACCTAATTGGAATGGTCATAAGCAACACATCTCGAAGAACAACAGTTACGAATGGTAGGTAACCTTTTTTTATGTAAGCCCTTCCCTGCTACTGCCTCCAGAATGGACACCTGTCACTGCAGGAAATAGTTCTGCTCCTTTCACCACACCAAGCCAAGGAGCTTAAAGTTGTGAAAGAGCTCTGTGTGGCTGCTAAAGTGCCAGGATTGATCAAAGGACTCCTAATTTCTCCCCAGGGTCTTTCATGCTCTTGGTTTCTACTCCTGACAGCATCCAGCTAGTCCAGTGAGAGCTGAACAGGATTCTGGTGAAACCTTTGGTTGATCTGAGGAGTTTCTGTTGATTGATTCCCTTCAAGGGCTGAAAGTCTGTGCTACGTAGTTGTTCTTACTGGCCTAGAGAACAAGAAACCAGAATCTAGGACTGACCCTATCTTCTGCATGGTAACTTACCTTGTCCTTTCTTGTTGATGTCACTTGTGTTCGGGAGTATTGTCCTCAGCTGCTGATCCTATACCCCATCTTGTGTGGTGTGAACTTTTGCATCTCACGAATCTCCATACTGCCCTGTCCTCTCTTTCTCCTGCCTGTGACATAGTTCATTGCCCAAGGTAGGACAGGCTTATCAAATTGCCAGGCCATGAGCAGAGCAAATGGTGGTGTAACGTATTTTTGAATGGCTGCTGCTGCTTCTACTATTGCTGGAGTGCACTCCACTGTCAGATTTTCATCAGCATTAAGAGACCTTGCTTCACTGAAACTCTAGGTGGTTCTTCTGAGTTGTTAAAAATCCTCTCTTCCCCCTTTTAAAAGTACTGGTAATAGAAACTGGGATTTAAAAAAAACACCCTTATTTATATTTTCAATAGCAATTAAAATGAAAGAGAGACTGCAGAGCAAGGCAGAGAGTAACCCAGGAGTGGTACCAAAAATCTCTTAAATCAAATGTGCAGTTTTCCCAGTCTGTCTCTCCCCTCTCTGCCTGACTTTTAGTTTTTGTTAATTTTTTATGCCTTTTAAAGGTGAAAGCTAATGTTGGTGAAAGGTACCAGATTTTACCCTCCAAGATCTATAATGTGTGTACCAGCACAAAGAGCAAACTCTTCCCTATCTCCTCACTTCCCTGCCAATGTGCCTCAACCATGACCTGGAGGGACTAGCTCTAGCGAGGAGAGGGGAGTTCAGTTTCCATCACTGTTCCTTGGCGTCTTCACATCACAAATGGAACACTTGATGGCAGTTTCAGAAACTCTTGTCCCAGTCAGGGTCCTGACAGCACTGCCTACTTATTTTTACACAAGTGTTTATGAAGAACTGATCAATGGTAATGAGGTTAAGTTGCCGGTAATACGGTCTCGTGGTTGCCAGTAATATGGTCTCTTGGTTAGAGCAACAAACTGGGACTGAGGAGATCTGAGATCTCTTCCTGGCTCTACTGCTGGCCTGCTAGGTGACCTTGGGGAAGTCACTGCATTTTTTTGTGCCTCAGTTTCCTCAGCTGTAAAATGGGATAATAATACGACTTCCTTTGTAAAGCACTTTGAGATTTACTGAGGAAAAGTACTACAGTAGAACCTCAGAGTTAAGAACGCCTTGGGAATGGAGGTTTTTCGTAACCCTAAAATGTTCTTTACTCTGAAAAAAACCTTGTGGTTCTTTCAAAATTTTACAATTGAACATTAACTTAACACAGCTTTGAAAATTTACTGTGCAGAAGAAAAATGCTGCTTTTAACCATCTTAATTTAAATGAAACAAGCACAGAAACAGTTTCCTTACCTTGCCAAATCCTTTTTAAACTTTCCATTTTTTTTTAGTAGTTTACATTTAACATAGTACTGTACTGTGTTTCCTTTTTTGGTGTGTCTCCTACTTCCTGATTGTGTAATTCTGGTTCCAAATCAGGTGTGTGGTTTACCAGTCAGTTTGTGTAACTGGTGTTCGTAACTCTGAGGTTCTAGTGCAGTGTTTTTCAAAGTTTGGGTTGCGACCCAGTACTGGGTTGCAGCATGTAAGGCACTGGGTCGCCTTGCTCAGCAACCCAGCGGCTCTGGTCAGCACTGCTGACTGGGACATTAAAAGACCCGTCGGCGGTGCTGCCCAGCTAAGGCAGGCTAGTGCCTACCTGTTCCGACACCGTGCTGTGCCCCGGAAGCGGCCAGCAGCAAGTCCGGCTTCCCGGCGAATGGGAGCTGTGGGGGGGGGGGGGGGGGCGGGGACACTTGAACTTGAAAGTAAAAGTTACCTGTCCCCTGAGCCAGATCATTCCCCTTCCCGTGTGGTATGTCTCATACCCCCTCTCTTTCTACTTTCTCTCCTCAAAGCAGCCTATATGGCTCCTGTCTGAGCACTTGTCTTGTATGTCCCTTATGTACTGGCCAGTGGTTATTGTCTTTGAATCCTCAGCTATACCTCTTCCCTTCCCTTCCCTGCTCTGCAGCTTCTCTAATACCTTGTCTTCTCCTCAAATCCATCTTTATTCTGCTGGCTTCTCTCTCTTGTGTCCCAAGTTGAATCTGCCTTTACTCCCTGTCCTCTACTCAAATCCCTAGTTTATCCTCAGATTTGTTTATTGCAGCTTCTGTTTCTTTGAAGATTCAGTCTGTCTTTCGAGGATAGATACACAACTAGATACAACTTGTGATGCCAACTGCTAACATCTTTGATGTCGATCCAATGAAAGAGGGATGCTTGTGTATCATGGATGGTTGTCCTGTGTAGCATGCCATAGGATAGTGATCTCTAGAAAATATGGTTCAACAAGAATAATAGAATTAATTTATTATCTTGGGTTTGCTACTGAAGACTGGCATGTCGGAGCCAGGCTGAAACCAAGCAGAGTTGGAAAAAAGTTAAGACCTAAGCAAGTTAAAATAGTTTTTCTGACTCTGACATTTTAAGGTTCTGACTCAACACTAAGCATGTATGTATTGTTCCTAAAGAGTCCGCTGACAGTTCTAACTGCAATGGTTTAGGGCTCCAAAAGTCTTCATGCAGAGTTTAAAGAAATCCTGTAGGCAGCATAATGCAACTCACTTCCCAAATTTTGTATTGGGTGTGAGTTTGGTGCGTGTATGAGAATTTCCCAATCCTGATCACCTGACCACTCCTTGCTTTTGTGGCATTCCAGTTACAGTAAGCGGCTGGGTTTAGCTGTTTACTTGCTAGGAACTGTGCTGAAGAGAGGATGGAAGAGAGAATTGTGGTGTTTAAGACACTTTATTCCTTTGAGCAGTTTAAGATGATGTCGTCTAGGAAACAAAATGCCCTGGAGAAAGATACAGGGTGTCTCTTCTTGCACCCCCTCCACACTCTCTCTCTTGCAATGACACTAGATGCACTCTCAGCTTTCCTTCAGCTTTGGCCGTACGTATTTATAGGGTTGCATACAAATATGTGGCTCAGTACAAGTGTAGAGAGAAGAGCCCTTAGAACTGGTGATACTATGTGATCATCTGGGTCTCTGCCTGTAGATTTGGTTCTTAACGTGGGACCCAGGGTCTCTGCACTTATGATTTTAAATGGAGGACTTTGCTGATGCTCATGACACTTTGGGGGTTCAACCCAGACCAGCAAGGGGTTGTGTGACTGTCTGCCGTGCAACCCTGGGTGCCTTAAATCAGGGGTCTCAAACTCAAATGACCACGAGGGCCACGAAGACTAGTACACTGGCCCGAAGGCCGCATCACTGACACCCCCCTCCCCTGGTGCCCCGGCCCCGCCCCCACTCCACCCCTTCCATGAGGCCCTGCCCCTGCCCCGCCTCTTCCCACCCCTTCCCTGCCCCCATTGCAGCCTCTTCCCTGAAATCCCCACCCCAACTCTGCCCCCTCCCTGCCCCCAGGTGGTGCAGGAGGGGTGTGGGGTATGGTGGGGGCTCAGGGCAGGGAGTTGAAGTGCGGGAGATGTGTGGGGTGCAGCAGGGGGCTCAGGGCAGGGGGTTCGGCTGCAGGAGGGGTCTGGGGGGCGGGCTCCGGCCCAGCATGCACCGGGGGCAGGGCAGGCTGCCTGCCTGCCTTGCCCCTGCACTGCTCCGGGAAGCGGCTGGAACCTGGGAGAAGGGGGGAACAGGGGTCTGTGTGTTGCCCTTGTTTCCAGGCACCACCCCCCACAGCTCCCATTGGCCGGGAATGGGGAACTGCGGCCAATGGGAGCTTTTGGGGAGGTACCTGGAGGAGCGGCCAGGGCAACACACACACCCCTTCCCCCCCCCCCCCCCCCCAGGTTCTGGCCACTTCCCGGAGCGGCGCGGGGGCAGAGCAGGCAGGCAGGGAGCCTGGCCTCCCCCTGGTGCGCACTGGGTCGGAGCCGCTCTAGGTAAACGCTGCGGGGGGGCCGCGGGGAGCTGGCGGGCCGCAGAAAATAACCCCGTGGGCCACATGTTTGAGATCCCTGCCTTAAATGCTATGCTGCTGTGGCACTGCTCTGATGCCAACAGCCAGCCTACAACCAGGCAGGTCACACCCTGGCTTCCACCACAGTTACTTTATGCAGGGAGACCCCAACACCGCCCCGCCCTCATCCCATATGTCTGCCCTGCAATGTTCCAGCACTCTCCTGGAAAACTCAGAGAAGCTACTAAATTTGCTGCTGCTTTGAAGAAACAGTAACCAGCAATTTATTAATTTAACCTGGGTTTGACAAACACTCTATTTTAATCAAAGCACTGAATTGTTTTATAATAAAAGTAAAACAAGTTTATTAAACAAAAAGTCACAGGTTTAAATGATACCAAGTATAAGGAATAAATATAGAAAGGGTTACAAGCAAACAATAATAAAAATATTCTTCTAAAACTAAAACTTAATTTCAGCAAATTACAATCTTTGCCTAAGCAGGTTTCTTACTATACTCCGTTCCCAGAGACTTCAATCCCCCACCCACTTGAGTGAAGGATCCAACGTTCTGTGATTTCAGGAGCTCTGGCCATTTTAGTCCCTCATTGATGGATAACTATGGTTCTCTCCCCTTTCTTTTTAGAGTCCAGTAAACATTTGAAAAGTAAGCCCAGACATAGCTTCTCTCTCCTGTTGGGGGGTAGACACCGTGATATCTTCCCAAAGTTCATTGACCCTGTTTCAAGAGGCAGGAAGGCTTCCTGGGGGTGCAGTCTCCATCCCCCATCAAGATTAAGTAGTCATCTTTCCTTACTTGCTCTCTTGATGGCTTTATTTACCTGGCATGTAAATGTGCTTTGGTCACACACTGCCTAATTTACAACAGAGACACATTCGCATTCAAGTAGATGGAACCACGTTTCTTTGTCTGGAACATGTCCGGCTTGGGCATGGCTTGCCAAATACATTTTAAGAACACGTTTGCAGCCCATATCTATTAAGTCCTTCTTGGGTTTACCGTACATCCATCATGCAACAGTATTAATGATCAGTGAGTTATTAGTTTTCCAGTGATCTGTTACATGACGAGAGTGTGCCAATGGCATTGGGGTGCTCTGTGGACCACGTACTGATTTAGGCATCTGGAGCTCGGAGAAAGAAGTCGTCAAACCAGGGTTCAGTCAGTACTGATGCCTGTGACTGACACAGAGGGCAGAACATTTGGCCAATCATGTGTTAGGAAGCAGAGCTCTACTGTGCAGGCTGTGGTCACCCTTCTTGTGAACATGAGGTTGTGGCCAGTGGAGAGTGCTGATGCTAGCATGCAATGCTCCAGCTTTATCTGAGTAGCCAAGCTACACTACATGTAAGACTGTTACTCTTCAGAGGTGGCTGCTGTATATTCAAGAGGTGGGTGGTTGCAATCTGCTCCATTTTACACAGGTACAACTCTCAGGATCTTGTCAAGCTGTCAACAGGGCCATTGGTTTGGTGATGTATGGGTGCCCCATCCTAACCCCAGATTCAAGGTCCTTCCTATCTTGAGTGGTAGTAGTTGTTAAATATTTTTCTTTCAATTAGGATCAGGGCCCCATTGAAGTAGAAATTCTACAAATACTTATGGGTCACAGTCCCTGCCCCAAATGTATAATGATTGTTACCCCATTGAGGGGAGCATCTGCATAACAGGATTAGAGTGAGTCAGTGGGATTGGCTCCTTCTTATCATCCCAAAGGTCCATTTGTCCATTTCCCTGTAGTCCTTTTCTAGCTCCACCCTGGGCTTCTTGCATGTGCTCTGTCTCCACTAATCTCATGTTCTCCATGTGCCCCTGTGTGGCCGATGACCAGGTCTCAGTAAGTGGCAAGCCTCCGGCACAATGCACTGCTATTTAATAAGCTGCACTGCACCTTCTGTTTGAGCTCCCAAGGCGCACTCTATGAATATTTGATGCTTAGGGGGCACCTGCCACTCTCTGCATCCTGAGTGCTGCTGGGAAGCCCTGCTGGGAACAAGAGTGAGGGAGAGAGAAACATCAACTCAGTTTGGCAAATTAGGCCTGTAACCACCTTGAATCATTTAAATAATAACTTTAAAAAATTGAGCTTGAGCCCCAAGGTGTTAAGCCATCAGTGTGCTGCTGTCTCCCATGGACACCTTAATGGGGAGACAGAACTTGATAGATCTTTTCCATCTCTCTCTAGTCTACTGTGCTGGCTTCATCCTTGTAGTGTATTTGCTAGCATTTTGTCCTGTCTAGTTTGCCATCAGCTTTTCCATATGTCCTTATCAGTCAGTATCCTCCCTTACTGCATATGCAGACGTATCTGCATACATGCACACGTACACAAGGTATCTGGCTGTGTCGGCTCCATTTGATGAATGGGTCATTCTTACAGACATCTGGTGTGATCCTGTATGAACTTTCTTCTTTTCCCCCCCATCGCTTCCCCCACCCACCCCGCCTCCTTGCTGGATCTGCAGCGTGACTGGAAACAGGCTGAATTAATCAGCAGATTGGTGCTTCACTCTGCTGCTCCTGTCTCTTTCTCTGCAGCACTGGGCTCTGTGCATGTTCTCTCGCCCTCTCTTTCTCTGAGGGCAGCAGTACTGGAAGTTGCTGCTGAAGGTTCCAAGTGGTACAGGGATTCAGCCCAGATGCTCTTTAAACAGGCAGATCTGTGGATACCACACCAAGGCAAATGCTGCAAAGTAAGTTTCTCTCCCTTAACGTTTAAATTCAAAATGGCTTGTTTTCCCCTGCAGCCTCTCTGATCAGATGGTGCTTGAAGGGTCCTGAGGGTCTGGGGAAGAGCCTTAGGGCAGGAAATGGAGCACTGAATGGGGGCTTTAGATGTGATGGGGTTTAGGGTATGGGGTGGGGGGACAGAGAAGAAGCTTTTAATCAAACTGAAGATTGTAACCTTAAACGCACTGATGGAATCTCAAACAATCTGAGCTACTGATTCCTGCATTGCTGCCTCTATGTTCAATGACTCAAGTTTCTGTATTATTTTTTTTTAATGGTTAGCTCTGGATGAGCCAAAAAACCCGCACCTTGAAAAGTGGGACTTGCAGTAGACCTGCTAGATTGTGCTATAGCCGTAAGCCACAAAGTCCTTAGCTAATGAATGGGAGATAGGAAAGAAACAAAGAGGGTAGTGAAAGATGTGCTGAAGTTTGGAAAATTTCTTAGCATCACCTGCTCCAGGGAGGTGGATTAACAATTCTTGGACCAAATTCAGCTGTGGTGTAAAGGGGTGCAATTCCCACATATGCTAAAGTGAATTTCAACCCCATCTCTTTCTGGAATTAGGGAAATACTGTAAATATATAAATGCTAATAATAATAAATGCTTAACAATTACATAGCACAATGCAGCTTCAAAATACAGCACAAACATTCACTAATTCCCCAGGCTCCCTTGTGAGATATGTAGGTAACTAGGTTTGTGGATTTGCTGCTGCAAACAGGACCAAAGGGACAGACTGGAGAAGGTGCTGATGAAAAGTGGACTGTTACCTGGGGAATTGTTTCTTCCCTCTTTGTTGAATGAGAGAGAGAGAGAGAGAAAATATGTGCATGTGTATGAGAGAGTGAGAAAGTGCTGGGCTTTGCATTATTGGTGCAGAGCGGTTTATCACGGCTATTAGAATCTAACTCCCTGCTTTAAAGCAAGCTTTTAAAAACACTTCTTTGAATGTCATTGTCTGGATTAAATTAGAATCTGTTTACACCAAGATCCAGTTCTGATTTACAGGCCCTGTTAGTGCTGCTCTGTCCAGATCTCTTGTAGATTCGCAGATCCCACTAATGCTGCTGAGTTGGTTCACAGTGTCAATCTGTGGGCCCTGTTAGTGCTGAGTAGCAGGGAGTCTCAAAGCCAACTTCCAACCCAGAGCTCCTGCATTCTCCCAGTTACCTGGCAAAGCATAGGAACTCCTCTGCTACAGGACAGGGGGGGGTCCAGATTGCCTTTCAAGTTGCTCCTGCAGGTGGACAAGGTATAGGGAGTTTTGTTTACCATTGTGCTCTATATTAATCTGGGCAGTGCTGTTCTGAGGGCCACATATGCACCCAGTTAGAGCCAACATACAGCTTGCTGTGGGGTTTGTCTATTTCATTGGATTTTGGGACCACTAGTGGCTACGCTGAGGCCATCAAATTCATAACACGTGATTCTTAAAGTATGGTTAATGTCTGTACCCAGTGCTCCTTCTAGCACCTGTTCCTGCTTGTTAAATGCTGCAATGATCCTTGCAGAGATGTGGTATAGTTTGTGGATCTGTATGCCTTATTAGAGACCAGAATTTATTTTCTCTCTGTTTTCCTGTGGCATTCATCACTTAGTATCTGGGCACCTCATAAATCAGGGGTTCTCAAACTGGGGGTTGGGACCCCTCAGGGGTTTGCGAGGTTATTACATGGGGGTTCGCAAGGTGTCAGCCTCCACCCCAAACCCCACTTTGCCTCCAGCATTTATAATGAGGTTAAATATATAAAAAAGTGTTTTTAATTTATAAAGGGGGTCACATTCAGAGGCTTACTCTGTGAAAGGGATCACCAGTACAAAAGTTTGAGAACCACTGACATAAATGAATGTATTAATCTTCCCAACACCCTTGTGAGATAGGAAAGGATTATTATCCCCATTTTAGAGATGTAGAACTGAGAGAGTCTATGGCAGAACCAAGGCAGATATTAGCTCTCCTGAGTCCCAGTCCAATGTCTTAACCAAAAAATCATCCTTCCTGTTTATTCAGTGTGGAGTGTATGTGTGTCGGGGGGTTTTACAGTCCAGGTCACTGAACAGGCATCATGTTGCCAGGAGCCAGGAATCAGACCTCGTCTCAGCTGCATCTGTGTTTTCACTAGGAATGAGTATGAGAAAGATATTAGGGGTGTAGATAGTGATGTGAAACTTTTTCTCAGATTGACCTGTCCATTGGCCTTGCCCACCATATACCTATAATCTCGTATAGTGGGCTTGCCATTGCATACAATCTGTTCACTAACAAAGCAGCTGCAGTCAGACAGGGAGATCTAGTGTGCTGATGAAGGGTTTGAATAGGAACAAAAAGATAGCCCTCTGCTATCACTAATTTGTAATAAAAAATGTTGCCCCCAGGAAATTGCACAGTGTAGTGTATGTGATACCCGCCTCTGTGATGGGGTCAAAATGAACAGACCATGTTGTCTCTTTCGTAACTATGAATATGGCTTGCAATGTTAAATGCAAATGTGTGT
Source organism: Chelonia mydas (assembly GCF_015237465.2). Lineage (NCBI taxonomy): Eukaryota > Metazoa > Chordata > Testudines > Cheloniidae > Chelonia > Chelonia mydas. The sequence goes on from NC_051254.2 coordinate 14,861,798, forward strand.
GATAAAGTAACCGCTTCTCATATGATTTTGAAACTGTGACTAATCCTTGTGTACCAGAAGGGCCTGATCCATGAAATAGATTAATAGCCTGCAAAATGTCAGTGTTAAATTAAAAACAGCCTTCCTGTTAGAGGCATGCAAAGTAGCCTTCAAAAAAGGGGGGAAATAGTCTGCTGCCCCATTTTCCCTCTCCCATTCTTTTAATCTGAAAAAGATTTGAACCAAAGAGTTGCTAAAATGAAATGTACTGTGTGTATCCAGGATTGGGAAAAGCCAGGCTATGGGGTATTAGATTGGGCTGCCCTGTGCTTCGCTGTGTCTTATGAGTCTTCTGTTCCTCTTTCTTTCTTTTTCAAAAAACTGTATTTGCACAGACATTTATAGTTAAGTACCTGATCCTGCAAGGTACTCTGTGCCCTCAACTCCCCATGACTCTAAAGGGGAAAGAGGACATCTCACACCTTGCAGGATTGGGCTGTAAGTAGACATGTGCAGAAGCAAATGGAAAGGTAAATATCATAAATTAATTGCTGTGCTTTTGGCCCAGCATTGTTTGGTGTACCAAACAAATATGTTAGCACATAGGTGCTGGAACTGGGAGTGCTGTTGCACCCCCTGGCTTGAAGTGGTTTCCATTATATACAGGGTTTACAGTTTGGGTCAATGGCTCTTAGTACCCCGTGTTAGCATGTAAATCTTTAATGGTTCAGGAAAGCCTAGAGATTTTGTTCTCATTGCAGGTAAGCTCAACCAAGAGGCAGTTCCATACATCAGAGAAGATAGTTGAAATAAATTTTGGGGAGAGTGTCTTAATACCTTTGCACACGTGCACACACATGCAGTGAGCTGGGCAAAATTCTGCTTGCCTATATATATATATATATATATATTTTTTTTTTTAAATGAGCAAGTAAAATACGATCCATCATAATGGTAAGACTGAACTGTTTTCATGGCACTTTTGAATGGCTGTGAGTGTTAGTCTTAGAGCTAGTCAGGAGCTCTCCATCAGTTTTAAAATTTTTAATGGAAAACGCAGTTTCTGCAAAAATCAAAATTTTCTGTGGGAAAAACTTTGGTTTTTTTGGAAGAAAAAATTGTCTGTTGGGAAAATTGAAATGAAAGTATTTTGTTTCAGTTCAACCCAAATCGAAACGTTTCATTGAGTCAAACCGAATGTAAATGTTTCTTTTTGGGTCAGTTCAACATTGCTGTGTGTTCACCTATGCTGCCACAGTGCCTCATGGGAACTGTAGTTTGGATATTTCATACTCCCATTCTCTATGGGCTGTGTTGTATGGTTGGAATACATATCCCAGGGTATAATCTGTATAATAAGATTCCAGAATTGTCACTCTGTGTATCAATCTGAAGCCTAGACTGTCTGTTGAGTCAGGGGTAGGCGATGGAAACAGCTCCAAGCAAGGTTGAGAGCTCTTTTTGTTCAAAATACCACCACGTTCAGTCATCACTGGGTTTCATGGTCTGTTACCATCCAGTTTTTAAGATTTTTAGCCATTTTGGCTTTTTACAAATTATACCAGTGTGGTGTACAGCTAGAGTGAGACATTTCTCTATGCCAAGAGTCTTAGACCATTGTTACATTAGACATAACTCAACCAATTACCGCCCTTACTCTACAGCTAATTTGTATGTAACAATTCCATTGGTTGTATGAGGGAGACTGCACAGATTGTCTGACTGCCTCACTGATGGGACAGCTCAGGCTTTCAGCTACTAGTATAACGTATGGGCCTCCAGGTGCCGAAGGAAGAGGTTGGAGTTTACCACAGCTGTAGCTGCTGCTCAGTGTATGCTGAAGGGAGCAGAGATGACCAGATGGGGATTCACTGGTGTAACTAAACATTACAGGAAGAGAAGGCTTCCCTCCCGCTCAGGAGATTTGTCAGATGGAACCTCAGGGGAGGTTGTGGGGGGCAAGGAGAGTCCCTTTGCTGTGAGCCAGAGGAGGTGCACTGCAAGCACTGCACCTACAGAATCTAGCAGATGATCATCAGCTCCTTAGGCATCAACCAGTCCATAGATTGGCCTGTACTTGAGGGCTGCAGCTGGTGACAGGAGCTGACGATCTGCCAGGCTTTGCAGGAGGGAGCCACATTGCAGCAGCGAAACTCCCCCGCTTGTTTCCTCTTACCTACCCATTAGCAGGTTTATTGACTCGAGAACACAGGGAAGGGCTGGTGTTTCTGTACCATCTAATCCTGTGGTGCTGAATTGCTTTTCTTCCCCCTGCTTAGCTCTCTCTCATTCCTACAGACCCCAGTGAATTGGTTATGCTGGGCAGCAGCTTAGTCTAGCTACCCCTTTCTGCTGTTTGTTTGTGGCCAAACTGACCAGTAATTTGAGGTTGAAGATATTTACTGAAAGCAGAGGAAAGATGAACTAGCTGGCTCTTCTGGTCAGCACCCTCTCCACGTATTAGTTTCCTTAGTTTCCATGAAAGTAAAATCATGAATGCATTGCTCTTCCTGCACTTTTTTTTCCCCTTAATAACTACTCTGTAGATTACAGCCCTGGGCCAGACACAATATCATCCCTGTGAAAAGAGCTGTAATCATTCCCTGTTTACCTGGCTCCTGTCATTGCTGGTGGACTGAGTAGTAATAGGACAGTGCAGGGGTCAGCTCCAGAGAGGCACCAATGTGTTTTACAAATGCTTGCATGTTCTCCAGGTCTCTTGGGCCAATGAAGAAAGTAATTGGCTATTTTCTCTGTTGCATTTCCCCTATAAACATAAGTATGCAGGGGCAAAGGGAAGGTGCAGCACTCTAATGAAGTTGCATGATATGGGGCGAGTATTTGCTTTTGTTGTAACCTGGGATCTAGTTTTCCCTCTCTTTAGATGGAGTCCTATGCTGTATATGGAGGAGGTATTTAGAAGTTGTCCGTGTTCTCATGACCATGTGGCTGCAGGTTAGTCTTCAAGATGCCATTGAAGAAGTGAGTGTTTGAGGTTTTTATTAGTGGACTAGCCATCTCACTGGTGTATTGGCTTTTTTACCAGTAGAGTCTCAGCCCTCTATCTCCTTAAGGAAGCGCACCTACAGGTGATGAAAGGCTGAAGAGATCTATCTCTGAGAAGCTGAAGAGCTCTCTGTTGTGCCATATGAAAAATGTAAAGGTTCACTTTAGTGTGTTTGAAATCTGTCTCCTTAGATGCTGATCACTGAATGGGGTGGATGGATGGGAGTGTGCAGTGACAGATTTTGCTGTGAAAACCTAAAACTGTTCTTACAATGAGCTAAAGATGGTTCTCCCTGCTTGTCTCCTGCATTCCTGGATTTTCTTCCCCTGTTATTGACCTGAGATCCTGAAACGTTGTGTCTGGGTCTATAAGTAATGCCCCATACTCCTGTTATGTGCCTGTGTAGTGTCAGTGATGTGTTAGGTGCTTTGCTATTTACTTGGTGCTTTAGGTGTCTCCATCAGATGTGGTAATATTTGTTTTGGTGATCTCCTCTCCTAGCATTCTCCCCTCCACTTCCCCATCATAACCCTCTTTCCCTTCATTGCCTTCTTAAGCCTCCTACCCTTGTCCACAAGAGTCGTCTTTTGCACACCTACCCTTCACTTCATATAGAGTGACCCTGTGGCAAAAGAATGAAGGTGTTCCAGCTCTGAGATTTAGAGCTTGAAGGGGGCACATGAGTATTTCAGGGACCCATCTAGAGCTTTAGACCTGCTTCTCCTTCCTTTGTCTGCTGTGTACATGACATTTCCTCTTTATTGGGAACGTGTGTCTGTGCTAGGCATTGGTGTGGAGTGCAGTCCTCCCACACTCCAGTCTCTAGTCTCCTCTATAGCCTGTTGGTATAGCTGTTGGAACCAGCCCAGTGGTCTCTAGGCGCACTGTGCTTTTCAGTGACAATCCCTGTCATTATTGCTGCCTTTTATTTTGTATAGTAGAGGGGTTGCTGCTATCAGTCCTTATCCTGTGGCTGGCAGAATGAGCAACCTTCTTTGCGGGTACATTGCTGTACTCCAAACAACCAGAAGGGCATGGAAAGAAGGAAAGCTTAGTGTGCCCCACACCTCTAGCTCGGTCATTGCTATGTGTGTAGCATTCCAGTGGTGCAGTAGCAGGGCCGGCTCCGGGCACCAGCGTTCCAAGCAGTGGCGGCAGTCAGAAAGGGGCGGCGGTGTTTCCGCGGTGGCAATTTGGCAGCAGCTTCTCTGTGCCGCTGGCTGTGGTGGCAGCTTTTCCCTTTTGCCGTCCACGACGGCACTTTTTTTCACTGCTTGGGGCGGCAAAACCTGTAGAGCCGGCCCTGTGCAGTAGCATGTGTATTCCCGACTAAATGCCCTGCCCTCTTCCCCACTGGGAATCTTTGTCAGACTCCTGTGTTTAGCTCTGCATTAATGTTACCTGGTCCTCCTGCAAGAGAAACACGGAACTGTTTCCTCTAATCCTATTACCAACACACAGAATGAGAATTCTAGTAGGATTATTTTTAACTCTGTCAGAGCTGCAGTTCAGGCAGTATCCCAGGCTCTGCCTTGCAAGAAATTTCTGCTTTAGATTTTCATTTTGCTGCAAAATGCTTTGCAACTTCATCTGCTAAAAGAGAGCTGGGAAGGGGCTAGGTGGGTGTGTTCTAGAGTGTGGCTCAGATTAGAGCATTAGTCTCTCAGCCCTTGAAACCCAGATTCAGATTCTGGTTTGCATCACCAGTGAAAGTCAGTTTAATAACCTAGGTTAGTTTCCTGTAGATAGCCATGCACATCATAATCCTATCCAGATCTGGAATAGCAAACGTGTGTACGTCAGAACTGAGGTGCACTTGCAGAGCGCTGTGTGTGTAGGTCTTGAATAGCAGGAGTGGTTGAGACTGAACTGCATTGGCTCAGCCATCTGAGGAGCCTGTGACTGCAATAGCAGGAGAAGCTTCAGCTCTTGATTGAGCTGTGCTGGCAGAGCAGTCTCAGCGGCTCAGGTGGGGGGTGTGTGTGTGAAGCTTGCATAGTGCTTGCCTGCATTGTGTCAGGTTCTGGCTAGTGTTAAATAGACCTTCACTTTTGTTAAGCAGTGAAGTTCACTCTAGCTTTTTCAAGGTGTGGGATAGTCCATGTTCTCTGACACATGTCAGTACCACCAGTGTGTTTGCATCCACTCTCCTATAAGTGCTCCAGCTGGGATTTGTATTCCAAAGCTCCACTGTACTTCATTTTGTCTTTAAGTAATATTTTTATATCCCTTTTTGGTACTAACCTCATGATCTCATCTGAAACTGCCAGTTCAATTTTCCAGTTCAACAGAGGTGGTTATTAGTCTAATGGAGAAAAGCCACAAGGGCCTAGTTGTGTTCTGATCCAGCAGTGTTTCATAAACCCACTGCCCAGAATATGCATAGAAACAGCCAGGGATTATTTAAGGCCTAACCGTGACACGGTATTGGAATGTGAAAGTAAGTAGTCTTGTAGTAACATGACTTCTATTATGGTCATCAAATGGCCACTTGTTTGCTCTTTCAGTAGCCGCCTTCTATAACCTGCTCCTGTGGACTCTTGTCCTAACTTTGCAGCTCTTTATCCTGGGCTGACCTGCAGGAAGCAGAATAACATGGCTGCCCAAAGCCTGAACTTTGAGGGGATACAGCAGAACCTCAAGCATACGAACACCAGAGTTATGGACTCACCGGTCAACCGGACACCATGTTAAACCAGAAGTAACTAATCGGGCAGCAGCAGAGAGAGAGACACACACACACAAAGAGCAAATACTGTACTGTGCCAGTGTTGCATCTTAAAGGTAGGCACATCTGGACTGCCTATCCCCACCCCACCCCCATGCGCGGGGCAGCCACTTACAGCTAAGAGGTGAAGACGCTGGGGCTGGGAGCCTGAGCCAGCAGAGCAGGAGCAGCCCTGCAGCCTGCACCGCTTTCATCCCCCCTCCCTGCTGGAAGTGGGGACACTGTTTATACACAAGTGCGCACACACACTCAGGAGGTTGGACAAGCTTGCAAACTCAGTCTGACCTAGGTAAAGAAGCTGCTGAAGCTGAGGAGGGAGCTCAGCTGCTGCTGAAGCCTGGCCTGGAGTGACAACTGCTGAATCTGGAGCCCAAACTGTGCTTTGTTCAGAGTTACAAACATTTCAGAGTTACAGACAACCTCTGTTCCTGAGGTGTCCATAATTCTGAGGCTCTACTGTAATAGCAAAGCAATCTGCCTCCATTGACCCCTAAACCTACTAAACTCCTGCAAAAAACAAAATAAAAAAAACAACCTCAGCCAGATCACAGAGTTTCAGAGGCTAGATTCTCAAAGAAAATCTGAACATTTAAAAAGATACCTTACTAAGAAGAGTGTTTCTGGGTCACAGTGTAGAGAGGTTTTAGAGTGGTAGCCCTTTTAGTCTCTGACTCCAGGTGAACACACATGCAGGCAAATAGCGCAAATGGCAGGGCTGAGGATAATCAAATGGCTACCAAAGCAGACATTCTGGAGATGCTATCTGAGTTTCAGGCCATAAGAGATGATCTGACAACTAAGTTTCTTGCAGTAAAGAAGGAAGTTGCTGACTTGGAAGAGTAAGTCATTGTGCTAGAGACTGGCCTAAGAGAAGCAAGTGAGAGGGAAACAGCTGCATGGCACTGATGGCGCAGAGAGAGAGAGAGAGATCTACCCGAAATCGGATGAGATAGAAAACTGATTCTGATGATGTTGTTCCTTCTCAAGTAAGGGAGTGCCTGAAAATCTGGAAGGAGACAGTCCAATTCGGTAGGTAAAAATGTTGATCCTGGAGTTGTTACATCTGAGCTCCTTGAAAGGTGTAAAAGTGGAGAGAGCACATAGGACGCCACTCCCCCTGTCTGGGCCTTATAAATTCAGCAACCTAATCATGAAATTTCATGATCATTAGTAGAAAAATTTAATTATGAAAAAATCAGAGTGCATTCAGAGGCCACAAGCTGCAATTTTTCCACGACCTCTTTGCCCTAACTTTAAAAAAGAAAAGAGAGCTGAAGGAAATTACAGCAGCACTCAGAAGGGCAGATTTTTGCCGCAGATGGGGATTCCCATTTAAACTCTCATTCAGCTTCCAAAATTAGTATTATACATTAAGTGTCTTCAAACAAGGCAAAAATACACTCCAGTCTCTTGGGATAGAAATCCATACCTCAGATGTACATGAAGATTCTCCAGAGGTAGTAACTACAGATAAGCTGCTGTAAAAAAAACTCTTAGGAAATGATGAAACACAAGAAAAAGAAGATAGGAAAAGAAAGAGAACACGTTGGCAATGGCAGAAATAAAACTGAGCAAGAGACCTTGGATACCTAAGGCATATCCTAGAGACTAACCAGAAGGGATTTCTTGGGAGTCACCAGGAATGAACAATACCTATGTCAATGTTATAAAGAAAACAGTATGAAATTTGCTTTAGTTGGAGTGATCGGTAAAAGCTGTGTACTGTATTTTAAAACGCAGAGGAAATAAAGGAGAATAAGAGGAGAGTTGGTGGGTAAGGGATGAAATCCCAAGAATGGAGCAGACTAGAGGAAAGAGGGGAGGGGATGGGGAGGAGTCTTTAGAGGATCTGTGTAAATCCTCCTTGTAACTCAAAATAATCAGATGGTAATCTATCCCTAAGGGGGTGAGGTCCCATAGGTGGAAAATGCACCTCCTTTGGATTGCAAGAGAGACAGCTCAAGTGTTCTTGGTGAGAGTACAGGGGTTTAGGGTTCAGCAAAGCATAGTCACTTGGAGACTGTTTTACATGTTATGTTGTTTTTATTTGTGGATTTAAAGTAAGGGGAATGCAAAAGAGGGGAGGGAACTGGGAAGGTGGGGGGAATTAATACAAGAAATAGATATGGAAGTGTACAAATACAAATCAAGTTCTATTCAGGCACACAGTTGTGAATGCAACATAATAAGTGATACAAGAGAGACACTGACAACACAAGGGGTCATGCCATCAAACAGCTAAAAAATCACAATAATTTCAATTTTTTAAATAAATTGAATAGTTACTCTCAATGGTTCTTTCTTTTAAAGTAACATGTTTGCATGTCAGAGGGCTCAATAATGTAATTGAAAGGGAAAAAGCCCTGATAGAACTTTAAAACCCCTGCTCATATTATTTTACCTCAGTATACTCATTTTCAGGAGGGACAAATTATGAGCATGAAAGGTGTAATTGGTTTCAATGGACATGTTTTGTTTCAGCTAAAGAAAAGAGGAATGGGCATAAAATTTGATAAACACGTACCTTTTCAAGTTAAAGTTCAATGTAAGAAGAAGAGGGATGATTTAGATTGTTGAAAGACACAGTTGCTGGGTAATTAATAATGCGTGGGCTCAGTGTATGCTTTCAACCAAAAGGACTTCTTTAAAAGACTGCAACAGTTTGGGGAAGGGGAAATTATACTTGGAGGAGATTTCAATTGCACATCTATTCCTGACTGGGACAAATCTGATTTAAAAAACTAGGGGGACAGGGAAGTGGGAGCAGCATTGACCTCTCTGTGCCAACAGCTCAATTTGTCACCTTGATGGAGAGAATTGAACCCAGTGGAAAAAGATTACACATTTTAGTCACACCTTCATTGGTTATATACTAGAATAGATGTAATGTTAATCTGTAAATCCTTAATGAAGCAGATACGATCTGCGAAAATTTGGCAACATTACATGATCAGTAAAGTGATACTTGATAGCTGGGAAGGGTCCCAGGGATCACTTTTTCGGGGTGGGGGGGCGCGGCAGGGAAATGAACTGCTTTTTTCCTCCAAGAAAAAGATTGGGTTGCAGAAATTAAAAAGGACATTGTTCAGTCCTTTCAGATAAATGATACGGACAACATAAAGAGAGGCTTTCTCTAGGAGGCAGATAAAGCACTATTTAGGGGTCAGTTGATAAGCAGAGCCTCTCACCTGAAAAAAGAAAGAGCTCAAGAAATACAGCAGAAGATAAAAAGTTTGCAAGACATGCATAAAAACACAGGTTCAAAAAAATCTATAACAATTAACTAAATATTAGGGGGAAAATGGAATATGTCGATGACAGATACCACTGAAAAAGCCCTTAGTGTTACAAAGCAGAAGTTTTCTGAAAAAGGAAATAAAAGTGATAGCTTAAAGGGATTCAAGAGCAATGTATTATTCCACCAGTTAAGAACAATCAGCAAAAAGATGGTTACGCACCTAATGAAATGTGCTACTTTTGCTGCTGCTTATAAAAATCTCTATACCTGAGATAATCCAAGCTCTGAAGTTAATTTAAAAAAAAAATCTGGAATTCAACAGACTTGCCAAAGATAAACAAAATTTTTAAGACTCTTTAGATAAAGAAATAACAGAAGAAGAAATCCTAGTGGCAATAGCAAGTATGGAAAGTGGTAAAACTCCAGGATCTGCTGGCTTTCCAGCTGAATTTTACAAGGTATTTAAGGAGGTATTAGTGAGTCCCTTGAAAGGTACCTTCTTCTGTTAGGGGAGGAACTTCTGCAACCTATGAAAAAAGCTACTGTGGTTATTCTCCCTAAAGATGGAAAAGATCTCACCTTATGCATTTTCTATAGGCCCATATCACTGTTGAATCATGGCATAAAGATTCTAGCAAAAATAGGAGCTAGCCAATTGCAGTCTGTGCTCTCAGTTTATATAAACCCAGATCAAACTGAATTCATTAAGGATAGACAAATCTCAGACAGTATTAAGAGAGGACTTTGAATCATCCGTAATACCAAATAAAAAAATCTGTTTCTTTTATTGTCACTAAACGCAGAGAAAGGAGATAGAATAGTGGGACTTTCTGTTTCAAGCCCTGCCCTATGTGGACTTGGGCCCCCAGTTCCCTAAATGGATAACTGCTCTTTACACCAGCCCAGAAGCAGCTGTTTGAGTTCCTGGTGTTAAATCTCCGCTGTTTGAATTACACAAAGGGACTAGGCAGGGATGTCCATTGTCTCCTTCACTTACGGCACTGGGCATGGAACCTTTAGTACAGAGGATAAGGAACAATTAATCCATCACAGGAATAAAACTTGCAGGATCACACCAGAAAATAGTGTCCTATGCAGATGATGTAATATTTTTATCTAAATGAATATTTCTCTAAAATTAGTTTCTGAAGAAATCTAGAACTTTGGGAAAGTGTCTGGGTTTAAAGTTAAATTATGCCAAATACTGAAATACCAGAATCTGAAAAGTCTCTTCTCCAGAAAACATTTGGGTACAAATGGGCAACAAATTCTATAAAATACCTGGGAATTCAAATCTCAAACAACATTGGAGAGCTCTATGATTTAGTGTCAAACCACTACTTCAGGAAATGAACAAAGATCTGGGGAGCTGAGGGAAGTATGCAATTTCTTGGTGGGGAAGTATAGCCACAGCAAAAAATGAGCATTCTGCCAAGGATATCTTTCTTGTTTCCAAATTTCTCTGGGATTATCCCAAATAAAACCCTAGCAGGAATATAGAGGATGTCAAAATTTTTATGGAATAGGGAAAGACCAAGCATGAGTGCAGATACCCTATACAGGTCCATTAAACAGGATGGATTAGTGTTCCAAATATTCTGGGGTACTACTTAGCCAGCCAGCTCAAAGCAGTAGTGAATTTGGGGTGCTCTAACCCAGCCAAACATGGGATATTTATTAAACAAAATAACTGGCAGTGAGAATGTTGCTAAACTACTGTGGGTTAAAAAAAAAAAAAAAAAAAATTCTCATCCTCCAGAAATTTACGCACATCCTTTAGCAAAGGCTGCTCTGTGTTAGGGATAGAACTACACATAAGATAAATTCTTTTCCCTTGCCAAATGATCCAGATCTTAACCCAAATTGTGAACAAGAGAGCTTCGAAGATTGGGAGAGCCAGTGAATACACATGGTGGGCCAGCTATTCCATTAAAAAAAAGTCTATCTTATTTAGAGATCAAAATTAACTTTAACTGGCCCACTCTCCCATTGTACCAGTACTTTCAAGTCAGGCATTATGTTTCTCAACTTTCTAAGAAACCTGTTATACAGAAAGCTAATTTTAGTAGAAGAGATGGCAAGTGATCAATTAGGAAACAAAAATTATAACTAATTTATATCGATCTTTGCTGACAACTTTTCTGACAAAAAAGTGTCTATAGATAACACTCTGGGAAAAGGAGGTGGATAGACAAATTATCCTAGAAGAATCTGGTTTGATCTAGAAAAAAGGACCAGCAACCTCAGTCTGTAGCACAATAAAAGAAAATTTCTTTAAGATACTGTTTCAAAGGTACCTCTCACCATTCAGGTTTTTATATATATATATATATATATATATATATATATGTGTGTGTGTGTGTGTGTGTGTGTGTGTATATATATATATATAAGATTGACTGGAGATAAATGGGGGAGAAATTGTGGTTAAAGAGGAGATTTTATGCATATATGATGGACATGTCCAGTCATTAGAGAGTATTGGGATGCAATCCGTAACCTAATCTTACAAATTTGTTGGATCTATATTACCAAATGATCCCTTGGTAATCCTTCTAGGGCTTCCTAACAGAAATGGTCACACGGGGGGAAAAGAAAAATTGATCTCTCATCTCCTAGTAGCTGCTCGGCTGTTGGTAGTCTCTCACTGGAAAAAGAAAAATAGCCCAACTGTCAAGGAATGATTTATTTATTTTTAAAGGGAGATTATGGAAAAATTAACACACCAATTATGTACCCAGTAAAATAGACAGAGGGCAGATAGATACTTAGATATCTGGTTACCTTTTATTCAATGCTCAAAGTACATTCACCTGCAAAACCCCCCCAGCATACTACTTGTTTTTTTAATAGTAACATTTGATAGACAGTGCTGTTCTGTTAAATATGTGTATATATAGAGATTTCACTTAATTTAATAAAATCACTAGAAGCAACATATTATAGGCCTTGTAATGACGCTCACTCTGTAATATGGTAACATATTAAATAGAAAGATCCGATGACTCTATTTCTGTATAATGTCTCTCTAAACAAAAGCTCACTGTTATAGTGATTGTTTGTTCCTGATATTTATATGGCAAGGATTTGTAAATTGGTTAAAAAATTAAAAAAGGACACATTAAAAGAAAAGCAAGGTATCCTGCATCATTAAAATTTCAGCATAACTGTCTATCTTGTGCTGCTTGTTTTTAGCTTTTTTCTCAAATTTGGGACTCAACAGGTTGAGTTTATGACACTTGCACCTGATCTAGAATGGAGTGGTGACCTGAAGGGCTCCCATTTTCATTGCTGCGGACAGGTGGTCTTTCTCTGGGATAGCTGCTAGGAGATCAATTCATAACCTGCTCTTGGCAAATCACCTTGGATCTCTAACAAAGTGATATCAGTTCAAACCTCCCTCGCCTCTAGGAGTTGGGCATGTTCCCTTTGTAGCATTCCTAGTCTCTGCCAGCCAGAGACACTTTTGTCTTCTGGACCTTGTCTCACAGTTCTGCTGCTGAGATGGAGCATTAAGCTGGAGTGCTCAGCAATGTGTTTCTTGCCTGTGATCATCTTGGTTTTTTATTCCAGCAGGCCAGTCTAAAGTTCATGGGTGGGGTGAACACATTGCAGATGATTCCAAGGCATTCGGGGATGTAGTGCTTGGCCAGCAGGAAAAAGCCAAGAAAGATGACGGTGAAGCACTAAACTCACTGTTTTCTGCTCTCCAGGATGAGATGACCTCAAGTTTGGGCCTGACCACAAGGAAGGCCCTTGCTATCCTGAGAGACCAGCTGTCAGCACTGCTGGAGGGGCATCAGAAGGAAAGGAAGAAGGTGATCTCATGGAAGGTGAGGCCAAAAAAAAGGCCACAGTAGGTTCTGACCTTCCCTATCGGTCTCTCAAAATCCTAAAGTTTAGAAATTGGGAATTGGACCAGTTCCCCGTATGGATCACACAAATGACCTATGGTGCAGCCCCAAGCTTTCCGAACCCTTGTTAAGCTAAATCTCTGAGTTAATTGAAGGTCAATTACAATTACGGTCTGCTTTTGCAGAGCTTCTGATTTCCTTGGGGCTAATGCTAGGAGCTATGCAAGATTATAGCTCCTTTGCAGCTGTGCAGTTGTGGAATTTAGGAGCTTAGTTTCAACCCAGAGATGCTTAGGAGCAGTGAAGGTTGAAACGCCAACCTAGTCAGCCTCCCGCCCCTTCCAGCATTAGGAAGGTGAATGTGTGCTGCCTTTTCCTTCTCCCTGTGCCCCTAAGAGCTGTGTAAAATTGGGGTTTACCTGTATTTGAAATGTGATCTCTGTAGAGAGAGGCTCCAAAATTGCCTCTCTCAGTGCACATAGGAGGTTGTTTAAAGCAGTTGTGGCTATGAAGCTTAACACACTCTCCTGAGGCTTTGGCTACGGTTGGGGTGTCCATACATTTAAATACAAAGCTCTGGAGTCTTATTTGTAGTCATTACATTTAAAAAAATGTTTGTTCTCCCCTCTGGATCAGTGGCCATGAGGCATCCTGGAACAGCGGCCTTTTTTATTGTGCCAGGGCATTGCAAGGCAGTGAGCATTCACCAAAGCCATGTTTGTTCTCCCCTCTGGATCAGTGGCCATGAGGCATCCTGGCACAGTGGCCTTTGTATTGTGCCAGGGCATTGCAAGGCAGTGAGCATTCACCAAAGCCAGTCATCTGATCCACTGCTAGTGTGTTAGCACTCAGATAAACACTGATGTGGGAAGCTCGTTACTGTTTTGAAGGTTTTTGAAAACGATGTTCGCTCCACAGTGGGTTTGTGAACTTCTACCTTCCCCCCCCCACACACATTATCGGGGGGGGGGGTAGCTCAGTGGTTTGAGCATCGGCCTGCTAAACCCAGGGTTATGAGTTCAATCCTTGAGGGGGCCATTTAGGGATCTGGGGCAAAAATTGGGGATTGGTCCTGCTTTGAGCTGGGGGTTGGACTAGATACCTCCTGAGGTCCCTTCCAACCCTGGTATTCTATGATTCTATGTTATGCTTCTTAAAGGACTAGATCTGTGTTTAGCTGACACTGAGTCTCTCTGCTGCTCTTGCTCCGTAGGAGGTGTGGAGGAGCAGTTTCCTGTACCATGGTAACCGTTGCTCTTGCTTCCATTGGCCGGGTGCATCTCTGATGCTGCTGGCCGTGCTGCTGCTGTTGTGCTGCTCCGGGAGCCAACCACACGGGAGGTGAGCAAAGTCCCCTTTGCTATTTGGGGGGGTGGGGTAGTTTTATACTGTGTCAGGAGGGCCCATGGCAGTCTTAGCATTGTGGTCGCTCATTCTTTCTGATCACTGGGCTCTTTCATGCCCAGATCGTGTCCCATCGGCTCCTTCCCCCAATCTCTGACAAAGACTCGTTTTGGGAGCTCATTGATGCCGCTTCTCAACAATCACATAGAAGATCTGATGGAGAGAATGAGGTTGCCTCCCTTTGGGAACTGTACAAGCTCCTTTTTGTGCAGTGGTCCCAGATCCCCTGATGTCCTGGGGTGTGGGAATGGAGAGGGATAATCCTGAAACTGAACTGGGGGTTGGGGTGCCTCATGGAAGAGTGCAGAGAGCTGCCACTTGGACCTTACCATTCGCTGGCTGTATGTTATAAGAGCATCTCTGGATTGAAGCAGATCTTGTTAAACTTCTCCAGTGGAATTGTTCTAAAGACCAAGCATGGGCTTAATGCCTCTGCTTTTCTTTATTCTTACATCCCACTGACTCAAGTATTAACATTATTCATAAAGGGCCAGGCAGGTGAGCGTCTATATCTGTGCACGGGGGAGCATATTTTGCTCCTTTACTCACATGCCTTGTCTACTTCTTGGGTATTTCCTGTTGCCTCACAAAGCCAAGGTGCTGAGATTGTGAATGCCCTGGCACTCCTCCTCCTCCTCCTCCTGAACCTGTTCTTGATTGGACGACAAGAGAGGCTGAAGCGCAGAGAGGTTGAAAGGAGGCTCTGGACCATCATCGACAAGATAAACGGTGAGGTCTCTATCTGCCATCTCCCGTTTGGGTTGTCATGCACACACTCACAGCTTCCCCCTCTATTGGATTTCTCTCCAAACCTAGGTGTCTCCATTACTTGTATTTAGATTACCTGTCTTGCTCCATCTCCTACAGAGGCAGGCTGTTGAGAGGCATGCTTTCTGCACCACCCTCTTTAGATGGTAGATGCTGAGCTGCCATAGTGTCAGATGCTTTGAACCTTAACCTGGTAAGGCAAATGGCCACTATGTCTGTGTGCTGGAGTAAGTCAGACTCTGAGCATCTCATAAAAATATCTGCCTTCCAGCAAGAAATGAGAGAGGAGAGCGTAGTGACAGCTGCACCCTCCCAGCAAGAGACGTGTGTGTGGGAACAGCTGTGAGTAAGCACCCTCCCAATTTGGACAGCAAGCCTGGGGAGAGCCTCTGCCTGGCAGGAGGGGAAGTAATTCTTTTCAGCCTGGGGCCCTTTGGGACATTCTCGTGGCTTTTGTCTTGCATAGGTTCATCTCAGCATTACCTGGTGTTTGGTTTGTGTTGTAAATTGGCTATGGGTAGCTGTCTGTACAGGATGGGGAAATATGAGGGACCGCCCCTCTCCCATGGGGGAATAAAGGAAATGGCAGGAGATCATAAGGACTGTATGGGATTAGCACTGGAGGGATCACTCCGTGGAAGGTAAATCCTTAAAGGATCACCAGCCCTTTTCCAGCGCGGCTCTTCCTCACTCTTTCCTGTTCTCTGTGCTTTCAGATACCCTGGAAGATGGTAAAGAGCCGAAGTGGCCAGACTCCATGTACCCCGACCTTCACATGCCTTTTGCCCCATCCTGGTCCCTCCACTGGGCCTACAGGGATGGTCATGTCGTAAACCTACCTGTCAGCCTGTTAGTAGAGGGAGACATTATTGCTCTGAGACCGGGGCAGGAGTCTTTTGCTTCTCTGAGAGGGATTAAGGTAACTCACTTGTCTCCTTTCTGTGCCATGATGAAAGATTGTTTCCCAGGATGATCTGTTGGTGACCAATTCCCAGAGCATGCAGTATTCTCATTGTGTGTTTGATCTCTTCCTACCTTGGGAACACTCAAGAGTTTCACCTTGCACTTCATTTGTGCAGCTTAAAGTGCTTTATATAAACAGCTCTCCCGCCAAACCCCAACAACGTAGTCACACAAATGATGCCAAAGTATGATGTTTCTTATCTCCCACAGGACAGGAAAGGAGTGTATTGTGCTTCTGATCATAACTGTATTAAACCCGTCTGAATAGATAATTCAATAGGACACCTTCCCATTTTGAAACGCTGGGTGTTGCTGTTGTGCCAGAAGATGGGTTTTAGGCAGAAAGTCACTGTCACTAGAGATCTTAAATGAACCTGTGTGCAAAATACTCCTCTCTGCTCCTTGCTGTGACTTCATTGTACTCACTTTGCAGATAGAACTGCCAACATGAACATAGTATTTCCTCATGGAACCCTCGTGTAGAATATGCCTTTCTGATAAAAGAAGGGGACTTTACCCTGCATTTCATATGGAGAAATAAAGGCTTATCTGCTCTGACCTTCCCCTTTCTGCTCTCTGATAATGTAAGGTCGTTGTATAGGATACATGGGAGGAAAGTGAATGAACTGCCTAAGAGGGCTGGAACTACAAGCTAAGGAAGAAATTGACTGAGAGAGAACAGGAGAAAATGTTTAGGTTATCACTGCAGGACAGCAAGTGGTCTCTGATCTAGACTTATCTGTTATAAAATCATACTTGATCATGATGGTCCCTTCTGACCTTGAAGTCTGTGAGTCTATGCATGTCTCCATCAGATTGCAGAATAATTTCAGGGAATTTGGGAAGATGGGGAGGGGCCAGTACTGATGGGAATGTTACCTGGACAACATCTTAGCTCATGTGTGGTGTCATTATCCACTGATCAGATCTTATTTGAGAAAAAACTTATGAACAGCCTGCTGTTTCAGAAAACCCTTCCTTCGTGGTGTTTGGATACTGAAGCTTGCCCTTTGCAATGTAGCAAAACAAGCAGCAGGGCCTGGCTTTCCTCCTGGCTCTGAAAGCAGCTCTCAGGGAATGGAAACTTGTGGGATGATTTGTTTAGAGAATGTACAGAGTTGGTGGTACAAACAGGAGCACTTGACAGAACAAAGAGAGCACTTAGATTAGAAAAATTTAAAGATGCTGGGGCAAAGAGATGAAGATAATATAATATTTCCTGCTTTTTGGAAGCTCTTAGCCAAGGAGCTCACATTGTTTTACAAATATTCAAAGTTAAGCTTTACAAACTCCTGTGTGGCAGATAAAGGAATCACATGGATCTTTTTTCTGCTTGTAATGCAGCTACTTCTGGGCTGGAATGCAGCAGCTGTTCACAACACAGCAACACCAGTTTTGGACAAGAAGTGAAAAAGAATGCCACATCCACAAGCCACACATGACCATTATTATAGTTTAATTTAGAGAAAAGGAATGAAATTACCAAAACTACAATTTGGCCAAGGCATCAGAATTAAAATGCCTCTCTTACAAAAGCATGTAGGGATCTTTAATAGGTGCAAGTGGGCAAGATTTCATATTTTGTACTAGAAATGGGGGTGGGAGGAAATGTGCTGTGCAAGAAAGACATGGGAAAATTCAGCTTTTAAAGTTACTTTTGATGCTCTTTATTGTCTAAGGTCACGTCTACACTGTGGGTGCTACAGTCTCACAGCTGTGGCGCCTTAGTTATGTGACTGTAACACCATAATGTAGATCAGAGATGGGCAAACTACAGCCCTCAGGCCACATCTGGCCTGCGGGACCATCCTGCCCGGCCCCATAGCTCCTGGCCCAGGAGGCTGTCGCTCCTCCCCCCAATGCTCTGGGCGGCGGGGCTGCAGAGCCTGGCTTGACCCAGTGCTCTGTGCTGCGCTGGTGCAGCAGGGCTGTCTGTCCTGGTGCAGCCGTGCTGCCAGCCACCGGTGCTCCAGGCAGTGCGGTAAGGGGGCAGGGAGCAGGGGAGGGTTGGATAGAGGGCAGGGGAGTTCGGGGGGTGGTCAGGGGCGTAGATGGAGGTTGGGGTGGTCAGAGGGCGGGGAATGGGGGTTGAATGGAGGCAGGGGTCCCGGGGGGGCAGTCAGGAAGGAGAGGAGGGGTTGGATGGGGCGGCGGGGGACAGTCAGGGGACAGGGAGTGGGGGGGGGGTGGACGGGACAGGGGTCCTGGGGGGCAGTCAGGAAGGAGGGGGGGTTGAATGAGGTGGGGGGGGCAGTTCGGGGCAATTGAGGCGAGGGGTCTGGGGGCAGTCAGGGAGAAGGGGTCGTTGGATGGGGCAGGGGTCCCAGGGGGGCAGTCAGGAAGAAGGGGGGAGTTGGATGGGGCGACGGGGGGCGGATGGGGCGGGGGGTCTGGGGGCGGTCAGGGGACCGAGAGCAGGGCAGAGGTCCCTGGGGGGCCATCAGGGAACAGAGTGGGTTGGATGGGACAGGAGTCCTGGGGGGGTTGTCAGGGGGCAAGAAACAGGGGTTGGATGGGGGGCGGGGGCCGGGCCATGCCTGGCTGTTTGGGAAAGCACAGCCTCCCCTCAGCGGCCCGCCATACAATTTCAGAAACCCGATGTAGCCCTCAGGCCAAAAAGTTTGCCCGCCCCTGGTGTAGATGCTTTCCTGTGAAATGTGCATATATACTACAATGATGCTGAGGAGTAAGTGTTCCATTTTGCAATAGGTGTTGCATTCTGCTTCACATTCAGTGCAGCAACTTTGCAAATGAATTTTAAAGCATTGATGGTTTGAACGGTGTAGGAAACATGTCCTGTGTTGAACAGATTTCTGTGATACTAAAACACCAGTGCCTTTCAGGAAGTTTCCATTGAGTTGTCTGATTGTGCAGCCTTTGGACCTTCTTTCTGTCTTTTCTTCTTTAATTTGATAACAGGATGATGAACACATTGTTCTGGAGCCAGGAGACTTGTTCCCCCCTTTCTCCCCTCCACCTTCCCCGAGGGGTGAAGTGAAGAAGGGACCTCAGAATCCTCAGCTGTATCGTCTCTTTCGTGTCCTAAAGACCCCAGTGATTGACAATGTCAGGTGTGCTAAATACTGCTTCTCATGCTTGTACAGGCTGGCTTGGTTCTTGTTGCAGCCTTGTATCAGAAGGGGTGGCGTTTTGCCAGTCCTGTACAGGGGGCTTCAGATAGACGATATTACCTCTTATCCATTATCTGGGAATACTAGAGTTATAAGATTCTCACTGGACTCCTTCACTGGTTCTCAGCAGCTGCTAGGTCAGATGGATGCAGAAAGCCATATTCTCCAAACTGCTGGTTTAGCACCTCACCTGCAAACTGATTTGTGGTCGTGGCAAGGAGATAGATAATTTCTGCATTTGATAGCAAGCCCTTCATTTGGGTCCATTTTTATAGGGATCTGAGTTTCCTTTTTATTTTAGTTTTTAAATTTGTGTTTGCAACTAGAGACCAAGGACAAGGCTAGCTGTCAACTCTCTAACCAGAGGCATCATCTCTAAATTATGGGCACAGAAGTTTGAATCTGCAGAGAATACTAACTTGCAGGGATAGTTGCTCTCCTTTTTAGGGTGGTGTAATTTTAAGAAGTAAAATGCTAATTCTTGGATGAGCAAAGAAAGGAAGAGCGAGAGGGCTGCAGACAGCATGAGGCAGGTGTTTCATTGTTACTTGATCTAGTTCAGCAGGGGGGCAAAGCCCATTTTTAGAAACCGAGTGGGAAATATTCTCTTTCATATGGCTATTGATCTTTTTGCTCTGAGTGGGTGGGATTCTCTGCAAGTGCCATTTCGCCTTAAGATTTAATCAGTAACATCAGTGACCCTTCTGGTCAGCTAGAGATGTAGGTATCTGAATGTACTCTGACTAGACCTGCAAATTGGGGTTTGAGAGCTGCGGTCAACCAGCTGAGGAGTCAAGGAGTCGTTATATTTACTCCAGTGTCAAGTGCAAAGCTAGTAGTATGGAACGCCTGGCTTTGGGTCTCTGAAACAGTGATCAGTTTCCTACCATGAAGCACTATTCTGATCAAGATAAACTAAAAAGATTATAGTGGAGGAAGATGCAATGTTAGGGCCTTGGGACTGTTGGCTATTGTGTCATGGGCTGGGGCTGCTAACTGGTCTTGATGTTTCAGGTGGTGTCTGGACATGGCTTTGTCACGTCCCGTGACAGCTCTGGATAACGAGAGGTTCACAGTGCAGTCAGTGATGCTGAAGTGTGCCGTCCCCATTGTATTGGTAGGTCTGACTTTCAAGCCACTGCTGTTGATGACCAATCTTGTCCCAAAGTTGCCAGAAGAGCAGGCCAGTACATCGCAGCAGAAGTTAAGAACCAGTGAGAAGTTCCAGCCAGTCACTAACCCTATATTCAGTTTGGGTAGTTCAGAGAAGTGCAGTGAAGGTGTTCAACAGTCAGTATGTAGGTGTAGCAATGAGATGGGGCGGAGGGTGCGGGGGGGGGCGGGGAAGGTTTGGCAATGCAGTAACAAACCAGCTTTGTCCTCCAGGATTTTCCAGGGCTCGCAGTGTTAAGGGGAGTGGAGACTCTCATTCCAAGTGGTGGTGGCTTGCTGAGGGTATTTCCTCTGTTTAACTAACAGGCTGGCTTCCTGATCACCAATGCTGTGCGCTTCATTTTCGTGGCTCCTGGAATTGCTTCCTGGCAGTACACTCTTCTTCAGCTGCAGGTAAAGGAGTCTCTTGTGCCCACCCCACTCCCTCCTAACCAACATGTACACTGCAGCTAATTTCCTTTTAACACAAACCTTCCACACCTTCTCAGAGTTGCTTCTCTCCCTGTGCACGCTGAGGTCAGGTGAAGCACTCAGTTGAACAGCAGCTGTATTCCTAGTGTTCCCATCAGGATGGGCTTTAATCTATTTTCCCAGGAATTTTTCTTTTTAATATTAAGGCTTAATGCCAAATCCATTGTGAAAACTGACTGCAAGTGGAGGTGAACTGCTGACTACCTCTTTTATGGCAAATCCCCATGGATAGTGGGTGACTTTCCCTCAGGGTTCCTCAGTGTGTTTGCACTACTTTCAGTCTTTGCAAACTGCATCCTTTGCTCCTGCCGTTGCCCCGTGTCTGTCCCTGTACTGTGGTGAAGGGGAGGTCATGTGACAGGCCTTAGTTCTAGCTTCATCACTGTGCTGACTCTAGTTGGTGACCGAGGGTGGTTTTTCAGGTGAATGGCGTGCTGCCCATCCTTCCACTGCTCTTTCCTGTCCTGTGGGTTCTTGCTACAGCCTGTGGAGAAGCCAGAGTCCTGGCCCAGATGAGCAAGGCCTCGTCCACCTCGCTGGTAGGTATTTCCCCATGTCCGGTCACTGTGTGTGGAGGGAGGGGTAGAGAAGGTGATGGATTCTGTGAGAGGAACGCAGGGGGCAGTCTGTTCGTCAGGTGAATCCACAGAATCTTAAAAATTACAGTTGGGTGACCCCTGTTGGGTCATGTCTAGTCCATCTCCCTGGGGAGCAGCAGCGTCGTTCCCAACAGTATGTTCCCAGTTCTCTCTCCAGCCCAGTTTCAGCTGGTCCAAGCTCTTCTCTTGGAGTTTATTCCACAGTCAAATAGATCCATTTAAGACAGGTTCTGTGGGCCAACTGATGGACAATTGTACCCTCTTAGTGGGAGTCTAAACTGAGACAAATGTGATGCAATAGCCAGAACAAAGGAACCTTTAGTGAATTGGAGTGGCTGGGTGTTATGATGTCCTCTTTTTAACCGCTGTTATTCCCCATGGGATCTGGGAGCTGCCACTTGAAATGCTGGGGGTCAGATTACAGGGATGCTCCCTGAAGTGGAATAGGGACTAAGGAGGTGAGGGTTATTTCCCATAAGGGCAGAGAGGGGTTAGCAGTTTTTCTTGGAGAGGCTGGTGGGGTTCTGATCCTGAGCTTTCTGAGATATAAGCTGATTTTTTCAATGGATGTGGGAATACCTCCCCATGCACCTGCTCCTGATGGCTTTAGCCAGGTGCACTATGGTGTGTTTATCTTCTTCTCAAACGTCTGTTTTGAAGTTTCTGCCTTTGACACAATTGCTCGGAATACCTCCTTGTCCTCCCTGAGACTCAATGTCCCCATATTCTCCTGGTGCCTATTCTTCTCCCTACAGGATATGCAGAACTTACACTGAAGTCAGTGGGAGTCGCCTGCATCCTGTGCTGGCGTAGAATGAGGCAGATACTGCATCCATTGCATCCAAATGCTCACTCACCATCTCCTTTTAGTGGTTTCCCGTCTGCATGCGCACTGTCAGCATCACTCAGCTTCTGCCCTTGGTTCTCTGGCATGGTGAAATAGGAGGTCCTTGTCTTCCCTTCTTCATTGCAGTTGGCACCTCCATCCTATCACCCAAGCTCATGCCTTGGGTGTGTCCTTTTCTGTCTCCTGTCTCTTCTCCCCACATGTCCAAGCAGTTTGCCAAATCCTGCCAGTTCTTTCTCCATGACATCTCAAATATGATCCTTCCTCCATGTCCCTACAGTCACAAAGCTTGTTCAGGCCTTCTTCACTCTGATCTTGACTAGGGCAGCCTCTTCTTTGGCCTCTCCATTCCCACCTTTCTTCCCTCTACTCCGTTCAGAACAAAGCAGTTAAGACCCTCTTCCTCTCCGTCAGCTGGACCATGTAACTCTGCTCCCTCCACTGCCGCCTTTCCCCTTTCCATCGAGTTCAAGCTAATAGATCTTAAGGCCAGAAGGGACCACTGTGGTCATCTTCTAGTATGACCTCCTGCATAAGACAGGACATAGGATTTTCCTGTATTAATTCTGGCTTCAGGTCACATAGATGTGGTTGAAGTAGAACATACCTTTTAGAAAAACATCCAAATGTAATTTAAGAAATGCTAGTGGAGAATCCACCAGAAATCTTGGCGTGTTGTTCCAATAGTTATTTACCCTCAGTGTTAAGAAACTTTTTTTTTTTATTTCATTTCTAGTTCAGATTTGCCTAGCCTCACCTTGTCATACCTTGTTCTGCTAAATGGAACATTCAAATTTCTGTTCCACATGTAGCTACTTATAGACTGTGATCAAGTTACCCCTCTTTGCTAAGCTAAATACAGTTCCTCGGGTCTTTAACTGTAAGGGGTGTTTTCTTGGTTCTTCTTTAAATCCTCTCCAACTTTTAACATCCTTCTTGAATTGTTGACACCAGATCTGGAGACAATATTCCAGCAGCGGTTGCACCAGATACAAACACAGGGTAATATAACCTCCCTGTTCCTACTTCGTGTTCCCTGTTTATGCATTCAAGGATTGCATTGGCCCTTTCGGCTACAGTGTCACAATGGGAGCTCATGTTCAGCTGGTTGTCCAGCATGACGTCCAAGTCTCTTTCAGAGTCCCTGCTTCTCAGGCTAGAATCCCCCAGCCTGTAAGTATGGCCTGTGCTCTTTGTTCCTAGATGTATGACTTTACATTTGGCCATATAGGGATGCATATTGTTTGCTTGTGCCCAGTTTACCAAGTGATCCGGAGTGCTCTGTATCACTGATCTGTCCTCTTTGTTATTTAGCACTCCTCAATCTTTGTGTCATTGACCAACTTTATCAGTAATGACTTCATTTTCTTCCAGGTCATATTTAATATTTTTAAATAGCACAGGGCCAAGAACCAATCTCTGTGGGACCCTACTGGAAACAGCCTCTCAATGATAATTCCCTGTTTACAGTTACATTTTGAGACCTATCAGTTAGACTGTTTTTAATCCATGTAATGTGTGCCCATATTGGTATTGGTTCCAGTTCCTTAATAAAAATGTCGTGCTGTACCAAGTCAGATGCCTTACAGAAGTCTAAATATATTAAATCAGTACTGTTATCTTTAGCAACCAAACCTGTAATCTCATCAAAAAATTATATCAAGTTAGACAGGGTCTGTTTTCCATAAACCCTTGTTGATAGCATTAATTATATTACCCTCATAATTCTTCATTAATCCAGTCCTATAACACCCTGTCACAGAATGGCCTGTCTGGAGCAGCCTTCTGTGGCATGACAGGCACATCTGCCTCAATTTCCCTTTTCAGAGTCTCCAGTAAATCCACTTCAGGCTCTTTTGCTTAAATAATGCCCCTCCTTGGAGCCAGTTTATTACCAAAACACAGTTAATTACTGCCCAACAAAAATCCCAAACAGTCCATTTCCCACATCCAGTGTATATAGTCCTTAAAACCCCACTCTTCCCAGTGGGAACTCCCACAGCTGCTCTGCTGGGAGATCGTCATTATCAGGGGAACATCCCTCACTCCCTTTGGCCCTCTCATGGTTCCTCTGAGTCCAGCCCTGGAGAAGTCATCAGGTAAACTCCTCTTCTGCTCTCCTGCCTCCAGCCCTCCCCAGCCCTCGGCTCTGTCTCTCTGAGAGCCACCAAGCGACTCCTGCTGCTGCTCCCCTGCCTTCAGCCTTCTCTCAGGAACCACAGTTAGTTTTTTGGCTCTGGCAGCTCTCAGCACCTGCCCTTTTTCTTTGCTCCACTAGTCTGTGCTCTCAGGTTCCCCTGACTCACCATGTCTCGCTCCCCGGTCCTTTATAGCCCCCAGGTGCTGCCGCCACCCTCTTAATTGGCCAAATTAGAGCACCTGCTCTGGCAGAGGGGTGCTGGACCTACTTCATTTACTGGGGCCAGTTTGAAGTCAGGCTGACAGGCCTATTATTACTTGGGTCATCCCCATTTACCATTTTTAAGTATTAGCACAACATTAGCCTTCTAGTCCTGAAACTTTCCTTGTGTTCCAAGACTTAATGAAAATCAACATTAATGGTCCAGAGAGCTCCTTGGCCAGCTCTTTTAAAATTCTTGGCTGCAAGTAAATCAGCAGTTCCAGATAAAAGATGTCTGTCTTTGGTAGCTGCTGTTTAACATCCTCCTTAGTTAATGTTGGAATGGAAAGTATTTCATCATTATCACATGATATGAATACATCATCTGGCTTGTTCCCAAATACAGAACAGAAATATTTATTGAACACTTCTTCCTTTTTCTTTCCTTTTCTTCATTATTGTTGACAATTCTACCATTCCCATCTAGTAATGTACTGATACCATTGTCATGGTTCCTTTTGTTCTTGATATGCTTAACTCAAAAAAAACCCCAAACCCTATTCCTTGTTGTCTGTTACTGTTGGCTATAGATTTCTTCATGTGTCCTTTTCATTTCCTTATCAACTTTCTACATTTTCTAGCTTCTAATTTTTATTCACTGCTGTCAGTTTCCTCTTTTTTCCATCTGTTATGTATTGTTTTTATTTTTTATTGTTGCTTTCACTTTGCTTCTAAACCAGGCTGGTTTTCTAACCAGTGTACCTTTGTTTCTTGATTGTAGCTTTTTGGGTATTTATTAAAAAGTTCTTAAACCCTTCCCAATGATCCCTCACATTGCTCTATGTAAATTTTCTCCCAGCTATTTGGCTCATGTGTGTTTTTTAACTTTGTGAAATTGGATCAAGTGGAAGTATTACTGATTGGGACTTAATTCTGTTTACACTTGCAACCGCTGTTTTTTTTTTAGTTTTGTGAGTTGTTCCTCTTTCTGTCAAGATGAGAATTCCCCCTCGTTGGATGCAAGACATTGAGTCGTAAAATGGTCATCTATAACTTTCCCTCCCCTTCCAAGCTCTGCATGATTCCATCCCACCGACATCTCTGATTTAATTTCCTATCTTATAGCCCCTTTCATTCTGCCTCCTTTCTCCATGTCCCTGGTGTTACAGCTGCCTACCTTTGCAATCCCTTCTTAAAGCTCCCTGCTTTCACCCAGTCCAGATCAGTTCAAACACTGCCTCCTCCTGCCTCAAAATATCAGCCTAAGAAAGAGCTGCGTCATAGTGCGTCTAACTGGTGTAATCTGTCTCTTTAGTCTGTAAGCTTTTCAGGGCAAGGACCTTGTGTTCATCCATGTCCTGTACAGCACCAAGCATGGTGCTTATCATTAACCGATAAATAATAACGTGGACCACTGGTGACAAGTTACTGGATTTGATGGACCATCTGTCTCTTCTGGTATGGCAATAGAGAGTAGGGCCCCTCCATTTACCTCCCAGAATGCACAGTATTCAGAGAGACCACTTCTCATGTACCATTTCTGAGCACACTGATAGTAACTGGTCTTTTCTCTTGCTACAGCTGGCTAAGTTTTCAGAGGACACTCTCAGCAGCTACACAGAGATGGTATCTTCTCAGGTATTGTTGTTACTATTTTTTACCAGTCTTCCGTTTTCTTTCTACTTCACTGCGAGCTCCATAAGATCCTTTCCTTTCTCCCTCTGTGGTCTCCTGCTAGTCCCTAAACCTTCACTGCTGGTGGCAGATGCCTGCTGGCACTTTTTGTTTGCTGCTTTATTTTGCTCTGCTTGCAGGTTGGATGTCTTTCCCACACACCTCCTCATTTAGAAATTGCTCTACTAGCCAGGGTTGAGCTAAATGTGACAGGTGGTCCAGCTTGTACCCTTCAGGTTGCCATGAATTAGAATTTTGCTGAGGTTTTGAAACCAAGTTTTCATGTCTTGGAGAAAGCTTCTGTTTCAAGTCCTGTTGGTCGCTGTTGCTCCACAGGTGAAATAACTGGTCAAAAAATATGGGTACATAGCAGGAGGCTGGGGCAGAATTTAGCTTATCTTAAAAAACAAAACCATCATCCAATCAAAACTAGTGAACAGGGAGATGGGAAGTAGCAGCAAGACTGGAGCCCTGGCAGAGGTGAAATATGAAGAGAGGAGAGTGGGTCATTTGGGATGAAAGCCTGGTCCTGCTTCACCAGCTTCTTAATAAGTTTGTGTACATCACTAACACTTCCCAAACCAGAGCAAGCAAACCTTCAGAGGAACTGTCTGGATCCAGCCCCTCTTCAAATTATATCACCCAGATGAAACAGGGGATAATGTCTTGCCTAATCTGGCGTTAGGATTTCCATTTCCCTGGGGAAGTAGAGGGATTCCCAAGGCTAATTAGAAAATCCCAAATGTCAGCAGGCTCAGTCTCTTCCCTTGCCACTGCTAGCCCCCACGCATATCACTCTCTCTGAACGTTTTCTTACCTTCCTATGCCAGTTCATGCTTCAGCTGAGCTGTGCAATTCAGTGCTTGAGCAGTTAAAAAGTAATGACTTGAGGTCATCTCCCTGGTGCATAGATCTGTTCCCTTTTTCTGCTTCTGTGCGAAGACCTTGGCTATAAGAAAGTGTCTGGATTAAACATGGCCTTTTCTTTTTGTTTTAAATTAAATATTGTCTGCATTTCTGACTACAACCATGGTGAAATTTAATCTGTCTAGGTTTGTACATGGCCCCTATCAACATAGTTTCTGAGCACTGGAGGAGTTCAAGCACGGGAGAAGTGATGCAAAGTGGTAGCAATCCAGAAATGCATTTAAAGCTCGCAGCTCAACATCAAATTCAGACCCAGTTCGGCTGGGAACAGGAAACACACAGCTCTGAGGCTGGGAGTGGATCCCAGATTTGCAGAGATGAGCCCGTATGTGTTAGCCTTCTGTCATCCAGCCTCTGTTTGGGATAATGCTCTTATGGGAGACTAAGGTTGTCTGTGACAGCAGCACGTTTAGGTTGTAATATTTCCCTCATGCAACCCTTCCTTCAGTTGTTCATAGATTTGACTTTTAGTTAAATTGGATGGGGAGGCAATGGTTCTAGCAGGAAATAGAACCCAGACTCCTGACTCACTGGGTTACCTTGGGCAAGTCATTGCACCTCAGTGCTTCAGTTGTCCCATCTGGAAATGGGTTTAACAGGCATGTGGTGGGGCACTGAAATCCTTTCATCCAAGGATCTGAGCATATTGTTTAGAAAAAAGATTCCAAGAGGCAGCACCAAGTTAACTGAGGTGAAACCCCTTCAAAATTTCCACCTGTATTTTCTGGAAAGACTGCGATGGCCCCAGCAGAATCCCTGTTCAAGGAACATGTTTGCTGTTTGCATTCAGCAGGGGGAGTGCCCTTGCCCTTGAAAACCTTAACCTACTCACACTTAAAGTCCTGTCCCCCTGGCAATGGATTGTTTCACAGGGTCTCTTTGACTCAAACCTATAAGCATGTTTGTTAACTTCACACACTCCTGCTCCCCCTTCCTTACCCAGGCTCTCCCCAGCGAATTGTCACCTGTGGTCTGCTTCTCTGACAGGAAATGATACGTTGTATCTGGAGCCACTTTCTGTGTGTTTTAAAAGGCAAGTCTCCAACACTCAGCTTCACCTCCAGCTTACTTCACAGCCTGGGATCCGTCACTGTGAGTATCACTAGGTTATCACAAGGAGGATACCTAAATGGGACACCTTGCTCTCTTCAATCACTGTGAAAATCCCCTAAGAAACAGGGCTGTAGGTGCTCCATTCACAGCGTTCTGCATAAAGGTCTTGTGGGGTTTCTAGTCTCCTGGGTTTGCAAGGGCTTTATAACCTGTATTGTAAAGTGCTTTGAGGTCTAATGATGAAAAGCGCTATGTAAGAGCTAGACATCTACATAATAAGATTCCAGGATTTTCACTCAGAAGCCTAGAATGTCTGCAGAGTCAGTGTGAAGCAATGCAAACAGCTGTGTGTATGGCTGAGAGCTTTTTTTGTTTAGAATATCGCCATGTTCTATTATCGCTGGGATTCAACATCTCTTCCCATCCAATTTTTATGCTCTCATCCGTTTTCTGCTTTTTTACACTTTATGCATTACACCCATATGACAGCACGAGCGTTAGCCTAATTATAACTGTCTTTAAACCAAATGGGCACCTATCCTCCCAGAAGCACACTTCTAGTAAAGACAGTGGTTTAGAGGACATTCCGTGTGGTCTGGTAGCTTAAGCCCAGTTCATACTCTTGTTCTATTCCTAGCTCTGCCAATGACATTAAAAAAAACAAAAAACTCTGGATCTCCCTGAGCCTTGGTGTACTAGTCTGTAAAATAGGTACAAGACTTGCCTCCTGCTTATGGATTTCATGCTTAGTTTTAATAGGTCCTAAAATGAAACCTGCATTAAGTGACCATTAATCCAGATGGAACCAAGTTGTGCTCAGTACGCCTGGGCGTGCTTTCAGAATGCTCTCTCAAGACAGGAGTTTTGCTTAACAAGGGACTTTTGTCCAACTTTGTATCTGAAAATCCACCCAAGCCTTCTGCTGTTTGTTTCTGTGAATATATATTTTAGACATTAACTCACTGGGTGTTTGTATTTTGGGGGGTGTTGCGGGATGTCTTGGGGTGTTTTAGGTGCTTTGCTGTGTAGACAAGCAGGGGATTCTATCCTGGCCAAATCCCAGTCCAGAGACTGTTCTGTTCTTCAGTGGGAAGGTGGAAGCTCCTCATGATAGCCATGAAGACCTGACGGATGAACTCTCCACGCGCTCCTTCTGCCACCCAGAGATGGACGAGGAGGTGAGGGATGGGTCATCAACAAAGTGATGCTTTGCTTTCAGCATGGCGTGGCTGGCAGCCTTAGCACTACCTGCCAGGCAACTAGATTCAGTTCATGATCTGGCAGGGCTTGCAATGGTATAGAAAAGCAAGTGTTGAGCTCCTGGAGGAGAGTGTCGTTGCTTGAATGATTAAGGAATGGTGAGGACCTGCTCCTCCAAAGAGAGTCCTGTCCAGTCCTCTTCGGTAGAGGCCAGAAGCTGCTCCACCCCCAGCTACCCAAATCCATCCCAGGATAGAATAGGCTTGGCATCATGCAAATCAGTAGTGGGGATTTTCCATTCCATCCCATAAGTGCCTCATCACTGTTCACCTCCTTGCTCTCTTCTAGCCCCATGAGAGGGATGCTCTGCTCTCTGGTCCCATGATGGATATGGTCCACGTTGCCAATGAACAAGAGAGGAACGACTGGTCTAGTGACACGCCGAAATCTTCTGACGTCCATGTCCACAGAAAGCCAAACAGTAGAAGCAAGCATCCCTCAGGGTCCAACGTGAGCTTCAGCAAAGACACGGAGGGTGGTGAGGAGGAGGCAACCCAGGTAAGGTATGCAAAAATGGATGCAGTCAGCCTCTCACTGAGCTGTAGGACAGGCTGCGTCGAGAGGAGAAAGAACCCTACCCACCCACCCCCGGATTTGAGTTAGAGAATGACGAAATCTAGCAGATTTGTGTGAGTTAAGTAGGGAAAGGAGCAGCTGAATCTCATTGTACTCTGTGCCTTTTGCTGGCCTTGTGGATGGGAAGATGACTCTTCAGCCAAAATAACATTATACTCAGGAGTGCTTGGCAGAGACATTAGACAGCAAGTTCCAGCCAGCACTGTAATCCTATTAGCTCCCACACCTTTGGATTTCCCCTCTTTCTGTGGGGTAAGGAGAGCTGTTCATTTAAAGGGGCCCTTTTCAAAGTCTGAGGATTTAGTTAGTAGTACTGATTGCTCTAGAGGAGAGAAGAGGTTGTGAAGAGTCTCCTCTTCAGCATCCCAGTGATGCTAGCTCTCTGCTAGACTAGCTGCTGGTTTGGGTCAGATCTCTGGCAGACATGCCTGTGTGGTACATGGGAACGGCCACACTGGGTCCAAGCATCTAGCCCAGTATCTTCCAATAGTGGCTGGTGCCAGGTGCTTCAGAGGGAATGAACAGAACAGGGCAGTTGATCAAGTGATCCATCTCCTGTCAACCAGTCCCAACTTCTAGCAGTCAGAGGTTTAGGGACACCCAGAGCATGGGTTTGCATCCCTGACCATCTTGGCTAACAGCCACTGATGGACCTGTCCTCCATGAACTTATCTACTTCTTTTTTGAACCCAGTTATATCTTTGCCTTCGCACCATCCCCTGGCAACAAGTTCCACAGGTTGACTGTGTGTTGTATGAAGAAGTATTTCCTTATATTTATTTTAAACCTGCTGCCTATTAATTTCATTGGGTTGACCCCTGGTTTGTGTGTTACGTGAAGGGGTAAATAACACTTCTCTATTCACTTTCTCTACATCATTCATGATTTAGACTAATAGACTAATATCCGTGGTCTGCATCCCAGAGAACTGGTCAATTGATGAAGACAGTTTTTTAAACACATGGTTCAAATTTGATATGTTACTGCTTTTCATTATTCATGAGTATTTGATCACCAAGCAGTCAAGAAATATACATAAATACTGAAACTGACAAAGAATTCTATTAGAAAGGCATTATTCCATAGTCTTCTATCAAAAATGTTACTTACTCAGTCAGGGACCAGAATCTAAACCATGTAACAGGTGACCAGTTTCTGACCTTGAATACCGAATACCAGTAATGGATACTTTACCTGTAGCATGCCAAGTGTTCATTTATGGTAGATGTAGAATAATTCCATATATAGGGCCCATGTGCTATGATGATACAAATAAATAATAATAATGATGTTCACAAAACCAGCAGTAGATTGTGAATACTTCATGAAGTCAAAAACAAAAAAACCCAAGGCCAAATTAACCAAGTTTAGTTTTCATAAAATACTAATTGACTGGTAATACTGGCCACTCATAGTACTGATTGTGCTCTGTTATTCTGAATTTACATCACTGTAGCTCTATGGATTTTAGTGGAGTTACTCCTGAACTACCCCAGTGTAAGCAAGGGGAAAGTTGGGCATAGTATCTTCTAGTGACAAATTATGACCCTAATGGTATGTCTACAGTGCAATAAAAGACTCATGCCTGGCCCATGTCACCTGACTGGTAATGGGCTTGGTGCTTAAGCAGGGCTCACAAAGAAATGTCGGTGTTTCTGTCAAGTGTTGCCTGCTTCAGTTGCTGAATTGTAAGGGGAAGGAATCAGGGAAGAATCTCACTTCATTCCCCTTGCACATCCTTTAGCATGGGCTGCATGTCCTTTTCCAGAGAAGAAAAGTATTCTCTTTACTGAAGGCCCCTTTCCCCTGGGAAGGGTTGGTTCTTTTAAGGACAGAACTAAAGGAGGTACCTGTTGCTAGTGTCTATGATGAGGACGCTCAGATATATTCTTGTGCATTTAGGGAATGTTACATACCACCTTCTTCTCAGGAGACTTCATCCCCATCCCTCAAATTTCTGTCATCTTAAGATCAATCCTACAGTTCTTTCCCTGGTTATCTTCTGAGTTTGTTCATACTCCCACTTATGGCAATGGTAAAACTCCCACAGATTTCAGTGTGGGAAGGATCAGGAACTTACTATTTATTTTTCTAAATGTGTTACTAGAAAGTAGTTTAATCTCCCTGGAAAAGCCCCCGGGCCCTTTACAGTAGTCATTCCCTCATCACATACTCATTCATTTTCGTCCCTTAGAATTTAGACCATTAAAAAACATTGTTTTTACTCCTCTGGAGAATCTCAGACTGTGGAACTAAGGAAGCTGCTACTTTTGATAAGTGGAGGAAGCAATGGCCTGTTAATCTTCCCTCTTATATCTGGGACTCTCTCTTCTGCTAAGGGATACTAAGCTTGGGATGGAAATTGGAGCATCTCTAGCAACTACGTTCCATTATAACTAACCAGGTTTTTCTTGCATGTCTGATCAGGCTGGCGGTGACAGTGAGGGACTGGCCTGTGAGGCTGAAGACTTCGTGTGTGACTACCACCTCAAAATGCTCAGCCTGTCCCAGGACCAGCAGAACCCCTCCTGTATCCAGTTCGACGACTCCAACTGGCAGATGCACCTAACCTCCCTGAAGCCTCTGGGCTTGAATGTGCTGCTCAACCTCTGCAATGCCAGTGTGACGGAGCGCCTATGCCGCTTCTCTGACCACCTCTGCAACATTGCCCTCCAGGAGACCCACAATGCCGTGCTGCCTGTCCATGTGCCCTGGGGGCTCTGTGAGTTTGCCAGGCTAATAGGTAAGGAAGAACCAAACAAGGAGACAGCTGAGAAACGGTAGCAACCTTTCATGGTAGTCTTACTGAGCTAGCTGAATACTGGGAGAGTACCAGAATGGTACCTCTTTGTTAGTTGGAAAGCTGGAGTTCAGATCTGACTCTGATCTTTTCTCTTTGGGTCAATGCTCAGAGGTTTGACATCAGACTTGTTGCCAGTGTCATTGGAGAGTTCACCACGGACAGGTTCAGACACGGTGCTACAGTCATTGAGTGACATTCGTGGCTAAGAGTTTTCCCAGCCAACACAGGCTAAATTTGGTAAAGTTCTAGTTCAAATCCTTCAGTGTTATGGACAGCAGCAGTGCTGATGAAGAAGCTTTTTGCCCCACAGTGGATAAAGAATGACCAATAAGAATGGACAAATTGCTCCTCTGACGTCTTTGTCAGTGCTAATGTTTAGGCTTATGTGTATTACAGAGAAACTGGCAGTGGTTAGCCAGAAGTAATATGTAGCACTTCACATCTTCAGTACTTCATAATCCGCATCCCACTCTTGTGAGGTAGAAAAGTATCAATGTCCCCATTTAAGAGTGAGGCACAGGAATGTTAAATGACTTGTCCTAGGTCACACAATGAGTCAGTGGCACAGCCAGGATTAACATTTGAGAGTTTGACCTCTTGTCCTATGCTTGTTCTTCTAGATTGCTCTCCTTCTCTTAAATGAATCAGGAGTGCTAAGGACTCCACTAATAATATCATCTGGCTCTTATATAGCACATCTCATCAGTAGATCTCAAAGCATTTTAGTGTATGCACATAGTAGAATGCAGGCAAGTCAGCTAGGTAAGCGTAACCTCTGTCGCCTGGCTGTTAGCACACACTGGGGCTACAGAATGTCACTGGCTTGGTTTCTGGTGGATGATGCTGCTGGGAAGATATCAGAATGACTGCAGCCAGGGGACGGAGGGGAGCAGCAAAGTGACATCTCCTTCATTTTACTTTGGGTTGTGTCTAATCTTTCTCCCCTTTACATTCATGTTTCAGGTTTCACACCCGGAGCCAAAGAGCTTTTCAAGCAGGAGAACCACTTGGCCCTGTACCGCCTACCAACTGATGAGATGGTGAAGGAGACAGTACTGGGAAAACTCTCTTCCATCACCAAGAGGAGACCACCTTTGAGTCACATGATCAGCCTTTTTGTTAAGGACACCACCACCAGTAAGGCTGCCTCCCTTCTCTCGGGTATAGGTGTTGGATATAGTGGGGGAGGGGAAATGGAGTATTTTGCGAGTCTCAAAAACAGCCTAGGAATTGCCAGAGTAGAACAGACCAAGGCTCCCTGTAGACCAGAGGTGGGCAAACTATGGCCTGGGGACCACATCTGGCCCTCCAGATGTTTTAATCCAGCCCTCGAGCTCCCACTGGGAATCGGGGTCTGGGGCTTGCTCCGCTCCGGCGCTCCAACCAGGGAGCGGGGTCAGGGGCTTGCACCACTCCAAACGGCTCCCGGAAGCAGTGGCACGTCCCCACTCCAGCTCCTACGCATAGGGGCAGCCAGGGGGCTCCGCATGCTGCCTCCACCCCAAGTGTCACCTCTGCAGCTCCCATTGGCTGGGAACTGCAGCCAATGGGAGCTGCAGGGGCAGCGTCTGTGCACAGAGCAGCGCTCAGAGCTGCCTGGACATGCCTCTGCATAGGAGCTGGAGAGGGGACATGCTGCTGTTTCTGGGAGCAGCTTGAGGTCAGTGCCACCTGGAGCCTGACCCCCTCCCTGCTCTAACCCCCTGCCCCAGCCCTGATTCTCCTCCCACCCTCTGAACCGCTCAGTCCCAGTCCGGAGCACCCTTCTGCACCCCCAACTCCTAATCCCCAACCCCACCCCAGAGCCCGCACCCCCTGCTGGAGCCCTCATGCCCTCCTGCACCCCAACCCGCAGTTTTGTGAGCATTCATGGCTCGCCATACAATTTCCATACCCAGATGTGGCCCTCGGGCCAAAAAGTTTGCCCACCCCTGCTCTAGACTGATATCCTGTGTCTACCTGCAGCCAATACCAACTGCTAAAGAGGAAGCTGTAAACTTCTTGGTAACATGCTATAACATGTTGGGAGGAATTTCTTCCTGACCCTAGTGTGTGACCAGCTCTTGCCCAGAAGCATGAGGATTGTGAATAACCTTTGTAATTTGATTCTGGCTAATATTATATCCAACGTATTAATGATCTTTTGTGTGTCCGTGTCCTGGAAAAGCAGAACAAGAGGAGTTTCCTGTTTGTCTATGCACAGACTTTGTTGTCCCAGCGAAATCAATACTGTACAGAGTTGAAAGTCCCTGGGAGTAAACCATATCCTTCTGTCCAGCAGTTAATCTCACACCTTGACCTGGGAAGATTTTTTTTTATTTGTTCCAGTTGCTGTCGTCTTGTCTTTATAGGAAAGGCTTTGAAATGTGGTGGTCAGAGTTGACTGCTGGGATTCTCAATATAGGGAACTACCTTTAATCTTGCCTCATTCTAACTTCATTTCCTAAGTTTTAAAAGTTTTTTTTTCCTAGAGGGTTCAGATGTGTGTGTGTGTATGTGTGTGTGTGTGACCGTAATAATGCTGTCTAGAATGAACTGTAAGAAGAATCTTAACAGTGAGGGTAATTAACCATTGGAATAATTTACTTAAGGATGTGGTAGATTGTTCATCACTTGAAGCCTTTAAATCAAAGTTGTATGGCTTTCTAAAATTACGCTCTAGGTCAACCAGAAATTATGAGCTTGGTGCAGGAATTTCTGGGTGAAATTCTCTGGACTGTGTTATGCAGGGGGTCAGACTAGATCATAATGGCCCCTTTTGGCTCTAAAAATCTTGGAATGAATGTTTGAATCCGTACACCATAATGAGACCTCTGTAAGGAAACCAAAGGTGGACAGGTAGTAAATTATGTACCCTGAGCAGAAATAGTACATAACCCATCTCTAGATTCCCTTGTCTTGTTTAGTGAAATATGTCCCTGTTAATCTGACATTTTTCACCCCAAATCCACAGTAACTGGAGGTGAGTAAGGATTCACATGCTTCTGGAGTGAAATGACCCAATGGCCTGTACTGCCTCCATCTTCCCTTGTTGTAGTTAAAAATCTTAATTTTTGCATAGTCTTATTTTGATTGCTGCACCAGTGCTGGAGGCTGGGATTGCTGCTGGGAACCTCTTGTTTAGGAAGAGTTTTAACACAAGACCATATCCAATGCAAAGAGTGATCTGGCTCACTTGAGCAGACTCACTGCTGCTCAGTTAGCATCTATCTCTAGCCCTAGAAGAAAATAGCATGAATTCAGTATTGACCACAGCCAGCCACCAGGAGCACCTCCTTTCCCACCCCCAGTGCCGGTGGGAGCAGCGATTTTACCCAGTTTACTGCCAGGAGCCTAGTGAGGAGTCTCATGCTTTGTAAATCAGCGTAATTTGGCAGGGCATACATGTAAATACTGAACAGTCACAGTGTTTAATACCCATCCTTAGCCATTTCTAAACGATCCCACTGCTCATTAGCTAATAGCCATGTTCCCAGGTCAGGTTGTTAATTTACCTAGAGTTATAGCCTAGGGTTTTTTTAGTTGTTTCCTTGTGCCATGAGGCATCTGATCTGTATGTCTTTGTAGGTTCTATTTTTGGTCCCTGGAGTGGTTTGTGTAAGGCATAGGCTGTGAGTGTTACACGGATGTTGATTTGTGGCTTAGGTGAGGATTGTAGGGGAAAAGCCAGAGTGAACAATGGCCCCTGGTTTAGCAGAATCCCATTTCTGTTACTAACCTTGTGATTTACTAATCCCAGCTTTGGGGAGGTTTAGCTCACAGTGCCATCAATGACATTGGAATCAATGCCACTACAGCACGGATTGGAGTGGTACATGAACTGTGTCGCTGGCATTAACTTCTACAGAGTGCCAGCGGGGTGGGCTGTGCAAGGTGCTGTTGATGCTGAACAGAAACTATGTAGGATGGAAAGCAGAAGTGTAGCTGCTGATGTGTGTGTTTGCCCACCAGTTCTTACTCTGTATACCAGGCATGGACTTTGCAGGGGTCAGCTGGAATCTCCTGCCCCTTCGTTCACAGCAGAGGCTATCTGACCATACAGCCACTATGGTGAGGATATAAGGTTTTTACAGTAAAATTAACCCAAACCTCACACGAGCTGTCCATTGTGTTCCTCTAACAAGCAGCCTCTTTCACATTCTGCTCCTATTGCGTTCAGATGTTTGTTATGCTGATAAATTCAGCCTGTGGTGTCTATTTTTAGTACAAAGTAGAGAGCTGGTATGTTTTGGAAAATCCTCAAGTATTCATGAAGGTCCCCCGCCTGATTTGCATGAACAGATATTCTTGGCTCTTGACCTCATTGGCTAGGATGAGTGTCTGCACTCAGCAGCAATGCCTGCAAGAAGTCTTTGGACTCGCTTTTTGGAAGTCATTTTTTTCTCTCTTTAGATCAGCTTTGAAACCATTGGGGGCAGTCACAGAGCAGCTGGAGGAGGGAATCAAATTAACCTTGACAGTGAATGCTACGTGCATGTAATGTTAATGTTTCCACATGAGATAATGAGAGATAGGAACTCTGGAGGGAAGGCAGCCCCTCCATCCTTGACTTCTGATCTACCTACCATGCCCTGGTCTTGTACCAGATAAGTGAAAATCACATGATGATCTGAGACACCCTGGAACACCCAGGCCCAGCAGGATGAGTTACAGGTTATTGTTCAGCCTTAAAGTATCGTAGAATTGGAAAAGATGGAAAGACCTAAAAGATCATGGATATTAAGGAATCTTGGCTCCTCTTCTGGTCAGTGCGAGGGGTTGTTCTCTGCAGTATGTCTTCTAGAGCTTTCGTCCAGCCTCGTTTTAAATGCCCCAGGCAATGACCGTTAATCACCCAACTTCTTCTGTGGAATAGTGCTGATGATGATAATACCTCACTCTTATCCAGTGCTTTTTATCAGCAGATCTCAAAGTGCTTTACAAAGGAGGTCACTATCCTTATCTGAGGCACAGGGAGGTGAAGTGACTTGCCAGGCCAGTGAATAGAACACCCAGGTCTCCTGAGTCCCAGTCCCATGCCCATAACCTCTAGTCCATGCTGCCTCCAATCTAATAGACTCCAGTCTATTAACAGGCTTTCA
This sequence comes from Chelonia mydas, assembly GCF_015237465.2. Classification (NCBI taxonomy): domain Eukaryota; kingdom Metazoa; phylum Chordata; order Testudines; family Cheloniidae; genus Chelonia; species Chelonia mydas. The sequence continues at coordinate 14,899,675 of NC_051254.2, forward strand.
CTGTTAAATTATCCCCTGCTATTCAACTCAAATTTCTCTTTACTTAGTTTCATCTCATGACTCCATTACTCCTGGTTATACCCTGATTTGGAGGGGTACTGGATACAGAAGCTACCTGGTCCTCACTTTTCTGCAGGAGAAAGATCATTGCAGTGTAAGGGGAGAGGTACTGGAACTGGCTACCTGGTCCACAATTTACCACTTGCTCAGTTAACTTATAGCCAGGCAAAGAGCAGCCAAACCTACATCATCTCCTCTTGAACAGTCTCTGTGGCTGACACATTCTTGACATGGCCAGTGGGGATGTACTGGGCAGATCAGGATGTTCTGTCTTATTGTGGGATACTCTGTAGTTTTTAACTGTCAAACAAGCCATTGGAATTAAATCCCTTGGCTGGGAATGTACAAGTGAGACACCTACCCATTTTCCCCCTAGGCACTGAGCAGATGCTTTCTCACGGGACAGCTGACATCATTCTTGAGGCCTGCACAGACTTTTGGGATGGTGCTGATATCTACCCCCTCTCCGGCTCTGACAGGTGGGTGGCCTTACCTCATTGACATACAGGAGTTACTAGTTTAAAATTAATTACTGGAGAGAATTATGTTTATATTAAGGCTCCACATGACAATACTTTATAAGCTATTTATAAATGATGAATAGCTGTTATAAGCATGTTATAAATGTGAGTTGTCTGTAGTTGGTTATAAACACATCGTTAAAAGGGGTTACATGGTTATAAGCAATCTATTGATCCGTTGGACTCTAACAATTTACCAACCCTTTATTAAGACTTTTGTTCATCATTTATAAACCCTTTATAATTTGTTTATAAATGGAACCTTACTGTAAAGTATGCCCAAGAATTCTAAGCAAGTTCAGTGATGGTAGCAATAGGATTTTGTTCGGTTATCTCTGGGAAGTCCCATATCTGCATACAAGGAGTGGTACATTCCAGCTATTAGTGGTATCTTGCTGTGGTGGATTTGGTGCTCCCTATGCCATTATTGTCACCTTTTCTCATTTGACAGATCAGTCCTGATTTGTTTTGTTGGCCTGCATTACATTGTGCTAGTGTCTCTCGCTATTGTCGGGCATTAAGACCTGTTACTTTTTTGAATATTTCTTTTACGAGGCATTGATTAAAGACTCTGTGTTGAGTAGTTCTGGACCAGCCTAATGTTACCACTACAAACTCAAAACAAAGATGGAATTTTAAGCTACTCCAATGACTGCGTGTTGACAATCTGCCTTTAAATGCAGCTGTTTGGAACTGCACCACTGGTGTACTATGATGGGGGGCTCTTTGTTCAACTTGCATTGGCTTTGTATCACTGCACCATGCAAATCTATATAATATTGTCATGGTTCAGTGCTAGCTGCACCTCTCATTCCTTTCTCTCTGAGTGCACTCCTTCCAGTTCTTAGGTCTTGAGTCTTTGCCTTCCTGGGTGGAATCCTGTGATGCTACAGCATCCTGTGTGGGTGTGTGCCAACCATGATTGCTCAGCAGGTCCAACTGCATTCAGCTCTCTGCCGTTCTTTCCTTCAGGAGCTGTGACCAGTGATGAGTAGTGTGACCCAAAACAGGCTTCTTAAAACAATGTATTGTTTAATCTTAACAGTGGAGCACAACGTGAGAAGTGGGTTTTTAAAACAATAAGTTGTCTGTATGCATATCTGTCTGAGCTAAAGGCCTGGGTGGGCCTATCTTACCCCAGATCCCTCTGACCTCTGAAGTTTGGGTTCACATTTACTCAGAAGCCCTGTCTCTCCCTTGAGAAGTGTGTGTCTTTAAACCCTCATGAGTCCTCTGATCTCCCTGTGCCCCTGACAGGGGCTGAGATCTGCCTGGGGAAACCTGTTCAGTGAGGTCTGCATCACAGCCAATGGCTCCAGCATTGTCCACCCCCGTTTGCTGATAAGTGTTATCTGGCTTATTGCCCTCTTCCTACTCACAAGTAAACAGCCTTGCTGGTGAATTAACCCAAAGTACTCATGCAAGGAACCCCCTGGCAATAATCAGACAACTGCATGACACATCTAGTATTCATAAATTATCACAGGCAGCTCCAATTCCATCACAAATATGCTACATTAGTTTCTGTTCACCCGCTGTGTGGGTGCATCGCTGCCCCTTACAGGATGCTCAGACGCTCAGGTCTCCCTCTAGTGGCTGTAGCTCAAAGGATACAAGCTATAAGGAATGGTCTCTTTAGGCCAGTCTCTGATCAGTGTTAGAAACAAACTTACAGGGAGTGGTCCAGGAAACTTGCATTGGTGATTTCCTCCAGCCCTGAGCTCCCAGAGGTTATACTGGTGTCAGAATGGCAGCATGCCTCTGATAGCTTTTGGTATTATCTTGTGTCTTCCATGTAGGAAGAAAGTGTTGGATTTCTACCAGCGAGCATGTCTCTCAGGCTATTGCTCTGCCTTTGCCTACAAGCCAATGCACTGTGCCTTGTCCTCCCAGCTCAATGGCAAGTGCATAGAACTGGTGCAGGTCCCTGGACAGAATGCCATCTTCACATCCTGTGACCTTCCTGGGACTACACCCATCAAACAGAGCAGCAGAAGGAACAGCTGGAGTTCTGATGGTACGTCTCTCTCCTCCTCTTGTGGGATGTATTGCTGAGCTGGGTCTCTAGTTCCTAATCAGTCTAAAGCTGTAGCAGCTTTGCTCTCCAAAGCAGTGGTTGGAAATTGAGATCTAAGCATTCCCTTAAAGGGAAATAATTACTTATGCTGCTGGCAAGTGTATTTCTATCATAAAGTTACCTAAATTTGTAAGATAATAGTTACACTTGAGGGTGGTCTAATTTATTAAAGCAGGGGACTGAGACTCGGGACTCTTTACGTTCTGTTCCTGGCTTTGCATCTGTGCAGTCTTATGCAAGTTACTTATGATGGGTTTTTCAAAGGAGTCAGGAAGTGCCTAATTCCCTTTGATTCCTTTGGAAAACTGCGGCGCTAACCCCGATGTGCCTCAGTTCCCCATTCTGTAAAATGAGGTAACATGGCTTCACATGGGAGTTGGGAGGCATAATTAGCGATTATACAATGTTTCATTGTACAATTTCTCATGCTACACCAGGATCCCTTACTGTGTACCGCATCGAGGTCATGTTAATCACAGCCTGATCTGGTGAAGGAATCCTGTCAGTCTAAATCCTTAACAGGTCATTCTGGAGCCACTACAGAGTCCCTAGAGAGAACTTGTTTGATCCAATTACTTGAGATCAACTCCCCTTCAGTTTCATGGCTGTCCACTTCCACCAGACACTTGCTGTGTTGTTTAAGCATAGTATGATGTACTTAAAATGCATATGTGTACATTATGCAGCACATGTACTGTGCCCTCCCCACCCCTTTCTTGTAACTGACTAGCATTCTTTGTTTTATTTTCTTCCTTCCCATGCTGTGTGTGTTTTTGCACTGTGTTCTCGGCTGTATGTTGGGGTGTTTAAAACTCCTTTTGTGACTGTGTATGTTTGGCTAAATGGGTGTCTATCCACCTGTCCATCTGTACATGTGTGTCTGCATGTTTCTGTTCATATGGGTGCCTGTCTCCATGTGGTCATGTCTCGTAATCTGTGTCTGTGTGTGCACGCACGTGTGGTTGTTTGTGTCTCAATGTGATTGCGTGTTGTTTGCATGCCTGAAGAAGGGATCGGGGAAGTGATGGAGAAGGAGGATTGTATCCAGGCTCTGAGTGGCCAGATCTTCATGGGAATGGTCTCGTCCCAGTACCAGGCCCGACTTGACATTGTCCGCCTCATTGATGGGCTGGTCAGTGCCTGTATTCGTTTTGTCTACTTTTCCCTGGAAGATGAGCTCAAGAGCAAGGTAGGCTACACCTCTGCTGTATCCCTTTCTGAACTTGCATGGCCCCTGCCTTGACTGACTGAAGAGTTCATCCCCATACAATCCGAGAGTAACCCTACCCAGCTGCCTAATAGGTCTCAGTGGCATATGCTTGTCAGGGGGCATCTGTAGGTACTGACCCCAAAGCACTGGTCCGTGCATCAGCTCTGTAAAATCTTGTGTGCTCTCCCCCAGGTCTTTGCTGAGAAGATGGGTCTTGAGACTGGCTGGAACTGCCACATATCCTTAACGCCCAACGGAGACGTGCCTGGGTCAGACATTCCTCCCTCCAGCCCCAGCCATGCAGGTTCTTTGCATGATGACCTGAATCAGGGTGAGATTTTCCCTCTGGGAAAGGTGGTTGTATGATTCAGAGGCAGGGTGTATCTGCCTGTAGCTAATGAATGTGGTGTATGGTAAGCAAGATAGGATGCTCCGGGTGCTGTGACTCCATGGCTTCTCGCCACAGCTGCCAGTTAGGTGATGTGACTAGGTGGCTCCCACTGAAGGATGAAACCAGGAATCTGGTAAGGATGAGCTGTACAGTTTCTCCCTTCAGCACATGTATAAAAGTACATAACACAGTGAAACCTGCACTGATAACCCTGAAGAAAATACGCTACTGTGGTCTTAAGAAGCTACTCAAAGGGTCCTCACTGTTTCCAGGACTGGCCTGTTTAACCCTGTACTTAATCCAGCCCTGACTTGTTAGACCTGTGAGCCCAAACCTGAGTGTGCATGCCTTGTGTGTGTGTGAGTACCGTGCAGTCATGGTAATTCTGGCACTCACGGGGCCGTTTAGGAATCAAATTGCTGATTTGTGCACACACTTACTGCAGTTGCATGCACAATCATGGGAGCTGGGTGCACACACACTGTTGTGCACGTAACTATCATAATAGTGTATGCAATGGCCTACTGTGGAGTTGTGCATTGGCAGTTCCAGTTTTTGCTATAGCCTGGATGTAACTGTTGAGGGCATGTTTGAGCCCAGGTTGACTGACTGAGGCTTGCGCTGTGGGGCTAAAAATAATAATGTAGGTGTTCCTACTCAGGCTGGAATTCGGGCTCTGGAACCCAGTGAGGGGTGTGGGTCTCAAAGCCAGAGCAGGAATGTCTACACTGTTATTTTTAGCCCATAGCGCAAGCCTGAGTCAGTTGACCTAGGCTCTGAGACTCAATGTTGCAGGGTGGTTTTTTTTTTTTTTTTTTGCAGTGTTGGACTTATCCCGTGGGTCTGTCTCTTGACTGAAAGTTGCTCTTCTTCCTCACTTTAGATGTGATTTCTCCAGTCTCTCCCCAGAAGACTGTGTGAACAGGGAGAAAGGAAGCAGAGCCAGAAGAGCGATCATGTATCAAAAGATTAAAGAGACTAGGCTCATGCATCTGCCTCCGAGCAGATTAGTCATTTAAAAATATTTTATTTTAGGAGACAATTGAGTGGGATCTGACTGCAGCTAACCTAGAAAATCAGGGCTTGTGTTTCCAGGCTTCCACAGTTCCACGTGAAGGTGCTGTGTGTGTTGCAGGGGCATGTGGCTGGAAACGGTGCAGTGTAGACAGGGCTGTGCTTATTTTTACTGCTGCCTTTCTCTCTGCTTCAGTCTCTCGAGATGATGTGGAAGGCCTGCTGCTGATGGAAGAGGAAGGGCACTTGGATCTCATCAGCTTTCAGCCAACAGACAGCGATATCCCCAGCTTCTTGGAGGACTGCAACAGGGTGAGTGTATCTTTCCTTTTCCACACCACACTGACTCTCTGGTTAAGAACAACACCTCGGTGCTTTCCAGGAGCACCAGACTCAAGTAAGCCTTGTTTGTTAATTGGTTTGTGTTGTGTCTCTTGATTCTTCCCAGCTTGACATCAAGGACCCGCACAACCCCCAGCACTACGTAGTTCAGTTTTGCCCTTTTGCATGCTCTCCTTCTTTCTTCCATGAGAAGGTTTAAGAGTGCTAGGTGATTAAGGAGTTGAGATGACCATACACAGAACTGCTCAGTAGGATGTGAGGAGAAACAAGGCTTGTCTCTTTCTGTCTGGATTCCCTACCCTTCCTCTTCCAAGTATATGTGAGGGGGAGTGGGTGGTGATCTGTGCTGGCAGAAAACACTTCTCCCCTCTCCCAATCTTGGGCAGAGCAGGCTGTCATAGCAGATCAATGACTTGGAAATGCTGCTCCTCTGCAGCAGAAGGCCTGATGGCTTTCATAAGTCTGGGAGATGGCACATAGCTTCTATTGGACTCATAGAGACACAAATTTAGAACCACTCCTGTAGGCCGCTATTTAGAAAAAGAAAACTTATCTTCTTAAATTTCAGCAGGATTGCGGATGAAATACCTCCCCCTTCTCCCCACCATCCCCCCCCACCCCCCAACTCCCCACACACTCACACACTAGGAGACAGCAGAGAGTCCCAAAGAGCTTGGCCTTCAGACATGCAAAAACTCGCACGGGGGAAGTACCCTTCTCTCACTGTCTCAGTCTATATCCCCTTCCTCCCGCTGGAGCCATTCCCCCCTCATTCCTTTTTTCATGTTCATTTCTCCCTCCCGCTGCATCAAACAACCTCTCTCTCTCTTTTGCCCGGGAAGGCTAGCTCCAGCAGCAGGGCTAGCCTGACATCCGCTCTTCACTCAGTTGGTTTTCCTGGGCTGGTGTTCCAGGTTGAATTGAAGGATTCAATCTCTTCCTAATGCAGTGTCGGAACTAGTGTTCTGGCTGGATGGTCAAACGCTAGTTAAATCCCTGATCCCTTGGGTCATGCTGCACCTGCAAAGGGCAAATAGTAAATCATGGGGGAGAGCATGGGCCAATCAGCATGTGAATTGCAAAATAACACTTCAGTGGGAGCCTTGTTTTATACTCTCTTAGGAAAGCCAAGCTCTCTCTACAGTGGACAGACAGCAACTTATGCTCCATCCTGCAATCGCAGGAATCTTGCCCCACAGAGATTTGAGTGCAGGAGTTGGGGGGCTGTAATCATCACCTTGATATTAATTTACAATTTTCTCCTCCCATCTTAATCTCACTCTTCTTTCTCTAAAGGCCAAACTTCCTCGAGGGATCCACCAGGTGAGACCTCACCTGCAGAACATAGACAATGTGCCTTTGCTGGTGCCCCTGTTTACCGATTGCACCTCAGAGAGTAAGTGACCGCTGGGCTGGGCCTGTCCCACACATCAGCTGCCAAACATTTCCAGATAGTTGCTGTGGGTCATGAGAGCATGGAGGGGTGGGGAGACCCTGTAGCAAACTGGGAGGGGAAGTCTGGGTGGATGAGCCTCCATTGCAGTCTTATGTGCTGAGGGCCAGATCCTGAGGGCCAGTGATCATTTCCTTACATGGCTCAGAAATCACTTCCTAGAAGTCATTTCCTACTATGGCAGGTGCTATTAGTGGACTACCTGACTGCCACTAGCTTTATGCATGACTTTGTTTATATCACTTCCCCTCTCAGTGCCTTAGTTCCTTCATCTGTAAAATGTGGATAAAGCTCCTTGTGAATGTGGGTAAAGTGACTCAATCTTGCATGAAAGTCTCTATAAAATCCTTATTTTAAATGATTTCCTAGACATTTTTTAACAAGGCCTTTGTGCTCCACGGCCAAGTCCGTGTTAATTGCAATCTCAAGGAACAGTGCCCCAGGCAGAAGAGGCAAAGGTTCAAATGGCACTGGAGCAGCTCTGGATCAGAATTCCACCCCTTCCCTCCACGGGCAGGTGCATAGGGTGCCAGCAGAGCAGTTATTTCTTTCCAAAGGCATGGGCTGAGCTAGGAGTGGATTGCATACCCCTGTCCTGAAATGACTAGACTGTTTAGTGAAGTGAGAGGATGATTTTTGCCTTCCCTTTATTGGAGGCTAGATCATAGAGCTTCCTGGTGGGGGAACACAGTGTGGGAAGAAGAGGGGTTTGTTTGGACAGTTAAAATAAGGCTTCTGAGATCTGTTCTGGAGAGTCTGTTCTTGATGTTGGTTTATAATTCATTGGGGAATTCCTAGTAAATGTGAAGGGCAATATCTTTTAACCTCAAATCATATATTTTTAAGGTCAAAGAGCTGATGGGCTTAGCCTTTGTTGTCTGAGGGACTTGGTTCCAAAGAGCAGTCTGGAGGTGTATTGATCTGGTAACCTTTAACAGGTTTGATTGTTTGTCTCCAGAAATGAAATCAGGGTGAGAGGAGATTTAAAATGCTTCTGTGCCAGTGTTTGTACATGGTACGGTAAGGCATTAAGTCTCTCTTTGTCATTCTCTCGCAGCCATGTGCGAGATGATCAAGATCATGCAGGAGTATGGAGAGGTGACCTGCTGTCTGGGGAGCTCTGCGAACCTGCGGAACAGCTGCCTCTTCCTGCAGAGTGACATCAGGTGGGAAAGCCGGGTCTGAACTCCTCAAACTGGCTGGTGGTCGGCAACACAGCGCTGCATGTGTGTCTGAGGAAACAGCGGATTGCACTGCTCACAGTTGGTGTATTCCATTAGCACCAGTCTGTTTTTTTTTCCATGAGAGGTTTTTGAAACCACCTATCTTGGGGTGGGATGATTGCTCATGTCTCCTGGCAATGATACTAATCAATTTAATAGCGTATCTTAGTTTGTGGAAATAAATTATTTGGAAGGGGAGTTGGACCCACTTTTTTAAAGGTATGTGTGGAAAGCACCTGACCTACACTATACAAGGCAGGCTCGTCTGTGGAAATTTCCATACTTGTGCACTTGGGAGATGTATGCTTACTTTTGCACATGTGTTTTACAAAAAACTGGGGAGCTTTCTGTGTAAATGCTGCAAAAATAGATGCATGTGCTCAGCTGGGTGTCTGCATATAAATGTTCTATCTAAATTGAGGCCAGATTTCTGTGTGTTCCAGAGGATATATACATGTTAAATATTTGTTAGAGATCGAAGGGATACTTTTTAAAAGAGCCTAAAGGACTTAGGAGCACCCTGTTTTAAAAACTACAAATACAGGGTAAAATTTACTACAATCATTCTGAAAAATAATGATGTACCTTGTTTTTATATCAATTTTTTTGCCACACCAATACCTTTCATGCAGATATCATAATGTCTCCAAGGTAAAATTACAACATTTTATCTACTCCTCTGTTTCTGTAAACTTGTTGAACCTGAGAGAGTCGTTTTTGGCAGCAGTGTATCGGTATTACTTCCTGTCTGCTTTGCCCAGGTTGGACATTTTATAGTATCAAGGATCATTTCGAAGAGTGCACTTTGCATCACTTGTGCATTTTGCAGCCCATTGCATTAACAATGAATAGATTGGTATTACTTCTTGCACTGTTGATAAAAGATTGACCAAAGATTCCTCGAGCGTCAGGCTGTTAAACTGAGAGTGTAAGACTGCATTTGTCATTGGCTGATCTGCCTCCCATCATAATTAGTCAGATCAATTGTAGACTGAGGTCAAGATGTTTCAGAGGTGACGAGTGATCTTGGGTCATCACATGAGACCCCATCAAGGAGCCTGATTTTTATGAAGTGCTGGGCACCCATCTCTTACAACCCTGGGCCTTCAGATTGGGTCCCCAGAACTGAGGCACCCAAAATCCTGAGTCACTTCTGAAAATCTTGGTGTTAATTGAAAGAAGGTGGGACTTGTGCTCCAAAATCCATTAGGTGCTTTTGAAACTCTCACAGGGAGCCATAGGTGATGTATATTCACACATTATATATGCTGTGGATACATGTTGTGTACTTGATCTTTAGGGTAAGCACGGTTTTCTCTGCATGCGGTGGTGCCTTGCCTTACCATTGCACTGTTGTTTGTGCAGCATAGCGCTGGATCCCCTCTATCCATCCCGCTGCTCCTGGGAGACTTTTGGCTATGCCACAAGCACTAACATGACACAAGTCTCAGATGACCTTACACCCCTGCAGCTCTCAGGCCAGCTCAACAGCTTGCCCTGCTCCTTATCCTTCCACCAGGAAGAGAGCATCAGTATCATCCGACTTATAGAACAGGTGAGTCTGCTACATTCCCCCTTTGGTTCGCCGGCAGCCTGTCTATTCATCCAAAATCACAGCCTGACTGTAAAGATCTCCAGTCCTAATAATCCTACCTGTCTGTCATGGAGAGCAAAGCAGGAGTCTTATGTGGCCATTTTAGCAGTGGTGCTGCCTCCCACTCAGCTTCTTCAGCCCCTGTGTGAACGACATCCATAGCACTCTCTGCTGATACCCACCTTGGCCAGGATCAAGGAGATATTATTCTACCTGACTTCTCCCTTTCCAGTGAAGCATGTCAGACATGGGAGAGCCAGGCAGTCAGCATGAGAATGTCACAGCAAATAGTCTTGGGTCTATGGTGAGACCTTGAAGTGAGTTCTCTGACGGGTGTAAAAGCTCTGCTACTCAAAGATGCAGCAGGACAATGGAAGGAGGGAGTGCGTTGTGGCACCAGGATTCTGACTTTAGTAAAATGAGTAAGGAACGTGCTTATGGAGCTCTCCAGGCAGAAAAGCCTTTACTGCAAAGTTAGCATTAAACCTGGAAAGGCAAAGATGTTTGCAGAGGTTCAGGTCCAGGTTTAATTCTGCACCTCCACCCCTACCATCCTCCATAGCTGAGCTGGAGACCCTCTCCTCTCCTGTCTCACCCTCCCCATACCAGCCAGAGACTCTGCCTCAACCACCCAAAATATTTCCTGGGGGGTCGAGGTCATCACTACATGGATGTTTCATGTGAAGTGAGGATAAGCTCCCTTTGGGCTCCTTGCTGCAGGTACCCTCCCAGTGATTGCCCTGTGGGGGCTTGTGCTTCCTTGCAGGCCAGGCATGCGACGTACGGGATCCGCAAGTGTTTCCTCTTCTTGCTGCAGTGCCAGCTGACTCTGGTGGTCATTCAGGTGAGCCCCCCACCCTCGCGGGGCTTAGGGGAGGAAAGCTGGGGGTATGTGAGGATGTAGCCCAATTGGGTGGGTCAGCCTGGAAGGGTGGGGTCTGGCATTCTCTAGGGTTTACACATCTCCTACGGTCGGGACCCTGTGTATCCAATACACTTGTTTCAGTTACACGCATTGCTGATTGTTCATGAATAGGATTATGTTCACTCTTTGATGAGGGCAGTTACTATGCTAGCCATGATAAAACTCTGGTTGCTTCCTGGCCTAGACTGCCCCTCCACTGTAGGCAAGGTTTTAACTAACCTCTTGCCGGGAATGTTCTTTGGCCCCCTCTTGCCCTGTGTTTGTAGCCTGGGGACTTGGGTAGGCACTGCTGTTCCCAGAGAAGACGGTCTCTAGCCTCTGCCACCATGCAGTCCAGAGCAGCAGGCAGGGCTTTGCAGCGCATCTCCAAAGTAATCCAGGTTCTGCAGTATCCAGTCTGTCCCTGCGCTTACCAGGGTGGGGCACAAGGTAAAGCAGGTGGGGGTGTGGATGCTCTCCCAGTCCTCTTGCTGATCATGCCTTTCTCTGTGATGGTTCTTTGTTCAGTTCCTGTCCTGCCTGGTACAGCTGCCGCCCATTCTGAGCACCACGGACATCCTATGGCTCTCCTGTTTCTGTTACCCGCTGCTAAGGTGAGTGAGTCAAGGGCATCTCCCTGGATACTTTTCCCTTTGCTGTGGCTTTGCCATCTGTAAAATGGGGCTAATATCTGCCAGTGCCTCTCAAGGATATTGTGAGGGTTAACTAATGTCTGTAAAGGGCTTGTGAGCTCCTTGGCTGAAAGGAGAAATGTTGAGAGATTGTTAATGCTTGTCTGTGGCTTGACTTCGTTAGCCCTGCCCTTTGTTATGGAGCCCTTTTAACAGGTTTCCCCAGATGTTCACCTCAACCTGCTGTCATACGTGAAAATTGCAAATGGCCTTGTCTGTCCCAGGATTTCCTGTGTGCTAGTGACGGCGTGTTGGCTAATGTGGTAAGGGCACGCCTTTCCCCTTAGTGTAGCTACATGCAGAGAGCAGTGGTGCTCATCTCGAGGAGTTGGGGGAGTTGGAGCCATAAGGTTCCGGAGAGCTGTTCTGGCACTGTGCTGGGAGGTTTAGCATCACAGTGTCATGGGGCATGAGGTCACACATTGATACGATAGTGTGAGATCAGGAAATTCTGGTATGACTGTCTGGTGTGTGGCTGTGAACCTTCAGTGACAATGTTGCTCTGGCAGGGGCAATGGGATGGATGATCTAAGGGATGCTTTATTCATCTCTGACTTCAATGACCCTTTAAATATGCCCTCTCTCCTCCTGCGCTCATGAGTACTGCAAGGGGATGAGGGATGTTTCGTCTTTCTTCTCTTGCTCCTGTGAGCTAGGAGGCAAGAGGGTGTGTTTGTTCTTTATTCCTCCAAGTTCTCCTCCTTGCTGATAGAAGGCAGGGAGATTTTACCTCTTCCAGTGTCCTTACAGCTTCCCTGGTGGCTGGGAAGGTTGGAGCTGCACTGTGTGTGGAGGGCACTCATGATCAGGCACAGCCAGAGGGGCTGCAGCTTGATATGGCCATGTAACCCAATCACTCACCTGGAGGTTATCTTGCCCATTGCCATTTGAACCTTTCACTTCCTGGATTGCTTTGGTATAGGGCTAAGAAAATAGAAATATACTGTCAGAGCACTTTGAGTTTAGCAAACCAAACGATGCTGTGTAAATGCCCTTTGTGTGGCTGGGGGCCTGGCCGAGGTTTTCCATGCTAATGTAGAGGCAGTGAGATTTGCTTCTCCTTTAGTTCAAGTGCTAGGGCTGCTATTTTGGATGACATGATGTGTGGTTGGAGACACCATCGGGACTAACCTCTGTCTGTTTCCCCAGTGTGTCTCTTCTGGGCAAGCCCCCCCACAGCTCCGTCATGTCCATGGCAACTGGGAAAAATTTAACCTCCATTCCTAAAAAGGTAGGAAGCTTGTTGGATGGGAACAGCTTGCACTTCCCACCCAAGGTTATCCAGGACTGGGGAGCAGTCACGGGAGGCTCAAGTGCTTTCCAGCTGCCCAGTTTGCAAGTTCTGTCCTGTTGACTTGGCTCACATCATCGCCATCCTTTGATGGCAACAGGATGAAGGGAAGCCCTGGCAGCCAGTGTCCTTTTTGGGGCTGCCAATGTCTTGGCTGGATGGTGATGGCCTGATGGTGCAGCCTCTTGCTGCTGTCATCGAGGCTGGGGCACGGAGATCCTTGCTGCATCTCAAGCTCATGAGTCTATTGTAGTGTCCCAAGAGCAGGGGAGACTGTAGAAAGCTGGGAGGAAAGGCTGAAATGGAGTAAATGCCTCAGATTCCAGGCCAGTCTCCTGAATGACTGACTGGCTTTTGCTGCTCCCTGTTCACAGACTCAGCATTACTTCCTGCTCTGCTTCCTGCTGAAATTCAGCCTGACCATCTGCTCCTGCCTTGTCTGCTTTGGGTTCACGCTGCACGAATCCTGCAAAGGGATGAACGCCACCAGCCTCAACCTCAGCGCCTGCTCCTCCATCATGGTGTATAGGTGAGGAACAGACACTGCCACAGCACACACCTCATCCTGCCATCCTTCCACTTCCCCCAACTCCTTGCATTCCCTATGCTCCATCTTTGTTTTTCTCTGGGCTGCTTCCCTGCTCTTTCTCATGGACCCGCTTTGCTGGAGCAGCCTCCCAGGTAGTGTATGTCAAATCCTCGTCCTCCAAATAGCCCCCAACCCCCATCAGGTTCTTTGTCACTATCCCTGGGGCCTAGACTGTAAGCTCTCTGGGGCAGGGCCCTGACGGCATGTTTTGCCTGCTGTGTGGCCTGATGTACACTGAAGCTATCTAAATCCTACTGGTGCAGTGTGATCCTGGGTTTCCTGCCTCTGATTCCTAGAATTCCTACTCCCCCACATGGAGAGGAGGCTGGCTCTCCAGTTCCCTGTGCTCCCCATGCCCTACATTGAGAAGGGGCGGTCTCTTACTTCTTTCCCCCAGGGATCCAGGAGGAGGAGCCCATCCCTGTAACTATACGTGGGGAGTGGAGGCAGCCTGAATCATTAAGCACACCTGTATCTTTGAGTTTTGTCCTAAGCAATGACTCTCAGTGACCAATTTAATTTCCCAGCAATGCTGATGGTGCCCCTGACTGGTTTGGAGAGTTTTCCAACGCTCTCCTCTTAGCGCAGAAGCTCACAGCAGGTCTGATTGTTTTGCACACTGGTAAGTCTCTGTTTCCAGTGGATTTGGGTCTCTGTACTATGGGGACTATACGCTTCCTTGGCTTGTATTAGCAGGAGTGTTGTAAGCAAGACACGACAAGTAATTCTTCTACTCTACTCAGCACTGATAAGGCCTCAGCTGGAGTATTGTGTCCAGTTCTGGGTGCCACATTTCAGGAAAGATGGGGATGAACTGGAGAAAGTCCAGAGGAGAGCAATAAAAATGAGTAAAAGTCTAGAAAACATGACCTATGAAGAAAGATTGAAAAAATTGGGTTTGTTTAGTCTGGAGAAGAGAAGACTGAGAGGGGACACAATAACAGTTTTCAAGTACATAAAAGGTTGTTACAAGGAGGAGGGAGAAAAAAATGTTCTCATTAACCTCTGAGGACAGGACAAGAAGCAATGGGCTTAAATTGCAGCCAGGGAGGGTTAGGCTGGAGATTAGGAAAAGCTTCCTGTCAGGGTAGTTAAGCACTGGAACAAATTGTCTAGGGAGATTGTGGAACCTCCATCAGTGGAGATTTTTAAGAACAGGTTAGACAAACACCTGCCAGGGATGGTCTCGTTATGTAGTCCTATCTTGAGTGCAGGGGACCAGACTAGATGACCTATTGAGGTCCCTTCCAGTCGTACACTTCTGTGATTCAGTTTCAGCTTTCTCCCAAGCTCCTGACACGAGATGGTTGTGCTCCCTGTTAGAACAAGGGCAGCCCAACTGAGTGCTAAGTTAGTGTCCTGCCAGGAGCCCAAGAACTACATCTAATCTGAATGAAATAGCACGGATTGCCTCTATTCTCCACTTTAAGGACCCCTGGACACAACAGACTGCAGCATGCAGTGCTGCATCTTGAGCCAACCATTCTGGCTGCTTGATGCAGGCAAGAACATTGCATACTGGGACCTGTAGTATCACTGGGCGACACATCTGTGTTGAGAGAGGCAGTCAGCATTGTGGAGCTATTCTTTGAGGAGCTCTGCTGAAAGTATGCAAAGTTATCGGTACTGTTAACCCTTACAGTCAGGATAATGCAAGAATGCAAATAGGGACTGTTGCAAGTGGATAACCTCTGCTGGGCAGGAGGTGCAAGCGCTGTAATCTGGAGAATTCTGAGCCCCAAAGCATTACAGGCACTCCAAAAAGTTCTGTGTCTGGCCACATCTGTCTGTCGGGCTGTGGCTTGCCTCTGAAGAAGGCCTGGGGTTAAATTGGGGAGCCCCTAACTGTGACCCATGCCTCTCCCACTTCTTTTGCTTAACTTTTCAGTGCTGATCCCCGTGCTTTCGGAGCCCACTCTGGTTCCTGCATGTTAGCAGTGCAGTGTCATCCTGTGGTTAGAGCCCAGATAGTTGGAGAACCAGCCTCTAAGCCTGGTTCTGACACTGCTGCACTGAGTGACCGTGGGCAGGTCTGTGCCTCAGTTTCTCCACCAGCAAAACATGGGTAACTCTTGCCTGCTTCATGTTGAGGTGAGGCTGTTTGGGAAGCGCCTCATGATGCTTGCATGGAAGGCAGGGTGTGGGGGAATCAGACCAGTATCGCTTCAGTTCAGGCTAGATCTTGGGGCAAAGCCCTTCTCCCCATCCATCTGTGGTGGCAACTAAAATCACGTCCATCTCTCTCCTCAGTGTTTATATCCATCACCCACGTCCATCGCACCAAACCTCTCTGGAAGAAAAGCCCCTTCACTAACAGATGGTGGACCCTAACTGTGGGTGTTGTGTGAGTATCATCAGGTGCTGAACAGCACAGGGAGGGGCAGGGGCTGCCATTACATACGGCAGGGAGGGGCAGGGCCTGTCTTTAGTTCAGCAGGCTCCCGACAGCTCCGGACACTTACCCCAGTACTATCTGTACAAAGACTCCCATGAAATGGCTAAGCACGGTGGGAAACAAGTTCAGCAGCATGGGATCTGGGACACTGGGGCAGGTCCTAGTTTGATCCTGTCAGCAGAAGGGCACGTACCTTGTATAATGTTGCAGGAACAGGCATACTTGGGCCTGAGCCCTACATCACTGCTTCCAGGAGGCATGTGGGCATGTCTAAGCCTTGCTGTCTCCATTCATTGAATTAGGTTGCTGGGTCAGGTGATGCAGACGGCTCTGGATCTGAAGCTGTGGACAAACTTAGACTCTCCATTAACCTTTAATGATGTTCACATCTCCCTGGTCTCATGGCTCTTGGGTTTCCACTCCCTCATCCTCGTGGTAATTGTCAACGAGATCGTCAAACTCCACGAAATCCGGTAAGGAACGGCAGTGGGAGGGGAGCCTGCTGACCTGTTCCGCCCCAGCTCCTGGCCGGTTCTTGGGCTGAGATGATGCGTAAGAAACAGGATGAAGAAGAATAATGTGGAATATATGGCCATGCCATTACGTAAGCAGCATGCTGCAGGGACCAGGTGCATTGCTGCAGTGTGCAGGGCCAGCTGGCTACAGAGGGCCCGTAGCTTGGGCTCTGGACGTTTGGGTGTCCTTGTTCTCAAGGGTGGGTTGCTCTGTGAGCTGCAGGACTTGCCCCTCTTCCCTAACGTGCTGCTCTTCCTTTCTGTCCTTTCCAGGGTGCGGGTCCGTTACCAAAAGAGGCAGAAGCTGCAGTTTGAAACCAAACTGGGGATGAATTCTCCATTTTGAACCGCGGCAGCAGGAGTCCTGTGGAGATGCCGCGTGGGGTGAGGGACATATGCTCCTGTCCCCATACAGCCTTGACCTGCGTGGCAAGAGTGGTAGCACTGGAGGCTTCGCAAGGCTTCCCTTACACACGTGGACCCGCCAGGGCTCCTCACCAAACAGCGACAGGACCGTAGAGAGAGAAGCCACTGCTGTAGCTGTGCCCAGGAGCAGGTTTGAGGCCCCTTACCCCATTGCAGCGCTCCAGGGGAGCGGGGAGCTCTGGCTGCCCTGCAGGCTGCTGTTCCTTTTATTTATTTATTTTTAGTACCCTGACGACATTGAAATGAAGCAATTTCCCCTTGTGGACTCTTCCTCCAGGATCAGCTGTGTCTGTGCAGATCAGGGCCCTGGCATGGCTGCTGAGTCTGTTGGGAGAGGGAGGGGTTGATGGGGGGGAAATCCAGAGCTGCTGGTATAAGAAAACCCCATTGAAAACCCTCTTTCTGCCGTTTTGCCCTTTTGTTAAAGGATTTTATGTTGTATGTATGTGCCCTCCCCATCTCCCATCTTGGCCGCCCTTCCCTACGCTCTCCTGGATCAGAGCCTTGAGTCTCCTGCCATTCTGTGAGTGCTACTGTTTGGAAGCAGCCTTTCTCCAAAGCTGGCTCTGCTCAGGCTCCCCGGGGCCCCACACTGCATCATGGAAGCCACCTAGTGTCTCTGGCGGCAGTCAGGCCTGCCCTCTAGTGGACAGTGGGCATACTTGCAGCACAACTGGAAAGTGGCATGGTCCAAATGCGGCTTGCTGGGGCCCCAAATAGTGGGGAAGCAGAGTCTCTATTTGAATCTCATGATGGAGGCTCCCCTGTCCCCGGGGGTATTTCTAACAACTATCTGCATGAGAGCCCAAGCCCTGCCTGCCTTCAGGAGGTCAGGGAGTGCCCTTTGGGGACCACGCCAAAGTGGTCCTGCTTTGATAATCTTCTTGGCCTGGCCAGCTTTCTTGCGTCAGGGGAGACTCCCTTAATGCCAGCCACAAACAAGGCAGCTTTACTGTTGTCTCCCTCATGATGGTGGATTTCTAGTCTTTCACTGACTCATGCAGATCACCCTCGCTGTGACCATCCTGCTTAGGCAGACCTGTCTGAGACTGGGGGCTGGGGGATGCATCTGGCTAAGCTAAGCTGCCTGCCCCAGGCACGGTGTCTGCAGCTGACTCTGATTTCAGGGGCCCCCAGCCTTTCCTAGAAGCAGGTGTGTTTACAGGCAGGCAACAGGATCTCCCTACTGCTTGGAATTGTGAATGACGAGCAGGGCGGGAAATGGCCGCCTTCCCAGAAGTGTAATTCCCTCTGATCATGTCCTTTTGTACTAGTGTTTCAAAATATCCCCCTCCCCACAGCTATGTTTCCATTCCACCCTTTGAGCACCACCCTTGCAGCTTTTCCTTATGGCTTCTGGTTGTAGGAAAATTGGTTCTTTAGGGGTTAGCTGTGCCATTCTGCTTCCCCACCTCCTGACCTAGTGCAAGGGAACTCCCATGTGGACCGCATCCCTCTGAACTTGGAGAGAGCTTCATGGGAGGGCTTGTCTATCCCATGCCACATCGGTGCAAGGCATTATGTGCACTAGCACAGCACATTTGCACAGACTCAGGCTACAGCAGTGGTAAAAAGTCCCAATGCAGAGGAGCCTGGGGTTGCAGGAGCCACCTTGCACCTTTACACAGAGCTGGTGCTGGCTCTGGCTACAGACTGGAATTCGTGGGCCTATTTAACAGACCACTCCCAGTGCTGAAATTTATTCCTTCCCAGGCTTGGAGACCAGACCAAGTTAGGCAAATCCTGGCTCCATCTGTGCTTCCATAGTAACTTCACAAAACACAGATGTCACCTTGGGCCTGGAGCAGAGTAGTAGCTGTTGATCATTTCCTGACAGACTGGGAGGGTGGAGACCCCCTTAGCCAGTTCCCTGTTGCTCCCCCTTGTTGGCCATGTGTCTCAATGAGAGCAGTAACAAAACCAAGGATGATCGACTCTAAGCAACATCCCCAAGTCCCAATATCCCAAATAGGTACTGGGGGAAGAATGGGGGTATGTGTGAGCACCACTGTCAGAGTAAATATATTGGAATAGCTGGGGTATAGTTTTGTGAATGGGAGGGTGGGGTTAGGTGGCATTCTGCTCTGGGCCTTAACAATTTGTCACTGCAAGCATGAACTTGGTCAGATACAGTAAGTGAAGGAGGCTCTGCCTTTCCAGTACAGTCTAGCAGGTGCCTTGGCTATGTTGGGAAATTGTATCATGTTAGACACGTAAATTGATAAGTGTGATGCTAAACATGACTTGGCACCTAGTGTAGACAGGAACAAAGCATGTTTTTAAAACGTATTGGCCTATTTTGGTGAATACTGGGGTTCACACCATTTGAACACAACTGTACTTGTCCAGGTTGAAGGAAAAATCATGTCTAACATTGTGTTAGGTAAAACATACTAGTAGACATGATTGCCTAGTGTAGACAAGGCCCAAAGGGGGTAGCTGGAGGGAGCTAACTAGAGAACTTTAAAAAGATTACAGTCTGCATCTCCAAGCTCAGAGCTGCTGGGGATAACAAGATGGCTGGGAACTCTGATCAACAGCCATTATGGGGTTGTACTATGTCGTTCCAATGTAAAACCAGTCCTTTCGTACTCTAGTAGCTGGCTCTCTGTGTGTAGCCAGTTACATCTGCTCCTTTTACAGACTAGACTAAGCCTTCTATTATTTTTACTCTTTTTAGACGTGCAGGGCTGACATAGCTCCAGGAGAGTGAGTTGGATTCTGCCTTGGCATGGACACTTATTTAAATTGCAAAATTGGTGATGCCTGAGACAGCAAGAACCAAGCTTGACTTTCAGATCTCAGGGTGAATTTGCAGGGTTAGCAGGTAGGAAAAACCTCTCTCTTTACTTGCAAGCTGAGCTGATTTGAACAGGAGTCAGACACAAACATGAAGCCTCCCACTGCCAGAGTCACACTTAAAACTGCACAATTTTGTTCTCAAGGATCTGAGATCTTAGCTTGTTTTGTTTCCCCAGATGTTTTATAGTGTGATTTTAAAGGCAGCAGCTGCCAAAGCTCAGAGCTGGCCAGTCTCTCTTCTAGAGGGGGCATATCCTGTAGATTTCCTTTTCTGTGGTGATCACTCTGAAAATACTTCCCTCTTGCCACTCTCTCCCTCCCTGGTTTGACTCAGATGGAGCCAAAATGTTAGAGTTGAGCCTTTTTGGTAGTCGCCTTTGTCTCTGTACAGGCCTTGTCACCTCACACCCCCTCCTCCCCTCTTAGCTAACCAGGGTTTTGGAAAGGCATGAGTGCACGGCTTTGGAAAGGAATTTCCTACATCAAAATGTTTTTAAATGGTGTATATTTTATATTGAAAATTAAAATTTTTTGGATGTATGTAAAAATTTTTTTGATTTGTATTAAAACTTGTAAATTGTATAAAAAACACAAGCACCCAATGTATGAATGGCAATAAATGATTGTCTGATACTGTGCATCAGGGAGAGGGAGCTTGCTTTCAGTTGGTTGAGTGGATACTAGTGAGAGCTTCCATGCTCTGTGGGGGAGGGGTTATGTAGCTTGGTTCCCCTCTGAGAAACTGATTCATTGTGTAGTGGGAGGCAGTGTGGTCAAAGCTTGGCACTTTGGGTTTCCATTCCTGGCTCTGCCACTAGGACGCAGGTTGCCCTTGGGCAAATCGCTTCATATCTGTGTGCCTCTGTTCTGCAGAATAACTATTTGCCTAGCACTTCTCATTCCACTGGATCCCAGAGCACTGTACTAACTACAGCTGCAGTAATCAGTTACTCTAGTAATGAACTTGGCCAAGCAGCTGTTGTGAGGCCTAGTTAATGTCTGAATCACTTTGGTCCTGGGTGAAAGGTGCTAGAGAAGAGGAGTCTTAGTGGTGTTGGAGTCAAGAGGGGGAAGGTGAAGGACTGGCTGGAGCTGAGGCAAGTGGGTACTGGGAAAAGTGGAGAAAAATGGATTAGTAGAGACCAAGCAGGGTTGGGCTTGGGCCACCAGCTGTGCGTTGCTCAGCAAGACTGCAGCATTGTAACAGTGCTGGACATTGATCTCAAAATGGATTAGGAAGGAAGGATTTTCTTGCCTTGAAAATGTAGATAAGGATGTGACTTGTTTAACTGTTGCATGATAAGCCAGGAGTTCTGGCTTCCAGCCCGGTGCTCTAACCATTACTCTGTGCCATCAATTCCCTTACTTTTGACCACCCTACAGGGGTAACATGTAAGGTCAAATCTTAGTCCCACTGAAGTCAAGGGCAAGATTTTGTCCCTGGAGACACCCTCAGAGAGAGCAAGTGGACAATAGTATTAACATGAAGGAGACAACTGAGTCAATTAGGCAGAACTATCAAAGGGGAAAAAAGCCCCACTGTTTAATAGAATTAAGTCTTAATTGATGTTAGTGGAAAACAAACTGCATAATTAACGCAAACAGTCCAGATGGTTTAAAATCTGTCAGTCTGGCGATTACGTGGACTAATTTTTTCCCTAGCTCCCTGGCTGCACAGAACAGGAATTGGTTAGACACAGTCATGCCCATACATAATTTACACAGCATACAATATCTTTAAAATAAAGATCTAGAACTTGAAAAATAAGCATTCCTCTGAGAGAAAAACAAATATGTAATTCTGTTATTGACTGTAAGAACAGCACTCTGCTGCCCCTGTGGTGGCTCAGAGTAATGCAGCTCTACCCCAGTGTCTCTCTTATCCCTGTCCCTAGATAATGACACCTTGAAATCTGGTTAGTAAATATATAATCACATTTAAAATATATACATTTTGTCTTTAAAAAAAAAACACATTTACAGTTTATCAACATTGAAAATGTTGGACTAGTCCCAAGTCAACTCGTGGGACACGAACACCCCTTTTAAAAAGATTTATTTTTAAACCTTTTTATAAAGTGCCACTGGTTGCAGCTATTTTTAAAAGTTCACTTTTGTAGCACTTGCGGTTTCACACACGGCGGTATTTCAGGCAACGTAAAGTACAAAGATACTGACTAGCTAGGGCCAAGATGAGTTAGCATCAAATCTACAGCCCATCCTTGCCACCTGACAAGTTGTGTTTTTCCATAGAGGCCAGGCTGGCATGAATTCCATCTCTGGCCAATAGGGATCATGGTACAAATGGTTACCACACAAATGAGTAGGTTGCTGAGAAATACATGGGCTGGGGTGGGTGGATTTTACAAGGGGCTGCTCTCTTTCTAGTGCAGGGAGAGTTGATACTGTAAACAGTCTAATAGTTTGAGGTGCAAATTTCCCTGGGGGATGAGGAAGGCTGCTGCTTCCTTCAGTCACCTCCATAATTTAGCTTTAATTTTAAAAAGTTAGATTTGCTTGGTGGTTTTTGCAACAAATGACCCCTTAGTACAAAATGTGCAAATTTTCCCTTTTATTGCTCTGGTGCATTAATTAGTTTTGGCATTTTAGGTGACCCCATACAGATCCTTCAAGAAAAATTTGTTCTTAAAGCAATCCAGATCTAACTGCTGCTAGGAATGAAAAAATTGTGGCTGCCATTCCTTTGCTTCAGCCCTGTCGATGTGGGTGAGTCCACCTTCTATTTACAGTAGCTGTCAGGGAGCTAAAACTAACTTAGTGCAGTGAGGTCGTTTCTAGCTCCATTCTTCTAGAAGCTGGTCAGTGTTTAGTAGGATTAAGAAGCATCTTCACAGGTCGCCAAATGCTGCTAGCATTTTAAAAAAAAATCTTTGCTTCCAACTCAGCTTTGGAGTCTTGTTCCAGGTCTGTCTCCCTCCCTGCTTGGAGCTGGGCTAGAATAGTCACATGGAAAGAAGAGAATGTGTTTGCCACAAGAAAACAACCTGTTCCTGCCCAAGTGACTGGATATGCAATACTGCGGAGGGTGTGGGTAGCGATCTCGAGCCAGCAGAGGGCACCCTCAGCTGTAGCAACATGCTCTAGCCAGGCTGGCACTGACTACCCCAAAACATGCTCATCCCAGTCTTCGGCAAGGAGCCATTTAACCAGGAATCAGAGTAGCAGCCGTGTTAGTCTGTATCCGCAAAAAGAAAAGGAGTACTTGTGGCAACTTCGAGACTAACAAATTTATTTGAGCATGCATCCGATGAAGTGAGCTGTAGCTCAAATAAATGTTAGTCTCTAAGGTGCCACAAGTACTCCTTTTCTTTTAACCAGGAATGAATCCATGCAGGAAGCAGGTCAGGTAGATCTTAATTTCCTGACAAAGCTGTTGTGAAGTGTGGAGCCTGTTTGCTCCTTTATGGGGTACAGACTGTGCCAGCGCTGTCCCAGGGCGGCTCTGAGGGCACTGCTGTGGGGATTTAAATCCACTTGGATTACACGCTGCCTTACACTGATGTGCTTAAAAAGCACCAAAGAAAGCAGGCAGCTTTCTTCTCACCCAGAGAGCTCCCAAGCTGCAACAAGTCCCGTCTTATTTCAGCAGCAGACAGGCCCTGCCAGGGCTGCGCATTAAGTGCTTGGCTCTGCTGTGCCTGCCCAAGGAGGTCCTCTCCCCCAACATGCTGTTGGCAGGGTTTAAATAATAAGAGGCAGGACTCCGCACTGGGGCTAGTGAGGAAAAGGCCCCTGAAGAAGCAGAGCTCTTTGCAGCCAGCAGCTGAGCTCATTTCTTGGGGGAGGCTGGACACCCAGGAGTGAGCGTTGCTGCACTCACTCAAACTCTGCTGAGGGTGGAAAGGTGTAGCTGCATCTTCCTTGTTCTCGTCTCCTGCAGCTACAAAGGGACATTGGGGCTGTGACTGGGCTGCTGGGTCTCCAGTCCATTGGGATGCCCTGAGTGGGCCAGGAAAGGTGAGGGAGGTGCACACTCCAAGCCCTAAAGTGCAGGAGGGAGAAGGATCAGAGCAGCTGTAGCGATCCCTGGGCAGAGTTCAGGGAAATCCCCCTTCAGGCATTAGCACAGCAACTGGGGATGAGTGGCAGGGGACCAAGTCTCAGTCCAGCATGGCGTCCAGCTGGTCAGCCAGGTCATCGAACATGTTGCTGATGTCTTCCAGGATGTTATTAGCCGAGTGCGTAGCCCCGTAGTGACTGAGAAGGAAAGAAAGAAAAGGCAGGATGGGTAAGACCATGTGACGAGTGAAGGCCTTGGTGCCCTCTGAAGCTAACACTGCCCGGGGGGCCCCAGTGCCTCCCCCAAACCAAGGCGTTGGTTGGACCCAACCATTGCTCAAGCCTTGCCCTGTGCACAGCTCAGGAACGGGATTAGCATTCCTGGGCCCCCCCTGCACAATGGAACCATGTTTTAACAGTGCCATGAGAGGTTGATGGACCCTTGGTCCAGCGGAGGACGAAGCTGAAAAAGAACCTGGCCCAAGTGTTTCTAGGCACTCTTGAGGAATATGTGGCTGAGGGACAACTTACCCACTCGGCCCTGCTCTCCCCCCAGGGCTGTTCCCTCACCTGTCCAACTCCTCGGCTGTTATTTTTTTCTCAGCAGCCTGCAGCGCAGCTGCCAGGGAGGAGTTGGTCTGTTCCAGTCTCTGCTGAGCCAGGGCTGCATCCGGAGCAGCACTCAAAGGCTTCATAAAAATGGGCATCCCGCTGCTCAAGACTGCCTTGTTGCCAATCTCCAGCTTCGATGGGCAGGCAACAGCAGTGGATCCTGCCACCTCTGGTGCCATCTCGGCAGTTGCCCAGGGGGCGATGGTATTCCGGGAGGGCTGCAGGACTTGCTGATAAATCGTTTTTGGCCCTGAAAATACCAGCTTCGTAGAAGCAACGGACGTGTGCTTGGCTGAGGCATCTGGAAGGGAACAGATAAAACCTAGTTCAGTCCTGGCCCTATGCGGTGTACATCGGCTCTGGGAGCACACACACACACACGGAAGGGATGTAGCTGACAGCTGCCCCACCCCACCGTATTCCGTACAGCGCCCCCCCGAGGAGGAGCTTTTAGTTCACTCTGAATATGAATACCATGTTGCATGTACCTGGCCCTACAGGTGAGGTCCTCAGGCGGACAGCACCCTCATGCAGCTCCCCAGGGCTGGCTGATTTCAGAGAAAGTGGAGGCTTTTTGACCCCCTTCTCCAGAGACAGGATGCTTTTCTCAATCTCAGCAATTCTGAATTCCACTCTGTCGTCATCAAAACTGTCTCCGTTCCCCCTGGGCTCCGGCTCCGGCACTTGTAGCGCTGGGCCCATGATGCTCACGGCTTGGGCCTGTGCATATTGTGGGGGCGGACTCGCAAGAGCCTGGCTCTGGCCAGCCAAGCTGAACACTTTTAGCAGAGTCTGGAGTGGCTCCCTCTCCTTGCACCGGGGCCTCCGCTTCACCGTGTCAGACTCGGTGAGGTTGAATTCCAGCACTTCCAACTCTTTTTCTGTGGTTCCTCCCAGCTCCTTCCCAGCAGAGGAGCAGGGAGGCCCCACATCAGCAGCTGTCGGGGAGCTGGACTCAGAGTCCCGGCTGGTAGCTTCTGCCTTGTGTTGCCCGGTAGGCTTTGGTCGCTGTTTGATGGTTAAGTTGCCTTCTTCTGCAAATGGAATGCA
This sequence comes from Chelonia mydas, assembly GCF_015237465.2. Classification (NCBI taxonomy): domain Eukaryota; kingdom Metazoa; phylum Chordata; order Testudines; family Cheloniidae; genus Chelonia; species Chelonia mydas. Next base: position 14,924,856 of record NC_051254.2, read on the forward strand.
CTCACTGGAGCTGTTCTGAGAGGACAACGACGAGATCTCACAGTCCTCTGGGCCAGGTCTCCGCTCCTCCTCTGTGTCAGACTGGACGTCCTCCAGGCTGCTTTGCAAGGCCTCCATCGTGGTGACACTAGGTTCGCTGAACGTGCGACGGCGGGGTCTGTTGTTTCCAAAGGCGTCTCTCTCGTTATCCGAGAGCCTCATGCTGCAGGAGCCTTCAGAGATCCTGGCTCCACAGGGCTGACCATCTGAGCCTGCTCTAGAAACTAGCTCGTGATCTGGAGTTGGGGGCTTTTGTAACAGAAGAGGCTTTGGTGGACTCCCACCTACGGTGGGCACCTCGAGCATTGCAGCTATGCTCTTCACTGTTTGGCTGGTGCCTGCATTGCTGGTGCCCAGCCATGGTGAGGGAGCCACATCCACCGAATCTTGGGCAACAGCTGGCCGCCTTTCTGATTCCAGACCCTGCTCCCCTTCTGCCTCCATAGCCTGGGCACTGGAGACAGAGCTCAGGCGCTTAGGTGGTGGGGGTGGAGGCCCTTTCCTCTTCGCCCGGATGGCGAAGGACTGGCTGCGAACGACCTTGCTGTCTGACTGCAGATAGGTGCGTGGCACTTGGCTCCGTCCCGGGCGCCTGGTGAGGGTGGCGTAGGAGCCCAGGGTGCTGGTGACTCCCTCCTCCTTCTCATGCTCGCCATCCGACAGAGCGTAGCGGTTCAGGCTGTGAGAGCGCTTCTTGTATTTGAAGGTGTCTCCATTTTGCTGTTCTCCAGCCTGCCAGGAGCCCAGGGTGGCACCAGGCTTTGGAGACATGTATGGTGATTCTGTGCCACTGCAGTGGGAATGGAGATAGGAGAAAGCTTTCTGAGCTGATGACTGGAGGTTGCTCCTCGGGGTCGAGGAGAACTGGGGGTACAGGTGTGCTGGGTTCTTGGGCTGCTCAGGAACACCGGGGGATTTCAAGGAGATGTGAGGATACATGAAGACGTAGGGTGCTGTGCCCTTGTTGGGTGTCTGCAGTGGGGTGCAGGGGGTTGCTGCTGGTAGAGAGTTGGATGGCTGTAACAGTGGAACGCTGCCTTTCTGAGCCACAGGCCGCTGGTACTGATCTGTCCCTTCGGGGAGGTTCCTCTCTTTCAGAGGGCTTCCTCCACACCCATTGGAGTAACCATTCAGTCCCTCTTGGGTGGTCAGCTTGGTAATAACCTTCCCGTAATTATCTTGGTTAGGTCTCCCTGGCAGAACGTCCGCATTCTCCTTCTGCCGGGGCTGCGTGGAGGAGTGCCCGCTGCTGCTGCTGCCGCTGCCCAGGCTCTCCTGGGAATGGCTGGAGAGGATGGTCTTGGACAACATGTTGTCCTGAGAATGCCCTGACCCTCTGGAGCGCACTCCAATGCTCTCCTGACTCCGTGACATCCCCTGAGTGTTCTTCATGGGGAGCGTTTCCTGGCAGCTGTTGGACATGGCTGTTTGGAGCTCATAGCTCAGCTCGCTGTCCTGGAAGGTTATCATCTTGGGCGTGTGCGGAGACTGGGACTCTCCATTCTCAACAGACTCAATGGTGACTATGTCCAGGGCCCCAGGGATTTTGCGTCTTGCCAGTTTGGTGTCGGCTTGGTTCAAGTTCTTGCGGATGTCTGTCAGCTTCTTGACAGCCAGCATGATCTTCTTCTGGTGGCCTGCAGATGGCAAAGGAGCGAAAGGAGAGTTCAGTTTCCGTGGCCCAACAGGAAGGACAATTGTGGTTTTAATGCTGTGGACCCCTGAGCACTGGCTACTACACTGAGACCTTTGCACACAGGATGTCGTCAGACCTTGCAGTTACCACAGTATGGGCTGGATTTTAGCCAGCATCATAGAGGGCAGAGGCTCCACCCTTCTACACTTGACTGACAGATTTAGCTGCTCTCCACCCTTATGGCTGCTGAGCAGTCCCAGCAACTCACCCAGCTTGTTGATGCCAATCTCCTGCAGGTCCTCCCATGTCAGGTCTGTTACGATGCTGATGGAGTCATAACCATTGCTCACCAGCTTCTTATGGTACTGGGGCAGCCCAATGGCGCTCAGCCACTCCATCAGGTCCGCCTAAAGAGAACAGCAACAGGGACAATTTTCATTAGCATCCCAGCAACGGATGGCTCTTTCCTACCTGCCTTGTGAGAGAACTAGGCATTGCATTCCCTGCTGCCCTTTGAGATGCTTCCACACACCTGGGAGTGTCCCAGATTGCTCCAGGCAAGCAGCTCTCTGCCTAGGCTAGGCCATCCCTGCGCTGTTACAGGGGGAAGGGATGTCACAGCAGGATGCCCATGTAGCCATCACTGTCAGTTCACTCAAGGCTCTTCTCTCCATACCCTCTGCTGCTTTTGCGTGGCTGGCTGCATGACCCACTGTGGACTCTCGTTAAAACCTGCACTTGAGTCTGCTGGGCCTGCTGCCTCATTTACACACAGTGGGAACCTGTGCCAGCCACAACCCCAGGGAAAAGCGCACAGTCTCACAGGGCCCAGAGCCCAGTATCTGTGCCTGAGAACAGCCTCAGGGCACCCATAATGCTGGTGCAAAGTACAAGAAATACTCACAGGAATGTAATTTGGCAGCCACTCTGCAATGCTGAGCTGCCCAATCTCAGTGGAGATTTTCTTTCTGTGCCCCGGCTTAGTCACCCCAATGGCTGTTAGGTCCTAAAACAAACATAGTGATTGCCTTCATTAATGGGGATGCTCAAAAGTTAGCTGATGTAGTGCAAGGAGTCAGCAGCTCCCACTTCAGTGTGGAGGGAATGCCTTGGAGATATCACGGGTTAGTGCTGGTACTATAGCAATGGATGCTCTAGAAATACCAGCTAAAGAGAGGGAATGGCAGGGACTCTCCGACAGCCACAGTCTAAGGTGTGGTGCCAGTCACTGGAAAAGGCAAGCAGCAGTGGCTAGGCCCCTGCCTTTGGACCCTGGCACTGCCCTGTTCTTTGGGGCCATGCTCTCACCAGTAGCCCCTGAACCCACCTGACCTTACCTCTGGGGTCATGCGGCTGATGGTGGGGACGTCATAACCAGCATTGAGGAAGTTGGCCGTGTAGAACTCCAGCTGGAACTCGCTCAGCCAGTTGTAAATGGCTTCTGCATCCTGGAGAGAGAAGCCGACACAGAACAGCCCATGACCGTGGCTGCATGGGCTCGGGAGGGGCAGAAACGTTCCAGGCTGCTCTGTGCAATGCAGCACGTCCCCTTGGGACGGGGACAATGACTCCCACCCCTATACTGTCAAACTGGCTGGAATAAAAGGAATAGGGCAAGAGCATTCTGAAAGAGCTGGATTGTATCAGACCCCTGCTTCTCTGCCCCCATGCCCTGTAGTGTTCTTCAGGCCCTGCTGCTACGTGTGCCTGTGGAGAGACTCACGTGAGAGGTGGCCGTTTCACCATGGCTTCCCCCATGCCAGTGAGTCAAAGATAGCAGCTGCTTAAAATGTGAGCCCATGGGTTGGCCAGGCCTGGGCCCCTGCTCTAAAATATTCACCCCCAATTTGTAGCATTAAAGCCCTTCTCAGGGGCCCAGGTACCTTTCCCTCCAAGAGCTGTTCAGGGCGGAGGTATTGGTGAGAGAAGATCCTGTTGCTGGCGTTACAGTTGGTCAGGTTCTGGCGCCCAAGGGTTCCTGAGCAGAGAGAGAGGGGGCAGTAGTTACTGGAATGGGCCCGAGGATGAGACCCATTGGGGAGAGAGACCGTGGGCCTGGGAGGAGCTGAACATTTTGCCCTGTAGTGTGAATAGTTCAGAGCACCTTGCGCCACAGCTCGTTAACCCTCCGCTGGGGCAGAACTCTCAGGCCTGCTGCAGTGAGGAAGGCAGGGGTGCTAACAAACAATGTCACCCAGTGAGCCAGCAGCAGAGCACAGACCCCAGGTGTCCTGCTTGCCAGCCATGTGCTGCAGCTGTTGGAGCAGGATGTCTTATACCCACTTCAAAGGCCCCTCTGCGTCCAACTCCTCCAAAGCATGAGAGAGACCCAGAGCCTTCACCTAGCTCTGACCCCCATGCACCTGGCAGCAGCCCAGAGTGAGCTCGGCAGACTGGTTTGTCTGATCTCAAAACACAATTTGTCTCTTGCAGCTGATACCATCCCTGAGCAGGCTGGGAGCAGAGCGGGGAAAGTATTCCCTCCCCTCCCCTGCTACTGGAGAGGAAGTGGGCCTCGGAACAGCAGCAAGGGGGCATTCAGCAAGCTCTCCTCAGCCCCTGCATTTTCTAACGATAGAAAATACCAAATGCAAACAGTGACTGAGTGTTAAGTGTGGAGAGAGATAACAGCATTTCCGTAGCCGTCTCACTTGGGGGGAGGGCGCCAAGGCACCGTCCTTACACCCTTGAAGGCAGGAAGGCAAATCTCTCCCCCATTTTATAGAGGGGGACGCCGAAGCTGATAGAAGAGATGTGACTTACAGTCTTATAGCAAGATTAGGGTAGAGCTGGGAATAGAACCCTGATATCCTAATCCCCGCTCCTTTACTAACCGTAGACCAGACCCTTCCCCTCCCTTCCACCACAATTTTATTGTAAAAGGAAAAACAGCCTAGAACGAGCTGCAAGCACTCTCCAATGTCAATGCAGTGCCATCCCCTGCAGCAGCAGGGCAAGGTGTGTTCCGCTCCGTGGTGCCAAGTGCTGGGCTCTGCAGTAATGGGACATGCTAAGGGCTTCGTCTTGCCAAGAAAGGCCTGAGAGTGAGTATCTGCCCCTCTGCTGGGGAAGCCTGAAGGGCTGGGGGTGGTGAGCCTGGTACACTGACTCGGAGCTGTAAGGGCAGTGGGGGATGGAGGGTGGCTCTGACTTAGTCCAAGCCACCGCCCGTGTTTCTTCCTGAAGTCTCCCTCCTTACCTGTCAAGGAGTTCAGCTGCCCATTCTGGCTATTTGATCCTAAGAGGTGCAGTTGTAGGTCCTCACCACCAGGGGGCAGCGGCTTCATAAGAGAGAAGAGACAATCAGAAGGGTCTGACATGGTGGGTCTGGACTTGCGACTTTGCACTGGGTGTATCTGGTCAGCCCCTGAGCAATTCTCACACAGCAGCAGAGAGGAAGGGATGTCACAGGGGTGACAGCACTGGGACTGCCTTGCACAGCCTGGGGGTAAGAGCCCTGCCCTGAGGCCTTGTTCTTGACAGGAGGTCTGTGTATCCTGCAACAGGAGAAGAGGGCCCTGGGAACCTATGCAGTCAACCATGCCCAGGAACCTCTTTGGGGGCTACAGCTAGAGGATAAAGGCCCTACTACTCGTGTCTGAGGGAGATCCTTCCTGAGCTCACTCAGCTCTGCATCCCTGGCACAGTGATAATCTCAAACCCTGTGCGTCCCTGTGGCAGGGCTGCATTTCCAAAGGCTCCTCTCCATCTGGGTGGTTTTAGCAAGACTGGCCCCTTGCAAGGGTCATGCCAGTTCAAACACAAGTATGTGCAATATCGACATGTTCCCCGACGCTCAGTATGCTGCTACAACTACCAAGCTGTCGGCTCAGAGAAACTGGCCTGGGACGTCCAAATCACTGGTGGAGAGGGTGGGTTAAAAAGAGAACGGGGAGGGCCCTGTGACCTGGGTCAGTATGAACCCATGGGACTGTAAAGGGCAGCTCAAGGAGCCTAGAGGGGCTAGAGAAAGACAATCAAGGCTCAGAAAGCCAGGGGGGAGTTGAGAGTAGCCCTGGGGTTCTAGTGGACCCAGGCCCTCTTGGACCTTAAACCTCTCGTGAGACTTGCTCTGCTCCCTGGACACAGAGCAGCAGGCACTGTGTATCTGCCCTCCTACCGTGGCGTTCTCGATGAGGATACTAGTGCTCTGCCCGTTGTTGCCCTCAGTGCTCTGCCCGCTGCCGGCGCTGCGAATGCTGCCAATGCTGCCCTCACTGCCCACGCTGTTCCTGTCTCCTGCTGTTATGGAGAGAGAAGAGGCATCGGGGCCCATGTAACTGAATGCTGGAGAAGATGCCTGACGTCCTGGGGCTGGCACCTCCCAATCCCTGTAGCCGCTCAGTGCCGGGGCAGGGCATGGACTAAGCCGCAGCACTCCCATTCCCTGCAGAGAGGATGTTGTGGGACCAGAGGAAGGGAACTGGCACCTGCACAGGGCATGGTGTTCCCAGTGCAGAGACCCACATGCTTTGGCATGAGGCGCACTGTCCAGACTCTGCTGCCTGCCATTGGCATAGGGCCCAACCTCCACAAGACCCTCAACCCTGCCTGGGGCACAGAGAATCACTCAGCTGTTCACCGTTCCTTAGCGCACACAGGACAATCCCGTTTATAGAAAAAAGGCTGGAAGGGTGGGTAGGTGGGAAGAGGTCTGGTGGGGGGCAGCCATGGCAGGTGTGTGGCTGGATGTGGGGGTATCTATGCGTCAATGACCTCTACAGTCGCCTGAGCTGTGGTTTCCCTGAGGCTGCTGCTTTGCTTTAATTTCCTGCTTGGAGCCAGAAGGGGATTTTCTCCATCTCTTGGGAGGGGTGTTGGGGGGAAGGGCTCCCAGACACGAGCCCCTGTCCAGCCCTCCCCAGCAGCGACCCTGACCTGAGTTCTCAGGCTCCGGGGCCGTCCTGGTTAAGGTGAGGTGGCCGTAGGCAGTAGGGAGGCTGAGGGGTGCCTGCTGAGGAGCATCACCTGGGAGTGGCTGCAGCCCACCGGGAGGGGCGGCAATGCCCTGGCGCTGGTGTGCAGGCACCAAGCGGGGAAGAGTCATGCCTGCATTTAAAGACAAAACACTCGTGTAAGAGCAGAGTGTGTGGAAGGGGAGTGGGCAGCATCAGTCACAGCAGGGTCCAGAAATACCCCAGCACTGTGCCTGTGGGGGGTGGGGCTGTGCAGAGGAAGGTATCATGTGGGTGAGTGTGCAGCTGGCAAACCTGGGGCAGAGCCAGGACTGTACCAGAGTTTCCCTGGCCCTGAGAACAGGGCCTGAGTCCATCATTCCTGTCTCAACGCACTAGGAACAGATGTTAATGCTTAGGCCAGGCCTGGGCCCCAGGACACCCGACTCTGCTAACTCCTCCTTGCCAATGCACCCCAGCTTGGCCGACTACTCGTAGTCCTGAGCTCCCCACACAGCCGCACCTCAGCTCAGACCTGACGCCTAGGCCCCCCCCACCCCCAGCTCCACCCTCCTGACCTGCAGCCAGCTCCGCTGCTCCAGTGCTAGGATGAGTTGTGGGCTGCTGCAGGGACATGGACCCAGCCTCCACAGGGACTGCGCTGACACCAGACTTATTCCCCCTGTAAACAAAGGGGCATCTGCTCCCACCTAGGGACTAGGATTCAGCTCACTTGAGCCCATCTGAAGCCACTGTCCATATCTGCTGCGCTACCAGTCCTCCAGGCCAGAGGGGGCGCTGTCAGACAGAGAGCCACACCCCTGCCACTTCCCACTGGCTGCTGGAGTGGGAGCTGGGTCCAGGGAGGGGGTGGGTGGTAGTGAGGGTGGGAGAAGGCCAGGTCAGAGATATGCCTACCCTCCCCCCCAATGCACTCCAGGACGGTGTGTGTGTTACTGACCTGTCCGCTTGCTGATGACCTCGACGATGGAGGGAGGGAAGTAGCCGACTCGATCAGTGCCTTTCTGAGTGTCGTGGATGTGCCCCTTCCAGCGCCCGTCAGAGTGCTGCTCCAGGACCTGTGTGAGGCACCAGGCATGAGAGTGTTAGGCCCCCGAGGGAGAGACTCCTTACAGGTGTCCCAGCACCAGCAGGAGCCAGAGCATGGCATAATACAGGAGACCTGGCTATGGACAACTCCCAGCCACACCCAGCAGGAGGTGCTGTAGAGAATGTGCAGGGTCCCTGGCTGTGGGGGAGCTCCCAGCTGTGCCCAGCAGGAGGTGCTGTAGCGAACATACAGGGTCCTTGGCTGTGGGGGAGCTTTATTATTAGCCATGGTCTCTGCGCAGCTGCAGGTGATTGCTCACCGTGATGATATCTCCTGCCCGGATGTTGAGAGCAGTCGGGTCATGGAGGTTCCAGAAATCTTTTAAAGCTCGGACTTTCAGAATTCCTGATGCCTCTGAAGAGAAGGGAAAGAGGGAAGAAAGAGCATGGGAGACGCGTGGGGACAGGGCAGGGGACAGGAAAAAAGAGAAAGAGAGAGAGAGAGAGAGAACGAACATTAATAGCACAGCCAGGAACTCAGTCCCCTGCTGTCCCCACCAAAGACGGAACCCCAGTGCATGCGTATATAGGTATTGAGGCCCCTCACATGAACACTCAAAGTCAGGTTAGCTGAGGGCCTGTTTGGAGGAGGGTTGGGATGTTGCCACGCACGCCCCCATAGAAAGGTTTTCTCTCTGCCAGGTGAGAGCCAGGCAATCAGCTCCCCGCAGCAGGGCTCCTGGTTCTGCCCATGGGATTACAGAGCATGTGGAACAGAGCCTGGCATTACGCTTAGACCCAGCTCACCTCTCAGCAGTTGCTTGATGTCCTTGCTGGCGTGCGAGGTGGTGAACTGGTTCACGATGTCCAGGGCCGTCTGGTTGTAGGTGTTTCGGATGTTCACATCTACGCCACCCTGCCCGTGGGGGAGCCAGCAGAGACCCCATCAGTGCCGGGGCCATTGGGCAGCCACTCAGGGGACGCCATGCCACACACTAGAACTGCTGCTGGGGAGGCAGCCTACAGGCAGGTCAGCACCTCCTGTGCAGCAGACCCAGACCCCTTCTGGGGGAGCAGGGGGCCCAGCATTCAGAGGCCTGGGGGAGAAGAGTCCCCATCTTCTCTCACCAGCTATCACTGGCAGTTTGGGGGGACTAAGAGGAAGTGGGAGCAGGACCAGGACAGGAACGAGTCCCAGAAGCTGCAGTGATGGAGGGAGGTTCTGTCCCTTGTCCCCCACCAGCCACTGCAGTCAGGCCACAGGCTGCATCTTCCCCTGCCCCTCAGTCATCCCCTCAGAACCAAGCCCTGGGCTACACCTCTCCTCCCCCATCGCCCTCCAGAGCTGAGCCACTGTCTCTCTCCTTCTGTCACCAGCTGCCGTCTCTTATAGTGGATCGCTCTCATCTCTCCTAGGGGCTGCAGATTTGGTAGCTGAGGTACCGCTCCCCTTCTTCCCCGTGAGGGCCTGTCAGCTCACCTCCAGCAGCAGGCGCACCACCTCCGTCTTGCCGTAGAGCGCTGCCTCGTGCAGGGCCGTGCCCGTCTTTGTCTGCCTGTTGATCTCAATCCCAGCTTTCAGCAGCTGCCTGGGGGCGGGGTGGGGGGGGGAATAAGCCGTGGTGGTTTAGAAGGAGGAAGTGGGCACTATGAGCCAGGAAGACAGGATGGGCAGTGAGGCAAGGAAGCTGGACAGCAGGCAGAGTCAGGGCTTGGGGTGGGGCAGGGCAAATCTCTTGTCTCAACCAGGGTAAAATCATGATTTTGAGTTCACTGGATACCAAAGCCAAATGTCAATTCCAATTGCATAGGGTGAGAACTGGAGGGAGCCCTTGGGACCAGTGATGGACAGGGGGGTCTGGAGTAGGGCTGGGAGGTCTGGGGTAGAAGGCCCGAAGCCCCATGGAAAAAGAGCTCCAAGGCTAGGACTGGGGCAAGCAAAGGGCAGCATATGGGGATCTCTGGGGAATGGAGCGGCAGGAGGAGAGTCTGGCACAGTGCATCAGCAGTGGACGCTGCTACGGGCTTGTGCAGGTTAGGAAACTCATGGCTGGCAGGTTTGGGGCAGGGCGAGGCCAGTGGCTGGAGTGCTGTCCGTTACCTGATTATCTCCTTGTGCCCGTTCTTGGCTGCCAGGTGCAGAGGGGTGGTGTAGTTGGGGTCACTAGTGTCTTTGGACTGACCCTCCAGGAGCGCAACACACATGTGGCTGTTCAGGAGCAATTGGGCAACCTAGGGTGGGCGAGAGATGGGTGAACGATGGGGAGCATGGAAAGGAGACACATGAGCCCCTGCCACTCTCCCCAGGAGCCCTGCAGCAGCAGGTGGATGGCTAAGCCGGCCCCATTCCAAAGGGCAGGAAGGGACTTCCTGGACTGCCCCTCTCAGATCCAGCCCCACGTGCATGGCCAGTGCTGAGAGAGCCTCAGCAGGGGGGGACCAGAGAAGGGCAGAGCCCAGCTATCCCTGAAGCCCCTAGCAGTCATTGCAGTAATGAATTGCTTTCCTGATACCCCCTTTCAGACGGTGGCCCAAAGGCCAGGGATTCCGAGGCCCAGACGTGCCCTGGCCTGGCCTGCCGGAGACGCCCACACAGAAGGGGAATTATTGGTATCTTGGGGCAGCCCAGACGCCTAGAGCGGGGCTGTTTTTACAGCACTATTTATAATGACAGAAACAAAAACGGCCCCCTGCCGCCCCCAGGGTGAGAGCGAAACAGTTCGTGGCTGCTCCATTGAGCTGGCTGCACGCTTTCAGTGCCGTCCCACTGGCTGGGCCCCCTTACAGCAGCGAATGGCAGGGGTGTGTTTCTGTAGGCTTGCTGAGCTCTCACAGGGTGGGGGGAGCCTTCCTGCCCCAGCAATGCAGAGCGACCCGTGCACCTGTCCCAAGCAGCGAGACAGGAATCCCTCGAGCCCGGCCAGGTTGGAATCCCAGGCCCGCAAACACAGCTGTGCTGAGCCTGCCCCCTCAGCGCCTGTGGAGATTAGGAAGGCTCAGCCCGTCTGATCGCCACCAGCCTGGACTTAAATGGGAGCAGAGGAAAGATGGGGGTTGCGGAGCAGCATCCCATGCTTGGAGCAGAGGACTCGGGTTCTATCCGGGCTCTGCCACTGGCCCCTCTTTGTAGCTCCGTTTTCCCCATGGGTAAAATGGAGCTAATGATACTCTCCTCCCTCAGGGGTGGACATGCTGTTTGTAAAACCCCTTGAGGTGGAAGGAGCTATCGAAGGACAAAGCGCTGGCCGTCACATGGAGCTTCACAGCCACAGCAGGGAGAGAACCTAGATTTTCCTGCCCCAACACATGATGCTAAGGGAGAACCTCCATCAGTGGCTAGCACTACAGGGCCTAGGACAGGGGTCTCAAACACGCGGCCCTCCAAGCTTTAAGGTCCCCCCTCCCCCCCAGAGTTATTTCCTGCAGCCGCCAAGCTCCCCTCAACCCTCCCCCACCCCCCCCCCAGCACGCCGTGTCCCCGCTCCTCTGCCTACCTCCAGGCACTTCCCACTGCCAAACAGCTGTTTGGCGGCGCTTAGTGCTTTCCAGGAGGGAGGGGGGAGGAGTGGGGGGGCCACATGCTCAGGGGAGGAGGCGGAGAAGAGGCAGGGCACGGGTGGGGATTTGGGGAAGGGGTTGGAATAGGGTCAGGGACGGGGCGGAGTTGGGGTGGGGACTTTGGGGAAGGGGTTGGAATGGGGGAGGGGAAGGGGTGGGAAGAGGCAGGGCCGCATGGAAGGAGTGGAGTGGGGGCAGCGGGGGTGGGGTGGGGGGATGGGGCTTTTGTCCCTTTATATGAAAAGGTTTCAGTGATGCAGCCCTCGGGCCAATGTACTAGTCCACATGTGGCCCTCATGGTGATTTGAGTTTGAGATCCCTGGCCTAGGACATGCACCGAGGAGTTCTGATCCCATCCAGCGGAGGGCAGTGGTGCATTGGCCAGTTCCTTGTAGTATTGTTATTGTGAAGGGGAAGAGAGATGAGCCCTAATACAATGCCTAAGTCAGGAACGACTGGGATGGTGTAACAGAGCGGCTCTGCACAGTTTGCAGGCAAGCTGTCCTTTACCTTAAGCCGGCCAAACTCACAGGCCAGGTCCAGGGGGGTTTTCTTCGCCTTATTGATGAGACACGGGTTGGACTGGTGCTGGAGCAGCATTTCTGACTGCAAAGGAGTAACGGACATGTAAGGGAGCAATGCAGGAAGGCTGGCGATCATGCTCCATCCAGCAAGCAGCCTCCTGACACCCCCATTCAACTATTCCCCTCTTCCTACGGCTCCTACCTCCACCCCTCCCTCGGACAGGCCCTGTTGGGACAGCAGTCTAAGGCGTGCTCTCCGGTGCCTGTGAAGAGCACCCTGTCCCCTTCTGAAAGGCCTGCTCCCTTTCCCCATTTCCACAGCCCCCTGGCTGCATCTCCCCTCCCAGGCAGGACTGCTGGGCTGAGCCCCCTCCAGGGTTAGACCAGGCAGAGGCGGTTTGTGGGAAAGTGGCGCGAGGGCCTCCCCAAAGAGATTGTCCCTCCCGCACAAGCCAGGAGGAAGCAGTCACGCCAGGAGCGGAGTCTGGGTCTCTTGCGGGGCAAGAGGATCACAGGCCGAAGCCTGGAGGCAGCCCAATGCTACATCACCGCTAAGTGACCCGATGTCACCACACTACCAACCAGCTGGCACAGGGGATAGGCCCGTGGAAATCTGGGTGAGGGGCACCAGGAGATTCGGGACCGGACAAATGTGCCTCTGAGGGCACCTGGGCTCCCACAGCCTCCGTCACTTCTCTCCCCAGGCTCCCTTACTCACCACCTCGTAGTGCCCGTACTGCGCAGACAGATGCAGGGGGATCTGCCCATCCAGTGACGCCATGTTGACCGAGGCGGCTGCCCGCAGCAGCAGGTGGACCGGCTCCACCCTCCCCTGCCAGGCAGCATAGTGCAGCGGGCGCATCCCTGTGGGGAAGCAAGGTCAGGAGGAGGCCGAGAGAGGCCGGCTCTCAGCACGACATCGACACTAGCGATGTAGGAGCCCCAGGGTGGCAGCTGGAAGGAACTAGACCTCATGAAGCTGAGCTCCCCATGGGGGTGCCTGAAGAACGAGCACCATGCTGACCCCTTCTGAGGCTCCAGATCAGCCCCCCAGCTCAAAGTGAATGGAGCTCCCTGGGGTGAGGAGCTGGAGATGACTCTATGGCTGCCTTCTCCCAACCACACTCACTACAGCAAAAGAAAGATCAAAGCAGGGCCTGCTGCAGGCGCTTTGCCCCATGGGAGGGGTCACAGGTGCACTGCTCCCTCAGGATGGGGGCAGGCAGAGGGCACCTCCACCTTACACAGGCAGACGGGTTCTCCCCAGTCACTTGGAGTGAGGGGGAAGTGGTAGGCTGGCGGAGACACTGTCCCCTCCTGGATGTAAGGGGGAGCAGCAGGGAGGGTGGGTGGAGCCCCGGTTTGAGGTGAGCCAGCTGCTTACCATTGCTGTCCTTTATGTCGACAGTGGCCTGTGCCTCCAGCAGCAGGGAGATGAGCTCCAGGCTCCCACCCAGGGCTGCATGGTGCAGTGCTGAGAACCTGAGAACAGCAAAAGACAAGGGTCTCAGAAGCAGCCAACTTCATGGCTCCATGCACTCGAAGCCCAGCCCTGCATGGGGGCAAAGGTGGCCATTTCTCTCCTCTCCAAATCAAAAGCATCTAGAGCCGATTTCCCACTGCCCCTGCATCTTCCAGTTCCAGGAGGCTGGTCTCAGTCTAGGCTGCTCCACAGCTCAGGCATTCCCACAGTTCCTGACCATATGGCTGCTAGAACAGGGGCAAACCCCAGTTCTCTGTCCGTCTCCACTCATTACATACATCAGGTCCCTGGTGTAAAGCCATTGAGTTCAGCAGGACTCTGCAACGGAGGAGTTTGGCATGACATAGCTGGCAGGACTCTTCCCCCCACAATCATCTCACACGGGCTCCTGTAGACCTGGTGGTTGTCCCATGAGACGCCAAAGCAAACTGGCACCAGACATTTGAGGGAGACATGCTGAGACCTGGCAGCTTGATACATGGTTGGTCACACCAGCCAGGCCTTGCTCTCTTACTCCACCACCTCTCCTGCTGCTGTCTGTGGACAGTTTAGACCAAGACCCATAGCACACAGCTCCTGAGAGGAGATGCAGCTTCTCCACAAGGCCAGAACACCCTCTGCCAAATGCCTTGAGTTAGAGGAGACTGACCTGATCCTATATACCAAACTATATCCTGCCCCCCTCACATTTTCTGCTGGAAAACTCTCCCAGTCCGAAGCAATCCAAGCAGTGCTTTCTCTCTCCACCCTCCCCATCTGTTTCTATTTACAGCTCTCCAGTGTGACCAGCCTGACCTGGTCCCGCTCTCACTAAACTCCTAGCAGTCCCCCACCCTGGGAAGCACCTGCTTCCAAATCCCTGTCTCTGAGGCATTCTCAGCCAGAGCACTCCTTCTGCGTAGCACACTGGCAGAGGTCCTGCTGCCGTGCTCAAACTCTGTTGGTTTCCAGTCGGCCCTGACACTGAGTCTTGGGCAAGTTCCCTCTCTGAGTCTCAGTTTTTCTGACAGCAAAATGGGGAGAAAACAGCTCCTTGCATCCCAAGGGTTCACAGCCCTTTTCAAGGGATCTATGTGCAGTACATGCTGTCATCGTCTTATTGTGGGAGCGCCCCTTACCCTTACTCTGCCCTCTACAGGCGGAGGGAGGGAGGGAGGGAGGGAACAAGGAAGGCTGGGGCAATTAGAAGAGTCCACCTGGGGCCAGCTCTGCTCTCTGGGCAGCAGCAGGACAAGCAGGCAGAAAACCCAGCACTTGAGGGGTTTGGCCAGGGGACAGGTTTTCCAGGCGATTCTCAGGCATTGTGTGTGTGTGTGTCCCACTCCCCTCCTGGCCTAACCCCTCCTCCCGCTCTGGCCCTGACTGTTGCAGTCTCACTGCCAGCATGGATGGCTCTCCCCCTGTCAGACGCCCATGGCAGAATGTGTGAGGCCAGCTAGAATGAATGAACCCTGTGTTCCAGGGCTGTGAAAGAGGCCTGTTTGTCTAGAGCGCTCCCTCCTTCCCCTGCGCTCCCCCTGCTCCGGGCTGCTTCATTCATGTGAAGGGCTGCGTCTGACCAAGGGAGGCTCAGTGCCCACAGGGAGCAGCATGGGAATTCAGAGCTCAGTCAGGCTTTGCTCCCTTCACGCTCTGGGGCTGGCACGGAACTTTCCCCTGCCACGTTCAAAGAGTGGGCAAGCTCACTTGGGGCGGCCCCATGCACCACAGGAGCTTGTGTGCATCCCATCCCAGAGCTGCTCCCGCAGCAGGTCAGCCCAGGAGCCCCGCTAGTCCACGATCACAGCAGCAGCTGCTTCAGATGAAGGGGCAAGAAATTCTGGGGTAACCTGCCCACGGGGAAGTTCCTTCCTTACGCCAGGCACATGCGGTACGTCTACACAGCCCGCAGCAGCAAGCCTCCCAGCCTGGTTCATGGTAGCTCTCAACAGAGCTGTGCAGACAGCGCTTTGAAGTTGAAGCTCAAGCTGACACTCAGGCTCAGCAGCTCACCGTCCCTAGGCTCCAGAGCCTGAGCCAAAACTTCAAAGCACTGTCTGCACACCACTAGTGTGAGCCCCACTGCCTGAATCTGTTGACCCGGGCTGAAAGGCTCACTGTCACGGGCTGTGTAGACATAACTGTAGTGGCTGGCTCATGCCAGGAACAGGAGGGGTTAGATCTCCTAACATTCTGAAATACCACCTCGGGTCACTGCACGTTCTCGTTATCCATAGGAATGTCTCAGAGGGAACAGGGCCCAGAGAGAGCAGCGTGCCCTGAGACCCAGGACCACAGTGGTTTGACGACTTGGCTAGGAGACGCTAGCTGTGGAATCCAAAGAAATGGGTTCTAGTCCTGGCTTGGACACTCACATTTGCTGAGCTCTAAGCAACTTTCACTTGTAATCAGAGTCCAGACAGGCCACGCCATGCAGGGCTAACTTAGCGACCTAGTGAATGGGCACATCTCCGCAGGTGTATCCTGACCACAGCAGGCCCCCACTGGAGCTTCACTGTTCACTGCTTAACAATCGAGTGATCGGTCCATCTCACTGATGTCCAAATCAAAACCTTTGTCTCCATTTGGAAGGAAAGAAGGAAGGAAGGGAAGGAGGAAGACGAAACTCAAAAACCTGGGAAATTCCAAAGTCATTGCAACTTTGTTTCAAAAACCAGCTTAAGGTTGCTAAATAAACCCTCATTTCCCCCAACATTTACAAACCCCAAGCAAGGAAGTGTATAGTTAAGGATGTCATAAACCTTACACTGCTCTCCTAGCAGAACACACACACTCTTCTTATCAAGTCTGATGCAACGTATGACTCATCATACCATCTCCACCTTCTCTCTGACCCAAAAGAAATATGATTCTTTCATCAGCAATTTGAAAACAATCACACAAAACCCTTCTGGAAAAGGGAACATTCCTCTGTACATTCATAATGGGTCTGACCCAGATTGATCAGCCTCGCATACATCTTTACCAAAAAATCAATAACTTATCATTTCTTGTTATACTTTTCCTATTCATCTATATCATTCTCAAGAAACAGCCACCCTAAATACTTTACCAAAAAATCCTAGTGGTCAATCAATAAACATTCTAACTGACAATGTTTCCCATTTAACAGAGTCCCTTAAAAGAAAACCTGTAGGTACCGAAATAAAGTAACAAATATAATATATAAAAAACTGCCACCAATTTATGGGTCAGAATTAAGGTGGGGATGAAATATCTTTACACTTGATAAGAATAGTGTGTTTATTATATTGACAGTGTAACAGCTGTGGTTTTCTTAACTCAGTATCATTTTTGAGAAGTACTTGGATTTCGTAAGTGCTGAGATAGGCAGGTATGTTGTGGTTTAGCAATCTCAGCTGGTCTTTTAAGAGATTTTGGAGAGGGGGTGGAATATAAATAAAGGGTCAGGCTAGAGAGTAATTTCCAAGGGAGCCTATACAATGCAGACAAGGAGAAAAGGGAATGGGCACAGCACTGGGAATTAACACTCCTCCTGATGGGCTGCGGTGCCAGTTCTGCCAGGCTCAATGAATGGCTTTTACCCCAAGTGCTCTGCTCCAGGCAGGCCCCATACTGTGCCCATCTCTGGTCCTGGAAGGTTGTCCAAAGCAGGGAGGAGGTTTTAACAAGCTGGAGAATACATAGAATGGGCATTTCTGGTCAGTAATGCAAGAGGACACACTACATCAAACCCATCAACTGTCCTGTTACTGTTAAACCAACCCTAAACCAGCAGCCAAGTACAGCCAGGGATGCTAGTGGCCCAGAGGCACCACCGGCTCATGCCAACGTATTACGGAGACTGAATGAGAAGGTTCGGGAAACACTCACCCGTCCGCGTCCTGGTAATTCACATTCATTCGCTTGGCTGATCCCAGGAGCTCTGTAGAGAGAAGAGTAGACAGTCAGTGTAGAACTCCCACAACCACTACTCATTGCATGATAAATGCAGGCTGCATGGGAGACCTCGTCCCACTGGAGCAGGAGAGAGGGCCTAACAAAGCATCAGCTGAGACAGGGATCACACATGCAGCCCTCTGGTGAGAAACTCTGGGAAAACTCAGGTCTTTGGGAGAACATGTCCACAGCTGGGGTGCAGCTAGCATTTTGTACACACGCTGCCTGACCCATTTGTTAACTCTGCCACATTTGCACCGCCAGATCTACGATACAGCAAGCGCGGTTAGACAGAGGGATATAGAAAGAGGTCAATGACTGGTCTGAAGAGTTAAAAGAACCCGCTAGTAGCCTGAGGAAATACCCCACCTTGTCAGGGTTCCCCAGAGACACCACAGTCCCTGCCTAGCCTGTATCCTAGAGAGAACACTGAGAAGCTAGGCTGAATATTTACCTTTTCAGTTGACCAAAGCAGAGCAATCACATGCCGAGCTTGCCCTACAGGCCCCACTCTGGTCACTGCCTGATCCTCAATTTTTTTCCGTAGCAGCCTCCCTGTGCCTGCAGGACAATGCTTAATTTCTCTCTCTAGTTGCTCCCTACGGACCATCCGTGGCTGCAGGAAGGGATGGATATAAGCCCCCAAATCCCCTCATACTCTCAGACTGTGGCAGACCCCATGGTCCTGTGAGAAATTTAAGACTCTCCTGCAAATTGGGTTCAGCCTTCCCCCTTGGCCAGGGGTTTCCTGGGCCCCAACTCTGGCTCTGGGGTGGCCACCCTGCCCCACGCTCCTGGCTCCTGTTTGTGCACAGGAGCACATCCAGCAGCCCTTTCTAGAGCATCCTGTGTGTGGACAGGACAGAGCTTGCCTGTCCCTCAACCCATCGGTACTGACCTCCCTTCGAGCAAGCCACCGCCTGACCCATCCCTTTGTCTTCTCCTTTCACTCCAGCTTCTTCTGCATTGACCTGCACGTACACAACCTGGCTCTAGCCACGCAGTCCTTTCTTCCTCCATTCCCTCTGCCACCACTGCTCAACACACCCCATCTCCAGCATCTCCGCAGCCCCTCAAGCTCCCGTTACATAGAGCGGGAGCAGCAGGATCGATCCTGTCGCTTTCACCCAACGGGATGGCCCCTCTGTTCAGTTCCCCTCTGGGGACGCTCCATTTATAGAGTCAGCTGCCTGGAAAGTGCCGAGCTAGGAGGTTTTGCTTCCACCCCTGAGCTTCTTACCCGCTCCTCACTGCCAAGGAATGGCCCACGGACCAGATGGTTGGCATTTTACTACTAGGGCAGAGGCTGAGGTCACAGGTTGTGAATGTAGAACTGTATTGTCTCCCACATTCCCTTAATCTAGCCCAGCCCCATGGAGAATCTGGGGTGTGGAGAACTATATAAAGGAAGAGGACCCCTGCCCTTCATCACACAGTTGATGAATTAAGCCCTCAACTCTCTCCAGTGATTAATTCAAATTAATTCTTTCCTCCTTCACGGGGTATTTTATTCTCATCTGGGGGTTTGAAAACATTAAAATCTCTGGAATTTATGTGCTAAATAAGAATGAAAAGAAGAGGACAAGGTGGTTAAAGAGGGTGTGTGTGCGCGTGTGCGTGTGTTTAGAATCAATCATTTCTAGACCAATGTTTGCCCATTGCGTTCCCTTGCAATTGGGTGTCAGCTTGGGTCACTCGCTGCACCATGCCACTTCCCTGACGGTCCATTTCCCTTTCAAAGTGGCCATATATCCAAGCCCATGCCAGTGTTTTAGATTTCACTGAGTTTCTGTGTTGATCCATATGGGAAATTTGGGCCCTAAAACAGCCACACTCAATTTAGGGTGGAATAATTAGCCAAAGCATGGATAGAATTTGCTGGGTCAATCACGCATTGCTGGAGAGAGCACCTCCTCCCTTGAAATTCCTGACATCTGTGCCAGCCTCCCTGTATTTCTTCCTCCTGTTGACTCTCCATCTCTTTTGATCTTTCTTCTTCTCCCTCTCACAGCTTCTCTGTAAAATGTATATGGAAGATGCCATACGAAATAAAGATGTGCTGTATGGCAGGAAAGATGACCCTCGCTACGGGAACAAGAGAGTAGAATGGGAGAGGGACTCATTTACTTATGCATATTATAATGAAAAGGAAACCAAGTAATTGCAGTTTTCTTTGTGTTAATTCTTGCAGTTTAAAATGTTTTGTAAATAGGTTAATTAATGCAAAATGGTCTTCAAGTCACTGTTTGCAGAGGACTCTGACTAGCGTAACTAGTCCCCACAGCGGAGAAGAGACTGGAGAGGTTTAGATGGAATCCGAATAATTAGCTATTCTAGGGATTTTTCATCTTCAAAGCCCTAGGAAAACATTAATGCACAGTTCTATGCTGAAGAGTGTCTACATAGACATGACATCTCCTTACTCAACGGACCTGCTCCCTGGGGATAGAACTGCTGATATAAAGAACAAAAATAAGTTTTTACTTTCCTCCCCCCGCCATTACCCCTGCAGAGCCAGCATAGCTAAGGGTTCAGTTCGTATTTGTGCATCATCACAAGAGCTACTTACTAAATTCCCATCCGCTACACCCGTGCCCCGCCATTGAAGGCTATCAGATTGCACAAGATTCACTGAGGGCATCACTTGGCAAGGGACTTATTTTTATTGGTGATGATGCATGAGAAGAAAAGAGCTCAGCTTGACTCTCAGATTCCAGGCTGAGTTTGCAGGACTGCCAGTTAAAATAAAATAATAATAAATAATAATAATGTTTTACTTGTGAACTGGCCATATGTGATCTGAGTCACAGAGACAAAACATGGAACCCCATGATGCCAGTTTTACAGAGTCACTCTCAAAGCAAATTGCTCTTTAATGGCACAGAAGAAGCCAGGAAAGTAGCAAGCTTCTGCAACAAATAGCCCTCATGCTGTCGAGCTTAATGTTCTGGAATTGTTCCTACAATGTGGGGGAAGGGGAAAAGGAAAGACTGTTGGGGATTTTAAAAGGGCATGGTCAAAATAAAAATGATAGATATGATAAATAAAAATTCCCTTACCTTTTTTTTAAAATAAACCAAAACCAACATCTTAAATGAGTTAAACAACTTAACATCTGTGCTGATTGGTCCCAAAGAAATGCCCAATCAATCAATCATTTACTTTGCACCATGTATCCTGTTTGCTTACTTTTTGCCCTGTAGGCAGTTTGGGCAGAGGAACGAGGCTGGTCAGTTCCACTTCATGGAGTTTATATCCATCCACTTCAGCTGGTGCTTGACACTGGAAGGGGATTTCCTGAAGGGAAAATGCCTGCTAAAAAGATGGGGTCTTTAAGAGTTCTAAGAACACGCGATGATTGTTCGTATGCACTCTCAGCAAGACATAATAAGGGGCTCACTCTCGAAAGGCCCAAGAGAGTCTAGGACAGAGCTACAGGGACAGATAATGTGCAGGTAGATACAGCACGGAGACTCTACTTCAAACATTTAGCAGAATAGGTGAGTCAGGAGGTTTTATTTCTTGTTTTTAAAATGGCAGGAGGATTTGGTGTAAGTTAAATGGGAGGCTCTTCCAGGTACAAATGAGACAGCAGATGGAGCTGTGACGAAGTGAGAGAGAGAGAGAGAACACCCCCAGAAAGAAGAAAAAAGAATTATACTCTCTTTTTACCTCAGCCCCAAACTTTTCAACAAACTCTCTACCGAAAACAATTTCCTCTCAGCCAAGCCGGATGCACTGAGATATCAACAGAGCCCCCCACGCTCTTAAAACAGCAGCCCAGAAGGGATCCCATTCAATCCTGGATCCATGGAGCAGCAGCATAAGCAGATATGACAGCCCATCCAATATGTTGAGTGCACACTGGAAGCCACTGCCCCTTCCTCACAGAGCACTGCTGTACCTCTCCCTCCACCGACACAAGCAGGAGGATCCTAGGGGCCCTAGTGGACTTGCTTGTGAACGTTAGCAGCAATCACAGTTCAAACAGCCCCCTGCCCCCTGAAATTCCATTACCGAAGCATCGTCAAGGGAAAGTGGCCTGGAGACGCCTGGACTGAAAAGCAGCGCTGTGATGAGGTAAGCTTCTCTCCCCTCCCTCCCTCCCCCTCCCGCCCCCCCAGGGATGCAGCTGTCAACATCTGTAAGACAGAATTCCTGAGACTTAACTCTCGGCACAGAGGAGAATTCCTCAAATTAGTTCTTCATTCCAGAGTGCCAGATAGCTCCTAATCAGGGTACCACACAGCGGGAGGAGCCAAGAGGTCTGGCTAGCAGGTGCGGGAGAGAAAAAGAAAGAAGTGGTCATAACTTGCACATCTTTAGCACTTTCCATCCAAGGAGATCAAGGCATCTCCCAGACAGTAATGAATTACGGTTCATATCCTTCCTGGGAAGGAGGTGCAGAGTTTACCCCCATTTTACAGGGTTCAGAGAGGTGAAGTTACTTGCCCTAAATCATACAGAAAGTCGGAGGCATAGCTGGGAACAGAACTTAGGCATTCGGACTCCAAAGCCCCTTGTTGATGAGATGGTGTGACTGACGGAAGAGAGAAAAAGATGGGGGTGGGGAAAGAGGCTGTCAGATAGAGAAGGGACGGGGAGAGAATTCAGTAGAGGGTCAGAGCTTGGAGGGGAAAAGGAACACCGGAAGTCAGCCTAACATTTGAAAGCCATTCTGGCCTCCAGCTGCTCCTCTGCACCATCCACAACCAAGCTGGCCTCCTCTTGAACAGCTGATGCACAAGGACAGCCCCAGGAAACAGGGACCCTATTTATCAGAGCACGCGGCAGGCCAAGATTATTTACATTGGACAGAGGGGTTCCTCTGCCCAGGCCACATAAATCAGCCAGGCTACAGGAGATTTCAATCCCATTTCCAAAAGATTAGTGCTTTCCCACCCAGGGAGTTAGGAAATCCTGGGACAGAGCACAGTGCTTCAGGGAAACTACGGCACTGAAAGATTGGGAAGGAAGAGATGGTGTGTGTGGGGGAATTCATCACTGCCTGGCACGCACTCTGCATCCCGATCAAGGCATATCGTGGAAACTAAGGCTTCTTGACACAACAGAGCCAGGAGAGATGGACGACTAAAGCCGTGGGAGCCTCCCTGATTTCGTAAAACAACCCTCTCCTCAACACTGTCCCATTACCTAGAGCCCTAATAGGATGCATGAATCTAACGGCCAAGCAGGATTAGCGTGGGAACGCAGCCCAGACAGGAGAGAACAGCGGGTCAGGGCCCTCCCCGGCGAACCCAATTCTCTAACTGGAAGCCATGGAAGACAACGTTCCCTTAGAGCACGGCTTCTAGTGGTGACAATGTTAGTGCTTGGGGTGTAGCTCAAAGCCTCAGGCTGACAAAGAAGCACTTGCCCAAGATCACTGCCTCCTGTACAGCCCCAGGAGCGGGACAACCCCGGGCTGAGGGGATACAACACAGCTGGTCTTGTACCAGAATGGATCCCAAATCGACAGTTGGAGATGTCACTGTCACTTACGGAGTGCTGGGTGCTTTGCAGAGATGGCGGTGCCATCCCTGCCCTGAGACGTGTAGGTGCTATGCCAGGGACTGAGCACAAGCTCAGTCACACACCTATGGAGAGGGACGGCTGCTTTTCAAGGCTTTGTGGAAGAACAGGGAAGGGCCTGAAGCACCAAGTTCTGACCTGGAGCCATCACGTCCCCCAGCTTGGAGGTCTTGGCACCAGCCCGGCTCTGGTTCTCAGGAGGGACCTGAAGACAGAGTCAACACTAAATAGCAGCTCAGGGAAGAGAGGCCTTGATACCAGTTCCTGGGCAGGAAGTTTTGTTGTCACATCCTTTCATTCAAAGGGTTTAACTGGAAACAGTAGAGGAGAGGGGGAGGGGGCAGATTCCCACTCTCCAGAGGTTTGTGCCCCAAACCTGGCCTGGGGCCTCTACTGTAGGGACTGGGTAACAAGGGGTGGAGAACGGGACATTGCCTAAAATCTCCACATCTTTAAACTTTCTCCCTGCGAGAGGCCTGAGACACACAAACAGGACATGGGCACATCCAAGGAGCCTTCTGCACTTGCTATTACAGAGGCAGAGTTTACAGCCACAACTGAGGTACTGAATTTGGGAAATGCACCCCATCCCACCAAAGCATTGTGCAGTGCTCGGTGTCTGAGGGCAAGCAAACCAGCTGTGGGTTTGTGCAGTGGACACACCACCCCCACCTCTCACCCGTCCCCCCACACCTGTCTCCCATGCCCCCTCCAATACCGCTCTCCTCCCTCCCACCCCACCCATACACACCCCTTCCTTCATTCGCCTCACCCAGTTCTCTGCCTGTCTCCCTCACCATCAGCCTGTTTATACTCGTCACAAGCTTGAGGCTCTGAGGAGAAACCCCAAGGCCCAGACTCTGACTTCCCCTCCCGTCTCTGGGGTCCTTATCAGTGCCTGGTCCCACCTCTCCTTTGGCCCATTTCCCCATCGCGCTGAGAGATGCAGGGGCCAGTTCCCACAGCAGTATTTTGGAGTGTGGTGGCGGGAGCCACAGCGTGGAGTTCTCATGCAGAGCGCTCTCTCACAGCCAGCTATTTGGGAGGTGTGGCACTGGCCTATGAGACCACAGAACTGGGCAGGCCCCTCGCTGGGAAACATCTGCCGAGCTTGTGGGCTACATGCTCTAATGAGCATCCTGCAGTGCCCCTGTGATGTGGTTGCCTGACCTTTCCAAGGGACCTCATGGCCCTCAGTTGCCTGCCTTTGGTTCCCCCAAGCTCGTCATCCAGGGCTGAAAACCCTCCAGGCCAGACTCTCTCTCATGCCGTTTGGCTCCCATCTCCAGCAGAGAACAGGCTCAAGTCCAGGAAAGAAAGCCAGGACAAGAGCCAGTGGGAATCCCAGAGCTGTCGACTCACCCACCGCTGGGGGGAGACACCTGAAAATTCACTACTCCCCACAGACCTTCCCAAATGCGTTGAGAGGACAAGCGGGACCTGTGCTCCAGCCCTCATGCCAAGAGCACCTGAGGGTGAAATGGAGCAGAGAAAGGGCCAATGGAGGTTAGTAATGGATGAGAGAAAGACACGGGGAGAGTCTGAGATAGAATCCGCCCTGTGACAATTGAGATGGATTTTGTGCTGAATTTCACCTGATGCTCAGGGGAACCCCCTCCCTCCCACCAAGGAAACCACTTGCTACAGAGGCACAGGACAGCACCAGAATTTGCCCATCCCCATCGGTTATTTATACCCATTTTCCTTTGGGGTCACCTTTTGGCCAGGTCACAAGTTCCCTGTGTGCCCCTGAAATCCCAACTCCCCTGCCAGGTCCAGGCTTCCCCCAGTTTCTTTCCCCAGGACTCTACTCTGAAACAAGATTTTCCTTTGCTCTGCTCTAGCTCTGAATCTGTCACAGCTGCTGATCCTCGTGTGCCTGCCTTGCCCGGGCAAGACAAGCACTTAGGGGAAGCCAGTAAGCACCCCAATCTCATTTATTGCACAGAGGCAGCCAGAAAGAGAGCTCCAGCCAATAGATATCAAATTTTCGGGCCCACATGCCCATCGAAATGGTGCCCTTTTGAAAGGGAACTCAGCTTTGGCTTGGATTTTCTCAAAGACTTTAAGGTGAGATGAGACCATTGTGATCAGCTAGTCCAGTGGTTTTCAACCTGTGGTCGGCAGACTCCTGGGGGTCCGCAGACTACGTCTGAGATTTCCAAAGGGGTCCGGGCCTCCATTCGAAATTTTTTAGGGGTCCGCAAATGAAACAAGATTGAAAACAACTGATGTAGTCTGACTCCCTGCACATCATAGGCCACAAAACCTCACCCACCCACTCCTGTAATAGGGCCATAACCTCTGTCTCAATTACTGAAGTCCTCAGACCTTGATTTAAAGACTTCAAGTTACAGAGAATCCACTATTTACTCTAGTTCAAACCAGCAAGTGACCGTGCCTCATGCTGCAGAGGAAGGCGAAAACCTGCTCAGGGCTCTGCCAATGTGATCTGGGAGAAAATCCTTTCCTGACACCAAAATGGCCATCAGTTAGATCGGGGTGGGCAAACTACGGCCCACTGGCCATGTCTGGCCCGTCAGCCATTTTAATCCGGTCCTCAAGCTCCTGCCGAACAGCGGGGTCTGGGGCTTCCCCCGCTCCAACTGGGGAGCGGGGTTGGGGGCTTGCCCCGCTCCGCACAGCTCCTGGAAGCAGCGGCATGTCCTCTCTCCAGCTCCTACGCATAGGGGCAGCCAGGGGGCTCCGTATGCTGCCCCCATCCCAAGTGCCACCCCTGCAGCTCCCACTGGTCAGGAACTGCAGCCAATGGGAGCTGCAGGGGTGGCGCCTGTGGACGGGACAATGCGCAGAGCTGCCTGGCTGGTGCTGCGCATCTGCATAGGAGCTGGAGAGGGGACATGCTGCTGCTTCCGGGAGCTGCTTGAGATAAGCACTGCCCGGAGCCTGCACCCCTGATCTCCTCCCGCACCCCGCCCTCCGAACCCTTCAGTCCCAGACCAGAGCACTCTCCTGCACCCCCAACCCCTCATCCCCAGCCCCCCCACCCAGCTGGAGCCCTCACCCTGCTCCTCCGCACTCCAACCCCCTGCCCCAGCCCAGAGCTGCCTCTCGCACCCTGAACTCCTCATTTCTGGCCCCACCCCAGAGCCTGCACCCCCAGATGGAGCCCTCACCCGCTCCCACCCCAACCCCCAATTTTGTGAGCATTCACGGCCCGCCATACAATTTCCATACCCAGATGTGGCCCTCAGGCCAAAAAGTTTGCCCACCCCTCGTTTAGATCCTGAGCATGTGGGCAAGACCTATCAGCCAGACACCTGGGAAATAATTCTCTGTACTAACTCAGAGCCCTCCCCATCTAGTATCCAATCACCAGCTGTTGGAGATATTTGATAATAGCAGTCGTGGATGGGCCATATGCCGTTGTAGACAATCTCATCATATCACACACACCCACACCCATAAATTCACCAAGATCAATCTTAGAACAAGTTAGGTTTTGTGTCCCTATTACTCCCCTTGGAAGACCGTTCCAGAACATCACTCCTCTGATGGTTTGACCATCTAATTTCAAGGCTAAACTAGTTTTTGGCTAGTTCATATCCGTTTGTTTTTATGCCAACATTGGCCATTCACTTAAATAACTCCTCTCCCACCCTGGTGTTTATTCCTCTGATGTATTTACAGAGAGCAATCATATCTCCCCTAGCATTCTTTTTCCTCTGATCATCCTAGTAGCTCTTCACTGCACTTATTCCAGTTTGAATTCATCTTTCTTAAACATGGGAGATCGGAGTTGCATACACTATTCCAGGTGAGGTCTCACCAGTGCATTGTACAGTGGTAATAGCACTTCCTTATTTCTACTGGAAATACCTCGCCTGATGCATCCTAGAATTGCATTAAATCTTTTCCATGGCCGCATCACATTGGCGGCTCATAGTCACCCTGTAATCGACCAATACACCATGTCTTTCTCCTCTTCTGTCATTCCAACTGATAAATCCCCAACTTATAGCAAAAATTCTTGTTGCTAGTCCCTAAATGCCTGACCTAGCACTTTGCACTATTAAATTTCATCCTATTTCTATTACTCCAGTTTCCAAGGTCATCCAAAACTTCTTATATGATATTCCAGTTCTCCTCCATATTGGCAATACCTCCCAACTAGGTCTCATCCACTGTCCCACTTTTTGTGCTAAGGTCATTGATGAAAATGTTAAACAATACTGGTGCCAAGACCCATTCTTGACGAACTCCACTAGTAACTTCCCTCCAGCCTGACAGTTCACCTTTCAGCATGAGCTGTTGTA
Source organism: Chelonia mydas (assembly GCF_015237465.2). Lineage (NCBI taxonomy): Eukaryota > Metazoa > Chordata > Testudines > Cheloniidae > Chelonia > Chelonia mydas. The sequence goes on from NC_051254.2 coordinate 14,951,750, forward strand.
ATAGTCTATTTAACCAGTTCCTCACCCACTTTTCAAACCTTGTATTAATCCCCATTTTCTGCACTGCAACTAATAAATTCCCATGTGGAACTGTATCTACTGCATTTCCTTTGTCTGGAAAATCAGTTTTCTCAAAGAGAGAGATCAGGCTAGTTTGGCACGATCTACCTTTAGCAAAACCATGTTGTATTTTATCTCAATTACCATTTACTTCTAGGTCTTTAATTATTCTCTTTCAAAATTTGTTCTAAGACCTTTTGAGGTCAAACTAATGGGCTTATAGTTTCCCAGATCACGTTTTTTTCCTTTCTTACATATATGTATATGTATGACCCCCACGTTTACAGAGTCTTTAAAAATTATTGCTATTGGGCTTGCAATGTCAGGTACCAGCTCCTTTAATATTCTTGGATGGAGATTATCCGTGCCCCCTCCTTTGGTCCCATTAAGCTTTTTGAGTTTGGCTCCCATGTCGGATGTGGTAATTTCTACTTCCATATCCTTGTTCTCATTAGCCACCCTGCCACTGCCCCCAAGCTCCTAATTATCCTTATTAAAACCTGGGGGAAAGTTTTCATTTAGGTATTGAAGCATACCTAGAGAATCTTTAATCTCCATCCTGTCCCCAGTGCTCAGCAGTCCCACTTCTTCTTTCCTTGTTTTCTTTTCACTTATGACTAACAAACCTTTTACTATTGGTTTTAATTTTTTTTTGCCAGGTCCAACTCTGCTTGGCTTTTGGCAGTTCTCACTTCTTCCTTACACACTTCCTGACAGCCAAGAGGTAGCTTTCTTTGCTGATCCATCTCTTCTTGCCCTTCTGCTTTCTCTTAATAACCTCTTTGACATGCTTGTTCATCCAGTTTGGTCTGCAACCCTTTCCTACAAATTTTGTCCCCTTGCTTGAGAAGCAGACTCCAGATAGTTTCTGCACTTTTGACAAATTAATTCCAAACCTCCTCCACATTCAGATCCTTGGGTTCTTCAGTTCAGGCAACTTCCCTAACTAATTCCCTTGATTATTTTATTTTATTTATTTTTTAAATTTACCCTTTTGAAATCACTCACGCTTGCATTGGCCTTTTGGGCCCCCTTCCACTGGCTGAATTTCAGACTCCCCCTCCCTCCTGTCTCCCCTAGAGGGACAGAGCAGACAGCTGAGACCGAAATTCTGCAGATACAGGATAGTCACTGGCTGGTTGCAGGAAGGAGGGGGAAGATGACTACCAACGCTCAGGCATAATTACCATGATAGGCCCAATCCTGCAGATTGCTGGCTGTCCTCAACAACCAAGTCACTGCCCTTCCCTGTGCCTGAATTTTCCCACCCGAAAGGGGAGATAACAAGACTCCTCCCTTCCAGGGGTGCTGTGGCACTCTGTTAGCTGATGTTTACAGGGTGCTTTGGAGCTGCCACACCTAGCTATCTGAGGTTTCCCAAAGGCACTGACTGTCTGTTGTCTCAGGACCATCAGCAAGGCAGTAGGAACGAGCAGGTCTAGGGCTGCAGATTGCTGAAGGGGCAGGGCAGGCACCTCACCTGTGTTCGTGGCAGGCGTGCCAGCATGAACTTTTATTTACCTCCCTCTGGGTGCTTGGCCCCTGGTGCTGGTGCCAAAGACAGGCGTGTCCTCAGCTAGCACTCGTGGCGTGGGCGTGACAGACAGCCCGTCAGTTGGTGCTGTATGGGCACGCTCAGGGGAGTGAGTCACGCTCCACTCCCGCCACCTGCCCCTAAAAGTTAACCTTTCACTGCCCACTCCAGCTCTCTTGGGGTCACTGGCAGTTCCTCAGGTCTTAAAGGAGACATTTGCTAGCTATTTCTGAAAGGTGGGAATATGAAGGCTTTACACACAGACACACATCCTCTATCCCTCTCTGCTGGAACATCTGATTTCGGACTTCGAACTGTGTAGAACTGAACTATTTCAAAGTGCATTTGCAAAGGCTCTGAAATCACGTTCGGCTGCCCCACCCATCAGCCTGTTGTTGATGCCAAACCAACCTCTCTCTTTTTTGTTCACTGGATCTTGATGCCCTTTCCCCCATTGCATTCTGGGCAAAATACTGCCTTTTGCCAGGTCCGGCATGGGCTTTAGTGAAAGCTAGACATGGCCTCAAAGGGACAGAAGGCTCTGCAGTTTGGAAACAGTACATTTCTGTGACTGGCATCACAGCCACAGGATCCAAAAATGAAGCATCGCCCCAACTCCCGTTCCATTGTGCCCTAAGGGAGCATGGGTGTGCCTTCCAGATGTTATAAAACTATCAACTACTTTGCTGCCTGACCAACAAGATCTGGAGAGGGGAGAGGAGCTCAGATTAGCAAGGGGGGAGACATTCCAAACAGAGCTGAGCAGGGAAACTGTACGGACAAAGGGAGTTTCACTGAGTTTGCCTAGCGTAACAGACAGAAATGGTTTGGACAACACCAATGGCTCATTCCCCAGCCAGCAGTCACTGTGGAGTAACTGGGCAGAATGTTAATTCCTACTTTTGAACCAATATCCATCAGGGAAAGACGACCACAGAGTGGCTCATAAATGTTTAACTTCAGGTAGTGAATAACACAGCACACGCGCCCTTGGAAATGAGACCCTTCAGTGAGCCCTCCCCTCTGCCACATACAAGTGCTGACAAAACAGTCCCTGCTACATCTGAAAAAGGGGGCTCGTCTAGTGCATCCTCTGCCTCCAGCAAATACATCCCATGAAACGTGCTCCTCCATTCGATGAAGTAAAGTAAGTGTGGATGCTCTACTTTGCAGGGAAGGAGAGCTAATAACTGATGACATCAAGAAGGTTGAGTTGTTCAATTCCTACTTTGCTATAGGCATCACTAAAAAGGGTTAATGGTGACCAGATACTCAACACAATTAATATTAACAACAAGGGGGAAGGAATGCAAGCCAAAATAGAGAAAGAGCAGGATAAAGAATACTGAGATAAATTAAATGTATTCAAGTCTGCAGGGCCTGACGAAATTTGTGCTAGGGTACTTAAGGAACTAGCTGAAGCAATCTTGGAATAGTTAGCAATTGTTTTTGAGGACTACTGGAGGACAGGAGTGGTCCCAGAGGACTGGAGAAGGGCAAACATAGGGGGAACAAAGGAGACCAGAGGAATTAGAGACCAGTCAACCTAACTGTGATACCTGGAAATATATTGGAACGAAAATTATTAACCCATCAATTTGTAGGCACCTGAAGGATAATAGGGTTATAAGGAATAGCCAGCCCAGATTTGTCAAGAACAAAATCATACCAAACCAACCTAATTTCCTTCTTTGATAGGGTTACTGGCCTAGTGGATGGGGGGAAGCAGTAGTCATGATATAGCTTGATTTTAGTAAGGCCTTTGACACAGTCCCACATGACATTCTCATAAGCAAACTAGGAAAATGTGGTCTAGACAATACTTTTCTAAGGTGGGTGCACAACTGCTTGAAAGACCATACGCAAAGAGTAGTGATCAATGGCTTATTGTCAAACTAGAAAGGTATATCTAGTGGGGCCCCACAGCGGCTAGTCCTGGGTCTGATACTACTCAATATTTTCATTAATGACTTGGATTATGGAGTGGAGAGTATGCTTATAAAATTTGCAGATGACACTGGGTTGCAAGCACTTTGGAGGGCGGGATTATAATTCAACATGACCTTGAGAAATTGGAGAATTGGTTTGAAATCAACACAAGGAAATTCAATAAAGACAAGTGCAAAGTACTACACTTAGAAGGGAAAAAAATCAAATGTACAGCTACAAAATGAGGAATAACTGGCTAGGTGGTAGCACTGCTAAAAAGGATCTGGGGGATATAGTGGATCACATATTGAATAGGAGTCAACAATGTGATGCAGTTGAGAAAAAAGCTAATATTCTGGGGTGTATTCACAGGAGCGTTGTATGTAAGACAAAGGAGGTAACTGTCCTGCTCTACTCACCACTAGAGAGGCCTCAGATGGAGTACTGTGTCCAGTTCTGGATGCCACACTTTACGAAAAATGTGGAAAAACTGGAGAGAGTTCAGAGGAGAGCAATACAAATGATAAAAGGGTTAGAAAACCTAATTTACGAGGAAAGGTTAAAAAAAATTGGGCATGTTTGAGAAAAGACGACTGAGGGGGAAGCTGATAAGTCTTCAAATATGTTAAGGGCTGTTATAAAGAGGACAGTAGTCAATTGCTCTCCAGATCCACTGAAGGTAGGACAAGAAACAGCAAGGGAGATTTGGGTTAGATATTAGGAAAAACTTTCTAAGTATAATGATAGTTGGACTCTGAAATAGGTTTCCAAGGGTGGCTGTGGAATCCCCATTACAGGAGGTTTTTAAGAATGCTTGGACAAACACCTGTCAGACATGGTCTAAGGTTTATTTGGTCCTGCCACAGGTCAGGGGGCTGCACTTGATGACCTCTCAAGGTCTCTTCCAGCCCAACAATTATGTGATTCTATGACTGCGGACCCTCCCTCACCATGAGTTCCATGAGGTTCACAGTGAAAAAACATGCTCTCCAGCAGCAAGAAGCCCACCTGCATACCAGGTACACCCTGGAAAGCACACCGTTACAGAACAATCCTGTCATATGAGTCCATGACATGGCACCTGTCCCTCTCCCTCCGTCCTAGGACACAGGGTCCCTTAGTGCAGGACACTCCAGGCATCCCAGCACTTGGTACACAAGCATCTCCAGCACAGCTTGTCCCTGTTATTCCTTAGTTGTCCCCCATTCTCATTTGGTTCGCAGATCCAGTGGTCCCTCCCGCTAGGCTGGGGGAGGGGCCTGTAGAAGTGGGCAGGCTTGTACCTGCCCTCCTCCCAGGATTTCCAATAAGGCCTCACTACAGTGGGATAGTAATGATTTGTCCAAGGATTTCTGGGTATTAGGGGGTCCAAAAATAAATAAATAAAATAAATAAATAAAAATCTCCAGCACAGCTCTTTAGTTGCTGGGCCACAATCCTGTTGCAATGGTAGTTATGAAACGGTTAAAAAGGTGGTGAGGGAAAGAACATGTGCTCTTAGTCTGAGAGTACAAACTACCTGTGCACACGCTCTGGGAAAACAAACAGGGGGAGGCTGCTGATAAGCCAATAAACTGGCTGTATGCACTAATCATCTTCGATCAGGCAGAAAGACAGCTGCTGGCACTACTTCAGCTACGTGCAGCTTGCCCTGTGGGCAGCCAGCTTAACCCTACCATGCATCGCCTAGCCCGCCTACCTGCGTGGAACAACCCCAGAGGAGAAGTCGTGCCTTGCTTTGGCCTTGGGGCTGGCAGTGACCTCCCTGGCAATATCAGTAATTACTCTATTTGTTTAGATTACAGGGATCATCTAAGGGTACATTTGCACTGCACGGGAAGGTGTGATTGTAGCACGAACAGGCACACCCAATCTAGTTTTAATCTAGCTAGCACAAGTAACAACAGTAGCGTAGACGTGGTGGCACACTGGCAGGCTTGTATTCCACCTGCTAGCCCATGCTGCCATGCCTATGCTATTATTCTTACCCTGGCTAGTTAGATTAAAGCTAGCATGGGTGTTCTTACCTTCACTTACAATGTAGGCAACCCCAAGTGGTTTTCATTCACCCAGTCCCCTTCTGTAAGAACAATCCATTACATATCTGTAGCATCTTCCATCCCAAAGCGCTTTATAGACTATGCTGCATGTATCTAGTGTCTTCCACCTGAGGACCTCAGGGCACTTTAACAGCTACGCTTCACAGTTCCCCTATGGGTTAGTTAAAGATTATCCCCATTTGATTAATGGGGGAAAACCTCAGATACAAAGAAATGAAGTAACTTGACCAAGACTGCACAGTGAGTCAGTGACAGAGCTGGGAACAAGGATCCAGGTCTCCCAATCCCAGTCGTCTGCTCTAGTTACTAGACTGCACCCCATGTCATTTCAATGATGACTGAAATGCAGCTGCCTCTGGGGAGGAATGTGGCAGCCATTCTATGCCAGTAATGCAACAACTTTTAGGAAAGCCAAGGGAGGAATAACTTCCCCAGAGTGAATTTAGGTGCAATTAGCCAAACTGGAAGCTAGCCAGGACCCCAGGATTAGCACCCGTAGTCTTGTGAAAATGCCATGGGATCCTTACTAACCACAAGGGGCCAGTCCCTTGGTTTGTGGTCTCATCTGTACCATCCACACCTACAAATGTGTTCCCCACAAACCCAACTGCTAAGCTCCTGATGAGTGGGTCTAATCAGGTGCAGAGCCAGTGCCAGCTGCCACACTACACAGCTTGTCCACTGGTTAACTGGATCAGACATTTCTGAGAGGTTGGCTCAAGATCATGGTAGTGACCTCTAGGGAAACAGAACGGTCTCAAGGGCACAGAGTGGCACAGACAAGGAAAGCACATGTGGCGAGACTGGTCTGAGCAGTGCATGAGGCAGGGTCTCAGCATCCCATTGGACAAGGACAAGGACACTGACTGAAAACCAATAAGGAATCTGATGCATGAGAGACCACAAGAGACTCACCCAGCCCACAGCCAGCAATTGAACCTCCATTTCATCACAAGCCATCTCCTCCCAGATTATTCTCACTGTGCCAGAGTCTGGGAGCTCTGCACACGGGATGCCCTGCAGACAACACAGCAGCCTTCCCATCTACTGCTGTGTCTGAGCAGGATCAGAGAACCACATGCTTTAGGTGCCCACAAGCGACTCAGAGCCAGTCACACACAAGCCCAGCTCCTGATCTCAGTTACGCTCGTGTAAGTCTGGAGTCACCCCATTCAGGTCAAACATTCTGGACTGACACCAACAATCTAAATCTAGCTGCTGCTTCCTCCGTATAACATTTCCAAGCTCTGCCCTTTTCCGCCCATAAAGGCTGCCAAAGTTCTTGTCCAAGTCCTTGTCATCTTGCACCTTGAATCTCATACAACTGCTCCAATGCTGCTCCCCTCACGGTCATTCAAAATACTGCAACTACACTAGTCTTCCTGGCTTATATTCCTGACTCTTGGCGCCCCTTCACCTCCCTCCACTGCATCAGACACAAGGTCCTTGTCTGTACCTCTATGGCTCTTCATGATTTAATCCTGCCTTGCCTATTGAGTCAAGTAGCTTATGACAAGGTGGATCCTGTCCTTGCTCTGTCAATGCTTCTGCCTTTGATCCCTTGAGTGTCAGATTCTCCTACGAGCACCACTGTGTTTTCACACGTGCTGCCCCTTACACCCGGGAAGCACTTCCAACCAAGCTCCAAAACCAATACCTTTGTCCTCTTTACAATTCACCTTTCCTATGATGCCCAAAAAAAGCTGTTGTCTGATACCGGTTAGGCTGGTGGTCAGCTCAAACCACTGATTTCCACATAACATGCCTCCTTTACTGTTCCCTGCCCCGTCCGTCTCTTTCATCCACCTGTTACAATCTAGAATGACAAGACATGAATTGTCTGGGGCAGGGACTGTAATGGTTTTGTTTGTTTGTACAGCACCTAACACAGTGGGGGAATCCATCTTGGGAAGGGAATCTATTACAGTAGCACCTAATCTGTCCTAGGAAGGACTTACCACATGGCCAGTCTGTGTTAAGATGCGTGGCAGCAGAGCGTGGGATCAGTGCACTGCATCCCAGGGATGAATAGGGGAAGGGGGTTGTGAGGCTGAAGACATTTGCCTTCCCCCTTTGGCTGGCCCTGAATTGGAGTGGAGGGGACGATTTGCAGTGCATATATGCACTGAGCCTTCCCAGTCTGGGGAAGAGGGGTATGCATGCAGAACTCAGGACCCTAGGCAGCAGGGACAACAGAATGATCTGGGAGATTTTTTTCCCCCTTTAGCTTTTACAGGAAAACCAGTCAAATAGAATCCATTTTTAAAAGAAATTAGAAACAACAGGCAGATGCTGAAGGGCTGTTCCATGCTATTCTGCCTCCATCAGCACCTTCTGGAAAGTCAGATAAAGATGGGGGCAGGAAACAGTGGGAGGAGAGGATTGATTTGCAATGCAATATCTTGATTACTAAGCCAAAATGTTGGGCAACTCCAGCACTGGCAAAAATGCACTGAGGCATGGCTTCTGCACCCTTCCTTGCCTGATCCCAATAGGAATCAAGGTGCCACCACACAGAACTCTCCAAAGCAGAGCAGGAAAACAAACACATGGCTCATTAAATACCAACACCCAACAGAACAATGAAAGGAAAGCAAACGTGGAAAGCCCTGTCCCCATCCACACGGCTGAGAACGTGCAGCTCTTGCTTCTCGACCTGGCATGGCTGCACTGAGACAGTAGTTGCTAAGGAAAGAGCACAGAGAACCAGCTCCTCCAAGGGAAGAGGATGCAGAAGGCGGGGTTGGTAATGGACAGAGGGCAGGGACTTGGACAGAACTGTACCATGGAATGTAGAGCCATTGCACAAATGGATTTGCCAAGGGTTATTTCATTACAAAAATCTCTTATCTCCATCCTGTCATGCCCACAAAACCCCTCTGCCTGGATTTTGGTCCCCACGTCCACAAACCATGTCCAGCGTTAGCCCCACTGCCCATTATGGCCTGGTCTACACTGGCTAGGGAAACCATGCTAGCACCTTCCCAGCAAAGCATGTTCAAGCACCATTCTCACTAGAAAGGGGACAATATGATTTCCTTACCCAGAGCAGATGGGCGACCTGATACTTTATTCTTCTTACCTGGCCTGGCTATTGAATATGGGGCATGGAGTTTGACCAAAAAGGAGTTGCAACGTTTTCAGTGAAACATGCTGATCGACACTGGCTGGATTTCTCTCTCTCCACCCTGACCCTTCCCACCCAGTCCATAAATTCAGAATGGAAGCTCTTGTTCTAAGCCTCAAACAATCTCTCAAGCTGCAGTCTGTCCGTGCAGCCATCCCTGGACTCAGCACTGTGCGTGTGTTAGAGATCCATTAGACACTGGGCAAGCCGACAGAAGGGTGCATTATAGGGAGCATAACGCACCCTCACATAAGCTGTCAGCAGGATGGACCAATGGTCCGATCCAGCAGCACAGTGGGCCAGATGCCCAACTAGACAGACTAGGGAGCATCCCTTATTAAGTCTATACAGCAAGATTTACACCCCCACAAGGGCTCCTCTACTTGCATGAGGTGGCTAGAGTCATGACTTAATTGCCAGTCAGGCTCTGGGAGTCAGCTGGGTTGGAGTGGAAGACTCCTCCTCTACAGACCAAGAGGACACAGGTGGAAGGGGGAAGTTCCCCCCACCCCTGCAATTCAACCTCTATTGACTTACTGACAAAGTCACAAAAGGGAAAAACACCCCAGCCAAGTTTGCTGGCTGCCTGGGGACATCTCATCAGGAGCAGGAGGGAACTCCCATTCCCTCTGGAGGCTGAAAACTTCTGTCCTCACCCTCCTTTTGCCCCTGCCAAGATGGAAACAGCTGGGAAAGTCTTTAGGTAGGGAAGCCAGGCGGTTCCTTCAGAGATATGAAAGCTCCTTTCCCAGCTGGCCGGGGAAACACGTTACCAGGGAGTGAAGTCACCAGCTCTGCTGGGATCCGGCCATTCCTCTCCCCAGGATATGAACTCAGCAGAGGTTTATTTGTACAGGGAAGAGGCGGACCCTCTTCCACTTCCCCCATCCTTCCGAAAGGACAGGACACCTCCCAGAATGGGAAGAGATCTGTGCGATAGGAGGACTAGTGGCCAACCTCAGCTCCTTGCTGCCAACAGTGGCCCCAATCTGCTTAAAGGACAGTTTGTTGGATGTATAGTGTGGGAAAGTTACCGGTCTGTACATGGCCCAACCTCTGCCCCCAGTGAAATAATGGGACAAACATCAAGAGAAAGACATTGCAAAATAACTAGGGAACACTGAACCACGGTCCCCCTGCAGCACTGGGTGTTAGCAAAGCGTTTGTTCCAGTCTCGACAAAAGGCCTCAAGCATCACTCAGATCATCTTGGATATTAACATTGCCCCAGTTCCTGGGGCAAGGGCCATAAAGAAAGTATTTTGCTAAACCTCAAAACATCTAGGCAAGGAGGAGGCACTGGGGGCTCCCACATGGATCGGGGCTAGATCTGATTTTATCTTCATTTAGGAAAGACCAAGCAAACAGCAAGTTAATGTGATCTGCTGCTGACACAAAAGAGGGAGGACTTTGAGATACTGATGGGGGCACAGAATTAATACAAAAGGATTTAGAGGGATTAGGAACATGGGCAGAGAATAAACAGAAGCAGATTCAATTTGGGAAAACTGCAAACTACAACATCTGGGGAAAAATAATTCAGCAGGCAGTTATTCAGTGGAAAGAAGAAACCAGAAAAGCAGGATGCTGAGAGAAAGGACTATCCAGGAGAGCAACAGCAAATGGGGCAGGAGTGTGCAATGTGATTCATGGTTTTAGAAAAGGCCATTGTAATCCTGGGCTGCATAAACAGAGGCAAGGCAACCCAGAGCAAGGTAGGGATAGACGGCCCCTCTCTATACAGCTCTGCTACAACCATCCCGGAGTCATCACGCATGCAGGTCTGGGCACCTCCTTACCAGAACAGTATCGGCTACGGGGAGTGATTTCAGAGAAGAACGACAAAAATTATCAGAAAGAAAAGGAGTACTTGTGGCACCTTAGAGACTAACCAATTTATTTGAGCATCAGCTTTCGTCAGCTACAGCTCACTTCATCGGATGCATCCGATGAAGTGAGCTGTAGCTCACGAAAGCTGATGCTCAAATAAATTGGTTAGTCTCTAAGGTTCCATAAGTACTCCTTTTCTTTTTGCGAATACAGACTAACACGGCTGCTACTCTGAAACCAAAAATTATCAGGGGGCTAGAGGGACTGGTTTACAAGGAAGGACTAAGAGAGTTAAATAAACCTGGCTGGTCTCAGCAAGGATTTGGGAAGGTGAGCGGGGAAAGAAGTCTGCAAATCTCTTGGGAGGGGGAAGAATCATTTTATGGGCCTTACTAGGAGCAATGGGATGAAATGATGAATGGAAGAGCGGAGGCGAAGCTTTGTGAAAGATTTCCAGAGGGCGAGATCTGGGCATTCCCCCATCACGAATGTCTACCAAAGAAGGCCTAAGAGCTGTCCCTCGATCTGTAACTCAGTGTGTATCATGACACAATACCCAGGCACAGCAGTAAAAGGTTAAGGACAGAGGGGGCTGCCTGGGCTCCATTAGCTTGTGTTGCCACATCACACGGGGGCCTGCTGTCATTAGTGCACAGACCTAGATGGCGTTGACCCCTGGAGCGGTTACTTGAAAGAGAGACAGTCTAGCGGAGAGAGTCTGAGCACAGGCCCAGGAGCTGGAAACCCTACATTTTAATTGCGTCTCTAACTCTAGCTCGCTATATGGCCTTAGGTAAATCTCTCTGCACTTCAGTCTGCCATATCAGAGAGAGGTGAATATCAATGACCCCTAACTCCCAGGGGGTTGTGGGGCTCGTTAGTCTGTCAAGTGCTTTGTCTTTATGACTGTAGAATTTGGAGTCTCCAGCAGGGATCAGAGCCCCACTGTGCTAGGCGCTAGAGAGAGTGAGGCAGTCCAAGCGCTGGATAGTTTACAATCTAGACCAGACACGCACAGGACGGGAGGAGACACAGGCACAGAGCGGCGCAGGGACTTGCTCAAGATCAGATGGTGGCCGAGTGTTGTTTTTAGGATTCTCTCTCCTTTGACAGGTTTCAGAGTAGCAGCCTTGTTAGTCTGTATTCGCAAAAAGAAAAGGAGGACTTGTGGCACCTTAGAGACTAACAAATTTATTTGAGCATAAGCTTTCGTGAGCTACAGCTCACTTCCTCGGATGCATTCAGTTACTTTGAGTTACTGGCCCAGTACTGGAGCATTGAGAATCAAGGACTTGTGGCACCTTAGAGACTAACAAATTTATTTGAGCATAAGCTTTCGTGAGCTACAGCTCACTTCATTGGATGCATTCAGTTACTTTGAGTTACTGGCCCAGTACTGGAGCACTGAGAATCAAGAGCAAATCTCCCTGCAATAAACCCTTTCTCCTCTCTGCAGCCACTGCCCCTGGGATGACAAGCCGTCTGGGATGGAGGGCTAGCTTCGAACCCCTGCTCCCAGCCTGCAGCATTATGGCTGGTGTCTGAAGTTGTAAATGTTTAAAAATACCTCACAGATGCCTTTCCTGAACTTTGACCCCCTCCAGGCTTATCCTCCTATCAGCCAGCCTGGCTCAGGAATGTGCAGCCGAGATCCCGCAGGACTCACACTTTGTCCAATCTGGGCAGGGGATGGGAAGGGGCTAGTCTGATGCTGTTGATCAAGAGATTCCCAGAGGAAAAAGGAGAATTAATGCAGATCCTCTTCCTTCCTAGGAGGACATCCACCCCCAGGAAGAGGTTGCTACCTCTCTTTGGGGCTAGTGGCACCAAGGCAAAACAATAGGTAGTTTATTTTTAATGGCGAACTTCAGGCAAAGAATGCACAGATTGCAGGCTCCTGTTAGTGAGGGGCCTGAACCAAACTCAGATCTGAACAGCTCCAGTAAGCAGGGAAGCTTGGAATTAAACTCTGCCATTTTGCCCGTCTCTGTTGTGAACTGAACCAAAACGCCATATGCGAACACCCCAGACTCTGGGGAATTCAGCATTGGAAGTACACAGTGAGGGCTCCTGCCTCTCAAATCCACCCTTGGCAGTTATGGGGGCAGGTGGCAGCAATTTGGGGTAGGATTCAATTGGACACAGGAGGATCTGCAGTTTCCAGCACAGAAGGGATTCAAAGATGTGTCAAGGGCAGGGGGCTATAAAATACACCTTGTAAAACACCCTCTCTCTACCCATTGTAAAAGGGATCAGGAATGGCTCTTGAACTGGACAATAGGAAGGGAGCAATGTAGTTTTTGTTCCTTCTCGCTCCCATCCCCCTTGTGGACTGCGGACCTAGACAGGTGAAAGAGGAGCAGAAATGACCTCTCTACTCTACATTGCCCCCTGCAGGGGGAGAAAAGGACAGATCAGGTACCAAAGGGCAAAATCTGAGTTTTCCCCACACACATCCAGGTGATGTAAGGCAGGCAGTGAAGGAAAGAGCCCTCAAGGGAGTCTGAGATTAAATGGAAATTTGCAATAACAGCAATGTTCTAAGAGATGCTGATATGTCTGCCATTGGGGTTAATTCAGGCCCATGGGGTGGGGGCAGTATGGAACAGCTCTGAGGAGAGAGCACTGGAGAGGAAAAAGTCACATCCCAACACTCACAGGGAGAAAGGAACTGTTGGACCAGCTAGTTCCTGGGGACTCCCAGAGATCCAGTGGGACTGGAGCATTAATGCAGTTTACATCATCCCCAGGGTTTATCTGCATCTGGTGAATTCCCCCAGCACACCGCTGGCCAGAACCTGCTCTCAGCAGCACCAACGACTCCACTGCAGTTACTCTGGGTTTACACCAGTGTAACAGCACAGAATTTGGACCAGACCTCAGGACAGCCCAAGCTGGAGGTTCCCCTCTCCCTCCCTCTTTGCTGTTTTGTGATGCCAACATGTTTAGTCTGCCAGGATGTTCAGAAACAGTCAGACAATCAGGGTTAGGCACCCTCCCTGCCACTCATACTCTTTAGGGAAAACTCAGCAAGGGCAGCCCCCCACAACTGAACATGTCCAGTACCTCCTTCCCTGGGAACTCAGCCAGCCCCTTAAACTCAACCCACCCTTGGAATGTAGCCAGAGGGGTCTGAGCTTAACCAGCCAGGTCCCCTCACCACCCTCACTTCTGGGAACTCAGCCAGAGGAGCCTCAACAGAGCTACCAGGCACCACCTCTGGCCCAAGCAAGTAGCCAGGGTTGGCTGCCCAGGACCTGACAGGTACCTTTGCTACCTCCAGAGCTTCCCCTCCCAGCAAGTCAGGAGTGAGTTCTGGCAGCTGAGGAGGGGATCCCAGGGGCAGGTAATGAAGAGGCAAGACTCTCCAGACAGGACGGGGGGGCAGAGCCTTTGGAAATCCATTGGCTGCAGAAGGGTATTCACTGCCCTGCTTCGAGGGGTCTGGAACATGCACATTAGAGGACAGGAGTTTGCCTTTTGTCCTGTTCTCATCACTCCAGCTGAGAATGGGGAGGAGAGAGTCTGGCTTGGCCTATGGAAAGAACATGGGTTTTGTCAGCCAGGTAAAACCACTGGTCCTTTGACTCTGGCATTCTAGCATATTGGACAGTGCTATGTACAATGTGTACATAGGTACACAGGAGTGTGTGTGTTGGGGGGGAATCCCTTCCTGATCTTGAAGCCGGAGACGATCTGAGCCCTTGCCTGAAGTGGGGTGCTTTGGCCTGGGGCTGTAGCTACAGCCAGCCGAAGCAAACCCGATATGCTGTACTGATGTGAGTCACTATCACAGCGCGTCACTGCAGACGGTAGCGGGCAGAATGTTTGCCAGCCCCTTCTGAATCCCAGCGACAGCGTTTGCCTCACTAACCTCCTGGGGGAGGAATCCCACAGCCCTCCTGCGCTTCCTTATGGGTGTCCTAAATGGACCTGCAGTTAGTGTCTGCCAAGGACCCCTCCATCCCTTAACTGGGGGTGGGGAGAGAGTACAAAGCATCCATCCATTTTCACTGTGGGGAAAAGAACCCCAGCTTGGTGCAGCCCCACATCTGCAAGCCTGGGCTATCAGCGTGAGGAGAGGTGGACTGGTGGGACAGGGGAGCTGAAGTGCTGGACAAACACAAGCTGCTGATGAGATGACAGGAGAATGCAAGGAGGTGCCAGCACCACAGGACCAGGTGGGAAGAGACCCAGACCCAGAGTCCTAAGTCCACATCTTCCCACATGAACACCTGACCCTAAGCCCACTGAAATCAGTGGCAAGACTCCCAATGACTATAGTGGGCTTTAGATCAATCCCTCTTGGTTTCGGACAGCACAGACTGGGTCCCCACCCCCACAGTCCCATTCATCTCCTCACACTCCCTGAGGGACACCTCACGCAGCTCGCCGGCACCTTCAAGGCACAGTGCGGTGCTTGCCACAATTATTTTGGGCCGCGCTATTCCTCCCTCCCTGCCAAACACCTGCTCTCTTGGGGAGGGGGAAGGAGATTTTATTAGGTTCCCCTCATTGTCCAGCCTCTGCTTTACTGTTCCATATGCTGTGTCCTGAACTGGCCATCTGTAGGAAGGGCGGGCAGCTGCCTAGAGACCAGCTGGGGATGAGGTTATAGTGGGAGGGGTCCACCTCCCCCATCCCGCCGCAAAGTGAACACCACGTAATACACAGTTGGTGATTTACAGACAGGGTGGAGGTATCAGCACAAGGCCCTGTTGGAACAATAGAGGGGGTTTAGGTGTGTGGGGAAGCCAGGAACCCTGCCCCACAACACACACACACACTCACTCACTCTCAACTCAGAGCCAATTCATTCCCAACAGCTCAACAGACCCACTCACACACGGCTGTGGGGAGGGGGAAGAGCAAAGTGAACAGGGTGTGTCTGAGCAGCTCCATTGTGCATTTCTATAGCTCCTCACAGCCCCCCAGAGCAGCACCCAAACACCTATTAGACCCCACTGCACTCCAATGAGGCTACTGTATTATTAGCCCCCTCACCCCCCATATTGTTGATGGGATAACTGAGGCACAGAGGGGTTAAGGATACTGCTGTAAGGCAATGACCGAATCAGGAAAAGAACCCAGGAGCCCTTGCTCCCAATCTTCTGTTTCAACTACTACAGCTGGCTGCCTCCCTGTATGCTCACCTGCCCAGGGAGCAGAATGTAACGGAAGAGTGGACAGACAGGGTCAGACACAGGGACACACTGAATTACACGAATCTAAAGGTGAGAAGGCTATGACGAAATCTCTGGCTTGGTAGGGACTGGGGCCCGGGGCGTCCCCTTCCACCTCAGCCTGGTATTCCAGGCTGGATACAGGCACGGGAACACCTCCTAACTACCGGACCTGCCCTTGGAGGTTGCCTTCTCCCTTGTTCAGTCCCTTCCCCTCCCCACGGCACCTGCAGGTCTCATGTGCATGCGTGCAAGGGGGCGAGGGGGGTTCACCCTCTTGACTTCCAGCCTGGATTTCAGGGAACTCCTTTGCTCCCTTTGTGTGGCTGGGCCTGCTCACATTACGGCTCCTCAGAAGGAGGCTCTGTCAGTGCACAGGCCCCAAAGCCCACTAGGGAACCTGGGCCTCAATCTTGCTCTCATTATCTTCCATGGGCCACGCTTTAAATCAATCAGACCGATCGGATCGAGGATGGGCCGGACAGGAAGATTATGTGGAGACACCAGCCCGTCCCAAGGACTGAGTTTGCCATGCTAGCACCCAAGACCTGCGGGGTAGAGCAGAACCAGGTTTGGGTCAGGACACTGTTGGGCAGCGATGCCGACTCAGAACAGCCCCATGCTCAGTGGAACCCATTCCCTGAGCACAGGGAGAAGGTGGCTAGCAACTGGACAAATGGAAGTGTTCTCTCCCACCGCCCATGCTCCATGCCCAGACCATTACCCTTAACACTAAACCCTCAAATGCTTTGGGTTTGCCAACCCCTCCTCCAGAGTTCAGTAACTGTGATAGCTGATTTCCATCACCTCCATGCTACCCACTGCAGCCCCTCTTCCTCTGGAGCACTTCTCAGCACTGGCAAGGGCTCTGATCAGCAGGCTGGATGATGTGGGAGTGTGGATGGTGATACAGATGCAGGAAGGTAGGAGAGAGAGGTCCTGGAGGCCAAATTTAGGCTGCTAGCTAGGAGATTAAAGTCCTGGACTCCATGGTAGCATTCTCTGAAATGAGGGTCAAGCAGAATGGCAGGGTCTCAATGCATGGATGAAACAATGGTGTTTGGAGGAGAGATGTAGATTTATTAGGAACTAGGGAACATTTTGGGAAAGGAGGAGCCTATACAGTAAGGATGGACTCCACCTAAACCAAATCGGAACCAGATTGCTCGCATGTAAAATTAAAAAAAGGTCGTAAAGGTGTTTTTAAACTAAGGGCTGGAGGAAAGCTGACAGGTGCACAGGAGCACACGTTTCAGACAGACATCTCTTAGGAGAAGATTTATTAAAGGAGACTATACCCTAGTAAAGATGAGAGGATACAAGCTGATAAAGAGAAACAGTCAAATAAAAAAGAGACCACTTCAATTACATCACATAAAGGCAGACAACTTAATATTAACAGATTTTATAAGTGGCTTGTATACAAATGCTAGAGTCTAAATACCTACATGGGTGAACTTGAGTGCCCGGAATTAAATGAAAATATTGCTATAAAAGGCATCACAGAAACTTTGTGGAATGATGGTAATTAATCGGACATGGCAATACTAGGATACAAAATATATAGGAATGACAGAGTAGGTCTTGGCGGTGGGGGAGTGGCACTAGATGTGAAAGAAAGGTCCAATATAGTAAAAATTTTAAATGAATCAAAATGTACAACAAAATCTCTACGGATAGAAATTCCATGCTTGAATAATAAGAGTACAGCCATAGGAATACACTACTGACCACCAGACCAGGATGGTGGCAGTGACTGCAAAATGCTCAGGGAATTAGAGGCTAGAAAAAACAGAAAACCCAGCAATAATGGGGATTTCAACTATCCCCATATTGACTGGGTACATGTCACCTCAGGACGGGATGCAGAGATAAAATTTCTAGACACCATTAATGACTGCTTCTTGGAGCAGCTAGTCCTGGAACCCACAATTCTTGATTTAGTCCTAAATGGCACACAGGATCTGCTGCAAGAGGTGAACTACTCAGTGATAGCGACCATAATGCTATTAAATTTAACATCCTTGTAGAGGGAAAAATACCAGAGAAACCCACCAGAGTAGCATTTAAACTTCAAAAAGGGGAACGAAACAAAAATGAAGAAGCAAGTTAAATGGAAATTAAAAGGAACAGTCACAAGAGTGAAATGCCTGCAAGCTGCACGGAAATCTTTTTAAAACACTATAATAGAGGCTTAAAACTAAATGTATACCTCGAATATAAAAAAAAACAACGAACAAGACCAAAAAATGCCACCATGGCTAAACAGAATAAAAGAGGCAGAGAGAGACAAAAAGATATCCATTAAATACCAAAAGTCAAATCCCACTGAGGAAAATAGAAAGGAACATAAACTCTGTCAAGACAAGTGTGAAAGCATAATTAAACAGGTCAAAAAAGAATTTGAAGAGCAACTATCGAAAGGAACAAAAAACAAAAGTTTTTTTTTTTTTTTTTTTTAAAAGTACATCAGAAGCAGGAAGCCTGCCAAACAATCAGCGGGTCCACTGGATGATCAAGGCGCTAAAGGAGCCGCTGAAGAAAAGCTAAATGAATTCTTTGTGTCAGTCTTCACTGCAGAGGATGTGAGGGAGATTCCCACACCTGAGCCATTATTTTCACATGACAAATCTGAGGAACTGTCTCAGACTGAGAGATCAACAGGAGGTGGTTTTGGAACAAATTGATAAATTAAACAGTAATAAGTCACCAGGATCAGATGGTATTCACCCAAGAGACCTGAAGAACTACTAGTTGTAGTATGCAACCTCTCGCTTAAATCAGGCGGTAAACAGCGAGGTGTCAAAGTTTGCAGAGGATACTAAATTACTCAAGATAGTTAAATCCAAAGCGGACTACGAAGAGTTACAGAGGGTGACTGGGCAACAAAATGGCAGATGAAATTCAATGGTGATAAATGCAAAGTAATGCACATTGGAAAACATAATCCCAATTCTATATACACAAAATGATGGGGTCTAAATTAGTTGTTGCCTTCAAGGAGGAGATCTTGGAATCATCATGGATAGTTCTCTGAAAACACCTGCTCAATGCATAGTGACAGTCAAAAAAGCTAACTATGTTAGGAACCATTAGGAAAGGGATAAATAATAAAATAGAAACTATCATAATGCCACTACAGAAATCCATGGTACGCCCATGTCTTGAATACTAAATGCAGTTTTGGTCGCAGAATTGGAAAAAGTACAGAGAAGGGAAACAAAAATGATTAGGGGTATGGAACAACTTCCATATAGGAGAGATTAAGAGACTAGGATTGTTCAACTTAAAAAAAAGAGATGACTAAGGGGCAATATGATAGAGGACTATAAAATCATGAATGGTGTGGATAAAGTGAATAAGGAAGCATTATTTACCTCTTCACATAACACAAGAACCAGGGGTCACCCAATGAAATTAATACGCAGCAGCTTTGAAACAAACATAAGGAAGTATTTCTTCACACAACATACAGTCAACCTGTGGAACTTGCCAGGGGATATAGTGAAGGCCAAAAGTATAACTGGGTTCAAAAAAGAATTAGATAAATTAATGGAAGATAGCCATAGATGGACCTATTAGATCAGATAGTCAGGGATGCAACCCCATGCTCCGGGTGTCCCTAAACCTTTGACTGCAGAAGCTGGGACTGGACCACAGGGGATGGATCACTCGATAACTGCCCTGTTTTGTTCATTCCCTCTGAAGCATCTGGCACAGGCCACTGTTGGAAGACAGGATAGTGGGCTAGATGGACCATTGGTCTGACCCAGTAGGTCTGTTCTTATGTTCAGATGGAAAAAGGAAGCAGGAATCTCTTTAAAACAACCCCCCAGATCTCAACCAGTGTGAAGGAGAAAGAAAAAGCCACTACAAGGAGATGCCAGATGTGTTAGGGAGACAGAGCCAGGTGGGCACATGAAATCAGGACTGGGGCACAGTAGGATGGCCAGACTGGCACCAAAGATAAAGACAAATCCTGCCTTTGCCAAAAGCAATGCATCATTCCTTCTCTATCTGCCAGAAGCTGTCAGGCAGCTAGGACTCAGCCTCTGCTCCCAGCAAGCAGCTGGTAACATGCTGCCACCCAGGACCTATCCCCTAAGGTGCCTGTACCTTGCCTTGGGTCCTCCTTCCCACCCTTACACTACCATACCACAACAGCACCACACTTACCAGAGGGTTCTTCCTGGCCCAGGGGTAAAGCTTCCAAGTTCAGCCCAAACTGGAGAAAGGCCAGGGCTCCCAGGCGTGGGGCTTACTGGCTTACAGTGAGCAAAGGCAGTGGTGCCCTGCCCTTCCTCAGGCCCAAGATGGTCATTTATCCCCTGAATCCCAGCGCTGCAGGAGGGGTAACGGCCTCCAGGGAAATCCATTAAGTAAACTGCATCTGCCTCTTCCAACCTCCAGCACAAATCAGACCCTGCCCTTGGACAGACCCTTTCCTCCAAGGGTCTGACAGAGCTGCATCAGCACGATCCATTGAGTCACCGGAGAAGCAGATGCACCGAGGGGGTGAAGCGGCTTGTCCAAGGTCACCGAGTGAGTCAGTGGCAGGGTCAGGAATAGAACCTAGGCCCCTGGTTTCATCACTCCTTGTCCCAATGGGAAAGACCGACCATCTCTGCATGGAGACAGACTGTATTTTTGCGAATACAGACTAACACGGCTGCTACTCTGAAACCTGCATGGAGACAGTTTCCAGAACACTGTGCTGGGCTCCCTCTTACTGGGGCTGTATTCCCCCCATTCAGTTACAGATACAAAGGGGTGGGTAGTAGGAGGGCCTGGACCACATGCTGATCCTTTGCTCTGGCCCATTCCAGACCAGCTAAGCAGTGCTGGGACTCAAGCTGAGGCCTGCCAGCCCCCTGGAGCCCCTGCCAGGAACCTGATCTGTTTACTCATTCAGGGAGCAGCGAAGGTGCTTGTTGAAAATGGCCCCGGCAAGCCCGAGCAGCGGAGAGGGCAGGAGCTTAGCATAGAAAAATCTGCCTGCTGACTAGTGAGTGGAACAAATTGTAGAATTCTCTCCCGCCAGCTGGGGTGGGACAGTGGAGAAAGAAGGTGGGGGGGGGGGGGGGGGGGGCAAACAACAGAGGTGGGTCAACTTTCATTAGGCCCATTTCACTCCCCTCCCTCCAGAATCACGGCTGTCCAGTGTACAAGCAACCTTCAGCCTGGCTCCTCTGGCATAAGCAGCTGAGTGCACCCACCCTCAGTGAGACAACCCACCGGGGAAGGGTGCCTTCAGATTCTCTAGCCCCCTGGCCAGCAAGCTCTTTTGGGATCTGCACTGGCCCCTCTAGAAAGAGGGAGTTGAAGGGCACAAGCCCTGAAAGTCACAGCAATCCCCACAGCAATCCCAGGCTGGAAAAGAGCACGTGAGACTTGCACATGCAGAGCCACCTGCCTGCTCTCAGCGTAACAAGGAAAATGATTGGAGGCAGAGCTCCCTCTCTTGATCACCAGCAAAGGCCCTTTCCCCCACTACAGGGACAAGGTGACGCCTCCCATCTAGCAGGAGACAGTCAACATTCACCTAAGGGAACACCCAATGGGGACAAGGAAACCAGGCTCTGATTTAGCCCTGCAGTCTCAGGGCTTCAGGCCAGCGCCGCTAGAAAGGCAAGAGGGGCTTGGTTTGTGATCAAGCCAGGAAGGAGCACAGACGTAACATGTGGGCAGGGAGGTGGGGATCCAGAAACTTCCCTGCCCAGGGTCCAGACTGGGGGTGAAGGGAACAGGAAAGA
This sequence comes from Chelonia mydas, assembly GCF_015237465.2. Taxonomy (NCBI): domain Eukaryota; kingdom Metazoa; phylum Chordata; order Testudines; family Cheloniidae; genus Chelonia; species Chelonia mydas. Next base: position 14,973,225 of record NC_051254.2, read on the forward strand.
AAACAAAAAGGCATCTCCAAGACACCCCTCCATGTGTGATCCAGCAAGTGCTGCTAAATATAGACATGGAAACAGATGCTGGGAGACAGAGTTATGAGGTTATTAGGGAGAAATAGAGCATTAGCTCAGAGAACCGGCAGTGCACAAGGAAATGGCATGTTCCCTTCCTAGGGTGGAGAGCAAACTCAAAGAAACATGTCACTGTACACACGCATGAACATGTGCAGATGGGCACTGGTGCCTCCCCACATCCTGCCTCCAGTTCCTGAATGGAGCTTTGGAGATGGCAGGTTAATGCTAGCATGGTAAACATCCCACTGCATGCGAATAAGGACGCTGGGGGTGAGGAATCAGTCCCAGGGGGCAGCCTGTTCTGCATTTGTCTCTGAAATCCTACCCCTTGCCAAATGGACAGCAATCAGTGGCAAACCTTTCCCAGCAACTGGGCCAGACCTACGTATGCATCAGTGACTCTGGATCAGCTGGGCAAGGGAACTTTAAAAATCAGGGCTGTGCACAAAGGAGCATAGCGAAGGAGGTAATAGAGGGGCTGCCTACAGTATCAAGGGGCTGTAGCACCGTCTAGGCTTCAGCACAGCTTGCAGGTGTGTCTCAGGTATCATCTACACTGCAAGATGCAAGATTTAACCATACCAGGGGACACTGCCATTGTAACCAGATCCCTCAGTATGGCTGCATATGTACCCCAGCCAAGCCCTAAGGTTCCATTTACACTGTGCTTTCGGTGGTAGAGCTTTTCTGGCAAGACCAGAGGTTAAGCATGGCTTGCTGGAAAGGGGCTAGCACAGACAAAGCTAGAGATGCTCCTGACTTTTGATCCAGATCCAGAATTCACCCAAAGCATCTAGATCTGAGGGTTTAGTTCGGTAGTGCATTTCCATAGCCAATCTGGGAGCAGGCGCCTTTCCCAACTGGCCCTAAAATAAAGTCCCCACACCGTAAAAAACAAAACAAAAAAGCACAACCCCAAACCTTACCCCCTTCCTGCGGCTTGGATTTATTAACAAAGAAATTAACAGCAGCATTAAAGTTCAGTTCACGCTTTCTCCTCAGGATTGGGTATACCTAGGCGCAGGGTTCCTCCCCGAGGGCTAATCACACCATGCCCCAGATGTCGTCTCAGACTCACTCCCACCTCCCTTATATCCAGGTAGGATGGACAAGCCACCTGCCCCAGTTAAGCCGCAGAATCCACTTAACCCTTTCACAGCAGGATCAACGTCTGCTAAGAAAATGGGTGCCCCAGACAAATGATCGTAGACAGGAGCTAGGCATGGAATAAGTTTCATTGCCTTAACTACAAGATCTCTTTGCCCTAATTGCTGTGGCACGAGCATTACCCTGTGCTGAGGACCCTTAGGTCACAGGGCTCAAGCTTGCCCTCTTAGGCAATGATTAGCCAATGCAAGAACTCTGGACCATTTTTGAGGGCAGAAGTGCACAAGCTTTAGGTCACATGGCCACCTCTCAGCCCATGGGACTGTACTGGAAGAATTTGAGCATGCACATTGCTAGCCAGACAAATTGCACCCTCAGTTTATTTCTGTCCCTAGGACAGTGAGACACTCCCAACATTAAAATAATTTCCTTCAGCGGTGGGCGTGTCTCACTCACGTTATTCTGCAGAGCAGATGACTCAGAATAGTGTTACCGGCGGGTGGGGTGGGAAGCTTGGAGATGCAGCACAGAAGCCAAAAGACTGGGGAATAAGACACATGTGAGGGGCTGCAAACGGTCCTAGATACACAGGCTGAAATGAAAGATAGACTGGTGGGGACTGAGGCACTGGTGAGCTAACAGATGTGGCATGAAGAGAGAAAAGTTGCTGGGGAACGAAGGCCTGGACAGAGGGTTTGAGTGGGGACAGCATAGGGGAGCCGCATGGTAAATGGTTAGGGAATTCAGAAGTCATTTTAGGCCAGCCTGCCTTCACACACATACACAAGCAGCTCCTCACTAGATCACACTGACATTTATATGGTGAGCTTATGGATTTGTTTTGAAGGCAGACGTAAAAGCCAAAAACCATTATGCAACTTCTGTGAGTTTGCAGCACCCACAGGCAGAGGCAAAGGGCAGCATTACAAAACCACGGGAATTTTCACACCCCAGACAGTGCTCTGCTGCCCTGGGCCTGACACGCCAGTCCATATTTGTTCTACCACCTGCTCCGCAGCTGCTGCCACTGCTCCTCAGGACAAAGCCCATCCAGAGAAGGGACGTTCAAGCTTTATAGCACAGCTTGAGGACCCTGTTGGGACAGTGGGGTCAGAGCTCAGGCTCAGAACCAGCTTGTAAGATACACAGGCTGCACAGGATGGCTTCACACTCCCATGTTGTGAGGCAGCGACCCCGGCAGGGCTTTAAGGAACATGCTTTAGCTCACGCCCAATGTCTTTTGGTGCCTGCGGGATCCTCGAACCTGCTCCACACCCAGGGAGAGCGTTCCAAGGAGAACATCTTGCTCTTTTATCTTTCCAGCGCCTCTTCGCAGCTCAAGCCTTTATCCCTGGCCACAAACAGCTCCTTGCACACTCACCCCTGCCTGACACGTGAGCTGTACCATTGCTCATCCTTCTGGTAATCCCCGAATCGGGGCAATAGACTCAAACCTTCTGCCAGGAGATTAGATTGCTTGGAACTGGGAGGTGTCAGTCATCTCCAGACCTGCAACTTGCTGGAAAGCCTAGAGACTCAGGTGAGGCCCATGCTGCATTAGAACCCCAGCTCCAAGTGGGTCCTTGCCTCCCCGCTGGAAAGTGATGTGGGTGACTTGAGGGTGAGAAGGCATGCGTCTCCTGCACTTTTGGGGTACAGTCCCTGCTTCCCCCAGCCAGGACCCCCTTGAAGAGTAGGGGACAGTGGTTTCTTCTCTTTTCTACTTTCATACATTTATGCTGCATTTTGCCACCAGCAGCTCCAGGGCTGGCACCATGCCAGGGCAGGCTGGGTTCTTTTAAAACAAAACACAGCATGGAAATGAACATATAAAGTAACTCGATGCATTAACTCTTCCCAGGCCTTTTCAGAGTATAGCTGGAGACCCAGCATTGCACGTTCCAGAGATTCTGTTCCAGATGGAAACCATCTTCTGCAGGAGGTTCCATCAATCGACACTGGAATTCAATAATAAAATTGAACCTGATGCAAGAGAGGAGATCTCCCCTCCCCCAAGACCCTCTCAGCAGCACAGAGGACAAGGGGGGGTGAAGGGAGGCAGCAAAGAGTCCTGCTGTCTTGGGCCTCAAAACACCTCCTAGGGCATCACATAGGGACAAGCAGAGCATGTAGCTCTAGCACTTAAGAGCGTGAAGGTGGGGCAGTGCAAGAATGCAAGACCTCCTGCTCCCCCAGCCTTCCCAAAGACAAGTTTCTCCCACTCTCCCTATCCTTCTGCCAGTCAGACTCTTCAAGAGCCCGCTCCAAACCCTGCTGCAGCCAGCAGGAGCCTTTCCACTGTTCTGTGGAATTTGGATCAGGCCCACGGAGCATGTGAGCTGGTGCCTTTGGCAGACCCCACTGAGCTGTTGAAGAAAGTGGGGGTGGGGAGGGGGAGCAAACAGAAAACTGGAAGGCAGGAGTCTCTGGCACAACAGAGCATGAGGCTGATGCCACTGTGAGTGCACCCTAGATAGCGTTTCTGGGGCATTGTTGGAGATTTTCAAACTTGGACAATGGTCAGGAATCCAAGGGAGAGGGAAGAAAAATTAATTCAGCTCTTGACCGTTGGGTGGCATCTTTTCCCCCAGTAAGCAGAGGGCAGCAGCCAACCAGGCAGCACCCTGGCAAGGAGGTGAGAGACCCAGAGAAGCCACAGCAGGTGCCACAGCTTGAGTTGAACTCTCAGCTGCAGTTACCTGGACTTGACTTTTAGGTCCCGAAGCAGCATAGTGAGCCCAGAGGAGAACAGGATGCAGAGCATGTAACAATCTAAGTAGAGGAGAGAGACCAAGGGTGGAAGCTGCCTCACGGTCTGAGCTGAAGCAGTCTTGAGAGACTGCAATGGCAATAATATTTATTTCCACACACGCAAACCTTCGTTAAGGTGGAGTTAAGGCTGCAGACACAGATGAGTGCTTTGGGCAGACATTACCTTTCAAGGACGTTAGGAACCCAGAAGGACAGAGTCAAAGATGCATTTCCCAAGCAGAGTCATGCTTCTGAGTCTGTGTCTGACTCACTTCAGAAATTCTACCCCGACCCCAAATCCAACCCACCAGCTGCGATGCCAATAAGCCTTTTCTGGTGGATTTGAGGAGGGCAGAAAAATAAGGCTTATGATGGAAACTCAGGTGCAATGAGCATGGAGTGACTGCTATCACCCCATTTCCATTCCCCTATGCAAAGATCATAGGAGCCAGAGTTAGAAAAGACCCATTAGAGCATTATGTCCATCCCCTCTGCCAGGGCAAGGGAATGGGCCAGATTCTGATGTGAAATGCTGGGAGTTACACCAGCGTAACTGACAGCAGAATCTGGCCCACCCTGTCCCACTAGGGGATGTAACAGGCAATAGAACTTACATTGTCTTTGAGCCCAGATGATGCTCTAGACATCATATACTCCATAACACCAATCCCACGGAAAATGCCTGAAGTCGGTGCCCAGGACATCAGGGGACAAAATGGTCTTTACACCACAGTAAAGTCTGGGACAGATAGTTTAGTATCTGTGTAACGCCAACAGACCCTCGTTGTCAGCAGGCAGGATCGAACCTGGGGCCTCCGGAGCTTAGTGCATGAGCCTCTACTGCATGAGCTAAAAGCCACCTGGCTGTTAGCTAAGGCTGTAGAGCAGACTTGTTTTATCTCTTTCTCTAAGTGGTCTTGGCGCCACTAGATGGGACAGAACACCACACCCAGAAGGCGTGTGGGTTACATTCACACAGCCCACTAGACGACCCCCAGTTATCCATACCTCGACCACTGATCTCTGGGAGCTGCCATTATATCTGGTGGCCGGGCAGTGCTCCACAGCATTAACGCTCCTCCATACTTCAGGCTTCCAGCAGCACCATGCCCCCTCCCCCTAATCCGAGTAAGGGTCAGACTTTGCACACAACAGCTGCCCATCATCCCCACTCCTGTGGTCTTTGGCTGAGCCTTGCCATGCCCCTTGTTGGCAGTTATTAGGCCATGGATGTCCCATGCTGCTCCCTGTATATTACTGGAGATGCAAATAAAATTCCAGAGGAGAGAGAGATGACATGGAGTGAGAGGGGCATTGGGGAGGATGACGACCTCTTAAGAAAAGTGCCGCTCATCCCGGCCCCCCAGCATGGGAGGGGAGAAATACTGGCCCGAGTCATCAGGCCTGGATTCCACTCACAGCTCCGACACAGGCTCACGGGGTATCCTTGGGCAAGTCCCTTAGGGCCCAGTTCTTAAGTGTGACCTCTAATTGTGTGTGCTTTGAGTTAAGGATGCTCAATGTTAGATCCCCGGGAGCTGAACTGGTGCTGAGCAGCTACAGTTGCCACCAAAGTTAAATGGGAGATGAGCTCAGTGCAGCCCCCAGGAGCTAGGGGCACTCAGTGGCTCCCCACAAAAACCCCCAAACCAAGCAGGCCAGGCTGTCTGGCCCAGCTGGAACACCTGTGGTGGAAGTGGTGCCAAGACCAGCAGAGCTTCATTTGACCTAGCACCTTTCATCCCTCCCCCCAAATTGTATCCCTCAAGGCCCGCTTTGCGGAGAGCTCAACCCCACAATGTTAAAAGGCAGCTGAAAGAGGAGCAGAGGAATTAAGGGCCACACAGCAATGGAGAGGAGAGGGATGTACTGAGAAATTAAGAGTCAGCAAGGGGGAACAGGTGCATGAATGCTGCTCTAGATGGGGACTGTGGCAGAGAAGAAGGCTCTCACACCTACAGCGGGGACAGAGAGGCCAGGGCTAGGTGAGCAGAGGGAGGTGGAAGAAAAGGAGGTCGGTGAGGTCAGCTGGTGCACCCCCTATGGAAGGGTTCAATCCCCACCCTGGACCAATAGGGAGCCAGCGCAGCTGTCTGAGGCAGGGGTGGGGCGTGAGGTGGCCAGGCTTCGTCGTACGTGGGCACGACTGGGGGCGGCAGCATTGTGCACATGTTAGGGAGCTGGGACTCCTCAGGGAGGCTGCGGTGAAGGGAGTCCATCTGCATGCATGGGCCCTACTGCTAGATGCTAGGGACAGCCCCTCCCCCGCTGCTTTGTAATGCAAACACCATCCCATCTGTTTGGTAAGAGCACAAAGCACTAGGGCTCTAGGGACGGGGCAGCAGCCAAGCTCCCAGGTCTTGGCACCACGCTGCCAGCCCGGCGTCCGTGGCGCCGTCCGTTCGGCCCCAGCCACCTGGAGCCCACTGGAGACTCAGACGCTGCCCACCCTGCAGCCTGGCAATTGTGTCTCTCTCTCTCTTCAGAGCAAATTCCAGGCTGTCATGGGGCCACCCAGGAGACAGGCTTCGGCCGGGGGAGTTACTTTCGCGGGCAGTGAAGCTTTAGGCCAAAGGCTGCTGCTGTTCTGACAGCTGGGATGTTGCCAGTCACTGGAACCGGCAAGATCTGTACACCCGGATCCCAAGCTGCCCCTGCCCTGGCAGGCCAGGTGCGTGCAGGAGGCAAAGGGTATTCTTGGCTTCTGCATCGCTGTTTTAGAGGAAACACAACAGCTCCTCGTCCGCAGCCCAGTGCCCTGACCCAGCCTGGTGTGGATGAGGTGGGGAACCCCGCAGGTAAAGCCTGACAGAACAGGAGGCTTCTGGCTTAGCAAGTTCCCTCTTCTCCTGTTGCTCCCACAGCTGCGTAGTGAGCCCTCCTATGGGTCACACAGTGGGTGCAGCAGAAAAGCGTCCTTATGCCCTCATGCCAGGCCCCATAGTGCAGTTAACTCTTTGGAGACTGCAGGCTGCACACCTATGCAGCATTCGTTCAGCTGGCAGCCTGATCAGTATCATCCTTGTCATCTGCACATCCCAACTGCTGCTCCAGGGCCCTCCGGAACAGAGTGGCAGGGATCTCTTAGCCTGCCAGCAAACTGAGGAGTCACGGGAAGGCATTTAGGATTTGCCCATGTCTTTGCTATCTCCTCAAATACAGCTCTCTGGGGACCTGCCCTCTTTACAGAGGTGTTTGCTCAAGTCAGCTCTCATATGGCTCCTGGGGAAAAGGGGGCAGGATGTTTTTGTTTAGCTTAGCCCATGGCCGGGGCAGTGCCACTGGGAGGCACTTAGAGATGCCCAAATTAGGAAGACCCCCATCAGTAAGCTGCACGGTACTGCATCCATACCTGGGACCCTGTATTCATGAGATGGGGAGTTTAACAGTCAAACATGAGCAGGAGACCGATTTTCCAGTTAGCCCCAAAGCAGCAGACCCTGCACTTGCTGCATAGGAAATACCCACCACCAGGGTAGTTTCCACCAGCTGCAAGAGCCCTGCCTCCTGTTGGTGCAGGCACTCAGGGAGACCAACGGCCTTGCACCAGGCTAGTGTGAATGCAGCTCTTAAAGGGACAGGAGGTAGTGCCCGGAATGAAGCCCACAATCTCTTCCCTGCCTTAAGCACAGAATCCAGCTCCAAGAGCCTCCTTGTGCCAGGGCAGGCACACTCTGGACTCGGCCACCGGCACACGCACACACACGGCTCTCCAGAATATTCCTTCCCTGAGTACAGTGTGGCCCAGCTCTGCCCTGCGATGCGTTAAGAACATACCCTGCTATAATAAGGAATAAGGACAGCCAAACCCTCTGGGAGCAGTGCCGGAACTAGAACTTCATCTTCTATCTGCAGGAACTTTTTGGTATTGCAAAGCGCTGCCGGGAAAGGGAAGCCAAGAGATGGGACTCACTGTGTCCAGACAGGGGGGAGAGAAACCATGGGTGGCTCTGCCCAGCTTTCATTCAGGGTGCAAACCCAGAGACTGCATTTCCAATACACACCTTTGAGGGGCAACCATTCAATGGCAGCAATGCCAAGACCTGCCTGCCAGAGGTACCCAGAAAAACACTCATTAGAGAGTGTGTGGGGGGAGGTGATACAGGGTAGGGCACTGCAAAGCGATGCGGGGTAAAGTCATCCTCCCCTAAACACAGCAATGCCAGCCTATGCTCATGTGAGCACAGAGGACTGACTCAGGGCTGCCCCATAGAGTCAGTAGGGTGCTGGATTTTCACTCAGGCCACCGGCCCATTTCTTAAAGCATCTCCCTGTTCAGCAGGTTGTGGAAGGGAGCCTGTCTCTCACCCAGGAAGAGGAGAGTGCTGGCTGCTTCTCGGGAGTTCATACAGGACCCGAATGGGGCCTCAGCTGCCAAAAGGCCTTGCTGCAGTCAGTGTGAACCTGCTAGCAACAGGCTCCTCCTCCCGCAGAGCTCCAGGCAGTGCTGGCCTGGTGCCAAGGGGCAGCCCTGCCCGTTCAGTGAGGCGCTCTGGGGCCTCTCACGAGAGGTCAAGCAAAATGCGAGAGGCTGCCCCTCGCCTGCCCTCCGCGGCTGGCAGCTGAATTCTTACACTAACTCAAGGGGAAACCTGCGTAAGGGCTGACAACCTCCCCCTCCCCCCACCAAGCTTAACTCCAGCTGCCTCTACAAAGGGCAGAGACTGCCCCTGAACCTTGTACACCACGAGGACTGCTCTCCCCTGCCACCCACCCGGAAGATCAGACAGACATGTTGGTGGCTTCACAGGGACAGCAGCAATTCCCAATCCCAGCCCCCTTCCCCCATGGAGCTGGGCAATTCCCAGGAAGGGAGCGCTATCCCTTGTTCCCACAGGCCCTTTATCTCCCTATTTGCTTCAGGCTTCTCTGATTGTGCTAGCAAGTGCAGCCACAGCTTTGCTAACATTCGGCCCATCAAAGCAGCCCAGCCAGGGCATGACCAGCCAAGGACAGGGATGGCCCTTTTCCAAGCACAACAAACTTTAGAGGCTGGCTTTGAACAGACACCGTATATTCACAGTAAGTTGATTCCTTTTGCAGACTGCTCCTGCTCTCTTCCCCACCCCCCACCAACCGTAAAGAGACTGGAAACGAGGGATAAAAATTGTTCCCAGCTCAAATAGCTGAACTCTCAGCTCAAGTGGAAGCATGCAGTAGGCGTGAGGAACGCATTCCTTCTGTCAGCAGGACCCTGCCCACCGGGAGAAGCAGCTGGCATTCCAGAGGTCCCAACACAGAGAATGCCAAGCGACCTCAACGGCTGGCACACGACTAGGCAAGCATTGGAAGAGACCTCCTCCGTGGGATAGAGGGCCGGGGGCGAGGAAGAGGAGGACTAAATAATTTTAAACACCCATTAATCTCCCCCCCCACTTACAGTTTACTCTATTCCATCCGATTTGCATCCGATGAAGTGAGCTGTAGCTCACGAAAGCTTATGCTCAAATAAATTGGTTAGTCTCTAAGGTGCCACAAGTATGCCTTTTCTTTTTGCGAATACAGACTAACACGGTTGCTACTCTGAAATCTATTCCAAGCAGTGGTTTAGGAGTAGGGCGATGTAAATACAGAAACCTTTAAGTCCATTTCTCTCCTTCTCACCCACATCAAGAAGTTTTTACAGCGATCCATGTAATACTGCCACACGCTGTAGAAGACTGTTAAATAGACTCTCAAGAGAAGCACTGGAATCTCTGTCACTTAATACTTAGCACTTCTAGGCCACTTTCCTTCTGTAACTCTCTTGGCACTTTACTAAGGAGAGTCAGGTGCTCACCCTTGAAGCCTAGGAATGTGAAGGAACTTGCCCAAGGTGACGCACTGAGCCAGTGGCAGAACAAGGAATAGAAACTAGGCTGCCTCGGGGTTTTAAAACTAGACTAGAGGAAACATAAACCAAGAATAATGTAACAGAAAATAATCCTGCCCTGGCTGCCTAATGGCCTGGGTGATTCAGCTTTAACAGAATGCCATGGTGGAAGATGCAACTTCTTGCTTTGTTACCTGACACAGGCGGAGAATCTGCATAGGAAAGATTGGCTTGGCCCAGGCTTATGGACTCTGCTGCTTCAGCAGCAATAGACTCTGATGATTTCCATCCTTCCTCCACACACAGAAAGAGAATGAGTTCCCACATGGGGCTGATGGAGCAATGAATGGAGCTGCAATCCAAAGTGGAAGCAGATAATTGGCTGTTCCAGCTCATGGGGCACATGAGCCAGCACCCACCATCTAGGAGAGGACCGGCTTTTAAGCAGGGACACACAAACTAATGGTGTGGCCTCTTCTGAAATAACATGTGCCTTACGGGTCACGCCATCTCAAAAAGAATATTACATTACAGGGGCATTACAGGGGGATCCGAGATGGGCAATGAGAAGGACTAGGGACCTAGAGAAACTCTTACATGAAGAGAGATTGAAGAGAATGAAATTCCTTCACTTAGAAAGGTGAAGAGGGGACACGAAAAAAGTCTATAAAATAGCACATGATCAAGAAGGTAGATCTGTTCTCACCATCTCACAACACAAGAACAAAAGGCCAGCTAACAAGATTAAAAGATGACAAATTCAAAAACAATAAAAATAAATACTTTTTTCCCCACACGATACAAACTGTGGATCTCTACCACAGGATGTCAATGAGGCAAACGCAATCAGCAAGATTCAAAGAGAGACTGGATATTTATATGGATAACAAGAACATCCAGAGTTACAATAGTTAAAGTTCACTAACTCTGGAAGAGATATTAAGCCTCATGCTTCAGAGCTTAAGCCAAACTAACTACTAAGGATTAGGAGGGAGCCAGTTGCAGGGTCAGTTTACCCCACGTCTGCCTACTGCAGGGCTCTTAAACCATCCTCTGAAGCAACTAGTGCTGACCACTATCAGGAAATGGATACTGGACGAGATGGCTTGTGGGACAGGTAATGCTCTTGTATTCCGTATAAGGCACAGGGGGCATTACCAGTGCTATTCTGTCAATGGCAGAAAGAGAATGGTGGCGACAGCGGCCAGAGGGGTAAGCCCCGCACTGCACCCCTGCCAACGCTCCACAGCTGGAAAGCAGGCAGGGGAGGAGCGAGCCAGGAACTCTCAGCCCATTGAGAAATTCTGGAGGGACAGACTAGCAAAGCAGTTCCCAAAGTGAGGTCTGTGCAGAGCTCGCTGTTCACACGGTGCTAGCTCGCCTGTTTGTTTCCAGCTACTGCATCACATTAAAAGCTGCTAAAAATACATGTCTAACATTACTACTCCACATAAGGGACTGCTGTGGTTACCACAGGGATCTGATGAGACAATGGAAGAGGAAGTGGCCATTGGAAGGGGAGGAGACCACTGGACAAGCTCATTATGAATTATTTGTATTACCGGAGGAGCCCCAGTCATGGACCAGGAGCCCAGTGCACTGGGTGCTGTACAAACACAAAACAGAGAGAGCTTACTAGTACTCTACTAGAACAGAATCTACATGATAGAAAGGTTTGAGAACCTCTGGACTAGAACAATGGCAAATACCTGTATTTAGCAGGTTATCATGCCTTCTAACTAGGGACACTTGATACATACAATGTCTGGGAGCTCAGAAAGCCACTCTAGACGCTTTGTGGATGGCTAAGGTCAGTGTCAGGTTGAAAATATCTGGACTGCACAGAATCAGGTTCAAAGCCTAACAGGGTTGATGTAGCTCTTTATCCTTCCAAGTTAATACTGTTTTGCCCAACTGGAGCCTCTTCCATCCGAGGATCTCAAAGTACTTTACATATGAATTAAATGAACCTCACAGACCTCCTGGGAACTTGGAAGCAGGAAATACCCGTTCTCTTAGACTCTGCCTTAAAATCCAGGATCCTGCCTGCTCTGCATGGATATTAAAGCTCTTTCCCCGAGAGTATGGATTTATCCTAGCGTGCTTGGTCAAAAGTTTCTCCTCCTCCATGCAAGTAGAGGAGAAACTAGTTGACTGCCTTCACCCCAGAAATGGCTAAATTTCAGCAAAGCTGTGAGCATGCAAACTTTGAAGACATTTTGCGATTCTTCAGGATGAACGACTAGCAAGCAAATCCCCCTGGTAAATTCCCTCCAGGAGCCTGCTCTTGGGGCTCAGCTGAATTAAACTCTGTCTTCCCCTCATAAGGGCTGGCACAGCTTGAGAGACTTCCCCCTTTCCAAGGGACAATGGCCACAGACCCAATTGTTCTGCTGGTCTCCTCCCCCAGGAATCTAATCTTGTGACACCCCCCTCCCCAATCCCCCCCCCCTTTTTTTTTTTTTTTTTTTTTTTAACTCCAGGGCTACTGCACTCATCCCTGCCCAGCCAACTGGCTCATTGTTAACGAGCGCGTCCAGCCAGGAAAGTGATTGATCACTAAGGAGAAAAGGCCAAAGCCGTGACGGGTCGTTTAACAATTTCAATTAAACTCTGCAGTGCTCAGATACTGAAGGGGAGGAGAGAGAAGGAAATTAAAACTTCTACCACTGCTCCAGGTGACAACCCCAACAGCAGTAGGGTCCATGGGGAATGGCCCAAGCCCTCCCTGGAGGTATATGGTTTGAGAGAGAGAACCCCTCCCCGCTTGCAGAGGTATCTACAACAATGGGCATCCCCCACACCCTCTGCCTTACAGTATCATACTGATGTCCCCCAGCCCCACAGAGCTGCAGGATTAATGTGCTCTCACCCACCAAAAAAAAAAAAAAGAAGAAGAAATCATCATGTGCCCCCGGGGCTTTGAAATAATAGGTGCTCTGACCCATTTGTACACCAACATTTTCCACGCCATGCACCGCCTAAGAATATGCACGTTGAATATTTAACTATGTGTCCCTGAACTTCCCGCTGCCGGGACTGGCGGCTTGATTCTTGGTTACGTGCAGCGACTTTTTTTAGGCCCAGGAGATCCCCGAGGGCTAATCACAGCGATGCGGCGCCGAATCCACTGAGACAGCAGAAGGACTCTTAGAGGGATTTTAAAAATCAGCGTCTCGGCCTGTCATATGGAAAGGCGCTTTAATGAGCAACAAAGGCAGCTAACATTCTGCTCACCCGGCATCTTAACAAAAAGAGAGCGAGCGAGCAAGAGAATGAATCATAAGGGGTTGGGAGTAGAAGGCTCCTCTGGCGGAGGGACAGAGCCTCATGCAGCAGGGGAAACGTCAGACCTATCCTGCCGCCATGTAATAGACTGACCCCATCTCTGGCTGGGGGTTCAGCCCCTGTGGGGAGCAAGGAGGGGACAAAGCCAGAGCAAGGCAATAGAGAATGCTCTCCAATTGCATTTGATTGAGATACAGTCATCAGGTGATTAAGGTCCTAGGATGGAGGGGAGGAGGCCAGCCTTGCTCCTTCCCCTCTTAGCATGGGGGCATTCTCACCCCATTGCATGTTACACCTCATCAGGCTCCCCTTTCAAGCCAAGCACACCAGCTGTGCCAGTTCCTGCTTCACTCCTTTCTTCCTTAGTATTTAATCTAGAGATAGACACTGGGGTTGTCCTTATTCTCAGCCCTTCCTCAACATCAGCTCCTGCTCTCCCTTGTAGGCATCACTAGCCTCTCTCAGAACGCTGAAGATTCTTATTTCCTCCTCCTCCTGAGAGCTAAGTATCTCTCCGCACTCTGACAAATCTGCATCATTGGGGTTTTCCCGTGCCACCTGGCCTTGCGATAAGCAGGTGAGCAGATCTTTGCATGATGTTCCCAATCAGCCGGGCTAGTTCCTTGTACTGACTGGAAAAGTTCTTTCCAATTTGCATTTGGTGCAGCCGTCTAGGGAGCGTTTTGTTTCCATAACCCCAGCCCTGTGGATTTTCAGAGGTTAACCCCTACCTCCTCCCGCTCAGCGCTTTGCAGTGTCTGACCTAGCAGTTTATCCCCGCCTTGTTTTTATAATCCCCAGCCTCACTAACTTAGATTTTCCAGCACTGAACACACAGCCCTGAGCTGCTCCTCGTCTCTCCAAGTCAGTCTCAGTTATTCCCCCTCACCCTCCACACACACACTTTTCTCCTCCTATGAGCTTTCACGTGAATTCTTTTGCACTCATGAGACGTGCCAGACTGACAGACCTGGCAACAGGATGCCTGTATCCATAGCACAAGCACGGCACAGGCCGCAGGAGGGCAAGCTTCCCCTATGCTGCACCACAACCCTGCCCTGGATGGACACCTCCCAGGGTGAAAGGTTTGCTGGCTACCCCTTGCCCATTCAGCCCTTAGCTTCTCTGCCAAGAGCACCATTAAATGTGGTAGTTTTTATGACGTGAACACCTGTCTCTGAGGAATTGGACCAGGACCCACTCTTCCGACATTAACTTTCTTCCCCCCACCAGCTGGGCCCAGAGTCCACCTTAAATCCATATCCCTTCTGGTTGAAGAAAGGGTAGTCTTTTAACATTAGCCTTAAAGAGCATTTTAGCAGGATGGCTTTGTAGATCCAGGGTATGGTTCTTCACCCTTGTCTCCCCACCAACCAAGACCATTAGAGTCAAAGGAGAATCTAGAATGTGTATTCAGAACTTCCCTGCAAACAGACACATACAGAGTCTCCAGTTGTTCCCCAGTGGCTCAGTTATCTCACATGCTTTAGACTACCCTGCTTTACTTCTTCATCCTAATGGCTTCCTTATCCACTCAGTTGATTAGTCCAGTTAGTTTGCCTTTCCTCCCACTTCCCTTCTGCCGTCTTCTGTTGATTCCCACATTCATATGGGGAATATAGCTCAGTCTTCCTTCTTCTTAGCCAACACTCTGGTGCACCTATATGCGCTGGGTGTCACCCGTCTCACATATCCCACCTACTCCAGGAAGAACCCCAAGAATGAAGGAGCTGAACCAAGATTCTGGAGCTGGACACCCCGCACTTTTGAGACATTCAGATCTTAACCTTTGTCCCTGGGGCCCCAGCTTTAGGATAAAGTTCAGACCCTCCCACCCACCTCCATTTCATTCCAATCACTATCCTGCATGGGGGTGTCTGGGACACAGGCTGCTGACAAGGTCCTAGTGATGCCCTGGTCTTTTGTTTATTTCTCTAGGTCCTCAAACCCTAGGAACTCCCAGTCTGTCTTCCTCCCCGTAGGTCACTGGGGCCAAAACTTACAGGGGCTTCTTCCTTGCTCCTAACCAGGAACTCATCCACTGAGGACACAATCTCTCGTACCCTGATCTTTAGGAGAATCAGTGCATGATCGGGACGTGACTGCACAATGTACCATCCACAACTCTAACCATGGTGTTTCCTACCAATACCGCCTGCCCTCTCCTGGGTGTAGTTCAATGTCTTTTCCCCATAAGAAGGGCTGTGCTCCATAGGGTTGTGTAATTCTCTCCCCATCTCAGTGATCCTGCTTTCCTTTGTCTCCATTATACACAGTAACCCAGCTCTCTCCTTCCCCTGTCACCTCCATATTTCATCTAGGACCTTTTCAGCCCTTGAATGCTGCTTGGGGGGCCCTCTGGGCTCCCACTCAACAGGCCAACAATGCACGCACATAACCAGTCCCCATGAGTTTCTTTGCTGCAGTGACAGGGGTCTCCCCCTTTATCACAGCCTGGTCAGTACAAGCACACAGAACCGGCCTTAAATTCATTCCTACTTCAGTTCTGCAGCTGACCTTTAAGAGTATACAGGAAAGAGACGGGCACTACTGAAGGGTTAAACATTACCAGACTTAAAGAATCTCAAATTCAAGGCCTGACAATTGGTTCCAGTTGACTGGTTTGGATGGTAATTTTTCACAAGATAAATCTGACCAGAAGTAAGTGGCAATGACTGAAGGACCCTCTGCGCCAGCATGCCCCATAGGAGCTGTGCTGCTCACTTTCCTTTGGTGATTTTCTGCCACCCTTCCCCCCATCTGTCCCCCACATTTCAGGGTTTCCACACAGAGGCTACTAGAAGCGTCATCTTTTACATTATCAGCGAGATCTGGATTCACACCCCCAGCCCCTAACTGCAGAGTAGTCTCCACTCCAGGGCACGAGTGCCAGGCTTCACATGCCCTGTTCCCAAGGACTCTCACACCAAGGCCCTAGGAGTAGAACTCACAGCAACTGACAAGAGATGGAGCAAGCAGCAATGCCCACGTTCTTTCAGCTCCCTGCTGCTGCATTAAGAGGCAAAGGTACTCACTGCTCTTGGATGCTTTGACCTTGGCCACCAGTTTCTGCACACCAGGTACATCCCCATTTTTCACAGCCTGGATCAGCTCCTGCTCTCGCCCCATCATGGACAGGTCGGAGTGGTAGGGGAGTGAAAGGAAGAGGTCCTCAGATCCCTCTGGTTCATAAAGCCATGGGCGTGCACGTAGCAACTCCTCAAAATGCTCTCAAATGGAGGAAAAGCCCAGCAAGAAAAATATTTTAAAATCCCACGGGACATAAAAAAAGCCTTTATAAAAAGATCTCTCCGTTAATAGCGATAAATGCAGCTAGGAGTCACTTTCCTTTTGATGGAGATGGGGATGCAGTCTGGTTAAAGAACATGCAATCACTTAAACAAAAAATAGTTCCATGCTTGGGGACTGACTCCCAACAGCAACAGGGCCCCACAAGACAAAGCCAGGCAGTTTGGAGGAGGGGGCCGGGAGAGTCTGCTTTGAGAAGAGTCTGGCCTCTTAATCGAACCTGTGTAAAGCTCTCAGAGATCGAGGGGTCATGTTTTGCTTCCTTCGCGCCAGGCTGAGCTGCGCTGATGATTCCCTAATTCTTCCCAAAGGGATTATGTGCTCCTTTCCATCTGGAAGTTATAGATCCTCTCTCTCTCGGTTATCCCCCTCATACTGGCATTCCTCTTGGTGCCGTCTCTGCCAGCCACTCTGCAGACCCCCTGCGCTGGGCAGCGTTCAGAACCTTGGCCACAGAGCCCTAGAGGAGAGGTTGTCCTGGTGCTCCTGGTACCTGTGAACAGCAACAGCAGGGTCAGGTTTCAAAGGCTATTTACTTATCAGCATCATTAAAACAGTCCACTGCGACTGCTTCTGTGGCCACGCCGAAGAACAAATAGTTTGACTATATTTAGTACCGGCAGAAGTCAGACTGTCCTCGTGTTAAAAGGGCTGCAGGAGCGGAGGGGGAGAGGCCCTGTATTGGAGACATTCTAACAATAGGTGCTGTGGGCTGGCCTGGTGGGCACAAGAAACAAGAGGTCAGATTGGACCCCCAGCATGGATGCTCTGGGAAGGTCATGAGTGCCCTGTCCTGCCACACGTGCATGCAGGAGGGAATGGGGCCAGCAGTGGGAGAAGCAAGAGCGTGGGCACGGCCTTGCCCCTCCTTGCACACCAGCAATTGTCTGTGCACACTACACCCTTTCAAAAGGTGGATCACGAGCCTCCAGGTTGTGCGCTCTCCCCAGCGCCCTAGAAGTGTTCCGCCTGCATAGGTCAAAAGCAGGCAGAATGTTTACCCAACCACTACTTGAGTGCTGTGCCTCCTCCCCGACCCCAGCAGAGCCCTGGCCGTGGGGGAGATAGACTACTGTGGGCGCACGGTCTAGGGGCTGGAGCCAGGGGCAGGGAATCTGGACTCCCTTGGGTTCTTCTCTTGGTTCTGTAACCGTTTCGATGCATGGCCTTGGGCAAGTCACTTAACCTCTCTGTGCCTCGGTGTACACATCTTTATGTGGCTTTAAGAATCCCCTCTCTCAGGGGAGCTGTAATTAGTACCCTCAGATAAAAGGTGTGATGGAACTGCGAAGTATAACAACCCTCTTGGAGTGTGATGGACTTCAATGTCTATCTAGATATGATATGGCCATCACGATGGTATCAGAGTGCCTCACTGAGACTCACTCCACCAGCCAGTACAGGACAGGACTGTAATCTATATTCACTACGGCTACTTTTTCTCCTAGCAGTTTTAAAGAATCCCAATGATGAGCTTCCAGGCCTTTCCCTGGACATTTAGGAGGACTGCATTTCAGCCTGTTACTCCTAGTCAGGCCGCCTTGGCCTTGCTGAACATTTCCTCTCTCCTTACGCTTGCAAACACAGATACTGCCCTCAGAATTAAATGGGAAGCTCCAGTGCATTGGGATTTAAAAGATACCCATTAAGAAGGTTATTAGCGCACAAGCATTCTCAGGCAATGAGCTGAGCACAAGCTGGCAGAGTGACTGTACTCAGAGGACAGAGGAGAATCAAAATTTAATTCAGCCCCTAGCAAGCCAATTCCCTGCTGGCGGACCATGTCTCCATCTCAGAGCATAGGGCATCCTTTCAGAAACTGAGGTTTCCCCCCAGTGTTACAGGATGGGGGCCCCACCACACATGTTCCTACCCACCAAAAGCCTCCCCACTCCCAATCTCTAAATTTAGATTTATCCTAACATGAAGTTTTTTCAATTGCATTCTGTACATTTCTAGATTTCTCCCATGTTTCAGCCATGCATCTGGCAGCTTCTCTTCACCCGGTCATGAAATCTTGGGAGAAGGAGTGTGTGCAAGAGAGAGAAAATATGAAAGATTGACACAAGCTGCCAAACTGCTGTCAGATAGCTACAATTCTTCATTAGCACCAAATTAGAACCAGCAAACTAGTGCTACAAGGCTCCATTTTCTGTTACCAGTCACTTGAGCCATGGATTCTCCTAGACCTCCCTTTCTTAAAGCTCCTGAGAAGCATCCCTGGCTGTTTATAATGTTGGGTTCTGTTGTAATAACTGGGACTATAAATCTAGCCCGATTCTAAAATCAACTGTAAAAATTATATGAAAGTTCATATGATGTTATAACCACCTAGGCTAACAAATGGCGATGAAAAGTAGGTCAGGGGAGAGAGACATCTAGCCTCCTGCACCCTCACACATTAGCACCAAGTCTGACTCTTGGAAAAATATTGCAAAAGGAAGAGTGCAAACCCATAAAGCTAAGATCATTGCCTGATAAGGGACACACACCAGTGCGTGACTGCAGGATGGAGCTGAGAGGGTAGACACACCTCTGGGCGGCACAGTGGCACCCGCCAGGCAATAACAGCCTTCCTTGTGGGGGAAGGATTTGTAGGGATGCCCAGACTCACATGGTAAGGCTTGGGATTTTCCCATGCAGTAGCCTACATGTGATTGTAGGCCTTGGGTTGGCCGATTAGGCCCTGGGCAGCTAGGTTGTTCTGAACTTTCACATCACAAGCGGGTTGCGATGTGATGTGCATCACAACTCAGGTTGGCGGTCACTTCCCCACTGCCAGGTCAGGCTGCTTTAGGGGTTTCTCTCTATCCTCATGTTATAATCAAGTTGTGGCCAGTTGGCTTAAAGTCTAATGCTTGTGTCCATCCTCATTGCTCCATGAATTGGGTTAATAGAACATCTCCTGGAACCTCAGTTACTGCACCAGCTTAAAGCTGTTTGGTTTCATTCTGCTTCAGCACATCTTACCCAGCTTTACTTTGATATCATCCAAACCCACTAGCACTTGACTTTTTTTATACTAACTTTTTTTTTTAAAGTCAATCTACACTAGGAAGCAGGCTCATATCTGAATGCCAGCTACTCATCCAAGACTCTGCCATAATAGGCCCCAGGAACTCTGTGTAACCAAGGGTTAACAATCTGCACCTCTCAAGCTTCACAAGAGTGCAGCAGTATCAGATGCAGTCCTGAGCTAGAAGCATTTCTACCTCTGCTCCCTGTTGGTGTTTTTTGGCAATAGACTGGAATGTGACTTGCTGTATATAGTGATAGCAAACAACCCTCCCCCTATCTGAGAGAGCTAATCTTTCAACCCAGGAATTCACCTGGAGAACCCAGGAATCTGAAATATTCCTTCATCAAACAACTCAGAGTGGGGGGGAAACGGTAGAATTATGGAAGGGGAGGAGTAAAGATGCTGAACAGCAATTTAAAAACAAACAAACAAAAAACCCAACCCTAAAAGGCAGTCTGGGGAAGTTATCCACACCCCCAGTTGCAAAGGTTAGGATGATGGAAACACCCTACCGTTATAACAGTAAACACTGTTGAGGCATCTCCTCTACCAAGCACTATACAGACCTAGGAAGATCTAGTCCCGCCCACAAAAATCACAAATATACTTAATCACTACCCCCTCCCCCATATCACAGATGGGGACGTTGAGGCTGGGATGTTCAAGGCACTTGCCCAAGACCACACAAGGAGTAAGTTGCAACAAAAGCCAAATGGGGGGGATTATAAAGGAAGGAGGCGGGGGAGGGGGGACACACACTCTTAATGAAAGAGAGAGAGAAAAAAAGGCAACCTGGAGCACTTCTCTTAAGAGACTAAAACTATAAAAAAAGAGTCAGGAAAAACTTAACCTGGGGCAGAAGAACGTTACTAGGCAGCCCTGACAAAGGGGATCTTTGAACTCCTTCTTTAAACAAATATTTTCAGATCAAAACGCTGAACGGGACCCGAGCGGAGCGGAGCCTATGAAAAGAATGTGAAAGCTACGGCACGGGCACAAGTGACCCAGCAAGGGGAATAAGGGAAAGTCATTCTCTGCGGGCAGCAAACAACCCGCACCAATTCCCGCCCCCCGCTCTTTCTTCTCCATAACTCACCTCCTCAGGAACTCCCCTGCGTTTCCAACAGGCACAGTTGCAAATCCGATTCCTTCTCAGCCACGTCTGTCCCTGGCTGGGGAGCGTTCTCCCCAACCCCACCCCGCAGAGTTGGTGTAATGAAAGCCCAGAGCAGATCTCCACTTCCACACAAAAATGCCTTTGATCTCTTACAGTCCCGGACTCTGGGGGAAAGGGGGGGGGAATCAAGTCTCCAGGCGCTGGAACTGCAAAGCAGAGCTGCTACCGCTGCAACAATATCCCCTTTCGTCCTCAGAGCCCTGCCTGGCCGGCTGGGGATTCCCACGGGCACCGCCGACCCTGCTGCTGAAATTGACCCGTCTAGTCAGTTTCACAGGGCGCCTAGGAACTCTGAAAAGTCTCTCTCCCCCAAGCCACCTCCCCCTGCCCGCTCGGTCAGTCTCCCTGCAGGAAATCCCTCCCAACCTCCGCTCCGTCTCTCCTGATTGGAAAAGCAAAGGGGGCTGCAGGAGCTGGGCAGGGCCAGGGCTGCTGTCAGTCAGGGTGATGCGGTTCCAGATTTGGGCAAGGGAAGGGGCGTGTGGAGAGTGGTACCTGGGACTCTAGTGTAACTGCAACAGGGAGCAAGTGCCCAGGTGTGCAAGCCCTGGGACCGGAGCCTCCTCCCCAGCCGGAGCCTGGTGGAAGGTCGAGAGAGGCGTCCCAACCCTTAATGACTACCCTGTGCCAGTCCCTTCCAGCTGCAGGGAGCACAGGGTGTATGGGTGGATGGGTTATCTATGGGAGCAGGGAGAACTACAGGGCTGGGGGTGGGAAGAGCTTCACAACAAACTGGTTCCTCTGTTTCCTTGCAACTCAGTTCTGAGATTCACTTTAAATGCTTTAAAACACTGCCAGTGCCACTTTAGTCCCTGCTGGTCAGCAGCCCCGGTGAGAGCTCAGCTCCAAGGAGTTCCTGCGCCTCCCTCCCAGCGTTGGATTCTTTACCAGGGGGTTTGCTGGAGCGGCTCATTACTGGTTTAGATTTGTTGAGTGCCAGCCGTGCGCTGAAGCAACTGTTTTACTGCTTTTGGGTGTTTACAACTCTAGAACTTTAGGGTCCTGGGTGCATTTCAAAATCTGTAATCACCCCTGGAGCCATCTCTCTGTGTACTGTGACGGGGTTGGGCCAGATGGCTCTAGGAGAGTAATAGAAGGCAGATATGTTAGCCCCAGGCTAAGTAGGTCCCTTTTCCCTGGGTGGCCGGGTTTTCCAGGTTTCCCAGGAACCTTCTGGAGACAATTAAGATTGGCTACAGGTGTTCTAATCAGCCTATCAAGAAGCTGCTAGAATCAATTAAGGAAGGCTAATCAGGGTACCTGGGTTTTAAAAAGGAGCTCACTTCAGTTTGTGGCGTGTGTGTGAGGAGCTGAGAGTGAGAACACGGACTGAGGTGTACAAGCATTATCAGACACCAGAAGGAAGGTCCTGTGGTGAGGCTAAAGAAGGTGTTGGGAGGCGGCCATAGGGAAGTAGCCGAGGGAGTTGTAGCTGTCGCACAGCTGTTCAAGGAGGCTCTCTAGACAGCTGCATTCCACAGGGCCCTGGGCTGGAACCTGGAGTAGGGGGCGGGCCTGGGTTCCCCCCAAATCCTCCCAACTCCTGGTCAGACACAGGAGGAGTTGACCTGGACTGTGGGTTCAGAAAAACGGTCAAGCTGAGGGCTGCCATGAAGCTCTAAGGTGAGCAAATGCACCAATAAGCGCAAGACCCACCAAGGTAGAGCAGGAACTTTGTCACAGTACATGTGATGCTTTCTCCTTCCCTCACTAGCCTCTATGGATTTTGTGTGAGCTGGAGGGTAGGCCCCAATCCTGTGAGATGTTGTCTTTACTGCAGGAATCCACCTGTGCAGAACTCAGGGCTCACAATCTCAATCCCAGAACAAGCTCTGCGCATTAGGATCCTGCACAAATGGGACTTCAGTGGGGTTCTACATGGGTGCAGGGCTCCTTGCAGGATTGGGGCATTAGATGGTCTGCTCTTCGGGGCAAAGACCTTGCCTTTTTCCTTGTCTGTAAAACATTTTACCTATAGCACTATACAAGTAATAGTTAATCACTTTTAATCTTACTACAGTGAATCATTGAATATAAGTGACCATCAAAAATTAGTTACTGAAGGCTGCTTCCTAACAAAAGTGGAGCAAAACTGTAGTCAGGACTGCCTTGTCAGAGGGTGTCTTAGAACAGGAGGTTGCCTAATAAAGCTGGACAGCTTTTGCTGGACAGCTTTCACTGCACAATACCACTGGATTATCAACAGCTAATCGGACTAAAAACCCATACATTGGCTTAATTCATGAAGGGCCCAACCCACAGCTCCTGTTGGCTTCTGTGGGAGTCATAAGTACTCAGCACTTCTCCAGATCAGCCCCTAAGAAATTATACCAAACCATAGTTTATTGAGCAACATGAATAATGAGGAAAATGGCAGGGCTGGCTGAGAAGGAAGAGCTGGAGTTCTAAAATACACCCTGTCTTTTCAATTCTGGCTAAAAAAAAAAAATTATGCACATTTGATTAGAAATGTCAACATTTTACAGCTGCTATTTTGAAGTGTGGCGCTATAAGTAATCTTGCTAGAAAGCAACATGAAGTTAAAGGTCTTGTTATTCATTATGTGATTTTTGTCAGCGCTTGTAAAGCGCATTGACATTTATACTAATCCCCCAAATTTATGTAATACCTTTGTCCTTTTAAGGATCTTAATTAAGCTTCACAACACCCTGGGAAGCAGATAAGCCCACTTTGTAGATGGGAAACTAAGGGCTGGTCTACACAGTTTTTGTACCAATGTCACTATTTACTTCAGGGATGTGATTTTCTATTAATATAGTTACACTGATACAATCCCTCGCATGGATGCAGTTATACCAGCATAATGGCACCTTATACTAGTACAGTTTAATTCCATTCCCACACAGGAATAAGCTACACTGATATAAGCACCTTTGCACTGGAATAACTGTCTCCCCACGAAGAGGGTTGTGCCATTTTAATTATAATGGTATGGCTAAAGTGGTACAACTTTTGTGTGAAGACAAGTTGTAAGACACAGGAGTCAAGGCCAACATTTCTAAACTAGGGTGCCAATTAAGCACTTGGCCTGATTTTCAGCTATACCGAGCCACAATTCCCAATGACAACTTTGAACATTAAGCCACGTATTCAGGTTCTTTACTTTATGTAACTAAATTTGAAAATTTTGGCTTAAGTTACTTGCCTGAAGGCACTCGGCAACTGTTGTGTCAGGGCTGGGATTAGAAGACAGTAGAGTCCTGCTACCTATCAGTAAACCACACAGCTTTTTAACCCTTGGAAAGCTAATATTTCTCCCTCCTGATCATTGAGTAAGAACTGTTTGTGTCCCAGAACACCAGACTCCAGCGTAGGCGCTTTGTAGCATGACAGACAAAGCATCGGGATGTCTGATTTATTTTCACAGCATCCACAGTACAGGTTCCAAGAAGGATGATCATCAATAAAGAAAAACCCGACACAAGATTCCCTCTCAAAGCTAAATATCCCATAGCAAGGAGGAGAGCTGTGTTGTTGTCCAGAGCTATCCCGTGAGGCTGGGGAAGTGGGACAGATCTCCTGTCCAGAGCGGGGGAGAAAGGGCTCTTTTCTGCCTGACAAATCACCCCCTCTACTGCACTGGAGTGGGGTCCAAGCTCCTTTTTAAAATTCTTTTCCTTGCGGTGAATCTGGGTGGTGGATTGGAGCTGAATGAACTCTATTGCTGCATTTCTGGTGTGACTTTGAGGGAAGGAACATGGAGGAGGACAGCTAAAAGCTCACCCCAGCCCAAGTCCTCATTTTCGCGTGGCCTGGTTTTCAAAGGTGCTGAAGACCCGCATCTCCCATTGACTTCAGCTAGAACTGTGGGTTAACAGCTTTGAAAATCCAGCCCTTAGTGAGTTCTATGCACATGGGACAGAACTACTCAGCTTCCCTCAAGGACTTTTCCTTTTGCACTAAAGAGAAACTCAGTCTCGTTGGGACAATATTGCCATCTAGAGGTGAGTAGTACAACCTTCCTGTTGCAGGCTATCGGTAGGGAATTGATTATACTAGAATAGTATTCTTTTTAAACAAAGAGTCATTTGAGAGCACCTTTCAGGGTGGGAGGCAGAAGAAAAGAGAATTTGCTATCTGAGGCAATATATTTTGGCTTGATGGACACAGAAAATATACTAACCACACAGTTCGTATTGTAACAGATCTGTTCTTCCCCTTCACTCTCGCAGGTGTTGCTGTGTGCAGGTCAGAACTTCAAGGGGCTAGAACTCTCATCTTCCTTCTCCAAGAGCAAAGCCCCCTACCATGGAAACTAATGGAGAGTCACATCAGCAGTACAAGACCTATGACACAGAGATGAGTCGTTCCAGTGCCATACAGTACGCATATGCATACAGCCCCCTCCAGGACATTAAACATTGCTATAAACAAGAGCAGAATTCATTCTCCAGTCAGCATATTTCAACCAGCCCTTTAATCTGACTCATCCACTGATCATCTTACCCCTCATATGTAGGTCACTGGAAGTCTGAGAAAGCAACAGCCCTTTGGAATGCCAACACAGGACCAGACAGAGATGTCCCCTTTTCCCAGGCTATGCTTGTTCCTTTGCTATGTCCCTGGAGCCCACATCTGGGGGAGAAGGGTGATTGAAAGCCTCACTTCATCTGTGCTGTTCCATCAGTCTCTGCAGCTATTTATTCCTTCATCTAACTCCTGAGATTATCCCTTCATTATTTGTTTGCAATAGTCAAAATAAAATGATGTATTTGTTGTCAGAAAAAAAAAAAACCTGCTGACCAAGAGCAAAATATCCTGCAGGACATCCAGAGCATCCCCAGCTGGCTTTGTTAGCCCCAGCTAAGAGCAAGAGAGGGCTTTAAAAACTAAGGGCCAGACCCACAAAGGGACATAGGCATCACAACACCTAACTTTCAGGCGCCAAGAAAATCCCTGGAATAACAATGGGATCCACAAAGCCTGAGTTAGGCGCCTAGGCTCCCTGTACACTGCATGGGGAGAGATAGATGCCTAAGAATACAGTCCACAGAACCAGCATGTTAGGGGGGAGCTGCCTGAACTACTCAGTGGAAGGTGCAGACAAGAGGGGTTTGTCCTAAGCCCCATCCCTCTCACAGAGTTGGGTGCCTATCTGCTTGTGATCCACAGATGGGAACCCCTCTCTTGGAGTCAGGCACTGTAGAAGTTCTTGAGAGAACGAATGAGGTGCCTGCCTCCAACCCAGGAGCGACTCTACCAATTTTGCCACCCCAAGCAGCAGCCGCTGAATTGCCGCCCAAAAGCCACCACGGCGGGAAGAGCAGTGGGGCCGCCGCCAAATTGCCACCGCGGGACACGGACTGCTGCTCCATTTTGAATGCCACCCCAAGCATCTGCTTGGAAAGCCAGCCCTGCTCAGACCACACAAAACAGCCGGAGAAGGAGACAGTGTTGGTGGAGGAGACAGTGTTGGTAATAGCAACCTTCTAAGTATTAGCCCAGGGGTAAGAGTGGGATGTGGGAGACCCAGGGTCAATACCACCTCTCCCCATGGGGAAAAGGATTTGAACCAGGGTCTCCCACTTCCAAGGAGCTGCCCTAACCACTGGGTTATAGGATATCCTGTTATGGGGGCTCCCTCAACCTCTCCAGCTGCAGCTGCTCCACTGGGTATAAATACTTAAATATTCAGTGGACCAGAGAACAACCCTATGGCCAGGCAGTTAGGGCATCCCATCCAGGAGGTGGGAGACCCATGGTCCAGCTCTGATTACTCTAATTATTTAGCCAAAGTAGAACAGCTCCAACAGGAGAGATTGAGGGAACCCCTGCATCAGAATATCCCAGAGCTTGCTGGTTAGAGCACTCTCCTGAGAGGTGGGAGACCCTTGTTCAAAACCTCTCTCTTCTTTCAGGCAGAGAGTGGGGTTGAACCTGGTTTCCCTACATCTCTCAGCTGAGTGCTCTAACCCCTCAGTTCACAATTATATGGTGGCCAGCACCATCTCCTCCTCCTGGATTTTGAATGGGGCCCAATCCAGTAAGTGTGCTCAGAGCACTTCTACTGGATTGGGCCCTGCAGGCAAGACAGGCAGGGGAACACCTGTCGTCCCCCACTTTGTAAATTGCGCTGGGCCTTCCATAAGAGAAGGATCATGGTCTGAATGCTGGCAATGAGGCTGCAGTGCGCATGCTCAGAAGCAGACACAAAAGTGCCTTTCACCCTGAAAACTTAGGCACCAAATAAGATTAGACGCCAACCAAGCAAGGGCTTTGTGAATCACAGTGGAGCCTAAAACTGGGATTTAGGTACCTAAATACCTTTGTCAGTCTGGGCCCAAGAACACAAAACTTTCCATTAAAAATCTCTCATTTGCTCATGGACTGCAAGGCTTTGAAAGTTTGAAGGGGTTTTATCTCCACCTAGTGGCAGGAAAGAGCCTCTAAGAAAGTGACAGGCTGAGAATAGACCTGGATTTGTGCTGGAAATGGCCCACCTTGATTATCATACACATTGTAAGGAGAGTGATCGCTTTACATAAGCTATTACCAGCAGGAGAGTGGGGTGGGGGGAGAGAACCTTTTGTAGTGATAAACACCCATTTTTTCATGGTCTGTGTGTATAAAAACATCTTCTGTATTTTCCACAGTATGCATCCGATGATGTGAGCTGTAGCTCACGAAAGCTTATGCTCAAATAAATTGGTTAGTCTCTAAGGTGCCACAAGTCCTCCTTTTCTTTTTGCGAATACAGACTAACCCGGCTGTTACTCTAAAACATGGTAAGTATGTTATGAAACAGCGTGATGGAGACCTACTTTTCTTTTCTTTTTTAATTGCAGCTCAGGCAAAGCTCTGCCTTTCCCTCTTGTTCTGTTTAAATACAGTCGGGAGCAATGTGGTCTAGTGGTATAACCATCAGGAACACCGAGTCAGTGATGTGCCACTGCTATTTTAACACAGGGCTCCTGTCCCTGAGCTAAGCCCTGCGTCCCAGGGGTGTGCATGCTGCAGAGGGGTGGGTGGAAGGAAGGGGCAGGGGAATTAATTTAAAACACATTTAAATTAAAATGCTTTCTTATAACCAGAGCCAGGCTAGGTGGTGGAGGCACCGCTCAGTGAAAGTGGCAGATTAAGGGCACTGGCTGGAAATACCCAACCTCTGAAAACACTAGAGGATTCTGATAGTCCAGCACAATGGGCAGCTTGCGCCATGCAAATGAGGACGGCCGAGTGGGATGAAGATGCTGTTAGGGGAAATGAGAAGGTTATCCCTATTTTTAAACACTCCCGACCCTTGGTACGATCTTATCTTTTCCATTCTAAAGATGAACAGATTCTGCCTCAGCAGTATTTTTATGACAACCCTCACAACCCCAAAATTCACGACGTCTGGCAGGGATAATTCAGCAGCCCCCACAGAGCATAGCTCCATCCCAGGCATGAAAATCTCTCCTGGTTTGGTGATGGAATGGTGGGAAGCGAGGCATCTCTGGGACATCACTGGCTCCAAGCCTGAGCCAAGCTCTCTGTAAAAGGCAGGAGATGGTTCCCTGCCTCCCAGTGGGGGGCTGTGAGAATTAGTTGGCTAAAGGGCCACATTTATTTACTCAGGTTTATAGACTGGTGCTGTACAAAGCTCTAGGCACATGTACAAATCTAACTTCCTAGAGGCTCACATAGAACCAGTCAACTGATGTACCGTCAACAAAGCTTTCATAGCTCCCCCCACATAATAAACCCTCATCCCTCCTCAACAGCTTCAGAGAAAGCCTGGGGAAGGAGGCATTGCTGTGTGGCCTGAAGGTTACCAAATGTGGGCTTGATGTGACCATCCTGAGGGAGTGGGATTTGGAGCTGAAGGCCCTCCACTAAGCATAGCCTACCCAGATGAACACGGCCAGGGACTGGCCGCTCAAATGCCCCATCTGATCTCAGCTGTCAGACAAGAGCAGCTCCTTAGAAATACAGCAATCAAACCATCTGGGAATTTACAGATCAAACCCCAATGCCTTGAACTGCCCCTGAAAATGAGCTGGGAGCCAGTGCAGACTCTGGAGAACAGGTGTAATAAGCTCCTTGTGGGAGGCTCTGATAAGTAATTGAGCAGCCACTTTCTGCACTAGCTGAAGTTTGAGCAGTCTCCAGATATAGTTCATACAGAGCATATTACAGTGACCCAACCTGGAGGTGACCGAGGGTTGTAGTGAGGTTCAGATTCAGAAGGCTGCAACCTTCTTGTCTAGCACAGATGGATGAAAATACATTTGGGTGCTGCTGTCTGGACATCCAGCCGCTGAAATTCCAACAAGAATCTAAAGTTGCAGACTTGAGTAACAAAAAGTAGGCTAAATCCCTGATTTGAGGGGGCAGCTATTTCCTCTGGAGAGCCAGCCAACAGCACCACCTGGGTCAGATGAAACAGATATCGAGCAAATGATAGCTCAGCAGTTTCTACCGCCTCAAACCTCCCATCTGCATGGAGTAGGACTAGTAATAGGGCAGATGCTTCCATACAAGGGAGAAACCATTCCAGGGATCATCTCAGTGCTTCCTTTGAATCATTCTCCCAAGGGAGGGGAGCGAGCACTGGCTGACAGAATACCCTGATGTTCTGACACCCACATAGCTCCAACAGCAGGGAATCTAATAGGGATCCTTCGGTGTTCTGCATAGTTCCCTTGGGTCTCTCTCTTCCCCATGACAGCCTGGCTGCTCCAGGAGCCCCAGCTCAGGTGGACTCTCTGTGCATTCAGAATGAGCATTACAGTTAGTACAAGTCTCCCCAGGAACATGCCATGGAGAGCAGCAACTGCTCCTTGAAGCCACCCTCTTCCCTTTGCCCCCAGTGCCACAGAGCCATCACTACATCAGGGGAGGGCTTTTTCCCAAGGTGAGAATACAGTGACGTTGCTTCTCTCCCTACATTGTGGGGCTTTTCCAGCCACACCTTACTACCCTGTGCAGCACACGGCCCACTGTCTGCAAAGCACTTTGACCTTGGAAGGAGCTAGCTGCCCAGATACATAGTGCTCAGCTATAAGTCTCCTGTATGCACAAGTGTCTCTGTAATGCCATCATCCTGACTCTACTGTAACAATCCAGGCAGAAGGATCCTGCCACATGAGTACGGTATTTGAGCAGAAGGCAGCAGGGTAGGCAGAATGTATAGCACATTGTTAGCCAGAGGGGCGTATCTGTTCATTTCATTTCTCCTGTCTCTGGCCTCGAACAGACAGTGACTGCTCGGGGGCTGCAGCTGCTGATGCCATGGGGACATTTTTAAACATTTGCCCACTTATTCAGTAATCTGCAGGTTGAGAGTCAGTTACTGAACTTGGGCACCTAAGTCCAGATACCCCGAGCCCCACAAGGGCACCTAGATCTGCATGTAAGGGGCTCAGTACCTGCCTTAAGTGACAGTGTGAACACCTAAATGTGAAGACAACCATCCTGCCTTAGGCCCTCAGGTTCAATAATTGGGCTTCACTTATTAAACAAGCCCCTCAAGTCCCTTCAGCTGCTGCCCAGAATCAAGGCCACACTCTATTACATGCAATGACTGCTTTTCCTGGAGGGGAGGGTGAGGTGCAGGCTGAACCCTTGCTTTGTCCCCAACCAGCCCCTTGAGCCATCCAGATGCTGCCCATGGGGTGAGACTCCTGTGCTCCCCCTAGTTGCCTCCAATGATATGAGGGAGAAAGACAAACTCCAACTCTGAAAAACTCATCTACCTCATGGGAGAAAGACAAACTCATCTACCTCATGACTCATCTGCCTGGAGGGGGCAAACGGCAGCTTGGTGTTTGCTATTTTAATTTACTCTGTTGAATGCTACTGATGAGGTTTATATCCAGGGGACGATTTTCTTTCAGCCCTAGCCCAGCAGAAACAGTGCCCAGTTTATAACAGGAGAAGCTAGTCCCTATGATCTCATGTTACAGCTCTGGGCTGTAACAGGGGATAAGAGGGACTGGCTGTGTTGGGCTATGGCCGTCTGCTGAGCAAGGGCCCTTCCAGCAGGCTCCCAGGGCAATTAGCAGGTGGCAGCATTAACTGCAAGGGTAATGAAGGACACCTGCCAGGAAACTCAGTCCTGCCTAACCCACTGAAAGGCCCAAGTACATTCCTACTGAGTGTCCCAGGGCAGCATGTCATCCAATCAGTGGCCTGCTCAAGGTAGGACTGGGTTCCCCAAACCCTGCCACAGGGTGGCCCAGCAGGTCTCATTCTGGCTCCTACTGATCAGCCAGCCACCTTTTCTTTGTCTCCTATGGCTCTGAGCCAGCTTTCCTTCAGTCTCCTACCACATCAAACCCCTCATCCTCCCCTTCCAGTTCCCACATAATCCCACTCCATTCATGTCTTGAGTCATTCCCCCTCCTCACTCCATTCAAGGCTCTCTCCATCCTGCTCCTTCACTTTCATTCATGCTACCCCCATCCACCTGAGAAAGTCTCTCTTTCCGGTTACCAAGGCCCTACCTGCTCCTGCAGTCTTCCCCTCCCCAGATCATCTCTCCCCACCCTTCCCTATTGCTCCTGCCACGCACTACCTAATGCATATGTCTCATCAGGTTTAGGGCTCATTCCCACTTCCCTGAACTTAATTTCAAAACACTTATTGATGTCTGAAGGTCCCTGAGCCCATAAGCTCTCCAGGTAAGGGAGCATGTTTGTAGAGTGCCATGTAAATTTACAATGCTATAACTACAGCATTTATAAGAGTATCTTCTGTAGTAAGCACTAATGGGCACAGAGGCCTGGGATTAAATGGGTCATTATAGGCACCTGGCCTGTTCCCCCCTGCCCAGCCTAGGAGGGGTTAACACCATGCCCCAAGTCTATTCAAGCCCTTTCTTCAGGTACCAGTTACCAATTGCACAAGGAAGCTCTAAAATGACACAGTTCAACATATATCTAACAACTACCATTCCCCAACACAGGAACGTCCTAGCATCTATTTCCCCAACTCTCCTGACACAGACACCAACCCGCTTTCTGGTGCTCCCCTCCAACCTGAGCTCTTTCAGCCTTCCCAAGAATCAAAGTGCTCATTAGGCAATACCTGACCCTGCCCAGCTGGGGCTGATAATTCTCTCTCCAAGGCCCAAACACCTGATCTTAAAGGGGCCCTGCCTCAGAATAGGCTGGATGGCCCTGGCCCTTTGAGATATGTCTGCAAGCATTTTGGATCTAGTGGGAGTGAGCCTCCTCTCCTGGCTCCAGCCTTGGCTTAATGGGGTTCTGGTGCTTTAAAAACAGTAGTGTAGACAGCACTTTGAAGTTGCAGCTTGGGATACGAAGCCCACGCCATCTCCCTAGGCTTCAGAGCCCAAGGTCCAGACGGAGCCACAACTCCACCATGATGCCTATCCAGCTGTTTTCAGCGTGCTAGCGCCAGCCCTGTTAGCCCAAATCTGGTCATCCAGGCTGGGAGACTGGCTCCTGCTCAATCCAAAATAAACAGACATACCCTACAGAGGCAGGCCACCCTGTTCCAGGCATGGAGACTTAATTCCCCTTTTGTGCCTAGGGTAGGTCCCTCTGGGTCAGGAGTGAGGTATGCTGGCTTGGTAGCAGTGGCTTGCCATGCTGCTGCCTGGGCTGGGGTGAGAGGGCTCTGCTCCCCAGGGGAAGGGGGGCTGCCAATCCAGGCCCTTTTATGAAAAATAAACAACTGGATCCCAGAGGAAAGGCCCCAGGTCAGGAATTTCCCCTTTCTTAATACTTTCCATGTGGACGCAGCCCTCACTCTCTGTCCCCTGGGGGTGAACGAGGAGGTACCGGAGGCGTTGGGCTGGACTCCCTTTCCAAGCTGGGGGATGCGTCGCTTCTGGAAGTCGAACGCTTGCTGTGGAGATGAGCGTTTGGGCCTGTCTGGCAGCTGTGACTCCCTCCCTCACCAAGGCCAGTGCACTCCAGCCCTGCTCGCAGGCTTGGTCGTGCGGATGACAAGAGCAGATGTGGTAGGCCTGGATTCTGTAAGGCCTCACTGCCCCAGTCCAGCTTTTCCACCTCCCTGTGGCCAGGCACAGCTCCATTAGCACAAGCCCTGTAGGACTCTGCTGAATGCCAACCAGGGCACAGAGTTTGGGCAGTTGTTGTGTATGGAATTGGTGGCAATATTGCAGCCATGGGCACCAGCATAAGAACCTAGCTAGCTAGTCAGCTCTGCTATAGATTGGGAAAGGACAGGGAGCTGCTCCCATCCACCTCCAGTGGTTTTGGAAGCTCTACTCAAGCAGGCAGTACCTAGCCAAAGTCTCTTTAAACAAAAGCATTCCCCCATCCTACCCCAGACAACATCCCTCTAGGCAGCACTGCAGTCTGCCCCTCATCATGCACTGAAACAATAAGGGGCTACCCCTCTACTTCACTCCAGCCAGTGTTCTGCTCTAACTGAGCTCACTACAGAAGCAAGTTCTGTGGCATTAACAGCACTTTGTGGGGCGAGGGAACAGAAATTAGACTCTGAAACTCTGCTCGAACATACCAAACCCCATTAGCAATTAATTCTGAGCGGCTCTACAGCTCAGAGCATGGGACTCTGGCAGGTAACTGATGAAGGATCTCCCCTGGGCAAGGACCAGACCTTCCATGTTCCAGCACTTGGCTCCATGTTGCTCTAGATATCTATCTGCTCACACTCACCTTTCAATCAGAACACATCTGCTGTGGCGCTCTGGCTCTCTCTCTGATTTTCCTGCTCCCTTCTGCCTGGTTTTCTCCTTCTACTACCCATCTGTGAATCTGTCTGTACAGTCACTTCCTCCTCTCCCTATGTCTTTCTTTCCTTTCTTTCTCTCTCTCTTTCCGTCTCCCTTGCTCTCTCAGGAAATTAAAGATAATCCTTTTTTTTTCTTTTCTGCTGCCGGATTCACTGTTTAACATTCTCTGCATGTGCTTGCGCTGATTCAAAACAGGATTAGACATTCTGTTGCTTTGATGTCAGTTGGGCTCTGCACTTGAGGCAGAGAGGGGGAAACTAAAATGTCTGTTCACAAGCCCTGCAGGTTCTGCACATCCACTCACACCAGTCATCAGCTGAAGGTCAGAGACATTTATCTGCCACCCAGATAATAAAGGCGGGTTCCCCTTCCACTCAGATTAGTCTGCAGGAGGGACAAAGAGCGTGCCTTGCTCCAACCCTGTGACATGGCAGCCAGCCGCGCTCTGTCCCTATGCTATTTGTTATTCCATAAGCCGCTGGCTTGCACTCCTGACTCCGTTTTCATGAGACACTGTGGGGGCTTATCGGCTCCCGTTAGGAGGCGAGGAGTAATTAATCATATGAAAACATGGCTTGTTTGAGTGTCAGCAGATATTATAACCTATAGCAGCCACCCAGCGGGGAGCAAATATGCCACCGGAGTCACTTTCAATAGAGAGATCTGTCCCTCAGAATCCCTGTGGGGAAGGCATGCCTGGAGTTACCCTGAGCAGGCACGAGGCCACTTTTAAGTGAGAAGCAGGGATAGGAGTGGATGCTCTGGGAATACATGGCAAAAGTAGTTACGGAGAAAGTGCCCATCTGGGTTTTCCTTAGTCAGCCCCTGGGCCACCTTTAAATAAGAAACAAGGCCAGGGAAAGGCTTTGGAGCGGTTTGGCTGGAGTTTCACTTGCTTACAGCAGGCCTGAATTTCTTCCCTGGGCCTTCCACAGGGAATGTGCAGCTGGCATTATCTTCACTGGCCTAAATGTCCTGTTAACTCCTCTAGTCCCTGTTTAGACTGAGTGGGCCTGATCCTGCTCTCACGGCAGTGGACGGCACTTGTGCCTTCGATTTTAATGCAAAGCTCATGAGGCCCAGTGACTCTTGGGCACTGCCTGCCACATAGGTCAGGCTCGGGAAGCTGAGACCCAGCTTGCAGTCAGTCCATAATAGTCTCAAGGGAATCCTCTGGCATGAGCATGGCTCAATTTCTTTGTTTAGCAAAAGGCTGCGATCAGTTCTTATCTGGGAAACCAGCTCTCCTAGCCACTGCAAAGGAACTAAGAGTCCGAGACACTGTGCCATGGCCTAAACCATCCCAAGAGTCACTGCAGCTACTGGAGAACGACGTGGAGGTTCCAGGCAGCGGCTCGGGAACTCCAGGGGCCTCATTAATATTCCATGGGCACATCCCAAAACCATTTGAAATGTCACTTCACAAACGCATGTCACTGCTCAGCTCCTTGGGCCATGAGACTGCCAAGGGGAGAGGCTGAGAGCACCAACAGGGAGCCCACAGCGATAGTAGGGAGGCAATGGAGCTATGGACAGGGAGTGCACAGTGACTATAAGGAGACAACAGAGCCACTGAGCGGGAGCTCGCAGTGACTGTAGGGAGATGATGGACCCATGGACAGGGAGCCCCCAGTACTACAGGAGTCAATGGAAGCACAGAGAATGAGCCAATAAATGGATTCACGCTGACTGACTCTCTCACACACACCTCAGTGCACCTCAGAGAGGAGGATGCAAGAATGTTGCAGCTAGCACTCCCTGAGCAGCAGGGGGCTGGCAAACAAGGCAGTTGGAGTTGTGCACCCCAAAAAGGAGGTACATCCAGGTGGGATGGAGGGCAAACTCCTTGTCCCCCACTAGCGCCTGGTGGCTGGTACTGGGACCAGTGCATGTGGCGCTAGTTTTAAGGAGCCTCTTCAAAGCATGCTCCCCACAGTGCTCAGGAAAAATTCTGCTTGCCTCTGTCCAGAGCAACCACAATGCCTCCAGCCCCCACCACTGCAGCCCTGCACCTCCGCACTGCTGGAAGTGCTATCACTTATTCCCGGGCTTTGGAGAGTGTCCCACCTCATTGAGAGCCCTCTTGCAGTGTCCCAAGTGCTCTGGAAGCTCCTCTGTCAACCAGGCAGGGGCTAATCTATCTTTGTCCAGCATGCACATAGACTAGATTAGTGCCTGAAATAAGCTCCATCCATCATGCTGGACCAAAGTAGATTAACTCGCAGTGCGCCTGCCTCATGTGGCCCCACTCTCCAGGTATGCTGATTAATGAAGCAGCTTCCTTTATCTGCCAAGCTCAGGAAACATGCATATCTGGGCTGGCTTGAGACAAAGAGAAATATGGGCACTAGATACAGACACAGGGTGTTATTGGATGCATCAGCCTTGATAAGCGAGTTTTGCCATCTGGACCTTGCTGACATGCACCTGTTCCATAAGTTCCCATCTCCCACACTAGCATCCATCACGCTCCGGTCTCCTCCACTTCTATCCTCGGTACACTCATCCCCACTGCACCTTTTTCCCCTTCACCCACACTCTCTTCACTCATGTTCCTTTCCTACATGCCCCTTCCTTCCCTCTCCCTTCCCAGGCATTGTCTCCCTTCACAGGTCCCTACTTAACGATCTTTGAATTAGACACTGAATGAACTACCAGCCCGCTAACCTTTTCCTGGCGCGTGAGAGAGCCACTGATCAGTGCCTGTGGAAGTGCCAGGGGCTTTGGGCAACGCGGAGAGTTCTGGCCAAACAGGGAGGTGGTGCCCGTCAGAGGCCACTGTGCAACCTGCACTCTACCAGGGACAGGATTGATTGCTAGTGGGAAGTCGCTGCTCATTCTCTAGAGCGGGGGGCTCATGACAAATTCTTTTGGTGGCCTCAGAGTGCAGCCACCAACTCTTGCTGGTGGCTGCTCTGACACTTTTTCCTAAAATACTTAATTAACTTTAGAAAAAAATAAGCACATATACTAGCACAGACTTGCTAGCTAGCTGGGAGGCTGTGAAAAGTGATAGTAATAAACATAAGCCTCTCGCTGCCTGCTCTGGGACTGGTGGTAACTAATGCGGCAAGCCCAGAGGTGCCTTGGCTATGACCTGCCAAGCCTACAGGTGCCTGGGCTCAGCCCCAGCACAAATTAAGCACTGGATGTGGGGGAGGCAGTGAGGGCCAGGGCGATGGGGGGGTGGATGTTGAGCCCTGCCGCCCCATGGCCAAGGCCCAAGGCCCCATGGCCGGAGCCCCGCCACCTTGGGAAGGTGGGTCAGGAACTCACTGGCTTCTTGCGAAGTCCAAGGTTCCTCCGGCATTGTGCCCCATGTGTCTCCAGAGGCAGTGCAGGATGTGATCCCCTGCTGGCGGTGCCAGCAAATACCATAGTGCATACAGGAAGAATAAGAAGGGGATGGGTCACTGCTTTGCCCCCTCCCCAATCACTGCCCAGGAGGCTATTGTGGCCACAAAAAAGTCACTGGTGACTGCATTTGAGAAATGCTGCTCTAGAGCCATATAGTGTGAGGCACAAGCTGCTTCATATTGACAAGGAGCTCTGGGGTGATAACTTGTGTCCCCTGAAGAACTGGGACATTTCTCCCTTCATTGCAGTCCTGGCTGGGGCACATTGCATTTTACCCCTCTTTAGCTTCCCCCACTTTGGATACAAGAGCTATTTTCATCATGGGCCTGAATTTCCCACCCCTGCCAGTTGGCATGACACAGGAGTTGGGGAAGGTGGTGGCCAGAAGGTCACACAATGACTGTTGGTCTTTTTGGCCAACTGGCCCCATCCAAAGACGGTTGAGGTCACTGGGAATCTTTCCGCTCAGTGCAATGGGTGTTGGATCAGACCCCAACTGAATAGCTTTGCAAGGGGCCCCAATTTTGCTTGAATCATCCCTGAGTGTGCATGAAGTGGATCCTTCAAACTAATGATGCAGGCTGGATGAGCTCCCAGTGAAGCTTCATTAAAACCTCTATCCTTTCAGCTCCCTCCAGCTTGGCTTTTGCAGAGATTGGTTGTTTGGGATTTTTTAAGTGGAAATTATTTCTCATTTCTCTTCGTGATCAAAACACATACAAAAAAGAAAGGATGGGAAAGAGCTCCTGGGAGATGAAAGAGCAGGATTATGGAGAGGGCTTTTGCTTTGTTATCCCCCTAGCATGGCTTAGAAAGTCTTTTCAGAAGCTGGATTTAATTGGCTACGTTTTTTCTCACTGCTAAGCTGCTCTTCATAAAGGAAAATGTGGCTCTTGAGTCAGGGTCTCTCATCTGTTAAGGATAGTGTATGCCATGTCAGTGGTGCAAAGTGACCTTAAATTGTCAGAGTTGTCCGCTTGTGGTGGGGAACTGTCTACTGATGGAAAGCAGGCAGAAACAACTATGGCAGCCGCCCCCTGACCCTCAGTATAAAGGCAGGTATGAGCTGTGTCAGAGGTGTTCTGGGGTCAGGGCATGGGTGGGATCACTACGCCTGATCCTCCTCTGCTGTGAGATCCATTCCAGACCTTTTGGCCATCTGCTGCTCTAACTTCCTCTGGAGCCAGGTGACCATGGATAAGGATGAGCACAGCTTGGACATAGTGGAGAATCAGGGCCATGCATTGGGAGGCAGCACAGTCCAGTGGTTAGGGAACTTTTTAATTCCAGCACTGCC
This sequence comes from Chelonia mydas, assembly GCF_015237465.2. Classification (NCBI taxonomy): domain Eukaryota; kingdom Metazoa; phylum Chordata; order Testudines; family Cheloniidae; genus Chelonia; species Chelonia mydas. Next base: position 15,011,108 of record NC_051254.2, read on the forward strand.
AATGACTTGCTGTGTGTCTTTGGACAAGTCATTTCTTCTCTCTGTGTGTTTCACTTTGGCAAAACAGGGATGACACTTACCTTCCCCTATCAAGTTCTAGCAAGGAAAAGCACTCTAAGAGAGCTAAAAGTTATTGTGAAATCAGTGGGACCCAAAGTGGCAACTATAATCTGTGATAGGCAGGGGTTGGTTTGGGCATAGGTGCCATGTTATAAGTATGGTGATTTGGGAAGGATTTCTTCTGAGGACACAATCCCATGAGAAACCCCCCTATGTACTGGTACCACATCCCAGGAGTGCAAGTAGAGATAGACAGGCCAGGAAGATTCAGAAGATGCCCAGAAGGTTTGTCCAGAGACCATGAAACCAGCTGGCTGGCCAGAAGATTTGATGCTTTGGGGATTTTTCCATCCCTAGGAGGGCAGGGGGGTGGCAGAAGGCTGGCCAGCCTGATGATGGACTCCCTGCCCTAGCAAAGGGAAGGCAAGAAAGTTATGTCAGTTTGCCCTGGGGGAAATGGTAGATGGGAGGCAAATCAGGGAAAGAAGGAATGATGGAGGAATCTGTTTTATTGACGTAGAGGAACAATTCCACCCTGGGCACCAATACGCTTAGGGCTGGCCTTGCAATGTGACCTTCTGTGTCCTAACATGCAGCCCCCAATTGCCCCATGCAAGAAGAGGACACAACTGATCAACTATGGGTTTTATTGCTAGTGAGCAGGCAGCAAGCAATTTGTATTCACTACTCAGGGAGAAGGTAAGTGTGACTACATATTATGGCTGGCTGCATTTATTGCTGACGTGACCCTTTATGAGTAGTTATACAGAAAGAGCAGCTCTCTGCTCCCATGAAAACTCGGACACTAAAGGGTAGGGTTTGATTGTCAGGCTGCTGTGAATGCAGACAATTCCCCATATGATGTCTGAGGACAGAGCTTGGATCAAGACGTAAGCCCCGAAAGAGGCAGGTATTGATTGCAGCAGTGTTGAATGTTAGTCACTTCACTTTGAAGCTAAAAACACCACCACATGTTAACATAACGATAAGGCTATAGTTATAGGAAATACAGAGGCTAAGTCTACCCTGGTAATCTTAACCTGTCCACATTACACTCATGGGCCCAAATTCTCCTTGCAAAGTCTCACTGGTGTGACACTATCAGAGTCAATGGGTATACCCCATGGTAAGCGAGAAGGGAAACTTGCCCATCTAGTATTGTGGACTAATAGTGATGCTGATATATGTCATATGCAATGGGCCCATTTCTGCCTTCAGATCTGCACCCACCTCTCCGAATGATGTTCTTGGGAGTTGCTCAGATGTAGCTCAGGGACTTATTACACCTCTGACTTACTGGTGTAAATCAGGAGTGTAAATCCACTGGAGGCCATAGAAGGATGGTGCAGTAAGTGAAGGGAGAATTGGGCCTTGTGCACACAGTTGTAGATGAGTTACTATTCAACCCCAAACTTTTTCATTTCTGGACGTTGCAGCATTTAAAACTGCAGCTGCCTCCTCGCCCTATCTGTTCTTATAATTGAGAAGTAACTAGCATTCTACTCTGAGGCAGTGCCAGCCTCCCCCAGGGCTCCTTGCTGTTGATACCAGATACTGGTACAACCCTGGAATTTCTTATCATAACAGCCGAATGTGTCCATTTGCTGAGCACATATCCCTATCCCTGACCTTACTGAGACAGTTACAGCCATGGCAGCCCAGTGCCAGGAGGCCTCTCCACTTCCCTGTGCAATGTGGAGAGCTACTTGTTCCTCCTTGTTATTTTTGGCTGCTCTTTTGTCTTTGGGGTTCTTTAACCTTTAACAAGGAAAAGAAAGCTGCAGAAGCCACTTGCCTTGGCCTTTGGTTTGCTGCAATCAGCCGGGGAAGCAGGGCATAAAGACCAAAGCTTCAAATTAGCAGTTTGAGACTAGAATTACTAACAGGCTGACCAGACAGTTCTAATCTTTCATTTCAATGGCAAGAAAGTGGCAGTGAGAGAAGAGTGATTTTCTGGGTTCAGATGAATGCCCCGTTTGACATTCAGCTCTGATAAAAAGAAGTTTTAAGTGACCAATTAGCCAGCATCTGTGCTTTTAAAGGGATATGTGTGTATACAGGTTATTTTATTGAGCAGCTGAGAAAATACTTAATTCACTGAAAAGTTCATTAGGAAGGCACAAAAACACAAGATGAGGGAAGATGGTATTGTAGCTAGGGGCAGACCTGGAGTTAGAAACACGGGGTTTGCACCTGGTTCTGCCACAGACTCACTGCATGGTTTTTTGCAAGTTACTTAACTTCTCTGTGTCTCACTTGTCTCATCTGTCAAATGAGTGTGATAATGGTTATCTACTTCCCGGGGTGAGAGTGGCTAAATGAATGAATGGTTGTGCAGTGCTTTGAGATTCTTGGCTAGAAGGGGTTGTAAAAGTGCAAAATATGATTATTACACAGAGATTGCAAAATACCACCAGCTCAAACAGGGTGAAATTCAACCCTGTACTGAGGGCCAATGAACCATATAAGTCTGATTTTGACATGCAGGTGGTGTATAGCCCTTGTGCTGGTTTTCTGCACAGGACTGAATTTTACCCACAGTGCTCATTTGATCAGTTTAAAGGAAAATGGTTGTGATTAGTATTAATATCATCAAGCATATTCCTGCAAACCCTGACTTGCATGAATAGTGATGCCAGTGGGCTAATAATGTGCATGAGGATTTGCAGGGTTAGGCCCTTAGCTAGCATATACAGTGCCAATCAGAGTAGTATCAAGGTATTAAGTAAATATTTACTAAGTAAGAATGAATTTTAAAATACATTTGCAAAACTGTTTGGAGAAACTGTTATAATAGTTTTGTAACAGTGGATTGTGCCAGCATCTCCCCCAGGGCTTGCTGCAGTTTTGCTCATACTGCATAAGACAGAGACATAGGTACAGACACAGGAAATGCAACTCATCAATGGAATGCAAGAGACTTTCAGTGTTAAACTGTTGTTAAAGCAACCAGATTTGTTTCCCAATAATAGAATTTGCCTTTCAACAACTTTGGAATTCTCCACCTTTCTTATGCATTCAAGTGGCTTTCCTCCATTTCCTGTGCCTTAACCTACTTCATTAAACTAGCAAGACGGCAACCCCCTGTTTGGTTGTTAATTACTCTCTCTTTTAATGACAGGTTTCAGAGTAGCAGCCCTGTTAGTCTCACACATTCTTGTCAACTGCTGGAAATGGCCCACCTTGATTATTACTACAATAGGTTTTTTTTCTCTCCTACTGGTAATAGCTCACCTTACCTGATCACTCTTGTTACAGTGTGTATGATAACACCCATTGTTTCATGTTCTCTGTGTTTATAAAATCCCCCTACTGTATTTTCCACTGCATGCATCCGATGAAGTGAGCTGTAGCTCACGAAAGCTTATGCTCAAATAAAATTGTTAGTTTCTAAGGTGCCACAAGTCCTCCTTTTCTCTCTTTTAATGTAAGGCACATTTTCACTGTTGGTTAGTGACTCAATTTTCATTGCAATTAGACAGAGTGGTTAGTTTAACACTTATACTACATTTCCAATTTCTACAACTGATTTCAATGGAAGTTTTGCCTGCAGGATCCGGATTTAGATAAATCGGCATAATGCACACAGAAAACTGCTGTCTCACAATGGCTAGGCAGGTGGTGAGTTGATTACTGCTATTGCTTCTGCTGATGGGCTATGAATTGTGCATGCAGCTAGTCTATGCTAACACATCTGATTGTTTTGTTATCCCACCCTCTCTTCCCCATTGGTTTAGTCCACCTGCTATGGCTTGTCCTTTAGACTATAAATCCATTGGAGCAGAGATTGTCATTTACTGTATGTTTGTACAGGGTTTAGCACAATAGGGTCCCAATGTTGCTGAGGCCTTAAGAGAAATGATGAATAATACAACATGGAATAATGCCATAAAATTATGATGTTGATAAAGCGAATCCAAAGTGCAGAGTATCAGGTTACAGGAAGATAAGCCCATGCCTCTTGTGCATTGGGGGATATTGACCTTGTGGTCTATCATGCCTCAGGTATCTGAGAAGTTGTATTGCAGGTTTCCTTTAATGCTGCAACTCTGTTTCACAAGTGAACAATAATGTTAGAGGTGTAAGTGCCAAAATAATGCTTTGCTTTGGAAACCTGCTGAATCTTAAATGTCAAACTTCCACTTTGTAGAAAAATTGGTGTCTTTTCAGAAAGCCACCTACTCCCCGGGGAAAGGTAAGACAGACTTTAAAACTGGGCCTGGAAAAAGCTGTTTAAAGAAACATATCTACCTTCTGGACTATGTCACTTTTACATAAGCTTCACTGATTCCACACATTCTCATATCCCATGGGTATCCCACTGCTGAGAAACATCTTGGGTCAAATTCTTCACTCACTCATGAAACTTCAATGGAGAATTTGCCACTTCCTGCCTCCAGTCCTTTTGTGTGCATAACACATCACCAATGCACATGTCACATCTCCCTTTTAGTGGCGAATCCACTAGAGGATAACAGCCTACTGCTGCTGCCAGCTAATGGTGATAGACTCCTTCAGCTTAAGTGATTGGAGATCCAAGCTGCAGTGCTAAGGTCAAACCCTGCTGAAATGACAATCCATGTATGAGTCATGAGAAGTGCACACCAAGGGCCTGATTTTAAGAGGTGCTGAGTCCCTTCAGCTCTCACTGACTTCAGCTAAGGTTGTGGGTGCCCAGCACTTTTGAAAAGCAACCACTCAGCAGATCTCAGCCCTCACAATGGTACATGGGGAGAGCTAGATCTAAAATTAAAGTCTAAAAAAATAATTTCAGGTTCAGGAATCAAATCAATAAATAATTCAGTAATAAATGTTGAATTGATTACAAGAAGAAGTATCTCAAAGGTGGAGTGAAACACGCAGCCTGAGTCAGACAGCGCTGAGGTGGGTCAGAGGATGAAACTGATGTTTACACACTTTTCGGTGGGTAATTTATCTGGTGTCTTGACAGCTCACAGCAGTGCTCTCTCAAATCTGTTAGTGGTGCTTGCTCTGACTTACTGAGGAAAGGACTTTGTATGTATGTGTGAGAGAAATGTATACTGCCTGTTTGCCGCCAGGAAAGCAGAACAATCGAAAAGACAAAAACTGATCACAGCAAAGTCTCACTGGCCAGAAAATGACTCATTACAACCAAGGGAGCACTGCTGAGCTCAACCTCAATCCATATGGGGCTCATCGACAATACACCGACATCCATGGCTGGTGACGTACGTGTCTGACTGGGCTGAGCAGAACCATCTCTACAGGTTTCAGAGTAACAGCCGTGTTAGTCTGTATTCGTAAAAAGAAAAGGAGTACTTGTGGCACCTTAGAGACTAACCAGTTTATTTGAGCATGAGCTTTCGTGAGCTACAGCTACAGCTCATGCTCAAATAAACTGGTTAGTCTCTAAGGTGCCACAAGTACTCCATCTCTACAGGATTTCTGCTCCAGGAAGGGGAAATCGGGGGTGGCACCATGTGGTAATTTAGGGTTTGTCTATTGGGGTTCATGCCTCTGGGGAGGGCCATGAACCAATGTCAGGCACTCCTGACCACTTTGCCCTTCTCCAGTTGGTAAATGGGGGGGCTCCCAGCCAGATGGGAGGGAGCCCTGGAGGGACCCAGTGTGAGGAAGTTTGGGAATCATTGTGCTAATTCCTTGTATTTGGGACCACGTCCTAGCTGGGAGTCAGTCCTGGGAGTGGGAGGAGTGTGGGAAGAGAGGAAATACACCAGGAGAATGGAGAAGATATCCTCCATGGGGGAGCTGGTTCCTCAGCCCCCCACAACTCCCACTCCACCTGATCCAAAGCCCAGCGAGGTTTTCCACAGGGGAGGGCTACGACACCAGGATGAACCCTGTGCCCCTGTCCTCTTCCCCCAGCCTGCCAGGGCACAGACCCATTCTGGAAGGAAGCGGCTGCCTGGCTGGCTCGCTGTCTCCTGGGCACGACCCCCTCCATCCCCGCTCCGCCCCCGGCTCTCGGCGGCGCCGCTTGCCAATGCCATGCAGCACACCGCTGTGTGTGAACGCTCGTGTGCGGCGGCCGGAGTCAGCTGCTCTGTGATTTCAGCGCTGCGGCGCTGAGCGCCCCGGGGTGGGGGCGGGAGACCAGCCCCGGCCGCCGCTCCTCCAGGGCAGCCAGCGCGCTGCGGCGGCGGCAGTGACTGCCGGGCTGATCCCGCGGCGGGCAGGGGAGCGGCGCTGGAGCTGACGCGGCCCCCGCCTCTAGGGGCTGCAGGCTCGGCTTCCCACGCAGCTCTCTCCGGAGCCGGGACCGAAGCAGCCAAGCTCCTGCCAGCCGCCGCCAGACCCGTGCAGCGCCCGGAACATCGGCTCCAGCCGCCCAGCCCGGCGGCCGGCTGAAGTCCCCCGGGGCCGGCGCGGGGAGCCGGCTCCCTGCCAACTTGCCCAAGGGACCCTGCCCCGCCTGCCGCCGGCCCCTTCCCTCTCCCACGCCCCGTGGCCTGCAGAGAGATGCCGGGGAACGGGCAGGCGTCCAGGCAAGGCGAGGAATCCGGCTGAGGTTCGCCTCGTGGCTCCCCTCCTAGATGCCAGATGGCCTCGGAAAACTCCCCGCCCCTGTGCCCAAGGAACTGCTCCGCCTGGGCTCCCAGGAACGGGTCCGGTAAGTGCGGGCCGGGGGGCCGGCGGGGCTGAGAGCAGCGGCAGCAGACCCTACGGGATGGGCTGGGACAGGTGGGCAGGGAAGCCTCTGGCAAAGGGAGTCTCTTGTTGCTGCTTCGATTGGTGCCGGGTACCGGTACACGGAGGTTTGGGGGAGCCCAGCGCTGGCCCCACCTACACCGGCGCGCTATAACGCCCTGCACTTTCCGGGCTTGAAACGGAACCGGCTCCAAGAAGATGCCCGGAGCCTGGGCCGAGGGGAGAGATTCTGCTTCAGCGCCTCTGCCTCGGGGAACAGGGCTGCGCTCTCCGCTTCAGTTCCCCTCCCTCGTCCGTGCCCCCACCCCAGTGAGACACGCGGCAAGTTGGTGAAATTGTTACGCTTCAGAACCAGCGGGGCTGGACAGCTCCTGCGCTGGTCTCCCAGCTCCGCTGGGGGCCGCTCTCTGGACCCCGCCGGGGGGCTCCCTGCAGAGCGCGAGGGGAGGGAAGAAGTTGAATGCGGCAGCTTGCAAAGTTCCCAGCAAAGAGCCCTTTCAATTAACCGAGAGCCGTAGTGCCAGGCACTGCAGCCAGTGAGAAGGCTCATCCCTCCAGGGTAACCCTTTGGGTTCAGCCTTTTTATTTTTTATTCTAAAATTAGTAATAGGCAGTTGAAATACTTCCACTGCATTCAGAGCATAAGGCAATAATAATAAATAATAATAATAATAATTCCTGGCATTATGGCAGCACTTTTCAGCCCTAGCTCTCAAAGCATTTAATAGTGGAGGGTAAGTGTCATCGCAGTGCTACAGCTGGGAAATGAGGCACCGAGAAGGTAAGCCGTTTGGCTGGAATCACAAAGGGAATCTGGTAATGCTGGGAGCAAAACCGGGTCCTGGGACCTTTCGTTTATCCGCTGGACCCTGCTACCATCTTACAGTCTTACGCCAATATGGCTTATCCTGTGAAGAAGCCCATGAGGCCAGGTGCTCGGTAGTGTACATTGGTGACATTCCATTGACTGCAGTGGAGCTGAGGATCTGACACTGAAACCAACAGAAGCAGCGGTTCCCAAACTAGGGGGCCTCCCAGGGGAGGTGCAGGAAAGTGTCAAGGGAGGCGCAAGCGCATGTGGGTGTTTTTTTTTAAGAACTCTGTCTGTCAGGGGGGATGGGGCTCATGCAGAAAGGCTGTGCACAACCCGGAGGTGGGGATAAAGGGCACAGCTGGAGGCCCCCCCTGCCCCGGGGGCTGACAGCCAGGGCTGTCCTCCCACACACCTCCATCCTTCAATGGGAGGCAGCCCAGGTTTGGCTCTCCTTCTCCCCCCTCCTTCCCAATCCCACACCTGGAGGTGGTGGGGCTCCAGCCATCAGCCCCAGGGTGGCAGAAGCAGCGCAGGAGGGTGGCAATGGGGCACTAAGTCTGCTGTGAAAAGTGATATTTACAGATATCACTTTTCACTTGGCCACGCTTACTTCTGTGCTACCACTGGCACAGCGCTGCCTTCAGAGCTGAGTGCCTGGCCAGCAGCTGCTGCTCTCCCCTCTGCCTTCAGAGCTGGGTGGCAGCATATGTACTGGGAGGGGAGGGGAGGGGCGGGGGATACATGACTACAGACACAAATAAGGGAGACCTGATCAAATAAGCTTGAGAACCACTGCAATAGAGCAATGAATATTTACAGCAGCTGAGGATCTAGCTCCTTATTTCAGAAGGTGGATGACAGTCACCTTTATTCACTGAATGCTTCACTTTAAGTCCTTCATTAGCAAACACACTAAAAGACAGTTTAATAGGTAGTTGGATACATTTGTTACAAGTACATTCTCACCTTAGAGATAAAGGTCTGTAGGCCAGGTCCTGTGATCCTCACTCAGGCAAAACTTCCACTAAAGTGAATGAACGTTTTGACTGAGTATGGATCACAGGATGAGATGTAGAGACGAAATTGTGACAAATCTTGTTGCCATATAAGAATTCAAGTAGTTGTCATAATTCTGCAGTGGATGGCCACTTGGCCTTTCACTAGAGCCATGGAGATAGAGCTCAGATCCTTCTGCTCTAAAAGTCCCTACCCACTTGAGCTAAAGAAGAATCTCCTTCAGATGGTAGCAGTACAGAGTCTAATCCACACAGCTGAGTAGTTCTGATTTTATTCAGTGGAAGGCACTAGTGCACATGCACACTAAATTCATTAAAAAGAACAGGAGTACTTGTGGCACCTTAGAGACTAACAAATTTATTTGAGCATAAGCTTTCGAGAGCTACAGCTCACTTCATTGAATGCATGCGATGAAGTGAGCTGTAGCTCACGAAAGCTTACGCTCAAATAAATTTGTTAGTCTCTAAGGTGCCACAAGTACTCCTTTTCTTTTTGCGAATACAGACTAACACGGCTGCTACTCTGAAACCACTAAATTCATTGCAACACTTACTAATATGGCCTTAAACCTTAAGGTCCTGCCAACACTGCACTGACTGTCTTTGTGTCTCATTTGCTAAAATTTCCCGTTCATTCCACTGTCCTGCAGTACACACTGCACCAGTTGTCTGCATACATGCTGCCCTCCATCCCAGTGTTGGCTGCTTTTTAGTGGTGCTTTAAGTACAAAGTTTGCAAAACTCTTTGGGATCCTTCAGGATGAAAGGCACTATATAAATAATCTTTTATGTGAGGCCTTTGTGCTTACATAAACTTTGCTATAAGATTATTTGTGCTTCTACCAAACATTACAAAACCACCATGAGCATTTTAAAAAAACTCAGTTGTACACCAGCAAAATACATTATATTCAGACTCCCAGCCATTAAAATGTCCTGTGTTTTAATAACACAATCCTCCCTGTTCCTGGAAGTAGGGGGGAGGGGGACACATCTCATATTAGTTACTATATAGCAGCTTGGAGGGAGAGTCTTATTCTTCTAGTCTCCAGGCCCTGGGAAAGAGGGAGGCCAGTCTGGATGCTTTGGAGATGTGTCGGCTTGATAATGTGGGAGCAACAACAGGTCTCAATTGTGTTCCTATGTCAGAGTGTTATTTAAGGCCATAGAGCACAGGGCTTTTCTCGGGGAATAATGACCAGCTGGGAGGAATTGATACACTTCAACCACAGCCATGACAGGGGCCATTAAGATCAGTGGGTCACTAATCCCCTGGAAACAGCCTGTGCCAAAGTTATTTTTATTATGAGCTGAATATAGGGGGTGGGCGCAGGCAGGAAAATCCCACAGGCATATGGATTATTTTCTTATGGGTGATATATTTTCAGTTAGTTTGGACAGAGTGTTCCTAAGACATCAGCCAAACAGATTCTCATCATTCACTTCCATTTCTAATCAACAGCAGATGAAGCAGCAGGGGGCTGTCTTTGCTGGAGATACAAATATGAATCCTCAGCAAACCAGTGTGCTTTACCTGTGACAAGGCTCTTCCCATCTGTGGCTGATTGGCTGCATTCTGTCAACTGTGCGGATGCTTGAGATAGGATGCATATGGCTATAGATTCAAAATGTTCCTACCTGCCTTTGTTTATGACTCATCCTGAGGCTTCCAAGTGTCAAAAGCATAGTGGTACCAGCGACTTGTCACTTCTCTGCTCCCTAGAAAGCAAACATGACATGATTGAGGTGGCACACGTCTGTTTTGCTAGTTCTGGGTCTGGTCCTGCTCTCTGACCCCCACCCCACCCTCGGTGTAAATTGGGAGTTACTCCATTGACTTCTGTCAAGTTACTCCAGATTTACTCTGATGTAGCAGATAAAAGTTTGGACTCAAGATGTTTTAACTGGCAATACTTGGCCCTGAATGGGTATCTGCTGTTCAGAAGGACCAAACACTAGTGACATATTTGCTAGTTTTTATTTCTCTGGGTTCTACTGTAAATGTCCCCCACTTCCTCCCTGCACTACACCTCAGCAGGAACAAGTTGTTAAGGAGACAGAAGAGTGGAATAATTGAAAAGTGTTCCCAAATAAAATCAGTTTGAATCATCTGCAATTCAATGAGAGCCAGTCATAGAGTGGGCTTAGGGGATGCTAGAACTGCAGTGCATATCATTTCAACAAGCACACAAATAATTTACACAGTGACTCGTTGATCATGGAATCAACATACCCCGTAGGAGAAAAATAATGAGATAAAAAGTGATCTGTCTCAGCTGGGGATGGTGGTGGTCTTCTCTTTGCACATGTGGTACATGGCACTTCCTGACAAGGCAGTCGGCTCAGCAAACACTAACTCAGACTTGGGATGTCATGCACAGAAATCAGGTGTGAGTTGCCATTGGCCATTGGGCCATTAACCTACAGAGACCATCTACGTAACAAGTGAAAATGAATGTGGTTATCTGGGCCTAATGCTTTCCACAAGTGCTAAGCAGCTGCAGCTTCCATTGACTTCAGCTGGGTTCTCGGTACTTCTGAAAATCAGGTGCCTAAATATGGACTCAGGGGCCTAATTTTAGGCACCTGCTTTTGAAAACCTTGGCCTTAGTATTTAGGTGAAGCTTTAGAGACCTCTTGCAGGAGGTAGGTCAGAGCTGTGATACACAGGCATAGGTGTTTCAAGTCAGGACTGACGTACATTATGGCAGTGGTTTTCAAACTGTGAGTCACAACCCAGTACTGGGTCGTGGAATGTAAGGCACTGGGTCATGGTGGCTCCGGTCAGCACCACCGACTGGGCCATTAAAAGTCCTGTCGGCGGTGCTGCCCGACTAAGGCAGGCTAGTCCTTACCTGTTCCAACCCCACACTGTGCCCTGGAAGCGGCCAGCAGCAGGTCCGGCTCCTAGACAGGGGGCCACAGGGCTCCACGTGCTGCCCCTGCCCTGAGCACTGGCTCCACACTCCCATTGGCCGAGAACAGGTCAATGGGAGTGGGGGGAGGGGTGATGCCTGTGGGTGAGAGCCACGCGGAGCCGCTTGCGTGCCTCCGTCTAGGAGCCAGACCTGTTGCTGGCTGCTTCCAGGGTGCAGCGCAGTCTGTGGTGCCAGGACAGGCATAAAAGTCTGCCTTAGCACCCTCGCTGCACCACTGGCTGGGAGCTGCCTGAGGTAAGCCCCAACCCCACGCCCCAATCCCCAGCCCCACCCCTGGAGCCCCTTCCTGCACCCTAAACCCCTACCCCAGACCAGACTCCCCCAAACCCAGCGCACCCTCCTGCATCCCAAACCCCTCATCCCCAGCCCCACCTCAGAGATTGCACCCCCAGCCCAGAGCCCTGACCCCTTCCTGCACCCCAACCTCCTGACCCAGCCCAAAGCTCCCTCCCACATCCTGAACCCCTCATTCCTGGCCCCACCCTGCAGCCCTCACCCCTGCACCTCAACCCTCTGCTCCAGCCCTGAGCCCCTCCCACACCCCAAACCCCTCATCCCCATCTCTGTGGGGTCACGGGCATCAACAAGTTTCTCCAACTGGGTTGCCAGAAAAAAAAATTGAAAACCACTGCATTATGGGGATGCTTATATGGCAAAGTGGGTGTAAATGTGAAACTAAGCTGGTGTGCCATGTGCATTGGGCTGGGCAGGAAAAGGTGTAAGTTACCCCCACTTTAGTATCCACACAATTTCATCAGAAAGAACGAGGTGTACTTGTGGCACCTTAGAGACTAACAAATTTATTTGAGCATAAGCTTTCATGGGCTAAAGCCCACTTGATCAGATGCATGTAGTGGAAAATACAGTAGGAACATATATATATACACACAGAGAACATGAAAAAAATGGGGGTTGCCATACCAGCTCCAACAAGACCAATCGATTAAGGTGGGCTATTATCAGCAGGAGAAAAAAACTTTTGTAGTGATAATTAGGATAGCCCATTTCAAACAGTTGACAAGCACGTGAGAGTAACAGTAGGGGGAAAATAAGCATGGGGAAATAGTTTTTAGTTTTTCCCCATACTAATTTTCCCCCTACTGTTACTCACACCTTCTTGAAATGGGCCATCCTAATTATCACTACAAAAGTTTTTTTCTCCTGCTGATAATAGCCCATCTTAAACGATTGGTCTCGTTAGAGCTGGTATGGCAACCCGCATTTTTTTCATGTTCTCCGTGTGTGTATATATATCTTCCTACTGTATTTTCCACCACATGCATCTGATCTAGTGGGCTTCAGCCCACAAAAGCTTATGCTCAAATAAATTTGTTAGTCTCTAAGTTGCCACAAGTACTCCTCGTTCTTTCTGCTGATACAGACTAACACGGCTACCACTCTGAAACCACACAATTTCAGAATTCTTTAAACCTGTCTCTGGGCTGAGGAGAGATCCAGCTACATAGGGGTATTGGCACAGTGGGGTATGAAGCCCAGGCTGTTAAGACTCATGGCTCTGGTTTGTTTTGGCAGTGGCAGACAGGACAGCCCCCTACACCAATGTGATCATGCCTAGCCTGTTTGGCATCATCTGTTTCCTGGGCATTGTCGGGAATCTCATCGTCATCTACACCATTGTCAAGAAGAAAAAGCTGAGGTGCAAGCAGACTGTGCCCGACATCTTCATTTTCAACCTCTCCATCGTGGATCTCCTCTTCCTGCTGGGCATGCCTTTCCTCATCCACCAGCTCCTTGGTAATGGTGCCTGGTATTTCGGGGCTCCGTTGTGCACCATCATCACCGCCTTGGACACTAACAGCCAGATCACCAGCACCAACATCCTGACAGTGATGACCCTCGACCGTTACCTGGCAACCGTCTACCCTCTGAAATCCACCTATGTCCGGACACCATGTGTAGCAGCCTCAGTAATTTGCTTGGTGTGGCTCCTTTCTTTCCTGACCATCATTCCCGTGTGGATGTATGCAGGCCTGATGCCTCTGGAGGATGGGACTGTCCGCTGTGCTCTCTTGCTTCCCAACCCTGAGACTGATGTCTACTGGTTCACGCTCTACCAGTTCATGCTGGCCTTTGCTATCCCACTGATTGTCATCTGTGTTGTTTACTTTAAGATCCTCCAGCACATGGCTACCACCGTGGTCCCCCTTCCCCAGAGGAGCCTCCAGGTACGTACCAAGAAAGTCACTCGCATGGCAGTTGCCATCTGCTCTGCCTTTTTCATTTGCTGGGCCCCTTTCTACATCCTCCAGCTGGTGCATCTCGGCATTGACACACCTTCTGTTGCCTTCTTCTATGCCTATAACTTCGCCATTAGCTTGGGCTATGCCAACAGCTGCCTCAACCCCTTCCTCTACATTGCCCTGAGTGAGACCTTCAAACGCCAGTTCATGGTGGCCATCCGTCCTGCCAAGGAGCAGTTCCGCAACAATAGTTCCATCAACAACAACAGCGCAACAGAGGCCAGTGTGTGCCTAAAGCTTGCACCAGAATCCACTCAGCAGACTCAGTTTCTGGAGGACTTTTCCCCACACTCAATGCCTGTGACTGTTGCTGTTCACTAGGGACTCTATTGTCACGCCAAAGGATGGCTTTGGGGCTCTTTTCTGGGAATGACACAAAGTAAGGAGGGCTGTGGATAAGAAGTAGCTTCTGACTACCCTCAGTGAAGCACATGGACTACAGGCTTCCACTTTGGAGACGCACAGTCGAGTCCTCTCTCATTACAGGGCTCTGCATTCAATCTACCCCTGATCTAAGAGCTTCTGCATACTGGTTCCTTGGTCCACTGAGGAACGACTTGGGAATTCCTTTTAATTTCACACAAAACATTGGGCTCCTCTTGGAGGGAAAAGGGAAAGAGAGGGAGACATGAAGAGAGAGAAGTCTTCGGAAGGTATTTTGTTGGCACTGAATGCCATGCCAGCCTTTAGCAAAAGGATCTCAAATGGGTCCTTACTGTTTGACCATTGTTTCTGGGAAAGAAGCTGATATGGACCCTCTTGCTTTAAGACTTGAACTTTACAAAAAGACTATTTTAAAAAGCGGGGGGAGGGCTAGAAAACTGAGCTTACCGAGGCCTATGCTTAAATTCCAGAAGCAAAAAGACAAGGAACTGCTCAGCAAAGCAGCCTTCAAAGTGCCTGGGGAACAAACCCACAAGCATTAGTGAGGGAACTCCTGCCTTGCCAAGATCCTCTGGACTTTTTGGTGAAGTCCCAACCTGCCTCCAGTGAGCTGTGCTGCTTGGCCGACCTATGAATATTCAGGAACTGGATGCTGGGGCCTTGACAAGCTGTCTCTATATATTTGCAAGCAAAATCAGGCCCTCTGGCAGATAGTGATTGTACCACTACAAGGGATTTCACAGTTGAGCAAAGCTGCTGCTCTTAACACCTGATATGTAGATAGTCATCCCGTTGAGCCTGCTTCCCTCAGTTGAGCCTGTTTCCCTCATGCGTCTCCTTCAGTCTCCCTCTGTGCCCATCAATCTGCATGTTCATTAGGGAATATTACACAGGTGGCTTTTTAAATATTCAAACAAGCCAGCGAGCACAAAGGCAGATGTGTGTAGAGGAAGAGAATGGGAGGAGGTTGCTCTGAGAAAATGCAGCTGCTTAAGGGACTTCCAGAGGATAATGATAATACTGCCAATTAAAACCAAAATGTCCATATTTGGCAAATGCAGCTCTATCTCTCCAGAGACTGCGACGTACTTTCACCTGTTAGAGGGACATGGATCAGCTAAATTCTGGGGATTATATTGATAGACTGCACAGGAGTCCCAGGAGACAGTCAGGAAAGTCTTAAGCTGCTTGTTAAACGAGGAGCAAGTGACTGTTGTGAATGTGTTTGATGTAGAAGAAACATTACAACAACACACTGTTGCACATGCACTCCTACAGGGACTACACACGGCACAAAGGAACTGATTCACATCCTCATAATCACACACTCATCCACACAGCTGCACGCCTCCATGCAGCTACACACAGACAACCACAAAACATTCTTCAGAAACCACGCACACATTTGTAGGCATGTGTGTATATATAAGTACACAAAACCCATTAACATGTCCACACATTCACCTATATCCACACTAGCTGATACACATGCAGGCAACCCCATATAGACATACAGTTATTTCTCTAACAACATACACCAGTGCAACCACACACATCCCATGACCATACTGTAGTCTCCCAATATTGCTCTCTGCCCCTGGAGGATAAATGTAGAGGGGTGGGCAGTCAGCTCTTTAGGTCTATAACATACTCTTTCCTCTTCTGATCTTTGTTCCCATCCCGACTGAATGGAATTTAATTCACCTGTGCAGATTCTAGGGGGAGCTTTATTGTGGTTACTTGCTCTTTGGCCAATAACTTCCCTCAGGAGGCGGGAGCAAGAGATAAGGAACAGGGCCTGGGGGTTTGCTAAGGAGAGTCTTATTCTTCTCAAGAAGGGCGAATAGATCCCGTGTCACCCTCCAGTTGGGCAAGGAAGTGGGAAGGAGGGAGGACTGTGGCTCCTTTTCTGGTGAGAGGGGGTAGCCAGTGGAGATTGATTCTAATTCATTCTTATAAAAGAAATTGATTGAGTGAGGAAAGTTCTGGGAGGGGATGAACATGGGGACTGAAAATCCCCTTAGCAGCAGCTCATCTTCCCTTCTGTCCAAGCCAGTGACCCACTAACTGCTAGCTGAGCAGGGTCTTATTACATTGAACTGAAGATCTTCAGAATGAATAGGTCCTTTCTTCACAAACCAGGCATAAAACAAAATGTCCCGCACTCCCCTGGTCAGTCAGGGTCTGTGCCTGGTGTGGAGGCAGCAGGCTCAGCTTCTGAGGCCTTGTCACTCAATAACATCTCCCGGTTCTTAGAGCCAGGACAGATTCCAAGCAGCAATGGGCCCCATGCTGCGCCTTCTCCACTCTTGTTGCTGGAGTAGGGAGAATGGGTTTCGGAGGCTGGGGGGGGGCGCTAATTCCCTATCCCTTCTGGGTCTGCTGCCAGAGAGGGAGTTGGGGCTGCTCTATGGATTGCGGAACTTGCAGGGGATGCAGGGCCCCACCTGGACAGCCTAAATCACAGACATGAGAGGTGGAGGAGACCTGTTAGATTCCCCCAGAACAGCACTCTAGAGCAGGAGCAGGATTGTTCCCTATGGCCTGTGCTTAAGGGCTGGCTGTGATCAGGGAGTGGTGTTGAGAGATTCTGGATGAGGCTCCTTGGATGGAGCAAGGAGCAGGAACTGTGGGGGATGTAAAGCAGGGAGACAGGGAATCCCCCTGAGCAGAGGCTCCACAAATGCAAAACCAAATCAAACATCCCCCTAGGTAAGGGAGAGTGCTCATTTAATTTTTGTGTGAATCAGAGATATTGGTCCTTGTGGTAGAGACTCTGCCACCCTGCAGGAGTCGGGCATTTCCCGTGCGTCTCTGAGCAGGCAGCACAGACCTCTCCAGGGATCAAGACCAGCAAAGTTTAAATTGAGAGGATTTCCCCAAAGCTCCCTGCGTATGCTACAAACATGTGTAGTTATCTGTCTATCCGCAAAGCTTGAGCTGGATGTGTCTGCGGGGCCTAAGGCCTCTTGTGTACTTTGTGCTGCTGGTATTTGGTTCTCAGAGAGTGCCATATTGTTATCTCGTGTACAATAAAGACATTTGTTCTTGAGCTGGTTGGCTCCAGGCCTGTGTGCAGTCTGATCCTGTACTGCAAGCCTAATGCTGCTAAACACTTTGTATTTCCCATCACAGGCTGGCCAACGAGTCAAGGAGCCAGAACTATAAATGGCTCTGTGAGCATGTGTGGGTGCCTTTTCCAGGGCATAACCAGGTTACACAGAAATGTGGCTCTCTGTGAAATTTAGTTTTCAATGGTCTTTGGTGGCATCCTTTCCCCTCTCCACCTCTTAGTCTATTCTCATATGGGCCCAATCCTGCAAGGTGCTGGGCACTGCCTGAAAGGTGTTGAATGCCCCTCAACTCACACTGAAATCAAGGGAAAGACACCGTGCATCTTTCCAGGATCAGGCTTTTAGTCTCTGTCTACATCAGGGCAAAGTTGTGTTAGAAGATCCCCAGCTTACACCCATTTTAAAACGAATGCTTAAAGGCTGTTTGAGCTTGGCTGTAGCCTCAATGGGATTCTGCAACGGTTTGACTGGTCAGCATGAGCAGGTCCTGACTGTCGGGGTGGGGGCCTCCCTCTAAGCCTGCATCTGAAGAGAGGTGCTCCCCCCCCCCAACTCCCACTATGAGAAGGCAACATTTCCAGTAAAGCTGGGGGGGGGGGAAATTTTGGTTGACTAGTAAACTTGCTGAAAAATTCGGTTTCCAGGAGACCAAAACTATTTGTAAATTTGGATTGAATTTGACAATCAGTTCTGGCCGAATAAAAAATGAGGGGAAAATTTTCAAAAAAGTCTGAATGGTTCATTTTGACGTGCCTCTTCCAAACACTGTACACAATTGTGTCTGACACGCACAATTTTAGGTAAAAAAAAATCAATTTTTGTTTGAAATGACCCGCATTTTTTTCCAGATTTTTTGGTTCGGCCACTCCACTGAAAAATCACGTATTTGCTGAGCTCTCGTTACCAATTTTAGTAGGTTCCTCTCTGCCGGTTCCCATGAGGTTTTTCTTGACTCAGGCATTCCACATGCTGCCTCCTCAGGCCCTCTCTCCAGCTCCTAAGAGAAGAGAAGCCAGCCTGAAAGTGTCCTGGGAAAGGTCTGTATTTCAAAGAGCAAAGGGCTCCCTGCTTTGTCTCTTGTCAGTGCCATTTCCACAGCACCAGCAGCAGGCACAGCCAATTAAATACACCTGTGGAGAAAGCCACTATGCTAGTAATAGCCATTCTGGCAAAGCCTGGCCCAATTAGGGTCTTGGCAAGTGAGGCTCCTGGATGGCAGTGAAAGGAAATGGCAGGGAAAGAGTCTTAGGATTTCCAAAAACAAAAGGAGTACTTGTGGCACCTTAGAGACTAACCAATTTATTTGAGCATAAGCTTTCGTGAGCTACAGCTCACTTCATCGGATGCATACTGTTTCCATTTACTCACAACTTTTGCTGCTTTTTGTTCCAGAGCTTGAGTGTCTGTAGCAACAGCAGCAAAGACTCCTTAGAAAGAGGATATGCATCTGGGGAGTGGAGTGGTTTCCCAGGGCCCCAGGCAGAAGCCATCATTCTCCAGTGGATCTCATTATACAGGCAGTGAAGCTGTCATAACCTTATGGGACAATGTGGCGCTCCTCTTAAAGGCAGTTTAACACCAAAAAAGACAGGACAGCAAGGCCAGATGTCCCAGTGGCTATGCTGAGAGGGAGTGGAGTAAAGACAGGGAGAAATAGGGGAGAAGGGAGCATTGGGGAAAAGAGACAGAGGGGGGTAGAGAGAAAATGAGGTTACAAAAGAAAGAGAATGTGGGGTGCAAGAGGAAAAGAGAGAAGACGATATACAGGGAGAGAGAAAGATTAGACAGAGAAAGAGAGAGAAGCAGGATGTGAGAGAAAGAGGAAGGAATGACAGAGTGAGTGAAATAAAATGGGGGAGAGGGAGGAGAGTGAAACATCATTTAACCCCCAGACCCTGATTCTCCCCGAATGGCCCCTAAAGCATGGGATGGGAATAACTGAGCACCCAGCTGAGGCTAATAGGAGGTGCTACCCAACCATCCTGGGCTACAACTTCTGAGTGCATCAGACAAAAACATCAGGCCTGAGAGGCCCAGCCCAGGCCAGGTACAGTGAAGGGGCTAGCCATGGAAGAATTGTAATAGTCACAGCTCATACATCTGCTAGGAGAACAGCCCCCACCCCTTCCACAAAGAAAGCAGAATGCCAGGCCACCCTGTCACATGGAATTGGACTGAGAAGCCATGCAGCAGAAAGGCAGCAATGGGGCTCACACCACAAAGGTGAGTCTTTCTCTGGAACCCTGCAGTTCTTACACAGGCAAAACTCACACTGACCTGTATGATCAAGCCCTCCAAGCCCACCACATGTGGCTGAGGACTGGAAAAGACGATGCAGATGGCAAGGCTGACTGCAGCACCATTATTACCAGGGTTGCAACGCAGCCCTGGGAAAGGAACCATCTGACTCAGTGAACAAGGTAATATATCCCTGCCTTCCCTACCCCAACTCCCCACCCCTACCATCAGCCAGCCCAGGGTGGAGACAGACCTTCATGTGACAAGAGATCAGTGGTAAATGTATTTTTCAAGAAGCTGTCTCCTGATGAGGATCCCGTAAGATATTGGATGTGCTGGTGATGGGAGAAAGTCATGGAATAATAAGAAAGCAGGACTCCTAGGCATTAATGGAAGGGATCTAATAAGGCACTGAATGCCATACCATTAGCCCAGCACACAGATGTAAGGATCACTGGTCCAAAGAGGAACATACCTCCTCCTTCAGATGCTATGCTGTGTGGTGTGAACACACCAGAAAATGGTCTCTGGGTGTTATGAATGTTGGTCTGCAACTGTAAAGGACCACCCCCGCTCACATGCATGGTAGCATCTGATAGAGCCTAGCAGGGGGCAACCAGCAGAACTGCTTTCCTGCAGCTGACCTTCCTTTGCTGCCTTCCCAGAGTAAGTTATCCACCTTCTCTCTCCATGCACATGCAGTGTGCATGAGAGAGGGGGGTGACCACATTTTTACAGGTGCATGTGCCTTTGCTTCAAGTCCCATTACAGCAGCATTACACGGTGACTGGAGATATGCTCAAGCCAGAAAATGTGGGTCCAGAATTTGGCCACATCAAAGTTCTGAGGAGCACTGAGCCAGGGACTGGGTTCAGGCCCATCTCATATTGTAACTTCTGCAGCACGATGAGAAGGTCTAAAGGGACTTTGCTCACAGCCCAGGAAATCCTTTTGTAGTAAATGGTGCATCCTCTCTTTATCGCATCTCTTCCTGGAAGCTATAACAGGAATTGTAATAAAAGACTCTTCCTCGAGCCCCATCTAGCACCTTCCGTTAAGATGGAAAGAGTTTTAAACTGTCACCGTGGGTAGGTCTGACCTGGTTCTGGTTCCGGACAATCCAGTTCTTCTGCCCATTCCGCCTCCCAAGAGGTGCAAGGCCGTTTCCCAGTGTTGCTGCTAGTTTCAAAGTGGCAGAGGGTCTCCATTTACAGCCCTCAACTGGGTTCTGAGTCAGAAGGGGAGATTCTGAGCCATGATCTGAAGGGCTCAGATGCCCAGCATTTCCCACCAGGGTTCTCATTGGCACAATGAGATGAATCCCCAGATGGCAAGATGGGGTGGGGCTTTGCTCTCACTTAGTTTGTATTGTCTCCATCCAGAACAAGCCCCATATCCCATTAGCTCCTTTGGAAAGAAAGGATCGAGCTACCTCTGCACAGGGTCTCCAACCCAACCCAGCCATCTCCACATGACCCTCCCACACAGAACCTCCCTGACCCTTCCACAACCAAGAGCACAGAAAGAACCTCTCTGCTTGGAAAGTCAGACGTATGCTATCACCAGAATCTCACCTTAGCTGCATAGAATAGATCCCCAAGCTCTGTCTCTGTCTAGCACAATATGGCTAATATCAGGCATCCCATTCATTTCCCCCTTGCAAAGCCTGCTTTGTTAGCACAGTGACTATGTTGATGTTCTAATCTGCTGTGGCATTTATCCCTTTGTGTATTTTGCTCTTGACATTTATATATGAGGCTTAAGAACTGGGGTCATTTTATTGATTGCAATATCTGAACAAAACAGGCAGTGGAAAAGGAAAGCATTCGGCCCTCGTACACAGCTGTACTCATCAAGTCACATTGGCACACATGTAAATAGACCTTCAGGCGGGCACAGAGATGCAGTCAGGGCACTCACCCGCCATTAAGACACTTCAGTTCTGCCTCTGACTCACACAAGCCAAGCCCCATGTTTGATCTGTTCCACTGATTAACTGGAATCTGTCTAAATAGCTAGATGAAAGAGAGAGTAGCAAGAAAGGACACAAAATAGTTCCTCAGATCAGCAATTTGGCATGCTAGGAGAGCAGAGTTTCCTTTGCTTTTTCCTGAGACAATTCTCCATGTGCTCTATGGTCTTTTCTCCTTGTCTGACCCTTTCTCTTTCCCTCGCCTCATCCTTCTTGACCTTGGAGCTGCATTTGAAGCCACGGATCAAGGCATCCTTTTTGATAAGCTGACATGTTGCACTGGAGTCTCAGGCACCTTGTCCTCCTGGTTTCATTTTTATTTCTCTGGTCACGAATGCACTCCTCTGTTGCTGGGCCTCTTTAGTATGGTGTTCCTCTGGGTTCTGTCCTTGGCCTCTGCCATTTCTCTCTCTGGCCCTCGTTAGTCACCTCCTTTCTGAATTCAACCGTGGGTATTGCCTCTATCCAGGCAATACCTGCACCTATCTGCCCCCTTTCACTCTTTCAGTCCTTTGCTAGCATGCTGTCTGCTTAGGCCTCATCAGTTGCTACCTAGGCCATAACCTCCCTTCAACGAGGGCAGGTCTACACTAGAAGCGCTACAGACCACGCTTTATGCCAACGAGAGAGTGCTCTCCCATCGGCATAATTACTCTACCTCCGTGCGAGGCAGAAGCTATGTTGGCAGGAGAGTGTCATAGAGCGTTAATGACAGGGATGGGTCACTCCATCTGCTTTGTTCATTCCCTCTGAAGCATCTGGCAGCAGCCACTATTGGAAGACAGGATACTGGGTTAGCTGGACCATTGATCTGACCCAGTATGGCCATTCTAATGTTCTTAACCTAAGTAGACTAGATTTTTACTACTACCCTGTCTCACCCTGTTCAGAGCAGGTCTAGACAACACAGTAATAAATACCTGTTACTGGTCTGTTCTAACACTCCCACCATTGCTCCTTCCAGTGAATCTGTACCAGTTCTAGTGCAATGATGAGAGAATCCCTTTAAATTCTCAGCTTAAACTAGGATGAAAGGTCCATACAACCATCCTGAAAGTTCATTGTGGGTTGTGGCTTTGGGAGTCAGCCATGCAGGGAGCAAAAACAATGCCAGGTGACGTAGGTGGCCAATCACACAGCACAACTAGTAAATAGTGAATTCTTGAAGCAGGAACCTTGGTGGAGATAGTTAGCAGCCTGTAGGTGGGGACACTTTCTCATAAATCATCCATCAAATAATTCTTCGGAACACGGTCATAAAAACCAGGATCTGTTTGCAGATCATTCACAAAGGTGAATGTATAGGCAAGGTACAAGTATTGATTGTGGCGGTGTGACAAGTAGAGAATCAGTAGACTTAGGGCCCATAGGATAAGATATTTAGCGTAACTAATCAAGGCCTACAGTTTTTCTTGATGTAAGTAATTGACAGGCAAGTGACCTTAAAATCACAAGATGACGTACAGCAGTAAATAAGAATGACAAGTCAATTGACTAGTGTGAAATGAGAAAGTGCAGAACATTTGTTAGTCTCTAAGGTGCCACAAGTACTCCTTTTCTTTTTGCAGAACATGAGTTATTGGTATTTTAAGATACGTTTAAGCAATATGTATAATTGAAATGCACAAGATTTGACTGCAGTAATATTATGGTAACCAATTGACGTCAATGCTAATGAGTATGATGTAAATGGTTAAACTATAGAAACTGGGGAACCCAACGTAAGTAGGATATGAAAGTTCAGTGGACGGGCTGAAACCCTCATGAATATGTATAAGACAGAGTGGGTGTCAGAATAACACATTATAAAAGCTTGTTTCCTGGCCTATGCGCTATGAGAGGCACCAGGATGATGACCACCTATTGACACCTTAGGCATCACCTCACCTTCCTCAGGGCTGCCCGCAAGGGATGATGTGAATAATGCAAGTGTTGGACATTCTGTGTTTTCTTTCTCTCCTTTGCTATATTGCAGCATGTGCAATCTTGTCTGGCTTGTTAATAAATTGCTAATAAAAAAGTAAAAGTATTAAATTGTTTCCCATGTGTGTCTCGGGGTCTACATTCTAATGCCAGCTTCGCTACTGTAGCTCAGCTGGAGACTGAACCCGCTCAGATCATGGCATGCTAAATTAGAGTGAATCTTATAATTACAGATTAGGCTACAAAGGAATGAAATGAACTGTGTAAACTGTTTGCTGCGAACAGCTCACCCAGTTCCAGGGAAACCCAGCCTTTGAGAGGCGAGAGCCAATACACTTCTTGTGCATGAGAAAATGAAACTCACAGGAGTGAGTCAAAATTAATTTTGGCATTGATCACAGGGCAGCCAGTGAGAGATGCAGAACCAGACTCAATGGAGCTGGTGCAGCATGTTGCAAATTAACAAATCTGATCTGTCCATGCCATGAGGATTTACTCCAAGGTAGGAGAGATGATGTTACTTCTGCCATCCATTCGTGGCTTGTCTGCCAAGCAGTTGGTAGAGAAATGCCTAGCTTGTGGCCAAGGATCTACAAGAGCTCTGCTGACTGACGATGCAGTGATTCAACTCATGCCCCATTCCCAACCTTTGCCAACCCGCCCTGAGGGGAAGTTGCAGCTGCTGTGTAGAGCAAATCTAGATGCTTGCAGCTGTTTGGTGTGCACGTGGAGGTGGGAGGGCCCAATAGCCGTATCACTTTGGCTCTGGGCTGGGGGCAGGATATGGCTTCTTCAGTTTTGTGCATCCTCACACATCACTAAACTGATACATTTCATCCATCACACAGTCACCAGTGGGAGCAGAACCATTAGGCAGGCACATTTAAGCCCTCAGCATTCTCAACCCATTGCCCCCACTCCTCGCAGGCTTCTTGTCTTAATCCTTCTGGCTGTTACAGGGACCATAAGAAGCTAAGCCTCCTCTTGCCTTGTTTTACTTACATCCCGGTGAACACAAATCATACAATGACCAACAAAGATTAAATTGCTTCTTGACTGCCTCCTCTAGCTTCTTTATTCCTTGCAACCCTGCAGGGCACTTTTGGGGGTCTAGGCAGGATCCATAAGTGGGTGTGGCAATAGAGCATTGGTGAGGGGATGTGCAATAATTAGGCAACAAAATAAGGAGAGCTTTGATTGGAATGCCCATCCCCTCATGCTGGTTAGCGTGCCCTCCTTTCCATTATACAACCACAAACACTTTGGCTCCCCTCCACGCTCCCGTTGGTGGAACTCTTTTTTCTGAGGTGGTCCCCAGTGCAATGAATCCATCAGCTGCAGGCAACAGAGAAATCATATCCACCCCCGGGGAGCCTGAACAAGAATCCTGCTCCCTCATCACCAGGAAGAAACAGACAACTTACACCCACCCACGCACATAAGTGTGCACTACTAAAAGGAAACATTACATACATGTACACAGCATTATGTGGTGCTATGCTGCCAGCATGGAGGTGCCATTCTGTGCAAGCGATTCAGCCAGTCCAGATCACTGGTGGTCATTAGAGATCCCATGGCATTTAAGAGTAAGGAATCAGTGTCCCAACCAATTTCCAACTGGGGAATTCCTCCTGCATTCTTCTCTGGATACAGTGGGTCTTATTTTCCTCTCTCACCATTTTCCCACCAGAATAATTGCACTGATTTCAAAAGGAGTCACTCTTGATTTACCTCAATGCAAATGAAAGCAGAATCCCTAGTTCTTGCCCTAACAGGCTGTGTTGTGCTGCTGTTAAACAGCTGCAGCATTACACCTCAGAGGTAGTGCATTTCAGTAGTGGGAAAGTAATCCTTGTTTATAGAAAAAAGTTTATAAATTACATTGGGACCATTTGGGAAGACAAGACCCACCAGAAAGATCTCCAGAGTTGTCAGCTTGGTACCTCACATCAGCACTCAACACGATTCGTTCCCGTTGCAGACAAGTGTTGGAATTATGCCACCGCTCACTGTGGCTGAGCCTTTGTAAGAAAGAACCTCAGTTCTTCCCCTCCAGGGAGGTCAGACTCAATCAAATTCACTCTCCCAGGCTTGGCAGCTGAATAATTCAACTATTACTAAGGGTTAAGGGCCTGGCCCCTGCAGCTCCCTACTTGTGATTAATACAAGAGCCAAGTTCTACCCCAAGTTATATCAGTGTAAATTTGAAGTAACTAAGGAATTCAGTGGATTTCCATCAGAGTAACAGGAAGCAGAACATGCCCCAGTTGGACTATGTGCACCAACAAGGCCATGCACATAAATGAGTGTGTGTAAGGGCTAGGAGTGGATTTATTATGAAACAAATCATGCTCCCGGAAGCAGCTGGCATATATCACAATGTGCCAGCAATGCCCCCTCTGCCATGTACATTGGCCAAACTGGACACTCTCTACGTAAAAGAATAAATGGACACAAATCAGACGTCAAGAATTATAACATTTAAAAACCAGTCGGAGAACACTTCAGTTTCTTTGGTCACTCGATTACAGACCTAAAAGTGGCAATTCTTCAACAAAAAAACTTCAAAAACAGACTCCAACGAGAGACTGATGAATTGGAATTAATTTGCAAACTGGATACAATTAACTTAGGCTTGAATAAAGACTGGGAGTGGATGTGTCATTACACAAAGTAAAACTATTTATCCCCCCCCCCCCGCTGTTCCTCAGATGTTCTTGTCAACTGCTGGAAATGGCCGACCTTGATTACCACTACAAAAGGTTCCCTCCGCCCCCCGCCCCCGGCTCTCCTGCTGTTAATAGCTCACCTTACCCGATCACTCTCCTTACAGTGTGTATGGTAACACCCATTGTTTCATGTTCTCTGTGTATATAAAATCTCCCCACTGTATTTTCCACTGCATGCATCCGATGAAGTGAGCTGTAGCTCAAGGAAGCTTATGCTCAAATAAATTGGTTAGTCTCTGAGGTGCCACAAGTCCTCCTTTTCTTCCTGCGGATACAGATTAACACAGCTGCTACTCTGAAACCATCTTCTGGATTACAGATCTGTGTGGTGCCTAGCAGGCTCTGATCCCTGACTGGGGTCTCTAAGCACTACTGTGATGCAAATTGTTTCCAGTGTTGTTGTAGCCATGTAGGTCCCAGGATATAATAGAGACAAGGTGGGTGAGGGAGTATCTTCTGTTGGTGGAAGAGACAAGCTTTTGAGCTACACAGATTGCAATATTGCATGGAAACTGCTTTGAAAGTGGGGGGAAGTCACCTTTGAAATGAAAAACTGATTATCCCTACTTTTTTACTCTTATTTTATTCCAAACAGATTTTTTTTCTCTCCAACAAATGCAATTAAAAAAAAATACCCAACAACATAAACATTTGCTCCTGAGCTGAGACATTTTGTGCCAAGATACAGCTCTGAACAAATATTGACACAATAACCCCCTGAAGCTTTACTTTTAAGAACATAAACACTAACAGCTGAATAATAAGGCTTCCATTTGCTGGAATTAATATTCAGTCCTTCTGTAGCATTGGAAACATCAATTGTTCTGTGTGAAATAAATTATATATCCTTCTGGTGGGATTTTAATGAGACCTCCCTGCTTCCCCTGACGCTCTCAGATCCAGGGGAAAAACACATTCCAGCATCTCCCTGTAAACTCTGCATCTTAATGTCCCAATCAGGATAATTAGGATGTCTCCTCTGTGATCTGGGAGGCTTTACCATGCAAATCCAGCCTGGCATGCATGATGTCGTTACAGCACAGTTAATTACTCTTATTTTTCTGAGAAAAGGGAAGAGATCAGGGCTGCATTCAATAGGTGAATCAGCTACAGTGCATGGGGGTGCGGGAGGGGGCTACGCTGACTGCATTTGAGAGAGACGTGCTCAGCGGCTTTGCCTTTGGTTCTGACTGTGTGAGGATCTGTTGGGATGTCACATGTCAGACCAAGGGGTCTAGGATGAGGAAAGCCCTTAGGAACCTGACAAGTTTTGACACTTCAGTTGCCTAGCCTCACTGTTGTCTTTACAGAGCCATGTGCTCTAGAGACCGTCTCTTATTTGTTCTTCTCTTCATGTTCCTCCCTCTGGTAACTGAAGCAGGACAACCCCACCACCATGGTGCTGGGGCA
Source organism: Chelonia mydas (assembly GCF_015237465.2). NCBI lineage: Eukaryota > Metazoa > Chordata > Testudines > Cheloniidae > Chelonia > Chelonia mydas. The sequence continues at coordinate 15,038,579 of NC_051254.2, forward strand.
CATCTAGCCATGGCCAGCCATCCAGGTCACCTGCGAGTGTAGCCATATCTATGGAGGTGCAGAAGCTCTGCATCCACCTACAGAAATAAACGGAAGCCTATGAGTTCAGGGCACTGGTGACTCTCTCTTGCTACAGCATATGAACTGGATTCTTCCTTGAGGCTGGTGGATGGAGATGGACCCTGTGATTCTCTCTGGGTCTCTAGTTCCCAGACTGCTGCCTAAAGTCACTACACAGAGTCTCCCTAAGTCCTGGCCTGGCCTGATCTAAAGCAGCATTTATGTTATTTATTTGTATTGCAGTAGTGCCTGCAGGACCCCAAGGCTGCTATGAGTGGGTGAGACTGGAGACCAGACACCTTGTAAGGAGGGCAGGTGAAGTCTAGCTACAAAACCCTGGTGCAGAGAGCAGTAGGCAATGACTAAGAATCTGATTTAAATGGGGCTGGCAAGGTGTTTTTCCAAGCTGTTTATAAACCACTGGATCAACTCCTGCATCTCTCTCTAGCCTCCACCACAGGAAATGACAATGGGACAATAAGAAGGTAGAGTTAGACCTTAGAGTTGGAGTCATGAGTTCCAGCTTTTAGCTTTGCCACTGATTTGTCCTGTCACTTTAAGCAAGACACTTCGCTTCTCTGTGCCTCAATTTCCCCAGTCTTACAATAATGGATAATAATTCCCAACTCACATATTATTATGAGGCTTAATTTATCACCTGTGCTCTGAGATCGGCAGATGAAAGGCCTTAGAGAAGAGCAAAGGATGATTATAAGCATCTCCTCCAAATACCGATTACAGCTGTATACTGTACCTACATTTCTTGGTTTATACATCAGGGGAGATATTAGGCAATTGTATATTAGACTTGCCTTAATGAGCATCCCGCAAGGCTGAAATTTCAGACCACCCACTTGTGTGCGTGTGCACACTGGGACACACATAACTGGCTCCCTAAGTAATTAACTTGTTAAATGAAGAACCTCGCCTGCCTAATGGCAAAACGCACACAAAATAAACAGGCCTATCACAAGACTGAAATGACTTGCTAAAGCAATTCATCAACACCACATGGCATCGTCGTCTCCTTCGGCTAATGCCAGCAGCACCATCTGAGGTACATTAATTCATGCTGACACGGGGGTGGAATTGGAACTACATTCCATACGTCATGTGCACATGTCCATGAGTTTAATGTTATTAGGACAATCAGAGAAATAAGTGCTGGATAATTTGAGAAGGGAGAAGTGTGGATCCCTGCTAGGCTTTCCCCTTGACGAACGTCAAATGAAATAGGCCTGCTGCATAAGCAGTCTCGTACCCTTCTCTGTTCTTGGACCATAATTGAAATACCAGGTTTTGCTCTCATTTACACCAGTGTAAGTCAAGAGTAACTTCACTGAGATCAGTAGAATAGCACTGGAGTATAAAGTCAGGGCAAAAGAAATCTAAATCACAGTAGAAATTTCTTTTGTGGTCACAAGAGAGGAGTGAGTTTGGTATCTAATCGGGGAGCACTAATCTTCCACACCAAACCAGTGCCTATCTCAGCTAAGTGCGCTGCTTGGGAGGATATTAATATACTGCTCTTCTCTGGTTCGCTCATCTGAGGATCTCAAAGTACTTTACAAATATTAATGGACTCAACCTCGTAACATTCCTGGAGGCAGGGAAATAATTATCACCATTTTACTCCTGAGAAAGTGCAGACCATAGAGAGGAAGGTCCCAGCAAAAGGCTATGGGAATGCTAGGAACAGTCCCCAGAGCTCTCAACTCCTAGTCCTGCATTATGGGAATGGAAGCCAGGAAACAGCAATATATGACTCAAGAAGGGAAAATAAAGTCACAGGAAGAATTTGCGTTCAATACACCAGAACAGCTGACAGATAAAGCCAAATCACTGAAGACCTAGGAGCCAGCAGCATTCATCCAGGCTCAGTCCCAAATGTTTGATGGTTAGACCAAGGACACACACTACAATTTCTTTAGTCTGATTGGATCATTTGATTAGGCTTAATTGTTTCATATGCACACATTTGCGGTCAGTTTGCAAAAGGATGTCAGACGTACTTGCACTAGGCAATGCTGCCAATCAGGAAGAGAATATCATTTCAAATGAGTGTGAGGTTGGGTAAATTTTAATGACATATAACCAGACTTCCTGGAGTTGCACAGCTAGCTGGCAACTAAACTTCTGTGCCTGGCAATATGTCTAGGACGTGTCAGATCTGATCATGCCTTGTTTTCAGGAACTTCGAATCTTTTCTCTTGAGAAGTGTCATCAGTACAATGAACTGAAATTCTGACAACTCAGTATAATTGCCTGAATTTAAGAGTATGCATCCCACGTTATATTCCATCTGCTGAGTGAACCAGACTGGAATCCATATGTTGAGAGAAGCAGACTGGAATAACACTGCAGAAATGCTGTCCTCCCAAGATTGGGGTGTGGATTCAATATGGGGCTTGAAGGTGTGATTGAAACTCTTTTGTTGCCACAATAATTAGTTATTGCAAAAGACTCATGGAGACAAGATGTGGAATTCACAAGGTTACCCCATGAGCAATAGGCGGCATTCACTCAAAACATCTTTTCACTCAAAACATTATTCATCCAAAGCACTGCACTGACCAATACATCTACAGCTCCATCACTGAAATACAGCACCTTGGGGCAGCCCAACCACTGCACATCTATAAGGGAGTGGGATTTTGACTCTCCTTCCTTCCTCCCCCCCAGTCCTATGGAAAGAACTCTGGGATCTTTAAGATCACATTCAGAAAATTCCCACACCTCAACAGCACCCTTTTGGTATTTGCCTTGCAGTTAGTTACATGTGGCTATCATGTGTTGTGATTGCAACATCACAGAAATGGAGGACTGGAACAGACCTCGATAGATCATCTAGTCCAGTTCCCTGCACCAAGGCAGGACTAAGTATTATCTGGACTGTCCCTGACCGGTGTTTATCTAACAAGGGTTGACAACCTTTTAGAAGTGGTGTGCCGAGTCTTCATTTATTCACTTTAAGGTTTCACGTGCCAATACTACATTTTAATGGTTTTTAGAAGGTCTCTCTCTATAAGTCTATACATTATATAACTAAACTATTGTTGTATGTAAACAAGGTTTTCAAAATGTTTAAGAAGCTTCATTTAAAATTAAATTAAAATGCTGATCTTACAGTGCTGGCCTGCTCAGCCCGCTGCTGGCCTGGGGTTCTGTTCACCTAGGCTGGGAGCGGGCTGAGCGGAGCCTGCGGCTGGGACCCCGGCTGGCATGGGGCCGGTAGCCAGAACCCCAGACCGGCAGCGGACTGAGGGGGCCAGCAGCCAGGACACCAGACCGGCAGTGGGCTGAGCGGCTCAGCCCGCTGCCGGTCTGGGGTTCTGTCCGCCGGCTCCTGCCAGCCAGGGTCCCGGCTGCCGGCCCCACTCAGCCCGCTGCCAGTCTGGGGTCCCGGCCCTACCCACATAGAGTAGGCACCTAGTTTCTCCCTGGTTCTGGCCCATTCTCTTCCTCTCTCTGCACAGAGATGAGGGTGGGAGTGCACTGAGAACAGGGCTGGGGGTGAAGGAGCAGGCTGGGGGTTGGGGTGCAGGGTCTGGCCACGAACTAGAATGAGGGAGGGGGCTCAGGGTTGGGGCAGGAGGTTTAGGTGTGGAGTGCTTACCTGGGCAGCTCCCATTTGGTGCGAGGGGTGCAGGTGGGAATGTGGGTGTGTGTGTGTAGGAGCTCCCGTTTGGTGCTCAGGGTGGGGGTGGGAATGGGAATGTGGGGGTGCAAGAGTCAGGGCATGGGGTGGGGGGGCTGGGTATGTGTGGGGTGCAGGAGTCAGGGCGGGGGCGTGTGAGGAGGGTGCAGGAGTCAGGGCAGGGGGCTGGGTATGTGTGGAGGGTGCTGAAGTCAGGGCTGGGGTTGTGGGGGGGTGCAGGGGTCAGGGCATGGGGCTGGGGTGTGCGGGGGGTGCAGGGGTGAGGGCACCCCCTGGGTGTGTGTGAGGAGGGTGCAGGGGTCAGGGCAGAGGGCTGGGGGGTGTGGGGGGTTCAGGGTCAGGGCAGAGGGCTGGGGGTGTGGGCTGTGGTTGTGGGGGTGCTCCCAGCCCCCTGCCCTGTGGAGCTCACGGCAGGGGGCTGGAGGGGATATGCCGATTCCACCCCCTTCCCCAAGGTCCCCGGAGCAGAGAGCGCGCTGCGGCTCTGCTTTTCCCTCCCCCCCGCCCCCCCGTAGCAAGGGTCATCAGCTGATAGGCCACAGGGAGGGAGAGAAGGAGGGACAGGAACCCAGCAGGCTGGGGGAAGAGGCGTGGGGAGGGGGAAGCTTGCCTGCCCTGCAAGGAGAGAGCGGTGGGCGGAGAAGAGTGGGCCGGGCCAGGCAGGATTTTTAATGGCACGCTGCTGTCCCCGGCAGACTGCAGCGTGCCATTGAAAATTGGCTAGCGTGCCATCTTTGGCACGCGTGCCATAGGTTGCCGACCCCTGCTGTAGCCCATCCTCCCATCAGCCATAACAGCATAGTTCCAGAGATAATTTTTAGTGTGTAAAAATGATCTCATTCTGTCTCCTTTTCTTGCTCCCTTCTGCCTATCCTTGATAACAAGCTATAACAGGGCAAGCGGAAGGGCCCTGCAATAAAGGACATTGCCAAAATGGTTTTGTATTGTAAAGCAATATATTGAGTAGTGAAGTTGGATGTTTTATTGCCTGTATTTTAGTTAGTATGAGATATCCCTTTAAGAACAGGGTAGGGCATATTCTCAAAGCGTGGAAGGCATGGTTAAGCCTCATAAAGCCTAGAACTCAACTTAATAAACTTATTTCAAGAAAGCAAGCATCATTTGTTTGAAGATGCAACATAAACACATACCAGGGGTTATTAGCTTTTGGTGTAGCACCATAATAATACAAACAGGAACTTCGCTCATGCTTTCCTTCTAAGGATTTCAAACATCCCTGCTGGGTTAGATACATGGATGCAGTGAGCTGCAGGAGCATCACCCAGCAGGAAGGAGTTAAAATGTTCTTGGTTTGTGAAGTACAAACAAGCACCCTAACAAGCTGGGATATTCTATCTACTACCCAAGATCCATAAACCTGGAAATCCTGGACGCCCCATCATCTCAGGCATTGGCACCCTGACAGCAGGATTGTCTGGCTATGTAGACTCCCTCCTCAGGCCCTACGCTACCAGCACTCCCAGCTACATTCGAGATACCACTGACTTCCTGAGGAAACTACAATCCATCGGTGATCTTCCTGATAACACCATCCTGGCCACAATGGATGTAGAAGCCCTCTACATCAACATTCCACACAAAGATGGACTACAAGCCGTCAAGAACACTATCCCCGATAATGTCACGGCTAACCTGGTGGCTGAACTTTGTGACTTTGTCCTTACCCATAACTATTTTACATTTGGGGACAATGTATACCTTCAGATCAGCGGCACTGCTATGGGTACCCGCATGGCCCCACAGTATGCCAACATTTTTATGGCTGATTTAGAACAACGCTTTCTCAGCTCTCGTCCCCTAACACCCCTACTCTACTTGCGCTATATTGATGACATCTTCATCATCTGGACCCATGGAAAAGAAGCCTTTGAGGATTTCCACCATGATTTCAACAATTTCCATCCCACCATCAACCTCAGCCTGGTCCAGTCCACACAAGAGATCCACTTCCTGGACACTACAGTGCTAATAAACAATGGTCACATAAACACCACCCTATACCGGAAACCTACTGACCGCTATTCCTACCTACATGCCTCCAGCTTTCACCCTGACCACACCACACGATCCATCGTCTACAGCCAAGCTCTGCGATACAACCGCATTTGCTCCAATCCCTCAGACAGAGACAAACACCTACAAGATCTCTATCAAGCATTCTTACAACTACAATACCCACCTGCGGAAGTGAAGAAACAGATTGATAGAGCCAGAAGAGTTCCCAGAAGTCACCTACTACAGGACAGGCCTAACAAAAAAAATAACAGAACGCCACTAGCCGTCACCTTCAGCCCCCAACTAAAACCCCTCCAACGCATTATTAAGGATCTACAACCTATCCTGAAGGATGACCCAACACTCTCACAAATCTTGGGAGACAGGCCAGTCCTTGCCTACAGACAGCCCCCCAACCTGAAGCGAATACTTACCAACAACCACATACCACACAACAGAACCACTAACCCAGGAACCTATCCTTGCAACAAAGCCCGTTGCCAAATGTGCCCACATATCTATTCAGGGGACACCATCACAGGGCCTAATAACATCAGCCACACTATCAGAGGCTCGTTCACCTGCACATCCACCAATGTGATATATGCCATCATGTGCCAGCAATGCCCCTCTGCCACGTACATTGGTCAAACTGGATAGTCTCTACGTAAAAGAATAAATGGACACAAATCAGATGTCAAGAATTATAACATTCATAAACCAGTCGGAGAACACTTCAATCTCTCTGGTCACGCAATCAGAGACATGAAGGTCGCTATCTTACAACAAAAAAACTTCAAATCCAGAGTCCAGCGAGAAACTGCTGAATTGGAATTCATTTGCAAATTGGATACTATTAATTTAGGCTTAAATAGAGACTGGGAGTGGCTAAGTCATTATGCAAGGTAGCCTATTTCCCCTTGTTTTTTCCTCCCCCCCCCAGACGTTCTGGTTAAACTTGGATTTATGCTGGAAGTGGCCCACCTTGATTGTCATGCACAGTGTGGAGAGAGTGGTCAGTTTGGATGAGCTATTGCCAGCACGAGAGTGAGTTTGTGTGGCGGGGGGGTGAGAAAACCTGGATTTGTGCTGGAAATGGCCCACCTTGATTATCATGCACATTGTAGGGGGAGTGGTCACTTCGGATGAGCTATTACCAGCAGGAGAGTGAGTTTGTGTGTGTATGGGGGTGGGGGAGTGAAAAAACCTGGATTTGTGCTGGAAATGGCCCACTTTGATTTTCATGCAGGTTGTAAGGAGAGTGGTCACTTTGGATAGGCTATTACCAGCAGGAGAGTGAGTTTGTGTGTGTGGTTTTTGGAGGGGGGTGAGGGGGTGAGATAACCTGGATTTCTGCAGGAAATGGCCCACCTTGATTATCATACACATTGTGAAGACAGTGGTCACTTTGGATGGGCTATTACCAGCAAGAGAGTGAGTTTGTCTGTGGGGGGGTGGAGGGTGAGAAAACCTGGATTTGTGCTGGAAATGGCCCAACTTGATGATCACTTTAGATAAGCTATTACCAGCAGGAGAGTGGGGTGGGAGGAGGTATTGTTTCATGGTGTCTGTGTATATAATGTCTTCTGCAATTTCCACAGTATGCATCCAATGAAGTGAGCTGTAGCTCACGAAAGCTCATGCTCAAATAAACTGGTTAGTCTCTAAGGTGCCACAAGTCCTCCTTTTCTTTTTGCGAATACAGACTAACACAGCTGTTACTCTGAAACCTAACAAGCTGGAGCATTTTTGCAGAAAGCTCTCTGGAACAGTGCCACTTGGCTAATTGGGAGAATTCTCTTCCTGCACCTGGGTCATTTCACATGAACAAGAACACAGCTGGCAATGAGAACTCTGTAGGTGGCTCAGATTACCCCATGCTTGGTTTCAGTAGCAAGGATGATTGGGAAATTATATTGTCCAATTCTCTTATCTCTTCCACCTAACATCAGCTCCTGTGCTTTTGCACCGATGGCTGTGTATAAAGGTGTATTTGTTTGAACAATGAACACTTGAAGAAATAACATTAATTGGGCCCCAGCTGGTGTTGGGGAGCATGGGTGGGAATGGCTGTTGATTGGAGGATCTTGTATGTCATGGATCTTTTTCTTCCTTTGGAGGCTTACATTTATTTTTTCATGATAAATAATCACATTTGCACTTCGATGGCACCTTCCACCCAATAAGCTCAAAAACACATTACAAACAATGAATCCATCCTCATAACCCCTGGTATAAGGGTAGTCATAACATTAACACCGTTTTATCGATAGGGAAATGGAGGCTCCAGGTGGTGAAGAGACTTGCTCAAGGCCATAGAATAAGGCAGCGGCAGGAACAAGATTGCTTGATTCTCAGTCAGATGCTATAACTAACAGACCATCCTAACCTCTTAAACCACCTCTGTATTTTCAGACAAAGCACCATCCAGAACTGCACTAAAACCAGCACCAGTTATCCAAACTTTGGGGGTTCAGCTAAATGGGACCCATACTCAAATACCCACCCTTTTTATTAATAATGGTGACTGATAACCCAAATCACCCATGTACTCCCTTACACCCATTCCTTAATTTGTGGCCTATTGGTTAATGCATTAGACTAGAACTCAGGAAACCTGGGTTCTATTCCCAACTCTGCCATGGGCTGCCTAGGCAACTGTTGGCAAGTCACTTCACCTCTCTGTACCCTTTTCCACCACATCTGTAAAATGAGGATAAAGGATGCCAACCGCCTTTGTAAAGCGCTTTGAGATCTACTAATGAAAAGCACAATATAAGAGTTAGGTATTATTATTATTATTATCATATTGGGATTGGGTGAGGGTTGATTTAAAGAAGAAAAGTAGTGGAAAAGCTCCAGTATGTTGGTCAATACATTAAAATTTACAACTGCCAAAGTCTCTTAGTATCAGACCATCCCTGTTCTCAGTTCAGATGAAACTCACCTGCTTCCACCCCTTCCATCCCCACGCCCAGTTTATTTTTGGTTTCAGTGAACCTACTCATGCAAGGATTTGTGAACTGTGCAGAATGAGGGGACTTTGTAGATAGATAACACTGGATGAGCTGAGCAGGTGTTAGGTTGCTGATCACTTTGTGGATGAGGCTTCTCATGCTGAGGGCCAGTTTGCTACTCCTTGTTGTGTAATGAGCCCTCAGGGAAATAAAGTGATTCCTAGATTAGAAGAGGGCACATGGAGACGTGACTCCCCTAAGCCCAGGATGGACCAGAAGGAAAAGACCAGAAGATTCATACCATTACATTCACAAATCTCACAAGCAGCTTCATGACATTTTGGCATAGTCAGATCGGAACACCAAAGACAAATGCCAAGTTCAACTAACCCTAACCTGGATCTGAACAGCTCTGTCTCAGTCTGTCACTGTTCACAACATACAAGTAGCACTGCTAAGAGCAAACTGCAGCCAAAACCCCCTAGTGCTGAGAATACTGGAGAGCTACTTCAAATTCGTGGGGATCAGTTTGGAAGATCTGAGGCTATTCATTTGTGATTCTCCAGGACGGTCACGGACATGCACAGAATTTGAGATGAAGAAGTATCAGTCTGTGTTGTCTCTTACACGCACACACTCTTTCTTTCTCTCATTCTCCCCACCCCCACAAGTTGCTGAGATTTCAATGCATTTCTAACACACAATAATTTGCAGTATATATGTGCCAACAATGTGGCATGCATGTATTCCTTCTCCTTCAGCGTTGAGCTGACATTTTCCCTTGAGCCCCTAGGTAGAGTTCACCCCTGTTGAAATCTCCCATTAGACAGCTGATTGTCCCTTCTGTGGAGGATGACAAGCCTGGTTTCTACTGACCCAGGAGGATCATCATGATGATTGTGTATTCACTGGACAGATGTCCAATTTGAATTCAAAACCAAAAAAATAAGGTACAACTGCTCAAGCTCTTCAGATCAAAAGAGCTTCCATGATCAGAGGTGATATTAGAACTCAACAGATAAAATTCAGACAGAAGGGGTCAACTGTGATGACTTGCCAGGTGCCAGATGGCAATGCATAGGTTGCTTTGATGAACAAGGTAGCAAAGAGAGCATCATTAACACCTCTAAAGGATACTTTGTTTTGGGGATGTGTCCCAGTGAGAGATGGACACTGGAGGTTCAGTGAGCCAGACAACTCCAGTACTTGGGGTAGAGAAGGGGAAGGGAAGCAACCTTTATTTTATTTTAAAAGTGAAATTATTTTGTGACACAATCTCAAGAAACTAGTTAATATTTCCTTTTCCTAGGGGGAAAAATAAATCAAAACTGGCTCAGTATTTCAAGTAGACTTTGAAAACACAATTATTCAATTAATTAAAACCAGAAGTAATTAAGAAGAAAATCCATTGCAGTGTGATTTGCCTGGGTGCCAGCTACTTTGAGTGGCTACTTTTAATCAGTACAGCCCTCTGTGTTCTTGCTCCGTCTGACTCCCTTTAACCAGAGTAACAGTTTTGGAATCTGTCCCAGTCAGACTGTTTGTGGGTTCCTCCACCCCCTTGATGCTCTAGCCATGGTGCTGAAGGCTGATGAGGCAATACTTGGTACCACCCAAGGAACTCATTTTTTCAGGTTCAGGACACCTGAGGCACCAGGAACGTTGTGCTACAAGATCACCTTAAGATACTCTAGGGACACCTGTAGGTTCCTAGGTAAATCTGCCTCATCCTAGGCATGATGCCTAGGGGGGAGGGATAGCTCAGTGGTTTGAGCATTGGTTGTGAGTTCAATCCTTGAGGGGGCCATTTAGGGATCTGGGGCAAAAACTGGGGATTGGTCCTGCTTTGAGCAGGGGGTTGGACTAAATGACCTCCTATGGTCCCTTCCAACCCTGATATTCTATGATTCTATGCTCTTTGTTTGGGCATCTTTATATGTATAAACTATACACATTTGGGATGCATCTATCCAGCCACTTCACAACTCAGTGACAGGAAACTGAAATGGGACAGATCCCCTGAGATGGCCACAGGGATGCATAGCTCTGATTCATCATCGGCCACTGGCAAGAGAGAGTAGGAAGGATCTGGTTTTGAGTGTTGTGGTTGGCCCCACTATAGCTCTATAAAGGGCTCAGTCAAAACTCCTTCCCACTCTCAACATCCTGAACTCTAAGAAAGTTCAGATCCAGGTATGGACTTGGTGGCTTAGGCCCATAACTAACAACAATATTTTCCCCCACCCCCATTTATTTACTACTTTTTTTCTGCAGGGAGTAAGACTCCATTATTCCCATTTTACAGAGAGGGAATTGTCTATACTGGCAAAATGTGACCCATAATTCACCACTAGTGCAATTCCTCAGGTGGTAGGAGTAAGAGTATGAGTACAGACTGGGCACAGCCCTTAGCACCACTGCATCCTCTCACCCTGTACAGCAGTGGTCCCCAAACTGGGGGGCACAAAGGAACATCTGGGGGGGCGTGAGAGGGCCCAGGCCAGCCCCCATGGGGGGGGCAGGAAGGGACAGCCACCCAGCCCTGCTCTGCCCCCAACTCCTCTCTGGCCCTGGCCACTGGCCCCTGCCCTTGGCCCGGGTGGGGGGAGGGGGGCATGAATACATTCCATTACTGGTAAGGGGGGGAGAGGCGTGAGAGGGAAAGTTTGTGCACCACTGCTGTACAGGCAGAGTGGTGGTAAAGATTCCCAAGGCTCATCTACATCAGTTTAAAGTGCTAGTTATTACAGGGCCCATTTTTGCCAGTGTAGATGCAGCCAGAGATCTCAAATGACTTGACTAAGGTCATCCAGAAAGTCAGTGACCAAGCCAGCGAATAGGACCCAGACCTCTGACTCTCAGGCCAGTGCCCATAACCTGGATCACATTATCTCCTCCTCTCATCTTTAATATACCCCTTATTCATTTGCCTAGCTCAGTTATGAAATGCTGACACATGGTTCGGTACTGCAAGCCTTGGGCTGCTCCCCTCATATTGCCTCTCTCTAGGCTCAAAGAGATCGCTCCTCTCTAACAGATGGACAAGTTCCAGACAATGAACGCAGGAATCCTGTCATCTAACAAAATAAAATACCATTGAAGTGGAAAGGCAGCACTCAAAGCTGGAGAGATGGGAAGATCAAAGATGCTAACATCTTCTATTCTGTAATGAAATGTTCTTACTAAATCCTTCTGAATTCTCTGTTTTCATGTTTCTGATTTAAATTCCTTTACTGTTAGGCAAAAACATTTGCAGTTAGTCTGAGCTAATCCTGCACTCAGCCCTTTGTCTGGGATGGAATTTGAAAGATTGTGGAAAGAATGAAGCAATTACTTTTCATGCACATTAAGAAGAACAGTCCCATTTAATTACATCTCCCTGAAAGTGAAGAAGCAGCCACAGAAAGCTGGAGTGATAATCAATTTGAGAGATTTTGCCATCCCTGAAATTAAAGCAGAAGCTAGGAGGAGGTTAAGTAACATGCAGTGGGCTATGCTACCCCAGCATGCTGCCTTCAGACACTGTATAACAGGGTGCAGGGGCAATGCCTGGTCCATAGTGAATAAAGGGTTAACTTCAGCCGGGCACCTGTTCAAGGAGAAGGGGAGTTGAGAGAGAGTAGCTTCTTGAAAGCCAGAGTGAAGAGCATGCCTTTGGGAAGGTCAGATTCAGCCCCCAGGGGTTATAGGACTGAACTCAACCCCAAGCTAGGGATTTCTCCAGTTTACTTGCTGATTTTTTAACTTTAATTGACTTTAATGGGATCTGGATCAAACTCTAGAAGAGGAAGATCGTGTGATGCATTTACAGTCATACTATCACCTCAGGACAGAATCAGCTAGAATGAAACAACAGTAGGGCTGGCATGGATGAAGTGCATGGTCTCCTGACGAGTTTTGAAGGAGAGGAGTAATGGAGAAAGCATGTGCAAGAGGGATAGTCAGGCTTTACTGGTGTACAAAGCCAGTTGTACTTGATCCTGTTCCAACACAACATACCATGGCGCACACCAGGGGGCAAATACCATACCCAAAAAGGGGCTAAATCTGTTGACCTTCTCAACTCCTTTACTCTGAGCCTGAGGCACTGGTTGCAGTTTGTTCCCTGTTGTGTGCACTGTAAAGTGTCTCAGTGTTTGCTAAGGTTTCAGTCTCACGTGAGATTTTGAGGTCAAATGGTGATATTTTTCAGCACAACTTTCCCTCCCTCCATTGATTTATTATTGATGTTTTGTTAGTTCCGTGCTGCTACTCAGATGCATGATGTTTGCTGTGGGCAATTTAAAGGGAGCCCTATTGCAAACACCTGGGACACAATATAAGTAGAGACACTGGATCCTTGTGGGTGAGCTCTTTGGGACAGGTCCTGTCTACATCTTGCGTGTTATAAACTACCCTAAGGGTATGTCTACACTACAAAATTAGGTCGATATTATAGAAGTCGATTTTTAGAAATCGATTTTATACAGTTGATTACGTATGTCCACACTAAGCGCATTAAGTTGGCAGAGTGCGTCCTCACTACTGTGGCTAGCATCGACTTATGGAGCGGTTCACTGGGGGTAGCTATCCCACAGTTCCTGCAGTCTCCACCGCCCATTGGAATTCTGGGTTAAGCTCCCAATTCCTGATTGGCAAAAACATTGTCTCGGGTGGTTTTGGGTACATGTCATCAGTTGCCCCTCCCTCTGTGAAAGCGACGGCAGACAATCGTTTCGATCCTTTTTTCCCACGCAGATGCCATACCATGGCAAGCGTGCAGCCCGCTCAGCTCAGCTCACCGACACCGCTGCTGTTGTGTCCTGGGTGCTGCTGGCAGCAGACGGTGCAGTAGGACTGCTACCCGTCATCATCCACCGCTTCCGCTGCAACTCTGCTCTGTTGGTATTGTCTCAATAGCGAGTTTCTCCATGTTGTTTGTTATGGGCTCCCGGGTACGTGTGTTCTTCCTCGGGAAATGTGTGCGGTGCTAACCGTCGTCCTCCACTGCTTCTGCTGCAACTCTGCTCTCATGAATCCACCTCGCAGGTCCTCTCATCGTTCTCTATAAATATCTATTTTCGTGGCATCCGTCGTCAGCCACCGTTTCCGCTGCAACTCTGCTCTCCTGCAGACGCCATACCATGGCAAGCATGGAGCCCATTCAGATCACTGCGGCAGTGATGAGCATTGTAAACACCTCACACATTATCCTGCAGTATGTGCAGAACCAGAACCTGCAAAAGCAGGCAAGGAGGCGACGGCAGCGTGGTGACGAGAGTGATGAGGACATGGACACAGACTTCTCTCAAAGCACGGGCCATGGCAATTTGGACATCCTGGTGGCAATGGGGCAGGCTCATGCAGTGGAATGCTGATTCTGGGCCCGGGAAACAAGCACAGACTGGTGGGACCGCATAGTGTTGCAGGTCTGGGATGATTCCCAGTGGCTGCGAAACTTTCGCATGTGTAAGGGCACTTTCATGGAACTTTGTGACTTGCTTTCCCCTACCCTGAAGCGCAAGAATACCAAGAGGAGAGCAGCCCTCACAGTTCACAAGCAAGTGGCGATAGCCCTCTGGAAGCTTGCAATGCCAGATAGCTACTGGTCAGTCGGGAATCAATTTGGAGTGGGCAAATCTACTGTGGGGACTGCTGTGATCCAAGTAGCCAACGCAATCACTGAGCTGCTGCTATCAAGGGTAGTGACTCTGGGAAATGTGCAGCTCATAGTGGATGGCTTTGCTGCATTGGGATTCCCTAACTGTGGTGGGGCGATAGATGGAACGCATATCCCTATCTTGGGACCAGACCACCTTGGCAGCGAGTACATAAACCTTCCTTCTGTTTTTTGGGCAGTCCTCTGGGGTGGAGTGGTTGGGTGCCCGGAGCTCTCCCCCTGCATTCTTGGGCGTCTGGGTGAGGAGGATATGGAACTTACGGAGGACGGCAGGCGGTTACACAGGCTGCAGTGGCGGTCTGTGCTCCTGCTGACTTTCCTGCAGCTCCACCAGATGCTGGAGCATATCAGTTTGATCCCCCCGTAGCCTCAGTATTGCATCCTGCCTCCTCTCATCGCACTGCTGCCACCTCTCATCTTGCTCCCACCACCTCTTATCTTGCTCGTCCCTCCTGTCCTCGTGTTCATTTTGTGCTTTCCTGGACTCTGACATTGTTTGCCTCCACGCATTCTGCTGAGCTCTTTCAGTGTGGGAGGACTGCATGAGCTCAGAGAACATTTTATTGCTAGTGCGTTTTTTTCACCTTCTTATCTGCGCTAGCCTCTGGGACGGAGATGATAGGGGGAGCACTGAAACATTTGCAGCTGCAGGAGGAAAAAAAGGGAGAGTAGTATTTAAAAAGACACATTTTAGAGAACAATGGGTAGACTCTTTCAGGGTGAACCTTGCTGTTAACATTACATAGCACATGTGCATTCGGTACAAGGTCACATTTTGCCTCTTATATTGAGGGCCTGCCGGTTTGGTGTGAGAGATCACACACGCAGGGCCAGGCAACAGAATTCAGCTTGCAGGCAGCCATGGTAAGCCACAGTCTTTCGCCTTCTTCAACCTTCATAACATGTGGGAATGGTTTCAAACAGCAGTGCCCTCCTTTCCCATACCAAGCACCCGTTGGGTTGGCCATTTAAAAGGAGGGGCTGTACTGGCTGTGAATGCATCCCAAGTCTTCAGGGCAAATTAATCATTAAACACGCTTGCTTTTAAACCATGTATTATATTTACAAAGGTACACTCACCAGAGGCGCCTTCTCCGGCTTCATGGTCCGGGAGCCCGCCTTGGGAGGGTTGGGTGGGTATTGGCTCCAGGGTGATAAACAGTTCCTGGATGTCAGGCAGAATGGTTTCTCCACTTGCCTGCTGTGCGTTTTCCTCCTCATCATCATCTTCCTCATCCCCAAAATCCTCATGCCTGTTGCGTGAGACTCCCCACTTGCAGGTGTCCAAGGACAGGGGTGGGGTAGTAGTAGGGGAGCTCTCTAGAATTGCATGCAGCTCATCACAGAAGTGGCATGTCTGGGGCTCTGACCCGGAGCGGCTGTTTGCCTCTTTGGTAGGCTTGCCTGAGCTCCTTAATTTTCACACGGCACTGCTGCGGGTCCCTGTTATAGCCTCTGTCCTTCATGCCCTTTGAGATTTTTTCAAATATTTTGGTATTTCGTCTTTTGGAACGGAGTTCAGATAGCACGGATTCATCTCCCCATACAGCGATCAGATCCAGTACTCCCGTTCAGTCCATGCTGGAGCTCTTTTTGCGATTCTGGGACTGCACGGTCACCTGTGCTGATGAGCAAGCCACACTGGCCAAACAGGAAATGAAATTCAAAAGTTCCCGGGGCTTTTCCTGTGTACCTGGCTAGTGCATTTGAGTTGAAAGTGCTGTCCAGAGCGGTCACAATGGAGCACTCTGGGATAGCTCCCGAAGGCCAATACCATCGAATTGCGACAACACGACCCCAAATTCAACCCAGCGATGTCGATTTCAGCGCTAATCCCCTCGTTGGGGAAGAGTACAGAAATCGATTTTAAGAGCCCTTTAAGTCGACAAAAATGGCTTTGTTGTGTGGACGGGTGCAGGGTTAAATCATCTAAAGCTGCTAAATTTGACCTACACTTGTAGTGTAGACCAGGGCTAAGCATCAGCAATACTTAAAATATTGACCCACTCTATTATTTTTTTTAATTTCAAAACTGAAAAATGTTGTGATTTAAAATAATTTACAAAGTTTTCAGAGTTTGCCTGTTGTTGACCAGATTTAAAAATGTAAGATTGGGCTTGGTTTGCTGTGAAGTTAGATTGTACAGTAACACCCTGAGCTGGATGAACGTTGCTAGGTTTTTTTTGCTGGGGGGGAGGTATGGGGGGAAGCCTCTGTATTTTCTGCAAATATTAGATGAATGAGCTTTACTGATGAAAATGAAATGGGCTTTCTGTAACCAAAGTTGCATGCAGGAGCATTATGCCTAGTCTACATCCAAAGTTGCACTGATATAATGAAAGGTGTTTAAAATACCACTTTTCATTACATTAGTGCAGCTTTGTATGTGAACTCTCATTTCAGTTTAAACCTGGCTCATAGCAGTCAAGCAAGGCAGGGGCCCAAGCCAGGATTAAGCAGATATGACAGTCCACATACAAAGTTGTTCAATTTTAAACAAACAGATTTAAGTTAAAATGGTGCAAGTTTGTCTTGAGACAAGCCCTTAGTGGAAAATGATTTTTAGGTTCACACAGTTCCAACCCCAGTCAATTGAGTACTCCACTGATCATGGAACAAAATACCATGTGCTTATCTGGCCAAGCATAATTGAGCAACACAACTCATACTTGGAATAATAAATATTGATGCTTTGTCTATGTGGTGATACTGACTCGCATAGATAATCTGGTTTATAGCAGTTTAGCAAACTATAATTGGTGGAGTAATTATTCTGGAATAAAGTAATTTTTAATCCAGAACAGAGCATCCACACAGGGAAGTTATACTGGAATAGCTATAGCACAATAGTTATTTTCCTATAGCTATGTCGATCATTTCCCCCACGTAGGTAAGCCCTGCAACTCCCACAGCACATAGCTTCTAGATCTTTTGCTCAAAGGCTGGGTTAATTGACATGGGAAATTAGACAGTGTAAGAAAAAGTGAAACCAGACAAGCCTCAGGGATATTAATTTCTCACAGATTGCCTGCCACCTTGCTCAATTAATTTGCAGCTTTCAATGTGCCTTTAATTTAGCTTGTTGAGGTATACTGGGGTGACAAGTGGGAATAATTCACTTAGGCCAGGTCTTGACTACAAATTTACATCGGTATGACTCCGTCGCCCATGGGTGTGAAAAATCCACACCCCTGAGCAGCGCATTTATACTGACCTCATCTCTGCTGCAGACAGTGCAAGGTCGATTGACATAACTATCGCCTCTCATGGAGGTGAATTAACTACACTGAAGGGAGAAGCTCTCCCCTCAACGTAGTAGCATCTTCACTAAAGCACTATAGGGGTGCAGCTGCGCCGCTGCAGCGTTTTAAGGGTAGACCTGCCCTTAAGACTGCTATCCTGGTGTGTGAAGAATCTCAGTGGCACCCAGGCTATAAGGGCTGGAGACACTTCTCAGAAGAAGGCTCCTTTTTGCAGTCTTGGGCCATGTCTATGCTATGGGCGCTGCAGCTTCCTATAACACTGGAAGTGGGTTTTCCATCACTGTAGTTAATCCACCTCTCCAAGTTCTTCTGTCAACCTAGCCAAATGTATAGCATGGAGTAGGTCAGCTTAACTATGGCGCTCAGGGGTGTGAATTTTCACACCCCTGAGCAAAGGAGCTAGGTCAATCTAATTTTTAAGTGTAGACCAGGTTTTGCTGGTCAAGATTTACGATCCATAGTGGACAATAGCCACAACAGAAGCAGCAGAGCTGAAGGCTAGAGTGGGGCTCCCATACTGCAGTTAATGAGCCAGGTATGGCTGTTAAGGAAGTGGTTTTTGAATGGAGCCCAATGCTGCTGCTTCTCCTGAGAGAGGAAGTGGCTAGAGCACCAGAGTTGGAGTCCAGAACTCTGGGTTTCATATGACCTTGGACCTCTCTTCGTCTCAGTTTCCTCATCTGGAAGTGGGGATGAGGGTCACCCACTTTTGTAAAGTGCTGTGAAATCTACAGGTGACGCAGACCATCCTCCTCCGACCTCTGACCTTCCCTTTGCAGCATCCTTTCAAAAACTGTATTGTAAGCTTTTGGGGGTAGACATCCCAATATCTATTGTACTGGAAAGTGCCTACCCCACTCTTGAGTGCTATAATTGTTACATTGTGCAGGGAGGAACAAACTGGCACTTTCTGGGAGATAGTACCAGGCCATCCAGTCTGTGTCTTTTCCACCTCTAACGCCTACAAATCTGATACATCAGTAAGTAATTTGCTCCAGGCAAATTAAGCAGCAGCAGATCAATTTTTGGTGGCCAGCCAGGTGCGGTTACATCAGTATTGTAATCCAAATTGTAACAAATTCAAACCAGTAGTGTCTGCTGCCTCAGGAGCAAATTAAGCTGCCAGTTTAGTAAGAGCCCTGTTCACTAATGAGCTGATAGCTGCCTCAGTGAGTCATGTATTCAGACAATCTATGAAGCCCTAACTGACTGAGGAGATCTGAAGCCCAATAACAATGGCAGGACAAAAGACCTTCCTGCCAGCTCATCTCTTTGTTTAACAAATACAGCTGTGTGGTACTCAGGTTCAGCACTCCCTTCCTTTGAGATCCCAGGGGAACCTGTCTCCTATTCAGCAATTATAGCTCTGTTCTAGGAAGTGAACAAGCCTGGCTTCAAGGATATGTTGAGCAGGTTTATTCATATAGGCCAGTGCTACTCAGAGCGGTGGTGCACAGACTGGTGCCGGTCTATGAGCCATCGGCTGCCGGTCTGCTCGCACATTGGGGAAAAAAATTGCCGGTCCCCCACATCAGATAGTTTGAGAAGCACTGATCTAGGCAAGGAAGTGACTGAGGAGGCTTGCCTGCACTGCATAAAAAGCTGAGGTTTTTACCTCCGGCTAACTAATATGTGTGGGCTATTCTGAGGTAAAAACTCAGTGAAGACAAGGCCCTTTAGTTTTACCGTGAGGTAAATTCACTGAGGTCAGCCCTGTACCTCAGCAGAGCTAGGGTTTAAAAGTAGAGCTCGGGTTTAAAAGTAGAGCTCCTGCTGGCTGGTTCCACAGCTCTAACCACTAGACAATAGCTACCACAAAGAATGAAAGACTCACAAATATGAATCACAAAGTTGCTTACTCATGTCATTCACTGAAAGCCAAGCGTTCCACATTTTAGCCACTAAAACAAGATCTTATTGTCATGTTAAGGTTTGCTCAGTCCTGTTCTATAGCTACTAGGCATGGGGACTGCTTGACATCTCACTCACTCGCTGCCTCAGAAATTGGAGGGGGGAGAGATATATTTGGTGCAGTCTATGTTTTTAGACAAGAAATTGAAGTGGAGCTTTCAAATTGATTAATGGCCTGTGCTCTTTACACATTGCTGTTCTCATGCTTCCTTTCTAACAAGCAAAGGGGAAGAGTATGCATCTACCAATAAGTAAAAAACAATTACAGAGAAGTGAATCATTCAGAGCAAAGAGAAAAGGAGTACTTGTGGCACCTTAGAGACTAACCAATGTATTTGAACATAAGCTTTCGTGAGCTACAGCGAAAGCTTATGCTCAAATAAATTGGTTAGTCTCTAAGGTGCCACAAGTACTCCTTTTCTTTTTGCGAATACAGACTAACACGGCTGTTACTCTGAAACCATTCAGAACAAAGAGATCTTTGGATGAGTTTAGCTTCTGAGCTGTCTGAGAGTCTCAAAGATCTTCATTAGCAGGTCAAGTTCATCTCTGTGCAGAGGGTTAGTGCTGTCCTGTGCACCAATGTAACCCACCCTTAACCAAGGTGGTTCTGGCCCCATCTAGTGGCTGGATACAGAGGCAGATGAAAAGGAGGACTTGTGGCACCTTAGAAACTAACAATTTTATTTGAGCATAAGCTTTCGTGAGCTACAGCTCACTTCATCGGATGCATTCAGTGGAAAATACAGTGGGGAGATTTATATACATAGAGAACATGAAACAATGGGTGTTACCATACACACTGTAACCAGAGTGATCACTTAAGGTGAGCTATTACCAGCAGGTGAGAGGGAGGGGGCGGGGGGGAGGGACCTTTTGTAGTGATAATCAAGGTGGGCCATTTCCAGCAGTTGACAAGAACGTCTGAGGAACAGTGGGGGGTGGGGAGGGAGAGGAACATGGGGAAATAGTTTTACTTTGTGTAATGACCCATCCACTCCCAATCTCTATTCAAGCCTAAGTTAATTGTATCCAGTTTGCAAATTAATTCCAATTCAGCAGATGAGTTTCCTACAGCCCCAGAGTTATCAGAAAGAAAATGAGTACTTGTGGCACCTTAGAGACTAACAAATTTATTTGAGCATAAGCTTTTGTGAGCTCAAATAAATTTGTTAGTCTCTAAGGTGCCACAAGTACTCCTTTTCTTTTTGCAAATACAGAACAACACGGTTGCTACTCTGAAAAGAGTTATCAGCGTTGGTTCTTCTAGCTCAGGCTGCTGAGGGTCCTGCTTTTTGATCTAGAGCTGCGGTTCTCAAACTTTAGCAACCCGAGGACCCCCATTTTGATTTAAAAAATGTTGTGGACCCCCAAGTCCCCCGCTCTTGAGTGCGCATGGAGTGAGGCACTTTGCTGGGAGAAATTTAATTTGCTACAAGTTAGAATTAGAACCAGCCTGGATTTATAGCTTTCTGATCAAGGTGCCTGAAACAGACACTGATTGTGTCACTGAGGCAGGAGAACACTTTGAGTTATAACTCCCCAAACAAACAGGTAAGGGCTTTTCTACACTTAGAATTTTTCTGGAATAGCTATTCCAGAATAACTTCCTGTGTGGACTCTCATTCTGGAATAAGAGTGCCTTTTTCCAGTTTAGCTTAAGCCACTTTGGAAGCATGTGAAGCACCTCTAAAAAGTCAAGCTCTAAATAATTTGCCCAAAGCAACACATCATCCTCAGTGGCTTTGGGCAAATTATTTAGAGCTTGACAACATCATCAGCTGGGAAATATAGAACCCAGGAATCCTGACTAGCAGGTATCCTGCCCCAGTTACTAGGTCCTCTTCCCCATTTTCTACAGCGAATGCAAGAAGCCCAGCAGAGGAGGCTGGGGTGGGAGATGAAGCAGGGAAAGCTGAAGTGAAGTTAATTTTTGTCTGGAATAAATTGGGAGAGGGAACTGGATGGGGAAAAACAAAAAGTCAGAGTTCTCTTACCTACTACCCCAAACACAAAATAAAAGGATTGAGGAAGCCTGAGAAATTAATTTTATGCAGATCTTTAGGGACTGGTGAATTTTAAAATATGGGCCACAGTGAGCGAAGTGTAACCTTTGCATGGTTGGTAGTAAATTAAAGAGAGTTCAACAAGGACCCAATGTGAACAGTCATGTTGCAAGGAATAAGATTACTCACCTTACCAGCTGATAAGCGATGGACATCACCAACCTGTTGCCTTCCCGGTGATTGAAAATGTTTGCTGTTTAGGAAGAATTATCAGGGAGAGGAGGGGAGATGAATTTTCATTCTTCAGGGGAAAGAAGTTTCATCAGAGAAGCAAAGATGACAAAAGCTGATTTGCTGCTCGAGAGCCCCAGGGAAACTGGGTCAATTATGAAACCTGCCTGGGATTTATCAGACAGCAGCTGGGAAGTCTGTCAGAACTTGAAGGGAGAAAAAGAAAGTAGGTTCAAAAATGATCAGTGTCATGAAGACAGGAGCCTCCTATGCTCTGTGCGTAGAGGGGATAATAACTTCTCAGGCATTTTTGCTTCCCAGAGAAATACCTCTTATTCAACATGGCAAAGGGAAGGCCCAATTCTGCTCTCCCTCCAGTAGCTTCTACCTAACTTCTTACATTGGTACCTATCACCACAGCCTATACTGATCAGTGACTGCAACCACAAAATTAGGCCCTCTGCCAGCATTCATATGAATGGGTAGCTCCCCGCACCCATGCATAACCCCATTTACTGAACAAGGGCTATATTCAGGCACTGGGGCTGCCTGCACAGATACGATGGCCAGGTCAAAGCCTTAAGATGGCTCATGGGCTCGTAAGCTGGCTACAAAGCCTTTCAGCTGGCTATCTGCTTCAAGTGATCCCATTCAGTTTGGTAGAGGGAAACGTCATCACCACCTAAGGACTACTCAGGAAACTATGTGCAATGAGTTGGTGATCACGGCACAGTCCCTAGAAGATGTGTGTCATGTCATAACAGTCCGTCTACCTGAGCAGCCTGTGAAAGTGTTCTGTGACAATCCACTTACTTTTATTAGAGCTAATGGACAAGAACCTCAGCTGGTGTAAATCAGCATAGCTCCACAGGACTGGACCCAGTGAAATTAGTTTATGGATATACTATGCCGCCCGGCAAAGGCTTCTGCCTTTGCCCTTATTGTGCATGTGTGGCACCACAGGCCAGTGAAATTAGGGAAATAAAGGCTACCATTAGGGAGCAAAATATATTCCTTGTATGAGGAACCTAGAATGTTAACCAAGATCAAGTGTAGTATTAGTCTAACACACAATAGGTTATCAGGGAACCGTGTGCACCAGGGGCCCCATTTTCCATTGTGCTGCACCTTTTGCGGTCATTTACACAAGTGGGTATAACACCCTACTTTTCCAATGTGCTAGTATTCAGCAATCACATTGCACTCAGTTTACACTTTTGCAAGTGACTGCACAAGGTATAGGGCACCCACGCATTAGGTGTTCTCTATTGGTCTTTTGAGGTGCCCAACACATCTTTGGGCGTATAAAGAAGGCGCAGGGTGTGAGTCGGTTGTCCCTCACCTTGTGCGGTCATTTACACCACTGGAAGTGGAGTGCAGTGTGGACTTTAAAGGCTATCACATCAGAATGGTATTGTTTTATACCCATTCTGGACCGAGGCAGATGACTGTACAAGGTACATGCATGGTAATGCAGAGTGTCAAGCCACACGGCTTTACAGGTTGCAATCTTGGGAACCTAGGAGCCAATCCTTTGCAGGAGGCTGAAGTCCACAAATCCCAGATTTAAAACAGTACAAAGCTTTCTTATAAGCGCCAAGTATTTGTTTTGCATCCCTGCTCCATCTTGCTGAAGAGAACACTTACAAAGCATCCCTTTTTCTGGCTAAGAGGCCCCATTCATTCTCACACATCTAGCTCCCAGGCAAATGTTGTCATTGCTGCTTCCTAATTTGCTCCAGATGAAAAGCAAACATGATCCTTGGCCTCCCCACGGAGGGACGAGGCTCTGACACATTCTTCTGGAGAATGGTGAAGACCCACAGCAATTTCATCCCTGTTACAAAGGGGACAGATTTCATTAAGAAAAAGACAATTCACTCCTCCAAGCAGGAGGAAGCCTCTACCATGGGAAACTGTTCAAACTCCCCTCCCCTCACACTCTCGCTTTAATTAAACAAGGATTCTGCCTCACAAGCATGATCAGAATTCAGAAGCAATTCCATAGCTCAGATGTACGGAGGAATTCTTCAGAAGGGATTACAAGCAGTTTGTTTCTTCTGCACAGGCTGGGAAGGGTGGGGGTGGACCCTGGTAGCAGGCTTGGAGTTCAGCTGCCAAAGGAGAGTGCCCCACTTACCTGTAAACTGACCTCCCATCAGGATGGGGACCTGAGCTCCTTCCTGACCTTCCTGGGACTCAGCACACTGAATACTTTTTGCATATTAGGACTTTTTGTTAGGATGACACAGGGAACATTTATGGGGCCAAAGTAACAAAAGGGGGCCTGATCCTGCCCTGGGGGGCATAGGACTGACTTCACCTAGCTACCGCACAGTAAAAATTACAGGTACCTTTTCTCCACTAGGATTTTGCAACAGGATAGCAAAAGCACATTAGATATCATGCTGTAAAACACCCACCTTTTGTGCAGTGAAGACAAAGGGTATGTCTACACTATGAAATTAGGTCGAATTTATAGAAGTGGATTTTTTTAGAAATTGATTTTATACAGTCAATTGTGTGTGTCCCCCCTTAAGACCATTAAGTCGGCGGATTGCGTCCACAGTACCGAGGCTAGCGTCGACTTCCGGAGCGTTACACTGTGGGTAGCTATCCCACAGTTCCTGCAGCTTTCGCCGCCCATTGCAATTCTGGGTTAAGCTCCCAGTGCCTGATGGGCCAAAAAACATTCTCGCGGGTGGTTCTGGGTACATGTCGTCAGCAGCTCCTCCTCCCCCCCGTGAAAGCAACGGCAGACAATCGTTTCGTGCCTTTTTTCCTGGGTTACCCGTGCAGACGCCATACCACAGCAAGCATGGAGCCCGCTCGGCTCACCGTCACCGTACGTCTCCTGGGTGGTGGCAGACGTGGGACTGCATTGCTACACAGCAGCAGCTCATTGCCTTGTGGCAGCAGATGGTGCATTACAACTGGTAGCTGTCCTCGTCGTCTCCTGGGTGCTCTTGGCCGGCCTCGATGAGGTCGGTCGGGGTGCCTGGGCAGACATGGGTGCTCCTGGCAGATCTCGGTGAGGTCTGTCAGGGGCGCCTGGACATAAACGGGAGTGACTCAAGTCATTCTCTTCTTTAAGTTTTTCTAATGGAGATTCAGTCCTGCCTAGAATATTGTCAGAGGGATAGCTCAGTGGTTTGACCATTGGCCTGCCTAAACCCAGGGTTGTGAGTTCAATCCTTGAGGAGGCCATTCTGCCTCAGGCTGCTCTCCCAGCCAGCAGCACCACGAGCACCCAGGAAATGATGACAGCTAGCAGTCGTACTGCACTGTCTGCTGGCGAGCACCCAGGAGATGACGACGGCTAGCAGTCGTACTGCACCGTCTGCTTGCTCTTCCCTCCGTGAAAGCAACGGCTGACAATCATTTCACACCTTTTTCCGTGCAGGCGCCATATTGCTGTCAGCATCGTCATCCACCCGCCGCTGCCATTCTGCTCTCCTGCAGACGCCATACCACGGCAAGCATGGAGTCCACTCAGATCACCACGGCAGTTATGATCGTTCTAAACACTATGCGCATTATTCAGCGGTATATGCAGAACCAGAACCAGAACCTGCAAAAGCAGGCGAGGAGACGACGGCAGCGTGGTGACGAGAGTGATGAGGACATGGACACAGACTTCTCTCAAAGCACGGGCCACGGCAATGTGGACATCATGGTGGTAATGGGGCAGGTTCCTGCCATGGAACACCAATTCTGGGCCCGGGAAACAAGCACAGACTGGTGGGACCGCATAGTGGTGCAGGTCTGGGATGATTCCCAATGGCTGCGAAACTTTTGCACGCATAAGGGCACTTTTATGGAACTTTGTGACTTGCTTTCCCCTGCCCTGAAGCACAAGAATACCAAGAGGAGAGCAGCCCTCACAGTTCACAAGCGAGTGGTGATAGCCCTCTGGAAGGTTGCAACGCCAGATAGCTACCAGTCAGTCGGGAATCAATTTGGAGTGGGCAAATCTACTGTGGGGGCTGCTGTAGTCAACGCAATCACTGAGCTGCTGCTATCAAGGGTAGTGACTCTGGGAAATGTGCAGCTCTAGTGGATGGCTTTGCTGCAATAGGATTCCCTAACTGTGGTGGGGTGATAGACTGAATGCACACCTCTATCTTGGGACCGGACCACCAGGGCAGCCAGTACATAAACTACAAGGGGTACTTTTCAATGGTGCTGCAAGCACTGGTGGATCACAAGGGACGTTTCACCAACATCAACGTGGGATGGCCGGGAAAGGTACATGACACTCGCATCTTCAGGAACTCTGGTCTGTTTAAACAGCTGCAGGAAGGAACTTTCTTCCCAGACCAGAAAATAACTGCTGGGGATGTTGAAATGCCGATAGTTATCCTTGGGGACCCAGCCTACCCCTTAATCCCATGGCTCATGAAGCCATACACAGGCAGCCTGGACAGTAGTCAGGAGCTGTTCAACTATAGGCTGAGCAAGTGCAGAATGGTGATAGAATGTGCATTTGGCCATTTAAAAGTGCGCTGGCGCAGTTTACTGACTCTGTTAGACCTCAGCGAAACCAATATTCCCATTGTTATTGATGCTTGCTGTGCACTCCACAATATCTGTGGGAGTAAGGGGGAGACATTTATGGCAGGGTGGGAGGTTGAGGCAAATCACCTGGCCACTGATTACACGCAGCCAGACACCAAGGCAGTTAGAAGAATACAGGAGGGCACGATGCGCATCAGAGAAGCTTTGAAAACCAGCTTCCTGACTGGCCAGGCTAAGGTGTGAAAGTTCTGTTTGTTTCTCCTTGATGAAAACCCTCGCCCCTTGGTTCACTCTACTTCCCTGTAAGCTAACCACCCTCCCCTCCTCTCCCCCCTTCGATCACTGCTTGCAGAGGCAATAAAGTCATTGTTGCTTCAAATTCATGCATTCTTTACTAATTCATCACATAAATAGGGGGATAACTGTCAAGGTAGCCTGGGAGGGGTGAGGGAAGGACAAGGCCACACGCACTTTAAAACTTATTGAATGCCAGCTTTCTGTTGCTTGGGCAGTCCTCTGGGGTGGAGTGGTTTGGTGCCCGGCGGCCCCCCTCACCATGTTCTTGGGCATCTGGGTGAGGAGGCTACGGAACTTGGGGAGGAGGGCGGTTGGTTACACAGGGGCTGTAGCGGCAGTCTGTGCTCATGCTGCCTTTCCTACACCTCAACCATACGCCGGAACATATCAGTTTGATCCTCCAGTAGCCTCAGCACTGACTCCTGCCTTCTGTCAGCAAGCTGACGCCACCTATCATCTTCAACTCGCCACTTATTATCTTCAACCCACCACCTATCCTTGCGTTCATATTGTGCTTTCCTGGACTCTAAGATTGTCTGCCTCCATGCATTCTGCTGAGCTCTTTCAGTGTGGGAGGACTGCATGAGCTCAGAGAACATTTCATCGCGAGTGCGTTTTTTTCGCCTTCTAATCTTCGCTCGCCTCTGGGAAGGAGATGATAGTGTGAGGGTTGAAACATTGCAGCTGCAGGAGCGAAAAAAAGGGAGAATAGTAGTTAAAAAGATACATTTTAGAGAACAATGGGTAGACTCTTTCAAGGTAAACCTTGCTGTTAACATTACATAGCACATGTGCATTCCGTACAAGGTCGCATTTTGCCTCTTATATTGAGGGTCTGCCGGTTTTGTGTGAGAGATCACACAGGCAGGGCCGGCAGCCAACAAAATTCGGCTTGCAGGCAGCCATGGTCAGCGCTGTGGCTTCTTTAACTTTCATAACATGTGGGAATGGTTTCAAATAGCAGCGCCCTCATTTCCCATACCAAACAGCCATTGGGTTGGCCATTTAAAATGGGTTGGCAATTTAAAAGGAGGGGCTGTGGTTTTCGGGTTAACGTGCAGCGCAAACCCAACTAAATCCTCCCCACACACACACACCCAATTCTCTGGGATGATCGCTTCACCCCTCCCCTCACTGCGTGGCTAACAGCGGGGAAGATTTCTGTTCAGTCACAGGCAAAGAGCCCAGCAGGAACAGCCACCTCTGAATGTCCCCTTAATAAAATTAGCCTATTTCAACAAGGTGACCATGAATGACATCACTCTCCTGAGGATAACACAGAGAGATAAAGAACTGATGTTGCTTGAATGCCAGCAAACACCGGGACCATACGCTGCCATGCTTTGTTATGCAATGACTCCAGACTATGTGCTACTGGTCTGGCATGGTAAAGTGTCCTACCATGGAGGATGGAATAAGGCTGCCCTCCCCAGAAACCTTTTGCAAAGGCTTTGGGAGTACATTCAGGAGAGCTTTATGGAGATGTCCCTGGAGGATTTCTGCTCCATCCCCAGACACGTTAACAGACTTTTCCAGTAGCTGTACTGGCTGCAAATTAATCATTAAACACACCTGCTTTTAAACCATGTATTATATTTACAAAGGTACACTCACCAGAGGTCCCTTGTCCGCCTTCAAGGTATGGGAGCATGCCTTGGGTGGGTTTGGGGGGTATTGGCTCCAGGGTGATAAACAGTTCCTGGCTGTTGGGGAAAACGCTTTCTTCACTTGCTTGCTGTGCACTATCATCTTCCTCGTCCCCAAAATGCGCATCCCTGTTGCGTGATAATCCATTGACGGAGTCAAAACACAGGGGTGGGGTAGTGGTGGCTTCACCCCCTAGAATGGCATGCAGCTCATCACAGAAGCGGCATATCTGGGGCTCTGATCCAGAACGGCCATTTGCCTCTCTGGTTTTTTGGTAGGCTTGCCTAAGCTCCTTAAGTTTCATGCAGCACTGCTGCGGGTCCCTGTTATAGCCTCTGTCCTTCATGCCCTTGGAGATTTTTTCAAATGTTTGGGCATTTTGTCTTTTGGAACGGAGTTCTGATAGCATGGATTCATCTCCCCATACAGCGATCAGATCCTGTACCTCCCGTTCAGTCCATGCTGGAGCTCTTTTGCGATTCTGGGTCTCTATCATGGTCACCTCTGCTGATGAAATCTGCACTCACCTGCAGCTTGCCACGCTAGCCAAACAGGAAATGAGATTCAAAAGTTCGCAGGCCTTTTCCTGTCTACCTGGCCAGTGCATCTGAGTTGAGAGCGCTGTCCAGAGTAGTCACAATGGAGCACTCTGAGATAGCTCCTGGAGGCCAATACCATCAAATTGCAACCACAATACCCCAAATTCGACCCGGCAAGATCGATTTCAGCGCTAATCCCCTCGTCGGGGGAGGAGTACAGAAATTGATTTTAAGAGCCCTTTAAGTCGAAGTAAATAGCTTCGTCGTGTGGACAGGTGCAGGATTAAATTGATTTAACACTGCTAAATTTGACCTAAACTCATAGTGTAGACCAGGGCAAAGTTGCAGCTACTACAGTGATAGGGGCCATATGAGTGATTAGAGATAACAATGGCCAGGTTTTCAAGAGAGCTCAGCTCCCATTTAGGCACCTACATGAAGTGACCAGACTGTCAAGAGTACTCAGCAGCTCCCATTATTCTCACTGCACTTTTGAAAATCTGGCACTTCATTTAGGGACCTAAAAGGGTGCTGAGCGCTCTTGAAAACCTGGCTCCAGGTGTCTGACTTTGTTCAGTTTCTATGTCACCTAAATGCATAGGCCTAATGCTCAGCCCTGACATCCCACTGACATTACAGTAAATCAGGAGCAAGTCTGGTTATAGGAGGAATAACCTTCCACTTTCCACCTCTTCCCCACCCAGGAGACCCCAAGCCTCGTTGAGGCCTGCGGCAAGACGTCTGCTTGAGCCACATCCCTTTCATCTGGATTTCATAAAAGGGAATACAAGAGCTGGTTAATTACCACAGATCTCCCAGGGCCCCTGCTAAATCCCCCTTTCCTCCACCAGGCTAACTCATTAAAGGTTTCTTCACCTGCAGGACAAGTCATCATTTAAATAGGATTATGTCAGTTTTAGATGATCAGGCTATCCTCATTCTGTAGCAGTGTACTTTAAGAAGAGCTCGGATAACGTGTGCTGGTTATGAATGCCTGAGGATTTATGGCCATATTCTGACCTCATTTATACCTACCTGTGCAGCTCCACTGGCTTCAATGGAATTGCAGGAGTGTAGCTGAAGGCAGAATCTGGCCTAGCATGTCTTGCGGCTCTGTTAGTAGAGCATTAATAACCCAGACATAATGCTCCCTTTAACTCAGAAGATATTGGTAGAGATATTAAACCATTACTGAGAGCCCAAGAAGTCATTTTCTTGCTTGCACACTATGTGGATTCTGCTCACTGCATGTTCACTGTTTCCTAAGAGCTTCTAAATCACTGCTAGAATGGACCATGTAGTTCACTGACTCACTGGTGTGGTGGATTCTTAGGCTGATAAGAGTTTAAGGTCTGAAGGGATCATTAGATCATTTAGTTGGCCCTCCTGTATGTCAGAGGTCATTAAATGTCACCCAATTACCCCTGAATTGAACCCTTGCATTTGACTAATGCATAACCTCAGTTTGGTTAAAGCATACTTTCCAGAAAGGCATCGAGTCTTGAGCTGAACACATCAAGAGATAGAGAATCCACCACTTCCCTTGGTTGGTTGTTCCAGTGGTTAATCACCCGCACTATTAAAAACGTATGTCTTATTTCCAACTTGTATTTGTCTGGTTTCAGCTTCCAGCCTCTGGTTCTCATTATGCCATTTTACACTAGATTAAAGAGCCCTTTAGTACCTACTATTTTCTCCTTAGGAAAGTACTTATACACTGTAATCTTTTTGACAAACTGAACTGATTGCATTCTAAGTCTCTCATTGTAAGGCATTTCCTCCAGCCCTCAAATTATTTTTGTGGCTCTTTTCTTTACCCTCTCTAATTTTTCAACATCCTTTTAAAATATGGACAACAGAACTAGATGCAGCATTCTAGTATTGGTCCCACCAATACAGAAGTAAAAATTACCTCACTACTCCCCTGTTTATAAATCCAAGAATTGCATCAGCTCTTTTTACCGCAGCATTACACTGCGAGTTCATATAGTGTTCTTGTCCACTGCAACCCCTACATTCTTTGCAGAGTCACTGCTTTCCAGGATATAGTCCCCATTCTGTAGGTATGGCCTGCATTCTTTGTTCCTACATGTATAAATCTGCATTTAGCTACATTAAAACCCATTTTGTTTGAATGGACCAAAGCTTACCAAATGACCCAGATAACAACAGGCTGTCCTATGGAGTAATTTACCACTCCATCAGTCAGTGTCATCTGCTAGTTTTATCAGCAGTGATTTTATATTTACTTCCAGATCATTGATTAAAATGTTGAGTTGTGTCAGGCCCAGTACCAATCTCGGCAGAACCCTCATTCATGAGGATTCCCCATTGACAACTACTTTGAAATCGATCAGTTAGCCAGCTTTTAAACCATTTAATATGTGCTTTATTGACACTGTATAGTGCTAATCGGTTCCTGGGACTGGAACCACTGTGCTAACTATCCAGTGGAGCAATCTGCTCCACCACATTTTGTTCTCAACCTTTTTCATACTGTGACACTCTTACAAAGCATTTTAAGGAATTCCCCACCCATCTGGCCATGAAGAAAGGTGGCAAAATCTCCCTCTGATCTCTTCACAACTCCCAGGTTGAGAGCTCATGGTTGAAAGAGCTACCAGAGGTAACTGTTGAAAGGACTGCTGTAAAGCAATTTACTAAATGAACTAGTTGGAGAGCCCCTGTTTTAGGCCATTCCTAGCATTTCTAAAGTAGCTTTCATCTGAGATTGAAACACTCTTTGGGCAGGGACCACCTTTTCATTACAAGTGTATCATGTCTAGCACTATGGGGTCCTGACCCTCGACTGGTGGCTTCTAGGCACTAATACAGTATGAAGAACACAGGAATTACCATATCAGGTCAGACTTTCAATTCATCTAACCCAATATCCCGTCTCCAATAGCAGCAAGCTCCAGATACTTCAGAGAAGGTGCAAGAAACCACACAGCAGGCAGATGTGGGATAATCTGCCCTCTCATCCTAAACCCTAACAGAGATTGTTTTAAGACCCAAATATTTCCCTTCCAATACTCTATCTAGAGTTATAACAGAGAATGCTAAAACAATCTTGTTAGCCGTATAAGTGTCCAGTCCCTCTTTGAATCTCACTAAGTTTTGACCTCAGTGATAGCTTCTGCAATTGCTATACTGTGTTAATAAATCTTAGCACACTTTAACCTGTCTACAGGAATCTTTCACCCACCACCAATACATAGCTACTGCCAAACTGAAGCACAACAACTGGTAAACTGTGCAAAGCAGCTCTCTACAACACTGGAGCACAAGAAGTGAAAAACGTTTCCTCCAATGAAACCAGGGGGAATTTAAATTGGTAGAATATAACTACCCAAAGAACATTTCGCTAGGGCCCTGGGGTTAACACCCGGACGCTCAGAAAGGGTCACAAGGTCCTGAAATTCCACAAATGGTCAGGACCTCTGTTTTACGTCTCCTCTAGCAGCACAGCACCTCTTATCACTTGGATGAAGACTGACAGCCACTCAATCAACCTAACTTCCTATAGCACCCAGGTGTCCCTTAGCAGTATCCCATCCAAGTGCTGAGCTTAAGCTTGCGTGATCTGATGGAATCAAAGCAGAATGAGGTCGAAGGGCTGCAGCATGGTGTGCCCAATCATAAGCACTAGAAATGCTATCAGCTGCTTTTGGAACCAAACTCATTTCACTTTGAACCTCCAGCTGGACCCAAGCCTCGATTTGGGAGATGGTAGGGAAAAAAATGGATCTATTCCCCAGTCCTCTACTTTTTTATTGCCCACCCTCCCCCAGGTAATATTTATCCTTATGCATGATGGTCATATCTCTGCAAGGAGGCATCTGCACAGATCAATGGGACAAGTATTGTTTCCTAATAAGCCATAGGCCCTCCACACCAGTAGTACCAAGAATATATTTCACTTATTTTATAATAATGCCATATGTTTGGCACTTCCAGCTCCCTTCAGACATGCACATACAAATGTACTTCTGGCTGAGGGGAAAGGATAGCAGGCAGAACAGTGGATATGAAGCCCAGACAATAGGAAGAACATAAGAACTGCCATACTGGGTCAGACCAAAGGTCCATCTTGCCCAGTATCCTGTCTTCCGACAGTGGACAATGCCAGGTGTGAGGGAATGAACAGAATAAGTAATCATCAAGTGATCCATGCCCTGTCGCCTATTCCCATCTTCTGGCAAACAGAGGCTAGGGACACCATCCCTGCCCATCCTAGCTAATAGCCAGTGATGGACCTATCCTCTATGAATTTATCTAGTTCTTTTTTGAACCCTGTTATAGTTTTCGCCTTTACAACCTCCTCTGGCAAAGAGTTCCACAGGTTGACAGTGCATTGTGCGAAGAAATACTTCCTTTTGTTTGTTTGAAACATGTTGCCTATCAGAGGCAATCAGAGGTCTTTATTTCTGACTGTTTCCATCTCATTGATCCTAGATGGGTGATACTGGGATGGCCCGCATATTGCATTATATCTGGAGCATTAATTCCATCAGGTTTCCAACAGAGCTGGTTAACTGTCCTGTCTCTATCCCTGGCAAATGGGGGACGACAGCGTGGGCTTTTGATTGGGAACAGATTCAGTCATATGTTGAGAATACACTGAGAAATGCACTCTCTCTCCACACACTCCAGGCTAGATTCAGGTGTAAGCAGGTGCAACTCAGCTGATTTTGATGGAGCTGCACCTGCCAACATAAGGTCTGAACTCCACCTATTGTGGCCAGGGCAACTGTTCATCTCAGTGGAGTTCCTTACAGCAGGCCGTAATTTATCCCTTTGTTTCTCCCATTCAGAGTAGTATTGAATGCCAAAGGCCAACTTTTCCAATCCAATGTGCAGTAGTTTTCCCTAAAGTTTGGTCTATATACATATACCTTTTATGAGCAATTCGGAAGAGCAGAAGTCTTTACAAATATTGATTCTCCTGAGGCCAATTAACTTATGTCCTATAGAGCTACATGTTCTGTGATGTGGGCTAGTCAAAGACCAGGCTGAAGGCAGAGTGGAACACAGTGGTCTGGAGGCGACTACTTATTGAATGAATTCCTATGCGAAAGTCAAGCATACCCCTGTCTTGCATCCGGGCACTGAGTGCTTCTGTGAAGCAGAACAGCACATATAGCAAGGGAGCAACTATCTGAAAAACCAAAAAAAAAACCCAAACCTCTTAAAGGGAGAAATAAGGCTGCAGGGGATCCATTCCTTTTGTGCCCCAAGTCCTCTTGTCTTGGATGATGCAAACTGAGTTCTCTTCACTCAGAAAAGGAAGAATCCCTTCCCCAAATCACAAATCCTCTTTCTGGCTACATCTTTCACAATGAAATCACAGCTTTACCATTCCAGGAAGGCTGCAGAAACCTCAGTCTGTGTGTAATCTTGTGAAGCCTGCTGTAAGTGACAGTTCTTGCTAGGGTTGGTAGATAGCAATATATATCTAGGAACAGGCAGGTGTTTGTTGCCTTTATGGCAACTCATGCAATTCTTAATCCAAAGAGAAGCTTGTTTACTGCTACTGGAAACAATTAATGCAGATCCAGAGTAAACATAGTGACTGATGGGGGCAGCACTATGCAAACTGTCCTAGCCAGTAGGTAGCTGGGAGTTCAGCAGACTGCTGGAGGTGATGGACACTATTTCATCTTCCAGCATGAAGGCTGGATAAGGAGCAGGAAGCAGATGACTGCACTAGTGAGATAGCCACAGGCTGTGCAAACAATCCCAAGAGACAAAGTTGACAGTGATTTCTGGCTGAACGGTTTGCCACTTAAAAATTGTACTGTGTGTGTAAAAGGTGCGACTGCTCTAAATCTGCTTTTGGATTCTAAATCCATTCATACTGTGATCCTATGAAAATTTGTTTCCTCCCCCCGATATTTTTAATGAGAAAATTAGAGAGAGAAGGTGGGTGAGGCAATATCTTTCATTGGACAAACTTCTGTGAGTGAATGAGACAAGCTTTTGAGATACACAGAGCTGATCTTCAAGAAGTTTGCAACAAACAAAAGTTAACACTTCTGAGTCATGAAGTGACCCTGAATGAAACTAGAAAATGTTCATGTACAATTTAGGACACAGGAAGTGTCACTTCTGCATACTCTCATTGGAGGGAAGGTCAGCTTGAGAAGGGCAGGATTGGTCCTTTGCAAAGGCCAAAGGAAGTCAGGTGGAAAGGCCATTGACCCAAGAGGTGGTCAGGGAACAGAGTGAAGGCCTCCAGGGGAAACAGGTGTCACCCCTATGTTTTGTGGGATGACAGAAGAAAGTGGGAACTCAGGCAGACATCCAACTTGGAGCACAGCTGGGGAGAGGTAGGGGTCTGGCAGGTGGGAGGATCGGCGATGCGTGACATTTACAGACAGAGGGAGGGAGTCAGGGTGCCTGTTATGGTAGTGGTGTCAGGAGTCTTCCATCAGCAGGGAGCATTTCAACAACTGAACCAGCACTAGGCACCCCCACTCAGCTTTTAAAGTGTGGGAGGCAATGGAGGCAGGAAGCAGTGGCCTTGACTGGGGGAGTACATGAATGGCATGCTGAGACAGCATCCCCCACACACACACACACACACAAAAGCGGAACACAGGGTTCTATGGAGCCACAAACTTTGCACAAGCCAAAGTGTGACCTTAGAAGAGAAGGAGGGTGGAAAAGGGACAAAAGATACATGTCAAATAAGATTTTTCCTCCAGCAGGGGGACAATAAACACAGTTTGGCATGAGTGAGAGATTGCTCTAATCTAATGTTTGATAATAGTGATACAAGAGGAGGGCAGTGAGAATACTAAAGAATTGGCAGTTACAGGATGAGACTTCATCGCCTTACTCCCTGGGGTAGGGGGAAAGGAACAGATGCTCCCTTAGATTCCTTCAACAAGCACCCTAAAAAATTTGTCTAGCTGACAATGGACCAATGGAGTCCAATTGTAAGTAGTCCAAGGTATAATCGCTGGGCTACATCCAACCTGTTTTTCACGCCCACCCTTCTCCTACATTAGAACTTCCTGTAGCGTCTGCCTTGTGCTCAGCACCTGCAGGGTAAATGCTCTCCCCACCACCATCTGTCTGCACATATTGTTCCCTTTCCTCTTTGCAGGTGGGAAAACCTTTTTTGAACCATGTAAACAGAGTGAATCTGTGTATTTTGGTGTTGAAAATGAGGCTGCCTCTCCTGGTCACCATATTAATGGATGGAGTCTCTCTCTAGACATTTCCTATATATTCATTGGATTGGTTTTTTTGATTGTTGCAGGGTCTGCATTATTCTAACCTCTTTCTGCATCAGTTTAAATCAAACAATAATATAAGAGCCCAGATAAGCACAGTTCATTAGTGGTCCAACTAATCAGCTCAATGACCTACTCTGAAATTTAGCCAAGCTCACCATAGATGAGTTTGACAGTCTCAGGGGGATTATTAATTCACACACAGAACACTAGCACATTTACCGTCTGTGACCCATGGCTAGAAAGGGTAAAACATCCTGCAAAATAAATAACCCTCAAAAGACATGTGGGAGATAATGTTTGTGTTTTTGTGTATTTACATATGTATGAGTAGAGTCCACAATGTAATCAACAGTCCCTGTCTATGCTGTATTCTGATAATTGAGAGGTCAAAAGAACATCCTATCATTTAAATTAATTATAAACACGGGATATCTCTGTATTCATCTCTCTTTAAAATGCATAGCAAATAATCTGTGAATGGTGGAGGAACAAGCAAATTTCCTTATGTTAATTCTATAGCTAAGTACCAGTGATAGACCTCCTTCAAAGTCATGCTAATTACCTTTTGAACTCCAACTTGTCAAAAGATATGAAATTGTATGAAAGATCCTTGGGTCCTAATTCTGTCATCTCAGATCTGCTTAGGCTTCATCACGGGAAGCTTGAGTCACAAGACTGAGGTCCCAGTTATGCTGGTATGTGGGGAAGGATAGCTCAGTGGTTTGAGCATTGGCCTGCTAAACCCAGGGTTCTGAGTTCAATCCTTGAGGGGGCCATTTGGGGCAAAAATTGGGGATTGGTCCTGCTTTGAGCAGGGGTTGGACTAGATGACCTCCTGAGGTCCCTTCCAACCCTGATATTCTATGATTCTATGAATATGATATTTGGACTATGAACTATTTCTAAAATAACTCTTTGCAACTACAAAGCTCACCATCTCTGCTATGAATCTGCATCTAAATGAATGTAACTCATGTCTGTATGTACACTGATCTTTTAACCATACTCTCTCTCTTTTGTTTTTTTTAATAAAGTTTAGTTTAGTTAATTACAGTTGGCTGTAGTGTGTATTTGGGTAAGATCTGGAATATTCAATAACCTGGGAGCTAATTTGTCCAATCCTTAGGGATTGGTAGAACGTTTTCTTTTATATGATGAAATAAGATTTACAGAAATTTTCATCATATTTGATGTGCGGACCTGGATGGAGGCCTGAGGCTGGATCACTTTAAAGGAACTGTGTTGTTTGGACTTCTGAGTAACCAGTAAAGTAATAAAGAAGCTGCTTTATGCTGGTTTGGTAAATCTAAGTTTTGGAATATCCACCAGCTTTATGGGGATTGTCTGCCCCATTCTTTGCAGTTCACCCTAATTGAGGGACCAC
This sequence comes from Chelonia mydas, assembly GCF_015237465.2. NCBI lineage: Eukaryota > Metazoa > Chordata > Testudines > Cheloniidae > Chelonia > Chelonia mydas. The sequence goes on from NC_051254.2 coordinate 15,075,972, forward strand.
AGCTGGCCCCCTCTAGGACTCCAGTCACACCATCAAAGATCTCAAACAGTTTGCAGACATTACTGAATTCAGCCTTACAACTCTGTGAGTACTGTTAATCCTATTTTATTTTTAAAGACTGGGATGCACACAGCAATTAGGTGATTTGCCCAAGGTCACTGAGCAAGTTAGCGACAATGAAGAACAGAACTTTGGTCTCTGAGTCCCAGTCCACTGCCTTCTCCGTTTATATCACATTCTCTCTCAACAAATTAATTTATCCAGAGTCCACAGCAAATCAGTGAAGTCCCAACTCTCAGCCTCAATTCTCTAACCAATAAACAGACAACACGCCCTGCCATCAGGGGAGCACTTTCACATAGGATTTGTGAGTGAAAGACACTGGGTCTGAGATAGCTTCTCCAGCTTAGTAGATACAGCGTGGGGAGATAATCACTGCTATGGACAAGTAGCCTTGGGGGAAACTTTTAAATGTGCACACACGGTATAAAATTTCAAATTCAAGATTAAAAACTTGAAGTCCTTCACTCAGAATGGAGCACTAGGTTTCTCTACTCTGAGAAAGGCAACTGGAGCCAAAACATTAGTACTTTAATCTGTTTCTTTATCAGCACTGTATGTAACAGCAAGACATGAATTCAGAAAAGCGAGAGACTTGAACTCTATCATATTTTGGGAGAAAAATTGAATTTTCCCTGGCAAGCTTTGAGCCAATCAATATGCATCAATTACGGCGCTGCAACTTTCTCGCTCAGGGGTGTGAAAAAACACACCCCTGGGGGCAGTGATGAGTTGCCAAAATCTTAACAACCGGTTCCCTATAAAAAGTTCTGATTTAAGGGATGTGCCCCAGTATGTATTTTTTGTACCAACAGGGTTACCATACGTCTGTATTTTCCCAGGAGGAATTTTTAAGTTTTAAAAATTCCTTCCGGACGGCGATTTAAAAACCAAAAAGCCTGACCTGTCTGGGAAAATACGGATGTATGTTAACCCTGCCTAAAGTTCTTTTTTAAAAAGATGGGCCTGAACTAGAAATGAGCTCCGTTTCACATGTGTGGGTCCCCACCACTCCCTGGGGGTGTGCTAGCGTGACCAGATGTCCCGATTTTATAGGGACAGTCCCGATTTTGGGGTCTTTTTCTTATATAGGCTCTTATTACCCCCCACCCCCTGTCCTGATTTTTCACACTTGCTGTCTGGTCACCCTAGGGTGTGCACATGTGTGGGTCCCAGCTGCTCCCTGCCCCCCTCATTGAAGCAGGTGTGCAGGGTTACTGCCCTGGGAACTGTAGGGCACCAGTGGACGTGGGGCTAGCTGCAGACAGGGGCGTGGGGCAGGGCTAGCTGGAGGCAGGGGGTGCAGGGCTGGCTGCGGAGCTGGCTGGAGACAGGAGGGTGCGGGGTTGGCTGGAAGCAAGGGGGTGTCGGATTGGCTGGAGACAGGGCAGGGGCTGACTGGAGGTAGGTGCTGGCTGCAGGCAAGGCAGGGGGGTGCAGGGCTGGCTGCAGGCAGGGCAGGGGGTGTGGCAGGGGCTGGTGCGGGCAGGGCAGGGGGGTGCGGGGTGGCTGGAGACAGAGACTGGCTGCAGGCAGGGCAGAGGGTGCGTGCGGTAGGGGTTGGCTGGAGACAGGGCAAGGGGTGCGTGTGGCAGGGGCTGGCTGCAGGCAGGGTAGGGGGTGCGGCGGGGCTGGCTGCGGGCAGAGAGTGTGGGGGTGGCTGGAGACAGGGGCTGGCTGGAGGCAGGGGCTGGCTGCGGGCAGGGCAGGGGGTGAGGTAGGGGCTGGATGTGGGCAGAGGGTGTGGGGGTGGCTGGAGACAGGGGCTGGCTGGAGGCAGGGCAGGGGCTGGCTGGAGGTAGGGGCTGGCTGTGGGCAGGGCAGGGGGTGCGGGGGTGGCTGGAGGCAGGGGCTGGCTGGAGGCAGGGCAGGGGGTGAGGTAGGGGCTGGCTGCAGGCAGGGTGGTGGGTACTCACGGGGAGAGCAGCAGGACGCAGCCCAGGACCAGCAGAGCAGCCGGGGACCCACGAGGCAGAATCGGGAGCCCCAGGGCCAGGGGAGCAGCAGCAGCCCAGGGCCAGGCAGCAGCCCACATGGCTCCCGCAGCGCAACGCCCCCACTGGCCGGAGGAGGAATTACATCACTTCCCAGCCGGAGCCCATCAAAGCCTCAGCGCCCCCTGCAGGGAAGCGGGTTAACCACCGGTTCTAAAACTGCCTCAAAATTTAACAACCGGTTCGCGCGAACGGGCTCCAGCTCACCACTGCCTGAGGGCTGCAAGTTTCAGCGCTGTAAAGTGCCAGTATAGACACTGCAGCAGCGTTGGGAGCTATTCCCCTTGTGGAGGTGGTTTTTTTTTTTTTTTTTTTTTTTTTTTTTAATCTCCCAGTGCTGGTGCCGCGACTACACAACCATGTTAAAGCAGCAGCACTTTAACGTTGCTAGTGAAGACATGCCCCCTGGATTGGAGTCTGTGGAAGGATAGAGCTTGAGGTTCCTGGCCCCAGCTGGTCGTGCTGAAGTCTGTGCACAACTGCACACATTTAGAAGATTTTTGCAAGAGACAAAATTACCCAAATAAAATAGTTTAAAAGCCTCTACGCTCCCAGCCACTAGAGCAAGGGTTCGCAACCTTTTTCTTTCTGAGCCCCCTCCCCACCAACATCCTACAAAAACTCCACGGCCCACCTGTGCCACAAGAACTTGTTTTCTCCATATAAAAGCCTTGGCCAGCGTTAAGGGGTAGGAAGCAGGGCAATTGCCCGGGGCCTCCCGCCACAAGGGGCACCGTGAAGTTAAATTGCTTCGGCTTCAGCCCCCCGGTGCTGGAGCTCAGAGCTCCGGGCTGCAGTCCTGCATGGCAGGGCTTCAGCTTTCTGCCCTGGACCTTAGCAAGTCTAACACCAGTCATGCTTGATGGACCCCATGAAACCTGCTTGCGGCCCCCCGCAAGGGGTACCGGTTGAGAACCGCTATGTGATTCTGGTGAATCTGCGCATGCATATCACTTTACAGACATTAACTAATTGCTCCCCATGAATGCCCTGTGAGGCAGGTAATGATTTTCTCCATTTGAGAGAGACAAGGAAACTAAAGCAGAAAGGTGAAGTAGCTTGCCTAGAGTCACAGAGGGAGTCAATTTACCAGATCTGAGATTAGAATACAGGAGTCACTTGTTTTCAATCACATGCCTATTAAACCACCGAAAACCACACTGCTTCACGCTGAGCTTGTGGTTACACTAACTCTTCAGCAGGCAGCTGCCTGGAAGGGATTCTGCAGTGGCCTTTGTGCCATCAGCAGCAATGCCCTTTACAGCCGTGAAAGGATCTGTGTCTCTTCCCAAAACATAAGGAAAATACTGTTCTCTTTTCACTGTAAGGTACGGGCAGAAGAACCATTAATAAGCTTTGGCCTTTATTAAAGAATTGTCATGTTTCCAACCCTAGCATTCTATTTTCACCTCAAGGTTTAGCACAGGGGTGGGCAAACTTTTTGGCCTGAGGGCCACATCGGGGTTCTGAAACTGTATGGAGGGCCAGGTAGGGAAGGCTGTGCCTCCCCAAACAGCCTGGCCCCCAGCCCCTGACTGCCCCCCAGGACCCTCTGCCCCTTATCCAACCCCCCCACCCCATTACCATGCCACTCAGAGCACCAGGACTGGCAGCCGTGCCGCCTGGTTGGAGCCAGCCACACAGTCTAGAGCACTAGGGCAGGCCGGCGGCTCTCGCAGCCGCGTTGCCCAGCGGGAGCTCACAGCCCTGCCACCCAGAGCGCCGGCAGCACAGCGAGCTGAGGCTGCAGTGGAGGGGGGACAGCAGGGGAGAGGCCGGGGGCTAGCATCCCTGCCCGGGAGCTCAAAGGCCAGGCAGGACGGTCCCATGGGCCGGATGTGGCCTGCAGGCTGTAGTCTGCATGCCAAGGAAGAACGATGGCTGTAAAACATGGCTTACCTAGTCTGAAGTCAGGTCAGGTGTGGCTCAGTTTCCCCTGATATTTAGGCATGCTGGTGATTTTACTTCTTTGTCCCTCCAGACAAATCAGAGTCCCCCCTTTACAGAGTAAAAGAAGTCCCAAGCAGAAGAATGAAATGCTTCTTTGGCTCTTTCCAGCTCACAGCCTTCACCACTGTTGACACAAGGCTCAGCCAATTAGCTTTTACCCTAGTCCAGGAGAAGGAGTTCCTTGTTTTTTTGCCCCTTGGTGATAGGTTCAGGGTCATAATCAAACTCCACTAGGGGACATTGTAGGTGGGCCTGTATCCTCCCTCCAGTACAGGCCCCTGTTCTGGGATCCTATCTCAGTGCTTACTGGATTGTGAGGTTTCCCCACACACACACTGGACTGGCAGGGGGAAGGGAAGGAGGAATAGAGGAGAAAGAACAGACAGACTTCTCAGTAGATCTCTAGTCACAGCTTCCATTTCAGAGGGAGCGCTAATCCATAGCTGTTATGGTTGTGAAGAAACCCTTCACCATGTGAACTGAAGGTAACCAAAGCAGCAGTATCTGCCCCAGTCAGAAACTATAGCTCTGAGGTGTAAACTGCCCTAATCCAGTCAGTGGGTGGTAACTCAGGTGTCAGTTATGATCCCTTAATTGTCAACATTATTAACTATTTCACTGCTCACCAGAACATGTAAGAATGGCATTAGCTCTTCTCTCCTATGTTACCTAAAGCATGGGCACAGCTCCCTCCCACCCACACAAAGAACTAACTTGGCCTTGGGGGAAAAAGAGAAAGAAAAGATCCCAGAAGATGTCCACGGGACGGTGGGTAGGCCCTTCACACCCAGAAGAGGCACAGTTGGGTTTGTTTTCCTGAAGGGGGGCTCTTTTTTTCAGAAGTTGGGTAACCATGGCCCTGACCCATGAAGGGGACTGTTCTTCCTCCACCCAAGACCGCTGCTATACTGGTTCCTAGGACAGACCACGGCCTACACAGCTTCTTTCTGTCTAGGCCATTCCCCTGAGCAAGCTATTTTACCTCAGCTCTCCAAAAGCTTTTGACTCCTCATCTAGGCCTCTGCCTCTCCCTCTTAGGACCTGTGTCTAAAGCAGGGGTGGGCAAACTATGGCCCATGGGCCAGATCCAGCCCACCAGCCATTTTAATCCAGCCCTCGAGTTCCCACTCGGGAGCGGGATCTGGGGCTTGCCCCGCTCTGGTGTGAGGGGAGAATGCTGATGTGGTAGCATTCTGCACTCACTCTGCAGGGGCATCAGGACTGCAACAAATGTGAGGTTGTGACGGATCTTGAGCTGCTCCCCCCTCTATAAGGTGGGGATATCGATGGTCATGTATTTTCAGGAGGGGGGTTGTGGGGCCTCACTATAATGGGTCTGACCCCACAGAGCCTTCTAATGTTGAGCATGTGGTGAGTCATGCCGTTTTTCAGGAGTGCGAAGGGATGAATGTATCCATCTGAGAACGTGCATGCAAAATGTATTTGTGCAAATCATCGTGTATGAGCGTGCATGACATGGAGCCTGAGATGCCTTTGTGCAGGACTCTGTACTGTGAATGAATGTTCATAGATGAGTATAAGCCCACATGTGAGCGTGAGCCAAAGACACTAGCATGCTCGCCTCTAACCCCCCATCCCCAGTGCTCCCTGGGATGTGGTCTCAGTGCAGGGGATGGTCAGGGCCAGAGGGGCCAGTCCAGTCCAGGGGGGTCCTGTCTGCAGCTGAGGGTCTTGGCTCCCTGGAGGATAGTGTTAGGCTGTGGTGGCTCCCGCAGGGGGCACCAGTGAGCTAGCTCGCCCCGCTTAGGGGCGCTCTAAGGCCGGCAGCCTGGCCACTGCGACCCCTAAGGCCGGCCCGGCCTGGCTCTTGGTAAAGCTCAGGAACTTGGGCCGCACTAGGACCCAGGGGAAGCGCCTCCTCGCCCGGTACCCGTGCCGCACTAGGACCCCGCGGAGCTCTGCCGGCCTGCAGGGGAAGACAGAGCCTGGCCACGCCGAGCTGCCGGATGGAGCCCGAGCGGGAGCCCCGCGCGGGCCGCCTCTTCGGGTACAGGCAGGCGGGGGCCGGCCTGCGCTGGGCAATCGGGCTCCAGGGGTCCTTAACGGGGCAGCACCTCAGCCCCCGCCCCCGTGCTGCGAACGCCCCGGCACTGCGGGGAGGCGGCGGGTTAAAGGGCCAGTGTCGCGTCGCCCCCCCCCCCCGCCCCCGTGTGTGGACGTGGGGACCAGATAAAGGGGCAGCGCCCCTTCTACCCCGCAGAGTGGGGCCCTGGTGGGGGTCCCCCAGAGGCCTAGGTAGCCCATAGAGCAGGACCCCAGTGCGGCGGCGCTGCCAGCGGGGGAGGGAGGGAGTCTCCTGCCCGTGACACGCTAGTTTGTTTGGACCTTGGGTGAAATCTGTTGCCCCTTGGCAGTGGGCCTGGCCGAGGGGCCTGGGCAGCCCTGCAGACCGTAGCCCCAGAGCAGGTGCCCAGCGTGGGCAGCTTCCCCCTGCCAGTGCGCTTCAACCACGATCTGTGTGGCCATAGGCTAAGCTCAACCTCAGTGGCTTGGCCTCCCGGCTCCCAATGCTAGCCAAGGGCCGGGTCCCAGGTGTGAACACTGTGACACAGACGTCTGCCTGCTGGGCACTCGGCTGCCGCACCCCCTTCGTGCACAAAACCCCTTCCCAAAGAGCCGTCACCTGGGAGTGTTTGGTTCCTGCTAGTCCCTTGAAGGAGGAAGGCAAGCTTGTTATCAACCCCCTGAGCCAGCCAGAGTGAGGTGGCCAGCATTCCCCTGCCCCCCTTTTGGGCCTGCAGCCTCAAGCAGCAGGAGTTGTTGGAAAGGAACCGCAGCCCAGATGTTCGCTTAACATTTAATCTCCCCCAGCCCAGCTGAGCTGCTGGCGGCTCGGACGCGTGACCGCAAGGTTCCTCAGTGCTCACACGGCCAGAAGGACTTCATCCCCGATAGCTCGGAAGAGCAGGCAGAGAGGCTACACCGGTGCCGGGAAGAGCATTGGCAGCTCCTGGCAGAGGAGCGTGTGGAGAGGCTGTAAGTTCCTTCATCTGGGCTGAGATCCTGTTCCTCAGTGGCAGCACTGCCCTTGGGGCTCTTGCTGACTCTCAGGATGATCAGAGTGCATCAGGGAGAAGTCATGCCCTGGATGCTAATGATCTATTAATGCTGATAGTACAGTGGGTTTCTATAGCACTGTTCATTCAAGGCTCTTGCAGGAATATATTAAGGCCTTCTAGCATCCCTGTGAGTTATCGGCATCTTCCCATTTTACAGATGGAGTAGTTGAGACAGAGAGGTGACATGATTTATCTCTGCACACATGGCAAGCCCATGATAGAACCCAAGACTCCTGTCTCCAAGTCACTAAAAATGCACTTCCTTTTAGAGCCACACTCCTCTTGCCAAGTCGCTCTTTGTTCCCTCTCTGCAGTTCTAAAACGTGCTTTGCTTTGTGTGTTGGAGACCGCAGTATAGAGTGATTTCAGGAACTGCAGGATGTTACTGTACATTGTACTGTGGGCTCAGATGGGCAGCCTTTCTGGCAGGAGCGCTTTTAGCCTCAGAGAACTCCCTCTGGAAGTTTGCAACTTCCTTCCCTGCTGCCTTCTCACATACTGATGGAGAGGAAGATTTGTTAAATCATTACATTGAGGGGGAAAAGGAAGGGTGGGCTGATGTCTACTGATATGTGTTGGTTTTTTTTTAACTTCTCAGGGGAAGTTTGGTGAAAGCTGAATGGAAGCCACGAGAGGGCATCGTGGAGCTGAAATCCCCTGCGGTAAGTGGCGATGTTGTATGAGTTTGACACTGTCGCCTCCTGCTGGTAAATGCAGATTGTCTGTCTGATTTTTAATTTGTGTCCCGGTGTGGGAGAAAGCCTGGCTTTGGGTAGGGGATGGCCCCAGCACATCACAGATTTATCCTTTTGTTCCCAGGGGAAGTTCTGGCACACTATGGGGTTCACAGTGCATGGCAAACAGTGCCTACTGCCAGAGGAAGCCCTCTATCTACTGGAATGCGTGAGTAGGATGCCCAGGCTTGGGGGCAGTGGATTCTTTTTGAATAACACTGTTGCAGGAGCAATAGTAGCTGGGAAGGCAGAGAGAGCATTAGGGAACCTGCAGTGGATCCTTCATCCTTCTCGATAGTTCAAGATCCTCCACTTGTGTATACTCTTAAGGACACAGTCTGAAACCACATGGCACATGTTGGTCTCTACTACAATCTGAATAAACGATTGTCCTCAAAAGGCCCAATTCCTGAGGGACTGGCTGTAGGTGATGAGACACAAAACCTTTCTACTCTAGGCCACTGGTTCAAAGAAGAGCCAGGGGGCCTGTGCCCTAAAGTAGCTGCCAACCCTTTCATGCTCTGGTCCAACATATCTTTCATTATTAGGGTTACCGCCTGCAGTACAAGGAAATAAATAACTGTGTAAAATGCACAGGGCACCCCTTTGCTTAGGGGCCAGCACCACCCAGTGCTTTATTTGTGGAACAAAATCATATATTTTTATCCTGATGCATAATCGTTTTTTGTGGTTTTGGAACAAAATGTGTCCTTTATTAACTATGTAGATGATGTGGGATATTAGGTATCAAATCAGGTCCTTCTAGGTGAGGCAGCTGAGGTGTATTAGTGTGTGAGATGCATGTACATGTGTTTCCAGTGCTGTACTTGCTCTGTGGTTAAATGCCTGGCACCCCTTTCTGGCATATATTGCCAAACAGAAAGTCAAAGAGGGATGAGAGCAAAGAGACCATTTTCTCTTCCTTTGCCCAGAGAATTCTCAGCCCTGATGCTCCCAGTTAAGCCTGGGTTGGCATTCTCTGTTCTTGAGGGACCTATGTGTTACCATTGAGAAATCCTATCAGCTCAAGACCGTCTGTTCAAGTCTAAAGATGCACTTGTTTTGTTCTGATAAACTGTTGGATTCAGGACAGCAGATGGTCTCATTCAAACTCTGATTTCAAGGACTTTTTTGATTTGGGGTTGTGATTTGCCAAGGGCTAGAGATCATAAGTGGCCTGATTTGAAAATGAAATTGTGCAGTTGGCCGCTGGACACAGAATCAAGTAGGTTTTAGAGACAGAAAAGACCTGCAAGATGCATCTACCCCGCGGGAGGCATATTTCCTAGTGCTTGGTAACTTGGTATTTTGTGGGCAACCAAATCAAGGTGGGAGAGGTTTAGCTTAAAATTAGCTAATGAGCAGGTCCCAATGTTAGAGAGACTAAGGCTGAGAGAAGCTGAGTGCCCATAGCCACCTCTGAGGTCATTGGGGATTGTGGGTGCTCAACATATCTCAGGAGCTAGCCCAGGTTATTGCCAGTTATTTTTTGATTACATAGCAATGTATAAACAGTGAATACACAGCTTATGCCCAAATACATTTATTAGTCTCTAAGGTGCCACAAGGACTCCTCGTTGTTACAGCAATGTTTGTGCTTGCATGGGAAGGCCCAACTTAGCAAGTTTTGTGGCAGTGCTGACCAATGCTAACTCCACCCCATTAGACCCAATATAGAGGGAGCGTGCTACTGTGCACTTGAGAATAAGTTGGCATCACAGATTTGTAGGAGAGAAGTTACATTAAAATAATTTGATACTTAAGAAGCACCAAGCTGGAGTTTGAGTCAAAAGAAGCTGGATCCTGGGCCCAGCTATTGAGACTACAAGGAAGGAATGGGCCTGGACCCTGCAATACTGGTTTCCTGCAACCTGTGGTTCCTAAACCCCAGCTTCTGTTTTTCAGGGCTCTATTCAGCTCTTTTACAGGGACCTGCCCTTGTCCATACAAGAAGCCTATGAGACCCTGCTGTCCCAAGGGACGGTGAGCCTGCTGCAGTACCAGGTGTGCACAAAGGATTTGACACCAGTAGTTATCATAGTAGTGGGTAAGGGGTGGTTACAGGTCACCTATTCAGATGGTGGTGGGAGTCTACAATTTAGGGAGGGGGGTGCAGTTTAGTTATTTATTTATTTATTCCACCACTTTATCACTGGAGGCCCAGGAGGCATTTGGCACTTTTTGGGTGCTGTAGCAAGCTGGGCATTTGTGCCAGTCAGATTCTCCATGTGGATGATCACTCCCACAGCCATGCTGGCTCTCAAGCCATGCAGAGTCCCAGCCAGGTTTGTGGTGCTTTGGCATCTAATGAAGTTTTAGCCATATGATCTCTCTTGTACTTTTTGTGGGGAGAATGCTGGAGTCTAGGCACACTCTATGCTTAGCTGTCTTTGGTCTGAATCAGCCATTCAGATAGTATCTAACTCAGCTTGCCATATGATACAAAAAGAGAATGCTGATTGATTTTTTTTTTTTTTTTTTTTCCCCAAGGTGATCATTTCACATTCTTGGTTTTCTTTGCTCTTTTAAGGTGTTCAGCCACTTGAAGAGACTGGGTTACATTGTGCTGAGATTCTGCCCCAGGTATCTGGCTTTTCCTTTCCTCACCCCTTCTTGCTGCTGTCTTTCAGAAGCCATGCTGGAATGTCCCGGATGCAGGGCAAAGAGGAGGTGCTCTGCTCTCCTAGGCTTCCCTTTGCTATAGTGGGCTTGCTTCTTCAGATCCACTGCTCCGGCACAGGAGGCCTAGGAATCTTCGTAGGGGTCTGGGAATCTCTAGATGTGATTCTTAGTTGGCAGATGAAACCTGAGCTGAGCCAGTAACTCCCTTGTATGGTGGAAGCCATGATCATAGAATCATAGAATATCAGGGTTGGAAGGGACCTCAGGAGGTCATCTAGTCCAACCCCCTGCTCAAAGCAGGACCAATCCCCAACTAAATCATCCCAGCCAGGGCTTTGTCAAGCCTGACCTTAAAAATATCTAAGGAAAGAGATTCCACCACCTCCCTAGGTAACGCATTCCAGTGTTTCACCACCCTCCTAGTGAAAAAGTTTTTCTTAATATCCAACCTAAACCTCCCCCACTGGAGCTCTGCTCCAGCTCCAGGCAAAAACCTGCAGCTCCACTGCTTTGGAGCTGCTCCGTGCTCCAGCTCCAGGCTCTGCTCCAAAGCCCTGCTTTAAACATTCAATGGCTCCTCAGCCTCAGGGAAAGTATTGTCGTTTGCTTGGTCTAGTGGACAGGGCGGTGGACTGGGAGTTAGGAGACCTGGATTCCATTCCCAGCTCTGCCACTGACCTGCTGTGACTGTAGACAAGTCACTTCATCTTCCTGTGCCTCTGTATGTTTGTCTGGTCTAGTTAGACTAAAAGCTCTTTGGAGCAGGGATTCTCTCTTGCTTTGTGTTTGTACAGCAGCTGGCATGATAGGGCCCTGATCTTGTTTGGGACCTGTAGGCACTACCATAATACAAATAATAATAGTAAGTATATTATGAGGTAGCATTTACTGTGATCTGCAGCACTTACATTGTAAGCTCTCTGGGGGCACTTTTTGTTTGCTGTTTGTACAGTGTCTAGCACTATGGGGCCTTCATCCATAACTACTAGTGCCCATAGGTTCTCCTTCAATACAAATGATAAATAATAGTCACTGAGACCTGCAGGTGGCTCCCCGCTTCTTCTCCTTATAGAGATGTCACAGATAAATCACCTGGATGAATTGAGGCTTTCCAGCCCTCAGGATCCTAGAGGGTTTTTTTCCCTTTAACCTCTTGGATGCTCTAATTCCATGTAAGCATCCCACACTTGAGTCCCGAGACCTGCATCCCCCAAGATCATTCGCTCAGATGAAGTGGAGCGGTCTCTGAGTGTGCCTTGCATTCCAGCACTTCAAGGGTTATGCACCAAAAACGATACAACAGACTTTCTTATTGTTCAGATGGGAAGTGGGTGCGTGAGTAATGGGACTGGACAAGTGACTCGGGGTGGGGAGATTCTTTCTGCTGCCCTAGTCCTCCTTGCAGCAGTTTCCATACCCAGTGAGAAGCTTTTGCTGTTACATTTACCTATGGCTTTACTTGGAAGAGATTTTCTAACACTGCCAATCTCTCTCTCCCTTAATCCCTTTGTCTCTCTGCCTCATTACAGTGCTGTCCCATCTCAATATGAGAGGCAGCTGAATCTGGACAGTTTTCGCAAGAGCACTGGAAAATGCCATCGCAAAAGGAAGAGGAGCTCCAGCTCCCGGTAAAGGAAAACAGACACGTTGTGGCAAGCCCTTGATGGACTAACTCATTCCCCATGTTCTGGGCCACAGCTAAAAATGTTGCTCGCTGTCCATTCCATCTAAGGGCAAGAAACAAACAGGTCCCCACCAGCCTCAGCCTGTTGGTCCCTGCAGGTTGTCTCGGGTGCTAGTTCTGAGTTTAGTAATCTGACTGAATGTCATCGGAAACAGCATTCAGGTGATCAGATCCCGATCAATTCACAACACATCTTTTACAATGGATGCATTCATGGCTTTTCTTCCCCTCCCCATGCCCTCTGTTCCCCCAGTGTTGTGTTGGAGCCCCAGCTCATACGTCACTATGTCACTACAACATCTCCTACCCCTCGTCCCCCAGGTAAATTGCCTGAAAGCAGCTGGTGTTTCACTTCCACCCAAACACTTCAGGGGTTGTAGTGACCCTTTGCAATGTATCCCCCTTATCACATCCACTGTTACAAGGGCTGAACTGAGCTTGGGGGCAGATTGTCTGTCTGGTTAGTCCCATCTGCTGATGGTGGTCGGTTTGTGAGATCCTTGAATGGAAAGAGAGAGGTCTATATATGAGAAGCAAATTGCAGGAAACTCCTCTCTCTCCTTTTCACATCTAAAGAAATAAGGCACCATTAAAGGAACTCTGAAAAAGGACTGATCAGCAGCCATGGAAGAACAGAAGCCTTCTAGTGTTAATTCTAGTATGGTTAAGCTCTTTAGGGCAGGGACCAGATTTTTTTGTTCTGTGTTTGTACAGCGCCTAGAACAATGGCGTCCATGATGGCAGCCCTGAGGCACTATCACAATGCAAATAATAATACATTATTATTTATTAACACAATTAGCAGTAGGTGGCACCACAGACTTAGAAACAGAGAAGGGCAGAATAATCAGTCTAGGTCACTCCTGGTGCAGAAGTGTTTTGCAAACACATTAGTGCAGTATGGGTTATGATGCAATTTCAGAAAGCCATTTGAGGTAAAACTGTGGACTTATGAACTAGCCTTTCAGGTCTGGAGACCTGGGATCAAATCTTGTGTAACAGTTTCAGCCCAAAAAGAAAAGGAGTACTTGTGGCACCTTAGAGACTAACAAATTTATTTGAGCATAAGCTTTCGTGAGCTACAGCTCACTTCATCGGATGCATGCAGTGGAAAATACAGTGGGGAGATTTTATACACAGAGAACTTGAAACAGTGGGTGTTACCATACACACTTTAACGAGAGTGATCAGGTAAGGTGAGCTATTACGAGCAGGAGAGGGAAAAAAAACCTTTTGTAGTGATAATCAAGGTGGGCCATTTCCAGCAGTTGACAAGAACGTGAGGAACAGTATCGGGGGGGAAAATAAACATGGGGAAATAGTTTTACTTTGTGTAATGACACATCCACTCCCAGTCTTTATTCAAGCCTAATGTAATGGTGTCCAGTTTGCAAATTAATTGCAATTCAGCAGTCTTTCAGGCCAGTTCCTGGAGAATTTTATATCTTTGTTCTAAACCCACTCCATTCCATTGGTACATTTGTCAGTGCCTGCTCAGGGCTGGAATAGCAGAGGTGGGAGCTGCCGGACATGCTTGAGGGCATGGGTAGAACACTGTGAGGAGGAACCAAGATGGGAATAGCAGGGGGTGCCCTAGGTCAGAACTGTGGTGTGTTTACAGAGCTGTGTGGGACACTTGCATTGCATTTCCTGCTTCTGTGTTTGTCTTTAGCCAGCACTATCCATCCATCACTCTGAGAAGCACCAAAATGGTGCAGAATACTTCACACAAGCAAAAAGACCCTAGTTCTAAGGAAGAGCCTGTTAATGAGGGTGTGTAGGCCCCTTCCTGGGCTCCCAGTATCCTAGCCTTCTCCCCTTCTCACGCTCAGGGACCACACTGTTTTTGTTACCCATGGAGGGGGGCAAAATTTGCTGAAAGGACTTCGAGGGAGCAAAATTCTGAATTTTAGCCCCTTTTTCTGTTTTAAGGTTACAAGACAAGAAACCAAAGGCATCTGGGAATCCTCCAGAAGGTGAAGAGACCCCAGAAAAGGCCAGTGACAGCTGTGGCGGTCCCAGTCATCCAGCCTCTGGAGGGAGCTGTTTGTCAGAGAAGTCAAAAGAGTCAGATCCTGCCAGTGGAGATGGGGAGTCAGCCCAAGTTCCCACTGATGCAGTACAACTCAACAAGCCCCCCAGTCTCTCAAAAGCTCAGGCTGGAGACTGTGGGAAGGCTGCTGGGAACAGCTGCAGTGACACCCACCTGCCCCGCTGGGACTTCACCAGAATCGCCTTCCCCAACATGGCTTCTGACTGCCCACACACCTTCCTGCCAGAGCCTGATGAGAGACTGCTCCCGGAGAATGTAGTTGGGCGGGAGGCCGACGCCACCCGCTGGCGCAAGCTGGTCAATCAAAAGCGTGAGAAGTTGTCACGGAAGGAGCGGGAGCAGCGGGAGAGGGAGAGCAGGTACAAGAGCAGCATCAATGCAGACAGGAAGGTGAGGCGCTGCTCCAGCTGGCAGGAGTACAAGGAGCTCGTGAAGCAGAGGAGCCAGCGGAGGGCAGGGAGGCGGCCTTCGCACCTGTGGGACCAGCCTGTCACCCCGCTGGTGAAGCCGGATCAAGTGGCGTCAGCAGGTATCTGACCTGGAAGAAAAGCACTTAACACATCTTGGCCAATTGGTGACCCACATGGGGTGTCGTGACCCATTGCGAGTATGTGGGGGGAGGGATTGCTCACCACGGACCACCTGGGAGCAATTAGTGGGAACAGAAGGAAGGGAAATGTAGGCTGAATATCAGAACAAACATCCTAACTGTGAGGGGGAAGAGTTACCTATGGGAAGCAGAGGAAGCCTCATGGCATCAGCCTGGACAAGCAGAGCATGGAATGGCCCTGCACTGGCCAGGGGAGAGACTAGACAGCACTTTCCAGCTCTCTTCTGTGACCCATTAGGCTGTTTTCCATCTGGAATTAGGTGGGAGCAGGGCAGTCCCAGCTGGCGCTGAGGCTGTGTATTTGCCCTGGCAAGTTAAGGAGAAGGGACAGAGGAAGTAAAAATCATTGAAGTAGCAAGAGGATGGGAGGGTGATGTGGCTGCCTTGTCAAAGCAAGGCGGCTCAGAGGGGCGGTGCGGAGCGCTCCGAGTCTAACCTGGACTGGGCATGAGTGTAGAGAAGATCTCACAGACTGAACTAAAGAGTCTGAACCTTTCCTGTTCTTTCTTCCACCAGCTGCTGTCCTCCAGCAGATCAGTGTGCTGCAGCCTTCCCACATCCTGGATGGAGCCTTCCGGTTAGTATTGAGCCAGTAGATTCTAGGGAAGATGGGTCTAACTCAACAAAACATTGTCCTTCCTCATGTGATTTGTTCTCCACAATGGCTTCAGAACTGCCTAATGTACGTGGTGCATGGGAGCAAAAAGAACTTCCCAGTGCTCCTCCTGTGGGCTGGGTACATCCTTACTGAGGGGCTGGCATGTACATGCAATGCCATATCACCATGCAGGAGCTGCAGCAGAGTCCATCAACAAATCAGTTACGTTCCAGGCTGATTACAGCACTGGTGTATAAGCTCTTATTAGACTGCATAGGCAAAGTCCATCGTACTGCAGTGCAGCTTTCATCCCTTACATTCCCTCTCTGCACTGAGGCCTACTAATGTCATAGGCTTTCAGTGCTCTATCAATGTGTGTTTTGTCCCTGGGATGCTCTTCCATCCCAGCTGCAGGCTGTGGAGTTGAATGAGATTTTAAAATCGAATCCCCCGACCTTCTGGCTGTGCTCCTGTCTGGGAGGAGTTGTGTGATGGTTGTGCACAGGTCTGTGGTAAACAAACATTGCACACTAGTAGTTTGCACTAGTGCTATGATGCAGATGGGTATCCAAGCAGCCTGCTTTGTGTTTGGATCTATTGGAGTGTGCACCTCCGCTTGGGGTGCCTGCACTGTGGGGCACAGAGAGAGAGTAGCATGCAAAGTGTGGGTGCTGGAGCTGGCCTATTAGTGCACAGGCCTTGCATCAGGAAGCATGGGAAGCTGTGTGTGGTTCTCCACTTCACATGGAAATGGTGCTAGTTGGTTAAGGAGTTGCTCTGTAGTGGGGACTTGTTCCCAAGGGGGCTCATAATCTTTCAGGATGAAGCACTTAGGGTCTTATCCAAAGCCCACTGCCATCAGTGGGAGTCTCTGCATTAACTTCAATGGATTTTGGATCAGACCCTTCCAGAATAACTCCAGGACTGGCCGTTTTGCCTAAGAAGGAAGATTCTAAATGGTCCCTGGGAAGCAAAGGACCTAGGGTTTTAGGTAGGCCGACTTAAAGACTTTGTCTCGCTCCTTGCTCTGATGCATCTGCAGCCTGGGAGGTGTCAGAGTCCCGTGATGTGTCATTCCAAGTATGCATGTGTATCTCATCCTACAGGCTGCAGGAGGATACGGAGGGTATGAAGATAAACTTCAGTGTGTATCAAGCAGATGCAGTTGCCAACTTCAAGAAGAACGACCCTGGGAAGCCGTATGCCAGGATGTGTGTGCGAAGGTACTGGCCATGTACCCTGGCTGTTATTAATGAGTGTTTCTGTGTGCAATTATTTGAAGTGCCCTGTATTGCTGCTATGGAAATTTAAACCTAGTGGAAAGTTACTGACTGCAGGATCTTGTGTATTTGCTGGATTATCAGGCAGTTTTCATTTAAAATGGCCCTGCCAAGATTTTCCCACTATTTTCTCCCCCACCTTGTTGGAATCTGTTGCCTGGTCACCTTCCACCCCAGCCTCGGACCCTGACCCTACTTTGGGTTGTCATCATATTGCAGCTTAAATGGTGCTGGTATTATTATTTAGTATTTTTATTACTACAGCACTTAGGAGTCCCGGACGTGGCCCAGGACCTCATTGTGCTAGGCAACGTACAAATGTAGAACAAAAAGACAGACCATGCCCCAAAGAGCTCACTATTTAAGTAGAAACAAGAAGTAACTTTATACTATTTAACTGAGATACCATGTCCTGGTTCACAGAGGCTGTTGGTAACTGTCCTCCCAAAGCAAGAAGCAGCTGGAACATAAGGACCACAATATTGACCCTTTGGCCCTGGTCCTGCAATGAGCCCTGTGCAGCAGATCCCTCAGCCTGTGCAAATCTCCAAGGGCTATGTATGGATATAGGGCTGCACTTGCCTAGAACTTATTGCAGGATCAGTACCATGCAGATTGGTTGAAACTGTAGTAAAGATCAGAATTATCAGACACATAGATGAACACAACATGTTGGAGAAGAGTTAACATGGTTTTTGTAAAGGGGAATCATGCCTCCCCCATGTTGTATTCTTTGAAGGGGTCAACAAATGTGGACAAGGGTGATCTAGTGAGTATAATGTACTTGAGCTTTCAGAAAGCCTGAGACAAAATCCCTTACCAAAGGCTCTCAAGAAAAGTAGGCAGTTCTAGGATAAGAGGGACAGTCCTGTCATGCATCAGCAAGTGGTTAAAAGATCGGAATCAAAGGGTAGGAATTAGGGCTGTCATGCGATTAAAAAAATTAATTGTGCTATTAATCGCACTGTTAAACAATAGAATGCCATTTATTTAAATATTTTTGGATGTTTTCTACATTTTCAAATATACCGATTTCAATTACAACACAGAATACAAAGTGTACAGTGCTCACTTTATGTTTATTTTTGGTTACAAGTATTTGCACTGTAAAAAAAAAAACAGAAATAGTATTTTTCAATTCACCTAATATAAGTACTGTCGTGCAATCTCTTTATCATGAAAGTTAAACTTACAAATGTAAAATTATGTAAAAAAAAAAAACTGCATTCAAAAATAAAACAATGTAAAATTTTAGAGCCTGCAAGTCCACTCACTCCTACTTCTTGTTAAGACAATCGCTCAGACAAACAACTTTGTTTACGTTTGCAGGAGATAATACTGCCCGGTTCTTGTTTACAAGGTCACCAGACGGTGAGAACAGGCGTTCTCATGGCACTGTTGTAGCCGGAATCACAAGATATTTACATGCCAGATGCACTAAAGATTCATATGTCCCTTCATGCTTCAACCACCATTCCAGGGGACATGCGTCCATGCTGATGATGGATTCTGCTTGATAAGAATCCAAAGCAGTACGGACCGACACATGTTCATTTTCATTATCTGAGTCAGATGCCACTAGCACAAAGTTGATTTTCTTTCTTGGTGGTTTGGGTTCTGTAGTTTCCATGTTGGAGGGTTGCTCTCTTAAGACTTCTGAAAGCATGCTCTACACCTTGTCCCTCTCAGATTTTGGAAGGCACTTCAGATTCTTAAACCTTGGGTCAAGTGCTGTAGCTATCTTTAGAAATATCACATTGGTACCTTCTTTGCGTTTTGTGAAATCTGCAGTGAAAGTGTTCTTAAAATGAACAACATGTGCTGGGTCATCATCCAAGACTGCTATAACATTAAATATATGTCAGAATGTGGGTAAAACACAGAGCGGGAGACATACAGTTCTCCCCAAGGAGTTCAGTCACAAATTTAATTAACACATTATTTTTTTTTAATGCGCGTCATCAGCATGGAAGCATGTCCTCTGGAATGATGGCCGAAGTATGAAGGGGCATATGAATGTTTAACATATCTGGCACATAAATACCTTACAATGCTGGCTGCAAAAGTGCCATGCAAATTCCTGTTCTCGCTTTCTGGTGACATTGTAAATAAGAGGAGGCATTATCTCCTGTAAATGTAAACAAACTTGTTTATCTTAGTGATTGGCTGAACAAGAAGTAGGACTGAGTGGACTTGTAGGCTCTGAAGTTTTACATTGTTTTGTTTTTGAGTGCAGTTATGTAACAAAAAAAATCTACATTTGTTAAGTTGAACTTTTACGACAAAGAGATTGCACTAGTACTTGTATAAGGTGAATTGAAAAATACTATTTCTTTTGTTATCATTTTTACAGTGCAAATATTTGTAATAAAAAATAATATACACTTCAATTTCAATTTCTACATTTTCATATATATTGTGTTGTAAAACAAAAATATTTAATACATTTCAATTGGTATTCTATTGTTTAACGATGCAATTAAAATGGTGATTAATCGCGATTAATTTTTTTGAGTTAATCGCGTGAGTTAGCTACAATTAATCGAGAGCCCTACTAGGAATAAATGATCAGTTTTTCACAGTGGAGAGAGGTAAATAGCAGGGTCCCCAAGGATCTGCATGGGGACCGTCGCTGTTCAACACATTCATAAATGATCTGGTAAAAGGGGTAAACAGTGAGGTGGTAAGGTTTGCATATGATACAATTATTCAAGATTGTACAGGTTGACTGGGCAACAAAATGGCAGATAATTCAATATTGATAAATGCAGAGTATTCCACATTGCCAAGCATAATCCCAACTATACATACAAAATGGTGGGGTCTAAATTAGCTGTTGCCACTCAAGAAAAAGATCTTAGAGTCATCATGAATAGTTCTCTGAAAACATCTGCTCAGTGTGCAGCAGCAATCAAAAAAGCTAACAATGTTCAGAATCATTAGGAAAGGGATGGATAAGACAGAAAATATCATAATGCCAGTGTATAAATCCATCGTACGCCCACACCTTGAATACTGCATGCAGTTTTACTCGTTCTATCTCGAAAAAGTACAGAGAAGGGCAACAAAAATGACTAGGCGTATGGAACAACTTCCATTTGAGGAGAGATTAAAAAATCTTGGAGTGTCCAGGTTAGAAAAGAGACATCTAAGGGTGGGATATGATGGAGGTCTATAAATCATGAATAGTGTGGAGAAAGTGAATAAGGAAGTGTTCTTTCCTCTTCACGTAACAAGAACTAGGGGTCACGCAATGAAATTAATAGGCAGCAGGTTTAAAACAAATATAAGTACTACTTTAGGTAACGCATAGTCAACCTGTGGAACTCGGTGCCAAGGGATGGCCAAAGGATAACTGGGTTCAAAAAAGAATTAAATAAGTTCATGGAGGATAGGTCCATCAAGGGCTATTAGCCAAGATGGTCATAGATGCAACCCCATATTATGTGTTTCCCTAAACTTCGGACTATCAGTAGCTGGAACTGGACAACGGGATGTATCACTTGATAAATTGCCCTGTTCTGTTCGCTCCGTCTGAAGCATCTGGCACTGCCACTGTTTGAAAACAGGATACTGGGCTAGATGAGCCATTGATCTGACCCTATATGGCTGTTCTTATGTTCATATTAAATATGAAGGAAGCCCTTTTCCAAGCCTTGGAGTGTATTTTCGCCGCTCGGTGGGTGTCTCCGATAGGCAACACTCACCAGGGTGGCTGGCCTTGTAAATATTCCTATAGTTTGAGAAAGACTGGCTTTCTTCCTTTTGCAGGTTTGACGAGCAGATCCCATCCCTGCGGGCACTGAAGCAGCTTGCCTATCAGAGCGAGGATGTCCCGGTGGTCTTTGCACTGGTGGACAATGGAGACATTGCTTTTTATTCTTTCAAGGAGTTCAAGCTGCCTGTTGATATTTATCACTGAACTTACCATTCCTTAAAGAACTGGCTTTTGGGAAAAGGGTGAGGGACTTTACTCAAGACTTAATTTCTTGATTCGTGGACTATTATATCAAATAGAATCTCTGATAACCAGTCTGCGTGCAGGAGGGGTAACCACCTTATCCACTGCTGCAGGCCTCAGCCAGCTAGGAACTAGCTCATTCGTAAAAGCAAGATACACTCCAAACAAACAAGCATGATGTTCTGTGCTTTAGTAGGGCCCCTCCTAGTTGGAGCACGCACTGCTTTGTTCTTTAATCCACTGGTTCTTCAGCTCTTATCATCCTCTGGACCACTTCCCCATGACATTCTCTTTGTCCTTGTGGGCCTTTAGAACAAACTTCACTGGCGATCCACACGTGGTATTCTGAGAACCACTGGGCTAGGCTAGTCTGAATACAACATAAGAATGGTTTAAGAACCACTGCTGTAGATGAATCAGACTCATAAACTAACCAGGACAGTCAATGGTATAGCAAGCCTCTGTTACTCTACTGCACCAACACCCATCTAATAAAATCCTTAGCAAACTATTGGTGTGATAGAAATAAAGGCACTGCAACAGAACTCTTCTACAGAAATGATGATGCCGGCTTTGCCTTGGTATTTGTATGCCAGCAGGAGATAGTAGTCCTGGGCGAATGCTCCTTGCTAGTAATCCTCAACCTAATAGAGCTGCTTTGTAAGCTATTGGAGTCACAGAGAGCCGTGGAGTCACTGCAGAGGAACATGCTAACATTGTATTATGGTGTTTGCGTTGAGATGTGTCATTGCAAGACGGTGTCATCCCCTATTAAAACTACAGCACACAGCTTCACGACATCTCACCATCGCAGTAGTGTGACCCCGTTTCCATTTCACGCCCTTTCTCCTGGATGCAGGTACATGTTTCTCACTCTCTCTTGCAAGTGAGAGGAGCTCTGATTAAACCTGCAAACTCTCCATGAGCTGAGCCTGGTAGTTCTTTGGGTCTAGTGCTCCAGGCTGAGGATCAGTGTCCTAAGCATTGACGGTATCACCCAATTGCCTTCCACTGTTGTCAGCATGGGAACCCTTCCCCTGAATCTCCTGATACCAAACTCTTTAACTTCTATGCAAAAATGCCAGTGTGACTAGTGCTAGAAAGTCCTGGTCTGTGGCTAAAAGGGACTTCTAACACTATTGGGCTCAGGGTTCAGCTTTCTTAAGAAGTGTTACAGCAAATGTTTTAGATGCCTTTTATTTGATACAGAATGTTTGGGTGTTTTGGGTTTTTTTTTTTGGAGGATTGGAGGCTAAAGTAATAAAAAAGCCTTACTCCCGCTCAGGGGCTTGCATTGTTGGAAATTTATTTATTAGTGTTTCTATGAAAATTGATCAGTAGTGCCTTGTCCTGTGAGAGGGCAGCCTGCGGAACTGCGCTGTCGCTGAATGCAGTCCTACAGAGCCAGAGACCCTGTGAGTCCATGCACGATCCTTGGGGCATGGAATCCTAATGCTGTGCTGCTGTAAGCTTGGTACATCTTCCTTGTGTATTGCCACACATGCCACAGTGAGATGGCAGAGGCTCTTGCCCTGATTGCTTTGTTTATCCCTGTGATTAGTTGACATGTTGGCCTAAATCATCAGCTGGTGTAAGTGGGCATAGCTTCACTGACTTCAGTAGAGAAGATGCTGATTTGCTCCTGCTGAGGTTCTGAATTAATATTTACCCTCTTTTTCCCTGTACCCCCAATGCACCTTCCTAGCCACTAGAAGGAAATAAGGGTGCCTCTGCCTGCTTGGGGGATGCGAAGGGGTGGACAAGGTTGGTGGCAGCTCCATTCTGCTTATTCAGCATTCTTCCATGTTTCAGGCAGTGTGGGGAGAGCTCCTGTGATCTGCCTGTTCTTAGATAGAGCAAAAAGAGCTCCAAATTTATTCCTGGAGTTAGGCAGACCCAACTCCCGTTGATGTCAAAGTTGCACTTTGTTACTCCAAGGCAAAATTTGATGGACTCCACAAGAGCTATAGGATGAGTTTCGCTGGGGTAGACAAGACTCTCTGACTCAGCACGAAACAATTACAATCTAATAATCACTTTGGGAAGGATTGAGAAACTGTAGCTGTATTGCTCAGCTGCTTTGGATGCCTGTACGAGAATTGGAGCACAAAGCAGATGGATATCCAGACTCTCCTCCTGCCCGTGCCACTGAACAATCTGACGTTGCAGTAAGATGGCAGCAGAAGGCTAGAAAGGGGCATGTTAATTAAAATCTCTTTTGAAATACAGCTGAAAAGTGGCCACTTTGTGGAATTTGTCCCATAGGGTTAATGCCTGTTGCAGCATCATACCATGGCAACCTAAAAAAAGTTTTGACTGGGCATTGGAGTGTCATTCTGCAGCAGTGTGGCATGATAGTATGTATTTTGGACCAGTTAATGTCCCCTCACGTTAGGACATGTGATGAAGCCACATATCTTGGTGTTTCTAGCAATCCTGGTGCTTCTAGCTATGTGATCTTTCCAAGGGTGCTGACTAGAATGTGTTCAACTTTCTCTAAAGGTTTACAAAACCAAAAAAAGTGAATGATAGGGTCATTTCCTGTGTCTAGCTTTACTCTTCATGCTAACACATCAGTCCTCATACTACTGGAGCCGTCTGTAGGAAAACAAGATGAAAAGGGCAGAATCCCATAGAGGAATGGTCCATTCAGCCCCATCATTCTGTGAAAACTAAATTTCTCCATCCCCTTTATTTCTTTGCCTCCTCCAGGTCACCTCTATGGCCTAGTTACCTCCAAGTCTGTGACTCATCACAGGCATAAGTATAAATCATTGGCTGATGATTAAGTAATCAGCTTTGTCCACCTATGAACAATGCAAGAATCTTTTATGCAGGGATAGATTTGAACATATACCTCATTGTGAAGTAGGGATGTGCACCTGTGTGCCCCATAAATTGACTGTCCCTGTGGAGGGAAAGGGACATTGTTAAAATTCCCTTTTGTCTGACAATAAAAAAGAAAAGGAGTACTTGTGGCACCTTAGAGACTAACCAATTTATTTGAGCATAAGCTTTCGTGAGCTATAGCTCACTTCATCGGGATGCATACTGTGGAAAGTGTAGAAGATCTTTTTCTACACACAAAGCATGAAAAAATACCTCCCCCCACCCCACTCTCCTGCTGGTAATAGCTTATCTAAAGTGATCACTCTCCTTACAATGTGTATGATAATCAAGTTGGGCCATTTCCAGCACAAATCCAGGTTTTCTCACCCCCCCCACCACCACCCCCACACACAAAAACCCACTCTCCTGCTGGTAATAGCTTATCTAAAGTGACCACTCTTCTTACAATATGTATGATAATCAAGGTGGGCCATTTCCAGCACAAATCCAGGGTTTAACAAGAACGTCTGGGGGGGGGGGTAGGAAAAAGCAAGGGGAAATAGGTTACCTTGCATAATGACTTAGCCACTCCCAGTCTCTATTCAAGCCTAAATTAATTGTATCCAATTTGCAAATGAATTCCAATTCAACAGTTTCTCGCTGGAGTCTGGATTTGAAGTTTTTTTGTTGTAATATCGCAACTTTCATGTCTGTAATCGTGTGACCAGAGAGATTGAAGTGTTCTGCGACTGGTTTATGAATGTTATAATTCTTGACATCTGATTTGTGTCCATTTATTCTTTTACGTAGCGACTGTCCAGTTTGACCAATGTACATGGCAGAGGGGCATTGCTGGCACATGATGGCATATATCACATTGGTGGATGTGCAGGTGAACGAGCCTCTGATAGTGTGGCTGATGTTATTAGGCCCTGTGATGGTGACCCCTGAATAGATATGTGGGCACAGTTGGCAGCGGGCTTTGTTGCAAGGATAGGTTCCTGGGTTAGTGGTTCTGTTGTGTCCACAAGTAACACCTGAGATCACTGTTGCAAAGAGATGTTGTTGCAGTTTGCTGGCTGCATTTGATACCCACTTTTGCGTACATCCCCTTCTCACAATCTACCCAGTATAGTTCGTTTCCCCTAACGTTAGTGCTGGTAAGATGAGGGCAAAATATATATATAATTTTTAAATAGAAAGATGTCGCTGGGAAAGCAGGTGGGCTGGTGGGTGCGAAGGGGCTGCTGTATTACCAGAAATGACCTTTACCTCCTCTTTGGAGACGAGCTAGATGCCAAGTTGCCCACACTCTGCCTGGCACCTTTCCTTACCCTAGCAGATGTGTGTAGCACCATGCAGTTAGGGCTGAGTTGTCCTGTGCCATGTAACCCCTGTGCTTTAGAGCTTGGCTCTGATCTCAAACGGGTGTGAATTAGGAGTTGCCCCGTTTACACTAGGGCAGTTATACTGGTGTGAGACTGGAAGGGGCTCAGGGACCAGGGTCCGGTGCAGGGCTTTCCCCCGTCCCTGCTGGGCTGGGTGCAGCCCAGAGGCTACTGCTTCCCTGGGCGCGGATGGAAACGGGGCGAGGCTGGCGGCGTGCTGCGGCCGGCAGGTAAGCCAAAGTGCAGCAGGATGGGCGGGGCCAAGGCTCATTGGTATTTATGAGCTCATTAGCATTCACCTTGTATCCGTATCAGTTCGCTTGTTAATATTCACCGATGTATTAACCGTCAACTCCGTTTGAACAGGGCGGCTGCCCTGAGGCGGTATTCATGAGCCTCGCTCGCCGCCTCCTGATTGGCTCTTAGAGGGAGGTGGTCGTGTGAATTATTCATGAGCGCGTGGGGGGCCACGCCCCGTTATTTGCATATCCGGTGAGCCCCGCCCACTCCCGGAGGTATCCGGGAAGGAGAGGCGGCGGCGCTAGCGGAGGAGCCCGTGGCCCAAGAGCCGGCGGCAGGGGACACCACAGCCCGCGGCCTCCTCCGGGCCCGGCCGGTCCAGCCAGCGCCCGTCAGGTGAATATGAGGCCGAGCCGGGCGGGGGCGGCGGCACAAAGGACCGACACCCCCCTGGTCGGGGGTGGGGGGTTTAAGGGCCGGGCCGCCACGCTCCTGCGGGGCCCTCACCTGCCTGCCAGCCCGCGGAGCCGCCCTGGGCCTGTGAGCTCGGGGCTCCGCCGGGGAGTGGGGGGGCGGGCTTGAGGCTGCCCCTGGTGTAGCTGCGAGGAGAAACCCTGGCTGCCCTGCGGTGGGGCTGGGGAGCCGGGGGGAGCGCTCCCCTGGGCCTGCCGCTCCTCATAGGGAGGCCGGGTACGAGGTGATGGGAAGTTGCCCCAGCAGGTAGGCGCTGGCTGGCCCTTTGGGGCGGAAATCCCCCCCCTGGAACTGGGCTGCAATCGGTTCTCTAGCTAAACTGGGTGGATGTGTTTGATTTATACGTCTGTGCTCCTGGCACTAATCTCTGTACCGGTTTACACTACTTCAGAATACCTGACAGAAAGGAATTGCCACAATAACCCAAGCTCGCAAAAAGGGCTGGGCTCACTTGCATCATCTGCACAACAAAAGGTCTTGTAGCATGCCTTAGAGGTGAACGAATGTGTCCTCTGGCCAAGCAACAACAGAAGCAGATTCCAGAGCCCTGGGACTTTACCCCATAGAATACCCTACCTCTGCTCCCCCTCCCCCATAGTGCAAATCTGGGTTGACACAGTCACAGAGAATGGGGCTTAGGGAACGAAATGACTTCAAAGGCAGGCAAGACCCAAATCAAATAGACTCATTTAGTGTCAAGACTAAGACAAATTATAAGTATATCCTGTGTGAGGGAACGTATAGTTGCCAGATTAGGGTAAAACTTCAGTCCACAAGCAGTTTTGTTTCAGTGAAAACCTGAATACTTTGAAGTCTGAGTACATTCTGCAGTTGCCTTGTATCTTACTCATCAGTGGCCTTTTAGCAGGCATATTTTCCAGCCAACGGTGGAATAGTCCAGCCAATGATGTGTTAATGAACTAGGCAAGTAATTATTTTTGGTGTCCCTTTCCCAAAGACAAGCGGGTGTCTGTTGCATGACATCCCTGGGTCCATCCCATCTCTCTTCTCCTATCTCACTCCCATGCTGGAGTGAGGAGCTTGTCTCCTCTAGGGTATGTCTATGCTGCAATTAGACATCCACAGCTGGCCCATGCCAGCTGATTTGAGTTTGAACTAAAGTGCTGTTTAATTGCCGAATAGACATTCAGCCCCGTCCTCTGGGACTCTCCCACCACACACAGTGCTACAGCCTGGGCTCCAGCTCCAGCCCACATGTCTACATTGCAGTTAACAGCCCCTTAACCTGAGTCATCTGGCATAGGCCAGCTGTGAGTTTTTAATTGCTGTGTAGACATACCCCTAGATTGCTAGCTTCTTTCTGCAGCCTGGTGCTCCTGTAGGTGGAGTCCTGAAGGACAGAGTCTTCTGGCTGGCCCCGCCTTGCCACAGCCTGTGTTCTTGGGATAGTTTGAAAGCACTGGTAACTTTTGGCCATGTGGCTGCTGCTTGTGGTAGAAATGCTCTCAGAATTGACACCCTAGGTGGTTGCCTACCCAGCCTATGTCTGAAGCTCACTCTGGATAATGGTTGAGGCTGGATGCATTTCAAAGTATTGGACATCAGCTTTCTCCAACTTCTGTTAAGATTTCAAGCTTTAGATTTTTTTCTCCCAAGAGGCTTAATTTACTGCATTTGTTCTTCGATAGACGTGTAAGCAATGACTGTAAGCTTCTCTTCCAATGGAGTTTCTCCCTTGCACCTATGAGAAACCTCAGCGCTTTGCTGTAGCTTCCCTAGTTTAATTGTTGATTGATCAGAGTGATTCATGGTTTATATTTCCCTGAGGCACAAATATAAATATTGGTTTTGCTTGTGGGAGTAGGTCAAGTACAGTCATGTGCCTACTTAGTTTTTCCTTCCAGGGGCTACCTGGCAGCAGATCAGGGGAGCATATAGCATCATGTCCTTAGGCACAGGTGATAATGTAATACATTAAATTGAACAAGCTACTTACACTTTAGAATGTCAAAGGGCAATTGCTGGTAGTAATTTTGCTTTGTAGGTCTTCATCCTTATTACCTAGGCTCTACACTCAGACTAAATAGAAATGCTAAATAACTACCTGTTCTTTATCCTTTGGCATGCTCGGTTAGTGTATTTGTGTGTTAATCCCTGCTTATAATGACTAAGTACGGCGTGTGTTGAACTTAATTTTTTTCCAAACTTGCAGTAAGATTTGTGACAGCTTTTGGAATGCATTTCACATGGTATAGGGCAGGTGCCCTGCAACAACCATTAGGTAGCACAATGGGAATCTATATTCCTGTTTCTGTTTCATACTGTGCTACTGACTTCCTGTGTGAGACTGAACAAATCAAGTAACCACTCTGCTTCCAGTTCCCCATCTGTAATTGGGTTAGTAATACTTCACTTCTGTTTGATGTGGCTTAGGCCTGGTCTGTATTTAAAACTTAGGTCATCGACACTAGTACAGCGCTCAGCGGTGTGAAAAATCCACACACGGAGTGCCATAGCTATGCTGACCTAGCCCCTTGTGTAGACACAGGCTGTGTCTACGCTGTCACTTTCAGCGCTAAAACTTTAGTCCTTCAGGTCAAGTGAAAACACGCACCCCTGAGCGACAAAAGTATAGACAGTGCTTTATCACCGGGAGCCGCACTCCTGGTGATAAAGCTATGACCCCTCGTTCGGAGTGGTTATTTTTTATCGATGGGAGAGCTCTCCCCTGGCTACATGGCCCACGTGACTACACGGCCCACGTCACAGCGCTGTCGCGGCAGCGTTGTAATGTAGGCAGTGTAGACATACCCACAGCTAGATACAGGGAAGAGAGCTTCCATCAACCTTGCTGCCTTTCCTACAGTGACAGGAAAAATCCCTTCTGTTGCTGTAGTCTGTATCTATATTATGAGGTTACAGCGGCCTAACTACAGTGCCATAGATATGTGGCTGTAGCATCATAGTGTGGACATGGCCATAGTGTTTGTAAAGCAATTGGAGATTCTCTGAAGCACCATATATATATATATATATATATATATATAAAACTAGTGTTACTAGAGTAGAGCCCTTAAAGTAAATTTCTCAAATTAGATTTCTGAAGTAGATAACAGTACAAAAAAGAGTTATGCTCATCTGAAGGGTAGGATGTGTGGCGGGGGGAGAATGGGTGAAATACCAATAACTAAAAACCTTTGAATTGTGACCCAGCTACTTCACTGGCAACCTTACCCTTACCCTCTGAGTAGCCAATTGAGAACGCTTCAGTCAACAGGAATGCTATGACTGAGGGAGTCCAGGATGAGGCTGGATGCCAGAGGGAGGATGTTTGGTGAAATTCCCTGGGCTATTGAACTTCTTGCTTCTGGAGATCAGGATATGCACATCTCACCTTTTACTTTCCAATGTAAGGCTGATGTCTTTGTAGGTCAGCTTTTCCCTCTCCCTGCAAAAGACTACATGTAGTGTCTCCCACCTTTCTGCATCTTACATGGCATGATTTCTAGAAACACAGTCTTGTCAAATAAGGATCAAAGATGGTCCATATGTACAGTGATTTTTTTCCTCAATCTCTGCAGATTGCCCAGATGTTATGATGATAGGCTTTGTAGACATACCTAGATAGAACTGTGTACTTGATCTTCAGAATATTTACAAGATTCCTTCAACCATATTGTATGCAGTGGTGGTCCCAGAAGATTAGCGAGATAATGTGGGTGAGGCAATAACTTTTATTGAACCAACTTTCCTTGGTGAGTGAGAGACAAGCTTTTGAGCTTACAGAGCTCTTCTTCAGGTCTGAGAAATCTACTCTGTGTCACAGACAAATGCAAGATGGTACAGATTGTTTAGCATAAGTAGTTAACACACATTTCAAGTGAAATGGCTTGTTAACATCTTTCCAGCTGCAAGGGGAAAATGGGGAAGAGAAAAGGGGTGTGTGTGTGTTTGTCTGGGGCATTAAATGGGTTACAGATTTTGGTAATAAACCATAAATCCAGTATCTGGTCAGTCCCTGATTTTTGGTATCTAGCCAAAGCTATGAATGTAAGCTCCTGAGTTCATTTTTTGAAAGTGTTGTGCAGGTTGTCTTTGAGGATGAGGACTGTGAGGTCAGATTAAAGAGTGATCGCTTTGTAAAAAGTGTTCACCCACAGTGGATTTGGTTTTTTGGACTTTTATAATTTTTTGGTGAGAGTTCATTTGAGAGCACGGTGATTGTTTGGTTTCTTCCACGTTGTTGGTGTTGGGGCATTTAGTGAATTGAATGAGGTACGCCACATGTTGTGATAGGCACGTGTAGGACCCATGGATCATGAAAAATGTGGTGTGGGGGTGTTGACTATCCTTGCATTGGAGAGATGTCTAGAGGTTTTGCATCTGTTATTCTGGCAGGGTCTGGTGCTGCTTTTAGTTCGTGTGTCTTGGTCCGTGGGGAGCTTGCTTCTGATGATGAGCTTGGAGAGGTTTGGGAGGTGTTTGAAGGCCAGAAGAGGGGGATCAGGAAAGATTTACTTCAGGGTTTTGTCATTGAGTATGCGTTGTAACTGTTTGATGATACCCTGTATGGGCTGCCGCATAGGGTGTGTTGTGGGTGTGTGTATATATGTATGAGGATTTAAGTCATCAGCAAGTAGTTAGAATTTTTTTCTACATCTTTCCTTTTGGTGCTGTTGTGATAATAAGGAGCCTTTGTGATGTCCTTCTCAATAGACCCACCATATTTCTGGCCTAAAAACGTTATTGCAACATGGCTTTCAAGGTACCATACCTTCCTTCTATCCTTGAGTCACCCATTGTATTGGGAGAGTGTACCAAGAGCTCTGCATCACATCCAATAAATTTCTCTTCATAACATACTTTTCAAATGGAAAAGGCTTTTCTGTGCTATAGCACTTTGAAATCTCATGTATTCCAATGTTACCATGACATAGAGGGTACAAAGGAATCTTAATGCAAGAGGTTTGGACAGAATTTCTGGACTCGGAAGGATTCGGTAGTTTTTAGCACTGTTCTGTGGTAGTGTATGAACTTGCATGGTTGACTTGAACACTTTTTCTTTACTTTTCAAGATTGCTTGGGAAACCCACCTTGGAAGCTTCAAACCTAGCGGGGGAGGGGGGGAGGGTAGAGGATGGGGCACTGCCTGCTGTTGCATTTAATGAGTATTTGGTAGGTTATACTTTTGACTGTTAACTTCTATGATTCTGCAGAAGCTAAAAGTAGACTTGGATGGGAGAACCTGTTGAATCCTTCAGTCCTTCTCCTTACTAGTGCAGGATTGTTCCTTATAAGACACTTTTTAGCATTTTGTCCAGTTTTAAAAAAAAAAAAACTCCTAAGTGATGGGACTCCACCACTTGAGTTTTCCTCACAGTCTAATAGATTTCAATGCCAGAAAAGTTTTCCTGATATTCAGCCTAAACTGTCCCTCCTTTGACTTACTCTAACCACTACTGGATTAAATATCTCATTCTGGGAAGGTGGTCTGGAAAATCCCTGTCTTGTGTCAAAGACTTGTAGGCTAGAGTGGCATCTGTGAGATCTCCAAGCTCTTTACATTCTGCAACTTTTCCTTTATTCAGACCTCTCTGCTGCTTTGTAATACTGCCCACTCTTCTGCAGTATCTCACTTGGCAACCAGTTGTTGCTGTAGCAGCTTGGATAAATTATAGCAGAGTGGATAAAAATAGATATTTTTTTTATTTAAAAAA
The DNA here is from genome assembly GCF_015237465.2 of Chelonia mydas. Classification (NCBI taxonomy): domain Eukaryota; kingdom Metazoa; phylum Chordata; order Testudines; family Cheloniidae; genus Chelonia; species Chelonia mydas. The sequence continues at coordinate 15,107,207 of NC_051254.2, forward strand.
CTATTTTTATATTTTTTTAAATAAACCTATTTGAAACTAATACCATGTACGTTAAGGCCTAAATTTATTCTAATCTATGATCTACTCGTTCTGAAATCTTGAAAGACATTGTTTCTCGTCACAATCAGTTCATTTCACGAACTACAGTAATACTTCCTTTGTTTAATAAATCCGTTTTAAATGCCACACGTGTTTTGATACTCTTTTATGTATTCAGCACATTTAAAGTAGATTTATTTACTTAATTAACCAACTTTGAAATGCTGTGGTGTTTCTGGCATTCTTAATTGGACTTGAATTCCCATCCAAATAGAGCTTGACACAAAGCATAGGTAAAAATTAATCATCTATTACAGGGGTTGGCAACCTTTTAGAAGTGGTGTGCCGAGTCTTCATTTATTCACTCTAATTTAAGGTTTCGCGTGCCAATACTACATTTTAACGTTTTTTAGAAGGTCTCTTTCTATAAGTCTATATATTATATAACTAAACTATTGTATGCAAACAAGGTTTTCAAAATGTTTAAGAATCTTCATTTAAAATTAAATTAAAATGCTGATCTTACACCGTCGGCCCGCTCGGCCCGCTCAGCCCGCTGCTGGCCTGGGGTTCCGTTCACTTAGGCCGGGAGCGGGCTGAGCGGGTCCTGTGGCTGGGACCCCAGCTGGCAAGGGGCCGGCAGCCAGAACCCCAGACCAACAGCGGACTGAGTGGGGCCGGTGGCCGGGACCCCAGACCGGCAGTGGGCTGAGCGGCTCAGCCCGCTGGCGGTCTGGGGTTCCGTCCGCCGGCTCCTGCCAGCCAGGGTCTCGGCTGCCGGCCCCCCTCAGCCCGCTGCCGGTCTGGGGTCCCGGCCCTGTCCACATAGAGTAGGTACCTAGTTTCTCCCTGGTTTTGGCCCATTCTCTTCCTCTCTCTGCACAGAGATGAGGGTGGGAGTGTGCTGAGAACAGGGCTGGGGGTGAAGGATCAGGCTGGGGGTTGGGGTGCAGGGTCTGGCCAGGAGCTAGAATGAGGGAGGGGGCTCAGGGTTGGGGCAGGAGGTTTAGATGTGGAGTGCTTACCTGGGCAGCTCCCATTTGGTGTGAGGGGTGCAGGTGGGAATGTGTATGTGTTTGTGCATGTGTGCGTGCAGGAGCTCCCGTTTGGGGTGGGGGTGTGGATGTGGGGGTGCAAAAGTCAGGGTGTGGGGGGGCAGGTGTGTGAGGAGGGTGCAGGAGTCAGGGCAGGGGGCTGGGGGTGTGTGAGGAGGGTGTAGGAGTCAGGGCAGGGGGCTGGGGGGGCTAGGTATGTGGGGGGAGCTGGAGTCAGGGCTGGGGTGTGTGGGGGTGAGGGCAGAGGGCTGGGTGTGTGTGTGGGGGGGTGCGGGGGTCAGGGCAGAGGGTTGGGGGTGTGGGCTGGGGTTGTGCGGGTGCTCCCAGCCCCCTGCCCTGTGCAGCTCACGGCAGGGGGCTGGAGGGGATATGCTGATTCCACCCCCATCCCCAAGGTCCCTGGAGCAGAGAGTGGGCTGGGGCTCTGCTTTTCCATCTCCCCCTCCCCCTCTGTAGCAAGGGTCCTCAGCTGATCGGCCACAGGGAGGGAGAGAAGGAGGGGCAGGAACCCAGCAGGCTGGGGGAAGAGGCGTGGGGAGGGGGAAGCTTGCCTGCCCTGCAAGGAGAGAGCGGTGGGCGGAGAAGAGTGGGCCGGGCCAGGCAGGATTTTTAATGGCACGCTGCTGTCCCCGGCAGACTGCAGCGTGCCATTAAAAATGGGCTCACGTGCCGTCGGTTACGGACCCCTGATCTAGTAAATAAAAAAAATGCATTATTCACCATTTTCTAACATAATAAAATGTAAAAATTAAGAATCTGAATAAATTTAAATAAGTTATATGCTTGCTTAAATGGGTAGAGATGTAATATATCTTGCTGGTTTGCAATAAGAAGCACCATGTTTAGTGTAAAGGCTATATTTAGTTGCAATTCCACCATGTTTTTATGATTGAGTCTCATTAATTGATAACTGTTCTTTAGGACAAGAAGTACAAATGCAAAACACAATTAAAATCAATGATTTAAATCAAGGTTTCCTGCTTACTGATTTAATTCATTGTTAAAATTGGTTATTTAAATTGCTTTGATTTAAATCAGTACACCCTGAACTTAGATGGGTTTCAGAGTAGCAGCCGTGTTAGTCTGTATTTGCAAAAAGAAAAGGAGTACTTGTGGCACCTTAGAGACTAACCAATTTATTTGAGCATAAGCTTTCGTGAGCTACAGCTCACTTCATCGGATGCATAAAGTGGAAAGTACAGTGAGGAGATTTTATATATATACACAGACCATGAAAAAATATACATTGTAAGGAGAGTGATCACTTAAGATGAGCTATTACCGGGGGAGGGGAGAGAGAGACCCTTTTTAAGTGATAATCAAGGTGGGCCATTTCCAGCACATTTCCAGGAGTTAACAAGAATGTCTGAGGAACAGTGGCGGGGGGGAGGAATAAACAAGGGGAAATAGTTTCACTTAATATAATGATTCAACCACTCCCAGTCTCTATTCAAGCCTAAGTTAATTGTATCCAATTTGCAAAGTAATTCCAATTCAGCAGTCTCTCATTGGAGTCTGTTTTCAAAGTTTTTTTGTTGAAGGATAGTCACTTTGAGTCAGAAATCGAGTGTCCAGAGAGATTGAAGTGTTCTCCGACTGGTTTATGAATGTTATAATTCTTGACATCTGATTTATGTCCATTTATTCTTTTATGTAGAGACTGTCCAGTTTGCCCAGTGTACATGGCAGAGGGGCATTGTGGCACATGATGGCATATATCACATTGGTAGATGTGCAGGTGAACAAGCCTCTGATAGTGTGGCTGATGTGATTAGGCCCTATGATGGTGTCCCCTGAATAGATATGTGGGCACAGTTGGCAACGGGCTTTGTTGCAAGGATTGGTTCCTGCGTTAGTGGTTCTGTTGTGTGGTGTGAGGTTGCTGGTGAGTGTTTGCTTCAGGTTGTGGGGCTGTCTGTAGGCGAGGACTGGCCTGTCTCCCAAGACTTGTGAGAGTGATGGGTCGTCCTTCAGCATAGGTTGTAGATCCTTGATGTTGCGTTGGAGAGGTTTTAGTTGGGGGCTGAAGGTGACGGCTAGTGGCGTTCTGTTATTTTCTTTGTTGGGCCTGTCCTGTAGTAGGTGACTTCTGGGTACTCTTCTGGCTCTGTCAGTCTGTTTCTTCACTTCAGCAGGTGGGTATTGAGTTGTAAGAATGCTTGATAGAGATCTTGTAAGTGTTTGTCTCTGTCCGAGGGGTTGGAGCAAATGCGGTTGTATCGTAGAGCTTGGCTGTAGACAATGGATCGTGTGGCGTGGTCTGGGTGAAAGCTGGAGGCATGTAGGTAGGAATAGCGATCAGTAGGTTTCCGATATAGGGTGGTGTTTATGTGACCATCGCTTGTTAGCACCGTAGTGTCCAGGAAGTGGATCTCATGTGGATTGGTCCAGGCTGAGGTTGATGGTGGGGTGGAAATTGTTGAAATCATGGTGGAATTCCTCAAGGGCCTCTTTTCCATGGGTCCAGATGATGAAGATGTCATCAATATAGCGCAAGTAGAGTAGGGGCATTAGGGGATGAGAGCTGAGGGAAGCGTTCACTCTCCTTACAATGTATATTTTTTTCATGGTCTGTGTGTATATATAAAATCTCCTCACTGTATTTTCCACTGTATGCATCCGATGAAGTGAGCTGTAGCTCACGAAAGCTTATGCTCAAATAAATTGGTTAGTCTCTAAGGTGCCACAAGTCCTCCTTTTCTTTTCATTTAAACATTAGTAGCTGAGTGCAGCTCTCTTGCTCTCTAATGTTAAGAGATTCTTTTAGAGATAAGGAGTAGCTCTCCATGACACCTGCTGTACTGATGCAAATAATTTTGCTAATATTTACTTCCATTTGGGTAAGTTCATAAAATTTAATTTTGAAGAACTAGAAATCACTTAGACATACATTTTCTCACAACCAGTACTTGGCATTCATATGCGAGTAGTCCAAAGCTCTGTAAAGACAGAACGGATCCTCACAATGGCATGTGAATTAAGTGAGTAAGCATTATAGAGAAACTGAGACAGAAAGGTGAAGTGACTTGCCCAAGGTCACATCAAGTCAATGGCAGAACTGGGAGTAGAATTTACAACTCCTAACTTGCAGTCTGGTGCTCTTTTCTTCTGGGCATGCTCTCTCTCTCTAGGAGAATATTGCCTACAATAGTCTATCTTCTCTTTGAATTCTCCCTCCCAATAAACCACCCACTAGAGTTTATCTCAGGAGTCATTCAACCAGGTTTAAACTCTTTTTTTAAAGGGGGCTACACACCATCTGATGCATAGAACTGTCATTAGATGCTGGAACTTCTAGAAAAAATCAGCACCTTTATTACAGTGGCGATCATGAAAACCTGGTCTCAGGCATATATACCCTAACTCTTACACCGTTCGTTCTTCCTGTTCATGCAGTGGCATAGGTGGGGCATGTTCGTGTTAGCCTTTCTTCCTAAACATCCTCGCACTTCTACCGCAATTGTGAATAATGGCCGAACTGCTAGTGTAGACTGGCTGTTGTCATCTAACCCTTGCTGAGAGAGAGTCTTCTGTAGCATTCCCACCATTGCTACCACTGGCAGAGCTGTATTGGTCCTAGAAACACTGGGAAACTTTCGGTAGTATAGAGAAAGTCTAGTATAGATGAGGCCTTGTTGGCAGTTGCTGCAATAAGAGTAGTAAATCCTTGTGGTGTAAACAAAGCTTGGCTGGGGAGAAGGGCTTGCTGCTGCTTATCCTTTTTAACAGAAGCAATGCCTTACTGTTGAAATCTCACATGGGAGGATCCCATGGGGTGGAGGAGAAGAGAGGGGAGAGAACAACAAGCAGGAGACCTAAAGCCTTGAAATCTCTAAATGGTCTTGATATGCCCTAGAGAGCATCTTTGAATCATTTGCCAAGCTTTGAACTATTGTCAAGGGGAGAAGTTGGAATGGCGACTCAACCTGAACAAAGGCTGTTTGGGAAGAGTACTCTCTCTGCCCTGTTCTACGCCCATCCTGTGTTCTCTGAGTAAACACACATGTAAGCTGCATATGAACATTCTGGCTTCTTCGCTTAAGTATCAGCCTGTTGTGAATTTTTGCCATCTAAAAGTCTGTTTGATTGTAATAGCTGTCTGTGTGTCTGTACTGAGTGGAAACAGGATCCTCTCGCAGCTTGGACTCGCCCTGCCATACTGTGTGAACAATGAATAGTAATAGGCTTGTGGCTGAGTCTAATTGAACGCAGCGGAGGAGGGCATCTCATAATATTTGTCTGAGCATAGAGCCAGGGACGCTAAAGGAGCTGGCTTTAAGTGGCCCATTATGAGCCTGGCTGCAAGGTGATTTGTCTGTCATATGTTATGTTTCAACTTGTTCAGTCAAGATGGACTGGAATCTGGGGTATTGTTACTTGCAGATGAGCTGACCTCAGATTCTCTTCAGCTGAGAGGCAGCCTTTACCCGGAGAAGATGTAGTGCTGCTAAGGAGCACATAACTTCTGGTAAGAGGCTGATCTTGCATTTTCTCGTAGGCTTTAATTCCCTGCAAAATACAACAGCATCAACTCCACACAAAGCAGACGTGGCTTCAGAGGCTCCACTCTGGCTACTTGTGGCCATAGCTATGACCACATGCTGTCTGCAGTGAATGGTATTTGTGTCTATGTTCTATAATTGCAGCACATGTTTGGCTGCAGTTTTATGTAAGACATCAGAGAAGGGCATTTCCGAGAGAAATTGGGCTGGCAAAAAGGAAATATGCACCTGTGAGACAAGATGATACAGATTATGTGGAATCTTCATTCTTTTTGGCAAATCTCCTTTGACTGCAGTGTGCATCAGTTTGCATGGTAATGTACCTTGGTGCCTGTTGCTATAAGATTCCTTGATGCCAGCTATCATTAAGGTTCCTTAGCTGGTTTAACAGGTCGTTGTGGGCTGGATTGTGAATGCTACCTCTCTTGGCATAAGCATGTATAAGCAGCATGTGTTGGATGCAATTAATCATTCCTAAACTTTGTTAAAGGACATGAGCAGCTGTATTTACCTATCCTTTGAAAAGAACCCCCCTCTTTCCTTTGCCTTCTTGCCTTTGTTTACTGTGAGTATTTGTCTGTGCTGCCTTGTTGGCACATGGAAGTCTCCTTTGCTCATACTTGTAAAACCAGTTACTTTGAACTAGTTACTTGAAGTTTCTGTGTGGGTTTTCCTGGTTTCACAGGCCCAGGATATTGATTGCCAGAGACACACCCTTTCCCATTTTTACTTTTCCTGTCTGGCTAAGGCCAAAGTTGCTGCATATGGGTGTGATACTCTTTCCTTGCATAGCACAACAGATTGTCGCTTCTAGAGCCGCGGCTCACTTCTTAGCGTATGCGCAATGTGCCTCAGGTGGCATGTGACCAGGACTCATCACCAGATTTGGTCCGATGGTTGGATCATTTGCTTCCCTGTCTTGGGCCAGGGAGTGCAAGGTGAACGCTGATCCATGGAGAGAGCTGTGTACAGATGTTTTACTCGTCTCTGAGAATTGTATCAAGCAAACCTGGTGAAAGGGTTTGTTACATGGGCTCTAATCTTAGATTTATTTGGTGTAGGTTTTCAGATCATCTTGCAGAGACTTTGGTTTTTAAATGTGTTCCTGCTTTTTGGCTATGCTCCTCTCCCCTTTTATTTTGATATTCCCTGCTGTCAAGGTTTCTGTGTCAGACAGCTAGGCATCATTTCTTCATACCTGCTAGTACTCTGATGGCTTTCATTTCCACCCCAATCATGCAAATATACCAAGCACCTCAGGTTTACTCTCCCTTCTCTGTCAGTGGGGAATGGATAGGGAAGAACGCATGCAGGAATGACAATTGGAAAGCTGTATCCTGTGTAGTTGTAGCTGTGTTGGTCGCAGGATGTTAGAGAGACAAGATGTGTCAGGTAAACCTTCCTGATCCCCCGCATCTCGTTCGTCCTAAGGGGATACCCCGTGGCGAAGGTACCCCTCAACAAGGCAGACAAGATCGTCCGGCAGCTGGTGAAGAAGTCACTGTTCCTTCCCCAGAGAGCCAGCAACGAGCTGGTTTATATCGCCCACAGGCATGGCGGTGCCAGTGTCCCCCGCATGGGTGACCTGTGTGACATCGCGGTGATCACCCACGCCTTCCGCCTGCTGACATGTCCCGACGCCATGGTAAGGAACATCGCAGCAAACGCCCTCCATGACGCAACAAAGAAGGGGATCGGCAGAGCCCCCTCCAACCAAGACACCACCAGCTTCCTGAGCGGTTCCCTGGATGGCGAATTCGGACGGGACGGGCGTGACATCGCTTCACTGTGGTCCTGCGCTCGCAATGCCACGCGTCGCCTGGGGAAGCGCATCGGCTGCCACTGGGAGTGGTGCGAGGAGCGCCAGGAGCTGGGAGTCCTGGTGCCGCGGATCAGGTCTGAGGACAACACCATCGTCACCCTGAGCGCCAGGGGCATGCTGGAGAGGACCCTGAAGGCAGCCATCCACTCGCTGTACATGGAAGCCCTGAAGCGTAAACCGGACCAGGGTAAAGCCTTCGAATTGACCAGCAAGTGGGATGCCAGCAACCACTTCCTCGCTGGAGGCGGCTGCACCCGTTTCGCCGACTGGCGGTTCATCCACCGCGCCCGGCTCAACTGCGTCCCGCTCAACGGAGCCGTCCACCATGGGAACCGAGACGAGCATTGCAGGAAGTGCGGTTACTCCAATGAGACCCTGCCCCACGTCCTGTGCAGCTACAAGCCCCACTACAGAGCCTGGCAGCTGCGCCACAGCGCCATCCAGAACCGCCTAGTGAAAGCCATTGCACAGCGCCTGGGGGAGGTCGCCGTGAACTGCGCCATCCCTGGTACTGACAGCCAGTTGAGACCTGACGTGGTAGTCACTGACGAGGCCCAGAAAAAGATCATCCTTGTCGACATCACGGTCTCGTTCGAGATCAGGACCCCGGCCTTCCGCGAAGCCCGAGCTCGTAAGCTGGAAAAACACGCCCCTCTGGCCGATACCCTGAGAGCGAAGGGCTACAAGGTGCAGATGGATGCCCTGATCGTCTGAGCCCCGGGTGCTTGGGACCCCTGCAACGAGCGTGTGCTGCGGACCCATGGGATCAGTCGACGCTACGCACGGCTCATGCGGCGCCTCACGGTCTCGGACACCATCTGATGGTCCAGGGACATCTACATCGAACACATCACCGGCCACCGACAGTACCAGGAGGTGTGAGCCGGTATGACATCGTGCATCAACTATGGGAAAGGGACTGAGAGACTTTTTTCCATTGGATCATATGAACTGGAACCATAAACTCACTGAACATTAAATCCCACCAAATGAGGGTAGATCCATCCCCATCATTGTATCCACTCATTATACTCCACACCTGAACATAGCCATTGTATGGACAACATACCCCCATATCTCAATGTCTGTACTTTGACCGGTTAAACTTTTACCCCCAATCGGGGAGATTGCAGATTATGTATTCCTTAAGCCACCCGTTCCTAAACCGAATTTCGCACGCCTTGATAATCTGTACCTTATTCCCTGATAACCAGAAACTTCTATGCTTGAACTCTGTACCGTTTTCTTTTTACTTCAACATTATCTTAATAAAATTATTAAATCTGTTCTTTTATTGGATCAACTTCCTGTTGGGGTGAGATGAGCTTTTGAGCCACACAGCTCTTCTTCAGGCCTGGGAAAGGTGCTCCCAGTATCACAGCAAAATGCAAGGTGAAACAGATTGTTTTGCATAAGTAGTTAGCTCATATTGTAAGGGATCATTCAAGGAAAGCTGATGATTAGGTGGTACCTGCTAATATCTCTAGATACTGGGGCAGCGAGGAGATCATGGTGGGTTCCTTTCCTTTCGTTTGTGAACCTGAAAATGTACTGTGTGTTTGATTAGAGATGTTGCAGGTTGAGCTCTGGGATTGTTCTGGGGGTAATTGCTATAACCCTGACTTTCAGAAGTGCTGAGCATCCATAACTCCACTGAAGTCAGTAGGAAGGAGGTGCAGGTGCTTGGCATCTCTGAAAATCAGATCCGATATTGCTGTAATAGTAATGATGCGCTGAGTTATTCATGGACTATCTGAGCCTGCTCTAAGCTCCTGTCAGGACTTACTGCTACAACTGCCTGATCCATCCCTTTGCTCCCTCCTTCCTTAACCAGCCTAAATGGTGCTCCACCCAAACCAACCTTCTACATGCTAGTGATACTGAAGTATCCTAGCCCCTAGTGGCAAGTGTAGGTGCAAACCCAGGACTGTACATTGGGATTACACCTTGATATCTGACATGCAGAAAAGACAGAGCTGTTCGCTCACCAGAACTTGCTGATTTTGTCAGTGTTGTACTTTTGGTTTGCTCTTTAAATTTACACTTCTGCTGGCCTTGCTGGGAGGTGTAATAAAACCCTGCAGGAATGAGTGGCTGATTTATGGCCTTTGGTTGATTACCTCATAACTGGCAGGAATGCAGAGATGGATTCCCACTTATTTGTATAGAAGTGGGGTAATAGAAGCACCAAGATGCTGCAAAGGCTTTCTCTATTCTGCTCCTTCTCAGATCATTGTGGGTGGATAGTGCTTTAAATTACCTGTCCAGTCCAGTGATTTGAGTCAAATGTCCCAGGCCCCATGTAGGCTGGGGCACAGATATAAAGAATAACTCTCCTTCCTGGCAAGTTCTGACACTCATTTTAAACGCTCTGGAAACAATCTCACTATACATTTCCAACTTGCTCCACATATGTACACACCCCTTCCTTGGGAAAAATCCACACCCTAGGTCTGAATCTTCAGGTTCTACCCATTTGCTATACTCCTGTCTGTCCTGGAGAGTGACATAAGGTGCTACCTTTGCTGCACTGGCTGAATACTAGAATCCATATCCTGCTGTCCCAGGTGGTGTTGCTGGTATGCTAGGGCAGGGCTTTTTATTTCTGCATTAGGTGCTCTGAGTGGATCATAAAATGTTGAAGTGGTAGAATTTACAAGGTACAGAGCACTATACTTTCTTGTAGCACTGCACTGAGGCACAGGTGTACTATTCTCTCCCCCTTCCCCCTTAGTAGAGGATTAAGCTTGATGATTTACAGAAGCAGGCTAATAATTAACCTAACTACATTCCAGGCAACACCAGCTCCTTATGCTATACCCATAATGCCAGCCTAAGATGTTTACTTTCCCCTCCTCAGCTCAGCAGCCATAGGGTTATCTGGGGTAAAAACTGATACTAGTCTATGCTGCCACCAACTCTGGAAGTTAGGTGGCTTTTTGAGCTGGTTTCTTTAAACATTTATCTGACTGCTGTGGTATCCTTTTGCATTCTGTCACTTGTCATCTTTCTTGGACAAGGCCGGGTGAAGAGATTTTTAAAAAGTGGCAAAGTGTAAACTGCATTGTTTGTTTTTAAAAGCCACAGGGATTCTAGAATTGAGTAGCATGAAAAAGGGATTATGCAAACCAAATCCTACTATCTGGGATAGTGTGCTGCAGTGGTGTTGAGTTTTAGTCCCTGTTAACTCCCCATATAGCTGTGCTGTCTCATCCAGGCCTGATGAATTCCGTGTTACTTGCTGAAACAAAATAAAGGACCCAATTCTGATTGGGGTTTTGTTTTTTTTTTTTCACTCTAAAATCCCACTTGTTTAAACATGATTTTGCTTTTTTACTAGGTTTCTGGTGCCAGGTGGTTAAAGAGGGAAAATGAGAAGATTTTTGAGACACGGACATGATCCTGTAAGAGAGAGGCTCAAGCGTGACCTTTTCCAGTTTAACAAGGTATGGTGGGCTCTTCAAATGAGCTTTAAGGGAAACAAGCATGAAAGAGCAAATCTGTCCATAGTCACTGAAGAGAAAGGAGGGAAGGTTCATTCAGGTATGTATGGAAAATCTAGATACAACAGAGGTGGATTGCCTTCGTATTTGGTAAATCAAAGCTGGGGTTTTTTTTGTTTGTTTGTGTGTTTTTTTTTTGTTTTTTTTTTTGCAATCTGATGCAAACATGTTTGTACGTGTGCAGGTCTTAAGCTCTCAGGCCATTCCTGGGCTTTGAGATACCACATTCTTGGTTTTAGGTCTGTGTCCATGAGAAAACAGGTTACTAGCATTTTCTCTTTGAGGGAGTGAGGAGATTATTTCAGTGTGACCATAGTCTTGCTGTGACTAATACATAGGACTTTCACAGTGTTTTGAGTCTTTAAAGTGCTATACACGTTCTCACAACACATCTATGAAGGAAGTAAATATTATTCCCATTGTACCAACGGTGTCACCTGGGAAAGGACTGAGACGGAGAAGCTGTGACTTGGCTGACACCACTGAAGGAGTCTCTGTCAGAGCCACGATTAGATTTTAGGTGTCCTGTTCTCAGGCCATACTTCAATTGGTTAATGCAGAAGTGAGTACATGGGATTCAAATAGGGGAGGCTATATAGGCAGCTCTTGTGGCAAATGTGACTGCGCTGTTGTCCTGCCAGTTCAGAAGCTGCACATCCAGGTTTTTGTCGAGGTTCCATTCTCTGCAAACAGGGAACATCCCTCTCTGAGCACTGGTATCCACCCAGCACTTGGAGAGTTCTGTTTAGTTAGGGAACCTTGTCTGTCTGTTTGTAAAATGCCAAGAATACCTTCACAGCTATATCTTTCTCTGCTTTATGTGATGCTTTCTGACTTTAGTGGTGGTATTTGATTTAGTCCTACAAAGGAAAATGTGATATTTACAAGATGGTGACTTTCTGTCTAAGACACTACTTTTTAGTAATTTATTATTTGTAGTTAGTCACAGTATTTAAGCAAAAATGACCCCTTATACACTCTTCTTTGTTAGCAAGGGATTGATTGGAAACACTTACTGCTAGGAGAATCTACAGTTTGCTTTTCTAGCAAGGAATCCTTTGTCATTTTTTACACTTTTTTCCCAGCAAAGATATGGCTATAAATCTTGTTGTCTTCCATTATTACCGGTAGAGCGATAATAGAAAGGGTTTCAGAGAAGCAAACTTTAGATATAATGGAGACCTCCATAAGACTGGCAGGTCCTAAAAAGTCAGACTTAGGGTTTGGCATGTCAGAGGTTATGACTTTGAGAAGCCAAGAGGTTAATGTTTTCTATTGCTCGTGAATGGTCCTTGTTAAACATGAAGGTCAAGCTTCATGAACACTTAAGTTTCTGTTCTTTAGCACTTTCATGAATTTATTCTTCAAAAGTCCTCAAATATAATGCCGGATAAGAACTTGTCTGGGAAGGGACTAGTAACAGCTCAGATTCTTTATCTAATTTCAGTTGAGAGTCTACAGTATCTAATCAGTGCAGTCAGGTTGTATCTCTTATGTCTGTTAATCATATTTGTTAAGTACTACTACACGTATTGCTTTTGAGGGATAATACTATATAACATAAAATCTGGTCACAGAACAGACACAAGGTATTCCCACCATAATTCTCTTATTGCACATTCTTGTATAAAGGTTAAATGTGAATCCATTTTGTACATATAAATTCATAGTGCTACTTATATGAGTGGGATATGCTGATGCATTAACTACAAGTAAGGCTACGTCTACACGGCAGTTGGGAGGGTGCTTCCCAATGCAGGTAGACAGACATTCACTAGCTCTGCCGCAGCTAACATGCTAAAAATAGTAGTGTCACTTCGGTGGCATGAGCTAGCTGCCAGAGTACAATCCTGCCCAACCCCCTGAGGATGTACTTGCATGGCTAGCCCATGCTGCTGCAGCCACATTGCTGTCTTTAGTGCACTAACTTGAGCGGAGCCAGTGCATGTCTGTTTACCAGTGCTGGGAAGCACCTACCCCAGCTGCTGTGTAGACCTGCTTTCAGGGCCAGATTAATCTTTTGTAGGCCCAGCGCCAAACATATCTGTGGGCCCCCATGGAGGCAATGGAGCATGGCACACAGAGGTCAGTCCCCAGAGCGAGTGGCCAGCCAGGGGCATGGAATGGCAAGGGCGGCCCCGCTCCGCTCAGCCCAGTGCGAGCGCAGTATTTACAAACCAGAAGTTGCCAGACGCACAGTGGCCCGCCTGGCCCTGTGCTGCCAGCATGCCCCTTCCCTTTGAGGACTGGCCCATGCCGCACCACACAGCCCCCCTGCCCAACGTGAACACCACCCCAACTCCCTAAGGCCACAGTCCCCCCGGACACCCCCCAAGACTCACTCCCCCGCACCTTGCCTCCCGGCTGCACTCACCGGCCCTACTGGGACCTGAATCTGCCCGGCAGAGCCGGCAGCACAGCCAGGGCTGGTCCCAGGGCAGGGAATTACTCCAGCCCCTCGGGAGGGGTGGGATCAGTCAGGCCAGGGTCTGTCCCGGCCGGGCTCCCTCAGGACCCACTTGCCTGGAGGGCCTCAGCCAAGTCGTCCCGTCCCGTCCCCACCCTGGGTCTCCCCTGCCCCCACGATTGGCCAGGCTTCTGCATCAGTCCCAGGCAGCTCAGCTCCGGGGAGACAGGCGGGGCCCCACAGATGGTGGGAAGTAGAGACTGTCCGGAGCTGGAGGTGCACTGGGGTCTGGTCAGGGGGCAGAGAGGAGCCAGTGGGTGGGTCCAGGGGGTGGAGAGGAGCCCTCTGCCAGACGGGGGGCAGGCCAAGCGGAGCAAGTGGTGGGTGGGGGGTAGCCAGCAGGCTGATGGGGTCTAGGGGCACAGTGCTAGTGGAGCAGGCCGGGGCCCCTTCTGAGCATGGGTGCAGCTCCATGGCGCCATTGGCACCATTGTAAACCCAGTACTGCCTGCTCTAACAGATTTGTACTACAAAAATAAACAGGAGCACTCCAGTGAATAAAGAGAAGGGGACAGTTTCTTCTCTTGAGGCTGAGATGTATCCTCCTCCTTCACCCCGATACAGAGCTTGTCATTCTATCAGTATGGGCACAAGCTAGTCCTCAGTTTGTCTAACTTCTTTCCATGCTGGGATGTATGTGCAGTACGTCAAAAGTCGAGTAGTGTAGATACTGACTGATTAGTGTAAGGGAGAAAATTGAATGGGTAGTAGACAGAATCTTGGTGACAAAAATATAATGCCCTAATAACCTGGGGCACTGTCTGTTCCTATTTTGCTGACATTAGTGTATCAATTAGCCTAAATTTTTGATGGGAGATCACAAATTTCTGGGATTTTTCCTTGTACAGCATTTAATTGTTGGACTGTCTCAGAATCCTATGATGCAGAAACCAGGCAAATAGACATGGTCTCAGAAAGCATGATCTTGACATTTCCTCAAATGATGCTTCCTTTTCAATGCTTATGGGATCTCCACACCTACAGTGTTGTGGTCCTCCAATTAAAATAGAGCTGTATATTCTGGGATGCTTTCTTCCCCTAAAATCTGTCTTGTGTAGCCAGTCATCCTTTGAATCCTCCCAGCTAGACTGCTCCGAGAGCCCTGTTTCATTTAGTGGGATTATTGGACTGTGGCTTTGTGTATTGGTCAGTATGAATGATTACAGCTATGGAGAAGGATTTTTTTTTTTTTTTTTAAACATTAGCTTTGGCTCCTTCTCCATCCCAGTTTAGCTGTATCTCCTGAGGGTTGTTTCTCATTTTAGACCTGTATCTAACACCATCAAAACACAGACCTGGCTGCTTCTTGCTCTTTATTCAATATTAGATGTAAAATTCAGTAGTTCTGATGTTGGTAATTAGCAGTAAATCACTATAGCCACATACTCAAGTAATGAATTGGCTATGAGGGTGTAATCCCATTGAAATCAGTGGAGTTGCATCTTCTTATACCAGCAATGAATGGGGCTACTTTAAGGACATGCCTCCTGCCTAACTTGATGTAATTGTTCAATTGGGATTTTAAGCATTTTAAAGGCTTATAAGAAAAGGAGTACTTGTGGCACCTTAGAGACTAACCAGTTTATTTGAGCATGAGCTTTCGTGAGCTACAGCTCACTTCATCGGATGCATCCGATGAAGTGAGCTGTAGCTCACGAAAGCTCATGCTCAAATAAATTGGTTAGTCTCTAAGGTGCCACAAGTACTCCTTTTCTTTTTGCGAATACAGACTAACACGGCTATTACTCTGAAACCTGTCATTATTAAAGGCTTATGTCTCCCAGCTTGGTTCTGTCATCTCCTCCCTCTTCTGTCTGCACTCCAGAGTTTACCTGTTGTCAGAAATGGGACAATCCAGACAATTTTGACAGACTGACCTGTGCAGCCAGGCCAGCTTTCCAGCCTCTCTTCTATTAAACTCTTGTAACAACATGTGCTCTTTAAATAATTGTCTTTCCACATTCTGTGTGGATGACTTGGCTTTGCATACCTCTCTCTGTATGACCAAGAACTACCCTTACTTGTATATACCTGTTGCAAGAATCTGTTTTTAGCTCAATAGGTAGCACAGAGTGAAAGGTTTGTGTACTTGACAATCTACTTTTTTAAAAAAAAGTTCATCCTGCTTTTAGCATAATATCTGATACCTTTGGCTCAGTCCCAATCCTGCACGACAAAGCATGTTTAGACTGGCATTGTCTGATTAGATGATAGGTAACACATAGGTGAACCAGCCTGTCCTGCAGCTGAGTTGCCAAACTGGGTTATAGTAGAAAAGATATTACTTCATCCGCCTTTTCTTATGAAATTGGAAGCATTCCATGTCATTTATGGCAGAGATGTGCTCTGCATTTTTTCCTTCTCTTTAACCCTCTTGCTAACTGGTGTGATGGATGGTTGATTTTAACTCACTAAATAAGGAACTATGTCAAACAGATTTAACACGCACTGGCCTCATTGTTGTCTTCAAAGGGAGTATTTAACAAAGATGCAGTTCCTTTATTTTGCATTGTCATAAAACGTTTGAATAGGAATGCAGGGGAGGGAAAGGAGGAGGAACAGCTATGAGCCCAATCCATTCAACTTCAGTTTGGGTTGAGTCAGCTGTTAGCTATATTTGCTGCAAGAAAGTAATGGGCAAAAGTGAAACACCTCTGTTCACAAATGCTGCTGACACCAGGCTTCCTCTTGCCCTGAACTTGAAACTAGTTTTTGCAGTTTAAGGAGAATGAAAATGAAACCTCCTAGCTCACCTAAAAGAAACAAAAAGGTCCTTTCTGAGAAGGGGATAACATTGCTGTCACACCAGTACTTTATATGCACCAGTAAAAGGCTCTATTGTACTCTCATCCTCCCTTCCCCCACTAGAGGTTCACCTGCTGAACAGGTTAAAGTACAGGCTGCTTTCATCAGCCAGACATGAATGAGGGAAAACAGGGACAGCCAAACAGCTGCTGCTTTAGTTCTGGCTTCACTGTACTATTTGCAAGGAGAAAGAAATCCGCAGAGAGATCTTGGTTAATCAGTGGAGAGAGAAATCTGTATGCAAAGTCACAGTGCCAAAGCTGAACACAGCAACAAACCTGCCACAATGTCCTTCCTGCCCTCTTGCCTACAGTAGAAACAACAAACAAACCTGGAAATGCACACCCCACACCAGTCATCAATGATGCATATTCAAATAACTTCATTTTATCCATTTTCCCCTCCTTTGTTTGTACATGGTCACACTTAAATTGCAGATGCCTTATCTTGTGTTTGTAAAGCAACAGGCACACCTGCAGTGCTGTTAAAATAAACCCATTCAACTGCAGCTAACTGTTTTGCACTTGTTGTGGGCAGGATATTCCTGTATCCTTGACATGCATTGGGACAGGGGTAGGCAACCTATGGCACGCATGCCAAAGGCGGCACACGAGCTGATTTTCAGTGGCACTCACGCTGCCTGGGTCCTGGCCACTTGTCCGGGGGGCTCTGCATTTTAATTTAATTTTAAATGAATCTTCTTAAACATTTTAAAAACCTTATTTACTTTACATACAACAATAGTTTAGTTATATATTCTAGACTTATAGAAAGAGACCTTCTAAAAACATTAAAATGTATTACTGGCACGCAGAACCTTAAATCAGAGTGAATAAATGAAGACTCGGCACACCACTTCTCACCCTTGCATTAAGATTTTTGTATTTGCAGCTGGGGGAGAGGAAGACACATGAACTGCATTTCCACTTTTTATAATCGGTGGCAAGCAAGTGTCTATCTTCCATGCATTTCTTTGCCCTTGGGCCTTGAGCTCCATTAAGTGGACCATATTTAGAAACTGAACAGCAGAATGTGCTGATAGAATCCTCATAGTTTTATTTCTTGGATCAGGAAAATTTGGGAACAAAGACAACAAAGCTTGTCACTGCTGTTTAGATGAACAGCATCTAAATGGTCTTCTTGACAACCTCTTTTACAGCACAAAAATTACTTGTGTTGTATGTAGCACAGATGGAAAAGAGGTGAATTGATTTTAGAGGTCATGGAATCCAGAACGGGATAGCTGTATCTTTTATTGCGAGGTTGAAATGAACCCATGTGATAGACTTTCATTCTAGACAAGGTGTAGATGTCAGTTTTACCAACAGTTGGAATCATTTCTATGCCTGGTGCCAGCTTATGCTTATCCTAAAGTTACAGAAATCCAGGGAAAAAGCATTTGTGGTACTTAGTGCTGTTTTAATATGGTAGAATACCACTGAGATGAATCAGCTTGCCTTCTACCTCCGTAAATGTGGGTTCAAGTGTGACCTATATCAGTTGTAGCATAAACATTATTAGCTTAGATTTGTGGTTGAATGTTACTGCACTCAAGATTTCCACTGAAGACACCTTCACCGTAGGTGGTGGTAAATGAAATAATTGTCTCTCTTGAATCACATGTGAGCAAACCTTACTTAAAAATAAAACACACACAGTCCTGTTACTGAACGGAATCAGTAAACTGAGACTACACTATGGGGGGATATCGATCTAAGTTATGCAACTGCAGCTACATGAATAACGTAGCTGAAGTCAGCGTACTTAGATCTACCTACTGTCGAGTCCGCACTACGCAGTGTCGACTGGAGACGCTCTCCCATCCAATCCCCTTGCACTTCTCGTTCAGGTGGAGTACAGAAGTCGACAGGAGAGCGATCTGCGGTGGATTTAGCAGGTCTTCACTAGACCCGCTAAATTGACTGCCAATGCATCGATCGCCACATGTCAAACCCTGGTTCGTGTAGACAAGACCTTAGTAATTGGGGAAAATGGGAGAGTATTGTATATTGTTTCAAGGTATGGGTTTAAATGAAATCTTAGGAAATATCACAGCCCTGAGATGCCACATTTCAAGTGATAAGGATTCAAACTATCTTAAGCAGAAAGGAGTATTTGTCCTCAGATAATACTGACCACCTATGTAGCACACTGTACTGTAAGCTACTTTATATACAGAATCAGTCCACTTTAGGGTGGAGCAATGTTTCCTTTCTTTCCTACTGGTATTGGATTAACCAAATCAGGTAATTGAGGGTTGGTAGAAAGTGTTGCAGGGACTCGCATCTGTGGTCCTTTTATTCCAGATTTATTTTCCATGGTCACTCTATGAAGCTAGTCCTGTAACTGGCTAAGGCCTTCACTGCCAAACTTGCTCCTTGTGCTCGTGTGCTGTTGCCCACATTCCTCTCAGAAGGACATGTTTGCATTCCAGACCATTTGCCACCTAATCTTCACTAGTTTTTTAAAAAAAGAAAAAAAAAAACCTTGAAATGTTTTTCCCCTTTCCTATGGCTTGTGGTACCTTTTTTGAACTCTTGGTCACATCACAGAGGAAACTGACTGTACACAGAATAAACAAATGAGAGAGTGGAAGAGCTCTTCAGTTTGAGATGATGCTTCTAACACCGGCCCCATCTACTAGAAAAGGTTTGTGTGTATACTATTACCAGCGAGAATGCTAAAGGAAATGCAGTTTATACCAGCAAGTATAAGTATAAGCTTTTGCTGGTATAAATTACGTCTTTTCCCTGCCCTCAGAAAGGACCTTTTTGCCAGTATAACTGCATGTTCACTAGATCTTTTACCAGCACAGTTATATCTGTTAGGGGTGAGATTCTCCCTCCCTCTCTTCCCCCCAATCCTAACTGATGTAGCTGTACTGGCATAACTTCTAAATGTGGGACTAAGGGCTTGGCTACACTTGCGAGTTAGAGTGCATTAAAGGAGCTCCGGGTGCACTAGCTCACTACCTGTCCACACTGGCAAGGCACGTAGAGCGCTGTGACTCCGTGGCTAGAGCACTCCTGGCACTCCACCTCAGCGAGTGGAATAACGTTTTGTGCGCCCCTGCTGGAGCGGCGCCAGGGTGGACACGCTGGTCTGTTAGTGCGCTCTGATCAGCCTCCAGAAATGTCCCACAATGCCTGTTCTAGCCACTCTGGTCATCTCTTTGAACTCTACTGCCCTGCCCTCAGGTGACCAACCGTCAGACTCACCCTTTAAATTTTCTGGGAATTTTGAAAATCCCCTTCCTGTTTGCTCAGCAAGGCTTGGAGTGCTCTCCGTGAATCTTTCCAGGTGACCATGCCTCCATGCGCCAGGCGATCCCCAGCATGGAGCAATGGCGAGGTGCTGGATCTCATCAGTGTTTGTGGGGAGGAAGCAGTCCAGTCCCAGCTGCGCTCCAGCCGTAGGAATTACGATACCTTCGGGCAGATATCAAGGGATATGATGGAAAGGGGCCATGACCGGGACACACTCTAGTGCAGGGTTAAAGTGAAGGAACTGCGGAATGTCTACCGCAAAGCCCACAAGGCAAACAGCGCTCCGGTGCTGCCCCTGTGACCAGCCGTTTCTACAAAGATCTGGACGCGATACTTGGGGACGACCCCACCTCCACTCAAAGTACCACCATGGGCACTTTAGAGCCCAGTTCAACAAGGCAGGAGGAAGAGGAGCAAAGTGAGAGCAAGGGTGCTGAGGTGGAGGAAGACACCCCAGAATCCCTAGATGCATGCAGCCAGGAGCTGCTCTCAAGCCAGGAGGAAGGTAGCCAGTTGCAGTGGCCGGTGCTGGGGGAAGGACAAACACCAGATGAGGTTCCGGTAAGCAGCTTTTATTTTGGGAAGGAAGTTATTCGGTGCGGGCTCTTGGGGCGAGGAGGGTTAGGGCTGCATGCATGCCTAGATGCAGAATAGGGAGTTGATGTGCTCTCACATCATGGTAATCTGCCTCAGTGATCTCTTCAAAGGTCTCATCCAGAACTTGGGCAATGCGCTTGTGCAGGTTTCTTGGGAGAGCCACTGTGGTCCTTGTCCCAGTAAGGCTAAATTGTCTGCGCCACTGTGCTGTGAGGGGCGGGGGGACCATTGCTGCACACAGAAAAGCTGCATATGGGCCAGGGCGGAAGTTGCATTGCAGTAGAAGACCCTCCCTTGCTTCCCAGGTCACCCTCAGCAGCAAGATATCTTCCAGGATAAACTCCTGTGGAAAATGTGGGGACAGCGTTCAGTATAGAGGCCCCCTGCTGCTGTTGGCTCTCCCCAAGGCACAGAAACCCAGAGGACAGTACAGCCATGAAACAATCAGTCACGTTTGACCCTGTGCTTATTCACCATTTTGGGGCTCCTGTGGGTTATGTGCACTCGCTTTGGGACGGGCAAATTTATGCTATTGTGTAGACTGTGCTTGCCCTTAAGTACGAGGGAATCATTGCTCTGTCTGGTGTGAACAATGCTGCCTCTGTTAAGTGTTGCATTTTGCCTTTACAGATGCAACGTTGAGATCTCAGCCGTGCATGTTATCACCGGCCGAAGGACTCCAAAAAATCAGAAAGAGGCCACGTAGAAGCAAGGAAGACGTGTTGCATGAAGTAATGCAGCATTCAAGTAATGAAAATCAACAAGTGCAGGAGTGGCAGGATAGTGAAAGGAGGATCCACCAGCCGAATGAGGAGCGCCGGCACAAAAGCTACGACCCTTACCCACTGCACTCAACCCCTATCACCGTGTAGTATAGACATCCTGAAGTGCAGCACTCCTTGCGCAGCACTCCAGACGGGAACACTGAGTATGATAACAGGACATACGCAAATCTGTGATTGTACCGTTCCCCACCCCCACCCCTTGCCCTTTCTGTTTCCCAAGCAGTTGTGTTTCTTTTCAATAAATGGATTTTTTGGCTTTGAAAACATTCTTTATTTTTGCATAAAGTAAAAGATACCTTAGCCCAGGAAAGAAACAGGCACCGCAAGTCAGCACAGTGCAAACAGATTCCTACTAACATTGGAACCACTGCACTTAACTCCCATGCAGGGCTCCAGACATTACTGGAGGCTTTCAGCCTCAAATTGCTCCCTCAAGGCGTCCCTAATCCTTGCAGCCCCATGCTGGGACCCTCTAATAGCCCTGCTCTCTGGCTATTCAAATTCAGCCTCCAGGTGTTGAACCTCCGAGTTCCATGCCTGAGCGAATCGTTCACCCTTCCCTTCACAAATGTTTTGGAGGGTACAGCACACGGATATAACCACGGGGAAGTGGTCATCGGCTAGGTCCAGCTTCCCACACAGAGTGCCAGCGGCCCTTTAAACGGCCAAAAGCACACTCCACAGTCATTCTGCGCTGGCTCAGCCTGTTATTGAACCGCTCCTTGCGGCTGTCAAGGCTCCCTGTGTAGGGTTTCATTAGCCATGGCATTAAAGGGTGGGCGGGTCTCCAAGGATCACAGTGGGCATTTCGACTTCCTGTACGGTGATCATCTGGTCTGGGGAAAAAAGTCCAGGCTTGCAGCTTCCTGAATAGGCCAGTGTTCTGAAAGATGCGTACGTCATGACCTTTCCGGGCCAGCCTGTGTTAATGTCAGTGAAACTCCCACGGTGATCCACAAGCGGCTGGAGAACCATAGAAAAATATCCCTTCTGATTAATGTACTCAGAGGCTAGGTGGGCTGGTGCCGAAATTGGAATATGTATGCCATGTATCGCCCCTCTGCAGTTAAGGAAGCCCATTTGTGCAAAGCCATCCACAACGTCATGCATGTTACCCAGAGTCACGATTGTTCTGAGCAGGATGCGATTAATGGCCCTGCAAACTTGCATCAACACGATTCCAATGGTTGACTTTCCCACTCCAAACTGGTTAGCCACCGATCGGTAGCTGTGTGGAGTTGCTAGCTTCCAAACTGCAATAGCCACCTGCTTCTCCACCGTCAGGGCAGCTCTCAATCTTGTGTCCTTGCGCTGCAGGGTGGGGGCGAACTCCTCACACAGTCCCATGAAAGTGGCTTTTCTCATCCGAAAGTTCTGCAGCCACTCCTATTCATCCCAGACTTGCATGATGATGTGATCCCACCACTCAGTGCTTGTTTCCCAAGCCCAAAAGCGGCGTTCCATGGTGGTGAGCACATCCGTGAATGCCACAGGCAAACTCATGTCATATGCATTACTTGAGTCAATATCCTCGTTGGAGCCCTCACTGTCACTTTGGATCATAAGGAATAATTCGACTGCCAAACGTGACATGCTGGCGAGACTCGTCGGCATACTCCTCAGCAGTTCAGGTTCCATTCCCGCAGACCGAAAGGGAAGACAACAAAAAACATTGAAAGATGGCGCCAAATGTGGATGGAAGCACAGGGATTGCTGGGATGCGAACCGATGCATCACGGGGCATTGGGACAGGACCCAGAACGCCCCCCTGCCCCCTTCCCACAAGCCACAGCGACAGAATGGGAAGAGGTGCTCTGTGGGATAGCTGCCCATAATGCACCGCTCCCAATGCCACTGCAAATGTGGCCACGCCAGTGCGCTTGCAGCTGTCAGTGTGGACAGACTGCAGCGCTTTCCCTACTGTGCTCTCCGAAGGTGGGTTTAACGCCCAGCGCTCTACACCTGCAAGTGTAGCCATGCCCTAGGTAAAGGGGCACTCCATTTGTTCTCTGACTTGTCCTGTGGTCTGTTTAGAAATGACATCCCCTCTGGAAGCCCACAACCTACAGCTCTCTTCCGATCTAATTGTAGTTACTATCTTAAGACCACATAATGTTCAGATATCCAGGGTTTGGGCCAATTGTACACTGGCATTTCTGAAGACTAGAATCTGAGCTGTTTTCAAATTGCAGTAGTGCCATAGTTGCTGACTGCAATTTTAAGGAACTGTTTACTTTGTAAACACTTTACATAGGTGTTTATATTCAGTAAACTTTTTACGTTCCTAGATAGATCCAAACTGTGTGTTTTGGTGTAAGAATGTATTTATGGCAGTCACTAAAACCAAACAAGCTGCTTTTTGTGCTCTTATCCGCTAGAGTTGTGAACATCTCTTTATAATCAGTACCTGAGCTAGTTTGATATGGCTTGATAGGCCTCTAAATAGTATGAATAAAACCCACAGTGTCCCCTCCTATGTTAGGGGATTGGATCCAGATTCACTAGTTTTCCCAACTGCCCTGTGGGACGCTGCCTTCTTGGCTGGTATGTTGAGTCCATTATGGGCACTTGCCATAAGGTTGCTAACAGGAATAGATATACAAGCTATACATAAGAGCATAGGTGGCGAGTTATGAGAGCCCGTCGTGCCCTTGCTCCACCAATATTCAGGAATGTGGGCCTGGCTCCACCAATCTTTGGGTTTATATTTTCAGAGCCATCCTGTCATAGAGTCATAGAATATCAGGGTTGGAAGGGACCTCAGGAGGTCATCTAGTCCAACCCGCTGCTCAAAGCAGGACCAATCCCCAATTAAATCATCCCAGCCAGGGCTTTGTCAAGCCTCACCTTAAAAACTTCTAAGGAAGGAGATTCTACCACCTCCCTAGGTAACACATTCCAGTGTTTCACCACCCTCCTAGTGAAAAAGTTTTTCCTAATATCCAACCTAAACCTCCCCCACTGCAACTTGAGACCATTACTCCTTGTCCTGTCATCTTCTACCACTGAGAATAGTCTAGAACCATCCTCTTTGGAACCACCTCTCAGGTAGTTGAAAGCAGCTATCAAATCCCCCCTCATTCTTCTCTTCCGCAGACTAAACAATCCCAGTTCCCTAAGCCTCTCCTCATAAGTCATGTGTTCCAGACCCCTAATCATTTTTGTTGCCCTTCGCTGGACTCTCTCCAATTTCTCCACATCCTTCTTGTTGTGTGGGGCCCAAAACTGGACACAGTACTTCAGATGAGGCCTCACCAATGTCGAATAGAGGGGACGATCACATCCCTCGATCTGCTGGCTATGCCCCTACTTATACATCCCAAAATGCCGTTGGCCTTCTTGGCAACAAGGGCACACTGTTCACTCATATCCAGCTTCTCGTCCACTGTCACCCCTAGGTCCTTTTCCGCAGAACTGCTGCCTAGCCATTCGGTCCCTAGTCTGTAGCGGTGCATGGGATTCTTCCGTCCTAAGTGCAGGACCCTGCACTTATCCTTGTTGAACCTCATCAGATTTCTTTTGGCCCAATCCTCTAATTTGTCTAGGTCCCTCTGTATCCTATCCCTACCTGCCACCGTATCTACCACTCCTCCTAGTTTAGTATCATCCGCAAATTTGCTGAGAGTGCAATCCACACCATCCTCCAGATCATTTATGAAGATATTGAACAAAACCGGCCCCAGGACCGACCCTTGGGGCACTCCACTTGATACCGGCTGCCAACTAGATATGGAGCCATTGATCACTACCCGTTGAGCCCGACAATCTAGCCAACTTTCTACCCACCTTATAGTGCATTCATCCAGCCCATACTACTTTAACTTGCTGACAAGAATACTGTGGGAGACCGTGTCAAAAGCTTTGCTAAAGTCAAGAAACAATACATCCACTGCTTTCCCTTCATCCACAGAACCAGTAATCTCATCATAGAAGGCGATTAGATTAGTCAGGCATGACCTTTCCCTTGGTGAATCCATGCTGACTGTTCCTGATCACTTCCCTCTCGTGTAAGTGCTTCAGGATAGATTCCTTGAGGACCTGCTCCATGATTTTTCCGGGGACTGAGGTGAGGCTGACTGGCCTGTAGTTCCCAGGATCCTCCTCCTTCCCTTTTTTAAAGATTGGCACTACATTAGCCTTTTTCCAGTCATCCGGGACTTCCCCCGTTCGCCACGAGTTTTCAAAGATAATGGCCAATGGCTCTGCAATCACAGCCGCCTATTCCTTTTGCAACACATCCGGCCCCATGGACTTGTGCACGTCCAGCTTTTCTAAATAGTCCCTAACCACCTCTTTCTCCACAGAGGGCTGGCCACCTACTCCCCATGCTGTGTTGCCCAGTGCAGCAGTCTGGGAGCTGACCTTGTTCGTGAAGACAGAGGCAAAGAAAACACTGAGTACATTAGCTTTTTCCACATCCTCTGTCACTAGGTTGCCTCCCTCATTCAGTAAGGGGCCCACACTTTCCTTGGCTTTCTTCTTGTTGCCAACATACCTGAAGAAACCCTTCTTGTTACTCTTAATATATCTTGCTAGCTGCAGCTCCAGGTGTGATTTGGCCCTCCTGATTTCATTCCTACATGCCCGAGCAATATTTTTATACTCTTCCCTGGTCATCTGTCCAATCTTCCACTTCTTGTAAGCTTCTTTTTTATGTTTAAGATCCGCAAGGATTTCACCGTTAAGCCAAGCTGGTCGCCTGCCATATTTACTATTCTTTTGACACATTGGGATGGTTTGTCCCTGTAACCTCAATAGGGATTCCTTGAAATACAGCCAGCTCTCCTGGACTCCTTTCCCCCTCATGTTATTCCCCCAGGGGATCCTACCCATCAGTTTCCTGAGGGAGTCGAAGTCTGCTTTCCTGAAGTCCGGGGTCCGTATTCTGCTGCTTACCTTTCTTCCCTGTGTCAGGATCCTGAACTCGACCAACTCATGGTCACTGCCTCCCAGATTCCCATCCACTTTTGCTTCCCCTACTAATTCTTCCCAGTTTGTGAGCAGCAGGTCAAGAAAAGCTCCCCCCCCTAGTTGGCTCCTCCAGCACTTGCACCAGGAAATTGGGCATCCACCCTGGGCTCCACACTTCGGGGGATCCTGCACTTCAGGGGGATGCAGGCTCCAGGGTGGCCTGGGGTGTTAGCAGGGGGCCTGGCACCAGCAGCAGCAAGCAACCTGGGCCTGCCTCTTCCCGCCTCTGCTCTGCCCCCTCCCCGTCTCTTTCGGGTTTCCGTCCCCTCCCCCAAACGACACTGGAAGCTGGCTGGGCTGGGGCCAGGTCACTCACTGCTGCTGGCACCAGGCTCCCCTCTAGCCCCCCAGGCCGCCCTGGATCCCACGTGCCCCTGAAGCACAGGGACTGGGTTGGTTTCCCCGGTCTGTCCGAGGGACAGGATGGCTCTGCTTGGACCTATTCTGGGCACGACCAAAAATTATACAGACCTGGCACCCATGCATAAGAGGATGTTATACAGGCTGACCTTTTTGGAAGTCTAACTTGACTGAAACTCAAGCTGTAATTATCAGTCAGTTTCAGCCATGAACTCTGGAGATGACCAGAGCTTGAATCATGATTTAACAAAGGTGACTTGAAGTGGAGTGGAGTTGATAAGAGGATTGACTGCGTGCAGTGTAGTGAGTCTTGTAGGTTGTGCTCAGGCAAATTTCTAAGTTTATAACCCTTATAAAACATGAGGAGTCCAACTGGATCCTTGTTTTGGAATATTCCTTTGCCATTTCTATTGTGGCAAAAGTTGCAGTATTTCAACTTTTATGCATTTGTACTGAATAACCAGGAGATCTTGGTAAGTAGATTTGAGGGTTATTGACAGAGCTGAACTGAGACAATCAAACTTCTTCTGTTGGAGCATATTTTGACTTAAAACATTATCTTTGAACCTGCTATATTTGAAACAACTAAACCATATTTAATTTCTGGCTTTTCTGTCCATGTATGATGCACAATGCCCATGACACTACATGTTCTTGAGGTGTTATTTTTGTTTTCACCAGACTGTAGAACATGGATTTCCTCACCAGCCCAGTGCATTGGGATATAGCCCCTCTCTCCATCTTATGGCTATCGGGACCAGATCAGGAGCCATCAAACTGTATCCTTTCTACACATGTGATTTAGAACTTGCAGTGTCAGGCTGGATTCTCAGATTGTCTGGAGTTTTATCCCACAAACAAAGCAAAGAACCTCACCCAGTAACCTCAGTAACCCTTCTGTTTGAGCTCTAGCACTGCTTTTAGAGAGATGGTTAATTACTCTTGCTTAATTTTTCACCTTATTTTTGTCTGTAGTGGAATATATGATCTTCAGAAATGAGCAAAGTACATGGAACATGACTAATGAATCTTGTTTTCCCTTATCCAGTTTTATATGTAATTGTGTTCATATAATGCATTTAACATTTGTATGTATTATATGGAAGTAGTAAAAGCGGGTGAAGTGATCTGATTCCTTTTAGAGAGAGAAGATGGGTGAGGTAATATCTTTTGTTGGTCAGACCTGAAGACTTGCTCTGTGTAAACTCAAAAGCTTGTCTCTCTCACCAACAGAAGTTGGTTCAATAAAAGATATTCCCTCGCCCACGTTGCCTCTCTAATATCCTGGGACCAACATGGTTACAATAACACTGCATACAACAAATTCCTTTTAGCAAGTAAGATCATATGTGGAGGATCAGACTAGATGAGCATAATGATCCTTTCTGGCCTTAAAACCAAATTGTCCCTTATTGTAAACTCCAAGGCTATCTTAATACTGTAAAGTGGGAGAGGGAGACTATTTTTTTTAATGAATACCATCTCAAAGGTTGAAGTTTAAGCCATGAGGACATTCTGCTTCCTGGATTAAAAGTCCCCTAATGTTGGGCCAGAAGTAAAACTGTTGAAGGCAGTTGTTTGTCCAGTCCCAGGATAGCATGTATTGTGTATACACAAAGGCATTGAGAGGCGGTTCCCATGACACAAGGCCAGCTGAGTTTGGAATGAAAGAGGCGTTCACTCCAACCCAGAAAGGAAAAGTTAGAGCTGTCTGCTTGCTTAATCATTTCCAGCACTGTTTGTGTTCAGAGAGGCTGAGCTCTGCAGGAAGGCGTTAGCCATCTGTCTCCTGGTTACAGATTGGTTAAGCAGGGATTGAAGTGTGTGGGAAACCACTAACAACCTTTGGAGAAAGCAGGGTCCAGCCACCCTTTCTACATCTCCCCCAAACTACCAAGTAAAAACTCCTGTACTTGCTTTCCATTGTTGTGTGCACACTGAACTTGAACTAGGCATGTATGGATTCAAAGGAATCTATGATCACCACTGATTCCACTCGGTTTCTAACTAAATCTCATCTCATTTGCTAGCAAACTGCTCCTCAAGTGATTGTAGCTGTGGGTGATCTTTAATACTGTTGATCCTCAACAAACATTTCAGATATGGTGCTCCTGGGGTGGAGTTTATGGGTTTACATGAAGAGAATAATACCGTCATGCAGATACACTTTATTCCCGGCCAGGTGAGTGGAATTCATATACCTCATGGAATCCATATACCTCAGTTACTCTGTGTGTGTGTGTGTGTGTGTGTGTGTGTGTGTGTGAGAGCAGCTTTGAAAACCCATTGACTTGGACATGGAGGATGGATGGACTCACCTCCAAGCCCTGAGTTCTAGAATCCTTTTGGGCTGTGTAATGTCTGTGTCCTAGAAATGCTGGGTCTGTGACAGGCCTCCCCAGTGGTGTTCGTTGTGCTGTAAATTGCACCCATTGTCGTGAAGATGTTAGTCATAAACATAGAGAGAGCACCTTTAATTGAGCTCAGAAAGCACCTGGTGGTAGTGGCAACAGGATTAGGATAGTTGCTGTTGCAAGAGGCTGTCTGAAAGGGCTCCCTTTTGTATTGCAACCTGCATTCCTGCAGTGGTGGTATATCCCTTTTCCTCTGTGCTATGTAGTGCTCGCCAGGTGACATAGCAGCTGCTGTTCAGCAGGTTTCATCATTCTTTGGCCTGACATGCTTTGGCTAACCTAGCCACTTTTAAGCTTCCTTCCTTTGCTCTTGCATAGTAAGGCTTCACCACTAACTAAAAATGGGAAGATAAAATTCCCCAGATGCCTGTTGGCTTTCTAACTGCCCTCCTCCCTTCCTCCCCCCCCCCCCGCCCCCCCCCACACACAACCAGACCAGCGTGCCACAAGTACTCCTTTTCTTTTTACTGTCTGACTCACCCATTTGGGGAGAGCAGTGTTGTATTATGAGGGTGTGAATTCTCTAGATAGTAAACCACGCAAAATTTAATGGTATAAACTGAAACTCCCATGGGGGAGTATTGCATGTTGTACCAGGTGTGGCTTCAGCAGGCAAAAAATGCTTCATTTGAATGTACAACTGGCAGGGCTGGGCTCATAAAAGGAGTCTGTGGCACCACCCTTGAGAATGAAGTTGGACGCAAAGAATGCAGGATGAGTGGTGAAGTGGAATACACCAGCAACTCCCAAAGCAGGGGTGTGGAGGGGTGTGTACCCACTTCAGCAAACCATGAAGGAAGTAAATACTGTGTGCTAGCTACAACATAGCTCTCTGAAATAGGTAGCAGAGTGTGGGATTTACCAATTGATGAAAATGCAGCTAATATTGCATCCTTCAGAGGATCAGACCCTCATCCCTCCCTGCTGGTATATTGGATACAGAAGCAGACAATAAATGCTTTTAAGCCTGCAGGCCATTCTGTGTAGTCCCGAAGTCCCTTACTGCCTGAGTCAGCAGAATTCTGCTGAATATAACTGTGTAAGCCCGCTGCCCTGTGCGACTGGTTCCTGAATCCTGGATTAACTGAGGTAATCCCTGAACAGCAGTGGTTTATTGCTTGACTTAGTATACTGCTTTTAAATAGGTTGCTTTCTTTATGATCATGTCTCTTGATTTTAGTGCCAGCTGGTGACACTGCTGGATGATAACAGCTTGCATCTCTGGAGCCTGAAGCAGCATAGTGGGGCATCTGAGCTGCAGGAGGAGCAACGCTTCACACTTCGGGGGCCTCCTGGGTATTGTGCTCTAATACTGCTCTTTCTCTCCTTCCTGTGCCACCCACACAGCAGTTTATGAAGTGCACTCTGACATGGCTTAGTTCACAGTGCCCTGGTTTAGGGCCCAATCCACCTTTCGACTGAAGTCAATAGGGGTGTTTTCCATTGGTGTCAACAGGATTTGAATGAGGCCTCATCTGAATACAAAGGTGCACCAATTTAAAGGTCTATTTTTAAAATGCATTTAGTTTAAATCTGTGCAACTCTGTATACTCACTCAAATCAATTTAAACCTGACATATATGTTGAGCTTACCCCTGTAACTACTCTTACATCAGTAAATGTGTCCACGGATTTAACTAAATCATTTAAACCACAGTTTAAAATATTCCAGTATTTCTAGTTTAACTTTTTCCAGTTTCTGGACAACTTATTTATTTCTGCTCCTGTGGGTAGTTAGATGATTTAACTGGCAATTGGTCCTGCTTCGAGCAGGGGGTTGGACTAGATGACCTTCTGGGGTCCCTTCCAACCCTGATATTCTATGATTCTATGAATTTCCCCCTAATAGTGACTAACACACACAGCTCTCTATCAATGCATTTCTGGATTATTTTTAGGTTTATTTTAAAGCTGGTGTTCTGCTTCCAAAAAAAACAAGATCGTAGCTCAAAGCTCCATTTGTCCAGCAAAATGCTTACTGAATCTCTTGCAAATGGCTTATGGGTAAAGCAGGGGTCAGCTTTCATCTGAGGCTCTATGGAGCTGTTTAAATGAATACCGTAGCTGCTTCTCTCTAGAACTGATCTCCTTCACAGGCAGTTAACTGGTTTCTTTTTGCATTCACAGATCTCCTCCAAGTGCCACCCAGATAACGGTTGTCCTTCCACATTCATCACGGGAAGTTCTGTACCTTGGCACAGAGAGTGGCAATGTCTTTGTGGTAGAGCTCCCGTCCTTCAGACTGTTAGAGGATAGGACCATCACCTCTGAGGCAGTGCTGCAGCGGTGAGCAAACGGGTATATTGACCAATGGGATTGGTCATGTATAGACAGAAGGGAAAAGTTTGTGTGTTGCACTTAACCAATTTTTTATTCCAGTTTGTACACTGGAGCCTAACTTACATTAAATGTTACAGGCTGCAAATGTTGGATGGTGTTGGAGAGACAAATCCTTACTCTGGGCCCTAGTTTGTCTGTGTTATACAGATGGTATTCTCTGGACAGGAATAACCCAAGACACTTATAGCAGAGGTGCTGTAGAACATTGCAGAACTATTTAGGGGAAGCATGCAGTAGGTCTGCAAATGCTGTGCCTGTCTCATCTAGTGCTCAGTCCCTCATGATTAAGGGTACAATTTTGTCATAGATATTTTTAGTAACAGTCATGGACCGGTCATGGGCAATAAACAAAAATTCACAGAAGCCATGACCTGTCCCTGACTTTTACTAAAAACATCCCTGACAAAATGAGGAGGCAGGCGGGTCTGGCACCCTGTCCCGTTGCATGCAGTGGCTGGGAGCTGTGGCCCCCCACTCCTGCAAGGGGTGAGGAGCTGCGGGGGGGATCCCCTGCCATCAGCAGCGGCTGGGAGCTTGGTGGGGAGGGAGGGGAGATCCTCCACTGCCCTGTGAGGCTGGGGAGCGCCAGGGTCCCCCAGCCACTGCGGCAGTGCTCCAATGTCATGGATTCTGTCACTTCTGCAACCTCAGTGACATAATTGTACCCTTACTCATGATTATGTATCCAAGTCTCGCCAACAAATATTCAATTAATTTGAAGGTTCCAGAATGTTTAACAAGGCATTTAATTTTTTATATGGGCGATGGGCAAAGTTGCTACCTCTTTCCTATATCTACAGAAACTCAGGGTAACATTTTTAAAAATGCCCAAGGTTCCTAGGGTGCTTTGGATGCTTTAGAAAATTTTCCCCTGATTCCTTATGTACCTGTAACCTTTTGAGGTGGGAGTCTCACCAAAAAACACATTTTGTGGAATGCGTTGCTTCCAGTGCTGGCTGTAAGCACAAACGGTTGGCAACAGGCTCGTGTCAGCTTCACCCCACTGCCTGTGGCACTCCTCTCCACTCTTTCCCTGCCCCTGTCAGTGGGACTGGAGAGGGAGATAGCTCACATCCTTTCTACTCCCCACTTTGTGGGCTTCCTGCTGTAGATTTCATCACAGGCATCTGATTTCCCCTTCTGATGGTGGGACTGGGCAAGGAGGTCCTCTCATTTAGAGCCTCCACAGTAGTTTCCTTGCTTTATGCCCTGCAAATTGTAAGGATCTTGGCTGAGTTTTAAAAGATGCCATGCTTGCTCTCACCCTTCTAAGAGTTTCACCTTCCCTGTCCTTCCCAGCATGTTTCTCTCCCATACTTATGCTGTCAATGTGGCTGTCATAGGCAGGTGCACGTGGATTAATTTTTCTCCGCATTTTGCCCAGGGTGCCAGAAGACTATCGTAACAGGCGGTCGTTTGAATTGGTTGAAGCCTTACGGGAGCATCCCAGGAACCCTGGCCAGATTCTGATTGGATACAGCAGGGGCCTCATTGTCCTCTGGGACGTGCATAACAAAAGAGTGTCGCACCACTTCCTGGGCAGTCAGGTATTAATGAGGGCTGAAATCATTGGGCATGAGGAAGGTGAGCCCCCCTCTCTCCAGGGTTCTCTGAAGAAATAGATCCAGGAGGTACTGGGAGAGCCAACTCCGTTATTTCCCTCTTATGAATGTATATTCCGGTTCTGGAAGGGTTAAAGATTCTCTGGATGTCGGTCATTCTGTGTCTCTTCCTCCCTAGCAACTGGAGAACCTCTTTTGGCAGAAGGATGGCCGTCAAATCATTAGCTGCCATTATGATGGAAGTTATGCCCAGTGGCCAGTATCCAATGATAACGGGCAGCCTGAGCCCCTGGAAAGCAAAGTGCCTTATGGTCAGTATATATGTGATAGAAACAAACTGCTTCTGTGCTGAGGCTTAAACTGCTTTTGTTGAACTGCTCTTAAATTCAAAGTCGCTTCAAGCCCCTCTGGGATCTCGGAGACAAGCTCTCCCCTGGTGTGTAGTCATGGCAGCGCAATGCAGAGCTGTTGCCCCAATGGGCATTAAACATCTTAACTCAAAGGGGTCTCTTAAATCCAGTTTGCTTTGAACTCTGCTGAAGCAAGGATGTCTAACTGAATGTCTGTACTGAGCATAGATGAGCAGGAGGTAAAAATCTGCGTACAGAAGCATAGCTCACATGATCGGGAAAGGAGCTAGGGATTCAGTTTTATTCCTTGTTCTGAGTCAGGTGTCCAGCTTGTTGCCGGCATGCAGTGCCGAGAGGCAAAACAACAGCAGGGGTTCGTTACCCGGTGTGCTTCACTCAATAATTACAACGGGGTGGAGAAGCAGAAAAGTTTATTTGAAGCTTCAAAAAGGTACAGGGAGATTAGAATCTCAAATCCTGTACCCAGAGCAGGAAGTTACACAGGCTTTTATACATATATACATTTATATTTATGTAATAGTAAGCTGCCCTAAGTATCCATATAGCCAGCCAATCCAGTTACCAGCTAGTTGAATTTCTTCTCTGGTCTGTTACTTCAGTGCTAAAGAGGAAGTGATGCCTCTTGTTGGCTGAAACTCCTCAAAAGATGATGACTTCTTCCTTTGGCCATATGGAGGCCTCCATATTGGCCTGACCTGGCCTTTAGAGCTTACTATCACCCCTGCGTTAACCAGAAGAGAGTGCTGGAAATTGAGGCACTTCTGGTTAATGCAGAGGTGATAGTAACCAGAACTGCATTACTGACAGCAATACAAGTCAGCTACCCTTTGGCCTTAGCCTTCTTCGCACTGAATAATACTACTAGAAATGGCATCTCCTAGAGAAAGTACTGCTTCTCTGAGTTCAGCACAGTGAGGTGCCACTGCTCCACATACTATTCAGCTCGTGTGGCCCTACCATGTATTTGGCACTTTTGTCACTATCAAGCAGAATAATTTAAAAATGGCCTTCAATTTCCACTCTGCTTCCCCTTGCTAGAAATATGAACGCCACCTAATGGAAGATGCATCTTACAATTGTGGTAACTTTGTAAATCTGTCGTCCTAGGTCCTTTCCCTTGCAAGGCCATTTCCAAGATTTATTGGCAGACGACAAAGAATGGGTAGGTTCTCGGTTATTCCTTTCCCTCCCACTTGCTGTTTACAAGAGATACTTAAAATAATAAAGGGGTTGGGGGTAGGGAAGCACAAGTTTTCTTGTAATCCGTTGCTGACTACACTGGTCTCTCACATGTAGCCCCTTTTGAGTAACACTGTAAGGAGCCTTTGTCAAACATTGGGGCCTCAGACTTTCTCAGTTAATAAGTTTTTGGTGAAATAGATGGACTCTAAAGAGAGCACAAACGTTGTGTGTCTTTGTTTTTAAGGCTACCTTACATTATATTCCAAGGAGGGATGCCCCGGGCTAGCTATGGTGACCGGCACAGTATCTCTGTCATCCATGGCAGCCAGCAGACTGCCTTTGACTTTACATCACGGGTGATAGACTTCTTTGTCATCTGCAATGCAGATCCTGCCGCAGGTATGTGTTGAGAAGGTGCCCCTTCTCTTCTGAAGAGTCAGGGGCAGCCTGGAGTTGCTCTATGGGTGGAGATTCTGGACATGACAAATAGCACTTAGATGCAAAGCCCTGTTTTGCTTGTGTTGAGTTGTTTTGTATCATTTTAAATGTCTAAAGATGCAATTTATAAGTGAAGTGTGAAATACTGGCAGCAGTGATGGATCAGCTACAAACTTCGTAAGCACCCACTAAAACCCACTTGTTGTATTATTGTTCACACTCTTATCAGCTCATGGAAACAGAGCAAGGCTGGACATGGGGCATGATTAAGTTACAAGATCCAGTTCTGAATATTTCCATTAAGAGACAGCGCGTCAAAGGGGACTGTAATTAAAAAAAACAATCTCAGACTGGGAGTGAATAGCTTTCTTAATTAGTGTCTGGGTTTATGACATGAGGCTCCATATAGCATATGAACAAAGGGTAAGGTTACAACTAAGGGTCGATATACAAAGCATTTTATTAATTCTCTGCTGGCCAACACAAATGTTTACATTTTTTTATACAGCTTAGAAATGACTCAATCGTATTTGTTCCACCAGCGCCCAATCAGCATGTCCCATAACTTCTCCTTTTCCTGCTAGCAATGTGGAGCCTTTGCTACCTAAGTTTGCAATACCTGGAATCACTTCCTCTCTTTATCCATCAGATCTGAATGTGTCAATGATCCAACCCCCATCTGACTCTTTCCCCAAAACCTTTCTGGTTCTCCTGCCCACTTCACTATTGCTACTGATCTCGCCTTCAAAACAGATGTCAACTTAGTTATTTTAAGTTACAGAAATACACTGTTTAAAAAAAAAATAAAAATTGTGGAATGAATTGCAAAACTAAGTGCCTCGGGGGGTTTTGTGAGCAACTCTCTCCTGTCATGTGCTATTTAGCCTTGCTAGGTTTTTCAGTTTATGGTGGTCTGTAATACAGAGAAGACTTCCAGTTTTAATAGATGTCTTGGAGAAGCAGACATCTAGTTTGGAAACTAAACACTGTAGCTGTTTCCATGGCTTTAAAGGATTTTTTTCAGTTGGACTTTAATTGCTTCTTTATGATGTATGATGAAAGCAGGAAAGATGTTTGTCACTATAACCTTGTTGACACTATACTACCTATTACAGATAAGGTTACAGTGTCTTCCAGGATAGACAAGACCTGAATTTCTTATTTTAAAAGACAAGCTTTCGGTCCTCCTTTATACATCCTATAGAAGCACATGAGCCAATTTTCTTAACCTTGCAGGTGTCGGCTCTGAGATGCTGACAAGAGAATATATTTGAAGTTGGAATAATCAGAGTTTTATGATCACACTTGACACTTCTAAACACAATTCCTGGATGTGAATTAAGAGGCTTTAGCCTGAAATAACTACAAGCTACCAAGCTTGTACTGCCCAAGGATTGAGCAATTCAGTTTGCCTGTGTTTCTAATGTGTGCACGCAGGAGCTGTTAGAGGAAGCTGTAGCTGCAGCACTGCAGACCAGGAAGTTATTTACAACTAAATGTCGTGTCTGTGGTCAGCAAGCTTCCTTGTGGCTGAGTGCTTAATACTAGTGGATCTGCCCAGCTCACCTTACGTGTCCCTTAAAGTGTTCTTCATGATGGAAGTAGCGAGGGGTGGCTATATCCCAAAGCCACTTAAATGAATGAGTGTGAAGCTTGTGTATAGCAGCATGATTCTAGAAGGCAGCTCTTTCCCTTCCCCCATCTTTAGACTGAGAATACTTTTAAAAAAATAATCAGATTGGAAGTTCCTGTTTGTTTCCAGCTGTTGGTGGGTGGATGGATGGGAGACACATGCGTAACACACTATTGCCTGTACTGTTAGACTGTGCATCTACAGTGTACTGCCCATACTATTAATGCTGTACCAAGGTGCAGTGCCCACTATATTTATATAGTGCTTATAGCTGCATGGTGCTCTATGGATGTACAAGAGACTGGGTCGTTGCCCTGCAGAGTTTATCTCAATTAGGCACAGTGAAGGACAGCAGACTGAGGAGCAAAATAACAAAACACTTAGTTCTTTTAGCTATATCGTATCCCCATCACCACTTTATATATGGAGAAACTGAGTCACAGAAGTGACTAG
Source organism: Chelonia mydas (assembly GCF_015237465.2). Taxonomy (NCBI): domain Eukaryota; kingdom Metazoa; phylum Chordata; order Testudines; family Cheloniidae; genus Chelonia; species Chelonia mydas. The sequence continues at coordinate 15,143,772 of NC_051254.2, forward strand.
ACTAGGGTTGTTCAGCAGGCCAGAGCCAGAAGTACAACCCAGATCACCTGACTCCTAACCCAGTGTGAGGTAGAGAAATAATGCACTTAAAGCAAATATTAATACACTTAGTATCTTGTAGGGTTTGTTTAGGAGATTTTGTTACTGGTGAGTCTTATACTTCAGATGGTCAGACAAGTGAGCAGGAGGTGAATTAATGGTGGAAAACTAATAAACCAAATAGAGTTGTGAACAGAGAGATGGCCAAGGAGAGCTGTTTGGGGTATGATAAGTGGGCTGCGTTGATGTGAATGCAGCTGTGTTCACTTTGTTAGATTTCCCACTGAAATAACGTGCACTTATGTAGTTTTTATATGATGCTCTTTAAAGAGCTGAAAAACCTGCATTAATAAATAATTTAGATGATGGGTAGAGCCAAACTTTGGTTTTCCCGTCAGTAACATGGCCGCCGTGCAACATATGTAAAAGCATGAATATCAGGGTGCAGTGAAGGGAGAGGGGCGCAGAGGGCCCATGACGAGATGACAGAGTGCTGTCTGGCCCCTACTTAAGTGAGTGGCATTGTGACCCTATGCACCAGGACGCAATGCCACTCATTCAGATTTGGCCTAGCCAGCCCCCTGTCCTGATGACGGGCTGTCCAGGCCAAAGTTGAGTAAGTGGTGTTATGGTCCTGGTGCGCAGGGTCACATTGCCACTCACATTTGGGGCTGCCAGTAATCTGAGCCCCCTCCTGAGCAAAATTCTGGTTGAGCTTCTGAGTGTTAATACCATATACAGTAATACGGAATTCTAGAAGTCTCAGCTTTGTGGTTGCATTAACGGCTTTTTGTACGTAATTGATGATTGTAGTGCTGTTACAGGTATAGAGATGTTCTTTTCAAGCATTGCAGATGGCACAGCACACCAGAAGCAGGGAAGCTTCAGATGTCTGAGAGCTGAAATGTAAACATTTGTCAATTCCAAGTAGCGCAGCATTTCCCAGAACCTGCTGCATTACTGCTTTTAAGCAGCTTAGCCTTGAGGGACTGAGGCCTTAACAGAGCACTGAAACAGTCATTGCCGGGGTCAATACATACCCATCCATCCCAGCCATTATTAGCTAACTGTAGGTCAAAGGCCTCTTGGGTATATCTACACTGCAATAAAAAAATCCACGCCACTGAGTCTCAGAGCTTGGGTCAGTTGACTTGGGCTCACGGGCTGTGGGGCTAAAGATAGCAGTGTAGCTGTTCAGGCTGGGGATGGAGCATAGGCTCTGAGACCCTGCAAAGGGGGAGGGTCTCAGAGCCAGAGCCTGAATGTCTCCAGTGAAATTTTAGCCCCACAGCCTGAGCCCCATGGGCCCAAGTCAGCTGACCCAGGTACAGCCACAGGTCTTTTATTGCAGTCTATATGTACCCAAATGACATTAGGAGTCAGATTTGGTCAACAATGTGGCTGACCCTCTGCAGGACTTTCTATTAATGCTGCTGAGGTTTTGTCACACTTGTTGAGAGCTGTTGTTTTGAGTTTCTGGCTAAATATGCAGGTTAGTCCAAAAATAGTTGAGGAGTATTTATTTACTGCTGTTCACAATCATGTTTGTGGGGAGAAGCTTCATGGGAATATATTTTCATACCTATTCTATAGGAAGCGTATTTCTACTGTTAGAGCATATGTAGCTAATTTTGTGATTAAAGCACTAGGTGCATCATCTTATCAAAGCACTATCAAAACCCAGTGAATAAGCCAGTTGAATAGTTTCAATGAATTTTCTTTGCACAGAGTTTGATGACCCCTCTGCTATGGTGGTGCTAGCCGAAGAAGAGCTGGTGGTAATAGACCTAAAGAGTGCAGGCTGGCCAGCAGTCCATCCTCCGTACCTGGCATCTCTCCACTGCTCAGCCATCACCTGTTCACACCACGTCTCCAATATCCCACTGAAACTGTGGGAGAGGGTGATCAGCGCTGGAAGCAAACAGAACTCTCATTACTCAAATATGGTACGGCAGCTGTAAGCATGCACCCATTCACATGCACATAAGAACATTATAACATACTCAGTAGGTATCTTTTCTGCCCGGCTGGCTGCAGAATGCCAAGTGAAGCACTGTTGTGGTTGGTGGTAGTACTGAGAAGTCCTGCTCCCAAAAGACCACCGACTTAGTGAAGACAACTATTTGGAATTCAAAATACTTAGTTCTCCGGCTTTCAGCAGCTCTTAGTAAAAGTGAGCTCCAGCTCAGATTGTTTCCAGCAGTCAGTGCTAGCAAGCAAAGCTGCTTCTAAACCAGGAGCTCTCAGCCACAGCAGCTTCTTAAAGAGGAAACTTGAATATAACAATTCCTAACCAAGAAAGTACAACTGATGAGATCAGAACTAGTACATCTAATCTTAATCCAAACAAAGGCTAACAGAATACGCACAGACAGATGCCCTTTCCTTGTAGCTCATGCTTTCCTGTTCTCCTCCCTCTCTATGGCATGCTCTGTTGCACTCTCATTTCACAGACAGTCATGGTGTGGTCTTCAAGAGTGTTTTCTTTTTAGCCCTGGCTGATAGATGGTGGCACCAACCTGGCTCCAGATCCTCCTCAGAGGGACCTGCTTCTTACAGGGTAGGTGCTTAAACTGATAAAAATCAAGGCTTCCTGCCCAGTATTTACCCATTTTTGAATTGCGTGTGTTCCTGTCATAAGTGTGTAACATGAATAGACTTGACTCCTGAGCGCTCTTCTGCAGAGAGTAGGTCACCACTTCTTGAAGCTGGACTGCTGACATTTAAAGCTAGCGACCTATAGCATGTCAGAGCAGTTAAGCCATAACTTTTATGACAGGAAGTCATCCTGTCTTTGATCATCCTGAAAAAACTATTGACCCTTCCCAAGATTGACTAATTCCAGCTTTGAAATTTAGACTAACAGTCTACAGTCAAGACAAATTATGCCAGTTCAGCAGGAACAATATATCTGCAGGAGTGTGTCTCACCCTCACCAGTATAAATCAAGAATAACTCTATGGGAGTTACAGCAGTTTTACATAATTGATACAAATGAGCACAATCAGACCCATAGGGTCTAGACATTTCAGTTTCTGGTGTTACACTGGGTGCTAGAATGAGATGATTTCCCTGTCCCTGTTGTACAAGAAGTCTGCCCCTCTACTGCTTTTCATCTGGAATTTCACAGCACTTTTCAAACATCCCTGCCAGGTAATTCTATAGGATTTTCAGTGTCAGGATTCTTGACACAACTAGCTCTTCTTAGAGTTGCAGGGGTGCTGCAGGAAAGATCAAAGTTGCATTAGCAGAGCAGTCACCCATGACTCAGAATGTTGTTGTTGCTACGGACTAGGAGTAAGGGGATGGAGGTGAACTGAAGGTAATATTCCTTTCCTATTTCTGGCTCTATCAGTGTTCTTAAATCCTTTATTTTACAACATCAGCTTCATAAAACCCAGTAGGAGTGCAAACTAAAATTCTCCCTAGGATTCAGGGATGTGTAAAAGGACTGCTTTCACACCTTAGCATGTATGTCTCAGGTTGTGCCTCCTGTCCTTAAAATAGCTGGTCTCTTAGAATGGGGGATTCTGCTTTCTCTTTCTGCCTCTTTCCCTCCCGCTCTCTCCCCATGCTGCGACAGCTATTAGTGAATGACTTGTTTCTGACTCTTCCCCATCAGGCATGAGGATGGCACTGTGCGGTTTTGGGATGCTTCAGGTGTTTGCTTGCGCCTCCTTTATAAGCTGAGCACTGTGAGGGTCTTCCTCACAGATGCAGATCCCAATGACAACATGAACCCGCTGGGTGAGGATGAATGGCCTCCGCTGCGTAAGGTGAGATGGCAGTCACTCAGGTAAACTTTCTGAACCTAGAGAGTTTGCATTCCTACTGTTGCCTATCCACTTTGCAGCTGCAGTGCTAAGGCCAGCTTGTGTTGATGTGACCTCTTTACATTCCATCCACCAGGTTGGTTCTTTTGACCCTTACAGCGATGACCCCAGGCTCGGGATCCAGAAGATTTACCTGTGTAAATACAGCGGCTATCTGACCGTAGCTGGTACGGCAGGGCAGGTACTGAAACCGTAAAACTGATTTTTTGGTGGTCTGCTTTTAAGAGTGCTTCTTGACTAGCATTGGAAATACAACACAAACTAGAAATGGAGGACAAAACTGATTCCCCTCTGGGGGTGAGTTTTCTTCACTCTGTAAATAGAGCCATTTTGTAGAAGGTCCCCCTATCTGTCAGCTCCTTCTTGTCTATACTGTATTCTCCCCCTTCTGTCTGATTTGACCCTTCAGCCCTGAGGTAGCTGCCAGCTACCTGGGTTTTTATGCTTCAGCTTTTTAAAACTTTCCCCCTGATTTTCTCTGCCTGTTGTCTGTACACCTTCGCTATTTGCATTTTGTGCAGGCACACTGCCTGCTAGCTAGCCAGTTGGATCCTGGTGTTGCTGGTGCCTAATCAGTAAGTGGCACCACCTTGCAACATTCATATAACGGAGAAGCTTGGAGACAATTTAAAGTGGCTGGGTCAGTTCACAATCCTGCTGACAGGAGGAGGTATTGCTGTGCCTCTGGGGAGCCTTTGGGGAGGCAACCGGCCTGAGGCTTTCTCGCTATCTAGTGCAACTGCAGCAGGGGGCTGATGGTTCTTTGCCCTCCCTGTTCTCAGAGCTTGATGCTGTTGTAACCCTTTTCTGTGACTGACACCCATGATCCTTATGTATTTCAGCCAAAAAAGGTAAACTACCTCTACTGTCTCCCTTGTTCCTGCTCTTTGCAAGAGCCTGTGTTATTGCTGTGACAGAAGACCCCATTTTGGTGTCTGTATAATGTTTCCATCAGCCTATGCTACAATCCTCCTTCCGTGAAGACATAACGTGTCTCCTCTCATGTAAACTGACCATGAGCGCCTGTGCTTTGCTTTGTCCCCCAAGCCCTCTCCTCTCCTTAGGAAGCACTGAATGAGTTAGGATGGTCTGATTTGAAGTAACCAAATTTGGTAGCTAGAATGTCATGCTGCCACCATAATTAATCAAATTAAGAAATTTTAAAAATGGGAGGCAAAAGTTCTGATGGAAACTTTGCCAAATGGGTGTCCATTTGTCATAGGAGTCAGATGGGGAGGCATGTGGTCATGCTGGAAACAAGTATGCATATTGAAGCCATCGAGAGATCAGGTGGAGTCTAAAAGCTCTGAGGATTGCACAAAGCCTCTAAGCTTATTCCTGTTCCCTCAGATACTGGTGATGGAACTGAATGATGAAGAGTCAGAGCATGTTGTGGACCACGCTGAAGCAGACTTACTACAGGACCAAGAAGGCTATAAGTGGAAAGGTCACGAGAGGCTAAAGGCCCGAGATGAGCCTGTCCGATTTGAACCTGGCTTCCAACCATTTGTCCTGGTTCAGTGTCAACCACCTGCTGTGGTCACGTCACTGGCCCTTCACTCTGAATGGAAGCTCGTGGCCTTTGGTACCAGCCATGGCTTTGGGCTCTTTGATCACCAGCAGAAACGACTGGTCTTTGTCAAGTAAGTCTCTTCCTTTCTGGCATGATATGGGTACTTCCCTAGGTATGGGAGCTGGCTGGCTAGCACTTCCAGGCAGTCCTAGTAAGAGTTGGTATTTCCTGGTTTATGGAGATCAATGGGTATAGAGAAGTCTTTTCCTGCTGGGGTGAGTGTCTCTCCTGTGCTTGTTAGTAAGAGTTCACATGCCTAGCTACCAGTTGCTCCCGTACTGCCAGCCAGCTGGTCAGAAAAGCAACTGAGCTCACCTGCCAAATCTTTTTTTTATCTTAGATGTACGTTGCATCCCAGTGACCAGCTGGCCTTGGAAGGCCCTTTGTCTCGGGTGAAGTCCTTGAAGAAATCCCTCCGGCAGTCCTTCAGGCGGATCCGGAGAAGCAGGGTGTCTAGCAGGAAGCGGCGAGCTGGTGGTGGGATCACTGGCGAGGTGAGTTAGTCTGTCTCTAAGGGCTTGTCTATATGGTGGGTAAGCTCACAGTAGCTGGTGCACACTAGCTATTCTGCACTAACTCCCCATGTATACACTCTTGCTGCACACTGAAGTGCCTTTGTGTGTGTTCACTTAATACACTTTGGAGTCGTATTAAGCTAAACTGCCTCAGGGCACCCTTCATGCACAGTAAGTGTGTGCACTTGTGGGGAGTCTGTGTGCAGTAAGCAAGTGTGTGAATTTAAAGCACACTAACTTCCCTGTGTAGACAGGCCCTAAGCCTGAGCCCTGTAAAGTCCTGCTTGGACCACACGGTGGGGAGAGCAGCGTAATGCAGATGTTCTTAATATTCAGTCTTAGGTCTGGTCTATACTACAGAGTTAAGTCAATGTAAGACCGCTTATTCTGACCTAACTCTGTAAGCGACTACACTAAAATGTATCTCCCACCGTTGTAACTCCTCCACTATACCAACTTTACTCCACCTCCATGAGAGGTGCTTAACTCAATATAGTTGGGTCAACAGTGTCAGTGTAGTGTCAGTTATATCGACTGTTGCTGCCTTTCAGATACCATCCCACAATGTCCCACATTGGCAGTTAAATTGGTGCACTCGCTCCTGGTGAGGACATGCACTATGATCAGAAAGAGCACAATATGGACGTGTAAAACCAGTTCAATTCTGCGGTGGCTGTACGTCGACATAACTCAGGTCAACTTATTTTTGTAGTGTAGACTTCCCCTTACTGGACAAATTGCAGCTTGACATAATAGCCTGCACACAGGGCAAGCCTGCAGAATTAAGTTGACCTAACTTAGGTCGGCATATAGCCGCCACAGTAATTGTGCGTTCTACACTTAGCTCCTAGTGTTGACAGTGCGCATCCTCACCAGGAGTCCCTGTGTCAATTGTACTGTCAGTACGGGGCATTGTGGGATAGCTGTTGAAAGCTGGTAACAGTCTATATAATCAACGCAGTGTCTATACTGATACTGAGTCACCCTAACTACATCGACGTTGACTCTATGCCTCTCATGAAGGTGAAGATAAGTTGGCATAGCAGGGCAGTTACATCGGCGGGAGCGAAATTTTAGTGTAGACACTTACATAGTTAGGTCAACGTAAGTTGCCTTGCATCAACCTAACTCTGTAGTGTACCCGGCCTCAGTCTTGTCACTCCTAACATTGGTAACTATTTACTCCTGGGGGAATTCCGTGCCAAAAAAATTAAAAATTCTGCACGCAATATTTTCAAATTCTGTATATTTTATTTGTCAAAATAACACAGTATAATCATACCAGTTTCAGTTATTTTTGGTCATTTATTTCAAAATACCAGTCAGCAAGTATTTCTGTAACAATACAGAAAAAAAGATTCAGGAAATGTTTTTTGACAAATAGATTCCTTACTAAGCATATTAGTATAGAACTGAGTAATAAATAATTTAAACTACAATAAGGAACCATATTTCCTGCACCCCTGAGAAGCAGTGCAAAGGCTTGGGGGGGAGTCGGGGGTAATGGAGGAGCTGAGGGAGAGGGAAGTAATTGCTGGGTGTGAACTTGGAGGATTGTTTGGTATGGGTGGGAAAAGTATGGAATAGGTTTTGTGGGGGGATGGGAAGGGATTGTTAAGAAGCTTTCCCCCATGTAGACCCTTGCTAACCCCAGCCTCTCCCATTCAGTCAGGCACATGTGTCCCTGTACCCCCATGTGTCCTTGCACCTCCTGTCCCCATGTGTTCCTCCACCCCCACTCAGACACCCTAACCCATCTCCATGTGGTCCTGCACCCCCTCCCACTGTCCCCATGTGTCTCTGTGCCCCCATTCAGTCACCCCTGTCTCCATGTGGCCCTGCACCTCCACTCCCGCTCAGCCCCTGCCCCAGTCTCTCCTCCTGACTAGCCCTTATGAGCCCATCTGACAACACCCCCCCATCCCCCGCCCCCGCCCTGCAGCCCCACACTGTCTGTCTCCCTACAGCCCGTCTCTTGACCTGGCCCAACAGGCACTGTGAAGAAGACAGGCTCTTTCTCTTCCCTTACTTGCTGGGACGTCCTACTCTGTTCTATCACCACAGCTCTTTCTGGTGGGTGAAAGGTGGAACTGCAGTTTCTTTTCTTGCGGGAAAAAAAATGTGTGGCTCATTAATTATGTGCACACACAGTGGTGCAGAATTCCCCCCGGAGTAACTATAAGATATAGAACACTTGACTATCTCTGTTTTGGATCTTTATCTGGCAAAACGCTCTGTCCGGAGTTGAAATAAAAATATTAATAAAATATAGAAATTCGTCAAGGACCAAAGTTGGGCATTTTCCTTCACTTGCTTGCCACTGCCTTTCTCCTCCCCTACACTATAAAGAGATAGTGTAGGGGATGAGAAATCTTCCAGGGGAGATTGAGGGAGGCTTTATACCCAAAGTTAAATTCCCCTCTAGAGAGGAAGACTCTCTCTAAAGGTAACTACTTGATGTCTTTGAGAGACAAGGTAACTGAGGTAATCGCTTTTATTGGACCAGTTTCTGTTGGTGAGAGGGACAAGCTTTCAAGCTCCACAGAGCTCTTCTTCAGGTCTGGGAAAGATCATCAGTGTCACAGCTAACACAAGGTGGAACAGATTGTTAAGTATAAGGAGTTAACTTTTGCAAGAAACCATTTAAAATGACGTACGCAATTAATACTTCTGCAGTCATAGAACAAAGAGTTAATGAGTTACAGATTGTTGTAATGAGATAGAAAGCCAGGTTCGCTACTGAGTCCATGATTTTTGGTGTCCAGCAGAGTTATGAATTTAAACTCCCAGGCTTGTCTTTCAAGGTGTTGTGCAGGTTTCCTTTGACAAATTGAACTGAGAGGCCAGATATGGAGTGTTCATTTTGTGAAAAGTATTCACTCTCAGATATGATGATGATGATTTTTGTCGTTTATCCGAGGTCATTCGAGAGCATAGTGATTGTCTTGTTTCACCCACATAGTTGTTGGGGCATTTGATTCACCAGATAAGGTGCACCACATGTGATAGGCATGTGTAGGCACCGTGGATCTTGAAAGGTGTGTTTTGTGGGGTATTGATCATTATAGCAGTGAATATAAGACTGCAGGTTTTGCATATGTTAAGGCAGTGTCTGGTACTGGTTTGAGTTGGTGTATTCTGGTCTGTGAGGAGCTTGCTTCTGATGAGTTGTTTGAAGGTCAGAAAAGGGGGTTTGGGAAAGATTTTTTTTTTTTAGGATGTGGTCCCCATCAAGTATGAGTGGCAATTATTTGATACCCCATATGGGTTCCAGTATGGGTTGGTATGTGATAACTAGGGATGTGCAGTCAGTGGCTTTTTTTCTAAATTGAAGCAGGTGCTCTCAGGGAATTAGGGTTACCCTGTTCCATGGTGTGATCTACTTCTCTGATAAAGAAGTTTGGTGAGGGTGATTTTAAGTGTGTTAACATGTGTATCCTGGATTTTCTCCTCAGAGCATATTCTGTGGTATCTGAGTGCCTGGCTGTAGATAATTGATTTCTTGGCGTATCTGGATTGGTTGTGGGATCTGCGAGAGGGTTCTGTTGAAGCTGATAGTGGTGTTCAGGAAGTTGATGCTGGTGCGGGAGCATTGTAGAGTTTGATGGATGGGTGGTGGTAGTTCAAGTTGTGGTGGAAATCTGAGGGAGTTTAGGTCATCTGTCCAGCAGATGAAAATATCATCAATGTATCTCAGGTTTGTCATTGGTTTTGTGGAGCATGGTCCAGAAATTCTTCCTCAAGGTGGCCTATGAAGAGGTTGGCATATTGGGGAACCATCCTAGTACCCATGGCTGTTTGCATGGTTTGGACAAATTGTTTTTTGTTGAATATAAAGTTGTTATGGGTGAGGATGAAATGGATGAGTTTGGCAATGTTTTTGGGGTGGATATCTGAGTGTTGTCCATTTTCTTGTAGATATTTGAGGCAGACAGTGATGTCGTCATCATGAGGGTTGTTGGTGTATAGGGAAGTGATATCCGTTGGCCAATATGATGTTCTGAGAGAGCTTGTTGGTGTTGTGGTGTTTGTGGAGGAAGTAGGTTATGTCCTGGAGGAAGCTGGCCCTTTGTGTGGTGAGTGGTGTTAGGGGGCTTATTCCTTCACCCACTCACTTCCCTGGTCCTTCTCGCATGAACAGAGAGCAACAATACCCGAAGTCCAAAGGTGCAAACAATTCGATGTTTATTGGGGTGAACTTCCAGCAAGCATGATTCCAGTTTCCTTCCTTAGTATCCTCCTTCCCAGCTCTGACACCACAGAGCCTTACACCTGTGTCCCTGTTCCCATTCCTGCCCTTAGCAAAACAGGATTCCAGTTTCCCCACTCCCATTCCCTGTTCCCATCTCCCCCTTTAGCAAAACATGATTCCAATTTCCTTACCCCCATTCCCTGTTCCCATCTCCCACCCACGCCCCCTCCCTCCCACCCACCCACGCCCCCTCACTTCCTCATTGACTACAGATTATATAGTAAAACTTGAGTTCTGCTTAGCTATACCTTAACCAATCCTTTTCCTGAAATTTAACTAACCAATCCTAACATATTGTAACATGATTATGTAACCAATTATATCCCACCACCTTAATTAGTTTACACCCAGCAAAATTAATTATACAGCAGACAGGAACAATCACAGAACCAGACAGAGATTATACAGACAAACAATAGCAAAGTGGGAACTCTAATGACAAAACAATACAGAAGTGAGGATTTCACATCCCAGCTATTGATAAGTGAGTTCTTGCCAGACAGGATGCTATCAAACTAAGTTTCCTTTTACATTTTCTAGGCACTTCCCTTTCTTTGGAGGTGATAGGAATTATCAGGACAGGATTGTATTCAGGACAGGATTGTATTCCTAACAGCCCAATAGCACCTTCTTTCAATGTGGCTAGTTTGGAATGTGAGGATGTGACTGTTCGCTTCCTGGCTTATGGCTGCCTCTGCTGCTTAGCCAAAGGCCTTAGCCTAAGCACAGGGCCTCAAACTGTCACAGTAAGAGACGGCCCTTACACCAGCAGACAGTGATTTTGATTCTTTCTTTTATACCTCTAACTAGCCAAGTAATAAGAATACCCCTAAATTCTTAAAGTACAGGCCTTTACAGACAGGCCTGAATATCTATATCCTAACAAGTGGTTTGAGGATGGTTTCTATGAGTCCTGATATTTCCTGAGTAAGAGCGCCATGGCCAGATATGTTGGGTCTGCCTGGGTTCCCTTGTTTGTGTTTCTTGGGAGGCATGTATAAGATCCCTGGCATGTGTTCATGGGGGATGAGGTGGTAGTGTTTCTCTTGGAGTTGTCTGGGGAAGGATTTGATGATATCCTTAAAATCCTATGTGAATTGTGGTGTGGGGTTGTCTTTGAGTTCTTTATGGGAAGTGGTGTCAGCGTCGTCAGTTGGCCTTGTTTATGTAGACGTCATGGTTGAGGATTATGATGTCATCCCCTTTGTCTGCTGGCTTGGTCACTATTTGGTGGTTGGATTTCAGGGGCTGTATAGCTTGTCTTCTCAATAGAGGTTGGTCCAATAAAACTTCACCAATGGAAGTTGATCTAATGAGATATTACCTCCCCCAGCTGGTTTCTTTCATATCCTGGGACCAATACAGCTACAACAACACAAGCAAAAATGGAAGTCCAGTGCTCCCTCTGCTCAGCCTATTGCACTAGCAAAAGTGGCCAGTGTTGGAGAAATGCAGTTTTCTTTGAATATGCAGGAGGGAGTTAAGGAAATGAAAATGTAATTCTCATCTTTCTGTAGGATTCAGGTAGACTGAATAGCTTCTGCACATTCACACTTATGGGATGCACAGGCCTGGGCTGGAACATCCTGCTAGTGTGAATATGCAGAGTCCATTTTGAAGAACTTGGGTTACAAGTAAGTAACCTTAATTTACCAGCATCTGTTAATCCCTACTTGCTGCCTCTCCTATGCTAGAAGGGATTGTTGAGGAGGAGGAAAGAGAAATGTTATGTCTGAGAGAACTTGCCTCATCCCCTCTGTTCTTCATGTGAAGGTGCAAGAGGCGAATTCCAGGTTTGACCAAGATGCATTACAGGAGATGGAACTGGCTCCAATCCAGAGGAAGATCGAAGCGCGGTCCGCAGAAGATTCCTTTACTGGCTTTGTGCGCACCTTGTACTTCGCAGACACCTTTTTGAGAGACAGTGAGTAGAAGGAGCTCTCCGCTGCCACGCTCTGCACTATGTTCGTCTAGATTATAGACCCAGCACTCCCTTGGTGTACTCCCTGTAGCACTGAAACTATTCAGTCTAGAGCCAAAGTAAATGAGTGAGAGCAGAGCTGTTCTGTATGATCGCTGCCAGCTGCTGATTGACCCATGACTAAACAAGTTCACCTTCTTGGGGGAGAATTTGAAGTATGTGGTTTTCAAATAGGATGAAGCTTCTTTGGCCTTAAACACAATTCATAGTCTCTTCACCTCTGACTGCCAAAAGTCAATCCCCTGACGAGGAGAGGATGTGGTTCCTCTTAATCCTGCATCAGATACCAAACTGATACTACATTTGAATTTCCCTCTCATCACGTATGTGCTTGGGTTAGTGTGAGCATACACATTTGCATACAGACAGTAGAACCATTCCATCACGTTTGAAAGTTCCTGGAGAGACACCCTGCTCATGGGCTTTATCCCTGGTCCAGGTTCTCGCCACTGCCCCTCCTTGTGGGCAGGCACCAATGGAGGCACGGTCTATGCGTTCTGTTTGCGTGTTCCACCAGCGGAGAGAAGGATGGATGAGCCTGTCAAGGCAGAGCAGGGTGAGTATCACTCACTAGTGGGAACTTGTGAAACAACCCTAATGGGATCAGAGGGGCTGCTGTTATGTACTGCTAGAAAGCTGCAAAGCTGTTAGTTATAAATGGAGAGCAAGATGACTTGGAAACATTATGGTTGGCCAGGAGGAGAGATCGGATTACGTTTTGACCAATAGTAGCTCGGAGTTCAGCTTTTGATTATACAGTAGAACCTCAGTTATGAACACCTTGGGAATGGAGATTGTTCGTAACTCTGAACAAAACATTATGGTGGTTCATTCAAAAGTTTACCACTGAACATTGACTTAATACAACTTTGAAACTTTACAATGCAGAAGAAAAATGCTGCTTTCCCTTTTATTTTAGTAGTTTACATGTAACACAGAACTGTACTGTACTGTATTTGCTTTTTTTTTTTTTTTGGTCTCTGCTGCTGCCTGATTGTGTACTTCTGGTTCCAAATGAGGTGTGTGGTTGACCGGTCAGTTCGTAACTCTGGTGTTCATAACTCTGAGGTTCTACTGTAAATGGGTTCTACTGTCCCCTGAACCTCTTTAGTTTTCATTCCCATTAAGCTGCTGGTGAAGGCACTGCCCCTATACTCGGCCACTGAACTCTGCCAACAAGACGTTTTCTCGCCCCCACCCCTCACTTTCTAGTTTATCATTCTGATGGGGGGCCCATTATATCCTTTCGCTCCACCATTAATAGTACATGTGTATCGGTTAAAATGAGCCAGTTCTATCCAACACGGCAACAGTGGGAATCTGCTGTCTTGCTCATTTAAAACTCATTTGACCTTGTGCACTTAGTTAGGAGGCAAAGACCCTACTTTATAGGCCAGAGTCGTCCATGGACTTTGCCTAAAATTATCTCTAAAAGGTGACTCTTTGGAACTTCCATACACTAACTGTGACTGTTTTGAAAACGACTGTATCACCATTGTGTGCTTTTGCCTGTGGTGTTAATCCAGGAGATGTTGGTTCGGAGCAAAAGTACATTAGGTGACCAGCATCATTTAATTATTCCTGCTTCAAATACCACTTGCTTGGATGGGTGCGTATCAGTAGTAGTCTCAGACAACATATTGATGGGTGCTTTGCGGAAACCTACAATAACAGCCTAATCCATTTATACATTTCTTAAACTCTTGTCAGTTGGAATTTGGAAACAATGTTTGAATTCAGTTTAAATGCCCATTCTAGTTAAACTGGATTCTAAAGCTGTTTGATCACACAGTATGAAAGCAGTTGAATTATTAGACGCATATTCTAGCCTAGGATGGCTTTAACATGGCTGATCAAAATGCTTTAGAAACTACTCTTGGTAAAGTGTCATTTCTAGAATCATGGCTTTAGGGCAAGCAGTTAACTAACATTTCTACAGATACTGGTGCTGGTGCTTAAGCAAAGGAAGCAAACACAAAGAGCCATATAGGGGTCTCTTGTAAAAATAAATAAATAAATAAAATAAAATAAAAAATAAAAATCTGCTAGATGGAAGACTCTAATGGGGTGTAGAAATGCAGCATTGTCTCATTTCAAGAGGACGTGTGAGAGTTCTAACACTATGCTTGTCACATCCTCTCGGCTGGTATCATATCAGTCTGTTTTCTCACCCTTCTCCACATCTTGTCTGTCTAGCCAAGGAAATTCAGCTGATGCACAGGGCTCCTGTTGTGGGGATACTTGTCTTGGATGGGCATGGCACGCCCCTCCCAGAGCCGCTAGAAGTAGCACATGACCTTTCTAAAAGTCCTGATATGCAAGGCAGCCATCAACTTCTTGTGGTGTCTGAAGAGCAGTTTAAGGTAAATACAGTCCACATGCATCTCGTCTGATATAAATTCCCTTTTTTAAGGTATTGATCTGTACTCCTAGGGATGGATTACAGTAGCTCTTAGGAACTGCAGTCTAGGATCAGGCTCCCTTGTGCTTGGCACCATACAGACAAATGAAGACTCTCCCTGCCCCACAGAACATACACTTGGTGTCAGGGCAGTACTGGCACATGAAATGGACAAGTGGAAGTGGGAGTTTACTATAATGCAGATGGAGAATATAGGAATGTTTGTAGATTGATTTAAAACTCTTTGACAGCTGCAGTAATTGGCCATTGGGAGAAGCTTTAGATTCTGCAGATTATAGTTTAGGGGACATGACTCTTTAAAAAGGACACTGAGAATTGGCAAGTGTTCAAAAATTGTCCTCACTGCTTTTGCCAAATAGCTACATAACCATGACTGGTTTAAGGAAGGAGACTCTAGGAATAATTTATCGGGGATCTCCTTGTCGTTTTAATGTGGTAGAGTGGGCTGTTGGGTTCATCCCAGTTTTTCCCTGTGGATATCCTTTGTGGCTGGAGGGGAAGGGGTTTGAGAGGACAAGAGATAAGTCGTAATGAGGGTCTGCGATTTGAAGCATTACATTTTCTTCCAGTGATGTCAGTGGCAAAGTTCCCATTGACTTGAGTGAGAGCAGGAACAGGCCCTGAAGTTGAGACCATGGCTGGCTACAATTATGCCTGTTCAGTATCCCATGATATCCAGGCCTCATTTTAAGCAGGAAGGCAGATTCAGACCTTCATTTCTGTGCATGCTGTTGGGCAAAGGTTCCCTAATGAATCAAGGCTTTGTTAAAGCAGGAGGGAGCAGCACCATTCCTGAGCTGGGGTTGTTGGCAGTGTACAGCGTGGAGGTGTGTTATGTGGCTTTTTTTTCTCCTGGCAGGTATTCACGCTGCCCAAGGTTAGCTCCAAACTGAAGTTCAAACTGACCGCTCTGGAAGGCTGTAGGGTACGAAAGGTGACAGTCGCTAACTTTGGCAGCTGCAAGACTGATGATTATAGTGAAAATGACCTGGCCATCCTCACTAACCTGGGAGACATTCAGATCATCTCTCTGCCCTTCCTCAAGTTACAGATCCGCTACCCCTGTATCCGTAAGGAAGATGTGAGTGGCATTGCTTCCTGTGTCTTCACCAAATATGGCCAAGGTAATGGCACAAACAGCGTAAGCTCCCCTAGATCACCTGCCTCTGCCATGTCTTCTGAACCCTTGTTTCACTGTTCTTTAAACTTCGCATTGGTTTTGCTTCCATAAGGAGCATGTTGAATCCTCTTTGTAGCCATTCAGATCCAAAGACATCAGGGGCTAACTCACCTCACTGTAGAGGGTGGTGTCTGTTGTGTTCCATATTTCTTCTCAGGCCTCAAAATAAGACATCTCTGTATTTTGGCATCTTCCTAGGCTGCTGGATAGCTCTTCCTGTCACTGGTGCACAATGCTGTCACTTCAAACTGGCATCTGTGGAAGAGCTCCTCCCAAGCCACTCACTTTCCCCTTTCACATCTCCAAAAGGAAGGGAACTAACCCATAGTGTAATTATGGAAAGAGAAGGTGCTGCTCAGGTTCTTGTCCTGGGGGTTGTAGCTGAAAACTCTCAAACTGCAGGGTCTCGGACACGTGTTGCACAGCTTTAAAAAGAGAACAAAGCAATCATCAGTTGTTCAATTGCTGGGTTGACCCCTTAATGAGGCAGGTGCAATACTCTTCTCCAAAGCCCCAGTGCATTGGTTTGGAGGAAGTACAAACAAGATGCCTTTTCTGTGGAGAGTAGAATATATTTAGCTCTCATTTCCCTTTGGACTGTGATTCTGGATTCTGGCTCCTGAGCATGCATTCTTTTGTGAACCAAACACCCTTTACGTTTTCCCCTCTAGGTTTTTATCTGATCTCACCATCAGAGTTTGAGAGGTTCTCCCTGTCTACCAAATGGTTGGTTGAGCCCCGATGCGTTGTGGATACACCAGAAATTACAGGCAACAACTACTTGCACAACAAAGCTGGCATGGAGAAGGCTACAAGAAAATCCAGGTAGGACAAGCTAAAAAGCTCTCTGTAGGAGCACCTTACCTCTCTCATTAGCTTTTCCATTATGGCTTGTGTTTGAAGGGTGTTCTACTTCCAAATCTAGTCTCCCTGGTTCAGGGGTGAAAGTAACTTAAAGGATTTACCAGTATGCTGGAGTCCTGAGTGGGGGCGTGGCCTCAACCGGAAGAGGCGGGGTCTTTAAAGATTTAAAGGCCTCAGGGCTGCGGCTCGGAGCACCCCTGGAGCTCCCAGCTGCAGAGGAGGCTGGGAGCCTCAGGGCTCAGGGGCGATTTAAAGGGCCCAGGGCTCCTGCTGCTGCAGGGAGACCTGGGCCATTTAAATTGTCAGCCTGGGGAAGCTGGTCTGGTCTGGTCCGGCACGGCATACTGGACTGTACCGGCTTACTTTCACCTCTGCCCAGGTTTGATCTAGACAGGACCATGCTACTGTGAGTTCTATATGTTCTTTTCTGCCCTCCTCCCCCTCCAAGCTCACTGTGATATATTATCTTGTGGAGCCAGAGAACCTTTTCTTTCCAAAAAGGACTGGACAGGGCTTCCTTTGGAGACTGTTAATATCACTCCAAACTGATTGCCATGATGTAGAGCCCTGCGCGGGACTGTTCTTCAATCCTGCTCCCGCTATTAATGCAGCGGGTCCTGTGGGACTAGGAGGATTCCAGTCCTGCTGCATGAGGCAATGTAACTTTCTCCCTGGTCTTTTCCCTACCAGCTGTCTTACATTTCCCACTGCCAACTTACTAAGAGTGACATCTTTTGAGGGTATTGCATGCAACTTCCCACCTCTCCACCCATTTGCACTTTGTCATATTACTTGTTTGCAGTCTATTATGTAGCAGACTGGACTGTTGCTTTGTAGTTTGAACCCTGATGTTCTTCCTTGTGGAAGCAGATCTTCCCTAGAGGTGGTGTGTTTTGGTGCAAGTCCCCTGTGGGGGGAGAGGGGTGTTGGGGAACTTCCCTATCACCCACCATCCTAATGCTTCTCTCAGCTGCTTGCTCAGGATACCTCTCTGCATTCGCATGCATGCTCTGATTGACCCAGAGGAATCTTTCCTTGTCTGATCTGCCAGGTATGTACAAGAATCTACTTGCCCCTCTAATACATGTGTTTTATTTTGTGTTTTTTACCTTCTTCCCCAGGGAATCAGGCAGGAGTTCTGGTGACCCCGGAGAAGATGATGGTAAGCAGGCAACAAACTTATGTATTTAAGTTTGTGACATGTATAAACATTTTTTAAGCCTTTGCGGTTGGTGGTAATATTTTCTTCAAAGAAAAGGGGTGAGGAGCTGTAGTGTTGGGAAGAGGGGAGATTGTTCTCTTTGTGAGAAGTAGTCATCTCAGACTAAGGCTACAGGGGCAGAACCTTCTGGTGACCTGGACGTGACGGGTTCTGGTTCTACAACAGGCTGATCTTGGACTGTTTTTAGAAAGGGAAGCCCAGTCGTGCTCGGAAGAAGGGATTGTGGGTGCGAGTGTGGAGTCTTTTACCATTTAATGAGCACTTTGCTGTGATGCCGTCTCTAGAACGAGCCAAACTGGGCTTAAGTATCCACCTCTTTTATATTTGTGACGTTTCCCATAGTGCCTATCCCTGTAGTGTTCTAAGTGCATAGAACATGAAAAGTAGCTGGACGTCAACTTGTTTTCTGCCTTTCAGAGAGGAAGTCTGGGAGGTTGATGGAACATGCCTTACTCAATGATGAAAGTGAGTGAGAGACAACTGGAGCTGCTGGAGGGGCAGCTGCACTGGTTGGTGAGGGGAAGAGGGGTGATAGGTAGCCTTCTCCGGTGGAGGCATGTTCATCCTCCTGGTTACAATAGACTGTTGCAACTCCAGAAAGTACATAATGCCAGAACAGAATTATTCATTTGCATTACTATAGCCTCTAGGAGCCCCAGTCATGAACCAGGACCCCATTGGGCTAGGTGCTGGGCAAACACAACAGAAAGATAGTCCCTCTCCCTAAAGATCCGTACCAGCTTTATTTCATGGATTGGTGAGGATGGGAGTGTCCTAAGGAAGGGAGATGAGAAAGCTCCACATAGCTGCCTACCTGCTTCTATCGTTACCTAGCCTTAATATACACAAGGAACGTCACTTTCCAGCAGTACCCAAGAACGAAGGGCCGGCTGGAACTGGCTGTCTTCCTGGACTGCTAGCATGTTGGTGCTGGCAGCACTTCCTCTGGAGACGCTGCTTCACTGCTGTGCACCAGCCCCTTAGCCAGAGTTTTATAGTTCTGTCAGAGACTAGTACTGCAGAAGAGGCAGTGATATTTAAAGGTCTGACAGTCATGGAGGAGGCAGGAAGGCAGGTTTTAAAGGCCATTCTGAAATGAGGTGCAGCAGAAGTAGCATGTGCAATCAAGCTCTTAATGTCACTGTAAATGTTTACTGATTCAAGCAGAGGACCTTGCCCATCTGCTCCCACTTCTCACTGCTCTTTAACGGTTTGTTTTCCAGAAGTTCTGAAGGAGATCCAAAGTACACTGGAGGGGGAGAGAAGGTGAGTACCCTGTGACCAGCCTTCCCTTCTCCCTGGTGGGTTGGTAAAGGTGGGAAAACGGGGAGACTATCCAGCACAATGGCAGATATTGTTGCAGTGAAGCACTAGCAACTGATCAAATGTGTGTGTAGAAAACTGGTCCAGAGAGAAACTTTTTCTACACAAGAACCAATTCCCTTGAGTTTTTATGAATAATCCTTTGTCTCTTTCTCTTGGCGAAACAGAAGCGATCACATTTCCATATCCCAAAGGAGCAGGACTCTGAGTACTCGCATACAGGTTCAAATCAACCCACATTAATCTATGGGCAGGCCACATGGGCTTAGTTGGCTGAAGATGGGACTTGGGACAGGAACTCTAGGGATCTAATCCTGGCTCTGCACTGACTGTAACTTGGACATGTATCTTTCTGCTCCAATTCCCTATCTCTACACATAGGCAATAAGTTACCTCATGGGTGCTGGGCTTTAACTCCTGTCCACAGAACACTTTGAGCTGTTCAGGTGACGGGCTACAGAAGTGCAGATGAATGACTGATGTTACAATTGATGCAAAATACTTTAGTGCTTGGTGGGATGGGAAACCCAGGGTTTCCAAGGATCTGCGGAGAGGATGAGTGACTGCCTGACACACCTGCATGTATCTATCCAGATAGGGTGATTGCATTGCACTGATGGACTTTGCTCCCTTGTCATTGCAGGAGCTATGGAGAGAGAAATTCAAGAAGAATTCACGTCGGACATGGACTAAGTAATGGAGGAGGTAAGTGAAGCCAAGGGTATTTCCAGGCTCTGGTGCAGCAACATGAGGCAAGAAGTGAAGGGTCGGCATTCCTAACAATCTGGTGTTTTATGTTTACATGGCACTCCGAAGTGCGGTGCTCTTCAGCAGTGGCTCTCAACCAGGAGTACTTGTACCCCAGGGGGTACGCAGAGCTCTTACAGGGGGTACATCAACTCCTCTAGATATTGGCCTAGTTTTATAACCGGTACATAAAAAGCACTAGCAAAGTCAGTACAAACTAAAATTTCATACAGACACTGACTTGTTTATACTGCTCTGTATACTATACACTGAAATGTAAGTCCACGATTTATATTCCAGTTGATTTATTTTATAATTATATGGTAGCAATGAGAAAGTCAGCAATTTTTCAATAGTATTGTGC
Organism: Chelonia mydas; assembly: GCF_015237465.2. Lineage (NCBI taxonomy): Eukaryota > Metazoa > Chordata > Testudines > Cheloniidae > Chelonia > Chelonia mydas. The sequence goes on from NC_051254.2 coordinate 15,164,087, forward strand.
TGTGACACTTGTAAATTTGTCTGATTTTTTTTGTAAGCAAATAAAGTGAGGTGAAACTTGGGGTACACGTGACAAATCAGACTCCTGGAAGGGTACAGTTGTTTGGAAAGGTTGAGAGTCACTGCTCTACAGATCACCTCATCTGACTGGATGGGAGCCTACTGGCTGCCTGATATGTCTCAGTGTTTGAGCAGCATGGGTGCCACCTGAACAAACAAGTGCTGCCCCAGTCCTGGATGGAGTGACACAAGCTCCTCCTAAAACCTGTCTTGCATTTTAAGCTGTTGAAATTTGCTGTGGGTTCCTCTGGGGAGAGCTGTTGGCAGAGAAGGGCTCTCGGAGCATTGGGGCATGTAGAACTCCTTTGTATGTCACTCCCCTCTTCACCTCTTTGTAATAAACCATGAGCAGGCTAAGCTATGGCAGGCCTACACTATAGCATAGCTGCTTGTGCTGCATTCAGCACGGCCATGGGGAAAAAACACCTTACAGGGTATGTATGTCTAGCCCGAGGGATAAACCAACTTGTCTGACGTGGACGTGCAGGCTGCCTGTCTTTTCTCTAAGGGAGTGTCTGGCAGCCAGGGCATAAGGCCTGTTACTGGGGTTTCCATAGGGATGTGAGTTGATCTTGTGAGCACTGATGTGAACCCCAGACCAAAGATCAGACTGGGATGAGCTCCACAAACTTTATACCCAATATGTTCCTGAATCGGGAGGGGGTTGGAGGTGTGGAGGAGTTATCTGTCCAGAATGATCCTAATATGGTGCTGCATATTCTTTCCCTAAGCAGAATGATCAGACCTCAGCAAAGCCGCTGTGATATCCTGGCATTGGATTGAGTGCCATAACACTACTGACTGGGAAAGCAGTCCCATGGAGGGGAGGCCTCTACTTCTCCCTGTACAGCAGGAGAAAGAGCTGTGACTCACTCGTGTGTCTGCCTCCCTCTCCCCCTCGTGCCTCACCAGAAACCACCACCTCCTCTTCGAGTCTTGCACGGAGGCTAGAAGCAGACTGCCTGCTCTGAAGCACCACAAGCCTCTGTGTACGTCTTTGTAACTATTTTTAATGTTTGCACAATTATCTCTTTTCTACTGGGCTGGGTTTTAAATTATAAATGTTACTGCCCTGGGTGCAGAGTTTTAATAAACACACTGTTACCTCTGAGTGGTTTAAGATTATTTTTTGTACAATTTTTTAAATTGTAAGGGTGTTTGTTTTAATGGAAACATATTTTTAAAATGTACTTTTTTTTAAGAAAACAAAACAAATGAAATAATATATCTGTCGTTTTAGATCCCTGTGGCTGCTGTAACTGGTATTTGAATGAGGCATTCCAGTTAGGGTTTGTTTGACGGTACTGTTAACTGGTTTTACGGATTTGGGTAGAATCTATTTTTGTAGCTGTTCAGATTGGAGGAAATTTAATCGAACTTGATTTGTGTCTCAACACTACGTTGCTCTTTTGAAATAAATGAAAACCCTCAATTACCTTTGTTGTCATGGTCTGCTCCAGTATCTGTCACTTCCGCAAAAGCAGGGACTCGTTCCTCTGCATGATAGAAGCAGTGCAGCTTCAGGCGTCAGGACTCTCACCAGCATCTGCTGAGAAACTGACATGAAAGGCCAGTGTTGCTGAAGAACCAATTCTGATCAGTGCCTGTGTCCGATTAGCGGGAGGAGCTGTTAGCCTTCACCTTCACACTTGCCTCCTTTACCTACAGATTGCGGGGGCTTATGAATCCACCCCTAGAAATCTGATCTAGAAGAACTTCTAACACTATCCCATGGTAATTCATAGCATAATTAGAAAATCCTGGGGACCATCCTGTGCTAGTACTGAAAACTAGCTTGGGCACGGGGCTGGGGGGAGGGCAAGAGAAGAGGCTGTACAGTACATCGAACCAGCTGTGAGCCTTACGGAAAAGCTTTGAGTAGGAGAAACCCTTTTGTGAGAAATCTTTCCCTTCCTCTCCATCCCAAATCATGTGTTATCAAGCTAAAATTGATCTCTTGTTTTCATTACTGGTCTGTTAATCTCTTCCCCACTCCACTTCTGTTGGAGGGTGGGTGTTAGTAAGGAAGAGGTGAATGTGGTGATCTACTGTTCCAAATCTACTCAAAAGACCTATGAAGGAGAAGCTGGACTTGTTTAGACTTCCTGGTACTGGGAGCTGCACAGCACCTGTGTTTGAAGCAGTAACTCAGCTTTTTCGAGTGCTTTTGTTCTTGTCCACTCGTGTTAGGGGTGAGTGCCTGCCACATGCACCAGCGCCGGAAGTTTTTCCCTCAGTGGTATCCATAGAGGACCAGCTCTGGCACCTTCTGGAGTGGCGTGTGTATGCCACAGTATAAGGGGCATTGCTGGTTCCCCCCACCCTCAGTTCCTTCTTACCAATAGTGATGGTGCTGGAACATCCTTTGCTTTGGCAAACCTCCCTGTCCAGAACTGTTCATTGTGAACTTTTTCTCCTGTAAATAGTTATTAAAGTTGTTAGCTTCCTTAGTGTGCTACCTAGTTGGACTGCTTGTCCTCTTTCCTCCTTCCCTGAACCTCTATAACTGCAGACCAATAGGTCCTCAGTACTGTGGCTCAGGATTATATCCTCCAGTTTATTTCTGCTCCCTCCCTCCCCGTCCCTCTTCAGGGACCCCTCTCACGAGAGCCTGTTTTGGCAGGCGGTGCAGGCAGGAGCCATGGAGGAAGTCCCTCTACACCACAGGGGCTAGGGGTTTTTCTCCCATTACTTTCAGATCCCAAAGGCGGTCTAAGACCCATCCTGGACCTGCAAGACCAACAAATATCTCAAGAAGTTGAAGTTCCACATGGTCTCCCTGGCCTCCATCATTCCATCCCTGGACCCGGGAGACTGGTATGCTGCCCTTGACCTGAAGGACTCATATTTCCACATAGAGCTATTTCATGGACACAGACGCTTTCTCCATGTCATGGTGGGCTACCAGTTTGCGGTGCTGCCGTTTGGGCTGGCGACAGCACTGAGGGTGTTTACCAAATGCATGTCAGTGGTAGCAGCTTACCTCAGATGTCACGATATTCAGATTTATCTGTATCTCAATGACTGGCTGGTCAAGGGCCACTCCAGATCCCAGGTCCAGTGTGATGTCGCAGTACTGGAAGCCACATGCCACACCTTGGGCCTGTTGATAAATGAGATTAAAATCAATGTTCGTTCTGGTGCAGAGTACAGAGTTCATCAGAGCCATGCACAACTCCACATGTGCCAGAGCCTTCCTGCCACAAGACTGAACATAAGAAAAGCCATAGTGGGTCAGACCAAAGGTCCATCCAGCCCAGTATCCTGTCTGCAGACAGTGGCCAATGCCAAGTGCCCCAGCGGGAGTGAACCTAACAGGTAATGATCAAGTGATCTCTCTCCTGCCATCCATCTCCACTCTCTGACAGAGGCTAGCGACATCATTCCTTACCCATCCTGGCTATTAGTCATTAATGGACTTAACCTCCATGAATTTATCTAGTTCTCTTTTAAACCCTGTTATAGTCCTAGCCTTCACAACCTCCTCAGGCAAGGAGTTCCACAGGTTGACTGTGCACTGTGTGAAGAACTTTTCAGTTCAATGCTGCCCATTAATTTCGTTTGGTGGCCCCTAGTTCTTTAGATTATGGGAACAAGTAAATAACTTTTTCCTTATTCACTTTCTCCACACCAGTCATAATTTTATATACCTCTATCATATCCCCACTTAGTCTCCTCTTTTCCAAGCTGAAAAGTCCTAACCTCTTTAATCTCTCCTCATATGGGACCCGTTCCAAACCTCTAATCACTTTTGTTGCCCTTCTCTGAATCTGCCCAATAACTTAGTTTTGTGAGATCTTTTTGAATTTCTTCACAGTCTGCTTTGGTTTTAATTATCTTGAGCAGTTTAGTATTGTCTGCAAACTTTGCCACCTCACTGTTCACCCCTTTCTCCAGATCATTTATGAATAAATTGAATAGGATTGGTCCTAGGACTGACCCTTGGAGAACACCACTAGTTACCCCTCTCTGAATAAATTTACCATTTATTCCTACCCTTTGTTCCCTGTCCATTAACCAGTTCTCAATCCGTGAAAGGATCTTGCCTCTTATCCCATGACAATTTAATTTATGTAAGAGCCTTTGGTGAGGGACCTTGTCAAAGGCTTTCTGGAAATCGAAGTACACTATGTCCACTGGATCCCTCTTGTCCACATGTTTGTTGACGCCTTCAAAAAACCCTGATAGATTAGTAAGACATGATTCCCCTTTACGGAAACCATGTTGACTTTTGACCAACAATTTATGTTCATGTGTTTGACAATTTTATTCTTTACTATTGTTTCAGCTAATTTGCCCGATACTGATGTTAGACTTACCGGTCTGTAATTGCTGGGATCACCTCTAGAGCCCTTTTTAAATATTGGCGTTACATTAGCTATCTTCCAGTCATTGGGTACAGAAGCTGATTTAACGGACAGGTTACAAACCATAGTTAATAGTTCTGCAATTTCACATTTGAGTTTTCAGAACTCTTGGGTGAATGCCATCTGGTCCCGGTGACTTGTTACTGTTAAGTTTATCAATTAATTCCAAAATCTCCTCTAATGACACTTCAATCTGTGACAATTCCTCAGATTTGTCACCTACAAAGGACGGCTCAGGTTTGGGAATCTCCCTAACATCCTCAGCCATGAAGACTGAAGTAAAGAATTCATTTAGTTTCTCTACAATGACTTTATCATCTTCAAGTGCTCCTTTTTTATCTCGATAGCCTTAGACAGAGTACTGCTCGACAATCCCTGCCCCTTGGCCTCTGATTTCGGATGCCTCCGATCTCGGCTGTGGGGAGCACCTCAGCAAGATGCAGACCCAAGGGATGTGGTCCCCAGAGAAGCTGGGGTTGCACATAAATGTCAAGGAGCTCAGGGCAGTCCAATTAGTCTTCCTGCCACATCTAACTGGTAGAGTGATGTGGACGCTGACGGACAACACGGCCTCGATTTTCTACATCAACAAGCAAGGGGGAGCATGCTCGTTGGCTCTCTGTCAAGAAGCACTCCAACTGTGGGACTTCTGCTTCCATCATTTGATTCACCTGGAGGTTGCCCAGCTCCCCGGCGTGAGGAATACGCTGGCAGATCGTCTCAGCAAGTCCTTTTTCTCTCACCATGAGTGGTCGCTCTATCCGGGGGTGGTCCAGATGCTCTTCCAGAGGTTGGGATGAGTGGACTTGTTCACCACCAGATAGAACAGGAAGTGTCATCAGTTCAGCTCCCTGCAGGGTCTCAGCAAGGGCACCCTCTCTGACCCCTTTCTCCTGCCGTGTTTGGGGGATCTGATGTATGCATTCCCACCAATTCCACTGATCAGCAGGGTCCTGTTAAAGGTCAAGAGAGACAGAGCATGAGTCGTCATGATCGCCCCAGCGTAGGCACACCAGCATTGGTTCAGCATGCTGATGGACCTGGCAGTAGCTGCCCTGTCTTTGCTACCCGGTTGCCTAGACCTTTCTTAGGATCACAGCAGTCTCATGCATCCAAACCTCGCCTCTCTCCACCTCACGGCATGGATGTTACATGGCTGAACCCAGAGGAATGGACCTGCTCTAGTGAGGTACAGCAGGCTCTCCTGGAGAGTAGAAAACCTTCCACTAGAGCAGGGGTCTCAAACTCAATTTACCTTAGGGCCAGCCCCAGTCCTCTGGGAAGGAGTTTGGGGATGGGGGTGTGTGGGGATGGGGTGCAGGCTCTGGGAGGGGGTCAGCAGATGCAATGCTTACCTGGGGCTCCAAGGCCGGGGGGCTCCATGGGCCGCTGCCCCCAGGCACCGCCCCTGCAGCTTCCCATTGGCCGCAGGGGCGCTCAGGGGGTGGGCAGCTTGCGGAGACACAGCCCCCCTGTCCCGGGCCCGCAGGAAGGAACCGGCAGCCAGTGGAGCGAGCAGGCAGACGCCACTCGGCTCCGCTGTGCTGCTGGGCCCCCTGCGGGGGGAGCTCCTGGGGGCAGCAGGTGGGGCCAAGGGAGAGAGCCAGCCTCAAAACTGCTGGAGCCCCGTGGGCCACATTGGGGAGGTTTGCAGGCCGCAGATGGCCGGCGGGGCGCGAGTTTGAGACCCTGCACTAGAGCAACCTACCTGGCGAAGTGTACGAGTTTCTCCCACTGGGCAGCAGAGCGTAGCATCTCCCCGATGCGTTCATCCCTGCAGTCCCTCCTAGACTATCTGCTCCACCTGAAGAACCAGGGCTTAGCTCTCTCTTCCATCAAGGTTCATCTAGTGGCCATCTTGGCCTGTCACTCACGTACCATGGGAAAATCGGTGTTCTTGCATGAGATGTCTGTCAGCTTCCTGAAGGGCCTCGAGAGTCTTTTCCCACCGGTTTGGAACCCGGTCCCACAATGGGACCTCAATCTGGTCCTCGCCAGACTTACAGGCCCACCCTTTGAGCCTATGGGCTCTTGTTCCCTTTCCTACTTGTCATGGAAAGTCGCCTTCCTTGTAGCAATTACATTGGCAAGGCAAGTGTCAGCTGAAAGCCCAGACCTTGGAGCCGCCATATACCATGTTCTACAAGGACAAGGTACAGCTGCAACCCCATCCGACCTTCCTGCCGAAGGTGGTGTCCTCTTTCCACATCAACCAGGACATCTTTCTCCCAGTATTGTGTCCCAAACCGCACTCAACTGCTGAGGAGAGGCTGCTGCACACCCTGGACGTTCGGCATGCCTTGGTGTTCTATCTTGATCGTACCAAGCCCTTCTGCAGGTCAACCTAGCTCTTCATTGGGACAGCAGATAGGATGAAGGGTCTTTCGGTGTCCTCTCAAAGGATCGCCAACTGGATTATCTTCTGCGTCCGGACCTGTTACGAGCAGGCATGGGTCCAACCGTCACCTATTGTGAAGTCCCACTCAACTAGAGCTCAAGCGCCCTTGGCGACCTTCCTGGCACACGTCCCTATTCAGGACATTTTGCAGGGCTGCGACACGGTCTTCGGTGCACATGTTCACGGGCCACTACGCCATCACCCAGCAGGCCAGAGATGACTCTGGGTTCGGCATAGCTGTGTTAGTCTTCACATCCATGAACTCCTTCCTGCCTCTGGTGGCACTGCTTGGGAGTCACCTAATGTGAATGGACATGAGCAAGCACTTAAAGTAGAAAAGACAGTTACCTTTTTCTGGAAACTGGTGTTCTTCGAGATGTGTTGCTCATGTCCATTCCATGACACGCTCTCCTTCCCCACTGTCGGAGTTTCTGGCAAGAAGGAACCGAGGGTGGGGGGAGCCGGCAGCGCCCCTAATACCGCGGCATATGCACGCCACTCCAGAGGGCGCCAGAGCCAGTCCCCTATGGATACCACTGAGGGAAAAACTTCCAGTACGGGTGCATGTGGCAGGCATACCCACCTCTAACATGAATGGACATGAGCAACACCTCTCTAAGAACACCAGTTACGCATGCATCCGATGAAGTGAGCTGTAACTCACGAAAGCTTATGCTCAAATTGGTTAGTCTCTAAGGTGCCACAAGTCCTCCTTTTCTAGTTACGAAAAAGGTAACACTTTTTTTTCCACCCATGTGTCTGGCTTGCAGTGCTAATATATTATGTGCAAGCATTTCTTAGCCCTGCTGCTCTGGGGCTCTTGCTGTAGTATCTGATAGGGAAGGTGGTCAGTAATTATTAGCTAATGTAGAACCAGTTACTACAAGCTCTGATTGGATATGGCCCATTTCTATGCAGTCATGGCTCCTGGATTTTGTTTATAGAGCTGCTGCGTTCTTGGCTTATAGGTCAGCATGTGGAAACTTACACTGATTTCTGTCAGAGATGAAGCAAGACTCTTTGGATGACACACAGTGAATGGTGAGATGGTTATAGTGTTGGTTGAGGTTTGACATATTATAGACCGTTCATTCTGAACTCTTAACACTAACTGCTTACTACAGAGAAAGTGGCATCAACTGCCAATTTTTGCCCCGCAAACCTCATTCTTTCCCCATACCCACTTAAGGAAAATCCCCAGCCCTCCCCTCTACAAAGCAGCTGCATTTAGCCTTCCAGGTGCAAGGACAAATGGTGAATTTATTAGCCTTGTAGGGACAGATGTTTGAGATGGGAAATTTTGAACTTTCTTTATGGTAATAAAATATTTAGAGCCCCTGTCAAATGGTTTCATAATCCATCAGCTTCCACAGCAAGAGAGGAAGGTCTGTTTGCCTGCATTGCATCTGCTATAAGTGCATTGGAGAAGAACATGCTGAAGAGAGAGATGAATAAGAGCTCAGTGATGCAAGATTCCACCCACTCTTTCCCCTACTGCATGCCTATGGCTGAGTGTAGGGGGATAAATGGCAAATAACTCCACTGTGTCCCATTCTTCTCTGGTACATTTGGCATGCTCCCAAAAGGACACCATCAACTCAGATCACATCTGTCTGAAAGCTTTTTTTCTTATTAATCTGCCCTGTAACTCCTTTAGATGTCAAAAAAAGGGGGGGGGGGTGGACTTTATCCGGCAATGTTTTGTACCTAATCAGTGTCACTTTCATGTTTGGTCTGTTTCACTTCCTTGTCTGGGTACTAGCCAGCTGAGAAACTGTACAGGTGCTTCCCCAGCCATTCCAGAGATGGGTTAGCGCAGCAGTAGCTGCTACGCGTCTGCACTGAAGACCTCTGCTGCTTTAGGCAGAGGAATTGATGTCATTTAATATTTCTAAATGTGAAGTGTCTTGCTAACGGTTCTGGGGAATGTCTGGCTGGGGGAAGGAGGAGACTGTATCCCAACTGATCTCCCCATGGCCCGCCAGAGAACACTGCACGCAGCCATGGAGGGGAGCAGAGGGAGAAGTTTGATGGGACCCCTGCACCAGCTAGGAAGAGGAGCAGCCAGGATGGTGTCCCCCTCTCCGCAGGTTTTGGGCAGAGCTCCAACCGTGAGTTATGGGAGCTGGGGAGGAAAGCTGAACCCTGCTGGGCTGTGAGAGACCAGGGCCTTTCCCCTTACCTCCCCCACCATCCCTCCTGGGATAGTGCTAGAAGCCTGAGCAAGGGGACTGGGACACAGAACAGGGTAAATGGCTCTCAGGTCTCTTTGCTCCTCCAGAGCAAGGGCGAGAGCTGCTTTGTTCCCCAAGACTAACTCCAAGGGTAGGGTGACTAGACAGCAAGTGTGAAAAATCTGGGGTGGGGGGGGTAATAGGAGCCTATATAAGAAAGACCCCAAAATCGGGACATCTGGTCATCCTAACCAAGGGCAGCCTTGCAGCTCATTCCCTGCAGGAGAGGAGCTGCTGGTAAAGGAAGAGAGCAGCATGGATGCCTGCATTCCAGACCACCCTGGGGGCTGCTGCTCTCTGGCCCAGGCCTGCTCTCTTGCTTGTGATTCCAGCAGACGAGGATGAGAGCGCTATGCAATAACGTGGCATTAGGGCATAGCATAGTTAGCCACAAGGAATTTTCCTTAGACTGATTCTAGCTGTTGCCTGTTCACTGAAAGGGTATAAAGAAACTGTCTACTGCCCCTGTGGTATTGTCTAACAAGGCCCACCTCTGAGCTGGTTCTCACAGCAACTATATCGCTGGTTCTCACTCGGCAACTATATCACTTCTGTTGCTATTGCTGTACCAGCCAGAGGCTATGATTGAAAATGGGGGGCTGTGTTGCTTCTCCAGGGCACCCAGAGCTGAGTGTCACTTTGTCAATGTCTACGCTTATAAGCTTACAGCGGTACAGCTGTACCAGCCTTCATATAGCTGTGTTATGCCGATGGGTGAGAGCTCTCCCGTTGACCTAATAAAACCAGCTCAATGAGCAGTGGTAGCTATGTCCGCAGGAAAGCGTCTCCCGCCAGCATACCCCTGTACATACGAGTGTGTATGCTGGCAAAATTTGTATTGCTCAGGGGTGTAGTTTTTTTTCATACCCTGAACGACAAAAGTTTTGCTGACATAAGTTCTAGTGTAGATGTGGCCTTAGTTGCGACCTGACTCCAGCATGAGGAAATCTGTGCCAGCTGAGTGTTCCCTCCCTAACACCACCAGCCAGTCAGTCACCCACTCTCCTCTGGGCTACACCAACCCTGCCTTTGCCCTGAAGTTTGCAAAGAGATGGACTCCGGCCCCAAGTCCCTTCCAAGTGTCTCCCTGTGGTGTCCAGCCCCTGATCACTAGATACTCTCAGAAATTCCAGATCTTGTTCTCAGAGGAACCGTGTCTCCCGGTTTTATCTTAGCCCACCACTCCTGTATCTCACACAGCACTAGAGTTCAATTATAATAAAACAACAAAATTATTTTAGAACGAGTAAAGATTCAAAAAGAAATGAGTGATTGGAAACAAATGATTACACACAAACCAATTATAAAACACAAAGGCAGGCCTGTGCTTATTAATGTTACATTTCCTAGCTTATCAAGTAGATTCTTATCCCACAGAGTTCAGTCTTTTGCAGGGCTTGCTGGTCTTTCATGAAGCACCCCTGTTCATCAAGATACCTCTTCAGTAAATGGATGCAGTGTGTCTTTCTCCACCCTGTGATATGCTGAATCGGTCTTCTGTCTTTATTCACAGACAGGCACACCCTTTGCTGTCCTATCTTTCTTTTTTACTTCCAAGTGGTTTCGATGTTTGTGGTTTGTGTTTGATGGTTTTCTATTGACTTTTCTGGAGTGGTGCAAAGTGGAGCAATATGTTACATAATTGTTAGCCAGGGAGGGTTGACAACTCCCTCCCACTTGAATGAGCCATCATCCAGACACATCATTCTCTGGTGACTCACTTTCACTTCAAGACCTTAAAGGCATGATTTTCAATATTAACTTATTCCTTAGGTATTACCCATACACCCATCTTGCAGTGATTATGAGTATTGATAAGTTACAGGCTTTCAGCAGAGACCTTACAGGTTACCCTTTATGGACAAAAACACCATGAAAGCAATGTGTTAGGTGTGGTGAGTTTGTCAGGTCCGAGGTGGGAGTTGCTTGGGAAGAACAGTGATCCCTTTGCCAGTTAGCACCAAGGGGCCTCTGTGTCACAGTGCTCCCTTGACGTTGATACAGTGGAGTCAGCCTCTGGCTATTCTACAAGCGTTGGTTCTGGACTCCTTCCTGGGCAAGGCATCTGTTTTCTTTCTCTTGATATGCAGAGTTTCCATATTAGGCTCCTGTAGTGCTATTCTGCAGCACAATTGGCCAGAGTTTGTACTACTTGTGCTGTGTAACCATACTAATGGAGAGTAATCTGTCACAAGGCCCTCATTGTACTAGGGGCTGGACATACAAGGCAAGGTCTCTGCCCTGAGCAGCTTACAGTTGCATGTGGTCACATGCATCCCTTGGTATAATGCTCACACCCAGGAGGCTCTGCTGCTGACAGATCTACTGTGGGGGCCTGTGAGTATGACCGCAATCTGCCAGCCTTCTACGAGCTATGTTCCATAGCTGCGCTCTGATTTCAGAAAAGGCAGTCACACCAAATGCCTCCGTTCCTCCTACTGCATCTAAAGAAATAGTGAATGCGTTCCTCGTGGTCTCTTCCCACTCCCACCCACAGCTTGTTTGTAATATCAACAGCTTGTGACACATTAAGCACCATGGGTGTTTGCACAGCTAATAGTTGTGGGTGGTGTTTGTGCATAGGCTGCTGCTTTCATATGGCCACTTAAAAATAAAACACAATTAAAGGTCGATGTCCAAGTTTGTCATCCACTTGGTGGCTTTCAGTGACATGGAATGAATCAAGGCTGTCCCTCTGCAGAAGGGTTTTAGAGGACAGTGTTTCACTAGTGTTCCATGGTTTGAGTGTCTTCTCCACATTCATATATTGGGCTGCCCTTCAGTTTTCATTTGTGCAGTGTGTAACTGCAATGCCTGTGTAAGGTTCTGATACAGTTCCCTGTGATCCATAGCTTACGTGGCAGGGTGAAGCCGGGTGGTCAGTCTGTAGGATATGCAATCAGATCTTGACCCCACTGTTTTCTCAGAGCCTCTCTCACTTGTCTTTTGGGGACAATCCCGAGGTTTTGCGAGCTTTGGCCAAAGGACATGGGGTTCCTGGACTTAAGACAGCATCTCCAGGGGTGGAGGGAGGGAGTTTGGAGATCTTCATAGATGGGCAACTGTGGGTTTGTTATTGTGCAGCCCGTATTGTCATATGTGCATGAGAGGAAGATGGCAAGCTTCATGCAGTGCATCCTGTTAACGGCTTTGGCTCAACCAATGCCATCACCATGGAGACAGACAGCAGCTCAATGGCCTTGCAGTCTAAAAAGCAACTCAAGTGACCGTCTCCAATGAAATGGCCTTGTGCAGACCAAACATCGACAGAGAAACATAAAATGTGCATAGGCTGAGACCTCCATAAAGTGAGGTCAACGCTGAGAGTGCCCAGTGAATAAGACTTGGCATATCCTCATGCTTCTAGCCTACAGTGCTCTGATGGGAGCCTCTCTGGTACTCAGCAATTGTTCAGTCCCTGAATGCCCTCTCCCTGCCAAGTCTCAGCTTCTGTCAGCACTGGCGCTGGGCAGTGCTTTTGGAAAGGAGATCAACACTTTCTCAAGACTATGTATCCAAGCCCGACTAGAGGGCTGGGTTTGTCCTGAGTCTCCCTCTACTGCACAGCCCAGTCCATGTCTGTATGAACCAGGTGAGTTAAGTAAGTACTGCAGCCCCCTCTGCGGGTTAGATAACAGCCTATGTTCACTGCTCATTACTCTACCTATGTTGCAGGGAGGTGGCGGGCCTAAGCCTGCCCAAAACTAAAGGCCTCCTCAGCTGAGGCAGAGGGGACCAATGACCCCCCCAAGCCACAATAAACAGGGTCTGGAGTGAAGGTCAAAGGGAAACAATCAGGGAACCAGAAGGGGACACCGAGCCCCTTGCTCCTCAAATGTGTCCAAGGAGTCAGTGGACACCACCCAGAGGAACTCTGCTTGGAGCAAGGAATTGGAAATAGGCCCCACAGTTGCAGAGCATCCCGCCCCCATCCGGCTTCCTCCTCTTGGAGTGATGGATGGCCATCCTGGCCAGCGCCAGAAGGAGGCTGATGAGGTCTTGCAACTTTGTGGGGCTATGGATGGGGTGTGCATCAATGAGGAGCTGCAGGGAGAAGTGCAGCCAGAATCTCTTACTGAGTACAAGGTTCTGGAGGAGTTGGGAGAGGGGCTGAAGTCTGACACACCCTATATAGATGTGTGCCAGGGTCTCCCTCATTGCAGAAAGGATAGTTGTCAGGGGAGTTCATGACTTGTGCTAGGTACACGCCCATGCTCACTGCTCCTTAGATGAATTGCCAGCTAAGAACCCTGGTGGGCTGTGGAGCCAGCGTACACTACACAACCATTACTTCAGCTCAGATAGCAGAGGTATCATTTCTAATGCTGGAGGTGCTAGGTCCAAAACCGGCTGCTGATCCTATGCCGGTGGCCATTTCATGCGCCCTCTCGGCCACAAACCATCTCTGAGACTGACTCCTGCTTCTAAGGTGAGATGTGCTTTTCCCTGCTTGTTCTCCCCTCAGGCCAGCCACTGCAATGTGACTGGCATCAGGGTGAACAGCCTGAGCACACTTAACCAGGTCACAACCAGGGACCACCTGATCAGTGGTGTCTTCACCAGTGCTGTGGAGGTATACGAGGGCTCACCCAGACAAGAGATGAAGAGCTTAGTGACTGATATCCAGAATATCGGCCTAGGGCTGACCACTGCCATCTCTGTACCCTGGGCTGGGGGTAAGGTGCTAAGCCAGCAGGGGCTGTATGGTGATGGGATTTCAGGCTCTTTCACTCTCTTTGGATGTTAAGACAGCCAGCTCCAAGGCCGAGAACACATGGGAACTGCATTAAAGAACGAATGCTGATGTGTAAAGTGTCTGAGTACCTTTGATGAGCTCCACGCACCTCAGCGGAGGAGGTTCCTATCTGCTGTTCTAGGCTTCTTGCCTTCCTGGTCCCAACACAGTCACCTGGCGCTCTAGTAGTCGATCTCCTGCTCCCCATCCTTGCTGAACCTCCTCCCCAGAGCTGAGAACGTACCCATGAGTGTGCCCCAACATGGAATTACTTCTTGATGGCTGGGATTGAGCTACCTCACGCATAGGGATAGGCAGGGATTCCTGGAGAGGGCCACATTCTAACTGTTCTCTTGTGAGCCTTTCCATGAGGTTCTGCATCTGAGCACAACCTCTTCCTTACACCCGCTTCCAGATTCAGTATTTCATAGATGCAGAGATAGGAGAGAGCGAGTAGGAAATGGAGAATAGACTGCCAGGCCTTCTCTCTCCTTCATGTTCCAACATTATCCTGGTGCTTGACCGTGCAGGAGAAACTTTCCCTTCCAGTGGAGAGTCTGGTGTGACTTAGGAATCCAGATATTTCTGAATTAAGGAGTTTTTAAGAAATGTGACTGACCAATGCTGACTAAATCCTGAGCAGTCTCTTCTCCTGTATTAGGTTCTGTCAGCACATGGGCTGGGCAGTGCTTCTGGAAACAGGATCAGGAAGTCCTAAAGACTGTTTGGCTTCTGAGATCCTCCATGCATTCAGAGGCAGAGAACAGGGCAGGCAACCCAGTAACAGAAGGTCCCCTGCTCCTTAGAGAATGGCTAGTTCTACTCTGTAGCTACTTTCACAGTTCAGGGCAACTGCACCTATATTCCCCCTCTCTGGTCTAGCAAGGGTAGCGACTCTAGGCTTCTGGCTTCCCAGCTTTCGCCTCTCTTGGGTGGAGACTCGCGTATCTCTCCAACCAGAAAGGAGTATATCCAGGCTGAACAGTTCCCTGCCTTCACTTTGTTACTCCCAGCAAAAGACAGGCTGGCTAAACAGACCTGTTTGCTCTCTTCAGAGGCTAATACCAGTGCGATTGCCCAGTTATAAGTTACCACACACAGCTCTTTTTAAGCAAGCCTATTTTATTCTTAAGATAAAAGCATTACAGGGAAAACATTAAAACACCAAAAACCAATGTGCATGCTAATAAGCTTATCAGAGATCACGCCCCCAGCACCCTCAAGTCCACAAGGGTCTGGTCAGTTTCCGTCCTTCCCCCCCCAACCCCTGGACAGAAGGGTCTGTTTGTTTGCTGGATCGGAATGAAGGCCCTGGAGTCAGTTTAAACTTTTATTCAAAAATCCTTTCTGTGTTGGTCCCTGGAGAATCCAGGTTGGGTCTCTGAACTATCCTCATGTAACAGGTGATCAGCAGACAAAAGGTCCCCGCACTCAGGACAAAGATATAAAGGCTGATTTAGTAGGTTGGGGTTTTCTATCCCCTCCTCTCCAGGGCTTCCTAGGAATTGCACTTCACGCACACTGTCCCAAAAGATCAATCATGTCTGCTTGCATTGGTCAACATAGTCTTTTGAAGTTCATATTATCTCCTAGAGATTGCATTAATCCTCCTTCCCCGTCAACAAGCTCCATACTGTCCCACAATAGTACACGCACAATTTGCATTTTCAATACAAGGGACCCCAAAGATATCACATGTAATTCAATCAGGTTTAACTTAACTAAGGCTTGCCCAGGATATTGTCATATCTGCCACAGCTATAACCACCACTTGCAGGTGCTCTGACACTGTGGTGATGGGAAGAATAGAAGATTGAGCATGGTGGAGCCCGTGTTCTACCTTCCAGGTAGGACCCACTTGTATTGATACTCTTTTATTTCCATTACAGAATTGGGGAGGATGCCTACAAAGTGGCAGATTAACCCTGAGAGCTCCACCATGGTCCCTCTCAGTAAAGCACAGCTGAAAACAAATGACTTGAGATCATGTTTAGTCTCTGTCTTCAAAGCTAGTCCAGTAATAGGGTGATGGCTAAGGTAAAATGGAGGGGAGGCTCCTACGTAAAACAGGACAGGGTGAGGGTCTTGCAAGCAGGGCCAATCTGCACCCTACAGAGGAGGGACTTCCTGGAAGAAGCTGCCTGATTCTCTTCTCTGTGGGGGGCGGCAGTGATAAGACTCTCCTAGGGCTTACATTTTCCATCATATGGGAGAAGTGGAGGAACAGCAGCAGCCGGTGAGGAGGCAGGAGGAGGAGTGAAGTGCTAGCTTCTGTTATAAATTGCATTGTGTCCCAGGCCACTGCAACATCTTCCTATTGCTTGCTTTCTGTATAGGGGAGGCCTCTCCCACCTGCTCCTATACAAAGTAAAAGAGGCTAGAATTGTTTCTCTGGGGAAACAACTAGTGAAAAAAGTACACTTCAGGGTGGGTGAGATGCTTATAAAAAAGCTAGATACACCTCTTGATATAGGTGTCTGTAAGCAGCTCGTGAATGTAAGATGAGACTGCCCCTTCTGCATGTCTGTCCCGTTCAGCCTTGCCTCTGATGCAAAGTTCCTCTGTCTGGCTCTTGATGTTAGCTTGTCTGTCTGCTCTGGCGTGGTGCTAGCCTGCTTCTGAGCTGGGCCTTTGGGTCTGCCAAAACTTCTCCTGGTTCTGTGCCCAGCTCTTCTTTCTAGGTATCTTATAGAATTTGTTGCCCAATTATACCCCAATGTTTTCTGGAGATTTGACTTCTCAGAGTCTGGCAAACTTATAGCAATCATTTCAGATTTGGCTTAATTCATTTTAAATCCAGATGCTTTCCCAGAGTTTCTTCAGATACTAATCTTTCCAATCACAAGCTGGATCTTTATTTGCAGTGTGCTCTCTCTCCAAAATTCTAATGCTTTCCAAGTGTTCAGACACTCCGTTGTACTAGGGAAATTCTTCATAAATGTATTGCCATGGCTACCACTGGTTCAGTGCTAGGTGTGTCAGTGCTGTACTCTGGACAGCTGCTGGAATCTAGCACCATGTCACCTAACCCCACGCTGAGCAGATCTAACCAGTGTATTCTGACAGTAGCACATCACCCTGGCAAGAACTGATCTGCTTTTAGCAACGGTTGCTAACTTCTGGATAAAATTCCAAGTTGCTAGACATGCTTTAAGGATGTGTCATACCCCTCATAAACCCTGCTGCTCTATGGGATGGTGGGGAAGGGGAAATAGCAAAGAACTGTTTGTGTATTGGAGTAGAGGCCAGTGGAAAAGTCTTGGCCCTCAATTGAAGAACTATGGCCAAGGTTTTCCAAGAATGAATAAAGATTTTTCGGTACCCAACTTGAGGTACCTTTTTTAAGGAGCTGAAATTCAGAGAGCAGATGCTTGGTGGATCCCTTCAACATGCTTCAGTTGGGCAGCCAAAGTCCTTAGTCTCTTGGAAAATTTTAGCTCATGGCACTTTTCTTTCTTAAGCTTTCTTCAGCCATTCAGCAGTTGACTCAGGGAACGCAGCTGTGCTGAGTTTTGCTCTAATAATTCTATTAGAGACAGAACAGCATGGTATTAGGAGCAATAGGAAGATGCTTGTATCCATCTTAGCCATAAGCCCGAGACCTGTTTGGCATGTGTGAGAAGAATGGGATTGATGGGAGTCTGGCACTTGCCATTTTCCCTTTATTACAGTTAATCTAGAAAATTGTTTTCTTGACACCTGCCTGGTTGCAAAGTGCACATGGATCCATCACCTGCTGCGGGCTAGACTGGCCCTGTTGGAGCTGGCTTTACTTCACAGATTAATTGGTCTGGTTTTCAGAATAACTGGCTTGTATCTGTTGGGGCTCGAACACAACTGTGTGATTGGGTCACACTCCTAAATTCAGCCTTGTAGAGCATGTCATCTCCCACAGGGTCTGAGCTGGGACCTGGTAGAGTCAGGTGGGGGTTTCCCATTGGCTTTAATGAGAGCAGGATTAAGCCCTGGGTAATGAGAAGTATCAGTATGGCTAACAAGTTAGGCCAAGGTTACCATATCAGGGCTGGTGGGTATTGATAGGAAGCTTTTGCCATCTCACAAACCCACTCTATAACATTATTTGTCCTTTGTGATGGTGCTTTTCACCCTTGGATCCCCAAGCACTTTTCTTAGGATTCTCTCTGAGACCTTTCCACTTGGCTTATTCAGAACACATCATCCAGTTCTCTGGGATCCAAAAAAACTCAATTCGACGCCAGCTGGTCACCCAGGTTACTTTATTAGGCATGTAACAAACAGCTCTTTGTCCACACTGGCTAGGCGCAGACACAGGGGGTTGAGGTACAGGGTGATACCACAATTCCAATTCCTGTCACACAACACACAGTTAATATACATCTTTCCTAGCTACTAACATCTCTGCTTCTTGCGTGCAAAGACCAAACGCTTTGCAGATTGCATAAGGACCAATCGCTTTTGTCTGATAAACCTCATAGACGCTACAGAGGTACGTCAGGATTATTCTTCCCTTGTTACAGGTTGGGTAGCTGCAGCACAGAGAAATTAATGCACCTGCACCAAGGACACGCAGCAAGTCAGTGGCAGAACAAGGACTATAAAGGAGGAATTGTCCATATGCTATTAGCCTCGTGTCTAATATCAATACAGGTGTTTCCGCTCTAATACATCTCAGCCTCCATTTCCAACCTTCTTTCTTGGAGGAATGCTTATACTGAGCCATGGAGGTAGACAGAAACTGGTGGCAGTCTGCAGCCTGCACCTCGCAGGTGAGCTCCGAATGCCTGCACCATTACAGTGCCATTGGCCTGAACTGCCAAGGGCCACTCGGTTAATTTTGTCAATGCTGTTAGAATGACATCTGCCAGGTCTCCTGCAAACCTCCCTGGCTGGGCCTCATCGCTTGAAAAACAGGCAGTCAGTGGTCACGTCTCTCTCCTATATGGCTCTGCCAACCCAACTCACTCCTGACCAGCCTCACCCCCTATTATCCCAGTCCTCGGTCCCTCACATCTCTCCCTAGGGAGTTCACTCCTGTGCTGACCTGCACCCTCTACCAGGATCCCTACACTAGTCTGCCAATGCACTTTAGTCTTGACTTGTCCCACCCCTGCGATAACCACACTACTCTGCTTGTGTACCTTGGTCCTGGCCTGGCTCTTCTACTGTGTTACTGACCCCTCCCAATTCTGTGTATGCATCTCAGTCCAGATCTGCATCAGTTCCTCATTATTCCACCCCTGGGTGTCTCTCCAGCACCAGCTGATGTTGTGTCATATTGGGTGTTGGTTCAGTGATGTGTTCAGAATGGAGCGGGCTACAACCCACACTGGTACTTGGGAAGAAAAAACTTGGTGCTTTAATCCACAGGGTGTCACAAGCCCTTAGTGTCTGGGTTGTTTCTACTCAGAACATCAGCACCCTCTTCAGATACTGTGGTGATTTGGGAGGGGCCTGTAAAGCCCCAGATGGCTTAGATCTCTTCTTTAAAAGAGGATCTGAATGCCCAGCTATCCCTTTAAGAAAAAGTTGGTGTGTTAACAAAACAATCACATTCATCCCCATCATCCACCCTTGATTAACTGAAGCAGGGTAGGTATAAATCGTCAATTCACAAACTGAACTTTTAAGGCTCAGGGGTGTATGAGTAGAGCTCTCTGGGTTTAAAAGGAAATGATTTGTGTGTGTGTGTCTCAGTGTCCTTGCCTTGAGGTATTGGCTGAATACAAATGGCAGTCTCCTGCTGTTTTCAGTTTTTTCTCTGATTTTGATTATAAGTTCACCAGCAGCAGTAAGTGGTTTATAACATGGTCTGGTGTTTATGGGCTGGTATAAGTGGTCAGAGGTTTTATCTTCCTCCCCCCCTCCACCCCATTAAATTAATCTGTAGGGGTGATGTGGGGAGGAACTGGGCAGGAGAAGCAAAGCCAAGGAATCTAGAACAAACTAGCTGCTCCTCAAAGATTCTTCCTTTTGAAAATGGGTGTGGAATCGCTTTGCTCTGTGTGTGTATAAATGTGTGTTCTAGCAGACACTGGAGTTCTGATTTGCCAGAACCTTTTGTGATAGTGGTGTGTCTATTTCCCCCTTTCTCCCCCCTCAACAAACAAACAGTGATTTAGCCCCAAATATCTGACTTAGACATACTGGGAAAGTGGTGCTTTGGGTGTAACAGGGCTATTCCCAGGTGTCCTGACTAGGATTAGGGCACCTGTTGTGCTAGGTGCTGCACAAACACGGGGAAAGACAGATTTTGCCCTGAGGCACTTCCAGTCTAAGAAAACAGCCCTGTTTCTGCTCTAAGGACTATCTGCAAAGTCCAAACATCTCAGAGGTGCTAGGTGTAGGAATTTGTCCTGTGTACAGAACATTTGAATGCTCATCCTGAAATATCACTTCTGTCTAACCTAATCTTTAATGTGACTCTTAGGAGTTAGAGTCTGCGGGGGAGGTGGTGCAGCTGCCTAATTCCTAATCAGCTTCTTCTACGACAAGTAAGGTGACTGCATCTGAGAAGACATGGCCCTTGGGAGGGCAGGTGCTGGGTGCAGCATTCTAGCTGGTTATTAAGTCTGGGAGGAGGTGCTGAGAAGTGGGGAGAATGGAACTCCTTCCTTTCCTTACTCCAGTTTTGCAGGGATTAATCTCTTCAAGGAAATATTGTAGCAAATGAGTTGGGTTTGCTCACCTCCCTGAATGCTATAAAGCTTCCAATCTCAGTTTGCTCTCCTCCATTGCCTTCTCCGTAGGCTGGTATGAGGGCCAGGCGCTGCGGGGGCTTCAAGAGGTAGAGGACAGCAGTGGACTGGAAAATTCTTTGTCTTTAGGTTCAGCTAGCACTCCTACGCTTATGTAGTACAAAAACCTGCTTTGGGGCCTGTTCACATAGGGGCACTCAGAAGAAAATGAATTAACTAAAGGTTGATCGTCTGCATTAGCTACAGTGAACTAAAACCACTCTCATTCTAAGTGACAGTGTCCACACAGCAGGGGTTTAGGTGCATTAACTTAACCCCTGTAGTTAATTCATTTTAACTTTCCAGAGTGTCCCCACATGACAAGCCCTAGACTGGTATACATTAATGCCAGATATGAAAAGGAGTGAGTTCCTCTGTAAAGAGACAGAGAAATTGGGCAGTAGGCAATTGGCTTGGGTTTCTGGGAATTCTGATATGTTTGCCCTTAATTAGTCTGCTGCCCCTTTCATACTCTCCCATTCCCCCTCCTGATGAGGGCCGGGCAGATACTCTGATGCACCCATAGTACATGAGAGCAGCTGAGGTTCCTAAGCAAACTGTGATCCTAGTTCTTCTTGTCCATTCTCCATGCAAGGAAATGACCTAGTTATAACTTCAGCTTCTCCATTGCTGAGGCCGGCAAAATAAACTTGGGTGTTCTGAGGTATGTTTTCTAGCACTGCAGTGCTAGCTTAAATCAGCTTCATCCCTTCCAATCAGGTTCTATCAGCATCTGGGCAGGGCAGTGTTTCAGTATTTTTTTTTTTTTTTTTTTGGTGTAAACTTTTTTTTAACTTCTGGATACCAGACCAGCAAATCCTGCAAACTATGACTCTGGATTTCCTCAGTGCATTCAGAAGCAGAGAACTGTGCAGCCACCAGGTAATGGAAAGCCAGAGAATAGTCAGTTCCATACTACATCTACCCTACCTGATGTAAAACCTGCATTATCATCTACGCGTGCATCTCTTACTAATGCTTTTCTTCCTGTGTTACAGGGTGGGCAAGACTCTTTCTATAAAATGGCAGGTGAACCTCTTCCTCCTCACTGGACAAAATTAAGCAGCCAATACATTCAGATGTGTGCTATATACTGAGGAAAATAAGTGTCTTAGTGGCTGGACTTTTAGGAGTTCATAGCATCCTCATAGGGTACAGATGAAGTGCATTTATGATTAAAAGGCGGATGAAGCTTGGAGAGTGAAACTATCTCCTTCCACTAAGTAGGGATCTCTTATCGATGAGCTCTGGAGTGGGGGAGGGGAATGGGCTGGCCAACAGTGGAGGTTCTAGGGCACTGATCAACTCTCTGGAGGCTAATGATACTAAAGCTGAGAGCACTTTTGGTGGGAAATACCCACAGTGGCCAATAGCATATTCTCTAGCCTTCTTGTCTGTTCTCTAGGTGTGGTTATTGTCACAGCCGTGGGCCCCAAACACATCATGTAGACTTTAAAAAAAAATTAAAATTGCTGCATAATCCTCTCTCAACCCCAGAATCTCACTGTGTGTGGCTTCAGCGTCACCAAATACACCAGGCTTGTTCTAGCCTGGGCCAGGGACTGAATTTTAAGGTTAAAAAAATATCAAACCCTCACCTTTCAAAAATTGAAGCATTCCATTATGACTTAGTATCCACCTGCATAGGAGTCAGGCTGCTTATATGGCAGCTGGGCCATTGCTTTCCTGCATGCAGCTCTGCTCTCAGAAGGTAGCAAGCTTGGCCTCCTCTGCAGTGAAGAGTCAGGTGCTGGTGGTGTGGCAGCCGCACGGGAGGAGCAGAATGTCGGAGCTCCTCTTCCCCAGGCAGAGCTCGCCAAGCTCGGTGCATCCGGCATGTTAACTGTCAGCGCCATGGGTTCTATGGTTCAGTGGAAGATGCTATGTGTCTCCCACATCCTCCAAAATGACATGCGGCATGACCGTGTCAGTCAGTACAGGCAACTGGGATGCTTCAACAGTGCCCCTGACTCCCAGCACCCCTCTGGAGCCAGAACTGTGCAGGGGAGATGGGGGTATGAGGACTCCGCTGGTGCCTTCCCTTCCCTCTCCAGGTGGCCTGCGGGGGAAATTACAGAGAGGAGCCAGCCACTGCTTCCAGCTGGTAGGCCAAGAGCCGCCAAAGCCAGATCTGGAAGGTTCCAGCCAGACCTGCAGGATGTTCTGGGGCCTGTGCTGACGGTCTGTTTGCTCCGACTCTTCCCCTCCATTTCCCACAGTCTCTTCCCCGCAGCTTCACGCCACACCTCCCCTCCCCCTTCCCGGTGTAACCGATCCCCCTCCTAAGTAAACCCACCCTAAAGGAAAAAATATCACGACACCAACGTCCTGTGCCCTTTGCCGCCACCCCCTCGTTCACTCTGCTGGCGTGCTACCCCCTTCCCCCAGCCTGTGCCTGGTGGGGCTAGGCAGAAAAGGCTTCCTCCTGCTCCCCGGGTGGGCTGTACCCATCTGTCGGAGACAAGGTGCGTGAGGTCAGACCTTTGACGTTGGTGGGACAAGCCGTACCCGCGTGTCGTCTCCTATACTCAGAGCGTCAGCTCTCCGGGGCAGGGCGCGTCCTGCTGCTCTGTGTCTGGACAGCACCTGGCACTGCGGAGTCCAGGGGCTACGCTCAGACAAACAATCCCGGTGAGGAAGAATTTTTCCCCGCTGGCTTGGTATTCCATGCCTGTCCACCTGTTTCCTATGCCTCCCGCTGCTGCTGCCTGCGGTCAGCGCCAGGCTCCTGGCATTGGGGGGGACGCAGCCTCCCACGATGCAGCCCCCCTTCCCGCCTTCCCCCGGGCCTAGCTGCGTCTGGCCACCCAGAGGTAGAGGCACTGAAGGAGGGAAACCCCAGCAGGTGAGCGCTTGTCTCCCTTCAGCACTTGGCCCTCTTCCTGCTCACACCCACA
The DNA here is from genome assembly GCF_015237465.2 of Chelonia mydas. Taxonomy (NCBI): domain Eukaryota; kingdom Metazoa; phylum Chordata; order Testudines; family Cheloniidae; genus Chelonia; species Chelonia mydas. Next base: position 15,187,493 of record NC_051254.2, read on the forward strand.
GAGCTGGCTTGAATGGCTGGGCAGCCCCTGCAGGCTGCCTCCCTCCATGAGGAGAAAAGGAGGGAAGATCTTTCCCCATGGTAAGGGACACGGCGGTAGCAGGAGCCAGAAGGTGGCGCTGTTGCACACGGATTGACAAGTTATTTTCTTCACTTGGGAGCTGTGAAGAATGCTGTGGTAGTTCTGCCATGTAATTTCTGGGGTGGGCGGGGGGGGGGGGGGCGTGTTATTGCAGGCAGCAGAAAAGTTCGCTCTCTGCTTTCATCTCTTTAACTAGAATTTATTTTGGGGGGCGAAGTTCCTTCCTGGGCACTGGCCACTGGTGCTGAGATTTCAGACAATGCAATTTGTGACCGCCTCTGTTCGAGGGCTGCTAAGTACAGTGTAAATAAAACAAGTTGCACTGAAATATACCCAGACTCCACATCACTGAGTTCTCCTCCAACAGGAAGCTGACCTGCAACCCTCAAAAATCTACAGCTACAGGGCAGACGGGTGATGATATTGTTTCCTTCACTACTCCGTCGGGAACAGTCCTCGCCGTGGGCTCTTTGAAACAAGACCGCACAAGGTACAGCAGAACCTCAAAGTTACGAACACCTCGGGAATGGAGGTTATTCATAACTCTGAAATGTTCGTAACTTTGAACAAAATGTTCAGGTTGTTCTTTCAAAAGTTTACAACAGAACATTGACTTAATATAGCTTTAAAACTTTACTATGAAAAAGAAAAATGCTGCTTTCCCTTTATTTTTTTTAGTAGTTTACACTGAACACAGAAGTGTACTGTATTTGCTTTTTTTGATCTCTGCTGCTGCCTGATTGTGTACTTCTGGCTCCAAATGAGGTTGACTGGTCAGTTCGTAACTCTGAGGTTCCACTGTATTAATATATGTACAACAGGGCCAGTCCTTTACTGGCCGGCAGGTGGACTAGATAGTCCAAAGGGGCTTTTCAGTCTGTAGCTTTACTGAACTCTGAGTAGGAATTACCCAGGTGTGTGCTAGGAGACTTTGTGGTCCAGAACATGAATCATTCAATCAACCCACCAGCCAGCATGTGCCCTGTAAATGGAGAGGAACTGGCACTTTGGTTGCAATAAGCACTAAGGTGTTATTCGGCATTGCAAAGTGAAGACACAAGGGATTGGATGATTCTAACAGACAGGCTCCTACTAGACAATAGTACAGTCATAAACTCTCTTCTGTTGACCTAGCGCTCTCTATACTAGGGGTAGGTTGGCATAGCTACTTCTCTCATAGCTGTGAAAAATCTGCACCCCTGAGACATAGCTATGGCGATGTAAGTTCCCAGTGTAGACCAGCCTTCACCCAGGTAGACCAGCCGCACGAAACTTTTCCCTGGTTTCCCCCTCCCTCCTGCTCCTGACATCTGTCTCTACAGTAGTCCCGGGGAAGCAGTGTTGTGAATGGTGCCTAAAATGACAAAGCCCAAAATAATAGGCAGAGCAAAGAAGGAAGAAGAAATAGACTCAGCGCTGTTGCCATGGACCAGGATCCCATTGTGCTAGGTACAGTACAAACATATTTGTGGTCCATTCAGTGGAGAGGACAAAGACAAGGAAACAGAGCCAAGGTGGTGCCTTCAGCACATTGCCACTGCCTGCACTAGACCTGTTCTCTGTATAAATGACCAGAGGGTGCTATCTTTCAGCACCGTTAATTTGGCCACTTACACCAGCACGATATTAAAAACATCTAGATGGGGCAAGGCATCTAGCACGGGTGATCCTACAATCCCACTGATAAAGGGAGTAATGAGGCAGGGACAGCCTCCTCCCTCTGAGGATGCTGGGATTAAGGGAGGGTAGGCTGCAGGACAGTGGGTATATAAGAAAGGGGACATCCCCAGCCCACCTCCCCATCAGAAGAGGAGCCTGCAGTGCCCAGCTATCTCTGTATGAAAAGGATACTGCAGGGATTCTCAAACTGGGGGTCATCACAAGGTTATTACATGGGGGATCATGAGCTGTCAGCCTCCACCCCAAAACCCCGCTTCACCTCCAGCATTTATAATAATATTAAATATTAAAAAAATGTGTTTTTAATTTATAAAGGGGGTCGCACTCAGAGACTTGCTGTGTGAAAGGGGTCACCAATACAAAAGTTTGAGAACCATAGGGATACTGCATTAGTGAAACCAGGTGACCACTGTTTTCACCTCCACAGCCACCTCTGATTAACTCACACACAGACACACACACACCCCCCACCCCCCTGCAGCTGGTTGGGTATAAATTGTCACTTCCCAGGCTGAGCTGTTAGGATGCGGGAAAGCAAGTCTGGCTCTGCTAGGAAGCAAGTTTTAACTCTTAACTTTAGCTGTCTAAAAGGCATTGCCTGAGTGAGGATGGCTGTCCTGTGCTGCTTGAAGGGTCTCATCTGGTTTTTGATTACAGTCTCCCTAGCAGCAGTGAGTGTTTTACAGTGTTATCTTGGGGGGCTGGTGGGGGGAGAGGAGTGGTCCAAGTTGTGCTATTTTCTTGGATGTACTCTGTAAGGGCTAGAATGGGAGCAGGAGAGGAATAGCTAGGCTAAGTGCTTTCAGAGTCCTACTGGTATTGAGCCTCCTTGAGGTTGGCAGTGTTACTGACCTGAGCTGCTGGGGGAGGTGATGTTTTACCTAGGCCAGTGATTCTCAACCAGTGGTACGCAGAGGTCTTCTAGGGGGTACATCAACTCATCTAGATATTGGCCTAGTTTTACAACAGGCTATGTAAAGAGCATGTGTATGAAATGAGTGCAAACTAAAATTTCATGCAGACAATGACTCATTTATACTGCTCTATATACTATACATTGAAATGTAAGTACGATATTTATATTCCAATTGATTTATTTTATAATTATATGGTAGCAATGAGAAAGTCAGCAATTTTTCAGTAATAGTGTGGTGATGCTTTTGTATTTTTATGTCTGATTTTTGTGAGCAAGTAGTTAAGCGAGGTGAAACTTGGGGTATGCAAGACCAATCAGACTCCTGAAAGGGTACAGCATTCCAGAAAGGTTGAGAGCAACTGGCCTAGGCTACGCATCTGTAGTAGCAAATCCTCAAGGATGCTTCTAGCAGTTGACTAGATCAAAGTGCATGGCGCTTTGTAACAAGGTTATTTAAGGTACCCAGAGCATGGGATGAGTCCTTACTGTGGCCTTCTAAATCATAAGAAACAACTAGATTAGAAAGTCTGTGCTGGTTTAGAAGACAGTCTTTCAGTCTGCAAAGGACTAATCTTCTCCACACATGCCCTGGAGAAATAGCAGCTATGGGTTTTCCTGTTCTGCCTAAAAAATGGCCTCCTCCCCAGAAATGTTCCATCCACTTCTACTGACAATTGGATTTCTGACCATGGGAACTCATGCAAACTGTCACTTCCTCAGACTTTGTTTTTTGTTGGGAAAGCAATTTTTTTCTGGCCATAATGTTCCCTAGGGGAAACCCTATCACTTTCTGACCAGCTTTAACAATAATCCATGTCCTGGAGTTCTCCAAACTACTGGGAGATTATACTGAGAAAAAAACCTGCATATGACCCTGGAAACCAGTATCCTGTGCAATTAACTTTGAACTTGTATGCCAGCTTGGGTCTGAAGACCTTCTGTTCGCAGAACTCCGCATCAACTTCAGTGGGAGTTAAGCAGGTGGAAGTGCTTATCATATGCCCTCAAGAATTGCCAATTGTTAGCAAGGAGTCAAACCTGAGACTTTTCTTCCAGCTCTGTAGTAGCTGAAGGCAATGCAGAAGGTATCAACTGGGGTCCAGGAAGCTACTGCTTTAGTTGGGGAGGGTTATGAAGCAAAAAGCGTTGCTTGGTTCTGCCTAGCTAGATTACTATTGCTTGCAGTCCGTTTGGGAGTGATAGGGCAGGGTGTTTATGCAGTGACTGATGTTGGGTCCCACCAGTCCCTGTAGAGGACTCTGGAAACCAGAGAGCCTGCTAGGTGACGGTGACATACAACAAGTGTTGTTGGGGGCACAATGTACATAGGTGAAGGGAGGCCTGCATAAAGAAGGCTACTAGCTGAGAAACTCCTTGCTCAGAACAGCTGATGAGGACTCTCCTGCAGTCAGAGGGGCTGTACTCAAAAGCAGAGCTGTTGAGAAGGTATTTAAATACTTGAAACCAGTCGGTCATGTGTTGACTCGTCCATCTTTCACCAGGACTAAGGGCTCTTTAAGGCCAAAACACATGTAGAGGAGGGAGCATCTATGTCAAGTCCTCCTCCCTGTTTCCCACAAAAGAGTAAAGCTCATTGCAGGAGCTACCTCTTCCCTTTAAGAAGGGCATGTGTAGTGGCAGGAATAGTAGAGGCCATGTCTACACAACAAACTTGCTGGCAGAGCTGTGTCGGTCATGGGTGTGATTCCCTGATTGTGCCAGCAAAAGCCCCTAGTGCAGATGTAGATAGACCAACAATTGTACGTTTGCTGGTATAGATTATTTTGGTGGGGTCGGGGTTTAGATAAACTAGACTGACAAAAGCACAGCTTTATCAGTGCAAGTGGTATCTGGTGGTATAGCATAGCTCCTAGTGCAGACGTGACCTGAAGCTGTTCTCCTTTCCTCTTAACTTCAAAGCTGATCTGTTTAAAATGGCCAAACAACCTCTCCGTGCCAATGAAAGCTCTGTGCTCTTCTATGTCACCCAAGGGATGTGGAATAAAACTTTCCTCTAGACTTGCAGATGTGGGGTATCTTCATCTGATCACCTTCCCTTCCCGCCCCTCCTTGAGTATGGGGTGACTTGCCTCTGTCTCTAGTTGCTAACCTCTTTTGTGGGGGAGTAGAAGTGCCTTCCAAGCTGTCATAAATACAAAGGGAAGGGTAAACCCCTTTAAAATCCCTCCTGGCCAGAGGAAATCTCCTCTCACCTGTAAAGGGTTAAGAAGCTAAAGGTAACCTTGCTGGCACCTGACCAAAATGACCAATGAGGAGACAAGATACTTTCAAAAGCTGGGAGGAGGGAGAGAAACAAAGGGTATGTGGGTCTGTCTATATTCTGTCTTTGCCGGGGATAGACCAGGAATGAAGCCTTTGAACTTTTAGTAAGTAATCTAGCTAGGTACGTGTTAGATTATGATTTCTTTAAATGGCTGAGAAAAGAATTGTGCTGAATAGAATAACTATTTCTGTCTGTGTATCTTTTTTGTAACTTAAGGTTTTTGCCTAGAGGGGTTCTCTATGTTTTGAATCTAATTACCCTGTAAGGTATTTACCATCCTGATTTTACAGGGGGGATTTTTTTTTATTTCTATTTACTTCTATTTCTATTAAAAGTATTTTTGTAAGAAAACTGAATGCTTTTTCATTGTTCTCAGATCCAAGGGTTTGGGTCTGCAGTCACCTAGGCAAATTGGTGAGGCTTTTTACCAAACCTTGTCCAGGAAGTGGGGTGCAAGGTTTTGGGAAGTATTTTGGGGGGAAAGACGTGTCCAAACAGCTCTTCCCCAGTAACCAGTATTTGTTTGGTGGTGGTAGCGGCCAATCCAAGGACAAAAGGGTGGAATATTTTGTACCTTGGGGAAGTTTTGACCTAAGCTGGTAAAGATAAGCTTAGGAGGTTTTTCATGCAGGTCCCCACATCTGTACCCTAGAGTTCAGAGTGGGGGAGGAACCTTGACACAAGCAAACTGATTGGAATTCTTCCGCACACACACACACACACACTTTCCACCCATCTAAGCTGCCCACAGTTGTGAACAACAGCAGTGTTGTCAGCTCTTATCATGACTTGTGATTTTTTTGGGTGGTGGTGGTTTTTTGGGGGAGGTTCCTTCTTAATATCTTTGCTCCTGGAGACCTGTGATTATGTGAGAGTATCAGTTTTTACTTTAAAAATAAATACAGTCAGTTTCTCGCCTTCATGCTTTTGAAAACATGAAGTATGCCCTAATGGCTCAGCAATCAGAAGGCAAAGAGAAACCCGTAACTTACTATTTAAAATCTTTTATACTTTTTTGGGGAGGAGGGGCTGACTCATGATATTTATGCTTGGGGGGTGGCTATGCTGAGCAGAGGGGTGAGAAGGAGGGAACTATCCCCACCCCCATACACCACTAGACTGCTACCCCAGAAAGCTTGCTAGACTGGGGCGAGAACGGTGGAATACAGTGTTCAAAGGAAAATAATACAGTCCTCTTCCTAAAGTGCATTATGCTCCCAGAGAGTCACAGCTTGGGTTGGTTTGAACCCCTCAGTCCTAGTTCATCTGAACACTCAGTGTTTAATGATATGGTTCCACTTTTGTGTCACCCCTTTAGTTTCTTGGGCCTTGTTCAGGCAGCTGTTTCTACAGTTTTGTTAACCCTGCTGGAACTGGGATATCTTTTTCATAGAAAACAACTATTAGTGGACAAGAGCAGTGCCTGCCTTTTCCAGTAGCTCTGATGTGGTCTATGAACCAGCATACTCAACATCTGGCCTCTCAGGGGTTAGTGACATGGCTGAACTAATACCAAAGTCACATTATGTGGGGATTCTTAAATCACTCCACCAACCCCGCATGCTATGAGCTCCTATTCATGTTGGTAGCTGTGTTGGTGATGGGGGCAGATGTGACCACAACTACTTCCTGTAGGCTCACTTGCTAATAAAATATCATCCCTATAGCTAAGAGCACTTGGTTAGCTCACTTGCTGGTGCACTTGACTCTGGCCAGCTGGTCACAGAAAAGGACTTTTTTCCCTTAGTAAATAGGCTGTTTAAGCAGAGGCACCCAACTTTGTGAACCCTTCCTTTTAAAGAAGGGTTAAGTGGAGGTAGTTATCCCAGGTCAGGGCATCTCAAATGCATAGGGAGAGAATAGATTAGTCTGTTAATAAAGCAAATAAGAATCTGCCCACTGAGTATTAGGGGAGTTAGTTTATGCTACTATGCATGTTTAACTTGAATACTGAAGCAGGAGACACTGAGGGACTTATCAAAATCCTTTGCTTTTATTAAATGTGAGATTGCAAGAACTGAGAGATCAAAGCAGTTCAGGAGAGGTAGTCCCCTTCTTCAAGAGCCCTCCAGCACCGGTTTGCTTGGAACAGCAGGAGTGATTAGCAACTTTTAAATTGCCTGGGACCTTTGACCTTAGCAGAACACAAGGTCAGATGGGCTCCAGAACAGTCCCTGTTTGCATGCCCTTAGCATACAAAGTATTAATTGGTTTGCAGCCTTTCAGTAAGGTGCCAACACTCCTGAGAGGCTTCACCTCTATCCAGCTCGAAGCATCCCCTCTTTGAAAAGGGGTTGGGGGTGCCCTATTCATTAACATTAATAATCTAATAGCACCTAAAGGCTAGGCACTGTGCAAACATAGTAAATGACACCCCCTTCCCTTGAGGGATCTCCCAAGCACCTCTTCCTCAACCCCCCATCTGCAGTGAACAAACACCAGGTGACATCTAAAAAAGGGATTTATTTAAAAAACACAATGGTCTATTTAAAATGGAGGTAAAGGGCAGCTTAGCAGGAGTCCCTGAGTTGGGTGCTGCTGCAGGGAATGCTGCTCTGGCTGGGAGAGAACTCCTCATTACACTGAAGTCGTAGGAGCACACCCGCCGGCCCTAGTGAACAACAAGAGCCCCATTTGTCCACTGGAGTCAGTACTGGATGTACCGTTTCTTGGGTGGGAGGTGCTCACTCCAAGCAGTGTCTCCGGGCTGCTTGGCAGCCAGGATGAGGGTGGAAATGGAGGCCATGGCCCTCTTGCAGTTGCTCTTGGAGTGCTGCTCGAAGCCACTGCCTTCCGCTCCCCAGAGCCTGTGCTGCAGGTGGGCAGCCTCATCTGCTTCCCTGACGGGCGACACGCTCTCTGTCTGGGCGTGAGCCGCCCGAGTGCTCCTGCAAGAGCCTCGTCTCCTTGGCCAGGGGGTGAATTGCCGGTAGAAAGATTCCACCTCAGAAATGTCGGCGGGCTCTGTCATTACCATGGCATCTACCAGGTGACTGTACTCCAGAGGGACCGGGCTTCTCGCACCCTCCTCCAGTGGGTGGGAGGCTGATCTTCTTTTCCATACCTCTACGTGCATCTTCCTGTTCGGGGGTAACAGCCGCGGCCTCTTCCTCAGAGAGGAGCCCAGCAGCAAGTCTGAAGCACAGATTTGGAGGAGCTCCTCCTCAGAGTCCCCTTCCCAGGCCAAGGGCAGGCCTGCCAGCTCCTTGTAGAAAGGACCTGGATCTTTGTCACAGGGTCGTATTCCAGCTGGAGTTCTGGGTGTGTGCCTGGAGCAGCCCCCAGGTGCCACAAAGGACACAGGGGTGGAGCCTGAGTGGTCCAGTGCAGTCACCACTGCCAGGAAGTAAAGGGCATTGTCACCAGGGCGGCAGCTGGGATGCAGCAGAGCCCCCCTGAGAGAGAAAGGTACAGGCTCAGCCCCAGGCCACTGCCCCTGGGTTGGAATGCTGCTGGGGGACGGGCAGTTTGGCACTTGCGGAGAGATGGGGCAAGGCTGGAGTTTCAGCTTTTCATTCCAAGCTTGTAGGAACTTCTCCCTGCAGGACCTGGGCCCGTCTAGCCCACTCCTCCAGCACCCAACTTTCTCAACCTGCATGGCAGCTGTGCCTGGGGCAGTGGGGTCTCTGAGAGGTAAAGGGTGAGAAGAGAGCAGTTAATCACTCTGAGAAGGAGGGGTGTGGGGTTTTGGGCAATCCCTTTGGAACCTCCTCCCCCTGCTCTCTGATCACTACCCAGGAATAGCCAGGCTGTTGCCAGGAGACTGCAGGTTCTAGAACAAATGCTTCAGCAGGCAGCTCTTGGCCCAGGCCCTGGCATCTGTAGCTGGATCAAGCAGAGGTGGTGGCCCCTCCAATGTCATAAGCACTGTGATGTCATTGCTACCTCCAATGGCTGCTCCATGTGCCCTGCTAGAGTAATTCTGCCTGACTGAATAGCACAGGCTGCTATTTACAAAGAAATGGTCACTAGCCAATGCCACAGCTGTGAATTCTCCAACCATAAGCTATCTAAGGTAGCTGCACTATATTTGAAGAGGCAACTTCCACCAGTTACTGATGGCTGTCTTCATTGAAGGATAAAACTCCTGGCTGTGCCTTTCAAAGGAGACATGAGGTGTTTGGGCACCTAATTCCCATTGAATTTTAGTGGGAACTGAACAATTAAACTCCCAGCCTATATCACTGCAGTGATAAGGTCTCTCACTGCCATGCACCTCGACTGTGCAGATACCCAGGCTTCAAGGGAAGCAGCATGATCTAGTGCTTGGAGCAGGGGCTGCTGCTTCTATTCTCAACTCTACCACTGAGTCAGTTGTACTCTGTGCCTTAGTTTCTCCTTCTGGAAAATGTGGATATTACTTTGCTCACAGTAGTGTGGGAGCAATTAGTATTAACACAGCACACTGTGAGTCTTGGGGAAAAGTCTGCAATACACTAATTGCCAAGTATTATCCTACCTGGGCATGCTGTGGATAGACAGCAATTTCTTGATAAAACAAGTCTTACAGTGTATTTTTCATTGAACTGAAAAATTAGACAAGAAAGACTTCAGTTCCTTCTGCCCTTATGTCCTCAAGCCCATTAGCCTCCCCTGGGAATTTTCAGGTGCCCTGCTCATAATTATTCTAATCTTATTTTACAGAATTTAACTGAACATTATTCATAGAGAACTTTGCTGCCTCCCTATGGATTAGAGGGGCCACTACTCATGGGAGAACAGGCTTGGTGTATAGGCACATACTAGGTCTGTATCCCAGGCAATTAAGTAACTGCCTCTTGCACGCATAGGCTGATCATAAAGTTGATGGGACTATTTCCATTGACTCTAACAAGATTTAGATCTGCCCCATAGTCCATTGCTCCCAGTTATGAGAGAACTCTCCAAATGTGAGCTTTTATGATCAAAGGGGAACAGAGACTGCTCCCTTTCCAGGGTCAGACAGGGAGCTCTGGGGATTAGTAGTGGGAGAGCCTGAGCTGGGCCCTTGTGTAGTCCAGAGGGGACTTGAGAGACTTTCAGCTAAGACCCTAATAAAGCGAAGCACAGCCCTTGCAGTTCAGTGTAACACAATCTTCCTCCAAAAACTCCATGCAATGCTTCAGCCCAGCCGCCTGCCTCTCTGGTCAACCTCTAGGCAGGAGCAATGCGGGGCCAGCTTCCAAAGTTCCACTGTAACAGGATCAGCCCCGCCCCATTGAGCTACAGACAATTAGGCAACAAAGCGCTCCTGAAATATTAAAGGGGTCTGTTTTCAAAGGTGTGTTGCTTAATTGTTTTGGTTTCCTCTTGCAGTCATGAATACTTTATCTGACCTCCTCAGCTTTCCTCTGGGATGAGGAGCTTGGATACCTTAAAAAGGCAGCGAGGAGGGGAAAGAGAGAGAGGCCTTATCAGCTTGGAGCACAGAGAGTTGGATGGTCTGGAAGGCCATGTGCTAAGGAAAGTAGGGAATCTGGAATTTTCCTGCAGAATGTGGCTTCCTTTTAAAATATTCCCCCCGCCTTCCACCTGCTGCAGGTGTCTCCCATTGCTCCCTAGGCTTTACGGAGCCACAGAGTATCCGTTCTGATATAGCTCTTCCTGCCATCCTCCCAAAGCAAAGGGTTTGTAAAGCCAGAAGATCTGACTTCCTTGGTGTACAGCTGGCAAAGGGAATCTACTTCCCATCTCCCATATACACAGCCCATACAAGCATTGGGTGGGAAAGGGCTGCCTGTGGTTGGAGTGTCTCTATGCTTTGGCCATTCCTGGCTGCTGGAATGTCCCCTTGGGGCCATAGGCAGCTGGCCCTAAATCAGAATATCCTGAGGCTGCTCTAACTTACACATGGGCCAAACTGGCCCCAAAATTGGGGAGCTTCTAAAAGCGGCATGAAGCTCTCTTTGCCCTTCCCCAGCAGGGCCTGCACTGAGCACAGCTGGCTATATGCCAGAACCAAGCTTCCTGTTTTTTCTTCTTGTTCTTCACCCTTACAACCCACTGGCTGGGTTTGGTGGCACTTCGGCCAGTCCGGGGGAAAAAAAACAAAAACGAGAATAAGACCGGGGTAAAATGTTTTTAAAATTGCCTGTACTTGATGGCTGTGTGTCATTCACAGCTCTTGGGAGCCAAAGGTTCTATGTGGGGACAGTGGTGCTGCGGAGTGTAGATCCCAGTAGTGGGCTCCAAAGCAGATCAAGCAGCTGGCCAAGGCTCTGAGAATGCCTTACGAATGAGTCCCTGAGCAGCTAAGGGGAGTTACAGAGCCCCATGTGAAGTTCTGATCCGATGGGGCCATTTGACTAGGTTCCTGGCTAATAACCTTACTTAGTGCTTGACAGAGGTGGCCGGTGTTCTCACCCTCACTGAAGAAGTCAGGAAACAGAGGCACAGCGAGGTGAAATGACTTGCCCAAGAACACACAGTAAATCAGCGGTAGGGTTAGGACCTGAACTCAGGTCTTCTGCCTCAGTGATCTGGCGCCTATCTAGCTGCTCAGGGAGGATTGCTTTGCTTGGTTTTGGGTAGCCTCTCCTTCAGTGCTCATGGCGATGTTAGTCAGACTTCCTACACTGTTGTCTGTTCATAAATAAAAAGGGTGTGTGTGCAACAGGGGATAAAACAACATGTAAGGGTTAAACTTGGGCAACAAATCCACTGACTAAATTGCTCAGGACACAGCAAAGCCTTTGATACGAGAATAAACCTTCTAAGCAAGCCCATTTGCAACCCAGCTCCTCATGCAAAAGCTAATCACATAGTCTGACTGCCATGGAAAGTCCTAAAGGAAGGCATTAGGCTCCAGCTGTTACTGACAAAGGGCATATGGGAGCTACTTCCCCCTTAGAAAAAGCCTAAACAGCTGGATTTCCAAAGGGAGCTGAAACCTCAGAGAAGCAGCTTGGGCTGTTTTGTAGAGTTAATGAGGGATCCATGCTCCAGATGACTCTGATCATCCTGTACTTTTAAAAAAACAATACCTGGCCAGGGTGAGGAGGAGGAGGAGGAAATCAGTTATAAATAACAAATGAATTAAACAAGGTCATGAAATAGTTAATTTACCTGTTGTTCTACAGCCCCTTTCTTTGTGAGCTAATGAGGAGAGTAACATCCAGTGGCAGAAGGAGTTAGGAAAAGTAAGGTTTTTTTTAAGCTGTCCAGCTCTGCATCCAGTTTTTTCTCTTACACAGCAGAGACCACAGTATATGGCAGCAAGCAAGGGGCTTCTCTTGGCAGGAGATAGGAAAACAGGCCCCACCCAAAACACAAATAGCTGTGGTTAAGCATCCAACATCTTATCTTAACAGTGCTAATCATGTTTAGGGTTAAAGCCACTTATTCCCTTGCCTGTTGGCCCCACCTAAGCTATCTTGTCTAATCAGGAGGGAGGCTTCTGGACAGAGCTGGGGCCGGGGACTTTGCCTTAAAGGGCCAGGCCAGTATTGTCCTTAGAGGAGCCCTCTGCTCTGGCCATGCTAACCAGAAAGAGCGCAGCAGCTAGTTTGCAATCTGACTGGTACTTGGTGTGCAGAGAGGAATGGCATGCAGCATGTGTCTAGGCTGCACAATCCCAATGCAAAAAAAAAATCACCCCTGGGAAATCTGGGAAGGCAAAGCTCATTACACGGAGCATTTGGGAATGGAAAGGGGATTTACTCAGTTGAAGGATCCCTCTACTGGGAGGGATCCTTGTTTAGCAGTGAAATTCTCCTCTTGGGAGATCTGTATTCAAGGAAAGTGAGGCAAGGCTTAACTGAAAAGCAACTGGGGGAGGATTTGGTGCTTCTGTATGTGTCGCAAGCGTGTGTGGTGTGGTGCAAGCCTCTCCGGTACATCACTGCTGCTGTACCTCACTCCTGTCCTGATCAGAAACCCGACGGCACTGCTGTCGTCCTCCTCAGCTGGGACTCCAGCCAGACCACAGCTGGATGAGGGGAAAGAGAATGGAGCAGAGGCCACCAAACCCTGTGTCCACCTGGGTCCTGAGATGGAACTGATTTCTAATGGCAGAGAAGGCAGAGACCAGGGCACTCCGCCCCCTTCATTAGCTAGAGCAATGCATGGGATGGCATCAATATTGCTCAGCTTGGGAGCCTCTGAGCTTGTAGCTGCTGCGACTCTGAGCTGACCTGCTCTTTCAGACTCTGGAGCTGCACCTGCTATACCCGGTCTGATGCTGGCTCTGGCTCAAGTGAAGTCCCTCATCTCCTCTTTCCCAAGCCCCTGCTAACCAGCTGGTGCCATTGTTGGTTGAAAAGTTCAAGGGTGCCATGAGGAAGTTTGAATTATTGATGCCAGCTTCCCTCCATACGCCCATAATCGCTCATTGCCCAAGCATAGCTCAGCCAGGCTCAGTATTAGACTTCACAGCTCGGCAGGCTTGCAAGGACTAGGCTGGGGTACAGGCAAGAAATAGGGTACTTAAAGCCTTACCATATATTTGAATGTGGCCTGTCAGCTGCTGAGCTCTTAACTGGGATCAGGAAGAACAAGATGGGTGAGTTGGGAAATTGACTGTATAGATAGTGATAAACAAGGAGCTTGCTCAACTGTTCCGGGTAAATGAAAACATAAACTACTAATGTATAACTTTCAAGTGTTTCAATTTAAGATGAATGGCTGCACGGTGTCTCCTGTGGGATGCCATGGGCTGGTTAGGCTGAAACAGGTCCAAAGTGGTACGTAGAAGAAAAATTAGACTTTTAACTTATTTGTAACACTTTGCCTGTCTCAGAAATACTGTAAGAGTGTGATGTGTCTGCTCTTCTCTCTGTCTTCAAGTTACTCCCATATTCTTAATAATATCTGGGTTCTTCCTTCTCAGATGAGATTAACATTTCCTCTTTCTTCCAGTGCAGATGGGAAAATTGGAACTGTTTTGTTGTCCTGTAATTGATTAGAGCATGTTTGTGTAGTTAGATGAAGTGAGCAACTGATGGGCAGGGTATTGCAGCTACCACAAGTGTATCACAGTCAAGTGGATGGTCCAGGTGGCTAACGAAAGCAACTTTGATTCTTAGGGAGTAGCTTGATATAGCCAGTGATGTGTTTGTTTTTATTAGTTATGTGTTAGAGATGCGCCTGAATTGAAACCCTGCATCTGAATAGTCTTGAACTATGAGATTGTTCAAACTCAGAACTGGAATCCAAATTCTGGAAACAATCCCTGTCTTTATAATGAGCTGAACCAAATTCCTGGGTCCAAGTGCCCCTGAATTTCGAGGTGTTCTTAATCTTCATCTAGATCCAAGTGTGATGGCATTGGGGCATCTGTTGTATGTGCTGGATTTTATTTGCCTTCTAAACACTATCCAATTTAGCAATAATGCACTAACCCAATTATCTCTACTGCACAGAAATGATTTACAGTTTGTGTAGATGTGATACACACACTTTACAATAAGCACTCATAAGACCAGAATACTAACATCTATCCCCGTCTATGGATTTAGGGCCCAATCCTGCTGCCACTAAGAGCAGTGGTCAAAACTCCAGTTCACTTACAGGTTGAAGATTTGAATTAGGCCATAAATATCAGAACCTAAAAAACAAGGTAAATGGAAGTGGGGGGAATGTGAGTGTTAACAAGAGCCCTAACAGCCCAGGCAATGAAAAGGTGAGTGTTAAAGAGAGGGGTATGGTAAGTGGGTTTAGTGACAGGACATTGAATCTATATTGTGGTGCATATGTGCTAAGTGTTGTTTTTATGGCTAATGGCATGCATAGACTACCTGAAAAATCCGGTTTAAAGGAAATACTAAAGGCACTGGTTGATTGTTTCTACCGCTCAGGGCATGCACTGTTGTCTATATATAACCCACTTTCCCCCTATTTAATAAGGATTCCTTCTTCTGGACAACAGTTCGTACAAGGTCAGAGTTGGGACCTAGGGGAAAATCATTTCCCCAAATGTGGGGATTTGTTTTGCAGTGAAGGAGAGAGCTGAGTAGTGGAGTGCAAAAAGTACACACAATCAAACCATGTACTGTAGCTTTCATGAGCATTTCTGAAGCAGATAATTCTCAAGTGCAATTTTGCAGCCTGCTTGTCCTTAACAATGCCTAGGGGCAGACTTTGGTCAGCTGTTCTTTAGTGTGAGGTCCTTTAAATCTGTGCAGCAATCCATGCTTTGGGTTTGTCTACACTTAAAACGCTGCAGTGGTGCAGCAGCTGCGTAGTGCTTTAATGAAGATGCTACCTACGCCAACAGGAGGGGTTCTTCTGTCAGCGCAGGTAATCCATCTCCCTGAGAGGAGGTAGCTAGGTCGACGGGATAATTCTCCCATTGACCTCGCACAGTCTACACCACGGGTTAGGTCGCTTTAATTGCATCGCTCAAGGGAGTGGTTTTTTCACACCTCTGAGCAACATAGTTATACTGACCTAATTTCCTAGTATAGACCAGGCCTTAGTTGCCCAGGCTAGATTCTCCAAAGGGTTGGAATATACTGTGGACTGTATTTTTAAATACCTCTAAGGATCCTTCGACAAATTTCAGGCCCGGTCTGCACCTAAAATTTAGGTTGATCTGGCTCTGTCAATCAAGGGTGTGAAAAAATCACACCCCTGAGAGACACAGTTAAGCCAACATACGCCCAGGTATAGACACCACTAGGTCGATGGAAGAATTCTTGAATCAATCCAGCTACCACTTCTCGAGGGGGTGAATTTACTACTGACAGAAAGACCCCTTCTGTTGCTGTAGCAAGTGTCTACAGGGTGGTGCTACACTATGAGTAAGGCTGCAAGTCTTTCACGGAGGTGATAGAAGTCACGGATTCCGTGACTTTCCGGGACTTCTGCAGCTGCAGTGGCTGGTGCGGCTGACCCAAGCATTGCTCACTCCGAGCAGCAGTCTGAGAGCAGCAGCAGTGCCCCGGTCCGCCCCTGCCTGGAGCAGTAGCGGGGCCCTGGGCCACCCCCAACCCAGGAGCAGTGGTGGAGCTCTGGGCCGCTCCCCCGACAGGAGCAGCAGAGTCTGCTGGAGCATTCCCCCCCCAGCACCTAAGATTTAGTTAGGGGTATTTTTAGTAAAAGTCATGGACAGGTCACTGGTCGTGACTTTTTATTTATTGCCTATGATCTGTCCATGACTTTTACTAAAAATACCCATGACTAAATTGTAGCCTTAACTAAAAAGAAAAGGAGGACTTGTGGCACCTTCGAGACTAACAAATTTATTTGAGCATGCATCTGATGAAGTGAGCTGTAGCTCACAAAAGCTTATGCTCAAATAAATGTTAGTCTCGAAGGTGCCACAAGTCCTCCTTTTCTTTTTGCGGATACAGGCTAACACGGCTGCTACTCTGAAACCAGCCTTAACTATGAGCCGCTTAGCTTCAGTGCTGCTGTAGCTTCTGTAGTGTAGATATATCCTTAGTCTGCAGAACAACAAGCAATTAATTGAGGCTTCTGGAGCAGTGGATGGATTTAATTAGCCAAGCTGCCTTGGCTAATTTAATAATAGTCCCCATTTCCCTCTTCCCCACCATAGGTTTTCTGGTAGCCCCAAAGATTAAAAATGACGAGCTCGGTGCTGACTCTTCTTGTTTTGCCAACTCTTCCCCACATCCCTCCCCTGGTGTGAGGGCAGGCCCTGAATGAGATGGAAAAGGCAACAAAGTATTGGTTGGAACCCTGTGAGCTTGCAAAGTCTGTACAGCTCCTTGCGACTGCCAGCCCAGGTGTGTTAGAAGCACAGGTTACATTGACTCATCCCAAGCATTCTTCTTAGCATATGCACACGGTGAGGCAGGTGGCACGTGACCTGGATTCATCACCGAATTTGATCCGCTGGTTCAGGCGTTTAGCTCAAGTCTGGCTGAACCATCCTGTACATTTTCTTTCTGGCAAAGAAAGGAAACTACTGGAACAATGCTGCCTCTGTACTGAGTGCAGCTAGCCTTCCTAACTCTATCCTACAGTGAAGTGCCTTGGGAGTTACCCCAAAGACCTGCTTCCTGCAAAAATACTGGGTATTATGGGATAGGTGCTTCAGCGTCTCAGAATGCAATGGTACAGCCATGGTTGCCAGGTGCATATGTGTGTGGAAATAGCAAAAACAAGTGCTGCTCTGTGGGACCTAAGGATAAGTGAGACAACCAGCTGTTCATGTCCTTGATTTCCTAGCAATGCACTTGATGCAGAGCAGCGGTTCTCAACCTGGGGCCCATTCAGCATGCAGCTCCGGCCCATGTGACATCCTCGGGGCCATACAGGTAGTATATATATATTGTGTGGATGCAGCCCACACAACACACAGAGAGTTGCAGATGTGGCCCATGATGATTAGTAGGTTGAGAACCACTGATGTAGAGGCTCCCTAAACTATCCATGCAAGCTCTTAGCAAATAGCTCTTGGGGCTTGGGTGAAGCTGGGGCTTAACTCCAGACTCCTCCTGACTCATAGGTCTTTGTTGTCTAGAAGTTTGCAGGAAACTTATCAGCAGAAGTTTCCCTTCCCCCTGCACAAATCTAGGGAGCTATTAAAGACTGTCTCTGAGAACAAAGAGGGAGGAGGCTGAGGGAGGCCAGGGAGAAGAGAAGAGAGAGAAAAATTTATATGATCGTCCCCATCAGCTGATTGCTGGATTGTTCTGCACACATCATGCCCTACTGCTTTATGTAATCTAGTTTTAAATGTCCCAAGCAATGGGGCTGTTTGGAGACAATGCCACCGCCTGGTAGATCTCACTGCTGACATTTTCTCTGATATTCACCCTCAGTTTTCCCTTCCTCCTTTCTACCAGGTTCTTCCTAGTTATGTCCTTAGTTACCTGAATGGTTTTTGGTCTTATTTGACTGCCTTGGATTGTTTAGCATTTGGAGAATTAAAACCAGGCTCAGCCATTAGCACCTCCTTAAGACAAATGGGCAGGAGGAAATTAATAGGGCTGGAGTCTGGAGCCCAGGTGGTATTTCCCTCTGTTTGGCAACAGTAGATTGAATTGGAGAGTACAAAGGGTCTTCATAACTGAAACGGGGAGAGATGAGATTCTCCAGCAGACAGGGAGTCGGGGCAAATCCACATATTAGTTTACATCCTTTATTTCAGGTCTGTGATTGGGGAAAAATAAAGAGCTAACCTTATTCCTGAGAGTGCTGGCCTTTCCCCAGACTACCAGCCAAAAAAGTGCTTAGGTGGATTTGTGGATAGATGCTTCTGGTCTCTAAAGGGATGATGTTTTCTTCTGGTTTCATGGTGAAATATGGGCCACCTGATCCTGAGAGGGGCTGAGCACTTGATGCTGGGAAAGGTGCATCATTCAGGATCAGACCCATTGTCATTAAAGCAAAGATTGAGAGTGAAAGCTCTGCTGACTCAGGCCAGGTCTACACTTAAAACTTTTACCGGTAAAGCTATGTTGTTTGGGGTTGTGATTTTCGGGCTGGGTTGGTTTTTGCTACACAACTATGCTGGCAGAAGCCCTAGTTTAGACATAGTTATACTGGCATAAAAGTGCTTCTGCTTCTTAAATCATCCCAAGTGACATAGCTATGTTGGTTAGGGGGGTGATTCCCCTGCCCCAGTATAGTTGTAATGGTACAACCACTAATACAGATGCAGTTATTCTGAAATAAAGATACCTCATATCAGTATAACTTGGTTCAGGTCTAAACTAGAAATTCTTGCTGGGATAGAAGTGTCACTGGGGATTGGGGAGAGGTGTGTTGGGGTTCTTTTTTTGTTTTTTGTGTGAGATTTCTATACCAGCTAAAGCCCTAGTATAGATGCAGCTATACCAGCCAGGCTGTACTTTTACCGCTATTGATTGTTTGCTCGTGGGAGACAGCTTTACAATACTGGTACAAAGCACAGCTTGACTGGTATAGCTGCATCCACACCAGGAGTGCTTTGCTGGCATAATATATTGGTATTCCTGAACTGGAAAGGTGCTTCTAATGTAGACATAGCCTTAATTTTGCTCAAGGAACTAGTATAAGGGTAGGTCTATATTATGGGGCTAAGTTGACCTAAGTTATGCAACTCCAGTTACGTGAATAACGTAGTTGGAGTCGATGTACCTTAGGTTGACTTATTACGGTGTCTACACCGCGGTGGGTCGACGGGAGAGTTTCTCCCGTCGACTTACCTTATGCTTCTCGTTCTGGTGGATGGGAGAGAGATCGGCAGTCAATTTAGTAGGTCTAATGAAGACCTGCTAAATCAATCCCTGGTGGATTGATCGCTGCACGTCAATTCCCCAAGTAAGCAGAGACAAGCCCTAAGATGCGTCTACACTAGAAGGCCTATGTGTGTATTAGGCATACTAGATCTTGAAGCTGAAAATTGTTGTAGTTGTCTATAAGTGGTGAGATTCAGGAAAATCAGAGGAGGATTCTGATTAATCAGTCACAACTAAGGCCCCTCAGCATTATGGATGTGGTTCTTCAATCTTAGACATGTGAGTAAATCCTGTAGAAGTCACATGATTATGGTTATGCAGGATCCAGCCTCTTCGCTTGCCTATTTGTATCAGCAGCAGTTGCAAAGTTGTACAGTAGAAACAGTGTGTTTCTTTTTGTAGGTGAACTTCAATAAACGATGATGCCCTTCTGAATACTGGCATAATGGCACCCTCCAGATCTAAGACTCAGGACAAAGCTGCCAGGGCAAAGAAAGCTGGTAAGGAGAGAGCTGCTGGCTGTGAGAAAAAGAGCCCTCCTGAGGATTCCATGGTCCAAGGTGGGAGACTGAGGAAAGAAAAGAGCAATGCCCAAGCTACATCTGAAAAACCCTCTTCTGAAAAAGAGACAGTTCCTTTAGTTATATCTGTACAGAGCACGTCAAAGAGCCAGAGGGAGGCAAGGATTAAGGGAGGCAAAGAGTATGGCCACAAAAAGCAAGCCAAAGGGGAGAGAACCTCCAAGGGCAAGGACAAAAGAGAATTTGGTTCTGGTGGAAAGCATGGAGAACAATTAATGTCCAAGGAGAAGAAAAAAGTAAGGGGCTCCAAGCAACAGGATCTGAGAGGCCCAGGAAGCAAGGTCAGTGTTTGCCATGAGGTAAAGGCCACTGAAGACCGCAAGAAACGTACTTTTAAAAGGAAGCACAGGGAGCACCTGAGTGTGAGTGAAATGGCCATTGAGACTGAGTCTGTAAAGTCCTTCACAGTGGGAAGTACTGAGGGCTCCTCTCAAAAACGCGAGTCTCCTCAGACTGATGGCCGTGTCAGTGCTGGGAAAAAATACAATAAGAAGCATGTCTCCAAAGCAACCACCATCAGAAAGTCAGGTTCCCAGCTCCACGGCAGTCTGGAGCTCAGATCTAAGACAGTGAAGTGTGGGGGTGGGGGTGATGGACAGAAGAAGAAACAAGTTAGAAAATCAGCCAGGACTATTTCCAGTGTAAGTGAGGAAGGAAAGAGCCTGGAAAGCTCAGATGATGGGTCTTGTTTTGGCTCTAGAGATGAAGCCAGTTGTAGCCAAGCAAGAAGAAAGAGAGAGACTGGTGATGACAACACCCAAATCAGTGAAGACATAAGAAGCTCTTTGAAAGAACAACTCTCTATTGAGGAAAAAACTACACAGGAAAATTGGCTTCTGTCCAAAGGAAAAGGCTGCCGAGAGTCTCATGATGGAAACAACAACGCAACCGGGGAAAGTGAAAGAGAACAGGAAATGATGGACAACAGGCAAGAATCTGAAGATGAAGAAACTGTCTCAGAAGAGTCTGAGGCAGATGGGAAAATGAAGGAGCAGGATAAAGTCTCTAAGCAAAGAAAATCTACTCTAAGCGATAGCAGTGAGGAAGATTATAGTGCAGGGGCTTCAGAGGATGAAGTCAAAAGCTCAGCGAAGGGAGAAAATGAGAGTGATGAAGAAGAACAGGAAAACCTGTTGGAAAAAGACAACAGAGAAGAAATGTCTGAAGATGAGCAAGCTAAATCTGAAAGCAAGGAGGATGAAGAGGATGGTGTTGAAGAAATAGATGACGACAAGCGAGAGAGACCAAGAAGGAAACTGCTGCCTAGCACTGTCAAAGCAAAGCTCCTTAACATGGGCTTGAGCAAAGGCCCTCCGGGAAACAGTTGGGAAGGGAATATGAATGACAGCGGCAGTATGGTGAGAGATGGCCCTGTGTGGCCCACACAGCAAATGCCAAAAAAGAAATCCCAGAACCCTGAGACAATAAAGCAAGGTGAAGAGTTAGAACATGTACATCAGGATAGTTCTTCCTCAGACAGCAACAGGAGGGTGGATTCGGTGGTTGTGCTTGCAAAGAAGTGCAGTCCTCTCACTTTGCAATCCCAGATTCTCCTGAATCTGAAAAACAATCATAAAGTTGCCCAGGCCAAACTGTTGGCAAGAAGTAAACAAAGTCCTCTCCAGAAGGCAGCAGAAACTAGCTCTGACCTGGAGAAGGTTCAAAAGGTCCCTTCTAAAAAGAGTGCCACAAAAACGTATAAGGCACTTAGGGACTCCAGTATAGCTAAGGATCTTGGAGAGCCAAGATTAAGTCTCTCCAATGTTTCAAGTTCCTCCTCTAGTACTAAAAACCTAGCTGTTGATAAGCAGCATCTTGACAAGAGAGAGAAGATTGGGAAAGTAATTGGAAACGTCAAACACGCTTCGTGTCAGACTCTAGCAGTAAGAGAAGAGATAGCGGAGGAGAAAGTGATTGAAGAGGCACCCGCTGAAAAAGAGCGAGTGCTGAAGCAAAAGGGCATTCAGTCCCTGCACACCCTTTCGGCATTTAGAAAAGTAACTAGCTGGCTCAGCCAAAAACCTCCCAAGAAAGCAAGCCTGAAAGATCGTTTTCGGAGGGCGATGCGTGCAGTTGGTATCTCAGACTGGCTCCTGAAGAAGTTTGGGAAGAGGAGCAGCAAGCCATCTGGATTCAGAAGAAGAATGACGATCAGGATTGTTAGCACCACTGGACTAATCAATAAACAGGGCGGAGCCTCCCCTGGCCCAGCGGGAGAACAGAGAAAGAGGGAGTTGAGTAGCAAAAGCTCTTCTCAGCCATTGCTAGAATGGAATCATCCTCATACAGAGGAGCTGGAAGAAGCCCAGTTGGCTTCATGCAATTCTCCCCGTAATGAAGCTAACTCCTCTCTGCAATTGCTAAATTTGGAAGGACCTGCTAAGGAGAAGAACAGTGTCACTGATGCCAAATTCGCCATTGTGTTCCCCAGGGTCCATCACATGGTGAAGACAAGAGGAGTTTCTTCCGGGAATAGTGAATCACAGCTGCAGTCAATAGATGTATCTAGCAGGAAAGCAGTGATGTCTGTGCAACCGGGCTGCAAGTTCAAACATGACCTCTGGAAGGAGCAAACCTGTCAGAGGACCAGTCAAGGGCTTCCCCACAACGATGAAATTGATCTATCAATGCCAGGTGATCCGAGTCAAGCAAAATGCCTTGCAACCCAGTACAGAGTGACTAGGCTTTTGAGCTCCTCATCCCAAGAGATAAAGATGCCCGAGGGGAAAGATATATCCAAATCCCAGTTCCTCGCAAAGGGGCAAAGAGGGCAGTCACCATACCAGGCCACTAAACCCCCCCTCTTCCCAGAGGCAGCTGGAAACTATCGGTATGAGCAGGGCTTCCTTCCACAGGAGGAAGGAGAGGACTCAGGGGATCTGATGGCCTCTTACTTTGAGGGAGATGTTGACAAAGAGGCTGCAAATCTTATCCAACATGCTGGGTCTGAAGCCCCAGCCCAGGTGCACTGGACTCAGCGGCGAACTCTGGAGTGTGATCCTACGGCATGGCTGAACTCTGAAATGCTGCTCCCACGACTCACCATTGAGAACCTCAGCAAATGGGCCATGTATAAGGACCAGGATCTAGTCAAGACCCACAGGCCGAAGACATTGAGAGAAAGGTGGGAGGCAGAAGATGTCACTGAGGATATCCTTGAGATGGATGTGACATGGAAACAGGTATATTCTGCATTAGGCATGTAAACTTTAGGGTGCTGTCACCCTGCACACAATTCATAGCCATTTCTCCAATACATTTCAGGTGTACCTGGATGAAAACCATGGGGTGGAGCTTGAGGAGGTTGAAGATCTGTCCAGACTGGAGTAAGCATGTCAGTGATGTTCTGTGGATAGCAGGAAGTGGCTGGGGCTTATTTATTACCCATCAAAGACACTGTTGGCTCAGCAGCAGAAGGCAAATTGTAGAACATCAGCTATAACCCTAAAAAATGGGGTGGCTTCAGTGCTCATGACTGTGAGGGACGGATGGCCATTTAAACCAGAGGAAGGGCTGAATTATCCAATTTAGGCCCAGGCCTGTATTGGAGTGGGTGGGGAATTACGCTGGTGTAAGGGGAATCACAGCAGTATTGTGCAATCCCTCCCCAAACTCCTCTGTTCATAAGCAGAGTACACATTGCTTGCCGCATCTCCAGGGAGGAACGCCAGAGAAAGAGGGGTTCGTAATGGCGATCAGACCCCCTTGGAGGTGCAGACAGGGAACCCCACCTACACTGTAAGAAGCACCCTGTCCTGAAATGGGTTTTCAAGGATCAGTCCATTTACAGATTGGGAAACTGAGGCCCAGAGAGCTGAAGTAACTTTCCTAATACCAGGCCGAGAGCAAATGGTAGAAGAGGGAATAGAGCTCCTTGCTCTAACTCCTAGGCCACTGTCTGGTAAAATAGCCGGAAACAAAGAGCACACTGTTCCTGTGTGATGTATGTGGTGGAAAAGGAGAATCCGTGGGATGAGACACAGAGTGTCTATCTAATGGCCTAATCCTACTTGCACTGAAATCAGTGGCAAACCTCCTATTGGTCAGCTGCAGCAGGCTCAGGCTCTCTAACACGTCTTGTATCACTGGGATTGTTACTCTAGGTGACACAGGAATGCCCATGGGAGTTGCCCACACTGGCCCTGGCAACCTTTAGCACTGCTAAAACCAGTAGTAACTGATGAAATCCACATGGTTGTGTAGCAGAATTAAGGCTGATATCCTCTAGGTTGCAGACAGCAGGGACTAGCCCAATTGTGCAGGCATGGACAGGTCAGACAGTCCATCCAGGCAGTGTTCTCTCCCTCTCTCTCTCTCTTATACACACGCCCACGTGCAATCCTGAGTCCAGGGGTGGGTGATCAGGGCAGTCACCTTGGGCGCCAACTTCTGGGGGCACCAAATGGGGATGGGTTATTTTTTTTCTTTGTTTGCTCGTCTGTTCAGGGTTGCTGAAAACATTTTCCACCCTGGGTAACAAAACAGCTCGGGCTGGCCCTGCTTGCGCCTGCCATATTCTGGGCCTACCGTGTAAAATCGATGGATGCTACATCTGTTCCCCATCTTGCAGCATCCCTCAGACGATCAACAGACTATAATACATGAGTGAGGTTTGTGGATGAAGTTGGCTGATGGCTCACGTCTTGTGTTTCCAGGGAGGTCTGTGAGAGCTCCGTCCTTCTGTGTCTGAAGAAGAGATTCCATCGCAATTTCATTTACGTATGGCTGCTAGGTTTTTCAGTTCTTATTCATGTGGGACAAGGAATCTGAGGGTGGGGTTTCCCTTGCCCCATCCAGCCCTAGCAGGGTACAGTCCACAGGGTCCCAACGTTTCCCAGTAGTGATGAGATGTTGGCGTCACGGGGGTTTCACCTGCTGTATCTGTCCAGCATGGGACACCTCTCTCGCTCCTCATGTAGCCCCAGGTCCCCCTCCCCAAACCTCACAAAACTGTTGTTATCTGCTCCCATTATGGTCAGCATGGCCAGTCTCAAAGTCAGCCTCTAGGGGAGGACACAGAGGGACGCTAGACTGTCCCTCTTCCCACAGCCAGCGCAGGATACAACTGAGGCACCAAATGCACCTAGGTAATGGATTCTATCACAGCAGCACCCCCATAGCTGTATGGTTGTTGTTAACCTCTGTACCAATTGCCATCACTCTACGCACACCCAACAGAAAACCAGAGGGTGGGTGTGTGTGTGTGTGTGTGTGTTTCTGCTGTATGCAATCCAGACAGGGGAGCGCAGAGAGAATGTGGTTGTGGTTAGATAAGTGACTAGGTCAAACTGGCACAACAGATCTGCTCCTTGTATGTCTTTCACACAAGACGTATCTGTTCGCTTTTCTGGCAAAGATAAGACCTTACTCTTGTTAGCCTAGCACAGCCAGTGCAGCTACAGGAAGGAGAGTGACCTGGAGTCTGCTCTGCTTTGCCCATCAGCAGCACAACGGAGGGCTCTGATGGCAGAATCTTTACAGCTGCTGTGGAGGCAGAAGCCATCTGGGTTTGCTGGTCCCCCAGTGGGGAGTCTGGAAGGCTGAAGCTAGAGAAACCATCTCACTGGTAGATGAAGCCAATAAGTGGACAGAGAAGAAGTGTGGTACCCAACAATGTTTGCAGAGTAGTCACTCCTTAACTCTGCAATCTCACCCCACTGTGCTTTGGTATTGTAACCTATTTGGCGCAGGCATATACCCACTGCTCTAAGACCCCTTGAATGGCCAGGCATAATGGGGTGAGCGAGGATGATCATTGCCTTGAACCCAGGACTGGCAGTGTGAAATGTTTGTGATGCAGCCTGGAAAGCCTTGAGTTTCCCTTGATTATGAGCGTTCTTTGAACACCTTATGGCTCCAGTTTCAGTCTCGGCTAAGTTAGGAGGGAACACCCATCCCTCTCATCCCTTGAATGCCAAATGGGATTTATGGTTTTGGCCTCAAACTATGCAGAACGTGTTAGCTTTGGCCAAGTTTCACTTTGATCCTGAAAGTCCAAATGGAGCTCAGAGGAAGTGTGTGGATGTGAAGAACATGCCCCCCAAATTAACTAAGCCCCTTTGCAAATCAAAACAAATTAGCTCTGCCCAGAATGACTTTGGCTTCCAGAAGTTTAAATCAGATCCTTTAATGTTACTTTAAAGCTGATTTAATTTTTGTTTTGGTTATGCAATATATACTTGAGGCCTTCCCAGTTAATTCCAGATCCCACAGAATCATAGAATATTAGGGTTGGAAGAGACCTCAGGAGGTCATCTAGTCCAATCCCCTGCTCAAAGCAGGACTAACCCCAACTAATCATCCCAGCCAGGGCTTTGTGAAGCCGGGCCTTAAAAACCATCCAGAAATCTCTAATCATCCAGTGGATATAATAAAACCAAACTCTATTTTCCCCCTTCTAGACCTACATTGGGCAAATCTTGGTCTCTGTGAATCCTTTCAAGCCCCTCAATCTCTACTTGGAAGAGGTGGTGACCCAGTACCAGCAGGGGACGCTCTCCAAAAATGCCCCGTATGTATGCTTGTTTCTTCACAACTAAGTCTGTTCATGATTCTTAACCTGCAGAGTCCTGTGTTGCCCCTGGGCTCCCAGGACCATTTCACTTGGCCAGAGGTCATCTCTGGAGTAGGACTAGTGCAGTGCTAAGTGTATGGTACGTCCAGCACAGGGGTACTTGTATGGCACTCTGATATTGTTGCCGTAGGTGCCATATGCCATGTTTTATTGGCTAACGATTTCCACCTGAGGAGCAAAAGTGGGCCTGATGCAAACACCACTGAACTTCAGAAAAGCTTGGACTGAGACCTGAGCTGTACCGTTGAGCTTATCTCTTCTACTGTGAGAGAGACTGAAAAGGATGTCACTTCAGAGTCTGTAACCCTAATCGAACCTCCCTCTTCCCCTTGCAGTAACACTCTGAGGGATTAAGATGCCAGAGACTGAAATGAGACATTTATTGAAATCTCCCCTAGCCTGACAAATGTCCCTCCCTGTGTAACACTATAATGATACTCAGTACTTACATATCCAAGCACTGCCTGGCCCAGCTGAGCCACAGTGTTGAGAACAACATCTTCACTTCCAACCAGGCTGGAGGGCGTTTAGCCCATGCTAGTGATAAGACCAAGCTGTGATTGGTGGTTCAGAGCTGGATGCAGAACCAAACAAGTTCATGGATCCTCAGGTAAAATGCTGGCTTACAACCGGGTCCAAAACCTGTTGCAGTAAATGGGAAAGGCTCCCCTTGATTTCAGTTGTGCAGATGCTTTTGTCTAGTTGCTGGATCCAGCCACTGTAATAGCTTCCCTCTTCTAGCTTTTCCTTCAGCTCAAGTTTCCTTCAGGTTTAGCTGAAGGTCCCAGGTTCAATCCCTGCCGATGGCCAAAGAGACTGTGGCCATCCCTCGGGATTTTGGCAGTAGCATTCCACCATTGCTAACACCAATGCTGCTCTGCTGGAGCTAGCAACATTGGGAGCCCCAGTCTGGATGAGGCTCCTGTGGCCACTGGTTTGTTTAACTTGCTCAGATTGAGTCTAAATGACACATGGCATTTAAAAAGCTGTTGGCTACAGGAGCCATAGTCACACTAGGGCTCCCAAGGTGGCTATTACAAGTGGAGCTACAGTAGTGAGAGATTTGCCCTCCCATGCCCAGCTATACATATGCTGCCATGGCCAGAGCTGGCGCTAGGCATAAGCAGACTAACCAATTGCTTAGGGCCCCGAGCAGCTCAATGAGCCCCCCATTCCTTTTTTATTATAAGAACTTGGCTGTTTTAGTATTGTGGGGAGACAGGAGGGGACAAAAATATTCCTGTTTAGGGCCTCCCAATGAGCTAGCACTGGCTCTGGCCATGGCTCTCGGATCTGAGATTCTGTTACAGGCCCACCTCCAGTGCGGATATCCACGAACTAACCCCTGGTACTGTGTTTGTGCAGGCAGGAAATCAGGGCCAAAGTAACAAATGGAAATTTTTTTTTCTTTTCATCTAGACACGTCTTTGCCATTGCGGAAATGGCCTACTCTCTGTCCCAGACTTCAGAGCAAGAGCAGTGCATCGTCATCAGGTAGGAAATGAGGACATTATGTGGGGCTGAGATTCCTCCTCTCCCTCCAAGTTTTTGCCCCATTGAAACAACTGTTCCAGAGGATTGAAAAATAGCACACGTTATATGCATATTTTAACAAGACTCTCTGAGTGATACAGGGAATTATAGACCAGTAAGCCTTAGATCTGTGCCTGGCAAAATGATTGAATCTATAAAAACAGAACAGCAAAACACCTGGAAGATCATGATATAATAAGGTTTAACTAGCCAGATTTCGCAAAGGAAAATCATGCCTCACTAATCTCTTAGAATTCTACAAAGCCTTGTACAAGGTTCCATACAAGAGGCTACTAAAGAAGCTAAGAAATTATGTTCTAAGGCAAAGTATTGTCTTGGATCAAAAACTGGCTAGGATACAGAAAGCAGAGAGTAAGTATAAATGATGAATTTTCATCATGGCACGAAGTTAACAATGGGGACCTCAAGGTTCTAGAGTAGGTCCTGTGTTCTTTAATATATTTATTAATGATCTGGAAAGGGGGTTGAGCAGGGAGGTAGCAAAATCTGCAGCTGTCACTCTCACACCTTGGGGGATGCAATCCAGATCAGCAAGGGGTTGTGTCAGCATTTGCCCTGCAACCCTGGGTGCCTTACAATGCTTTACTGCTATAGCTCCCAGCCTGGCACATTCACAGCCAGCTCACAAGCATGTAGGTCACATGCTGAGTGTGTGTGTGTGCGCTAGACAGTCCTGGTTTAGCAGCTCTGACCCCAGCAGCCTGTCTACAGCCTCCTATTCTGGCCTCCACCAGAATTTGTTACAACCTGAAAGGTGACCCCACCACATGCCCAGTCCCGAATTTCCCCAAAACCATGTGCTCTGCAATGCCCAGCCTTCTCCAGGACAGTTCAGAGAAATAATAAGGTTTATTGCTCCTTTAAAGAGACAAAAGCTCATCACAGCTTATTCACCATTCCCTGAAGATACAGTACTGAGTTGTTTATAGTGAAAATAAAACAAATGTATTAACAATAGCACATAGATTAAGTGATGCCAAGTACAAGAAATAAAGTTAGACCGAGTTACAAGCAAATAAAAGTGAAGATACGTTTCTAGAAGTCTAAAACTTAATCTAGCTAGGGATCGGCTTTATTCAAGATTTTTTTTCTCACGTAAATTCAGTTCCCAGACACTTCAACCCCCACTTGGTTGAAGGACCCATCTTACCCAGTTTGCAGGAGCTCTATCCCCTTGTGTCTATCTCGTGATGGATGCCAAAGATGTCTTCTGTCCTTGCTTATATCTTCCAAAGTTCAATGACCTTGTTTCAGGAAGCAAGATGGCCTCATGCTGTTCTTCCCTCCCTCTGGACTTCCCAACCCCTAGCTGATTTCTGTGTAAATGGGGCTTCCACTGTTATTGGTCTTATCTGGCTTATATTTCATTGGAGACAGATAGATAGTTGCCTTCCCTCCTGCCTGGGTGCGAATCCTGTTTCTCCCTGTTTGGTCACAGACTTTAAAGCCTAATATCATTAAATATCCATATTTCCTCATAAAAATACATACATTTCAGAATGATTATTAGTCACCAATGTGCCATTAGCTTTCAGAGAGGACCTCACTATACACTTTTATAAAACAGTAATACTGTACACAATTACTTGATTCAATTGCTTATCACTCGAGGTTCAGCTCTCCCCCTTCCATCTTTATAGACCAAGAAATCTTTTCAGTGTATTATTTGGATACTCTGTGCAGTACTGCTCACCCCATCTTAGAAAGTGCATTACAGAAACCTGAAGCGGTGTGGGGGAGGGTTCAGAGAAAGGTGACAAGAACAATCAGTGATCACGCTCTCATGTGATGAGAGACAGGAAAGATTAGGATGGCTACCTTAGAAAGGAGATGAATAAGAGGGGGCATAAGTCTATGAAATAATGAATGGTCTGGAGAAGGTAGATCGGGAGCTTGTGTTCTCCCTGCTGCACAGCACAAGAACAAGAGAACTTTCAAAGACATGAAATGGCGGAAAGTTCAAAACTGGTCAAATGAAATACTTTTTCACTCCATGTGTAATTTAAACTATGGAATTTATTGCCTCAGGAAGTAATTGAGTCTAAGAACTTGGCAAGAGTCAGAAGGGGTTGGACACTAATATGGATACTGAGACTATCTAGGGTGGTTATAACTAATGATAACACTGGAAAGGCTGTTAAACCTCATGCTTCAGGGATTAAGCCAATCTCTAACGAGGAGACTAGGGTGAGACCTACTTTGGGAAGTAGATTATCCTACATCTGCCCACTGTGGGTTCTCACACCTTCCTCTGAATAATCTGGTGCTGGTCACTGTCGGACAGACGGACCTTGAATCTGATCCAGTCTGGCATTTCCTATGTTCCTAACAAACAGCCTTGCCCTCTTGAGGCATCTCCAGGTGCCTCTGAGCACGTGGGAGACATGCCCACTCACAATTGGCTATGCAGGATGACATTTATCAGTCACTTTTGAAACAATCACCCCAGCATGCAGCACTTCCTGGCAGGGGCGCCAGAACAGGAGGGCCAGGGGGCCATGGCCCCCCCACTTTTTACCGACCGTCAGGGCAAGTGATGAGGGGACAGGAGCAAGCGGGGGGGTGGGGCCTCAGGGGGAAGGGGTGGTGTGGGGGCATTGCCTTGGGGGTGTGGCATGACATGGAGGAGGCGGGTTCACAGTTTGGGCTCCTGTGACTCCCCCACTTTTAGGCCACTTCCACCGCTCATGCTTCCTGGAGTGATGTTGCCATGTTGATCGTGCTGATTGGTTGCCATGGCAAATACATTGCTGCTGGAAGAAATCCTGTCTGGGTAGATGAAACAGGATGACATAAAATTGTGCTGACTGGCTCTGTGGGATGTACGACATCCATGGAAAGGTTAATATGTAAAGCCAGAAGCCTTAAAAAGTTGCTTGATTACAGTGCCCTGCCCTCAGAGTATGGTCAGACTGTCAGCCAATGACAGTTTTGTTTTTATGATGTCAGCCGTTTATCTTGTATTTCTTTGGTTGCATGTTGTCACTCTGTCTGGCCCAGGGAAGCTGTGTGAATGGAGAGCTGGGAAAAGCTAGGACTCCCCTTCCACAACCTGCTTGTGTAGTTTGAACTTAGCTGCTCATCGTAGGCCTGAGCTGATTTCCCCACAGTCTGAGGTGGGAAGGGAAGTGGGTTGGCTCTGGATCTGGGGTTTTTGTTGGGCCAATTTTTCTAACTTGGTGCCAGACTTTTAAATATTATGGGCCAGATCCTGAGTTGCTGTAAATCATTGTCTTAGGCAGAGCTATGCTGACTCACACCAGCTGAAGATCTTGCCTAATTACTCTAGGCAAGATAGTCCGATTCTTATAGCCATCTCTGATCCTTATCCCTTTCTCCCCCAGTGGGCACAGTGGATCAGGTAAAACGGAAGCTGCCAAAGCAATCATGCGGTACCTGAGCACCTTGTACCAGAGACAAGACAGGCCCGGGATCAGGCAGGTAAGGGGTGGCTAATGTTTCCATGTACTGTGACACAGGCGCTGGCTTCTTCCTTTCCCAGGGGGTACTGAACTCCCACTCAGCCCAGGCCCTGCTCCCCTCCACCTATTCCTGCCCCTGCCCCTCCTCTTCCCACCCCTACCTCTCCCAGTCCCGCCCCCACCCCTCCCCAGTGTGCTCCGTCCCAGCTCCTCCCCCTCCACCCAGCTCCTGCATGCCACGGAACAGCTGATCGCAGCAGGTGGGAGACACTGGGAGGGAGGGGGAGGAGTTGATTGGCAGGGCTGCCAGTGGGCGGGAGGCGCTAGGAGGGAGGAGCTGGCTGCTGGTGGGTGCTTAGTACCCACTAATTTTTTTCTGTGGGTGCTCCAGTCCTCCATCCCTGGAGCACCTACGGAGTCGGTGCTTATGTATTGTGATGTGTGCTTATAGTCATGTTATGTAATGCACTACAGGAAGGTGCTCAGATACTATGGTGATGAGCACAATATAAAAAACCGAATAGTATAACATGGAATAGAATGGATCAGCATGGAGTGGCTAACATCAAGCTGACCAGGGCTGAAAAACAAAAGCAAAGCAGGGGCTCACACCGTTCATGTCTGTTCTTAAGTTGGAGGTAGAGAAAGAGGGGTGAGTGTCTGGCATCAGAGTGTGGCTGGCCATGTTCACCATGGAGTGGACCACTGGGGGCCACATGTTTCAGTCCGTGTCTTTTCAAAGGTAGCTGATCTAGCAGTTCAAGGCCCAGACACCAGCCTGCTAAGATCTGGGGCACCAGGCACTGCCGTCTAAGGCCGGCTTGAACCAGTGAGAACATTTTCTAGCTTCACTTTCACCCACTGTTGTGGGTGAGCAACAGCCATCGATAGTTACGCTGATCACGTGACCTGAATCTCGATTTGGAATTCAGGTCACGTGAGTGCAGACCCACAGGAATGTAGTTTGAAAGAAGCTGGAGTCCCAGTGATGTCAGTGGGGTGTAGGCACCTTTGAAAATCTCCTTGAATGTATAAGGACTCAGAGTGAATTCACTGCTCTTGGGTGCTGGGTGCACAGCTTTAGAACCCTATGCCGATTGTTCACAGAACAGGCAGCGGTAGAAGCGGCACAAGCTTCCCCATCCTACACATCCCCTCTGGCTTGGAAGGCCCATCTGTATGGGCAAGATGGTTTCAGTGGTCTGTTCAGGCTTCTGAACTGTCTCTCTACCAAGATCGCCAGAAAAGGTTCCAGTTATGGCAGAGATGGTTTTTGTGAAGCGGGCACCTACCTGTCAGGAACTGAGCAAATGAAAAGAAACTTGTGTCATGCTTAGGTCACTAGGTCAATTTGTGTCATGCTTAGGTCAACTTATGTCATGCTTAAGTCCACAGTGAGGTGGGAATAACTATCAGTCACTGCCAGCCTGGCGTTGGGTCCAGCTAGTGACCTAGTGCTAGAGGCTCCATATCGTATTACTGCTTCCTTGAGCTGTATTCCCTGGCTGGGTGTTGGATACACCTTGTGTTTCTGGTCATGTCTTTCAGTCCAACGCCATTGGGACAAGGACCATCCCTTTTTTCTATGTTTGTAGGGTACCTGGCACTATGGGGCCCTGGTCTCTGGGCAATGCCACAGTGTTATCTGGTTGTTAAATATAAGGTCTTGTATCCTCCGCCCTCTCCCAGCCCTGTGACGTACTGCCCATTCTGGAGAGCTTTGGGAATGCTAAAACCATCCTCAACGACAACTCGAGCCGCTTTGGGAAGTTTCTGCACATCCACCTGAGACCGTGAGTCAAAGGGCACTGCCCTTAGCCAACAATGCAGCGATGCATGCTGGAGTGGGAGGAGAATGAGCCAGGCATGCACAGGAACAGATCCAGTGCTAATCTGCTGGGAAGTGAGTTGTGCAGGGGGGTTGTGCAACAACAGCCCTCCCTCCCCTACACTTTCTATGGGGGGCGGGGTCAGCTTGCACCGCTGGGTTTGCTTTGAGTTTTGTCTACAAAAGAACACATGAAACTTGCAAGATTTCCCTGCTTGAAACCACCAAGCCCCTATCTATTGTGCTCTCCTTATTACAATAGCACTGAGATCAGGGCTCCATTGTGCTAGGTGCTGTACATACACCCAGGGAAAGAGAGTCCCTGTCCCAAAGAGCTTACAGTCTAAATAGATGAGACTATGGGGGAGGGGACAAAATGGGGGAGGGGAAACAGAAACATACAGAGATTAACAGACTTGCCCAGGGTCACACAGCAGGTCAGTTGCAGAACGAGAACCCAGGTCTCCTGACTCCCAGTCTAGTGTGCCCTGCCTGCTGGACCTCTGTCTGCTTCAGAGTGACAAGTTACCATGTTTGAGACCAGTTACAACGCAGTAGAAGCTGGTGAGGTTCTGGTAACATGGCTGAGTCTTGCAGTGCAGAGAGGACTGAACAGTCTTAACTGTGGAGCTGTAGCATGGGCTTGAACCAGTGAGAACGCAGTGGGGCTCGGGCGGGCTCAGGCTTCGGTCCCCCTTCCTGGGTCGTGAAGTACTTTTTGTTGTCAGAAGGGGGTCACGGTGCAATGAAGTTTGAGAACCCCTGACCTGTCCACACCTACCATGCTGCTCAGCCATGTTTGTGACACCGTGTTCCAGGAAAAGCTCCACCATTGCCTTGCCAGCTGGGCAGCTGCTGCAAACCTTCCTCCCTGGGGAGGGCCCTGGGGTACATGTGGTAGAAACTGGGAAGGAGTCAACTGAGAAGCTATAACTTTGACATGGCAAATATTTTACTAAGTAAGGGTCTGTAATAAAACCATCCCTACAGCATAACTCCCATGTAATGTTTAGGTCTCTCCTAAACTCCAGCCCCTACAGCACCGTAGGAGCCAGAGTCATGGATCAGGACCCCACTGTGCTAGGTGCTGTACAAACACAGAACAAAAAGCTGGTCTCTGCCCCAAAGAGCATACAATTTAAGTATAAGACAAGAGACAACGGGTGGATCTAGACAGACGAGGGAGCACAAAGAAACAGTGTGCACATACGTGTGGAGAATGGTTAGGGAACATGCACAGGTTACACCTGGGACCATTTTGGGGATTGCTCAGTCTGGATCTTTTTGGTTTGCTATGTGTAGAGAAGGGAGATCCAAGTGCCCCTGAATTTGGGGAGGTTGTTCACAGTCTAAGCCTGGATCCAGATGCATATTCTAGAGCTGGCTCCTTTCTCTATAATGGAGCTGCTCCAAGATCCCAGCTCTGAAGACCTCTAAACTTTGGAGTCGTTGGGCTTTGAAATTCAAATCCAAGTTTTGCATCTTGGATTTGTATCTCTGGGTAAGGACTCCCTCTGCCTGGCCCCCTGTACAGAGTATATGGGTCTCCAGCAAACCCTCAGTCTTCTCTCACAGAACCCTTCCCCCCTCTCTCTCGCACACACAGTGGGGTCGTGATGGGTACGTCCATCTCCCAGTACCTTCTGGAAAAGTCCCGCGTTGTGTTTCAGGTAAGAACCAACCACCCCCACTTCCCCAGACAGGTCAGAATCTCTGCATGTCTAGGCTGTGTTTGTGGGTTAGGGTCTATGTTAATTACCAAGTGCAAGGAATGCCTGCAGCTTCTCTAGGCAGATGGCAAGAGGCTGGCCCTTAGTCCTAGTGGAAGGTAGTAAAGTTTCAGGTTAGCATTAGTGTTAGTCTCATGTGTCACCTACATGGGCTGAATCTAGTGAGCGCACAGGTTGAGCTTTATCAAGGTGTCTGCAGCCCCTCCTATGGTGGAGCCCTCCATGCACCACTCTGCTGCCCTGCCGCATTCCCTGCTGGGCTAGTCCTGGGCCTCCCCTGCGCAGATGCTGCCAGCTGTGATGAACTGTGTGGTGCTTTTGTGAAATGGACAAAAATCTATCAGGGCCTGGGTTCAGACACTATTGACTTGGGAGCATAGGTGCCCAGAGATGATAGACTAACCCAGATGGCCTTGCCCCCATTCTACTTCTCCATCCAAGCCCCCTATCTGTTTTTTTTTTATATGGTAAGATAGATCACAGGCCTCACAAACACTTTACTCAGCTGTAGTGTCTTTTTTAAATGTCCAACCGTTACAGCACTTTCAGCACGTTCTCAGTAAACCCAAATCTAATTAGGTGATTTTCAATGACTGACTTGATTAAACCCATCGTTACCATTGCCAAACAATTTCTAGAACTGCGGTAAAGAAATTATCTCATTGCTGCTGTCTGTTTGACATCGGCCCTGCACAATGCATGAATCCCATAACTATTGTTTATTTCTATAGTGCCATATTAATGTATTAACTAGGGCTATCAAGCAGTTAAAAAAATTAATCGTGATTAATCACACTTAATAGTAGAATACCATTTATTTAAATATTTTGGATGTTTTCTATATTTTCTAATATACTGATTTCAATTACAACACAGAATACAAAGTATACAGTGCTCACTTTATTTTTGATTACAAGTATTTGCACTGTAGAAAAACAAAAGAAATAGTATTTTTCAATTCACTTTATACAAGTACTGTAGTGCAATCTCTTGATCATGAAAGTTGAACTTACAAATGTAAAATTATGTAAAAAACAAACAAAAAAACTGCATTCAAAAATAAAACAATGTAAAATTTTAGAGCCTGCAAGTCCACTCACTCCTACTTTTTGTTCAGCCAATTGCTCAGACAAGCAAGTTTGTTTACATTTGCAGGAGATAATGCTGCATGTTTCTTGTTTACAATGTCACCTGAAAGTGAGGACAGGCATTCTCATGGCACTGTTGTAGCCGGCGTCACAAGATATTTATGTGCCAAATGCGCTAAAGATTCATCTGTCCCTTCATGCTTCAACCACCGTTCCAGGGGACATGCGTCCATGCTCGATGACAATCCAAAGCAACGTGGACCGAAGCATGTTCATTTTCGTTATCTGAGTCAGACGCCACCAGCAGAAGACTGATTTTCTTTTTTGGTGGTTCAGGTTCTGCAGTTTCCACAATGGAGTGTTGCTCTTCTAAGACTTCTGAAAGCATGCTGCACATTTTATCCCTCTCAGATTTTAGAAGGCACTTCAGATTCTTAAACCTTGGGTCGAGCGCTGTAGCTATCTTTAGAAATCTCCCATTGGTACCTTCTTTGCATTTTGTCAAATCTGCAGTGAAAGTGTTCTTAAAATGAACAACATGTGCTGGGTCATCATCCAAGACTGCTATAACATTAAATATATGTCAGAATGTGGGTAAAACACAGAGCGGGAAACATACAGTTCTCCCCAAGGAGTTCAGTCACAAATTTAATTAACACATTATTTTTTTAATGAGCATCATCAGCATGGAAGCATGTCCTCTGGAATGATGGCCGAAGCACGAAGGGACATATGAATGTTTAGCATATCTGCCATGTAAATACCTTGCAGGCCAGCTACAAAAGTGCAATGCAAATGCCTGTTCTCACTTTCTGGTGACATTGTAAATAAGAAGAGGGTAACATTATCTCCTGTAAATGTAAACAAACTTGTTTATCGTAGCAATTGGCTGAACAAGAAGTAGGACAGAGTGGCCTTGTAGCTCTGAAGTTTTACATTGCTTTGTTTTTGAGTGCAGTTATGTAACAAAAAAAAAAATCTACATTTGTAATTTGCACTTTCATGACAGAGATTTCACAATAGTACTTTGTATAAGGTGAATTGAAAAATACTAGTTCTTTATCATTTTTACAGTGCAAATATTTATAATAAAAAATAACATACACTTTGATTTCAATTACAGCACAGAATACAATATATATGAAAATGTAGAAAACATCCAAAATATGTAATACATTTCAGTTGGTATTCTATTGTTTAACGGTGTGATTAAAACTGCGATTAATCACAATTAATTTTTTTTAATCACGATTAATTTTTTGAGTTAATCGCATGAGCTAACTGCGATTAATCGACAGCCCTAGTATTAACTGAAAGGGTTTGCAATCTAATAGGTCTGAGGTGTGTGTTACAGGTGCCCCCCCCGTGTCACTCCCCAGAGGATGAGAGTTGTTACTGCATCCAGCTCGCAGAGTCGTGGCTCTCGAGCTCAAGCTGTAGCAGGTCATGTTTTTAGATCTTCAAGTCCCCAGTTCAATCTCTGGCGTGTTGGCCAGGCTCAGCTAAAGTCCATGTAAACTGCTGTGTTCCTACTGGGCAGCATAACATTGTTGCAAGTAATGTTCTGGCATGCGCATGTGTTAAGTTAAACTGCTTTGGAGACCGATCTGGGAACAAGAGTAGCTCCAGAAAGATGTCTAGAAGCTGGTAAAAGTGTTTCTATCATTCTTTGGAAAGCTTTTCCCCCACTGTTTTTTCTTTCCCAGGAGAAATGGATGATTAATAACAAATCCTCCACTTGGGTATATTTTTCCTTAGACGAAGATACAAGGACAAAATGTGCCCTAACTTAACATCAGTCTAAGCCCTTTGGGCCAGGTTCACACCTAGGGTTGCAAGTTTTCGTTGGATGTATTCCTGGAGATTTAATTACATGACATAATCTTTAATTAAATATTAATCTTTAATTCCTGGAGACTCCAGGCCAATCCTGGGGGGTTGGTAACCCTATATTGCTGGTGTACAACAGGGTAGCTCCACTGATGTCCATGAAATCACATTGATTTATACCAACAGAAAATCTGGCCTACTGAAGTTAACAGGCATTATTTGGCTCAGATTTGCAGTAGGGATAGGAGAACCCAGTATGGTTAAGTAAGAGCTCCCTCTATCCCCAGCAGCTTGAACTACACTCCTTAAAGTTTATTAAAAGTTCCATTAATTTTTCTCTCCCCCTGCTCTGCTTGGGTATGCAAGGACCAGCAGTGGGAGCCCTGTGAAGGGGGTTGTTTGTTTCTATCCTGGTTACAGGAGGCACTGGATGGAAACTTCAAAGCAAGCCTGTTCTTTTGCAGTCTGTAGCCTGGCTTTGCAGAGCCCAGAGGTTCGCATGGGTTCCGTACTTCAGGGGATTTGTCTGATGAAGTTTTGACTTCCCGTAGCTCTGAGATGCAATGGGGTGGTGGAGCGAGATGTTTGGCCCACAGTGTGAGTGATCTCCTTTCAGGCCCATGGTGAGAGGAGCTACCATGTGTTTTATGAGCTGGTGGCGGGGCTTCCTGCAGAGCAGAAAGAGAAGCTTTTCCTGCACGAGGCAGAGACTTACTTTTACCTGAATCAGGTGAGTGAGGGGGTGGAGTGAGCTGCTCCAGCAGGCAAGGGAGAGACATGGTTGAACCAGTACTTTAGTCTCTGATCAGCCTGGTGCTGGGGACCCAACAAGAAACAGGTAAGATGATGAGCTCTGTGCTTTCTTCCTGGATTGCCCCTCCTGGAGGTGGCACACGGTTACGTTTTGGATCTTGGCTGCCATCTGCACTGTCTGGGCCCCCCTCGCTTTTGACCCAAGGAACGTGTCTTTTTGATGGAGAGGCTTGGTCCCTGTCACTTCTCCTCCCTCTCCCATCATTCAGGTTCCATTGCCTCTTGGAAAAAAACATGTTATTGGGACTCTTGTTTTTATATGGGTCATCTAAACACCGAGGCCCTATGGCTCCACCTGTCTAAGAAAACCAGTATTTCCAACCCCAAATGTTCAAAAACCATGAGTCAGGCTCACTAAAAACCATGAAATTATGTAAAAATAGATTTTTGGTGTTCTTTTAATTTGCCTTCTGCTTTTTGAGCCTTTAGGGTGCACTGGGGTTATGTTTTGAAGCTTTCTGCACGGCCACAAGGGCTAGAAATGTACTTTTTCTTTAAGAATGAAGGCTGAAATCCTCACATATCCAATTGACTACAAGAGCTGGGGCTTTAAGGAAAACAATAATGATCATGAGACTCATAACAAAATCATGAGAGTTGGCAACACTGGAAAACAGCTTTCTGCAATGAGGTTAACCTTCTTTTGCCTGGGCCTACAATCTTCTGTGGGCTAAAAAGGATTGGGGAGATGTGGGCTGGATCAAGGGACCCTCTCTTTACCCTTTGTGGAATAAAACAAAGCACCTGAAGAAACTGAATGGCAGTACATTTAGAAGCAATAAAAGGCAGTGTTGGTTAAGGACTTTGTCTACGTGGGGAAATTGACCAGCATAGCTATAGCAAAATAATTATTCTGAAAGAATCACTTTTATTCTGGAATAAACAGAACATCCACACAGAGGAGTTACACTGGCATAGCTGGAGTAATTATTCTGCTACAGCTATGCTGGCCAGTTTCCCTGCATGTAGACCAGCCCTTACACAGCTCTGCCATTTTGAGGACTCAGTCTTTGCCTCACCCATAATTAGATTAGTATCAGCTTTCTTCCTAGCAAGGATGGGACAAGTACCCTTAATGACTTGATTGTTCCTAGGAGGCTAGGGCAATTAATGGCTCAACATGCTCAATAGCTTCACATCAGACAATTACAGCAAGTTAAAAGATCTCTCCTTGAACTGAACATTATTAGACCTTTCCCTAGCAACCCCCGCGGGAAGGGAGAACCAAGCAGAATGGTGCTACATTTTAGTTAGCTAGCAGCAGTTCTCACACTGTGGGTTGGGACCCCAAAGCGGGTTGGGACCCCATTTTAATGCAGGGTCAGCATTAGACTTGCTGGGACCCAGGACTGAAGCTGAAGCCCGAATCCACCCCCACCCGGGGTGGCGGGGCTTGGGCTGCAGCCCCCTCTCCTCCTCACTCGAGGCAGCAGGGCTCGGTCTCCGCCCCCCTTCCGGGGTCATGTAGTAACTTTGTTGTCAGAAGGGGGTCACGGTGCAATGAAGTTTGAGAACCCCTGAGTTACAGATAATGATGTACCTGGAAAGTCCCAGTGAGAACTGACGTGGCACGGCCTGTTGAGAAGTGTGGGAAGAGATTAGGGGAGAAGGGCAAAACCTCTCCAGTCAAACTTTGGGTTTTCAAAACAAGGAATAGTTTGGATTTTGGTCTCTCTCTCTCTTTATCTGATCCACCAAAGTTCAGAGTGGGGGGTCAGTTGGGAGCTTCCCTGCCCCCTTGCAGCACTGCATGATTGCTGGGCATGTTTGCTTAGCACTTCTACAACACCTCTCATCCCAGAGGCTCAAAGCACTGTGTGAAGGTGGGCAGGTATTATTGGAGCCATTTTTGCAGAGGGGAAAACTAAGCCCAAGGGAAGGGACTTGCCCAAGGTCACAGTAAGATTTGGTGGTGGAGGTGGGAATAGAACCATGATCAGTTCTCTCATTATGAGACCATGCTGCCTCTCACAATGGACATCAGTATCTTTTTTCCGTGCTCTGAGGTATCTTGTGTTGAGTGCTGCTGGTTGCCCAGACCGGTGGTCTGATCGGCTAGTACCTTAAGCCAGGTCTAATCTACGAAGTTAGGTTGACCTAACTACATTGCTCAGGGCTGTGAAAATGTTCGCACCATGTGTGACATAGTTAAGTCGATCTAAGCCCCAGCGTAGATACCGCTAGGTGGTTGGAAAGAGGTGAGAGAGGTGAATTCACTACAATGACGGATGAACACCATGCATTGCTGTAGTAAGTGTCTACACAACAGCGCTACAGTGGTGCAGCTGCAGCATTTTAAGTGTAGACAGAGCCTTAGAGTTTGAGGGGAGGGACCATTCTCCCCTTTGTACCGAGGGTCCCTCTCTTTGTCGTGACCCTGGCTGATATGGGGCTGCTGAACTTCCCTTCCAGTTCCATTCTGCCTTTGTCATCCCCACCGCTGGCGGTTTTTAAGAACACGTTGGACGCCCCCTGTCAGGGATGGTCTAGGCTTACGTGGTCCTGCCTCAGCGCAGGGGGCTGGACTTGACTTCTCCAGGTCCTTTCCAGTCCTGCAGTTTTATGATTCTATCACCTGTGATTTAACCCCCTCTTATCTGGAGAAGCCTCAAGTTGCTGCCAGGCCTGGTGCTAGGAAAAATAGTTCAACTTCAGACCTCCTGCGGTCTGAAGCTTTCCCGTTGGAGAAACTCAGTACAACCCTTATTTACCACTCAGTCATCTGGCATTTTATGAGTTTTATTTAAAGTTTCCCCTGCTATATTTCTGACAAGGCAGGGCCATTGGAGATGTCCCCTTCAGGGGCCCAGCTGGTCCTTCTGCTCTGGCTCAGTCTGCCGGCGTGTACTATGCTGAATTGGTGGCATCAACCTGATTTCCATGCGATTTATTAATTTGTTTGTGAAACACCTGCAATGTGCATGGTGCCATTCAGAGAATAGGGCGGTGGGTGCCGGCGTATGACCCCAGATAGCTAATACACGCAGATAAAGAGAGAACCTGCCCCAAAGAGCTTAAAATCTGACAGAGAAGAGACTGCCCGCACTGGGCAAATAAAAGAGATCTCCTTCTGATGGTCTCAACCCAACCCAATGCAAACCGGGGCCAAGTGTAGCCTAGTATAAGCAGCCAATTGGGTTCCCCCTCTCCCCACACTCGTTCCTACATGTATTCGGATTATGAGCTCCCTCTAGTGGCGTTAGATTGCAGGTCACCATGACTGCAGGGCAGGTTCCAGTGGGAGAAGGATTTGAGCTGAAGGGAGAAGGCTGCTGCTCATATACAAATGTCTGCAGCAGCAGTAGCTGAGGAGTGGTGAAAATTGACATCAGGGTAAATTCCTGTCAGCAGCAATGTTTCCTCATGTCATGTTTGCCCCAGTGTGGATTATGCCGTGTCAGGAGAGGGAGAGAGCTCCGACCTGGAGAGAGGCCCAGTCTAATATGCCAGGTCTGAATACCCTGAGGCCAGGAGTGGTGGAAGGGCCCTAAAAGTGTGTGTGTGTGTGTGGGGGAGGGCAGTGGTGCCCGAACTGTGACGCTGTCCCCCGTGCCACCACCAAGGCCCTGCCTCTCGCCGCCCCTTTTCCCCAAGACCCCCTCCCCTGCTCGCTCCTTTCCATCCCCCCGATGGGCCCAACCCAACCCCCTGAGCTCTGAAACCCAGATCTGAGCTTTACAATTTGGGCCCCTCTCTAGTGCTGGGCAGTGATGTTGGGGCAAGAGGCTGGTGTGAAAGGGCCGTGGGTCCAATTACAGGCTTTTGTTGGTTCTCTCAGGGCAGAGCATGCGACCTCTCAGGGAAGCAAGACGATCGGGACTTTGTGGTCTTGGTGCAAGCTCTGCAGGTGATTGGCCTCTCAGATGATCAGCTGACCTCCATCTGGGCAGTGCTGGCTGCCATCTTGCAGCTGGGGAACATCTGTTTTACCTCCTGTGAGGTATGTTAACACCTCACCAGTTTGGCAGTGACTAATATCGAAAGGTTGGCAGCCTCGTGTGATGGGGCTTGGGAGAGTAGTCTCAGTTGCACACGGTCATCTAGAGCCCATCCCCCTCCTTTAAGACTGCGGCAAATACTCAGGGAAACAGAGAGCAGAACCCAGATGCCTGGGATAATTAGGATAATTAGAGGATAATTAGAGCCTGAAGAGCTGATCTACAAGCCAAAGGCAAGATTTTGCCCACTACAGTGTGACCCACCCCTATGCAGTGGGATGAGTTCAATTCTCTGCAGAAGTGTGCTGTTTAAGTGTGGGACTCTGTATCCAGTACAAGCTTAGACGCATTCTTCTTCCCCATGATTTAGAAGGAATCCTTTGGCCTTGCAGCCATCCCCAGTGACACGGAAATCCGGATTGTGGCCAATTTGCTGCATGTCTCAGCAGATCTCCTCCAAAGCGCCGTCACTCACCGCGTCACAGTGAGTACCGCATGGCCCCTTCAGCCCGCTCCCCGTCGTCCTGAGGGACTTCAGTGTTGAGGTTGCATTGTGTAGAAGGAGTGCTTGTGCTTCAGCCCAGTGCTCTTTCTGCAGAGGGATCTGAGCAGCGTGTCTGCTGGCAGCTGCTTTACTGTTGCCTCCTACTGAGTGATGCAAGGGAGGTCACAGCAGAAGAGCCAGGCCTCCTATCCAGTTGAGCGCAAACATGCTGCTGCTCCTCATTCCCAGGAACAGACTGTGCAAGGGCGCATTTTCTTTCTCCTGCGCTAGTGCAGAGGCGAGCAGCTCACATTTTCCCATGGCATGCAGTCTTGAGTAGCCATGGATTGAGATGCAGTGTGATATGCTCCTGTTGCAACAGATTGCATCCCTGGCCAGGCTAAATTATGCTGCAAAACGGGCCTGTTTATTAAGGAGTTCGTATTTGTGCCTATAGTTAAAATCTGGGGGGAGCTAGCATCCACAAACCAATTGTTAATTATCATCAACATCCAAACCTTCCAATTTAAGAGATTTAACAACAGATTCCTGCACTCCCCATCCCCTACATATACTGAGTCAAGAGCCTGACCAAAGCGGTAACTCTTACAGGGGCTCTGAAGTGCATTGAACTCGGGATCTGGCAGTATGCTGGAGGGAGAAGGCTCCCGAAGGGGTGGGTCCTCCGATGAGAATGTCCTGGCACTAGGGTAACCAGATAGAAAATGCGAAAAATAGGGACAGCGGGTGGGGGTAGTAGGTGCCTATATAAGAGAGAGCCCCAAATATCAGGACTGTCCTATAAAATCGGGCCATCTGGTCACCCTACCTGGCACCAGCCCTGGAGGGCTTAAACTCTGGGAGTTGACAGCAAGAGCAATCTACTGGAAAGTGACTCCTGCAGTGGGTCATAGAGGAGATTTGACTGGTTTCATTCTTATTTACACTAAGGCCCCTTTCCGTCACTCTGGCCGTGTAAAAAGACCTTGAAGTGGGCATTACATCTACACCTACTGTAAGACCCCTTTAT
The DNA here is from genome assembly GCF_015237465.2 of Chelonia mydas. Lineage (NCBI taxonomy): Eukaryota > Metazoa > Chordata > Testudines > Cheloniidae > Chelonia > Chelonia mydas. The sequence goes on from NC_051254.2 coordinate 15,231,434, forward strand.
ACTGCTAGACGTGTAAGTGTGCCATAGTGCACATGAGACTCTGGCCTGATTTGCTATCTCTGACAGCTGACTCCCAGACCACGAAGGGACCTATTAATAATGTTCTATTCTAACTTTCACTTTGCTTTATCCAAGGAATTTCCCAGGCAAAGAGCTTTGTTAGGTTGAATCAATTACTTACGGGTTTCCGGACAAAAACATTTTCCATCAGCCTTTTATAACAAATAGTGCCTCTTTCTATCCAGGTGACGTCTTATGATCATATATTCACCCCTTTGTCTGTAGAAAGTGCCATTGATGCCAGGTAAATTCCACTGCTTTTCTCTCTTTGTCTTCGTTTGGTGAGATAAGCCCAAATGTGTTGTCTTGATGGTAACTTGTTTTGCTCTTCTCCCCCACCAAGGGATGCTATTGCCAAGGCTCTGTATTCCCTGCTCTTTGACTGGCTTCTGGTGAAGATCAATGAGTGGCTAGCCCCTGGGGAAATGGACAGCTCTCTGGGCATTGTCGACATATATGGGTTTGAGGTCACTTTCTGGTTACATTATATGGTCTTGAAGCTATTGAAAGGGCAGTTTGGGCTTCTGGTTCATTTCTTAATCTAGAAGGGGAGATCATAGGTGTTGGGTGTGGGGGAAGACGGTGTCCCCTAAAATGTGGGGTCCTGTGTATTTGGAATGTCTGTAAAGCACCGTGTATACTTTCAGTGCTATAAAAATAATAATGCCTAGGGCTAGCTTGGCACTGTGCATGCGCATATGTGCGTGCAGATGGCCAAGCGACTTGGGATTAAATCAGAACAAGCCCAGGTCTCTATCCAAAACTTGAACTGAATTCACACTACACCTCCGTTCCGGTTTCTACCAAGTCATGACAGTACCTGGCACTTTACAACACATAAACTGTATTGCATTCAGATCAAAAGCACAGCCCCAAAGAGAGTATTGTAGTTGAAAGACAAGAAAGTTGTGTGTGGCTGTTAGCGAGACACTAATTTAAACCCAGTGTTTAGGTTCTGGTTAAAGAAGGTCTTACAGAACCTAGAAGCAATAGAAATAAATTCCTATGAAAATAGGTTGGATTTAACTCTTCCCCAGCAGCCCCAACCCTGCCATGTTGTGCTAGTGCAGGGGAGCTGGAGAATGAAACTTGCCAGATCACTTTCATTGTCCAAGCCCAGAGAAACACCAAAAGTAAACAAGTAGCACAAATGATGACACATGCACTTGGTTTAAAAATAGAATAAAATTCAATACTGGCTGTTCCCAGTAACATAAGTAAGAAACTTGTTTCTTGTTGAATATGATTTTTAACCTGACGGTGCCCGTTCATCCCTGGGCACTCTGATGAAGTTGAAACTCTGTTGGGTTAACACTTTTTATTTTATTTTATTTTTTAATTTGTTGTTGTTTTTCACGTACCCCCGTTTCCTGCTCTCATGCCATAAGGGCCCAACAGCCACTGAAGTCAATGGAAAGACTCCCATTGATTCACAGGGCTTCGGATCAGACTCTGGAAGCAGGACCTATAACGGAAGTCTTGTGAGACTACTAATGTATTGAAGTAACACTTCGAAGCCCTAATCAATTCCTGGAGCCCCGCTGTGCCAGGTGCTGTACAAGCATGAAATAAAAAGATAGTTTCTGTCCCAAAGAGCTCCCCATCCGAGCTTCCCAGACTCACGGAGGGTGGAGAACAGGCAGATCTGAGCATGGGTAGGAGTTATGTCTGTCCAAGAACTCGGACTGTTTTGCAGGTAGCTCATCCATGCACTGTGGAAGGGGGTGTGTGTGTGTGTGTGTGTGTGTGTGTAAGGGTGTGTGTGTGTGTGTGTAAGGGGGTGTGTGTGTATGTGTGTGTGCATGGTGTACAGAGAGGGCTGTACACATGGACAACATCTGATCTTTTTTGCTCTTGCCCCGCCCCTTCCTGTCCAGTCTATCCTGTGAACATAAAGCAACTCCCCCTCGGCCAGATCCTCCCCTGCCTCTGGCTGAGCGGGAGGGCAATCCAGAAATGAGACAACTTGTACTTCTCCAGCTAATTACCAGGGTTTGCCAAGAACAGGCTGGCAGGACTATGGGCTCAAGTCAGCAGAGGCTGATACTGCGTGTTCTGTACAGCTCTGCATACCCTCCGGGAGGGACTGCGGCACAACCTCTTCACCTTGACTTTACTCCACACCTGCCCCTCTGACCCTCTTCTGCCCTGCCCTGTCCCCCTCATCCCCACTCCCTGCAGTGTCCCCCTCCCTTCCCTTTTCTTGCCGTTTAGCTGATCCCTTTCTGAATAATTTCTGCCCCCCCTCCCCCAAGATCATGGCACTAACATACTGTCTGCTGCCATCCCATCATTCACCCCTTCCCTCACCCTGTGTCTGTCTTATCTATCAGAAGGGCAGCTCTTTGGCTCAGGGACTGCCTCGTCCTCTTTGTTCAGTGCCTAGCACAATGGGGCCCCATTCTTGGGGTTGGTCCTTCGGCATTACCGTGATAACGATGATGATTAATAACAACAGAAAAGAGTGAGGCATGTGTCTTCCCGCACGTCCGCAGGATCTGGGGGTGAACAGCTTGGAACAATTGTGCATCAACTTTGCAAATGAGCGTCTGCAACATTTCTTCAGCCAGACAGTCATTGCCCAGGAAGAGGTAAAATAGAGCCTTCCCTGTTAGGTGTGGAATGGCACACATGCAGCGAGTCGAGTCAGTCTCAGCTGGCTGGTGCTCCCTAGCAGGAAAGGAGGGGGTTGACTGGATGTGGTGCTCTCGTCCAATAGGCATGTGCTCCCGCCACAGGGTATGTCTCTGAGGTTATGTTGTTCGTGACCCTGTGCTAATTCTGCAGTAAGATTGTGAGAGAGAGAGAGACTGCTAGAGCACTTCTCCGTTTTACAGGGTTTATAAGCAACTTAGTTGGGATCTGAGACCCTGATCACACCTGTGACTTTACAGCCTGTTCTGGCAGCTTAGGGGTTTCACTTTTCTTTGCCTCCACACAGGAAATCAGTGTAATTTCCAGACTCAGTATTTCTTACGCTCCCCGTTTTCCTGCTCTAGTGTAGCTCTCTCCTCACAGATTAGAAAGAACATTAGCAGGCTTAGGAGAGGGTCTCATGGGCTAAGATGGGGGAGCTACCATGCAAGTTTCTAACAGTACTGATTAACAATCGGATCTCTCTGCTAACTCCCTGATTTCATCTCATTTTCATGGCATGTGTGCGGGGCTGGCCGGGTGACCTCTGATCCGTAGGAGGAATACACCCAAGAGGAGCTAGTCTGGATTCCCATTTCCAAGATGCACAATGATTCATGCCTGGATCTGATTGCTGCAAAGCCCCATGGCATTTTACGCATCCTGGATGACCAGACTTCATTGGCTCAGGTTAAGAACGCATCATGGCTTTCAAACATGCTTGGCACAGCAAGTGAAGTGGAGAGTAGCTCAGTGGGCTTTGGAGAAAGGTCACTCAGGACTAGTGAATCCTGATTTTGATGCCCACTCTTCATTCATCTCCAGTTTTACTGAAAATTTTCAGGGCTGCTGTTCTGCTAAAGTGGATTGTGTTTACCTTTTTTTTTGCCGGGGGTGGGAGTCAGGGGGAAGATATGGTAGTAGAGCAGACATCTGTGAGATAAGACAGTCGGGAAAAGCTAGAGCTATTTCACTGCTTGGAAACTGGTGTACTTTTTTTTTTTTAAATCCTATCTCAAAAGCAGTTTGGTGCAAGTATTTCAAGTGTGTTTTATTTAGTAGACCTCCATGAGAACTGGTGCCTTCAATTATTTTTGAAAAGGTGGGTTGGTTATTTTTTAGAGTTATTTTGTAGACTTAAAATTTCATGGCATGGTCAAAGGTGGGCATTACTGTTGTTTGTCCTGGAAGAGTTTATATGATGATCCTCTTTCCCCATCCATCATGGGTTGTCAATGGGGTTTGAACCCCAGGTCCTAGCACTAAAAAATAGAGCTTCTACCTCTTAAACTAAAAGAGTGACTCTAATAGCTGGTAGCTGTAGTAGACTCTTACCCCCTTATGTGAACAATACACTAGCAGTTGGGGAGGAGGTAGAGAGTATAACACAACTGAAAAGTGGGTCACACATACAGTGTAAGGTGTGTCTGGTTCCCTTTAAGGTACTGATATGTATTTACAACCTTAATCCCAGTTTAACAATGGCTCTACAATCTGAGAATAGGCTAAAACACTGTTAGGCATGTGTCTATCTCCTGCACAGGCTACTGACCACACCTTCCTCCAGAAGTGCCATTACCATCATGGAAACAGCCCTTGGTACGGCAAGCCCAAACTGCCTTCACCAGTCTTCACCGTGCAGCACTATGCAGGTCCTGTCACCTACCAGGTAAGCTCCTGGGACCAGGCTGGAGCAGTCTGTGAGCAGCCTGAGCAGTGAGCACTGTGTACTAGGGATGGAGGCAATAAGGCATCAGTATGTTGGGAGCTTCGGGGTGCTTCTTAGGGAAAGCTCTGGTGTTCTCAAGTTACACTGGGCTAATTCTGAGTCATTATAGGACATGTCAGAAGAGTCCTTGAAGGGAACTTTTGCAGCATGCTGGGCTGCATCTGACAGTGATGGGGTTTTTGTGTCTGGCTGTGATGATCTATACTCTGATCAGTCAGAGTTTGGCTTCACAGGTTCACAAGTTTCTGCATAAAAACCACGACCAGCTGCACCCAGAGGTCCTTGAGATTTTCTCCCAGAGTCACCTCAAGGTACAGTATTCATTCAGGGTTATGCTGCTCTGATGCAGGATCCTTTATTGCTTTCTTTAGGGAAGCCCAAAGACCCAGGTGATGGGGGGTAGTTTGGGAAATAGTAAGAAACTTTACACTGCCGTTTGGGAAACCTGGACTGAGCAATGGATATAGACCCATTAAAGCCAAACTCATCGCTGACTTACCCTCTGAGCCCCACAGGGAGATCCGTGGCAGTGCCCAGGGTGCATGTTGGCAGCGAATTAACAAATTCTATTCATTACCTCTTCCAGACTCTTAAATCCCTATTTTTTGTCTCTCCTTCCCTTCCCTTTCCAATATTTCTCGCCCGCCCCTTTCCCCCCCAGAGACAAATATCTGACTCTGCTCACCCTGGTGGCATTGTGCCAGCTTCGGAGGAGTTGATACACACACTCAGGGTTGGTCCTTAGTGCTGTTTCTGATGCTTCTGGGCAATAAGAAGCTCTGTTGAGCTAGGGGAAACCACAGTCCCCCCTTTAAATGCATTGGAGACAAAGTATACACCATACCAACTCCATGGGCAGATGGGCAAAGTGGGAACATACTCTGGCTGCGAACAGTCCCAGCCCTGCTCTTGTGGGTGGGAGGACGGTGGGGATGGGTCCTTATTCTTTGACCATAATAATTTCAGAAATTCGTATTTCATAGCACAAAGGGGAGCGTTACTCACCGATCTTCCTTTTCCATCTCCTTTGCAGCTGGTGTCCCACCTTTTCCAGCGGGCCAAGGGACATCACGGACAGCAGGGGGTTTTGGCCGTGGGAGGCAAAGGGCTTAAGCATCACCCCTCTACTCTGGTGTCCCGATTCCAGCAGTCCCTGCAGGATCTCACAGCCAAGCTGAGGAGGTGAGGGACACCATGATGGCACTGTCCCCACTGCAAGCTGACTGCTCTACTTTGAGTCACCCCTGGCTAGAATCTATAAGGGCTTGGTTTGAGGGGAGAATGGGAAGCTTGGGGGACAGGGAATGGGCTACAGAACCAGAAAAGGAGGATTGGCTTTGTGTGGCTGAGACTGACTGGTTCGCTGTGGGGATTTGGGAGCTCCCTTGGCCCTGGGAATGGACTGGGCTTAAGTGAAGACGCTTCTGGAATGAGGAGGTTAATGTTTTCCTCCCTTTCCTCTGCCCTGCAGAAGCCATACTTTCTTCATTCGCTGCATCACGCCCAATCCGAAAAAGGTAAGAAAACCACCTGCTTTAGGTGGTGGAAGCAGCCACAGGTTTTGGGGGACACCCTCAGACAGAGGACTCCACTCCCTTGCTCTCCAGTCTTTCCCACTTGGCCTGCTGCCATCTGAGCTTCACTCCCATTAGTGGGGCACGGCATTGCAAGGTGTCTCCTCTGCCCTGCCTGCGCAGACCCTCTCTGGAGCAGGATTTCAGTGACTACTACTCAATGGTCCCAGCTGCAAGCTCTGCTCTGTCTCTCGCAACCTCTGCCCACATGGTCCCTCCTTCACACCTGTCGAGAAATTGCATCCAGAAACCTGAGAGGCAGGATGTGGAGAGCATACCACCAAAAAACGATGGCAAAATCGCTGTATGGGATTCATGGAAGCTTGGGGGGATAAACCAACAAGGAGTGGCTGTTCTTATTGGTCCACCTCTCTAATTGTCCATTCCCTCTTCCCCGTCCACCCCGGCTTTCCTCTCCCCATGGCTTCACATCACAGCTGTCTGATGTCTTTGATGTGGAATATGTCACTTGTCAGCTGAGGCATTCTGGGATACTGGAGGCCATCCACATCAGGAAGGAGGGATACCCCATCCGCATCCCATTCCAGCACTTCTTAGTCAGGTACTTTGGTTCGTCTTCTCTTCCTTTTGGCTGGGATTTCTAGGCAGCTCAAGGGGAATGAAGCAAGCTATGGGGTGTGGCTATTTGTCTTGGGCCTACCTCCTTCAGGCTTGTTTGGATCTATCTATCTTAGGTTCTTATCTGGCCCCCATTACTGTGGTATAAGGGTAGGGTTGCCAACCCTCCAGGATTGCCCTGGAGTTTCCAGAAATTAAAGATTAATCTATAATTAAAGATTATGTCATGATGAAACCTCCAGGAATATGTCCAACCAGAACTGGCAACCCTATATCAGAGCCCCTCACAATCTTTAATGTATTTATCCCCACAACATCTCTGTGAGGTAGGGAAGTGCTGATGTCTTTCCTTGTAAGAAAAATAAAAGAAGGAGATGTTGGTGGATAATTAAAATCAAAATATGTTCTCCCCAGATGTCTCTCTCTAAAGTGTCTAGGTTTGGGAAGGTAAACATCGGAAGTCAATAAATGGAAGTGCCACAAGGATTTGATAATAGTAGATTGGCTGCTCTCACCGGTAGGCCGTGAGTTCAAATCCAGTCTTGGCCCCAGAACCTGCAAGTGCGCGCACGCACACACACGTAACTTTCTGCACATGGGGAATCCCATGGCACACAGTGTGCGGAGTTGTTCATGTGTGAGAGTGCTGGCAGGTCTGGGACCGTACCCATAGCAGCTGAAAGCCACTTCCACAGGATGGCTTTATGGTGGCCTTTGTGAAGTGTTCTCAGTTCAGTTTCTAATGAAATATCCCCATGACATATGCTGCCAGCGGTACCCCACAGGCCTCAGGGAGATCCATTTGTGCCTGATTTTGAGTAGCTGCCAGAGTGCTGGGCTTGGTTCTCTTACCTGACCCTCCTGGTGTCATCCAGGGCATTCTGGGCTTTGTCCTTGTCTTTCAGGTATGGGACCCTGACAGGCCAAGGGCAGAGCTGTTCGCAGGAGAGGGATGGATGCGCCGCAGTGCTCTCACAGGTGGTGGGGGACCCCTCGGACCTCTATCAGATTGGAGTAACAAAGGTGGTGTCTAAGGATTCCCCTATCTTGATCCCAGAGCCCTGTCTGTCCATCCCCCTCAGTGCTGATGTAAAGTAGGGTGCTCAGCTCCTGCACATGAACAGATGAGTGGGAGAATTGATCTCCTGTCTGAGCCGTCTCTATTGTTTGACCTCTATTTTATTGTTTTTAGCTGGAGATTGTTAGTGCCTGTGAAAGGGAAGGACAACACTGGCTGTAGGCAGCCGTAGTGCAGGCACTGATTCCCTTGGGCAGCCAATGCATCTCAGTCTTGACCTGTGTCTCCACCTACCTTCTGTGTGCACCACTGTGCTAACTTACAGCATGCCCTGGTGTTCCACGGCTGGGGCCCCCACACTCGGCACTCCCGAGGTACCTCAATCCTGAGCCAGAGCCCCCCATTCCAGCCCTTCCTAGATAGAGTGAGGGCCTGGAATAGCGACCCAGGGGCGCCTTATCTAAGAACAATGGACTCATGTCAGCGGGTAGCCTGTATTCTGATGGGCAGCAATGGCTCCAGGGGGTTTAGGGTTACGTTAAGGGGTTGTAAACACCAGTGTCTATTCTAGACTCTGCCTCTTCTTGGGGGTCAGCAGCTGTTTTCTCTGCCTAGGTCTTCCTGAAGGAGAAGGCCAGGCAGCTGCTGGAGAGAAGATGGAACCAGAAGCAGAGCTGGGCTGTTGTCACCCTCCAGCGGAACCTCCGAGGCCTCCTCAGCCGCAGGCAATTCCAGGTCTTCCGGCAGAAGGTCATGGTCATCCAGGCTCATTTCCGGGGGCACCAGGCAAGGTCAGAGGTCAAAGGCCACACCAATGCTCATATTCTGTGGCCAGCTGTAAGCATAAACACCTGCTGGGGGCCGTGCACAGATTCAGTAACTCAGGGTCCAGCCCCGTGTCCCCACCTGCAGTGGGATGCAGGGACAGAATGGGCACTGCCAGTCTTGATTGCCCACCTGGTGTGCTCGTCCATCTAGGAGCAGACAAACATTAACCGATGGGGATGTAGCTCCCCGGGGTCTACCACAGATTCAGGGTGCAATGACTGAGATAACCCCGACAGCAGTTCTCATGTTGCAAACTAACCCCCTTGCTAATTGGAAGCAGAGTTTCTTAAGTAAGTGTAACTTACTTACAGGTGAGTGTGTGTGTTACAGGTCCTCCCTCTGTCAGTCCACAGAAGATATGGGCTGGTACAGCCGTGGCTACGGAGCCTTGACTCTTTTTAGCTCAAGCTGTAGCAGCTCATGCTTTTAGCTTTAGCGGTCCAATTTAGTTCAGTCCCCGGTGTGTTGGCCATGAGGGCGGCCCTCGCACAAGCCAGAACAGTGTGGGGACTCTCACCATGTTTGCCCATCGGTATGCTTGGAAAATGATTTCAAGTATGACACTAAGTCCTGTGGTACACAGGACCTTACGTGCCCTGTATTTGTCCTTCCTAACACATAGGAACAGCCAAAAAGTTCGCCTCTCCCCTTGGCCCACACCCATAGTTCCTGTATCCTTAGGAGGGATCTTTCCTTCTGAGTCATAACTAACCAGACTCCTGTTGATCCTAAGGCAGATACTTTATCATAACTGGTTATTAATCCCCCTGTGAGCTGTAGTGGCCCTTTAGGCGATGGATAAGAGCAATGGCTGGGATTTGCAAAGATGCCCTGGGAGATAGGCGCCTAAATCCCATTGAATTACATTGGGAGTTTGATGCCTAACTCCCTTGAGAATTCCAAGCCCGATGAATACAGATGGCAAACTGAAACTTTGTCTGCGCTCGAAATGTTTTGCTGAGTGGTCGTATGAATACAGCTAAACTGGCAAAACCCTCCTGCCGCGCACGCAGCGATACTGATATGAAAGTGCCTCTGCGGGCAGAAGGTGGGAAACGGCCATACACTCTACCGGTATGAGGAGCTGTGCTAGTATAACTGCATCCACTCTCGGGCCTATCCCGCCTATAGTGGTTAAAAAACAAAAACAAAAAACCCCCCACGCCAGCCCCCTCCCCCGCAACAGACAGAGCTGTTACTGTTTAGGGGAGGCCAGGCTAACCGGGAAGGCCAAATCAAATGCAGCCTGCTCTTTTCTGGTGTTGCTGAGCTTGCGCCTTGCTTACACCAGAGCTGCACTGGGCCTGTGCCCCTGTTCTTAGTCCACAAGCTGGCCTGCTTTGCTGAATTTCCCTTCCCCTCCTGCCCCCACTCTGCTCTCAGGAAGCGCTGCAGGAGGCTGAAGATGATGCTGGTGCAGTTTGGGACGGTAGTGTTAATCTCCAGGCCCTTGGTGCAGACACGGAAGCGCTGCCAGGTAAGAATACCATGTATAGGAGCAGATGGCACTCGCAGCAGCGCTGCAGGGACCATTCATGCTCCGGGATAATACAGACACAGTTTGTGGCTGTGTGCTTAGGGTGGGGACAGGGCGGTCTCTTTAGATAGTTTCTGGGATTTAGACACTGGCGTCTTCCCAGCCTGTTAGACCGGCCTTTGACTCTCAGCGCTGACGAAGGGGCTGGGAGCGAGCAGGGATGGGGGACATGGGTTGATCTTTGTCTTGCTGCACAGGGAGCCCTGGTGGACCATTTGAGACTTTGCAGGCAAGTCCCCTTAAATCCCTTCTGCCACCAAAGGCAAGAGCTACAAACAAGGCCTTGCGGGAATACAAGGAAGCTTTAAAACATTATTTGGCCTCAGGATTCAGGGTGTCAGGCAGGACAGGCCTAACCGGCAGCAGATGCAGGCACAGGGAGAGCTGAGTGGCAGCCTCACATCACTAGAATACAGCCAGCAGGGTGGGGAGGAGCCTGAAACCCAGGCTGGGGGCACCCCGCTCTTGGCAAGGTGGGAGATGTGACTTGAGCAGGGTTGTGTCCCACAGGGGCTTGAGAGGCTGCCCCTCGACTGAGAGCAAAGCAGGTGCCATTGTTAAGGCTGCTAAGTGTTTAATAACAGGAGATCCTCATTCCACCACAGGGGAGTGTCTAGTGATACAGGCCAAAATAGAAGGTGATTGCCTACATTTTTTTCTGATCAAGACCCTGCTTAGGCAGAAGCCCGTTGGTGTCTGTGCATGGAGCAGGGCAGCCTGCCACATGCTCAGCGTGGACTGAGATTGTCTGATCGAAATAGCTGCCGCACCAAACAGCTCGCTGTGTTGAAGTGTATCTCTCGGGTGCCAGTGGTCACCTCAGCTTAATTTAAACCAAAAATAAACCTGACGTCTGGTTGCTTTTAGCCTGAGTTTGTAAACAGCAGTGTGGCTTTAAACAAGGGTGGTTTTAAGCTGGTTCTCAGGGTCACCTGGTGCTGGGGGGAGAAGGAGACATGCTGGTGCCAGGTCTCACCATCACGTACAAGAAGGAAATCTCAGCTGGGGAAGTGTTTATGGAGTTGGGGACAATGACTCTGCCCATCTCCAATCATGTTCCTGGAATCCAGCCCAGGGATGGTCACGTACTCTCAGGAGAGGGATCGATTTATAGGTTTAAAAGTCAGAAGGGACCGTTATGATAGTCTAGTCTGACCCCTGTGTAACCCAGGCTGTAGGATGCCAGCTAGGAGTTGTTGCATCCAGCCCGTCTCTGGTGGTGGAGCTGGAACATTTATTTTAGAAAGACACCTAATCTGGGTAGGAAGGCTCCAATCGATGGAGAGATTCCCGGAGACTGAAGTTCTCTCCACAGACTGGGTTCAGCATCGGCAGAGACAGCACAAGTGTAACCCGCTGGTCACTGGTGTGTGGTGTCCCCTGATGTGCCTGAGCTGCCGGGGGACGAGAGGCTGTGAGAGCTCTCAACTACGAAGCCTTGAGCTCAAGCTGTAGTGACTCGTGCCTTTATTTTAGCTCGGAGGTCGCCAGATCAATCCCCGGTGATGGCCAAAATGGCAGCCATCACACAAGCTTCCCACCCACCGCCCCTTCCAGCGTGTTTCTATCCTAACCCCGAGAGTGACGCCAGGAGCCATTTAAATCCTGGGCCTGTCTGCCAACAGCCAGGCTCCTTAGTGCCAGCTACAGTGGCTGTGGATTTGTGCTGTGGACACACATCCATAGAGATGAGACATGAGACCGTCAAACTCATTTCATGTAGGCTGCCGAAGAGCCATGAGACAGTAGCCACTGCTGCTCTGTTTTCTTTTGCAGAAGGTGGGACCTCAGCTTCTTATTGGAGGCAGGGGAGGTGCCTAGCGCATAGGGTGTAAGGGCTCACAAGGAGGCACAGGAGAGACCCCTTGGCCAGAAGGATGGTTGCAGGACACCCTTTGAAAATTCCTACAGTGTAAGGCATAGCCAGGCATGGGTGGCTGTGCTGTGCTCCCAGAGCAGGCCTGTGCTCTCAGCTCTGCTCCAATCCCTCTCCAGAGTAACCACAGCAAAGCCTCCCATGCCCTCCCCTCCGTGTTTGCTTTCTAAGGCTCTGCTCCCTCCCGGCGTGACAACAATAAAAGGTCTCAAAGTTCGTCTGCTGGAACCGCAGTTTCCCCCTCTCCTTCCCCTGTGGCACTGCCCTGGGCGGACTTTAGTACGCCTGCCCTTTTCCCAGCCCAGGCCGGCCCAGCCCTGGTCCCTTCCCATCTAGCCCCACACGTCCTTGGCAGACAAACAGGAGAGAGAGCGAGACAGACACACAGCCTCCGAGCAGGAGGCAGGTGAGTAGCATTGGGTGGGACGTGGTGGAATATCCCTGCCCGCAGACTGGGAAAGAGTAGAGCTGAGTGGGAGCCCAGCTTCCTCTAACTCCTTGTCCTGCCCTCGGAGGTAGGGGGTGGCCCTCTGGGTACCTCTCAAGGCTGGATTCAGGTTTTCCAGCTGCCAAGAGAGAGGGCGGTGAACCATGTTTCTGGTTACTGAATGCTTTGTAGGGCACTGTCACTTGTGTTCTGTGAGACAGTGAATGCCAGGCAGTCTGGAGAGCAGGCTGTGGGGCAGAAGCTCCTTTCTGATTGTGTTCATCCTGGGAGCGAGGGGTCTTAGACCTATGGCAGGTGCTAAGGGTGGTGGCCAAATCTCGGCCCCCCTCATGTAGATAGATCCTAAGAAGATGCCGTGTTCACCCTCTCCTTTTAACACGCCAGTGGCTGACATGGCAGGCCTTCTACTGCACATCCCCAGGAACTGTAGCTAGAAGTACCCGGTAATCCAGAGTATTTGCCCCTCCGAGATGCCTGGCACACCCCAGGAAATGCCCTCATGCCATTTCTTTTCCTTCTGATAGCAGAGGCGTGTGGACAGCAGGCAGAGAGAGGAGTCGCTGGCCAAAGGTGGCCAGGAGAGTGGTAGCTGCCCAGGAATGGTATGTCGATAAACTCTGATGTATCAGGTTTCAGAGTAACAGCCGTGTTAGTCTGTATTCACAAAAAGAAAAGGAGTACTTGTGGCACCTTAGAGACTAACCAATTTATTTGAGCATAAGCTTTCGTGAGCCACAGCTCACTTCATCGGATGCATACTGTGGATCCGATGAAGTGAGCTGTAGCTCTCGAAAGCTTATGCTCAAATAAATTGGTTAGTCTCTAAAGTGCCACAAGTACTCCTTTTCTGTTTTCTGATGTATCAGTTATGAGGGCCTGCTGGGGTTTCCAGCAGTGTGATAGAGATAAGGGAGTGAGTTCCCACTTCAGGGATGATCCGGCAGGTCTGTCCCTGCCAGGGAGTGTATAACTGAGCCAGCTGGCAGAGGAGCCCTTTCCATCCATCCAAGGGAGCTGAAGTGTGGCAAGTCCATGGGATAATGTGCATCGATGGGGAGCAATGTAGGCACCCAAATGCCTGGAGCTGAGCTTTGGAAATATGCCTAAGGGATTTGGATTCCCATTAGAAATTAATGGAATTTGGTGTCCAACTACTCTAAGGGACTGAAAATCTCGCCTTAATGCCCTTTTCTCCACTGTTCTTCTGGGTGATCTGCAAAATCAGGGCCCTTAATCCCAACCACTTGCCTTTTATTATAGATTCCATGAGATTTTTCCTTGGAGTTAGGATATCAACCCCAAGTCAGGGGCCAAACCCCACTCTGGGTAATTCCACCTGCAGTTTTGGAGGGAGTATGGTATCATCATCATCTTCTCTTGAACTGAAGCATGATGTTGCTTTTACTGTTGTTTGCCTGTATTCCACCCCAGAGGTGACTACACTGGAGTGATCATTCCTGAATCGTTCCTGTGTGTGTTGGGGAGAGGGGTCTGTCTATAGATGTGAGAGAGGCAGTGTGGATGAAGGGCTTTGGGTAAAATACATTTTATAATCATAAGATATTAGCAGCAATAATATCTGTAAGGCATGTATGGTCTGTTGTCTGGTTATCAGGCCTGATCCCTGTATTCACCTCTGGACTGATGTGTAAGGTAGCAAATCCTTTTGTGAGGCAACTCCCCTTTCAGGAGCAGCCTCCAAGTGTCTCCCTCTGCTGTGCCAAAATTCCTGCACTTCAGAGGTGAGGGTGCAACTTTCTGTTGCCCTGAAGGGGGTAATACCTAGGCTACTGCTGCGTTTGCATGATACTGGGATATGTCCCAATAAATCTTAGTGGCTTCTATCAGTTCTGTGATGGATTATGCAGGATTGAGCAGAAAGTCAGCCTGTCACCTGCACAACTGCAATGAAGAGGGGCCAAGGATGCAACTGGGCAAATGATTCCCTCTGAAAAGCTTTTGGGACAAGTTTGGCGTGCTTTTCAGTCCTTGAATCATCCACGTTTGTGGCAGCCAGGGCCTCTCAACTGCTACTGAATTAGAGAGAGTTGTGCGTGCTCAGTAGCTCCCGGGGGATGCTCCCCCCCCCCCGTTCTGTCTGGGGCATGAAGCCTAACCAGTGCTGCTGCAAAACAAGCAAAGGCCAATCCCCCTCTTCAAGGCCTGACCCCAACCTGGGACTTGCTTTGTTCTGTTAAGACTGAGGACTCTGGATAGGGTGACCAGTTGTCCCGATTTTTGGGTCTTTTTCTTATATAGGCTTCTATTACCCCCCACCCCCGTCCCGATTTTTCACACTTGCTGTCTGGTCACCCTAACTCTGGACAGTACGGTGCTTTCACTTTATGGAAATACCGCCTTTGGTTTCATTTCATATGTCTACCCACTCTCCTGATTTCGTTTTGGGCTTGGGATGGGGACAGACTCACATGAAGTTTAGAGTTACGCTTGGTTTTTGAGCAAAATGTGCATCAGCCCAGGCTGGCTTGAAACTGAGGTCAGGTTGTCCCGGGTTGTGGATGGCAGTGAAGTATATGATACATCTATGGAGGCCTTGTCTGCACTAGAAAGCTGTACCACTTTACCTGTCTCGTTGAAGTGGTATAACGCAGTTCTGCTGGAATAAAGGTGCCTTGTACTGCTATAGCTATTCCCTTATGGAAAGGGGAATAAAGAATATCAGTATAACTGCATCCAAATCGTGGATTGTACAGGTACAGCTATTTCAGTTACCCCCCGCCTCCAACTGTCGTAATTTACATGTACAAAAACTGTGTGTAAACCAGGCCTGAGTTTGCAATGAAACCTGAAACCATGCAAATTGTCTGCATTTGAGGATTTGCCACCCACAATTGGGCATGCCTTGGTAACAATCCTTAGATAACCATGTGTTCTAAAACATGGATCCAAGTCTGGAAATGTTACGATCTGTTTCCTGGACACTCCAGTGTCTTCACCAAGGGTAATTTTAAAATCAGATGTTTTACTGATTGGCCAAACCACACTGGTTAAAATATGGGAAGTTGTCTTTAGTAATAGCTGCCCAGAGAAATGTCGTGACAGAAAGGAAAGAGATGTCAAAATGATCAGTTACTGAGCAGCTTAATCATGCAGGGCTAAAACAAAAGGCCCAAATTCTGTGTGCTTTACTCGGGTATGTCTACACTGCAGCTGGGAGCATGCCTCCCAGTCCAGGTGGACAGACTCACGCTAGCTCTGCTTGAGTGAGCATGCTAAAAATAGCAGTGGGGATGTTGTGGGTGAGATGGGCTTGGACTCAGGTGACTTGCCTGTTGAAATGAATGGGATTTCTGACCTAGCAAGGTGCTACTCAACTTGAGGAGAAAGAATCAGACCCAATAAGTATAAGAAATTCAGCGAAAGGACCTCAGGGCTGGATTCTCCTTTCTTTGCACCAAATACTGTCATTGGGTATGTCTACACTGCAGTCAGAGGTGTGGCTGCGGCATATGTAGACATAATCGGACTAGTTTTGATCTAGCTGGCTTGAATAATAATTGCAGTGAAGCTGCAGCCGCATGGGCTGGCCTCTGGAGTATGTACCCAGGGCCCTGGGCAGGCTGTTGTGGTTTCACAGCTAGTGTTACGTGAGCTAGCTGGATCAAAGCTAGCTCGGTTATGTCTACACATGCTGCAGTCACATCTCTGATTGCAGTGTAGACGTACCCGATGACACCTGTGCAAAGTGGTGTCATTCTGAAATGGTAGCAAGGTATGTCCACTTTGCATAAGTGTACACATCAATGCAAGGTGCAGAGAAGTAGAGGACAGACCCTAGGGGCCAGGTTACGATCTCATAAATCCAGATGAACTCGATTAACTTCATGGCCACTTTTCTTTTTATTTGTATGGTAGCGCTCTTGGATGCTGTAAAATAGTGAAAAAGCAGCTGCAGTGGGGGGAAAACCCAGAACCATGGTCTCATCTATGCAAAACTAGGAACCTCTTGGACCTGGGAGAACCAAAATGCAATACATTTTGTATCTTTCCCCCCGTAGTGCTTGACCTTCAGCAGCAGTGACCCTCTTTCCTACTTTCCCATCCTTTCTCCAGTGTGCTCTTCATTGCAACTCTTATTTGTTCCTTGTGTTTTATAAAATTCGAGAATACTCACACACCAATTACTCTGGTTGGCTCAAACGCTCAAGTCCTGGCTCCAGCCACACTGTTATTGATGTCAGGGGCAGCATAGCCCGAAGACTGAGTAAAAACACCTGACCCCGTGTGTTGCCCACAATTAATTTATTTTTCTTTGGCTACTGTGACTCTGATTGCTGACTCTTTGCTCCCTCTCGCCTCAGGACGTGGGGCTGCTGGAGATCCCCGCAGAGCTTGCGGCGCTCCTGCACTCTGCCAAAGGTAAGAAAACCCCTCCATCCCACTCGCTCGGTTCTAACTCACGGTGTTTGCGTTCGTGGCTTTGCATGTGTGTGTGTTCGGCACGCTCTCTTGCCTATATCATATCTGCTCTGTTGGTGTTGGAAATGTAAACATGATAACCCCAGGTGGATGTGTATAAGGGCCTCCTCCAAGATACAGGGATAGAGAGGCAGCATTGTCCGGTGGGTGCAGCACGGGGCTGGAGCTCGGGAGACGTGGGGTTTTATCCCCCTAGTTCTGCCACTGACCTACCATAGGAATATGGGCAAGTCATTTCCCTTCTCTGTGCCTCTTTCCCCTTGTATGGCTCATATATTTAGATTGGAACTCTGTGGGGCAGGGCCCATCTCTTGCTGTTTGCACAGCACCTAGCACATTGGGGCCCCTATTTCAGTTGGACCTCCTCAGTGCTGCCATAATACAAATTAATTAGTCATCAGGGCAAGACACCTGTCAATGAGCAGACGGTGCTGGGTTCCCCAGGCACCTTGCCCATGGAAGCATCCCCCAGGAGATGCAGATGATGAAGCATTGCAGCCAAAGAGATGTGTGGTGAATCGTGCGGGTTGGGAATGTTTTGACAAAATGCCTTTTCCCCTCCATTGGAAAATGCTGATTTGTCAAAACCAAAACTTTTGGGGGGAACGTATCTGTTTCAACAAAGCTTTCATCAGGAAGGTTTCCTCTGGTCCGAGAGAGAGGGGCAGACAGAGACATCCCAGGAATAGCCTGATTCAGAGCAGGAGGTTGGACCTGGCTTTCCCTTATCCCGGCTGAGTGCCCTGAACACCAGGCAATAGGCTATTCCCTCTCTCCCCACTTCCCTTCCCTGCCCACCTCTGTTTTCAATTCATGAACTTTTCTGAAAGGTCTTGACTTCGTCCCAGTGCAGAATGAGAAAGTTTTGAAATCTCAAAAGCTTTCTTGGGACAGGAAAACCTTTTCCTTCCCCTAGAGCACTAATAGGGTTTAACCAGAGGAGGTGGCAGTGCGGGAGGCGCTTGGCTTGGAAAACGGAGGGAGAGGAGGCGGGAGGGAAGGAAAGTAGCGTAGCTGGAGTGCTGGAGAAGGCGTGCAGAAACTGTGTTGTTTGGGGAAGTCTCTGCAGCCAGGGAGGCGTTTATTGTCCTATCTCCCCTGATAAACCCCTTATCTTTGGCCTCACTCATGGTGACCTCTGGTTGATTTATCAACTGGGACGCTGCCAGCATTATTTATACACCTGTGAAGGAATGGAAACCCTTTCAGAGACTTGGCCTGGGGCGTTCCCTATGGGCGGCTTCACTGCTGTGAGCGTCAGAGGTTTGGTCCACACCCCTCACTGAGCTAATCCTGGAAGTGTTGTTTTCATGAACCGTCTCTGCTCTGCTAACTCCCCCTTTCTAACAGAGCCTTGAGTCCATTTTCTGTCCTGTCACTCCAACCCCAGCTAGAGAAAAGGCAGAGTGAGGGTGAACAGAGAAGCCTCTCTGCTGTGTGTGGGCAGGGGTCTGTGGGGATGGGGAGATAGCGTGGGTGTCTCAGGTGGGAGTGGTGCAGAGGGCTGCGAGGGGGGGAGCAGGTGTCTCTGTGGGAGGGAGACTTTGTGGGTGTCTGGTGGGGGGGAGGGTGATGGTGGAGATGGGTGGTGTGGATGTCTCAGAGAGGGAGGTTGGTGTGGGTGGCTTGTGCGATGGTGTGGGTGTCTCTGGTGGGCAGGGTGTGTTGGTAACTGGGTCTGTGGCACCGTGTCTAGATGCGCCGGAGGCTGAGTGTCCATTTTCTCTCTCTCTCTTACAGGTCAGCACCATGCCCAGGCCAATCAGATCGTGGAGGTTTCACCTCCAGAGGTCAAGACCAAGTGCTACCTCTCCCTCCCACCCAACATCAATAACTCTCCCTTCTCCGCCTTCATGAAGTCTCACTTCCAGGTAGGATGCTGCTGATGCCAGAAGCCACAGGGACTCTTCCATTTTCTCCTGCCTCCTCCCTGCTTGTTACCTCCCCCGCTTCAGTGTTGTCTCCTCCTCTCCCCGCCTCTGCCAATCTGCCCCAGGTTCCACAGCGTTCTGCCTCTCCCCCACTCTCTCACATACTCATAGGTGCTGGAACTGCCGCACCCCCGGCTCTAAGTGCTTTCCATTGTATTCAGGGTTTAGGGTTTGGTTCAATGGCTCTCCGCTATACACATTGTTCCAGCGCCCCTGCCCGTACTTTCTGTGTCAGGACACTTTCCTGGGTTCCGTAACCTCCTCATCTCTCCGCTCTGGTACGTGCCTGAATGTCGGGGGCTGCAGACACTCCTGCAGAGGCTGCGTACGCTGTCTGTGCTGTGTGTCCCCTTGGGCTGTGTGTATGGCATTGGGTTGTCACTAGGGACTCTGCCTAGGAGTCTGATAAAGGACTGAGCCCCGCATCAAGCCATCTGCCTCCTCCTCAGCCCGCTCTTTGCCCTTGTTTGTCTGGCACAGCTGGGAGAATGCAGAGTCCCGCTGTGGACTCCGGCTTTCTCCTAGGGCCTGTAGCAGGGTGGCACGCTCCAGCCATTGGCAATGCCAGCCATGAACATCTTTTTCACCTCCTTTTTCACCTCCTAGGAGCCCAACTTCCCTGCCCTTGGACAGCCCCTGCAGCAGCCCTTAACCCGCTTGGAGGGCGAGGACACGCAGCGCGCTCTGGAGATCAACAAATTGGTGAGTGCGGGGGGTGGGGGTGCAGCTGTTCATTACAGAGCTAGCCTACAATATTGGACAATCCCAAAGCAACTCCACTCACCTTTGTAGTGGGGCATTAATGAAATATGAAGGCACATTATACAGACACTGTGCTCCTCTAGACGCTTTCTGTCTCCAGAAGGGGAGGGGCTTTGCTGGGGTTCACAGGACCCCGATCACAGTGGTACCCCCAGAAGGAAAGTCATGCACTCTGGAGGTGACAGCGAAAGAACTGAGAGCCAGGAGGACTCTGGATTTATATGCCAGCAAGTCATTCACTCGCTCTGCGCCCATGGGCAGGTCCCCTGACCTCCCTGAGCCTCATTGAAACAAGCTGGGAGACAGGAGGGAGGGCGGGATCTGAGCTGAGCTTTCCCAGGGAAATAAATTGGCTAATGATACGCGTTAATGCTGGCGATGGGCACCCGGGTGGGAGCAGCTGTGCTGCAAAGCCACACGTGAGTTGCTGTGTTCTCACTGGTGCTGCGCTCACTCCTGTACATTGCATGGGCTTCTGGGGGCATATCCCATGGTTCTTAGCCCTGCACCAAGCTGAGCCACTCTTTGGTTCTGTCCCAGTGAATGGCGGGAGAACTTGTCTGCCCTTCTGGGCACATGGGGGCGGGGGGGGCGGAGATTGTGGAAAGGCAGTGCCGGGCTATCAACGCTAGGGTGACCAGATGTCCTGATTTTTTGGGTCTTTTTCTTATATAGGCTCCTATTACCCCCCACACCCTGTCCCGATTTTTCACATTTGCTGTCTGGTCACCCTAATCAACACTCTAGTGGTTTAGCCTGCATCCACACAGCAAAGGGGGTGGGTTACCAGCCTGAGTGAAAGTACTTTAGCCTACAGCTGGGCCAGCTAGCCTGGGTTGGGTGAGAGTTTTGTGTGTGAATGGGGGAGGGAGGAAGAGGTTTGGGGCAACACCCAGTGTGGACGGAGAAGGGACTATGTTAACTTTAAATTGTATGACGTGAGAGGTTGTTAGAGTAAAGAGTAAAGTGAAATTGTCTGTTGGGGCATGTTGTTGTATGGAGATCAAAAGCACATATGTGTTAGGGACACAGAGTCACAGAGATTTGGACTCCTGAATGGAAGCTCCCCCAGATGGGAGAATTGAAGGGTCATGGCTGGCTCAGGAGGAGGGAGGGCGCAGGATCACAGGGGGTTGGGAAGGTGGGCTGTGGTCAGGAAGGAAAGGCTCTGGTAAGTTTAGCAGTGGGAAGTAGAAGGGTTACTGAGCACCATTTTGAGGTTTGTTATGTTTACTCTGGTTAAATAAAACACTAGTGGTTTTTCAACGCCAGCAATGGAATGCATAGACAGGGTGGGGAGGTTTGAAGAGGGCCCTCAAAATAGTTAGGAAAAATGGCCAGGATCACCTGATATGTTTAAGGCAAGTGTCCTGAGAGGAAACTGCATGGGGTAGGAGGGCTGTACTAAATGTAAATGTAAATGTCTATACTAATGCTTATGTTCGAAAGCGTTTTATGGGGCTAATCGTACAGACCTGATATAACATGTGAGAATGACAAACCACAGGGAAAGGGTGGAGTGAAGGAGGTCGGAGTTACAGCAATACAATCGTGCCATGACTTTCAGTGTAGGCATGTGTATACCTTGATGGCTCAAAGTTTAATGAGACTTTGAGTGTGGCTGCTGTTCCTTTCCATTATGTTGCATTTTGCGGCATTTATGGCTTCCCTTCTAACTGGTTTATTCTGTGATTGAGTCTATATATTTTAAAAAATGCAACTCAATCTTACAGTCCATGCTGAAACAGCAGAGCTGTGACTTTACCCATGTTCTATTGTCTCTGGGAGGGAATTGTCTGCTTTACTGTCTTATGGAGGTGTCTTCGGTAGCAGTGCTATTGTTCGTGGACAGGAGTAGAGATTTTTGTTTAAAGAGGGGATCCAGCCTCTTTATCATGTATTAAAAATACAGTATATCTTCTTCAAAATTGCAGCACTCACTCTTTCAGTACAGTATGGATGCTCTGAGAATTTACATGTAAATCTGTTGATGACTTTAGGGATTCAATTGAATTACACATTAATTTAATTAATTAAGAAATTTAGTACCCTAAATCAGAACTTGCTTTTGTCTCCAAAGATCTCACTAACAGATCAGCACAGACCCTTCAAACTTCCAGGATAGTGGAAATAATGAGGAAAAGGATAAATAACGCTTTTAAAAAATGTGGCCTGTGTACAAGATTTCAGTGAGTTTTAACCATACAGGAAGTTTGAAGAGTCTCTTCTGTTACCATTGGAGACAAAAGAGTCTCAGCCTGGGTGCTAAAAATTTGTAAAGGGCCTACTTTACAATAATTTTGATTCCTAACCTTATTCATAGGTTTCCTTGTGAATTCTCAGAACCTTCATTCCGTAGTCAAAGAGGAAGTGCTGTAATTTTGGGAAACGTGCAGTGTTTTTCATACAAACCAGAGGTCAAATCTCTGCTTTAAGTGCAATAATCAGCCCAGCCTTAACTATGGAGTTTTTACTAATGCCTCCATAACACTTAGCATTTTTTAGTATATAGATCTCAGAGCTCTTCACAAAGACGGGGTGAGCATCATTTCCTTCACTGTACAGACAGGTAAACTGTGGCCCAGAGAGGGAAGGTGACTCACCCAAGACCACACAGCAGGTCAATGGCAGAGTCAGGAATATAGCTCAGGAGTCCTGGCTCCCAGTCTGATGCCCTATCCCCATGACATGCTGCCTCCCAAATTCTCCTAAACCTTGGGGGTGCCTGAAATCTGAACCCCAGTTCAGATCTGAATTTTGTAGAGGGCTCCTGGGGCCAGCTGAACCTCCTAGTTCAGATGTCTCCGGAAATGCGAGGTACCTGCAATTGCAGCTTGGGTCTGAATGTTTTGGTTTAAGCCCCTTGCTGCTTTTCCATTGGGCTTCTTTTAGATCCTTCGGTTCATCGGGGACAGGAACCTCCAGAGCTGGCAGGAAGTGCTCCTGGGTAACTACATCACCAGCCGAGGACTGGGCAACCCGGCCCTGCGCAATGAGATTCTGAGTCAGGTGGTCAGCCAGGTGTGGAAGAACCCAGACACAGAGCAGAGCCAGCAAGGCTATACTCTGATGGCTGCACTCCTGAGTGCATTTACCCCTTCGCCAGCACTGGAGAAGCCCTTGCTGAAGTAAGGAAGGGGGAGAGATGGCTCCTTTTTTATTGCTGTTCCCGGAGAAGAGCAGCATGTATTAAAGGCAGCTGCCTGGTTTACAGGTTCGTGTCAGACCACGGCCTGGAAGGCTACAACGCCGTTTGCCAGCGCAAGATCCTCATGGCAATGCAGCAGACAGATACGGACCCTGAGGTCTCCCGTGCCCATCCTCCCACCCTGTTGGAGTGGACCGCTAACCAGAGGAGAGGGAAGATGGTGCTGGATGTCTTCACCTATAACGGTAACTAGCTCCTGCCCTTCCCAACTGCGAGCCCCTACGAGGCCTCTGCTGACGCAGGAGTTAGAAAGGAGGCTCACCGTCCCGTGGCTGGAAGTGGGCACAAGACCTGTGCTACTTGCTGGCATGAGCATGAGGGTTTGAACCCGGTGCCCAACCCCTCCCAACGTCAGAGGCTGTTCGGATTCAGGGTCTTGCCTGTTGTAGAGACAGAGGCTGGAGGCTCATCTAGAGCCAGAGCCAAAGTTTCAGTTCTTTTGGGTTCGGCCCATCTAACCAGGGATTGGTGCCCTGGCTGCAGCCATCACTCGCTCTTCCTGCTCCAGCTAGGACAAAATCTGCCTCTTCCCCTGCTCCCCATTGCTCTGTGTCCTCCAGCATGAGCCACTTTCCCTGCTGTTCGCTGATTAGCTGAACCTCCACTCCCGGCTTTTTTCCCTCCCCCAGAATGTTTCCATTCTAACGTACTGCCTTTGTAACTTAGTGTGTGCTTAGCACCTCTGCAAACCAGGCCTCAGGTGACACAAGTTGGACTTCTGCAGAGAGTGGCTACAGGCACCTGGCTACTGATTAGAGCTTACACACGTGGGATCCAGAATGCCCTGGCATTGGCAAGCACACAGTAATGGAGCCCCCATGTGCTAGTCCAGAGAGAGCACTCAACCTGCTCTCGGCCCCTCTGGGTGTCCTTAGCAGCCTGGGTGTGAGATCCTCCAACAGGGCTCTCCGCATGCTGCCATCTTGTGCTGTTTTGGGTTCTGTGGAAGGCTCTATGCTGACTCTCTCTTTCCTGGGCTAGAGGAGATGTACTCTGCTGAAGTAGAGTCCTGGACAACTGGGGAGCAGTATGCAGGCTGGATCCTGAGTTCAAGGTACAGGCCAAGGGGGGAGTGCTGTTGTTCTTTGGGTTCATATTGGGCAGGGCTGCAGGCCAGGAGTAATAAATTCATCCCTGGAATAGTTGCATTTCCCACCATCACCTGTTCTCTCTCTCTCTCCAGTACCTGTGCATGGGATTGCACTGTTTATACCTCCAATAACATAAGAATTGCCAGACTGGCTCATTTAGTCCAGGATCGCACTTCTGAATGTGGCCAGCACCAGCTGCTTCAGAGGAAGTTGACAGAAACCCCATACTGGACAATTATAGAGTACGAGGGAACGATTCTTCCTGACCCCAGGCCCTTAGTGGTTGGCTCCTGCCCTGAAGCATGAGAGTTTGCAACCATTATTTCAGAATAGAATTCTGTGAATAGCTTGGGCTCTTGAGCCTCTATGGACTGAACAGTTCTAACTCCGAATGGTTTAGTACTCTGGGAAGTGGTTGGGTTTGGACGGAAGGGAAGAGATTGAAAGGTGGGTGGGTGGAATCAAGGACTCCACGATATGGCATGGAGCCTCCTATGACTTTCTCTTCTGTATTCCTTTTTGACACTGATGTGCAGATGCAGCCTGCTTTGTGTGTGTGTGGGGGAGAGGGGTGCAGATGATGAACCCGAAAAGGGTGGTGGTGGTGAGGATAATAATGATTCTTAGCTCTCTTATAGCACTTTTCATTCATAGATCTCAAAGCACTTTACAAAGGAGATCAGTATCATTGTCCACATTTTAAAGATGGGGAAACTGAGGCACGGGGCTAGGAAATGACCTACCTGAGGTCAACCAGCAGCTACTGGAAGAGCCAGGAATAGAAACCAGGTCTCCTGAGTCCCAGTCCTGTGTTCTATCCACTAGGCCACACTGTCTTTGGGCAGGCCAGCAAGATGGGGCTGGTGAAACCCTGTGTGGCAGAGCCCAGTGAAGTGCTCTCAAGTCAGGAGGAGTTGTGTGTCTCCCAGTGTCTGTCCTAGCTCAGAGCGCAGGGAGAGAGGGAGGACCGTTGATCCCGGGGAGAGAAAGAATGGCCTTGGGGCGTGGGAATTGGCAGATTTGGGTACAGTCCCTGGCTCTGCCAGATTCTCCATCTGATCTTGGGCAAATCACTTAATCACTCCTTGTCTCACTCTCCCGCTCTGAACAACAGGGATGGTGATCTGTCCCTCACAGGGGGCTATGAGGAGAGATCCATATATGCTGGGGGAGGGTTAGGGTTAGCTGGGGGCTGGGTGCAGTCTGCTGAGGGGAGGAATAACCAGCCTGGACTAGAAAAAAAATGGTGCTAGGGGAAGGAAATTGAACTCTCTTCTTCTCACCATGTCTTCCTCCCTCCCTTCCCCCATCGCCCTGGTGTTCCTCTGCGCTGAATCTGCCATTCTCTTCCTTTCCCTCTCTCTCCCTGCTCTCCCATTCTCAGGGGTTTGGATAAGGACCCTCGAGGGTGGTCCGTCTCCATGCTCAGAGGTGAGGTGTGGTGGGACCTGCCTGGCTGTGACTTCATGCTGGATCTCATTGGAGAGATGGAGGAGGCCGGCCACTCTTCCCTGTCCTCGACTGACTATCCCATCACACCCGAGTGGGAGGGGAGCCTGTCCCGGAGCGCCTCTATGGACATGTGAGTGCCCCTCGCTGCCTCCCAAGCATACATCCCCACTCCCAGCACTTAGTGCTTTTCTCAACTCTCTGACTTTCCCTCCGACAGGATGGACTGGGACATCCCTCCTGCACCAGGCATTCAGGCTCCATCTTTCCCTCCTCCCTTTCCGCCGCCATCCTTGGACACTGAGAACGTTTACACAGGTGAGCTCCTCCTCAGGAGCGAGGCAGGCACTCAAGGAGTCAGACAGAGTAGAACCCCAGTGCATGAGTGGCCGAAGCCAGCAGCACTCAGGGAGGCAGGGGGTGGGGGAGGGCTCATATCCAGTGTAACGAGACTGCGGAAGGGAGCGGGAGCTATTCCACATCTAACTGGTAACTGGACCCTTGTTTGCTCCCAGAGCTGGGAGTCCAAGGTGTCCCAAGGACCCCCAAAGGCCTAGAGCACTATGTGGATGACCTCTTCGACCCAGTGCTCCATCAAGGGTCCAGAGTGCCAGTAAGTCTCATGCCGCTTCCTCCCCTCTGTCTGTCTACAGCTGCCTTTCCTTCCCTTTCTCCCTCCTTCTGCCTGTGTCATTCTGTATGTTCCTTCCCTGAAGTTCAGCTCGGTGGGATGGGGAGATGTGATCCCAGCACGCCTGTGTGTGTCTGTCTGTCCTGCTGCACACTGTGTCTGTCCATCTGCCCCACCCCCTGTCCTGGTGAGCCGTGTAACGCTGGGCTCTCTCTCTGTAGGATATGGAAAATGGAGGGAGCCTGGCTGGACGCATGAAAGGAGGTGGAAAGATTGGACCCACTCAGCAAGGAGCCTTTCCTTCTGCAGGTCAGTAAGGGGGTGGGGGTGGGGGTGAGCATCCTGGGTCAGCATGTGGAGAGGCTGTGTCAGGGACTGCTGCTGGGCTGTAGGGGTGTGTGAGCTAGAGTGGGCCAGCTGGTCTCTAGGACGAGGTGAGGCCACGTGCTCGACTGATTGATTCACAGTGCGTTCTCGACTGGGTCAGCGCGTGCCCCCTCGGGAGGCTGCAATGCTCTGGGGAGTAGCCCTGGAACATAATTTAAGAATGGCCCTAGTGGGTCAGACCAAAGGTCCATCTAGCCCAGTATCCTGTCTTCTGACAGTGGCCAGTGCCAGGTGCCTCAGAGGGAATGAACAGAACAGGTGATCATCAAGTGATCTATCCCCTGTCACTCATTCCCAGCTTCTGGCAAACAGAGGCTAGGGACACCATCCCTGCCCATCCCGGCTAATAGCCACTGATGGACCTACCCTCCATGAATTTATCTAATTCTTTTTTGAACCCTGTTATGGTCGTGGCCTTCACAACATCCTCTGGCAAGGAGTTCCACAGGTTGACTGTGCATTGTGTGAAGAAATACTTCCTTTTGTTTGTTTTTAAACCTGCTGCCTATTAATTTCATTTGGTGACCCCTAATTCTTGTGTTATGAGACATAGTAAACAACGCTTCCTTATCTACTTTCTCTATACTAGTCATGATTTTATAGACCTCAATCATATCTCCCCTTAGCCGTCTCTTTTCCAAGCTGAAAAGTCCCAGTCTTATTAATCTCTCTTCATACGGAAGCGGTTCCACACTCCTAATCATTTTTGTTGCCCTTTTCTGAACCTTTTCCAATTCCAATATATCTTTTTTGAGATGGGGCGACCACATCTGCACACAGTATTCAAGATGTGGGCATACCATGGATTTATATAGAGGCAACATGATATTTTCTGTCCTATTATCTATCCCTTTCTTAATTATTCCCAGCATTCTGTTCACTTTTTTGACTGCTGCTGCACATTGAGTGGATGTTTTCAGAGAACTATCCACAATGACTCCAAGATCTTTCTTGAGTGGTAACAGCTAATTTAGACCCCATCATTTTATATGTATTGTTGGGATTATGCTTTCCAATGTGCATTACTTTGCATTTATCAACATTAAATTTCATCTGCCATTTTGTTGCCCAGTCCCCCAGTTTTGAGAGATCCTTTTGTAGCTCTTTGCAGTCTGCCTGAGTCTTAACTATCTTGAGTAATTTTGTATCATCTGCAAATTTTGCCACCTCACTGTTTACCCCATTTTCCAGATTGTTTATGAATAGGTTGAATAGGGCTGGTCCCAGAACAGAGCCCTGGGGGACACCACTATTTACCTCTCTCCATTCTGAAAACTGACCATTTATGTCTACCCTTTATACCTACCCTGTACTAGAGGGTGCCACCGTGCTCCTCTCCCAGAGTCAGACTGACCCTGGGCAACCACCGAGTTGCTGTGCTCAATGTCTCCTCCTGCCAGGAGTCTGACACCTTTCTCCATGTTGAACCTGGAGATGGCTCGCCCCTCCCCCGCCCCATAAGCACATCAGTGGTGTCTCGGGTCCACCTTAGCCCTTCCCACAGCACTAAACAGACCCATCAGCCTCTACAGCATGGGCTGCCTCTGAGTGGAGGATTTTAATCTCTTTTATTGCTTCCTCCCACCCTTCCCCATCATCCCGAGCTATTCAGAGGGTTAGTAAGTCTGAACCATATTCAGATTCTTGCTCTTGCCTTTGGGTGTGTTCGTTCTCTCTCTATTTCTGTCTCTGTTTTTTTGCCTGTTGGCTTGGAGTCCAGGTTATATCTCAGTGGGGCATAGCCAAGCGGTGCCGTGGGAATACCTGTGGCTGTTGCAAACATGGGACAAACGGGCAGCTTAATGATTATTGCAAGTCTGTGAGATGGGTTTGGGGGGAAATCCGTAGCTATTGCTGATCTTTGGGGCATGGCCATGGGACACACTTGTGGCTATTACAAATCACGGCGGCGTGGCCAATTGCCAGACACGGCTAGTTAACAAATCAGCGAGGCATGTGGGTTCTCTCTTGGGGTGTTTTTAAATGGGTTGGAACAGGGCCATGGGGCAGGTCTGTACTGTTCTGTGGCTCTACGGGAGGGCGTGAAACCCTCCTGTTCTCTGCTAGCAGTGACCACGGCCTGGATGCCACAAGAGCTACCAGCTTTGTACACAGTGGCCTTCCTGTTTCACAGCCTGGTGCGCAGCAGGGGCTTATTCCAGGAGTGGGAGGACATTTTTTCCCCGCATCCTGTCCTGGTGCTCCGTTCTGTGTCTTCTCTGGGCTGTTTGCCCATCCAGCCACGTTTTGGGGGGGACTATCAAAGCGCTGGGTGTGGCAGGTCCAGAGAGCTTTGCCCAGCAGTTGAAAACATTCTCCCTTCTAAACACAAATCCTGCAGACCTGGTTTCTTGGGATCAGTAGCTTCCTGGTTGGGCTGGAACAAAGGGTGCAGAGTGAGGCTGGGTGGGGTGCAGAGCCCAGAGCATGCTGTTGAGTGGGGTTAGTCTGTGCTAATCTGCCAGGTGTCCCCTCCCGCTTGGCCAGTTCTCCTGATGATTTCTGCCTGGATGTTGCTGTATAGCCTCCTGGGAGTGATGGGAAGCCCCATCGCATGTCACCGTGCGCTGTAGACATTGGGAGCGCCAACGGCTGCAGGTCTGCACGGGGTGCTGCCTGGGGCAGGGAAGCGCTTTCCTACTTGGGAGTCACTGACTGTGATTGTTGCCCTGTGGCATCTTTCCTCCTAGGCTATCCTGGAATGATGCAAGTACCAACTTACCAACCCATGCCAGTGATGGGTGGAATGATGCCAGCACCCATGCCAATGATGCCAGCACCCATGCCAATGATGCCAGCACCCATGCCAGGTAACAAAATGCAAAAATGTCCCAGTAAATAAAAGGGGTGGTACCGTTTTTGGAATGAGGGGATGGGCGGGCGTTGAGTGAGTATATTTACACTAGCCTTTCACCCTTGGGGTCCCTTTGCACTCTCTGATTCTATGATGCACTTTACAGATGACACATACAGGAGTTGTAGCAGTCACCCCTGAAATGCAGCCACCTCTGTGTTGGAGCATGGCTGTTCAACAGCCCTACGGCCACGCACGATAGTTTAGAGCAGGAAATGGAAAATGTGTGTCGTATCCAATTGAAAGTGCAGGAGGGGTTTAGGGAGGGAGGCAGAGTATAGTCACCCAACTTGGACTGGCCCAGGACAATCTCTTGTTTGTTTCCAGGTGGGCAAGCTAAGAGGTACACTCCTGGGGTGGGCTCGGTTCTGCCATGTGCACCTCATTATCAGGCTCTGATTTTTCATTTGCCCCAATTTTCATTTCATTTTTCATTACACTCACCGCTTGCATCCCGGACACTTCTGTGTCCCCAGCCTGATGTGCAGTGGACCCTAGTGGGCACTCGCCTGCCCCACCGGGAGGGCAGCTGCACTGGCCCCATTATTCTTTATTGTGTCGTCTCTCTCTCTCTCCCAGCCATGGTTGCGCCCCAGCCCATGGTCCCAGCTGTGGATCCCAATCAACTCGCAGCACAACAGCAAGCCTTTATCAACCAGCAGGCCCTGCTCATGGTGAGTGGAAGGGAATGGGGGAGGGGGCACATCTCTCTGAGGAGAGAAAGCACCAGGGTGAATGCACTGAGAGGGCTGAGCTCCATTCCCTTCCCCACCGAGCCCAGTCTAGCTTGTCCCTGACATGCTGAATTTCTCTGCCATGTGCCTTTGAGGGTATTAACCGGTGTGTGTAAGTGTAAAGATTTGGTCACTTAAGCCTGTGAAGTGAGGAACCCTTATTATCCCCGTTGTGCAGAAGGGGAAACTGAGGCACACAGAGGGTAAGTGACTTGCCCACGGCCACATTATGGGTGAGTGACAAAGCTGGGAATAGACCACAGGAAATCCCCAGCTCGAAGCACTAGAAACAAAAGCCCACAGCAGCCAACCGGGGAGTCACTGGGGATACAAATCCTGCAGCATCTCTTTCTGTCTGGCCCAAGATGTATTAACTCCGTAGCCTAGCGCCTGACAGTACGTTTACCCTCTCTGATGGAACAACCTCATCACTGAGCGCTTTACGTGGATGGTGTGGTGGGGATCCAGAGTTTCTTGAGCGTGCCTGCTTGGGCTGTGGTGGGTCTGGGAGTGCCTTAGCCCATAACACTGGGGAACCCCGAAAAGCTACATGAATAGGCCTGTTCAGGAGAGGAGTGGTTCTGTGCCTCCTGGGGAAAGAATGGGGGAGGGTTTGCCCTGTCTCCGGTGTGTGGGTTCCCAGAGGTCATGGAGACTTGGATTTCTTCTTCCAGGCTCAGCAGATGACCCTTCAGGCCATGACAATTTCCCAGCAGCAGCAGCGACAGAGGTCTCCTGAGCCCTCAAGGCCAAGACGAGCCTTGACTCCACAACCAGCTCCAGCTCCAGCTCCAGCTCCGGCCCCGGCCCCGGCCCCGGCCCCAGCCCCGGCCCCAGCTCCCAAACCCAAGAGAACCAATAACCACAAGAATGCTGCACCAGCAGCTAAGACACCAGAGCCCCTGGCTGATGCAGCAGAACCGGTACCAGCCAGGCTGTCTCCAGCAGCAAACTGAGTTTCCATGTGACGGTGCCCCTGTTCTTCCAGTAGCCTAGTGGAGGTGGAGGGGGGTGGTAGAGAGCCTCGCTCAGAGAGTTGTATACAGCTACCATGCTGAGTCCTGTCAAACTTCACTCACAGAGGATTAAAGATGCAGGACCAAATGCTGGGGGGTGGGTTGCCATTGACGTCTGTGAAACTGCAGGGTTTGCCGGTTCATTCCCATCTGGCCCTGATGTCCATGCAAACCCTGCAGTTTCACTGACATCAATGTCAAAAGTCTCAACACTCAGGCCATGTCTGTGCCACGGGGACTACATTGGCACAGCCATGGCATCATTGCCATGCTGGCACAACCCTGTCATGTAGACGCAGCCTACGCTGACAGACAGGGATTTTCCATCGCTGTAGTAACAGAGCCTCCCCGGGTGACAGTAGCTACACTGACAGCAGCATTCTTCTGCCCACCTAGCTGCATCTCCGAGCTACAGTGCTCAGGGGTGTGGATTTTTAAAACCTCTGAGCAATATAGCTGGATTACCTAAGTTTTAAGTGTAGACCAGGCCTGAATCCCTTGCCTTGTCTTGCAGTTACCTGCCTTGAGGGTGTGGACAGGGGCTTCGCTCTCCTTCCTGCCTCCATCCTTGATTCTGGGCTCAGGTTCCTTAGGGGTGTGGGCGGAGCTGGGTCTCCCTAGGGGTGTGTGTGAGGGGAGGCTCTCAGTGCAGCTCAGCAGGAACTATTGTCTATTTCATATAGCGCTGTCTGCACAGTTGACACACACACTTCGGAAAAGGGTCCGAGCCTGGATCAATCCGAACACTCCCGGCACTGGGGGAAGTTCTGGATCCAGATCGGAGTCTGAACTGCACCACTGGGCCCCATCTGTGTGTGTGAGAGAGAGAGAGAGAGAGAGAAAGGGAGTAGTTAAGGGGATTACTTGGTCAGCGAGGACAGAGGAAAATGCCCCATACTGTGTGTGTGTCCACCAACAGTCCTAACTGGGCTTGTTTGGGGGGCGGGTGTTGTAGATCCACGTCTACCCGGAAGAGCAGCTGACAGATAGTGACAAGGACTCAGACTTCCAAGACACCTTCCAGCAGAAGCGGGAGTACTTCCAGAAAATGGGTGAGTTGCTGCCAGGCCGTGAATCTCACCCCAAACGGGACCCAGCCTCCCCTGGCTTTTGCAGCCGTAAGCCAGCCTGTTCCTGAAGCAGCTCCTGGTGCAGCAGCGTGAAGCCCAGAACGGGAGGTGTATGTGCAGAACTCCTTCCAAGCCCTGTGTGATCCTGGCCCGTGATGGGCTGGGTTCTGGTTCTGAGTGGGAGGCTCACAGGGGTCTCCTGTTGGGTTGGAGAGTGTGTGTGACTCGTGCGGGGGATGTGACCCCCATGCAGAGCAAGTGGCGCTTTAACACAGAACTCTGCCTGCTCCAGCAGCAGCGTGGCAAGCACAGGGCCTGGCGCCACCAGACCTAGAAAGACCTTGCCTGCTCTGTGCTCACCCCCGGGCCCTCCTCTCCTTTCAGGACAGCAAAAAATCCAGTTGAAGAAAGTCAGGCCCCCTTCCAAGAGCTGGACCCCTCCAGGAAATCCACAGCAGGAGGAAGAGCGGTCCAGCCCAGAACCAGAGACAGGTGAGGCCGTGCGCTGAGGAGGGTGTGAGACCCTGGCAGGTGGAGAGCTCTCCCAGTGCAGGGCCAGATCCTAAGGGGGCTGAGCGCCTGTGCAGGACCCTGCTCCCTTGGATTCTCGACAGAGTCAAAGGATCCTATTGTCCCCTGCCCAAGCTCTCCCCCAAGCCCCACGACGACTCCTTGCAGCCCCTGGAGCAGCAGTGAGGCCCCTGGAACTGTGTGCCAGCAGCCCCACCCCTCCCGACTGCTTAGGGTGCAGATGCCAGAAATCCTGCGCTCCCCCCATTCTGGTAGAGTGGAAACACGCTGGTCCCACTGCCTCTGAGGCCTCCTGCAGCTGATGGTGAGAGGGCAAGAGGTTGGCAGCCATCCTTTTGATCTGGGAGACCTGAATGGGGAACTTCTGGAGGCCACTGAGCAACACACAAATGCCCCTCCCTCCCTCCCTGCCTCACTCCGGCTTTGTGTAGCTGTGAACCCAGCCTTGATGTCCTGCACAGTCGTGCAGGGTTGCACGAGAGTTCATTGGTTTTGTGACCTCCCTGGTCCTTCCAGTCCAGCCTGACCTTCCAGTCCAGCCTGGAATGAAGCAGCGGATTAGGGAGGAGAAGGCCATGGGCTTTGGGGAGCAGGGGTAGCTGGGAAAGAGTGATGGAGCCCCCCGGGGCGTGGAGCCCCTCTGGGGAACAGGAGGCAGCTTTTAGTGCAGAGAGGAGGTTTCTCTTGTGCTGCTCACCGGCTCTCTTGGTAAATACCATCCTGCCCCGCAGCCCCAGCACCCCCTTCGCCACGTCCCGCGCCAAAGCAGAAAGTGCAAGAGAAGAAAGCAAAGAACGAGCCGTGCCCTGTGGTGGCTGCAGAGTCGGCACCAAAGAGAGAGCCCAGCCGGGAGATCCGCAACATTATTAAGATGTACCAGAGCCGACCAGCCCCGGAGCCACAGCCCATCATGCCCGTCAGGTGAGGGGGTGGGGCAGGCAGGGAAGGGGAGGAATCATGTCCCATGCTCTCTGTGTGATTGCATTGGTGCCATGCTGCCCCATGTGTAAACTGGGCAGGTCTGTTTCCTCTTGTCCTCCAGGAGGCCGTCCAAGTCCTTCCTGAAGAAGAGTGACCCCAAGAACGAAGCTCTGGCCAAGCTGGGGATGGCGAGCCCTCAGCCTCCAAAATCGGTGAGCGCTTCCCATGCCGACCCCAAACCAGCACACGTCCTATTATGGCTTCAGCATCCTCCGATCTACTGTCTAGTGGTTAGAGCAGGGGACTGGGAGCCAGGACTCTTGGGTTCCACTCCTGACTCTGCCACTGGCTGGCTGTGTAACCCAACCACCCTAGCTATACCACTCGCTTGGTAGGATGGGTTATGGGTCCTAATGCTCATTGATAAAGCCTTGGATGGGAGGGCCCCAGGGTCATGACTTCAAGTTGTATATCAGTATGTGTTCAGGGCTGACCAAGGGACAGACCAACCTGGGGATTGCTGTCCGCCCAGTGCTGGCTTGGCCATGGGGATCCTGGCAAGCTGATGTCTTTTTTTCCACTGTGCTGTGTGTGGCTCCACCGCTGAGCACTGGCCTACTGCACGTCTGGCTTTAATTAATGCATGTCTGTGTGTAACCTGGCTGCCGGTTTATGGGGCTCCATATTGTTGCCCATGTGGTTCCTGCCCCAGGGCCTGGCAAGCTGCCCCTGCAGCTGCTCTCAGAGAGCATCCTACCCCGAACCCACAGAGGCAGAGTGTGACTGTATCCAAAACGCTTTCTCTCTCTGCTCCCAGCCCTCCTCTCTGAAGAAGAGCCCCAGAGGAGCTCCGCCCCCTCCGCCCACCAAGAAGGGCGAGACCGCCACATCCATCAGGGAAAAGCAGCAGCCTCTCTTGAATCTCTTTCGCCAGCAGCCGGCCGCTCCCGCTGCTTCCTTCATCCCTCCGCCTCCCCCACTCCTGCCCCCACCCCTTCTGCCTGCTGAGCAAGCCACGGAGCAATCTGAGCCGAAAGGTGAGCGGGGCCCTTCCATGCCACACCCAGGGGTGAAAGTAAGTCGAGTGACTTATCGGTACTCCTGGGGCCAGCTCTGGCCCCTGAAAGGGGCGGAGTCTAGGGCGGAAGGGGTGGGGTTGAGGGGGTCAGAGCCAGCCCCAGCCCACCCTGTAAGGTAAGTGCCCCCCCCCCACTGGGGTAGCAGCAGCAGCCCGGGGCTCCGGGGGCTATTTAAAGGGCCCAGGGCTCCCCTCTTCTACCGCCCTGGCCCTTTAAATAGCTGCCGGAGCCCTGGGGAAGCGGCGGGGCTCCAGTGGCTATTTAAAGGACCGGGGCGGCAGAGGCAGCTGGAGCCCCCATTACCCCAGGGCTCCGGGGGCTATTTAAAGGGCCCACAGCTCCCCTGCTTCTACCGCCCTGGTCCTTTAAGTAGCCGCTGGAGCCCTGGAGTAGCGGCGGTGGGGCTCCAGTGGCTATTTAAAGGGCCCGGGCAGTAGAAGCAGGGGAGCCCCAGGCCCTTTATATAGCCGCCGGAACCCTGCAGCCGCTACCCCAGGGCTCCAGCAGCGGGGCTCTGGAGGCAATTTAAAGGGCCTGGGGCTCCAGCCACTGCTGGGAGCCCCAGGCCCTTTAAATTGCCCCCTGGGGAAGCCGGGCTGCCCCAGTACGGTGCACCAGCTCTTGCCGGTACACCGTACCGGGGCGTACCGGCTTACTTTCACCTCTGGCCACACCCTTCCCCTTCAGTGGTGTGTGTGGAACGAGTTTGGGGGGTCTTAGCCCAGTTCCCAGTGGGCACATGGGCACACATGGTAATTGGTTTGTTGCTGTCAGCCGACAGGCCAAGGAGTGAACAGGCCGTAGGACCTGAAACAGCCTCTGTCCCGTAGAGCAGGCCCTTCGACTCCGGTTGAGGCATCCCAGTCGTGCGGTGTCAGGGAATCTCATGCTGGTGCTGCGGGTAAAACGAGGGCCTCGCCCTCCGGTGCTGTGGACTGAGCCACTTTAGCCAGCACTAAATTGGCTTGTCAGTGCAATGGAATGCAATTGGTAGAAACGTCAGAGGGGCTGGGCGGATCTCACTACAGCTAAGAAAAGCCAAGGACCTTTGGGCTGAAGCTCTGCCAAAGTCCAGCCAAGTTTCAGTATTAGACTCGTTATCAAAGCTGCAATTAAAGTGGTGACGCACTTTGGAATGGTGAGGAATGTGAAGCACAGGGATCCTGCCTTTCAGAGCCCTCCCGAGGGGCTGGGCTCCTTCTGCATCACAGCCCACCCCAACGCACTCGGAGAAATCGACTGATGTGTCTGAGAGGCAGCATTGTTGTTGAGTGGTTAGAGCATAGGCCTCGGAGACAGATCTGGCTCTATTCCTGGCTCTGCCATTTAAGCCTGGGCTGCACTTAAAACTGAGGTTGACATAGCTACAGTGCTCGGGGGTGTGAAAAATCCACACTGCTGAGCACAGTAGCCATGCCAACTGAACCCCCAGTGTAGACACAGCTAGATGGAAGAATGTTTCCATCAACCTAGCCGCAGTTGCTTGGGGAAGTGGGAAAAACCCCTTCCTTCACTGCAGGCACCGACTATGCTACGGGGCTACATTGGCATAGCTACGGTGGATGCCACAGCTATGCCATTATAGTCCCCATAGTGTAGACACAGTCTTGCTTGCTGTGTGGACTCTCCATCAGCCTATAAAATGGAGCCGATCCTTACCTTACAGAGGAGTTGGGATGCGCCCATTACATTCTCTGGGAGTTTTGCCTTGGATTACAACAGGAGCCATTTATTCATAAATATTCATCAAGTGCTTTGCGCTCCTCAAGGGAAGAGCGTGCTAATGATGTGCAAAGCGCTAAGAGATGTTACTAAAAGCACTGGAGATGTTACTGTAAATAAACACTCCATTTGTATTGCACCCTCCACAAGTATCTTCGTGCATGGCAATTATCATGGGGCAGAAATTGCTCTATTGTAGAATACTGCCCCTCCTGACTCTCCCACTCGTTCTAAAAACGCAGGTGTTGAGGAAAGTCCAGGCAAACCAAGATATTTGAAAATGCCTAAGTGAATTATAATGGAAGTCTTAACCTTGGGATGTCTTTAGTCTGTGGGCCGTCTCCAAACTCTGAGGTGTCAAAGTTGAGACCATTTGCATGTAAACATTTGTAACTTTAAAACTCCCCAGCTGATTGTCTTCAAACCTAGATTGTTTAGTCAATCTCCTGGACAATTAAAAATCAAGCCAAGCATGAAGACTCTACGTGCCATACTGGTAACTCACTGTCTGTAAGATTGTATAAGAGTTTCTATTAGATCATTTGACAAACAATCATTTAAAAAGGCATAAAGTGAGGCCATATTCTGATATGTAAGCATAAGAGGGCAGCTGTTCCATCTGGAACTCTCAAGTTCCTCATTTCTTTCCCTGGAATGGACTTTGCATATGTAACACTGTGTATAAACATTGCCAGGCATGCCCGATAAGTCATGCCATTATCCCTTTTGTGCGTGAGGTCACGTGTTTAGTGAGAACAGGCTGGTCACTGATTTCTGAAAATGTAGCTCTTTGAGACGATGCAGCGCCTCCCTCCTGTCCTGGCGAGTCTTTGGCTGGGGACACAGCATTCCCATGGTGCCCCAGAGCTCCCCTGACTCTCCTTTCCTCCCATCCAGGCTCTGGTTGGACAATGGCAGAAGAAGATGCGGGCATCAAGACACAGCTCTACAAGCTCACTGCCAGTGTCAGTTTCTCATATGCCACTACACCCTGGAAAATCTTCCTCCGCAAAGAGGTATGGCCTGTCGCCCAGGGGTTCCCACTGCAAGGATGTGTGCCAGCTGCGGAAGGGAGGGGTGCAGTCACCCCCCCAAATCTGCAGCCGTAGGGAAACCTTGCTTTGCCTTGTGCTCCATCTGTGCTGGAGACAGTACAAAGCCAGCTGCAGTGGTATGCCCAGTATGACCCAGTGGGTAGGGAAGGCACTGAACTGGGAGTCAGGACCCAGATCCCTTGTTCCTAGCTTGCTGTGTGTCCCTGGGCAAATCACTGCCACTTTCTATGCCTCAGTTTCCACATGTATGGTTGCCCACCTTTTGTAAAATGTGAGCAATGGAGGAAAAGCACATATAAGCGACCTATTTCTGTAAGCTGCCTCTTTCTTCTTGGATCCCGGATGTCCCACCTGCCGTGTAGGGGGCGTTCCACTTTGTAACACAGCATCTCTGGGAAATAGACCCACACAAGAGGAGGGTTAGGACTCTTGCAGAGCTGGAGGTGGGGCATTGGGACAGTCCCAGGTCAGTATTGGAACCAACAGACACCTACTGACTCCTCCCAGCCCTAGCCAGCATGGTACCTAGGAGCATCCATGTGGATTGACTGATCCTCCAGAGCCCTCTGATTTCCTTAATTATCGCGAGCATGTTTGGCAGCTGAGCACGCGCTGACGTGGCCAGGCTTCTCCCATTGCTCCACTGCTTTGGTGATGAGTCTTTTCTCCTTTAGCTCTCTATCCCCAGCACTGCTGTCTTTGTCTCCAGTGTAAAGCTGGAGGTTGACCCTTTGTCTGGTGGTAGGACAGCTGGATCACAAAACAGTTCCCATGGGAGAACCTGTGGTTACAAGTCTAACATTGGTGATGTTTTCATTGTGCAGGTGTTTTACCCCAAAGAAAACTTCAGTCACCCGTATTGCTTGAACCTTCTATGTAAGCAGGTAAGTGTTTCTGTGTGTGTGTGTGTGTGTGTGTGTGTCCCATTCCATCCTCTCTGTTCACTAGTCTCTCTAACATTCTGCCTCCTCATCTTCATCATTAACAATGTTGGTCCCTCCCCTGTATTGGTCCAAGCCATGCACCTGCTCTCTCCTCCCTGAGTCTCTAATTGATATGCAGCTTCAGAGACTCCACTGGGCTGATGTATTTAGAAACATCTCCAGTGGAATCCCATCTGCTTTGTTCCTTTGCAGATCATGCAAGATACTTACTCGGAGTCCTGCATCCGGATCTCCAAGGAGGAAAGGCGCAAGATGAAAGACTTGTTGGGTAACCGGTGGCTTGGTTCTTCCCCAAGGCGGGGATGCAGAACTCCTAGCAGGAGCTGAGAGGGTTACATGAGAGAACCTGGCATGGGTGATGCTGCAGGGAGTAGGAGTTGTATTGGCAGGATGGCTTCACTAGCATTAAGCCTGCAGCATTTGTATCTGCAAAGCAGCCTGGGAACATTAACTAATCCTCTTGGCGGATCTGTGACCCAGAGACATTTAGATGGGGGTAAACTGAGGCACAGAGCAGTGACATAGAGTTGCCTTAGGCTGCATCATGAGTTGGAGGCAGAGACTGATTAGAAGTTTGGCGCTCCTGCCACCAGGCTCCATCCACTAACCCCATTGCCTCAATGGGAGTTTCACTGGATGTAGCCGGCTTTGAGGGGACGAGTCACACAGGTGTGTGCTGAACCGCACTGGAGTGTCCTTGTCCCAGCGCCTGCCAAGCCAGCAAAGGCGGCTTGGCTTTGGGGATTGTGCTGGTGGGAAGGGGGCTGCAATGACACGCCGTGTGGGCTGGATATTACTTTGAAGAGGGCACGTTCAGACACAGGGGGCTTCCTTAGTCAGAAAGAGGCACCAGCAGGGGGCAGGAAGTTAGCTGTGGAGGGAGGAGGCAGGAGAAGTTTTTATTGTGGGGAAGACCGAGTGCCACTGGCCCAGACAAGGGGGGCCTGATATTCAGGACCAGCCCCTCCCACTGTGGCTGGGAATAGGGCAACTTGGAGACCCAGGGACCAGGTGGTCCCATTGTGGTGGCTTTTGGGTAGAGATGGGCTCCCGCTGCAAAATTCACCACTGGAGCCCAATTTCTGAAGGCCTCCAAGTTGGGCCCCTCGCTAGCTGAGCACAATTAGTATGTGAACTCCTAGTGGAGAGGCTAGGCCATCCCTACCTTTGGTGACAGAGCTTCTGCTTTCTGTTCCTGGCAGCAGAATTCCAGGTCGGCACGGACACCTCCTCCATTCTAGAGGATGGGATAAAGAAGAGGATTGTGGTGGCTGCTCGGGATAACTGGGCCAACTATTTCTCCCGGCTCTTCTCAGTTAAGGTGAGTCTGTCTGTCTCTTCTCCAAACCCCAGATCAGCATTCCCCCCGTCCCCCGCAAGCATTGGGATAGTGGGGGAATCAAAATTCAAACACAGGCCCAACTCAGCGTGTGCCCCTGGCCCCTTTCTTTATATAACCCCAATTTCCAAACATTCTACACCATGGGGTATTAAAAACCCTGATTCTGCAGCTCTGTCCCATTTTGTATCCCTTCCCATCCATCTGTCATATGCTCTCCCTATCAACTCTTTTCCCTTGTCTATGTCTTGCTTTCCCTCTCCTGTCTCTTCTCCTTGTCTATCTGTCCACCCCCCTCTGATTCTCATATCTCCCTGTCTGTCCTGGCTCTGTACTTGACACCTGCCATGCTCTCATTGCCTACAAGTCAATTCCCCCAGCATGCCCCCATCCGTCCCTTGGCCTATTTAGCGCTCAGTCTTGTCCCTCGGTCTCTGCCTATCTGCTGTGCCTGTTGATTGTCAGACTGATGTAGAAATATCACCAGAGTGCTGCATTCAGGGGCTGGCAGTACCGTGTCACCTTTACATATGGCAGAAAAGGTCTCCCCAGATGCATCCTTTCAGACGGGGCCCATGCTAAGGTCTCTGCCAGGGGCCCGTGGTCAGGACCTGCCTGTGGGTGGATTTTTCTTTCAGGGGGAAAGAGGAAGCGACGTCCAGCTCCTTGGTGTTTCTCACCGGGGACTCCGGCTGCTGAAGATGGCAAAAGCAGCCAGCTTCAGCCCTGAATACCTGAAAATCCTTTGCAGCTACAGGTGAGGGGCTGGGCCCAGACGTGGGTTCAGGTGGAGCCAGCAGCAGGACTTAAATGTGCAGGGGGTGGTTCCTGCAGGGCAGGAGGGCAGGTCCGTTGCCTCGCTATCGGGCAGTTCTGGGTGCGCCATCTTGTGATGACAGGTTTCAGAGTAGCAGCCATGTTAGTCTGTATTCGCAAAAAGAAAAGGAGTACTTGTGGCTTAGA
Source organism: Chelonia mydas (assembly GCF_015237465.2). Lineage (NCBI taxonomy): Eukaryota > Metazoa > Chordata > Testudines > Cheloniidae > Chelonia > Chelonia mydas. Next base: position 15,271,844 of record NC_051254.2, read on the forward strand.
GTACTTACAGACTTTCGTGCTCCAATAAATTTGTTAGTCTCTCAGGTGCCCCCAGTACTCCTTTTCATCTTGTGATGGTGACGTGCAGAATGTGCTCTGCTGCGTCAGCGTGTGGAGCTCTGCTCCTTGAGCAGGAGAAAGATGGGTGATGCCAGCAGAGGGTCTCTGTTGAGAAGGGACCACAGCTTCCCTGCCTACACGCCGCCATTTGGAGAGTGTTGCTCAGCCCTTCTGGGGTGATTTTTGCGGGCTGGCCTCATCAATTTTTTAAGGCTGTTTAGTTTCCTTTCAGCCTCCCCTGCCTTGTGTTCCGTTTGCAAGATGCGAGTGCCATTGCCAGGTCTGTTCTCCCCGGGGGCAGTTGCACAAGGGATTGTGATGCTAATGAAACACTGAACAGCCCTTCCAGCCCTTGGTCGCCCCAGTGATACGAGCGAGCGGTGGAGGTGTCCCCGGTGCTGGTGGCTGGAGCATGTTCGGCCGTTTTCAGTTTTGCAGACGTGCTGTCGGTGGAGCTGAGGGGCAGCAGCAGCCTGGAGTTCTCCCTGAAGAATGAGCAGCTGATCCTGCACTCGGCGAAGGCTCGGCAGGTCAAGGCCATGGTGGAGCTTTTCCTCCAGGAGCTGAAGCAGGTGAGGGAGCGGCTGAGGCGCGGCAGTGAGCGCGTGTGGCCCTGGCAGGGCAAAGTGCCGTACGAGGACTCGTCAGTCAGAGGAACCAGAGAGACAGGCAGCAGCCCGCTCACTGTCCCCTTCCCCCACAGGACTCCAACTACGTCATTGCTCTGCGCAGCTATGTCACAGATGACAAGAGCCTCTTGAGTTTCAAGAAGGGTGACCTCATCCAGTTACTGCCCATGCAGGGGCTGGAGCCAGGTGAGAGCATGGATCCAAGCTGGGCAGGACGGGAATCAACCCACAATTGCAGTGCCCAGGGGCCCACCATCCCAGACCTGGATCCCAGACGTTCCACCTGCCATGCAGGGGGCGTTCTGCTATGTAACACAGCATTGCCGGGAAACAGACCCAGGCAAGGGGAGGGCTGTAATCCGGGCACTGGGACTGCCCCTGCCCAGCATCAGAACCAGCAGACCCCCACTTCCTCCTCCCAGCCCCTGCCAACGGGGTACCAGGAAGATCCTCTAGTGCCTTTCCCAGCACCATCTGCCACCATCTGGAGGGAGCTAAGGGGTGGAGGCGTGCAACGGCCTGGCACAGCATGAGAAGAGCGGTCTAGGAGTTAGAGCAGGGGAGGAGAGCTCCCCTCTGCGCCCTCCCGCCCAGCTCTGCCACTGACTCACTGAGTGACTCTGGGCAAGATACCTCGCTGCTCTGTGCCTGTTTCCCTGCTCGCATAGCAGGGATGTTACTCCGGGGAGCCATGAGGCTCTCTGCCACCTGTAAAGCCCTCAGAGGTGCTTGCCAGAAGCACAACCCCTCCTTGCTCTTTACCTGATGCTGTCATGCTCCTTGATAGCGACCTGTCCCTCTCTTCACCCACATCTGGCAGACTGGCAGTTCGGCTCCATTGGTGGCCGCTCCGGCCTCTTTCCCTGCAGCATGGTGCAGCTGGCGGCAGCCCCCGATTACCTCAGCACCCACATGGACAGACAGGAGAGGCTCCAGAAGAGCCTGAAAAGAGACCAGCTGGAGACTAGTATTAGCAGGGAGGTGAGGCCTCCCGGTGGGGTGCGGGGAGACGTGGCTGGGCTCTGGAGTGGCTGTTGGAGGAGGGTCTCTGGAAAGGCAGAGGGAACTACCTGGCAGGAGGGTACTGCCAGTGACTGATACCCAGAGGGAAGTAGGGGTGCACAGGTGAGAGGAAGAGTGGTCTAGTGGTTAGGGCACCAGCCTAGGACTTGGCACACCCCAGTTCAGTTCCCTACTCTGCCACGGACTGCCCATGTGACCTTGGTTGAGTCACTTAGTCTCCCTGTGCCTCAGGTCGCCCTCCGAACCATGGGGGTAACAGCACTGTCCTGCCTCACAGGGGTGTTGAGGATAATCCATTAAAGGCTGTGTGGGGAACAGATGAGTACCTTAGCTAGATCCCTGGAGGAGAGAGGGGATGGCCCACCTGGGGAAGGGAAGGGTTCTGCAGAGGAGAGACAGGTGAGCCTCAAGCAGGAGACTGGTGGTGGAGAGGCCCTTCCTGAGCTAACATTGGGGGCGGGTCTGGTATCTGTCCCCTCAGAGCTCTGTCCCCAGCCTGGCATCGGAAATCACCAGCTCTGCCTTCTCCCCAGACGCCCATCACTACACCATGGTGGAGTTTGCCATGGCACACTTCCGGGAGGCCCAGTCCACGTGAGTAGCCCGGGCCCCTTCTGCCCGTGGACATGTGTGTGCGTGTGTACACGCAGGCAGCCCCTGCCTGCGCAGAGCAAGCCGTGGGCATTTCTTGTACCAAACAAATGTCCCCTCTCTCTAGGCTGGGATGGAAGGGGATGAGTGCAGAGAGGAGGAGCCCAGCTACCCTGGTCGAGCACACCAAGGTGGGTGTATTTGGAGGTGGCAGAAAGGAAGGGTGAGTCTGCAGCTGGAACTTCAGCCCAGGGCCACCTCCCCTTGCCCCAGATGGGGCAGTGTGTTTATTTGGGGGCCGGGGGTGGGGAGTGGGGTTTGGAGTCGAGGGCTGATGGGCTGGAGTTCCTGGGCCTGCAGGGTGCATCGACCATGCTGGGATTTCCTGTGTTGCCTGCACTTCCCAGCAAGGCCAGCGTCTCCCCTGTGCAGCTCCACCCCGCTCTGTGCTCCCACTCACCCCCGCGGCTCCCACTCTGCAGGTCCCGATCCAGGAGTCCCTGCTTCAGTACTCCGACAGCGAGATGAACGAGCTGGCGACAAAGAGCTTTATGAGTAAGTCGCTGCCCTGGGGCATAAAGGGGTGGGGCTGCAGGAGCCTGGAGTGGGGCTGATTTAGACAGTCCCAGTGGCCACACAAAGATGCCTGTTGATCAGAGGAGGGAAGAATAACCTGGTGGGAAGGGACAGCAGAGGCCCTAGGTCACTTTCACCTCTAACAGCAATGTGCTCCGTAAAACACGTTTGCCTGGTGCTTAGTGTGCTCGTACTGGGGAGACGAGATTGTGTTCTAGCGTTTGGATCCACACCCCTCCCGCTGGACACACCAGGAACCACACACCAGGGCTTCATCAGCCCCACCTTCCACCCATCCAGTCCCAGTCTAATGCTGGCTCCTGCCTTGCAGCTTTGATGAGGTTCATGGGAGACCAGCCCACCCTCAAGAACCAGGCCGAGATCAATTACGTCTATGAGATTCTTCAGGTTTGTGGTCATCCCGACGGTAACGTGCTGGGGTGCTGAAGGGAGTGTGAAGCCAGGAGATGGGCTCTCCAGGAAACAGGGGTGTGCGTGGGCAGAGGTCCGGGAACTGGCCTCCTCAGGGGGAGAGGTGGAATCTGAATGGGGGTTGGTGAGAAGGAGAACCCATGATTTCACCTCGTTGGGCATCTCTCCATAAAGATGATGATGGAGCAGTCTATTCCCTGCTGGGTCAGATGGTTGCCAGTCCCAGGAAGGCTCAGAGGCCAGTGAATGGGAGCCCCTGGGTGGATTTTGGTGAGGCCCTGAGGGTCCCCTGTGTGTGCCTGGGAGATGTCACAGGGACTGGCTCGGCGCTCTGGCCCCTCTAATGCTGGTCTCCCATGTGCAGCTCTGCAAGGAGAAGAAGAACCTGCATGATGAGGTTTACTGCCAGGTCATCAAGCAGATCACGCAGAATCCCAAGCCGTGAGTACCGAGGGCTTGTCCATGGCAAGAGATGGGCGCGTGCCCAGAGTGGGCTACCTGGCTGGAGGGAGGGACTGGGAGAACACAGGGAGGGCAACCTCCTGGCTGCATGGTTATGATGGGAGTGGGGAGCTGGCCCTGTGGCCATAGAGAGTGAGGGTGGTAAGTGTGGGAAACCCACAATGGCAGGAAGGTTGAGTGAGTGTGTGTGTGCGTGAGAGAGAGAGATGGGGGGAATGTTAAGAACATAAGAATAGCCATACTGGGTCAGACCAATAGTCCATCTGTCCTGTCTTCTGACAGTGGCCAGTGCCAGGTGCTTCAGAGGGAATGAACCGAATAGGTAAACAGCAAGTGATCCATCCCCTGTTGCCCATTCCCAGCATCTGGCAAACAGAGGCTAGGGACACTTCAGAGCATGGTTTCACATCCCTGCCTATCCTGGCTAATAGCCATTGATGGACCTATTCTCCATGAACTTATCTAGTTCTTTTTTGAACCCTGTTATAATCTTGGCCTTCACAACATCTGCTGGCAAAGAGTTTCACAGGTTGACTGTGTGTTGTGTGAAGAAATACTTCCTGTTGTTTGTTTTAAACCTGCTGCCTATTAATTTTGTTTGGTGACCCCTAGTTCTTGTGTTGTGAGGAATAAATACAATAACGCTTCCTTATTTACTTTCTCTACACCCATCATGATTTTATAGACCTCTATTATATATCCTCCCTTAGTAATCTCTTTTTCAAGCTGAAAAGTCCCAGTTTTATTAATCTCCCCTCATCTGGAAGCTGTTCCATACCCCTAATCATTTTTTGTTGCCCTTTTCTGAACCTTTTCCAATTCCAATATATCTTTTTTTGAGATGGGGCGACCACATCTGCACGCAGTATTCCAGATGTGGGCGTACCATGGATTTATATAGAGGCAATATGATATTTTCTGTCTTATTATCTATCCCTTTCTTAATGATTCCCAACAATCTGTTCGCTTTTTTGACTGTCGCTGCACATTTAGTGGATGATTTCAGAGAACTATCCACAATGACTCCAAGATCTCTTTCTTGAGTGGTAACAGCTAATTTAGACCCCATCATTTTATATGTATAGTTGGGATTATGTTTTCCAACGTGCATTACTCTGCACTGATCAACATGGAATTTCATCTGCCATTTTGTTGCCCAGTCACCTTAATGTTGATTAAGGAGTAGGGGCAGAGTCACTTTTCAACTATTTCATCAGCGCATGCAATGCAGAAACATTGGGCCTGAGATTCTCCTCTCTTACGCTGGTGTAAACCAGGAGTAAATCTCCTGCAGTCCGTGAAGTTACCCTGGTGGGCCCCACTACAAAGCAGTAATTGCCTGGCGTTCACCTCCTGGCATGTACATTACCATAAGCCGTGCAGTTTATCGGGACACCTTGTGGATGCCTGTAAGCATGTCCAGCTCTCTGCGTGTGCACCCCATCAGTCCATCACTCCGGGGCTATGGCTCTGAAGAAGTTAAACTGTAACTATGGGGCTGGGGTTAGTGACTCAGTGGAACAATGCTCTTGTCTGTCTCAGCTGCTGAGGTGTATTTGCACTGGCAGATGTTTTGCCCTGGTGATTTGATAAGTCCCGGTTGCCTCTGTATTGAGCTCCCTGATAAGCTGCTGATGGCTCTAAGGATGCCCCTGCATTCCTGTGGCTGCTGCAGCAGTTCCAGTTATTGGTGTGCGTTCTTGTGCCTTATCGCTGCTCTTCCTGGGGATAGACGCCTTTGGCTCTCCTCCAGGTACCACTGATCCAAGGCTGAATGGCAGCTATCACATCCGTCCCTGTCCTCCTGCAGCGCCATGTGATAGGTCAATCGCCAGGACTGGGAGCTCCCTGGGGCAGAGCCTGAATCTTGGTTCCAAGGCTGGTCTACATGCAGGCTTTGTACTGGGGGAACTGCCAGGTGTGGGGAGAATTTCTACTGAAATAGTTATACTGGTACAAACCCTACTGCAGATGCAGGTATAAAGGGGGCTAGACCACAGCAGCCAATTCCTGATCAGGAAGGGGATTACTTCTCCTTCACACAGCTATAACTGTGTCCACTCTGTACCTGTATACTGTACCACTCTGTATACTGTACCAGTATAACTACACTGGTATCCTTGGAGTAGTACAACTTGTGTGTGTAGACAAGGCCTGTGTGTGGACGTACAGCTCAACAGGGTGCCGATACCTGAGGGGGGTCCCGGTGTGACTGCTGCAGGTCCCTGACGTGGATCCAGTTCACCTGGCAGCCGCTGAGCTTCCTTGTTCTGGCTGAAATGATCGAGAAAACCGTCTCATGCTCATTGGTTTCTGTTCTGTTCGGGTTCTTGTACCTTCCCCGGCACCGCGGTAGCAGAGCCCCGTCCAGCCACGTGTTAACCAATGTGACTGACCTCCATCCCGGGTGGTTTGCTCTCTGTCCCCGGGGGGAGGATTGTGTGTGCAGTGGAGGGTTTTGTTTTCACTGTGGGTTTTTTCTCCCTCCATCAATCCCTTCCCCTCCTCCTTCTCCAGCCAGGCATCCACGTTGTTAGACATCCCTGTGTTATCTGAGCAGTGGAGCGGTTTTCCACTAAAGCCCCTTCCTGAAGGGGACACCATTTTTTTCTCCCCTCCTCCGTCTCCCGCCAGATACTGAGATTCACTTAAAACTCGTGAGAATGTAAAGAATAATCCCTGGCAGGTTCCCTCTATCAGCCTCCCAGTGCTGGAACCTTTAAGGGTCAGTTTTCAAGCTTTTTGTCTGCAGCCAGACGGGCTAGACACACCATTGTATTGTAAATGAAAGCTCAGCTCCTCTCCGGATCTCATGGCTCCAGGAACTTGAGCTTTAAGAAAACCCCCAAATATTACAGGACTCATGATAAAATTGTGAGTTGGTGACATTGGTTGTAGTTCTTTTCAACACCCCCTCTCCACCCAAGGGTGTCCCTCCCCCTTCTGTGTGAGAGTTTCTCCCCCTGCCTCCCTCACTACCATACCTGGTGATCCAGTGTCCTTTGTTTCTCTGTGCCCTGCAGGGAAAGCTGTATCCGTGGCTGGCAGCTCCTGAGCCTGCTCACCGGCTTCTTCCTTCCCTCTAACACCTTGATGCCATACGCCACCAAATTCCTGCAGCAAGCCAGCGCCGATCCAGCCAGCACTCACCAAGGTACCAGCTGCTTCCCAGCCCCTGCTCTTTGCACTGGCTCTGGGATGAGGTGGGTTGGTCAGATTAGATCTCCCTCTCCCCAAGAAAGCAGCTGTCCTGGGAGCGTCGGGGAGTTGATGGAGCGCTTGGATTACTGGAGGGCAGTGTTTGAAAAGTATCCCTTAGCACAAAGTAGGCGGCTGCTGGGGGCTCTGCCTGGATGGATGGGTCTGGACAGATCACTCATTGTCAGGGGCCCAATCCAGTTCCCTTTGAAGTCAGTGTGGCCTGTGATCTAGTTAGAACTGTACCCATCGGCCGGCTGGGTGGAGGGATCTGAGGAGCTTGGGATGACAGTCTTATAAGAACACAGGGAACAGAGGAGGCTGCCAGTCCTCCTCCCTCCCCTGCAACCTCCTGTGCCCCGATTGTCCCCTGCTAACCCCAGCACAGCCCAGGGCAGCTCGCTCTATCTCTGATACATGATCATTCACTGGCAGAGAGGCCTGTGCTGCCCTGGGTGGATTTCTGTTGCGAAGGGCTTAGGTGTCTCTTCCACTAGAGCAGAGGTGTTGACCTGGGTCTGGTGCCTGCAGGCTGACCCGGCCCAGGGAGATTAGCTGCTTAGCCCTTCCTCTTCCTCGGCTTGTAGCATCTCTCCCTTTCCCACAGATCTAGCCAGGACCTGCTATGGCAACCTGCGGCAGATGATCATGTACGGCGGCCGCCGGCACCTGCCCTTCCGCGTGGAGATGGAAGCACTTCTGGTACCTGGCAGGGGGAGGAGTGGGGTGGTCTGGGGCATGCAGGGTGGGGGTGGCATGGGGAGGAGGGAGCTGTGTAGGGTGGAGGAGGTGGGTTGGATGCCATGGGACATGAGTGGAGGGTGCTGGGTGCGGGAGGTGTTTGGGGTGGAGATGGTGGAGGGTGGAGTGGGCGCTGTGGGGGTTGTATCTGACGCTGTGCTTTCCCTGGGCAGAAGGGGCGTGGCTCCCGCCGGATGGTGATCTCCCTGTCAGGGGCCCTGGAATACAACACCAGAATCAGGACGTTCACAGTGAGTTCCCTGCCCCCACCGACCCCGTTTGGTCCAGGCTCTAGGGCACCGGGGAGATGGGCAGCATTACCCATCCACATGGGTGAGCCCCTGCCTACTGCTCCCGGGAAGAGCCGAGCCAGGAGATGATTCCAGGCCTGGGACTTGGTTGGCTCCTCACTGTGTCGGCTGGCACCAGGCTTGATCCCAGCTCCCTCCTGGGATGTGAGAGCACCAGCACAACTCACAAGCGTCTGCCCCATGCCAGGAGCAACCCCGGGACTGTGTGTCCGCCCCGTGCTGGGAGTGCCGGGTGGCCCCCTTGGGGCCGTGTGTTTGACCCATGCTGGGTGGCCTCCTAGGGGCCGTGCATCCGCCCGTGCCGGGAGTGCTGGATGGCCCCCGGGACTGTACATCTACCCTGTGCTGGGAGGCCCCCGGGGCCATGTGTCTGCGTAAAACTCATTAGCAGGGAGCTGTCTGAGTCATTACCTTCCCCTCCAGAACTGGGAGGACAGGAGAACCCCATTCTCATTGGGCTGGGCTTGTAAGTTACCTGGCTGCTCCCAGAGCCTTGCCCAGGGCAAAGGTACTCCAAGCTTTCTGGGCTCATTGGAATTGAGTCGGAATTATCCCCTGTGAATCAGCGTCAGGGCTTTTTGAGGGTTGATTCACTGAACAAACAAATATTCCCTGCTGCTGCCCCTTTCGAGTAGGGATAGAGAAACCACCAGCCCCAGAGGCCAGCTGGCATGTCTGCGCCCAGACCCCGTCGTTGGGTTCTGCTCTGTCGCTCTCCGCTCCCCGATACGCCCGCTCCGTAGCAGGAAGTGAGCCCAGCAGCATCTGCTTGCCCTTTGGAAGGGGTGTTTGCCCAGTCCCGAGGGTAAAAACCTCCCGTCTCTCTCCCTGGCTGCAGGTGGCTGGGGAAGTGGTGCGGGAGATCTGCGAGCAGATGGGGATCAGCGAGCAGGAGGAGATCCAGGAGTTCACTCTCTTTGCCAGCAAGAACGGTGGCAAGTAGAAGGGTGGGGTTTGCGTTGTCCTGGGGTAGAGTCAGATTCCTGATGGGACCCCTGATCAGTTACCTGATCGGGGGGCTTTGGCTCCGCTGGGAGCCTCTCTGACCCCTCTCCCTCCCGCAGGGCTCCAGACCCACAGGCTGCTGAAATCAACTGGGGTAGGGCAGAGTGAGCCAGGCCAGCCCGCCCTAGAGGCAGCTCTAAGGTGCACTGTGAGGAGGGGGCATGGCCTGGCTTCGTCCCCCTCCCCTTTGTGGGTGCTTCCCCCTGGGGCTGCTAGCAGGGAGCAGACCCAGAGCAGCGTCGGATAGCACAGGGCTGGAACTGTGCCTGGCTCGTCAGCTCCTCCTCCCCACGTGCTGGTGTTGGGCCCTGTTGTGATGCCGCTGCGCACCAGACTGCAGCGTCAGCGACGCTGCGATGGGAACAAGCAGCGGCTGAATGTCCCTCCTGGCCTGTTGGCGTTTGCTGCAGGCGGCTGCTTTCTAAACACGGCGTCTCCGGCACAAAGTATCATGGCTGCTGCTTCCCCTGCTGCCCTTCCCCCACGAGGGCTGGGGAGGTGCCCTTAACTGATGGTGCCTCCCTGCTTGGGGTTCCCTGGTTTATGACACCTACCCCCAAGGGCTGGGGGACCCTCGTCTGGTGGTCTGTGTTGCTTGCTCCTAAAGCTGGTCCTCCCCTTGAATGACTGGTGGCTAGCGCTGGGTGATGCTGGGGGACTGTGTGGGGGTGAAGAGGCCCCCTGGTGGGTTGCAGGTGGCTGGGGTCACTTCCCCCCCTCAGAGTTGCTCTGAGGAGGCGGTGACGAGGCTGTGCGTGTACAGGGAAGGTGGTGAGGCCGGTGCGCCAGGATGAATACATCCATGACTACCTGCTGGAGGACAGGTCGGTGATCCTGGATTTACGCCGGCTCTCCTGGAAGACACCCCTGCACTTCGAGAACGAGATGTATATCAGCATTCACTACAGCCAGGTAACCTGCGGAGTCAGCGCCATCCGCACGAGCTCCCTGAGGCCCACCAGCCACGGAACAGAGTCCAGAGGCACGGTGCCTACTGCTAAGGGGCTTCTCCAAAGAGAAAACCACACACTGCTTGTGGGCTCTTGGGAACTCCTCCGAGGGTCTCACACAGGTACCATCCATGCAGCCCAGTATCCCACTTCCAGGAGTGGCCAATAGCTAATGCTTGATCCAAGGACAGCAGCCCCTGTGTCCTCCCGGGCAGTAAAGCAGGGGTCAGGCAGCCAGCTTCTGGACTGAAGCAAGAGATCTGGGTTGGTTTTTGTTCCAGTTTGTGTAGCTGCTAATGTTCTTAATGTTCCCATCACTGTCTGATCCTCCTTGGTGCCTGACCCCTCTCCCCCTGGGGAAGAGCCCAGTACTCACCCCAGCCCTGTGCGTGGGGCAGCCACCCTTACAGGCTGCTGTTTGCAGCTGTATTGGCTAAATCTAGTGTTTTGGTATCAATGAGCAGACGCCTCCAGCTTCCTCTTCATTCCCTTCCCCTGCTTGGAGAAAGCTGCTCTAGAGATCCCCGTCCCATTGTGGGGGCTCACGTGCAGCGCCATGGGGTCTGTGAAGCAGTGTGCAAATAAGAGGCTAAAGAGTGCAGTGCAGGTAGCTAGGTGTGAATGACAGGGAGCCCAAGGATCGATCGTGTGGTCTGTATGGTACCCAGACCACACCCCACTAGTGAGCTGCTGGTGCCTTTTGGCCAAGTACCTATGAGAACCAAGAGGGGCCCTCATCCTGCTCTCCTGGGCCCAGGCTGCAGCTTGTGGCCTGACATCCAGTTAGAGCTGGGGTGTGAGGACAAGCAGAGCTCTTTGCTTTGGGTTCCTGCCATCCCTGGCTATTTGCACCTGCCAGAATGGGGCTGGGAGCTAGGTGTCAGCTCTAGTGCACTCTCAATAAGAACTCCCTGCAGTGCAGATTCCAGGCCTCTGCCACGGGAGGCCATCCAGGCCAGTTCTTAGCGGCTGGCAAGCTTCCCCAGAGCCCCTGTGCTGTGGTTTCTCTCAGGTGCAGCACGATTACCTGGAAGGGAAGCTGTTGCTGAACTACAACAGTGAACTGGAGAACCAGGTGGGCACCATGGCCCTTTTCCAGCACTGGGCCAGAGGACTGGGCTCCCCACCATCCAAGTAAGTCTGTCTCTGTAGGGTTTCCAGGGGTAGCCAGGATGGACCAGAGTAGTGCTCTGGGTAGTCCAGAGTCCTGTCTTGATGCTTCAAAGCCCCACCTGATGCTTCAAACCAAGATGCAAGAAACCCTGCAGTGGATAATTATGGAATAACCTGCCTGTAGGGGAAGTTCCTTCCTGACCCCAGGCACTTGATGGCTGGCTCATGCCTGGAAGCATGAGGGTTTATATCCCTCTTACTTTTAACTGACCTGTGAATATTCTCAGTAGCCATGTAACACCTTTTAAAAAAAATTCTACTAAGCTCTTACCATCATTGGTACTTTGTGGCAGAAAGTCCCGCGAGGTTACGACGACTTGAGTACAAAGGGTTTCCTCTGATCTGGTTTAAACTCACTGCCTTTCAATTGTATTGAATGTTCCCTTGTTCTCTCTCATTAGGGCAACATTTTCACTAACATTAGGCACCTAAAATACATATTTAGGCATCTAAATAAATATGGATGAAGGTTGCCTAAAGGAGGCTGCAGGGACAAAGGGCACAGAGACAAAGATTCCTTCCGCCAGCTGTGAGCTTCATTTGCAGGCTCCCTTACAGTGTCCTTGGACCCGGAATAGAATGGGGTGATGTTTGCAGAGGTGGAAGCATCTTTGAAATTCCCATAAGCCAGCGCTGGTGGAGATGAACCATCCTGGCTCTGAGGTGCTAGGTGGTCAGGCATGTCTGCTTGAGGGGGAAGCCGTAAAGGCACTCCAGTGAGCCAGGACGGGGGTGAGGTGTAAAGTGCTATTTGGTTTAGGGGGACTGGTGGCCCCGGAGCCCCCACTGGCTAGCTATACAAGTACGCAATACCACGTAGTTCTATCGCAGTGTGGCAACCTTCATTCAAATAGTGCTCGTTGCCTTTGGGAAGTAAATTATTTCACAGGGTGCTGGCTTGCCCTTTGCTGGTGGGTACGTTTCTTTCCTGCTGATGTCCCCCTTGTTTCATCTGTGTCTAACTCAAGCATAACTTAGTCCACCTTCCCCCATTGCTGCTCTTAGAAACTGATCTCATGTCCTCTCGATGCCCTCAACTAGTCCTGCGTGGTTCTTCTCTACTAACCCCCCATGGAAGTGAGTTAGGGCATGTCTAAGTGAACGCTTACTGCCCAGCAAGGCGGGGAGCAAATTTACAGCACTGCAGCCGGCCACGCACTAACGGTGCATGTGGAACCTGCTGATGCGCACTCCCTGTCTCCTAGTGCATGCTGGCGCACAGCAGGGTCCCCAGGGACAGTTAGTATGCAGTCAGCTGGTGCGCCATAGATCTGCACCCCAGCTTGCCTTGCAGTAACTGTTTGTGCAGACATGTCCTTATGTGCTCTGCTTGTCTGATTAGTCAGGAGTTGATGGACTATGCCCCAAAGCCCGTGCTCCAGCTCATCAACCCACAGGTTCTCCAAAGCCAAGTCAACCGGCTGCTGGAAACCATGAACCCACTCGGAGAGCAGGAGGCAAAAATCCAGTTCATAGGTGAGGCGACTGTGGAGAGGGGTCCCTGGGAGAGGAAAGGGAAGAGCCCCAGCACTGCTTGCTGCTTGGGCTTAGTGGATGCCACCTTTATGCTGGCTTCCTGTTTGCCGCTAGGTGCTATTTGCAAAGTTGGCAATGATCCTTAAAGCCTTGATGAGCCCAGGACCAGGGAACCTGAGTCCCCCACTCAGTCTGGGGCCAGGGCATTCATCATAGAGGGTCCCCACTTCTGGTCTTGGCTCTCTTTAGAGGCCTGCTAGGGCCCCATGCAAAACCCTTAAGAGCTTTTCAAAGGGTTCTGGTTTTGTGCGTATTTACTGTTCTTCAAAGGACAGGGCATGAATAAAGCCAGTGTGGGCTGCAGTGAGGGGACGGGGAGTTGCCATTATCACTGTTTGATTTGCAAACAAGTGCTTGGGTGGATGAGCGTTTAGCGCTGTCTCACGTATCATTCTGTGGATTTTGGACATAAGCATTAGTACAGTCTCCCTTCCCGCAGAGCATGTGATTCAGCTGCCCCTCTTCGGCTACAACTTGTACCCCATGGAGCGCTGCAGCGAGCCCAGGATTCCTCTACCCTGCATCCTGGCAGTGAATAGGGACCAGATTGTTGTCATGGCCAGCAGGTCCCAGGTATGCTGCCCAGAGCGCCGCGGTCAGTAACTCACTACTTCAGCCCACTTGTGCATTGGCTTTGTGCAAACTTTCTCTTCTGGCTCTTGGACAAGTCGGAGTCCACGGCAGGGAACAAAACTAGTGGACTTTGTCCACTCCCTGCCACCCCCCCAGCGAGCGTGGAGGTAAGCTGGCACCAGGACCGACCCATTACCCTGGTTCGGTGTTTTTTCCATGACGTGTCTTATAGCCCTGCAGTGGCTTTGAAGAGGCTCGAGGGCTGAGCTCTGCTTCCTTAACGTTCTGTATTTACGGGACTGCGGTGAAAGCCTGCTCCCGAGGTGGGGAGTTGAGGGCACTCGGCTCCTTCCAGCACTCCCTCCTGAGCCCCCATGTCCTGCACTGCAGCAGCCCCTCTGATGGTGGGTTCTCTCCCTGGGCACAGGAGTGCTGCTGCTGCATCCCGCTGAAGGAGGTGCAGAGGATGCGAACCCTGCGGCCTTTGGACGACTCCGGGGTGCCGGGCCTGGAAGTGAACTATGGCTCTGTGAATAATCCTCAGACCATGTGGTTTGAACTGCAACAGGTAAAGAGAGCCCTGAGCAGTGCCTGCTACTGGCCATGTCAATGAACGTAGTTATTGGAACGATATTTAACCCTGTCTCAGTTGGTTTCTCCAGCCCACTGGGGCCCATGCTTTGTCCAACTGAGACTGACTGCACTAGAGCCTTCCCCTAACTCAGAGATAGGGGCTCTGCGGACTACAGTTCCCAGCATCCACTGCTCCCGCTTGAGCCAAACGGCATGGCTGGTTTTGTGCTGGGAACTGTACTCACCCAAGGGCATCCCTGTGTAGTAGAGACTGGCTGGCTAGAGCCACTCCATGGCCCATCATGGGTCATGTCCCATCCAAAGTGGCCTGTTTCATTTAAAGATGAAATGTCTTTCCTCAACCTTTACCCTGGTTGTGATCCTCCGAGGTTTCCAGGACACAGCATCACTTTCCCTAGCACTATCTGCAGCGCTCTCACATTTGATAGGAGAGCTCGCAGGCTTTTTGCTGGGCAAGACCAGCAGTCAGGCAGGCTCCTGCAGAGGGTGCAGCGTGCAACACTGGACCCTGGTTGGGGGAGGAAATGGCAGCTCCTAAAGCCTTGAACAGGAAAACTGCCTCCAAGTTAGTGATGGCTTTTCCTTGCGTAAGGAACAGGTTCAGGCCTGGAGCTGGCTCTCTGCCTAACGGATTGTATGAAATAAAAAGGAGAAGTTAGTTTAGTGTAGGGGTTATAATTCCAGCAGCAGACTCTGGGGCTGCTAACCCTCTACGGGCTCATCTACACAGAGATGCTAGGGTATGCCTATGCCAGAGCTGGTCCTACTCTAGCATGCTACAGACAGACATGGAGCTGAGGCGGTGCCAGGAGCTAACCGCCCTGAGTACATCCCTCGGGTTTCAGGCAGGAATCAACTGGGGGCAGCTACCCTTCTATTTTTAGCACCTCCCGTGCTCAGAGTTAGCGAGGGTTTGTCTGCCTGAACTGGCACTTACACCCTACAGCTCCAGCACTGACAGCCAGAGTGCAGAGGAAGCGAGGGGATGAATTTGAAGTGCCCCAGCGTCTCCCTGTGTGGATACTCGTACTCCACAGTACGAGCTTAGCACGCTGAAGTGTATCCACACAGGGGGAGAGTGCAGAGTCGCTGGAGTGCCCCAGCTACTCAGGGCTCCCTCCAAGATAAGCCTGAAGTTTCACTTTTTGGAAGGCTAGAATTAGGACCCCTCATTCAGCTACCAACCTTGTAGTGATTCAGTGAATGTCCCCGTTCTTGGAGCAGCACAGAACAGGCATTCCCTGCCTCCCCCTGTTACAGCGGAATAAACAAATCCCTTAAGATTTATAGCCAGCGACCAGAGTCTAAGCATTTCTCTTGTCACCTGGGTTACATGTTGGTTCTGAAGTACTGGGCTAGATCTTTAAAAGAGAGATCACAGGTAGCAATATGATTTTACCTAAGGGAAGTGGCATTGCAGGGGGCCTCTGGAAAGGGTTAAAATGGTTCCCCCCCCCCCACAAAACAGCAGCAGTTGCTTTGCCAAGAGAAGGCCTGGGGTTTAAGCCCAGCCCTGCTGGTTTAGCAGAGGTAGGTGGCTGGATGTAGCCTCTGTTGGTGTCAAATTTCCACCTTAGCAGAGGTGAGGAAGTGAAGAGGATGGGGCGGGGCTGTGGTGTTCAGGGTAAACAGGGAACTACTTCTACTGGGCTGTAATCTTGACAGGCCAAGGAACTGTACCATACGATCACAGTCATCATGCAGGAGAGAGAATCTCAGCCCTAGAGACCCAGGCTGGAAGACAGCTAAGCAGAACAAGGCTTTCCTCCGCTTGGACAGCTTATCAAGCACTCCTCACTCTGGCCTGTGGCAGGGCAAGCGCCATCCACGATCCTGCTCTCCAGCCACCTTGTTCTACAGCACACTCCCCTCTCCTGCTTTCCAAGGCTGCCACGGCCTTGACAGTCTCTCGTCCAAGCTGTTTGGTCACCTTACTTCTGCACCACCACGCGCCAGAACCTGAACCTCCCCCGTAGTGCTGCTCCTCATCCCTTCCTGCCCCAGGCTCGGTTTGCACGTCACGCCCATTCACAGAGTCCTTTGGAGCTGCACGGTCTCCCCAGCCAGAGCAGAGCACACAACGGAACAAGGCCCTGATCTTTCACAAACTGCGACAAGCAGGTGGGGAGGGGCAGCCCAGGGACACAAGGTACTGCAGTCCTTTTTTGCACGAACAATAAACTCACACATGGTGGCAGCAGCAGGGGAGTCTGGTACTTACTTGCCAGAGATTTTGCATCACCAAGGCAAAGAAAGGGCTGTGATACGACTCCATTTGCTGGCATTAAATTCCTGAGAGCACCTCTTATCTTAATGTCAAAGAACTGCCACCAGTATCACAGAGCAGGTCCGTGAGTGTTAATGTGCAATTACCCTGCGTGCCAATGGTAAGAATGTTGACTGCTACTCGATTTCTTACTGACAGGCTGTTTCTTTTTCTTTCTAATCTAAAGACCTCCGTCTGACCACACAGCTGTATATTTAAATGATGACTACTTGCCCAGCGAACTAAGATACAAATTGCTCTCCCCAACAGAGAGGGGAAAAAAATCAGAATGTAAAAATAAATCCTTAATTTATTTTATTACTATAGATCTCCAGCTGGGGGAGAGGTGTTTACACTTCTGTGGGGGGGAAAAAAATCACTGAAATATTTAATAACCAATAAATTATTAAAGTCTCGCTTCCTTCCGGTTTTTGGAGCTATGAAAATAAAACCGTTGGCTTCCACGTGCACTAGGCAAAGAGGCTGTTCTGTTAGTGGGGGCTCAGGGGCACTTTCTGGGAGGTTTGACAAGCACGAGCAGGTTGGGAATGAACACGGCCCCTTGGGCCGGCTGTTGAAAGCCGGCCTCGATGCTTGACGCATGAACATTGGCCCCCCACTAGGAATTCACTGGGGATAATGTGATGTGAATTGGGGAAGGCAGCAGTTCCTGGTAGCCAAGTGTCCATCCTGTAACTAACTCCAATGACTACATGGGCACAGAGGCTAAAAGGCCTTCCTTGCTGGTGCTGATGGCTCCCACTTTGAGCCATGAACGAATCTTGCACTCTAGCTGCCCATGCTCCAGCTGTTTGCCAGGGGCACGACAACCTCTTGCAGGGTGGGAAGGAAGGAAGGGTTAGGAAAGAGCCTCATCTGGAGAGTGCTATAGTGCAGTGTCATTCTGGCCCCAGCAGCCCATGTGCTAAGAGGATCCGCCGCTCTGTCAAAGGGCTTAAATGGCTTTCTGCTTCATTGTGTAACAGAGCTGGCACTAGAAGCCAGGAGTTCTGTTGGCTGGTCCTCTCCCTAAGCAACGTATAACATTAACTATTAAATATAGCACAGTATAAAGTATAACATTAACCATTAGCTGAAACAAAAACAAAACCATCCTCAAGACAATTCAACCTTCACCTTTGAATTGACCCCAGCTGCTTTAGATTTGTTGCCTGTATATTCTCTGTCACCCACACAGGCAGGAGAGAGCTCTAACTGAAAGTGGCCCCACCCTCCCTTCTCCCAGGGCACTGTGAGGAAGAGAAACACTACAATTGACAGCAGAGGGTCTAACGCCCTTTGCCAGTTCTCTTGTTAGAAACCTATTAATCCCCCTCACGCACCCCAGGGGGTGCCCTACATGTTTCCTGGCTGGACCCACTAGTCAGCATGGAAGGAGGCAGATTCTCCTATCCCTTTCAGCTCTCATGGGAGGTACAGAACACGGAACAAAAGCAAACCACCAGGATCCCATGGACTGACAAGCTACGGACCAAGTGCCTCAAGCGCTAAAGGTAGGTAGACAACAGAACAACCCCCGTGCTGGGAAGTCTTGGCTAAGCACAGGGAGGCAATCCTCTACTCCCAGAAAGAGTTCCAGGGGATTTTTAATGGCAATGCAAAGCAGAGGCCAGATGATTTTATGGCCACTTCTGAAAGATGCTAGTGCACAATAATAACAGCATGTAAAGTACTTACCTTACTGCAGCACAAAAGGCTGCCATGCGACCACGCAGTTCTGGAGCATCGGGGTGTTGAAAGCCACTACTTAGCGAAGTCCCACATGCTGCTGCAGCTCAAGCAGCAAGGGCCCAGGTAAAAGCGGAAATATCTGACATACAATGCACAGTTAACTCATTGTCTGTTTTACACCACCCCTCAAAAACTAACCGGAGCTAGAGCTGCTGGAAACTCAGGCTAGCTGCCAATGGAGGCTGGCTCTTAAAGAGGTCTGCACAGAGATTCCAGCTAGCAGCTAATTACTTCTAAGGGTGTTCCAAACACTATTGCCCATTCCTAGCCACCAGCTCCTAACATTCAGTTCATCAGTTGGTTGTTCAAGGGACAAGTGACTCTGCTTTTACCCAGGTGTTCACAGTGCAACGCTCCGTGCGTGCTCAGTAAGGTAACCAGGAGCTGCTGAGCACATCCCGTGTAATGAAACAGCAGGAACTAGGTAGAGAGAGCCCATTGTAACTGTGACGTTCAGTTTATTGTCAGTTTACCGCACACCCTTCGGTAACATATAAAAGCCCAGTTTCCCCGAGTACAAGCTATTCAGAAGACTGTTCCATTCCTGGCTTCTGAGATTGCAGGTTGATCCTGCAGCAGGACTAATGCCAGCAAGGCCAGTATCTTCTCTAAGCAGAGAGCCAAGGCAGAGCCCCGCAAAAACTACATGTAAAAAACAAACCTGGGCACACTAGGGTCATGTTATGACTCACTGACTCCCTCCAGTTCAGGCCCTCGCATAAATATAGCAGCAGATGCACCACAGCTACTGGGTCTACAAGTGCCCAGCACCGGGTGGGTAATTGGCTGTACCAGCAGCAGCCTCCTCTGTCCTAAGTCCCTGGTTTAGGCACAGTGAGGGGATAGGGCATCAGGGGGCTATAAGCAAATACTAGGGAAGTGCATCAACTTTGGTGCTGCCCCCTTATAATGCACAACCAATGGGGGGTGGGGGACGACGAGAGAGCCTCCAGTCTGTCCAGGCTAAGGCACTAATGCCCATGCCAGTTAAAGAACACACAGAGTTGGCCAGAGTAAAACCAAAATTCAGGGTGTGGGTTTTTTTTTTTAAATAAAGCCTGCAGGGGGTCCCCAGCTTTGGGAAAGGAGACGCTGGACGTCCCATCGTCTAAACCTAAACATTTTTTCAAAATAAACTATCCCCTCTAGGAACTTAACCATCAGCTCCCATCATACAAACCCTGAGCAAAGCGTGGGCATTTGAACGTGTTTTCAGCGTAAGGCTTCTATTGGTAACATTTAAATAAAAAGACGGGGGGGGGGGGGGGGTCAGAGACACCTGGGGGGAAAAGCAGGATTCACACCCAACTTGGAATCAGAGTCTGCAATTCTAAGCCTTTCTCAGCCAGCAGCAGCAGCGGGATGCACCACAGCCCGGCTGAGAGAGGCCACAGAGCTATGCAGCCTTGACACACACCAGACCTCTTAGCAAGGGCTGTTGAAGGACTTCATCGTCCCTTAGGCACCAGAGGAGCTCCATGGACAAATTCCCAGGGATCACCTCCCTAGAGATGTTCTCAAGGCCACACTCATGGCACAGATGCCGTGGAGAACAAGCAGCAACATGAATGGAAAACTCCCATGTCTCCGTGAGCCTTCAATTCCACTGACTGCAGCCGGGAATGGAAATCGCTGGAGAACCGGCATCATGTTTCTGAGCTGGGCAGCGCTTGCCAGTCTGTCTCATTTTCACACCTGACTCGGGTTTTGAAAAACTCCTTGATGAGTCTCTGTGCTTCTTCTTTCACTGCAAAGAGGGGACATCCCCTTTGAGGAGACTCTGGCAGAGTCTACAGCCCCCCCTAGCCCAGGCCATTTAGCACCAGTATATCCCCAGCTGTCTACATGACACCACCCCACAGTCACATCCCCCAGGTGGCGACTCACCAGCCTTGCGGACGGGATTCTTCTCCTCAGTCAGTAAGTGGGAGAGGTGTCGGGCAAATCCCTTGAACAGTTCCTGCAGCGTAGAGAAATCAAAGCGCAGAGCGAAGGTTACCCATGGCTGCAGTCACCCTCTCATCACACAATCTGTGTAGGTTTGCATGCCTCTGCATGGCCTCTAGCACCATCAGGCCAGAACAGAAACAATTGTTATTTGTATTACAGTGGTGCTTAACGTTCACAAGCGAGCTCGGGGCCCCGTTGTGCTAGGCACTGTACATATGTGGAGTAAGAGAGAGTCCCTGCCCTGAGCCACTCAGGGTAGAAACAGCCAAGGGCTGAATTTGCTTTCAGTTCCCAGCTCAGTTTTTGATTTTTAAAATCCGAAGTGTGATCACCGTAGCACCGTGGCAGTCAGGAACTGCAGTCACCACCCACCATTCCTCTCCAGAACGGGTCTCACTTCTTGGGTCACTAAGGCAGGTGGGGACACACCCTACCACCAAGTAGCAGCAAGACCCTGTGGTTAAATATGAACACCCAACAGCATCATGAACCCCTCACCCCATGTCCCAAACGGCCTTAGGAGACACAGCTCTGGTCTCCTCCTGATAGAGAAAGCTGTTGTCTGTGCCCTACCTTGGAAGCAAATTTACCACCCTTGTAGAAAGGGGTCAAGTATTTGACGACAATATCTGCTGTCTCTTTAAGGGACACGCCTTTGGTCGCTGGCTGGATGGTCTTGGTAGTTCCTTCTTTATCAACCTGTGACAAACTCGGATCAAAAGTCACCTTCTTCTTCACTGGGCCCATGCCTTTGCCCTCTGGTTGTGACAGGATGGAAGATGCTGCCGCCCGCAGCCTCTTTGTCACAGGGCTCTCCAGATCCTAGACCAGCGTGAAGAGGAGCAGCCGTTCATGCAGCAGTTTCAGACTCCTAGGCCCAAGCTGCCATGTGAGGCAGAAACATCCCCATGCTACCCTGCAAGCTGCTCCCATAGAGAATTCCATGCAGGAAAACATTTAGCCAGCTCAGTCCCCTGGAGCCCGGCCCTGGGCTAGTCACGGGGAAGGTACTCGAGGCATTAATCTCAGCAGCCCCGCTGTCCCCGTCACACAGGAAAGGGGCCTTAGAAGAAATCCTGTGGGATTCACCTCCCCAGAAATTGCTGTGTCTAAGTGCTTGGAGGAAAGAGGGATGGGGAAATCTTCTTGGATACCCACTGGGAAAATCCCCTGGGGTGAACCTAGCTAGACTCTGCAGGAAACCAGGCCTTGAATAGATCCACAAGGGCAATTCGCTCTGCTTTTGAGTTAAACAGTTAGTGCCCCACTCAAATTCACCCCAAGCATGGGGATGGTGCTGCAGCCAAGAGAGCCAGGTCTCGGGGCGGTCACAGATGTCAAACCCTGGGCTGGGGCTGCAAGTCAGGGAGCTCTGCCCTTGCTACGTGACCACCCAGTACTGACTGGTCCATAGGGTCAGCTTTGGCTGCTGCCGTCAACTGATAAAGCATCACTTTGCTATCTGTAACGGAGGGGTCGGCACCGCACTTGCATTGGGCAATGGTAATTACCAGGTAGGTATCACTGTCTACATCTCTCAGAGGAGGAAGGTGACACAGAGGTGATGGGCCCGACTGCCAGATGTGCTGAGCACCCGCAACTTCCACAGATTTCAGTCAGAGCTGTGGGTACTCAGCACCTCCGAGAACCAGGCCACAAGTGCCTTGCCTGAGTCACGCTGAGCATCAGTGGCAGAGCCAGGCCTAGATCCCAGGCCTAGTGCAGGCTCCCACACAGACCATATTGCTGCTCTCTGCTGGGGTGGGGACTGGACTACATCTGGATAACTGATATTGCCAGGTGAGGTTTACACCAGGCATGGCATTTCCAGAGAGAAGCTGGGCACAAAGCTGAGCAGACCGAGGTGAGGAAAATGAAATTCAGGAAGGTCTCACCTCATCTGATTCTGGCCTCTTCCTGCCTTGACGTTCCCCTGTGCAGGTTGTTTCGATTTCTATACCGGCCTCATCACAGCTGAGGATGGAGGGAAAGGA
This sequence comes from Chelonia mydas, assembly GCF_015237465.2. Classification (NCBI taxonomy): domain Eukaryota; kingdom Metazoa; phylum Chordata; order Testudines; family Cheloniidae; genus Chelonia; species Chelonia mydas. Next base: position 15,293,660 of record NC_051254.2, read on the forward strand.
CAAGATCATTTCTTCTGGTTTGATTATTCAACAACAGGGACTTGCTATGAGATGAAGACATCACCAGGCTGATATTTAGCAAGTGGCAGAGATTGCAGTAAAGCGTGAACGAGACGCCCTGCCCAGACCAGCTCAGTTATAACACCGATTAAATACTATCATGGCAGCTCTCCGTCAATGCAGCACAAAGGGATGCCTGTGTAATTAGCTAACGAGACACCACTGTGGGATGGACTGGGCAAAACACGAAAGAATGGGGCAGGATCTCAGGAGATCTCACCTTGGTTTTGTCTGACCATCTAATCCTGCTTGCGTGGCTTCAGATCCAGGGTCGTGTTTCGACTCCAAGTCCTGACTTCTCTCAGTCAGTGCTTCCTTCATCTTCCGTGACTCATGGGCTTCCATCTGGGGTTGCCTGGCCATAGCGCCTCCTGAGACATCTTCATTTTCCTGAGGTTCCTCTTTCTCCTGACATTCTCTTTGAGAAAGAGACTGAGCTAGCTCACTCACAGGACAATCGTCTTCCTCTGCTGTGACACATCCTGAGGTTTTAAGTCCAGCTTTGGTGAGAGAGAAGAATTTGGAAATGTTCTGGGATTCTTTTCTGGCTGCTTCTGCTAGCAGCTGTTGCTTCTTGGTGAGCTTTGCCTTCTTGGTAGGGCTATCCCACAGGGAGGCATCTGCATCTGGACTGGGTTGCTGTCCCTTCGTGTCATGGGCCTGCACTGCTTCCACAGCACTTTCGTGTACTACTTTGGCCACCCTTTCTTTGCTCTTGACGGCAGAGACTCTGGCCATTTCTGAATCACATTCGCGATCACCTTGCCCGTTTGGACTATCTACTTCCCCCTCCACAGGCGTCGCATCACTCTCCTCCTTTGTCTTCAGCAGTTCGGCTGCAGTCTGGAACAAGCTGGAACTCTTTCGAAACCCAGCTCCTATCCGCTTGGGTTTAAACTACAAAGAGAAGGGAAGGAGACAGAGGGAGGGGACTAGAGGGTTACAAAGGCATTGCCAAGGAAGTTGTCCCCCTGTTTACACGCCCCCCCAGGACACATGAAATGGAGACTTGGTTCCTTCCATTACGTGCACATGGTTTGTCACAGGAGGGTTAGTCAGAAGTCAATGGAGATGGCTTAATTTTGACTTGTGAATTTATGGCTGGTGAAAGGTACTGTCTGTCAGAGTTCAAGGAGGCAGTGGGCAGAGCCACCAACCTAACGGCCTGCACCCTCAATTGAAGGAGGGGCCACATGACCCAGAAAAGAAGTGATTCCCTGGGGCCAAACAATGATAAAACTGGAGGACAAAGGTGCAGAACAAGGGAACTGGATGGGCACACCGAGCAGAGAACACCGGACAATGCCCACTGCTCTGCAAAAGGGACCAAGGCATCAGTGGATGCTGCCCAGAGGCAAGAAATGCCCAGGGGATGGAAGAAGACCCCTCTAGTCACAGAGAACCTCCCTGCTGAGCTTGGAATGGATGGCCATCTTGGCCAGAGCCAGGAGGAGGCTGATGAGATCTTGTGACATCATGGGGCCATGGATGGGATGGGTATATGACAAACACAGGAGATGGGGGACAAACACAGCCAGAACCTCAGCAGGAGGCTCTGGAGGAGCTGGGAGAGGGGCTGCACTGGGGCACACTGCAGGCAGCTGGGTGCCAGGCTCTCCCTCTTGTGACACAAGAGAGAGGTATTGGGGTCATCCATGAACCACACCAGCCATGTGCCCTTGCTTACAGCAATGTGCAGGAGCTGCCAACGAATGGGAAAGAAGCCAGGTTCGCAGCCCTGGCCAACTGAGCTCCCCACAGCACAGGAAGCAGCAGGACGTATTTCCCCTCCCAAAGTGCTTCACCCTGACCTGGAGGAATCACCCCCCTGGCTGAGGGATAGTTCAGTCCAGCCTTACACTCTCTGACTTCCTGCAGCCTCTCTGCTGAGGCTGCCCACAAAGGTGTAGGCAGTACCACGAGTGGTTTCTGCAACGTGAGCACTTGTTCGCTGTACTGAGCCCAGCAAACCCACTTCACAGAGCTACTGAAAAGCCAGCAGATGGTAACAGCTTTCATCCACCACCGCGCGGGGCTGGGCTGGGCCTGGCAGCGGAAGAGGAGAGGGATTAGCGATGGGTAGTGAGCTACAGAGCTTAAGCCAGCCAGTCTAGTATTGCTGAATGGAGTCTGCCAATGACTGCTAGGTCAAGTGTTGGGTCTGCCGGCTGTGATGGTGCCGCTCTGCAGCACGCTCCTTTCAGGGAGCACACACTGTCTAAAACCAGAAGCAGACACATCCGAGCAGTCATGACTGCACAGTAAGGGGGACAGGGGTGGAGGAAAGCTGAAGCCCCAGAATACGGGGACGGGCAGCATGCTTGGTTGAGCGATGACAAGTTAGATAGGAGGGGAGCCTCTTCGGCAAAATACAGTCTGAAAATAAATTATGTTTATAATAAGCAGGAGATCCAGCATGACAAGGGGGTCGAGCTGTCCTCACCACAAGAGCACCATGTGCAGGAGGAGCAGGATGGGAGGGAAAACGTTCCACCACAAACACTCAGCCAAAACTAAGCAACAAACCTTGCAAAGAACCATACTCCCAAACCCATCGGTCACCTTTTCCTCTTTGCCCAGCTTCACCTCAAGCATGTTTTACAGCCTAGCCAAAACCTGCCTGGGCCGGTTTCTAGATCAAGCGTTCAGCGTTTTCATACAGCCAGCTGGGCACGTCCTATTTTACACAGCCACAGTACTTCCAAGCAACAGGCTTTGCAATCCCTGCCATCGTTCCGTGCAGCAGCCACCTGTACTCACCGAATAGATTTGGGATGCAGGGAGAAAGCCATCTTCAGCTGCGGGTTCAGACTTCGTCCTGGGGCTGCCGCCGCCACCAGCTCCTGACCCAGATGCTGGATACAGCTCCCCTTCTTTCGAGGCTTTGTTGATCTCCGCTACCTTGGGTTGGAAGAGAAGAAGAACATCGCCCAATGGCGGAGTCTTTACGTCTCCCTCTTCCTCAGCATGCATCGCAATCCTCACTGGCAAAGAGCAGGTCTCCACCAAGGGCTGCTCCTGCCTTACGGCCATGAATTACCCCAGGATGGCTCGAGCCAACTGCCTCACCCAACTCAGGATATTTCTACCATGTGATGATGGTGCAGCCACAGGGTGATCGGGGCAACCCCCCGCCCTTTTTATTTTTAAGGCTAGGTTGCTCTCCAATGGCTGGAGACGTTTTTTTACAGCACTTCATGGATGTTCACTGAGATGGGAAGGGCCCCAGGTGGATTTCTGATCAACAGCTGGACTGCAGCCAACAGGGAGGGAGAATCTAGTGAGATAAAGGCTCCTCCTGGAAGGGATGCCAGGAAGAAACAGCCTGAGGGAGGTAAGCAGGGCAGAGCGAGAGCTGTAACACACAGCGGGAACACGCCCCTTGAGTCTAACACGTACCATGCTCAAGGCCTAAGGCAGTGGTGAGACCAGGAACGGGAGGGAGCAGCTCCCCCGCCCCTCCCCCACACCCCCCCAAGCACCCTACCTTCTTTAGCACATTTGCCTTGTACAAGTTGGACATTTTGCTGGTTCTGAAAGCCTCATACTCCATCTCCACGGCACAGGCGGGAGGGTCTGACCTGCAACACACGCTGGGGTCAGTTCAGGCAGGACACTGCTCTCCACTTGAGAAAGGAGTGCTCATGTTGGTGAAGTGTGTCCCGCAAGGGTGAAGAATTCGCATCCTTGGGGTCAGGGTCTGGGTTGGGTGAGGGCTGGGATTTAAGCCTGAATGTGTAAAAACTGGAGGTAGTGGTCAAGGGGCCATTTTAGTGCCTGGCCGGGGCACAGCAGATTTACCTCAAAGCACAACTCTCTCCTCTTGCACATTTGGAGATTCTCTGGTTTGTGTGGGTCTGCATGGACTTTGTGTAATACGCTTTCCCCCTCTGGTGGGGCAAAGGGGAACAGCAAGCCCTGGAATCACCATAAATGGAGCTGGTGGGACTAGAACCCAGGAGGCTCGGCACACTTTCGGGGGGGACTTGGTGATGCTCTGTGGAGCTGAACTCAGCTGGGGGGCCCAGCAAGGAGATATGAATGGGGATGGAGGGAAGAGCACTGCATGTCAGGCTTCTCGCAGAGCCCCAGAGGTGATTCACTGACAAGGGTGATCATTGCACACAATGATCTTGCTCAGAGCAAGGAAAGCCCTGTTATCAGGACCTCCTCTCTCTACCCCTTCCTGTGCCTTGTTTAATACCCATGTCCTGTCGGGGCTGCCTTCTGGTTGTTGCTCAGAGCTTCTACCAACATCTTCAAGCAGTGTTCTCGGGCCTAAAACCAAAGGAGAGGGAGAGGAGATCCTCTTGCAGGAATGACACTGCCTTTCTCCCCCACCCCCTCAATGGACAGGAAGGAGCAGGCAGCATCTCTGGCCTGTCTCAGACAAAAATTACTAGCAGGGGGGTGAATTCACGCAGGCCTTTCCTTACCTTGACCGTGAGTTTGGAGATTTTCCGGCTGGCGGCGTCTTTCAGGGGGCAGCCTGCATCTACCAGAGAAGTGATGTTTTAAAGAGATGCTCTCCACCTGTCCATTCCTCGCCATACCACCCCACCACCCTTACCAGGTGGGGTGTTAGTAAGGTATCTCTTGGAATTGCCCTCCCACCTACGGGCCATTACAAAGTTCCCCTTGAGCTTGGGGAGGGGGGGGGGGTGTGGGGAGGATAAGTTCAAGAACAGGAGGAAGCTGAGGTTAGAATTCACTAAGGTGAGTACGTCTGTGTCACAAGCACAAGACTCGCTGCTCGTCAAAGAGCTCTCAGTCCCAGAGAGCCCTTTTCAGGGCCTTCAATTCTCAGAAAAAACAACCTCATTCAGGGGGGGATGGGGAATGGGGGGAGTTGAGCAGAGCGACATATTCTGTAGAGCAGTGGGTTTCAACCAGGGTATGTGTACCCCTGGGGTACTTAGCCACCTTCTAGGGGGTATATCAACTCCTCTATATATTTGCCTAGGTTTACAAGAGTGCTCCATAAAAAGCACTAGTAAGTCAGTACAAACTATAATTTCATAGACAATGATTTGTTTATACTGCTCTATAGACTATACACTGAAATGTAAGTACAATATTTATATTCCAACTGATTTATTTTATAGTTATATGGTAAAAATGAGAGTCAGCAATTTGTCAGTAACAGTGTGCTGTGACATTTGTGTCTCTCATTTTCTAAGTTTTTCAGAGAGGTGAAACTTGAGGGAACCCAAGACAAATCAGACTCTTTAGAGCGGTAGAATAATCTCGAAAGGCTGAGAGCCACTGCTGTAGGGCACCCCTTTGGCCTGTAGCACGAATTCTGTGCTCCGGTTTGACACAGTGGCCAGAACTGGGATATTTAAACGTGGCACAAAATTAGAGAGGCCGAAAGCCCAGATCAAAAGGTGTCCCTCTGGGGCAGGCTGTATCAGAAAGATGCAATCTAAACTTGACCTGAACAACCTCAGATTTGGGCTTAGACCGACCTCTTGTAGCAAGGAGTTCCACAGCCAGGGACCCACTGCTCTGGTCCTGGTGCCCAACAGTTGGAGCGTGGGTCGATTCAGCGGTGTCCTCTTTGTGGAACATCCAGCCACAGGGGAGGACTAAGTTGCATTCTTTGTTATTCCCAGATATTGATGTTACATAAGGCAACCAGGTTTTTCGCAGGAGTGGGTGGGTGAGATTCTGTGGCCTGCGCTGTGCAGGAGGTCGGACTAGATGATCATAATGGTCCCTTCTGACCTTAGTATCTATGAACCACAGTGTTCCCCTTCCCCATGGAACTCTCTCACTGATCGAGACCATCTGGTAAAACTATAAAGCAATGGAGAGATCTACCTGGAGGGACAAAGTCATCCTTTTCTGGTTCTTTGCCCTGCAGGAAAAGAGAGAGAGAGAGAGAGAGAGAGGGGTCAAACATTTCCATCATGAGCAACATATATGAAGGACTACAGAGAACACGAGAGACCCTATACGCAGCTCCAACCACCTGTTCCAGGAAGGATGATGCCAAAATTATAAAGGTGTGGGAAAGGCAGCAAAAAGGACAGAAGAGACTGGGGAGCAGGTAAGGGTTGCAATGCAAAGGCCAGAGGGGCTGATTGAAGCCAGTCAAATATTAAAGCAGACAGGATCCCCTTGACTAGAGTAGGGCAGGGGCCAGCTCGTAAATAACATCAAGGAGATTTTCTTCACATAAATGGGAAACGGGAAGGGGGATCAAACCCATGTAGTACAGGCAACAGTTGGAACAATTTATAGAAGCCAGATCAAGCAGCAGCAAGGCGCAAGGGTGGATGCAGCAACAGCTACCGTTACGGAGCTGAGGACATTACGGGCACAGTACTGCAACAGCGATGCTAGTAGGAAATGCAGTTTAACGGTCAGAGCAGAAGACTACATGGGGCGTCTACATGAACAATTTGTTTGCAGCAAGCTGGGATGTGCATCTACTCTGCACTAGCCTACCGCTGACAAAACGTCCCCAGGGACCCTGCTGCAATGCATTAGCAGTTCATTAATGTGCTCTGAGCTCATCCCATTTCAAAGAGGGCTAGATCAAAGCACATCAATGAACTGTTAATGCATGTCAGCAGGGTCCACACAGTTAGTTAGTCCGTGGCAGGCTAGTGTGGGGCAGATTCACACCCCAGCTTGTTGGGAACTAACTGTTTGCGTAGACAAGCCCTAGGAGATAGGACTGCTAGATTCTATTTCCAGCACTGGCACTGCTCACTGAGACACCCTGGGCTAGTCACTTAACCTCTCTGTGCCTTATTACACCAGGCTGCAGATGGGCCAGAGTAATGCTTACCTGTCATCACAGTGGTGGGATGAGGCTATATTCGTTCGTGTTAAAGCATTGAGATCTGGGGCTGAAAAGCTCCATAGGAGGATGACGTATTATCATTATGATGCCAGAGGTTCAGAGGGTTAAATATAGGTAAGTCTACTGGTGAGTTTCCGAGTTCATCCCCCTGCTCCAGTAACAGTCATTAAATCCCCTGTGGGGAGATGGGTGGGGGCAGGACATGGAAGATAAGAGTTGAGGGAGGGAAGTGGGAAGAATGAGGGGCAGATGGTGCCATTTCTCTGCACTGTTGGTTTTTATCTTGGCAGCCTTTCTTTATCTGTCTGTGCTGGGGTTTATCCTGCAGGGCAGAGACACAGGCTGCTGTACTTTCCACTTCTTCCTGGAGCAGAAATGCAGGCTTCAAGTTTATCAGACACTTATCACCTAGCTGGATGCAAAGCTACTATTCACTCAATTATCTGAACCCCGCGGACTAATCAGAGACCCTGAGCTTTTGCGGTTTTAAAATTACAGGCCTTGAGAGAAGTTTGAAGAGGGCCCAGCACAATTATTTTCCAAAAATGGTCCGATCTATTATATGTAACAAGCTAGTTCCCTTTATGCCAGTCTCCATTTACAAGAATCCCATCACTCCCCAAGATCCTTCACCTTTTTCCATGCAATAAGTTGTAGAGGGACAGGAGCCATCAACAATCTTCATAGCACATCCTCCCTCTACTCTGCCCCTTACCAATGGAGAGATCTCCACCTGCAAATCGGTCGGAGGGCCAGCTGGAGATGCATCCACCATCCAGCCCTCTGCACCCCCAGCCTCTGGAAGAATCCTTAGAGGACTCAAGATTGCGCTAAGTTTTCTGCAGAGGTTACTTTGCACTGTGGAATGTTAATGGAAACATATTTCCAGGAAGCAGGAGGAATAGTCAGGTGGCTCCTGAATCTGAGCAGATGGCTCTGACTTTTGGTGGAGCTCCAAGGAAGATCAGAGGGACTGAGGTGGGAGGTGGAAAACACCCCCCAGGCAGAATGGCTTCAGGACAAATTAGTTCAGGAAACTGTGGAGAGTCTTCCTCTTCTGAGCACCCCATTCCACAGAAAAACTGGCATGAGAGAATCTGGTCCAGAGTCTGGAGACAAGGCCTGTATATCTGAATTTAGTAAAACTAGAGAGGCCTATGCTAGCTCTCAGATTTACAGACTTCTGATTCTCATTTGCCAACATGTCCATTCGATAAAGCCTTTCTGGGGTGATCATTACACCATTGATCGTCCTGCTGCTAGTCACAGGAAGCTGCTATGTCTGCAATAGAGGCAGGTACACTGCACAGAGGCCAGAAGCCCTCGGATCTCTTAGAGAAGGGATGTCAACTCACTTTACGCAGATTCATCTGCTTTTTGTAGAAGTTGTACCACTCTCGTTTCCGATTTTCCTCACTGGCTTCATCCCCACTCCCACGGTTTTCTTCGTCATACCTGGATGAGAAGGCAGGAGAGTTAGGAGAGGAATACAAATTCTTGCAGAGGGAGCGGTAGCTGGTCTAAAGGCCTTAGAAAACCTGAATCACATCAGGAAGGTGTTTTCTAACTGACTTTTAGGAACACACCTTAGAGCTCAGTTCTGCCACCCTTAATCAAGTTGAGCAGTACTTCCTCAACTAAGAGTCCACTAAAATCAACAACAGCGAGTAAGGTTGGCACAGCTGGGTCCTCAGTGACCACTACAGCTTTGAACAGAAGGTACAGCCAAGCAGCACAAAATCAGTGAAGTAGGTAGCAAGCAGTGCCCTATGTTAAAGCAAGTTTCAGAGTAGCAGCCGTGTTAGTCTGTATTCGCAAAAAGAAAAGGAGTACTTGTGGCACCTTAGAGACTAACAAATTTAGTTGTTGAAGTGAGCTGTAGCTCACAAAAGCTTATGCTCAAATATATTTGTTAGTCTCTAAGGTGCCACAAGTCCGCCTGTTCTTTTTATGTTAAAGCAATAGCCTTTGTCTTTGGAGTCCTGGGTTCCAATACAGTAACTCCTCACTTAACGTCGTTTCATTGTTACCTTGCTGATCAATTTGAGAACATGCTCGTTTAAAGTTGCTCCCTTATAATGTTGTTTGGCAGCCACCTGCTTTGTCCACTGCTTGCAGGAAGAGCAGCCTGTTGGAGTGAGCTGGGGGGGGGGGCTTGGAACCGGGGTGGACCGGCAGCCCCCCTACCAGCTCCCCGCTCCCCTAAGTTCCCTGTGCGGCAGCCGCCCAGCAGGCTACCATTTGCTGGGTAGTCCAGCTGTCCCACCCCACTGCCGTGTGCTGCTCCTGCCCTCTGCCCTGGAGCTGCTCCCGGGAGCCTCCTGCTTGCTCTGCGGGGGGAATGGGGGGAGAAGGGGGCAGAGGTGTGCTTATGTCAGGGTGTCCCCCTCCCCCCATTCCTGTACCTCATCTCCACAGAGCACAGGGGGACACGACAGGGCTCAGGATGGAGGGAGCTTGCTATCAGCAGCTGCTGTCTCAACTTGCTGATCTACTTAAAAAGGCAATGTACTTAGAATGGGGTCAGCGTACTTAAGGGGCAATGCGCATCTCCCTCACACACAGGATGTGTCTCTGTCTCTCTCTGCCATGCTGTCTCCCCTCCCTCCATTCATGCTGCCTTGTAGGGTGTGACGCTACATTAACAACAATGTGTTAACCCTTGAGGGCTCAGCCGAGTGCTAGTTCATTATTTAGCAGTAAGGCATTCCCTGGGAAATATCCCACCCTGTGACTTCACCACCTCAAACAAGCTTCACAATCATCATTGCTGTGTATTTGTTTAAGACTTATACTGCGTGTGTGTGTGTATATCTATCTATCTATCTATATCTCTCTCTCTATATAGATAGATATATATAAAAATAAAAATATAGTCTTTTGTCTGGCAAAAAAAATTTCCCTGGAACCTACCCCCTCCACCCCCATTTTACATTAATTCTTATGGGGAAATTGGATTAGCGTAACATTGTTTTGCTTAAAGTAGCATTTTTCAGGAACTTAACTACAACATTAAGCGAGGAGTTACTGTACAGCTTAGGGTCACTAGTAATTTGGCCTCATCCTACTGCCAGGGTCATCTGATGAATGAAGCTACCAATCTGTGTCAACCTGTAGAAGCAGAAGGCTAGAACGGCAGTCAGTGCTGCAGATCTTGACAGAGCTGTATAGGTAGAAGTGTGCAGAGAAGCTTGCACCGTGTCTGACCACATGATGGCTGTAGCCCAGCAATGCTAACAGCCTTTTGCTTTCAAACACAAAATCCCCTTGCAAAATAGGAGTTACAGATTGGGGAAAAATTAATAAATAAATATTATTATTATAATTTATTATTAATACCACAACCACCACCATCCCACATGTGTATAGCACCATCATCCAAGTGTGCTAAGCACTATATAGATTTAATCACACTTCCCAACACCCATCTCCGTTTTACAGAGAAGGGGAAACGGAGACGCAGAGGTTAAGCAACTTGCCCTAGGTTAGTGAGTCAGTGCTAGGACTAGAATCTAGGAAAAGTCTGGAGCTAGCCACTTGATTACAGTCTCTCTAAAGTCTAGTTCCTCTGTCTCCCAGCTCAGATGCAAAATTTAGGTCAGTTCCTTGAACCAGCTACATTCTGTGGGATCATCAATTGTTCTAGATCAGGCTTCGGCAACCTTTCAGAAGTAGTGTGCCGAGTCTTCATTTATTCACTTTAATTTAAGGTTTTGCGTGCCGGTAATACATTTTAATGTTTTTAGAAGGTCTCTTTCTATAAGTCTAGACTATATAACTAAACTATTGTTGGATGTAAAGTAAATAAGGCTTTTAAAATGTTTAAGAAGCTTTATTTAAAATAAAATTAAAATGCAGAGCCCCTGGACCAGTGGCCAGGACCCGGGCAGTGTGAGTGCCACTGAAAATCAGCTCGCGTGGTGCCTTTGGCACGTGTGCCATAGGTTGCCTACCCCTGTTCTAGATGATCTGAGGACAGCTTCTGGCTCCCAGGGATATGAATCTGATTGAGCCAGCCACAGCGTATGGAAAAAAGTTCCTGGCCTTGAGGCCATAAGTGATAGGAAAATACTACACAGAAATATCTGCTGAAATTAGGAGCAGCTGGGCTGGCCGCAGGGCAGTCCAAAGAGGAGGAGCTCCACCCTCCCCAACAGAACACGCCGCAGTCTCTGGGAGGCTCAGCAATCAAATCCGAACCTGCTAAAGCCTCCGGAGCCTCTCCTCCCTCCTTCATATAGCTCTGGGTCATAGGTGTCCCGAGAGGAACCTGTGGGTCTAATGCAGGTTCTGCTCCAGCTGTTGCTGATAAGCTCCAGGGAATCCAGCTGCTTTTTCACTGCTCCTGGGTTCTTGCAGTAATCACAGCACTTGTTACAAGGGGGGGTGACATCTCCAAAGTACTTTGCTATGGCAGCATGGCGACATCTAGGAGACGAGAGAAAGAAGGGAACAATGACATGCTGATGGGAGAACAATTACTGCAAGGGGGAGGTAAAGTATGGGGGGCAGGGAAAGGGTGAAAGCAGTCTCGGAAGATACCTAATACTACAGATCAAATCTGCAACATGGGGTGGAGTGGGGAGGGGAGAAGAGAATCACCATAGCAACGGCAACATGGGGCTGTCCCAAACTCATCTGTTTTGGGATTTTCAGGAGGGATTTTCAGGAGCTCTCAGCGTTGACCTAACTCCCCCACTGAAGTCAACTGACCTCCATAAGAGCACAGTCAGGCCAACACCGGGCGCTTTTGAATACTCACTCTTAAAGGCAGTGCCACTGCAAACAGACAGCCACCCCAAACCCCCAGGTTACACACACTATTACCACACACACCAATATGCTGCACAAGCAGAAATTCAGCTCCACTTACACTATGTGTATGGAGCGCTCAGTGGAAGGGGAAAATAGGCCTGTTTAGTTTATTCATACTCCAAAGACTACTTTGTTCTGAATTTGGACCAGGGAGATCGCAAAGGCTGCTGAAACAACGGAAGAGCCAGAGACGTTGTGGCCGTGGATTCGTCAACACCTTACTACCAAGTTTAAGGTAAGTCTGACTGAAAACCCACAAGTTTTACTATGGACTTTTGACAGAGCAGAGCCACAAGATACAGCCTTGAGTCAGTCTCACAGAGAGGTCCCCTACACTTGTATTAGTTCTGGTCTCTCGGATAAACATGTTCCATTTTAGAGCCATTTGATCAGTTTGGGGTTCTGAGATAAACATGTATTTAGATCAGTTTTGCTGCATAGACGCTCACTGTTTGGGGTAGGTCCACAGATCACATTGGTGAGCTTCTCATTTATTTTACGTTACAGAGATCACAGTGGTAATTCAAAGGATGATAGGCTACTTCTTTTACCCAGCTGGAGCCTCTCAGCACAGGTAGACACTTGCATTAGTGGAGCTTGAGCTAGTGGCAGTCTGGACGTTGCAGCTCTGGCAAAGACTAGGGCTAGCCACCTGAGTTCAGACCCTGGGGGGTCAAGCCCGAGTTGCCACAAGGTCCACACCACTATTTTGAGTGTACTAGCTTGAGCCGAGCAAGTGCAAGTCTGTCTACCTAGGCTGGGAGGCACAGTCCCAGGTAGAGAGCAGACATACCCCTCCTGGGGGACAAAAGAGATGGCCAAATCTCCACAAGGATTCCACAGGCATGTTAGTGAGCAATGAAAACCCGGCCATCTGCTCGGCAATATTGCCCAACCAGTTATACTGAACTAGCAACCAGGCATGTGAGGGTGGCCAGCAATGTTCCCTCTAATTTTTGACAGGCCGTGTGCGCAAAAAATTTCTTCTGTGCAAACTGTTGTGCTTCTGTGCACGCGGTGTTTCGCCGTGCACGCGCGGTTTAGGATCTGCATGCGCACGCACATAGCTTAGAGGGAACAGTGGTGGCCAGAAGTTCCAAGGCAGATAGTTTAGCTCCTCAAGATGTGTCTATATTACAGTATACATATATATGCTCAGTAACTACAGGGGCAAGAGAAACCCCCACTTCCAAAAGCACCCCACGCTTGAACTGGTGAAAGCATCATCTGATTTGGCTAGAGAGGGCAGAAACAGGCAGTCCTCTTTTCAGGTAGATGACGGGGAGTGAGGACGTTTTTGAAACCTAGCATTGCAATAACTGAACAAGAGTGCTAGGACTGATGGGAAAGGTGGGGAAAAGGGGATTATTTAAAGAAAAAATTAACAAGTGAAACAAGATCTATATCCAATATCAACTAGTTCCATTTTCCAAGCATATTGTATCCCCTTGTCTTTTAGACTGTAAGCTCTTAGCAAGTGTCTTGTCTTCAACGTATCTGTAGTGTCTACTACTTGGAGCCCTGAATAAATAGTGATGTAACTCTTACATAGAACAGACTTGATTTAAAAATACCCACTTAAAAAAAATCACCTACTACAAAGCAAGCAAGCTCTACACGTGTGTATTAGAATGCAACATATGTTCTTAAGGGGAACTCTATATCCCTTGTAAGCCCATGCTTTGAGTTTGCCCTCAAATTGCTCCCAGATAGTACATAGGATCACATTAAATATATATCATGATACAGTTTAGAGTAGACAAACCATAGTAGGAGTGATGAATATACACCCACAGTATTTGAAATTAGGGCTGTAGATTAATCGCAGTTAACTCACGCGATTAACTCAAAAAAATGAATCATGATTAAAAAAAATGAATCATGATTAATCGCAGTTTGCGATTACAACAACAATTGCATTGTTAAACAATAGAATACCAATTGAAATTATTAAATATTTTTGGATGTTTTTCTACATTTTCAAATATATTGATTTCAATTACAACACAGAATACAAAGTGTACACTGCCCCCTTTATGATTATTTTTATTATAAATATTTGCACTGTAAAAATGATAAACAAAAGAAACAGTATTTTTCAATTCACCGCATACAAGTACTGTAGAGTAATCTCTTTACCGTGAAAGTGAAACTTACAAATGTATATTATTTTTGTTACATATCTGCACTCAAAAACAAAACAATCAAAACTTTAGAGCCTACAAGTCAACTCAGTCCGATCGCTAAGACAAACAAGTTTGTTTACATTTACGGGAAATAATGCTGCCCACTTCATATTTACAATGTCACCAGAAAGTGAGAGCAGGTGTTCGCATGGGACTTTTGTAGCTGGCATTGCAAGGCATTTACGTGCCACATATGCTAAACATTCGTAGGCCCCTTCTTGCTTCGGCCACCATTCCAGAGGACATGCTTCCATGCTGATGACACTCATTAAAAAAAAAATGCGTTAAATTAAATTTGTGACTGAACTCCTTGGGGGAGAATTGTATGTCTCCGGCTCTATTTTACCCGCATTCTGCCATATATTTCATGTTATAGTAGTCTTAGATGATGACGCAGCACATGTTGTTCATATTAAGAACACTTTCGCTGCAGATTTGACAAAACACAAAGAAGGTATCAATGGGAGATTTCTAAAGATAGCTACAGCATTTGACCCAAGGTTTAAGAATCTGAAGTGTCTTCCAAAATCTGAAAGGGAAGGGTGTGGAGCATGCTTTCAGAAGTCTTAAAAGAGCAACACTCTGATGCGGAAACTACAGAATCCGAACCACCAAAAAAGAAAATCAACCTTCTGTTGGTAACATCTGACTCAGATGATGAAAATGAACATGCGTCAGTCTGCACTGCTTTGGATTGTTATCAGGCAAACCCGTCATCAGCATGGACGCACGTCCTCTGGAATGGTGGTTGAAGCATGAAGGGAGATATGAATCTTTAGTGCATCTGGCATGTAAATATCTTGCAACACCAGCTACAACAGTGCCATGAGAACACCTGTTCTCGCTTTCAGGTGACATTGTGAACAAGAAGCAGGCAGCATTATCTCCTGCAAACGTAAACAAACTTGTTTGAGTGATTGGCTGAACAAGAAATAAGACTGAGTGGACTTGTAGGCTCTAAAGTTTTACATTGTTTTATTTTTGAATGCAGTTTTTTTGTATACATAATTCTACATTTGTAAGTTCAACTTTCATGATAAAGAGACTGCATTACAGTACTTGTTAATTGAAAAATACGATTTCTTTTGTTTTTACAGTGCAAGTATTTGTAATAAAAAATAAATATATAGTGAGCACTGTACACTTTGTATTCTGTGTTATAACTGAAATCAATATATTTGAAAATGTAGAAAACATCCAAAAATATTTAAATAAATGATATTCTACTATTGTTTAACAGTGTGATTAATCGCGCAATTTATTTAATTGTTGGACAGCCCTGATTTTATCACAAAGGAGTAACATATTAAGCTACACATTTTTAATAAGAAAAACAGGAATGGAACATGAGAACATGGGCACAACATAGATGTTGGAACCTTAATTTTTGTGATCCTGCATTTAATTTATTTGTTGGTCATAGGGGGCTGGAGGAAATCTGACTTCCAGAGCTCTCATGCCCTCCACCACAAGCTCTTTACTCCAAACCTATTCAAGATCTATTTGCAGGGCTTTCAGGTGTCAACAACAGGGTTTGAAGTTCCTTAAAAGCAAACAGTGCTCACTTAGGAAACATCTTCACTACAGCTGAGAGGCTGCTTCCCAGCCCGAGCACAGACACACGCTAGCTCTACTTGAGCTAGCATACTAAAATTAGTAGGGTAGCTGGGGGTACCATGGGCAGTGACTCAGGCTAGACACCCAAGTACAAACCCACCTGGATCCCCTAGGTACGTACTCAAGTAACTAGCCTATGTCGCTGACCATGCTGCCCCTGGCTACACGGCTATCTTTAGTGCAGTAGCTTGAGAAGAGCTAGCGCGTGTCTGTCTGTTGCGCTAGAAAGCTTGCTCCCAGCTGCAGTGCAGACCTGCCCTTAGCTAGCTGGGCACACACGGGCAGCAGTGAAGTACAGACACAATTTTCAAATAGCCATAATTTTGTTAAATCAAGCAGACACCAGCCCTCAGTGAGGACTACATTTTTGCTACTTTTCTCATAGACCTGCTTTTGCCAAGTCTAAAAAGGTGTGATTGGGATTTTATTAGAACAGGGAACATTTTCTCAAGTGCCTCACTTTCCCATACATCAACAACAGCTGCAGGGATTTTACTCAAAATCCCCTGTACTATTCTTGTGTGTTTTTTGTATTACCATCCTGCTTATGAGCTTGAGTCACAGACCAGGACCCCCCTGTGCTAGGTGCTGTATAAACACAAAACAAAAAGGACGCTCCCTGCCCCAGTGAGCATACAATTGAAGTACTTTAGTTCTTTTCTCCCTTCTCACACATGCACCACTTCTCTCTACTCGAGCCGGACCATGGAAATGGATTAATGGCTAACTGCTTATTATTAATTTGTATATAGCATCTGATTTATTGTGTCTAGCACATTTTGGACACATATAATTACTATGAATGTATTTACACAGCACATATTTCATATATATATATTTCAGATGTATGGCTTGCTTTTGAATATCTAGCCCATGATGCCAAGTCTCATCTTAAAGTTATAACCCCCTCAAACAGTTGACAACACTGGGCCAAGTTCTTCTGTCAGTTACAAAGATGCAACTCCAGTGAACTTACTTCACAGGGCATCTGCGTTGCACAGCAGACTTGAGCTTGGCCTCTAACAGGCTCTGCAACTAAAACACAAATTTAAAAGACAACTATTCTATTATTAGAGGGTTGGGCGGGGCCATTTTGTCTTCTCTACCAAAAGCACTCCAGCTGGCTTGGCAGCTTCAGCAGCAAAATGGTCATAGAGGGAAAAGTAGTATTTCCTCCATTAGAAACTACCTTTTTAAGGCAGGTCTGAATGGTGACATCTACAAACAGGTGCATGGAAAGGGCACAGGGGCCGGGGGTTAAGTCTGGATTCCTGGCCAGAAGATGGCAAGGAATCCAGCAGAGCATCTGTTGGCTCCAGGCATTTCAAACAGACTCTGTTAAGAGTCCATAATGACTGCCTATTCATTAACTCCCTTGCAGCCTAGGGGTTTTGATTTACCAAGCAGAAAACACAGCCAAGAGCTGGTGAAGAAACTAAAGCAGCAGGCTCCAAACAAGCTCAGTGCGAGCGTGCGTGCTGAAGTCAGGAGGAACACAGTACTACCCAGGTAAGGGGATTGGGACAGTGAATTAATTGTACTATGAGCCCAGGTCACTGAAAGCTGAATAGGGGCTACTACAAAGATGGCTTTCTATCCCCCTGCAAAGCAGCACTGACTCATTCTGGTCCTGAATTCAGAGAAAGAGTTCTTTCACAACCAGGGAAAAAAGGGAGACACATTTGAGTCTCTCCCCCTACCCTTCCAAAAGAACGGCAGGGTGCTGCGGGTCCTGCCACTGCAGCACCATTACAGAAATGTCAAAGGCCTTCTGTGAGTCAGTTCTTTGTTTCTCAAAGAGAGAAAGAAGCGAAGGCATTATTCTCTTATTAGTCAAACACACACCACTCGTCTTGGTGTTAAGAGTGAAGCATATAATAGTGGCTGGTCATGCCTCCCTCCCTCCCTCTCCTCACAGAGCTTTAATGACAGGGTTAGGAGGGAGGGGAAGATGTTTGCATGTACATTTAACCCCCTAATACCAACAAACAAGATTTTGCCCTGGAATGCTGTGGCAAAGAACGGAGGAGCTCTGAAGCCATTGGTGTCCTGTTAACAGCCAAAACCTTAATGCTTCAGATGAAGGCAAAACAAATAAAATACAATAACACCCCTACTTTACAAACAAACTGGTAATTGAGTGGTTCACAAAATTGAAGAGTTCATTAAACCAAACATCTCAATTGCAGCAGGTACAGTGCATAAGTTGCAGTATGATGCACTGTACCACTTTCTTCTTCTTCAAGCCACGTCAAAAATTTCCAGTGCACTGAAGGAATCAGAGTGTGAAGGAATGAGGACTTGTTCCTCAGAGACATCACTTGTGTTATGTGATTTGTTCCCCCAGCTGCAAAGCAGGGTTTGTATAACTAGTGTTCATGAGATTGGTGTTTGTAAAAAATCGAGGTTCTGCAGTACATAGCTAGTTGTGCAACGATCTACATGGTGGAATAGCCTTCCTTGGCCCCACAAGCAGTTCATTTTTGCCTTGAAGCAGGAGACTTGGTTATACCCATTGTCTCAGATTGCACTGTCACAAGTGTTCTGAAATTATCCAGCCCTTTAAAAATCCAGCCACAGTATTTCTCTCTCTCCCTGCAGCAGAGAGTTCCATAGGTTGACTCTATGACAATTTTTTCTAAATGTAGTCACCTTTCATTTCACTGAGAAACCCCGATTTTGTGTTAAGGGACAGAAAGAAAAGCTAACACTGAAATTTCAGTAACATGATGCGAAATGTTAGTGAAACCCGATCACTGCAAACATGATGATAACGAGGATATTCATCAGAGTTCAGTGCCTTGCCTCTCTTTTCTTTATGCCACTGCTCTTGTCCAGTGAAGAATGTTTCAGCCCCTTATCTCAAAGTAGAGAGGGAAGATAAAATACCAGGGAAAGGTGCATTTATCTTAGCAGAGCTACTACCTGCCTTTGAAAAGATAATGCATCTCCAGTGAGATACACTAGGGAGGGATGCCAGGTCTGCTGAACTAGGGATCCCAACCATTTGGGAGGCGAGGTCCTCTTGAATGGAGCAAACCATCACGACAACTCAGGAATTAATTAATAAAAACCAGTAAGACAAATTGTTCAGCTAGTTGCCAATTGCTGGGAAAAAAAATGGGGGAGGGGAGATCTTATGGGTACCACACACAAGCAGAGTGAACAATGTATTGGTAGCAAATAAGCGTCAACACTCCTTTGAGGCCGGTAGGTATTATTGCCCCCAGTATACAGAAGGGTAAATTGAGGCATCAAGAAGTTAAATGACTTGGCCAAGGTCACACAGCAGATACACAGCAGAGCCAAGAAAATAACACAAGACTCTTGCCCCCGAGCACCACATCCTAACCACAAGATCATCCTTCTTTCCTAAAGGAAATGGCGTTGTCATTTCATCCCCTTTATTCCCAGCTTCTTCAAAGAACACAAGAGAACAGTCCATTCCCCATTGGGAGCCAGCAGGAAACTGGACAGCATAAAGAAAGTTAATTGCTTTAACATGCAACCGAACTATTGAAAGGAAATCAATATAACCCCAACCCAGACTACTCCAGCAAAAGCCGTCATTAATCGGAACAAAGAAGAGACCTCGCTGGCAGAAAGATACACAGGAAGTTTCCAACAAGTGTTGGCACCGTGGGCTCCGCTCTAGACAGTTAGTACCAGTTGCCAGGCTCTGCTTGTGCTCACTTCTCGCCTCCCTCCCCAGCACACATGTAATACGAAACCTCACATCTCCAGAACGACCAACAACAAAAAAAAGAGCTCAGGCAGAGACAGCAGCTGGCTGTCAGCAGCAGAGTGGAGAGGGGCCAAGCGAGGAAAGAACCCCAAGCCAGAGAGGGGCAGGATGGGGGGAGAGAGACGTGAAGTTTAAGAAGACAGAAAAACAACAACAGGCGGAGGAGGACAGTCCTGCGGCACTGTTGGGGTAAGGCTGGGTTGTTGCCTGGGTTCATTCCACAGTAGCATCTCAATAGCAGGAGGGTTCAGCTAGTCAGCAGTAGCTCAAGCTTTTGTAGCTGTTTGCATGGCAAATTGTGCTCAGCCATTGAACAGGGTTTGCTAGCCTGAATTTTGCTGCAGAGGACACTGGGGGGAGGATGGTGAGAACCAAAAGCTTTGAGGAGTCAGGAAAGCTGTGCTACAACAACAGAGTTTAACGAAAGCAGCTACTGCTCACTCTTATCACATACGTTGTCAATAACAGTTTGAAGCAGAAGGGAGTAACTTTTAGCTGATTAGCGAGCATTTAAAGGGCTGTATCCTGTGTTCACTTCTTCAGTGGAGTTACAGGGAGTGCACGTCAGTGCAGAACTTGGCCCTACCTATGAGCAGGATCTGCCACAGGGCATTCTTCACACATGTGTTTTCATGTGTGAGTACTTAGTTTGGCCAGCAGCTTTGGTGACTCCCTGCTCAGTGGGAGCTACCAACTTTGGCAAGTGTATGTCAAACGACAGCAAGCTCCAGCCAGAGAATTTTACCTAGAAGAGCTCTCAGCTGGTGCTGAGTTTTATCCCCTGAACCCTGAAGCAAGCAGAATGCTCAGAAAACAAATCCCATTCAGAGAAACCAGCTTACTGTGCAAATTAATATAAACGTCTGGGCGCAGTGGAAATAAAGGGGACGCTTTTACACAGCTTCCAAATGGAGATCTGCAGTGGTAGCAGGAGCAGATTCTGGTCTGCTGTCCAAAACAGCACCAGAAACCCACAGCTCTGGCAGAGAACACCAGGTCTCTCAGCCCATGTCTTACTTAACATGAGACTGTGGGGTCTGAGCACATTTTGATCAACGACGGAAATGAAACAGAGGAGAAAGAGTCCCAAACGCACAAGAGGAACCTCGAGCCAGCCTTACTTCTAGCTACCAAAGTGCCCTCCCACCCCTTTCCTTCACTCACCATTTGTCACTGCCAAAGATGTAACCCCATGAACCCCTCTGTTTTCCCCATCTGAAGCCAATTATTTCTCAATGCTGTTTGGAAGATTTTGTAACCTTTTGCATTGAGCTAACAACTGGTGCGTTCTCCAGAGAGAGCTCAAAGTTCAGCTGTTTACAAACAGGCAGCAAGAGAGCCAGAAAGCCAGTTCTCCCCACATGTTGCACAGATATAGGAATGTGAAGGATCAAGTACTTTCAGCCTCTCCTTCTATTTCCCTTTGGATCCTGCTTATTTGGAAAGGGTGGTGCATCTTACCACTCGCCTGTCACACAAAGAAAACAGCAGAACCACTTGGGTAATAGTACAGTAATTACTGGGCCCTCCTCCTCTCCCAACTAGTCTGAATTCCAGAGACTCATTAGCGGTTCCTTGAAGGGTCTGTGGTTTACATTTGTTTTTAAACATTACAGTTCAGATGGCTTCCAAACAGAAAGAAGAAGAAAAAAAGGAAAAGAAAAACAAGGACAAAAGTGGCAGAGAGAGAGAGAGAAACAGGCCAAATTTTCCTTGCAGGGAAAATCCTAAAGGGTTATGACTGGGGGCTTATCCAGCAGCAGAGGAGGAAAAATAAGCAATATGAAACGTGTGTCTGGAAGTAGGAAGGCAGAGGCATGGTTTACGTTACTGCTGTCACGTAGCACAGAGGGCTCTTAGCCTGTATCAAACATGACAGATCTATAGAAAGGCCTTTGCTGGAGGCCAAGTGTACAATGGGTTAGTACACTAGCCATTCACCTTAGAAAGCAGAGGCTTAAATCTAAGCAAGTGGGACGGGGGGGAAAAAATGATAAAACAATTGATTTTAGTCTGCAACACAAACCCACCACAACTGAGAGTCTGCTCAGGACAGTCGCAGAACTGGAATAGCCAGGGGAGCTGCTAGTCAAAACTGAGGTGTGCTAAGAGTGCCAAGGAAGGGCAGCGCCTGCCCATGCCCTTACTTGACACAAACTAGTACAATCGTTCCTCCCACACCATCAATTTCATAAGCTTCACACTTCACCCATCATTTAAATTGCTTCTTTCAAGAGATCAGATGTAGGTGCTTCAACTTCCTGGATTTTCCAGGTCCCTACAGCCAGCCTGGCATTCTGATTAGGAGTAAATGGCACATTTCAAAACCCAAGCTGGATTCATTCAATTTCTGAGTTCTGGACAGCGCTGTGCAAATAAGGACCCAGGTGTAATGGAAAGCAGCTAGAGAATGTGTTCCCAATATTGTGATGAGGCATCTGGCACTGAGATTGGCAGAAAACCTGTGTTTCCTGAAGTGGCTATTTATTGGGCTTTCATAGACCTGGACACACACTCAAACATGGTACATCTCATTCTGTCAGCTGTCCTTGAAAACAGCTGTTCTAATTACTCCTCAGTCTACTACAGAGCCGAGACCCAAGCAGCAGTAACTACAGAACATCAGAGACCCCACTTGTTATTCGCAGATTTATTTTTAATACAGCTTGTCCTTTCAGCAGGCAAGTCACAATCCCTGTGCCTCAGTTTCTCCCATCTGCAAGACAGGAGTAATAATAATGACCTCTCTCAAGGCGCTTCATTCATTTACGATTCTCAGATGGGATGTGCTAGAGAAGGGTAGAGGATTCTTAAGAGCTTTATAGAAGTTCCCGACTCAGCGGTCTCAATATCAATTTCAGACTCTTGATATTTCAGGGAGTTCAATGCCTTCCCACAATCCTGTCTCACATTAGTTAAATATGAGGTGGTTTGGGCAGGACTGGGGCATCTTTACTGCTGCTGGGAAACCTGGCTCCACTAAGTGGACAAACTAGACTGCAGGCTATCTTGACTATTTGGGTACCCAATCAATTCTGTTTTATAATCTGGAGGGGAGGGCTTCAGATTTTTCAACCTTGGCTGACAAGGCAAAGCTCTTCTCCCATGAAATTGAAGCACAGTTTACCAGCTTGTGCACATGTGGGCAAAGTCTGAATTCTCTAGAGCTGGGAACTATTTTCTCCTGCCAGTGAATGAACTATTGGCCTCACTGGTTCTGACCTCTCCTGTTATGGACACAAGACTTGCTTGTGGGCTGTTGTGAAGATCATGCGGTTGGTCAACTACATCCATGCCAGCAAAAGCTGCAGTAACAATGCAATATCGCGGGTGGATTTCCCCTATTTCTATAATCCCTTTAATCTTAAAGCATGTTGCAGATTTAAACTAATATATAAATCATATACAGGGATTATTTCATCTCCTGCCAAAATGCAGCTACTATTTAACAATGCACGGCAACATGACAATAGTTTAGGAACGGAAGTGGAGAAGATCTTATCCATTTGAAGCCAGAACAGTAATTCAGTAGAGTACAAAGGAGCTACCACACTTAGAATTAATCCACGACACCACAGCTGAACACCTACTCTTGAGAAAGTGATCACTAGTCAGAACCTTCGTTTTAAGCCTCACTGGGAGGGCAGCCCCTTCAGGAGTATAGCACCTCTTTTCACCATGCTGGGGTGGACTTGGCAGATTCCCTGCCAAGCAACCAACACTACCTTCCTACAGCTCCTACGCATTCCAGGGGCGTTTACCATTCCAGTATTGGACCAAACTCACCCTGCTTATCTTGTGTGACTTGATGGGGACAGATCATAGCACACAATGTTTGCGTTAATGGCTGCAGACAAGAAGTCTGAGAAAACATCTTAAAGAAAACATTAAAATGGAGTCAGAGATAAGTGTGTGACAACAGACAACTCCTTGCTTGGGAGAATCAGGTAGTCCCCCGGAGCCCGCCATGCTGCATCCCTGACCCCTCTTGTTGAGTTGTGAGGTCTCAAATGGCTGCCACTGTGGGATCGGAGGTGAAGAGGATGCCGGTCTTCAGGCAGAATCAAAGATCAACATGACTAGGAAGTGCTGCATTAGAACTACGTGTGCTAACAACAGACTCCCCAAAACTTCATCTCAGGCTTCAGAAAGCAGCAACAGCAAAAGCCTAGAAAGGTTTGCTTGCAAGAGGACACTGAAGCTATTTAGTTAGAAGGATTTTGACAAGAGAAATAAAAACAGCTAGCGCTGTGTAAACATGTGGCTAGGCAATGCCAGGGAGTGGGCGTAACTAAGCTTACTTTCATCCTAAACAGTGGTACAGCGACTGCACACTTATGAAGTATATCTAGTTCAAAGGTTATTTCATTTTGTTTCATTATTGCAACAACAGCGGAATAAAATAATAGTGATACGCCTTCCACAGCACTTTCCATCCCAAGAGCTCAAAGCCCTTTAGAAGCATTTGTGTTAAACACTGTCCCATTTTACAGATATGGAAACTGACGAACATAGTACTTACGTGACTTACCCAAAAATACGTAGTGAATCAGTGGCAGAACTAGCACTGAACCCACGTTTCCTGACTTCTAGTCCTGTGCCCTAACCACAAGATCATCATCTCTCTTGCTCTCTTTCCCGCTATGCAAACATACATTACTGAAATAGCACCAGCATTATGACTAACCCATGGCTTAGTCCTCAACAATAAGTTTAGCCTCACCTGCCCTCCCACCCTCCAACACACCTACTTCTCCATGCAGAGGATGAAAGCACAGAAGAAGAGTGTATCTTGTTAAAGGGAAGGGTGTTTAAACTGTATACATTCCACAAATAAATTATTCATTCATGGAGACCGAACCAGTTTAAGCCAGATACCAGAATCTGGGCCCTATGGAAAGTCGACCACATTATGCAGCCTTCATGCTTGGTCAAGGTCCAGCAGTGCGCCATAGCCAACTTACAAAGGACATCAAAGATGTGACACAGACCGCTGGTTCTCAGTCCCAAAAGGCTCTAGCCAAAACATTCAACCTGAGGTGCCTAAAGTTAGGCACCTAAATAAATGTTCTTATTCTCAGAAATGCCGAGTAGCCAGAATTACCAATCAAATCAATAAGAGCTGCAGGTTCTCATCAGCTGAAAGTCAGGCCAGTTACTTAGGTTCCCTATGGCTGTAGTCTATTAAAGCAAGTTGGAAAGATTTGGCATCCAGGGCATTTATGGCAATTTGCACAGCTTTACCCAACTGGCACTGTAGGATGAATCTGCATTAAAAAAAAATAAGGTATTACTTTCTAGGCATCACCTTAACCTTAATCAGTAACCTGTGAGAGCCCTGAACACAGGCAGTGCCTTGCTAGTTTAAAATAACCTAACCCGTACAGCTGAGCCACCTGCTGCAAACCAAATGGACGTCTTTCTGCATTATTACTGTGCTTGTTTTCTTTCCAAGCAAGACTAATGCCTTGAGCTCATGGCAGGTTCTGCCTCCCTTCTGAAACAATATGGAGATCTAAAGATTTGATTTACTCAGTTCACTTTCCTGCAGTGTGAATAGGAGATTTAATCCCATTGGCTACAATGTAGGGTTTTGTTGCTTTAAAGAGGAATTTCTCAGAAATGAACAGTCAGAATAGAAGATGGTTGGAACCATAACTTTCCGACTGCCATGGCAGGCTAGAGGGAATGCTCCAAGCTGCCTGCTATGAAGCAGTTCAGGGTGGTGTTTGCTTTGATTTTTAAGTTTCTCTTTTCCTCTTCTCTCCCCTTTCATCCCCCACCTTTTTTCATTTCTTCTTTACTGTGTTTAGGTACAGCTGTGTGAATGCCAAGTCATAATAAGAAGTTTTACTCCGTATTGCAAAGGCAGGAAATGTGGACATTCTGATTTTCTCCTGTAATGAGCTCCAAAGTTTTGCCCCTGTTGCCAGAAGAGCACTGGCTCCTGCTCTCATGTTCCTGTTCCCAGTGAACGTACTACTGAGGGAGGTCAGCTGCAAAGAGATACACAGAGATGGAGAAACTGTGACATGAAGAGGTTGATTTGCCCAAGATTAAACAGTCCATTGGTGGCTATGCTTGCTATAGAATCCAGGAACCCAATTTCCAGTTGTCTTCTCTAACCCCCAGCAACATTCTATCCTTGGAAAGTAAACTGCCAGTTAAAGTGGGGACTTCAAGCCAGATGGGGACTGCATCTCCAGTATCATACAGAGATCACCAGCAGCCAAACTGGTTTCTTCTTATCATCTGAAATGCTGTAAAGTAACGGAGTGAGAATAACATCAGCTACTTTCCTTTGTAAACAAGAACAGAGTAATGGAACTGTATCTTTCATAGAGAGGTGTCTGTTTTAATAATTATCATTTGCCCTGATCCTCGGTATCACCTTTCATCTGTTACTGTAGGTCTTCTGCAGCTTCTTTGAAAAACAAGCTTACTAAATGAATTAATCTTTATAACTCCTTTGTGATGTCAGTAAGTATCATCGCCCTTGCTTTATAGATAAGGAAGTTGAGGCCCAGAGAAGTTAGGTGATTTGTTCAAGGTCACAAAGTGAATCAGTGGTAGAGCTAGGAATAGAATCCAGTCCTTCCCATGTGCTAATCCTGGAAAAATCCTGGCCCCACTGAAGCCAATGGGAGATTTACCACTGGTTTCGGTGGGAGTAAGATCAAGTCCAAGGTTAGTTCTGAGCAAACAATTTATATAATTGGTGGAATTGAAGACTGACAGACGGTTTTTTTGGGGGGGGCGGGGGGGATGGAGGCAGGGAGGAGAATAAGTGGAAGAGGGAATTCTGCAAAGTTTTTGGTTCCGCAATTATAGCTCCAGAAACTCACAGCGTTTCAGGATTTGGCATCTCACTTAGTAGAGTGGAAAGGTATTTACTCCCTTGTTGGCAGCCAGATACTGCACCGCTGACTGCCGTTCAAACTTTCTCCCTGTAGAGTGTTCAAACCAAGATAAACAAGCAACATTCCTTGCAACTTTTAAACATCAGGCTCCTTCACCCACAATGGTGTTAGATAGCCTGACCAACAGAACACCCACTGCTGAGGAAAGAAAGTCAAGCCAGGATCCTGGTCAAACTATATAGATTGAACCCTACATTAAGCCATACAGTGTTACACCCATGCCACAGCAGCAATTCTACACTTCACACCAAAACTGTGGAGGCCTAGCTCATATCATACTAGCAACTCACTCCCCAGCCCAGAGCAGGGCACAAAAACATTTTTGACAGACTGTTTGCTGTGGGATCTTCCAGGCAGAAAGACACCATCCGGAGGGACAACACGAAGTGTTTTACCTCTAAAGCAACGATCAGAGAGCACAGACTGTTTTGCCTCTCCTCACACTTTCCATTTGTTGGACTGGAAATCAAACTGAGACATACAGACATAGAATCCTGTAACAGTGCGTGAGGTGGAAGAAAAGCCACTAGTGGATCAGTTCGCTTTAGGCATGGAGATCAATTCTGGAGAGAAATATTTAACCCTGGTTTGTGCAATGGCCATTTATTACCTTTATTATATTACCTTTATTATATTCACGACTTTGCCTTCATTCTGCCTTTATTATATTCAGCAGTAATGCAAGGAACCTACAGGCCTGTATCCTATAAGGCATTAGCTTCCGCAGTTATCATCAGGCTTGAGGCCTATGAACTCTGGCACAGGTAAATGGCCCAATGGAAAACCCCAAGTATTGACTGGTAAGCTGAAAGAGAGTGTTTAAGGGGAAATCCCACACAAGAATGTCATTAGCGATGAATTGATGTACATGATAACTGGTACATAAGCTACCGCGCATACTGAACCATAAGGGTGCCATGGCAACGAATTGACGTATATGATAACAAATTGAGATCACTGATACACTAACCTATAGGAGAAGGACACCAAACATTAGCAAGGTAAGGAAATACAAATAAGGAAGAGAGGAGAAACCCCAACTGAATAAGCATCAGACATAGTGGTGTCAGCGTAACATATTAAAAAAGTTGCATCCCAGCCTATGAGCAGTAGGCAAAAGAGATGTAGCCCGTGGGAGATGCCAGAATGATGGCCACTGGTGATGTGGGGCAAGGTAATGAGGAAGATGATGACTAACATTTCAGGTTGGTCTGCAAGGGATGGTGTAAGTATATGGATGTTCAGAGGTACATTCTGTAGTATCTCTATCTACCTTACTGGGCTGGAGTGTTTGTGACTGTGCTAAATGTTAATAAAATTATTGGTAAATATAGAAGAGTTCACTATAGTGTGAGTGTTGCAACTGTGCACATCAGGGTTCCCAACTACATAATAATTTGAATAATACTGGGCCTGATCTTGGGACAAGTGATAACTGGGAACTCTTAAAAAGAAAAGGAGTACCTGTGGCACCTTAGAGACTAACAAATTTATTTGAGCATAAGCTTTCGTGACCTACAGCTCACTTCACTGAATGCATCTGATGAAGTGAGCTGTAGCTCACAGAGGCTTATGCTCAAATAAATTTGTTAGTCTCTAAGGTGCCACAAGTACTCCTTTTCTTTTTGCGAATACAGACTAACAAGGCTGCTACTCTGAAACCTGGGAACTCTTAGTAATCTATAGATTTATTAATTACATTGATCAGGCTACATCATTTCAGGTCATAAGGCCACAACTCTGCTTCACTGCACCTGGCAGCACTCTTCCTACTGGACCTGGCCTCTCTTGCCACCTTGCCTTTTTCCCCCTGCCCCTAAGAACCCATCTGATTCTGACTCTTCCCTCCCCATAAACTCTGTAGCCTTGTTTTTTAAAAGAACAAACCTGTGGATTGCATCCACATTCAAAATATACTGTTTTGCTTGGCAGTATAGTATTTAAACCCAGCATGCAAAGAGAGAGCCAAGATCTCTCCCAAGTAATTGTTCTAAATGTACTGAAGGCTGAACCCAGAGCATCCACTGTGCAACCCAAAGCAGGAAGTGCAGCAGTGAATTGATTGTCTTATTTATGAAGCATTTTCTGTATCTCTGTTTGCTTTATGTCACCACTAAAGGCAGAAATTAACTGCAACATGAAGGACTCCCATAAAATAGTGTCAACTAATAGAATTTAAACAAGCCAGGAAATTTCAGTTGAACGATGGCATAAGAACCTTAACTCAGTCGGGGGTCCAAACACACACCAAACACAAGGTTCTGCATGTGTCTAACAGGCTGCATGCTTCTAAGCAGCCTATGATAATAATAGGCACAATGGGTTAAATAACTGATGATGGGAAAACCTAAACTCAGTTTTGTTCATACTATACACGCTACAACATTAACGCAGTTGGACACCTTTCAGGGTTTGTCTACATGGGGAGTTAATCTAGAAAAACTATTCTGGAATAACTATTCCCAATTAGCTTCCTGAATGGATGCTCTGATGCTCTTATTCCAGACTCAAGTGAGTTGTTCCTGTTTAGCTTAAGGTTGCTGACACAAACATTTGGCTTGCCGCATGCTAGGGTGTAAATCTACCCCACATTAACCTGTTGTGCACTAAGTGTCTGTGTGAACCCTACTAAGCACACTAACTGTTTCCTACTGTGCTTTGATATACCCTGCTTTGACATGGGAGTAGATCAAAGCGCATTAAGGAACGGTTAGTGCACATCAGCAGAGGCTGTACAGACTCCTATAGCACAGCAAGCTAGTGCAGTGTAGTTTACACCCCAGCCTGCCGTGAACTAAATGTTTATGTAGACAAGCCAACCTGCTTTGAAAAGTGGATTATCCTAATTCAGAATAAGGCACTCTCATTCTGGAATAAGGAGCATCCATGCAGACACTTAATCAGGAATAGTTATTCCGCTTTAAATTCACACCCTCCCTTAATCCAAATTACATTCTCAGAGTAGGCAAACTCTTAAAAACAGCACCCTACATCACTCTCCAGTAACACTGCAAGATCATCCATTTGTAGACACAAGAAGTTTTTGATCACACAAAAGAGCAGGCTTGCAAATATTATGGATACAATTGGAGTGGTAGCTTTGAAAATGTTGCCTTATATAAATATAACTTTATCAACAGTATTTTCAGCTCCTGACAATAAACTGCCTTTTCATAGTTGATGGAATTACAAGAGGAATGCAGTAGAAAGGGAGTAAGGATCATCTACACTAGGCTCTAAAGTCAAATAGATCTCCGCGGCATTTGTTCTCCCTTCCTCCCCTCCCGCCCATATACCCAATGGGTGGGAGTCTAAATCCCCTAGCCAGATTATATGTCACTACATTACAACAAATGTGTGGTCAAACAGATCTATATTTATCTTACCAGGTACAAAAGTCACAGTCAGCTGTATAAACTTAAAGCATTCATGTCTCCTAAACAGACATGGATCAATCAAAATTCACAATATCACCATACACCACCAGCCCTGGAAACCAGAAATATGACATGAGTATTACACAGGGGTGCTATGATAATGGAAGCACTCACAAGGTGGCTTGCTGGAGCTACAAGAAACCTTAAAAGGGAGCGTATGTTGCATTACACAGGGGAAGACAATTTTGAATACAGAATGCAGCATCACGTGCATGATTTGGGACACACATTCTCAGCTTACTTTCTGGGAGAACATGAAAAACGAAGAAAAGCAACAACTAATTTTCCCCTTTGTGGAAGATGGCTGGCCAAGGACTTGGGGGTTATTAGCCAGCTTTAATGTTATCCCACATATAGCAGGATGAGAGGGAACACCGTATTTTTGTCCTTGGCCAACTGTGCAAAGTCATTTGGCTTTTTAAAAGCGGTGAAGCAGAGCCCAGGTGGAGAGTACACCCACAAACTGATCTGATACAAAGCCAGAGTGTCAGCTAGCTCCGGATTTGAATAAAGCAGTGTCAGGATATGCAGATACTTAACATCCCTCCTCCTTAGCTATTGGGAGCAAGGGCTGAGACCGGATAAACGTGTTTTACTTGTGATCCTAAATTAGCTCCCTAAAGAAGGCTGTTTGTTTCCCTAGCATTAGTAATATTGACAGTAAAGAACTTCATGCGCACTCTCTCTTTCTTTCTTTGGCTTTTCTCCAGTGTAACACAACTTGGACAGTGCTGGTCAGGATGTCTTCTGAAGGCTTTCTGAACGAAATACAGACCATTGGTGAGAAGTTCCTGCTTAAGCTCCAGAAGCTGCCCAAGGCTGAACCTGTGGAGATAGTGTCATTTTGTATTATCCTCTTCTTTATCGGTAAGTACATGGAAGAGTGCTAGGATCCAATGTGCTTGTTGTTGCGTGAACCTCTCAGATCTCGTAGGCTGATAGGCTGTGCTGATGATTTTGATGAAAGCAGGTGTGTTCTGCCGCTGTTCTAAAGAATGTGATTCTCTAGCTTATTTTCTCCCACAAATCCATTCTGATTGAAGTGAATTTTAGCAGTCAGGATAGGACCAGACTGATGGCCCTGAAGAATTCATTCCTGTTTATGTACAGAACATATAGCATGGGGAGCAGCAGTGCAAGCTTTCCCCATACCAACGCCCCTGAACATTGATCCGGAGGGAAGTACTCTTGCTATCACTGTGAGTAAATCCCAGAGTCACATCATATGTAAATGTTTTGAGGAGTAGAAAGAGAGCGGTTGTGAAGAATGGTATTAGTGTATCTTGCCACCAGACAAGACACTCAACTCTGGGATTGCCCCTCATTACTGCTGCTTCCTAGAAAGTGGCACACTGTAGTATGGACACATTTCTTTTCCTGGTGTGAACAGAAAGAGTGCCTCTCCCTGGAAGAGGTTAGCTCATGGAGTCACCTGTCATGGAGTAACTGGTGTTGGAGGAGGGGGAATAAACAGCTGTCTGGTCAGATAGAGAGAGTTTTTTTTTTAAAAACAGTGGAAAAGTAGGAAGAAGAAAGGCAGGCACCCTTGAGTGAAAGGGAGAGGGGGGAGTTTGCTCCCAGTTTGAATGCCATGGGGGAAGGGCGTGTGTCCACCACAAAGGGATCACTCCCTCAGCTGGAATTTGGAAGCAGGTATATCAACTTCTCATAGACACAACTGGTTTCCCCACTGGGTCTGGTTACCTGGCAGCCTGTCAATGGATTACACTTAAAGGAACAAACACAATGGGTGTTATGTTATCCAGAGAAAGGTAATAATCCCATCACCATCTTGACCATCATTCCTAACAGGATCTTGGCAGTTCAGTTCTTTGTTTTTAAAGGAACCCTATGTTTGACACTATATATAGTTTGGACAGATAGTTGCTGGGTGGTGTTGGTGGCCTGTGAAATACAGGGGGTGAGACGAGATGATCTGAGAGTCCCTTCTAGCCTTAAATTCTATGACTAGCAAAAATATAAGCGCCTACTAGTTTACCTTAGTTTGCCTAGTTTGGAAGGAATAAAAAACCCTAAGTTCTGAATACCTGTTGTCATTAAAGTCAGTTTTCTTAAGAGATGGAATGATAATACTGACTTCACAGACAAATCCCAGCTCTGGTAACTGTTTCCTGCATACCTTAAGATTCCCCCTGTAATTTCATTTGAAAGAAATACTGTTCCTCACTTTCCACCCTTTAAAGCCACACAGCACTACACAACTGATGCATTTCACTCCAGAGGAGGCTGTACTAAGAGGGGTGGAGGGATTCCCATTTGGCCTGATACTCCAGGCCTTATGAGTATATAACTTCCAGTAATGGCAGTGGGAATTTTTCATGTGCAATTATTGCATCAGTCTATTTTGAGATCCTTTGGAATTAAATGTGCTGTATAATGTAATTATAAATGTTATTCTATAGCTTTAAGGTTATTCGCTCATGTATTGATAAGCCAATGTTGTTGGGTTTTTTGCCATAAAGTACTATCTCCACCTGCCCAGAAATAAATCCAACATTTACAGCAGAGCTTCCAGGAAATTTTGCCTCTTCAAGGCACCGCAAAGTCAGTGTGTTTTTATTCCTGTAAGATCTTTTCAGAAGCCAATACTCTCCATTTCTCTCTCCAGTTACTGTGCTGTCACTGACGACCATAGCCTGCAGCTGTTGCTGTTATCGCTGCTGCTGCAACGGAGGCCCTGATCAGAGAGGCAGGAAGATCCAGATCCAGCCAACTGCTCATGTGTGAAATGCATCAGGAGAAGAAAGTGAAAGAGGACACAGGCAGCCACTGTGGCTGAATCGCCTGGGAATGACACTCTCTACACTAACTCTCTGAACAGGCTGGTGGGAGTGAATGAGAATATGCTGCAGAGGAGGAAAGTAGATCATAAGATGGATTAGGCGGTTCTGCAATGATCGCTGCCTGGGTCTGTGATGTGGCGACATAGGTAACACTATTCTGACATCCTCGTCTCCTTGCCATAGACGGACACAAACACAGACTTTTTCCCAAGGCGAACATTGCAGCTGGGCAAGCAGCAAATTCCAACAGGCTCCCTCTTTGCGAGCAAAGAGCAGTAAACCATGACAAAGACCACATGCAGACTGCCCCAGGGTTAGGAAGTTACCTGCTCTCTTGATAACTGACCTAATCCAGAGAGGTGGTGCTGGGCACCAGCAACTCTTACTGTCATCACTGGAGATGTCCATTACCAGCACCCCTCAGGATCAAGCCCAAAGTAAGTATGGCTTTTCGTTCCCTGTCCTACTGTCTTTAAAACCATGAGTAGTAGAGTACGTGAAATTTAACAGACATCCACTCAGAGCACAGCATGACATGGACTTTCAGCTGGTGCGTGAGCTCAGAGACTGGAAATACAGTTGGCATCAACTGCTCCCTGCTTTTATTTTCTCAGTGTTACAAAGACAAGAAAACTGCCAAAGAGGAAAACAATTAGACTATGTGCAATATCCATTGTATACTAAAGAATGAAGGCAAGAGGAGAAAACCCTAATACAAATTGTTTTGTTTGCTTGCCCTGCCGGTAATCATTTAAAAAAAAAAAAAAAAAAAAACACCTCTTTTTATTTAGATCCTTCTCTTCCGTGAAAAAGTGTTGCTTTTTCTGCATATTGCAGGGTGAGTGTTCAGTACAGTGCATGGGGCACTGAAGCAGATGTATAAATCCCCATTATTATTCATGGGAGTGGCATGCCTAGCTCCCCGCACTAAAAAAGGCCTGTGTGTAGTTTATATTAATGGCAGCAAATGTTTAAGGTATATTTATACACACATGAATTTCAGAGAGCGAATATACAGTGAGGGCAGTGTTAATTCAGGATATACATGAAGCAGCTGAGAGATGGCATCATGACAAGTGGTGGAGCAAACTGGAGCCGAGCAAACTGTACCGCTAAAGTTAACAAGTGCAAATAAATACCTTTTCAACACTGCAGCCACTGTGTACATTTGGTTTATAGTCCAGTGACCTTCAAATGGAAGTTACACGTGTAGAAGGGCCCAATTCTGCAGCCTAACATTTGTAATTAAGGGTAGGAAAGGAGTAGAAAAACTACTCCCCTTTCTCAGTAATCCGTTAGTTAAAAGGGGTTTAATTTTTAAAACTGAAAGCAATTATGCCACAATATGAACTAATCACCTTTAAGAGAAATTAAAACAAGCCCATTTGGAGTTAAGAGTGTAAATAAAGCATCTTCTACTCGCATTTTGCATTTTTACTACTATGATTGAAACAGCCAAATGGACTACACATCCACAGTGCCAGAGTTCAGCTAAGGCGGTCTCAGTTACAAAGCTTTGAATATGGTGCTTTTTTAACACTTGCTGACACTTCTGCAGAAAGGGGCAATGAAAAGAGGAAAAAATATTTAAAAGAATCCCTTAGCTAAATTACTAATATCGCCCTAGATTATTAACAACATCCTCTGTGTGTATATTTGTGTACATGTACACACAAAATCAACTAGTTTACTTTTCATCGCTTGTGTTGTTTAGCTTTTTGTTGTTCTTCACTCAATTAGATTTGTCCATTTTGCATCCGACTTCATTCTCATACTTTGGAACAATTCTGGAAGCTGCCAACCATGCAGAGGAATGTTTAGATTAAGAAAAAACACCACCACAGCATTTCACTTGTGCAAAAATAAAGTGCACATATTAATAGACAATGGGGATGGCTTGGTTTTTAAGAGAATTAAAAATGTGGGACCTAACTTGACAGAGGGCATTAAAAGTTAAAGAATAATAATAATGCTCCACTGCTATAAGCTAGCCACACACACAAAGAATAAAAGTTACATTTAGACTGAAGAAGTGCCCAGCCTTTCCATTTGGCTGCCACAATGTACATGGTAGAAGCAAAAGTTTGCATCTCCTAACAAAGGAATTGGGACAACTAAGCCCTGGTGTAGTATCAGTTTAATATAATAAACTTTCATACATCTGGTGCATCTTCCCACAGAGGATCTCCAAGTGTTTTACAGACGTTGGAGAGACAAGGCGGGTGAGGCAATATTTTTTACTGGACCAAATTTTGTTGGTGAAAGAGACAAGCTTTCAAGCTTCACAGAGCTCTTCCTTAGGAAAAGGTAACCAGAATGTTACAACCAAATACAAGGTGGAACAGGTTGTTAAGCATAAGGGATTAACACAAGTTGCAAGAAACCACTTAAAATGAAGTGACCAATTGCAATCTTTACAGTCATGGGACGAAGAAAGGTTACCAGTGTTTCTGATGAGATCATGGTTTTTAGTGTCTAGCAGAGTTATGAATTTAAGTTCCCAAGGTCATCTACTGAAGGTGTTGTACAGGTTTCCTTGGAGGACCAGGGCTGATACGTCAGATATGGAGTGAACATTGTGAAAAGAGTTTGCCCACAGATAATAGGGTATTTTTATCCAATAGAAGATATTACCTCACCCACCTTGTCTGTCTCATATCCTGGGACCAACATGGCTACAACAACATTCCAGACATTAGGGAAGTAACCCTCACATTAGGTACCTCAGTGTGGTTATCCCTGAGGCACAGAGATGTTAATTGACTGCCCAACGGGAAACTTGATACATCTTCACTTATAAGGATAAGCTTGAGGATCTTTTTGTTTCTCATTAGCTAGAAACCTAGACCTAGGTACATGTGACCAATGAAACAGAACCTATTTCTTCCCTCCACCAGCCAGGCACTGGCTGCTATGGAAATGAATAGGATCCTAGCGAGAAGCGTTTCACCATCATGGAGCTGCCTGTGCTAATGCAGTCATGGTGGCTGTCACAAGGAGGACACTGCAGTGAGGAAACTCACCTGGAGTGACAGTGAGTACTGGGGGACTGCTACAAGCAAGCCCATATTTACCAGCCCTTATCTACACGGGCACAGCAACAAGAGTAATGGCCAATAGGCTTAAAATACTGATCAAGAGCAGCAAGAGGAAGGCCCCCGCGTTATCTCCATCACCACATGTTCCCGAATTAGCAACAACTGGGAATAAAAAAAAAAAAGGAAGGGACAGAAAGAGAGCAACAGGGAATGTAAACACTCGCTAAAGACAGCCTAAAACTGAGATCATCTTTCAGAGCAGGGGAATGGGGTCCTACCAGCAGGTGGCCTGGACACCCCGCCCCCATGAGGAGACAGCTACTATAGGCTCAGTTCTGCAAAGTGCTGAGTGTGCTAGTTGCTCTTTAAAGCACCTGAGCAGTCCTGTCAAAGTTAGTGGGATTACTCACATGCTTGAAATTCAGCAGCTGCTTAAGTACATGGCTAGATGGGGTCTAAGTCCCAGGGCACAAAGAATTTCAAGTGACGCCGCAAATCCTAGTTCAACTCACTGAATTTCTACAGTTTGATTGGCTAATAAACACTGGACCAACTCCACCTGCACACCACACATACATATTTCTAGTCTCTTGGCTTAAAATAATCAACATAAAGTGGACGGGAGCCACAGGCAGATTTACCAGGCGCGGTATTGGATCTGGGGTAACTCCTTGCTCAGATACGAGGAGGGGATTTTTTATTTTTTTTTTTAAAGTCCAGCAAGCACAAGCAGAGAATAACACTCTTCAAATGCAGATGCTTTTGTAAAAGTGCAACAGATGGAGTTAGCATGGAAGCAAGAAGTGCAAGATACAAGCGACAATTGCTTTAGTCTTCTACGATGCAGCTGTCAGTTTTCTGGTTATGCAATTTTCATTTTGGTAAAGTGGGGTGTGCTCACATATATCTTACATAAAAGCTTCTACTCACCAGAATTAACCCTCCCGCTTTCGAGTGCTAAACTGACCTCAGTTAATGCTACTTTTGATCAGCCTGTAGGATCTGACGGTGAGCAACAAGTTCACCTTTCCCCCCCCCCCCCCCCCCCCCCCCACACACATACCTCGAGCCCTCTACTTGTGTAATCTTCCCGCTCCACTTTAAGAACGCCTCAAAGAGTCTATTTGATTATAGCTACCCCACAGTGCAATTGCTCTGTAAGGGACTACTCTGCCTGTACTGTTACAAATTGATGAAGATACTGTTATGGAAGCATGGCCTTGTTTAACACGCTTCTAAAAAGAGGGGAGTACGGCCTGGTGTACACTTAAAAATTAGATTGACTAGGGTTGCGAAGGGGGCAAAAAACACATTCTGTTGTTGTAGGAAGCACCCCCACGCTATGGCGCTACAGTGGCATAGCTGCCATGCTGGAGCTGTGCCACTGTAGAGGCTGCATTGTAGACACGCCCTTTGTTTCTAAACTGAGCTTGGGATACGGACTTCTGTACACAAATCAGAGATTAGAGCTGAATTCCCTCCACCAAGAGTAAGGTTGTGAGCTACCCCCTGGCCCAGCAGCTATAGGAACTAGCAGGTCCTCTCAAGTATCAGTAAGGTTTTTTGTTGGAATGGATGCCTGCAGCAAGAGGCAGGCATGGAAAGGAGGAAAGAAAAGATGTTTGATTCAATCACAGCGTCCTGTGGAGACCATAATGCAAAAAGATCAGTGGGATGAATAACAGACAGGAAGGGTTGCACTGTTTCCTATGACAGTCCCACATCATATAAGACAGACTTGAAGGACATTGAAATGTTCAAAAATATCCTTTGGAGTCAGCACAGCATCGAGTCAGGACATTGCATCATGGTGGGATGACATACATGGCCAAATTCAGACCTCGTGCATGCGTATGTAACTCAACTTCACACCAGGTCTGAACCTGATCCAATCAATTTGGCCCACGGTCAAGACAAACTTTTAAAGGCAGCAACTCTAGGTCTCTACCAAAGTGATGAATGTTTTACTCCTTTGGGGAACAGGTTCATATTGCCAACATACCCCTCCCACCCAGGCTCTCATGCTGGCTGGTGCTTGATGAAATAGATCAAGGAGTAACAGCAGTGAACAGGGGCCACAGCCTTTATTTAATCACAAGTCACACTGCTATCAAGGGCTGGACATATGATACCTACCATTTCCCTCCACTACCTTTCCAGCAGGATTACTCCAATTGAAACACGCACATGCACACACACACACAAATAAGGCTAGGAAGTGGTTGAGTCATGGGCAAACCAAGTCTCTGAACAGTACAATCAAACAAGCCACAGATAAGTCTCACCACCCTTCCAGAAAGTCTGCAGGGGACACACAAAACACTGCCACTGCTGTTAATAATTTACTAAAGTACAAACAGGCAATTCCCACAGAGCCTCCCCGTTCCCATGCACACTGAAGAGGGACCTCTCAGCAGGCCAGGATCTTCTCCAGGACGTGCAGAGAAAGCACCAACAGCAGAAGGCACATACGCTACACCCATAGCAGCTTCAGGTAATAGTGGAACCATCCACAACTACTTCATTTCAGAGGAAAGATGGCTGGTTTGGGGTATCCAGTCAGACTGTATTTCCTCCCTTGGGCTTAGAGGAGACCTATTTTGAGGTTATCAATGCTGTCACTATTTTAGAGGGAGAGGGGACTGTCCCAGAGGGTCTGCATGCAGCCTTCTCAGGGGTGAACTATCCAGACAGGCCCTTTGTCACTACATATCTAACTGCAGAGTTATAAAGGGCCCTGTTAAAATTATTTGCTGTGATTCCAAAACCAAAACATTATGGAAATACTTCTGCACCAGCAGCCAAAGTAACAAACAGCAACTGGAGTGTGTTTCTGAGATTCTAGCGGGCACAGCTTTGTGAGGGTGAAATTAACTTCACAATGTCTAATCCCTTTCCTTTCATGCAGTATTAAGGGCAGAAATGCAAGGGGAGAGGGCTAATACAGGTATAAGTAGACTGAAATAATTTAGTGAGATGTAGTCTCCCACTCCTCCACTCTTTGTATTAGGTCAGCATAGCAGTCACTCTGACGGAAGGAGGAATAATCCATTCATCCTTTCATTTCTCACTGAGGAGTATAAAGCAGGAAAGCATAAAAGCTTCTTGCAAAGAGATGTCAGATGTTATTGAAAGGGTGTAACAGTATGGCTGTGACCAAAGCAATGGGCAAGATGGCACTGAATGAGCAAGTGTGTAGAGCCTAGCGAGACTCCAGATTAAATTATGTCAATAAAAAGAAAACCTCTTTCAGTTGCAGTTTAACATCATTAGTGAGAAAGTGTGTGCATGCGCACATGCATGTGTTATTCTTAAAGAAAGGTTAAGGTTTGGGTCGAAAACAGGGGGAAAAAGCTAAGGGATTCAATGCTAAAACTAACACTGTGCATAACTACCCCTACAGAAGGAGAAATGTTTGCATGGTGTAGCTCGGCTGTTCTAATTCCTTATCTTTTTGTATTAAACGACAAGAGGGTTTAATCCCCCATTTGATAATGTGCCTGCAGAACAGATTGCTTTTGCTATCGGGGTACAAGAGCATACTTCCATGTCTGGTGTACTCCCATGACTTAAGAGCCTAACTTCTTATTTTAAAAGGGCCACATTCTCAACTGGTGTAAACCTGAGTATCTCAACTGACTTCAGTGGCGCTATCCTGAATTACCCCTGCTGAGGATCTGGTTCAAAATGTCTTCTGCTCTGATAGACTTGCTGTGGTCATTGATTTTTATTATATTATTCCTTTTACATCCAGACTGTACAATCCTTACACTGAAGATTCTGACAAAGCTATGATTGTAGCTGCACTAGCAGACACTGCTAAAATATTGGTAAAATAAAAACACTACTGGAAAAATTAATCCCTGAACAGAATTTTAAGGGCAGAATCGTCTCTCTTCTCTGGCACAGACTACTAGACAGTTCTTTGGTGTTCTATATTCTGTTTATGTTCATGGGATTGGTTTCTCTAAAAAGTGACTACACCTTTTGAAAGAACAATGCTAGTAAGTGTTTAAAGAGTATGTGTATGCATATATCTGTTGAGGAAGTAGAGCAGGCAGACAAGCATCACACACTCATCTGGTTTCCCCACTCTAATTCCAGCACGGGCGGGCCAGCATGTCGCCCTCAACACAAGCAGCTTCCCCAGTTCTGGAAAATTTGAAGAGTTGCATTCTGACAGATGATTGGGCTCTTGCCGGACTAGTGGTGATTGGGTCATTCTGCACAGTCTTCATTGCCCTCCTCTTGTTTGCTGCCATCTTTGGCTGCTGCTCAGCTCCAAAGCGTAAATCAAGTTGCATATAAACAGCAAGGACAAGAGTGGGGCATTTCAAGAATACCACAACCAGGCAAGAGTTGTCCCACCCACCTACTGTTTCATCAGGTCAAAGGGAAGCTTCATCTTTTATCCTTCTTGTGTGGTTAACTCTTCACACACAGACTTGAGGCACTCACAATCTGACAGCCCGTACATAAGACTGCGCCTGCAAGGGAGGCCTTCATGCTGTTGTGTACTCAATTACAAATCTTGACACACAATGCAATCTGAATTCAGGACCACATGACCAGCCAAACCTTACAGTCAAAATATTTGCTTGCCTGAACTTTTCCCTGACAAGGAAAATTACTGGGTTAAATCTTTGTAAATGACTACCTGCCATTCTGAAGGTGGAAGAGACCCTCGAGTAATCCCATCAAAGCAGCAGCCCTTCTTTTTTGCCCCACATTCAGATGAGGAAGGAACCAGCCCCAGATCAAAAGCTCATCCCGACCCTTTTATGTGAAAAGCTTTTTCATTAAAAGAAGTTGATTCAATCGTCCTTCTGCTCTGGTTACATAACAACCTAAAAGAACTTTTGTGCAAGACAATGTAAGTGTGTCTCTCTGCTCCTTTTGTTGTAAGTTAGGACCTCACAAGGTCAGGGTTTTTGTTGTTGTTGTTGTTTTGGTTTTTGGAGGTTTGTTTGATTTTTAAGAAAGTGGGTAGAAAAACCTATTAGTTTAAAATGTAAAAAAACTGGATAACAGAAAAACATGATGTTCCTTTGAACAGTCTCTTAATAAGGGTTGCCAGCTAGTAGGAAGTGACAACATGCAGCAGACAAACCCAAGGAGGGGCCCTGCAGTGACACCGGCAGTAAAGATCACAGTAAGATTCTACCCTGGGATGAGATGGAGCATGTGACATTTCAGGGGGTAGTGGGGATGGGTGAAGTTAGGGAAGGGAAGATTTTGAGGGGGTTGGGGAAAAAAAAGTGAGATTTATAACTGGAAGCTACTTTCAGCCTTAAATATAGGAGTGGTCAGCATCCCCCTCCCCCGTTAAGAAAAGGGTGATTTTACTTTTAAATGCCCCCATGGAACAGAAGAAACACTATTTCTTTCTCCAGTAGTCTCAGCTAAAGAAAATCTGTTTTCTCCAGGTAAATTATTACATGGGTCTTTCACATACAAAGTTCGCTAGCACATACCCATTGCTTTACTGCTGCGGTGGAACAGCACCAGAGAGAGTCATCACTGGAAATAACAGCTAGGCTCCTGTCACTATAGGGTGGAAGATGTAAGTCAAGATGAAGGAGCAATTACATGAACTTTAACTAACCCAAGTTCTGGTATTAACACTTACCCTGGAAAGTCCTGCTATAACTACTGATGGCTTGTGCAAAATTAGTTTGGCAGTCTCAGTTCAATTCCCAGTGCACAAGTGTCCATTGCAAACCAGCTGCAACCGAAACCCTTGCTAGTAATCTCAACAGAGAGATCACGGAGTAATCAGAGACGGAAGCTAAGCTATCTTCAACCCACAGCTATTAAAAAGGACTTCTCATTTCAACTGGCAACAGAAGCAACACAGAGGCAGCCAGCTGGCTACTCTAGGTACGACCTAAAGGCATGCAACAGCAGCTGAAGAAGATTGACTTAGCTGCATAAACTGACCAAAATATTAGAACATGGTGCCTCACAGCAGACACCTAGTGGAGTCACCTTAACTGCAACCAATGAAGCATTGTTTCGAGGGCATACCAATTATTCTGACATTTGGGCCAGACGTCAGGGCAACTGGTAAAAATCCTTCAGAATAACCTGTCTAACAGGTCTTGTTCTCTGTCAAAACATGACTGAAGGCAACACCCTCGCCAGGGCTCCCACAATGA
Source organism: Chelonia mydas (assembly GCF_015237465.2). NCBI lineage: Eukaryota > Metazoa > Chordata > Testudines > Cheloniidae > Chelonia > Chelonia mydas. Next base: position 15,335,254 of record NC_051254.2, read on the forward strand.
GAAAATAAATATTCCCATCTCCACACTGAATCCTCACAAAAACACCCTGGATGCAGAGCTGCACAATGAAAATAGATCCAAGGCTATATGTGGGAGGGAGGATATCATTTCCCAGTTTGTAAACATATACTGCTCTCTTATTGGCAAAATTAAGGTCTTGCTGTCTCAAACTAGTGGCACATAGCAATTTGTTACAATTACAGCCTTCTTGGATTTATAGTACACTATTTGTAATGTGTGTAGTGGTTACAAGACTGCATTTAGGTTCCCCAGTTTGGACATGTGTGCGCTATGGGCTTGATCCTGAAAGGTGCTGAGCACCCTAAGCTCCTGTTGAGGACAACAGGAATTAGGGACACTTAGCATCTTGCAGCATGGAGCCCTTCTGAGTCAGAGGCAAACATTAAAACTAACTGCTTCTACACCAAGATGCTGGGCTTTAGATCATGCATTTCTTTACAGGAGAGATGATGTAGCAAAGAAAAAGTCAAAAATAGACAACTGGAGGGTCCAATGTGAGTCAGAAAATAGGAAAAGTTGCACAACGAAAAGCTGCACAACGAAACACTGCCCATCCCCTTTGGTTTCTTTAGCAGAAAAATGCTGATGCTGCATGACAATTCCATGTGGTATCATGGGAGGATGTCATGGTCATACAGTAGCCCCTTCCCATAACCAGATAATCAGTATACAATGCTAGATGCCAGTTTCACACTCTGAGGTCTTGGTTGCAATGAGCAGCACATTGATAGGAGATGGAGAAAGATGAGATGCTCAGCACAGAGGAGAGATTATACCGCATATGGTTACATAAGCCATTGAACCAGCCAGTCTCAAAGACAGTGTGACTCGGACGCAGGGTAGGTGACCTAAATCATCAGTAGAAATAGTCAATGCCTTGTGCAATCTAACACAACAGCCCCTGATTTCTGCAATGCAGAATTCTGCAGCAAACTAGGAATTCTGGGTTAACTTCAAGTACACTTAAAAGTAGAGTGTTTTAAATGTGAAAATACAACTTTTGGCTATTTATTTTAATATTAAAGTCAGTTTATTTTATGCGTCTCTCTGATTTTCAACATGCTGCAAATTTCTGAATTCGCAGCAAACAACCTTGTAGAAGTTGTCATAGGGGACGTTGGAGGTTTTAACAGGAGACAGTTAGTTTTGTATTTTTGGTGCCTGGGAAAGCAGGTGGGCAGATGATGGGGTTTGTGAACGTAACATAAGAAGGGCCATTGATTTGACCCAGTGTGGCCAATCTAGCCCAGTACCCTGTGTTCCAGGAGTAACAACCAATTAAAATGAAAGCAGGCAGTTCACACCTCATAGAACTACTATTTCTGACAGTAGTCCCAAGTCTATAGACAGCACGGCAACTGTTACATTCGGTTCATGTTTTCCACCACAACTTTTTCCAAAGCATCATAGTTACGAATACACTGGCAATAACGGTGCCAAAGAGGGGAAAAGCAGATTAATTCCTCCATCCCTCCCCCTATCAATGCATACAAGAGAGACACTTACCCCAGCTCTTCACAGAAGTTCACTATAGCATCAAAGGCCGTCAGCACAGCTTTATCGGATTCTTTCAAGGTGCCTCTCTTCTCCTGGGAATAATAAAAGACAATACTTAAAGTCGCCTTTGATGTAGCTATGGACAGATGCAGCACCGCTGCAAATCTGACATCGCTGCAACCAGATCTATGCTCCACTTCTCCATCCCATGGTAGTACCGCAGCCAAGAGTGACCACCACCTCCTCCGCCATGCCTCCAGACCTTCTGACAACACTGCAGCCAGGTCCAGCCATCTCTTCCCCAGCACTTCTGTCTCTTCCACTCTAAGCTGCGACACTGCTGCAGCCAGATCCAAGCCCAATGCCTCTATCCCCAGTCCTAGTAGCAGTAATGTGGCCAGCCTCTGGTGAAACTCTATTCTGCCTTGGGACAGTCTGAGGTAACTGCAAACAAGGGGCTGACTCGATCAGTGGTTCTCAACCAGGGGTATGCGTACCCCTGGGGGTATGCAGAGGTCTTCCAGAAAGTACATCAACTCCTCTAGATATTCGCCTAGTTTTACAACAGGCTATATAAAAAGCACTATCGAAGTCATACAAACTAAAATTTCATGCAGATGACTTGTTTATACTGGTCTATATACTACACACTGAACTGTAAGTACAATATGTATATTTCAATTGATTTATTTTATAATTGTACATATCGTAAAAATGAGAAAGTGAGCAATTTTTCAGTGCTTTGACACTTTTGTATATTTATGTCTGATTTTGTAAGCAAGTAGTTTTTAAGTGAGGTGAAACTTGGGGGTAGGCAAGACAAAATCAGACTCCTGAAGGGGTACAATAGTCTGGAAAGGTTGAGAGCCACTGAACTAGACTGTGATGGGGTGTATCTGGCCTTCTCTACCTCTTGCTGCAGCTGTTGGAGCACTGACAGCCCCTTGCTCTAGGAAAACCAACTCAGCCCAGGCTACAAATAAGAGTTAGTCCTCCTGAGGCCCAGAAAGGCCAGGAGGAGATCCTGTCCAATCAGGAGCCAGCAGGCCTGTTAAGAAGGCTTGTCTGCTTCCTCTCCAGGGGAGTACTGGGGGAGACTTGGACAGAGAAGGAGTTCTTCAGTGCAAGCCTTGAACCAGGCTAGGGCCTTGGCTTCAAGCACTACTACTAAGCACTTGCCTGTTTAAAGGCACAGACAGCCAAATTCTGAGTTTAACTGTGTAAAGATGGATGCTGAGTTTGCAGCATAGACTGCCCTGATCCAAACAGGCTGCCACAATTTGTGAACCGAGGCAGGGAGCACCTATAGTGCCATGCATTGCGCAGAAAGCGGTGCTAGCCATGCCTGTGACATAGACAAAGAGCAAACCTAGTGTTAGTAGTGCTGTAGGAAGCTCTTCTGCAGATCCTACCTGGAGTTTAGAGAGCTCCTTCTTGATCAGGAAGGAGACTTGATCCCGGTCATTCCTAGAGTAATAGAGACGGCAACAGGACAGCTTCCCATCTCTCCCAGCCCTTCCAGACTCCTGGTAATATCCAGCCATTGACTTCGCAATATTCCAATGGGCAACAAATCTGCATGGGATAAGAGAATGGTAAGCATCAAGTTGAAGTCTTCTCTTCTCCCATCATTGTAAACACAGAGATGTTCTCTACCGAGGCCAACAATAAAGTAGAAACAGAGCAGTAAGAGCAAGGACCTAGGAGGGAATGGAGCAAGGGATTCTTAACTGAGCATTCTTAAAACAGCTAGAGGCACCAAGGGAAGCTACAACAAAAGCCTAGTGTGTGCATGAACAAGAAGTCAGCGGGACACACCCAATGCGAATGAAGGAGAATAGGGATGGTGTATACACTATAAATGCATAAAGATATATAGCTGTGAAGGGGGAGAAAACAGTATTGATCTCCAGGAGTTTGGGTTCTTTTACTATAATGTTGTGCATGTTACTAATATGCATTATTTACTTTTAGGATTTGCAATATGTTTTATGATAGTATTATTCATAGATTCTAAGGCCAGAAGGGACAACTGTGATCTAGTTTGACCTCCTGTATACACAGGCCACAAAACTTTCCCCAATTAAAATACAGTTAGAAGCTTCTTTGCCTACAAGCTAGGCATATGGAGTTCTGGCTCACAAACTTCAACTGTACCGTCCCAATCATAATATGCCACCATGAATCAAGTATGAAGTGAGACACTGCAGGAATCTAGTCGCTGGTTTTCCTCCTTTAAACAAAAACACTCTGTCATTACAAGGATCAGCCAGGAGGCAGCAGAGCATAAAATTTCTTCCTTGCCTGTGTGTTTATGAGCGCCTCAAATTCGCCATCTCCAGCAACAGTAAATAGCAGCAAACAGGGAGGGGCTGACAACAGCAGAGGAACCCTCCTTTCATTCATTTCCCTCAGGGGCCTCCTCCAGCACTTCCCAGGCATGATCTTATACCTGATGATGTGTGTACAATTCCCATCCCAAGAACTTTGTTACTGCAGGGTTGAGGTTGATCGGCAGTACCACCTACCCTTCTGGAATATCAAATGTGTCTATTCTTAAACCACTGAAAGCCAGGAAATAGTCAGTTCTGCCCAACAAACTTAACTCTGCACCAGGAGCTGGCAAGAGCCACTGGGGTTCTACTGTAAGTATGTTTAGCCCTTACAAGCAACACAGAATGACTAAATGTGCTGTTTTATGTATTTTCTCATTCATCTGTATGCTCTCCCACTGCCCTCCATTGTGTTAGGGACTGGCATATTGACTGGTACAGGGATTCCTTGCTGCAGGTTGCTACAGCTCATAATACTGTACAAGGAGACTCCTCATTTCTGTGCTGAATGATGTGGGTTGTACAAGTACAGGAGCACAACAGTCCATTCTGCCTTTGTAGCAATCTAGTAGCATCCACGACTGTGCGTAGGAAGATGGTACATGTGTGAGCTAACCCATTCATCTCAATGGGGTCCTTCCCCATCTCCCAGTGTCTACCCCAGCCTCTGTTGTGAAATAATAATTTTTCAAGAAACTCTCTCTAAACATAGAATCATAGAAATGTAGGTCTGGAAGGGACTTCAAGAAGTTATCTAGTCCAGCCTGCTGGGTTTTAGAGCAATTTGAATATTAAAATCAGCTCTTCATGGGGCAGACAAGACCTATATCTGAGGAACTCCTTGACCAAGTTACCCCAATTTGCACCACTAACTCTACACCCTGGGTCCTGATGTGGTACAGCAATATTGCGGGGGGGGGGGGAGTGGAGAGAGGGAAGTGTGGGTCAATAGTGCCACCACAGTTACACCAGGATTTCCATTTTAACAGGGGTGACAAGGGTACACAAAGTCTGTCTTTTAAGGGATGTTTTTTAAATGTTTATCATTGTTTGTTAAACTGCGGTAGAAAAATCAAGCTGTTATGAGGGGAATCCCATATGAGGTTTGCTATGACTGTTTTTAAAAGTATCAAATGACTAAAAATTTTCTAGTATCTGACATTTTCTTCAGACCTCTTTTACAGAAACTACAGCCCTCAGAGGTGATATGGATAGCTGTTACTTTTTGCTGTCTCTAGACTTGATAAATTATTGTAGAAAGATGAAATTTGTTTATTTTTCATGACAAACACACATTACTGGTTTGATACTGTCATCTATCTGTGTCAACATCAAACCAGTTCTTAGACTAGAACTCTATTGTGGGTGGTTACACTGATGTCCAGCAGCCTCTTTGATCATGCTGCCATTGTGTAAAGCCATCACTACTTGTTTTTCTTTGATCACACTCAGTCTTCAACTGTTCAGGACTTGAGTGAGCAGCATGATCAGGTTGCTGTATTGTTGTTGCTGACTAGAGACTTTTACCTTCCATTTATTTAATTAATGCTATTATGCATGAGGATTTTAGAGCACTCAGAAAAATCAGCTGTTAAACAGCAAGTCTCATCCTTACAATCGGGATGCTATTCCCCACAATAATGCCCAGACATAACTGCAAGAGAAGGCATTCTTCTTAATTTTCTGGTGACCTGCAAACAGGTATCTTTTGCATGTACCCCCCTATTTAAAAAAAAAACAACCCAAATGTTACGCTGCATAAAAAAGATCTGAAAAGATTTTTTTCTTTTTGTTTGTCCTTTACCACATTTGTCTATTTGATGCCAGTCTCCAACCCTCCAAGGAAACCTCTGGCAAAACAAGGAACTCAAAACCTAATCTTGCAAAAGCACCCGTCAAGCCCCTTTATACCTCAAAAGCAGCAAAGGAGAGTACACTTTCTTTGTCTGTAGCAGGTCCCCTCAAGTCAGACCCCCTAATGATCTGTTTTTAACACTGATATTCCATAACAAGTGAAAGCCCAACCTTTCCGTTCTCTGCAGCTTCTAAACAGAAACACCTCTCACACATTTATGAAGTTTGAATATGAATTCCTCCCTTCCCCATGCCCCCTTGTGGAGATCTGGTTTCTTCAAAGGGAGGGCTAGAGAAGCGTATCAAGTTATCTTGAGACTGCAGTTAGTATACGGGGGAGGGACCCTAAGGAGGACGTTTCCCCCACTATGCCCAAGCTCCTACATACCTGACATTAGCTTTGTCGACTCCCATTCCAAAACTGATGGTAGCAACAATAACAGGGACCTTCTCCTCCATCCACTCGTTCTGAATTGAAGTTCTCTCTGCTACCTTCAGCCCTGGAGAAGGAAAAGGAGAGAAAGCAGGGAAATCAGAGAGAAAGAGGAGACACCCCACAGTTCCCAGCAATCTCGACCCACTCTCCTATATATAAAAATGTGCTCGTCAAAGCCAAGTATATTACCCCCAACTTCAGACTTGCTCGTCATCAAACAAAAGGACTTAATACTCCCCCAACCCTAAGAGGAAAATTCAGTTCCCCCTCAGGCAAAAGCCTGACTAGATAGGCCTGGCAGTATGTCCTGGAGAGCAGTACATTCTGAGTCTGCTGGACTGGCAGAGGGCACTGAGTTTCAGAGCCAAAGGAGTACCTTTCCACCCCACCCCACTCAGATCAAGGGCCTGTCAACTCAAGCACCTGACCAAATCTCAGCAGCCACAGGATCACATGTAGAGAGTTGCTCCCTAAGGTAGCCCTGACCCAGATTATTAGATAATGTGAAATTCTGCAGCCCTGACTGAGGGGCTGTACAATGTAGACACAATGTCCAGTACCTGCATGATAGGCCTTGGCTTTCACTCCTCTGTAGCTCAGCTCAATAGCCAATTGGTCACAGACCTCTCTCATCCTGCAGTACACAATGCCACAGCCAGAGTATACCTACACAGAGAAGAGAAAATCCAGCAAGCCATCCAGGGGAAGATGGAAAAAGCTAACAGCCATTACTGCTGAGGGGACAGGGCTAGAAAAGCTTAAGACTCTTCTCCTCCCTGTGTTGGCTCCCAGCAGCTGCAAACTATCCTTCGAGTTGTAAGTATTCCCAATGGGCTTGATAAACGAACATGGAAGTAAACCAAGCAGGAAGCATGTCTATCTTAGGTACCGCTATGGTCCATCGTTGTAGTATCTGAGCTCCTCACAATCTGTAATGGAGGCAGGGCAGTGCTATTGTCCCCATTTTACACATGGAGAACTGAGGCACAGGGAGGCTAAGTGACTTGCCCAGGGTCACACAGGGAGAATTGAACCCAGTTCTTCTAAATCCTAAGCTAGTGCCCTAACCGCTGCACAAACCTCTCTTTCACTTTTTGCTACAGACACACAGCAAAACCAAACCAATGTGTGCGCATTTGTCAAGTGGGAGAAAAAATCAGCTGAGAAAGAAATGCTATTTTTACACTTCTAATATATTTTAACTTAAAATGGCCCATGTCTAAAGGCACCTTTGTTTGAATTAGATATAAATACAGCTCACCAAAATAAAAAGCCAACAAGACCCAAAGATGATTAGAGCTGGCACAGGAACCCACACCAACCCCCCCCCCCCCCCCCCCCCCCCCCCCCCCCCCCCCCCCCCCCCCCCCCCCCCCCCCCCCCCCCCCCCCCCAGGCCCCTTAACCATAAGGGAAATAAAGCATCTGCTGAAACAACATGGACATGTGAAGGCTCACCAGGAGGGATGCCTGCCAATGATCTCTGGCACAGTGGGCCTGATCCTGTGAACTGATGAGCACTGGCAACTCTCATTGACTTCAGTAGGGAATGGAGAGTACTTTGCAGGACTGGACCCAACAAGCGTTGAGACCGTTCCTGAGTGCTACGCCCTCCAATGCGTTACCAGAGAGCCCACAGAGAAGTTCTCCATCAGATATGTACGGAAATGCTGTCCTGCCGTAATTCCCTGAACAGTCAGGATTATAGAGAGGGACAGGAGCACATCTGCAATTGCCAGTGTTCCCTACCACATGGCGAGAGGATGCAGAACCTGCGAGGCTACTGCCGTAGCAGCTGTGGGGCAACTCTCTGTTTCACAGCCTGGAAGTAGAAGGGTGGGGAGATTCTTCTCCTAGCTCCCTGCAGAACCCCCTCACATCAATCCCCATCCACTTAGGCTTGGTAAAGGATTGGGGGAAGAGGGCAGCAACACTATGTGTAGGTATCACTCTATAAAGGCAGAGGAGTTCACCACTCTGTCATCAAGGTGAGGTCAATATCTGGAAGGATGCCAAGTATTTCAGAGATTTAGAAGAAGTTTTTCAAAAAGTATCTCAGTGTTTCTTTCAGGGTCCTCTCCCTTCCCCATCCTAGACCTATTAGTGCCATCCTGATACCACATTATTTAGGACAGTTCTGTTCTGTTCACCATTCTGTCCCTGAAAGTAGCTTCTGAGACTTAAACCTACCCCTCGGGCATTCTTCTCTTCAAGGGCCTTCAGACAGAAATCCTTCAGATTCGTATAGGGATCAGTCAAGAGCTCCTTAAACTGCACATCATAGAACAGGTTAGATCTGAAGCAAGGCGTCTTAAAGGTGGCAATAGGTTGCTTTAGCTTAAGTGACACCACTATGTCATCCTGGACCTGTTTGGTGGCTGTGGCAGTCAGGGCGATGCATGGCGTGTTGGGTATGCGAGAGCGTAAGGAGCCCAGTCGCAGGTAGTCGGGTCGGAAGTCATGTCCCCACTGGGAGACGCAGTGAGCCTCATCTATTATTAGGTAGGACAAGAGGTTTCGAGACACCAGGGAGTTCAGGGTGGGCTGGAAGGAGGAGGCGGCTGCCATCTCTGGGGTGATATACAGGAGCTTCACCTGGGGCTTCTCGCTTGCTAAGTCGGCCAGAATGATCTTCCTTTCCTGAGCAGAAAGCTTGGAGTTCAAAGAGTAGACTTTGACCTTCAGTGCCAACAAATGATCCACTTGGTCCTGTGATTAAAAAAAGAAGAAAGTGGCATTGAAAAAAGTCTTTATCAAGACAACTACTACAGAGATACACACAGTAACCAAGCTTTACCTCTAAGTCCAGACCCTGTAGTTTCCAGACCCTGTCCACCCACATCTCACCTACCGCATAGCCTCAGCTCCAATGGTCTTTAATTGCAGGAGTCTTTTTAAACAGGCTTAACTGCAGCAGCTAACAAACTGCTCAGCTTTATCATCCACCCATCTCTTCGGGCGACCATCAGCATTTATAAGAGACAAAGGTTCTCTTATCAGCAATGAGACTGTCAGCAGGGACCCAGTCATTTTCAGAGGCTGGAGATGACAATGAGATCATCTCAGGATGATCAGCATCAGATCATTGCGCTGAAGGAAAATGCATAACAACTCCTCATATTTTTGTAGCGCATTTCATCCCTCAGGATCCCAAAACACTTTACTAATTTAACTGAGTATGTGCCAGGATCACTTCAACCATCACTAAAATGGAGCCATCTCTAGGGTAACATTCATCAATTTTAAAAGCCAGAAGGAACTATTAGATCATCCATTCTGACCTTCTGCATAACACCAGCCATAGAATTTCATCCAATCACCTCTGCACAGAGCCCAAGAACTTGTGTTTTAGCAAAAGCATCTCTTCCAGAAAGGTGTCCAGTCTTAATTTGATTACATCAAAAGAGGAAGAATACAGCACTTTCCTTGGTAGTTTGTTCCAACGGTTAAACACCATTCCTGTTGAATATTTGTACCTTATTTCTAATTTGAATTTCTTTGGCTTTAACTTCCAGCCATTGGTTCCAGTTTCGCCTTTCTCAACTAAATAAAAGAGCTTGTTAGTACCTGCTATTGTCTCCCTATGAAGATACTTATATACTGTAATCAAGTCATTGCTCAATCTAGTTTTTGATAAACTAAACAGATTAAGCTATTTAAATCCCTCACGGCATGGGATTTTCTGCAGCCCTCAAATCATTCTTGGAGCTTTCTTTCACTCTCTCTTTTCAACATCCTTTTAAAAAGAGTATGCAGTATTCCAGTATCAGTCTCACTAATGCCCTGTTCAAAGGTAAGATCACCTCTCTACTCCTGTTTATACATCCAAGGATCGCAACAACCCTTTTGGCCACAGAATCACACTGGGAGCTCATGTTGAGTTACTTGCCCACTGTGACTTCTACATCCTTTGCAGAATCACTGCTTTCCAAGATACAGTCTTCCACTGTGTAGTTATGCCCTGCATTCCTTGTTCCTAAATGTATAAACTTGCATTTGGCTGTATTAAGACACATTTTCTTTGAATGGGCCCAGTTTACCAAGTGATCCAAGTCATCATCATTTACCATTCTGCCAATCTTTGTGTCATCCAAAAACTTTATCAGCAGCAATTTTATATGTATTTCCAAATAACTTATTGAAAAAATACTGAAAGTGTCAATCTTAGTCCTAATCCCTGTGGAACGTCACTAGAAACAGCCCCATTTGATGGGAATTCCTCATTGACAATTATTTTTTGAGATCCGTCAGTTAGCCAGCTCCTGATCCCTTTTAAAAAATAGCACAAGATAACGCCAAAGTACATGCTAACCAGAATGTTGTGTGGTATTAAGTCAAATGCATTACAAAAGTCTAAGTAAAACAGAAAATATACTCAGGGAAAGTCACTGTTCACAACTGGGTGACTAAGCACCAGAAAAGGCTAAATGTCCATATGTAATTGCCCTGAAGCCTCAAGTGTTTAAGGAGTAACGCTGCCTGAAACTTCCTCTTTCCTGATGGAATGGGGAAGAATGACAGAAAGCCAGCTTGATACTTAGAAAAATATCTTATGAGAAAAAAAATGATATTTCCCAGGGCTTTTACTACAGAAATAAATAAAATTATAGTTTTCTTCTTAGGAATGGTCCAATTTAATCCATTTTAGACGTTCTTCTGTGCTGCCTCCAGGTAGTACATCTCTGAATGAGGTTAACAGGCAACGGGGCAAAAGGAGAGAGAACTGATCATTTAGATCACCTATTAAAGGTTTTAAAAAAAAAATCCTCCTGCAGTTAGTTTAGTTCAAGTCCCCTTATTCCCACCTTTAGGATGTTAGATTGTGATAAAGACCTGCCATGGTTCTGCAAGCCAGGATACTTTAAACTACGCTTAATTGGAAAAACTCTACTGTCAAAGCAGTTAGCAGCAGTATTCTTACCTACTGTACTCACAGGATCAGAAAACCAAACCCACATCAATAAGATGAGAATAGAGAGACAAACTGGGATCAGAGGTTGGCAGTGGGGGAAGGGATTGGACCCAACTGTGTTTCCACACAGTCTCCCCACCCTCCCTTCACTGATTGCTTTTCCACAGCTAACAGGAGATGGTTACCTGAATCAGTGCAATCAGAGGTGAAATGACAATGGTGATGCCCACTGCCAGAACTGCAGGAAGCTGGTAGCACAGGGATTTCCCTGCCCCTGTGGGCATGCATACAAAGACATCGTTCTTGCCTGCAAAGACAACAAAACAAAGCTCAAGGCTACTAAACCATGGCAATTCACCTAGATTCTGCCCTGGAGAACTGGGCACAAAGTCTTCTAGATCAGGGGGAGGGATAGCTCAGTGGTTTGAGCATTAGCCTGCTAAACCCAGGGTTGGGAGCTCAATCCTTGAGGGGGCCATTTAGGGATCTGGGGCAAAAATTGGGGACTGGTCCTGCTTTGAGCAGGGGGTTGGACTAGATGACCTCCTGAGGTCCCTTCCAACCCTGATATCCTATGACATTCTATGACAACACACATTGCATTGGAAGAGTGTCTCTGCAAGTACAATGCCGCACGCCAACATGAGAGAGGTTTCTTTTAATTTTTAAAAGAATAATAATAAATAATAAAATAATAAATAATAATAGCAATATTTTGCATTCTCTACTGGCTTCCTTCCAAGCAACTCTAACCACTTTATAAACATTAATTAAGCCTCATAACACACTTGGGTGACAGGAATTATTCTACCCAGAGGTGTAAATCAAAGTACAGAGAAGTTAAATGACATACCAAACTTATATCAGCTCATTTCCAGAGAAGCTTGCTTTTAATTCATCTGGGAGGGTCTACATCCAGCTACCAAACCACCTGACCTTTACCGCAGCCTGTTAAACTTTACCACAAATTCTCCCAGTACTGGACTGGAACTGAGAATCTCTCAGTTATAGATAGAATATTCTTTCTCAAATAAACTCTCTCTGTATTAAACAGCATCCACTGACAAAGAAGGATGCCAACCAATACCATGCTATTTAATAGGCAGAACCATACTGGTGATCTAATGCCACCTTGGCTGCTGGCAACAGCTGTGTGCAAGTGCTGGTTTCTAGCAGAAACAAGAGAAGGATCCTGGGATTTTGACACTACGTTAAAACAGGTGTGACACTGGTTCTTTGAATACCATCTCACGCAGCAAGACTGAAAATTGAAGAGACAAGGTTAGAGTCCCAAGCAAGACAGTCATTCCTTACCTTTCACCACTGTCATGGTTGCACTCTCTTGCAGAGATGTTTTAAAGGAGTCAAACCCAAAGATCTTTTTCAGAGTTTTCTGAACCTTGCCATCTAGGCCTGAGGGAGTGTAGTCGTTCATCCTATAGGTACAGTACTGGAAATAGGTCAAGGTAAAGGAGAAGGAAAGGAGCTTATTTAGCTCAACTGTTGTTCACACCAGCAACCAGTCACAAATTTTTCTTGGTCACTGAGAGAGAATTTTTCCCATTAGATTATTAGCTGCCAAAGCATCACGGGTTAAACTGCTCCAGGAATATTTTTCTGAGAGTATCTATGCTTCCAAAGTCTCTCTCTTACAGAGACAGAATCACATGTAAATCAGCTTCCGTCCCCCATCCTAAAAATAAGGAAAATCTAATCTCATTTACACTTGTGGCAAATCCCTTCTTAGAGACAGCTCTAGCTAGTGCTTCTAATGTAGAGCCACATGTCAGAAACAACTGAGCAAGAAGAGAATTCACTTATGCAGTACGCTCCTTAGACTGAGCAGAGCATCTGATTCACACACAACCTGCCACCCCACTGGGAAGCTTGCTGTGGGGGAATGGCCTGATTAAACAGGAAAGGCTAAGGGAACAACTGTAGCCCTTTCTGCCTGCTCTCAATTCTCATCCCATGGCCTCTACCCTCCTAACCCCTCACACCAGTTCTTTTCATATTGGCACCATCTTCACCTGCTCTCCTCCCCTCTCTGCCAACCTTACTGCTTGCCGGGCCTGATTTCACTCCCAGCCCTGTGTCATTTGGTTTTCTCTGCCCGCACTTGCTTCCCAGTTGTCCCCACAGCCTTCTTCTCCCTTACACCCCCTGCTTCTTTCCTTCCTTCCCCTCTGGCACACCCATGTCCTCTCTATGCCCAGATCCTCTTGCCTTCAGTCTACTCCCTCCACCCACACTCCGGCCTCTTACCACCTTCTCCTTCCCCTAGAAAGCTCCCCCCTCCCTAATTATCACTGAGGCAGCAAAGCTGAAAGCGCCAGGAGGGGAAAGGAGTGAAGGAAATGGGCAGGTTCAGGGTCCCCTTTAACTCAGAAAAGGCCGCAGGGGCCGGAGCTGGTTTTAGGGCAGTAACTCCGCTTGGCAAAGGAACCACTTGAAGCAAGGTCCCACCCCTGCACTCTCCGGCCGAGGGAGAGATGAAGGCCTAAACCCAAGAGACCAGCCCCTGGTCTGCACCCTCACTCCAGGGACTACTTTATCCCCAGGTGTTCACAACCTCCCCTCACCCCTTTATTCCTCCACTTCCCCCTGCCTATATCCTTCCGCCCAGGCGGCCCCCCCATCTCGTTACTCGCACTTATTCAGCTTCCGTGTCGGCGGCTGTTGCTGTTGCTCCCGCCTGGGCGCGGGTTGATGACGTCAGGGCCAATCCCCTTTAAACAGCCCAGTAGGTGCCATTTAGAGTTCCGTCCTCGTGGGCGCACATTCCCTTCTAATAGGGCCACGTGTCTCTGGGCCCTGCACGGACCCTAGAAGCGCTTCAGGCTTGAGTTCAGCACAAGCCGGAAGGGGCGGGTCTTGTTGCTATAGCGCTCGCCTCTTTCTAATCCTAGCGTTTTGCCTACGTCATCCTCGGTCGACGGAAGCGTGCGTTAGCCGGGCTGAGGAAGATGGCGGCCGCGAAGCGGAGCGTCCTGTCGTCGTTGGCGGTTTACGCAGAGGATTCCGAGCCCGAATCCGACAGCGAGGCCGGCGCGGCTGGGAGCGATGGAGGGACGGCAGCGGGTGCGTTCCGGGGGAAGCTGCCGTTGCTCCCCCTTCGCGCAGCGCCCCCACTCAGACCGGGCTCCTCCACCGGCCGGAGAGCGCCCATCCCCGGCGGGGGTCGCATCCGCCCCGCGTGTTCCCGCGGGAGGGGCGGAACACTTCCCCCTCAGCCCCCCCCCCCCGGAGAAACGCTGCCCGCTCCTCTCCGCAGCCCCTCACCCACGGGCGGGAGCCAAGTGGCGGCGGAGAAATGCCCCTACGAGAGGCGGGAACCCCCCCTCCACCAGAGCGCCCCCGGGAAGGGATGAAACGCTCCCCACTCATAATCTCTAGGGGGAGCCTCTCCCCGGGTTAAGGGAAATCTGCTCTTTTCCCTCCCTCCGTTGTAGCAGAAGTGAGACTATTCTTTCGGTTCCGGGAACCGTATCACCTCATCCCCGGTATGCTAATTGGGGGGCTGTAAATCTCGTGCGGTAGCTGTGAGAAGGAGGAATTTACTTCTACTCCCTCACCACCAGTAATCGGAGAAAGGGAGCAACCTTCTGTTCGCAGTTGCCTACAGAGGGTTCAGACGCCGTTTCCATTTTAAGAAAACAATCAGCATTAACAGTGAAAAGTTCTCTGTGAATCTAGTGGGAAGTTAATATATTGGGAATTACAGACCAGGCAGTTTAATTTTGGTAGCCGGAAAGATAAAGGGAGCAAATAATCCCATAATCGCTTTGTAAGCACCTAGAAGGTAGTAAGAAACAGTCAATATGGATTTGTCAAAAACAAATCAGGTCAAACCAGCCTAATATCCTTCTCTGACAGGATAACAAGGGTAGCGGGGAGCTGGAGATGTATTATATCTCAACTTTAGTATGCCTTTTGGTGCTGCCTGCCATGACTTTCTTGTAAGCAAACTAAGGAAATATAGTTTCGCCAAACCTGCTATAGGATGTGCATGTAAGTGGTTGGAAAACTGTACTCGGAGAATAGTTATCAATGGCTCGCAGTCCAGTTGGACGGGCATATTGAGTTGGGTCCCACAAGGATCTGTCCTAAATCCATTTCTATTCAAGATATTCATAAATGATTTGGAGAAGGGCATGGAGAGTAAACTTGTAAAGTTGGCAGGCAATATCAAGCTGAGAAGTGTTGTGAGCATTTTGGAGGACAAGATTAGAATTCAGAATGGTCTTGACAGTTTGGCGTGACAAAATAGTCTGAAATAAATAGGATGAAATTCAATAAGAACAAATGCAAAGTGCTGCACTTAAGAAGGAATAATCGGTTGCACAAATACAAATGGGAAATGAATGCATAGGAAGGAATACTGCAGAAAAGGATATCAGGATTATAGTGGATCACAAACTTAATATGAGAATGGTGTAATACTGTTGCAAAGCTCACATTTTGTGCTTGCTACTGTTAGTGTCCATCTAAATCAGGGTGGATTCATCTTAATCTTTTTTTTTTTTCTGATTGTACTTTTTTAAGCCGTTTTCCTAAAGAAAGGTCGACACTCATTGGTTGGTAATCGTTCAAATGTGTTAATTTGCACTTGTTCCAAGTGTTTAGTCAGTGACTTCAATCAATTTGGTGGCTTGACTTTCTTTAAAAGTCAAAATAAAAACAAGTATTACTCAATATTATTTAATTTAAATGATTTGACCGTAGTGAACTTAGGCTTTAACACATGTTCTCGTAATTTAAAATTTTAAGTGTGTTTATAATGAGAAAAATGTATTTAATTTAAATTAAAAATTTGATTTTGAAAACGTTTTTATCCACCCTGTTCTAAATTAACTTTATGCCTTGATTATGCTTTTTCTGTCCCTCCCCCCCCCACCCCCCCCGTGCATGGACTAGAAGAAAAAGGAGGTCTGGTGTCAGAAGCATATGGCGAAGATGATTTCACCCGGTTGGAAGGAGATGAGGATGGGTATGAGGAAGAGGATGATGAAAACAGCAGACATTCAGTAAGTAGTTTGTCCTCTTATGCTAGCTGGTCTGACTCCCCATTTAAATGTTTCTATAGTGCCTTCTATATAGGGACTTCAGAATGCTTCCATGCTTACCAAATAACTTAATTTCCTTTTGTCTGTTTTAAAATCCAAGAACTCTACCTTTAAAATATCAGCTCAACTCATCTGTGTTGCTTGTTGCTAACTTTTTAGTTGCCATTTTGGCTCCACTTTGTGGATAAGATAAGGTACTGGCTTTATGTATTGATAGTGGAAGTATAAAATAAATATTCATTTCTTGAAATATAAAATTGGTGTTTGAAATCCTGTAGTAGGGAAATGGAGAAGAGTGGTGGAAAGCTCAGCTGCACTTCTAAGAGGCATGGGGAAAACCCTGTAAAAGGGCAGCTAGCTTTTTGCATGATCAGGCTGGAGGATTAGCAGGAATGAACTTGTGTAGCATCATGTTGGTTTTTCTGTGCATAATCCCACTTACTACATCAGTATACTGATGTAGCAGTGATTTCTTGTCTAGATCTGTATGGCTTTTGTTTGTCATGAAAGCATGGCATGTTTACAACAGCATTTAAATACCAGAGTAATGTGTATCGCAAAGCATCCCTAAGACATATATAGAGAACTTCACAGGGCACCAATAAGCCAAATGTAGTTATGAGATACAAAAGGGTGGGCAGTCTCATCATGGGGGTCATGGGGCAATGGCCTAATGAGAAGCCAAACTGCTACGAATGGAGAAGTTAGGAATCTATTTTAGGGTTCCATCACTGGATCCAGCTAAGAGGAACCATCTTCTGGATCCAACCCTTGGTAGTAGGTGGTTGAGAAACATAAAGCTCATTCCATCCTGTAGCTGCAGAAAGGAAGAGAAGGAGCTTTTCTCTCCTTGCCCTCCACAGCCCTGGCTGGTACAAGATTGTATCTCTGCTGCTTTTCCCCTTCTCTGGCCTTTTAGCTGCCGTGAGGAGTGCAGGAGGAAATTGATTGCTGTGACTGTAATCATTCTCCACAAATTCCATTTTTTGTGACTCTTCCTTGTGATTAACTTCAATGTCTCAGCTGCTGCTCTTAAATTCCAGCTGCAGTTTGGGACAGCTAAGTTATACTTTCACTGGCTCTGGATAGCAGAAGTGAAACACTTTTCTTGTTAAATTCATTCTTCTGCAGCTTAGAAAAGCTGTGACAGCAGAGACCCTGGAGTAACTTTTGGGTGTTCAGAAAGAGTGTAAACTAATGCAGTTTCATAGTGTTATGTTGGCAAATGTAAGGGCTAAAAGCATCTTTTTATTTAAAAAAAGAGAGAGAGATCTTAAATTTTGCAGGAACTGATGGGTTAGGCTGAATGCTTGCCAGGAAAACTTTCTTGTTCAACACTGAGAAGTGGATTTTTCAAGATCTGCATGCATAATTTCTTGGAATGTATAATGTAGCTAGCCACCATCTCAGAGGAGGCAAGATGTGGAGAGCATCTAACTTTCTTCAAATCTCTGTACTAATTATTCATACAGTTCCAGTTATGTATGTGACTTATAGCCCTGGATGGTCTATGACCCAGTTACCTAGACTAGGCTTTTGTCTGTTTTTCCATATGTTTACATTGGCCATAGTATTGGCTGGTAGGCTACTTCCCTAAATAGTTGTGTGTAACTTGTATGTTTGGTTTTGTAAATAGTAGCTATATGTTAAGGCAGTAGACTTCTAAAAATCCTTTGCATTGTCTAAGATTTAATATTCGTGGAAGTATTTCACCCCATGTTCTCTTTGATTTAATAGCCATTTTAAATAAAGGGTCACCTTCTCATTGGTAAAAGCATCACAAGTCTGATAAAAAACATGGAATTATTCTCTACTGTGATCTTTATATACATGAATTTTCTGGCAGTTTAACTTCTTAGTTAAGACTGAGATGGCACTTTCGTTAGCAACTTCTTTCAGTTTCTAACTTTCTAATGTTTTTCTTTTTGAAGCTGAAACATCAAGTGTTTGGGTTCGGGCTAGAGTTGAAACTGAATGGAGAAGTTTGGGGAAAATCCAGTCAGCGGTCTTTAAGTTATGGGAGGACAAAAAATATTCTTTCTATTTCTTCAAAAGTGACATGTTTTGACTTGAGTTATGTATTTACCTCTAAAGATACATAGCTCTGTATGACCCAAGTTCAGTAGCTAATGGAGCAGTGTAGTCCCAGCTGATGATCAAACCTATTGGTAAAGTCATAGGTCATTTTTAGTAGGGTTTACCATGCCAATGCACTTCAGAACTTGACCTCTTAAAACTCTTTATTTGGTGGCATTTTGTGCAGCATCTGCCTCTTATTTCTGGATGGAAATGGTAGAATTAAATCCTTCCAAACTCCGGCTGTTTCCTCCTGTGTATTTGGAAGTTGGGTGAAAGTGACTTAGGGTACTAAACTAGAATGACAAAGATGCAGTGTGTGCTGGCATCACTGGATCTTTGGAGCTTGTGGGTCTGGCTTAGCGCCACCAAGCCTGCATGCTGAGTGCGATGGCAGGCAAGGTGTGTCCTGTGTATGTTGCTGGTGTATGCTTGGCGTGCAGTAGGTCTTGCAAATGCTGCTTTTTCTGTGAGAATTACTGAGCAAGAGCAAGCAAAAACTAACAGCTGGAATTATCAAGTGACAAAAGCTTGCTGCCTTTTATTGTCTAGTTTTGAATCTTCAGGAGCTGTATGAATTCTTCAGGGGATGTTTTCTACTTGGGGTTGTGCTTTTGCTAAACAACTCTTTTCCATGGTTTATCTGATTCATCTCTTAGTCATGCAAAGGGGTGGGATAGAGCTCATGATGACTTGTTGGTTGAAAGGGTCTTGGACTGTCACTGGGCTGTTGAATGCAAGCCCCTTGCTATATATGCAGGAACTTGCCAAGCCTACCTTTTAAGCTTAATCCTGTAAATTCTTGTCTTGTAGGAAGATGACGATTCAGAGACTGAAAAACCTGAGGCTGGTGACCTAAAGGTATTTGGAAGTGTGGTGGGGTGCGGTTGGGTAGCTGTCTGCAACAGGAACAAGTCTTAACAGCACGGCTTGGTTCATGGTTTGTTTTCTGCTCTGGTTAGTCTTAGTGCTTAATTGTTTTTATTCTATTTATTTGCACCTGTAACATGAATATTCAGGGATTTTAATTCTGGCTCCTGAAAAAGATCTGAAGAGGCAGCAGAGCTATTTAGCTGGGGCATTGATTGGCATACAGAGGTCTGAAGTCATGAGTGAGCCATGTTGTGAAATGGATCTGACATGATGGTATACTGAAGGAGGCATTATTGCAATAATCTGAAGGAAATCATAATGTAACACAAGGAGCCTATCCTGAATATTCAGAGCCATGTTCTGACACAAATATCTGAACCCTTTCATCTGGAAGACAGATTTTACATGAGAAACAGCTTGATGATGAATCAATTTGGAGTGTATTCCTAGAGATTTTGAAATTTTACAAAATCATTTGAGAAATAATCCAAGCACTTCACACTTAGTGTTCCTGTTGTAAGGATTCTTTGTGCATAGCTATCTGACTGTGAAAGAGCATCACTGATATCAAATTAGAGATGTCCAAATAATTGCTTTTATAAATTACCTTTCACACCCTTGTGCCTTATAGCAAATACCATGGAATACTTGACACATTTCTGTGGTGCGAGGCAGCAGCTGTTTAATAGAGTGTAGCAAGACTAAACAGGGGCAGGAAGTATATTTGGTGGTGGGGATACTGTATCCACTTGAAATTGCATAGGAAGCATCTATATAGAGAGAAAACTAATGTGTTAGAATTTGCCTAGGAAATTAGGTTAAGAATGAATTTCCCTAACAATATGAAAAGTGCTGCTGGATATTGAAAGAGAACAGATTGTCAGGGCCTTAGTTTTACCAAGGATCTGTGTCCTCCCTGACAAGCTATACTTAAACCCTACAGCAAGGCCTTCTGATTTTCAGCAGGAAATTGGAAATGCTATGGTAGCTTCAGGTTCTCTTAAAATATAGGTCTTTATAGGATAGCATGAAAATTAACATAATTTCATTTATCTGATTTGAATGTTTCACAACCGCCCCCCCTCATCAGTTTACGTAATTCTTTGTATTAAGTCTGTCCATACTTAAAGGTTTGGGCAGCTAGATAGGAGTCTGTGGATGTCTTGCATCTGGGAATGCATGGGACATGGTAGAGGTTTTTGGCATACGGGAGGAGCTGAGGCTTTTGGTACCAGGAAAAAGGAGAAATACATTGCAGTTTTCTCTTCTGTCTTTATTCAAGGGGGGAAGTGATTGCAACTAAACTATAACAGTGTTCAAAAAAGAGCTATATAAGTTCATGTAGGATAGTCCATCAGTGGCTATTAGCCAGGATGGGCAGGGATGGTGTCCCTAGTCTCTGTCTGCCAGAGGCTGGGAATGGACAACAAGGGATGGATCACTTGATGATGATTACCTGTTCTGTTCATTCCCTCTGGGGCACCTGGCATTGGCCACTGTCAGAAGACAGGATACTGGGCTAGATGGACCTTTGATATGACCCAGTATGGCCATTCTTATGTTACGTGAAGCCTGCTCCCCGTATCTAGTGCCCCACCTCAGCAACCACTTTCCACTTCTAAATACTGGCTATTGCATCTGTCACCAATGGCTAAGCACACTAGTTGGATGTTTCTTCTAAAATTATCAGCAGAGTCAAGAAAATACACACATTGGTTTGCTCTTGGTTCATGTTTCTACAACCATATGGGCTAGCAACAATTTTTTTAAAACAAAAGTTTAGAATCTCCAGCAGAATCTAGCCCCTGCTGCAGAATACAGGACCCTGGTGTGGCTACTTGTCCTGCACCTGTTGTATGAATGAATGAGCTCAATCTCCAGAGCAGTTGACATGACACCTTTTTCCAGCTGTAGATTCCACCAGAAAATACTAATTTTCTTCCCCATGTTACATATCATTCAGCTGCAAACAAAAAACCTGTCCATGATAGCAGTGATGCGATCACTCCTGCTACATCTTATGTATTTAGGTTTTAGCAAAGTATCACCGTGCTATCAAAATATTCATTCATAAACAGTTTTCTCCTTTATAACTTCCATGCTTCTAATGCCTAATATCCACTGCTGTCCCAATCAATCACTAGGGCTGCAGTTTTGATGCCACGAACACTTAGTATTACTTGTATTACCATACTGCCTCGGAGCCCAGCTCATGGATTAGCCTGTTGTGCTAGGCACTGTACAAACACATAACTAAAAGATGGTTCCTGCCTCAAGACACTTAGTCTGGGTTCTTGCACTGCTAAGTAAAACAGGCAGGAGATGGAGGAATAGAGCTTCTCTGTGTGCGCGCACATTTGTAATGAGCAGTAACAGGCAAGAAAATACAAACGGAGAAATAAAGCCACAGAGGCTGAGTGACATGCCTAAGGTAATGCACTAAGTTCTGATTCCCATTCCAGTGCCTGAACTAGGAACACCTTGCCTGCAGCCTCTCTGGTGCTCAGAAAATGCGTTCTACTTTGTCACCTTCCTGCCACTGATTTAATGCTGTCCTGGAATTCAAATGGTTCTAGGAATAGAGCCACCGCTCAAATCTGTGCTATTCCTCCATTTAAGTTGGCAATGGCTCTTTTTAAGGCCTCCTCTTTCACTTTAGCTTTCCACTGTTGCTCTATCAAAGCTGGAGCAGAGTGCCAGCTACACCTGCCCTGGGGAAGAACAATTATAACAGAAGAGATAATGGGGAAATCGAGAATTACATAGACTAGTGTTAGAGAGCCGTACAGTAAATGAACAAAACATTGTTGAAACATAAAAGCAGTCTTGCATCAAGGACTTTAATGGTCTAATTGAAATACAGTATTAAAGAGAGACAGTTATATTCAAAACTTGGAATTAGAGCATCAGAGAGGAGATTGGTACACCTTTACCCCGATATAACGCAACCCGATATAACATGAATTCGGATATAACGTGGTAAAGCAGCTCTCCAGGGGGGCGGGGCTGCATGCACTGGTGGATCAAAGCAAGTTCGATATAATGCAGTTTCACCTATAACGCCGTAAAATTTTTTTGGCTCCCGAGGACAGTGTTATATCTGGGTAGAGGTGTATTGGGAATTGAGAAAAATCCTTTAAGGACGTGAGAAGAGAGGAGTCAGTGCTGACAAGACGTAGACTGTTGCTATTGTAGCCTGTAGCATGGAAGAAAATGTAAAGCTGAATGGGAGGCTGAGGCTTGGAGTATTTAGGCAAGTGGAGTATGTTGGACATGGAGGGAGGCTGTGCCTAGGGGGAAGTGAAAGCTGAGATCTAGGGCCAAGTTCAATGCATATATAAGCAGGTGCATCACCATTGACTTCAGAGGACTTGTACCCACTGCTATAGCAGTTAATGCCCTTAACAAGGAAAAGAGTTGCGCACAGCCTTGGATGTGAGAACCAAGAGCTCCAACTTAATGTGAAAAAAGAAGAAACTGGAATGGTTTAAAACACAACCCCATGGAAAACTGGAGGGGAGGAACATTTTACTGTCGTCATGCTTCTGAAAAATAGTTCAAGCTTTCCTTAATTTTTTCATAACAACCTGGCAGCCCATGTTTACTCTACAGTAATCACATTGGGGGCATTGATATGATTATAGCTGTATTTGAATTCTCTGTGCAGTTTAGAGAAGTATTAAACATTTTAAGATAACTTAGAATCCAACTTTCTTGCTGGCAGAGAGACATGAGAGGAAGGAAGGTCTTGTGGTTAAGACAGAGGACTTGAGGAAGAGGGGCAGGGGAGAGGAGATTGGTATTATTTTCCTAACTCTTCCACAGATTTAGTCTAATCTTAGGCAGGTTGTTTAATCTCTCTCCACCTACCTCCAGGAGATTTTGAGGCTTAACGTCTGAAGTGCTTTCAGATCTTTTGAGAGACGGTGATATATTTAATACAAGTGTGTGTAACTTCTCTTTAGTCTGGAATAATACCTTGCCCTTGTACTGCCTCCTCACAGCTCAGAGTCCCTTCCCCCCACAAACCTTCCTGGAGACCCACTCTCCTGCCCTCTGCTGCACTCACCAGCACCCTGCTGGCAAGAGCCCTCCTGAAGGCAGCCAAAGGTTGTCTTCCTCTCAGCCAGCCCTACCCCTATCAGAACAGAGCAGCAAACTTTGAATTTTTTTTTAGCACTCAGCTGGGCCGCAGCTGCGTGCTAATTGGGCCATGGGTTGAGAACTGCTGCACTAGATCTTGGCCAGCACGACGGGGAAATATCCTTTCTGTGTGAGGAGGCAGTCTTATGAAGTTGCATCTGTCTTGGGGAAGAGCTGGAAGAAATGGCAGGGAGAGCAAAAGGAAATGGAACTTTTGTAATGCTCAATTTATATTTCCCTTATTTGTTGGCTTTAGGCATATGCCAAGGGTGCAAAATAAGAGTGCCACAAAATATCCTTTAGGTGGTTTCTGTTTTTTAAATGAACTGCTAGACTGGAGAGTCCCCAATCATGGGCTTCCTCAGGATGTCATCCTGCCAGGTGGCCCAACATCAGATTCCTAAAGTGGGGTGGGATTTTATTAAAACTCATCACCATAAATCTTATCTAAGGTGCTGGTTGCGTTTTCACTAGTGATGCTACCAAGAAATCCATTGGAAAACTTCATTTTAAAAGTTCTGCAAGAATTTCTTACCTACCTTTTCCACCAAGTGGCAGTATATTTCTGTTTTATTTCTTCCCATCCCTTTGATCTTCTTAACATGTTCAAACTAGGGAGTAACCATAATGCTGGCTATCATAAACCCAAGGTGGAGGCATGACTAGTGGAGAGCCATTTGATTAACCCACTAACAGCTTTGGATAATATCTTTTCCAGTCAAACATAATTTTCATTCTCCATTGGTTTCATAAGTATAGTATGACCATACTGGGTCAGAGCAATGGTCCATCTAGCCCAGTATCCTATCTTCCAACAGTGGCCAGGGCCAAATTCTTCAGAGGGAATGAACAGAACAGAGCAATTATCGAGTGATCCATCCCCTGGTGTTCAGTCAGAGTTTCTGGCAGTCAGAAGTTTAGGAACACTTGGAGCATGGGGTAGCCTTTTCATCTTGGCTAACAGCCATTGATGAACCTATCCTCCATGAATTTATTAAATTTATTTTTTGAACCCAATTAAACTTATTTGTGTGTGTGGCTTTTTCAACATCCTCTGGCAACAAGCTCCACAGATTGACAATGCCGTTTGTGAAGTACTTCCTTATGTTCATTTTAAACCTGTTGCCTCTTAATTTCATTGAGTGATTTCTAATTCTTGTGTTATGTGATGGGATAAATAACACTTTTTCTCCACACCATTCATGCTTTTATAGACCTCTATCATATCTTCTCTTTTCTAAACTGAACAATTCCAGTCTTTAATCTCTCCTTATACGGAAGCTGTTCCATACTCCTAATCATTTTTTGTTGCCCTTCTCTGTATTTTTTCCCAATTCTAACTTTTTTTTTTTAAATGGGGCAATGAGAGCTGCATGTAGTATTTGAGGTGTGGGCCTACCGTGGATTTATGTAATGGCATTATATTTTCCTAATAGTTCCTGACATTGCTTTTTGATTGCTGCAGCACATTGAGCAGCTGTTTTCAAAGGGCTATCCATGATGACTCCAAGATCTTCTGAGTGGTAACAACTACTTTAAACCCCATCACTTTTGTTTGTTTAATTTGGATTATATTTCCCCATGTGCATTACTTTTCACTTATAGTGGTGAATTTCATCTGCCATTTTTGATATCCAGTCACCCAGTTTTGTGAGATCCGTCTAACTCTTTGCAGTCCGCTTTGGACTTAACTATTTTGAGTGATTTTTGTATCCTCTGCAAACTTTGCCACCCCACCATTTACCCCCTTTTCCAGATCATTTGTGAATATGTTGAACAGCACTGGTTCCAGTATAAATCCTTGGTGAACTCCACTATTTATCTCTCTCCATTGTGAAAATTGACCATTTTATTCACATCCTTTGTTTCCTGTCTTTTAACCAGTTACTGATCCATAAGAGGAGCTTTCATCTTGTCCCATGACTGCTTGCTTTGCTTAAGAGCCTTTGGTGAGGGACCTTGTCAAAGGCTTTCTGAAAATCTAAGTACACTATATCCACTGGATCCCAC
Organism: Chelonia mydas; assembly: GCF_015237465.2. Lineage (NCBI taxonomy): Eukaryota > Metazoa > Chordata > Testudines > Cheloniidae > Chelonia > Chelonia mydas. The sequence continues at coordinate 15,360,474 of NC_051254.2, forward strand.
ATGCCACATTCTTGTTGATCACCGCAAAGAATTGTAGTAGATTGGTGAGGCATGATTTCCCTTTACGAAAGCCGTAGTGACTCTTCCCCAACAAATTGTGTTCAGCTATGTCTCTGAAATTCTGTTCTCTGCTATATTTTCAACCAGCTTGTCTGGTACTGAAGTTAAGCTTACCTACCTGTAATTGCTGGGATTGCCTCTGGAGCCTTTTATAAAAATTGGCATTACATTAGCTGTCCTCTGGTCATCTGGTACCGAGGCTGATTTAAGAGCATTTACAAACCACAGTTAGTAGTTCTGCAATTTCATATATGAGTTCCTTCAGAATTCTTGGTGAATATCATCTGGTCCTGGTGACTTATAACTATTTAATGTATCACTTTGTTCCAAAACCACTTTTATTGACACCTCAGTCTGGGATGGTTCCGCAGATTTGTCCCCTAAAAAGAAAGGCTCAGGTGTGAGAATCTCCCTCACATCCTTGGCAGTGAAGACTGATGCAAAGAATTCATTTAGCTTCTCCACAATGGCCTTATCTTCCTCGATTGCTCCTTTAGTACCTTGATCATCCAGTGTCCCCACTGATTATTTGGTAGGCATATTTTTGCTGTTAGGTGTAAGGTATAATATGCAATAAATATTGCATATTTCAGAATAAAGCCACACGGTTCACTTTTGGAAATCTATGTTAAATGTGAGGCTTGGGCATTTCCATGTGCTGTAGAAATGGCCTGGTGCAAACCTTTCAGGTTTTAGGGCCAGCCGAAAATGAAACCCATGCTATCCTATTGTAAAAATGAGATTAAACGGCTATCCTTGGATCAGTTAATTGTGCAGTTATTCATAACCAATGAACATGTTCTGCTGCCTTTCTAATAGGCACAGCTATGAGCAAATGGGGAATGAATTCTTTAAGTTTGTGCTCAGTCAAATTAAATGTAGGATTTTATCTGAACAATAATCAAGCAAGACATTGATTCTCTAATTTAAAGAAGGTTACGTGGAGTTAGGATTCCTTGCACCTGTGGCTCAGGTCCATTCCAGAGACTGCATAAAAGCAGTTCAGAATTTATTGCTGTTTAGGCCAAAAACACACCGCCTTAGAAAGGTGTCATTGCTGTCATAGGCAAAGGCTGTGGAGTTATAAGTGGATAAAAGCATAATTTTCTGTACTAGCTTTACATAAAAGGGTATGGTGGGGGAATGCTTTCCAAATTTGGTCACCACCTGTGACTCATGGAAATATGGAGAAGTGCCCAGGCTTCTCTCCCCTACACAGCACTTACGTTTACATTTACCCTGTATCTTTTTCCTTTTTTTAATCAAATATCGCAGTTGCTCTCGATGAACATATTTCTGTTCACTTATAAGAAGTGCCACGGGCACATGCCTTCTCACTTATCTCAATCATAGACGAAAACAGCCTGAAAGACCAAACAGACTGCAGCTTCCTCTTTGTCATGTTGACACTAAACTTTTGAGCAGCAAGTCCCAATAAGCTTTTCAAGTTCAGACACTGATGTGTCACACTGCTGTTTCTCTTTAGCACAGGTGAAGACTAGCAGAAGTATTTTATACACCAGAGCTGTTTGACTAACTGCAGATGGGTGTGTCAGTGAATGAAAAGTGTGTGCCTTCAAACTGATTAGAGAAGTGTAAACTTTTGCTCAGAGCAGACAGTGAGCAGGAAGCTAGTTCAGCAATATGGTGTTCTAATGAAAAGAAGCACAAGCTCCTGATGGCTGTAACTTTGAAAAAAGCAGATTGATCTCTAGAATTTTTCCTGGGGAGAATTGTCCCTGGTATGAGACCCTGCATGCTGAGTGTAAACCCAAATCCCTTTACATGGGGGATTATAATTACCAAGAAGGTAAACCCCCTTACCTGTAAGCAGATAGTAATTTAAAAATAAATATATATATAAAAACTACAGAAACACAAAGAATTATATTCAGTAGGGGGGGAAGAAATGATTGACCGTTCAGTTAGCATGGAAAGGACTTGGATGGATGGCATCCCACAACCTACATGAGCCTCTTCGGGCCCTCTCTTTTGGGTGTGGAGCCATGGGTTTGAGGCAAGAGGGAAATGTATGGCGGCTTTGTGAACCTGGCTCTAAAATGTGGTATTCTACTGGCATTCATGGCTCTCTTGTTTAGGGTGGGAAGGGTTAAGGAGCTGTGTGTAATCATGCAGTGTGCTTGGCCTACTGCTAGAAGCACAGAATATTGTTACTATTTCAAAGCAGTAAAGAAATAAGCCCTTGGGTCCTCTTTCCTTTTGTTTTTAATTCCTTTGGCGTAAACTGGGCTAGTCATTGGGGGGGCTGGGGAGGAGAGAGAAATTGGTTTGAAACATAGTATTAGGCATACCCCTCTACTAAACTCTGATCTGAAGGATTCTGGACCTAGACATTGTGGGGATGGGCTATTAAAACAGGGCATTGAAGTCAAGCAAGGACTGTGAGCCCAACCCTTCTGCTCATCTCCCTTCAGATGGCATTTGCAGGGCAATCATTAACTCTCAAGCCCTGATTACTGTGCTGATTACACTTGATATCAGGAAGTCAGTGTATATCGCCGCTTACTTGCAAGTGATGGTATGTCTACACTGCAGTTAATAACCTACAGCTCGCTGGGGCTCTAAGGGGCTGTTTAATTGAGGTATAGACATTTGGGCTTGGGCTGGGCTGGACTGGGCTGTAGGACCCTGCAAGGTGGGAGTGTCCCAGAGCTTGCACTGCAGCCCCAGCCAGAATATCTGCACTGCAGTTAAACAACCACTGAGACAAAGCCCTGTGCGCCCAAGTCAGCTGGCTCAGACCAGTTGCATATTTTTAACTGCAGTGTAGAGATGCCTTGAGTCCAATAACTGCTTACAGACTTTGAAAGCTTGTTGTCCTGTCAGAAGTTCCTTTTTTATGGAACCCTCCCCTCACTTTGTGTATCGGGACTCTGGGAGGCTGCCAAGTTAGACTTAGACTACAGGACAAAAGAAGCAGAGGGGTGTCAGATTTTAGAGAAACAGTGTATTTCCTAAGCAAATCTAACAAAGGCCCTTTTGATAACCTTCAGAGACATGCTCAGGTTTTACTGTAACCTTGATCCAGCCCTCCCATAGAATAATTCCTTCAGTGGATGAGTGATCCCTTGGCTACTTTTAGGGAGGAGATAGCAATCATTTTGATTTGGGGGGGAGGGGAGAGTAATATCAGTATGGGATTACAGCATCCAAACTGATGCTTGTGATCATTCTTGCTTCCCCCAGCTCTTCCTAACTGTCATTGTGGGCTCTCAGAGATATTACTGATTTCGGGTGATAGTTTTGCTCTGTAAACCAGCAGGTGAACAAACGATAATGGAGTCTCTAACACTGGCACTGTCAAAGCACACTAGCAACTCGGTGCTCAAGGCTGTAAGACAGCTTCTGTTTTAAGCCCAGTTCCGGAAAGCCACCAATTTTTGCCAAAAAGAGTTTGTGTGTTTGTTTGTGTTTGTTACTAATTTGAGCTTCATAACTCAATGTTTGCCCAATTAATCTTAGAATTTCCACTAAAAAATTCTTTTTAATGGAAATTCTAAGATTAATTGGGCAAACATTTTGAGTTATGAAGCTCAAAGTAGTAACTTTTAAAATGTTCCTAATATCTTTAGGTCCACTCAACAAGCAGTGGGATGCATGCAACCCTCAAATATAGGGAATGGATATCATAAGCAATAGGAATTAGTATGAACATGTCTTAAAAGGATGAGCTTCCATATGAGGAGAGATTAGAAAGAGTGAGACTGTTCAGCTTAGAAAAGAGATGACAAAGGGGGGCCTGATAGAAGCCTATAAAATCATTAGTCTGGTATGGAGAAAGTGAATAAGGAAGTATTATTTGTTCCTTCACATAACACAAGAACCAGGGGTCACCCGATGAAATTAATAGGCAGAAGGTTTAAAACAAACGTAAGGAAGTACTTCTTTACACAACGCATAGTCAGCCTGTGGAACTCCTTGCCAGGGGATGTTGTGAATACCAAAATTATAACGGGTCAAAAAAGAATTTGATAAGTTCATGGAGGATAGGTCCATCAATAGCTATTAGCCAAGATGGTCATGGATGCAACCCCATGCTCCAGGTATCCCTAAACCTCTGACTGCTTGAAGGTGGGGCTGGATCACTTAATATAGTAAAAGCTGTTTTATCTGGCACTTCACCAATTGGAAAGCTCTATAAACTGGCATTTCTCATCTTCATTGAAATTCTGGTTTATAGTCCAGTTGGTGTGGGGCCCACAGAAGGATGGGGCACGGGAAGGAATGTGGAGCACGGGTTCTGGGAGGGAGTTGGAGTGTGGGAGGGGACTTGAGGCAGCAGGGTGGGGTGCAGGAGAAGGTGCAGAGTGCCGGATCTGGGGGGCATTCACCTCAGGCGGCTCCCCGCAAATGGCGACTTGTGCTGGCCACTCCTAGGCAGAGGCGCACAGGCAGCTCTGAACACTCCCCCCCAACCCGCACCAAGCACTAGCTCCACAGCTCTCATTGGCTGAGAACCACGGCCAATGGGAGCTGCAGGGGCAGCGCCTGCAGGCGGAGGCAGCGCATGGAGCAGCCTGCCCCGCCTCCACCTAGGAGCAGCCATGACAGGTCACTTGCAGGGAGCTGCCTGAGGTGAGTGCCGCAGCACCCCCGTCCCACACCCTAACCTGCTGCCCCGCACATCTTCTCACACCCAAACTCCCTCCCCCTTAGTTAGCCAGTATTTTTCACATACCGGCACCCCTCATCCCCCCCAACATGCCAGATAAAACAGCTTTTACTGTAATTGCCCTGTTCTGTCCATTCCGTCTGAAGTACCTGGCACTGGTCACTGTCGGAAGTCTGGATAATGGGCTAGATGGACCATTGGTCTGACTCAGTGTGACCATTCTTATGATGAATGTTAATGTTTTGTTTATGGGTGACGAAGCTCAAAAGTAGGCCTAGTTGACTGTCATTCCTCTGCTTTCATGTGTTAAAGGGGCAGCTGTTAAAAATGTCATTGGGGAATTCTGAAAACTAGTCTGGTTCAAGAGCCAGTTGTAAAACTTCCTCAACTCCCAAAACCTCTATATTCGGTGATGACTGCAGTGGTCCTGTATTGACCTTCTGAAAGACATGGCATGGTCTGGTAGGAGTTAACCTTTCCACAATGAATTGTGAGGTTGAATTTTATCTGTTGCTCTTCTCTTCAGGAATCCACCAACCCTGAAAATGTACTTCAGGTTACTTGGTCTCTGATTTAGACTTTGAAATGCTTTACAATAAACCAGCCTTAGCATTCTCTGTAGGAGTAGCACTGTATCCACTGAACATTATCAGTGTTCTCTTTTCTCTTGGCTTCCTGCAATCAGAACACCTGCTTGATCTGCCTAGTTTTACAAAGTAAGTCACTGATTGTGCCTCTCCCTTATTCTTAGCACTGGACATGTTGCCTTTCGGCTTCCCATTAAGAAACCAAAAGTATTGAGAGGTTTCACTGATGTTGTTATGCCTGGAAGGTTTTTTAAGAAGAGTACAGATAAGTCAGTTTCTTGTACTGTCCTCACCCACTATTTAAAATAAGTGCTCTTTGTATCAGAAATTAAAGTAGTTGGTGTATCTTAGCCATTTTTTCTAGACAGGTGAGCATGGTTACAAGTAGCTTTGTCTGCCTGAGTATACTGGCAAATGCTAAACACAATTTGACATGAAAGAATGAACCTGGCACTGAAAGTTTTATTCTACTTTTTTTCTCTCTCTCATGTTTCCCCCCTCTGCCTCTAGCCCATTTGTCTTAACAACTGCAGAGAGAGATCGTAGCATTGTTGGCTTAAACTTTGGGTTCAAAGCTGCAGCCCTGAATTCAGTAAACCAGCTCTTACGAACTGTTCTGGAAGATGAGTAGGCACGTATTTGGACATGTCTCATTCCTCCCCCGCCAGGCATACAAGCTGCAACAGACTCTTCACTCCCTGAAGTGCTGAATACCACAGATTATTGACACAGGTGTGGCTCGTCCTTTCAGCAAGAGCCCTGAAAGATTTTTTTTTTTAAAGTCTGTTTTATAAAAACTTCCAGAACATTGAGTAACTTGTGGTGCCACTTTCCTTGTATTCTTTTCACCAGCTAGAGCTAGATTGGAAGAATATGCACACTTGTATTAAAACATGACTTATTTTTTGACCCTCTGACTACCTGCAGAGAAACCTGCTGTTTTATTTTACATTCCTGGCTTCATAACTTTTCTATTAAATGTTCTTGAATGGTGCCAGATTGAGAGCCCTGGAAATCTCTCTTTACTTACAGAGCAATGACACCATACAGCATCAGTGCAAACCTTCTCATATCTTAACCAACCCTTTCATGCCTAGAGATGGTCCCTCAGGGTTGGTCTACACTACAGTTAGGTCGATGTAAGGTAGTTTACGTTGCCCTAACTCTGTAAGCTATTAAAATGTAGCTCCCACTGATGTAACTCGCCTACTACACCAACTTAACTCCACCTCCACGAGAGGCATAGCATAAGATCAGCATTTTAATTTAATTTTAAATAAAGCTTCTTAAACATTTTGAAAACCTTGTTTACTTTATATACGACAATAGTTTAGTTATAATATATAGACTTAGAGAGAGACCTTCTAAAAAAGTTAAAATGTATTACTGGCACACGGAACCTTAAATTAAAGTGAATAAATGAAGACTCAGCACACCACTTCTGAAAGGTTGCCGACCCCTGGTATAGAAGTAAATACTCATATTGCAGTATGGAAACTGTCAATTCTTCACTAAAGGTGGCTCGCCTCTGTTTTTCAGTGCTTTCAGGACATGGCCCCAACGGCTTCCTCTCATTTTTCTGATAAGTTCATTTTCTCCTCCCAAGCTGGGCAGTTTGCCTGGAGCCATGTGACAGAGCTGGCAAACAGGATATGGCCATAGGAAATGGGCTTGTATTGGGCTTTCTCCCGGGATTCTCCTTTTCTTTTTTATTTTGTTGGGAAAGGAAATAAAACTTTGTACTCTTGTTCTCCCCCTCCCTCCACACACTTGAACTCTATTCTGTTTACCAGCTTCTCTAATATAGCATATGTTACAACTGACAACTTTGGTGGGTGGGAGGTGAAATTGCCATTTCTTCCTGCAGCTCACTGTTTGCTCTTAACTTCTCAAGTCTGATGGATTTTAATATTTTGTCTGTCTCTACTGTAGGAATGACTAGGTAATCCAACTAACTATGTGTATTGGAGCATGTGCATTGCCCTGAGAAGGGTTGAGAAATTAATCATAACCTTTTTCCTGTCTACATATAGGTATTCTTCCCTCTTGCTTTGTTATGGCAGGTAGTGGAGATGAAGTGTTTGCGTCCAGACTTCAGATCCTTTCTGCATCAACTGAATGATGCTGTTGCCTTAGCAGATTCTTTAACGAGATTTTACTCCCCTCCCTCCACCCAATGCATGAATTGTTGTAGAGAGAAGGAAAATGTCCATTCACTTTTAGCTGTGCCTACTTTCCTGTGGGGTGAAACCTGCTGTAATGACCCTGGCACCAACAAGCTAGTATCTTTGTATTGGTCAAATACTCTAATAAAAACTTGGATTAAAGGTCGTCTTCTACTAGGCAGTACGTTCTGCTTGAACCCTGTGAGTGGTCACAAGTGTTGCTGTAACTTTTCATCTCTTTACAAATGTACTTTTGTGTAAATAGCTGTCCCTGTAACAAATCAATCTCTGCCAGCCCAGTCTCCAGTATCATGAGTATGCTTTGAATCTGGACACTGAATTGCAACAATCAGTGGAAAGAGAAAAGGAGTACTTGTGGCACCTTAGAGACTAACCAATTTATTTGAGCATAAGCTTTCGTGAGCTACAGCTCACTTCAGTGGGTTCACTTCATTTAGTCTCTTTCTCCTGATGTCCAGCCATGCCAGCCTGTCAGTTAGCATGCTCTTGTTTTGACTGGGATTGAACCAGTGAATAACTGGATGCCAGTCCTTACACAAGATCCCTGGCTTTGGAACTCTCTACCTCTCTCTTTTCAGGGCACTATACCCATTGTGATCTGCATATGTGGACTTGTTTTTAAAACTTTGTTCAGTAATCAGACACCAAGTTGATGAGCACTAAAGAAATGTATAAGTAAATCACAGAAGGCATCATGTCTCAGGATGCCCAGGCAGGGAAAGGATAACAGCACTATCAAGGTGTGTTTAAAATTATTATGGAACTGTCCAAAGGCCCTGATCAGGATCAGGGTCCCATTGTGTTGACTGCTGTACTGACTAATAGGAGGACACTGTAAACCTGTGGAATAGGTACGATCTAATTTAAGACAAGATGGAAAGAGCAGATATAATAAATAACAGGAGGGAGGATCTGATTAACAGAAGTAAGATCAGGCTAATTATGTGAAAACTTGGTGCTTCTAACCCATTCCATTGTTTTAATCAGCAGTGGTGGGGAAACTAGAGGGAGTTTGTGGGTCTGGCTTAGTTGAAAAGGCATGGGAAAGGAGAGAACCCAAGCTGGGGAATTTGACATTGACTTCTCAGTCAATCCAATTTCACAACTTGGATCTTGTTTTTTGCACCCAAGTCCCTCTAGCCATTACGTGCTTTCCTTCCCCACAAGGCAGTTATCTTCCCTCTCTCCCCTGCCCCCTCCCCTTCCACATGATTAAAATGCGCTCCTAGTAATTTATGCCACTGCAGCTGTGAAGTTGATGGTAACTCTTGCCAAAGGGTACCAATCCTAACTCCAGTAGCTGTGGTGGTCTGCGGTGTGGGTGTGCGCTTTGTACTGGATTTATGGATTTTGTTTCAGGAAGGATTTAGCAAGCATTGTTGTAAATAAGTCTATTCTTTCCATCAAATAAAATGGACTTTTCTCGGTAAATCTTCTGAAGCTTAAATTCTTCAGTGTCAGATTCATATTGTTTTCATTTCCTTCCTATGTTTTAATCTCTGTTCCCACTGAGGGGATTGCTGTTGATTTTTGCAGTGGGACCTGATGGTAGGCTGTATTCTTGTGTGGTGTGTGTGTGTGTGGGTTTTTTTTGTTTGGTTTTTGTTTTGTTTAAAAACCTTCCATAGTGGGGACACACCCTGCAGTTTTGTTGGACTGAATCTCTTACTAACAGTCCATATCTCGCCACAGTAGGCTGGGGAGTTTAACTAGAATATGTTGCTTTCATGTTGCAATTCTTACATGTAACAAGCAGAAACAGTGCCTGTCCTTCGTCAACAGGTATGAATCCATCTTGATGGTTCAGTTTAATAATAAATACAACCGTTGGGCTGCCAGAGGGAGTGTCTCATTGCCCAAGGTTTGAAAAAGGCACTTGCCTGCTTGCTCAACAGTAGTAAATGGGGAAACTTTTTCTGAACGCTAGCAGAACAGTAATACTGAAACTTAAATAGTAGCTGAAGTCAATCATTGGTGAAAATGATAATCTTGTAAGTCTTGCTAAACTGCTCTGGAACATGCAGACCAGAAGTCATATGGCTTGTTATGCATGAGATCAGTCTAGAGATCTTAAAAATGTAGGTGATCAGAGGTCCCTAAAATCTGACTTTTATATTTCCTTGCTCTGCACCTCCATCCACCTGCACCAGATGCTGACCATTAGCAGCATCTCTGTAAGATTTATTGTCCCCTTCACTACTGCTCAGAAGCAGAAAGCAGCAGTAGTGAAACTGACCAGTCTGGCAAATGTCATAGTGTGAGCCACTGCTTGGAGTAGCTGTGAACAGTAACAAGTTGATTGAGGGATGACCAGCAGGAGGGGGATAGATGGCAGTGAAGAGCTGACCTTCCCAACTGGGGAGGTGAGGGGAAGAATTGTGGGGTACACCTTTCTTGAGAGGAGAGAGATGGGAAGGGTCTCCCCTTCTAATGGGAGAAGAAGGGAGATGGACTATTTTACACTAGTGTTCCCACTGTTCTGAGCACTGGTGGCTCTGCAGTAGTGCAAGATTTGGAGAAAACCTCCCGTTTTGAAGACAAGATCTGCCTTTAGTATAAAGAAAAGGAGTACTTGTGGAGACTAACAAGTACTCCTTTTCTTTTTGCGGATACAGACTAACACAGCTGCTACTCTGAAACCTGCCTTAGTATAAAACCTTAGTAAGCAGAGATTGTGTCTCTCTCAAGTGGGTCTCTTCAGCCACAGCCATGGCTGCCATAAAACCAACTGAGTAAATTCTTTACCTCTCAGGGGCACATATCCATGGTCTCTCAAGACTGAAAGATGCCTACTACTACTTAGTGAATATATTCACTCTATCCTTCACAAAATGGGGTGGGGAAAAACCCCTTTATTTTACACTTCATTCTGGCAGTTTTCACTTATCAGCTTGCAATATCAGATGGGACAAAAGCCTTTCCATTAAGCTTGGGATATGAAGGAACAAGAGGTCAGCTCTTTTTCTGTAGCTTGTCTGAGTTTCATACCTCCCTGGTGATGGAGATAGCTATTGGCTAAATAAGCAGCAGTTTATCTCTGGCTTGATTTCATTAGTGTTGTCAGCCCAGTGTCCAGAAAAAGACTTTAACCACAAACATAAATGTAGGTACCCTCCCACACAGCATTCCAGAGCTCAAGGTTGTGAAAACAAAGCAGTGCTGGCGCTCAGTGAAACACTGGGGGTGAAATCCAAGCCCTATTGACTTCAGTGAGTGCTCCCCATTGGAACATGGTCACTGTGTACAACTTTTCACAGATGTGCGACTTATTGACTTAATTTTCACCAAGGAATGTGTATTTTATGGCAGCATAAGTATCTGGCTTGATTCTGGACACAACCAATGCACAGTGCTGCTTGACTAGCCTCAGTGATACTCAGACCTCAGTGGTTCAGGAGCCAAATTAGCGATCAACATGACCCACAAAAGCCACAGTAGTGTGAATTCATTGTTCCATCACAAAGAGCCACAGGAGACACATTAAAGAGCCACTTATGGCTCACAAGCCACAGTCAGAGTATCACTGAGCTAACTTCTCCTTTTCCAGTGCTTTAAGTATATAGTGCTATGAATGCTTCTGATGCCTTATGTAAACAGATCAGATCCCTTACTCTGGGGTTTAAAATTTTCCTCCACTTATATTCGTCAAAATATCTTCCTTTTCTTAAATGCTCTGGAAAACTTGTTAGTCAGTGTCAAAAATGGATATTCTTTTCCACTTACCACACTAAAGGGTGGCAACCCTGCACTTTTACATTGTGCCTCTTTATATTATTCCTCAAAGCTTTCCCTCCCTCAACTTTTAATTTGGTCTGGGATCAGATCCGTAGCACATTAAATACAGTGAACTGTTTTTCTTAAAATTTAAACACCCTCACTTCTGCTTCATGTGTTTGAAGCCTATGCTAAAATCTCAAGGGGAACCATGCAGAGTAAAGCCTTTGTTTATATGAAGTCCCACGAACACTAATGGGAGTTATGTCTAAGGCCGTGTCCACACTACAGGCGCTATAGTGGCATAGCTACAGCGCTATCGCTGCACTGCTGTAACCTCGTAGCATCAATGCAGACTACATCAATGGAAGGGGCTTTTCCATCACTGTAGGAACTCCACCTCCCTGAGTGACAGTAACTAGGTTGAGGGGAAGCATTCTTCCATCAGTCTAGCTGCCTCTATGCTCGGGCTTAGGCCAACATAGCTGTGGTGCTCAGAGCTGTAGATTTCTACCTTTTGTCAACCTATATTTTAAGTATAGACCAGGCCTTAATGCAGGGATGGGCAAACTATGGCCACATCCGGCCCACGGGACTGTCCTACCTGGCCCCTGAGCTCCCGGCCGGGGAAGCTCACCCCTGGCCCCTCCCCCGCAGCAACGCCACCACACGGGCAGCGCGGCTTGTGCACGCCCACCTCCCAGGCTTTCAAATAAGCCTATCCTGCCTCTCTGAGTGGCGGGGGGTAAGGGGGAGTTGGATAAGGGGCAGGAGGCCCCGGGGGGCAGTCAGGGGGCAGTTGGATGGGGTAGAGGTTTGCCCACTCCTGCCTTTAATGCTATGTGGACCTTTTGAGAAGTTAGAAGTTCTGTGCTCCCAGGAGGTGCTGGTGGATGTGGACAGTCAGAGTTCTAATCTCTTTGCCATTATCTAAAGCCTTGTCTACACTACTGGGGTATGTCAACCTAAGTTAAGCTACTCCAGCTACATGAATAACTTAACTGCAGTCGATGTAGCTTAGGTCGACTTACCGCAGTGTCTTCACTACACTGTGTCGATGGGAGACGCTCTCCCGTTGACTTATCTTACCGTTCTCGGGGATCAGGTGTACCGGAGTCAACCGGAAAGCACTCTGCCGTCAATTTAGTCGGTCTTCACTAGATCTGATAAATCAACACCTGCTGTATCAATTGCAGCAGCGTCGATCTCCCTGGTAGTGAAGACAAATCCTTAGGGATTGTCTACACGTGGAATTATTCTGAGTTAACTTCATGTGTGGACTCGTATACTGGAAGGGAGAAAATGTGGCTTTTTCTGAATTCATTTAACACATTTTGGAAGAAGATGCTTTTATTCTGGAATAAATGCCCCCATATGGAGTTATTCTGGAATAGCTATGGCATTCCAGAATAACTTTCATGTGTAGACAAGCCCTTACTGTACGACTTTGGGCAAGGTGTTGAAATTTTGTTTTCCCATCTATTATATAGGGATACTTCTTGCCTGATGCAAAAGGATGTTGAGGTTTACTAGATGAACACTTTTGAGTGAGTAAAGTACCATGTAGGGGCTAAGAACCAGTCCTTCATTTTAATGGCAAGCCATTTGTAAGGTTTGAAATGAGGGACTTAATGAAAGGTTGTTTAGATGCCTTCAGGTTATTAATCATGGAACAGCAGGTATACTTCATTCATCAGTAAGAAAAATTCATATCCTCTGGGCAGAGGGTGTGGTTATGATTCCTTAGAACTTGTTTTCTTCATTGTGCATGTTTAGAGTTTCTGATGTCTTGGTTGTGCCCTAAGGATGTGGACACTGGACTTGATGGCATGACTGCAGTTCTGGATAGTCTGGAGATGATGGCATCATGCCTGTCTTGTACAGGTGGCTCCTTTGGTTAAATATATATCTACCAAATGTTAGGGTGATCCATTTTGTATAAACCGCCATAAATGGGGAAGACTCTTTCCTTCTAGGAACTGTAGAGCACAAACCAAGATAGAGAAACATTTTCCTCCCAGAAATCAATACTATATTTGTGATTTTTTGGAATTTCATAGAATCACACCAATCCTGTTCCGCCCTAATTTATTTGTGATATGTTACAGGTCTTAAAACTCAATTTTTTATGCTTAAAACAAGAAAGTTACCAAGAGGAATTTCAGTCATCCAGTTACTACTGTTAAGACTACTGTCTGCTCTTTCCTGAGGCCTGGCCTACACGACAGACGTAAGCTGCCTAGCATTGACCTAGCTGTGGAAGTGTCTTTGCTTAAATTTGGCTCCTGTCAGTGTAAGTGCCTGTTTAGTAACACCACCTCCCTGAACAGCATAGTCACGATCAGTGTAATTAGGTTAATGCAGGAGCTGTCCCACAATACCTCACACTGACAATACAATCAATACAAGCGCTCCTAGTGAGAACGCGCACTGCCGACACAAGGAGCCAAGCGTGAACACACACAAGCTGTTTAATTTGAGATGGATCACTTGATGATTACCTGTTCTGTTCATTCCTTCTGAAGCACCTGGCATTGGCCACTGTTGGAAGACAGGATACTGGACTAGACGAACCATTGGTCTAACCCACTATGGCTGTTCTTATGTTAAGTAGTTAGATCAGCATAATTTTGTATTGTAGACAATGGCCTCAGTTTCAGATTTACTATTGCAATGATTGCTCCAGATGATTTAAAGGTGACCTGCAAACGGTGTTTTGAAAATTCAGCAACTTTACCTATATGTGGTAAATGCCCTTCTTAGCAGTTATTAGCTTAAAACCATGATAAGTGAGTGGCCTGCTGAATGCTTTCTTAGCCTGGTTATTTGGGAGAGTTACCACATTTCTAAAAGCTGTTGAATTTCTGACCATTTCCTTTGGTCACCTTTAAGTATGTTCGCAGCAGTATAATTCATTCCAAGGGGATCTCCTCCCATCGTTCTGTGTACCATTCTCATTCATGCGTTAATGTCATCTAGGTATTCCTTGTAGAAAAACAAGGAGAGGCTAGAACTCTAGATAAGGACTAGGGACAATAGGTGCTTACTGAAGTAGTCCTCTTTTCCCAATGGTATCCCCTCAGAAGAAAAGAACGATCAAATAACCACCTCACTATGGGTGGAGTAAAAAGTAGTGTTTTCTTTTCCCCACAAAGATGTTAAGATTTAAATTTGTGTAAAGTGCGATAATATGTATATAGTAAGATCCGTTAAGCTGTGGAATGGTGTCCCATGAGACTGTGCTTGAGACATGATTAAATCACTCTAGGCACAATCCGGCATTGGTTGGAGGGGAAGGACCCAGTGATTCTCTTCCATATCTGTAACTGTATGAACTTGTTTTTTCATAAGCTAGTCTGTTGTGCTCATTCTTGGTATGTGAATATTTCACATTTTATGAATTTGCCCTCACAGCAATCCTATGAGGTAGGGAAGGATTATCCCCATTTTACAGATGGGCTGCTGAGGCACACACTGTTAGTGATTTACCCACAGTCACCCACTGTTAGGAATATAGGAACAGACACCATATCACCTGAATCCCAGTCCAGTGCTTTAACCTGAAGACAGTGTCCCTCCTCTCAGTGGATACTTAAAATTACTTGCTGGGAAATTTCCTGCAGACTCCTAATTTAATGATATAGTCAGGAGAAAATTAAAAATAGATACTTATTATCCATCAAAAGGCTTTTAAATGGCCTGAGAGAATAAGTGGTAGGATACTGGCATCTAGAGACTACACTGTGGGCACATTAGCTATGTATAGGAAGATCAGTACTATCAAAGACACAATAGTCCAGTCCAGTTCAGTTCCACATAAAAGGACAAGACTGGTTCCTAGCCAGCTGGCTAGCAGGCACATGTGTTCCTCCATGTACCTCATTTTTTAAAATAGCCTCAGCCTTATGTTTCTATGACCCGAATGTACTTGCAGCCACAATGCTTTTTAATGAAAGGCGGTAAATATCACTACACTGCATTTAGTTCTACAAAAGGAATGCTGGGTTTTTGATCCCAAAGGCAGTGAAGCCCTCTGGGAATTGGTGGTTTTTATAATGCCAGCCTGATTTTGGCACAGCAAATGTGCAAATTAGCTTACTGACCTCTCCTTCTCTTCCCCTCACCCAACATAAAAAGCCCCTCCTTAATGGAGTATAGTGGTGAAAGTTTGGTTGCTAAGCAACAAGGAGGCAGCATTGTGTTCATTTCAGGTTGAATGAATAGATTCAGTGTTCTGAGAAGCTGAGGAATTTTGGACTCGGAGCCCAATGAATCATGAAAGGCTTTTTTGGGAAGAGGGAGGTGGTTAGAATACTGTTGCCACGGCTGCTTCAGGGTCCTTGTGTCATTTGGGGAGAATTGTGTAAGAACTAGTCATTTTCCTGGGACCTTCGAAGTGTTTTGATGCTTGCTTCCCAAACCTGGCCCTGGATAATCTTTCACCACATTCTCAAGATGACCTTTTTCCATAACCCCCATTCTCTTGTAGAAATCCATAGTGCCAAATTCTTCTCTTAAACCTATGTAAATGTAAGTTCAAAATAACCTCACATGAGTGTAACCACGAACAATTTGGCCCATGGTCTTATCACTACTTAGCAATCCCCTCAAATCAGCAATATTTCCTGTTGCGATGAGTAACTCTTGCTTTCAGTATAGCCACTCTTATCTGAGGCGCTCTGTCAGCAAAGATAATGAACTGGTGTTGCTTCTGATCCTGCCTTGCATTGCAGTGCTAACTCTGGTGCTTGGATGTTACTATTCTGTAGTGCTAATTACACTGTTGGGAGTACCTTGTCAAAAGACTGATAGACTGGCATTTTCGCTTCTCCATTTGACTACTTCCCCCTTTTTCATGGTGATCTCACTGAGATCTTGGACAGCATTGGGGTCTACCAAACAATTTATATGGGATCTTGTTTCCATTTATACCCCTTTAAGGGAATTCTAATATTGAAGTCTGAGTTGTGAATGAATAAAAAGGTTCCCTAACAGGGAGATATACTATGGCTGTGCACTATTGGCTAAGTGTGTTGTATGTTTTAGGGGTGGTAGGAACCTTCCTCTGAAGCACTCACTGGGTGTTATCCACGGTCAGTGGTCAGGTACCAGGCTTGATGAATCAATGGTCTTAAGACCTGATACTCCCTCCCACCCCCCCAGGTATTGAATACCACAACTCTCACTGAAGTTACTGGGAGATGAGAATGCTCAGTGCTTGTAGAAATCAAGCCTTAATTCTTCAATAAAATTGTCTTTGCAAGAATAGAAAACATCCTATAAGGGTTTGATGGCTTTCGTGATGTCAGTAGTTCTGCTGAAAAGGATCTGTGGGTTATAGTGGATCACAAACTGAATGAGTCAACAGCGTGATGCAGTTGCAAAAAAGGCTAATATCATTTGGAGGTGTATTAGCAGGAGTGTTGAATGTAATTGTCCCACTCTTCTTGGCATTGGTTAGGCTTCAACTGGAATACCTGTTCACTTCTGGATACCATACTTTAAGAAATATGTGAACAGATTGGAGAGAGTCCAGAGAAGAACAAAAAGGATAAAAAGTTTAGAAAATCTGACCTATGAGGAAAAGTTAAAAATACTGGGCATCTTTAGTCTTGAGAAAAGAGACTGAGGGGACCTGATAAGTTTTCAAATTGTTAAGGGTTGTTCTAAAGAGGACAGTGATCAATTGCTCTCCACGACCACTGAAGGCAAGATAAGAATAATGGGCTTGATCAAGAGCAAGGGAGATTTTAGATTAGGAAAAAATTTCTGATTATAAGGGTAGTTAGTTCTGGAATAAGCTTCCCACAGAAGTTGTGTAATCCCTATCATTGGAGGTTTGTAAGAACAGGTTGGACAAACACCTGTCAGAGATGAATGTCCAGGTTGACTTGTTGACTTCTTGAGGTCCCTTCCAGTCCTACATTTCTGATTTTGAGGGCGAGCATTGCCTTGTGTTTAATATTTTACATTCCTTTCTTCCTTCTAATCTTTATCTAGCTGTTCTGAGAGCCAATATATACATTTGAGTAGCCAGTGATTCTAGTGCATGACCTATCTTGCTAACATTGTTATATTTTCCTCCATCAGGAGTTCTCAGAACTGGAGAAGAGAGATCCCCAGGAGCTAGTTGGTAAGTTGACATAATGCTATAGATCTTAAAATATACATGCAAACCATCTTTTTGTGCTTCTCTCTCCACTAATGAAGATCTTGGATCCCTTCTGTTCATGCAGTTTTTAATTGGCTTATTCTCTGTGCTCATTTTCATCTCAGTGGAATATTTTCAGTGACTTAATCTACTGGGCTAATGTTTGTTTGGCTTGAACTTCGGACGGGAGGCAGTCATGCCCAAAATGTGTGCAAATATTTTTATATGCAACTCCAATATAGGGGAAATACAAAAAGGTCTTTTTTTTTATTCATCTCGAAAATAAAAACTAGTAATGATTTTGTCCAGGCAGCCTCTTTCAGAACCCTCATATAATAGGGGAAGGGGAGGGACTTAAGGAAATTGTTACTGAAAATAGCCTCATCAACACTACTGCTAGTTTTATTTTCTATTTAAAGTATGGATGTATTGTAACACATGGGTTCCGTTTGTTGCCATTGTGCTAAAGAAGGAATCCCTAGACTGTGTAGCCTAAGTCAACATTGCAAAACTGGCATGGAAACTTACCAACCTAAATACAAAATCTGTTCCATCTTTGTCATGAGCAGCAGGATGGTGGGGCAGAATCTGATCTTTCTTGCCTATGAAACAATTACCCTGAACAAATAGAATTCTGCAAAAGATCTAGCCCTACCTGCTTAAAGGACCACTTTTGAACCTGCAATTGCTACTACACCTTCACTGTGGCTAACCATAGTGAGTTTGCTTATGATGATTATAGTTAGTAAAATGGTAAATTGAAGAAGGTGGTGGAGGGAGTTCTTTGCTGTGAATGTTACCCTGTTATGTCAGTGTGTATATCTGACCTATCAGTCCTCATCCTCAAAGGAAACCTGCACACCACTTTCAAAAGATGTGCCTGGAAGCTTAAATACATAACTTTGCTAGACACTAAAAGTGATGGACTGAACAGAGAGACTGAATATATGGCTTATTACAAAATCTGTAAACCACTAACACTCCCCAGTTGCTCGCCTCCCTCCCCCGCCTTCCATTCCTGCCTATGACTGGAGGGGTGTTAACAAGCCATTTTATCTTGAATGGTCCCTTGAAATATGTGTTAATTGTTTATGTTAAACAATCTGTTCCACCTTATATATAGCTGTGACACTCGGAGACTATGGCCTTGTCTACACCACCAAGTTTTGTCAATAAAAGTGATGTTGACATCCAAAAGCCAACATAATAAAAATCGGAATCTCACGTTCACTTTGTTTCCTCTGTCAGCAGAGTGCGTCCACAGTGGGGGTACTATCCTCGATAGTGTGAGCAATTGACTGTGGGTACCTATCCCAGACTCCAGCTTGACACCTTCTGTCACCAGGTGTTGTGGGAAGGCGGAGTGAATTGCAGCGTACCTTGGGACTGGGCTTAATGTCCCGTGATGCATTGCTTTCTGTCCCAGCACTCCATGGGCTTCTGGCTTTCTTTCACAGCATTTTTTGCAACGGCCCTCCTTTGCTGTGCACCTTGACATCTTTGGGAGAAGATGCTGCACTGCTCTCCTGTGCTCTGTTAACTGTCACAAAGACATCGCGGATGGCAGTGCAGTTAATCGTGAAGTTCCTAACTGAAGAAGACTCGCAGGCACCTGACATGTTGCGTGATATGGATAGAAGCAATTTTAGATTGCTTTTGGCATTCACAGAACAGCTGCATAGGGTAGATCGTCGCTTTTGGGGTTGGGAAACAAGTACTGAACAATGGGATCTTATCGTGCAGTGTGGAAGAAGAGCAGTAGCTGCAGAACTTTAAGATGCAGAAAGCCACCTTCCTAAAACTGCCCTATTGGTAGAGAAGCGTGTGGCAATCGCTGTGTGGAAGCTGGTGACTCCAGACTATCGGTCGGTTGCAAATCAATTTGGAGTGGGGAAGTCAACCCTGGGGCTGTGTTAATGCAAGTGTGCAAGGGAAATGTGCATGAAATAGTGGATAGCTTTGTAGAAATGGGTTTCCCTAACTGTGGAGGGGCAATAGATGGCGCACACATTCCAATTTTGGCATCAGATCACTTTGCGACAAAGTATATCAATAGCATCAATAGGAAGGGGTACTTCTCCATAGTGTTGCAGGCGCTTGTGGATCACTGTGGGTGTTTCACTGACATCAGCGCAAGGTGGTCTGGAAAAGTGCAGGACTCACACATCTTCAGGAACATTGGCCTGTACAGAAAGCTACAAGCGGGGACTTTCTTTCCAAACCAGAAGATTACAGTGGGAGATGTTGAAATGCCCATAGTGATCTTGGGAGACCCGACATACCCCTTACAGCCATGGCTCATGAAACCTTACACGGGACACCTGGACAGCCGTAAGGAGCAGTTCAACAGGCTGAGTAGGTGCCGCATGACAGCTGAATGTGCCTTTGGCAGATTAAAGGTGTGCTGGCGATGCCTTTATGGCAGGTTAGACCTTAATGAATATAATAATCCTATAGTCATAGCCGCATGCTGTGTGTTGCATAATCTCTGTGAAGCTAAAGTGAAAGGTTTGCTCTGAGATGGAGTGCTGAGGCAGACTGCTTGGCTGCTGATTTTGAGCAGTCAGATGCTAGGGCTATCCGAGGAGCCCAAAGGGGGGCAATTTGAATCAGGGAGGCCTTGAGGCAGCACTTTGAAAATGAGAACTAGTGATGTGTATATCCCTGTGATTGGTTCTTCAATGTTACATTACATGTAGTTTTCCTAGGAAGCAATGATGACATTTGGGGCCTTGTGTTCTAGTAAGCAAATGATTAAAATGCCTGCATGTATTGGTAGTGCCTGCAATCTCAATTTGTAGAAAACAAAGAAAGATTTACCATTTGAAAACTTTGCTTTTATTGCACAAGAAACAGCACACACAAAGATGCTTGGTGGGAAAAGAGGAACCAGGGAAGGGCAAAAAGAAAAGGAGTACTTGTGGCACCTTAGAGACTAACCAATTTATTTGAGCATAAGCTTTCGTGAGCTATAGCTCACTTCATCGGATGCATACTGTGGAAAGTGTAGAAGATCTTTTTATACACACAAAGCATGAAAAAATACCTCCCCCCACCCCACTCTCCCGCTGGTAATAGCTTATCTAAAGTGATCACTCTCCTTACAATGTGTTTGCTAATCAAGGTGGGCCATTTCCAACACAAATCCAGGGTTTAACAAGAACAGCTGAGGGGGGGGGGGGGGGGGGAAACAAGGGGAAATAGGTTACCTTGCATGATGACTTAGCCACTCCCAGTCTCTATTCAAGCCTAAGTTAATTGTATCCAATTTGCAAATGAATTCCAATTCAACAGTCTCTCACTGGAATCTGGATTTGAAGTTTTTTTTGTTGTAATATCGCAACTTTCATGTCTGTAATCGCGTCTGTAATTTGCTTCAGGTTGGGGGGCTGTCTGTAGGCAAGGACTGGCCTGTCTCCCAAGATTTGTGAGAGTGTTGGGTCATCCTTCAGGATAGGTTGTAGATCTACAACCTATCCTGAAGCAAATACTCACCAGCAACCACATACCACACAACAGAACCATTAACCCAGGAACCTATCCTTGCAACAAAGCCCGTTGCCAACTGTGCCCACATATCTATTCAGGGGACACCATCACAGGACCTAATAACATCAGCCACACTGTCAGAGGCTCGTTCACCTGCACATCCACCAATGTGATATATGCCATCATGTGCCAGCAATGCCCCTCTGCCATGTACATTGGTCAAACTAGACAGTCTCTACGTAAAAGAATAAATGGACACAAATCAGATGTCAAGAATTATAACATTCATAAACCAGTCGGAGAACGCGTCAATCTCTCTGGTCACGCGATTACAGACATGTAAGTTGCAATATTACAACAAAAAAACTTCAAATCCAGACTCCAGCGAGAGACTGTTGAATTGGAATTCATTTGCAAATTGGATACAATTAACTTAGCCACTCCCAGTCTCTATTCAAGCCTAAGTCATTATGCAAGGTAACCTATTTCCCCTTGTTTTTTTCCTACCCCCCCCCCCCCCCGCCCCCAGCCGTTCTTGTTAAACCCTGGATTTGTGCTGGAAATGGCCCAACTTGATTATCATACACATTGTAAGGAGAGTGATCACTTTAGATAAGCTATTACCAGCAGGAGAGTGGGGTGGGGGCAGGTATTTTTTCATGCTTTGTGTGTATAAAAAGATCTTCTACACTTTCCACAGTATGCATCCGATGAAGTGAGCTGTAGCTCATGAAAGCTTATGCTCAGATAAATTGGTTAGTCTCTAAGGTGCCACAAGTACTCCTTTTCTTTTTGCGAATACAGAGTAACACGGCTGTTACTCTGAAACCAGGGAAGGGCAGACTTTCACAGCTGTGTATAGGTCCAGCTATCATTGTGAAAGTTGTCCGAGGGGGTGGAGTGAATGGGAAAACGAGAAGTCCCGGAAAGTGGAAAGGACTGTGCAGGCGGAGTTTGGAGAGTGGGGGAGAGCATGGGGAAAAGTTCTGAATATGCTGCAGGGGAGGGTGAGCACAGGTGTGCTCAGTCTGCAGAATTATTAAGGACTTCAGCATTTGCATTTGCTCCTCCATTACTTTAATCATCCACTCAGTTGCATCCTTAACAAACTCCTGATTCTTTCTTCTGTCCTGCTGTTCAGCTTCCCAGCACTCCTTGTGTTCCCTTTTCTCTGCATTGGAGCAGTGCAGTACCTCCCTGAACATGTCTTCTTTGCTGTCTTGGGCCCTTTCTTACCTGGCGGAGATGGTTGGTTAGGGTGTATAGGGTGTTCCTGAAGGCCACATCTGCTGAAGCAAGGGGAAGATGCACAGAAGCGGGATTGTTAAATTAATGCACAGCATTCAGACATTTCAGTTAAATACACCTTTTACAACATTGCAATCACTTTCTCTCTGACCCTAGCCGGGCATCACATCTCCACGAACACCCAAAGCATGGTGAGTGGCAGGTGGGCCACTCCACGTGGGGGAAAAGAGCACATACTTTTTGCAAGGGTCGTGGTGCAGCATACTAAGGAAAAAATTCTAAAATTCTCCTAGACTCTTCCACAGGCAGGGGTAATTCTAGCAGATATCTGACTGCTAAGGGTAAGCAGGGAAACGAGTGTAAATCTACTCCATACTTGTGGCTTCCGCCCTGCTCCCTATGCTGCTCGCCTATGTGCCACTTTGGTCCCTGCACAAGTGGTGGCTGAATGATGCAGGAAAGTTCCCTACAATGGGGGAAGGAATAAAGCTGTTCTGCGATGAAACCTTCGACAGAGGATGACGAAGTACCTCCAGGAAACTTTCCTGGAGATCTCTCTGGAGGATTCCTGTGAGATCTCAGCATACATCAACACCCTGTTCTGCTGTACCAGTTAGCTACCCAGGGAAATGGGCAGCTCACAGAAACACAGCCAGCCTTCCACATTTCTCTACTCTGAACCCACCTCTGCACTACACAAACCACAGCCACTTACCAGGCATCTCTCCTGTTTCTTGCTCACCAGAGAGCAACTGCTGAGTCTGGCTAGACACCTCTGGAGTGGAGAACTGTTCCTGGCAGCCTGCCCCACCGGGTGGCCCCGACAGGAGCTGCACATAGTCATCTAACTCCACCTCTTCATCAGTAACTTCATCCTCCAGGTTAGGTCCTCTTTCCGCCGCCTCCGAAGTATCAGCAGGGCTCTTGGTGGTGGAGGTGGGTCGCCACTGAGGATAGCGTCCAGCTTCTTATAAAACCAGCAGGTCTTAGGTGAAGCACCGGAGCAATGGTCTGCCTCCCTTGTCTTATTGTACGCCTGCCTCAGATCCTTTATCTTCGCACCTCACTTCAACATCCCGATCATAGGCCTTTTAGCACAAGCCTCAAGAACTGTGCCCGTAGGTATCCTAATTCTTACGGCACAAGTGCAGCTGGGACTGTACAGCCTCCTCTCCCCATGTGCTGATCAGATCCAACAGCTCAGCAGCTGTCCATGCGGGAGAGCTTTTGGTGCAATAACCCGCCATGGTAACCTGAGAAGACACGATGAGACCTCTCCACACCGAGCCAGCAGGAAATGGAATTTCAAAAATTCTAAGGTGCTTTAAACAGGGAGGGGCGGATGGTTGCTTACCTGGCTGCAGGGCAATGGAGTTCAAACTGCTGACCAGAGCAGTCCTAATGGGCATTGTGGGACACCATCTGGAGGCCAGTTAAAGCTATGAAATCAAGCCTGGTGTCTACACTGGCTCTTCGTCAACAAAAATTTAGAGGAAAAAGACGTGTCTCATCGGCGTGGTTGTATTTTGTTGCCAAAACTGGGCATTTTTCCCAACAAAAGTCAGATCGCAGTGTGTATGCATTCACTGGTTAGTCAACAGAACTTGGTAGTGTAGACAAGGCCTAGGTCTACACTAGCACTTTTGTCAGTCGGGGGCGTGAAAAAACTGACATAAAATTCACTGACAAAAGCTCCAGGGTAGACTCTCCCTCTGACACAACTTCCGCTGCTCTTTGGGGTGGTTTAATTAGGCCGATGGCAGAGCTTTCTCCTGTCAGCATAGAGCAGCTACACAGGAGACCTTACAGCAGCACAGCTGTAAGGTCTGTAGTGTAGACATGTCTACACGTACAGCCCTGCAGCACGTGTGGTGAAGACGCTCTATGCCAACAAGAGAGAGCTCTCCCATTGGCATAAAAAACGATCCC
This sequence comes from Chelonia mydas, assembly GCF_015237465.2. Classification (NCBI taxonomy): domain Eukaryota; kingdom Metazoa; phylum Chordata; order Testudines; family Cheloniidae; genus Chelonia; species Chelonia mydas. The sequence goes on from NC_051254.2 coordinate 15,384,471, forward strand.
CACTAGCTGCATAAACTGTGTCAGTAGGAGAGTGTCTCCCACTGACATAGCGCTGTTCGCTCCGGCACTTACGTTTATTGCGATTTATTTGCACCCTTGAACGACATAAGTTTTGCTGACATAAACCGTAATATAGACATAGCCTAAACCTTAAATTAAAGTACTCTGACACCCCTTCATCCAAAGACTTCTTTGGCCCTAATACTCATTTCATGCTGAGAGAATAACCTCTGTCAAGGCTGACACCCTTGTCCTATTTGAGCCCATAGTTTGGATGACACCCTGTGAAAAGCCTGGGTTTGAAACCTGGGTATGTAGCACCCAGCATAGGCCTTGGTGTCTCAACTTGTTCATGGTTAAGCTGGGTTGGAGATGTGTTAAGAGATGAGACATGAGATCTGCATTAACTTCCTTTCCCAACAGAAGCATGCAAAGGGCAAGCTGCCTACAGCTAAATCGTGGTGCTGGGTTACCTAGGGTCAATGTGTGCCATGCAGGATTCTGTGTAACTATCTTCAATCAGACTGAACCTTTTGTCAGCCTGATAAAGAAGTACTACAATAGTCTTTGCAGTGGAAGAGAGTGTTTTAGTACTGCAGCAAAGTGCCCCTTGAAGGCTTACAGTTGGAGCCTGGATCAAATATCCCAAATCCTTTCAGCCCAAAAGGAGCATCTAAAGTCTATCTGCAGTACCAGTGTGTTGAAAATCTTCCATAGAAGCTGTTTCATAACCATTCAATTTCTCCTTCTCCCTAAAGTTTGAAATACCAGTTATTTTTGTTGCAATGATAACTGTGCCAAACGTTAAAGTGAAAGAGCACAGGGAGTACAATATACATCAACGTGTGAAACTTTTTCTTCTCAAGGGATTGTTCATTAGAGCACTTTGCCAGTCAAAAGAACTGCTAGCTGCATGAAAAGTGGGAGCAGTTGTAAAGCTGATGGCTGCATCTCCATTTGCCGTAGCTCTGTATAGCCCTTCTGAAATACATACTGTTGCAGTAGCAATGGGCAGCAATATACTGATTCTTTCACTGTGTACAAAGCTGTGCAAGGAGAGAATTTTCTTTCAGCCTATACAAAAGTGCTCTGGATGTTTTAACAAAGTTAAAATACATAAATATCAGAAAATATGTCCAATATATGCTAGTCTTCCTCTGCATTCCCCAGCCCACAAAGCTGTTAATTAAGAGTGGCATTTCAAAGATGGATGACTCAGTGACATGTTAATGCCTCGTATTCTTTCCTGTGATTCTGCTTTTTGCTGCCAGGAAATTGTGGAAACCCACACTTCCAGTAATGTATTAGAAAGCAAATCTGTTTTGGATGGAAGAGAATGCAGACCATGCTCCATTTGGGTTTGCTTGCATGTCACTTCTCCATTTGCCAGTGCTTCACAGATGTTTGGCCTTCTTACATATAGAGGTACTGTCAGCTGGTGCCACACTAGCCATAATTAAGGCTCTGATTTTTTTTTTTGATTTTTTTTTTTACGGCGGTCACAGAAATCATGGATTCCATTACTTTCTACGACCGCCGTGACTTCCACAGCAGCTGGTGCGGCTGGCCCCAGGGCCAGCTGTGCCAGCCACTGCTGGATTGATCCGCGGCCTGCCACACCAGCCGCTACTGGAGAGGCCCCAGACAGCTGGCTCCTAGTCCGTCCGAGCAGTGGCTAGCGAAGCTGGTCCTGCAGACTGCCCGAGCAGAAGTCCTGGGCGCAACCCCGGGGAGTGTCTGAGCAGCGGTCCCGGGGGGCTGCCCTGGGGCCAGCCACAATGGCCACGGCTTAGGCGGTCCCAGGCAGCTAGCTCTGGGGAGCGGAGCCCGAGGGCACCTGGAGGCTGTCCGGAAAGCGGTCCCCAGGAGCAGCAGCTGGGGGGCAGTCAAACCCCAGCATTGGAGAAGGGCCCCCCCAGCAGGGGTCCCCCTGAGCAGCAGGACCCCAAAGGTAGAGTTTTAGTCGCGTATTTTTGGTAAAAATCAGGGGCAGGTCACATGCCTTAAATTTTTATTTATTGCCCATGACGTGTCCATGACTTTTACCAAAAATACCCGTGACTAAATCTTAGCCTTATCCGTAATGCATGGCTGCTTAAAGTACAGCACACAAAGCCCTGGTCTACACTACGAGTTTAGGTCGAATTAAGCAGCGTTAGATCAATTTAATTCTGCACCCATCCACACGATGAAGTCATTTTTGTCAACTTAAAGGGCTCTTAAAATCGATTTCTGTACTCCTCCCTGACAAGGGGATTAGCGCTGAAATCGACATCGCCGGGTCAAATTTGGGGTAGTCAATGCAATTCAACGATATTGGCCTCCGGGAGCTATCCCAGAGTGCTCCATTGTGACCGCTCTGGACGGCACTCTCAACTCAGATGCACTAGACAAGAAAAGCCCCAGAGACTTTTGAATTTCCTTTCCTGTTTGGCCAGCGTGGCACAGGTGACCATGCAGAGCTCATCAGCAGAGGTGACCATGGAGTCCCAGAATGGCAAAAGAGCTCCAGCGTGGACTGAACGGGAGGTACTGGATCTGATCGCTGTATGGGGCAACAAATCTGTGCTATTAGAACTCTGTTCCAAAAGACGAAATGCCAAAATATTTGAAAAAATCTCCAAGGGCATGAAGGACAGAAGCTATAACAGGGACCCACATCAGTGGCATGTGAAAATTAAGGAGCTCAGGCAAGCCTACCAAAGAGGCAAACGGCAGCTCTGGGTCAGAGCCCCAGACATGCCGTCTCTATGACAAACTGCATGTAATTCTAGGGGTGCCCCTACAACTGCCCCACTCCTGTACATGGACTCCTGGAAGGGGGGAGCCTCATGCAACAGGGATGAGGATTTAGGGGACGAGGAAGATGAGGAGGAGGAGGAGGAGGAGGATGAAACAGTTCTCCCTGACAGCCAGGAACAGTTTATCGCCCTGGATCCAATACCCTCCCAAGGCAGGATCCCGGACCTTGAAGGCGGCTAAGGCACCTGTGGTGAGTGTACCTTTGTAAATATAATACATGGTTTAAAAGCAAATGTGTTTAGTGATTAATTTACCCTGAAGACTTGGGATGCATTCGCGGCCAGTACAGCTACTGGAAAAATCTGTTAACATGTCTGGGGATGGAGCAGAAATCCTCCAGGGACATCTCCATGAAGCTCTCCTGGAGGTACTCCCAAAGCCTTTGCAAAAGGTTTCTGGGGAGGGCAGCCTTATTCCGTCTTCCATGGTAGGACACTTTACCAGGCCAGTAGCACGTAGTCTGGAATCCTTGCATAACAAAGCATGGCAGCATATGGTCCGGGTGCTTGGTATGGGAAATGAAGGCGCTGCTGTTTGAAACCATTCCCACGTGTTATGAAGGTTAAAGAAGCCAAAAGACTGGCTTACCATGGCTGCCTGCAAGCTGAATTCTGTTGCCTGGCCCTGCGTGTGTGATCTCTCACACCAAACCAGCAGGCCCTCAATATAAGAAGCAAAATGAGACCTTGTACCGAAAGCACATGTACTATGTAATGTTAACAGCTTGGCTCACCGTGAAAGAGTATACCCATTGTTCTCTAAAATGTGTCTTTTTAACTACTACTACTCCCTTTTTTTTCCACTCCCGGAGCTGCAAATGTTTCAACACTCCCCCTATCATCTCCATCCCAGAGGCTAGCGCAGATAAGAAGGCGAAAAAAATGCACTTGCGATGAAATGCTCTCTGAGCTTATGCACTGAAAGAGCTCAGCAAAATGCATGGAGGCAAACAATGTCAGAGTCCAGGAAAGCACAAAATGAACGCGAGGACAGGAGGTGGGAGCAAGAGGAGAGGTGGCGGTAGCGTGATGAGAGGAAGCAAGATGCAATACTGAGGCTACTGGGGGATCAAACTGATATGCTCCGGCATCTGGTGGAACTGCAGGAAAGGCAGCAGGAGTACAGATCGCTGCTGCAGCCCCTGTGTAACCGCCCACTCTCCTCCCCAAGTTCCATAGCCTCCTCACCCAGACGCCCAAGAATGCAGGCGGGGCACCTCCGGACACCCAACCACACCACCCCAGATAACTGCCCAAGCAACAGAAGGCTGGCATTCAATAAGTTTTGAAGTGCAGTGTGCCTTTGTCCTTCACTCCTCCCCTCCTCCACCACCCCACCCAGTGCTTCCCTCCTCCCCCACCCCTCCTGGGCTACTTTGGCAGTTATCCCCCTATTTGTGTGATGAATTAATAAAGAATGCATGAATTTGAAACGACGACTTTATTGCCTCTGCAAGCAGTGATCGAAGGGGGGAGGTTGGTTGGCTTACAGGGAAGTAGTGAACCAAGGGGGCGGGTTTTCATCAAAGAGAAGCAAACATAACTGTCACACCATAGCCTGGCAAGTCATGAAACTGGTTTTCAAAGCTTCTCTGGTGCACAGCGCTCCCTACTGTGCTCTTCTAACCACCCTGGTGTCTGGCTGCACGTAATCAGCAGCCAGGCGATTTGCATCAACCTCCCACCCCGCCATAAACATCCCCCCCCCCCCCCCCCCCTTAATCATAGATACTGCTTGCTGTGTGCTCCTCAATAACAATGGGAATATCAGTTTCGCTGAGGTCTAACAGAGTCAGGAAACTGCGCCAGCGCGCTTTTAAATGTCCAAATGCACATTCTACCACCATTCTGCACTTGCTCAGTGTATAGCTGAACAGCTCCTGACTACTGTCCAGGCTGCCTGTGTATGGCTTCATGAGCCATGGCATTAAGGGGTAGGCTGGGTCCCCAAGGATAACTACAAGCTTTTCAACATCCCCAATGGTTATTTTCTGGTCTGGAAGTAAGTCCCTTCCTGCAGCTGTTCAAACAGACCAGAGTTCCTGAAGATGCGAGTGTCATGTACCTTTCCCAGCCATCCCACATTGATGTTGGTGAAACGTCCCTTGTGATCCACCAGTGCTTGCAGCACCATTGAAAAGTACCCCTTGCGGTTTATGTACTTGCTGCCAAGATGGTCCGGTCCCAAGATAGGGATATGCGTTCTGTCTGTCACCCCGCCGCAGTTAGGGAATCGGCGTTCCACAGCATGAGCGTGCCCCATTGTCACCAGGATGTCCAAATTGCTGGGGCCTGTACTTCGAGAGAAGTCTGTGTCCATGTCCTCATCACTCTCGTCATTGCGCTGCCGTTGCCTCCTCACCTGCCTTTGCAGTTTCTTGTTCTGAACATACTGCAGGATAATGCGTGAGGTGTTTACAATGCTCATAACTGCCGAGGTGATCTGAGCGGGCTCCATGCTTGCCGTGGTATGGCGTCTGCAGGAGAGCAGAGTTGCAGCAGAAGCGGTGGCTGACAACGGATGCCACGAGAATAGATATTTATAGAGAACGACAAGAGGACCTGCAAGGTGGATTCATGAGAGCAGAGTTGCAGTGGAAGCGGTGGTTCGATGACGACGGTTAGCAGTCCTACTGCACCGTCTGCTGAAAGCAGTATGGCGTCCGCACGGAAAAAAGGCTTGAAACAATTGTCTGCCATTGCTTTCACGGAGGGAGGGGCGACTGATGACATGTACCCAAAATTGGGCAAAAACATTGTTGCAGGTAATCAGGCATTGGGAGCTTAACCCAGAATTCCAATGGGCGGCGAAGACTGCGGGAACTGTGGGATAGCTACCCACAGTGCAATGCTCCGAAAGTTGACGCTAGCCACAGTACTGTGGATGCACTCCGCCAACTTAATGCGCTTAGTGGGGACACAAGCAATTGACTGTATAAAATCGCTTCCTAAAAAGTTCTATAAATTCGACCTAATTCTGTAGTGTAGACAAAAGATCTCTTGGTGTACTGGATTTTGACCTGTTCAGTCATCAATCCACTGCTTGAAGAGTAGTGCCGTACTCACTGTGACTAAAGGGGAAGGCTTTGGTCACTTTCATTGTGTTTTTTGCAGAACTCCAGTGTATGGATTGTCTGGAAGTCGTTGCACATGTGCAAATGTTTATCAAATGCTTTCCTGTCTCTAAACCGTTTGTATAGGAGAAGTAAACTCCTGCCTGTTTCCATCTCTTCCTCCCCCCTCCGTCCCCACACACAGCATTTGAACTGAGAGTGACCATTTATTTGAACTGGAAGGAACTGACCGCTACACAGTTTCCTCTTTGGCATCTACATTTTTGTCACCCTTTCTACTTTCCCCCACTTCTTTTGTTGTGCAGCTTGTATTGCCTGGTGTATTGGCCAGAAAAACTACCCATCTGGAGCTGAAGCAGGGTAAAGATAGCAGGCTTTGATTTGACGCTGTCTGGTCAAGAACTCTGGCAAGAAAGTATTCATTGACCTCTAGTGCTCTGAACCTTTCCCAAGCACATCCTGATGGTTTAATGGACCTGTGGTTTCTTACCAAAATGCAGGCCTGAATGCAGGTGGGCCTCTCACCCTTCCTGAATGAATGCAGTGGCTATCCAAAAAGTAGCTATAAAATTGCACAAATTTAATTAAATGCAGTTAAATTCTTAAACTACCTTGTCAGTTGGTGAAAGCAAATCCACAGACCTAGCAAATTGGTCATCTTTGCACTCTTTGGAAGAGGATGCCTTGACTTGCTGATCTAGCGGTATCCTTGGAACATGCTCCCAAATATGCTTCAACCACCAGCTGATTCATGCAAGTCTGTCTTACGACCTGTTCTTTGCAAGTTTTCTCATCCCAATCAGATCTATGGCTGCCAGGTATGAATAGTTACTTTATTACAAGCCAGAACTTGGGTGTGTTTGAAATGGTGATTCGTGCCAGCCACCTGACTTCCTGAGATCCTTTAGGCCGGAAGCAAGTAGATTGCAGGCTCAGTCAGAAGCCACACCCAATGTTAATACCTCTGATTTTGTATAAAAAGCAAAGCTTTGATATTGCAGAAATAACAGGATGCACAGAGCAAGTGGATACATCCTGTGAGGACACATCATGGCATCACTATCTCGTACAGAAGTGGCCAAACTTACTGACCCTCTGAGCGACGTACAACAATCTTCAGAAGTTCAAGAGCTGGGGCACACCAGCCAGGGTTCGGGGCTTCTGTCCCACGGAAGGCACCTGAGGGGCTCCGCTCCTGCTGAAGCCCTGAGCCATAGCAGGCTGAAGCCCCAACCCCCACACCCCCACCCCCCAACGCTAGGCAGAATCCCTTATCCTACCATCCTGCTGCAAGGCAGAGGTCCCAAGCTTCCCTCCCCTCAAGTCTGGTAGGTGGGGGATGGGGAGGCTCCTCTAGCCGCACTTTAACTGTGAAAGAGCCCTATGTGGTTTGGCTACCCCGGATTGAGTACGTTCACATCTGCATACATGGAAAGAGATGTAGAGAGCAGAGCTCTTAAAAGCTCTCTGCATTGTTTACATAAAGGTACTACAAGTAGTGAACAAATAAGACTTGTTAAATCAGCAGGTGTGGCTGATTTCTCAGTATGCTGGAGTTCCCAGGATTCTCCTGAATTATAATCCATCTACTAAGTAGGAAAAAATTAATGGAAAAGAGGGCTCTGGAATCTTAAGGTAATCTTGGTATGCACTGATAGAGAGAAGGTTGTAGTACCTCAAAAGTATGAATGTCTTTGCCATACCTAGCCCTTAATGTAGACTAGGATAAATAACTGAAACCTCTTCTACTCCATTCGTAGTAAGGCACATCTTTGGAGGAAAAAACAAAACAACCCTGATACCCCTTCCTCCAAAGATTTTTCTCTGGATACAATATTCCTTTCATTCCAGAAGGTCAGGCATATGACTGATTTTTCAGTTTAGTGGAAATTATTCACTCGGCTCTAACCACAGGTGACTGGCTCCCTGGTCTGAGCATCTGGGTTAGGATAGACTAGGTGTGAGCATCCCCACTGCAAAGTCCTGCCTGAATTACCATGTCTTCATTTTTTCTGCACTTGTCTGTGTGTCTGGGGCATATCCCATGGTTCTTTGTGCTGGGTTGCTCTAGGATGCACTCCTAGTCATTTGTGTCAATTGCATGAGAGTTTGTCCTTTTGGGGGGAATTGTGGGAAGGGAATTGGAGGACTTTTTGCAATTGAGTGTTTGTGCAGTTTTTGCCTGTCCTCACTGCAAAGTGGGCAGATTCCAGACTAGATTAAAGCGCAGCCTGGGGTCTCACGCATTTCCCCAACTGGGTAGGATAGCATGGGGTTAAAGCACCTATGTCCATACCCCCAGCTGGGTAATGTAGTGTGGGCTTAAAGCCCGTCCAAACCCAGTTAGAGGTTTTTCTTCGTGGATGGTAGGGGGTTAACTGTTCAGTGGAGACATAGCCTTACACTGAGATGTGCACGCTCTTCAGGAAGAGAGGTTGGACTGCACATCATGGTAGTGCCAATAACTGAGCACTCCCATATGCCTCAATTGCAGACCAGCAAATGAGGGGGGTAAAAACTGAAACAGCATGGGTCAATATATCCCTCTTTTTCCCAACGTGAGCCCAGCATGTTCTTTCCCTTATCCCTAGCCAGAAAAGTTTTCTTGACTGATTACTGCCCCATTTCCTTTTATAGGCTAATTTGAATGATATGCTGGGTTAGTATAGGGTTCCTGCATTCAAATCCTGGCTGACTTTTGGTTAAGAACTCCCCTTCTGTGAAAGTACTATTTCTTTCTTCCTTATATCCTTTTGTTTCACTTAATGGATCCTCTAACCATCTGCAGAGGAGCCGTGAAAGACATGGATCTTGAATTTGGAAGGGCTATACTTGGATTTAATTTGATTCCTTTGCACTATGTAGTCTGGGTTGGGTTGGGTAGCCTCCTTGCTCTTATAATCTTTCAGCCAATAATGTGAATGCGTTTATTATCCCAATAATTTGTTTTACCTTTTCTGGGGTATGTTGTCTCCCTTTTGTCACTTAACATGTCTGTGGACTCACTTATATCTTCCTTTACTTTTGAAATAGAGACATCCCCCATCCAATCAGCTGCTGTAACTTATAACAAATGTGGCCTTGTTGTCCAGGAGTCCCAAAGTGACTGCTTTTCTGTAGGGACTTTGGCAAGCTTTCCCTTCTCCACAGAGGCGTGTGTGCTCTTTGTAAATGCCAAAGGACACTTTTTTTTTTTGTTTACGTGCAATTGCTGAAGAATTTAACTCTCAATAACATCCTGATCAAGCAGAATGAGTGGTCGCCTGCCAGATCTGCATCCTCTGCTGTTTGTCGTTGTTGCTTTACATTCATATAAAAGGGAAAAAAAGATGTTAACACTGAAGTGTAATGCTTATTATCTGCCAGCCTTAGCTATGTGTTACCAAGCCATCTTGTCTTCTGATGTAGATTCTATACTGTCTGTCCTCTGGGGGCCCTTCTGAGCTTTAATCAAAGAGGGTTTAACTTGGACATTCTAGAGCTGCAGTTTAATCAACTCTTTCTTGTAGCTGTGGAAGCAGAAATGTGAATGTCTCAAGAGTGACACAACTTGTGGGTGCTGGTGGAAAGTATTTTCATTAGGAAGTCCATGACTCTGGAATCTGTTCCCTGTGGAAACAAGATAAAGTGCAAACTTGGCCACTTTCAGAATCTGCTATGAGACACCTCTTTGCCCAAGCATTCCCAGCTGATTCAATCTTGGTTTCCTAGCTGAGAGGTAGAGCTGCAGATTACATGGGAGCCTGGTGTTCTGCCTTACAGAGGTTTCAAATGTGTAAAGCGCACAGATACCATACTAGTGGTCACTAGCATTAAAAATTAGCTGTGGAACAATGTGTCAAACCTGTACTGCTCTGTCATCAGTCTCACTGAATGATTTGCTCTTTCTAGTAGTAATCTGACCCCATAAGTAGAAATCAAAGCATCTGTTAAGAAAATATTAACTTTAAACTGAGGATGGAAGCGGTGAGTGGTAACTCCTGGCAACTGTTGGAGATGTGTACCTGTTTTCAGCCTGCATCATTTCAATGTAAACATGCTGTCCTGAAATAAGCAGAGTCCAAATTTGGTCTCTTCCAAAACTAACAGACCATAATCTGGTCTAGTTTAGGTTTTTCGTCCTTTTGGTTCTGCAGTTTCACAGTATGACACTCTTCATGGGATTATATGCTAAAGGGCAGGGGGAAGACTGGCTACAGACAACACATTATCTGAATCTTTTAGCGCAAGACTACAAAGTAATTGGTGTGCACAGTTTGGTGCAGAAGTGAAGCATAGTGAAAGGCAGGTCATTTTCCAACTTTATCTATTGCCCCTTCTAAAGTGGCTAGCAGTTTGCTTTTTGGGGGAGTGGGGGGTAAATCAGAGAGAAATGGCTCTGCAAGTACAGGAACAAAAGCTGTTCAAAAGGCATTATTCTATCCCAGCACTGCAAACCACCCTATGCACTATGCTTCACTTCTGCACCAAACTGTGCACACCAATTACTTTGTAGTCTTGCAAAACTTCTAGTCCTGAGCCCCTTGCTCAAAATTGCCAAATTTTTTTGGGTGCTGACTTGCAACTTCCTCCCCATTTTGCCAATCCTGAATCCTCAAAATGACAGAATAGTGCCAGTGAGGGTGCAAAATGAGTTTTCATGACTTGTCAGTTTAAAACTGCTTGCAGTGGAGCCAGATCTCATGTCCTGATCTTTCATTGCAGCCTCCTTTTCAGAGCGAGTAAGAAATATGTCTCCAGATGAGATCAAAATCCCTCCAGAACCCCCAGGCAGGTGTTCCAACCACTTACAGGTAGGTACAAACCCTCTTTCAGTTTGTCATCTCTCAGGATTTGTCTGAAATTTCAGTTAACCAGTTGACCAAACATCCTAAGAGCTGGTAAAATGCAGCAAAAGATTACCACAGAATCCAAACTATCTGAGAAATATTTTTCCTCAATCTCATACAAGTCAAATGCCGTGTAAAGGTTCCCCAGCATGCTTGCCACACTTCAGTGTGAGCACTACAGTAAGGTCTTTCACCCAATACTGGGCAAAATGACATGTTCATTGAATAGAAAGGAACTGTATTTATCGCCTTAGCTGCTTTTAAGTTTTTTCAAAGAAACTGAATTAACTCTCCATTTCTAACTAGATGGAGAAATGTACTAAGCAAACAAAAAAATTGTGTGACTCTTGCCCTGCTTCCAGAACTACCGAGGAATAATAAATGGATAGTGTGTGAATGCATACCGCAGCCCAGGTCTTTTGTCTTGGCCAGTGCTGTGCTGAAATTCAGAAGTGGTGGGTTCTGTTCTAAATTGAGAAACTACCATTGTTGCTTGGGTTCCACACTTGGTAAGAGCTCTCCCATCTAACTATAGCATGTTTCCCAGGGTTCTTTAACTCTACGGGTATGTACACACTGCAATTAAACACCCACTGGTGGCCCGTGTCAGCTGATTTGGGCTCAGGCTACAGGGCTGTTTAATTGCCCTGTAGACATTTGGGCTTGGGCTGGAACCCAGGCTCTGGGACCCTCCTGCGTTTTGCTGTGATGCTGGGGGTACCTTTCCCATATCTGAATAAGAGCTCTGTTGGTGAGGGAGTCCGAGCCACGCAAAAGTTGGTCCAATAAAAAGAGATTTCCTCACCCAGCTTTTCTTCCTTTCTGAGGCCAATATGGAGCTGGATTTAGTGGGGAGACAGGAGAACGCATACAATTGTATAATTGCTGCTAATGCTACCTTGTGATGAAGAGTGGCTTGTTTGAATCTGATGCTAATGCAGTCTTTTATCATATTAGTAGGTGAGGTGCTGTCATCAACTTAACTCCATGCCAAAGGGTTTGGTGCATATGTAGGCATAGCAGAATTTGATTTTTTTTTAAAAATACAATTTTGACAAACTTTAATATTTTTAAGCATTCTATTTTTATCTATTTAAAGTTTCACAGTTGTGGGAAATTGGGGGTGGGGTCAGACAGTAATTATTTAATGACAATAGACTTTGAGATACAAAAAGTTAAAGCTTTATAACCATTAAAACACAAATTGTCAACATCACTTCAGAATATACAAAGTAAATAGTCCTAAATCAAACTCTAAAGTTCTCAAGCCGCATTTTTCTTTCTTTGCCTATTTGTAAATTTTGATTATCGTTGGAAATATATTTTTCATGGGCTTGTGTATGTATGGTGAAATCTGTTTATCGCCATTTGCTGATAAATCTCATCCTTCCAAGCTTCTACTCATATGTGTATCTGGGAGACCTGTCCACAGAAATGTGTAGTAGCCCCTTCGTGTATCAAAACTGTTATTCCCTGGAACAAGTTGAAGAATACCTCAAATATTACTTAATAGTGGTCCCCATTCTTGCATGCCATAGATTGGGGGAAGGTAAATGAAGGCTGCCGTTTCCTGCCATCTGCTAATAGGTTTAATAATGGTGGGCAATTTAAGATGGCACAGTGGTGAGGAACTGTTGTGGTGAAACGTCCAAAAGGTGAGTTACAACCCTGTAATAGTTAACAAGTTGTTTTGAATCACAGTTCAGAATGCATCCTCTTTGTGCGGTGTACCTGACACACCCATTAGTTCTGTTTTGTACTGCAAGAGATTTTAGTGGTGTGACATCAGTGAATGAGTAAGAGTGCATGGGTCTGAGGAATGCAGTAAGCTGGTGCGAAGATCTGATAAATTAAGACCGATCCATTTCCTTTCTCAGCTGTCTCCACCCTGTGTGGAATATGTCTACCCTAAACCACCTTAAAGAATGGAGACTCGATCCGGTTTTGCAAGCAGAGCAAACTGCTTTTTGCAAATAGCACAACTAAAACACTTTTCAGTTCTGTAGGGGGGCCTGACATACTTTGGAGCTTTAGAAATAAACTGTCCTTTATTCCATTGGTATCTCTTCCTTCCATTGGTCAATTTATCTCTCTAATATGCTGTATCTTGAAAAGCTCTATGCAAAGTGGAGACTTGGAGATTCTTTCCTACTTTCAAGGTGACCCGCCAGTTCTTTGCTTTGTGGAAGTCCCAGATTCTAAATATGAGGACTCCGTCTTGGTGGTGCTATCAACACTTCAGATTTAGAGGCTGAATTTTCAGTGACTGTTGCAACTGTTCTCTCAAAATGGTGGTGCCTCCTTTGGACATGTTAATAGGGTAATTGTGTGACTTCACTGTCTGTGTAGAATTTAGCCTAAAAGCTTAACTTTAATTGAGGAAATAGCAATTTTATACCTGATGATACTTGACTTTTCATCCAAGGATCTTGCTACTTTGTGTAAACTGCAGTGAAATTTGCTACACATAGAATCACAGAAATGCAGAGCTGGAAGGGACCACCTTGAGTTGGGGACGTATTATCCCCATTTTACACAAAGGGAAACTGAGACCTGAGAGGTTAAGTGACTTTCCCAAGGTCATACAGGAGGTCAGTGGCAAAGCAGGGAATATGAATCTGTATCTCCTGCCTCCAAGTTTTGGGTTTCAGCCACAAAATCTTAACTTTCTATTGTAAAGTCTCTGGAATTTCACTTCCTGTAAAATAGTTTAGCTTTATAAGTAAGTTTCCATAGTGGTAGTGTCACAAACGACCTTGCTTAGCAGCAGGACGACTTCCTCTCATGCAAGATTCAGATATCGATTGCAGTTTAAAACCTACCAAATAACTCTAACTTTGGTTATTCAGGGTTGAAAATGCATCTTCCCTCTTCTGCTTTCTATGCTCCATGTCAGACACTCTGCCCAAAAGCACTGGGGTAGGGAGTGTGTTTCGAACTTTTATGCTGCCCTGCTGAGCAAAACAGATGCAATTTTCTTTAAATCAGGGCCTTCCTTTTTGGAAGGTAATTATATCCAGTATTTCCAACCTTCTGAATCTGTTTAAGTTGCCTTTCCCAAGCAGTTCAAGTTTTACTGGAATACTCCCTGCGTTGTGCAGCTGCAGGATCTCCAAGGAGAGGTCGCTTTCACCTAACCAGCCACCTATGCCCAAAGACATATTCACAAGTAGGTAGTTACCAAGAGCATGACACTGACAGTGGACAGGATCAACAATGCCTGCAGAAAACATTGTTTGCACAGAGCATCTAAGTTAGAGTTCCAGCAAAACTCCGCTCCCCTTCTCTTGTACTACCCAGATCTGGCAGTGAGCAGTGTCCTTTTCTTGGGGTAGCCCAGTGACAATTCTGTCCAGTTGCACATCTGAGATTTTGAGAATAGATGAGAGAATTAAACACTTGAATTGCACTGTTCAGTACAAATGCTGGTTGCCCAGTTTGAGCTGTTGGCGTACATCTTACTGCCCCTGGCTTTAATTCCCTCCCCTCCCCCCAGTACTCTCATGTGATTTATACTTTAGGGGTTCTCAGAGAGGAGAATTGATGCTGGCTGCTTATTCCCAAGTCAGCCTTCTGGGATGTCTCAGTAACTTAGTGGAGAAAATTTTGTGTGGATTCTGAATCTCAGTTGCACTGTTAATCTAAAGCCTTGTAAATCAGACTTGGTGAGCAGTCCTGGCTAAGAGGAAAGACTTTAAGGACATGTGAAGTGAGAGGGATCTTTCACTTTTTGTGCCTTCCCCACCCAGGGCCGCATTTACACACTACACGCCCCTAGGCACAGCATCTTAACCGACACCCCCCCGGCCCCCCATCTACAGCTGATCTTCATGTTGCACACAGTTTTAGAGAGGTAAGGCATGCCTAGAATGCCAGCACCCCTGGGCACGTGCCTAATTGGGGTGGGGGCAAGGCCAGGTTTCCAGTCTGTTGCAGGCCAGGATAGTGGCTTTAATGCTTCACTGTTAGCATAGGCGGTGGGGTGTTCCTTGAACCATCTCCAGGATTGGACATAATCGTAAGGGACCATTCGAGTTCTGTTAAGAGGCTTAACTGTTGTGGAGGGACAGGACTTAATCCATTAATTGCATCACTAATGCCCTGCCCATGTCAAGCCACTGGCTGCTTTAAAAGCTCTTCATCAAGCTTTGAACTTATCAAGATCATCCATCCAAATACATATGTCACCTCTTTGCTCCCCCCCCGTTTATAGTGTGGTGGCAAATGCTTTGATTTGGGGGTTTTTTTGTTTTGGTTTTTTTTACACTCAGTTGAAAGTGTTAAGACTGGGGGGTAGGGGATTGTTTTCCTCTTAAAAAAAACCTCTCTCCCCCCCCCCCCCCCCCCCCTTTAAAAGAGATACTTTTCCCTCATTTCCCTCTTTCCAAGTGTGTTGCTGGCATGTTGACCATAACATAAACAGTCTGAAACAAAACCTTTTCATGGAACTAATCCAGTGGTTTTCAACCTTTTTTCATTTGCAGACCCATAAAAAAATTTCAAATGGAGATGCAGACCCCTTTGGCAATCTTAGATGTAGTCGTCCACGGACCACAGTTTGAAAACCACTGAACTAATCCATCTCTCTTTCCCTTGGGAGCTGAAAACAAGCAGGATGGGATTTTAATTTTCTTTGCTTTGTTTTGTTTAACTACTCTTTCTACCATCACTGCTGCTGCAGGGAGACTTAGGTGAACCTACAAAGCAGGGAGGCACCATTGCTCCTTTAAGAGCTTGATGGCCCACACTGTATAGTGGATTATGCAGGGAGGGAAGAGTGATCTTTGATTGAGTCTGAGAAGAGTCAATGTCACTGCAGATTAGCCCAGATGATGTGCCTGCTTCGGCCTTCCTGTCTCTGAAAAATTACTGTTCTAAGGTGGGAGGGGGCCATTTGGGGTTTAACTATGCAGAAATAAGACAACCATGTTTGTGCATATTGAATATCTCCTACCTGTGTGTTACTACTTGGTGTTGACTCTTACACTGTTTCTTTTTTATCTAGGATAAGATTCAAAAGTTGTACGATAGGAAGATGAAAGAGGGCATGGACATGAACTACATCATTCAGAGGAAGAAGGAATTTCGTAATCCCAGGTGAGTTTTCCCTTTGGGGTTACAACTCCGCAGGAAAGCTAATCCCAAGAGTCATCCTCCCTGCCATTAGAGCCATATCAGAAATTGGGGATGTCAAGCAATAGACGCTGTTACTGCTCATGAAATCTTCAAGAGGATCTAGAAAAACATCTCAGAAATGAGTGTGCTTGAGACTCTCTGGAGATCCATGTAACCACAACTAAAACACAGATTTTAAAACCAGGTGTGTAGGGCTTCAGGTACGATTCTGTGGATGGTATGTTTTGGGTTAGGAGAGGAATCTCTAGTTGAGGGGAGGAATAACCAGGGTTTATGGTATGTTTTGCATATTGTGGTGGTGGTCATGGGTCTTCAGAATGTTACTCTTTTTGGTGATTCTTCACCGGGGCCATTGAAATGGAGCACCAGCCTCTTTGTACCAACAAACCCGATGATCTTAATCTTGAAGAAAGAAGGGGGAAAGCTAGAAATAAACTAATGATTGTTCTTCTGTCTCAGCATCTATGAAAAGCTGATCCAGTTTTGTGCAATCGACGAACTTGGTACGAATTATCCCAAGGTAAGAAGGGTGAAAGATTTCATGGGAGGTGGGGTGGGTGCATGAAGCTCTCATCAGTTCTGTCCTCTTTCTCAGGCAGGTCATTTAGGGCTTCATACTTCAGGGCTGATGACAGAACTAGTCAGCTAGAGATCTGTCTGCAGTTTGATCTCCAGTTGCGTTGAAATAAAATGTGCTTTGTGTAACAGTGAACCCCAGTAGCTGTAGCTTTGTGATATAGACTTTGAATTCTGTGGCTGTGGACAGCTAATTTGGAGGTTTGTTGTGGTATAGGTAAAATTCTATTTTGGCCTGTCAGTCTTTCAGGAGGCACAAATTTGGAAAACAAGTGTCAACTTGCAGTGAGAACTATTTAGTGCATCTGTCAGTCACTGAAATGGCATGACTTCTGTCGGTCCAATAAAAGACATTAGCTCACCCGTCTTGACTCTCTAATATTCTAGGACCAATGCAGCTACAGCTGCACTGCATCTGAACCTTTTTATGTCTGATTGGGATACAGGAGAGGGGCAATTAGCGCTGTACTGAATATTTCCCTCTCTTCCTTGTGGTACTTTAATAGAAGTATATGATGAAGTGTTTTGTATGTCGTGCTGTTCAAACAAGTTCTGAAATAATGTTAAACTTTTTCTCTCTCAGGACATGTTTGACCCTCATGGGTGGTCTGAGGACTCCTACTATGAGGCGCTAGGTAATCTTAAGGATATCTTTCTTTCTTTCAATTCTTTCTGATCACTCCTACAGCTGTTATCCCTTTTATCAGTGCTACTGAATCGTGCTGGAACTTTAGCAACCGTATTTTAACTGAACACCCGTTTAAATGAACGGAAAGTCAGAACATGCCGGCCGCATTCTGGTTAGGCACTAGTCGAGTTTGGCTGGACAGACCTAGAACTTCCTGAGTTTCCATTAGTTTGGAAAGTCCCTCCCTTAAAATTGTTGGTCTGAGATACAAGCAGACTCTGGTTGCAGTGAAGAGGCTGAAGAAATTATAAGTGGAATGTTGCCTTGATAGAAAGTTTTTTATTTCACAGCTGATTCAATAGTTTTCTGTATGTGGGACCTTGTCCATTGATTGGAGATGGAGGGGACAGTTGTGGAGATGAATTGCTGCTTTTGTGAATCTCCTGCTTTTTATAATTTCTTGTACCAACCTTTTTTAGCCAAAGCACAGAAGATTGAAATGGACAAACTGGAAAAGGCCAAGAAGGAGCGCACAAAGGTAATAAATCAAGAGTTATGGAATTTAGAGATCCATCTCCCAGCCTTTATTCATTCTTTGCTGGAATTCATTCCATTGCTTCATGTTCCTCCATGTACTACCCCTTGTACTGACCATGAGGTATTTTTAGACGGTTCTGGCATCTTTCCCCTTATTCATTTCTCTGCCAGACTGTACAAGATTTAGGTTTTTGGCCTTTCCTTGTAGGTCAGTTTCTCTCCAGGCCCAGTTGCCTTTGCTCCTTGAGCCCTGTCCAGTTTTGTCAGTGTTCTTAAATCAGGGCATGCATAACTGCACCCATTATTCCAAATACAAGATAAACAATACTCTGTTAAATAACTACTATCTCCTTAGTCTTCACACTATGCCTCTAGTGTCACAGCCTAATGTAGCTTAGTTTCCCCAGCAAATCACACTGAACTCAGGCCTGGCTTCTGTTTTCTCTCATTACCTCTTTGACTGTATCTAGACCCATATCAACCCCTCGATACCTGAAAATGTCTTGGCTTGTTAGGAAATGGAGTCAATGCATTTAAAACATTATATAGCTCTGGAGCACTTCACATCACCCATACCCCCCCAAATGGTGAGGCACTTGGATTAGTGGCTGGCATTAGGAAATCATATCCAAAGAGTTAATTAACAAGATCTCGCTTCAGATTTGTAGAATGCTTTTTTGGCAACAAGTACATTTTTGCAGCAAACTTTTTTTTTTTAATAGCCATCTCTTTGTTTGCCTTTTGTTTTGCTTTATGCACCGCAGTACAGTCACCTGTGACTATCCCCCCTCATTTCCTTTGACTGTAGACTTATAGATATGTGATTGCAGACTGTTGTGGCTCTTGTTGCTAGGTTTCTTTCTGTGGCGCAGTCTCTGTAAACCATGCGTGTGGGGACTTGTATTCTAAGACAGCTTTTATTTTTCATCTCAGCTTCTCATTGAAGAAATGATTTGTAAGAATGTGTCTGTACTGACCAGGATCCTAGTCCTGATCCCTCCATTAAGGAGGGTACCAAAGTTTTTGATCTGTCTGCATGTGGAGAATCTTCACATTTACACATCTTCATACTGGTTATAACTGATCCGTTTTGGAGTACTTGGAGTGAGGCCCATGTGTGTTTTCTCTCCCCAACATCATAATGTTAAGTGGACTGGCCCAATAAATATTTGTATCCTTTGTTTGCTGAGGTGTTGTAGCAGTCTTTGTCCCAGGATGTATGAGGCGCAAAGTAGGTGAGGTGATATCTTTTTATTACAGAAGTTGGTTCAATAAAAAAATATTACCTTGCCTACATTCTCTTTTATACCTTGCTACATTCTGGATCTAAAGAAGAACTCTGTCGTGAGGGAAGAAGACATAAATATTAACATCTGTTCTTTTCTTTTCTCTCTCCCCCCCCCGCCCCCCCTTCTAGATCGAATTTGTGACTGGCACTAAGAAGGGCACAACAACAAATGCTTCATCCACCACTACCACAACAGTCAGCACTGCCGTTGGAGGTAAATACATGCGATGACCTCAAACTTAGATTGCATCGTAATTGTGGGGATTGCCGCTCATGCTAGCCAGAAACCGTCGAAGTTCCCTTTGTTCTCCATCCCCTTGACACCAAAGACAAGTCTACGCTACTGGGCAACATTGGCACAGCTGCACCACTGTAACGCATCTGGTGAAGACAAGCTATGCCAACAGGAGACCGCTCTCCCGTCCGCATAATTACTCCACCCCCACAGGCGGAAGCTGTGTCGGCTGGAGAGCGTCTCCTGCTGACATAGCACCTGTGTGGACGGCACTTGGGTCGATGTAACTTATGTTGCTGGTGGAGGGGATGCCTGAGTAACTCAAGTTACTTCGACTTAAGCGGTAGTGTAGACCAGCCCCAAGAAAGCAGATTGCCAGGAGTTATCTGGGATTGGGGGTTGCTGGTCTGTTTTCCTGGTAGGAAGGCTTGGCAGTAGCTTCGGGTAGGGAAGGATTTCTTTGTGCCGGGGTTAATGGAATTTGTTGCTGTATGTTGATGAGAGTATCTCTTGACAGGTCTTTCCCCAGAGCCTGAGGAGGGGGTTGGGAAAAGAGATGAACAACTTGATGTTGTAATTTGGATAATGACTCGTAACAGTTAGTGCTGTACCTCATGCTAAAGCAGTGGTTCTCAAACTTTTGTACTGGTGACCCCTTTCACATAGCAAGCCTCTGAGTCTGACACACACACCCCTTAAAAATGAAAAATGCTTTTTAATATATTTAACACCATTATAAATGCTGGAGGTGACGCAGGGTTTGGGGTGAAGGCTGACAGCTCTCAACCCCCCATGTAATAACCTCACGACCCCCTGATGGGTCCCAATCCCCAATTTGAGAACCCCTGGGCTAATAGAATAGGGAGATCCATGTTTTCTGTCCAGACCAAACCTACTTTGGTGTTGGGGGAGAGAGTGAATCTCATGTCACTTTTCTAGGAGTTCAGGGGCATAAACAGTGCGGATTTTTCAGTTTTGCCTTTGGGGGTTCAAAGTTCCAGTAGGTTTATACTCAACACTTCCTGACCAAGTTCCACTTGCCTCAGCTAGGGGGTGAGGAGATACTGTCCACTCGGGCAATGGCACTTTGAGGGTTGAGAAGGAGGGGGATCATTAATACCAATGACTGTAAATGTTAACACTAGTCTCTCTTGGTTATTCCAAATCAGATGCTCAAAAGAGAAAGAGTAAGTGGGACTCCGCCATCCCGGTAACAACAATAGCTCAGCCCACCATCCTCACCACGACTGCAACGTTGCCAGCTGTTGTCACAGTAACCACCAGCGCAAGCGGCTCCAAAACCACAGTTATCTCTGCTGTTGGCACCATAGTGAAAAAAGCAAAGCAGTGACAAGTGCATTGAGACTTGACCTGGGCTTCCAGACTGAATTCTCGTTGAAGGCACCACCCTTTGAAGGGGACAAGGAGAGGGCCACTCTTATTTGCTCAATACAAAATGGCAAGACTTGAAAACAGACCCAACGTGCTCCCCGCTAACCCCATTAAGGAAAGTGGGGAAAGCAGGAATATCAGGTGTGTGCACACAGGACTGACCTTCATAGAAAGGAGTTTCTCAATCGCATGTTACTGCTGGAATAACCAGTCGCTCTGTAGTGTGCTGAAGGACAGTGGTGTGCAATGTGTCAGCTTGTAAATGTTAGCTCATTTAAGTGCTGTATTGTCACTTTTATGGCTTGGAGAGTCTTATCCCTATTGGAAATCTGAATTTTAAAAAAAAATGGGAAAATGTCAGTCATTCCCTTGCATCTCAGGCCAAGCTTTAAAGATTGTTGCCCTATGACTTGGTCTCCCCCACGTATACACGCTCTGCCTCAAGAGAATTCACACAGAAGGCTGATCAGCATCCTTGCTCGTAAGCATAGCTGAGATGTGAGTGTATAATCTACATGTATGAATTTAGACTCATTTCTTTGCAATTGGTATTCACATCTGTAACCTACGTGCATATCCATGTAGCTTTTATTTCAGTAATCAGGTGTTTAAAAAGCATTGGAATTTTTGGATATAAAATAGTGAAATAGTCAGGTTTTGCTAGCCTCTTACAGAGATGGAGACCCCCTGTGCAGAACCTGGACTGTAGGTGTCACATTTGTGAAGTCAGAGCGTGCATTTGGAGAGAGCTGCTGAGAGAAATTTTGTCACCATGGAGTAAGATCAGATACCAGATCGTCAGAGGAAAGTGTTCCTAATGTAGAAGCCTGTGGTGTCTATGTATAATGTAGTGACTTATACTGTCAAACACACAGCACTGCTTTTTGCTCCACTGTAGTGAAAAGGATACTGTCAACTTAAATTTTATTGTGGGGGGGGGGGGGAGACCTTCTTACCTATGTTACTAAAAATTCTTCGTTATAAAAATGGGAAATTTAAAAATTCCTGTGTCCTTTTCATATCTTACTATGTGCATTTCTCTGACCGGCTAATGAAAAAATCATTTTCACTTCTGGTGTTGATACCTGGGTTGCAAATGCTGCAGGGCAGTGTTTCCTTTAAAACTTTCCCCTGTGGAATTTTAAGAAATCATGGAAACATCTTTGGTCTCAATCAACAGACAAAATTCTATTTTCTGGAAATACTTTGTGTTTATATCCTTTTTTAAAGATTTCTCAGCTCTTTCATTATAAAACCCATTTTCTAGGATTGATACCTCAACTGTTCTTAAAATTATGATGATTGTAAACTTGCGTCAGTTTTTCTTAATTTTACCAGAAGTCAGCCCCTAATAATACATAGTGTTTTGTAGAATCCTTTTCATCCATAGTTCTCAAAATACTTTACCAGGAGTGAAGCGACTTCCCCAAAGTCAACTAGAAAGCCAGTGAAATACTGTTTAATCTGGGTGGGTGGATGGAATAATTTACACTGCTGTAATTGTTCGAAGAAATCACTACTAAATTGTTTGTTGTACCAGTCCCTATAGGATAGTTTTTAGTGCACTTGATTGCTAACTCAGCATTAATAAATACCAATTCCCTTCAGCTTCAATATTCCAGATGTTGCAGATTGTATTGAAGTAAAAATTGGGACGAGAGAGGGGGTTAATAGATCAGCAAAAATGTAAGTTTTCTCTTGATTTCATGTTGCTTTCTTAAGTTCTAGCTTGCCTAAAATAAATTTATAACTTAAAGGGGGGAGGGAGAATGGGTCTGTCTTGCATTTGATATACTTAGAAGAGGCTTTCTTCCTAATCATTTTGACAAATGTCAGGTTTTGTCTATCTAGAATATTCAGGGGTCCACTGGAGCACTGATAAGATTGTGGCACTACAGATATACCAAGAAAGTGAAACCTGAATGAGTTGATGTGAGGATGGTTGGTGGTGTGGCTTTTCTGTTCATTCTTACTGAAGTAAGAACCCTGCACAGAGTTGCTGACTTGATTCCCACTAACTATGGCAGGTGCCTTGTTAACTCCACTCTGAGGTGGAATGGCTTTCTGGACAGGGGCTACCTAAAGTTTAAGACCGAGAGGGGCAGTCCTGTCAAAGTGTGTGTGTGATGTGAATGTAGATGGTTTTAAGTGTGCCAAACAGCTTGGCTGAAAGTGAAACACTGAAACTGGACGCAAAGCAAATGTAGTGGTACAGCTTCCTCTAACTCCCATTCTGCAGAATAATGGCAATTAAATGTTGCTTTGTATTTCATGAGTATCTGGTGGCACAGAAGATGCTGCTCTAGCACCAGCGACTTTATCCTGTAAATCCGGGAGGGAAGAGTGTCATAAACAGAGGGGAGCCTACTGCTCTGTAAACTAACTGCATCCTTGAAGTATGTTTGTCAGGAGCAGGCTCTGAGATGTTGAGTCTGAGAATGGGAATGTACATTCCCAATCTTCTCTCACTGGAATGTGAAGAGGCAATATGCTGTCAGTAACACGAGAGTTAGCAGCAGTACCGGCTACTGCGGCTTGTGTATTTACTTCCTATTCCAGTTTATAACTTTCATTATGGAAACACTGAGGGTGTAACCACCTGGTAAAGACCAGTTCAGCTTAACATGAAAAACATCAAATAAGCCCAAACATCAGCATCACTTGTGATGGAAAAGATGACTTTGTGCACTTCTGATAATTGTGTGACCACCCTGTGCCTGATGAATGGCAAATCCTATTCACATTGGATCAGACCATTAGCCAATCTAGTCTATATCATGCCACCTGATATCCTCCATAAGGTCTATTGCCCAGTGCTTCACACTCTGATGGTGGGAACTCCTTCCTGACTCCTGCATCTGTCCAATGTATGCCCTAAACCAGGAGGCTTGATCATCCTTATTTTATGTTGCTGTAAATGTTAGTTTGATCTGTGAAGACACTTAAGCCACACGGGTATAAGTGTAGATCTGCTTTAATTTTTTTATCAGTCCATTATCCGTTTAGGACAGGTGGCTGTCTCAGAGGCAGGTGTGGTGGAAACCCAATCCCAAAAGGACGACTATCAGTTCAGATGAGTTTACATGTAAGCGACTCACTTACGAGTGGTGCAGTTGGTTCAAAATGTCACAGCTAATGGGCTGTCATTCTTGTGGTTTTTTTAATGCAAACACCTCTCCATACTACTGATAGCAGAGAGAGCTAGTATTATTCTTAATATTCTATTATTCTATATTTTATTCTAATAAAGCCCTCTTATGGTGGAAAGCTGGAAAGAGGTTAGCATTGTTGCCAATGCCCATGTGAAGCTGGGCTCTCCTGTACCAAGCCTGCTCCCCAGCGCTTAAACACACCAGTCATCCAGTGTGACTATTGAAAGGTTTGGGAGATGAATCACTCACTACACAGAGTGTGCTGATCATTATTTTCATTTTTTTTGTAAATGTCTTAGTCATCATAGACTTCCTGTCCACCACACCCTTCCTCTTCCCATGTTCCTGCTTCTCCTCTCTCCCTGTAGCATCTGTAATAATTCCAAGCCGCGCCCCCCTGCACATGGGCTAGAAATCTTTCCTCTGCACTGTGCATAGAAAACCTGTTTATTCCTTTTTTGTCGAAGTTAATGTTAAATGAGCTGACCTAAACATGGATGTATTTATTTTAGGCTCTAGCTCTCTAGATAAACAAGTTTGCACCTATTGAGCTGGCGCTCCATACACCAGCACAGTGACATAATTGGAGGAAAACTAGCTATTGTCCATGGGCAGTAGCTGATTTTTTTAATAGTCATTTTAATATAAAAAGGTTCTTAACCTATGAATGGGCACTTGGAATTTCAGCCGTACGATTTTCCCAGGAGCTAACATCCTTTTAAAAATAGGGTTTATAACAAAAGTACCTCAGTAGCTAGTAACAATAGGGTTGCTACTGCAGTCCTATGACACAGTGCTGATGAAATATGCCAGCCACAATGCAAGCTTCCCTGCCAAAGTGCTTTAGATGTGATCTATCTTTGGGAGCACATTTTGGTTCCTAGGGCCCATTTGATCGTTCGTGTCTGCTGATGCTGTCAACAAAGGAGGCTGCCTTTTGGAACGCATTCACACCCTTCAAGGGAACTAGCTTGGACTGAAACAAATGGCAATAATTTCAGTCACTGCCAACCTGGTCTGATGTGAACTGATTACCTAGGGCTGAAACATTCTTCATCCCAATGCTACGTTAGCAGTCATTTGAGCCTTTTCACAAAGGCTGCAGCCAGCTCCCTAACCCCTTCTCCCCAGGGGAAACTTGCCATACACTGACAATTAAATCAGCCTCTGCTCCCATTTTCTCTCTCTCTTTGAGGGATATAGCTAGTACCATTCACCATCTGTGGCTCCTTCATTCTTCTATGGGCTTCAAGTCTCCTTGCCCTCTAAGCATGTGCTCCTTGTGTTTGCATGGGTTTATCTTAGCCTAAAGCCATGTATTCAAAGGCCTTGGGTATACCAAGGCAGGCCAGTCACTGGGTTTTTTAGACCTTGATAGATCAGGTGAATGAAGTCATCTCTGGCAGACTCTGCGCTGCGTCAGCTTTGCTTTTGAAGATTTTCCTGCCTCCAAGCCCGTACGTGTTGGTTTTTGACTGACTCTGCATGCTGCCTCTTGCTGTCAAGAGATCTCTCCCTCCCTGTTTCTGTATCAGGTGCTTTGTTGTTCTAAGGGTGCGAGATTTTGCTCTGGGCTTCATTTAGTGTTCTCAAGATGTGGCCTCCAACCTAAGCAGGTTGAGCAGTCTTTGCTGGCTCCACCTCAAAGCCTAAAATAGCGGAGCCTGAGGCTATTGCTTTTATCCTGTTGCTGCCAATCCCTTTGTCTATTTTATATGCAATGCCAACATTGTGGGGTTACTCTAAAATTAAAAATCCACCTCACCAAGGCCTTAGGCCCTTACCCACCATTGAGCGTGTAGTCAAATCCCAGCAGCATTGGAGTAATCATTTCAACAGTAATTCAGCCAGACACCAATAGAAACTTCTTCCCACCCCGTCGTCGTCATGGGAAGCAAGCACTCAGATCTCTGCAGAAAAACCCATCAAATGGATGTCCCTTGCAGAGTGCCCAGAAGGTCATGAAATGGGGATGGGGTGGGTTCCACTTGAACAACAGATTTGTGAGCCGAGGGAGGCAGAGCCATCGCTCTTCCAGGAGAGAACTGCATTTCCCGGAGGGGGTTACAAGACTCTCTTGTGTAAAAGCAAATCGCTGTTAATAATCAAAACCGGCTAATGGGCAGTGAGATCCCAGCAAGGTCCCTCTTTCCCCTGTTAGTGGGATCAGCATTGTTCTTCCCAGCATTTTCTTACTTGCAACTTGAACCAGGGAATCTTCCACTGCCTGGCCTTGCTAATTATGGCCGTTCCTCTTTAAATAGGGTCTTTTTTCTAACAAGCCATTGGATTTTCTCCCTGTTCTTCTAAATAAGAACCACAGAGGCTGATGGCTTCTAATTTTTATTCATTTGTTAAACCTTTTAATGCTTTTGTGTTCTCCAGTAAACAAACTGCTGCAAACTGATTGCTTCTGAAGCTCTTGGGGTTTCACAAGGAAATTTCTCACCTTCCTCTGGTAATACAAATCTTGCTTTCCCTTGGCCCACTGGTTTAGACCAGCACTGAAAGAAAATTAGACTTGCTGTGTACCAGGCCTCTTCTACAATAGCTAAAACACCAATAACTTTGCCCTTCTATAGCATATCTTCCATCCTAGCCATCTACCAGTACAAGCAGTTTAGTTTTGCCTCAAAATCCCTCACTTGCCATATCTAGGAGACATCCTTACATTATGCAGCAGCAGCCTTTCTCGCAAATTTATGCAGACTGACTCATTAAGAGACACTACAGTGGGGGGGGGGGGAAGGGATTGTTTGCAGTAGGACAATCTTATGCACAGGGACCCTAGATACTCTAATGTGGGCAAATGATCCATGTTGCAAGTGGCTTCTTCCCTTCTTTAAAACTGGTTTTCAATCACTGTATTTAGTTTGTGCTTTCCGTGTGGCTTTTATATTTAGCCACTTTCTAATTTTAAAATATTTCCTCTTGCATCCCTCCTCTTGGCCTGCTGTTTCCCATCTGGGCCTCAGCTGGGCGAGAGGTGCTGTCTTCTCTTTGATTAGACATGGAGAGAGAAGATTTTGATGAAAAGGGCAACTCTTAAATCAACAGAAGGAAGGACCTCTTAATGAAGAATCTCAATGCTGCTTCATTCGTTTCTTAGAAGCCATGTTCAATCCACTTTATCAGTCTCTGCCCATTCTGCAGTCACATGCGAAAGACAGACCCCCCCCCCCCCCCCCGTTCTAGTGCTTGTTTGCCCTACTGAGCCCCTCTGTTGCAGCTGATGGAACTTACCATACCGCTACCCCTTGGTTTACCATGAAACATCAAGTGTAGAGGCTGTAAGACATGTATCTACCCACACTGAAACCACTCGAGTGCAATCCTTTCTGCGGGAGAGGTCCTTGGTGTGAAATCAATGGAGCGACAATGATTTATTCCAGCTGAGGATCTGGCCCCACATGAATAGTCTTTCTCCAGCTGCTCCCTCCTTGCCAGTGGTTACTACAAAAGCATAGTGTTCTCCCTTCTCCTTAGGATTGCATACAACTAACTTTTGGCATTCTGGAGTCCAGTAAAGTTTACAGGCCATTTAGAACTCCTGTTTTCTCTCCTTTTATTGCAAGACTCAGGAGTGTATGTGGTATCACTGGGACAATGGAAACAATGTGAAACTTGTAAAATATACGATTCCTGACTTTTTTTATTACTCTTTTTTTGTAATGGCTCATTATAAACTCATGTTCACTTTTACATTTTAAAAACCAGCAATGAATAGATTGCTGATCTCCTTTCCTGGGTAATTCTGAGTGCTGGTAACTTCCAATCAGCATCACTGGATGGGAACATTAAATTGACTCGACGTAAAATGTTCATCAGGACGGGGAAGCCAGATAATTGAATGAGTCTGCATGATCGTTCCTTTGAGTAAAGACTTCATGGGCTATGGCTTGATATAGGAGAGTTTTCTATTTGATAAGCATGCAGAAAAGGAGTGTCTCTAGACACTTAGTCATTTCCAGGTAGCTGTGTGTGTTCTCCTTTTCAGTGCTGTATGATCCATGAGGATTATTTTCTTGATGATTCAGTCCCTTATCTCGTGTCTTGTTTATGGAATCTTTAGTTTGCTTGTTCAGGTTCAAAGAGCATCTCTCTGGGACTCTTCCAACGCGGGTTGTAATGCGAAAGACAGGAAAGACAGTTCATTTGAGAGGAAAGAAAATCGCTGGAGGAAAAGTTAAGGTCCATCAGGCCACCAGCCTGAAACATTCAGTGAGCCAGCTGAAGACATGAGAGAGGAAAACATCCCAAAGGAATGAGAACTGTGTGCTACTGCAGACAGAACTGCACTCTGCACTAAGGTACACCACCAGGCTGCATTCACCTGATGGGCTCTGCTGGCATTCAAAAGCAAACTCCACCCTCCATAATTCATGCCAGTTGATGTTATGAATCTTTTACATATGCAGTCCCAAGGTCTCTCTTGCTTTAGGGATACTAAACTGATCGCTTTAAAACAAGTTAAGTCTTCCAAAAAAGAACAAATCTCTCTGCTCCTCTTGTCAATTTTAAGTCTTTACTTAAGATGATTCTAAACTAGAGCATACAATAGGGGCTGATCTTGCATTCCCTATTGTTGGAATAGATGTCTTGCATCCCATCCTAATAGTATCAAGAGGCTGATACAGCCTCATCTCAGGTGCTAAGGCACAGCACAGTTGAGGGCCCTCTGCTGAGAACGCTCTAACATCACTACAGTAGAACCTGGTTTCCATCAGCCTTTACGTCCCCTTCCAGTGCAGTTGCTGTGATTAGGTGTGTAGCAGGAAGTGGGGTCCTACTGATTATCTTGTATCTTATTTTATTTTGTACAGCAGCCATGTGTGGTCTCAGTACTGAAGAGAGACTGAAACATCAGGAGGAAGATTCTCTGCATTAGAATCCTAGTTGAGTCCAAAGATGAAGGCATGAGGCATTGAATTAGCCCAGTGGTCTGCAGAATTCATGGGGGGGAGAAGCAGTTTCCTAGAAATAGGATTTTCTCTTCCCTCCCTGCCTCTTTCTCTGCCTCAAAGTCCCTCAAGATGGAGAGTGTGTTTGTGTCTTGGACCTTTTCTATTGAACATTGCAACCCACTGACATTCCTCCATATATAATTTAAGCCATAGCTTGGCTCTGACAGCTTCTGAGTACCAACTGTGGTCAGAGAAACTTGTTCCCCAGCAATTGGCAGAAAGGAGAGGAGGCTACTCAGAAGCACAAAGGATGTGGACCTGGAGTAGGCATTCTCCATTAAACGTCAAATTGTCCCAATTTCTAATTCTGTCCCGATGGCCTTATGGAGCTCATCATTGCTGTTGTATTTGAATTTGGAGGAACAATCATCCAGCATCCACTCTGCTGAAGTTCAGATTCCTTTACTTTAGGTTGGCAGTGGCTTGTACACACATGGCAGGGGACAGAGACAGAGCTGAGAGCCTTTCTTAGTGTAATGAGACTTCCTGGAGCAACTGGTTCTAATTCCAGCAGATTCATCAAAGTCCCTCAAACTTTGAGAGGTAAATACAGTTTCTTTCTGGTTTTTCTTTGCAGGTCAGTTAATTGAGACTTTATAAAACCAAGGTCCTATCAGCTCTGTATGGATGTTAAAGTCCCCATAGGGCCTTAAGCCAGAGTAGGGGTTTGTCCTGCAGCCCTTGGACAACACTTCTCGTCCTCTTTCTGTTGTGCCATGTGCCTGTGGTCCACCTGACTACGGTCTGCCCACCCCAGAGGTGGCCGCATTTCAGTGATCATCAGTGTTTGTTCTCACTTCCACTCTTACATATGTAGGAGAGAGAATTCCTTTCATTCTAAGCTCTTTACATACATAATTATAGTTTATAACTAATTTTGGAATGAAAACATTTATTTACCTGGATACAGAGTGCGTGCTGCTGAAATTCCCTTGAGATGACATTATAAAGGATGCTGCCAGTTGGTTTTCGTCAACATAACTTCTGGTACAAAACCGATCTTTTCTTACAAAAAATCCTCAGTAAAATTTTGTTTGATCATATAAGGCAAAAGAGGGTTTGTGTTTTATTGTTGTGCTAATGAATGTTTTTCTCTAAGAGAAACACAAGGTATGATCTGACAAAGTGAGAATCCAAGGGCTGTCACTCTGGGTGTACTGTGTAAGGAGGCAAGACACTGAGCAGGCTGGTGTGGCATTAAAAAAACACCCCACACCTAAGTGGTAGCAATATGCACCCTGATTGGCAATCCCAGCAGAGAAATTAAGGACTGAATGGGCCCTGGGAATGAACTATTTTCACCCTAGAAGTGGTTCCTCCAGAGTCCTCCCATGTTCAGCCACAGAAAAGGATGCCTGTTCTCAGAGTTATTAAAACACCACCTTCCTCTGTCATCCCATCCATTTCTGAAAGAAAAGCTCTCTAGGAACAGCCCTGTTCAGAGCAGCCAAAGATCCCATGACTTTCATATCCCTGTGCAAAGGGCCAGAATCTTGAGACTTGTACAGGGGAGAGTTAGGTGCCCAATTATCCAGACTTGGTAAACCTTAAGAGAACCTCCCATAGACTATTCAGAAGGATAGAATTCTAATCCCCCTATTTACATAGGGAAAGCAGCCAATTCCACAGGGAAATATACATTTAAACTAAACCAAAATGGCTCCAGTACCTATAAAATCCACCTTCCACTGCATTTCAGACTCCATGATAGAAAACTGTTATGCCATGTAATCCCTGCAAACTCAGTCCAATGACTTCCTCACGTGAGCTCATGACACATGCATTGTAATAGGTGTCAGTGGTAGAGATGTCTATAGTTAAATTTGTGAACACGTCCCATTTGAAGATTCCTGTTTTCACTTGCTTATAACTCTGCCAACTTTTAACCATTCAGATAGGAATCTTCCATGCTGCCTGTTTGCCTCTAACTGAAATATTTTTGGGAAGCTTCTGTAAAAATGGTTCAACTCTTCCCTAGGTTAGGGAAATTGACATTGTTTTGATAATGGTAAGTTCTTACACCCATTTTGCTGAGAAGCTCTAATGTCTCCATGCTTTGGAGCAGTGACTTGAAATTTTGGCAGGGGGGTGGCCCTAGTGGCAGGGATGTGCCTTTCGCCCCCCTGTGAATATCTGCCCAAATTTGGCCAAGTTATGAGCTTCTGAACAATCACAGTTCACACAGGCTCCGAGGTTTGCAGCGTTATTTTTCAAAGATCCCGTCCACACTAAACATCTTCCATCCTCATGCAGCGCCCCAGGCTACACGGTCCCCAAAGGATGACTGAGCATGCTCCATCCCGCAGCTTCGGGGCTGAGCAAGACTCTTTCTGCATTGCTCCTGCATGCTGGTGGTGATCCTTGGGGCAGCGGTAACAAGGGCAGGCAGGGAGACTCTTTCATGTATGCTCAGTGCTCCCCCAGCTCGGCCCAGGTAGCGCAGCCACTTCTCACAAGTAATGCAATTTTGACCCCTACTGGAGCCAGTAGCCCAATGACAGGAGAAGCTCCAGCCCTGCCCAGAGGAAACCCCCTCTTATTGGCTGTCTTCCCCGCTTGCCTGCCTCTGGGGAAAGAGCAGCCAATCAGGGATGCTGCAGGAGGAAGGGAGGCGGAGCAGTGAACCGCTCCTGGAGCTGCCCCTGCCACCCTGGAAAGGGGGCAAGAGGAACCCCATTGCTGCTGGCCCCCCTGCCCCGGGTTGGGAGAGGGGGATGAAGAACCCAGGGAGCTGTAGAAGGTGGGCTGAGGGAGGAAAAACGATGCCGTAGCTGGAAGTTGTATAATTAATTGGGCTGCGGAATACATAATTAGTTAGAAGTGTGGGGCTTGGGGAGAAGCTGGAAGCTCCACACCATCAGACAACCAGCAAGAGCTGCAGCCAGGACCAGAATCACCTTACAGTGTTAAAGCCTTGGCCCGTCTAAGCCTTAGCACAGATCAGGGATGTGGGTGGGTCCCGATTACACTACCGCATGGAAATGTTGCTCCTGGGAACCCTGGTTTGCTTCTAGCGGTAGTGCCTTTGAGGTCTGAGGGCTTTTACTCTCATTCAGGGTGCAAATGGAGGATGCTGACCATTAATTGTTGTCAGCCAGACATGGAAAGAGACAGGGTCGGTGGGGAAGGGGTGATGGTTGTCCCTGCTGGAACTTGATTGGCCTTTTTTTTGCAGGGAGCTGCTGGGACCTGAATTCTGCAATACAATATTATCTCAGTTTGCCTAGCATAGGAAGTCTGGACGAAAAGTTCCTACCAGACAGAAGGAACTACGGAGGGTGGGGAATTCAAGCAATCTAGGGCCAGCCCCTGGGTGGTGCAAAGCTGTAAGCCCTGGATGGCACACTCAGCCCTGAAATAAGGGTCTGGCTTTGCGCTCGTCCGGGTTTCTAAAGCAAAGGCTGAGACACAACCCCCCTCCTTCTCCAAACGATCCCTTCTGTAAATCTTTGTTCATGAAGTGTAACTGGGCTGGGCTATGTCTCAGCTCCCAGCCCTTTTCCTGTGGGTGGGGAGGAGGGAGAGAGTGCTTAGCTGACCTCGCTGTTCTTGCCCATACAGGTGTGCATAAATTGAAGGAATGCCAGACTGAGTGACAGGCGCCTCCCCTTACCCTCTACCTGAGCTGGAATAAAACTGTCCCTTTCTGGAAAAGGGATCCCACTACAGCTATTCTCACCCTCTCTCCTCCTCCCCTTACATCCCTGGTAAGAGAGACAGGCAGAGGGAATCATTTCTAAGAGAAAGAGGAGGAAGAGAAGTCAATATTTGATCAGAGGGGACAGAGATCCCTGCAAAGGTATGTCAAGTTCATGAGCTGCCTGCCCACCCTGAGGATTTAAACTTGGCAACTGAATGGAAAAGAGAGAAAGGGGATCAACAAATAAAATAAACAGGCTAAGTGTGGACGTCTGCTGGTGGCAGTGAAGCAGTGAAATTCCCCTTTTGCCTTCAAAAGAATTTCTTGGCTTGCTGTGTGGGTGACTGCTATTTGGATTGTTGCAGAGTATTTGGACTTTGAATCAGACACAGCACTAATGAGGTTTGTGGAATTAATTTATCTGTGTTCTTTAGTGTGGCGCTTGCTCTAATTTTTTTGCTATTGATTAACAAAGGGGAACAGTTAAATGAGGCACAGGGCTTCTCTCACAGGTAGGCACAGGACAGATTGAGGTGGATTGCTTATTGTATGTATCTCTTTTTTGTTTTGTTTTTTAAACGTGTATTTTCATTCGTTTGTGCTGCTTGGAAATGGCACTGGTTGATCAGACAGGTTTGTTTTGCAGAGTTGTGCAGTTGTTTGGGGGCAAGGGAGTTACCTTATTAAAATATGTGAAGTGCTGTTTACCTCACACACACAGCAGCAATGATGTCTGAGTTGTGGGATTAGCAAAAGTTGTCCCAGGTTTCTAAGGGTTGCTCTTTTCATTCCGCTTCTTGCTAGCCAGGGAAAGATGAACTGTGCCAGCAGAGAGAGCATAGGGAACTTGCAACTAAGATGGCCCAAGGTGTTCAGAGCTACAGGTTGGGTTGAGCCCATTATAAACACAGGGGCCATTTTGCAAAATGTGGATCTGTGTCCAAAGTTTGGGGTTAAGCCAGTTAAAAATGGGCCACCTATGAAATCCGTGTTCAGATTCAGGGAGTTTGGTCTCTTCTGAATTGCAGATAGAGCTCTGCTTTTTCTTGCTGGCAAATCTGGCGTAGTGTGTGCACAAGAGAAGGAATAAAGGGATGGAGGGGCGGTGAGAGTGGGGAGGGATAAGGGAGTCAGCGTGCATGTGTTGGGGACAGGATAAGGGGAATAAAGTGTTTTGGGGGGAGATAAAAGGGGCAGTGGAGGGTTAGAGGACAGGAGGGGGCCATGTGCCGGGCAGTTGGAGGAGAAGGGGCTGTGTGGGGAGGGGAGCAGGGGAAAGTGAGAGGATTTGTGGACGTGGGGCTATATCAGAATTCTGAATCCTGGTAACAGCACAGACAAGATTTGTAGTGCACTGCTGCAGATGCTCACCTCAGCAAAACCGTCTCCAAACTGCTGGGCCCCTTTGTGGGGAGGCGACTGGGAGGAGAGGGGCACTAGAGTGAATGTAGTTTTCCAAGGGGCATTCAGTACGCCCAGCTGGACAGGGGCATTCCCCATGGGGTAACATTAGCATTGGAGGGAACAGGATACCACCGGGCATTGCTAATAAGTTATGGAGCATTTCACTGAGCAGCTCACCAGTATGAATCCTGCCCAGCTGAGCAGGAATTAAAGGTTGTTCCCACCTACTGGATATTTGGTGGCCCTTAATGGGTTTGCTTTAATGAGCCATGTCACAGACGCACCCCTATGTTTTGCACTAGGCCGGGGGGGCCAACCTGCAGCTCCTCAGAAGTTATTTTGCGGCTCTTGTCTAGGCACCAACTCTGGGGCTGGAGCTACAGGCGCCAACTTTCCAGTGTGCCGGGGGGTGCTCACTGCTCAACCCCTGGCTCTGCCACAGGCCCTGCCCCCACTCCCGCCCTTCCCGCCCCCTCCCCGAGCCTGCACTGCCCTTGGTCTGCCCCACTCCCCCCCCGCCCCGAGACTCCTGCACGCCATGAAATAGTTGCTCGGGAGGTGCGGGGAAGGAGCGGGAGGCGCTGATCGGCAGGGTGGGGTGGGGGAGCTGATGGGGGGGCTGCTGAGATATTACTGTGGCTCTTTGGCAATGTACATTGGTAAATTCTGGCTCCTTCTCAGGCTCAGGTTGGCCACCCCTGCACTAGACTGTAAGCTGGAGGCAAGGACTGTCTTGTACAGTGCCTAGCACGATGGGGCCTGGATCTTGGGAGTTCCTGCAGCAGGGGCTGAAATTACATTACTATAGATGGCAAAAGTTTGTGTCTCACACGCTGGAGGGATATTTTAGGGGGATCTCTTCCTAACGTCTGAATTTTTGGAGTTAGCAACAGAGAGTTCTGGCTCCTCTGCCTTGCGGCGACTCTCTGCATGCAGCCATGCCGGGGGGCGGATGAGTCCACAATCACATTGCTCCATCTGCCTGTCGTCCTCTCATTCAGGGAAGGGCTTAGCCTGAACTGAGGCAGCTGCGCTTCCAGCCAAAGAGCAGCTTGCCGCTGCTCCCCAGCCTGCAGAGGAGCAGACCCAAGCGTTGGGGGTGTCCCCAGTGCTAGCGTGGTTAGTCTGCCTTCATTCTTAGTGTGGATTGTGGCAGTGCCTGGGAGCCCCAGTCATGAGCTAGGACACATTGTGTTAAGCGCTGTACAAACACAGGACAAATTGCCAGTCGTTCTCAGTTTGCCAGTGTGATGTGCTGCATCTCTTTGAGTGGTCAAACACGAACTCCTTTTAGGGGATTATACCTGGAGCCATGCGCCATTGGAAAGGCCATTTGGCTTTGGTTTGAAGTGGTGTCTCTGATTGGCCCCTATTGCTTATGCACGTGTGTGTGAACACAAGAATAGTCTGACCCTGTATGGTCAATGGTGCATCTAGCCCAGTATCCTGTCTTCCAACAGTGGCCAGTGCCTGATACTTCAGAGGGAATGAACAAAACAGGGCAATTATTGAGTGATCCATCCCCTGGCATCCAGTCCCAGCTTCTGGCAATCAGAAGTTTAGGGATACCTGGAGCATGGAGTTGTGTCCCTGACCCTCTTGGCTAACAGCCATTGATGGACCTGCCCTCCATGAACTGATCTACTTCTTTTTTGAACCCAGTTATAATTTTGCTATTCACAACATCCCCTGGCAACGAGTCCCACAGGTTGACTGTGTGTTGTGTGAAGAAATACTTCCTTTTGTTTGTTTTCAACCTGCTGCCTATTAATTTCATTGGATGACCGCTAGTTTTCGTGTTATGTGAAGGGGTGACTAACACTGTCCCCCGTTCATCCGCACCAGTCATGATTTTTTAGCCCTCTATCATATCCCACATTTCAGCCCTCTTTCTTCTAAACTGAACAGTCCCAGTCTTATTAATCTCTCCTCCTACGGAAGCTGCTCCAAACCCCTCATCATTTTTGTTGCCCTTCTCTGTGCTTTTCCCAATTCTAATATATCTTTTTGGGGATGGGGCAACCGGAACTGTACATAGTATTCAAGGTATGGATGTACCATGGATTTCTAAGCACCTAACTGTGTTTATGGCTACAAGAGTAGTGCTGTCCAGACTCCTTGCCAGCTGCTGCCAGCCGCTGAGCCGCCAGTATGACCTCTGGCCCCAGGGGGGGCAGCTCTGTGAGGCTGGGTAGAATAGTGCACTAAGTCCTGGACTAGGAGCGGGCGGTTCTGATGCCAGGGTCATAGTAATGATGACGATGGCCTGCTCCAGGGCCAGGAGAGGCTGTGGGGCTGTGCAAAAGAACCAAACTTCCTTAATTGGAAAGGGCCCCTCCCGGGGGTTTACTGTGCATGTGAGTCGGGGGGGAACGACTCGATTTGCACATACGGATGTCGGGGTGTCCCAGCAGGAGCGCTTTGAACATCCGCCATAAATGCTTCGAAGGGCAGTTGAGCACATCGCTTTTAAGGGTCAGATCATCCGTCCCTTCCTCAGCGAAAACTCTGAAATTGGGGGAGATTCACCTAGGGGGGCAGGGAGATTCACTTGGATTTGGACAGGCTGAGCAGGAGGCAGCATTGACATTCACTATTCAGAGAGGGAAGGGTGGTCTGGTGCTGGAGGCACTGGACTTGGGCATGTGTGAGATCTGGGCTCAGTTCCTGGCTCCCTGTATGACCCAGGACAAGTCTGTGCATCTCTCCAGGCTTTGAATTCCCATCTATAAAATGGGGAGGGTGTTTCCTTCCTCTGTCTCGTCTGTTTGGACTGTCAGCCCTTTGGAGCAGGGTCTGTCTCTCACCGCGTGACTGTGCACAATGCGTCCTGTTAGCAGATCTTACCACCCTTGCTGCAACGATCACATTAGTGCTTCCGTAGCAGTACAGAAGAACCATGTGCTTTGCACTCAACCTGTCCTCCTGCAGCTGTTGCCTCCAGCTCCTGGCTGGAGACGGTGATCCAGGAGGGTGCGGGGTTAGGAAGAGGGATATTTCTTGCCAGTGCCTGTCAGAAATAGGGGGCAGTATTCTGGCAAGCGGCCCCGCATCGGTAGCGGGGGCTGCGGTGCTGTAGGAGATGCTGCTGGGGGTGAGGAGTGGGCTGCTGTGTGATTCCCCCCACGCGGAGGGCTTCGGGAAGGGGAACGGGAGGAGAAGTTACTTGGGAGGAGAGGCTGAGGAAATTCCTATTGTCCAGCAGCCCAACAGGGCCGTCATAGACAGAGACAGGGCCTGAGGGGAAACCTGAGCACACTGAGTCGTTTCATATCTCATCATGGGTATGGAGCACAAAAGGCTGCTGTGTCCCGCTCTGCAGTTCTAGCCTTGCTGGGGGAAGTGCACAGCTCACACCAGAACACGCTTCTAACAGCTGGACCCTCAAAATGCACGGACACGGAGACCCAGGCTGGGCGTGGCGGCTGTTCTCTCCTGGCTCCAAAGTTTCCCCCCAATGTGTGGGGGGAGGCAGAGGGCTGCCTCTCTGCAGACTATGACTTCTTGATCTTTCCCACTCGGTTTTCCTCTTCCCTTTTGTCCATGTTCCCTTTGCTCCCATCAGGTTCCATCTCCGTCTAGAAACAGCTGTCACCTCTGCCAGTTAGTATGGCAGAGCGGCCCAAGCGGGTGGAGTCCTCCTCTCAATGGCTGGTCCTTAGTGTGTCCCCTGAATGTTACAACCACACAGGTGCCAGCTTCTCAGCTGCGGTATCTGTCCTGGGTGAGCATGCCAAGTGCCTCCGCCTGGCTGGGCCAAGCTCAGCTGGATGGGAATCTTGCCCTTCCTGGCTATATTGGCTGGCCCCAGCTGTTCAACTCCAGACGCTGTGCAGGCACCAAGGTATCTGGGCTTAAGACTCCGCCTCACCCCTGGGCTCTGCCCAAAGCTCCTGGCCAAGGAGAAGCTTGGAAAAGTGACAAACTGCAGCGGAATCCTGGCTCTCCAAACCCCTTCTCCAAAACGTCTCTCCTTACTCCGGTGCTTCCCGACGAACCAGACATCTTTGCCCTGGCTCAGGCCATTCAGATAATCAGGAACCCATTGCCAAACTTACCAGAGCAAATGCCTTGCACTTCGAGTTTTATGTCCCAAAACCGATTGGATCAAAATCCTGGTCCCATAGAAATTGCTGGGAGCTTTTCCCACTGCCTTCAGTGGAGTCAGAATTTCATACGCGGACTCCTGATGACCCATTATCTTCTACTGCGCTCACTGCCTAAAGGTGAGGTCTGCTGACAGATGGACGGACAGATAGACATCTATAACCTTGCTGATCACCATGTGGCTTCTGCGCTCGGTTATATTGGTGGTCCCTTTCTAAAGCAGATCCAGTGGCAATGTTGTACTGAGCTATGTTCATGTGGGGGAGGGGGAAGGTAGAGGAGGAAAGCACCAGGGTTTCTGGGGTCATGACCCATGCCAGATAAACTGTAATTTGTGTCTTTAGGAATTTACACTTTGCACGTTGGTAGATGCTGCTTTTTGATTTAGAGGATTGCATTAGTGCAACTGCTACAGGCAGCAGAGATCCCGCTACCAGAGCTACTGCTAAGAGACAAAAAGAAAAGGAGTACTTGTGGCACCTTAGAGACTAACCAACCTTAGCAGGATGAAATGGTCCGTGTTCATCAAGGTTCCCTACGAGGTCTAATGTTTTAATCTATTTATTAATTATTTGGAAAGGAGGGTGAGGTGGCACACCCTGCAGGTGTCACAAAGCTATCTTTGTTAGTCACGGCCGGAGAAAACTGGCAGGAACTTCAGAGGAGGGACCTCCCCCGGCTAGGAGAACGGACAACATGCCGGCAAATGAAGTTCATTGTTAAATGCAAAGTAATGCACCTTGAAGGGTAACATTTAAACTACTCCAACACCTTACAGGGTTCTAAATTAACTGTGTCAGCCAAAGAAAGGGACCTGGGCGGAGTAGGTCAGAAGGCATAGACAGCTCAATGAGGGTCTCCCTGACTGTGCAGCTGCACTCTAAAAGGCAGCCAAAATGTTAGTGTGTAGAAGGATCTGAAATACTGTGTGCAGTACTCATCACCCCATCTCCAAAAGGATCCTCCAGAACTGGAGGCGGTTCAGAAAAGGGTGATAGGAATGATCCAGGGCTTGGAAAAACTCTCCTATGACTAGAAATGGGAAAAGCCTGGGGTTGTTACTTTGGAAAGAAGATAAATAAGAGGAGACATGATGACAGTGTATGAAATAATTCATGGTTTAGAGAAGGTAGGTCAGGAGTTTAGGTCTCCCTGTCTTATATCACAAGAACAAGTGGCATTGAATGACATTTAAAAGTGGCAAATTCAAAACCAATAAAAACAAATGCTTTTTCACACAACGCACAAACCAAGTGTGGAATGCGTTGTGTCAGGATGTTCTTGAAGCCAAAAAATAGTGTGATTCAAAGAGGGGCTGGATGCTTATAGGGATAAGAATATCCAGAATTATAGCTAATGCTAATAAATCCTGCAAGGGATATTAAACCTCATGCGCCAGAGTTTAAACCAACAGCTATTAGGGATTAGCATGAAATCTACCATGGCAGACAGATTCTCCCACATCTGCCGAATGCAAGGTTTCTTGCACCTTACTCTGAAGCATTGAGTGTTGGCCACTGTCAGAGACTGCATACCGGACTAGATGGACTTCAGGTTTGATCCAGTCTAGCAATTCTTAGAGTACTTATCGAGATATGATGCCTTCCTAGGATATCGATTTTCAAGCAGCTCTGGCTCTGTCACATGTATTAATATGCCATTGGTCTGTGCCCCTATTAATGATGCACTTCACGTTTGTTGGGAGGAGGCGCTCCCCTTTCCAGCCAGGTCTGCACACATGGACCTCTCTTCCATTAAAAACTGTCCTGGAATCCAGATGCAGCATCCTGTCAGGTTTACGCCTAATCCATCCTGCCAGCTGGTACAGCCATATTGGTTCAGTAAAGGTACAAGGAGCAGACTCTGGCCAAGACTTTAAGGTGGCTCAATTGAGGCACCCACATACTTTTAAAAGTCACTCTTTAAAAGGTGTTGCAGAGGGTGGTTGCTCCTTTCTCATACCCTTTGCCGATTTAACCTGTAACCTCTTCAGGGAAGGGACTATGTCTTATCATGTGTATGTGCACCACCTAGTACAAACAAGCCCTGATTGCAGTTGGGAATTTCTACTGCTACAGTAATACAACTTACATTTTGCATTCATATTCCCATTTTACAGATCGAGAAATTGAAGCATAGAGATAATTAACACCCATCTCTTATCTAGTGCTTTTCATCAGTCGCTCTCAAAGCACTTCACAAAGGAGGTCAGTGTCATTATTCCCCTTTTACAAGTGGGGAAACTGAGGCACGGAGGCAAAGTGACTTGCTCAAGGTCATCCTGCAGGCTAATAGCAAAGCTGGGAATAGAATCCACGTCTCCTGAGTCCTAGTCCAGTACTCTTTCTCCACAGCCCTTCTTGAAGTGACTTGCCCAAAGTTGCAATGTGAGTTAATGGCAGAGTCAGGATTTAGATCCCAGGTTTCTGGGCTCCCAGTCTGGTGCCCTGCCTGCTGCACCCTCTTGCGTCCCCTGTGCTAGAATTGGCCAGTGCTGCTACTTTCCTAAGCTGCACCTTTAGAAAAGAGAGAAACCAAGAGCGTAACAGACCACGCATCTGCTAGTGAGTGCACAGAGAATACACTCTAACAAATCTTTTCGACTGAGAAATGTTCACTTCCTTGCAGGGGTTTGGAGCAGTTTTCACTGGCTAAGAGGAAATGTGAGACAAAAGGAGAATTCAAAACACTCCGTGGTTGTTAAGACACAGTAATCTCCTGCTTTTAACTCCTGCTCGTCGGGTTCTGAAATGATCTGACCTGTTGTTGGGCAGCTGTGATCATTCTTGGCCAGCCTGGTGTGTGTTTGGGTTGTTTTGAGGGGGTGTTTTCCCCAGGGCATCTCCATGTTGATCTGACCATGTGGTGCTCAGGGCAGGACTGAGCACTGGACCTACTCAGCAACGTCTAGGGTGGCTAGGCGAGAAGTGCTAGCGGGAAAAGTGGGGGCTACAGCACTCCTTATTATGTGTATGACAGTAGTGCCTGGAGACCCCACTCGGAGTCAGAGACCCATTGTGCTAGGTGTAATATAAAACCCTAGTAAGAGACCACAGCCCCTGCCTTGAAGAGCACACCGTCTAACAGGGTTCTTACAGACGTGCACGTTCCCTGGTCTGTTGCATGGCAACATTGCTGTTAAAATGGGGCTGGATTTTATCGTCTTTTATCTAACCGCTCACCACGACTTGATGGCAGCCTGTGCGCCCAAGGCACTGAATAGCACATGGTGATTCAAACTCTCCTCTAATGGTTCTTTCCTGTCTTTCCTCTAAACAATCCAAGTACCCTCCCTCCTCTGGAGATCTGTATATATCTGTGAGCTTGGCATGCCAACACCAGTGCCCGTGTGACATAGCAGGCATCAAATGCAGGGTCTTCACAACAGCCATGGGCTCTTTGGATGTGTGGTGGAGTGGGTTTTACTGAGTGCCGGTAGTGGCAGTCCAGGGAGGTTTACCTCTGTGTTTTCTCCTTCTCGCTTGGGAAGAGAGCCCATCCTTTGGGTCTCAGTTGTGGATGGTGTTTCAAGGCATTTCTATAGTGCTCGTTGCTGGAGAGTCTGAGCAACTGGTGTTTCCCTGCCTCTCGTTACGATCATGTCATCAGGACTAGGGTTCAGTAGGGCAGGAGGCGGCTCATGGGAATGGGAGACTTTCCCCAGTTCAGAACCATTCCCGCCCAGCAGTAATTGGAAACTGTTACCATCTGGTGCCAAATGAGATGGTCGTCTCAGTGCAGTGCCTAATGGGCAGCTGCCCACAGTGCACCTGGCATTAACTGGAACTTTGCTGGCAGTGACAGCAGAAGCACCAAAGTCTGAATGCGGGCAGAGGTTGAAATATCCTCAGACTCCTTAGAGATGGGTGCCTCCAGGTCGGGCTGAAATGCTCTGTCAGGGAGTCAGAGTAGGAGGCCACAGCTATGAGTAACCAGAGAACATTGATCTCCATGGCTGCCAATGTAGCACCTTCCACCAGCTCTAAATTCACTTTAAACTTGATAGACCAGTGGGACTGAATGCTTAAGCCACAGCAGCAAGGTACGTGAACAGAGTACATCTCGTCATGTTATCCAGGTGCTCTAATGAAAAGTGCAGTATAACACCAAGAGGGAGAGGCCAGCGCTTGAGTGCTGAGGCCCTGATCTGGCAGACGGACGCACATGCTCAGCGTTATACACTGCGAGCAGTTCGGTGGGCTTCAATGGAGCAACTCACCATGCAGATAAACGCAGACCTATAGAGAGGTAGGGCTGGAAGGGACCCGGAGGCAAGTCTTTGCTGGATCTACGCCTGGCCCAAAGCCCATAAAGTCAATGGGAGTCTTTCTGCTGATTTCAGACACTTTTATATAAGGCCCTTACCAGCTAGTTCACAAAGCCCAGTTCTTCGGGGGGGTCTCCCAGTGGGAACTGGTGAGCTGCTGCTGTATGTGACAACCCAAGACGCATCATTCCCACCTTCCTGAAAGATTCCTGCTTTGAAGGGTTTTACAGCCTCTTGATATTTTAACATCATGCTCAGGAGCGTGGATTACCCTGAGATGGAGAAACAAACCGACTAGCCCCAGGGAATCTTTGTTGTGAGAGTCAACCTTGCATTGTGCCTGCATCCTCTAGCTTGAGGTGCTTTAGTACCTTAAGCTAGACT
This sequence comes from Chelonia mydas, assembly GCF_015237465.2. Classification (NCBI taxonomy): domain Eukaryota; kingdom Metazoa; phylum Chordata; order Testudines; family Cheloniidae; genus Chelonia; species Chelonia mydas. The sequence goes on from NC_051254.2 coordinate 15,426,885, forward strand.
TCGGCCTTGACATTTTTAATTTTCCTGCCCACATGTAGCAATATAGGGAATCAGTCCTCCTGGCAGAGGAGGTGTCTATAATAGAAAACTACGAACTCTTAAATGATCTTCTGCAAAGTTTTGTCTCCTTTGTTTCCCCAGGGGCCCCACACTCCATCTAGAGTGTAGTGCAGTAGCCAGAGACATCTAATGGCTGAATAAAATATTGCAAGTTCATGCATGGCCACAGGAAACATGATTTAACAAGTCAGCCTTTTGCAACTAGTTTGACTTCAGTGCGGTGCAGCTTTGGAACAGACAGAGAGTGAAAGTTGCTCTTCACGGGCTCTCAAGGATGCAAACCGGTTCAATAGCCTGTCACGGGGCCAAACATCAGGGTTCACCGTGGATGTCTGGCACTTGCCAGAGTGGTTGGTGCCATTCTGGAAATTCTTACTACAATAGAAAATAGCCAAAAGGAGGAATTTGGTACCTTGTTTTTCCTTCTCCGTCTCTCATTAGACCACTGGGCCCTGACCCCGGGAAAAGGAGGTATTTGCTCTGGCTGTGAGGCATGCAGGCTGACTGGCACTGGGCTCTGATTAGCCATGGCCTACCCTATTGTTGGTCCATAGGCAACCATGGGATGGTGGAGACAGTCAGTATTAGTGGTTTCTCCTCCTTAGTTGGGGCTGGAAGGCAGAGAACTATATGTGTTTGTAGCTCTGCTGAGAAGGGTGCAGAAGAACCAGCGGTTACTGGAGCCTTTAAACACACACAGCGACTCCTTAGCAAGGAGGATCTCTGTGAAGGGAGGAGTGGGCAGCTAAAAGAGGGGAAGGGAGACTGCTTGGGTCCTCTCCTGAGCAGAGACTGATAGCTCTGCCAGAGCCAGGCAAGCGTTGTGCATGCCTCCCCATGCAGCTCTGCCAGGGCACTTTGATCCCAGCCCGCAGCCCCCATCTGTTTGTCCTGCCGCTCTGCTGATGTACCTCACACCAGACCTGCAGCACCCCGATATTACAGGGCTAGGCATTTTCCTATTCAGAGACTGCTAACCAGAACTAATTGCTGCTAGGCATCGTTCTAGGGCCCCTTCTGGGCTCCAGTCCCAGAGCACAGCGTGTTCCTGGATATGAGTGAGCCTGCCAGGGGAAGGTGACCCAATAAAATCTGTGCTGAACAGGGCAGTGGCTGCTGCCAGCATGAGGGCACTACATACAGGGATGCACTGGGATATTCAACTCATTTGCACAGATCACTAGCCGCTTTAAAGCTGAAACACCTGTTTGGGAAACTAAAGACCCTGCTTCATTCCCCTGTCCTGCTCCAGTATCCCATGGGTTAATTCCAGTATAAAATCCCCCCTCCCCCCATCTCTCTGTGTGGTGGGGGGATGTTCCTATTTGTGGGGGCTCTGCCAATCACCCCATGCTGCGAACCTGTCTGGAGGTAGAGTCCTCTGAAGCCCCACAACTGCTCGGCTGTGATTGCTCATGTGTTGGATGCGTTGCATGGGTTATCCCCAATATAAAACTCCACACACACTCCTTGTAACATTGTTGGCTTGTGCATTTCCAGGAGGAAGAGGATGGACATGCTGCTCCAAAGGGCATTGGCCGGGCTGCTCCTGTTGGTCATGATCTGTGACGTATGCTTGTGCCAAAAGAACAGAAGTAAGTTCAGCTCTTGTGTCTGTCTCTCCTACTCGGTTACGCTGCTGAAGTCCTTGGCCCCGCAAGCTCTGGGGCACATGCCTCTCCAGCTGCCTTCTCCTGGCCTGCTAAGCAGCCGCTTTGTATCTACTCCTATTCCAATCACTCTTGAAATGCTGAATGTGTGGCAGAGCTTGTGGGTAGCATCCAGGTGTCCTGACTGTTAGGCCCTGGCGCTATCCAAGACAATGCTCTTTAACACACCCTCCTATTTCTTTTGCGTGCACTTGCTCCATAGGTCCCGTCCGTTGGTCTGTCTGACATACACGCTGCCTCTGGTTTTGAGCCAGCTCCCACTAAGTCTGCGATAAAACTCCTATTGACTGGGAGCAGGTCCAGCCCCTCTGATCGTGGCTCGCCCCTTCTCGCTTTCCGAGGTCAGGCCAGCTTCTTCCGCTCTTGATGTGTTTGATCTTGCCTCCTAGTTAATCGCTGCGTGGCCTCCAGAGCAAGAAGCTGCACGGAGTGTATCCGAGTGAGCAAGGACTGCTCCTACTGCACGGACGAGGTGAGCGCCTCCCCTCTCAGGACTGTGTCACGCACAGTGTGGTCACGTGGCCTTTCACTAGAGAGAGGCCCCCCATCAGCCTCCAAGAGAGGGAACCTGTGTTTGGATCCAGCTTCACAATTGAGCCCTCTCCTTCTAATAGGCTGGATCCCGGCTTTGGCAACGTGTGGCTCCACGCTGTCTCTGTCTGTCACTCACAGACAGTTTGGGGGTATTCCAAGATTTGGGCTCAGGCCCGTCTCTCTTTTGACCTGCCGCCCCCTCAGTGCAGCCCTCGCTCAGACTGCTGGAGAACCTCCCTGTTAGGGGAGCTGTATAAGAGGCTCCTTTAGATTCTGCTTCCTCAAGAAATGGGTCCAAAGGGAAATGAACCTGGCAGCAGTATAACCCAGGCAGGGGGCGGTTTGTGGTGGGCTCAGAGCAGGGATCTCTGGCTGCTCAGGGATAGACGCCAACCCCCAACTCTGGAATGAGAGCGAGGGGTGGGCATTTGGGTCCGACGTACCCCACTGTGAGACAAGGGGTTGGGCTGTGATCAGACAAAACAATTGCCCCATTGCCTCCTGGTCCCCAGTCTCTCCAGTCCAATGGCACAAGTTACCACGGTGCAGCTCTGCCCAGATGTGAGCTGGATAGCCCAGTGGCAAGAGTGCAAAAGCATTTCTTGCACAGCTGCTTTGTCAGGTAGCAGGGCCCCGGTCCCAGCAGGGTGAGGGGGGCACATAGGGTAGACCACACAAGAGGTGCTGGCTCTGTGTGGGGAGAGAAAGGAAGCTGAGAGCAGGGAGGGGAGGGACTCAAATGAACCAAGAATGCAGGAAATGAGGACCAGTGAGGAATTTTTAAGAGGGCTTTGTTGTAATTTCAGACTCAGATAAGCCTGATCCTTGGCTCAATAGAAGGGGGGAGGGCAGGAGAGAGGGAGCAGAGAGGAAATGGGATGTAAAACACAGGCGGGTGAAGCACAGAGAACGCTAAACCCACAATGTGGGAGAGATGGAAGAGTGAACAGGTGGGGGACTCTCCCTCTTTTCTATCTAAGATGACGTTTCAGTATCTGTTATATGCTCTCCGGAGGGTAAGTGTTTGCAGGGGGAGAGGGCTGACTGGCTGAACACACTGGTCCTCACGAACGGGAGGGGAGCTGGGGCCTGTGACAGAGAGGTGTCCGAGGGGCAGTCTCTCATGAAGCCGAAATGCCTGCCCAGCTGAGCCTTTTCCACTCCTGCCCGCTGCTATCCTAGCGGAGGAGGGGCCGGCTGCCTGATCCCCCCCTCCCTGAATGCTTCCCAGCCTCCCGGGATTCTGTTTGTTTCCTAACTCTGTGGGTTTTCCTCTCCTGTGGTCACAGACTTTCAAAGAATCCCGATGTGACCTGAGAGAGAACCTGGTGAGCTATGGCTGCATCCGGGCCAGCATTGTGTACGTGAGAGGAGAGATGCTGGTGCAGAAGGTGAGCAAAGAGCACCAGAGCCCTGGAGATAATCCACCAATGTTCTGCTCCTTGTTTCCTTGACAAGCCTTTCACTTGATTGCATTCACACAGCTCTTCAAGGGACATCAGCATGTCCCGAACCCCACCTTCTGGTTGTTGTAACCCACTGAGAGAACTCTCTCCAGATTCCTAAATACTTCTTTGCAATTCCACACGGCTAGGCGAATATACCTACCAGCAACTATTGTTTATATAAGGCCCACTCAAAAACAGGATATGCCCTTTGCTAGCTGATTACCATACCCCATTCTCAAAGACCTGCTGGCGAAACGGATGCATGAACAAAAAGACACGCACATGTCAAGCTCTGTTCGAAATGCAGGAGTGGGTGAGGCAGCTCGACAGGCTAACTCTGGCGTGGGTAATGGGGTAACAGCCTTTCACCTCTAGGGTGCCAGTCAGAATTCAGCCAAGGTTGACAGCTGAGTGGATCAGGACATGGGGGAGGGGCAGGGAAATGTTGTGAGAACGTCCTGGATCTTTTTCCGCTCTATTGGAAACAATGTCATCGACAATTGACCCATGTTGCCCAGCTCCAGTTGACAGCTATTGATTGGAAGCCCTGATGCCTGTTTGGCAGCCCACCTGAAATGAGTTTGGGATCACAGCACAGTTCCCCTTGGAAAGGGGTAACGGCCACCTCCACCCCACCACAAAGGGCACTGAGGCCTCGTCGGCATGGCGAATTTGGGGCAACCTCTCCCTTCTGTTGCTCTTGTACAGTGTAGCTCCTCTAGCCCTAATGTAGACCAGCTGCTGGTGCCCTTGCACTGTCCTCTCACCCTGCCCAATCAACATGGCCTCTCTGGGGCTTCCCCCTTGCCAACGCTGGTGCAGCTGGAGTGAGGAGGGCAATGGAAGGACTCATGCTGACAGGGCAGCAGAATAAACTATTCTCAAAGCTCCCCATCCTCAGGTAGGTTAGACACATCTGGGCACAGTCAGTGAGGGCCTGTCCTTAGAAATCACACAGATAAGAAGCAATCCACCTAGTTAGCACAAAAATAAACAGACGTCTCCAGCTGGGGGGTTAACCCAGACTCACCTGGGTGCAGGGGTTTCCCACTGGTGTCAGTCCCGCCAGGTGTCCCCAGCAGTGCTTCCCCTGAGCACATGCAAGGGGAAGGAGAATCAAAGTTGACCCCTTGTTCACCAGACACCAGCTATTACCCCTGCCCCTCATCGCAAGCACCAGGGTGAATCTCCTCTGCTGCTCTGCTAACGCTTTTCCGCTCTCTCCTCTGGCAGAATGTTAGCATTGACATGTCTCTGAAGAAAACCCAGGTGTCCCCACAGCAGATGATCATGCGGCTGAGAGCTGGTGAGGAGGCCAGCTTCAACATGGACGTCTTCCAGCCCCTCGAGAGCCCTGTGGATCTCTATATCCTTATGGACTTCTCCTACTCCATGTCTGATGACTTGAGCAACCTCAAAAAGATGGGCCAGAAGCTAGGTGAGGCTGGAGCTAGGCATGCTAGGGGAGGAAGGGAAGCCAGGTCCCCCTACTGACAGCATGGGCAGAGAATCTCCACCCAGGGCAGGGAAGAGTAACACAACCAGAGGGGCTGTGTGCATCTGGCCACCAGGTGTTTGTCGTTGGCCCTCGCTGCTTAGTGACGCACCTGGCTCTTTCTGGCCTGGGGTCCCTCTACCCGCCTGGAGCGTTCCTTCTGGCCCTTGCTGCACTACAGGGCCCATCATGAGTCCTCTTTTCTAGTCTCGTACTAAGCAGAGCTGGGAACCAGTGTCCTAGAGAGCTGGTGTGTTCTGTGTGGTGCCCAATGACCCAAACGCTCTGTTCCCCTCATCCCATAACCCCTTGCACTAGCCAGGAGCCTTACCTGAGACATGGCATTCAGAACAGCTCCATGTGAAGATGATGGGAAAAGGGCTCTGGTCCCTGCCAGTGCATCCCAGCTCACTGCTCTCTCTCCCTTCCTCCCTCCCTGCCAGCGGAATTCCTGCAAACCCTGACCTCCAATTACACCATCGGATTTGGCAAGTTTGTTGACAAAGTCTCGACTCCACAAACAGACCTGAGACCTGAGAAGTAAGTGATGCTGAGAGGCCCTAATGGACAGGCTTCGATGAGATTGGTTAGGGCACGCTTGTCTGTCTCCTAATTGGCTCCCCTGCTCCACAGTCTCCAGTGCTCAACCCCCCGTCCAGGTTTCTTCTCTTGCTTTGATAACTGCAAACCTCTTCTTTCCTGCCTTCCTGTCCTCCGCACTGGTGTCTCCCAAATGCCACGGCTAATGCCATCGGCTGCCTGCCCTCCGCACCGGTGTCTCCCAAATGCCACGGCTAATGCCATCGGCTGCCTGTCCTGCCACAAGCCCACGTCGGCCCCACTCCTTGGGTCCCATCCTTGGCTTCCCCTTTCCTACGACAACAAATTCGAGCCACGCATTCTTTTATAGAGTTTAAGGCCAGAAGGGACCAGATCATCTAGTCTGGCCTTCTGTACATCACTGAACACCATCCAGTTCCTTCCATGCCAAGCCAACAACCAGAATTAGACCAAAGTATTACCGCCTTCAGAGCGCTACACGATCTTGCTCCTACTCATGTCTCTGTTCTCGCTGCCAGTGCTCCTCTCACTTGTCTCCCCTCACTGCTCCTCATGTCACTTTTTGGACCTCTCGGCTTCGTGCCTTTGTGCTGCCCTGCTACCTGGAAAAGGGGTCTTTGTTCTGGGACCACCTGTCTCTCCTGCTTCTAATCCTTCTTTCTGCACCAATTGCTCCCGGGATCTCTTCTACCTTCTCACCGGTGATCCTCATGCAGGGCCCTTCCTTGCACACCCTCTTGTCCCATGCCTTGCCGTGGGTTGCTGGGGCAGTACCTCGCTCTGTGCCAGACATGTTTACGGCACCATATGTGGTGATCTCTTGATGACTTCAGTAGCCAAGCCCCATTGGAAAGCCCTTGCTTCCCCTTTTCTCCATCAGGCTGCAAGAGCCCTGGAGGGATGCCGACTCGCCCTTCTCCTTCAAAAATGTCATCCGCCTGACCAGCAACATCAATGATTTCAGCCAGGAGCTGATGAAAGAGCGCATCTCGGGCAACCTGGACGCCCCGGAGGGGGGCTTTGATGCCATCCTACAGACGGCTGTTTGCAAGGTGAGTATGGAGGGGGCTGGCTCCTTCAGATGGTTTGTGTGTTTGATGGGAGAGCGACAGCAGGTGGGATGGGTGACCAGCAGTGTGGCTAACCTGAGCCCAGAACTCAGGGCCATACCTGGTGGGAGCTACTGCTCTCCCAGGATGGCCAGTCCGCTGCACCTGCTGCTGTTGCTGAGATGGCAGCTTGTCTCGTCTTCCTAGAGTAAACCCCACTGAGAAGGTGCCCCAGTCTACGGTGTTCCCCTTGGGTCCTCTTGCCCTCTGAGTGTTCCCTTGTTCCTAGGGTTGTGTGAATCTGCTCCCCAGAGGCCAGCAAGTCATGGCAGCATGTGTTCTGGCTGGCTGGAGAAATGGATATTTCCCTTATCAGTAGGCTAGCGCCCTGCCAGATATATATAGGAACCTGCCTGCTTCTCCGCTGTGGCTGGACCTACCTGGACCTCCCCAGAGGCTCGGTGGGAGATGTGCACTGGGGGAGCAGGGAAGGGGCTTAACCCTTTCATCCCTGCCATCTGTGAATTCCCTGGGCTGTGTGGCAGTTGGATGTGTGCACTAGCGGCGAAGGCGGGGATTATAAATGGAGGCTGGTACCCAGAGCCCCAGTGACTTTCAGTGAGGAGTCGGATGCTATGCTCTGAAAAGCCCTGCCTGCCACCGCTAGCGTGCTCGCTTGGGATTGGCCCTGTGCATTGTGTTTGATGGTCAAGTGAATGAAATGCCCATCACCCCCCTTCCCTCTGGCCCTAGGAGAAGATCGGCTGGAGGAATGACAGCACGCACCTGCTGCTGTTCTCCACCGAGTCTGCCTTCCACTATGAAGCTGATGGCACCAACGTCCTGTCAGGGATCCTGCCGAGGAATGATGAGCAGTGTCACCTGAACGGAGCGGGCATCTATACCTTCGACACCAGGCAGGACTACCCCTCCGTGCCCACCCTGGTGCGCCTGCTGGGCCAGCACAACATCTTCCCCATCTTCGCCGTCACCAACCACTCCTACAGCTACTACGAGGTGAAAGGGGTGGGCGGGCAGACAGCTGGGTGGGAGGCGCAGGGAGTTAAGGCACTGGTCATGGGTAGGGTTGCCAACTTTCTACTTGCACAAAACCAAACACCCTTGCCTTGCCTTGCCCCACCCCTCCTCCAAGACCCCGCCCATGCCACTCCCCTTCTCTGAGGCCCAGCCCCCACTGGGTGGGGGAGTGAGGGCTCTGGCTGTGGGTGCAGGCTCTGGGGTGGCTGGGGATGAGGGGTATGGAGTGCAGGAGGATGCTCTGGGCTGGGATCGAGGGGTTTGGAGGGTGGGAGGGAGATAAGGGCTGGGGCTGGGGCAAGGGGTTGGAGCATGGGAGGGGGTCAGGGGTGCAGTCTCCGGGCAGCACTTACCTCAAGCAGCTCCCAGAAACAGCGGCATGTCTCCTCTCCTGCTCCTATGTGGAGGCGCAGCAAGGTGGCTCTGGGTGCTGCCCTGTCCGTAGGTGCCGCCCCCACAACTCCCATTGGCCATGGTTCCCGGCCAATGGGAGCTGCGGGGGCGGCGCTTGGCCTGGGGCAGTGTGTGGTGAACCCTGGCTGCCCCTACGTGTAGAAGCCGGAGGGGGGACATGCCAGCTGCTTCCCGGCAGCTGTGCGGCGTGGAGGCTAACAGGGAGCCTGCCAGCCCCGCTGCGCGGCGCCACCAACTGGACAGTCAGTGGCCTGGTCAGCAATGCTGATCGGAGCTGCCAAGTTCCCTTTTCAACCGGATGTTCTGGTCGAAAACCGGACACCTGGTCACCCTAGTCATGGGGCCAGATAAATACCTCAGAGGGAGATAAAGGGACTGCTTAGGAGGAAAACGGTACGGATGCTGAATGGGATCAAATCTCTGTCAGGGGACCCACATCAGCCTGTAATTTGGCTGGTCAAGGTGGGTGAGGTACTACCTTTTATTGGACCAACCTCTCTTAGTAGTTTGGCTGTGATGAAGCAAAGGGAGTGCTGGTCACGACCCTAGGGGTCAGCTGGCCAGGAATTCTCAGTCAGAATGATTTCCCAGTGGAAAATGCCCTTTTCTCAACATTTTTGAAATTTTCTGTGGGGAAAAATTTCAGTTTTGCCAATACAATTCCACTTTCCATCAGCAAAACGGCAGCTTCTTGGTTGGAAGGCCCTTGTCAGTTTCACTTTCTGCTTTCAGACAGGCAGCGGGCAAGTCAAAATATCTCATTTGGGTTCTCCAGAAACTGAATTTTTCAGGCGCTCTCCTTCGTTGGCATACTCTGGCATTTCCCCTTCCCCTCGCGTCTCTCTCCCCTCTCCTGCGATGGAGCAAACGGGCCGTGTGATGTGGCACCGCTACCCACTCTGAACTGGGCATTGCAGCTCAAGGAGCGAAGGGTCCTGACTTCAGCCATGATGAGCGTCAATGGGAGCTGCCAGCGCTCAGTACTTCTGAACCTGGAGCCTTAAATTACTTCCTAAGGAGGACTCCTGGGGAGGGGGCACATGTTCCTCTCTTCTCTGACGTGTTAAACCACATCACCTAATCTGCCTTCATCTTCTACGGGTGCCAGGGACTGATCAGTCTGGAGTGGGGCGAGGCTACTGTTGAGCTCTATCAGATCCACAGGAACCCCCCACTCTGACTTCCTGTGGGGCTCAGTGCTGGTGGGCAGGGCTTAGGTATATGTTTCTTGGGAAGCAGTGAGGACATCCAGTGGCTGGCGAGGTTTGTCTCAGGTGTGTTTTTCTCCTGAGGAGATCTCTGGCTCTGTTTTCCTGCTGAAGGTATTTGAGCTCCATATGAAGATGGGTCTGAGACGTAAGGTAGGGGTCTGAGTGTGTCCAGCTGCAGAGCCCAGGTTTTGGTTTGGCCTATTATAGAGAGAGGGGACAGCTGTCAAGTTCTGATCCGAATCAGAACCTTCCCACAGTTCGCAGATGGTGAAATCCAGGCTTTTCACGCAGGCCTAGCTCTCGTTTCACCTTGAGCTGGTTAGTGAAATGCTACTGACGTGACTGTTGTGTTAGGTGAGAGGAATATCTGGGGAGGTGTGTTGTGCAAACGTTTGGCTAATGACAGGGCAAAGGGAAGAATGGCCTTGTGGATAAGGCACTGGACTGGGACTCAGGAGACCTCCATTCTGTTCCCACCTCTGCCACAGACTCCCTGAGTGTCCTCGGGCAAGTCACTTCATCTCTGTGCCTCCGTGTTCCCACTGCAAAATGGGGATAATCACCCTTCCCCCACTCCAGGGGTGAAATTCATTCTGGTGCTGTGGGGCCCAGGCACTGCAATGGCAAGTGCCAGAGAAAAGCCTACACTAACGTGGGGAAGGTATGGGGTGCAGAAAGGAAGAGGCCCTTCTCGCCTCTGGGCATTGAGTAGGCCACCCTCCAAATCCATCCCCCCTAAAGATCCCTGGGCCCTTCCCCCGGACTGAGCGGGGTTGTCCCACTGGGTTTGTCATGCTGATGAATGCGGGTGGGGGGGGAGGGAATTCAGAACGACAAGGTCCCACGTGCCGCCTGTCCTGTGCATAGAAAATTGATGGTAGCAGCAGCTGCTGATTTGAAGGTGCCCCCAGCCATTCCCCACTGTGCATCTTCACCGCCGTCGTGTTTGGAGTGATGCTCGCTCTGAATCTGGAGGTGACATGGGGGAAGCCACTGCTTTTTATTAATATCTGACTTAAACAACCTGAGCAAGATGGGGCCAGGGATGTCTTGCTTTAGGCAGGCTTCAGAGAAACGCCACCCACCAGCTGTCAGCTCCAGCACAAACTCCCATTGGCTGTTCATAGCCTGAGGGCGGGGCTCTGTTGCCTTTGCTGCTGGTTTATGGAAATGAACCCTTGCATGGGTGTCTCCGGAACCGCAGTGTTCCTTCAAGGGTTTGTAGCTTAGCTTCGTCTCCCTTTATTTTTCAGAAGCTGCACAAATATTTCCCCATCTCGGAAATTGGGGTGCTGCAGGAAGACTCCTCCAATATCGTGGAGCTGATTCGCGTGGCTTTCGAGGTAAGAGACGACCTCTGGGGTCTCAGACTAGCTCAGAGAATCAAGCCACTGGGTAGGGGGAGCATTCTGCCAGGGAAAGAGCAGTGGAGCCCTTTGCCACCTCCTGGGCAGGTGGGAAGGGGTGACGTGGAAGGGTTATATGCTGAAGATAAGTGCTGTTGGGATCTATCTTTCGTTCTTCCATCCCAGCGTATCCGTTCCAAGATGGACATCCGGGCAGACTCAGTCCCTAAGTCCATGAAGACAGAATTTACCTCCTTGAAATATGTAAAGACAGAGTCTGGCTCGTTCCATGTCACCCGCGGGGAAGTGGTAAGTCCTACACTGAGCTTCTATCCATCTGTAACAGTTCTTAGGGTGCCCAGGGTTGTGAGTCACCTTGTTACCTCCCTGCCTTCAGCATGAGAGAGATTTGCTTGTGCTGCACTGGGTGTCAGCTCCCTGACACCACCAGTTGTCAGACACCCAAACAATCTTCTCTGGGCTATGCCAGCCAAACTTTGCCTTGCAGGTGAACAGTAGATGCACCCCAATCCCTGAGTTCCTTTGAAGAGTTCTCCTATTATGTCCAGCCCCTGACACTGGACGCTCACAGAAATTACCAGGTTTGCTGTCCCCAAGAGAACACTACACACATCTTGACTGGTTCAACACAAGACCAGCTCCTATAGGACATCAGAGCACTGAGATATATTTATAGTGAAAACAATCAGAAGTTTATCATCAAAGATTAAGATTGAAGAGACAGTGAGTAAGGATAATGGAAACAGGATGGTTACATGTAAAACAAAGTAGAGCGCACTTCCTAGAGTCTAAGCATAACAGACTAAACCTCTGTCTAAAGAGGCTGATCTCATCCAAAGCAATCTCCCAGCATCTTCAACCAACTGGCCGGGATCCCCCTTTCGTGACTGCAAAAAGCACTGTCCTTTTGCTTCCTCAGTGAAGGATAAAGAGGTGTCCTTTTGCCTTCTCCTTATATCTCCCGCCTCCTGCAAATTCATTGTTTGTCCCCAGAGCTGGGATCAGGGCTGGCTCCAGGAACCAGCAAAGGAAGCAGGTGCCTGGGGCAGCCAATAGAAAGGGCGGCACTCCCTGCATTATTGGGGCGGCACGTCCGGGTCTTTGGCGTTAATTCGGCGGCAAATCCTTCATTCCCTCTCTTCCTCTTCGGTGGCAGCTCAATCGGGTTTTTCTTTTTTTTTTCCTTCTTCTTCTTCGCCGCTTGGGGCAGCAAAAAAGCTGGAGCCGGCCCTGGTTGGGATGACCCCTCCTGATGTGTTGACCTCACAGCTTTATGCTGACTTTGTCTGCAAATGGGGCACTTCCATTGTGTTTGCTTGCAATGCTTAATTTACACGTCAACCAAGGCAGACGAGTGAATGTACAGCCTGTGTCTGGCAGAAACGTGTTTGTCAACCCTGCCTTGATTCAGACTTTATGAACATATGTTCATGGTACAGTACATACATACATAACTTTTAAAATATCATCTGTACGTACACATCGCAACAATTATGAGGATCACTATGACAAAGGGTTGCCAACTTTGTAATATTTAAAAACCGGACATTCCAGCAGGAGTGCCAGAACCTCTCCTGCCCTGCCCCTCCCCCCCAAGGACCCGCCCCTGCCCCCCAGGCCTCACCCCTGCCCTGCTTCTTCCCCCAAGGACCCGCTCCTGCTCTGCCCCTTCCCCTGAGCCCCCGTCCCCCATTCTCTCCTCTTTCCCCCTCTCTTCGTCGCTCACTGCTTTTTCCCTCTCCCCGCCACTCCCTGTGAGGGTCGGGAGGGACTCGCCTACAGAGCTGGGGCTGGGAGTTGCAGCCGCCTGATGCAGGTGGGAGGCGGCCCTGGCTGAGTAGGGGCTGGCGCGGGTGATGGCTTGGCGCCTCCCCGCCTGCAGTGACCAGACACCGTCAGGTCCCCCTTCCAACCGGATTTTAAGATCGAAAACCGGACACCTGACCACCCTACTCTGACATAAGCCTTTATTAGAGCCCTCATGTGACATCATTTATGGATAAATACCATGAAAGCAGTGTGCCAATGGTTGTGAGTTTTCAGGCCTGTTAGTATTTGTTGTTCCACAATAGTGAACCTGTTGCCAGTTGGCACTGAGTGGCTCTTAAGGTCACACTTCTTCTCTTACAGTAGGGTCAGCCACGGGCTGATCTGCAGGTGTCGGGTCATAACCCTCTTGCTTGAACAGGGCATCTGCCATAGTATTTTCTCTTCCCTTAATCTGCACAGTTTCCATGCCATGTTCTTGGAGTGTGGTGTAGCAGTTTGGAATTAGTACCTTGGGTTCGATGCAGCTACACCGATGGATATCAATCTGTCAGGATCCTAAACCTTCTGTTAATAGACAGGGCCTTACCGGTTTGACATCCCATACAATGGTATAACATTCTTTTTCCATGACACAATAATTCTGTTCAGTGGGTGTCAGTCTTTTTTACCTCAGAAAGCGACAGGCAGCTTTTTGTTCCTTTCCCCCATTTGCATCACCACCGCACCCAAACCAGTGTCTGACGCATCAGTGCATAATTCAAACATTTTGTCAACATTTGGACTGGGCAGAACAGGCTTTTCTGACAGGATTTTCTTTACCTCATCAAAACCTTCCTGGCAAGCTTTTGTCCCCACCCTGTTTTATTTGGCTTTGGCTTTTGTGCAAGTCTGTGACAGCAGACACAATGTCACTGAAACATGCACAAATCGGTGGCAATATTTAACCAACCCTGTCAAAGACTGGATTTATTTTTCAGTCTGGGCCATAGGCCAGATAACGACAGCTTTCACTTTCAGGGGATTGGGAGAAATTTGGCCACCTCCTAACCAATGTTCTAAATAAGGAACTTCATCAGCTTCTGTTTTACATTTTGACCCCTGTACAGTAAGACCTGCATCTCTGAGTTTTGTTAGCACAATGCCCAAGTGGTTTCAGTGATCTGACCAAGAACTGCTAAACAGTGCAATGTCATCAGTATAAACTCGGGTAAAGTCTTGTAGCTCGTTTAATACTTGATTAACGAGCCTCTGAAAAGTGGTTCCTGCATTCCTGTGTGCTCCACAAACCCTCATGCCATCCGTCTTGGAGACTTAGCTGGCCCTCATCATCATGGTATCTGAGCACCTCAGTCTTGAGTGTATCCATGCTCACAGCAACCCTGTGAGGTAGGGCAGTGCTGTTATCCCCATTTTAGAGAAGGGGAACTGAGGCACCCAGACAAAGTGATTTGCCTAGGGTCATGCAGGGAGTCTCACAAAGCAGGGATATGCACCCAGGTCTCCTGAGTCTCAGGCTAGTGTCCTAACTGCTGGGCCATCCTTCCTGTCTTGTGTAGGTTAACAGCAGTTTTGAAATGTGCATCTTCCTGGTGTTATCAGAGTAATAGCTGGACTTAAGCTCCTTGGAGCAGGGACAGTCTTGTCGTGTGTTTGTACAGCACCTAGTACAATGGGGGCCCTCATTTATTATTGCAGCTTCTAGGTGCTACTGCAATACAGATGAATAATAGCGGAAGGTACCTTGCAGGCTGAGCCTCTACAGCCAGGGCAAGGTAGTTCCCCACAATTCATTTATTGTCCTGGAAAGGAGATAGCTTTTGTTTTTTTTTTTTCTTAAATACCTATCTCCATCCTTCCCTTTACAATCTCCCCAGACTCTCGCCTCCAGGCCGCCAGTTCAAATCCACCAGAGCAGCGGCTGGATCTAGAAGGAGTGTTTGGCCACTGGCCGCTAACAAATGGGTCTCTTCCATTCAGGGCAGCTTCAAGGTGCACGTGAAAGCTCATGAGTACGTGGGCGGGGAGCACGTCTGCAACCTCCCCGAGAAAGAGCAGCACGGGGTAATTCACGTGAAACCCTCCTCTTTGAGTGACAGCCTGAAAATCGCCGCCTCCGTCATCTGCGATGTCTGCCCCTGCGAGCAGGTATGGAGGCTGCATTCCCACCCTCTTCGCTTCCAGGGGAAACCCCGGGACATTCTCTGCTCTGTTACAGACCGGGATTGTAATGAATTGGCTAGTGTGTGTGTGAGCACCACTGCCCTCTACTAGATGGGATCCTCGCTGTTCAACTGTGTGTCATATTCCCCTTGCAGCTACCAGCTAACGGAGATTCTCCTTTAGCTCAGGTAGCCAGGGTTTGTGCTTTCAGAGCAGGAATCCTGTCCTTGCTGCTGCCATGAATGCACAAATGGCTGGGGTGAGCAGTGTAGTATCAACTGCAAAGAGCTTGGGGGCTGTGGATTTGTTTCACCGTTGGAGGTCTCGGGGTGGAATGGAGTTTACAGGTGTGTCTGCTCGGGGTGCTGCGGGCAGCGTCTCCAGGCCTTTTGAGGTGGGCTTCCCAAGTGAAGTGAGTTTATTGTTCCCAGCTTCCTGTGGAACAGATTCCTAATCTCGCCAAGGAGACATTTTGCTGCAGCCTGTGCACAGAGCTAGGGATACAGTACCTGCTAAAAAGAGCTCCCCTCGCATCCTGCTGAAGATCTGCCCAGCCCCCACCCGCCCTCTCTTCTTCATGTGCCCTCGGGCCATCAGCAGAGGGTCCTAGAGACCCTAGAGCCTGCTAGTCCATCTTCTAGGGGCAAGTGACTGGGTCTGAGTCCCTGGAGGAAGGTCAGTAACGTCCCCTCTCGTTTTCGTTTACAGCAAAAGATCATTGGGTCATCCAGGTGCGGTTTCAAAGGGGACTTCGTCTGTGGGCAGTGCGTCTGCTATCCAGGCTGGTAAGGATCCTGTCCAGTGCTGCTCCGTAGGGGACCCAGTCCTGGAAACCTCCTCCTCCAGGCTTCAGTTATCAGTGGAGGTCAAAAGATCTTGGCTTAGGCTTTCTCACTCTGTATGTGATGGCTGCTCTCTCTGTGGATGTGAATCTCCCCACTGGGTCCGGTGCCAGGGATCTGTCCCCTGATGGGCCCGTGGTGCCTCTGGCTTCTAAGGCCTCTCAGTGTGTGCGTGTGTGTCTCTCTCTCTGCCAGGCGAGGGGACGTGTGTAACTGTTCCACAGCCTCTTCCAGTGACAACCAGGCCTGCATCCGCCCTGGAGACTCAGAGCCCTGCTCGGGGCGGGGCGAGTGCCTCTGCGGGAAATGCCAGTGCTATGCTGAGGACCTGACCCAGCGCTACGAGGGTGACTTCTGCCAGTTCGACAACTTCCAGTGCCCACGCACCGCCGGCTTCCTCTGCAATGGTGAGTGGGGGCCGAGAGGCTGGCGCCTGCCCGCCTGCAACACGGGTGCTAGCTGGCCTCGGGGGCTCCTGCAGCTCCTTCCCTTGGGGCGCTGCCCAGGCATGATTTTGGTAATGAAGCAGGCGCAGAGCTTTGCCATTCATACCCCTCAAGATGTGAGCTTCAACGCCAGATGTGCAAATGCCCCCCAGTGCAGGGGTTAGATCCGGAGAGTTGGGTCAGGACCCATCTCTGCAAAGAGCTTTTCTGAACAGGACTGTCCGAGAATGGCTGCCAAAGCTTGTCTTGTGTGACCCAGACATCCCTTGAGAGTTAGAGCTAAATACAAATACTAAATCCAACATGAAGCCTGGCTTTCAGCCTGCACCTGGAACAAATCTTTCTGCTCACAGGGACTCTGGGGAGAGAACCCAGGACATGGGGCTCTCAATAGATAGGCCTCTGCTCCTTGAGCTAAAGGAGATTTCCTTTAGCTGGTGGTGGTAGTTGAGTAGATCCTTTTATGCACTAAGAACCAGCTACTAGAGAGGGACATGGCCCCACCACCCGCATCCTGAGCCGGAAAGTTACACTGCAAAGCACAAGGAAGGGAGTGTACTTTGCTAACCGTAGAGTTGCTTTGGAGCCAGGGCCATAGTGAAGGATCGGTGCAGCTCAGGTCTGATTAGAGCCCTGGGTCCTGGCCCACCCCTCATTGAAGTGAATGGAAAGATGCCCATTGATCTGAATGAAACTGGATCATGCTCCTGGTCTGTAATCAGTATAATCAATTGCTTCTTTGCACCATGCTTGCAACTATCCCTTTTCCTCTCCCCCAGGGAGAGGAGGGCAGGTGCCCTCAAAGGGTAAAGTAGGAGGACAAAGCCCAGCTATCTAAGATACAGTAAGGGAATCCTCTAGGGAGCAGCTGGGATGGCTCATGGGACTGAGAATCAAAGGCAGGAATATCCTCAGGGGATCAGGAGCTAGGGATGCTGCCCAATTCAGCACTCACCTGTAGCATCCGCTCTTTCTCCGCAGATCGTGGTCGCTGCTACATGGGTCAGTGTGCATGTGAAAGTGGCTGGGGGGGCCCTGGCTGTGAATGCCCCACAAGCAATGACACCTGCATCGACAGCAAAGGGGTAGGTTACTGAGTGCGGGATTGTTCCATGCTGGGGCGGGGGAGGGCAAACTAGGTGGAGGCTGGGTCTGACTTTCCTGCTGCCCTGGATCCAAAGGGTTCGGGGTCAGAGAGAGAGCTGGATCTAATTAAGCTGGGGTGCTGGATGGCCTGAGAGAAGCAAGTGCGGCTGCGGGTGGTACAATGCTCTCCCTAGCCCGGTGCTATCCCATGAGTGAGGGAGTTTCTTCCTGACCCCAGTTGATGATCAGCTCCTGCCCTGACACATGAGGATTTGATGGACCGTATCATTTTTATCCCAGCTGGTGTCACTGTCGGTAAGTGATGGGGATGGCGGGGAAGAGGTTGACAGGGCAACACTGAAGGAGAGCCGCTGCTCTAGGACCTCTGTTACCAGCAGCGCTAAGTGAGGGCTTATCACTGGTGTCAGAGGCTGATCCTGGCCCCTTCTACTCCTGCAGGGGATCTGCAATGGCCATGGGAGATGCGAATGCGGCAGGTGCATCTGCGACAAGTCTTCTCCGTACATAGATCTCACCTGTGAAATCAGCTACTCCCTGGTAAGGCTCCCAGTTCGATGGTCAGAGACCAGTACTCCTAATGCATCACCTCTCTGTTCACAGCCTGGCTCCTGAGCCTCTGGGGGAACATGGGGCTCTTGAGAGGGCTGGGGGGAACCCCAAACAAGGCCAAGAGCACATACAGGCTAAAAGCAAACTCCTGGGGATGGTCCTGCTTTCTCCTCAGGCTCGTTAGAATGGTTTCCATCCTGCGGCAGCAAGGCTGGTGTGGCTGCTGAACAGCCATAGAAGGCTCTTAGCCAGGTCTGTTTAGCTCGCCGATGCTATTACACTGATAAATACAACAGTATACTAAGATATGTATTCACAGGAAGGGAGCATGCCTAGTGGTTAGAGTGTACATCTGGGATTTAGCTCCTGGCTTCTATTTCTGACTCTGAGACACTTAACTTCCCTGTGCCTCGGTTTCCCCAACTTTAAAATGAGGAATATACTTTGCTACTTCTCAGGGGTGTGGGAGACTTAGGTTGTTAATGTCTGTGAAAGCTCTCTGAGATCCTCAGATGAGAGCTGCTACCTCAGGGCAGAATATCAGTGTAGATTATTTTACTGACATGGGGCTGATTCAAAACCCCAGATCTAAATATCTCCTACATTTGGGAAAGTTTGGCTCTAGATCAAAACTTTGTGACCTGGGACCTGTCTCTGTTGATACACTGCGTGCATTGCATGTGTATGCGCATGTGTTTGAATCTGGGGTTTTGGTTTTGCTCAATATAGAAATTAGGAGCCAGTTGCCAAAATCTAAATCTGGGTTCAGATTCCAAATGCCACCTTCGGGCCCAAAAGGAAAAGCATCCAGGATTGTCTGGGATTTCAGTTTGAGTCCGTAAAGGGATTTGAACTGAGCTGAGCTGGGTTCCCACTCACCTTCTGCTGCAGTCACTCTTTGTATGTCACCGCCACACACTTTCACTCTAGTCCCCCCCCAGTCTGATGTCCCCTCTCCACCCCCGCCCTTACTCTGATGATGAGGGCGCATGAATTGTCTCCCACACTCATCCTTCAGAGTCCGACGTTGTCCCTCCCTCTCACTGTCCAATGTCATGTCTCTGGTGCACAGGGTGTGTTGGGGGTGTGCGAAGACATTCGAAGCTGCGTCCAGTGCCAGGCCTGGGGGACCGGGGAGAAGAAGGGGCAGAAATGCAAGGACTGCCCTTTCAAGATCCAGATGGTGGATGAACTGCAAAAAGGTACTGAGCCCTCAGCCTGCGGGTGTCAAAGCTGTGTGTGTATCTGATGTGGCTTGCCCGAACTTGCTTGTGCGTGCGAGCAGCGCCTAGTACAATGGGGCCCAATCCCAATGGGAGCCCCTGGGTGCTACCTCCCATGACAGCAGTTGCCCCCACCCCTGCTCTCTCTCTAGTGAAGGAGGTGAATGAGTACTGCTCGTTCCAGGACGAGGAGGACGACTGCACCTACCGCTACACCCTGGAAGGGGATCCCAACACACTGCACAACAACACCATCCTGGTGCAGAAGAAGAAAGGTGAGCGGGACCCTGGTGGGGGGAGGAGGCGTGGCTAAGGCTCAGAGCTAGCAGGGCCTTGTGCCCGCGCCAACCGCTGGTCACAGCTCGACTCTCTGTCTGCCCCTTGCGGGCCTCAGGGCTGCAAACACTAAGTCTGAGATGCCCTCCGGTGACCATTCTAGAGGCCACTTCTCTCCGAAAGAAGTGTATGAACTTGGGGCTAGTGAAAGGAGCCTCTCAGAGGGCTAGAGCCAGCCCCATCCACAGCACAGGCCCAGCATGGACAGGGGAAGGTGCAAGCTTCCCTCTCGCTGCCCTATGGGGCCCCTGGAGGGTCAAGAGCATGGCTCAGTCTGCAGCTCACATCTCCAAGGACACCTGCAAACCCTGGCTTGCCTGCCCTGCAAAGGGGAGTGCACTCCACAGCAATAAGCTGAAATATCGAGGGACCCCCTGGCTGAGCCCCCAGCCACTTCTGGCCCACGGCTTGTCTTTGCGCCTGTCCGTAGCACCCCAAGCACATTGGTGGGGTTGTACAAATAATGCCAAATGATCTGGCCAGGCCGTGGTCACTCAGCCAAGGCTGCCAGCAGAGGGGCCTGGTAGTGCCCATGGGGATGGTTACTGGGAGCTGGTTACCATTGTCCCCTGGGAACTGGACTGAGATTCCCCCCAGTTCATCCCACACAGGCAACCCAACAGCCATCAGCTGGGAGCATTTTTCAGTCACTCCCGCCCTAGGCTGGCTTTGAACTGGCTACATGCTGGGGAAGTGAATGAAGAGCTGGCAGCCGCCTCTCCTTGCCTGGCACTTATGGGTGTCTCTGTTAGTGAGTACCTGGGGCAGTCGCAGGGACGTTACCGGACCTAGGTTTGGCTGCACCCTCCCAAGGAGAATTCTGGCCTGCCCTCTCCCATCCCCCCATCCCTTTCTCTGGCTCCACTCTCCTTCCCTCTCCCTCTCTTCCCACCCCAGACATGCTGGGTCCTGCTGCCCCCAATTAACCGCTAGTTCATTGCTGCTGGTTGCAGAGTGCCCACCAGGAAGCTTCCTCTGGCTCATCCCCCTGCTCATTTTCCTGATGTTACTCCTGGGGTTGCTGCTGCTGCTCTGCTGGAAGTACTGCACTTGTTGCAAGGTGAGATCTGGGTCCCGCCGTGCGGGGCTGCACTCAGACCCCCGGGGCAGGTGTGGCAGATGCAGGGGAATTATCTATGGCTGAAATCCTAGCTATTGGAAAGCAGCCTTTCAGACCCATCTCTTGGAAGACCCTTTACAAAAGGCCCCGCCGCGCCTTTGCTGATCCAGCTGGGAAGCCAAAGGGTCTGAATGTAATGTAGTTTGGGGGAAAGAGGGCCAGTTCCCATTGGAACTGAGGGGAATTTTGCCAGTGGCTTCAGTAGGAGGTAGATGGGAGCTGGCACGTGCCAAACGGTCCCGGCACATCCGTGGCTGTGTCCCCCTTAGGGTAAACACTCCTGCCCACGAGGGACAGCAGTTGCTCTGTGGTTTCGCGGACAGATGTCTAGGCTTTCCGAACGTGGTTAGCTCCTGGGGTATTCTGCCCGCACAACCGAAAAGAAGCCATGTTAGAACACAGTGAGCTAGGCGGGGTGTTTAAAGGTGGCTACTTCTGTAGTGTAGAGCGGGCCAAGGTGAGGAAAGGCCACTGGGTTCTGACTGTATTTGTAAATCCCACGGCTTGCTTGCCAATCTCTTTTTAAATGAAGCCCCTGGTTTTGTGGGCCTGCTACCAAATGTGAGTCATTTTGCGGGGGTCTCCAGAGCGATAACTGCCTGGCTGTGGATGCTGCTACGCTAATTGGGGAGTTAACAACGCAGAGGCCCTGGTGGCTCTGCTGTATCTAAACACCCACTGCCCACCCACCCGCCAAACAGCCAAATGCAGCATTTGCCAAAGGAGAACATACATTCTCTCTAGGACCGAAGTTCCCCCAGAAGTGGGGGGAGGAGACGAGATGTCTCTTCCACATGGTGTCCATGCTCTAGCACAGTTGCTGCTTAGCAGGGTTTCCGTGAGCAGTGCGGGCAGGGATTTCCCCCCGGAGGCAAGGCTAGAATGGAAGCCTGCCATGCACGGCTGAGGAGTTTGCAGCCGTCCCCCTTGGTGCTGTCGTGTGCACAGGCCAGGATGGCATGGGGGCTACGGGAGATGGGTGCGGGAGGCAAAGGGACCTGGCCTCAGCATTCCCAGGGGAACGATGACATGGGGTTGCCAGCTCTTGGAGACTGCACAATTTGTATTCATGCCCCCCCCGCCCCCCCCCCCCATGGCTTCCTGTTGCTGATCTAACCCTCTCCAGCAGCGTGGGAGGGAGCATTCTTTTGGCACTGTGCTCTGAGGAGCTCCTGGCCATAGGGGGACTCTCCATTTCTGTTTTTTTGTCTCCTAGGCTTGCCTGGCCCTGCTGCCCTGCTGTGCACGAGGTACCTTGTTCTGGGGGGAGGGGGCCGCTTTCAGAGCGGGGTAGGACGGGAAGGGGCTGAGCAGGAGCAAGACCCCCAAGTGGGGTTAACCCTTCAAGAGCCTGAAAGGCTCAGCAGGGCAAAGGTTCTTAGTGGAGACCATTAGCCAATGGCCTTGGTGGGAGACTGGAGGGGCTGTGTGTGCTTTCTACGGGACAGAGCCGGGGCTGCTGCTAAAGTGCCCCTGGAGCGTGGCTGCTGAACTGGCATTGTTTGTTCAGTGGACAAGCAGGATATCCTGCTGGCATGATGCACCCTGGTCCCCCATGAGCCATGCTAGCTCTGGGCAGATGCTGCTGGCATCCTGGGCTTGTCACATGCAATAACAATCCCTAAGAGCAAAGCACCGAACCTCAGGCAGCAGATGGATCGAGGGTCTCCTGGAAGGTCCTCCTGGGGACAGTGATCTCGGGAGGGGTAAGTTCCACAGGGCCCAGGAAGAGGTTGCAGCTGCTGTAGAGAGAGGATGGTTTAGTGGGCCCCTTACTGGCGTCTTGGCAGAGAGGCCATGGATGAGTTGGGCCATGGCGTCAGAGCTCCCCAGCAGGGCAGTGCGATGGGGGAGCGTGCTTTGTGGATAAACAGAGAGGGTCTGTCAGTCCAGCTCCTCCCACCAGCACCGCATGAGTGCAAGGCAGAGCCTGAGCCTTGGAGCCCTCTGGGCTTTAACCTGCTCCCCCCTCGCCCTGCAGGCCGCACTGTCGGGTTCAAAGAGGATCACTACATGCTGCGGCAGAGCCTCATGGCTTCGGACCACCTGGACACCCCCATGGTGCGCAGCGGCTCCCTAAAGGGCAGGGACACCGTCTGCTGGAAGATCAACAACAACGTCCACAAGCCAGGCTTCTCCTCCCACGCCGCCGCAAACCCCAAGGAGCTGAGTGAGTGCTAATGCCGCGCGGGTGGTGGGTTGTGTGTGGCCTCCCACTGACGCCAAAGGGGAAGAGGGTTTGGCTGCCTTGGGGTCTCCTCCTGGCCCTTCACTATCCCCAGGTCCTAGTTAGCTCCTTTCCCATGACAGCACCCACACTGTGAGGAGACTCCCCTTCCCTTTCTCTTCTCCCGCCCCCAAGGGATAGACGCCTGCCCCTCAAAGTATATCCCGTCTCTGTCGCAGTGACTGCGAGGGTCCCCTGGGCCCGCCACCATGAGCATCCCTAGATGTTCCAGCCTAGAACAGCTATTCCCAGCAGATGCTCCATCTCTACCTGCTGCCTTAGTTCAGCAGGCTGCTGCCTGGATTCAGCTTTCCACTCTCCCTGCTGCTGCTTTGGGAGGGGTGAGGGAAATGGTCACTCTACTCCTCAATCCAGAGTGGCTGCTTTCTTGGGCTCTGGCTGTGTCTTGCCCAGCGCTTACTGGTTGTGGCAACTGATGGTCTGAGCACCGTGTGAGCCATCCGAGCCCTGGAAACTAGGCGCTGCTGCCTGGGGTGTGGGTCCCCAAGGCCCCGGCGTTGCCTGGCTCCCAGCTGTTCATGGGGTGGTTTCTCTGACTGACAGTGAGGGGGTCTGACCGGGGATTCCTCTCTCCAGTTCCTTATGGCATCTCGTTGAGACTGGCCCGGCTTTTCACCCAGAACCTCATGAAACCGGACACCCGGGAATGTGAGCAGCTGCGCAAGGAGGTGGAGGAGAACGTAAGGGGCCAAACCGTTCTCTCTGGGCTTTGCCTTTTGTGGCAGAGGGAGCCAGGTACAGCCAGTGTGAGCTGTGGCTCTGTGACTAGGGCCAGGAAAGCAGGAAGCCGGTTGGTTGCAGCCAACAGGGCTGGGGAGCGGATGGAAACAGACATCGATTCTGAAGGGCTTGTCTTACCGAGGAGGTTCTCTCTGCCGGGGGTTTGCCTCCCTGCCGAGGATGGTGCAGACGACAGGGAGGCCCTGGCTTCTCTGGCTGGGGTGGCACAGAGAGGTGGGCAGGAGGGTGGGGTTGTAGCGAGGGAGAGGGCTGAGTGGAGCAGGCTCGGTTTGCTGGCTGCATGGTGCCTGCTGTGCTGAGACACAGCCAGTCCGTGGGGCTGTAACAGACTCTCTTGCTCCTTACAGCTGAACGATGTTTACAAGCACGTTTCTGGTGCCCACAAACTCCAGCAGACCAAGTTCAGGTGAGTGACCCAGGGACAGAGCGGATATAGGGGTGCTGGGAAGAAGGGAGGGCCTGGGGCACCCAGGACTGCAAACTCTCCCAGTTCTGACCCCAGGGTGGGCACTCTGACCTAGAGGGGCACCTAAACTCTGCATGGGCAGTTTCCGAGGAGTAATCCTTCCCAGCAGCCCGGGTGCAGTGGTACCCCTAGTACCGTGATGTGAATGCCAGCGATTCACATGCTTGCCATGGGCCTCCCAGCGCACCCCCAAAGGCACCACCATGGGCTCTCTGGACTACTTCTGGCTCCATACATGGGGCTAAAATGCTACAGGTCTAATCACGTCTCACTGAAGTAAATGACAAAATTCCCATAGACTGCAGTGAGGACCCGGTTTTGGCCCTGTAAACATGGTATCCTCTCAGCAGGGAGAATTGTTCCCCAAGGTTAACTCTTTGTAAACCACATCCCTGGGCACTATGGCGTCTGGAAAAGCTGGGTCATAGGGAGCGGCAGGACATGTAGAGAACAGTGCTGGGGGTCAGCAGCTCTGGATGACAAAGCAGAGATGCCCTGCGTGGAACTTGCTAGCCAGAGACTAAGGCTGTGTCCCACAGTATGTGGGGCTCTTCGGAACTCGCGATCGTTTGCCACACATTGCACAAGAGCAAGGACAGAAACTGTAGCTACAGGGAAAAGTCAGAGGTCGGACTTGAACTCCTGCCTTCAGTGGTCCCATGAGGGTGCTCTGCTGGTGGAGCCAGTGGAGCTGCTCTCTTAGTGCTAGCTTGCTTTAGACAGACTCTGGATACTTAGAGACCTTCATGGCTCCCCAAGTGGGATTTGGTGGGGTTATTCACTTGCTGGTCTGTTTTTTCCCTAGGTTGCAGCCCAATGCTGGGAAAAGGTAGGTGGAATGTTCACGTCTCTCTCTGTCTGTCCGTCTCTCCATTCATCTCTGCACTCCTCACCTGTGCGGGTGTCTGTGCGTGGCGTGTGCGTATTGGCTGATTGAAAGCTTTGATGGCTGACTAGTGCTGTGAATAGCTGGTTGGCAGAGGCGTCTGATGACAGAACAGGGGCAGAACATGAACTCCTTTCTCTCCTTCCCCTGACTGGGCTGCAGGCAGGACCACACAATTGTGGACACAGTGCTCACTGCTCCCCTTTCGGCCAAGATGGAGATTGTGAAAGTGACGGCGAAACATGTCTCTCAGGAGGCTTTCAATGAGCTGAAGGTGACGCCGGGTTACTATACCGTGACCTCTGACCAAGGTAGGAGCGGGGTTGAGCTTATTGACCAAGGCAAAATAGGGGTTTGTGAGGAGGGACCCTCCCAGCTATGCCCTTTCACCCTCTCCGCCTGCGCAGATGCCCACGGGATGGTGGAGTTCCAGGAAGGTGTGGAGCTGGTGGACGTCCGGGTCCCACTCTTCATCAGGGAGGAAGACGACGATGAGAAGCAGTTGCAGGTGGCGGCAACTGAGGTCCCCATGGGGACAGCGGCGATTGGACGCAGGCTCGTCAATATCACCATAATCAAAGAGCAAGGTGAAGGGGGAGGAGGGGGTGTGATAAGAAATTCTCAAACCTAGGTGAATAGCTCCTAAGGCCAGAAAGGACCATTCTGATCTAGTCTGAGCTCCTGCACAACACAGGCTGGAAACCCTCACCCAGGGATTCCTGTCTCCAGCCCAGTGATTTGTGTCTGAACTAGATCATCTTGATTTGAAGACAAGAAGGGAAGGAGAATTTCCCACAGCTGGTCCCTCCCTTCCTGTGCTGTCCTGGCCGGCAGCCCCCATCCCCACTTAGATGGCTCGTGCTTTCAGCAGAAGCCGTCAATCATGAGGCTAGGAGAGACTTTTTAGCTGGGTGTGAAGGGATAACTCCAGATTTCCTCTGTTCCTTTTTTGGGGTTCCTTCTCCCTGACCTTCCCCTTTCACACCCTTTTTTCTTTCTTAACTTTTAAGTAATCTCTGAGTGATGCCCCCAACTCCATCTTTCCTCCTGGTGTTTCTTCTTAGAAACTGCACTGTTGAGACTACCTGATCCTCAGGTCTTTTGCGACAGTTTCTTACTAATGTCTTCAACAGTATGGTGGCTTTAAAGAACCCAGCTCTATTCAGTTTGTGTGTGTTTCTAAGAAGCCTCCATCAGGTATTTGTTTGTTTCACACGGTCCACCTATCTGACTTCTTTCAGCCAGCAGCATCATCACCTTTCTACAGCCAGCCTACTCTCACAGCCGCTTCGACAAGGTGGCCAGAATCCCTGTGCGTCGGGAGATCGTGGAAAACGGAAAGTCCCAGATCACCTACAGAACTCGCGATCTCACCGCCAAGGATGGCAAGGTGAGGACTGTGCTTCTTGGTACTGGTGGAGCTGAGCATGGTGGCATGAAACCCAGCAAGCTGCGACCAGTAATTACAGGGGCTGCCACAGCAGAGACAGATCCCAGCAAAATGAATGAATGGCGACTGTACTCCAGGGGGCGGTGGGAGAGATGTGACCTGGAGGTCTGAGCGCAGAATGGGGGCCAGGAGCTCTCGCGTTCTCTTCCCAGCTCTGTCCCACCAGGTTTGCCTATTGGAGGCCTGGGTTTGTGGCTAGTAAAAATGTCACTCTTTCTGTCATCTTGACCAGCCCTCTGACATGCTTGTGGTAATGGACTGTTTGGAAAAGCCGGGATAAATCAAGAAGCTCCCCAGCAGGAATCATGTGCTGGTCATGTCCTGCAAAGCTGCCTGCAGCAGGGTCAGCCTGGAGAGGTCCTGCTGTATAGACTATACTGCAGGAGTGATAGCACTAGAGAAGGGAGCGTGTGTTTGTGTTTATATTACATGAGAATACAGCTGGGTTCCTTTCGGAATCTGCTACAGTACTGAGCAATATTCCATGGCTATGTGGAGGGTTGGGGGGACCACACTAATGAACTGGACGGATGTGGATGGAGAGGGGGTGGGCATGCTGATGAGACATGTCCTGTGGATGCAGTGTGGGGAAGGACTCAGTAATGAGCCATGTCCCGAGGATGCTGTGGCTAGGGAGTAATACACTATTTAGCATGTTCTTTCTTCTCCTCTCCCAGGACTACATGTTCGCAGAGGGCGACTTGGTCTTCCAGCCTGGGGAGATGCAGAAGGAGGTGCGGGTGGAGCTGCTGGAGCTGACCGAGATAGATGCCCTTCTGCAGAACCGCCAGCTCAAACAGTTTGCCGTGGATCTGCTCAACCCCAAGTACGGCACCAAGATCGGCAAATACCCGCAGACCACGGTGACCATCACCGACCCAGGTGGGTGTGCCGCCGGGGAGCCGTGCTTTTCCTGCATCGCCAGGTTCTTGTGCCATGTGCTGCTGGCAGATTGAATGACTCTAGGCCAGGGAAAGTAGTACGAGGCATGTAATCACTACAGTGTGTCACATCAGTGATGTGTACAGATGTGTGGCCTGAGCTACCAGAGATGTTCCTTTGCTTCCATGGGCGATGCCCTTGTCTCAGCATGCTGCCGGTCTGGGTCCTAACCCCAGCTGCCTGGGGCGGTTAATGAGACAAGGTGGATGAGGTGACATCTTTTACCGGACCAACTTCTGTTGGTGAGAGAAACAAGCTTTCGCGCTAGGGTGACCAAACGTCCCGATTTTCTAGGGACAGTCCTGGTATTTGGGGCTTTGTCTTATATAGGCGCCTATTACCCCCCACCCCGTCCCTTTTATATTTTCCTGTGTCAGTTCATTCGAGAGCCTAGTGATTGTCTGGTTGCAGCCACATAGTTGTTGTTGGGCATTTAGTGCACTAGATGAGGTGCACCGTCCCGTTGTGATCGGCTCGTGTAGGAACCCGGGACCTTGGAAGGTGCGTTGTGGGGGTGTTGATCGCTGTAGCCATGGAGATATGTCTGCAGATTTTGCATGTTGTGCTGGTGTATTTCAGGATATAGTTTTCGTTCCCCCTGGTGGTCGACGTGCATAGACCGTATCTCCCTCCCAGAGACTGGGAGGAGATGGATCATGTGAATTGCAAACCGAAGTGGAATTGGTTTCTCTGTTTCCTTTCCCTGTGCATCTGGGTGCAGGTAGCAGGGGTTTTGGGGGAGTCGATAAACCACATAGTTCTGTCTGCAGCGTTAATGTTTTAGTCCCATGGGGCTCCGTGGGGTTTAGATACCTGTGCAACCACACGTGAAGTGGCCCTTCCCGCATCAGCCAGGCTATGTGGGTTGAACGGGAGGCCCTATCAGAGAGCTGTGTATTCTCCTCACTTGTTGGGTAGATGGTGATAATGTCATTATTAGGTATGTACTTGACACTGTCTTAGCGGTTTTGTGGAACTGTGATCCAAAGGAGAAACCATTATTGAAGCAGGATAAAATGCACAATAGAAAAGCCAAATGCTTCCAGAAAGCCAAGCCAAGCAGCTGGTGTATTCACGGATTCATTTCCGGAGCACAAGCCCCGCATGCATCACAGAAGAGGCAGCGTGGCTCAGCGGCTAGTTTCGGGGACAGGACACCTGGGTTCTATTCCTGACTTGCTCCGACTTGCTGTGTGACCATGTCACATTGCCTCTGTATTCCTCAGTTTCCCTTCTCTGCAAAGTGGAGAGGATACTGATCAGCTCCTCAGGGATGGCTTGAGACCTAATGTAGTAATGGCCGTAAAGCACTGAGAGAGCTGGAGAAGTGGTGATGTGGGTTGTCCCATTCTCACTCCGTCCTGCTAAAGGATGGTCACTGATGCACTCATGGCATTTCACTCTCCCCACTGCAGAGGTTGTAGATGGCATACAGATCCCAATTGGCCTGGGCAAGCTGGGTGTACCGCTCAATCCAAACGCCCAAACTCTAAGCTCCAGGAAAATCCGTTTCAACTGGTTACCACCGCCTGGCAAACCCATAGGGTACAAGGTAAGGGCTAAACCGGTTCCTGGGGTGGGCATGGACAGCCCATCATCCTGGGGTGTCATGGCCACTCCAGTCCAATGATCCTTCATCCTGCAGCGGGGGAGGGGAGAGAAGGTGCTGGAAGGTGGGAGGGCATCATGGGCCCATGAGCTCGCATAGAGCTTGATGGGTGGGAGCAGGATGTCCTGGGTGGATTCCCTCCGACCAGATCAAATCTTATTCAAGTCCAGTAAGGGAAAGTCAGCAAGGGGCTTATCTCTCATATGGAGCCTGCCTGTCTGTCTGGTGTGGGGGTGGGTGGGGCTGGGGTGGCCTTGGAGTTTGTGGAAGGGAAAGAACGTGTAGCTCAGGGGAGAGCCAGGCATAGTGCCAATCTTCCCTGCTCACCTTTGTCAAGGAATCTCGACCCTTAGCTCCAGTGTGCCTCGCTACTCCAACCCTCTCCACCCCCCTCCAGTTCAGCCACTGCCCCTCATTCCTTCTCTGATGCATATCCCGACTCTTATTCCCCTCATTCCTTCTCTGATGCATATCCCACGGTCCTCAGCTCCAACATAGCTTTGCCAAGGCACAGGGACCTCAACCTGCAGGACCTGCCTTGCCGCCTCTCTCTCCTGAGCAGTAGCGGCTAATCATGCCTGAGCAGCAGAGCCCACTGGGGACTCAGACATATTTCCCTTAGATGTGAAGTTACATTTCTCCAGCGGGGAAAGGCCACTGTGTTCTCACTGCACTCCCAAAGGGGTGTTGCTAGGGCATGAGGGATTAGCGGGCAGAGCTTCCTGCCAGGGAAAGTGGGGCAAACTCCATCATTTAGCACAGAAAGAACTAGCCTAGGCAAAGCTCCAGAAAATGTACTGGAGGGAACAGTCCCGCGCTGGGAGTGGGCAGGACTAGATGGTCAGTGTTGAATGTAGGGTGAAACTCCCCCCTCCCGTGCAGACTGTACACCACTTATTCTCTCAAAATAGGGCTTCATTGGTGCATGGGTCTTCTCTGACCACTTCTCTGACCATTGCGTCCTGCTGTACAGAACACTCACTACCCCAGCCTGCCAGAGGCAGCGGGTTTCATGAAGTTTGCCCCTGGTTTATAATCGCTCTTGGTGGCAGGGAAGAGGAACTGAAGGAGAAAAGGGGAGGGGAGAAGTACTTATGGTTTTCCCCTCGATGGTAGGTGAAGTACTGGATCCAAGGGGACCCTGAGTCGGAGGCCAGGCTGATCAATTCCACAGTGCCATCAGCAGAGCTGAATAACCTATACCCCTACTGCGACTATGAGATGCAGGTCTGTGCCTACAACAGCATGGGCGAGGGGCCCTACTCGGATATCACCCACTGCCGCACCCTGGAGGACGGTGAGCTGCTCCCCCTGACTTGTTCCCACAGGCTCGCGTGGTGTTTGTGGGGATTAGATCCTAGTGGCCACCTGATGTGGCCAGAGGACACCAAACCCTGTCCCGTGTATTGAAGGCTGATGCCTCATTGGAAATGTCTTCAGGACAACCTTGTCTTTTAAAAGGCACAATCTGGTGGTCTGCACCCAGGCCTGGGAGCCAGGAGTGCTTGAGTGTCTGCTACCAGCTCTGAAATAGGTGCCATCTGTGGCTTTGGCCCAGTGACTGAACCTCTCTCACCCTGTGTCCCCAGCTGGGACATCTCAGGGTATGTCTACACTGCCTCTGGGAGTGAGCCTCCCAGCCCAGGGCCACAGACTTGTGCTAGTGTAAAAACAGCCAGGTAGCCATTGCCAGACGCTCTCTCACATGCACACATATGCTTGAGAGCCCAAGCTGCAACATCTATATCACTCTTTTTAGCATGCTAGCCCAGGGGTGGGCAAACTATGGCCCAAGGGCCTTTTTAAGCCGGCCCATGAGCTCCCACTGGGGAGCTGGGTCTGGCTTTGCCCCGCTCCAGCGATCCAGCCAGGGCACTGGGTCGTGGGCTGTACTATGCGGCTCCTATGTGCTCCTATGGCGCCCTCTGGTGCTCCAATGGGAGCTGCAGGGGCGGTGCCTGCAGATGGGGCAGCACGCAGAGCCACCTGGCCATGCCTTCACGTAGGGGCCAGAGAAGGGACATGCCACTGCTTCCAGGAGCCACTTGAGGTAAGTGCCACTTGGAGCCTGCACCCCTGAGAGCCTGTCCCGATGCTCCAACCCCGTGCCCCAGCCCTGCAAACCCCTCAATCCCAGCCCCGCCCCAGAGCCTGTACCCACAGCCAGGAACCTGCACCCCTTCCTGCACCCATGCAGGACCTGATCCCGCCCTCCGAACCCCTTGGTCCCAGCCCAGAGCACCCTCCTACACCCCAAACTCCTCATCCCCAGAGCCCATACCCCCAACAAGAGCACTCACTGCCTTCCACACCCCCAACCCCAATTTTGTGAGCATTCATGGCCCGTCATACAATTTGTATTCCCAGATGTGGCCCTCAGGTCAAAACGTTTGCCCACCCCTGCGCTAGCCTGAGTCTGTGGACCTGGTCTAGGAGACTCGCTCCCTGGTGCAGTGTAGACCTACCCTTATAGGCCTCATTTTTTTTAAGTGCTGAGCAACCTCCATACCAAGTGATTAAACTCAAGTCCCATGTGTCCAATGTTTTATCCCATTCTCATCACTTGGTGTAATGGGGATATTCCCCTGCCTTTCCCGCAGGGTTGTTGTGGGGATGAACTGGTTAATGAAGATGAAACACGTTGTGTGAATGTGTTACAAAGGGCTATAGGTCCAAGAACTGCTCAGATCCTCATAAATGGAAGAGTATTTGCTTCTCCGGGTACCAATCTGAACATCTTACTTCATCTTGTATTGCACCAGTCAGTAGTCGGGGATGGCTGTTTTATTAAATCTTGCCATGAAAACAACAAAAAAGCAGAAGACCCCAAACAAATGGAAACCTGAAATATTGATCACAGGATTCCTATTGCCCAATGACAGCCGGATGTCTTGTGAAGCTCTGAATGGAGCTAGAGGAATAAGGGATTTTTTGGTTCACTAGCAATTCTGAAAAATCAAAAGAACAGAATAAAATAAAATTGCGGGTTAACCAAAACATTTTCTTTGACCCCAAATGTAACATCTCACTTGGGTTTCAAGCATTTTTAAATGGTTTTGATTGCTTTTTTTTTTTTTTTAAATAAAAACAACAGGAAATTTTGAAACAAGAAGTCATTTTGAAAAGAAAAATAGAAACGTTTCATATTTCAAGTACTGAGATGAAAGGTTTAGGATTTTTTTTACCAAAACAATTACGCGAAATCAACATGAATTCATGAAATGTTTCATGGCGTTATTTGCCAAAAAAAGGTTTTGATCAAAAATTTCGCCCAGTTCCTAGTTGGGAACACATCTACCACCCCTAGTGCCCACTTCGTATAAATCCTCTTTGTTAATGTGCTTCTGAATGCTTGTACCGCACCTTCATGAGTGGCAGTGGAATAGGCGCCCAAGGGGAATGTCTGAGGACGTGAGAATGAAGCAGTGGGAAGGTGGCCACATTGCGTGAGACCCAATGGCATGTCTTGTGTCCTCCTATCCCTGGTTTGTGGCTGGCAAGACTCTTCCTTCCACCCAGATACCTTCCTCCAGGGGGCCAATCAGAAAGAAGCAAATTGCGGGAGGAGAGGAGAAGACAGTCCATCATGGACATGGGCAGCGATAGGCATATGGAAGGGTCTAGACACCCTAGGCTCTGTGATGCGTTTTCCAGCACCTTCCAGAGCAACTGGTGTAAAATAAGCATGTGGTGGTGCCACTGTCAGTCGGGAGATCTCCCCAGATCGAGCCAGTTGTCCCATCACTCACACCCAGAGATATCCAGCCCTCCCCGCCAGCTTGTTTCCAACCCTGCCTCTTTGTTCTCGTTCCTGTTAGTTCCCAGCGAACCTGGGCGTCTGGCTTTCAACGTCGTCTCTTCCACTGTGACGCAGCTGAGCTGGGCTGAGCCTGCTGAGACCAATGGGGAGATCACGGCCTATGAAGTCAGCTACGGACTTGTCAATGAGGACAATGGTAAGAGAGGGCTCCCCCTTGCCGAATGGTCCTGTAGAGGCGTCTCCATCGGACTGAGACACGAAGACCTTGGCAGAAACAGCCAGCAGCTGTCCCCAGTCATTCGCTGCTCCCACCCTGGAGCCATGAACTGGGGTTGGGAGCAGCCCACGTTACGATGAGTGAGAGGGCACAGGCTGTTGGGGAGGTGGGTGGTGGTGGGATGCCAGAGCCCAGGACAGAAGTTCAGTATTAGGGACATGATCCTGTGAGGTCCTGAGCACCCTCAGCTCCTGTTGACCTCCTCTGACTTCAGTGGGCATTGGGGACGCTTCTTACCTTGAACAGTTTAGGGATGATGCCCTGGGAAACCCCCTGCTGGAGGCCCATTTCCCTGTTCGCTTTGGGAGCTTCCCAGAAGTGAAGTTACACCCCGAGAAACAGACACTCAGGATGGCTGACTGCATGACCGGTAACATCACCCGCCTCTGTCCTGGCACCTGCAGCCCAAGTCTCATTGAGACCTTTGGCCGTGGGGGGCTCCATGGAGCTCGCCAGACAGGATCTGGGGGGTGCAGTCTGGGACTGTTGAGAGGAGGACGGAGGTACTGGTGCAGTGTGCAGTGCAGACACCGTCTGGGAGCAAAGCACAGTGATGAAAGTAGAAGTGAGCCCTCTGAAGCGGGGTTGCGAGGTCTCCCGCTGCCATTCCTAGACATGGGGCCCAAGCCACAAGGTTCAGATGAACAGCCACAATTGTGAAGGGCTCTGTTGGTTTGACCCATTGATACAGGCCAGCTATGAAGTTCAGGCCTGGATCTCAACCCTGTTTGGGGGAGTTTGGATCAGAGGGTTTGCTTCTGGCCCATCTCTAGTCTTTTCTTAGAATGCAATGACAGATGAAACCCGCGCTGTTTGTATTGCTCTTAGGAAACAGCGAGACTCCTCCTAAGAGGAAGGGCTCTAGCTCTGCTCGATGCCTGCACCCCAGCACTGCTGACAGTGTTAGAGGCCATGGGGGGCTGATGACTCAACGATAGCTCGATGTGCTCCTGTGTGAGCTGGATCGAACTCAGGATCTGATGGGTCCTTCGCTCCCCAGGCCAAGTGAGACTCTCCCGTCAGTCTGTAGCGTCCCCTCTGGATGTGTTGGGAGCAGTGTCAGTGGGAGACAAGGGGGTGTTGGAGGCTGGGCTTTGTGTGTCTTTTGCTGTTTTCCCTTTCAAATGGTGGAGCAAAGCCGGCTAGTTCATTTCTTCTCTCCCCTCTCCTGCCGTTGTATTGAAGAGAATAGTGTGTGTGTGTGTGTCTGTGTGTGTCTGTGTGTGACAGAGGGAGAGACATGACCTTGCTGGATGGGTGTGTGCTTCCTTGCAGTTCCCTTTGGGCCCATGAAGAAAGTTCTGGTTGAGGAGCCGAAGAAGCGCATGGTTCTGATTGAAAACCTGCGGGAGTCGCAGCCGTACCGCTACACGGTGAAGGCCAAGAATGGAGCCGGCTGGGGGCCTGAGCGAGAAGCTACAATCAACCTCGCCACACAACCCAGACGCCCAATGTCCAGTGAGTGCTTCTACTGGCCTGAGCGTGTGGGGAGTGGGGCTTGACAACGCTCTCTCCCTCCCTCTCCCTGTTTTAACGCATCGTGTCCACACTAACATGCCTGTCCCCGTGGCATCTGGGTGGGTGGTTCCCCTCTGGCATGGGAGGGACGTGTTTAATGGCGCTTTCTGCCGCCTCTCGCAGTTCCCATCATCCCCGACATCCCAATCATCGACGCCGAGGGCGGTGAAGACTACGACAGCTACTTGATGTACAGCGCGGACGTGATGCGCTCCCCGTCCGGCAGCAAGCACCCCAGCGTCGCCGACGACTCCGGTACGTGCGCTGTGTTTTGCAAAGAGCGGTTTATTGGTTTCTCTTGACAGCTTTGAACACCGAGCCTCCCCCGGGAGAAGGGGACTCGAGAAAGCAAACCAGCAGAGAACCTCCCTTCCAAACGAGGGAGTGATTTACGAGCCACAGTATCAGCACAGATCGTTTTGTTCCTCATTCTGCTGCGAAGGCAGAGAGATGTCCCAGCTCTGGGAGGACCATGCAGAGGCTGAGCTGTCACCTTGTTTCTGTGCTGCTGCTCTGGAGAGCAATGGAGGCTCAGCCTCCACCTGGCATGATTGGGTAGGAACTTTGCATCCAGAGGTTGGGCCTCTGCCCGTTGCCATGAGATTAGGGTACAGCACACAGTCCTGACCTCCTAGCTCCTGGGATGTTTCTTAGTTCAGCCGTCAGGCCAATGAGAGGGACCTTACTGGGGGATGGAGCAGAGACATTTCAGCTCATAGCAGCTTAAGACCAAGAAGAACCCTACTGGCCCATGGTTTCTGGTTCTCTCCCATTGTGCTCTGGGGGGTGTCCCATTGGCTATGTCAGGGCTGCTAAAGTGAACATGGCAGAAGCTCAGCTTGGAATAGCTATTTCAAATGGGAAGAATGAAAGCGACCTGTAATGTGGAGCTGGGGCAACCTTACAGGAGACCTAGTCTGGAGCAGGTTCGACAGTGGCTGAAATGAGGCGTCTCCTGCCCTGTGCTCTCTCTCGGTTTCTTTCTGCTTTGAGAATCGATGCATTCTTGCAGAGAGTAGAGCATACGTGTTAGGACAGCCCCACGGTGGCCAGCGTTGTGTACACCTGTGAGCTTCATGGAGTGAGGAGGCTGCTCCTGAGCACGGGAGGACAGTTCTACCCAGCAGTGCCTGTGATGGGGACAGGCATGCAGTGGGATCGCCAACCCTGTTCTCAATCCTGACGGAAATGGGGATGGAGCTCTGGTCTCCCCAGGGCTGGCTGAACCCCCACTGTCCTGTTCCCTCCATTCTCCAGCTCTGTCCCGTGATCTCTACACAGCAGTAGCCCACCAGCGGTTTGTCACAGGAGGCAGATGCAGCTGCTCCTGGAGGCTGACCCCAGTGTGCTGCAGGTGGCCCAATGGTGGCAGGTTCCCCGCTTTGCCCCTGTAGGCCATGCCAATGTGAGTACTTAAATTGTTCCAAAAGGCTCCAGGTGGAAATATGTGCAGCTGCTGGGGGAGGACTTGGACCTTCGCCGCATCACCTGGAGGCTCCCAGCTGAAATGATCCCCCGCCTCTCTAGCAGCAGCTGCTTCTCCTCCGACACCGAGGGCCTCCTCCACGAGGATGGCTCCCACTCTGAGCCGTTGGACAGCGACACAGCCAGCGGCAGCCTGATGAGGAGCGGGACGCCCCGGCCCCAACCAGGTGAAGGCCGGCTTCTTCTGCAGTGAATGTCGTGTCTCGTCCTTCTCCGAGCCAAGAGCGTGGAACTGAGCCCTGCCCCCTAACATCCCCTCTGTACCCACATTGGTGTTGGCATGAGGCACTGGTCACATGTAGTAGAGTTTGCTTGCAAAGTGTTGTCATGGTCTGTCTGCTCAGGAGAGTGCCAAGGTAACACCCACCTCGGGCATGGACTGGGAACCTGCTAGGAGCTTGCTTCTGCAATAGGCTCGGACCCTTAGGGAAGGAGCAGATCAAAACCGTGTGAAGCCTGTAAGAACAGCCACGCCTCATCTTAAGTAACTGCTCTGAAGTAAACCCCCCCACCCTCAGGTTTCCGGTGCAAACCTGCAGGACTGTTATTCAGAGAGCAGCCTCTAGGAGATTTCTGTTGCCCGTTTGGGTGGTCACTTAAGAGGGGGTTCATAAAGACCGTTAACGGCAGGGTTTGCTTTTCAGGTCTGGCAGAGATGGGCTCCAATGTGAAATCTGTGGGAGCCGCCTCCTTAAGTTGGCATTTCTTCTTCTTTCATTAAGACAAAATATAAACACGTGCTGGGGTCAAGAGATCTGACCGTTAGGACACGTGAGGTTGGACCTTAGCAGCCCCCTGACAAGCTGAGCTCTGGAGTTACCTTGGGCACTGCGAGTTGGTTGGGTATTGTGCAGGGGGTGCAGGTTCCTGTTTGTTTCCCCTGCTGCTGGCTGTGCAGTTGTCACTTGTCTGAAGAGCCAGAGTTATGTTCTCAAACACCTGGAGAGCAGGACGAAGCCGATGCAGGAGGCATGGAGCCGTGGGCTGGTCCCGATGCCTAGACTGCAGCTGTTGAGACTGACTGAATTCAATCTTTCCCAGAGTATCTGCTGAATGGCCGGATGGATTTCACCTTCCCCGGCAGTGGGGGCACCCTGAACAGGACCTTGAATGCCAGCTACAACCAGCTGACCTCACACATACACCAGGA
The DNA here is from genome assembly GCF_015237465.2 of Chelonia mydas. Lineage (NCBI taxonomy): Eukaryota > Metazoa > Chordata > Testudines > Cheloniidae > Chelonia > Chelonia mydas. The sequence continues at coordinate 15,463,817 of NC_051254.2, forward strand.
GAGGAGGCTGATGGGCAGCTCATCTCTGACCAGAGATTACAGCACAATGACCTCAGGATATGGTGAGTGTCGGGGGGGAGGGGGATTGGGGACCCTCCCCTCTGCTCCACCATAGCAGGGACCTGTCTTCCTACCCTCTACCCCTTAGAGCGATCTTGGGTCACACCAGCCAGGGGGCTTCCTGTACCTCTACCTCCCAGAGCTCCCCCTCTCCACACAGAGGGCTGCCTTTGTGCACCCCCGCAAGGGCACCCTGAGAAAGGGGGGGCTGCCTCCATGGGCCCCCTCAAGCTCCCTGGGAAAGGGGAGGCTGCCTCCATGGGGCCCCCCAGGGCTCTCTGGGAAAAGGGGGTGCTGCTTCCATGCCTCTTACTCTATCTCCATGGTTACTTTCCAGCTCAAATTGTCTGAGAGTCGGTCTGGCAGTGGGGACGGGGCTGGAGAAGCCCTTTTCATGCTCTTCCTTAAAGCAGCCCACATGGGCTGCTCTGGCTTCAGATGCCTTCAGTGTTCTCTCTCTCTCTCTCTGTTTCCCACTATCCTGTAGACCAGCCAGGGAGGATTCTCCCTTCCCTACGTGAAGATGCTGGCAGGATGGCCCTGCTGCCCCAGGACGTAGGTGTCAGCAGCAGGGCAAAGGTGAAGGGTTCCTACGCCAGCAATGGCTTTCGGGATTCTATAATCATGACTGATGGGCCCACAGGGATTGTCAAGTATATAGGTACAGCCCACAGCAAAGCCTTGTCCAGTGTCTTCGTGGGTGTCTTCCTGCAGTCATGCACCCCATAACCAGCCCATCCACCCGTGAGCTCCCTGCTCCTCTCCTCCATCGGCTTTGTGTGTGCGCTGATCCATGCCCCTGACCCTGGCTGCGCCTCCACCACACCACCTTTCCATTTGCAGGGTTCATTGACCTCGTTAAAGCCATGTGAGCTGATTAACCCACCCCGTGCTCTAACGACCTCATCGTCAGCATCCTGCCCTCTGTGCTCCTAACAAGCCGATTGTTTTCTGTGTCTCTCCACAGGCCTTGGGGGAGAATGTGTGCCTAATGCAAAACGTCCCTCTGAGACACACTAGGCAGCTGAGTCATGGAGCGCCTGGCACTGAGGTGCTGGAGAATCTGCTCGTCATTGCATCCATTTTCTGCCATGAAGGCAGTGGTTAAGGGATACCCCTTAACTCTTCCCACCCTTTGGTTCTGGCCGTGCTGTTTGTTGAGAGAGCAGGGTGACCTAATGACCTGAGCATTGGGCTGGGAGCCAGGAGCTCCCAGGGTCTAATCTTTACTCCCCCTTTGACTCACATGAACCTCTTTGCCTCAGTTTCCCCGTCTGTAGACCAGGGATAGCAATACTCAGCTCCCTAGCAGCTTGAATCACTTACTGGGACACGTGACTGCAAAGCATTTTGAAGATGATGGGGGAGGATTGCAAAGGCATAACGGGCAGTTAGGCACCCGAGCCCCACTGAAAGCCCATGGGAGTTGGGTGCTTAACTCCCGTTGACAGTCTCCCCTTTGAAGTGTCACCCTTGATGAGTGGCTGCCGGCACGGAGAGCGGTAGGTCAGAGAGAAGCTGGCAGGGGAATGAGCAGCTAGGTAGGTGAGTGTGTGGAAGGTAGAGGAGTGGCCCGTGGGTTACCAGTGTGGATGTGCGAATGGGTAGGGACGGCTCGTCCTTTGCAGCACCTCTGTGCCCTTCTCTCCACTGGGTGATCCCACCCCCACCCCATCCCCAACACGCATGCAGCAAGGCTCAGGGCTGTTAGATGGCTGCTCTGACTCCCCTTCCCCCTCTCCCTGCGCAGGCCTGTCAGGGCAAAGCACACACCCTAGGGTGCATTCCCTCTTCCCCCAGAAGGCCAGGAGTCACACTCACTCCCAAGATGTCCTCGAAGCACCCAGCTGCCTGGACATGGTGCTTCAGGGGGAGTGAGTTTGGCCAAGCCTGGCCCCAAGCCTGCTGGGGAGCTAAGGGGCTGCCAGAGAAAACGTCTAGATGTTCTCAGCAATCCCTTTGCTCCCCTGGCTGAGTCAGGGTGTTGCTTCTCTAAGCCCAGAGACTGCAGGACGCCATTGTCAGAACCCATTTGTACACCGCTAGACCCCATCCTGGCCTCTCAGCTCAGCCCCCAAAGCCCCTCAGGGTAGGTTCTCGGCAGATCCGGCCCGTGGTTGCAGAGGACGTTTTGCTGCATTCTCCCTGGACTGTAAGGACCATCACACACTGGGCTGCGTCTGCTTCTTTTCCCCTCTGCCTCTCGCCTTTGAACCCAAGGTTGTGACTTTCCCTCTTTGTATCAGATTCCAGGATGGCCCTGGGCGTCCCCGACACTCCCACCCGCCTGGTGTTCTCTGCGCTGGGGCCCACCTCCCTGAAAGTCAGCTGGCAGGAGCCGCAGTGCGAGAAAGCGGTGCAAGGATACAGCGTGCAGTACCAGCTCCTCAGTGGAGGTCAGTGAGCCATGTTCAGCTGATGGCTCGGTCCCGGGCGTGGAACGAGTCTTCATGATACAGCATGGGGCTGGGAGAGCTAGAGCGGAGCCCAGGTTCCACTGAAGCCAATGGGAGTTTTGCCACTGATTTGAGCAGAGCCAGGATTTTAGGGGGGTCTAGTCCCAGCTCTGCCACAGACTTCTTGGGTGGCTTTGGGCAAATCATTTACCCTCCTGGCGCCTCATTTCCCCCAGTCTGGACTAGCTCAAACCCTTGTCCCTCCCTCTCCCCCCGCCCCCTGGTGTTGAGGACTCGTTCGCTGACATCTGTGAAGTGCAGTGAGCTATCCAGGTGGAAGATGATGGAGGAGGGGCCCAAGTCTGATACATTCAGCCTCCTTGTTCCCTATTACTAATTCTAGTCAGCGTTGAGAGCCAGTCGCCTCTGGACCCTGAGGCAGATGCCAGAGAAACGCAGTGGCAAACACAGACGTAGAGTGGCCATTATGGGCTAACTGTAGCTACCATCCCAACGTTTCCCCAGCGCACCCTCTCCCCTCCCTAGCCTGTCGCATTGAGTTCAGTGCTGCAGCTGGGTCTGGAAAGGAGCCAGGTAACCCTGCGCTCAATGGGGGCAGAGTACCCAAGCTCGCAAGACTTCTCTAAAGGCAGAGGGGTCCTATCACATGGGTCAGGCTATTGGGGGTTCGGAAGGATTCCCCCATGAACACAAACACAGCCCTGCTGTAGCTGGCCATCTGCACTGTAAGGACATGTCCACTTTGTGTACAGGCCGCTGCCAGAGGTAAGAGAATAGGCTTGACGGACGGTTGCTCTGCTCTGGTGTGACAACCCCCCCGTGCTCTCTACTGCGGCTGCAGCCCTGCCGTTGTGACTGTAAGGTGGCACCTGTCTCTCTCCTTCCTCCCCCCCTCCAGGAGAAGTGCACAGACTGAGCATCCCGAACCCCACTCACAACTCGGTGGTGGTGGACAACCTGCTGCCAAACCACTCCTACATATTCAAGGTGAAGGCCCAAAGCGAGGAGGGCTGGGGCCCTGAGAGAGAGGGCGTCATCACCATTGAGTCCCAGGTGGATCCGCAGAGCCCGCTGAGTCCTGTACCAGGTGAGAGGGCACGGCCCTGGCTTCACTCCCCTCCCGTCTCCCTGTGGCTGGGCAATGAGCCGCGGGGCCCCTAGTGCGGAGGGTTCACACACTGCTCCACTACCCGGGGGGGTATGGAGGCAGGCCTCAGGGTGCGCTGGGGGTCAGGGGCATGGAGGCAGCACCCCCATGTCGAAGTTTAGGCTCTGTAAGCTCCCAGTTGTAGCTCCTTCACTCCCCCTTTAAAAAGAACACCCTCCACTCTCCTTGAATGCTGCTCCCCAATGCGCCAGCTTCACTATGCAAACAGCTGAGACTCCCAGCCCATTACAGCAGTGACCTGCATAGACCCAGGCTGCTGCTTCTCTCCCCATCTCCAGCACTGACCTCTCGCTGTTGCTCCTGCAGGTTCACCGTTTACACTGAGCACCCCCAGTGCGCCGGGACCCCTGGTGTTCACTGCCCTGAGCCCGGAGTCGCTTCAGCTCAGCTGGGAGAGACCCCGCAAGCCAAACGGGGCCATTCTGGGCTACATGGTCACCTGCGAGATGCTGCATGGAGGAGGTATGTTCTCGCTCAGGCTGGGCTGGAAACAAGCCATGGGAGAAGTGACAAACTATCCCTTTGCTGGGGCTAAAGCGTAGCATGTCACACCTGCAAACCTGCTCCAGGAACAGAGCCTCCCGCTCGGTTCAATCCCTGAGCAGCCTTAGTGAGGAGGGCTGGGACTGAGACCCAGCCCTGTACTGAAATGGGGATCTTTTGACAGAGAGCCAGGGATGTCATAAGGGGCGGGATGAGGGCTGAGACAAGAATAAAGTGGGGCAGGGAAGAGGTTGGTGGAAACTACAGGAGGGTAGCAGTTTGGTGGGAATGGTGGTGGGCTTTAGGGAGCCATTGTATTCTATTTCATCATACTGTGTTTCTATTTGGATTAGGGGAACCCAGGAATATCTATGTGGAGGGGGACAACCCAGAAACCTCCTTGACAGTGCCCTATTTGAGCGAGAACATCCCCTACAAGTTCAAAGTGCAAGCCAAGACCACGCAAGGGTTTGGGCCAGAGAGAGAGGGCATCATCACCATTGAGTCTCAAGATGGAGGTACCACATTTCTTGTGTATATGCGGGGCAACAAAACAGAACCTGTGGGAGATGACAGTCATGGGGAGAGCCAGAAACTGGGTCAGGACTCCAGGGTTCTCTTTCCGCCTCTGCTGGTGAAACAATTTCTGTGCCACAGTTTCGCTATCTGTAGAATGAGGATAATATGTATCTCCTGGGGGCAGCAAGGTTTAATGTAATACTTATAAGGGGCTTTAAGATCCTTGGGTGAGAAAGGAGTCTGAGAACTTATTACTGTTACTTTATTGCCAACCTTCTTCTTTTGATGACTGTGTATCCCCAAGACCCAGCAGCCATCTCACGAGGTCCTTCAGTCTCCCGATCTCTCATGAGCATTCTTGATTTCTTTCTTTAAGGGCTCCTACTGGAACAGTTATGACATAACCTCTCCGCCAGTGACGGATAGCTAGGGGCTCCATGTGATTGTACAGCTCCTGCGACATTCCCCGAGCTGACTTTTCTCCTTTTCTCTCTAGGAGCTTTCTCACAGTTCGGAGGGCAGCAATACATGAGAGAGGAAGTGTACAACCTCCCCGTGGAATATAACACCAACACCACCATCAGCCACTCCTCTCTGGAGCCCTACTACACGGGTAAGGGCTTCCTGTCTGGAATGCTTCAGGCACTGGGGACGGGGCAGATTGTTGTACGGCGTCACAGTCATTGGTGTCGCCCAGTGTAAAGGAAGGTGCCTGGTGTAGTGAAAAGTTACAGCACAATCCTGACTGCCCCTAGATCTCAGGGTCCTAGCTCTGCAGACATCCAGGGAGGGGCTATTGGAGGGCTCCTCAAGGCTGTTCAACACTGTAGGCTTTCAGCAGGGTGGGCGAAAGGAGAAAGTGAGAGGAAGAATAAACAATTTAAAAAATCATGTTTAAATATCCCCATCCCTTCACCCCTGTGGTGCCAAGGGGGGATGATTTGGAGACCCAATAAATTGCTGTTATGGGAACTGAACCACCACCACTCTGGCCTTGCTGCAGCACTGCCTGCTCTGCCTGCCCTAGTACTGGGTGAATGCCAGTCTGAAGCGCGCCGTGGTTGCATTTCCAAACGCAGCCCAGGTCCCGGCGGTGGCTGATGGCCTTCATGTGGGGTCCGGCAGCGAATTCTGAGCCTTTTGATCCCAACGCACAGGCTAGGGCCCAAAAGCTACTGCTCCTCCTGCAGATACCTGCGTGCAGGTCTGACAGTCCATCCGGGATAGAGCCAGGGCAGCACCTCACGTAGGCCGTCATGCCCACCGCTGACCTGCTCCTCTTGTTGCAGATGGCATGTTGATGACCACCCAGCGGGTGGAGAGCAGTGGCACCCTCACCAAGCAGGTCACCAAAGAGTTTGTCAGCAGGACCATGATGTCCAGCGGAACACTCACCAAACAGATGGAGAGAGAGTTCTTCGAAGCCTGAGCCGGGGAGAGACTGCCAAAGGGGTGTGCGTGTTCAGACTGCAGAGTTTTTCAGGCAGGCTCATGCTATGGTCAGCTGCCAGGCTCTGGACCGCCGTGCCCACCCAATCTCACCTGGGCATAGAACTGCAGTGGCACTTGACACTCCTTGGAAGCCCACCGCTGTGGAGGCGGCAAGTCAGCGGATGGGGTGGCAAGTGTGTGATTGGCATTTGGAGCTCTCCATTTCTGGGCTGTCCAGCCTAGGATCTTCACTGTTGAGTGGTCTGTCGCAGAGGCTTCTCAGTGCAGGGTCATTGGCCAGCCGTTTGTGGACTCCCGTGTGGTATAATCCTTACCTGCTGACTGTGTGTGTATGTTCTGCCTACCCACTCTCACACCGCTGGCCTCCCGCTGGGAGTTTGACTGCACTGGGCTTTCGTTTGTATTTAAATGTCCCTCTCCCGCTCTGCCTTGTGTGCGACCTGTTATGCAGGGTCATTTTTTTTTTCCCAACCTGCTGGCTCAGCCCTGTTCTCCCCCTGTTCATTTCACCAGTGGGAGGCAACTTCATTGTGCTCTGCAAATGTGCACAGTTCTATTGTTTATAAGCCCGTGTTGCAATGTAGATGGTCAGGGTAATCACTGCATTCCTACCGCACCTGTTTGTGTAAAGCACCCTGCTGCTTTACACTGTTTATACTGTTACTGCAGTAACAAATGACAGCCTTAATTTGCATAGCATTACCCACAATGCTCTGATGCAATTTTGCTTAACTCTTGTACAGTTTTCCTTGTATATATAAATATATTTTATTATTTTATAAAGAAACCTAGGTAGATGAGATCTACAATGAGCATTAAGGACACACAGCTTTTGGGAAACATTTATAGTAGCAGGTTTCAGAGTAACAGCCGGGTTAGTCTGTATTCGCAAAAAGAGAAGGAGTACTTGTGGCACCTTAGAGACTAACCAATTTATTTGAGCATAAGCTTTCGTGAGCTACAGCTCACTTCATCGGATGCATCCGATGAAGTGAGCTGTAGCTCACGAAAGCTTATGCTCAAATAAATTGGTTAGTCTCTAAGGTGCCACAAGTACTCCTTTTCTATTTATAATAGCAGAGACTGGTTAAGGAACCTGATCCAAAGCCAATGGGAAAACACCCAGTGACTTCAATGAGCTTTAGATCAGTACCTAAATCCTCCATGGTTGATTTCTGCAGTACAGCAACCCAACCCCCTACGGCATCCCAGATCGAGGAGCTTGTGTACTGCAAAGCACACAACAGTCCAGTCTTACTGTAGCTACAGCGTACTCTTGGGCAAAGGCCAAGTCAAGCCTGGAGGACTACAAGGGAAGAATCAGAATTGCTAGTTCAGTGGCGTAGGATCGGAAGACATGCACTATAAATGGGTAATATTTTTGTTTTCTTGAAAGACCAAGTTGGTCATAAACCTAAGACCTAAAATCCTTGTTGGTATCACTTTTCCCACAGTGGAGCTTAGGCAGATACCGTTGCGTGACTTGTAAAGGCATTTGATCCCCTCCCCAATGTAGAGTGTTACATTCTACTGTCATCCAGTAAATACAAGATGATGGCAGAGAGAGAAGTGGGGGCAGGACAGTCTCTCTCCTTTAGAGTGGATGAACCGTTAGCCTCAGCCACATCGTTCTTTCCCCAGCATCAGCCATTCTCAGACCACATCAGGGTAAAGAGCTGTACTGGAACCCTGCCATGCCTAGTTACCGCTTGTGGCAAGGCGGCGGCTGCGTGAGCCTAGTAGCTCCCACGGTCCTGCTACCCACAGCTGAGGGGCTGTCATGTGTCTGGCCATTATCCAGTGATCCTTTACTGGCGTTATTGCTGTGTGTCTAGCTCCTGGGTCGAAGAGGTATCCTAGCAGCTTGCCATACCCTTTGCTGAGTTCCCTCCCTGCTACTTCCCAACCCAGTGGTGATGGAAACTCTGTATGTTCACTTTCCCTAGGGCATTCGTGGCAATGCTGGGGGGAGCTTCTCCTTTCTGTCCCACACGCCTCTGCAAACACTGCAGTGAAGCACTAATTTCTGCCAGCGGGGTGACTCGTTCGTACGTTTCACTGCGCAACTCTCTCCCCGAAGGCTGTCTCTGAAGCAAGCGTTTCTGATCATAATGGATCATACTAACCACAGGGCTTGTGCGCTCAGTTCCGTAGCCACACATCCAACACCAGCTGTGCCAATGTTTAAGATGGCTATTAACCTAAATCCTTAAGGGAAGATTTGCAAAGGCCCAGAGGGCAGTTAAGTACCCAGCTCCCATGGGAAGTCAGTGGGAATTGGACACCTACCTCCTATTTATGCCTTTGAAAATCTCTCCCTAAGCCCCTCCAGGCCACTACACGGCATAAGCTGGCTGAACAAGAGCTGAGGCAGCATGGGCCAAAAGCTAGAGCTTTGGATTGGGAGGCAAAACCCCTGACTCATTCCCTGAGCTTTGGCAAGACACTTAACACGCCAGTACCTTGTGGCATATCTGTCAGATGGGGATGCTAGGGCTCACCTTTGAAATCTACCAACGAGAAATGCTCTTGAATTACCCCTTGTTTTACATTTGGCTCTGAAGGGGTCTGAGCGTGGACTGGTTCACCTTCACCCTCAGCCAAATAGCATGGGAGCTGCTCATGAGAATTGGGAAACTGTTTCTAGTAAGAATGGCAGCTCCCACCTTTCATGGGTAAAGCCAGTTTTCAAAGGCCGTGGAACAAAAACAATAGCTGCCCTTATTCCCTGGAGGTGTCGTTTGTTTTATTTAAGCAGGCTATGAAACTTCTCTGCCTTTCTTTGAGAACCAGGGAGAGGTCACAGTACAGACCATTTCAAGGGCTCAGTCTTGCACCTGGCTTCAATGGGAATTTTGCCACTGATTTCCCTGTGAGCCAGACCTGTGTGTGTGAGAGAGAGAGATACACACATTGTCCCCATTGTGCATGACCATCCTGCCCTAAACTTAGGTGGGAACTGGGGCTAGTTTAGTTTTTGATCTAAATACAAGAAGCCCGGTCTGTTAGAAATGAAACCAAATGTGATTTTACATAGCCCATTAGAAATAATTTAGTTACTGAATGAATGTCCAGTTGGCAGTTGCCTTATATTTCAGTTCCTGGCATGGAAGGAAGTATTTTCAGCTAAAGTGGCATTTCACCAAAGCCACACCATGTTGCACTGTAGCCTCCCTTTGCCGTGCATCACAGTGCTTTGTACTGTAGTTATAACACACTGATTCACTGCCTCAAGAGAGTTCACACAATAATTGTAACCAAAGAGTTAATTAAGTTATCTGGGGCAGAATGTAGCCTGTTGGCTGATCCCACTTCTAACAACCTGACCTTTTAAAAAGGTTTGTACAGAAGAGCCACAATAGAACATAACCACTTTTTTGTAGCTTTCATCAGATAAGGACAATTGGCGGCATATGAATACTTCTGGTGTGTACCAAGGAAGAGTCTGTCTGCAGGTGTTCTGGACCACATGGCTTTATATTGCACTTAATAAACAAGTTTCTCTCTAGTCTGGTTGCCCCATTTATTTCAAAAATGCAGAGATAAAGACTGATCGTTGTGCAAGTTGGCAAGGGATGAGTTATGGTGGCTAGGATGTACCATGCTCCCAGCATATCAGCGACTCCTTCTCTCAAGCTATTTGGCACATGGACCTCTGCCATCCTAGTCCCTTACACTTCCCTTCAGTAATTACTGAGCTTCATGCAAGTCATTACTACATTCCCACTACATGTTGCCCATACCACTGCAGTAATCTGGATCAGTCTCTGGTCTGTTCACAGAGTTAACCCCAGTGTGACTGTAAGTCACACTTACGTTTGTGTAACTGAGATCAGAATATGGTCTCCAGTGGTTTAGACTGAGATGGTTAAGTCAAGAGGCAGAACTGTTGTGCAAAATTAGTTTTATTACTTGAGTGGCACAGATTTGTACATTTCCCTGTGTTCCGTTGTGAAGTTAGAAACAGAGCCACGTTTGATCTCCTGCAGGAGGAAGGGGGAAGGCAGCTGGCCCAGAAATTTTCCTCTGACACCGTTGAGGACCCAGAGATCAGAGCACCCTATGCAGAAAGGGAAGTCACTCCGTACACAGGCTGTGCCTTTGCCCCATCTGAAGGCGTAGTGAAATAGAAAGTAGCTGTGCCGTTGTACTTCTCCTAGGAGACAAAAGGAGAAGCAAGCACTGAAGAGTTCAACAGAGTCGGCATGCTAATGCAATGGGCCATGCGATCAGAACGCATTCAGGGAAGCTACTGCTGGACTGAGCATTATTGGCCCCCAACCACAACTCATTTCATATACACTTCAGTAGAGCCATCTGATAGGACTAGTAAAATGGTCACATTGAGACTAGAGCCCTAGCGAGCCAAAGGTCCTATAGCCTCATTACCAATCCAAGTCCCCCAAGCAAGGTCTCCAGCTACGTGTCACTTTGCTTATTCACTCTCCTGAGATATTCTCTGGAGAAACTCGTCTGTCTCACTATCCCAGCTTTATCTATGCAGGGAAAAGCCAGAACGGACGCTGAGCAGCCTTTTCAGCCATCTTCCTTGGGCCTGATCCTCCTCTGCCTCGGACCTTGCCTGGTCAGAATTCTCCACTCAAGCTGGTGGAGCCGGGCTCTGCACTGCCAGTCCTAAGGCCAGAGCTATGGCGTTAGAAGGGCTACGTACCTTGATGTGCTGCAAAGCTTCCTCTGCTGCTTCAGCCTCCAGCAGCGTGACCGTGCAGCCTCCAAAGCCTCCGCCCGTCATCCTGCTGCCATAAACCCCACTGACGTCCAGCGCTGCAGCGACCAGCTCATCCAGCTCAGGACAGCTGACCTCATAATCATCCCTGGGAAACACAAACCAGAGTCTGGGCAGCCTGCCAGTGCCGCGTCCCTGTAAACGCATTCCGAACACCCAACCCTATAGCACCTGGCTGCAGTGGGAGATGGAAGATTCATTTGATTCCTCCCGAGGTCAAATTTCAGGGCCAGTCCTAGAAACACATGCATTTGCTAGCCAAAATGGAGAGGGCAAGGGTCTCTCAAACTGTGGGCCCCGGCAGGCCCAGCTGCTGGGGTTAGCCTGGCACATTCCCTTCAGTGGTAGGAGTATTGGGTAACTGGCCATGGGCATGTTTGAGGAGCAGGAGCAGGGGCAGAGGCCTCCTTCTGAATCACAGAATCATGGAATATCAGGGTTGGAAGGGACCTCATGAGGTCATCTAGTCCAACCCACTGCTCAAAAGCGGGACCAATCCCCAATTTTTGCCCCAGATCCCAAATGGCCCCCTCAAGGATTGAACTCACAACCCTGGGTTTAGTAGGCCAATGCTCAAACCGCTGAGCTGTCCCTCCCCCCGTACAGAGGCTGTGCCTTTGTCCTCTGGTACAGACCAACACAGAGGCTGTAGAACAGGCTCTTCTCTGCAATTATTCCTAAAGTCGGTCACTTATTGCAGGCTGCTCCCCTCCGCAACGCTGAGCTGTGGGAGAGACTAGATAGGACACTGCGTGAGAAATCTCATGGTTTAAGCTGTCCACGTTGCTCTCCTTGTGTCCCATCCTTGGGCCCTGAGAGCTATTGCTATCCTACCCCCAGCTGGAGTGTCCCTACCCAGCGGGGCTGGCGACGCCCGTACCGGAGGGAGTTGTGACTCTCCACCATCAGCCTCCCAAATGTCCTGTAGTCCCTGGCCTGCAGCGCCTGCGCCGCCCGGGAGGTGCGCTCTATTTCTCCGATGACGTGCCTCGCGCGCCGGTACACCTCCTCGCTCAGCAGGGCCCGGGCAGCTGGAGACACACGAGGCTGGACTGAGACGCTACCCACGGCCTAGAGCCTCCAAATGGGACCACCTGGAATGGAGCTCCATGCTGCCCTGCACCTTTTGAGTTCACTTCTTTATCTTTATCGCAGTCACCAAGCTCACTCCATATGCAGTCCCTACCCCTCTTCCTGTCCCCCTCAGGTGCCAAGCTCACTCCCCACACCGTCCCTGCCCCTCTCCCACAGCCTCCCACCCAGTGCCGCCCAGCTCACTCCCCACACCGTCCCTGCCCCTCTCCCACAGCCTCCCACCCAGTGCCGCCCAGCTCGCTCCCCACACCGTCCCTGCCCCTCTCCCACCAGCTCCCGCCCCCGCCGTCGCCAAGCTCGCTCCCCACACTGTCTCACAAGATTTAGGCTGCCGCAGACTGTTCTGGTGACCCAAGGAAGATGTTGCACTCACCCTCCAAGTCGGCCAGACAGGCCTCCCTCAGACTGGCCTTGCCCAGAGCCTTCGCTGCCTCCTCGCACTGGCGCCGGCGCGTGGGGTACTCGCTGCCCGTCAGCGCATGCCGCACGTTGGAGTTGGTGATGAGAACCACCAAGCTGGGGTCCGTCAAAGGCAAGAGGAAAGTCTCCAGCGACCTGGAACAGAGGTCACAGCAGGGTCACAGGGACGGGACCCTGATGAGCTGGGAGCTGCCCCGGAGCAACCACCTTGGCGCGCCTCAGGAGCCTGCGTTACAGCGAGGCCACGGACATCGCTCTGAGGCTCAGGGCCACCTAGGAACAAAGCCAGTGTTACGGCTGCTCTCCACCCACACAGCTGGGAGGCTGGTATCTCTAAGGGGGCAGAGTTAAGGTGGTTTGTGCACCTTGATGCTGGATTTTCATCATCTCAGCAATCGTATTGCAGTATCAGCCACAGGCCCAAGTCAGGGCTCTATTTTACTAGGCCCTGCATGCGCAGATAAAGCTAGTCCTCCCTACCCAGCGCTTACCCTCTACATAAGCTACCCCAGGTGTTTGGACGCTCTTCAGTTTAACCTTAAGCTCTCTGGGGCTGTCATTTATTCAGGGTTTGTACAGCACCTACCACAATGGGGGCCCAACCTGGTCGTGGTCAGTAGGCACTACTGCAATGGAAACGTTCAATAGTAACTCTGGAGTTCCTGGCCCTCCAAGTGTGGGTTTTACTGGCCATGATCCTGTAAGGATTTTTACCATGAAGTTACAGACCTGATTTCTGTCAGGGTTTTACTGTTCAAGTCATTGCATTCCCATAATAATCCTGTGGAAGGCTATCCTGCATCCACAGCCATGGAGCCATCTTGTGGCCCTATCCCAAGCTCTCTGTGGCTTGTGTCTGAATGGCTTGATCCCGAAAGCTGGGGAGCGCTGGATAGTGGGGACTTTGACCCTTTGTCACTGGCCGAAGGTCACGGGATGCTACAGGTTCCGTAGGCAGCAGCTCACCTTGCTGTCTGAATTCCCTTGCCCAGCCAGCTAGATACTATTCATAAGAGTTACACTGCGCAACCAGGACAAGGCAGCGATTCTGCTCTGTGGGAGGCAGTGTCATCTAGTGGGCAGAACACAGGACTGAGAATCAGCAGACCCGGGCTGTAATCCCAGCTCTGCTGGCCTGCTCAAGGTCACACAGGGTGGCCAAGGACAAATTCTCACCTAGGTTGAGGACCCTTTATGCCACTCCGCGTATAAATGTAATTCACTTCCAAAGCCCTTGACACTGCCAGAGTGGTACAAAGGGGCCTTAATGTAACTGGGTGTCTGGCCCTGCACCTCTCCAAGCCTCTGTTATGAGGCATAGTAGGCAGATGATCATGAAGCGCTTTGAGATCCTTGGAGGGAAGGTGCTGTAGAAATGCAGAGTATCATCATTAGATGGTATAGTAAGCTATGAGTCCATGTCCTGACCTGCAGTCTATTAGCAACGCATAGCCCTCTTTGCCCATCACAGATATGAACTGGTCCATGATCCCACAGGGCATACCAGCAAATGTGTGCTCAGCTTTCTGGCATGCCAGAGCCTTGGCTACTAAGTCCCCATCATCTGTGCCAAATGAGAAAGAGATAGATTAGTATGGTGCCTGCTTTGTGTCATTTCCCACCTTGCCCAAGGGACCCGGGGGTGAGATGCGGGGGGCGGAATTAAAGCTCATTTTCACTTTCTTTCATTACAGAGCCAGCACTGCAGCCACCTGTTTAAAGAGGGCTGGATTTATAGCTAGAGATCGCCCCCAACTAAAGCAGTTCAGCCTCCAAATCCAAATTCTATGGCTTGAACCCATCTCTGCTCATGACGTTTGCAGCTATGCAAGCGAAGGGGAATTGCAGCCTGGGTGAAATTCACCCCCCTGCAGACAGCCTGCGCAAGGCCTCAGAACAGAGCTTAAGGGAGGTATAAACTGTGTATGTAGCATATTCTGTGCTTAGTTCTGTTACTGATCATATACCAGATGGGGTCACAAGGAATCTTCCCCACCCATGTGCAACACTGCACAATCTAGGCGCACTCTTCCCCAGGATGAGGGGCACATTTGTCGTCTTCTCGGGCATCACATGTTCTGGCCACTATCACAGACAGGGTACCAGGCTGCATGGACCAATCCAGTCACCATATGTTGGATACCACATCCTTCAGCCAGAATTTGATTTGACACACTAGCGGGGAAGGGTGGAAGTGCGGCTATTTTCTCACACTTGCTCCCTAAGGACCATTCTCCACTCATCCTGGCCAACCCAAAGAACTTCCTGGTTGATTCTCAACAGAGAGAGAGTTCCTATTAATCCTGTGCAGAGTTAGCCAGGGATCTGGAGGGGCCCTGTTGGAAGGGATGGGCTCTACCTCTGGGCAGGGAGAGCAGCTAAGTAGCTGTGATGCAGCTCTCAGTGGAGGTGAAGGGGAGAACTAGAATCACAGCATCTCCTATAGTGTCTCTTGGCCAGCACCTGGATTTGGCACAGAGGATCCCAAAAGAGAGGTTCTCTCTTGCACCAGGCTCGTGGAGCTGATGAACTGGCTGCTGTGTTACCTGGGCAGAGCTGCTGCAGAAAGGTATACATAGCCACTTCCAGAGAGGCTGAACTAGACAGGCCACCGCCCAGGGGAACGTTACTGGCTATCACTGCGTTGAAGCCTGGGAGAGGACCGGCTGTAATGGAGACAAAAAACAAAGGGGAGAAGGAGAATGAGCCCAACCAGAGACAAGACAGAAAATGAAGTGGACTTGGACGGGTGATACCCCCGGGAGTACAACACCCCATGGGAGGCAGCTGCCACCGGAGAGAGGCTGAGGGAAGTATGTCCAGTTTAGAAAGGCCGGTAGCAATCAGGCTGTGTTTGACCAGATAGAGGGCAGGTGAAGGCCATCTCTGAGGAGCTGAGAACTACAGCTGTAATGAGCTGATTCAGGGTCCATCTCTAACTCTTCTGCTCTCACTCCCAAGAGGCAATCCAGACAACCAAGCAGTATCCTGACACCATGCTTGGCACACTGCTGTTTGGTCTCTCTATAGTTGGAGCCCAGTGCTGGGACAGCAGCTTCAGGGAAAGGAAAGGGCAGTGGAGGAAGATATCCCTTACTCACAGCCAGTTCCGCCATGGAGCAGTCACTTCTGGGAGCAGGAAGGCAGGCTGCCTGGTGGTGGGAGAGAGATGGCACCTGGGTTTCAGGCACCATCTTGTAGTCGCAGACAAGACATGAATGGAACAGCAGCTGCAGGGATCAGCTGCGTTTCGCTAACGTTCAGCTGCAAGTGAGGCTACAGTTGTTCCTAGTTCTGTCCCAGTTGCATTGTAACACCCACCCTCCCAACCAGAGCACGCTGCATCCTGAGCGCCTGCAGGAACATTGCTGACCCAAACAGATCTCCCGCCGCCCAGGTGTGTTTGGACCTTACCCCGGTAATGCTGGATCACGCCCTTCACATAGTTAGCCCAGTGAGGTTCTCCGGGCTTCAGGGTGTTTCTTTCTGTTGGAGCTGGAAACTGCACCCTTTTGGGCTCCTCTGCCTCCTCCGCGGTTGTAATGACGGATATTGTTCCGTCCTGCCTTGGGCTCCCGACCACCACGGTGCCCAGCTGCAGGGCCTGCAGAGAGAGACGTTGGCTGAACCCCACCCAGTGCAAAAGGAAATGATGGAAACCTCCAACACGTCCTGCTTCCAGAAAGCCAGCGCAACTGACGGTGCAGAGATACCTGAGGGTCTTGGTATTAAGGCTGGGATCCTGCTCCCACTGGGAAACTGGCCATAGGGAACAGGCTGGAGCCCCGAGGAGCAGGAATTTCCCACTCTCTATGAACTGGTCGCTACTTTGTGCCTCTTATCACAAGGATGGTGACGGCCTTGCTGCCATGTCCTGCAATTAAGATACCCAAACAACCTTAACGCTGCCCCCAGAGAGACACCAGCCTTCCTATATAGAGCGGCAGAACTATACACGTGTGCAGAGATGATGCTCTTAGGATTGCCTCCCGGTCAGGATTTTATTCCCTGGGCTGATTTGTTCACATGAAAAGCAGCCTTGAATAAATTAAAAAAACACACTGATTCCCCATCCTCGAGCAGGAGACCCAAAGGCATTACTGTGCTGTGCTAGCTCTTTGGTGGCCTGTAGGAAACCAGTATAATAGTTTCCGCCTAGCTGCTAGTGGACAGGTCATCACATCACAAATGCCATCCTCACAGCCGAGGCTCCATGGAAAGTGAGGGCATCACACTGGCCTTTTCTCCTAGGGTTTCCCCAATGTTACCACTGCCAAACAAAGTCCTAGTCAGAGACCAAGTTACTGGAGTCAGGATTTGCTCCAGGCAGTCAAAAGGGGCAGAAAACTCTGTTGAGCATCAAAAGGTGTTTGCAAATTAAAAAAGTTAGAGAGGCAGAAACTATGGAGTGAGTAAAGAAAAGAAGGAGAATTAAGCAGTTTAACTGCCCAGTTGTTGCCTCAGGACATCGCTTCGGAATAGGGGAAGGGCAGTACAACCCATCTGTAACCTCGTTTACGCAGGGCCATGTTACCTGTCGTGCTCGGTGGTGAGACAGCAGCCCTGAAGGAGATGGAGTTGTAATTACAGGCCAAGCCCAAGATCATCAAAAGACAGGCTCCCAAATCCATATTTAAGCACCTAAATAAGTGGCATGATTTGCAAAAGCCCTGCTGAGCACGGGAAGTCGAAGGGCACTCAGCACCTTTGGAAATTAGGCCATTTATTGAGATGCCAGAAAAAAGGATTGAGGAGTCCTCCACGGTTGGAAATCTTGGCCTGACGCTGTTTTCCCTAGCGCTGTGCCCACACGGTGGTGCTCTAAGTCCGCTGTCTGACACTTGTTTGGTTCCTGGAATGGCAGGAAGATGAGAATGGTTCCTACCTTCTCCAATGAGTTATCCTATGACCTAGAATTCTCGTTTGGGGAAGTTAATCCAAGCGGCTGCTAAGAAGTGCTTCCGAACACACCCAGCATGTCTGGCAGTGCTGCCACTGGACAGCCACAGCTCAGGCCAAAAAGCATTACACAGTGATGGGGGAAACCTTAACAGTTTATTAAAATGGGGGACTGTTATTGTCCTTAGGCCTGATTTTTATCCATAAGAACATAACATAAGAATGGCCGTACTGGATCAGACCAGGGCCATCTAGCCCAGTGTCCTGTCTTCTGACAGTGGCTAATGCCAGGTGCCCCAGAGGGAATGAACAGAGCAGGTAATCATCAAGTGGTCCATCCCCTGTCGCCCATTCCTAGCTTCTGGCAAACAGAGGCTAGGGACACCATCCCTGCCCATGGCCATTGATGGACCTATCCTCCATGAATTTATCTAGTTTTTTTTTTAATCCTGTTATAGTCTTGGCCTTCACAACATCCTCTGGCAAGGAGTTCCACAGATTGACTGTGCACTATGTGAAAAAATACTTCCTTTTGTTTGTTTTAAACTGGCTGCGTATTAATTTCATTTGGTGACCTCCCCCCCCCCCCCAGTTCCTGTGTTATGAGGAGTATAAATAACGCTTCCTGATTTACAAAAAGAAAAGGAGTACTTGTGACACCGTAGAGACTAACAAATTTATTTGAGCATAAGCTTTCGTGAGCTACAGCTCACTTCATCGGATGCATTCAGTGGATTTTTCAGTGGAGATTTACTTTCTCCACACCAGTCATGATTTTATAGACCTCAATCAGATCCTCCCCTTAGTTGTCTCTTTTCAAAGCTGAAAAGTCCCGGTCTTATTAAACGCTCCTCATATGGCCGACACACCAGCCCCCTAATAATTTTTGTTGCCCTTTTCTGAAACTTTTCCAATTCCAATATAATCCAATACAATCCAACATCCAGAGCCGAGTGAATGAGTTACTGTTTGTACAGCACCGTGCTGATCTAAAGAAAGGCTGTGGCAGAGCGGGAAGAATTTGTTTTGCTGGGACTGAGTGCAAGCGTGAGCGCTGAGATCCAGGCGGGAGGGGGGCTCTTTATCCCGCCGCGGTTCTGGGGGAAGGGGCGGTTCGCTTTGTGGCTCTCTGTGCAGTGACGCCCCGGGTAACAAACACGAGGGACAAGCGTTCGTCTCGCGAGCCAGGGGGCTGCAGAAACACGGAGGGAGACAGACAGCAACTTGCATTCACACGCGGAGGATCCTGCTCCCGACCCTCGCAACAATGCGGACTTCGTCCCACGCTCCTCTATGAAAGAACGGGATCGTATCGAAGTGCCTGGGTTTGCTGCACCCGAGTCGTGGGGGAAGGCGGGGGTGCCGGCACGGCCACAGCCCAAGTAATGCTTTGGCGGCCCCCCAAGCCCAGCCCCTCTGCCCTCCCCCTTACCATAGGCAGCACGAAGCCCTGGTTGTAGTCCGTGTGCTCTCCGATCAGGTTCACCCTGCCGGGGGCTGACACCGCGAGCTCAGGGTCCGCCCCTGCGAAGGCCCCTCGGTAAGCCACCCGGGCCTGCGCCAGCAGCGAGCCGAGATCGGCCTCCCTTCGCCCGGCCATGCTCCGCAGGGGGCTGGGGCTGGGAGCGCGGTGTTGCAACGTTCCACCACGGAAGGCCCGGCTGCAACAGCCGCAACAACGCGAGGGCCATGCCGCCAGGGCCTGCCCCCGCCTGGCGCTTCCTGCCTGCGCCGGAGGCTTCTCTACTGCCCTGCCCCACCCCTTGGCCTGGAGCTGGTGAATTCTTTTAGCTCGGTTCGGTTATTTCCCCTCCCACATCAGGCGGGTTGAATAGTAACCCGGTTCAATGATTAACCCTTTGCATCTTCCACCAGAGGATCTCAAAGCGCGCCAGAAGGGCGCACCCTAAAACCAGAAAGGACCCCCTCCCCCAACCACACAGTGGGGGAGCTGCCTGTGTGCTCCAGTCGCTGTAGAAAGTCCCGCATCTTCCTTTGGGACTCCCGGGCTCTAAAGGCGGGGCTGCTGGAGTGGAGAACGAGAGAGCATTTGCTGGGTGAAGCGTGGTTACTTTTCCGGTGCCGGGTGGGTTTCCCAGGAGATACTGCTTTTGGTGGAGGAGTGGTCATTCCCTCGGTACCTACAGCTCTTCTCAGGCCCTGAGTATACTGTAGGGACAGTTTGCACGTTTTTCTAACACCAGCTCAGCTCTACGGGTGTTAGCTACTTTGGAAATCCTAGCGTAGATGGGCCACTGGCTGCTGCTGTTTTTAACAGTGTCCATTAGACCTGCCCTGATCACGGGTCCTTAACGCAGTGTTAAAAACCCTGGTGGTAGCTGGTGACCTCTCTACACTAGAGTTCCCAGTGTTGCTAACAGAGGTGAGCAATGTATAGAAAATGACCTTAGTGCAGACAGGGCCTCAGAGATGAGGGTAGGGTGCGGCTGTCTCAGGCAAAGGGGAGGGAAGGGAGAAGCCAAGGAGATAGCCTTTTTCTGGGGGGATTCTCCAGATTCACATAGTTCTGTGTGAATGTCCCAGGATCTCCACTGGATCCAAAAATGCCCATTTCCATCACAGCCGTGTTGGTTTTCTTTGAAAAACTGAACCCCTAAACATTTTTCAGTTTTCAGCAACCCCCCCCCCCAAAAGTGGTGGTCAGTTGCAATAAATAAATACACCAAATATTTAAAAATCAGTTTTGGCAGTTTGCTTTTTCAATGGAAACCAAAAAATATTAGAAGAAAAATGTTTTTTTCCCCCATTTTTGTTAAACGTTTTTTGCAAGTGACAAAATTATTTTTTTGGTCATCTCTGTTAGCCATACAACCTTCCCTCTCCCTGCTGGCTCAAAGTCTTCATCCATCCATCTATACTGCATTTATCACAGTGGTGTCAGCCTCTCCATCTGCTAGAAAGATCTGCCTTTAATATGTGCAAATTCTAAATGATGGGGTTTGGGATTCATGTGTTACCATCCCACCTTCTTTCCACTGTAAGGAAAGCATGGCATATTAACTAACAGCCTCCCCCCAACCCTTTTAAGTAGGGTGACCAGATGTCCCGATTTTATAGGGACAGTCCCGATTTTTGGAGCTTTTTCTTACATTGGCACCTATTACTCCCCACCCCTTGTCCTGATGTCTAACACTTGCTATCTGGTCACCCTACTGTTAAGAAGCCAGGTCATTTTATGGATGAGGGGACTGAGGCCTGGAGAAGTTAACAAAAATGTATAAGGTTTTGGGATGCATTGCATGAGAGATGCTATATGAAATGAAATGTATTAATTATTCATAGAATCATAGAATATCAGGGTTGGAAGGGACCTCAGGAGGTCATCTAGTCCAACCCCCTGCTCAAAGCAGGACCAATCCCCAACTGAATCATCCCAGCCAGGGGTTTGTTAAGCCTGACCTTAAAAATGATTGTTAAGTGTATGTGGCATTATCAGCTTGCAGGGCTACCAGCAACATTTCCTATCTGTAACCTGTAAGAGCAATGTGTTATTCAGGTGAACTTTCTTTCAGTTTACAAATGTCCAGAGAATCCTTAAGTGAGTTGTGGATCTGTCTAATGTAGGGGTTGTTTTGATTGCACTCATCTTTGTAGTTTCTAAGCAATATTATAGCAGTAAAGATGAAGGCACAAATATTAATTTAAAAACTTTTAGTCTCATGGTGAAAGGCTTTACAATGTGTGTTTCAATGAGATACTAAAATTTCACTCACCAAATTAGTTTTAAATCTCACTCTGTCATGCCGTGATAGCCCTGGGGCTAACGTGAGATGCACACTCCTCCTATCTGTCATTGCAAACACCCCTAGTTTGGCCTTGTTAATTATTACAGTGTGACTTAATTGTATGGCTGTAGTGCAGACAGTAATATGAAGAAATGTAGTTGATTGAATGTTGTTGCATTTGGAGATCCTGGTGTTTGTTTAATGGGAACTAAAAGGCACATTCAGGAATAATACCAAATAATGATAATGAGGTCTGGCTTTTCCTTGGCCCTCCACAGAGGTGTCAGGATGCAACCCACCCACCTCAGGACTGTTTCTCTGATCAGCGTCATCACGCCGCTGACTTGTTGCAGGATAATAAGTATCAACATTCCAAAGCTGCTGGAAGAGCCTAAAATCTCTTCCGGGGGGGGGTGTCTATAGCCCCTCCTAATCATTCACCCCAGACCACCATCCCGGGAACATGATTCGTCTCCCTCCAGGAGAGCTGATGAGTCCATTCCAGCTTCCCTAATGCACAGCCTTGTATTGGGCTCCCAGCAAAGGCACTGGACTGGGCCTTGCTCCCTCTGTTCCCCCTGTCTGCTGCAGAGTGAGTGGTATCTCCCAGTATGTTGCCTTGTGTTTGCGGAAGGGACTCACAGTCGCCACTGGGTGGAGCCCTGCAGGTGTCTGTCGGGCTGCTGCGGCTGGGGAGGGGGCAGCATGACTGGGAAAGAGCCGCTGCTGGGGACCCTGAAAGGTGAGTGGCTGGAGGAGGGGGGAGATGCAGGCAACTGTGCGCGGCTGCATGGTTGGAGGGATTTACAAGGGGCTGGGTGAGAGGAGGGGTGTGACTGATGCTGCTTTGAATTGGGCAGGTGCCAGAGAGCTTGGGGGAGACTTGAGAGCCAGGCTGCCCTCGTGTTTTGCAAAGTGAGGACCCCTCTGGGGGACTGATGTCTTGCGGAGGGTCTGAGTGTAAGTGCTGAGCTCAGTTCCCTGGTAAGGTTGCCATCCCCCGCTCTGGCTTTCCTGGGTCCAGCTAGCCTTTTTGTGGGGACGGTGGCCCTATGGGCAATCATTATGGGACACTGACAAGGTCCTGAAATTGATCTTGGGGCCCACGGTGATGCAGTGAGATAACACCATTGCTTTGTGATGTAAGCATTGCCATATTGCACCGAGATACCACGGTGAGGGGTTTTATAGAAAACCAGCAGGGTGAGGGTCAGAGAGATTGTTCTGCACGTGGCAACCCTAGTTGGGAACAATACAGAGACAGCACGGTTAGCTGAGGGGGGAGTTTACCTCTCCCAGAGCTCTTGAGTGACTCTCATGTGGTTGAATGAAGAGGGGGCATTAACATGCTCTGGGAGTTGCTTACAGCCTGGAAGGCTGGTTTGACCAGTACAGGATATTTGAGGGAAGTAATAAAATGGGAGCACGGGAAGATCCTGTTACACACCTCGCTGCCCGTCTCCTCTACACACACACTTCTGTCAGAACGCCAGCTTCGTGCCTTAGAACACACTGGGGAGTGGGGAAAACCTGCTGTAATTACTCACTGTACCGTATGCTGTGACCCGTGTATGCATTCCCTGGGAGAGACTGTCTATCTGCGAGGGCCTTAGACTCACTTGTGTTCATGGGGTTTGAGCTGCCACCTGCAAAGCTGAGCAAATGCCTCTGAAACACCTGTGCAGAATCTGCCATGGAATCAACAGCCTGCTAAAGGAAAGTCTAGTCTCCTCCTTCAGGCAGGCTGTAATAACCCACAGCCACTTTTCTTCTGGGTTGTCATCCTTTCCAAGTAGAGACTAGTTTCTCCTTCAAAGGATGGTGACCCCACCATGCATTTTTCCTTTACATCCAGCTGTTCCCTTCCCTGGAAACCAGCCAGCCCTTCACTTGTGTATTTTTGGTACTATCTTTGCTATCTCTTACACCTTTATCCCTTTTGGGGACACACATTCTTCTGGTGACTGGTCCCCCCACACTTTCCTTTATTTTAGGGGTGGGTTGCAAGAGAGAACCCTGGATTCACTACTTTAATGTGCATCCTGGACACCTAATGAAGTGAAAGCTGTATTGCAAATTTCTGTCTAGGACTCAGACCTATGAGACTGAAGGGCAGAGCACACAGCCCAGAGAAGATGAATCAATATTTACAGAAGCAGTCTATTGTATGCTGATATTAGCAGGTGAATTGGTTTCAGAGATTCAGAGAGTTTAACTCTGAGATGTTTTCTCACTGTGAGTCACTTCCCTTTCTTGGGCAGTTGGGAGTGTCTCCAGATGCCTGTTCAGAAGGGGTCAAAGAGGTTGGGAGGAGGATTCTTAGAATCATAAAAGAGTAGGCCTGGAAGGGACCTTGAGGTCCTCTAGTCCAGTCCCCTACACTAAAGGCAGGACTATGTGGTAACTAGACCATCCCTGGCAGGTGTTTGTCTAACCTGTTCTCAAAAACCTCCAATTATGGAGATTCCACAGTTTGTTTCAGTGCTTAACTACCCTGACAGTTAGGAAGTTTTCTCTAATGTCCAGCCTAAACCTCCCTTGCTGCAATTTAAGCCCATTGCTTCTTGTCCTGTCCTCAGAGGTTAATGAGAACAATTTTTCTCCCTCCTCCTTGTAACAACCCTTTATGTACTTGAAAACTGTTATTGTGTCCCCTCTCAGTATTCTCTTCGCCAGACTAAACAAACCCAATTTTTTCAATCTTTCCTCATAAATCATTTTTTCTAGACCTTTCATCATTTTTGTTGCTCTTCTCTGGACTTTCTCCAATTTGGTGACATCTTTCCTGAAATGTGGTGCCCAGAACTAGACACAATACTCCAGCTGAGGCCTTATCAGCACGGAGTAGAGCAGAAGAATTAATTCTTGTGTCTTGCTTACAACACTCCTGCGAATACCTCCCAGAATGATGTTTGCCTTTTTTGCAACAATGTTACACCGTTGACTCATATTTAGCTTGTGATCCACTATGACCCTCACATCACTTTCTGCAGTACTGCTTCCTAGGCAGTCATTTTCCATTTTGTATGCGTGCAATTGAGTGTTCCTTCCTAAGTGGAGTGCTATGCATTTGTCCTTATTGAATGTCATCCTTTTTACTTCAGACTCTTTGTCCAGATCATTTTGAATTTTAATCCGATCCTCCAAAGCACTTGCAACCCAGCTTGGTATTGTCCACAAACTTTATAAGTCTACTCTATGCCATTATCTAAATCATTAATGAAGATATTGAACAGAACCTGGGCCCAGACCAACCCCTGTGGGACTCCACTCAATATGCCCTTCCAGCTTGACTGTGAAACACCGATAACTAAGGCTGCGAGTCTGTCACAGAGGTCACGGAAGTCACGGATTCTGTGACTTTCTGGAACCTCCATGACTTCTGCAGCTAGCAGGTGCGACTGAGCCCTGGGGTCAGCCCTGTGGCTAGCCGCACCGCCCCCCGCAGCACCGGTGGTGGTCCACTGGCAGTGGGGGTCCTGGGCTGCCACTCCGCCAGCAGCAGCGGGGTTCTGGGCCAGCAGGTCCATCTCTGGCCAGCAGCAGCAGCGGTGGCGGTCCCAGGCAGCCCCTCACCAGAGCCCCCATCCTCCGGTACGAGTGGGTGCCCTGGAACCCCCAGCACTAGCGGGTGCCCCAGAGCCCCCTCTCCAGAGCAGCAACTGCATCCCCGGAGCCCCCCAGATTTAGTCAGGGGTATATAGTACGAGTCATGGACAGGTCACTGGGCAGTGAATTTTTGTTTATTGCCCATGACCTGTCCATGACTTTTATTAAAAATATCCATGACTAAATCTTAGCCTTCTGATAACTACTCTCTGGGAACAGTTTTCCAACCAGTTATGGACCCATTTACAGGAGCTCCATCTAGGTTGTATTTCCCTGGTTTTGTTTGTGAGAAGGTCATGTAAGACTGTATCAAAAGCCTTACTAAACTCAAGATATATCACATCTATCACTTCTCTCCCATCCACAAGGCTTGTTACCCTGTCAGAGAAAACTATTAGGTTGGTTTGACACTATTTTTTCTTGACAAATCCATGCTGACTGTTACTTATCACCTTATTATCTTCTAAGTGTTTGCAAATTGATTGCTTGATTATTTGCTCCATTATCTTTCCAAGTACTGAAGTTAAGCTGAGTGGTCTGTAATTCCCAGGGTTGTCCTTATTTCCCTTTTTATAGACGGGCACTATATTTTCCTTTTTCTAGTCCTCTGGAATCTCTCCCATCTTCCATGAGTTTTTGAAGATAATCGCTAGTGGCTCAGATATCTCTTCAGTCAGCTCCTTGAGTATTCTAGGATGTATTTCATCAGGCCCTGGCGACTTGAAGACATCTAATTTGTCTAAGTAATTCCTAACTTGTTCTTTCCCTATTTTAGTCTCAGATCCTACCTCATTTTCATCGGAGTTCACTATGTTAGACCTCCAATTGCTACTAAACTTTTTGGTGAAAACTGACACAAAAAAGTCACTTAGCACTTCTGCCAACTTCCCGTTTTCTGTTATTGTCGTTCCTCTCTCATTGACTAACAGGCCTACCCTGTCCTTGGTCTTCCTCTTGTTTCTAATGTATCTGTAGAATGTTTTCTTGTTACCCTTTGTGTTTTTAGCTAGTATAATCTTGTTTTGTGCCTTGGCCTTTCTAATTTTGTCCCTACGTGCTTGTGTTGCTTGCCTGTAATTTGATCTAGTTTCTACTTTTTGTAAGATACTCTTTTTTGAGTTTCAGCTCATTGAAGATCTCCTGGTTAAACCAGAGTGGTCTTTTGCCATATTTCCTGCCTTTCCTACGCAGGGGGATAATTTGCTCTTTTGCCCTTAATAACATCTCTTTGAAAAACTGCCAACTTTCTTGAACCCTTCCCTCTTAGACTTGCTTCCCATGAGATCTTACCGACCGACTCCCTGCGTTTGCTAAAGTCTGCCTTCTTGAAATCCATTGTCTTTATTGTGCTGTTTTCCCTCTTACTATTCCTTAGAATCATGAACTCTGTCATGTCATGATCACAGGCTGCCTTCCACTTTCAAATTCTTAACCAGTTCCTCCCTATTTACCCTAGAACAGCCTCTCCCCTAGTTGCTTTCTCCATCTTCTGAAGTAAAAAAATTGTCTCCAAGGCATTCCAAGAACTTGTTGGGTAATCTGTGCTGTGCTATATTATTTTTCCAATCGATGTCTGGGTAGCTGAAGTTCCCCATGACCAGCCAGTCCTGCTTTGGATGGTTTTGTCCGTTATTTAAAAAAAGCCACCTCCACCTCTTCTTCCTAGTTAGGTGGTCTGTAGTAGATCCCTACAGTGACATCACCCTTGTGTTTTACCCCTTTTATCCCTACCTAGAGACTTTAACAAGTCTGTCTCCTATTTCCATCTCAACCTCAGTCCAAGTGTATACATTTCTGATACATAAGGCAACGCCTCCTCTCTTTTTTCCCCCCTGCCTGTCCTTCCTGAGCAAGGTGTACCCTTCTGTACCAATATTCCAGTCATATGTATTATTCTCCCACCAGGTCTGTGATGCCAACTATTTCATAGTTGTGTTTATTCACTGGCATTTCTAGTTCTTCCTGTTTATTCCCCATACTTCTCGCATTAGTATACAGACATCTAAGATACCAGTTTTATTTCCCCTCTATGTTTCCTCTTGTCTCTCCCTTGTCCCTGCTATAATGGCCCATGTTCCCATCCCCCCCTCACTCCCCCCCCGATTTTGATCAGTCTCCATTTTTTTTTAACTTACTTGTGGGCTTTTGTCTCCTGCCCCCATTGAACCTAGTTTAAAGCCCTCCTGTCTAGGTTAGCCAATCTGTATCCAAAGATACACATCCCCTTCTTTGATAGGTAGATGCCCTCTCCAGTCAGCAGTCCTTCTTCCCAGAACAGAGTTCTGTGGTGAAGGAAATTGAAGCCCTCCTGGCAACATCATCTGCACAGCCAAGCATTCACCTCCAGGATGCATCTGTCTCTGCCTGGGCCCCTGCTCTTGACTGGAAGGATCAAAGAGACTACCACCTGCACCCCCAACTCCTTGACCCTCACTCCCAGAGCCCTGCAGTCACTTCTGATCTGCTCACAGTATCATTAATGCCGGCATGGGGTAGTAGTTAGAGGGCCGGATGATCCTCGGCAGTCCCTCCGTAATGCCTCGGATGTGGGCAACGTACCTCCTGGGATGCCATGTCAGGCCGACAGATGGGTGCCACCAGCCACCACTATCCTACGTTTCCTCCTGGGAATAGTGGCTGTGATCCCTCCAGCCTTGGGGGTACAGAGCTTCTCCTCCTCCACCTTTGGGGGCGAGTCCTCACTGCTTGTTGCCAGGGCAGCATAATGGTTCTCCATCACTCTGGTGGGTGGGTTGGGAGCAGGGGTGGAGCACGGCCTGCTGCCAGAAGTAACCAGCTGCCAGTGTCTTTCCTGTGACAGAGCCTTATCCACTTCACCTAGGCATGACAGCAGTCCTCTCTAGCTGGACAGCTTCCTCAGCCTTGGCGGTCTCCATATGAATACACTCAATGAATTCCTCGTGGGCATGGATGTGCCTCGGCCTAGCCACCTCCTCCTGTAGCTCTCCTACCTGCTTCCTGAGAGGTTTCGCAAGCAGACACCTTTCATACTGGACAGTCTCCCCACCTGACTTTCTGTGAGTGGGAAATTCAGGCCACAGTCCCTAGTAATCCACATCAGGATCTGGGTAGAGGCCTCTGTGTTTAGGTTCCCTGTCTGGATGCAGTAGAAGAGACGGGAGCAGCGCTGGCATTGCTAAACATAGGGATGATATTACGACTCCCTCTCAAACTCCCTGGTTTGCTGCCCCTGTTCGCTAGCTCGTTATTATTTATACACCACCAGTCATGCACCTGGTGCGTCACAGAACCAGTTTGAAAACTGGCCTGAGGAACTGACAGTGAAGAATGACTCGAGGCAGACAGGAGTTACAGCAGCAGGAAGGAGATGCTTCTGTCTCAACTTGGGAGATCGCTGCCGCTGCTGTGCCGTATTTGTAAGGAGACGAAGCTCTTAGTCTGTCTGACTTGCTCTTTATGGCAGAAGTGTAGGCTGTGGTCAAAAAGTGAGACTAGCTGTCAGGCTCCAGCTGGTTTCTAGCGATGCACTAGGAAGTAGGGGAGTGCTGCTGGTTTTAGAGAAACAGGGTAGTAACGTGGCAGGAACCCAATGGAGAAAAGAAAGTAAAACTGATTTTCAGCAGGGCAGCCGTGTCCTGCCTCGGGCAGCAATCAGAGCTTCCCCTGTTCCCTGGCACAAGTTCTAAGCCGTTTTTTCTTTTGTATGTTGTGCTCCACTTCTCCAGATGGTGACAGGGCTGACCATCAGCTGTGAGTGAGCTGATAGAAAGGGGACAACTGCAATTTCCAACCAAGCTGCTGAAAAGCCCACCTTCCTTGTGGGAAGGGGGTGCTGGCTTTTGTACCCAGTTCTGCCAGGCATCAAGCGCTCTCAAACGCCATTGGCCAGCAAGGAGAGTTGAGGCTGCTTGACACGTTTCAGTCTTGGGCCTTTTGTGCGTCTACAAAGGAAAGACTATGTGTGAATGCTTCACCTCATCAGTGTGCTTTATAGATACTGTCTAATCCTCCCTATCTCTCGCCTGGGTGGTGAAGTGATGATATCCCCCGCCCTTATATCAGTAGGGAAACTGTGCCCCATGGGTTGTGACTTGCTCAAAGTCTCGGAGTGGTCTGTTAGTAGAGCTGGCATTAGACCTCCGGCAGTCCTGACGCCCAGCCCTGTGCTCTTTCCCTAGATCAAGTTACCTCTCATGAGCCAGGCCTGAAGCAGGGAGTGAGTTTGCTTTCCTCCTGGTGTTTGACATTGATCTTATATCTCTGGGGGCTGAGCAAATGGTTTGGCCATGTGACTTGACCTTGGTCTGTTCATGGACCTTCCTGCCAAATGCACAACCTGATGGTAACAGACTGACTGCAGAGTTATTCCACAAGCTGTTGCTCCAGCTCTGGTTAAAAATACCAGCTCATCAAGACCAGTCCCACTAGAGGATGATGTGAACAGGTGTCCTCAGCGTTCTGCTTCCCTCCCACTTTCTCACAGCATGCATCCTCGCCATCAAGGAGGGGAGCAGCCTGTGCACTGATGCCTCCCCGCACCTAGCCCCCTTCTGCGAGATCCTGGAAATGATCCTTCGAAAAGGAATTAAACGTGAGTGGCCACTTCTACTCCATGCACGCTGCAGGGGCTGGTGTGGGCCCAAGAGAGGGGGCGGCACAGACCGGTGCATGTGTTGCTTGTTAGTAAAGGACGAGCAGAGCCCAGGAACCACGGAGGCCTAGAACTCCCTGGGGAGTCGTGTGTGTTGGTTGGGGGTGGCTCTGTGTGGAAAGAATAGGGGCAGCAGCATTTGCAGAATCTCCAAGGGAAACGCGCTCCTGGTTACCTGTCAGAGGGCCTTCCTAAAGGAGCTCCTCTTCTCTCTCCTTCAGAGCCGGTGCTGGGCTTCAAGAGACGAGATTATTGGCACTGGTTAGAGCAGCTTCCTCAGCAGGATACCTGCAGCGGGTGAGTGGCCTTTGGATGACAACATCCTGGACAATCTTTTGGGTCCGTTGCATGGAAAAAATGGGGTGGAGTATGTGTTATTGTGGAACTACTCTAGGAGGAGGGGGGTGATGTTAATGCAAGTCCTCCTTTTGCAGCTGCCCCCCCTTGGACAGGTGCACGTACACTAGTTAAAACTGGATTCTCTGGAGCTCAACACACAAAGAAAGGATTTTTGAATAAATAGCCTGGTTTTAAACTGGCTCAGGGCCTTCTTCCTGATCCAGCCAATAGACAGAACCCCTGGAGAGCCCTAATTCTTGGGGAGGGGTTGGACGTACTGCGCCTACTGAGGCCCCATAAGACTGGTTGCTTGTTCCGAGCTGAAACTGTGATGAACTTGAAACCCCTTGGGTGGGGTTTTAAAGAACTGTTCCTGCCAGAGCCCCTGTTAGGGTTGGGGTGGTCTCTGGTAAGCTTACTAGCATGCATGGAGGTTCTTTTATTATTTTTTAAGATGTGTTCTCTGTAGCACTTGTACCTTAAGGACACAGTAGGCTCACCTAGGGAGAAATGTGTGGTAATTTATAACAGAGCAATTGCACTGTATGCTGTCTCTGGAGGGAAAGGAAGCACAGACCTGTTCAGGCAGACTGACTTTGTGGGTCAATTCACAGTATTGATCAGTGCAACTTGGAAATATCCTGGTCAGATGGGAGTGAGACACATGTCTCCACCCAAGAGAGGTGATGGCCAGGGGAGTGGGAAACCTGAGAGTGGGTGCCATTGCTGGACCCCAGAGGGGGAATACAAGTGCAGTTGCCTTGAACTGTGACAAGTGCCATTACAGAAACTGGCACAAGGACTTGCTCCTGGAAGAGAACCCCATTACAGGTGAGTGACCAAGACCCTTTTTGGCAGACAACCAGAGCCTGGGAATGGGTCGTCGCCTGCCTATGCTGTAAATATTCCCTGGCACCTCTTCATATTCCTTCTTTATAGGGTGACCCCCTTGTCAATTATGATAGAGAAAGCCAGTTCCTGTGAGAAGGTGCTGACAGCGCAGGGACGAGGGCGGTACTTCCTGCGCCTAGCTTTAAATCAGAAGTTACTAGCTACTGCCATTCAACAGCTGGCTCGGAATCCAACACTGCTGGAGGTAGGAAGAGCTTTCACCATGAAATATCTTTATGATGAGGGGCAGCAGGGAGCCCGTTTTGGATAAACTAAGAACTGACCCAAATCTTGGGCCTAAGGAGAAAGATATTATATTTTTTATTTATTTTTTTGCTTGACCCTCTGTATTTTATAATTCCAGCCTGGCCAAAAATAGGAAGAATCTTAAATCTCCCCTGAGTTCTCTAGGCCAGGTGGACAGGCTCCAGAGGATTCAAATAAACATCCAGGCTTCTGGGTGCCAAGCTAAAACCACCTTCCAGAACAAATTTGGGGTCATTCATTTCTATTTGTGCCATGGTTGCAATTTACAGTGTAAAATTTTAGATGGTTTTGTGGCCATGTTGTTCAGTTCATGGCGTACAACTAAATTATGTGTGTATCTGTGTGTGTGTTTGTTTTAAATTTTTTAATTTCAGTGTTACGATCCTCTGATCTCAGTGCTGGGAAATGAAGATTTCATGGGTAAGGTTGAGACTTCCTCCAAAATTCAGTAATGTCACTTAAAAAAAAAAATCTCACACAAATTGGTTGAGATGTAGGTCTAAAAATATTTATGAAGCAAAGATGACTGAAAGCCAGGGTATGCAATGTTGTATGCTGGAAAACCTCCAGTTTATTTATAGTTCCTGGATTTGATATAGCTTCCATCCTGCACTTTTTATTCATTCAGCTCCTTAGGAATTTAATCTGAGTAAGGACACTGTGATGGAACCATTTCAAGGGATGAAATGAGATTATTAGTTTGCAGTCAGGATGAAATTAATCCCTGGTGTTACTCAGCAGAGTTTACACCAGGGGATGAATTTGACCTTCATCACTAAGAAATAACCTTCGGCAATGAATGGTTTTAAGAAAACTCTGTTCCCTAACAGGGACAGAAAAGAAGGATGGGCTGGGACTCCGAGAGCTGGGTTAAATTCCTGGCTCTGCCACAGAATTCCTTTATGACCTTGGGCAAGATACATGATCGCTCTGTTCCTCAGTTTCCCATCTGTATAATATGGATCCTAATACCGCCTTTCTTCTACCCTTGTCTATTTAGCTGCAAACTAAACTAGGGTGAAGACAATACAATGCGCTGAGATCTCTAAGCGTTACTGTAATACAGGGGAAAAATCAGCCTCCTTTTAGTCAGACCCAAAACTTTGGTCTTGGGGGGGTGTTTTTATTTTAAGTTTTACCAAACCTCAAATGAATAGAAGTAACACCAGGGGTGGTTGTTTTTTTGTTTTTTTTAAGCCAATAAAACAGTTCTTCTTTGCATCTAAACCTCCCCCCGCAGCATTTGCAGCCCAGATGTCACAGCTCGGTGCTGGAACAGTGAGGAAAGCGAACGTCGGTTTTATTGTCTAAGCAGAAGGAAGTGGTAAAATCTAAGTCAGCAATCTCCGTGCTGGGGAGACGTTTATCATTCAGTTTGGTGGTGGTAGGGATCTGAGATGGGAAAGTTAAATAGGATGATTTGTAACTGGAGTGTTTCTTTAAGTAAACTGCAAAAGTCTGATGTCTTGTCCGTAACTTTTAGCAGCCTAAATCCTGCTGATCCCAGGTGAGGACATCCGAACTGGAACACTTTTCCAGCTATTATAAAAGGCTGGAATGCTGTGTGACTCCATCAGCAACTATTCTCCCAAGATTACCGGGACAGGGAGAAAGCCTTTTCTTTTGATTATGATAAATAACTGGGGGTAAAACGGTCCCTAGATGGCTTTTAAATCACTTTGGACTTCTAGTTGAAGTCTAAGTCACACAAACCCATCAATATAATTGCACGATTAGTGTTGGAGAGGAAGGACAGACTGGAGATTAAAAGACAGAAGTGGAAGAAGTTACCTGGTTAGTGGTGGTTTCTATGATTCAGAGCCTGTTGAAGTCAAGGGAAGGATGCTCGTTGACTTCAATGGGCTTTGAATTGAGGCCCACGTGTATTGCATTTGTACTCCAGATGGGTGTCTGGACTAGGTTTTGAGGGTATTTTGCACAAGTGTCCCACTAGTGCAGTTCCACCAGTGGTAGCGATGCAGAGGGGACTGTTATAGACAAGGCTCTGATGGGACGTTCTTGCAAAAACAAAGCAAAAAAAGACTGGCATTAACAAGGCCTTAGAATCCAGTAGCAAAGCAGGTAGGGGATGAAAAACCAGCATTCCGGAAGTGAAGATCTAAAAGCCCTGCTAACCATCTGGCCGATCCCTCTGTGTCCACAGGCCAGTGTACTCATGGAGCCATCCCTTTCCCTGCCCACAGTGCTTCTTGGTCAGCTGTTTTTCTGTAGCTGAGTTCGAATTCTGTTTCATGCCATGAGGTTAGTTTGTTTGCTGTGTGGTTTTGGTCAGAGTTCTGTGACTGCGGAACATAGCACGCAGCTCCTGCAGTGCAGACCTGAAGAGAGCTGGGGTCTTTTCCTGGCTCTCTCAGCCGTGCTGTGTGAACTTAACCATGATCCTGCAATGGACTCAGTCTGGTTGGGCCCCGTGACCAAGTCACTTTTGCCTTTTTGTTTTCCCTTCTCTAAAATGGGGATAATAATCCCTGTTTCACAGGCTGCCATGAGGTTTAATCCATTGAGGTTTGTAAAGAGCTTTGAGATCCTTGGATATAAGGCACTGGAGAAGTGCAAAATATTGTTGGTATGTACGGTTGGGCAAGTATTGTTATTAATACAGTATGACCCTGAGGATCTAAAACTCCCTGTTGTCCAAATTGGGAGCCATGTCCTCCATTGTCTGCTACTTACTTGGAAAATCTCTTCTGATCTGGACCTCTGCAGTGTC
The DNA here is from genome assembly GCF_015237465.2 of Chelonia mydas. NCBI lineage: Eukaryota > Metazoa > Chordata > Testudines > Cheloniidae > Chelonia > Chelonia mydas. The sequence goes on from NC_051254.2 coordinate 15,497,293, forward strand.
CCTGGGACGTGGGGATAAGCCAATGTGCAGCTGGTGAGGAGTCTGGCAGTAATGTTGGCTCTTGGTCCCCCCTCTTACAGAGCCGTTCCTCTCACTGATGCTGGTGGTGTCAGAGATGAATTTCTCTCTGGATCTGCAGGTACAGTAATAAACTGGTCTGGGCAGCAGCTTTGTATGTCTAACATAACTCTGTGTGCAGAGGTCTTCATCTTCATACTTGACACCAGTTGCTCTGCTGTGCTTTGTCTGCAGAATTCCAGTTTCTTGGATGAAAGTTGGCTGCTGCCGGTAAGACTCCGCTTCTCCCTCTGATGCGGGATCCAAGATTTTATTCTTCTTCCTTCCATCTGCTGGGTGGCCCCTTGCTGAATACCTGGATCATAAACACAGAACCTTGTTAGACTTCAGGTTAAAAATCATTGGGCTAGATGGTGCAAATCAGCATAGCTCCACTGAAGTCAGTGGAGTGCCATCTGTTTACATGGCCTGAAGATCTAGCCCATTATGTGATTCCTTAACATAGGTCCTGAACCAGCAAACACTTACTCCCCTGATTCACTTTAGTCCCTCGAGTCCCTGGGACCACTCCTGTTAGTAAGGTGAAGCAGGTAAGTCAGTGTTTACAGGACTGGGGCTAAGTTACTAACATTGCAGGTATCTAAAATTGGTGGAAATTTTAGAAAATCTAAGTTCCTTTCCACTATTATTACTGCTCTTAGACATCTTGCATGTCTCTGGGTTTACACAATGAAAATAGGGTGGTCACTTTCACTCAGTTTCATTTTTCTGGCTTTCTTGTGCTAAGAGGTTTCAAACCTTCAGGAAAGTGTTAATTTCTTTAAAAATTATCCCCTTCCTCCTTTCCACTGGATTTTCAAAATCCTAGAAATACAAAGACCTGGGATGGAATCCAGGTTGCACCAAAGCCAAATGCAAAACGCCCATTGACTTTCATGGGTCCAGGATTTCACCCACGGTGCCTGCCCCTAAAAGGCTTACAACTGAATGGACTGCATTTCAGGTTGCCTGTGTCCGTTTAATTAACGTGGCAGGATGGGAGGTGTTTCTCTGGGGGGAATACAGGGTTTGTGTGTGTCCTGCAGACTAATCCTTCCACAGTCTGCCTTGGCCCTGCCTAAATCCCAGGTTAGAGACCCGCAGTGAATGACCGTGTGTCGGTGAGGTCAGAAAGCTGCCTTCCCAGAAGGAGATGGCTCCAGGGGTTAGTAATGGGACATGGAACCCGTGGCTCCATTGTCTCCACTGACCAAAGGCCATTACAACATGGCAACCTAAGAAGTGTGGGGTGGGTGGCCGGCTCTGGCCTCCGTCCAGTGTCTAGCAGGCTGGAGTCTGTCTCAAAAAGCACCACCGCAGTCACCGCTCTTGTTGGCAGTTTCAGCAGAGAGGCTGGAGACTGAACAAACTTTGGCTGAGCACCTTAGGCGGGCTTTTAGCAGACTCTGGAAAGACATGGCGGTGGTGCTCAACGTTGGGCTGGAGACCCAGGGTGGGGCTCTAAGGGGGAACGCTCACTGCTGCTGCACTTCTTCTGTGGATAAATGGATGACCTCAGACTCCAGAGGTCTCAGGCTGGCATCTCTCCGAGCAGTTCCCCCAAATGTAAATGGAGCAAACACTAATGGGGGGCAAAATGCCCCCCTCCTTGCCAAGGCGGAAAGGGGCTGGAGAGGGAATTCTTGTGCTACCTGGAGCCGTTGCTGGAGGCTGTACTGACAGATGCTGTGTTGTAGGTGTGTGTGACCTATGAGACTGTACCCTGCAGAGAACTGGGGATGGTGCTCAGGTAAGAGACCAGCTTTCCTCCTCCCTTCCCCTGCTGCTCGGCAGCCTCACATCTGCATTGCTGTAAGTGCTGCTGGGATCTATGGACTTATAGAATTGGAAGGGCCCTCGAGAGGTCATCTAGTCCAGTCCCCTGCACTCGGGGCAGGACTAATTATCTAGACCATCCCTGGCAGGTGTTTGTCTAACCTGCTCTTAAAAATCTCCAATGATGGAGATTCCACAACCTCCCAGGGCAATTTATTCCGGTGCTTAACCACCCTAACAGTTAGGAAGTTTTTCCTAATGTCTGACCTAAACCTCCCTTGCTGCAATTTAAGCCCATTGCTTCTTGTCCTGTCCTCAGAGGTTAAGAAGAACAATTTTTCTTCCTCCTCCTTGTAATAACCTTTTACATACTTGAAAACTCTTATCCTGTCCCTTCTGTCTTCTCTTCTCCAGACTAAACAAACCCAGTTTTTTCAGTCTTCCCTCATAGGTCATGTTTTCTAGACCTTTAATAATTTTTGCTGCTCTTCTCTGGACTCTCTCCAATGGCCGTGGTCTGGGCCGCATCCCTGATTAGATGCCAGCCTGACTCAGGTTGAAAGGCAGGGCACTTGCCCCAGAGCAAGGGGAAGGATGACTGGAATGGCAGGCTTGCACCCCAAATGCCAATGGACTCTGCCAGCAGCTGCCCTGTCTTCCAATGAGCAAAAGGGCTGTAACTGGCTGGACCTACCTCCTGTTTGGGCCAAGGAACGTAGAGCCACGTTAGTTCTTCCTCTGGCCTGAGGGATCCTGCCTCCCCAGCCGCTTGGGATGTTTTCTGTGACTTGGGATGACTCTGTGTCCTGGCTGTGCCCTCAGGTACTTGGACGGTCGGATCTTTGTCACTGAGGTGCTTCCCGAGAGCCAGGCAGAGGTGGACGAAGTGGTGCTGGCTGGAGATGTCATTGACGAGATCAGTGGCTTTTCCCTGAGAAATGCACGCAACGGACAGGTGTGGGGAAGCACACGGGGTCAGACGAACTCCTGCCTTCAGGGGCTGATGTGCTGCCCCCTCTTCTGGGATCCTGTCTGAAGTGAAAGCCTCACTAGTGTGGGGGGAGGGGGAGGGAGATGTCTGGCCGTGGGATGGATACAGAACAATTTCCCTGATCTTGGTGAGCAGGAAGGGGAGGAACGATGTGTTGGCAGCTTGTGGCCGGATCGCAGGGGCGGGCCAGGTTGTTCCATTATTAACAGCTGTTGAGAGTACACACAGCTACACCACAGAAAGCAGGGAGGGATTGGCATGGGATGATCCAAGCCCCCCGCCCTCAATGCGTGCCCTGGCTCTCTCCTCTCTGTCAGGCAGGGACTGTGCTGCAGAAGCTGAAGGGCAAGCCTCTGAGCTTCCGCATGATCCGGTGGAAGTGGCATGACGGAGGGATGTACAAGCCGCTGCTGCCCTACCTGCAAGTGCTAAGGGAGAAGGTCCCCAGCTTCCAGCTCCAACAGGAGCACGCACACAAAGAGGAGAAGGAGGAGCGGTGTCTGCAAGGGGGCAGGTAGGGCCGGCTGGAACTGAGGAACACACTTCGGTAGGGGTGACGTGATCCCAGGTGCCCAGCATTGGGTTAGCCCTGACGTTGGGAAATGAAGCCAGGCCGGGATGGGGAAGGGAGTAGAGGTCTCTGTTACATATGTGGGGCTGGGCAGCGTTTCCACTGCAGCGTGTGCTCCAGAGCAGTCCTCAGCTGCCCAGTGCGTGTTGGATGCTGCTATTTTGCGCTGAAACGTATGCCCCATGCCCAGGGGTTGTGGAGATCCTTCAGGTTGGTACCAGTATTGTGACTCATCTAGAATCTCAGCCGTGAAGCAGCCAGTATCATTCCGCTCTGGGGGTGAGTGGGTTTAGTGCATGCTTTAAGTTGTGCCATAGCAAGACACCTTAGAGGAGCTCTGCATGGACTCCCTGTCCTAATTCTGTTTCTTCCTCCCCAGGCTTCTGTACAACCTGCGGTACCTGGGCCAGGCCAATGTAGGAAAGGTACCGTTGTGATTCTGATGGACTGGAGTGAGTGTGTGTGGGGCGGGGGGCGCGGTCTTGTTTCCACTGACTTTCATTTAACATCATTTTGTTTCCCCCCACCGCCTGCCCCAATCCGTTTTCAGTACGGTGGCAAAGAGGTGCTGGACGAAGGGATACTCCTGGTGTTAGAGCAGCACCTGTGCCCACGGGTGAGTTACTCGCTGTGACCTCGCAGGAAGGCTAGACTGGCAGCTGGCATCGCTCCAGGGCAGAGATGAGGTTGTTTGGGGTGCCGGTGCTGTTCTAGACTTCTCAGCTCTTTGGGTTTCTTTTTGGTTTAATCTTAACGCTGAATTTCTTCGGTTTCTAAGGGTTTGGGGGGTTATTTGTTTAATAAGCACAACTTCCCCGGCACTCTCACCCCTTCCTCTAGTCTGATTTCTTTGTTTGGGAATTTTCTTACTTTTTAATTTCCAAAAAATCCTCCCTGGGTCCTTAGCAGTGAGGGTGTGTGTGACAGGGCAGGGGTTCTCTGCTCCCTGGGACCTCCTGCCTGGGGCCTTCAGAGTAGAAGGATGGGGCATTGAAGAACAGGACAGGGGTTCTTCACTGCCTGGGAACTCCTCTGCCTCCCCGCTGACCCCCAACTCTTCATCTCTATGACAAGCCCAGGGTCTCCTCTTCAGATTCTCTTCACCCCTGTTCAACCAGGTTCCCCCCATCTCATTCCTCTATGGTAGCAAACCAGACCTGTCTAGTCTCTGGTGTTCAGATGCAAATTTTAAAGGCCCAGAGTGGTCATTCCACTATACAGGGTAATGCAACTGACTTGTCTAGCCTGTCTGTGGCTGTGGTCCATAAGGGTTAACCCCTGTTCACGAAATCGCTTATCCATGGGTTTTAAATCCCATTAAAGTCGCTAGAATTTAAGCATGTGCTGCTTCAGGGCTTTCCTGAATTGGGGCCTGAGATTGTGATTTAATTTTTCTCTGGAAAATGCCCTCTCAATTTAAAACTTCCCCATTCACAGGAACTAAAGAGCTTCAGACTTCTGTGAAGTTCAGTGGTTTTGAAATTTTCGTCCCTGCCAAGAACTGGTGGACTAAAAAAAGCATTAGGCACTGGAGAAACCTCTAAGCCACAGTGGCTTTTTGATTTGTAGCATAAACACTTCCTGCATTCTCCAGATTCTAGGGAAAACTCCTTCTCCTACCCTGCTGTAAGCATTTCAGATTGCAAACAAATGGGTCACTCTGATCAAAAGTTAGAGTGAAAACAGGGCTTGGAATGGAAGTGCAGACTCAGCCGTAACATTAATATAGTGAGGATTGGCTTTCCTCCTGCACGTGGCTTCTACAAGTGACGTGATTCCTGCCATAGCCTAGGAGAAAGTCTTCCACCTTCATGCATGAGTGGCGATGCTGGCATTAGCTACGAAGCTAAGTATGTTGTGGTGCGAGTGTACGCGCACACATGCACAGGAGAGCTCGGGGAAGAGCTAGTGCAGGGATGGCCGGCCTGTGGCTCCGGAGCCACATGGCTCTTCACAAGTTCACGTGCGGCTCCTGGTACAGGCACTGACTCCGGGGCTGGAGCTACAGGCGCCAACTTTCCAATGTGCCGGGGGGTGCTCACTGCTCCACCCCTGGCTCTGCCCCAGGCCCTGCCCCCACTCCACCCCTTCCTGCCCCTCCCCTGAGCCTGCACTGCCCTCGCTCCTCCCCCCTCCCCCCAGAGCCTCCTGCTTGCCACGAAACAGCTGATCAGGAGGCGTGGGGAGGGAGAGGGAGGGGCTGCCGGAGGTGCGGGGCGGGGGGAGCTGATGAGGGGCTGCTGCCGTATTACTGTGGCTCTTTGGCAATGTACATTGGTAAATTCTGGCTCCTCAGGCTCAGGGTGGCCACCCCTGAGCTAGTGTGTTGGGAGGGAGCGAGGGGAATACTACTTGCATTGCTTAGGTTGTCAAACCTAGTGAGAGAACCACATGGCTTGAGTATTCATAAGAGTCTGAAACGTAGTGTTTGGAGCTCGGCAAATCTGTGTCTATTGCACGAGTCAAAACAAAATGGGTTGGTGAGAATGTATTTCCTTTTCCTTACGCAACACAGAGCGCATGAGAGCCGTAGCTCTGTATTTTGAATACATGCATCACGCAGCCTACGTGCACATACAACAAGCATCTGGGATACCTCTATATTGTGCATGTATGGTGCACGTTATTGTAGTAGGAAGAGAGCCTGAGACCTAAGCCCTGGGTGAAATGGATTGAGTTGAAGAGGCTGGCTAGTACTGCTCACGATGACATAGTACCGAGTGCAAAGAACGCTCAGGGGAAAAAAGACATGTGCTCTACCCTTCAGAGTTATAATTTAAGAGCCCAGCTCTGCCACTCTCATGCCAGCTGAGTAGTACCGTACTCACTGAATAGGCATAATATACACCTCCAAGTTCACCAGCAAATCCTGGGAAGACAAGACTGGTAATTTCCGATCAGATTTAAGCTGACTAAACAAGTGGAACCCCTTTTCCTTTAACAAAATGTCGGGCCTTCTTTAGACCTCACAAAGAAGCAAAATAAAGGCACAGACCAGGCGTTGTTTTCCCTTTTCAGGACACTTTTAATATTCTTGTACTGGATCCATTCCTGCCTTTTGTGTATAAACTCCACAGGGAGGGATTTTTGTTGTTTGTCTGGCATACTGATCAGTTGTAAAGTGCGGTGTCCACCTTGTGGTGCTGTAGAAATGCTGAAGAGTAACTCTACGGTTAAGTTGGCTGAGCCGGCACAGAACAGACGGGTGTAGGTTTGGAGCCGGTGTGTGGGAGGATGTGGCTGGCAAAAGGAGAGGGACATAGTCTAAATGAGAATCAGCCCCAGCTGGGTTTACAATTACGCTTCAGTCATTCAAGCTTGGTGTTTGTGTACTATGAATACTGGCAGATTAATGTTGGCATTTAAGTTGACGGAGCTCGGATTGTGATGTTGTTACCACACCTCAGTAAGATAAATATAGGAAGGTCCTATCTCTGCCAGTGCTGTTCGCTCACTCTGGTTCCAGATTCAACCAGCTGGGCCGTATATTCAACAAACCACCGGTAGGGATTTAATATATAGAAGGATCTTTGCAACCAGAAGAACAGAAAACATTTAAAATAGGGAATCTGAGAATTTAAATCCTCAATCAGTTATCTACATTTCTGGGCCTGATTTACCATTGTCCTGAACCTTGCGTAGATGTTTGTGAAGTAGGTTGAAAACACTACCGTACTAGAATGGCCGTGATTGATGCCCGCTATGCACCGGTATAAAGGACTGCACAAGATGGAGGGCAACAGTGAATAAGGTCCTGTGAGCTCAGTAGGGGAGAACACAAACTGAGTATTGCATAACTCCTCCTCCGCACACAGCTCTGCCTGTCTTGACCTGAAATATTCTCTGCTGGTTCCCATCCTTTATTCCTCCTGAACTAAATTATGTGGCAATTTTGCGATCCTGCCAAATCATGACCAGAGGTTAGACGGAGATTATCACCGGGGTTATTTTCACTCATGACCACACTGAATTTGAACCAAAGTCTGAAGAGCTGAAAATTAAATTTGCTGCACCAACCAGCCGTTGTGATCTGTGGATTTTGCCACCAGCAGAAGGTTTCCTGAAAACCTGGGCTTCTGTATGATTTACATCACTCCTGGTTAAGCGCTCTCTTGCTATTATCTTTCTCTAAAATAAATCTTAAAAGTTGGTTTTGTTTATTTATTCAGGAAGTTTTATTTGACGTGAAAGAAACTGAAGTCTTCATACAAGAGAAAACCTCTTCCAAGGTGAGAAAGGGATGTCTTCAAGTTTAGTTGAAACAGTCTGGCATGTTAGAATATAGATATTCAGGCCTGCCTGTAAAGCCTATACTTTAAGAACTTACGTGTATTTTTATCACTTTGCTAGTTACAGGGGTTTAAAAACAAAGAATGAAAATCACAGTCCGCCTGTGTATGGGCCTTCTCTCACTAGGATAGTCTGAGGCCTTGTTCTTAGGCCAAGGCCTTTGGCTAAGCAGCAGAGACAGCCATAAGCTGGGAAGCGACCGGTCACACCCTCACATTCCAAACCAGTCACACTGAAATAAGGTGGTATTGGGCTGTTAGGAAGACGATCCCATCACCACCAGATAAAGAAACTGATCTTAAGATGGTTAAAGAAAACTTAGTTTGATAGCATCCTGTCTGGCAAGAACTCACTGATCAATGGTTGTGGTTGTGAAACCCTCATTTCTGTAGTTTTATCTTTTTGGCCTCCACTTTTCTATTGTTAATCTGTCTGGTTCTCTAATTGTTTCTGTCTGCTGTATAATTAATTTTGCTAGGTATAAGTTAATTAGGGTAGTGGGATATAATTGGTTAGAGAATTATGTTACAATATGTTACGATTGGTTAAATTTCAGTAAAATGATTGGTTAAGGTAAAGTAAGCTGAGAATATTAGTCTATAAACTGGGGTCAAACAGGAAGTGGGGGGAAGGGAAATTGGAATCATGCTTGCTAAAGGGGGGAACAGGGACCCAAGCAGGGCTCTGCGGCGTCAGAGCTGGGAAGGGGGCCACAGGGTAAACTCTCTACGGCGTCAGAGATGGGAACGTAACACTGGGGAACAGACTATCGGCATATAGAAATAAGCCCGACTGGTGTGAAGGGCTTTGGAATATGCTTGCTTGGAAACTAACCCTAATAAACATCGCATTGTCTGCACTTAGGACTTCTGGTCTTTTGCTGCTTGCTCTCAGCGTGACAAGAAGCAGGGAAGCGGGAGGGTGAAGTGAAAGCCCTCTAACATGGCACATTAGTGATGTTTAAATATCCCGATTTGTGTCCTCTCACTTTCATTAGCATGGTTCTGCTTTTGCATGTTTTTAGCTTGTAGAAAGTGCACTGAGCTTTGTGTGTACAGAGCAGTGTCAGAATGTGAAACTATTTTGTGTCTCTTATGCGTGGCAGCAGCAGCTCTGACTTCATTCTACATGGAAAAGAATTTCCCTTTGCAGCAATTTATTTAACGCCAGACTAATTCAGTGAACAAACGGCAGGCCCCAGGGATTGAACCCTGAACTGTCAGCTTTGTTGCTAACCAAATCTTTCTCTTGACTGTTACACCGTAGGTTCTGTTCCAGTACCCCTATCCGGAGATCTCCTGTGTGGGTCGCCGGCTGGACAGCAACCATCTTTTTGCCTTCTGTGTTGGGTAAGAGTTGAGTGTGGGCTAAACCTAGTCCGGTGTTTGGGATCATGAATTTATCAATTACATTTTCATGCATAGTCTTAAACCACTCTCAAGTAAGTTAGAGTTAGAAAACATGTATACTCTTTTGGAGAAAGTCAATAAAAGAAAATGGGGGCTACCAGCCCAGGGTGCAATAGATGTGTGCCATTGCTGTACTTGTACATGGACCACCAGCCTTGCTGTTTCTTAATTGGAAACCGGGACAGATGCACCGGCTGTTGAGATGAGGTCACTCTATGGTACTTCCTGTACCTGGACACCATTTTAAGCCCCTTTGTGAATTGCTGGACTTATTATTGTCTATTGAAAGGAATTTTCTTATTCAGGGTTTCACCAGGGACCCCCGAACACAGTACCTTTGACTGTCTTGTGTTTGAATCAAATTCTGAGAGAGAATGTGAAGAAATTATCAAGAGAATTGGTAAGCAAACATTTTACTGTTTTAGATGTAAATTAGAGTAAAAAAGATGGAAGTTCTTTGTGTTCTGCAACATGCAAGTACTGACTTCCACTTTCTGTGAGGTACTAGCACATGTAGGTAAAAAGAAATGTTTTAATGTGATCTTCTAAAGGTTGTGCTTAAATCCCACTGAAGCTGATAGATCCTGAACATGTCCGTAAGTTAAAGCTATGCATGTACTTTAGTGCTTTCCTGAAGCAAGGCCTGAGATCGTGAAGTAATTCTTCTCTGGAAAATGCCCTTTGTTTAACTGCCCCAATCACAAGATCTAATGAGCTGTACCCATGTGTGAAGTTTTTGGTGTTTTGGAAACTCTCCCTGTTGAGAACAGGTGGGCTAAAAAAGCATAAGGCATTGGGAAAGATGTAAACCATAAGTAACTGTTTACTTCCATTCTTTGTTGTGATGTCTAATTAGCACAGGAGTAGGTAAAATTAAATATTTTAATGTGATTTTTTTTAAAGAAAAATTCTAGTGATTCCTATAATACTGTACCTAATTTATTTACCACATACCTAACCAGTTTTAGGTAACAGCTGGTAGAAATACCAAAGTTTCAGTACCTGCTCTCAGTGAATGGAGTTGTATTGTTTCAGGGGGCTAATATTTAAAGATACTTTTCCAAATAGGACTGAATCAAGCTGTGGGACATTCCATTGCTTGTAAGCCTTGGATTTTATTTACCCAGGTATCTAAGGGTAGGTCTATGCAGCAAAAAAACACAACAAAAAATGTAGCAGTGAGTCTGAGCCCAGGTCAACTGATTTGGGCTTGCAGCATGGGGCTAAAAATAGCAGCGTAGATATTTGGGCTGGAACCCTGGGCTCTGAAACCAGGCAAGAATCTGAGAGCCTGGGCTCCAGCCTGAACCTGAATGTTTACACTAGTTTTAGCTGTGGTGTGAGCTCAAGTCAGTTGACCAGGGCTCTGAGACGCACTGCTGCAGGTCTTTTTTTTTTTTTTTTTTTTGCTGTGTAAACACCCCCAAAAGGTACCTATTGGGCAACACCCCTGTGAGGTAGGGCAATGCATTTATTGCCATTTTACAGGAGGGGAACTGAAGCACAGGCTAAGCAACTTGCCCATGGTCACAGGGAAAGTCTGTGCTAGAGCAGGGATTGAACCTCAATCTCCCAAGTCCTAGTGCCCTAACCACTGGACCATCCTTCATAATAAAAATAAATGTCAAGATGGTGATACCCAGTTTGCTTAACCTTCTGCCCTTCTGCATTTAAGATGTTTTCAAGTGATTTACATCATAATTCAATGCCCTTGTTAGAATCTTGTATTATTACCCTGTAGTATTTGGTCACTTATCTTAGTGCTGTTCAGAGTATCCACAATTTGGGGGGAAATAATGTTCTACATGAAGGTATTAATACTGACATTTTTGTCCCAAATAAATCATTCTGCAAAGAGGAAAAGGGTGCTGGTGCCACCCTTAAAACTTAAGAGTTTTCAGAAGAGTAACTGGTAATAAGTACTTGTTCCCTCAGCTGCTGGATTTAAACACACTGAATGGTTTGTCTGATGAGAAGGTGGAGTGATGGCTCTAACTCAGAGCATTCTCGGGGCACTCCAGTGACCCACATTTGGAGCCCTGGTGACAATTCCATCCTATTTTCAGACGTTAAGACCTTGACAACGGATTAAGAGGCTGTCTTCATCTGTAACGAACTGAATTTAGGATTTTATTTTTAAACTGTCAGAATTTTGGAAGGAAGCATTTCAAATGCATTCTGTTCTAAGCTATCAGTCTGAAGGCCAAGGCTAACTTACTGCCCAGTCTCAACATCATAAACTGTTCTTTCTTTACAAAATTCCCCATGGAGAATTTCACTTGTGGAATAAAACAAGATGGGAATAACAGCTGTTCCCAGTGTCAGTTTTTCCATGTTTGACTTACTAGTAGCGTGGATGCAAGTATTCTAGAACAGCCAAGGAAAAAGAGAATGACCTCCCTCCCCACAGCAAGTTGAAAAAGACAGCAATTTCAGTGCTGCTCTTAACACCTTTTCTGTATCTTTAATTAGTCAAATTAAGTTATAGCTGCTACCACTGAAGTGTTCACAGATGTATTACATGTTTTAGAATTTCAACTAAGTTCACCCCTCCACCTGTGTGTTCCAGGAGGAGGGGGAGTTTTATTAGTAATGCTTTTCTTGCTTCTATTTTCTGAGGGAAAGTTGAAAGCAGGGAAGAAGTTAAGAGTAATTATTCCAGGCAGGGGAAAAAAAATTGAAAGTGAAACAAAAGATGTTGAAATAGAGAAATTTTATTCCTTCTAGAACTTGCTCACAACCTGTAACTTGAGTTAAATAGTTAGAGAAAAAGTCTAACCTTTTCAAAAGCACCTAAAATTTGTCAAGTTAGAAGGCTCCTAAATTAAAACACCTCAGTGTTCAACTGAGATCTCCCATGCTTGCTCCTAAACTTAGAACTCCAAGGAAAATACATACTTAAAACTGAAGTGACTTCATAATGTAGTTAGTTAAGACTATTCTTTTCTAAACCATTAATAAATACTTTAATGGCCCTAGGTTAGTCATTAAGACAACCCATTAGAGCCCTAACTCTTTTTGCAGCCTGTTTGATGTGCTTTGGTTTTAAGGAACAGAGATTAGTGTATACCAATGCACCTTGAAGGTGGATAGCTTAAGGCCTTCTTCCCTCTCCAAAATAAATAAATCTTTGCTACTGTGATTTAAGGAGTGGGACCAGCCAAGCTCTGCCTTCCAGCCTAGACAAGACCACTTCCTAATTTAAAACATGACCTTCACAAAAGCAGCCAGAGGACAAAAGCTCAAGTTTTCCCTGGTTCAGGTCACTTGTAAGGACTAACCACACCGAACTAGTGCAAGAATATTCTCAAGTATTACACTACCTCTCCCCCGGGCAAAGATTATTAACTCACTCCCTTCAAACATTTTATCTAGCTTGTTGTTTAACTCCATGGACATCAATGACAGGACACCTCACATGTGAATGTAAAACATTTAATTTAAAAATGTTGACACTACAATATATAAAATAGCTATTATAAATGCACATAGTGTATTCTATAGCTGCCAGGTTTACGTTTTTAGGAAACTGTAAGTTACACTGTGGTTAAGACTTGTAGTTTCACCCTCTGAAAGTCCACATTCTATCACAGTGATGTATGGTCAGACTTAACAGCCCCAATTGTTAAACACTTGGATCAAGTCATAACCAGTTTTATTGCAAAAGGACCCTGTACACATTTATATCAATTCTAGTACCTTACAATTTTAGCTACCCAACAAGTCATTAACATACAGAAACATGCATGAGAAGCAAGAAAGATCACCCATCCCTTCTGCATATTAGCAACTTGTCACTCTTGAGCAACAAGGCTCACATCACTGAGGTTTATGTGAACAGTCACTTTTAGCATTCATCCTGAGTGAAAGATGGAATGACTTAAGTACAAATGCAACATATTATAAACAATTTCTTACAAAAAAGTCACAAATTAAAACCAAAGTATTTTACAGAATTTACTACAAAACACCATAAAAACTGCTTTCTCTTAAGCTCTCTCTCCCCGTATCCTGCGAGCCAGCTGGATGTCTTTGGGCATGATGGTGACTCTCTTGGCATGGATGGCACATAGATTTGTGTCTTCAAACAAACCCACCAGATATGCTTCACTAGCCTCCTGTTTTAAAAAAAGGCAAGAGAAGAGAGTGTTAGAAACCTTCCGAAAGCAACACATGCTCCCCCAGCTTCCTAAGTTACCATAAGCAGCAGCGAGGTCACTAGTAGTACAATACCTGCAGTGCACCAATGGCTGCACTCTGGAACCTCAAGTCTGTTTTGAAGTCTTGAGCAATTTCCCTTACCAACCTCTGGAAGGGAAGCTTACGGATCAACAGCTCTGTTGACTTCTGATAACGACGAATCTCACGAAGGGCCACAGTACCGGGCCTAGAAGGAACAATAAGAGACTTCAGTCCACGAGGATATCACAACGCGTTGTTCCAGCTCCAAGTCTAGAGTTGCAGGATATTCTCAGGCACCGCCTCAGCAAGGTTCTTTTCCTTACCTGTAGCGATGAGGTTTCTTGACGCCACCAGTAGAGGGAGCGCTTTTCCTAGCCGCTTTAGTGGCCAGCTGTTTACGTGGAGCTTTGCCACCAGTGGACTTACGGGCAGTCTGCTTTGTACGGGCCATTTTCCCTCACTTACCTAGAAGAGAAACAGGCACGTGTGACACAAGGAAGCGCCTACCCCACCATTAAACCTTCTCCTTTCCTCACGAGAACTCCCCCCCGATCTGTGCTCCCCAGCATGGGGACAGCAGGCCTCGCCATCGGCAAAACCGCCCCCGTCTTCCTCCCCACGCAGAGGCGTGGGCACAGCGCTGCCAGCCCCAGGCAGCAGATGTCCGTGGGCTGCCTCCCCTCCCCCGCGCGGCAGGCAGGCCGCCAGCGGCCTCCCCTGGGAGCAGGAGGAGGAGTCACGGCTCCCCCGCCCCCGCTTCTCGGAGGGAAGAGTGAGTCACGGCCGCCTCCCTCAGCCTGCGGCCGGCCGGCGAGTCCCAAGCGGCGGCCGCCGCCGCGCAGCACGGGAAGGCCACCTCCGGCAGGCCCGCTCCACGCAGACAAGGGATCGCGCCGCTTCCTCCGGGACAAAGCCGGCCAGACACGGTCCTGAGGCCTGGCGCGAGTCTCATCCGACGCCCCCAGGAGCTGCGCTCAGCAGTGCCGGTCGGCCCATCGTGTTGTCCCCACGGGAGCCGATCGCTGCCCGGCGCGGAACAGCCACTCACCGCCTGTCCGAGGATCCGCCGGCTGCTGCTGCTGCTGCTGCTGCTGCTATAATCCGCTCCGCGCACGGAACCCAACCCAGCCAACAATCCCCCTCACTGTGCTCTCCCGCTCCGAGGGCCGGCTTTTTATAGAGGGGGCGGCAGGCGGCGTGATGACCTCATAATACCTGGAAACGGCGCACCTCCCCATTGGCCGGGGCTTCCGCCGGCGCCGTGCCGTCACAGGACACAAAGGCGGTCCTCCGTTTTCTCAGTGCTGATTGGATGCAAGCTTGGCTGCTGATTGGTTGTTAAAATAGCACGCCGATTGGCTACTGGGAGGCAGGAATGAGCCAATCAGAACTATCTCCAGGTTTCTTGTTCTGATTGGACAAAATGGAACATGCTTTGGATCCTACCCTTTGTTGTAAAGCTCCACAATGGAAAGGCAATAGGAAGGCAATGTGTATGAATGTCCTAAGCGCAGCTGGGAGGACAGCTGGAGGACAGGGAGCTCAATAGAAGCATGCTGGAGGCTTTATTAATGTCTGTGTATCAGCTCCTAAAGTCCCTCATAAAAATGTATGTTAACAAAAATGCAGTTAATCATCCCTTTTAAATAATAACCATTATTAATAGTGAATTAACTTCATTTTCTAAAGCATTGTTCAGGCACAAAACACTAATTAGTAAACTTTATTTTCTATAATGTCTTTCATACTCTACGTACCAACACTTGAAATCTATGACAAATTCAGGGATGTTTGTGGATTAAAACCTTTTAATTCCACTGAAATACACTGAATTTGTTTTTTTAAAGATGAAGCAGGGAATATTATAAATACTTGGCTAAGGATAAGGATGGTCCTTTCTAAATGCGGACAGTCTGGGTGGGTAAATTCATTAAAAAATAAAGCAGAACAATCAGTAATGTAATAAATTTGATCTTTACAACACATTTCATATACCAAGGCTTTGATCTTGTATACATCATGCGTAAAGTTAAAGCATTGGGCTTCATGGAGTTCACTGCAGGATCAGGGCCTTGTGTGCTAGTGATTTTCATACACAACACACTAATGTCATTAAGATTATTTTCTGTCTCTCCTACACAAACCTATTCATAACATTTATTTTATACAACAGATACATAGCTATACATACTGAAAAATAAAGTTAAATAAGAAATACGTAATATCTGTGTATTTATATATCTCCACGACATGGATCCCCCTTGTATCTAAAACCATACGAATAAAATAAACCTGATTTATAGTTATATAATAACTATAATAATAATAATACAGTGATATAAAGGAAGAAACTTAGGCCCCAATTCTAGAAATACATGTGGACTTAACTTTGAGCACATGAGCAGTCCCACTCAAGTCAATAGGTGCAATCCAGAGCCCTGCAGATCCTGCTGGTCCCAAAGGACCCGCTACCATAATAATGGGAATGGGTAAAATGCACTTTATTGAGGGCAGGATTGAGTGGGCAAAAAAACCCAACAGACTGTGGTAATTTGCAGGAAAACACTAAAACTTTTAATACTTAAATGTAAGTGAGGGACTGAGATTTGATGTCTATTATAACAGAGATTAAAGTATTTTTACATGGTTTAAGCAAGATTTGTTTTATTCTTTTAGTGGTAAAAATTGTCTGAATTCCGTATATATATAGAATATACTAACTGACTATTTATTTTATTTTAGTAACTTGGGGGAATCTGTCTCTCTTGTGGGATCTAAGGATTTTGTGGGTGGGAGCAGGATAAAAACACAAGAAAAAATGTGGGAGCGGGTGGAAGTGGGTATTGCAGGGCAGGGCAGGACGTGAGCAGAATTTAAAAAATAGTCCTGCACAGGGCTCTAGTGCAATCTTGACCCTACTGGAGTCAATAGGAGTTTGATCACTGACTTCAGTTGGACCAGGAGTTTACCTGTGAAACTGTTCATATGCTTAAAATTAAGCTTATTTATAAGTATTTGCAAGATTGAGGCCCTAGCACTTACAACTCACTCATCCTCAACTTCTTACTGACGCAAAACTCCTAGTGCCGTCATATAGCACTATCTTCAACATCAGCATGTATACAAACATTAACAAAGGTATCAATATAACATTTTTACAAAATTGGATAGGAAGAAAAAAAAACAAAATATGAATATATCAAAACTGGGAAAACTTCTGTAAAGTTCACAGAAAATAAATCATTAATATGTAAGTCTTCACCAGCACCACATTTCAAAAATTTCAGTTTTCTTTTTTCAGCAGCATTAACATCCCATCATATAGCCTATGAAAATGGTTACGCTTTTCACCAGTTGCATGTCTGTATATTTCAAGATGCCACATATTTTCCACATTCTCTTAAAGGAAGCCATAGCTGAGTGAGCCATCTTTAGTCTTCTTCAGATTTCTTTGGAACAGCCTCCTTGGTTGAATATATATGATACCAAAGAATTCAATAATCTACTGCTTCTACAGCTGATCTGTTAATTGTGATGTTTGCTTGCATCCTGTTGTTGTTTGTTGTGTCAACGTATGTGCAGTTTGTTTTTGTTACATTCAGGAATAGTCCATATTCCTCACAAAACTGTTTTTACAGACTTCAGCATTTGTTGCATTGCATTGATGGTTGTAGCAAAGAGAGTTGTGTCATCAGCATATGTGAGTTTGGTTAAGAGGTGACCTCCAATGGAAATCCCAGCTCCATCCACTTTATAAAAATCTTCAAGACTTGTCTCATAATAAATTCTGCACATACGTTAAAGAGGGCTGGGGACAAAATACACCCCTGTCTCTCACCCTACTCAGGAGAAAACCGCTTACTGCTGTTCACACCATGGTCTGCTGTTGGTGGTAGAGACTTGCACTGAGTTTAGTCAGATTGGAATCTGCATGCTTGCTAATATCGTCCAAAGGCGGTCATGTCAGATAGCATCAAACACTTTTGATAGTCAATGAATCATATGATTGGTGGGTGACTGTATTCTCTACATTTTTCAGTGATGTGATGGATATTTGCAATTTGGTCAGGTGTGTCTCAGCACTCTCTGAAGCCAGCTTGTGGTGGTAGTTCTGCTGCTATACTTCTTTTCACGCAATTCTGGATTATGTAGAACAGAACTTTGCTTGTGTGCACTATCAGGGAGATGAGATGATAGTTACTACCCTCTGTTATTTTTCCCTTTTCTGGCAAGGTCAGAAAAATTCTCTTCATCCAGTTGTCCAGCCAATTTCTAGTCATCCATATATCATCACAAATTTACCACATAAAATCAGTATTGCTTTCGCCAGTTGCTTTTGCCAGTTCTTTGGGAACGTTATCTACCACTCCTCTGGTCCTTTCCCAGGCTTTAATTTCATAATAGCACGCACCCGTGTTTTCTCACAGGATTAGTGGCTCAACAGACACCAGCATGACACAAACTTATATACTTTGGTCACGTTAGGCATAGAGATGGAAATAAACTTGAGAAAGTTATTATGAAAGGGATGGGGAGGACCATCGTAGTCAGGGACAACCAGTGAAGAGATGGATGGATGGTGTGCAGCAGATCACTGGAAGGTCAGCTGTTGAGTACTCGAAGTTAACAATGGATCATGAAGGCTTCTGAAAATTCTGCTATGATATCACCGATATTCAGACATAAATAAATTTAGTTATGTACTTACTTTGTAGTAAGTAAGATTGTGTCTGTTTAGAAATGTAACCACCTCAAAGATTATATTTTACTAAATGAAACCATTTCATTACATTTTTAACAACGGATAGGCTAAATCATGCAATCCTTACTTCAATGGGAATTTGAATAGGATAAACAGGATCAGGCCCAAAATGCCTGACAGGGACTATGATATTGTTTTCACATGTACTGTACATAGGGCATAAACTGAACACCTAAAATTGCCTGCTCTATATTGATTCCTGATCACATCTGTATGTCCTGAAAACTGAAATAAAGAATTACATATTCAAATAGATATTGCACCAGGTTTAGCACCCTCCCAATTCACAGATTAAAAACAGAAGTGAGGGTGAAAGGCAGAACCAGTACTGCACAGAAGTTCAGAAAGAGCTCTTTCTAAACATCTAACAAAGCCCCACCACTTCATTACCATCATCCCCATACACTACAGAAGAAGTAAATAAGCCCCTTATGGTCACACAAAGTGGAAAAGCTGCTGGCAGGGATGGCATTTATCCCAAATTCCTCAGGGGACGATCATTG
Source organism: Chelonia mydas (assembly GCF_015237465.2). Taxonomy (NCBI): domain Eukaryota; kingdom Metazoa; phylum Chordata; order Testudines; family Cheloniidae; genus Chelonia; species Chelonia mydas. Next base: position 15,515,834 of record NC_051254.2, read on the forward strand.
TTGGCAGACCAATTCAAGATTATAAATTAATGGAGAGGTGTGACAGAGTGCTGAGGCTTCACAGATGAGTCAGTACTCTGATCACTGTAGCCTCAATTAATTTCCCCAGTAACAGCTGATTGAGGAAAAAGGGAGGAATGAGCTAATCAGTTGGGGAGGAAGGGTGAGTTAAAGAATTAATTGATCCATCAGATGACAATATTGATAAAAGCCAGGAAAGACTTGTTATGGGGGAGGACAGGGCTCGCTGTGCCCAGATTGAAGGTGATCCAAAGGAAAAGAGATATCTTGTCTTTCCAGGGCCCTGATGAAGGTCCCATAGGGATTAGGATTGTTGTGTTGCACTATATAAGTGTTAGTGGAGGGGACTTGAATAAATTATACAGAGTGGGCACTAAAAGATGAGTCTCTGAGCAGTTCTTAGGTCAGCCAAGGATGGGAAGAGGGCAGACAGGCACCCCATCACAAGAGGGTATTACTGGCCCATCTCTCCCCTATCTTTGAGACCATTCTGCGAAAGGAACAGGCCAGCTTCAGACCTGGACAAAGTTGCTGCGAGCAGGTTTTCACCATTACTAATTACATTGAGGCTGGTTTTCAGTGGAATCTAAAAACTGGAACAGCATTGACAGGTTTATCTGCTGCATACAGTGCAATATGGAGATATAGGCTGTTACTCAAGGCATGAAGCGTCATCAAATGCCATAGCATTATGTGACTCCTGGCCACAATGTTGAGCAACTGTAGATACTATGTTCTCTTGAATGGGCAGATCAGCAAAGCACACACCCTTAATTATGGTCTGTCTCAATGATCCATGTTGACTCCTTCACTATTCAATGTCTACATTAGTGACTTATGCTGAGAACAACACTCTTGTGGTACCATACAAAGACCTCATCACCATTGGTGACCTCCTCAATGCCAGCCTCAGGTTAATGGCAGAATACTTTCAATACTGAAAGCTCTGTCATAATTCCTCCAAAACCTTGGTAATAGTCTTTCACCTAAACAATAAAGCTGCCAAGGAATGACTTAATGTCACCCTTCACAGTGAATGAGTCCAAAACTAGCTCCATCCAATGTACTTGGGTGTAAATTTGGACAGAAGCTTGAATTTTAAATTTCATCTGGTAAAGACATGCAAAAAGGTAAAAGGAAGAACTAGCCATGTCCAAAAACCAACATGGGGTGCTGATGCACACACCTTTCAAACAGCAATGGTAGCACTGATGTACTTGAATGCTGAATAGTGTGCACCAGGCAGGGTGGGCAGCTTATGTACCAAATCTCTGGATATGCAAGCTTAATATCACAATAAAAGTTATAACTGGAACATTAAAATCAACACCCATTCAACGGTTGTCTACTCTGGCACATGTACCCCCACCCAAAATCCTGGAGAGAGACACATACAGCTTGTGAGTACAATTGAATTCATGAAGACCTCCAGAACCTCTTGTAGACATGCCTGAAATCTCACAAGCCTTTTTATGATTTGCCTAAAGCTCTTAAAGCATCCTCATTCAATCCTGAGGCACACTGGGAAGAATTCTGGGATAATGGTAATATCCAAAACCCGACTGACAACCAGACAAAAGAACATCCAGGCTTCAACCTACCTCAGAAACAATGGTCCACGTTGCACCATTTCAGAACATCACATGGCAGATGCCATCATCTCTTACACCTCTGGAAGATGAGAGACAACATAGTGTGACCGTGGACATAAGTTGCAAACTATTGATCACATTGTAAATCAGTATCTGCTTCAATCATTTGTTGGTGGCAACTCATAATTACACCAAGCCACTTCCAAAGCTACCCCACCAGCCCACTAATTTAGATTTGGTTAGCTGAACATTGCTAATCACCTCTCTTGCCATATGCAATAAGAAGTTCTGCACAGATGTGGGTTATACACTAACTCAGACTTGTACTAGTATGATGTGACAGGATCCATCACATGCTGCAGGATAGGGACTGCTGTGGTTTACATATATGCATCCTCTCCACCTAATGTCTTCATCCTCTGTTTAATTTTCCTGTTCTTTGGGGTTTGCACATAAAAAAGTTACTTTTTATGAAAGCAAAATAATTAGATATAAATAAAACTATTTTGCATTCATTTATATAATGGTGGTCTTTTTGTGCTTTCAACAGAGAAGGGATCTTAGTAGCTGAAACTTTGGAACAGGGACCTACTTATACTCCATTCCATCCAAAGCCAAGACTCATGGGCTGCAAGGAGGAGCCCATTTTAATTTGACTCATTGGGTGCTTAGAGACAATGAACATGCTAGCCTTCCAGAAACTCTAGAAGTTCAAACACTCTGTGATGACAACTGAAAAAATCCTTTGCATGTTTTTTTACTGGATGGTACACTATTAACACTGCAGATAAATCCGTGGTTAGTGTTTATTAACAAGAGTTATGTCCTGATTCTAGACTTTTTTTCTGTAATTCTATAATGATGATTGCCCAAGCCTCTAATTATAGAAATACTTTTATAGCTTTTTGTTCTGGTTTAGGACTCAAGAGGAGCTATCCAGCAGTTACAGAAAATGAAACTAAAACTAAAACAAGCTGTGACAGGAAGGCGCATATGCAAAATTCCAAAGATACACGGATCTACTCAGACACATACAGATAATAAAATACAAAGTGCAGACAAAACAAACTTACCAGGTAAAACCTAACTTTTCTGTGTTGCCTTTCATTCAGAGTGTATGTTGGGTTTTCCTAACTGGAGCAAGGAAGAGAACTAGCAGAGGAAACCAGGGTAGTGCCAGGACTAATTGGTCTAGAAAAAGTCAGTCTGTTTGGCTTAAACCAGTGATTTTCAAATGAGGGTGTGTGGAACCACTCCTGGTGGTCCACAGAGCTGGCTGTTCACATGGTGCTGATAATTCCTTGCGTGCAGCTGTAAGTTCCTTTAAAACACGGGTACAAACAGATTAAACATTGACATAATATTACTTTATAAACAAATGTTGTAGCTACTACAGGGATTCTGTGCAATCACAAATGGGAGGGTAGATTGGCTATCCAATAGCACTATGAAAAGTTTAGCTCCCCTGGGTTAAACAGTGCCACAACATGTTAGTCTTCAATGGAGGTGAGTGTGTGTGTGTATATATATAAAACTTTTTATGATTTGAGTATTATTTGATAATCCAACATTTCTCCTTCTACAGGCTAATCACTTACTGTGATTTATTTGTTTATATATTTTGCCTTGTCTACATACAAAATTTGTAACTATACTGATATAGTTAAAGTAGTACAACTCCTACAAGTGTGGACACAGTTATACTGTATAAGATACTTATACATTTGATCTTATTCCTGTAAATGTAGGATAATGAGCTCTTAAACTGTATCAGCATAACTGTGTCCACACTAGGCATTGTAGCAGTGTAACTATTTAGGTAAAAAAAAAAATCACACCCCTAAGGTCAAGTTTACATTCAAAAGTTAAGTCAACCCAACTGCGTCACTCAGGGGTGTGAAAAATCTGCACCCCAACGACCTAGTTAAATCAAGCTAACCACTGGTGTAGACAGTGTTAGGTCGACAAGAGAATTATTGACTGTTGGGGAGGTGGATTAACTACTGCAAGGGGAATACCCCTACCCTCTCTGAAGTGAGTGACTATGCTGAAGTGCAGCTGTACTGCAGTAGCATTTTAAGTGTAGACATTACCTAACCAAAATAGTTATACGGATACAAAAACTGTGTAGACCAGGCCTAAGAGTTTAATATTAACATTGTTTAATCTGTGCGTAGTGGCCAAGTTAAAATGAAAGGTGTTCCTCCCATAAATCCTTGTGCTCTTTCCCTCTCTTCCCCAACTCTAAATAGCCCAGTGGGTTTAATAATTATGTGTTGAGCCTGAGATATCAAAATTCTGTGTACAAAGGCTTACATCATCTCCCCATGGAAGAAGATAATTTACACGCAAAACTCTGCAAAGTTCCTGAGGAAATGTTCCTTTCGGGAGAGGTTTTTTCTCCCTTGGAAGGCATGAAAGGTGTGTACAATAACCCAACATTGATACAGAATCTGGGGTTAGCTATAAAGAGGCAGCTTCTCCATACAACTCTCTCCATCCTTCTCAAATGGAGTGTGCTGTTATTTATTCATTGCCTATTTTTGGACCTTTTCTGCCTTGTGGGGTAAGGTAAGCAGTACAGAGAAGGGAAATGTAGAAATTAACACTACAGAATCCAGCAGAATGTCATGCAGAAGCTGAATGTCTGTCTTTTGTTTGTAAGTAGGGGAGGGAGAGAAAATGAAGCTGTATACAGAAAATACCCCCCTAATCCTCTGCAAACCAACTCATCCATGACCTTCACAAAAGCCGTGTGTACCAAAACATACACTATTCACAAAGGTCTTTCTCTCAATTTACTGTAGGAAAAAAAGTCAACTGTTGTCAGGACAATACTTAAGGACCATGTTTGTTACAAAGTCTACTGTTTAAAAAATCAGTAGATTACAAGGTATTACAGCAATGGCATGTCTCCCCACATCCTATTTTATCATAACTTGGAATAATTATATTTTTATTTTTTTATAACTTAGATGGATAACGTCTATTTTAAAGCTTTTTTTTTCAATTTAGAGCTATCTAAATTTTCACCGTTGTGGGAAATCATGGGGTTAATTAAAAAAAGTTGTAAACATCACATGTGAAAATATACACTGTAAAGAGCCTTGAATCAAACTCTGATAAGTTCTCAAGCAGCATTTTCTTACTTTGCCTATGTATACATTCTTATTATTGAAAATATTTTTTTCACTGGTTTGTGTAGGTGGGTGTGCACAGTGAACTCTACATTTACCAATGACCTTTCTAACCACAACCCTCCCTTATCTGGGCTGTGGTTACAGGTCTGAATCTCTAGTGTATGCACCCCACTTAATCTCCAGTACTTCCATGTCCCCAGTGAACTACCAGCTCTTTCCCCTGCCTCCAGGAGGTGCAGAGCTAGGCTTCCCAGGGGCAGCAGAACTACAACTTCCATCAAGCCCCTCGCTGAAGGAAGTCCAGGGCAATGTCCGCACAGTGCCCCTGGGAGTTGTAGTTCTACAGGCCGGAAGCCCCGCCAAGCTGTGTCCCGGGTTGGTGGAGTTTGCGCGAGCGCCCGGCCTACAAATCCCATCATGCTTTGCGCACCGGGGCGGTAATGGCGGCGGCGGCGCCTGCGCATTGCGGTCTCCGTGCGGACCGCGCAGAGTGAATAATAAAGTCTCCTCGGCGGTAGCGGCGGCGGAGGGAACGGAAGGCAGGAGCATGTCGAAGGGCCCGGTGGCGAGCGGCCCCCCTGCGGCCGGGCCAGCGGCCCCCGCCAGCGCGCTGCAGGCGCAGCCCGAGAAACCGCAGCACTACACGTACGTAGCGAGAACACCCGCCGCCGCCGCCCTCCGCCCGGCGCCCGCCCGCGCGCCACACACGCCTGACGTCAGCGGGCAGCGTGCGGCACGCGCGCACGGAGACCAACAGCCCGCCCGGCACCGGCTGGAACCGGCCGTGGCCGGCGCGGGCCGGTGGGATCCCGCCTTAGGGGAGGGGGCGGGGCAGGGCAGGGATTGAAGTGACTCACCTTACCCCCACGCGCATACTCCCACACGCACTGACCATGATGCACTGGGGCCTCCCCTCTCTTCCCCCCCCCAGCCTTGCCCCCGGGGTTCTCGGGGTCTCCTTTGTACCCCCTTTATCAGGTTGTTTTTCCCCCCAGTGAGGCTGCCTGGGTCCTTTCCACATGGTGGGGCTGTTGTTGCAGAGTGTGTCACCCCCAGCAGAAGGGTGGGTCACCCCCATTTTGAGTCTGTTTCCCTCCCCCACCCCCTAGCTTCTCTTGGCTGGGTGCATCTGCTCTAATTGGAATACATTGCTCTTCCCCCCACCTCAGGAGGGTGTGTTGGCCCTAAGGCCTGAGCACATCAGTCCTTCGCCCCCATCCTTGGTGTGGGTGACTGTTGTGTTGAGCATGTCCGTCCATGTGTTGTGCCTCCCCTGCTTCACAAACACATTCATGACAAATAATGCTTGGACAGGTCACATGCCCAGCAACTAGGGACAGGCCCCCATGGCAGGTCATATATTCACATATGGACCTGTGAAGGAGACATCACTAGGGGTTTTCTCACACGCCCATAAGGAAAACATTTAGAAGGTCTAGGTTCCCACCCCCATCAGAGAACTGTCATTACACCTTTCTATGGAAATACCAGAAGGCCATGTTGCACACACATACCCCTGAGGGAAACCTTACTAGAGCACGTCACGTGCGGAATTCCTCACTAGAACGTATCTCGCCCGCATGCCCCGAAGGAACTATCACTTGAATGTTTTGCACGTGCACATGTGGGAAAGATCACTGGTGTGTCACAGCCCCATCCATATGTGGCAAATGTTACACAAGTGTCTCCTTCTCTTCAAGGAGCTATGGCAGAGTATGTTACTCTTCCTCCTTCCCCCCATGCTCCCATTACACTGAAGCATGACTCCTCCATGAAAGAAATATTGCTAGTGTGTAGCATCCCTCACTAGAGTGTGTTTCTCCGTGTGGGAATTCTTGCTGGAGCATGTTTCCCCAAGAATACAAAAATATCGTTAGTGTGCTGTTCAGTGCTCCTGGCCAGTGGTGTTCCCTTGGCGGCTGAAGTATACAGGTTGGAAGCGGTGGCAATAAAGTTCATTTTTCTTTTTTAAATAGGAAGAAGATGGAAGGGTTAAGTGGCGGGAGCATCATGGTGAGGGGAGGGTTGGTGATGGGGGCAGTGAGGGTAGAAATAACTGGCAGTTCTTGGACCTCCTCTAAAAATATTAGACTGGAACTGTGCCCTGTGAAGAAAATATCCCTGAATTGTGTCACCCTTCTCCTTAGGGTGCATCGGCTTCTAGAAGGAAAAATCATGAGAACAAATTACCCATATCACTAGTGTGTGTAATGGTGGACTTTTTCTTGCTAGAAAATAATAGTTTGCATTTCTGTAGCTCCTTTTATTCACTGAACCTAATGTGTTTTACAAGCACTGTATCACACAACACTCACGCCTGTTACACGGGAGTAAATTTAGGTATACCAGGGTTAAGTAATCTGCCTGCAAGAAATCACAAAGTCAATCTGTAACAGATCTGGGAATAGAATTTAGGAGTCCTAACTCACAGTCACCTCCAATAACCACTAATCTCAATTTCCCAACTGTAGTCTTCAGGGCACTTGCTGGGTGATTTACAGAGAGCTGCTTGGCCATATTGTGCTGGCTCTCCATATTACCAGCCACTTCAACAGATGTAGATCTTAGAATCTTTTGAATATACTGCAAATAAAGAGAATCTAGCTTAGCTCTCTCTGTTAGGACCACAGCTACAAAGGTGGAGGAGAGGAAACAGGAGCTGTTCTTGGGGACTGAAGGTCACCAGTGGGAGTGAAACTATCAGTCATGAGTGGGAGGGGAATGTCCGCATGAAAAAGAAATTAGGTAGCTAGATGGTTATGTCTGATATAGCATGGGGAGAAGCAGACCACATGGTTCTTAAGCATACCCACAAAAGTAGGGGAAAAGGGAACAAGTCAGCAAGAAATCACATGCAGTGGAAGAGAAACCAGGCAACAGGAAAATTGGAGGGGAGAGGAGAAGGGGACCAAGTGGTAGAGAAGAATGGGGAAGGGGAATGGAAACAACAAAATAGAGAAAAATTTGTGTGATTAACTTTTTTCAAAGAGGACAAAAACACTTGCATGAAAGGCAGCTAAAAATATTTCTATATATCCATGAAAGCAATTGCTGTAGTTACCACAGGAATGTTGAGGTGACCTGCATGCTTGCAGGATGAGAAGGGAAGTGTGTGTGAAACTACCTCTTAAGATGTGATTCGTACTATAAGAAGCTTGAAAATTTATAAACTAGAGCACATCACGTCATAAACTCTTTTTATAATATATGGGAACCTATTTTGATTGCTCTTTGTTATGTGAACATGCTATAACATTTAAATCTCTCATTGCACTTTTTTTGTTCTTTTTGGTTTTGTTTCAGTAAAAGGACGTTATGGTCACAAATTGTAAATTCAAATAGAATTAATTATCCACATCCTGTGCTGTCCTCTGGGAATGGGGGCGATACAGGAAATCTCTGTCTTAAAGAATTTTGGTTGTGTTTATTAGGAAATGTTCCGATTTCCTTATTGGTATTTTCTCAAATGTTGGCAATATTGATATGTAATCTAATTTACTTTGAACTGTGGTTCCATATCTGGAATGGAGCTCCTCTTTATTTGCTCTAGAACAACAGCAAAAGGAAACATGAAACAACAATTGTTGCTAATACACACCTTTTGCTCTGCTCCTTTTGTTAGTTGACCAAGAGCCTTATAAAATCTTAGCTTTGACATTAGTGGCAATTGTAACATGTAGCTGGAAGTGAAGTACATTAGTATATTGTTACATGTGCCAACGTTCCCTATTTGAGTGAGAGATCTCATGGTTTTCCCCTGGGGATTTATTTTCTTATTCAAATCTCTTAATTTTGGAAATTGCAGAATTCAGATGAATAGTAATTTTAGAAGTACCCCACTGTTTTTAAGTTCTCTCTGGGTTTATTGAATTAGCCGATGGTTCCTTGTGATCCTGCTTTAATTGCAAGAGTACGGTGATGTCATTAAGATACCCAAACAAGGCTTCAGGTTTCTGCAGGCTGGCTGGATGTGTTGTTACAATGAAGTGTTTCTTGTAACATCTTTGTTGGTCAGGCTTTAGGTTACCATTAACAGAAGGAAAAATACTTTTCATGTGTTCTGCCAAACCTCAATCAAATATTTTAAATAGTTTATGGAAATACCTGTGTGTTTTGCATTATTTCACATTGTTTCTTATGTTTAACTGGTATAATTATCGTCTTAGATACCCAGATATCTGCAAATCAGAATAGAGGCTGGGTTCGAAGAAACTAAAGCAAGTGATCAATTGTGTTAGAAAACCAATCGTCATGTAGTGAAGATTTTGTTTTGACTTAGTCAGCCTAGTCCATCTGGATGTTATTGAGCTCTGTTTAACTGTGTGATAAGGGTTGTGGACTTGTTTATCCCTCTTGTGAAGTCCAGAAGAGTGAAAATGGAGTGATACTTTCTTCTGCACATGTTCTCACCTGAGTGTCAGATTGTTTGAGAACTTTGCAGAAAGCCAAACATTCAGATGTGGGTGAGATTTGATGAGACTCGTGAATGTATCCATTCTAGTGTGCTCACATTTATTTTGAACAGTAACCCCTTTTCCCATCCTACTCCCCCAAGAGAACACCTTGGTTCAGGCCCAGGTGATCTAAATATTTTCTAGCTGAGTTATAAACCCTTTGGGGCATAGATTGTAGGTATATTTTCACTGCAGAGTTAACACACATTATCTACACTTGAGGTACTCCTTTCAAGTTAGCCTTGATCAAGTGCAGCACTGGAAAATAACACTGCTGTGTTATTTTGTGCTATGGACAAGCTGCTCTGTCCATACTGGGGCTGCACTCGCTTGTGAGTGACACTAAGACTTCTGGGAGCATATACCATGTTTCTTATTACTAAGTAAGCTGATTGCACTATGAATTGTTTTGCAGTGTATTGTGGGAGAACGAGTCTGCCCTTCCTGGGCTCACAAGGGAATTGGGGGAAGGCACTAGCTGGATAACTAGCACCACTCAAGGAATGCTAGCCTGCATCCGCTTTGCATACCGGTTGTGTGAGAAGTTAATGCCTACATTAAAAGCATCACTGCACTCGATTTAACGGTTTTTATATATGGATGGGAGTTGAGTTAGGTGCAACCAAGACATGCCCGGTGCTTTTGCATGTATTTGCACAGTGCCCAGCACAATGGGTTCCCAATGGGTGCTACTGTTATATAAATATTATATCATAATAAGAAATCTGATCCCACTATTTTTATGTGGGTTTGGAATTCCTTTGAACAGCTTAGCAAACAATCTTATGTTTATATTCTTACTGATAAATAATCACATTTTCATTTTTTTACAAGCATGCCATTGAAATAATTTTTTGAAAAAAAGTCTGAAGTGTTTGCGGTGCCTGAGCCCTTAAGATTTAAGACCACAACTCTTATCAATGGGCAGAGATGACCAGGTGAATATGCTGTGTAAATAGTTCTGACTTTATATGCACAAACTGTCTGTTTCTGAAAATATGATTAAAAATCAACAGTGCGTTAGATTTATACTTTCAGTGAAGTTATTACCTGCAGTGGACTTCACACCCTTTAGTCTTCTCCTATAAGTGGGTCTTCTTTTTAAGTCACCCTTTTAGTATGACCAGAAATGTTCTTTACTTATAAGCAGTTTGTTTAAAATTGTTTAATTTTATTTTTTTCAAAAGTTACCTTTTATACTCTTAAAACAAACAGATCTCTAAAAATAATAAATGATTGGCCTAATTCAGTTCTGTTATACTGATTACTCCCTTTAAATCAATACAGTTACTTTGGATTTATGCTTGTGTAACAGCAGAATTTGGCCACATTTAAAAAGAGACAGGTACATTTTAAAGACAGCTTGCAACTCACTAATAACTCTTGAGATACCTGGAAGAAACCAAAATACCTATTGTTATAAAATTTAAAACAAGGAACTACTACACTCTGCTGTATTGTGTTGTCTGTAAATGTCTGTTTACATTATTGGGCAAGTACAGGCTGGTTTATTGGCTGACTGAACCGCCTTGAAAGCAATTCCATCATGTATTGTTATTAGGAAGTGTGAACTGTAACAGGGAGGTGAAAATGTGAAGTACTGGAGCAGTTGCAAGAAATGTAGCATTCACAATGTATGTTTACTATAGAAAATGGTTACAGAGACAAGCTGGAAACCAGTAGTTTCTTGACCGTATACTCACAGACTTTCAATATAATTAGGTGGTTTTGGTTTGTTTGTTTGTTTTTGGGGTGGGGGAATGTTTAATGTTTTAGGCCTTCTTGATCCTGCATTGGGATTGAAGTCATTGGGCCTCCATGCAGGGCAGAGGTTCCCAAACTTGGTTAGCGGCTTGTTCAGAGTAAGCCCCTGGCGGGCCACGAGATGCTTTGTTTACGGTTTTGCTGTTCCCGGCCAGTGGGAGGTGCGGGAAGTGGCGCCATCACTTTGGCTGGGAATGGCAAACTATGGCCACTGGGAGTCGCGAGCAGCCGTATCTCTGGACTGTCAGGTAAACAAAGCATCTCGCAGCCCACCAGGGGCTTACCCTGAACAAGCCGCGAACCAAGTTTGGGAACCCCTGATGCAGGGGAACTTCTGTGTCTTGCTGAGCTCCATTGATTTATGCTTTACTTGTATGCAGCTCCATTGACTTAAAACACAATATGTGATTGGGGCCTTTGTTTGGAAGACTATAGTTTTCAGAAGATTGACTGATCAATTTTGTCCTTTTGGAAGTCATGTCAACATCTCAGAATTGTCAGAGAGTTCACATCATGGTGACCATTGTGTAGAATATGAACTAGTGCTGTGCAGATGACGGAAGTTCCATTTCAGAAAGGATTTCAAGATGTTTAAACTTGGCTTCATTCCGAATAGGAATGAAAACTGAAAATTTTGAAATTCTCCATGAAGGAAAATTCTGGGGAAAAAAAAATTGTTTTGGGTTGATCAAAGCATTTTGTTTTGACAAAATTAAAATATTGTTTTTCATTTCTATTTCAGTTTTTTTTTACTTTTCTATTATATAATGCAAATGTAAAAATTAGAAAAAAAAAGTTGTGAAACTCAAAAAAAAAAAAAAAAAGTTTCATTAAAAAAATGTCAAAACAGGACGTTTTGACATTGCCAGGACTTTTGTTTTCAGTTTTCTTCCAAAATTAAATTCCAGCAAAATTGGCTCGATTTCAAGAAGCTTTTCAGTTTCAACAGGACTGTGTATTCAGATGGAAATGGTTCTATCAATGTTTTTCTGACCAGCTCTAGTACAGAATTACTCTTCTTATTATACCCCTTGTAGAGTGAAGGCCAACTTTTATTGTAAAGTTTTGCTCATTCTGAATTGTGTGTGTATCTCTCCAGCAAACGTAATCCCCCAGCATTTTAGAAAACTTGATAATACTTCAGTCTGCTCTTGGTTCTATGTATGCCATCAACTAACTTCCAGTCAGAATGTTTCTCTGTATAGACTTTTGACTTAACCTGGCCAGTTTTTAATCCTAGGCAATACAAAATCTTTTCAAGACTAGCTTCCCAAAAGCAATTTTATGTGGGCATGTAATAGTAGCTTCATAAATTAAGATTTTTCAAAGAAACTAGCTGGAATATGTATGTAAATTATAGAAAGCCACAGGGCAGATTTTTAAAGGAGTTCTTGCCAATTGGAGCAATAATGTTCAAATTATTTCTTTAAATTAATTTTCTAATGCACAGTTGTATATAAACAGGACATATTGACATCCAAGTCACATTGAAACCATTGGCACCCTAATCTGTAGTGCTTTAGGTGCATGTATTCACAAAATGCTCCGTGCAGTCCTGCTCCTGCTTCACACGCACAGATCCCATCAACTAGAACTCCATCCTCTAGTCCCAATCTGAATTCATGTCTGATTCCTATCCTAGCAGACTATGGAAGATATGGAATTTCCTAACTGCCTTGCCCTGTTCCCTTCTTAGGAACTTGTTTTTGTTTTCAGGTATCAGGAGAGGTGGGGAGGTTGCTACAGTCTGGTACTTTCCCAAACTTTCTTTGTGTACTTGAACAGTACTAAAATAGTTAACACTGTTGACATTTAAAGTATCACAGTCAGAGTTAACATCCCCTGGAAATGAAAAGGAGCAATTTACACTTTTCTTAGCGCTGTGGTTTCAAGCTGTCTTCTGGCTTTTGCAGACATCACTGCCTCACTTGGTTCACATTTCTAAGATTATTTTTGCAACAATAAAAGCTCTAGTCTTAATTTGTTTTTTAAAAAGAAGAAATCATAAAATCTGAAGCACAGTGGTGCAGATAAAAGTATTGGTTTACTGAGCAACAGCAAAGTGGCCTAGTTTTAACCTTTTTGAAAAGAGTCACAGATCACCAAAAACTATTGAATAGAATGCGCTTTTTACTGGTACCTGTAGGATAGGAACCTACACAAGTTTCAGGAAGGAGCTTCTTAGAGCCCTGCAAAAACCTAGGGCCAGCGCTTGATATCGTGATGAGCAAAACTACTAACAAAATTTTGTAGAGCTCACTGGTTTATTAAGATTATAATTAATGGGTTTATTTTTCAGTCCTTTTGTGCCCATAACTCCCATTAAGGTCAGTAGGCATTACACACATACAGAGGGGAGAATAGATTCCCAAGATAGTACCTGATGATTAATTACAAAAGAATCTGAATTTATTATGAAGTCAAGATTATTTTACTGGTTGGTTCTTTTTCTTTTTGATCCAGCTATATTACATACTAAAGACGGCTGTCCATCAATCCATATCCATACACTAGAAGAGCTGTCTTTTCTTGCAACATTCAAAGGACTGTGAGATATCGGTAAAAGCACTTGGATTACCATCACAACAGAGAAAACCCTGGGTGAACACTCTAGAGCAGTGGTACACAATCTTTGCAGCATAAAATACCACACTGGCAACTTTCAATGATCATGAGGCCACACCTAATTTGCATATACATTTATATACTATTTTAATCTGAAATAAATGCAAACTTTTGTTATCGAGTGCTGAAAGTATCCACTATGCTTTATAAAAACACAAAGTATGATTTGTGGGTTGCAGGGAAAGGAATATCAATTGAAAGACTGGCACTGCTTCTCTAAAACCATCTTATTGATGTCTGGCTTTATCTTTGTGTTGGCTATGTGTGATACAAAATGCAGGTTCATATCTGATAGGTAATCACAATGTTTTGATTGAAATTCACAGTAGAAAATATCTGTTCCCAACTGTACACCCGTCCAAAGAAGCTACCACAAATCTGACATTCAGCAGGCTACATTTCCTTCACAAAACTCGGATTAGACTGGATTGGAGCATTGTAAATCAATCATTTCTTGTGGAGCTTTTATGCTCTTCTGGTTCAGTTGAGTATGATCTGGTCTGCAAACAATTTATAAATTATCTATCTATTTTGTTTGGGAGGGAGTCTCTGAATCATTGGCCAAAATACTCTTGAAGATTCTTTGTCTGTTCATCATAGGGATGATTACTGGTCTTGTATTTCTTGAGAATTTGTTGGTAAATTAGAGAGTGAGAAAGGTTGGTGTACTTACTGTAAATGTCTGTAAAATAGTTTGTAGCTGAAAACTAGTCTGTGCTTTGCCACAGCTCAGTAATAAGTATCTGAAAACAATATTTATTTGAGGTGGCCTCTGCAAATTCCCACATGTGGGATGCTGAGCTTTGGAACTTTTGGAAAGCAGAAGAAGTGACATAGTGGTTAACACACTTGTGCCTAGCCTATACCAGCTATGTTGGTGCTAAACCAGTAGTGGGAGAATTGCTGTGTAGAAAGATATATTGGAGCCAGGGATCATGATTTACACAACACAGACCTATATGGTCTTTTTCAGCTGGTCTTTACTAGACCTTTTTACCTTGAACAAATTGATTTAGTACCTGAAGTTAACTGGTAATATGTTTATGAAGGCCAGTAGGCACTCCCCACGTTTGATCCAGGCTACAAATATTTAGGGAAAGAACAAACATCTGTAGTCTGGATCCAATTAACTTGAGGTAAAAAATAGTCCAGTGTAAACACACCTTTAACAACCATACTAGAGGAGCATGTTAGCTGGATATTTCTGCTAAACCATCAGCAGTAAAATAGTTAATGATGTTGACATTTAAACTGGTGTGCAGATATCATGATGATAAGCAAGAGATAAACTCTAGATAGATAAAAGTTTTGTGATTAAGTTTCAGAGTTTACCCATCGTTGAGATGAACAGGTGCCATTCAGACCTCAACTAGAGGAGATGTCTTCAGTATTGGCCAGGTTTTCACCAAGAGCTGGTCTACACTGAAAATTTACATTGGCATAGCTACATCTTATACCCCTGAGAGATATAGTTAAGCCAATTTAAGTCCCCATATAGACAGTGCTAGTTGACGGAAGAATTCTTCCATCAACCTAACTATCGCCCTCAGCAAGGTGGATTACCTTTACAGACCGGAGAACCCTTCCTGTTGCTGTAGCAAGGGCTTGTCAACACTTAAACGCTACAGCAACCCAGCTGCGCCATTGCAGCTGGACTGCTGTAGCACTTCAGTGTAGCCACTAGCTACACTGACGGGAGGCGTTCTCCCGTTGGCATAGGTAATCCACTTCGCCAAGAGTTAGTAGCTAGGTCAATGTAAAAATTCTTCCATCCACCTGGTGCTGTCTACGTGGGGACTTAGGTTGGTTTAACTGCACTGGACAGGAGCATGGATTTTTCAGATCCCGACTGCCATAACTAAGCTGACCTAATTTTCTAGTGTAGACCAGGCCTTACTGTCCAGTTCATAGGCTCAAAAGGGTCCCAAAGCATCTGTGACATTTCAGCTAAACGTTCTGCAGTCTAAAGTGAGGGCCAACAACAGGTTCCTCTAGATTGGGAAAATAAGTGATATTTGAAAACATGGTAACTAATGTTATTTTAAGCATAAGTTTGCTTTTATTGTAGACAGGTCAAGTCATGTTTAAAAACCTGTTAGCTAGGGTTAGCCACAACCAACTAACTCATTTTAAAACACTATATGCCCTGCCTAAATTTAGGTGCCAAGTTGTACTTAAAATCATGTTAGTTAATATGCACTCAGACATTTTTAGATTGGGCAAAATAAGTCAAACCGAAAGAAACCAAAAGGCAGACTACATGTGGGGCTTTGGCTTGTGCACAACAGCTTGTAAAGACACTTCTGCTCTGAAATATAACATTGCAGCTATGAGCTAATCCAGGGGTCTCAAACACGCGGCCCGCGGGCCACATGCGATCAGTGGAGTTATTTGCTGCGGCCTGCCAAGCTCCCCGTGCCCCTCCACCCCCCCGGAGTTATTTCCTGCGGCCGCCAAGCTCCCCTCACCCACCGCCCTCCCTTCGCCCAGCGCGCCGTGTCCCCGCTCCTCTTCCTACCTCCAGGCACTTCCTGGGAGGGAGGGAGGAGGAGTGGGGAGCCACGTGCTCAGGGGAAGAGGTGGAGAAGAGGCAGGGGATTTGGGGAAGGGATTGGAATAGGGGCAGGGAAGGGGTGGGAAGAGGCGAGGCAGGGGAGGGGCCTCATGGAGGGGGCAGAGTTGGGGTGGGGACTTTGGGGAAGGGGTTGGAATGGGAGCTGGGAAGGGATGGGGCCTCATGGAAGAAGTGGAGTGGGGGCAGGGCCAGGGGCAGCAGAGGGGAGGGCTTTTGTACCTTTATATGAAAAGGTGTCAGGGATGTGGCCCTTGGGCCAGTGTACTAGTCCTCATGTGGCCCTCGCGGTATTTGAGTTTGAGATCCCTGGGCTAATCTATGCACAGACTTGCACTGGTTTAGTTAAACTGGTATAGTTAAAACAGGGCGAACCCTTGCGAAAACACTCTTAGATCTGTATAAAAATTATTATATTGGAGCTTGGCCATGTAACTTTCAAGCTTAACCAATATGTCAGATTTAAATAAATTTTAGAATGCCCCCACACAAAGTTGCACCAATTTTAACAAAGTTGGTTTAAAATTGTGCAGTTAAACCAGTGCAACTTTGTACGTAGGGCAGGCCTAGAGAAGGTGTACACTGTGAACACGAACCTTCTTCCATTGATACCCTATAGGCCCTGACTTCAGTGCAACTTTAACCCAAGTTTAGCCGGCCAGGCCTGTGTTTATGGGAAAAGTAAGCGTGGTTTTCAATTGAGTTAGCATAGCATGATTGAAAAACACATCTTTTTTGCCCATCAGTATAAAGTTTGGAAGGATGGTTGGCTGTGAACATGATTTGTGCCCCCACAAAATATGGTCAGAACTTGGCTAGTAACAATGGGAGTGAACAGTGTTTTGCCCTTGCCAATGGCTTTTGTTGGCCTGTGACTGTCTTCCTGTAAGGGTTTTGGCACCTTTTTTTAGAGTTTGGGGGTTTTTTCTTTTTCAGTATAGACCATCCCTCTCTCCCCCCACAACTGTACCTATGTAACTGTGTTGGTTGGTCCTCCTTCCTCCTAGCTGTCTGTGAAATAGGACATCCCAGAACATGTTGCCACACATGGTATTGTTGCCACACATGGTATTGTTGCCACTTTGTGTGTATGTCCTACAGGTATTCTGTCATCTGCTGAAGCATTATGGTATACCTGCCCACATTTCCCCAGAATGCACAAGTATAAATACAGACACCATAGGTGGTATGGAGGCACAAACTGATGATTGTATTATGAAGAAATCTGCTTTGCAGACACAGCCATGTTTGTTGTAAACAGTTCAGACAGCAGCATCACAAATGTTTCAAAAACAGTGTGGCAGACAGTCTTTACTGTAGGTGTGGTCAGCAGTTATCCGTGCATGCAATTTGAAATTTGTGTAGCTGAAGACTTAGCTGGGACAAAATACATCTGTAACACTGTAAATGACTGTTTTTAAATGTTTTCCTTATTGGGAGTGAATGTAGGTCTGAAGATCTGGTTAATGGACAGAACTTTGCGTGCACATCAGTATGAGCCATGGCTTTAACTAGGGCCCTACCAAACTCATGGTCCACTTTGGTCAATTTCACAGTCATGGGATTTTAAAAATCATAAATTTCATGATTTCAGCTATTTAAATCTGAAATTTCACGGTGTTGTAATTGTAGGGGTCCTGACCCAAAAAGGAGTTGTGGGAGGGTCACAAGGTTATTGTAGCGGGGGGTTGGTACTGCTACCCTTACTTCTGTGCTGCTGCTGGTGGTAGCTCTGCCTTCAGAGCTGGGCAGCTGCAGAGCCATGGCTGCTGGCCGGAAGCCCAGCTCTGAAGGCAGAGCCGCCACCACCAGCAGTGCAGAAGTAAGGATGGCATGGTATGGTATTGCCCCCTTATGTCTGTGCTGCTGCCTGCAGAGCTGAGCCCTCCGTCAGCAGCTGCCACTCTCCGGCTGCCCAGCTCTGAAGAAAGCAGTGCAGAAGTAAGGGTGGCATGGTATGGTATTGCCCCTTATGTCTGTGCTGCTGCCTGCAGAGCTGAGCCCTCCGTCAGCAGCTGCCACTCTCCGGCTGCCCAGCTCTGAAGAAAGCAGTGCAGAAGGAAGGGTGGCATGCTATGGTATTGCCATCCTTACTTCTGCACTGCTGCTGGCAGGGTGCAGCCTTCAGAGCTGGGCGCCCAGCCAACAGATGCTGCTCTCTGGCCGCCCAGCTCTGAAGGTAGCGCAGAAGTAAGGGTGGCAATACCGCGAGCCACCTAAATAAACCTTGTGACTCCCCCCCCCTTGCAACTCCCTTTTTGGACAGGACCCCCAATTTGAGAAACACTGGTCTCTCCCCATGAAATCGGCATAGAATAGGGTAAAAGCACACAAAAGACCAGATTCCCAGGAGGAGACCAGATTTCACGGTCCGTGACGTGTTTTTAATGGCCGTGAATTTGGTAGGGCCCTATCTATAACTTTACTCAAAAACAGAAAGTGGAGTATGTACTTGTCTGTCTTCAACTGTGACATAATCACTTGAAAATCCTAGATGTGTACTTCCATCTCCTTTAAAATTGTGGGAGAATATGGTGCTCATGAAAATAAGAAGCAGGTGCTAGATGTGAGAGACACTTCTTTCAAGATCTGTAATGCCTTGAAATTTCCCTTATTATAAGCTCCGACACAGCTTTGCCAGTACACCTAACGCTTCGCATGGCCTTGGGCTTGTCACTTGACCCATCTGTCCCTCAGATTCTCAGTCAATAAAGTGGTAGTACTAGACTGCTATTATCAGACAGAGGAATTGAGAGGTTAAATTAATTGATCTGTGATGTACTTTGAGATCTTAAAATGGAGGTACTTTACAAGGCCAAAATATTTTCATTGAACGTCCTGCTCTTCTATACCTGGGACCTTCTTGAGCAGAGTCTTGTGAAATCTGGCAATTTGCATGGTAGATTTTTGTAGACCCTTAGACTGGCGGTATTGTCAAGAGTTGATGGAGGAGGGGAAATATAACAGCTCTGAAATCACATAGTACTGTTTGCAGTGTGACCTCTTTTCAGTTGGTGGTTCAGTTTATTTAGAAGATAAAGAAGATACTGAGGCATGTGAAGGCTGTAATCTTGACAGATGCGAGCTTTTGTCACACTTCTTCCGCCTCCCATCCTGCATTCATAGTTTGCCTCTTGTTTTCATAACATGATCCATTTCATTTTCTTCTAGTTTAAATGCTGTATAATCTTTTCAAGAGTTTCAAAACTGTCCCTATCTGTGGGGGATATGGGGAAGAAAATTGGCTAATGCTTATATATTTCAGTAAGAAAGGATACATTTGTATTTTGTGTAAGGAAGATGTGTGGAAGAGGGAGAATTCAAAGGCAGTTCTTGGTCTGGTGCAAAATGGAAAGGTCTGGCTCACTATGGTTGGTTGTATGGGAAAGGACCACTATTTTCAGATTTAGGGGGAGTCCAAAAATAGAATTTCTTGCAAGACTGTAACTGTTTCAGCAAGATTGTTTTGCGTAATGTCTCCCTGCCAACACATTTGCACCAATTAAGAACTAACATGCCTGTTGCAGTGAGGCCACAGAGGAATATGAGAAAGAAAACAGTGATGCTGTGTCTACGAGGAGTAGAAATTGAGGGGGAATACTAGCAAAATCTGCACAGGACTTTCCTTCAAATCATGACGAAAGCCAGCAAGATTTTTGCCAAAAACTTATTGTCATTTGGCTTTCAAATCTGTTGGCCCTGTAGCCTCTATTTTAATACCAGTTTGCACTATAAAAACACTTGGTTTCAAACCAGTGCAAGTCACTTTTTATGCTGCACTTCTCGTGCTAGTCTACACTAGAGGTTTTTCCTAGTATAACTACACTAACGCAAAAAACCCTGTGTAGCTGAGGCGCCCTGTAGCTGACAATACTGTATATCTCATTCTTGCTCTAATTTTTGTAGACAGTGTCTTAGCAAGGATTAGTCAAATAATTTATCTAATGACCAGGCTTTCTCTCTATCACAATATTGCAGAAGACCCAGCCTCTGTTCTCTAGTATTCTGTTCCCTAGTGTCTTTGCAGGAGCTGAAAGAATTTTGATTAGGAGGAGTAGAGGACAGGGGTGGGCAAACTTTTTGGCCCAAGGGCCACATCTGGGTGCAAAACTGTATGGAGGGCCAGGTAGGGAAGGCTGTGCCTCCCCAAACAGCCTAGCTTCCCGCCCCCCGACTGACCCCCTCAGAAATCCCCACCCATCCAACCCCTCCCCCGCTCCTTGTCCCCTGACCGCCCCCTCCTGGGACCCCCACCCATAACCGCCCCTGGGACCCCCCCATCTAACCCCGTCCCCATTCCCTGTCCCATGCCCGCCCCACAGAACCTCTGCCCCATCCAACCGCCACCTGCTCCCTGTCCCCTGACTGCCCCCTGGGATCCCCTGCCCTTACCCAACCCCCTTACCATGCTGCTCAGAGCAGTATGTCTGGCAGCTGCTCCGCCCGGCCATAGCTAGACATGCTGCTGCTCTGCGCTGCAGGAACGCACAGCCTCACCGCCGAGAGCACTGCCCGCATGGCGGCGTGGCTGCGGGGGAGGGGCCGGGGGCTAGCCTCCCCAGCCAGGAATTCAGGGGCCGGGCAGGACGGTCCCGCGGACCGGATGTGGCCCACGAGCCGTAGTTTGCCCACCTCTGGAAAAGGAGGACTGAGACTAGAGAAGAACTTTGGGGGGTGAGGTGAGGGGACTTACTGAAGGAATTTGGGAGGTGAGGGTTGAGGGTGCATGACAGGGAGGTAGGGCTTGGGTTTTTTATGGTGTGGGAAGGAGAAGAGTTTGGAAAAGTTGTTTGCTTGTCTCCTTTGACTTCCAGAGTCCTCCAACTCTTCTCACTTCAGTTTTCTATATTCCCTTGTCCCAACACACAGACATTTGGCACACCCTCCCTTCTTCAGGGCCGGCTCCATAGCCCACTGAAGTTAGTGGGAGTCTTTCTGTTGATGTGAAAGGGCTTTGAATCAGGCCTTTAATGAGGAATTTAGGGATCACCTGCCTTGATGCGCTACCAGCCCACTTCCCTGATTTGAGATCACCCCCCCAGGCTTCGGCATGCCTCATTTGTTACACCCAGTGCATACATGACACATTATAGCATTTGGCAGGCAGTGCATAGCATTAAGAAAGCTGGATCCTGTAATACTGTAAGGTGGGGAGAGGAGTATTGTATAGTATGGAGGCACACAGCCAAAGGGCAGAAAGAGCTTGGTCAGTCAGCAGATTATAATGAAAGTGGGACAAAGCCCAGGTTTCACTATAATCAATCAGGGCCAGGGGTGAAAGTAACTTAAAGGATTTACCGGTTCTCCAGAGTCCTTAGGAGGGGGAGGGGCCTCAACCGGAAGAGGCGGGGCCTTTACATCCCCAGGCCCTTTAAATCAAGTAAAGGGCCTGGGGCTGGGACTGTGGTAGCAGCACCTGGGAGCCTCGAGCCCTTTAAATCACCCCAGAGTTCCCAGCTGCAGAGGCGGCTGGGAGTGCTGGGGCTCGGGGGTGATTTAAAGGGCCACAGGGCTCCAGTAGCTCGGGTGGCAATTTAAAGGGCTCCGGAGGGTAGCAGCAGTGGGAGCCCCGGGCCCTTTAAATCGCCACCCAAGCCCTGCTGCCAGCACCCCGGAATAGCAGTGGCAGCTGGGGGCTCTGGCGGTGATTTAAAGGGCCAGGGGCTCCTGGCTGCTGCTACTGCAGCAGAGCTGCGGGCCCTTTAAATTGCCGCCGTGACCCCCGGGGCTCCAGCCGCAGGGCTTTGGCGGCAATTTAAAGGGCCCGGGGCTCCAGATGCTGCTGGGAGCCCCAGGCCCTTTAAATTGCTGCCTGGGGACGCCGATCCGCCCTGGTACGGCGCACGGGCTCTTGCCGGTACACAATACGGGGGCGTACCGGCTTACTTTCACCTCTGATCAGGGCATCATAAACATAGGTCTTTTCCAGTAAACTGGGACAGCAGTCACCCTGCAGTGATGGGTGAAAGTACCACATTAAGAGGGAACAAAGGCCAGGTTTAAGCTATAAAGGTAGTTTGACCCAGCTGTGTTACTTAGAGGAGTGTAAAATCCATACTCCTGAGCAATGTAGTTAAGCCAACCTATCCCCTGGTGTAGACAGCTCTAGGTCAATGAAAGAATTCTTCTGTCAACCTAGCTACTGTCTTTCGGGGAGGTGGATTAACTACAGAGACGGGAGAACCCCTCCTATTGCTGTAATGTGTGTCTATACTGAAGTGCTACAGTGGTGCAGCTGCAGTAGCAGTTTAAATGTAGACAAAGCCGAAGTCAGTTTGCCTTTTAGCCTTCTTCCTGTGGAAAGTCCTTTCAAATGAATGGAGTACTCAGCCCCATTGGATGTTTCTGATAAGAACATCAGCAACAAAATAGTTAACATTGATATTTAAATTTGTCATAATTGAGCTTTAGACTTAATGCTGTGTTGAGAGGAATGGGGAACATCTCACCCTTCTCTGACACAATAACACTTTCTGGTTACATTTTGAAGCCATCATTACAGCCAGAAAGACTAGAAATGTAATCTTGTTTCAAATGAAAGCTTATATTGTGCAGAAAACACTGGGGATATAAAAACAAAAAAACGGTAAGAAACCCTTGAATCTTGTAAATATTCAGAAATTCAGCACAGGTGGCTTTCTAGTGACCAGACCAAAGGGAAATAAGATCTAGTAAAGTACAATAAAATAAAAGATTCAACCCATTCCTGTTGGATTGCCTTTACTATATTTCCACCCACCAAACCACTTGGGGGTCTGGAACATCAGTACTTTTCTGACACTGATGTTTCTGTTTAAACTTCCTTTGAAGGGCAGTGGAGGAGCAGTGATGGCCACCTTTCTAAAATCAAAGGCTTTGAGTCGATGTAAGTCTAGTTATCCCCTCCCCTGGAAGATCCCTTTGCTGTTGGATGATCCAGGTACCTGAATTACCTCCATCATCAGCCATATTTCATAATGTCACCATGTAGCTTTGGCCTATCACTAGGGCCTGTTTGTCCACCTTGAGAATACTTCACATGTCTATAGTGTTTTTCTTCTTAGGAACTCGGCATGCTTTACAAACAGCAAGCCTCACAACAATCTTCTGAGTTAGGAAAGTAACTCCATTCACAGATGGGGAAACTGAGAAACAAAAGCTAAGGCCTAAAATTTTTTAAATGTCCATTAATCTTTGAATCCTGAATTTGTTGGTGTCCAGATTAATACTGCTTTGGCCTGGTGTTTCAAATGTGAAATTCTAGTCTTTTAAGGGCCTTTTCCTGTCTCCACAACTCAAGATTCTTCTGGGTCCCCTCCTTCCATGCTCTGCCCACTCAAATGCTTTTGGCCCAATCCTGCAAATACTTAAGCACATGCATAACTTTCCTTACATGTGTAGTGCCATAAACTTAACTATGTTCTTGAAATACACATGTCAAAATTCTCTCAAAAATATATTGTCTAAGTGGAGAGGAAGAACTTGCATGAGTGGGGAAAAGCCATGAAGCCTACAATTTTTTATGTTTAAGGTTAGCATTCATTTTTGTAAATGCAGAAATCTATATATCTTTTTGAGTTGTGCATAGGGCAAACAGATATGCTGCTGCCCGATAGATTCAGTCCTTTCAGGCCATATCTTTGACTGGGATTGAAGGTGTAATGTTATGTTAGTTAGTAGCATTCTGAATGGATATGAGCAGGGCTAGAATGTATTTGTCAAGGCCAGAGAAAAAGATGGTGTAGTAATCGAGACGATAAGATAAGAGCCTAGATGAGGGTTTTAGCTGTGTGGATGTATAGGAAAGGCTATCTCTTTGAGATGTTATGCAGAACTGGGAAGATTTAGGCCTAGCCTAGATATAAAGAACTCAAGCGGCAGATGAGGCGTGGTTACAGGCCTGAGTGATGGGCAGGGTGGTGGTGGTGTCCATAGTAATAGAAGAAAAGAGGCAGGGGAAAGGGCTTGAGGGAAAGATTAAGAGCTCTGTTTTAGTCATGTTGAGTTTGAGTTAATGACTAGACATCCACTAGGAGATGCCAAAGAGAGAGAGAGGCTGAGATTTGAGTTAGGGCAGGAGGAGACAGGCCTGAAGTAAAGTGATAGATCTGAGTGCTTCTATTAAATCTATTAACCCAAACAGTCTGTGAGATTGGACTACAAAGCTGGGGAAGTATCTAACCCCTCCTCTACATTAGACCATGAACCACGATGGCTCAACTGTTCTTAAAGTTCTACAAAACAATTTGTGTTAAGGGACCAGTAGCCCCTGATGGTTAAAACACATCAACCTAGCAATGTGGGTAATACTGAATTATTTCTAAATTGTGCCTCAAAGCGGGTTTAGCACAATTCATAAATACATTTAAATATGGTTACATTTTCTTGCAAATATTTTATCACCTTAAATTCGGAGTGATTAAAAAATCTAGCGTTTTGTTTATTTTATAATGAAATGTGCAGTAACTGTGTCCCCTGACGTGATTGATCTTGTAGACAAAACTGGTTTGTGCTAGTGTAACCCACACATCTCCTGGGTGTGGTGTTGTGACCCATCCAGGGCAACTGAGACCATTGAGAGAGAAAGAGAAAGAGAGAATGCGTATGCTGTACAGCCTTAGCTAAGTGGCTCTTAGGTCTACAGTACGCGGTTATTTCGGAATTAGCCGAGTTACCACAAAATAAAACTGGTTCCGTCCACACGACCAAACCTGTTTTTTCGATTTAAAGGGCTCTTTACTCCGATTTCTGTACTCCACCTCGGCAAATGGAGTAGCGCTAAAATCGAGATCGCAATTCCGAGTTACAGGTACTGTGGACACAATTCGACGATATTGGCCTCCGGGAGCTATCCCAGAATGCTCCCTTGTGACCGCTCTGGACAACACTCTGAACTCCGATGCACTAGCCAGGTAGGCAGTAGAAGCCCTGGGAACTTTTGAATTTCCTGTTTGGTCACCATCAGCACAGGTGACCATCAGCACAGTCCACCATCACAGGCGACCATGCAGAGTCCACCATCACAGGGGACCATGCAGAGTCCACCATCTCAAGAGACCATGCAGTCCTGGATTTGCAGATGAGCTCCAGCATGGTCCGAACGGGAGGTACTGGATCTCATTGCATGTTGGGGAGACGAATCTGTTATGGCAGAACTACGTTCCAAAAAAAGGAACGCAAATATGTACGCTAAAGTCTCCAGGGCCATGACGGAAAGAGGCTACTCCAGGGACACAGAACAGTGTCGTACAAAAATCAAAGAGCTCAGGCAAGCGTACCAAAAAGCCAGGGAGGCGAATGGGCGCTCTGTGTCACTGCCCCATACATGCCGCTTCTACCGTGAGCTGCATGCAATTATGGGGGGTGACGACACCAGTACCCTACCACTGTCCGTGGACACCTGCAAGGGGGGAGTAGCACGGAGCGAGGAGGATGAGTTTTTGGAGGACAAAGAGAAGGAGGAGGAGGACAGTGCACAGGTGGCAAGTGGGGAATCTGTTTTCCCCCCCAGCCAGGAACTATTCTGAACGCTGGAGCCAGTAGCCTTCCACTACTCCCAAAGCATGCTCCTGGACCATGACCCTGGAGAAGGCACTTCTGGTGAGTGAGAGCTTGATCAGAGCCACGCGGTGGGGTTGGGGGGAAACCCAGCCGCTCTGGGCTGTTCGTATTTAGTTTAAAGGGCTCATCCCTGCTCAGAGCCTCATCGGAGCCCCGCGGTGTGTGTGTGTGTGTGTGTGGGGGGGGGGGGGGGGTTGTGTGAAGCAATCATCCCAGAGAGCCCACAGGCTGCCTGCAAGCTGAATTCTGTTGCCTGGCTGCATGTGATGGCTTACTCACAGCAAAGTGGCAGGCACTTCAGCATAAGAGGCAAAATGAGACCTTGTACAGAAAGAACATGTGCTGTGTACTATGAATTGCCTGTTTCACTGAGAAACAGTGTCCCCTTTGTTCTCTAAAATGTATCTTTTAAAATACTACCCTCCCTTTTTCTCCTCCTGCAGCAGGTGCAAATGTTTCAATGCGGCCCCTATCTACTCTGTCCCAGAGGCTGGTCCAGATTAGAAGGCAGAAAAAACGAACAAGGGACGACATGTTTGCTGAGCTCATGCAGTCCTCCTGCACTGATAGGGCCCTGACGACATGTATGCTGAGCTCATGCAGTCTTCCCATACTGATAGGGCCCAGTTGAACGCGTGGAGGCAAACAATTGCGGAGTCGCGTAAAGCGTTACATGAATACAACGAGAGGAGGGACATGCGCAATGAGAGCAGGCAGGATGCTATGGTCAAGCTCATGGGGGAGCAAACTGACATGGTCCGCTGTGTGGTGGATCTAATGCAGGAAAGGCAGCAAGACCACAGATTGCCGCTGCAGCCCCTGAATAACTGCCCTCCCTCCTCCCCAAGTTCCGTAGCCTCCTCACCCAGATGCCCAAGAACATGGGGGGGAGGCTATAGGGACCCACACAGTCAACACCAGGGGATTGCACAAGCAGCAGAAAGCTGGCATATCCTAAATTTTTCTTTGGTTTCTGGACTTGTCCTTCCCTCCTCCTCCACCCCCCAACCCAATACACTCCCTCTCCCGTCTAGCTTCTGATTTCTCTCAATGTTTTGTGCAGCAAATAATAAAGAACGTTTTTTAAACAATTGGGACCTTATTTCCTTTCATATATATATATATATGGGGGGGGGGGGCTGGTAACTTTAAGAGAAACAAACACAACTCTCACACCGTACCCTGTCCGGTCATGAAACTGGCTTTCAAAGCTTCTCTGATGTGCAGTGCGCCCTGCTGCACTCATCGAATCACCCTGTTGTCTGGCTGTGCGAAACTGGCTGCCAGGCGAGTTGCCTCAACCTCGCACCCCGCCATAAACGTCTTCCCCTTACTCTCACAGATATTGTGGAGCACACAACAAGCAGCAATTACAATTGGAATATTGGTTGTGCTGAGATCTAACCGAGTCAGTAAACTGCGCCAGCGCGCTTTCAAACGTCCAAACACACGTTCTACCACCATTCTGCACTTGCTCAGCCTATAGTTGAACTGCTCCTTACTACTGTCCAGGGTGCCTGTGTACGGCTTCATGAGCCATGGTATTAAGGGGTAGGCTGGGTCCCCAAGG
This sequence comes from Chelonia mydas, assembly GCF_015237465.2. NCBI lineage: Eukaryota > Metazoa > Chordata > Testudines > Cheloniidae > Chelonia > Chelonia mydas. Next base: position 15,543,112 of record NC_051254.2, read on the forward strand.
ATAACAATAGGCATTTCAACATCCACAACAGCAATTTTCTGGTCTGCAAAGTAAGTTCCTTCCTGCAGCTGTTCAAACAGAGCAGAGTTCCTGAAGATGCGAAAATCATATGCCTTTCCCGGCCATCCCACGTTGATGTCAGTGAAAGGTCCCTTGTGATCCACCCCAGTGCTTGCAGCACCATGGAAAAGTACCCCTTGCAGTTTATATACTGGCTGCCCCGGTGTTCCGGTCCCAAGATAGGGATATGCGTTCCGTCTATTGCCCCGCCGCAGTTAGGGAACCCCAGCGCATTAAAGCCATCCACAATGGTCTGCACATTTCCCAAAGTCACTACCCTTGATAGCAGTTGGTCAATGATTGTGTTGGCTACTTGCAGCACAGCAGCCCCCACAGTAGATTTCCCCACTCCAAACTGATTCCCAACTGACCGGTAGCTGTCAGGCGTTACAAGCTTCCACAGGGCTATGGCCACTCGCTTCTCAACTGTGAGGGCTGCTCTCATTTTGGTGTCTTTGCGCTTCAGGGCAGGGGACAGCAAGTCACAAAGTTCCATGAAAGTGGCCCTACGCATACGAAAGTTTCTCAGCCACTGGGAATCATCCCATACCTGCAACACTATGCGGTCCCACCAGTCTGTGCTTGTTTCCCGGGCCCAGAATCGGCATTCCACAGCAAGAACTTGTCCAACAGCACCATGATCTCCCAATCGCCACATGCCGTGCCGTCTGTGTCCATGTCCTCATCACTAAATCGCGCTGTCGTCGCTTCCTCACCCAGTTTTGCAGGTACTGCACATACTGCTGGATAACACGTGAGGTATTTACAATGGTCAAAACTGCAGCGGAGATCTGATCGGGCTCCATGGCTATGGCACCTGCACGGGTAATCCTGGAAAAAGGGCGCGAAATGTAGGAGAGCAGAGTTGGCGGCGGAAGCTGTACTGTTCAGTTCACGGTAGCCGAACAGCGGCGGAAAATGGTTGTCTTCTGTGGCTTTCATGGAGGTGGGAGCCCAGGACAGACAACATGGAGAAGCTCGGAAGCGTGGCAATAGCAGGAGAGCAGAGTTGGTGGCGGAAGCTGTGCTGCTAAGTTCACGATAGCAGAGTTGAGTTGGAGAGGTGGATTCATAGTAGCAGGAGAGCAGTGGTGCACCGTCTGCTGAAAGCAGTATGGTGTCTGCACGCCAAAAAGGTGCGAAACGATTGTCTGCCGTAGCTTTCTGATGACACACACCCAGAAACACCCGCGAGAATGTTTTTGCCCCATCATGCACTGGGAGCTTAACCCAGAATTCCAATGGGTGGCGGGGACTGCGGGAACTGTGGGATAGCTACTCACAGTGCACCGCTCCGACATTCGATGCTAGCTTTGGTAGTGTGGACACAATCTGCCGAATTCACGCGCTTTAGTGGGGACACAGAAGACCGAATGTATAAAATAGCTTCCGAAAATTCAAGTAGAATAATTTTGAAATAATTTCGTACTGTAGACATACCCTTAGGCAGTGGTTTTTTAGCTCATGCACTAAACTCCAGAGGCCCCAGGTTTGATTCCGCCCAACGACGATCAGGATCTGTCGGTGTTACATTAGCTCGGTATAAACATGATTTGATTTTTCTCTGGAAACTGAACAAAACAGTCTTTAAACTGAGTTTAGAAAGCATGTTTTAGCCTACACAGAAAACTAATCTAGAACATGATTTCCAAATTCGTTTTAAACATAATCTGGCTTAATTTACCAAATTCATAGAATCATAGGACTGGAAGGGACCTCGAGAGGTCATCTAGTCCAGTCCCCTGTACTTGTGGCAGAACTAAGTATTATCTAGACCATTCCTAATTATATTAGCTTGAAATACTGCTTTCAACTGGTTCAGCAACAGGTTCAGTTTGACCCAGTGTCTTGAACTACATTGTTCTGATGGTCTCTTACTTGTTCTTCTGCTTGTTTAAAATGAAGAGTGGCTTTATGTGTTTGGTAGGAATGGTAAACAGTAACACCCCACTCAGCAGTCCTTTTGACTCAGCTAGCATTGTTACCGTTTTATTTATTTTGATTGTGTAAACCCCAAAAAGCATACTGCATGCTTTCCAAACACAGAGAATAACAGTCTGTTTCCTGAAGAGCTTACAATCTAAAAAGACATACAAAAGGTGTCAGAAAGGGACATGACAGATAATGCAAGCAAAGTGGATAGGTACATGTCTTATTTGTTCCATGATTGTTTGTTTGTTTGTTTCATAAATATAGGGATAGTTTATATGTAAAATGGGGCTAATAATGCTTCCCTACAACAAAGGGGTTTTGTAAAGTTTCTTGAGATCATTGGATTGGAAATGAGAAATGCAAAGTATCATTACTGTATTTCCTCTTCCTGCTTGGGAGCATCATTTGGCTGACCCTGTACTAAATAACCATTAGTTTGACCAACTGTTCTTAAATTTAGGGGTCATTCCAGAGATTCCTTATCTCAGCTCTGCCGAGAAATTGTCTAGAGACCATTCTGATAACCTGAGGGCTCGTTTTGACACTGTACTCTCTCTGCAAAGATTCTCAACAGAGACAAAGAGCGCTGTAATGACTGCTTTGTGAGCTATTCCATTATGGCTAATGTGGTCGTGTGCATCTCTTCTGCAGCTCAAGAACACGTTAGAATACCAGCAATTCAGAATGTCTTTCCAAGCACCTCAAAACAAAGTGGATGTTTCTGTCTGGGCTGGTTGAATGGCCTGTTTTTCATATTTTCCCAGTTGACCCAGATCTTGCTTCCTGGATCAAGACAGTGCATGGCTATAGGAAGAATTTACCTTTCATTGTGGAGAAAGTTGTTTTTAGTGTTCCACTGGTTTGAAAAAAAACCTAGCCTTTGAATTTGCACCAAAACCAGTGATTGAAAGTATTGGAATTTCTGAGCTATTCTGACAACCCTTATTTAGCTCTGTTGAGCTGTATTGCAGAAGTGTTTATACACATTTGATGCATTTGGTATGGCGCTCAATGGTACCTGTTTTCAATGCTTGCTTTGAAAGTGAGAGATCATTTATTTAATAGACAGCATTAAAGAATGAGTTTCCAATGAAGTCAGTTAGGTGTTAAACACTTTTCTTGTGAACCATTTACTTATGTAATTATTTCTAATTTACATTATAATAAATGCATCTCCAGGGAACTTAGCCAATCATAAAATGCAATTAATTTTGAACTGCGGTTCAGCAACAGCCTACACTCCAGAGACTGTACTCCCTCGTCAGCATAAGCATTTTTAAACTTCCCTGCTAAGCTAAAGCTGTTCAAATTCCTCTCCTCTCCATCTGTTCCATTCTTTATTTTAAAATAATATCAGTACTCAGACACAAGCAAGCTTACATCTAGAAGGCAGGGGTCCTGGGGCCCAGTACTGCGAAGTGCTCAGCTCCCTCAAATCTCATTAATTTCAGTGGAAGTTGAGAGGATTCAGCACTTTTCAGAAAGGTCGCCTCGGGAATTACCGATCAAAAAGGGACTCTGGTCAGCACTGCTGACCAGGCCGTTAAAAATCTGGTTGTCGCAGGGCTGGCAGGCTCTTTACCCAACTCTGCGCAGCATGTCCCTCCACAGCTCCTAGGTATAGGGACAGTCACAGTGGCTCAGCGCGCTGCCCCTGTCCCGAGCGCTGGCTCTGCAGCTTCCGTTGGCCAGGAACCATGGCCAATGGAAGCTGCAGGGGTGGCGCCTGCAGGCAGGGGCATTGGGCAGAACCCCCGTGGCAGCCCTTCTGCCTAGGAGCCAGAGGGATGTGATGCTGCTTCCCAGGAGCTGCCTGAGGTCAGTGCTGCCTGGAGCCTGTACCCTGAGCTCCCTCCAAGAGCCTGTACCCCAGCACTCTGCCCCAGTCCTGAGCCCCCTCCCCCACCCAAACTTCCTCCCGAGTCCTAACCCCCTGCCCCAGCCCTGAGCCCCCTCCTGCACTCCGAACCCCTCAGCCCCAGCCAGGAGCCCACTCCTGCACCCTAAACCCCTCATCCCCAGCCTCACCTGACAGCCTGCACTCCACACCAGAGCCCTCACCCTCCCGCACTCCAAACCCCTCGGCCCCAGCCCAGAGCCCTCTCCTGCACCCGAAACCTCTCATCCTTGGTCCCAGCCGGAGCCCTCACCCCATCCTGTACCCCAACCGGGTGAAAGTGAGCAAGTGAGTGAGGGTGGGGGAGAGCAAGTGACAGAGGGAGGGGGATGGAGTGAGTGGGGGGCAGGGCAAGGGTGTTCGGTTTTCTGCTATTAGAAAGTTGGCAACCCTATTGCTGACTGTCACAGGCTTGTACTGTGACATTGGACATATTACCTAGCCTCTCTGCTGCAGTTTCCTAATCTTTAAATTGAGGATAATATTATTTCATCATTGTGAGGCACTTGGAGATCTGTGGGTGAAAAGGGCTATATGCTGCTATGTATTATTGTGAAAAAACATTCTAGGTATTGGCATTTAAGTGATCATGTTACTTCTCAAATTCTCATAACTAGCATAATTGGTTTTCCCAACCCAGATGAGCAGGCATTAGTGGACAGTCATTTTTCCCTAAGGCTCATTAGCATGATACAGCAACTGGGCTTGATCAGCTAAAACTTACATGTTTGATAAGGGTCAGCCCTTTACAAGGAGTGCATGTTCCTACAATGGCATGAAATTGTGCTGGGAATAGCTGTGTTAGAAAACCTTTCAAGCATGGCGCAGCCTTTCTAGGCAATTGTTTTTCAACACAGTTGGCACAAACCTGGTTGAGGCATGGATCTCTTCTCAGAGGAGCAGGCCTTTTAAACCTTTTTAAAAACAAAAGTCGTAATAAACAAATTCTAGTCCATAGCACAGGTACAGAAAATTCTTTTGACTTGCTTTATAACTATATGATATCTATAGTTATAACTCTGTTCGGTGTTACAGCAACACTAGCTTGCAAGGGTGTTTAAAAATGGTTTTGGACATAATAGAAAGCCCTAGAGCCCAATTGTCAGAAGTACTGAGTACCCACAACTGTAATAGAAGGCAATGGAATATGTGGGTGCTCAGCACCTCTGAAAATTAGGTCTTAAATGTGTATAGGGCCAAAAGATTTGGAAGTGAATGGTTGGGAAAGCCTTTTACCTTTCTCAGTAGCAAAATCATCCTGCAGAAAACTCCTTGCCAGCAAGATTCTGGCCTCTGAAAATGAAAAGGCTTGGAATATGTTATGCATTTCTGAGGCCCTGTCCTTGCTGGGGAAAAGGCTATTTTTGAAATGTGTTAGCCACCATATTTTAATGATTTTAAAAACACACGTTTCTCCTTGTACAGACACAGCCTGAGATTATTTTCTGCTTCTTCAAGCATGTGGTGCATTTCTGTTTATTTAAAATCAACATTAAAAAGACAATAATAATTTAAGAGGGGAATGAGCCCTTGACAAAGTTCAGTACTTTTTATTTTCCTGCCTTATAGTGTATATGTGAATAAACCTCACAGTCAATAATGATTTACTGGGACACAGTGATCTGACTGGGCTCTGGTTACAGGTTATTACAAAATACCACATTAGTCAAAACTCAGTAGCTGTGCTAAATTTATTAGGCACATAAGAATTGCCCTATTGGGTTAGGCTCAAGGGATGTCTATCCCAATATCCTGTCTCTGACAGTGGCCAGCACCACGTGCTTGACAGGAAGGTGTAAGAACCCCACATTAGGTCTCATTCAGGTATGTAAACCATTTTTTAATCCTCTGCTGGCTGTTTTTGAGATTCAGTTGTTGCTGTATCTCCAACAGTGGCTCAAAACCACTTTAGTTCTGAAGATAGAGAAGACATACAAATTTTAAAGGGACACTGTTAGGTTGTTTTGGCCTTAAAAATATGTAGGTCTTAAAAGGAAGAAAAATCCAACAGAATAGCCCTAAAAGCTCCTGTAAAATTAATGTTTATACTGTTTAAAAAAATAATTTAAATATCATCTGGGTTTTTTACAGTCCAAATACTGCAACATTTTCTTAGCTAGGGCTTGATCCTGCTAAGTGCGGAGCAGTCATGTGTGATGCTGAGCGCCTTCATCTCCGTTAGACTTCAAAGTGAGTTGAGGCTGCTCGGTAGGGTTACCAGTTTTGGTTGGATGTATTCCTGGAGGTTTCATCACATGACATAATCTTTAATTAAAGATGAATCTTTAATTCCTGGAGACTCCCGGACAATCCTGGAGGGGTGGCAACCTTAGTGCTCAGCAGCTGCCAGGATTGATTCCTTAATGCAAAAGACCCGGATAGTGAAAGTGACTAGTTTTATTTTCACTGTCCAAGCTTTAGGAAAAAGCAAAAAGTAACCAGTCAGGACAAATGGAGAAAAATATATCTGTTTTTAAAAACTCTTTCAGTTGTAATAATCTGAGGCATTAAACCTGTCTTTACGGTGTGTTTATTTAACGTGATTTTTAACCTGACTGTATCTCTTTAAGGGAAGAAAATCTCTTCCCACTCACATCTTTCAGAGTTAGGGGTGGAATTAGAGAGAGCTGTATCTAAAAATACTGCTTGCTTACTAAATATTTAACTAGTTCACTAAGCATTCAGACAGCCCTCTTTTAAATTATACTTAAAATATAATAGGAAATTCTTTGTTGATTGCGGCTGCTTTTAGTGCTGATGTTTGAATTCCAAGTTTGAGTTGAGCGGCCTGGAAACTAATGTCTCTCTGCTACAGAAAACCAGCAGCTTCCAATCTTTTATTGAGAATTAAAACGGGGGAGGGTGTGGGAAAGACAGCCTGCATCTCTATGATGAATGCTGTGTAGTTTGGCATGGCCTCGGCTGAGTGAGTTGACGTGGGCTCTGATGAATCTCCTTGTTCTAACCTCCTTCTCCTTGATTTCTGCCTGCAGTTACCTGAAGGAGTTCCGCACTGAGCAGTGCCCCCTTTTTGTGCAGCACAAATGCACTCAGCACCGGCCCTATACTTGCTTCCACTGGCACTTTGTCAACCAGCGTCGTCGCAGATCTATCCGCCGTCGGGATGGCACCTTTAACTACAGCCCTGACATTTACTGTACCAAATATGATGAAACCACAGGAATCTGCCCAGAAGGAGATGAGTAAGTAAAGTCTGCTCATTCCTACTTTCTGCCAGTCAGCTCTTGGGATTAGTCCAGGTGTTGATTCCAACCAGTGTTTATAGAGACAAGACGCTTCAGCAAAGCAGCTTTTTAAGCTTAAGATCATTCAGAGTAACATAAGAACAGATATAAAAGCTGCAGTAGCAACCTCTGTATTTCAATCCTAAAGCTACTACTTCTAGGATTGAGAGAGAAGTTCAGTCTCCATTACGTGTTCAGTCCTTGCATCTTCAGCTTTGATAAGAGTTTTGATAAGAACTGGACTGAATGGCCACCATGCAAACATCAAATTAGCTCATGGGAACTGTCAGCTTGAGCTGGAATTGAACTGATGGCCCACTGGTGAAAAGCTCTGTGTCCTCTTACCTGTGCCCTGAACCATCCAGCCTCAACTTTTAAAATTATATAATTTAATTACCCTTTACTGGTGCCTAGTGACCAGTAATACTTCACTAAAGCCATGGGAGGTACACACGATGGAGAAACACTGTAGAATGCCATGTTTTTCCTCATCAGTTGTTTGGTTGGTTCTATTGGAATAGAGAGATACTTTAGAAGATTATTGCTGCAGTGTGCTAAGGCAGGCCTCAGCCATGCAGGAGTGAACATGGAGAATACAGAATCAGAGACAAGATTATCTGTAGAGGAATAACAGCATATCTTGACTGTGGTCAAAATATAGACTGATGCAATTTCAGTTACGTTTCATGGTGCCAATATAAACAAAAAGGGTTAGACATATCTGGAAAGTGGGAAATTCTGCTAATTGAATAAAAGATAAGGTAGGTGGAAGAGAATGAAACAATCCACCAGACCTGTGGTGTCAGTTTCTATTCAGATTATCTCTCATTAGTGGGGTGCTGGCTGGGCAGGTAATAGGATATGGAGTCTTTGACTTCCAGATCACTGGTTCATATTTGGCCCAGGTTAGTAGTGAATGAAACCATCTTACTGCTGTTAGTTGGTCCGTATCTTTGGATAGGTCCCACAAGTACATCAACTTCACTTATTTTTCTGGTTCTTTTACATTTCTTAGTGACAGGTTTGTGGATTTTTTCCCCACTTTGGGTATGACTAAGATGCAGTAGGAAGAAAAAAATAAAGTGTTAGCTAAAATGATAGTGTTCTGTATTTCCTCCCTTGCCCCATGCCCTCCTGTGAGGGGTGTGTCTAGCTCTTGATGGACTGGCCCAGCCCACGGGCCCTGTAGCAGTATATTGGCAGGAAACAGTAACAGATAGGAACTTAAATGAAAGGAGAGCTGCAGAGGAAATGTGTGTGCCATGTGATGTCCCTCATTCATCGCTAATGTACCAGTAAAGCCTTGAGAGTGTTCTTGCTCTTTTCTGGATCCCTGACGCTCATTGGTCTATAGAATAATGAGCCTCTGAAGGCTTAAGGATCCAGTTGTTTGTCTGTGAGAGAAGCTGTTTTCTAGTATGCAGTGGCAGATTTAGGATTTAAAGAATGCTGCAAGGCATGATAAAAGAGAGGGGCAGGGTTAGTAAAATTGACAACAACAGCAGTCTTCATCATCAGCATGTCCTTTCATACTGGTGAGTCCACCCTGACAACAAGAGTGTGACCAGAATTTGGCTCTCTTCCCCTATGCCTCAGGTGTCCATTCTTGCATAGAACTACTGGTGACACAGAGAGGAGATATCATCTGCGCTACTACAAAACTGGAATCTGCATCCATGAGACTGACTCCAAAGGAAATTGCACAAAGAACGGCCTCCACTGCGCCTTTGCTCATGGGCCTCATGACCTACGCTCTCCTGTTTATGACATCAGGTAGCAGAGGATGGAGTTTCACATTGGGGCTGTGCATGGAGGGGTGATCACTGGACCTGAATGGAAGGTCAGCTGATCAAAGAATATACACAAATGTAACAAAATACTGCTAAGTATCAGAGTGATGGCAATATTTCCCTCCCTAGCAGGGGAAAACACAAAAACCTCTTCAAAGAGGTTCCCCAAAAAGGAGGAAGCACGAGGCTAGTCGCACCCTGCCTGAGAACCCTGAAGGGGGTTCAAACTTATGAGACTGAAATTCCCAGGGAATGCCAGTGTTTAATCACTTGTTTCTATGTATGTTATGGCAAAAGCCAGGAGACATCATGAACATACAACTACTTCGAAGTGCTGTAGCAATTGCTGTCTGACAAAATTGTAGACACATGTATCTGTCTCTTCATCTGCTCTGTCTGCCTATTGTTCATTTAACTCTATTCCCGAAGGGAGCTTCAGGCTATGGAGGCTTTGCAGAACGGTCAGACCACATCAGAGGGTGGCATAGAGGGTCAATCTGCAGTCGCTGCAAGCCATGCTATGATAGAGAAAATACTCAGTGAGGAGCCAAGGTGGCAAGGTGAGTCTCTTAGGGTCTTGCAAGGAGGGCAATCCAGTGTGCTTGGAGTGCCCGCTCCCATCAAGGGCTTTTGCATAGTAAGCAAAGCACCTGCCATCTCCAAGTAACCTGTGGGACCTTCCTTCACAGACACAACGTATGTGTTGGGAAACTACAAGACAGAGCAATGCAAGAAACCCCCCCGTCTCTGTCGCCAGGGTTACGCCTGTCCGTACTACCACAACAGCAAAGATAGAAGAAGGAGTCCAAGAAAACACAAATACAGGTACCCTCATCCTGGGCCTTTCGTTTTCCAGCTTTTAGGAGTTCAGGGTTGGTGGAGGTCCCCAACCAAGGACTTTGGATTTGCTTCATTTTATACTGTTAGCCCTTCCTTAAAGCCTGTTCTGACAGTTCTGCTGTGCTGAAGGGCTGGGTTAACATGCTAGTCCCCAGGCCTGGGGATTTGCCTTATAACTAGGGTCAATAATGAATGTCTATAATAAACAAATAACTGTGTTACCAAATCATGTTACAGCTCTGATCTACTCATTGTGGACAGAACCTGCATCTGGCTTCTCCATGATAACCATAATGAATTAAACAAAAAACTCATTTCAAAAAAGTGATGCAGGGTGAAAAAAAACTAAAAGGGGAATTTAGTCCCATTTGTAAACAAAACCACATGCTGCATGTAGGTCATGTTTTTATGGGCTTAACTGAGAGCAGGTAAATGTTTCAGAATTATCAGGCCATCTCATATGTCTGATGATTGAGATTGAAAGGGGTTTGGGGAGATCACCAGTGGTGCCTGCTTTGCACTCCTCATTTGACTGTTAAAGAGTCCTGCAACTTAGGTTACAGGTGTTCACGTCGTTTTCCTGTCTCCTGACTCATTATCATTGATGTGTCTTCGTGAATACAGTTTGTCCAGCTTAGTGGCTCTGATTTCCAAGAGCACAAAAGAACTTTTATTATGGCCTTGGGGGCTTTTCTTCAGTCGCGCTTAAAAATATCAAAACTGGCTGAAAACCATGGTGGGCAAATCATGAACAGTCTCATTTTCCTTCCCACATTTTTGTCACAGATTTTTCCAATCAATTATAAAACCCCATAAAATCAAAGGAGCGTTAACCCATCACCTCGAGGACAAACATACACGCCATGAGAGTCCTTGGGTGCCATCCAGGGACTCTTCCTCCTATCTCCAACAGGTGCCCCCTCCCATCTTTCTGTCCCATCTTTGTGCCTTATTAGCAAGTATTGGAAGAGTTGAGGGTCCCCTACCAGTGCATGGAGAGCATCAGTATTCCTCCCACTTCTGTGCTGCCAGCCATCCTCCCCCAACAACTGATGTGGCTGTCTGCTCAGTCCCTGCTGCTGCTGCGATGGGCCTCCCCTGCAGGTTACTGAGGGAATGGGTAAGACCATATAGAACAGGGGGAATGGGGCACATCAAGAGTGCAGCCTGGGGAAACAGAAAAAGTTCTCAGCAGAGAGAAAGGAAACAGGCCTGCCTTTTCGCTAGTGACCCCACACAGCCAGTCTTCTACAGGGCCACAATGTAACCCTGGAAACTGACTAGCCTACAGTGCTATATGTTCTGGGATTAGCCAGTTAACTTATTAACATTATATGAAGACCCAATTCTGAAACAGAAAACAGATCCAGCATCTTTGACACTATCATATCACCTACAAATACAGTTAAACTGTTTTGGTTCAAGTCAGCATTTAGTCTGAGATGGTGAAAAAAAAAATCTCTTTAACTGGGCGATCTTTACAAGCCATAGAAGCTGCAGAGGTAGCAGGGAGGAAGCTGCATAGACACCAAGAAGTGAGTGCAGGAGAAGAAGCTGGGAGAGCAGCGTGTGTACAATGGAAGGGAGCAGTGGAGCCTGGCTCCCAGTTTGGGATGTTGGGGTGCCAGGAGGTAGGACTGAGAATGGCCAATACATGTTTGTGTTTGATGCATTCCACTACCTGTTCTTTATACAGATCTTCACCATGCCCCAGTGTGAAACATGGAGACGAGTGGGGAGACCCCAGTAAGTGTGAGAATGGGGACACATGCCAGTACTGCCACACTCGCACAGAGCAGCAGTTTCACCCAGAGGTATGGTAACCTGACCTTCCCATTTGACATCTTGCTATTTGAGAGGGAGAATTCCAGGGTTACAGGTGTTGATAGGCAGCAAGGGCCCAGCAAACAGGCAGGGAATGGTGAGCTGCTTGCAACATGGTCCTTGGGTGCAGAAGCAGCACATCTGAGGTGAGCTTGGACCACAGCTACTTGACAAGGGTCCCTTTTAGTCAGAAAAAAAGACAATTTGGGGGGAAGGTAAAGTTGGGGGGGAGGGATAGCTCAGTGGTTTGAGCATTGGCCTGCTAAACCCAGGATTGTGAGTTCAATCCTTGAGGGGGGCCATTTAGGGATCTGGGGCAAGAATTGGGGATTGGTCCTGCTTTGAGCAGGGGGTTGGACTAGATGACCTCCTGAGGTCCCTTCCAACCCTGATATTTTATGATCCTAAGGAGGGGAAAAGAGTGTGTGTGAGAGAGAAAGAGAGGGTAAGTCCACAGTGTATCTGTGTGTATTGTAGATGTGTTGAATGGGTTCACAGGTGAACTAATAGGGTTTATCTACTATGAAAGTGATTTGTAATTGATAGTTGTTGTCAATAACAGGTCCCCATGAACCAATTCTGAAAACGGCTTAACTGTTAGTGCAGACTGGCCCAAAGCTTTTCCAGAAGAATTACAGAAAGCATGTCACAGTCATACTTCATGTTATGGTGTTGAAAGTGGTTTTGTCTGGCCTACACTAGCAATGTCATTTTCCCCATCAGAGGAAGGAAGGACCCATTTCTGATAACGATTGTCAGTTATTGATCATTTTCTTAGTAAACAGGGGATCAGTCTTCTAGCCTGTCATTTATCGGTTATTCCCCTAACACTATAATTTACTATTGTTCCACACCCAGAGCTCCAACTGAAGTCATTGGGGACTGATGGTAAATGTTAACCCTTAGGTGACCATTGCTGTCATGGGACAATTGTTGACTTTACCAGAACTCCAGTGGCTTTTCTTTCTTTAAGGCAAAGTGTTGAAATGGATGCTCTGAGATCTTTGTTTGTGTCTGTGATGGTAGTCTGTGTTTCTGTCTCACTATTGAATCTGTTTTAGGCATTTCTCTGCCTGAGTCGCTACGCTCAGTCTTTTCTTACTATGTCTCTGTGTGTTGTGTTTTGTTTTGTTTTTTTCTTCTCAGATCTACAAATCCACCAAGTGCAACGACATGCAGCAGTCTGGCAGCTGTCCTCGGGGACCCTTCTGTGCCTTTGCACATGTAGAACGTATGTTAGCTTCTTCTCTCATCTTTCAGTGATGCTTTAGCCATAAATGACTTTAATTTGGTGCTCCAGGCCAGAGTAGATAGGACCACAAAGGGGAGAGCTTTCTTTGGTAGCTCATTTAAAGTCATGATGCCAATAGGAGGTGTGAGCACAGCTGAAGGCAATAGATATTTTGTAGGGCTACAACCGTGGTTACTCATCGCCTTCACTTTTGAAGCATCTTTCCCACTCTTGTATCTCACTAGTTCAGCTCTCCATATCCTCAGAATTATCAGGACTATAGTATAGAGAGAACACTGCCTTTCTTCTTCATATGGTTAAACTGGGACACAGTCAAGTTCAAAGCATATGAGTTCTTAAAAATCTTAGAATGTAATTTCTAACATGAGATTATTAACATTTAAAAATCAAATTTATTTTTACCATTTGTGTTTTTAATTTACATTTTATATCTTAACTGAGATTAGACAGTAAAAATAGATTTGTTTCTAGTCTAGTTTTGCCCCCTATAATTGGTAGCCAGGATCACCTGAGTTCTAATCCCAACTCCAAACACTGACTCCCTCTGCAGTTTTGGACAAGTCATAGATTTTAAAGCCAAAAGGGACCATCATGATCATCTAGAGCAGGGGTTCCCAAACTTGGTTTACGGCTTGTTCAGGGTAAGCCTCTGGTGGGCCGCGAGACACTTTATTTACCTGAGTGTCCACAGGTACGGCAGCTCGCAGCTCCCAGTGGCCGCGGTTCGCCGTTCCCAGCCAGGCCACCGCTTCCCGCAGCTCCCATTGGCTGGGAACGGAGAACCGGGGCCACTGGGAGCTGCGAGTGGCCGTTCCTGCGGTCGCTCAGGTAAACAAAGTGTCTTGCGGCCCACCAGGGGCTTACCCTGAACAAGCCGCAAACCAAGTTTGGGAACCCCTGATCTAGAGTGACGTCCTGCACACTTCAACTTTCTCTGCATGTTTCTCTACGTATAAAGTAATAACAGTATTTTAGTGTGAGGATTAATTAATGGTTGGTAATATGCTTTGAAGATTAAAAGTGCTATATAAATACTAAGGAACATTATTAGGCAGATTCTCTTGCTAATTCTCTTATACAGTATGAAATGATGCTCCAACATTTGAATCACAAATACTTCACAAGAGTGTTTAAATCCAGATAGGAGCTGTTTTTATTAATATTTTTTAAAAACTGCACTAGTAAGTTTTGTAAACTGTTTTCTAGAAAACCTCTATACTTCCTGACAATGCCCCTTTAAAAGAGAGCAGAGAGTCTGTTGTTGGCTTGTTCTTCATATTTCTCTGGATGTAATAGAGTAGAGCCAAATGACTAGAATTGCTAGTTACAAATGTCTGTTTGAATTTGGAATTCCATACTGAAAGGTGCTTTCATACATAACAGATAGAAAACTTGAATTCCGTTCCCTTTCAGTTTCTTTGTCATAATTCTGGCTGATAAATTTGGTTATTACTGTCGATACTTGCATTTATAAATGAGGGCTAGCTCTTTCACATCCCATTGTTCCTATTCGATCCTGCACTCAAGTTGCAATGCGGAATTTTTGGTAGTCGGAGCAGAGTTGTTGTGAGCCACTAGAATTGGGCTCTAATCCTTGCTCTTAGACTGATTCACTGCATGACCTTGTGCAAATCTCTTTGTGCCCTGATTTGCCCATCTAAAAGTGAAAATAATAATTTCTGTCTTGATGGAAGTGTAATGAGGCTTAATTCATTACTATATGTGAAGTGCTTTGAGATCCATAGATGGAAGCCCCTATAAAAAGGAAAATAATATCATGTCCAAGAACATCTAAATCTCTTGGAAATCATCCTGATGAATTTCACGAGTGATAGCCATTTGTTGCTGAGGGCTGTATAATGTTTTAAATCAGTGCAGCAAAACCCTGAACTGTTTTCCTGGGTATTTATGATGTTTAAAGGGAAGGGGGCAATTCCATAGCCTTGTACACACATTACCATTTTCTGTAATGGTGGGTGTTGAGGACTTACGGAAATGTATCTATCTCCCTTAGCTAATCTTAACAAATCAATCACCTGTGTGCATAGCATGACCCAAACCCCTAGTTAGTTCAGGATATCCTGAATGTGTAGCGTGTAATTCATTTAGTAAAAATACTGTTGGAGGAAGAGGTATTACTGAGCTAGAGGCCAGCATCTTGCAGAATTGGAGAAAGACTAATAATAGAGGATAAGAAATACCCATTTTGCCTGATAGGATTTCTTGTTGCTTCTATACTGATTCAAAATAAGCATCCCTGAAACATTCCCTGTGGAGAGCTAGCAGCAGGAGATGTATGTAGCTGCTGTTCTTCCCAAGCATCTTGTGATCCCTGGCCATTCATGTAGCTTTGAGTGATGTTGCACGCCCTTTTATTTCTCGCAGAGCCTCCACTCGAAGATTTACAGCCATCTTCAGCTGTATCCAGCCCAACGCAAACAGGCCCTGTGATGTATATGCCATCAGCTGCTGGTGATTCTGTTCCAGTGAGCCCTTCCAGTCCACATGCCCCGGACCTTAGTAATGTATGTGACCCTGCTGGGAAGCATTTGTCTACATGTTGTGAACCTGCATTTCCCTGACCTACTGTACCACTGTCTTCCAGAGGAGGAGAATTTCCCAAAGGATTTGAATTTTGTTGGCTCTAGCTCAGTACTTCCCGCAAAGAGCTTATTTGGGGTGGGACACAGGTTTTTGCCTTCTTCCTAGAAACCCACTCCATGCCTATAGCACTGCTCTGCTTTTCATTCTCTGAAAAGTTTCATTTTTAGCTCTGGGTTAAGGTATTTTTCAGGAAAGTGGAGAGTGGATTGCAGCAGTGCATCCAGCCTAACTCCTTTCTGATTGGAGATAAATGTAGGGCTTCTGTTTCCATGTACAAGCCATGAGCCAGTATAATCTAGAGTACGAAACTGCAGTTTAGTTTGCTTATCCATGAAATCTCAGAGAGGTTTAGCCTGTGCACAATGTGTCTTGCATTACGGAATATCTGTGATTTACCAAGGGGTGTCCAAGCCCTGCTACATTTACTGGTTTATATAGTGCCCCAAAGTGTGCTAAGTACATTAGCTGTACATACAGGACGAAAAGTCCCTGTCAAGAAAAGCTTACAATCAAAGTAGACAACATACAGACACGGGAGTGAATGGGGTGCAAGGCATCTTCTTTTCTTTCTGATTTTTTTCCCGTTTTTTTATCTTTGCCTATTTGCATTGAGCCACTTTGGAGCTTGCAGCGTTCCCAAACTGTTGATGAAGATTTTGAAGAGCTAGAATGGCAGGGTCTTAAATCATGATTGCAAATTCTAAACTGGTTTAGATGAGTTGAACTAATTTATTTTCTCTTAGTAAATACCACTGTGGAATAAAGTACAGACATTCTTTTATTTTCTGTGAAAGTGCCATCTGAATGCTGGGCAAGCCACAAGGAAATGTCTGTCCATCTGATGGTCACTGAGATCTGTTCTCTTTCTGGAGCCCTTCAGTCTTCAAAACTGAACCCTACCTCATCCATGAACACATACCAAAAAAGGAAACACATGGTCTTTTTGTCATTTCCTCAGTCATCAGGGCAGCTGCATGTACAGTGGAGTCCCATCTTACGCAGGGGTTAGGTTCTAAAGTCAGTGCATAAAGCGAAAATCGCGTATAGTCAAAATTACCCTTGAAAATCCCTTAAATCGCAAACCGGAGTGCCGTAGGGTGGCCAGGAGCATTGTCTACGATCAGCAACACTTTAAAGTCCAGTCCTTTCTCTTCAAGGTACCGCGTGAGCTCCGGAATGAAACACTTGTGGAACCAATCCAGAAATAATGCTGCCCTCACCCAAGCCTTTTTATTTGATTGCCAGAACACAGGCAGGAGATTTTTGTTCTTGCCTTTTGGGGCACAGGGATTTGCAGCCCTGTAGAGCAAGCCCGGCTTTATTAAATGCCCAGCTGAATTGCCACAAAACAGCAGAGTCACACGGTCTTTAACTGCTTTGAAGCCAGGGGCTTGTCTTTCTGATTTCGAAGTGTAAGTGCGGTTGGGCATTTTTTCCCAGACGAGCCCAGTCTTGTCAGCATTAAAAACTTGTTCTGGAAGATAGCCCTTTTCTTCTATGATTTTCTTTAATTGTTCGGGGTAGGTTTTTGCTGCCTCTTCATTGGCAGATGGAGCTTCACCAGTAGTCTGCACATTTTTGAGGTTGAAGCAGGTCCTAAAACTGTTAAGCCAACCTTGGCTGGCTTTGAATTCCTTCTCATCAGAAGGCTGCCCCTCTTTGGCGGGAGGTTTCAACAGCGCGTAGAGGCTGTCTACACTACCCGCTGGATCGGCGAGCAGTGATCGATCCAGCAGGGATCGATTTATCGTGTCTAGTCTAGATGCGATAAATCAACCCCCAAGCGCTCTCCCGTCGACTCCTATACTCCACCGCTGCGAGAGGTGCAGGCAGAGTCAACGGGGGAGCAGCAACAGTCAGCTCGCCGTAGTGACGACACCGCAGTGAGTAGATGTAAGTACGTCAACTTCAGTTCCGTTATTCACGTAGCTGAAGTGGCGTAACTTAGATCGATCCCCCACCCGAGCGTGTATAGTTGAATTTGCGTAAGTTAAATGCGCGTATGATGCAACTCACCTGTAGTCTGCAAACAAATATAGCTTTGCTGATGATAATTTTACATGAGTAATTAATCAGAGGAAAATACTCAGTGAAGTAACCAACCTCACATGGCATGTTCTATTTTGTATTTGTACTGTAGGTGTGGAATAAACCAGGAACTCTGCCAACTAGCCCCACCTCCACCACAGTAAGTAGTGACTGCAGGGGAGGGAAAACAGCAGACAGCCTGTGTAAAAAATCAAAGGATTGTAGGACGCTCACAGCACTCCCTCTTTGGATCTCCAGCCCTCTCTATGCAGCATTTCAAACTTTGGGAGCAACAAGCATGTGCAAACATAGTTCTAAGTTGCAAAAGTGATCCTGTTTAAATGCATGATGCATAGTTGTGGCCTAAAGGAGAGAACCTGTTGCGGAGCCCTGTTTTAACACTGGTTGTCGATACTTTGGCCTTGTCTACACTAGGATTTTCAGGCCAGCAGGTGCAGCTCCACTGGTAGATGCTGTAGCGTAGATGCTGTAGCATATATGCTGCTCCGGCAGGCTCAGGTGTTTTTACTACTGTCTAACAGGGTTAAAACACTGTTCATCCTCAGAGTGCAGGCAGGATCCTAACCTGAATCACCCTGTAGCTTAAGGAAAATGAGAAGAGCTTTGGTCAGGCCTGTGAACTCCAGGAGTTGCATGTGAGGCTGCAGAGGGGTTGAAGTGTCTCTAGAGCCTCAGGGTACAAATCACTGTGCTAAATCCACCTCTCTGTTGCTGAGAAATTACAACAAAGAGACATTATATTTGTGAGATTTGCACACAAACAGTATTTTGTGCTCCCCCTACTGGCTGTCTAGATCTGTCTGTTTGTGCTGACCATCAATAAAGCTAATGCACAAACAAGGAAGTAAGAGAATCAGTGTCCTTAGGAATCATTTGACTCAGTGCTGCTGACTGTTTGAACTCTCCTTTTTTATGACCCTTATGTTTTCTTCTCCCATTAGATGCTCTGTAGGAACAGCAGCCTCGGAAGTCCATCTAATATATGTGGGTCCCCTCCTGGTGCCATTGGGAAACAACACAGCTTGGAGAGCATTGGTTTTCCCACAGACTCAGTAACAGCAGCCAGCAGCTACAAGAAAGCACCAGGCTTTGAGCGGGAGGATCAGGTGGGGGCTGAGTATCTGAAGAGCTTCAAATGCCAGGTAAGAAAGGAGTGTTGGGTGGTGGAGAGCAATTGCCTGACTTAGTTTGGATTGATTCCTCCATTTGTGGAACAAAAGTAACACACTGTTGCCACAGTGTTTGATTCCCAAATCTACTCTTCCACTCCCAACCTCTGTCAATCCATTCAGTCTCACATCAACTCCTTGGTGTCCTGCTGCCCCTGCAAACTCAGTCTGTCAAAAATTTAGCTTCTCCTCTTCACTTCAAGTCCTTCTCCACTTCTTTCCTTTTCTATTACCGTTGGATAGCAACTTGATGTCATTTATATCGCCTCCTTCCATATCCAGGTTCTCTTCAGATGTAGACTATCCCAGAATTAATCTTTTCCTCTCTTGCTCTCCACTGCTAAAATCTTTGTTCACATCTTGGTCACCTTGATCACTGCACCTTGATCTCTGCTATTGTCACCTTTCACTTCTCCAGTCTGTCTAAAACACCACTGCTAGTCCTCTTCCTCTCCCACTGCTCCAACCATATCACCTTTCTGGAATCTCTTCCCTGGCTTCCACATTAAATTGAGGCTCCTTGGTCTTCAGGTAGTGTCCATAGGAGTGCTACACATCAGAATGTGCATGAGCCTGTACACTCTTGATTGGAGAATTTCATGAGCAGCATTCATGAGTCTGCACTTGCTCTCTAGATATCCATGTGCTCTGGGTCAAGAATATGAGGCAGGGTGGACCCGCTGTCATTACACTTCTTGCTGAACTGTGACTCGAGATGGAGCATCGCATTTTCCATTAGCTAGACACACAGCCTGCTAAGCTTCACTTAATTTTTTGGTATTTTATTTTTATAATTACTCATGTAAAATTATCGTCAGGATGGTGGCGGCCCACCAGGAAAAGGTGGCGGTGGCAGCGGCAGCCATGGTGGTGAAGTTCGCGCCAGTAGCCTCTGTTGGTTCTTTCCATCTGTTCTTCTTTTTGTTCTATGATACTTTCCCCACAGACTCTTTGTCTTTTAAGGACCCAAAAAGGGAGTGATGGGTGGAATGGCCTACTCCTCGTTATTTTGTCTACCAATTCAGCTTAATTTCAGACGTACCAGTTTTGGCTTGTTATCTTCCGTCTCTATATCTCCTGTTTTTTACAAGCATAATTTCAACACAGTCATTGAATCATCTCAATCCGGCCTTTTTATTTAGATTAATTCAGTTATTCTGTCTCCCTTTCATACCTTTTCCCATCAACATTTGTTATTAAAAGTTATTTTAACATCTTATGAATTTTTACGTACTTTTTACAGTTGAGCTCCCAATTTGAGTAAATTTGTAGGCCCATTTGTCACAACACTACTTACACTCTGACTCCACCATCTTCAGCAGTGACTTGTCGTCTAGTACTGACACAGTCACCAGTCTCCCACAAATGTTTTGAGGGTACCGAGAGTAATTTCCCCCTGGTACTGACACATCCTCTGGTACCATCTCATCAGCCAATCAAGTATCAGCCCCTGGTACCAGTGCAGTTACAGGACCCTTTCCAGACCCCAGTACTAACTCAGTCACTGGTAGCAGCACCACTTGCTCCTCTGATGGTCACTGAGAATGACACCTCATCCTATTCTGACGTGTCTATACAAGGTTTCTCCACCTTCCCATGCCACGTCTCTCCGTTGGGGTACACTCTAAGGAAGAAACTCTTGGCAGGAGATACAGCTGGCAGCCCTGGCAAAGAAAGCTATGGGGCCCTGCCCCTTTCCCTTACATCCCACCACAGTGGGCTTATATGGAACCCAGGGGCCCCTTTTGGCAACCAGTTCTACATGGTCATATCTCATAAAAGGACACACCAGGAGCAATAACCGTCTCCCTTGGATCCCGCTCTACAGGAGGCTCTTGCAGAGGAGCAAGAACCAGCTGAGGAAGAAGAAACACCACCTTCCCACAAATCCTCCTCCTCACCACTTGAGGCTGTCATGCCTCCCCCACCATCTTATGCCAATGGTTTAAAGGCATTTCAAGACCTTATGGAATGAATATCAGGAGGAGATACAGGAGCATCAACGGTCCCTGTTGGACATCCTTCAGGTACATCTCCTAAGGGCAAAATCACCTTCCCCATCAACAATGCTTTGCTGGCCCCAGGCTGTACGATGTGGCTACCATATTGCCTACATGTAAATGGGCTGACAAAAAATACTATCTCCCATCCAGAGGCTCAGGGTATTTTTTTTTTCCCAACGTACAACCAATTCTCTGGTTGTCATGGCTGTTAACAAACGAAACAGGCAACATCAGTCCTGCTCAAAGCCATCTGACAAGGAGTTGAAATGGCTCAACCTTCTGGACCATAAAAGCTACTCCTCAGCCTCTTTGCAGCTCAGAGTAACTAGTAACCAAGCCCTGTGGCAAAATATGATTTTAGAAACCACTCAGTTTTTATCTTTTATTGAACACCTGCTTCAGGATCAGAGGGAACAATTTCAAGCCCCCATAACAGGCCAGACAGTTGCTAAGGTGTCTCTCCAGGCCTTGCTCGATGCCACCAATAAAGCTGCATGTTCCATGGCTACAGTAGTAGTCCTTGCACTGAGCTTCTTGGCTGAATTCCTCCAGCGTCCCCCAGGAGAAACAAAAGACTGTCAAGAGCCTTCCCATTGAGGGGCCCAAGTTGTTCAGCAATGCCATGGACAGGTTGCTCCATTCTCTTAAAGACCCCCTGGTGACACTGATCTCTGGGCATCTAAATGCTTGCAGCAGAAAGAAAATACAGTAGATCACAAATGGCTCATCACTCTCATCCCATCCACTACCAGCCCACAAGACTGTCTGCACCCCCCCCACCCCCCCCAGGAAGAAGTCCAGGTTCACTAAGAAAGGGCCGTCCCCTACAGTGATGTCCCAGTCGGCAACATCCTCAAAACAACAATTTTGACCCTTTCCCTCCCTCCACTGTTATGGGGATTGTCTCTCCCATTTTCTACCTTTCTGGGAGCTCATCATCTCACACAGATGGATCCTGGAGGTGATTTCTACTGCCTGTTCCACCCAGTTCAGTTTCTTTCAGGCCCCAACTCCCCTGTCCCATCCATCTTCAGGGACCCTTCTCATGGTGGTCTCATGAGGCCTCCTAACATAAGATCAAACCTGTTCTACCAGACTTTATCTGGAAAGGGTTTTATTCCTGGAACTTCCTGGTCCTGAGGAAAAACAGGGGATGGAGACTAATTCTTGACCTCAGGTCTTCAAACATCTTCATCTGCTCTCAGTGTTTCAGAATGGTAACCCTATGAGTGATAATTCCCTCCCTGGATCTAGGAGATTGGTTTGTTCCCTCTACCTTTAGAACATTTATGTTAATATAGCCATGCACCCCTCACACAGACTTATCCTACGTTTCCTAGTGCGCAAGGACCACTACCAGTATTGCATCCTACCCTTTAGCCTCTCCACTGCCCCAGGAATCTTTACCAAAGTCCTCTCAGCCATCACAGCCCATCTTCACCAGATGGGAATAATGATCTTTCCTACATGGATGATTGGCTCCTGAAAGGTCTCTCATTCCTTGAGATACAGACAGCAATCTCTGTTCCATTCACTGGACCTCCGCCTCAGTGTGGAAAAGTCTGTCCTCGCACCCACTCAATGGACTTCATTGGGGCCACTCTGGACTCCTCCACTGCCAGAGTATACTTTCCTAAGAACAAATTTGCCACAATGTCCAGCCTCGTTTCAGCAATACAACAGAGCCTGCAAACCACAGCAAGGGATTGCCTGCAACTTCTGGCCCATATGAAAGCCTGTACATTTGTGACACCCTTAGCAAGACCACACTTTCAGTGTCTTCAAGCCTGGATGAGAACCATCTACAGACCCAACAAGCACAGTCTATCCAAGCATGGGTCTATACCTTGGTGGGTCCTCAATTCTCTAAATTTGGTGTAAGGATCCACAAAAGGTGTATGTGCGGTCAATCTACTTCTGTAGCCCTACTGAAAAACATACCTATCTCAGACATCTGCAGGGCAGCCACCTGGTCTTCAGTGCACATGGTTTTCCCAGCATTACTCTCTCATGCCTGCTTCCAGAACCGATGCAGCTTTCAGTAATGCTTTCTACAAACTGAATCCACCTCTTCAGCACCCTCCTCTCTGACTGAGGTATTGCTCGGGAATTTCCTGCCATGAAGTACCCATAGGGACACTACTCAAAGAAGAAGGAGAGGTTACTTGCCTTTTACAGTAACTGGAGTTCTTCGAGAAGTGTATCCCTGTGGGTGCTCCAGTATCCACCATTTTTCCCCTCTGCCTCAGAGTCCTTTCGCTGGGCATTCATGGCTGAGAAGGAACTGGAGTGATGGCGAGTCCGTCCCCTTTATATCCTCATACTGGAGCACAAGGATATCTAGGGTGCAGGCATGGACCTGCAGATACTGTGGACCAAAAATTCCCATCAAGAGTTTGCAGGTATGCACATATCTTGATGTGGAGCATCCACAAGGACAAGCATCTCAAAGAACATCAGTTACTGCATAGGGTGAATAACTTCTTCTCACTTGCCCCACATAATCTCATCCTGACCTACAACTCAACTGTCATTCCTCCTCCTCTTTATGTGTCTCCCAATCCTCTTGCATAACTGCTCCCTTTGTCTCTTTCCATTCTCAGTTTAAAGCCTTCATCATACTGCTTCCTAAGCTTAGAATAATCTCCTGTTTCTTGTCTGCCATGTGTCACCCTTTCCACCTTCAGGTCCAATTTTTCCATCAGTTTCCTTCCTTGGTGTTACCGTTAATTTCTCTGCATTTTCCCTTCCGAAACTGATGACTCATCTGTGTCCGGGACAGAGATGGTGGCTTCGTCTTTATTTTGTAAAGTGATGTTCTGTAAATTGCTGTTGCTGATGTTATTGCTAGCGCGATAAGTAGATTTTTGTTAGGGTTTGAAGAAGACATATTCGCAGACATCTTTTCATGAGGGCTGGTCTCTAGCAACCTGAGATATGGTTGTACATTACTGAAAGCAGGGGTGCCCAGAAAATCTGCCTTTAATCTGAACACATTTAGGCCCTGTCTACATTACATTGAAGAAATTAGCATTAAGCCTAAAAAGCACTGTGTACGTTGTACTTCTGTTACAATACAAACAATTGAAATCCCCAGCTTAGACAAGGTCTTGAAAAAATGACATGATTTAGAAGTCATTAATGCCATTTGTGCCCACATGCTTTTTTTACAGCTGAGTGAAAGAGCCGTGTTTCCATCCTGCAAGGAGGCTAGTCTTGACCACTCTTTGGTTTAGTTAAAATGATTTAGTTGTGGAATGGACAGCGTTTAAGCCCTATTGATTTAAACCATTTTCAAAAACAGTTCTGGTGTTTGCTTAACATGGGCATGGCTTAAGAAACCGGGAATTGCAAATCTATGTAATGTGTCTTTGGGATCAAAGTTCAGGGCTGGCTGTGACTCCACCACATCTCCCTGCTAAGTACAGCAGCTTGTAGCAGTTGTTTAAAAACAAAAGAAAAGCCCCATGCTCATTCTCCATTGCAAGTGCTGCAGCAAAGGAGTAACTGGGCAGCTCCAAGACTGAAGGCCAAGAGAACCCCAGTCTCCTGTCAACAGAGACCAGGCCCGAGGGAGACCCTGCTTTGGAGAAAACATGGGCAAAGAGCCCAACCTGAGGGAGGAAGGGGGAGAGAATATAAATATGACACTTAAAAGGGCCCTGTCTCGAGATGAGTGTGTGTGAGTGAAGCCCAGTCTGCACTATGAACACATTGTGTTCTGGCAGTATGCTCTGACATAGTGTGGCGTTGCTTGTGTGCACGCAGCCAAGTTGTATAGTAACCATGCCACTGAACTGTGCTAAACTGTGCTGAACTGTGCTCAAATCCCTGTTTAGGCATCTAATAAATAAAAGTGGTCTGATTTTCAACAGGTGCTGAGAGTCCACAGTTCCCATTGACTTCAGTGGGTCCTGCAGGTTCTCAGCACTTTTGAAAATCAGGCCAGGAATTAGACACCGAACTTTAGGCGCTCGTATTTGAACATTTTGGTCAGAGGCTTTTGCCGAGTTCTGTAACCTGAGTATGATGTAGACTTCATAGTGATAGTATTTAAATGAGCCATCTCATTCCTCTCTCTTGGAGGTGAATGGAGGGGAAGTTGTACCTTTGCTGTTATTGTTGTTTGGTTGACGATAGTTTTTGGCAAGGGTGAGCTAACAGAGCAGTAATAATATAATATAATAATAATAATAACACTTAGCACCTACATAACTCTTCATCTTTAAAGTGATTTTCAGACATCAGCCTATGTTTAGCTAACAGCAAAGGATTGAGAATGTTCTTCTAAAAAAAACGGAAGATGGATTCTTACATTTTCCCCCCCAAATGAAAATGTACAGTTGGCAGAAAACTACGCAAAGACCCAAAATTGTAGGATCTATCTTCTGCCATTTTCTGCTGTCATTGTGCTACTCTGAACGGATCTGGGTCATCCATATTAAAGTTCACATTGGTGAACCAGGCTTTGTGTGATGCTCCATAACGGTTCAGTTGAATGCATGAGTAGTATGTCATCCAAAACACACGCCCAGTAAAACATGATGGTTGCTTAGCATGCATGCTAAAGCGACCACAATACAAGTAAAAGAATCTGAATGTAGCTGGATAAATGATACTTGGTTTTAAAAAAAGAAAGACAGCAGATTTAGTCAAGAGACCTGAATATCTGGCCTGGCTTCCTAAGCAAGTAACACAAGTAACTTTTCATTACGGAGTTTTCATGCAGGTTGTGACACAAGACTGGAAAAGCTGTGCCAATTAAACTCCTTTTAGTATTGATCCTCTTCCACCCCTTCACGTGCAGTGAGGATGGAGTGTGATGTACAGCTCGGTCTTAGAGTCACAGCTCTTGGGTTCTGTGCATGACTCTGCTACTGCGTTTCTCTGGGTCCTTTTGGCAAGTTGCTTAACCTCTTCATGCTCTAGTTTACCTAGGTGTAAGATGGGCATGATAATACTTACCACCTAGTGGGGTTGTGCAGCTTACTTTATTAGTGTTTGTAAAGGCCTTTAAGACCTTTGGATGAAAAGGTGTTAGTAACCTGCAAACATGCTGCATAGCAGATTTCTTCTGGGCTGTATGTAGCTTGTTCTGTGTTTCATCCATAATTTACACCACTCTTTCCTCCCCCACAATTCAACAGAGCAAGGTATAGATAGAATTTCAATCTCCACTTCTAATTTTTCTACCTGTTTTGGTTAGTTTTGTACTCTCTAATGTTATTCAGGAGTACAGGCATTTCTTTACTACTGTACCTGGGCATAAAGGAAAAAAATGTCAAGTTTTAACTGGTGTTGCACCAAATTCAGAGTTGCAGACATTGGGGCTGGCCCTGAAATGTATTAAAAACCTTCAGTGAGGCTTAGCTGCAACGTTGCCAGGTATGTTGGCAAGAATCCTCTCAGCAAGGGTGGGAAAAACAATGGGCGCTGATTCTGTTTGTATGTGTGCGTCTCTCTCTCTCTCCACTCTAACTGCTGAGTCCTGCTTATGTCACATTTTGCGTTCAGATGAGTGTCAGCAAGGAAGAGATGCACTGGGTAGTCTAGCAGGCTTGTTATCAAACACACGCAGATGCACTAACATAACACAGCATCAATTGCACACAAAGAAAGACAAGCCTGAGATCAGTTCAGTTGTGACTGCCACATACACACGGTGCACTATTTAGGGAGAGCAGTACAGAAAGATCTTTGAGTCCATATCTCACCTGCCTGTTCACTAGACCGTGGCCCGCAGTGGGCAGATTAAAGAGAGAAAATGAATCAATTAGGTAAAACAAGAGAGGAATTCTATGCTCGACTGCTGGTCTTTCTTCTCTTTATTCATTCTGGTTACGGTGACCATCCTCAGCAGTCAATCATTCATCATTTTCGTAACAACTTTTTTTTGTCTAACTCTCCGCCCCATCTTTCCCTCACCCCGAAAGGGTGATCCAAAAAGTTGAGGCAGATCATGGCAGGCAAGTTCTTCATTTTGTGTGATACTGTTGTGCATCATGCCTGAATCTCCCCTTCTCCCTACTCTCTTAGATCTGTTTACTCTCTGTACTCTCAATAAAATGAGGAGCAGCCCTTTTTATGTCTGGAATGTGTTTCTCTAAATCACAAGGATCCTGCCCAGTAAATGACACAAGCAGAGCAGATCCTGGGCACCTTTTCACAGCCTCAGGGTGTGTAATTGATCCCATGTTTGCCTTCTATCACAGATACAGCAGGATAACAGCAGCCAAACCTCCATAATAAACCATTATGCAATGACATGCTCATGAGGGAAGTTTCTTCCTGACCCCAGTTATTGTAGTTGGTGGTTGGCTAATAATGTCCTGAAGCAAGAGGCTTCAAATCACTTGTAATTTTTTTATCCAAGCTAGTGGAACTGTGGATATATTTTTTTCCATATAGATATCCACTCTGTTTTGGAATCCCAGTAAGCTCTTGGCTCAGTGGCATCTATTATGGCATTGAGTTCCACAGGTTAAAAAAAATGATTTCCTTGAGTCTGTTTTTTGGTTGCTTTTTAATTTCGTTACATTTGCCTTTATTGTTTTTGTTAATGGGAAATGAAAGTAAGAGAGTCTGGCTGATCTCTACCCCATCTTTTTTACATCCCTTTGTAGTAGTAGTAATAATCCCTAGCTCTTTTCATCAGTAGATCTCAAAGCGTTCCACAAAAGAGCTCAGTATCATTATCCCCATTTTGCAGATGGGGAAATTGATGTCACTTCTTTTCCCTTTCCTTTTTAAACTAAGCAATCCTGGTTGGGACCTTGTCTGGTGACGTAGAAGAATAAACAGTAAAGTATGTTGTCAAAAATAAATAATTCCAAAAGCAAATAAAAATGTAATGTGCTTCCTACCAATTCTGCCTCTTTTTATTGGAGAATGGCAGATACTATGGGCAATGGAAAGGAATCCACACTTGGTCTCATATTCTTAAGAAGTTCTTAATGTTAATGAAAGGGAATTCAGTTAAATGCAAACATAATTGCAATAGATCCATAAATAAATGAGCAGAATGTCCGTGTATTGAGAGGGCGAGCGATTTGTGGGGGTTCTCCATTTGTTAAGCACCCCGCCCCGCTTTTTGGATTCTAAAGCATCCAGGACAGCCTAATAGAAGGGGTGGGGGCTGTGCATGTTCCTCATGGCCTCTCCAAAAGCCACCAGTCAGCCATTTCCAATTTAGCTGTTAATCCCCCTGCTTATCTTTTGTTCCATTTATTTACTGCAGCAGGCGAAAATAAAATCCCATTCACTGGAATACAGGAGCCAGGAGCAGCCTCTATTACAGCCCAAACAGGTACAGTAATGCCAACAGAGCTCTGAGACCTTGCTTGGAGCTCACCCCACCTCAAATGAGAACGCTAGCCAGATCTGTGGAGCCAAATGAATCAGCAGGAAGCCAATGACAGGCCAGACAGAGTCAGGGCACTCTAGGTCAGAAATGACCTTTTGAGAAGGGAGGGCCCTCCAGTGGTTTCTGGAGACTTGTGTGTGAAGGCCAAGGCCTGCGTGAGTTCAGGCTAGATTCACAGTTCTGGACTGTGGCAGAGAGAGGGTCCCTGTCAGTTTCCAGGAAATGTGTTTGCTGAGTGAATGACCTAGATCCCTGATTGTATACTACCTGTGGGTCATGTGAGTTCGTTTCAGTGAGGCCTGAAGGATCTTTGTAAGGCTAAAAAGAAACAAACTTGTAGAAATGAAACACAAACAGTTAATCTCTCCCTCTTTCCCCGCCCCCACACTGGTGGCAGTAACCATCTGTCTGAATGGAAGCAGCAAAGAACACGTTCACCAATGAGCCTTGGCTGATGCCATATCGCTGCATGTTACTGAAGTGATTCTTTTGTGGATATGTTTAATTTCTTACCTCCCCCTTCTTGTTTCAGGACATACTGGGGATTCTTCCAGTGGGGAGCCCTTTGACTTCCAGCATCTCCTCCAGTATCACCTCCAGTCTGGCAGCAACACCACCAAGTCCCGCTGGCACCAGCAGCATCCCAGGCATGAATGCCAATGCCCTTCCTTTCTACCCTACCAGCGACACAGTGGAGTCTGTTATAGGTAACACTGCTTGTTTATTTACACTGAGTGGGGCCCTCAGGAGGGGCTCTTCAGGCATGAGAATTGGAATAACATGTTGCAGCCATGAGGTTGAAGGATGTAACAGTGCGCTCTAGTTTCTTATCCCACACTTCCCTGCGATTCTAGGGTTTCTATGACTATGGCTCGGCAGATCTTTTCTGCAGGTCATTATGGATGACATTCACCCCTGCACAGAGGATCAGCACAAGGGCTATGCACTCCTTAAGTGCGACTTGGACCTTCAAAATAGTGCTTAAGAGAGGTTTGATGGTGCATAGATCGTAAGCTGGCCCTCTGCGCAGGGGTGATTTTCACTCTATATGAATAACATCTGGCCCTGAGAGAGCGCGTGGGTTTGGCAGACTTTGGGTATACACTGTGTAGAGCAGAAAATCCCAGTGACAGTCTCCACAGCTACAACTTCTTTATTTTCCCTTTGAGGATTTTAACAGGAGGGGCTGGTCAGCTGTATGCTGATCTCTCCCCATCCAGAGCTCCAAGTGTAGGACAAAGTCCCTAGAAGAGTAGAGCAAGGGGCTCCCGTAGGGGAGTCACTGCTGTTCTGTCAGTCAGATTCTTTGTATCCTCTTTCATGAGCCAGCATTTCTGATGTAAATTAATTACAACAATAAAAGTAGTTAATACAAATAAACAGGCCCGGGTGGTATGTATGTATATAAGTATATGTACATCTGTAAGTCTGTGATGAGGTATATTTTAATAATATGGTTAGATACAGCATTTGGCAGGCACTGTGTAAGCTTTCTTCACCTTATACTGTCTTTGAACTTCAGACCTGATTTGCAGTCTGCCTGCTGCTGCTAGTCCATTTCTAGGCCTCTCCTCAGTAAATTGGCGATACAGCATTAGCCATAACCAGACAGAACATTGGCAGGTGGTGTTGCATAGTATGGACAGAACCAGAACGTCACTATGGGGGAGATCTGTGAGAATTGCTATTATTTCAGATTTGTATGTCTGTTTTCATGTAACTGTTGGGAACAAGTTGATATAAAATCTTGGGGAATCGGGGCAGACAACGGAAACCCATATGAAAAGCTGCCTGTTAGACTCACAACAAATCATTTAATAGCGACACTGCACAGGATCGAGAGTAGGGCTGAGTACACTGCCCAGTAGACAGCAATGGCTGTTGCAGTATGTAGGCTCTTTGGGCCACCCTATCTCTTGAAGTTTTTGGTCCTTTGTAACATAATTGGTACCTCTGTGTCCGGCAGAATCTGCCTTGGATGACCTGGACCTGAACGAATTCGGAGTGGCTGCCCTGGAGAAGACATTTGACAGCAGCACGGTGCCCCACACGAGTGGCATCATGATAGGTACATGAAAGCAACAGAGCTTTCTTTGATCATCGCCAAGCAGTGTTGCCAGATCAGCTAGGCTGAACCAGCCCCCACAAAGCTCTAAAATCAGCCTCAAAAAAGATTTATTGGTTGGAAGCAACAGTTGTAACTAACTCAGGCAACTAGTGAGAATCCTGAGAGCAAAAGTTCACTCTCCATGGCTAGCAGAGATGAGTTCTTGCCCGGGGCCTAGGAATGTTTCTGAGATGAGCATGTTTTGTTTGTCTTGGTCTGTAAACAGCGACCATCTAAAATGTGTCTGGGAGCTGTAAAAACAGCTGAAAATATAGCAACTCACATCTCCTGAGGAAAATCCCAGTAAAAGTCACAGAGAACCCAGTGACCTGGCAATACTGTTCTACTGTCACAGGATCATTTGATAGTGAATGGCCTTATATCAAAGCATACAATGTATGTCTCATCTTCTGTATGTGACATTTGAACCAACGTCCATTTTGCCTGTTTCTAGTGGCTCAGAAGTTATAGATCTCAGGACTCTTTGCAGAGAGCATTGGTGCCTAGCTGCCACATCCCCTTACTCAATGAAACAGATTCTTCTGTATGAGCTAATGCTGTCTCCATAATGGCTATTATTTGCCTACGCAGCTACTGCTCAGAACCTTACCTGAGAAACCAAACTCCATTCTGTGGACGATTTTAGATCCGATCCCCCTCAAAGGATCAACATACTGATTCAACATCCAGATTCTGTGTGCTGTGAGGGCCCCATTCCTGCCACAGCTCAGCCTTGTTGGCCTAGAGAGACAAGAAGCATGGAATAGAGGAATTGTGATCTTTCTGTCACTCCCTTTAGGTCTGGATGTTAACTATTGCCTTTGAAGCTGGGATATATCAGTACCAAGTGGAGGGGGGCGGGGAGAAAACTCTTTGGAGCTATCTGTGCAGCAGGAGGAGACTGCTCTCTGGTGTAGTGGAGCTCGATTCTGTTACCACTAGTTGCAAGCTTTCAAGTACAGCTGAAGCCAGTTGCTCATTTTAGATTGACCGAGTGGTGATGTGATCCTCTTCCTCATGACTGCCGATAGTTTATTGGTATTAAAAAAAGGAAGAACAAATTTTGCAAGTGAATTTTCATTCCAAAGCTGCTCACCTGATATCTAAAACAAATGGTTTTCTGTAGGCTCGCAGGGACTGTGTACTCTGCAGGGGGAGTGCATTCAGGGCCTGGAGGGAGAGCCTCTCTCTGTTTTGGCCAGTTGACCAGCAGTCTTGGCATATTCTGAAAGGAGTCACATCTGGTCCTTCTTGGCCAGAAGGGTGCTGGCCGCAGTGCCCCTTTTGAAGGTTGAGAGCTGTGTAATGTAGAAGGGAAATGGTGGGAATTCCCAGGGCTCCCCTTTTTGTTGAGGAGAGGGAAGCTAACATCTGCTGTTCTAAACTCCTGTGCTGTCCTCTGGTCCATACTTCATGATCATACATTCCCATCCTCTTTGTGTGTTCTTTGTCCAGGTGGGAGTTTGCTGCAAAGTTCTGCTCCTGTAAATATCCCTGGGTCCCTTGGAAGTTCCGCCTCTTTTCACTCTGCCTCTCCTTCTCCACCGGTCAGCCTATCATCGCATTTCCTCCATCAGCCCCAGGGACACTTAAGCCAATCAGAAAACACATTCTTGGGGACATCAACTTCTCATGGATCATTAGGTAAATGCACAGTGTGTGTGTTACATATACATACGTGTCTATACCATGTAAGTATTTTCTTTTAAGTTAACTTTAATTTGAATGTTTTCTTTCAGTGTTGCCATTTATACCTCTCCTTCCCATAATAACAACAAAATTGCAAGCTGCTGTACCAACATGTAATTAATAAATCTTCACAGCACTTCAGTGTTAGAGGGAGCAAATATCCCCATTTTACAGATAGAGAAATTGTAGAAGAAAGGTTAAGTGACTTGCCGAAGTTCACATAGCACTAATGATGACTCGATGAGATGAGAACTTGGGAGTTCCTGGCTCCCCATCTTGTGCTCAGACAAATAGACTGCATCTCTTTCTGCTCAGAGCTTAGGGCAAGTGATTATAGCTTGGATCCTCAGCACAACAGAGCGGAGGTGGAGAAGGGAAGATGGTTTTAGGCCACCTTCAATTCTTGGGAACAAATGGGGGCTGGACTGGCCCTTGGAGTAATTAAGAGCAGCCTCAAGCATACTGTAGACTATGCCCGGCTGCAGTTCCCTTCATATTGCCATTCTACAACCTGGGCTCAGCAGAATGCAGCAGTGCTCCAGCCACATTCCCTTCCATCCCCACCTCCACTCCCAAAGTTGTGCCCCCCACACTGAGGGCACAACACAGGCAGAATGGGGGAGCAGGATCTGGTAAGAATCCACAGATATTGCAAGAAATCAAATCATTTGATTGGCTGAATGTTACAGTGACTCTTGAGTTATCAGTGTGTATGACAACAACAACAGGCAATAGGGCTTCCTTTAGACCATAGTGAGAGAGCACTTATCAAATTTGGTTTCAGAGTGGTAGCCGTGTTAGTCTGTATCAGCAGAAAGAACGAGGAGTACTTGTGCCACCTTCAAGACTAACATTTATTTGAGCATAAGCTTTCGTGGGCTAAAGCCCACTTCATCAGATGTAATGGAAAATACAATAGGAAGATAGATAGATAGATAGATAGATAGATATATATATATATATATACACACACACACACACACACTCAGAGAACATGAAAAAATGGGGGTTGTCATACCAGCTCTAACGAGACCAATCAATTAAGGTGGGCTAATATGATAATAGCTCACCTTAATGTAGGCGGGCAGTGATCGATCTATCAGGGATTGATTTATCGCGTCTTGTCTAGACGCAATAAATTGATCCCCGAACGCGCTTACTGTCAACTCCAGAACTCTAGCTCGCGAGAGGCGGAAGCGGAGTCGACGGGGGAGCGGCAGTGGTCGACTCGCTGCCGTTCTCACGGCCAGGTAACTCGACCTAAGATACGCCAACTTCAGCTACGCTATTCGCGTAGCTGAAGTTGCGTATCTTAGGTCGACCCCCCTGCAGTGTAGACCAGGCCTAAGGTGCCACAAGTACTCCTCGTTTTTTCTATCAAATTCGGGAGATTTTTTAATTTTCAATGCTAAATCTCAGTAAAATAGCTAAATGTTTTGCTAATCCGTTGCTCCATGCATCTGACAACGCTGTGTCTCATATCTTGTAATCGCATTCTTTTTGGTCTTGCTTGAACGGCTTATACAATGACATTAATGAGAAAAGACCTATCAGAAGGCAATGGTATTTAATTACAGCTGGTTTTTATTCATGAGAAAAGTCACAATTTCAGTAAGAAAAGGGAAATGTAACAGAAAAAATTATTTTAATAGAGCTATACTTTTTATTTCAGCAGAAAAGCGTTAAATAGTTTGTATTCATATAATCACACAGAGTGCAGAATCAAAGAAATGGAATAAAATTGCAAAATACATTTCGTGATCTGAATTTTTTAAAAAGCAAAATACAGCTTAGAACACAGTAGAGGAGTGGGAATAATTTGAGTCTTTTCAGCTTTTGTTAAGGTTTTTTGACGTAGTAACTTACCGTTTTAAAATGTAGGACTTGTCCATGCAGCTCATTGAATGTAGCTGAGATAGAATGCCTAGTGTCAATAGTTACTACTTTTATTTATTTATTATTTGTATTACTGTAGTGCCTAGGAGCCCTAGTTATGGTCCTATAGTGCTAGCTGCTGTACAAACACAAAAAAGATGGTCTCTGCCCCAGGGAGCTTACAGTCCAAGACAAGAGACCACAGAGGGAGCCAGACGGGCAGGGGAGTACAAGGAAACAGTGAGATTTCATTGGTCAGCATGATAAGCAGTGGTATCAGGACACCAGCAACCTAATCATTGCCAAGTTCCCTTTCAAGAAATCTGGAACAGTAATAAAAATAAAACGTTAAACTTTCCCCCACTGCTAATTCTTTTGCTTTACCAGCAGGAGGGCAAATGGACAGACATTCCCTCCTTAGAGGCAGGAGATGAGAGCTGTGGGAGGCCAGGGACAGTTTTTGAACCAGCATAACTATGTCGGTTGTGGTGGGATTTTTTTTCCCCCCCAAAATAATTATACCACCTCTAGTGTGGATGAAGTTGTACTGCTATAAAAGTTGCTGACACCGGTATAG
The DNA here is from genome assembly GCF_015237465.2 of Chelonia mydas. Classification (NCBI taxonomy): domain Eukaryota; kingdom Metazoa; phylum Chordata; order Testudines; family Cheloniidae; genus Chelonia; species Chelonia mydas. Next base: position 15,577,388 of record NC_051254.2, read on the forward strand.
TTTATTTCCCTTCCCATACAGGAATAAGCTATACCAGTTTAAAGTACCTTTCCACCGTTATAATTGCATGTGCACTAGGGTGTTGTGCTACTTTTATAATTTAGTTAAAGTGGTACATCATTCTAGTGTAGACAAGCCCTGAAAGAAGCGGTAGAGACCCCAAACTAACCAATTTCTGCCACTGGGTTTCAGTTGCCCAGCAAGGATAACCAGCTTCTTGGTTCTTGAGTGCTGCTTCTGACTGAGATGCTCTCTGCCGTGCTTCTAGGGGCTGGTCTGTATGCACTGGTTTAACTTAAATTTGGTCTTTAAATTAGTTTGAGTTAATCTGGTGCAAACCCCTGTGTGGATACTCTTACATTGATTTAAACCTGATTTATATCAATTCTGCTTAATGCAGTTAGAAATTGAATTAAGACAAATCTATATAAGCCAGGTTTAAATTGATTTAAGAGTGACCACACAGAGATTTGCCGCTAAATCATTTCTAAACTACATCACTTTTAAACAACGCTTTCATTAAACTGGTGCAAGCTGGTGAGCAGACAAGGCCTGAGTACCCAGAGCTCTCTGCTGTGTGTGCAGCAGTCATCCCTCAACTTCTTGTTGATTGTGCCCTGGATGAGGGCTGCAGAGGTTCATTCTGAGTAAAAACAGAGACTTTTTTTACTGGCAAGGCACAAATCCTGGATTCCATGACCAATGTGTGGCCTTGTTTATCATATATTTCCTTCCACTGTGTCACCCAAGGCCCTGAGTCCTACTGTGAGAGGGGAAATGGGTTTGAAGATGCTAGGCTAAGAATGTGGCTATAGCTAGATCACTGCCCTCTTAGTGCTCGAAGATGGCATGCGTGGCACTGATTTGCTTACTGTGGAATCCGAAGGAGAAGTCACACCTGGCTTTGTCTACGCAGGCAAACAAAGTGGGTGTTTGCAGTCGAGGTAGCGCAGTGGTTCTCAAACTGTGGGTCAAGATGCCCAATGACCCCATTTTAATGGGGTCGCCAGGCTTGGCATTAGACTTACTGGAGCCTGGGGCCCAAGTCTGAGCCCCCCATCAGGGCACAAGCCCCACCTCCCGGGGCCCAAGCCCAAACCTGATAGCTTCAGCCCTGGGCAGCGGAGCTCAGGCTTTAGGTTCAGCCTTGGGTGGCAGGGCTCAGGTTACAGGTCCCTGCCAGGGGCTGAAGCCCTTGGCCTTCAGCTTTGGCCCCCCTGCCCAGGGCAGTGGGGCTCGGGCGGGCTCAGGCTTCAGTCCCCGCTCCTGGGGTCATGTAGTAATTTTTGTTGTCAGAAGGGGGTCACAGTGCAATGAAGTTTCAGAACCGCTGCGCTAGCGTACGCCTAACTAGGCTACTGCATGACCAGCTGAACTGATCCTGAGGAAGTTAAACTGTCTCTCACAGGTGCAAATGGGGGGATTTCAGTTGGGGTAAGCTAACTTGATTGAAAAACTCCCCTTTATAGCCTGTGTAGACGGAGCCGCATTCAAGGGGAGCTTCTGTCTGGTGGCAGGAGACGTCAGTTCCCAAACTACACACTCAGCTACCTAAAAGTGTGAGACCTTTAGTGTGTGGGCATTGCTGTCCCCAAATGGATGACTGTCTCCTGAAGGAGTGAACTGGTTCTAAAACAATCCTCTGCTTCCTAAACATTCACTGTGAGCCCTGGATTTCACAGGGGCAGGGAACAAGTGGGGAAACCTCCGACACCTGTGACATAACCCTCTCTGTCTCCTCGTGAAACAGGTTTAAATGGGATGAACAGCAGCATATGGGAGCACTTTGCTTCTGGGAGTTTTTCGCCCAGTACCTCACCTGCGTTTCTGTCAGGTCCAGGTGCTGCTGAGCTGACGAGACTGCGACAAGAACTGGATGAAGCCAACAGCACAATTAAGCAGTGGGAGGAGTCCTGGAAACAAGCCAAACAGGTACAGTGCAATTTGCAGAGGATGTGGCAACAGGATGTCAAGGCATAGCCAAAGAGGCTTTTCCAAACCTAGAGATGACGTGAGGTGATGTAATTCAGACCCTCCTGGAGCCAGAATCCCTTAGACCTCTTTACACCCACTTACCAATGGGTAAGGGAATGAGAGCTGGTGTACTTCATATACGTAGGAGCTGGAATGAAGTAAGGCCTTGTCTACGCACTAAAGTTGCACCAATTTAACAAAAGGGGCCATCTTAAACCGATTTAGTTAAAGTGGTACAAAAGACTGTGTGGACACTTCATGTTTCAGTTTAAAGCAAGTTTATTTCCTTTTAGCATAGTCAATTAGGAATCCATTTAAGCTAAACTGAAACCAGACACTTTTAAACAGAAATAAGAATCTCCATACAGAGGCTCACACCAGTTTAATTAAATTGGTGTAAAATCACACCTTTAGTTAAACCAGTGCAACTTTCCTATGTAGCCAAGGCCTTAGTTACTGCAGAGAGTGACATTGATTTAGTGTGCACTTTCTTACATCCTTCAGTTAGCCACTTTTTTTTGCTACATCTCTCCTCTGGTCTCTCGGCATTCAAGTTATGCCAGTGCACGCACCACCTTGGAATCTGGCCCACTGACTTTAAGGGGGTGTAAATTTCATGTGGGTAAATTGGTGTGAATCTAAATAGGTAGATAAGTAAAAGGGAGTCTCAGCTGGTCTCAGATGCTGGCAAAGGGTTTATACTGACTCTCTCTTTTTGCTGGGACTTTCAGGCATGTGATGCTTGGAAGAAGGAAGCGGAGGAAGCCAATGATCGCGCCAGCACAGCGAACATGGAATGTGAGCTGGCCCGGGAGCAGAGGGAAGCCCTGGAGCTGCAAGTGAAGAAACTCCAGGAGGAGCTGGAGAGGATCCATGCTGGCCAGGACCCCCAGCTCCTTCGCTCATTCTCTGATCTAGAGACCCTCTCACTCTCCACACTGTACACCCTACAGAAACAGCTGCGTGCCAACCTGGAGAGAGTCGACAAGGTGAGCATGAGGGACCTTGGGGTGGGAGCATTCCGCTTACCTCTTACTTTCCAGTTGGTCTATAGAGATCTAAGGCCTTGTCTATACAGCCAAAACAGAAGTTAGCAACTTTTTTGCTCAGCCTGAGTGGATCTAGTCAAACTGCATTATAACCAGGTTAAACAAATGCTGTAGCCCTGGTCTCTACAGCTACAGAGGTCAGGGCTATAGCTAGAGTACAATTTTAAATCTAAGTAGGTCAGGGAATAGAACCTAAAAGTACCCAGGAATCCAGCTCTCAATACACCAGCCTGTGCAGCCTCACTTTCACTTCACAAAGCTGATGGGAATATACTCCACTGTGTGCAGGGGGAGGAGCTTTCCCTCTCCCCAGCACCTCCTTGTTTGTGATGATTGTGTTTTGGTTTGTCCTCTCTTGCAGGCAGTATTTCAGATGCAATCAGTGAAATGTCTTAAGTGTCAGGAGGAGAACCGGGTGGTGTTACAGTGCCAACATGCCGTGCTGTGTGAAATGTGTGCCGAGGAGGGCGAATGCCCCATCTGCCATCCCAACAGGCCACACACTCTCCAGTCGTGACCCTTCAAGGACACTTGGTTTCTCATATCACATAGAACTTTTTAACTTTATATATATATATATATATTTATATATATATATATATATATATTAAAAACAAAAATTAGTTGCAGAGCACTTTTTAATATTTTACATCCCCAATCTAAACTGCCCCTCTCCCACTCCCCACTAATTCTAACCATTTAGGAACTTTGAGAGCTGTTGTTAATACAGCACAAAGGGCCGTTTGTGCAGAGTCTGTGTTTTTCCTCTTTTCTATTTAGGATATAACAAATTTTTGACTATTTTGAGGGTTTTGGAGTTGGGGAGAGGGGCCTCCAGGTGCTTTCCAGAGTGAGGGTTGGACTCATGGGGGAGGAAGGAGATGAATTCCCATTGCTTGATCATGTCTTCAAACCTGCACTCTTTTACTGACCCAGCTTGTTAAAGCCATCCCCGCTGACAGAAGCCCTGTTGGGTGTCTGCTGGGTTAGAGCTTTGCTCGCTCGGATGCTTGCTGATCTCTGAATACACAAGAACTTTGCCTGTCCATTTAAACAACAAAGTTCACTTTTTAGAAGTTTTTTTACACAATTTGTATATTTGTAAGAAAACAACAAAAGGGAAAAAATGAATTTAAAGCAACTCAGGCCAGGCCAGGCCAGGCCAGTGGCTAGTGTATATTATAGGTCTGTTTGGGGGGTCCTGGGTTTGAGAGTCCTTAGAAATACTGCCCAGCCGGCAAGCTAAGGCTAATCAGTAGAAGGGAGGTGGAACCACAGGTTCTGTCTCTCCCCCGATGGCGTCTTAGTCGAGATGTATTTCAGCTTCAGGTTGGATGGTAGTCTGGGGATGTGCTTCGTAATTGCTGATGCATGTGGAAGAGATTCTAATTGGTGAGTGAGAATGTCAGGGTGGGAGATGAGCTGGGAGGTAATGACCGTACTTGAACTGGCCAGATATTTCCTGCGTCACTGCCTCAAGGATAACAGGGTTCCCACAGCTCTGTGCTCTCCATGATTGTCTGGTGGGTGAAGGTGAAGCCTGAGCTCTTCCTGGGTTCTGAGGCAGGGCACAGCACTCAGGAAGTTTGTAATTTTTCTCTGCCCATGCATCTGGTTAATATTTAGCACTTTCAGTAAGGAATTCTCAGAAGATCCCTGTGAGGGGTTCTCCTTCCATGAGCAGAGCCATTGCTGTGCCACGGTAAACAGAGGTATCCACACCAGCCTACTTATTTCTGTGTCACTAACAGGCTGTTCAGCCAACACAGGCAGGCAGCTCGCAGGACAGTGATAAAAGTTCCATTTGCTGATCTCCAGCTGCACTCTTGCTACAGGTGCCACTAGTATTCATGCTGCTGACACAGCATTATGCCGGTGGCAACAAAGTAATTTCCATCATGGAGCAAATCACTGCTCCATCTATTCCAGCCTTGAACAGTGGCCAGTGCCAGAGGCTGCAGAGACAGGTATAAGTTATTTCTTCCTGATCACAGCTGACTGCTTTATGCCCTGAAGCGTGATATTTGATAACATGTGTGACTTTTAAACTTAGCTAGTGTAATTGCAGAGACTGTTCTTATTCACATACATGTATAACACTAATTTGAAACTTTACTAAAGCTAGTTTGCTCAGTAATGTCCAGTTGCAGAGAGTTCCACAGGTTAATTATACGGTTACTAGGACAAGATATCGTGTCAGTTGAGAAAGGAAAAGAACTTTAATTTCAGCTGGACGTTGAAAATCCTCAAACCACCAGCCATTGTGTACAAACATTCCTGGTGACTTGGTGGAGTTAGCTATAGACTCCAGCCTGCAGGTGTCTAGCAGACAACAGCTGGACCTGGGGAGTGTAACAGGAAAGATAGGGTTCCACCAAACTCAATCTCCTTCTGGTAATGGGGACAGATGGGAAAGGAGGAACTGAGGTCCCATGAACACACTTCCTTTTCCACGACATTCCTTTTCCTTGGTGCAAGGAATATCTTCCGGTGTCCTTGGGCTCTCTCACTCTCCCATCTCCTGCTGTGCAGGTTCATCTTTTGAACATGCAGCTTTCTGCAAACTCTGGCTGGATCCTTCTAGGGGATCTGACCTGCTGTGAGCACCCTGGATCTTTACCTCCCAGCACCATCAGCAGGGGAGCTCATGCGACCTTCTACTTGTTCACTTGGGCTGGCATTGCAATGTACTCCTAGGTTAGTATGGTGGGGAAGGAGAGAGATGGGAACCTCCAGATTAGCCCTACACCAGCAACAAATGTTCAAGTTCATTGTTTCCCTCCAGGAAAAACAAAATGCCACTGGCCAGGACCCTGTCTAGTAGCTGAGCTTTTCTACAACCATTTCCAGTGTGTAAATTGACTTCTGATTTCAGAGGGAGGCAATAACCTGCTGGGTTCCCAACCAACTGGCCAACCAGGTCATTAATTTGTTTATGTTCTCTTTCGCCATACAGGGCGGGCAGGCTGTGGGGCACTGCAAACAGGCTGCCGTTAATGGGGCAAACTCCCCTCTCAGGTACAAATGCACGGCTCACACTGTGTGCGTATCTGAGGCCTGAGTTTGACACTGTTTTATTATTACCCATTTTTGGCTCAATCCTGCCGTATCTGCAGGAGCAAAACTCCCATCAGAGTCTCTCTTTCTCTTTTAAGCGTTTTTTAATGCACCTACTGCAGAGACACTATAAAACACATTGATAAGTATCCGTTCTGTCTGAAAGGACCATAACCTCCATGTCTGGGAGTTTTACCTGCATTAAAAACTGCATGATGGGGTCTTTAATCCCATCAGTGACTCCTGGTTCTGGGTGATCTGGGCTAGTTTACCCACCTTCCCCACCCTGGAAGTGCACCGGAAACCCCAGCAGCCCATGGTTGTTAATAGGAACAATTAAACTGTTATCAGAGACTTTCAAAGTATTTCGTATTTAATGCAAGGAATTAATTAGATTTGCTTCCATGATTCCATCCTTCCTCTGCAGGGAAGGGGTTAATATGCATTCCCAGATGATCTCTAAGTGCAGCTCTGTGTAGTTGTTTTTTTTTTCTCCTCCCCATTAACTTGTTTTTGGTAAAAATGCTTTTTTCCATGTGTATTTTATTGTAACTAGCATCAATTTTTAAATTTTTTTTGTATGGAGCGATACTGCTGGGTGACTATTGTGGCCATGTTGTTTGGTTATAGCCTTTGAATGTCTGTGCCATGAGGTGGGACTGGTCTCAAAGGCCTGCGAACCTGCCTTGGTTTGATCTTAAGGAAAGATCATTTGTTAAAATGTATGAAAATTCTTTTTTAAAAACAAATGAAAAACCACAAAAAAAGGGGGAAGGAAAAACCCAATGAAAATGAAATTTACTAAACTGTTTTGGTAACTAATGGAAAAATAATAGGGAATAAACTCTCGAATCAGGTCTGTAATATTTATAAGCTCTGAAGCTGATCAGCCCACGTGGCTACTGGATGGAAATTAGTGTGTAATGTTTGTTTTTGTTAACATTGTGGTTTATTACTCTCCTTCCTTCCTTCCTGTAGGATTGTCCATTGTGACCCCGTGCTCTCTGGACAAATCAGTTTATCCAGAGAACTGGCTGCATAATTGCAACTGATTCCCACAGGGGAGGTTCTATGGATGTGTTCCCTTCTCCTCCCAAAGTTACATTGACCCATGATCAGCATACTCATGTCTGTCCCATTAGGATCTGGTAATTCCTTAGTAATGCAGAACTAGCTGGTCATGCTGGGGGGTCAGACTTTTCCCCATTGGCAGATTGCTTAGCCAAGTGGGGTACAAGAGAAATTCCAACCTGGAGAACTACATGGTTTGCCTTCTGAGCAAAACACAGTTTCTCTGTTTAATACGTATCCAGAAGGACCAAAGAATCCAAATTGGAAATAATCTAAAAATCCTCCCCCTCCCTGCCCTCAAATCCTGATTCTCCCCTGCCCCACACCAATCATAGCAGAACAGGTTGAAGGGATTAGCACCAGGTATGAAGTGTGACCCTCTCCCCAATACATTGTATTTTGTATCTTTATACAAACACAGTGACTTTTTCTCTCCTTCCTCTGGTCCTTCAACAAAGGCTTTTTAAAGATAGGTTTCTATGAATTTTTAATTGCTGCTCTTTCACAACATGAAATCTCTGAAATGTGAATGATTTCTTTTGCTCCAGATGGAACAGAGAAATTGATCTGTGTGTATTTGATAAATAATTTGGGGGCCCTTTTCTTGCTAGAAATTAATAAGAAAATAAGTGTGAGTTGGGGGACAGGGCCAAAAAAAAGGGCAAAGGCTCTGACTCTCTCTAGCAGCTGTTGACTTTACATCGTCTGAGCCAGGTGATCCCTGCATGGAGCCACTGTGCTGCTCTTAAAGCAACAGGATTCTGTGGCCAGCTTCTGTGTGTTATCAAAAGGGGGTTTGCTGAAATATTGGTGCTAATGCACCCAGCCCCTCTAATGTATTGTCACGGGCTGTGTATTTTGGAGCAGAAAAGTCCATAGTGTAATGAATGGAATAATTAAATCAGACCAAGGGGACCCTTCTATGGACTGAGTCACATTAAAAGAAAAAAAGTCTTAGTCAAAGTGGACAATTTCCAGCCCTTCTGAATTAGCAGCCCAGTTCGCTGATGCTGAATAGATAGGGCATGTCTGGGAACAGCCCCCATAGCTTCCACCCCTCCACACAGAGTCCTTATTGGATAAGTAGCATTTGCCTCCCAAAATGTCCTGTAGCGTTGGAAGGTTTCATTAGAAACGCTGACCTCAGTGACTAATTCTGCCTGCTTGGCAGCTTCCTAGCCCTGATTTGAGGGAAGGGAGTATTAATTGTGTTGTGAAACCACAGTATTCTTAAAGGTCAATAAACTTGTACTTTATTATGAAAACTATTCAAGTCTGTCCACTTGAAACAGATGAATTAGAGCAACAATATTCTACATACATACTTCAAAAAGCTAGAAAATCTCCTTAGAGAATAGCCGTGAGCCTGAGAATTTCTCCATGTTCGGAAAGCTACAGTGCATTTACATAGCCTAGGGACACTGGGGCCATGCTTAGCTCATCTCCCGGCCATGTAGACACCCAGCCAAACCCAGACTGTGGCATGGGGGTATGTGACATAGTAGTCAGATGATACGGGGAAATGGCCCAACTAGGGAGCACAACATTCTATCTTCCCGCAAAGGGACCTCTGCAGCTGTTCTCATTCAGAAGGGGTTTTTACTTTCCATACATCTCCAAAGCTTAACCTGAGCCACTAGCAAGGGCTTGCACAGTTCAGACAATGAAGAGAATTCCTCACCGTGTGAGGAAGAGTTTAACGCTGAATGGACTCAGTAATTCATTGCTGTTCCACTAGCCACAGTTCATCCTCTTGTTCCCTCTTCCTCCTCCCAGAAGGCAGAATATTCTTACCAGTGTTTTCCTCCAGGATTATAATAATCCCTGGAGCACTGCAAACAGAAAATAGATGTTACTGGTGTCAAGAAAAGTATTGCAAAAGTGAAGTATTCCTGCAAATTAGTGACTGTGGATCAAAGATATCTATGGGGCTTCCCCATGCTGTAGCTTCCGATGTTAAAACAAAATAAGTGCGTTAAACAATACACACTACAGTAGATCTGGTGGCAGTTCTTGACCAATCTCTTTCTTGGACTTTCCGGAGAAGGAGCATTGGGAAGGAGCATCCCTCAGTCTGTGTAGACGGTGGCAGAATGGTAATCCGTGGTGTGTACAATGTGTTGTTGATTCCATGTATAGACTGTGATTTCAGCTGTCGTTCTTTCTCGTATTCTGTAAATACGTGTTTTGGCTGTTGGAAACCTGGTTTAGACTCTTTTTCTCGGCAGAGTGAATTTGCATGTGGGGCTGGAAGGAATGCAATCTGTGTCACAGTTTCCAAGGGCAGGATGGATTTTCTAGAGGACAATAAATTTTTATTTTTTTGCTAATAAAAAAAACCCAAGCAGCTTGTGTGTGTATGTGCGCACAGTGCATCCGGGCAGTGGGGTGAACTTTCCATGTGCCTTGGCCCTGCTCTTGGGAGCGAAAGAGTTCCTGTAATTACAGACCCAGCTCATTGGGATACAGCACTAGGAGAGGCTGGGCACCTCCCAGACAGCTTTGTCGCTGACATTCCTCCCCCAAAGAGTTTACAATCAAGATGTATCTATATGACAATATATAACAGGGCTGAGACAGTCCCATCAGTGGAATGACCGAGCCACATGAGGCTCTTCGCAGGTGCCTCCAAACTAGCCAGATTCGTGGTCTTGGCTGAGAGATCAGGTCTCAAACTCCTTCTTCTGGAGGAATGAGAGGTAGCCTGGCTGAAGAAGCAGTCCCATGATGTAATCAGTAAAAGTATCAAAGGCAGTGTTAGAGCAGGACCCTGGGAGTGGGACCTTGGATCTGTTCTCAGATTTGCCACCCACTTTCTGTGTGAAAAATAGCATTAAAAGCACAGTGAGATCCTTGAATGAAAGGCACTATAAGGGTACATTGGTGGCATGGAAGATGGCAGCTGTCATAAACATTTCCAAAAGATCTTTGGAAAATGCATTTTTAATACAGATGTCACTGGCCTTTGGATCAGACCTTACGTGTGTTGGGAACTAGCTACGGGCACTGCAGCATCTGTCTTGGCTGTGTGGGGCTGGAGGGGCTGCATCAGAAGCTGAAGGGGCTCAAGCAGGGCTCCCATCCCCTCCCATGGTGTGTCAGGGGTTGGAGTGTCTCGTGCAGCTTCCCCATACCCCACTCCCCTGGACTCTACGTTTTTTATTATTCAAATGTGTCTTGTGCATTGAACTTTATCCTGCTGGAACCATGCAAGAAACCACCTCAGGACAAATGGCCTGAGCCCAGAGCCTGAGTTCCCTGCTGCCTTTAGAAGCTGTGAGTCCCTTCAGGGCACCACTATCCGGGAGTTCAAGCTAAAGCAAGTCAAAGACTTGACATTAGCTCACCAGCAGGCCACTTGGATTGGGTGTGACTCTTGAAACCGGCTCAGCACACCCTGGGCACGGGTGCTGCCCTGGATCTGGATTTCACTGGGGCTGATCAAGATTTGCTAGGCACCCTCCCTCTGAAAATCAGGCCTGTTTAAGGTGCCTCTAATCTGGCATCCAAAATTGTCTATCACCTTAGGAAGGTCTGGCCTCTATTTCAATAGCCTACATTGCTCACGAAAGATCCCAGAGAGCTTCACTCACAAGACCCGTACGGCACCCTGAAAAGGCAGCCACGTTGTCTCCGCTCTTTCTGCTGCTCTGCTGACACTAATATCAGAGGCACCCAGTCATGATGTGGCCAACTGCTCCCTCATCCACCACAGCAGCGCTGCAGCACTCATTAATAACATGGTTTAATTACACCTTGTTTTCATCACCCATGGCATGGGGGCTGTTGCTAGGTGGACTGTTTTCAGGGGTTGGTAACAAGCCTGTCTGAGTAACAGGAAGGCCAAGAGACACCCATCACCATTTCCACTTAGAGTGGAAGACCAATCTCCTGTATCATCCCAGGTCCCAGCATATTCCCCCAAGCCTTCTGAGTCAACGTGGGAAAGTCCCTGGCAAAGCCATGCTCCTAGCGAGAATTAGGAGGACTAAAAATAACACTTCATGGCTTCGGCTGTAGCTCCGTGGTGGTTTCACCCCTTTCCTGGCCTGGAGTAGCTCCAAGGGCAAGGTTATTTTTAAATGGTAATAAGTGGACCTCTCAGCCACGAAATGTTGGTTGGTGCTGCACCTCGGCAGCCCTGGCTCACTGAAATCCCGCGCCAGCCCTGAGGGATGCGGTGACTAGGACGCTGTCCGGCACTGTCGCACCTTGGCTGGCTGGTGAACCCCTTACAGCAGGTGTCAGTGCAAAACAGTGAGTGGCCTTTGCTCGTGCCACGGGTGGTGAGCTGCCCAGACCTGGTAACAAACGGTGTGTTGACCTGCGGGGCTCATCCCTGCATGGCGCCAAACGCCGTTCCTGTCCGCTGACCTTGTCTGGAGCGAAGGCTACTGCGCAGCGTGGGCCATCAGCGGCCCTTGGGGCCGGAGCAGTAGAAAAGATACAGCCTTTGACCTGGTCTATAGTGGCCTGCTGAAGGGACTCCTCCAGGCGCTTTTCCTACAGGCAGCCACTGGCACAGCCTCCCCTCCTCCGAAGCACCAGCATCCAAAGCAAAGAGGTAGGAAATCCCCAAGTGGCAAGGGCTGCTTTTAGGGCAGGTAATGCTCACGAGTAGGGTTGCCAACTTTAAACCCTGACAACCAAACACCGCAGCCCCCCCCCCCCCCCCCCCAAGGCCCCACCCCTGCCCTGCCTGGTCCATCCTGTCTCCCCGCCCCGCCTGGGTCGCTGGCTCTCCGTCCCTGCTCCCCCCATCCCCTGGGCCTCACCTGCCGCCTGCAGAGCCAGGCTGGGGGGGCGCTGATGCAGCATCTGCCCACCTGCCCAATTGGGGCACAGCAGGGGTCAGTCCCCGGAGTGAGGTGCTGGGGTGGGGGAAACTGGGGCACGGGGGGGGGGGGTGTGGGGGGGTAGGGTTTCCCCAGAGTGAGGGGCCAGAATGGGGAACTCGGGGTACAGTGGGGCAGGATGGGTGTCCATCCCTGGAGCAAGGGAGTGGGGGGGGGCCCAGAGTGAGGGGCCGGGGAAATCAGGGCTCAGCGCCGGGGTGGGGGCAGACAGGCTATAGTGCCCGCCTGGGTGAGAAAAGCAGCAGCTGCTGCTAGTCCCACCCCTGGTGGCAGAGGCCCTGCTATGGCGGGTATCCGGACTTTCAGCGTCCGGGGCCCTCTTGGACCAGACGGTCCGGTAAAAAAACCGGACACCAGGCCGCCCCACCCAGGAGCGCCACCTCGGGAGGCTACAGGACAGGGCTGGGCTTGCTCCGGTCAGCCAGCCCCGGGGTAGGCCGAGCTCCACGAAGGGCTTTGGACTGCGCCATCTGCCAAAGGCAGGCAGGCCTGCGCCCAGGGGCCTCAAGCAGTGGCCATGTGTTGGCTCATCCCCACAGGCGCTGCATTGGCAGCGGGGGAGGGGCTGACACACACACCTAGAAACAACAAGTCTGCACCAGAGGCCTAAGTCAGCTGCTCCCCCTGCTGGCCTGTACCTGTACTTCAGGGCACGTACAGAGGCCCTGATGCAGTAGAAGCCCAGGATTGGGGCGGGGCGGGGCGGGGGGAGGGGGGGAGAACTGATGGGAGCGTACAGGGAATTTGCTGTTTCCCAAGCTGTGTATTTTAGCATTCCCCACCCCCACCATGGGTTTTAGCTGTTCCATGCACCATCACTGGAAGCCTGATTCTGCCCTTGCGCCCCCCCCCCCCCACTGGTGCAGAGCAGGAGTGCCCCCCACTGGGGCAGTAGTTACACTGATGCGGGTGGGAGGCACCTCAAGCCCTGTGTTTGTGGCAGGCTGACTCTGACCGAGGCTTGGGGCACTGTGCCATGGTGGTGTAGGTGCAAGGAGCTGGCTCCCGCTGTGTCTCGCCTGACCTACAGGAATGAGTTAAGGCCGCAGATCTGCTGCCCACGGTGCAAGCAGGGTGCGGGCGCCCCCGCCCAGGACAGTGCTGCCTGCAGGGGGCACAAAGGGACTGGCACTCGTGGGGGAGGGGAACCCTTGGTGGAACAGGCAATAGCCTACCCTGCATAGCGTCAGGCTCAGTGAGCTGCTATCACAGCGCCCACCTCATCAGCGCAACCACGTGCCCCCACCCCAGCACACGAGCTGCTAGGCCTTGCCGGGTGTGCTCATGGCTGCCTGGAGCAGGGAAGGCAGGTCACTGGCTCAGTGCTGCAGCACCCATCCCACAGCCTCTGGAAGCTTGCGCAGGGCAGCGGCAGCCTCCAGCTCCGAACCCAGTTTGGGATTAGGGCTCAAAGGCCTGTAACCAAACGTGCCTGGCTGGGGTGTGGGCAGCCGTGTGGGAAAGAACCGCCGCCTGCCAAACGTGCCCGTGCTACACAATGGAACCCTTTGGCAGGAACCCAGCAGGCTAGTCCATGTGTGCTGAAATGTTAACAAAACACTGGGGCAGCATTGCGATTCCTCTGGTCTGAACTAGGTTAGAGTTTGTTGGAAATAAATGTAAAAGTCAAAATACCACCCCCACAATGAAGTGCTCGGAGCCTATAGAAACAGAATGTGGCCATGGGGTGGGGTGCTGAAGTAGGGTTCTGGGTTGATAGAATTTCACAGAACTGTTGTGGGGACTTTGTTGGGGCTGATTCGGGACAAAAGAAAACCTCAAAATGTCGGCCTAGCCCCCTGGAATGGCAATTCCACGTGTCTCCCACCTGTAGCAATCACCGTTGACCCTGGCTTGTGAGACTCAAAAGCCCTAGTCATTTAGCACGCATCACTGCTCTGCTCTGCTTATGCATCACATACTTGTGCATCTAATTTTGTCGTCCCCCCCACCAGCAGAGAGTTCCACAGGTTAACTGGAGGCTGTTTCCTCTTTATTGCTTTTACTTTTTTTGACCCATTGACCTGCAATCACAAACTTAGTCCCTCACAGTACTTGCATCAGTTACTGTACAGCAGGGGGTTAGCTTTTAAAGGGCTGTAACTTTGTTTTAAATAAGAATAGCTTATTTGTGAGAACCTTAAAGTTGGCTTAGTTGGAGCTCCCCACTTCCCTAGCGAGTACAGAATGGAGCTGCCCAAAGCCACGTTGATGCAGGGACTTACGCCTGGGCCATGGCTGGAGTGACAACACTGAGCACGTGGAGCACCACACCCTGCCAGGCAGTGCTAGCCTCACGGTACAAAATGGGAGCAGAGGCATAGTGAATGTGGGGCATTACGACTCCTCAGCCCACCTCTCGGTCCCTCTGGCGTTGACCCAACTGCATGCTATCACGGGGTGAAAGTGGGCCGCTACAGGCCAGTACGGTGCACTGGTAAAAACTGGCCACAGGTTCCGGCCTGGAGGCAGCCGATGTTAAAGCGCAGCCGCGGCAAAGGATCCTCTTTTTAACATCGTTGCCCCTTCCCACCGCTCCCAGGCCACCGATAAGGGGGGCTCAAAAGCAGCAGCTGCCCTAGGGCTGGCGATTTAAAAGGGCCCGGGGCTCCCAGCTGCTGCTACCGCAGCAGCGGCCGGAGCCACAGGCCCTTTAGATTGCCGCCGGAGCCCTGCGCAGCGTGGGCCCCACAGCGTGGATGGGCTGGCTGGGGGACGCTGACTCCCCAGCTCTGCCCCCTTCTGCCCGAGGCCCCACCGCCTTCAGCTGGGCCCAGAGCCGGCTGCCAATACCGATAAGGGTGGAATGTTACTTTCGCCTCTGGGTGAAGGCTCAGGGAGTCGCATCGTCTCTGGTGGGTGCTGTCACCGCCCTACCCAGCCTCTTGCTGTAGAGACTCAGGGCAAGTCAGCACCGCAATCTCTGTCATGGGGCGAATACCAGGAAAGTCAATTGTGAGCTGAGACCCTGAGACAGTGGTCCAGGATCAGAGCCACAATGGAAGGCCTTAGTGGGAAGTCAGCTGGCTGGGGCTCGGGTGGGAGGGGTTTCCCTTGTGGCTGCAGACCAGCTGCCGTTGCTCGGCAGTAGAATCAGAAGCGCAGCCGCCCCCAGCAAGGTGTGGGTGGGTGGCCCTGGCTCTCTTTACTATAACATGTGCCCAAGCCTCCCCAGAGACCAGAGCACGCTCCCCCCAGCCCCTCAGCCATACCGGCCAGTGCTGCTGTGGCGTTCCAGGCGGACAGGTCAAACAGCCCTCGCATGCACTAGCGTGCCGGCGGTGTCCCTGCTGATTACCGAGAGGGAGGAGGGCACCAAGAATCGTGCAGCAGCCCCTGGCGGACCGGGATGCTGTTGTATTTATCTGTGTGCCTGGGCTCCACCGGTCCCTGCCGAGCCGTAGCTATGGCCTTGGGGGCTTGGAGCTGAGTTCAGAAGAGCCGAGCGGCAGGGTGGAACTGGAAACGCTGTGGATAAGGGTAAGCGAGCGCCTCTGCTCTACCCATATAATCTGCTCTTCTGACCCCATTCTAATCATGGGTCTCTGGCCCCATTCCAACCTGCTCCCTTCCTGCTGCAGAGCAGGCTGGCCCCACCCGGTGTTCTTGGACAGGCGTTTTACACACACACTAAGTCCCAGCTACGCTACAGCAAGGAACCAGGACACTGACTGGGGGAGGAGGTGGGGATGGGGGGGTTGGCACATAGCTCAGTGTGGTACCTACTTTTCCTTGTAGCAGAGAGGGGAAGCTATTTAACGAGAGCAACACTCCCCCCGGCCCCCCTCCCCGAGTATTTCCACTCTGAGAAGTTTAGTTATTTGTAACAGTAACTAAAACATTGGAGAGAAGGCGGCGTGGGTCCAGTCCCTTTAAGGCAAAGGGCACCCGCTGCAGCAGCTGAGCAGACCACAGACCTCCCAGGCCCTGGCCCCAAGCCGAGGGCCCAGCCCTTGCCCAGAGCTGCACTCATGGGTCCTGCATTTGATGAATTCTCTGGCACAGCACCCTCTGTGCCTGCTGCACGGGGACAGAGTCCTGCGCTTACCCTTGACAGCAGCTCCCCCCTTCCCACCCTTTCAGCTCTGCTCCCTCCAGCGCTCGTGAAGTCTCGGACGCTCTGTTCTGCTTCGACAGCAACTCCTAGAGCAGGAGGGAACAGCTGCTGCTGCTCCAGCAGGGCCAGCTGGATAGATTTCAACCCTCCTCCCCCGTCCCCCCCCATCCCCAGTGGCTTTGGTTGCAGCTTTTTTTGGCCTCCCCCCATTTTCTGCTCCTGCACCATCTGGAGAGCGGCGTACAGCATGGCCCGCGGGGATCACAGCCGGGGCATGTCGCACACCCTGCTGGCACCTGACAGGCTGCCGCTGACTAGCCAAGGCTGCTGATGCTGGGTTGGGATGGGAAGCAGCACAGAGCTCCCCCGTCCTCAGCCTGAAGCTGGGTCAATTCCACACACAGCTGGGACTGGAGACTGCCTCAGCCTAGCTTCACCCCCTGGGGGCCTCCTCCGCGGGCGCCGTCGCTGCCAAGGGGGCTGGGATTGGATGGAGTTCTTTGCAACTGGTAGTGGTTTGGGCCCTGCTACCTCAGGGCTGAGGCCTGCTCCGCTCTGGCCCGGTTCCTGCCTGGTTGCCATCACACACTCTCCTTGGACTGCTTCGCCCGTTGCTTGCGCAGCTTCACAAAGGCCTGTGCCTCCTTGTCCCCTTTCCGGGACTCCAGCAGCTTCAGGAGTGGGTCTCCTGGGGTGAGGCGAGAGAGGCAGGGGTTAGAAAGAAGGGGAGCAGAGACTGGTGCATTCAAGCCCCTCTTCTTCCCCATTCCAGGGGAGCATCCTTCCTAGGAAACCCACATTCAGCCCCCAAGGCTGATGCCAAGCGACAGCAAAGCACGTGGCTGAGGGGCTACACCTTCAGCCATAGCAGAGTTCGGGGCCGGGCCAAGAGCTACAGCTGCCCCAAAGTGACACTCTCTGTGCTGTGCTCAGGGGCTGGGCCCCTGCACATGCCCCATCTGCAATGGGCCGGGCCCCCACTAGCAGAAAGCAGAGACATGTCTAAGTCCCAGCACCGAGCTGGGTCCATTCCCCAAGGCTCAATATAATGGCACTGGCATAGATCCGAGGCAAGCACCCACTGGCGAGCACTCAGACAGCGCTGCACACCCCTGAGCACCCTGCCGCAGGAGAAGGGCTCGCCACTGGGTTGTCTGATGGCACAGCCGCCAGACGCAGAGAGGTTAAGTCCCTGGCCCAAAGCGGCCCAGCGAGGGAAGCAGCTCCAGGGAGGGGAGAAAGGTGGGGGCAGGGGAGCAGCTGGAAACAAAACCAAGGCTACCAGTGGGTTTGGGGTGCATCAGCGGCAATCGGGTCTGGGACACCTGGGCTGGGTCAGCTGCGTCCTCGTCTCCGGCCAGCCCCGGCACGTCGCCGAGGGGGAAAAAGGCTTCTCCTTCCAGCTCGTTGGCTCCCACCGTGTCGTGGTCTAACACTGTGAGCAGCAGGCAGGCGCCGTGCTGCCTGCATTTCTCGGGAGGGACCAGACTGCAGAGAAGAGAGACAGGCACAGGCCTTCGCAGACACGCCACGGCACAGGCGCAGCCCACCCGCCAGGAGCAACAGGCGGAGACTCAGCCGGGTCCAAGCAAGGGGCTCAGACCCTGTGGTGCCCAGATACTGTGGTGATGGGCACCCTGTGACTACTGAAGCAAAATCCAGCTGGCAGTGAAGGGGCCAAACTTGATTGCCCTTCGCATCAGGGCAAAGGAAGCCAAACAGGAGTTATTTATAGTGCCGGTACCCCAGTGCGCTAGGTGCTGTACAAACCCAGGGACATCCCTGCCCCCAAGGGCTTCCAATTGGAGTAGTTATAGCAAGCAGGTAGGGCCTTGCTGCCCAGTCATAGCGTGAGTGACTTGCCTCTGGCTGTAGAACCCGGGGTGCTGTGCTTTACCGGCCAGCCCCTGCTTCTCCACAGGTAGGTTTATAATCAGGAGAGAACAAATGAACCCCATGCTCAGTATCAGCTCAGCTCCAATACTCACAGCACTGGGTATTTCCCATTTGGTTCAATGCGCCCACCCATCCTCACCTCTCTAATTTTCTTGCTGCTTTGGTGTAGCTCCCCCCCCCGGCCATCCCCCTCTAAGCTGGCAGCCAAGGGCGTGGAGCCGCTCAGGCAGGCAGCCCCAGCATTTCACACTAGCAGATGTTGGCCTGGCCCCACCAAGAGACAGAAAAGCACTGTGTGTACGTTTCATTTCAGCAGCCAGGGAAGGCCCAGCGTTCTGCTCCAGGCTGGGCTCACCCTACCCAGTAGGGCTTTGCACACACAAGCCTGAGTTTTAGCCCTCCTGAATCGTGACTGCACTAATCACGTCTGGAACGCATGCAGCTCTCTCTTCCCAGATGGCCCAGGGCAGGATCTGCCCCCACCCCGCGAGCAGAGGAGCAAGCAGATCCCGTTGGGAAGGGAAGGTCCAGCCACTGGGTGGAGACAGCGTGTCTGTGGGGGCTCTGTGCTGGGCTGGTGCTCTCTGCCGCCCACCATCACGTATGGAGCAGGCGACGGGAAGCAGCCAGGGTGGCTGCTCATACGTACAATTCAAAGGCCTCGTCAAACAGCGGGTGGAGCTCGTTCTTCCGGCACTGGGTCGTGCGTGCCACCACCTCGGGGAACTCGTGTCGCGGCTCCAGGGTCAGCTGGACAAAGGGGTCGCTGGAGCCTAGGGGGGCGGTGTTGAGACTGAGAGAGAGCACGAGGCTGCTGCGGGGATCCCCTCACTCCCAGGGATCAGTGCTGTGCGCGATGCTGGGATTGTTTATTCAGCACTGGCGTGGCAAAGCTATGCAATAGCAGCATTCCGCCCTCCCTCCCCCCCACACAATGGATCTAACCTCCAAGGGCGCTTGGGGGCTACAACAAGGGGGCAGAGTGGGGGATTGGCTCTCTGGGGCTTCTGCAGCACAAGAGTTTCTGGTTTGCAGGTCAGTTTCTCCTCCATGAACCCCGCTGGGGACACATGTCCCCTTGGCGTCTGGACTCTTCCAATCAATGGGCTAAAGCCGGGCTGGCGCTGGCTGTGGGGGATTATCAGCTAACGGGGTTGCCACTGTGTTCAGGTGAAGCAGCAGTGACCTCTCCTGGACGGCTGCATGAATTACAGTCTGTTCCCTAGAGATCACCCCAGATGATCCAGTCCAGGTTAGAGGGGACATGTCCCTGTGGCTCTGGAGGATGCCACAGGTTGATGCCACCCCCTTGCTGTGTGCGCACCCCACACATTACCAGGAGTGGAGACAAATCGGGATCGGTTCTATGAAGCGAGCAGACACCCTGCTTAATCCGCCAGGCTCTGGGTTAGGCTCATCTCATGGCAGCCGCTCTGGGCATGTGTTGCAGATAACAGGGGATTTCACAGGTCATGACCAAACTAACTTCCCTGGGATATCGGGCTCACAACTCAGCGCTGTGCACAACTGACCGCAAAGGGGCCCCTCTAGGCCATGCGCCAATGGTGTCGTCATTGCGCAGACTCAGCGCTCTCCCATACCCTGGAGCCACTGGCTGCATGCACCAGCTCTGATGCTGCACAGGACCCAAGTGGCACCTTGGTGCTGACTGTTTCCACGGCCCATGGGCTCTCACCGTTTGAGTCCAGCGGGATGAGGTTGACAGCGTTGAGCACTTCAACACGGAGCTTTTGTTCCGAGGGGCGGTAAAGTGCTTTAATGGTCACTGCACCGTACTTCTCAGAGCTGGTCTCCAGCTGGGACGCGAGGAGCAGAACAGAAACAAGAGTTCGCCCGTTAGGTGAATCACTGGTTCTGCCAAAGGGTGAGCACAAGGATACAGCACCCAGAGCCGGCATCACCGCAAGAAAGAGATCCTGACACGTCTGTACTGGGGCTAGGTACGTGAAAGGTGGACAGGGGAGCGACTCTCCCCTCACATCTCATCTGCTAAACTCCCAATCACCTGTCCTTCCCCGTCACCCTGCCCCCTCCCCAGGATAGCTAAGTAGTGCTTTCTCCATCCCCAGTGGATCCTGCCATCCTGCACTGTGGGAGCAGAGGACAGGAAGCGGAGGATGGGAAGATCTTGTGATTTGATTGGGAAGGGCTATAGTTGGGTCCTGGATTGTCGACTGTTAACGTATGTCTACATTGCAATAAAACACCCGTGCTGGCCCAAAAAGGAGGAGGGTCCCAGAGCCCGGGCTCCAGCCCAAGCCTGCTGGTCTATGCTGCAGTTTTATAGCCCCACAGCCTGGGCCCCGTGAGCCCGAGTCAGCTGACAAGGGCCAGCCACAGGTGTTTTATTGGAGTGTAACAGTAGAACAACACGTAAGTGTCAGGCCCAGTTTACACAAGGAAATACAAACAGAAGGGTCATGTTTTGTAAAGGGACTGTTCAATGCAACAAAATAAGTTTACTCACAGTCACAGGACTGAAGGCTGGTAACTTGCTGCTTTATTTAACTGGATTACAACTGGGGGTGGGGGGAGGATTCCCACTGACTAAAAAGGAAGTGGGTGGGTGGGTGTGATGCATGGCTCCATCCCATAATAACCCTATTATGACCAGTTTCCTACATGTGACTATGGAGGAGTGAAGTGAGGGAACAACCCAATGGGGGTGGGCAGGGTAACGGGGCTTTATTGGGAAGGGCCAGGCCAGGCTCAGCACGCTCTCACCTGCTCTTGGATTCTCCCGCTGAAGTAGCTCTGGATGAGTTTTCTGCTCGTGGCGGAGCGGAGCTTCAGCCCTTCCTCCAAATCCTGAGAGAATGGGGGGGAGGGTGGGGAGGTGAGTGGAGAAACACACAAAGTTAGGCACTCAGGCCAGCAGATACACTCATGCCTGCAGAGATCAGTACTCACATCCGCGCTCTCAGACCTGAACTCGAACCCAGAAGTCCCCGAGAGGGAGAGCAGCAGCAGCGAGAAGCCACCAGGAGGTTTAGGGTGGGAAGGGATAGAGGGGCATTCTCTTCCCATGACTGTGCCAACATCTGCAGGAGCAGACAGCCCCTGGGAGCCTTAGCAGGCTCATCAGCGCCTGCCCCACCACTGCCACCTTGGGAACATTTCAGTGGAAACATTTTAACATGAGAATGGCCATACTGGGTCAGACCAAAGGTCCATCTAGCCCAGTATCCTGTCTTCCAACAGTGGCCTGTGCCAGGTGCTTCAAAGGGAATGAACAGAACAGACAGTCGAGTGATGCATCTGCGGTCATCCAACCCCACTTCTGGCAGTTGGAGCTTTAGGGACACCCAGAGTGTGGGGTTGCATCCCTGACCATCTTGGCTAATAGCCATCGATGGACCTGCCCTCCATGAACTTATCTAATTCTTTTTTGAATGTCACCACAGCCTTCCCGGCAAGATCCACAGGGTGACTGTGCGTTGTGTGAAGAAGTACTTCCTTTTGTTCATTTTAAACCTGCTGCCTACTGATATCATAAGGGGACCCCTGGTTCTTGTGTTATGTGAAGGGATAAATAACACTTCCCTGTTGACTTTCTCCCCACCAGTCCTGATGGTATAGACCTCTGTCATATCCCCCCTTAGTCGTCTCTTTTCCAAGCTGAAAAGTCCCAGTTTTATTAATCTCTCCTCATACGGAAGTTGTTCCATCCCCCTCGTCATTTTTGTTGCTCTTCTCTATACTTTTTCCGATTCTAATGCATCTTTTTGCGATGGGGAGACCAGAACTGCACGCAGTATTCAAGGTATGGGCGGACCATGCATTTATATTGGCATTATGATATTTTCTGTCTTATTATCTCTCTCTTTCCTAATGGTTCCTAACATTTTGTTAGCTTTTTTGACTGCCACTGCACACTGAGATGTTTTTAAGACAACTATCCACGATGACTCCAAGACCTTTCTTGAGTGGTAACAGCTAATTTAGACCCCCAACTTTTTGTATGTATAGTTAGGATTAAGGTGTTTTCCAATGTGCATTACATTGCATTTATCAACATTGAATTTCATCCACCATTTTTTTGCCCAGTGACCCAGATTTGTGAGGTCCCTTTTTACCTCTTCACTGTCAGCTTTGGACTTAACTAGCTTGAGTAATTTTGTAACATCTACAAACTTTGCCATCTCACTGGTTATCCCCTTTTCCAGATCATTTATGAACATGTTGAAAAGCAGTGGGCCCAGGACAGATCCTTGGGGGACTGTGCTATTTACCTCTCTCCACAGTGAAAACTGACCTTTTATTCCTACCTTTTATCAAGTTACTGATCCAGGAGAGGACGTTCCCTCTTATCCCATGACTCCCTACTTCACTTAAGAGCCTTTGGTGAGGGACCTTGTCAAAAGCTACCTGAAAGTCCAGGTACACTATATCCACTGGATCACCTTGTCCACATGTTCGTTGATACCCTCAGAGAATTCTAATAGATTGGTGAGACATGATTTCCCTTTACAAAAGCCGTGTTGACTCTTCCCCAATGTATTGCATTTATTTATGCGTGTCTGACAGTTCTGTTCTTTACTGTAGTTTCAACCAATTTGCCTGCTACTGAAGTTAGGCTTACCGGGCTGTAACTGCCACAATCATCTCTAGAGTCTTTTTTAAAAAATCGGCATTACATTAGCTACCCTCCAGTCATCTGGTACAGAGGATGATTTAAGCGATAGGTTACATACCCCAGATAGTAGTTCTACAATTTCATATTTGAGTTCCTTCAGAACTCTTAGGATAACACCATCCTGCCCTGGTGACTTATTACTGTATAACTGACCAATTTGTTCTTCTATTGACACCTCAGTCTGGGACAGTTCCTCACATGTGTGACCTAAAAGGAATGGCTCAGGTGTGGGGATCTCCCTCACATCCTCTGCAACAATGGCCTTCAGTCCTCCCCACTCCTTTAAAACGTCTCCCTGATGAAGGGGGCGTATTCTGAGCTCTGTCCCTGCAAGAGAAAGGGCTAGCGATTTACTAGGGTGTGCAATAAAAGCTTGGGGCTCCAGTAACTTTGTGCGCATGCAGCCCCCCTCTTGTCAGAACCCCTTGGCTGGGAGATCACTCTGCTAGAGCCAGCTGTGACAGGTGCAACAGCTTCTTACCATAAATGCTGGCGTGTGCAGGGCGTCCGTTGGCAGCCCGCAGCCCTCAGCATGAAAGCAGAGCTCCAGGTTCTGTGGGAACCAGAGAGGAGTGAACAGTTATTTGCTGTATGGAGACCCCCGAAGCCAGGCCTCTGCCCCATGCTCTGCTGCCAGGTGCTGCTTACCTGCAAGGCGAACTGCAGCTTCCTGTAGTACCTGGAGGAGTTTTGCAGCTGGTTAGCTGCAACTGTCAGTTCATTCAGGGTGTGGTTCCAGAGCAGCTCCAGGAGGCTGTAGTGAGTGGGGAAAAGGCAGAGAAAGGATTGCAGTACACAGCGAGTTCTAACAAGGCCAGTGCAGCACAGCGGATACTGTCAGTCCCTGGGCTGGAAAACCTAGGGCCCTAGTGCCTCAGTGGAGACATGAAGCTGCTGGTCTTAGCTACGATATAAGTGAAGAGAAGCCCGGGCCATGAAAGGAGGAGGGGAAGTGAAACGTGTCAGAGTGCGTATTGGGACATACTTCTATTGCAAGAGGAGCACCGGCTTGTTCCGTAATAGCCCATACACTGCAAACTGGGGTGATGGCCTCAGCTCATAGACTTTCAGGTCAGAAGGGACCATCATGATCATCTAGTCTGACCTCCTGCGCATTGCAGGCCACAGAACCTTACTCACCCACTCCTGTGGTAGACCCCTAACCTCTGGCTGAGTTACTGAGTCCTCAGATCATGGTTTAAAGACGTCAAGTTGCAGAGAATCCACCATTTACACTAGGTTAAACCTGCAAGTGACCCATGCCCCATGCCACAGAGGAAGGTGAAAAAACCCCCAGGGTCTCTGCCAATCTGACCCGGGGGGAAATTCTTTCCCAACCCCAAATATGCTGATCAGTCAGACCCTGAGCATATGGGCAAGACCCATCAGCCAGACACCTGAGACAGAATCCACTGTAGTAACTCAGAGCCCTCCCCATCTAGGGTCCCATCACCATCCATTAGGGATATTTGCTATTAGCAGTCGCAGATCAGCTACATGCCATTGAAGGCAGTCTCATCATACCATCCCCACCATAAACTTCTCAAGCTCTGTCTTGAAACCAGTTCGGTTTTTGCCCCCACTGCTTCCTGTGGAAGGCTGTTCCTGAATTTCACTCCTCTGATGGTTAGAAACCTTCATCTAATTTTGTGCCTAAACTTGTTGACGGCCAGTTTATATCAATGCTAGCCACGAAGTTATGACGGCTCCCCATAAACGTCACTGAGGTTAGTATGGCAGGTGGGAAGTGAGAGTAAATGGGGAGGTAGCACTCTAGCCCTCGGCTCAGTGCTGAGCTGATGGCCCAGTACAGTGGTGGAAAGCACGATGGTGCTGGGGATGGCGTCGTGGGGGTATAGACTTAAAATGAAGGCCCTGAGCACTGTGGTGATCAAAGATCCCATCGTATTCTTCACAAGTGCTGGGATGTTTCCTGTGTGGTAAGCTGGCTGGGACATTGTAGTTAGTATGTTCTCTTTGCCTGAAATCCCCCTGAAAAAGCCTGTTGTGTGTAGTGATTCTGGGCTAGAAAGGCTGCCGCATTCCACCCCAGATGTGGTTGCATTTCGGCAGTGGGTGAAGGATCTCCATATATGTGGTCTGCAGAGTGCTTTGGGATCTTTAGGGATAGAGGGTTCTATATAAGGTAGCACAGTTCCTGGAGGAGAGAGAAATGATAGTAGCGGAGAAAGCATCCTGCAGGGGGCTACTGTGTGCAATTTGTCACAACCGCAGTGAACCCATTGGTCCGGTCCATAGCAATAGACTCTAGGCTAATGGTGTGGATCGAACACTCCCCACTTGCCCTCATCCAGCCCACGGCTGACACTTGTGGTCCCAACACCGCAGCTCACCATTTAAAGTTCTCCTGGACCAGATGCTCGTTCATGTACTGCAGCTCCGACTCCAGGAACTTCATTAGGGGAATGATGGACTGTGGAGAGGAGAATCAGGAAACTCAACGGGAAAGGGGTTTCTCAGGCCCTGCCTCCATCTGAAACTTCTCTGCCAAGCAGCTCCCAAACACGTTGGGCCCCTCTGCCATTTCCCAGCCTGAGAGCTCAGCTGTGCCAGCCAGCACCTGCCTCCTACTCTGTTGTGCCCACCTGACCCTGCAGTGGAGCTGGGGCTGCTCCAGGGAGGCTTGGAGTTGCATGTGTGGCTCCTTGTTTTAGAGAGAGCTTGTGCGCCTTTGGGCTGGGTCTGCCAGGAAGCAGCAGACATTGACGGGGTGTGGTACCGCCCCCAGCCCCGTGCCTGGATTCTCTCTGTGCTACCTAGAGTGTATAGCTGGATCGGTGACAGCCAGAAACCTACCTGGCTTCCCCCCCCACACACACACGCCTAACCCATCAGTCACAGCACCAACCCCCACGATCCCATCCCATTGAACTCCTGGCCTGCACAGCTTGGCTCCCAAAGCTGCATTTTGACCGCTCCATCTGGCTTCCCAGTCAATGCAAGGGGTGTGTGTGCACACGTGTGTGTTTATGTGTGCACGCACCCCTATGGTCTCTCAAAGACATGGGGCGGGTAACACGGCTGGCACAGCCTGAGTGGGGAGGAGATGGAGAGTCACAGCCAGGAGCCAGCAGGGGGTGCTATGAGTACAGCAGAGAAGGGCCCTGATGAGCCTTTTGCACTTGGTATGTGATGAAAGGCCCGGACAGACCCTAGACCTACAGACAGGCCAGTTCCTGGTACTGCCTGTGCCAGGGAGTCTGGCAAGGAGCCTACCAAATTGCCGGTACGGTTCGGGGCCATGCAGCAAGCAGCGTGTGCCTCTCCCTTCCTGCAGGAGCCAGGCTGGCCCAGAGCAGGAAGGGGTG
This sequence comes from Chelonia mydas, assembly GCF_015237465.2. Taxonomy (NCBI): domain Eukaryota; kingdom Metazoa; phylum Chordata; order Testudines; family Cheloniidae; genus Chelonia; species Chelonia mydas. Next base: position 15,603,334 of record NC_051254.2, read on the forward strand.
AGGCACCGTAGGGCATTCAAACCACTAGCAGCAGTTCCCAACTAGGGTGCAGCTTTGCCGGGGTGGACTCCTCCCTGTAAACCGCCCAGGACAATTATTATTGCAGGTTTTTATGGCGCCCCTCGGCGTAGCAGCTGGTCACCGACGTGGACTCGTAAGCAGAGAGTCAACCCACCCACCCCCGCACTGAGGCAGGACTGGGTATTCCTAGGCCATCCCTGACGGCGCATGGCACACCGCTGGGCCTCAGGGACATGCAGGGCACTGGTCAGAGCCATGCTGACCCCGGGCAGCACATATCAGGAGTTGGCACCTACATCTTCTGGATCCTGAGAGTCACTGCAGGCCGCCAGATTCTGGATGTGCCTGGAGATCCCGGCATCCAGCTGCCAAAGAAACACACACTTAGAACTCTGGGTTTGCCCCCCACCACCATGCCTGAGGTTTCTGATGGAGAACCTGCCATGCCAGCTCCTTAGAGCTCAACCCCTTTGTCACACAGCCCCATCTGCCTCTGGCACCGGAGTCCCTGATCTCCCTCATGAACGAGGCAGCCCACCCAGCTGTGCCCTGTTGCCTCCAACATGTCACTGGGTTGGGTCTGGCAGGGCCTGATCCCAAGGATCTTGTCTTCATCCAGCCCTGGCTCCCTCTGACTGGTTCAGGACACACAGTCCCAGGGAGAGAGCTGGCGGGACTTAGCTCCATACTATTGGCATCTCTATCCACCAGACCCAACGGCCAATGGAGCCCATGGGTATCTTTCCATTGGCTTCAATAGGCTTTGGATCGGACCCTATTTGACTGAGTCTTCACCCTTAGCCCAGGCTGGGGAAGAAAGGCAAGGCTGGGGGGTTACTTTTTTTGCCAGGTTCTGCACCACGTCTCTGATCTCGTGGTCGAGGCAGGTGATGGTGCCCTGCAGCTGGTTGTGCAGGGTGTGCTGGAACTGCTCCGGCTCAATGATGTCCTTCATTCGCTGCTCCAGGTGCCCCCACTCCAGCTGCTTCGGCAGCTTCAAGATCAGCAGCCGCAGCTGCTTCACGTTGTTCACCACAATGCAGAGCTGGGGTGGGAGGGAAGAGAAAAAGACCCACGTCGGTGGACACGCACTACCCTCGCTGCTCGCAGCCCGCTCCCCCTGTTCCATTCCCATCTTCACCCCCACACCAGGCCTGGCCCCCTCATTCGCACAGCCACATCAGATCCACAGGGCAGCAGCACCCATAGGCCCATTGAGAAAGGCACCCTGCACCCAGTGGCTGTATCTATGCACTCAGCGGGACATCAATGAACAGCCTGGTACAAACAGCTGCGGAGACACAAGCCATGTCCAGCAGCACAGACAACTGGGGAAACTGAGGCAGAGAACGATTAGGCTCCTGCCCAAGCCAATGGCAGATCCAGACCCCAGATATCTGACTTCCAGACCTGTACTTTAAGAACACACTATGATGAATTGTCTGAGCTAATCAGAGGGAAAGGATGGCACCCAGTTCCCATGCACGACCATAGCTGGGCATTTATTTCCTTGCATTCTGATTGGACAAGGCTGTAACTAAATGTGCTGCTGGCAAGCTCTGTTCCATCCCCTCCTCTGGGGAGGTAACAATGGTCTGATCCCAGCCACGACCTCACAAATTGGCCCCAGCTGGCAGTGCCTATGAGACACCGAGCGCAATCATAGACACGCTGGGAAAATGCATGCTGAAGGTTGGGCCAGCGTAGGAGACACTGTAGGTAGGTGAAAGCTGGTGTGTGGGATTATGTTCCCCATGGATCCTGGGAGCAGGGCAGCGAACGCAGGAGCCATCCAGCTCTCTCAGGTACTTATCTGACCCCTGTTACTGTGGTATCTGAGCCCCTCACAATCTTTAATGTATGTATTCTCATAGCACCTCTGTGAGGCAGAGCAGTGCTTTATCCCATGGTACAGATGGGGAACTGAGGCACAGAAAGGCTAAGTGACTTGCCCAAGGTCACCAAGTAAATCCATGGTAGAGCAGGGGATTGAAGCCAGGTCTCCTGAGTCCCAGGCTAGCACTAACCACTGAGCAATCCTTCCTCCCTGGCTCCCCCACCAAGAGATCAATGAGAGTTTCCATCCGAAAATGTCCCAGGACTTGCACAGAATCCCCCAGTCCAAATTCACTCCCTTCAGAATGCACCCCCCAACAGGACTATAGGGAACAAAGGCTGGGATGTTATTACCCCTACAACCCTATTGAATCACGGAGCTCTGGTCACAGGCCACACCCCCGCCCCACACCACATGCTCTCTCTAGAGGCTGCCCTGGCTCCCTCAACAGCCTCCCAATCCCCCTCCTCTCCCTGAATTTCCAGCAGAGGCCGGCACTGACACTCACCCTGTTGGCTGCATCCCCCTCGTCCTGCTGCTTCGACGACAGCTCATCCGCCCGGCTCTTGATCAGCTTGCAGTATGCCAGAGCGATTTTACACATGTCCTAGGGGATAGGGCAAGAGGCAGTGAGCATGGGTAACGCACAGTGGACAGAACACTGCACAGGTTTGCGCTGGGGGCAGATGTTGGCTTTATCACCCCAGATCGTGCCAATGGGCCATTCTCTCTGGCGCCCTGTCTCTGAGACTGACCTATGTCTGATGCTTCAGAGAAAGGGATTAAAAAACCCAAAGCACTTGGCCAACATGGATAGGGGTAGGAGAGGAATTCCTTCCTGACCCTCTGCCGCTGATGCTCTGAAACATGACATTTGATGACCTCTTCTTAGCGTAGTTACAACTTGCTATTACTGATCCAGCTAGACTGTCCAAGTACGCACCTCAACAAACTTCACCATGATCATGAAGGCTTCCTCTGGGTCCGGCCAGTCCAGCTGCTGCCAGGTTTTAACAATCTGAGCATAGCACGTGGACAGGTCAACAGTGGACGTGCTGTGTTTATTCAGCTCCCCCAGGGGCATCAGCTGGGTGGGTGGCGACAGAAAAAACATTTTACCAAGAAACTTGCAAGTAAACCAACAAACCGGTTCCAAAGCCAGCTCTTATTGCAAAGTAGCCCCTTATTTACCTTCCCCTGCTCTGCTCCCCAGATCATTGGTCTGGGACCAGGCAGTTTGCTCTTGGCCACAGCATCAGCATGTCATGGTAGAAGAGCAGTTCTATCTATCCAGTCGGGGTCCCTTTGATTTTAGTGAGAGAAGGCAGCACTGGGGAGACACCTGGACTGTGAAGCTCTCTGCCCGTAAGGTAGGTGCAGAACACGCAGAGGTGGCGCTGCCTGCCCATCAGGCCTCACCCGCCCTGGCAGGACCAGACTAAAGGAGAGTGGGTCTCTCCCCTCCAAGGCCCATTCCATCCTTGGCCTCTCTGCTGAGACTGCCAACAAAGGGAGCCAACTGTGGCTTGTGACAAGGAACAAAGCAGAGGCTCATGAACTCGCTTCACACAGGCTGCCACAGAGCCATGGTCTTTAACCCATGAGAATACAACAGGGTCAGCAATTACATGATGCTGTGAGGGGACAGGGCTACGGAGAGCGTAGAGGGCAAGGGCCCTGGGGTACGAAGGATCAGCTGTCAGAGGAAAGGCAGGTTCCATCTGTCACCCCTGTGCCCCTCACGAGGGCTTGCCTGCCACAATGGCTCTCAGCAGGGATAGGGGACACTTGATTGTCGGGGTGCAGGAGACTGCTATTGTAGGGGTCCCAAAGCCTGCCGATCCTTAGGATTTCACATAGCAGAAAGAGGGGAGTCCTGGGGGAAAAGAATGGGCTGGAAGTGAAAGATGGGTCAGACAATGTCAAAAGATGGAGAGCCTCAGGAAGGCTGGGGGGAGTTTTTCCCTCTGTGGCAATCTCAGTGTTACCTGGTCCACCTGGATCGCTCTCTGGGTCCTCTCCAGTGCTATCATGTAGGTCTTCTGGAGCCACTTGGGGATGGCTTCCTTAAACCACTGGTGGAAGTCAGTCAGAGCAAGGGGGCCATCCCTGGGAATACAGACACAAGACGGGTTTCTGTGCTGCAGCAGAACCAAGACACGAGCCTACACATTCCACTGCCACTAAGACCTGAAAAATACCTGGCTCACAGAGAAGGCAGCGTTCACAGCACATACCGCACAGCTGCCCACCTGGCAACACAGGACAGAGATCCATAGGCTGGCAGAAGAGCAGCCTAAAGTATTATCTGAGCCATGTCTGTAGCTACCTCTGCCTCCCAGAACCCCACTTGTCTATATCCGGAGCTCTAGCTCTCTGAAGACCCGTTCAGCGTCATGCCTGAAGCGTGGCGGGTGCAGGTTACATTAAACCCCCAACATGGTCTGGCGTTTATGATGTCACTGCACTAATCTAAAGCGACAGGTGGCTGGGCCAGTGAACCTTCTGATTCCACTCAAATCTACTCCAATTGGCCCAGCAGAAAGTCAGCCACTGATGTGGTCCCAACCCCTTCAGTTTCCCTGGTGCTGCTAATGTTGATCTCGCTCTATGTGACTGGACTATGAGCTGAGCCTGGCTCAGGTGGGTCAGTACCTCTTGAACAGGAAGCTCTTCATCCGATAAAGCTCCTGCAGGCTTATGTAGAGCTGGAAAAGGCTCTCTGCTGTGAGTTGGGACATGCTGCTGTCAATCTCACTCAGCTCTTCCCTGACATGACATGACACCTGCAGGGAACGGGAACCGCAGGGAAGGAGGGTTAATAAGAACGCATCTGTGAATGCTTGTCCTGCAATGGGATCAGGGAAAGGAAATGTGCCATCCCAATTAGCTGATACAACACACTTTCCTCTTGTCTGATGTATAAGTTGGGGACACCAGCTGTTTGAGGGCTCAGGGGGTTCAGATAATACAGCCAAAACCTGTTTAGCCCCATTTTATGGGCCCAGAGAATTTCAGCGACTCGGTTAATTTACAGCCTTGCAACTGACTCAGTTGCAAAGCCAGGAATCAAAGCCAGGAATCACTACTCCTTTGCTTTAGCCATTAGGCTGCACTGCCTAAATGTGCCTTTCTTAAACTCCTGGCTAGTCCCAGTGTCCAGGCCTCTGGGGCTGGGGACAGGATTAGTCCCTCCCTCACAACCGAAGGATGCCCACAGTCCCATATCCAGGGTTTGGAATACAAAGGATTCTCCACCACGAGTGAGCTCTTCCCATGAGCCCTTGAGGAGCACATGGAGTGCGGGGGCACCTCAGATTATTCCCTTCCTCTGACAGCTGGCTAAGTGCCTTGGCATTTCTTTATTCTCTGCTGCTCTGACTGGAGAGCCTGGAACACCCGCTCACCAGCTTCTGCAGCTCCAGGTAGGTAATGAAGAAGAGATCCACATTCACAGTGCTGCAGGGGAGAAACAGGAGGTCAGGAATCTGCCGGATACAACTCACTGACCAACCTGTCAAAGCCAGTGCAATTAACCCTCTCCCACCCGAGCCCTTTGACATGAACTAGAGTGACAAGAAGCTACAAAACTAAAACAATCTGAAAGGCTCCAGCCGGCAGAGCCAGCAATGCTGGAAAGCTAGGACATCTGTAGTTAACCTCTGATCCCTGAACAACAGGCAACTGTAGTGCATAACGAACCATGAGGGAATGTTTCCCGGGGCTTTCCAGTCTCATACTTGGTGTCACAATCTGTTTATCTTTACAGATGTTCTTTTGCAGCTGGGAAATGTGCTTTGGAGCTGTCGCCTTCAGTACCCTAAGCAAAGCCGCTGACAGAGCATGGGGTAGATGCTGGGGAGGGGAATGGGGGAACCATCTACCTACTTGGTGAAAAATTTGTTCCAGATTTTGTGGCATTGTTTGAGATCCCCGTTCACCTCCACGAGAAGCTTGACCAGTGCTTTCCCATTCTCCTCCATGGTCTACAAAAGGAAGGACGGAAAGTTACGCCTTGGTTTTGGTACCAAGTGATCTATCAACATATCTAGCGACAGCCTGCACCACTGTGATATCTGAGCAGCTCACAGATTTACCTTCCCCATGCCCCTCAAAGGTAGGGATACATCATTACCCCATTGGGGAACTGATGCACAGAAAGTGGTGAAGTAACTTCCCCCAGATCACACAGGAAATACGTTAGCAGGGCTGGGCATTGAACCCAGATCTCCACCATGCTAGTACAGTGCCTTAACCACAAGGCCATGCTGCCAAGCGAAGGTGGGACATTCTTTGGGTGGCTGCTCCATTCCAGGTTATAATGGGAGATGTGCCAAGCTAACAGGAGTGACCTGCTCAGACTGACACACAGGAAGGGAGGGGACCGGAGGTGAATGGCAACTGTTCATTTCTTCTTATGGGGACAGTTGGTTGTCTTCTACCCCAGCTGCAGGTGCTCAGCACCTCTGAAAATTGGGCTCAAGGTGTCTTTTGGGCATCCAAAAATCACTGCCCCCTTCTGAAAATTGTGGCCTGAGAAAGCGTCACCTCCCTCTTCCTACCCAAACAGCCCCTCAGCCTGGCCCAGCAAACTGGTGTATGAATGAAAGGGGGATCTGACCTTTACCATTGGCTTCAGGTGCTGCTTCTGCATACGAAACCATTCAGTGGTTCCTGACTGCAAGAGAACAGGACACAGAATGAAGGGAGAGAAGCAGGAGCTGCAGAGACAACCCAGCCACCCCATTCATCCAGACACAACAGACACAACAGCACAACACCTTCATTGTGACTCAGGGTTGAACGCAGGTCAGGCTAGCAGCCCAGAGACACACAGCATGGCGGGGAGCGGGACTCAGCTCACCATCCAGGCTCCATCTCTCACCCTGAGCAGGCAGCATGCTCAGTCCTGGAGGGAAAGCAGCGCCTTACACTTCTCTAGAGGGGACCCACTGGGCAGTCAAAGGCACAGCGCAGAAAAGCTTTGGAAACGCTACCTCCCACCCCCTCTGCTGGAATCAGGGTCAGGACTCAAGGCCTTTGCACGTTGGCATAAGGGAAGGGACAATGCTCGCGGCTCCAGGAGGAAGTCAGAGGAACCCCTATGGCAGCGGTTCTCAACCTATTTATCAGTGTGGACCACATATGCAGCTCTCTATGTATTACGTGGGCTGCATCCACACAAAATATATATATACTACCTGTATGTTCCTGAGGATGGTCACATAGGCCATAGCTGTGTAGTGATTGGGCCGCAAGCAGCCTGTGGGCTGCGAGTTGAGAACCACTGCCCTACAGGTTGGGGGAGGAGAGAGCACAGAGGTTGTACTGTACCTTGAGAGCCTCCATCACCATCTGCTGAAGGTTAGGGGTCAGAGTACAAAGTTCTTGGAAGGCTTTCATTTTACACATCTGGACCAGGACCCTGTGAAATGAGAATCATTGCTAAGCCACAGCACAACCCAAAGAGCTTCAGAAATGAGAGCTTTGCCACCAGCAACATCTCCCCATGCACATTTTCCTCTATAGAGCTTCCTTCAATGAGAGGCTCCCTATAAGTTATCGCCTAGCTGCCAGGTCACAGACAGAGGGACAGACATATTCCTATGCTGACAGCTTGGGAGAGGACCGAATGCTAAGACTTCTTCATCAGGGCTCTGAACTTGGCAGGACTTATGGTCCAGAGCCCAAATTCACCTCCCACGAAGTGAGAAATACCTTGGGGCAGGAGAGGTTACAGGGGACGGTTTGGAGTTAAAACAACAAACAAAAGCCATCACAGTGTGACAGCTGCCCTCATGGCCAACACACCAGGGGATGAACTGCTGACCTACAGAACTAAAAGCATGAGCTGCTACAGGTTGCACTAAAGAACCAAACCTCCCTAGGGGGTCTATAACAAACTCATCTCTCCCCGCCAGAGGGACCTGTAACAGGAATTGACCGGCGGGGGGGTGTTACATAAACTCCAGAGAAAAGTGTTATCCCAGAATATAAAGGCCTCTATTTAACCCAGTCAATGCACACCCAGGAGGGAATACTCCCTAGGCATCAGAAGAAAAAATGACAAGATGCCAGTTTAGAATGGGGGAGGACCCTTGATGTCTGTCTACTTCCTTAGGGGACAGACCCACCAGGGAAAGGCAGAGGAGAGGAGACAACAAAGGGAGCTGGGAATGAAAGTGGGAGAGAGGTTTTCCTGTAGAACAGTCTCCTCGGGGGAAGTAGTAGAAGCTCCAATACACGGGGTGTCAAAAGGTAGACTGGATAATGTAGCATAGGGAACAATCCCATACTAGCCCCAGGAGGATGGGCGGGGCCCTGTTTCTTCTCCAATTGACATTATTCTGTTTATGAAGCATTGCAGCTGGCTGACCTGAGCAGTAACTGTAGCCTGTTTGTGGACTCAGGGGCAGAGAGAGGGAAGACGATGCGGTACTTCTGGAGGAGAGAGATTCCATAGGCCAGCAAGGACTGGAAAGATTCGGCCAGCTCTGCTTTCTGGGAAGAAGAAACGGAAGACACATCAGCAGCGACAGTGACTCTGTGATGGTCACAGCTCCTCAGGTGGACGACGCCTATCCCCAGCCAACATGGCCTCACTACTGATGGGGGCTATTTCTGGATTTTGCAACATGCCTCTGCCTCCAAAACCATTTTAAGAATTATCTGCCCCACTGCAAAGGGAAGCACGAAGGAATGCCAGCCCTTCTAGGGAGACGCTGAAATTATTCCCAGCAGCCTCTGGGAAGTGAGAGGGAAAAGCAAAACTGAATCACCTCGAACTGATTTCTAGACTGCTTTAGGATCTTAAAAACCATCTAGATGCTTGAGGCATTGGTAGAGGCGCCCTAGTTAAGGCTGAGGTGAGTTTTGCATTTAAAGCAGGGATTTAACCCCACCATAACGAAAAATACAGCAACGGCGAGACGTTCCCAAGCAGGGAACACGGACACAATTTAAGACCCTGAGCGTGACCTGATAGCCAGAGGTCTGTCTCAATGGGGCCAGAACTGGGCGAGCAGACAGGCAAGCTGGACACACAGACGGTGTTATTTGTAGTTTTTGACTGGAATTGAACCACGGAATGGGTATAGCACAGTCAGCAGCAGTGCAAGCTTCCACTCCAACGGGCCTCAGCAGATCTCCCCCTGCGGGGAGAGGGCAGCACAATCTCCATGGCCTATTCCCGGGTCGGCCGTAAAGAGGTGGCCAACAAGGGTGCCGGGTACCATGATGGGGGCAGTTTCCGTGGGAACACCAGTCCTCTGTGGACTGGACTGGGATCCGCCAATGAGGAGTTGCCAGATGGTAAAGATCTTCAGCCACTGCCGGGTTTGAACCAGTGAGCTCGAGGTGAAGGACTCTCAGCCCATTACCAGTCCCAGCTTCACCGAAGGTAGGGTAACAAAGTCTCTCACCCGGGGCAAGGGACTCCATTTGTAGCATGGCTCCCCAACATGTCCGCCACTTAACAAGCCCAGCTGGTTGGGGTGAAATCCTACCCCAAAGGCTCAGACCCTACAGCTCGTTCAAGGAGAGCCTAGAGCCAGGTTTTTTAGCATGATCTGTTCCCTGCAAAGGAAACCGCTAAGAAACGCCATCCTTCTAGGAAGGTGCTAAAGCTACTCACAGAAGCCAAAGGGAAGAGCAACCCAGAACCACCTCAATCTGATTTCTAGATTACGACATGATCTTAAAGACGGTCTGTATTATGAGGCGTCAGCAGTGGCTCCTTAGCCCATCGTCAGGTTTTTCACCTAGCTGGCACAGGCCAGGAACTCCTTCTGCAGGGGGCTCCCACCCGAGCAGCACCAATTTGTGGCGCTTCTCAACCAGCCAACGAGGAGCCGAGAGAGGTGACATAAAGAGGGTCCCTTGGCTGTCGTGGCTTATTGGCGGCTGTCCCCGGCTCCCCGGATCTCTGCCCCAAGCTTGGCTGTGGTGTCTGCTCATACCTGCTCAGATCGCAGCCTCTCCTGGATCCACTGGTACTCGATGCTGGTGATCTGGTGGAGCAGGCAGGTGCAGTTAAACTCTAAGCTCTGGTAGAGTTTGCTGTAAGCCAGCCACTGGCTGCAGTGAAAGGGAAAGAGACACACTCTGAGACTGGGGGCGCGTAGGCCAGGCCCAGCACCCTCCTCAGGTAGGAACACGTTCTTATTACCCCAGGAGGTCAGAATCAGCCACTCCCCAAGACTCGCTCAGGCCCAGAGCTCAGTGCTGCACCCACAGTGGTCACGTGGAGGGAAAGAGAGGGGCGGGGGAAGGGAAAACAGCTTGGGGTAGCGGTAGTGAGAGGTGAGCTCCCCCCCGCCGATCTCCACCTGCCCCAACCCGTAGCGATGGCCGTGTCTGCAGCGTTAGAAGAATCAGGGGCTTCCTGGCGCCTGCTCACAGGCAAGATGGTGATGGAGAGAATCCCAATAGTTCTGCTGCCATAAAACATCCAGGGAGAGCATGTCCCGGGGTGCAGGCAATGACGTATGTCTAGAGCGATGCACGAGGCAGAAGTGACCAAACTTATGGAGAAGAGCAAGGAAGTCAGACTACTGACCCTACCATAGGCAGCAGGTGTGGGCATCTGCAGTTCAACAATAATAATATTAATGCTATACTTTGTACTTCCATAGTGCTTGTTATCTGGGGATCTCAAAGCACATCACTAAGCATAGTCTGGCTTCACATGCCTGCAAAATAGGGCCATTTTATTACTATTTTACAAACAAAAGCACAGAGGGGTTAAAGGACTTGCCCAAGGTCCCCCGGAATCAGTGGCAGAGCTGGAAAGAGAACCCAGGTCTCTTAATTCCCAGACGCCGTTGCCATAATCATTACACAACACTGGCCGAGTGCATGTGGTACTTACGCCATGACCTGGTGAAAGTCAGACAGGTCTTTCTGAGCTGCGTGCAGGTACAGGATCATTCTGGCATGTTTACTCAGCTCCCCATCCCAGGAAGTACTCCCAGCCTATACGGGGAAGGAAAGAGCGAGAGAGTTAATCCTGCCTTGCGGAAGAGAAGAGAGAAGAGTCTCCTCGAGCCAGCCATAGAATTTGGATACTCCTGTGATTTGTACTTGGTTTTCATTTGCCCCACCTCCTCTCTCAAGCTCTAGAATGGGCCCTTCTCATGCCACATGGTCATTACACCAGCCCAGGCAAATACCCACACGGTTCAGACACAGGGATGAGCTTACTGGAAAGGTAATGGAAAGTGCTGGGTCAAGCAGTTGTTGCACGAGTGAGGAACAGGGCTGCAGATCTGCTGGCACTGGTCCAGGTTTCATGTCATCTCACACAATCGCCATAGATACCAAGGTCTTTTAATGGAGACATCAAAGGAAGGCGCCCTTCTGCCTGTCCCAGGTGGACGTTAAAGATCCCAGTGTGCTACACAGCATGTCCCTTCTCAGTAACACAGGCTGTTGTGTTGGACGCCTGCACCATTGGGGGTAACTCATTGCTTTGGAAAGTCTCTTGGGATACACCCAAAGGCTCTGAAGAGAGCCACAATCTGAGCCATCTGCACTGCAGCATGAAATTCAATCCTCACCCAGCTCCCACCAGCTTCCCTGACCCTTGCTGGCTTCACATGTACCTGGTGCTGCAGGATCTCATAGAGCACTATCTGCTGCAACAGGTGGCGATGGACGGTGTAACTCGGCTGGGTCTTGCTCAAAGAGGTGGCCCTCTGAAAAGAGAAACAAAAGCGGGGAGACGACTCAGAGTGTGAGATGGAAGAGAGCACGTCTCCACAGGACACCCAACATCCAAGCCATCAGACAAACCTGGAGCCGGATTTAGAGGTCCCTTGTTTAATGGCAGGACTTTGGGTTCATGTCCAAGCAACCACAACCTTTGTGAGAGGTTTGACACTGCCTCCTGGAAGAGTTAAACCAAGTGCCCTCGTTTTCAGGGTAATTAATCACCAGGCACCACTGATGCTGAGGCATAGACCTTTATCATGGAAGGACCCATAGAGATGCTAGAGAGTGCCCAAGAGAAAATGGAACAAATAGGATACAAGAGAATGAATTCCCCACTCCTCATCACTACAGCAGCCTGTGGGCCTTCTACACCTCTGTAACCTCCAGAGCAGCAACAGGATCGGACCCGCTGATATAGCCCTGGCAAGCAACCCACAAACCTAGTGTTTAACCTCCTCCCTTCACGAAAAGCTCCTCCTACCTTCTTGTGAGTCATCAGGAACTGTAAGTGGCACTGCCCCCGGTTGGGGTAGGTTTCTGTCCGGGGCTCCAGGTTGTACCATTCGTCAGTCCTGCAATGCAGGTCCTGTAGATAGACAGACGGATGGATAGTTGTCAAACACTGAAGCGTCAGTGATAGGGGGATGCCCATTCAGAGAATAGGATCCATCACATTAATATGGCAGGACTTTGTAATATTAGACAATTAACATGTATACTTAATTTAAAAAATAATCCATGGGCTGGAGGCACTTTTCCTTATTTCCTAATTTAGTCTCATTTTTCAATACAAAATCCACCAGCAGCAAAACTGTTGTACATCTCAGCACTGATCACGACCAATAAATCTTTGCTTATTTACGATTTAGCTGAGAATTACCTTGGCCTGAGGGATAGCTGACTATCTGGGGGGGCTTGTGAAGGCCAGCAGCCCTGGTTAATCATTAGTTCCTTAAGGAAGTGTGGTCTATTGGTGAGAGCAATGGGCTCAGGAGACCGGGGTTCTATTACTGGCTCTGCAGTTGATTGGCTTTGCAGACCTCACTTTACCTTTCTGTCACATGCTGCCCAACCCCTGTGAGATTTAGTTAATGCTTGTGACATGCTTTGAGATGCTCAGAGGAAAGATGCTATAGAACAGAGCATTATAAGCCTACATCTCCATGCTCACCTGCAAGCGAAGAACCAAGTTCCCAAGGAAGTCATCCTGCCCTTTGTCTTTCCGAGCATCCTTAAACATCCTGGAAAGGAAAATATAAATCAGCTGGGTGAAATGAGAAAATCTTTTCCCAGGAATGTAAAAGATCTATAGGCTGTGCAAGGCACTGGAGGGGCCAATCCTGCACTGGGCCCAGGAGATGGGTGTGACTGGAGAGAACATAAGAATGTACGGATGGTCTGACCCAGAATAGTCAATGGTCCATCTAGCCCAGTATCCTTTCTTCTCACAGTGGCCAATGCCAGGTGCTTCAGAGGGAATGAACAGAACAGGGAAGTTATCAAGTGATCCATCCCCTGTCGTGCAGTCCTAACTTCTGGTAGTCACTGGTTTACAGACACCCGGGGCATGGGGTCGTGTCCCTGACCATGCTCGCTAATAGCCATTGATGGACCTATTTTCCATGAAGTTATCTAATTTTTTTTTGAACCCAGTTACACTTTTGGCCTTCACAACATCCCCTGGCAAAGAGTTCCATTGATTGACTGTGTGTTGTGTGAAGAAATACTTCCTTATGTTTTTTAAACCTGCTATTAATTTAATTGGACGATCGCTGGTTCTTGAGTTATGTGAAAGGGTAAAGAATACTTCCCCCTATTCAGTTTCTCCACCCCAGGCATGATTTTATAGCCCTCTATCACATCCCCCCTTAGTCATCTCTTTTCTAAGCTGAACAATCCCAGGCTTTATTAATCTCTCCTCATATGGAAGCTGTTCGTTTTTGTTGCCCGTCTCCCTCTTGCTTCTATGATTCTGCAAAACTCTCTCTCCTTCACCCAGGAGTATCAGCACCAATAGTTAAGTGACCTGCTAAATTAGGGAAGCAAATGATAGGGCACTTTCTCAGCTTCTCCTTGTCAACAATGGTGGATGCAAAGTGCCTGCAGAGCCAGAAACAGCTTGGGCGTAGAGATCACAAACACTCAGTGGTAGTTGATACTCATTTTCCATTCCAATATTATACAAACTGAGCAATTTAATATGTAGATAAGCTGTGGCCCAAGACATGAGCCCCTGCTCCTCCAGGTGCCCCTGGAAGTCAGGAATTTGGAGCCACTGGCTCTATGTCACTACGGGCATGCCTACACCACACGCTGGCTGGCTGCCTTTGCCCAACCCCCCCTATAATCCACAGTGAAAGCTCTCAAATGTGCATCTAGGGAGCATTGTACCCAAAGACGCCAACTCCTTGGGTACGCTGTTGGCTGGAGCACCCACAAGGAAAAAAAGGTGGGTGCTGAACACCCACTGGCAGCCCTCCCCCCCCGCAGCATCTCCCACTGGTGGGCCCTGCCGATCAGTGCCTCCCAACTCTTTATCTGTGCCTCCCGCCCACCACAATCAGCTGTTTTGCAGCACGCAGGAGGCTCTGAGGCTGGGTGGGGGAGGAGTGAGGACGCAGCGTGCTCGGGGGGAGGGGGCGGAAAGAGGCAGGAAGAGGTGGGGTGGGGGTGGGAAGAGGTGGGGCAGGGCCTTGGGGGAAGGGGTGGATGGAGGCAGGGCCGGGGGCAGAGCTGGGGGTCGAGCACCCCTTAGCACATTGGAAAGTCGGTGCCTGTGATTGTAGGGAGCTTGAGTGCCCATCTTTGAGGTATGGAGCAGAGTGTGTGTTGAGCCCTGACCTGCCCCCTGACAGACCCCTGGCTTGTCCCAGGGTTGGGAGGGGCAGAAGTGAGCAGCATGCAGAGCCAGAAGCGCCTCAGCTTAAGGTGTGGGAGGGCTAAAGCCATTGCTACAAAGAGGTCCAGGGAAGACAGACAAGTTCTCCCACAACACACCACAAAACAATTCTTAGAGAGGCTCCAGTTGGTGAGGAGCCATGAACTCTGGGATACGCCCCCAGAAATCCTTGTTCCCTCCCAGCCACAGGTAGCTGCCGCACCTGTGTGGGCACAGCTAACCAGGCCTGGGCTCTGCGGCCGTGTGGACTCTCAGACAGGGCCGGCTCCAGGCACCAGCGTTCCAGGCAGGTGCTTGGGGAGGCAGTCAGAAAGGGGCGGCAGTGTTTCCGCGGCGGCGGCCCCTCTGTCCCACCAGCTGTGGCGGCAATTCGGCGACGGCTCCTCTGTTCCGCTGGCCGTGGCGGCAATTCGGCGACAGCTTCTCCCTTTTGCCGTCCGCGGAGGAAGTTTTTTTCACTGCTTGGGGCGGCAAAACCTGTAGAGCTCTCAGAGCAGGGTTGGCCAACCCACACGCACATGCACATGAGCCAGGACACGTGGTACACCTGTCACAGAGACATGCCCTGCATGACGGCAGAACTGTGAGTGGGAAGAGGAGGCTGTGGCCCAGCCAGGAGGAGCTCATCACCGACCAGAGTCCTTGCCACATCCAAAATTCATCTCCCTGTGCCCTGGTCTCTTGCGGTCTGCACGCTGGGTCTCGTTAGTCCAGTACAGCAGACACCAGGATCCCAGGCTGGAGTACATCAGGCCCATCATTGAGGTGACCTATTTGGTGTTGGGCTGGGCAAGGGAAGTATCTGCATCTCTCTTTAAGGACATTCCTGGTACATCTCCAGCGGAGTGCCATGTTCAGAGGAGGCTGCCCATTCTAGCCACCTTTGTAGAGATTACACAGACCCAGGGCACAGGGGTTGGGGCGAACGCATACCTGTCTTTATTTCCTTGTCCCTCAGATGCCTCCCTCCTTCCTATAACCTTTAAACATTACTGCTGCAGATAAGGATTAACTAGTGTGAAGAACAGGACACCCGGCGTCAAAGAGCAAATCTCCCCAGGAGGGGATGGCGAGCGTGTGACAGAGCTGCTCCCATGCCTGTAGCACAGCAGAGCAAAGGTCTGATGCCCAGCCGGGGAGCCTCCCAAGTGCATGCTGAACAAGGACCTCATAGCGCTGCACTCAGAGCAGCACTCAAGCCGAGCGCGTGCACTGCTAACAGAGCGGGGTGACTGACAGCCCGTCCACCCACTCCCCAGTACCAACCTCTTCAGGCCATGGAGATCTGTCAGCCCTCCCAGCTTATGCCGCATGGATTCCTCCACGTCCAAGTCCCTGCCGAGGAAGGTCAGAAACACAGCAGGTGAGGAGGGGGCACATTGAAAACCGCATTGTTAACGTTCGTTTGCCAGGGAGCCGCAGGGTCAAAGTCAGGACTAAGGGAGAGGCCCCCAACACACGGACTCCACCGGGCCAGAAGGGGAGAAATAATCAGGTGTTCAGGGAGGAGAGACAATGCTCAGATACAGTGTAGTGCTGGGGGGCGGTATAAAACCCTGTCGAGCTAGACGCGATTTCTTGCAGCAATTGTGGTGGGGAGTCGAGACTCCCGCCCCACCTCCAAGGCAACACTCATCCGCCACAAAGAAGGCAAAAGGGCACAAGCCCCAGTTTGACAACGCCTGTGCACATCACCTTTGTAGAGATTACACAGACCCAGGGCAGAGGGGTAGGGGTGAACGCACACCCGTCTTTATTTCCTTGTCCCTCAGATGCCTCCCTCCTTCCTATAACCTTGACATAGAAATTCAGGGCTGGAGTCTCTGTTGCCTTGCACCTCGTGCAACCCTTTCCACCTGTGCAAAGTGACTGCAGAATGCAACTCCTCTGATCCGATGGCACAGCGCACTCGCTTTCCACAGGCGTAAAGGACAGTGTGCAGCCATTGGCAGTGGAGGACTGGGCCCCGTGTACATTAGCTGGGGTTCCACACAGGGATCTGTCAGGGTGCAGGCTGCAGGAGCAGTGCTCTCAGAGCCCTGTCTCAGAGCAGGATCTCTGCACACAGACCGGTCTTGAGTTTTCAGCCCCAAGCTGGCATGGGTGCGTACACTCCATCACACTCACCACATGTCCAGATGGAAGCTGGAATTTGCTTCATCATTAAACTCCCTGCAGGATACAGAATCAGAAGACGTTACTCCTGGGATTTCGAGAGGATTTCCACTCAGGCCACAAATATTAGGAAGGGAGGGTGAAGGAGAGAGAGATTAAAGGCAGGGAGCCCCCACGCCACAAGCTAGAAACAGTGTAGGGCTGGGGTGTAGCTTTGTGTCAATAATGAAGACGAGTCAGGCCCCTGGAAACCCTGGTTATTACAGCTGGACTGTCACAATTGCTCTCTAGTTCACTTGGGGCACTCCCAGGTTTATGGGTGGTCAATATGTTTCAGGTGCTCAGTTTGTGTTCTGATTCCTAGAGTGGTGGCAGGTCTTTGGCTGGACTACCTTCAGATTTTTCTGGCTTGCCCAAGAATACCAGAAAGAGAAGCCCCCGGGCTGACAAATATGGAAGACACAGGGCAAAATTATTCATAGAAGATCCAAGGAAGTCTAATCCCTGCAATAGACCTGGCCTGCTAGACAAGAGCCAGATACCCACTGAGGTGTATCAACTGCAAAAATTAAAAAAAAATACCCCACATCAGCTGGTCTCAGAGCCCGGGTCTACAGACTTGGGTTCATGGGGCTTGTGCTACAGTGCTAAAA
Organism: Chelonia mydas; assembly: GCF_015237465.2. Taxonomy (NCBI): domain Eukaryota; kingdom Metazoa; phylum Chordata; order Testudines; family Cheloniidae; genus Chelonia; species Chelonia mydas. Next base: position 15,620,570 of record NC_051254.2, read on the forward strand.
ATAGCCCCGTCCCGTCGCTGGGCCTCAGAGCCTGAGCTCCAGCCGGAGAAGGAACGTCTATATGGGCTGTTTTCAGTGCCGGAGCGTGAGCCCAAGTCCTTAGAGCCAGGCTGTGAGACTCGTTGCCAGGGGTGTTTTGGTTTTGCAGTGTAGACATAACCTGAGAGATCATTGCACCTCACTTTTCCACTGTCTCCAATTTCTTTACCAGGCTAAAACAACACAGGAGCTTCTGCTCTTTCCAACAAGCAGAGGCCTGTGTTTATAGCACAGCATCCTGGCTTGTAATCCTGCCAGTCCCCCCTGCCCCTCACAAACTACTAGCAATGTTACCTCCCAGTTTATGTCAATCACAAAGACCAAACTTTGGACCTAGATTCCTTGCCAGTGGTCCTTGCAAGCAGAAAGGAAACAGCTGTGGCAGCAGAGAAGGGAAAGGAAGGGACAACGGGGAGACCTACATTATAAATGTCTCATTCCACACAGGAGTGAGAGTTTGATTTATGACTTGGGTGCGGTGTGTCTGGTCTTCGGGGATCATGTCCTTCACCACAGCCTTTAATGGCTTCTTGCTCTCCGGATGGGAGCTGCTGTCGCTGGAAGGTTCCTGGCTCTTTGATTCTATCCCCAGCAGGCAGTATGGGTCGCTGAACCCTGCAACCACAAGGCATAAAAAAAATAAATTTCCTCCAACAGAATTATCTATTGTGACAAAATGCAACACCCAGCCTTTGTGCCAAGGTCCGCCTGCCTCTCGGGGGGATGGACAATGATAACAATACTTTGCACTAAGCGCCTTCAATCTGAGGAGCTCAAAGCGCTTCACAAACATTAATTAATCCTCACATCACATCTTAAAAATAGGGAAACCAAGGCACAGATGGGTGACCAACTTGCCCAAGGTGAGACAGCGGATGTAAGAACAGAACCCAGATCTCCTGGCCCAGTCCCCTGCTCTGATCAGGAACACATATATATGCGTCATACATCTATTCACACTCACCAGTGACATCTTTACCCAGAATGTCTTTGGCTTGCTTCACAGTCACTTTCAGACAAAAAACTGGTTTCTGGAATTAAAAAATAAACAAAAAACAACTCATCTCACCTGAAGGAAAAATCTCCATCATACACAGAAGTGACTGTGTGTTAGATTTATTTGTAAACCCCATGATAAAACAAGGAAGCAGCACACACTGTTTCAATATTGCCAACCCCACGCACTCAAATACCAGGCCCCAAAAAATCATGAGAAAATGGCTGAGAAAAGATCTTTTAAAAATAATAAATGTGGAGGTTGAGTTTTTTTAATTTGCATTCTGTTTTTTTTAGCTTTTATGGAGCACTCAGGTCATATTTCCAGGAGGACTGGAAACTTACTTAAAAAAAAAAGAAAGAAAGCGGAGTCTCATATAATCATGTGACTCCAGAAGCTGAGAGTTTAAGGAAAACATCAAGCATCTCTCTCCCCTTGCTTCCTCTCTGTACACATCTGCCCGCTGCCATTTCCAATTCAGTTTTTGTGGCAATCCCCCTCTCGCTAAGCCCTCCCCTCCTTGGGGAGATGATGTACAGCAGCCCCTTCAGAGCAGTGTAGGAAATGCAACGACCATTGTCCAAGCAGTGAAACTGACCATACGTTGTGCTGTCAAGCGCACAAAGTACTGTAAATAAGCAGAGACCTGTCTTTATAGCACAACCTCCTGACCTGCCAGTCCTCTTCAACCACGAGCACACACTACCTCCCAGACTGCATCAATCATGAAGACCAAAGTGTGGACCTAAATGAGCAGCAGGATCACAATGTGTTCAGACGCTGACAGTGTCCCTTTCAAGGATGCAATTGGAAAGTTGCAGACAGACAGATCCCTTCAGCACCAAACGTGACTCTCTGTAGCTATTTCTTTTTGCTGTCAGAGGTCAGTGCTGAGAGGGGTGGCAAAGGTCTCTCAAGAAACAAAAACCAAACCCAACCAACAATACTTTCAACTGCTTCTGAGCCCTGATCCTCTCCCACCTCTGCACAGAGGGGAACAAATTAGTCACTGAACTTCCGAGGGACTAAAGAGGAAGTTGTTCAGTCACCTTTTCCATCCATGGGAGCTGTGGAAATATGCGGTAGAGTGGGCAAGGCCAAAGGAAGCATCTGAGGACAAGGGACTTATGGGAAATATTGCCCCCAACCCCTCAGCTCCAGACCAGGTGCACGGAGGGTCTCTCTCCTCCAGAATCCACTCCTGCCCCTGTGGGCAGCAGAGCTGGCTCCTGACAGTGCTGCTGTTCGCCACTAGGCTGCATTCTGTAATTCCACTAAGCAGCACTGAGTGGGCGGGAACATGCCCCATGAGTATGTCGACCCTGAAGCTGGATATGTAACTTCCAGCTCAGGCAGACGTACTCGCGCTAGCTTTAATTGAGTTAGCAGGCTAAAAATAGAAGTGTAGCTGCCACGGCTCAGAGAGTGGGATGGGCTAGGGTCCCAGGCAGGATTGTATGAGGTGAGGCCAGCCCATCCTGCCGCCCACACTGCCACAGCTACACTTCTGCTTTTAGCACGCTAGCTCATTGACAGCTAGTGCACAAACAGCTTCCTCAGCTGGAAATTTCACCTCCAGTTCCCACGCAGTCGTTCCCACAGTCTGGCTCCTACCTCCTTTTCATAACTGGTCTTTCAGCCCCACAGACTTTGCAGAGGGGACAAAGGCTGACAGGTGGGGGATCATCCCATATAAGCCACCTACCCCATTCCTGAACCTCACCCTGGCTGGTTGGTTTCCCTCCTCGCTCCCCAAAACATAAGGCTTTAATCTGGATTTGATAGCAATGACTGTCAGTATCGAAGGACAAACTTGGACTATGGATAGTCCACCTGGGCCTTAGCTAACCAGCTGCTGTCCTACCATTAAATAGGGCACAGGATTTAGGACCAATCCTTGGGGATATCCATATTAAACATACCTCTGGCATTGACCTAGCCCTCTATGTTGTTCCACATAACTGAAGCACTGAGGTCAGTAGCATGTGTGCAAGCTGTAGATACACATGGCCATGTCAGCTGAACGTTACCACTCTGTAGAATGAGGAATACCTTGAGTTCTTGCTATAGACGCATTGCCCTGGGGTGGGCACACACTTAAGAGACGATGCCTGTATCTATCACACATTCATGTACACACATGAGCTGACCCTGCTGAGCTCAGTGGGAGTTTTACAGGGGCTAAGCCCACAGGGGGAAGTGACCCAGCACAAATTCTGCTGGCATTGCAGTTGTCTGTGGAATAGAAATATACGGAGCCTGCCCCTACTTATGGGTGGTGTGATCTGGGAGAGATGGTCAGACTTTACCTCCAACTCTCTGACTCGCTGCAGTATAACGCGATGCTCCTCTGGGTCCATGCTGAAGGCCTGTTTTAAATAATACAGAAGATATAGGGTTGGCTTTATAACAATGGTACCTGGAATACATCCAGGGGCTTCCCACTACTCCCTTCCTCTGGGAGCCAGCTGGCACTCATGAAGGGTTTGATGGGAAAGGATAGAACAGCTTAAACTAAGCCTAATCCAGACCCAGACTCATGAACACTTGGGTGCAGTCCACACAGACTTCCTAGCCTGTCCATCCCCTAGATAAAGGCTTCTTCCCAGCCAGACTGCTCCTCTCAGCTGCACTTCCGCCCCCAGCCCCTGTGCAGACTCTGCTGCCCTTCCCCTTCACCATTATTTTCTTCCCAGGCCAAGGTCCCCGACCCTTCTGCAGCCCTGCTCAGGCGGCTGGCTGGTGTGACTCAGCGTTGTCCTGTGCTGCTGACTGCTGCTCTGACTATGACTCATGCCTGTGTCCAGCAGACCCCTCTAACTGCAGGAGCTCAGAGAAAAGATTCATGCCTTATTCCAGCTCTGCAGAGCAGCCCCGGCAGCTGCGGGGATCTGAAATATGGAGAGAAGAACTCCCGCTCAGTGTGGGACAGAGGGAACTCCAGAGCTAGGGGCATGGAGGTGGCCTCTTCCCAATGTGGGACGGAGGGAGTTTTGAGGGCGAGAGATATAGAGAGAGGATAGCAAGAGGACAGGAACGTAGGGCAGGGTTTCAAGGAGCTGCAGGACAGGCACTCTCCCTTGACCTGGATGGGGATGGGGTTGGGGTTGAGCCCAGGGACTGACCTTTTGCACATACTCGTACAATTCATCTGTGTTGGCATCATAGGCGGGTTCGGGCTTGCCCTGGCGGTACAGGATGGTGTAGAGAACCTCCTCGTACAAGAGATTGAGCTGCAGGGCAAGGGGGTGACAGGTCACAGTCAGCTCCTCCTCTAGACATTGTGTGAGCTAGTCTCCGGCATGCTGGATGAGGTCTTTTCTGGGGCGGGGGTGGTGGAGGGCGTACGGATTGTACTATTAAATGTTTCCTCCACAAAACACAAGGGGAAATATGTTTGCTCTCCTTTCACAAACTGCGTCTGCTGCCCAGAATAAGCAGCAGGACATGGCCTGGCCATGTTATCCCATGCTTCAAATCAAGCCTGTTATATGCCCCCTTCGGCATCAGCTCAGTAGAACACACTAGCTTTCAGGCATACAGATGACGGGCAGCTTGTCCAGCAATGCACTTCTCCGCGCTTTGCTATCGGGAACAGATGAAGCTGAAGCTGGAGCAGGCTGGTAGCGACTAGACATTGTTATAATCAAACCCAGTTCTAGAGGTGTTTTGTCAACATGGCAATTGCCACTAATTATCCTCTTTGTTGGCAGTCTCCACAGACTAGGGGAACCAGATGTCCCCACTTTATGGGGACAGTCCCGATTTTTGGGTCTTTTTCTTATATAGGCTCCTATTACCCCCCACCCTGTCCTGATTTTTCACATTTGCTGTCTGGTCACCCTACGACAGAGGACTAGTACTCAGTAAGGCTGGAACTTGTGCTAAGGCACATTGCAGGGAAGCTTGCATTGCTACTCCCTGTCTATATGGATAGAAAAAAGGATGTCCATATGCAGGGCTGCCAACCCTTTTACCAACACTCCACTGATTAAAGAAACAATGCCAGACTCATACCTCTCGCCTGGAAAATCGGTGGGACAGGTCCATCTAGAAGAAACAAGAAAGACAGAGAGACACGTTTCTGTTCAGTTTTGATGGCATAACAGAACCTTTTTTCCATCAGATGCTTTTTCAGAGAATGCAACAAGGCCAGGGGTGCTTCCTTCTCCTCTCTGCATGCTTTTAAAAACGAAATGTAGATTGTGACAGAAGCATCAACTTCCTCCAATAGCTGTGTTAAGTGCATGAAGCATTGTGGGCCAGGGATTGTATGGTCTTCCCTGGGGTTGGGGGACCACAGCCCTTCAGGTGCTAGGACAGCAGGGCGTGATTAGGCAAATTCACTCAGGTTGTAACACCTCCCAAGAGGTACCGACACTCGCAGAGGCTCACATATACTGATTCAAACCAGATTCTCTAGAGAACCAACAGACCAAAAAAGGACTTTTGGATAAATAGCCTGAGTTTAAACTGACTCAGGCCCTATTTTTGGATCCAGCAGGACAGAAGCTTTTGTCCAAGGGAGGCCCCAATCCTCCCTGGGACAGGTTAGAAGGACGTGACCCATTCTTGGAGGTGCTTGTTCTCCGCTGTTATGAACTTGGGACCACAGAAAACCCCCTTGCTGGCGTTTGAAGGACTGATCACCTGCCGGAGACCTTTTGGAACTGGGGTGATCTCTGGCAGGCTTATTACCATGCATGTAGGTTCTCTGATTGTTTTTAATGTTTTCTCTATGATGCTTTTACCTTAAAAATAAATGTGCTTGCTTAGGAAGAGCTGTGTTGTAACTTAACTGTGGGCAATTACGCTGTTTATAACCTCTGAGGAAGGGAAGCAAAGCAGGCTTGCTTAGGCAGTCTAACTTGCTGGGGAATTCACAGAGTAGTTAGGGAACTGTGCAGCCTGAAAATAATCTGGTCAGCAGGGAGAGAGACACATGACTGCACCCAAGAGAGGTAATGGCCGGGGAGTGAGAAGCCTAAGAAGCCTGAAGCACTGAGGTCAGTAGCATGTGTGCAAGCTATAGATACTCACGGCCATGTCACCTGAACGTTACTACTCTGTAGAATGGGGAATACCTTGAGTTCTTGCTACAGAAGCATTGCCCTGGGGTGGGCACACACTTAAGGGATGATGCCTGTATCTATCACACATTTATGTACACACATGAGCTGATCCTACTGAGCTCAGTGGGAGTTTTACAGGGGCTAGGCCCACAGGGGGAAGTGAGCCGGCACAAATTCTGCTGGCATTGCAGGTGTCTGCGGAATAGAAATATATGGAGTCTGCCCCTACTTATGGGTGGTGTGATCTGGGGCAGATGGTCAGACTTCACCTCCAACTCTCTGACCAGCTGCAGTATAACGTGATGCTCCTCCGAGTCCATGCTGAAGGCCTGTTTTAAATATGCCTTTGGTGGACCATAGAGGGGAAAATACAGGTGCAGGTGCCCTCAACTGTGACAGATTATTTTGGAGACTCAAGAACATGTGTCAAGGTTCCTTCCCCACTCTGAACTCTAGGGGGTACAGATGTGGGGACCTGCATGAAAAACCCCCTAAGCTTATTTTTACCAGCTTAGGTCAAAACTTCCCTAAGGTACAAACTATTTTACCTTTTGCCCTTGGACTTTATTGCTGCCACCACCAAGCGTCTAACAAATATATAACAGGGAAAGAGCCTGCTTGGAAACGTCTTTCCCCCCAAAATCCTCCCAAACCCTACACCCCCTTTCCTGGGGAAGGCTTGATAAAAATCCTCACCAATTTGCATAGGTGAACCCAGACCCAAACCCTTGGATCTTAAGAACAATGAAAAATCAATCAGGTTCTTAAAAGAAGAATTTTAATTGAAGTAAAAGAATCATCTCTGTAAAAGCAGGATGGTAAATATCTTACAAGGTAATCAGATTCAAAATATACAGAATCCCTCTAGGCAAAACCTTAAGTTACAAAAAGACACAAAAACAGGAATATCCATTCCATTCAGCACAGCTTATTTTATCAGCCATTTAAACAAAACAGAATCTAACGCACATCTAGCTAGCTTACTTACTAAGTTCTAAGACTCCATTCCTGTTCTGTTCCCGGCAAAAGCATCACACAGACAGAGAGAACCCTTTGTTTCCCCCCCCCACCCCCTCCAGCTTTGAAAGTATCTTGTCTTCTCATTGGTCATTTTGGTCAGGTGCCAGCGAGGTTATCCTAGCTTCTTAACCCTTTATAGGTGAAAGGGTTTTTCCTCTGGCCAGGAGGGATTTAAAGGTGTTTACCCTTCCTTTTATATTTATGATAACATGCATAGCCTGTATGTCTAGATCAGCTGTTCTCAACTTTCCAGATTATTGTACCCCTTCCAGGAGTCTGATTTGTCTTGCGTACCCCAAGTTTCATCTCACTTAAAAACTACTTGCTTACAAAATCAGACATTAACATACAAAAGCGTCATAGCACACTATTAATGAACTATTGCTTACTTTCTCATTTCATCATATAATTATAAAATAAATTAATTGGAATATATTGTACTTACATTTCAGTGTATGGTACATAGAGCAATCCAAACAAGTCATTGTATGAAATTTTAGCTTGTACTGGCTTCCTTGGTGTTTTTTATGTAGCCTGTTGTAAAACTAGGCAAATATCTAGATGAGTTGATGTACCCCTGGAAGACCTTGAGAACCACTGGTCTAGATGGTCTATTGGCATAGTTACACACCATCTTGGAAAATCTCGACCCTCCGGGACTACAGGTGCTATGCACAGAATCATTGCCTAGGGCCAGACAACTAACTGCTCCATCACAGGAGGGCCACCACACTACACAGGGCTTTGAAGAGGTGCCTTTAGGGCTGTACTCACAACTCTTTGAGGGATAGTCATGTGTCTTGACAACAGGCCCTTCACAGGGGGTTCATATCACTGTAAAGGGCCTTGACAGAATGCCAACAGAATGTCACAGGCAGATGGGTAGGGCCCATACACAGTGTGTTCCATAATGTCATAGAGCCCGAGCAGTGTGCCCATCAGAGCACCCCTGCACTAAGCACAGCCGTTCAAGCTTTGATAGTCTGGTCTGGAAGGTCTCAGCATAGCGCCTCCACCATGTCAAATGTATGTGGCCAACAGGGCCAGGCAGCAAATCAGAGGCAGGGCAGTCGCGCCTCACCGGAACTCACAAAGACTCAGCCACTTCACACTCAGCGTGGGCGAGTAAACAAGAGCCCTGCACCATACAACTGAAACACCTGGAGAAACAGCAAAATAGAAACTTACACCCTTCCCTCGCTGCAGGCAGAACAAACCTTTGTGAGGTTTCAGTTTAACGAGGGATTCGGGCAAGTTCTGCACACCCCAGTAGGGTTTGGTGTGGAGACAAGGCATGTGGTGTCTAAGAAAATACCCCTCCCGCTTGGCATCTGTACTGTGCAGCACTTTCCCTATCAGAGTTGCTCCACCCAATGGATTTATTTCAAGGGGGCAGTGGGAGCCACTTGGAGGGGAAAGGCAGGTGAAGGGGACTGGGACACACTACCCAACAAGGTCCCATGAATCTCCTAGTCAGCCCCAGCTCATCCCTCCATTCCCTGGTCAGCTCTGCAAGGGGCAGAAGCAGACAGGGGACAGTTAGGGGGTGTGGAGCACATGTAGCTGGGCTCAGTAACCTAACGCAGGTGCAACCACTGGGTATGCAAGGAGAAGGAAAGACAGCAGCGGGTGTCTGGTAGTGAAGAGATTTGAGAGAGGACAAATACTACTTGTCTTCCAATTCATTTTAAATAACTGCAAACTTGTATTGTATCCCAGGTGAGGGAAGGACTTTCTTTCATTGCTCTACATAGGGGAAGAGTATAGTTTGTTTTTGTTTGGGGATAGGCTGCTCACCCTCTTGGAGAGAGAAAGCCCACAGTGTGACAGGACCAAAACCCCTGGGAATCCTTCACCAGGAGCATAGCTGACCTGAGAAATTCTTGGCAGCAGTAGGTCAGAGACAAAGGCTGTAGATAAATTTTTAAAGGCTGGATAACTTTGTGACCAATAAACACTTGTAACTAGGCAAGCCAAGATAAGTTGAGGAGGACCTAAGTCTCATGCTTTCAGGTGTCAGTTTGTTGTCTCAGGAAGGAATTTCCTCTCCCCCCACACTCACCATCAGAAGAGCAGAACTGACCACCTGGGTTGGTGTCCCTAGCTCTGAAGCCTCAAATATTGACCACTGCTGAAGGACATATGTTCATTTGGTATGACCAATCCTATGTGCCTAGGGAGTGCAGCACGTTCTTCGCTCAGGTCCTGGGTTCAGTACAGTTAAAAGTGAGGCCTTTACGGAAGCACCAGATGCTCCTCTAAGAGGATCTGGGATCTCCTGGTACTTTTGAATGTTTCACATTCTAGTCTGGTGGTGCTATTGTGAACTTATGGACACAGAAATCCATTCTAAACAGGCAGCTGTTCAACATGGGGAAGAAAAAAAAAACCTTCAGGAGGAAGAGACAATTTCTTCCAATTCAATTATCCAGGCAAGTAATGGCAGCCAATCAAAAATGGCAGCAGAGCCCTTTGCTATGGACAGTTCCTTGGATTCCAGCATTCATGACGCCAGGAGCAAGAGTGTGGGCTTGGGGCAAACACATCTTGAATCAGGTCAGGAGTTACTGGTGAGGGACAGACACATTCAGAAGAATAGGAGAGATGCTAACGTGGCATTTGAGCCATGTAGTATATGAGTATCTTGTTGTTCCATTCATTATGAAGGTCAATAGTGTGCATGATTGATTCAAAAAAACTAGAAAAGTTCATGGAGGATAGGTCTATCAATGGCTATGAGCAAGGATGGGCAAGGATGGTGTCCCCAGCCTTTGTTTGCCAGAATCTGAGAGTGGACGACGGCATGGATCACTTGATGATCACTCTGTTCTGTTCATTCCCTCTGGGGCACCTGGCATTGGCCACTGTCGGAAGACAGGATAATGGGCTAGATGGACCTTTGGTCTGACCCAGTATGGCCGTTCTTATGATGAAAGAAAGGACAGATGAGATTCTCGGTATAAAAGTTTGGGGAATTCTAGGGATTATGGCATAAGGTGACTAGAGGCTTCTTTACAAATAAATGCCTAAGATTTGTGGAAAGGAGCCGCTAACCCCGACACTTTCTCTGTAGAGCTTGTTTTCCTAGAAACACCATGATGTTTGCATTTTATTGTCATGTCACATAGTCAGTGTGATTTCCCTTTGAGACAGTGTTGTTTTAGGTTTATAAAGTTAACACAGAAAAGCCAAGAGGATATATAAATCCTAAATGTATTTTCCAGGAAGGAACTATTGTCCTGACAGCAACATTATGTTGCTCCTTGTTGATATATGGGTGCCTCCTATAAGTGGAGAAGGGGTAACAATAGTATCTGATCTTCTGACGGTTACACATTTGACCTTTGCTATGAACAACAACAAAATGTTTGATCTCTAGTATCAAGCATTGTTTACTGTATAATGTGTGGGTCATGATAACATGGTGGATCCTATATTGCAGCGGGTGAATTTTTGCAAACTTGTTTATCTTTGTGCATTATGTAAAAAGAAACTCAATCAAAACCAAAAATGACACATGGGCTCTGAATCTACAACACCCAAGCACGGAGCATATTTGGATCTGATCCAAGTGGGAATCGATCTGGTCCTTCTTTGTTTAATGGGTGGGACCAGCCCTTCTGATCCCAACAACCCCAAACTTTGGGGAAGTTCAGCTCCCAGCTCTCTGGCGCAAGCTCATCTCTAAACAAAATGGGATCTTTCCAGCCAATGTCCTTTCCTCTGCCAAAGCCAAAGATACCAGCAAATCCTCACAAGCACCAAGTTATTTCTCTTTGGAGACTTCTCAGCCTGGTAGTAGGGGCTAGTGCAGGGCTTCTCAACCTTTTTCTTTCTGAGGTCCCCTCAACATGCTATAAAAACTCCATGGCCCACCTGTGCCATAACCACTGGTTTTCTGCAGATAAAAGCCAGAGTCGGCGTTAGGGGAAGCAAGCAGGGCAATTGCCTGGGGCCCCAGGTCAGAGCCCCAGGTGAAGCTACATAGTGCAGGCTTCAGCCCCGGGTGGCAGGGTCAGGACCCCGGGATTCAGCCCCATGCGGTGGGGCTTTGGCTTTCTACCCTGGTCCTCAGCGAGTCTAATGCTGGCCCTGCTTGGTGGCCCCCTGAAACCTGCTTGCGGCCCCCTAGGGGGCCCCAGACCCCTGGTTGAGAACCACTGGGCTAGTGCACACCCAGTGTTCTCAGAAGGTGAGTGGGTCTTTATTTCACAGGTTTCAGAGTATTTCACAGATAATCGCTCACTCAACCCACAGCCCGAGAACTAGCAACACATTCCTAGCACACAGCATCGCCTGACGAGTGATGATTTCACCACCCCAAACTGGGTGATCAGGTTATGTTTTAACTGGACATGGTATGGTTTAAATTCTCATGTGGCCTGTAGCCTTTCTCTCACAGCAGCATAATGACTAGGCACAAGAAATCAAGCGTGGGACAGTTAAAGGACAGGGCGAAAAAGCATGATCACATCGCCTTGCAAGAGATCAGTTTCAAATTTTCCTTACACCACAAGTAAAATGAGTGTTCCTTTTAGCTCAGGGCTCAGCACACACATACGCCCATCACAAAACCACCATTCAGTTTCACCGAAGGCAGCCCCCACAGCTCAGGAAAGGTCCAAGAGTGAACTAGCAAGAGATGGTAAACATGCAGAGGCAGATGAGGGCTCAGTAGTACTAGAATGGCAGAGATGCAATAGCTGCATTACTTACAGGATCTGTGTGTTAAAAAAAGAGATGGAAACAATTCTTTTAATACAAAAATTAGGGCCAAAGTAATCCCAGAGGTATTTGACTGAAGTCAGTGGTTACACCCAGGATGAATTTGATCCTTAAACTATAGGGGGAGGGAAAGCCATATCTGCCCTCATTGTTCCAGTCTGCTAGGTGGTCCCTGGCAAATAGCAGGAGGCAGCTGGAAGCTGTATTTTGCTCTTTGGTTCCTGAATAGCTCTGCTTGCAATGATCCTTTCTAAAAGCAGCACATTCCAGCTTCTGCAGCCTCCCGGTCCTTGGAGCACCTCCCATCTTGGAAACACTTCATTTAGATTGTCCCCTACACCGGGCTTGAAACAGAGTATTGTACTTCCCTCGGGGTCGCTGCAGCAGAGCGTAAAGACCTTTCTCCCGGATCCTCTTTCTGTGGATCAAAAAGCCTCCCAGCCCTCCAACCATCCTTCAGACTGACCCACTAGTGCAGCCAAGTTTCAAGCACAAATGGAAAGAACTTTGTTCTTCCTCAATACAATCCTTTATATGCTGGACACCAGATCCACTTCTTCCCCCCGTTGCAGGCTGCAGCGGGGCTGTAAGAGGGGAGGGGAGAAGCTGTTTTTGGCTCTCTCGCTCTCTCTCAACACTTTCATGGCCCCCCCATATAGAAACAACTGTCTCTTTCTTTTTTGCCTGGGTAACCCACACACCTCCTGGGTGTGGTGCTCTGTCCCATCTAGTGGCACCGAGACCACTTAGAGAGATCAAATGAGTCTGCTCTACAGGCTTAGCTAAACAGCCTGTTGGCTTTTAGCTCATGCGGTAGAGGCTCATGCTTTAAGTTCCGGAGACACCTGGTTCGAGCCCACCTGCTGAGGACCAGGGTCTGTCAGCGCTGCACCAGCCTATAAGAGAAATAGCTTGATTAATTTAATAGTGTTTGTTCTGGGGTTGGTTGGTTTTTTGTTCTTTTGCTCATTTGTGCGTGCATGGAGATTATTATGGAAAAGCTAAGCTGAAGAACCACAGTTTGCATTTAGTGCAGAACGTCCTGAGGCCTGTGGTCATTCTTGCCTCTAGTGGGAGGGAGCTCCACAGTCTAGGTCCAGGTCTTGTGAAAGTCTCCTGCACTCATGAGCCTCTCTTGTTAGTGGACAGTTTCATTGGTCAGGCAGAACATACCTGATGTGGAAGATCAGACTTGCAGAGGGAGAGGCGATCTGCCAGATAGCTATGGCCAATCCCATGGAGGGCTTTGATTATCAGCACAGAGTAGCTTAGGAAGCCAGTGCAGATAGCATCAAAATGTGCTCCCAGCAACCTTTATGAGGAAGTACGTAGGCTGCTGCATTTTGTACTAGTGGGAGATTTTTCCAGAGCACATGGCTTTGAGCTGCAGTAATCAAGCCTGCATAGGATCAGCTGTTGTACAGTCTTTGGGCTTGTTGCAGATAGAAGTGGGTATTTTTAGCTGCTAGTGAGTGCTACCTGGGCATACAGTAGCAGTGAGGAGCCCAAAAGGACCCTAAGGCTGTGGATCAACGATCCCAGGGCAGATGCCCTCAACTGTGGAGGATGATATTCAGAGTACGTCCTTCTTCACTGGTGGAATTGCAACGGTGGAACATCTCTGGCAAGGAAGCATAGTGCAGATGCCCTAGTGCCTGCCTGTATCAGTCTCTCACTGGGTACTTTTGCCCTTGCTACTCAATAACCATGACTACAATGAGATTTCTCTTCTTAATCTCCCACCATTATCGCTCCACTGGTGCTTGGCACAGTGGCGGTGTTAACGTAGACCAGCCAGCAGTGTTTTTACCACCAGGTCATCGAGACCTGCTTGAAGTCTACACTGGAGCTCCCGTGGTTCCCAGAATTGATGGAGCAGCAACAGTGCTACAGCAGTGGTGAAGGATTGAGAGTGTTTAGTGTAGACAGATAATATGGGTCCAAGCACCTTCTCCAAGGTGTTGAGAGCTCTCATCTCCTTCTAGGTTGAAAACCTTAAAGCCTTCAATTTTGGACCTCAGGGAATCTCAGGACTTAGTAGCCCCAGGCTCTCCTCCTAGTCCCTCCGTGTGCCAACAATTAAACCCCAGAAGATGCTCTGTGCAGCAACGTCTCAAGATCTGAGCAAAGTGGGAGCGAGGGGAAGTGAGAACACCACGCATGAAATCAGAGACACATAGCATGCAACGTAAACACCTGTTTAAAATGAGAGTAAAGAGACCACATACGTCACTGCTGTCCTCCTCAGGGCCGTCCCCTGCTGGCATCTCGCTGACAGACTCCATGCTGGGGTGGATCAGAGCAAACCTGTGCTGGATACAGGAGGCTGAGCCCCAGAGAACACAGCTACAGCTCTGCTTATTTAGGCTTGAACCGCCCTCTCCACCAGCATCACCTCCTCGCCCCGCCCCTTGTTCATATGCTCAGAGGAAACCACACTCTTTATCTCACCCTGACCATTTTAACAACAACCGGAAATGCACAGAGGCCTCCTTGAATAGATCTTGAGCTATACTTTCTCCCCTGCTTGTGGACTCCCATCTGGGGTCCAGCATTGGGGAGGGAATGAGGCTGCGTTCCTCTGATCCACGGCTGGGTCCTCAGTTTCTTTCACATTATTAGCTATCGAGGGTTGTAGGTGAACGTGGCACTTTACAAACACCCAAAGAGGCACCTTACAGTTCAACTCAGACCCAGACAATGCAACTGAAATAAGAAAGGCTCTGAAGCAGAGGTGCCAGGGATAAGATGGACCAGGGAAGGCTTTGCAAAAGGAGTGGGAAGCCCAGGGGGCGATTGTTAATGGGTGGGAAGTAAGACGCTCTTTCAGGTGTAGGGGACTGAAGGAGAAGGGAGCAGCAGTGAGAGAGGACAGAGCACAGGGCCTGTAACGGGGAACGGAACGAAACACGTGGGAAGATACAGGCTGTCAGAGCCATGCACCATGTAGAAGGCGAGGATGTGGCGTTGAGGTCCTGGCCCGGGGTGTGAAGCCAGCTGTGGGGCTTTAGAGGGTGGAGTTCACTGTACTCCAAACATGGTGCAGGAGAGAATCATCCAGACTCCATTCCCATGAGAGTTTGTCAAAAGCAGAAGCGGTCTTCAAACCAAAGGCCACTGCACTGGAGGAGGTGGGGAATAAGAAATGTCGCTCAGGGGCAGGTGATCGTGTTTGATTGAGGTCAAGCTGGGCCTACTCCAGTCTCTGCAGCTCAGTTCTGTACTTAAGCCACTGGAAAGAGCTAATCCAGTTAATCATCCCACTGTATTGCTGGAATGGAGAAGAGAATTATCCTCCCTAATGCTGGAAAGGGACTTGCTGAGATGGCTGCTCTCCAGCAGGGGTTTCTGACCGGGTGCAGCAGATTTCAGAGAAGCAGCTCCTCTCCAGTTACGGGAAGCAGAGTTACAAATTTTGTTTTACCAGCACTCTTCATTCTCACAAACAGTTTATCTGATTGCAAATTACCAGACAGATGAGTTAACGGCTGCTAACAGCAACGGCCATCCCCTTCAAGACATGCCTATCGTAAGGGTGGGAAAACTTTTTGGCCTGAGGGCCACATCGGGGAATAGAAATTATATGGCGGGCCATGAATGCTCACAAAATTGGGGTTGGGGTGTGTGGGGGGGTGAGGGCTCTGGTTATGGGTGCAGGCTCTAAGGTGGGCTGGGAATGAGAGGTTTGGGGTGCAGGGTGCGCCGTGCTGGGATTGAGGGGTTTGGAGAGAAGGAGCGGGATCAGGGCTGGGGTAGGGATTTGGGGAGAGGCTCGGGGTGCAGGCTCTGAGTGGCGCTTACCTTAAGCAGCTCCCGGAAGCATTGGCATGTCCTTTCTCTGGCTCCTATGCGTGGAAAGGCTCCTGATTCTGGGAGCCACTTGGTACGGCTCCCAACCCGGCACCCTGGCTGGAGCCCCGGAGTGGGGCCCCCCAACGTGGCGCCCCAGTGGGAGCTCGTGGGCTGGCTTAAAACAGCTCGTGGGCTGGATCCAGCCCATGGGCTAGTTTGTCCACCCCGGCCTATCGAAAGGATCTGTATTCCTGTTCTCTTGATGTATGAGAGGGAAGGGAAGGATGGCAACCCAGAGAACCCCGTCATCAGAAAGAAAATCAGCCTAGGAAATCTCAAAGGAAAGAGACAAGATGCTCTGGCACCTATATATTTCATGTATGCGTAATGTGTATGCAGTCTGCCGATAAGGATGGGCTTGGTCTTACATTTAAATAGTGCCTTTTAGCCAGGAGCATGTCACATGTTCACTGCCCATAAGCGGAATAAGCACCATCTTGACTGACATTCCAGGGACCTCCAGAGCTAAAAGCCTGAGTGGCTACAGCTTGCGCTAAAGAGGACAGGCTCCATAGCTGGGGCTGTAGCAGACGCCTATCCCTGCAGATCGGGCACAGCGTGGTGTCCACACAGCAGCCACCTCCAGCATTTGAATAACACTGGTCGAACCAGCTGTTGGCAGCACACAGGAGAAGTGCTTTGACTCTGCTCTGCTGAAGCCATGTAATCTACAGTGATTTCTCCCTCTTGGGGACAGGAAGCCACAAACGTTGCAGCAGTTCAGCTGGTCCTGCTAACTCCATCCCATAATGCAGTGGCTGGTTACGAGATCATGTTCTCTGCAGCAATTATGTGCACTAGGGGCCAGTTCTTTGGGGGTCCCAGAAAGCACTGGTAGGGGTGCTGTGCCTGGACGATGTCAAAAACACTTATGCAAGGACAAGCGAGACTACTAGCCATTTCATCCAACGGATGTCCTTGCAACCACTTCCTAGCTCAGTGTAGGCACCTTCTGAGTTGCAACCACTTCTGGGGTGAAACTCAGCATCTGTTTAACAGCATACAATGAACCATTAAACAGCTAGGTTTGGGTGAGACAGGGATTTCCTTTCCAACTGAAAATGCAGGGGGGAAGCTGAAGTAGGCAGAGAGAAAATGGGCCAGGATGTGGGTTAACAGCCCTCACTCTTGTGAAAAATGCTAAGAGATCCCTTAAAAATCCAGACAGCCAGACACTAGTTTTACATCTCATCCCCTCTGCCCATTCCCACTGACATACAATTGGGCCAGGACCTTCTGCCCAGTGGCTGGATAAGCACACACTCTCTCCAGTGACCTTGCAAGTGGAGGTTAATGCTAGTTCATTGATCAGAGGGTTGAGACGCAACTGGGTGCAGGAGGGCTGAGTTCTTCCCTTACCATTTAAAAGGCTGCTTGTAACTATTCAATGACACTGCAAACCTCCCTCGCGGTTTCACAAGGACTCTCAATAGCATCTGCTTTCACTCCCAGCTCTGGAGAGCCAAACCTTTTTAGCCAGAGACAAGTGTTTTTCATTTGCAAGGGCCAGCAATGAACCCCGAGGGTGCAGTGCCTGGCAAAGAGTGTATGTCCTCCCTAACAGCACAGGAGAGAAACCCCTTCCCTCCCCTTCCTACTGCAAGGTGGATAGGTCCATCTCAGTCTGCGTCGCCCACAGGTCTCGGTCCTTGTTTCAGGGCTGCACAGCGGGATCATTCCAATGAGAGTTTCAGTTGGGTGCACACATTGCAACAACCTAGGAGGAACTGCGGTGAGGAAACCCTTCTTTTGTAACCCTCCCCTCTTGCTACTATCCCAGACGTTCAGGGGGGAGATGTCTTAGCAGCACTGTTTCCTCTCAAGTTCATTACACTGCTCAGCTTTAGGGGCCAGCTCTCTCCCTCTCCACTGTCACACTGACTGATCCCTTGCTACAGATCACGTTCTCTTAAGCAGCCAACTGGAGCCTGAGACCACAGGTACACTATGGATTTCTGCTGGAACAGTGAGGGCAGTCAGGGATGTGATGAGGTGTGATCCCTGATGGGCATAGCTGTGCCAGCAAAAGCCCCTAGTGTAGACTCAGTTATAAGCTGTGTTTTTACTGGTATAGCTTGTTTTGCTTGTGGAGGTGATTTTGCTAGACTGGAGAATCCACACTAGAAGCACTTTGTAGGTATAGTATATTGGTATTCTTACACAAGTAACACTTCGAGCGTAGACACCCCCTGAGTCTGCCAGCCTTCAGGAGTTTCAACCAAGTATTTGCTTCCTGTTGGGCTTAGACGATAGAGGGTTTCTCCCCTGTAACATGCTGGACTGGAATGATCGGTCGGACAGCTTTATTAGCCCCTACATAGGCAGAATCTATTGGTGTTCTGCTTTGCAGCATCTGCAATATGCCCAGAAGCCAGTGCACCATAATTGAATATGGAAGAAATATAGAGGCAAAATGATTTTGGAAACTGTTTTCATCTTCGCATTGAGGTGCCATGTGATAGGCAATAAAGCTTGTGATTGCAAAAGCAAGATCTGATGTAGCACAGCTCACAGGAGGTGCAAGAAGCTGTGGCATAAAACACAGACACCCATTTTCTCTCCATGAGCAGACAGCACCTTTCACTGGGTTCTTGCAGATGTCAAGTAACAAAACTCGCAGAAATTTCTTCTCTCTGCATGAGCAGAGAGGGTAACTTAAGAGTTTAGACAGTCTTTGTATCGGCTTCACCTTCCTTTGGAAAGCTCAAAAAATGCAATCCATCAAAATCGGTTTGAAAAGAAACACACAATGAAACAGAAATTCTTCAGTCATAGGCCAGCCACAATGCTGTGGTTTTCTCATTAAAAAAGACTCCTAAATTAGAAACATGGAAAGCAGCAGCTTAAATATTTGAGGGACAGTTTTTTTAAAACTCAAAAAGTTTGAGCTAGTCATTGCATTTATGCACAAGAGCCTGGTTTTGCAGTGCTTTTCGGAAACATGGCTCAGATGGGGGACACAAGTACTTTAAATACAGAATTTGACCTACTTTAAAATTATGATCACAGTGGTCAATACCCTCTAAACACACCTGCACCTTACAGCTGACCCTGCTCAGGGTTGCAAGGGAAGGTGCACGAACCCTCATGTGTATGCATGGAAGGGGCGAGGTCCTTGCTGGTCCTGAGCTTAGGGATCAGTTGAATCCTAGGCATGTGATCTCTCCATCCAGCCCGGAGTTCATTCAGGCAGCCTTTGCCATTGCATCTGGGCTCCTCCCAAAAGTAAGAGTGTGACGATGATATTAGACACCGTTATGAAAAAGTATCTGATTTTACTGTATTTCTACCCAGAGATTGCACTGGTTACACACACGTAATTGTCCTTCCCCCACTCCCAAAATCCAGTAGCATGAATTTCGCATGAACTTTCTGGGGCAGTGATTTTTGAATATGGATCGTCTGCTAGGGAAGATAAAACCTCCAGCACGTTCACATGTAGCTTGATCTCTGCCCTTCCTGATTCTTACCATGGATTTATGAGCTTCTTGATATTGTGCATCTCAGCTACCCTGTTCAATTTCTCTGAACAATTTCCACCACCAAAGCACAGATACCTAGCCAGACTCATGCAAACCACTCAAGAAAACCCAGGTCAAGAGACTGGTAGAGCATCCCAAAGAGAATGGCAATGGAAAGATCTGCTATAATATACTGGCCAATACAGAGTAAAATACAGAGTAAGTATGAGCAACACCTTCAAGGGCCAATTCAGCACTTTCTGAAAATTAGACCCCCTTCTAGGCATCTCCAACTGGGATCCCAAAGTCACTTTTGAAATCTGGGCCACCTGGGTGTGCCCCAAACTAGAGCGTGTTGCATCAAATAGCAGAGCCCTCTGAAAGAGTGTTTTAAAGCAGCATTGAATGCATCCAAGGTAAACAAGATGCCACGGTTGAGTGACCTGAGTTGTCAGAGAAAACTGAACAGACCAACAAAAGTCACTTTAAAAGGGATTTTCTCCTTTAAAGAGAACCCAGTGCTAAAAACAATTCTCAGTAAATGTAAGTAGCAGCTTGTCTTCCTACCTCTTGGCTTGATTATCCTGCCGGCGGGCCCACAGCCTTTCCTCACTCTTATCTTGATCAGTGGGCTGGAAATACATGAAAAGTTGAAAAAATGATTTCAACATGAGTCTCACTCACTTCTCCTTTTAACACGCGGGGCCAGCTAGGGAGGAGGCTGGGTTGAATGACTATACAAAACTCTGCCCTGCCTGTTACTATTTGACAAGTCATAAGGAAAAACCCAAGAGGGCTACAGCATAAAAACGGAAAGCAATTTCATCATGCAATCATAACATACCCTTCTCCTCCTCTTCAGATTCTCTGAAATACTGCTGCTGTCCTTGGGCTCAAAGTTCCAGATATTGCATCACCTGATGCACCCTCTCAGCATCAGTCTCTCCAGGAGTGTATGTTCAGTGCATTCTGCTGGCTGCCACTCCTTGCCTTGAATGGGATGCAAATCAAATTCCTTTCTCTTCCACAACGCACCCCCTCTCTGGGCTGCTATTAGCTACACACACAGTCAAGAGGAGTAGGAGCACAAAGATTATTGGTATCCTGCCTAGAAATATGAGAAAGCCTTCCATCCTGAGGGATCCCCAAACTGCTTCAACTATAGCAATGCAGAAAAGCAGCCACCTCTGGGCTGGATGACAAGAAACCCAGAACAGTATGTTGCCCCACAGTTAGGGAATTTTGGACACCAGGGCAAACACCTACTCTTACAAGAAGTGCCGGGGACTTTTAATGCCAATGCAGGGCAGACAGGAGCTTTGTTTAAGCTCTCATCCTAAGAATACAGTGCCACACATTTTCACATATACAGGGAACCACGGTGCCGGGTGCATAGTTTTTACATTAAATGCTCCCAATCAAAAGACAACATGCGATCATGTCTCCTCTGAGCCACAGAGATGCTGCGTTCCTGAAGATACGGGAATGGTTTTTACTGAACAAATTATGTAACTAAGGAGTTTCTCTCTTCGCCCTTTCCAACAACATGAATTTGATTGTGCCATTTATGATACCATAGATCAGCTGCACTTGGGCGCCTAGTATCGCACTGGACACGGACCCACTCCATAACCTCTGTACTAGGTCCGATTCCACGACCAGCTCAGAAATTCTTAGAGGTTATCACAATAACCTTTTTGGCATGGCACAACATGCCAGGGAACAAGCTGTTCGAGCTTGGGCTGCATTACCTGGTAGGTCAGGACAGGATGTTCCACCACTAAGTGTCCTCCTCAGGACTGCATGTTCCAGGGGCAATGAAGGGGTAAAACCCTTCCATCCTGAACATTACCCCAGCATTCCTCTGGAGAGAAGGGGGGGTTGAGACAAGCCCAACACAGCAATGATTAAAGAATTAATGGCGAGACCAGTGGTTTCTGACTCAGACCTTGCCTGATTTTTCCTTCCTCCTGCTAATTCTCCAGTTACTGCCCTGGATAATTTAGCCATGCTTCTTTTTAATTAGATTTAACGAGCTTTCAGTGGCCTCTAGCTTATGGAGGATGTTGTCCAACTGGACATTTGTTCGGTTTGCAGTTCTCCTCAGAAACTTAAAATAACATTTTCTCTCTACTAATTTAATCTTTAATACATGTGGCAAAGTTATTTTTTCCCCTCCCTGTGCATTTCCCATTAAGATGAATTCAGCCTCAGTACCCTTTGTTTATTCACTTCCATATATTTGCAGTAGCACCATCCATGATAGAACAGGTCAGGGAAACAGTCATTGTTTCACTGCTATTGGAGAGGCAGGAAAGGAGGCTTCAGAGTTCATAGGCCATTCCCTCACCAATTTCACACCGTTCTAGAGCCCATCTTTAGACCTCAAAACACATCAGCATCCCCTTCAGACCAAGTCAGATGCTTCTGAGAAAGGCAAGGTCAAGTGGTTTGAGCTCACATCTGGGATCCAGACTCAGCATGTTGCCTGGGCAACCAGGTATTTTACGTATTAATGTACCCAACATGCCTACTATATGTGCCCAGGCACCATACATAAGATTATTGACCAGCTTCAATATCGAGAGACTCACCCCACAATCACCTCTTCCGCACACACGTGAGAGCCTGAGAAAAAGAATGGGCCCTGAAGAGCAGCAGACTTGGGCCAGTGGAGGAAGCACATTTCAGAGCCGAGACCTTACCGGTGGGCGCTGTGGGTGACCACCCAGGGCAATGTGGTCAAGAGGCAAGGAACAGGGCAGGCCTGGGATGCAAAGACATGGAAGGGAACTCAGGTCAATGGGGGGCGGGGGGAGAAGGCAGTGGGACCTGGGGACAATGGGTTGGGAGCCCAGGGAGACAGCAGACGATAGGAGCGATGGGGGGAACTCGGGGAGGCAGAGGGGCCAGGAGCACCAAAATACAAGTTCGTCCAGCGCACCATTTTCCCCAAGGCCGTCCCTATCAGCAGTCTCTGGATATAGAGATCAAGATACAGTGCGTATGTCTACCCTGGAATAAAACACCCATGGCTGGCCCGGGTCAGAAAAGTCGGGCTTGCGTGGCTTGGGCTGTGGGGTTATAAATTGCGGTGCAGATGCCTAGACTCAGGCTGGAGCCTGGCACCTTCCCCCTTTGCGGGGTCCCACAGTCCAGGCTCCAGCCTGAGCCCAGACGTCTACACCGCAATTTTTAGCTCGGCAGCCCAAGGTCTATGAGCCCGACTCAGCTGACACATGCTCTGAGACTTGGTGCCTCAGGTTTTTTATCACAGTAGACATATCCTCAGCCAGCCAGAACCCAGGCCTTACAGGGCTACCTGCACTGACCTACAAGAGAGAGTCTAAATTTATCTTTGCATGGCATAAAGGGAAATTTTAGAAAGGTGGGGTTTTCCATACCAGATCATTGCTGGGAAAGGGCCAATACCGGTTGCTCAAGAGAGTAGCAATTCCTGCTGCTGCTTCAGTGAGAGCATCCTATTGCACAAGTGGCCAATTACTCAATGCTGCCCATGGAGATGGAGGTGGGTAGGGTGGAGTTCCTTCCTGACCTCCCCTCTCCCCAACGATCAGTTACACCCTAAAGCATGAGATTTGATCACCCCATTGGCTGGCCTAACTATACATTATTGCTCATACAATTTGTTAGAATATAGATATTCAGGCCTGTCTGTAAAGGCCTATACTCGAAGAATTTAGGTGTATTCTTATCATTTAGCTAGTTATAGAGGTATAAAAGAAAGAATCAAAATCACTGTCGGCCGGTGTAAGGGCCTTCTCTTACTGTGACAGTCTGAGGCCCTGTGCTTAGGCTAAGGCCTCTGGACAAGCAGCAGAGGCAGCCATAAGCTGGGAAGCGACCGGTCACATCCTCACATTCCAAACTGGTCACATTGAAATAAGGTGCTATTGGGCTGTTAAGAATACAATCCTGTCCTGTTTCAGAGTAACAGCCATGTTAGTCTGTATTCGCAAAAAGAAAAGGAGTACTTGTGGCACCTTAGAGACTAACCAATTTATTTGAGCATAAGCTTTCGTGAGCTACATCTGTGCATCCGATGAAGTGAGCTGTAGCTCACGAAAGCTTATGCTCAAATAAATTGGTTAGTCTCTAAGGTGCCACAAGTACTCCTTTTCTTTTTGCGACTCCTGTCCTGATAATGCCTATCACCTCCAGAGAAAGAGAAGTGCCTAGAAGATGTAAAAGAAAACTTAGTTTGATAGCATCCTGTCTGGCAAGAACTCACTTATCAATAGCTGGGATCTGAAATCCGATGAAGTGAGCTGTAGCTCACGAAAGCTTTATGCTCAAATACAGTTGTTAGTCTCTAAGGTGCCACAAGTACTCCTGTTCTTTTTGTCTCATTTCT
The DNA here is from genome assembly GCF_015237465.2 of Chelonia mydas. NCBI lineage: Eukaryota > Metazoa > Chordata > Testudines > Cheloniidae > Chelonia > Chelonia mydas. The sequence continues at coordinate 15,644,111 of NC_051254.2, forward strand.
TTGTTGTTCTATCACTGTAGTCCCCATTTCCCTATTGTTTGTCTGCATAATCTCTGTCTGATTCTGTGATTGTTTCTGTCTGCTGTATAATTAAGTTTGCTGGGTGTAAACTAATTAAGGTGGTAGGATATAATCGGTTAAATAATCATGTTACAATATGTTAGGATTGGTTAGTTAAATTTCAGTAAAATGATTGGTTAAGGTACAGCTAAGCAGAACTCAAGTTTTACTATATAGTCTGCAGCCAATCAGGAAGAAAGAGGGGGGGAATGGGAACAGGGAATGGGGTTGGGGAAATTGGAATCATGTTTTGCTAAGAGGGTGAATGGGAACAGAGACACAGATAAGGCTCTGTGGTGTCAGAGCTGGGAAGGGGGACACTGAGGAAGGAAACTGGAATCATGCTTGCTGGAAGTTCACCCCAATAAACATCTAATTGTTTGCACCTTTGGACTTCGGGTATTGTTGCTCTCTGTTCATGCAAGAAGGACCAGGGAAGTAAGCGGATGAAGGAATAAGCCCCTAACACAATTATCCAGCCCTTTTTCACATCCACCTATTAGCAGCAGCAGACATATTTAACCATATGACCTGCCACAGCAGCAAACAGATAGCATCAGAGCAAACGGAACTCTAATACCAACTTCGAGTTTAATCCCATGATCAGCCCAATGTAACATAACTGACTCACTCTAGTGAACGGAGCCGTGAGCATTGCCTAGCATGACGACAACAGGAATGCATCCAATGAAGTGAGCTGTAGCTCACGAAAGCTTATGCTCAAATAAATTTGTTAGTCTCTAAGGTGCCACAAGTCCTCCTTTTCTTTTTGCGAATACAGACTGACACGGCTGCTACTCTGAAACCAGCAACAGGAGTGTTATTTGCTCCCCGCCCCCCGACAGTTCATAGGTCTATATGCTCCACTATACGCACCCCCCCAACTTTAAAGGATATCATATAATCACATACAATGTTCTATATGCTGACAATTTTTTCCCCCTGAAATGATGCCCCTGGACTGCAAGCAGGATGACAATTTACAAAGCGGCCCCCCCGGTTTCACATCCCCTCTTTTGAAAGCTTATGTGCATCTAGCCATTTCAAACCCACGCCCCAGCATATCAGCCTCCTTCCACAGATTCAATCCAAGCCTCAAGCCTGGGAACTAGCCATCAGTCCCAGTCAATTTTAACAAACACACCAACGCCCGCCCATTATCTCAAGCCCACACATGTATGTGCATGACACAAACCATTTTCCAACTGCTCTCTCTCTCTCAGGAAACTCAAAACATGCATCCAAACCAACCAAACCCATTTACCTGAGGGGATCAGGAGAGATTCACTCACAGGGACACTCCCTGCAATGCCTGCCACTGAAATATTTCAGGCTGAACTTTGCCCCTTGCTGTCCCCATTTGCATTTACTAAGAGAGCCTGCTTCCCAGGCTGTGGCTGCACAGGCCAGACCACCTCAATCACCAGGGACAAGATCAATTGCTTTTTTCCATTAGTTACTGATTATAGGAAGGCAGGCAGCAACCCTGCAGGCACTGGAAGGAAAACTGCATGCCGGATATGAATGGGGTAGCTGGCTAGCCAGGCTTGTTCCACGGCAATCCCAGAGACAGAGTTACATGACTCAGCTGCTTCATCTGGAAGTAAATTAATGCAAAACGCAGATTTTATTATGATGAGTTCTGCTCATAGGATAACAACAGTGCATTTATTACGGTCTCAGCAGGACTGTGCGCATGCTGGGACTGGTCTGCCTTGCTTCCAGTGTTCCACTTTCTGAACAAAAACAAATGCCAGCATTTCAAACTGAGGGCCTGATCCAACTCCTGCGGGCATCTGTCAGAGTTGGAATGGACCCTAAAGTAAAAGCATCAGCACTTACCAGAACCACTCAAATAGCAAGTGAGAACAGCAGTTCAGCCAGTTAGTTTTCCCATTCTCAATAACTGGAAGGTTTGTCTAGTCAACTAATAAGTACTATGGGGATGGGCTCATTAGAGATACCACAGATTAGTTCAGATGTCCACAGAACTAGAACAAGAGCAGTCGGCAAAACGCAGCAGCAGAGTTGTAGAAAGTTGTATATTTCAAAGGTGTTGGGAGAGAATTAATAAACAGTACCTGGAATTCTTGTAGTAGCAGTTTTCATCAGGTGATTTCAAAGCATTTTAGAAACATTAATTAAGCTTCACTACACCCAGTGAGACAGGGAAAATATCCCCATATTAAAGATGGGGAAACTGAGGCAAAGAGATTACGTGATTTACCCAATCTCAAATAGAGGATAAGCAATAGAGCCAGGTGAAGAACTCCTGACTTCTGGTCCTGTGCGCTAACCACTGATGCCTCTGTTATTGCTATCGTCCCATTAGCACTTACAGAGTTCAGGATCCAATAAGCTCCTAAAATCTGTGGGGGGGGTTTAAAAACCTTTTTATTGGTTCAGTAGGGCCAAAACCACCACATACAATACAAGACTGTCCAAATGACACATCACAATGGTATGATTTTAGGATCACAGGATGTCGACTTAGTGCTGGTTTAGAACTAATTAAAGATCCAACATGCTGAAACTAGATCTGGAGACATTAATTTATGCCATTTCCTAGCCCTCTGCTTTCGCTTCCAAGAGGAGGCAGTGCTTCCACGCCACTTATCTCTACATCAGGTTCTTAACAATAAGACGAAACTTCTCCCTAGAGCTTTTTATCTGCAGATACCAAAGCACTTTCCAAAGGAAAGTAAGACCATTACCCCCAATTTCCAGATGGGGTAACAAATACAGAGACGAAGTGTCTCACTCAAGGTCACGCAATAGCTCAGTGGCAGAATCAGGAATAGAAAATCCAGGTCTCCTGACTTCCAGTTTAGAGCCCCATCCACTAGACCACCCTGTCTCCCGCAGGCAGCTGCAGGGGTTCTTCTTGTGCCAGAATACTCAACTTGGCTTCTCAGTAGCTCAATGGGGTTTGTAGATTTGGTGGCCACTTGGGTCGGGGACAGGGAGATTTATCAGTCTGCTGAGTTAGCAGCCATTTTAGAGCAAAGAGCTCTATCACTGGGTCTGTATAGTGTTCTCTATTTGTTCTACTCCTAGTGTGTAGAGACCAGGCTCTATTTCTATGTGGATTTCACTACAGAATCTGATGGATTCTGATTAAATCTGCCCCCAGTTAAACCCAGGCAGCTCCATTGAATTAAATATCCTGGTCCAAGCCTTGATCATCTCACAGCTCAGCTATTGCATCCTCTACATCTTGGGCCTTCCTCACACATGCTTCACAGCTCCCCAATCTATTCAAAACTGCTGCAAAAATCTTCTCGGCTATGACCGTGATCCACCCCCCTCCCTGCTCCATAAATCCTTTCACTCACACCCTATTGCCCCTTCAATCAGATTCACATCTGTGCGAAGGCATGGTGAGAGGGAAGCGTATTTGTTCTCCAACCTATCGCAAGAGGAACTGCAACAAAAAGGGTTAGGAACCACTGATTTAGACAACTGATTTCAATTCTTCAGATGGAAAACGTTTGTCCGGTCGCAACTCGCTCCGCCCCCCTGGAGCGTATCCAGTTGTTAAGCAGGCAGAGAGTCCTGTCTGCTATCTCAGAATCTCCACTGGACTGGACTGGGGAGGAGACACCTTCCCGCTCAGTATTCAGATGTGAGCGCCTTTAGTGAGCTGGCAAAGGGCCCAAGGGAAGACACACTCACTTTCAGCACCGGATCCAGTTGCCAGCAGAGCCTCGCGTCCGTATTTCTTCTCTGGGGCACATCCAGCAGAGGCAGGATTAATCAGGGCTGTGGAGTCACACCGTATATACCAGAGCTGCAGGGAACGACCCAGGGGGCAGGAGCACAGGCAGCGCTGTACCCAACCATAAATTCCTTGGGATTTTCTGTGCTTGGGCAAAAGGAAATCACGGAAGGGCATAAAAACCAAGTGTAGGATCCCTGCAGCACAAAGCACTCTGCTAGAGCCATGGGAAGTGTTTTAGGGCATCTCCAAGGCTACACTCCGGGAAGCTAGCAGAAACTATTGCTGGCTTTGAAATTACTCATGACAAATGTAATCCATAAAACAGGATTTACCAGGATCTCATTGTGCTGTAAGATTCCGTTTCGTCTTGTGTCTCACTCCTCCCCATCTTCATCTCATTAGGGAAAAACCCGACAGCTAAGCAACCTCTAGTTCAAATTACATGTATAATAAGCTGCCAAAGCTGAGTGTACAGTAGCTAGAGACTTGGGTTTGGAAGATGGTCATGTCAGTGGGTGGGTGAATATCAGGTGTGTTTAAGTGGCTTGTTACAGCTCATGGAAGGAAGGAAGAGGAGTAGGGCTGAGGCTGCTGGTTTCCTGCTATGGACCAGATCCTGAATGCCCTCAACTCCCATTCACTTCAGTGGGAGCTGGAGGTGTTCACCATCTCACAGCATTTGGCCTAAGTGAGCACACTGGTTCTTCAAGCTGGAGCTGACTGTAAGTCACTGCATCCTAGAGAACGAAGGGGTGAAAACAGTCACCCCAGGAATTCAGGGTCCTCAAAGCCTGAGGAGACACTATGCTAATACTTCACTGGAATACTTTGTCACTCTACAGCACCTTCCATCCAAGGACCACAGAGTACTTTAATGAATTAATTTGGCCCAAGAAAGACCAATGGCACCTAAACAACCTAGGGGAATGAGACGTAGGCTCCTAAAGGACTCAGGAGCTCTGGAAAATGTTACCCATCATCTCCATTTTAGAAACAGGGAAGCTGAAGTCAAGACAGATTAAGTGACTCACCCAAGGCCACACAGGAAACTTATGGTAGAGCCAGGAATAGGATCCAAGTCTCCTGACTGCCAGCCCTGTGCTTTAAATGCAAGACAATCCTTCCATCCCAATGCCTGTGGTGAGGCCAGCATGACACACAAATGCACAGGCACAAACAGCGTCAAGCGAATTTATCTTTACTTCACGGTCTCAGCAAAACAAAAACTGCATTCCGAACTTTTTTTAAACATTAATATATTAATTTAACTTCAAAATAAATAATTTTTTTAAAATACCTATTTCTTTACATCACTGCAATTTCAACAGCAAATCTAGAAAAGTCAGTGCACAAAGAGCAGTAATATGACCTGTTAGCCAGAAAGCTTTCAGGAGATCAAACTAAAAGAAAACAGGAGGTGGGCCTTGTCTTTCGGGCACGTTGCATGCAGTAAACTTCAGCAAGCTTCCTTAGCACGTGATCTTTCTGCACACTTGCTTGGAAGAACCGTGCACTGCTCTCCCAAAGGAAATCTACAAATCTGATTTATATATAAGTCTGCAGGATTCTCCCACAGCTGGTTACTGATCAGTCCCACAGAGGTTCCAAGTACGACAGTGACTGCTACTGAAATCGATATAAAAATGACATTATGGAACAAGCATGCTTGAATCTCTAATGGAGCTGAAAAGCCCATGTGAAAGTGCAAGATTAGTGTTATTTATAATTAAATTCTGGGAGCACTAACCAACAGTACTAATCATCGGTCCAGTGATGAAAAAAAGGAATGTTCTTAAGCCGTGCTACATTGCTTTCTCCTGGATAACCAGCACTGAAGGGCTAGTTCCAAAAATTAAATCCAGCCGCAAGTGAACACATTGTTCTACATACTTCTGCTTGGAACGCCATTGCTATAGTGATGGGAGGTGATTTACAACTGTTGCTAACTCGGAAAGACAAGACTGGCATGTGACCGTTCATCACAGAGCTCAAACCAGCTTGAGTATGTCAAACAAACCAGGACGTTCAGGAATCAAATCTGTTCTGAAGTGTTGGAGGAGGGCCTCCTGTCAGCGACTAGAGAGACGCTGGCTTTGTAACTCGGCACTCCAGAGACCAGGAATCTCAGCACTTGTGTTTCCTTCTGTTGAAGGAAATCTAGGAAACGCAGCCCTCTCGGGGTCAGATTCTGATCTCCCTCCTGGAAAAATGAGCAGTAATGAATTTGATGACTTTACAATGAAGTTAAAACCAACATGAGCGAAGAATCAGGCCCTCAGTCTTTCCAGGGTGCAACAAGACAGTCTTCAGTAACCCACAGGGAATGAAACACAGAACAGAGTCATCATCAGTCTCCGACTTCTTCCCACATGCTCCCAGTTATATTAGCAGAAGAGGATGCAACTGGGAACCATTTTGTGTGGGGTGGATGGAAGGGGGAACCTCACAACCTCAGGAAAGCAGAGTATGATGATGTTTCATCTCCACCCGGTAAGGGGAAAAATGCTCTCCCATCCAAGTCAAAACGACACACACAATTCCCAAATCCTTCCAGGGTGGAATTTATACAATTATTTCCACACCCACCTCAACTGAACAGTCTAATCACAGCAGTAAGACGCATCACTGGACAGAAAGTGCAGCTTGCGTTATTGGAAAGGAAAAAAAAACCAAGGTGCATTAATGACTAAAAAAGGAATGGTCAGGATTACTGATCTAAGACCCACGTGTCTGTCTTACTGGGAAAGAGACAGCAGGACATTCTAATGCCCCAATAGACCCAAGGTATAGGTAGGTGCCACTACACAGCCTTGTAAGGCAAGTCAAACATTTCCTCAAAAGATAAAACCTGACTGAGCCAAGATAGGATGCAACAGTGCACTTTGTGGGGGTACAGCAATATTTCAGGTGTCCCTGCTGAGGGAAGTTTCCTAAGCACTGGACAGAAGTGCAATAGGTATCAGTTTCCTTCTGAAGCCCAGAGCTCCCTCTGCAGCCTCCCACATGCAATTATGGAGCAGATGAAAGCTAGATGAGATATGCCAGGCTGAAGGGAATTCTCCAGAGTTAAGACACGTCTTGTTTCAGTGTTAGGGATGTTAGCTTTAAAATTGGAACAGTCACCTCATTCAAAAGAGGACTATATTAAGTGTACTGGTGGAGAAGGGATGCAAGGGAAACTGTAATGGATAGTCTAGCTATCACTGGGCACAGGGAAAGCAGGAATTTGACAGCAGGGAGTGACAAACCCTCAGGGTTGCAAGTGATAGTCCAGAACATTTTAAATCTCTTCCTTCACTGTGTGTGTGTGTATCTACCTGCCTCGAGGGACGACTATGCCTCCTTAAAGCTGTACACCCCACCCCAAGATTCAGCTAGAAGGAAAATAAGGAAGCAATGCATCATGGAGAGGTTCCTTTTCAGCTTATTGGGTCTTCTTGTCCTCTGGTGGGAAGTAAGGAGGAGGGGGAGGCTGGTCCTAAAATAGAGGAAGGGAAAAATATGTAAGGAACATAAATCCACAGCTAGGAAATCAATTAGTTCAAACAAACCCTGCTTCTCCAACAGGAACAATGGCTGTTAACACAATCAATATTGCTGCTTTTAACCCTCTACTATCCGTACATGATCACTATCCAGATTATGAACATTTAATCTAATTTCCTGTGAAATTTACCAGTGGCCCATTCCCCCTAGGGTGACTCTGCCCCCCTTCATACATGCAACATACAGGTGTTTATTACGTATAGAACAATGCATGAAACTTACTGTGGGCATGTAGACATTATGAGGGTTGACTGGACTGTAATAAGCACTGGCAGCAGCTTCTGCAGCCTTTGCTTCAGCTATTGCAAGCAAACACAGGTTAAAGATTAGGTGACAACGCAGGGAACTTCTATCATTAAATAAAAGCCCAGCATGTTTCTGCCTACCAGGTATTAGACCAACCCTCAGTTCTGTACCCACCTGATCTACAAAGTGGCAACACCACCACAAAGCTACCTAGTTAGTGGGACCCCTTCAAATGGCAGAGGGTGAAGAATCAAGTCACTATAGTATTGCCCAGTTAGAAACCAGGGAGATCAGCAGGTCCTGTGGGACTCAGTACTGAAGGAGCTACGATATCCTGCCACATCAGCTTGCAGATGCCATCTGGGTTTTGCTCTGTCCATGGAACAAATGCTAACAGCTGCTTTTGAAGACCAGCCGATCACAGGCAATGCTCCCAGAAGGCAATGATCCAAAGATGTTTTGCAACAGAAAAATGACGCTTTAATAGCAGCTGTGGGAAACTCACTCCTTAGAAAAAGCTAATCCACAAGAACAGCCTGGATTGTGCGGCTGCCCCGGACTCTGAAGTCTTGTGTTCAGCCCCATGGACCCACCACCTTTCCAAGTGACAGTCCTGAGCTGAATAGCTATGGATTCAGATTCAAGAGGTGTGCTACACTCACCCCTTCCCCTACCCCCAGTTCCTTTAAAGACAAGAGATCCAGTAGTATTAAACATCTCACTTATTTAGCATTCGCTTCATGTGATTTTAGTGTTTGTTCTGCATGAATGTAGCGATTTCACATGGAAGAACTTGAGAAAATGTCCCAAATCACTTTGAGAAACCTCATTTAATTGAAACTACAAGTCTGAGTTTTGTGACCCATTTCTATTATATGCCTCCCATCCAATTTCATCGATTAGGGAAGTATGGGGCAGGTCAGATGGAAGCTGGGCAGCTGAGATTAACAAGGTTTGTTCTGCTTAGTCCTCTGGCTTTCTGATGGGATGTGGCAAACAATGCCAGAGCTGTGCCAAACAAATGCTGCTTAACTCTATGGATTTCTACTGTGCTTCACTCATTGTTCCATTTCACCGAATGGCAGTCAGACTGATTCCTATTGACCTGCTGCCGTTGAAAGCTCTCCTTTATAAGAGCATTTGTATTCTGAAAAGCGTTCTGTTCTCACAGAGACCTTCTTACTCATCAAATCTACTCCTACATATATCAGAGTCAGATCTACTGACTAATACAAGCTTTGACACTGCTGGGTTTTGTTTTTTGTTTTTGTTTTTTTTTTTTTACTCCTGTTAGCCCTGCAGAATGAACATCACTATTGGAAAACAAACTGGATTCTCTTCCGGCTCATACAGAAACAGAATTGATCCAACTGCAGAATATTTGTTGACGATGAACTTGCTGGAAAGACCCCAGGTTGGCCATCAGACTGAACTGAGTTTGCAAGACTGGCAGTTAGGAAAAAAATATATTTTAACTTGTAAATGGAGCAGGTTTGTTCTGAAATCACCAAGAGATGATGAACATGAAACCCTGATTATGCCAATTTTAGAATGTTACTTTTCAGAGGAGAATCCCTTTTTAATGCTTTTGCTCATATTCATTATGTTCTATAGACAACTATTTGCTGTACATTTCTACATGGCTATCGTAGAGAGAAGAGAAATGATACTGGAATGTAGTAGATCAACTCGTCCTCAGTGACTGATGTTACTAACATTGCAGAGGTTCTGATCTAACCCGCGGGACATACTTCTCACCTGCAGGAGTGGAAGGAAGGTCTGGGCCACTGACTGGAGGCTCCATGGGCCCAGGATAAGGAGGTGGTGGAGGCTGCATGTAACCCATGGCTCCATCCATCATGGGGGGACCAGGGTAAAACTCTGCTTGGAAAGAAAGAGAATGAAAATATTGTAGGAACAGCTCCTTTGGGCCAGCCATGGACCATATACAGCCAAAACAAGTCTGAAAACCAAATACCATTAAATAAGCTCAGTTGTTTAAATTGCATAAGGCGCTGAACCAAACCTGAAAACAATCCAGATGTTAGCTGCAAACATACATCCACCTTCCCCTCTTCCTTAACCTGCTTTTAATTTGGTCACTGGAAAGATTTCTTTATTCAGTTTGCAGACTCACCAGGAGGTGGTGGTGGGTAGGGGTATCCTGGCGGAGGGGGACCGTACACCCCATTGGCTGCAGGTGGCGCAAAGGCGTAAGCTCCATTCGGCATGTAGGAATAACCATACGCTCCATTGGGAGCTTCTCCTCTAGAGGCTGTGAAAACAAAAGAAAATTGATTCTACCAGATCCACAAGGACTGAATCAAGGTCAGGACAGATCCGACCTCTTCACAGCAGTAAATCAGACAAACTCAAGAGTCGAGTGCAATAGGCCAAGCAGATCTACAGCTGACCAGATGAGTAAAATTAATGATTTAAAAAAGGCAAATTAATTCCAGCTACTGGCTGAAATTCAAAAATATTTTAATCCATCCTGCCATAGCTTATTCTAAGGAGGACACACGCACCACATGCTTGTAACAAGCCCACACAAAAAAGCCAGCTCCCCCTCTACCATTACCTGATTTAGCCTTGTTGTTAAAACTGAAACTTCAGTACCTTGAGATGCCACTTGCAGCATACGCTGTCCAAACTCAATAGCACCCCCAGCTGAAAAAGTCATTTTGAACGTTAAGGATCCTTCCCAGCCACCTACAGAGAAGAAAATAAATCAGCTGAAAGAGGAGAATCTTTTTAAATGTTATTTAGTCTCCCTGCTATGAGGTAAGTGTTGTGGTCCATCTATATAGATCCCTCACATGTAACACTAAAGCACTTTAGCTTTGTCTCAAATACCTTAAAAGCCTGCAGGTAAAAGGATAGGATCGTCATAATTATGCTCTGATTAGAAAAATACATGTTGGCCATGGGTGTTTCAGGTCAAGGGGTACCTGAAGTTGGAGCATCAATCAGAGGTTGATGAAGTTATGTGCCTATTGTCATAGTCTGTCAGTGGTTGACAATGACACCGGCAGCATGAGATTTGCTCTGGCTCGGTACAGGATTAGTGCAGAAAACAGGGATTGTGTTAATCCAGTTTGCTAAAAAGCCTTTAGAGCTAGTCAATCATTAGCTATAAATAGACAGGGGGTTTGGGTACCCAATGGAGCGAAGAGCATAAATGGTATGAAAGATGTGGGCAATTTAAAGCTACTACAGAGTCCAAGGTAGGTGTTCTAGGATAGGATAAAAAATATATATATGAGTGACATCACAGGTTTCAGGCTTAACAAAAAACAAGAACAGCCCAAGAGTCCAAGCACCACATCAGAGAGGAATCAGTGTGAGTGGCGGAACAGGAAAATTAAATCACTTTAAACCCGAGATGCTTGTGTGTTATAGTGACATTCCTATTAAAGGGGAACTCCTCTGGGAAAGACTCATACAGATTTTAGGCAAATCCTTTTGCCTTTTACATGGTTTTCAGAGTTTGTTCTCACTGTGTGCACCCCCTTACAGGCTGGTTTGTCCTATTTGATCCAATGCTGATTTCCAGGATCACAGACTGTTGGGTCATAAGCACGGGATTATGACTTCAGTGTCAGAGCAAGCAAAAGAAATTGAGCTGGGGATATGAGAGAGGTTATTAAATTACAGGTTTCCAGTAACAGTGAAAGGAGGAACAAAAGAAATACTGGGTAAATATGTTTTATTTGTACAAGTATTTTCCCCCTCTTCTCCAGGTTCGCTCGAGTATGTAAGTCCCCATTTAAAACCAGCTTCCCCAATTTCAAGACTGCCTCTTCCCTTTCAAGCCTGAAATACAACATGTAATGCCCATTTATTCAGTTTCCTGTTAAAGTAAAGTGACATAAGATTGTTTTTACTACTAAGATGTGTTGTGACAATAACACAACCTTTCCTTGAGCTACAGAAGAGATTTGTGATGGACAACTGTTTCTGGTTACTTGTCTGAAAGTGAATGTGGATTTAGGAAGAAGCAGAGAAGTTTAGCAAAGAATCATCTGGACAGGGATTGAACAGGTTATCTCAACAGGCCATAGCTTATTGACATCCCTTAGAACTTTGTTGGCATGACCTCTCTGTTATGAGAGGCTTAAGGATGTTTCATCAAGGAGATCATTTGGCCGATTGAACTTTAACATTCAGAACAGAGAGTGGAAATGAGATCAGTTTCTGAAACAGACCAATTCATTGTAACTGGACAGGGAGAAAGGGAAGGGAGACACAATTCTGGTTACAGTTTTTAAAGAAATACATTTTAATAGTATTGGATAACACCCAGTTTAGCTCAATGCATAAACTTGATGTTTCTCTGAATCTAATGCTATGTAAGTATCTTAGCATTACTGTAACCAAAAAATACATACCTCCTGTCTCTGCTTTCACTGTCCCCTTGATATAATTTGCTCCAAAGACAGGCTGTTTAATCTCACAATCTTTTATCAAATAAAAGGGCATCATGAAAGACTGCATAGGATCCTTTCCCTTGGACACAAAGATAACCTGCAGGGGAAAGGAGCAAAGTCATAGTAAGCGACATTCAAAACAAGCATGAAGCATAGAGACAATTTACTGTGAGAAAATGGAGCTCAATGTGCTGAAACTGCTTCCCACGCTTGGAGCTTTACATCTGCCCTGCAGGTCACAAGATCTCGAGAACAGCAGCAAGATGCCTGAAAGCTGAGGCTATGAGGCAATAACGTGAAGTGCCTTCTAGAAGCATACACGAGCCATGATCTCTCTCCTCCTGATTTCTAGTCAGTTTGCTGCTCTCCAGATGGGTATGATTATTAGTTTAACTGATGCATTAAGCATTTGCTTTTCAGCTCCTGAGGATCCCTTGCAGGCTACATAGCTGTCTGCGGGAACTAATCAGTATTTATGTCTTTTGACGAAGGATTTATAATGCATTCATAATGCTGCTGAGGTCCAAAGAACATCCATTTTCAAGGGCTGCTAGATTAACCATACTTTCAGGAACCAGGAAGGTTTCTCTCTATTTAAAGTGTCTGATCCCATTACGAAAACTACTTACTCTAAATGGAGTCAAGAAGACACTTCCTTTCTTGGTCCCTTTGAAGGCATCTGGCATGTGTTCCATATCACTGAATGCAATTTCTATGTGATCATAGGTCATCAAAATACTACAAGCAAGCAAAGGAAAGAAGAGGCCCATTATTAGGACTTGATCCAGAGGAACAGTTTGTGTACAATGGCCTATATCGGGGTGGGCAAACCACGGCCCAGGGCCGAATCCAGCCCTTAAGCTCCCACCAGGGAGTGGGGTCTGGGACTTGTCCCGCTCCAGCTGGGAAGTGAGGTCAGGGGCTTGCCCCACTCCGTGCGGCTCCAGGAAGCAGTGGCATGTCCCCACTCTGGCTCCTACGTGTAGGGGCAGCTAGGGAGCTCCACATGCTGCCCCCGCCCCAAGCGCTGCCTTACAGCTCCCACTGGCCAGGAACTGCAGCCAATGGGAGCTGCAGGGGAGGTGCCTGCGGACAGGGTAGCGCACAGAGCCACCTGGCTGCACCTCTGCATAGGAGCCAGAGGGAGGACATGCTGCTGCTTCTGGAAGCTGCTTGAGGTAAGCACCGCCTGGAGCCTGCACCCTGACACCCTCCCGTTCTCCAACCTCCTGCTCTGATCCCCCTCCCACCCCCCGAACCCCTCGGTCCCAACCCGGAGTAGCCTCCTGCACCCTGAGTTCCTCATTTTTGGCCCCATCCCAGAACCCACACCCCCAGCCAGAGCCCTCACCCTAACTCCCAATTTTGTGAGCATTCATGGCCCACCATACAATTTCCATATCCAGATATGGCCCTCAGGCCAAAAAGTTTACCCACCCCGGCCTATATAAAGTGAGTTGATGACCTCAATCCAATACTTAGTAGACAAGTGTTCCTATCACAAAAGACACTACCACAATTGGCTCCTTTTTTGGCAGTTTCTGGGCTTGTCAATGTACAGTTTTTGTATGGATTTAGCTATTCTGATTTAGAAACTTGTAAGTTAAATCAGTGCAACTCCTAGAGTGGATGCAGTTATACGTCCTTTATACTGGTACAACTGTGTCCATGATAGCGGGGGCTACCTCGATTAAACTATACTTGTGTGAGATCCCATTCCTAATCGAAGCAGTGAAATCTATGTGTAGAACAGGCCTCAGCAGAGAAATTTGTACAAAAACTGAGTATTGGACAGGCCTCGGAGGACAGGCGCCATGAAGAGTGAACTACCCTGCTGTGGCAGAACAGGGTGCTTGCTTTCTAGGTCAGAAAGGCACAACATCCACGAGCAAAACAACAAAAGCAGAAGGAAAGAGCAACTTTCGAGGAGCAGGAGATTGCTGAACGGCAGAGAGGAGTAACACAGACCTAATTCCCACTGGAGTCTCAGTTCTCACTGTGACCAGGTGGAGAGGGGGTGGGAGATGGATGCTGCCTGGGGTCCAGGCCTCTGGCACTACGCGATCCACCCAGGACACAGCACACCTCCCAGCAGCAGCCGGAGCACATCTGCCCAGCCGGCGGGGGCAGCAGAGTAGGATGGGCAGGAGCAGTCCCAGGGGGTGCAGGCTCTGCAAGGAGCGAGAGCGGAGCTGGGGCTCCCCCGCCTCCATTCCTGGTGCTGCCCAGCGGTCGCCGTGGCCGCCCGTGAGCTCCCACCTCTGCGGCACAAAGACCGGGGCACGGGGGGGACGATCCTGAGCACGCGGGCAGCTATCCCCAGGCGGGCCGACCCCGCGAAATGGCGGACAGGTGACACCCCTCGGGCCCGTGGCAGGGGGCTAGCGGGGGCCAGGCTGCCATGGGGGGGGGGAGGGGGCTGTCGAGCGACGCGGCGCTTGCTCCCAGGGTGGGGGGAGGGGAGGACCACGTGACCCAAGCCCCTCCCCCTTCAAGCTGCCCACTGGTAACGGCCCCCCCCCCGGAAAAAGAGGCCGGGGGGGGGGGCTCTCACCTCTCGCTGTTATTGACGATCACGCCGCCCCCCTCCGAGTGGTTCCTGTTCAGCGCCATGGCCTCCGCGGCGCAGTCCCGGGCCTCCCACTGCGGCCGGACAGGGACCAAGGGATGAGACACTGCGCCTGCGCAGCGAGGGAGCACCGGAGTGGGGTGTGCGCGGAAACCGAATCGCCCGGCATGCAAAGCGGCACGGCACGAAGGCGGGAGCGTGGCATGCTGGGAGCTTTAGTTCCCAGGGGTCCCTTAGAGATGGAGTGTTGCATGCTGGGATCTGTAGTTCCCATGATCCCCTTAGAGGTGAAGTGTTGCATGCTGGGACCTGTAGTTACCATGGCTCCCTCTGCGATGGGCTGTTGCATGTAGTCTCCATGGTCTGCTCCAAGGGACATGGAGCATGGCATGGACTGTAGCAGGTGGCCTTGGGCTGGCCTTCTGCTTCCCCATCTGCAGTGGGCCTGCTATGTTCCCCAAGGCTGCCGATGGGGTGGGGCCGCATGGGGTCTTGCACTCTTAGGGGGAAGGTGCTTCTCAAGGGTACGGCCCTTTCGGAGTGCCCTGTAGTTTGTAGGAGTCCTGTCCATCCAAATGGGCTGGGACCTCCCTCCTCTGGCAGGCCCATGGCCCCGTGTCCCACCCCCACTGCTCATTGGCCCCAAGAACATCTCAGGTCATGGACCCACAAAAAGTCAACACGTCGCCCCATCGCATTGAACAGAAGGAACCCACGTGGAGGAGTCAGCGTCTTGTGATGTGCTGACATCTCCCTGCAGGCTGGTGCAAACAACACCATGGCCACAAACATCTCCATCATGACACTATGCTTGTCCCTTAAAATATTATTAAAGCTAATGTTAAAAAATATATATAATATACAGATTAAGAAAAGAGTGTCTGTACATCTGGGTATAGTGCTTAGATTATCCACAAATACACAGTTTGTTTTAAAAGTCATAAGATACATATAGTACATAATCAGCAAGAACCCAAATTTAGGTGACTAAATTTAACAATACAATTTCGACAGTAGCATCCAAATATTCAGGTACATCTAATTAAATCAATGCCTGACCCTGGATGTACAGGACTCCACAAGGCTGCACCAACACAATGCTGAGATTGTCAAATTTGCATCACATTGGGAACATTGCAGCCTGAAAAGTCCCATAGGTCCTAGACTTAAATAAATTGTTACTACTTTTATTAAAAACAAGTGGCACCAACGCAGAAGGAACTGGGAGGAAAGAAAACAGCCACTGAACAACTCAGAAATAGTATTCAATATAAAGAAGAAGTTAGTTGCTTGGGAGGGTTGGATTAGATCTGTTTTGTGGGTCTTGCTCTTTTGTCTGCTGCTCTCCCGAGCAACAAGTAGGTTCCTCCACTCAGAGCAGTGGAGGGACACATAGAATTGCTTGAGCATAGCATATTTTTTTAAAAAAACAAGAAATTAATTTCCAAATTCCTCTTTCAGATGCTCAGCCTCAGTGTGCTTGAGAGACTGTTTTGTGGAACTAAGGAGCAGAGGACTGGTTAGAACTGGGTGTATTATACACTGCAAATTCTTCACAGGATTAATTAGGAAACAAGAGGCAAATTGTTAGCTTTTAAACCATCACTAGCCTCAACAGAGAACTGAGCTAAAAAGGCAGTTCAGATTTTCTCTTTTCTATTAAACCCCATTGGGTGTATATTTTTCTATATTATAGTAGTAGGGATAATCCAAAGATTTATTCTCATCTTTTTGGGGACAGTTCTTAAGAGTGTTTGGAAACATAAATATCTTCTGCTAACATTTGCTTCTGACCAGATTTGGAGCTCTCTTGAACTGGCAAGAAATGGTTCACTTGGACACAGCACTCCTCCTTGCTTAAAATGATTTGCAGTGTTGCTTGTGCCCTGCTGAGCAGCTGCACTTCACGGGTGAGCGTTTAGGTTTGTAGAGCGCTTTGGCACGATCTGAGTTACAAGTTATTTTTGAACCAATGTATTTTGTTGTGGTTCACGCCATGTTTTTTTCTAAGGAAATTTTCTAGCTGGCTCAGTAATGGCAAAAACACTCATTTTTTCTGGGCTCACATCCAGTTTACAATCCCATAAGTGAGAACTGTTTGTACATCACATTGCAAATCCACCAGTGATATTTGGTGTAGTTGGCAGAATCTACCAGAGAGCAGCACAGGGCTGAGATAAAATGGAGACAGAGCTATTTCTGATTCCTAGTTGGTGCCTGGGTCAGAATTCAGATTACTGGTGGAGCAGGCTGAGAAAGCTCCTGTATGCACTATGGATAAAATGGAGGTCAGTCCCTATTGCTGCAAGATGATTACTGATAACCATTCATCACTTAGAAACAAATCTCCATTGTCTTGTCCAGCATTAAAAAAACTCAGAACAATCAATGACAAGATGGCCAAATAATTCAGTCGTTTTGTTTTGTAAGGAAAGACAATCCAGTACATTATGATGTTTGTACACTGTTTAATGGTAGTTAACATTCTTTAATAGCATTATATTATTGTTACAGTTTCCTCACACACTTTAATACAGTAATTGTATACCTAAAAAAATCCTAAATAAAAAGAAGATCGCTATGTGAGGTGAAAATTGCTCAAGAAAAAACAAGACACTCAGAATTGCACAATGCTGTTTTAACAGCCACTTATTGGATTTATCCTGTTGCTTTTGGAAAAACAGAGGATAGATCCAGGCTTGGTTCAGTGTGAATTTCCTGATCATTCCAGTTTACACCCCATGCATGTTAGGAACATAGGGATTTTAATCCTGGATCAGGCCAGTGGTCCATCTAATCCAGTACCCTGTCTCCAAATACTATCAGATGCACCAGAGGAATCTTGAAGAGGGAAGTTATTGAATAAACTGCCGACAGGGTGAACTTTCTTCCTATCCCTGATAGTTAGAGTTTGGTTTGTGCCCTGAAACATGAGGGTTTATCTTTCTTCCAGATGGACTGAAAGAATAGGCAGGGGATATTCATCTTAAAATGCAGCAAATTGTATAGCTGTGATAAAATGAATCAGCTCAACGGCTGTCTTTTATTAAAGCTACTTTCACCAGTTATTGCAGGCAAATGTGGAAGAGCATTTATAGCAGGTTCTCTGTAAAAATCCTACTGTTTCATTTCATGGACATACCAATTATTTGTGGGGCCTAGTGGATAGTGTTATTCACTGTTGGGCAGGGCACTGGTTTCATAGTTGACCTTGGAACTCATCCTCTCCAACCTGCCATAGAATTCTTGGCCTGCCAAGAATAGGCCAAGTTCAGGCATGGAGGTAAGCAGGTATACCAGCCACAATGGAAGTTGCAACTGCTTATCACAGGGCTGAGAAGGGCCCATGTCAATAGCTTCCTGCCATGCATTGCATTTCTGCACTGCCCTTGTGGCTGCTTATGGAGTGGTTCTGAAGTCTTACATCAGCATTTTCTTCCATCCACGGGGAGGGTAATATAATAATGCTTCCCTTTTATATAGCACCTTTCAACAGTGGTTCTCAAAGCCCTTTCTAAAGCCAGGTATTAGTATCCCCATTTCACAGAATGGGAAAAAGAGGCACAGAATGGTTAAGTGATTCACCCAGGGTCACTTAGCAAGTCAGTGGAAGAACTAGGAACAGAATCCAATTCTCCCAACTCATAATGCCCTGCTCTAACTGCTAGACATCATTGCCTCCTGAGTACTGCCACTGCCTTCACCGCTGAAGCCCAGGATGGGAAAAAAGTTGTGCAGATACACAGGGGAAAGTTTAGGATCACCCTAATTGATTAATCTCCTGAATGAGTACCACAGACAGGGTGTGTGACATACACCTTTGCTACGGGCAACTGGGAAAATGGGGAATGCCCACCTTTGCATAACAGACCCTCTGCCAAAGACACATTCATTCTAATAAGGAATTAAGTCATCTTCTTTGATACACAAATGGAACCAGGGGCCCACTCCTGTAGCCCACACTCAGGCAAAACTCCTGTTGAAGCTAATGGGAGCTTTGCTTGAGTAGCATGGTCAGAATTTGGCCCATGAGAGAGCGCTATATTAGCCGATAAAGACTTAAGCAAGTGTCCTAGAGCCCTTACTGCACATATTAAGCAGAAGTACAGAGATTAATATCTTATTTTCTCCTCTCACTGCATTATGGATAGCTTCTCTGTTGTGAAGGCTGAATCTAGCTTTTTGCTTATATAGCCATTTCCAACCCTCCAGCTTCGCCAAAACTAAAGCAATCCACATGAAAGGGCACAAATATCGTCTCATGCTACATTAGAGATTTTATGCAAAGTCAGACACAAAAAAGACACAGTGTTTCAGAAATAAGAGTTAAAAACATAAGAAGTGAACTCTTGTCCCCATTGAAATCAATAGCAAAATTCCTATAGACTTAAACAGGGTCAAGATTTCATCCAAGGTGTTTGCACTTCTTGAAGAATTTGCTAATCTTTTTTTTAATAGCTCATAATATTTCAAAAATCACCATATAATAATAATTCCTAGCTCTTATATATATATATATATATCAATATATATCTATATCTAGCACTTTTCATCAGTAGATCTCAAAAGTATTTTACAAAGGAGGTAAGGATCATTATGCCCATTTTACAGATGGGGAAGCTGCAGCACAGACCTGGGAAGTGACTTGCCCAATGTCATCCAGCAGGCTTCTGGCAGTTCTGGGAACAGAACCCAGGTCTTCTGAAGCTGTTGGCCTTCAGAGGACTGGAGCCTTTGACTATTTTCAGAAGGCGAGTGGGTGCATTTCACCAGGCCTCCATGTTGGGAGATGTACCTGTAATTTTAACTGTGAATTTCCTGGCCTTTGGACTTCTTTTTTAATTACAGCATTTTATTAAGGTTTTTTCCTTGAATATATTTCTATGTATTTACAGCCTTAACTCCATCTTAGCAGTTGATGGGCCAAATTCATCCCTACTGGAAGCGGGTTACATCTGTGGTGAATTTGACCCAATTACTTTCTCTCTACATATATACAGTACACTAGATTTCTTTTTTTTTTTTTTTTTTTTTATAATGCAAGCTCTAGGAGGTAGGTGATAAACTAATATCAGAGAAAATGAACTCACAGCAATGCATATAACACTGAGACATGTAGGAGATGAAGTTACTGCAGTGCATAGATGTGACAGTAATTCATTCCAGCTATTATATATCTCCAGGGTATATTTGAGAAGGTGGCTTGAGAAATGTGCTCTTGAAAGTTCTCTTTTCCTTTCCACCTTTTTCAGAAGGGATTCTTCACCATCCTTTATATTAAGGATACATTTATAAATGGTTAATACATAATTAACAGATGTTTTAATATATAGTTAATGAAAGGTTACAGATTGTCAGAATCCAACAGGTCAGTAGGTTGTTTTTAACCAGGACTTACAACCACCTAGAACAGCTTCTACTAAGGTGCTGATAACCATCTTCTATAACACATGCTATTTATATCTGTAACAACTTATCACATCTATTAATCATTTAAAACCCTTTATAAACTACACTGGGGTACATTAATAACTAAAAAGGAACTGCACTAACTGGAGTCTTTTAGGAGTTTGGGATTTTATTGCTATTAAAGTTCTCAAGAAAGTAGGGATGTGATTATAACAGAAAAGGAATCCTGCAGCGACGCCTTAATTAACTAAATAATAGTTCCTGGATAGGAAACTATCTGTTAAAAGTGAATTTTCATAAATACCACTACTGCTATTTCAGGATCTCCAGCCAGTGAATGGTGCTGGAGTCTCTCACTAGCAGCTATTTCATCCCACTGGCTGGGATATTTTATAGTACTGGGAAGCAGATTGAGGGCCCAGAGCTGCTCCAGTGTAAGTCAATTGGACTTTAGCCTAAGTAAGGCGTTCAGGACTGGCCTCATAATGCCCACAGGAATATTTTTCTTTCCCAAATGCAACAGACCAACATTCAAAGTATCTGCAGAAGATGATGTTCATGATGCATATATAGATGGTTTGCATGAACATCACAGACGTCATTCGTTTCCCTTTACATATAACATCACTTTGTTCAGGGGATTGGCAATGAGATTTGGGATATTTCATCTCTGTGTCACCAGTTCAAATCCATCCCATATTGAAAGCTGTTACCATCTGGATGGTTATTTGGTGGACTATGTGAAAATGAGCTTGGTAGTCCCAGACCAGTTTTAGTGGACGAGTGACATCGCAATGGGGGCTAGACGAGTTGGCAGTCCCACTGAAGAAGCCAAGAATTGAATGAACCTCTCTCAGAAGCTAGAGAGGGATAAGTTCTACGACATTCGTTCACCTCCTCCATCTCCTGACTAATGTGAGATTGTTCTACATAGTATATTTTTAAGTCTTTTATCCAAACCACTTTTAAATAATTCAGCTGATGGGGCCTTCCACCATTTCCCTTGGGAGACTATTCCACAAAAGAAAAGATCTCGCTATTACGAAGTTTCCCTGATAATCAGCTTTCATTATCCTTAATTTCATCCCTTTCCTCCTAGTTACAGCCCTCCTTATCACCCCTAACAATTCTTACTAAAATGAGGTTACATCCTTGTGCATCGGAGTCATGCCCCATCGTCATCCTGCAGCCAATCCAGGACTTCTTTTAATCTTTCCTCAACCAGCCCAGTCCTCCCACACCCTTAGTTATTCTTGCTGGTTTTCCCTGAATTCCGGTCTCCCTCTTTCTGGTGTGGAGGTGTGTTGGACTCAGTTGAGCATTCTAGGTGTGATCTCATCGGTGTTGGTCTATCACCTCCCTGCTTTGGGACATGAGGTGTCTTTATGAGCAACACATGTATGGCTTGGGGGGACAGGTGAGGGCACTCTCACTCTTAAATATGGTCCCTCCAGAATAAGGTTGAGGCACGCTGGTGGTGCAGTGCTGCGGAAGCATGCACTGTTGCTGTGTAGAGCATTGTATTTGTGCAGCCCATGCTGTACCTGCTGTTTTTAAAGCATTGTCTAGGAGGCGTTCGCCCAGAAAGCAGATTTTGAAGGCGTAGGGGAGCTAACACGTATTAAATGACCATCCCGCATTTACAGTGTGGACTAAGGCACAGAGCAGAGTAACTGTGGAATCACACGATCAGAGTGGTCACTAAGATTATATCCTCTTGGTTAGGAACGGAGGGCTGGCAGGGATAGGCCATCATAAAATGCCCGTTTTTTAAAGATAATAATAATAGCTAGCTCTTATCTATTGCTTTTCCTCAGTAGATCTCAAAGCACTCTACAAAGCAGGTTAATATAATTACTCCCATTTTACAGAGGGGAAAACTGAGGCACAGAACGGTGACATGACTTACCCACAGTCACGCAATGGCAGAGCCAGAAACAGAACCCAGGTCTCCTGAGTCCCAGTCCAGGTCTCTATCCACTAAGAGGCGACTTCTGTTTGTTAACCCCTGGGTTACAAACAGCACAGGGCTAGAGTGGGTTGGCAGGGCTATTCCAGAGAGAAGACTATATAAGCCATGGTGCTGGTAAACAATTACAAGAGAGACTCCTGAGTCTTCTCTGCAAGTTACCTCCGCTTTAACACTGAAACACAATCTTTCTTCAACGGCCCAATCTGCATATGGGCATCTACGCTTTCAAGGAAAAAGCCTGGTTTGAGGTTATATGCAAACAGCGATGGGAACTGGTGGTTGATCTTATTCTGGAAGGGGTCAAAGTGGCCTTTTTTGAAGCGGGCAACCTTGAGCTGTTGGAGACACGTCATCTTGGAGTCCCTAACCCCATAGAAGGTCAGTGCCTTTTCCGAATACTCCAGGTACACCCCGATCGTGTGAAAGAAGGGCTGTTGGATAACAGATTCGAAGCCACCAAACCAGGCCACATAGTTCTGTCCATTCCACTGCAGGCAGCAGGATTTCTCGTTCCTCCCCAGGCGGCCTCTGTCATAGGACTCCCGCGGGTTGAAGTCCTCGGCGATGACGCCGATGCTCACCCAGCCGTCGATGATTTCCACCTCCCAGTAGTAGTTGCCTCGGTTCATCAGGTTCTCGCCCAGCACCTGCTCACAGTTGATGAACCTGGTTGGGCTCTCGGGGTAGCCGATGGGGTTCAATACACGTTTGGCCCCTTTGGTTCCAAACAGCTGGAGGAACTTGTCCGCGGTGTCGCTGTCCAAATCGATGATGAAGGCAACTGTGAAGGAGGGGACAAGCAAACACAAGAGAGAGAATCAGAATAGAATTTAGCACAGAGCATCCCATCCCCCTTTAGCCCCAAGTGGTGAGTTTCAGTGGCTAGCGTTACCAGGTCTGTTTCCGTATTATCGCTCTCCAATATCCGGGCAGAGGTATTTCCCACCCCCTGGCCCAAATGACAATAAACACCCACCCAGCTATTGACCCAAATCAGCAAAGCTAAAGAGATGCGTCTTGGGGTATGTCTACACTGCAAGCAGAGGTGTGACTGTAGCATGCGGGAGGGGGATACCCGCATTAGCTTTACTCTAGCTAGCACGGATAACCATAGTAGCGTAGATGTGATGGCATAGGCTTCAACACAGGCTAGCTATAGAGCAGGAGCCTGCTGGGGAGCCTGGTTGCTAGCCCATGCCACTGCATCTCCACTTCTGTTGTTACCTGTACTAGCTGGAGTAAACCTAGTGCGGGTATGCATATGCATTCTACAATCACACCTTCCCTTGCAGCGTAGACATGCCCTTAGTACGGTGTCCTACTGGCTGCTGGATGGATCTGGCCTTTGTCTGATCATCAGGAGAATTCCAGAGCAGAGAGCCCTACCCCGAGAACTTCCCGCCACCCCCACCCCTCTAGGAATTCAACCCTGCCTATAGAAAGCAAAAGCATTCCTGCTGATTGCAGCTAACATACAGTGTCTGATCGGATGGTGCGTGTTAGGGTGATTAGTCACAGACTAAGGCAGCAGATTATTAGCAGAGCCAGAAACAACATGAAAGACCAGCTCTCTCTGTCTAGCAGAGAGGTTAAGAGGGGTATTCTGAATTTACCATGCAGCAGATTTATCCATTAAGAGCTTCTTAATGCTGCAGAGAACTGCACAGACTCAACCCTACCCCCAATAAATTGACCACATGCCCTTGCACTGAGAAGCTGAGCAGGTATCCACCATGGATACTGACTTTGAAAGAACCAACAAATTTTTTTATGGCTGGTCTTGTTCTCTAGGGCAGCAAGGGGCTGGGGGGACATGGAAGCAATAGGCCTACCACTGAATACTGGAGCAGCAGTAATTGGTCCCAGAAGGATAATATTTAATCCCAAGGGATTTCTGTCTGGTCAGAAGGAGGGTTATGGCCTGGGGCCTTGTTGGGTGTTTACAAAACAGGAGTTCAGTTGGGATAGAGTACAGGCCACCCTCCCACGCCCAGGAATAAGGCAGAGTGTAGATCCACGAAGCCCAGGGGATCCAGCTTGCTAGTGAGATGCAGAGGAGTCATGGGGAACAGGGAGGTCCTTGAATTTCCTGCCGAATGAGGCGTTCGTGGATTGGATCCATATCTGCACAGGCCCGTCTTCCCTGCAGAGAGTGACCAGCAGAGTGGGGCAGCAGCTCCTCCAAGAAGACTGTTGACAAGCACTAGAAAATCGCCCTTGGATTTGTGAGTAAAACCATGTCTGCGTGAACAGACGAGGAGCAGAAAACAAAGCCGGGGGAAGAAAGCAGAGATCCACAGTAGTGTAAAGGCTCACTGGGAGGGATGCAAGCTCAATCCCTCTCCCCCCTCTGCGAGCTAGTGCTCCACCATGCGCTGCTGGAGCGCCGTCTGTCAGATCGAGTCTCTTTCTAGCTCTTTTGGTTCTACAGCTGGTCTTTGTGTGGCAGCTTGCCAAGCCCCGCACAGTGCTTTGAATGTCAGTCACGGTGTCTGAATCAGGCAGCTTTTCATTGTAGCCCTCTTCGGTTAGCCTGGCTCTTCCTTGGGCTCTTTTGATTCAGAATTTTGTCCAGCTTTAACAACTTCATCTATTCAGCAACCGAATTATCCACCTGCCTGAAGCCATCAAACTCATTCAAAACATAGCACGGAATTAGTGTTATTCTGATTACAAATTATTTGACTCCAGAGGTTCCGAGCTAATTAAACAGAAGATCAAATTCATCTGTATCTGAAGTAAGTGGAAAGCGTTTTAATTGCAACAGCGTCTTAGCTAGGTCTCCCCGGACTGGTTTGGCAGAGCTACATATAGGCTGAGTTTTTAAGACTTTAGCTGGAAGGCAAATGGACTCCCTTTATTAGCTGTATGGTATTTATCCCAACAACATGGACCAGACCCTGCCAGGGAGCAGACATACAAACGCAGCTGCCAGTACAGAAAGTTTACATGTCATCAGTGCTTTGAGCAGAAAGGGGAAATACAGTAACTGACCATAGCAACAGAAGCCAAAGCAAAAGTCAGGGTCTTACATTTCAGGAAATAGTCTCTTGTCTCCAAGCAGGCTGGACTGTTTGATTTGTCCGAAGGTTGGAGCTCAGCGACTGCTGCCAGGAGAGGAATAAAAGGCGTCACCATTGAGCTACATAAACAGCAAAGGCAACAAAGCCCCCATGAACGGATGCTGCGTGAATCTCAGAGGGAGGTGCAAAGCCCCGGGCCTCACAGCTCAGGGTGCATCGTGCTACTCCTGCATTTAAAAATATAAAACAAAGACCAAAAAAGGAACATCCCTGGGACTCTGTAACATTCATGCAGGGTCCTATGATAGATGGTCCTGCTGCTGCACTGCCAGCCAGCCAACAGGGGGCACTAACAACCCAGCCCTGTCTTCCTAGGCTGAGGCCAGAACACAGTATACACAACACAAGGCAGATCCCTGTTGGACTGGGCTTAATGGCAGGCAATGGCCACATGTGTTCCGCAGGAGGAGACGGGCGGGGCTGGGAAGGGAATGATTTTGATGGGTCTCCAGGAGAATTACGAACAACGGGGAGCTGAACCAGTCATTAAAAGCTAAAATGGAGCTGCCTCAGTCTGTCTGAAACTCAACCAGCAGCTTCGGCTTCCCCCCCTCACCCCGGCAGGACGGAGAGTCCGGGAGAGACAAGTCTCCCTTTCATAGGAAGCCTCTTGGGGGAAGTTCCCCAAACCACCCAGCCACACCTAGCTCCAAGCCTGTTTGTTGTCTTCTGACTTTCTAGTCGTTGTGGAAACTTCATAAAACCCCCGGAGCGAGGCGTGAGCCCAGATGGCAGAGGCTGACTGAGAGGCTGATTATGCAGTTGCAGCGTAACCATGCTGTACAGTTTCCAAGGCTGTGGGGACGGGTAGGGAGCTCTTCACGGCTCTGCCCTGAGGGTGCTGGCTTCTCACATTCATTTGCTAGTTATAAAAGTTAAACGGGGACTCTAAAGAGCCTCAGTGCTCCTTGTGCACGCTGGGGAGCAATATAAACCTTGGCCCACACAACAAGGGGCTAGCCCATGGTGGCTAAATACACACCTTCTTGCATCCCATGGAAACAAGACTCTTCATACCCCTTCCCCAGCAATTGGTCCCACTGGTTCTTGCATGCAGTCACCAGCAGCTCCTTCATGGCACACACAGCCTGGCTAGACTTGGTGAAGCTCAGTTCCTTCTGGAAGCTTGGACACAGGGAACTCTTTTCCTCAGCTGCTATTTTTAATGCCTGGAACTCCTGAGCCAAGGACACAGGGATCAAAAGACTTCAAGAATCTTGGGATGTGTCTTGTTCCACCACCACACCCCTTCCCGAAACACTCGTGCAGTGATTGTTCCCAGGACCCAGCATGAAGACAGACATGCAACAGGGAGGGAACGACTTCTCTGGCCATGTGTCCCTTAGTCAGTTTCAAATCTCACTCAAGAATTATCACGTACAACAGTATCTCCTCCCATCAAGGACCATTGCCCCAGCTCCACAGTTGAGGATCGCTCGCGCTGCAGAGATTGCCTCCATGCCAGGGGCTGCTTTGTGCATGCCCACAATAAATTGCCCATTATTTCCCCCCCTTTAATTTTCCAGTGAATGAAAGGAGGCGAGTTAGTTCACATGCAACCCAAAAACCCAATATCAAACTCACTGTAGTGACCTTTAATTATGGGCCTGAGCCTAGGGCATCATTTGAACTGGGCCTTTTCCAACAACTCACCCTCTTCACCTCCTATTTCCGTTCACCTGCTACCCGATTAACATGGCCTTAGGAGGCACAAGTCTACAGACTTTGTCCCCACACTGCTGCATTGCAGATCTGAACCCCCTATTATGCACGTGTAACACCAACAGACCCTGATTGTCAGCAGGCAGGATCGAACCTGGGACCTCTGGAGCTTAGTGCATGAGCCTCTACAGCATGTGCTAAAAGCCACCTGACTGTAGAGCAGACTCATTATTCTCTAAGTGGTCTCGATGCCACTACATGGGACAGAGCACCACACCCAGGAGGTGTGTGGGTTACACGTGCGCTGTCACATACCAGCAGGGATCGCTGGCATAGTTTAACCTTTGCCAGCTCCTGGGCCCTTGTTCTTCACAGAGTCATGCCCTCCGTTATAACAAAGGTTTAGTGTTAACAGTAATTTGGGAAGTATCTAGCTATGTACTTGGTGCAGGTCAGCATGCACTCCCAGCACCCCGCCGCTCCCAGCACCCTGCCGCTCCCACCCACGCCCAGCGCCCGTTGCTGACAGTGAACCTCTGCTCCCTGTGTTTGTCTGTCTTCCATTTGCAACCAGGAGTGTGGGCAAGTTGCTCCCTAGCAGCCTGACCCAAAGCCCCCTGAAGGCAATGGAAAAATGCCTGTTGTCTGCAGTGGGCTTTGGGTCAGATCCTGATTGAACAATGGATTAGCCAAGAGCTGCTTTGCAGTTTGGAGGGAGAGGGCTTGGAAGTGTCACATTCCAGCTCCCCAAGAAGGGCTAGCGGAGATCAGTACCTCAGGTCATTTGTGACTTTTAACCCTGCCCCAGCACTTGCTCTGCTCCTGGCACCAGTCCCTGCGCACCTGTAGGAAGTAAATGGTATCCGTGCTCGGAACCCTCTCCAGGTTCTGCCTGCACTGAGCCAGCTTGGCACGCCTCTCCTCCTTCTGCCGGAGATCCTCTTCAGCCTCAATCAGCATGGATCGCTCGCCATCCTCGATGAAGCCAGTCACCTCTTTCTGGAAGGTCATCAGAGCTCTGGATGCTTCATTGAAGAGCCTGCTGACATTTTCCTTCTCCTTCAGGGCAGCGCTCTGTGCACACAAAGATGGGCATCTGCATTATTAGTAATCAGCTTTCCCCTTTCTATAGCTCAGTTCACGGAAGGATCTCAAAGCTCTTTACCAACAGCAGCAGATCATTAAGATCTTGCCTGTACTGGGGTTTTTGGCACCAATGTAGCTGCACTGGAGCAAACCACCACTTGTACTAGGGCACTGTGCTTACATTGAGGGTTTGCACAGTGCAGCTGAAGTGGTGCCAAAAAACGCACTCCAAGCAGTGTAGACAAGACCTGTGCCACACCCCACCCCTCTGAGGTCGGCAGGTGTTACTGCCCCCATTTTACACAGGGAGAAACGGGGGCACAGAGAGGTGAAGTGAACCAAGGTCAGACAGGGAGGCAGTAACAGAGGCAGGAGTAGACCCCAACAGACCCCACTGTGTCCCTTTGCATTTCCATGGAGCATGGCTGCACTTGTCCAACTTGTTTCACTTTGATCACCTCTCCCTTCACTTCCCCCACCTCTCTCCACAGGAAATGGCAGTTCAGCACTTTCCCTCAGGCTGTGCTTTGCTGTCCCATGCAGAGATGCAGTTAATGCCAAATCCACGGTCTGGTATGTGGTCAAGGCAGCGAGCAGGCACGAGACCTCCCCAAATGGGAGCAGAAAGCGAGGTGAACGGTAGAGGTGAATGGGTGACAGACAAGCAACCCTGGAGTATAATCAGCCTGCTAAAAGCTTAGGTATGTGGCTGCCATGGGGACTGACCGGGCTAAAGGAAATACCTCCCCAACTGAGTTCCTCCAGGGGAGCAACCTCAGTCCCAGAAATGGTTTCCACAGGGGCAGTATTTCCTATCCTGACAACATTCCAGATTGGGGGCCGTGTATCAGGTCAGATGGCCCCTGGGGAAGTCAGATGCCAGCAGGCTGGGTGGCCACCATGCTTTCCCAAAGCACCTGAACGCTCCCGAACTGGGAAGAGCCGCCTCTAGAAGAAGTCTCGCTGAAGTTGCTCTCGGTTCTAGGGGGGCTCTCCAGGGCATTTGTTAGAGGACGAAGTTCAGAGGGGAGGTGGAAGGGAGAAGAAAATGCTCCAAGCTCAGCTCAAGCCCTGGGCAAGGTGACGACAAGATCATCTTACTCTGATGAGCTCCACGGTCTTTCTGGTCTGCGCGACGGTGACTCCCAGCTCATCCAGCTGGTTCTCCACGCAGCTCAGGATCTTGGGTCGCTGGGCCTTTAAAACAAAAAGGATGAAACCAGCCCTGCTGAAAGGTGTGTTTAGCTGCCATACTGGGGCTGCATTCCGAACCTGAGCCTTCCGAATGGGTGCGGCTTATACACATCACCTGCAGGGAGCCACAGCACTCGCTCCATCACTAATGTTACAAACACTTTTTCCCCGATAACCCTTATTTTTCACAGCCACCCCTCTAAAGTCTGCCAATAAAAACCAACTGAGCTGAAAATCAGGAGGATGCCTCTGAGGCCAAGGCAGAGCTTTTCTACCAAATTTCAGGCAAATCGAACAGGGGATTCCAGAATGACGGGCCCCCGAAATAAAGCAGGCGGTCTGTTTGCAAATGCTGAGTCCTTCCTTCGTCCTCACATTGCAGCAGAGATGGAGACACCGATGGACTCTGCCTTCCCTTGGGGCTCGAGTGGCCCAGGAGAAATTTGGGGTTCTTTTCTAGAAGGACAAAATCCCAGAACTGTGGGGCTGGAAGGGACTTTGAGAGGTCAGTGAGGTCAGCACCATGCGCTGAGGTAGGACCAAGTAAACCTAGACCAGTCCTGGCAGGTGTTTGTCCAACCTGTTTAAATGAGCCGCTCGCTGCGAGCAGGATTCAAACTTGTGCAGGTCAACCCCACTGGCTTCCAACGCTGCAAGCTTCCACTGCGCCACTCTGCTGAGAACGCGTGGGAACGACCCCTACAGCGAGCCAGTCGAAGCACGGCAGTTCCCGGGGCTCGCCCAACTGGATGGGGCATTTCACAGACCCAACGGACACCCGTTACGCCAGTCGCACCTTCGTGCCCCCTATTAACCAACGCTCTGAACAGCTAGTGTGTGCATCGTCAGCACCCTGCAGGGCGGGAAACTCACCATGCAGGGTGTTCCACTCAACTCCTGTGCTCATTGGCTTAATAGCTCCTGCAACAGGGGGCAGGGAGGGGAGGGGCACACCTATTGGCGGAGGCAGGGATGGGGTGTCATGCTCATTGGCACTGATGTGGGGGGGGTCAGGGAGGCTTTGTGGATAGGTAGAGCGAAAGGGGCATGCAGGAGGTAAGGGGTACTGTAGTTAGGGAGACAGGGAACCATCTCTGCCCCATCCCAACCAGGCCCTACTGCACAGATCCCCCACGCCCCCATTTGAACTGGTGAGTCAGACTGGGACTGGCAGCCAGGGGCATGAGGATATTTACCGGAGCTGAAGAGGGGGAATTTCTGGAGGGGGAGGTGTGGATGGAAGGGCAGAGATGACTCCCTCAACAGCAATCTCTTCCTGCGTCCCTCCCCCACACCTGACCCATGTCCTGCACATCTAGGACTCTTATTGGGCCCCCTATTAATGGCCCCCCAGGGTAAGCAGGGCTATGGTGGCATATGAGGGAAAGAGGGTTAGGGGCAGGTGGGTGTCGAAGGAGTAGGAGAAAGCAAGAGGGCAGTAGCACTGCCCCAACAGACCTGCTAGGACTCACCAGGCAGGGGAGTCGTTCTGTTCCAAGCGTCCTATCGGCCCCATCTCCCTTAGACCACACCCCCATCCTTTGCTACCTCCCACTTTAACAACAGGGAAATTCAAATGCAAAAAACTTTGTTAAACACGGAGCAACAGCTGCAGCCTCACAGCAGTGTAGTGAGCTCCCCATCCCCTTCCAGAGCAGGGATTTGACATTCCCCAGCATCCTTTCAAATGGGAGAGGACTGCTCCTGAAGGTTGGATAACCAGGAGATGCTGCGTAAAGGCCCCTGTGCGCCCCTTACAAGAGGGTCAGCTTCACCACAACACACATTAGAACCTGTGCAGCTGTGCTGGGTGTGTTGGAAGCATCACCTTAACTCTGCATTGCCTGGTGTTCTAATGGTTGCAGTGTGCGTCGTGTCCTCAGGCCAATGCACCTGTAAAGGGCATGAGGGGCGGGACCTTGACTCCACATTTCCTGGGTGTCTGTGGTTTGAGTTTTGAGAAGAAGACTCTCCCCTTCGTGAAGGTTGCGAGGGGCACAGTACGTGGCTGCAGCCACAGCTGCACACGAGCAACATTCTTGGGGTTTGGATAAACATCGGCCTGAGAGAGGCGCATTGAGAGCAAGGCACAATGTGCTGTCGCCCGATGAAGTGAAAAAGCCAGCCACACGCCAAATCACACCAACAGCACGGCACACGCCAGTGGCTGAGAGCATAAGAAGACCAGAGCATGGGAGAGATCTTACCTGGGAAGCTGCAGAACCCACGGGAGGGAGCGCGGAGGGTCAACGAAATTGACATTGACACGGTCCAGGCTGTTTACCGCAACTTCAGATCCTAATGCAGCTGCCTGATACCTCTGCCCCCAGAAGCTGACTCCACCCTCCTCCATTGCCAGGTACCATCTTGGACTAATCTTCCTGATGCATGGGAGGTGGTGAAGCATGATCCTTAGCATTACCCCCTTTCCCGTCCCTCAAGTCAAATCACTGTGAGTAGTCACATTAACATGAAAGAGCCAACACTGTCCAGTAGATTGTGCCTCCAATATGATCTGCCTTAAACATGCTAGATCCGGTGGGCAGAGTATTGTTTGCCTAAGGCTGGCAGCTCCTTGGAGATCCTGCCTTCCTCTGTGTTCTCCACCATGCAGATCACACCGATGGCACTCAATAATAAAAGGCAAGAGGATTTCTCTGCAGCAGGAGGGTGGCCTCAAGAACCAGATGAAATAGCATGTGTTAATTCCACCCCAGTACTCCCCACAATATATCAGATCTGTGATCGCCTAGGTTTGCCTCTAACAACTACGCCCACTCAGAGCTTCCTAGCACCAGCGGGAATCAGACTCAGATCCATCCGCTCCAGTAGCACAGTCCCCTGCCACTTGAGCTGAAGGAGAATCCCCATGAAGTGTTGGCAGTATAAGAGCCATAACACAGGCACTTCAGCAACTCTGATTCTAACCAGTAGAAGGCAGTGGCCATTAACCAGGTCATGGCAACGCCCGGCAAAGCTGCCCCTCCTCTCTCACTTTGGGAACTTCTCCCAACTACTGCAGATGACCCAGAATGAAACTGACAGCTCAAGGAAACCTTGTGGGTGAGAATTTGGTCGATGAGTCAAACCCATCTGGGAACGGGAGTGATGGAAAAATGCCTGCCGACAGAACACAAAAGACGAATGGAGCAAGGATTGGAGTCTGGGAATGGAGCCAAAAGAAATAAAGGACCTGATTTAAGATACTGTGGGAAAGAGACGCAAGTGGACAAATTGCTCCCACGTTTAACTCAAGTGAAGGCAATGGAGTGAGGCCAGGGATGCATTTGGCCCAGTACCTCCCAAAGGAACCTGTATATGCCCAAACTTTTGTTTCTGCCTCCTCCCCAAACCCACACATAATCAGTTACATTACCAGATCTCTTGCATGTGTGTAATCTGGCAGCCCAGATGGAACCCTTTGTAGCAGTCCAGTTAAACTATTATTTTTACTTAAAACCATCTTGTCAGTGGATTTTCCAATGCGGATTTCCCCCCGCCTGGCTGCAGCTCCAGGGAATTGCAGAGAACAGAGCACAGTTTTCAAGTTAACAAGCACAGAGTGTTCTGGGATTTTGACACCTTTTTCCCCTTCCCTCTCCCTCCACTGGCAAAATCCTACCTTGACTGTTAAGCACTGTACTATGAAACTGACTATGTCATAGCACTGTGCTTTAACAGGTTTGGTCCTACATGCATGAAAGGGGCCAAACTGTGTTCCCAGCTTGGAAAACAGACAACCCCCTCCCCAACCCATGACTTAACTGATATTTCAGTCCTGGGCTCCCTGCACACAGACCTACTGATGCCCTTTAATCCTGCCCTGCAGCATCACTAATATTCCAGTCCTGGAATACCACTCTGCCAATGCCCCTCAATCTAGACCCACAGCCCCCTGCAATCCCACCCCTGCGCTTCCCCCCAGCTCGACCGATGCCCCTCAGTCCTGACCCATAGCCCCCTGCTATCCCAGTGCTGGGCTCCCCCCACCCAGCCCTGTCAATGCCCCTCAGTCCTGACCCACAGGACAGCCCCATGCTATCCCAGCCCTGATGCCCCTCAACTTAACTCTCCCTGCTGTCCTGCCCCTAGGGAGCAAACCCCACAAGGGTCTGGGCGCCCAGCGTGGCGAGGGCTGTTCAGAGAGGTAGACAGGTCCCCCCGCAGCCCCTTCTGTGCCCCCACCTTACCTCCTTGTGCTCCCGCTCCACCTCCACCGCCACCACCTCGTGGCTCCGGTGCTCCTGGCCCTGGCACAGCTGGCAGATGCAGGCCTGGTCCGTGCGGCAGAAGCTCTCCAGCGGCCGCAGGTGCAGCTTGCACAGGCTGTCCTCGATGCGGCGCAGCGGGGGCACCAGGCGGTGGCCCTGGAAGGCCGGGCTCCGCAGGTGGGGCTGCAGGTGGGGCGGGCAGAAGGAGGCCAGGCACACCAGGCAGGACTGGGCCGCCGCGGCCCGCCCGCCCTCGGGGCAGACGTCGCACAGCACCCGCTCCTCCTCCGGCTCCTGCCGCTGGGGGGCGCCGCAGGGCTCCGGCGGGCCGGGGGCCGCCTCCTCCCCCGGGGGCGCCGGCGGGGCCACGGGGCTGCGGGCGCCGGGCGGCGGCTGGCGGAGCTGGAGCAGCTCGCACAGCGTGTGGTTCTTGCGGAGCTGGAGGTCGGCCGGGAAGGGCTCCTGGCACAGCGGGCAGCGGGGGGCGCCCTGGCCGCCGCCCGCCCCGAGCCCCGGGCGGTGCCTGTGCGCCCCCAGGCAGCTCAGGCAGAAGTTGTGGCCGCAGGGGATGGTGACCGGGTCCTTCAGGGCGTCCAGGCAGATGGGGCAGCCGAAGGGGGAGTCCTGCGGGCTGGGCAGGCCGCCGCCGCCGCCCGCCGAGCCGCCCTCCATGCCGCGCCGACGGGCTGCTCCCTGCGAGTGCGAGGAACTGGGGGCCTCGCCAGCCGGGAGCAGGGCGGCCAGCTCCGCCCAACAGGAACTGGTGTCAGAGCGGCAGCCCTGGGGCCGGCTCCAGGGGGCGGGGGGCGCGGAATCCCCAAGAGAAACGGAGGTGGGGGGCAGGTCCCTGCAGCGGGGATCCGCCCGAGACAGAGACATGGGGGTACCCCCTGGAGCAGGGATCCCCCGAAACAGTGATATGGGGGTACCCCCTGCAGTGGAGATTCCCTCAGAGACAGTCACATGCGGGTACCCCTCCAGGAGGGATCTCTCAAGAGAAAGTGACATCATGGGGCAGCTCCCCCTCTTGCACTCACTGACAACATGGGGGGGGAGGATTAAATAAAAGGTCAGTTTAAGTGTCAGAATTAAAAAAAAAAAAATCAGAGCAAGTTTCCTCTCCACCAAGCCTTCTCTCCATCACCAAAGAAGAGCGACTCTCCTTCCCCTAGAGAGGAGGGCTTCAGAGCAATCTGGGGCACATTGGCTTTCCAGGCCCATTGTCATGGAGGGAGGCTGTCTTTCTGTTCCCTGCATGTACAGCTCCTAGCACAGTGGGGCTGTGAGCCATGACTGGGCTCCCAGGTGCTGCCTTAATACAAATAATAGCAGCAAATGTCATGGTGACTCAGAGAGGCCACATCCCTGCAAAGCCACAGCATGAGCAGTCCCTCTGGAGTTAATGGGACTATGTGCACCTGGAGGATTTGGCCTGGGCATCAGTGCTAGTAGGATTCGGGGTTGTGTATGGGGTTTTGGACACATCTGCTCACAACTGCTGCTTGCTCAGAATCCACCATTTTCAGCCCATTAAACATAATCTGCATCAACCTACCTACAGCCCGGGGAGCAATGCACCAAGTCTCCCATGGGATTCCTCACATGCCTCCAGTTGCTCATGTGTGTAAGAGTTTGCGAGATTGGATCCCAGCCCAGGGTAGTTACACAGTGCCAGTCTCTCGAATTTTTATGTGCTGGAATCCAGTGACTAGGCCAGCCATTGATATCAGGCCATTTTTATTTCTCTAGTATCAGGTCAGTTGTATAAATATCTCCTGCTGGACAGCCAGTTTTCTGTGTGTTTGGTTTTAAGGTTTGAAAACGCCACACCCTTGGTTGGCTTCGAAGCAAGCAGAGCAATGAGATTCAGGCCTTTTCCTTCTCATGTCGTCCCAAACCCTTTCTGCTGGGGGTGTGAGACAGATTCCTTCCCTCCCTCTCTGAGTCAGCCCCCCTGGCCTGGCGCCTTGCATGCCCCAGGCCAAAATCACTGCTGGCGGAGGCGGGCGCTGCTTCATTGAAGCCGATAGCCGCCAGTGTTGAATATGGCCATCTGCTATTCATGTTCTTCCGAGCATGGGAGCTGGTGTGACAGGGGACAGTGCAGCCTCAGCAGAGGGCAGGAGGCAAATGGCCAGCCAGTTTCAGGAAGGGTGCCCCCTTCCATGGCTGCTCCAGATGCCACCCAGGTGAAGGGAGTTGGACAGGGGCTCTGTGGAGAGCCAGAGCTATGGGGCAGTACCCAGGCTAAGGAGCTGGGTGATTTGCTGCCTAACTTTTGTCCTCCTGAACAGGGAAAAATAAAAGCTATATGGAGACTTGGATCCCCAAAATTCTGCCACTTCTCCCCCCTCCCATCCCCCTTGCAGCCCAGGTCTCCCTGCAGGGCAGAGCCTCCCTCCCAGCCTTCAGCCTAACTGGCTCATTTTCCTCCCACCCGAGTCTTTGAGCTTCCTCCCAAGTCAGGCAGCCCTGCTGCTCCAGCCTGGCAGTTGGCCAGCAGCAACCAGCTCTGCATGGGACAGTCCCTGCTACTCTCCCTTCTGCAGCCCTGCCTGCCCAACCCGGGGGCCTAGCTCGCATGGACCCTGCCTGAGCCAACCTCTGCGAGGGAGTGATTGGACATTGACACGGAAGCATGACGGTGGATGGAAAGCCGGGCAGGAGAGCGTTTGCAGCGGGGGTTGCTTGAGGTGGGCACAGATGGGGCAGTAGGGGCCTAGTGAACTTACTCCCCACCTTTTTCCTGCCAACTCCCTTCCTCCCATGCAGATCCAGTGGGATGCCCCAATCTCCACAGTTGGATGGGGGGTGGGGAAGAAAGAAGCACTAACCCTAGAGCAGGGATGGCCAGCCTGAGAAGGAGCCAGAATTTACCAATGTACATTGCCAAAGAGCCACAGTAATACATCAGCAGCTCCTCAGCAGCTCCCCGCACCACATTCCCCTCCCTCCCCGCACCTCTGGATCAGCTGTTTCATGGCGTGCAGGAGGCTCTGGGGGGGAATGGGGTGGACCAAGGGCAGTGCAGGCTCGGGGTGGGGGGCAGGGCCTGTGGCAGAGCCAGGGGCTGAGCAGTGAGCACCCTCCGGCACATTGGAAAGTTGGCAGCTGTAGCTCCAGCCCTGGAGTCGGTGCCTATACAAGGAGCCGCATATTAACTTCGGAAGAGCCGCATGTGGCTCCGGAGCCACCCCTGACCTGGAGGGAAACAGGATGGTCAGAGAAGGAAGCTGAGGCAAGGGGGGGAATCTGAATTCAGTCTCAGCTTTGTCTGCAAACCCACCTTGCTGGCCCAAGCCACAGGGCTGTTCAAGGAGTTGCCCGGGGGCAGAGCAACATCTTCCACAGGCAGGGAGCAGGCCCGGGGGTAGTGCCAGGGCTCAGAGTGGCACTGTCTGGGACGAGCTCACGGACCAGGAGGCATCTTTCCTGAGCAGGACATGTTTGCCAAGAGGGGTGGGTGAGGGGGTGATTGATTGCCCCAGAGCCATGAGGGATGGGTTTGGGACAGGTGTGAGTGGAATATGGACAGAGGGGGTTTATAATGGACCCTTTGGGAGCTAGGAGACAGGGCGTAGCTGCCTTGTATTGATGCACAGACATGGCATGGCTCAGGGAGTGGCAACGGAGGCTTCCCCACGCATGCACCTCTGTCCACTGTGAAGTAGGGGGGCAGGCGGGAGACCGCGTTCAGGCTTCAGGCCCATTCAGCCTTTACCATCTCCAGTGAGGCTGCCAACACGGGCACCAAGTCAGGCCAGCTGCGGTGGTGGTATTTTGGGATGTGGATACCTGGCCGCTGGGAACTGGATCAGGGTCAAACTCATTTCAAACAGGGCAGCTGGAGAGGCAAATTACCTGTGAGAGTCCAGCAGCCACAGCAGAGTCATTGGGCCAAATCCACTCCTGGTGTAAAGTGGATGTGGGTAGGGGACTTCCCTGGAGATTTAGTACATCAATACTTCCGTGAGCCTCTCTGCTGAGCATCACCCAGGGCCCTGATACCAGACACCCACTAGCTGCAAGAGAGCAACAAATCTTTATCCTGGAAAAGATACGCCCCCTAGAGGTCGCTTCAACCACGTGGCTGGGAGGTGAAGCTGTGCAGGCGGGAAGGGAGCTGTGGAGGACGCAGATGGGATGAGGGGCAGGCTCACAGGCTGGACGTGGTCGGCCGTTGCTTCCAACCGCTCGGTGGCCTGTCAAAGCAGGGTAACAGCACCGGCGCTACACAACACTCCCCTGCCACCCAGCACGGCACAGCCTCACCCTTCAGCGCAGCCTGGTTCGAGTGATGGGGAAGAGCAAAGTCCTGGCCAGTTAAAGGAACAGCCCCGTGCTGCCCAGTGCAGGGGCTGCTGGAGCGGGTAGTTGTTTTGTGGGGTACAAGGTTCCTTTTCTTTTTTTTCTTTTCTTTTTCTTTTTAAAAACTCTTACATTTCCAAACCACGCTGGCTGAAATGAAGAAACACGTTCATCTCCCTCAGGGAGTCCATCAGCCGAGACAAGGACACACACAGAAGGGATGGGACGGGACCCCTGGGGAGGCACATGGCCAGGCCAGGGGGATGGGAAGCTCACCCTACTGCTGCCCACATTGGGTCTGGTTGGTGGATAGCTAGAACTTCCTCCTCCAGGCTGTCTGGCGATCCAGCACCTTTCACCAGGCCTGAGCTCCCAGGCGAACTCTCACAGCATTAGAAAATGGAGCTTTATTGCAGATGGGGACTTTTAAAAACAAGTAGAACCCAACCACAGGAATTGACTGTCCCCGGAGCAGAGGGAAAAGTCCACTTCCCTCTCATCCCCCACCCCCGCTGTGCTCTAAATGTTCTGAGTCCCCAAACCCCTCCCGCACCCTGCCTCTTCCCACCCCGTTCTGCCCCCTCCCCCACCTCTTCCTGCCCCCGCTCCTCCCCAGTGCCTCCTGCAGGCGGCTGAACAGCTGATCGAGGAGGGCGGGAGGTGCTGGGAGGGAGGGGGAGGAGGCAGAGCTGATCCGGGAGGCTGCCGGTGGGTGCTGAGCACCCACTGGTTTTTTTTACGTGGGTGCTCCGGGGCTGGAGCACCATGGAGTCGGCGCCTATGCAAGGGCCCCTCTCTGACAGCAACTGCTCTGCAGAACAAAAAGCAGGAGGTGACCGTCCAAGGTTCTGGGAGGCAGAGAAAGTGAGGGTTGGGACACCAAGCTGTGCTATCTCCCCTCCTGCCACCATCTCATCAGAGCCTCCCAAACAGCAGCCCTTTCACTGGTGCCACCACAGGACCCTAACTTCTCCCTGTTACGTCACGGGGGCTGGAAACAGGCAATGCCGTTCCACATGCAACAAGACAGATGCCAGGTGCCTTGTGACTCCCACTAGCTTCCGCTCTTCCACCAGGGGATCCTTGTGACAGGTAAGGAAGCAGGTCTCCTGCCACCCAACTCTAATTTACATATGGCTGAACTACTTGGGCAGTTTTCATTCCAGTCATGTTTCTTTGCTTTTCAGGCTCCCTGCCTCATCTCCCCGTCTTTAATTCATTGCAACCCCGTCGCCTCGGCCCTGTCAAACCAACGGCATTGTGACACCTCCAGTCCTGGCTGTAGCTTTAGTAGGCTGCCCACCGAATAAAGCCAGGCAGCTGGCTGCAAGATAGGATACGCCCCGCTGGCTATGGCTTGGCTTCTGCATCCCAGCTGCTGGCTCAGTTCTGTTGGCAAAGGGTGACGGTTCTGCCTTCGCAGAGCCAGAAGACTGGGTAGAGGGGCTCAGTGAAGACACAGTGGAAAGAGTGGAGGAGCTTCATCTTGTCCCCGATGCCATAGAACGACAGGACGCCTGTGCCATAGTCCAGGCTGACTCCGAGGCATTTGTACAAGGGCTCCATGATCTTATGTGACTGGCCCTCGTGCCATGCCAAGTAGCAGTCCTCCCGGATCTGCAGCCCCCAGGACAATCCATCCAGCCCGATGCTGAAGGAGCGACCAGCTTGCTTCTTCCTCTGGATTTTCTTGTATGTCACACCTAGGATGATGGAGTGGCTGGAGATCCTGACTTCCCAGTAGTGGCGGCCTTGGCTATAGCTTTGGCTGCACAGAACCTGCCACAGCTCAAACCTGTCGGCATGATCCTGACAAAGGCCATCAGGAGAATGGGTGTGCTTGGCCTTTTGGTTCTGATTGGACAGCTGCAGGTACTTATTGGCTGTGTCTGGGTCGAAGGTCAAATTTTGATGATCTGTGGGCAACATGGACATCCACAGTGTAAACCAGGGGGACTAAAACAATTTAATTTTCCTTTAACCTTGCTCCTCCCCAACCCCCACCCCCTGCCTATGACAGGAGTCCAGGCTGAGCATCCCTCAGCTATGTAAAATTCTCTGAAGATGGAAAACACAAAGCCCGTTTGGGTGGAAGAAGCGATTTTGAGGGTAAGGCACAGGACTGGGAGTCATGAGCTCTAGGTTCTGTTCCTGGCTCTTGCATGGGCACACTGTGCAACTTCGGGCAAGTCATGTCCCCTCCCCATGCCTCAGTTTCCCCAGCAGTAAAATGGGAATAGAGATACTCAGGGGGGTATCAGGAGGTTAAATTAATTAATTTTTGCAAAGTGCTTTGAGATCCTCTGAGAGGAGGAGGAAGAGGATGCTGCCAGTGGCCTTCTGCCAGCACTGTCTTTGTTCTGGTTCTAAGAACTATTTCATAGCATTTCCCACTATCCCCAGCATTTCCCAGTAGATGCACTGACCCCTGTTGGGGTGCTACTGCTCCCCAGTCATTGGAGTCCTGCCTGGAGATAACCTTGCTCAGTTAGCTCCTATGGACCTTTATTTTTTAATAATAAATAACATTATTACAATTAATAATGTTTCAAACATTATATGGCACTGCTTATTAACACATCTCTTTACAGACATTAACCAATCCCTGTAACAGCCCTGCGCTGTAAGTATTAATGATTGATCTTCCAGGCACTGTGGTGATGGGTATATTAGAAACGTGTGTAGTAAATACTAATATCCCTGTTTTACAGATGGGGAAGCTGGGGTGGAGAGGGTTAAAAGGGCATTCTAGGAATTGGCATCAGAGCTGAGAACAGAAGCCAGAAGTTCCTGGCTCTCAGCCCCTTGCTCAGACCACTGGGCTATGCCCCTTTCTCAGAGGGCCGGGTTTTCATTGTGGACCTGGGCACAATAGTCCGCACTGCCCATTATTTGAAAGCAGGAGCTAAACAAGCCAAACTGGAGACCGTCTGATAGACCCAGCGGGGTGATTGTTCAGAGGGAAAAGATGTAAAGCGATAACATCCAGGGAGACACAAAGTTCTTAAAACAAGGGAGCAGAGTCCAGGAGACTGCCCGGATCAATTAAGATTTGAGGCAGGGTGGGTTGGGGAGGGTCAAATGTACTGGGAGGGTGCTACCCCTTTTCCCTATGTCTGGAGCAGCTCTCTGTGGACTGGCTGCCCAGTCACTTCAATTCTATGCTGTGCCCGGAGGCATGCAGTTCAGACATGACCAGCCAAGACGAATCCCCGCTCTGTGCCAGGAGCCTGGCAGCTGCTTGCAGTGATTGAACTTCTCAGCACTCCCCTGGGAAAGTTCTGTGCCTAAATATGGCTGGGCGGGAGCAGGCACCTGATGCTTGCCAGGGAGAGAAGCGGAGGTGGGGGGGGTGGATGACTGAAACCCCCGCCCCTTTGTGAGGCAACCGAGTATTCTGATCCCCTATTGTTAGGGCAGCTGAGATAACAGCAGTGCCCAAACTCACCCAGGAAGCCCGTGTCAGAGGCAGGGGTAAAATCCAGATCACTTTAGCCACACAAAGCCATCCTGCCTAGGGATTGCAGATTTTCCTCTAAAATGGTAACTCTTTGGAAGCTCTTTCAGAGCCCCCTAAGGCACGGCCTTGGCTTGCTAAATTGCTATATTGTTACCAGTCCAAGAAGGAAACACCAGTCCCCTTCATAGGTTACAGGCACACTTTCCTACTCTTCCCACCCAGCCGCATGGCCGGCTCCCAGCACGTGTTATTCTGAGCTGCACTCAGACCCAGAACTGCCTCACCCCTCAGAAGCTCCGCTCTTAATTCACACTCGGGAAGAGCTGGACCTGCCTTCACCACAGCAAGCGCCTTTGGCTCCGCTGACTCTGCAGAGCAAAAGAGAAAGGGAAAGCTCTAGATACAAGGAGGGAACTGTTCCCACAGACAGAGGCATCTGGGCGGGATTTCAGAAGCACAGTCCGGCTCTGACACTCAGTCGCAGCCACCCGTCTGTGTGTCTCTGCGGTGGGAGGAAGGAAACGAGGGTTTAACAAAAACTCCAGCTCTGTCACTCTGATGTTTTTACAGCCAAGGGAGTGGGTCCAGCTAGGCCTGCCAGGGAGCCCATGTCTATACACAAGAGCCCCAGTGCATGCAGTAAAGCAGACCCTGATCAGAGCTAGACTGGGGAGCTGGAATCAATCTCCTGACCCCCTAAGAACTGGCACATCCCATTACATCTCCTGGCCCCCCACCCACCCAGCCTGCTTGTCTGAGGGGACAGATGGCTCAGCGGTCAGGATGCCAACCTGGGACTTTGGAGGGAGACCTGGGTCAGTTCCCTGCTCTGCTACACGCTCCCTGTGTGATCTTGGGCAAGTCACTTAATCTACTCACAGGGGTGCCACGATGCTAAATCCATTAGTGGGTGTGATGCTAAAGTAATGGGTGCTAAGCACCGGACACCAACTTGTTCAACTCATCTGCCTGTTATGTCTTTCAGACTGTCATCTGCTATTTGTTTGTACAGCACCTAGCACAATGGGGCCCAACCTTCAGGCTACTGCAGTAGATCTGGTAACAAAAACCTGGCCAAGCCAACAAGGGGCCCCTCTAGTGCCACGTGTGGGGGTAGGGGGGGATTCTTGTGATGTGAATGGTGAGACGTCCCCTCCACCACGCCCCCTTGCACGTTGGCCCAACATATCTACAGCAGTTCCACTGCAGAGAGGTGATTTATACAGGCAGGGGTGGGACAGTGACTTGGTGTCCAGCTGGGCAGTGGGGGGAAGGTCCCCAAGGGAAGAGCTTACCTTTGGTTTCAGCATCAGCCGCCTTTGGGTTCAGAGAGTTGGGCAAATCCTCCAGCAAAAGCTTAGAGACCTTGGTGAGGATCTTAGCAGTGGGATCTACCGTGCTGGCCACATTGAACTCAACAGCTGGCAAAACTCCCAGGCTGCCCGGAGAAGGGAGCAGCAGGAATTCCTGCATGGGACAGGAAGAGGAGAGGAAATGCAGCACATACCGGCATTCAGATCTGAGGCTCAGTGGCACAACAGCTCAGAAACCCCCTTCTCACAGTCATCATGACCCCTGGCTTCTGCATCCACTTCCCCAAGTCATCTGCTCCAGGAACTCTCTGCTACTTCATGGTGCTGAAGGGCTTGTCCTGGGCAGCTGTGTTCAGCTGCACCCACTGCTCCTATCACGGTCAGAATGGGTGATGTTCCTCTGTACAGGGGCCTTTACGGAGTAGCACTGGGGTAGAACAGTCTAATTAGGGCTGCCAGGTGTCCGGTTTTCAACTGGAAAGTTCAGTCGAAAAGGGAACCTGGCAGTGTCCAGTCAGCAGTGCTGACTGGACACGAAAAGTCCTGTTACCCACAGTAACTGGCCTCCGCCTCCGCCTCCATAGGGCGGGATGCACAGCAGTTGCAGCTGGAGCCTGGCGGAGTTGCTCATGGACAGAAATGGCTGGCTGCTCCCGGCTGGCTCCAGCCTCTCTGGCAGAGAGGGGGTGGGTGGGTGGGTGTGTGTGTGTGTGAGAGAGAGAGATCTTATCTGCTCCAATTTCCCCACCCCGGCCCCTTGCTCTGGGGGCCAACGCCCCCCCTTCGCCCCAATTGGGCAGGCGGGAAGGCTCCATGTCAGCTCCTCCCAGCTCTGCAGGTGGCAGGTGAGTCCCAGAACAGGGGAGGAGTGAGCAGGGGCAGGGCCTGGGGAAGAGGTGGGGCAGGGGTGAAGCAGGGTGCCCAGTTTTCAGCAGTTAGAAAGTTGGCAACCCTAAAATGAATCCTCTTCCTTCTCCCAC
The DNA here is from genome assembly GCF_015237465.2 of Chelonia mydas. Lineage (NCBI taxonomy): Eukaryota > Metazoa > Chordata > Testudines > Cheloniidae > Chelonia > Chelonia mydas. The sequence goes on from NC_051254.2 coordinate 15,687,361, forward strand.
AGGCCTCTAACCATTTCCATTGCCCTCATCTGGATCTTTCTGTATTGTTTGGAAAGGGAGGGACCCAAACTGAACACAGCACCCCAAGCAAGGATATGTTGTCAGCTTGTAACATCAAAAAGAAAAGGAGGACTTGTGGCACCTTAGCGACTAACAAATTTATTTGAGCATAAGCTTTCGTGAGCTACAGCTCAAATAGTCTCTAAGGTGCCACAAGTCCTCCTGTTCTTTTTGCGGATACAGACTAACACGGCTGCTACTCTGAAGCTTGTAACATGGCATTCGATAGAATTAGTTACATCCTTTGAATGCCTCATGCAGTCCTCTAGGGGGAGCTCACGCCCACCATCTTCCTGCAAGAAGGTGTTTCCCAGGAGCAGCTGCAGCAAAGCTGAGGAGCACCGAGCGTGGGCATGGGGTTGCTTCGGTTCTGCCCGCACACCCGTGCACAAGAGTCCTTTACAAACCACCGGAGGAGGGCAGAGCTGCAATGTCTCAGAGTTCAGGCCCCACTGTGTCAAGGGCACTCACGGAAGAAGGTTGGATTCGGCTGACAATGGGCCCTTTTCAGCTGCAAACAGACTCTGGATCCTGACTGAAAAGTGCGGGGCTGTTCTGTACTTGGATTTGACTTTCGCTCCTTGGAAAAGTGGGGGCTATTCATAAACGGCTGGATCCATGCCCAGGGTCACGTTTCGGGCACACCAATGTTTCAGAGTCAGGAATTCGATTAGGCCCATCTCTAGTCCATACTCTACGTTAAAATTGCCAGCCAGCCACTTTATAGACTCAGACTTAGTTTCCACTGTGCGCGTGCAGGGAAGGGAGAGATGGGTGTGTGTGTGTGTGGGGGGGAGTCGTCTCTAACATGGTTCTGGCTGGACATAGTGTAGAGGGTCTAGGAACACAAGAACGGCCAGACTGGGTCAGATGAATGGTCCACCTAGCCCACTATCCTGTCTTCTGACTGTGGCCAATGCCAGGTGCTCAGAGGGAATGAATAGAACAGGCAATCAATGAGTGAGCCATCCCCTGTCGTCCACTCCCAGCTCTGGAAGTCAGAGGCTAGAGACATCCAGAGCATGGGGTTGCATCCCTGCCCATCTTGGCTGATAGCCATTAATGGACCTATCCTCCACACACCTGAGGCTCTCTTCGTGAGCAGATGTTATGCACCCTCTTAGTTAGCTTTGAGACTGGTTCAGCTGCCTGTGTGGACAGTGCATTATACACAGAGTGAAATTGCCTTTGGCCTACACGTGGCCAGGCCAATGGCCACAGGGTAGTCGTAGCTCCCCCACTCATGGCTGGGCGGGCACCAATACCTCTAGGAATTTCATGTCGTCCACACAGGTCAGCAGCTCCTGGGCCTTTTGCTGGTGTTGGGTGAGCATGGCCAGATGATCCTGCAGCTGGCTCCAGTTCTCCTCCACTTGCCCTAGGGCAGTGGCCTGCTCTTGCTCTATCTTGTCCACGGCCCCTCTCTTGCACTCCTCCAGCTCTTTCATCAGGTGGGCAAACTTCTGCAAAATCCCCGATTTCAGCCTCTCTGAAGAATCCTGGGTAGAAAAAAAAAATCATTGGAAATGACGAAACAAAGAATTGACATGACAGCAGTTGGGTGGCTTCCTCCCCGAGCCCTATCCAGAAGGAGCAGCAGTTGGCGCCAGCCCCTAGCATCCCAGCTGTGGGGAGGGGTGACTGCCTTTGCCTTACTACCTTTATGGTGCCAGTTTGTTCCTCCAGTTTGTGGATCTCCTCCTCGGTCTTTACGGTCTCCTCCTGGGTTTTCGCCAGAGACTCTTCTAAAAGGACCTGCAAAAGAGGCCAGATCCCGAAGTGTAATGTGAGACAATATTCAGTGCCACAGGTAGTGGGCAAACTGCCCCTCTGATCTCCCCATGTTCTCGTCACCTGGAATCACGCGATTCTCCCACTCTCAGACTAGGCTCTGGGCTCCAGTCCCCTGTGATCAACCAGGACTTGGCTCAGAGCCTGCAGCTCAGGTCCCTCTGAGAGCACAGACAGTGGTCAATGCAGTGACCAAACAGCCTCCTTACAGCACAGGAGGCTAAAAGCATTTACGAGAAAACAGATCTTAAACACCACAGAACAGCCCAGAGCGGACCCGTCTCTGGCTTTGCTCTGAGGCTCACCATTGCCTGGCTCTGTGAAGGCCCAATGTCTTACTTAGACCCCCTCCTCAGTCTCTCTCTCTGTCACCCTGTCTCTCTGGACAGCTCCTGACAGTAACCCGGCTCCTCCTTTCCAAAGACGGGCTTTTTGACTGCCTCATGTCCTTTGGCTCCCTAGTTTCCAGCCTGGCAGAATGAGGCTTGTGGCTTGCTGGAGATATGATCATGGGCAGCAAGTATCAAAGGCTGGGGAAGGTGGAGTCTCCCCAAACAGCCCTGCATGCCCCTGCCCACTAGGGTGACCAGATGTCCCGATTTTATAGGGACAGTCCTGATATTTGGGGCTTTTTCTTATATAGGCTCCTATTACCTCCCACCCCAGTCCCGATTTTTCACACTTGCTATCTGGTTAGCCTACCGCCCACGCTTCATCCCCAGACCTCTCCTGCTTCCTGCCACTCTCTGCTGCAGCTCTTCCTTCCCCCGTGGCCAGAGCTGGGGCTAGTGGGGGATGGCCTGTGGCCAGGGACTCTGGGCAACTGGAGCTGGTGCTCATGTTGCCTGCCTGGTGCTCTGGCGCTCGGGGTCACACTGCCCGCCCGGCGCTCGGGCTGGGGTAGGGCTGTCAACTTTCTAATCGCACAAAACCGAACACCCTTACCCTGACCGCCCCTTCCCTGAGGCTCCACCCCATTCCACCCCTTCCCTGAGGCCCAACCCCCACTCACTCCATCCCCCCTCCCTCTGTCGTTCACTCTCCCCGACCCTCACTCACTTGCTCATTTTCACTGGGCTGGGGCAGGGGGTTGGGATGCAGGAGTCAGTGAGGGCTCCAGGATTGGGCCAGAAATGAGGGGTTCAGGGTACAGAAGGGGGCTCCAGGCTGGGGAGTGGGGTATGGGAGAGGGGAGAGCTTTGGCTGGGGGTGCGGGCTCTGGGGTGGGGCCGGGGATAAGGTGCTTGGAGTGCGGGAGGGGGTTCCGAGCTGGGGCTGAGGGGTTAGGGTGCGCTAGGGGGTGCAGGGGGGAGCTCAGGGCTGAAACCAGGGGTTGTGGCATGGGAGGGGGTGTTGGCTCCGGGAGGGGGCCAGAAATGAGGGATTCAGGGTGCGGGAAGGGGCTCCAGGCTGGGGCAGGGGTTTAGGGTGCTTACCTCGGGCGGCTCCCTGGAAGCGGCGACATGTCCCTCGGCTCCAAGGCATCTCTGCGCACTGCCTTCACCTGCAGGCACCCGCCCCCGCAGCTTCCATTGGCCACAATTCCCAGCCAAAGGGAGCTGCGGTGCTGGCACTCAGGATGGGGGCAGCGCCTCCACCTAGGAGCCGAGGGACATGTTGCCACTTCTGGGGAACCACACAGAGCCAGGTAGGGAGTCTGCCTTAGCCTTGCTGTACTGTCGGCCAGACTTTTAACGGCCCGGTCAGCAGTGCTGACCCAAGCCACCAAGGTCCCTTTTTAACTGGGTGTTCCGGTCGAAAACCGGACACCTAGCAACCCTAGCTGGGGGTGGGAGGCACGCTGCCTGCCTGGCCCTCCAGGGCTGGGGAAGGGTGGGGGGCTAGCTTCCTCAAGCCCGCGGTTCACCTGCCACCCATGGACAGGATCCAGCTTGCAACGGTGTCTTCCAAGTGTGTGCCTGGGCCTGTTCACAGGTTCTGGTGTGTGTCTTTCCTGTGTGCCCTGCCCACAGCCCCCCATTGAGTTTCCCCGATACATTCAAACAAGACTTTCTAACAACCCACCACAGCAGTACAGTAACTTTACCTCACTGACCAGCTCGCTTCCAATAACCACCCATTACTATCCATCAGTGTGCACAGAATAACACGTGCCCCTGCCACCCAGGGCACCCTCAGCACTTTGACAACATTTATCCCCTTTGCAAATATTCATATACCCTGCACAGATCCCCCAGCAAACCGCACTCCCCAGCAAAAGCTCCCACAGCCTTTCACATCCTCCTTTATTCCACCCTCCTGAGCAATGGGGATATTTAGCTTTTTTCCAGCACTTTGAGTGCACGGGTCTCAAAGCACCTCACAAAGGAAGGTAAGTATCAGCATTCTATTTTTACAGCGGGGGAAACTGAGGCACGGAGGGGGAAGGGCATTGTCCTGGGTCACATGGGAACAGAATGCAGGTCTCTGGAGAGGGCTACCTGACCTAGAAACCCTTTTATTTCCCTTCTGCAAATTCTCCTAGCTCCACCTTACACACACACTCAGAGGAAACGGCTCAGCTTGGATGCTGCGTACTGGCTACAGCACTGGGTTGCTAAAAGGCAGCACCAGGCAATAGGAATTTGGACACAGTCCTTCCACCTCTGCAAGGCTGGATCCCTCCCCTGACATCCCAGGCAGCAGGTGCATCCAACCAGCAGAGGACTCTGATCCCTAAATAAAACTTATTCCTTTGGCCATGGCTTAACACCCCATCACAGTCAAACCTTCTCAGCTAGATGCTGCGTATGTTCTAAGGTCTGTTGCGTCTCCCTGTACAGCTCGGGACTTGGTGCGCGCGCACATGGAAGCTGGGAGGAAGTCCAGGAGCTGGTTACCAGACAGCATACCAGCCATATTAACTATTTAGCGTCCAAACACGCTGCAATAGCTGCCAGTTCTGCTGAGCCTTGGTCTAGTTAAAATATGTGAATATTTTGCGCTTGTATCTCTTTCTCCTTTCATCCAAGGGTCATCAGAGAGGGGCATGGATTCACTGCCTCTTTTACAGACAGGGAACCTGAGGCATGCAGAGGGTAAACGACTTAGCCAAGGCCACACAGCCCCACAAGCCAGGGTCAGGAATAGCATCCCGGGCACCAAACTTCTGCTTCAACGAGGAGAGCACACTCACCCAACTGCAGGACTGACACAGAGCCAGGCAGGAGAGCTGATCTCTCTCGCCATGGCCCTGCAGACTGGGAGCAGATCACAGGGGAGACCTACCTCCTTTCTCTTGCGCTCCTCCTCGAACAAGACCCTGTGGTGGTCCCGGCACTCCTTCACTGTGCATACGCAGCAGATGCACATTTTGTCCTCTCGGCAGTACAGCTCCAGGGGCCGCCCATGTCTGGAGCACCTCGCTCCGTTGGCGGGGGTTTTCCTCTCGGTGCTGGAGGCCTGCACTTCCCCAGACCTGATCAGCTCCACCACGCTGCAAAGGGCGACGTTCTTCCTGAGCTCCTGCCGCTTCTTGAAGTGTTGCCTGCAGTCGGGGCAGGTGTAGTCCTTCTTGTCCGGAGAAGCCTCCTTCTCTTCCTTGTCCCAGTGGTTGTTGATACACTTCATGCAGAAGTTGTGCCCACAGGGCATGGTCACCGCTGTCCCAAACATCTCCAGGCAGATGGAGCAGACCAGCTTCTCCTCCAGCTTCCGGGGGCCTTGAGAGGCCATCCTGATGAGCCAGAGAAGGAACTCACAGACAGCAGCGTGCGAGGAGGCTAGGACAGAGCTACGTATCGCAGAGAGGAGGGACGGGCACAGAGATGGCACAGAGCCAAGCAAGCTCTTAAAGAGACACACAGGCCGGCTGCATTGTGGTTCATCAACGCATGTTCTCAGCTCTCTCAAGTGGGTTTTGTGGTTTTCATATCCCCCAACTCCACAGCCTGCCGGCTGCCTGGGTGTCTGAAAAAGCTGCCTTCACTCAGCAGCGTGCTGCTGGCTAATTTTTTGGAGTCCCTTGTTTTCTGTTTAGCCGTTGACGGGAGTCTCAGCTTTCAGCCTGAATGTCTATTTTCTCCAAGGACTGGGATGTCCTTTACAATCCAGGCATCCCTGCATCCCCTCACCACCCACTTTTCTGTTACAGGGACCACAGTCTGGGCCTCTGTCAGAGCCCTTGGCAAACCAGAGAGGACCTACCTGAGACACTCTCCATGTGTTTTCGATGCAGCACTCCTGCCCCCTGCTGGTGTGAGGAAGCTGAGCCTGGCAAAACCAAATTTCCTGCACAGAGCATCTCTAGCCATACATAACCCTAGCACTGGTCAGGTGCCTTGATCACTGGGGAGGGATTGCTAGCAAAGCTGAAATGTAACATGTTTCAATGCAACTTCATAACAGGATGTTGCATTTCCCCCCTGTGTCCCGTCAATATGGGAAGGCAGAGCTCCTGCAAGAGGTTGCGTCATGCATTTGGGAAATCATTGCAAAGCCTAACCTCGGAGCAATGCCTCCCACCCCGCCCCCATAATAACAAAGCACAGCAGTGCAGATCACTAACTCGGAGGCCACTGCCTCGACTGAGCATGGGCCCCAAATTCACTAACAACTGGAATTACTGATCCTAGGTAACAAAACAGCCTGTGTTCTCCTGGGACCCAATGATCTTTCTGCTGTTACCACTTTAATTGTCTCCGGGGAGGAGTCAGAGGGGGAATGGTGCAGAGAGAGCTGCTGGTGCATGATGCAAGGCACTTCCCCCTCCTGCCATGAGATCAAGGCCATAACACATGCCAGCAGCTGTACATTCTTGCTGTTTTGCTCCTAAGTGCCTTCGGGCTGCAAGCTCTTTCAGCGAGGGCTCCGCTTGGTTTATTAGGGTGTGAGCACACTGCCCGCCTTACAGCGTGGCCGCGGCTGGCGCTGTGACGTGGGCAGTGTAGTCACGCTCTGTCGCCGGGGGAGAGCTTCACTTGCTCGGTTTCCTTACTACTTGTTATAAAATCCCCATATTTGCACACAGTGCTCTGGAAATAATAAAAAGCCAGTTGCCTCTGTATGGTACTCAGAGGCTAGCGGCTTTGTCCTTTACCCTCCAGGTCAGGGGTGGTCGGCCTGTGGCTCCGGAGCCACACGGCTCTTCACAAGTTCACGTGCGGCTCCTGGTACAGGCACTGACTCCGGGGCTGGAGCTACAGGCGCCAACTTTCCAGTGAGCCGGGGGGTGCTCACTGCTCAACCCCTGGCTCTGCCACAGGCCCTGCCCCCACTCCACCCTTTCCCACCCTCTCCCCTGAGCCTGCACTGCCCTCGCTCCTTCCCCCTCGCCAGGAAGCGGCTGACCAGGAGGTGCAGGGAGGGAGGGATGGAGCGGGGAGCACGGCTGCTGGTGGGTGGGAGGCTCTAGGAGCAGGGGGGGTGGGAAGCCGATGAGGGGCTGCTGCCATATTACTGTGGCTCTTTGGCAATGTACATTGGTAAATTCTGGCTCTTTCTCAGGCTCAGGTTGGCCACCCCTGCTCCAGGTAATCATTAACTTGCCCCCCATCCCCTTTCCGCCTAGCCCCAGGAGTTCACACTCCACCCCCATCTGAACTCCCCCACACCTCACCCCCCAACCCCCGCCCAAGCTGCCGGCTGGGAATCACTGCCCCCCTTCCAAACACACCCCCCCAGGGTGTTTCTCCTTCCACAGTCAATATTTGCAGAGGCTGAGCTGAAAAACCCAGGGCTCCTTGCCAACCTCAGGACATCAAAACTCATGAGATTTTTAAAGAAAAAGATTACACGGTATTGCGAATTTTTTGTCCCATCTTTTGATTGTTGAACTCCCCCTGCCCGGCCCCCGTGTGTGTGTGCACAATTAGTGTTGCCCACCCTCCCAAATTTACTGGGACAGGCAATTTTAGCCCTTGTGCAGGAGCTCCTCCCACCCATCTAACCCACCTCCTGCCCAGCAATTAATTTGGTCCCCATCAGTTCACACACCCCACCCCCAGTGTTGCCAGCTTCACCTCTGCTCCGTGGCTGCAGCTGGGAGGGGGCATATCCAGGGGCTCGTCATCTCCCTTTGCCCTAGGCCGGCTGGTAGCAGGGAAGTACCAGAGGAGCTGTCCCCATTGCTCAAAGGAGAGGAAAGGGGGACCCCCCGCAGGTCCCTCCTCTGAAAATGTTTGGGTTGCTGGAGGAGGGGGAAAGAGCTCTTCCTGCAGCGGTTCTGATTGGCTGCTCAGCTCCAGGTTGGGCAATGGGGACAGGCAGCCACTCCAAAGTCTCAAATGCAAAACTGGGCTGGAGAGTCTGACATCTAGGGTGACTGGCTCCAGCCCCAGCCAGAATTCTGCCCCTTGCAAAACCAGTGGCAGCGCCGTACACAGAGACCCCCAGTCCTTCTCCTGCCAGGGTCAATATTTGCAGAGGTTGAGCTGAAAAACCCAGAGTTTGTTATAAACAGTCCCTGATTTCCCCCACCACCACTCCATACTCCAGGGGGCTGCTTCCCTCCCCACCTATCCCCTCTCTGTCCCTGCTCCCTACTCTTCCCCCCAGGCCTCCACTCTCCCCTCTAAAGACCTCTCTCTGAGGCTCTTATTTCTGCAAGACTCCAGGCTACACAGACTCCCCACATATCAAGTAAGCTGCTGCTTGTACTCTCCCTGCAGCACCAGGTGGTCTGTGGTTTGATTTAGAGGAAAATCAGGCCAACTGTATCCCAATACAGACAGAGAGTGGCCAATAAACTCCCTGTGCTCCCTCAGCAGCCGTGTCCCACCCTCAGAGAGGTATTGCACTCTGAGCAGAGATTTGTAGGCTGCCTGAGGCAGCAGAAAGAAGAAATCCCAGGGCAGCCTGCTGGCCCAGCCGTTGGTGCATCCATCATTGTGGCACAGAAATAGTTATGTAGAAGGGCGGATACTCAGCCACTAAATGTCTTTTGTCGGTACTCTTACTCCTTTAACAAGAGGGATACCTCAGATACAGTGACAGGCAGCCCCTGTGAACAGGAGCTATTGCAGGGAATACACAGCTGGAGTCCTGGAGAGTTGAAGCAGGTGTGTTGATATTATAGGGAGAGGGAGGGGGGGCTAATTTAAGGTTGGGGATAGGTGCTGGAGTCAGAGTACTGGTGATTGGAAGGCACCGTGTATTTACACAGCAGTTGCACTGCTGCCTGTGATGTAAGCATCCCATACCCGCTGGCGTGCCAACGGCTCTCAGCCCAAACCCAGGCAGATTTGAGTTCTGGTTTTGATCCATATCTACTAACAACATACAGACCTCGTCCATGGCCTACGGGGAAGGAGGCGAGTTTGGACCATACCTGGAGTTTCTGTTCTCTTAATTTGGGGGTAGGACCCAGTCCCTTCACTCCCATTCTCAAACTCGAGGCAGCCTGGTCATCCTAATGTGACCTCTATTTCAAACCCCCGCTGTACCAGCATTTCCTCCCACATGGCAGTGACCAAGAGGGGCGGGGGAGTGAGGGTCCAGAGCAGCAGGAGGCTGCCGTTCAGCATCGAGCATTGATCCCATCAGTCCTGAAATGCACAAAGAACCCGATACATTTCGAACTGCTGCATTAGCTGCTGGCAGGAGCCCCGTGGGTTCCCCAAAGCTGACAGCGACTCTCACCCAGTCACGTCACCAGCTTCGCTTGGAAAGGGTTTATTCAGATTTTTTAAATATCTGTACGAAAATATGAAGGATGCCGCTCAGGATCCCAGCACTGGGAAGTTCATGGCAGGGGAAAGAGGAGACGGACCGGATGGACAGTTCTGCCTCTGCCAGGTTGCACAAATCACTGGGTTGGATTTAGATGAGGTTATTTTTCTGTCACTGCACAAATACATGATCTGAACTGGCTAACCAGACTGAGTCAGCCTTGGTACACCTATGCTTAGACCTCTGGCTCCTGCAGTGACGTGAGACACGGTGCCCTTGGAGGACATCAGAGGGGAGATGGATACGCTCTCATGGCCCTAAATACTCTCTATTAACAAGGCTTTTGACCAGGTAACTGCCAATGCTGTGATTCCAGAAGTCCCCACTCCCCTCTCCCAGAGACATGGAGCATCCCAGACAGCACAGTCATTTGACGCATCTGGAGAAGATAGAGTATTCCTGCCCCAATGGCCTGGAGCTCCTGGAGAGGTGGCAAACTCCTCAGTAAATGCCATACGTGGGCTCGTGGCTGTCCCTGTACCTATCCAGGTACCTCAGAGGCTGCAGGTGCGGAAACTTCTTCTGACGGGGGTGATAGACAGGGGGCCGCACAAACTCAAACACTGGCTCCTTCATGTCTGCAAAGGGACAATGCTGAACATTAGCCAAGAGACAGCTCAAAACCTAACCCTGCACACCAACACACCAGGCCCCGCCCACTCTCCATCGTTCCGAAGATGCCACGTCTCCCTCGTTGGGCAGAACGGGAGACTAACGATAGATCAAAAACACACGTGTAGTTCTCTCCACCATGTGATCTCCCATTGTTATTTTAAAGTGCCCAGTTGAAATGGGATTCAAAGCCCACCACAGTAAGGCTGTTCCCTTAGACTGCCATGGGCACACTGCAACCTTTGAAAGAGAGGGCGACTGCTTTTAATTCTCAACTGTAAATGTTCCCAGTGTCAAACTAAAGTGCTAGTGATACGTGGCTATCTAGAAACCAGTTAGAGCAACTGTCCCAAAGGGGGACATTCAGAACCGGCCTTAGCATTCACCCCACGCTCAGACATGCCCATGCCTCCAGGAACCCTCATCTGCTCCATCACAGAGAGCCCGCATGGCCCTGGTTGATTTAAGTCAAGTGTGTGACATTTGAGCAAACAGCTTTCATCCCCTTGTCCTCCTTTCCCAACTCCAGGTCCTATCAAATGACTTTGTCTCCTACAGGATACATTTAGTTATGCTTGACTGGGGACCCCCGCCCCATGCAACAGCCACTGCCCTGTACCCCTATAAAGTGAGTTTCTTACTGAGATGGTTGTGAAAGATGTTAGTAACGGCATCATCCCATTGGCACTGGAAAAATGCCAGCCCAGCTGGCGTCATATCGTTCTGGTGCTTCTTGTAGAAGTCAAATGTCTTGAAGGTTCTCATCTTGAGACTGTGGCTGAAAACAAGACAGGAATACAGGGATGGGTCTCTCTTTTTCATGGCTAACAATCCAGCATCACCACAGATTCTGCAGAGATAGAGAAGAAACAGACCCCAGGAGAGAAACCTACATGGCTATTGAAAGTCAAACTCCCTAGGCAGCCTGAGGTGGAAGCATACCAGCCATACATAAATTGGCCTTGTCACTTCAATCTGGCAAGTCATTTTCTTAACATCCTGTTCTACTGGCAAAGTCAATGGGATGCCATGGAGGTGCAAGCGTCTTCCATACTGATCCCCCTACAGGACTGGGGCCTTCATTTAAGAAAAGGTATAACAGGTGGGCGAAATGGGGCAGGCTGTGGTAGCAGTAATACTATCATGTGTCTTCACAGACCAGCTGCGCATACAACCTGCAGAGGATTTGTTTTGTTGGTGGAAACAAATAAGCAAGGGAAACAGCAAAACTGACTATGCAGCCAGCACTGTCCAAAGTGCAAAGGAAACAAGCTGAAACAGAGGGAAATCACCTTTCAATTACGGTCAGTTATTGTTACAAGTAATCTCAGTGAGTAAAATGAAAAAATCCCGCTGCTCTCTGAAAACAGTTTAGAGATCAGCTTTGTGTGCTATGATCACACAGGGCACAAGAACCTGACAGGGATTCAAGATTCAAAGTTACCATGGGGTCGGCCGAACATCTTCAGTGAAATCGATTGGTTGGTCCTGCTTGAAGAGGAGGAAGACAAAGCGGTGGTAGCCAGTTCCCTTGGCAGGGAATGGGGGGAAGTAATGGCAAATCTCTTTCCCCGAATCTATGTTGTTGCCTGGAATGTTAGTCCTGTGAAGTGCAAGAAATTTTTCAGTCATTATCCAAGTGACTGGTTTTCTTTTCTTTTCACCATCTCTGATCAAAACCATAGCACTGAAGTTGTGCGTGGGAAGATCTGTGGCCTGCTCTCCCATTGTGTAGCTGTGGGCTGTTCCCTGTCATAGCAAGCATGCAGCTACTGGAGACAGACCTAGTCAAGGGAAGCAGCAAATCACATCCATAGATCTAAACAGAAAACAGTAACAATTACTGGAACTGCTCTAGCTTTAGCGTTAACAGTGCTCCAGGACAGATGTCTGACCAGCACTACGCAGGCCAGATGATCAGGGAAAAGCCAAGTCGATGTTTCACAGATTTTGTCTTTGTGGCAACAACATTTCAAAGCTCTGTCGGGAAGCTCTTTCACCATTTCTTTGACTATTTTTCCTCTCACAGGGCTTAGGAGGCCGGGGCTGAAGTCCCTGATCCACATGCATTGCACAGATGTATTGGTTTGCAATACTCACACCAGCCAGTGGACGTACTCAGAATCAGCGTCTCGCAGGTGTCCATCTGCGCACACACACAGAGAAAAACATGTCTTAATGACAGTACTATTTGTTCGCCTGCTGCCTTATTGATAGGATCTTCTCCAAAGCCAGAATTCCCTAGGTCCAACAGGAAAAGGGGATGATTTCTCCAGACCTTTCAGCTGCTCTCTACCAACCCTTTATTGTGTCAGAAGAACAACTGGAACAAGTCCCCAGAGGATGGAGGTCAAGGCTGTGAGCCAGCAACCCCTGAGTTCCAACCTCTGTGTCGACACAGACTCACTACGTGACCGTGGGTGAGTCACTTAACGTTGCTGCACCTCGATTCCCTAATCCATAAAACAGGGACAGAGATACTGACTTACCTACTTCACGAGGATGTTGTGGAAATCAGTTAATGTTGGTAAGAACATTTTGGAAATATAAAGCTCTGTGTATGAGACGTGCAGAGGAGGACAGTCTTCCAGTTACGCACAAGATTGGGAGTCAGGAAACCAGCTTTCTTTTCCTGGCTTCCCTTTCAGTGTGTCAGACACTGGGCAAATCATTTCACCATTCTCTATTTCTCTGCCTGAAAAATGGGCACAGTATTGCCATCCTCACAGAGATTTTGCAAGGCTGAACTCTTCAGCGTATGTAAAGAATATTGTGACACTATTTAGCATTCACATGTCATTTTGCAAAATGACTAATCCCCCCGATTAAAGGTGGGCCAGAGGAGCAGAGTATTGCTATTCCTTCATACAGCTCCACCACCTTCTGCCAAGCAGATCTTTCCATTCTATGCACAGTTTCTGGAGTGATTTTGCAGGTGTGGCTGAACAATCCCTACGGAATGACCATCCAGCTGCATCGCTCAGGTTAGGCAGCCCAAAGTAATAAGATTTTCAAAACAAAAAGAGGGTAGAAACATCCAGTTTAAGGCAGTTCTTGAAAGTCTTGATACACACCCAGATTAGTGAGCAGCAGAGTCCACAGGGAGCCTTCATCTACCTCATATATCACTTCTGGGGGACTGGAAGCCTAAATAAGCAACGTAACGAGACAGTCACGAACGTAAGAATCTCCAGTAAAAGCTCCAAAGGATTGTTTGCATTAAAATTAGTTTCTTTTTGAAAACCAGAGAATCTGAATTAGTCACTCGGACATAACCTGTACAATAAAAACAGCCCCGACAGAACAAATCAAATCTGGCTTTGCCACAGAGCGAACCAATTTCCATCAGGAAAGGCAGGGGAGTTTTATTAAAAGCAAGTTTGCCATTTCATTTAAAAATGAATCCATTGTAATGCTCTTTCCTTATCTTAACTAGAAGTATCTCTAAAGCATATGATTTTCCATTGTAAAAGAACATTCCTCTTACAGTAAATGTCTGTGCTGTCAGGCTGGTTAAACCTTGTGTGGGCACACTTCCTAGTGATCAATTATAAGATACCTCGGTGGGCGTCACAAAGTTCCCATGATATACTGGCATGACATGCTCATCATCTAGGTTGTATTCTACCCGCAGAACCACTCTGGGGACGAATATGGCTTTGTCAAACATATCGCGGTATATCCCGTAGTGCTCAGCGACACGCTGCTTATGCAACAGGCCATTGGTTTTCTCCCACTCTGCCTTGACTTCGTCAAGTGGAATCACCACTGCAATTGCAAATAAGGAGTAGTGAGATACGTGGAAGGGTTGTCAAAGCCACCACAGATACAGAAGAAGAGGAAACCAAGACTGCAGGGTACATACATGTCCTGAGGCGGGATGCTCTTTCCATTTCCACACTCTGGCGGTTCTGTTTCAATATCTCTTTTCTCTCCTTCAGTTGCTTTGCCCGTGGTGGTCTGTAGTAAGGCAGGCCAATGTCTATCTTTGCCTCTTCATCTAAGGTCAAAATCATGTAAGTGAGAAACCTAAAATAAGCCCCATTCTGTTCTTTCTGTCCAGCAGTCATGGGCAACTGTGACAGACAAACCAAAAATGAATGAGGGATACAAACAATCAGATGAATTACAGACATAAGCCCTGATCCTGCAATGAGCTCTGTGCAGACAGAGCCCTGTGCCTGCATGGAACTCATAACAAGACTGGGATAGTATTTGGTCCACGCCATATAATCTAGCTGCCCGGCAAGTGAGAGACTCTGATACCATTGAAACATTTAGTGTTGTCAGTGCTACTACTAAAGCACAATCCTGTTACAGGTGCCCTCCTTCAAGTGGGACATGGAACAGGGTCCCTTCTGCCAGTATCTCGTAGAAGATAAAAATCCCAAGGCACTTTCCCAGAAAGCACGTAGGGAATAACTCAAGTGGAACGTTAGCCACGACTTCTCAGTACAACTGATTCTGATGCTCTAGTCAATCGGGGAGCCAGTGCATGCGTGTTGGCTATTCTGTCTATGCAACCATTACAACCCCAGTATCTAACAATGCTTTGTAAAAGATTTGGAGACATCTAACGATAAAAAGTACTTCACACTCTCGCTGAAGCTCATTTAAGACTGAGTTTTGCTTGAGTAAGTATCAAGCCCGCTAAACAGGTCTAAAGATACACCCATGGGTATTTCCACTCCCTGCTTTACAATCACCTAAGCTGTATTGTGGGTCTAATTTAGACTAAATTTTGGGACTGTATCTTCCTTATGTTTATACAATGTCAAGCACACTGACAGCACTCAAACAATATCTGGCTTATAATATTACCTCCTTACAAAGGACAGCTGGATGTGTCTTTCACCTCACTATGGCATTATATAAAACCAGGTCCCTCAATCTTTGTCTATTAGGGTTATTGTTAGATAAATGAGAATAATAAGTCAGATGCTCTTTTGAGATGACTTTACTCTATAGCATTTGGGAAAGGATGGGTTGGAGAGGTTATGAGCTGTTATGCCTTTTACAAGAAGGGAATTTTGAGTTTACAATGCTTGTAGGTGGTTATTTACTTTTAGGTGTGAAACACAGCTCATTATCTGGCTTGGTTAACTGAAAACTAAGTGGTGGAAAGGCACTCAGGCCCAAGGGCATTTCAGCTCCTGTCTTTGAGGATCTGGGCCTGTGAGCACAGGGTGGGTGCTCACTACCTGTTTTATGAATTAAAATAAATATAATACATCATTAGACACTAAAAACCTGCAAACTTCAAAAGGAAAGCTTGGAGACCTTATCGTTTATTTTCCTTTGTATTACAGGAGCCACAAGAAATAGCTTCCTTACTCTCCTCCCTCATCTTTGAGTCAAACGAAGACAAAGATTTAGTTGCATCTGGCAATCCCTTTCCTTTAAGAGGAAAATTCTAGTCAGTTTCCTTGAAGGGAGCATAGCCTTTGCAAATTTCTACAGCAGCAAGGGGTCTACTATCTACACAAGTATTTGATCAATCCCTTGTGGAGCACATTTTGGTGCTACATGCATAACTACTGGCCTACAAACAGCTCCCTCTTCCCTCCAGCAACAGAATTGGAAAGTAACTCGTCTCCTTCCCCTTGGGTACCTTGCTCTGGTGTGATATGCTTCCTGTATGTTTGCCACCAGTGAGTCTTCTTACTCTCCTTTTCAGCTATTTTGAAATAGCGAGTGAAGCTGCGGTATTTCTCCAATGTCTCCAAGTTGCTGACATCTATGTCTTCATTAGGCATTGGCCCTAGAGGGGCTGCCCGCTTGCAGAGAGCAGCTGAAAACACAGGAGGTTTTCATTTTCCAAAGACACTGACAATCACATGCTAGACAGACAAGATCAGAGCAGGCTTAGACTGGACGAACAATACAAGGATGGTTTTGTGACTACAGCATAGGCCTGGAAGTTAGGAGACCTGGGTTCTATTCCCAGCTGTACCCCCAGCCTGCTGTAGCCTCGGGGCAGAAGCTTAATTTCTGTTCTCTCAGCTTCTCTATCCGTAAGATGATGATATACAGCAGTGCATGTGAGGCTCAATCCATTGACCTTTGTACAGTACTTTAACATCCTTAAGGGAAAAGTGCGAAAAAAAACAAACTTTGATATCAAGGACAAGTTTCTACCATTTCCAACACACTCTACTGAGGTTTATACACTCTGCTCATTACCATGGTACCTGGGCAGTTTAATTTTGGGGGAAGGGTAGGTTTTCCTCCTTGGTGTGTTTTTAAATTACCCCTCTTCCCCCACATACACTTTTAAAAAATTGTTTTCAAGGCAGCGAAATATGTGAACACTCCGATGGGTTCCAGGACCAAGTTCTACCGTCCCGGGCCAGCTGCTGAGACAGTGCCATTCCTCGTGCTTACAAGTGGACCTTTCCATTACATAACTATTGAGGATAGTCATGGCCACACAGAAATGGATTGTTTCTCCAGTAACCTGAGCCAGTTCTGTGGAGGGCTTTGAATTTATATTAAGACCAAAATACGTTGCTTATTCTCAGCCCCTAGTAATTTTGGGGGTGATCCAGCACACCATGGGATCAGTGCAGTAAGTTTGATATTACCCCCCAAATTCAGAGCAGGTGGGAACCCTACTTGTAGCTGCACAGGCCAGTGTTCTTTATGCATGTTTTACAAATGGGTAAGGAAGGAAGCGAGCCCCCAATGGCCAGCACAGCAACAGGGTGACCATGTGCTGAGATGCTACATCAATTCCCCATCCCACTGCACTCCTGCTATGTCACTCGCAGTCACTACAGCAGGCAGAGAGATGTCACCACCACACTGAACTAGCACTCTGATGCCACCATGGCCCTACAGGGGGTTACAGGCCCCGGAACATCCAGCAAGCTGCATGTCTGTCATTACTAGGGACTGGGGCAGCTCAGGACAGGCAACCGCCCCACACAGCAAGTGGGAGCTGGCAAGGGAACCCAGATGTGCAAAGGGCTGTCCCCGCTCTGAAACCCTGGGACAGATGGCCGCCCTGTACAGCGAGTGACAGCTAGGAAGGGAACCCAGGCGTCCGAGCCGCTGCCCCTCTCTGAAACCCTGGGACACAAGCCTCCCGCACACAGCGAGGGAGAAGGGAACCCAGGTGTCCGAGAGCCCACCCACCCCGGAATCCCAGGACAGGCGGCTGCCCCCATATGTATCTCGGGAACTCAGGCATCCGAGAGCTCAGCCCCCCACCCCGGGCGCACCAGGCCCCGTGCTCCCGCTCCGCCCGGCGAGTCAGCCCCAGGGGCCCGAGCGCCGAGTGGCTCCGGGGATAAGAGCGGTCACTCACCAGCGGTGCTGAACGCCCGCCCGGTCCGTATTCCGTACAGCGCCGCGCTCAGTAAGGGCGCCGCCATTTTGCCAGCGCTGCGACGCCGATGACTGGAAGCCCCCGCCGGGGTACAGCATGCCCCGCATTGCATGTGCGAGAGACGGGCCTGGAAGGGCTGTCCAAGCTAGTGCCTGACTAAAAATGTTACAAAATATACCTAAAAGGCAGGTACAGCCTCATCATGGGGTGAAGGACTAGACACTCCAACCCCAGGCAGAGCGCTGCCATGTATTTATTTCACCAAGGCAAGTATGATTGCCAGCTACAAAATGGGGTCCTGATTAACAGCTGTAGGCTGGCGTGTCACTCGCAGGAGGAGTTTGGCTGGTCGGTTGCTGCAGCGAAGGGCAGGGGGCTTGCTGGTGGAGACCACGCCAGGAGCCTGGGAGGAGCGTTGAGGCATTCTCATTGCTATATAAAGGGAACTGCTGGGCAACCTTACCTACAAGCAGGGCTACTAGCTGTTGCTTGGTAAAGATGATGGTGCCTTTTCCAGCATTGCTAGCTCTTGTGATTGTATCACCGATCCCACAATTGTTGATATATTTCGTAAAGCTCGAACTGCTGGAGTCAGGTGATCATGTGAGAATCTATCTTTTTTTTTTTTTTAAAGTTTCTAGTCCTTGTGATTTTTTTTTCAGAGAAAAACTTGAAAATGGAAGTGAGTGCAACCAAAAGATTCAGAAACCAGATGACAAATTAATAGAACTCCCACATTATTAGTTTTTTTTTAAATCCCATGAAATGTTGGGGGCCTGATATGATTTTTGAATGCTTGAGGTTGGCAATACTGCCTTCATCCCAAAGCAGTACACGGATCACATCCCCTCTAGGTTTCAGAGTAGCAGCCGCGTTAGTCTGTATTCGCAAAAAGAAAAGGAGTACTTGTGGCACCTTAGAGACTAACAAATTTATTTGAGCATAAGCTTTCATGAGCTACAGCTCACTTCATCGGTTCACTCCCAGATGCTGTCTGCTGGCAGAGACAGGATACGGGACTGACTACATGGATCATGGGTCTGGTCCAGTCTGGCAGTTTTTATGTCCCAATTGTGGACAGTACATGTTACTTGACTCCTCAGTTCACAGAGCTGAGAGGCAGTAATCCTCCACTTTGGGGTTCTGATGTGACTGCATCTGCAATACTGTGTGCATTTCAGGGCCCCTCATTAGCATAAAAACCCCAGCACAAAGCAGGATTCCCTAAAGCTCTAGTGTGAGCACATGTGCAATGTGGCATTTAGTTTTTCCTGTCTCACTACCATATATACCACTCTGTCCTGCAGTAGCAGAGGGGATGGACTGGATGACCTAAAGGTCTTCTCCATCTCTCCTGTTACTGTATCATTCAGCGCCGTCCTAGAACAGAACAGCCTTGTATTGTCCTAGTAGAAGGAATTTATGCTCTGCAGCCTATTCTCCTCTATATAGGTTCTCACCTTAATGTGCCTTCTGCTGAGCACTGTGACTAACATCTGTTACACAGTTTGTTCTCTCTCGGCGGAGAACTGTGTATGCAATGGTGGGCTTTATTTTGTGGAGGATTTTTTTTTAAATGTACACGCTGCTCTGGGTTTGTTTGAGAAGACAGGTGTCTTACACTTGGAGTGGAGGTGGTGAGGTGAGTGGTCGTCCTTAGTTCCTGGGCCAGTTCATTTCACAGGCTGGGACTGGCCCCCAAGAACGCTGAGTTTCCGACACAGGAAAGCTGGAACCTGCCATTGCCAGAGGAGTGCCATTGATAACTATGGTCTTCATCCTGGAGCTTTCCAATCTTTCGGATACCCTGGGCCCAGGTCATTGAGTGTCTCAAAGACAAACATGATTGTAATTACCTGACAAATTGTCTTAATTAGAAATAAAGAGAGCTAGGAAGGGATGTAATTAAATGAAGAGTTGGTCAATTGAGATGAAGGGAGCTGCGTGAGAAACTACTCAGAGCAAAACCATCTCCCTTGTGGCCCATTACAGAAATAAATAAGGGGGATACAGTTAGGTCCTCTCCATGCATCAAAGTTTAACTGCTTTGTGGTTATATTTGTAGTTCTACTGTGCACTAAGGCTCCTGAAATGGGACCCCTGCAGACAGACCCCTGCGCCTGCAGAGAGCCCCTTTGTTTATAGTGGAGCTCTGTGTTGCGGTCCACACCCATGGATCGGGGCCAGAATTAGTAAAACTGCATCAAATGCTGGCAAGCTTCCACTCACACAAGAGCATCAATCTCTGCAAGGTGGCAAGGGGAATTGTCACAGCCAGGCTCCTGTACTGGGCAGAAGCTTATGTGTGAATCAGACAGAGTTGAAGAATACTTTGAAAGAAGGGGCATGGGCTAGCTGTCCTTTCCAATTCTTCCCAAGCCACCAGAGGTCAGTGCAACAGCAGGAATGGAACCCAAACTTTGGTAGCTGAGAAACTGGAATCACAGAGAAGGAAAGACTTAATAATAATATCTTAATAATAATAATTTCAACTAGCACTTTTCATCAGTAAATCTCAAAGCTCTTCGCAAAGGAGGTCAGGCTCAGTATAGTAACAGCACGAAGTATAGATTGCAGACAGAACATTTCAAAGGACTGAGCGAGAGGCCACGCTCCAGCACTATAGTCAGAAACCAATGTTATAGCCGTTCCCCACTCCAGCCTAATTATCTGTTCCAACCTTCTAATAAAAGAAGTACAGTTGTTTCACTGGACAGGGGAAATTGGGTGAAACCAGCCACCTTCCCTTTGAATTTATGAAAGTGGATTGTTTGTAAAGCGATGGGCAAATCTAGGGGGCCCATCAGCAAGTGGTTCCTAACAGCAAGGGGGTGGATTAGTTTCCCCTGGGAAGAGGTGGGATCCCCAGCACTTTGACATGAACACTGAACCTGGGGAGGCTGCACTGGATGTGGCAAGAGAAAGCAAGGCCAGTCCAGACAGCAGGATTGGAAAGATGAATCCAGCATGCTTTTTCATGGTCAACACAGACCTTCCTAAGGCTTGAATGTCAAGGTACAGTGTAGTTCTTCATACAGAGCTACACACTGAAACAGCTGAGATGCTTGTGTCTTCTTTGCACCCATTTCCTTCTTGTTTTACAGGCTGAGCAGCTGGGCTGGCGTATGATCACATTAGCCTATATAACCACTTCGGATGGCTATTGTGTCTCTTGGCAGCAACAGGAAGAGGGAATTCAGGCCAACCTGCTGTTTGCTTTGAGGAGGTGCCATTGATTCGCAATATAATAGCCCATAGGGCGGTACTGGGGGGGATCAGCTCAGCTCCTTCCGTGGAAGGGCTAGAGCAGGGGATTAGGGTTTTCCCACAGCCAGCTCAGCTATGTGTAAAGAGCAGAAACATAATGAGAAGCCCCCCATCTAAGCTCAAGTAACACTGAGTGGATAAGGCCTCACCTACAATCCTGTAGGTTGTGGGTTTGAGTCTCACTTGATCTCCCTCTGCAAGACCACCTCCAGTTCACCCACTTGCAAAACGGGTACTCGACTCATCGAGTTAGGGCAGTCGAAGGAGGGAGGGCATGATGCTGACCACATCACTTCCTTGGGCAGCGGTGGCTTTGAAACTCATGTGCCTTAACTGCATCAGCCCAGTGTGCCATTGGCTCAGGGGGTCTTTGACCCGACTGGGACACACTTGCATGTAAAGGGAGCCAAGTCACATTGTGAATCAGTGGCAGAGCTGGGACTAGAACCCAGGAGTGTTGCCTCCCTCACTGTCCAGTACTGAAACCCCTAGGCAACACATTCTCCTTCAGCTGTGAGCGTGCAGTAGCGGGCAAGATGCAGCACCCAAACACGGTGGGGGGGAGGGATGCGAAAAGTAGCATCTGGATTAATTTGAATGTGTTGGTGCACAGGGGTTTACATGAGCCCGTTGGGTTCTTTTCTCAGCTCCACCACTGACTCCACCTCTCCCTGTCTTCAGCGGCATTGCACAGATGTCACTGAGAGCAGCACCTGCCATCCTCTCTGGCTCATCTCTGCAACAAAGGCCACAAATAGCTCAATTACAGGAGGAGTCACAGAAACAATTTAGACCCTGAATCAAACCAGCCTTGTCTCCAAAAAGGTCAATCATCCCCCCCCCCCGCCCCCCAAATAGTCTCCTCCTTTGTCTCCAACAGAACAATGCCAGTGCCACTGCTGTACTCGAAGACTGTGGGATCGATAACACACAGGCACAGAAGCTGATCGTGGCGCTGTCCAAGCCCCATTAGTCCCCTGCTGCACCTTAATTCACTCCGACAGAAGCACAGGGCTAGATTCTGAGCTGACACCAATCTAGAGTTACTCCGCTGAAGTCAATTTGAGTTGCTCCAGATTTACACGCGCGTAACGAGATAAGAACCCAATCTGTGGTATTTGAATCTGTCCGTCCCCATTATCTTCAGCTTCTCTTTGCTTCCAATCACTCAGCACGTAAATGGCACCCCAAATAAGCAGCATTTCTCTCCTTGATGGGTTGGCAAATGGATGATAATGGAGCATGACAAGGGCAGTTAAATGCACAGCCCCCTGTAAATTACTCCATAGGGCAGCCAAGAAAAGGAAAGAGTCCTGTTCTTTCGCTAGCTTCTGTTCAGTGGCTAGGGCTTTTGTTCTTCTTACAAGGCATTTGGATTTTACTGTATTATTTAAAATATAAAAGCAAAAGCTGGGGGTGGTGAGGAGCAGATGCAAAGAGACCAGTTTCTCCCTTTGGGTACATGCTGCATTTGAGAGTTATGAAAATTGAAGCTTGTCTTCAGACTAGCAGAAAACATTTGGCACGGCTAGCACTCTTCCCCTTCGTTAGCAGCTAAGAGGCTCTTGTGTTCTTTATCCAAGGTCATCGTGTTCTTACAGCAGAGTGGGAGAACGGCTCTGGTATTAATGTGAGAGCAGCACCATGGCTCTCTGACTAAATCACTCACGACGGCAACAAAGAGACACCTCCCATGCTGCATCAGCAGCCAGGAAGCCAGGCTAATCGGAACATGCGTGGCCGAGAGAGAATCCACAACATTCAGCAGACACGAGGGTCCTCGGCTGGATTTGAAGCAGTGACCCAGCACTGGAAGGCTCTATGCGCCTTTACCAACCCCAATAACGTAATTCCCCTTCCCAGTCAAACTAGCTTCTTCTCCAAAGGTACGGAACCTGCCAGCAGCCCACAGCATCTCTGCTAGCCTGCTCAGGCCTAAAGCCTGGCCCGAACCCATCTAGACCACAGCCACCCAAACCTGACCCAATCCTGAGTCATTCAAACCCAACCCTTCCCTTGAACCTTCATCAGCACTGCTGCTGCCTCGCCCGTGGGGCTCAGCCTGGTGGGGCTTCCTACTCCCCACACCAGGGGCCAGTGATCTGTCTCCAACTGCCTCCTGTCGGGGCAGGGAACGCAGCAGCCGTTGTATGTGCCACGCCTGCGGCCTACCGCTGCCTCGCTGTGCTGTGGAGTGAGAGGTGCTGGGACTCATCAACAAACTCCCCAGCAGGCAGAGCACTGCCTGCCTGCACTGACCCCATGGGTGGGAGGAGGGGATCAGAGACGACCTGACCCAAGCCCAAGAGTATCGGGTTGTATTTCAGACTCAACCCAAACCTGACTGTGACCCAGGGACCTCTTGATGCCAACTAGCAGAGCGCGTAAGGGATCCCCTGGGCCAGGTACGTGCATAACTGTTTGCCAAAGGGTGGCATGCAAGGTCTCCACCGAGAGCCAGTGGCCCATCGGGCACCATAATTATTACAAAGTGCGTGTACGGAGGATAGTTAAGAGAGATTTGTACTGAAAACAATATTCTTAAGTTAAAACTGGCCACCAGAAGGTGAGAAACAGATTTTGGACAGGCAGAGGGGAGGAAATGTTTGCGTCTCTGGCTGGTCATGATGTATTGCATTTCTAACGCTGTAAGTCTATTTGCTTGACTAAGCCGGACGCTACTGAAGAGATTGTAAAGTCGACAAGAAAGGAGCACACAGGAAAAATAGCAGGGGAGATCCTGTTTACAGGTAAAGCCAAGAGATTGGAGGTGGTGTAACTTATGGTGCAGAAAGACACCCTTCATGGAGGAGACAAGCTGAACGTGTGACTTGTTTGAGGCAAAAGGGCTCACAGCCTCGCTGGCTGAGAAACATTGGTGAGCAATACTATAAGACATGCATGTAACTAGCCATGGCAGTCTAGGCTCTAGTATGCGGTTATGATTTTATTTTACATTAGGGCTGTCAATCGATTAAAACAATTAATCGTGATTAATCGCTCTGTTAAACAATAACAGAATACCATATATTTAAATATTTTTGGATGTCGTCTACATTTTCAAATATATTGATTTCAATTACAGCACGTTCACAGTAGACGCTGCACTACAGTACCTGTATGAGGTGAACTGAAAATAGTCTATCATTTTTACAGTGCAAATATTTGTAATAAAAATAATATAAAAAGTGAGCAGTGTACACTTTGTATTCTGTGTTATAAACTGAAATCAGATAATTGAAAATGTAGAAAAACATCCAAAATATTTAATACATTTCAGTTGGTATTCTGTTCTTTAACAGTGCGATTAAAACTGCGATTAATTTTTTTACTCACGATTAGTTTTTTTTGAGTTAATTGCATCAGTTAACTGCGATTAATCTACAGCCCTATTTTACATATAACCATTTGCTTCCAAAACTTCTACTTGTTACTACATGACCATATTTCGCTAAATAAACTGTTCCTTGTTTTCACTACAAAAATATCTCAGTGCTGTGTTAAACGGAGCAGCGATCTGAAGGGACATGGGTAAGCCGGGCAGTACTCTTCTGTGGAAGCAGCATGCCTGTGAATTCTGCAAGTCCCCAGGGGAACAGGGGCTGGGTATGCAAGGGTTGGAATGTGCCCAGCACTAGCCTGTAGAGAGAGCGGGGCCTGCATAGGCCTGGAGAGAAATGCTTTTGTTGCCCATGGCCAGGGTTGGGGAGCTGATCCTATGGCACAGATCAGGCTCTCTCATGCTAAGGGCAGGGGTAGCGAGGTGCCTCACACCCCTGGGTACCATCAGGCAGTGTCACACTGGCACTTGAAGTCAGGTGTTGTAGGGTTAGGGTCAGGTTAGGTTGCAAGGCTCTAACCCAGCCCATGATTGCTATGAAAGGGCAGAGGGAAGATAGCAAAGCATCAAAAACACCGAGATGCAGTGGAAGTGAAGTGAACTATTCCTAAATCACGAGAACTTTGTTCCTTCTTGTCTCCTTCCCTCTTCCCTTATC
The DNA here is from genome assembly GCF_015237465.2 of Chelonia mydas. NCBI lineage: Eukaryota > Metazoa > Chordata > Testudines > Cheloniidae > Chelonia > Chelonia mydas. The sequence goes on from NC_051254.2 coordinate 15,712,087, forward strand.
ACTCAACATCCAGCCTTAGACACGGCCATGGTACAGCAGATAGGGTTGCCAGTGAAAATGAGTGAGGGTATGGGAGAGCGAGCAATGGATGGAGAGGGGCTGGAGTGAGTGGGGGCGGGGCCTTGAGGAAGGGGCGGGGCAATGGTGTTCAGTTTTGTGCAATTAGAAAGTTGGCAACCCTAGCAGTGGATGAGCCACCCACTGGCTGGTTCATGGCTAATGTGAAATGAGCGTGGTGGGTCTTAGGCCATTTCCCAGCGCACAAGTGTGCACATCACCATAACCCACTACCACACTTGAGGCTCTCAACAAAGGTGCCAAGAGATAGGATAAATTATAAATGGTCCACGGAGACTGAACTACCTTCTCAGGCTGAGGAGGTGCTTCCTGCTGGTCATGATTGAGTGCAATGCAGGGCAATGCATGGAAAGTTTGCACTGGTTCAGCCCATGCTGTACCTGTCCTGGTGGTGTGTGTGAAGATCTCTAGGTGCTCTCACATGGGCCAGTGACTCCATGGAGACCCCTAAGGACTTCGCTATTGCCAGGCTGTTGTACGCGGAAGGTGCTTCGACACTACGGCAATAGGCAACAGCATAAAACCAAGAGAGAGAGAGAGATAATGAAAAGACAGTTCAGGCTCTGAAGGGCTCACAGCTGAAGTAATGGAAGGCTTTAGGCTGTAGGGCTCTCAGTCGGACGTAGTTAAAAATTCACACGCAAAGGGGTTTTTTGGTTTTGTTTTGTTTTTTAAACTAGCTGCTGCCTGGCTGAATGTATCTGACCATTTGTTTTTCCATCCATTCATTTTTGGATTTTTTTACATTACAAAATCCCCTGTCGTCTTTGTAGAAAAAGCCAGCTCACCCAGTGCTGCACCTGGGGCTGAACTCCTCATGCTGTCTGGGATGACATGTTGTAGGAAGCTTTTTTCAGGGTCTCTAGAAAGAACTGCTCATCTTCCAAGAAATCCCGGTCCTGCAGAGAGAGATGGGAAGGGCCATCACTGGTTGTGGCTGGAACTCCCTGAAGGTAGAGTACAGATGCCCACATGCCTGATAGATCATCACTGTCTTGGGAACTGACATATAAGGGAAGTATCAAAAGCAGTCAAAGCCTAGGCTTTGAGAGGGGAGTGCACCAGCAAGCACAGGTACTTACTTTATAGTAACTGTGGTTCTCCAAAATGTCTGGTCTGTGTGGATCCCAGTTAAGGCATGCATGAGGCACATGTGCACCTTGAATGGGATCCACACAGACAACGTGAATAACCTTTCTTTCCTTGATAGGAACATGACGATTCTAAGGGATCAAAGCAGAATCCCAATTATGCAGGGATGGTGGGGGAAGAGCAGGCGAGTGACTGGAGAATCTGGAGAGAATGGGAACCTCAAAGCACCAAAAGAACAGGGATTAACCACCTTGATATAGCATCTTCCATCTGAGGATCTCAGAAAACTGGGTCTGGAGCAGTAAATTCACCCCACTCCAGTGGTGAATAAGGCTGATAACTTGCAGCCCAAATGGGGCAAGCCAACTGGTAGCTTTGACGATCTGATTGTCCAAGAATTTATGACAGTTATTACGTCTGTTGTTCATCCACTTCTGCTTTAAGTGTATCAGGGAGACACCAGGGTGTCTGGTCTCTAAAATGACCCTTTTGCAGCACAGCACAGAACAAACAGCTTCACTGCCCAGCAACAACCTTCAGAGAAAAATCCATCCATCGGCAGGTGGCACTGAGCCCTCACTTTCTCTCTTCCTGGGAGAGTCTGAATGGTTTCAAAGCCAAAACCTTTCCAGCACAGCTCAGGAGCAGACCTGATGTTGGGTCCCTTTTACCTCTGACCAAATGCTATGGAAGCTCATCTTACCCGCTCAGCTGTGTGCTTCAGCAGCACTAGTCTGGCATACAACTCAGCGGGTCCCACTCCTGCTGTGCCCTGGGTGCCCCCTGTACTGCCAGAGTTGTGCCAAGGTAACGTGATAACAGGAGGGGGGAAATCTGCCAAGGAAGCACAATAGTGAAGAATACACACACGGTTAGAGCAACGTGGGACATACGTGTCTTCTATACAGAGAGACTCAGAGGGAGGGAGGGAAGTTGGACCCACTAAGCTTTCCTAGTATTACTGCTGTTCCTGTGTTTTCATGTCCTGGTGGAGCATGGCAGTCCCTCTTCCCAGCCTGGGACCTGAGGAAATTGTGGGGATTGATTATAATGATTATGTGGCACTTCTATAGCCTCTTTCATGCAAGAATCCTAGAGCAATTTACAAACATTTAATTAACCCTCTGGAGTAGGTAACTCATGGGTCCCATTTTACAGAAGGGGAAATTAAGGGAAGTTAACCAATTTTCCCTGTCCAATGCAGCAAGTCAGTGGCGGAGGCAGGAATGGAACCCAGGAGTCCTGACTCCAATCCCTTGCTCTGACCACAAGCCCAGCTCCCTCTTGTGAAGAGGTGACTTCAGAACTCGACTCAGGTCTTTATCCTTTGAAAGCCAGAGAGCTGAACCACAGAGATGCCCACCCCGCCTATGAGACAAAGATGCAGCAGGTGCTGTCCCTTTGGCCTGGTCCACACTTACAAATTAGATCAACCCAGGGTTGTCGCTCAGGGCTGCGAAAAATGTCGTGCCCCAAGCGCTGTAGCTAGGTTGACCTGACCCCTGGTGTAGACCCGGCTAGGCTGACAGAAGAATTTTTCTGTTGACTTTGCGACTCACTTTTGGAGAGAGGGATTAACTACGCTGACGGAAAACCTCCTTCTGTTGATATAGGAAGTGTCTGCACTACAGTGTCATAGCTGCAGTGCCATAGTGTAGACATGCCTTTCCTCTCATTTCCTTGCTCACAGGAACACGGGACTGGAGAGGGCCTCTTGGGTCACTGAGTCCAGTCGCCTGCTATCACAGACATCGCTGGCACATCGTCCTGGTCATACATTTATCAAACTCCACCTAAAAACTAGTTTGGTTTCTTGCCTCCACTCCTCCTACTGGAGACTGTTCCCCAACCTCTCTCCTCTGATGGTTAGAAACCTGCTTCTAAATTTCCAGCCTAACTGTCATCATGGCCAGTTTATTCCAATTTATTCTAGAGCCAACATTGTCCTTTAGGTTAAATAGCTCTTCTTCCTTCCTGGGCTTCCCCGCTGCTGTATTTATAGAGAGCAATTACTGAGAACAACCACTCAAGAGCTTTTCTGCTGGCAGGTGTGAAGGAGCAGCTTACAGTGCATGGTGGAGAGGCTCATGGTTTGAGCACCTGGGTGTGTCACCCGGGGCTTGGTCAGGAACTGCACCGGGTTGTTCGGAAGCTCTTCTCGCAGCTGTTCAAGCTGTCTCCTTTGATGAGCCAGGTTCTGGTGCTCCTACCCCGCCCGAGGAGAGAGAGAGGAAGGGAGAAAGGCTGGTTTAATACGGTCCGGCATGTTGCGGCACATAGAAAAAAGAGAGGGGAAGCGCGAGGATCTAATTGCCTGCTGCAGGTGCTGCTCCTGCTGCCTCAGCCGCTCCAGCCGCTGCTGCACGGTACGCAGCCTCGTCTGATGTTCTGACTCCACCTTCTTCGCCTCCAGCAGGGCTCTCTCCCCCTCCTCGTACTTCTGCGAGGACAGCTGGGGGACACAGCAACACAGAGCGTGGTTGGGGGCCGGGGAAGCAAGGGCGTGACGGCGCCCAGCGGGGAGGAGAAAGAGAGTGGAAACGCCTCTGGAAACCCCGGGTCATTTTGTGTGAGACCATGACGTCCTGGACACACTCATCCTCTGCTTACCCACCATGCTAGTAAGGCAGGTGCAGCGGCAGGATAAGCTTCCCCTAGGCCACGCCACTCATGGGTCTCAACCAGGACCTGGGGGATCTCTCAAGGACTGAGTGGGTTGCTCCATCTCCATGGCTCCTCTGTCAAGGCTTGTTCCACTGGGAACTCAAGTGAGACCAAGTTCATTTCACACAGGCCACCCAACAGCCACCAGATAGGAATGGCTCTTGGTTGCCAGGGATCTGGCCTGGATTTGAATCTGTGTCAGAGGTGGAGGGCTCTGTATCCCATCTCTTACCTCCTGAGCCATCCGGGTACTCTCCGCCGCCTCCCTCACTATGTATCAGACACACAGATCCTTGTATTGTGAAGCAAGTCTCTGTTGTTTTAAAGTGCTAAACAACTAATGAACATTCATGTCAAGAACCATCGCTCCTGGCTGCTGACTTCTATAGCTCTTCAGCCAGAGAGCCCCACGGGTTTTATCAAAGGAGGGAGCTATCACTCTCCCCCTATCACAGATGGAGAACCAAGGCACAGAGAGATAGTTGAGGGGCCCAAGGGCACCCGCAGGATGTCAGTGGAAGAGTGGGGAACTGAGGCCCCATTCTCAAGTCCCTACACCACCGCTGCCTCCACTTCCTGTGTGGCCTTTCCTGGATTCTAATGGGGAAGGACTGTGGGTGCACTGACTGCAAGGGGTGAAGAGAGGAGGAGTCGTGGTCCTTCCTACCTTGCTCATGCTGTCAATCTCCTCTGCCCTCTGTCTGACGTGCAAAGCGGCTGCATTCACCCTTTCCTTCTCGAGTCTCAGCTCCTGCCTCTCTTGCTCCACAGATTCCCTTTCTCTAGCCAGCTGCTCCTCCTTAGCCCGCAGCTCACTGGCCTTGATTTTCAGATCTGCTTGTTCCTAGGAAGAGAGCATCTGTGGTGGCTCTATATTGGCTCCTCTCCCAAGCACTCAACCCAAGTGCTCCAAGAGATCCATGATAGAAGATCGCCCCCCTCCCCCCCGCCCCCCAAACTCCTTGCCCACTGGAGGATTGTTCCCTGCTGTACACTTACTAGAGCGCTGGCTTTGTTGTGCAGGGGAAGGTCCCCAAGCATTAGCGTGCAGGCTCTTTCCTTCACCCTGCCCAGACAGAGCAGCTGGCTCAGGAATCTGGGCCAGTCAGAGGAAGGGTTGGAAGGTTTCACTTCACCTACATGATTCAGGGCTCCATTTCCCCCCACAGAAGACGCCTTCCCATGGCAGGAACACATGCTACAGGCAAAGTGCTGCATTCACCCTGCTGAGACGGCTGTGCTGCTCAACAACCCACAGCTAGTGGGGTGGGAGACCACCACACACTGCACCCCTCCTTCCCTGCCCCAGCAGCTACGTCCCTGATGCCGAGAACATGCACCAATGCTGGTAATTTGTCAGCAGTAATAATATTAGCACTGAATTACGAGTCACCACCCAGCGATTTATAGAATACTCCAACAATGAGATCTGCTCTTACACTGCCATCATCTGTGTACCTGGAGAGAGAGAGAGATTTCCCCATGGTGATGCTCAAAGGGGGCAGCGCAGGGACCACACGGAGGTAGGGGGGAGGATGCAGGAAGGAATTTACATCGTTACCATGTGGAATCACTGAGTGGCTGGGGAAGAAACATGTCAACGAAGCTCTGTCAGTCTGTCCAGCTGCTCTAACCCATCAGCTGACAAAGCGGAATTCAAGCCCTGAAGGACTGAAACAGGAACTTGCTTCACCGGGGTACCTTTGCCAGGGTCACGATGGCACATTCCCTCTGGGAGTCTATCTGCAGGGCGCGGTCGACGTCACGCTCTGTCCGCTCCTTGCTCAGCTTCTGCTGGGTATGGAACTCCGACCACTCCATGGCGAGCTTTCGACGCTCCTCTGCGCACTTCTGCATGACCGACTTCTGCTCCTCCAGCAAGACATTCTGCGGGAGCAAAGCATGAGAGAGATGCAACCAAGTCCTCCAAACCAGAGAGATGTAGGGAAGGTTGGCTTGAGGTCACAGAGAGTACCCCTTCCACCAGGAAGAGCAGAAAAGGGGCTCCTTACGGTGTTCTACAGACTGAAAAGGATTCCTGCTACTAAGATTCCTGCTGCTGCTCCTGGGGACTGGGTATCATTCTTGTATCCAGACAGTGGAACCCCCTCTCTGTACCAGTGGGGCAGGGTTTTGCACTGTTCCCACAACACAGCAATGAAGCAGAGGTAGTAACAGATGTCACCACCCTTTGGTGAAGTCTCTATCAAACATCTACTGAGTTTAAACGGGAGTGCTTTCCAGGAGGGAAGCGTTACAGCAGTGGGTTTTAAAAGTACCGAGCGACTAGTACCCTCCACTTGACATTTTTTTCCTGCCTTCAGCCACAATCTGTGGCTTGTCTCGCACACGTGACCTAGTGCGTGTCATTGTTGCAACCTAGTGCGTGTCACTCTGTGCAACAATCAATGTCTGCAAAACCCAGACAAGCCTACCACCTTCTTGCTGACCTCATGCCATCCTGACGCCGCCTCTGTCATGCACGCTGTCAATCACCGTGCCACATCTCTGGGAAGAGCAGATAGGTGCTATCCCAGCAAACACGAAATGCTCCAGCTCCAGGAGCATGTGCGCCTTGCCCAAAAGTTACAAGTGAAGTCGGATAGGTTCACATGCTGGCTTATGGTTCTGATTGAGCAGGAGGGCAAGATACTGCCAAGTAAAGCTGACGGTACCGTGATGCCTCACTGAAGTCCCAAGTGGTTAATCTCCAAGGGGAACTGCTTCCCACCCCAAATCTTCTACTCCTGTTAGGTTAATCTTCCTGAGCTATGCTGAAATCTATTATTTCCATCCTGCCCTTTGTCCTGTGCTCTTTTGCCAGCTTTTCTCCTGGTCTTGATGCCATCTGAATTAATGCTACATACTGGGAACGCTACCTCCTTGAGACCATCACCTTTGTTAAACATCAGGACACCTGACCTTTGCCCGCTCTAGCTCTTCCCTTTCCATGGTCAGCTGCTGGGTCATCACCCTCCGCTGTTCCTCTAGCGAACGCTGTAGAGATTCCACTTTGGCTTGTTCTGCTGTCACCCTCCAGCGTTCCTAGAGTGTGGAGACAACAGCAGCTGGGGCAAAGCAATGCATGGGTTACGTGAGCCTATGATCCAATCATGCCTTAAACGGAAGCCGTCATAAATATAAAGGGAAGGGTAAACACCTTTAAAATCCCTCCTGGCCAGAGGAAAAACCCTTTCACCTGTAATGGGTTAAGAAGCTAGGATAACCTCACTGGCACCTGACCACAATGACCAATGAGGAGACAAGATACTTTCAAAGCTGGAGGGGGGAAAAATAAAAACAAAGCATCTGGGTCTGTCTGGGTGATGCTTTTGCCGGGGACAGAACAGGAATGGAGTCTTAGCATTTAGTAAGTAATCTAGCTAGATATGCGTTAGATTATGATTTCTTTAAATGGCTGAGAAATTAAGATGTGCTGAAAGGAATGGATATTCCTGTCTGTTGTGTCTTTTTGTAACTTAAGGTTTTGCCTAGAGGGATTCTCTATGTTTTTAATTTAATTACCCTGTAAGGTATTTATCATCCTGATTTTACAGAGGTGATTCTTTTTACTTCTATTAAAATTCTTCTTTTCAGAAACTGAATGCTTTTTCATTGTTCTTAAGATCCAAGGGTTTGGGCCTGTGGTCACCTATGCAAATTGGTGAGGATTTTTACCAAACCTTCCCCAGGAAGTGGGGTGCAAAGGTTGGGAGGATTTTGCGGGGAAAGATGTTTCCAAACAACTCTTTCCCAAAAACCCGGTTAGACATTTGGTGGTGGCAGCGAAAGTCCAAGGGCAAAGGGTAAAATAGTTTGTACCTTGGGGAAGTTTTAACCTAAGCTGGTAAAAGTAAGCTTAGGAGGTTTTCATGCAGGTCCCCACATCTGTACCCTAGAGTTCAGAATGGGGAACGAACCTTGACAGAAGCAGATATTTTTCCACCACCACCTCCATTTTCTTTGACTTCAGGGCAGGGCCTGAGCCTTGGAGGTTCAGGCCCTGCCCTGATTTTTTCCCCCACCAAACAGGAAGACAGTTTTTCACCTGTGGAAAAAAAAACCTGGCCTCTCGCCATGGCTGTCCGTAGGTTAAGGGGAGTTCCCGTATTGGCTACAGAACATGCAGGCCCCCCGCCAGAGCCGTTATCAAACAGAGGCTGAAGACACAGGTTGTAGGCCTCGCCTCACCTGCTCCAGGAGACGAGTTTGCTCACTCAGCCTGGCCTCCATTTTAGCAATGACCTCCTGCAGCCGGCTCCGCTCCTCCTCCATGTCCCTTTGCTGCCGCGTCAGTCTGTCCTGCAGCACTGAGGGGAGAAAAACCACCGTGCAGCAAACTGCAGCCATTCAGAGGCTAATCCCACAGTCCAGCGCAAGCCACCACTGTGTCTGTCTTGCACAAAAGTTGCAGCGCCGGATCCTCAGCTGGTTTAAATCAGCGTCACTCCAATGGTGCTGTGCTGGTTTACAACAGCTGGGAACTGACCCTCAGTCCCAGCTAGCTGGGATGGATCCTCCGCTGGGAGTGCTGTCTGGCTACAGGACATTCCCGGGGAGCCGCTTTCAGCACAGAGGATCTTTGGCGCAGTTGTCTTGCTCAGGTACAGCCCTGGGCAAGCCATTGTTCTTTTCAGAAAGGTAAGGGCGTAAGAGACACACAGATGGGAACATCTTCTGGAGCGGAAGGATGATCTTGTGATTAAGACACTGGACAGGGATCTGGATCTAATTCTCTGCCACAGACTCCCTATGTGCTTTTGGGCAAGTCATTTAATCTCTCTCTGTGCCTCAGTTCCCTGTGTGTAAATGGGGCAGAGATTATCTTGCTCTATGTTTGTACAGTGCCTAGCACAATGGGACCTGGTCCGTGATTAGGGCTCCTAGATGCTTCCACAACACACATCTCCTTTTGGACTGTAAGTTCTTTGGGGGCAGTGACTGTGTGTGCATACAATGGGGCTCTGATTGAGGTTGGGGCCCCTAGCTGCTACTGTTATAAATAACCATGACCGTGATTGCTAGAAAAAATAAAAAGCAGGTACCCCTGAGCTGTTCATCCCGCTGACGGGCTCCAATCTCGAGCTCCTGCGACGTGTTGTGGTGGGTAGCCTCCACCTTGTAGGAGAGGTCATTCAGGTTACTGGAAAACTTCTCCATCTGCTCAATGATGCCGTTCAAAGACCTACAAGAGGAAGCGGCAGGGCCACAGTTATGTGGTAGCTGCATCGGTTCACACTGGGTTCATGTTTTCAACGTTATCTTCATGTGACAAGGGGCTAGAAAGATTTACTTTAAAACAAAACCTTAGATTTTGAGCCCAACTCCAGGGCAATGGGTGGCTTCCTGGGCAATAAATATGCACTGCCTTGCCTAGGAACTTGAGTGGGTACGATAGCTTTGTCCTGAACCTCTCTTGCTCAGTTAACCCCTCCCCTCGGTAGCAGCAAAGGACAGGAGCTACTTTTTCTCGGGGGTAATGTGGAGTCCTTCAAACAAAGCTCATTTATTGACTGACAGAACTTGAGAGTTGGTGAGGGCAATTTACTCGCTGAGCCAGCGGCTTCTGTGCAAACACATCATTGACGTCAGGTGTTCTCCCTCTGGTTGGGTTCCTCCCAGCACCCCAGCCCTGACTTCCCCTGCAGACAGCCCTCCGCTTGGGGACCGTGCCCATAGATTCCAAGGTCAGAAGGGACCATCGAGTCTGGGTGCGAGTGACTATTCCCCAGCCGTCCCATGGAGAGCTGTCAGGTTTATGGAGCTTGCTGCGAGAGAGCATCCCAGCTCTGTAGCAACTCTGTTTTTCAGAGACTCTCTGAGCCCTGAAGGGAAGAAGCAACCTACTCAGCTGCTTGCTCTTCTCCTTCAGAACCAGAAGAGGAACCCAACCTCCCATCACGGTCTATGGTGGGCGGGTGGGGAGCTGAAGGACCAAGGGAAGGAGGCCATGCTGGGTGACAGCCGGTACCTGGTATGGGAGGTAGCACTCGTTACCGCGTCAATCTCCTGATCTTTCAGTCGTTTCAGCCTCTGTAGCTGCTCTTCATGGTCTTTGCGCATCTCCAGAATGGATGCCCTGTAGGACTCAGAGGGGAGGAGCCCGTTAACCACATCTAGTTACTTACGTTCCCTGCCACATATGCCACAGTTGGTGCTCAGACACACAGCCCTCGTTGCCAAGAACCCAGAGAAACACACAGCGAGAGCTGAACGGCTGATCTCGGCCCCCGGCTGCAGGCATTTGTGGATGGTCACTGTGTAAGCCCATGGAGACAACTCATTCCTAGAGGAAATCTGCTCCTTCCTGCCCAGGCACGAGCAGAAGGGTGGATGGGGGACAATAACGGCCGTGCAGCCCAAAGGACCCTACGCAGATGCAGGTCCCTGTGCCGTGCAGTGACAGTCCCACGCGTACCTGTCTCGGGTGATGCGGGCCATTGGAGCCCGTACCCAGGGGCTTGCTGCCTGCCAGTGAGAGTAGCTCAGCCTCCTCACAAGCAGATGCAAATGCTCGTGGCTAGCTGCATAACTCAGGAGATCGGGACAAACCTTTAATCGCTTCCCACCAGGGCTGGGGTTATTCTTCACACCATTGCACAAGCCTGACTTGTCCTGACACCACGATCCCAGCTGGGCCCATTTTCCCATCTGCTCGGACACGGATTCCAAGAGCTTTGGCCCCTTTGGGAGGAGAATAATTTGGACCCCGGATGCCCCCTGCCAGGCTGGCTGTCCCCTCCCCGGCCCTCCTTACCGCTGCAGCTCCCGCAGCCTCTCCACCTCCTGGACCTTCTCCTGCTCCACCTCTGCCAGCCTGCGCTGCTGCTGTGCCAGGAGCTCTGACTTGGCCCGCTCTGTGCCTTGGCAGTGGGACAGGTACTGCGCCGCCAGTTCCTCGTTCTCCTGCCGCAGCCTCATCTCGCGCTGCCGGGAAGATTCCTCCATCACCTTCACACGGCTCCTGCCCACGAGGAGACACACGGAGGCTGGAGGAGCTGTTGGCATGGTGCCTGCTGGGCTGGGGTGCTAATGGGTGGTTCTGATCTGAAATATGATGCTTAGGGGCCAACTTTCAAATGCAGGACCCTAATTTAAGTGCCAGTTTAGGTATCTGCTGCTGATTTAACAGTAAATAAATAATAATACCCAGCTCTTTATATTTTTGTATATATATTATATAGCGCTTTTCATCACTAGATCTCAAAGCACTTCACAAAGGGGATCAAATCCCCTTTTACAGGTTGGGAAACTGAGGCACAGAGCTGTGAAGTGTTGTGCTCAAAGTCACACGGCATGTCAGCAGGAGATCTGGAAGTAGCACCCTGATGCCTGGTCCCCTGCTCCAACTATAAGCTGGGCCAATGCTGTAAGCAGGGCACTACACACCCCAGGTATGCTGTGCATCAGGCAGGACCCTGAGTGCGGGGGCAAAGGTCCATGTCCCTGGTGTGCATGTCCCTGGGGTGGAGGCCCACGATACCTGTGTGCATTGTCAACGAGTTCCAAGTCTTCCTCATGACGCTGCTGTAGACTCTCCAGGAGCAGCTTCTGCTGATTCCTCTCCAGCTCCAGCTTCCGCACCTGATGTGGAAAGTCACCAAGATGAGCTTAAAAAACCCCCTTCTTGGCTGGGGTGAGACACTGTACCCCATGTGACACCGTGGAGCCCAAGCTCACCAATTCTATAGGAGGAGGATATATTTTGTACAAAGTATGCATTGTGAGGTATCATTTGAAAATGCATAATCTACTGTACATCATTGTCATGCTAAAATTTGTGTATCAGCGTTGTACATGGACCTATGAGATTTTACTTAGGATTGTTACTGAAATATACTGTAGTGCTGGGTAACTGGATACTGTAGTTCTTGATGCCATCTGAATTAATGCCACATAATGGGAACAGTTCCTCCTTGAGACCATCACTTTCATTAAACAGACCATTTTTCTCAAAGACAAAGGCACACTAGCATGCCAGCTAGGTGCTAAAAGGCCATTACTTGTTCAATTAGAAATTCACCAGCAGGGGAGTTATAAACAAAGTATTTACAGTTCATCTGCAGGACAGCTGGCAGGGCACGTACGCAATAGAACTGCATGGCCCCCTGTCCCAGTGTAACCCACACACCTCCTGGGTGTGGTGTTCTGTCCCATCTCGTGGAACCAAGACCACTTGGATAGATGGATAGATGGAGAGAGAGAGAGAGAAAAAACGAACCAGTCTGCTCTACAGCCTTAGCTAACAGCCAGTTGGCTTTTAGCTCATGTGGCAGAGGCTCATACACTAAGCTCCAGAGATCCCAGGTTAGATTCCACCCACTGATGACCAGGGTCTGTCAGTGTTACAAGCGGGGGCTCGTCCGGGATTTCAACTGGGGAGACTCTGAAGCTCGGGACCTGCTTCCTCAGCTAGGGGAAGTATGTAACCCACATACCTTCTGGGTGTGGTAGTCTGTCCCACCTAGTGGCACTGAGACCACTTAAAGAGAGAGATAAAATGAGTCTGGTAACAGCCAGTTGGCTTTTAGCTCATGTGGTAGAGATTTGTGCACTAAGCTCCAGAGGTCCCAGGTTTGATCCCGCCTGCCGACGACTGGGGTCTGTTGGCGTTACACCAGCAAGGACTTTTCCAGTGAAAAGGGTCAGGATATAAGAAGGGGGGGGGAAAAGGCATCTGGCTACCTCTCCACCCTTAATCTCTGCTCATGATAGCAAGATCATTTGAAAGACAAAGAATCATCACTGAACTGAGGGGAGCAGTCCAACCTGGAAGGCTTTCCAGTCAGCATGGGCTGCTGAAAGTTTTGGGTCAGAGAAATCCTTTTGCTTTCAAATCTTGTTTAGCTTGGTAACATTTAAGTCAGGAAATAGCTTGCATGTTTCTCTTTTATTTCTTTTGTAACCAATTCTGACTTTTATGCCTTTACCCCTTATACTCACTTAAAATCTATCTTTCTCTAGTTAATGAACTTGTTTTATTCTTTTACCTAAACCAGCATATTTTGATTGAAGTGTTTGGAGAATCTCTACTCAGGTTAACAAGGGCTGGTGCATAATCATTCCCTTTGATGGAATGATGGACTTTCCATGAGCTTGCACTGTTTGGGAGCGGGGGGTGGGGGTGGGGCCTGAGCAGTGCAAGAAACACATTCCTGGGGTACAAAGCTGGGGAATTTGCCCTGTATGTAGTTTGTGAGTGTCTGGGAGAGCATCCATGCTAATGGCTGTGTGTGAGCATAGCCTGGAGAGGCTGCTTGTCACTAGCAAGGCAGCGTAAAAGGCACCCGGGCTGGAGAGTTAAAGGGACCCAGTGGTTCAACAGTCCAGACTGTACCCTGAGGGATGTCGGCTGGCTTGCAGTCAGGTCCCCACAGAACAAACTAGTACACATGGAGGATGTCAGCATTCACCCTTAGTGCAGGGATAGCTCACTGGGTGGCAGCCAGCAGGTGTGCACAGAAAGCAGGAATCTTGAGGCTTTACTAGGAGGGGTATGGCTCGAACATCTCTGTGAGTCCTCCCTGTGGCCCTCAGCAGACTGTACCTCAGCAGACAGACCTCTGTTACCCCATGTCTCTGGCACCCCTAATCCTGCTGCCCTTTGGAGCCCAGGTATTTCCTTCCTAACTGTTACTATCACAGCCCAGTACAATCACTCCTAGCTTGGCCCCAGTGGCAAGACTGGTGCGAATACAGAGACACCAATCCTGCCTCTGCCCTCAGTCCAGCAGGCTGGGTCCCTCACCTGGCTCTCCAGCTCGGCGAGACGAGTCTGGGCACTCAGCAGTTCCTCCTGGTGCCTTGCTGCATTCTCCCTCAGCTGTACCTGCAAAGCCACCAGCCTCTTCTCGTACTCACTGGCGTTCAGCAAGCTCAGGGCCAGGGGCTCGGCCTGCAGGAGCTGCAAAGGGAGAGCACCGAGGGGTGGGGAGACAAAACCAAGCCCTTTTAGAATGAAGAGTGGCAGAAGCACCCTGTCAGCCCAGCAGGATGCAGTGTCCTCCTCTGCAGAAGCCACGCCCTGTCCTCACCTGCTGCGGCACTAGAACCTGCTGGAGAGGAGCCCCAGACAGGGCAACCTGCAATGAAACAGGGAAAAGCTCAGCCAAATTCTCCTCTTAAAGGCCTCCACCCCTGTGGGGAACCTCTTAACTCTACTGAGCCTGGGAAACCCCTACAATGGCTGCCATTAATTCTGGTCCTACTTTGCGCCCCTCCTCTAGGCTTGCCAATCCTTCTCTGATCTTACCCCACTGCAAATCTGGATCCTTTCTTCCAGAAGAATACCTCTCTATGAAACCTCCAAAGGGTCCTGCCCCAGAAGGCAGCATGGACAGGACAGGAGACTTCCAACCTGCCCCAGAGCAGGCAATGGAACAGACTCGGAGTTTAGTTCGGTCTTATTGCTGGAGATAGACTCAGGAGTAATAGGATCAATTCTTTGTAATTAAAACATACACCCCCCCCCCCCGCCCCATAATGAAGGGCAGGAAATGAAAAGGACCCAGAAGGTCCAGCTTCGGCTTCTCAGTGAGGTCTTGAAAGCTAAGTAAGGATTCCAGGACACACTCATTTTTAAAAGCTGTGATAATTTTCCCCCTTAACTTGCACGCGCGCACACACACACACACACACAGTCCTTTCACCTCAAAACTAAGAAAACCTGGCAATGTAAAACCCAATAATTAGCTAGAATTCAAGTCTCATTATTAATTACTACACTCACAAATGTATTCTGAGCAGTTCTAGTGAAGGGCCTCAAAGCATTTTGTAAACCCTACTTAAAACCTCACAGGACCCCTGGAAAGGAAGTAAGGGAGTGTTATTTCACCCCTTCTACTGCTGAAGAAACTGAGGCATGGGGAATAGAAGTGACTTGCCCTAGGTCACATTAGCTAATCAGTGAGACAGCAGGGAGCAGAACGCAGACTCCCGATTCCCACTTCCCGATTCCCACTTCCCACTCCCGATTCCTGCATTTTAGCCACTGAAAAATGACAGTACAGGTAGGGGTGTATTATCCCCAATACACCATGATCGGTGTTGTAGCATCTCACACCTACCGGAGTTAGTGTGGAAAACCCCAGACCCTCTGGATGTCCTTGGAGAGAAGCTGCAGGTGGAGAAAATTCAACACATTTAACACTCAGACATGGCAGTGGACTTAGGCATTTTCAGGGAGACAGTAGCATTGGAAGCCTGGCAGAAATAAATGAAACCCTTCCATAGGTGTGCTGCTTCAGCATGATGAGGACATGCTAGTGTCATAAGAGCTCCAGCCACTGAAGCAGTGGGGGGCAGGTACTCCAGACCACATGGGCAGAGTGGAGCCTTGAGGGGCTGGAAGGTCCTCTGGGCACTCAAGAAAGATGTATCTTTAATGAAACCCTTGGACCCCACAAGTGCCTCCTTGAATGCTTTATGCGCATTTGTCCCTTCACCTGCCTTGCTACATCCCTGCCAAGGAGCTGACTGGGACAGATTTCTACTCCATGCATATGGACTGACACATGGCAGGTGCTCGATATGCAGCACTGGCCTGATTTTCATCCACATCCCACACCAAAATCACTAAGACCCGCAAGTGCTCAGCACCTCTAGGAAATCAGGCCATACTACTTGCTTCCAGGGACCCAGGCATGTAGTGCAGGTCCTGGCCGGGTCAGCAAGCTCTTCCCTTCCAACCCAAGGGCCACCATTTCTGCACCCCCCTCCAATTCCTTCCTGCTTGGCCAGCCTCATCATGGTGCTCACCCTCCAGACAGGAGGCAGATTATTGACCTCATGTGAGACAACCAGCTGGAAAGAGAGGACATCATCACCCTCCACGCGCAAGCCCAGTGAGTTTCCTCTGCGACATGCCAGCCCTCCGCCAGTAGCAAGAGAAAGGGGCATCTGGCTCCCACCAGCATCTGCCTCCCACAGCCTGCACAGCTACCCTTAAGTCACACAGCTAACCACATGCATTTGCTTTGAACCCTTCATGTTATGTGCCCTTTCCAGGCTCCAACCCAACATCACCTGGACACCTAAATGGAAAATATCTCCCACCCCCGTTGGCTTTGATGTCATCCCTTTGACACACCACTGAGGCCACTGTCTGCTACCTCCCGACTGCATAACGTCCAGTCTCTTTTAATACAGTAGTACCTCAGCATTACGAACACCAGAGTTACCAACTGACCGGTCAACCACACACCTCATTTGGAACTGGAAGTACATAATTGGGCACCAGCAGAGACAAAAAAAACCCAGAACACAAATGCTGTACAGTACTGTGTTAAATGTAAACTACTAAAAAAATAAAGGGAAAGTTTAAAAAAAAGATTTGGCAAGGTAAGGAAACTGTTTCTTGTGCTTATTTCATTTAAATTAAGATGGTTAAAAGCAGCATTTTTCTTCTGCGTAGTAAAGTTTCAAAGCTGTGTTAAGTCAATGCTCAGTTGTAAACTTTTGAAAGAATCATAATGTTTTGTTCACAGTTATGAACATTTCAGAGTTACGAACAACCTCCATTTCCGAGGTGTTCGTAACTCTGAGCTTCTACTGTATATTTAATGGAGAAAAGTTACACATATGCGCCAACAGGGGGCAGTGCTCTGTAACAGCTGGCACTGAGATGGGAATAACAGGTAGTGGCTGCAGATGGCTGACGGTTACCCATGTCCCCGTGTCCTTGGACTGGGGGTGGGTAGGACAACGAGGGTATGTCTTTACAGCAACTAGACACCCGCGGCTGGCCCATGCCAGCCAACTCAGCTAAGGCTGTGGGGCTGTTTCATTGCAGGGTCCTAGAGTCTGGACTCCAGCCAGAGCCCAGGTGTCTACACAGCATTGACACAGCCCTGCAGCCCAAGCCCCGCGAGCCTGAGTCGGCTGGCACAGGACAGCCATGGGTTTTTCTTTGCTGTGTAGACATACCCTAACGGGCTAACACTGGGATGCAAAGCAGCGAAGGGATGAGGTTGAATGTTTAGGTACGGTAATCCAAGGAGGTGAGAGGATTGTGGAAGAGGAGGATGAAGAGCAGAGGTGACTGAGGAAGCCTGAGGACTAGTTATCCTACTGCTAGCGTGTCAAGGAAAGCATGGCTGCTCAGGTCTGGCCCTTCCTCAAGACCAGAGGGGTGATGGAAAGAAGCAATGCCAGACACTAAACTAGCATCCAGGGGCTGTAATTGGAGAGGACTCTGTCCACACTCAGAGAGTGTGGGGATGGCAGGGGGCTGAGACCTGTGGGGATTTGACCCCTTCCAGCTGACAGAGAGAGAATACGAACATGTGATCAACCACACATTCGTCTACCATTCAATTGTGGGCAAGCCTCAAGGGTCCCTACAGACATCACAGCAAATACGTTTGGGCTTTTCAGATTTCGTAATGAAACCTTTTTGATACACGACCTGGAAACCTTGCTAGGCCCATCTTTTCCCCATTTTCATCTCACCTTCAAGGGCAATGATGCAGACATAATTTCACTTTAAAAGATAAAACTTTGTATTTCCCATCCTGGGAGAGAGAGTAGAATTTGGGAATCCTCCAGGTTACACAATGTCTCTCTCTGGCTCCTGATCACTCAGCTAGGTGCGTCAACAATATGTGTTGCCTCCCCAGTAGCTGGGCCAATCTGGGATGTGAAACATACCGGCGTGACTGGTGTCTCCAGGAGGTGCCCCTTTCCTGGACTCAGATGTAAGAGATGAGGCTTGTTTCTGAGTGGTTAGCCATGGACCAGGATACCTGTGGGATGCATAGAGTAGATAAGTAACTAGGAATGCTATTATATAGCCCCATTGCAGGGCGTGTGGGGAAAGAGAGATTAAAGGGGTATTTTCCAGTTAACATGCATAGCTTTTGTAAGAAGAGTGTTTCACAAAACATCCGGTCAGTAGTTTTGTAAAGCACCAGGCATATGGATTCCTGCACGTGGAGTCACAAAGGGGAGGGGGGGTGTTCAAAGGTCAAAAGTTGGAGTTGTCAATCCAAGGTGATTTCTTTAAAACATACTGCACCCGATCTCACTGTTCATGCACATCACGGATTTATAACAATCAAAAGCCACCACAAAGTTCTCTTCCTGCCTACCCTCATGCAGTCATGGACTGACTTAAATCAAAATGATTTAGATAAGTAACCAGAAAATCAAAGTAATTTAAATCATCCATTTATATCAGAGCATGCAGGAAACTTTGATCTAAATAATTGATTTTAATCATGTTTTACATTCGTAATTTTTCATTATTTTCCTAAAAAGAAGTTGATTCTCATTGGTTGGTAACCATTAAATATATTGAATTGCATAGACTTGACTCTAAATTTGGTGCTTCTTTTTGCCACGCAGGAGGATGCACTATATCTGTACATAGTTAGTTAAGCAATTATACAGCTTAAACTTCCATTTATTCAGAGAGTCTTAATTTTTACATTTCTTTATTATGTTAGAAAATGGTGAATGAGGCATTACTTATTTATTAGCTGATGATTAATTTTTTACTTGTGATTTGTATCAAGCTCTGTTTGGATGAAAATTTAAATTTAATTAAAAATGCACAAAACCAGAAATTTTAATTGGTTTTAATTTAATAAAATGACCTTAAATGTGTTGGATACATAAGAAAAAAAGTTTATCACAACAGTTTGCATTTCAAACTAACTAATTTATGAAACAAAGCAAGTATTATCTGTATTTCGAGAATTCAATTGATTGTTTCTGGTCACCATGTCCTGCAAGATTTTAGAACTAGTAGATCTCATAGTCTCAACACCTAGTTTTTATTCCTACATTGAAAGAGGAAAGCAAGTTTTCTGTTTTTTCAACTCCAAAAAGTTGAAAGTGTCTTAACTTTGAATGAACCAGTCATTGAACTAAACTAGTTGAATAATCTGAAATGAAGAAAATATTCTCTCCGCACATGCAGAAGAGGCTACACTGCTGTCAAAAGCTGGTTTAGCACTTCAACAAACTCTGGTTCCATGCTCTTAGCCAGTGACTTCCACCGGTTCAGTGGTCTTTCTTTAAAATTTGACAACACACATGTACTGCTTAATTATGTTTGTATTTAATTTAAATGATTTTAATAAATTATAAGAAGTTTAGGAATTAACATAAATGATCAGTTTCACATTTAATTTTGAATAGGTTTATTTTAAAAAATATGCATTTAACGTAAATCAAAAACATCTGATTTAAGTTTAAAAATCCGATTTAAATAAAAAACTATTTTAATTTTTTTTTAAATAATTGTTTTTTATTTACCACATTTCAACGCCCAACACTCTCACGTCTGACACCCTTTTAATTCATTTCAGCAGTTCCTGTTGAAAAGGCAGATTAGCAGGTATAGCTATAGTGAAGACATACCCTGAGTCTTCCATCCTGGTGGACTTATCTTCTGGGACAGCAGACCGCTGAGGCTCTCTCACAGAGGGAGCTTGTTGGCTGAAAACAAGAGTCACTTATATGAAAGAGCAAAGAATCTTAATATAAATTGACAGTGATGGAGGCCACAATCCTCCAGTGTCAGCTACAACTGTATCTTGCAACCTCAAAGACAGTGAAGGTCTCCCTTCTGTCAAAAGCAATCTCTTCCTCCTAACAGAGCTATGGAAGTATTCAGCATTCACTTGGTTTGAAACATTTAGGCCTGATCTACACTACAGAGTTAGGTTGATGTAAGGCAGCTTATATTGACCTAACTCTGTAAGCGCCTACACTACAATGTTGCTCCCGCCGAGGTCAGTTGCCCACTACACCAACTTAATAACTCCACCTCTGTGAGAGCAGCAGTGCTTGGGTCGATGTAGTGTCAGTTTAGACACTGTGTTGCTTACTTCAGACTGTTCCGGCTGTCAGTGCCCCACACTGACAGCCGAAGCAAGCGCTCCTGGTGAGGACACACACCACTAACAGAAGGAGTTAGCGTGGACATACAAAAACAATTTAATTACTGCGGTGGCTCTGCGTCAACGTAAATTAAATCAATTTAATTTCGCAGTGTAGATTTGTCTTTAATTTCAAAGACTGAAGGAGCAAATGCACACAACAGTAAACTGTGACCATAAGCTACCAAGATACCTCACTTTTGTCTGACAGGCTCTTCCTAATTATAGTCATCAGTCCTGCTTTGGGCAGCACAAGCCATAGCCAATTTGTTCTCAGCCTTAACTCTATGTTCACGAAGATTTTGCCTGGGAATTTCCTTAGTTTTCTTATAATTTTTTCATGCTCATTGTTAATATTATTATTTATATTATCATAGCGACTAGGATCATATAACTGAAGAAGGGTGGAGGGACTTTGCTTGTAACTTACAAGTTAAGGGCAAGGAGTTATTGAATCAGGAAAAAGGCAGAAAAGAAAACAAAATTGGTTTGAATTTTTGGTGGCTTCTGGATCATTGACCCAGGCTTCCTGGAGTAAATCACTGTAGCCTTTACACAGTTACAATGGCAGCCTGCATAATGTCCATTGCAGCTGAAATGAAAGGCAGCATGGTCTGGACTCCAAATTGACCTGGAAGCTAGGAAATCCTATGTTCTTATCCCAGCTCTATTTCTGTAGGCAAAAATAGTCACACTTGGGTTCCTAAAGTTAGGCCCTTAAGAATGGCCCAGTTTTTCAGAGGTGCTGAGCACTAGCGACCTCCCAGTGAAGCCAGTGGGAGCTGCAGGAGCTCTACACCTCTGAAAAGCAGCCCACTGGCATGTCTTTACCTGGTAACAGTAACGGGGTCCACCTCGTCGTCCTGTCTCAGGGAGCCCGAGGCCCCAGCCCTTTTCTCCTGGACCTTCCCCTGCACCTGGGATTTTTTTCGAGACAAGGCATTATTCAGCCAGCTATCATCCTCCTCCTCAAGTGGTCTGGGTTTAGCTGATGCTTCCTCTGCAGCTGGCTTTGTCCCAGGAAGGAGCTGGCTGGCTGGGCTGGGCTGCTTGGTGGCTGAGGAGCTGGAGGGCTTGTTCAAAGGGGCTGCCGCGGGACTACCTTTGGCGGCATCCTTGGTTAGAGATGGAGGGTCCAAATCGATAAAGTCCTCATCTTTCAAGCCCAGCCAGTCAGCACCAGTCTTACTGCCTCGCATGGGGCTCGTGATGGCTGGAGTGGTTGGTTTGGACCTTTGGTCCATTTTCAGTTCATTGATATTCTCTGCTGAAAACCTGCAACGGGAGAGAGAGATGAACACACAAAGCTGAGTGCGCTAGGACTTCGGCAGTTCCCTGCTGGGAGGCAACATGGCCCAGTGGTTAGTGTGGCAGACACAGGCAGGCATCAGATATAAAACACATACCTGACAGATTGTCGTCTTGACCGCCGGCCCTCGGGTGTGGAGGCCAGGGTGGGCTGGTAGGCTCCGAAGGTGAAATCCTCATTGTCCCAAACGTTTTCCTTATCTGTTTAGACAAGTGGAGACTAAAGTCAGTCCCCTGTAGGCAAGCAGGCTGCATCAGCACACACTCACATGCTCTCGCTTTTGTCTGTTGTATGGGAGTTTCATTGTAATTCGCTTAGGCCCTGCCTAAACTACAAAAGTTGGCTTGTCTAGCTATATTGGTCTTGCTATGCTGGCAAACCCCCACAGAACGTACCCCATGCCCACACCCTGCTGTAACTATCTTTGTACAAGGTACGTCTTGTAAGGTGTCATTTGAAGACTCATAATTTGCTGGTCAATATTGTCTTGATAAAATATGTGTGGCAACATTGTATGTGAAGTTATCAGATTTCCCTGTAAGCCGTTATTAACGCATGTTCCAAACTGAGGTTAGCAAACCGGTCTATCTCAAACAAAGGAATGTGTGCTCTGCTTCATTTGTCTTTAAGCAGTAAACAGAGTCATCAAGCAGGAAGAGAGACAAAGGGAGTTCAAACAGGTGGGGAAAACCAGCAGGAAACATCCTTACATGTAGACACTCTGTCTCCTGAATCTCAGCAGGAAATGTTTTCCAAGAGAGGGACTGACACTATAAAAAGGAGGAATAAGCGCCCCGAGGTACCCTCTCCTCTCTGCTCATTGATTCACCGCACAAGAAGAGACAAAGGAAGCAGCCATTAAACTGAAGAAGGGGTCCAGGCCTAAGAAGTTTGGCCAATAAGACTTGAGCGCATGTGGCAAGAAAAACTTTGCTTCGAATTTAACATAGGTTGCTTGGTTAGGCACTGGTTGCATTTTAACTTTACTTTTCATGTAACCATTTCTGGCTTCTACGCCTCATTGCTTTATTCACTGAAAATCTCTCTCTTTGTAGTTAATGCCTTTGTTTTACTGTTTTATCTAACTGGGAGTGAGTTGGGGTCATCCTGTACTACACCCAGAGCTGGTATGAGCCCAGGCGTGGCTGTTTGGCTGCAGTTACTCACAGGCTGACGTAGCTGGGAGTAATTTACATGCTGGAGGCTGTTTGGGAGCACTCCAGACTGGAGGTGACAGCAGCAAAGCAATGTGAAGGGCACGCCAGGTAAGAGAGCAGGGGCGACACAGCTATTCATTAGTCTAGATTATACCCTGGGTATGTCACACCCTCCCAGTGTGAATGCAGACCGACAGTCATGAAAGTGTTTTTGCTGGTATAGCTTATACTAGTTCCCTGAGCAAAATACCCTATGCCCGCAAAAGCACTTTTATGCTGGTATAACTGTCTATGCTAGCGCTTTTACCAGTATAGCAACATAGCAAAAAATTGCCACCCTCCACAGTGTTGCTAAATCGGCAAGCTTCTGGCTTTACTCACCAGGTTGCTGTTGGTATTTTGTATCCAGTTTGAACTCCTTGCGTTCTCCTGTGGTCGGTTGCTCCAGAAGCTTGGCTGCGGTCCCACTTCCCAACAACTCCTCCAGCTTGGAGCGGGCAGGGCGGGGCTCTTCCCTGCCAGAGGGCAAAAAGAATTACAAGCGTCTAGGCGGGGGTGGAAATCATTGAAGCACTGTCTGTTTCCCTCTGCGGGCAAACGAGGCTGCATTCAAGAGCTGACGTGGGAGCGGCTGGCATGACCTTCTAGCACGTCTCTCACAGTCTGAGCTGCTTCTGGTTCTTCTTTTTTTTAAATACACCTATATATATACACCTATGAAATTAAACTTCTAGCCCTTACAGTTGCAAGGAAATATTTCCAACCCTGACCCATTGCAGGACAGCCTGAATGAGTCTGCAGCCAGCTAGCCTGAAACAATAGCTCTGAAGGGTGAGATTTGCTCCTGTTCATCTCAACAGGGTGTTACTTAGACTGGAAGTTCTTTGGGGTAGGGACCGTCCTTTTGTGCTGTTTTTGTACAGCGCCTGGCACAATGGGGCCCCCATGAGTGCGGTTGCTAGGTGCAACTGCAATACAAATAATTAAAAATCACAACAGTTTAAATGGGACCAAAGTTAACTATTTCATCACTGACCATTTTAGTAGACAAGCCCACGGTAGAGCTGGATACGTGATCAGAACTTCAGTACCTTCCCCCTTTGTCCACGGCTTCCGTCCTGTCTGCACTTCAAGCGCTACTACGGCACAGCAACTACACCTCTGCAGCGCAGACGCTGCCCGCACTGAGGGAAGGGGCTTTCTGTCAGTGTAGCTAATCCACCTCTCTGAGAGGTGGTCGCTAGGTCTTTTGCCGATCTAGCCGTGCCTCCAGTAGGGGTTAGGTCAACCTAACTACGGTGCTCAGCGGGAGAAATTTTTCGTAGCCCTGAGGGACATCGCTAGGCCGATCTAATTTTTAAGTGCAGACCCGGCCTTTGAGACCACTGCAGGGATACAGAATAGTCATCGCAGTGAGTCCGCTCAGGTGATTCATGCCTTTCATGCCCACATAGATCTGGGGTAACAAAGTACTTGTAATGTTCTTCTGCACTTTTTCAATCCAAGGCCCTTAATGATTGAAACCCAGTGTGACTATCTCATGAGTCACTCTGTATTCCCTAGCAACTCCTTACTCTTCTCCTTTCCTCTCCTGCTTCAGCTCTCCCCTCGGACCCTCGCCAAACCCCAGCGCGTCCATCAGGTCATCCCCATCATCTTCAAATGTCAGCTCCTCCCTCCTCCGCACGGGAGCAACAGCATGGCCAGGAGCTGAGGAGAGAGACGTCCCTGTTAAACGGAAGGAAGATCTTTCTTAGCAGAGACCACTGGGTCTACAGCGCTAGTTTAAATGACACATAACGCTCGACCCAGGGTTGGGATCTTTGACACAGTCCCCCGTAAATGGTTCTTTTGAAGCCAAAGAACAAATCACTAGGAAGTGACAAAGCATTAGTGCGCTGCTTTGCGGCACGCTCTCTCGCTCTTTTGTAAAATGCATCTTTTGATGAATTTGGTGACCATTAACAAGGAGACGTTATTTAGCACTTGTTAGCACTGGGGATGTTGCAGGCTCTCAATCCTGCTTTGTAGGATTCCTGCTATCTCAGTCTGCCCCCAGCTCTACCAATGTATCTCAGACCTACAGCAGCCCCGGCTACTCCAGACTTTGCTTTTGCACTCCCACCTCAGTCCTGAATTGCAGCACTTCCCGCTATACTAGTCCTGGATGTTCCCCTCTTTCCCAGCCGCTCTACCACCAGAACCCAGCTTGACCTGCAGTGCCCTCACTATCCCAATCCAGGGCCACCCCAGAGATACTAAATATGCCTTGATTAAAAATCCATTAGGGGTGAGACTAAAGCTAGGATTTGAACCCAAGTCCACAGAGGCGAAAGGCGAGTTCATTAATCTACTGTCCCACTTGTCGATAGTGAGAATGTCTAATACCCAGGGAGCCCCAGTAAAATTGACAGGTCAATGATTTAAAAGGTGGGAAAAGCAGGGTGTTCATGCTACTGAAGCAAATTACGGAGCAGCCCAAACTAGTTCTGTGGATAGGGTATAATTCTAGCGTGACTCCATACCTTTGGCTGGTCCAGTATGTCTTTCAGGGCTACTTTTGGTGCCTGTTGGAGGTAACTTCTTAGCACCATCTTCCTCCTCATCCGATAAAAGCCCTGCCAAAGGATCGTCTAAATCTAGCAATCGCCCCATGGGAATAAAAGGAGAAAAAACAATTGGTCTTTGGAAATTGTCTTCTTGGAGCTGGACTATCTGCAAAGAGCTAAATATTGAGACCATCATCTATAACTGAGGATTCTGCATTAGCCAGATCTTGCTCCTGTTGGAGTTACTGGCAAAATTCAGTGGGTCCTTGTGTCAGTATGAGCGCTTGGGAGCAAACTCCTCCTGGAGTTGGAAGTTGAGCTATATTGTCATTGGGAAAGACAGTTTAGCCTATTTTTGCCATAAAGTCTTGGATCTCTCCTATGACCTCAACGTCGGTGCCATGTGAATCGGGACAGTCTCAAAATGCCTATTCCTTGGATGGCAGCTTCCACTAGTGATAAAACACAGCTGTGAATTCAGATTCTGCAAGGAACCCGTTACACTTGAATCTGTCTGGATTTGGGTGACGTCCAGTATCTCAAGAGTTCTATATATGTTCATGATTTTCTACCCTATTGTCTTCCCTTAAGGGATCATTTATGGGGCAATCACCTGAGATCGGGCCCTCTCTTCGCACTTGCCCTGTCCAGGTATGGAAATGCCACGAGAAGGCCAGTTCTCACATTATCTCAGCCCCATAGATAGCCGTCTATTGGCCTGATCCAAAGCCGAGTGAAGTCACTGGGATTCTTTCCACTGATTTCAGTAGGCCCTAGAACAGGGAGCATAGACTCCTGGTTAAAGCATAGGACTGGAAAAGCAGGAGACGTGGATTCTATTTCCAGGTGCTGCGCCTCAGTTTCACCATCTGTAACACCTCACAGGGGTGGGGGGCATTTAAACTATTAATGCTTGTCAAGCACTATACCTCTATAAAACGTTCTATACAAAGATCTCAGTGTGTTACATCGATTATCATTTAAAAAGACATGTGACAATATAATCCTAAATATAGTACTCCCAGGAATCCCATCCAGAGACCAGAGCCCACCCACACACCCCACTATAGGATATTTTTAAGCCAGGTTCCCTATTCTCTTATGTGGTTGTTTTTTAGACTCATCCTCATTGTTTATTGAGTAAAGAGAAATGGGAGGGAAGAAGATGCAGGGCAGAGTAATGAACTGAAGTCAAATTCACACCCCCACAGTCCTTTATCTCTAAGGCATGGTTTTCTCCCGTTACCATGACAAACTGCTGTAGAGTTTTTTCTACCGTATGTTCCTCTCATATACCTTTGGCAGCAAGATTTACGTGAATTTAGTGCTGGAGAGTGGTGTCTAGAGAACATGTATCGGATTCTCACAGTGCCCCATGAGCCCAGTTTGCCTCAGCTCCAACCTGCAGAGGGCACTGTTGGGCACGAGAAGGTACTCGGTGTTCATGGCCCATGTAGTCCTTGGATTCTCTACCAATCCGACAGATGATTTTTGTGCTACGGACACATTAGGAACCGCAGTAGGAGATCATTTCCCACACGTCACCCTCGTGGTACTTTGAGGTGGAGGAGGTTTAAACTGGTGATCTAAAGGAGAAAGATTCTGTCTGTGCCCTGTTACCTGGCGACTCTTCCAGCAAACTTATCCTTAAAGGAGATGAAGATCTACTAGTTTCCCCGTAAATTAAAGGTGAGAGTCAAGCTGTGAGAGCTGAATGCCCACACCTGTACCCGCCCAAATCCTACCTTCAAAGGAAAACTTCTTGTACTGCCGCTGGGGGGTGGCGGGAGTGGAGAGGGGTTTCTTGTCAATTCCAGTGGCAGACTCTCCTGTAAAAAACATCAGATAGGGGGGTTTCAGACAGACAGGCAGAGCCTCTTCACTGTGCATGCTCCACCCTCTCCCCGCATATGGAAATAATCTATTCAGAGTAAATACAGGGTTATTATTTCCAGCTAGGAGCCTATTTTACTCTCTCAGGTTGCTGCAGAGTACATATAACAACACACAATTTCCCCGAGGGATTCAAGGGTTGGAATATCTTTGATGCGGGCTCCTCATGCAAACAGCTCCCCTCTGGTGGTGTTCTGATCCTGATCCTTAGTTGGTAGATGGACCCTTTATAAACCAGTGAGGCCGAAAACTTAGCCACCAACTTGTGCAACGTTCTGCTGTGGGTCTGAACGCTGCAGCTCCATTTTGTCTCTCATTATAATCTGTGCCTCCAACTGTCTTCTACAGTAGGTTCAAGCCACACTGCTCAGAAAGGACCCACGTCAAGTCCACTTTGAACACGATCTGTTTGGGAGCAGCCCCACCCTAAGAGGCTGGATATCACCGTTCATGGAGTTTATTATAAGTGTTTCCAGGCACGGCTAATGCATGCCAGCAGGTCATATGCCACCTATAGTGCCCCAATGTGATCCAGAGCCACATTCATCTTTAACGCAGGTGTACGGTGCCACACAGCCTACAGGTCTCAGTGAGCTGTGCTCCATCTCCCCCGGGCAGCCTGTCTGATTGGATCCAGGCAGAGATCACTGCATACTGGGACCTGAAGTTTCCTGGTGCAGCACCTGTGTCTGAAGAGGACGACAGCTACAGTCTGCTTCGTGGCATGAGAATAAGGTGCAAGCCACAGACTCTGGGCAAGTAGCCTGTGTGGCCCTTGGCTGGGCAAAGTCTGGGTGCCCCTAGGTTTATCACTGCACGTAAGAGAGTAGCAAGGGCTGGTTCTAGGTAGGGAACCGTCACTCTTTTATTATAGTATTGTAGTGCCGAGCAGCCCCAGCCATGGCCCAGGACCCCATTGTGCTAGGCGCTGTACAAACACAAACAAAACTCTATGTTTTTAATGTTCACGAACGCGAGCCACTGAACATATTTTTAGGCCCCGGATCTGGTGTAAAACAGATAAAATCCAGCTTTGGTCATGGGACAGTCCCTGTCCCTGAGGATATTCTAGAATCAAAGATTCAAAGTCCCAGAGGGCAACAGCTTCATTCAAAGCCCTTCCGCAATCGGCCAGGCCGGGTATAAAGGAAGCGCTAGCAGAGGGTTAGCTCATCACACTCACCTTTCTCAACAGTCTTTAGCTTCCCTGCAGTTTTTGCCAGGTCACCTGAGGATTCAAGGTTGTCGGAACCCTTTGCTGTTGTCCTCCCAGCCCCAGAACCAGACTTCTTTATGCCTAGGAGATCAGCTTCCATGTCATCCATCTGGGAATAAAAAGAACATACATGGGAGCAAGAAGAAATGAGCTGATGCCCTGGTGCTCAGGCAGCAGGGCAGGTGGAGACGCCCTGTTTTGACAGGATATTTCTGAACACGTGAATATGAACATTTAAACTAAAACACATGCTGCCTTTCTTATCTGCTGGCCAGGGATGGTGTTCTCAGGGCCCTCCTCTCTGCTCTGGAAGGGTTTATCCACAGGGTGGCCAGTGGACCTTCATCCCCGACCTGGTTCCCAGTCCAGCTCGAATCCAAATCACTCCCCAGAGAAGCAAGGGCAGCAGACCCACCCAGCCTGCATTCTTCACCTGGGGCGGGGGCCCACAGGGAGTGGCAAAGACTGCCACAGAAAGCACATGTCAACGCCAGCAAATGTGCTGGCCTCCCTATTTTCCAATACTCAGCAGTGGGGAGGTTTGTAACTGGATGTGGCTGGGAAATACTTAAGGAGGAAAAATAAATGGAGGCCTGACGCTGCAAGCCTTCTGCACGCACATCAAGTTCATTGCCGGGTCTCAGAAACATGGGTTTCTATGAAGAAAAGCTCTTGGAGGAAGAGGTTACAATTAAACACGGATTCAGAGGCACTGGGATGGAGACCAAGGGCGTGTCTATACAGCAATCAGAGGCGTGACTGCAGCCTAGACAGATATACACAAGCTAGCTTTGACCTAGCTAGCTTGCGTAACCACAGCAGTGAAGTGGGGGAGCAGGTGGCAACAGGGACTGCACAAGCCTGTCCGGGTTCCTGTGGGTGTACTCGAGCCATTAGCTCGCCTTGCCGCAGCTTCACTGCTATCATTATTCGAGCTAGATAGGTCAAAGCTAGCCTTGGTACATCTACGCGTGCTGCAGTCACCTCTCAGACTGCAGCGTAGACGTACCCCAGGAGGGAGAAGTCTGAGGTTAGTTCCAGCATGTCACAGCCATGGTCAGTGCAGTTCGAAGACTAGTAATGTTTTATTCACTTACCTTCAGGGTCTCCAGCAAAGCTTGTGGGTCTACATCTGAGAGGTCGGATCCCTGCATGCAAAGTCAGGAGAGATGAGATCGCACTAACATGCAGTCGGACGCATGTAGCACCAGAGGAGGCTCAAGAAAGCCCAATACACATAAAAGGCATGTTTTTATTTTGCTTAAGTATTTTCACTTGCCTTGGCACACTCTGCATTCATTGTGAAATGCCATCTATTCTATATCTAGTCCAACGTGGAAATGAGCCAGTAAGTAAATCAGACAGGCTGTCCTGTCTGCATTTAAAATAAAGCACCAGGGACTCAGACTGACCAGGTTACAGTGGAGGTAGCGTGTCTACAGCAGTTACACAAGGAGCCTAGGAGTCACGACTTCTGGGTTCTGTTCCTGACTCTACCACGGATTCACTGTGATCCTGGGCAAGTCACTTCAACTCTCTGCACCTCAGCTTTCCTCATGTGTAATAATACACATGCAACTCCCAGGAGCACTATAAGGCATATTTGAGTCCTGTTTGTAAAGTGCTTTGAGATCCTCGCATTATGTCCTCTGAGACCTGGAAATTTTTCAGTTCCTTAGGAGAACATGCATGTTTGGGAAACCCTGGAACCAAGGAACTTTGTTTCCTTGCTGTCATTGGACAGTGATTGGTGGAAGCGACACTACACCAGGAAGACAATCTGGATTCTTGCTTTGCTTATCACCAAATAGTGCTATGTGATACACTGGAATACAATTAATGCCTGTAAGTCACCCACCAGGGCTCAGCACCAACTAGGATGTTTGCTTCTCATTCTCTCACCATCCATGCAAGCATCCGTCCTCATTTTGCAACAACTAGAGGGACGTCCAAATAAGATCTGCAGTCAATGGGACTCCTAGAATTAAAGGAATCCCTACGGGAACTCAGCTGGCTTCAGTGAAATTACAGCAGGGCTGAATTTGGTTGTGTGTTCATTAGGAACCTCATCTCACTCACACACACACTCTCCCCCTTCTCAGCCCCCCCAGGCCTTAGTTCACCTCTGCTTCTGCACCGTCCTCTGCAGCCATCTTGCTGAAGACACCATCCTCCAAAACAGACCTGCAACAGAAGCAGGAGGATTAGGAACTGCCCTGCGACTCGCGGCACACAGTCCCAAGAAAGGAGGTCTGGTGGGAGCTTACTGCAGCAGCCATTTGCGGTCTGAAGGTGGGACATGTCTCACTGACAGGGAGAGAAGACTGGGAGACGTCCCTGCAGGGCGGGAGTTATTCTGACTCTTACAAGAGGAGTTTAGGTGGAGTTATGCTAGGGCTAGGATGGCTATTTCTTCAGACAGAGCTAAACGCTGCCCTCAGCACCACCTGCACAACCTTATTAAATGGGGTCCTATTATTTCAGTAGCCTGGTGCAGGTGTAACGGAGGGAAGAATACACCTGTCAGAGGGATGGAAATTTGAGAGGAATTTGGGCACCAAACTCCTAGTTGTGCCTTGAAAAATCTCCCCCTAAAGCAATAACTGTAAAGTCCAAAAATAAATGACAAGTAGCAAGACATGAAACACAAGACATGGCTGAGGAGCTCGTGGGTGCCGGGACACCAGCGAACAGCAAAGTTTCCCTCTTCAATCTCTTATTTAATAGCGTGATTCAGACGTACTCACTTTTTGCTGGCTTTGGAGACAATTTCCCTGGATCTCCTTCCACTGCCCCCAGAGTGCTGGGAAGGCTTGTTGGATTTAATGGGGATTTCATCTAGAAACAAATCATGGAGAATATGGAACTTGATCCAGACCTTTGCTCCAAAAGCTGCATATCAAGTACCACCTCCACTACTGACCCCTCCCCCTCAATTGATGTCCATGTCAGCTGAGGAGCCAAGGACTGAATGGACTTCATGGAAATTGAACATCCCTTTTACCCAGAGGGGGTCACTAGAGGGCAGGGTTGATGCGGGCGGGGGGGGGGGCGGGGCGCGGAAGAGGCTTCTTTCTCAATGTCAGTGAAAGAGCATTTACCATCATCTCCCAGGAGGTCACTGAGCATGTCCTGGATGGAACCTAGAATGAAACACAGCAAGGCCATCTCATCAGGGGAGCTGGGCAACATGTGGAATAGAAGCAGTTTTTCATACATTCAGAGAGCACTTGGTATAACTGAAAGCCTCCAATCTCAAGGACAAACATTTGGTCATACGTCATCAGCATAAGGTCTGGGGTTCCTCCTGGTCAGCCTAAAGATGATGGGTGAAATGCTGGCCTCATTGAAGTTGATGGCAAAACTTCCACTGACTTCAGCAGGGCCAAGTTTTCAGCCGATATATTCTGAACATAAGAAAGTGTGGCCCAGGTGGGGCTCTCGATAGAGAAGTTTGCCCTCACCTGGCCAAAGTAGGGGATTTCTTTATTTACTAGATTTGCAAGATGCCCCCCATTACTCAGTCGCTGGGCACATGCAGAGATTAAAGTAATCTAATGAGGCTCTCATCCTAAAATATGTGAAGGACCCACAGAGGCTTAGAAAGCCAGAAGTTGTTCTGTACTGTGGCAGCATACAATGGGGAGAGACAGCTTCTGTCATATCAACTGAGGCTGATGGGAGGGAAAGAACAAGTTGAGTGTGATAAAGTTATAGTCTCCACTGGATCTGCATAAGTCCCCATGGGAGGGGAAACATGCCCCTATGTGCAAGGTTGCCTGATTTAAGAGGAAGCTGATTTTCCCTGCTGATTCAGCAATGCCTTAACACAAGCAATACTAACACTTTGCATGTTCATATCTTGGAGACAAGGAACCTGAAGCCAGTAGCCAGGATTCCCCCTTGTACCTGTGGGTGTGTCAGTGACACCTTAGCGTGGGCTTACCTCTACCCCACCTCTTCTCAGACAGCCCAAAGGGTATCGTAGTGAGAAACATATGAGTGCACGTACCTTTTAAACCTTTCTTGGGTTTTGCAGCCTAACAGAAAAAGAAAAGTTCCCTCGTTACAAGAATAAAAGCACTGAAAGTAAGACTTGTCGTCTAACTTGGGCTTTTCATGCAAGACGTTAATTCTCCGCATCACAGAACTGCAGCTCAGATAATTCATGGGCCAGATTCATCCCACATCTGACATGTCACGATCACCACAGTGAACTCTGACTTGTCCATCTAGGAAGTCAGACTCCTCCACACAACCCCAAACAACACTAGAAATCCTCCTCAATCGAGTCTGCACCAGGTAATGAACAAAGATTACTATAGGAGACTGCAACTAGCACAGTTCCTTCTGAGCAGACAGGATTTGCCATCAAAACCTACCAGCACACCTGAGCCAGTGCATGTCACAGAAATGAAATCAAAGTGATTCTGTTCTAGAGGACAGGAGACTGCTATCCAATAGTGTTTACTTTATCCTTACCATCGCATGGCTTCCAACAGTTCTCCCTCACAGGTGATTCAGTTTATACAGCCCTTCAGTCTTCACCTTCACATACTGCAGAATCCTTTAGTACAGCGCTCATATGTACTTGAGCCTCACCTAAGTGAAAGGGAGAGTTAAAATTTCCTCATTCACCTTCATGCTCAACAGGAGCTTTGTGAAATGGAATTCCTTTTGCAATTGAGACATGTCACGTTTTCCACCTCTCTGCTTTCTTAAACTCACTCGCTCATTAGAATAACATGATTTCCTTAGGAAAACCATAAAATGCTTCAAAGACATTAACAAGTTAATTAAGCCTTGAAATACACCTGTGTTGTTGGTAAATGTGATTATCCTTGTTTCATACATGTAAATTTAGGCACTGAGAGAGTGTCAGTGATTTGCCTGTCTGCTTATCTTTCTGGATTGCTTGTCAAACAGCACCCAGATATTAGTGTGGTAAGTAAATCAAGTCAAATGGCAAGCCACGGGCAAGGCTAGGAATATAATCCACATCTTCTGCTGTTCCCAAAACCCCGGAGTATCCTTCCTCTCACATTAAATTAAGCACCTTGCCAGGATTGGGAAGGTCACACTCAATTTGTGTAAAATGGAGCAGATTATAATCACCCTTGATTTGATTTAAAGAGGTATAGCCCACAGAGACTCCAGATCCCAGCATGCAAAGATGCTCTTGATGTGATCGGTCCAGTAATACACTGATGTGGACTGAAAAGACTGCAGGTCCACCATGTGATGCTCCTTGAGCCAAGCAGCCCTTTAACACACAGAATACAGCCTGCAGCAACAGTAACCCCTGAAGTAGGGATGTGGGCTTCAAGTTCCCAAGCGCAACATGCATCTACCGCTTGCATCAGGATGGAGCACCGCATGCTGGGACCTGATATGTCCACATACAGCTTGGCTCAGGGTGGCACCCTGAATGCTGGGCCTTGGTCTTGTCTGTGACCTGTGTCCTCTTTAGTAAACACAGGCCCTGCAGACGGCATTTAGGTCACACTTCATTCGAGTCATTATCGCTGCCATCCCGACTGGAGGCAAGTGCCTCCTACAGGAGTTAAAACCCACTGTCCACTTGCCAGTGGTGAGTAGCAACTTTCCCTAGCGAATGGAGCAATCTGGTTTAGCAGCTTGTGCAAACTTTCAGGAGTGTTTCTAGCCCTGGTAGTTCTGCGCGCCGGATCAGCGATCTCTTCCTGAGTCTGCAGACAGACAGTTCCATTGCCCCGGTTACTGCTCAGGGCCGTCCACCTTCCAGTCGCGTCCATTTCCACCAGGGCTTTTCAGAACCCCCTGGGCAGCAACGAAACTGACGCTGCTGACACGGGTGTCACTCACCCAGCTGCTCCGGGGGAAAGCTCCGAGCAGCAGCAGAGGGAGAGGAGCTATGGGGGGTGGAGAGGGAAGAGCAGCAGGTGGGAGGAGGGGAACAGAGAGAAAAGCGCCTTCCAGCAGCAGGAAGGGCTGGAGGGTTTCCAGGGGCTCAGACACCGACCGACTAGCCAGGGGCTGGTACAGAAGGTGACGCCCCCAAGCAGCTGATCTGATGGCCTCAGAGCGCCCCCAGCCCTGCCCCTGGCTAGCCGGGGGTCTCTCCCCCTGCTTTCACTGCACCCCCACGGCTCTGGCTCTATGGCCCACCCCGGCCCGCCCTGGATAACGCCCGCAGAGCGACAGCGGAGCACCCTGGTTACCATAGCGCCCAGCCTCCAGTCCCACAGAACAGCCCCCCCCGCCCCCCAGGCCCGGCCAGCCCCTGGGACGCGCAGACCGCCCCGGATATGATACATTGTATCCAGGGTCCTGATACACTGTGCCACCCCCCGCGCCCGGAGACAGGCAACAACGCTCCAGCTCTCACCCTCTGGCCGCAGGGATCCTGCCTGGGACCCCGGGAGCCCAGGGGACCCCGGGAGTTGTAGTTCCTTGGCCAGCTCCCTGCCTGGAGAGTCGGCTCTGGAGCAGGAAAGGAACTACATCTCCCAGCATTCTTTTGGGGTCATCAACAGGAAAGGGAGGGGGAGGGAGTGGAGAAGCTGCCCGGGCTGATGAGACCCCCATTGGGGCGGGGGAGAGTGGAGAGCTGCTGCTCAGAGACTGGGGAACTTCTGGCGCCCCAGCCTCCGAAATCATCCTGGCTGCACCTTCTGCATGAATATCTGCTAGCTGAGAGGTGCATAGGAATTGGGGGGCCCTGCTGCAGGGGGTGGGCCTCTCAGGTATTTAAGGCCATGGCCTGGAAGAGAGAAGCACCTAACTGCAGGGTCTGCGGCTGCCTGGGGGGCTCGGGGGGTGGGCAGAAGTGGGAGTGGGTTCGGGTGTGGGAGTGGGCTCTGGGCTGGGGGTGAGGGCTTTGAGGGGCAGGAGGGGGCTCCAGGCTGGGGAGTGGGGCCAATGGATTCAGACTGTGGGAAGGGGCTGCAGGTTGAGGAAGGGGGTTGGGGTGTGGGAGGGGGTATAGGCTGTGGGTGCCTGCTTGAGGGGTTTGAGGTGAAGAAGGGGGCTCCAGGCTAGGGGGTAGAGCAGAGAGATTCGGAGTGTGGGAGGGGGCTGCGGGTTGAGGCAGGGGGTTGAGGTGCGGAAGGGGTAGAGGCTCTGGGCTGGGGGTGCAGGCTCTAGGGTGGGGCTGCGGATGAGGGGTTCAGGGTGTGGGAGGGGGCTCTGGGATGGGGGAGTGGGGTGCAGGGGGGGTGAGGGCTCTGGCTGGGGGTGCAGGCTCTGGGGTGGAGCTGGGGATGAGGGGTTTGGGATGCAGGAGGGGGCTCTGGGTTTAGGGGGGCAGGCTCAGGACTGGGGCAGGGGCTAGGGTTGGAGTGTGAGCTTATCTTGGGTGGCTCCCAGGCAGGGCTAAGGCAGGATCCCTGCCTGTCCTGACACTGCACTGTGCCCCAGAAATGGCCACTAGGTCTGGCTCCTAGATTGGGGGCAGGAGGCTCTGCGCACTGCTCTCACGCTCAGGCACTGCCTCCCCCAGCTCCCATTGACCGCAGTTCCCTGCCAATGGGAGTGCAGAGCCAGTGCTCAGGGTGGGGGCAGCACACGGAGCCCCCCATCTAGGAGCCAGACCTGCTGGCCGCTTTCGGGGTGCAGCGCGGTGCCAGAACAGGTAGGGACTAGCCTGCCTTAGACCCGCGGCACCACCGACCAGACTTTTAATGGCCCAGTCGGCGGTGCTGACCGGAGCCGCCAGGGGCCTTTAAGCTGGGAGCAGACAAAGAAACTGGAGTTAACCTCAAGGAAGAGAGATCAGCAGTGGGAAAGGAATGTCAAGGGGAGCAGGGAAAGAGGAAGCAGGTCAGGCTTGCAGGGGGAGAATAGGACCAGGTGGCTGGGGAGCACATCCAAGGTAGAAGGGAAACAAGCCTGGGGAGTGGTGGTGGTGCCCAGGTAGTGGAATAGTATGTAGCTGGGAGCAGAGTGAGAAAGAAGGCTGCACGCTCCCAGCGGCTAAGTACTCACTGAGACAGGGTTGGGGAAATGGTATTTGCAAGTGGCTTGCTCAAATGGCAGGATAGGCCGAGCTGGTGGACAGATTTCTCAGAACTGATCAGGTATCTACTGGCTGAGGAACTTTATTGAGTTGAGGCCACGACCACACACAGACACTGAATGCATCCGATGAAGTGAGCTGTAGGTCACGAAAGCTTATGCTCAAATAAATTTGTTAGTCTCTAAGGTGCCACAAGTACTCCTTTTCTTTTTGCAGATACAGACTAACATGTCTGCTACTCTGAAACCTCAGATTGAAGAGTTTCAGACATTGGGTTTCTCTTAAGTGCTAGGCTGTAGCTGGTACCTATGTCCACTCTGTGCTCGCACAAGCAAATGGCAGCTGAAAAGGACACTACTCCATGGTGATGCAAGTATTGGTAGAGCCCAAAGCCCGCTTTCTAGACATGCAGGCTTCCCAGATGGAAGATGAGGACACACATTTAAGAACTCTAGGTATACACTAAGCTGGGTGATGGAGTTCATTAATGCAGATGCCCACGAAGGGCTTTGGTGTCTGCTTTAGTCCAGAAGCACCTAGATTAACTCCTGAATAGATGCCCTCCTCTAATCTCCAGTAAGTAGAAAAGGGGAAGCCTACTTAAGAACACAGTGAGCTCACTCAGAAGCAGACGCTAGGGAGAAAGTATATTAATTGAACATAGTCACACTGGTGTCAGATCAATGGTCCACCTAGGCCAGTATCCTGCCTCAGATGGTGGCCAGCATCAGATACTCCTGAGGGAATGAATAGAACATGGCAATTTAAGTGATGCCTTGTTGGCCAGTCCCACTTTCTGACGGTTGGAGCATGGGGCTGCATCCCTGCCCCTCTTGGCTAGTAGTCATTGATGGACCTGCCCTCCATGAACTGATCTAATTCTTTTTTGCACGCCCTTATACTTTTAGCCTTCACAACATCTCCTGGCACTGAGTCCCACTGGTTGACCGTGCATTGTGTGAGGTACTTCCTTTTGTTTTAAACTTGATCTTAATTTCATCTAGTGGCCCTCTGCTCTGTGAAGGGGGCAGATAACTAACCCTTCCCTATTCATTTTCTCCACTCCATGGGTGGTTTTATAGACCTGTGCTGTATTTCCCCACCCCCCTCATCTCTTTTTCAAGCAGAAGAGCCTAGTATTTTTCCATCTCTCCTCAGATGGAAGCTGTTCCATACCCCTAATCATTTTCATTGCCCTTCTCTGCAACTTTCCCCATTTTAACACATCTTTTGTGAGAGGAGGTGACCAGAACTACAAGCAGGATTCAATGGGCGGGCATACCATGGATTTATACAGAGACACCATACTTTCTGTTATTACCTTTGTCCAAATGGTTCCTAACCTTCTGTTATCTGATCAATGTGCAACAGCAGTCACAAAAGCTGTTTTCAGGGAACTATCCAGGACGACTCCAAGATCTCTTTCTTGAGTGGTAACAGCTCATTTAGACCCCATCATTTTGTTTGTACAGTTAGGATTTTTTCCCAATGTGCATTACTTTGCACTTCACAACATTGAATTTTATCTGCCTTTTTGTTGCCCAGTCACCCAGTTTTGTGAAATCTCTATTGTAACTCTTTGCAGTCAATTGTGCCTGTAACTATCTTGAAGTATAAGAGATTACAGGGAAGTGTCTTCTTAAAGTTATCCCATAGAATGCCTCACACAGTGAATAGAACTTGCAAATATAACTGGTGCAGAGGGGTTATGGAAGTGTAGGCAAGGCCTCTATTTGAGTACAGGAGCCAGGAGCCTTTGAAGCAGGGTGGCAGTAAGGCCAGTACTGCCCATCTACGTACCAACAGTTTAGACTGAACCAGTGCTGAGTGGACCAGTTAGACTTGCCTAGCTCGTGAACACTTGGGAACCAATACAAACACTTGTGTAGTAGATATGAGGCTTTACCAACTTGCCAGGTATTTGAAGCAGCCCTACATGAGCCAAAGCTCTCAAGTGTATATTGGTCTTAAGATACAGTCTTTGTACTTACTGCTTTAGCAAATGTAGCAGAGGAACAACTTGAACTGACACACATGGCAGATGGGGGAAATCTTTACCACTAAACCATAGAAAAATTGCAAATGTATGTTTTTTGTGAACAGTGCAACATTTAATTTAAATGTTGCACTGTTTTTACAAGAAACAGTATCCATTTCTTAAACAATCACTCCAACAGAAATTTCATACCAGACAGGTTGAGAGTGATCAAATCTAAGGGGCAAGAAATATAGTTTGCCAAAAGTAGTTCAAGCCACCTATCTCTGCCCCAAACTTGATTGAAACTGCTGGAAGCAGCATTTTAACAAGCATGACAGAGCTCACGTGAACACAGGATTTACCTTCAAACTAGCATTGAACAGAAATTAAGAGATAGCTAATGTCTTTCCTATCTAGTCCAGCTTCTGAGGCAAGTACATAATTGTTCCCTTCACTATGTTTTTCCAGTCATTTAAAATGTCTGGAGAGAGAGTGGTGCAGGTGCTTTCGTTGGATGACTTTCAGTCTTTGCTGAGAAGCATCCCCTAATTAAAATAGCAAAATCTCAGAGATCTTGTGTTCAATGAAACCCAATTCAGTAGCCTATAAATTGCATGATTATGAGCAGCAAATATTTTGACAAGCAATGTAATTATTTGACTTAGCGCTTGTCTACATTTAAAATACTACACTGGCACAGCTGCGTTGCTGTAGTGCTTCGGCATACATGCTACCTTAGCTGATGGAAGGGGTTCTCCCATCAGCCTAGGTTATACACCTCCATGAAAGATGGTAGCTACATTGATGGTAGAATTCTTCCATCGACCCAGTGCTATCTACACAGGGACTGATGTCGGCTTAACAGCTCTGCTCAGGGATGCAGATTTTTCACACCCCTGATCAACAGTTAAACAGATCTAATTTTCCAGTGTAGACCAGGCCCTAGCAGTCACTTGCTTAAGATAAATAGATAGTATTACACTTCAGGAAACAATGAATTAACTTTGTTGTGCAAGAGTGATGAGTTAACATGGTAGAGCACCATGACAAGCTATAAACTGACATGCTTCAGCCATTATCAATACTACAATTTATCATTTCTGCCAAGTGGTAATATTTTGTTTTTAAGAGGATTAACTAGCAATCAATTCAGAAAAGATTGGGTGAATCATTAAAATTGTCATAGCTCATTAGAAATAAACAAAGCAGACGCCATTTGCTAACAATTATGATAGTTTTGCCCTATTTTATTTTTTAAATGAGGTGATATTTGTGTTGGCAATTTTTTTTTAAAAAGGCTTCTGCTCAATGAAGAAGTTTCTAGCTACCTTTACTTTATCATTAGTACCATGCTATATTGTGTTTACTGTTCTAGAGTGCGCTGAGAATCTAAATAGAAGGTCACATTAAAAATTAAGTTAATTGAAAACAAACTTATTTGACAGACTGTTTTGGGAAGTTTAGTAATAAAGTTGGGCTGAAAGATGAAGTCATCTGATTTCTTATACTACTGGTTGATAACAGCAGCTCTAGAACCTGTCCCTACCAAAAAAAGCCCAGTTTGGCTCCAATCTTATCAGTTTAATAGACTATTCTACTTCAATGTGTTAGAAAAATCAATGCAGACACATGCACAAGAGTTAGAAAATGAAAGAATTTGCAACTGTTTTGTTTGAAAATGAGTTTCTGTAGTTTAAGTCTGTACATATATTCTGCTAGTGATGTTCTCTTTATCAATCTTTAACCCTTCCCCTGCTGATTCTCCAATGCTCCTTGTCAACAGTGTTCCACTGAATTAAGTGGAAGGCAAGGGCACACTTATTATATTGAACAGCACAGAAGATACATTTGACCTGGAAGGTTCAGCAGCAAAAAGTTTTGATTTTTTTTTTTTTATTATGTATTTCAGTCCAGGTTTAATACACTGAGCTACCCTTTCTAGTTGAAGAGATTAGTGCAAAAATGCCTTTGTGGAAATGTTGTCCAAAGCTAGACACTTTCACAACAGGGTGCCAAAACCTGAGAGACCCACCTTCTCCCATCTCGGGCCCAGAGGATTACGGTTTATCCTAAAGGGAGCTCTTTAAAGTCAAAGTTGTTGTTCTTCACTTGTTTTGGAAAAAAGATTTCTGTAAAAGGACAAACTTAAGAAACCGTTTTCTGGTTTTAGTGACAGATAAAATTTCACAGAGGATTAGTTAAAAGCTAAGTCTTTAATCCGTTAATAGAGAAAGAAATTGTGTAAGTCTCACTTCAGTACTAAAAGGGACATTTTAAAACATTTCAGAGAAAGCTCATTGGAAGTTAATGGGGAAAAGATGACAGATGTTCCACCAGGACAGCAGTTCTCAAACTATGGGGTGGGCTTCCCAAGAGAGGCGCAGGAATCTGTCAAGGCTTTTTTGTTTTGTTTTTGTTTTTTTAAAAGAGCGCTGGCTGTTAGCCCCGGGTGGCTAGGGCTCATGCAGAAGGGCTGTGCACACACAAGAGGCAGGAATAAAGGGGGCAGCTGGAGCCTCACCATGTGGTCTCAGACTTTCCTTCCCCGCGTTGCTCAAACCCTCACCTCATTGGGGCATTGCAACCCTTACTTCAGTGCTGCTGCTGGCACGCCATTGCCTTCAGAGCTGGGTGCCCAGCCAGCAGCCGCTGCTCTGCCTTCAGAGCTGGCTGGTGGTATATATACTGGGGCGTATAAACAATTACAGACACAAAGGAGGGCCTGATCAAATAAGTTTGAGAACCACTGCACTAGGAGAGACTGTTGAGAGTTTCCATGCAACACACGTTTGGATACAGTACATCACAGAGCAAGACCAATGGGGGTAAAAGACCCCAATCCAGCCAACTTTTGCTTTCAAATACTGGCAAGCACTAGTTGCACAACTGGTCAGGTTTGCAATTTCCCACCAGCAAATCTGGCTTTTGACACACCTATATATTAGTATTTGTTAAGTGCTTTGCAGATGTGAAGTACTGTAGAAATGCTAAAGATTAAAAAGATGGCAGAACTCCCATTAGCTTGCTCCTGGCTGTTTTCTCTCCACAGCTGCTATTAGTTGAGAGCCTCAAAGAGGGGAGTGTGCCAGTGATGGACATGGGATATGGGGGTGTAAAGAGGGTGTTTGCAGGTTGAAGGAAGAAAGGATGGAATGGAATACCATGGAGAAAGCTCAGTGGATGATTTGATTGAGGCTGAGCTCCAGAGAAAAAAAGGGGATATAATTCCAAACTGCATCTGGAAGGTCCTGCTGCCAGGAAGGAGGTTCAGGCACCCCTGCTGAAAGGACAGTGCTGTGCCCAGGGAAACAGCAGTAAGAAACTGGGAGAGAGATGGATTAAAATGGAGAATATCACAGAGCTTTGATTAAGACCCAACAACTCCCTGTGTAAACCCTTGAATCCTGACTAGTTCATGTAGGTGTCACTGTGCATAGCAAGATGCAGGAGGATTCAGACAGCAGCTGTGTGTGTACGTAGGGGTACACCATGTTGGCAGAAGGGTGTTGCTGAGTTAAAAGTGTTTTTAACAAGACATAGCTGTTCGTCAGCAGCTATTGCCTGAATGCAGTTAACTACTTAGTAGTAAAATCCTACTATGCTTTCCAGATGAATGACCTCTGCAGTTAGCAGCTTCACAAATGGAAGCCTTACATGAATCTGTACAACTTTCCCCAATGCTTAAAAAGGTACATTTCTCAAGGATTATAATTGCACTTTAAAAAAAAAACACACACCCCTTCTTATACAATTTCTCTAATTTCCCCCATCCCACCCTGTCAATATATAAAAATGGAAAGAGAGGCTACAATTATTTACTGCCCTACAGTTATTGGGATTTCAAAGATTTGATTCAGGTGCCTGACGGAAAGCAATGACATCCAATTTAGAGAGCTGGACAATAGTGTGTTTTTAAAAAACATTTTCACAGCTTGGCTTGCATTGGCTTCAGATGCTTCTGGAAAGACTCATGAACCTGTAGGGGGGAAAAAAGGGAAATTAGATAAAAATAATTTTCTTGTTATGTTTTTATTTTTAAACACATTTCCTGCAGGATCAAAATGTATCTATACAAATAGAGAACCAGTTAAACAGCCACCTCTGCAGTATGCTGGTAGCAGTCAAAAAGGGGGAAATCTGGCCAGAATACAGGAACAAACTGCCTTCCCCAACTATTCCTCACAAGAAGGGCACTGGAATCTTTAATGTCTATGGAGAGTGGACAAGTCTGTTTAAAAAACATTGAATTCCCACAGGAAACTGCATGTTCCCAGTTGATCCTGAGAGAACAAAGGGCTGATTGACCCTGTTGGGATTCCTAGCAGTGTTTACAAGTCTGGCTTAGCCTCAGGTTCAAGATACCTAATCAACTATGGACCTAAACAAGGCAAAAGAAAGCTACAGTATATTGGCAGGGTATTGTATTCAATCCTGTTTTCCAAGATGGAGAACTGTCCCTGGCACCTTACTGGATAGGTCTCTGGTTTTTGACTACAGCAGCTATAAACGGATTCAGAAATGCAGCAGATATTCTCAGAAACCTAGAGGGCAACTGTCAGTTTCTTTCCTCATTAAAAATAGTCACACTTTGTAAAGGCATTTGTTTTTTGCAGAATCTTCCAGCAGGGCTTTTGTAGCTGCAGTTGCTTTGGGCTGAATCATTTGGCTCCATGACAAGTAGAGTAGGAACTAGGAGGGAGAAATAAGGGTTCATCCTTACCTCTGTTTTGTTTAGTGGGGATTTCTTTGCCCATTCAAACATATTCTCGTAGATGTTGCCATCATACCGGCCAAGCACAGATCCAAGGTGATCATCATGAAAATCAAAGGCATCAACTAGTGCTACAGCATTGGGACGGATTGCAGCCAGAAGCTCCTTCACACGCTGGTACACCTGAGTAACCTGTGCATCTGTCAAAATGCCCGCCTGGGACAAAAGCCAAGAAACTTATCAGAACAGAATCTAATTACACGCATAAACTCTCATGGTTCTTTGTGAGAGACTAGACTGCAGGTCAACTCTCCCCTACAGGGAAGGCCAGTATGTCAAAATATTAGAGATAGTAAAATGCTAAGTAATTGCATTGGTCTTCTAGACAGGAGGAAGACGACCATCCCTTCAGCCTATTTCCGCTTAGTGAGGGGACTCCAAAGAATGAAAATGCCTGTATTTTAACCCCCAAAATCAGAAGTTCTCTTAGCACCTGCATTATATTAAATCCTTCCTGTTTTCATAACTCTGTTTTGTAAATGGAGGAAGCGGCAATGAGAGACCACACTTATGTCAGCATGAACTTACAAACACCACTGTTTGTACAAGTATGCTCCAGCACCATAGGAGTTGAGAGAGAGAGAAGTAGCTTGGATCAGACCACTTGGATACTCAGACAGGAGACTGATCTAGATGAAAGGTTTTGAAGGCCAGGCCCTTTTCTTCTGTGCTTATTTACAAATAGGTACCGCCCATGCTGGGGTGTGTAAACAATTACTGGCATCATCACATGTGCATGATATCCATCTCATATTATCTCCCTGCTTGATACTATGCAACCTACCAGTCACTGACCCGAAAACAAGAAGCCGGTCTAAAGAGATGAATCTTTGACCATATCCTAATGGCCATCCAACTCTGCCTTTGGAGGGCTGCAAAAGGAAGCTAATTCTAGCGCCTCCTCTGAAATAGTTCTGCCTTATGCCAGGCTTACCCCTGGAGCTCACAAGCCTGAACACTCCAGGCAATGGCAGTTGTCTTCCATTTCATGGTAACTTCAGACCAGAGCACTGTGGCCCTTGAGATCTGGGATATTAAACTGATAAGAACAGATATAACTTAAAAGATAAAGTTTGCACTTCTGTGTCCAAGAGACACAGACAAGGCTTTCATCTCGGGGCCAAAAGACCAAACACATCAAGACACTTAATCATAGCCTTTAATAGACCAAGAGACTACTTACACTTGGTCTGAGCACCGATACTAAACTGTGATACTGACCTGCAGAAAATCCCCTGTGTGCTTACTGATTCCATAGAGTGCATACAGGAGACACAGATTGTTCATCACAGCATGGACAGCTGCATCATTAATTCCTGAGAGCTGTGCTGTGAAAAGCTTCACCACCACATAGTGACAGTGTGCCTGCAAAAGTGGTATAAAAAAAACAACCCCAACAGTAGGGAATTCAAGGTCAGAAGCCGAAGACAGGAGAATGTAGAGTTGAGATGCTTCTAAAATATGCTTATTTAGTGACATTACTGACCTCAGATGCTCGCACCAGGTCAACAGAGGTTCGGTTCCAGGCATCTTCCTGGCTCTTCCTGCGGTTCAGCTCAGCTTTCAAGTTCTTTGCTGCTGCTTCAACAAGTCTGTTTTACACAAGGTGTGTGGGGAGGGTGGGTGAAGAGAAACAGAGTCTGCAAAGTGACCTCATACCAACTACAGAAAATTCACAGAAAC
This sequence comes from Chelonia mydas, assembly GCF_015237465.2. Lineage (NCBI taxonomy): Eukaryota > Metazoa > Chordata > Testudines > Cheloniidae > Chelonia > Chelonia mydas. Next base: position 15,756,357 of record NC_051254.2, read on the forward strand.
TGGCTGATGTCTTACTGATGCATTAGGCACTAAGGAGCTCAATTCTCACCCCATCCCAACATTTGCTGTTCCAGAACCCACATGTTCATTCGTGCAACTAGGATGGCATGGCTACATCAGAGTAGTATTAGGACAGCTTTAAGGAAACAGGATAAAAATAAACCTCATTTTAATGAGATGGAAATACTCAAGCAGCCTCATGTCCCCATTTAGTACCTGTGCTATTTATTTTTCCCCTCCCCAGATGTAGGGCTTTATATTGACTCTCCTCTGCACCAGGTCTGTAGTCACCACTATTTTAACCTCTCCAGGAAGGTAACTGCAGTTTGATTAATTTTGGCATCTGCAAGTTTGAATTTACACCAAAAAACCCTCAAACCAGCTGCACAGGGAGCTCAAGTGCTTAAATTGTGTTGAATTTAGATGGTCAAGAGTTTTTTGAAACTTTAAGTACCTGGGATTAGGTTACACCTAGCAGAAAGCATCACTTCTTGAAGATTACAAGATATTTCACTTGGACAGATGTGGTCTGCAGACCATACGTTGCATGCTGCTGCACTAACAGAATAGCTTAGCGCTATCACATTTCTCACCAACATAAACACTCTACAGCATTTTAGTAATGCATAGTTCTTTGCATTACGTGTGAACTCACCTTGATGCCCGCAGTTTATACACCTCCATCAAGCTGGCTGGATCATTGATGTGTACCGTTGTAGACCTAGCAGCCACCTGCTGTGGCTGGATGTGTTGCCCTGAGAGGTCGTTAAGGTAAGACACCATGCCACTAACCAGGTGACCTGAACTAACCTGGGTGTAACTTTTGATCAGGAACCTGAATAAAAAAAAAAAAAAAAGAAAGATTGCATTGCCCCATTCATTTGGATACAGAGTAGACAGATTAACTTTTGGGTTTAGTCTGTAGAACTACTAGCCAATATATAGGAGTTGCATATACTTGCAGTTATAGCAGAAGCCAGAGAAGGGGACAGAAATATATAGATCCAAGAGAGGGAATATTGCAAGTTAGGTGGTAGTGGACAGGTGGTCTGTGTGCCCTTCTGACCATCTCTCCAGGCAACTAACGACTAAGTAGGGAGATCTCTTGAAAGAAGTCACCTCACCTAGCAGTCTGCAACATCATGACAGTGTTTTCTCCCTCGTAGGTGCAGGATGGGGTGAAATTAACATAGATATCAGGAAGGCCACTGCAACGAGAGTAGCCATGCCCACCACATGCCATTCGACATTCTTCAATGCCAGCGTTGGCTGTCCATGAAGTGAATGCCTTTAGCCCTGCAGACAACGCGTGGAGCTAAGGGAGAAAAGCAGAACTGGTAGCTGCCAAGTCTATTCCATTAGGTCACTGCTTTACCACAGATGCCGCCCAGTTTGCATTTCCACTATTAGCTCACAAGCATGATGGGCTTCAGTGGCAGCCAACAGAATAATTATACTGTACAATCAGCACCATCTACCTGCTGCTTCTCATAGTGTTATTCAATCTTTACCTTTTGTTGACCTCAGTTATAATATCAGAAGTTAGTGCTAGAAAATACTTATTAGGTCATACAGCTCATTTCTCTCTACCTATGCCATATTCTTTACAGTGTATACTCCAATGCTTTGTCTAGTCTACAAGACAAAGATGGGTTTCCACTGCATATTGTCATTTCACCGTATTCCTTCGGCCACCCACTAAGTGATTGCACCTTACAACCCCACTCCCACAAAGTTCTTAGTTCTGCCAATATCTTTGATTAACAGCAATTCTTCCCTGGTTCATTGGAAGCATGGTCCAGTGGCTACAATAGAGGACTTGAAGTCAAGACTGCTGGGTTCCATTCCCAGCTCAGCAAAGCCTCATTCTGGGTGATCTTGGGTGAGTCACTAACTCACATTTTTTAAAGATGCAGTATAGTATATAGATGCAAATGGAATGAGGCCTCTGGGTGAATTATCAGCAGGGATTGAATCTAGAACCTCTGGATTTGAAAATCTCAAAGCCTCTATTGCTTGCCCAAGAGGACTGGGGACCATTAGCTCACAGGCCACAGCAGCTTTTACATAAAGTATCAGAATCACCCTCCAGTTTTCAGACAGGATAATTACCTCTGGCAGCTCGCTCAGGTCTCCCTGGTTGATGTCACCAGTGATGCGCTGATAGGTCTTTTTCATGTAGGCTCCAACAAAGTGAAAGGCAAAGGCAGTTGCCAGGAGAGGAAAGAGTTTGTATTGTTGGGTTTGATAGTCCAAGATCTGGGGCTCCGGTTCCCTATAGCAATACATGAGAGTCATTACTGTGACTGCTGCCAAGTTTCTGCAGACATCCTGTGTAACAGTAAGAGCTTACCTACACATACTTGAGTCCATAATGAGGGTTGTAAATTCTAGTGCCCCAGAGCTGCAGACCCTGGCTCTGTGCCAGGGAGCTTGGAAGTCCTGACAGTCCCAGTTCAAGGCAGAGTTCTCAGGGCTTCCAGGTTGGTTGCTGCAGAGTCAAGACTCAAGACTCTATTAGAGCCAGAGCTTTCAGACTCGTGTTTCCCACAACAAGTAATCTGGAAGCTCTGGAATGGTGGGTTTCTCTGCCTCAGTGGCTCCCAGAGATTTGGAGGCAGGGCATCATGGGGCCTTCTCTGCCTTGGCAGTCCTCCAGGAAAGTGGAATTGACAAGAGCATTAAACGCAAGGAGCCATAGAACTGTCACTTTGATTTTCTGCTGAAAAACCTTCAACCAGCTCCACTCCCAGCCCTGCAGTCACCTCCTCCAGCAGCCAGTATGTGGGGACACCCAGGGATTCCTGCTGGCTCCCTGCAATGCCAGTCAAGTGTGGGGTGAGGCCTAGACAGCTGCAGATTAATTATTTCATTTTAACCATTAATAACAGGGGTGAAAAAGACAAGGAGGTCAATTTCACTCAGCAGCTGTCCAGGTCCCTGGAGTAGATTTCTTTTTGGAAACACCACGCATTGTATGAGAATTTTCACCCCCCCAGAATTTTGGGTTCATGAAAATTTCAAATACATTTAATTTCATTCCCATTTGGAATGACATCACATTTACAAACCACAAAGTTTTCTGCAAACCGGAAATCCTGCATTTCAGTCAGCTCCAGCTAGGAGTGAGGAGGCATCTGTACTTCTCTTTCAATTGCCACAGTAAACTGCATCATCCACAATCTGCATCCCCAGCCCTCCCCAAAATGCTTGCCTTTTGTCTAACATCCATTTATTTTTGGCATTTCACCTCATGACACAGGCAGGCCCTTCATTTCACTGCAGCCACTACACTTACCCTGGCTTTAGCTCAGACTGGTGCCTCACTGAACTGTAGCGGATGGCAATGGTACAAGCCCTGGACAATGAGCGAGCAGAATCCCCCACAATGAGGGATCGGATGAACACCATGGTCCCATAAGTCAGCTTGTCACTGAGTGGTTTCACGTATGTGCCATCTGGTTCAACCTAACAGAAAGACAGGATGGTGACCCAAGGGGTTTCCTGCCTTCTAAATTCCAGCAGCAGCTGCCACCTTGCTGTGGAACAGAATGTACATGAGCACACTTACCAAGTGGCATCTACCCTTCACAAGCCTTTGTCAAAGAACACCATGTCACAAGTGTAATGTCCCCTACCTCACTTGAAGAGTTTTAGCGTGGTTCTCACTGTAGTAGCTGCAAGCAAAAGGATGAGGGCTGCAGAGACAGTGACATATTTATCTCAAGTTCCTTGCACATTCAAGAAAAAGGCAAACCAACAGATGTTCTCGTAAAAGTGATCAAACTTATGTCTACTGTTCTAAATGTTTTGACATTTTTCTCAGTGCATCATGGAGAGCAGAGTTACTATTCTAGAGAGTCCTGTGCAAGCAATAATTCGATGGTCTTCAGCTATATCAGATTGGACTCTAACCACATTAAGTCACATGTAATAAGGCACAGGTCTTAGAATCATAGAAAAGTGGGATTGAAGGGACCTAAAGAGGTCATCTACTCCTTAGCAATACTTGCATGAGAAACTCCTAAAGATAAACCCAAGGCTCTACAGGAAGTGCTAATAATTCAGTGGATGGCACTCTTCCCTCTGAGTCAGTAATTAATTGCAGTCACAGGGTGCTTGCCTGAGGAGTTGCCTTTTGGATGAGTCCTAAAATGGTCATTAAAGATCTCATGCACTTTTCCTATGGAAGAGCTGTTAATGGCCATAGCTGGTCATATTCCAATTTGGATAATTCCATTCTGCCTCTAAATTCCTGCTTTAGTTTCTGATGGATGCAGTATTCTTCCTCACTTCCTAAGCAAGCTTATTGTATGGTGGCAGTGGTGTGTGTTAAACGGCTGCCACATCCACCCCTGTTGTGCAAAGTGACTGTGAATAGTTCAGAGTGATTTGGGATTAAGAGCAGCTACAGAAACGAAATATACTGAACTTGCTCATGGGAACCATGGGATGTGAAGTGAAGGGGGTTATTTGAAACAAAGAGTTGCACAGGGATCAACTGACAGTTACACCTTAGCAATAAGTAAGGCTCCGTGTTTGTCATGGAGGTCACGGATTCCATGACTTTCCATGACCTCCGTGACTTCTGCAGCAGCCGGGTGCGGCTGGCCCAGGAGCCGCCTGAGCAGCTCGGGCAACCCCTGGGCCAGTTGCACCGGTTGCCGCTGGAGCAGTCTTCCCCTACCTCCCAGTCCTTTCCCGCCGCCAAACAGCTGTTTGGTGGTGCTTAGCACTTTCCAGGAGGGAGATGGGAGAAGCAGGGACATGGCGCACTCAGGAGAGGAGGCGGAGAAGAGGTGGGGCCAGGGCGGGGATTTGGGGAAGGGAAGGGTGGGAAGAGGTGGGGCAGAGGCGGGGCCTCATGGAAGGTTTGAGTGATGCGGCCCTCAGGCCAATGTACTAGTCCTCATGTGGCCCTCATGGTGATTTCAGTTTGAGATCCCTGAGCTAGGAGCTGGGGTCGCCGCTTCTCAGGTGCTGGGTAGGGAGCCTGCCCCTGTGCCCCCAACCCCACCCCGCACAGGCCATCCCTGTCCCCCCACCCAAGTTTTAGTCAGGGGTATAGAGTAAAAGTTATGGACAGGTCATGTGAATTTTTGTTTACTGACTGTGACCTGTTCATGCCTTTTACTAAAAATACCCGTGATTAAAACATAGCCTTAGTAATAAGATCCATTTAGTCAGAGTTGGAGGAAGTTCTGGAGATTAAGAAACAAACCCTTCTTGCTCCTGGCTTTATAATAGAGGGCTGGAAGGCCTGTGGAGATCCTAGGACAATACAAGAGTATCATTTCTTCCATGCATAGCTCAGTAGCAACCCCTCTGGCCAGTTAAGGGTTGACTTTGACAGGGTCCTAAAGGAGGCAAGTTTGCTTCTCTAGACAGCAAAAATGATAGCTGTGATGTAGGATTTTCAGGGTGGAAAACGAAAAATAAGGGGATCCTCATGGTCAGATGATTCCACAGAGAACCCACTGGTAAGCAATGGGGACAGATTTAACCCAGAGAGGGAAGCGTTAAAGTATGTTGAAAACTCTGTGCCAGCTCACTACAAAAGAGCTGTTAATGACTGGCTCCAGAGCTCACTCCTTTACCTTGGCGTACTTCATCAGCATGTTCTCCCGGGGAATGCGGAACTTGTCCATTTTTAAGTAGCCATTATCCATTTCATCATAACCAAATTTTGGCCCGATGTCACCCACAGTAATACCTGCCATAGAACAGTGGGAAGGAGTCAGAATTAACAACAGGTGAAAGACCTAACCCTTCAATAAGCAGGCTGTCTAGATTTCTGGGAGCTCTTGGCATTCTGATATGAATGGCAGCAGATAAGCAGACGTAACATTATCCTGTCCTCTTATTGCAAGAGTGTGGATGAAAACCCACAAGGATCTTCATATTCCACATCCCATTCTATAATACAGGGATTGGGGGAACGCTCTCCAAAATTTGTCAGTGCCACTCCTGGCTAGAGAACGATGCAAGGACTTCCTTCTCTCTTGGGGAGAGGAGCATGTGGTCTCTACAGCACTTCCAGCTTGGGAGTACAGCAACATGGTCATATCCCAAACTAACCTCCACTTTCGGTTACCACTAAACCACTAGATTGGCCATGTCATTTTAAGTCATAAGGTAAGAGCCCTCAGGCTTCTAGAGCCACACAAGATCTATCCACACACTTGTGTTGAAGTGTTATAGTTCTGAAATGCACTTCCTATCTGAGTTCAGTCTGAAAAATAAGCCATGTATGTTAACAATCCTTGCAAAGCTATATGGCCTGACAATGTGTTGACCCTTTGTTTCCCAACAGTGCTAAACCCCAATGTAGACTCTTACCTGGCAAGGGCTCATGGGTGCCCAGCTGCCGTATGGGTACAATGAAGGCATGCAGCCCTTTGCATTGGCCCTGGGTATAGAGCTGAGCCAGAACTATGGCATGGTTTGAGGTCTTTCCAACTGCAAGAGCAGAGAAAAAAAATATCATTTTAATACTCTCTCTTCGATAAAACACCATGTGAGATTTGACGAGCTCTACTATATATTAGCTCTTCAATGCTAATTAAGGGTCTGATCCCATAGCTGGCTCACAAATGGAACTCTCATTAAAGTCACTTATGTTGTGTGTGAAGCAGCTTCATGACTGTCTCAAGAATCACATTCAGTACTAAACAATTCCTTAGCAAGACTCCTACTGAAGTCAAAGGGGCTCTGCCTACATCAGAAATGAAGGAGAGGCTTCAAATACACAGGGGATAAAACTTCAGATTAAAGTCATACTAAACTCATGTTGTGTAACAACTCAAAAAAATGCCCAAAGAAATTTGATGATCCAAGATTACAGCTGAACTTTGATAAGTTTCCTACTTGGCTGAAGAATGATTTAGCTCTACACGCTACTTCCTTCTGTACCAATTTCCAGTCACTACCTTCCAGATGCAGCAGTCCTAACATGGATATGAATAACCACCTCCTACAGACAGGAGAGTGCCTCCTTTAGCTTCCAAGTTCAAATACACAGTGATTCACTTACGTCCACCTGGCCACCACTTAATGGAAGTCACAGTGGGGCTGTTGAGAATGAATTCCTGGGTTGTGGGGTCATAGGTGGCAGTGGTTTCCAAGCCTCGAAGATGAGTTCCTATGGGTAGTTAGCACATTATATTTTAACAGTCACAGATGACAACAGAAACAGAACTGAACAATGAATTGCTGAACTCCAGCAGTGATGCAGCAAACGATATAACCCAAAAGGTAGAGAGGGCGCACCACAGTGTACACTTAAGAGCATGGCATTTTAGAAGTATGGGAGTTATTAATCTGACTGCCTGGGCACCAAGCCAGAAATGTAAAATTATTTCAAATGATACAAGTGCCAGTATCCAGGTTGTTCCAAAATTAGGCCCTTTAGTTTTCAAGCACCTCCACCTTGACACTTTGCTTGTTTTGCATCAAGAAGCATATGATCAAGAAATGATCTACAATGTCATATCTTACCCTGATTACACTGACACTGGAATCTGATTAGTTGCAAAACAAAGTCACATGCATTTAACAAAACATGGTCTCAGAAGTGCTACCATCATTATTCCCTCTCCAATGGGCTTGTATCCCACTCATCTGATAGAGCAGTTTCTCCCAAATCCACGTGAGAATACAAGAGCACATATACGCTAGATTACTGAAGATTTTTCGGGCACCTACAATAGGCTGAAGGTAACAGTTCCATTAACTGCTTCCACTCCCCTAGTCCCAAGTCCTCACTTCACGCAAACTGAAGGCAGCTATATCTGCCAGATGATATTCCCTGCACTGGTGTCCAGTCAATTTAACTCCAGATGTAGATGACCAGTCGTGGGACTGACTTGATGCTCCAGAGTGGCAGACCATTACAGAACCATTGACACTACATGCGTATTTCATCAAGAGGCCTGACCCTACCATGATGTGTCCATGCACTAATTTCCAAAGTTTGTAGTTCTAACTCTGGTGTCTCCATAGACAACTTAATACTCCCTTACTGAATTGCCAGGCCACCCCGACCATCATAAGCTTCAAACCTGATTGTACATACGCCTCTCATTTCAAATGACTGTGCTTTTACTACTAAAATATCTGCAAGTCAGTCTTCATTGTCACTTGATGTCTGTCTCACTGTCGGTGAAGGATAGATCCAAGCTCACTATTCAAAACATTTTCCTACTGACAAGTTTCAAAAACAAACGTCTCCCAGGTAGAACGTGCTCACGTGTTGTGAAGTTGTGTGACACATACACATGGTCCCCACTGATCTTGCAAGACTTCAGCAAATGCTCACTTGTGCCTAGGGCTAGGAAACTAGGTCATTGCCAGGGACATTAAAGTTTGGTTGGGGGAAAAAAAAAAATGATGAGAAAACATTGAGTATCCATCACCTCTCCCTAAGCCTGTAAGCAGAGGAAAGGCACCTGTAAAACTAACTGAGCGAGAAGTGGATGGACAAAGGAGAAAAAAACATTCAATTCTTGATGATGAAAAGAACATGCCACGGTAGGAAGAAAAAGAGGGAACTTAAAAGAGAAATGTGGGTGCAGATACTGGGCTTACGCAGGTGATCTCCAAACTATGGTCAGCCCCAAATGAAAATTCTCTCTTTCAGGCTCTGTAAAGGTCTGCACTCCTGCCTTCCAGCTGAATGCCAAGTAGAGCAACCAAACTGATCAGGAAGAGGCAGAAGTCATTCTGGAAATTCACGTGGGTCTAGAAGCTGCAATATGCTCTTATCAACACATCCATATAAACAGACTATTTTCATTAATCACAGTCTCCCTGAGTGACAACTGAATATCAAATACACCCAGATACCACAGTGATGGACACATCAGAAACTCTTAGAGATCAAACATTAAACAGAGTGGTACTATGCATATACATGTGAACTATTTAAAATTCCAGAGAGTGTACACTTTTCCCCATGACCAGAACTGCACCTGCAGAGATTCTGGAAAGCGCATGATATCTTCCCCATGCAGATAAACATCCTCTGTACAGAAAACCACGTTTGTGAATATACTTTGAGCGAATGTACTGTACCATGGCCCATCTCGGTTTGAGCATAAGTGCCAATGATCTCCAGATTCCAGGCAGGCATGAAGAACCGGTCCTGCTGTTCCAGGGTTGCCTGGGTGAGGAGGGTGGGCAAGAACATGCCCAGGTGGAGGTCCAGAGGCTCAGGCCGTCCACGATGAATAGAGCTGTGCCAAAATGCCGAGGCGTGGGAATGTGAAGGGAATATTATGGGAAGGAAGCAAGCGTGATGTTGAAGGTGAAGATTGAGGGGGGGAAAAAAAAAAAAGAATTGTGTTAAGAATTTAGCATGCAAATTTCAGAAAACCAAAGCACTGTCCTGGTCTGTATTATAAAGAAATCTTGCATACTCAATCACACTGCAGTGCATTTTCCTCTTTGCTAAGCAGGGCAGCATTTGCAACACTCCCCTTTTTAGCTTCGGCTCCAGTTTAAAGAGGAAAATCTATTTCTGATGTAGCATATTGGCTAGTATAGAGAGTTAATACAAACCAGTGAGAAAGAAGATTCTGGAAGCAAGTACACATTTGAATTTAAAATGGATAAAAGACTGGCATGAGTCAGGTTGTGTTTTAGTTTAAGACAGAGCTGGTTGGATGAAGTTCGACTGGATTATTTTGGAACTGAGGCAAGTCTACACATCTTCATGGTTTGAATGGGGTTCCAGGAAGTACTCAAACCCCTTACCACTCGAAGTCCCACTTGTTTCAGCAGAAAGAGCAATGCTTCCATCTAGATTTCTTAAACTTGTCATAGCTGTTAATGTTTTAGATTTTGCTTTGGACTTGCAAATTAGACATATGTAGCATATATGGACTTGAGTTCCAACTATGATCTCCTCCATCCTCCAACACAGCCTCTTTTGCTAAAATTTTGTCTGCTCTTTAGAAAACTTCAAACAAAAAAGGACAGTGCTCTGCTTAAGCAATCAGTCAAAGCTAGTGACTGCAACTGCAGCTGTGTGTGAAAAAACATTTATCAGTCAAGGCATCACCAGAACAGAGCCCCCGCCCCCAATCAAACATGCTTTATTATAATGCGTACCTCCCACTTCATCTAGCCGACTCCAAATTCTCTCAGATACTGGTTATCAGGTTATTTTTAGTTCTAGAGTCCAGAAGTCTTTGGACACCAGAAAATGTAATGTATTATTATTAACAACCCTTAATAGTTTCGATACCTTCAACTACTTAGAGAACTGTTTCTCTTTGACCCCCAAATCTCCCAACTGTGATAACCTAAGATTGTTTCTTTGTTTTGAAGTCTCACAAGATAATTCATCCAATTGGAACTTCTTGTAAGAGGTTTCACAAAAGGACATTTTGGATACTTTGGTGAAAAACATTTCCTCATTTGTTGGAAAGTAGTAGTGAGAGGGTAGGATTATTTCTCAACTGCTGACACCAGCACATAGTGAAGAGGGAAAAGCACTAGAGTGGCTGGGATGCAGATATTGCAGAAGTGTTGATCCTCTAAAGACAACATGTCCAGAACCTATATTTTACACTCTACAAATATGTAGTTTTTTGCCAAGTCATTCATAGAATGAACGTATTTTTCAGGTGACAGATTTGGGTTCCTGAAAAAGCACTGGTCTCAACTAGACCCTTAAAGGGCTGGAATACTTGACAGAATGGATTAGAGTATTCTCTGTACTAGATATAGATGCACTTCACTATACACTGGCATGTTCTTTTACACACAGAGTTTCCTGGTAACAGCAATTCTTTCTACTTTGGCATTTCTGGTAGGGTTGCCAATTTTGGTTGGATGTATTCCTGGAGATTTTATCACATGACATAATCTTTAATTAAAGATTCATCTTTAATTCCTGGAGACTACAGGCCAATCCCAGAGGGCTGGCAACCCTAATTTCTGGGCTTGTTATAGTGAAGATCCAAAAGAAATTGTTAGACAGCAATATTTTGTAACACCCCATGCCTTATATAGTAACCCAGCTGGGTTAGACTTAATGGTCACTTTAACATTAGAAACATCAGGCTTTTAAGTGAGTTTAGTGCTGGTGAAAGGTGCTCAGGTGACTGTCATGAATAGGGCCCTACCAAATTCACGGCCATGAAAAATGCATCATGGACTGTGAAATCTGGTCTTTTGTGTGCTTTTACCCTATACTATAGGGATTTCATGGGGAGAGACCAGCATTTCTCAGATTGGGAGTCCTGACCCAAAAGAGTTGCGGGGAGGGTGTGGTGGTGGTCACAAGGTTATTTTTTTTTTTGGGGGGGGGGGGGGGGGGGAGCACAGTATTGCCACCCTTACTTCCGTGCTGTATTCAGAGCTGGGCAGCCAGAGCGCAGCGGCTGTTGGCTGGACACCCAGCTCTGAAGGCAGCGCCCTGCCAGCAGCAGTGAATTAGTAAGGGTAGCAATACCATACCAGGCCACCCTTACTTCTGTGCTGCTGCCTTCAGAGCTGGGCAGCTGGAGAGTGGTGGCTGCTGACTGACAGCCCAGCTCTGCAGCCAGCAGCGCCGAAGTAAGAGTGGCAATACCATACCCTGTCATCCTTACTTCTGTGCTGATGGTGGTGGCTCTGCCATCAGAGCTGGGCTCCCAGCCAGCAGCCGCTGCTTTTCAGCAGCCCAGCTCTGAAGGCAGAGCTGCTGCCAGCAGCAGCGCAGAAGAAAGGGTAGCAGTACCATACCCCACCCCCCCCACACAATAACTTTGTGACCCCCCCCACCCCAACTCCTCTTTAGCTCAGGACCCCTACAATTACAACACTGTGAAGTTTCAGATTTAAATAGCTGAAATCATGAAATTTATTATTTTTAAAATCCTACGACCGTGAAAATTGACCAAAACGGACCACGAATTTGGTAAGACCCTAGTCATGAAGACTGAAATCCTTATCTAAACAACACAACAGATACAGTACAGGTGGTGACAATACAATAGTCCCTCAACTCCACTTCATCAATGAGCCTCAACCATGTGCTAGAGAGGATCATTTTGGAGGTGAGAAAAGGCTTCCATGTGCCATTCCAGACTGACAATTGCCCCCAAATATGGTGTTTTAAATGAACACCTATTCACAATAAAATGGACTGAAAACCAACTCATTTCACGTAGGCTACTGAACCTGATACCAACACCTATTAATCACTGCCATTCTGGACTGGATAATGACTCCTATCCCATTACCTATCATGAACCACCGAAGCCACTATAAATATCAGGCTAAAAAAATGTATTAACTAGAAGCCAGATATCATCAATGCAGCCTGTGCAATATTATAGTAATTATCCAACATTCACAGCAGAAATGCCTTACAGACATGTTAAGAATCAGTTTTTGACACTGAAATTGTGAGTTGCTCCAATATACCATCACTCTCACTAGCTGTGTTAGGTATATCATTCAATCAATATGCTAGTCACACAACATGGTGAACATTACAAGCAAACCGACCCACACCCAGGGAAGAAAGTCACCGAGGGATAGGTCAATCACAAAGCATGCAAAACCAAATCACTTTTGTAGAAAGACAGATTTGATTTAAAACTTGTTGGGGAAAGGAAACAAAATCAGCAAGCAATTGTTTATTCATAGGCTATCATCCACTCGTTTCACAACTTCTGGTCTTTAGCTAGTTTGGTTTAGAGTTGGAGCCTGCAGATTTAACAGAGTGATGTGAAGAATTCCATCAGGTAACTCTTCTTTGCATTTTCAGCTGGCATATGTAGTAGTAACCAAAGTAACTGAGATCTAAGCCATGGGTTTTGCCATCTGGTCTGGCAAATTACCGTATGTTGGGCACATTCCAGGTTTGAATTCAGGAAGTGTAAAAAGAGAACCATTTCATTTTCTCAGCCACTGAAACTTCTCTTGCTGGGACTTGTATAATTTGCAGTCTTGGGCACTGTGCTGCTTAGGGAATAGGATTCCCTGGGTCCATGATCAGTTCTTGTGTTTTGATAAATTCAGAAAGTAGGAACAGGGCTTTTTCCCTATAAAACAGGAACTTTCCATGAAAATATATAACTAAATGCAGTTACCCCTAGAACAAACAGTGCTTGGGACAGAGCACAGCAATAACCAGTCTTTCACAAACATGTGATGCACAACTTCATCAAGCTACATTATACCTAAAGACATATGGCTGAGTTATTTAGGCTGCTCATCAATGCATTAGCCTAACTTTGCAACTTACATACCTTAAATTCAGGCACAAATAGAGCTACTGCTGACTCCTGTCTGTCCTTTGTACCATAATCAACAGAATGTTCAAGCTCCTATGGGCAAAAACCTCATCTTTTAATCTTTGTTTTAACAACTATTAAGTTAGTGAGCAAGCAGGAGGTGCATTTTTTTTAAAAAGTCATAATTAAAGCCATTTGTGAGTGAGACACTGTGTTGTCAACCGGTAGAAGAACTCTACTGTGGCCTTAATGGTCAACTGGCCTTTGGGGTGTGGGGTTTTTTTGGTATTGTTAAATTTTTATTTATTGTATCTTTCACCCTTTAGATTTTAACTACAGAGCATCACCACCAATTTATTAGCTGGAGTCACAGCACAGAGGTTACCCACTGGTTTCTAAAAGGAACTAACCGTGGCCCATCTCAGTCTGGGCATAGGTTCCAATTATCTGGAGTCCATAGGTCGCAGGTAGCCATTTGTCTTGCTGAGCAACAGTGCATTGGTTCTGTAAGGTGTATGTAAACATGCTGAAGTGGAGACCTAAAGGTTGAACAAAAGAGCCCTGGCAGGTGCTGCAGGAGAGAAAAAGAAGGATCAAGGTCTCAGCCTTACTTTAAGTGTGCTCCTGAAACAGCTTTCCTCCATCTCCAGCAGCTGTACACAGTAGACTCACTTATGCTTTTGGTGTTTGTGCACTTAAAAGTCTCAGTAGTAAACCTCAGACATGTAGAAATCATAAGCAGTGCTAATGGGGAATGAACCAATACCTTCTGAACAGTTCCTTCTTCCTGCAATTTTTGGCTCCTATTATATTAATCACAAAAATCTTGCTCTACTTCTTGGACTCAGTGGAAGCCTGGAATTGAGGACCCTTAAAATGAGGGGCATACCATTAGTTTTAATAAGTTCAGCTGAAATTCAGATATCTGGCTTTGACTGAAAACATGTCGCTTTCCTGACTCAAAGCCCAATAGAGCTGGTAACTGGAACAGTGGTGAGGCATGGGTGTCTCGTTCCAGCATGGGGTTTGCTTTAAGGAAGTGCAGCCATTCTAAAAAGGCCACTATCAATTAGGAGCATTCAGGGATTAGGAAGGAAGAAGCTTCTTAATGAATGGTCCATGCTTCTTTCAGTACAAGTGCTCTGATTGTGTTATCTTTGTCTGCTTACACCAGTGACAAGATCATGAACTTTTATCATTACAGCTGCTCTTCAGTTTCAATCATACCATTCCAATTATGAGGGGTTTGAGGGAATGCTAAAGTTGGACATTGTGAATAGACATCTTCACTCAAAATGCAAGGTATTATTTCACTAAACTGAACAGAATAGTATTTGAGAGATAACTGGTCTGGAGGGAAGACAATGCAGACATATTACTGTGAAAGAGAGAGGCAAGAGTACATTACATACTAACATGCAGAATTAATTCAGACAGGACAAACAACATGCTGAAAAGTGTTAGTCCACAAGTTATATGGATTGTAAGGTAACTACTTTCCCTTTGACATTTTGTAGAACTTACGTTTATTGATTAAGTGCTCTTTTCATTTCTTGATCACACCAGTATCTGATCAGTTAATCCTCTAAAACTGGAATGTCCAGGACAAGCAGAAACACAGAGCACTCTCATTTGTCCCAACCAGTGACCAGAAAATACACACACACACACCCCTGGAATAGGAAAAACTGCTTGGACCCTGACAGATTTCATTTTGATGTTAGTTTCATATCAGTGAAGTAAACAGTCTCTTTCTCACTTAGGGCTTGTCTATACAAGGAGTTTAATCCACAGCTTTTTTGAGTTAATCTGCTTCGAAAATGCTTGCACACATGCAATGCAATTCATTGTAGAGCACGGACTCTGCATGTATTGCAAACTCTGAAGTTCTCTTTCAAAGTGAACTAACTTTGTTGCAAAGTAAGTTAGTCTGGTCTTCTGTTCATGTGCATGCAATGCTGCAGCAAACTACTTTGACAGTCTTCCAAATGGCTATCCCAAACAGCTTTGTGGGCGACCGTTACTGACCGGTTTACCTGTGTGCCTTCCCCTCCTCTTTGGTCAAGTTGACTGGATGTTCCCTTCCCTGTTTATAAGCTGGCACATAGCCAGATATTATCCATTCACTTCTGGATTCCAGTTTATAAGAAGAGCCGTGATAATACTCCAGAAACCCTACAACATGCCTTGAGCAGCTGCTTGGAGCCACACCGAGACACTGGATTTTATTGTCATCTGGGGAGAAGCTTTGGTGCGGGAAACTCTTGTGGCCAACCACTGGAATAAAGACCTTTTTATGGACATTGTTAGGCAGATGTCTGTGAAGGGCCATAACCAGAATGCCTAACACTGCCAGATATACGTGCTCCTGAGCTGTTTGCAACTTTATTAAAATGGAACAGGAAAAAAAATCTGGCAGGTGACATGTAACGTGTATTTTTTGAGGAGCTGGACAGGATTTTACATACCTACACACCATGCAACCCAGGAAGCTTCATAATTAAAAACCATTTTTTTTCCACGGTCCAGCTCAGACATAAGGGGTTATGAATGTCCACCATCTGCAATGTCTACAGCCTTACAGTCATCTGCTGGTACCACCACTAGTGCTACAACTAAACATATGTCAGACAGTAAATTACCTGTATATATATAAAAAAGTCTTTATCACTCATTAAAACCGTGGATTAGTTTATAGTCAGGACCAGCAAATTCCAGCAAGATTCCATAGACGAAAATATTGATTCCTTGATTTGTGCAACAAGTTCTCCCTTTTGTCTTGTTCAGAACAAACATTTCATTGACATAGTTCAATCATTACCACAAGGCTACACTCCACCCGCCGAGCAGACATTGCTGGAGAAAGTTTCTGAGGGGGAAATTGAACAGTGTGCAAAGAACACTGATGGAAAATTCATTAATCTGAGTCATGATGCGTGGCAGTGCTCCTGTAATAAGTGCTTGTGTCACAATAGGAGATGGCGTTGTCTAGCTTACAAAAACAACTGATACAGCAGAATACTTAAAGTAGCAGCAGTAAAAGCTATAACAAACTGAACAAATATTCAAGAGTCAAGTATATATCTTTGTCACCGACAATGCAGCAAGTGCAGCAAAGGTGAGAAGATACATAGAGATAAGGAAGGGAACCTGAAACTTGCAACATATGGGTGCAGTGCTCATTTGATGCATCTTTTAGCCAAAGACTTAAGTATAACTCCACGAATAAAGGAAATGTTACTGAAATTGCAAAATAATTCCATAACCACCACTTTGCTTCAGTTTCACTGAAAAGAGCAGGAGGATCCATCATACATCCCCCAAGATGTATGACAGAATTCAGTGGCTGACCTATTTATTAAGAACTGGCCTACTCTGATGACAATTTGTGATGAAAATCATAACAAAATAGATGGAACTATCACAGACAAAGTAGTCAAAACTTTAGCTTAAAGCCCACCCCAACTTCTAGTACAGTACTGATCTGTGTGACATACAAGCTGAAGTCCAGCTGTGGGACCTGAACCCATGATTTCATGGCCCAGAAAGGAGAGAATAACCAAAATGAGCAACATGGACGCTGCTTAGATGACAGGACTTATTTTCTTGCTGGAAGTGAATGCCACCTCCAACTCCTTTCACAAAGAAAAATGTTGCTGTATATAGAAAACATCTTAAATTCTACCCATAAAAGTGAGAACATGGATATACACTAGAGCTTTTTGCTTGAACATCATGGGCTGAAAATGAAGACAAGACTCTTTGTTAGAGCCCCCAGAAGGCAGGATGGGAGGAAGACAAGATAGATAATTTCTATCTCACTGTTTGGTAATGTAGATTTTTCAAATTTCAAAGCAACCAGTGACAACCGCCACAGTAAAATACATGATCTTGGTATCTTACCACAACTTATTAATCTCCATATCTGGAAACAAAGTATGTTATAAACAAGGCCCTGTGTTTTCTGAGATTCCACAGCCAGTGAAATCCATCCTCCTATCGCCACTGCAGAACTTGCTTATAGGCTTTTAGCTTTTACTTTAAAAAAATCTTTTCTAGCCTTTTGGATTGTTGAGATAACCCTCCGAATGACTTAGTTTAGTGACTTCCTCAGCCTACAAACAGCTTGAAGCGATAGGACTGAGGTCTGAGCTGCTTCCATTGAGTTCAGTATGATGTTAATTCTAAAATTTAAAGGGACAGTGCAATGAACTGTTTTGCAAAAAATAGTAACAGAAAAATCCAAGTGATGTACCTATCCACCATTGCTGAATACAGTGGTGGACACTGGGACACTACTATGCATGGTAATTGGGGGGCCTTGCCACAGTATTGAGGTTCTGTATGATGCAAAATGTTCTGAATCTTAATTGTAAGCATGATGCATGCAGAGAGAAGACACCAGAAAGCGAGAGAGAGACCGTGAGTGCGCGCACACACAACCCCTACCCCGGTCTCCTTTTCCACTCTGGCTAAGTTTCTCCCAACTGTTCTTGTTGTCTCCATTCACCCACTCCCAGTTTCCTGCATGTCATCAAGATTAAATGGGCTCTAATTTGGATCTGCAAGGCACCTTCTTTTCTAAAAGCTCTCCAGTATTCATTTGTTCTGCTAAGCATTCCAGCAACCACGAACACACCTCCTCTGGATGGTACAGACTTGTCCCTTCGGTGTAAGTGCTTCAGGACAACAAATCATTTGTTAGATATGCATTACTTATTGTACAGGATCAGATACAGATGGTATTATGTAAAATAGTGTAACTATAATAATGGGAGGAGAAAGGAGAAAAACAATCTCATCACTGAGTTCAGTAAACTCTTAATCAAGACATTCTGTACATCCTAACGGAAATTCTAGACAGTTTTAAAATATGTTCAATACTTTTCGATTTCTCTATGCAGGGTAGATTAAAAACAATAAAAATAATTTTTTAAATTTAAATTAAAAACAGGTTTATTTAAAAACAAATTTAAATTTAAATTAGGACAACCTATATTAAGGCCTAAACTTATTCAATCTATTAAAATAATTTTAATTAATTTGAAAAATACTAAGCAGTGCATATTTGTTGCTGAGTTATAAAGAAAGTCAAACCACTGAACTGGTGGAAGTCGCTGACTAAGTAACTGCAATCAGAGTTTGTTGAAGCACTAAACTTGCTTTTGAAAGCAGTAGCCTCATCTGCAGATGCAGAGAAAATATTTTCTTCATTTAGATAATTCAACTAGTTTGGTTCAATGACTAGTTCATTCAAAATTAAGGAATCAGAGTTGAAAAAGCAGTAAAGCTTGTTTTCCCTCTTCCAATGTATTAATAAAAACTAGGTGGAAAGAAGAGATCTACTAGTTCAAAAATCTCAAAGGACACAGTGATTAGAAGCAATCTGTTCATTTCACCAACTACAGATAATACTGATTTATTAAAGAAAGTTAGTTTTAAATGCAAAACATGCTTTGATAAAATTTTTATCCTTATCAGAAAGCTTCGTTAAAGAAAACTAAAACTTTAAAATGTTTTTTGTATATTTAAGTGAATTTGAATTTCCATCCAAACAGAGCTTCATACAAATAAGCAAAAATTAATCATCTAGTAAATAAGAAATGCATGATTTACCATTTTCTAAAATAATAAAATTGTACAAATTCAGACTCTGAATAAATGTACGATAACTTATATAATTGCTTAAATAAATGTCTATAGATATAGTGTACCTTCCTGGTTAGTTTAAAAAAAAAAAACCCCAAACCCCACACCTACCAAATTTAGTGCAAAGACTATATTTATTTGCAAGTCAACATTGAATCAGAAGAGTAGACCTGGAAGGGACCTCGAGAAGTCATCTAGTCTAGTCCCCTGCACTCAAGGCAGCACCAATAACCAGACCATAACTTGACAGGTGTTTGTCTAACCTGTTCTTAAAAACTGCCAATAACAGAGATTCCACAACCTCCCTAGGCAATTTGTTCCAGTGTTTAACTACCCTGACACTTAGGAAGTTTTTCCTAATGTACAACTCAAACCTCCCTTGCTGCAATTTAAACCCATTGCTTCTTGTCCTATTCTCAGAGGTTAATTAGAACAATTTTTTACTCTCATAGGTCATGTTTTCTACACCTTTAATCATTTTTGTTGCTCTCCTTGCGCACAAATTGGAGAAAGTCAAATCTTTTCTGAAATGTGATATCCAGAACTGGACACAATACTCGAGCTGAGGCCTTATCAGCACAGAGTAGAGTGGAAGAATTACTTCTCCTGTGTCGCTTAAAACACTCCTGCTGATACATACCAGAATGTTTACTTTTTTCGCAACGGTGTTACACTGTTGACTCATATTTAGCTATCGATGCACTATAACGCCCCAGATCCTTTTCTGCAGTACTCCTTCCTAAGCAGTCATTTCCCTTTTTGTATGCATGCAACTGATTGTTCCTTCTTAAGTGGAGTACTTTGTATTTGTCCTTATTGAATT
This sequence comes from Chelonia mydas, assembly GCF_015237465.2. Classification (NCBI taxonomy): domain Eukaryota; kingdom Metazoa; phylum Chordata; order Testudines; family Cheloniidae; genus Chelonia; species Chelonia mydas. The sequence goes on from NC_051254.2 coordinate 15,776,058, forward strand.
TCATTCTATTTACATCACACCATTTATCCAATTTGTCCAGACCATTTTGAATTTTAATTGTATCCTCCAAAACACTTGCATTCCCTCCAAGCTTGGGAACATCTGCAAACTTTATAAGTGTACTCTCTATGTCATTATCCAAATCATTTAAGAAGACCTTGAACAGAACCAGACCCCACTCAATATGCTCTTCCAGCTTGACTGTGAACCACTGATAACTACTTTTTGGGAATGGTTTTCCAGCCAGTTATGCACCCACCTTATAGTAGCTCCATATAGGCTAGTTTTCCCTAGTTTGTTTATGAGAAAGTCATGAGAGACAGTATCAAAAGCCTTACTAAAGTCAGGATAATACCACATCTACTACTTCCTCCTCAGTAACAAGGCTTGTTACCCTGTCAGTGGTTACCAAACAATAAAAGTCAAGCTTTCTCTAGGAAAATAACTAAAATGTATAAGCGCAAAAAACAATTTAAATCAAGGTTTCCTGCTTGCTGATCTAAATCATGAATAAACTGGGCAAAGTTATTTTTATTCCAATCAATGCACCTGGTTCTATGGGTATGCCTACACTGCAATGTAAGCCTGAGCTTTAGCCTGGGTTTAAGCCTAAGCCCCCCCTCCCCTTGCATCTACACTACAATTGTGCTAACCCAGGGCTCAGAACTAGGGTCCCAGGACCCTGCAGGGCTGGAGGGTGTGAGCTCGAGTTAAGCTGGGACCCAGGGTATGAGCCCTATTGCTTTGCAGCATAGACGCTACACTGCTTGACTCGGGTCCCGGGAGTTGGCTGGAAGTATCCCACAATTCCATGGAACAACTTCCTTAATCCTCTATCTCAACAATCTGGAATCCAGATTGAAAATGGAAGCCGTCCCGCTCTGTAAACGGCTCAGGTCAGCGTTAACCCAGTCTCTTCTGATCACTGATCTGCAAGCACACTATCAGTGAGCCTCCTGGGTTTGCAATGGAGAGAGAACCATCAAACCTTGTGCAAAGCCAGCTGCTTCCTGGCAATGTGCAGAGAGGGGAATAAAGTTTTCCCACAGTGCGCTACCACCCTAGAGCTAGAGCAGCCACATTCCTGAGGGTGGGGGAGGCTAGGGATGCTGGGATATGGTTACTTTGACTTGGGTCTGCACACTGCAGTGTGGATGCCAGAGCTCTAGGTTCAAACCTGGATTAGAAAAGTCTTAACATAGGGTTAAAATACAATGTAAACACTCAAGCCCAGGGTTCCCTAACACAGGGCAGTTGACTCAGTTCCACTAATCCTGGGCATTCAAGTTTGATTCCTGAACCTGGTCTCACTCTCCATATTGAATGTATGCAGTGTAGTTGTAGCCATGTTGGTCCCAGAATATCCAGAGACACTATACAGGTCTGGAAATGCACTCTCCATTCTCTGATTCCCCAAAGGGGTTTAATACTCTCTAAGACTTAACAGATGTTCATTAAGCATGTTTAGAAGTATTTTCCAATTGATTGTTAGCCAATCAGTTCTTCCCACCTTCCTAGCGTGATGATGAAGGTAGTTCAACAAGGGGTAGTCACATACCAAACTCCCAAGTTCAAAGTTCTGTCCTTTTTTTGTTTTTTAAAAAGTTCCTGAAGGATACATAAGCTACTGAAAGGAATTTGCTCAAATTTTCAAAAACAATTCCCCTGTAGACAGAAAATTTCAACCAAAAAGCTGAATTTTTTTTAGAACATTTAGTGTGTGAAAACAAGGTTTGTTACAAAAATATTTCAACTTCCATAACTGAGAGTCTGACTAGTAACCATAGTAAAAACTTTGCACTTAGCTTTTGTCTATGTGGGGAAGCTCTTACAAAATAAGTTAAGGTGTGAACTGAAAGCACAACAGCTATTTCACTAACTCCCTGCGTGGATAATCCCTTAGATAAAGCACCACAAACTATTTCCAGAATGTTAGTGAACCCTCACAATACCCCTGTTGAAGTATTATTCCCATTTGACAGATCAGGAAAATGAAGTAACAAGTGAAAAGTTGCCCAAAATTATGTAGCAATTCAGTAACAGAATCTTATGCTACTAGCCCTTGTACACAACTTAGTTACATGACAAATGGAGGATACTCAAAAACAAACACTGAACTCTAGCCAGAAATCAGCTGAGCAATTACTGGACTTTGTTATAGTTTGCCTCAAGTATAGTTACATATTATCTTTGATTACGGAGGTGGAGGGAGGAGAGGGAGGAGAGGGAGGAGGAGACAACGACTTTTGCTCAGCACAAATTTCAGCATCTGCTCCCATTTTGTCAGTTGTAAAGCAAGTGAAATCGTCCCCTTAATTTCTTCTGTATATTAACTCAATGCCAAAATCCTCCTGTATATTAGTAGAATATTATGTTAAACAATTTAAATGCTAAGAGTACCTGGAAACTCAGTTACAGTTTCCACGTAAATCCCTACTTCATATAAACATAAATATAGTATTGTACTTTGTTACTGCATATGCTAAGTTTTCTGCATTAATTATGTGTGACATATGAAGAAGCTAAGGCTGTTGCCAGAACAACAACTTTGGACTTCCTGAATTTTGCAGTTAGAGACTGATCCGCAACCCATTTGAATTTATGGTCTACTGACTTCAGTGGAATTTAGATCCAGTCCTACATTATCATCCATAACACCGCAACAACATAGGATTGTTAGTGCAAACACCACCACCACTCTGAATTTCCTCATTAGAAGAATTATAATGTTTTGTACAATTCAGAAAATATACAAAGAGGGCTACCTAACAAGAGAGAAGATAGGAACTAGTATGTACAAATATCTGAATTATATTTCATATATAAAATACTAAATACTCTTATTCATTTATGTTCGAGTAATTCACTGGACCCCAAATACATCTATAAATCCAAGTCTGTACATTAAAGATCAAATGTATCCTGTTACACATGTAGCTGAGAACACTCCTTCAATTACTGTAAAAATAGTTTTATCAGCTGTTCCCAATATACAGTATTTACACTGCAAAAAATCATGAAAATTTGTTACCCAAGGGCACAAGATCTACTTGCCTATTTTTTCCATAAGAATAATTGAGAAGTGATAGTATTTTACTTCTCCATAAAAAAAAAAAAAAAAAGACAAGTGAATTAGAGTTTGCCATACAGTATCTGTAATTTTCTAATCAACAATGAATTTGAATATACATAAAAAAAGATATATTCAGTGTTGAAAGAGCACTTCCAAAAGAATCACTTTCCAGAACAGCTATGTCAAGAGATTTAGAGTCCCCTGATTTATCTTGGGAACTACAACCATTTTTGATGGGACAGTGAATCTTAACAAATTTGGCCTATCTGTCCAATCCAGCATTTCCATGGATTTCAATAGGAGTTGGACTGAGCCTTTAGTGGGTACAATCAGATGCATACTTGTTTATTTAAATGATTACATCTCCAGGTACCCTCATGCCTTTGCACCTAGGTATGCAGCTTTGCAGTCACTATTTGAAGGAGTTAACTGAAAGTTAATTGATTTCTCAACTAAGTTTCTTAAACTGTGTCAAAGGTGCTTAACCATATTCAGGGCTAAGTTCATGGCAAGTTAGACTCTGTCTAATTCAGTTTTCAAAGACTTTCCCCCCCCAACTTTGGTTAATGCAAAAAATATAAGAGATCAGCTAAACGAAAGGTCAGACTTTAATTCTTTGGGCTAAAAGGAAACATTTCAAACCCAAAGGTTGTTTTGTCTGAAAATTGTCTTAGAACCTCTTCAACAATGACAATACAATAGCTCTATTCAGGGGTGAAAGTAACTGAGGACACTTACCAGTATGCAGCCGGGGCGGCTCTGGCCCCCGGAAGGAGCGGGGTTGGGGGGGTCAGCATCCCCCAGCCAGCCCTTCCAGGCCGCCTGGCCCGTGCTGCCCATGGCTCCCGTGTTGATTTATCGGGCCTGGGGCTCCGGACACCACTGTTGCAGTAGCAGCAGCGGTGTCTGGAGCCCTGGGCCCTTTTAAATCGCCAGTCCCAGGGCAGCTGCACCCTTTGCTCCCCCCACCCCCGTTGATGGCCAGGAGGGGGGCAAAAGGGGCAGGGACATTAAACTGCTGCAGGGTCCTTTACTGCAGCAGTGTCTTAACATTGCTGCACCCCCCCGCCCCCGCATCGGCGGCCCCACCAATGGGGGAGGGGGGGGGAAGGGGGAGCAACGTTAAAGTGCTGCCGTGGCAGCACTTTAAGGACAGTCGTTTGCCGCAGCAGCACTTTGAGAATCCTTGCTGCTCCTTCCCCAGCCCCTGTCGGCGGCCCTGCTGGTAGGGTCCATACCAGCAGGGCCGCCGACAGGGGAGGCAGGACCATTAAAGCGCTGCCGTGGGTATGGGCCGGTGCGGGTTCTTACCGATACACGGTACCGGCCCATACCGGCTCACTTTCACCCCTGGCTCTATTTAAAGTGAAGTAATCAGCTTCATAGAAGTACATTAAAGACAGTGGTCTCATTTACCCCATTAATTAAAACAGTCAAAATAGTTAATTCCTTATGGTTAATTTAGAATGACTAAGAGCCAGATTTTCAGCTTAAGGGAAATTTTTACTATCTTTGGCATTACAGAAGATTTTATCATTGCTAGGTTTATAATAAAGCAGTCTGATGAAAAGGACACTGTAGTCAATAGATTTGATCCCTAGAGAATTAGGGCTTGCGTCAAAGATCACTGAAGTCAAGACATGGGGGCTTTGGCTCAGGTTCTTAGTTTGCTTTACAAAACTGAAGGAAAAAAAAAAAAGGATCTGATTTCATTGATGATGCAGAAGAATTTTCTTCTACAATCTGCTTTGCATCAGAGTCAGGTACCTTTTAAACCAGTAGATTTCATCAGGATCTGCAATCCCATACTCTCTTAGCTTCATCACCATCAGAGCGCTCTTCCTGATGGCCATCTCATAGCGCTGGCTGCGGGAGAGGAAATTCAAATCCTCATGCTGGAAGTCTGGATCATTCAGAACTAAGGCTTCTGAAGGCACAATGGAAGAACAGAAAAGGAATTAAGGGTCAAAAGAGCAAGACAGTCATCCCATGAGGAAGAGTAAAACTATAAGGATTGTTATGCCCAGCCCTGAAATACTAAAATCTGAAGCAAGTTCAGGTGCATCTGCTAGTCAAAATACTTCTTGCCGTGGATCATTTTCACATTAAGTGTATGTTCAAACACCTTTTAGTCAGTAATTCACTGGTATGGCACCACTGGGCACAAAGGTACTCATATGGTTCCCGTTATTATAGTACTGAGTGCCTTCCAATCTTTAGTGTATCTAGCCTTGTAACACCCCTGTTAGGTAAAGAAGTGCTACATTAGCCACATTTTACAAGTGGGGAACTGAGGCACAGAGAGGCTAAATGTCTTGCTCAAGGTCACGCAGGAAGTCTGTGGCAGAACAAGGAAACAAACCCATGCCTAAGCTAGTGCCCTAACCACTGGACTATCCTTTCCCACAGTCCCATATGGGGCCCCTAGGTATAAGGCGGGGGACGGGAAGCAATATCAACCACATACCTATGAGCGCCTTCCCTTATCTAGGGACAGAAGCTGGAGGATTTTCCCATATGTGGTGTCCAACTTACCCGGCGGGGAGAAGGGCAATACTACCGACCCGCCAGATGAGCTCCCCGGGATAGCACACACACAGGAATGGGAGCTCCCCAGGATCCAGTGGGGGTCTCAGAGTGGGCACGGGGGAAGTACCCCAACGTGAGGAGGGGGGTCCCCTCAGAGCCCGTGGGGGAGGGGCTCCGTCCCGTGAGGAGGAGGAGGGGGTCCCCTCAGAGCCCGTGGGGGAGGGGCTCCGTCCCGTGAGGAGGAGGAGGGGGTCCCCTCAGAGCCCGTGGGGGAGGGGCTCCGTCCCGTGAGGAGGGGGGGGGGGTCCCCTCAGAGCCCGTGGGGGAGGGGCTCCATCCCGTGAGGAGGAGGAGGGGGTCCCCTCAGAGCCCGTGGGGGAGGGGCTCCGTCCCGTGAGGAGGAGGAGGGGGTCCCCTCAGAGCCCGTGGGGGAGGGGCTCCGTCCCGTGAGGAGGAGGAGGGGGGGGTCCCCTCAGAGCCCGTGGGGGAGGGGCTCCGTCCCGTGAGGAGGAGGAGGGGGGGGTCCCCTCAGAGCCCGTGGGGGAGGGGCTCCGTCCCGTGAGGAGGAGGAGGGGGTCCCCTCAGAGCCCGTGGGGGAGGGGCTCCGTCCCGTGAGGGGGGGGGTCCCCTCAGAGCCCGTGGGGGAGGGGCTCCATCCCGTGAGGAGGAGGAGGGGCGGGCTCAGGCTCTCACCAATCTCCCTGCGGCGCCGGGTCCGCTCGGCGCCCCCATCCAGAATGTGGGTGAGGAGCTCGGGATTGAAGGAGGCCGAGTCACGCTCCCTGCGCAGATCCTTGTTCATGGCGGCGGCAACTCCCCGACTCCGTGACCCCCCCTCCAGGTCTCGCACAGCCTGACTGAGCAGCAACGCCGACAGCGGCCAGGCAACAGCGAGCCGGGCTCCCGCCCCGCCCACTAGCGTGCGACATGGAAGGGCGGCGACCCGGAGAGAAAGCGATTGGCGCGCGGCTCCGTCACTCACCGCAGACAAGGCAATTCCCCCTCCGCCCTCCGTCAGGCGCGCGCATGCGCATGGGTTTGTGTCGGGGCTCGGTGGCTGCGTTGTAGCCTAGCGCTTTGCAGGGGGCGGGGCCGGGGTTCGTTCGCTGGTGCCGCCACCGTCAGCGGTGTGATCTGCCGCAGCAGTTCCTGCACCCGAGCGCAAGCTGCAAAGGTGGAGTGGGCGCTGGCCAAATAGCCAGTCAGGCGGTGCTTAATGTGTGCCAGGCCTGGGACCCCGCCCTGGGTTTGCTGTATGGGTTATGAAAGTAACAAACATTGCTTGAGCTGCGGCACCTCTTTCATTACAAATTAAGGACTGGAACTGGGGGACCACGGCCTAGGAGGTGACAACCCTTGAGGGGAACACTACAGATCCGGGAAAGGTTGATGCGGGGAGCCATTGTGCTCAGGAGGGGGAAGATCAACAGGTTAAGAGGCTGTGTCTTAAAACACAACGGGAAAAAACCAGACCCTAAATCTGATCATCTGCATTGTGAAGGAACTAGCTGCCATGGCAGGAATGGATAGCATTGACAAATAGACACAAGTGACATGCAGAGCTACAGCCTGATCAGATTGCTGGATATACGTCCAAAAGGCCCCTGAGGTTCTTGTGGTTTTGAACTTTGGTATCAGTTGCATAATATGCCATGCGAGTTTTTGTTGTTGAAATCACAATCAGTCCCACACTGCATATACAACGGGTGGAACTAAATGCATTGCAACAAGTAACTATTTCAGGGCTCTGTGATGCAGTTCGTGCAGTCAGGTTAATTAATTGCAAAGAACAGTGACAATTTAGGGCTCTAGCAGGGCATTAGCTGTGCAATGACAGCAGGATACTACTGGCGATCCCATGCACACCTTGAGAGGCACAGCAGTAAATCAAAACAGAAACATAAACTTGCAGGGCTTTATACACCACAGCTATAGCATTCTATTATTAATTGCACATTTGTTATTTAAGATATTGCAAACAGGTCTGGGCGCTATTATGCTAGGCACTGCAATGCAAATAAACTAATTTGATCAAAAGCATTCTTAAGCTGATTTAAGAGTGTTCACACCAAAAACTGCATCGATTTAACTAAATCAATTTTCAAACTAAATTAGATAAATGGGCATTCAAACTGACCATAGATTAGTCCACTGCCAGTAGCATCACAGCTGGAAATAATAATCCAGGTGGTGTTCCCAGTTCCCTGCCCTATCCACCAAACTTGTACCTCTCCACGAAGATTATTTCACAATTTAATTTTAAAATCAACACAAATAAAATATATCTGGTGAAAAGGACGAAGTGCAGCCCATTAGCTTCATAACATCGTATAGGTACTAAACATAAATTACTAGCCTAGATTTCTCCATTTTAGATGCATATCTAGTCTCCTACCTTCAGGAACTGTGATTGCCCCCTGTCCTATGCACCTGTGTAATAAAATTTTCAGAAATATGTGGGAAGGAGCCAGTAACTATTAAAGCCTTGGGTTGCAACACATCATTGGCACAAAGCAGAGGGAGTAATTAAGGGAGACAGATATTCTTTAAATAGCTGCGAGAACCCGCTCCTACACACATTCACTGGCACAAGCTCCTCTGCAGGGCTTTGCAGGGGCCACCAGCAAGGGAAGACTGGGCTAAGCGCTTTCTTCTAATCATGTGGCCAGGCGCCTGACCACGTGGGAAGCCAGGGGGAGGAGATTTATTGCAGAGCTCTCCCTAGCTTCCAAGTTCCTGGTGTCTGTGTGTAAGCAAACGTCCCAGGGAGAGAGGTAAGGGACAGTTAGGGTGACCAGATCGCAAAGAGTGAAATATCAGGACACATTGGGTGAGTGGGGAAGGGAAGGGAAGGGGGAGTGGGGGGAAGAGGAAGAGACAGACACAGGTGCACAGCCCCGACCGGAGCCAGAGGCACACTGGTCCGCCTGGCCCTGTGCGACCAGCGTGCCCCTTCCTGTTGGAAGTGGGCCCATGCTGTGCCACACAGCTCCCCTGCCCAGCGCCCCCTGGATCCACTATGCCCAGAGACCCCCTACAACCCTTCCACCACAAATTCAGAGTGCTGTGTACACACACACTCCACCCAGTGCCCCCCCTGCCCACAGCCCCACCACAGCTGCCCAGCACCCCACACAGAACCCCCCCACTCGCTAGTTTCCCAATACACACAGATTTCCCCTTCTGCCCTCCCAGTGCCCTTCCCCACAACCCCACCACCACAACTAAACAATGCCCCACACAGACCCCCAGTGCCCTGACACACACAAACCTCCCCCACTGCCCAGCACCCCCCACACACCTCCCTGACACTCACCATCACACCCTGCCACCTTCCCTGGCCGTACTCACCGGCCCTGCTGGGAGGTCTCTGGATCCTAGGGTCAGAGGGGCGAGGGGAGTCTCCAGACTCTCCATGTGCTGCGCCCACCACAAGCGCGAGCTCCGGGAAAAGCACCAATGGAAGCTGCTGGAGCCGCGGAGCGGGGCTTGCAGGCGCCAGCAGCATGCAGGGACCCCCCCCCCCTCCAAGAGCCAGAGGGACCTGCCAGGGGCGAGGTGGGGAGTCCCAGCGGTGCTTACCTGGGACGGCTCCTGTCCCGGGAAGCATCCCGCAGGCAGGTCCCTCTGGTCGGGGGGGTTCTCTGCCTGCTGCCGGTTCCTGCAAGCCCCGCCCCTGCAGCACGCAGCAGAGACCCCCTCGCCACCTCTGTGCCTGGGGCTGCACTGCAGGCTCCTGCCAGCGGGCGGGTGCCAGGAGCTGCCCCAGGAAGAAGTGGTGAGCGGCGCCGGCAGCAGCCTGCGATCCTTCTCCACCAGACGGTCCCGATATCGGGACAAAGTGTGTCCCGTCTGATGTAAGGTCAGGATGCGGGACAAGTCCCCTAAAATCAGGACTGTCCCGATAATATTAGGACGTCTGGTCACCCTAGGGACAGTGCATTGTATGACCTCTCCCCCAAGGGTCCCAAGAGAATGAAGGAGGGTCAAAAAACCCACAGAGCAAGCCCCAAAGACCCTGAAAGAGAAATCGGAGGCAAAAAGGTGGGGGATAGGGTGCCTCATGCCCCAGCTGTGAGCTAAGGGGAACCCTGTGGAAAGAAACAGACACGTGACACAAAATGTGCCCGCCCCACTCACTTCAGCCCTCCTCCCTCATTTTCACTGGGCTGGGGCAGGGCATTGGAGTGTGGAAGGGGGTGAGGGCTCCAGCTGAGGGTGCAGGCTCCAGGGTGGGGCCAGAAATGAGGTGTTCAGGATGCAGGAGGGGGCTCTGGGCTGGGGCAGGGATGTGGGAGGGGGTGAGGACTCTGGGGTGGGGCCAGGGATGAGGGGTTTGGGGTGGAGAAGGGGGCTCCGGGCTGGGGCAGGGATACAGGAGGGGGTAAGGGCTCCATCTGGGGGTGTGGGCTCTGTGATTGGGCTGCGGATGAGGGGTTTGGAGTGTGGGAGGGGGCTTAGGGCTGGGGTAGGGGGTTGGGGTGTGGACTCTGGGAGGGAGTTGGAGTGCGGGGGGCGTTCCGACGTTGGGCAGGGGATCGGGGTGATGGAAGGGGATCGGGAAAGGGATTGGGGCCCAGTCTCTGGCCAGTGCTTACCTCAGGTGGCTCCCGGTCGGCGGCACAGCGGGGCTAAGGCAGGCTCCCAGCCTGCCCTGGCTCCGTACTGCTCCAGGAAGTGGCTGGCGTGTCCCGCCCCTAGGCAGAGGATCCAAGTGGTTCTGCACGGTGCCTGCAGGTGCAGCCACCCCCTCCACAGCTCCCACTGGCCGCAATTCCCGGCCAATGGGAGCTGTGGAGCCGGTGCTGGGGGCAGTGGCAGCATGCCTGATCACCCCTGTGTGATATGCCAGCTGCTTCTGGGAGTGCGTGGAGCCAGGGGAGGCAGGGAGCCTGCCTTAGCCCTGCTGCGCCGCCGGCTGGACTTTTAATGGCCCGGTCGGTGGTGCTGACCAGAGCTGCCAGGGTCCCTTTTCAACTGAACGTTCCGGTCGAAAACCGTACGCCTGACAACCCTAATGCTGCTTCCCGCTCTCCAAATCAGTTTGTGCCTCTCTGCCAAAGTTAGTTAGTGCTGCCCTGTAGCCTTTTCAATGGGCCCAGCTGCCGCAATCTTTATCTCCTCACCAAGGCCTGGAGGGGCTGCATGGGATGCAGAGACCTTATGTACCCTTCAGGCCTGGGGAGAGGAAGCTGATCGGGAATGGGGTGGGGTGATGGAATCTTTGCTCCCCTTTTCTCCTGGCTATGAGGAGCTTCACTCCTGCTTCCCACTGTCTCCTGGGGAAGGAGCTCCTGTGCACAACAGGCTGGCGTACTGCGGGGGCCCTGCCAGCAGGAGGTGTGGGTGTGCAAAGTGTGGCATGGGGGAAACTTTGGACAGGGGTATGTTTTAGTCTCTAAGCAAGAGGTGGTGACTCAGGGTGTTGGGGGAGGTCCTGTGGGCTACTTTGAGAGCATCACTGATTTATTTTGACAGCGGGCTTCTGGTTCTCCACTTGGCTGATGATGACACCCTTAAATGGCTGGCACGTTGCACATACGCCACTGAGGGCATCAGGAAGTGTAGTTTGAAAGGAGAAATTACTACTCCATGTGCTCGGCTCCTGGGATCTAGTGAAGCCAACTAGTGAGCTTCCATTGATTTTGGATTAGGCCTGTGGGGAGAGATATTTGCGTATGAAAGCCCTTAAAATGGAGTTAAGGAGCCTAACTCCCATATACATATACTGAAGCAGCAGGAGGTTGCTGATCTCACAAGTGTTCCAGCAGTACTTGCCACTTTTTGACAGTCTCTGTCACAGGAGGAAATAAGGTCATATGGCTGCAGAACAAGACCGAGAGTTCGGACTCCTGTGTTCGGTTTCTAGGGTAAAAATACCTACCACTTATCTGCTGTATAAACATGGGCAGATCCTTTAACCTCAATTTCCCCATGTGTAAATGAGAGAGGTAAATATTTTTGTCCCTAGAGTGGTGTTGGGAGACTCTTAATTAATGTTTGCAAAAGACTTTGAGATCCCTTTATGGAAGGCAACATTAGTGTAAAGTATTATTATAGCTGAGGTGATACAGGCTCCACCCAGGAAGGTGGCTTTACAATGATTCCTGAAACTTTAATTCCTATAGTAAACCCTAAATAGCCTGATCCAAACATGCCAGAGGTGAGAATAGTAAGGTGCGATTTTCCTGTCTGCTACTTCTGAACCAAGTTTTCTGTAACATGACAGTGGGGGCTACTAAATAATTTCTCAAGGGAAGTGCATGAAGCCCATTTGATTCAATGGATTCAATACAGAGGTAAATGTACAACAGGGAACAATCTTGACCAGGACTCCTTCATTTGTAGAACCTATAGGTCAAATTCAGACTGGGTGTAGGTAGGTCTAACTCCATTTATTTTCTGTTTACTACTAAGTTAGAAAATTAGTCAGTATAGCCCTTCAGATTTCGGAATCAAGTTACACAGCCGCAGTAGAAAACATTACTAATCACTAATTTGGAAAGGTGACTTCGTTTAGATTTTTGACAGAGTCTCTCAGGATAGCGCCTTACTCATGCCATTTGGTTATCAACTCTAGTGCTGCTAACTCAGAGGAAAAACCATCCACCGCTAGATCACAAAACAAATTTGGTAAGTTACTTACATGCCAAATCACCAAGGTCTTCTTCCCAATAGATCTACATTAAGAAACCCTTTTAGCCTATTTCCCAATGAATTATTTTCGTTGAAGGATGTGACTAACCCTTCTAACGACCTAAGATAATTGACTGTTTGAGACAGACTGCGTGCAGTTCAAAAAGCTTGCACACTGTGTCTTATGTCTGTATACACCTAGAACTTGAAAGGCTGGGTGAAACCATTAACTGTGGTAGATATATGCACCGTGTTCTATAATCCCAGTTAACAAAAGTAACTTGTTCAGTTTTAAAACTATTCTGCAGCAATCTTGATTGGAACCTGTTACAAAAAAAGACACCCACACGTCTGTGACGGTCTTTAAAACACACACACAAGCACGTATGCTTTCTTACTAATAGGTACTTAGCTTCAGGATGTAGTCAACTGACTGATTTGGGTCATCACCTAAGAAAAAGTCTGTGTGTTACTTGTCAGAGTTCAGGGTAGATGCACCTGTTTTCACTCACTCTCAGGCTTTCAGCTCCCCTGGCAATCACCTCCGATGGGTGGAAACCCACGTTTCACTGCCTTCTGATCAGGGTACGTCCAAGCTGAACAGTACCCTGCCTTCACAGTGTTATTCCCAGAAAAGCCAGTCTGCTTAAACAGGCCTGCTTGGTTTCTCTTCAAAGATGTTTATCAGGTGTAATGGCTACAGTTATAAGATACCACACAGGACTTCCTATGCAAGCTTACTTTATTCTTAAGGTAAAAAGCACTACAGAGGAAACATTAAAACCAATAAAAGAACCTACACACATGCCAATAAGCTTACTAGAGATCACCCCCCTGCCCCCCGCTGTCTCCAACAAGTGACTGGTGACAACTGGCAAACAAGTCGTTCAGACTCCAATGGGGTCTCTTGTTGTCAAGTTCCTAACAGCCTCGGCTCAGAACTGGCACACTCATGACATGTTTAGTCCACCTTTTGTATAGCTCAGGGGTCTTTGATCTCAGGAGCTGGTAAAATAGCAGACAATTAGCTTCTCTCTGCAGGTTGTAGCTTCAGAAGGATGGATCTGAAGTGGGTCACTTGCATGCCCCTCACTGCCCAGGTATTTCCTAGGAAATCCTCTTTCTACGCACTGTCCCAAAAAGTCCTTTGACGTTCCTAACATTTACATTAGTCAAGTCCCCAGAAAAGATACATACAATCCTACAACACCACAATTGCATTTTAAATAATACAATAGAGCCAAAAGATATTCAACCTAATTCAATAAGGTTTAATTTAATTCAGTAAAGTTTAGCTTAATTCCATAAGATTTGTCCAGGATATAGTCAGTCTGTAACATTACTTATCACCAGATCTTATCACACACACACACCCAATATGGCTGGAAATGCCTGGAAAATAGAAAGACAGTTAGAAGTGCCTATCTGAGATAAGTACTTAATGTCAGAGAGCTTCCATATGGCTGGCCCAGGACCTCAGTCTTCTCCCTTCTCAGTGTCCTCAGCTTTCGGGAAGCTATGTGTTGAAGGAGACAGGCCTATTTTTGCTATGTGGTCCACCTTGGTTCCTCTTGGAAGTACTGCCATGGACTAATCATTTGGTGACCCATCCTTCTGAAGTTTTGAAATATTAGCTCAAAGTGAGTCACGCTCTCTCACAACCCAGTCAGGGAACAAAATATGAGCTTTTGTGTTCTTGCAGCTGGAACTGGAATTTTTCCAGTCCCTTTGTGCAACGCATCGTGTCAGACCAGCTTGTGTAAGACAAGGTAACCAGAACTATTGGTACAGCCACCTTGGGACATACCTTGAACACTCTCTTTAAGTTGCTTTCCATCTGGGGTGCATACTTTTGGCCAGTTTTGCAGTTATGCTTGCTCAAGTTGCAGTTTCTCCATCAACATTCTGCTAGCTGCTGAAAAGTCCAGTTTAAAGTTCATATAATTTATACAAAGATCTTCCATATTCTTTGATGCTCTTTAAGGTTGTTTTAGCAGTCCATTACACAGTGCAAAGTCACTTCAAGAACTGTGGTTCTCCAGCAGGCCAGAACAGCGTATCCATCTTCCATTTCTGTTATCCTTATTTTAACAACAATGGTTGGACCTCAGCATGTATGGCTGAGCGGAGTCTGTGCATTATTAACCAAACAGTTACATTTTGGATTATTCCACTGGGTGATCAACTGTCCTTATAATTATAAACACACTATTTGACTCGTTTCTTTTTATTTACTGCCTTTTTTTTTTTTTAGCACAGGTGTATTTCACTAACTTGATAGCATGCTTATTTAGCCTTACTGCTTCACTTTATTACTTTAACTAAAATAAACCAATAGGAATTCAGCCTCTTTCTTTCCCATGAGGCAAATCCTGTTCCTAAAGTTTACAATATTTTGCCCAAAGCTGTATTACTTACAGTTGACTTCCTTTGTACTCGAGGACTGCCTGTATACGCATTTTAAATTAGAGTATTAGAATCTATCAGGTCCCCCATTTTACAGCTATACGTGGCACATCCTGTAATATCAGTATTTGATATTATACGATTGATTTTCAGTTCATTAGTTCACAGGGAAAAAGCGCAAGTCTCTTTAGCTGCACCAGCAGTACACCTTCGTGAAAGGCTGGAGCCACTCTGGGTTTCTGCAGACTATGGGATAAATCTCGCTGTTCGACCTTGGGCTTTTAGTATGTCAGCTCTCTGGTCCGTCTTTACTAAAAGGTTTTAATACTTGCCTGGGTATTAAATAGCAATAACTCAATTTTGGGGCCTTAGTTACTATGGAGGTTACAGTGTTGTGTACACACACTACCACAGTCACCTCTGTATAGGCTCTTCAGGACCCAAGGAATATTCAGAGAGGCAGTGTAATCTAGTGGTTTGATCTCAAGGCTGGGAGCAAGAAGCTCCCAAATCCTTTAATCCCAGCTTTTTTGCTCACCCACTGTGTGGCAAATCTTATTCTCTCTGCGCTTCAATTTACCCCCATCTGTGAAATGGGGTAAGTCTGTTCCTGTCTCAGAGCTGTTGTGAGAATTAAAGTTTGTGTGACACTTTGAAGATAGTACTTAGCGATTATTGTTAAACCTCTCAATCGAGAGAAAATCTATTTATACATAAGGCCTTAATGCATCCATTGGGTTTTTTGTAGGCACATTTTGTGGCCTATGAAGGTTGACTAACATCCCTTTAAATACCTGGCTAGAATTTTGTCGTCTTGTGGAACGTGCAGCAGCAGCTCTGCAAGATGCTGCCCAGTCCTGGTGTTTTTTATTTTCCTTGGGAGATTAACTCTGGATCAGTCGCAGATGGGGAGACACTGCGAACATTTGGCAGGTGAGAGCAGCTTTTTTCAGGCCAACACTACTTTCAACAGTGTCTCTATCACGTCTGTTTCTCCTTTTTTCTTGCAGCCTCCCAACTCACTTTTTAGGGTCCCTGATGCTGAGTTCACTGAATCGATTGTGTTTCAGGTTATACTGTTACGACGTGGTCCAGTCTGAAGCCATCCTGACAGCCCTGCGCAGTTCAGTCCAGCACCAGGTCTGTGTTTGCACCAAGTTTGTGGAACCGTTCCAAGCCCAGCTTGGATCCCTATATGTGGCTCTGGGAGAGACTGAGCAGAGGGATGGTAAGTGCCTCTTTGTTTTCTCCTTATGTGAAAGGAGGAACTGTCTGTTTGTCTGTGGCGGGGTGGAGAAAGGAAAAAACCATGCACCGGTTAGGCCTCTGGCCTCCTGTGCTCTCTCTCTCCACCCAAAGCAGCTGTTGTATTAGGTGAAGAAAATCATTCAAACTCATTGTGAGACACAGCATGTTTTATGGTTAGAACAGATTCTATTCCCAACTCTGCCACTGACTTCCTGTGTGATCTTGGGCAAATCACGCCACCGCCCCATGCCTCGGTTTCCCCATGTAGAATATCCTTATCCACCTTCATAAAGTACTTTGAGATTGGCGTGTGAAAGATGCTATAGAAATGCCAAATATTATTACTTTTGTGGTTATGATAAAGGACATTTCCTCTCTATAAGATAGCCTTATCTCTGAACCCTGTGATTGCTGCTCTTTGATAGCACTATGCAATTAATCAGTTGGTTACAGGGAAACTGGTATACTCGGTGGAGGCTTGGGATGGCCAAGTGCAGCTCAGTGTGTTTGTGTTTCAAAGGCTTAGAAAGTGGCAACATTAAAAGACACATTTGATCTTGGAGTAATATCATTTCGCTCATTTAAAGCATAGGTGTTAAAACCAACAAGTGTATTTTAAAATGAATGTTTTAGCTGAAATGAATTGCGGTGAACCTATGTTATAGGGAGGAAGGTTGGTTTTAAAGTACAGGACTGAAAGTTAGGAGATCTGGGTTCTATTTCTGACTCTGTCATTGACTCCTTATGTGACCTTGGGAAAGTCATGCCCCGCCCCGTGCCTCAGTTTCCCCACCTGTAAAATGAGGATGATAATTATTAGGCTAACAGTGTTGTTGTGAGGACTGATTAGCATATAAAGTGCTTGGAGATCCTCTGAGGGAAAGTGCCACAGAGACAAATTAATATTTTCTGTCCTCATCATTTGGGATTCGCATAGCTCCACAAACAGGACCCGATGCTTGTGCATTGAGCAGCCAACACAGTGAGCAAGGTGCATTTCCACACAGCTAAAGCAGCAGGGATGTGTATCTGCACATGTACCCTAGGAAATTAAGGATAATTCCACCCCCCCCCCATCTTTCTATCCCAACCCTAAATTTTCAATAATTTTCAATAAATTTTCAATAGCCTTTAATTGCCTTTCCTTGTCTGTATTTTGTATTTTGCAAACACACTTAACTCACTATATTGCAACATGCTGTTTACCTTGAGCCACAGCTTAGAAATCTTTGTGTCTCTTCTCCTTCCCTCAGAGCGTCACAAATACCTCCTCACTCCAAGGCATGGAATGTGAGGAGTTAAAGCAATCCGACAAGCTCGGTGATGAAGGGCACCATATATAATTTGCTCTCGTGCCCTGAGGATCATTTCATTTGCATTATAAGATGTTAAAAGCAAATCTTGGCTTGGCTTTACGACTGCCAAGTGAAGCTGAGCGGCTTTGTCCCAGGCAACGCCTTGTAATCATAATGATCAATGATTGGAATTCTTAATTAGTTTGAGACTTGTTACAGACATGATTTCTAACACCGTGCCCTTCTGGATTGCCTTCCAGCTGACTGTCTCCAAGCACAGGCTAAACATGAATGATTTCAGTCTCACAGCACCACAGGGAATTGTTCCCCTTTTGCGGGTGAGGCAATGAAACAGGACTAAGACCAGAAAGTCACGCAGCTAGACAGCGACAGGGCTAGTTTCAGAACCCAGGACTCCTGGCCTGCCACAGCTCCTGCTCTATGGAACAATCTCCCCCTAACTCTCTGCTTCAGTCGCTCTCCGCCTATTTTTGAAGTTCAGCTGAAGGCCTTATTTTCTCCTGCCTCTTTCTCAATTTCTCTTTCAAGTCAGAGTATGTATCAGTGGGGGTTCAGTCTTTGCAAAAGATGCTACGTAACACTTCTCCTCTTGAGAAGCTGCGCTCGTTATTTTATATTTGCAGGTGAGAGGCCTGTGCTGAAGGCTCGGGTGCTGACGTGCGTGGAAGGGATGAATCTGCCCTTGCTGGAGCAGGCAATACGGGAACAGCGGCGATATTTCCAAGAGAGACAGGGGCGGGTGGAGAGCAGCGCCTCCTAGCCTTGCTGGAGGAAGGTGTGGCTGGACTGAGTCCACGTCTCAAATGCATCACCTGCCTTCCGTCCTTCTCTGCACCCCGCTGATCTTTTGCTGTTTTGGCACCATGAGCCCCAGTCCGGTTCCGAGGTTGTTGTCCCTTTCCACGGTGTTTCAGGTTTTGGATGTTCTCCGAACGTGCATTTGCCTTAGGTGTTTTCAGGGGCTCATTTTTATCACTCTTTTCTGTCCCGTCACATCAATGGGGATGAACTGAGAGCCTGTGAAAGTCGGGGATACCAGTGGTTTAAGCGGGTTTGCCCTCACACCTCTGTCAATAAGCCTTAGACCTAACCTGAAATACCCTCCACTATTCCAGTCCTGGGCCCCATGCAGCTCTGCCAGTGCACCTCAGTCCTGACCCTTACAAACTCCCATGGTTCCAGTGCTCAAGCCTGTCTGGAAAAGAGGCTGGGAAGCACGCTGAATTGAATGCAACTTTAAGAAAATGTGCCCAGAGGACAAGACCAAATCCCCATCCCTCAAGAGCTGAGTCAGGATTTGAACCCAGGTTTCTAGAAACAAGAAAATGGCGCAGCCGTTTATTACACTAGTTGGTGCATCTTTGCAGTTAAAGTCAATATCGCAGACTGAGACGAGCATGGACAGTGTCTGTTGACGTCAGTGGGAGTTGGGTGTGTGCGTTTGAGGAAGGAATTTGACCAAATGAATTCTGAAATATAAAATCATGGTGCCCTGCAGATGGAAGTTAGTCATTTGTTTCCCTCTCCTGCTCTCATCCTGTAAGGGAAAGTCCAATCTTGGGGGTGCTTTCCTTTAAGCAAACCTAAATTGTCTCTGATTTATTATTGTATTGCACATGTTCTTTGACTGAAGTGTTCATAAATAAAGGAGATGAAAAGAGCATGCAGCCTGGTTCTGTCAGTGATCAAAAACTACATTCTTGTTAAGGGGTGTCAGGGTTCCCTCCCCACTCTGAACTCTAGGGTACAGATGTGGGGACCCGCATGAAAGATCCCCTAAGCTTATTCTTACCAGCTTAGGTTAAAAACTTCCCCAAGGTACAAACTTTGCCTTGGCCTTGAACAGTATGCTGCCACCACCAAGTGCTTTAACAAAGAACAGGGAAAGGACCACTTGGAGTCCTATTCCCCCAAAATATCCCCCCAAGCCCTACACCCCCTTCCCTGGGGAAGGCTTGATAATAATATCCTCACCAATTGGTACAGGTGAACACAGACCCAAACCCTTGGATATTAAGAACAATGAAAAATCAATCAGGTTCTTAAAAGAAGAATTTTATTTAAAGAAAAGGTAAAAGAATCACCTCTGTAAAATCAGCATGGTAAATACTTTACAGTGTAATCAGATTCAAAACATAGAGAATCCCTCTAGGCAAAACCTTAAGTTACAAAAAGACACAAAACCAGGAATACACATTCCCTCCAGCACAGCGAATTTACAAGCCAAACAAAGAAAACCTAGTGCATTTTCAAGCTAGATTACTTACTAACTTTACAGGAGTTGAAGGGCTTGCATCCTTGATCTGTTCCCGGCAAAGGTATCACACAGACAGACAAAAACCTTTCTCCCCCCCGCTCCAGAATTGAAAGTATCTTGTCCCCTCATTGGTCATTTTGGGTCAGGTGCCAGCGAGGTTACCTTAGCTTCTTAACCCTTTACAGGTAAAAGCATTTTGCCTCTGGCCAGGAGGGATTTTATAGCATTGTATACAGAAAGGTGGTTACCATTCCCTTTATATTTATGACAAGGAGCCTGAATTCATCCCTGCTATAATTCTTCTGAAGACACGGGGGAACTGAGTCCGGGTGTTGTTCTTTAATAATGGGTCTCTTTCAAGGGTACCTGGCTTTGGAAGAGCTACGGGACAAGGACGACATGAGACTACATCAAGGCTTGTCTACCTTCAAAACACACTGCAAGACCCATCTGTTTACCAAAGCCATACAGCTGTAAATGAAGACAGACAAACATTAACATGGGGCGAGGAAAGAGAATGTCTGTGGGAGGGGAATAAAAAAAACAAACAAACTCAACTGCTCTAGAAAACCTCCCAAGGAGAGGTGGGGAGCAGCATTCACTGTGACATCCAACTGGACAACACTGTGCACTTCAGTTACTTGTTTGGCTTGTAGAATCTGTGGTGATGTACAATAAAAGAAACTCTAGCTAGATGCAGCTGATGAAGTGGGTTCTAGCCCACGAAAGCTTATGCCCAAATAAATGTGTTAGTCTCTAAGGTGCCACAAGGACTCCTCGTTGTTTTTGCTGATACGCCCTAAAACGGCTACCTCTCTGAAATCTAGCTAGAGAATTCCCAATATGGAAGCCAGAGAGAGTTAGGTGTATATTAGGTTCCACATTACCTGGTGCCTGAAACCAAAGCCTGAGACTTGCCTATAATTTGTGCAGCTTACTATCTTGTATGTTTATTCACACAGTTATTAAGCCTTGTCTTCATGTGCGCTGGGCTCACTGTAAAACCTGAGATGGAGCCTTGAAAGGTAGTCTGGTTCTCCCAAAGGCCTGGACTAGAGCATGCAGACATTACAATTTCCTAGTAACATTCAGATACAATTATTTTGTGGGTGGCCTGAACCATCTTAATTTGGGCTATTAGTTTTTAAGCTACTAGCCCAGCTGTGCAACAACTGAGGACATTTTAGGTCATTATTCTTACAGCCTTGCCCTCCATGCCAAAGATCTGTGCAGTCAATGGAGTGTACCACCCATGTATGCCTTGCCATTTCACATCGTGAGAGGTCATGGGAGAGAGTCGCCAAGGAATAGAACTGTGACTAATACAGTAAATGTGGCATAAAGAGGCCTCTTCCCTTTGCTATACATTGGAATTGAGAGCCTCTTGAGGCAGCCTTACAGAATACTGCAAGCCAAAATCAAATTTTTTTTGGACTGGTAAGTAAAAAAAAAATCCCTCCTCCCCCATCATCTTACTAAGGGCAGACAGAGTCTCCTTGGGCTGGTAGATGTTTGCTGACCATTTTGCAAGGCATAAAGGTGTTTATTAAAGTTATTTGTATTATGGTCGTGCCGAGGTGCTCTGGTCACGGACCAGGACTCCATTGTGCTAGGTGCCGTATTAACACAGAACAAAGAGCGACTCCCTGCCCCAAGGAGCATACGCTCTGTCCCTGCACTGTTCTCAGCAGTCCTGCAGCATGGAGCCCCTAAGTGACTTGTTTCTTGGACAGTCGCTGTCAATCTCCCACTTTTATTATCATACCTATTTTGTTAGCCATTATACTAAAGATTGTGGAAAACGGGATAACTAAGTTGATCCCCCATCATGTTACATTTCTTCCACTGCAATTCTGCTTGTGTCCCTTGTCTGGGTTGTCATCCTCCCCAGCCGGCTAACAGCTGGAAGGGTGTGAATGCCACTTAGAGGAACAAAATTCTTTCCTCCTTTTACCCCAGCAGTGGCCAGCACCAGCAAGTGCATTTGTTTGTAACTCAGACACTATAACATTTTAAATTATGTCTCCCCCTAGTGGTCAAATGATCTGGGCATGAGAGTGGAATCAATTTTGACCCTTTGGCAACCCTGTAGATCAGCAAGAAGGCTACATTGAGAAGGTGAGAGGAGCACATGGGCAGGAGCATACAGTGGACATGGAGGGGAGACAGCCATTTCACACTGGATGCAGGAAACTGAGTGCAGAAACTGCACAGCCTGCCTAGGAGGGGCTGCCTGCCTGCCTTAAAATCTACCCTCCAACCTCACAGTATTTACGTTAAATATTGAAGGAAAGCTGGTATATTATGTATATTATGGCAAATCCATCTTTAAAGTATTAGATCTCTTTCCCCACAGGCTGCAGAGTCCAGTTTTCATGCAGAAATGCTAGCCATAGAAAATACAGGGGGAAGACCAATACAGTAAATGTGGCCCATCACAAGGGACACGCTTGCAGCTGGACCATTTTCTACAGGCCATCAGAGTCGTCTTTAGGAAGTTTAATACAGGGAGGGCTGGGGCTACTCGGGCTGGGAAACGACAAATGGTTGTACACCTAATTAGGAGACTGTTGGTTGAAAATAGAGCAGATGGTATTGAACTGATAAGATGTAAATAGCAGTAATACTTAGCACTAAGAGGGCTTTTAATTCGTAACTCATTCTCACAGCCCTCAAGCCCATCTGACAGAAGGGGAAGGTGAGGCAGGGTAAATAAGTGGCTTGTTCAAAGTCACAGGAGGACACTGGAGACAGGCATCTTTGAGAGAGAGAGAGAGACTGATCTTAGATGGCCAGGATCAATCCAGTCCTCTGACTAGTCATTTTCTTCAACGTATTCGCCTAATAACTGTATTATTTAATTCAGGAGGGGTATTTAGTTACTTACGTGTGCATGAGAAATTGAACCCAGGGTATTTGTGAATTGCTCGATGCACTGGATTGAAACAGCTTGGAGGTATTGCACTGGGGGGCAAACATCTTCCCTGCCTTTGTATAGTATGTAGCACAACTTGGGATGTGCACGTTTATTTATAGAGTAGCACTGCCATGAGACATGTCTCTCGGCTGTTGAATGTGGTTACAATGTGGGGTATTATTAAGGGGAGTTTTCTTTGCAGGGGTTAGGGAACGGACGGGATATTGCTATGGGAGGGGTTAATGCAATTCCAATACCTTTTTCCATCCAATACTACCTTCAGTTCCTGGGATGTCCATTGAAGGGCGGGGCTTGTTGGTACTCCAGAGCAGAGGGCAATGTTAAAATGTGTGGGACTGAAATGGCAAAGGGGGACTCTGACTAATGAATGGAGGAATGTTTCAGCCGACGGACCATGGACACATTCCAGGATGTGTTCCAGAAGGTGGAGAAGATTGGGGAAGGCACCTACGGAGTGGTGTACAAGGCAAGGAACAAACGGACAGGCCAGCTGGTGGCTCTGAAGAAGATCCGTCTGGATTCGTGAGTGTCTGAAATCCACGCTCCCAACTTACACTTTCCACCCTGAAGCCAGACCTCTAGGGTCATGCCAACGCTAGGGTTTGTAACCTTGTCTGATATGTTTTCCCAACACAGCTACTGTTGTAACATGGTTAGGCAACCCACATCACAGCAGTAAGAAGCCACGATAGTGCCCTGCTGGGCCTGTCTATAGCACAGTTTAGACCCCTTAGGATAAAAACCCCATCTGAAAGGGAGCAGCAAACAGTGCTCTCTCCAGTCAAGCTTGAAATCGTTATCAAGCACAGCTGTGCCCAAACCATACTCGAGAACCATAATCTAGCCAGGCCTGTTTGTGCTTCACTGTAGACAAGGCCTAACCTTCTTAACTGCACACAATCCTCGCGCCTCATTCAAACTCACTGATCAGCATGACAAGCTAAAAGCTCCCTGACAGGAATGGGAAACATGCGTCAGTCTGAGAACAAATATTCTAAGATCAGTTTCTGTGGCACAGAAACTGGCCTGCTTTACACTCCTCGTCATAACATTCCCCTCTGCGTGCTCCTCCCCAAGCTGGTTTTAAAGCAGTTCTCTCCCTAGCATGGACAGCCTCAAACCAGGGCCAACACTTGTTGGAACTTGGCTAGGCTGACTCTGCGCATGCCAATGGGACAACCAGGGCTTGGGGCTCTCCCTCAGCCATATAAAGAAAGGCCAGATTTTCAGGAGCACTCCTCACCCACGATGACATGTATGACTGAGCTCTTTTGAAAAGCTGGCCTCAGTTATGTGTGCTGACCACTTGAAAATCTGATCCTGAGCTCTCCTGAAAATCTCGGCCTAAGTTGTCTAGATATATATGGAGAGGGTCCTAGATCGAGAAACCTTATATTTTCTGTCCTAAGCCCCTGTGGGTATCCACCAAAAAGAAATGTCGGAAAGGAAGATGTCCTTGAGCCACATGACCAGCTGAATTGGCATTTACCTGCTAATGTCACCCCAGGAAATAATGGGATTGCAATAAAGTCTGTTTTCCCCACAGGGAGACAGAAGGGGTTCCGAGTACAGCAATCCGAGAAATCTCTCTGCTCAAAGAACTTAAGCATCCAAACATTGTGAGGTAAGAGAAGCACTCAGTCTGGCCATGGAATTGGGGCAGTCAGGTCATTGCAATACGACTCATTCACAACTGATCAAGTGCAGTTGTGTCAAGCTGAGGAGCATAAAGATGTAAACAAACGTGTCCCAGCTTTGTGCGTGCCAAGTAAAAGGGTTGTTGATAAAAAGGCAACGGACAAGGCATTTGCCAGTCAGTCACTTATAAAAAAATGGTTTTCTGCTTGCTCTCCGCCATAACCACTCACTTAGCTATTTTTCAAACAGTAAGTGCCGATCAAAGTCCCTGAGTGTTATACAGTCATTACCCTGACACAGGGCAACAGAAAAGGCCACAGTTCCGGTTGATGGATTGTATTTTTAGACACAGACGCACATTAAGAAGTGTCTGGACCTTAAAAATCAGAGGAACAATCGCGGTGAAGAGTGTGAATTAGCGTTCAAAGTGGAGCATGTTTACAAGTCCGTAGTCTTCATGTGTTTTTTCCTTCTGCGGTTGCATTAGTGCTGTAGAGAACTTAACGGCCTTTTTCTCCACTGGGCATCTTAAACGTTTTTTCCCCCTGGAAATTTCCTTAGTGTTTTTGTTTTTTTTAAAACGTGGTCACCTTGCTGAGCTAATGGAGAAGACGATTGTGGCTGCGAGACTTTGGTGGAAAAATTCAAATGCAGGAAACATGATGTAAAAATATGTCTGGGTGTTGACAATCAGACACCAAACAAACAGAAGTGGAGATAGATGGCTAAGGGAACCGAATGCCATGCTTTGGCTATGAAAAACACCAGGGTGTCTTACAGCAGGGTTCCAACTCTCGGCGGGTTGGTTAACTTCGCCCCTTTCCTCAGCATTAGCCAAGCTTTCCTGGCCAATGCTGACTCCTTTCTGAAAGACCTTCGCAAGTAAGATTTCCTCTCCCCTCCTTAAAATCCAGGCCAGAGCTGCTGCTCAGGAGTTGCTATTTTGGAGAGCAGCAGCAGCAGAGGGCTGCAGGTGACAGTCACCCTTAACGAGATTCGTAGTACAGCTACACATTCACGAAAGAGCCACGGCCAGCCCGGGTCAGCAGACTCAGGCTCACGGGGGCTATAAATCTGCAGTGTAGACGTTTGGGCTCAGGCTGGAGAACCCATGAGGGGGCGAGGGTCTCAGAGCCAAGGCCGCACATCTACACTGCAGTTTTACGGAGCTGCAGCCGGAGCCCTGGAAGCCCAAGTCAGCTGACCCAGGTTCCAAGACTCGGTGCTCTGGGATTTGTATTGCTGTGTCGACGTACCAATAGATTCCAAGGCCAGAAGGGACCGTTGTGATCATCTAGTCTGACCTCCTGTCCAGCACAGGCCGGAGAACTGCCCCACAATAATTCCGAGAGCCGAGCTCCCATCTGGATTTAAAAATGGTCAGTGATGGAGAATCCACCAGGACCCACCTAGTGCGTATTGGCTACATTTTTGCTTTCATCAGGCTGTCCTTGTTCTTTTCAGGAATGCCCATTCACATGCAGGCTGGTTTGCCCCCCCCCCACTAAACTCTTCCCTCCAGTCTTACCAGACACAACGGGCCAGCTCCTCAACTGGCATAGCTCTGCCTTTCAATGGAGCTGTGCCAAGTTACACAAATTGGAGATCTGGCCCTATTGTCCCATTTACAAACTAGCTGCTGCTAATATAATGTAGAGAAGTTAGATAATAGCTAGTAAGGTGCGAGGCATTTCAAATAAATCCTATTCCATTCAGCTGCTGAGGAAAAGAAGCTAGCAGAGGGATTGCTAGAAGAGAACCCTATATATGTTACCCACTGTCCTGTTCTACCGCTTCTTTCATTACAGAAATAAGTATCGGTTTGGAGCACTGCTGTATAAAGCTGGTCAGGACTGTTTTTAATAAGACAGGTTGTGGTTGTGTTTTGTTCTTAGGCTTCTAGATGTTGTGCACAGTCAGAAGAAGCTGTATTTGGTGTTTGAGTATCTGAATCAGGACTTGAAAAAGTACATGGACTCGTCTCGGACAGGGGAGCTCCCGTTAAGTTTGGTAAAGGTACAAAGTTTAGAGAAGTAAGAGTGCCACCTTGGCAAAATACCTACAGGCAGTTAAAGCCGTGTTTATACCTGCTGCCCTCTGCTGGATGGACCCAGAACTGCTCAGCTGTGTGTTAGACTTTATACCGATAGCGGAAATTGTTGGTAAGCTGCCATAGTAATTAACTGACTCCCACAGAAGGCAGTGGGAGCTGTGAGTGCTCAGCACTTCTGCAAGTCAGGCCCAAGATGCTGTTTGATCTGAACAATTCTAGACAGTATTGTCTAGTTTGTTAATTTCCCAGCCATTTCCAGACCTCTCAGCTTGATGGACCAACAACAAAACAAAGTGAAGTTGGGGGAGACAGTCCAGGGAGCTACTGCTAATTATTTTTATATTGAGCAACACGCTGCTGGCAGTGTCATTGTCAGCACACCGTGGATTTGACTCCTTCCCTCCCCAAGACAGCAGGGACAGGAACATTTCAGTGTCTTGCTGGGTTGTGGTCAGAACCTCTGTCATGGGCTTGGATGGCGCTGGAGTGACAGTATCTGGGCTGTGGGGGAGAAGTTAAGAACATAAGAATGGCCCTGCTGGGTCAGATCAAAGGTCCATCTAGCCCAGTATCCTGTCTTCCGACAGTCGCCAATGCCAGGTGCCCCAGAGGGAATGAACAGAGCAGGTAATCATCAAGTGATCCATCCCCTGTCGCTCATTCCCTGCTTCTGGCAAACAGAGGCAAGGGACATCATTCCTGCCCATCCTGGCTAATAGCCATTGATGGACCTCCATGAATTTATCTAGTTCTTTTTTGAAGTTATATTGCAACTGTGAAATATTTTCCATACAGACGTTGGACACTTCCTTAATGAAGATCTACCGTATTTCAAAGGTTGTAATTTAAACAAGCCCAGTTTTCCACACTGTCTCATTGCATGGATGTCTGAAATCTCTCCTTTTAGAGCTATCTGTTCCAGCTGCTGCAGGGTGTGAATTTCTGTCACTCACACAGAGTCATTCATAGAGACTTAAAGCCTCAGAATTTGCTTATCAACGAAGTGGGAGCCATCAAACTGGCAGATTTTGGTCTGGCTAGAGCCTTCGGGGTTCCACTGCGGACTTACACTCACGAGGTAATGGCTATGTCCCATCTGATCTAAGGTGCCTTCACCTGGGTATTTTAGTGCCACTCTCTCTCTCTGGTTTATCTAATCTGAATTATTTGACTCCTACGAAAAATAATGTAATCTATGAATTTCTAATACGCCCATCACTGTAAAATCTGTGTATCGTTCACTACAGTGGCCTTCCCTGTTGATTACATGACACATCCTGTGTGGTTGGAAAGGGCATAGATGGATGTTGTACATAAAGAATCTTTCCAAGCTGAACACAGCAGGAACTGTCCCTTGCTAAGAGCAGAGAACTGTGTGTACCTGCCAAGTGAAACTAGACTAAAGAAGGGGTAGTCAATAGGTGGATCGTGGGCCAGATCTAGACCACCAGACGCTTTTGAACAGACCCCAACATCTTATTTACTTTTTTTAATTTTCTGGTCCTGAGTCTGGACCTCGACAAAAAATAATTGTCTCCCCCTGGACTAATGCTTTTGTTTTGGTTTCTTGTAGGTGGTAACCTTATGGTACCGGGCCCCCGAAATCTTGCTGGGATGTAAATACTATTCGACTGCAGTGGATGTCTGGAGCATTGGCTGTATCTTTGCAGAAATGGTAGAATAGGTTTAACCACTTTCTAAGCGAATGGTCCCTTCTTTTTAACATCTCAAGCCAGCTCACGCAGGCTCACACTTACCCATTTCTTACCATGGTCCTGGGCGGCACTGGGAGTACACCATGGAAAAGGCGGCTAGGAAGTCAGCAGCTTCTTAATTGTGCATTCAGAGTAAAATTCACTCCCCGCAGGCAGACCCCAGCACAAGAACTAGCCCCCACTTACAGCCCATTTCTCTCTGTATGCAGGCTTAAATCTTCCAAAAACTGCCCTCTGCAGCAGGGTGGATTTTAACCCACACTGGCCAAAACGGGACGTATAGTCACAAGAGTCCCTTTTGAAGCCCTGTCCTGGCTGCCCCAATAGTTCTGGTAAAACTGGGCATTTGTCCCGTTTGCTCTGGCCAGTTGATCATCGGTTGACAAGAGCAAACGGGACAAACGCCCACTCTTGCCTTTTGCCTAGCGGGGTGCAGAGGAACATGCCGGGGGGAGAGCGGCAATGCCAGTCCTGCGTGGGAGGGAGGCCTTGGGAGAGCAGCTTGGGCTGAGCCAGCCCTGTGTGGGTGGGTGGGCAGCAGGGGCTCTTGGGCTGGCCCATGCGGGGGGTAGAGGCGGGCCTTGGGCTGGCCCCAAGCAGGTGGGCTCAGGGTGGCCCCAGGCTGGTGGCAGGAGGGCCTCAGGCTGGCCCCGTGCGGTGTCCTGTTTTCCCTTTGGGGAAATATGGTCACCCTATTTTAACCTCAGTGCTTGGATAGGTGCTGCTAAGAGCTGGGTGCAGGAAGAAGACTGCATTACAGAGCTCGTGTCCACCTGCGTCTGAGGTTCTCACGCTGTGGTCTGTGGAGAGCTGGCATTTCACCTCATATGCCAGAAAGTCTGGATTCCTTTAAAAGCAGCTTGGAACAAGGAGAAGACGGACCTAGCTGCCACCACTAGGGGCTGCTGCTACATTAGAGGGGCAGAAGCAGAGGATGCCGTCAGGGAACAGAGCCATCAACGGGGAGGGAGCTTGTGCAGCTGGACACAATCTGCAAGGGGAGCGGAGAAGGGGAGCAGGTGGTAGAGAAATATGCGGAGGGGAACGCGCATGTGTTTGTACCTATACGAGAGAGACAGGAACAGAGCCCGGGGTGGGGGTGGTGGAATGCAGAGGACGAGCAGATGCAATGTTATTTAACTTTCCCGAACACTTACTGTATTCTAGACAGTCACTAAACACTTCCCTAGTGTTACTTTGCCATGGGCGGGATTGCCCTACATCAGAGACGAACGTTATTCTTATTAGGGAATAATGTGAAGGAGACTTAATGGCCTGGATCTGGTGCTTTTGATGTTCCCAGGTGACAAGAAAAGCCCTGTTTCCGGGGGATTCTGAAATTGACCAGCTCTTCCGGATTTTCCGCACCCTGGGCACGCCCACCGAGGCAGCGTGGCCAGGGGTGACCCAGCTTCCCGACTATAAAGGAAACTTTCCCCGGTGGGCGAGAAAAGAGATGAAGGAGATCATTCCGAACTTGGATCGGGATGGGCGAGACTTACTGGCGGTGAGTTCTGGGCAGGCGTTGAGGGGCTCAGCTCTTTCCAGCAGGGCAAAGGGGGAGAATGTGTTCAGCTGAAATGATGAATAGCAGGTCAGGTGGTGTGTGTGTTTTGCCTCACCCCTGAACCGTACTCTTGTATTTTGGAGCCACTGGACACAAAGGTTCCCGCATGGGAAGAGGGATTAGTTCTACTGGGCGGTTACACTATGATCGTAACGGTCTCTTTTGGCCGTAAACGCTATGAACCTTTTCTATTCAGGTTCCTGTAGCACATGCAGCTCTGTGGTATCTGAGCACCTAAAAAGATTCAGAGGGCTGGAGTATTGGGGGGATTGCTGTTTTTCTCTTCTAACGTCCCTCCTATGTCTTGCACACTGAAAAACGTACAAACTTAGGCTGTATGTGTGATGACTGCACATAGAATCTTGTTCTTAACAACAGATTCCCAGTCCCATTCAGCATCAGAGCTAGTGACTTAGGTTGCTAAGTTGCTACACAGTAGCTGTGGTGCAGGATGGGTGTATATTGATCAATCTCAATACACATTCATGCTGTAGTGTTTTTTCCCCTTAGTAAATAGAGTAAGAAAATCCTCTAGTCATGGAGCAGCTGTTTAAAACTATCCTTAGTAGAACCCTCTAGGAAACATAAGCTGGTCGAAGGGATTTCACCATTTACAGGGTTCCTTTGCCTGTGATTTTTTTGATCCAGGATGACGGGTTATTGGGCAGTGATTTACCGGGGGGGGTGCGGAGGAGTACTATGAAATACAACTGCAGCAGTGTGGCCAGCGTGCTTGTCTGGAACAGACTCCTACCCTGCACATGCTCGGGGCACAATGGGCCGGCTCTGATCCAACTCAGACAGGCAAGGGCCATGACTGCAGCCCATAGAGGACATTTTGGGGTGCCCTCCTTTTTCTAAATAATTGGGAAACCATGTGGCTTGGTGGTTGGGCACCAGCCTAGCAACTAGCAGATCTGGGTTCCGTACCAAGCCCTGCTTCTCTGTGACCTTAGGCGAATCACAACTTCTGTGGACCTCAGTTTCCACATCTGGAAAATGGGGATATCAATCTCTAGCTACTCAACTTAGATATCGCCACACCTGATTAAAGTCAGGAAAGCCCTCTTGGGCCAGCGGATAAAGGCACCATATAATAATTGGTTCTCTTTGGAGGCCAGAGTCTAGCAGAGGGGAAGCGACACTGGCTTGCGCTATTTGAAAGCTTTTGCATTTGGTTCAATTAAACATCCTGCTTTAAAAAAAAAAAACAAAAACCCAAATCCTCTTGGTTTTCTTTTGCAGCAGTTGCTACTGTATGACCCCAACAGGCGCATTTCAGCAAAGGCAGCCCTGAACCACCAGTACTTCTTCTGGCAAAGCCCCCGCGACCCCAAAGACCAGCACGTGCTGCAGAAACACTGCAGATGAAAGGATGCAGCGCCTCCTGTATTCCTGATGCTGAGCTCTGTGCATCAGTGCATTTTCCCTCTCTGGTGGCTGAGCAAAGAGGCTGGCTGGGGTTGAAATGCCTCCGTATTACAAAGGAAGCTGGAGGGAAGTGTTAGTTCTCATTTAGACAGAGGTGTTTGGATGCTCTCAGCCCATTGCTGGGGGTATGTGTTAGGGCCGTTAGAGCCTTCTTGAGGTAGTTGTTACATGTGATAGGGACGGGCCTGAGGGCACCATCCATCAGCCTGCAATACTGACTGGGGGACACTAAATTCTCACACTAGAGAGCAACTTCAGAATCCTTGTCCCCTTGGCTGGGAGCGTAGCAAAAGTGGTGGTTGGTGCAATGTAGATTGCTTGTCTTTTCAGCACCCAGTCCTGGCTGTAATTCAGATAGCCCATTGCAAAGAGATTTATCAGCTTCCCTCCCAGCATCGGGCAGTGCTTGACCTAAAGCAGCCGGGAGAGTCTCCTGCAGACAGCCAGGAGCGCCACTGTTTATTGCTATTAAGAAGAAGAGAGGCTGTTAGTATTAGATAAGTCTTTGTGTTCAATTGTTTAAGAATTTTAGAGTTTTAATTCCGAGTTAAACAGCAAGTGAAAATATCTTAAGAACGATCTTCATCGTGCGTGAAAGAGAAGCCAAAGGCTCCCACGATGGCAGTGTGTGAAGTCACACAGTTCTGGAGAACACGCCCTTTTGCTGGCCAAACAAAAGAAGTTGAGTCACTTGGGTGGCTTTGAAAATATTTTACTGTTTATCTTCCGAGCGATTTAGCACCAGTTTTTGATGCAGTTGTGGGACTTCTCTCCTCCAGTAAAGAAAATAAACACTGTTCCTCAGTCTTCGTTGTTTATGTTATAGGCTGCTCAATTGTTCAGCCACCCCCTGGACCAGGGCAGTGATGGAATCTGACAATCTCTCCTGTATGCCAAAACCTCGACCTGTGTCCACAGCACCGGCCTATCCAGCTGGTCCATTTCTTTATTACAGGCCTTCTCTTTTCCCTTTGTCACCTTCTTCATTCAGGGCAGAACGGTCAGATGCTGACGCATCCAATAGTGTTTTGTGGAATAATGGACAGAGAACATAAAGATATCGCTGCTGCAGGGAGAAACGGAGTTTCTTTCAAATAAAAGCTGGTATGAGTCTAAGTTTTATTTTCTGAAATACTCTGAGGACAGATGAGTTACTTTGTTCCGTATTTTGTTTTCCAACCTGCCGTAAAAAGGGGGCTGCAGAAACTCTGATAAATGAATTAAACAGCATTACTCTATGGGGATCTATATCCTCTTTTTCCAGCTGTGGAAGGTAACTGCGGTCAAGTAGCAGTGTAACGCTGAACCAGCGGCTCATCATTCCAGCGGGGTACAAGTTTGTACTCTCCCCCTTTTGCAATATTTCTGATTCGTAACAGATATCCCTACACCTCTTTCAGCATTACTCTAGGGGGAGCTATATCCTCTTTCTCCAGCTGTTGAAGGTAACTGCGGTCAAGTAGCAGTGTAACACTGAACCATTGGCCTTTTCTTCCCCAGTACCAATCGATCTTGTACTCACAGTGCAGATTTGGAGGCCAGCAGGGATATCTAAACCCTCTCATTCCTATCATTGGATTTTAAAAATCCCAGAGACAAGGTAGGTGAGGTAATATCTTTTATTGACCCAACAGAAGTTGCCTCACCCATTTTGTCTCTCTAATGTCCTGGGACCCACATAGCTACAACACTGCCAATAAAACAACCCATTGGCAGAAGACCTCGTGGAACAGCTGCCTTAGGAGAGCTAGGCTGTCCACATTCAAGGATTACTTTCAGATTTGCTCATTCCTAAGGAATGAGGACCCTGCTGAATCCTCATTCATAGGTGCTGGAACTAGCATCCCCTGGTTTGAGGTGGTTTCCATTATATTCAGGGTTTAGTTTGGTTCAATAGCTCTCAGCACTCCCACTATACAAATACCCCCAGCGCTCCTGTCCTCATTGCCGCTCTCCTAGGAAAGCAGCAGCTAAGACTGTCACAAAAATAGTGGGTGCAAGGTTGTATTTTAGTGACATTTTATAGTCTCTAACTTGTAGAGGCAAAGTATTTCCTAGATATAGATGAATGATGCCAAAAGAATTCTTTGCAGCTATTTATTCCAATTTTTAAGTCACTTTGATTGGACAATGCTGGGTTTGTTTTTAATCAGTACATGGGGAGTAGTACCTGTGTTCTCATCCAATCCTGGAGGGGAGAGAATACCACGTGACTTATCTGACCCATGCCAATCAAGCAACACAACTTGCATGTCAAACATGAATGACCAATTCCTAGAGTAATGATGTGTGTCAATTACCCTTTGAATAGCAAATCTGAGAAACTCATGACCTGCTCATGGAAATTTCATGAGAAAGAAAAGAGGCAAAATCTGCTAAATAAGCTAGTTCAGACTTTGTTGCCAAATCTTTAGCTGGAGGGAACCCCTAGCCCTGTGGAACAGATTGAAATACTGGTGTGATGCTCACTGCTGAAATTCCAGGACTGTGTGGTGTGGTGCGGTGCATGAACTGTTCATTGCCGATCCTGAGCATCTTTGGGTCAGGAAAGTGGACTGGGGTCAGTAGCGCAGTTCATACCTAGTCCTTCGAAGGGGACTGCAAGCTGAACACAGTACACCAGAGACTGCTTGATCAGCTTCCTGCCTCTAAACCAGTTTGCCCATCCCTTGGTAAATATCTGTTACTCCTGACAGTAAATCAGAGAGCAAATTATATAGAGCAATTAAGTATGCACCTAAGTTACAAAACTCACAATCATTTAATTACACCGTATTTGTCAGCACCGAAGGGCAATTATTTAACATTTTTAAAGCAGTACCAATGTATGCGAGGTTTCAGAGTAACAGCCGTGTTAGTCTGTATTCGCAAAAAGAAAAGGAGTACTTATGCTCAAATAAATGGGTTAGTCTCTAAGGTGCCACAAGTCCTCCTTTTCTTTTTAATGTATGCAAGGGGGCATGTCCCCTTAGTGAGCTGGGAAAGGGAGCAGCATAGGGGTGAATGGTGCTGCAGGCTTTTTAGCCCTTGCCGACAGATGATTAACTGAAAAGTTGACTCACCTGTCCAGGAAAGCTCAGAGGTTGCAGCACAGTTACACCGTCTGCAGGGGAGACCCTCAGCTTCCTGAGCTGCAGACCCTGGAGAAATACCCGAGACTTGTTATACAGCTGCTGGAAGACAGAAGGAGGCTACTACCTGAGGCAGCTTTAGAGAGGGAGGTCCTCTGTAATTGGCTGGCTACAAGCCTGCTGGGAATCTGCAGGGCTATAAAAGCCCGTTAGCTGGTGCAGGGTAGAACAGGAGCTAGTGCTGACAGGCACTAAACCAGGAACCTGACTGAAAGCCTGTAAGATTCTAGTGTACCAGTCAACTGCCTTCATTCATGAGCTGAATGTCTGTCTGCCCCCTGTTCAAAAGACCCAGGCAACCATCACAGGAAATCAACTGACAAGCATCTGATTCCAACCCACAGATGATTAGAGAAGTTTAAAAAAACCCTGACAGTCTCCTGCACCCATTAGGACAGGGTACAGGCACTTTGAATCATGAAATGCAGAAGTGATCCTTTCATTTCAGCAGGGGTTGAGCACTGTAAAAAGGCACTTGGCCCAAGTCCCATTGACGTTCACTCCTCCGTGTCTAACTCACTTAGCCACTTCTGGAAACATTATGCTGGGTCTATAGTGTTAAGGAATATAGGGCCAGCTCCTCAAAGGCACCTAAATGACCAGGGGAGTTGGATGCCCACATACCTTTGAGGATCTGGGCCCTGGTGCTTAAGACAGGTGTGTTTAGATCTACACTGAAGGGTGGGTGGGGACATTCTCCATTTTCAAAGATAACACAACAGTGGAGAGACACCTTCTAGTTTTATTGCGTGCATAAGAATGAACAAACTTGGGAGCACATTAGCCCCTTGACACCCTCCCCCCACTTCAAGGTGACAGGAAGTCACACAGTTTAAACTACTACAAGCATATTTCTTGAAACAAAATCCCCATTACTGTCCAAACCGGGCACAGATGCCTGTGCTAGAACCCTTTCACCCCAATGAATGCCTTGTCTTCCTCTGTTGCCCCAGTTATGGGGAAGCAAGATTAGCTCATTAGACTAGTACACAGCCAGAAATGCTAGGCAGTCTGTTCATCTGTGAGTACCACAGGGGCTTAAGATCATTGTGGAATTGGCGAGAACATGGAGCTTGTCTTAGTGCCTGAATCGTGACAGCATGGGAGAATGGTGCTCGGGGCGATGAAACTGAAATCCCTCGGAGGCGGCTGGGAGCAGCAGCAGGCCGCTCAGAGGATCTTTCCGGCAACGAGTCATGGCTTCTTTGTAATTCATCTTTTCCTTGGTGACTGGGTCAACAAGATCCTTCTCGTAGTTGGGCTCATCCTGGAGCATCTTAGCCAGGTCATCGCTAATCATGCCTGTCTGGACAGCTTCTGACACTGGGATGCGACCGGTTTTCTTGGGATCAATGAGCCCCCCGGTCAGGTGTTGGACCTGTAGGCAGGGGAAGGCACTGTCCTTGGTCATCCATCCTTTCTGAACTGCCTCCCCGACAGACAGCCTCTTCTTGGTCACTGGGTCCTCTACACCTGTGAAAGCTTTCTGGGCGTTCAGCAGCCTCTGCATATAGGTGTTGTCTATCAGCCCTCTGTCTATGGCTTTGTGGACAGAATACCGATCCCACGTGATGAGGTCTACAATGCCCCCAGTTGCAGCCTGGGCCTCCAGCAGCTTTTGAGCGGTCATGGGATCCACCATCTTCTTGATGACAGCAGTTCTTATGTTGCACTTGGTGTCGGTGGCAGTGTCGAACACTCCGGCAATGGGAAAGGTGTCATCGCAGAAGCTTTTCTGCAAGTTCGGAGGAAAGAAGCTTTGGGTCTTCTGCTGCATTGTCGGAGATGGAAGTGGAGACTTGGAGATGATGGAGCCAATGGACATAGAGGAGGGAGGCTTGGCTTCCCCTGCTACCAGCAGAGCAAACTCCGAGATTGGGATCTTGCCATCCCTGTACAACTGGTACTCCTCTTTCGTAATCTTCCTAAACCTCAGGGCATCCTCGATGGAGTATTGTTTCCCACTCTTCCTGTCGAGGAGGACAGAAACATCCCCGTTGGGGCCCAAGGTAGTGATTTCCTCCCAGTCGCACTCTAATTCTTGCAGCTGGATGTATTGGTTTCTGTCTATGGTTCCTCTTTTGTAGGCCTCATAAGGAGACATATCCTTCCCCGTCTCAGGGTCCACAATGGAGATTTTAGTGGAGAGATTAGTCTCTCTCATCTGGGTCTCGTGGCTCATTTCTTCCCGGTTGACCCCAGACTGGAGTTCCCGGATGGACCTTTCTTTTTCGTAGATCTGGTCCTTCTCCCTTAGGATAGCTGCCTCCAGGAGGGAAAGTTCTTGCTCACGCTGCATCTTTTTTTGCCTGTCATTCTCTGTCTTTTGGCTGAGGAGCTTGGACTCCTCTCGGAGGATGAGGACTTTCTGCTGCTTCTGCCTTTCCAGTTCCCTGAGCTCACTCTCCAGGTTGGCTCTCTCTTGAATTGCCAGGTTTCGTGCTTTCTGGAGATCAGCTTCCTCACGGGACCAGGTCCTTTTCATGCCTTCAGCTCTCTCTATTTTCTCCTTGAGTCGTCGTATGTCCTCTTCTGCATTTTGCCGTGCAGTTCTCTCTCTGCTCAGCAGCTCCCAAATCCGTGCACGTTCATTCTCTAGCACTCTGTCTTTCTCCACTCTGATAACCTCCTTGTAGATGGTCTTCTCCTGCGATTTTGTTTTCTGCAGAATGTCAGTCTGCACCTGCAGGTTCTTGCACTCCCTCTGCAGGTTCAGAACCTGCATCTTTTCATTGTCCAGCTCCAGACGCAGTTCATTAGCAGCCTTCTCAAGCACCGGATCTTTCTCTAACTTGACCACTTCTTCCATGATGATCTTCTCTTGCACCGGTGCGGGGCTTTCCTCTATTTCCTTTATTCTCATGGTTATTTGACGCAGCTCCTTTTCTAATGCAAGCCTCTTGTTTCGATCTTCCTGGAAGTTAAGCAGCTTCTCTTTCTCTTCCACCACAGACCGAAGATGCTGTACCTCACGTTCTACATGACGCCTGTTGCTCACTTCCTCGTCCAAACTCCGGCTCAACCTGTTGTGCTCATCCCTGAGCTTTGGATCCTTTTGGGTGAGAATCACCTCATGGACCACCACCTTTTCTTCGGGCTTCCTCCTCTCCAGCAGTATGTACTTGTTCTGCAAGTCATAGACGGTTTCCTCAACTGCTCTCCTTTTCTGAGACACATTGCGCACCTCTTGACGTAGGCGATCAGCTTCTTTTTCCAAGAGTGGGTCATTCTCATATCGGACAACTTCCTTGTTGACCAGCTTGGTTTCAACCTTGGACCTTTCCCTTTTCCATTCATCCCTTTCGCCCTGCAGCCGGATGAGCTGCTCCTGGGACCTGCCATTTGTGTTCACCAACTCATTGAGCTGTTCCTTCAGCCTGTCAATTTCTCTAAGGATCTCTGGGCTTTTCTCAAGTTTCACCACTTCCTGGATCACCTCCTTATACTCCACAGTCGGTTTCTGAGACCGGAGGATATTCAGCTCAGACAAGGCCTCTTCCACCTCCTTGTCAATCTTTGTCCTTTTACTAGTAACTTCTTGGAGCTCCTTCTTCAGGCAAGTGATTTCCTTCTCTGTCTCTGGATTTACCACAAAAATCTCATTGACTCTTTCTTTAATCTCTACCTTAGGTTTTTGCCTCTCTGCAATGATGTATTTGCTTTGCAGCTCTGCCAGCTCTCCTGTTAACATCAGGTTCTTGTTCCTCTCTTCTTCAATGAGAGTTCTAAGCTTGGAAGACTCTTTCAGCAGCTCTGGATCCTGTTCCACCTTCTTCACCTCCTTGACAATGATTTTGGGTTCTGTTGCTTCAATCAGCCTTTCCAGCTCCTCGATCCTACTATTCAGTTTGATTATCGTGTCCTCCACAGATTTCCTGTTGTAGGTTTCTTTGTCAATTTCCATCTGCAATGTCCTGACGGCCTTTAGCATCTCCGGATCCTTTTCCAGCTTGATCAACTCTTTCACTACCACTTTCTCTCGGATGTTGGGCTGCTTCTGCTCCAGAACGCACAGCTCTTTCCTCAGCCGTTCAAGTTCAGAGGAAGCAGCAGAGCTCTGTTCTCGGAGATGCTTGATTTCTGCATGGAGGCTAGCTGCTTGGTTATCCAGGTTTGGATCCCTCTCGATTTTAGTGACCTCTTTGGTAAGCAGCTGGGCCTCAACCGCCTTCCTCTCTTTCTCCATCTGGATGAGCTTCTTGTTCTTCATTTCAATATCCGCCTGCAGGCTGTCCCTTTTTCTGCTCTCATCCTTAATCTGATGCGCCATCTTAGCCAAGTTGCTCTCCAGTTTCGGGTCTCGGTAGTATTCGACCACCTCCTTTTCTTCCACTCTTTCAATGGGCCTTTGAGTCTTCAGCAGCAGAAGCCTGTTTCTGTGTTCTTCCAGGTCCTGCTGAACCTTGGCCACTTTGCTTCTTTCCTCCTCCAGCTGCAGTTTCAGTGCCTTTGATTCTCTTGTTGACTGAGCCAGATTTTCTGACTGTTGCATTTGCTCGTGTTCTGCCTGCATCTCCTCTTTTACTTCCTTCTGCAAGGAGAAAGCAAGAAGTTCATTAGAAAGACAAGGAGTTGACATCACTCTTAGAGCATGGCATCGGTGGCCCTTTCCCTGAATCCTAAAGTCTTACAATGCTGGCCAGTTGGAGAACGGGAATAGGTGGTAGCAGACAAAACTGGTATAGAACTCTCGGTACTTTCTAACGGACAAGAATCACTTAACCTTTGATTAAACAAAATAAGCAAAAATGGATGTGGTTGGGGTAATGTTCTCCGAAACAAATCGAGCAATATTGGAGTTATAAACTAATATGATCTTTAGGGTATTTGTCTCTTTAGGGTTGTCCAGCAAGAGGAAATGCTAAATTCCTACCATGCTGGGATACAGGCTGTTGGGTGGTTCTCTCTCTGAAATTCTTAGTATCTAAGCATTGGTTAGACTGAGCTGTGAACACTAGTTAATAATCTTAATTCTGGATCCCTTTTTTCCCATTGAAAACAAACATTTGTTAATACACTCAGTGGCCACACATGGGCAGGACCTCGGTTTATGGCTCACTGGGAAGATGGCGTCTTTGGTCAGCAGTGCAACGCCCCACATGCCATGCTGAGGCAGAGTTCCCTGCTGACTCAGTGGGAACAGTGCCATCTACTGGTTCACCAGGACTACTGCCTCTAGCACAATGGGTCCCCCCTTCGAGAGGTTTCCATCCACATCCAAACCCTGTTGACTTTGAAATCTGCTGAAATCACAGCTTGAGGCAGGACCCTGAACAATTCTGCTGCCTCACACTGATAAGTGACTTCTTTCCCACCTTGCAGGTAGGGCATGTTTGCTAGAAAAAAGGTTAGAACAGTTTGCAGATACCTTCTCTACCACCTTCTTGGCAAACTCCAGCCGGCTGAGCTGCTGCTTGTTTTCTGCTGCTGTCTCTGTGTAGAGTTTTGTCACGTCATTCTCCTAAACAGAAACAGCAAGAATGATTTGGGAAGTCGCCTGTGATCTGGCTTATTAGACATACTGTATTCCTCCCGCCTCTCCACCCTCCCGACCTACTCATCCTCTGTGCAGTAGTTGTAACGTGAGGCTCTCAAAGAACTTTACAACCTTTAACTAAGCTATATGATACCTCTGTGATGTTATCATCACCCCTGATTTTATAGCTGAAACTGAGGCATGGGGTGGTTAAGAGACTAGTCTCGGGGTCATGCAGCAAGTCAGTGGCAGAACTGGGAATAGAACAGGGGACTCTGTCTCACAGTCTAAGTCCTACACGATACACTCCCATACGGCCAGCTACAAAGCAGGAACACTTACTGGTCACAGCGGGCCCAAGTAACGTTCTTGGCAGGTGCCAGGCCTATTAACACGCAAGCACCAGCTGAACCCATATATAGCAGCCTGGACACGCTCAAGCCAAAAGCTTGGAACTGGAAGACAAATGCAGCCCTCAGCAGCAATATTCAGAATGCCAGCAAGGGAACGGTTACTTTTCATTCATGCCAGAGGCTGCTCTAGGGCTGGGTGGATGGTCTGAGGAGCTGCTCTGAGCCCACTCAGAAGAGGAGGTTGGGATTTTTCTGTGTGGAACCAGAACCATCTACATGAATTTGGTTTGGATTCAATTGCCAAATTGTT
Source organism: Chelonia mydas (assembly GCF_015237465.2). Lineage (NCBI taxonomy): Eukaryota > Metazoa > Chordata > Testudines > Cheloniidae > Chelonia > Chelonia mydas. The sequence goes on from NC_051254.2 coordinate 15,816,135, forward strand.
TGCCGAGCCCTAGGAAGAGGGCTAAATAGTTCTGATTTGTAGTTCTTGTCGACGTCTTGGAAGTGAAAACTACAGCAACGCTGTAGGGAAAAATAGTGTTCACAGGAGAGCATCAGCTATTCTAGCAGCAGCGAATGGCCCATGCAACCCAACACACCTGTCCTTTTAACAGGTGTCTTCATTGGCCGCATGGTAAGGAAGACACCATCAGCAATATCCACGCAAAGTAATTATCTCTATGCTGGTATTTCATATACTGCTTTGTCCAGTGCTATTAGACTCAGGCACACCAGCAGCACGGCTTCTGCTTCAGGAGTAGGACAATCACAGTAGGGTTGCCAACTTTCTACTCGCACAAAACCGAACACCCTTGCCCCGCCCCCTGCCCTGCCCCTCCTCCGAGGCCCCACCCTCCACTCACTCCATCCCCCCTCCCTCGGTTGCTCGCTCTTCTCACCCTCACTCACTTGCTCATTTCCACCAGGCTGGCTCAGGGGGCTGGGGTACGGGATGGGGTGAGGGCTCTGGCTCAGAGTGTGGACTCCAGGGTGGGGCCAGAAATGAGGGGTTTAGAGTACGGGAGGGGGATCAGGGCTGGGGTAGGGAGTTGGGGCATGGGGTGGAACTGGGGATGAGAGGTTTGGGATGCAGGAGGGTGCTTCGGGCTGGGACAGAGGGGGAACCAGGGCTGGGACAGGGAGTTGGGGCATCGGAGGGGGCCAGGGGTGCAAGCTCCGGGTGGCGCTTATCTCAGGTGGCTCCCAAAAGCAGCGACATGTCCCCCCACCGACTCCTATGCGGAGGTGTGGCCAGGCGGCACTGCCCCGTCTGCATGCATCACCCCCACAGCTCCCATTGGCTGCGGTTCCTGGCCAATGGGAGCTGTGGAACCAGCGCTTGGGGCGGGAGAAGCATGCAGAGTCCCCTGGCTGCCCACATAGGAGCCGGAGGGGAGACATGCCACTGCTTCCAGGAGCCGCGCAGAGCTCCAGCAGACAGGATGTTCTAGTAGAAAACCGGACACCTGGCAACCCTATCACTGGCTGCAGTGAGAGAGGGGGGTGGGAAATTGGAGGAACAATCAATACCTCCCCAAGGAAAGAGGAGAAACTGGAGGTTGATTTCAAACAAGGTGTAAGCAGGTGAAACCACATGGAGGTCAATGAAACTGCATCTCCTAACACCAGGCCTCAATATGGCTCCAGGCCTTTGTCTCAAGGTCTCACCTGGGCCTGGATGCTCTCTTGCAGTGGGGTGACACGCAGTCTTTTGGCAGCGGAAGCGCTCAGGGTGGGGTCCAGAGAAGAGCAGTATTTGCCTGCCTGAATTTCATAGTCCTATTACAAGTGGAGACAAAGAGGTCAGATTGGGTCTCTGCTGGGCAAGACTAGATGGCAGAGCCACACGGCAAAACCCAAACGTACGTTGAGAGCAGACTGCACAGTCTGGGATAGTTTGACCACTGCGTTCTTCTCAGACTCCTTGCCCTGGATTTCCTCCACCAGCCTCTGTGGGAGAAGGAGACAGGACCTGAGTACTTGCATCTCAACAAAGCTCTCAGTAAGGACAGGATGCTTTCAAACAGAAGGCAGTCAGGGAGGGAAAGTGAAGCTGCTTCTCCAGGGATTCCCATCAGAAGGGAACAAAGATGCCATCGAGGGCATGGGGAAATGCTCTTGGCAAAGAGAGTATGACACAGCTGCAGTCTGGCATTTCTGTCTGGTTAATGGCACAAGCTGACCCATCTCTCAGCAATGGACTCTGAAGAGCTCCAAGCTATGGGGATGGAGGTAGTAATGTCAAATAATGGAGGTGACTGAGCTCTGGCCTTGTGTGCCTGGATAAGAGATCAGAATCCTGGAGCCACCTGGTCTCTTTTCCCCTTGGCTGATAGAGCTCAGTTACGGCATGGAGGGGCGACCGCCTACCGGCTCTTGGTGTTTGCTCAGAGGGTCTCATCTGAGAGGCCACCTCTTTCCTCAGCATAGCACTGGGTCAATCGAGGATGTTGGCAGCTATAGAGATTAGCAGCCAATTCCTGGTATGAATGGGAGAGGGCAGCTGGCAGGAGATGCTTCGCGAGGGCCACCTGGGCTTTGAAGGCCATGCAGCAGCATGCTCATAGATGCAGGATCTGCCCACCCTGAATTCCCTACCCTGCTCTCTTGTTGCAAGATGCCCTCTGCATCAGGCAAGGTCCTGCCTTTTCTGCGCTAGTCATTCACTGCCACAGGTGAAGCACGGAAGGAGAAGCAGGGCGGCAGTTACCACTCCACGTAGGTTCCAGGTGAAACCAGGGACACTTCTTTCCCCTCCCCACATCTGTATGTGTCCCGAGGTCTGGCAGGAGGCTCACCTTCTGTGCCTGCAGCTTGAAATTGATCTGGCTCGGCCCATCCGTGGTCTTGACGTCGTGCTTGGGCAGGTTGTTCATCCAGAACATCATGTTCTCGTTGGAGTTTTGAAACTGCTGGTAGGTGAGGTTGGTGTTCCGGAGGGTCTTCTCCCTGGGTAGGTGGCGGACCAGGGCGGAGGAAACCAGGGTAATTAAAGAGGTGGTTAGTAGGCCAGTAAGCAGGAAGGCTTGGCTGGCAGCACAGCTCTCTCTAGTAGAGTGTGTAATGAATGCTAAACTGTATTATCATGTTCAACCCTAAGTGGCAACATGTGTAACATACCTTACCTGAGAGACAAGCTGGGGGAGGAAATACATTTTACTGGGGAGAGAGACACACAAAGCTCTTCTTCAGGGCTGGGAAAGGTATGCCCAGCCTCACAGCAAAATGCAAGGGGGAACTGATTGTTTAGTACATATTGTAAGTGTTGTGCAGGTTTCCTTTGAGAATGAGGACGGATAGAGAGAGATCGCTTTGCGAAAGGTGTTCACCCACAGGTGACAGGGTCTTGTCTTTTATCATTTTCCTGTTTGAGTTCATTCAGGAGCATGGTGATTGTCTGGTTTCACTTTCAAAAGATGGGAGCCGGGGAGCTTAAATTCATTACTCTGCTAGACACTAAAAATCATGGCCAAACAGAGACGCTGGATTTACAGTTTATTACAACAATCTCTGATCCACTAACCCCCTCTTTTTGTCCTCTGACTGCAGAGGTGTTAACGGGCCACTCTACCTGGAATGGTCCCTTACAATATGTGCTAACTACTTACGCTAACTAAAATATCTGTTCCACCTTGCATTTTGCTGTGATGCTGGGAGTATCTTTCCCAGCCCTAATCTGTGTTGCTAGAAAGCTTGTCTCTCTCACCAACAGAATTTGGTCCAATAACAGATGTTACCTCACAACCTGTCTCTCTAATATCCTGGGACCGACATGGCTAACGACACTGCATACCTCACCTGAGCATATACCAGGTGTAGCTGGCCATGCATTTAATATTCTTATAGAGAACACATCTGTGTATCTCTCTTTAGATCGGGGTGGCCGAACTTACTGGCCCTCCAAGTCCCACACGACAATCTTCAGAAGTTTGAGAGCCAGAACACACCTTCCAGGAGCTGGAGCTCGGAGCTTCAGCCCCACTTCTGCTGAAGGCCTGAGCCCTGGCAGGTGCACCCCGCAGGGCTGAGCCCCGACCCCCAAGCCCCTCCTCACCACTGGGCAGAAGCTCCTACCCCACTGCAAGGCAGAGGTCCCGAGCTCGCTCCCTCCCCCACCAGTCTGGTAGGTGGAGAATGGAGGGGGCTTGCAAGCTGCATTTTAATGGTAAAACAGCCACGTGTGGCTTGCGAGCCCCAGTTTGGCCACCCCTGCTTTATAAAAGGGAAGCTCTGTAACCAGCCCATATCTGGGAAAGGAGCTTGACCTGTTAGTAGCAGCCCTGCAACCTACCCGTGTACAAGGAGTACACGACAGACTGAATGTGGTTATGGAGAGGGGAAGTTTTAAAGTCAGGAGGCCGATTGCCCTTCCTGCTGGGTGAACTCTGCAACTGCCTGCACATCTACAGTGGCAACTGGGAGAGGGGAGGGCATGAGCAAACCGCGCTCTCCCCAGTCGTCACACCACAGAGGCGAAGCCTACACTGTACACAAGATTGCTGCACAGCATGCCACAGCTGGGCACGCTGGATCCCATGCTACACTGGCCTGGGGTCCTGGGACAAAGGGGAGGCCAGAAGATCTCCCCAGAGGGTCCCAAATCCGAAAGCTGGCCCTTCAAGTGAGTCAGGTAAATTTGGGTTTGGGGGATGGACCCAATTCTCTTCCGGCTGGCCTGCCCAAATCCCAGCCCCCACCCTGATCCCACGTGACGGAGGCTGTGCTGCTCACCGGTGATCCAGCTGGTTGGCCACAGCGTGGTAGCGGTCGTTGAGGAGCTGGACCTCCCGCTTCTGCCGGGGGAGGTCCGGGCAGAACTCCTGGAAGTTGTTCTGCACAGCGCTGCAGCTGTGCTCAGCGTCCTTGAGGCTGCGGTTCAGCTTCAGCACACAGTCCTGCCGGGCGACCTGATCCTGCTTCAGCCTCTGGGAAGGAAGAAGATGCTGGATGAGTGTCAGTGGGCCCGCTCACGCCGCCTCCCCAACACCTGGCCCTGGCCCTGTGAGGCCGTCGGTGTCCCAGAGGGGGAGTCACTGGCTCAGTGGGGCAGAAGAGAATGAAAGGAGCTTCTCCTTCCACCCCAACATCTTTATCCTCAGTAGCGACGGGGATACTGATACAGAAAAAATCCACTGCGGGTTCGTGGCGGGGCTTGGTAGAATGCAAACGTTGCTGAGCGCAAGGGTGGCTCTTTGACGCAGAGGTGTGTGAGGGACAGATGTTGGGGGAAGACTTCGGGAATCAGCTGGAGAGATGGGGAAAGAGAGAAAGGGGCTGGCATGGGTGGGGTCCAGAGAGCCAGAGGAGGCATTGGAAAAATAGTCACAGTGAGTAAAGGGGGAGTTAACTGTAGGGCAGAGAGACTGGGGCTGGGACACGGGTAGATGGAGAAAGGGTGCACAGAAGGGTAGCTGATTGTGGGGTGCTGGGGCAGATCGACTAGGGGAGTGTTTGGTGAGGTACACAGGCAGATGGTTTAGATCTCTGGGGTGGGAGTCGGTTCTTACAGCTGCTGCTCAGCAACTGTGACAGATGTATCCTATTATCCACCTACCAATAAACAGCAGCTTCTGAAATGGCAAAAGTGATCTAGTCTGCAGACACTATGGAAGCCCATTTACAGCAGTGTATCTTGGGTGGCGGGTTGCGCTCCCTGGGGTGTGTGTGGCGGGGGGGTCCCGAAAGGCCATCAGGAGGGTCGTGAGGTATTGAAAATGTTACTACAACCTAAAGCAAAGAAAATCTCACTCCCCGCGTGCCCTGACCCTTCAACATCAGTATTCTCTGCCAGTGCCAGCTTCCCCAAACACGCACCCCCGCAGCCCTAGCACTGCTAGCCTTGATCCATTTTTTGCTCTTACAGCTACAGAAACATCAGGCGGTTGGGAACATTTTTGACTTCAAATAAGGGGTCAGCAGCCTGAAAAGAACAGGAGGACTTGTGGCACCTTAGAGACTAACAAATTTATTTGAGCATCAGCTTTCGTGAGCCGATGAAGTGAGCTGTAGCTCACGAAAGCTCATGCTCAAATAAATTTGTTAGCCTCTCAGGTGCCACAAGTCCTCCTGTTCTTTTTGCGGATACAGACTAACCCGGCTGCTACTCTGAAACCAGCCTGAAAAGGTTCAGCAATGGTGGTCTAGACGAACGAGTCCGTGGCCTACTGTGAGGTGTGGCCATCCAAGTCTCTTATGAACACTAACAATGGGATAAACAGAGCCCAGGTTACCTGACTCCATCTCTTACTGTGCCCGTATCCTTCTCATTGCCGTCAAGAAGGCAAAGGCTCCCTCACCTGCAGCTCACTGGCACGATCCTGCAGGGCGTTGGGAGAGGCTGGGATGGTGCTGTCCTGAGCCAGCTTGGACTCAAAGCTGCTGATGATCTCATCCGTGATCTCTATCTGGTTCTCCAGGTTCAGGGAAGCCTTGGCTCTGAGGAGGCAGAGAGATGGTGGCATGTGACTAGCTACAAAGGACACACATTGCTCCCCTCGCTTCTCAGAGTCTGCCCTGGAGCCAGGCTCCTGACTAACTGCAGGGGACTTGCTCTCATTGCACAATGCAGACCTTTAGGAAGTTGGCCTTGCAAACACACCCTGTCCTTGACACCCAGCCCCGCTTGGCTCCTGAGCGCAGCCTTACAGACAGAAGAACAGGATAATGAGCCCTAGGAGAGGTCGGCAGGTGTGTCCACCTGCCCATTGGGTTGTTCTAGGAGAAATTTCAAACTACAGCAGCTGATTCACCTTGCTGCGTTTTTACGAAATGGAAACATCGTCTAAACCCCTGCACATATTCAAACTGGGGGGTAATCCTGGTTTGCCAGAAATCTGTATCCTGATCGTTAGGAGGGCACTGTAGAGTGCTCAGCACAATGTGGTCTTCATCTCATTTGGGGCCTCTAAGAATACAGATAAAACAACAATCAAAATGGCGGGGGGGGGAGGGGGAGGATTGTATTTTATTAGAAACTCAAAAATGGCCCCATTGTGCAGAAAATTTCATCATATTTTGTGAATTTTCCACCTGGAAATAGGCCTCTTTTCTAGTGAAAATGAGGCCATCTGAGTTTAAAAAAAAAAAAAAGATTTCAAATTCAAAGAGCAACATTTCCCATGGCTTTGATTTTTTTAAAAAGAAGACCATTTATTTATGTATTCGTACAGAAGAGTGAAATCTGAGGTTCCTCCTAAATTGCTCAGGACAAAACACAAAAGATTTGTGGGCAGAACTTTGTAAGACCCTGCTGAGCAGTTTCATACAGCTCTGCTCCTACCAATCTAGGGTTACGGTCTCCACTTACTTCTCACCATACAGACTGGACAGCATCTTGACGTCATTATACTTGTTCTTGACGTTGTTCAGAGTCACGGGGAGCTGAGAGGCGGCGATGCCGGTGGATTTCTTGGACAGGAAGGCCTCACACTCCTTCTGCATGGCTTCCTTCTCTGCCCCAATGCCCTGAAGTCTCTTTGTTGTTCCCTAACACAGCAACAGAAATTCCCAGACTCACTGAACACACAGAAGCTCAGTGTTAAGCCAATGCGATACAGCGGAATCTGCTGGGAGGCCTTGGCTGAGCCAGGCTGGGACCACGTATCCACGGCACAGAGCGGAGCAAAGCCAGAAAGGAGAGAAACCCAACAGTTCGAGTCCACCCAGGGCAGGACACAGACCCGCAGCAGAAGACATAATCAGCACTGAACAGACACCGAACCAGATCGAAGCCCAAAGGAGGGGACAGAACTGCAGGGTTTATGCCGAGAGCGCATTTGTCTTCTCAGGTCACCTCCCATAAGGACCATTCCTAAAGTACAGGGAACATCACCGGTTCAGCAGTGGAAGTGCCCGTATTTCCCCCCGAGTCAGACCTGCACTGTAACAACCTCCAGCAGGCCTCTTTCTGAGCGCTGAAGCCAGCAGAGGTCTCTGCAGCAGCATCAGCAAGTTCTCTCCTTTTCTCTTTGGAGCGGCGGGGCTAACGCCTACATGGTTTCTGTCAGTTCAGTTCTGCTCCAACTATTGGAGCCAGCTACCACGATCAACCCGTTCTCTGTGCTCCTCAGCCCTCACCTCCTGGTCCTGGATCCTTTTGTGGAGGTCCTCTGTCGGGGCACTGTGGCTTACCGGGGACCTCACCCGGCTAAAAATCTCCTTCTCCACTTCGACCAAGTCCCCGCTAATTTTATTCAGTTTAGAGAGGAGCTGGTCAGCTTGGGGGTCATCCTGCGCAAGGGTGGGACTTCTGATTGGTGCTGGAATGACAAATTGATATCGAATCAGTGCACTGTCCCATCTGGCATCACACTCTGGGTTATCTTAACCTTTCTCCCTAGATCTCTGATATACAGGCCCGGCCGCTTGGCCCTCAGCTACCCTTTCATTGAGACACCACCTGTAAGCATCTGCTTCAAATGGATTATGCTGGAGTGAGGTGTGGTGTATTTAATCCATCATGTGGGTTTGGACACAGATTCTGAGTCTGGGTCAGAGCTTTCCACTGCACCTTGCAGTGCCTCCTACATGCAGATAACTCAGCGCTGCAGGGGGCTGATGGCTCAGATCTGCAAAGGGCTGCTCCACGGCCAGCAAAGTAACTTGTTTGGGTAAGAGAGTTGTTGACCTTGTTTGTTTTTTTGCTGCATGAGTTGTCCCTCTGCAGCCTCCTTATCCGTCAGTCAGCGAACAGAGTTTGCTGATGGAAAAGAGCCGGGGAAGCCAACTTTCAAATGTGGACTCAGCCCTTCTGCAGCACCTTTCACCCAAGGATCTCAAAACACTCGGCAGATACGCCGCACTTCTCCCTTGTGTGGCGAGGTCTCAAGAGATTTTCAAACAGCAGCACAGAGGCAAAGTGACTTGCCGGGGGTCACCCAGAGATTCTATGGCAGGGCCAGGGCTAGAAGTCAGAGATCCCAATATCCAGTCCTCTCCTCTAAGCACTAGACCAACTACATCCACATGCCAACGTGTACTTGTGGTTTGGCATGCCCACGAGTGCCCGCAGGTAGGCATCCTGCTGAGACACCCAAGTTTAAAAGCTGAGTCTACAGCATTCACTGAATTACTAGCTTTTGTAGACTCGGCAAGTTTCAGTAAAGTCAAACAAAATGAGACCAGTGATCTCACTTTGCGGGGTAGCTTTTTATGTTAAGCTAGAGAGCAGTTAATAACCTGACGTACCCTGCTGGCTGGGCTTAACTGGCTCCTTCTGGCTGCTTTTCAGGGAGTTCTGAACTGTCGCTCTCTTCTGCTTCACTGTGTCCAATTCACCTTCCAGCCTACAAGCGAAAGAAGGGAGCATCACCCCCAGCACAGGAGTTATCAGGAATAGAAACTAGCCTGCATAAAACCTGCTTACACACCTCATCCAGAGACGGGCCTCACCTGAGCACAGTGCAGTTACCTGTTCCAGGGAAGGCGTCACTTAATTACCTTTGAGCAGGTTTAACTGGAAGTCTAACGGCTCCCAGTGCTGACACTGTTACTCCCATGACATCTGGAAATGGCACAACTCTAATTTGTCAGAACAGTTTGACTTCAGGGGAGAACTGGGAATGGGAGCAAAAGCCAGGGATTGTTGAAAAGTGACTTTTGCAAAGAGCAATTTGCAGGGACTTTTGAAGGCCCCGAACTAATTCCTGTTACTAAACACAGTGCCTGAAAACAGTCATCCCTAGTTTTGTGTAGATGGCCTCAAACGGGTATCCTTCAGTACAGCGATGACTACACTGCAAGCCTCGTCCGAGGACCATGCTATGTGTTCTCCTGCGTATCCCTGTGCAGGGGAAGTAAAAGCTGTGAAACACACTGGAAAGCAATACAAACGAGTGACTGGTTCACAGGCCTGGGGCATAGGAAGGGTAGCAAATGTCCCTGGAGGCATCAGTAAAACAAAGTGCTAGAGGTGGCTCTGCAGGGGAAATACATCTGACAGGGCACTGGGGGGCAGTCATTGCGCGGTGTCATCAAGACACATAATGCAAGGCAGTGTGCTGCAAAATTTTCAAATCAAACATTTTTTACTGCACGTGAAATTCACAAGCACCAAGGAGGGACAGGAATTATTTAAGGTGATTCTAGTGGTAGGTAATTGGGAGGAATGAAATAAAGGCTGGGGGTACCATTTTCAAAAGTGCCTAAATCTCTTTTGAAAATGGGCTTTGGGTATTGTCTAAACTCACAAGTTGCACTGATTTAATGAAATCGGTTTAGAAACTGCGTTAGGTAAATCAGTGCAGTCCCCTTACGTGAACACTCTTAAGTTGGCTTAAGAGTGTTGATTTAGCTTCATATTGGCTTAGTTTAAGTAGGTAAGGAATTAACTTAAACTTAATCAATATAAAAAGAAAAGGAGTACTTGTGGCACCTTAGAGACTAACCAGTTTATTTGAGCGTCTCTAAGGTGCCACAAGTACTCCTTTTCTTTTTACGAATACAGACTAACACGGCTGTTACTCTGAAACTTAATCAATATAAGGCACTCTTAAACTGATTTAGAAATGTCCACACAAGGGAGCAGTGAGGATTTAACTAAATCAGATTCTAAAAAGATTTAGTCAAACTGGTGCAGCTTGTGTGTTGAGACAAGATGTAAGACAGAGAAATTTAGGCTGAATGTCATGAAAACTTCTTGACAGTGAGGTCTGTGGACTGTGGAATATCTCCCTCAAGGGAAGTGGTAGAAACCCCATTGCTTGGTGGCATTTAGAACTGGACAAAGCACTAGAATAACGTAGAATAGGGAACAATCCTGCACTGGTAGGGAGAAAAAGTAGGTGACCTACAGTAAACATAACTCCTAAATGAATATAAAGACTGGAGCTAGGGTGTATTCATTCTCCTCTCTGGTTCACACTCCACTGCATACTCACTTGTTAACTCTGTCAGTGGCCTCTGGGTCTGGAGGAGGTATGAAGAAGCAAGCAGCAGGAGCTGTCTTTGTCACCCCAGTGCTGCTCTGCACCACCCAGTTCTCCGGGTTCCTGTTGTCTTTCAGAGTGTACTTCTCACCTCGGCTGAGCTGCACCTGGAAAGAACAGAGAAAGGATTCGATTCCCTAGCTCTGACTCCCAATCTGCATTTTCAGGGCTCCCGGGTAACAGAGGAGGCTTTCTGAAGTCTCCTAACGAGACCAAACTTTTTGCATTCATCAGGATTTGTGGTCTGACTGTCCTCAAGATGCTCCTGTCTCATCTAGGAAACTCAGCTGCTCCACATTATCCCCTGGGAGACCAGTGTGGTTAGTTGGTGTGAAGACATAAATCAACATATATACACGTCCATGGCAGAGCAGACACCTGGGCACTGAGGTATGCATTCCCCACTGGAAATGCTTCAGCAGGTGGGCCTCTGTTTCCCACCAGGTAGGAGGGTGTTTCAGGTTAGCAATTGGCTCATGATCCTCTGAATAGGATCTCTACATTCAAAAAGGGATCATCAACTCTGGAACTAAGAAGGGGAGCAGCAAATGAAGCCAACCCACGGCACAAGGAAGACAAAAGTTGCCAGTGTTCTCAATAGGCATTTCTCAAATGCTTTGATGAACCTGGGACAATGGGTATGTTTGGTTTTAAACTACCGGCCATTTTCTCCAATGAAGACAAACTAAGGGGAATGGTTCCTAGTGCCACAGTGAAGGGCACATTGGAAATTCAAAAGCAGACAACGCTGGGGATACGTCCCAAAGAGGAATCCAATACCACTCCTCTCCAAAGGGTAAGAACGTTTCCTTACGTCACCAGAGGCCCAGTCACAGAGGGTGTCCAGGGCAAGTGGTTGGGAGGGGCAGGTTCTGCGCAGTTTCAGAGGGCTGATCTCCGAGCTCTTCCTCTTCAGCTCAGCAATGCTTTTTCCGGCTTGTTTCACAGTCTTCTCCTCATTCTAAATAAAGAGAAGAGGCAGAGATTCCTACCAGGCCAGCACTTGGGTGAATAATTCAGCGTAGAGACAGCATGGCATGTTTGGGACCTAGAGGTGGTGGGTACTTTGGGGTTATTCATTCGCAGAACACAAAGCCTGTGGGGAGAGAGCTGTACCAGAAAGATTCAGAAGCATGACAAGAGCTTCCAACTATTCACCAAAACCATTTCTCTTTTTTCCTCCCTTCTTTGTTTTTCTCCTCTACCCTTTTTCCCGCTCTCCTTCAGCTAGCAGGGCTAGCGGATAGCTCACTGCCAGCTGGACAAGAGTGACCCAATGAGCTCTCCATGGCCCTTCCTGTTCAACGCACAGAGTCTTCTAAAGGCACCTTCACCCCTTTTCCTCATCCTCCGACGGCGATTCTGGTGCTTTCCTCCTATGGGGAGTGTCTCTGCAAACTACCTACTGTAACAACCCCTCCACAGGGACTGCTTCCCACCAGGTCAGACAGGGTGCTCTCTAGCACCCGAACGGCTGCAGGTCAGGGGCTGCATGAGAGTGACGGTGGGTGAAATGTTGCCCCAGGTATTTAACTCATTAATATACAGCCCGGGACAATCCTTTTGGGGTGGGGGGGGCTTTGCTCACAATTTATACTTGGCGATCCTCATTTTACGGTGATCCTAGAAAGGTGTCGTAGCGTCCAGTCTGCAAGTGAGACACAAGACGCTGCTCGGCTGTATTAGCCCCCCAGTAGTCCTCACCTCCAGCTGGTGCAGTAAATCAGACACCACCCCGGGACTGTCTTTGTTGAACTTGCTGTATTTTGTATCCAGGTCCAAGTTCAGCTTCTTCAGTGTCTGGCTCACAGTGTCAGCATCCTCCTGAAACTGAAGACACAAGCCAAAGGATAGTCAGAAGATGCTGGGAGACCATGAAGGCTGGGCATCAGCATCTCTGTGCTCATTAAGTAAGCCCTACTGTCGATCCTCAAACCTGAGCCTAACCCATAACTCCATTTAACTTAATCACGACAGCTAAATAACCCTGATCTGCTGACCTCGTCATCCTTGTTGAACATGCATCGTCTACTGAGGGCTGCTACACCCGCCAGAGTGACCCTGATTAATAGCATTGCACCAGGCGCCTTGTCATGAAGTTCCCAGACCTGGCTTAATCCTGCAAATCCATTAATCTCTGGCGTGACCCTACAGGTGGCGTCAGGGCGTTCACCCCTTCCTGCATCAATGGAGAGTTTGAGAGCTTTGAGTGCTGGGCTGTTTTTGCCCATCGTGGCAGCGGGGATGAAGAGCCTGCACTGCCACTTTTTAATATAGTGAGCGACTGCAAGATCTTTTCGAGATCCCAACGACATTTCATACAAAGTCAAGCCACTTTTTGCTCAGGCTTCGGCACTGACCACACATATGGAATGCCTCTAGCCACTCCAATTAACAATTCAAATGAATGACTTGTCCATTGCTACCCCACCTCTAATCAACCTCTCCCTAATCACAGAAATATTAACCCTACATATTACCAACCTTTGGCATCGTCTAATCAGCCACCTCTTTGTAATCCTAACTACCTGGCTCCATCAACGAAGCTTAAATCAACAGTGAAGACTCCTCTGATTTCTGAAGCCAAACCTAAACTGGGTACAGATCCTTCAGCAGAGACTAGTGGAGCACAGGTGGGCACCTCTGTATTCACACCCGACACACCACTGCAATGATATTGGCACAAAATATGTCTTGTGAGGGGTCTCTAAAAACTAACACCACACAGTCAATAATATCATTGTGAAATGTACGTGCCAGTGCTGCATGTGGAATTATGGCTACTCACTGATATTTTGCTTTAAAGGCTGTGACTAAAAGCTGTTTAAACCAGGCATGTTGCGGGGGGAGGTGGGGTTAGATAAGCTGGTTTTCTCAAGACAAAGGAAAGAGGCCAACACCTCAAACCAGGTGTGGCCAAATTCAATGGGCTATTCATTTTTTATCAAAGATTGCAGGAGGAAAACATTTACATTGTAAAATTGCAGCCGAAAGCATCACATTGGAACACACCGGGGGACACTTTAATCAAAATGGAATTGCCTCCACCCCCAGGAGACTGGATCAATTTGAGTCTTGAAACAAAGGCAGACTTTGAGCTGTAAGGACAGACAAAGATTTTGGATTATCCTTCACCTGAGGAGATGAGGCGCCATGGACTCTGTGGGGATCCTGGCTAAAAAGCTAGCCAGCTATTACTGAATAAAGAAGACTGGTGAATAAACTACCTTGAGCAAAGTCTGGATGTTGTTAAGCTGGGTCTGAGCCATTAGAAAGCACATTTTTACCTATTGTCTGTTCCTTTCCTACCTTTGCTCCTTATACTTGATATCACTTAAAGTAACCTAGGATTTCTGTTTAATAAACTTGTTTTACATTTACTACAAACCAATTGAGTGCTGTGTTGGAAAGGAAGGGTATATTGACCTCACTTAACTTAGTAAGCTGTACTGTGCTGACTCTTTAAAAGAGCAGCAAACTTAATATCTTCTGTGAGCATAGAGTGATGGGGCTGTGCATTGCAGAGAAACATCCCTGACGAGCTCAGGGGTTGGACGTCCCCGATTGTTGCCTGCTAGGCGTAGGTGCCGACTCACCGGGTGCTCTGGGGCTGGAGCGCCTCCAGGGGGAAAAATAGGGGGTGCTCAGCACCCACCAGCCACCCACTGGTCAGCTGTTTGGCAGGTCTCGCTGATCAGCTCCTCCCCCACCCCCAGCGCCTCCCACCCACTGCCAATCAGCTGTTCAGCAGCAGGCGGGAGGCACTGGAGGGGGAGGGAAAGGAGCAGGGGTGGGAAGAGGCGGAGTGAGGACAAGGTCGGGGAGGGGCCTTGGAGGAGGGGGTGGAGCGGGGGCAGGAAGAGGTGGAGCGAGGGTGGGGCCTTGGGGGAAGGGGCAGAATGGGGGCGGGGTCTTGGGGTGGAGCACCCCTGGGGAAAGCTGAAAGTTGGTGCCTGTACTACTAGGCGAGGTTTGGGCAGGGAGAGCCTTGAGGAGCTGGCTGGGAGGCAGACAGGCTGGCGTGGCAGGGAGCTGATCTCCAGAAAATCTCACTCTTGCTCAGGCAGAGAGGTAACACAGAGGCTCACGCCTCTGCGTATCCCCAGCAGCACATTCCAGTGGGATGTCGAACTTTGACCCAGACCAGATGGAAGCCAGGGCTCCCCATACTTTCCCATTGTCCAGCAGACCCACGGCATGACCTGGAGTCCAGGGCCAACGGGGGCTGAGCCTGCTTGCCCCCGGGGCCAAGTGTGATCCCCACCAGATGACAAATTTTGCACACGCCCCCTGGCAAAAAGTTCCCTGTGGCAAGTCATTTTGCCTTCTGCTGGACCCATTGTACCTTCTTGTAGCTCTCCACGCTCTTCAGCTGACTCTCCTGGCAGATGCAGAGGTTGAGGAAATTCTGCCACTCGTTCCTCAAGGCTTCCTGGTGAGCCTGCAGTGGGACAGAAGCAGTTCTAACCTGTGTCCTTCTAGTCGTAACTCCCCTAGCCCTTGTGTTTCCTCTCTGCATCTCCTCAAGTCCCAGAGATCACAGCAGCAGCTAGCAACTGCGGCTAAGCCCTAAGAGAGACGGCGGGGAAAGAACATTCAGAGCCAGAGCATGATCCTGCAAGAGACAGTGAACAGCCACCTTACATTTTTAGGCCCCCGTTTCTAACAGGGCCTCAACTCCGACTCCAGTGTTGTGGATGCAGATTTGCACCCATGTTTAATTGCAGATGCATAACCGTATCTGCAGCATTGCGGTCATCTCTGAAAAAAAATACAGCCCTTCAAATGAGCATCATCTCTAGTGCTCGAGGGCATTGCTTCTCTCGGGACTGGCTGAAGGCTGAGAGCATCATATTTATATGATTTCCAATGGGATGCAAGCAGTCTGTATTGCTCTCAGATTCCCGTTGGTCTGGAACAGTCGGTCAATACTCTCAGCCCTGGAGGAGATGCTGTGATGCAAGCGCTGAATGACACACATGGGGGAGGGAGGGAAAGGGATTTCCATGAGGGGAAGATGGCAGCTCTAACAGAAGGGTGAGAGGTCAAGAGGACCTTGTGACCTCACTTCAACCACTCTAGCAACTTTTGTTTCCCTGATTCATGGATCAGGGAAAGGACTTCCTCTTCTCTTGTGGCCTTGGTCGGGTTCAGATGGGAGAGGCTGAAGCCCAGATTCGGTTACCTGGTGTCCACACCCTAGAAGCTAAGGCCTTTTTTATCTTTTCAGGATGGACTTGTTTTTACAGACTGTCTCTCTTATGCAGGAAAACTCAACCCTTAGACTGCAGCATATCCAGCTTTTATAAAGAGAGTCTTCCAGAGTCGGCCAGAACTGTGTTCTCAGTCGCGCAGCCACAGGAAAAACCTGCTCCATAAGAAACAAAACCAACCCCCCAGACCATACCGTACTGGTGCAACAGGTCTGTTCCCTTCCCTTGCCCTGGAAGGGAGCAGCTGCTGAGACAGCATTCAGGACTGAAGGTTGACTATCCCCGATTTAGCCTTTTAAACAGATTGACTTTCTGCTGCATTTGATCATTCAGCTTGCTGGAAAAAGTAGGGCCCAAAGCAGCCAGGAGAATTTTTGAGGCCCCAAATCAGCAGTGATGGTGCAATTTACACAGCAGGTGTGAGCTGGTCAGGGAGTGCGTGTGTGTCGAAGTGGCACTGATGGTGACTTGCACTGACTTGTTATTCAGTGGCAGTGCAATCCTGGTGTAACTGACATGCCGAGGAGACAGACAGAGGGTATGTTAGCAGGTAGAGCGATAGATAGAAGGGCTGGATGATAAAGCAGCTCCTCACATGATTTTACTCATGCTAACATGGCTAAAATCAGCCTTGATGTAAGCAGATGCAGCTCCCTTTGACTTCAAGGCAAGTTAAGTCCTGTAGGGATCAAATTCAGACCCTTGTGTAAGCAAGGGTAACTCCGACTGAAAACAATGGGGACTGAGCCTGCTTACCCCGGGGGCGAATTTGATCCTCACCAGCTGACAAGCTGATGTAAGTTACGCTCAGGTTGCACACAGATTAGTTCCCTTCATCAAGTGCTCACTTGAAAGGGCCTCAACAAGCAGGAATCTGATCTAAGGGCTGTCTACACAGCAACAGTGAATTCAGCCTGAATTCAGCTAGCGTGGGTAACAACAGCAGTGAAGACAGCAGAGCTAGCGAGCCGAGCTCGTACCCAGACTCCTTGCTGGGCTTATACTGCCCAGGCTGAAGCTGCGCGAGCTGGATTCAGGCTAGCTCGGGCTGGCTAGCCCACGCAGAGCTTTTGTTGTGTACACAGACCTTTGTCTGGGGCAGGGAGAACATACTCTGCAAAATCAGCTCTTCCTTCCGTGGGTCTTGTATCAAAGGGAGTCTCTCTGAAGGGAAGTCTCGCTTCATGCCCCTCCTTGGTGCATGACTTTGGAGCCAGTGTCTTGGAGGGCAACTCAGTATGGCAGGGTGGGGGAAGGAAAGCAGGCTCCAACCTGGGTCCCCTACCTGTATCGGCTCCACAGCGGGGTGCTTCAGTTCAATCATCCTGTCTCCGTCATCCTGGAGCTGGTTCACATACTCCTCCTGGTTAAGCAGCTCATTAGCCTTGAAGTTCTGCAGGAGAAGTGAAGGGATTTAAATGCCTGGGTCACAAGTCAGGCTGCCCGAGTCAGCGTGGCAGAGAAATGGCAGTTTCCAGGGTGTGAAATAGTGGTCACCTGGCTCACGTGAACGCACAAGCATTCAGGGGAAAGAGAAGAAGCAGCAATGTGGAAATGCCGGCGGGAGGCTGGAGACAGCCATGCATGGGGCTGGCTGAGACGAAGCAGAGCCAAGTTTGTCCTAACTACGTTTTCATTCCCGGGTTCTCTGTGACTTGGTGTTGTTTTTGGGTTAGTAACTAATTAGCTGGCTAGCTGTACCAGGAGGGGAGAGGTCAGCTAGAGAGAATCCTCCTCCAACCTGAAATGAGGAGGATTTTGCTGAATAGAGACACCCCGTCTCCCAGACACAGAGAGGCCTGCAGAGCATTTACCTCGTACTCCCGGCGCATGCCCGGTAGGTCAGCCATTTGGTCACTCCAGTCCTGCTTCAGGATTTTGTTCTGCTGGTCCGTGAGGTAACCCAGCTCCTTGGTGCAGCCTTGCAGGTGGTTGTACAGACTGCCCAGGCTCTGCCCTCGCCAGATGGAGGCTTTCTGCCCATTCATATCAAAGAGAGGAGACGTCAGCATCTGGACTGAGAAGAGTCCAGTCCCTTCCCTGCTTGGTTATTGTTCATCTGTTAACAGATCCCCAGAGGCCTTTTCAAACAGCTGCCCCTCACCGGTTCTTATCTGATGTAATTTTCATTCCCTCTTCCCTCACTCTTTTCAAACAGGATGTTTTTGTCAAACCAGAATCTGAAGCTGTGTTGACGCCTCAGGGGAGGCTGAGAAAGGTTTCCACCATGGGGGATATTTGCCCTATTTGTCCTTCCTTGGTTTTAACTAGGAAGGACAGTTGCAAACTCCTCTCCCCCAGCTGCTTATTCCCCATTTGGGCTCCTAATCAGAGACAGGCTTACGCTGCAAAATTTGGATCTGGATTTTGAATACCCCAAGGTCTAGGGGTGTTTGGATCTGGGGGTTTGGTCCCCCAGATTCCCAAACCATACCCATAATCCCCTGCTTGTGGCAATTTGATCCTCTCCAGAGAAATGGACTGTGGGGTCACAAACAAGACAACGGGTGTGATTCTCCTCACGTGCACTGGCCTAGTGCTTCTGGATCCAATGAAGCTGCTCTTGATTTGCCCCAGAGAGGGGAAAATCATGCCCTGTGATGTGAAGAAGCTACACAAAGTGGCTTTTGCCCCCAGGCTCTGCTGCGTTCCCTCCGTGCCCTGGGAAGTGGGTCACCGACACGGCACTGACCCACCCACCAGTTGGAATATCCAGAGAACCAGCCCAAGCCTATTTCCCTAAGGCTGACACAAAGCAACACATCTTGCAAGGCACATCACACTGAGCAAGACTCTTACCAGCAAGTCCTTGTACTGGCTCTTTAAATCTGCTACATTCTGTGGTGTTATCCGGCCCCCGTCAAAGGAAGAGGGAAAACAGGGCAGTCAGTAAACTTGCGGGTTTGATAAACACTTGCACATGCATTTGCAAACTGCCCAAGAACCGTCCCAGAGCCATTGTGCAGAGTACGCAGACTGGCTTCCAGCTGAGGCAGCTTTCTTGCTGTCTCCACCAAATGAAAACCTCCTTCTAGCTCTCCTGGTAGAGCTGTTGCAGGCCCAGTCTCAGCCGTGTTATCTGCTGTTCAGGACAAATGGAGCAAACCCAGATGCTACATGGATCATGCCACTGTCTGGGTCAATCCGCTTCAGTGTTTGGCTACTGGTTAGCAGATGCTGACCATCAGCGCTTTTACTGTACTTTATAGGCCTTAATTAAACCGTGTCTCAGCAGGATGCTGTTATTCACACTTCACTAATGGGGAAGCTGAGGCGTGAAGTGATTAAGTGATTTGCCCAAAGTCACACAGACAGGCATTTCTGGCTCCCAGGCCTGGGATCAAAAACAACAGACCACACCCCTCTCTCACAAAATACAGTAACGCTGGTTACCTGCCCAGCAAATATGTCCTATGATCCTGCACACAGTTACCAGGACCCATTGCTTCCATAGGAATCTCTGGTAATGGAGCTGGGTTATCGCTTAACCAGCGGCGCCTACTCATGGGCTCACAGGGCTCAGAAGAGGCAACAAAGGCCAAAAAGTTGGCCGGAGAGAGGCTTGAACCTCCAAAGGCCAACAATAAACAAAGCTTCAAAAAAACAAAAAAACAAAACAAAAAAAAACTCTTTTTATGGTGACATTCAACACATGGTGGCCACTTGACAGTTCAAATATTCTGGAGTGATATTTTAGTGAGACCCACTCCAGGTTCCAGGCACGGATTTTGAACTAGACTGACCCCAAAGAATCCACCCAGGTTTTGCACTGGGCCAAGCCGGGCTGTGGGAGAGTAGTCAGTGCCATATACTAACTTGTGCAGTACAGACGTGATCAGTAGCCCTGTGCGTGGCTGTGATCGCAAGAATGAAGCCGTGTTAGCATGGTACAGAATGGAGGCGACAATGACAATGGAGACGTTGGATCCCTGGGATTCCCACCAGGACTGGGTGTAGGGCTCACAGCGTTATGAGTGGAGATGGGGTAGGAGACGGAGGGAGGGTACCTTACCGGGCTGTGGAGGTTCTTGATCTGGAGGCCGTAGGCTTCTATCTCCTTCTGGAGGATGTTGTGCTCTGCTATTTGCTTCTCCAGCTCTGGCACAGTGGGGCCATATTGTCCTGCGTTGACTTGCTTCTGCACACAAATGAGCTGTGTGGTGAGCATGTGTTTTTCTCTAGGGGACAGAAAGCACCCTTCCCTAATTTCCTACCGCCAGAGGCTAGTGCAAAAGGTTCCGTTGGGAACTTTCCACTGCACTTTGGTACTGGGAATTGGAAACTGGCCAGTACCCTCACGCCTCCCTTCAAATGGGAAGAGACCATATGGCCAATTTCTAAGCATGTTTGGTTACTTTTATTCATTTCAGCTATTTGTCAAATGCATAGAGGGCAAAGAGCGGATATTCATGCCACATTGCCCAACAATGGGTGGGTCTACACAGCAGTTAAAAACCCACAGCTGGCCTGTGCCAGCTGACTCTGTCTCACGGGGCTTGGGCTAAGGGGCTGTTTAGCTGCAGTGCAGCTGTTCTGGCTCAGGCAGGAGCCTGCGGGGCAGGAGGGTCCCAGAGCTCAGGCTGGAGCCCAAATTAGTCTAAGTTCACTGAAGCGCGGGTGCTACACACACCCAGACGTTGCAATATAGCAAAGGCCACAATATTCATCGAGGGCACCTGCTAGTTATAGAGGCAGCCTGTTCACCCCACAAACAGGATCAGCATGGTAAATCACCAACGAATGCTCAGAACGGAAAAATATCTCCCGTCACATGGGATGTTAGAAAAAACCACTAATACCATTCCACACCCCCGGAGGGAGTCACACTTGACAGCTGTGGCTAATCTGAAGGGAGAGGGCAGTGGTTGGTAGGTGTGTATAGAATCTCAGACATGTTAGCGGCCTTGTTTTGCTTGCTGATATAGGAGGGCTGGCATCGACATTCCCAGAGCATGCGTCTGCCCCAAAAAGCAGCTGGAACTGCTGCTTTTACCTGCTTCTGGTCTAGAATTTTGGCCCAGTCCACCTTGGAACCCCCTTCAGGAACATTCAACTTTTCATAGAGATCTCGGTATTCGGCACATTGGTGTGTCACACGGTCGTGGAGCTGCTTGATGCTGTATGTGAGGGAGGGAGGAACGAGATGCACACCTCATTGCCAATTCTCTGTGGTGACTACAACAGAATGCAGGGCAAAATCCCAGCCCCACGGGACTCAAAGGGAGTTTTGTGGAGCCAGGATTTCACCCAGAGAACCCAGCATGTTCTGCTTTCCCCACTTGACCCACCAGCCACCCTTGTGGTGCGTGGCACATGCCGAGATGCTCTCTGGCTCGGGGGTTTCTCTCCTGAGCTAAGCCCGAGGGGGAGCATGGGAATGGAGCGCAGGCATTGGTGCTTGCACAGAGCTCAGGAGGGGCACTTTTATCCCTCCCGAGAAGGAAAATTAAATCACTCCCAAATGTAAGGAGTACAGAGTATTTTTCCTTTCAGATTTTCATTCTAGAGAGGGGGAGAGTGCGTTAAAAATGATTACTCACGTCAGAGATGGTGCTTCAAGCTATTCTGCTGCTATACTATATAGCTTTAACCCACGGTGCTCTTTTCCAGGGCTCCGCTTTGTGCTGCAGTAGGGAAACCGCCCTCCCACTGGTTGCATTGGGCTTTTTAGGAAGCAGGGTGGCTACGTCTACACTGCACTTTCGTCGGTGTGGACAGCGCTTTGTCAGTGGGAGACGCTCTCTCCCACCGACAAAGCCACTGCCCCTCGTTGGGGGTGGTTTTATTTTGTTGGCAGGAGAGAGCGGCTACACTGCCTACCTTATCACGGCACTGCCGTAGTGGCACAGCTGAAAGATGCTCAGTGTAGACCTACCCTTAGTGCCCAGTGCACTGGTCTGGAACTCAGGAGACCTGGTTTCTATTCCTGGCTCTGCCACTGACTTTTCAGGGTAACCTTTGGCAAGTCACTTTGCTTCCCTGTGCCTCCCCTCTGTACAATGATCCTTTGCAACGTGCTTTGAGATCTATGAATGAACAGTGCTATGAGGTATTAATACTAACACAATAGGATACGCCAGGTGGTGATTTTTCAGCTTTGTAGCTAGTTTGCTACATGTCTGGATATTGGAGGCTCAGAAACGTTCCCTTTTAGATGCTATTTGTTCACATACGCTCACATTTGCACATGCAATTACCGCAGTAGCAGTGCGTGCACATGGCTCGTTTGTGCGCCCACAGGGGGATTCAGATGTCTAAATATCTGTGTCCCTGCACACATAACATAGGTGTGGATATCAGGCTGCACTTTCGGGAATGTGCCCCATGATATTTTATGCTTTGTTCCACCAACATTTAATCAAAAGCTATTGCATTAGAGAGTGGAGAACAACAAGAACCTTCAGGCATGAGACAGCAACAATGCTTACAGCTTATACAAAACTTTCCATGTTCAAAGACCCTTATGAACATTTACTATTCTGTCCTTGCAAAACCCCTCTGAGGGAGGTATTAGTCCCAGTTTATCAATGGGAAAACTGAGGCAGAGAAGGTAAGTGACCAAAGTCACAGAGAGTCACATAAGTTCTTTGGGGCAGGGACCACCTTTTGGATCTGCGTTTGTACAGAGCCTAGCACAGTAGGATCCTGGTCAGTGACTGGAGTTCCCAGGTGCTACTGCAATACCAATAATAAATCTTAATAATTGCCAGAGGTAGGACTTGACCCTGACTGCTTTGCTCAGCTCACTAAGTCACTCAGTCAAGAATACTTCAGACTCCCGTTCATCCCAGCTTTGTGCCCAGCCCAGAAGAGAGCAGCGTGAGACATGCATTCTCCACTCACTCTTTTTCTATTTCGATGGCTTGGGGATGCTTCAGCCTCTTTGCTTTATCCACATCCAGGAAGAGGTCCTTCAGCAGGGTCTCAGCTTCCTTCAGGTTTTTCGCATTCTCCTGCTGGAACTCTAAAGCCTTGTTCTGCTGGTAGTTACTTATATCCTGTCATCCAAAGAGAACAGCCACAAAGCCCCCCACAGGCCAGATCCCAGGATTAGTTTGCAATCGAGAGATCTAGGTCAGAGCATTGATACAGGGTGTGATCTCTCCGAACGCCTGGTTTTCACAGGCTCACCTAGTGAGTCTACCCTACCATCTAGGCCCCTCTTTTATCTGTAAGTGATCCCGGCTCAAAGTTATCCATGAAGGCATTGCCTAGATGCCATGATTGATGCAAGCACCTGCACAACTGTCGTTGGTACTGCATTTCATGGCATCTCGCTGCCTCACTACATGTGGCCAAATGCTGATGTCCTTACTCCCCACCAGCACCTTTGTCTCATGCCTACATTGCCACCCTTCTCTTTGCCCAGCAGTTACCTGCTTGAGCTTGGCCTGTGTTTCCAGAATGTCCTTTTCCACCTGGTCGGCATTCTTCTGCATGCGGGAGACGAGCACGGCCAGCTCATTGGTCGAGGACCTGAAGGGAAGTAGAAACAAGCAAGTAGATAAAAGCAAACCACCCTTGCAGAGGTGGGTCTCACTCACTAGCTGGAGCCCTTCTAAACAGCCGCACGGATGTGGGTTCATCAGGCCCGTTACCATCTGGTTCTCTCAGGCTCCAGGAAACTCAGGTCTACGAGGCAGCAAAGGGGAGTGGTCCATGCAGTCCCAGGTTTAGTTCAACATTGCGCACGAACCGTCTTACTCCATTTTCCGCCTCTGCCGTCTCTTTTGAGTGCTTTTTGCACACAAAGTGCTGCTGGTGTGTTTTACAGCAGCTCTTGGTGTGGTGAGATTCAGTCTTTTGGAGTTGGAGCGTTAACAATGCCATAATATCGTTCTGTTGGGACAAGCAAGGCCCCTGCCATTTCCCTGGATTCTTGCTTGGGCAGTTGCAATCTCCTGCACGTTTCCCATCACCAGCTGTGGTAATGCCACCTTTTGGATCCTTGTGCACCGTTCGCCACTGCATCACTCCAGCTGATGCAACCCAGCTGTTTTCAGTGCAGTTTCACCGGTGTATAGCTGGAGTCATGCAGGAATGAACCCGGTCCCTTGTGTCTGTAGCCAGACCTCCCTGCTGGGCTTCCTTCAGATTGCCGCACACGATAAGCAGATTTCACTGCTCTCTGATTTCCATTTATTACCTTCACGTTCCCTATCCCATTTAATGTGAAAATCCTGGGAATGCACTCAGGCATTGTTGCCCATGCATTATAGAGTGCCCTCACATGGCACTGTGTGGGACCCATCCAGGCAGAGCCGGCTCTGCCGCCCTCAGCAAGCCAATAAATGCCTGTCCCTCCCAGCCCTGCGGTTATCCACAGTTACTGAATATTTTGCTGCTTCTGATCGTTTCTGCCCTAGGTGAACACCTGCTTCACCTCCAGGGTGGAGATGGTGCCACTGACAGGCAGAGAGCTGCACCATGAATACGCAGACACGCACTTACGGAGACATACAAGATTCACCTGTCAGGCATACAAACACAAGCTTTGTTCAGAGACACACATGCATCTGGGTGCACTTATGTCCTAGCTGTACACACACAGGGCCAAAATCAGCAGTGATGTAAACAGTGATGTCAAGTGTATGTCAGCTTCCTGGTCAGAAAACAGGACTCCAGTACCATAACCAGCAGTGATCTTGCACTCGGTGGGTGCTGAAAATGAATGTAACTTTCAGCCTGAAGAAATGGAATGGTTGGTGTAGTTGGAGAGGACTGCACAAGTCAAATTAGGGGGCTGCTTCTTAAGCACTGGGGATGGTGCAATCTGCATAAAGCCTTGTGTAGGGGTGGGGATGGGGAGACACACACAAATGAGTAGCATGGGGGAAGGTCGGCCGTATAGATGTAAGTTACATTTCTTGGCTAGTTACATCTGTTTACTGGCTAACTTACACCAACATGTAATACACCTCACCAATGAATCTGGACCAAGAACGTTCGTGGGAGTTGTACCTGCTTTCACCAGAGCTGCATTCGGCCCAAAGGTGACACGAAAACATAATAGAAACATACAGCCAGCTACCTAGATTCACTCAGACGTGCACCCACGCCAAGACACAGAAACATACATTGCAGCAGTCAGAGATGTGGTTCTGTCTGAGAAGCGCATGCACTAACATGCATTAGACACCTACACACATACAGCGACAGGTACGCACTCACAAAATCAGCCAGAGGCGCACACTCATTCATCTGCTCAGACACGCCCTGAGCCATGTGCCCACTCCGAGATGCCTTTCTAGCTCATGCTCAATTCACACCAGCTTTCTCATTTCTCACTCAATCGGTTTGCTTCACCCTTTCTTTTTATTTCTCAAGAGTGTGGCGTAGTCCACGGTTTTCAGCATCGGCCTGAGAATCAGCAGCTCCTGATTCCCTCAGTGGCTTTGGGCAAGAGTCACAGCACCTCTGTGCCTCAGTTTCCCCTTCTGTAAGAGGGGGGAAATGAGCCTGAGCTGACTTACCGGGGGATTGTGAAGACTAGTGTGTGCAAAGCTTTTGGAAAGCTGTAAAGTGTTGTTCTCCTCTGTGTAGTTCAGCCCCGCTTCCCAGGTGGGAAGTGCACTTTGTCCGCGGATCTCACCCCCATGCGATACACATGTACGCAGAGAACACATGCACAGCATGTCTGTGAAGCGAGACTCGCGGGATAAATTGCAGAACCCTGGGATAAATTGTGGAAGCTGCAGCCGTGGGCCTGTCCCGTGCACCTGGCTAGAAAGTAGGGGCTGAGGGGGACTTTAAAGGAGCAACCAGCCAGGAGCCTGTCCCTGTTTCCTGCTTAGTCAGTGCATGTACCAGGCTGTTTTTTTCATTTTTCAGTCCATTACACAAGATCCTCACTCTTCACTGACACCCCTGGCAGCTCCCCTTCTCTGGAATGAGGAGGAGCTCTGAGAGCAAACACTTGAGCACCACCCAGGATTCCTGCCCTGGCTCTCTGCTCAGGGAGGGGACCATGACTCACTGCCTTGCTGCATGTCGAGACAGAGCAGTGAGTGAATTGTTCCGAATTCCGCTTTTGCATTTCTGAGCCAGCTGGTATGGGCAAGGGAAAGTCACCCCTGTCCTTCTGAATAACAGCCCTCGAGATGGGCCTGGGCTAAGCTCCCACAGCTGAACAGCCTTGAGCTTTGGGAGAGTCTGGATTTGGAGCCAGAATTTGCACTGACCCGTCTCGATACAATGGGCCAAACCAACACCATGTACCTGAATGCCACCCCCTACCCAAACTAGGGAGAGTTCCCATCCAGATCTAAAGTTTATCGCTTCTAATGAAAGGTAATTTGCCCATGGACTGTGAGGACTGCATTCCCTTCCAAACTGGCTTCAGAGCTGGCCGAATCACTTTATTCTCAGGCTTCATGGAGTATTATCTCCTTGTGTGCATTCAGGAAAACAGGAGAGGAGAAATCCAAAAGCCATCCTTCCTTGGGCCAGGGGACCACCAAGCCAAAATAATGGAAATTAGAGACCCAGCCATTCATCTAGTCCAACTACCCCCCACCCCCATATAGCATAACTGTTCCCTACAGTGTATGTGAGAGGGCTTTGTACAATCTTCAGTTTAATGTTCCAAAGCCAAGGGGTTTGGGGCTCAGCCTTGCCTGTGCCAGGTCTAGACTGCTTCTGCAGTTGATGGCATTTGAGGCCTGGACTCAGGTGGTAGATGGGAGGTCACCTGATCCTCAGAGAAGAGGTGCTGTGTCTCATGAGAGAGACCTCCTGCTCAACCAGAGGAACACAGACTTGCAGGGAATAGGAAGGCTACAGCAGGAGATCTGGGATGAGAGAGGACCTGGGAAGGGGCTCTCCACCCCAGCCAGAGAGAAAGGGGCCACCTGCCATGAGGAACAGGGGCAGACAGACACCTTACGGGGAAGAGGTGTTAGGCAACACCAGGCAGAAGGACTTGGCTTTTGGAAAGGAACTATTGAGCCCAACAAGGGGCTGTATGAACTATAGAGTCTGGGTTGACACTGACCTGTTATTTTAACAGCACAGAACCCCGAGGAAGGGATGTACTTGTAGAATATGGACCGTGATCGGGGACCCCAGGAAAGGGACACTGAAGCAGCGGATAGGCCTGACATCAGGGCGGATTGCAGCCTTCCCTTGAGAGACTGTTCTATTAACTGTTACATCTTACAGAAAGGCAATGCCAATTCCGCTCCGTCTGTGGTGATTACCCCTTTCAGATCTCCGGGCATTATGCTGCTATCCACTCCTGGCTGACTGATTAGCTGCATAACTCAGCCTTTCCCCAGAAGTCACTCTCTCCAGCCCCGCTGACAGTTCCGGTTGCTCTCTTCTCCCCTGCTTCCATTTTGTCAATATCTTCTGACTACAGATGAAGCCTGGAGGATCAAATATCCTGGGGGCAGTCTTGCCACCCCCATATAGAGCCTAGCATTTATGATCCAGGTGGCGGGAAGCCTGGAAGCGAGGGTCCTCATGTTGAAAAGCTAAAGCATGGACTATTTGAGCCTGGAAAGAGACAAGTTGAACTAACGAATGGGGCAGGATATTCAGAGCCAGGAACCTAAGAGTGTAGTCCTGGACAAGTCATTTAATCTCATGTGGTTGTATTCTAACCTAATTTACTCAGGTGCAACTATGTTGACTGCAATAGGGATGCACCAGTGTTCCTGTTGGCAGAGGTTTATTTCCTCATCAGTGAGGGGGGACACTAATCTTCACCCCTCACATGGGATGGTAAGGACTAATGCTTTGAAGGGATCAAGCACTATTCTAATTATTCTTTGGTTTACTCCCTAGGACACATCCCTTCTGTGAAGGAGGCCAGTTGTCCTGATGGGATAGTGTCTTTTTCTTTTTAGCACAAACATGATAATTTCCCGGCTCTTACTTTAATCTGTCCTGCTGCACTTCAATAGGGCTACAAGCATCATTCCTATTCCCCTCCCCCAAATTCCCCTAGTAATTCCCCTAACAATGGGCCATTTTCCTTGTAGTCCCAAGTGAAAGCTGCTGCTAATCTGTTTCATTCTGCATCAGATCAAAGGAATGGATGGACACTGGAGAGCTCCCAAGCCTGCTTAGTATCTTGGTATGAATAGGAGCCTCTCCTGTACACTGCATAGGCCTCTGCCTGCTGCATCCTGCTACAATTGATAGCCCAATCCTGCAAACCCTCCATAGGTCCTGCCTTGGTACCATACCGTTCTTCTTGTTCAAATGTGGCTACTCCAGAGAGGTGGTAGGAACAGGATACCCAGGAAATCAGAGTCTGTTAACACCCAGGCTCACCCGGCCACTCCAGGACTCATTGGTAGACACCTGAAAAACCTACCAATTCCCCGCACCCATGGCAGCAAGCTCTGCCAGACCAGATTCAATTCTCCCTCCTCCTGTGTTTGATCGTATATACAGCACCAGGCCTCCCTTGGGTGCTCTGAGCACAGGGTTGGGAGCCAGGAGACACTTAACTCTCACCAGGACGTAGGACAAGCCATTTGACCTCTCTTCCTTAGTTTCTTCATCTCAGACCAACCCCACAGGCCGAGGCTGGATTAGTTAACGTTTGTAAAACACTTTGGAGGTGCTAGGCATTATCATTTATCAATAGGCTGGTGCCCTTAAATAAACCCGAGCAGCCTGGCTTGATCTTCTGAGCAGGAGGTAGACTGTCCTGAGAACGGCTGCATGCCCTGTCACTCCACCCAGCACAGGAGGCAGGGCAGAGTCCCTGGGGTGACTCCTTACCTCAGCAGAGTTGCAGCTGGGCAGTTTGGCCCAGAGTTTCTTACCCGGGAATATAGGGGCAATCTCAGACTGAGACAGTAAACTAGGTCTGGAAAAGCTTTAACAGCAGAAGTGCCCAGCTGACAGGTATTTGGATGGTTTAAATCAAATTTCAGAGGTTTCAATACAGCCTGGTCTGGCTGACATGGACAAGGCCAAATTGCTTCACAAACAGGTTGGAACAAAGAAGATTGTAGAAATTTAGGCTAAAATACTCAAGCTGGGGGCCTCTGGGTAGGGATCTTATTGCAGAGCTAGGTCTCCAAGGGAGAGAGCCTGCAACCTTCCTTGTCTTCACTGTTAGCCGTGGGCACTTGGCCCCTCAGAGACTCAGGGCTAGGCCACACTGGGCAGTGCTTTAACCTGGCTTGTGTGGTCACGGCAGAGCGCTGGGAGAGAGCTCGCCCAGCGCTCTAAAAAACCCACCTCCACGAGGGGCGCGGCTCCCGGCACGGTCTACACTGGCACGCTACTGCGCTGAACCTTGCTGTGCTGAGGGGGATGTTTTTTCACACCCCTGTAAAGTGCCCGGGTAGACAAGCCCTTAGGCTGTTGCGCTAGGTGCCGAGCGTTGGAGCCGGGGGCTAACGTGAGACAGCACATTGGCAAATGTAGGATTTAGTTAAGTGCCTGTTTCTTTAACCTGGTTATAGGAGATCTGGGGCCCATACACACTGGCCCGCTTAATCAGGGTACAACCAAATTGAATAGCTGCTTTTAAACACTGTAGTTATAGACATGTAGATGGGACAACCTGCTGGCCCTGGCTCTCAGAGCCCCCACTCTGCAGATCAGCTTTTCTGTTCAGGCCCCTTCTCGGGCAAACAGTGGCTGAGCTAACATGTGCAGCCCTGTACGATTTATGCTTCTGTAGAGCTACAAATGGCCTTGCTTTGTCCTTCCTCCCCTGTGGCCAGGCAGGGAGCAGCGTTTAAAACGAATCCCAGCAGCTGGAATATGATTCTGAGAAAACATGGCAGAGAGGGAGGAGGGTGG
Organism: Chelonia mydas; assembly: GCF_015237465.2. Taxonomy (NCBI): domain Eukaryota; kingdom Metazoa; phylum Chordata; order Testudines; family Cheloniidae; genus Chelonia; species Chelonia mydas. Next base: position 15,845,601 of record NC_051254.2, read on the forward strand.
CAAACAGGCCTGAGCTGGGGTCTGCCATATGAATAAGGAAAAGGGCTCTTTTTACAAGGCCTCCCTCTCAAAGATGCCCAGGGAAGCCTGTACCTATCAGGAGCCCTCTGGCTTCCAGCTTAAAGACCCCCAAAAGAAGCAACCTCTGCCACCCTATTACATGCCTGTAGCCAGAATGAATTATACCCACAATTTACAGCCCAGTCCATCCACCTCCTGTTTCATTCAGCCAAGAGCAGGGGAACTCTGAGCTGAGGGCCAGCTGGACCCTTTGGTTTGGGTTCCTTTCCTGAAGGTTTTAACGTTCTCTTATGTCCATCTCAGCTTGTAAGGCAGCATCACCCCAGCGTCTGCCACCTACCGCTGGGGCTGTACAGGCTGGAGACACTGAAAATGGTACACTGAGCTATTAACAGTCTAGCTACACCTTGATAAGCTGAAGTTCGTCTGCCTGAGAACCTCGCTTGGAAACAGGCAACAGCCATGTCCAGAGGCTGCCTCTTGCACTACAGCCTTCCATCCGCTTACCTGAATTAAGGTCATGCCTCCCCCTTCCAGGTGGCTAATCACTGCAATCTCTCGCATGCACCTAGAGCGTTAAAAAAGCTTATGCTCTAATAAATTTGTTAGTCTCTAAGGTGCCACAAGTCCTCCTGTTCTTTTTGTGGATACAGACTAACACGGCTGCTACTCTGACACCTGTCACAAACTAGATGGTGTTCAGACAGGAACTGTGCAGCTACCTCTGGGGTGGAGTGCCAGGGAGACAATCAGTGCACAGCCGATAGAGGGAGGGGAGATTTTGGCTAAGTTTCCGGGCAATTCCCAAAGAGAACCTTGTTTGTTCAGGTCTCAGTAGGAAGATCTTCCCTCTGTGCTATTCTGTACATCCTTGTTTATTTGAAAGACCACCTCTTCCCTGGATACCTTTTCTCCCATCCGTGCTCTAACCCCATCAGAGCTCGGAGAGGAGCCAGGAGTCACACTTACTTGGTTTGCTTGATTGGAGGTGCTTTGCTTGGGGAGCCCTTGCCCACTCCCTTGAACATCTTGGCAGGAATTTAGTTCCCTTCCTGGCGTCCACAGAGCTTTTCAGGGCACAACCTCTCTGCTCTAGTCTGCCGAGATGGAATGACAGGCTCCAGCTGGGAAGGTCTGATGGGGGTTAAAAGAGCAGTTTCTGGGTGGCTCCTCCCCAAGCAACCGGTGATCCAGAAGCAGGGATAGAGCCTGGTTTTAAAAATGACTAGCAAAACCAGTTTGTGGTAGAAAGTGCAGAGCCCCGGAGGGAGAGCTTGCAACCCCGCCCTGCTTTTCAGAGGAATGTTTCTCTGCACACTCTGTCTGGCACAGTCAGACACAGGTTTCTCTCAGGTAGGGGGGAAGAATCCTGCCTCATCATCAGCTTAAAAGAGGATGAGTCCAGCAACTCCACTGCAGTTGATTAAATGTCAGTTCTAAGCTCTTCCCTACCGATTAGGAACATCATTTGTTGAAAGGAGGAAAGGGAAAGCAGCTTCCCAGTTAGGCAGCAATACTGGTGCCTTTGGACCTTTCGATCAAGTCGTTCAATTGGTTCTGAGTTCTGTTCCCAGCTCCGCTGCAGACTCACTAGGTGAACTTGGACGAGCAATCCAGCCTCTCAAAACAGGGGCTAATGCTGCTGCTTTCTCTCACAGGTACGGCAGCCATCCTACTTACCAAGAAAGGCCCGAGGGGAATATATAGACCAAGCCTCCCTTTTAAAGGGCTGTCACCCACAATGTGTTATGTACACTATAAAATCATACGTTTCTATTACAGCATCTGATCCTTTATTTCATTGTGGAAAACACTCTCCTCTGGTCAGCGGCTTCTTAATAAGGATCATGGGGCATAAGGCACCAGCTAAATAGCACCCCTTAAAACCAGAACGGGTGGCAACCCCAACTCCGAGGAGTGTTGAGAAGCTGGAGGCAGTGTTTCTGAAGCACCATACGTAAAACCGAAGGGCATGGTATTATTCTAGCGCAGGGCTCACAGTCACATTGGAAGGCCACGTGTAATACAATTTAAAACATGGCTCCTGCTAAGTCAGCTAATAAAAATGGATGGGGTGGTGGGTGTGGATGTGGGATTAAAATGGTTCAAAAAGGTTTTTTTTTTTTTAAATGATGTTCACCACTAGGTCAAAGAAGATTATAGATTGGTTTAGTAGGAGCCATAGGATGCAATCCTGGCCTCACTGAAGTCAATGAGAGTTTTGACATTGATTTCAATAGGGCCAGGATTTCTCCCCCGGTTCTTAGACAGAGCTGGAAGGCCAGTGTAAATTGGCCTTGGTAGCATAATCCTTCCTTGAGCAACAGAGTGTACTGTGGAGACTCTGTACTCCCCAGAAGACTCTGCACAGTGGTACAGAAGCCCTCGCTTTTTATAACTTGTATTACAATAGCATCTAGGGGTCCCCATTCAGATAAAAGTCCCATTTAGAGGGAGTGATGCCTAATGGATAGAGCCCTGGACTGGGACTTGGGAGAGCTGTGTTCTATTCCCATTTCTGCCACTTGCCTGTGGGTGACCTCGGACAAGCCACGGCTTCTCTCTGTACCTCAGTTTCCCCATCTGACCTCCTTTGTAAAGTGCTTTGAGACCTCTGGATGATAAGATATTATTACTGGGCCAGTTACTGCACAAACACCTAGTAAGAGCCAATCCCCAGTCTGAGACGCTTATAGTCTAAATCATGTGTCTTAAAAATGGAAGGAAATCTGAAAATCCACCAAAAGGGGAGATTTTTTAAGGCATTTAGGGTCTGATTCTCCCATCTTGGCCCTTGTGCTGTCAATTGCACTTGCACAATGAGGGTGTAAAACATGCTCAGTCCCATGTGATTGCATTTTGCACCCACTTTCCACAGGTATCTTGGGTTAAAATTTATACAAGTCAGTGGAGACTCAGGCCCCTTGCTATTCAAGGGGTAAAGCTAGGGCAAATATGTACTACCAGAAATACTTTTTGAACGTTGTACAGGCACAGAGGGGATGGGGGCAGAGGCAGAAATACAAAAAAAATAGTCAGATAGCTGGACATGCTTTCCAGGGCTGCTCCCCTCCCAGAATATTTTCACCTCTAATCAATCAGTCACTTGTCAGGTGGGAGTGCAGAGGCAGAAATTCCTGATCTGCTGGGCTTTAAGTTACTAAAATGTTTCTCTGTCTCTCCACAACACACTCAACAAAACGCCCCTGCACTTTTCTCCCCAGCTGGATCCAATCTTGGATTGAGCCCTCTTTTAAAGAAAGCCTCTTGACAAAAGAATGGCCCTATAAATACCTTTCCGCTCCAGCAGCAGGACGCACCTGTCCCACACACAGCAGGCATGCAGGGAGAAAGAGAAACACAGCGCTAATCTCAGAATCAGTGCAAAGAATTACAAGCATCTCAGCTGAGCGCTCTTTGCCAGCTAGGTTAGGGCGTGGCACTGATTGGAGAGAAAAGCAAACCATGCTCCACTATGCAGTTACTGGAGTCATTTTCAGTGGCAAGAATGGGGACCTGGCCATGTGCTGAATGGTTAGCCAGAGAGTAGTGCTGCCTTTGAGCCAGGTGGCAACTGGTAAAGATATCGATGTAACGTGTTGATTAACAAACAAGACTTTGGCTTGTACTGCTTGAAAGAGGAAGCCCTTCTCTTTGGAAGCCCCAGTGAATGCTGAGTATTAATACAGCAGGTTTAAGACAAACAAGACATGCCCCCTCTTCCTCACTCCCTGTGGGTGAGTCACACCACTGGGAGCACATGGAAGGACGGGCCTGAAACTGTTCCTGGGCCTTGAGTGGAGCATACCTGAGAAGAGGAAGGTTCCTGCTTTGCCCTCTGCCCACCTCTGGCGTGGGTCAGTCTGTCTCTTGAGGCCTGATTCTACCACCATTGCTCATGCTGAATTTCCATTGAACCCAATAGGGACTCTGACTACTTGCAAAGAACTGTATGGCTCAGTCAGAACAAAGGTTGGTAGAACCAGGCCGTTAGGCCCAGCTCCTCAAAGGTATTTAGGGCCCTAACTCCCATTTATTTCCATGGGAGATATAGATATATTTTTGAGGACCTTGCTGAGTTCCCCACAGTGAATCAGTGAAGGAACCAGGGATAAAGCAAGATCTCCCATTTTCTTATCTCCCATTTTCAGTTTTATCTACCCACCACTATTTCCCCCTTAATTACTCCCCCTTCGGCTGTTCTTACCCTCCTCCTCGGGCCCAGATAAATATTTCTTTCCTTTGGCTAGTATCCCTCATCTGCTGCAGGGAGTGTTAGGAGACCTGGAGGAGAAAGGTGGCAGCAGTTCTTTTCATGAGATATCTTTAGTCTTTGGACTTCTCACCTGTGGCTGGTGCAGCAGTTTTTCTATTCTGTGAAATCTAGTTTTGACTTTGGTAAAGTTGCGGGTATATTTAGTGCTCATGGAAGCAAAGGGCTGAGAGCACGGGGAAGATCCAGGTCTGCTGGGGACAGATGCTAGATGTGGTATTGGAAACGGTCCTTTCAATTGGTTTAGCTTCCTCCACAGGAGGTCTGGGGGAGGGAGGCTGCAGCAGCCCCTGTGCTAGTAGGTAGAGGCAGTTCGAACCTCCTCACAGAAGACAGAGGATCTCATTCAAGCACCTAGGGTGCAGTGTGATTACTGAACAGCACCTTGGGCTTACACCTTACAACAGCACCTTATATCACTGTGCCAAAGCACCTCAGGTCCTGACCTGTATCAACCAGTGCTGATGAAGTTGTAGGCCTTTCTGGGCAGCCGCGGTGGTTTTGTAATACAGCCATAGACCAGAGAGGAATGGTTAATGCACATTTTCACGCTCTCGTAATGCCTAGAGGCTGAGTCGACATTGGAATCTTATTCTGGTAGACGCTGTGCAAACATAAGGTGGCATGATCTTTATTTAAGAAGGAAACACAAGCTTGTTTGTTGGCTTCCCCAGGTGAATTACCACTGAAGTGCAGAGGGGGTGTCTAAAATCAAGCCAGGGAAGCTGCTGTCCATAATGGCTGAGGGCCTTGGTTCTCCTGGCACTGTTTTTATGGTTACACTTCCACCCTCGCAGAGCCACATGCCCAGGATGCCTTACAGCTGGAGGTGTACCAGTGCATTCCGGAAGGGACAGTGCCCAGGGAGGAGGAGGAGATCATTTCCAAGGCAAAGTACTGAGGGGGGTGGGGTTAGGACAACTGGCTGAACTGGTGCAGCTGTAACTCCCTGTGCAATGGGCAGAAACCGTTGTAGGCTGCACCGGTTCAACAGGCCCTGACCTACCGTAACTCAGCACAAGTGTTACAAACAGGCCTTGTAAACCCCCCGGCGCCACTGCTGGGTGTGGGCACAAGGCAGCAGGCAGACACTCTGAGCTCGTGCTTTCCAGCCAACGCTTTCCTGCAGCATCTTTTCCCCTCCTACAGACAGTATGATAGCACTGGAGGGGATGTTTGACATCAGGGAGCAGAATCGGTTCAGGCACAGGGAGCCCAGGGCCAAACACTGCAAGGAGGTTTGGCATCAGAAAATGGCAATCAACTGGGAATCGGGTGAACCTTTAATAAGTATGGCAGGGAGCGTATCCTTCCCAAACATGGCAAAGTCCTGCCATCTCTTGGTGGCAGAGCGTGATGGGGCGCCTGCCCCACACTGGGCTCTAAGGGGTTAAGAGAGCCCCTGGGGAGGCTGCACAGGAGGCAGCCAATCAGAGAGGGGTTGTACAGACCCATATCAGAAGGGCTGCAGAACAGAGCAGCAGTCCCTGGAGCTCGAGGAGGGAGATGGACAGGCTGCCTGGCAGGCTGAAGACAGCAAACACCCTGGACAGAGCAGTGCTGCTGGCAGAGACCCAGGGAGCTAAAGGCTGCTCCTGGTGGGCTGCAGAGATCTGCAGGCTGTGGTCCTGATGCAAGGGCAAAGAGGGTGCTGGGGCCATGGGGAAGTGGCCCAGAGAAATCTACTGAGTCAGAGGGGGTGCCACAAGCAGCGGCCATGTACAGGGTCCCTGGGAGGGGACCCAGAGTAGTGGGCGGGCCTGGGTTCCCTCCCCCTCCCCCACTCATCACTGAGGAAGTAGGTGGACTAAGGAACTGTGACGCTCCCTGGAATCAGGGGGAGCACAGAGTACGGCATAGGGGTTGTGTCACGAAGAGGACGCTGAGGTCCTGGGAATGACGTGGGTCCCTGGAGCAGAAGTTACGGTGGCAAGATGCCACCAGAAGAGAGCACACTGGCTAGCAGAGCTGATCCCCGGGACATCCAGCAGGGGGTGCTGCAGTGGTGAGTCCCAGACCATATCAGAGACACAAAACCAACCCTGGACTGGAGCTGGGAACAGCCCATTTCTGTGGAGGGTTAGTCTGCTGGTTATATTACAAGTTGCTTGGTATTCAGATATGCTGAAACATTCCTAAAATAAGCACTACACCGGCTCTTCCAGACCGAGTTGATACCTCAGAGGTATCAGGGAGCCTATGGGCTCTCTGAATTTGCGGGGCTTGGTACTACTGCCCTCAACCAGGAAGTACCTGCAGAGGTTTTCTTAATGATGGAGCTACACTACTTGCATTTTTATTGGGCCTTCAAGGGTAATGAATCTCCAATTGCTTTATCCAGTTAGTGATATAAGGTACACCCAACAATCTCCATTAGAACATAAGAACGGCCATACTGAGTCAGACCAAAGGTCCATCCATCTAGCCCAGTATCTTGTCTTCAGACAGTGGCCAATGCCAGGGAATAGCAATAGTTAATACATCTAGTGATCTGGGTACAGACAGCAGAGCTAGCCAGGAAATCTTATTCCTCTCTCCATGAGAGTTCAAGACGGACTTTCTTCCCCATCCCAGATTTTAAACCAAAAGTTGAAATCTCAGACATTTTGGTGACCGGATAATTGGACTCGCAGTGAGTAGCGACTTCCTCCATGAGCAGTCTCAGTGACTTCAGTAAGACTCTTCACAGAATTAAGGGCTACTCAGCAGGAGTAAGGTAACCGCTTCTAGTCCTTTGACCCCAAAGAGGCAGGGGGTGGTTCAGGAGTTCATCCCAGGGACAACCGCACAGTATGGTACCCAGGTGATCTGCTGGGAAAAGAGCTGACAAAGCTGAACTGGCCAAGGGCTGTTGTGGGAAAAGGAGGTGCTTGGAGTAGTGAGTCTGACCAGCCACTATAGCACCAGGGCACGGTCTTCCTCCCCGCATTGCATGTCAGAAGCGACTCCAGCAAGAGTAATGGAGTTACCCCAGCGGAGGCTGACACAATCAGGCCCCTTGTCTAATTTAGAGGACACCTGTTTACACCGGGGACACTTTTCAAAAGCACTGGAGTGACTGAGGAGCTAGAATCCTATTGAATTTCTATGGCACTTGGGCTAAAACTCTCAAAAGCTCCCAAATCACCCAGGCGCTGGTGTCCCTATTTCTGCCAGCTTTGTAAAGTTAAACAGATGCCAGCCCTGGAGCATAGCATCTGCCTGCAGTGCCTGTCATTTCTCCTCCCTTTTTGTCCCCACAGTGCTGTTTTCATTCAAGCCAACAGGAACCCTTACAAATTGCTGCACCAGTAAGAAAACAGGACACCTATTCTTTCTCTATCTTGCCATCATTATGCAATTTAAAGTCTCCAACTGTTCAAGTCATTTCTTTCCCCCCTTTAACGATTGGAAAGTCCAGAAGCAGCAGCCCTACGGGAGATAAAGACTAGGAGATTGCAGGATTGATTTATTCAGTGCTCAGAGCAGCATGAAAGTGATTGAGTGCAGTGCTTTGATTTCTCTCAAGCTAATCAAATGCTGGATTAAGGAGGACACAGCAGAGTTTTACATGGGACCCCAGGGATGCATTCAGCCTGGAAATTGAACTAGCCTTCTTCAAAGACAATAGTTCCTCTGGTGAAGTTCAATGTCTCAGTACAATGAAGTGGAGAGAAAGGCAGACTTAGAAGACAATTTCCCGCCACCTCTAGCTGCACTTCGCAGGCCTAATCTAACCCCCATGAAGGGCTTCTATTGACTTCAATGGAGCTTGACCCTACACAGCAACGAAGTCAAGCTTTATTGCAAGCTGGATCAAACTCTTGGGCCCTGAAGAGTCTTTTCCAGACTCCAAAAGGAGCAGAATCCATTCAAGTGGTGTTCTTTTAAGGCCCTGTGGCTCATCCACCACATAACGGGCGCTTTACTTGCCAGTATTGGCTGCAGATGGGTCTTCCATTGGGAGTGCCCTTGCATCCCTCCCCCTTTCCAAAAATGGTCAGAGTCTGACAGACTGGCTAGCGCTGCTGGTTATGACAAGAGAACGGTTTAATGCTTCGCACAGGATTGAGCCTGCCTCAGATCCTCGCTTTCTCAACTTGCACTTGAAAAGACAAGGTATAAAAACAAAACCAACAAAGCAGTCTGTGGATGCAGAGCGTGTGACACTGGATGCAGATCGGCTATTGCTCTTCCACTCCAAAACCTGTTCAGTGGAACAACCAAATCCTGCTCCCTCTTGCTTCTTCACGCAACAAAATTATTTCCAACACCCCATCTATCAGTGGCAATCCAGCCTTTTAGGCAGCCTACCTCTAATGCCGATAGGCATCAGAGCACCTTCCACATTTTTGCCCAGCATCTCTCATGCACCCCCTGCCCTTTGCTCATTTCGCCTTCCCTCACTCTCCTCCCATCCTAAGCCTTTGAGCTTGCGGCCAGGACATCCGCCTGAATTCTCCATAGCTCCTTGTGCCATAGCTTGATGATTGTTCGCCATCAGATTGCAAGAAGCCACACTCTTTGCCCTCATTTAGGAGGCTGCAATAGTGCTGAATGAATCCAGTAATATGTTGCACATCTACCGCAGCTTCCAGCAAAGGATCTCAAAACACTTTGGAAAACTTGCCTCTGTTTAAATAGCGTTAGATGGTGCCTGCCTGTATCACATGGGTTGGCATTCATTGACCAGCTTGCTTATTTATGTGAACTGTCCCATGAACTTGGTAAAGAGATCTGCTCCAATCAAGGTGTGACCTAAGCCAATTAACCATACAATGGGAGAGAGAATTAAACCTTTAGGCCGGATGTCCATGCATGCCTCAAGCCGCTTAGTGCAACATTCATGTGCAATGGAAGGCAAATGAAGTAAAACAAAAGTGAAAAGTGCAGTTCAAAGGAGGAAGTTGGCATTAGGATTATTCTGAGAGAACCTGTGAAATCAATATCTTTTTGTAGACCCAATGCTTTCTGATAAAAGACAAATATTAATACCTAGCTCTTATCTAGCACTTATCAGTAGATCTCAAAGCACTTTACAAAGGTAAGTAGCATTAGCTCCATTTTTAAAATGGGGAAACTGAGGCATGGGGGGGGACGGACATGACTTGTCCAAGGTCACCCAGCAGGTCAGTGGCAGAGCTAGGAACAGAAGCCAGGTCTCAAATCCCAGTCTGTTGTGCTATCAACTAGGACACACTGCCTTCTCTATAGAGGAGGCTGGCCTAAGGATTATTTGAGGATGTTACGTCAAGCCAGCGGATGGGCCAAGAAGGAATAAACCAGCCTGCAGTCAGTTCCATGCTGTGGAAAGAGACAGTAGATTAATCAGTTACTGACATATGGCCATCAGAAAGCAAGATGTATTCCCACCCTGAGGTAGATTTTGCTGCAAAGACAACAGAAATACAGGAGCTACTGGGTAGCCCCTGTTGCTTTGCCCAGTTATGAAAGACACACACACAGACACTCACAATGACGAGGAAGTTCTGGAAATGTGGCTCCATGGAGTAACCCAGTGGGATCAGCCTTTCCCAAGAGAATAAATATGGGCCTGACTTGAATGGTTTACAGCCTAATACAAAGGGCAACAGTTTCAGGAAGGGAGGGCATGGGGCCATCATGGCTAAAGAGGCCCGTTAAGGATAGTTTTGAAGGAAGAGTGTAAAATGTATATAGCAAATATAACAGATCAAAATCCAGAATGCAGAGACAATGGTACCGCATGTTCCTTCATGACTATCAATGGTAACTATGGAAACAAGCCCATCATTGAATGCAATCCAGTATCAATTGATTCCTTGCCTCTGTGCCCCACCCCCACCCCAAACCACCTGACTGCTTGGGAGAATTGCAAATGGACAAACACGTGCGAGAGCAGATGGTGTTTCACTGGAGCTCAGAAGCAGCAGAGGGAGGGTTAATTACATCCATATGCACACTGGGCCCAGGGGCTGGAGTCCAAATGTGGTTTCATGGGAGGGGAAGTTAGTGATGATTTACTGAGATTTATTAACCTTTACCAGCTGAGTTCCTGTGGGCACAGACAATACAGAGGAAAAAGAAAACTCCCAGGGGTGTCTCCCTCTGGGCTCCCTCTCCATTTTCTGCACTACTGGGCACAGGTCAGAGAAGGATGACTAACGTGACATTTTTACACTTAAACTCAGGATGCCTAGAGTTAATAACATGAGTCACACAGGGATGCATGTCCTGTACATGTGCTCTTCCAGTGCCTTTCATCCAAGACCCTCTAAGTGCTTTCCCAACATTGGAACCAAAGGAGGAACGCAATAGCCTTCCCATTTTCCAAATGGGGGAATGGAGGGACAATGAGGTTAAAGAGCTTGATTTTTAAAGGGCTGCTGCTGAAGTGTTAATGATTGCATCATATTCCAATGGCAGAGAAATAGGCAGCGTAATTCATCCCCTGCCTCCCAGAATTGGTGGTCACCCCAGACTTCACTTGTTTCTGGTTAATTCATGGCTTTGCTTGGGAAAATTAAGCCCCCAGTCCCTCTTCTCAAAGCAGAATGCAAACATTCAAGACATACACATCTACCCATAGTACATCATCTCCTAGGCTTTAAATAGTCATACACTGTCACCCCGATCAATGGGTGTCTGCTTTCCAGATTGACCATGGGGTTGGGAGCCACGAACTCTTGAGTTCTAATTCTCACTGTTCGCCCTGGGCAAGTGACAGTCTGTCTCAGTACAAGGATACCTCCACCTGCCCTGCAAGGGGAACTATGAGAAAGCGTATCTGCAAAGTGAGTTTTACTCTCAATAACTATTCTCAACATGGATGTCTAGACATGGATTGTGACAGTGAATTGTATTGTCTAGAGACCACCAGACATTCTTCTTTGAAAACAGAATATACCTTTTATAGTATGATGCAACCTTAAATCAGTGGAATTGGAGTTATACCCAGACACTTGCACATTTTGCAACAAATACTGAATTTGCAACCTGCCCTTCTGTTCTTAAGATCCACTTCTGGATTATAGTGAATTATGTCAATCCCATGAGAGAAAGCAAGGGATTTAGAAAATTTTCACCCTGGTTTACATGACCAGCAAAGGATCAATTTACACAGAAGTTTGGAGAAACATTTAGGAGCACGGTTGAGGAGGACAGGCAAGACTACCAGCCCTGTAAGTCAAACTGATACTGCACTTGTGCTTTAATATCATTGGTATCCAAGACGCCACAAAGAGGGTAGGGAGATTGGAGCATTGATTCTACACTGGTGAAGAACCAAGACACTGCTATTTTGACTGTAAGCACTATGGGGCAGGGATGGTCTTTTTTCTGGCTGTGTAGAGCACCTAGCCCAGTGTGGTCCTGGTCCATGACTATGGCTTCTAGATGGTACCGCAATATGAATAGCTAATAATCAGCCAATAATTGGGATAGCTTTGCATCAGGACAGCAAAGCGGAACACAAAATCTCTATTGGAGGCAGGCACACTTAACAAAACAAAAAACACAATGTTTTGCTGAACCTGTTCTTAGTCCAATGACAATGAAACATGAAAGGAGAGGTTTGTGCAAGGGAGAGGTGGTACCACAAACCTGTTCCACCGTACTTGTCCCTCTGCATATTTTCTACTGTTTTGGTTCTAGGTGAGGCAGCAAAGAAGAGCAATTTGCAGAGGAGACTGAACTAGGGCTGGCTGGAAAACAAGAATTCTCTTTCATGAAAAGCTTTGAGACTTTGACATTTGAACACCAGACTTTTTTTGTGTGAAACACCCCACAATAGCCAATGATTCAAGACTTGAACCTGGGTCTTCCACATCCCATGGGGGTGGCCTAATCCCTGGGCTATTGGATACTCTGGGGTGTGGATTTGTGTTTCCCCCTCCAGAAATTCCATCTGGACCTGAGAAACCTTCCTATGGAAAATTGTCAAAATAAGGTTTCAATTTTTTATTAAAAAATAAAAATAAAATAAAAATCAGCATTTTCTAACAAAAACATTTAATAAAAAAATCCCCAGCCAGCTCTATTTAGGGCCCATGATTCTTTGCATGAATGTACAGACCTTTGCCGCCGGTGGTGTCCTTCCAGAGCAGAGTTCTCCATTGCCTCAAAGTGAATTATATTAGGCGGAGATAAGCTGCTCCACATGGAAATCTGACTGTAAAGGGGGAAGAAGGGGTACAGATGGTTAGCAGGAGCAAGTTAAGGTAGTCCATTTATGAGCAGTAGCTGTCTCGTCATGTCACAATTTCTAACCAGCCTTTAATCAGAAGGGCTGGAGTTGTGCTCCTGCAGTCAGCAGTGCTCACTGGTACCAGCTCTATTTCCTCAATAAAACACAGCGCGAGGGAGGGGAAGAGACTAATCATTTCAAAACAACTACTGACTGTTCCATGCAGCTGAAACAAAGCACAAGGGAAAGAGGAAGTGAAGTACATAGCACACAATGCAGCAGTCTAGAATTCTTTTGGAGGAACAACTGTTCTCCCATTCCCTCCAGCAGATTTCAAGTATCATTGCTACACTGGAACCTGCATGCTTTTATTCCTGTATGCGCCTCCCCAATCAGAAGGGCCCGCACCATTCAAGCATGGTTAACTCTCCCAAACAGACCTTGATGAAGGTATAGCCAAGGGAAAAAGCTCAGTCTCCGCAGAGTAAGGAATTTGGGTTGGCCTTGAGGTCATCTGCCTACATTCCATTGATTTCCCCTTATTAGTAGATTGTCTTCTCACCTTTAATTTTCTTCAGGCATCTGATAAGTGTGGAACTCGCTTGTGGCTGAGCGAACAGGCAACATCCCTGAGGACTGCAACATCATTCCACGGGCGGACACTGGATGTAGAAAACTACCTGCTACCCTCAAGGCTGCAACAATAACTTGTACTAGGGTCCCATACATTCCCCCAAAGCAGGTTCTTACCTGAAAGCATAGTGCCAGTTGCTACTACTCTTAAAAACAGCCAATCCAATACCTGATATAAGACAGGGATGACCACATGGAGTCAATAGCAGATCTCTAAAACTTCGAAGTTGCCGCATCATTAGATAAAAATCTAGACTTCAGTCTGGAGTATAATTCAAACGTAGCTGGCAGTTTAGACTCCTTGCCAGTCCAGTAAGGCTGGTGAAGAGTACTGTGTCCTTTAGACAACAGCACACAAGCATGGAAGCTAATAAAGGCTTCTCCAGCAAGCTGGAGAAACAATACGCATGTTGGATCAACTGCCGGGGATCAGAAACGTAGGCGAGTAGCTCTGTTGCAACATTGGCTCTTTTCAGCTGTAGGTGAAATGTGACAGGGTTCTCTGAGTTCTTGGAGAGCAGAAGTAAAGTCGTCAAACCAGCTGGCAACTGTTCTCCACACAAAAATCCTCTTCCTTCCTTTTAAACAAACTGAGGAATTAGTTTGGCCTGGACTTCTGGGTGCAAGAATGAACTTCAGGGGTAAATGAAATGTAACTAACTTCTACAACCCATCCCTTGGGCAATAGAAGACAAAACAGTCTCAACACATTATTCAACACAACCAGTGACCATGTGAGATCAGGCCCCAGCAAATAGGAGGACCTGAATAGGAAGCAGGGCAATAAGTGTTTTCATACACGGAATGCTCACCTGTCAAATGATGCCCTGTTCAAGGGGCTCTGCTCTTTGCCACTAGCATATTCAGATAGGGATTTTCCATACCACATCAGAACAAAGGCCCACCTAGCCTCATCTCACCTCCAAGACTGACCATTACAAGAGGCTTCAAGGAAAGGTGGAACACTCCTGTAACAAGACAATACCATAATCTGTCCAGGGGGAACCCAGGCAGTTACAGTAGCTATTATTCATGCCTAGTTTTTTGTTTTGTTTTTTTAAATTGTAAGGAGCGTTGTCTCAATGAATTATGAAGAGCTCCCCAGGTTAATAATTCTGTAAAAAACCTTATTTCTTTTAACCACTTTTAAAAATTTACCTTAAATTCAGCAATATTCCCCTTGCTATTGTGTTATGAGAAAAGGTAAAATTAAATCTCCTAATGAGCTTCTCTAGGTTATCCATCCATATGCCCCTGTGTCACTTCTTATTCCTGTCTTCTCTAAAGATTCCTAAAGCTTTTAAATCTCTTTATAGATGCTGTTCCAGAGCTATAATGATTTTCATTGGCCTCTTCTGGAGCTTTCCATTATTGCTGGATCCCTTTTGAGACAGGGTGATTAGAGATGAAGATAGCCTCCAATGGGCAGATGTACCATTCAGATTTTTATAAATAAAATAGCATCAGTCTTCATCCCTTCCTCTTGACTGATCAGTAGTTTTCATTTCACCCTTTATATTATACATTTCAGCAGTTGCTTTAAGCAAATAGGTTCTTCCAGCCAACAAATAGATGGACAAGGAAAAATGCGTGTAGAATTAAGGTTCCTATGTCAACCTTTAAAATCTTTACATTTAACAACATTTTGCATGCAAAGTGTATTCTTCCCCACTAACAATTATACTGAAATTGTGTCTGGGAACTAGCTTGTACGATATCACTCAATTATTGCAAAGGTACTAAATGCTGCAAAGTGAACTCTGCAGTCTAAATAAGAGCAATTCAACGAACAGCTGTGTTTTGAGCATAGAACAAGTTCATCACTAGGGCCAGCAGCTAGTTTGTAAAACATTAAGCTTTGCTCTGATCACAAGAGCCCTGTACTATCTCTGATAAGAGAGCTGAAGGAAAGGTTCACATACCAGGGTCATAAATATCAGAACTGAATTCAGCTTTTTGCCTCTGGGTGTGCAAGCATTGTGAAGGTTTGGCAATTGACCACAGCTGACCAACCTACTCCTTTTACTCATTGCTGAGGATTTTGGCCCTTCCTTGCAGATTCTATTAGTAGATGCTTCAGATCCTCGATCAAAGACTGCCACACTAGTTTCCTTATGACCAATACTGTCAGACCTTAAGGCAGCAGTTCTAAATCCAGTCTTTGTGCTAGGAAGTTCAATAAATTTAACACAATCTGGTTTTCATCTTGACAGCAATTACTAACTACTCAAGGGAAAGCAGTACATATTTTTACTATCTTTGGATATTTTCCTAGTGCTTCATCAGTTCCTTCTGCGTCATTCAAAAATGCAAAGAGCAACACACTGCTTATAAATCTAGGATCTATTTTTTTTTTTATATGAACGCATTAAGAAGGAAAAGAACAAAGTTATATCTGATAATGGTGCACATTTGAGTCTTCATTGATTGTTCTTGATTCTCCAGTCACAGGATTGAATAGCCTCAAAGATGATAGCATGAGATTGATCTTCTGAAAACTCTTTAGGTAACGAATGCTCAGTGTTTCCTCTGCTTCATATAAACTACATGCCACAGAAATCAGGAATAAAACTTTATTGTTTTAGGATTTCTTGTGTGTCCAAACTAATCAGTTGTGTGTCACAGGATGTTTAAAAAAGAGGCTAACTGCCTTTAACCATTTGTAACAGCAACCAATCAGAAACTGGCTTCAACCTAAGTTTCACTGGAATGAGGCCAGAGCCCCATAAACTTGGGGTAGGAGAAGGCGAACAAACAAACAGTTTGCATTCCAAACAGAAAAATAATTCTCAAATTGATATAATGTAAAATCTGAAAAAGAAGGAGAGAAGTTCAGAGCAAAGTACAATCAAAGAAAAACACCATGAGGCAAGTTGCCAGAAAAGGGCTGGATCAGTGTATCACATGACTGTCTTCATTCTAAATTAAACAAACAGGCTTTATGGAGAACTGACAGAAATCAGTGTTCTAGGACCACAACTGTTTTTGAAATTTCATCATTTGATCAATTAAAAAATATTCTTTAACATCCAGCTTTTCTTCAGCTTAAGTTTGTTTTCTTCTATAAAATCCCCCTCCCAGGTACATACTAAATGAAGATTCAGAATATCAGGAAACCCACTTGATTTTCACGTTGTAAAATATACAGAGAATAGGGTCAATTTCCTTTTCCCTCCCACCACTCCCTTGACCTCTAGGCATAGGAATCCTCCTGCAAGAAATTGCCTTGTACTTTAAGAATTAATGAATCAGATCAACTTGGAATACCAAGTCTACATTAGGTTTAAAAACAATTGGAAAATCTTATATTAATTCCATATTGCTCTCCAATCTCATGAAGAGAAGCATCTTTAATGGAATATTTCCAACACTGCACAATCCAGATCTGCATAAACCAGTTTTTCTTGTTGCCAGCCTCTGGACTTCCAAGCCCTCATGCTGAAACAATGCAGCAGCGAGAGGCAGTATGAAAACCAAGACAACTTGTAGGCTATCAAACTGCTACATCTCAGCATCCAACTACAGTAAACTTCAGTGAAGACCCAAACATGGCTTATGGAAAAGTTCCAAATTTTATTTAGGAACAGTTCTGCCTTTTTTTTTTTTTAAATTAAAGACAGCGATATGAAATTACCTGCATTTCAAAAGCATCCATCACCATAGCATCTGGGCAATCTTACAAAAACGTAGCCTAGTACAAGAGAGGATCTTGTTGCTTAAAAATCCACTGGGCTCCTGTTACTTATTCCTCATCTTAAATTATTTCCATAACAATCAAATGCAATAGCAAAGTCAGAAGACTGAAGATGAGAAATAAGCAGGAGATCAACTCCAGACAAAGATCATCTTATTTTCAGGCAAGCCTGCTTAAGTGAGAAGAAAGGAAACGAGCATGTAGGATAAACAGACTTTCAGTTTTCCATGAAGACTGAGAGCAGCTCCTTTTAAAACCACCCATGAGCAACTAAGTTCCCAAGAACAGCCTTTCTGGAATGGGTTCTATACTGTAGTTAGGCATTTACCCAGATGTCCCAATGAGGACGGATGACACAGATGCTGCAATGTGTAAATTCAGACAAGACTCCACCACAGATTAGGTAATCATTAACATTTATTAAAGTATTTACCACCCCTGCTCTTAGCACAAGAGTTTCAGCTCTCGTTTCTGAATGCAACATTTTTTAAAAATAAAGACAGATTTCTCTTTACATAACTATATATATTTTTAAGTCAGGGTGTGGTAGGTGGCACACTAGCAGGAATCCAGTCTCCCTAGCTAGTGTTTCATACGCTTTGCTTAGGCAGACCCTTTTGTGAATTCTGGTTCCTCAACACCTGCCTTCTCCTGCCCTCCTCCTCCCACCCCCAAAGAATGTTCTGATCAGAGAATCAAATTATAACATCAACCATCGATGAACATCAAGATATGCCTATGCCTGGTCGATTGTATGTATTGACCCTTAATGGGGCACTGGTCAAAAAGCAAACTCCAACTTTTCAGAGGACAATGGAATTTCTCTGCTCCAGATGTTATCAGACATTTATATAGTACACATGGTCCTGGGGTAGACTGTTTTCCTCTAATACACTGGGAAAGAACGCAAGTGCACAGGCACATACACAACACAGGGAAGATGGTAAGAGTCTCCCCTTATTGGTTTCAGACGCAGATATTTATGTTCTGGACCCTGTTGGAACTTTCCCACAACAGAATAAGACCTCCTTTGAAGGCCACGAGTTAACTTCTGAATCCAAAGATGCCCTTGATATATCCTGTGAGACCACTCTTCGCTTTCTGCTCCACCTTGTCCTCCAGAGGTGGGAAAGCAACATGGTTGAGGGCCAGGTCAAAGAACAAGGGTTTGCATGGGACTGGCTGGAACCCAGGAGGGAAATGCACCAGACTGGCTTGTTTGCTGACAAGAGAGGGATCCAGGCAGAATGTCTCAAACCGTTCAGAGAGTAGCTGAAAAGAGATCCAGACACCAATATTAAAGAAGCTGATGACCTATCATAGCTGGCCCGATGGCCAAGCAGCAGCATCTAGACACGCAGGATGAGCAGTGGCATTGAGCCAGCTGGACTGGCTGCATTCTGGTACTCATTCATCACCACCACAGCTAACTAAGAAAAGTATGGCAGACTAAAGGCAGCTTTCCCATGCCCTCGGCACAGCAGTGTAAACCCAAAAATGGAGACTCCAGATAAGATGTAGTGGCAGCCTCAGTTTCCCGTACCCAAACCAGCTGAAGTCCTGCAGTTAGCTACCTTGAGGTGACAAGAAACCCTCTCTCCCTCCCACATATACACACCCATTTAGTGCTCGTGGGGAGAGGGAAAACAATCAGCTTAGACTATTCTGTACTCAAAACCGACCATATTACACAACCCATTTTGAACACACTGGTCTTACTTAAGTGTGTGCATCTTAGGTTAGTTACAATTTAAAATAGAAATTGTCAAAATAGACACATGGATTACTCTTAGGTTAAAATTAAGCTTTACTTTTCCCAATTACTAGAAAATTATCCTCTTGCAGAAAAAAACTAGTGCTAATGAAATTGCCTCCTTTTCACCCCAGTGTGCAAAGCCATGACTCACCTTGCCATCCTTGACCTGGGAGGGAGACTCAGTCTCATGGGTGTCATTTGCATCTGAAAGATTCACAGAAGTGCCATATGAATATGCAGACAGATAGACTATTAGTGTCAAAACGCATAAGATGTGTCCAGAAGTCACCTTTGGGCTCATGCTTTTCAGCATATGGAACACTGGATATTCTAGCAGAGAACTTGCTTAATTTGTAAGTCAAAAGAGGTCATGTTTACAAGCACCCCACCTTTCCTGTTTCTAAAGTGGCACAGAAAGGATCTCCCAGTCCCAACAGAGGCATGGCACTGTGGTAGCTATATGGAAAGTCGCTGAGGGCAAAAAGCCCCAAGGTATGTGGCAAGTCCACAACGTTAGGGAGGGGGAAAAAAACAACAACCACCTCAGATCTATACTTCCCTGGTTTTTCTATCTGCAGGCAAGGCAGATTTAGCAGTTCTTGTCTGCCAGAGATGAGTACAGGCTGGTATAGGTCACAAATTCCCCAATTCAGTTGACACTGAATGATGACTCAGTACAACTGTGTCAAAATAAAATTAGAGCTCTTTCCTCTTTCACTGAACCTCCTAGTATCTGCTTGTTAAGCCAGAGCCAGTGAGAAGTAATAGATGAGTCAGGAAATTCAACGCACACCCTACTACTATGAAGGTGCCATACACTGGATGCTGTTTATCTTTGGTGGCACTTAAGAAGTGCTCGTAACAGTGCTCTTTGCAGGATGGTAAAATGAATAGGAGTCCTTCAGAAGATCTTTCAAACCTCTGATTACAGAATAAACTGGGAAGGCTCTAGTCTGCCAGTGGCAGCCCCAGAGGTACCACACAGAGCATCTAGAAGAGGCTGGAATTGGAAAGGAACAGCTTTCAGGACACACTATAGATCGAGAAAAACATGTGGGAAGCAAACTTTAGTATTGTAGCATTTACAGATGAAAAAGCCTAAGTGGCTGCAGTATGTGTAAGTGATTGAATTTGAGGGAAGCCAGTTCTTCTGCAGGATTGCATAACTCACCTAATATAGCAGCTGCCTGCAGGGAGTATTTCTCTGCATTCACTTGATTGATCAGCTCCTGGACATCAGGCAACTCCTAGATCATTAAAGAATACCCCTGAGACTCAAATAATTATATAAAGCAAAGTTTTAACAAGAATTGGGACAGAAATGTTTAAAATTTAGACTCCAACTCTGACAAAACTAGGAACTTTACAGCAGTGCCAATCAATTCTCAGAGTAGAGATGAACATATATAATAGCCCTTTTGGTACCACATAAACCTTATTTCAAGTGAAATCCAGACACGTGGACATAAAAGTATCTCAATCTTTTTTGGATAGCTACATAGGTAGGCATCTTGTTACTCTGGTGATAAGCTGTATAAGCAGCAGCTATATTCCTATCTTTACGTATCTAATAATAGTCATTGATAGTTATTGGATACTTTTGTTGCAAAAAATCTAGGTTTCCTTTGCTTCCCCCTCCAATCATACAGGGCAGGACAGAGGGAGCCATGCCTGCACTAGCATACTTCATCATAAAGCCTGTAGCAAGCACAAGGTGTTA
Organism: Chelonia mydas; assembly: GCF_015237465.2. NCBI lineage: Eukaryota > Metazoa > Chordata > Testudines > Cheloniidae > Chelonia > Chelonia mydas. Next base: position 15,865,841 of record NC_051254.2, read on the forward strand.
CAGAGCTCAAGGCAATATTCTTCCCACCATTTAAAATTTGAAATATAGTGGCCTACTATTTAGTTATTGGTAGTTAACTGAACTCTCAAGTGTGGAAGAGTTTGGTTCATACCTTCAAGCTGTTCTTATAAGCACCAGCCTGGGCCTGGACTTCACTGGCATACTTCAGGACTCTGTCATACAAAACAAGGGCTTCACTCCACTTTTTCACCAGTACATACGACTGGGCAATGAAGAAACACCTGGCAGGATGAGGAACAAAGTTAACCCTTACAATGACTAATTGCTTTGCCTTGAGCATATTTCTTGAATATCTAAAAGTATATCGTTTTAAACAGGTTGCGCCAATATTGAGCTATACATCTGGGTCAGGCTGTTCTTCCTCAGCTTGCACGTGCAGTCCCACTTATTTCACTCTGAGATAGAGTCTCCCACCCTTTCCCCCATCCAGTCCTGTGCAGTTGCACTGGAATGTTAATTATGTGACTTCCCAGAGTTCATGCCCGGTTAGCTCTAGAGAATTCTATTGCTTACTGCCAGCTAACAAAACAGCCTTGCTATTCCCTCCAAATGGTTACCTATAAGCCTTATACACCAGTGTCTTCAGTCCTATCTCCTTCTGGAAGTTCTTATCTTCTTCCAGGCCAGGAAGTTGTGGCAGTTCCACCAGATTCTGTACGAAGCATAGAAAAATTGGAATGCAGCAAACGCAAATGAATGCTCTTGTCTGGCATGTGAAAGAAGAAAGCTGCCCTTTTACTGAGTCAGAGCCTAGGCAAATGATGTTTTCTAGTTATTGATATATTAACCTGAGAACATCATTCAATTAAACTTGTGTAGATTCACCCTAAGGGCAGAGTTTAAGGCTTACTGACACAAATATGCATTAGGACAGTGGGCTCAAACTTTCATAGTAAGAACCACATTGTTAGTTTCTTTTATGCAACATCTCCCTTCCCACTAAACAATGGAACATGCATGTGGTAACTATGGTAACTGCTTAAAAGAAATAGTATTAGGGAAGTTTCTAATGTTACTTTTAGCTGTCAATTTAATTTAGCAGTTGGAAATGAGACAGCATCATGGTGATACATGGACACTTGGGAACTTCTGCATTAGGGAATGAGATTCAAAAGACTTTAGTCAAATCAGCATTTTGAGATTACATTTAATACACTTTTTAAAATATTCCTAAGCGGTTTCTGGGTACCATGGACTTTTAACTGAACCTTTTCAGCCAATCACATTAATTCAGACTATAGCTTCCTCTTCCTGGTTCGTCCTTTTGGCACCCTACATTTTTAAAAAGTCTCAGTGAGACACCGGAAAGTCAGATTTTTCTGCCCTGGCATTACCTGCAAGATGATGTCATACAGGCGAATCAGGTCCTGAGGCCGTGCTGTACGCTTGCCATCATCCTCTGACTGTTGCTCCTGCAGCAGTGTCTTCTGCAAAGCTTTTGCCATGCTCTCATTGCGCTTGATGGCTGTTGACAGCTTGATGTATGTCAGGTAACTAGAAAGTATCATTTACACAAGCTGTGAAATTCTGTCAGAAGTCATTCACAGCTGTTCTTGGATAGAGTTTCCACCACTAGCCACACTGAACCCTTGCTAGAATGTGCGTCTATATAATGCGAATTCCGACAGAATGCGGTCGCGGATCCCAAATTTAGTAACAGTCATTAATTTTCATTGTAACGTGGTCCCTGCTAGAACACGGGACTTGGCATGGATCCCAAATCCCGCATTCTAGCGAGGGTCTGGTGTACCAATTTCCAGGTAGACCAAGTTCTGGGGCAGGGAGGGAAGGGGAAGGCATGAAAACGGGACATTGGGAAACGAATGAGGGAAAACCAGATTCTACTTGATCCACTAGGTCTAGGTGATTTAAGACTGAGGTGGCCCAAGACAAAGGATTAAGATGAGATTCTCAAAATCTACATGGGAATGCAACACTGCCCTAAGCATGCAAACACTCTTACCTATGAAGGTATTGGATATTGGACACTTTCCCAGAATCCACTTCCAGAGAATGTTCCCGTTGCTTCTGCAGAAATTGGAACAAAGGTGTGTGATTTACTTAAACTGGTAACTGGAGAAAAAGGATAAGAAAACCCAAATTTTGAAGGACATCTGGAAACTGAATTATCTCATACATAAAATACGCATTGGATGATGTTGGAGAAGATGTCCAGGCAGAGTGCAATTATGAAGAGGAACTTTGGCCACAGATGAATTACTCTGCAGCACACCTTGTTATTGATGGATCCAAAAGTAACTATGGCCATGGTAGATGTGGGTTTAACTTCACAAGAGACGCTAGGAGATGAAATGCTATACACCTCTATCTTTGGAAACAGTAATATGTTTGGTGCTTACCTGGTCTGGTTTCAGCTCTTCGCGAACAGCCTGTATGGCATCTCGACACTCGCTGAGTAAAGACTCAAACAGACGTTCCTTTGTTTCCTCTCCTTCTGCCTAAATACAACAGAAAAGAGACAAAAATAAGTATTTCTCAAAAAACACACATTTTCCTATTAGTGAGGCTGGTACTGTGGAAGAGTTGGTTAATCTTCCTTTATTAAGTCTTTTCAAACTTCTGCCAGGTTATTGCTTTTAAAATGTTGACCACAATGTGTAGCTGGATCATGTAATTGTACGTGCTCAAACCGTTGCTAAACAGCAAAACTGTACTACAGAGCAAAAACTCATGTCTGCACGTTTGATGAACTTGAGGCGTTGTTTCCCCAATGCTGGTATAGATAGATTCCAGGAAAAGGAGAGATGCATTTACACGGCCTGAAAGTTTCACTGTTGTCTAGCATGGAAGGTGTTTTTGTAAGAATTCCTTCTAGGCAGTACAGTGCAAACCAGTTTTCACGTTTACAAACTATATTAATTCTACACACTTTGAAAGGAGGAATGAAATTTTGGCAGATTTCTGATCAGTAGCACAATGGGTTGCAGAGCTAGAATGCATGTCCATACTGAAGACTGGAGTTCTCTCCCTATTGATACTGTTACTTGAGAACACCAGAAGAAAATGCAAAGAGGATGATATATAATCACGTATGATGGAGTAAAAATTCAGCAGAGTAAATGTCGACAGCCTGATTTCCCCTCTGCTGCCATTTACACATTGACATTTTTGATGAGTTACATCACAACCACCACCCATCAGAATCTGTCATAGCTGTTCCTTAAACAAACTTGAAGGGACTCCAGGCACTCACTCCTTCATAGATGGATGGCGCCCACCAGCAATCCCACTGCTTGCCAGGCCAAGAAACAAGCCAACCTCCCTGTTCCCCTACATTTAACATTAACTGTCTTACTCCATTTCCCTTGTCTGACCCAGGAGCACGAGAATTGCATTAGACAACACTCCAACATTTGCAATGCATATTTAACATCTCAATATTTACTACATTAACTGTTTAAGAAAAAGCTGCAAAGTAAATTGGAATTTTGGTTTGAAAGGCTATTTATGTGAAAATACTGCTAATCTTCCCCAAGGCATGAAAGATGAGTGCTGATCCAGTATGACAGCCTAGGAGACTCAAGTCTCTTTAAAAGAGGCAACTCAAGTTCAGTGTCTTGTCAGTCTCAACTTTGACATAATGAAATCACTTCTAGATATGAGTTTAAGTTAATTTTCCATGTCCCAGTCAATCTATAGTCCCTCTGCTACTAAGATACAAACTAGTGACCTAGAGGTGAAAGTCTCCATGTCCCCATTAATAATCCTCAACTCACCAGTACCTTCAAAATGCTTACGTAATTTCTTTTCATAAGCACAATGAACCAGAAAACATTACAGTAAACACAGTCACAGTCCCAGGCCTGTTTTTCCTTTTTCCCCATAGAAATAACCCCCAATGTCACAAGATGTGCCAGGTTTCAGAGTAGCAGCCGTGTTAGTCTGTATCCCCAAGAAGAACAGGAGGACTTGTGGCACCTTAGAGACGAACAAATTTATTTGAGCATAAGCTTTTGTGAGCATCCGATGAAGTGAGCCGTAGCTCACGAAAGCTTATGCTCAAATGAAGATGTGCTAGGTTAGTATTAATCCTCTAATTGAAATCGTTTCTGCGTTACAATCTTTTAGAACTACATTTTATCAGCAGCCTGATTTCCAGTAGGTCAGAGCAGGAAGTGGTGGACAACTGTTTAATGCACATTTTCAAAACTCAACCCTTCTATTTCATTTGGTTCATTACAAACATCCACACAAATGGCAATGTTTCTTCTCATAACAGGTCAACTACTGAAAGAATGTGTCATCTGATATTTCTGCACTTTCTGGACAGACAAGAAATGCTAGGTTCAAAAGCGACCCTTTGAATAGTGCCAGAGCATTTCCACAGCACGTACAGTTGAAATAGATATGGTCAGTAAATAATAGACAAGCTATCTTACAGTACAGAAAAATTTGAGCAGGGGTAATTAAAGAAACAAGGGGGGAGAAGATGAGAAATAAGCTTGGCTCCTGTTATCAAAAAATACACAGAATTTAGAGACAGCATTCCAGAGCGCTCCCTATTGTTTGCCTGCCCTTCCCTGACCAAAGCTACAGTAGTGTTAATCCATGACACTTGGAGAGCTCAATTTCTTTGCATTTGTAAGAGTGATAGGAGATAGGAATTTCACTTTCAGTTGGCCTTGTTAAACTATCCTCTCTTGCAGACTATGTGTGATCCAATCCAGATACATTTTTAGCCTCTTTGGTGATAACTTGGGCTTCCTGACATCAAAGGCTAAGCTAAACTAGCTGAAAAAAATCAACAATGCTGAAAACAGACATGAGAGGAGGCTGACCTGGTAAGAATGATATGCTCTTATGTAACTTAAAGATCGAAAACTAAACACTAATCTAAAAACCAAATAAGGAAACCCCAGGTTGTCAGGTCTATCAAAGACAGGGCATCCACCTATGGGTTACATGATTTGGTCACACATGATGAACAGAGGTGCACCTTGCTACTAACCAGAGAAGCAGCAAGGTATTTTACACTTCCTTGCCTACCCTATGCCATCGCTCCTGGATCAAGTTAATAAAGCAACAACTTGGAAGTCAGTGCGCTAAAATACTGCATTCATTACCATGGAAACATAGATGGGATCTAGCCTTATTCACTTATTGTGCTTAGTGCAGTTCAGGACACTAATAGAAATCATTCCTGCCCGTAGCAAGAAACTTGAGATAATGCATCATGTCTTAGGAACCCTAGATGGGAGTGCAAGTTTCAATTTGTTTTGTTATTCTGATCTCACTTCTACTACAGCAGTAAGAATTTCTAAAATCAGGTATCCAGTTCATTTTCCTTCCATAATGCTAATCCTTTAATAGCACTTCAATTAAAGCACCTTTAAAACTACAAAGCTCGCATTGCACTAATATGTAAAACCAAGGCAGAAAAGTTCATTTCCTCAACACCATACAAGAAGTCTGTCAGAATCATGGTTAGACCTCAGGAGTTCTTGCCTCCCAGTGCTGTGCCTAAAACACTCAGAAGAGAAGAAAAGTGAGAATACACACTCTTTTGAAACATCCAAGCAGGAGGATCCTGATCTTCACCTAATGGACTGACACATTGTGCTACCAATTGAACAATCCACTGAGAAACTCACTTCATTTTCAACTAGATGACTATTTAAAATAGTAGTGAAAGATCATTTAAAATAAATGCAAGGCCACTCTGATAAAGGAAGGAAAACTGCCTGCAAATGAATTCACAAAAGGCCCACTTGGGTTTAGAAAGGGTAGAATTCCTTTGGGGAAAAAAGAAATTGTTGCCCTGTATTCCATGTAATACACCACTGTGTAAACGGATTATTCGAGTCTGCTGCAGCAATCTAATTTCCCCTGAATTCAAACTGCAATGAAGCGTAGAGTTTTGAAAGGGTCTAAAAATAATAGCATTATCCCAATGCAGCTTGTTACCTTTTTTTGCTCTGGGACAGAAGTCCTGTTGCACATACCCAGTAAATATAAAACTCAACTGCTTTTCAGACCGTTTATCCTCCCAACAAAGACTGTCCAAATTATTAGGTTTAACAAACCCATTCAAGAATTTGTTATTTCCCCCCTTTATAAAACTGTAGGCCTGCAGACTGTAAACATTTTTAACCCTTTTATTTAAACTTTTTTTTTTTAAACAAGATTATTAAGGCAGGACTAATTGCTGTGAATAACCAGAAACATAAGACACATCTGACTGCATTCTTAACTCCACCCACAGGAGCATTTCAACTTCAGTGGACACAAAGAAAGGAAAACACACATATCAATATCAAGCGCAGACAAAGACAAGCAGGGTACAGCAAGATAAATACTTTCCTTTGGGGGAGAGGGAGGGAAAGGGAGCACGCATGTGTGCGAGCGAGCAAGAGAGAATGAACACAAACATTGGCATTGGGCGGGCGCAAGTTTTTGATGAGGGACAGAACTAAATTGCTTGAAACTGACTTGACAAAGCTCTAGTTCTGAAAGTTTAGAAATGCCCAATCTTAGTTTGTCCTTTTCACTCTATCCATAATGGACTGTCCCTGAAAGTTATTTTCCTTCCACACATTTACGCAGTGCTCTCCTTCTACTATAGAGATGATCACAGAATCCTTACAAAGAAGTACAGCGACAGAACTAATTGTTACAGCACTTACAAACTCTACACTCTCTTCAATTCAACATGGCTATGGGTTAGCTATGTGCCTTCAAGTCATGGCATCTAGTCTCTATACAGGGGAATTCTCACAAGTGAGAAACACCCGGGTCAAATTTGAATGAAACTGGCTATTGGAGTTCATATTTTAACATTTTTTCTCTGCTTCCCAAATTAACACAAAGCAGCTAAAAAGTACACACTCCAAGATTCTGCATTTATTTTACTCACAAGACTAAGGTATAATAGGTTTATGTTCACTTCTGGTCAAATGCAGCTGAAGGAAAATCTAGTCTTTACCTTAAGCAAAGGAGTTAAATGCAAGCACTGCCCAGCTTAGCAGTCTCTAGATACAATGGGGCATGGACTTTTAGGTACTGCCACAATACCGTAGAAACTCAATTACAAACACTCCAGGAATGGAGGTTGGTCAGAGTTTGCAACTCCAAACAAAACGTTATGGTTGTTCTTTCAAAAGTTTAAAACTGAACATTGACTTAATACAGCTTTGAAACTTTACTATGCAGAAGAAAAATGCTGCTTTTAACCATCTTAATTTAAACAAAACAAGCACAGTTCCTTTACCTTGTCTTTTTTTTAAACTTTCCCTTTAATTTTTTAGTAATTTACATTTAACAGTACAGTACTGTATTTGCTTTTTTGGGTCTCTGCTGCTGCCTGATTGTGTACTTCTGGTTCCAAATGAGGTGCGTGGTTGACTAATATGTTCGTAACTCTGGTGTTCGTAACTGAGGTTCTACTGTACAAACAGGACAACTGAAGAATCTCAGACACTAGCCCCTCTTGGCTGAGTCCAATATGAAATTCTGGAGACCACTCCTCTCTGTATCTATAGCAACAAGGATAGTCAAATCTGGTGTCATACCATTGTCCTCCGGAAGCCCATTAGAAGTTTTCAATAACTATTTAAAGAACAAGATGGAATCAAATTCAGCATTCCATTCTGTCACCATCATAAGGAACAGGTCACCCGAAGAGCAGGGGGTAGCTAATCGAAAGACTCCCTAACAACGGTTAACCTGCATTTATCAAAAGAAAGTGACATAAAGTTGATGAACACAAAAGCAAAGCTGTACCACCACCTACTGGTCATACTACAATATTACTTGCAGGGAATTCTATTTTGAGACGATCGATTTAACCCATAACTTGAACTTAAGTACTACTTATTCAAAAATCAATATGCTTGCATAAAAATAAAAGTTTCAGGTGAAATCAATACAAATAAACTTCTAGAGGCTGCACAATCAAATTCCATTTCTTAGGTTTCCTTTAAAGCACAGCTATGATTTTCTACCTCCACCCACTGTCTCCATTCTGTAAAAAATAAAGGTTAGAGAGAATTAAATCAGATCTTTGTCTTTTTTAAAAACTCAAATTTGAGCTGTGTGCCCACTCCACTAAACTTTTCTTCCTGCTTGTAGAGAAAGCCTTCCCAACTTCTGATGTAGTCAGGAGCAGGCCAAGAAACAAGCAGCAGTGACTGCTAAAGATAGACTGCTGCTTCAAACAGCAGCAGCTCAAGACCTGTAGCCAATGGAAGGCAGGAGCATTATTTCTGAACCCCTTCCCTGAGAAATCTAATAATCAGGGAAAGAAAAATATCTCGTCTTCGTTGTGCACAACCAAACAGAATTACTCTGACTGCAAGTGTTTTCTGATAATTGGGCAGTTCTAAAATATCTGGGGCTAAATTTATCCCCGGTGTAACACCAGGGATGAATTTGGCCCCTGCTATTTATCAGGAATCTTTTCCTCCATTCCTTTATAGTGTTCATGTAAGTCAACAGCATGCCACAACTCCCAGATCTGCTCCCCAATACAGCACGGTACTTGTTTTCTCCATGGAAAGGGCTAGTTACATGGCCCTTTTGCTTCTGTCTAATGGCCAGCACAGGTGATATTTAAAGAACCAGGGTTTTTTTGGAAATGGTAGCTAATCAATTTTCATGTATACAGCATCTTTCATCTGAAGATCCCAAAGAGATTTACAAAATATGTTCAGAGATTACTACACTCACCATTTAAATACAGCTATTTCTGGGGTAGAACACATCAGCATACAGCAACAATACACAAATAAGATAGTCTGTCCAGGTCAATCAGCAGCATATAGGTTAGAGAAGCAGAAGATATTAGAACACTGGCATAGAATACCTGGAAGTGATCTCTTAGTTACCTGAGCAATGGCCGCTTCATTATCTGCCAGCCCCAATAAAAAGATCCTCACTTTGTCTATCTTCACTGGGACAGTTCTTCCCCTCCATTCCACCTCACTCATGGTAGCTGCCTGCTTTGCTCGAGTCTGGGTGATCAGTGACTGAAAAGTGCAGACAGAGGTAAATGACTGACAATTTAAATGAACACAACTTTTGAATACTTGATTAATAATCCTCACATTTACTTTAAATTAAAGATTGGAGTATATTTCAGGGTTCCATTACTTTCTGCAGGATATGACCTTGCTCCCTATACAGTAACATTGTTCCTCTGTCTGTTGGTTGTACAATGCATGGATATTTAACTTAAAAAGCAAAGCCAAAACGGTGAGCTGGTCACCATGTGTTCCAAATTTTGGAGCATGCAGTAAATTACCTCTAATTTTTCAGCAAGAAGACCCTCTGTGCCACCAGATCTCAGTCTCATCTGCATTAACTCACTGATAGCAGACTGGTCACCTGAGAGAGAGAATTGACAGATTGAGTCTGAGATCCAACTCATTTTCATTTGTCACAAAGACAGGATTTGGACCCGGGCCTCTAGAACACAAACTAGCGCTTAGGTAACGTTGGGAAGAAGGAAAAAGTTACTTTGTATGAATTTTGCCCAGAATACGTATTTATTCACACTACATAAAACCATAGTGTTGCACAACTCAATATAAATTCCACTTTGATAATCAGGTGCAGAACTGAAGGGCCTTGTCAGTCACATGGATGAGTCTGGAGGGTTTGCTCAGAGCATTATGTATGGACTCATTCCCATGTGTCAACAAGTTTAAGATAAACATTCCAATAACCCTGGCCTCGCAAGCAATCCTTACTTTAAGTATTTGGTCCCCTACTTTACTTACCAATATTATAGGCACAATAGCGAATGTTGGGTGAAATCTCCTCCACGCGCTGATTATATAGCACAGCCTGTTCCTCTGTGAAAGCACTGGCCAGTTTTTCATATATCGTCCTGCAGCAGGAAAGTGAAAACCTACACTGTAGCATTTGTTTTTAATAGGATATTAAGCCTTTGCTAAGGGAAAGGATGGTTGCTGAACACTAAACCATTACTCTGAGGGAAGCTGTTTCAACACCACAGCTCAGCTCTCTATCATCATGCTACTGGTTAGCACAACGGCAATCAAAGAGCTTTCAGAACTCTGGCAGAAACTAAACAATTAGGGTTAACAAGCAGCTCACCTAGACTTATCTACTCTTGTATCAAATTGTATTAAGTAAGTTCAAGTTGACAAAGATGGTAAGGAAGAGAAACTCACTTGCATTTGTTGAAAGCCTCCATAGCCGCTTTCCACTCCTGGTGTTCAAAGTGCAGCATTCCTGTGAGGTAAGCCATGTACGCCTGCAGACAGAACACAAGTGGACAAGTTAATTGTTGTGAGCATAGTTCCATTCTGTGTGTCCGTTAACACTGATGCTACTACAAAAAAAAATCCTAATTCAAGCAATGTTATCTATGAAAAACAGTTTTGATTTTACACTTACATGGCACAAGTTAACAGCATCACTTTTTCACTGAGAGTTACAAATTCCTGATGTGAGATGAAGACAAGCCAGTTGGTCTATCTTGCAATCACTACTCACACACTGCTGTTGTCAGAAGATACTTCTGTAGCCCAGCAAAGGCCCACAAAAGCTACAAAATGGCAGGTTTAATCACACCTGAGCAGCTATTAGAGCTCCCTTCATAGGAGGCTAGTATCACAAAGCGATGATTGTTTCCTGTCTCCACTGGCCAGTAGGCAGTCACATTACTTGTGATCCAGATATACAGTAGAATCTCAGAGTTACGAACCCCTTGGGAATAGAGGTTGTTCATAACTCTGAACAAAACGTTCAGGTTGTTCTTTCAAAAGTTTACAACTGAACATTGACTTAATATAGCTTTGAAACTTTACTATGCAGAAGAAAAATGCTGCTTTCCTTTTTCTAATGGTTTATGTTGACCACAGTACTTTACTGGACTTGCTGTGTTTTATCTCTGCTGCTTCTTGACTGGATACTTCAGTTCCAAATGAGGTGTGGGGCTGACTGGTCAGTTTGTAATTCTGGTGTTCGTAACTCAGGTTCTACTATATATTTTAGGACTCTGAAAAAATTGGTAGCTTACATCTGGTAAGAAACGTTGCTCAATCCTATGAGTTTTCAGAATGCTGCACTCAGCAAAACGACAGCACAGCTTTCTTTTCTGAAGTGAGTAAGGAGTGCTGTACCCTCATCCTCTCCCCTTATTCCTCCCATTAAAAAAAAAATCTTTGTTTAATCTTAATTTAAATTAAACTGAGGCAAGGGCCATTGCTTAATGTGTTTATACAGCACATGTACAGTTGGACCCTGATTCCGATTGAGATCTCAAGGCATTACTGTAAAGCTTCTAGTGCTACTGCTCAACCAACTGATTGGATTAGTTAGCAAGTCTAACTATACACACAGTAGAGCTCAATAACCGGTAAACTAAAATCATCCTGGACATTCTTAATTTGAAGTCAGAGCAGGCAATTTAGTGTCAGTTTACAAAGAAGGACCCTTTGTTCAACTAGAAACAAAAGGTTAGTTTATCCTTTCTTTGCCTCTGCTATAAAACAAAACTGAATGTTACAAGTAACCTGAGCTTCCAGCTTAGTCTTGGCATCCACCCGATTGCTTTCACATAGGCGCTCCAGCTCCTCAGCGTGTTTCACGGCTTTGCGCAGGCGAGAAAGCAAATGAAATCGCTTGCGGGGTTCTGTGTTGGCTTCCTGCTTAAGCTGCATCGCGTAGCTCCAGGCTCTCTCTGCATCCATCAGTATCAACAGCAAGTACCTATAGGACAGACACAGGAAGGCTATAAATAAAATGAGTCAATTTTCCAATAATTTTTTTTTTGTTCCTTTTTATCACTCAATGAGAAAACCTTATGAATTAAAGCTTTGTTTGCGCAAGCACCGGTGCCTTTGCCTATATTTCTAAAGGTAACCATGAGCAAGTAAACAAGGCCCCATTTTGTTGTTTATCTTATTTATTGTGTGGCTGCTTGTTACTGAGATGTAACTAATGAAAGATGTCTTCAGAAATTCTAAAGCTGTGAAAGAAAATTTGATATTAAGTCTCCGTTTTGCAGCATCACAAATTCCTGTGGAAGACGACTAAAAGTAGAATAGTCTCTTATTGCTTTTCCGGGTACATAATTAAAAATAATTTTCAACAACCAGATGCATTTTAGAACATTAACACAAACCAGGTGGAAAGAAACCCCATGGGCTAAAAATCCATATTTTCATCCCCCCCAAAGAGGAAAAAAAAGATGAGAAAGCAGACAATCAACTGTTTCTAGCAGCTGGGAAATGAGCCCAAAGCTCTGGCGACCCTCCAGTTCTACCAGAAAAGACATTCTGGTGAATTTTGAAGGCACAAGTACAAACTGCAAACAAGTGTTCCTGTTCAAAGATAATGGATCATGTCCCCAATCTCATTCGTGCTGGTAACAGCACTTTAGTTGTCTATATTCAGATGGCTATTCTAAAGAAGTGCTGACAAAGCACTTCCCCTAAAAATATTTGAACTTTACTGCTCAAGAAACCAGCATCAACAGCAGTAGCTAGGGCCAGGCAGTGAGGGCAGGAATTATGTTTTCCCATCACACTACACTATCAATGCCCCAGTTCCCCATATTCTAGTCTGAACTTGGGTCTTTATTTTAGGTTTTAAAACTCTTAAAAAATTAAAAACTCTCCACAAAAGTAAGTGGTTTAGAACTGTGAACTAGGAGAACACCCAAACTGTTTTCATTTGTGACCTATGTGAAGATAAATTACCTCCAGGAGTGATTCACTAATGCACTGCTACCCAACACCAGATTCTCCCCATGCCGAATACCTGTTGTCAGAGAGAATCTCCTCAGTTACTTTCTTCCCTGTGAACTTGTGTCTATTTCCCATCTTGAAGCTAAGAGTTTTTCGGAGTCGTCTTAGCCTGCGGGAGCAATAACCCCTGCAAATAACCACAAAATAAAATCAGTCCTTTCAAAGAATGTGACTTGGCTCCTATGTATCCCTCTTCCATTGCCAACCTATATTAAATAATCAGAAAATGCTGGACAAAATGTACCTGGTATGACAATACATAAGTTTTTGGGAGTGAACGTTTCTAAACAATACAATACAGAGCCAAGTTTAAGAAATGTAACAGGAGCATTAAACCTGAGATATGGCAGATGGTTAAAAAAGACAAGAAAAATGTAGCAATAAAGCAATATGTAAACAGACATGTCATGGCCACTGATTTGGACTAACTAAAAGAGTGATGCTCTCTGCGTTCCAAATGATTTCTTAGAAGAGGTAATGTACACACAGACACGCACACACAAAAAATCAGTTTAAGACAAGTTCAGTGGCTATTAACAAGGTATTAGTGAGCTCATTAACGAAAATATGAGGGAACAAAAACCAAGCAACCAATTAACCCCAGTATTCTAATAATCTGATTAGTCAAAGAGCATTAATTTCATTTACAAACGGGGACATCCATTTACAGTAAGGCCCCTACCAATGGCTCTTTATTTGGCGACTGGTTTTCAAAGTAATCATCTTTTGCTGCCTATGGCAGCAAACTGGCACATAAACATGCTCGGAGCTAAAATTGACTTGGCATGGTGATTTACACTAATCAAGGTAAGTATATTGCCTATTACATATAAAATGCCTTGCTGTTATTTGCTAACATACTAACCTGTATCTCTGGAAATCTCCGTGCCGTAAACCATGCTGCTGTTGGGATTCCTTAATAATCTGAAGGACTGGAATTCACATTAAGGAACATTTATGATTGTACAGAGTTTAGTTTAGGATAGAATGGCATACCAAGACCAATGGGAGAAGACAGAACTCTACAGGATTTTTTCTCACACACAAACATTAAAACAGATATTGGTCCGGTGCACAAGAGAGGAATTAGTGAAACCTTTCAACAAGAAATGCAAGAGCTGATTGGTCTGCAAAAATTCTCTCACCACCATATTTTATTTTTCAGAATCCTATGGATACAAATTAAGGCCAGGTCTACACTTAGGTCTGCCAGTACAGTTATACCAGCAAAACCCTTTTACTGTAGATGCAATTATACCAACACAATAGTGTTTGTCAGTATTCCAATACAGTGAGTGAAATGAGCTATATCAGCAAAAGCATTTATGCTGGTATAACAATGTCTACCCTACGGTTTTGTTGGTATAGCTATGTGGCCAAAAAAAAAAAAAAAAAAAACAAACCAGATCTGACACAGCTATGCCAGCAAAATTTTAATTTTAGAATCATTGCTGAGTTTTATTGTTTGATCTCTCCTGAAAAGGGTGTTACAGGCAGTTTACTGAATGTATTGTAATTGCTACATTGTGATTTCCTAAAGCAGTCTTCACCAAGTGAACCATATCCTAAGTATACATATTCCTGTAAAAAGGATGGTAGGAATAATTTAAGGTTTAATTTTGCACTAAAAATTGGTTAAAAGAAAACTAGTAAAGCAAATTTAAAAAACAATTAAAATTAATATTACTTCCATAAATGTTTTGTGGGAGAACAATGTAACAGCATTTACATACCAATTCTTTTTTTCATGTAATGGTTTCCAGACAAGATTACGATCTTTAGCATAAACATGGACTGATTTACTGGAGTGTCCTGTGTTTGCTTCACTCTCAAAAAGCTTTCAATTAATGAATACTACACAAAAGAAACATGCACTGTACATTTTGGTGACCCTCATGGATTTTACTCATTCAATTCATTTAAATGATAATCAGTGTTTTTATTTTGGGGGAAAGACACATGCAGAAAACATCTAGCTCAAGAGAAGTGTTTTTGGACAGAGAGTGCCTCACTTATATTTAAGAATCAATCTCCGCAATCTTTACATATAAACCCTACATTACATTTCCTACAGCACCTATCAGCACTACTAATCTTGTCAAAACTAATACCAATTATAGTAGTTATGGAAGAAAATAATTAAAATTGAAGTCCCTTTCATTCAGAGGTACTTTAAGATAAAGATGCTGCTTTTAAAGTACACCTAAAATACAGTGCTTGAACTACTTAACTATTAAAATTACACCACTAGTTAATATTTATAGAACAAAGGAGTCTTCATTTTGGAGCATGGGGAAGCTTTACAACAAATTACTTTTTTCTTCTAATTTTTCCTAATTCTAAGTATTTACCTTGAATTTTCTTTTAATTTTAGATTGTTTAGTTATATAAATATATTCATTATTATACTATATTCATAAGAGCTCTTTTACTTACAATTTTGTTGATTTGGGCATGCCTACCACCACTGATGTGACACTGGGGCTGCCACTTTATCTACAAATGCTAAATTATATCACTATAGCCAGAAGTTAAATTATGACTTGTGTCCTCATTTCAATTTGCATTCCTTCCTACTGCAAGATACAACTCAGTTTCGCAACAGCTGTGCAGCTAAGCCAGTTTCACACTAAAACGTCTCACAAGAAAAAGCCTACAGCTTTAATTAAAGTACCAACAGGTAAATCAACTTTATAAAAAACTACCTCACAGATCCCTTCACAGTGATTGGACAGTATCCCAAGCTTCTGGTTAGTCTTCAGGTTGACACATGGCAATATGTATGAGGCTTCACTTAGCCAAAGTAATTCCTAGCTTTTCTATATTTTAGAAGCATCTTGTGCTCTCTGCACAGTGTGATAAAAAATACAAATGTGGATAAAAGGGACTTTATGTGGATTACTATGTATTTTTAAAAAATTGTTAAAGTGCTATTTTGTTTACAAATTCAGAGAAACCGAATACTTTACTTTCCCCTGAGAACAATAATGATACTCCCATATACAATACTTTATTTAAAACTACCAATTCTGATTCTTAACTCCATTATAGTTATAACTGCCAGGAAAGATCCTCTGCTCTCCATAGCTTTTTGTGGAAGTTACATGCTACACAAAACATACCTATCACACTAGGATGATAAAAACTGTAATTGCTAATGTTCCTGTCACTCACCTATTTTATCCATGATAACAAGTTCTCTTGGAGAAACCAAACATTAGTATTGAGTAAAATTCATATGCCACATACCCATACTCCAAGCAAATAAAATCTAGACTGGAATTTTCCATTTTTGAGGGTTAGTGATATTTGTTACACTGGCTGCAAGGGTGGTGTCAAGAGGATAAAATCATAGTTGACATCAAAGATGAAAAGCTTACATCCCGTTTTCTGCAGAAGCAGGGTGATGTTACCAGAAGCCTAACCCAGTGTCATCCAGTGTTTTTTTTAATGCTACTATACCAATTTATATTATTAAAACATCCCAGCAATACCAGCCAGTGCCTGACACCTCCCATTTGTTTCTCCATGTTCTAACCCATAACAAATCTCACACTACTCCTCACCTCATCTCAAAAATACTTCTATTTCGGATGAAAGAATATACAACTGAATGACAGCTCAGCAATGCCCAGCACAAGGGCCCATCAAAACAGGAATGAGAGCCTTAGAGTACCAAGAAATACCAGTAAATACGCAAACGAATTACTTCAAACCTGAGGTCTAGTATTCTGAATACGATCCAATTTGTCTTTGCGTAGCAGGCAGCTTCAGACTCTGGACAGGATGGCTATATATGCATAAAGCCATAAACATGCTTCCATTATAGTGTACAATTGAAACTCTTCCCTTCCCACCTGCCAAGTCCAGTCTCCGCTCTTTCCAAACTGACTAGTTAATGTAACTTAATTACAACACAGAAAGCTGCCCCTTATAATAATCAGTGTGGAGGGAACGTGAAAAAGAGAGAAAAGCTGCTTTCCCGGTCCCTTTCCCCAGCATTTTTTCCAAAGCCACATGACTACATGCCGCCACGCTTTTGTTTCTCCCCTCTCCCGAATACCCCACCCTCGTCTGTTAACAGTGCAAAGCGAACACCCAAGGCAGATACAGCTGGGCTGCCTGTGGACACATTGGCAGGGAGCACGGAGCCACGCTGGGAATCCACCCGGCTCTGTAAAAAAATCTCCGTTTTACAGAGCGCGCGCGTGTATGGGGGAGGGGGTGTTTTCTGGGCTTCCCCGCCGCCCGGCCTGACTGACACGTCCTCACTCGCGGCCCCTCCGCCCGGCCGGCCCGGCAGGATACTCTCCAGGCCCAGGCTGTCCCCGAGGCTCCCCGCCTTCGGCCCCGCGGGCTTCTCATTCTCCTTGTTCTCCTCCGGGCCTGCCCCGCCGCCGCCGCCTCCCCCGCGGCGGCCCCCGCCACCGCCGGCCACCTGCCGCTCCGCCGCCATCTTGCGCCGCCGCCGCGCAGCATCATGGGCCGGGAGAGTAGAGCTGCGCGTGGAGGCCATGGCGCGGGGAGAGCTGGGAAAGAGGAGGACCCGGCAGGCTGGGGAGCTGGGGGCGGGCTCCAAGCTGCTATTTGAGCCCTTTCCGGCCTCGTTGTGAGAGCTGGGCCCGGCCCGCGGGCGGGGGAAGGGCTGCTGTCGTCACTCGAGTTGGGGCCGGCAGCCCCTCCTCCCCACTCCCCTGCAGGATCCGCCCCTCCCGTCACGCCCCCACCCTGCCCTGGGTGGGGCTCACGCACGCTGCCCCCCACCCCCAGCCCTGCCAGGGGCCTGAGCCCCAGGCTGATCGAAGCCCTGGTGCCCATCGCCCTGGTGTCTGGGCACCAAGCCCTGGAGGGCGCAGCGGATTTGCCTTGCCCGCCCCCTGGGCCTGAGTCCTGCGGGCGGGTGGGAATCTAAGCTGGACCCTGGCTGGTAGTCTGGCTGCACCTGTAACCCGCCAGGCCAACCCCCCGGGTGTGAATGCCCTGCGCTTTGCTGGGAGGGGAGGGTGAGAACCAGAGCCCAAATCCTGGCACTAGGGTTGCCAACCCTCCAGGATAGGCCTGGAGTCTCCCAGAATGGGCATCGATCTCCCGATGACTATTGAAAGCGATCCGGGAGATTTTAATCAGATATTTTTAAGAAAATGACATTACATCATGTTGGGGAAAAAATCTCCCCGAATAGTTTCAATCAGAGTTGGCAACCCTACCTGGCACAAATGTTGCAGCTAACAGGCTGCGCCCCAACCTCAGGTGCCAACACCCCATAACTCCAGGGAGGAAGGGAGTCAATCCTCAATTTGCATCTTGGGCCCATCTCTAGCTGATGTAGGGCCATACTGTAACCTCCCTCCCTTTGCGGAGCCCCCACAGGATGGGGAGAGAGGGCTCTGGAAACTGCTGGGATTTAATCCTTATCCTAGACATTGCCACTTTTCTACTTGCCAGTCATCCAGCCTCTTCCCAGTCCTCCTACATACTTGTTTTGTGAGCTGAAATAGTTGGGGACAATCGCCCTGCTGTGTCCCTGCCTCATTGCTTCTCCATTTCCTTTCAAATCACAGCTGAAAACACATCTCTGCTCTCCTTCCCTCTGGTGCTGGATTTATAGCTGGATGCTTTCATTTAAGCCATGTCTTCCCTGCAAAAAAAGTGTGATTTTACACAAAGATTTCTATCTCAATGCAACATTCCAGTGGAGACAAGACACTAGATTTTACTTTGATGTAGGAAATGAGGTAAAGCACAGGTAGGAGATACAGGATTGTTCCTGAAAGTGCAAACTACCTATGCCTTGTCTCCATTAGAATTTTACAGTGATAAATAAATTGATGTAAAGACACACCTTTTCTGCAGCAAAGACAAAACCTTATTCACCATACACAGCATTTGCCCCACTGCTTCCTGTAATTTATGTCATATGTGGCCTTGTATTATTTAACTGTTCAAATCATTGTAAAGTTATATATTGGACTAGGTGAACTACTGAGGTCGCTTCCAGTACTACACTTCTATGATTGTTCAAAGTTGTACTTATTGTGTAGATTGCAGTATGGCTTAGTCCAGGTGTTCAAAAATCATATGACAGGCCCTCAGAAATCATGACATTGGCTTACATTTTTTCAGATATTTTACAAATAGTACAGTGGAGGTTGTTTTTATTTGCCTGTTAATTTTATGGCCTTTTGGACACATCAGTGTCACATTTTCAAGCTTTTCTCTATGAGGGTTGGAAACTTAAAACGAAAGTTGAGAGGGAAGGATAGTACAGTGGTTAGGGTACTAGTCTAGGACATGGGATTCAGATTCAGAATCCCTGCTCTGCCATGGCTTTCTGAGTAACCTTGGGCAAGTCACTTAGTCTTTCTGTGCCTCAGTTCCCCACCTGTAAAATGGGGATAATAGCACTGCACTACTTCACAGGTGTGTTGTGAGGATACAGACTGAGGTGCTCAGATATTATGGTGATGAGGGCCAGCTAAATAGAGAGTGATTCTCATGTAAGACCAAGAGATGGGGTTTTAAGAAAAACACTTCTCATGAGTCTTGCAACGAAAGGGGGAGAGAGTTGGTGCCAATTAAATTGGGTAAAACTCTTTAACTCTGTGTAATTATTCAAAAAATGTGCAATGAATGAAGCAATGTTCTCTCTTTATAAAGTGTGTATTGGCCCTAGCCTATTTTTGTGCACTGGACTGATATGCACACCTTATAAAGCATTATATACATGGCCTCATGCATTGTTAGGTCCTGATCCTGTAATTGCATGCATGTGGTTGGATCCCTGAGCCCACGCAGAGCCTCACTGACTTCACTGGGTCTGCACATCTTCGCAAGCATCCACTTGTGTGCATGTCCTTTCAGAAACACGGCTTTACAGCACATGCAACGTGCAACAGGACCCATTCCAGGAGAACCTGTGCCTCTTCCCCTAGGCATGCAAAATACAACCCGCCTTCATTGCAAATAAATTCTAAAAACATCATACCAATTACAGTGTCAAATGCTCATAACTGAAAAATCAAACCCAATTTTCACTATACTGTATTCAAAAGCCACTTCTCAGCAGGGGCTGTCTTCGATCAAATTTCATTTTTCTATATCCAGCTAGAGCGGTTTAAAAAAAATATTCACAATTCCCCCCTCCAAATGTTCTCATATGCAGAAATAGCTGCACCATTTTGGTTCCCCAAGGTCTGAAAAATATAAATAAAAATTCACCTGGCCAACCCTGGAAAATTTCAGCCTTACAGCTGAAAGTTTTAGAAAATCATAAGCAATAGAAAACAAGAGGCTTAGAAAGGAAATGCTTGGGCAACTTTTAGCATGACATTGTATGTGTTTGTACCATCCCTAGCACATTGGGGCCCCCAGGAGGTCTAGAGTCTCCAGACACTTCTGCAATATGGTTATTAATAAATACCAACTCTTGTTAATTAATTTAATAATAATAATTTAAGATAATAATAGAATTCAAACAGTTGTAATTAGTGCACCAGCTCTAATAAAACCAGCAGGTATTGTAATCCAAAGCTTGGAGGTTTCTGCCTCTGTTTATGTCCTAGCAGGATATTTGCACAGGATGGTGATGTGATAAACTAATCTAATCAGCAGTTTATATTGTAATTCTTTTACTCCTCCAGAGGGCTAAATTAGGCTCGTTTATATCTGATTTTCTTTGACTCTTGCGCCCTCTTGGGGACATGAGGGCCTAAGTGAAAAATCACAATTTGCATCTTTTCTTTCCATCTTAAGTTTTTGACTTCGGTCTTCTTTTTAATATTCAGTGTGTTTCCACCTGCTCTTAAGTTTGAGATGAGACTCTCTGTATTGGAGTACATTTCTTTACCAAACATGTTTTTAAAGTGATGTTCATTTCAAGCAGAGAGGTGGGATTTGACTCAGCTAAAACACCTTTTACAAATGCTTGCTGTTTTCATTCATATATGTCTCATTAAGGCAGCTGAAGTCTATTATGTTGCAAATGAGATATGCAGAGCACAAACATCCTCTCTAGTCTTCTGTCAAGGGAGTTCACTCGAATGATAAAGAATTGGTGGAATTTAGCTCAAGCACATTTCTACCATGCCATTTCCCTCTTGATACTTAAAGTGCTTACGTTTGCCAGGGGCTTTGAATCTGCTCTGGAGTCTGTAAATCCTAAGGATAAAACTGTCACCAGTTGGCTCATTGCACAGATTCCATTTGGAAACTGGCACCTTTTCCATCCTCTGGGGCAGCCAGGGGTTGAAAGAGGGGATTTGATGTGATTTGACAACAACTGCATTGTTGGGGGAGCTAGTGGGTCATGCATGGGATATAGGGACAGAAGGTGCAAGGAAATGGAAAACTGAGTCTACAAACCCAGCTTGGAAGTGCCTCAAAGTTGTTCTACCATCTGAGGGCTGCTAGCTGTCCTAGGCAAAATGACTTTGCTGGTTTCAGTTCAATTCCCCATGGGTAAGAATTTGCATCACCAATGGTGGGTTGTTTTTAGAGCTCCAGTGAAGGACCTAGGACTGAATAGGCTAAGGAGAATGAATTATCTTCTCGCTCCAAGAGGTGATTCTTCCAAGGGTCAGGATCTATACAACGAAAGACTTCGGTCTGCAGTACCATCAATCCAGCCCTCAATTTGCACAAACATTTGTAAAGAAGCTTTGAAAAAGATCTCAGTGTGTGTACACATAACTGCAAATGGTAAAGAGAAGAAATCCCTGCAAGTCAATTTACAATTGCAATAGCCTGAGAAGGAACAGAGGGGCCAGCAAAATCAATAAAACAAACGATCAGTGTCTAGGAACAGGCTTTACAATGGAAAAGGGGGTTCTTATTCATATTATAGTAGCGCATAGTGGTAGTAGTAATATTTACTACTAGTAGCTCAGGGCTCTGTTGTGCCAGATATTGTACAGACACATAGTGAGAAATAGTCTAAATAGAGGAGACAAAGTATTGTTCCCATTTTACAGATGGACAAGGAGGCACAGAGAGACTTAGTGATTTGTCCAAGGTCACACAGAAAGTCTGTAGTTGAGCTGGGAACTGAACTCAGATCTCCTGAGTCCCAGTCCAGGGCCTTAACCAGCCCCCTTTTCTCTTGTTTTCAATAGGATGTCGGTCTTGCATGGTCTAGTGGCAGCTGTCCATTTCTGAATCGGGGGCTCAGGCAGTTCCATGCTGCAAGGCTCTTTTTGCAAATTGATAGCTTTTCTCCCGTGCATCCGATGAAGTGAGCTGTAGCTCACGAAAGCTTATGCTCAAATAAATTGGTTAGTCTCTAAGGTGCCACAAGTCCTCCTTTTCTTTTTGCGGATACAGACTAACACGGCTGCTACTCTGAAACTTTTCTCCCAGAGTGACTTTCTTCTTCCCTGCTCTTTAGTGGAAAAGTGTTATCATCTTTGACAGCTGTTAGGGTACAATTTTGATTCTTAATAAGACTCCAGCTGACTCCGGGCTCAATGGGAATTTATTAATCAAAGATTATTAGTCAAAGATTAACACTGCACAATACAGAAAAAGGAAGGTTATACATTACCAAACTGATTCTGGAGAAGCATCTCTGCAGCTGGGTTCACTCCTAACTCTCAAAACCTCAGTTCCTTATATACCACAGGTGTATACAAAGAGAGGAAATTCCTCTCCCACCACCCAATTACAAGTGGAAATTCCTTGATGGTACCTTAATTTACATGGCTGATAAACTAAAGATATTTCCAACCAAGTCATTATTACAGAAAATATATGTGACAACAAGAAATTCCTGATGAGTTAAAAACATTTCTTAATAGTTTATCATCTCATCAATTACAGAACACATCTGCAATCGCCAGTATCCCTCATCAATAACAAAGGCTCCTTTGTGGACATCTGGAAATATTCTCCAGGGACCACTGGGATAAGAGTAAAAGATTAGACCAGGAACAAAGTAGGATTTCCTACAATGTGTTTGTTCTCTGAATGCAGACGCAGGGCCTAGTGGTTAACACATAGGACTGGAGCCAGCAGATCCACACTACAACTGATTTGCCTCCGACTTTGTGCAAGTCACTTCATTGCTCTGTGCCTCAGTTTACCCATGTGCACAGAACCTCACAGGGTTGCTGTGAGGCTTACTTCGTTAATGCTCATAAAGCCCTTTGATGTCATTAGGTGCAAAGTGGAAAGTATCAGTGATTATATTTCTTTGTATTATTACTGATCACTAATCCCAAGCCAAGCGAACATCAGCGAAGTGAAACGTACTCAAAGAATTGATGGTGTTCTACGACGATAAGAAAATACTTTGGAAAGGTACCGAGGGGAAAAAATGCAATTTTGTAGCTGGTTGAGAGGAGAGGTGTAAAGGATTTGTTCCCACTGCGGATGGGTTTGCTGGATTTCCTCTTTATTGCTCAAAAGATGACAAAGCCAACAACTCTTCTGCAACCTGAAAGCCAGAATAGATCGTTTTGATGCAGGGACCATCTTCTGTGTGTGGAGTGACCAGCAAAATGCAGCCCTCATGAGGCCTGGAGATGCTACCACAATAAAAGAAATAACAGTAGAAAAACTGGCCAGATATTATTCGCCTAATATTTATCGGATATTGCATCCAGCTCCTGCAGTCTTTCCTTCACTCTTGCAAAACTCCCACTGGCTTCAAGTTGGAAGGACAGGGGACTCTAGGATTTGCCTCTGCTGCGGTCTCAGAAGACAGGAGATAGCTGGATCATAGAAACAAATCAATAGTCCAGCATCTAGCCGCTCTGTTGGATCCAGCCCGCAGAGGCTGTTCCACACCAGCTCTGCGCAGAGCTCTGACACGTGTCAGAGCAGCCCTTTGCAGAAGCAGAACGCCAGCCTGCCTGGGACAGCTACTGCCTGCTGGGGTAACAGGAGGCATTGTTGGACTAGGAACATTTCCCTTTACCCCCAGGAGGAGAACTAAAGCAGCCCTTTGCCCCTCACCTGGGCACCCTCTGGACCCCCCTGAGGTGTAGGCACGAAGGAACAGACCAGGGTTCTGGGGGCGGCCAGGAGGCCAGCCTTAGGTTTCCACAGACAGCATTAATTTTATTTCAGGGATTTGTCACTGAGGAAACCAGAGCCTGGCTCGGATCTATGCAGTTTTTCCCCCGGGTGCCGAGCCACACAGAGCGCTGGGCTGCAAGGAGGGAGGGGACAGATAAATAAATAAATAAAAACTGCCGAGAAGTTTACTCCCCCGCCCCCCGATCGCTTTCAAGAGACCGCCGCGGTGCTCTCCGGCGAGAGAGGCAGCAGGCGGCGCGCGGAACCCGCTCCCGCGCCGGGCGAGAAGCCGAGCCGCGGGCGAGCGAGGGCGCCAAGGGCTCCGGGGCCGCTCGGGCGGCGGGCAGCACCGCGAACTAAGCCAGGCTCCGCGGCGCGGATGAGGGCAGGGGCTGGAGCGGAGAGCGCCCGGGGGATGCCAGCGAGCAAGGCGCCCCACGCCACCCCCGGCCTGGGTCTGCCTCGCTGAGCAGCTGTGTCTGGGGAGGAGCCGGGGCCACCGCGGCGATGAACAGCTCGCTGGCCCAGCTCATCGCGTCCGGCGGCGAGGCCGGCTGGCAGCCCGAGTCCGTGCTCGTCCCGCTGGCGTACTCGCTCATCTTCCTGCTGGGCACGGTGGGCAACTCGCTGGTGCTGGCCGTGCTGCTGCGGAACGGGCCGGTGAATAACACCACCAACCTCTTCATCCTCAACCTGGGCGTGGCCGACCTGTGCTTCATCGTGTGCTGCGTGCCCTTCCAAGCCACCATCTACACCCTGGAGGGCTGGGTCTTCGGGCCCTTCCTGTGCAAAGCCGTGCACTTCTTCATCTACCTGACCATGTACGCCAGCAGCTTCACCCTGGCCACCGTCTCCCTGGACAGGTAGGAAAACGGAGAGGCCAGGGCAGCAGGGGGGCTGCCCTCCTTCCAGCCCCCGCCCCCCCCCCACCTTGGCAAATAACTCTCAGCAACTTTCCTTGGTTACTTTCCAACCTGGCCAGCCAGCCAGAACCTCTCCCGCTCTGCCCAGAAGTTACCAGAGAGAGCTGGAGGGCATAGGGAATCGGGGGCAGGAGGGGACTAGCAGCTGCACTGGAAGGGCTAGCAGAGGGGTGCAGTGTGGGAGCAGGAGGTGAGCTCCCCAGTGGGACAGAAGGCTCTCAGGGCTTCTTGCAGGGCGGGCGGGGGTGTTCCTGGAAGTTGCAGTGCCCCAGCAAGCTCGGGTCTTCGCATGGTGGTGGAAACAGGCAGCTTAGAGGAAATGGGACTGTGCTCTGCAGGGGAGAGGGGGGGATTAGGCACCCGTAGACGGCTGAGCTGGGGATGCTACATTACCTGGGACCAGTTCCTGGCCCCAGCCCAGCTCAGAGTAGATGAATTCGCTAGGGGGACGGAGCGGAGGACCCCAAAGCATTCCCGTGGCTGAAGGAGAGAGACAGATGAAACCAGCAGCACTGTGCTTTTGGGAGCTCAGCCTGGCTGGCAGGGTTCAGAGTCATCACCCAAATTGTGGTCCACATGCAGGGCCAGAGTCTCTTCTCACGCGCCTGGGAGGAAAGCCGGAGTGGGTCCATTGACAGGAGAGGTGCTACATCAGTGTGAGTGAGGGGAGAAGCACGACTGCTTTCCCTTGACTCAGCTCCCCAGAGGGGCCAGGAGGTTTTTCAGTGAAAGAGAAAGAGGGACATCAATGGAAAACGGTGTGGTTTAAGCAGAGTTCAGGTAGGGCCCAGTCTACACTTAAAGATTAGATCGACCAACCACTGTAGTGTAGACACTTGCTACAGCGACAGAAGGAGTTTTTCTCTGGCTGTAGTTAATCCACCCCCTGAGAGTCAGTAGCTAGTCAATGGAAGAATTCTAGCACTATCTACACTGGGCTTAGGTCAGTTTAATAATGTCTCTCAGAGGTGTGTGTTTTTCACACCCCTTAGAGACGTAGCAAGGATGACCTACATTTTAGGTGCCAACTGGGCCTATGTTGCGGGTTTGCACCAATGTGACTATATAGGCTTTGTCTCCACGGCCAGAGAGTTGGGTTTTTACCTCAGGATAACGAAGGCGCATTAGCCAGCCTGCTGCAAAATCCTAATGAAGACAAGGCACCTGTAGATTTTCCTGCAAGGGAAAGTAGGTGAGGTCAGCCATGAGCAGGGGGTGAGCTACAGGTGCCTTATTTCCACTAAGATTTTACAGCAGGATAGTGAACACTGCCCCTCACCACCTTTTTTGCACAGACATAGCCTTTAACTCGACCCGCTCACCCACGTGAAAACGACAACTGCCTCACCTTCTCTCGGATTTTAACTCAACGTAAAAACACACCTTTGGTTTCTGTTGTGAAGACATACCTGTGACATCAGGTCACACCTGTATGATTTTCTCTGAGGGCCACAGAGAGATACAGCGATGGGTAAATGGATGAAGCATGCAGGTCAACCACATGAAAACCAAAGGGCAATATTAGCATGAAACGGGTCTCTCTCCCCTACAGAAGCTACAGTGGAGACATCCCCATCCCCAAGGAAAGCCGGGCATGAAAAGAGGAAGCTTGCTCTTGTAAATAAGGGAGCGTGTTAATTAAACTGAAGAATTTAAATGGAGGTTTCGGAAGTGTACACTTCCTGAGTCTCCTGGGGGCATTGCCAGAGTTGGTTTTTAAGAGCAGACAACAAGAGAATGCTGGTGTAAAGCTAACAGCAGAGAAACTCCTGAGGGTCAGAGTGTGAATCCCTTATGCCTACCGATGAGCATTTACTTATCTGACAACAAGGTTACTTGTACATGTAACTGCTCACTATTGTAAGGAATGGGTTCACAATCTGGCCCTAGATGATCAGAAAGTTTTCAGTGTCTAGAATTGCTAAAAGACAACAAAGTTCCTGGGAAACGTGTGGGAACAACAAGGAGGGTGGGGAAAGGATTTCAAAAGAAACCGGCAGCTAGATTCTGATTTCATGTACACGGACGTACATGTGGAGAAAGCTATTTAGTTCACTGGAGCCAGTCTAGATTTATACTGATGTAAGTGAGATCAAAATCTGTCCCTGTTTGTTTTAACTCAAGGCTTTGGGAGATAAGGTGAGCAGGTTATCAAAACCAGAGAGAAAAACAAGCTATGACTGTCCGTGATCTTGGCATAGAGGCTCAGAAATAGATGTCGTAATGTAAGCAGCAGCTCTTAGCTCATTTGAGGAATTACAGAAATCACACCTGCTTTGTAAATAGCATTTGATAAATGGCAAAGTAGGTAAATTTTTAAAAAAAAGTTACGAAAGCTAAACATTTCCACTCACCAACACCTTTTATTTGCATTACTCGAAAGAACATTTCTCTCTAACATACATTATTGAATACTATTATTATTAATTATTATTATTATTAAAACGCCAGATGATGATTCCAGGCTGGCCTGGGGGCACCTGACAATACTGTAGATTAGAACGAATGCTGGTTTTCAATTAAAACTGTCATGTACAACAGCGAGGTTTGGAATTGGAATTCTCCCTAACGAAGGCAGCCTGCAGCGTTTGACATTTGTAATTGTGATTTGCTCCTGCTGATCTCTACCACCAATTCAGCATTCAAGAGGTCGAGAAGTAATTAATTTGCAGCGAGAAAGATAATCGTGGCTCTTGAAACTTTTCTATTAGAATATTTTCTATTTAAAGTCAAAAGTACTCGGCGTTCAGGACTTCAAACCTGCAAGATCTGTGGATCTTAGAGCCAACTAGAAAGATGCCAAAAGCCCTTTTTGCAAACCCTTGGCAGGCCATTATAGAACAGAAGCCAGACAGAAAGTTGTCTTTTCTTTGCCTTTCACAAAATTGTATTTTATTTTTTATGTCTTATTTGTTTTGCAATGAATAATTGCTTTATGCAGCAGCCGCTTGTCACCAAAGGAGCCGTAGAAGGGCAGGTATAATTCAGCTTGGCAGAATTCAGTTTTTATTTTTCTATAATTTTGACAGATAAGATCGCTGTTTATTTTTAAGCATTTTTTCTATTTTTAATCGATGTAAATTTTCACAGCTGTGGAAAATCAGAGGGCAGGAAGACAATTATTTAGTGACAGACTTTGAGATTCAAAATATAAAAGCTTTGTAACCCAATTGTCAACATCACATGTGGACATATAGAAAGTAACTAGCTTTGCGTCAAACTCTAATATGTTCTCAAGTAGCATTTTTCTTACTTTGCCTGTCTGTATATTTCGAGTATTATCAATGGAAGTATTTTTTCATCAGTTTGTATATTTACAGTGGTGAAATCAATGTTTGATGACATTTACTGATAAAAAGCTAATCCTTCCAAGTCTACGTATATTTAAAGCAGGTGAAGGGCCTGATTCTCCTCTCCCACCAATGTAAAATCAGGAGTAACTCTATGGACGCCGGTGGAGTTACACCAGTGTAAAGCTTCTGAGAACTATGGGAAAAGAGAACTGAGGCCACAGGAGTTTGATGTATAATCGGGAGATTACTAAACTATCATTTACATCTTTCCTCTGTGTGATCATCGTATTCCCGCTGTTCCTGACGATAGTTTTCAGAGGGAAAAGCAGTGGGAGCTGTGAATGAGATTAAAGGAAACTCACACCCTGTGCCTCTTGTTTACTATCTCTCACTAATCTCATCTTTCAATGACATTTCCAACGTGCCTATCTTCACAGTATTTCGGTGCCAGTCTTCTGATACAATAACCAAGTCAGTCCAAGACTAAGGATTCCAGAAATGAGGCTGGCATAAAATACCCTCAGAGTAGTACAAAATGGATCAACTCATTTCTTTCCATTTTCTGAGGTACCTCTCCCTTGTCAAATCCTGCCCCTCGATATATTTCCCTTCCAGTCTTGCATTTGACGCAAGCTACTAGTATGTTAGTAATGTACGAAACAAGGGACTCAATCAGTGACATCTCATTTGGGAGTGGAAGGTGCCCAGAACCTCACAGGGGGCACTCAGCTCTTTGCAGGATCAGACCCAAAATGTAAGAGGTGAAATGGTAGGAAATGGCAACGATTCTCTAGTAAAATTTTGCAAGCCAAAAAATTTATGAATTTCTTGCCATCCGCTGTGCTCTCTTCTCGCCACAAGAGCATCAATATTATGTTGCAGTGACTCACTCTGGGGAACTAACCTTTTGGATGACACATGAAGGTCTCAGCTACACCTAAAATGTAGGTTGGCCTAGCTTTGTCGCTCAGGGATGTGAAAAATTAACCTCCCCCCGCCCCAAGAGACATAGGTTTGCCGACCTAAGCCCTGGTATAGACACCGCTAGGTCAATGGAAGAATTCTTCTGTTGACTCAGTTGCCACCTCTCAAGCAGGTGGCTTTACTACAGTGATGGAAAACCCCTTCCTGTCTGTCGCTGTAGCAAGCCTCTGCATTCCAGTGGCTCCTCTGTTGCTGTAGTGCTTGTAGTAGAGACATACACTTCAGACACTTGGCATTTAAATGGTCATCATTGCAACAGCGGGAGGGGCTGAATTCTGTAACCACAAAGAAGAGGCTAGAGGGTAGTTTCCACTTTTCTGGGTGTGCAGGCTTCCCTTAGTTGGTTTCAGTGGACATCAGGTTAAACAGGGGAGGCTTGAAAAACAGAGCTCTGAAAACTTCAATTTCATGACTCTCCTCACCTCCCCCTTCTCCAAAAAGGAAAGGTTAGATCCTGAAGAATGCAACTCTGGTTGCCAGTGAGAATCCAAAGGCTGCAGAATTGGGGGATTTTCTATAGCTGTAGGGTTTGGGCTTCACCCTGCAATCGGAAAACAACCCTTACTCCAGCAAACGGTCCCACAGGCTTCAGGGAAAAGGGCTGTGGGGTTGGGACTTTGATGGATCAGTTCCTCTCGAAATAGAAGCCCTCTAGAATCTTTCTCATGTTTTATCTGGAGGCTGTTTACCAGGTAATAACCATCAAGAGGAATTCACTAGTGGGCATAGGCCGATGCTAAAAACATGTTTTAAAAGCTTGCTGCGAATTAGATGTGCATTTTAAAATTTATGCAGCTCAGGATTAGGGTAAAGCTATATGCAGAAGTCTCTAACCAGTTAGATCTCAGTCCTGCAATGCACTCGGTACCCTGACCTCCCATTGGCCACCTAGTGCTGGCTGAACATCAATAGCTATTTGCACATCCTCCCCAGAACATTATACACAATAATCCTAGCTGATATCTTTGTGCCTGTGGTAAGACTGAATATACTTTGGGAGGTGTTTGATGGGTTTTGCAATGCAAGTCTATTAATTTATGCTAATTTATGGTTACAATTAATAACAATGAAAACCCCCCTTTAAAATGGTATATCAACCACATGTAATGACCGCCCAATAACCCCCCTCTTCCCCCAGAGAACAAAGCTGAAAGTCAGAGCCATTATTGCTTGAGCTGAAGGATTCTGCATGAGAGCTAGGAGCTGCAGCAAACTCACATCCTCTGTGGTTTGGGCCCAGGTGGAGATGGGGTGTTGGGGAAGGGGGAGATGTGTAATCTACAGGACAGCTGATTACACGTCATCATCTTGGCACTTCACAAGCTTGTTTTGAAATGGAGCTTCAGTATGGGAGGTAGCCAAGAGTCGGCAGCATGCCCTGTTTCATGAGAAAAGGATAGGAAAGCTGCATCTTTATTAGATGAAGTTCCTGCTCCTATTAAAGTCACTGGCAAAAACTCTCAGTGGCGTCAGTGGAAATGAAGTTTATAGTGCTGAAGGAAAAACCTTAACCCTGATTCCTAACTGTGTCACTCCAGTTTTAAGCCAGTGTAACTCCTCTGAAGTCAGTTACACCAGCATAGATTGCAGTAATGAAATGGGGAATCAGGCCCTTGTTCCCTCTCCCTGATGGAGAAAGAGAAATTCTTCTCCTTAAAAAAGTGATGGGTCATGC
Organism: Chelonia mydas; assembly: GCF_015237465.2. Classification (NCBI taxonomy): domain Eukaryota; kingdom Metazoa; phylum Chordata; order Testudines; family Cheloniidae; genus Chelonia; species Chelonia mydas. The sequence goes on from NC_051254.2 coordinate 15,896,487, forward strand.
TCTTTCCCTGAGGACAGATCTGTTGGTAACCAGGAATTTTGCACCCTCAGTGCCAGGTGCAGACATCAGAGAGCTGACTGTGGCAAATAAAATGATTCTCCAGCCCATACACCGGTGCACCATCAACCATTGTTTCAGAGCCAATTCCCTGGGGAGGCTCTCTGACGGATGTGGAGCTGATGAGATATAAATATTTTACATCTCTTAAAGAGCCACATGGTCAAAAGACCAGAGCAACATGTGCCTACAAACAACAGCAGTTGCATGTGCATAAAACAGGTCACTGCATTCACAAGTACAAATGTGCATTTTTGCAGCTGCATTTTCAAGGGAGCACCAGTCGCTGAAAGCACAGCCCTTTGAGTCTGCTGCTTTTACTATGTCATTGTCATATACAGAGATGGGCCAAACCAGAAGTTCAAATTTAAGTCCCTTTGGATTTTGTGGATGGTGGCATTTCAGAAACTGAAATTTCTTCAACCCTATGGCTTTGGTTCCAGTTGGATCCCAAATGGAGGAACCCTATTTTCTAATTCTGTTCTTGATGTAACCAAGATCTCATTAGAATAAGCTTAGGTATCCATCCAAGGTGACCGAGCTGGTAAGTGGGTGAGCTTGCAAGATTCTGACATTTTGGAAACTGCAGCTTCCAAGACGTAGGTGCCATTTAATCCAAACCAGATTCGTAGCCCTAATTCAGCCTTAAACTCAGATCACACCCTAAAAATGATTTGGATCTGAGCTCAGCCGCCGTGGCCCATATATTGTTATTATATAAAATGTAAAAGACATGGTGAAAATCAGTGACAAAGAGAAGTTTGAGTTACCATCTCCTCTCTACCAGCCTGGTCAGGCACATTGTCTACATGGAGATTTGACACCAGGCCAGGGTATGACGCTACAGCATCCTAGCTAGCTAGCCTTGCACTAATTGTCTGTTTCGACCCAGCTACCATGCACTAAAAGTTTGAGACAGCAATACATCAAAGCACACCATGGAACTTTTAGTGCGTGGTAGCAGGGTCCGCCTGGCCAGTTAGCACGTGGCAGGCTAGTGCGCTGTAGACACCCTGGAGTGTCTTGCACAAAGGTTCTGTGGAGACAAGCCCTTGGAAATGGGACAATTAGTTAAACAAGAAATTACATTAGAAGTGCAAAGTTTTTCATTTTAACTCTTTTTCTCCTTCTGTTCTCCCCATGTAGCTGGCCTGATGGTGTTTTCTCCGTTTTAAATAGAACTGTAGTTTTGTTCTGTTCTCTCCCTTGCAGGTACTTGGCCATTAGATACCCTTTGCATTCTAGAGAACTCAGAACCCCTCGGAATGCGCTCACAGCCATTTGCCTCATCTGGGGTCTTTCCATTATTTTCTCCGGCCCGTATCTCAGTTACTACCAGGAGTTCCAGATGGCCAACCTGACCGTCTGCCATCCCATCTGGAAGATCTCCCAACGCAAGATCATGGACATCTGCACCTTCATCTTCAGCTATGTCATCCCAGTGCTGATCCTTAGCCTCACCTACATGAGGACTATCCGTTACCTCTGGACATCCGTGGACCCCATTGAAGATATGTCCGAATCCAAGAAGGCCAAGCGCAAGGTCACCAGGATGATCATCATTGTAGCGGTCCTCTTCTGTCTCTGCTGGTTGCCCCATCACCTGATCATCCTGTGCGTCTGGTTCGGCTATTTTCCTTTCAACCACGCCACCTACGTGCTCAGGATCCTCTCGCACCTGATCTCGTACTCCAACTCCTGCGTCAACCCCATCGTTTATGCCCTGGTCTCCAAGCATTTCCGCAAGGGCTTCAAGAAGATCTTCAACTGCCTCTTGCACAAGAAGGTGGCCAATAAGGTACATGTGGTACAGGTAACCAACACTGTCAGCACCCTGGAGGCGGATCTGACTGAAGTGACACATATCAACGAGCCCCCACCTGCCAGGTCCTTCACCAGCTGCCAGATCCCAGGCCAGCCATGGGGGGAGACGGAGCAGCTAGGGCGCCAGCAGAAAGTAGCCAACTCCTTCATCACCTTCAATGTCACCTAGTGGAACTTCTTTCCTAGTGGCTTAAAAAAAAAAAAAATCTTCTGACTCTAGGGCAGTGTCACGTGGACCCAGGTAGGACTGAACTTTGGCTTTAATGTACTGCTCACAGGAATCTCAGCGTTTAAAATGCTGATGCTTTCTAGTCTCTCAGCCACGTGAATGATTAAGACGGCTATGTGGAATGTGGTTTCATTGCCCTCCTCTTGGCATCATCACGTAGCTCCAGCGATCAAAACCTACTTTCCCCAAACCAATTCCTAAACGTACTAGTATGTGGCCCTCCACTTTGTGATAATGGTCAGTCAGTGTGTGTGTGTGGGGGGGGGGGGCGGAGGGGGTTAGATTGGAAGCAAATTATTTTATTTCCTTTGAGAAAGAATTTTGCACCTTTGAAAGTCTTACAGAGCCACTTGGCTGCAGGAGAAAGACTTGTGGGAGACCTTTAGAGCTCCCCTCACTAGCCTTGGCCCTAGAACATTCTCTCCAGATTGCTCTGCACTTCTAAAGAAAAGATCCTGCTTCGGTGCAGGTGGCCGACTGGGGAAGCTCATTGCTGCGCTGGTAAAAGTCATTCCATTATAACAGCCAAAAAAGGGGAGTGGCTTGTTCAGTGACCCTTCTGCTGTCACACAGGAGTCTCCAAAAGGGATGAGTTGGGGGGACAGGTTTCAGAGGGTTTGTATATAAAAGTGCAGGAAGGAAGCTCAGTTCTCACAGGTTCTCTGTGATCTCACCTTTTTGCATTTATAACAGAAGTCTGTTGCAATGGAAATGACGGTGATGTCACAAATGCAGCATTATGAGCTGGGTTCTTCGGTGCCATGCCCCTGGTGTGGTCACTTGCACCAGTGCATGCAAAGTGCATGTAAACAGCAGCCAGCCTGATCGGTGTAAATAGCAACGCAAGGTATGGGTGGAGAAGTTGTCACAGTGGGATTGACAGGGAGGAGAACATGTGTGGAAGGACAAGTGGGTTGAAACACAAAGTGCTCTTGTCTCCTCCGACAAGCAGAAAGGGGCCAGTTCAGTTGGAACCTGGGCAGGGGGCACAGAAGGGAAGATTTCAAATAGGGTTGCACTAGCATAACAAACAAGAATTTGACCAACTCCCTTTGGCATCATGTTGGGTCTGCAGGTTCTTCAGACCCAACCGAATGACTGTACTCACATTTGGAACTCTAAAGGCCAGATTCTTTGGAGTGACTCCACTGAAACCAGTGAAGTTCCTTGGCTGAAAAGAAGAGCAGAATCCGGCTTGTTATGCTCCCACTCCCTGAATGTTTAAATGCCTGTCACTTGCTTTGCACACCTGCCCTGACTGCTGCACACACTCATGTTACACCACATTGGTTGTTACACCGCCATTTTCTGAGCAACTTCCACCGTTAATCTCACTGCAAATTCCATGGAAGTCACGCCCCCTGACTCCAGGCTGCATTTAGTTGAATTAGGCTCGGTGTCTGGGAAGATCCTTTGAACCCCATGTGACACCTGTGTAAGTGTCTAGTTGCTACTGCTGAGTACTTGAGCAGGGTCACTGGAACCATTTTTATAGCGGGGGCCCTGAGGGTCATTGAACCAAACAGCAAACCCCTTTATATGACGGCAGCCAGGCACTGGGTTGCTATTAGTGCTTCAAGCCAGGGGAAACCGCTTCACCCTACTTCCCTTCCAGCACCCCTGGACATGATTCAGGCTCCAAACTGAGATGTTTCTTTCCCTCACCTTCAAGGTCTTTCACGGTTCTATCCCTCCCCCTTAGTTCACTCATCCCCCTTCCTGGGGGGATGACAGCCTCAGCCAGGCACTTGTCAGCTTCTCACACAAACATCATCTCACTGCCCCTCCTCTGGAATTCCTGCCTTAAACTGACCTGAAAGCCCGCCGCCTTAACCCTCCCCTTCAAATCCCTCCTCCACCAGAATCAACCAGCCAGTCTAGGCTGAGGCATAGCTAAGAAAAGTTGGCATTTTATCTACCATAATACAAACAAACAGTTACCAATGTATATTACAATTCTCTGTATTTGATTGTATTGCATACATCACTGTGTTATTAGCTTGTAAGATCACTGGGGTCAGAGAACATGTCTTCATATATGTGTGTACCGAGTCAAGCACAATAGGGCCCTGATCCTGACCAGAGTTTCAGGTGCCATTACAACACAAATGTTAAATAGTATTAAGAAGAAGGTGAATGTTTCAAGTGTATCCCTGTGGCTTGGGCCACTTTGGACACGTGGCTAGCCCAGTCACATGGTTCCCATCCTTATCCCTGACTGCCTAAGTTCTATCCATGTGTCCCCTTTTTCCACAGAACGACAAAGCCAGCCACCATTTTGAAGATCATTGCCATATATATCAGAGGTGGGTCTGAAACAATCCTCTAGGTACAAATACCCCTAATAAAATTGGCATGTCTGGACCGGGAATGAAATCTTGGGGTGTGAGTTTAGTCTTCCTGGCAGGTGACAGTGTGAACACCTGCAAAGGAAGGTGGACCAGGGAAACTGATTTTTAGCGGCATGGGTTATCCAGGTGCTGCTACTGAGAGGACAGTCTGCCACTGATGAGATTAGCTGTGCTAACCAGATGCAGGATCATGGGGACTTTTATGTCATATAAGTGGAGCTGTGATTCTCACCTAATGTATATATCTGTACTTACCACCCTGGTCTGTTTCATATGCTGTGTATACATTAGCACCTTTAATTGCAATGTGTTTCAAAGTGCTTTGCAGAATGTCCAGAGAGATCACTTTCTATGTGCCATTGAAATGGTGGAATACAGCAGCAGCCCTACACGAGACATCTTAGGAGGCAAATGAAGAATTACATATCCAGTTGAACTTAATGGGCATATAAATCACCTATCTTGACCAAAGCACCTGGGTTGATGCCAAAAAGACCCATGGGATTTTAATTGCCACAGACAATCAGCACATGAGCTTGACATCTCATCCAAGAGAAGGCACCTTCAGTAGCTCGCCAGCCTGGGGCATCGGCTCAGTACCGGCTCACCTAGAAGAGCACCACCCACTGCATCACCGTTCTTCTGCAGCATCTGAGTGCCCCTTGGAGAGCTTCAATGTAAATACTGACTCCGCCATGTAGTGTAGCCAGCACTGTATTCCATGAATGCTTAGTCCTGACACCGTGTTGTGACACTAGGCCAGTGATACTCAGACCTCAGCGGTTCAGGAGCCAAATGATCAGCATGACCCAAAAGAGCCACAGTCGTGTGAATTCATTGTTCCATTTACTATAGTACTATCTAGTCATGTTTAAACGGTATGACAGGGGAAATCTATATTATTCTCACAGCAAAATGACTGACCAAGCATTATTATTTTATCAACTACAATTAGTTAATAGCAGAGTAAAAGCCTCCTGACTGGTTAATAACTTGGATTGGTTAACAATGAAATCACACAGTGTTTTAATACCATGCGCTGCAAAGAGCCTCAGGAGACACATTAAAGAGCCGCTTTTGGCTCGTGAGCCGCAGTCTGGGTATCATTGCATTAGGCAGCATGGGCTGCAGTAACCAGCATGGGAGCTGGAGAGCCAGAGCAAACCCCAGGGTCTGCCTGGGTCCAGCTGCCTCAATAAAGAACCACCTTTATATTCATCACAGCCGAGTCCTGTCTCCTTTCACCCGGAGAGATTCTACAGGTGAGACGCTGCTTAGCGTCCGACAATCCGACAGAGGTGGTACAGCAGCTGTTGGGGGGGTGGGGAGTTGTTTTTCTTTTGTTCATTGAGGGACCCTGAGTAGAACCTAGTTCTGTTGATGATGAGGCCATGCCCTCTGGAGGATTGGGGTTTTTCTCTTCATCTGCCCCCCAGACAGGCATGTGCTAGGACTCCAGACCACACTTTATGTCTAAGAGATGTCATGATGAGTGCAGTAGGACATACTGCAGGAGAAGCCAGCCAGATGTACACTGCAATATTTGGTGTGTCCCCCCGCACACCTTTGAACACAGTTGACCAATTTTAGCCCTGTTGCAAGTGGGAGTTGCATATACTCACATCAGGCTGAGTCCGACTCAGGCTCCGTGCTCTTGGAATGAAGGGCTCTGTGAATGGCTTTATAATTACAGCTGCGCCCAGTCTGTGGAGAGTGGTTGAGTGCTCTGTTTGGAAACTATTATTATGTCCACTCTGGGATTTGACATTAGCAGCACTTAAAAACACAAACCCACATGCTTCACCGCTGAGAGGTACGAGACCACGAAAGACATACAGAATCCTCCTGAAGAACCTATTCTGCATTACAACTGGGAGGGAAATGGTTTGCCCTTCCCACAAGAATTTGAGATTTTGACTTTTTTTCCTGTCCCGAAACAGGACAAAAAGACAAAAATCTTGAAAATTTTCAAGAACCAATAATCTGAAGGAAAAAAAAAAGTGGCTCGGATCAACTGAAATGCTTCCTTTAGATAATTTCAAACCATTTTGATTTTGCCCTTAAATTTGGGAATAAAGCATCATTTCAGATTTTAAAACTCCAAACTTTTTGTTTTGAAAATGTTGAAACAGGATGTTTTGACAATGTCTGAACTTTTTGTCCACATTTTTTTTTCTTCGAATCAGGAGATTTGGGGAAGCCGACCCTTCCTTGCGAACAGTTTTGGTTTTGATGAATTAACATTTTCCCATGGAAAAAAAAAAAGTTTTGTCGGAAAGTTTCCAGCCTGCTCTACTCTTCATCCATTCCCATCCCTAAGAGCCAAAACACTTTGCTCCTTTGTTACTGCATCCAATAACAGTCACATTTCAGCCCAGATCTCAAGCCCTTTGAGTCTGCAGGACCCTTATCTGATACATGGATTATACCAAAGCTTCTGGGACTGGATTTCTTTTTAAATGCGTTTGGCACAGTTGTGGATGCTAGATGCATAAGTCATTAATAATTATAACCATATTAAGTGCCGGATCTGCTCACTTGGCCCTGGTCTGTTACATAAATCAGTTCACGTTCAAAGGAACCAGAAGTAGCAGTAAATGGGCTTTGCAGATTTTTCAGGGGCTCCATCCTTGCGGCCACATCCTGAAATCTTCACTAAGGCAACCCTCAATCAACCATCAGTGGGAGATTGAAGGCCCTATCTTACATTAATGGAAGCCCTTCCATTGACTTCAATGGGCTTTGGATCAGGCCTTCATTAAGGAATTCAGGCTCTGGCTCCAGAGATGGCCCCAAGGTGCAAAGTTCAAACCCTGCCTTGGATCTGAAATTTCCCAGAGTTCAGGGTGGTTAGCTGCAGGTTTTGGGCTGAAGCCCATCTCTGATCTAAACACCTTGGGAATACGTACTCTATTTACAACAAGCTCCTTCTCCAGTCCCTGTTGCTTTGATCCCTCCCCTGAGAAGCACTTAACTGTCAAACATTTTATCTTTCCCATTAAAACTTATTATAACCAGATCCAGCTAGCCCTATGCCGAGGACCATAAATTGCCCAATGCTTCTTTATTAATAATTATATTTAGTCTAGCCATGCACCCAGCATAAGTCACAGACATTGATTGCATAAACAGCTCCATTATTTATCTCTGTATTTATCTTCCTGGTTGAAACCTTTCATGGCAAAGAAAAACGTGTAATAAGCCATAGAAACATGGCTAATAACAGCCTTCTCCTACTCCTCTGCTCTTGGGCTTGAGAGAGTCTCTTCTGGCTGATGGATGACCTCTCCTTGCACTGCCTAGATTCACCTTTCAGAAGCAGGATTTGTTCTGTCTCAAGAGACCAGCTGCTGGCTTATTTTAGTCACCCATGGAAAAGTTCAAAGGCAGAACAGATGAAGAGAATGAGGGGGGCTGGAGACTCAAGTGATTTATTTGTGGGGGTAAATCTGGCTTCACCCCAAACTGTTCCCTGACTCTGAAAGTTTAACCAGCACTTGATAGATCCTTCTGTGCTTTGCCTTATCAGGGACCATATAGGTAACTAGACTGATGGACAAATCTGTCACAATACAAGGCAATATTTAATTTCATTGCAGCCTCCAGATCTCTGTGTGGTTCACTGATATCCCCTCACTTCTCTCCTCTACTAGTAAAATTCACATCACATCACTTTTACATTGTCCTTTGGTTAGAAGTCTGTTGCAGAGCTGGTTTGCTCCATTGTGTTACAGCAAGAGCTGATTTCTCTCTTCCTGAACAACTTGAGGTCACTATGGCTAGTCCCGCCCACTGTGTATACCTCAGTAATATTTGTACATCTCCTCCCAGACGGTGCCACACATTAGGAGCTCAGCAACTTTTGACATGTCAACTGACTTGAGGAAATTCTTCATAATGAGTGGTGTCCCGATGAGAACTCCTCCAGATCTCAGCATTGGGAAGGAGGAATGCAGATGAGGGCCTGGGATAGCCATCAGCCATCAGAGCTTCTTTAATAACACTTACATTGGACACATATGTGATAGCTGCCATCTTGGCCAATGGACCCGGGATTGCATTGGGGACTGCCAGAGCTAAAAGCATGAGCTGCTATGGCTTGAGTCAAGGCTTTCTAGCCTCTGTGGATTGGGCACATGGGGGACTTGTAACAGACTTACTAGTGGGTTACCTGTACAAACCACATAGTCCAATAGGTAAAGGAATGGACTAGAAGTCAAGAGACTTGGATTCTCTGCCTACAAGGCCATTAACTCATTGTTGAGCCAGTCACTGCCCCTGTCTGTGTCTCAGTTTCCCTGTCTATAAAATGGGAGTGATTTATACTGATCCTTCTCTACAAAGTGCTCTGAGATCTCTGGGAAGAAAAGTGCTTCACAAGAGCTAAGTATTAATATTAGTACCTTTGACGTCACTCTTAGGAGACGTGGCAGTAAAATGAAAAAGGAGAATAAAATGAAGCCCATGATTTCTAAACTGTCCACGAACATCTTTGCAGGTGATCAGAAAGAACGGCATGGGTTAAACACCAGAAGGGCTATACTGAGTCTTGTTCGCATTTAAAAAAAAACCAAACAAACCATGATTAAGGCTGTAAATTCAAGATCTCAAAAGCAAGGAAATGCCAGAATGTAGGGTGACTGTGAATCTTAATTGGGCTTCCTTAGGTATGTGCATTATGATAGGCTTTAGTTACACGACCACATACTATTCTATTCCTTCCACACAAGCGCTGCCTCGTTCAGTGCCCAGGAGAGACGGCATTCATTTAACAAGCAGCTATTCAGTATTCCTTTTTAACCTCTGTGGAAAAAATAGCATGTGATCATATAACTAAAGACTGCAGTATACTGCATACCCCTTCACTCCCTCTGCCTTCAAGACAGGCTATTACTCCTTCCCCTCCATACGTCTGGGTGCCAGCCAGCAGGGAAGAGCTGCCAGCAGGGAAGAGACTGTCTCCCTGCTCTCAGCCCCAGCCTCCAGCGCCACACAGATCCCGGCAGCCAGCAGGAGCCCACCCCACAGCTGTGGCGCTCGTGCCCCCCAAGATGAGTGGGTCATGACAGAGGGCTGGGCGGGCCAAATTGGAGATCTTTTGTGCCAGGTTGCAAAGCCCAGAGCAGGGCACCGGGCCCAGCCCCGTGTGAGAGCAGGATGCCAGCCCCAACCCCGTGGGACCTGGGAGCAACCAGAGCCACCACTGTGGGGTGACTCACAGACACAGTAAAAAGTAACGGATAAATGGCGGGGGCGGGGGGGAGGGTAAGTGAAATGCCTGGCAGAGCTCTGAATCCTGCCACTACCATCATCCCCCATTTCCAACACCGAGGTTGGGTAGCGCCAACATCTGTCAGTTTCTCGGCTAAAGTACCAGCGCACAGCCCATTTTACAGTTAACTAAGGCACAGAAAGGCCAAGTGACTTGCCCAAGGTCACACAGGAAGTCTGTGGTGGAGCAGGGACTTGAACCTGGTCTCTTCTCTCATAAGCCAGTGCCCTAACTACCAGCCCATTCTTCTTCTCTGCCACCATCATCCACTCCGCCAATCAGGCCACTCCGAACGACTTGAGCAGGGAGTAATTTTCCTCAAGCACCAAGGAGCAAAGCTCTGGAGTTTATCCTTTTCCTTCCATTTGGCCTTTTCTGCCTCCACTCCCTTCCCAAGCTACCGTCAGTCTTTTCATTCTCTCAGTTATTATTTGTATTACCGCAGCACCTCGGAGCTCAAGTCATGGCCCAGGACTCATCGTGCCAGGTGCTCTCCAAACCCAGAACAAGAAGATAGTCCCTGCCCCAAAGCACTTCCAATTTAAGTATCAGACAAAAGACAACAGATGGAGACAGACAGACAGGTAGACAGGGGAGTACAAGGAAACAGTGAGACAATATTAATAAAGGCAGGCTGTGCTCCTAGCCCATGCCTGGGATTGAGGAATGCCAAAGTTTGAAAACACTGGTTTTACAGCAAGGACAAATTTCCATCACATGTTCGCAACCCAAACATTACAGCACTGAGCACTTGGAAGCACCTTAATTGATTTTCATTGTCCAAGATAAGAGATGCGGAGACTGTGAGAGAGTCTTAAATAGGTAAAGAAATACTTGTTTACAATATATGGCTGTCAGGCTGGCCATGTCCCCAATAATAGAGTTTCACATTTACCTCCCTGTGCATGTTAATGAAGATTTCCTTTTAGATTCCTTTCATCTTGGTTACTAGGCTGAAATATTTGTATAATAGTTAAAACAACAAATCCAGTTAAATCCGTGTACATCCCCAGTAGTAATGCTCCGCACAGCCATGTCACTAATCCAGTTCTGCCTGCTCTCCAGCCTGGGAGAGGAAAGGAATATTTTACCCCTCATCCCCAGCCCCACCCCAGAGCCCGCACCCCCAGCCAGAGCCCTCATCCCCCCCCACCCCAACCCTCTGCCCCAGCCCTGAGCCCCCTCCTGCATCGTGAACCCCTCATCCCTGGCCCCACCCCGCAGCCCTCACCCCTGCACCCCAACCCTCTGCCCTACCCTGAGCCTCCTCCCACACTCCAAAGCCCTCGGCCCCACCCCATTAATTTTGTGTAATAATAACCAACAATGGATGCATTCTTAATAAAAAGAACAGGAGGACTTGTGGCACCTTAGAGACTAACCAATTTATTTGAGCATAAGCTTTCGTGAGCTACAGCTCACTTCATTGGAGATGCATTCAGTCCAAGGCAGATGTGGGCGGGACTTGGACCCGTTCTAGGCACCACCAAAAATTATACAAACCTGCCACCACTGGGAACTGGGTATGTTTAGTTTGGAAAAGAGGAGATTAAGGGGGGACAAATACTTGAAAGGCTGCCATAAAAAAGATGGAGAAAAGTTGTTCTCTCTTGTCACAGAGGGCAGGACAAGAGGCCATGGGTTCCAACTACAGCAGAGCAGACTGAGATTAAATCTCAAGAAAAACTTTCTAACTGTAAGAACCGTCGGCCAATGGCACAGACTGCCTAGGGAGGTTGTGGAAGCTCCTTCCCTGGAGGTTTTCAAACAGAGGCTGAATAGCCGTCTGTCTTGGATGGTTTAGACACAACAAATCCTGCATCTTGGCAGGGGGTTAGACTAGATGACCCTTCTAATCCCATGGTTCTAGTCTCATCTCACCTCACTCTCCACCGTCTCTGGGCTCCTTGGCCCAGATCTGCAAAGGTATGGAGCCACCTAACTCCAGTTGATTTCAATGGCAGTAAGGCAGTTAAATACATTTGAGGATCTGGTCCCTTCTGACAAATGGTGGTGCATTCATGTAAAGCTTGGTGACATTCTTAAACACATGGCTCCCTGCAAAAGAGCTCAATTCCATCAAGCGGGAGGGGGAAGGAGGAAGCTGTTTCCGAGTTCATCTCTTCAAGATGCCTTTTCTTTTTTTAAATGAAATGACGCACAGACTCACGAGACAGCCAGGGTAATGCAAATCGATTAGCTGTCTCCTGCCCAAGGAAGGGCCATAAATCCTACTAGAGAAAGACTTTGCTTTACTTAACATCGTGGAAGAAGGGAAAAAGAGGCACATTAGTGCCTGGACATTTGTTCTCCTTGACTGGAAGAGTTTGGGAGGGGGTGGGGGGGAGTTGTTGCAGGGATCAGATTCAGGAGTTTTAAGATCTCAGGGCCAGATCCTCAACTGGTGTAAATTGTCATAACTCCACTGACTCCAGCTGAGGATCTTAAAGTTAAAGTTTAACTTAAATCCCTTAAAGTTACCCTTTTCTTACCGCCATGAGATTAGTTGCTGGTCTAGATGAATCCCACCCTTTCCCCTCACCTCCCACCCCGTACACTCTACAGACCAAGATAGTCAACATCACCCAAGCGTAAACGGCCAAGATGGTCAGACATTATATGGGCTTTTGTCAACCCCCGGGAGCTGTGGTATCTAAGACCACTTCTCCCAGCAGCTCCTCGAACCCTCATACACACAGTTATAGGACACAGAGGGCGAGTGCATTAGCCTTTGACATCTGTGGATCTGAGGTGAACCCCAGCTTGGGTGGTCTCTGGTTCTAATCCCCCTACGTGAATCACAAACCCGTACACAATGGGGGTGGGGGACACACATATTTCAGTTTCAGCCCTGAAACAGCAGGAGGTGCCATAGCCCAGGCTTGAGATGCCTGGGAGGAGGGGTGTGCAGGAAGAAAGCCACCCTAAGCTATGCCAAGTTCAAGACAGTGCTGAGAGTCCCTCCCTTCATGACATCCAGACATTTTCAAAAGAAAGAAGCCATCCTTTTGAGATAAACGGCCCCTTGTGTTAGCTTGCAAGCCCAAGGCAGAGCACAGGGCAGATGCACACGAGGCCGGACATGACATACTGGCTCAGCAAAGGGACACCCGCTCAGACCGCCCAAAGGAATGGGTATCAGCCCATGGAAAGCAATGGTACCTCCCAGTTAAATCATGCATCACAGCCTGGCACAGGAGGGGTTAAATCCGCCATTCCACTCCGCATCCAGGGCTTTACCAGTCTATTCATTAAGTTTAAGCCCTGACCTGTCTCAGCTGCCAGAACGTCACGTCTCCATCCGAGGGCCCTGGGAGGTGCACACAGGGACAGCACTCATCAGCTGCAAGACGACCAAGGACTTGTTAGCATCCAGATAAACCTTGGCTCAGTTGGTCAGGACTGAACTGGGGAGTCAGAGCCCTGAATAAAAAGGAAGGCTGTAAAGCTTAAAGAGTTTCTCATTTGCTCCCCTGCTACGTTTTGCTTTTTAATTATACTTAGTTGGAAGCCAGCACAATGCTAGGTAGGTGGCAAGAGCGGGAATAAGCCCAAGCACTCAAGGTAGGAGTGGCAAAGCTTTAAATGATGCTGAAAGGACAGAGGCTGGGTGAGACGGGGGTGCCGGGCAGCGGGAATAGGAGGAGCTCGGTCTGAGGGACTAATGACCTCCCAACAGATTGCTTTGAAAAACAGCTCGTGCAGATGTGGCCATAAGGGGCTGCTGGGTAAAAATGAGCTAGTAACACACACAGGAGCTGCTGCCATCCATAATAGGGCTAGGGTACGAACAGAGAAGCTTGCCGTGACAAGGCACCAAACAATAGCCAGGAGGTTTTCCCGTAGCTCATTTTAAGTGAATGATGGATCAACATTGTCAAGTCTTGGGTACCCAAAGGTAGGCACCTAAATCCAGACGTAGGCACCTGAAGAAGTGGCCTGAAGCTGAGCAGAACTGAGCCCATGTAGCTCTATCTAGCTGCCTACATCTGGCTTTAGGAGTGCTGGTGAAAGGGGCCAGGGTTGCTAATGCTGGAGAATACGGTCCTCTGTCTACCCGTAGGCCAGGTACAGTGTGGGCAGCAGACAGAGGGCTGAAATTCTGAGCTGGCAGAACAACTTCTAGTGGGAGGTGGGAGAGTTAGGCCTTTTCTGCACTGGGGATGTCAGGCACCCGTGGGGAGGCACCAGTGGAAACCCTGGCCTGAAACCAGTGTAGGCTGCACCTGTGCAAATCATGGCCCAGCCCGTCTACAGCAGAGGGTTGCAGCTACCCTTGTGGCTAGACACCAATGGCTGCAAATGCTCACTAGAAATGAGGCCCAGCTAAGATTCCATGGCGCATTCAAACATCTGCCCTGGTGCTGGGATTGCTAACAAGAATGGCTTTTAGCACTGAGATCTATCCACTATGACCCGGACTGAGAACACCAACCTCCTGGGCACATGGGCCAAAGTGCTGCTAGATACCAACTGCTGGCCGGAAGGCCAATCCAGTGCCCTAGGGGCCCCACATTAGTTCCATCTCCTCTCAAAAGCCACAGGGAGGAAGAGGGACTTTTGGCCAGTTGAAGAGAAGAAACTGTAAGGAAAAAGTTACATTACTACAAGAGGGTATCTTACAGGAAGCCTCTGATCAATCCACACAGTGTGGCCCTTTAAACCGCTCACGTGCACAAGCAACAAGGGGACTGAAGGAGCCACGAAACCGATCATGTCGAGCTGTGCCCCCGGGCCAGATGATTTCTAAGTGCTGTGAGTCTTCTCCGGAGAAGGGTTGCTAAGCTCCCTCCCAGAGATTTCTGATGTTTAAGCATCAGATTGTCTCCATACAGGCAGGAGGGGTGGCTGTTCTGACCAACACCCCCCCAAAGACAAACACCAAATGGATAATGTGTCATTAAATGCCCAGCTAACCTCATGAGCTGCCAGGGGAGTGAGGCTCTGAACTCTCTGACCCACTGAAAAAAATATAGCAGTTTCTTAAGAACAAGACAAAGGTTTGGTGGAGTCTCCGCACCACAGGGCTTTGGAAGGGGAAGGGTTAACACAGTCTCTCTGGAGCCAGCAGCTGCTGAAAGCAAAAATGTGTTTTGCTTCTGCTTCAAGATTAAGATCTAGTGAGAAGGGATCTTAGGTTAAAAGTTTAACCAGCATATCAAATAGATCATAGCAACCTGCCACCTCCTAAGATTTCAGAGCTAGCCCTGTGGTGCACATGCATAACTTCATGGTGACAGGCTGGATAGAATTCAGGTTCTCCAAACAAAAAAAAACCCAAATAGGCCTCTACGGCGTGAGCTAAAGAAGAATCTCCATTAGGTGTTAGTAGTATAGGGTCTATGACACACAGCGGATTAGTGGCCAGAGGTGCATGATGAACTATACTACATGGCTCTGTGATTTCGCATGGGAGTGTCACCGTCATGTATGTGATACAGACACATGCAAATCAGGGGCAACACCAGCCGTTCTCTACCCCAATCACCAGTGCTGGCCTGGGATCCTCAAGGTGGCTGGGGGGGCGGAGGGGTAATTTACCTGTAAGATTTTGATCCAGTGAAAGGACAGATGTGGGGCCTTGGAAGCAGTAGCGAATTCCTTGCTTTGTTTGAGGCGGGTTACAGCTGACTCAGCATAAATCCGCAGCTACCAAGGGACCCTCCGCCAACACAGGCCCCAGCAAGCATCACTGCAGTCCTTCAACGTAAGGGCCAGCCGGCAAGTTTCCCAGACGGAGCACTTGTGCACAGGCTGCTGATCCAAGTGTCCCTGGGCAACGGCAGCCCCAGCTCCCCGCACTCTGCAAGCAGCATGCTCAGCTGGCCGGGGGCGCTCCTGGCTTTGACTACCTGTTCTGGGGAGCTGGTGTCTAGGCAGGTATCCACGACGGCTGGCAGCCTGGGAGCTTCCCCTCGCCCCGGGAAATGAACTAGTGGCTGAGGCTGGGGAGGTAATGGCTGTCTTGGAGGGATGGGGGAGCTGGGGAATGTAGGGGCTTGAGCTGCCCAGGGTTTTCCTGGAAGGGACAGTTCTGCTGCTACGGAGCCACTCATCCAGCTTCCATCAGCCAACCCCACACTCCTGCCTCCGCCCCAACCCAGCAACCCCTCCTCCTTCCCTCCCAGGCCTCCAACTCAGAGAACCTCCTTTCCCCTGCCAAACCCTCCAAATCCAGTCGCCCCCCTGCCCCCCTTGCCAGGACCGGCTCTAGGCACCAGCAAAGCAAGCACGTGCTTGGGGTGGCACAATTCCAGTGGTGGTGGCATTCCCGCATTCCTTTTTTTTTTTTTTGCTTGGCAGTTGCACTCTCGGAGCTTCGGGCGGCAAGTTTTTTGCTTGGGGCAGCAAAAAACCTAGAGCTGGCCTGCCCCTTGCCCTGCCCCCAAGCCTAGCAATCTCCACTCTGTCTCTCCTCCAAGCAGAAAGAAGACCACCCCCCTCCCTCCCTCATGCTAAAGCCCATAAGAGGGAGGGCTAAATGGCTACCCCCTTGTGAGCAATGCAACTGCACCAAGTAGGTACCTGTGCCAAGCAGCCAAGCTCCTCCTACCTGGCTGCTCCCTTTACAACCACACAGGGCTCTGCCCACAGATCTCAGAGCCCCAGCAGCAGCTCCAGGCCGGCTGAGTCAGGCCAAACAGGAAGACAGACAGATTGAAAGCAGAGCTAGGGTGTGAATAGAGGGAGACTGACTCGTTCAGAGCTCACAGACCGGTCCAGGCCAGGCGCATCTGATGGAACCAAAGGTCCGGGTCACATTAAGCAGCTGTGGCACAGAAACCAGGGCCGCTGACTGAGGTTGCTCCCAGTAAATTATGAGTAATAAAGGGAGCAAATGAAACAGGATGCGGCAAATTGCCGCCGGCTGGTTCCTGCATTCCTGGTATCCAGGGGAACAGCTGCCCGACAAAACACTTGCAGCTTCGAGATGAAATGGTCAAAGACATTTTTATTGCATTTCCTCTCCGCCTTTGGTCACTGAATCCACGGCTACCCCGAGGCACTCCCTCCTCCACCCAGCAAGTCAGGCTTTGCCCAGATCTTCTGGAAGGGCCCCTGTTTGCTTAGCATTTCCCCATCACCGGTTAATTTCCTATCGTCTGTTGCACTAATGCCACCATGTGTGCCCCCTATCTGTCCCCTGTCCAGTGTTCTCCCTCGGATCTGATCCCGTCTCTTCTTGTCAGTCAACCTGCTCTTCGGTTTGAGCTGGGAGTGTTGGCTGGGGGCAGGGGATGGAACCGATTGCTCACAGAAATGATTTTAACATATTGAAGCCTTCAGCATTAGCTTCAGAAGGACAAAGGAGGGGCTCCCCTCCCCTGCAGTGGCCACTAAATATATACACATCCCTGAAATGATTGTAATAGCCACAAATGGGCCCCCATTAAGCCCATTATCTCATTACAGGAATCACAGCCTGGCACCTCTCCGTTCACCTTCGGAAATGGAACTGACTGGATGCCTCTATAGGAATCACAACGCACTGTCCGCTGTAGACGCACCTTTCGGAATTAGGTGTTCACCCTAGAAATATTTTGTTACAGCAGTTCTCAGAATTTGATCCATTTCCTCTCCCGGCAGCTCACATGATCATTTAGGTCACATTGTCTTTAGAACGAGGGCCCAGATCAGGCTTACGGCTGGTGCGTTGACTCTTGCGGTACGAGAGGCTGCACAGAGCCTATTCCATCACAGGTGACCACGCGGTCAGTGGGATGCCGTCATTTTGCTCCCCAAGCGAAGAGCCTGACAGCACCGTTCGTCGTCTACCGTCGCAGGTCGGCAGGCAAGCTGAGACCTTCAGAGACAGGGCAACATCAGGGCTCCCAGCAAACCACCATCAGCTCTGCAGTCATGTGTAAGGAACCAAAAGGTCTTTTATTTGGCTGTTGCCCCCTACAGTTGCCCACCTGCAGCAGGTTTATTCAGCACCAACAGGCAGGACACTGGTGGCAAATCAAGTAGCCCCCCTGCCAGGACCACCTTCCCTCAGTCTCTCAGGCTGTTCCTGGCCCCGATCTGCTGAGCTGGGCTCTCCCCTTTAACTTCTTCCTCCAAGCCTGGCACCTGCTGTGGGCATAGCGGGAAGGGGCCGACCGAGCCCACAGCAGCGTGTTACCCCTTTCTCAGCCAGAGCAGGGTTGGTATACCCCCCATCACAGACCCAGCAGAGTAATCAGTAGCTACATAACCCATCCTGAGCATGCAGGTAAAGTGATGAACGTCACACGTCTCTTTACACTCATACTGCCCCCACTTAAACCACACCTTTTGTCTAGCAACCTCGGACCGCTTTGCAGACGCTAATTGAGCCTCAACACCCTTGTGAGGTATCGCCCCCATTTCACAGAGGAGGAAACGCTTAAGGGACTTGCCCAAGGTCACCCAGCAAATCAGTGGCAGAGTTGGGACTGGCACTAGGCATTCGCTGCCTGTGTACAGCATGCGGCACCAGAGCCTGTTCAATCCGTCCAGCTTTCGGCTGGCATTGCTGCCATGCTGATGGGAGGTGGGAAGCCTGGAGGTAGCGGTGAGACTAATGAATAACAAAACAGGAGGAATGTGGAAGACAAAAAGCAAGAGAAACGGAGGGTCAACAGCTCTTCAAAGGAAGCCTTGCTAGGCTGCCTGGTGATGGAGTAGCAAAGGGACCCGAGTAACCTCTCTCTTGTTTTCCCTCCCGAGTGGCACTCCGTGGGCAGCGGCAGTGGTGTGTTTCATTACCGTGAGGGGGCTTGAGAACAGGAGATGCTTTGTGTGGCTTAGAGGAGCCATTTGATTTCATTCCCACCCTGATTTGCTTGCTGCAGTGAGGCTGTTTCAATAGCTCTGTTTTGTTTTGTCGAGTCTCTTTCCTGGGTGGCTTTTCTAGGTAATTGCTCTCTCCAGCATCCCCTTTATGCAATGGGCCAGGGGCTGGTCAGGTGCAATCGGGCCAGGTACTGCTATTCTGTTCGGCCCAGGCTCTCATTCCACCCCCGTCGCTGCAGTACATGAGCATGGAGCATCGTCTAGTACTGCAGCAAGTGACAGGACTAACCCGTCCCCCGGGGTCAGTCTCTCCTTGGGGTAGAATTGTGGGTGCAGTGAAATGATTTTCTGGTTGTTAATGTTCAGTGTTTATATTGGAGAAGGCAGGCTGGAGAAGTGCGCCCAGCACTTGGAGTGGGGAGATTTGGGGTGGTCCTCAGTTCCTGTGGGAATTTGTCCCACAGTCTCAGAGCAGCCCCCAGGAGAGCGCTGGCTCCCGCACAGACAAGCTTACCCTTATGGTAGGAAGGGGCTATTGTGAACGATCTTCCCGTGGTGGGACTGGGTCCCCTTGCCTGTTAGGGAGGGATTCCTGGACTGTTTGGAGGGTTCTCTCTCCTCTGGTTTTATTCCAGTGGAATACAAGGGACTCTCTTCCATTCCTAGATCCTGGTTTTGCATTGCCAAGTCAGAAGGGGAGTATTGTGTACCCAATTTGCACTGATGTAACTACCCAGGGTGTAGAGCAACAGCGAACCAGGCCTTTGGTGTGCAAACCGTGTCTACATGGCAAGTTAGACCTGCACAAGGGGGCATAATCTGAGTGCTGTTAGTCAGTGTGAAGCCACCTAAGTGTAGTGTGGTGTAGCTAGATGCATCCACGGCAGACAGGGGCCTGATTTGCAGGCACCCACCTACCAAAAGTAACTTCATTGGTGGCAACCAGCAGTTGTTATACAGCCAGACCAAGACAGTGACCCTGTCCTGGGGGACAAAGGTGTTTTTAAAGGTAGAGGATACAGGAATTTTTTTGCCAGTGATCCCCATGGTGCACAGTTGCCACCGCCAGGGGGGTCACAGCTGCATCGATTGTGCGGTCATTGGACATGATACCCAACTTGCAGTAAGATCATTTTGTTAAGCTGTATCATGCGTCCGTCATGGCCGTTGGAGAGACACGGTCCCTATGCAGCCTGGTGCAAGTCTGTCTCTCTCAAACGGCACAGACATTACATTCTCCCTGGAAGCAGTATACACTGCTGGATATGCAGGAGGCAGGGGCGGCGAGTTGTATGGGCCCATGGTGCACGGGCTCCAGCAATATTCAGGGCCCAGCTCCATCAATGTTTGGGGCCAGATCTCTCCTCCGGCCCCATCTGCCACCCCCACGCATCTCCTCCAAGTGTCCCCCAGCCCCCACATGCTGCCCCAGTGCACCTCCCCCGGGGGTCCCAGAGCATTCCTGCCTCTCCCCTGCAGCTCCAGGCTGTTTTGGCTCTTCTGGTTCCTGGCATCAACTGCTGCCACAGGGTCCCAGTGCCCCCCATCCACTAGTGGAAGGGCAGGCTGCCCTTACCCTGCCCTTCCGCCTTGGACCCTTCCCTTTTCTGGCAGGATCCTCCACCAGCATGGCCCCCCCTGCCTGCAGTCACCACTCCTGCCCCACACTGGGCAAGGGGCAGCCCTATCCCTCACCTCCCTTGAGGCTACAGTGATGGGCAGCAGCAGGGGAGGAGGGGCATACGTGATGGCAGCCTCCCTGGCACCCACCACAGGGGAGGCAAGGAGGCTTCCTGGACCTTAGAGGGGCCCTAGAAGCAAGGGAAGTGACAGCGGTGTGAGGTGAGGGTGCCGCCGGGGGGAGAGAGGGAGGCCCCTCCCCAAGAGCTCACTGCTCACAAGTTTCACCTCACTTAAAAACTCTTGCTTCTATTTTGCTCCACCCTTTAGCTGGTCAGTGAATAAAGCCCTCTAGTGTAATTCTTAAAGACAAGATCTATCTCCAGGAGCAAAAGATGCCCAGACACTTGAAGGGTGCATGTGGGAGATCTGGAGTTGGAGAGAGGGTAAGATACGATAAACACAGACAGGTAGGACACAACCCAATGGACACACACAATGGAGATTAAAACAACCTACTCCATGACATAAGACAGTGAGAAGTAACAACTGGAAAGTGACAGACTTTGGTCCTTTCAGTAATTCCCCAGGGGCTGCATTCAAAGGATGCTGCAATTTACCTTCCTTCTGAACACACGGGGGCTTGGGATTCACTTCAGATCTTTTGTGCTTTGTTCAAGTGCCCTCCACCCTCCCCCTCAGCAGACCAGACACAGAATTCATTTTAAAAAGCCCTGGCCTAGTTCAGCCTTTTTGAAAGCTCTCCTGGGTGTTTATTCCAGTCAGTGCAAGCACTAAAGTCACATTCATTTCCTTTCACTTTTCATGTGAATTTGCGGCTCACGCAACAGAGGGACTAATGACTCAGGCTGCAGCCAGGCTCCTGGTAGCTGGGTGCAGTGAGAATGCTCTAGACACCAGGCACTGTCCCCACCTCCCACGTACAGCACTGCTAATGCATTAAGTGATAGGTCAGTGAGGCACTTTGGCATAGAACTCTCCCCCTAGATCATCCTTGGTCGCAGAGGAAGCAATTACAATGCCAGCAGGACAGACCTGAGGCAATCTCTTAAAGACATGCACCTGCACATCTCTGCATCACTGATGGTCGTGGATGGTTTTCCACGACCAACTCCTGACAGGTTCATTAACACCTTGTCCATGGAAGGCTTGACAAGGCTCCATCTGTACTAGACTCTTCTTAAAGTTCCCCACCATTGCACACGTTAGCGTAGACTAGCTGCTAGTGTTTTTGATGCGGTCTCATTTCACAGATTCCAAGGCCAGAAGGAACCATTGTGATCATTTTGTCTGACCTCCTCCACAACACACGTCAGAGAATGTCCCCACAGTTATTCCTACAGCAGATCTTTGTCTTGGAGATTCCACTACCACCCTTGCTAACCCATTCCAATGGTTATTTACCCTCACTGTGAGAGATGTACACCATATGGTCCATCTGAATGTGTATTTAACTGAGGTAGAACAGCTCTGGATGACATAGTAGTTTTTAATGCTGGCAGTGATCAGTGCTGTGGCTACCCGTGGGACGTTAGACAAGCTCCCCCCAAGTCCAGCCAGTACTTAGGAAACCAGTGCTGGATGCCAACAAACCCACTGTTCTTTACCTCAAATTCCAAGGCAAAAGCATGAGGATGGGGCAAAGCAATACAGTCCAACTGCTGCCAACATCCTGAAGTCCTTAGACCAGGTCACAGCATAGAAGACGTTTTGGTAGCACACAGGGATGATTTCAGGGCTATAGCCAGAGGCCAAACACCTCTGCTCATCCTGCCTGAGGTATCTGCAGGCCTTCAACACAGTGAACTACAAAGATCCTGCTGACTCACCTAGCTGGGATGGGGCTTAGCTTTATCCTGGAGCCAAGCTTTTATCGCTGTGGATTAGTGAGGGGCAACTGCTCCTGTTCTTCCAGAACCACCCACTGAGTGGTACAATTGGGGTCTATCCTGCCCTCACAGCTTCATAACACATGCTACAGGCTTGGAGGAGCAATAGCTCGATGTCACAGATTCCACAGCTACCAGCCTGCAAGTAACACCCAGCTTTCTATCTCCTGACAATTGACCATTAGAAGCTCAGCTGAGTGTCCAACCCTGGTGAAAACAACCACCAACCAAGCAAGAACTGATCCATCCACTGGTCATTTAAATTAAAAGCTCAGAGGTTCCTTTCAGCCTGGGGTCTAAACCAGCTTAACCAAAGAAGAGTTTCTTTGTGGAGCCAAGATTTAAGCAACACATGGGCTTTTTCTAGAGGTCCTCCTTACACCCACAAAAGGACCGACTGCTAATATCAGCCTAGCCTACCCGACCTAGCAGAGCAGAGTCTTTATAGCTGGATTGAACTCATCACAGCTAGCCTAGCTCTGCTGCCCTGTGAGAACCTAAACATAGGACATGCACCTGTGCTCTTTCCTCTGCTCAGGGAGATGGACAGCGAGCTGGAAGGAGGGGAAGGTTAACCTTCTCCTTGCCAGCCCCCAGGCAGGCCTGAGACACTCCCATCAGAAGCCATGTTCCTGGCCTGCACACTCAGTTGCTGTGTGATGCTCAGCTGCAAGCCCTCCAGGTGATTTAGAAGAGGGCAAGGTGACTCTTGTCCACCCTCTGTTGTCTTGTCCACGTAGTTGTCTTTACAGATGGAGAAGGGAGTTGGCTTCTAAAATCTGACCACTGCCAATTCCCAGGTGAGGTACTGCCCCACGGCTGGGGCAGGTATATTGCCGAGTCCATCCCCACACCACCAGCTGTTTACGGAACAGCTCTGACTGCCGCAGGCTTTCAGTGATTAATCACCCTCCAGGAAGCCACTTCGCTGTTCAATTCTCCTGAACTGCTTCCCCAGCTCAATGTTCTTAAAGGCTGCCGCGCAGTTGGTGCCCTGCTGCAATCGGAACAACAATCCAGCCTGCTGCGTGCCTTCTGCCGAGCAGCAGGTAGGCCTCCAAACCAACATTGCCATAACAACCTCATGGAGAGAGAGCCCTGACAACATATGCTGCCTGTTTCCACTGCCCTGGTCCCGCTCACCAGGAGTTATTGGGTTGGGAGAGTCAGTCCAGCCCTGCTATAAGCAGACTTCACTCCATTGAGATTGAGATGCTCTTACACGAGGGCTGAATTTTGCCCATAGTCTATTGGAAGCTCTAACACACAGTCCTTAAGTGAAGGGGGACAGGGTTGGACAGCTTCCTGCCCCAAAGCAGGCCTTTACCCAAAGATGGGGGCAGAACTAGATTCTTTGCCATTTACCCTGCAGACATGGGGTACTGGCCTTATATTAAACCAGGCGAAAAGGTCTCTGGGTTCCTGAAGGCTGATCTGTGCCACATGAGTTCCCTGGATCTGCTGTCAACCTGGTACTAGATATGGCCTGACAACAAGCTCACGGGTCCAGAGGTTGGGAGGGTCAGCCTCTGAAGTATGTGCCATACACAATTGGGATGTGAGTTTATCCCAAAAGCACAGAAATCACCCATGCACTGTTATTCACAGAGCACAAATGAGGGTCCTTGAGGATGTATGGCCCTTTCATGATTAGACCAAGAATGATTGGTCCTTGCAGAACTTATATCATCCAGGCATGATCCTTCCCCTTTTGGGCTAGTGGAGATTTGAGGATGGCATGAGAAAAAGGACCCTGTAAATCTTATGTTAGGGGAGGAAGTTTTCTTCCAGTACAGCAGGGTACTAACTAGGGAAATAGAGCAATGCGGGCGTGCATGCACATGATCCAACAATGGAACCTTGCAACGGAGCAGAGTGGGTGAGAATATCCAGGCCAGCGCTGGAGTACCGGGCATTTCTCTGCTTCGGAGCCAGCAGCCTCCCTCTTGAATTGGACAGATTATGTGTGCACCAATGTGCATGGGAGTCACCTTGCTTGTTAAGTAGCATTGTGGTAAACATGCAATGGAGAGATGGGCTCTCCCCCGACAAACTCCTGGGATCCAGCTGAATAAGCTTTTGGATAGGAGAGGCAGTTAACTAGTTGGAATTGAAATCCTCCTCCTCTTCTGATGTCTCATGTCAACAGCCCAGAGAGCAGAAACCTCAGAGCCCTCACAGACACATCTGTCCACGCCGGCAAGATCAGCTGTTCCTGTGGGGCATGGAGAGAGATGGCACAGCAAGGATTCTCCTGCTGGAGCTGTCCCAGAGGGTAGCCTGCCAATGAGCTGCCTGCTTGCCCTAGGGCTCTTGTTTAGCACTTATTAACAGCATGGTTGGCAGCTAAGCATCCCTCTAAGCTGCACAGCCATGCGGCCTTGCAGCAGCCTATCAAGGGCCGCGCAGGCGGGGAGAGGTACCCTCCCCCAGCCCAGCCCAGCCAGAGTTGCTGCAGCCAGGAAGAGGCACCCCTCCCCCAGCCCAGCCCAGCCCAGCGGGGGCCGGGGCCAGGTGGGGGTGGTGTCACATGCCGTGGAGAGGGATTAAAACCCTGAGACAAGCAGCGCCACCCCTGACCCATTGTGCTACGGCCAACTCGTCTGGTGGATTTAATGAGCAACTGCGAGTTAACGGCAGGTGCCTGAGCCGCCTCCCGTGACACCGCTGCACCCCGCGGGATGGAATGCCACACTGCCCCCCATCCCGCTAGGCCTGCCCCCGAGCTCGCCCAACCTTGCAAGCCAGCTGGTGGGCTCGGGGAAACAAAGGCTGATCCCCCACGTGGCACATGGGACACGTGTGCCTACGCGCAGAGCTCGACTGGGGGGTGCGATTCCAGTGGCTGATGCAGCCAAGGGTGGTTTTAGCCCTCCCGTGGGGGCTGGGCAGCTCAAACCCACCTGTGAGCACCTCCCCCGTGGGTGCAGGGGGTGGGAGACAGAGCCTCCCCTCCACCTATGCAAAGTTGCCCACTTGGCCAGCAGCCCGTGAAGCTGGAGGTGCCCACAGTGTTGTGGGGGGGGGGGTCTGTGCCAGGGGGCACCCTGTGGGCAGCCCCTTCCCCCGAACTTTGCTGGGCTGGAGAGGCTGCAGGTAGTGGAGCTGCACGTGATAAGAGGGAAGGTCCTCTCGTGGATTGGTAACCGGTTAAAAGATAGGAAACAAAAAGTAGGAATAAAGGGTCAGTTTTCAGAATGGAGAGAGGTAAATAGTGGTGTCCCCCAGGGGTCTGTACTGGGCCCAGTCCTATTCAATGTATTCATAAATCATCTGGAAAAAGGGGTAAACAGTGAGGTGGCAAAATTTGCAGATGATACAAAACTCACAATAGGTAAGTTCCAGGCAGACTGTGAGGAGCGACAACGGGATCTCTCAAAACTAGTGACCGGGCAACAAAATGGTGGATGAAATTCAATGTTGATCAATGCAAAGTAATGCACATTGGAAAGCATAATCCCAACAATACATATAAAATGATGAGGTCTAAATTAGCTGTTACTGCTCAAGAAAGATCTTGGAGTCATTGTGGATAGTTCTCTGAAAACATTCACTCAGTGTGCAGCGGCCATCAAAAAGTGAACAGAATGTTTGGAATCATTCAGCAAGGGATAGATAATAAGACTGAAAATATATTGCCTCTATATAAATCCATGGTATGCCCACATCTGGAATACTGTGTGCAGATGTGGTCACCCCATCTCAAAAAAGATATATTGGAATTGGAAAAGGTTCAGAAAAGGGCAACAAAAATGACTAGGGGTATGGAATGGCTTCCGTTTGAGGAGTGATTAATAAGACTATGATTTTTCAGCTTGGAAAAGAGACGACTAAGGAGGGACATGGTGGTCTATAAAATCATGACTGGTGTGGAGAAAGTAAATAAAGTGTTATTTACTCCTTCTCATAACACAAGAACTAGGGGTCACCCAGTTAAATTAATAGGCAGCAGGGTTCAAACAAACAAAAGGAAGTATTTCTTGACACAACGAACAGTCATCCTGTGGAACTCCTTGCCAGAGGATGTTGTGAAGTCCAAGACCATAACAGGGTTCAAAAAAGAATTAGATAAATTCATGGAGGATAGGTCCATCAGCGGCTACTATGACGATGTCTCTAGACTCTGTTTGCCAGAAGCTAGGAATGGACGACAGGAGATGGATCACTTGACGATTACCTGTTCTGTTCATTCCCTCTGTGCACCTGGCATTGACAACTGTTGGGAAACAGGATACTGGGCTAGATGGACCTTTGGTCTGAGCTAGTATGGCCATTCTTACATTCTTATGACCGCAGGCTGGGGCGGTGGTGCTATTTCCACAGCCCCAGATGGAGAGGCATTGCTCCCCTGGCCCGCCAGACCTGCCATGAACAGGGAGCGGCGCCCCTCCCTCGGCCTGAGCTGTTGCAGTAAGAGAGGGCTTAGGGAGCCCTCTCTCCCCACCGCAGCTCCAGGGCAGCCTGCACCCCAAACTCCTTATCCCCAGCCCCAGCCTAGAGCCTGCACCCCCAGCCGGATCCCTAACCACCCCACACCCCAACCCTCTGCTCCAGCCCTGAGACCCCTCCCACACTCCAACCCCCTTGACCCTACCCCCACCACACATCACCTCCATATTGGTGCACATAATAAAATTCATTCCACACATGGAGGTAAAAAATTAGTGGGAACACTGGTTGGCAGTGGCTGTGCATCATTCCAACTCACTGAAGAGTTCCCCTACTTCACCAACATGCCGCTCCAAGGCAGCTTTCAGACACAAGGGGGTAAAGCCCAGACGTTGGAGCAAGTGTGTTCTCCCAAAGGGACACTGGGCCAAAGTGTCACAGGCATTTAAGGGGCCTAATGATGAACCTTGTTGGGATTTTTAAATGTATCTAAGCAGGTTAGGTGCCTAACTCCTCATGGAAGTTCTCTTGCTAGTCCAGGAGTTAGGCACCTGACTTGCTTAGGCACTTTTGGAAATCCCAATATGTATCTAGAATCACCTAAGCACCTTTGGAAATTTTACCCCGTGCTGTCTTCAGTAATGATGCTACTTCTACCTCTGCCTTTAGGAAGATAAGAAACGCCAGACTGGATCAGACCCATGGACCATCTAGTCCAATACCTGTCTCTGACAGTGGCAAGTACCAGATGTTGCAGAGAAAGTTCCAGGAATCCCTGCAATAGAGAATTATGGAGAAATTTACCCCGGGGGAAGTTCCTTTCTGACGCCAGGCACTTAATGACTGACCTATGCCCTGAAGCATGAGGGTTTAGATCATGTATGGCTTTTTAACCCTCTCCAGTATAACTGTGGATATTCTTATTCATGTAAATTTCCAGTTCTCTTTTGAATTCTGTTAAGCTTTTGGCCTCACTAATATATTGTGGCAGCGAGTGTCACAGGTTAATTAAGCACTGTGTAATGATTCCCTCTGATCAGTTTTAAATGCTTTTTCCCCCCCAACTGTGTTCTGGGAAAGGTTATGCCAGAAACGCTCAGTGCCTACTACCACCACATTGTGCAAAGCCAATAGGCTGCAGAGGCCCTGTGTGGGTTCAAGCAATCAGGGAGTTAACCCCGGAGTAGATTTCGCACAGGTACATGTGGCTGAATAGTGAGGCGCTGAAAGGCCAGTCAGGCTCTCCGAGCCAATACAGGAGAGTACAAGCAGAGTGAGATGTGATTCAGGACCATGGACAGAGTGCATGGGGCAGAATGGCCTTTGCAGAATTGGGAGAGTCTGGAAAGTTGGACATGGCAGGAAGTCTCCTGCAAAGGCATTAGAAGAGTGGCTTGTGTTTGATGCTCACAGAACTCCCAGCTATGGCGGCTCTGACTGAAATGTCAAAGCAGTGCAGGAGATTCAGGCAGCCATGCGGCTAACTTGCCTGCCCTGTTTGACCGTCTCAGCCTTTGTGTTGTTACTGTGCTCTTCATCCTCACAGACCCCTCCATTCCTTCATTGTCCCAGCCCCCTGGGAGGTAGGAAAGTAACATTATCCCCATCTCACCAACGGAACAAGCTGAGGACCAGTGAGGCCGTCCTTCTCAGACCAGGGTAACCTCAGGTTACGCACTGAAATAAAAGTGTCCTGATTTGCTGGCCCATCAAACTCAGGCAGACCCTCAGGATTACTCTGAGCGATGAACCCCACCGCTCAGCCCTTCCATCGCATCTACCATCTGAGGATCTCAAAGCACCCTGTGAGGGGCCAGTCCTCAGAGGCAGTAGCCCTCAGCCACTATGGCCACAGCCTTTTCTCCAGACATGGGGCATTCAGACAATTGCAGATGCTTTCTGGTACAACCTTCTCCGATGCTGGAATCTGCACCTCAGGAGCCTTGTGCTGAAGGAAGGGCAAACCCAGCGCAAGGACTAAGACAGAGACCCAAATGTCAAATCCCCTTTTGAAGCCTAGTAAGCTTTTGGCCTCACTAGTAGATTGTGGCAGTGAGTTCCACGAGTAAGTTAAGTTCCATTGGCAACTGAAGCAAACATCTGGCCTCCGAAAGCTATAGATTAGCTAAGCCTCCATGCCCCCCTAATGCCAGCAGCATCCCAGGTGACTGGGCACTGTCAACATGACGAGTATCACCTTGCTGTAAACATCCATAGCCGAGACGCAAAAACCCAGCGAGACAGAGGGTGACATGGTCTCTGGAGTAAAACAGGAATTGTGATGCAGCTCACTGATCCTCCATCAACATCTGGGAGCAGCATTTTTACTCACTTAACAGCAAATCAAAGAGAGGTGGGAGGCAAGCCGCCAAAACTCCATGCAAAATTACAGCGCTTTCCTCAGCGGTTTGGAGCTTAATACATGGCTCTTTCCCTCAAACACGGAACGGAGTAACAGGATAAGCTGCTAATCAGTGGCCCATCTGCCACTCCGCCTCACCACTCATGTCTGAATCAGAATGTGCCAGGCAAAGCATTTGCCCTAATGCAATCCATGGGCAGCTGGCGCGGACTCCTCTTCCAATCCCCATTTATCCTCCTCACTCCATGTCTCAGAACAACAGAGTTCAAAGCCATCAGGCCGTATCTCAGGTACTTACCTGGCCCTCAGCATGTAGCATCTGTGATGAGCCCAGGCTGAGAACTTAGAATGCAGTGGATTCGAGGCAGGGCCATGCTGCTTTACAGATGAGGCACAGAGTGGCTAAGTGACTTGCCCAAGATCACACAGGAAGCCTGTGTTGGAGCAGGGAAATTGAACCCAACTCTGAGCTTAGTGCCATAACCACTGGACTATCTGGCCTCTCCTGCCGTCAGGCCTTGGAGGATGTTTAGCTGCTGCTGACTGCCTCTGGGGTTACCAAGGCTGATGCCAGGCTGTCAGCGTCTGCCTCCCTGCCAGATATGGAGACAAACCAGTGTAAGTGTGAGACTAAACTAAAGGACCCAATGACCCTGCAATGCTCAACTCTATGTTGGGACGCATTTCCAGTGAGCACTCTTCATGCACACGGGACCAGGCCAGGAGTCCAGCTCAAGCCCCCTGGGAGCACAAGGGAAGTGGGTGTGCTCTTATGCAGTGGAGGACAGCGTGACCCCCAAAGGAGCATGGCCTGCCAGCTGGTGGGCACACCCAGTCTTCTCAGCTGGCTAGCAGATGTTAAGGTCTGCTGCATTTCCATAGCCCTGCTGCACAGCGGGACTCTTCGCCCTGCTGTGATGGGCCTGTAATTCCCCAGCCGGGAGAGAGCTGCAAGAAAATTAGTAAAGAAACGTGATTATTTTCTGCTGGGGTGGGAGGCCAATGATGTACATTCCCCTGGCTCCTGGCCCTCCACTCATTCATGGAGCTCTGGAGCTACAGCTGCTCTCCCATGAGGTCAGGGGCAGGGAGGGGACATGGTACAGAGGCAGCTTCCCCCTCCCTCATGTCAGAGTTGCCAGTTCAGACAGCAGTTCCCCTCTGTCTGGGAGTCACAAATGCCCTTCCCTTCGGTTCTTACTTAGCCAGACTGAAGTCAGCCTGGGAGTTATGCTGAATGATCCATCAGGGTCGGGCCCAGGGCATTTCTGAAGTAGACAGTCCTGTGCTACAGGGGGTTAAAATGGACCCGCTGCTCTAACCTGAGATGGAGCGGTCTTTGTGGGTGGTGCTGGAGTACACCCTGCTAATTCATAAGAAATTGCTACTGCCCTTTCTGTGGCTTGGCCTAATGAGCTACCTTCTCCCACTCAAAGCCTCGGGAACATTCAGCCCATGTGCACTTATTGCCATTAAGCTGGCTTTCCTGCCTGAGTTCCTCAGCTCAGAAAGATGATGCTTTCCCATTAATTTCACACAAAGAGCCAGCATTAAAATACATACTCATAGGGAATTCAATTCCTGCAGGATAAAAGGCTCAGAGCAGCCCTACTGTTTGGAGCAATATCCAGGGTGTCTCTCTCCTTGGGCTACATACCAAGCAGATTGCAGACCAGCTCCTATGTGCATGGTCAGGCTGTCTCAGCTGGACTAAGCCAGACTGGCATGGGGCACCATGCTGGGAACAAGGCTAAGAAGGGCATGCAAGCAGACCACAGGGGAAAACTGCCACATTCCAAACAAACCATTCATCTCCATGGAAAGGTGGGGATTTTTTTTCTTAGTAATGGAAAATAAATTTGCAAAGCAGAGAAGAGGGAAAAGCTACGAATGATGGACTGAGAAAATTGCTAGGTTAAAAAAAGAATTTAGGGGGAGGTCGTTTTTGTTTTCTTAAAATCAGGGAAGAGAGCTATCTTTTAACTCGAGGAGCAAAGCCACTAAAGGTCACTGGATAATGTCACAGGGATTGGCAGATGCATCAGGGTATGCATCTGGTGTCAGTCTAGAGGTTGCTACTGATTTCATACCAAGGTTACACTTAGCATCAGATATAGCATCTTTCCCAGCTGCAGTGCCTTTGTGCTCTGATAATCACCAGCTGTTTTGCCATTACCTGCTGGTGAAAGTTAGAGAAGCCCTGAGGTTGCTCTAACTTGTGCCAGTGGCTGAACCAGACCCCTGCAGACCTGAGGCTCAGGAGAATTGCAAAAGCGGGTATACATCAGCCCTGAAAAAAGATGTTGGAAAACTGTTACCATAGAAGTTACAGCTGAACCGTAACAATCTCAGCAGGGTGATGCAATTATCATTGTTCAGTTGACACCACTCATATTCAAGCATCTATCTGCTGAAGTGCGGGAACGAAGCTTGAATTCAATCAATTCAAAAAGCTTTTTTAATGAGACCCACTGAATGTTCAATCACTGTTCAATGTGGAGTTAAATAAAAGCAGATTCAACTGGAAAGCGAAAATAAACAGAACAAATTAGACTTCCATCCGACTCCACGGAAGTTCAGCCTGAGAACCGTCATTACACTGGGACCTTGCTTTACTTAGATCCTTCTAAAGGACAGAGACTTCTTATCATTAGATTATATGGGCATTGTGTATTAATAGCACCAAATTCACTCCTCGATTTCATCACGTTTATAGTCAAGGACATCTGGGAACTGGGATTCTGAGTTCTTCCCAATTAATTAAAATATTTAGAGATAAGTCAGAACCAGAAAGTAGAGCCCAGTGAGAAGGTGTCTGGATCTGAGAAGTATCACTGGATCAGAGTCTGCCTGAATAGACTGGCTCTTTGCCAGAGTTTAAACAAGAAGGGGGCTCATTTCCAGTCCTTTTTTGGATGTAGCAGAAGTCTCGCCAAACCAGCCCTCTGCATGAGCAGAAGACTCACAAGATTAACGAATCTCACAGCATTTCGGTCAGAGGAGGCCAAAGTCTGATGAGAACATCTTTACAGAGCTTGGTGCCAGCCACCAAATTCCACCTCCTCCCACCACCTTCCTAGGTTTTTTTTATTTACTTTAATAACAGCAACAAATATAAGTCTCAACCTAAACTTTCTCCTGAGCTTGACTATTCCTAGGGCTTTTCCCTGCAGCACTCCTCAGTTTGTGTCCCTAGTGCCCTCAAACCCTAAAATTCTTCTATACTCTGGGACTGTTGGTAACAGGACCTGCCTAATCTGGCTGCCAGGGGGAGTCAGCAGAAGAGCTCTACAGTTCTCTGAAGGGTCCTAGAACATGACACCCTCTTACATGGTAGATTTATGACATGGACACTTTTCAGCTACAAACTGGACAGGGATCCAGTTCATTTCATGCAGACCCCAGAACACTCAGCAGCTGGTAATAACTGCCAGTCACTACCAAAGTTCTGTCAGCATATAAAACATTATTTGTGATTATATTTTATCCTGCAAAGTCGGGGGGTGGGGTGGAAGTGGAGCATATAGACCTATGAAAAGTTGAGGTGGGAACAAGGTCTGGGATGGGCAACACCCCCCCCCCCTTTTCCCCATAGCAAATGGTGCCTCTGCTTCTCCTGTGGCCCATCCATTCCTCTTTAAGGTAGGGTAGAGAGAAGTTGGATTTAGATTTTGGCCCAGAAATATCCCAGTTATGAAGAGCAGAACAGGTTTGCTGTCCCATGGGGTTCACCAGTAAAAATGTAATGGGATGTTGTGTGTCCTTATAGGATTGTAATCTGATTAAACTCAAGGAAAAAGAAAAAGCTAGACAGGGAAAACAGGGAGGGAATAATGCATTTATTTACCATAAGTTTTGCCTGTATGAAGTCAAGAAAATCTCCATTCAGATTTCTGGTCCTGTCCGTCGTCCATTCCGTTTCTAGTGCATCTCTCTGTTCAATTGTTTCAGCTGGCAGTGTTCCAGCTGCCATATTTGTGTTGCTTCCAGCGCTACAGAACATACCAAGTGCAGACCACTTGGAAAAAGTCTTGTTTTGAAAAAGGTGGGGTGCGCGTTTCCCTGCTCAGAGCCTGGATCTTTGTCAAAGCTGGAGTCAATGACCATTGTTAATTAACACGCCTTGCCATGTCCAAAAGACATTCCTTACCATAAAAGCCAAGGAACTTGTGATGCTCTTACCCTGAACACTGTGCACTGTTTGATCAGCCCTGAGCAATCAGGTTCAATCTGCTGCAGCCTGGAACATGAGAGTCTCTCGCCTTTGTTCCAATCCCAAATAAAGACTGGGAGACGCGAAGGAAGAGGCGCTGGTGTTCCAAAAGCAGGCGTGGCACTATATCCACTTCTAGCTGTCAGGGGGCCCAAATCAGTTTACAGCACATTCTTCCTCTCACGGGATACAGGTAATGAAGCTCAGTGAAATGGCGGCTCTTTACCAGACAACCGCCAGAGCAGGTTTTTAATGTGACAAGGATTGAACAGAGGCTAATGTCTTCCCCCTTGTGACTGCAAACAGGGAACCCTGTTCCTGGCTGTCTTTTTAACGACCTTGGTTTCTAGAAGACAGCCCCTGTCATGCGATCAGCAACACGTGAGATCAACCACATTCCACCCATATTTCCAGGGCTTTACAATGCAGCCTGTGAGCACGGTCTCGGAGCACCTTCCATGAGGAGTCGGCACAAAAAACTCTCTCTGGGCAGGAACAAGCTTCAAGTTATTGACGTCTTTAGATGTAAATAACAAATGTCATCCCTAGCCCATGTCCTGACAAACCATTAACAATACAATTAAATATGATCGGCATTAAAATGATCAGCTCAACAGGAACTCTGCCGGCGACCTTCAGAGACTCCTTTCCACCCTGCCGTTGTCAGAGGAAGCAAACCTTCAAGGCCCCCCTCCAAAAACCCTGATTGCTGAGTTGTTTTAAAGATATACAGTTAGAGTTTACATATGTGGCTGATGGGGGAACTCCAGGAAAGCTGTGTCGAAGAGACAATATCTTCTCACCCCAGAGGAGAGTCCAGCTCACGCTCCCTGACTTCAGAGCTCTCTGCCTATCCATCAGACCCTCAGGGTTAGTTAACATTGGCCAATGAAGATGACCTTTGCTGCCCATTTGTGTAAAGGAGAGAAAGACACAGACGTTCACTACGTCAGCATGTTTTGGTCTTGCCATGGCAGGCAGGGGCGAATGCAAGAACAAAGCCTGCAGTGTGCTGAATGCCTTCATCTTCACAGTAGTGAATAGGAGCAGGATTGGGCCATGCAAACTAACTTCAGAAGGGAGGCTAAGGGCACCTAACCTGATGCGACTTAGATGTGACCCCAACAGGCTTGCTAACACTTAGCCACATGGAACATGCCCCGTCGATGACACACCATCTTGGAATCTGGCCCATCCAGTCTACGGGGGTCTGAGCTGGTGTATCATGCATGCTGAGGGAGCAGGGGAGAGAAGGGAAGGCAGAAAAGCAGCTAACAAGGTATCTGTTAAAGCAGCACACGCACCCCACTTACAGTAACTTGCACTTTCTTCTAGCTGCTCAGTGTGTCAGTTACACCAGCTGACTCCTTTGCGCTCAGCACATATTGGGGCAATTTACACAGCACCTTTGGTTCTGGCCTTTAGTAAAGCCTTGGCCACTGTCTGGAGTCCTGGAAAATTGATTTCTACCTGGAACTGCACATCATTAGTCTCTAGGGAAAGAGCACCAAAGGTGCACAGCATTGTTTATTTGCAGCCACTCAAGGCAAACAGCAGCCACCCAACCCAGGCATCAACAAGGCACTTTGTACAGAGCTATTGCATACAATAGAACCTCTGAGAACAATACATTAGCCACAAGCACCATGCCTTGCAAAACAAAAAAAAGAGAAGCACTGAACAAATGAAAGCAGCAGCAGCCCAAGTGGGAGGGCTGGTGTACAATAATTGGCATAACAGCTCTGCTGTTTCCCTAATAGGGGATAGGAGAGAAAATTGAAGCAAGTTCCTCTTGAATCGAACATTATCAGGCTCTGAGCAACAGAAAACAAATTGTACCTCAAGAACAAGTACAGGGGCAGCGGGGAGCCAGCAGGCCAGGGGAGATCTTGTACATATAAGTGCAGGAGCAGTTGAATCCCGAGCCACGTCCACAGACTTCACCTTCCTGGGCTGCTCTCATGGTCCCTCTTGCCCCGCCACTGAAGCCAATTAAGTTTGGGAGCCAGTGCCCTGAGCGCTGCTCCTGACTTGGGTCTAGCTCAGATGAGACAAGAACTCATTTGGGAGTCACTGATTTAGCCACTGTTTCTGCATGGTCCACAGCTAGCAAAAAGCCGTTCGGGTTCCTGTGAGCTAGCTAGCTGCACTCAGGCCTGATTAATAGTGCGGTTTTTGCCCTGGATGTTCCTGCCTGCCTGCAAATGGCACAGAGTATTCTGAACTCTAATCTCCCTAATAAGAGAAGGTCAGAGTGTCCCAGGCTTGACATGCAGGCCCTGTCCATGGTGTAACATCCCGGCCTTTATAAAACACTCATCTTCTCTCTGCTATGTTCTACAGCTAAGACCTCCATTGCCTTCCGGCGTGCTGAACGGCCCTTCTGATAGCAAAAGTGTAATAATCATATCCCTATCGATCACAAAGTCCACTGAGAAACACAACCATCAAGAGGCAGATCCGAGACACAATGACTGGGGGGCAGAGAGGGAGCTTGGGTAGAAAACATCCTTGGGTAACCCCAGTCCAAGTGTCGAACCATCCAAGGATGGCCCATTAAACCCCCCAGTGCAGATCCTCCAGCCAGACACGAACTGGCACCTTACCAGCCTCTGCTGAGCCCCTCTCCATGGTGGAGCCCCAATTCCTCAACATTTGGAAATGCTGAGACTCCCCTGAGACTGAGACTGAAGTCCACATGTGACCTCTGCTGGACAGTGGCAGATGTCTGGGAACACTGCCAGGAATTAAAAACACAGCAGCCTCTTGACAAATGTGGCTCCAAGGGGTCCAATAAACAGAGTTTCCTGCAAATCCCCAAAGACCTCACTTGCTTTACCTGACGGCTTCACCCACCTCCTGTTCGTTCAGCGATCGGCAGACTGCACGGGGTGGCATTTCCCCAGCTCTGGAACACCCCAGAAGCATGAGGGAGTAAGACACCGAGAAAGCAGCAGATTTCTTAAGGGAAAGATCTCCCTGTGGGGCACTACAGGGGCCAGAAACTCTTTTGGCTCAACCCCTGCCCCCTTCGAGAGTCCTTCACAAAGCAGGGTTCTTCCCTTCCCCTGGACAGCAACCCCACTCCCTCTTAAGTGGGGACAAAATGACAGCTCGGTTTCAGTAAGTCCATTGGCATTGCAAAGTCATAGCGTGAGTATGGTGCCTAGCCAGGGATTCTCAGTGGTGCAGGGGCCAGATGGGTTTGACACGGTGTGTGAAACCCTGCCCTCAGCAGCCTGGGTTCACTAGGAGAGAGTAGGCAGAGAGTGCAGGGACAGCCGCACCCCCAAACCTCCACCCCCAGACCCTCCACCCCCCTGTGAAACAACAAGAGTGGAACCTACCGCCTAAGAGCTTGTCAGCTTGGGGGACTAGCTAGCCCCCCAGGTAACACCCACCCCACTTTGTGTTGGCACATCTCCAGCAGAAGGGTTCCTAAGTTAATACCCCTCCAATACCTTTTCCTTGGCCTCACACAGCTGCCAGGCCTCATCTCTTCAAGTTCCACTCCCCGGGAGCTGCTGACAGTGGCAACCCCATAGGCAGGCAGAGCAGGGGTTGGATACCAGATCCAACAAAGCAAAGGGGCTTCTCTCTCATGTGGGCGCTCTGCCCAGAGAGGACCCCCGAGCATCTCCCCTAGCGCACAGTGGGTGTCATCAAACAACACGCTCACATCAATAGCGCACAAAGGTTTCATATACAAACACTATGAACAATTAGGAACTAGTAGCTGTAGGCACAGTGCTTAACAGCTCGTCCTGCAGCATGAGGGCAAAGCAAGCTTCACCACAGCTCCAAGGACATGGGGCTATAAATCCTGATACAACATGCTGCGAAGGGTCTGCCTGCTTAAAGACACGATCAGGTCATTAACACCCCCGCCCCTCCAGGAACCTCTGGCTAGTTTATTATTTAAACAGTGTGAATTGTGCATTTATGAATAGTCTCAAGGCTTTTCAAGCTGGTACCTGAGTCTCATACTCAGCTCCAGGACAGGCACAGCATGGGGAGTAGCAGGGCAAATTTTCTCCTGTCGATGGGCTTCCACCTTCCTCTGGAAGATCCAAAGGGTCGAAATGTCTCCATGCTCCTTTAGTCTGGGGCTGCTCTGGTTTGTCATGACTAGGAAAAGTGGTCAAGTCTAGGTTAAGTTTAGCTTAACATGTGCTAGCTAAGCCTGACCTAAACTTGACCTTTTCCCTAGCATGGATGCAGGGTACAAATATAGGCTACAACTCAACCAGCTAAAGATTGAGCTAAAATTAAATTAACATTTTGAAATCTCAGCCTTAATGTATAGCTTCACAGACAGACTTGTGTGTGATGTACTGGGTACAGGTCTGGTGAGACAAAAAAGATCCCATGGTACATTTCATAAGGGGAGTGTCCTGAAATTCTCTCCCCAGTTTTCCCTCCCCGCACGGCTGTGTGCTTCCTGGTCACACTAGAGATGGCTGCATTTCAGCCGTGCTCTCTGTGCATAAGTTCTCATCTCGCATTCCTTGCGGATGCAGACATTCACTGAAGTCAGAGGGTGGCTTGCATGTGCAGGGTGGCACCTTTGCAAAGTGCTCTGGAATCCTTTGCTGCTTTAACAACATGGATTATCACCATCACCTCGAGCCATTTAAAATAGCCGCAGTGTTTAAACGTTTTCAAGGTCTAATTGCGCAGACCTGGCCCACCAGTTGGAATTGGCCTAAATAAACAAGTACTTTAAAGTTAGCAAGAGTTGAAGAGGATATTTGTACCCCAGTCAGTCAATATTTAACTCTTCTTTTTGTGTCCACTGAGGGGTTAATGATACTTTCAGAGAGTGAATAAAAAGACCAAAAAACAAAAACCAGAGGGAGAAAGCAGCATCTAAGCAAACAAGAGTCTAGGCATGGGTCTGATCATAAACATGAGACACAGAGGAATGGAGATCACTGCACTGTACTGCAAAGGGAAACAACTGGTCCCCCATGCCACACTCACAGTGGGTGTTGGTTACCCTTTGTGAATGATCATTGAAAGGTACATGAAAGCCCAGGTACATGAAAGTCCAGGAAAGTACTCACTCAGGAACAGCTGTCAGACAAAGGAAAAGGCAGATGGTCCACCGAGAAAGACAGCTCTGTATTGTCAAATGGAGAGGACGAAAATGGGGAGAAGGGCTCTGGCACCATAACCAAGGCCAAGCAGATACCCCGATGATGGGGGCCCTATAAGAATGCAGACAGCTGGCTCCCTGAGCATTCCTCACACCACTTCATGTCTGGATCACCTGGTGGAATCCCACGGCCTGCACTGATGCAAAAGGGCACCTTACCCAGGTAAGACTGGCTCTTCGCTTACAGCTCACTGATTGCAGGCAATAGTGGCTGGGGCTGTAGCTGGGATTTCCTGTTTAAGCTGACACCAGGGAACAGTGTGGTGCAGCTGGTGGGAGCACAGACACGGGGGCCAGGGTTCTGGGTCCTGCTCTGCCGCTGACTCACTGGAGGACCTTAGGCAAGTCATTCAGAGACAAATTTTCAAAAGTGGCTTCTAATTCTGGGTCCTTTGGTTATCCTACCTTCAATACCTACGAGCTGATATTGAGCACCCCAACTCCCATTGACTTCAGAACCTCTGAAAATCAGGCCCCAACACCAGCATTTTCAACATGGGGTGTCTTACGTTAGGCCACTACATCCACACGTGGGCTCTGTGACATTCTATACCTTGGGGGAGCGTACCCCCATATTCCTCATTTCCACATAATCGTGATCTTACATATAAAGCACGCCTTATAAGGTAGCAGGGGACAGGTTATGATCTGCTGAAAGTCATTTCTCTATCCGTGTGTGTGTATCCTTAATGCATATGAAGTTATGAGAGTTGTGTTGTATGGTGGTCAATAAAACATGCTGTAAATTGGGAATCAGCCAGATATTAGCTACCCAGGGGAAACAGCAAAGAAAGTAACAACGCCTGGGTGGGGTGTCAAACAACCCACCAACAGTCATTGTCCAGCAAGAGAGCTACAATGCAATGACTCTCCTGCATGAGGCCACACCAGGGGAATTGCTCAACCTTGCGCGGAGAGACTCAGCAATGCCCCCAGACATGCCTGGACTTGTGCTCCCCAAGCACATGGACTGAGGGTATAAAACAGACACAGTGGACACATACTGGGCCCTTCTCCTGCCCTCACCTTCACTGTAAGCAACTAACACACTGAGAAGACAAGACTCCAACAGAGGAGATTGGCTCAGGTTTAAGGAACAAACCTGTATATTAAGGACTGCACTATCCAATGGGGTGAGAAAAACTGCTTCATCTAGATGTTGCCCAGTCTAATAGGGTTGAGAGTTTAGACTGCATGCTTATATTTTCTTTTCTTTTGGTAACCACTCTGACTTTGTACCTATCACTTAAAATCTATCTTTGCAGTTAAAAAATCAGTTTGTTTATTCTACCTGAAGCAGTGTGTATCCAGATCGGTGATCTGCTAGGTCACTCCAATCCTTGACTCTGGGAGCCAGCCTTACCCCGCTCAGCCCCCACTCCTGGGCTGTTTGCGCACAGCCTCTGGCATGTAAGCCGCTCCTTGGATTGTGCAACCGAATGACATTAGCCAATATCTCCAGTCCCAGACACAACCCTAGGAACCTCCATCTTGCAGTGTCCAGTTATGCCCGCTGGACGCTGCAAGCTTATATGAGTTTGTCAATTTAACAAAGAAATTGATATGCACCAGGCTTGTTATCCCAAGGGGAGTCTCTGACATGCTTCAAATCAAATGCACTGCTTCAGGTAGAATAAACAAATTTATTAACTACAAAGATAGAGTTTAAGTGATTATAAGTGATAGGCTCAGATATGCCTACCCAAGAAGGAGGAGTTGTCATGGTCCATTCAAGGTGTAAACCAGGCCAGTGAGGGGTTGTGTCACTACCTGCCCTGTAACCTTGGGTGCCTCACAATGCTTTACTGTTGTAGCTCCCAACCTGGGCTACTCACAACCAGCCTACCAGCATGTAGGTCACACCCTGAGACTGCCTGGGTTCAGCATCTCTGACCCCAGCTGCTTGTCTACCGCTCCCACCAGCCTGGTCTACAACTTGCAGGTGACCTCAACGCACTCCCAGACCCGAATTTTCCCAACACCCGTGTACTCTGTAATGTCCAGCCCTCTCCTAGCCAGGTCAGTGAAATAATATGGTTAATTTTTTCCTCTAAAGACACAAAAACACATGCCAACTTATGAACTAAACTGTGGGTCAATACGCTCTTCCCTTTAAACACCGCACTGAGTTGGTTTACGGTAAAAATGAAATAAATGTATTAACAAAATATACATAGGATTAAGTGAGTTCAAGAATAAGGAATGAAGACAGTTACAACAAAACAAAACATGCTTCTAAAGGTCTAAAGCTTAATTTAGCAAGATACAGCCTTTGTTCCAGATGGTTTCTCTCACCAGTCATTTTTCTTCCCAGCCATGGCTGACTTTCCCTCAGTCAAGACCCTCCACCAAAGTCCAAGGTGCTGGCTCCCCTTGTCTTCTTAGGTGAACGATCTTTGCCTAAGCAGGTTTCTCACCTATCTTCACTTCCAGAGACTTCAAGCCCCCTCTCCCTGAGGTTGAAGGACCCATCTTTCTCAGCTTGCCCCAGTTCTGGCCTCGTGTCTGTCTAGCGGTGATGCCAAAAATGGCTTCTGTCCTTGCTTATAGCTTTCTAAGTTCAATGACCTTGTTTCAAGAGACAAGGGGATTTCATGCTCTTCTTCCCTTCCTGTGGCCTTCCCATCCCCTATACATAAATGGGGCTTCCATTGTTTTGATTCTATCATGCTTAATTTACACAGGAACCAGGTAAATAGCTACCCCTCCCCTCATCTGGGCGGGAACTATTCCTTATTTTGTTCAGCCACACTCTTTAAAACACTATGAATGAGTATTCATAATTCCTCCTATAGCATTCATACAGGCATTTTACAATATCACCCACCAGTGTATTACAGGCATTCATAAAAGACCTCACATGGTGCACAAATATTGCATTCAATTGATTGATTCAATTGCTTATTATTTGAGGCTTAGCCTCCCTGTCTTTATAGCCCAGTAAACCTTTGAACTAGATTCTTCTGAAAGTGAAACCCAGACCAAGCCTCTCTCTCCTGCTGGGTACAGCCATGCTGTCTCTTCCCCCGCTTGTTAGCTTTATATGCCATGCCAACGTGCCTGGTTTAGACATGCTGACCCCCAACCATCTTGGAGCTTAATAATTCTGTTTACTGCACATGTAAATTGCAAGCCCATTGTATCTACTCAACCCTGTGTCATTTGTATTCAAGACCTGGGCAGACCTGTTTTCCAACTCCCTATGGCATGCCTGGTTTAAACACACTTTAATCATAACTGCAGACTATATTCATAACAATGCACGTCGTGTACTTCCATCACACAAGAATATTAACAATCAGCGAGTTATTTGTTTTCAAATGATACTTCACAAGGCATATTTTGTACCAAGATTATTCCAAAAGCATGTAGGGTGTGAATACAGGGGTGCTTAGCGTCACAGGAGTGGAGAAGAGGACACAAGCAGAGGTTACACGGTGGTTGTAAGAGCCCTTGTGTCCCACACCATAGTGCAGAATGCCTAGCTGGCTTCCCTTGATCTTGGCCAGCTACAGGGTCAGGGAGGCTTGACTAATGCCCACTGGTGGAATGGACTCTGGCAGCCAGGGCACCCAAGAAAATCATAGAAGCCTCATCCAGCAGCCTCTTGGCCCTTGCCACTTACAAACTGATGTGGATTCCTCTGAATTCCTCAGTCGTGGTATGACCATCAGCTGTCGTGGGACAAGAACAATTTCACTAGCGGGTGCTTAGAAGAACCTCCTATCCCATCCCCTCCCCTCCCCCACTCACTCACCACACAGTCGTTGCAGAACGTGGAAGAATAAAAGCAGATGCAGCAGGGAGCACGTGCAGTGATCTGCATAACACCACACAGCCTGTGGTCCCTGCCCTGTCTCCCCATCAGCTGCTTGCAGCCAACATGCTGCAGGACCAAAAGATCTGGACTGGCCATTAGGCGAGCTGGGGATGAAAAACACTTGTTCCCCTTTCATCTTTCCAAAGCCTTCCAGCCACACTCCCTCTTTCACGGGATGCAGTCACGTAGCCATGAAGCAGAAGTGAGACTCCAGGTCGTTGTCCTCTGCTGAAGATTAGATATGGCGTGGAAAATTAAATCCCCCCACGTGACACTCCAAAGCAATGGAGAAGTGCATTTTTATGTCCCTCCGTGCACTGACAGTAACTGAAACTACAATCTCTTTTACTAACCTTGCGATGTC
This sequence comes from Chelonia mydas, assembly GCF_015237465.2. Taxonomy (NCBI): domain Eukaryota; kingdom Metazoa; phylum Chordata; order Testudines; family Cheloniidae; genus Chelonia; species Chelonia mydas. The sequence continues at coordinate 15,938,813 of NC_051254.2, forward strand.
ACCAGCTGTCATCTGAGCTTCATCTCTATGAGCAACACAGGTGGGTGAGTGGTGAGCAGCCGAGCCCAGCTCCTGCATAGACAATACCCTCTAGAGTCAAGCCACCGAGAATCTCCTCTAGTCTCCTGGAAGTCAAGGCTCAGACTCACTAATCTCACATGAGGCAGATTTGCATTCACCTCTACAAAAGGCAGAGCCAAGGGGTCTCGACAAATGACATTTTAATTAAAAAAAAAAGACATGAAAGTGCAAGTGAAGGGTGCTGGATTGAAGACTGACTTCATTATGCATGGGACATGGCAGCGTTCACGGCCACATGTGTTGCAACTAGGACGGGCAGGAACCACTCAGACTGGAGGAAATTGTTCCGTCTACATGGCCTAGACGAGGCCTTGGGCTCTCTGCAAAGATGGCCAAAAAGGAGGGTGGCTGAGGGGGCAACTAAGATGTGGCTTTTTAAAATCATCAACTCATTTCACAGAAGGCGCCAAAAAACTGCCACGACAATAATGGCTTCTGGGTACTTGTATTGAGCCCAAATGGGTCAGTTCCAGAACCTGCCATATTAGCAGATGCATAGCCCCGGCACTTGAGTTACATTCCAGCTGTCGTGAGAGCATGGGGAATATCTTCTGTCTTGTAGGTATATATGAAGCCGGATAAGAGAGAGTCTATGAGGTTTATCATATATAATTGGGGGCCTGGTTTTCTTAGGCCCCTTTGAAAAGCCCAGCCTAAGTTCTCAGAGGTTGACACACACACCATAGCTCACTGCAAAGCTCTTACACAATGGGAAGGCCCAGGGTTTATTTCTATTTTGCTCTGATTCTGTGGAATAGGCTCTGGGGCTACACTACTTATTGCCATGCGGACGCAGCAGGAGTGCAATCTCACACCAGCACACCACAAACAATACAAGGCAGGGACCATCTCTAACAGCCCCCCATGCACTCCTTTCACATCAGATGCAATCAGACATTTCTTAAAACAATGCCGGTGCTGGTTCCACTGGACCAGGGGCTTGGGGCTGCAAGTCCAGAAGTCAGAGGCCTCAGAAGCTCAACCACTGCACAGTAAATTGGGCTGGTTCCTCCCCAGCCCACTCACCATGACTTATTCAGTAAAGACCTAGCTCTCCACAATATGTGAAACCACAAGGAAATGAGCTAAGCCAGGAACTCTCCGGTTATAGAGGATGAACAGGGCACTGTAGCTTTCTGCACAGCCTCCTGTTTGTACAACTGGCCTTTCTAAAGGGAGGGCCTGAAGGGGGAGTTGTGTTAATCTTGTCATCAAAGAACAACCAAACATGACACAGGCGATCCCGTTTATTGGAGTAACGAAAATAAATAAGGGTTGGATGGCTCAGAATCTGGGTGGCCCAATTCTAATCTAGCCCTGGTCAGCCAAAACTGAAATTTGTTGCAAGCTGATGGCTATTGGGTGACCTATGAAAGGTTGCTGTCACTGTCCAGTTGCCTGATCATTAAATCAGACTATGAAAAAACGCTGACAATCTCGGCAGGAACAAGGACAAAATGGGCAGAGAGACTTCCTAGTAGGAAAAATACTCCAGGTCCAGGTGGGCTGAGGAGTGGGTTTGTGGGGAATCAGCTCAGTCCCTACTGTAACCGTTCGGTAAACGGAGGATTTCAATCCAGTATCTTTTGGCAATACCACTGTAAATTAATTTACACATGCAGATTAAAGCCCACTAAGCCTTTTTCACCCTGATCTGAATCTTTCCATTTCAAATAGCTATGTCACAGACTTCTAGAAAGAGACTCAAAATATACAGCAGAAGTTTGCAATTTTTTCCACTATAGAACAAACGCCATTATAATATCCAAACGCCCTATAATCCTTATCCTATAGCACAAGGCTCTCCACTCACTTAGCAGGGACTGGCTTACCAATGAAAGAGAAACACTACTGGGCTCTAAAAAGAACATTTTACAATCGTCAGTGACTAATATATGTTTGCAACTTATGGACTTTAGTGCAGTGATGGGAAAATCCTTAGAGATCTAACAGAATCCCTCAGTGGGAACTGAGATACCAGAACACTTCTCTTAGCACATCAAAGTTGCAAAGAAACCCATATATTCTCCACCAGGACCAACGATTTCACCCTGAGGAGATAAGTATTTACAGAGCTCACACATCTTGCCTCTCCACTAAGAACCTCTCCATCTGGAGACACATGAACATAACAGAAACCACTCTGGAGTATTTCATCTGTCATCTAAAAGCTTTCTCCGTGATCCACTTTAAAAAGGCAAAGGCAGACAGGATGGAGTGTTTTCACATGTTTATAAATCCAATAAATACAAGTATAACACCAACCCACCAGAATGGGGCAGGGAAGGAGGCCCAGAGGTGACCGGGAAAACACTGACTTGCAGATGGGAGCATACCAGATAAGTCAGTGGTTCATGCTGATGTGTCAAACAGCTTCTCAATCATCTCGCCCACCTGGTCAACTCTATACTTGATGTACTTCTCAGGGTTCTTGGTGAAGGGCACATTGCCATACCTGCCGAGGGCAAGCAAAACAACCCCAGTGTGACACACAACGGACACTGCACAAAGCCACAGCACCTGGGACTTCCCTTTTCACTACCATCCAGTGCTGCTCTGCTTCTGCCCCCCTCCCAGAAAAACAATATTCCAGCTCCCACATCTTCTGTTTGAGAGGGTGACAGACACTTGGGTAGAGCTCTTCACAGCAAGAATACCTTCTAGCAGGGTTGGTTCAAATGGGTATTCCTGGGTTTCCATTAATATCAAGAGATTTCTCAATGGAGCCCAGCTTTCCACTAGCTAGAACATGGCCACCAGTTGTCTTGCAATTAGAAGCCATTCACGAATGCCGCGATCTAACTGAGAACAATCATATCAGCCAACCTCAGCTTGCAGAATCTCAAGGGCATATTATACAGAGCTGAGGATAGCTTTGGAAAGCCAGAGTGCAGCAAACTGCCTCACTTTTGGTCTGCTCTGGGCCTAGGAGAACTCAGCATATCCCCAGAAGAACCAGGAGAGAGGACACTGCTCCTGGAGAAGAGTGGTCACCTGTGTAAAAAGGCATTGTAGGTCTCTTTCACAATGGTTTTCTGGGCCTTGCGGATTTTGTCCCTCTGCTCCATGTCAGGGATGGCCCAGGCCTTCTGGATTTTACACAACTCCTCCAGGCCGTCATTGAAACCCTTGCCATTAAAACAGGAGAAAACGGTTGGACACAGATGTGTCTAAGTTTCATATGGCGCACTGTGCCAGGCAAGCACAGCTCAGGGTTAGCATTGATCCAGGGAAAGTTCTCTGGCCCCACAAAGGCTTCTTACCTTAAAACGCTCCTTTATCATCTGCCTCTCCTTATCCTTGAGCTGTGAGGAGAGAAGAAGAGACGTTATTTCCCCCTCCCAGTATAAAAGTCCTCACTGCTGCTCACTCTCTGAATTCATGTTTATCTCCACCTGGACTGACCAGCCTTCAGGAGAAAAAGCCAAAGGCTTTATTCCTCAAGAGCCTCCGAAAGGCTTTTAGAATCCCACCACCCACATGGTGCCATCTTTATTCTCATTCATTGGCTCCCACTCCCCACACCAACTCTCTCCTGGAAGTTTGTCTTACATGCTTTAGCTAGGACTCAGGAATGGGAACATGTTGGGGAGGAGAGAATCCCACTTTCAACGAATGTCACTCATCTAAAGATTATATAAATAGGGAAATTTGGGGCCAGGACAGGTATTACTGTGCATGTAGAGCAGTTGTGCTAGGCTCTCAGGAGTTTTACAAGTAGCATCATCTGCCCCTGTTTCAGAGAGAGGCACCGAGCGGTGAAGGGATTTGACTACGGTCACACAGTAAATCTGTGACAGGAGAAAATAGACCCCAAGCCTGATTCCCAATGCACTCTCCACAATGTAACTCTGCCTTCCGGTAGTATTACTGCTTTCCAGAGACATTCGCCCTGGATTTTAAAAATATATATCTATATATAGCAGAGAAAATGCTTTGGCCGATTTCCATTGTCTGAAATTCATCCTTATCTATCACCTCACCTTGACTCCTGATTGAAAGACAGGCAAGTTTCTCTCCGAGATGTATTCTGTTACTTTTAACCAGCTGCAATTGACACGAGAGGGGATGCATTACAGACATAAGAACAGACACTCTGGGTCAAACCAATGGTCCATCTAACCCACTATCCTGTGTTCCAACAGTGGCCAATGCCAGGTGCCTCAGAGGGAATGAGCAGGCAATCACTGAGTGATCTATCCTGTCGTCCACTCCCAGCTGCTGGCAAACAGAGGCTAGGGACACCCAGAGCATGGGGTTGCAACCCTGACTATGCTGGCTAACAGCCATTGACGGATCTATCCTCCATGAATTTATCTAGTTCTTTTTTGAGCCCTGTTATACTTTTGGCCTTCATAACATCTCCTAGCAATGAGTTCCACAGGTTGACTGTGCATCATGTGAAGAAGTACTTCCTTTTGTTTGTTTTAAACTTTCTGCCGATTTATTTCTTTGGGCGACCCCTGGTTCTTGTGTTATGAGAACGAATAAATAACACTTCCTTATTCACTTCCTCCACATCAGTTAAGATTTTATAGACCTGTATCGTATTCCATCTTAGTTCTCTCTTTTCCAAGCTGCAAAGTCCCAGTCTTTTTAATCTCTCCTCACGTGGAAGCTGTTCCACACCCCTAATAATTTTGTTGCCCGTCTCTGTACTTTTCCAATTCTAAGATATCTTTTTTGAGATGAGGTGATCAGATCTGCATGCAGTATTCAAAATGTGAGCATACCATGGATTTATATAGAGGCATGATGATATTTTCTGTCTTATTAGCTATCCCTTATTATCTATAGACAGTGAGTTATCCAGCAAGGAATCTCACAGGAAGCTAGTACATACTCTCCTTAGGGCTAGAGAGTGGGCAGTTTCCACATCACATGTCCAAATGTCTTTCCATGATGAACACTTCCCATACTATGTTAAACTCTTTCAAATCATATTGTTTGTGGTTCCCTTTTATACTGTTCTCTCCCACCACTCAGTTAGGACTGGACATTAAGGTCTATGCAGAGAGTTGACGGTCTCTCAAGCCATAATGAGGGCTAAGGAAAGAGAAAAGAATTAATCCCTCCTGACCTGCGCTGGTAGGTTTGGATCTGCTGCTCAATGTGCTCCCTGTAAGACCTCTCTGCTGTTTTCTGAGTCACGGCCACTAACTGGATTAGCTCAGACCTGGTAGAAGGAGAGAAGAGCTTATTGAACACCCACAGACCAGCTCATCTCCTGCCAACCCACTGTTGCTAATTGGGTGGTGGGGTTTCAAACCTTCATTAGCAAGGCCCCTTGGCCCTTTTTAAATTAACAATCCCCCATTTTGGAGTGACAACATTCAGAACGTACAAGCCGGGACACAGAAATTGCTCCAAGCTGGATGCTTTCCAGTGCTGGATTCTTACTGCTGAGAAGATGAAAGAATCTGATGCACTCAAGAGGCCTGTCTTTTCCTCCCTCTTGTGCAATATAAGAAAGACTTCAAAGGGCAGTTTCAAAGGGGGAAAAATACCAGAGAAGATAAACCAGTGAGGAAATGCATTCAACATATTGGAGTTAAAAAAAAGGGGGGAAAAAAAACAAAAAAAACCCCACAACACTCAACCTAAAGCCCCCACAGCAGTGAAATTCAGTCTGTTTGGAATGCACGGGGATTTGTCGAGAGATGCACTTACTTTTCAAGGGATTTAAGGATGTAATTGTAGTTGTTGTGCAGGAAGATGGCACTCAAAGCTGGGTCCTCATAAACCTTGGATTTACTGAGAAGGTTTAGTTGCAAGTTGCCCAGTACTTTGCCTTAATGAGAAAAAACACATTAATAGAGGAGAAAGGATTTTTAATCAAGACTGCGGAAGATGATGGCCCACAATGCCTTATTATTACAGAAGATAACATACAGGGCTCAATCTTCAAAATCTTTAGGTGCACAACTGAGCACACATCTACTGCATGCAAATCTGCTTAATAATTTGTAGACATAATCATAACCGTGGACATGAATTAGGCGTGCAAAATGCACACAATTGTACATCTACCTTGTCTGAAGTTCCCGCACACAGTTCCTAGTACTCATGCAACCATTTCCTTCAAGGAGCAGCTGAGAGCTCCACAGAGCTCGTACCCCGCTGCACCATTTCCTACAGTGGCATCTCCATGTATTGCATGCCATCATGGATTCCATTAGCAGCAGAGGACCAAATTTGGCCCTCACATCAGCAGCCACTGCTCCCATTGAAATCAATGAATATTCCATCTGCTCGTGCCGGGCTAAATTTGGCCCAGGACCGCTTTTCTGACATCAACCAAGTTTAATGCTGACATGCCCCATCTAAGTGGCTGCTGCATGCTGAATTCAGTAATAGTCTGGCACTTCGGTGCCAGGCCAGAATTACCAGTCAAATAACTTTAACGGCAACTACAACAGCCTTAGCTGTGCCACCCATCTGAACAGTCCAAACACTGCACCAGAGAACATGCCTCGCTGGGCACAAGCAGAGGTGTGGAGAAAGCAATTGAGGGAGAGCTGTGCATGGTACTCACAGATGTAGGTGCTGAGCAGACGTCTGCTAAATTCAGAACTGTAGCTGCTAGCTGAAGAGCTGGTCTCTGTAAGGAAAAGAACCTTAAACCAGTTAACATGCCACCCACGGGGCCTGGTTAGTCTGCCTCTACTCAAACATGTCATTTTATTGTTGCTATGGAATTATAATGCCAGACTCAAGTTGTCAATGAAAATTACTCTCCCTCCTCACCCAGATACGCATCAGATTACTTAGAACAAGAAAGGACAGACTGCACTCAGTTTGACCTCAGTATTTGCACCAACTGCTAGAAAGCCATGCTATGGGACAGACCTATTCCTTCTTTACTATCGTTTTAAGATTAAGAGAATAGGAACTGAGATATAGAAGACACCCTATTAATCAGAAATCAAGCAACTGAATGTAATAAAAGGTCTTTTTTTAGCACTAGATGTTCTCAACCAAGGAACAGAGAAGTTATTTTTGTTAATAGCAAGCACTTATTGTACCGTACCTGCAACATTAATCCAAACAAGCAGCACCACTCTGGAAAGTTTCAGCTAACACCACCCTTGCTGATAGCAGCCTCCCCGGGCTCTGCACAAGCACTGTTCAAGTACCATACCCCATCCACACAGGTGATGGGCTTGGCTTGTGTAAATTCTATTGCCTGCACATGCAAATGTTTTAAAAGTGCACACACAAATATTCTTCTGCAGGCCACATGGTCAGGAAACAGTGTGTGAGCAGAGTCCAACAGAGGCCACTGTCAGAAAACTTGGCCCATAGAATTCCGCATGGCTGTAAGCCAGACCAAGTTTGCTTGAAGGATTGGGAGCCTTTTGAGTTTGTAACAAAATCCCAAACTGCTTTTGGAGCTGGGTCTGATGGCGCCACCAATGAAGCGAAGAGGGTCTTTCCTGCTGTAAGAAGTCTGGACAGCTGTCAAAACAAGAGCTGGGTCTGCAAAGGACAGCATGACAGAACAATTGGGCCAACTCCCCCTGGAAAAGCCTGTCCCCATCAGCATAACAGAGAGCATTCAGTGCAACGATACAGACTTTATCCCATTTTAACTAACATCCTCCCTACAAATTAGCAGCTCATCCACATGTTCACTGTAATACACCACTGACTCTCCTCTCCCACTGAGTCAGGGAGCTTCTGGGTTATTCATTTTTTAAAAAAGACAACTGCTTTTTAATCATTAGATATTGGTTTAAGAATCAACAGAAATATGCAACTATAGTCAAAGGCGATATAACAGGTCGAGTGAGTAACGCACACACTCTGCTTACCTCTGGGATCTAAAGGAATATTGTATGTGTCCCCAAGAACTACAAAGTTTAAGGCAGAGCAGAGAGAAAAGGGGAGGGAGGAGAGAGAAAGAAATGCAAAGTGCAAAAAGACAGGTTAGAGACCACCATCCCTTCAAGAAGAACAAAGCAGATATTAACACAGAGCAGCCACGGAGCTGACAGCAGAGCAGGCAGGATTCGCTCCTTCAAGACAACAGAAATGGTGCTGGAGATTAAGGAGGAAATGTATATTTTGTACTAGCGCAAGGCAGGATGTAATGTAACACTGTCATCACTCAGAGGATAAAAAGTATCACCAAGGGCCTGACCAAACTCCTGTTAAAGTCAATTATTTCAGTGGGATTGGTCCCCCAAGCAACCTGGTTACTGCTGAATAGAACTGAGTGGCTCTGGTCCCCTCCCTTAGCGTGAGCTACATACCTTTCTAGGATATAAGTGGATGAGACAGAGTCTGCCTGGGTATTGTTCAACGCAGGCAGAGAGCTGGTGTTGGTGTTCACCACACTTATTTGTCCTCAGGTGAAAACTCATGTTTGAGTGAAATGTTTCACCAGAGCAAAACACCAGTCAATCACTTCAGACAGAATTAAGAGAGTGGCCACAGCAATAGAAAACTCTACTGAGATGAACAACTCTGCACCGGCAGGGTTAGGTACCCTGTGCTGGGCTAGACTACCAATGGCAGCGGGGTTAATTTCTTTGATTCAATGATAGAATTCCCTCGTGTTGTTGGTGCTGCATGAGAACACTATCGGCAAAGGGAGACAAGTGCTTCTGACACTGGGGATCCTGGAGGAGAGAGGACAGGCTATAATACTTTGGTCACGATTCAGCTCACTGCCAGTTCTGAGGCACCAGATGCCAAGCTGAGTTATCAGCTCTGGAAGCCTGCAAAGGTCTGTAATTATTCTGACCTGTCATTTTACTGAATAAACTCACTGAAGCAGCGTTTTCTCCTGCTGACTTCCACCACCATCTTTCTACACCTGATGGGACAATATGTTATATTTAAAAATTGAATGAGCTTCAGTCTGATGGTTTCCCAGGCATTTCAGGATATGAACCACACTAAAGGCCATTGTAAGCTTTTTGTATGGTCTCCTACGACAATTGTCTTCCCCTGTGACACAGCTGCACTTTCCCTCCCTTTAGTAAATAACGTGAGCCTCACCTTTCAGGAAACAAACAAGAAAATTGAATTTGCACCATCTGTTTGGTCAATGAAAGAGTTAACTCCACAGATGTCTTTCGCCATGAACATAGTTTATCAGGGAAAGAGAGCAGGCGTTAGAGTGGAGGAGGAAATTATGGTATGCTGAGGAGATAGTCGCTGAGATGGGTTAGCCACTGATATGAATATTCTGATTGCTGTTAATGAGAGATGACTGCATGAGGGGGCATAGTGTGAACATGACAGGTAAAATGCAATTCCTCATTAGTCAAACCTCATTACCAGGAACTCAGTTGGAACAACTATTATTCTATAATTCACTCTAGAGATTAGATCTGCACTGATCTGCCTTGCCTATTCTTTATAGGACAGGCCATTTGTTAGCCATCTTACTCTACCGCACTTCATAGCTAGAGAGTAAAGGTTACCCAGCTGTGCATGACGGCAGCACATCTAGAAGGCGAAAAGGGAACCAACTGCAGATCCCCTTGAGCTCTCCAGGAATCAGGTCATGGCAGATCAACCGATAAGACAATCTACTGGCAGAGGAGAAGCTGGCATGCTAATTAGAGTTCTTGTTAAGGAGGTTTAACCTTCAGGAAAATGGCTCAAACATTGTGGGAAAGTCACCCCTGCAGCCAGGGAGTCCCATGCATGTACCTTGGGATGCCAGCATGGCACCTGCTGTCTCCTGGAAATCCAGCAACTGCTGCAGGAAGAGAATGGCCTTCAAGAGAGGGGGGAATAGAGAGGAAAAGTCAAACAGAATTCACATTGGGTTTCTTATCCTCCCTTATTAAACACAACAAAGATGCCCTCACCCACAAAGTCAGCCACAAACCTGCAAGAAACAACAGTACACTCATTTAAAGTGGCATTTAATAATATCTTGTCGGCTCTCAAAGCACTTTATAAACCTACACAGGTACCAACTGTACAAAGGTCACCTGAAATACAGTCATCTCCAGGGTGGAAGACAGCACCTCTTTAACTGTACACAGCTACACTACAGTTTAGGACTAGAAGTGAAGAGGAAGAACGTATTTAATAGTAAGTAAAGGGGGAATTTTGGCAGAAGGATGTAGTTTGGAGTTTGGCCAAGCCACTGAAGTTGGCCTCCCTTTCCAAGAATTACCATTTGATAATTAACATGTAAAAGAGGTCAGGGAATTGGTTTCACGGCATCTCCAGCAGCAGCACAGAGCCCTCTAACACCACGCTGGGACGCTGGTTCTGTAAAGACCGCCAGGGAAGAGCGCTATGTACTGAATCACCAACACTATATCCTGCAGTTCTGTTTTTCCTGGAAGTCTCCCATCCACATACTGACAGTTACCGTTCTGCTTAGCAATAAAAACAGGCATTTTCCAGGCTGTTGGCTAACTATATGTTATATCTGTGCAGTGGCCAAGCACTGCATCTTATCTTCAGATCTCCCAGGTTTGGTGGGACACATAGAAACCTTTAATTGCAGCCCCAGCCTCCTGCATCCCACATACTACCCTAATGCCTTGGGGAAGAAACCAGTGCAGGAATCTAGAAACCATGAAACCAAATCTCTTAATGGAAGCCAAATAATTCCTCTACTGATATCAAAGACAGCCTAATTTAAACACATGCAATTCCCCTGTTGCTCCTGTTGAAACAGAGATACTGGTCTCTGGGGGACTGATGCAAGCAGGAAGAGAGGAGTGGATTTTACAAAGGGATGTTTCAGATCATTGCCACATACATTGCTGGTGAGTTCATGAACTGTCCCATCTTTCGGCATGTTATACTCCTTGTCTGGATCATTCTTACAAGGGAGGAGAGAAAGATACAGATAAAATGGTTAATGAAAGTAAAAAAAAAAAATCAAACACTGCTTTTCAGGCAAGTTTATTGACAAGGTTGTTTTTCCAAGCTTCCTCAATACTGTCCTCACCCTAATGCTCACAACCCCATCTACTGGTGACCAGAGGCTACAACTTCAAAGCAGTCCATAGCAAAGGCGGAAAAAGACAGCTAAAGGCACAACCTGCTTGCTCCAAAACTTATGGATTCATTAAAGACTATCTTATGGTCATCATAAGTTCGGTTCACTAATGTTAATGGATTGATTTAGCGAGAACTCTCCCTTTAGCTAGAGACTGTTTCAAAATTTGGGGCAGGTAAATTTAACTCAAATATTTTCTTATTTAAAAAAAAAAAAAAGATCTCAGGTCATTTTCAAAACGTATGTGCAGTCTTCGCTTTCCCTGTAAAATGATTTGCAGTACTGTGCATTAGGGACATTAAACAGAGAACTGCATTACATGCAACTTTAATTATAAATACATTTTAAAACAAGGGTTAGCAAAGTCTATTCCTCCTTACCCTAACAAGTCAGCACTCTGCATTTCTTTTGCAACTGATACCTAAGGCAATGAAGGGAATGCAGCTCTTGAATTACTTAAGTTGTTGGTAAGGTTGCCATCTCGCAGAAGAAACAGGAAGCTGAACTCAGGTCATTGTGCATTAACATAATATCACCACAGTTCAGCCTGGTGATTCTCTTAGGTTACTGAAGAAGAGACCAGTGGAGCGGAAGTTACCTTAATGTTGTCTGCAAAGTCCTCCAGTGCTTTTGCACCTGTGGTTTCCATGGAGGTGATCAGCCCTGGAAGCTTGTTCTTTGTGCTGGCTGCAGTGCCCTGGAATGGCCCAGTGCATGGCATAAGATGTCTCAGTGAAGATGGTTGTCACTACCTCCCCTTTCACCCACCATCCGACCTTCCCATCATCCCTCAGGGCATCTCTCAGTCTCAATTCCCTTAGTGGTGGGACTTTGCTGGAAGAATATTTACAGTCTAGCAAACCATAGATTCTCATCAGAAATGCCACTGATTGGTTCAGCTGGCAGCAGAGGGGAAGTCCCAAATGAGCCTAGAGCTGAATCCCCATTTTATAATTTATTGATTTCCCCTCTTAAAACACTTGCAGCCACGAGGCTGCACATTGTGGCCACCAATCTCCAACCATGTAGGAACAGGGGGAGGAGGGAAGGGTGTGTCCTTTGGAAAAAAGAGAGTGACTCTTTGCTCAAACTGACCAGTGGGGGGGGGGGGAGGAGGCAATTTAGCAGCTGAACCCAATACAATGATAAGGAACCTCACCAAAGATGGACATAGTGCCTGGCCCCTGGAGACTCTTTTTGCAGCCGAGTGGCACACTGTAGTTTTTAAACCCATTTACAGCAGTTACAAATGAGCTTAATCCACCAATCTCTGACCTAAAAGAACCTCTATTTAACACCATCATCTGCTAGGCCCCTCCTCAGAACAACTAGCCTTTCAGATGACATGAGAAGACTTCCTTAAGAGCACATTCTTAACTAGATTCAATGGTATTGAAGATTAATGACCGCAGGCGTGGTCGGAGGTGTGGTACAAGAACCTAGACATAGCCCGTCACCTGGTATCTGAGCTCCAAATTACTACTTTAACTGGAGAGAACTGTTACTAACTGATGCACGATTCTCCTTTCTCCAGGGACAGAGCAAACTGCCTCTGCATCATTCCCAGTCCTTGATGGCTCAGGGAACGAGAAACTGGGACTCCAAGCTGGGTCTACTGCATGTTAGTGAGTGGCACAACCATATTGCTGGTTGGGTTCTGTTCTAAGTTTTTTAATATTTTTGGCTATTGTAAAAGTCACTTAAGAAGCACTACAGACAAAGCTGCAGGACTTTCTCCAGTCACCACCTACCTGTAAGACTTGATCAAACTCTGGCTTCGTCTGCTTCAGGTGTCTGAGGATGGGGAAGATGGTGAGCACAGCTGAATAGTCATGCCGAATGATGGCCTTCCGGGCTGCCGAGACAATGTTATCCCCCTCTATCATCAGGTTATCCAGAGACTCCTACAAGACAACCACCAGAAACAGAGGGATGTGTCTTCCACTCAGGAAGCACCAGGTGAACAGAGGGAAGTAGGCAGGGAATGGTTCTGCAAACCAAACAATACAAATCAAACCAAGATGATGAGCTTAAGGGACCTGAATGAGGGAGTCAAAGGTCTTCTTCTGGTGGTGCTCTGGGATGATTTCTGTCAGGAGCTGGTACTCGCTCTGGGCCAGTTTCACGAAGGCGCTAACACAGTGAATGTACGCATCAATCTCGATGTCCAACATGTCATCCCTCCCTGTGGGAACAGCACAAATTTATGAGAGCCAGGCCCGTACTGATCCCTCCAGGGTCGCATTGACCCCACCAATGACATTTCTCATTCCAAGACCCTGGTTTACATACAGCTCTCTGGGTTTCCTCTGGAGCAGACAGTTCAGATATTTCACTTTAAAGTCATGTGCAGATGTGACCAGTCTGAGCACAGATCCCAAGACTGTGCCACAGATCCTGCCCCATAAGATTTGCTCCTGAAAGTTGCACACACCCAGTAATGAGTGCGCATGGAGGTTTCAAGCTATGGAAACGGGGACGCAGGGGTGCCATTTGCTCTCTCCAGCATCACAACAAAGCTTGTATTGGAGATGTTTGCTACCAGGACTGCAGGGTTGTGACTACATTTATTAGGGGTAGGAACAAGCTGTTCTAAAACTGGGAAGGGATGAGAGGACTGCAGTGAATTATTCAACACCTTTTCTGGTTTTATTTTTAGTGAGTCTAAATGGTTTCCACCCCTCACGCTGATGAACTACTGCCATTGTGAATCGGCATTTCTGGGAATGCAACGCTTCCCTGGAAGGCATCTGCTCCCCACGGAGAGCAGCTCAGTACTAGAGTGCAGGAGGACATTTAAATCCTATGCTCCTGGAATGTCAGAACGGTTATGCATGAGATTTGCCACATGGGGCTGGATGTGCACACAGGACAGCCAGGAACTCTTAAATCATCTGCTATTTGAAGAGTCTACCTGTATCTGCTACACAGCGAGAAAACCGGGGAGGGGCTGGCTTCTCCCAGACACTATACACAGTTCCTTTCCAACCCAATATCTGCGGCATGTGATGGAAATAGAGTCACTCCATCATACTGATGGAAGTCCTTTAGGTCAGCCTGTAACAGGGATGCTCAAAGTCTGGCACAAACATGACACACAATTCTAAAATTGCGGTCTACAGACTAGAAAGGACCAAAATGGAGTATTGCATGCTGGGACCTGTAGTCTTTTGGCTCCTTCTCAGTACTGAGGAAGCCAGTAGCTGCAATCTGTTCCATTTTCTATGAGACAGGAACAGCCCTCCAGACAGATGATAATCTTTGGTTGGGCAAAGTTTGGGCCCCCCTGCTTTAGAGAGTAGGGCATGCATGCCTAGTAGGAACAAGTTCTCTTGAACAGACAAGAGTAAAAGCTTTATAACCAGAGATGGCCCCTGCTCCATGACTGCCCACATGGAAGGAAAGTCACTGGCTAAGAGACTCCGCGAAACATGCTGAAAAGAAGGGACATTAGCCAGCTTGTTATTACGACGCGGTACTTACCAGCAGCTGGCCCATGCTTGTCGTTCAGGGTATCGGAAAGGTGTTTAACTCGTAAATCATGCTCATGACCTAGTGAGATGTCAGCCGGCACAAACAGAAGGCTCAGTTTATCCAGGGTGGGTACAGCATGGATGCTCACGCAGGCCGGAAGCCACTTCAAGCTTTGGTTATTCAGTCTGTCAGAAACCTACACACACATGCTGTCCTGGAAAGCCCACCCACGTCCCCTCTCTGGGCACCATAGCAGGAGTAGCCTTTTGAAGCCTGATGGGAAGTGTGAACCAGACATGTCATTTGCCAAGCCCAAGATGCCCTTCACACCTCTTGGCACAAGCTCTACCTGAGACAGTGGGCATGGGGAATCCAATTTGCACATTGGCTGTTAAGAGCCAGAACTCAGACAGTCACCTCTGCCACTCAGTATTTGGGAAAGTGTTTTTGAAAGGGTAATTGTAGCTCCTGAGGTCCCCTTTACAGTTGTGTGAACTAAAATATAGGTGAAAATATCTATATGCAGATGAAGTTGCAATCATTTCCTTCAAGCTGATCTCTTTATCGTTACAGGAATAGAAAGAGCCTGAAGATATTTTAAAGCAAGTGATCTCTCTGCTTGCCCATCTTGTTCAAGTCCCCAAGCAGACAGCAGTGCCACGGATGACGTTTCGGGACGCAGGGGCAAACTTGCTTGTTGATGCCTCTTGTGCATACCTCTGAGGAGGAGGAGGAGGACAGCAAATTGGATCTTGGGCCGGTGCTGGTCTGACACATTCTTATCAGGGTTGGAAGGGCCACTACCAATCTGAAGCCTTCTTAAAGTTCAGGCAAAGTGAAACAAAGACGGAAACACCAAGGGGGATGTCACTAAGGCAGAGCAGAGCTTCCCTTAGCCAGCCAACTGTATAATGGATTGACTTTTCCAAGATCAGTTGGCCCATGACCTTACAGAGCCAGCTGAAGAATGGCTTGCTACCCTGGTTTTAATGTTCCATTCCTTTATCTTCTACCAGGTTTTGAGTCCTACACAAATTAACACTTTTCAATCAGTGTAGCTCCTTTGTCAAGTTACCCTACGATCCCCATAGGATAAAGGTTAACACTACCCACACAGTGGGGCTGTGGGCTAATGGAAGCCCTGCCTGGGGAAGTAGATCTGATATATAGTAAAGATCCAAGGGTGAAGAGTGAGAGATGTGATTACCTTCCATAGGAATGAGGTTAGAGGCCCCCTTTTTCCCATCTAGACCATGCTGAGAATACTGTTTCAGAAGGTTCTGAGCCTTCCGGATCGTGCCTGTCACCAGAGCCACAAAGAGAAGAGACAAGAAGACCTAGGAAATGAGTGAGAAAAAAACACCAGCAGCCCTCCACCAGTGCTAGTCATTGCAACCCAGTGAGATTATAATGGGCAACAGTGAGCATGCTCAGTACACACACACGAACCCCAAACTGGGTACCAGATGCGCCAACACAATGGCCTATCCAAATCTGTGGCTTCCTTCTTACTTGAGAAGGCAGAACTCAAACCAAGCATTGCGGAATCAGCTTCAACATGCTTCGGAGGTACTGGGGATGGGGGAAAAGGTCAAATCCGCTGAGAAAGGAGGCCAGGAAGCATCCCTCCAGGGACACTTTGATTGAACTTGGGCACAAAATGCTTAAGACGACAATTCCCTGCTGTGTGAAAGCAGGTACTCACGATCAGTCCAAACCTTCATATTATCCACCAACAGTCCCCCACAAACCAAGGGCATCCAGTGACCTTTACTACACACCAAGAAACCTGACCAGGCAATTAACACTACAGAAAGATATGCCCACCCTGGGAGGTGTTTTATGAGCATGCTCAGTGTGGATCAACGAGGATTCTAACAGTGGAGATGAAGGAGAATCTCTTGCAGTACAGGGCTAATAACAACAGCATCAGGCACCAGTAGCCAAAGAGTGATTAGGGCACAGAATCTGCTCATCCCCCTTCCCTAGTTCTAGAGTTAAAGGGGGCAGGGTGAAGCCAATCACCAGGACACTATCCTTTTGAGGAACTGCAAATCAATTAAGCCACAGAAAAAGACAATTAATATTAAAAAATACAACAGACAGCATTAAACAATAGCTGGTGCTGGACCCCCTGGCTAGGAAGCGCTGCAAGCACAAAACAGAAAGCATTAAAGTGTCAAGTGTAAACTAAGCACTGCTTACATATGGAAAGGTTAGTTTTAGCTCATGGTATGAACATTAACAGAAAACCCCACAGACACATACACACACGGACACCCCAAGGCAGATATTGCTGTCACACTGCTGCATGAATGTGGAATTGAAAACTTTGGAAAGGTATAAGCTGCTCTCTGGAGGGTTAACATGAAATGCAAATAAATTAACAAAAAAATCAAAACATAGCCAAAATACAAAGCAAAACTTGCACTTTTTATTTTAAAAAATCATAACATGCACCAACGCCCAACTTCCAGCAGCAAGTCTGGCTGCC
Source organism: Chelonia mydas (assembly GCF_015237465.2). Taxonomy (NCBI): domain Eukaryota; kingdom Metazoa; phylum Chordata; order Testudines; family Cheloniidae; genus Chelonia; species Chelonia mydas. The sequence goes on from NC_051254.2 coordinate 15,955,843, forward strand.
ACATCACAGGTGCTATTAGCTAGTCTGGAGATCAGTGTTAAGAGACCTGGTTTATACTGTCTGAAAAGTGAGAAGTCTTATCATAACCGCCTGCCAAAGTTTAAACTATAGGACAGGGCGTAGGGGTGCTAGCTGTTCCACCAAAGGACAATGGTAGCTTCCCTCTCCCCTTACCCAGGTGCTCAAGGGAAGGTTTATACATGTGTGGATAACTGGGAGACACAGGAGGTAGAATGTCTTCGGGAAGATCAGGCTCCCAAATTGGGTAGGATGGGAGTGGGTTGAAGACCCCAGGTGTGTTAAGTTCACTTCCCAATTCTAAAACATTAACCCGTGAGTAAAACACCTCACTTGCAACATTTTCTTTTTCTGATTCATCCCACCAATTTACAAAATGGTCTTAACCACTTATTGAAAAAATCTCAATAGAACAAATTCACATGGTGGTAATTTTCTTACTTCTACACATTCCAAAGGCTTGGGAAGAGTCACGTCCACTTCCTATATTGATATCATTTACTCCACAGGCCTCTGCAGTATTTGTTTTTATGTAATCCTCTACCCAGATCCTAACTGATTCATCTGGGGCAGTTTTAAAACACATGAGTTCTTTTCATACCAATGCCTCGAATTTGTTACAGGCACTTTCAGAAATCTTACTTACAACAGAACTTATTTTATTGTTTCCAATGGCCTAAAATGTGTATGAATCCTGGAAACATTTCTGGTGGTCTCTGGTTTTGTAAGCATTCGTGCAACCCCTCTCCCCACATATATTATAAATTGGAGTCAAATGTAAATTGCAGATATCACTCCTGCTGATCTGTCATGTTGTCAGTAAGAATTCATTTAGCATGCATGCAGCACACATCAGTAGGAACAGCCAGTCCTAGTGGCATGGCCCACAACTTCTTGACATGCTTCTCTCAGATAAGAGCTGCGCTGTCAGTCGTGCATTTTCTCATTTGCACACAAACAATCAGATGCATTTACATTCAAACATAGCAAGTGTTTGTGTGATTATTTCAATGCTGCTGCATCCCTGGTACTTTGTATCACAATTAGGCCTTAATGGATTCTATTGAAGCCAAATGCCTTTGTTCTATGATTATTTCCTCTGATTAGGCAGCTTTCAAATCAAATGGGATAGTGCAGCAGTTACTAATGAAGGCATCAAATTCAAGAGCTGAGTAGGGATCTAACTGGGGACACAGAAACAGGCTATTCATCCTGCTGCTCAAAGATTATATTGCCTTCCCCATGGTACCACCTCCCCAACCGCTAGGTAAACTGGAACAGAAAGAAATTAACTGATATGAGCATAAGCTGATGCTTATGGAAAAAGGCCAATACACTCCTGGAGAACAGTCAAGGTCACCTCCAGAAAATTAATGAGCCTTTCCCTCCCACTAGGGTCAAATATAAGGTGCAAGTTCTCAGACTGCTCTGCTGTCCTTTCCAATATGGCAGTTTCCCATCCTCTGAGCAGTTTTCTAATGCAACAGAAGGTAGCTGTGCTCCCTATTTCCTTGTGAATTGACAGCAGGGTGTCTGTAGGAGAGTGGGTGAAATTCAATGGCATTTGTACGGAGAGGGTCAGACACGATGATCATAATGGTCTTTTCTGGACTTACAAGTCTATGAACACCCAACAGTTCTGGAAAGAGGTTTCTTTAGTTAGCGCCCCCTACTGGCTCTAGAACAGCAGTTAACACAGTGGGGTTTGGTGTACCACACAAAAATGGCAGCTTTTTAAAAGCTTCTTGCCAGCAGAGTGGCGGATGTTTTAAGAATGATATTTAGAACAGGGGGATTTTTCTCGCCATGCTGTAGCAATTTTAGGGCAAGTACCCCTTTGGAGCCCCAACTACTCTTGCTCTCTTCGATGCAGAGCTAAAATTTAGGAGTGGGAAGTGATCAGCGTTTTAAAAGGGCTGTAAAGCATTATGCCTCCAATGAAACATGTTGTGACAAGTTCCACTCATTTGCCAGCACACGCCTTCATTTTAGGTTAGCTTTAAGAGCGTCTCCGTCTCACGATGAAGGATGTTGGAATGCATTTCAATGAATGGCTGAAATTTCATTCCAAAGCTTTAGAAACCTTGCTCATTTTGTCTAGCCCACAGCTGTGAAAAGGATCATTCTGGAGAACTATGAAGGCCTTACAAGTATGTGATGTGACCTCAGGAGGGTGCTGAAGAAGTATGTGGTACAACTGCAAAAGAAACGGTGATGGTGATACAGGACTGCATTGACACAACGAACAGGTATTGATAATAAGCTCCTCAGAACCCAGCTTAACCCTGGTGGGTTCTCTGGCTTGCAGCCCTGCCCTCATACCTTGCCATCATTTTCACAGACACTAGCACCCTTGGACTTTGCTTAGCATGTGAAAGGGCTGTAGCACAGATTTATTTAGTGATTTATTCTTTGCAACAGATTAAAGTGTGGGTCAGGGTCTGTGCTGGGATATTGTTCCATTAGGATTGGGGAGCTCTTAACCTATATGCTTGAACTACCAGATACCCTCCTCTTAATGCTGCCTGAGATTTGATCTGGAGTTAGCTTTGATCACTGAATCAATGGCATAGAAAACATAGCAATTTCCTTGCCCAAACTTCAGAACTATGAAGATTAAAATAAGGGGCAATTAAACCCCAATAGAAGAATTTTGTTATGGAGTGCCACAGTTCTGATTTGGAGATTGGTTAGATCTTCATCTCCAGAGCCATCCCTGAAAGCTGATGAGTCTGTGGGAAATAAGACGGGCCAATGCCAGGAGGTGAAATAGGAAAGGCTAGGAAAAGATCTCATTTCTGGGTAACTATGCAGTTACAACACATGGCAGGTTTATTTGGAGATGGACAAGCCACTAAGAACTTGAGCCTGGTTCAAAGAGAGACTCTGTCCTTGTCTGAGAATATGGAAGACACGAATTAGCTACTATTATTTCTTGAGACTCACAATACCCTAGATGATCACTTTATTGGATCTCTATTTGACACATGTAATGTCATCTCCATTTGTTCATCTTCTGAGTTTGTTTCTGTAACCCAGAAACACAAATACAAACACAGCCACTGCTTGGCTTATCTTACAAACTCTCTGGCTAAACACAGATCTAGGCCAAAATTTCCGAAGTGACTAGTGGTTTTGGGTGCCCAAATGGAGACCTTTTGGGCCTGGTTTTCCTGTATAGTTTCAAAGTCAGATGGTATTGAAGATTGGGGGGCAGATCCTAAATGTAAATCAGCGCAACTAGACTGACTTCAATGAAGGTAAACCGCTTTACACCTACTGAGGCTCCAGCCCTAAGCCTTTTTTGCCTGTCTAGCTGCAGCTGTCTAGCATGGAAGTGCTAAATAACCAGGAAAAGTCTTAACATCTGCTTTCCTTATTGTAATTATTTGATAGAGCAGGTGTTCCCATCAGGGATGCAGAACACAGAATCAAGCGTTATTATGCTTAAGAATTTGGGCTGGATTAAATATGGAAAAACACTGACTCCCCTTAGCAAAAATATCTACACCCACAGCCATTATCTTTCTGGACAGAGGTTTACATGATCTACTCCATCCTGCAAAACTCAGCAGTAACGCCAATGGCAAGAATGGAAATTCACACCTCTCCAGGTGGCTCTCTGGAGACAGGAAGAGTTCTGTCAAACGCAGGTTCACTGTAGCTGGTTATAAAAGTCGTGCCAAAACCTTCCATGTCTTTCATAGCTCTCTGAACTGTCAGCTTTCAGGAACAGCTCTGATGCATGGTACTGAATGTGGGGGTGCACGTTTTAGTATCTAGTTATGTGGTCACCAGTTTTAAAGGTCTTCACTAGCAGATTTTCCCTTTAAATATCCCAGGCACACCCTTTGCTATTAGCAGGAAGAGGACTGACTAGGAGGTAAAGAGGGACCTGGCAAGCTGCAGAGGAGACACACACAAAAACACAGTTTACCTGGAATGAAGACTGTCATTCACATAAGGATTATAAAAATAAAGACAACACAATTAAAATGCATACTTTCCTTCCTCCTCTCTGGGCCCTCCACCAATTGCCACTCCCTCCTCTCCTCTCCAATTTTTTTTGCATATAGGAAGAGCAATAATCTGGGATCCATACTAGAAATAGCTACATTTGAAATGATTTCTTCTGCACAAGCAAACAAATTGCATATTAAGTAGATTGGACCAGATGTGCCAGAACCTTGTGAGTGCTATATTGAAAGTAGATCCTAACAGAGGATCTGATATTCATTCTGAATTTGTAGGTGATTCTTTTTTAGTGCTACTGAAAGTGTTAGACAGACAGCCCTGGAGAGTAAAGTCCTTACTCCACAAAACAGGGACAGCGGCGGGGGAAGCTTTCCCCACAGATATGCAATAACCATGACCTGGAGAGTCCATCTCTGGGGGGAGTGGGCAGTTCAGTTTCCATAGCTTGCTAAATCCTTGGCCTCTTTGCTCAGACACAGTTTTAGGATCACAGGACTTCCCAGACTGGATCAGGCCTACTGTCCATCTAGTCCAACATCCCATCTGACAGTGGCCAGAACCAGATGTTTCAAAGAAAGGTGTAAGAACACCGCAGTAGGCAGATATGAGTTAATCTACCATCCACACGGGTCTCTCCTCAGTGTCTAATAGTTAAAGATTGGCTTAGGCACAGAACCACAAAGTTTCCAAAACTGTTATTAATTATGACAACTCTGGATAGTTACAATATCAATATACAGGTCCAATCCCTTTGAGACCAAAAATTTAGCAAGATTCAAGATGACTTCCTGTGGCGGTGAGCTCCACAGTTTAATTACATGTGGTGTTAAACAGTATTTCATTTTGCCTGTTTTGAATTTCCCACCTTATAACTTCATAGAATATCCCTCTTCTCTCACGTTATGAGACAGAGAGAACAGAAGTTCTCAATCTGCCTTCTCTACATCATTCACTATTTTACTGACTTATGTTCCCTCCTATCTGTCTCCTTTCTAAGGTAAGCAATCCCAATCTTTGCAATCTCTCTTCATACAAGAGAGCTTTTTTAAAATGTCCCCTGAAATATGGACTGGATGAGTCAACAAAATAAGAGATGAAAGAGGGTCTATAATCTAGGAGCTTAACCCAATGCGAAAGTCCCTTATAAGCAAAAAGGTGTTTGCCATTCAACTCCCACCCACCCTGTTGCCTTCAGAACAACTTTTATGACTAGATGCTACCTCATGAGATGGAGAGGCACAAAGGAAAACTCAGGTCAGTGAGAGAGACACCCATCACAAACAAGTGGAACAACATGCTTGGTGGATGTTCTTTCGCATCAGGGCAGGAAACTGATCCTTAAATTCTGGAACTAACCTGGTCTCTTGATAGGCTTTTTGGTCGGTGTGTCCTTCCTCTTGTTCTGAATGGCGGGGGAGTACGGGATGCCTGTGGAGGAGCTGTTCTTACGGAAATGCTCCTTCAGACCTTTGATGGAGCGGTCGAGCTGGCTAGAGCGGATTTGGTAATAAACATTCATGAAGTCTAAGGAGACAAGACAAAGGTATGACTGGTAACCAAACTCAAGGCATTCTTTGCACAATGAGGATGCTGTTGCTGGATCTTTCCTGAAAACAGACTCTGCACAAAAGAGACTGACCTGCTTTGACTGGGGTCCCACATTCAAGTTCTTACCTATAGATCTGTCCTAGGGACCTTTTGCTTTAAAGAAATTGATCCTACATTGTACACTCTTTGGGGAAGGGAGTATCATTTGCTATTCTCTCTGTTTAATAGAGGGGGAAACTGAGCACAGAAGGGTTAAATGACTTCCAAAAGATTATCATAAGCACTACGGAGAAATAGGATTTAAAAAGAATGATAAAATGGGTTGATACAAGGAATCTGATTTACACTACTCACCTAGAAATGCCTTTAAAAGACAGTCAGAGGCTTTGCTACCATTCTTTGTCAGTTTCCAAATGCAATGTGATCTCTTGGCTCCTTAGCTGCAGAACTACCCTGAAAACAGACCTGACTGCTGAGAGGAGAGATAGCTTACTGGCTGAGTTCCACAGTGACACAGACAGCCCTCAGCAGACAGGTTTTGCTCTCAGCAGCGTACAATAACATGGTTGATGGAGACCACTGGAGTGATCAAGATAAACATATCATGTATCACATATCTGCTCGTCTCAGAGATTGGCTCACTTAGGGATTCGTTTTAGTTTACCTTGGTTTCTTCCATACTCCACCAGCCAAAGGGAGATACGGACAATGTCTTGCAAGACACTCTCAGGGAGGTGTTCCAAAATCATATCTTCCTGCGTATCAATCTCATCATCCCCACTGATCAGATCCAGGATGAGGATCGGAGGAACTGGCTTGGTGTGTCGCGTCATCAGACTGCGGAATTCTGATTCCAGAGATTCCTTCCCCCTCTCAAACAGGGATTTCTGGAGGAGAGAGAGCAGAGACAAGAGAAACAAAAAAGTGTTTCTGAAACCTCTCCCAAAATCTTTAAACATCACCTAATCTCTAGCGTTCCTAAATACTGTGTACCACTGACATCTGCTACCAAATGCAATGTAGCCTATTGTCAAGAGAGTTTTAAAAAGTAAGGGAGTTGGGAAAAACAAAGTCAAGGAATTACTCTGCAGCTGAGCAGCACAAAACTTCATCCCCTGCAACCTCTCTAGCTGTTAAGGAAAAGGCAATAGATATTCAAAGGGAATTCTAAGCATTTGCAATGATCTGGAAAGATGGGGTCACATTCCGCTCTCAGTTACACTGCTGCAAATCCATCGAATTCAATGCAATTACTCCAGGTTTACACTGGGGTAACAGCAGATCTGGCCAATAGTATTTATAATAGGAGGTCTTGAAAGAGAGGAGGAAAGCGATCCATGGTCCAGCATTAGTGCTTGGAATAATTGGTTCTGAAAGTACTGCCTCACCAAAGCGTCCATAGCCCAGGTAGCTTAACAGAAGCTAAGTTTAGAAAGAAAAAAAAAAAAAAAAAAAAGTAAGATCTTACGAATTGTTCTGATTCCTTTCTTGTTTCCCCCACAATGCTTCAGTTGGGACAGTTTTAGCAGCCGAGATCTCAAAATGTTAGTTAGCAATTAATGCTTCATACCATGTGAAAGCTGGAATTTCAAGCTGCTTTCAGATAGTAAAGCCTTCTAGCTCTAACTGTTCTTGTGACAGCAGCTGTTAAAATAATGCCAGAATTTAAGCTGTGGCACAGAGTGGAGAAGGGATCACAGGTGGTGGTGAAAGAATTCAAGATAGCGATGAGCATATGGGATTAATTTAAGTGTTGATACAGTATTTGATCTATTTTAGGTACTTAAATGACCTCCATTAGTGCAGTATATGAATGCTTCATAATCTCATGTATTTATCCTCACAACCCACTGTGAGGCAGGGCAGTGCTATTATCCTCACTGTAGAGATGGAAATGGAGGCACAGAGAAGAAAAATGACTTGCTCAGGGTCACACAGGGAGTCTGTGGTGGAGCAGGGAACTGAACCCGAGTCTCCCAAATCCCAGCCTAACCACTGGCGTATCCATCCTCTCATATCACCAGAGCTAGAGACTAATCTGTCATGGCCAGGATTTCTAGAAACCTAAGGGAGTTAGGCATCCAAATCCCATTAAATTCAAAGCACCTAACTCCCTTGGGCACCTTTGCAAACCCCAACCTATACTAGTTAGCAAAGCTCAGTTTCTCTGTTTTCGAAGTGCATGAACATTTGTTTCTTATCCTGGGGATCCATGGGCTACTGGACCATTACCTCACACTACCAGTGTTTCATAATGATCCAGGGAATGAGCGTAGCAAACCCTGGGTGGTGGATTAAAGATATTTTCTATCTTTACTAGGAGTAAGAAATAATTTAGGTGCATGCAAGGTACATGCTTTCAGCTATTGTAGGTCTTATTGGTACAGAATACTAGGAAAGCTAACAGTCAGGAGGTAAAGCATTATTCTTGCTAACAAATCGAATCGGGATCCTAAGAGAATGCTCCTACAAACAAACCTCACTTTGCCACTACTTGCCAATATGCTGCCGATGTCAGAGAAGCAGATGCCCACACAATGCCCCTGGTTTTCAAGCACATTACATACCACCCGGTTCAGTTCTGGGCTGTCAGGATTGTTGTCCTGGAAATATTCTACAGCCTTCTGGATTCTGGCCATGCAGCCCAAATACTCCTCTAGTCTCCCCGTAGGGCTGAAATTGAAATAGTGCACGCATGAGAAAGACACCAAAAACCTCAACAACGGTTGGAACAAAACCAGTGAAGACCTCAACTCCACTTTCTTCAGTCAGAGATTAAAGGGAATTTTACAACTGCCTCCACTCACCGCCACCTCCCCCCACCACCCCAAATCACTAGGCAACTTAGAAAGGTTTGCTTTAAAAAGACCTGATTCAAGCAAAAATGGCAGCCCACGGTCAGTGTACCACAGTGCTATGAGACTGGGTTCAGTCTGCAGCCTCTCACTTCCCAAGCCAGCAATTGCTTTCCTCGGTATTCCCACCAACCCACTCAGCTCCTGGTGGGATGGGAGCATTTCATACAGCACCACAGTAACCCCGCTGGGCAACCCAAGTGCAAGCATCACTAGCTCCATAAAAGGACACCCATCCAGTCCACGTTGGCTGGAAAGATGGAGGCAACTACAAGAAAGCAAAGCGCCGCTGTAGAAAAATTTGGAGAATGGGAAGAAAGGAATGAACACAATGGATGGGAGCTCCACACAGGGATCGGGTGCAGAATATGTAAGAGGACCCCAGTGTGGATGTGAGAGCAGGATTTTACCCTTAGAGGTTTTGCTAAAAGTTCACGCTGAGTTTCCTTTGGGGTAGGCACATAGTTATATAAAAATACAAAGAACAATAACAAGATTTTTGTAGAGACCTGCCCAAACAACTGCCCCTATTCAAAACAGACATGGGAGAAAGAGATCCAGCAGAGGAAAGTAGGGGCCTGCTACTTGACTTACCCTTCCTTTATGATCTTCTCTGTGTCCTTAGCCACATGGTAATAACTAATGACATGATCCAGACAGGACAGGGTCTTCTCAACATTCTCCTGCAGACGTTGTAGATTCTCCGTCTGCTTATGCACAGGGATGATAGAGTTCTCCAGCTTCATCAAACGGCTCTCAAAGGAGGAGAGGATGGAAACCTAAACCCCCAAAAAGGATCAAACAGCATGGAGTATTTCCTTCCACATAAAACACAACTGTATTGTGGGCTAGTAGTTAGAACAGGGTACTAGGAATCCTGACTCCCAGCTTCTATTCCTGGCTCTGCCACTGGCTTGCTTGTCTCCTTGGGCAGGTCACTTAACCCCCCTATGCTTCAGCTTTCCAATGTGTATATGGAAGTAATATTTACCCACCACATAAGCATATGGTGATGTTTAATTAGCATATGTATAGCACTCAAATCATCACACAAATTATTTGACAGCCTGGGAAACCTATCCAAAAGGAGACAAACTGTAGGTGCCTCAGGTCAGGGGAAAGGCTGAAGCAGAACCTACCGAATACTTTGCTCAATTGCACTGAGTACATTTGAATGAATCTTACAATGAAGAAGCCATTTGACTGATGTTCACAACTCTGCTCTGCCATGGCTATTTGGCTGTCAAGAAACTCCAAGTTTGCAACCTACTGAATTGGCGGGCAGGTGGCCTCAGGAAAAGGGGATGTTATGGAGGAACAAAGTTCGTCAAAGTCCTTCCTGCTTTTCGCCAAGATCACCTCTGTCTTGTCTTGGTTCAGCACAATCTCTCAGCTTTCCCAATACCTAGCTGAGTTCAGGTCCTGGACAAAGAGCAGCTGAAGTCAAAACTTAGCAAGAAAGAGGGGATACTGGCATGAAAAGTATGTTAAGAACTCACCTCCTTTATATCACCCCTTCTGTCAGAGGTTCCTGCCATCAGATCATGACAGAGGTTTACAATGTTAGGGTTATTTTGGACATCTTGCAACAGCAAACAAAAATACAATCCATCCGTATTCCATCCAGTCAGACTCAGATCTCGCTACAGCAATCCAGACTCTATTACTGACATTCAAAAGTAGGAATAAAGAGTGGTGGTGGGGATTCATTAGGCACAGAATGCAGCAACCCACCTGTTAAGCAACACAGGTGCCCATGAGCACATCAACGGTTTCTCCCTGTGCATGGGCTCCCTAATTCATACCAAGTCCAATTCTGGGCCTCTGTTCTGATGCGATAGATAACCAATCACCTCTCCCTCCACAGCCAAGATTACTAACATCAGCTACATTCCACTGAAACTACAAAACTGTCAACCAACATGGGAAGGCTTATGAGCTTAGGAGACAGACCTTTCAGAGAGGAACTGGACCTAGGCTCCAGAACTCACTACCAGATGAGTTCAGAAAGATCTCTAAGTACATTGTATTTTTAGAAATAAGTGCAAAACTCATCTCTTCAACTTATTTTTCCAATAGCTCTTCACCCCTGAGCCCTGACACACAGAACATTAGCTGTTTTCCCTGCTAGCTGGAGAGAGTTTATTTCTATTGGCATAGACTTGGGAGGTACTAAAATACTGAGATGAGGAGAGCCATATAGGAACCTAGATAGATTAGATCAGATTGAAGGATCATTTGGACCCAAGTTTCCAGAACTGACAAGCTTGTGCCCCAACACACACACTGTAACCTTTCCTCAAGATGTCTAATCTAAAGAAAGTACCTGTTGAACCCACAAGTTCCGCAAAGCCTATCCGACCCTTTTAACTTAATTTACGGGACTCTACTTACCATGTTTTTGGTGAGCTGATCACTCTTTTCAAGACTCTCTCTTATAAAGGACAGCGTTTCTTCTTCCTGTCATTGGAATGAAGTAGGATTCAATAGTTCTGCATGATAGGTGAATTTCAAACCTTACACAAAAGGGTCAAAGAATAAATACTTCTGTGCATTTCTAACTCCTGATAAAGAAAATGGCAAGTAATTTTGGTTGAGTTTAAAAACACATGCCTTTAATTAGAACAGAAAACTTAACATGATATAACTATTTTTTTAATTTCAATAAAGAGGTATCCTGGATTTAGACATTTGTCTCTGGTGTTACAAACTTAAACACAACAAAATAGTGTGAGTGGGTGAGAATCAACTGATAATCTACATACAGAGTAGCACCAGTTAGACCAGGGGTCTCAAACATGCAGCCCACGGAGTTATTTGTTGCAGCCCGCCAAGCTCCCCGTGCTCCCCCCTGCCCCGAGTTATTTCCTGCAGCCACCAAGCTCCCCTTCCTCGCAGCGAGCCGCATCCCCGCTCCTCTGCCTACTTCCAGGTGCTTCCCACCGCCAAACAGCTGTTTGGTGGCACTTAGCGCTTTCCAGGAGGGAAGGGGGAGGAACGGGGAGCTGCACGCTCAGGGGAGGAGGCAGAGAAGAGGCGGAGCAGGGGAGGGAATTTAGGGAAGGGGTTGGAATGGGGGCAGGGAAGAGGTGGGGCCTCATGGAAGGGATGGAGTGGGGGCAGGGGCAGCGGGGGTGTCAATGATGCAGCCCTCGGGCCAATGTACTAGTCCTCATATGGTCTCGTGGTGATCCGAGTTTCAGATCCCTGAGTTAGACTATAGGTTTTAATTTGTTTAAAAATCAATTAACCCAGTGTAGCAAACCCTTTTAATTCAATTTAAACCCGTCTTACGCCTGGTCTACACTACAAATTTAGGCCAATGTGAGTCACCTTGTATCGACCTCATTGTGCATGTGACTACATTCAAATTTGTCTCCCACCAATGGAAGCGCCCCATTACGACAAAGCAATAAACACCACCTCCCTGAACAGCATTGAGCCATGGTCAATGTACTGTGGTTGACAGTGCAAGCGTAGACACCGCATGACCTATATTGATCCTAACAGTCCTCCAGCAGCTTCCCACAATGCTCGACATCGACTGCTCTAGTCACAATTGTGAACGTCACTGCACAGGGGGCATAGAGACCCGGAATCCCCGCTTTAAAACCCCCCACGTATTTTCAAAATGCCTTTCCCTGAACTCTCAGCTTGGCAAGCACACCTAGCAGCTCTCCCTTGTTGTGTGCAGCTGCCCAAGTGAACATGCCAGCCACACGCTGCTGACACACTCTGGCCTGGGGCAGATAGGATGTCCTGATCTTCTGGGATTGTGGGGAGAAGAGGCTGTAAAGGCACAACTATGGAGCAGCTGTAGAACCGTGGACACTGGGCATGCCGGCGAACGGACATGACAGGGATCAGCAGCAGTTCTGCATGAAAGCAAAGGAACTGAGGCAGGCATACAGAGTGGCCAACAGTTGATCTAGTGCCAAGCTGTATACCTGCCGCTTTTAAAATGAGCTGCAGCCATACTTGGCAGAGACCCACCAGCACCTTGCAGAGCATCGTGGATACCTCAGTGGAGCATGAGGCACAAACCCCTACCATGACCGGCAAAGGAAGAGGAGGAAGAGGATGGGGGACAGGTGACCTGGTGGTCCAGCGATACTGCAAGCCAGGAATCATTCGAGACTTCACTGTAGACTAGTCAGTCCTGGCAGCCAAGCGTGGGCAAGCCCTATGCACAGGAAGAAACCTCAGGTGTGTAAACGTATTTCCCATTACAATCTTTTAATGAATAGATGGTGCCTGACCCCAGTGTAGCAGGACACAGGTTGTGACTTTTCATTAATTTACTCGTACTAGAAGAGGTAGCGGTACAATAGAGGTCAAGTTGTAATTTGCTGTTCATTCCCCTCTAGGGTTGGGAGCAGGGGGCCTGAGGAGCAGTTTGTTCATGTACACAGGGATGTCCCTTGAATCCTGCTGAGTGATCTCGATGAAACTTTCATGGAGGTTCTCTGAAATCCTCTTCCTAATGTTTCTAGGGATGGCAGCCATCTTTCTTCCTCTGCGGTAGGGCGCTTTCCCACGCTAGTCCGCAGTGACTTCGGCAGGCGCCATTGCAGTACACAGGCTAGTGGCATGTGGGCCTGGGCAGCTTCGGGACAGCTGTGCTCTCTGTGCCTTTGCTACCCTCAGGAGCAAGATAGCTGCTAAAATCACCGCCGCCGGTGGAAAACAGTGCCAGTGCTCAGTGCCATTGCCCTGCACTCGTACCCAGGGAAACGAGCTGAGATTTTAGTGCTTTGGGTAGCCGAACAATTTCCTCCTTGTTTCCCCCTCCCCACAACGCCTGCTGGGCCATACTCCCCATGGCTGGGACCACACAGCAGTTCTGGGTGGGGGCGCTCCAAAGCTGAAGTGTCAATAAGCATGTCTTGATTAAAATATTTGGAGAGCAAGGGGAGGGAGTTCTCAGTCTTAACTTCCACTTTCCGTTGTGATTATAAAAACAAATGACACCTCTGTGTGCTTTATGTGTAGCTGCTCCCTTTGTGGCCTTGAGGGGTCTCCACTCCACACCTGGGAACACCCGACCATGATAAGGAGGAGAAAGAAGAGGACACGGAAGGACATGTTCAGCGAGATCCTGCAAGCCAGGATTGCACTGGATCGCGAACAGAGGGTGTGGAGCGTGATTATTGCAGACAGTACGGGAGAGGGAAAGAGCAGACAGAAGAAAGGTGCAGGAATCAGAAAGGCAGGTACACCAGGAATAATGGGACTTCTCCGGCAGCAAACACAAATGCTGCAGACTCTTGTGGACCTACAGGTTCAAAAGTCAGGATCTTGCCTCCTTTTGAAACCAACGGGGAACTCAATTTTAACACCTCCCAACACCCCCCTCAACATTCAACTTCAGGGGCCTTATCCCTACCCCCACCACTCCACACCGGGGGACAGTAAGGAGAACTATAGCTTCATCTACACTGAGCTGAGAGCGCCATGGTTGCTGTATGTGTAGCCAAAATGGACACAAATATTCTTTTCCACTTGTTAAATTCTGTTCCATTAATTTATTTCAGAAGTATTTATTGTACTTGTTTTTTATTGCATATTGTTTTTCTACAGTGGTTTTGGTATGCAAAAAAAATCTGTTCACAACATATGCTACAGAATGCCTAGTGAATGAAAGCACCCACAACTTCTTACACTACAGAGTGACAGAACTCACAGATTCACTGACAAAAACTGTGTAATCATTATAAATGTACAGCAAGCACCACAAAATTAATAGGTGCATTAACAGATAGTGTTATAATAGATATACACCAAATATCACACAATTCCTACTAGTAGGGGCCTTCCTGGCCCCCCATATTAGCACAGGGCACCACACTTCATTACTGTTGCTGACTGGTAAAGTGCTCTTACAAGGCCTACCTCACCCACATAGTTCTGCATTGAGCTTTTCTAACTGCAGTTATGTCTAGCTACTCAGAACAGCGGCCTGCAGAGTTTATCTCCACCCCAGTGGCAACATTTCCCGCTTTGCTACACACAACAGGAGACAAACAAGCAGGTACAACCATTGGGATATTTTTCTCACTGAGATCCAATCTGGTCAGTAAACAACATCAGCATCCCTTCAATCTACCAAAAGCACATTCAACTGTCATTCTAGACCTGCTGTGCCAATAGCTGAATCTTTTGCTGGTGTATGGCTCCAGAAGCCAGGGGAGCAAGGCGAAGGCTGTGTCCCTCAAGATCACTACTGGCATTTCAACATTGCCAATGGTAATTTGCCAGTCAGGAAAAAATGTCCCTGCCTGCAGCTTTCTGAACACTCCTGTGTTCTTAAAGATGCGAGCGTCAAGCACCTTCCCTGACCTGCCAACACTGATGTTGGTGAAGCGTCCCTCATGATCCACCAGTGCTTGCATAATGCTTTTGTTGAGTTACTCTGTGGCAAGGTGAGCTGGTGCCAAAATACGGAAATGCATGCTGTCCATTGCCCACTGCTATTCAGGAACCCTATTGCTGAAAATCCATCTATGACCTGCACACTGAGTAGCAGGAGACGATTAATGGCCGTGCACACTTGCATGACAACAGCCCCTACTGTGGATTTTTCCAAATCCAAAACAATTTCCCACTGACTGGTAGCAATCTGTCATTGCAAGCTTCTACAGAGCAATCAACACTCACTTCTCCACTGCCACGGGAGCTCTCATTCAGACGTCCCTGCGCTGGTGAGCAGGGGCAAGCTCAGCGCACAGATCCAGAAATGTGGCCTTTTGGATCCGAAAGTCCTGCAGCCACTGCTCATCATCCCAAATCTGCATTACGATGAAATCCCACCAGTCAGTGCTCGTTTCTCAGGCTCAGAAGCGGTGCTCCACTGTCTGCAGCTGCTTCGTGACCACCGTTGCCAACTTCGAATTAATGTTCAATATGTTCCACAGCAATTTGTCCTCCACCAAACGGTCATATTCCCCCATCGCTGTGGTTCTTCCTGAAGCTCTGCAAATTTTGGAGGATCGTTCATCCTGGGTTTGCAATGCTCATGACGACAGCACAGAGCTGTATGGGCTCCATGCCTCTGTCAGAGATGATGGACTGTGAGAAGTGCCGCACGGGGTTGTGGGATTTTTAAAAAGCATGAAAATTATGGGATAAGGATGGCATCATGGGATGGAGAAAGTTGCTTGATGGAAACTTGACCCCTTGCTCCTGGCCACCTCTGCATGATTCATTTCTGCCTCACCATGTACTGCCACAATTTCACAAAAGACAGCAAGCTGGATGATGGTAACTTGCATACTGGGACACCTGTCCATGGTGCACCACACTGTGCATTGACCCAAGCACTCTTGGGTGAGTATGTGCAGTGATGACGCAGGAACCAAGTATGCATGCACACGAAAGCTATACTAACTGTGGTGGCTTTAGGCTGACGTAACTTGCGTCAAGCAAAGTTTGCAGTGTAGACTTGGCTTATCAAGTTAGTTTATGCCTGTAAATTTAGGCAACAGACACAAGCTAAACCATTTTTAAAGTGATAAAATTCTGCCCACACAGGGGTTTGCACCAGTTTAACTAAACTGGTTTAACTGAGGCTATTGGCATTTCAATTGTTTTTTCTCAAAGTCCAAATTTCTTGGTCAAGGTATAGTCCAGGTCCAGACTCCAGAGAAAAACAATAATAATGATAATAAAAAGAAAAGGAGTACTTGTGGCACCTTAGAGACTAACCAATCCTTTCCAAATGCAAACAGATGGACATCATACCAAAAGGACTGAAGATAAAAACTGGTTAGTCTCTAAGGAGCCACAAGTACTCCTTTTCTTTTTGCGAATACAGACTAACAAGGCTGCTACTCTGAAACCAATGATAATAAAGTAAATAAAAAATTTTTGTGGTTCGTTCAAAAGCATCTGGCAGTCCGGAATTGGCCCCAGGCCCACCTATTGATTATCCCTGGTTTAAATTATCTTAATTAAACAGCTGCAAGTTGTGTGTGCAAACAAGGCTGGGGATCAAGATTGAAACTGAACGGTCAGTTGTCATTGTCCAGGATCAGAGAAATGCAAGAAGTACAAGAAATGAGTCTTCTCTTTGCAAGGGAAGCATCCCTGGACCCTAAGGAGTGCTGTAATCACACCAGGGGTGGTGTCTATAGGTTAGTCTCCAGCTGGGGAAAGGACAATTCTCATGGGTGACATCCAAGGCCCAAAGTGGGGGAGGGTCGGGGTGTCACAGGAGTAGTGCTGCCTAGTCTGGCTCTGTGGGAGCAAGAAGGTCTCAATTCCAGGGAGGTCTATCTGGCAGGCTCGGCTCCAGAGAAGCAGAGCAGTCCAGGGAGGAATCTGACTCCAAGGAGGGTCCCCTGAGCCCCACAACGGGGGAAAGTTCTGGGGTGGGTCTCTTAGAGGGGGCCAATTCCAGGAGAAATGAAGCTGTTTAGGGAGGGAGGATCTCAGACGGCAAGGTAGGAAAAGCAACGAGGAGTCCTTGTGGCACGTTAGAGACTAACAAACGTATGGGGGGGTGGGGTTGTTGGAGCTGCCCGGGGGGGCTATTCCGGGGGTGTCTCTCGGGGGTTGGAGCAGTCCAGGGCCGAGGAGTTTTGGGGGGTGGAGGATCGGGGGGGGGGGTATGTCAGGAGGAGTCTCGGGGTGCGGGTGGGGCTGTCCCGGGGGGGGGATGTGTGGTGGCCCTCAGAGAGCCGAGCCCCTGCGGGCTTCCCGGGGAGCGAGGTGGGGGTGCCTGGGACTCCCCGGGCCGGGCCCAGCGCCCCCCTCTACCTGCTTGAGCTTGTCCTCTATCTCCCTCCTGCGGGCGGAGGCCTCCTCCGGAGGGATCATCCTGCCCCGCCCTGGCGCGGGGGCTGCCGCGGGACCGCTGGGAACAGCCAAGGGGCACCGGCCTGCCAAGCACCCCCAACACTGCCGCGCCCGGCGCTGTCAGCCTCCCCGCCCCCACTTCCGCCTCACGCCCACCGCCGTCAGCGCCAAACCGCCATGTTGAGCGTGGCAGACAGTGATGCGCCGGAGCCCGTCCACAGGCAGCCATCTTGAGTGTGGTGGGAATCAGTACGCATGCGCAGCTGGACGACCCGACGGGAGCGGCTCCTCCCTAGCAGTAATGCGCATGAGCGCCTCCAATAGGAGCCATATTAAGAGTGGCAGGCAGTGGAATGACTGTTCAAATACCACCATGTTGGGAGTGCCACTGGGTCTCTCTTGGCATATTTAGTGCTGGGCTGGGCGTATCACTAATGACTGGGGAAGGAATTAGGAGGCACATATTAAATACAAAAAGGAAAGAAGTACTTGTGGCACCTTAGAGACTAACAAATTTATTTGTGCATAAGCTTTCATGAGCTACAGCTCAAATACAGCACACTTGTTATTACACTCCCTGGACCATATAGCTCCCCCTCCTGCTAATAGCGTGATGGGATGGGTGGTAGATCAGTGTCCTGCACATATATTCTCCACTCCATTAAACCAGTTTAACTACTCCAGTGCAGTTTCCCCACAGTAATGGAGTGGGAGGACCAGGCTCAAAAGATCCTGCACAGATCCAAAAAGCCAGTGTCCATTTTTAAAAGATTGTGTCCACATCTGTTACACAATTAACATTCTCTTCAGTTCAGGGGGGCAGTTATGTGACTATTAAGACATTTTAGGATTAGACAACCTTCCCTTTTAAAATACCAGTTGAAAGTAAGGAGGGGAAATGTTGGCTCGTGATTATAGCGGGGATCTGGGAGTTAGGGCTCCTGGTTTCTTTTTCTAGTTCTGCTACTGATTTGGGGGCAGTCACTTGGTCTGCTTTTGGCTCTGTTTACCCAATCTCTCGCTTTGTTCTTCAGTTTACCCTATTGCAAAGTGGGTATAATACCACCCTCACATACATGTCACAAAGATACATTAATACTCTTTAATTCTCCGAAAAACATGGATGGAAAGCGCCATCAATGTGCAAAGCTGTATTATTAATATCACCGTGTGTGAGGTGTCTATGGTACTGCAGCTACAAAATGGGCAGTTAGAGACCAGGGGTCAGGATTTTCCCCTCAGTGCTTCGCTACTGCCACAGAGGCACACAATGCCAATTTATGGGGGCTACACACTGTACTCCCTCCACATGGAGATGAGGGTAAGTCCCTAGACATTCTCTCTCATTTTGGGAGTTCGCATCAGCACACTCACCTTCTCTTGATAATTCTGCTCCCCGAGTGGCTTGCCCAATACAGAGATGCTCAGAAGATACGATGGTGAGGAGCAATGTAAAACAACCTAGCGAAAGTATACATATAAGGACAGGTAGAGAACATCTCACGGCCTCTAGCAGCAGATCTTGATTCCTTTTGAGCCTTCCAAACTGAAAGCCACACAAGAAACACACATCAAATACTGTTGCTGTGATAATGAGAAGAGCAATTTCAGTGGGACCAAAGATCAGCAACATGCAATGAATTCCCAGAACCATTAAAGTCTGAGAATTATGTGTAAAATGCAGCACATCCACCAGATGTCCCCAAGCACCAGCTTTCCTCCTTTTGCTACTTAGTAGGGAAGAAAAGGGGGGAGTTATACAGTAGAGCATCCGATGAAGTGAGCTGTAGCTCACGAAAGCTTATGCTCAAATAAATTTGTTAATGTCTAAGGTGCCACAAGTACTCATTTCCTTTTCTTTTTGCGGATACAGACTAACACGGCTGCTACTCTGAAAAAAGTTCTCAAACTGTGGCTCGGGACCCCAAAGTGGGTCGCGACCCTGTTTTAATGGAGTTGCCAAGGCTTATATTAGACTTGCTGTGGCCAGGGTCAAAACCCGAGCCCCAGCTTCACCATCTGGGGCCAAAGCCTGAGCGCTTCAGCCCTGCATGGCGGGGCTCAGGTTACAGGCCCCATGCCTGGGGCTGAAGCCTTGGGCTTCGGCTTTGCCCCCACTCCCTTGGGGCAGCGGAGCTCAGGCTTTGGCCCCCCGCTCCTGTGGTCATGTAGTAATTTTTGTTGCCAGAAGGGGGTCACGGTGCAATGAAGTTTGTGAACCCCTGCAGTAGAGTCTCTAGGGCTAGCCCAGAACCAAAGAAATACAAGAGAGGACTTTCCAACTATTAACCAGAGCAGCCATAGGAGGGAAATTGTTTTAGGCAACTCGTCCAATCCAATCCAATCCTCCAACACCCTTCACCCCTCATGTGCAACATGTGCCAACTGTAATTTATTTGAGACATTCCTTTGGGGGTGGAGGGAAAGGTCTTAATGCCACAGATCAAGGTAAATATTATGTCGTAAGCTATTTAGCAAACAATAATGCTAATACACAGGGAAGTGGGAACTATGTTACCTGGCTGGGAAGTCATTAACAGCTAGAAACATAGCATAAAGAGGGGAATTTCCCTACCTTGGTCCCCGATAAATGAATCGGCACATCATGGACTACCCAGTTTCCCTGAATCCATTACTGGGGAAGGGAGCTGTATTTTAATGATTAGAAGGAAGTCTGAGGTGTTGTCTGTTATTAAATCAGAATAACAGCTCTTTGGAGCAGGGACTGTAATTTACTATTTGTTTATACAGCATCTAGCACAATGGGACTATGACTTAGGGGAGGCTTCTAGGCAATACAAAATTGTAATAAAATAAAAAGTTTATATTTTGCCCTTCACAGCATCTCAAAATGCTTTACAAATAAATCACAGAGTATCACAGGTCCCCTGAGGGTAGGAATTATTATCCCCATTTTACTGAAGGAAAAACTGAGCGAGAGAAAGATTAAGTGACTTGCCCAAAGTCACATAGCAAGTCAGTTGCAGAGATGAGGATGGAACCTGACTTCCATTTAACCCCTCCCAGCTCCACCCATTAAAAAGCATTACCTCCCAAGCAGAAAGGGCACCTTTCCCCTATGAGCATCCATCTTCTCTGCTCCACAGGGAGCTGGGTAGAGTAGTTAGATTTATTTGCACAGATGATGCCACACTGTTGGCACCAGACTCACTTGCTGCCCTCACACTGCTCCCAGCAACCAAGAATGTTGCCGTTTATGGGGCGTTGCCCTTTCATCGGGATACCATCCAGTCGTTTTGGGTTGCTTGCTTTTTTATTTTATTTGCAGCTAGTAAAACCCTCTTAGAATCTTGAGGGAGAAGGGAAACGTCCCCTTGCCTTTTTCCTTCAGTTGGCAAACATTGATTCCCCCGCCCCGGTGTTTTGGATGGAGCTGAAAGTAACCAGGGGCTGTCTTTGTTCAGCGACAACTTCAGCATGTATTACAGAGCACCTTATCTTGCTGCAGACAGCTGTGTTTGTGCACCAGCTTCATTGAATGGGGTGTGCGCAACCGTGTGTTTCGCCTGTGAAATTAGTTGGCTGTGACCATGCGTGCAGGCTCAGCTGAGGTTCCTAGTTTGGAGACTTTGGTCCTATGTGTGTAGGGAGAAGAACCTCTCTCCAGACCCCCCTGCGTTGGTTCGGTGCCCACGTTTCAGATGCCTCATATTGCTTCTGCGACAAGCTTTATCCTACAGATATTTGAGATATTAATGGGAACACAAAGATGTCAGATCAGTTCCTTCCCCCCCAGATGGCTGCCGTCAATAACAGCCCTTCTGCTGCTCTGGCTGCAAAAGCAGCATCCTTTATGTCAAAGCTTGCAGTCTCATTCAAAGGAAAGCGCAAGCTGAAAAGGCTACTGATGAGAGCTTTCGAAGTTCCATCCTTTTTCTGCACCATGCAATGATCTTACTGTATGTTTGCTCCCCTCCCACTGTCCCACCACCTCCCCCCTGCCCTCCACTAAGGGACTTGGATGCCAGAGGTGCTGGCTAGACTGTGGCCCCCTTGACATCAGCCTTTTGTTTGAGGATCTTCTGAACAGAGCTTTATGTCTGTACCGAAAGGCCAGTGAAAAGGCTCTGCTCAATCCCTATGGAATTACTTGGCCCATTAAGGGAAAGAGGTGAAGCTGGGGTCAGATGCCAGAGAGAGCGACATAGGCCATTTCTCAGGAGCTGACCCTGCCCCCTGCTCGTGGCCTCCTTACCAGGCAAGCTTGCTGTTTTCACTGTAGGAAGGAATTGAATTTGTGTTGGCAAGTTTGGGCTGGAGGGTTTGGAGCGTCTGAGCTGATCTTGTTTTCAAAAAGCCCCTAGGAAGCACCTGCCAATAATAAATTGGGCACATAATCAGGCAAGCGTAATCAATAAACGTACAATAACCAGATAATCACAAATCACCAATAAATCATCAGCCCAAACACAAATCACAGATACAGCGCCACATCAAAGATAAGACTTCAGATCAAACACAGAGTGTTGGTAAAACATACTGTCATTCAAGAGGGGACAGCTAAGGAGTTAGTAAAAACACCAGTTATTTTTAAAAAATTTGAAATAAAAATATGAAGGCCGGGACACTGGGTGGCTCAGGGGATTTTATCTCCAGGCTTCCAGATTCAATCCGTCCCACACTGATAATGACTGAAAGCTGTCACCTTCGATGGCTGTTCTGTGGCCTATGTGAAATTAGTCTCAGTCCTGTTCCCTGGTGCAGGGGTGACCCCCTCACAAAACAAACTACTGTCAATTGTTGTCTGACTCAGCCTCAGGGAGAGCAAGGATTGCAGGGCCCGTGAGGACTGAACCCCCTGGGATTTAAGGGCAACACATGTTGATGTGATTGGGTGAGGCAGCCTAAACTATGCAAGAAATTCCAAGGAAAAGATTAAGGGGTTAAATATAAGGGTCCCAGCAAAGCAACAATAACCCCTGTTGCACCCAGCAAATACAGGCAGATTAAGTGCTGTGTCTGGATTTAGAGCTGGTGAATGGGGCCAGCAGATAGACCTGCAGAAGGAACTCTTCTCTCCACAAAACAGGCAAGGCAGGGCAGCAAGCAGTGCAAGCTTTTAGATGAGGAATGGGAGCTGTACTCCCACTGCACCCCCTTTCTTTAACAGCTGCGCATTCCTGACCCTGTGGGACCCCCTGGTCTGAGAGGGGTGTTCAGTCTCCAGGCCCCGTTGAGTATTTGGCTTCTGCTGTTCTCCAGCCAGTGGCAGGGCTGAGTCCGACTGGCAGGCAAGGATTCCAAAAGGCAGAAGAGCAAAGGCCTCCTGTTTCAGTGGCCGGTCCCCTTTTCTCTGCCTCTCTTTAGCTTTGTTCTCCAACCGCTTGCGTGGACCAACCTGCCAAACCACCCAGAAGAGGGAAACTTCTTGACCACAAGCTTCTACCTGCTTGGCCAAAGGGAGGGAGGTGGAAGGCCAGGAATACAGTTATGAGTGGCTATGCCTGTTTTGGATCCATTGTCTCCAGAGGAGAGACATGCAGGGCGGTAACTCTGAGGAAATGGGAGGGGAGGGGTGAGCAAGGCCTACATGTTTCCTGAATCTTGAAGGAGGAGGAAACACTAAAAAGGCCAAATTCTTGCTGGTGCCCCAGCAACGAAACTGCAGTTCCTTGTAGGAATGGGAGGTCAGGGGTGGAGAGTCAGCGGAAATTGAGTGCCCCCATGCTGGCCCCTCTAAGAGTCATGGAGAAGCCACAGATCTTCTGTAACCAGAGGAGGCATTGCAGGATGTGCCCTAGAGTGGTCTAGAGGTCAAGGGGCTTGATCCAAATATCAGTGTGCGGCAATGAGCCAGCAACGGCCTTTCTGCACAGCCCTGTATCCACTTAGAGACCTGAGGGGGTTGGCAGCCTCTTCTACTGGAGCTGGTAGCTGTTTTGGGGCTGAACGTGCGGTCCCTGTACGAGCAGTACCCTACATGACCACCCAGGTATCCTAGGCCGCCAGTGGGAAGCAGGAAGTACCAAATGCCTGCTCTGGAAAGATTTCCAGTCCCTCTGTGGGTCAAACAGCCATGGCATTCTAGTTTGGGAACATCCTTAGAACCCGCTCCCATCTTCAGTGCAAGATGCACCCTAATGACTTTTTCCAACAAGGATTTTCTCAATAACAAGCTGCAGTATTTAGATTACTTGTGTCTCCATGAAAACTGTCCTGCAGTTTTGCAGGGGGCAGGACTCCACCAAGCATCTCTTCCAGTCCGGTAGAGCAACTGATACTGACTTGAGAGGAACTTTTCTGCAGAGTGAATGAAAGTAGGAGAGACGTTGATTCAGCACTAGCCAGGGGATGTCAGCAAGGGGGCTTCAGCAGAATGACAAGTCATCAGTTCCATTCTGGGTGCGGGAAGCCTCCTTAGTACCAGGCAGCATGAGGGGGAGAGGGAAAGAGCAGCCCTCCTTGTTATTGCAGGAGTTGGGGCAGACTAGTCCAATTAAGCTGAATAATAATACTGTGGGGCCTCTGTGGTTGCTTGACTGAGGTGCAGGGAGCAGAGCTTTCCAGTGTCACTTTCAGAGCAGAGAGACAGGTGACCGTGCGCACGCACAGCCAAAGCAGCAGCGTTGGGAAACAGGAGGAAGTAAACAGAGAAAATGGCTCTGAATGAGAATCTGTTCCTCGGTATCGTTTGGCCAGGGGCACCCGTTGCGCAAGAGTAACGATTTTGTTTGCAGGGCGTGTTGAACAAAGATAGAATTGATATGCTGAAAACGTCACTACCTGGGATGCTGCGGTCAGATCAGGGCTCGGTAGCTCGGATCATGCCGTCTGGTTCAAAACAGTCACCACTGTCAGGCTACTTAAAGGGCCCCGTAGCTTAGATACAACTTTTAAAGGTAGGTTTCAATACCAAGTGTCATAGGCACAGGGAGGCAGGTCGAAATTGTCATATTTTGCATGACTCTAGCATTTTCCATCCAAGGATCTGACGGCACTTTGCAGACATTTATGAATTCCACCTCACTGAAAGGTTTAGCTAGCCCAGTTTACAGACAGAGAAACTGAGGCATGGAGCAATGAAGTGATTTGCCTAGAGCCGCACAGTAACTCGGTGGGAGAGCTGGGAACGGAAGCCAGATTTCCAGTGCTCCCTCTCACGTTCCGAAGGGCTACTACGCGAAAGATATAACTTTGATCAGAATCTGGCAAAACAAACCAAGTATTCGTAGCTCCAGAAGTGAATGGTTTCCTGTGGTTAAATGTCTTATTGAAAAATTAAATATTCTACAAAAAGTGATGCAGTTCCTGTAGGTCCTATACACAAAGCAATGTAAGCATGCTATGACTGCAGAGGAGCACGTGTGGATAAATATAGAGGTATATGTGAAATTTGACAATGCCCTTTTGAGTGCTGAGATTCCAGGTTTCCCAGTATGTTACAATGAGGAAAGATTACGGCAGCGAGAAGTCTACAAAAGGCTTTTGCATTTGCTGTGGGAGAGGAGAGACAGAACAGAGTGCAGAGCAGCCAGGATTAACATAAAATTACAAAACCTTCATTATCGCTTGAAGGGACGTCCCACACTGGGAGCACTCCCCCACCTCAGATTCCTCCTCCCCTTCCTACGTGACCTCCTGATGCCCTAGAATGATAGAACGCGTGGGAACAACCTCCCCAATGCCACCAACCACCGCCTCCCCATGCTCCCGCCCCCCCCCCCCCGTCCGTCTTACCCACAGACATAGAGTCTATTATCCGTTTCATTGGGTCATCCAGATTTCACTTGCAGACAGGGTTAAAATAAGTGTGTGTGTGTGTGTGTGTGTGTGTGTGTGTGTGTGTGAGAGAGAGAAAGGGAGAGAGAGCATACAGGTGTGTGTATGGGAGCGAGAGAGTGCATGCAGGGGTGTGTCCATGAATTTGGAGGTGCAAATGTTAGAAGGGAACCATCCTTCCTGTTAAGTCCCTTCTGGGATTGTTATTTATAACATCTCACGGGAAGCTTGAAGCTATATTCAGGCAAGGCCAGGCACCTACAACCTCCTCAAGGTGCTGAGCCCCACACATGGGAGTTGCAGGTGCTCAGCACTTTAGGGTTCAGACCTGTCTCAGTGAGGGCACGTCTACCCTGTAGCTGGAGGTGTAATTTCCAGCTCGAAGAGACATACCTGCGCTAGCTCTGTTCAAGCCACTGTGTTATAAATAGAAGTGTAGCTGTGGTGGAGTGAGAGGCGAGAGGGGCTGGTGCCCGGAGTATGATCCCATGCAAGAAACTAGGTATGTATTCAGGGCGCCAGCCTGTCCTGCTGCTTGTGCCACAGCAGCTACACTCTACTTGTAGTGTGCTGGTGCGATCAGAGCTAGCGCAGGTATATCTGCTCGAGCTGGAAATTACACCTTCCTGCTCCAGCGTAGACGGACCCATGGGTTCTAAGGGCCTGGTCCAAAGCAGACAGAAGACAAAGGATAAAGGATCAAGAGATGGCCAAGTCCACTTCTCCTCCACTCCCTGCTCCAAATACTGTAGCTAGGATCAAGCGTCCCCTCCCCACAGGCCCCCATTGACAAGAATTAGGGACAGAAGCAGCAAGAGACGTCAGGCCCAGGACAGAGCAAACGTAAGGGAGGAGCAGAATTACAAAAGACAGGTACAGAGGCCGTGTCCCAAGGCAGCACCATGATGGGACAATGAGAGAGCAGCCTTAGCCTGGGAACAATCGCAAAGTCCAGGAGCTCAATATGTAATGGCTGCTGGCTCACCTGCTAAATAGTTTCCCCCAGGCTTAGGCTCTGTACAGACTTTCTCTTCAGTCTCGCGTGCAGCGTATAAATAAATTGAGTGCTGGTGAGATTTGCTAGGTAGGCAGCCCTGGAGAATGTGATGCACAGAGCAGCATAGGCATCAGTGCAAGCTTCCCACTGAACTCTGGGCGAGAGGGTGGTGCAGTTGCCACATCAATGTCATCTTGTGCTTCAGTCCTGTGGTGATGGTGCATTTTTGTGGGGACCTTCCTCTCCTGGGAAAATAACTGAGACCACAAACTCATTGACACGGGAACCCAAATAGGACTGAGAAGGTAGTGGGTTTTGGTCACTACTGACCTGGATTTAAACTGATGACAAGTAAGCTGCTGAGAGAGGCCATGGGCAGTGATCAGAGAACTTGCAAGGAATTCACTTTCCTTCTCTTTAAAATTTGGCTGGGACCTTTCCTTCCAGTGTGGTTCAGACTGAAGACCCTCAGTGCTCCCTAAGTGTGGGATTTGCGATAGCTATTAGTCTCCCATATGCGCAAGGGTAGAATAGAGAGCAGAGTTTGGCACACTGGCTCCAGGCAGTTAAATTCTACAATTTATTGGTGTAACAATTCCCTCACCATGGGCATCCAGTGGAGATAGAAACCTAGACCTTCAGCTGAAACGCACAGGTCTCCATCACAGAGATAGAGGAGTGACTTCTTGGCAGTAGTAGTAGGAGGTTATCCTCTTTGTGGATCAGCCACTAGAGGGAAACACAACCTATTTAGACAGAGTGTTACCATCAGTACTGTGGGTTCTGAGTGACTGGTTAGCAATGGGATCCTGCAGGAAAAGTTGAAAATCCATCATCCAAGGCCCTGCTCCTGTGCTCATTGAAGTCAATGGCAAAACTCCAACAGTGGCAGGATGAAGCTCTGTATGTGGATTAGCTCCCTATGACAAAATACTCTTGGTTGGCCCCTGAGGAAGACCCCAGGCTGAAATCCCAGAATGAACCCCCATTAGTGCATTACAGGAACAAGCTGTGGTCTCCCTCCCCTGGGCTTTATTTGCCCAGGGAATTACGGTCCTGCTGGGAAAGCCTTCCCTCTGCACTGATAGCTGCCTGCCTTGTGGTCCCTAAATGGCTATTTGTAAATGAATGATCAGGATTAACTAGTCTACGCTTTACAGTGTTTACATAGTGTTCGGCCCCCTGCAACTCTGAATTCTCCATCTATGCTGTCCAAGGTCCAGGGGCACAGGCAGATCCCAACAGCAGGCAGAGATGAAGAGATCTGGGAGGCTAGAAATAACCCCTCCCCCACTCGCCTTTCTCCTTAGAGCCGGGTTTCTGCCAGGGTTCCTGGGACCACCAAGAAGCCAACCTATACAAGAGAAGAATGAGATGCTAATAACTGCCCCAAATCCCATGTGCACAAACCAAGAAAGGTCTGTAGGTCTCTGATCCAAAATGCCATGGAAGGAAATTCCCAACCAGACTCGGAAGAGAGAGTCTGATATCACGGGTTGCATGAGTGTGAGTGAGGGCAGGATCTGGTCCCGCATGTAGAGTAGCTACCGCACGTGGTGCTGCCTGGATTTTATGTCAGGTGAGATGCTGAATCACAATGTCTGTCACTGTGCAGATCTATGCCCCATCCTGCAGTGACCCAGAGCGCAGGAAAGGTAGCCCAGGATGACCTTTCCAACCCTGATAGCTATAGATCAAGCAAACTTTGGCACCACAGTCAGGGAAATCAAATTTCAGACAGCCATAGAGATGGGTATTTATTTTCCTAGTGTCTGCAGTCTTAAAATAAACTACTCTGCAAAGTGGGGTCCAAACCGCCTGCTCCTCTCATTCCTCAGTTTCACCATAACCACTGACTTGTCTGCCATGTCCCCTGTCCTGTCGCTGGTGAATACATCTCATTTCATTGACGAGGCAACAGGCGCTAGTAGATATAGAACTAGAGGGGGAATCAGGAGTCCTAGGTTCTATTCCGGTCAACGCCACTGACTTATTGTATGACCCTGGGCAAGTCGCTTCATCTTTCTGTGCCTCAGTTTCCCCTCCTGTACATTTGAGAGATCTCTGAAGGAAAAGGATTATTATTTCCCATGTCCAGTAGAGCCTCCTCTAACACTTTCCCTTTGTTTTTATCTGCTCGTTTGCTTTTGGTTGTTACTAGTTCCAGAGATTGTGGCCTGACCTCCCACACAAATTGCAACCTAAATTGATACCTGCTGAGTTAAGAGGGCCCAGCCAATGGGGTGGCACCAATTTAACTAAATCAATTTAGCAACAGATCAATGCAATTCTTGTGCACAGAGCAGCCCTATGAGTCACAGAGGGAGAGAGACAGCCAGGATCCAGCCATTTGGGGCTTCACAGGTTGAAATCAACACCATAAACTTCTAGGGCGTGATTGTCAGTTATATTAAGGCCCCTTTGCATCATCCTGGCAGCACAAAGGGGCCTTAAAGCGACTATAAAGTTGGCAGCGTAAAGGCTCCTTAAAGCATGTAACTGAGAATCAGGCTCCCTGAGTTGCCAGAGCTTCAGTTTTTACTCCAGTTCAATCACAGTGCTAAAGCATCTGAGCAACGGTGATCTATTGCGCTTATGTTTTTAAAGAGTACTATAGCTGTGCATGGTGCCTTAGAGGCAAAGAGAAGAACAGGTCCCATGCAGGGTGCATTTTGGAAGCAATATGCAAGGACATAACCATGTGACTCTCACTGATGCCAAGTGGAGTAGGGTCCAATTTCAAGCGCGTTAGGAGGAACAGCAGAATAAGGCAGAAAATCTGGGCTACAGTTTTATCCTCAGTCTCTATATTGCAGGCAGGCATTGCTTGGATTTGCCTCCGTCACACAGAAGCTCCTGGCTTTTGAGAATGGAAGGCTCTGGGTGAAATTCTGGCCCTAGTGAAGTTTTGCCATTGACTACCGGGAGTGAGGGGGGCAGAATCTCCTCCTCTTTCTCTCTCCCAGGGTTTCCTATCGCGCCCCTTACCATAGTGTCTGAGTCTTATGGCAGGCTCCTTTAACATGGTGGAAGTAACTTCAAATCACGTTCTATCTAGTGGAACTCAGTGACCTTTGGATATTTATACATTCCTCCCTGTTAATATGTCTCATACCAAATGCTGCTGGAGCAAACCATTACCTCCCGCAAACACAGCACACATGTGGCCATGTGGGTCACCTCTCAGATTCCTCCGGCCAATTCATCAGTGTCCGTCTCTCACATCCTCCCCCATGCCATCCTTCTAGTCTATAAAAGAGCGTTTATGCTCACACATGCGCGCGCACACACACATTAACAGATCTCTTCGCTCCCAGGCACAAGCAGATAGGTGCACACACCCAGAGATTGCTTCTACACAAGCAAACAGCTGTAATTCCCCAATGGTGTAGGGCCATGGGTGCTAACTACAGCGTAAGTGCTGGTGTGGCTAGGACACAGGCTTTTGTAATCACCACGTTGACTCTGCCTCGTTACCGCTCCCACCTCTGAATATGGCCCTGCCTCGGCCAAAACAGGTTCAATCAGAACTCAGGAAAAAGTCCACGGGTTGGGAATATTTGCAAAGCCAGGCTCCTATCCAAGGTCCCAGGCTCAGGAGGGCTACAGCATTTTGATGTTCGAGTACTGAACAACATAGCAGATCCACCCACGGGGAGCACTTTTCCTGCTGTGGCTGGATGTCTCCAGTTACAGTAGTGGGGTCTCACATCATTACTGCCATATTGGCCTGGGGCTAGCAGCTTGTGTGGGGCACTCAAGCTGAGACTGGGGGCTCAGTGACACTGATGAAAACAAACACAAGCTAGCTTATCATGGTCCAGTGGGTCAGACACCAGGAGACTTGGGATCTATTCATGACTTGGCTGTGGGTTCTTGAACATGATATTTAGCATCTCTGTACCTCACTTTCCCCACCTGTAAAATACAGATATGAATACCAACTACTGCCATTATAGTACAAACATATGAAATCTGCACTCAGTGGCACAAAAAATGGTATATAAATGCTATGCATGATCATCACTGAGTTGTGACACGAGCTTGCATGGCGACGTACTGACACCATCACAGTGAGGGAGCTCTCATTCTGATAGGCTGGATTTAAAAAGCAGAGTCACTAGTAGCCATGGCCATTTAGACCCTTACAACTCTGCAGGGTGTTCTGTCCCATGGTTTCAAACTCATTCCTTACCCTACAGGAAGAGCACGCCAGAGCCCTGAGAGCTCCATTCTACTCTGAAAAGCGACAATGCACAAACAGCGTCTTGAGGTCTATGTTCATTGTGTCTCAATGGCTTCCATGGGAAATGTGCTCGGTTTGCAAGCAGAACAAAGTTTTGTTCTAACTACTAGCCCTGCAAACTCCCCCCAGCACATGAAAGTCAAGCTGGGTTGTTGTAGCTTGTGCACCAACACCAGTAATGTTCTCCATCCAAAGAGAGTGGACTCCTCTGTTGATGATGATGCACAAGCCAAAATAGAATCCAGCTCGTTCTCTGCAAGACTAACAGGTGTGAAAACCAGCAGAAACCTATTTTCATAAGGAAGGGCAGCAGCTGGGACTATGAATTAGAAGCAGGTCTAAAGTTTCCCAGAGTTCAGGGTGGTTGGCTCGGATCATTTCAAAGTACAGCAGCCAGCTGCAAAGTTCAGGTTTGGAATCAATCTTACCCCAAGTGCAAAGGGGGTTTGAACCTGATTCTCTTTGGACTCCACACTGGGCCTGATTCTCCACTGCTTTGTACCTTGCGTGGCCACGTACACTGTTGTAGGTGCCTACTTAAGGTGCACACCAGTGAAGTAGCAGGCCCACAGGAAGTAGATCCTGCAGGATTGCCAACTCTTGTGGTAGCTGATGTTTTTCTTAAAGGCCCAGCTCCTGGAGAAAAGTAACTACATGAGAATCACAGCTTTCACTTTTTAAAAGTTAAGCTCCTAGCCCTCATGGCTGCAGAGAAAAGCTTGAAAATGTGGTCCCCTAAAGGCTCAAAACCCAGAAGTAAAATCAAAAGAATCACAGATTTATTGTTTAAAAAAAAAAGAGTCACGATTTTTAAGAAAGTCTTGTGATTTTGGGGGCCGGGCTCCTGATGTTTGAACGCTAGGGGTTGTCAGTACTGGATCTGTTTCATAAGGAGGTACCAGGGGCACTTCTCTGACCTGAGCTGCTCTTTCAATCGATTCCCCCTCGCCCAGCTATTGAATGGATACGCAAGGCAAAGTGACTTATTCAGGACGCACACGCACAGCATCAGCTGTGAGGGGTTAAACCCCCTTTCTTGGTACCGAAAGTCCTAACACTGGCTGGCTTTGCAGGATCATTGGTGGCATTTTCTTCTCTGCAAGGCCTCTTCCCTCCTCCACCTCCCCGCATCCACATCAGGCCTCTTAGCCCGCGCGCAGCTCCCCACCTTCCTGAGTTTGTGGTTTGCAGGAAGAATGCAAACTACCTGGGCCTGGGTCAGGGGGCTGGAGGAGGGGGGTTGGAATTCACAGCAATCTTCTCCTGACAGCCTTTACACATTGTCCAAAGCAGAGCTGAAAGGGGCTGGCTGCACCTGTTGGTTCCGGTCAATGCTGGCCTAATTCTCCAAGCTCCTTTCTCTTTTCACGGGCATGCCCCGACCTGCCGGTCCATTGTCTCACATTCCCCGCTGCAGCTGAGAGGAACGTCAGCCTGTAACGGCTGGGTGCCATGGATGTTGTTTATATTTGTTTACCTCTCTGTCCTCTCCAGGGAGGGAGAGAAGGGAAAGGTAATAACAGCAGCGGAGCGGATGGGTTCCCTGGGGCTCCATGCTTGGTAGGATACACACATACGCTGCGGCTAGCAGAGGTGCCATCATGGGACAAAGATGGGGAAGAGCCTCCTCGTCTGCCCATCTCAAACCATCGTTGCAGGCAGCGATGGCTGGAAACACAGCCAGGCTCAGCGAAAAAGCCAGAGCCCCCAAAATGGTTCCTGGAGGGAGACAGTGGGTGATGCTGGGAAATATATTCACAATTAGGGGACTGGAAAACAGGACACGAGCAGATTAGCAGGGAGGGGCTGCAGCTAGAAAAAAAAAGTGTGTGTGGGGGGGAATCAGTGGGGGCTGCACCTTAATCTATCACTACATTTTAAATGTATATATTTCGAGAGCTCTGGGTCCATTCCAGACCTTGGGCAAGTCACTGCCCTTCATTGTGCCTCGATTTCCCCAGCTCTTTTGTGGGGATAATGACACTCACCTCACCTAGCTCACTGGGGCATTGTGAGGCTTCACTGATGTTTGTACTGGGATCTGAACATCATTAGGGCACAATCTTCTGACGAGGAGTTCCAGACGCCGGGGCCCATGGCAGAGAACGCTTTGTCCCAAGTTCGAACCTGGGCCTCTCACCCCGGAGGAGTGCAGTTGTCTTGGGTGATTTTGGGGGGTAGAATGGTCCTGCAAAGTAGCCGGGATCCAAGTGAAGTGCCTTTGGGCTTACTTTTCCTTTATGCTATTCTGGTCATGTAAAGGGCTCTAGGCTTCAACTGTCTTCCCTGCTTCTTCCCCCACCTCTGTTCCTACATTGCATGCAGGTTAGGCTTAACAAATAATCCGGCCCCAGGCCTATGAAGCAAACAGGGAGCTACTAGCACTTGCAAAGCCTAGCTGTGAGGTGTTTACAGCACTCTTTGCTGTAAACAAGGGTGGCTGTTACCCGCTGGACCCCTTCAGCCTTTCTCTAGCAGCTGCATCCAACCTCAGATTGAGCAAGTTACAGTAGTCTGACCTGGAGGTGACAGAACCATGGACAACTATGGCCATGTGTCCATCTGAGAAAAGGTGGCAAAACCCTTCTGGGGAGACAGAGTAGCTAGGACTGAAGTGTCATCTTGAGATGCCTGATCCAATGTCCTCAGTGACCAGGGAGGGTAAAATACTGGCAGCTCCACAGGGTGCTTCCTCCCTCATACCTAGACTGAAAGACTAAGGCCAGAGGGACTATGACAGTGATCTAGTCTAACCTACAAAGATCAGCATCACTTCTGTCTTTCATGGGTTGAACTTGGGACAACTGCCCTTCGTCCAAGTCTTGGGTGAGTTTTCTCTCTTCCAGTATGTGTCCTGTACCCAGATGCTCTCAAACTTCGGAGCAGTTCACATCTCAGCCCTAGACCTGAACTCCTACCTGTGGGACTTGCCATTCAAAGCGGCAATGCCAGAAACTTCACCAGAAATCTTCCCATGAAATTTCTTGGCCAGTTCTGCAGACAGAGGGAGGTTTGGATAAAGCATTTGCGCTTCTGGATGCTTATTTGGGAACCTGAATTCCTAACTTTGGAGGTTCGTTCATTGCTATGCAAAGCGTGTTCATTCCCTTCCCTCCCTTTATATCCTGCCCCCCTTCCCCTCCCAGTCTAGTATGTTAAAACTGGCTGAATTTTCATGATGAGAAAAAATAAGGGGATGCCCCCCCACCCCCATCAGCTGTGACCTCCTCAGAACACAAGGCATCAAATCCACACAAGGAAAACAAAAGCTGGGTAGATTAGCATTTCCAAACAGACCAGAGACAGCCCCAATCTCTGAGCTGTTTATTCTGGGCGTTGATTTTCAATATTTAGAATGATTAGCAAGTGAAAGCAGGTTGTTGCCAGGTTGGCTCTGTGCCAGCCCCCCCCCCCCCCCCCGCTCAATGGAAGCCAAAGAAAGAGAAGGCAAGAAAAGGAGAGAAAAGAAGGGCTTATGTGTATATGTTCCCTCTGTCAATGGGAGATTGGTTTGAGGTGTTGTTGTTTGCCCATTAAGAAAGGATGATAGATGAAGGGACATCTGGAGGAATATGGGAAATAAATAATAAAGGAATGATTGTGATGATCCTAATGACTGGCATTGATGCCTGGATCCTTTCATCCCTAGACACTCCACAAACTTTGCATAAAATCTGAGGCAATCCCTGAAGCTCCTTACCCATCCAAGGCATCCACTGGTTCCTGCAGGAACCACAGGTGCTTATCACCTGGATTTGGCTCCGTGGTTTCAGAAAAGTTTGGCCAGAATAAATGTTTACCGGATTTGCCCAGCTTCTCTTCCGCACACTTACAAAGAAGGATCTCTTCCTGCATCCCTGAAATGCAGCCACCTCTAGGATGGAGCGTGGCAGTTCTTTCTGGCCTCAGTCTAGCAAAACTCTTCAGCTCTGGAGTCACTTTAAGCACAATCCCAAATGGCTGTTCGTGGGCTTAAAGTGAGGCACGTGTTTAAGTGTTTTTTCTGGATCAGGGCCTGAAAGTCCAAGCAATGCTACATGATAGGAGGAAATGCACCATCTCCAATTGAAGTGCAGTGGGGATTTAGTTAGGAGCATGACAACCCAGGAATCCAGCTAATCCCCCATCTCTTACAGAGCAGGCAGGAGCTTTCTTTCAAATCTTTTCAGCAAAACCATAGGAACCATGGAGGATGGTTCAGTGGACTGAAATAATTCCACCCAACAACCATGGCTATGTCTGGACTCCACAGTTCTTACATTTTCTGCTGTTGCTACTGCTGATGAGATCCACCAGTGACAGCCAGGGACTCAGGCAGAGATCCACTGCCCGTGTTCTAACCACGGATCTGTCTAACCCTGCCCTGACGACGAAGTGGCTCAAACGCCGGTGGCCACGGCTGACCTGGCCTATTTATATTAGTGGCTTTCCCTGAGCAGGGAATAATTGGCAGTAATAGGACATGTTACGGAGAGACAGTGCAGTGGAAGCAAAGCCTAAGGGTCTGGTTCTCTTTTGTGGCCAGCTGCACTTGGACAAAGCGAGTGCACACAGGATGTAATTAATACACTTCCCCCATCGGAAGGATTGCATCTCACACTCACTTTGGACTGGTGAAATTTATGATACCCAGTTCAGGGCACAGAATCAGGCCCTGGGGCCCACATCTGTTGATACATGCACTGATCCTATTGACTTCAGCTGAAGCTACACAGCTGCATGTGGGTTCAGTATGCTAATCTAGCAAGCCGGTCGATTATATTTGTAGTAGCATCATAATACCCAGGATGGAAGGAGACCAGGTCACCCGGTCACCCCAACCTGTATACGTACTCCTCAGTCACTAATATTTGTAACCACTGAAGTCCTTATTGCACTAACACACTTCTAATGCTGCCTTCATGAGTCCTTAATTACCTCTGCATAAAGAGGTTTTTTTAGTTCCCATAGAGAGTGGGCCTATGTTCCTCCACACAAGACCAACCCATGCAGGAGGATGGGAACTCCCTGACCCTGCAAACTCTCCCCTTAATTCTCCCATTGCACGTGTGGGGTTTTTCCCCATTGAAGGGGCAGGGGGTTTGCCCCCCAAAACCCTTGGATCTCAGGGGATGTCATGGAAGCACATAAGTCCTTGTCTCTACACTGCCACCTGGCGAGAGGGGTAAAAGGAAGGGGAAGAGAAGAGAAGAGAAACACAAGAAAGATAGTAAAGGAGAGACATAAGGAGAGAGTGAGGAGGTGAAAAGGCAGATGACCAGATACCAGGAGGCTGTAACAGTTTAAGAAGAGAGAGATAGAACAGTAGAAGAGTCATTGAGCCAACATGGTGTAACACCATTGATTTCAGCAGGACTCTGGGCAGAGAAGGCTGGAGGGGGGGAGTCCAGGTCTGGCCCTGTTCTGGGCAGCACCTATAGGATATGCTAGATGGTGTTGCTGCCATCAGGACATGTGTTGCAGTTTTCTTTGCAAGTGTATTGGCATGGGCAGCAGCTTGTCAAACTGGCAAACAGCCTTTTAGCCCTTACAGAGATGTCCCAAGCTTCACTGGGAGCCTGCCTGGCTAAATAAACAAATCACTCCCCCACTTTCCCATTTGGCTAGTTAGTTTTGCAATTCACTGTAGCATTTGTGTGTGAGTGGGGGGCAAACGCACCACATCCCCGGGAACAGATTGAAGCAATGGGATCTATGGGAGAGAAAGAGGCCAGGCTGCAAGCTGCAGTGTTTGAAAATCATGCTCTCCCAGGCAAGCCTGGGCAGGCCAGACTCTGAAGGGGCCTTGACCTTCCTTTCTCTCCCTCTCCCTTTCTCACTGAGTACACACTGCGCTTTGTAAAAAGCAGCCCAGTCTCTTTAGCCTGCATTGGAGGGCAAAGTTTACAACCCAGGGAGAAAGTTTATTGTCTTGCATTCTTTCTCTCAATCTCCTTGGCTGGAAGAAAGCTCCAAGCTTTGATGGAAGAAAAGACCTCCAAGCCCTCCCCTCTCCCTGGTTACTACAGTATTGTCCCTGTCTGCCGAGGCCTCCCCCTACACACACATTAGTCATACATCTTCTGGCTCCTGTTAAAAAAAAAACAAAAAAAAACACCATTGAAAAATTTTTGCTTGGAAGTTTGTTTTGTTGGTTTCACAGCTGAACTAAATGTGGTTGTTTCAGATCTTGCCCGGTGCTGCCCGTATCTCCGCCCCCCCCCCCCCCCACACACACACTTTAAAGGCCCGCATCTCCTATTGGGACATTATGTTTGTCATCCCTTTACATTTTCCACGTCCATGCAAAATGCTCATCTGTTTCAAGGGGGTTTGAACAAAAGCAAGCAGCTTGCCTCTTGCTAAGCTAAAAAGGGCTGCTTCACATGGCCCCACTTCTAACAGCACGGCTGCCCCTGAGCAGTCAAAAAATCAGAAGTCAGTCGCCTCCCCCAAACTCATGAGATGTTAAGAAACAGTCAAAGCTGGGATCTTATTATTTGCCTTCTGGGTTTTAACCCTTTGTGGGTCATGCTTTCAACCTTTTCTCCACAACGAGAAGAACCAGAAACTCACTGTGAAAAATAAACCAACAAAAAAGAAAGCTGAGATTCTTACACAATAACAGGACTCCAGCAGTTTGGGGCTTTAAGAAAACCCCCCCACCAAATCTCACTTGCGATCAAATCAAGAGAGTTATAAACCAAGCTTCTATCTGCTCTGCATGAACATTATAATCCTCATTGCTCTTTTCTTAAGAATATGGCCATGGCTTGGCCAAACTCCCACCTTTTGCCCCTGTGTTCTAGTTAGCAGCTTCCCCCACCTCCCAGAGGTGGCTGCATTTCAGTGGGATTCCCATGTGTGCAGTTACCCATCAGGCCTGGTCTAGGTTTATTTGGTCCTGCCTTAGCACAGGGGGCTGGACTTGATGACTTCTCAAGATCCCTTCCAGCCCTACAGTTCTATGATCCATGGTTCAGGACCATTTGATATGAACAGAGGGGTGAGCTATGGTGACTTAAGTCATCTGGTGTGTGAGCCATTGCCTTGCGCTCCCTCCAGACTGGGTTAAAGACCCTCTGTGCCTTCTCTCCTTTAGTGCCCTCTTACCAGCATCCAACACATGCACAGCCTTTATCTCCCCCACCAGGACACCTACCTTAGATGCTAGTTTTGATCCGGCTGCATGGGGGGCCAGCTGCTGCCAATGGTGAGGAGGCTCCGCCCTTCCCACTAGGAGGAGTGCTGCTGGTCGTAGCAGCTGCCACCATTCTACAGGGTGCAGGGATTGGTGGTGCTGGGAGAGTAGCTGATGCAAGTGCATTATGGGTAGCGTCAATGCGCTGGCTCTGCAGAGAGAGTTAGTGCCGAAGATCAAGGGAGTGGTAGCGGAAGGAGCTAATCCTCAGCTTTCTGGTCAATGGCCTTTACCCTGCATCTATGCACCCAACAGACTTTCCCCCCCAAGAATTGGGAACCTTTTTAAAGGCAGGTTTAAAGGCTGTTTATTACACAGGCCAGGCTGTGCTTGCCATCCCAGGCTGTTTGGAAAACATTCTGGGATCCTTAGATGTTAAAGTACAAAGAACATGGCATTTGCCCTTGACCTTGGACTTTCCGTGTATTCTGGGAGGTGGGGAAGGTCCCCCATCTCTGTCAGGGCACAGAGGCGCCCTTTCATGTCCCCTCGACCTGCTTTTATACCCCTGTTCTCGAGGCCCCTCTGTAACAAACACCTGCCTTCTGCTCAAGACATACTGCACAGGCTCCCTTTGGAGCCCCTCCAGACTGCAGGGCCAGGCTGAGCAACTGGAAGAGCCTCCGGTGCTCCTAGGCCTCACCAGCTCAAGACTAGAGACCGAGGCTTGGGCTACCTGCACGGCAGTGCTGAGCAGCTGGGCCTCATCCTTCCCTCTTCACCTTCTCTGCTGCTTTTTGTTCCTCTCCTCTGGGCTGAGGCAGCTGACCAGCGTTGTTTTTAATGAAGGCACTCGTTCTCTGCAAGCAGGGCTTGTGTCACTCTCCTCCTGGCTCTAATTCCCACTGCTCTTCAGGGACGCATTAGCCAGGGTGGAGACTAAAAGAGTTGCCCTCAATTGACCCAACCTAGAGGGCAGCTAGTTAAAAAAAAAAAATCTTACCTTGAGCCAAGCGATCAGACAGCAACCCCTGGGGCCTTCGGGCCCTGGGGATCAGGCAGCAGCCAATGGGGCCAGGTCAAATTGAAATGGTACTGAAAACATTCTATGCAAAATCCTCCATGTCCCTTTGCTCTCTATGGCTGGCTGTGCTCCCACCCCCCCGTTGTCCCATTCCTCTGCCCCCTAGGTAAAGATAGCCTCACCATCCCCACCATGTGCTGGGCTGAGCTCCCCAAACAACCTTCCTCTGCACACCTCCGAGGTCATGAAGAGTTCACCCTCCCCAGCCTTTCAAGTCCCCCCCCCCCCACATCCTTGTGGAGCCAATTGCTTCTCAGCGTAATTAACCTCAAGTGGTTTCATCTGTTACTGTCTCTTTTGTGCGGTTCCCCCACCCTCCCCAGCTCACGGCCTCCTTCCCTGGGTTGCTGGGGCTTTTCTTCTGCTCTGAAGGGCTGGCTGGCTTGGAGCGACAGGAAGCGTTTTCCCCCACAACCGCTCTTAAAATGGGCTTCTGTGGATCCAGTTGCTTTTGAGGGGACCAGTGCCTCACCCCTGAATTGCACTTTCATCCAGTTAATTTGTGAGGATGTGGGGCGTTAAATGCTTCTTTCTCCGCTCTGGCGAAACAAACTAGGATCAGGGCAAAACTCAGAGAGAGCCCCTAGTATCAAGTTGAATGGCTCCTCCCTGGGGGCAGCTATAGGACCTAGAGGAGACAGTTTGAACTCAATAAGAACATATAATATCTTATGGTCTGAACTATTGTTTGTTAGACGTGTTTTTAGTCATATTACTCCCAAGCGTCTTACAATTCCCCTGCCAATAAACAGCCGCACATCTCTGTGCTGTAAGAAGTCTAGATGGAAAAACATCATTACAGCAACCAAAACTGGGCCATCCCACTGCTCCACATCTTCAACATATTCCTGGTGGTCCAGATCTCCTGGCTACCATCTCTGGTCCTTCCTCTCCATTAGCGTATTAAAAGAAAAAGGTGTATATGGTATTTCCAGCCAGCTCTCAATCAACTGACCATTGAGAGATTAGTTTCCAGTGCCGGGCATCATGGGTATCTCAAAAATATGTGTGTGCAAAATGTGGGCCAAATCAGTCAGGTGAAAGTCTCTTTGAGGTCAGTGGATGTTCCAACAGAGAAAGGACCGAGTTAAAAGACCTCAGGATTTGGCCCAATGGAAGTTTGCTTGTGTAAAGACTTTGGACTCTAGTTGTTTGTGTTTGGAAAGCTGCCTCTTCTGCTCTCCCCTGGAGTGAAAGTTCCCAGACTGGAGTGGGTGAAAATGTTTCCCTTTGGAGCAATGAAACCCAGACATCTCATAGGTGGGTTTGCAGAACCTCTAATTACAGGCAACCCTGATGGCCTTGGACATCAACAGGAGCACGGGTCCTATCAGGAGAAGAGGAATGGGTGGGGTGGAAGGGTGCTCTTGGGGCTAAGACTAGGACTTAGCGACTAGGAGATTTGGGTTCAGATGCTAGCTCTGCCACAGACTCCCTTTATGATCTTGGGCATGTCACTTCACCTCTCTGTTCCTCAGTTCCCCAGCTGTAAATTGGGGAGAGTAATCCTTCTTTTGTCTAGTAGTTAGATGGTAACATCTTCAGCACTGATTCTTACTATGTGTTGATACTGTATAGACAGATTAAGGCAATACGGGGGCCTAGACCCACCAAGACACAAGACCTCTTTTGGCTCCACCCCATGCTGTGGCCCCATCTCTTCACTTTGAATGACATGGGGGCCCCTCTCCCATACCAGAGAGGTTGGAGCAGTGGCATGGGGCCCCACTTTCCCTCCCAGGAGTTTCTGCTCCCTGCAGGGGTCCCCTCTCCCCTCTCAGACAGGTGCAGTAACAGGGGCATCTCCCAGGACTTACCCCAGTAACTGAGGCATACCTGGTTGGGTGGGCTGAGCCTGCGGCACTTTTGGTGCCCCTTGCACACACACTGTTCTGCTGGGGTTAGCGTGGGCTAGGCCTCCCGGCCCAATGAGACTTGGTGTTAACACCTCATTAAGATGAATGAGGCAGTTCACACTCCACAGAGCTACTACTGCAGGGTCTCTGCAGATTCAGGCACACTTAGGTCATTTTTCCAAGCTTTTCTTCTCAACCCATGAGAGCCTTTAGGCGTTAAGAACATAAGAACGGCCATACTGGGTCAGACCAAAGGTCCATCTAGCCCAGTATCCTGTCTTCTGACAGTGGCCAGTGCCAGGTGCCCCAGAGGGAATGAACAGAACAGATCAAGTGATCCATCCTGTCGCCCATTCCCAGCTTCTGGCAAAGAGAGGCTAGGGACACCATCCCTGCCCATCCTGGCTAATAGCCATTGATGGACCTATCCTCCATGAACTTATATAGTTCTTTTTTGACCCCTGTTATGGTTTTGGCCTTCACAACATCCTCTGGCAAGGAGTTCCACAAGTTGACTGTGCGTTGTGTGAAAAATACTACCTTTTGTTTGTTTTAAACTTGCTGCCTATTAATTTCATTGGGTGACCCCTAGTTCCATGACCCCTAGTTACTGTAGTAGAAATAAATAATAATAATATTGCATTTTACATCTTGACCCCTCAGATTGGTGTACTTCTCCCATCCCTAAAAATCTTATGCCTCCATGAAAAGAGAAGAAAAATGATCCAGCGGTTAGGGCACTCTCTGGACTTGGGAAACCAGAGTTGAAGTCCCTACTCCACCACAGACATTCGGTCTTACCTTGGGCAAGTTACTTAGCCTCTCTGTGCCACCATTCCCCATCTATACAATGAAGACAACCACACTGGCCAACCTTACAGGAGTGCTGTGAGGGTAAATGCATTAAAAATATTGTGAGGGGTTCGGCTGCCATGGTAAATGGGGGCCATATAAGTAGTGGACAGAAAGAGACTCAAGGTCAGTGCTTTAGGGAAACAAGGAGGCAAAACCAGTTTTTCATTGGACATGTTTTTTAATTGTAAATAGCTTTCCATGAAAAAGGTTAAATTGCACACTTATCTTTGCAGTTCTTTCAGCATCTGTATGAAACAGGCCCCGAAACAGGAGAAAGAAACAAAAAAAAATGAAGCATTACAAAAAAGAAACAAAACACTGGACTAGGCCCAGTCTGATCACCAGTAGCCTTGGAATGGAGATGGAAGCCATGCAGCTATGTCTCACTGGGTGGAAATGCAGCCAGCTCTCGAAACAGTGCAGGCTGGTGGAGGACACCCCCATTCGTTTTTGCTGAGGTTTTTTGGAGGTTGTTCACTGAGTATGTGAGATGGTTAAAATTCCAACCCCACTTCCTCATTTTATGGAGGACTAGTGGGACCAACCCTCTGGAGCCATTTGGCAGTCATTGCAGCTTGTATCTTTTGATTGTCCGCCAGACCCAGGGGAACATTGTCTAAACCATGGACCCTAAGGTTACATCTACACTGCAAGAAAAATCTCATGCCAATGAGTCTCAGAGCCCAGGTTAATCGACTTGGGCTTGCAGGGCTCTTGCTGTGGGGCTAAAAATTGCAGTGTGGATGTTCAGGCTTGGGCTGGAGCCCAGGCTCTGAGCCCCATCCGCCCCATGGGGTTTCAGAGTCTGGGCTCCTGCTGCAATATTTAGCCCCACAACCTGAGCCCAAGCCAGTGGACCCGGGCCAGCCACGGTTGTGCCACAGGTCTCTTATTGAAGTGTAGACACATCCTAAGAGTTCCACCCCACTCCAGCAGCCACCTGTATGGAGATCAAGGGGTCAACATCCTCTGCTGCGGTAAGCGTGAGTCGCTCCATTGACCTCAATGGAGCTAGGCCGATTTGCACCAGCTGAGGATCTAGCCCTATGTACCTGAAAACCCATATGCAATGCATTGCATTTCCGACCTCTGTGACCTTGAATGCAAGTTAATTCATTAGTTAATACAAGGGTTGTCTTTTCCAGCATTAAATCAGGCTGTTTTTTTAAAACGACAACTAGACTCCAGCTAAGTTAGTTTGCTCACATCAAGGTTCCTAAATTCTTACTATAGTTTCTAAGCAAACAAACAAACAAAAAAAAGTTTATAGTTTTATGTTTTTCAACAAGTCTAACACACTCCAAAGTAACCTCTTCTTTCTGCGAACTAGCAGCTACGTTATGTTAACTATATTTGCCTGTACCAACAGAGAGGCTTAGAATCTGATTCTCTAGAGCTTGAATTCAAGTTTGAGCAAGATTTTTTATTTTTAACTACCATAATATTTCTTTGCTGCCTATGCATATTTCACAGACACCTGTCCACACTCCCATTAGCAAACCAATTAGGGGGCAGATCTTCGGCAGGTAAATCAGCGTAGCTCTGTTGAAGTCAGTAGAGCTACGGCAATTTTCACCAGCTGAGGCTCTGGTCCCAAGTTGTTAAGTCTCGAGAAAGGAGTCAGGTACTTTGCCTCTCCTTGCTCTGCCTTTCCAGGCACTGAAAAACACCAGGATATTTTCTACCTGCTTTGGAGAAACCTTTAGCCTGCCGGCATCCCCTTCACACCTTTAAGAGGCAGTATGGTCACAGGACTGGGAGCGAGGCTGTGCTGTTAGGCCTTGGGCAAATCAGTTAATTGACCCCTGCCTTGTCACCCCCATCTGTAAAAGGGGGTAATAATACTTACCTTGCAGGGGTGCTGTGAGAATTAACTGGTTAACCTCTGTGCAGCGGGTTGGAGATGGTAAGTGCTCAGACTGATTATTGCTTTAGGAGACGAGCAGAGTAAAGGGGACACATTCGGTAAGGCAGAGAAGGGATTCTAAACTCTGCTTTTCTTCGTAACTAATGTTTGTTGCATACACAGTCTTTGGCCTCTTACTCCCTGACCGAGCCCCGGATCCAGATTTCATTTTTTGTTAGTCCTATACAAGAACATTCGTTTAAATAAAATACAAAATCACCAAGAGCTGGGGAGCATCCCCCTGCATGGGAAACCCCAACATAACAATTCCAAAAGAAAGCAATGTTTGATCACAGCTGTCTCACTGAGGGAGAAGGCTTGGTCCTTAATCACCCATCACTTGATTTGTCTCCTGGATCATCACAAAGGCTGTTCAGAGCCTGGCATACAGGCTGATGAAGGGGATGCTTTCGGTTCACAGTTTCTGATCAGAAAATAGTACATTGTTTTGTCAATCATTCAGAAATGTAGCAGGTTCACAGTGACACCATTCTAGGCCTTACAGCAAATACAATCGCTCGTGACTCGAGGCAAGGAGTTCAAGATACAAAAATAAGTAAGAGCACAATCTGGAGAAAGTCAAGTCTCTTCTCCTTCTCTCCTGTCTTGATCCTTTTCTTGATCCTTAAAGAAATTCATTGCTTCTGATGTAGGAATTTTCCTTTGCATATTTTGTTACAATAAACATCTGACACGCTTCATTTTTAATTTGCAGAAAAATTAACATTAGTCTTTATACAGCACAGAAAAAACCCCGTTTCCACTGCCATCCCATCAAAAAGGTACTCTACTGATTGTGCTAAAAATATAGGTTTCTTTGAATAGATATATATTTATATATAATAGACTATACAAAAACATCTGAAGAGGGCGACTTGCTGATTTGCATCTGATTTTACAGATCTCGTCTTCTTCCCTAGCCCCAATTCTGGAGGGAGGTTGAACTTATAGAACCCAGAAGGAACTTTTATTTACCTGCTACTTAATTATCTCATGTTATATCTGGCAATATCCCTGGACAGAGAAAAAAAAAAGAGAGAGAAAGAGTCAAATGGAGAAGAAGGAGAAGGAAATTGCACATGGTCTACAATGTCCAAAGTCATCAGGAAATCTCAGCTCTTGCATGTAACTTAGCAACTGTTCTCCTTTGTCCTAGAGGAAACATACGTTCCTTCCATTTCCACAAAACATAGGATAATCTACATTTCTTTAAAAAAACAGAGTCCCAAAATAAGTAATTATTTCTTCTCTTAGGGAAACCCAAGAGGCAGAGACTTCTCCTGATGTGTCGCTAACAGATATATCCAGCCAAATCTTCTGAGTTTCTTTTGGAGTTTCTGTGAATAACCATACTTTGCAGCTGATAAAAGTCAACGTGGATGTCCCCGTTTTTAGAGATCTTGTCCCTTGTAATCTCCAGCAGCAATGGGAGTATCTTGCTAATAGATAAAGTCTACCTGGGTTTAACTTGATCCTTCTAACCGGCAGCGGCCTCTTATAAAAAAGATCCCAT
This sequence comes from Chelonia mydas, assembly GCF_015237465.2. Taxonomy (NCBI): domain Eukaryota; kingdom Metazoa; phylum Chordata; order Testudines; family Cheloniidae; genus Chelonia; species Chelonia mydas. The sequence continues at coordinate 16,000,352 of NC_051254.2, forward strand.
ACTGCTCCAGTCACTCATGTCTGTTGGCAAAGAAGAGTCGTTGAGTTCAAACAACTGGTCCATGTTGACCGAATTTGAGAGATAATCGTTTCTCTCTTCATCCCAGGGATGCTGAAGGAAAGAAGTGGCCATGAAGGTTTCATCAAAGTCTAAGTTGTTCTGGTTGGATTCTGTTAGGACCTGATCCTGCCCAACTGGGCACCATTCCTGTGGACAGTCAATGTGTCTTCCATGCACTGTCAAGTCCACATCTCTGGTTATTGGGCTAATTGGAGGTGTGAGCTCCAGATCCTCAAAAGTGGAGAAGTCACCATTCAAGGTGGTATCAAAGATAGCTTCCCAGTCAAAGTCACCTTTCAATGAGCCAAGCTCTGTCTGTTCTTCCTGGGTGAGCAAGGGGGAGCTAGAGAGGCGAGCTGTCTTGTGCATCCGTTTGGGCAATGGCTGCTTACGTTTGTGGCCCATTTTCCCATCTGCTGGGTTCCAATTCTGATCACTCGTGACTTCCTCAAACTCTTTGAGCAGCTGCTGTGACTCCATGTTGACATTCAGGACACTGTCATTGGACCAAGAGGATGCTGCCTGGTTGGCAGCAGTCCCGGCTTCTTGTTGGACTCTGCTGGTGAAGGCCGGGTGGATCTGCACAGGGGGCATCCTGCGTTTCTTGAAGGCTCCATTCATGAGCCTGTCTGCGTACTGAGGGTCGATCTTCCAGAACCCACCTTTCCCCGGCTCGTCCTTCTCTCGCGGCACCTTGATGAAGCACTTGTTCAAGGATAGGTTGTGGCGGATGGAATTCTAAACCCAAAAGAAAACAGCGAGGTTGGACATGTGCAACTTTGTAAATGATCCATTACAAAACATAAACCCCTCCAGTGGGGTGAAGATACATAGGACCATCAGGGAGCTTCTAACAATCGGAAAACAGAGATGGCTGCAATAGGAAAACACATTCCAGGCCAAATCCTGAGTTGTGTGGCAGAGCAGAAACCTCCTTGGCCAGCCATGTAAGTATCAAAGTGGAGGCAGCCACCTCCATTCCAAACCGATCCAAAATAGCCAGAGCCAAGGGGCCTGATCCAGAGCCCACTGAATTCAACAGGAGTCTTTTCTCTTGAATTTGGATCATTCCCATGGAAAGGCGGGATGGGGTGTGAGCTGTGCCAGTGTTAGCAACAGTGGGAAATGATTTGGCAAAATTAGCCAAGTGTAGATACCCTTCTACCACTGGTGTCATCACGGCACCTAGATCCCACTTAGGCATGTGTGCTCCCTTCTTCAGAAATGCCCTCAATACACAGGCCCACGTGCTGGTTATTCCTACTCTGACTAGGAACCGATTGCACAAGGGGCTGGTCTTGGCCACGGACACCCATTTACATTGGATTTGCACCCCCCATTAATTGCTCCCATTTCGAGCACCATTGCTGAATTTGTCCGTAAGGCTTAGGAAAGCTTGGTATGAAATCACTGTCTGTATCTTCCTAAACACAAACCAAAACAGCTGCAAAAAAGAAAAAAGAAAAGGAACTTTCTGCTTCCCGTTGAGCTGCTCTGAAAAACATGAATGTCGAGAGTGATGTGCATAATCAGAAAGGAAACTCAGTTATTGGGTAAATAACGCTGTGTTACACTATACAAAGCCAAGAGGGTGTAAAGAGATTGGATATGGTGAAGGGCTTTTTTTTTTTTTAATGTTGCCTGGATATCTTTATGCTTATTCATCCATAATCCGTATTGCCGGATAGCAAAAACAAAGCTTGAATGCCTGGAGCCCTTACAAAAAAAAAAAAAAAGAAAACTACAAAAAATCAACACCCCTCCTCCAGGCTGAAACTCCCTGGGCAAGTTGGCTCCTCTCCAAAGCATGCAGCTCCCACAGGAATCTATCCATCTCCCCCAGCATATGGGTGGCATGACCTTTTGAGTCTGTCTCCGTTTACAGGAATTGGGGTAGAGGGATGAGAACACAGCTACGGTGGGAGAATAGGAAAGAAAGGGGGGGAAAAATCCAGCAAACATTCCAGACTCCAGGGATTCAGAATTTACTGTTTAATGAATTTTTACAAAGGTCAGAGAATTCCAAGCCAAATTCTCCACCCCCACCCCCAAATTTCACTCAGCCTGGCTTGCCTGCAGTTGATTATTACCCAGCCAGTTTGCATATTTATCATTCCTCTCTACAACAAGCAATCTAACCACCTGCATCTTTGCAGAGAGGGATTGAGAACTTTTTTTTTTATAAACGCATTTAATTGAAAATATGGTAATTATCCAGAATTCAGAGGAGAAGTCAAAATATTACCTACCACTTGCCTCCTACTTGCCCGCTCTTGTGTATTCCCCAGTGCCCATGAACGTTGACACGCTAATTCTAGGCGATGTAAACCAACAAGAACTCTCGTCTGTGGCGGTTCTTTATCTAGGTGAGTTTCCCTCAATCGCTGGCACTCACAGCCTTTGTGCCTGTACTCTGCCAGCACTCATACCATGAGTGTGACCCTGCTGGCTCCAGTGGAACTGCTCCCAATTTACAGAATAAGTGAACCAGTTACTGCTGCCCCCTCCAATTTCGCAGTGCATGTGCCAACCTGGAATGGAGATTGGGGAGCTATCACAAGCACAAGGTGGGGGTTGGAGATGCCCAGGATTCACCTGGGTTTAGAGCGGGTGAGGTTGAAGGGGAGACAGTGGGCGCTAGTTAATCTAGTCATGGTTCCATGGCTGCTGCCAGGCTTAGCTAACCTCCACCTGGGTGCAACTCCTTGTTTTGTCAGACTGATTTTGTTTTTGGAGTCATGTCCTGAGCAGGGCAGGTCTGGTCTCCTTGTTCTCAGAGTTCTTAAAAGGACGGTCGACAGCCGGAAGGAGCTGGCACGTTAACGAGGTAAGCAGGCAGCTGAACCGTGGAAACTGGATTTTGCAGCCATTTCATCTGTGGCTGGCCAGTGCCCACTGCCATGGGAACCCGTGTTTGATGGACCTGATTCACCCCTGTGCTGCTGCAGAGCTTGACCCTCTCCTATCCTGGGGTTGCCAGGGCCAACTCAGTCTCTAGCGTAGGTGAGGGCAACACTCAATTGGCACCCTGCCTGCCATGGCCAATGTGGCCCATGCAGCAGCCTGGGATTAACCAGGGGTGGGAACACCCTGGCCACGCCTCCTCCTACCCATGACGCATCGTTGGAACGCCTCCTGTGCCAGGAGTTCCAGGGAGGGGAGGGCATGGAGCCAGTGTACGTGGGGAAGGTCCTTGTGTTGAATACGTTCCCTAGGGGGCCTAAGGTGGCTTTGTGACCAGAGATGAACCTGGTCCAGTGATTACCCCCACCAGCTTGGGGAACATCTTCAGGTTAACTCCCAGGCTGCAGCCAGTTTAGGATTCAGTCTTGAAAGGAGCGCAGGGTGTTACTTAGCATTATCTTTGTTATGATGATCTCCAGCAATCTAGGGAAGTTGTTCGTCCTTTGAACAGAAGGCAAAGGAAGCTGGCCCTGGACACGTTTTTCCATTGGCAGAAGAAAGGCAAGACAAAGGAACACTGAGGCTCAGGGCTCTCATCACAATGATGAAATTTTCCCTCTCACTCCACAAGCCCCTGTAGGATACAAGGCTCTGTACTGAAAGGGGGCACAGCTTTCCATTGTACTATACGTTGGAAAGGAACAGTGTTTGCTGAGCTAAACACTGCTGATCAGGGATTTTCTACATAAAGGTATTAACCCTTCCCCTAGATCTTTTCCTTTGTGGCTATAGAAATTGCTGGCTCAGAGATCTGATGAATTCACTAATCCACCAGGGGATTGAAGAAACGAGTCCTCAGTTTTAGGGCTGCCAGCTCATATATCTGAAGAGAACAAGGAGGTGGTGCTCAGGGATGGAGATGCCTCCCAACGGGAGCGCCGGCAAGCGGCAGGGAGGAGTTTCAACTGCTTACTGCAGAATTTGTACCTTTCAGTATCATCAAAATGGCAGTGGCCTATCGCAGGATAATGGCCATCTCACTGTAGCCAATAGCTCGCCTGGTCAAAGCCACCTTTCAAGGCACTGTTGGGTTTCTAATCTCTGGAATAGGGGAGCCTCCCGTGGGTCTCTGATCCTGATACAGAAGTTAAACACATCAGATACAATCTCCCTTCCCCTCTCCCTTCAGCTCGTTCTCCCTGTTTTTCCATCCTCTCCTTGTCATTGTTCCCCAGACTCATCCCCTCTCCTCCACTGTCTTTTTCTTTCCCCCGTCCCTCTTCTCCTTTCTGTGCTCTCCGAGCCAAATTCTCTTCTCCATTACACTGGTGCAGCACCACTGAAGTGTGCTGATGTAACAGAGGAGAATTTGTTCTTTTGTCGCCAATCTCAGCCTCTGTCCAGCACTGGAGGAGTGATAGATAATCGCTAACTTTGACAAGGGTAAATTCCTGTTTATACTGGGCTATGGTCCCGTTTACAGCAGCTTCTGTGTGCTAGAGAATGTTCACTCAAGGCAAAAGACCTGGGCAGGAAACACACCAAAAGTCATTAATTGGATCCTGAAGAAAAGAAAAGAAAAGAAAAGCAAAGAAAGAACTGCTGCCATGAGTGCTACCATTAGAAGGTCTGCTGCCAATGTTAATATATCCACAGAAAGACTCCCACTTCTGCAGAACCACTTAGAATTGGCAGCACAGCTCCTGATGCTCCTGTAAACACATGCAATGGATGCTAGACGCACAGTGTTGGAACACGGTGTCCATTGCTCCTTCTTGTACTGCTCTGGGCCAATTTGGAGCGGGACCACCAGCAGCTCTTGAGGAATACCTGACTTCATCTATTTCCCCAGGTTCTTCTACTGGCACCATTACTGCAGTGTCTGATCAGCTAGGGCAAGTCCGCCCCAACCCAACCAGCATACTGCACATGCTTATCTTTAGGGACAGATGCAGAGAGGGAGAAACGGTGGCTCTTTGGGATCCCTACCTGCCAGGTGGGGTCAGCGTGTCTGAAGTAGCAGAAGTTGTCTGTAATCCATTTGTAGATGGCCGAAAGGGTGATTTTGGTTTTCTTGCTGGCTTCCATGGCCATGCAGATGAGCGTCGCATAGGAGTAAGGGGGCTTCACATGGGGGTTGGTCTTGTAATCTATGTCTTCCAAGGGCTGGGCCTGCATGCCCATCCCCAGGTGAGTAGTCCTGGAGGTGGAAGATGATATGGGCTTGCCGGGGGTGTGGGGCATCCCAATGCAAGCTGGGTCAGCAGCCAAGGGGGAGCAAGGAGCAGCAGAGCCAGGGATCTTATGGTAGCCGTGAGGGTCCGAGCTGCTGGGAGAAGAGGAAGACTTGCCCACGTTGGCATTGATGATGGAAAACTCTTGCAGCCACTGTAGGCTGGTCAGACTGTCGTCCAGGTTGGCAGAGTCCCCCATGCTGTTTTCCTGCCCTCTTTCTTCCTCTGACTGCAGGTTCAACCAGCTGTCAGCCATGTCTGGGGAGGCCAGAATGGGCAGGTCCAACATTCAGGAGGTGTGGGGTGAACTGAGGTGGGGGAAGGGAGGGGGAAAGGGGCGATCCTGCAAGAACAATATGAAGAGATTCAAGATCCCTGACAAACAGGCAACTCACAATAGTCAACAGGTTTTCAACCTAACGCTCACAAAGACCCTGGCTCCGTTTATGCCTGGTGTGCCTCTGCAGATGACACCGAAGTCACGCCAGGGATGGCTGAGTCTCCCTTCTCCATCCAGCCTCCCACACAAGGCAGATGGAGTTCACTTGTGTCATTTACAGCAAGCTATCTTCTGAATCACCAGAATCCAAGCAGCTCTGATGCTATTGATACTGTATGAGAATTACCATGGGAGCATTACACCAAACCAGAGACTTGTACCTCCTTCTGGGTGCTAACACTTTTCTTGGTGGACTTTAATTCCATGGGCGACAAACCAGAATAATAGCCTCCTGCATTTGTCAAAGTGCCCTGAGTATTTCTTAGATTACTAACTTCCATTTCCTTGTTGCATTTCATTTTTCTCTTTATGCAGGGCCCTGCCATCTTTGAAAAACAACAGGTGTATAAAGATATTTATAGCAACCCAGGGGATTTAGAGGTATAGCATCTATTAATTTTAATGGAAGATGCATCTAAATCCCTTTGACTGCTTTGGCAGCCATAACTGTGTATTTCTTCCAAAGAGAAATGCAGTCACGATTAGAATACAAATGTTATTTCAGGCCAAAGAGGTGTGTAGCATCTCCTCTGTGCCAGGCTAACAGCCAGACGTAATTGTAAATTCTGCTGGTGTCTTATTTGGATAATGTAGCTGTTAAATAGCTCAGATAAAATGCTGGAGATTCGAAATTAACAAACAAATGTAACAATCCAAAAACTCCCAGCAAGTGAAGGTTTGCAACAGAGGTCACCCTCTCTTTAAACACACAAAAAGGTGCAAAACTAAACAAAAATATGAGGTGTTACTGCACCAAACCATTAAAATTGTAGAATACTGTCGTGCGTTGTGAAAAAAGGAATGTTCTGTCTAAATACATCTCCAAGTAAAAACCCCGCAAAACTATGGCATAGTTACCCATTAACTTTCAAATAAATGCTCTTACTTACGGCCTTGATTAGCGTAGCCGGTATGACACCTTCAGCAGCAGAAAAAATATCTGCACTTTCCAATGTTCTGGGCTGCAGAAATAAAGCTAAATGCATTTGCCACAAAACCGAACTCACTCAATATTTCTGGGGTCCTTACCTGATCCTTATCAAAGTCCCACAGCTCCCAAAGTTCACAGCTCAGCAGGAATGTTCTGGAAAAAAGGGAATTTCTACTTTTCCCCCCTTGGATAAATTATTACCCAAAGCTCTGCCAGCGCTCCTTTATTGCAGAGCTGCAGTGATTTGTAAGCAGCAGAATGACTGTCATTAAGTAGCTGCTCAAAAAGGCTTCGCTGGATGCTATGGAGACACTCCGCCCCTATAAACAGCTTCCATCCTTGTCATTGGCCCACTGATCTCCATGGAGAGCGCAGTCACTTGCCAGTTTCATCTGCAATTCGGCCGCTTGGACAAACTTTTTTTTTTTTCTTCTTCCCCCTCTTTCCTCTCCCCCTTTCCCTAGTCAGTTGTTGTTCGCAGACCTGAATGTTTCACATCTGGAGGCGAGGAAAGAACACCCATCTAAATCCCCAGCTAAGACTGGGCCCGGTTTGTTTTCTAAAGGGATGGAGCTGGTATGTGGGGGGTTGCTGTCCACTGATTTAGGTGTGGTAGCCGCAAAAGAGGGGCCAGGTGGGATTACTGCTCTGAGTTTCCTTAGGACAAATTAAAGTCCAGTTGAAATAGCTCACAGGTGCCTATTATTCATTGGGAGGCTAAAGAAACAGCTGCCAAAACCTCCCCAACTTGACAACCAGAATGATCGATGCCCTGAAAAGAAGGGGATGGTTTAAACCCTCGGCTCTCTGTTCGCTTGGGACAAATTTCGGGATCCTCTCTGCCCAGTTAAACTCCATTTACCAGCCTCTTCTTGCTGCCCAGGGAAGAGGGCTCCTTTCCAATTGCCTACCCTCTCTGCTGCTGGGAGAGGATGAGGAGCGGGGGGGAGCATCCCTGGGCAGGGGTCCCTGCCCTTCCCGGGGCTCTCTCCTGGCTGTAGGAGGAATTAAGAGCAAGCCTTTCATGCTGCTGCTAAGCATTTGGAGGCCCAGTTCACCCCTGCGGCAGCCCGGTTGCAGTCAGTGGAGTTGGCATCTGGGAGGAAGCGGGCCCCTTTTCCACTTACCTGCCTGGGCTCTGTGAAGCTGTGACCTCTGTGTGTAACCTGAAGTCATTAGCTCAGGGGGAAAGCTGAAGGGGAGCGAGGGGCCGACAGACCCCTCAGTCAAAGGGACTGCTGGGTTCTTCGGTGCTTTAATTAAGACGGTTACAGTCACATTCCCCTATAATGACTCCCTGCCCCCACAAGCCAGTTATTCTAAGAGTCCTTAATGAAAAATAACTCCCGCTCAAGAGAGAAAAGCATAGTGCCCTCCACAGCACATTCCCCTGGTACGGCCAACATGGGTCAGTGGGAGACGCTTCCCTGAGGAGGAAAAGTGCCCCGAAGCCCAGCACTGCCCCAGGTTAGCTGGAGCTCTGAGGTGGAGTTTAGCATGCAAGGGTTGTTCGCTCTCAGCTCTGTGTCTGGGCCCAGCCTCCAATGGGACGGCAACATGGCCACACACTCCTGGCAGCCCAAATCCCTGTTAATCAGTCGTCTCAGCGCTGCAACTGGGCCGCACCATGGGGGAAGCGAAAGGGGTAAACAAAACTCCCCTCCGGCCCAGCCCAGCGAAGGACTGGAAGGGGAGGGAAGAGCTGAGACTGTGTAGCCCTGGTTTTCCTTCAGCTCCTGAGCTGTGTCAAGGAAGTTTACTGAATCACTGCAGAGATGCCGGCCGGTCAGTGCTGATATTTGCCGGCCACCCCTTGCCACGTGATAGTGATCAGCAGCTTCTGCTCTCTTCCTGAAACCGGAGAACCACCACCCCAATACTGTACCACTGGGGTTTGCATAGCGACTTCCATGCAACAGCATCATACAATGCGTCCTCGCCAGCTATGTGCCACAGAGTCACACCAGGGATGGACTGGGCCCAACACATTCCTATACAGATGTGACGGCTGCTATCTTGGCTGACGCACAGAGAGCCTGCAGAGCTAAAAGCGCGTGCTGCTGCTCTGCTGGGGCTGTAACTGCCTCACACCATCTGCAGGTCTGGCACAGGGGGGTCTTGACCCACCCTGCCCATTGCGTTACACAAGCCCACTGGGCAAGTTGCAAAATACCAGGCAGACAGTTGGGGGTTTGCCCCGGGACACCTAGGGTGCTGCCCCAGTGTGAAAAATAAAGCAGGAAGATCAGGGTAACGTAAATTTACTTTCATCCTTTGATTCTCCAAATAAAGTATTCCTGTGGGATAACAGCTCTGGTGCCCCAAGCCTCCAAAGCAGCCCATGAACAACCTGGGAGCGGCAGCTAAGGGTATGTCTTCACTACCGACTTTTGAAAGAACACCTTGCGATAGCCTAGGACCATCCCCTCCAGATTCATGCCCAGGACTCTGGACCACCAACGGGGAGGCGACCCAGCAGAGAATCCAGCTCAGGTTTTCCAGTGAGCACAACACGTGCATTGCTGGGGCGGGGCTTTGGGTGTTATGCCAATGCTGGTAGAATCACAGGACGTGTCCAGTCCCCTGCACTCATGGCAGGACAGAGTATTAGCTAGACCATTCCTGACAGGTGTTTGTCGAACCTGCTCTTAAAAACTTCCAATGATGGAGATTCCACCACCTCATGTGGATGCTCTTAGATCTTTTCTGTTTTCTCCATCCCCGCATTCCCTAAAGTTTCCCACCTTTGCACCTGTTGATCCAGCTCTACCAGTGCTAGCAAAAGGGGGTGCTCCAGTGTGAACAAAGCACTAGCAGCTGCGGGTGTTCTAACCTCTGTGTCACCTTAGAGCTGCTCCGAGTAGGGTTAGACAAGACAGGGGTTAGAACCTGCAGCCCTGTCTACACTAACGCTCCTACTGTGCCGTCACTGATGGGAAGGTGTGTGTGTGGGAGGAAAGTGAACGCAGACACAGGCAGGCAGTGCAGAAGTGATCAATAAAGTGCTTTGTTTATGCACCTCACTACTGAGTCGATTTTGGGAGCTCCCACAAACCCTCAGTCCTTTCTCGTGGCATCTAGGCAGTTACCAAGCACGTGGACAGCCAAGACACCCTGCTAAACGTTTTCAAGTTTGTACACAGTTTGGAACGGAGGTTTGTGTGCTTAAGCAAAATCTCTCTCTGGGGTTTTAATAATAACCGGCTGAAGTGTCCTGTGCCACACAGGGAATGTATCTCTGACAGCAGGGTGGGCATCACATGGACTGGGAGAGAGCCTGTGAGTGGCTGCTTTAGACTTAATGCAAATCCTACAGAAAATGATTTTCCTTCCTGGCTCCATCAGAGACAACCCGAGAGCTTCACCACAGCAACTGCCTCGTGGTCAGCAAGCAGGGAGTCGGGGCGCGGTAGAGCTCGCAGAACCACCCAGGATGGGGTATGATATGGAGCCTTCCTTAAATAAGATGTCGCTTTTCTCCTTGCTCCTTTGTGCTTCCAGCACAACACCCCTGGGTGCCACTCAGGATGTACCTGCTCCCCCATAAAGAACCCTAATTCCTTGTGCTTCTTCACTAGGAATCAGGGAGGCCCTTAAACTTCCAGAGGCCAGGTGGGTTTGTTAGGCCTGGTCTACACTACAAACTTACATCAGTATCATTATGTCCCTCAGGGGTATGAAAAATCCACCTGCCCCGAGCAATGTAGTCATACCCACCCAATGCCCCGCAGACAGCGCTAGGTTGACTGGAGAGCTCTCCTCTCGGGGAGGTGGACTATGCCCAGCATAGTAGCATCTCTATTAAAGCGCTGCAGTTGTGCCCCGGCAGCGCCGTATGTGAAGATGAGCCCTGAGTAAGGGGCAGCCTGGCCTCCTGGAGATTCCCAGCCAGTCATTACAGGGGAAACCCTGTCGGCCTTACCCTGCATCAGCTCCATCCGTACGGAGGGGAAACTTCCACTGAAGTTAACGGGGAACTCACCTGAGTCAAAGAAAGTTAAATCATGAGCCAGCCTCTCCAGATTCGGCCCTGATGTGATTGTTCCCCAGTCTCCAAGATCAACAGAGAGGAAATCCATTCCTGTGGGGCATGATAATCAGCGTTTCCCTTTTAACATAATATGCCCAGCTTTAAAAGGAGACGCAATGTTGATGCCAGACTGATTAGCTCACTCTCTCCCCCCGCCCCACCCCGTGATATGGCATTCAAGCAACAGGGCAAGACTGGGAATTGAAGGGATCTAGTCTCTAGTCTTTCATCTACCACAGGCTTTCTGGGTGACCCTTGCGCAAGTCACTTACTCACTCCTAGCCTCAGTTTCCCCAGGCGTGGGATAATAATACAGACCTACTTCACAGGGATATTGTGATGATCAGTATTTGTTTATTTGTATTGCAGTAATCTCTAGACATCCCAGTTATGGACCAGGGCCCCTTTGTGCTAGGCGCTGTACAAACACCCCCGCCCCGGGGAGGTCGCTGCCCCAAAGAGCTTACAATCTAAGTAACATCCATCAGTTCCTTTACAGTGCTTTGCAATCCATGGATGGAAGGTGCTATAGACATGCAAAGTATGGTTTATTAATTACTCATCGGCATCAAACTCCCCGTCCTACACTCACAGAATCATTCCATTTGTTTTCTTTCATCAGTTGTACTTTACTTAGAGTTGATCACAGCCTTCGTTGTGGGCTCTCCACCTCTTTTTTGCTCTTCCCCCACCCTTTATAAAACTCCTTTTTTTGCATCCCCTCTCTCCTCTGGGTCAGTGAGAAGTGAATAATGTAGAATAATTTCAACCCCTTGTGCAAGAATGTGGGGCCATTTGTCCTGACTAATCCTCAGCCATGTTTCTGGCTAATGCATGCCACCTGCTGATTGTAACCGATCACTACATTCTCTCAGTGACCCAGACCTGTAGGCAGACCCAGCAGCTGAGTCATCACGGATCAGCTGCATTCTGCCTTGCTGAACAGCATTGTACCAGATGCTCCAACCAAAATAGGGTGACCAGATGCCCCGATTTTATAGGAACAGCCCCGATTTTTGGGTCCTTTTCTCACATAGGCACCTATTACCCCCCAACTCCTGTCCTGATTTTTGACACTTGCTGTCTGGTCAGCCTAAACCAAAACCTCTAGATCCATTTCATCGCTAGGAAGAGAAACCATTCAGAGCTTACAGGGGAAGGAGCTTCTTCCTTATCTGAGCTTTCTGATCATCACAGCTAAGAAAAGGGAGAGCAAAACATCCCTATTCATGCTCCCTGTGTCTTTATAATGCCAAATGTCTTTGCCCACACACAGAAAGGTGCTTGAAAAACTGGCTTGTGCAGGTTTTGTCTGGCTGGCGACCTGGCTGAGATACAAGGGCCCAAGCCTGCTTTCAACTGCACCCTGTAAATCTGGAGAACTCCACTGAAGTCAGTAAAGTTATTCTGAATTTCCTTCAGTGTCACTGAGAGAAGATTTTTGGCCCTTAATAGATGTGTGATACCTTTCATTAAACATACTTTTAAGCACCAAGAATATTCTTGAAGCAAAATTTGGAACTGGTTTCCTTTCTTTGCAAGTTTATGACAGATGAAGATCTAGGTTAATTAGGCTGAGCAGTGAGTGAAGAGGGCCGGCAAGTGCATCTGTGAATGGATGGTAGCACTAGGACCCTGCTCCTGGAGACATAAGCACGATCAAGACAGTGCTGCACATCCCGAGGAGTTGAGCTAAGGGCTAGTGAGGACGTTCTTCAACTTTCCCCATTTAAGTACCCTAACAGTTAGATCCCCCACCCCCAGGGAACCAGGTCTCCTCCAAACCTCTCAGTCACCCATTGTTGGCAGCTCAAAATGTTTTGTTCTTTGACCCCTCAAGAAGGACTTTCCCTATCCCTGGTGGGTCATGGCCCAAAACTGGAGAACCACTCCACTAGAAATGGCTAGGATGAGTGTCTCTTCACTTGTGGCAAGGGGTCATGTAAGCTTCCCCTGGAAAGCTCTGCCGGCTTGCCTGACACTTGCCTGCAAACCACCCTGCTAGTGTAATGCTGGCCACCCAAATGGCTCTTCTAAAGGATCTCACCTGGGCTTCTCCTGAGCACCAAATGCCCATCAGGGAGGCAGAGTTCCCCAGTAGGAATTACTATAATGCTGCCAAAGTGAATGTGAACCCACGTCTCTCCTGGGGGAAGGTTGCTACAATACATTAGCCCACCTGGCCACCCAGATTCACTCACGTGTTCAGTTTATAGCAATAAGCTAAAGGTAAAGTCAGGAATCACCCTATACTACCAGCTTAAGCAGTCACTTCATGTGAGTACCTTAGGCGGTGCTCCATTTCCCTGTTTCTTCGCTGCTGTTCTGCAGCTCCCTGGGTGGCTCAGACGGGCTCAGCTGGTTTAAAGGTCTCTGTTAAACTTAATGGACACTCTCTTCCAGAACTGGGTTGTCAGAAAAGGCAAAGAGCAAAGACACCTTCATTCCTTCCTAGTCCAGGAGAACTTCCCCTGCAATGCACCAGGACTCCCACTCTCCATGCTCCTGGTGAAACAGGCCCCAAGAGTTCTTTATGTCCCCTTTTTAGCCAGGAGAGAGAAAGCCTTGGTAAGCGTGTAACGTAGCCATCATAGGTTTGCACATAACGTACATTGTTGTCCTTCCGCTTACCCTGGTGCCAGTGTGTAATGCAGGGATGCTGGGAAGCAGAAACCCTCAGGTTCCCCTGAACGGGCTAGCTTTTCCTTCCAGCAATAAAAAGTTTCATTATCCAGTGGGCCATACAACAGGGCAAATCTGGAGTTACCCCACCAACTGAAGTGGAATTACTCCACAGGTGTAAGCAAGTGTGGAATATGACCAACCATCTAAGTGGTGCATTTAGGGAACATGTAGCAGAACTAGGGAGAGCCTGCCTTCTCTCTCTTGCTTTCCTTTCTGACTGACCTGAGGACCCAGACCCTCCTGCCCTCCCCTTATTAGCCTGTAATTACTATATGGCACTTCAGTTCTGACCTGCAGAGCAGAATAAACAATGGCTGCTAAACTGGCTCCCTGCACTGCATAGAGAGAATGTTGCAGCCAAGGAATCTGGCCCGGTAACCTCTCCCCAGTCTCTCTGGACATACACTAGCAGGGGAAGGCAGGAGACCTGAGCATCCTAGAGCAGATAAGGTGGAAACCTTGTCTATGTTACAACTGAGCCAGGCCTGGCCTTTACCATCTGCTCAATGATAAGACTCTTGATTTCCAGCCAGCACCCAGCCCTGGTATGGCTGCTCAGACTGGGCTCCAGTGAGTCTCCACCAAGGAGAGGCTGAAGTGTTGTCTCACTGGTTAGAACAGGAAATCTGCCCTAGAGCCTGATGCAAAGGGTGGAGAGCATGGGGCAGGGCAGAAATTGACCAGGTGAGAGAGGACTACCATGGCAACTTGTCAGGAGCCCCAGGACTGCCCTCAACAGACCTAGAGATCCACTTGATTTTAAAATTCAAACTCAAAGCCATAGTTCCCACACTGGGCTCTTTCCTGAGAGAGGAACAGAAACTGAGTTTACCACATTACCCTGCAGCTGGTCAGCGTTGGCCTTAACCTGCACCGATGGGACAGGCTGTCCAGCACTACAAGTTACAATTTGTGTGCTTTGGGATGTCCCTGTCTGGCAGAATCTTTAGCTTTTGGAGAGACTGCAGATCCCCTCCCCAGCCCCCTTAGCTGGTCGCTCAGGACAAGGAGAAATTCTGCCAGAGAAGTGCAACATGGAAGCTGTATCTTAAGGGCCAGATTCCAAACACCTGCAGCTCCCATTGGCTTGGGTGGAACTTGCAGCTGTTCAGCACATTTCCAGAGCCTAAAGGGATAAGAGCTCTTTGCACAGAGGAAGCAGCAGTCGCACTGGCTGAGCCCTGGCCTGGCACCTTAGAAAAGGTAAAAATGGACCAGAAAACTGTCAAGGAAATGGACCCCTTCCCTGTGCAAACACAACCCACGATTCCTCCCATGTAAACAAGTTTATTCACTGTTAGAATCATGCAGCAATAAGTACATAGTGCACCACGGCCTTTGCCAAGTGCCCCGGCGTGTATACAGGGATGTACATCCCCCCCCGCCCTGGGGCATGCACCCGCAGGAATAGAATCACTCTGCAGTTGCAGGTGGGGATCGTGCCACCCGCGTTCCGCTCCAAGGATCATTCTGGGCTCTGCACAGTGAGAAGCTCAGACATGCAGCTCATGGGGTCTGACCGCCTTTCTCCTCCTGCGGGAAAGAGCCGAGGCCCCAGAAAGGTGGGGTCCACCACGCTCAGCCCACACCTGACACACAGCTGTTGCACGGAGAAAACAGAGCGAGGGGAAGAAAAGCGGGGAGGGTTCTGTCTGCTATTGGTTCAGCTGTCTGTCGTATTCTACAGCAATGGGCCAAAAGGCTCCAACTCCCCAAAAGCTACTACGACTACTACTGTTGATTGCTGCAGTGGTTTTTATTGAGGGCTACTTCAGGTAGGGACTATAACAAAGACTCAAATGATTCCTGGCATCCCCTGTCTGCACGTGCCCTTGGGCTTCTCAGTTGGGCCCTTTGGGAACTGCGGGAGAAGCCAGGCCTTCCCTCTGTCCCAAGGGCAAGCTGAATGGCTGCCGCTGGGGGTCTGCTACGCTTTGCCCCGCCTTGTCCTGCATTCTTAAAGGGCCCGCCTCTCTGGGCTCAATCCGTGCCCTTTGCCATGCTGATCCAAGACTAGCAGGTCAGGCCAGTACCCCCACCTCCCCCAGAAATCGAAAGGAGTGAAAAGTGGGGGTGGAGTGGGAGGAACGGTACCAGCGGTGGAAGGTCGGGGGGCGATGCAGCACACGCATCGTTGTTTGCCGACGCTCTCGGCAAGGTGCTTTCGAGCAGGGGCGGGCAAACTTTTTGGCCTGAGGGCTGCATCGGGTTTCTGAAACTGTACGAAGGGCCAGTTAGGGGAGGCTGAACCTCCACAAACAGCCAGGCATGGCCTGGCCCCCTGCCCCCTATCCGACCCCTCCTGCTTCTCGCCCCCTGACAACCCCCCCAGGACTCCTGCCCCATCCAACCACCCCTTCTCCCTGTCCCTGACTGCCCCCAGAACCCCTGCCCCTGACTGCCCCCGCCGCCCCATCCAACCCCCCCCGACTGCCCCCTTGCCCCCATTCAACCCCCCTGTTCCCTGCCCCCTTACCGCACTGCCTGGAGCACCGGTGGCTGGCGGTGCTACAGCCACACCGCCCAGAGCACCAGGACGGGCAGCCGCGGCTCTGCAGCCCCGCTGCCCAGAGCATTGCACCGGCAGCGCAGTGAGCAGAGGCCGCGGGGGAGAGGCTGGGGGCTAGCCTCCCGGGCCAGGAGCTCAGGGGCTGGACAGGAGGATCCCACGGGCCTAGTTTGCCCACCTCTGCTTTAGAGAGAAGGAACAAAGAGAGGGACTGAGTTTGTCCCTGCAATTGTTCCGGAGAGAGGGGCAGTGGCAGGCGCTGAGCCCCCTCCAGCGGAGACAAATGGAGCCAGTGTGGCGGCAGTTTGGAAGACTATGTGGAAAAGTCCCTTCACCGTCTCTGAGAGGCTGGCTGCTGGTCCCTTGCTGTGGCTTTCATTGTAGGGAACTAGGCTACCATTTCCCTGCCCCAGATCCTCTAGTTAGATACCAGACAGAAGCAAGGGCTGAAGATGAAGAAGTGAGCCCCCACCTCCAGGCCAATAATTGCCCTTCCTCTGATCTCGTGCTGAGTCACGGCTCAGAGCGGTGGGAGCTAGGTTATTGCTTGGGGTTGGTTTTGTGCCAGGAAGAAAGGCCTGGAGCCCGCAGGCTGGTTGGAGGGAGGAGGGTAAGGGGGACCGAGGGGATATTTTGAAGGTGAGAAAGCAGTCGCATTTAAAGCACGAATTTGCAGGCGTGACCCTCACGAGTCGGTCTCAGGGTAAAGACATCATCACCTGGCAGGGCAAGGGAGGGCTGAGCAAATGTGAATATGCACCTACATATGCACGGTCTTTTGCACGCTTAAGTGCACCTGCTCAGGTATGCCAGCCCTCATTTGTAAGCTCACCTGCTTGCATGCACCAGCATAGGTGTCCCCACGGATGTGTGTGAGCCGCCTCTTGGAGGCTCATCATGAGCACGAGCAGCCAAATCCTGTTCCCACTGAAGGCAATGGCTACGTTCCCATTGACTTTAACGAGATCAGGATTTAGTCTTACGTGGCTCAGGCCTTGGGGAAACTTATACCTGCAGCGTGCGTGCAGCTGAGCGAGTGAGGTGGATACTGCATGCTTGCGAGGTAGATGGATGTGAACTAATTGTGAGTGCCTTTAAATGCAGATGGACACAGGAGGGAGAGCCTGCCCATGGGCAGCTAGGCTTGCTCCCAGTCATGCTTCTCTTTTAACCAACCGCCAAGTGCAGATGGCACCCACCTCTCCAACCCAGAGGTGAACGCTCATTCTCCTCCCCCACTTCCCTGGAGGGAGGCCATCAGTGTCATGCAGACCTCCCACACAGACATCTCCTGCGGGGTCATGCACGCAGACCTTTCAGCGCTGCCCAGGGGCCCAGCTAAGAAGCTAGAGGCTCAAACTATCAGCGAAGACTGGAGAGAAGAGGCAGGAGTGGCGGATGCAAAAAAAATCGGCTCTTTCCTCCCCCTATTCCCTGGTCACAACACTGAAGGGGACAGGAGTGGGTGGCGAGAGAACCAACTAGCCGTTGGCTACAGCACGTGGACAGATGTCAGGAGGAGACTGGAAAGCCTCAGACCTGGGTAGCCACTCTTCCTTAATTCAAACAAAACCCCTTCTGCTGTTATTACGGTGAGCCCAGTTTGTCTTAGCATAAATATCGGGAAGGGGTCCACAGCGAGGAGCAATGAGATGTCCAGGTTCAATTGTGTAAAAATCAGTCCCGCTACATCTGCTGGATTTGAGGTGTTAATGCCCACAGAGCTGCTGCTCTGCATTTCTTTAGTGCTGGGGAAGTGTGGGGGGGTGGGGGACTTTGCCCTCCCTCCAGTGTGGTGCTGGAATGAATATGCAGTCCCCGAGAGGGTGGAGTCTCTTCAGACAGCCAGCAGGCCCATCATGCACTGCATATCTTCCTCATCTTCCAGGTTGATGCTCCTGGAAGACAGATGGTGCCTCTGGGCTGGCCTGCAGGTCAGGGCGTTGTCATCTGACCCCTTGATGCCTGGAGAAGAGAAGACAGTGATTACACGCTGCACAGTGGTGCCCACTGTCAGCAGAGAACGGGGGACCTCAGAGATACCACTTGATATTTTAAATCTTTAAATCTGGAATTGCCCTATAGTTGGAGAAGGATGGGACAGCAGCAGGGAGCTGGGGAAGCAGTTCTGCCAACAGCTGGGTTTTGGACTCTTTTTTGCAAAATTACAGTGGGCTGGTCTCCTCCCTGGGCCCCATTTTATCCAAAGTTCTAGAAGTTCATGGCCAGGGGCAGATTTTCAGCTAAATGTGTGAGTTCACAAACACTGGCACTCCAACGAGTCCCACGTTGCTTCGGCGCTTTGCAAACTACCAATGGTGATTCCAGCTAGAGGAGAACCTCATCTTACAGCAACCCATGCTGGGAAAAATGACTTCACTTTAACTGGCTTCCACCGTACGCTGCAGATCAAAACTGCTCCCTCAAAACAGCGCTGGTTTCAGCAGGACAAAGATCGCCCTGTAACGACTCAAAGGCTCCTTGCTGTGGAAACGACTGGGATACCCTAGTGCTCGCTTCAATCAGAATGTACAATGGCAACAACAATCCATTGTATGTCTTAATTACCTGGCTTCTGAACAGAGCCTGCAGCTGTAGATAAACTAAAAACATAATCCCCGTGCTGAGCTGGGATTTTTGCTCAGTGCAGGAAGCGTGTGTCTGTGTTAATTTAGGCCAAAGGCATTACACTTTTGCCCAGGAAATTTATGGCGCTTAGCCTGCCTACGGCACAATGCTAAACGAGGCGACTAACTCCCGTGAGTTTACAGCAAGGCTCACAAGCCTTGGAGTGTTTTGCTCCAGAATCAAAATGGCACCACCCCCATTGTTTGTTTATTTGCTGAGAGAATGAAGAAACGTCCCAGAAGAGGGGGATTCTCCCACCTCTCCATCTCTGAGACCTAGAAATCCAGTTTAGCAGCAGCAGGCTTTGCGGAGACACAAAACTAATCCTGGCATGACATCCTGAAAGGGCAATGTGTACGCCCCATTGTTGGGCTGCCACAGGATCCCCGGCCTGATGCCGCTGCTGAAAGCTACCATGGAGAAGCAGCATCAGGTTGGCACCTGGGATTGTTTTCTGGCTGTTGGCAAGGTCCCTGCAAATACTGGGCCATGCAAATCCAGGGTGCAGCTCCACTCACTGCCATGGAATTACATGAGGGATGAATTTGGTCCACCAGCTGCTTGCCCCTTCCTTCCTGGCTGCTGGGAAGATGGAGAGGGATCCCAGGGTTTAGCATTTTCCCCACCACTTTGTGTGCATTATGGAGGGGACTTGGGCCCCTGCCAAGACTAGGTAGGGCATAAGATGCTCCTCTTAGATCTGTTGGCCTCTCACTGCCACATGTGGGGCCAGAGCCAAAGGCTGCATATCACTGCTCTAGATACACAGGGGATTTTTTCAGGATTAAAGGTCACTGACTTGACATGTACTTTCTCACGGCATAAAGTCAACAGAAATCAGTCAAATCCAGCAGGTTAAGGGAGGCTGAAGACCTTAACTGCTAATGCACACAAAGAGGTCAGCAGGATTCTCAGGCTATAAAATGGGGATGTTGGATGAGGGGTAGGAGGGCTCTGTTCAGATTGTTAAAGGTATTTAAGTCCCTATCCTCAATTGATTTCAAAGGGAGGTAGGCACCTAACTACCTATAAAACTCTGGCCCTTATAGTCAACAAGAGATAAATGGTTTAAAACCCCACAGGAACTGCTTAGAAAAGGGAAGCGGGGTGATTTGGGGGTTAAAGCACTGGACTGGGATTCAGGAGACCTAGATTCAGTTCCTGACTCTGCCATTGACTCCCTGTGTGACCCTGGGCAAGTCACTGCTCGCACTGAACCCCTGACTTCAATAGCGCCAGATCAGGCCTAGTCCTCTGGGCCCCAGCTCTCAGGTCCTCATCTGTGAATGGCGGAAAATAACAATGCTCCCTTCGTGTGTCTTGTCTATTTAGTGGTCAGGTCATTGAGGGCAGGGACTGTCTCTCACTGTGTTTACATACAACACCCAGCACACTAGGGGTCTTCAGGCCTCACTGCAATGTAAATAATAAAATAAGAGGTTAACAATAACAAATGTCCCCTATTGGGCTAGATAGCCCCAACGAGGCCAAACAGAGCGGGAATCGGAAGATCTCTCCAGGGAGAAACCATTTTGCCTGATTAACTCCAACATGAACCAGAACCTGCACTCCCCATCCAAAGCAACATTCCATTACGCCATGGAGGGGTAATTTATTCCCCTACAAACCACCCCAGGGTATTATTTTGGGTTGGTTGTTTTTTTGCCAGGGGCACATGAACTGCACTGGGACTGGCTTTTTCCCTTTGCACGGGATGGGTAGCACACGCTGGCAGAACTCATCAAAGCCTTCACTGTTTGTTTTTAAACCACACCCAGTGGCGGGGGCAGGAGGAGAGCAGCCCAGCTTCAGAATAAGCCCCCCAACGTACAACCGGTCTTTCACGCTGGATCCAAGCAGCGGGCCCCATTCTCCATTGCCCTGCACTTTGCGGCATCCGTTATGCCAGTGCCCAGTGGGTGAAACGTTCTGCTCCAGGAGTGTTCGACACCCACTGTGCACTGGTGTCAATGACGACCCCAGATACAGAGCAATGGCGATCCAGGCTCATCGGGTTTGGAAATCCCCTCTTACATTCTCAAGGGGACACGCTCACCATCAAGGTGTACAGGGGCAAGGCCAGATTTTTTTCCCCATTAATCATGGCCTGTGGGCAATTTGGCTCATCAAGAGAAGTCTAAAAAAAGAAAAAAATCAAACAGTAAAAGGAGAGTGAGGGTTGTTCGGACTTTGCGTATCTCATACCTATTCGTCAATGTTTATAGGGCAGGACTCCGGAACCACGGCTGTTCAGCAGAAAAGACCAAAAGCAAATGGTGAACAAAAGACACACGCACAAAACAGAAACAGCAATACACAGGAGGTTGGTTACCCTGTGATCCTTGTATTACTGCAGGAGGTTCTCCATGCAAAACCCGCCACGCCCTGGCTGGGTTAACACAAGGCTCTGGCACTGTGCCCCAGCTCGGACGACGTTCCTTAGAGACCATCTGAGTTGGCCGTGATGGGAGAAATGGAAGGAACCCACCCTGGCTCCCTTCTGGGCGGAAGGGATAGATGTTGCACCCAAGGGACACTGTATTCCACACGTCATGCCATTAAAACTGCTGGGCTGGGAGACAAAGCCCTACAAAGCCACACGCTCCAGCAAATGGCAATTACCACTCGACTCTCTACAAGCTGAATGGCATGTTCACAGCATCTGAACGCCCAGGTTTACGGTGGAGTTCTCCACCCGTTACCACAGTCAGGAGTGCACGGTTAAATCTAACGGAAGAGAGAACAGCAAAAGACAAGTCTGGAGGACAGGGCCTGGACAGCTCACTTCTACAAGCCACGCTTCTTTTATGAAGAGAGACACAGATTTCCCCACTTTCCTGGGGGCTCTTCCTCCCAAACTCCTGTCCATCCCCCCGGGACCTGCATGGGTCCCTCACATCTGTCCCCGACTGCCAAAGAAAAAGAAACAAATGTGTCCTTGTGAAAAAAGATTACACAGCTTGGGTTCAGTTCTGGTTTGGGAGTGTTTGGATGGAGCTACACTCTGAACATTCCTGCCACCAAACCCAGTGGGCCTGATTCTGATTGCACCTGCCCTGGTTTTGCACCAGTTTATCTCCATTGATGTCAATAGAGATATTCCTGATTTAACCAGCGTAACTGAGAACAGGGTTAGCTCCATGGAGTTCACACTCCACAGACTTTCTGTGGGGGATGCCTGCAAGGTGTAGGGATCAAGTGGTCCAAGGGGGTTTAGGCTGGTGTTTTCAAAGGACCTAACGTAGGTAGAAGCTCAAATCCTGCAGAATTTGAGTGTGAGTTCAGCACCCAATTCCCATGGAACTCTGACAATACATACCGATGAACCCTCTCATGCATCCTCTGCCACTAGAATTACTCTGGGAAAATCCACTGTTGGGAAAACCTTTGTTTGTGAAGTGCCTCAGAGCCATTTTCTCCCGGCCCCTGGGCACTAAGTAGTCAAACACTTGTTTGTACGATGTATTATAGGATATGTATTACACCACAGACCCCAAAGTGATTGAGAAACTATGGGCCTGACTCTATTTCTACTGACTTAAATAGAAGTAGGACCACATGCTAGAAGCACTCCTACAAGGAACCCTTTTACTGATAGTGAATTGCAGCCCCTATAATGATATGCTTACTTAGAATATATTATTCAGGCACTAGATGTCTGTGCTTTAAAGTGTTCCAAACAGGGAGCGGCCCTGGTGAACAAGGAAGACAAAGCTAGAACTCAAGTTGGGTAAAAGCCTATTTGTTTGGAACGGAGTTTGTAATCTTTTTTTTTTTTTTTTTTTTTTTTTAAACAAATGGCTCTTGCTTAAGACAGTGATTCCATATATTATGACAGCTATGACTGGGATAAAACAGATCAGCTTTTAAAACAGTGAGCTGAAATATTACATATTTCCAGAGAGGAAGAGAATACCTCAGCCTTGTTTACCCAAGAGATAGTTGTCCATATGAGCTCTGTCGGATGCTCATTTTATATTGCAATGTCCAAAGATAATACTGGGCAATTTACTAAGCACACTCTCTTGGCCTTTAATGTAGCTATGCTTTGCTGAAAGAAGTGTTATGGCAGAAAGTAAATTTACAGAAGCATCATGTAAACAGAATGTGCTACCACCAGGCAGCTTTCTATGGAGGGCTGTGCTGTGTACCTAGTGGAGTGAATTACTCTAAAAAGTAAACAACAATCAAAATGAAATAGTATGAGCTGGACTCTGAATTCATGTCAGTGCAGTTTGACATGGGTATATTCCCACTGATTTCAGAGGAGTAACATCTGATCTATACTGACAGGAGTTCAGAACTGGGCCCAATGGCCAAAATTTACAAGGCTTCTGAGCTAAATAAAGGATGCATTACTCAGAGGTGTTGATGCATTCACAGTTTCTTTCCAGTGCAGTAAATGAAGGCTGCCCTTGATCAGCAACTTGGAAAATGTAAGCCCTTAATAAAAGTTGCTATCTCTGGACACCCACACAGCAAAATAAGGTTCCAATTTAACTGAGATGTACACAGTATATTGCAAAGTGTGTCCATTTAAACTGCCTGCTTGCTTTCGTCAGTAATACAGTACCTTCAAATCATTCCCCAGGAGCAGAGTTATCTTTAGCTAATGGACATTAGGGGCCTAATTCTGATTTACACTAATGCTCCTTTACATCACACTGTTTACACTCACTTTACAATGCTCTGGCATTTTTGCATCAAAGATTATTTGTGGAATTCTATGTTTCTAATGTTAACTGATTTTCATTTCGAGGTTGAGCTAAAGAGCTACACAAGTAAATCTCCAGGTCCCAGAGGTGACGGAAAATTAACAAGATGAGAAAATCCATTAGGACCTAGACATTGCATCACTAAGAAGGCTCTTTATATAGAACTGGATTAGCAAGGAGAGTCCTTCAAAGATCAGAAGGCAGCATTCCACAGGGAGACTTGATGCAGAGAAATATGGTATTGATTACATACACTCCCCCCACCCCACCCCGACGTCAGAGAATCATAGAAATGTAGTGCCGGCTTGGACCTCGGTCGAATGGTTCCGAGATTGCTCCAGCTACTACCTTAAGAACCCGATGATGAATTTCATCAGGCCCCGCTGTCTTGAATACATCTAGCTTATCTACATTTTCTTTAGCCTGCTTTGGCTTGCATTCCTACCCCCTTGTTGTTAATATTAATTACACTGGGTATCTGGTCACCATTAACCTTTTCAGTGAAGACTGAAGCAAAATAGGCATTAAATACCTTATTAGCTCTCCTTCCCTGCTCAGTTGAAAACCTACAATTTCCTCCGTCTTTCTCTTGCTTCAATGGTCTTTTAATCAGATCCATAATGACTAACTCTTGGAAGAGCATCCGTAATAGAAGTTAAGCCATTTGAAATAAGCCTGCTGCAAAAATGCTTATGCTTCTAGTAATTTAAATAATTACAACAAGGGCCCTTGCCTGACTTTAAATCTGCTGAAGATTCAGAATAGCCTGTCATGTTTATTTAAACCTTGTCCCCGCTGTGAGGTCGGCAGCGTAACTGAGACCGTCCTGTGCTGTATCAAGTCTCCCTGAGGGATGCTGCCTTGTGATCTTTCCAAGGATGCTCCTACCTAATTCTCTTCCAAAAAGACATCCACAGCAGTGAAAGGAGTGATCAAGTGTCTCCGCTTTCATGTATCATTTCCAAAGCTGGCCATTTATCATTGAAAAA
The DNA here is from genome assembly GCF_015237465.2 of Chelonia mydas. Classification (NCBI taxonomy): domain Eukaryota; kingdom Metazoa; phylum Chordata; order Testudines; family Cheloniidae; genus Chelonia; species Chelonia mydas. Next base: position 16,024,536 of record NC_051254.2, read on the forward strand.
GTCATTGGTTTAACATGGCAGCCTCCCTCAAACCCCCCCGCCCCAAATTACAGAAAACACAGGGAGGGGAGCCCTGGGGCAACACCATTTTGGGCAACATTCTTTGTCTTTCAATAAAAAATAAATTCCACCATTTAAAAATCCAGGTCATTCTTGGATGCTGCACAACACCGGATGTTTACAGATTCACATTGATGAGAACCGACCGAATGCTGCTCGGCCACACGCTGCCTGGAGGTGGAAAGACCACAATTCCTTGTGAAAACACCACAATGGGCAAGTTTTTTGTCACATACCCCATGATGGTGACAAAAAAAGCCTTACACAGTTCAATGGTAGCGTGGTCACAGCTTTCAATCGCCTCCAGGATCCTGGATGCAATCAGAGCTGCTCATGCAATTTTCCTGAAATTGTCGCATGAGCGTGCACATTCTGACAACGGCTGGGTGCACTGAATCTGCAGCTCAGGTTTGCCCTGTTCTGAATAGCTGGCTGCTTCTTGCTGTGCGTGCTGCTTTCTGCATCCATTATCTCAATTTGTAGGTGGACATGTGGCATGCAAACTTTGGAAAACGCATCTCTTTCCAGAAAACGTAGCTGTCTTCAAGGTCAGTTTTGTTTCAAAACGAAGTAAGTTGGAACAGGTAATTCACGGAGATTAAATGCATACTAGGCTCTTGCTGCTGCTGGTGCATAAGGCAGAGAGAAGACAGTCCGGGTTGGGATGCGTGCGGCAGAGCGAACCCCACAGCAGAAAGGGCATTATAAAATAGATACTGAAAGTGACAAAGAAACAGGACATTTTTCTCATGGTCTCCACCTCTTTGTGCATCAAGATTGACACATGAATATATGTGGGGCAGATCCTCAGCTGGTGGGAAACTGACTTCAGTGGAGCTTATACACCAGCTGAGGATCTGGCCTGTGCGTGCCTGTACTGTACTGCACAGAGTTGCTCCTTTTCTCTGATGATTCAATAACCTGTTCAATAAGGGCCAGAGCCGATGTCCACTGAAGTCAACAGGAGTCATTGGATCAGGCCTTAGATCTACTATGAATCATCTGTTTCATCAGGAATCATCCACCTCATGATTCATCACATAACTTCCTCTCATAGAATCATAAAGGATTAGGGTTGGAAGAGACCTCAGGAGGCCATCTAGTCCAACCCCCTGCTCAAAGCAGGACCAACCCCTACTAAATCCTCCCAGCCAGGGCTTTGTCAAACCAGGCCTTAAAAACCTTTAAGGATGGAGATTCCACCACCTCCCTAGGTAACCCATTCCAGTGCTTCACCACCCTCCTAGTGAAATAGTTTTTCCTAATATCCAACCTAGACTTCCCCCACTGCAACTTGAGACCATTGCTCCTTGTTCTGTCATCTGCCACCACCAAGAACAGCCTAGCTCCATCCTCTTTGGAACCCCCCTTCAGGTAGTTGAAGGCTGCTATCAAATCCCCCCTCACTCTTCTTTTCTGCAGACTGAATAAACCCAGTTCTCTCTGGACTGACTTCCATTCCATCTACACCTCCTCTATCTATCTCTAGAGATCTGTGTTTCTATCCACGCTACCGACCCTCAGCATCTATTATCTGAGTCAACTTTTCACCAAAGAAACACTGTAGGAAGGAAACCCATAGAATAAACTCAGAACTAAGGAGGTAGGGGGAGAATAAAGGACTGGATCCTGGAGTAAAATGAAAACCCAGCCCCTGTTAAACCAGCTAGCTTTCATGAAGTGCTCTACAGAGTCGGTTAGGAGTCACTCTGGGGAAGGGGAAAAGGAGAGATGTTGGTCAGAGACTGGAGAACAAGTTGAGAAGAGGAAACTCAGGATCAGAACATGCACAGAGCCTCTGCCCCTAGTTGATCCACAGACACCGGGCAGGTCCGTGTGAGGCGGCTGGGGCCATGTGTATCTGTGGACAGGCAACCTTAAGGTACTGTGCTCCATTGCGGTTCACGTATGCATTCCCCACTCAGCCCCCATCTCCCCCAGGTGAGTAGTGCTGTCTGCTTTGAAGCAGGAGATGGATTCAAGCAGAGATGCAGTGTGCCCCGAGCAGGGCTAGGAGACCCGTGCTGCGCCCCACGCACAAGGCAGGAGAGAGCTCTGCAACGGGATTCACAAGCAGCAAAGCCACCAAACAGCCATGCAGCCTGGAGGATGGACACCACTTCTCACGGCCATGTACTCAGTGCCCAATTTATTCCACAAGGGCTCCACAGATTTGGCCTTCTCCATGTACCATTAAACACAGCAGGAGCTACGCCCAGTAGAGCCAGGTTCTGCTCTTGGTTACGTGGATGCAAACCATGGCAGTAACACTACTGAACCCAATGCGGTTGCTCTGGATTCACAGCAGTGGAATATGGCAGAATTTGACCCCGAGTATTTATTCAACCTTCCTTATCTGCCACAACATGGCTGATTCATTAACAAAACCCCAGATTAGAAAAAGTAATAACCACAGGAGCGTGGTCTAAAACACCACCTTAACAAGACCTTCGGGTAGGATGCTCCTGGCTCTGGGCTACTATGAGGAGTCACTTCTTACCGGATCCGGAGCATACAGGGAGGAGCCGAGTGTCTGATGTGGCCCAATCATTCCCACCACCCCTGCATGTGGAAGCTTTAAACCAGCTGCCAGCCCAGGAGAAAGGCATTTGAATGCATAATTTGCTGCCTTTACTCCAGGCTCTGTTCCATGGCCGGACCCTGTATGGTCTTGACCTCTTGGCTGCATTTCCCCAAGTGGAATAAACTGCAACAGAACTAGGATGGCTGCCATGGGAGGGGAGGCGACTGAGGAGGAAGCACCAGTGTTTTTTGGGTGGGGTTAGAAAGGATTCCCCCGCCCACAACAGCTAATAAAACTAGGTCCTCTGGAGGTTTCTCCAAATATGTCAGGTCTACAGCGGTCAGGGAGCCACCTGATTTACAGCTCTGGGGAAGGGGTGTATGGGAGGGATAGGCAGGGTTGCATTCAGCTTGTCCACAAATTTACTGATATGGGGCCAAAAAATCAGTCTAGTAGTGTCAAGGGGTGAATTTGAACCAGTGCTGGGGTCAAACGCTCTTCCTCTTTTCCCTTTTGCTGACGCTGGCCTGACAACTCCTTCTTGCCCCCATGACACTTAAGAAAGCAACCCTGATAAGTAGGAAAGATCCCACAGCAACTCTGAATTGTGATCCTTTATCCCCATGCCTACTCCCACCCAGACACATTCAGGGACTCTCAATAAATTTGTGACGTTGAGCAACCCTGGGTGTGGGAAGGACAGAAGCATGGATTGAGAAAACTGTGTTGGGACAGAGTGAACATGAACTTTCACACAGATGGAGTCCAGTGAAAACAAACTCAAGAGAAAAATACAGGAGAGACGGGCCCATACTTAGTAAAAAAAATGTGGCAGGAAAAAATGGAGAGAGAGAGAAAGAGTTAAGAAGTTGGGAGGAGAGATGGGTCTTTTGGGAGCCCCAGTGGAGGAATAGTAAAACCAGCAATAACTAGACTGTATTTACACCCATTCATTGGCTACCCCCCTATTCACTTGCTTTGTGGATGGCACTTTCTGAAGCATTAGATCAGAACAGGTCTACAGGATGCCTGGAAGCAACTGACCCGTGGCCACGGCTCATTCTTTATTTGGAAGGAGGAAGAGGGCCTGGTGGAATTTTGTGCTGTTCTTTTGCCAAGTCTGAAAGCTACTGGATGTCACAGACTATGAGCCAGGTCGGCTGCTGGTACAAATCAGTGCGGCTCTGCTGAAGCTGACAGATCTACTCCAATTTACCCCAGCAGCCAATCAAGGCCTGTGTTACTAAAACAATCTATTTTCTGCTCACAAGCAGCATACATTCCGACGTCTAACCAGCAGACCCGCCCCTGCTGGGACTAAGATGCGGCCTACGCTACGAAAAGCCACCATGTTGGAAGAACCACCAGTAACAACACAGTAGCCCCTGTCCCAGTTGAGACCCAGTTTGGCTGTGCAGCGGACACAGGCGTGAACCACATTTCCCCCTTGTGGGACTGCAGCATGATTCAGAACCGTGGATAAAGCCTGGCTCCTGTCCGCATGACCAGACCAAAGCTGGTTTTCACTGCACTGCAGGCTAAGGCGCATAACTTCATGGGGAAGGTGGGACCCAAAGGCAGACACTGGCCAGTAAATAAACAAATGATGATCATCCAATGACCGTCCTCCATAAACTAGCCAAGCTGCCTAGGCAGGTAGAAACCCCCACCAAGCCAGCATCATTCCTCACTCATGCTCAGCGAGCGCTGACAAAATGGGGAGAAGAGCAAAGCTTCTCACAGGACCCCCCCCGGGCCTCCTGAGAGGTCTGTCCTACGGTGTATTTCTAGGTTCCCTTTTGGACCCTTTTCCTTAGAGACCCAGAACAGCAGGTTTGGGAGCAGTCAGGAAAGGGGAGATCACTGATCTTCTCCCTTGGCCCAGAGCTGCCTGGCTACAAAATACGGTATTGTGCTACGGGCCCCGGCTCCCTGTCCCACCCTCTCACCTGGGTGAGTGCTGCATGGCTTGAAAAGGAGACAGGGATGGTTTTGCTTCAGGGCTCACCCAATAAGCCACAGAAGGCCGAGACCTTCTGGCCAACAGAGGCAAAGGATTCATTTCACAGCCTTCCGTGACAACTCAAGCGGGAGTAGGAGACCTGCAGTCCTTCCCTGCCCCAGCGGCCCTGATCCAGGACTATGCTCGTAAGAAGGTGGGCACTACCATGGAACATCGTCAGCCTGTTTCCAGATGATCTGCCGCTCCCAGCTGCCTAGCTACGCACACACGCCCGTTGCGGCGGGACAGAAGTGGGGAGTGAGAGATAGGGAGAGTGGAAATTCCGTCCCCTCCTCCCCCAAACCAAAGTTCATGTTCAGCAGACTGCCACTCACCAGGGAAGCAGGCCTCAGAGCACAGCTTATTGTCCAGCGCTTTCACGCTCGAGATGTCAATGTCATTGTTATTGTCACACTCCATACCTAGGAAAGCACCTGTCCTCTGGCCTGTAACGGAGTTAATGCAGTTAGAGAGGCAATTGGGTCCCCCCCTTGTAAAATATAGGAAGAGAGACGGAAATCAAATGTAATTACATAGCTCTAAAAACGACAACGAGAACTACATGGGTAGAGAGTGGACAATAAGGAGTCAAATCAGTGTGCGTGCGTTTGTTTCAAGCCATCCTGCTCTGTTTCCCCAGCCGCCTCCTTTCTTGTGCCATGACAACTGATGTCACCAAGGAGGGCTGTGGAATCCAGGAGGATACTTAACAGAAACATCTGTAAGAGCAGTAATTATGCAGGTGAAAAGGCAGAGAAGAGAGTAGCTAGGAAAAGCTAAAGAAAGCAGCTAGTAAGATTACTCCCTGTCCATGCTTTTGTTTGCCTCTGGTCTCTATCGGATGCATTTCAGAATATGGGGCTGTGGGGCTTAAAAATAAAGACGAACACAATCGAATCTCACGGTGCTAATCGATGGAGATAACCACTGCCACCTCCCCCAAAATACAAACTGCTGGCAATCTCTCCCCACTTTCAGCACGGAGGTAACTATCAATCAGACATAATTTACAAAATACACAACTGTCAGGTTCTGCAAAATCCTACTCCATCTTTCTCTGATGGTGCTATTATCATCTAGATAAAGGGCAAATGAGTAGATCTGTGTCTGTTTCTCCTCGCTCATGCCCATTTTACACATGGGTAAGTCAACTGACTGCCAAAGAAATACTCCCAATTTACACTAGTAAATCCACCTCCCTTTGCCCAGAGACTTCTGCCTTGGAATACTGTGTGATCCAATGCTCTGGGAAATCAATGGGAAGATCTCCACTGATTGGGGCATGAGATCAGTTCCTCAGCAAGAATGGCATCAGATCCTTTGTGTCGGAGCTGCAAAATTTTCACAGCTGATTTATCGACTGTTGCATAATGAAGCCGGATGAGTATTAAAGTGAACTGCAAGGGTTAACATGAATGAACAAAAGACATTTCACACCGCTGCAGTCTTGAGGATGATTATTTTAAGTGTGTTTTTGTTGATTTGCTAGTTGTCAAATTTCAGTCATTGTGGAATGAGCCCCCTAGTCATCAGGGCTAATTAGCAAGATTCTACCATAAAGACACAAAACAGCAGAGTCTGTGCTCTGTTATTTTTGCATGGGAAAATGCAACACTTCGCGGAAGGAGATAAATGGTTTTTCGGGGTGGTTTGGCGACCTTTTTTTTGGCTTCACATCTAACCAGAGATGCACAAATATGGAAAGGGGAACTGCTCTGGGTTGACCAGAATGGGCCTTTATTTCTCTGTGCTAATCTAAGGACTTCCACTGCGATGGTCCAGGGGACTAATAAACCCTATGCTGTTTTGAAAATGATGCTCGCGTGTCACGGCAAGTCCCGGGGAGGTGCAAGTCTCCGCCAGGAGTCTGTCTCAGTTGGCCTCACTAAGCACAGCTCAGGGTGCGAAGCAGCAGTGCTGAAGCCCCAGAGGTTCGGTTTCAGGAGGTAGGGCGGCTGCATGGCCTACCTTAAGGAAGAGTGAGACCCCTTGAGGACCTAGCCCATCAAAGGGGTTCCTCCCAGAGCCTGTTCCAGGGCTGGGGGCATAGCAATGATTCTGTGGATCCGTGACACCTGGCTTCTTTGATCCCTCCAGCACGTATCCGCTACGAATGCTTCAGCTATCAACGTTCCTTGCAGCAGGGGCTGCTTAAAGAGGACACAGGGGTTGCAAGAAGATATTGGGGTTAATTCCCCACTGGCCTAAGGGGGTGGAATTCCAATGAAGTGAGCCACTAGTGAGTTTTGCCCTGTTAGCTTTTCACTGGCAGAGCTAAATTCACCTCCGGGCAGAGAGTCAGCAAGATGCCTGGGTCCCACTCATTTTGAGGGCCCAGCTGGTGCCTATGCCTCCTGCTGGTGCTCTGTATGGGGGTGGATTCTGTGCAGGGATCTAGATGCAGCTGGGCCAGGGGCAGAAAGGAAAAGGGCCCCGTTGCAGCAGTCCCGAAAGTACAGCTTCCTTCTGAGCCACCCAAGCACACCCCACTGTTTTATCATGCTGTGTTGCTGATTCCTGAGCACCAGCTGAGCTGGGCTACAATTAATATGGCAGCGTCTGTGAAACCCCACCTTGTCCGCTAGATTTCTCCTTTCTGATAGGCCGCTGTCCTTGTCATAAGAGCTGGTGCTGCCTGGCAAACAGGCAGAATTGGGAAGAGGAGGAGGGGGAGGATAGACCTGCAGGGTTTCACCTCTCTGCTCTGCCCGTGCTTTTCTCTCCTGCGTTAACAGCTCACCCTAAACACGACTATTTCTCAGCTGCTCAGTGGAGAAGATAATCCGTCGCTGAGGACACTTTGGCTTCTGCTCCAGAGGGATCTGAACCAACCCCCCAGAGCAGAAACCCCTTCATCTTTGGGATGTTCACAATCCTCTCTTCAGCTCGGGCCCATCTCTAGTTTCTGCTGCCCTCTAAAGGCCTGAGCTGCAGCTCAGATAACCAGCCGGGGACAGGAGAAAGGGGAAAGAAGGGGGATCCCAGGACACTGCAAACTGTACGGTCTACACACCATTTACTGTGCAGACAGAACCACATCCGTGCCTCCCTTAGGGACCTGATACAGGTGTAGAGAATCCTCAGAGCCTGAGTCTTGACATCAAATGGACTCACTCACTTCCCCGAACATACTGCAAAGCCACAGAGGGTCTCCTTCTCACACCTGCCCTCCACCAAAACTCCCACCCTCCCATTTTCCCCATTACCCCTCCCAGCCTGAGCCCCAGTTCATTGTTGTGGAAGAGAAGATGCCCCCCCTCCTATTCCCCACTCAATAATTGGGCAGGATAGCGTTCCTGGGAAGGCTGGCTCCCCTTCTCTGACTAGGCATACGCTCTGCCGCCTGCCGGTGAAACAGAACGAAAACTAGCAGAGGGGAGTAATGATCCACGTCTGTTACCATCTTCCTGGGTGGGAGATCCATCCTCTTCCTCCATGACATCGTTCCCCTGCAACACAGAAGACAGGCAGTGAACGTGAACAGCAAAGGACTCTCTGTCCAAGAACCTGGAGCTGAGTCCTTCCAACTCCACCAGCCTCCTCTCCACAGGCACGCTGGCCACGAACCCATGCTGCCCTCCATCCCCTTGCATTTACCTAGCTCCCCCGGGCACCCGTAGCCAGACTCACACACCTTTCACTCTGACTTGGCACTCAGGATACCTGCTTGGCGCTGTGCCAAGGGACTTGGCGGAGCTGTGCCCACTCGTGCCAGAGTGAATGTGGCCCAGACTCCGCAGAACCCAGGCAAAGTCCTGTGCACCTTAAACATTCACCCTCTGAGCTTGTCCCAGGGATAATCTGATCACTGCTGGAGGATCTGCCCCTCCCACAGCTACTGCCAGTCCTGCGGGGGTGGCGGGGGGGTGCATCTCCTCACCTCACGATGCTACGACAAAACTCTCCTGGTGGCAGTTCTCACTCATCTCAGGGCCCCCCATCCCCCAAGAGATTGACACTCTAGTTTCTCCAGCCAAGGAAGACAAGCTAGGACATCGAGTGTAATTATACTCGGGCCACCTACATGGAGCCACCGCGAGTCATCAGCCGAGACAGAACCCAGGGTTAGAGCTGGGCGCAATTTTTTCGACTGAAACTTTGCGGGGGTGGAGGGGGTGGGGGCAGTGAAAAAGGCCGATTCTGCAGCACCGAAACATTCTGCAAACTGGTGCTGATTTTGACAATTTGCTTCCATTGAAAAAGAGTGGAGAAGAAATTCTGAAAAACATCAAAATATTTGCTTTAAATTTTTCAATCTGAAGCGCCTGTTTTAAAATTTCCTTTCCTTCTATTTTAAAATTTTTTTTAAAGCCTAAAAATGCTCAAAACTGAAACAAAAGCCTTTCACGTCGGGCTGAATGGAACATTTTGTTGGACCAGAAACAGATTTTTTAAAACCTCTTTGATGTGCCAAAAATTTCATTTTGGGGTTTGACCCGAAATGATTTTTTTGTTTTCAAATTCTGAGTTGCCAGCAAACCAACCAAATAATTCATTATTCACACAGCTCTCCCCAGGACTTTCAGCACAAAAGCACATGCCTCTAAAACTTGAGCTAAGGAATAGCTCCGTCAGGTAAGTAGCAAGGTCTTATACTCGCTGGGGCAGGGCTTAATTTGTAACGAAAGAGGTGCACATTTTTCACTTTCACAACTGACTTAGCAAGCCCAGAGGTGCCAGGGTTCAGCCCTGCACAAATTAAGCACTGCACTGGGACCAGCTGCTAGCAACCGGTGTGATCACACACATGAATCCAGTGTATTACGTAGCTCATAGATCATTAGGAAAAGCTGGTGACAAGTTCCTTCCTTTTGACTGTAGGTTTTTACCTCCGCGTCTCGCTCCTCCGCAGGGATACTGACAAAATTCCTATCTGGAGATTCCACAGGGGTTGACTGCAAAAGGAGGACAAGAGAAATCAGACAATTCTACTTGCACGGTTTGTCCATGAATCAATGCAATATGCAGCTAACGTTCTCCATCACCAGGGGCTGCCCTTAGGTAGCTGGGATAATAGACCCCAGCAAGACTGGACTGTCTTTCAGAAAGGCAAAGGCTCACCCAGAGAGAGGAAGGCTCATTAGCGGACTTACTCTCTCTATTTGGTGCCCCACAACTGAGCTAAAAAAATGTTTTTCAAGGAAGATTCCAACCCATGTCCCTTGAGCCAAAAACATATTTCTGAGATCTAGATATAGGACTTCAAATTTCTAATTCTGACAGTAATTTTGTCAAGCTGCTGTTTCGGATAACCCCCCTGGCAACCAAAAAGGCTGAAGTTATTTGTATGACAGTCGCCCCTAGAGGCCTTACCTGAGATCAGGGCCCCATTGTGGTGGGCACTGTGCGGACATACACTGAGACAGTCCCAGTGCTGAAGAGCTGACAGTCTCAGCAGATACATAGGAGAGACTCAGAGGTGCATTGACTTGCCCAGGGCTGTACAGCAGGTCTGTAGCAGAGTCAGGAATAGATGCTCCATCTCCTGACTTCCCGCCCAATGCCCTACCCCACGGGACCACGCTGGTTCCAAAAGCCAGTTCTTTTCTACAGTGTTTTCTCTCACGCACACTTTTGAAATTGATCTAACAGTTACAAAGGAAAGTGGGAGGAGCGAGGAGGAAGGGAAAGGAAGGGAGAAAGGCCTCAGGGCTCCTCTGCCAGAAAGTTTTCTTTCTATTGTTTGAGAGCAAAAGGTCTTAGAAAAAGACTAAAACTTAGCACTCCAAATTGAAATGACAAACAGTGCATCATTCACTGCACATGCGTTCGAAAGACATTAACCCTCTAGTGACCGGAGTACTGGTACAGCCCCGCCTAGAAGGGCAGTCAGACCAGAGTTGGGTTAATAGCCTAGAAGAGCTGAGGTCAAATTGTCCAATGTGCTTAAGTGACTTAGGAGCCTAACTCCCATTTCAAAAGGACTTAGGCACTTAGCAGTCTAAGTCCCTATTGACTAGTCATTAGTCACTAAGGCACTTGAGCATTTTGAAAACTGGACCCCAGATCTTAAAGCAGAAGTGCAGTGAAAACAAGTGAAAGAGTCTCTGGTGTTGTTCCACATGAACAAAGGAATCACTAGGCTCCCACACAGCTGGCCCACCTAATGCGGTAGCCTGTCAAGGCTGGATGCTTCATATGAAGATGTAAACTACCCCCCTGAATACAAACTCCCCTCCCCCCTGCAATCACTGCTCCCCGGCATACGTACAGCCCTACCCACAAATAATCAATCACATTGTGTAATACTAGTCCACAAAGAGGTACATTTCTTGCTGACCCCAGATGGTGATCAGCTTATCCCCCAAAGCATGAAATGCTTGTAGGTCCATTATACCTACCTCTCCTTCTGAAGGAATCCCACTGGCAGCAGCAGGGGATGGGAGCATGTCCCCCTCTTCCTCTGTGCCCGGAGCGACATAGGAGCCAGACATGGAAGACATGGTGTCAGTGCTGATCTGGGAGTGCTGACTTTGGGAGGAGGCCATGGACATGATGGACTGGGCCAGGCTGCTGCTGCCAGGATCTAGAGAGAAAGGGAAGTGTGGAGAATGCAGGGCAGCATTAGAGAGGGCAGAGCAGCTGCGACTGTGCAGGTTTGACTGCAAAGGAAACAGTTTGCAATACGGATTCTACAATGACGGGTGTCGATTTTGCACGCTCTCCTTCTCCGAACCCAGGTACTGGTGCCTTCAAGCTGGGTCCAGGAGACTGCAGTCGGTAACTGCCCTTTGAACACTTGACAAAGAAACCGCTTGTCTTTCTGGGGGGCTTCTTAACTGCTCCAGTGGGAATAAGCTACTGCTGCATGCATTGCCTGCATGAAGCCTACAACTTCGGGGCTGGATGCAGGAATCACTAGGTGAGGATCTCCGGCCGATGTCATGCCGGAGGTCAGACTAGATGATCACAATGGCCCCTTTCTGGTCTTAACATCTCTGAAATCTACAGATAATGGGGTTTGACCATTAAGATATTAACATGCCAGCTCAAATCCTGTTCACCTAATTCATGCATTACTCCCAGTAAAGTGCAGACATGACTAAGGCAAGCAGGATCAGACCCTTGGAAGCATCTTGGGACAAGATCTTTGTCCTCTCTTTCTCAAATGCAAAGTGCCACGTGCTCCTATTCCATCAGGAAGCCACATGACCACTGAAATACTGCTTGTCTCTCTTCTCCTACTGTACCTTCTGGGGAGGAGATGGTGGAGGAGAGAGGGGTTCCTGTGCACGAAGACTGATCTATTGCTCCCGAGGAGGACAAGGTGAGGTTTTCACTCTCTGGTGTCACACCACATTCCTGGAAGGAGAGCAAACACACCAGAGTAAGAGGACGACAGGTCCCTGCAGGTGAAGCAACTGATTCTAATTTGGTATTTTCAAGGCATTTAGGGCTCATGGCAGTTTCTGAATTGGCAGCCCTGGAGATTAAAGTCTTTGAAGCTTCAGGACAATAAATAGAGCAGATATGTTCACAACGTCCCACTAAAATGCCTATTCTCCAAGGGCCACCTCTAGAGGGGAGAAGGGTTTTTCACTCTTGGTGCTCATTCCACCTTTGGCCTTGCTGATGAGCCTGCCAACGAGTGAGCTAATTATCAGGGTGCTCTTTTGCAGCATGGGTCCCCTGTACATTAGGACTAAAACTCACCAACTCCTTTCACATTAGCCATCAAACTGCTAAGAGATTCTGATAATGGACTGATGTGGACATGTTTTCGAATGCACCGGATAGAGGGAACCCACCAACGAGTGAACTGAAGGCTTTCAGGCCACGCACGACAGACGGATTGATCACCAACAGACTCCACTACTGATCTTTGTGGAGAAAGCATCCTCTATCCCTATTGGTCAGAGAGCTGGGCTGGGAGAGAGGAGTGATATTCCCAGCCCTACCACTGACTTGCACTCTATGACCTTACTTCACCTGTTACCCATCTATACAAGGGGGCTAATATGGACCCACATCACATGGGTATCCTGGGTGTCCGACTCAACGTGCAAAGTATTAGATAGCAGGGGCTGTGAATGGGAGGCTAATTAATGACTCTACCCAGAAAATGACTGTATAAAAATAGCACCTACTTATTTAACAGATCTGCCCTGCGTGGGCATTCGGAGCCCAATCTACTTAGTCTCTGCTATATTTTACTGCCATCAGCCCAGCAGAACCAAACACAGCTCTGGGACAACCAGCAGGATCCTTTCCTGCCTCTGGTCGTATCAGAAATATTAACTACACACCAACTCCAAGGTCACCTGCACATCCCCAGCCTCTTCAAATTATGCCCCCAGTTAAATCTGTGCAAGCCCAGAGGACAACAGGGCTGCACAGGGGTAAGTCAGAGGAGACAGCACTTGGCTGAAGAATCTTCATTGCTGGTGACGATGCACAAGAAAGAAAGAGCCCAGCTTGACTCTCAGATCCCAGGCTGAGTTTGCAGGGTTGCCAGTTAGAAAAAAAAAAAAACAGCTTTGCTTGCAAACTGGACCCATTTTATATGGAATGACTACAGAACCCCAGAGTGCCAGTTCTATGGGGTCTCCTTGCTGAGCAGACGGCTGGACCAGAACCCTGTTCAACAATCACCTCCTCATGCTGATGAGGAGACTTCCTCCTGGAAATCCTGATTTCTGATTCGCTGCAGGACTTCTCATCATCTTCTTCGTGCAAGACCGAGGAAGTCTGAGAAACTGACCTAGCAAGGACCGGGGAAAGGAGCATCCTGTTAATTTACGATTGCACCAGTGATTTCACTAGCACAACCCACACTGTAAATGCAACTGGCTGCAGCCCTCCACAGGAAGGGCCAGTGGAGGGTGTAATAGTCATAGCCGCAGTCATGTGGCAGGGGTGTTAATCCTTTGTAGCCCAGACCCATGTCAGGTCTCTGGGGCACCTTTATGACAGACAGAACGGCAAGGTAAAAAGTGATATTTACATGGATCAGTGAAACAAGGGTCTTTGCCTTTGCCCTGTTCTCTGTACGGGGTTCTCCTCCTATCTGTTCAGCTTTCTGGACCAAAAATCTGTCCCCAGTTATCCTGGGATAAATCCAGAGCTGTTCCACTGATGTCACTGGGGTGCTGCCCCTACTCCAGCTGAACCCAAATAGGAGCTGAGGGTGTTCGACACCCGACAGGACTGAGCCCTTAGCCAACACCCGGGGTTCCTTGGCATTGACACATTCTCCACCACAGCATTTCTGCCAAGTGCCAACGGTCCCCTGGAGAATCAGGATGCAACAGGCACCTGAGGCAGCACTGAGGGGGTGGGGAAGAGGATGTTTCTCCTCCAGCATGCTAGGCAGGACCACACCATTAGGGAAGAAGCACAGGGCAGACAGGACCCATCAGGGTGAGGTCACGGGGCCTGATGCAGAGCCCACTAAAGTCCATGCAAGGATTCCCCCATTGGCATCAGTGGGAGCTGGGTCACAAGCACATGGCTTTACTGTCTGTGGACCTGATCCTGCCATCCCCACTCTGTCCTCCAGCATTTTGGAAGCTATGGGCTGGACCCTATGAGGAAGCTTAGGCCAGAGTCCCTCTCCTCCGGCGGTAACGTGCAGAAGGGAAAGGCGGCGAGTGACTTACTTTGACAGGCTCTTCTTGAGTTTGAGCCCTTGGCTGCTGCAGTCCGACAAGCGGTCGAGGGGAGAGAGCGTCCTGATGGGAGGCAGGTGGCCGTCACTGCCATACGATGGCAGCATCCCTGCCCCGTGGCTGTCCCCAAGCCCATGCAGCGGAACGGCAGCCGGGGACGGAGTGAGGGGCCCATTGAGAGCTTCCAGCAGAGACACTACCTCATAGCCAGGAGGGATGTTCTCAGAAGACTACAGAGAGCAGAGACAGGCCTGGGAATGAGCATTCAACAGCCCACGTTTCACAACACAACTGCCCCCTCTGCTCCGGGCAGGGAAATTCATTCCAAAGTGGCAGCCTATAGATACAAAACTTGATGGCCAGGAACGCAAGGGCCTGAGACCACCGCTTGGAGGGAGGCATAGAGCAGGCAAGGGCTGTGCAAGCTTCTACCACACCCCTCAGCCCCCCACTACGCTAGCCCTGCGCCCCACCTCAGCTTTGCCAATGCACCTTGATCCTGAGCTACAATGTCCCTGACTAGTCCAGCCCCGGAGTCCCCACTCCGTACAGCTCTGCCAATGCACCTTGTTCCTGGATTTGTGGGAGTCTGTCACTCCCACAAGATCAGGCTTGAAAGCGGAAGGAATTCCCCTTCCTGGGTTATCCTTTGTTTAGAAGCCTGGGAGCTGTTTTGCATCCCAGTGACTATACACCGTCAGGAATAACAGCAGGGTCAGGACTACACACGCGAGGGCTGATGGGTTGGCTTCTCTGGTCAATACTCACCGAGTGCTCCTCAGAATCGGACGTTTGGGAGGCGATGATTGGGCTGAAGCTGGTTGGAGAGAGAGGGCCAAGTTTTTTCCTCATTGCTCGGATCTGGAGCAAGGCTCGGAATGCTGAACAGTGTGCGGAGGGGAGGGAAGGATACAGAAAGTTCATTTCTAATATAACAAGCGGGAGACGCAAACTCCCCGGAGAATGTCGCTTGTTTTCAGAGGAGGGGTTTTATTTCTTCTATTCCACGCTAGTCAAGGCCATACAAAACCATCTGGATGGAATCGGAGGTTTTTGCATTTGGTCAGGATTGGAGGTTTTGCATTTTGTTGAAATTTCACACATTTTGTGTAAAAGCTGCAAAATTTCAGGTTTTTCCACCTTAAAAATACAGCTGGTTTTGGTGGGGAAAAAAACAACTTGTTCATTACTCAGGACAGGTCTATTTTCAAGCAGCAGTCACTAACATTTTCAAAATTCTGAACTTGGAAGTTTCACTCAGACAAAGATTTTTGCCTCAGAATTTGCACCCACAAAAATGTTGAATTTGTGTATTTTTTTTTAATCAATGCCAAAACCTCATTTCACAAAATTTTGAAAAAAAAACCAAACCCACAAACAATGCAGGTGCAAAATTTCTTGAAATGAAATTAGGAAGCGTGCTGTAAAAATGATAGAAAAGGGTTTTCCATGGAGCTACCTCTAACACCAGGCAGATGACTATGTCTGTCAACGCACTAGTGATTCTAATAGACCCTCAGTCCTTCCTAGCTTCAAGTCCTTATTCCAGGCCAGCCAGCTCTTATTCACTAGTTAGGAGCAACTGCTCTCATTCCCTAGGAAAAGGCCAGTGCCAGCCAATCTTAACTCCATGTACAGAGTCATCACATGAGCAGTTTGGGTGAAGCTAAGAGTTTTGTCTTGCTTGAACTCAATGTGTAGAATGTGCAAGATAGATCTTCCCAAGCTAAAGAGTAAAACAACTCGGGACAGTGCTCCCCCCGTCAATCCTCCCCCATAGGAATCAGTCCTCTTCCACCATGGGATACGAAAAGAGCCTTACGCAGCCTGCAGATGGGGCAGTTGTTGGCTTGATAACGCAGGGTGTCCGCACAAGTGTTACAGAGGCAAAGATGGCGGCAGGGTAGAATCAGAGTGTCCCGCACATCCGAGAGGCAGACCACGCACTCTGCGCTGTTATCGCTCACCTCGTCCTCAGCCACCTGGGCAGGAAGAGAGGGAATGAGCCTCTCCAGCTGGGCTTGGCACAGTGGGGCTCTGCAGTGGGAGAAAGCCTGGCCCTTGGAGTGGCTGCTATTGCAATGGGAGCCTGCCGCAGCCCTGGCTGCACCTGTTCTGCAGGGGTGAATGGCTCACAGATCTGCAGAGTGGTGGATCAACTGGCCCACCCCAGCCCCTTAACCCACAGCTGCCCAAACATG
The DNA here is from genome assembly GCF_015237465.2 of Chelonia mydas. NCBI lineage: Eukaryota > Metazoa > Chordata > Testudines > Cheloniidae > Chelonia > Chelonia mydas. The sequence goes on from NC_051254.2 coordinate 16,040,931, forward strand.
CAGGGAGCCCCGAGGAGCTATGCCTGGGGCTTCCCTGTGCAGCTCCCACCAATCCAGCATTGCACCAGCTCCATAGCAGCTCGGGCCCTTGACAGGCAGGGATTCACCGCATAGGGTCCCTGCAGCCCTGTGTGGAGAGACAATTGAACAGGAAGGCCCATGGAAAAGAGGGTCAGTACTTGGGCTTTTTATCTCCAAGGGCCTTGGTTCAAAGCCTTATTGAACACAAGTTTGGAGATCTCACCCTAGTGCTTATTGGGTGGAAAAGGCATTAAGGTGGGTCCAGGATTGGACCAGAGCAAGAGGAGGGTGACGGAGCCTGGAGCGCTGCGAAGATGGGATAAGCCTGAGCTTGCCGCGGGCACTGGCCACGCTGCGTGGGGAACCGAAGACTGGAGCAGCAGGGCTAGCCGGGGCGTACCATTGTGGAGCAATAGCAGCGCTGGGCCAAGGCCGACGCACTGTTTTATAAACCCCCAACTCCTGAGAGTGCTGAACAGTCACTGGGTTAAGTTAAAGGGGAAGAGGAGAGAAACGGGGGTTTTCAAAGAGAATCAGCACAAGAGAGGTGTGCTCCTCAGAGAACGGCGACTAAGGAGGGCACCCCCGCTTTCCCAGGGCCTGCACCCCCACGCCCCCTGGGGGGGACACCCTTACCTTGGAGTCCTGCGTGTTGTATTTGTTCTCGATCCCGTAGATCTCCTGAAGGAGGTAGCTAACTCCATCCACCTGCAAACCACCGAGACGGGGAAGGCACACGAACAACGCACAGTTACGCTGGTGCCGCCACGCCAGCTCATTTCAGATACTCTCCTTGGGACGGCCTCTTTCTAAGCCTTCCCATTCCCCACCACATGAGGAGGGACCCCTTCCCCACCCCCAGAGCCCTACGCTGGCTGCAGGCTGTCTCTATGCATGCCACCCCCCACACTGCGAAGGGGGCGTCTCATCGCACTAGTGATCCTAACAGGCCCGCAATCCGTCCTGGAGTCAAGCTCCCATCCAGGCCAGCCCACCAGCAAGGAACAACTACCCCTCAGCGCCCAGGAGCAGGCCAGTGCTCGCCAGCCCCAACCCCACATACACTCACCACTTGTTTCTGCTTGAGGGGCTTCACGCAAAAGCTACCATCTGCATGCTGGAAACAAGGAAATTGTACTCCAAGTTAATCCAAAGCAACCATAGACGCTAGAGGGAGGGAAGGGAGCTGTGGTGTATTTATCACATGCTGTATATCATGACACCTGTAGCTAGGCTTGGCGGGGTTTGATTGTTGTCAGTTATTTCACCGCACATGCAAACTGATGAAAAAATGTTGCCATTGATAATACTGGAAATGTACAGAGAAGCAAAGTAAGAAAAATGCTGCTTAAGAACTTCTTAGAGGTTGATTGAAGGCTACTTGGACGTGTGATGCTGACCATTTGTGTTTTAATGGTTGTAAAGCTTTAACTCTTTGAATCTCAACGTCCACTGTAATTAAATAACGATTGTCTGAGCCACCCCATCGTCTGCCCGCCCCCCGCCCCGATAACTTCCCACAGTCGTGAAAATTTGGATAAATAGATAAAAATGTTTAAACCCCCTAATTTTGCACAACGGTGTGAATTTACATTGATAAAACCTGAAATAAATGCTTAAAAATAAACGTCAGTATTATCTGTCAAAACGATTAAAAAAAAATAAAACCCGAATTCGGCCAAGCCTAACCATGGTATCGGTCCAACAGATTCTCCATTAACCAGCTGGTCTTATCTCAAGGTTGCTCTTTCTCCATGTAGGCAAACACCAGTTTATTAAACTATAGTAAAGTTAGAAAGTTACCACAGGACTATGCAACACAAAGGCCCCTCCAGTGCGGTTTCAATCAATCAGGCATTGTGACAGAAACTTTCCAACTTGAGTGTCTAAAGTTAAGGTCTCAAATCAATATTCAGGCAAATAATAAATAAGCAGTCTGGATATTGGGCTCGACACCTCAAAAGTTAGATCGTTTTTTGCCCTGGGGCTTAAACCCAGAGTTAGGTGTCTGCCTTTTGAGTTCCACGTGTGGCAGTTTGTCCTGTGTGTGCTGCTGTCCCATCCACGCTGGGAGGAAAGGGGTTAAACAGGCCCACTCCACCGGACAGGAAAGCCAGACTGTACGGTACATGGACCTGACAGAGACTCAACACTCACCTTCTCAAACGTTGCCAGCAGTACGTGGCAGTGGCCGAGGTGCTCTGCAAGACACAAAAGGACAGGGCCGAGAGGTCAAAGGGATGCCCTGCAGCTGGGAACCCGGGTCACTGCCCCAGCACCCATTGCAGGAGTGGGATACAGAACACCACATCCAGCCGATCTGGGGCAGGGGCACTGCCTGCTGGGCACTGCAATGGGAAAAGCAGAGGGGGGAAGGGTGCCATGTTTGGATACAGGGAAGATGACACGTTCCCCCAACATAACCCAAGGTCAGGCAGGAGGAACCGGTCAGTCTCTGCTCTCTAACTCTTACGGACAGGAGGATTGCTATGGGTTAGCATGTGTGTGAGCTAGGCTCCTAGCCCCTCTCCCCAGCCACTCGTTGGCAGCACAGCTGTTATGTGGAGGGTTTTCACTCTGTCAGGAGGGAAACGGCTCTGTGGATGTGAAGCATCAGCTGCAATGTGCTACCGCTGCCCGGCAGATCAGGGCTAGCGCGTAACACCCAAGGCCCAGATGGGACTGAGACGACTGCCGCAAAGCCTGCCTCGTCCCCATGGAACTGTGACGCTGTTGCAAAGCTGCAATGCCAAGGCACAAGGATGTAAGGGGAATGAACTGGGAATGCCAGGGGCCAAACTCCTCTTTGGGGTAACTTCACTGACTGCAATTAATTTGCTCTGTGACCTTATTAGAACCAGCCTATTTCCCACGTCCCTGACACAGGATCATCCAGAAACCCAGTGGCAAAACAGGAACAACTGGTCTGTAACATTTTAAAGCACTGTACAGACTTCAACTGGCTAATCCTCAGAGCTCCCCTGGGGGATGGTATCCCGACTGTGTGATGGGGAAACGGAGGCATGAAGAAGTTGAGTGACTGACTCACAGCGGGTCAGCGGCAGAGCAAGAATTAGACTTCAGGAGTCCCTGGCTCCCAGCCCCCTAATCCATACTGACTCTCCCTAGACCATACTGGCCCCTGGGCAAGAACAGTCTCTGAGAGAGGCCAAATCTTTTCATGCTGCAAACTGGAAGGTTCACAAGGAACAGGAATGTGTGGGTTATGAAAGGACCCATCTTCCATTGCACCTAGGGTACACCCCCGGGCTTCTAACAAGGCAGCTCTGGAAGCCTGGGTTCATCAGGCAATTCCTGAGAGTCTGGAGAGACTCCAGTGGGCTAAGGGGAAAGGCTCATGTCGGATACTTGGCACCCAAGACAAATCTTCCACAGGAGTGGGGTTCCTACCAAGAGCCCCCAGGCAGAGTTCCTGGCCTGTTTGAGCTGGTGGTGGCCTGGCCTGTGCTCCCAATGAGAGCTGCTGCTGTTACGCCAGGAACCATCCACTTCCCCAGGGGAAAGCTGAGCCCTGCCCGGGGTCCTTATCTGGGCTAGAGAAAGTGTAACGGCCTTCTCGAGTGACCTTTATCAAAACAGAGGACAAATATTTATAGGGCAAGATAAGGGGGTCCCAGCTGGAGCACAGGGGAAATGCATTTCCTTGGATTCAGAACGAATTCCCTGACAGCCCCAAGCGCCACATAAATGCTGCAAGACGGGGTCGGGGGAGGGCCTACTACACCCCCAGCTGTCTCCATACACGGCCTGATCCTGCAGAGTGTTGCGCGCCCTGGATTTCAATGAGGGCAGAGGACACTCAGGGGCACCTAGGGTCAGGCCCGCAATGGAGTTCTCAGGACTCGCTTTCCTTCCCCAAGGGCCTGATCCAAAGCCCACTGGTGCCAAAAGGAAGCTTTCCATGGACTTCAATGAGCTGTGCATTGTTCCCTCGAACAGAGAGTCAGCGGGGTCCTGAGCCCTGAACTGAATATCGACCTCAAAGACTCGAGGGCTCCTGGCCAGGGAAGATCAGTCATTTACGTTCATTAAGAACCCCTCCCTTTTTCAGTTTCAATGAAGCGGCTGCAGGATGTGCCGTGCTGCAGCATCCAGACCACCGGGTGTATGTCCAGCTTGATGTGGCCTTTTGTTGTTATTTAATGTTTACATTTCAGTGATATTTAAAAGAGCCTGGCCAGGCCGGGCCCATTGTGCTAGGTGCTGTACAAACATATAACATGCCCCAAAGAGCTGATAATCTCAAAAGCCTTGAGGATAAGGCTGACAAACTGCTGCCTAGGGAGCAATAATGAGCCTTTATTTTCTCTCTCCAGCAAGAGCAAAGTAAATCCATTTATCAGGCCATCTGGGCTGTCTTATACCAGCACAGGGGACTGGAGCAACACACACGTGCAAGAGCAGAGGCTGAAAGTTCACTGTGCAAATGGAGGTTGCATTGTAAGAACACAGACACCATCTGCAGGGCAAATCGCGTGGGGCACCAGAGCCTTAAGGCTCATCCACCTCACTGCTGACTTAGGGAAATGAAGCCCTGCAAGCCCGAGGGTCTGTTCCTACCATCTCCCTCGTCCACGACTGCGTGCACCACCATGGGATACACCTCTCGGTCCAGGTCAAAGCCCAGCTGTAAAGAGAAGGAGAGAGAGAAGGAAACCTGTTAATATTGCAGGAAGAGTCACTGAGCCAGATTCTCAGTTGGTATAAATCAATGCAACTCCATTGACTTCAATGGAGGTAAACCAATTGAGACCAGTTGCGGGAGCCAGCCCAGTGATGCAAATGGGACTATATCGATTTACACCCGCTAGGGATCTGATCCATTACAGCGAACACATCCTTAAGAAGTACCCAGGGAAGTTTCTCTGCAGTGAAGGTGTAAGAAACGGACGCACAGAAATAAGCACCTCACTGCTCTCAGTTCCTCCCAGCTCTCAGGCTGCTATGGTGCAATTACATCTTGGTACTTCCCAGGCCCCGGGATGTGAATGACCCTCAGTTTCCTGTAAAGCACCAAAGTTTACTCAGTAGCTCTATGCAACTACAAACCTGTCACTGGTTAACCATGCAAACCAGTTCAGTTAACCCCATAACAAAACTCCCCCCTCTCCACCATATTCTAACAAGGACCGTGAACAGACCGTACCAGACCATGCCACTTTTCTGGTGCATAAGAGCGAAGGAGTTAAAAAGCCTCTCTTAGTCATATAGCACCAATCACTGTAGCATCTAGGCACCGACCCCCTCTCTCGGGTGAGAAAGACAGGGTTCCACCAGCACAGCTAATTCTGCTCTCTCCTTTATGGGGTACGTACAGTTGCTGATGCTTGGAATATTTTCAGTGTCTTTTTCAGTTCCATGTATTGTTAAAGGTCCCCTGTTTTTTTTACTCTGTGTTTTGTTTTACTCTGTGTTACTCTTCTTACAATGAAGAGTGGGTTGTTTCCCACCCCTCCATGGCACAGGTTCCTTGAAACCTTGTTGGCTGACCCTTGCTCATTACCTCTGCATTTTGGCCCAGGCCTCTTCCCCATTAGATCTGACTACGACTATCTGCCAATAATGGATGAAGAAATCACAGCAGCAACAAAGAGACTTCCACGTGGAAAAGCACGAGGCTGTGATGGAATACTGGCTGACTTGTTAAAAAGCATCGGGGACACAGGCTTAAAAGCCCTGTCAGAGGTAAGGAGGAATGTGTCAGGCGGGAGAATTGCCAGACGTGGTCACAACATCACTGTGTATCCAAATCCCCCCAAAGGCCGCCGCTATGGATTGTAAAGCCTACAGAACAGTCAGCCTACTGTCTCATGGCTCTAAGACACTTTTGTGAGTTGTTCAAGGCCAAATACAAGGAAAGATTGATGAGGAAATAAGCGAAAGAAATAACGGCTTCAAATGTGGAAAAAGCATGAAAATGCTATTAGGGACCTGAAGCGGACATTAGAAAGACTGGCTGAAATTGGGAAACCAGTACACTTATTTCATTGACTTCCAAAAAGCATGTGACAGCACCTACCAGTACAAATTGCTCAACATATGAAGATTTGCAGGGATTGACGGATATGAACTCCAAGTAATAAAACAATGATACGGGAATCAGAAAGCCATTATAATGGGAGATGAAAATTAAAATCTAATAAAGATCAAGAGAGGAGTGAGACAAGGTTGTAGAATATCAACTTTACTCAACCTTTATCGTGAGTGTTTAAATTAATCTAAGAAAGAGAAGAAGGAAAATAGATAAATGGTATTTGCTATGCAGATGACACATTGCTGTTGGTTGATTCAGAAGAAAGTTTGATGAAGTTAGCGGCAATTATATACAAATATGACAAAGATTATGATCTAGAGTTGAACGTGGACACGACAAAAAACTAGGGTCGTATGCAAGGACCCTGGGAAAACATGCATGAGGCCAGTGAACGACACAGTTGTACAGCAAGAGAGAAATTATTGCTACTCAAGAAGCATCATTACAGCAGATAGAAGACTGGATCCTGAAGTCAGCACCAGAATAGCAAGAGCGGAAGAGGCATTCTGGAAGAATAAACGTAAGATGAGAAGGGACATAAACCTGAAGACTGAATTCTGACTCTTAACTTACATTTGGTCTGCGTTAAATTATGGCTGTGAAACATGGACATCCAAACAATTGATAAGAAAGAAACTACAATCCTTCCAATCCTGGTATTATAGAATTTTGAAAATATGACAGATAGACCGCGTAACCAACGGAAAGTATTGGAGATGCTTGGGACTCAGCAAACGCTAGCCAGAGATCTTATGAAAAGAAACATTTGATTTGCAAGGGCACATTTTAAGAGATTCAGCAGGCAATGCATGTTTGCGGGCACTGGTAGGGAAAGTCGATGGCAGAAGAATTTGAGGCAGTAAAAAGAAGACCTTGGATGGACGATGTCGTGTCCTGAGTGGATGAAAAGGACTATCCATCTGCAAAGAGATTAGCAGAGGATTGTTCGGAATGGGCTGCCATGATTGCAAACCTCTGGTAATGGAGGTGCCACACGAGCAGCAGAAGGAGGACTACATGGCTGCAAGGCGCTTTGATACCTCTGCAGCTCAAGAGGCGATGCATCTCTCTCTACAAAACCAGATTATATCCATGCTGAAAACAAAGGACACATGATCCCAGTTTCAGACTCTAATGGAGTGGAGCCAGGCAGCTCTACAGCTTTGGAGAACGCTCTCCTTACCTCTCCAGGGTTCAGCAGCTTTGAAGGGCTCCACATGACCCTGCTTTAGCTTGTGTATTTTAAACCAATGCTATTGATCAGTGATTTCCAGCCCCTGGTTCATCACCAGCACTGGTCCCTCAGGCTTTTGTGACTTGCTTTCCAGCCTCCTCCTCTCCTTTACTGTAGTGATGAACCTTGTGCTGGTTCCCAACATGCCACTGCTGCCCACGTCCCACTCAGCTGCGGGCACGCTGCTGCCACGGCCCAGGAGCTGTTCCAAACCACAGAGCTTGTGCCAATGGCTGGGAGTTACTCACAGGGGCAGCCCAGATCTCAGCGAGCGTGGCTGACCGAGAACAGCTTACAAACCGCCGTCTTGTGGCTTCTTGCCAGGCTGGCTTACCTCCTCTTCTGCCCATTCGGAAGGATCGACGGTGTGGGAGGGGACGCAGAACTGCTGGCACACCCCTCGTTTGTAATGGACCGTCTCGGACTGCAAGCTGGTGTCTTTGGGGAGGTAGCTGCCAAACAGAGGGCAACAGAGTTAGTGCCCGGGCTGGGCATTCTCGCCATCCCTTCCGCAGTGCGTCAGCTCACCCCAGCGAGGAGCACTCCCGAAGAGCAGAGACAGGAGCCGCCTCCTCCCAGGTCTTGTGTGAGAGACCTGGGTTTGGGCCCATCACTCCCTATCCAGGGTGGCTGAAGGCTGGCAGCCCTGTGAGGGTCAAAGGTATTTCAGGCACGTTTTGATGTCCCGCCAGCCATCCAGGATGGGGAGAGATCAACCTGTGGCCACTCCCCTTGGTAAGGTGGGGACACTCCGTCAAGGCCTAACGTCCTACTAGGGGCCACTTGCTTAGCACACCTCAGCCTTGTGTGTCAGGGGAAGCCCGGCAAAGGAACATCTCTGAGCCCAGGCTCCTTTCTCTCGCGTGCCCTCCGCACAGAGGTGGAGGTGACAAGAGCTGGGGGAGTGGGACAGGAATGAGATACAGGCAGTCTAGGACTCAACTCACTGGAGGGAAATAAAGCCTCAGAGGGCCCCGGGCTGGCCAGGACTCCTGGGGGAGGCCATGGTCTGGGACAGGCCTTGACACCGGGGCTGAGGAGTGTGGGGAGCCCACCTCTAGTCTTCAACGGCAGCAAAACCAAACAAGCTGTACTGGGAACCGCCTCGGGCAGAGCTGTCCCAGTGCACTGGGCTTCTCACTCCCTATGGAGCAACCACCATCCTGGGCAGTAACAGAGGGAGAGCTGTGCTCAGGCCTGGCTCGACGGGAAGCTGAACTAGTCAAGAGCCGGGGGAAAGCCCCACTGCTCAGCCCCTCCAGTTTATGGAGGAAATGCCTCCCCCTGGACCTTCTGCACTCTTCTCACCTGGCTACTCCGTTCTGGAATTCTTCGGTAGCCTGGTAATAAATGGTGATGGCCACTCGCGCGTCAGTGTCAAAGGTGAACTCCACATTGTAGCGGACCTTGGCTTTGCTGACTTCCTCGCCAGGGGTCTTCACTTCCTCTGTGCACCTGGCAAATCACAGAGGGAGACAGAACTTACCCTGGATCCAGAATCCCCTTAAATGCCCCCGTGAAAGGCTCTGGAGCACAACGTAACCACTCAGGGGAAAAACTAGAGATTCCATCCCCTTCCCCTGGGAAAGCCACTACGTGACAGAGCCACAGTGAGCTGCATCCAAGGACTGGCACTGGCCGGACAACAAGCTCCAGCCACGTCCAAGAAGAGCAGACACCAGCAACTAAAAGGCTGCCAGGGGAATGAAGTGGTCCCCAGTGCTGTGTAACAACGGGGGACTTACTGCCAGAGATTGTATAAATCCAACCTCCCGCCAACAAGAATCCGCTTCCGTCCCGTCCCCCCCATGCCTCGGCCAGTGCGAGGCCGGACGCTGCCCAGCAAGCGAGGGCAAGAAGCTTGGGGTGGGGGTGGGGGGTGGGGAGAGAGTCAGCTTCAAATCCGAGGCTTTTCTGAGCTTCGGGCTGGATCCAAAGGCACAAGGGCCGTGTATGGAAGCCCCATGGACAGCAAACAGCTGGAGTCTTTCAAGTCATAGGGGGCAATTTGTAGGAGACCCAGGCCAGCGGATCAGCAGCTTTAGCAAAGAGTGACCCAACAGAGGTAAGGGCTTGGCTCCTGGTAGAAAGGAGGCTCAGGCCCTAGGGGTAAGGAAGGGCGACTCCTCATTAGTGAAAGCTGTAGTCTGGCCTGGCCTTTCCATTCTGGTAATTACAGAGGACAATAGAGGAAGATGGATGGATAGAAAAGTGGTCCAGAATTCTGAATTCAACCCCCTGCTCCCCCACAGACTTTGTGTGTGTCCTGGGACAATTCTTGTAGCCTCTCCATGCCTCAGATCCCCATGTTACAACAAGGGTAACAGCCCTGCCCTAGCTCCCAATGGTGTTGTGAGGCTACATCCATTAAAGATCGGGAGGCGCTCAGAGGCTACGCTGACTGGGGCCAGGGACGTTTCTAAGACAGACAGATAAAAGGTGCCACGGCCAATGCTCCGATTGGAGGGTGACTCAAATGTAAATCTGAAGTAACACCATTAACATCAGAGTCACTCCAGATGTACATCAGATCACACCCAGGCCCAATGTCCTCAGGAGAAAGCTCGTGTTGCACTGTTTGGGATGAAAGGGCAAAGTACTGACTCACTGGATTTGTCTGGTCTGTTTCCCCTCCTCAGGTATTGTGTGTGCTCTCTGGAGCCTGTACTATAAACCCTGGCATTGTTCATTGCAATGAAACCCCCTTTTGCATTCAAAGAGCAAGCTCAGTCTCTGTTCATTCTGAATGGCTCTGCCTCCATGCCTGGGCGTATGTGCTGCTGGGAGGAAAGTTACCCCAGGGGCTGGGCCAGCCAGAGATGTAAAAGGCAGCAGTGCAGGGCGCTTCAACGGATGAATAGGCAAACGCACCCGGCAGGAGAGAAGCAGTACACTCAAAATGTTGGACGGCATTTAGAGCCCAGTTTTGTGCCAAACTCCGCACTGTGCAAAGAGCTTCCGACATTCTTGAGTTGAGATTTGCAGTTTAGCCTCTGGGGGGAGCAACTGAGCCCAAGTTGGAGGTGCCCACCTTTTCCCCAATGCAACGGCTCTCGATCAGTTATGCTCTATAAAACCCGAGATGTATGAATATTAACTCTGCCATCGCTCTGAGACTCAATCGACAAACTGCAGCCACCCTTCTGAGCCTTTTCTAGCACCTTCCATCCTCAGCTCTCAAAGCACCTGCCAAGTGCTGATGGGCTAAAGCCTCTCCATGCCCCGGGGGTGGTAGACAAATATCACCCCCAATGAACAGAGCAAAGCTGAGGTGCAAAAAAGGAGAAATGACTTGCCCAAGGTCACGCAAATGAGTCAGTGGCAGAACTGAGCCCAGAACCCAAGCCTCACTCCTTCTCCTCTGCTTTAATCACTAGACCACATTCCTGCCCTTCCTTCTAATAAAGCCCTTGGAAAAATAACCGCAAAGGCAGCAGTAAATGCCACGTAATCCAGCCGATGTCAAGAACACGATGGACAGGATACAGAGCATTACAGAACTCCCTTTGTTTGCCCAGCAGGTTAGCGATCTGCACGAGTGACTTGTGCGCTCTGGGAATTTGGAAGATGCAAGAGAAAAACAAAAGTTTGGAAGAGACAAAAAGCTGGCACCATCAAGTGTCAGTTCCACCTTTAACCCATCTCCACTCTGCTTTTAAGAAGTCACAGGTTCGTACCTCCTGACAGTCACAGGTTTTGCAGCACTATCCTGCTTAGACGCCCCCACATTCCTGGCCTGGTGGGAGCAGAACATTTCCCATGCTAACCTGGCCACGTTCAACTTTAAGCTGAGCCTCCAGTGATGCTCAGGGCAGCAGCTTCGCCAGGGCTTTAGTTCCTTCCTGGGCACATGCAGCCCCTCCACACACGCCCCCTTTGGCTCCAATGGGAGCTGGAGCCGCAATCCCCAGTGCAGCCGTAGCAAGGGCACAAGCAGCATTGGCTGCCCCACTGCCCACTCAGGTTTAGCCCCCGCACGCCGGTCACGGCCAGCGCTGCTCCACCTCACCACTGACATGGGCAATCACCTCTTCTGCCCGCACTTGCAACCTCCCCCCCCCCCCCCCCCCCCGCCGCCAGGGAGATGTTTATCTTCTGGCCCAGACACACCCTAGGCAGCAGAGAAGAATCCATGAACTCACGCCAATGGTGTCAACGGATTACTCCCATTTCCCTCCTTCTCCCCCCTTCTCTTTTCCTTCCCTCCCACCTTCAGGCTTCGCTCCCCCATTTTCTCTCCCTTGGGTTTTTTTAAGAATAGGTATTCAGCTGTAGCCCCCCTTCGTCAGACGCTCCGAGCCGGACACCCCCTTCTGCACGACGCAGCCCCGAGAATCCCTTGGTACGTGACTGCCTGTGTGAATTCAAACCCACCTCACCCCTTGCGGTCGCTTGTCACCCTGGGGTGAGGTCACCTGCAAGCCTGTCTCAAACGTGGCTGCTGCTTGGCCATGGAGCTACAGGGGAGATCAGCGCAGCGCAGAGCAGCAGCTTGGAGACAGTTTCTACAACATGGAACAAAAATCACACTTGCCCCCCTGTCCGATTCCCACTCCCCCTCATCAGCCATCTGAGGATCTCTGAGCACTTCACAAACACTCACCAGGCTACCAGCCTCCGTCCAAGGTGGGTACTGAATACGCATGTCACATGCAATGGTGTAATGGGGCTCGGGGTCCCAGCTATTCATTTGCACAGGGCAATGGCGTAGGCACATATTTGCACAATTCCCTCCTCCTCCTCAGGACTCTCGGCCCGAGGGAAAGCAGGAAGGGGATCGGCATTGAGAGACACAGGGAGAGAAGGGCAAAGAGAAAGAACGGTTGCAGTGTGTCCCAGCAAGGGAGGCAGGTTAGCGCGTGGCTGGTCTTCGGCCTCGCCTCTGCACTGCTGGCACTGGCTTTACTAGGTCACTTCTCCCAGCCAGGCCTGAACTCTGCGAGGCTGCATTTCGTTTGGCTCCGATGGCTGGTTCCGGCCCCGGCCGTGGGAGAGGGACTAGCTCGGTCTGGCTCCTGCTGTCACCTCTAATGACCCCGCAGATCAGCTCGGAAGGTGAAAATCCAAGAGACGAGCCATCTGTCCAATAACAGGAGTGGGGGTGGGACTTCTCTGCGGGACGCCGCCTCGTGGCAGCACCATTCATCGTCAGTGGCTTCACTAAGATCATGCTTAGTCCTCTTGGTTTGCCGGGTGGCTCTCAGCACACCATGCCAGAGGGGAGCTGACTCCTCCACTCCAGCATCTACTCATGAGCTTCCCCTCGCCAATCAGGTGTAGACGGGATTCTGGGCACCCCTTATTCCTTCCATTCAGGGCCCAGGCCCGCTAGATCCCTTCCTCGCAATCCCAAATCCCCTCCCAGCCAGCCCAGGGCCATGCACCTTGCTTTAACCCAGACACATGCGTAGGTGCAGAGCTTCCTCTGGAAGTGGTTCGGGACGTTGCCTCACGGGTGGATTTGTCACTGCTCAGCTGATGCTGGCACCTAACTGGCTAAGCCGTTGGGATGCTGCAAACTGGAGCAGGGTTCCCGGCCAGACCATGCAAACTCCCACCTCTGCAAACGGGGACTTACTTGACTAGGCGCAGAGTGTCCTTGCGGATGTTGATTAAACTCCTGAGTGTCTTCACCGGCTCCTGGGGGGGTGGGGCGGCGTAAGGAAACTAGGGTGAAAAGAGAGAAGATTGAAACGGCTGATTTTCGTAGCACCAGGGTCCCAGGTATCCCCTAAGTCGAAATCGGTCGGGCTGCAACAGAATACCATCCCCTGGCCAGGAGCAAGTGCACATGCCACGTCAGAGGCCACAGACCTCATCTCTGCCACAGGACACAGCCCCTTTCCCAGTATGGTCAACCCCAGCTTCAACAATCAGCCTCGACCCCGTCCCCCCGCAAGTCATGGGGTCGGTTTAGACGCCATGAGATTTTTACGACACCAGTAACACGTGCTGGGGCTTTCTGTTTGCTTTTTGGCTGTTGAGACTTCCAGAGTCACGTGTTCCGGTTTTTGCCCTAACCACAAGGCCCAGACACCTGCTTTGCCACTTTTAGCCGGAAGCCGAGATTCGCAGCAATCCCCTGGCTCCCGGGGACGGGGCTGTAAGAACAGCAGCACAGAGCACAAGGCCGCTGACGACATCGCCAGCCCCGGCGGCACTCCTCCACGCAGGCCAGATCGTACCACAGACAGCCATGTAGCCGCGGATGAACGGGACCCAGGACAACCCATGCCCGGACCCCAAGCAAAGCAGTGACCCGGTACTACCCCAAAACGTCCCCCCATCCTGTTAAGTGGGAATACAACCCCCAGACTCCTCCCACCCTGTGCCAAGCAGGGATCCAATACTAGCCCCATGCCACGCAGCCTGTGCAAAGTGGGGACCCAATCAACTGCCATGGCTCCATTGATGTGAAGGGAACTAGACTGAGTTGCCCCAGCTGAGGATCTGGCCCAGTGAGTCTGATCCTGCCTGGTGCAGAGCACCCTCAATTCCTCCTGACTTCCACGAGGACGGCAGGGGCTCAGTACCTTGCAGGATCGGGGCCCTGGCTCAGTCACTCTCCCCCGGGGCTGCTTTTCAGAGATACGCAGGTTTCAAGGTAAGCACGATGCCCAGTCCAGGGATTGAGGTTCCCTGCCGGCAAGAGCAGAGCAGGCTAGAAGCCGAAGCCTGCGCCGGTACCGTGATGGGCTGTTGCTCAGGAAGAGATGGTGCACGGGGTTATCCCCCGCTGCATAGCACTGCCAACGGAGGAGCCTAGCAATGTCTCGTTTGGGCCTAGGTCACAGCCGGGTTTCCAGTCTAGCGCACAGAAAAGATCCCATTTGTGCCCGCAGTGAAGCACAGGGCATGCCCTGGACTCACGCCACTGCACAGGGAGGGCATCCTTACGCTGGTGGTTTCAGCAGCTGCCTCTCTGCTGCCCTAGTCCCTTATGAAAGAGACTGGAGCTTCCCAGCCTGATCCTGACCACTGCCCTGTGTTCCCACTGAGCAGTGCAGTTTCCCACCACCCTGACACAGGGCTGGCCCAGGACTTTCACCCAAAACATCCTCAGAGTCGGCCCGATACCAAGGGTGCTAACAACTGAGCTCCTGAGGCCCTTTTAGGAAGCACCCACGGAGATGGAAAATTTGGGTGCATGAGTCCCCAGCATCCACACTTAGGGCCTCCCCTGGAGAGGCGCTGAGCACCTGGAACTCTTGCGGAAGCCCTGGGGCCAGCTGCTCTGAGGACAAAGTCCTGGGCATGGATCCCAGCAGGATCCAGCCTGCATCAGGTCATCCTCCGAGCGTCTGCTGCAGAGCGGACAAGGCTGCTCGTTTCCTGTGGCTGGACAGAGGGGGGTCAGGTCCCCGCGGGGCCAGACCTCTCCAAAATGCCTGCAGCAGCCCGTCGTGCGCTCGCCTGGTGCGGCACCCGGATCTGCACGGCAGCGCTCGGCCCCCACAGCTCTGCAAGGCCGAGCCTGGGCTTGTTTTTACAACTCAGGTTAATTTTTCCCCATGCTCATGACAGGAGGCGACGGACAACACAGACCAGAGCCGGACAGTATGCGCATGGGCAGTGTGCATGGTTCCCACACACTGCTCCGCCCGCCTAGTGCTGATAGACAGAGCCCACCCCGCTCTGGGCGTCGGTACCAAGTTGGCTTTGGGGTGGCTCTGGTAAAGGATTTTGATTGAAGGTACCAAATTCCTTGCAATGCACGTGCACGTTCCTCTTTCACACCAGCCCAGCCAGACCGGGAGGAGGGATGGCCTTTCCTCCAGGCAGCCTGCCTGGCCTGGGAGAACAGAACCCTGACCATCTGCAACGCCCAGGAGAGTAGAGGGGGAGCGAGACCTCCATCACCACTCAACCTGCCCTTACGTGTTCTCACCAACTGGGGGCTTCAAGGCTGCATTGCAACATCATCTGGCGGCTAGGAGTCAGTGGGTTACTCCAGATTGACATGGCTGTAACAGATGAGAATCTAGCCAGAGTTCTCTCTCCTGACAGTGATAGTAAGAGCTGACAATCCCATGCTACTGCACCTGTGGGCATCCGATAATGGCCTGTTTGTCTTTGGACCGATTGGGAATTTTCTCCCGGCCAGCAGGGTGACTGGAGCTCTCTGCTTAGAGTTATTGCTGAGGGGACGCTGCGGCTCTATTTGGACACTTACAGCATTCCAGAAAAATCCCCCTTTGGCTTGAAATTTCTCAGGCTTGTTCTCTGCCCAATGTTGTGAAGGCCAAGACTATAACAGGGTTCAAAAAAAAAAAAAAGATAAGATAAGTTCATGGAGGATAGGCCCATCGATGGTTATTAGCCAGGATGGGCAGGGATGGTGTCCCTAGTCTCTGTTTGTCAGGAGCTGGGAATGGGCAACAGGGGATGGATCACTTGATGATTACCTGCTCTGTCCATTCCCTCTGGGGCGCCTGGCACTGGCCACTGTTGGAAGACAGGATACTGGGCTAGATGGACCTTTGGCCTGGCCCAGTATGGCCATTCGTATGGGAATGGAGTGCCGGGTAGGATTCCAGTCAGGAACCTGAACTATCTGGTGGGAGGGATTCAACTGCTGTCCAGGCTTTGACAAACATTTCCAATGTGGTCGGAGGACTCTAAAAGGGGCCCGTGGGTATCGCTGGCCTTGGGGAGGGATACTTGCTTTGCTGTGTTTGGGCTGAGGAGTAAAAAAGTCAGACAGGCTTTACTCCAGTGTGCTGGGCATGCACGGTGGGGAGCTGTCTGGGTGGACTTAGTGCTGTTATTATTCCTTGCTATTAACATAGATTAGACTTTCAAGGAATCCAAGGGAGTGATGCACCCAAATCCCATTGGCTACAGCCTTTGAAAATCCCAGCCACAGGGTCTGGTCCAAAGCAGTTCAAGGAACCCACCACTCCCAGTGAAATTAATCTGCTCCCCATAGAGAGCACAATCAGTGGGAACGAGGGGTGCTCAACACCCTGCCGGGTTGGGACACAAGCCAGAGGTACCAGTGGGGCCAGATTCAAAGGCCACAGAAGTCAAGGGGAGGCTGGGCTTTGGATCAGGCCCGCAGTGCTTTACAGCTTGGAACTACACCCAGAGAATGAAATGACGTCTCCGTCCCAAGGCAGCTGTCACCCAAAGTTACCCAGGAATATGCACACTGCGCCAGACTCTGATCTCAGTTACCCTAGTGTAAATCCAGAGTAAGGGCTAAATCCTGGCCCCCGTGAGTACACCAGCAGTTCTGCCTCTGATTCCACCTGGATCAGGACTTGGCCCTAAGGCCACTGACTTCAGAACTGCAGCTCCGAACTGACATCCCGGGAACCAGTCATTGCCACACAGCACAAACCTGCAAGGGCTGGGATGGAACAGTCAGAACGACCCAACAATCCATCCTGCCCCTAACATCTCCCACTCCTCGGCAACGTGTTAATGGAGGACCGCAATCCCTCCAAATAGCAGCCCTGGAGTGCTTCCCATGCATGGCGCAGCTGGTTATGGCTGCTGTGGAAACCGTGACATTGAGATTTTACATGCAAACCAGTCGGGTGGTTGGGTTGTAAGGTTCCAGGAAGGTGGGCTGGTTTCTGCCTTTGATTTCCTGCTCCTTTGGATGGGAAGATAAAGCACCTTGGAGATCCTGGTTCCCCTCCGCTCTCTTCCCCACCAGCCCTGTGCCAGAGTCTAATGTGTCCCGCATGCTAATGGTGTGTATTTTTAGACTGCTGATGCTGCAGAACACCCTCTCCGATGAGGATCTGGGGGACAGAGCTCAGTCTCTGCCTGGCTGCTATGGAATGAATACAAATTTGCCCATTTAACCAGCTGCGCTCCCGAGATAGATGGGGAGAAACGGTATCTTGTGAGCCACACTGAAAGGTGGCGACGAAGTACTCTCCCTCCTTGGGAGGGCGCCTGACTCAGGACGGGCAGGGGCTGCGGCATCCTGGAGTCACCCAGAACCAATGCCTGGGGGATGGCAGGCACTGCAACTGTGTCGAGGTGACCTTGAGCGCACAAACTGAGTGCTCAGGCTGGCTGCCGTTTAGAGAGACGACAGCGGGGCAGGGCAGCGCCTTTAGGTCTGAGATCACCAGGGAGCTGCCACTGGGATGGAAATGATGCCAGATGCTGACGGGCTCAGAGACGCTAGAGTCTCAGCAGCCAATTGCATTGCTCCTGGGGCAGCTCTGCCGTGCACTCCCCTGCGAGGTCTGCTCCCCCTCACCCCACTTGGGGCACATGCAAGCCATGAAAGGTGCAAGGATTACATTAGGCCATTGTCTGGCCCCTCTGCAGGACTTGCTGGATGCAGAGTGGGGCACATGCTTCGCCATCCTCTGGGTGGCCACCCACCCCTGCGCAGCCCAGCTGCTCTGGAGAAGACTCTCTTACAGCACAATCCTCCCACAGCTTCTCCTACCCAGGCCAGCAAAGAAGTGTAATCGGAAAACAGATCAAGGGGCAAAGCAATGTAAGCTGCACTAACCTGGCACGCAGTGAGGGCACACTAGGAGTGTAATTTACACTCATTTAGTATCCTGTGGGGGAGCAAAGCCAGGCTTTGCCCATAAGCAAGGGCAGCTGCCTGTTAGCAGACCCTCCATGCATGGGCGAGCCATGCAGCTGTGACATTCCAATATCATTTCCTGGGTGCTAACACAGCCGGCATTCGCTCTTTTTGGGTTTCCAATGTATTCTTTTCTCTCCAGCGAAGACAGATCTATGGCTGCAGACTCAGATATGCATCAAAACGCCGTAGACAAAGGTTGGCAGGAGCCACAAACAGAACAGTTTGACTCAGGGATGCTCTTGGTGGTTTTGAACGCACTACGGACAGTTGTTCTGGGTTTATGTAAATTCATGGATAAAAAAAAGAAATCTTTGAAAAAAATGGGGCCCGTTCTGATCACACCTGCTGATGTAAATCAGGAGTAACTCCACTGTGAAACTGGGGTAAGGGAGAGCCGAATCAGCCCCCAGACAGTTCAGAGATTTGCACTATTAGTTGATCTCTCTCTCTCTGTCTCTCTCACACACACTTTCTCCTTTGTTCTAGAAGACAGACAATGCCGGCTCACATACTGCAAGTGGCTTTTACAATGCTTTGGCTGTTCCGACTGTGAGGCTGTTCAAAAGGAAACGGGAGACTGCACACCACATTCACCTTGCAGCTTCCATCAGCGACTGCACCACTAAGCAGCAGGCAGGTACCTGCCGCAGACACGCACGGCTGGGCCTGATGCTCCCTGCGCCACAATAGAAGTGCTATATCCAGGGTACATGCGCGTTTGGGAAAACACAAGGCGTGAACACACGTGGAGACAGTTGCCTTTCTTCTTCTTCGCTACTCTATTGTGGCAGAGCTCAGAGCCCCCACAAGGGAGGCGTGCTCCATAGTGCAGGGTATTGCACACACCAGAGAGAGTCCCCGCCCCAGAGAGCTTACAGTTGGATTAGTTTAATTCTTCTCAAGAACCACTTACTGCCAGTTCCAAACAGCGAGTGCCAGACTGCGAACTCCAGGGAGACTTTTCCAAGCGTAAATTTGGCACCCAACTCTCAATGCAAGTCAGTGGGAATCGGGCAAAACTCCCAGAGAGCTGTGGGATCCCAAGCCCGAGAGCTGGGAAAGATTTTCCTCTGCACAGACTCACTACCACCCCGGGAGCGTTTAAAGTTATGAATGGAATCAGCAGGGCATGATCTTCAAACACCAACCCAGAGTAACGCTCCCCGGCACGAGAGAGCGCAGGGTGCACAGACACTGTGCAAACAGCCTCCTTATTTGAAATGGTTTGGCGCCACCGAGTGGTGAAATTGCATTATTACCTTAAGCCAGCCGCACAACAGCGGCAATCGGGCACACCTTTTATAACCGGGACAGGTAATTGGACAGATCCAGCTATGCTGGAAGCAGGCTTAACTCCAGCTGAAGTCAGTGGCGTTCCACCTTCTTCCACTCGGTTTAACTGACTAAAGGGCTCTGACCCTCTACAGCAAGTCCAAGAGGACCGAAGATTTCTGGTGCAGAATTTGACTGAAGCCACGAAGCTCTAACAGGGCGGCCTTAGAAGGGAGATTACACCTGTCTGGCAAACCTTGTTGGTATAGCAGGCTGCTGTTCCACATTAATGAGGAGTCAGGCTTGGCCGAAAACTTGATTCTTGCTTCATTTAACGGGACGCTTTCAAGGCTAGGAGATGGCAAATCAGAACCAAAACAAACCCTCTCCCCCAACAAAAATGCTTTTCTATTCAAAACCATTCCCTTCTAACCAAGGATCCATCATGCCCTGGAATCCTCCAGAGCTGTAATCCAATGAAAGGGGAGTGTCTAAATGGAGGTCTCAGGTCTGGCTATGCTCCTTTCACCGCCTGGGTGGAGAGGTTCCAAATTTGGTCATGAAATCATAGAAATATAGGGCTGGGATGGACCTTCGGAAGTCACCCCCTGTGCTAAACCTAGACCATCCCTGACAGGGGTTTGTCCAACCTGTTCCTAAAAGCCTCCAATGAGGGGGATTCCACAGCCTCTCTTGGAAGCCTATTCCAGAGCTTAACTTCCCTTAGGGTTAGATTGTTTTTCCTAATATCTAACCTAGACCTCCCTTGCCGCAGATTAAGCCCATGACTCCTTGTCCTATCTTCAGCAGACATGAAGAACAACTGATTCCTGTCCTCTTCATAACAGCCCTTAACATACTTGAAGATTGTTATCAAAGTCCCCACTCGCTCTTCTCAAGATTAACCATGCCCCATTTTTTTAACTTTTCCTCAGAGGTCAGGTTTTCTAACTCTTTTATCATTTCTGTTGCTCTCCTCTGGATTCTTACCAATTTGTCCACATCTGTCCTAAAGCGTGGTGCCCAGAACTGGTCACAGTTCTCCAGTTGCGGCCTCACCAGTGCCCAGTACAGCAGAACAATTGCAACACTCCAGTTAATACGCCCTAGGATAATATTAGTCCTTTTGTGCAACTGCATCACATTGTTCACTCATATTCAGTGTGATCCACTGTAACCCCTAGATCCTTCTCAGCAGTACTACCACCTAGCCACTCACTTCCCATTTTGTAGTTGTGCATTTGATTTCTCCTTCCTACACACACACACACACACATACACACACACACCTTTGCACTTATCTTTATTGAATTTCATCTTATTGAATTCAGACCAATTCTCCAACTTGGCAAGGTCATTTTGAATTTTAATCCTTTCCTCCAAAGTGCTTGCACCCCCTTGCAGCTTGGTATCATCTGCAAATGTTATAAGCATACTCTCCACTCCATTCTCCAAGTCACTGCTGAAGATACTGAATAGTAGCAGACCCAGGACTGACCCCTGCGGGACCCCACTAGATACACCCACCCCGTTTGACAGCGAGCTATTGATAACTACTCTTTGAAATGTCTTTCAACCAGCTGTTCAGCTATCTTATAGTAATTTCATCTAGACCACACTTCCCTAGTTTGCTTATGAGAATGTCATGTGGGATTGTGTCAAAAGCCTCACTAAAATTTAGATGAAGCACATCTACTGCTTCCTCCCTATCCATCAGGCCAGTTGTTCTGTCAAAGAAGGAGATGTAGGTTGGTCTGGCATGCTGGCTATTCCTTAACCCTATTCTCCTCTAGCTCCTTACAAACTGATTGTTTAATAATTTGTTCCAGAATCTTTCCAGGTATCAAAGTTAAGCCGACCAGTCTATAATTCCCCAGGTCTTTTGTTCTCCTTTTTCCCCTTAGAATCATGAAATCTATCATTTTGCGATCGCTTTCACCTACATTGCCTTGCACCTTTAGAGTCACTACCAATTCCTCCCTCTTGGTGAGAATCAAATCTAAAATGGCTTTGCTCCGGTTACTTCCTCCACATTCTGAAATAATGGTTTCACCTGGAAACCAGACATCATGCAGCCCCGTTTCATTCATGCTTTTCCCCCCGCATGTGAAGAGCAACTTCCTGCTTCGAGTCTGATCCTGACATCAGTTTTATACTTTCCAATTCCACTGACTTCTGCAGAGCTACCCCAGGTAGATTTGTGCGGAGAATCAACCCGTCTAGATAGTGCTTAATTTGTGACGAAAGAGGTGCTGGGACTCAAGCAATTAGGTACCAGGGCTGAAGCAATTTTGTTTACTTTCGTAACTGATGTGGCAAGCCCTGGCATAAATTAAGCACTGCATCTAGGCTAAACTAGCTTTCATCTTCAATTACACGTGCACCGACGAACAACAGCCAGAGAGGCATCATGAGAGAGAGCACAGCGCGTGCATCTCCTCTAACATGCTACAGCGACTCCAGAACAAGATGGCTTACACAGAAAACTGAAGGCGCAGTACACAAGAGTAAATACTACAGTTTCACAGCTTGCATAACTCCACAGTCTCAATACCATCTGGGACTGCTTCTGGCCACACTTACAAAAGATTCCCACCAACGTAACGTCACTGATCTCCACGGAGTTTCTCCTGATTGTCACCACTGTAACAAAGCAGAATCCAGTCCTTTATTCTATTGCATTCAATCAGCTCTGTGCTAATGCAGCTATGTCTAGAGGCTGGGGTGATTGTTAGTTTTAGAGAACACTTTTCTGTTAGGACGGGAAATGATTTGCCTCTGTAAGCTTGTTCCATTTTGCTGATCATAAGGAAGTGGAGACTTCAGATCTCGTCTGAGGTGATAAAGTGTCAGAACTCAGGCACTCATTAGCGCAGGCAGCCTGTGAGCCAATGGGACTGCACGGCTCCCAGCCAGCGACAACTCCGTAAATCTTTTTTTTTTTTTTTTTTGGAATCTCAGACATCTTCACATTCCACCACCCGCACCCTCCCCACACACACAGCCTTAAGGAGGAAAAAGGTTGCTGAGTCATTAACTTCAAGGTAATAAGCTTTTTAATGAGTCATGAGAACTAAATGGAAACCCTGCAGTATTGCTAATTTCATCTGGAACAAAACGGTAGAGAAGAGAGAAATCTGTGCCGCATGATTGCTGCCCCTGACTTCCCGGCTATTAATATAAACGTCTCTGGGCACCCTGGATGGAAGAGTGCTCTGCGGTTAATTTAATAGCGCTGTTGGACAGCTGTTCAATTCTCTCACGGCTCGGCTTCAAGGAAACCCTGAGAGCTGCAGTGAAGCCAGGCTACACCTGACGCACCCTATGTGATCTCTCAAAGCAGCAGTGGGTGTCTAACTCAACGGAAACCCCTTTCAACCCACGTTAGAAGCAGCACTGGTTAGAGTAGTTAAAGCACAGGTCCGGGAATCAAGAGATTAGCTGCATCTAGACTAGAGAAGTGAAGTGAACCAGTGGGACAGGACGGGTGCAGGTCAGCCCAGTATGGCTGAACTGGGCATGCTATTTCAAATGCAGTTTGTACTCTGCATCTCCACTAATGCTCTATGTACTACAGCCATGCAGACCTCTGAGTAGCTATCCCACAATGGCTAGCACGGCTCCCAACATTTTGATTTTGATGACACTTCGTTTTCTGACGGAAAACTGTTCTGCCCCAATTTTTGGGGCCAGCTCTAATAACGATCAAGTGTTTTTAAAAGGCCGTGTGCAGTGTAAGTGAACAGCGCACTGACCTAGCTACTGTGACTGTCTAGCATCGGATAGAAGGTGAACTAGACCTGGCTGGAAAGTAGTGGGGTTTCCTCCAGAAGATTTTGATAATTTTTCAACGTTTTCCCCAGAAAATCCTGGATTTTTCAGAGAAATATCAAAACCAGAATATGGACATTTTCCAGAGAGCAGCCACTTGTCACGCAGAAAAAGGGGTTCAGTTGAAAACCCAAGTTTCCATAAAAAAAAAAACAATTTCAAGGAAGATTTTTGACAAGCCCTTATCCGAACCACTTGACTGTGTTTCACAGGCCCTATACTGCTAACATCTAATGAAGGATCTCCTTTTGCTCAAGTGGAAAGGGCCTGTCCTTTGGGAGAGGGACTGCCATTCTACCCCTTGCATCACTATGAAGTTCCAAGGGGTTAGGAGATGCAGCAAAGGGCAACAGATAATACCTGAGTTACCATGGATTTGTTACACAAAGCAATTTCTTTTTTCAAACGAGAGAGCGGACCAAAGACTTGTTTTCCTTTTCGATTAAGAGCATTTCTCCCCGTGCTCACAAATCTATTGGGGCTCATGTCCTAACAGCAGGCAGCTCTGGTTATTTAACCAGTTTGGTTATGTGGTATCATAATTACTCAGCACATCGAAATAACAGAGCTGCGACTTTAGAGACAAACATCAACGTCTGTAACATCTGAAAAGCCAACCCAGCAGTCGACAAAGCTGTGTGAACTTTCAGAGTCTGGAAGAAGTTGTCAGTTTTACTCTGAGAGCCCGGTAGCTAAATACAGCCTTCTCGTAACAACCATGTGGGTGATCAGGACAGGAAACAAGCGTGTGACTGGGGCTGTACGCTGGGTTTCAACGCCTTCATGAGCAGTCCTTGAGGAAACTCCTCTCTAGCCCTGGTTTAGGGTAGGCGCTTTAGCAAAACCTGCCCAGGTGCAATGTGATCATGGCCCACAGAGCAAATCCTCGAGTAACTCCAATTGCTTTGTGCGGGCTGCATTCCCTGCTTTGCACAATATGCCTTTCGTAACGACCGAGTCACCAACAGCTGACAGAGCCGGTTACATTTCTAACGCCGTAAAGACAGCTTTCTAACCAAATAAGAGCTGCCACATCAGCCTGATAGAGTTACTCAAATGACTCTATTACCGATAGAGTCAGGCACCAGCCCCAGAACGCAGCTCTGGGTCCAAACTCCTCCAACATACAGGTGTGTTTGGATCAGAGGAGCAGGTTAGCGGGTCTCTGGAGAGTCACCTTTCCTCCAGGGTGGCTGCTAATGCAGTTTCCCTGGCTGGTCTCAGCAGGGCCTTTGTCACACACAGTTTCTTTGCCGCTCAGACTCGTTAGTAATTAGCTTCATTGGCAGAGAAGCTTTTGACCGGAGTGGGTACTGTAGCCCCTGAAATCCACAGGAGCTTCCTGCAGGAGCAGTCGTGACATTTAAAGAGCGGTTGAAACATCTTTATAGAAAATGAACCTGTTCTTCCGGGACACTCGCTCATGTGAGCACACCTATTCTGTGCATCTCTCCCAATCTATTTTACTGCTGAGGACGTTTAACATGGAAACCAGGGGGCCAATGTCAGTGCTTATCCACCCCCGTCCCCTTCCGACTGTGACCTTGTTCACTTCAGTGGGATTTGTGCATGCTCAGCGCCTCTCAGGACATGATACATGGAACATCTCCCTCAGCCGGACAGCAGAAAAACTGCCCCATGATGAATGATTCCAGGCCACTGGGCTGGTTTCAGCCCCTCGCCTCATTGATTGGAAACAGGCCCCGAGGGCCTGGAGGATGGGGTCGCAGTCAAACACAGAAACACACAGACGCTGAGTCGGTAGTCATCAGAGATGGGCCCAACCAGGCTACAAAGTCTGGATCAATGTTCAGAGTCTGAAGCTCCCCCCACCAAATTCAGGGGGATTTGGAGCCAGAGATTTGGTTTTGACCCACTGTACAAAGAGGGGACTGAGAAAATTTGGATCAGGGTTTGGATTCCGGAAAAATCCACAGAGCTCGTGGGAGTTTGGAGAATCCCCAATCCCTACCTTTCTGAAAATGTATTAAGGAGGCTGTTGTGTATTCTGTAGCTGGAAGGAGACAGCCTACTGAAATCCAGTCCCCGATACGAGCCCAGTTGCATTTGAACAGTGCAAATCTAAGAAACCCTCCCAGAATCAGATCCAAAACAGGATAAGGTCCATGCTGCATACACAGTACTGACAAACTCACATACTGAAAAATCCTGAGATAGCTAAAATAAATCATGAGACTTTTCTAAAATAAAATTTGGGTCCTTTTTATTGCCATCTGGTTTCTGACCCATTAGGGCATACCCACTTCATTGTCACATCCTTCTCTAACAGCAGGAGGACCAGACACTTTTGTTTTCTTGTTTTTTTTAAATGAAAGCTGAAATTCTCACATAATCACCTGACTCCTGAGGCTGGACCTTTAAGAAAAGCACCAAATAGTTGGCAACGCTGCAGACTGGGCAAGCTTGGGAGTAACTATCCACCTTCTTCATGCAAGAGATCCAGAGAGAACTTGAAAAGGGCAGATAATGTAGCCATGGAAGTGGCCATCAGAGCTTCCATGTTCATTCTACACTGGGCCTGGGAGAGACACATTTAGGACAAGCAAAGTGACAGGGAAGGAGACAGCGCTTCTTACTTCCCTAACAAACGAGGCTTCCTGAGCTGGTGTCCGTGTAACCCAGGAGTCCGGATCCATTCACACAGAGCCCAGGACTCCCTGCCTTGAAACTATGTAGATAAAGAGCCTGGAGAAACTCTACAGAGCCATAAATTGCCAGTCTTCAGCCATACGGGGCCCTAGTAATGCTCCCAAGCACCGCTCTAAGCCCTGGGTAATCCCAGGGAGTGATTTTAAATCAAAGGTAAGACCGTCCCTGCCTGAACCCAAAGAAGTCCACATTGACACCCCCGATCCCATCCCTACCCCACAGCTCCAGTCCTGCCACTGTATTATTACTGCCCTGTTCAGAAGACACGTCCCCTTACACCTCGGAATAGTCTTGTCCCATACAAACAGAAAGGACAGTCCCTCTTGCAGCCTGGATGGCAGTCAGATCCTACGGAAGGAGGAAGAAAAGTCCACTTGTAGAGATGCACAGAGCCAGAAGCTGCTACAGCTCTGAAGTCAGTGGAGTTCCTACTCCGACCTGCGCCCACGTAACAGCAGAGTCTGGCCAGTTGGACTTCAGTTACAGCCCAGCACCTACTTCTGTGCTGACAGACTGTAACAGCACCTCTACAGCCCTTTCTGCCCTCCCCCAAACGGCCTGTGTTTATCACACACTACAGTCTGTTGCATGGACAAAGCACTGGAAATCGGTATTGATCTCCCACCCCCGCAAGAAGCATTCGGGGACCCGTTGCACAAAGTCACCATGGGGATGTGGAAAAGCAGAAGGGAAGGGCTAAATTCATCCCTAGCAGGAAAGGCCAGGTCTTTGATACCGCATACAAGTGGCCAGAGCCCTGCAAGGACACAGGTGGGGACACAATGGCTATGGACTTCTAGCATCCATGGACACCAGTGGGAACGGAGGGCACTCAGAATCTTGTGGAGTTAGGCCCTACAACCCTATCTAGTCTAGGCCATGGCTTGTCAAATGGTTTACAGGACAGTCTGGCTTGGTCTAAGCTGGCCAAGCATGCCATGGGAGTACGAACAGTGCTTCAAGGACAGTAGGTTTAAAATCCATTCAGCTAGCATACAGTTTCATGGCCTGCACACACCACTTGAGAGACCTCTCAGCTGATAACTGCCCTCCACCTCACTGGTAGCAAGTCTCCTTAATAACAAGAAAGAGCATCTTTTGATCACCTGGCCAGAAACATACCTAACTTGCCCTGTTAGAGGAAGACAACCACAAGTAGCCCAGCGAGCCACCAAAAGGCAAATTCCGTAGTAGCCCAAGTGTAACAGGCTGGCAGACTGACTGTCAACACAGCACAGCTGTGCACGGGCTGGCCTCCCCAGCTAACGCTAGGTAATGACAGCAGAGAAGACACGTCACTGCAGGCTGGAGAGAGGAGACATTTCGTACCCAGAGCCTGTGCTGGGCTGGTACTGCCCACGCTGCGCTGTCTTCACTGCTAGCCGGATTCAAGCTCGCTCGGTCAGACCAGCGCTTGCCCAGCTTTTGCTATGTAGCCAGACCCTAATGCTCACGAGTCACGCTATTTAGCTTAACAAAGAGCAGGTTAAGGGGTGACTTGAGTACAGTCCATAACACCTACATAGGGAACAAATATTTAACAATGGGCTCTTCAATCCAGCAGAGAAGGGTCTAACATGAGTTGACACAAAGCAAGTTCAGATAGGAAATGAGGCATAAATGATTTTTTTTTTTTTAACAGTGAGAGTAATTAACCATTGCAACAATTCCCCAGGGGTGGGGGTGGATTCTCCATCACTGACCATTTTTAAATCAAGACTGGATATTTTGCTAAAGGACACGCGCCAGGAATTTGGGGGAAGTTCTCTGGCCTGTGCTATAGAGGTCAGCCTAGATGATCTCCATGGTCCCTTCTGGCCTATGACTCTGCTTAGGGATGCAGTGCTCCTCTCCAGAGCCTGATGTTGGTGCAGAGGGCCCAGCAAAGAATTACTGCTATCTAGCCGGTGACCTGGAATGCCTGCATAACTGTAGCGTCCCAGAGTCTCCAAGTCAGGCATGGATTTTATTCTCACACCACCCTCTGCAAGAAGGATTTATTAGTCCCATTTTACAGATGAAGAACTGAGGCACCAGGTGGATGAACTGACTTCCTGAAAGTTCTGCAGGGAGTCTGTGGCAGAGCCAGGGATCAAACGCAGTGCAGGCCCTATCCAACCTCTTCCTTGCTGAATCATTCACTGGTGAATCTTGTTAACCGCAGCCAGGCCGTGAGAGGGTTAGACTCTCTCTCTAGGTAGTAGCTAAGGTTTGGGACAGAGAGGCCATGAATGAAAAAGCCCTATGATCAGCTAAGCTTGCAAGGAAAGCTTAGGCTGAGTTTTGTCTGGTGGTGTTAGAGGAGTTACCAAAAAAGCCAAACCCCTAGAAATGGGGGAGAATTGGACCATATGCAGAGTGGGCATATTCTGTTCAGAGAAGAGTTCTTACGCCAAGACTATCCGATCTGCAGGTAGAACAGTGATCTGTGGGATTTCTTGCACTGGATTCAAAGTGGACAGCCATGAGGGAAGACCCAGCCAATATTAAAAATCCCTGGGAAGAACTGCTCGTATTGCTACGCAGAAGGCCAGGGCAGAGAGACAGGTGACAACTTGCCATGCCACGCACAGCTGTAAGGACAAAGCTTGGATGGTTAGCGCTGCGGATGGGACCCATGCAAAGCCACTGAGAAGAGAAAGCTGACCATCTGAAACTCTCGGGCAGCGCCGAGGCAAAAGCCTGCAACGAGCGAGGCGCTGACAAATGACACCAAGTGGGCTTTTTGGTAGGCGAGTGAGCAATTATCTGGCCCGAATTTCCTGCTGGCAAGAACGGTCTGATTAGCAAGGACATAAACAGAGGGCATGCGTGAACACAAATTGTAAAGCAATGCCTGGCGGATGACAGTCCCCCAGGATTTTCTTTACGTCTTCAATGCAGAGAGAAAGCGAGAACTGCATTCTCCAAGCGGGGAAGCACATTTCCAGTCTCTATTTGCTTCCGTCTCTGGTCAAGGAGTCATCGCGCGCTGTTGGGTCAGTGCAGCCAGTCACAGTCCACATCACAAAAAAGGAGAAAACGGGAACCAATGTCACGTACAGAACTGGAGCGAGAGAAAGCTGCTGTGATGTTTTCTAGCATTGGCACGTTTCCACTGCCATTGAAGATGCGACTGCAGCATGTGTAGACACACCCAAGCTGGCGCGAATCACAATGCCTGTGAGCTGCGGGTACTATGGGATGTACAAGCCTTTGTGCGTAGGCTCTACAAGGGACCCTGGGTATGTATTTGAGTAGCTAGCCCGTGCTGCCACAGCTTCATTGCTGCCATTCAAGCCAACTCGATAGATCAGATGTGTCTACACGTGCCGCAGTCACACCTCTGATTGCAGTGTAGACATATCCTTGCATATCATAGGAACATGCAGAATAGAGAGAGCTGTGATAAAGAGTTAAAGTCCCATCTCAACAGAGCTGGACCTGAGCCACAAAATTCAGCTCTGGGTGTGAAATCTCTGTGATTTCAGGGATGTTCAGGTCAATCCATTGTAGGAGACAGGTGCCAGCAAAGTTCAGATCTGGATCGGGCTTCGGTTTGGGCCCACCTCTGCAAGTCATACTGTTCTCTCCTACATATTGTGAGACGGAGTCGCCATTCTCCCAGCTGAAGGGCTAATGCTAAAGAGAACTGGACAGTGATTTGCCCAGCAATTGTGAATTTCAGAGGCATTCTTCAGAACAGGAAGGATGCTAGCACTTCGGAGTGGATGAAATGGGGAAGTTTTGTAGACAAGTTGCTTTGTGAAAGTGTTCACAGTTTCACACCCATAACAGCTGGACTTTTCATGAAATTTTACACCCTACATTTGCATGTCACACATTTGCATCTTTTCAGAGGGCTTTTTAAATTATTATTTTCAAAACCACTTCTGCTAACGAGAGCACAACTTCACTCAAAACTTTGCCTATTTTTATTTTATTTTTTGGTCCCAGAAATAGCCTCCCAGAACAGGCGACCGTCAAAGAAAAACCACACAAAACCTTCAATAAATGTTTTGTGTTTGCAAAAATAGACCAGTTTCTGATTTTGCAGAGAAACGCAGAGACACACACATTCTGACTGTTCTCAGTTTTACTGCAAAAATGTTACACATCCCCATTAACAATATATTTCCTATTTTGCACACGTGATCTCTGGCACCTTAGATTCCCAGTTCAGTGCTTTCTTAGACTATGGTTAATCACAGTGAGACCTCATCCACTGACCTCAACTTCCTTATCACCCTATTGGCTAATGACAAGACGAGCAAAGCACCAACTACATGGGGTCAGATTGACAAAGACCTTGGGGATTTTTGCCGTCACTTGCAGGTTTAAACTAAAGTAAATGATGGATTCTCTGTAACTTGAAGTCTTTAAATCAAGATTTAAAGACTTCAGTACCTCAGCCAGAGGTTATGGAGCTATTACAGGAATGAGTGGGTGAGGTTCTGTGGCCTGCGATTTCCAGGAGGTCAGATTAGATCAGTGGTTCTCAACCTATTTACAAGTGTGGGCCGCACATACGCGCTCTGTGTGTTATGTGGGCCACATCCACACAATATATATACTGCCTGAGGGTGTCACATGGGCCGCAGCTGTGTGCTGATTGGGCCACGGGTTGAGACCCACTGGACTAGATGATCATGATGGTCCTTTCTGGCCTTAAAGTCTCAGCAGGCTGCCAACAAGGTGCCTCCTTCCCTATCCATCTCTCTCTCTGGCTCGTGGGCCAGGTTGAGCCCTGCTGTAACTCCACTGTATTCCACAGAGGGGCAATAAGGATGGCAGCAGAGAGCCCACTCAGCCTTTCACTTTTCCCCACCCAACCCCTTAGGCCAACATCAACCTTGGCAAGGCTGCTGGCTTCAATGGGTTCATCTGGTCGACAGCGTGGTGGTGGCTGGGTCTGCGTACATATCCACACCTGGCTTCCCACCACCAGTGTCTCCCCCTCCTGTGCCCTCCAGTAAAGTCTATAAGGCCACTGTCAAAGCAGATGCCTCCACGAGGTGCACAAGGTAGGCACTTGTTATGGCCCTGGGTATTTCTCCAAGAACCCTACGTACGTTCACATACCATTTAAAGAGCAACTATTGTCCCCCAGTTTCCTCCCTGACATTGGTTTGTCCCTACTAACATCCCACCTAGAGATTCTTCTGTGCCTTCTGCGCCTCCCTCTGTAGGCCAGCGTGACACTCACCTTTGGTTTACTCTCTCCATAAGGCACACAAGAAAACCCCCCAGCAACACTGCCCACGATGAATGTCTCCCAAGTCCAGCAGGCTCCCAACAGCGTCTGACATTTAACGCTCTGCTGAGTTCACCGGCAATGCGGCAAACTCCAGCTTCCAAGAGCCTTCGGAGAGGATCCCAGACACTTTGTGGCTGTTCTTTAAATAAATAAATCCAGACACACAGAACCAAAGGAAAGAAGGCGGCGGGGGGAGCCAAAGCTTGTCTGGACTAATCTGCATCAAGTTGTCAGGCTTCTTTGTTAGCCTCCTTTCTGCTTCCATGTTAAGGGTGGACTACTTATCCTGTCAGTATTGGAAAGAGCTCATGAGCACCCTACAGATACTGCTTAACACCTTGGCTTCTGCTGGCACAAACCTGAATCCTAAATCCAGGTCGCATAGGTCGGGATTTAGGCATCAGCCACACCCGCCACAGCGCTGCCAGGACACAGGTGGGGAGGTGATGTGTACGGATTTCTACTGTAAACCGGTCCTGGAAAGATATTTGTAAAGCCTTAAGGGGAAGACTGCAGGAATGTACCCTGTGCCTGGCTTTCTTGGGTAGCATGGAGCATGGCCAACGGCAAAATGGCAGGTTTGCTTAATGCTGGTCGACAATATCATTGGGCGCACACCATCGCAGTGAACCGAACAAGCACCCGTCCTCGTGGTCATTGGACGGACTGCGGATTTCATGGACAAAGGAACTCTGCAATGCCGCCCTCATTCATTTCAGGCTCCAGTTCAATAGCACCCTCTCTGTTTTTAAAACCGTTCCTGAGACTTGCTCAGACCTAGCTGTCTAAGGAGTATCATTGCCCTAACCTCCACGGGCCTCCCAATCACTGACATCCCTGTGAAGTAAGGAAAAATTATTCACCCCATGGTGCAGATGGGGAACTAGGGCACCAGGCAGCTTAAATGACTTGCCCGAGGTCACACTGGAAGTTTGTGGCTGAGACACAGAATCAAACCCAGGTCTCCAAAACCCATCCAGGAGGCCTGCCTCTCACATGTCTTGCTTCTCTCCCACCACCTAGTCTCGCCATGCTCTGGGTCTGCCTATGCCACAAAAGCCGTGCATGGGCTAGTCTACCTGTGCTAGCTTGAATCCAGCTAGCGTGAGTAACACGTGCAACGAAGACAGCTCAGCCCAACATAGACCTAGGTATGTACTCGCCTTGCCAGTACTCGGCTTGCCAGCCTATTCGGAAGCTCACGCTGCGATGGCCGAGTGGCTACTATTACCCGAGCTAGCTGGATTCAAGCTAGCTCAGACAGGCTAGACCCGGCACAGATTTTGCTGTGTAGACAGACTCTCCGTGCAGGAGCCTTCTTCTCTGAATTGCCTGCTACCAGGAAGTGCCTTCCTGTATCGCTCCATCATTTCAAAATCCCATCTCAAAGCATCTCTTTTTCCTCTGCTCCTGCTCAGAGGCTGTAATTATTCATTCAGGAGAGCTCTGCAAAGAGTTTGGGGAGACAATACGCTGTATGCTGAGAAAGTCCTACAAAAGAACTCTCTGACCCTAAGAGTGGAAAGAACCAAATTCGCTGACCCAAACGCACCACGCAACTCATGGAAGTTCACCCCTAACGTCAAACTTTGTGATTAGCTTGTGGCTCCAGAATGGGCCACACCAGAACCCCAGCTCCAATCACGTGAACCTTGGAGAAAAGCGGCTCTAAAGCACCGCTCTGCAGCTCAGGCCCATCATTAATTAAGAGCAAACAACGTCATTTCTTTAGTTGGAAATGCGGCATTAATTCTTTCCAAGCTGTTTGTTTACCCTCTCAGATGCTGTAAAGGCTATCTGATGTCAGGGTCCCTGCTACGAGGAAGCATGCATGGTGGGCAGTTTATAGGCTTTTACTGGAATCAGGAGGCTTTCTCGCAATCACTGCTGGAGGGAAAAAAATACCCTGGGATTAAGGCTGAATTTTCATTCTTATGTTGGGGGGAGGGGTTTAGCTGTGGGACTCCCACTGATTTTAATAGACAGCTAAATCCTTGTGCAGCCCTTAACTCCCGTAATGCTGCATTGCACTGGTACCCCGCCACCACAAAGTGATGTAGGGCAGCATCACGGGCTTTCCCTCCTCCGACTAGGTTCATTCAGCAAAAAGCAAGCAAAGTCTTTCCAATCCATAATTATTTTGTTAAGTGCTTATATGAAAATAGACAGTACTGTAAGCTTTCTGGGGCTAGGGCTGTCTCTTTGTTCCTTGTTCGTACAGCACCTAGCACAGTGGGGTCCTGGGCCATGACTAGGGCACCTGGGCGCTACGATAATACAAATAACAAATAATAGTAATAATTATTATAATAATAATAATACGGCACCCAATGCAAAGAACCCAAATAGCTGACAAACATTTGTAGCTCTAATTGTGAGAGCCATGTACTCTTTAAATGTGTGTTTATCTTTATAAATGAAAAGCGTCAGTGCTCTTTAAGCAGAATAAAAACCAAGGAATTACTACCCAGCATTCACAAGCAAGCCAACCACAACAAACCAGTCCTGGCAGCCCACCATTCATGAGTTTCTCTTCCACTTACTGAATGTGCGAGCGATGGAACAAAGAAACAAACATCTCAAGGCTCAGGTGCACATTTCATTTCCGTGCATTCAAAACAGTAAGAAAGAAGAAACTTTGTGGCTTTATAAATTCTGAATATCATTGTAACGGAAAGCGTCTTAGCACAGCTTCTCCATTCACTCGCACAGAGCGTACTGTGCACACGGCACATTGCGGGACTCTTGTGAGCAGAAGGCAAACAGCCCTCCAGCAACTTGGCCATTATGAAGAATAATTTCTGGCATGGATGAATACTGTACACAGCTGTACATGATCCCCACCAAAATATGTGCTCTCCTTTTTATTAAAAAGATATATCCTGCCACCAGAAGCCACACATCTGCGGAATTAACTAAAATCCACTAACGATTAAAAAATGTAATATTTTAAAGGGGAAGCTGAACTGGGACTCAGGAGATCTAGGTTCAATTCCCAGCCCTGCCACAGAGTCCAAGATCTTGGGAAAGTAACTTGATCTACCCTGTGTCTGAATTCCCTGTCTATAAAATGGGGATGATGTTTCTTTCTCCCATGCTTTGTCTGTCTCAGCTGTATGCAGGATCAGACCTTTAGATTGCAAACTCTTCGAGGCAGGGACTATCTTCTCACATGCCCAGCAGCACAATGGGGCCCTGACCTCAGCTGCTATTGTAGTATGAGTAGTGATAATCTTATACATCACTTTAAATGGCCTTAAATAGAACGAGGACAAATAATCAAATGAGAAGCTAACACTTTAGCAGTCTGATGCTAGGATATAGGTCAGAATATAGCTGCCATTTCTGAGCATGGGGAGGCAGGGCCTTTCAAAGATGGTGAATGGTAAGTTCTATTTTTTTTCCTTAGTTAAACAATGGATAAACTTAACTGTTAGATCATAAAACTCACCAGGCAACATCATCAGATGGTCTGACTTTACCATGCAGGCAAACAGCAGCTGCATTCTCTCCGCCGTGGCCTGCAGTAACAGTGCATTGATCATGCTAATAAGTCACCATTTAGGCCCCAATTCAGCACACCATTTAAGCATGTGCTGCAGTCCACAAATATTCTGCCAGGCCCCAAAGCACATACTTGACTTTAAGCACTCCTGTGCTTGACATTAGGTATGTGCTTAAGAGTTCTTCTGGATCAGGGAGAGAGGACTCAGCCCCTTGCAGAATCAAACCCTAAGCTACCTGCCCCAGGGAGCCAACAGCAACGCTGGGAGCAGATCCCAAATCTCCTGCATACCAGGCTCCCACCCTCACACACAGCCATCCTCTCTCCCTGCATACCCAGAGCACAAGAGAGGGAAACCAGGTGTCCATTTCAGCCTAGCTTGCTTGGACGGGTTCTCCTGCATGCTGGGCCCGGCAGACCGCACAGCCTACCCGCAGGTGCAGAGGGGACCCCAGCAGGGGCAGGCTGAAATGCTAGTGTGACATGTAACGCTCACGCTCCAATGCTGGGGGGTGAGGGAAGGCAACTGCACTTCATGTGGACTAAGAGCTCCACGGGGGAAGATAACATGAGCCTCCAGGGAAATCTGACTGAGACCCATGGTCAGCCTAATGCAAGGTCCCTTCTTCTGTTTACCTCCACCCATAGGTGGCGAGTTACATGGGCCCGTGGTGCCCATGCTCCACCAATATGTAGGAACGTGGGTCCAGCTCCACCAATGTTTGGGCTTTCAAGGCTTTGGGGAGGCCCATGCTTCAGGGGCATGCGGGGTCCAGGGTGGGCTAGGGGGTTAGTCGGGGGGGGCCTGGTGCTGGCAGCTAGTGACTGCTAGCCTCTGTCGCCACTCTCTGTACTACGGCGGCTACCCTGCTATTTATACTTGTGCTAACCCAAGGAGTGCTAGTGTGAATACATGTACACAAGCAGGGGAATCACATCCCCAGTGTGGTGCAGATGTAGCCTTAAGTCTACACCGGTTGAGTTAGACCCCCGCAGCGCAGGTGGGTGGGCTCAGCATGAGGAACAATGACACATAATGAAAAATCTCAAGTTTAGGGCAGCTAGGAAAAGAACAGCTTCCACCTTCATCCTGAGCCGCCTGTTTCCGTTGCTGTGTTGTGGTATTTTGCCCTTCGAGCAAACATAGGCCAGGTGGCAAGAGTAAACCGCCAATGATTTGCCAGGGTGGGACGAGTCAGATGTGTGTGTATTGGCATGTAAATGAAGAGCAACATCAGGGACCACCATGGTCTAGCAGGGACCACCGTGATCATCTAGAAAGACTGGCTTCCTGTGTAACAGAGGCCTTAGGACTTCCCTGATGTGATTTCTGTTTGAACTGCAGCAGATCTAGTTCATGGTGTCGAGGGCTCAGACCTCCTTAATAAAAATCCAGATTTTATCTGCAAGTCTCTGAGGGAAGTCACAAATAGACAGGAACTAACTTAAATGCAGTATTTCTGGAGGACACAAGCACATTTATAAATTTACCATGCAGTTATCTGATGTAAATCAGGAGTAAAGCCACCGAAGCCAAAGGAGTTACAGTGGGATAAGTAAAAATCAGAACCACAGACTTAGAAAAAAAGTCTCCCACCTTTTAGGGTTACAGAGACGGAAGGCTGCACGGATAGAATTTACGTAACATGCAGAAACTCATCACGCGTTAAAGGTGGGCAGGAAGTGAAGGCAATTCACACGCAAGAAAGGAGCGGATGGAATATCTGACCGCAGAACTTTCCACTCCAATTGTTAAAGCAATAACGGTCATGTCAAAGCAACAGGACACAACAGGGGTAACTCACATTAATATTATAACCTGAAATTAACACCCCCCTACAATAAGAGTCAATATGGTAGAATGTGGTTAAGTTTCTTCCGTTTCAGCCACATAGTTGGAAAATATTTCTCTCTCATTTCCAAGACAATTTCAGAAGCTATAAAATTATTTGTTTTTCAGCAATTACAAAGCAATGTTCTCATATAAAATAATCCTTTTGCTTTACCCTTGCCAAGCCTAATTTAAACATGCGGGTTGAAGGTGGTGCTTTATGTGCCAGCCCACCCATACTTTGGTATATCTCCAGGAGGAAAACAAAGGGAACATAGAAAGGCAACAGTTTGTCAGTCAATCAGATTTTCACGGGCCGAGTTTTCTAAGTGTCCGTGCAAATGATAAAATTTGCACGCAAGGCCAATTACCATGAGCAATTCAAGTGGAAAACAGCAGCTGGGTTGTGGGTGTGGTCTCTAACCTCAGTATTTATATTCAACACCCGTGTGAGTAGTTCTCAACCTTTCCCCATGCTACCACCCCCTTTACCAGGACCCCTCTCCCTGTTAACAGTACGGGAAGAGCAGGGTGGTTGTGAGCCAAGTTAAGAACAAAAAGAAAAGGAGGACTTGTGGCACCTTAAAGACCAACCAATTTATTTGAGCATAAGCTTTCTTGAGCTACAGCTCACTTCATCGGATGCATTCAGTGGAAAATACAGTGGGGAGATGTATATACATAGAGAACATGAAACAATGGGTGTTACCATACACACTGTAACCAGAGTGATCACTTAAGGTGAAAAGAAAAGGAGTACTTGTGGCACCTTAGAGACTAACCAATTTATTTGAGCATAAGCTTTCGTGAGCTACAGTTCTTAAGGTGAGCTATTACCAGCAGGAGAGCTGGGGGAGGGGGGGACCTTTTGTAGTGATAATCAAGGTGGGCCATTTCCAGCAGTTGACAAGAACATCTGAAGAACAGTGGGGGATGGGGGTGGGGATAAACATGGGGAGTTAAGAACCTTTGACTTAGGTAAATAGGGCTGATTAAGCTGTAAGAATCAGTGTCTTTGCTGCCACTGAAGAACGGTGTTACCAGCAAAAGATGCTGGGTGATAACAATCAGACTCTTGCCATTGGGAAAGAGTGTCTGCTTTACACACACTTCTGGGGGTGGAGAGAGATTCGGCATGCACCCCTATATCCTTCACCCAACACACTGGGAGCCTGATTTTTGAATACAGGGGCCTGAGAGAACATCACAAATCCAGCATCTGCACATGGGTACTCACAGGACATACCATCACAGAAAATGCACGAATCCAGTTGGCGACCTGTCAAGAGTCCTGAGATGTGTAATCTCGCTGACCTAGTTAGGGCCCAGTGTTTGGAAATGGAGCCTCCCGGGTGCAGAGTGCAGGCCTCAGCAGGGGTGGCC
The DNA here is from genome assembly GCF_015237465.2 of Chelonia mydas. Lineage (NCBI taxonomy): Eukaryota > Metazoa > Chordata > Testudines > Cheloniidae > Chelonia > Chelonia mydas. The sequence continues at coordinate 16,078,536 of NC_051254.2, forward strand.
TGTGCCCGTCAGCCCAGCCCTTGGACAAACCAAAGAATGCTGACTGGCTGAGTCTGGCCCTTGTCATATGCGCCAGGAGGGGAATTAAAGACAAGCCAATGGAAGTTATGGTAGGTGGAGCAGATGCATTGCACCAGCCTTTCCTGTCTTTGATGCCTGGGCTCAAACACAAGCTCAAATCACAAGGGAGTGTGAGCTGGGTAGTCTCTGACCCACCACCTCATTTGCATGCATCCCAGCTCAGCACCCTGGCAGTGTGTGTTCTCAAGAGAGCCAGCAATGGTTTTCCACTGAATGCATCCGATGAAGTGAGCTGTAGCTTATGCTCAAATAAATTTGTTAGTCTCTAAGGCGCCACAAGTACTCCTTTTCTTTTAGCAATGATTGGGCAAGGACATTGCATACCAGCTTTAAGCTGCACTGGAATAGCTGCCTTGAGAAGCTCGTCGATGGCCTGCCTGCACTGGTGCTAACGGCATCTCCATTTTGTGAGTACTAGAGTCACCCACCAATTTAGAAGGCAAAATCCTGGGCCTGTTGAAATTAGTGGGATCTCACCCAGAGAGCAGAGCATCCGTTAGACATCTTCTAGTTGTAGGGATGGGCCTGAAACCACGCAACTTGGAAGAAGTTCAGATCTGCATCTAAAATTCATGGCTGTCCCTTGCATGCTGCTCTCTGTAATGGGCTAATCCAAACACCCCCACAAACTTTGGGAAGCTTGTATCCAGGGATCTGAGTTTTGTAGCTCGGACCCAGATACCATGGTGATAGGCGTGGGATAAGAACCCAAACATAACAGATTTCTCTGTCCAATGGCAATTCAAGCCCTATGTCTCACAATGTCAGATTCCTCCCTAACTGCAAACCCATTGGGAAAGAGTGTCTGCTTATGCTCAAATATGAATGAATTTCAGCTGAATGAATTTCACTTTACCACTACAGGTCGATTTCCCAGGAAGTTCAGGTCGCTGTTCTCTCCAAAGAGGTAGCCCTCCGGGTGCGTGGAGTCGAACTTCTCACCTCCCATGATGAAATGGCTGGCAAAGTAGCTCCCTAAAAAGGGACAGAAGAAATAGAGGCTGTCAAAGGCACTGAATAGCGCTGGAAAGTGAATTCAATAAACTGCTAAGCAATTAAATGGTCCCAGCGATTTCCAGCTCAGTCATGCTGCCACTTGGGGCAATGACGCATTCTGTGGGCAGAATGGCAGTGGAGCCGCTGCTGAAATTAATCACGTTTAGTCAATGCGCTCAGATTTCGCTTTATCTGGGGAAGCGCTTCACTTCAATCCCCTGGGGCTGAAGCCACCAAAACCAGCTGTAACTGACAAGAGACCTGTTCAAAACTGTGACATTGTGGAGGGATGATCCAAGGTCTCAAGAACCAGGAGCCCTATTCTTCATGCTGTCTGAGTAACTAAGACAGTCGTTCTGCTTGGGATTAACACCACTGTCCACATTAACTGTCTAGTCTGAAAGGGAAACTCCAGGGAGTTGTTCTGTTCCCGTATTTGGGTGATTAGACAGAGTCACGGAAGAGAGAACTTAAGGCAGCTTTTAAGAGACACCTGTCCTGATGTCAGCAGCTCCTCTTACCTAGCTCAGAGGAGGGGACCATTTTAATGACACGTCCCCAAAAGGACCTGTCAGTAAGTAGTGCTCCCGTCCTACTTGGAACAAAACTGCACAGAGTCATCCTGGAGTCTGGTTTGTTAACCACGACACTTCCAAAATAACTCTATGAAAACCCCAGCCTCAGTCTTCCCTCCACGTGCGGCTGCTCCTAGGGGTCTTTCCATCATGACCGGTGCACTCCACCCCTCTGTGTGCCCGTGCTCTCTCTGATGGGATGCCTACCCTACCATTGCCACCTCCCTTGCTCCTTTGCCAGGGATATCAGCTAGCTACCCACAGGAGTCAGCGAAACCTACTAAATGGCTTTCCCAGCAGGATCACCAATCAGGTAAGGAGGTGGGTTATTTCCAGCAGACACTGACAGCCTGGACGGGCCTCCTTAAACTGCTCACAGTCAGACTGAAATGATAGCCTTCCTCACTGGAAATCAGACAGTTTCCAAGTTGCTACGAAGCGTGGAAGGGTCATTTCAACAGAGCAACCCCTTCCTCCCCACTCCCTGGTGTTTTTAAGCGATAGAAGTGATTTTGCCATCTCTTGGAAGTGGATCTACAATGCCACTCCCTTCGGCTTTGTTTAATCCAAATTTATTTATTTAAACTGCAGTAAGGGAAACTGGACAAACAGAAGACAGAAAAAAAATCATCAGAATTTGCAAATCTAGAACCGTGTCCATTACATGCCCGTGAAATAAAGCATCAGTAGGGGTTGAATCAGATACTCTGCAAATAAATTAACCCTGTCCCACAGGCCAGCACAAGGCGTAGGTGTCACTTAGCCCCGGGACTTGCTTAGACCTTGGGTTTTTCCCCTGAAAAGGGGACCGAGTTCAGCCCCGGGAGTTCCACTCTGGTAGCAGTCATTATTACATCATATGAAAGAGAGAACTCCACATTTAAGGCTCTCTTATGGCAAACCTGATCCCTTTGGTCCCATTTACTTCCTCAGAGCAGCATTATAGCAGCTTCCGGTCCAATTGTTAGCCTGATTATAAAGTGCATCTCTGGTCTAGTTAGTAGCATCTCTTTGCAACTGGTTAGAGTGATTGTATTATACAGTAGCTCTCTTTTATCAAGAAAAACCTCTCCGCAGGTCAGACTTTGAGATCGTCATGCAGATTTTACTGAGGGTAACATTTTCAAGTGCACAGAAGTGATTGAAGAGCCCAAGTTTGTTTCTCAGGCAAATTCCCAATGGAGACAATGAGAATCTGCTTGCAAAAGGACTTAGGCATGTTGGCCAAATCTTGAGGTCAGTTTTCATCAGTACAGGGACCTTAGTGAAAAGTACAATTAAGGTTTACCTCTAATTATGACCTATGTCTAGCACATTCTTCCTTCAGCGCCTGCACACTGCCTGTTAATGGACACTATCTACTTGCCCCTGGGGAGAGCAGATCCCCAACATGAGTTAATGCACCACATACATTTCCCAGACCTCTGACACCTGCCCCTTCGCCCTCTAAACAATTCACAGATTTCACAGTAAAAGGTCAAACCAACTTTTAACAAGCTAGCCTTAATCCCAGCCATGCCAGCAGAATGGATAGCCTCTGACTTGCAAGAGATAAAAGAGGGAGGATTGTTCTCCAATGATTCTTCAGTTTCACAAATGCAGGGAGAGCAGATAAACGTTGGGGATTAGAAACAGAGGTATTAATCCTTGTAATAGACTGGATTTAATTTCTAGGGTTGCTGGAGAATACGGCTGCGGCAGCCCCTCTTCCTCCACCCCTCGCCCCCATCACCCAGTCACTGTCATGCCAGAATGCAGGGATGTCTCCAAAAGCCCCAGGAATGGAGGAAATGGGAGTAGCTAGAGGTCAGAAGCTGAGTCAGTCTAGCTCTGTGGCTGAGCCAGTAAATACTGCTGGAGTAGGGAAATACTGACACACACTACAAAACACTGGGCCCATTTCTGCTCTCACTGACTCCGTGTAAATCAGGAACGATTCTGGTGTAGCCAATGGAGTTAAAAACTGGCATGGGACCAGACTCAGACCCTGTGTGTCTCAATATATCTGTTCAGTTCAAACAGTGACTGCCTACAACTCCCAGCTTTACACTGGCATCTCTCTGCAGCTCCTAGGGGGAAGGGTGGCCAGGGGGGCTGTGCGTGCTGCTTGCGCCCACAGGCACCGCTCCCGCAGCTCCCATTGGCTGTGGTTCCCGGCCAATGGGAACTGCGCCTATGGAGCTGGGTTAGGGTTAGGGGACATGCCAGTCGGAGCCGGGTAGGGATCCTGCCAGCCCCACCAAACCCCTCTCACCCAGCACCACCAATCCCCTCTCACCCAGCACTCCCCAGAGGGGGCCGCACACCACCACCCACCTCCCCTCCCCTGCAGGGATCCTGGGCCACACCCCCCAGCACCCCTGGACCGCCCCTCCGCCCCCATAGCACTCATGGCCCCCCAGCCCAAATTTCAGTTAGGGGTATATAGTAAAAGTCATGGACAGGTCACAGGCCCGTGAATTTTTGTTTACTGCCCATGATCTGTCCGTGACTTTTACTAAAAATCCCTGTGACTAAAATGTAGCCTTACTTATAAACACTTTGGTGCAAGGACTGGTTCTCACTGTTGATGCAATGGGGCCACACCTGAAACTGGCCCCTTTAGGCACTACCATATTACAAATAATAATACAGTTGTTTAATTAACCTTAACTTATACAGCTGTTTAATTAACCTTAATTTTCATGTTCTGTCATTTGAGTGCTTTGCACCTTTTGGCACCCGTGGACCCCATGCAGATACAGGGGTCTACCTATGCTGAATCAGGGACTTCCGGGGGGTAGGAGGGTGTGAGGTGACATTTGACCTGATTCCAAGCAGCAGCTAAAAGTTACATTGTGAAATTTAAAAGAAGAAAACCACCAGACACCTAAGCAGGTACAATGACGTAGCTCACAGCTGAGGAAGGCTCGACGATCAATTATTGATGCCTGCTGCTTTCTGGCCCCATTTTCCACGTGCATAATTTATAGGTAAGATAGTTTCACAGAGAGAAAGCAGCCATCTGAAAGAACCCAACAGTGAGCTGCCCTCAACCTTTGCTAAAACCGACATGGGCACACGTGTGGGGAGGAGGAGAGGCGAGGACATACATCACATGGTTTCACTTGGACAGATGAAGTGACTTGGGCAGAAGAGTAAATCACAGACGCGCACATTAAACCTTGTAAGGGGAGTTTCCGAGGCCCCTAAAAAAGTTTAAAAGGGGGCAGCCTGCAGTGAGCAGCAGTGCCATTTATTGCGTCTGCTCGACAATCCTGGAGCCCTGGGTTCAAATCCTGATCTAGCACCAAGATCCATTTCCCACTAAGCCCAGGGGAAAGGCCCCCGCTGGACTGGGCACTTAGACCACAAGAGAACGATGGTCTCCAGTTAGTCCTCAGTGAGCATGCTCCCCAGACAGGCGATAGCGGCTCTCTGACCTGTGTCTGGCACTCGATAGAGAGCACATGCAGAGCCGCCCGAGGAAGCTGGCACTGCATCCGCCTCGACAATGCCTGGTTCTAGATCGGGCCCGGCAGCCTCTCGCTTTCCTGAGTGACTGAAGTTCAGGGTGACGGTCAAAAGAAGTGGAAGGCCAGGGCCCAATGCCCCCGATGCAGGCAAGGGAGAGCAAAAGCTAGCGTAGATGGGGCAAACTCACATGGAAACCCCTCTGCAGGACTGGGGCTCTGAGGCAGGGGAATCAGGGGGGAAGCCACTTTACGCGGCTTGCTCTCATCAGAACCCAGGGGAGCTCAACACCGCAGTCAGTGCTACAAGCGCCGGCTCCTACTCCCCCTGTGCACAGGGGTGGGCAGGGGAGTCAACGGCTGCATTTCTCCCAAGGGAGCAATGATGCTGGAAAAGCTCCCTGTGCAGGCTTGGACCTTCCTTTGCCTGGGATCAGAGGGACTTGGAGACTGTCCCGCCTGCCTCCTCTGTGGCTGGCCCAACCCCCTCCACCTTTCGCATTAGTCCGAACCCCATCTGTTGAGATAAAGGATTGTCTTGTGGCCGCTGGGACTCAGCAGCTCTGGGCTGTTTCCAGATCCACCAGATGCCCTGCGTGACCTGGTGCAAACCAAATGATCTCCCTGGGCCTCAGTTCCTCATCTGTGAAATGGGGATATGGTATGTGGTATCACTCACCACCGGTGAGCCATTGGGGCTGCATCTTCCCACATTCACGCTGCATTCCCTCTTCCCTTCATAAACACCGCCTTCCTTTTAGACGCAGACTCAGTGCTTGCGAGAGGGGAAATGTTGCCTATTAAGGGTGCCCAAGGAAGGTGTTTAGTTTTCTCAGGTTTCTGGGTGCGGGCTCAAGCGGCTTTTGTTTTGTAATCTGAAGAGGAACCCCTAAATAGTGAACCAGGCCCTTGTTGCTGCTGACACCACCCGGCGGAGCGGTTACACACCTTTTGTCTCTCTTATCTAGTTAGACTGTAAGCGCTTCCGGGCAAGGACTGTCCCTTACTGTGCACTTGTACAGCACCTAACACAACAAGGCCCTGGTCTCAGCTGTGGCGTCTAGGTGCTACTGCAATACCAATAAATAGCAACACCACTCAGTCAGCTGAACCTTGGGGTTTGCTAGCCTCCTGCCCCCAGCTCATAGGTTTAAGGGGTATGTAAGAGAAGGGGTTGAGCGGAAGAGTTGCCTAGTGATTTTGGTGCTAGCCTGGGACTCAGGAGACCCAGGTTCAAGTCCCATCTCTGCCACAGACTTCCTGTGTGACCTTGTGGACTTAGTCTCTCCGTGCCTCGATTTCCCAACTATAAAATGCAGATAACAGCATTGACCTACCCCACATGGGTGTGGTGAGGAGAACGACACCATATGCTGTGGTAGTGGGGGGTATATGACAGATTTCATTATGCTCAAAATTGAGTGAAAATATCCCTCCTTTTACCATCACTAATACAGGATCACTTTGGCACACAAGAAGTCAGGATATGGAAAATAAGTTGGCAAATGGAATAAGAAAAAGCATTAAAGGGAAAAAAAATAAATAAAAGCATTTCCAAGACTTGTTTGTTTTTCTGTTATCAGGGAAAGAGATCTAGAAACAACTCCTTACTGGAGGGAAAATGTCTATCTTCCACGCCAGCTACCATGAAATCTTGTGGACACAAGCAACTAAAGCTCTGGATCAACGCGTGCCTTTGGATTTTTCTCCAAGTTACCTGGATAACAGGAAGATGTCTTGGCCCCTAGCTATGCTTGAGCCCTCTTTTCAATATCAAAACTCCGCTTATAAAGCCTTATACATTTTCCATAGGCCCAGCAGAACGGCCATCAGTCATGGCAGAGGAGATTAAAGACAGAAGTGGTAAGTTGATGGTTTTGTCTCATCCACATGAAAGAGGAGAAGGAGTAATCAAATGGGCTGTTTTGGTCCAATGCTCCCCTCCCAATTAGGTGCAAAAGGGGGAAGAGTGAGCTGTAGCTCACGAAAGCTTATGCCCAAATAAATTGGTTAGTCTCTAAGGTGCCACAAGCACTCCTTTTCTTTTAACAGATCCATTGTTGCATGAAGTTTGCTGTCTCTGTGTAGAAGGGCTCCCGATCAGCCTGCAGTGAGCGCAAAGTGAATGGTTCCAGCAGGATCAGAGGTTAGTTTGTTATATGCTGCAGTTCCATGTCAACTATGACACCGGACTCCCGAAACACTGACTGTTTCCACCATGCTGCTGCCTTCATCGCCAGTTTATGGTTTGCAGTCTTAATACTTTGCTTCCTTTCCTCCCTGAAGTCACTCACACAGGCATGCACCTAGGCCATGAGCAACAAGACTAGAGATTATTCTATGCTGACCCCAGGTGCAGGAAAACTTGCAAACCAGGCTACCCTGCCCCACCTCCGGTGAAGAGCTTGCTTTGAACATTCTCCCAGAGATCAACCCTTGAGCAAAACACTTTAACTGCCTGGGCACTGCTGGGAAGGGAGGGGAGGAGGGGTTTGAACTCCCCTCTGTCAAGCAACAAGCTTCCTATTATTGGTTAATTATAATTCTTTAACTGACACCTGCCTCAAGAGGATTAAAAGCTTGTCAAGGACGGTTAAATGGTTGAGGGAGAGCCAGGCTCTAATGAGATTTAAAACTTCTGAGACCTCAAGGAACAAATTAAGAATACAGTATAAGCGAACCGCACTATTTTAAAAAAGTGACAGAAGTTTGAACAAGGCATCATGATGTCACCTGTACATTCAGACAAGCCTCGTGTATCAGCATCCCCCCTGCCAACGTATTCATGTAAGAGAAGTCACAGATGTACACAAAAAGGAAAGGAGGACTTGTGGCACCTTAGAGACCAACAAATTTATTTGAGCATAAGCTTTCGTGAGCTACAGCTCACTTCATCAGAAGCTCACGAAAGCTTATGCTCAAATAAATTTGTTCATCTCTAAGGTGCCACAAGTCCTCCTTTTCTTTTTGTGAATACAGCCTAACACGGCTGCTACTCTGAAACCTGTCAAGATGTACACAATGCATATTTGATCCAAATGATGCTACTGGGCTCCTTTTTTTGTATGTGTGCCGAACACCCAGCAGGTGAATTGCTCTAGAGAAGGAATCTTGGGTTTGTCCTGTTCCAGGAAGAGATCTAATTAGGGTTCCCCCTGCAATACTGTATACTCAGAGACAAAGAACTCCGCCATGGAGTACTGACAAGCGCAAGGCTAGGAAGCTGGCAAGCAGCAGACAGCTTTTCCCAGTTACCGCACATCACAGTGTGATGCAAGGCAAATGTGCTAATGGCAGCTGGGCTAATCAACTTAGGTGCATAAATAAAGCTCTCTTGCAAGTGTCCAATCGCTGTGGGTCTGTTTCCATTTTGCTGATCATGAAGAATTTGCTCGGGAGGAGGGGGTGGGTGGAGAAAGATAATGCCCCATCCGGCTCTATAGAAAACACTGCAGTTTAAACAGGAGTCAATTGACACCCTACACAGACAGCTCCCTCATCAAGTGGGCTGATGGGCATTGTACATCTTGAGAAGCCCTATGCACATAAAGCAATTGAAGCCAGTTTTGCAGGTTTTCTAGAATCTATAGCTGACAATCATCTGAGACTGCAGCTTTGCATTTAATTTCAGCTCCAAATCTGCTATACCACATTTCTTGCAATACACACCATTCACTACACTTCATACTCAGGATTACACATTAGTTACATCCCATCCCTTGGGAACAAAGGGCTGAAACCACTTTACAGTTGAAAGGTGCACCACAGGGCAGTGTTACAGGGCGAATGAGAGGGTGACAATTTTTACAAAGGGGTTTGAAATTAAAAGAACAATGAAAATGGGCGGATGTGTTGGGGGGGGGCCAGATTCATACTTTGTCTTGAAGCACTTAGCACACTGTTGGTGACGCATAAATAATCATATTGGGACTCCAAACACAACTGGGTTGGGCTAGTGCATTACAGCCCTAAAGGGAAACTGATTAAAAAAAAAAAAGAGAGAGATGAAACTGACCAGGCTACTGCCACTGTCCAACCTGATCTAAGTGGAGCAAACAGCATAAATGGGGATACGTCAATTACTTTTTTTCATGCTGATTGGATCATCTAAGATGTTACTAATAACACACATAAGGGATTCTTCTCTAAATGTACAGTGAAGCCTCTGCTTCTAGCCACCTGCTCTCCACACCTGTGTTAACGGTTCGGTTTGCAAAATCTCAGTCCCTGTGAGATTTCCCAGCAAATGTAGCAGGAAACCCCCAGCAGCCACCTGCAAACCCCTCCCTCCCCCGCACACACACACCTGCATAAATTGTTTGTAATCAACCTGTGCCGATGACTGCTGTTTTTCCTGTAGAGAAGAACGTCAGCAGTGTTTTAACTGCAAACTTAGGGCAAGATCATGCCCAACCCTGTGCAGGCATGCAAGGAAAAGGGGGGAGGGGAGGAGTTCAGACACTAGGATCCACCCCACCTTTTGTCTGGGCAGAAACCAGAAGCGCACCTGATGCACTCCACTGTAAGGTGCAGTGGATACAGGGGATTTTGGAGGCATCATCTCTCTCTCAAGAGCGCCTCGGGCCTGCTGCACGTCTGCATTTCCTACTGTGGGAAGTGGTTCCAAGCCACCCCCGTACCCCATTGTGTTCTGACTCATTTAGATCAGTGCAATAAGCCAGAGAGAAGACCTCAAGAGAAAGCACAGGGAGGACAAAGCCGAAACAGGAGACCGCTGTCTGGACTGTCTTCTTTTAAACAAACGAAAAATAGGCAGCCACAAGCCAAAAACCGTGGAGTCCTTGAGTCCCTGCGGCGGCCTCTGATACAAACAGCGGAGCCTGTTCGTATTATTTGTATTCCAGTAGCACCTATGGACTCCGACCCAGTATAGGGCCCCATGGTGCTGTGCCAATGCAGGGGAGACAGTTACTGCCCCGAAATCTCCCCTCTAGCCAGTGGGTGGGAGGCAAAGCAAAGGCACAGCAGGGTTACGTGACTTGGCCATGGCCACACAGAAGGGCACTGGCAAAGGGAGAAGTCGAGCACAGGCATCCCAGCTCCTAACCGAATCCCCTGGATCATCCCACGACCCTTCCTCTTCTTTTGACTGTCACCTGGATGGACTGCTCAATTCCATCAGCGCGCCAGCATGGCTCAGCACCTTAACCGTGGGATCAAACCCCAGTCTTTTGTTTGCCCGTCACCGGTTGATTAGATCCCTCACTGCTCGTCATGGCAGAGCCACCCGTACGCTCAGAGCACCTAAGATTCAGTCTGTGCATTTCAATAAAACCACCTCTGCATACCATAGTAGGCTGGACATTGGGTGGGGGAAATCAGCTTGTAAAGATAAACAAGCCTCCTTGACAAATAGTTTCTGAGGCAGATTCCGTTATGGAGAAGGCCCAGTGTGACAGTGAGCACCCAATTATCAGACCCAATGGGGACTCGGATCGCTGCACTGCTGGTGGCAGCTTTCACAGATTTTAAGGCCAGAAGGGTTCGTTAGGATCATCTAGTCTGAGCTCCTACATAACACAGACCAGAGAGTCTCACCCAGCGATTCCTGCCTCAGGAGTACATCGACACCGCGTCAGCTGACTTGAGCCAGCCAAGGGTCTTTCAGTGCAGTGCAGACATACCCTAATAGTCCAACGACCTGAGGCTGAACTACACAGCCATTCGAAAGACATCCAGACTTGATTTAAAGACTCCAGGTGATGGGGAATTTGCCACAACCCTTGGTGATCTGTTCCAACAGTTAGTTACTCTCATTGTTAAACATCTGCCTCTTGTTTCCAGTTGGGTAAACTGGGGGTCTGGATACACTTATCCCAGCACATACAGTCTTCAAATTGGCTTCCACATCACTACATCCCCTGAGGAGCTGCTACACAGGAGATTTATGAACGGATGCTTTGGAGGTGCTCCCCCTGTTTGTCTATGTGGCAGAGGTGAATGAGAAGAAACAGGTGCAGTGTCCACAGTTATACCTATTCAGCGACTCTAAACATCTCACGGGAGTGATGCAAGAGGAGCTACAGCCACTCTTCCAGCCCACAGAGCACGGGGAAGGAGCTACAGAACCGCAATCTAGCTCTGGTGTATCATCCCGCCCCGAGCCTCCTGCATGCTTCACCCACCGTAGAGCGCGAGTAGTGAGTTGAAGTAAATTTCACCCTTAAACCTGGGGCACAAGCTGAGTTACTTGCACCTTCCAGCCAGTAGAAAGGAAATTAGATGCAACTAGGGAGCAGAGAAAGGGAGTCACCTTTTTCCCACACAATGAATAATAGTGCATTTCAATTCTTCACATAACCACCCCGACCCAGCTTAATGAGAAGCAAGAGGACATGGCCAGATTTCATTAATATGGCTGCATGTGTCTGACGACTTGCACGCATGAGTAAAGCGCCCGAGTCAGCAGAACCATGACTTTGGCCAAAGCAGCGTCTCAGACTTTCAACAGAGAAACAGCTCTGGCTGGGCAGAATAAGACACTTACGCCGTGAGGGAAAGGGCACCTGACAAGCCTCATGCTACAGGCTGATCAGTTAGCCCCAGAACCCCCAAATCTATGAGAAAACAATGCGAGCTGCAAAACCGCCGCACCCCTGAAGCAGGGAACCAAGGACCATGCACATGTTCTGAGCCCCACCACTCCCACTTTGCTACAGCTATCATGTTCCCCCACCTCCAGAGAAGGTTACTTGTAATAATACACCCAGCTCTCGATTTACTTTCCCAACGTTTGCATTTCAGAGACTGTTTACACTTCACACACGCGATGCATGACACTTGTAGAAATCAGCACCACAAGCATCTCGCCCAGAACTGTTCTAACTCAGCTGTCCTGCAAAATTGAAAGGAAATCCCACTTAAGACCACAAGCAAAACAACTGTAATCTCTCTTGGTCACTAGTCCCCGGTCATCTTAGGTTCGGATGGTTGTAGTTGCTCCCAACACAACTTCCGATAAACAACCAACTTAGTGAATTACTACTTCAGTTCCCGGTGCAGCCTCGCAACTCTGGACCTGAAACACACTAAAAAAAAAAAAAAAAAAAAAAGACATGAGGGAACCCAAACAGTGCTGGGACCTGCCCTAATGCACCACGCTGCACTTGGCCTGGTAACAGAGTGCTCCAGTACCAGATTTGACACAGCCAAGAAAACTCTGTCCCCAAGCAACCAAGCTGAAGATGAGAAAGTCCTTCTCATTCATGCAGAGGTCACTCTATACAGGAGCAGGATAAAGACATATACCCCAACACTGCAGCCTCCAGTCTATTCAGTCCTTGACATTTTGAGTACATCAAATCATGGTAATACTAAACTAACCCATTGCCCTTCCTCCGCATCTTCCATCTGAGGACTGCAAAGCAGCTTACAGACATTCATGAATTATGCCTCTCAAATCCCGGTGAAGTAAGTGGGGGAAGTATTATCACCCTCATTTCACAGGTAGGGAAACTGAGGCTCAGAAAGGTTAAGTGACTTGCCTGGGATGACAGAGCCAGGAATAGATTCCCCGGGGCGGGGCCTCGGAGGAAGGGGCAATATGGGGGGCAGAGTCATGGTTTGGGCACCGGTGCCCCCTCCCCACTTTTAGGAAGCTTCCACCATTCCTGATGGGGATCTGAGGCAGAGAGATTAAATGACTTTCCCAAGGTCACACATGGAGTCTGTGGCAGCACCAGGAGTTAAATCCACATCTCTCAAGTACTCATCCAATACCTTAACTACAAAGCTATCATTCCTCCTCTTCACAGGTTTCCTTCTGAACTTGAGATACCTACTATAAATGTCACTCGTTTCCCGCCCCCCCCAAAGATTGTCCATCAGTTCACGATGCAAAGCTTAGTTACAGTTAAGTAAGGCAAAATAAAAGGATGCAACAAAAATGACAGCATTTAAAATGACCCATGGAAAAGTGGAAAGAGAATCATCTCCAGCAGTCCCAGCACACGCCAACCTCACAGTATCTACTGCAGTACTCAGGGACTCCGCATAACTTCCCTTGCTGTAAAAACGTGCAACTCCTGTGTGTGCATCAAGAGGAGATTAAAAGCAGCAGGCATCACCGGTTTAAAATTATGACCCCACCAGAATACACCTTGTAGCATGATTGGTGGAAAAGAGGTTGTTAAAGGTCAATAACCAGACAGATGTTTCAGCAGACCAATTCCAGCTGTGCTGGCTATTACAAAGGCAAGCACATATTTTCAGTACGGAAACACAGTTTATGTTAGCGGTAATTCTTTCTAAAAAGCTCCTTGATAGTAATTAGCTAGTAGTTTCTTATAGCACTGAAGACCCTTAGCTTTTACCTTAACCTATTAATAATATTCAGTGCCTCAAGGCTCATTTTGCAAACCAAGTACAAATGCATAGTGGATCAAGACATCTTCAAAATATGCACCCCCTAATGTAATACTTTGCACATCCATATCACCTTCCATCCAAGGATCACAAAACTCTTCGTATTTATTACTGAATTAACCCTCTCATAAGATAGACATTGGCATTCCCATTATACAGGGGGGAAAGGAGGTCAGTCTTTCCTCAAGGTCACTCGCTCTTCCATGAGGAAGAGCCAAGAGCAGATTCCCAAACTGCTGACTCTCAGTACAGTGTGGTTTCATCTAGAGCAGTGCTAGTCAAAGGGGTGGTCCGCGGACCGGTGCCGGTCCGCAAGCCATCGGCTGCCAGTCTGCGCGCACCTTGGGAAAAAAAATTGCCAGTCCCCCACATCAGATAGCTTGAGAAGCACTGCGCTAGACCAGGCATCCTGCCTGCACGATCATGTCAGAAGCACAGGTTCAGCAGCTAGGAGAATTGCAAACCACACTCATGAAATCCTCAGGAGAAGGGTTGGTCTCAGATTGATTAACAGGGAACCCGACAGGAGTTTAAACAATGGTTTTAAAAATAACATGCAGCCCTGGTGAGTATCTGTAAAAGCACAAGCCCCCGGCACTTTGAGTTATATTGTCACCCTGGGAATTATTCTTCAAAACACAAAAGAAAAATGAAGTGGAACATGATACAGCTAAGTTTTTAAAGCCAGACAATTGTTTGCACTTTGTAATGGCAATGTATCAATGCAATCTGCTATTTAAAAGAGAATCATTAAGCTGGCAGACTGGAATTGAACCTGTACTTACTGAAGTTCCTGTCAGAACCCAAAGTTCTTTCCTCACCATTGAATATTCGTAACCCGTTCTTTTCCGTGCCACACAAATAATGCACAACGCTAGCAAGAACGGCTGATGACACAGCTTTGTGTAACAGACCAGAATTTTATAACCCCCCACCCAGCATTTATCCATTTCATTTTTCTAAATGCAAGTAGCACACGAGCCAAGCATTCCAACCTGTGTGAACAGACATAAGACACCGCACTTACGGTTAATGTGTATTCCATCCATGCACACACAAAGATGGGTATGTAGCAATTCATTGTGGGATGCTGCGGTCCCAATTCAGTTTTTACTAGGGACTTCAAAGGGAATTTTGTCAGACCAAGGACTGAGCAAAACTCAGTTAAGTCTCTGGATTTAGCCCTATAGCTGTAGCCACATTAGATACAATTAATAAAACAAACAGAAGAGAAAGTCATTTCTTTACCAATGAGCACAGTGCCATGAATGTCACCAATATAATTCAGGCCCCATGTAAAAATATTGCAGCCTTACAGAGTATCAGCAGGCAAGCAAGGGAAAAGAGGATTTAGAGCAGTCCAGACCTTTGAGAACCTTTGCCTGGAAGCTCATTCTTCCTGAAACAAACTCCACGAAAACTGATCAACTTCAGAAACTACTGCATCGCCTCCCACCCCGCAAAAGGACCGGACCAGCCCTTTTCCCTCGCCCCACAGGGTGAAATGATTGCGACACTAGTTGAGGTTGGAGTTACCTCCTGAGCGTGCACAGGTCAGTCACACTGCTTCCCATACCTCCCCGCTCTTTAAGCCTTACCGGATTTCGGAGGATATCTGTAGACTGAATTAGAAGGGATGTCCACCTCTTCCACCCCGGCGTTCTGCCTGCTGGTCAGCGCCCCCATGGCTGCGCCTTGCAGAGGGGATCCAGGGGCTGGGAGGTGCTGCTGGGCTGGGGGGGAATGCAAGAGCTGGCAATGCAAGCGGGGGGGGGGCAGCCTCACAGTGCCCTCAGTCAACCGCCCTGGCTGTGCCCCCTGCTCCTTCAGTGCGGCGGCTGCCGCGTTGACTCGCCTGCTGCTGCTGAGCAGGGGACAGGAGCAGCTGCCCTCACTCCCATCCCTTCCTCGCCGGAGCGGAGCGGAGCGGAGCGGAGCGGAACGCACGGGCTGGGCTGGGGCTAGCGGGGGCCCCTCCTGGAGCACTGCGGCTCACCAGGGGCGGGGGGTGGTGCCTGCATCGCCAGGGCTGAGGATGCTGCTGCCGCCGCCGCCGCCGCTGCTGGAGGGCCGGGAGGCAGCCCCTGCCCGCAGCAGCATCCTCTCCCCCTGCGCCGGCAGCCGCGCCGAGCCTCTGCACGGGGGCTGGGCGCCGCCTTGACGTTAGGGCGGCTCGCCAGCCAATGGAGGCGGGGAGCAGGCAGCTGTCACCGGCCGGGCCGGGCCGGAGCCGCCTGCAGGCAGCTGCACGAGCTCACCCGGCTGCGGCAGCAGCTGGGCCAGGGTCTGGGCTCGCGGGGCAGCGCGGCAGCCAAGCCTGCGGCACGGGTGCCCCGGGGCCAGCGGCAGCCCCAGCCCGGGGAGGGAGGAGCAGCAGCCCCTGCTGCTCAGAGGCAGGCCCTGCAGCCTCGAGCTGGACCCAGGAGCCACCTGCCGGAGGTACCTTCTGTGCATGGAGAAGCGGTGGGGGGGGGCCCTTAGAAGTGGCGGGGGGGGGGGGCCCTCCCGCTCAGGAATTCCCCAGGCTGGGGCTGCGGCCCTTGCTCGCTCCCCTCCCTCTGCTGGGTGACCGGATGTCCCAAATGTATAGGGACAGTCCCGATCTTTGGGGCTTTGTCTTATATAGGCGCCTATTGCCCCCCACCCCCGTCCCGATTTTTCACACTTGCTGTCGGGTCACCCTACCCTCTGCGCAAGGGGCTGGAAGGATTCGCTCGACAAGTCTGTTAACCCGGTCTGACCTCCTGCCCCTTCAACAACTCCTCCCCCACTCCCCGGAGGGAGTCCATCAGTGGCACCAATGGGGCACCCCAGTTCCTTACAGCACCTTCCCTAGCCTGGCTGGGAGCTCACTAGACAGGGGGGCTCTTTCCACTGAGGCTAGACTGGTCTTGGAACTCCCTTTAAAAGGGCAAAATGTGTCTTTTTTTCGCAGGCAAAACCAGAAGTTGGGCCCCAGCCCAGTCAGTTGTTCCCCGCCCATGGACTGCACTGGGGATCCACCCACAGAGCTCAGTGCAGGATCAGGGTCCCAGTACCTTGCTGATTATACTTGAAAACCCAGACCCAGAGCCACAAAGGTACGTCAGCACTTAAGTCTGGGCTTTAGGGGCCTACGCCCCAGCTTTGGCCACTGAACTCCCACCAAACCCTATAGGCGGCTGCACGCGCTCAGCTCCTCAGCACCCTGCATTTCTGTCTGGGGGCCCGTGCACTGCCTCTCTCTAGGCATCCAGACACCTGTCTCCACCTAACCCCAGAGCAATTCAAAACCCAGGGGAATACAAACGCCTAAATCGCACACAGGGTCCAATCCGGTCAGCGTGCTCAGGGGCCGCCTATGGGATCGGAACCCATTCAAAATCCTGCCAGAGGAGAAGCTGCCGCCACCCACGGTATAACTTTCAGTCCAGTGGTTAAAGCATTCATCCATGGCAGAGGGGGAGAAAGGATTTGAACAGGGGTCTCCCACCTAAGCTGCCTGACTCCAGGCGGCCAGTTCCCGTTCGTGGCGCGCTAGCAGGGATAGGCATCTCCCTGCAGCCTGGATTTAGGCACCTGTTTCCAAGAGGGGGGCAAGGCTTAGAACGTACCGCTCTCATGGGCATCTCCCATGGGGCACTTAGGTGGCTCCTCGCCTAGCGTCCTGGCTTTTGTGGGTCCCATTCTAAGGCGCTTCTCTCCCCATTCATTGTATAAGGAGCCTGGACACCTAACTCAGCTTTGGGGACCGTGCCTAAAAGTTAGGCATCATGACGCTTAGTGTTTTAATGCCAAAGTCCCTTCATAGATCCCTCCCAGAGGCACCGTCTGTTCTGTACAGACGTCGTAAACCAGTGGCTCTTTTTTTAAGTGTAGATGTTTTACCTCATTTCCCCACCTACCTCCTTGTTTGCGTTGTACTGTGAAGTGGTTGTCAGGCTCCACCCCAGAAGTGGCTGCATTTCATTGGTACTCTCCATATAGCAACTGAGAGGAAAGATATTATATAAATGTGAGATTATTATTATTTATCCTCAGACACCCTCTTAATGCTTCCTGGAGTTCCCATACATACAAATACACTTTTCTCCAAACTACTTGAGTATCTGCTCCAGAACAAGGTTCCATGGGAATATGATGCCATTTTTAAAATATCATTGTTCTGACCTATTTTCATATATAAATGTTGGAGAACAGAAACTTCTTTAAAAATGCTAGAAATTAATCAATCCTGCAATGCAAGTTAATGGAGGATCACATGAATTTACTTTAAGTTGATATCACAATTGCTACAAATACTAAATCAGAGAGGCATGTATGAAATCAGATAAATGACCACTTTGCCCTAAGATGTGTATTCAGTAATGAATGAAACTTCTAATGGCTTTTCTCTGCTCCATAGGTTCCACATTTTTTCATTTAGAACTTCCTGTTTCTCTGAAGGATCAGGAAATTAGTGCAAACACCCAAAGCTCTAAACATATTAAATGCTGGATGTGTTTCATGTCAAACAATTGCTTTTGATTCTCTTGTAAAGAATACACGCAGCATTGCCAACCGGAAAATCATGACTCAGGCCCTCAAAAATAATGAGATTTTACAAAGACAATAACTTTGGGTTCCTTTTACTTGCCTTCTGGTTTTTGAACCTTTGGGGTACACTCAGGTCTCATTTTCAAGCTTTTTTTCTGAAGCTCTGGAGGTTAGAAACATACCTTTTTCTTTTCTTTTTTTTTTTTTAATGGAAGCTGAGAGTCTCACATATTCACATGACTCCAGGAGCCGGAGCTTTAAGAAAAGCACCCCCAAAAAATGAGACTAGCAATCACATCCAAGAGCTGACAACACTGATTCAATGCCTGGCACTGCAGTTCATGCAGATCAGACACTGCCACAAGAATTTTGCTCCCATGCAGATTGCAGGACTGGCCTTTTGAGCACTCTGAATGCATCCGATGAAGTGAGCTGTAGCTCACGAAAGCTTATGCTCAAATAAATTTGTTAGTCTCTAAGGTGCCACAAGTACTCCTGTTCTTTTTGCGAATACAGACTAACACGGCTGCTACTCTGAAACCTATATTATTTTAGTTCACTTTATTTATCCCTGCAGCTTGCATGTTCGTTTTACAAGCAACAATTTCTCCATTCCACCCACCCCTTTTCCCCCATGTTGACACACTTTCTTACATCTGTTTGCCAAACAGAGCCTTAGGCCCTAATCCTGCAGAAGGTCTGGAGGAGCAGACCCCCTGCACTTGCATGGAGTCCCAGTTATGTCAGTGGGGAAATCTGCCCACCCAGACCTTACAGCAGGACTGAAGGCTTGTATTTCACTTTCCAGCAACCCTATGCCTCCTTCTTTTCATATCTGTTGAGCTCCAATATTATTATTTCATGGGCTAGCTATCCTCTCTTTTGATCCCCTTATAAAAACGATAAGAGATGGAGGATGGTATGAAGGTTGCTGAGGATACATTCAGTTACATGGTGTTCAGTGTTTTTGGTGGCTGAACACTATAATTGGTCTTTGTATCACATTTATTCTCTTGACATGCCAAGTAATTGCATTTATATAGAAAATGGTTGGCAAGTATTTCTGACACAAATACCCATATCTGCACACAAAAAAGCTCATCCTTAAATATTAGTGCAAATAGAAGACTGTCCTGTGAAAGTCTGCAGAAAAGGAGACAGCATGGATGGATCAAATCACAAGTCAGATTTCACATGCATGTTTGAATTCTTTTGCAGCCATTCATCCAGCTCTAGTCCTGATGCTGAGCCCTCACCAAGCAGCTATAACCTGGCAGCCAAGGGTAGGTTTGAGCAAATTACAGGTTAAAGGCAAATGTTAAACTTAAGACACATTTTGCATCTGTTTTTTCCAGAATAAAACTTCACAGATTTTAGGGAATAAAAGCAAAACTAAGATTGACAGACAATGTAACATTGGCAATTGACATCATCACCAAAAGAAATGGAAGCGTACGAATTGATAACTTACGGTTTTCTTTTCTGTGTACCACACCTTTAAGGTTGCTAGTAGTCTGCTGTCTGCTAAGGCCCCTGACATTTTGTGAGGCTAAACTGACAGTGTGTTATGGAGCCAGAGATGCACAACAAACTCCACTGTCTAACCAGGACTTTGCTTTTATTCCTCAGTCTTTGTAAACATCATTTAGTCTAGAAATACAGTCTGTGGCTGGGGATGGAAAACATAGCAGAAGTTATATACTCTATATAGGGCCCAATTCTGCAAACCACTAGTGAACTCAATGGGAGTTCGACACATTTTGTTCTGCTTAGGCAGATCCCTGTCTTTCAAGCCCCACTGAAGTCAATGAAGTCCAGCTGTGCAGAGCAAGGTGCAGGAGCAAGGCTAAGAGAGGCTTGTGGGATCAGGCCCATGCAGCTAGAGATGGTCTGATCCAAAACTCCGTATCCAAACCTACCTGAATTTGGGGAAGAGGGTCAGAATTCAAACCTGGATCCAAATTTCACAGCTGGGGTGAACTAAGCATGCTGGATCTGCACAGCTTTCAGCTTTGGGTCTGAATTTCAGTGCGCAGGATCCATCTCCATATTCACTTGTGCATAGAGAAAACCCCAGGGAAGTATAAACATGGGCACGGGAGAAACATGGGGGAGAAAGAGCCAGCACATTTCATTAGAATGAATCCCATTAAACAGACTGCAGGATTTTACAGCAGACAATAATTCAAAGTTACACCCACAAAGAGCCATAAAACACCAGTCATTATGCCCAGTGTTGAAGTTTTACGGTGTCGTACTGCAGTGTAGTATTTTATGGTGCAGTGCCGTAGCGGAGGAATGTTGTTCAAGAATATTGCTACGGGAGGATCTGAGTCTAAGTCTTTTTTTTTTTTCCTTTCGAAGCATTGCTTGCAGAATTTAAATACTGTATCTCGTCAGGCAAAACACTGACAGCCAAAACAAAGTCAAGGCAGATATAGCTGGGCCAACATACAAGGCTCAATGTCTCCAGCTTGGGGAGGCGGGGGGAATGGAAGAGAGACAGGCAGTGTTTAGACTGACTCTGCATCTGTTGTGCAAGACCCGAGGGCTGAAGCACTAAGCCTATTCATCTAGTAGCTTAGGAAGCCAGAGTATTCATTAAAGGGGGCGATTGCCAAGAACTGTAATCCTGCTAGCATATCTGTACTCTCTACTGCATCCTTCTTGCCTGGAGTTCCTGCTTTAAAATCTGATCTGACCCTCACTCAGCTGCACTCACTGCAGGGAAGCAGCAATAAGTGCAAAGTATTAGTTGCTGACATCACCCAGCTTAATAATCATACAGCTGCCGCTCCGGCCTCATGAAGCGGACACACAGGAGGGCAAAACAGCACAGCATCTGGCCTGCCAGGAGTCACAGATGAAGGCTGTAGGGAAACGCTGGCCTGGATCGTGGCATCAGTATCAAGTAAAACCCCTCACTGGAGTGAGCAGCGAATTCTATTAATGGCATGACAGGACCCTCAGCTGCACAATAAAATACTCTTTTGAATGACTGTTTGGCTGATATCGTTTAGCGATCTCTAAGGAAGGAGTTTCAAGGGGCAATGCAGAATGTTCTGCTAGGACCCACCCAGTCCTGCACTCCTCACCCACACAAAATTCCCCCATTGCATCAATGACTAGCCAGCAGAGAATCAGGCCCTTAAATGTAAACAATACTAAAATTAAATGTAAGGGGATTCTGATGCTTGAGAGAAGTGCTGGACAATGAAGCGATTCTTCCGCATGGATTAATACTTAGTTATTTTCATGCAAAAATCACAAAGCACGTAACACAGGCAGGTAAATATCATTACCGTCATTTTACTGATGGGGAAACCCAGGCACAGAGAGACAAAGTCACTTGCCTAAGCTGGGGAAAAGTTCAGATCTCCCAAGTCTAGTAGACCCTGCTGCCTCCACTGAGGTCAATAGGCCTACTCCAGGGAGTAAGATGATGAGAATTTGGCCTTGTGCCCGTACATCTAATGCACTGTCAGTTCCCTCTCTAACGCTTCAGTGGTGACTGGCATACGCTACCTTCGCGGACAGTTTATCCCAGAGCACCCTTCCCTTCATTGTCTCTGACCCAAGCTCTCTCCTGTAGGAGATGAAGCTTTCCAGATGGCCTTTTGGCTAAGATCTTGCAAGCTATCAGTGGCACATTTGACATGTCCTCTGTCAGGAGCCTGTGTGCTGCTCTCACAAGGGGGATGGGCTTAGCTATCCAGGTCAGTAGCTCTTTTTCATCCCTATCTACTGTCTGTTCCATGACCTTCCTTTTTATCTTGCGCTGATTGAAATTGCCATTGGGTTTCTTTGACTCTGTCCTTTCCTGGGCCGCCTCCTACCACCTTGACTGCTCTTTCAGCAAGTCCTCTTGCTCCTCTGCCCATCCCCTTCTGTGCTGATGTTTCCCCACAGATCTGTCCTTAGATCTCTCCTTCTCCACCTCTCTCCTCATGACCTCCCATGGTCTCTCTCATCACCTCTGTGTCCGTGACTGTTGGATCTCTCTCCCCACCCCAGCTCTTCCAGTCTCTTCAACGTACCTACTTGTGAATGTCACACCACAGCCTTAAACGAGCCCTGGATTAAGTGGATTGTCTCATTTTTCCTCTTCTACACTTTCCCCTTTCACCAGGGACAACTCCAGTCCCTTTCTCATGACTCAGACTCAGGCTTATCTTTGACTCCTCCCTTTCTTTCTTTCTCTGGATCCAGGATCTTGCCAAATTCTGCCTGATAACACTTCTAAAACCTGCCCCATCCTCTCCAGTCCCTCTGTGAGAACCGTGGTTCTCTTTAACCTGCACCAACAGAACCGCCCTCTTTCTAAACATTCCCCCCATGCCCGGCTTCCCACCTCTCCCCCTTCAATCAACTGAATATTGAGCAGCTCACTTCATCTGCTTCCCGGACCGCCTACCTAAGTCCCTTCACCGGCTCCCTCTCTCTTCTCACAGAATGGAAGCCATTCACGCTCATTTCTAAGGCTTTGCACATACATCTTACCTCCCACTGGAAGAAGGGAAACCGAGACTCTCACTCCAGATTCAGGCATTGGATGGAGCCACATATCACACAACTACCGCCCGGGCCTAACGAGTGAAGACACAGGGGGGAGGGGAGGTTTGAGGAACAGTAAGAGGCCACTCTAGTCTCCTCTAGGCTTTTCACCAAGCAGCCAACAGTCAAATAAACATAGAGGCCTTGTGCTAAACAGCGAACAGCCAGAGATCCCTGAATGGTCCCTTCCTTACCCACCGTAGCAACCTGCATGGACCGTGGGGCACCAATTGCAGGCGGCACAGCAACTCTGTCTCCCTTCACGTGGCTAGAACATTCACTGTAGTTGTTACAGCACGGCTGTAAATAGTTTTCGTAATAAAGAGCCAGTTTAGTTTGATAAGCATGGAGCCCTTTCATGTTCTTACCCAGCCCGTGATATATGGAACACCCACTATGCATACAAAGAGTTTATAGACTGGGATTAGTCTACCCGCATCCTTCCCACTGAGTGGAGTTCCAGTTTTCTCTGCCTGAAACTGCCCATAGTTACACTTGCCTCCACCTTTTAATTACCAGCCCTTCCACTGCTTATTGATTACCACTGGAAGGTCCTCTGTCCACCACGGTGGCAGGTGTTGCGTGGTTGTCTTAATAAATGTCCTGGATTCAGGACAATTTGTTAATCAATCCCTTCCTGCTCAGGCCAAGGTTAGAGTCCATGCACTCCATCAAAATTGCCCATGGAAACTTTATTCACTTTTCACCTCGGTAATATTGCTCATGCCACTGAAGATTTGAGATTTTAAGGGATCAATAATCGGATCAATAATCTGACTGAGAAGCTCAGATTCTTTTGGACAGTGGAGCTACAAAACACTTAATGTCTGATGATTTTGCTGGCCTCTCTCGTCTAACAACGGAGAGGGTGAATGCAAGTAAACAAGCAAAATTGATTAATGAGCCTATTGTGGCATGCAAAAGCAGCCCCCATACAGACTAAGCAGTGTAGTGGAGCTGGGGAATCTTTTTCTAGTGAACCCTAGGATGTATGGAGTCTGATGTTGAATCCAGTGAAACCACTGGGTCTTCTACCACTGCTTTAACGGGAGAAAGACTGGGCCCATGCTGGAGCGCTTCGTCAGTCCTGGCTAACACAATGTCAAGGCAAAACAGGCTAGCTGTATAACGCTGTCCAGGTGCGCACCCGAGACTAGTTACACCAACAACTTGTGCCCTCATCCAACAACCCAGACATCGTTTTGCCTATGCAAGGAAAAAAACCTAGGAACAGCTCCCCAGTCCTATTGCAGGGTCTGCTGCATGTCCCAGGGAACTCAATGTGGGCTCAAAACAGAGGTGAAAGTGGGCCGATACAGGCTGATACGGCGTATTGGTAAGAAGCTGGGACCGGCCTGTACGCAGCCATCGCTGCCCCTTTTGCCGCCCCCGGCGGCGGCCCTGCCGGTAGGGACCCTTCTTACAGCGCTGCTGCCCCAAAGGACCCTCCTTAAAGCATTGCCGCGGCAGTGCTTTAACATCGTTGCCCCTTTTGCCCCCCTCAGGCTGCCGACGGCAGCTGCCCCGGGGCCGGCGATTTAAAATGGCCCAGGGCTCCCGGCCACCGCTGCTACCACGACAGCGGCCAGAGCTCCGGGCCCTTTTAAATCGCCACCGGAGCCCCCAGGCGGTGCAGGACAGGCAATGCAGATGGGCTGGCTGGGGGAGGCGGACCCTGAGCCCCGCCCTTTCCACCTGAGGCCCCGCCCCTTCTGAGGGCCCAGAGCCGGGCCCCCGTACCAGTAAGTGTTTCGTATTACTTTCACCCCTGGCTCAAAACATCAGTTCGGTGAGATTCTGTTTGAACACAGATGTGTTTTGCAGACCGATAGACATTGCTGCTGAACTGGAACCAGCATCAAAACTCACCCTATTGGTCAGTTTAGCCTAGCAGGTAGCATACTGGTTTAGGAGTCAAGAGGGCGAGTCATAATTCAACTAGTGCACTGTGACCTTGGGCAAATCACATCTGCTCTGTTTCTTCTCCTCTCCTTCTTCTCCTCCTATAAGCTCTTTAGGGCAGGGGTTGTCTCTTACTCCATGTTTGTACAGCGCCTGGCACAATGAGATCCCAATCTCAGCTGAGGCCTCTAGGCGCTACCAAAACACTATTAACAAAAAAATGTTGCTGAATAAGATGAGTTACAAAGCCAGTTAAGTGGCCTCATTAGAAAAAGGTCACCCTTTTGCTACACTAGTCTTGTCTGCTATTAATGAAGAGATTGGGCCATTCTGAACGTGTGTGAACTACAGAGCTGTTAAAGACAAGTATCCCCTGCCCCAATAACTGATAGGTGAATTGTTTGGCTGCATGGGGCTAAAATATTTTCAAAAGCTGTTGCCTGCTGCACTCGCAGTCAAAAGCGGGAATGGGTTGAAAACAGCTTTTCGATCCAAATCTGGATGAAATCCGTGGGTTTCAAACTTTTTTTCTGGCGACCCAGTTGAAGAAAATTGTTGATGCCCGTGACACAGCGGAGTTGCTCCCAGCTAATGGGAGTGCAGAGCCGGTTTGAAAACCACTGGGTTATATGAATGTGTTTCATTTTGGACAGACTACTACACTGGCTGCTTTTATTAATGTAGGGAATGGGGTATTTCAAGAGGCCCTCAGATATTTATTGTCTACCTAGATGACCTGTTGGTTTGCAAGTAAAACACAGGCAGATCATAAACAACATTTTAAAAACAGCATTTAAAGTCAGTTTACAGGTAAGAAATTGGCAGCTTATAAACAACAGTTAAAGGCAGCCTTGTATATCCTTCTACAAACCAGTCGGTACAGCAAATTGGATTTTCAGCAAGCAGGAAATCCAGTACTGTTCCTAAGGTTTATTGTGTCCAGTAGCGGTGTATCTATCTAGGAGCCAATGGAAAGTCACATCCGCCTTGAACTGGCCACATTTAACTTGTGTTGTAGGTGTCAGAACTTTTCTTCCACTTCCAAGTTACTACAGGAAATATGTTGCAAGATTTTGCCTAAATTGCCTTTGTCTTACTCAAAGTGTTTAAAAGCAGCGATGCACCCGAACCAGAACCCCAGATGCAATCTGTTATGTTCACGGCATACACACAGAGAAGGTAGATGAAAACAAAATACTCTTGCTGGAAGGTCGCAATGTAACACTGCATAATTTCTTAGAATTCAGAACAATAACACACGAGAACCAAAATCAAAGAGACAGACAAAGCAAGCTGCTCCCTAAAACAGGGAGGCACAACTCACCCCACCTTCCTCTAGGCTGGCTATCTGCAGTGCAGACTGACTGCTGCATCTTCTAGGTCACAGGCTTCCCTACAGAGCCATCTAGCCTGCAAACAGGACCAGGAACTCTTCCCTCCTCCCTCCCCTCACTCTTAAAGTGATAGCTTGCATTTCCAACGCAGTCCTCAGTACACCACACAATCCTCTTCAAACTTTGAGAAAATTCAGATTCAGACTGCATGGATTAATCCGATCTCCATAAAGGACCTGAACTGGAATCTCCAAGGTCTGAACACCACTGAACTTGAGGAAAGTTCTGGTCCAGATCTGGAACTTCATGTCTTGGGTCCACCTCTAGTGAAAGATAAATGCACATTTTTGACGGTGAGTAAAAAGCAAATGCTTGCTGTAGACCAAAATAAGCCTTTCTTTGTCTTATATAGTTATGACAGATGATTCTGCTAAGGCAGAGAGAGCTGGCTTGAGTCAAGTCCAACCATTGGTTTCAGAGTTTGGACAGTTTACACTGGCTGAACAAATTTATGCTACTTCTGAAAAGGAATGATTGACTATCGTAATGTATGTAAAGAAGCCAAAATGCCTTTAAGAAAGGCATTCTATAGTTTGAATGGATCACACCTCCTTACATTATTTAGAAACTCAAATAGATCTGTCCCAGAGACGGGCCAGCTGGATGGAAGTGCTGCAGATATGTATGGCTTTGAGAGAGAGTTTTTTCCCCAGGAAGGCTGAGACAGCAACCAAAACCTTAGCTAGGCAGATAGAAATCAATATACTTATTGATACAACCTCACCAGAAATGCCTCCCATTGCCTTGAGATACTTATTTTAAACATCCTTGTTTTAATAAAATTTTTGGACAATATACAAGCTAGTGTTAACAATATGAAGACAAGAGAACTAGTTCTTCTCCCACTTACACCAGTTTGGCACCAGTATAAAGTCATTGACTGCAGTACAGTTACTCCTGATTTACACTGGTGTGAGTGAGTGGAGAATCTGGCCAATGATAATTACTAGGAGAAAAGGATAGCTTATTCTATATATATCCCAGCATGGCAGAGTCATATGCCTCAAACCTTCTAGATCACCACAATGCTTTTGGCACAACATTTTGGTTTACTTGGGGGAATTGATATAACCAGTAATAACTTCTTGTCTTTGTTTTACTAGCCCAATAAGGTATGTGGAAGGAAGGTTGTGAAATGTGTCTGTGACATACTGAGATGTAGGCCGTGCTATCAGAGCAGGAGCAGAGTGCAGAAGCGAAGGCATGGTTGGGCGGCAAGCCAATGATCGGAGTCAGGAGTTCAGAGGGAGACAAGGCCTAGGGCTGGAGCAGGCTGGACAGGGAGCAGGTCTGGCACAGCTGCAGGCATGGAACACATTGAGCAGCCACTGGGCTGCTGTTGCTACAGGGCTTAACCGATGGCTCTTCTGACCAATAAGGGAGCCACTTAAGCTCTGTCTACACTTAAGCTGCTACAGGGGCACAGCTGCAGCTGCTTCAGTGTAGACACTCACTACAGCAACGGGAGGGTTCTCCCATCACTGTAATTAATCCACCTCCCAGAGAGGCAGTCGCTAGGTTGATGGCAGAATTCTTCCCTGGACTGAGCGCTGTCTTTGCTGGAGATCAGTTCAGCATGACGTGATGCTCAGGGGTGTGGATTTTTCACACCCCTGCACGACGTAGCTGGAACGATCTCACTTTTTAGTGTAGACCTGGCCATACTGAGGGTTTGTTGCACCCCACTGAGCTCATGGGATTGCTAAGCAACCGAGCCCAGAGGCAGCTGGGTTCCTGATGTCAGTGTAATAAACTTACTTCTTAATTGCCCATTGGGCTATTGCAAGTGATTCTTTTACCTCCATGGAAACAGATGACAATGGAGTTTGTTACAGACTAGTCCAGGACTAAACATTGTTATGACCCCACTTGGTTGTGGGCTACCATACCAAGGCCCTAATCCCGCAAGCAGCTCCACATAGGCATGCAAACACTTCCGTGGGATTTTTGCATAGGAGCAGGGGACTATCCATGACAATCACCTTGCAGCATGGGGGAGCCTAGACATCAAGGGCCAGATTCTAATCTCAGTCACACTGGGGGAAATCTAGAACCCTCTGACTGCAGTGTGGTTATTCTGGATTCCCATTGGTGTGACTGAGGTCAGAATCTGGCCCGATAATTCTCAGCACCCTTCATTGCCTTGCTTTCTAACTGTCATCAGGGGAAAGCAGGCTGCAATCCACAATTTGCCAGAAGGTTCTGGAAAACAAAGTGTGGTTTTTGGTAGAGGAATAAAATCTAGTTTTGTCTACAGCTTGTCGCCCTCGGGGGGAGGGACTGACTGATCACAGAGGGGAATGCTGGTCCTCTTGCTAAGGCACCAGAGAGTAACTCAGGAGGTCTAGGTTCAATTCCTGGCTCTGCTACAAACTTCCTGTGTGACTTTGAGCAAATCATGTAGTCTCTCTGTGCTTCAGACCCCCATCTCTAAAATGGGATTATACTTCCTTTCTCCCACACTTAGTATGTCTTCCATATTTAGGGTGTGAGCTCTTCAGGATGGGGATTATATCTTATTATGTGTACATACAGCACCTGGCATAATAAAGCTCTGATCTCTAGGTGCTACTGTAATACAAATAGTAAGCTGCTAATCAAACGTTTATTACCATGTCACATGGCTTTGTTAATCAAAGGCAGCCTGAATGGATGAATGGCTGCTGAATCCATGTACAATCTCTTCGTACAGTCAACTAGTTATGCCCCATCTCATTTAGCTACCTGGACACTGAAGCAACCATTGTTTGACCATTACCTCTCCCCACCCTGCCTTTTTTTGGTGAGTTTGAACACATTAGACAAGTCTCTGATTGGTTCATTATTTTGAATTATTCCGCACGTCTTCAACAAATAATTCTTCACTAACAATTCAGTGTGAACACCCATAAATTGTGCTGTGTTACATCAGCCACATGGTCTGGTTTCTTTTCCCGGATTGGATGACTAATGTAACCAATCCATTGCATTACAATCACCCCCCTTCAGAGAAAAAAGAAAAGGAGTACTTGTGGCATCTTAGAGACTAACAAATTTATTTGAGCATAAGCTTTTGTGAGCTACAGCTCACTTCATCGGATGCATTCAGTGGAAAATACGGGCCAGCTCAAAGTCCTACACCTCACCAATGCCTGTTATCTCAGTGGGACCTGAGTGGTATATAGGCTTGGTGCTGGCCTTTGCTGATTTGGAATGTGAGCTTTTTCTCTTCACCTTCAACATGAATGGGAGTTATGTGCTGGACAGGAGGATAGAGCCTCAGGGACTGAAAGTGTGAGGGATGTTTCTGATCTGAATAGGAGGAGGCATTATATTTTGGAGGGGAAGCGCGGGAGGGGATGAATCACTGTACAAGAGAATAATCATGCCTATTTGTTCACAAGAATCTGACCTTTACAATGTAGAAGAAATGGTCACATTTTGAACCACAGCAAACGTTAGCAAAGCAGGAAACTCCAGATCGTATAGAAACAATTTTTTGAATGTCAGTCGAGTTCCTTTGGTTTGGGTTTTCGTACTTCTGGGGTTACCGAATTACAGAAAGCAAAAGTAGGGCAAAGCCAGTTCTGGATAATTTGGATCAAAATGTTGCTCCAAAGAATACCGTCTCCCACAGCCTGAACAAGAGCTGATATTCCAATTGAATTTACCCACTAGATGACATCATGGTAAAATCCATACATAGCTGTCTGTGTATTTATATTGTCCTCCTCATGATTATTACAATTGCCATCAACCATAGTATCTCAGTCTCTGTAGGCTCTTTTCATCTTAAATCAATTGTTTTCACTGTGTCTGTTTGCACAGTCCAGGCAGTTCTTTGGACAACACTTGTTTCTCTGTTTAGTTATGTGCTTCAAAGCAGTTTAAAAAAATAGCAGCAGGCAGGCTACTCTGTGATGAGCAACCCTACAAAAACCAATCAGTGTGTGTGAGGTGAAGGCAAGAATGACTGGATCACGAAAGAGATTTCTGTCTCAAATTTCTCACTGGTTAGTACACTGAGTCAAATGTATTATAACATTGACGGGGGTGGGGGGAAGCAAAACACATAAGCCCAGATGGTGTCTTTTAAATTCCCCTGTCCTCTCTGCATATTTCCCTTGCCTGTCCTTGCTGATGGGGAAGGTATTTGTAAATTTCAGCTTTCTGCTCAATGGCTTCACCATTCCTGAGACGTGATTTCGTGATAGGGAACTATAATATCACAAATTGGATTGTGACATCCCTGAAAGTATTGGGCCTGGAAGCAGGCAGATTTGACACTTGTATTAATAACAGCAAGCAGGTACCTGGCTATTTTCAGAAACACAAAGGCCCAGATCCTCAAAGGCATTTACGTGCTCAACAACCATTGAACTCAATGGCACTCAGGCACCTAAGAACCTTTCAGAATCTGGGCCAAAGTTCTTGGCAAAATCAGCCAGGGGGAGGATGGAAATTCAGGGAAAGGAATTTTGTAGGTAAACAGCAATTTATTAAAATGTTAGTGTTTTAAATGTCAACTCCAGCTAGAGTTACCTGTTAGACTAATGGTGTATTTGACATTCAGTTTCTCCTTATACTTAACTTTCCTATGTTAGCGCCACAGGTGTGCTTGATGCTCCGCAGAGAAGCTGGGAGGAATGGTCCCTGCCTTCACAAATTTATGGCTCCAATCCTGCAATGAGAATCTCTTGGGCAGTCCCCTGCTTCTGAATGGAGCATCATTAACTTCAGTGGGCCTGCATACACATCCAGGGGTCTGCCCTTGCAGAGTAGCTGGCAGGCTCAGAGCCCATGTTTTGCTGCCACTGAAGTCAGTAGGACTCCCACTGGTACTGGATCAGACTGTAAGGCCCACACACTTACTACCAAGTGTAGTGCTTACTACTGTGACTGATTTAATTGCTTACAGCAGTAACACAGACTCTGGGTCAGATTCTCAGCAGATGTAATTGATTTACACCAATTTATACCACCTGAAAAGCTGGACCAGCATCTGCAAAGTTAGGCTTTAAGATCAAATGACAAACCCGGGACCCTTGAATGGGGAAGGGTGAGAGTACATAAAATAAGATTAGGTGGGTGCTAAGGTGGGACATGGTGCATTGTGGTGGTTACATTTTTTAGCTGTTCCCTCTAGGGGGTGTGTGTTTGAAGGAATGTAATAAAAGGTGGGGTTAAAGGCAGGACCTGAAGGGGAGGACAATAATATGGCAGGGAGGATGTCGCCAGTGTAGAGTGAAAGTACGGAAGTGCTTGCCTGAAAGGAAACAGAGGGGCTCTTGAGGAAAATAGAATTGGTGGAGTGCAGGGGCCTAAAAGTATGAGAAGAGGGAAGCTGGTGATGTGTCTGTTTCTTCTTCAAAAGTCGATCACCTCACTAACACCTAATGCTGCATAGGAGGAAGCAAAGCCTATCACAGAATCTGGGTAATTGGGCTACATGCTGGGGATTTCTGCTGGAGTAGGAGGAATTCTCACCCCTGGGTCCATGGAGCTGGCCACAGATTCAGTTGCCAATATGGGAAGCATGATGGAGCTGCACAGTCATGGAACTACTAGCTCTGCCCTGAGACCTCCCTTGTCTTACCCTTTCCCCAAATCCCACCTTTCAGGTGGTGCACAATGAGCCACACATGCTCCTAGCAACCTGGATCCCACTCCTGCCCCAGCAGAAATGCCGGGATGGATCCACTCCTGCAGGATGCTCTATGCAGCTGGAAGCAGTGTTTGCCCCTGTGAGCAGCTCTCATACACTGTTTAAAGTGCCTGACACTGTCTGCTCTTGGAAAAACACCAATTAGAGCTCTAAATTCAGATCTTGGCAAGTACAAAGCCTCTGCAGGTCACCTTCACCTGACTGTGGCAAGCAGGACCAACCCTAGGCATTCTGCTACCCAGGGCAGAAAATGTTTCTGTCGCTTCCTGAGCAGCTGAGCAAAAAAAAAAAAGTGTGTGTGAGCAGAACACCCGAGTGCACCCTCAGGTGTTGCTGTGCAGGGTGATTACCCTGATCGCTTGCCCCTAAGGATGGTCCCGCTGGGAAACTCATTCAGGAAAAATGAATGGCTCCTCACACAAATTCAGCAAGAGAGCCAGTAGAGGCTAGTGGACTGAGCAAGGGGCTGGAAGTCAGGAATTCCTAAGCCCTAATATTAGCGCTCCAAATACATTGTGTGTGATCTCACATTACTTGACCTCTCTCTACCTCAGTTCCACATCTGTAAAACAAGAATGACACTTGCCTGTCCCACGTGGACTGTGTGCATCTTCATTCATTTATGCCTCATTAAGACCCTCTGTCAGAATTTGGTTTGTCATCACTTCTGTAAAAGCGGCAAAGAGTCCGGTGGCACCTTATAGACTAACAGACATTTCTATGGCACTCAACAGTTTATTGTCTGTGTGCTTCAAAAACTTGAAGTCTGTGAGAAACTATGATTAAAGGCATTTTGCAGATAGGTAAACTGAGGCACAGAGCAGCAATGTCACTTGCTCAAGGTCACACCGTGAGCCTGTAGCAGAGCCAGGAACACAGCCCAGCTTTGACGCCATAGAGACCTGGGGCCTGATTGTCTCGGCAGTTATAGGCAGAAGCCGGTGGGAATTCCACATATGCAACTGGTGGGATAACAGGGCCCTGCAGAATTAACGTTTCACTGGAAGTGGGATTCTCACACACATCCATCCAAGGGACTGATTCTGAATCCTTCCCATGCCCTCACAGGGCACGAAGGTTTGAGGTGTTACAGAAATGCAGAGTTGTGACATTGCAGCTTTTTACCAGGGCGGAAATTGGCTGCCGTTGTTTGGCCATGTCTCAAAACTAATCAAAAATAAACAAATAACAAGAAATAACAACCCTCAACCCCCAGGATTAAATAAACTGCAAGAATCGGAAGTTGCAAATGTGCTTTCTATTGTGATAAATTTGGTTCTCAGGATCACTCGTTCTTTCAAAGGAAATGAGTCAGAGCTGTTTCTGCTCTTGCTCAGTCGAGTCCTGCTTTTCCAGCTGAGCATGTTGGTTTCAATGAAGCTCCTGAATGAACTTGGCTTTACAAACATTTTTTTTTTTCAACCAGAGAAAAACAGAAAGGAGTGACAGCCAATCAACAAGCCGGCCGTGCTTTCCAGCTCAGTTCGCACAAGAGCACAGCCTCACCCCGCCCCTGGAAAGACAGAGGCCAATGATGGACCTCTCCCGATCCAAAACACAGCAGCCATCCAATGGGGAAAGAGCCCGATGGCTCATTCTCCCCCAATGAAGCATGAGCTGGGGGGGAAGGGAGCGAGAGAAACAGCCACAGCCTGGGGAGCTGGAAGATTCGAATCGAACGTTCATACATGTGAAGAACACGGCGGTGGCCAATCAGCGGGCTCGGAACGCCGGGAACGGAACGTTGAGACACCTCCGGTCTCCCCCCCCCCATCTTTCCCCACATGCTCCTCCCCTGCTGCTGTTGTTTGTGGTGCTCAAGCAGCCGAGGAGCTGAGGAACTGGGGCAGGGGGGGAGCATAACACAACCGGCTCGGTGCCGACTGAAGCAGGCGGGGGGAAGCAGGGGTGGCTTGGCCGATCCGAGGGGCCAGGGGGAGCCGAGTGTGGGGTGGAGGAGGAGAAGGAGGGAAGGGCCTTTGTGGATTTCTCCTCCCCACGCACGCCGCAGCGGCACCGTGTGTGTGTTCTGCCCCGCTTCCCCCGTTGTTGTGGTTTCGTTTCTCTCGCCATGTCGGTGAATATGGAGGAGCTGAGGCACCAGGTCATGATCAACCAGTTCGTGCTGGCCGCGGGCTGCGCGGCCGACCAGGCGAAGCAATTGCTGCAGGCGGCTCACTGGCAGTTCGAGGTGCGTGGCGTGGCTTGACCTGGCGGGGGGGGGGGGGGGAACGACACCCCACGGGGGCGCAGGGTCCGTGGGAGCCTCGCGTGCTGCTCCTCCTGCCTTTCCTTCCACCCTCGGATTCACCCCTTTCCTCCGCCTCATCGCTTCTCCTTTCTCGCTAAAACAGTTGGCCTTGGAAACAGTTGTGGGGGTGGAATGTGTGTGTGTGTGTGTGTGTACGCGGCTTTAAATAACAACAGAGCTGGGACACACGGCCGGCCGTGCCACACGGGGCCCTGGCGCCGCCGCTGAATGGCAAGCTGCACATAAACAATCCTTTTACTAGGACTTCATTACGATTACCTATTGCAGCAAGTGCCTTCAGGGGCCAGCAACTCACGAGGCCTCGCACGTAATGTCTGTTGCTGCTGTTGTGGGAAGAGGGGAGAGTACATTTTATTCATGTAATTTCCTGGCGGGGGGAAACCGGCTTGCCGATCTCCTGGTACCAATTTATGTATTGTGCTGTAACTAAATCTATGGCTCTCCTGGGCCGTGGAATGAAGCATAGAAACGTGGTCTGGTCTCTCTTCGCCCCGATTTCTGTGGTGGGGGAGAGAATTCATAGGGGGAGCTTGCTCCAGAGCTGGGGAGAGGATTCACTACGGAGTGAACCCCTTCCCAGCCCCACACGGAGCTGAGGAATACGGAGAAAGCCTGTGTAGTAAAATGCGGTGTACCCATTTTTCGGTTGTGTTTTTTTTTAAACGGGGGGATGTTATGTAAGGTGAGAACGGCTTTAACTCCCTACACGTGGATAAAGACGGGGGGAGGAAGCGGATGACAAGTGTAGTTTAAAAAAAACAAAACTGTTCACATCAAAGGAAATAATTACACGTGGGGCTTTGTCAATTTCTTGCTGGCCTGTGGGCGAAGGCTTACATTCCTGGGGAGACTTCATTACCCTGCCCCTTTTCCTTCCCTGATTTAATGTCACTCGTGTTAACGAAACCGACATGGGGTCTCTTGGCCAGATTTTACTGAAGCGCTTTGCTGGTACTTCGGCCGGATTCTTCCTTGCCTGGCAGTGTTTTGTGTTTCTGGGTTAGGGAGGCATGGGATCAATCCAGTTGGGGAAGGGCTCGGGGCTGTGTTCTTGTTTTGGATTCCTTTGTAGCTTCATTCCTCCTTTTGCGAGGGAGAAAATTAGCATTTCAAAGCCAGTCCAGGCCTGTGTTGTGAAATGCAAACAGCTAGATCAGTCGTGTTTGTTTGTTGTCTCAAATGATTTGTTTACAGTTGAAACATACTTTAAGGGAGGAAAAACAAGATCCAATCACTTTTTTATAAAACAAAACATTTCCAGGGTCTTTACTAACACTAGCCCCTATCCTGTATGTTTGCATTTCCCCCTTCCTCTGTCTGGCTGCTGGAATTAACTAATTGTTGTTGTTTTTTGCAGACTGCTTTGAGTGCATTTTTTCAAGAAACTAACATTCCCAACAATCATCACCACCATCAAATGGTAAGTGACCCAAACTTCACAGACACGTGCTGTTCCCTATGGTATCTTCACTTCCTGTGGGCTAGAATGAAATTTACAGTGGTGTCTTTACTCCCCCACCCCACCCCCCATTCCTTAATCTCATGAATAAATGAAATCTGAAGAGGTTATTTCTTATGTCTGACAGCCTCATAAAAGCAGCTATAAATGCTTCATCAGATGCCACTCTTACCCATCCCCTTACCTGTTAAAGTTTTCTTGTGAAAAGCCATATAAAAATATGGAACCAAGGGGAGGGATTCCCTCCTTTTGCACAGGCAGGGTCTGCATTTTTAGAGGCCACCTTTGATACTGGGGAGGGGAACATGAGGCTGCAAGCAGAAGTGGTTGTGCATTCAAAACTGTCAGTCCTCGTGACAGCCATATTGGTCTGCAACAAGAGAAATACACAGGCTGCAAATGTAAACAGGAGCCAAAATGTCTGCCAGGAAATAGTTTGTCTTCACATAGATCTAGATAGTTATAACAAGTAAAAGATCTAAGTGAATTGGGATGGGAAAGGGGGGCAGGCCCTTTCCCTTGAATGTTTCCTTAGAACTTTCAGCAAAACTTTACTTGACCTTGGCTGAGGGCAAGTCTCTTTAGCGAAACAGAGGAAGTTTTTTTAGGAAACTAAACCAGTGCTGTGTGTGAGGATAATAGTAGATGGAGGCTAAGTCATAGATTTTTCTTTTCCTGTACTTGCCATTGTTAAAACCTGCGGCCAGTTCTAAAAGATTTGGAATAAAACAGAAAAATGGCTCTTGGGAACTTTGTATTAATCTCTTATTTCCTCACTTATTTTTTCCCTTCCTGGCACAAAATTTCTCCCCAGCATTAGAGTATTATGGTAGCACCTAGAAGCCTCAGCAGAAACAGTTCCCTATTGTGCTAGGTGCTGTGCAAACAGCCCTACCCTGAAGAGCTTGCAGTCTAAATAGACAAGACTGATTGTGGGAGGGGAAACTGAGGCACAGATTAAATTACTTGCCCAAGGTCATGCACCAAGCTAGTGGCTGAGCTGGACATAGAAGTCAGATAGGCACTGGACTGAGTCTCAGGATTTCTTGCTAGCACACTAGGAAAGCCTCCAGGAAAGGAACTAGATTTATCTTGTTCCTTTACTCCCAGGCCTAACACTAGATTTATCCTATCTTGTATTTGTAAATTAACTTGGAAATTCATAGGCACCGTCCTTGGGTGGCTTGATTGAGGGCAAGCTTTCACTAAAGCTAGAGGTTGCAGTTACTAGTTTACAAACCCAGATCAAACTCTGAAGATGCAGAGGTGATTCAAGCTGTTTGAAATGCTTAACTCACAGCAGGAGTGATTCCTTACCAATCTGAATCATTTACTACCTGGTTGCTACAGGAAGCTTAACGAGTTTTAATCAGGCTGGTTTACACGAGAGTATTAGAAACCCAAAACTGGAATATGAACAGAAGTGAAATCTTCCTCCAAGCTCTCTTTTTTTTTTTTTTTTTTTTTAAATAAGGGAGGCCAACATTTTAGCCAATAGCTTAAAAAAATCACTGACATTCAACGCTGAACACTCATTTCTGGCGTTCTAAAAATCTTTGAACCCTGATACTTAGTCAGATGCAGGAGCAGTGACACTGGCATGCTTGTCCCATTACTCATAAAATGATTCGACTCTCAGATCTAAGCAGATCTTCAGTTATGACGTTGTCTCATCAAAATAAAAAGGCAGAGGAGCCTATCCCTGAATGCTTTAGAACCTCTCAGTGCTGTCCAGCTTTCACCCTCTTCATTATAAGCTTACAAATGCTGGATTCCCTAAAAGCGGCTTAATAGTATTTCCAAGCAAAGGAAATCTTGGCTGCTTGGTAGGCTAGCTTCACCCCTCCCTCTTTTTATAACCAGTTACACATTAATCAGGAAACTGGTATACATGTCATGATCTGCAATGTGACCCTTCTGTTTGCCAAATGTTATTCATCTCTTGTTCCCAGATACTAGTCTGACTTTTGTGCCACATTTTTGTTGTTGGGTGGTGTTCCCTGCCCTAACGTCTTGAGATTTCTGCTCAAACTTAAATGCCATGAACAATTCTGATCACTGAGAGAATGGAAAGTAAGAGGAGAGCTTTTACGGTATCTTGATTTGTTCTGAAACACAATTGTACAAGTAAAGCTATGAGCAAACCCCAACAAAATCACACAAAGTGAGCAGCTATGCACCATCTCACAGATATACCTGTTTCTCTTTAGATAAGGGATACTCCCCAGATCACAAATTCTTACATGCCATTAACCTTATAAATAAGTCGCTCATATTATCCTATTTCCAGCCTGTCGATACACCCATCTGAAATGCGATGTGAACCTTCTAAGTGAAGAATTTCTTGGGACACCCAAGGGTAACTTCATCAGTTTAAAAAAAAAAAAAGTATTCTTTGTGGACAGGAGAAAAATCATGTAGCAAATGGGGTGCTTTTTAGTCCCCAGTCCTGCAGACTGCTCAGCCTGGCAACACCCCCAGGGAGCTCAACTGGAGTCTGGCTGCCTGAAATTCATTGCCAGATTGGGGCCTTTTACCTGGTAACTGAAAGTTCCATATAATTTCCAGAACAGAAATCTCTAATAGCCAGATTTCACTTGTTGAAGGATAGACTCAAACTGTGAGTGTCCAGATTCTAAAGCGGCTCTAAGGTGTTGAATTGTTTGGTTTTGGGGTGGTTTTTGTTTTTAATTGGATGGATAAACTGACAGTGGAACCTGCTCTAGCTTTTTACTGGATCTGATTAGTTGCAGTAAAATGTAGGGGATGTTGATATTGACATAGCTGGGTGGGAAGTTAATCAGCCCTCCTGATAAAACTGCAGGTCCTTGCCTGCAACAAGGAGGATCTCCGTCCCTCCATACAGACGTCCCGATCACCCCCCTTTGGCCCCTGTCTTTTGCTGCTGTCTGTTTTCTGTTCCTCTCCCCACGCCATGGTGCGTTGGGAAAAATCACAGGAACAAAAAGGTGCCTGCAGAATGCAAGCAAAATATCCCCCCTTGTGTTCCGGTGTTCCAGCTGTTTTCTCAAGCACGGGCTGGTGTAGTAAGGATCCAAATAAGGCAGGTTTGAGACCCATCTTTCCCTGCCCTTGGATGTACAGAAGTCAGTCCTTAAAGCAGCAAATGCCCCTGTGGCAAGGAGCTGATATCCTGAAAGGTTTGGGTCCCGTAAAGCAAACCAGCCAGAAAAGAGGAGCCCATTTGTCCTTGTTGCTTTTTGTTTGTTCTAATCACTTTGTTTAAAAAAAAAAAAAATTATAATTCTCCTCCTGCCCCTGGGGTGAAGGTTCAGCTCCCGACGGAGTGCGTTTCTCTGGCCAGTGTTCTCGTTAAACCTGCAATATCTAGCCAATGCACAAAAGTCCAGCAGCTCAGAAGCCCCATCCCTCCAGTTTTTTCATGCTGTCACGTGGGGTCGTGTCTTCTGAGCACAAACGAGATTAACTTATTTATTCAACTTGTCAAATGGGCTTGTCCTGAAGGCAGCTGAGCGCCAAAGAATAAAAAGCAATTCAAGTTATTGATGGTGTCTGAATGAAAAGGACCCAGGGGAATTTGGGGTTCAAACCCACCTCTTTTCCTCCATTTTTCAGGCAGAAGTCTGAGGGGCAGCATCCTGTTACTCTGGGGTACACCTGGAGTAACTCCACTGAAATCAGCTGGGACTGATCCTGCTACCCCAAGTGTAGCTGAGATCAGAATCTAGCCCCTTAGGGAATAAATGGCCCTTACACCATCTCTTGAAAAGAAAAGGAGTACTTGTGGCACCTTAGAGACTAACCAATTTATTTGAGCATAAGCTTTCGTGAGCTACAGCTCACTTCATCGGATGCATACTGTGGAAAGTGTAGAAGATCTTTTATACACACAAAGCATGAAAAAATACCTCCCCCCACCTCACTCTCCTGCTGGCAATAGCTTATCTAAAGTGATCACTCTCCTTACAATGTGTATGATAATCAAGGTGGGCCATTTCCAGCACAAATCCAGGTTTTCTCACCCCACCCCCACCCCCCCCACAAACCCACTCTCCTGCTGGTAATAGAGACTGGGAGTGGCTAAGTCATTATGCAAGGTAACCTATTTCCCCTTGTTTTTTCATAACCTCCCCCTCCCCCCACGTTCTTGTTAAACCCTGGATTTGTGCTGAAAATGGCCCACCTTGATTATCATACACATTGTAAGGAGAGTGATCACTTTAGATAAGCTATTGCCAGCAGGAGAGTGGGGTGGGGGGAGGTACATTTTTTCATGCTTTGTGTGTATAAAAGATCTTCTACGCTTTTCACAGTATGCATCCGATGAAGTGAGCTGTAGCTCACGAAAGCTTATGCTCAAATAAATTTGTTAGTCTCTAAGGTGCCACAAGTACTCCTTTTCTTTTTGCGGATACAGACTGACACGGCTGTTACTCTGAAACCATCTCTTGAAGTTCACAAACAAACTCAGGCTCTGCAGGTCCAACAGAGGAAGCGGAATAGGACTTGCGTAGCCAGAGTCTGCAAGTTGTGATATTTCTCTCCTATTGCTCCCCGCAACCAACAGAGCATCTGGGGACCTGTAGCTGTGTATTGCAAATCACTTTCTGCTGGCTGTCACTTCTCCCGAAACTATGATCATTTCTTCTGCCTTGCTCTTTGACGGAAGATTTAGGCACTCAGGCCACTTTGCACATGACCTGGTTTGCGTTCAGTAATTTGTACCGCCCTAACCCTGGGTCTCATTCTGCTACCTTGTATTGAATAGTGCCTTTCTCCACAAATAGCCCCATTCATTTCATGAGAACTACTCTGTGTGGGTAACATGGCAGAATTGGGCCTGCTGTCTTTAAACTAAGGTGAGATGAGAACAACCCACCTGGATTCCTTTTGGCTGCAACATTTAGGGGTGCTTTCAAACTACATTATTGGAGCGCTTTGCATAATCCCAGCTGTCACCAAGAATTACCAAGAGAAGATACAAAAGTTATGTGGGAAGAAGAAGGTAAATCCTGAAACTCTCTGTTAGTGTATTCACTACATAGGAATAGCCAGACTGGATCAGACCCAAGATCCATCTAGTTCAGTGTTCCAGCTGTGACAGAGGCCAGTGTAAGAATC
Organism: Chelonia mydas; assembly: GCF_015237465.2. Lineage (NCBI taxonomy): Eukaryota > Metazoa > Chordata > Testudines > Cheloniidae > Chelonia > Chelonia mydas. Next base: position 16,118,868 of record NC_051254.2, read on the forward strand.
CCACAGGAGACAGATGCTCCCTAATCCTTCCGCCAAAGATTTCTGTCTAGTACTTAATAATGAGAGTGTCTTAAACCTTGAAGCATGAGGTTTTGTCTCGTCCAAAATTAATTAGTGCTACCTATAACAACTCTGGATATTATTATCAAGAGTAAAAGATTGGGCACTTATATGAATATGTTTTTAGCACTATTGACCTCCTGTGGCAATGAATTCCACAGTCTAATTAGATAAGAAATCACTAGGCTGGGAAAATCAGTTAGATTGCCTGTTAGGTTGTGTGGCAAACACTTAAAAAAACAAAACAAAACACCTTAGACATGAGTCTTAAGATCTTGAACGCACTCACCCTTCTCCTCCCCAAACCGATATGGGCAACTGTGTATGGTGGGGGAGTGAATCAGGTTTAATGCAACTTCACTCCCATAGAATTGGCACCAGTTACAAAATTCTGCCTCTTCACTCCCTCCCAGCACACAAGGCAGCTGTATGAAAGAGCCTGTTTGCAGGCCCAAATTTTGAAGGTACAAAGAAAGAGGCTTCTTAGAAACTTGACACACATTTCATATAAGAGGGGTTTAATTAGGATAGGTTTTTAAAGGACTTAACTATACCCAAGTCTCAATGACCTGCAGGAGGATTGTGGCAGCTCTGCCTTTCTGGATGAGTAGAACATACATGAAGAACAAGTACAATGTTTAGAAGTTAACTTTAGGCCTGGTTTCCTCACAAAATTGAACACAATAAGTGTTTGATCTGATTTCTTAAACCAATGTGGATCCCTTTGTGGACACTTAGTTCAATTTAAGCCTGACTTTTACAAGTGGAGCTTCAAGCTGCAATAAAACGAGTTCAGAGAGTCCACACACTCAGGTTTGCATTAGAGCAACTGAATCAGTTTTTAAACTGGTGCAACGTCTGTGTGTGGACAAGGTTTTGGTGCAGTGCTTCTCTTTAAGGGGAAGACACATACAGATCTTGTCCTTTGTAAAAACCCAACAAACCCCTTGTCCTTTTTAAAACATGCTTTCCAAACCGCTTGGAGGCAGACTCTGGGAAATATTCTTACAAGACTGTTTATAAAGAGGGAGTTTTCCGGAAGGTCGGTAATGGAGTCTCACGCCGGGTAGCGATTTTGGAGATTATGCCCAAGACTAAAACTAGCAACTCTGCTTCCGGTTGCTGAGCTACAGGATTCATTCTGCAGCTTTTGTTTGTTGTTGTTGAAGGGGGCGGTTAGGAAGGGTGAGTCACACTGTGTGTGTGTGTTGCAATCCCTTCCCTTCCCTCATGCCTGCACCCTCCCCCATTCATTATTTTGGCCAGTGTTGGTATTTCTTAAGTTCTGGGCTTGCCGTTCTGCCCTGGGCCGCTAGAGGGGAGCAGCTGGGACAATCTCCCTCTCTGGGTGTGTCCCTCTTGTAGCAGGAGGGACGGACTCCACTAGTGACTTCCTGAACCTTTCCTTTGAATCACAAGGGTGTGACCTTTGTGGGCTGTGTTCCTAACTCCTCTTTATCCAGGCGCAACCATGCGATTCTCTGTGAAGCATCCACCTTTTGTTACTGTGCTGATCGAGGCCCTGATTCAGCAAAGCACTCACCCATGTGCTTAAAGTTAAGCACGTGCCAAAGTCTTTGCTGAATCAGGGCCTAGTTACTCCCCAAACTGTCTCAAGCAGGGGACTGCATCTTATCAGCTTTTTTGCCTCCAGCCAAGTGCATCGAAGTTGATTGACTCCCACAGACGTCAGAGCCTGATGATGATACAGGCTGCTGCCTGCTCCCCGTACATCCCAGGCTATCCGGTTTTCTGCCTCTGCTAGTTATGCTTTTTTTCACGTCCATTCTGCTGCTCCGTAGACTGGGTGGCGTGCGCTCTCTGTGCACTAGCTTTAGCTAGCTTGCTCTGTCTCTCGTGGGCTGGTCTCGGAGTTGGAGTTTTCTCTCTCACCGCCGTTGCCCAGAGAGGGTGTGACACTGATTACAAAAATATAAAGACCTATCACAAGACTAAGCTGGAGCCCTGGGGACGGCCTAGAAAGGAGGGGGGGACGGCAGGAGGGGGAGGGCACTTGACACTAAAATTAGAATGAATGCACAGAACTATCCTAGTTTACCAGGAAATGGAAAAAAGCTGATAAGTTGCTTTTCACAGTGGCTGTTGTGTTTGTCCTCTCTGAAGTTTTTGGGGGCGTGTGTAAATCCACTTCTTTCTCACTCCCTTAGAGCTGGGTAAATTGTGACTGGGGGATAGTTAGAAGGTGAGATCCTCTAAATAGCCAAGAACAGTCTTGCAAAGGATCACTAGCCCCAGCACAAAATTTACTCATCCACCCTTCACCTGGATTATAATGGAGGGAAGTTTATTTGCATTACAGTAGCAGCTAGGGGCCTCAAGGGAAAACTTCCTCATCTGTCCAGCATTGCTTGCTGGGGGCTGGTAGAGTTCTGCAAGGGAGACCTGAAAGAAGTTAGATCGTGTAAAATCTTTGGTGCAAAGACCTCTCCTGTCTGTCTCTCTGGCACCACCCACACCAGTGGTCTGAGTGTACAAAGATTGCTTCACTTCTGCAAACGGTTGCATAGCCAGTCCCCCCCTCCCCCGAGGTTTTGTCCCCTGAGATGGCTGTAATGATCTGATGACTTCTCCTTCCTCTTCGCTTTATCTGAGTTGTGCACGGGGCCTGCCAGTCCTAGAGGGTGCTTCTGCGGCCTCTGGTGCACTTCCCTTCTCCCCAGCCAGGTTCCTCCCCTTCACTCTCCCAAACCTATGGCATATTCTGTCCTTCTGAACACATTGTTTCTCCCGGTCTATTTATAGTGGGTGGAAATGTCAGATAGGGGTTCGGGGGGCCTCTCTGATATTGCCTTTAAAAAATCCCAAACAAACCTCTCTGTTTCACCTCTTAAACGCGCCTTTGAAAGATTCACAGATTATGAAGGTGGGACAAGCTGAGCCAATCAGACTGTGCTGAGGGCATTTGCCATCCCCCAGTGTCCTCGGTGCTGGGGGGGAGGAGGGATAGAGCCTGGGGATTGAGGAGCAGAGTGGCAGTAACCCAATCAGAGCAAAGTCCTCAGTGAGACCGCAGAGGCAGCCGCTCATCCTGCAAGTTCTGTTTGTTGTGGTAACGCTCCTGTCTCGGTTGCTACCCTGGGTCGCTGGGATATTGTTAACATGAGGCCCTGGTGAGTCCAGAGAGGGGACCCACAATCTGGACACTTGTTCAGCAGCAGGATTAGCACTGCATGTACACTCGTCTTCCCCCCCACTCCCCCACGAGACCGCTGATCAGGCAGACACTCACTGCCATGTGTTCAGGGGCTGCTTTATAGCCTCTGAATCACTTTTTTTCCATTGGAACCTTTAACTCCTAGCGAATGGGAAAAACTGAACCCGAGTCCAGCCACGGGTTAGGCGGGAGATCAGATCTCTTGCACTAGATCCTTGGTTTTCATGGAAACTGTTTGGAGAGATGGTTGGGGAAGGCTGTGGTTTGCAAGACCCTTTACTCCTGTAAGAGCTGAAATTTCCTTTCACCCTCTTCATTCCCCTCCACTGGCTATAGGCAGACATGGCACCGCTCTGATATCTGCAACATACGCTCTTGGACTTAACCCAAAGGGAGCCTGTGATTTTTAGAGCAGAGGCTGGAAACTCAGGTAGATCCAGCTTCTCTCACACTAGTGATGCCTTGCAAAAAAGAAGTGGTAATAGATCAGAGGAAGAAATAATACAGGCCTGATTTGCCTTGGAAAGGCATGAGGAGGAACCATAGAGCTACTTTGGTTATGTTCACGTCCTAAATTATGCTGACTACAATGCTGGATTTGTTGTCAGACCCTGGATGTGGAGATCCATTCATGTGCTTTAGGAAATTGAGTTTCTAGATTTTTGTCATGTCAGTTATGACTTTTGAAAATACCTGCAACTTGCAGAACAGATCACAAGGGCAGAATAGGAGGCACCTTATCAGAATATTGGGACAGTCTTTCAGAGAGGTACCTGGAACTGGTTTGTCACCTTTTTCGCGACCTTCTGGTTGACTCTTTTTAGGGTTGTTTCTTGTAGTAAATTAAAGGGACTCTCCATTGATTTGACCCAAAAGTTAGGCTTTAAAAAAAAACAAAACAAAACCCTAGAAATGTTTCTGGGACCTTTAAAAACTCTGTTGCTTGGAGTTGGGCTTTTAAAGTAAAATTTCCCCTGCAGGGGGTTGCGATTAAAGCAGGGAGTGAAATGGCTAGTTTATTTTTACTATCACAACACGTTTGAAAGAATAAATGCCAACTAGACTTTCAAAATCTCTCAATTTCAAGTACCGTTAGTATTAGACTAATTGGACCCCAACCTCCAAGTCAGATTTGTCTGGGTTTTTTTTGTTTGTTTGTTTACACCTATTGTTACAGTAACTCCTAGGATACTGGAACTGAACAGTTATTTGAAACATTCCTTTTTTGGCTGGTTTGTTCATTTGGCAGCACTTTGCATATAGCCAGTTTCATCCTTTTCCCCTGTGAAATCAGTTAGTCAGTTTCCCCTCTTTGCCTGGGTGTCTCTGTCCTTCGCTGTTGTGTGAAAAGTTTTAAATAGGAAAATGTGACTCTGACTACAGAGATTGACTGGTGAGGGGGGCGGGAATTGTTCAGGGACAGCTGGAGCACACAAAACTACTCCTAACTCTGAGTACCAAGTGCAGCAGGCCCTGACCTTGGGGTTCCTAAGTACTACCATATTGCTACTAAATCTCCTTCATAACTGACTAGATCTCATTTCAGTTGCATCCCTTTAAAATAGCTTTACATATTTTAACCTGCTAGCGCCCCTTTAAGATCTTGATGCACAGCAGCAAGAGAATCCGGCAATGAAGTTCTGTGTACAGAGCCAGCACCAGCCTCAAAACAAAGCCAGGCAAAACACAAGAGAACAGGCTGAGCCCAGGGCAGAGCCTCGGTGAATTTCACCTGAAGGCCGGTGAAGGGGGAGAGCCTTGCACAGCCGCACCTTAAGCCCTGGAGCTTTTTAAAGCCAATGTTGGGAAGAGGCTGTGCCAGGAGGGGCTGCAGCTTGCTGAGAATCCTGGGTGCTGCAAAGGGAGGAGCTGACTGCAGAGATTCAGATCCCGGTGCCTTTGGGAGGTGGGTGGAGGAGGGGTAGATTGGTTTTGAGGCTGGATGGTGGGTAAATCCCAAGATCTTCCAATATGGTCCGCGACTTTGGGATGTCCAAACTGAGAGGCTTTACATTTCTGTGGCATGGACACGGGTCCCCCTCCCGCTGAGGGAGGCCGTGCAGTTGCAGAAAAGTTGGGCTTTACTGGTAGCATCCGTCAGAAGACGGCACCCTCCTTCTGAGGCAGAGCAGTGGGGACGTTCTGCTGTCTCATTGGCGTGCTTTGCAGAGCTTAGAAAGTGGTATGGTAGGGGGCCGGTGTCTGGCAGGCTAGCAAAGGCGTAGTGTCGGGGTCATCAGGTGCCCAAGGCCAGCAGGGGATGGGGACGAGCAGCAGGGCAAGACGTGGTAGAGGAATCTACGGGCGGGATTCCTTTGATACTGGAATAGGACAGAGACCACGATCCTGAATGGGCCCCAGTGGGATGGTCTGAACGCCATTACAGCAGTGGCTCTCCTCCATCTCTGATGTCAGTGGCTTTACATCCCCTCGGTAGAGGTGCAGAGAGGCTGAGTAACTTTTCCAAGGCCAAACCAAGTTGGTGTCACCAGTGGAATGAGAGCCCAGGATACCCTGGGCCCGAGGCTTACAATCGGAGCACTCCAGCCCAGTGGACAGGGAAATGGAGCGGGAGTCACGCTTGAGGCATTCGTTGTGACCTTGGGCAAGGAACCAGGCTCTGTTGCCCTGACTATACCGTCAGTTGCGAACATCAGTTCAGCTCCACCATCATTGGGAGCCCTAGTGTACACCAGCCACAGTGGCCACCGCATCAGAGACCTGCTCTGATCAGGGCTAGATGTTGCGGTGGCTGCAGCAGCGTCAGTTCTACAGTAGGGCTGCTCAGGTGGCCATCGCTGGTGGCCTTCCCAACGTCATGGCAGGAGAAAAGTCGCAGCGAGAGGGCTGGTGTCGTCCTTCCTTGAGACTGAAATGGCTTAATCCAGGTAGTTCCCAGCTGACAATGATGGGTTCTGCCTTTCTCGCATGGTGTTGTACAGTCTGTCTGATGCTCTCTCCTTTCTCTCCCTGCAGATGTGCACACCTAGCAATACTCCAGCCACTCCTCCCAACTTCCCGGACGCGCTCGCTATGTTTTCTAAGCTGCGGACCTCAGAGAACCTACAGAGCAGCAACAGCCCCATCACATCTATGGCCTGCTCTCCACCGGGTAACTTCAGTCCCTTTTGGGCCTCCTCACCTCCCAACCACCAACCCGCCTGGATGCCACCGTCCTCTCCAACCAGCCACAACCTCCACCATCATCTCCACCATCAGCAGCCCATGTGGCCACCCGTGTCTCAGCAAGGAGGCTCCCAGCAGAAAGCTATGGCTGCAATGGATGGGCAGAGATAAGACTGGTTAACATTGAAGTGGCGGGGGAGGGAGGCTGCGGGTGGACGGGGGGGAGAACAGAGAAGAGGTGCAGGAGATCAGGGCGGTAGGGGAGGGGGTTCCCGAAGATCGCACTGGAATATTTTATAATTCTTTTTGTAACTCTGCTGGGATGGTTGTCAGCCCGTGTGGTTTTTCCCTTCCGGAGAGTCAATAACTGGTCTTCTCTTTTTTAATATATAACTATATAATATATAAATATCTAATGTATATAAATCCAGAGAGAATGAGAGCAATGGAAAGAGACTGGCAGCCCGGTGGGCAATCGCAGGATGGTGACGACACCGCTTGGCTGAAGAGGACATTGCTGGACACTGAGCGCTTCCCTTGGGCAGAGGAGGGGGTGGCTCAGAAGCTGTTGTCATTGGCTTCGCTTCCCCCCTCCCCTGTTCTTTGGCGGCTGCTGCTGGGGTGCCCCTAGATGAGACGGGGTTGGCCGTCAGAAGGCTGTATGACTCGGACCTGTGGCTTGCCTGAAATCTGCTCTTACCAAGTGAGGGAGGAGGGGGAGATGCACCCACTGAAACGTGGCCACTGTTGGAAAGCGTCCCACGCAGGGATGTAACGTGCTCCTTGAACCCGGAGCTCCCATGCTGCAGGATCGTGATTGGGGAAGGAAATGTGTGGCTGCGCATTCAGCTTCCCTGCCGGAACAACTTGGGCCAGGAGGAGCATGGCACATTGCCAACACCTCTCCCCTCTCGGTAACACCTGGCTGTGTTTTGGCAGGCCCAGGGAACGGGCGTCAGAAGCTCCCAAAGGACAGTGTGACTCCAAGATACTAGGTAGACCAGTCCACTGTAGGTCAGCGAGAGGATGCGGGGGTGGAGCTGGGGGTCTGGATTTCCTGGACATCCTTGCTGGGCGTGGTAAAGCCCTCCTCCTTTGGCCTCTGTTGAAAATCATCCACGTCTGCGGCACATGCCCCCGAAAACAAGCGAGCCTGGGATTCATGCTAATTAAATCTCACTGTGCCCAGGCCCCGGGATGCACCCTTTTGCCCCCTTCGCCCTGGGGAACAGTTGGTCTCCTACACCAGACAATGCTCCACATGGGGAGGCCGAGCGGGAAGGGCAGTTGTGCAAACTGTAAAGGACCATCCTCCCCCACCCAGCTCAGCGGCAGGGGCCAGGGGCTCCGTCCAGCCAGGGCAACAGGGAGGGGCTGCAGCTTTTTGGGCTTTAGTTTCCAAATCAGAATCTTGCTTAAACAGGTTGAAGGTTTTTTATTAATTTAAAAATTAAAAAAAAAAAAATCACTTTTTTAACCTAACGGCTCCCTGCCTTTTCTCTGCGCTGCTGCTGGGTAGCTTAAAAACAAGCCAGTGCCCTGATAATGGTGAGCGCCACACCAGGGCCAGTGAGGGAGGCCAAGGGGCACGTCCCCCCACAGCCCCCCCCCCCCCCCCCCCCTTCCTGTGCACTCTGGTCTGGATTCTCACTCACACCAGTCTGGCAGGGTAAAGGGGCCTTGGGGTGGCTGAAAGTGTACGAATGCCTCTTTGTACTGCATTCCTCTGGCCAAGGGGTGTTAGGGTGGGTCTAGGCTCAGAATTTTGTACTGACTTAACTGTCTGATTTAAGAACATAGGACAGCCGTACTGGATCAGACCAGTGGTGTATCTAGCCCACTATCCTGTCTTCCGACAGTGGCCAACACCAGGTGCTTCAGAGGGAATGGGCAGAACCGGCAATCAACGAGTGATTCGTCCCCTGTCGCCCATTCCCAGCTTCTGGCAAACAGAGGCTAGGGACAATTCAGAGTATGGTTTTGCATTTTCTACTAAATTGGTGCAACGCCTAATGTGGACACAGTTATAAAGGTGCCTAACACCGTTCTCCTAATCTACTGGCATACCAGCATCACGGTGCCTCATGCCAGAATATCAGCATTGTGCTGCTTTCACGAGACTGGTCTCAAACACGTGGCTAAAATGCTGCATCAACAGGGCGCAGACGAGTCCTTTGCCTGGCTGAGAATTCTGCCCCTCCCCCGCTTGGTCCTCTTGCTCTCACTTGAACTCCCAAGCCGCTATTCTGCCAGGGGTGACTAAGGATTTTCCTGAGCCTCTTCAAGGCAGGGCTTGAAAAGTTTGCCAGCTGCCTGCTAGCCAGAGGCAGGTATGAAAGGGAACGCCCTGGTGAAACAGACTGCTGGGAAAAGGGATGGGGCTGGGCTTCTTGCCAGGGGCCCATCTCAACCCTACAGAGAATCCCTCTTTTGTGTTCATCTCTGGCAAGTGGGAGTATGGAGACAGGTTAAGTCTACACCTCTTGGACTGATAGAAGTGGAAAAGCAACTCTTTCCCAGCCCTCTTCTCCCTTTGCCCTCAAAGCCTGGCTGCTGGGAAGGGGAGGGCTCCTCTTCCACTCCACTGCTCCCTCAGTGTCCCCCTGCACTGACCTCCCCTGCCGTGGTGCTCAGCTTTCCCCAGCTCCAGTTCAGATTCTTCTCCCTTTGCTTGCCATAGCATCAGTGAAGCTTAGCCCCTCTAGCTAGAACAGCAGCACCCAAGCTGCCTGCAGCCTCAGGAAGCCAGCACCATGTGCATTTTACTGAGGGAAGGTTCTTAGCAAACAGGAAGCTTAAATTCTGCAGAAGTGCTAGTTCAAGTGCTCACAGCCTACCCTGGAGCTTAACTGAGGAGTTTCCTCGAGGCCTGTGGTGAAGGGGGAGATGGGGGCTGGTCACTTGAGCAAAGTGCTACTCCAGGTATGGCTCAGAGGTGCTCCGTGACAGTGAGGAGCAGCTTGTGCTCAGTGTCTCTAGGAATGAGTCTTAACAGAGTCAACAAGTTAGAACTGGGCATCACTGGCTCCTATGCAGTGGGGCTCCAGCATCCCGACCTGAACCCTACGGCAGGTCAGTCTGTAAGATGGGCCTCAGGGCCCAGTCTGTTTCGATGAGACACTACACAGGTGGTGCGTGCTGATGAGGAGGATGATGAAGGTTGATAATATGGAAGCCTTCTTGGTTTTTCCTGGGAAGGAGTCACCTGAGTTGGAGGGGCCAGTTTGGGGCCCTCAGTCAGCTCCCTGGAAAGGGTGGGTAATCTGGGCCACCAAGATCCTGAGCCAAGGACAGAGGTTTTTCCACACAGCTGCTTCACCTTATGCCCTTCAGTAGAGGGGGGATATGGGCAGGGGGTGAAGTATGGCTAGTGCTGCCCCACTTCCTCCCCTCCCCCAAGGAATCCTTCCCCTCCATGGTCTACCCCCAACCCCTGAGCAGGTCCATCACCCTGGTCAGCAGGCCACTGAGCTGAATTGTGAGAAAGCGCTGAGTGCAGACAGCTAGCTGCGCAACTGCGGGAAACATCCTACAACGTGTGTTTCCTGAAAGCTGCCAGGAGCGACTCGGGAACTGCTGGGAAATAACTCCATGGGAGGGTCAAGCCAGCTATTGTTTTCCGGGTGCTTGGCTTCTGAATTCCTACTCTTGCTCTTTAATTGGGCAAAATCTTGAAACTGAAAAGCTTTTCACCGGGGGCTTTAAAAACCAACAATCTGGGGGTAGGAAAGTTCCACTAAAATCCATAAGGGTGTAAATGGGATGCAAGCTCAAATTACAGTCAGACTTCTGCTTCTTTGGCCCTGGCTCTAAGTAAGTTCCTTGTTTCCTCCAGAGGCAGGATCTGAATTCAGAGATTTGTGCATTCCCTGCAATTAAGCCCCTTGCACCAGGCAACGGACCAGCCGAGCATGAAAAGTGTGCTAACATAATTCATCACTATGGCTGAAGTTCACCTCTTTGGAGAGGGCCAGCCCAAGGCCTATGGCCTGCCCAAATCAAACTTATTTGTCTTTCAGTAGCACCCAGAGGGCCCACCCCAGACTGGTGCCCAGCACAGTGGGGTCCGGTACACGTGTGTAGCGAGAGCGCATCCTGCCTCCTAGAATTTACTACAATCCATGCAAAAGGTCAAAGTAAATTACCAGCACGTTGCAAAATTCTGTTCCTTTTTCCAAGGAGCCACTCCCTCTTTCCCATACCAGTAACACACGCTAAGACGTCACTCACTACAAGAAGCCCCATGTTCATTGCCGCACCGTCTAGCTGAAAATCTAGATGCACAAACTCTACATCCATTCTGCAGCACCTGCCAGCTCAGTCATGATCCTGTGCAAGTTCTTGCACCAATGCACTAGTTGGCATCCGAATACATTCACTGCCCTCTATGCCACTGGTGCCCTTCTGCATGCATGTCCTCAGGACTCTGTCCCCACTGAATTCCCAGAGCAAACTGGGGCAACCACGACTCCCTTGGGGCACGTTTGCATTGGGATAAAAAGCCATGGGTGTTGTCACCAATTCAGCTGGCCCATGACCACGTGGGGCTAGAAACAGGGTTGGACTTGCAGTGTCTTTGAGGGGCTTTGGGGTGGGGGAGCCGTAGGAGGCTGAAAATGAAGACGACAGATACGTTTTGGGAATAATGCTGAAGTTAGCCCTCCAGAATATCAACCAGCACGTAACAGAGCAGTGAGGCAGCCAGTGCCCCAAACCACTGAGTGATTAAGCCCTGGTAGTCAGCGATCCCTTCATTGCTGTCATTAAATACGCTGTTCACTGCGTGGGTCTTGTTGGCTTGGCCTGCTGCCTGCCAGTTCAGCCCTGCTATCCGGTGTCTGGTGTGCGTCCTGCAGGGGGGACTGTCAGTCTTTTGATACAGGTGAAAACTGCCTTGTTGCATCCACGCTTGCCCATTTCTGAATGCACCAGAGCCGTCAATCCCCCTGCGCCAGAGGAGAACGTGTCCTAGGAGCTGCGCATGAGCCATTCCTGCTGGCATGAAGCACAAGACTGACTTGCAGTTTTGCAGTCTAATACTGGTGGAAGGTGCTGGATTGACAACCTAGGAAAATGAATTCCTTGATCCATGCAGAGCCAAATTTTTCAGGAGAGCCCTGCACCCAGGGTGCTGAGCTCCTTTGAAAAACTGGCTCCAATTGTAGGTGCTCAATCCCGCTGACTATTCCAGCCATAATGTATCCACACTTCAAGCCCCAGATTGCTGTACCAACATGCCCTGATCTGGGAGGGTCACCTCTAGGGTGGAGAGGGTTGTTCAGTGTCTATTCAAATCCTTGGCTCACTTGCTCAGACTGCCAGCTGGAGTTGTGGTTTCCTTGGCATGGATATAAGAACGGCCATACTGGGTCCATCCAGCCCAGTATCTTGTCTCTAACAGTGGCCAGTGCCAGATGCTTCAGAGGAGATGAACAGAACAAGGCAACTTTGAGTGCTCAGTCCCCTGTCATTCAGCCCCGGCATCTGGCAGTGGGAGGTTTAGGGACACCCAGAGCATGGGATTGCAGCCCTAATCACGTTGGCTAATAGCCATTGCTGGACCTATCCTCCACAAATTTACCTAATTCTTTTTTTTAATACTTTTGGCCTTCACAGCATCCCCTGGCAATGAGTTCCACAGGTTGACTCTGTGTTGTGTGAAGAAGTACTTATGTTTGTTTTAAATCTGCTGACTAGTGATTTCATTGGGTGACTCTTAGCTCTTGTGTTGTGTGAAAGGGTAAATACCTATTCACTTTCTCTGAACCATTCATGGTTGCTAGACCTCTACCATATACCTCCCCCCCTCCCCCTTAATCATCTCTTTTCTAAACTGAACAAGCTTTTTAATCTCCTTGTATGGAAGTTGTTCCGTACCCGTAATCACTCTTGCTGCCCTTTTCCAATTTATATATATCTTTTTTGAAATAGGGAAACCACACAGTATTCAAGGTGTGGGTGTACCATGGATTTAGAAAGTAGCATTATGATGTTTTCTGTTTTATTATCTATCCCTTTCCGAATTTGTTCCTAATATTCTGTTAGATTTTTTGACTGCACACGGAGCAGATGTTTTCAAAGGACTATCCACAATGACGCCAAGATCTCTTTCTTGAGTGGGAACAGCTACTTTAAACCCCCTCATTTTGTATGTATAGTTGGGGTTATATTTTTCCAGTGTGCATTATTTTGTATTTACCAACAGAATTTCATCTGCCATTTTGTTGCCCGGTCACCCAGTTCTGTGAGATCCCTTTGTAACTCTTCGCAGTCAGCTTTGAACTTAACTATCTTGAGTAATTTTGTATCATCTGCAAATTTTGCAACCTTACTGTTCATCTCTTTTTCCAGATCATTTATGAATACACCAAACAGAGCTGGTCCCACTACAGATCCTTGGGGGACCCTTCTAATTACCTCTCTCCGCTGTGAAAACTGACCATTTATTCCTACCCTTTGTTTCCTATCTTTTAACTAGTTACTAATCCATGAGAGGATCTTCCCTCATCCCATGACTGCTTACTTTGCTTAAGTGCCTTTGGTGAGGGACCTTGTTAAAGGCTTTCTGAAAGTTACAGTACACTGTATGCATTGGATCCCCCTTGTCCACATGCTTGTTGACCCTCTCAAAGAATTCTAATAGACTGGTGAGGCACGATTTCCCTTTACAAAAGCCATGTTAACTCTTCCCCAGCATATTGTGTTTATCTATGTGTCTGATCATTCTGTTCTTTACTATAGTTTCAATCAATTGGCCTGCTACTGAAGTTAGGCTTACTGGGCTGCAATTGCCAGGATCACCTCTGGAGCCTTGTTTAAAAACAGCCATTACATTAGCTACCCTCCAGTCATCTGGTACAGAGGCTGATTTAAGCAATATCTGCTTATTAGTAACTGGATAGAAACCACCAAATTCATCTCACATGATGGTAAAAATTATTGACCCAGATTTGGATTTGATCCTGCAACAAGTAAAAAACGTGACATCCTCTATTATCAAGAGCCCAGCCAAGCTGATCATTTCACTAGTGAACATTCCAAGCACAGGGCACAGGTTTCACAGACACAAAGAGACGAGATCAACGTGTAATTTCATGCTGACAACTCGCACCATCACTCGCTATAGTGGAGAGATGATGACACATTTGGCTTTTCTCTGAAAAGAGAGATAGTAAAACAATACAAAAAAGCCACCTTAACTCATCAGCTCATCCCCCCTGGGTGTATCAGAATACCAGCTGCTGACTCAAGTGACTACTATACTGTGAGGTTTATTACTACTTTCTGCTTCTGCTGGGGGTGCAGAGCCAGCACAGCTGAGAATGCAAGATGGATTCCCTTCCTTCTGGGGCATCATCAACAGATGTGTATTAAATTTCAATCAGTTACTTCTGTGCAAGGACATTGATGGCAACGGAGCAGGGCAGGTGTCCAAAGACAAGGGGACTGCACACATGTCACTGAGGGCCTAATTTAGCCTGGATAACCTCTCACAGGCGGGGACATCTGAGAAGCAAAGAGCCCAGCTTGACTCTCAGATCCCAGGCTGAGTTAGCCGGGCTGGTAGTTACAACTAGGGTGACCAGATAGCAAGTGTGAAAAATTGGGACGGGGTGGGGGGTAATAGGAGCCTATCTAAGAAAAAGCCCCAACTATCAGGACTGTCCCTATAAAATCGGGACATCTGGTCACTCTAGTTACAACCCCCATCTCTTTTTACATGCGCACTGAGCGTTTTTGCTGGGAGTCCATGAGATGCGCCAAACACAGAACCTCATGCTGCTGTTCTTACAGAGCTTTCCTACACCGTACAGGGTGATTTACAGAGCATGAAAAAAATCCTGCCCCAAACAGTTTATGGTCCATAGATTCATGCACGTGACAAAATGTTCGATGCCAAGGCAGCTTGCTAGTCTGGTCTGTGTGGTTAGAACCATGTGACAATTCAGTAAAGACCAGGGCTGTAGCATGATTCCATAACATGGGCCTATCTGCAGAGGCAATCACTCTGCTTGCAAGTTATCTCTCTCCCCTGCAGCCCTTTGCTTGTCTTATCTATTTACATTACAAGCACTTCAGGGTGGTGACTCTCCGTTAGTTCGTACAGCACCTAGCGCAATGGAGCTTTGATCTTGGTTGGTGTGCCTCGGTGCTATTGTGATACAAATAACGCCACCAAAACAGTCAATCTTGTGCCCTGACTCCAACAAGATAAAACCCAGGACAGCAGTACAGGTGAGGGAGGTGGAGCCTAATGAAGGAAGAGAGGGCGCTGGGTGGCTAAGATGTGGTGAGACTGTTCCTGGAGTGGGAGATACACTGGAGTTTGTGGGGGGAGGGTTTCCTTCTCCAATAATTCTGCATTGTGGGACGCTGCAGTGAGCTGGTGAAACTGAACTCTACAGCCCCGTAATAGGTCAGAGCAAGGGAGGGGATGTGAGGAGGGCTCTGCAGTGCTGGCCTCACTGCAGGGGGCCTCACGGTGCTGGGTGAGTGTTCGTCTGGCAGGGGTCGCTGCGTTCCACTTCCGCTTCCACCCTCCAGCAGTGCTCAGGTCTGGAAGGCAGCGTGGCGAATGGGCCAGTTCAGAGAGCTGCTCTCGCACTGTGTACTAAAACCCTTTCAATGCCCTCTCTGTTCAGGCAGCGAGAGGGGCTGCCGGCACTGGAAACTGAAGTTCTCTGTTCATTCACAAGCCTGGGATACCAGACAACACATTAACCTTTGCAAGTCTCCTCTCCGTGCTCTTCCCAGCACAGCTTTTCACGGCTGCAGTACCTAAGAATAGGGTTGCCCTACTCTTCCCATTGTAAGACTTTGTTTTCAGTTCCTCATAACTTTGCCAGACTGTAACCGTTCCATGCTGGGTGTCTGCCTCAGGCTGAGAATTTCGGGAAAATTTCAGCCCAAATGGTCCAGCCACTTCCAAAAAACAGCGTAGAGAAAAAATGCATGGTTTTGTTCGCGTTAAAAAATTCTGGGGACCTTTCCTTTGAGAATCTCTAGGCCCCCCTTTAGAGCAGGGACTTGAAACTTGTCCCTTTGCATTAGGGATGTGCCTTGTGCTGTCCCCGTGAAAATCCACCTCCAGTGGGACAACTCTTTGCTCGAGCTTTGCAGCTAAAAACTCTGAAGATTCTGTCTGCACTGAGCATGCTCCAGCCACAGGCAGAGTCTGACCATCTGTCTGCAATTGCAGCCCCTGGCTGCTGCAGGCTATATCAGGTCCAGGCACCTGGACTGAGAACAGGGAGCCTTTCATGTGACCTCAAAGGAAGTGAAGTGAGCTGTAGCTCATGAAAGCTTATGCTCTAATAAATTGGTTAGTCTCTAAGGTGCCACAAGTACTCCTTTTCTTTTTACGGATACAGACTAACACGGCTGCTACTCTGAAACCTGAATGTGGTAGGTGGCCTCTGGCCCCGCAGGGGAGATAGGTGTTCCCCTGCCTTTCTTCCCCCAGGGCCTGGAGCATGCTGGGGCTTAGGCGGGAAATAGGTGTCCAGGTTCTTAGCAGCCCATGTGCCCAGAGGTGGAAATTTAGGTCCCCAGAGAACTTTTACAGAAAACTTTAGGCACTCAGTGAATACAGGTGTCTACAGGGAAAGATACGTTTCACTACCCGCCAGCTGTGTTAATCTGACTCCTAAGGGAAGTGGTGGAGGCCTCCTCGCTTGGGATTCCTAGCGCTAGTCTGGCCGAAGCACTCGGAGATTAATACAGGGCCAAGCCTGCACTGGAAGGGAGACAGGCTGAGTGACCCAGGAGGTCTTTTCTCATCGCTAATTGCTGGGATTATAAACACAGCTCTAAACGAGCCCATGGATGGAAAATGATGCAATACAAACAGCTGCTTTAAATACTAACAGGAAAAGGAACTAGATTGCCCAGCGGGAACCAAAAGAGATCCAAAGTCAGAGAGAAACTGATATGAAGAGCACATCTCTGTGCAGTCCTCTGGCTTGCACAGAAAAGTCCTTGAACAGCCCTGCAAAGCCCAGAGGGGAACCTGTGTCGTCTGAAAGACTCCCCAGGAGGATGTTCCACATCTGCACAGATAAAGGGGAAAAGCCAGGAGAAAACAATGTCAACTGGCTCACTTACCAGCGAGAAAGGCCAGGGTTTCAACCTGCAGCACTCAGCAGCCAGAGGACTACCATAGGGCTGCAGCTGGTTCACCAGCCCAGATTTAAAGGGCCAGGCACCAGGAGAGCATGCTGGGAAAGGCTCCTGGAAGATGATAGCCTGTGGCTGGCTAGGTAGTGAGGAAGAAGAGAATTTATGGGATTAGCTTTTCAAATGGTCAATGCCTATAACTGGGGCTTGGTTTTCCAAAGGTATTCAGCTCCTGTTCTGGCCCTTAACTAAGGGCTGGGTTTTGCAAAGTGCTCTGTTTCCATTGGGCCTCTCATGGACAGAGTTCAGAAGGTCTCAGCACCCTGGCAGGTACCGTGGGGTGTCCGTGGGCAATGAACTCTGTGGGCAAGGGGGTTGATTTCTTCTCTTTGAGGATCTGGGATCTTGGTGAAAGGTAGCTGCATGTGCTAGGTCTAGGAGCTAACCCCATCTGCCTTTGTGTAACGTTTATCGCCCTTTCATCAC
This sequence comes from Chelonia mydas, assembly GCF_015237465.2. Lineage (NCBI taxonomy): Eukaryota > Metazoa > Chordata > Testudines > Cheloniidae > Chelonia > Chelonia mydas. Next base: position 16,135,831 of record NC_051254.2, read on the forward strand.
ACGCCCACACAGTGAACTACCTGCTACTGCTGCAGCTCTGCCTACTTGATGCTGAAGGGCTGAGACAGTTCTGGCAGGATTTGAGCCTGTGGTTCCAGAAAGTCTAGGGATCTCACACCCAAGATGGCTAAACTGCAGGAATCAGTATCAGGAGATTAAGGCTATATCTACACTGTGATTAAAAAACTGGCAGCACTGAGTCTCAGAGCCTGGCTCAGCTAACTCAAGGTCATGGGGCTCAGGCTGCAGGGCTAAAACTAGTATTGCAGATATTCAGGCTCTAGCTGGAGCCCTGGCTAGATCCTCCATGATCACAGAGCCCAGAGGGTCTGTGCAAAGAAAAGTGCACGGAGATCTCAGGACAGAAAGTGCCACAGACGCTCAGCGAGCAAGACCACAACTAGCATCCTTTGGGAGAGTGTCTCCATAGAGCCCTGTGCCCAGCACAGGTTCCTGCTCCCACTAAACCCAAGGGGACACCTCCGGCTGATTTCAGGAGGCTCAGGACTAGATCCAGGACACGCCTCCCTCTCTGGTACTTCTGGAGGGACGTGGGGTGGCTCTAAGATGAAAATCATCCCCTGCTCTTCTGGGGATTAGAAATGAGCACTTAGGCACTTCTGTTTTCTAGATCGTTTTTGTGCGGCTCGGCCTGTTCTGAGATGATACCCTGGGGTTCGTTCCTGCCCCTGTTCACATGGCTCAGCAGCCCCTTCCCAAGGCTGTTCCCCTTCTCTTGGCTTCCTGTAGCTTTGGCAGCCCCTGACCCAGTCCCTTGAGGATGTGCTTGACCCCAGGCACTCCGGAGAGGGAGAGAGGCGAGTCACTGACAGAGCGCTGAAAAACTGTCCCTCCGTGCTCAGAGCTCAGCTGACCTCTCTGTCCTGTTCCTATTGCGGGGCTGGAGGGGAACTGGGATCGCAGACACACAGGCTAGGGAATACAGGGCACTTAGTCCCTTGGAGAGTCCTCTTGTCCACTCCCCAGCAAGAGTGCCCCACATCATGATCCCCCTGCCTCCCATCTTGGGAACAGCTCCTGTCTCATGGCCCTTAAAAGGCAGGTAGATAAATGGGATTATTAATTTGTACAGTGGTAGTGTCGGGGGGTGGAGGGTGTCCGCACGGCAGTGTAAACCTAGGGCTTGAACTCAGGCTCAAGCCTAACCCCACCTTGTGTCTACACAGGTGTGGCAGGTCTGAGCCTGAGTCAAGCTGGGATCCAGGGTTGAAGCCCTGGTGCTTTTTAGTGTAGACACAGCCCACTGGACTCATGCTCTGGGAGCTGGCCAAAAGTATCCCACGGGCCAACAAGACAAGCATTTCTGAATGAACAGGGGGGAAATACAAAAGTGGGTGAGCTTACAAAGGAAGGTGAGAGAGCTGGGGAGAGAGGACAGGGATGGCCAGAGCAAGGGTGTGAAAGAGAAAAACCTGGACAGGGAGGTATAAAAAGACAGGAGATGGGGCTAAAGAACAGGTTGGGTGGGGAGAGCTTACTTTGCTGGTGAGTGTGTTTGGGCAGGGAGGGAGAGCGAGAGAGACTGGGAGTCCGGATCCCAGTGTTCCTCACCCAAGTATGTTGCTGTGTCCCTGAGCTGGTCCTTAACCCCAGCCACAGGCATTGACTTTCCAATGTGCCGGGGGTGCTGGACCCCCAGCTCTGCCCCAGGCCCTGCCCCCACTGCACCCCTTCCTCCAAGTCCCCTACCCTGCCTCTTCCCACCCCATTTGGCCTCCTCCCCCGAGCATGCCACATCCTCATTACTCCCCCCTCCCACTCCCAGAGCCTCCTGCATGCCGCAAAACAGCTGATCGTGGCGGGCAGGAGGCATGGGGAGGGAGGGGGAGGCGCTGGTCATCGGGGGGTCCACCAGCAGGTGGGAGGTGCTGGGGAAGGGAAGGAGGGGAGCAATAGGGGGGGGCTGCTGGTGGGTGCTCAGCACCCACCATTTTTCCCCTGTGAGTGGTCCAGCCCTGGGGCACTCACGGAGTCGGCACCTATGACCCTAGCTGTGAGGGGGTAGGGTGGAGGTGAGTGATATTAACCTGGCTCACTGGGGTGCTGTGAGGGTTAACTCTAATGTTTGCTAATAACCTAGAGGATCCGTGGTACCAACAATCCACAGCTGCAGCCGAAGCCTTGGGAGCTGACAAGCCTCAGCTTGGGAACTGACCCTCCCTGGGATTTGCAGGCTTGACCCAGCCTCTCATTCCCCATTAGCTAAACTGGGCTCCATGCACTTTACTCCACATGAGGGTCTCTTGAGACCGGGCTTGTGTGGGGCCACTGGCTCCTGAGGCCCTTTCCTGAGGCTTTGCCCAAATATCTCCTCCCCACCTTTAAGGCACCTGCATTTCAGTGGTGCTGTGGGACAGCCCGTGGGGAATCAGTGCGACTGGTCGCAATGTGGCCAGCAAAAGGGCCTTTCAGCATATCCGGGGGGCAGGAGCAGGAGCTGGAGCTGCCCCCCACGTCACACATTAGAGAAGATGGAGAAACCGACCCTCCTCCTGCTGGGTTTCTGAGAACAAAACTCAGCGGATGGTGCTCTTCCTTGGCGTGCTCGGGGTTCCTGTCACCATCGCTCCCCACCCACTCTTCCCCACATGGTGCCCGCAGCAGCCACCGTGCAGCCTGCCCAGGAGAGAAGAAAATGAAACCTCCCTGGGTTGGCCCCTTCCAGCACAGAAACCTGAGAGCCACCAGCTTCAGTCATTCAACTGTGGCTTCCCACCACTGGGCCATGGGCCTCACGGAGACTTGCTTCCCAGCTCCTAGAAAACGCTGTCCTCTGCCCAGTCGCTTCCTTGTTCACAGGCACGTCTCACCGGCGCTCACAGGAGATGGCTTCCCACAGCAGCCCAGCACCACACGCTGGTTTCCACTCCAGCAATGCCTTCTGGGCCGTGAAGGAGCAGCCCGGATGGGCTGAAAGCAGCCTCCAAAGGGAGACTGATCCTGGGCCAGAAGGATGGTAGCCATGCGAGGGGGACTGAGGTTGGGTGAACAGTAGGGCAAAGAGCAGCCCACGTGGCTGGGATCTGAGGGCAGCATGTTAATGAGTACTGGTGTACGGCGTTATCAGGAGTGGGGCTCTGAGGGGGGAGGCTGGGGGTATTGGTGACAATGGACCCCTTAGGAGCGAGCACAGAAGCGGCTTAGGGTGGGTTTGTGGGAGATGCAGCAGAAGCTGGAAGGAGCGCTTTGCATTTTGAAGGGGTGTTGTCGGCTGGCCCCTGTGCACGTATACAACATTGGGTGGTTCCGGGCTACAGCGTGGGTGTGGAGGCCACGTGTGACTGTGTAAGCGAGAGAATGCGTTAGCGTGAGTGTGTGGGTGAGAGAGAGAGAGAGCACAAGTGGGAGGCTGGGAGCAGGAATGTGTATGTTTGACTCTGAGCGTTTGTGTGTGTGTGTTTAAGGCTCATCTGCGTGGAAAAGCTGCACCAATATACCTGAAGGTGTGAATTTACACTGACAGATTGCTAGCAGTGAACACCCGTATTTCCATATCAGCTTGGACTAGTTCAATTAAACCGGGTCCCGATCCACTGAAGCTAAACTGAAAATCAGCCTCTCCTGTACTGCAATCAGAATGCCCTTTGCACCGGTTTAACAATCCATTTACATTATACGGGTGCAACTGTCCCATGTAAACAAGCCCTAAGTCCTGGCCGGGTCGCCATGAGAACAATTTGTCAGCATTCCTCTGCACCTGAGCAGCTGCCCCCAGGCTACATGGCAAGCTGCACAGGTGCCCAAAACCAGTCCCCTTGTGTCGAAGCATTAGCTCACCCGCATGGGCTGTGCAGGGGCGTGTGGGAGTGGGGGTGACCGTGTGTGATTGTTTATGCTGTAATGCAGCAGGCCAGCCTCCTGGCACGGGGCCAACCCCATTTCTGTGCAGCCCAGCCCCTGCTGCAGCCGTCACTCCCTGGCTGTTTCTGTTCCGCGCGCTGTGATAATCTTGGATTTCGGAGAAAGAGGAAGTTGAGATGACTGTGACCTTTTAGCATTTGGCAGGGAGGGGAAAGCGAGGCCAGCAGGTGCTTTGCCTTTGGCAGAAGGACAAGCAACCCCGAGGGACTGCAGCCATGAGCTTCACATACAGCTGGAGCACAGGGGGATATCCCTGGGGGGCTGCCCCTTTTCCCCCACCCACTCTGCTGTACTCACTTAGCACTTGCTGGTTATTCCCACCCCCTGTTTGAGACTCTGGGGACCTGCCAGAGCAAGTCCTACCTCTTCACACCACCCACTCGTGCCTGGCCTGGAGCCTGTGAAAGTTTTGCTGGGCAGGTGACAGGGGGTTTTACTGCAGCCCCAGCTGCCCTGGCTTTAGAAGACTTCCATGAAATAGAATCACGCTCTCCCATGCAGCTCTCCCCCCACCCCAGGACCCCCTGGCATTCTGCTGCCTGCCAGCTGATGGTAGGAATTAGCAAAGGAGCCAGGTTTTCAAAACAGCACAGTCCCCAGCAGCATCCATGATGTTTTTGGTCTGCCACGATCTTCTGGGTGCTTGAAAATCTGGCAGCTTCCTTTAGGAGCTGAGCTCTTTGGCAAACCTAGTCAGTGCGGGAGGAAGCTTTCAGGAGCTTCTCAATCTCCCATGGTAAAGGAGAGGCCTCCCTGCATGTTGCTGGAGTCTCCCTCTCTTTGGGTGCTATAAAATCATCTCTTCCCACAGCTGACTCAGTTCTGGGGCTCATGATGTTCCCAGGCCTCCTCTCCACGGTTCTACCCGGCTTCCTGTGCCCAATGAGCCCAAGCGAAGGCTGTACACTCTGGGCCTGTTCTTACTTACACTTAAGGCCCTGGTGCAATGAGAATCAGGCCCTAACTGTTTCCAGCATCGGGAAGCCAAGCACTAGGAGAACTGCTTGGGGGATTAGGGGTTTTACTACAAAACCTTTCAACCAAAACGGGGGGGGGGAGGGGGGAATGTCATTTCCAACAGAATGTCCATGAAAAGTTTTTCAACAAAAAATCCCCATATTTCCATCCCAACTTTCTTTGCAAAACTCATTTTCAACAAGCCCCCCCCCCCCCCCACTTTTGACGAACATTTGCTTAAAAGTTTGCGAGCAGCTGAAACCGGCAGATTCTGCCTGGTGTAAGGGGTGTGGTAGCCTGGGGTCTGGTTCTGAGAAACCAAATGACTGACTCCGCCGAGTGCACCCGGCATTATTTGCACTGCAGCAGCATCTAGGAGGCCTAGTCGAGGATCAGGGCTCACAGTGCTAGGCGCTGTATAAACCCAGAACCAAACGCTGGTCCCTGCCCCAAAGCCCTTACAATCCAAGTATAGGACAAGAGACAACAGATGGATACAGACAGATTGGGGCGCACAAGTGACCAATGAGGCTGAATTGGTCAGCATGACGGGACGTGATAACAGTCCCACTAGCAGTCTAACTGCCATCTAGTTTTTTGGCAGGTTCCAAGGCAAAGGAAAGTTTGAAGGAGGGATTTGCAGGAGGATCATGAGGAAGCTTTGCAGAGGTTTATGGGGAAAAGCACAAAGGTGCGTGTTTGAAAATTAAACAAGTGGGGATGGAGGCAGACATCCTGGGCCAGTCGGACTTGGGAGTCATCTCGATGGGTGAATGGGAGATGAGAGGTAGGGTGGGGACAGGCTGAAAGACCTTGGAAAGTGAAAACAAGCAGCTTAGGTGTGATGCAAGAGAGACAGGGGAGCCGTTGGAGGGATTCAAAGAGAAGCCAAGGGATGAATGGCCTGGAAGCTGAGCGATCCCTGCACACCTAAAGAGTCAGCCCTGGGCAATGCTAAGGGTGGGTGTGTAGGCAGCACGTGATGGACGGGAGATGCCCCCGCTGGAGCTCTGCGCTGTGGCTGAATGATCTCAGTCCGCCCACATTGTCACTTTCTCCCCAGAGGTTGGTTCACTTCACAGCTCCCCAGGCTTCTAAAGTTCCCAGCAGCTCTGTGCTCACTGTGGTGGGCTAGGCTGGGCAGCCTGGGGTGAGTAACCCTGTCAGTATCCGCTCGGTGCTTCCCGCTGGGCTCAGGCAGGACCAGCTCCATTCCCGAGCGCTGTAGAGGTGGAGCTATGCCCCCATGTCAGCCTCGGCAGCCTGAGCCCTTCTGCACTCTTTTCCCCAGCCCAGTAAAATCCCCTGGCACTTACACACGCATCCCACTGTACACACACACGCTAACCCCTGCTCCCCCGTACCCAGGGTCTCCACCCCCATCCTCTCACACTACCCCTGCTTGTCCCCCATACTCACCCAAACACCCGCAGCCATAGACACTACAGGGGCACGGACCACTCTGAAGTGGGAAAGGGGCCTAGGAGTTAAAAAACACTAGCTCTTGAGTAGTCCCTTAGCGAGTAGCTTTGGCCCACGCCTAAATGTGTCCACTTTTACTCAAGTGAGCTAAACGAGCTTCTCTTCCAATCTCGGGGTTTCGTTGACGAATGCAGTCCCTGCAGGGTGAGGGGGGCTGAAGCCCCCCAAGTGCGCAGTGGTCTATGCCCATGCTCACCTCTGCTCATTCACACTCACAACATCCATACACCCTACTCCATGACATGCCCCTGAACACCCGACATCTACCCCACTGGCATGACACCCCCCACTCCTTACTTTCCCACGCACCCCCCGCCTACGTACCCAAACACACACACCCATTCCTGTGGCAACGACTAGCACCGAGCACATTTCTGGAAGCTTTGTCGTGGGAGGACGAGGAGCCCTATTGCCAGTCAACAGATTGTTCCTGTAAACGGCCTGCACTAAGCTCCTCTTATCACCTTTCAACCAGCAGCGAGTCAGCGCCTTGGGGCTGGGAACAGACTCTGTCTCATGCGGTTCTGCAGCAGCAGTGGGAGGGGATTCAGAGAGCAGCCCTGTTAGTCTGTATCCGCAAAAAGAAAAGGAGGACTTGTGGCACCTTAGAGACTAACCAATTTATTTGAGCATAAGCTTTCGTGAGCTACAGCTCACTTCATCGGAGGCATTCAGTGGAAAATACAGTGGGGAGATTTATATACGTAGAGAACATGAAACAATGGGTGTTACCATACACACTGTAACCAGAGTGATCACTTAAGGTGAGCTATTACCAGCAGGAGAGCGGGGGGGGACGGACGGGGGGGGACCTTTTGTAGTAATAATCAAGGTGGGCCATTTCCAGCAGTTGACAAGAAAGTCTGAGGAGCCTGACTTAAGCCTTGGTGCTGCCAGGTTTGCACTCAGAACTCCTCTGGGTTGGCCAGGATTAGCACAGTGCGAGACAGGGTGGGGAGCAACCAGAGTCCTGCTCGGAGGTGGTTTTCCTCCGATCCCTTCTCCTGATGTCAATCCCATGGAGACACAGACTGTGGAACAATGGGACTGGACCAGGCTCAGTAGATTGATGCAGGAGCCCCAGCGAAGGATCAGGGCTAGCTGTAGAGCCAAGTAACAGGCAGTCCCCGCCAACTGAGTTCACAACGAGGTGGAGGGGGAAGATGTCAGAGGGAGTGGGTCTACCTGAGCCTCTTGACCTATTGTCGTTATCCCTAAATGTTGGAGGAGGTTGGCACTACATTCCACTAAACTTTGCACCTTAGGCCCTTCTAGGATGTGCATGTCTCGACGCAGTTCTCTCTCTCTCTCACACACCCCCACACACTCCAGCCCACCACTGAAATGCAGCCACCTCTAGGGTGGAAGGCAGCTGCAGGTTCATGGTGGTTCAGAGCAAAAAGTACCAAGAACCCTATTTCTGTTCGCTGAAGCTGTGGGGGGGGGGGGAATTTAGGGTGATAGAATGTAATCACCCCAATTTCCGTTTGACCAGGACACTGGGGTTATCAGCCCTCTTCTTAGGGAAAGCAGAATGGGTCCCAGATGGGCCAAGCTGGGTTTGATGTCCCATCTGCAGACAGCATGTTGCAGCCATTGAAGAGGGGAAGCATTTTGCCACTGCCTATCTCCATTCTGGTGCTGAATCTTCACCTAAAGAGGGTGGCAAAAGCCACATCCCCCCATTGTGTTACTCATCGTGCCAGTGGTTGCCCTGTGGATGCCTTTCCAAAGGTAACAGGGTGTTCCCAGCTTGAGTGGTGCAATAGCCTCAGCACACTCCAGAGCTCTTTTGAAATGAAGCAGGGAGGCGTCGGTTGGCAATTTGCGGCAAAGGGAGCTTGGAAAGGCAAATGAGGGTGAGAGGGAGGATATGCAAAGTGATAGCAACAGCAAGGGAAACAAGAAATCCAACCTCATGCCCTCCCCAGAACAGAGTAGGGGGTTAGTTTCTTTTTCTAAAGACAGGAAACCATGTTGCAACAAGGCTGCTGACTCTTTGGGCTGATAGTTACTGTTGCATTAGCTGCCACAACCCAGGATTCTTGGTTAAAAGCAAAGAAAGATAAGCCCCATCTTCCGTTCCAACCTAGCAAAGCTTTGGCTTTCAGCTGTGCGTGTGTGGGGTGGGGTGGGGGGGAGGGAAGCAGCATGGGCTGTTTTGTAAGAGGCAAAGTCGAAAGAAAGGGTTGACAGATCAGAATTTCACCAGCCTTTAGGATAAGTGATAAACTTCAGAACAATTCATCTTCTCAGGGAGAAGCTACCAAAAGTTTACAGTTTCTGTAAAACAAATTCTCCTCCTCCCCCGCATGCTGCGAAGTAGGGCCCAACAACTCCCCCAAAAACTCAGCTGAAACCCTCATCTTTTGCCTGGATTTGGGCTGAAACAGCGTGAAACGAGCTTTGCTCTAGACCTATTGCCCGGCAGCTCCCAATAGCCAACCACGTGCTCAGTAACTTCCAGCAGTTCAGACAGCATTAGCAAAGCTGTGAGGACAGGCAGCGATCGTCTCCTGCTGTTTCAGCACCTCCTACTGGAAATTACACATGTGCAGGCTGCAGCCTGGGTTCCTGAAGCAGTTGATTTCCATTGATGCTTCCGGTGGAGGAGCTTTACCACTGTACGTAGCACACAGAGTTGAGATGGCGGTACATTTATTTCAAGTTGACGGCATTTTCTTTCTTGGGGGCAGTGCCCCACCACCAGAAGCATCAAGGCCTGGCCTCACTGAGCACTCTGCCCAGTTTAACTAGCTTTAGGACACTCCAGTGAAGGTTTGTGGGTATCTGGTCCCAGCTTTGGCTCTGTAACGAAACAAGAAACCAGGCAAATGGCACCTAGTTTTAGGTTTCATTTAACATTTTTGCCCAGCTTCCTGATTTCAAAGGGACCAGCATTAGGGCCTGTGTATCTCTGGCTACAGATCTCTGGAGAAGTAACTATTGCCTGTCTGCTTGCAAATCCCAGAGACTGACAGACAGTCTACGGCCTGGTCTTAGGGTGACCAGATGTCCTGCTTTTATAGGGGCAATCCCAATATTTGGGGCTTATTTTTATATTGTTTCCTATTACCCCTCACCCCCGTCCCGATTTTTCACACTTGCTATCTGGTCACCCAACCTGGTCTACACCAAAAACTTAGGTCAACCTAGCTACTTTGCTCACGGGTGTGAAAAATTCACACCCTGAAAGATGCAGTTCAGCCGACCTGAGCCACAGTAGAGACACTGCTGGTTGCATCTGTGACGTTGCACTCCATAGGATTTTATGAAAATATGCTGATAAGTGTGAATATAATGTAACTGGAATATGCTTCATGCAAAAGGTCTCTTGTAAGTTATCATTACAAAGCTTATCTACTGAGTGCATTCATCGTATTTGTATGAATGTATCATTCTTGTATCTGAAACTAGGAATATAGAATATAACTCTGAGGTCCTATGGTAGTTATGCAAAGTGTGGGCCATTAATGGTGGTTTAGAATCTTGATGGTTTCCATCAACTAGGACAACTGACTGTAGATGGCTCTGTTTACTTGCAAGCCTTCCTGTGAGTCAGGCTGGGAAGAATGAAGGCTTGGGGTCTCACAAGACATGTGACCATGTCACGTGGTACTGGAAATCCATCTTAAACCTGGTGCTTTTCCATTTAGAAGGAGGGGTCTGGACCCAAAGAGACAAAAGATTCTCGCCTTGTGCCAAAGCTATATAAGGGGGTGGAACACAACAAAGGGGGCTGCAGTCATGAGAAATCCCCTGGCTACCACCTGAGCTTGAACAAGGACTGTACCAGGGGAAAGGATTGGGCCCAGACTAGAAAGGCATCTAGTCTGTGAAAGAAGCTTATTGGAATATGTCTGAGGGTAAGATTTACCTGCATTTAGTTTCCTACTGTATTAGGCATAGACTTGCATGTTTTTGTTTTATTTTGCTTGGTAATTTACTTTGTTCTGTCTGTTATTACTTGGAACCACTTAAACCCTACTTTTTATATTTAATAAAATCCCGTTTTGCTTATTAATTAACCCAGAGCAAGTATTAATACTTGGGGGAGCAAACAACTGTGCATCTCTCTCTATCAGTGTTATAGAGGGTAATCTATGAGTTTACCCTGTATAAGCTTTGTACAGGGTAAAATGGATTTATTTGGGGTTTGGACCCCATTGGGAACTGGGTATCTAGGTGCTGGAGACAGAAGCACTTCTTAAGCTGTTTTCAGTTAAGCCTGCAGCTTTTGGGGACGTGGTTCAGACCTGGGTCTGTGTTTGCAGCAGGCTAGCGTGTCTGGCTCAACAAGACAGGATACTGAAGTCCCAAGCTGGCAGGGAAAATAGGCTCAGAGGTAGTCTCAGCACATCAGGTGGCTGTCCCAAGGGGATTTCTGTGACACAACCCGTCATAGCATCGACCAACCTAGTGCCTGTTGGTGGGGGTGGGTTAACTGCAGATGGAAAAACCCCTTCTGTTGATGAAGCAAGTGTCTACACTATGACGCTTTGCCACTCTAGCATCCGTAGTGTAGACAAGCGCTAAGCGACTACTCTCACATTGGCTAAAATGCTTAATCCCATCACTGGAAGCAGCCAAGACAAGAAGCGCATAGTGGAAACCGTGAGTGCAGCCTGTACATGTTGCATTCTCTTTCAGATGGGAAATTTGCATCGTGAAGTGTGAATGAGTGAATTAACGAGGGAGCTGTACAGATCCGAGTATATTAGAACACACCCGCTTGAGCAGCACATCACATCAGAAGTGTTCACATCCTCCCCCTTCACTCCAAGGACAATAAAACAATCCTAAGTTGTTTTGAACAAACATATGAGGAGCAATTTCCCATTGGCAGAAGCAGGCACAGCTCACGGCAATGACTAGTTAGGGCCCATACAATGCTATTTAAGTAAATAAACCCACCTCTTCTGATGTGGTTAATAATGTCTAAGAAGTCACGATCATTCCTTTGACAAGCCCGGGAAAGGCGGGTCAGGCAAACATTGCTTAAAACTGGTCTGTTTCAAAAGGTTCTCCCTCGTCCTGGGGAACGATACAACGGAGGTGGGAGAGAATATTTTAATAGCCTGCTTCAGTACATCCAAAGTCGCTGGTTTCCAAAGGCCAGAGCCCAAGTTCAGTGGCTCTACAGTCAGTGGGGAGGGGCAGCACAGCAGGTGGGTTCCCGCACCTGGGATGCAGCGAGGTGTTTGCCGCTTTTCAAGCTTGGGCCAAACTGGTGCTGTCGGATCCCAGCTGCCCGTCACAGCTGTGTTGCGGATCTGCTCTCGGACTCTCTCGCCCACATCGGCAAGCGCAGCCTGTGCAGGACGTGCAGTAGGCAGCCATGGCACCAGCTGGGACTCCACGGAGCTAGCACTGGCATTCTCTCCAGAGTACATCCTGCCCCTTCCGCAGCAGGCACGGAGAGCCCCTGATGCAGCGGAGGGGAGAGACAGGGCTTGGGGAGCTTGCGAAGACAGCATCACAGTGAGGCCTGGGGACAGGGGCAGGAGCAGGCCAAGGGAGGACGGTGAGGGTGGCCCCTGCTCTCCAGAGATCCACCAGGGTGCTGGAGCAGAAGAGGCCGTAAAGAATTCCTCCTCCAACATTCCCTGTGGAACACCCTGTTGTTACCGGGCCTCGGCATGGGGGGTGGGGGGTATACACAGAGAACACAGGACTGAGGGGTGTATCATTCTCTATGGTTAATTTAACTTTAAATGTCAGGACCGTGCAGGATGCTGTCATCTCCATGTGACTGCAGGAAACCAGCATGCAGCACGTAGAGCCAGCCGCACCGGTGCTGCCAGCAGGCCTTGGGCAGTCCATGGCCTGTAAGTGCAGCGTGCAGCATTTGTAGCCACCCACCATGCAGCACGTGTGGCCGGCGTGCAGTATACGGCTCGTGAGTGCAGCACACGTGTGCCGCCTGCCTACAGTGCATGGCATATGCTTGTCGCCAGCCGCCAGGCAGCGTCCATGTGCTGCCAGCATGCCCAGCAGGTGTCCAGCATGGGGTATTAATGAAAGGCAAAAACTCGGCCCACTATGGACAGATTCAACCCTGGCATGGCTCTGGGTCAACCACACAGAACAGACAGCATGTTACACTGTACTACCACACACTGGAGACCTACACCAAGCACGTCACATACCGTGTTCACATGCAGTGGGCGTGTCGCACATGTGGGGCCAAAACTTGCCCAAGTTTAATCCACTTGGCATGAGAGACCCGGGCCTAGGCACCACTTGAGCCCCACAGATACCCTCAAAATAGAGCTCCCACGGGACCTACCTGTGAGAGGTGCATAGGCTGTGTCCAGGCCCTCTGCACAGGGGTGAATCTTCCCCTGCGAAGGCCCTCTTGCTGGTCCCTCCTCTCCCAGCTGGTCTCCGCTCCACACCGTCACATCCTTCACATTAAATCATTCAGCGCCCAGCCTGGTTCCCATCCAAGTCAAAGGGGGTTTTGCCATTGACTGTAATGGGAGCTGGAGCCAGCCCATACGATAAACTTCATTCAAGTTTTCCCCTCACAGAAACATTGTTGCTTTCGTTGTGCACTGGCAGGAGCTTTCAGAATGCAGGGACAATGGTCCTGAACTGTCCCTCCTCGTGGGAAGCGTCCACCGTCATCACAGGGGCAAACACTGCAGCAGCAGGATATTTACAGGTTAACAACTATGACAGAAGAGGTAGTGGCAGGATGTTCATAAGACAAGTGCCAGGGGATGGCCATTGAGTAACAGGGCAAGTGGCATTAGAGCATGTGCCATGTATTCACTGGGAGCGTGTCTTGGTTATTTGCAGGGTTGGTGGCAGGCAATGGGTCATGTTACATTGCACGCGTGTGATGATTTCTGATATCTACATCACACCACAGATGCCATCGGCCAAGTGTAACGACAAAACAATGTTGGGAGCATGCAAGGAAGTAGCTACGGGGCATTAATCAAAGCCTATGTAATTACTAACCCAGTTAGGAGGACTTACACAATAATTGTGCCATGTGACCTGTCTAGTATTGGTTACACTGACAGTTCTCTAAACACAGCCTGCTGAAACCTGCTGTCCCTTACCCCAGTGAAAGCCTTGTGGCTTTGCCAGACACACAAAAGGTATGAGTGAGCAGAGAATTGAAATCAAGCTGCATCGTGGCATCTTTACTGCTCAGCCCTTCCTTGACTACGAAATGCTACCTGCCGTCTGGACTTTGGTTTGTCTTGTTGTGCTAGGGCAGTCCAAGGCACTCTAAGGCAGCATTAAAGCAAGTGGAATAAGAGTCCTCTCTCTCTCACAACGCTAGCTCCAAATGAGGATCAAACCAGCACCAGAGCCATGGAGAGGATGAAAATGAAAAGCAGGCAGCTAGGTTAAATGCAGCAGGCAAAAAGTGCATGAGACTGAATCAAGGAATGGGGACAATAGTGCAAGAACCTAGATGCAAGCCAGGAGGATTAAAAGGTGGGGTTTTCTTGTCTGTTTTCTAGACATCTGTCTCCCCGGCTTTGGAATTATTTGTAACCCTTCATAGTATTCCCTTGCATTTGTACAGCTCCACAGATCAAGGGATCTCAAGGGGCTTCATGCATGGATGAAGTAGACCTCACAACAGGGACTTTTACAGATGGTGGAAATGAAGGCGTACAGGAGCGGAGGGGTCCACCCAAGGTCACACAGTGAGTCAGTGGCAGAGCGAAGAATTGAACCTGGCTTTGACATTCAGTCTTCTGCCTTTTCCACTGGCCACCCGTCCTCCTCAAATCACTCAGCACTATCACCTTCCTCCCTCCCTTCCTCCTCACCGACAAAAGAAAACAAAGGGCTGGGAAGTTTAGATTACATTAGCTGGGGCGGGCGCCCTTCATCTTGTCCCCCAATCCGAGGGCCAGGCGTTCCGGGAAGCAAAGACCTGTGCGGGGGAAAGAGCAGTTCTGATCAGAGAGGCCTTTGTGTGCACTGGATGAGGAAACGACAGAGCACCAGATTCTTTTCTAATGACTCCTGGAGCACAGGCACTGCCCTGCTGTAGGAAAGACAAAGCACATAGCCCCTTGCTTAGAAACCTCTCTTGCCAATTCCAGTCTGAGCACAGCTGCAAGAAGCCCATGCTGGATCAAGCACGGTGGGAAGGGGTTGGGAAAGGGCAGAGCGGAGGCAGCTACCCTGGTGCACAATCCCCTCCCTGCCTGCCCCACAAACCCTGATTTGACTTCTAGAGGGACCAGTCCTTACTTGATACGGAGTTCAGGCTTTTCCCGCATGAGGGCCGCACTAGTTGTTTGCTAGGGGGCTCCCCAAGGGCCACCGCCCAGGTGTACAGAATAGAGCAGACTGTAGCCTACCCTCCTCTTCAGTACTAAGGTGCAGCTTATGAAGACTACAGATCCCAGCATGCAGCATTCCAAGCAGCTACTTAGGGCCCCGTGTCGAGCCACAGCTCTCCACCGAGGAGGACAGTTGGCCGTGGGGGGAGAACTTTGGGCTGCATTCTGCCCTGGTGCTTTTCACTCAAACAAGTCAACCATAGTCCGGTTTCAAAGATCCCCCTTCATGCACATGAGGTGCGTCGGGCTCTGTGATACAAAGGACAGTACAAGATCCCTGGGGCTGAAATGAGCCGGTGTCAAACTGGCTTATGCAGAAGATCTGGTATTTGCAAAATCTACTCAGGCAAAGCTAGCAGCAGCGAGGGGAGGATTTGCAAAGGCCAGGGATGAACCATTTTCATGAATGAACGTGCTGCCCACCTCCTCCTTTTAACAGTGCTGCTGCGTGGAACAGCCCTGGGTCCTGTTTGCCGCAGGCACCGCACAAAAAGCTCCCTGTTCCTATCGCCGCGACACATGTACACAGCCTCCTCTCTGTTCTGCTCACTCTTTATTGCCTGGCTTCCGTCAGCGAGCGCTGCTTTCCTGCCATTGCAGTCACTGTAACTGCTCAGCCGATCGCCGGCGCATGGAAAGGTCCAGGTGAAGCTCTAGCGTTTCTTTCTCCTGCATGGGAGAATCCTCTCTTGCCTCCCCAGGGGGAGATGTTGAGGTTGATAGATGGGTCAGGTCCACCCGGGACAGTCGACCCTCTGATGACACGGGCCTGTCCTTTAGCGACCTAGCTGTACCTACAGGGAAACATTGCAGACGATTTAACTGACGGATTATCCAGCTATCTGATTCTCCGTGCATCCTGGGCCATGTCTCTGTTTCTGCACTCATCACCCATCCAGCCTGCTTTCCCCGTCCCCCACTTCCTGATCCTTTCCCATCCCGCCGCTTTTTCATCCATTCTTACATCCAGCCACCCTCCATTTGCCTACCTTGCTTCTATCCTTCAACTATCAGTCATTATGCTTCTGTCCACCCATTCATCGACATGCTCTTCTACAAATCCATCCATCTCCCTTACTTTCCATCACATCCTAAGCCTGCTCTTGACATCCACTCCATGTTTGTTTATTGAGACCCCGCTGAAGTGCAAATTAAGTGTGGGGCTTCAGTGAAGCAGAGAATTTGTCCCTCTGAGTGAAGTTCACCCCAATGCAATCTGTTATTTCACATATCTATTGATGAATCTTTTCCTCCATCCTTGCTGCTTTCAATCCATTTGTCCAATCAAACTTTTTTGCCTTCTTTCTTTCCATACCCAATTCTACCAAGCTAAACACGTGCTCTTCCTGCTGAAGGCATGTACATTGTCAAATGCTATGTGTCTCTGTTTTAATGGTGGGAGGGGAATATTGCTGTCAGCTGTGCTGAGAGGTTCTGTGTTTTCCCCGCAAGCTCTTCACTCAGTCCAGATTCTATTACAGTTGTCCTAGCCGATTGTGTTTTAAATCACGGCTCAGATCACATGCACTCTGCAGCATCACGCAGCTCACCCTTACCAAAATGAACAGATGGATGGGCTGACACAGGGACTGCCAAGAGACCCCAAATCCATCCATCATCAGGGCGTTTTTATAAAGGACGCCACTGAATGCTAGTTTAGAAGAGTCTGCAATGTTGGTCCACAGCACCAGTAAGAAGCTTGGAATCAAGAACACGTCTTTCCTTCTTGCTTTGGGCTGCAGGTTGCCCTTGGCCATGTGGCACTGAGGGGTCGGCAGGAAAGGCCCTGCATCTGGGGTGGGGAGCGCTGCTGCATTCCCCCACGGCCCATCTCTCTAGCTTCCATGTGTGGCCCTTTTCAGGGTGGATGGACCAGAGAGCAGCTTTCCCTCCAGTCGGAGTGGATTGAACCAGCAGCGTCTCCCCTTCTACGCAGCAAGCATCCCCACAGGGTGGGGTGTTGGAGCAACTGCCTGTGGGGACTCGGGAGGATGAGGAGCAGCGCAGGGCACTGGGGAGGTTCCCACCTGCAGATCTCAGGTGGGTGGGCTGAAACACCTGCATGGGGCTGGGCAACCCAGCCACTTGCCTGATGGAACGGCAGGGGGGAAGCTTCGCATGTGACTGTTCCTTGTCCCTCCGTGGGTTTTCCCCACGGTGGGAGCAAGGGCCCCAGTGATTCTCTCCCCCCCTCCCTCCGCACCCCCTATTTGTTTACAGAGCCTGTTGGTGTCCCAGGGGTGTTTTTATTTCCTGGTTAGCTTTTGTCATCGCTGATGTTCTGGCAAACAGCCTCAGCCCTGTGATGGGAAGTGGATTTGTTCTTTACCTCGTGCCCCCTCTGCTGGCTGCCTCTGCAGCAGCTGGGCACAAATACTCCAAAGCTAACCGTGGTTAGTGGGGACTCCAGAGGCAGACTGGTGTGTCTTGTCCCTTGGGGGCACGGGAGAGAAGCCTCCTTGAACCCTCCTCATCACAGCGCCTACACAGAGCCTGGCATAACCTACCCCAGCTCCAGGTGGGGGGAGTCTCTGCTAGGAACAGAGGGAACGAGACAGGGGATTCCACTAGGAGCCTCTCAGTAGCACATGCTCATCAGAGAGTAAATTCTCAGGGGGCTCCAGCTCCCATCTAAACCCAAGTGAGGTACCTGAATTGCTGGGGGAAGACAGTTTGGCGCTCTGTGGGCGTGCTGGGAGGCCAGCTCTGTCCATCAGGGTCGACTGCCGTTGTGATGAAGACCGGGAGAGCTTGGGTTTGGTCTTCAAAGGACCTGATGGGAAGCATATGTGTAAGTGGAGGGTTTCAACAGTTCCTGGAGCCACAAGGTAATGGTGGCTCAGCTACCGCAGAGGATTGCCCATGAGAGAGCTGCGCAGATCTGAGATGGGTGTTAGCTTTAGACATTCTGGGCTACATACATCCCTGATGGAAACTCCTAGACCTGGTGGAACTCCATTCAAGTCAGTGACCTGAGAATCTACTGTCCAAGGACCTTTCATGGTGGAGTCTCTGTGGGACCCCATTGCATGGGACCACACAGCGAGAAGCCACCCAAAGAACAGAAAGCTGGGATGAGTGGAAAATAGCAGATCACAGTGTATTTCACCAAGTACAGTGCACCTTGCAGAAAAGCGTACAGGAGAAGTAACACAATGCCTCGTGGGGAGTTTACCAGCACTCAGTGCTAGGGAGCAGCTAGCTGAGAGGGGGCTGCATCCCCTGCTCACATGGAATCAGTGCTGCAATACTGCCTGGCGCTGTTACAGTGTCCTCTAACCCAGGATCTCAAAGCTCTTCACATACATTAATGAGCCAAGCCTCAGACAATCCCCCGGCCTCCACCCCACTAGGAAGCTTTATTATCCCCATTTTACAAATGAGGAAACTGAGGCAGCGAGCATGCAATTTCCCCAGCTTGTAGCAGAAACAGGAAAAGACCCCAGAGTTCTTGCCCCTTCATTTCCTTGGGGAAAGGTTTGACCTGATGCGTTTGCTGAGCCCCTTGGGTACTCTCCTTATTCCTGGGGATTAGCATGCAGATCTGAACACGCACACACTGCTCTGCCCTGCCAAAACCGCCACCCACCTTGGGCACGTTGTTATGTAACTGGCAAAGTCTGCAGGAGAACAGATGAGCTACCAGGACTGAAAGGGAAGGACAAGTTCATTCAAGCTGCTGCTGTCACCTGACAGTGATTCCAAGAGAGGAATGATGCACACAAATGCCAGACGGGGAACGCTTGACTGTTGACCCAGTTATCTCCTATTTTTGATTGGCTCAGTCGCATGCTCTGGTGCGGTGCCTTGGCTACTGGGGGGGATCCCCAGTACCCCATGAGCCCCATTGGCTGCTCTCTGACCCCTCCCCTCCCGCTGTCCCATTGGCTGCTCCCCCTTACTCAGTGGCAGGACTCCACTGCCCTACGCATTCTTGCATAGGCTGAAGTTTGGCCGATCTCTGAAGAATTTGGGAGCAATTCCCAGGGCAGCCAACAGGGGGCAGTAGGGGCACATTCTTCACATCTTGCCTCTAGTCTTGGTGCACTGTGTTTGTGTGGAGGGGGCAACATTTCAGTCATGGGCTAGAGGAACAGGAAGGGTTAATGCACCATGGCAAAGCATTCTGGGTACTCAGCGGTGCTCCCTAGGCAGCCACTCTTGCCCTCTTCAATGGGGTATCCCAGAACATTGGTGGGGACTGAGTCTCCCCTGTATCCCCCGTGACAATCCCTACTGCCTACCAGTTAGCAGGCACAGAGCTACCTTGCACTCTAGACAAAGGGCACCGGGTACAGCTTCCACGCCCCCATTGGACCCAGGATGGGAACTACCCAACGGTTAGGTCAGAGACCAGCAGAGTGCTGAAGCAGGCTCCAAGGGAGATCATACCTCCCACTTCCCAAGCTGTTGTTTTAAGGATACTGGATTTACAGGGTTTGAGGAGAGGGCCGGAGATCATGTGAGCAGCAGATTCCACCCAAGGAATCAAGATGAAGGACGATCCTGTGGTTCGGGTGCTAGCCTGGGACTTGGGACAAACCCCGCCACAGACTTCCTGTGTGACCTTGGGCAAGTCACTCTGTGTGCCTGAGTTCCCCTCTGTACAATGGGGATAACAGCACAGCCCTGCCTCATAGCCTGGTTGAGGACAGAAATACATTAAAGATTGTGAGCTGCTCGGATACCAAGGTGCTGGGGGCCAATATAATTACCTAATATAGACAGACAAAGGCCTCCCATCATACAGTGGCCCTTTTCAGGGTGCTACGTGGACAGCAGATCCATTCTGGAGGAATGGACAAAAGAGGGAACACCCTTCTCTGCTCTCAATCCCACATTCCTCCGGCTCTAGCCAGCATGATAAAGAAACAGTTGCATTCCATCAACAACAGGCAGGACGTGAACAAAGGCTCCCCAAAGAAAACAAACCAGGCATCCGAGACTTACCTTCCTTGACTGAAATTGATGGGAGCCGAGTGTCCATCCGCCCTTTGTAGATGTGTCCATCCAGGCCCAGGATATCCACCTCCTCATGCTAGGAAGGAAGTGCAAAGACAGAATTGGCGTTGGTGTCGGTGGTTAATGTCTGACTTGGGGACAGAGGTCTTGCTTTTTACAGAAAACAGAGTGAAAACCCCTGGGAATGAGCTGGCTGGCATTGGCCCAGGGAAAGATTGGCTCGGTGGTCGTTTATCTACCATCCTGCATTGAAACGTCATTTCAAGGTGGGGTTCAACGCAGACCAGTGACTTGGTAAGAAGAGCATCGCTGGGGCCTCCAGCTATTGCTTCTCAGTGGCTCCAGATCAATCTGCTCAGTTTGCAAGTAAAACGCTAGCTTCTCTAACCACTCGCCTTCCAAACTCCACTTGGGATCTGAGAGTCAAGCTGGGTTCTTTTCCATCCTCGGTCAAAGAACTTTGTTAACAGGTGTGCTGATGAGACAAAAGAGAATCCAGCTCCTGCTCCCAGAGCTATGCTGGCTCTCCAGGTCTAACAGCAGTCACAACCTGTTTCAGACACTGAAGTCAGCAGATCCGACTCTCAATGCACCTGGGGGGCAGATGGGTTGAGTAAGAAGGGGCTATTTGTATGTAGTCACTGTCCAGAGTGGGGCAACACATATCCGTCCCATGCTCTGTGTACGCATGGTCTTCACAGTCACGACACTGGTATTAGAGACAGGTGACCATGGTTCCCATAGTTCCATACAAACCCTTATCTGTTCTCTGAGAGGAGTCCTGCCCAGGGCCTGCTCCAGCGTTTTTGCTGCCCCAAGCAGCAAAAAAACCCAACTTGCCGCCGAACGGGGAGGCGGAATCTTGCCCGCCGAACACAGAGGCGGAGTGACGGTGCGGCCGCCGACCGAAGAAGAGTTGTGTCCCTGCTGCCGAATTCCAGCCAAGTGCGAATCGCGCTGTGACGGAGCGGCCGCCGAATTCCCGCCGCCGCTGAGGTCGGATTGCCGCCCCAGAGCCCAACCTCCTGCTGCCCCTTTATGTTTGCCGCCCCCGGCACCTGCTTGATTTGCTCGTGTCTGGAGCTGGCCACAGAAGAGCAAACAATATTCTACCAAAAGGTGAACAGGCATCAGAGACATCAGGGTCTGAAATGTACATTAAAGGAAATTACACCCAGGTGGCCAGATTCTGGTCTTGGATCCGAAAAGGCTAATGGAGGTATTCTGGATTTACGCTGCTAAAACTGAGACCCAGGGACTCAAGAGTTCCTAAACCACTTAGGAGCCGACATCATGTTGATTTTCAGGGGGCCTTAGGCTCCGAACTCACCGCTAACTCACCTAGGCATGTTTGAGAAGGTTATCCTAGATCTGCTGCTTCAATCTTGCTGTCTCCACAAAGCAACATGTGGCATATTGGAAAGGGGGTGTTAATATTTCATTGTAAAGACGCAGGAACAAAACCTTTCCCCTTGGCAGGCGGAAGGGAGGGGAAATGTCTCATGACAGATACTGCTTGGTTTATTCTTAACTCTGGAAGATGCTCAAATATCTTAGGGATGGGCACAATACAGGCACCTAAACAGAATGGAGTTGGCTCCAACCCCAGAGGGTTATTAGCATTTCTAACCTCCATTCAGGCAAAGAAGAATACCTGTTCCAGACCCCCACGCAGCAGAGTGAACAGGTTCAACACCCTGCAGTCACCTTCTTTCCCTTCTGCAATGCTCTCACGTATTTACTAGAAAACGTCAGTATTGCTCGGGAATGCTGCCCTGTGCTGACCCCTCTGTACCTAGGGCACCGTCCACAGGAAGGAAATCCACACGTGCGCCGATACATCAAGGTAGTATCAAGCCCGAGTGTGGATGTGCTGCACCGATGCAGAGCGGGCTTTGCACCTGCTGTAAAGTACATCACTGAATGATGGGCTCAAGCTACATGGGTACATGCCCAGCTTTGCATCAATGCAGCGTCGCTAACTCATGTAACCACATTGAGATAGTAGGAATTTCCTTAATGCAGGCAGGGCCCAGGTCACTACTCCGCCCATTAATTCCTCCCTCCCCCTCCAAGCCCCTTCTCTTTGAGAGTCCTGGATAGTCCATCTTTCCCCCCACCCCAATTCTCTATCGCTGTTACCCTGTCCTCCTAGCCCAACCTTGCACTGTTACCCCATCTCCCTTCATCACACTGCTCTGTTTGCTCAGATCCGGCAGCGACAGGCCAGGGGAGGTGAAGCGTGTGTGAGGAGGCTCCGATGCGCATTCCCAGGGCTGAGCCGGCTCTGACTGACGGCAGTGCGCAGGAACCAGGCATGTCAGCACACCGTGCAGGGCCTTAGGGGGGGCTGTAGGCACCTGGGAACGCCCTGACTTTGTGTCCCTTTTGCAACAGGCGCCAACCCCATGTCTGGGGTGTTTCCAATCATGCCTTTCTTTCTCTGCCCCCACCCCCACAGGGAATTAATTGTGGGCTTGTACACGCACTATTAATAGGGGATGCAGGGACTGAGACTTCTCTGACCAACTTGGACTTTACGGGGTGGCCAGGCCTGCAGTGGAAAAGGTCTCCTGAAAAGCAGTAGGAGCAATAAGAACAACCACCCCTGGAGCTCTTACATAGCACTCTTCAATTAATAGATCTCAAAGAGCTCCACAGGATCATTGCCCCCATTTAACAGATAGGGAAACCTAGGCACAGGGAGGTGACATAACTTGCCCAAGGACACCCTGAGCCCGGGACAGAACCCAGCTCTCCTGAGTCTCAGTTCAGTGTTCTAGCCACTTGGCCAGTCATGACAACAGGCCTGGCAACGGCCTTCGTGCAAAGCGCTGGAGGTAAAGGCACTGCAGAGGGGTGACGTATCTGGGAGGCAGGTTCATACCAATGAGCAGCTGGGGAGAAGTGGAAGCAGGGTTCGTGCGGGACAGAGGGGAGGCAGTGTATTGCTTCCTGCTTCACTCTCAGTGCTGCCATCTTTGCCAAAGGGATCATCCTAACTGTCTAGTCTGACCTCTGGGGACCTCCCTGGTCAGGAGCGGGTGGAGCTGGGAATGAGAGGCAGAAGCTGGAGCATGTGCTGTCCCTGACTCACTGGGGAAGCCAGTGGGGGGTTATTCTGCACCCAAGACTGGGGTGGGGAAGGGTGGAATTTCTTTAGAAACTGCTAGAGAAGCTAGAAAACAAGCTCTGGTGCTCAGAGTCTCTGGGTACTGGGGATTCTGGAGAGTTCAGATACTCCAAGCCCCTCTGTATTCAGGAGGTACTTGGTTAGGAACAAACAGCTGGATTCTCAACTACTGCAGTCCCGTACTTGGGGCTGGGATTTGGGGGATAATGTGGCTTCATGTTCCCCTTATTCTGGGGCTATTGCTGGGTCTGCCTCGTCCCCAGTATAAACTGGACCAGCCTCAGAGCTCCTCTGACTTCTACTTCCCACAGCCCCTAGGAAATCAAGAGCAGACAGTGTGGTGTACCCCAGGCAAGCCTCTTGTCAGTGTAGAAACTTCACACCAGCTCTGCACCAGAAGGCCTCCTGCTCCCCATAGAGAATTCTGTGGGAGTGTTTCCAGCCTGTGTAAGGCCCCTTTACAGTACCTAGGGTGACCAGACTGCAAATGTGAAAAATCGGGACGGGGGTGGAGGGTAATAGGAGCCTATATAAGAAAAAGACCCAAAAATCGGGACTGTCCCTATAAAATCGGGACATCTGGTCACCCTGACTGTACCAGGGCAGCACACACACACACAAAAAGGCTTTCACGAAGCTGAGACCTGGCCCAAAGGGTTTCCTTCCCACAACATTTCCTGCATCTCCTATTCCTGGAAGAGCTGGTGATTAAAAAGGCCCGGCTAATACTCACACTTACCAGCCCTGACCACTGTTTCTCGTCCAACCGCTGTAGATACACACAGGGCACTGGCTAAAGGAAGATTTCTAAAAAGCCTTATGTTGCCAGATGATTCAAAAGTTAAATTTCCCAGTGGAAACCACAACAGCCTGTTGGGGTCAAGTCAGAGACTTTTCCACTGCGATTAGCAACACTGGTAGCAAAAGCCGGGTTGCTGTGGTTTAAGCAGTGTTTCCTTTAGACCTGCTCTGAGCAGGGTAAGATGACCTGGGACTGAAAATTCTGGCAGCAGTCCCATCTATGGCTCAACATTACTGCTACCATGGAGCTGAAGTGGAGTTAGCAACCAAGGGACGTCTTTGCAACACGTCCCATGTGTAGTCAAGGCTTAAAAAGAAGATACATTTTATTGACTCAAAATTATTAGCATTTTGTATACAAGATCCAGATTGGCTCTGGGGCCATCTGACCTGGGATTGTATCTAGGAATATAAAACTGATTTTCTTATGATCCAACAGCTGGAACCGAGGTGGAGGGGCCAGCCCCATGTCCTGGACAGCTTTCTGGGTACCACCAGCAAGCACACTGCAGACTCCAGGTGGGAAACCTCTGGGTCTGGTTCTCCCTTGCCTTGCATATCCCCGGAGCCCAGTGCAAAGCGAGAGCACTGTACACTTCTGTCGTGACCAGGTATTGTCTGACACCTGCTTTGCACTGGTGTCAATGGTCACACGAGGGGTGGGCCAGTGCAGAGTCAGGCCAGCTGTGTTCCTGGTCTCCCTCCCTCCCCGCCATCCCAGTCACTGATACCTTCATCACTGTCAGCATGGCAGTCTCCTCGGGATGCACCGGCACACACTGGGCGATTTGCTGCAGCCGTGTGTAGCGCCTGTAGGGGTAAGTGAGGGTGTGGCTGCCGCCGCAGCGCCGAGGCATGGACAGGTAACCGTATTCCGCCATCTCCGCCATCTTGTCACTGTGGGACAGTGAACAGCAACGCTGCAAACTCAGCCAGCTAAACAGCAGAAGGCCTCCCAGACAGCCAAGCTCCAGGGCACACCGCAAAACCGAGCTGGCTTCTGGAGTCCAGGCTTTCCATCTTTGTAAGTTACCATAGAAACAAAAGCCTCCTGCTGCCACGCCCCTGTGTTACCAGTGACCTGTGATGGGGAAGTAGCTGGGTGTGTGGCCTTTATTGCTACTTTAAGAGGGACAAAGAAAACCTGAAAGGGGTATGGCTCTTAAAAAACATTCTGCATGTCTGTAAACTAGACATTGCTAGCTTGCCTATCCTGTTTTTGCTGTGGACAACTGGAGACCTGGTAAGATCCTGACAGTGGAGACACCATGAAACTGATGCTTGATTGGTGAGAGGGGACGTTACTTTTGTGCAGCCTAGTTAGAACGACGGGCACATTTTTGTTAGCGTCCATTTAACTCAAATCCTGACAAACACTTGGGGGGAAGTGGTCTTTGTTAAAGTCTCAACACCTTCCTCTCAGCCCCTCATTTATGTGCTGAGAAAGCTCGCAGGCCCTCTGAGATCCCAAACGAGTCCCTCCAACAAAACTAGGGACTTGACATTCCTGATCTTTCTAAGGAGAAAGAACAAACAAACAAAAAAATCTTTTCAGGCACTAGCTTCTCCTTGTAGGTCACCTTCAAAGGATGTTGAAAGTGACCCCTTTTAGGGATGCTACCATGAGCGTAGCTCTCCTGGCTGCTACTGCTGGAACCCCACACATGGACACTGAGCTAGCTGTGAACTCCATGAAGACCACAGGGACAGGGAAAAGAAGAGACTGGAGAGGGAGCTGAGGAAGGGACAAGGAGACTTGAGGTGGGAGCGACAACCTTCTAGTAGCAGGCAGTTCTTGCAGCTGCCTGTGCATCCATACGGTAACACGGTAGCAGTGGGGAGAGGGGCCTAACACAGCTGGGACTCAAGGCCTGGGTATTAGGCAAAGAGAAACACTTACCCCTCAGGACAGCCCTTTGGACTCTTTGGGTCTCCTCTTATTCTCCTCTGACCTACAGAGAGGGGCCCAAGCTGCCAAGTTGGATCCAAATTCAAAACTTTCCCCAAAGTCTGGATCCAGGTTTTCAGCTCAGCCTGCTGGAGATGGGGCTGTGAAGCTTGGCTCCAGATCCGAACTGCTCCAGAATCCAGTGTGTTCAGATCTGGATTTGTGAGGGCCAAACCCTCTGGCTGGAGCCAGATGCAACATGGGTAGGTGCCAAACAAACTCCTCTCACACACACTTCACTCCAAACCTGGGCATCTCCCAAGCAGACCCCACCAGTCATTCCACACTACGGGGATGGCTCAGTCCTGACATGCTCTGCACCCTCAGCTCCCACTATTTGAAATGGGAACTGGGGACAAGAAACCATCAGCCCCTCCCAGGATCAGGCCCTTTGCGAGGGACCCCGTGTGCAGATGGGACGAACTCAGACTCATTTTCATTTGTGCCTGAATAACTCAGCCCGGGGCCTCCGGAGGAGAAAGGCCCATTTCCCTGAGCCAGGGAGTCATCATCGCTACGGCACTGGGGTCGGTGAGGTTTGCTCATCATCAGGTGCTGAACTGCAGACAAAGGGAGACCTACATACGCCAAGAAGTCCCACAGCGCGATGTACAGAGCGGGGCGCAGCCTGGGGACACCCCCAACTCTCAGGCCCAGGCTCAGTCCCCAGTCTGGGTTGAAAGCAGCACAAACCACATGGCAAACCCCAAAGGCCGTGACAGACACACAGATCCAGGGTCCCAGCAGCAGAGGAGGCTGGAGTCTGAGGCCCGCCTTATTGATGGTAACTGATGTTGTGTGCCTGCCCGGTAGTGCATGTCTGGTGCTGTCTGCCATAGCGAGGGTCTAATGATCAGCGCTGTCAATCCGGAGTGCGGGTAAGGGAGTAGGTCTGGGGCAGAACCTGGCCAATCTCAAATACAGCAGTTAAAAGCACCCAGGCTCTCTCACAAGAGGAAGATCCATGCGAGTAGCTGCCATGAAAACAGATCCAGAACGGGCTTCATCACAACTGGAGCCAAACAAATATTCCCCCCCTCAAACTCTTCTGATGTCTAAAGGCCAGTTTGACTACGAGAGGCTGTTTCTGAGTGTGTGTGCCCCCCCCGCAATGCTTTATGTATTTATCAGCCCCCACCCTCACATGCTATCCACTATGACCAGACTGGACCCCGTTTGTACCATGATTAGTTATGCGCGCCACCTAGGATAAAAGTCTATAAGAGATATCAACGGTCATGCTTCAGGGGCAGAAGCCAACTGCTAACCGTTCAGGATTACTTAGGAAGGAACTGTCCATGCACCAGTCCACTGGAGGGTTCTTGCAATTTCTTTTGGAGCATCTGGTACTTGCCACAGCTGGAGACAAGATACTGGACTAGCTGTACCATTGGTCTGACCCACTAGGGCAAGTCCTGTGTGCCTACCATGCAAAAGAGGGCCTGATCCCTGGCTGGTCACATTGCCTGCTTTGCTGAATAGCTAACCCTCCTTGGCCCTAGGACTCTCCTGCAGCATGGTACCCTCTCCTCGGGGCAGCCTGGGGGTAGAGATCTTCCTCGGCGGGTACAGAGCATAGCTTGTCTGTATCTGAGAGCAG
This sequence comes from Chelonia mydas, assembly GCF_015237465.2. Lineage (NCBI taxonomy): Eukaryota > Metazoa > Chordata > Testudines > Cheloniidae > Chelonia > Chelonia mydas. The sequence continues at coordinate 16,162,917 of NC_051254.2, forward strand.
CACTACAGAAAGGTCAAGACACTCGACCAAGGGAAGTAAGATACGTCCAGCCGTGCTCATCTAGCCAGGAAAGAGGGTGAGAGTCCCTCCCAGATGCTCCCTCCACAGTCTCTATATTGCATAATGACTGGGGCCGGACTGATGACTGCCCATCGCCTGAGGCTCTCCTGGCTCTGTACGCAGCAGGTATGACGTTACCCTGTCAGCAATCCCTGTGGTGAATGCAGATGTGCCCGAGCTCTTCGTGTGGGCAGGGATAAGAACCCCCCTCCCCCGCATGTCTCTGTCTTGATACTCACTACTCAGACCTGCTCTCCTACCGTTTGTTATACTGGTCTGGGCTGAGACACTGCGACTGCATTATCTCCCTGATCATCTGACTGCTGGCCTTTGCCGAGCCCCCGAAGTGGATCTGCACCTTCTCTATGTCCATGAGCATCTTGGAGTGGATGCTGCGCAGCTTGCCAAGGCCCGCGCTCTTCTCCAGCTGGAGCGCATCCAAGCGAGGGTAGGGGCTAAGCCCTAACTTCAGACTGGGGCGGAGGAGGAGATGCATTCAGTGAGAGGAAAGGAAAGGAGCGGGGATGCTGTTAGAGCTAATCCCCCAGCCTTGCTCACACGACTAGTCCCGTGGGCTTTAATGGGGGCTGCTCACATGCGGAAGGGAGGCAGGATTGGGCCATTACACTGTTTGGGGAGTTGGATGAGGACCCCGAGGACAGGTGAGCCGGGCTGTACCAGCCCATTTGAATCCTGAGAAAGGTGGCTGAAGCCTCACCCCTCGGGTGGGGGCGGAGCCACAGACTGACCGCACTGGAGACTGAAGTCCTCTAGTCATCTGCAAAGCAGTGTTAGCAGTGGAGCAGGCTTCCCCCATGCAGATGCAGCCCTGTGCAGCCGCGACTCCTAAGATCTGAGAGGGTATTTCACTCTCCAGGACTTACTCAGCCCTTTACCTCCTGGAGGAGACGTCAACCAGATGGGGCCACTTGTGCGGGATTCTCTCCTGTGGATACATTCCACGGGGCTGAGATCCCACAAAACTCATTGCACCCTGGCTGAAGTGATTCGTTCTCTGCCACAGAAGAGAGTTTTGGGTTTCCCTGTTCGTGTGACATGGGGCTGGGCATCACCCAGCAGCGAGTTTGCAGCTGGGCTCATGCCCACAACCTGCTATCGTCACAGCTGGAGGATTTACAAAGGTTTTATTGTGCAGGGTTGTGAGGCCGAGCGGAGAAAGGGTCAGTTAACTTCTTGCAAATGTCTGCAAGGCCAAAGTCTGCTCTCACTGACACCAGTGCCACCCCCAAGGAGATCAACGGGGTTGCTCCATGTAAGATCCTAGGGACATCCCCATTCGATTCCTGACCAGGACTTTTGAACAACCAAAGCAGCAGTCCCTAGAGAAGCCATCCCAGAGTTTACACTGAGCCCAACCTGTGCTGGGGCAGGACCTTGGGAGTTCAATGACTGCTGCCTACATACTCATGCAGTGCAGACATTTAGGTACCTCATCTCAGTGCCTTGATTTATGGGGCAGTCCCGTAATCTGGGACATAACACACAGGTGTCCTGGAGAGCAGCACTGGCCCCTATACCATTCATAACAGCGTGGATAAATTCCCCTCCCTCCTCTCGATGTCCCGGGCAGGTGTAGGGATTCCAGCTCTGGGCTTCAGGAAGCATGGAGCGAAAGGAAGCTGCATTCATTTAACTAGCAAACGGCAGCAGGACAAGGCTTCGGTGCACTGAAACCCGGGGCAGGAGAGTGGCTATTCTCCCTAGGAGAAGGCAGTCAACCCTCTGCTAGGAAGAGCAGGCCTGCAGTAGGGTGACACCTACAGCTGCCACATTGGGGAAAGGGGGTTGGGGGGAACCATCCCCACCCTGCTAATTCCAAGACAGCTGGAAATGGAAGGCAGGCCTGGGAAGGGCCCCGCCTGGCTGGCTGGTCCGAGCTGCAGTTGTTGCTCCAACCCGGTCAACACCAGAAGCTTCTGCTAGCAGAGGAACCTCTGCGCTGCCACCACTCCCAGTGGCGATGGAGAGCTCTCCCCCCTCAACCCCCGTTCTCTGGTCCCCACCCACACGTGAATCCCAACACTAGGAATAAAGGCCCCTCCCTCCCGCATACACCATACCTGCGGGTGTGCTGCCTGACTTGCTCCAGTTCATAGACGGTGTAGGGCCGGATGGAGCGGTGAGATGGTAACCCCGGCACGGAGGGTACGGTCATGATGGTCCTGGCGAGTCAATAAGCAAAGGGGTCAGGGGAAGAAGAGGAGAAAATCCGAACATCCCTGGTTATTAAATCCACTGCCTGGCATGTCTGGGGTTTGCCACGTGTCCCAGGAGGGAGATCTCAGCCCCTCATTTATACATGGTGCATGATCACATGGTGCTGGAGCTGCCCTCCAGCAGGGAGTGTACGCGAAGCCTGGAGAATGAGTCATGGATTGAATTGACCTCTCCCATTACTGCTCCAGGGCCAGTGCTAGGAGAAGTTTACTGGGCCCTAAAGCATGGATGGGGGTCAGCACCACAGAGACTCTAATCCCTGCAGTAACACCTTCATGCCCCTCTGGCAGTGTAAAGGGGTCTGAAAGTGGGCAGAAATGGCCCCTGAGAAAATCTCTTGGGCAAGGGGCCTCCCTGACTAGTGAAGAGCTGGGCCTGGGGCTCCATGCCAGCCCTGGCACAGGGGTGGGGTCAGAGTCACGTTGGGGGATGGCCAGAGTGCACTGCACTAAAGCTATTCCCTACTTCCTAAGGACATGGGAAGCAGAGCTTAAGTTAGAGCAGCCTAAGAGCTGCTCTAATTTACACTGGGGTTTGGGCAGGTCTGTGCAAGGCTCCAGAATGTGGGGCACGCAAAAGGAATTTCAATTTATCTTTGCCCCTGCCCCCTTCCACACCTCACCACCCGCAGCCACAGCACAGGAATGGAATAATTAATATCGGGCCAACTGCATCTGAAGTTTACACTCTGAAACCTGTAACTTTTATGGTGATTGTCCTTGCTTTCCCACTTCAGGGTCAATCAGATTCTAGCAGCTGATATGCGAGAGTTAAAGAGATTAAGGCTTTATCTAATTTGATCACCGCTCTTCCAAGTTTGCAGGTGCTATGAAACATTCGTTCCTAGCACAGGGGATTGGAGATAGCACCACACAGCAAGTGTCTCACAGCAAGGGTCAGGGGAGGATGAACTCCTGAAAATGGTTACTTTATAATCCTCCCTTTGTAGCATTTTCTGTGGATAAAGCTCTGCACAGTCATTGATTTATTAGCCTCCTAAGAGATCAATAAAATATTATCATCCCAATTTTACAGCCAAGAACATGGAGCTATTAAATGACTTGCCCAAGACCACATACAGAGTCAGTGGCAGAGCTGGACGGGACCCAGATTTTCCATTTTGTGTGAAATTCCACACAATGAAAAAAAAATTCTGTTCCAAAATGGGGGTAGGGGGGATTAGAAAACTCCCACAAAACAAAATTCCATTTTTTGTTCTGATTTTGGGGTTTTAAATTTGTATTCCTTTGTAATATAAAAGAAATATAAAAACAAAAACATTCCCTTCTGAAACTGTAGCCATGGAATGCTCCGACATCATCGGAACGCTTTGTATCAGGGACTTTTTCAAACAGATTTTTTGTCAGCATCTACATGTTCCACTGTCCAAGAATTGGCATTTTCCGACGGAAAGACGTTCCCCTGGAAAATATCCAACCAGCTCGACCAGTGACAGTGCTGGGATGACAACACAGGAAGTCCTGGCTTCCAGCTCTATGCTCACACCACTGGAGCAAGGGTTTCACACCACTGGAGCAAGGGTGGCACCCAAACCACCCCCTTTTGTCTCCTGTGACCCAGTTGGTTTGATCTGCTAAGGTGGTTCCTGTGAGCTGTAGCCAATAACCTAATTACTGCAGCTAGTCACATTTGGGAGGGTTTCTGCACCTAAGGGCTAGACACTTGCTTAAGATCCAATAGGAAGTTTGAGGGGTGCCCCCAAAAAGCAGCTTCCAAACCAACCTTGGGGACATGTCACCAGTGTTTGACTCACCACGCTAAGGCGCACAGCAGTGTGAAACCTGTGTACGTGGATGCGGGGGGAGGCATGTTGTTTCCCCTCAGGAACTCAAGAGACCATGAGCAGCGGCTGCCCACCAGCCCCACCTGTAAAAGGCCGCAGCACTCTGGAGAGCCACGTTTACGCCAGGAAAACATTTGCAGCCATGCGCTCTGGAAACATAGTGCAGTACTTACGGGCCGGGCACCACCATTTTCAGAGGTCTGTCGCAGGAAATGCAGTGGAAATGAGCCATCAGTCTTCTGTTGGGATGAAACCAGACATGGGAATCACTACAGGTTTGGGCCCAGGGGCGAACGGTTTCTTTGGATCTGTGCTAAGGACAATAGGACTGAATAAGAAGTTACAGAGCCCCAAGGCTAGAGGACCACTGAGTAGCCACAGAGAGTGCTAAGAACGGTGACCTGGGACATGAAATATTTCCATAGCTTCCATTGTGTGACCATATCAGCAAAACACTGGCCAGGGAACAAATTTTATACAAGGTATTTCTATGTATTGGGCCAGATCCACACTAGTGTGAATGAGCCCAGCTCCATTGACTTCAATGGAACTACCTACACCAGCTGAGGATCTGGCCAGTTATTTTTAATATAAAATGATAATAATACTCGGAGTTACTCAGATGATAGGGGCTATACTTGACTTATGAGCACTTTAGGGCAGGGACTCTTTTTGTGCTGTGTTTGTACAGTGCCTAGCACAATGGGGTCCCGGGCCACGACTAGGGCTCTGAGGCGATACAGTAACACAAATAATAAACACCAAGGGCAAAGTGACGCATTAACTCCTTCCACATCCCCTGTGAGGTGGGCCAATGTCATTATCCTCAGTGCACAGGTGGGGAAGTGACTTGCCCAAGGTCACATCGCAAATCAGAGGCAGGCTCAGTGGTCTTGACTCCAACTCTCCTGCGCTACCCGCTAGCTGTCATTGCCGGTGTGATTAAGTTTTGTCATATATATAAACCTAGCACCTATAACTGCTATGAGGCACTGCGTGTCACGTATCGATAGATGTATCGATGGATACGAAATTTACACCCACGTTCACACTTACCATACACATTAGCCTTTTACACACTACACACAGTCTGCAGTTCTATCAGCACTAAACACACCAGGAAAAATTTGCTTAAAAGCACATGTAACTTGGCACAGAACTGTGATGAAGGGGTGGAATTCTATACCCACATAAACCTTAGACAACCCTATTAAAGCTGTGGGGGTATGGGGGGGAAGAGGGTCCAGAACCAGGACCCAGATCTGCACCTTCAGAGAGCATGTAGCTAAGAACCCCAAACCCCAGAACAATCCTGCTCCTAATCACTCGTTACATTAATAAAGCAAGGATAGGGTCATGAATCAGCAACAGGCATTACTGAAAATCTGCCCTGAATTGATAGGAAAGCGCAATCTCTCTTGCAGGGACTGAATGGAAGCTCTGAACCTGCCCATTTGTGTAAAGATCACCCTATAGGCACAACTGAAATCAACCAAACAGGCACCCCTGCCTTCCCCCGAGATGTTGCCTGATGCTGGGGAAAACCTGACTCATCTCATCAGAGTTTGTTCGCTTTTATTTTCCACCCCTCCCAGTGGATCTGATGTTAGGTTCAATAAAGGATAAAAATAAACAGGTGGCCCATGGGAGAGAGCACGCAAGTACATGTGGGCGCTGGAAAGAGGACTCTGGATGTCAGACCCTATCTGTAACTTACAGAACACGTGAGCCATACAAGACTGTTATTGTGTCATCTGGCTAACAGGGTGCGACAGGAACCGCCAGGTTTCATTTCTCCGGCAGCCCCTGCAGTGTGTGGGCCTGTGCCTCGGACCTACACATTGAGCACGGGTGCCCTCTGGTGGCCCTACATAGGGGACAACTAACAACTGGTGGCAATTCACCGTGTTGGTAAAACTCATGGGAAAGTTTCACTTCACGTCTTTCATCCTAGGATCGCCAAATACTGTGAATGTTGACATGCCTTGAGGAACAAAGCCCTGTGAAGTTCTTAAGTAGATATGACATGAGTAAACTGAGGCAGAGAGAAGCATTAAGGGGCTTCCCCAGAAGACACAATAAATCTGGCCAGAGCTAGGAATAAAAGCCATGAGTCCCAATCTCCCGCTGTAATCACTGAACCATAAGCCCTCCCTCACATATTCCTCCAAATGGCTCTGTCCGAAGAGGCAGCGATCTCTCTTATATAAAGGCTTTGTACTGCTGCCCATCACCATAGTATCTGATGGCCTTCCACATAAAATCAGTAGCAACGGTGAAGTCCCTAGTGCACTTCAAGAGCTACCAGCTCTTAGATTTTCATTCTTAAGGTTTTAGGACAGGATTTTTCAAACCTGTGTAAGGGATTTAGATGCCTGTTCCTTTCCAATCCCTTAGGCAGCTTTGAAAATCTCCACCTTCATTAACAGCCTCCCTGTTCTGCAACCGAGCTTCTGCCTGCAACAGAACGACAGGAGCAAAGAAGCTGGAAACACCTTTAGGCCAGGAAAGTTGCAACAGTATTTGAATAGGGGCGCACTAGAAAAATCCTCAGGCCTGGTCTGCACACATTTTTTATACCAGTATAGCTATGTTGCCTAGGAGGGTGATTTTTTTTTTTAAACCGACTGTGTTATAGTACAAGCTTTAGTGTGGATGCAGTTATACCAGGATTAAGTTGCCTTATAGTTATTCCCCTTCCTGTATGGAGCAGCTATACTGGTCTAAGCATATTTGTATTGGTATAATTACATCCACACTAGGGGGTTGTAGTGTTTTAACTATCCTAGCATGGTTAAAGTGGTACAACTTCTGTGTGTAGATAAGCCCCAAGAGAAGTCAACCTGACTGAGGTTATCCCAGGTAGTCAGAGAGACCAATCCCTCAGTCTAACTTGTCTCCCTAAAGCTGTAGCTGTCCATCTCCAGATGTTCTTACTTCCTAATTCCAGCAGCATCGTTTGCTTCATACTGGGGAGACCTCTCCTTCAGCTGTTTCCGGATGGCCTTCCAACGCTCTTCCAGCTGCTGTCTGAAGGGATCCAATTCCAGGCGGTCCAGCTGCAAGGTAATGCACAGTTCATAAAAGCTGTGTGCCCATTTGTATGCGTGTGTACAAATGGCTCACCAATGATTAACACCATAACCGAGACATGAGATAATAATGAGACATGATGATGTGTTCAAAGGCAGTGAACATCCAGGAGAAGAGAGAGGCTTTCTAAAGGGAGACATGGAGGTAGAAGCAGGAGCTGTGGGATGAAGCTAGGCAAAGGAAATCACAGACTGTCCTCTCTCACCCTGGGAAGTTTCCCCTGCTATTCAGATTGGAACAGTTTCTCAAGAAAAGTGGTGGAAGCTCCATCACTTGGGTCATTTGGAATAAGATGGCAGGAAGTGTTAGGAAATGTACTGCAAAGAACAATCTTGTATTGCTGGGAGTGATCTAACACTGAATGGGGCCTTTCCATCTTTACCTCCTAAGGTTCCTAGACCAACCGAGTGTCCACAGATCATCTCTAAGTGACGGGGCAGCAGCAGGGCACTAACTAAAGCCACACGGGCAGCACAAATAAGGTGGGCAATTCTGCTCAGCCCACAGTCAGGGGGTGTCACAATTCAGGGCAACGACACCTGTATTTCCCCTTAGTGGCTCTTTGGCTTCCAGCTCCCCAGCTGTTTCTTCTTGGGTGGAGACCTGCCTCTCATTCCTTTCTGACCAGGGTATTTCCAGACTGCACCATTCCCTGCCTTCACTGTTTACTTCCCAGCACAGACAGGTTGCCCCAGGGCACCCTCTTGCTTTCTCTTCAGAGATGGTTTGGTTAACAGGTGTAATTGCTCTGGTTATGAGCACCACATAGCTCTTTCTATGCAAGCCTCTTTGATTCTTGAGGTAAAAAGCATTACAGAGAAAACATGTTAAAAACAAAGAACCTCCACGCACACTAAGAAGCTTACCAGAGACCACCCCAACCCTAACATGGGCTCAGGCAGGAGCCGTCTTTCAGCACCAAGGGGCTGCCTGGTGGTTTCAAGTTCATCACAGCTTCAGCTCAGAACAAGCACCCAGTCTTATGGGGCCTCAACAGGCCCAGTCCTTCCAACCCTCCCCTAACGATTGGGGCCCTCCATGGACCAGGGGTCCTGCCCGGTGGCTGGATCAGGAAAAAGGCCCTGAGCCAGTTTAAAATCAGGCTATTTACCCCAAATCCCTTTCTTTGTCTGTAGATCCCTGGAGTTCGAACCAGTACACATCAGCCTGTCCAGGCAGGTGGTTTCTCTGGGGATGTTACAACCTGAGTGAATTTGCCTGATCACTCACTGCTGGTCTCCTATTTACCCTTCCCGTGATGGAAATACATACAATCCCACCACAATACATACACAACTGCATCTTTAATACAATGGACCCCAACAGAATTAACTTAATTCAGTGAAGTTCATTGAGGATATTGCAGGGAACTGTCATTCTGTCACAGGGGATACATCGGTGAGTGCTGGGGAACACAGAGCCAGGTGAAACAGGAAGAGGGGAAAACAAAAAGTCATGCCCGCTTTAGCACCAGCATGCTCAGCATTGTCACAGAATCCCTGCCCCAAGGTGCTCCTGGTTTAAGAACTAAATGATAGGAGGCAGGACACCTTGGGTCACATCTCCTGCACCCTCTGTGAGGCCAGCAGCAGCTGGATGAGATCTGGCCCTGCATGGCAGGTGTCCCAGATCTGGCTTGTAGTGTGTGACATGGCAATCTGTTCCCAGAGCACTCCTAGCATGCATGACAAAGCCCCCTTGCTCCAGGGCTCAGGTCTGCATCCATTACAGGAGGCAGAAGGAAATGAGAATTAAAAATAAAACACTGTGGCCAGGTTCCCATGTACACCACGGCCCCTTTGCAGTGGTCTGGCAGCGTGAAAGGGCCTCGAGCGTAACTTTTGCTCACTTGAAGGCCCCAGAGTAATGTAAAGGGACCCTAGGGAGAATAGGACCCAGGCCCTGCATGAAAACCCCAGCAGTTATAGCAGATACAGTGTTTAGAGCAGACCAAGCTCCTCATCCCACCTTGCTATAAACTGGGCCAAGTCCCTTCCCCTGTCTGCCTTTCCTGTGGCTCTTCTGTGAGCCAGGCAGAAGGCACGTCTCCAGCTTACCTTGGAGTCCATCTCCATCAAGATTTTGTCGAGCACTTTGTGCCAGTCCTGCTCCTGCCCGCTCATCTTGTTCACCAGATCCTGCATCATCTTATTCAGCTGCTCCATGGTGGCATCAAACTGGGTGCAGCTGACTTTGCCAGCCAGGGCAATCTTGTCTGCTTTCTGGGCAGGGGGAGAAAGGAGAGTGATTGGGTGGGGGCGGGGGGAGGAAGAACCTTAGTTTGATCTGGGGCACAAGAGAGGCATTCCACCCAGCATTCCTGTTCCACAAGGCCCCATGTGAGCATAGAGCTTCCCCTCTCTACTTCCCAGAAAGAGACGCCTCCCTCGCTTCACAGTCAAGGCTCTGGTGCTCTGAGTAAGGGCTCCATCCTTCAACTCTATCCATTTTCTTTCTCCCTCCTCCCCTTTGCCCACTTAGATCAGGCCCTTCCTCATCAAAGCAGATGCTGCCACAGATGGCTGGCCTGGGGCGGCTCCTCACCAATACCCCAGGAGGACTCTAGCATGGACCCTCCTCTTGCGTACTCTGGTATAGGTCACGCGTATCTGCAATTGGAGCTGCGGGTACTCAGCACCTCTGAAAGCTCAAGGTGTCTCATTCAGACACTGAGCAGCTGAGGCAGCAAAATAAGGGGCCACCACTGACAATTCTGGCTTCTGAGTAGGTAATATAAGAGTAACAGCGTGTGCGTGACAGGGAGAGTCTCCTTAATGTTGCATTTAGAGGACGTAAAATGCTAAGTAATCATGGTTAGCACTTTTCATCAGTAGATCTCACAGCAATTTACAAGATGGGTGTCACTAGCCCCATTTAAAAGAGCCACAGAGAGGCGAAGGGACTTGCCCAAGTCCCACACAGAACAGCCAGGAACAGATCCCAGCTCTCCAGCCTGGGATCCTAGCCAGGGGACAACACCACCTCCCACTGAATAGAGAGCCTAAACGTACATCTCCTGTGCCTGCGGAAGAAACCATGTCCCACCCAAACCGGTGCTGCACACCCCCTTACCACGTCAATTTCTGTCTCCAGATGCTCCTTGTCTGCTTTCTCCTTTTCCAACTTCTCCAGTGACTGGAAGAGAAGCTTTACAGAACACAGAAGAGGTGGCGATGAAAACCAGTCAGAGAACGGGGAGGCTGAGATTCCTGTACAGTCCTTGTCATCTCCCAGACCACCTGCAACACCTGCACATGCTCCCTGATGGCCTGAGGCCTCCTGGGGCTCAGATATCTTGAGTCATCACTAAACACAACAGCAGGGTGGTGAAGGGGGCACATCTGGGCCTAGTCGGTGTAAGGACCTGCAGACAGGAGGGCTGTCCATGTGGATATTCTCCGTCTGCCCTTTGATCCCCTCTCCAGATCTCCTTTCTCTCTCAAGAGGGCGCTCACCTAGCAGAGACTCACTGTGCGTCAGGCCGCTCGTGTTTTAATGCCTGTGGTGGGCGTTATATCTCTGGGGTCGGTCTCTGATGACAGCCTTTACAAACCCCGGTGTATCATAACAGGCGACTCAGTGGCATGACTCAGTCTCCTGCAGTACTGGATGTGGGACTAGGAGAGCGCAGCTCAGGGGCTAACGAGTCCAGAGCCACCTACCTATACCCTGTGCTATGTAGAGCCTCAGATGTGTTGGGTTCTCCCAGGGCAGGAGAGAGGATTTCCTCTGCCCGTCCCTTTGTTTTCCTTGCTAACGAGCGTCCATGATGAGGATGCATAGGGCTAAGAGCATCCCTGACTACCAAGCAACCCAAACCCTTGGCGATTACAGGCCTCTAGCCAGGCCTCTGCCGTCACTTACAGCAATATCTTTCTGTTTCTGCCGATGGTCTTCTATGAGATTCCCTGTGGTGGCATTGAGATTCTCACAGTCTCCTTGCACCTGGAGGATGGTGTTTTGGATGCGACTCAGCAGCTCTTCATCCTTCAAGGGCAATGGAAGGGAAAGTGAAGCTCTGTAGCAGATAATTACTGCCAGACACAACGCCTTCGAACCACAGAACAGGCCTGGCATGGGCAAGAGGTACGATGCCTCATCCCTCCCTTGGAGGGCTCTCCGCTACAGCTGGGAGAGCCGTTCTCCAGGGCCCCGCCAGTGCTTGGCTTCACTTCTGAGGCTGCCAGCCGTGGATGTGCTTTTGGTGACACGGACACCTGCTCACTTGCACATGGAGATCTGGATCAACAGCATGTATCACACAGACCACTGAACAAGTCACTTACATGGCATCCCTGGCAAAGATTTTCAGCCACTACTAGTCAATTCAAATGAGTGACCTCAAGGTGACAGGCTCCATAGACAACTCTTCACCAATCCCCAGTCCCCCTTGGGCAGCATGATATATGGGGTATCCTGCTGGACACAGTCCGGATAAAAAGTGGTTCCCAGTGTCAGTGGAGAGTCTAGAGTTCTGTGCCAGCACCCACGGGTTGTACTGGAACTGGCTAAGTATGAATCTGTTTGATTCCCTGAGCCTTCCTTTTAGGAGTGATATTTAAAACATGCCTAGTGCTGGCTATTGTTTCTGCAGACTCTGCTTCCAAAAGAGGGCGCATGCTCCAGACATGCAAAGCCAGCACTTGTGTGTGTGCACTATTGCTGCTCACCCTAGTCTCAGATCAGTTTGTGCAAAATCAGCCTGTGCCCACTTTTGCAGACACAATCAGCTACTGTGACTTTTAACGTGAAAGAGAAGCTGCAGCTGAATATTTGACCCCAGGAATCATTCCAGCATCTCCTGGGGTCCACTCAGCTAAGTGAAGGCGCTGCCATACCCTGCCATTCAGATCAGCTAGACATGGACTGCTGAAACACGACCAGAAACCTTCCATCTCCCAGAACATTTTCCATATGTTGAGCAAGTAAGGCTCACAACTCCCACCCCCAAGAAATACGTATTTTTGTCCCCATTTTACCAAACAGGAAACTAAGGCATGGAGAGGTTATGTGCCAAAACAGTGATAGGAAGAGAACTCAGGAGTCCTGGCCCCAATCTCATGCATAGATCTCTAGATAGTCATAACATTGCATTAGTTCATCATAATGGGGTTCTGACACAGTGAAGAATGTTACGGTATAAGTGTCATAAGGCCACTATGTTGTCCCACACAGGAGATCAAACGCCAAGAGTGGCAGGAACATAACTGTGCCACCCGCATCCACACAAGGACCGGGCTGGCCTCGTTCTCCTCTCTAATCTCAGGTTCATCATTTAATGGCAGATGTTCTGTGGGATTTACTGATGCCACATGGGGTCAAGTGGAGCCCAATTCCCCGTTCGGTCACGAACTAGGGTCTTCTTCCAGCTCTGCTCTGGACAAGTGCTGAGCTGAACGGCGTCAAGCCAGAGATGGGATACTCCCTTTATGACACGGGTGCACGGTTGGAAGGGGCGGGAGAGAGGCGGGCTGGACTGTCTGGCTTGCAAGTTGCACATCAAACTGATAGTGCAACATGTGTCTGAGGGCAGGGTGGGAACCTGTGCAAAGCTAGAGCTACAGACCGCAGAGCAAATGGAGGAATGGAACCCTTGTGATTTGCACTGGACCCAAACTGCTACACCAGCATCCCTGTTCAAATCCCCACCTCCTTTTCTTCTTCACCATTTTGGTGAAGCTGAGTGCGATTGGAAGAGAGCGACTGCACTGCCCTCAGCCTGGCACAGGACAGCAGGTAATGAGCAAGCTGCATCACATATAGACCTCTGCTGATCATAACCTGCAGCACACTCTGCTAATCCAGTCTTGGAATCCCCCACACAGCTCTACCAAGGCACCTCAGCCCCAAAATGCAGCACCCCCTGCTATGTCAGCCCGAGAGCACACCGTTTGCACAGCTCTGCCGATGCACCCAAGCCCTGACCTGCACCCCCATCTACTGCAGTCTTGGGACTCCACACAGCTCTGCCAATGTGCCTCGGTCCTGGCCTCCACCACCCCTGCTATTCCAGTTTGCAGCTTCTCTGGGGCAGAAACCACGAGCCATGCTGACCATTGGGATGGCTTTGTAGGGCTAGGCATGAGCCCACTAGGCAGTGGGAAGACACACAAAACTCACTCTGACATGTGACCCCTAAAATCAGGATTTGAGACCAGGCCTCGAGATGAGGGGTCAAGGCATCCACCCACCAGGCCAGACAGCAGGTGTAAACCAAGGCTAAACGAGGAGCCAGAACAATGAGGGGCTTCTCAGGGAGCCGGCAGTGATCTGCTCCCGCGTGGTGTGCAGTGTTGAGGGGCGGAATTGGTCACAGTCACACGACTCCCATGTGCAGCTCTTCCCGCCTGCTGCTCCAATTCATTGCTGCACTGGGCTGTGGACCCAGATCCCAAAGGATCCAGTCTGAACCATCCCCTCACAGAACCACTGAAATCCTCCATCCTCCGTTCCCCCCAGGTACTGCATTATGTTCACAGCTTTAGCCTGGAAGTCTGGGTAATAAAGCAGGGTGTTTCCCTTTGGCTGGCCTTACCTGGCTCCTCAGCTGCGGCCTCTTTGCTGGCTTGCTTTCCGCATGCCTCCTCATGAAGCTGCTAATTAAATCCTGCAGCTGTTCGTAGCGTTTGAACAGCTGGCTAACCTGCTCGCTGACGTCTAGGCTGCAGGCCGGGCATGTGCCATCCGGCGCTGCCTCCCCAGGCTCCGGGCTAGTGGGCATGCTCATGGATAGCAAGGCGGAGGAGGAGGCCATCATGTTCTCTATGATAGATCTAAGCTTGTCTAACTGTAGGCAGGGGAGAGAAGGAGTCAGGTTTGAAACAGGCACCTCCCAGCAGAATTTCTCTGCATGCTAAGGCACCCAGGCAAGGGGCGCTGAGCTCTATCAGAGAGGTGTCTCCAGCACCCCATTGCTGCTGGCCAGCAGGGATATTGGCAATGCTCGAGGCAACACATTCTGGCCAAGACTCCGAGGATTTGCCCATGGATGGGTGGGTCCTAGGCGACCTTCTCCAGTTAGCAGCTGCTGAAGCAGTGCTCCCCCTCGAGGCCAGACCTAACTGCCTTGGAGTCTGTCATTAAGGTCCCTATCTTGGGCCAGTCAGTGTGGAGTGGAGCTCTAGAAGTATTGCAGAAGATGTATTGACTGGTACCTGAGCAAAGCAACTTATTGCTGCCAGACCAAGGAGTCGGTCTGGCTCGACTGCACAAGGCGGCCCACTGAACTGCCACCAGGACAAGTTAAGAAACGGCTGGGTCTCTACCCTGCTTCCCCTCATAGCAGAGCAAAGCTTTAGCCTACCACGAGCTTTTACAAACCCTGCTGCATTCCGGGACACAATGGCCTGTGGATAAGCGCCTCCTTGGGGCTCTACCCAGAGTTATCATCTCCTACACCAATGAAAAACACTTCCCTGGCTCTGGGGGGAGCGTCCTGCTGGGCTCAAATGCCCCTTCCTTTCCCTGCAGGATCCAGGGAGGGAGGCAGCAGTTAAGGAGGCCCCTTTGGAGCCCAGCTAACTGCTTTGACCCGCTCCACAAGGCTAGTGCACTGGCTTCAAGAGGAGGAAATCTGGGGACCTTTGTGCTGAGCAACTGTCCGACACCACAGGGGAACTAGGCAAGCAGAGATACCCAGAGTAACCATTGCGCCAACCCCAAAAGAGCAGCTGTTTCGCAGCAAGCCAGCGAGCAGCCCGACCTCTCGCCTCAAACCACCTGACCTGTTCCTGCAGGTAGAGGGCTGTGTCAGTCACCGACTGCTCCAGCTTGGCCTTGCCGTGATCCTGCTGCTCCCTCAGCTCCTGCAGCTCTTTCTCTATGTCATGCATTGTCGATCTGGACCACAGAGCCAACAACAGAAAGGGTCATTTGCTGAGCAGAGGTGCTGCAATGGGCCTTGGAGCATGGAGACAGGGACCAGCACCCTTCGCTGTGCCAAATGCAGCTCCCCTGAAGTCAGCCTGTTTACCCCAGGGCTGAATTTGGCCCCTGCCATGGTTGCTGGGCGGTAACTCTGTGGTTTAGATGCCATCAAACCACATAGCAACACAAAGTCCATACAAGGAATGCAGCTGTTCTTATGGGCTCTGTCCAGCTTCTTTGATGTGGGTGAGGTGGGAATGTAAAGCCAGCCTGAGGCACATGTGAAGACCAGCTCCCCGGGTCCCTCTGCTTTGAGGAGAAGCGAGGAGGAGAGAGGTCTTGCACTGTTAGACTCTCTTCCCCCCTTCCCAGCGTTCTTCTAGGAACCCCTCCCCTCCAGCATGATGTCCCAGTGTTTCCCTCACTCCTTCTTGAAAGATGAACTGGTGAACAACAATCCGCTCCTCAAACCAACTGGATCTTGACATTCCCTCCCACTCAGTAATGGCAAACCCCTTTCCCCTAGGCTGACCAGACAGCAAATGTGAAAAATCAGGACAGGAGGGGTGGGGTGGGTGGGGGGAGTAACAGGAGCCTTTATAAGAAAAAGACCCAAAAATCCGGACTGTCCCTATAAAATCGGGACATCTGGTCACCCTCCTTCCCCCCCAACTCCTCTGCCCTGGGTGCCAAAACCCTCTCACAGCCACTTAGCAATGTACCTCCCTGCCCTGCCCAAGGCCCCACCCATAGGTGTGTTATTCAGGTTATAGATGTTGGCCTGGCACAGAACCCAGCAAAACCTAGAATCAGGGCCTGGAGCCCTTCAGTTACTACTTCTTTGACAGCCCTGCCTTAAAGCAAGCCCAGTGGCGTATACGCAGATTTAACACAGTCCAAGTCTCTGATTGGTCCAGGAGGGATACATGGCTGCTCCCTGCAGTATATTAACCAAGTGGAACCATGGCTGCCCTGCAGGTAGTTCTGTTCTACGAACCATGGCATATGGGGCACCTGTTACAAAACAGTTCTACATGCACCAAACCCTTTGGGAGGCTGGGAATGAGCCTAGCTCATTTTTAAGCCAGCCCTAGTGGGATGCGGGCTAGTTAGCATGGATGAGCCCTATAGGTTATGCAGTTCAGTTCTGTATAAGTCCTCCAGAACGTGGGCCAGATGCTACAGTTCAGCCCCATCCCAGGGAATGGAATAGGGATGGCGGTCTTGGTCGTGACGAACTACTTGGGATCATGAGTAGTTAACTGTAGTTCAGTTCTGCATCAACTCGGGTCTGAACCGGGTGAGACAGAACTAGATATCACGGCTCAGGTCTACATGAGGGATTCAGATCAGAAACCGTAGATTGTATGAAAGTATAACAAACGAGGCACTGGAATTCAGCTCCATAGCCTAGGTACGAATCCAATGGAGTCTGGACCAGTATTAGAGTCCAGCTTTATTATAGAATCATAGAATATTAGGGTGGAAGAGACTTCAGGAGGTCATCTAGTCCAACCCCCTGCTCAAAGCAGGACCAACACCAACTAAATAATGTAACCTGTCTGATAACAGGCCCCTCTCTTGTCAGGGGCCAGCTCTACAGCTCGGGTGAATCCTGTGGGACTGAGGCTTGTTGTTGGAGCCTGTTGCATTAGCAGCAGAGATGCACACATCCACAGCTCTCTTCTCCTCTTTTTACCTGAGGTAACCTAACTGCAGGTTAATCTGACTGGATCCCTCCACTTTCTGATCTGCTTCTGTTGCCACCTCTGCTTCAAGGACATTCTGCAGCTTCCTTACCTAGAACCATGACAACCATAAAGAGTGAGGACCTCAGGCATACATCTGCCTGCAAGGACTTCCCTCAAACTGGCTGAATAACTCCCCACCCCCCGGCCCCAGTGCATGTGCTGGGTTCAAATACAGCTAAATGCAGCCCTGATGTAAGCAGATGACACTAATTATTTCAAAGGATTTGCATTCACTGAATTTAGCTCAGTGCATTAAGCACAAAAATTTGATACACCCACACCCACACACACCCTTTTTGGAGTGAATCTCAAATTAGAGGGGATCTTGGACTAACCTATTCAGTAGCTAGGAATCTGCACACTGTCCCACTCACCCAGCTGTCCTCCCCATTCAAAACTGCCCTGAGCACAGAAAGCAATAGGGTGATCTAGTGTACATTGTGATGGAAAATAATCCTTGGCAAGACGTAGAGCAGAGGTGGGTTTGGGCAGGATTGCTGAAGAATCTGCGGCTCTCTTTGGAAGGGGGCTAGATGGGGAGGAAGCCTGGTGCAACCTGTTCTGAGGGATACAAGGGCCAATCTCCCACCCCCTTTCCTTTCCCAGCGGTTTCTCCCTCACCTCACACTGATCTTATTATTGTTCTTAATATTCTGAACATGCCGAGAAGCCAATGAGTTCAGGGAACCGTTGTGTTGGGCACTTTACTAAGACACCGTAAGAGAGTCTCTGCCCTTAAGAGCTCACAGTCTAGACAGATAAGCCAGACAAAGGTGGGGGGATGAATTAACCATTGTACATGGATAATTCGGGGAACAGTTTAAGGGCTGGGTTCTCCAGATTAAGCAGCCCCTGATTAATTCTCCCTCTGTAGGGGGACTCTCCACCAGTGTAAAACTGATGGAGGCAGCTGTGATGCCTCCTGCACTGGCATCCCCCTTCTAATGCCTGGGAAGGGAGCAGGTGTGTTAGGGCTGGCAAGGGGTCATAGCAGATCCAGGCTCAACTCCACCTGATTTTTCACTGGTGTAATGTTCTTGAGGGAATCAAACCCTAAGTGACTTGCTTAAGGTCCTAAGTCTGTGGCAGACTATGAAATTGAACCCAGGTCTCCAAAGTCTCAGTTCAGAGCCTTCACCACAATACCAAACAGCAGGGACGTTCACCACTAATGCCGATACCACAACTCCACAGCCTACAGCACATGTTCGGACGCTGGATGATATAGTATCAAAGTCCCTGTCTTGCACACCACCCCAGCCAACCACAGTGGACTTGTTACCATCGCTGATTCCATGGTTAGGTTACAAGATGGCACACCAGCTGCTCACCTTGGCCTTTACATCTTTCATGTCTTCTGCCGTGGCCTTCAGGGAAGACAGCTGGTCCATGAGGTCAGCAGGCATGCTGGAGAGGTTCTTAGGGACTAGACACCACCATGGAAATACAAAGGAAGCACTTAATTGATTGTGTACATAAGAACAGCCATACCGGGTCAGACCAATGGTCCATCTAGCCCAGTATCCTGTCTTCCGAGAGTGGCCAGTGCCACTGCCAGATGCTTCAGAGGGAATGAACAGAACAGGGCAATTATCAAGTGAGCCCTGTTGTCCAGTCCCAGCTTCTGGCTGTCAGAGATTTAGTGACACTTGGAACATGGGGTTGCATCCTGACCATCTTGGCTAATAGCCATTGATAGAGCTGCCCTCCATGAACTTATCTAACCTTTTTTGAACCCAGTTATACCTGTGACCTTCACAACATTCTCTGTCAACGAGTTCCACAGGTTGACTGTGCGTTGTGTGAAGAAGTACTTCCTTTTGTTTATTTTAAACCTGCTGCTTATTAATTTCATTGGGTGACCCCTGGGAAGGGGTAAATAACACTTCCTCCATTCACTTTCTCCACACTATTTGTCACTTTATAGACCTCTATCATATTGTCTCTTTTCTAAGATGACCAGTCCCAGATTTTTTCTCTCTCCTTGTACCGAAGTTGTTCCATACCCCAATCATATTTGTTGCCCTACTCTGTACCTTTTCCAATTCTAATACATATTTTTGAGATGGGGCAACCAGAACTGCATGGAGTATTCAACGTGTGTGCACGCCATGGATTTATATAGTGGCATTATTATATTTTCGGTCTTATTATCTATCCCTTTCTTAATCGTTCATAACATCCTGTTAGTTTTTTTGACTGCTAGTGCACATTCAGCAGATATGTTCAGAAAACTATCCACAATGACTCCAAGATCTCTTTCTTGAGTGGTAACAGCTCATTTAGACCCTGTCAGGGTTCCCTCCCCACTCTGAACTCTAGGGCACAGATGTGGGGACCCGCATGAAAGACCCCCTAAGCTTATTTCTACTAGCTTAGGTTAAAAACTTCCCCAAGGCACAAATTCCTTTTGTTCTCGGACGGTGTGCTGCCACCACCAAGTGATTTAAACAAACATTCAGGAAGGGCCACTTGGAGCCTTATCTCCCCCAAAATATCCTCCCAAGCCCTTATACCCCCTTCCCTGGGGAGGCTTGAGAATAATATCCTAACCAATTGGTTATAAAGTGAGCACAGACCCAACCCCTTGGGTCTACAGGACACTGAAAAATCAATCCGGTTCTTAAAAGAAGAATTTTATTTAAAGAAAAGGTGAAAGAATCACCTCTGCAAAATCAGGATGGAAGATAACTTTACAGGGCAACAAAAGATTCACAAACACAGAGGAGCTCCCTCTAGGCTTAGTTTCAAAATTACAAAAAACAGGAATAAACCTCCCTCTAGCAAAGGGAAAATTCACAAGCTAAAAACAAAAATAATCTAACATGCCTTGCCTTATTTACTTACTCTTTTTGAAATATTGAGGCTCATTTTAGGATGATTTTAGGAGGAGTTTTCTGACCTGATGCTTCTCTGCTTCCCCAGAGAACACACAAACAAAGAGCACAGACAAAGCCCCCCAGTTTGAAAGTATCTTTTTTCCCCATTGGTGCTTTTGGTCAGGTGCCAACCCAGGTTATTTGAGCTTCTAAATCCCTTACAGGTAAGGAGGTATTCTAGGCTACCCTTAGCTGTATGGTTATGACAGACCCCATCATTTTGTATGCTTAATTGGGATTACTTCTTCCAAAGTGCACTACCTTGTATTTAGCAACATTGAATTTCATCTGCCATTTTGTTGCCCAGTCACCCAGTTTTGTGAGATCCCTTTGTAACTCTTCGCAGTCGGCTTTGGACTTAACCATCTTGAGTAATTTTGTATCATCTGCAAATTTTGCCACCTCCCTGTTTACCCCCTTTTCCTGATCATTTACGAATATGTTAAACAATACTGATCCCAGTAGAGAACCCTGGGGGGAGGGGGGACAGGGAAGGACAACACTGCTATTTACCTCTCTCCTCTGTGAAAACTGACCATTTATTCCTACCCTTTGTTTCCTATCTTTTAACCAGTTACTGATCCAGAAGAGGACCTTCCCTCTTATCCCAAGACTGATTACTTTGTTTGACAGCCTTGGGTGAGGGACTTTGTCAAAGGCTTTCTGAACATGCAAGTACACTATATCCACTAGATCACCCCTGTCATGCTTATTGACTCCCTCAAACAATTCTGATAGATCGGGGAGGCATGATTTCCCTTTACAAAAGCCACTTTGACTCTTCCCCAACATATCGTGTTCATTTCTGTGTCTGGTAATTCTGTGCTTTACAATAGTTTCAGCCAGTTTGCCCGGTACTGAAGTTAGGCTTACCGGCCTATAATTGCCAGGATCACCTCTGGAACCTCTTTTAAAAATCAGTGTCACATTAGCTATCCTCCAGTCTCTGGTACAAAGATTTAAGCGACAGGTTACATACCACAGCTAGTAGTTCTGCAATATCAGATCTGAGTTCCTTCAGAACTCCTGGGTGAATTCCATCAGGTCCTGGTGACTTCTTATTGTTTAATTTATCAATTTGTTCCAAAACCTCCTTATTGTCACCTAAGTCTGGGACAGTTCCTCAGATCTATCACCTTAAAGAGAATGGTTCAGGTATGGGAATCTCCCTCACACTCTCTGTAGCAAAGAACTAATTTAGCTTCTCTGCCACAGCCTTGTCTTCCCTGAGTGCTCCTTTAGCACCTCAATCACCCAGTGGCAACACTGATTGTTTGGCAGGCTTCCTGCTTCTGATGTACTTAAAAATTTGCTGCTAGTTTGTGTGTCCTTTGCTAGTTGCTCTTCAAATTCTTTTTCGGCGTGCCTAATTATGCTTTTACACTTGCTGGACTTGCCAGAGTTTTTGCTCCCTTCTCTTTTCCTCACTATGATTTGACTTCCAATTTTTAGAGGATGTCTTTTTGCCTCGACTGCCTCTTTTACTCACTCTGTTGTTTAGCCATGGTGGCAATTTTTTTTTGTCCTCGTACTGTTGTTTTTTTTTTTAATTTGGGGTATATACATTTAATTGGAGCCTTTATGGTGTTTTTAAAGTGTTTTCATGCGGCTTGCAGGCATTTCACTCTTGTGGCTGTTCCTTTTAATTTAATGTCCATTTAACTAGTTTCCTTATTTTTGTGTAGTTCCCCTTTTTGAAGCTAAATGCTACTGTGGTGGGTTTCTTTGGTATTTCCCCCCTATAGGAACATTAAATTTAATCACATTATGGCATTACTAAGTAGTTCAATTATATGCACTTTTTGTACCAGATCCTGCTTTCCATTTAGGATTAAATCAGGAACTGCCTCTCCCTTTGTGGGTTTCAGGACTAGCTGCGCCAAGAAGCACTTATTAATGGTGTCTAGTAATTTTATCTCTGCATCCCATCCTTAGGTGACATGTTCCCTGTAAATATGGGGGACATCCCCATTATTACTGGCTGTTCTGTTTTTGTAGTATTTCACAATCACCATCACCATCCTGGTCAGGTGGTTGGTCGTATATTCCTATGGCTATACTCTTACTATTCAAGCATGGAATTTTTAATCCACAGAGAGTCTATGGTACAGTTTGAGCATTTAAAATTTTAGTATATTTGACTCTGCTTTCTTTCACATATAATGTCACTCCCTCACCAGCATGACTTACTCTGTCATTCCTATGTATTTTGTACACTAGTACTACTGTGTCCCATTGATTATCATCTTTTCACCAAATTTCTGTGATGCCTGTTATGGCAATATCCTCATTTAATACCACGCACTCAAGTTCACCAACCTCAGTATTTAGACTTCTAGCGTTTGTGTCCGTATTCAGCTGTCTGCCTTTGTGTGATGTAATTGAATTGGATTATTTTGTTTGACTGTTTCTCTTCAGTTCCTACCTGCACTTTATCAGCTTCTATCCCTCTCCTCTTTACCAGGATACAGCAGAGATATGAAGCTCCCCTAAGAATGGAATTGCACTCCCTGCACCCCCATTTACCCCCACGGCCCTCATCAGTGCCCCCCACTGGGATATTTTGTATTGTTTCAGGGTGGGGGATGGAGATGCAACAAGATACTTTGAAATGAACCATAAAATGATCCAAATGTGATAAAAGGCCCCTTTTCAAAATGGTACCTTGGGAGTGAACCCTAGTCCCCTGTCAAAGTCAGGGCAAGAGTCCCAAGGTGGAATATTTATGACCGTTAAGTGTACCACTCTGGATATTTATGCCCTTAAATGACAGCCCAGTCAAAGTAAGCTGCACCCATTCCACCAAGCGCGTCTCACTGGGGAGTCAGCCCAAAGGTATGAGCAGTGTGCCAGTCACTGAGGAACCATGAGAAGGGATCCAGGCCCCAGCCAAGAGCCCCACTGCTCACCCAGACACCCCTGAGGATCCAGCAGAAGGCTACAGTCAGCATCACTCTGGGAAGCCATACCTGAGGAGCCATACCCAGGAAGCTGCCTGCATTGCCCCCTCCCAAAAGGATGTGATGAAGACACTGGCTGATGGGGAAGTCCCTACCTGCATCCGAGAGGAATTGTCGCAGCTTGTTGAGGTCGGCGTGGCTACACTTGAATTGCTCCAGGTAGTTTATCTGCTCCTTCAAGGTGGTGTAGAGGTCAGTCAGCTGCCCGATCTGGCGCAGCGCTTCCACGGTATCTGAGTAGCGGCTGGAGGCGCTGCTGGACCCGGAGGACTCTCGCGGGGTGGATGAGGTTAGGCGTTTGTCCTTCTCTTGTAAAGGTGATGCCGGGGATGTAACGGCAGAGTAAGGTCCAGGTGGAATTGCAAGCTGGGCTGCTAGAGCTGAGGGACCTGCTGTAGGTGATGTGGGCTGCAATGCTGAAGCACCTGCTGGGGTCCCAAGGTAGCCTGCCTGGGTCCCTGGAGCTCCAGGAGGCCCCACTTGGGTCCCTGGGGAACTGGGCCAGGTGCCAGGGAAGCTTGGCTGGATTCCTGGAGCACCTGCCTGGGCCCCGGGGAAGCCTGCCTGGGCCCCGGGCTGGGCCCCGGGGGAACCGGGCTGGGCCCCGGGGGAACCTGGCTGGGCCCCGGGGAAGCCTGGCTGGGCCCCTGGCTGGGCCCCGGGGAAACCTGGCTGGGCCCCTGGCTGGGCCCCGGGGAAACCTGGCTGGGCCCCTGGCTGGGCCCCGGGGAAGCCTGGCTGGGCCCCTGGCTGGGCCCCGGGGAAGCCTGGCTGGGCCCCTGGCTGGGCCCCGGGGAAGCCTGGCTGGGCCCCTGGCTGGGCCCCGGGGAAGCCTGGCTGGGCCCCGGGGAAGCCTGGCTGGGCCCCTGGCTGGGCCCCGGGGAAGCCTGGCTGGGCCCCTGGGGAGACTGCCTGGGCCCCAGGTGACCCTGGCTGAGCCCCGGGCATGCCTGCCTGGGCCCCTGGCTGGGTCCTGGGGGAGCCTGCCTGGGTCCTGGGGGAGCCTGCCTGGGCCCCTGGCTGGGTCCTGGGGGAGCCTGCCTGGGCTGCTGGAGTGATTGCTTGGGCTTCTGGTGTGCCTGCCCTAGTTCCAGGAGTGCCTGCCCGGGCTGCTGGCTGGACCGCTGGCATGCCTGCCCTGGTCCCTGCCTGCATCCCTGGAGTACCAGGTCTGCTGCTGGGAGAGCCAGGCTGGCTCCCTGGAGCCCCTGCCCAGGTTACAGAGGGTTTTCTGGCTTGGGTGTCCATAACTGAAGCTGGTTGCTCGGCTGGAGAGGGCTGGCCTAGGCTGGGATCCCCAGACTGGGCTTCCTGGAAACCAATGGAATGGGAGCAATTTACTGATGGGCACTAGTTCAAAGTAAATTGGGGGGGGGGGAGGAGCTGGGATATTCAAAACCACCCTCTTCTATTTCTGCACTTCAACTGGAAGTAACACTACCATCAAATCAGACAGGCCTATTTGGACAGAATGGGCAATGGGACAGGACGTGCCCCCAACCGGCCTTTATACTGAAAGGAAGCAGCAATCACAAAATGCCCTCTGAAGACCTTGCTGGTTGCTGAATCAATTCCACTAGTGGCCAAGTGTTTCCTAGGAGCCTGCTTTCTAGAGGAGTCTCTGGGATGGGATTCCTAGCAGATATCTGCCCCTCCCTCTCAATTGTGTACGCTTGCCCCTGCCAGTCACACCAGCTACTTTCCACCAGGTATTACAGTTACTCTGTCTGCCAAAACGCCCTCCATAGGAACAACAAGCATTGTGTATGCATGAAAATCACATGAG
Source organism: Chelonia mydas (assembly GCF_015237465.2). NCBI lineage: Eukaryota > Metazoa > Chordata > Testudines > Cheloniidae > Chelonia > Chelonia mydas. Next base: position 16,187,354 of record NC_051254.2, read on the forward strand.
CCAGAATGGAAACCCTGAACTGAAGCACACTTGAGCTAAAATGTGTGAGGCTGAGGTGGGGGGAGTAGTTGGTAACAGGATCCTGAGCATAATTCTGTAGGGGGGTCCCCAGGCCAAACCAGAACCCTAGGTCCACTCTCAGGAGCTGGAAATCCTCATCCAACTCTAGATCTGGTGGCTCAGGCCTATCCCATTCTGAGAAGGTCTGATCACCTTCTTCACCTCCTAATAGCACCAATACATTCCAGGGACTGTCTTTGGAATGACTAATTCTGGGAATTAGCAGTCACATAAATATGAAATGTCATTCCATAGTAAGGAAATAAATGATTTCTTTTGGAAACTATGCCACCTGCATGCGTCCGTATGGGTAACTTTATAGAGTTTCTGACACAGAACAAGAATAGCACGTGTTAGGAATATCATGTTGCAATATAGTTGCTTACTACAGAGATTAGCACTGGAACAGAAGTTCCCAATTGATCAATTAACTTGTTGAATTCCCATGGGTTTATTTGCCCTATAGGACATCACCTCCTGTGCCCTGTGAGTGTCTCTATTTTTCTATCTACTCCATACCTACAGGGGGATCTCAGTAGCTAATCTATGACTCCCACAGAATGGTACAGTCATGAAGTTGCCACCTTGTATGATGCTATATGAAGTTAATTGTTTGACAGGCATGCTATGAGCCAAATGCTGCCCCAGACCTTCCCTCACAGCCTGTTCATGGAGGTAGGGGTGTATTACAGATGTGTTCAATCAGGCACATTCCTTCATTAGCTTGGATTTAAGGTTGCTGAAATACAAACCCCACCAAGGTGATCACTACAAGTTGAAGTCCCCAGTTAAACCAATCTTCACCCACAAGCCTTCCTGTGCAAACACGCTCACAGGCCCTCACCTCCACTACAAGCTCCCTTGCGCCTCCAATGAGTACCAATCACAATACACACATGCAGCTACTCTAACCTACTCCCAAGTGCATAACTGTAACTCTGACCGCAGCTAAACCGATATATCCTCCACAGACGCAAGTGCGCTGGTAAAGTGTACAATGTGCTATTTGGACATGATGAAGGAGGAGGTCAAAGCGAAGGGGAGGGTGTTTGCCTGTGAATTAGAGTAACGGAATGTATGCATTCTGGGAGAGAAACGGGGCTTAAGCTGGAGGGGGAGAAGTGGAGATCTGCTCTGATGAACCTCTTGGAAAAGAGCAGGGTTTAGTCCCACTTGAGTGTAAAGTACTCAGTCCTGCTAGCACAATGGCTAGAGCTACGTATGGTACACGGAAACACTGTGTAAGTTCCTCTGCACCTTCCAATTCTCTGCCAAATGCATCTCCATCCTGACCCACAACACCTTGCCTTACTCCACTCTAGCATTCCTCCAGCTTGACCATAAGCTACCAGTTGTGTCACACTGTGGGGCTATTTTCTGAGGCTGGCAGCCATCCCCTGGCAACTGCCACCAAATTCATCTTCTCTCAGGACTAGCTTTCCAATCAACCCCTATAAGACATGGTGACATCACTGCTATCTAATCATGAAGATTCAGCCAGTGACTTCCCTAGACAGTTAAATGCAACAGGAAGCTGCCCTAGGCCTGCACCCTGGAGACAAGAAAAGGGAAAGAACCAGATCAGTTAGCTCATCTATAAGACATGTTTACCATGCACGGAAAGAAAGGACCAAATTCATGCACTGAGTAAAGTTGATGGGGTTACACCAGTGGTTAATTTAGTCCAGTGGCCACTGTAAAATCCTGTAAGTGCATCAATTCCAAGAATGTGAGGCCTCCAAATGACACAAATTACCCTTCTCATACTGTGCTAGTTAGACACTGTGACAGGGGTGGTGGAGCCTTCCCCAAAGTGGCCCCCTCCGTGGCCCCACTCCTGTCACCCTCTTCCCCCTGAAGAGCCTGGGCCCCTCCACCTGCCCATGGTGGCGGGGGGAGGGGTGGCGGAGAGCAGCCCAAGCCCATGTCCCCAACCCCCTGATTCCTCCACCCAGGGCAGATGGAGGGTTGGCAGCACCCCACAGTTTCCCAGGCTCCCTGAGCTAGGCTCCACTTCCAGCCTGGCTGGGAGGCGGAGCCTCAGGGGGATGTGGAGGGACAGGGGTGGGGCTGGTGGTGAAAAGTGGACAGGCAAAAAGAGGGAGGGCCATGGACCCTCGGACACCCCCCGTTCCGGCGCCCCTGCACTGGGAAGCCCTGGGTAGGAGTCATACAAGGATTTCCAGTGCTCAGGCATGGCCCCTTGGTGTCAGAGGAATGGCAATCACAAGGTGCCATCACAACTTGGGGTCAGAGGGCAGGCGAAGGGAAAAGGCCTGGTTCTCTCATACATCAGAAAAGGCCACATTTAGAGAGAGAAGCCTTGGACAAGAGCCTGATCAAGTGGAACCTTGCATGGCACTGGGGCCTAGAAATGTGAAACTTGACAGAGGTACAGGCTGATCCCTCAAAGCCAGTTCTGGACATCCTGCCCCAGAGAAGAGTGTCTCAGACCGTGTCAAGCCGCACAAAGACTGGAAAATGTCCAGATTCACAAGATCTCCCTCCTCACTCTATTATGGGGATGTCTCAGCAGAGGAAGAGGAAGGGAGCAAACATGTTAAGCTCCCCGCTCCCCCCGCCACCCCTAATTGAAGTCACACTCACAATGGATGGGCTCTTGTCTTTGCCTGTCACAAGACAGTCCTCCAGAACTTCCCAGCGCACCATGTTATACATTTCTTCGGGGGAAGGATAGAGGTTTATCCTTCGCTCTAGGTTCCTCTGGAAAGAAAGCAAACCAAAACCAAACAGAGATGACTGTACTTCTGCGGTGCATGTCTAGGAAGGGACTTCATTCTCTCCTCCATTAACTCTTCAGAGACTAGCAGCCCAGGGATCACCCAAGAAGATAGCTCGACAGAGAATGTATGTTCCCCGACTGAGCAGCATCCTTGGTTCCACGATGGCGCAGACCCTCCCCAGATGCCCATACCACCACTTCTGCGATCATGGAGTACTAGGGACAGACACCTAAGCCTTCCTAGTGGAGAAGCGGAGGCTTTAACTCCTCCTATAGAAGCACTGGCATTTCCTGTCCCTAAAGAATCCTCTAGCAAGAGAGGAAGCTGGATGGATTGGGGTGTTTCCTGGTGCATCAGGAGGAAGGAGGACCACAGAAACTCAGGAAGAGACTCATGTGCCTTGCCCCTCAATATATGTGTAATTCCTGTTCCTACTGGAGGTGGTTTGGGACACTTAGCGCTGCTTAGGGCCTGACCATGAGACATGCTGAGCACTGAAGTCACAGGGAATGAGTTGATCAGCACCTCTCAGGATCATAGGTGCTGACTTCTGCTATCGCCGGTGCGTGCTCGACCCCCCACCCTGCCCCTGACCTTACCCCAACTCCACCCTGCCCCGCCCCCTCTCACATCAGCCCCGCCCCCATTCCAACACCTTCCCCAAAGTTCCCACCCCAACTCTACCCTCTCCCTGACCCTATTCCGACTCCTTCCCCAAATCCCTGCCCCGGTCCCGCCTCTTCCCCGCCTCCTCCCTGAGTACGCCACGTTCCCACTCCTCCTCTCCCCCTCCCGGAGCAAACACGGATGAGGAGGCGGAGGAGCGAGGATGTGGCGCACTCAGGGGAGGAGGCGGAGGTGAGGGGGGGGCTGGGAGGGGAGCTTGGCTGCTGGTGGATGCAGAGCACCCACTAATTTTTCCCCGTGGGTGCTCCAGCCCTGGAGCACCCACTGAGTCTGTGCCTATACTCAGGATCAGGTCCTTCCTGGTCCAAGTAGCTGAGATCTTGACTCAGAGTAGAAGACCTGCGGGGAAGAAATAAAGGAGGAGAAGCTAGGGATTTCAGTGAAGATCAGCACCCGAAAAGGAGGAGTCAGGGAATGAAAATTGGGGCCCCGGGGGTGCCTTGGCAATTCATATGCAAATCGTTCCCCTCAGAGACATACCACATCACTATCCAAGTTCTTCTGATCAGCGATGCAGGTCTGCAGTCGATTGCCAATCTCCTGGGTATCCAGTTGTAAATTCTTGCAAGAGAAGAGAGTTTAGTTAATCTCCTACAGTCTGGTGTGTGTGTGATTGCCTTTAAAAAGGAAGATGGCCAATTCAGACTTAGATCCAAAATGTAGGGGGGGTTGTGTGAGCGCACATGTGCAAGCGCACACCAGCACACCCACACCGTGTGTGTGCATTTATATTGCCCCCTCCAATATCTATTTTCCTATTATTTGTATTTCAAAAGGCAGTGGCATCAGCCTGCAATACAGTCTGTTTCAAAACCTGAGTGACATGCCCTTTGGTGCCCCTGCCAAATTGTGGGTTTGCAATCCCATTTTCCTATCTTTTAAATGTTTTCCCTCTCTGCTGTTGCTCTGTGAAAGTCATGCAAGCAAGAAGGGAAGAAACTGACTGTTTGTTCTTACGGGGGGGGGAGTTTGTTCTTGGGGGAAAGTTTGACTATATAAAATACAAAATAAACAAACTGAAGGAGCAAGCAAAAAAAAACCACTTTGCTCTAGTCTATTTCAATACTAGTAATCTTGGGAGTTATTGTTAACTGGAAAGGGTCCAACAAATTCTAACAGGAATGGGATTCTTAAGTTGATGGTGTGCCTTTAAATATTTCTTCCTCCAGTACTGGAAACTCAACACAAGAACTTTGTTCTAGTGCATCAAACGGGCCATAAACAGAAAGCAAAACTGAGAAGATTATTTTTTGCACATCACTCACCTTAATTAAAGAGCTTATGTTCTGAAAAACAGATTAAGAACCCAGTCTGACAAAGCCTTCTTCAGGCAAGTGAAGGGGCTGATGTGAGCGAATGTTTGCAGAATCAGGCCTCTGATTTGTAAAGATCTTTCAGTTTTGATCATCTAAAGTGGTATTAAAAACCCAGAAAAGGGTGTGATATTTATAAATATGGTTTTCTGTCTTGGTCATATCCCTTTAAGCACAGCATACAAGTAAAACACTTGAAACTAGCTCTGACCTCAGTTTATTGTGTTGTATATGATGGGGGTTGGGGTGGGCACTAATTAAATGGAAAAGGTCACCATGAAAAACCCTGAAAGCCCAGCACTATGGGTCTGATCCACAGCCCACTGAAGTCAATAGAAAGACCCCCATAGATCAGTTTCCTACTTACCACAGGAAAGTGGGTTTTTCAAGCCCCACTTGTTGGAGCTGAAGGAGCAAGTGTTCAGAAGAGACTGGAAAGGCAAGAGGGGGTGGGCTGGGGAAGCGGAATAGGAAGGGTGTTCCAGTCCTGTGTTGTGGGGGACACTGAGGCTGGGCACATCAGTGGCAAATCAGAGGGGGTTGTGATAAGGGACTAGGTCAGTGAGGTAGGCTGGGCTGGCCCCAGGCACACAGGGTGGGGTCTGGGAGGCAACTGCCTATTCTCTTGGGTAGAGCATGCTTTTGGGGCTGAACACACACAGTAAAGGCGCAGCCTTGGCATCCACTTAGCTTTTGTTTCCCTGTACTCTAGGAAACGAGATGTTTACTGCTTCCCCACAGCCCCCCTCCCTTCCCCCAAGGCTCATGGGAAAAGGCAGCTTGCCAAGTTGCAAAAGGAATAAGCTCTTGCGGCTGGCTAGATCCTCGGGGGAGCTAGCATGTTTTGCAAGCGTTCCTGCAGATGGCCACCCTGAGGATCCCTGAAGGTACAAGGAGTAAGCTGGGCACTGCCAAGCTCTGCTGCCTCCCTGTGGGCGGCATCACAAGATTCAAACTCTCCCCCACCTGGCAACAATCCCTCGGTTGGCAGAGACCTATGGCTGGCACGAGGCAGGTGGGAGCTCCCCCAGGCCTTGATAGAATGATTTACCTGCTGAGAGTTCTCGCTCACCATTGACATGGAATGATGGCTCCCTGTCTTAGTCCTTCAAGGGGCGTGGGCAGGTGCCCTGTCCTGGATCCCATGCTGGGCTCCTTTATCTATCTAACTCCTCCAGCAGTTAACAGGGGATTGGCTCTTCCTCACCCCTTCCCTGTGCTAAATACCCCCTCACATTTCAATGTTCTTTCTCAGCCCCTCTGCCAGTGGGGCTCCTCCTGAGCCCCTGGATGGATTCTAAAGCTTCCCCGCCTTGGTGGAACTGGCAGGAGAAGGCAGCGGTGACACAAAGGTGAATGCTTCTCAATCCCACCTGCCCCATGGGCACCTGGGGACGGGAACTCCGCAGACTCACTTCACACCCATCAGGCGTGTTTGTCACCTCGCTGGGATCCCTTGTGGGGGTCCTGAGCGCTGAATTTTTACCTCCTGGCTGCAGCATCAGCTCATGTTACCTGAGCCAGGCAGTTGGCTCTGCTGTTACAGGCCTGGCCACCCAGCATGGCTTCCCCAGGCCCTGGGAGTACAAACCCCATTCCCTCTGCTCTGGCGCTGGTTAACTCCTGGGCGGAGTGCTCAGGAACAGTAACAAGGCTCTAGGGAAGGGAAGGCCTGAGAGTGCAGGTGAGCCCAGTTTACGACTCCCCCACCCGTTACTCCCAAGCCAGATCGACTCAACCACGCGGTTGGTGTGCGGGGCTGGCAAACAGCTCTGTCTGAATAGCCAGCTCCCCAGTGCCCATGCTCAGCTCAGTTCTGACTTGCATCCCGCCCTGCTGTCCCAGGCCTAGGCTCCCCATGAGCCACACTGCCGACGGACTTCAGCCCCAGCATCCCCTGCTATTCCCTTCCTAGCTCTGCCGATGCGTCTCAGTCCCAATGCCTCCTGCCATCCCTGGCCAGCTTAGCTATTGGCTGTTTTTGCACGCGCAGAGCATCTGTCCTCTGGCAGCATCTCCTGCTCCTTCCCCTTGTCCCATGCCACAGACACCGTGCAGGCATTTTAATTGAGGAGGCCAATGTGCAAGCAAAATGAGATATTTTACATGGTGAACTAAGGATTCTACCCCCTCTTCTCTCCCCAGAGCAACCCACTACCTGCCCTTTCCTGGTATTAGAGTAATAGGGAGCAGCCCTAAGGGTACAAGCTGGTCTTCAGTGCAATTCCCACAAGAGAGGAAAGGTCAGCCAGTCCCCGCTGTCTGCTGGGGAGTAGCGAGAAGAGAAATCAAGGGGACGGGGACTGCGTTAACTCCCCTTGGGGTTGAGTGCTGCTTGTGGCAGGAGGGAGAGCCCCGCTGAGGGTACATGGCACAAGGGTAGCCCAGGTGGTGGGGGACAGGGAGGACTCAATGCATACAGCAAGAGGGACTAGGGGATGTCGGTGCCTCAGGGGTGGAAGGAGAAGGCTTGGCACTCTCCTCACCAGGGAGTGTGACCAGGCCAGCTCTGTTCTGTGGGCAAGGGCCACACTCACCGAGTCAAGTTTCTCCTTGATGTTTTGGAGGCCTTCGTTCATATGGAAATTAGCCATCTTCACGCCGTTGACCTCATTCAGCAGATCCTGGAACAGAGCCATGGCCTGGAACAGAGAGGGGAGCGAATTTAGGGCCACAAGAATACCTAGTAAGCCACAGTGAGGATGCTCGGAGGGGCAGCGGGGCCTAACAAATCGGACAAGGGGCAGGGAGCTATCATTCCTGGCTCTGCCACTGACTGCCTGTGTGACCTGTGGCAAGGCACTCTCCTGTCTGTCTCAGTTTCCTTAGCTTTATAATTAGCAGGGAGAATAATGCCCACCTATCTGACAGAGAACCAGGAGATGGACCCTGTTAGGCGAGCTCCAGCTGCCAACAGAGTGTGGACGGTGGCAAGGGGCTTGCCAGGGAGCCAGCTTAAACAGGTAGGAGTTGGGGCCATAAGCTTCCAGAACAGAACACAGCAGCTCCCCCCAGAGCATCCTTCCCAACAGGGAGCTGGACACAGGGAGGGGCTCAGCAGAACTTCTCCTTTTACTCCCCAAGTAAATAACAGCTTATAATGCATATATTAATTAAGCCTGGCAGCTCCACACCTCCAGGCAGACCAAGGATCTGCTAGATTAACCGAAAGGGTTAAATGAAAGTGCCAGCCTGGCCCTCTCCCCCCACTCCCCCCGTCAGCACATTTCTAGACAGGGGGTCAATATCATTGCATTGGGTACCTAACTGAGTGTGAACAGATCAAGTGCAGACATGCCCTGAGGTCTATGCCAGGAGACCGTGATGTGTGAGCATTCACTGTTCATTAGCTTGCTGCCTTCCTCTTTTAGCTTGGACTCTGAAGACTTCTCCTTCCAGATTTGGGTACTATACGCTTCTCCCTCCGGCACTGTTGTTATGCCCACACAATACCCTTATTCTATAGCTTTTGCCACAAACCTGCCTCTGATATACAAATAGTGGGATCAAAAACTTCACTGATGCTGTGCTCAACAGCTGGTGCCAAATACCAGTGAGTGGCTTAACTATTCATTAGCTGGACTTAGCCGGCTCACACAGTGCATTTGACCATAGCAGACTCAAACCAGGACTCTCATGGTAAACAGACAACGTCTGCTACAGTAGCTCCATCTCATGGTTAGAGCAGGGGGACAGGAGATTTGGGCTATGCCACTGACTCACCAAACAGCTTGCCAAAGGCCACACAATCTCCTCGTGCCTCAGTTTCTTCATCTGTAAAACGGGGATAGTGATATTTACCTACAGCCACAAGGCAATGATGTTTGGAAACCACTTTGAGATCAGCTGGAAGCTGCTAGGGATGTTGCAAAGTATAGAAGCAGACTGTGCTAAGCTGCTCACAGCTGGAAGCTGTTCTTGGTATAAGATATGCCAAGTTACGTGAGTTGTCCTCACCTCACCACCTCCAACACGGATAATAAATGACCCAGGCCACAGTGTTGTTGGCACTGTCCCGCTTTCCCTCTGCCAGTGGACTGGATGCCCGCCTCTCCTTGGAGCTCCAGCGTTAGAGGGTTGTTCCCTTTGAATCCCATTAACCGAGGCTCTCAGCTGTGCAGCTCTTTAGTAGGACATTGATCAGGGATCAACCACTCCGCTGGCCCTGTTATTAACAAGCAAAGTTCTACAACAACACTGTGCATCCACATAGCATTGCTCAGTGCGGTGTCTCCCAGGGATTTACAAACGGCCTCATCTCAACCCTGCCAAGCGTAGAGGATATTATCCTCCATTTTACAGATGGGCAAAATGAAGCAACAAGAGGGTCAAGTGACTTGCTCAAGGTCACATGATGACTCAATGGCCAAAGCAGGAATGGAACCCAGGTGTCCAGACACATGTTCTAACTATTAGAGCCCCCCTGTCTCCCAATTAATGCTGAGCACGTCTGAAGATTAAAATGGCCAGGTATTAGATACACACCTATGACAAAAAAAAGATGATTAAACAACAGGAGCAACTGGAGAGTTACATTCCCTAGGGCTGAAGGGAGATCCACTTACTCAAAGTGGTGAGCAGTTACCCATGTGGGTAGCCAATTCACCCCCGGCAGAGCCAGCACAAAAGCTATTCATCCTTTGCAGTCCCACTTAAACTCTCAAAATAAAACTTAAGTTGTACATCGGTCTTGTGCTGGGTCTGCTGCACGGGCTTGAGTTCCACCCCATTGTATGGGGCTTACAAGCTGGCCTCGCAACACCTGGAAATTCCAATCTCTTGACCAGAAAATTTGTTTTCTTTTATCTTGGGGTTCTGTGCTGTCACCCAGCACTCACACTGATGTTTTATTTCCATTAACTCAGCACAAGCAGGATCAATCCACAAAACCATTTAAAAAAAGAAAAAGTCAGACCCCGTCCTACAAGATGCTGAGCATTCACAATTCTCGTTGGCCTCACTGAGGATGCTCACTCAGCAGCCAGCTGCCAGCTCTCTGTGCCTCACAGAATGGGGCCCTTATTTCCTAGCTGAAATATTGCTCTTGGATCAAACCAGCAGCAACCCCGGTTTACACTTAGATGGCTTAAGGTATCGGCGCTGTACTCAGACTGATGGGAAACATCGACTCTCTCGCAAATATTCGATCGTTCAGGAGATGAATTGGAAACCAGAGCCCAGCTCCCACAGATCACAATGGGGATGCTTCGGTTTTTTATTTAACATGACCCTCCCGAAGCAGCACTGGCAAATAATTAAACATTTACGGCCTGCCACATTGGATTGCAGGAACTGTGCTACATGAGCCTGGGTGCTGATGTAATGCCCTGAGAAGGAGCTGTGTATCCGCCGCAGAAAAGGCTCATTCTCTCATCAAAGCAGCTCCATTTCCCTCCCAATATGCTCCACGAAGGGATGAATAATTCAGCCGGGACTTGCTTTAATCTTGTGGCTCAACTCTTTCCCTACGACTGACCGCTGCAATTGCTCCTGCTTTGGAGGCATTCTTTGGGCATGGCTTTTCCTTTCACATTTGATCGCTATCCTAAAGACAGCCAGCTAGCTCCTGAAGCACGGCTCACTAGGCTCTGCTGGGTACGCGCAAGATACAGGCTGGCCGGCCTCCACGACAAGGTCTGCTCCCCATGCTGGTCTAGAGCACACAGTCCCCGCTTCTAGGGTGACCAGATGTCCTGATTTTATAGGGACAGTCCCAATATTTGGGGATTTTTCTTATATAGGTGCCTATTACCCCCCACATTCTGTCCCGATTTTTCATACTTGCTATCTGGTCACCCTACCCACTTCCGAGACTGTCCATTTCAGCCAACCATTCCGTCAGCAAACACTGCTAATGAGTAGGGGCGGCGTTCTCCATGCCACACGAGGCCTACGCATCACCTACGTCCTCAACATAAGCGAGGCTAGTCCCACTGCACAAGGGCCAGTTGCCTCCTCAGAGCATGTTCATAACTTTCTCCATCAGGGAACGGCTGCTGTGTTTAGATCACACAAACAGATGTAGAAAATATGAGCTACTCATTTTGCACGGCAGGGAACAGAGAGGGAGGTTCACCTATCACAATGTGTTACCCTTGTAGACATGCTATCCGCGCCAGGAGCTCCCTCTGTGTGGCAACCACTCACAGCTCTGCAAAAGAGGCAGTACTTAGGAAATTAACATCCCCCCCGCCCATGGTGTCACACCCTCTTCACCTATGCCAGAGCTTTGTTTAGACCTGCCAAGGCCACAGCCCAGCGGGCTCCCCAGTTCAGTGGAGGACTTGGAAGAGTCCCAATTTTGTGGAATGGTCCTAGGCATAACATGGAACTGTGAGGCCAAGGACCATCCAGGTGCATCGATCTGGTCCCTAGGCAGAACCAGCTGAGCACAGAACAGGGAGAGCCCTGTTGACCTGTTCTAGGATAAGACCTAGCAACCAGGTCCTCCCCCTCCCAAGCACCCTGTACAGGAGAAAGGATGGGGAAATCCATTGTCCAGTCACGATGGAGAAAAGGAGGAGGGATCGGCCGCGGGGGGCGGGGGGTTGTGTGTGGAATGTAGGGACTGCAATAATAACCTTGTTGAGCTCCCCGCAAACCTTAAATCCTACCCTGACTCATGCTGCATGAATTTTGGACTGTGATGGGAGCTGGAAGGGCAGAGCACCTCCAAACTACCATAGTCAGTATCCTGCTGAATATGCAAGACAGAAGCAGTAGGATAACCAGCACCTGATCCTGTGAGACGCTGAAAGCCGTGGGAAATGAGGGCACACAGCATCTTTGTGCATCTTTTGTTAATATCTGTTTAACTCAGATGCATGAGAACTACTTGGGAGAACAAGAAGTCTCCGCTAAAGAGTCAAACCCTTAAACCCTTCGATGAAGGACTTAGAAAGGTCATAATCCACACTGAGGACCTCCAATGAATCCTCTCGCAAAAGCACAGACTTAAACATGTTTGAGATTTCTAAGAGGACGGCAAGCAGAAAAATTCACATTTTCACCCCCCTCCCCTCGCCCCCAACCCTTCAGATCTTCTTTATCCATACTAAGCAAGCAAAACAGGCCCAATGCCCTCAATTGCCCTCCCCCATTTGAATATTACCTCCCCTTCATCACCACTCCACATACATTTAATTATCACTTGGCCAACCCTACACATTTAGCTCTATACATCTTCCTTCTGAGTCAGCTCCTCCAGGCCACGGGTCAGTTTTTTGTTCTCCCAATTCCCCCTAATTTGTAACGGTCCTTCTGGCACTAAGGAACCCAAAGCTGACCCTAGTATCTCAGTGGTGCTACTGCTGCCTAGGGAGGGAATATTACACCTCCCTGTTCCATGACACCTTTGTCCTTTCTACGGTCACATCATACGGATTGGTCCAGTGCATCCCATGAGTTGGAATGTGCAGAGGCTGCTCTAAGAAGAACAAGTTATTCCTTGTGCCCTCATAAGAGGCCACTTTTCTCCCCTCTTTTTACTCCCCCTGTCCCGATTTTCGATTGCAGCACAGACACTCCCCTTCCGGTGGGGAAAATCCCCAGGACTTTCCCCTAATGAACCTGTGCAACATGCTGGTATCCTTGGTCTTAGAACAGAACCATGGGTCTCTCCGGCACACCACTTCAGCTCCTTAGCCAGCCTCCCGCCTCTTGGAATGGCAAGAATTAACTTGGCAACACTACAACTCATCCTGACAGAGAGGAGGAAAAGAAAAAAAAGCTAGAATCTGAACTCAAACCGCCTTCAGGGAGCCCCAGGCTATAAGGGGGATAGCAGACATCCTGGAGGTGATGCTATTTTCCTACAAGAGGAAGGGTAAAAACTACAGCATTTTACATTATTCCTAGTAACTCAGACAGAACAGCTGTACAGTCTCAGGCAGCCCCCGGCGGGATGTGTGCCGTGGCAGATCTGCCACTAATGCACATGGAGTGGGGAAAGGATCCAAGGGCAGAGGTAAGTCAGGGGACAGAGATGGGGGGAAATATTACTTCCTCGCCCGTAAACCTACAGCATCACATGGCACTAACTTCATCAGGCAAGAGCATATCTGGCAATACATCTGCCATGATTTCAATGCAACCCCTCCCTTCCCTCTGCCCCGACTCCAATGGAAACTGTGTGTGTGATCTGACTGCAGGGTATGACCCCTCAGAGAGGCACAGGTCCAATTTCTTTGAACGCTATTGGAGTTCTTGAATAGAAAATGCCACTTGCACCAGGGGCGGCAGAAATGGGGGTGCAGGTGGGGAGCAGGAACAGGGAAATATTGTGGAAGCAGCTGCCATGAGGCCTGGGAGCCGGGAAGCAGGTAGTGGGACCCATCGGGGCTGGAGTGAGTCAGGGAGCAGGTAGGAACCCCTGGGCTGGGACCCTCCTTCCCAGCTTAGAGCCAGCTGCCTGCCCCCACCCTGCCAAGTGTCAGTACCTCTCCTCACTCCCCCTCTTGTCCCTCTGCCCCCCATTTGCAGGGAGCTTTTCTCCCTCCCTTCCACTGTTCACGTCTATAGTTTCCTTGTGACCAAGGACATCAAAGCATTTCACTACATTAAACTAAGCACCCCAACTACCTGTGAAGTAAGTAAGTGAGATCACCTACAGGTTCTGGATGGGGAAACTGAGGCACGGCTCAGCCAAGGGCTGGATTTTTAGAGGTGCTGAGAACCCAGTTCAACTGAAGTGAAGAGGAGCTGCAGGGTCTCAGCACTTTTGAAAGCATCAGGTCCTTGAAGATTTGCTAGAGGTCAAAAAGACTGTATGTGAAGACTGTAGCAAAGCTGGAAACAGAGCACAGAGATCCCACCTCTCAGTGCATGAAACCGTTCTGCCCCTTAAAAGCATACAGCGCAACCGGCAATCAGGGCTGACAAGAGGGAGGGAGAGAGGGAACAATTGTACTGGGGCTCCAAACTCAGCCCCCCCACCCCCTCCCAAAAGTGACTAATGTCTGTGTAAATAAAGAAATGGGAGGGGTGGAGCCCCAACAAACATGATGTACCGGGCCCCCAAACTTCTCTTGATGGGCCTGCTCCCAATTCAGGAGTAGCTCATTTGTCAACACCGTCTAAGGGAGGTCTGCACAGATCGCTGACAAAGGACAATGAAAGGTCACAAAGAAGAACTTGGGCTCTACATTCCCTAGACTGAAGATAAGATGAATGAAAACAAGAATACACCCTTTATTAAAACTATGGCATGCGTTAGATGAGCAACCCCCAATCACCCCCATCCAGCACTTTAATTAAATGGGTAGCAGCAATCAGGACTTTATTTCTCTTGCAACCTTAGAGGAATCAGTGCAGAGATGCTCTTGTAAAATTCATGCAACAAGTCACAGCTGTAATACGAACTGCGTAACACCTGGTCATGGTTTTCCCTGTTATCCAGCCTTGAAAATACATGACAGATCACAACCCCCATAACAACATGCAACGTAAATAACACTGGAGGAAACATGTAAAAGATAATTGGAGGCTGGCCCTGGGGATTCAGAAAATATTTCCCTTCTTATAGTTTAGCTCTAATCCTAACACAGTGAGAGTCTTAAAAATGACTGGATTTCTACATGAGAGACAAGGTGGGAGAGGGAATATCTTTTCTGGGCTCAACATCTGTTGGTGAAAGAGAAGCTTTCCAGTTACACGAGCTCTTCTTCAGGTCATGATTTCCTAGTGTCTTTCATAGGTCCACTAACCTCTAAATGTCCTTCACTTTAGACACTAATTTACTGTCATTTTGCACAAATTTGGAGTCGTTGCTTATTATTGGAAATTATTTATATCAAACTATAAAATAAATAAAATAATACCACCAACCACTAATACAGAACACAGGTCTGGTAATGAGTGCTATATAAGGAACTTAGAGCAATTATATACTACTTTTCTTTCAAATGGCTCAGGACCCTTTAGAAGGGTGGATATTAACCCAATTTTCTAGGTGGGGAAACTGAGGCACAAAGGGGTAAAGTGAGTGACTTGCTCAAAGTTGCACAGCAAGTCAGTGGCAGAGGCAAGGCTACAGCATATATTTGCTGATTCTTAGATCTGGGCTCTCGCCACTGGACATGTTGCCTCCTCACAACTTAAGGAATGGAAAGATTTACCTTGGAGATGCCAGTCTCATTAGCTTCTATCTTCTTCTTCATCTGCATCATTTGCCACATGTCAGCCACTGCAGATCCATTTGGAGAGCCGCTCTTGGTCCTCTCCAGTAAGTCTGTCCCAGAAGGCAATTTTTCCAGGGCAGCCATTTGCTTCTCAAGCCCTTGAACTTGTTCCCCTATTCCATGGACCTGAGCCTCCACTCCGTGCACCTGAGTCGCCACCCCAACCACCTTGGCCTCCATGCCATGCACCTGAGCAGCCACCCCAATGACCTTCTTCTCTAAGTCAGCATAGGGGAAGTCTTCTGACGCATCGCACTGGCCCTTCGTCTCTTTCTCCTGCAAAGGCACAGGTTCCGGGGGCTTAGGTTTCTCATCAAGCAACTCGGTTTTGACATCCTGCAGGTTGAGTTGTCTAATGATGGCATGGAGCAAAGTGTGGAGGGCATTAAAATTGACCACCCCGATCTCTGGCGTCCCTATGGAGAGGTCAGCCAATTCCAACAAGCTGATCAGAGCCATTGCCCCCTGACTTTAACTCCTGCCCGGTATCTGATGCCGTTACCTTCTCATTCAAATATAAAGCTGTTTTTTTCCCCCAAATAGATCTAATGACTTGAGCCCATGGGCTCAAATAAGTTTCTCTTCTTCACCTTGCGAGTTACTAAGCAAACAGTTAAAATCAATCCAGGCTGCTCGATCTTCTTCCCACAAGCCCAGCTCAGCTGCACACTCCATCGAATAGCAATTTCCCGGGGGGAATTTTCCTTCCAGGGACCCCCCCCCCCCCCGGCCTTTTTAAAGTTATTTATTTATTGACTTAAATTTCCCTCGACCTCTCTAGGCCTGATCCTCTTGCCCCCCGCCCCCTCCCTCCTGGGCTAATGCCCCTATCTCAGACGCTTGCCGCTGCCATGCCTGACTATGGACAGAAGCAGGGCTCAGGCTGCTGGCAGCCCAGCAGACCCATCTCCACTGGCACACACCAAACCCTCTGTCTCGAACCCGCCCCTTTCGCCCTTCCATTGGTTACCGAACACACAGCCCCACCGCCGGATTGGCCACAGCGGCTGCCCATGTGCCTTTGTTTACATCAGCGGGTTCTGATAGTTACATTGTAGCGTCTGGAGTTGCTAGGCAGGGACGCAGCGCCCCCTAGACGTTCTGTGGCTCATTGCGCCTGGGGAAGTAGTCCCCCCCCAATCCAAGGCTGAACTGAAGCGGCTCTGAAAGGCAGGGAGAAGGGCTGGATCCTGATCTGGCCCCACTTCTGGCCGGATTTGAAAGGCTAGGGCTAGGGGGTTGCAGTGGGCCTTTGCCTCTGCCTGCCTCCAGAAACACATGGGTAGGGAGGGAGTTAATCCGGGGAATGGGCTGGCTGGGGGGCAGCCTGGCTGCTGAGCTGGGAAGAATGGGCCATGGCAGCTGGAGGACAGAAGGGGCGTTGGGTAGGCGGTGGAGAGGCTCTGGAGGAGTGGGCAGGGGCGCTGGGACAATCTGTACAATGGGGGGTACTGAGAGCCATTAAACCGAACTGTAAACCCTGTCGATGATGGAAACCACTTCAAGCCAGTGCCAGCACCTACGGGAGTGGGCTAGCTGGGGCTGCAGGAAGCAGGGCCCTAGCTGGTTTAGCTGCAGGGCCACCCTTCGGTAAACCTCGTCAGCCTCTCCTCATTTTAAGGACAGCACAGCAGGCTGTCATGGAGGGTGACCTTAGCCTGAAATTGCTGAGCATGCCAGACTTTACCCACAAACCTGAACTGCTCCTCCCTACCGGCTCCTGAATACAAACTGCCTCCTGAACGGCCCAGAGGGCTTGGTGTGAGCTTGCAAAAACAAAAGTCAAGGAACTAGCCTTAAAAAGGCCACAATAAATTCATAGGTGGTTCAACGTTCAGTTTCTGTGACAAATTCACACAATCAAAGACCAACAGAAATCTGGTCTGCTGATTCCCCCCCCCCCCCCAAAAAAAAAAAAAAATTAATGGAAGCTAGTTGTTACTCAGTAAAACACAATCCTGGCTCATTTGCAACCCTGACCGTGCAGCACTGGGAACCTGACTATCGTGACTGCAGCAGCTTATTACCCACATTGAGGGAAATGCAAGTAAACAGAGTATAAGGTATTCTATTTTTCACTCATTTTAGAAATACTTGGTGTGTCAATAAGCTAGGGTTATTCATACACAAGCAAAACCATATGTTTAATTTTTTTTAATTATTTTCCATTGCAGTAGAATTTACTGAGCCCAACCCCATTGTGCTAGGCACTACACAAACACAATTAGAGAGCCTCTGCCTCAAAGAGTTTATACTCTAATTAGACAAGAGACAGAAGGTGGGAGAAAGGGATACAAAATACGAGCGTAAGACTGGCAACAGAGGGAAAGAGAGATGAAGTTAGTGACTATCCCAAGGTCACAGAGAGCCAGTGGCAGAGCTGGAAATTAAATCCCAGTCTCCTGCCTCCCTGTCCAGTGCATTAACCACAAGACCATCCCTTCCTCCTTAAAGTGTGCTGTTTTAAAAACTAAGGGTGGGGTTGGAGTGGGTAATCATACAACTCACCATCAGCTAATTTGATCAAAGTCAAAGGTTGGTGCATGTTTCTCAGGTGCAGCAGAGTAGAAACTCTGCAAATGTAAATCCAATTAATGAAAACCTTGTTTAAAATAGGAATTGCCAGACTGGGTCAGACCAGCAGTTCATATAGGCTAGTGGTTCTCAACTAGGGGTCCAGGGCTGACATGCCAAACCTGTGGGGGAAAAACGCAAAACTTGAGCTTGTTTTTGGCTTAATTGGCTTGTGAGTTGCTTGTTGGCTAGTTTTTGGCTTGTAGCTTTTTTTTTTTTTAAAATCGGCTCCTGGCAAGCAGGGGCCAGGGGGGAGGTGGGATGGGCAAGTGAGGGAGAGAGTTGGTGTGCACAGCGGACTCACCACAGTCTGAGACTGCACACCAGGAGGAATCTAGTCACAGAGTGATGGGGTTCTTAGGGATTAGCTTGTTTTGGCCTTTTTTTGAAATGGGATTAGCTTGATTTTTGGCTTATTGTGAAAGTCAGCAACTGTGGTCTGGGGCCCCCTGTGGGGCCACCAAGCAGGGCCAGCATTAGACTTGCTGGGGCCCAGGGTAGAAAACTGAAGCCAAAGCCTGAGGAATGTAGCTTTGCGGGGGCCTCTGTGGCATGGGGACCCAGGCAGTTGCCCTGGGTGCTGCCCCTTAACGCCAGTCCTGGCTTTTATACATAGAAAACCAGTTACTGTGGCACATGTGGGCCGTGGACTTTTTATAGCGGGGGGGGGGGGGTGTCAAAGAAAAAGGTTAAGAACCCCCAATCTAGACCAACATACTGTCTCCAACGGGGGCCAGTACCAGCTACATCAGAGGAAATAACCCCTAACACCTTACTGTAGGGCTAACTCTTCCTCAGGGAAAGTTTCCTCCTTGTCCCCAAGAGGCTGGCTGATGCCCCAAAATTCAAAGTGTTTATATGTTCTTTAAACATCTTAGTGTTGTTTAATATTGTAACTATGCCCCTGTACCACATAAATGCCCAGTCCTTTTCTGAATGTTGCTGAGCTCTTGGCCTTATGAGATCCTGTAGTAATGAGTCCCACAGTAATTTTGTGCTGAGTGACGAATATACTGTATTTTCAGAAAATGTGCTTTGAGAGTTTCTCCATTATGCCATGCATGTAGGATTCACAGCATCACATCAGTATCCATCCTTCAAACCTGTGTATTTTGTCTCAAAGTATTTTCTACACTAGTAAAAAAATATCACTTCATCACTGCTGCAGTACAGTCAGCTCTGCACTGGAACACAGGAGCTGTCTAGCAGTGCAGATCAATTTAGGACAGGAAGTAAATGCTGTAACTGTATCCATTTGAAAGCAAAGGATATTAGTTTAGGTAAACAGATTGAAATCACCAAAATTAGAATTTGGCCAGGACAGTGATGTTAATCGGTTACTCTTATGAGAGAAGCCATGGCCTCCCCCCAGGCACTGTGAGGACTGTTACCCTATTGTTCTGAACCAGCTATAACTTGGCACCTGTTTTTAGGACAGTGCTCCCAAACCTCAGTCAGTGGTAGTGTTCCTGTGCTTGTAACCCCAGCACAACTTTCTCCAGCATGACGGTTTTTTCCCTGGATGGGAATCCTCCAAGGGTAAAGGCCTGATCCTATACCACTTGAAGTCAACTAAAGTTTTACTATTGACTTCTATGAGCTTTGGCTCAGGCGCTTCCCACACAAGGCTGGATAGCGTAGTTCAGTTTCTTCCAGCAGGGCCATTCTCTTGGACAGTGAAAATGATGTATTTAGTAATGTGATGGGAAAAATATTCTCAGACACATTCCAGCTATTTTTCTGGCACCAATCCCACTTGTAGTCATTTTAACCTTACGACAGTCTTCATGAGTCATTGTCCCTTTGGGTTATTAGGTAAGAGCAAGGCTGAGGGGCGAGTTGTGACAGAATGCATGTTTTTACAACCGCTCAACCCAGGCCCAAGGCAGGGAACTGTTATTCTGTGTACACATGGATTAACAGAGCTAGGGCCATAAATATCGATAGGAAAGGGGCTTCCATTTTCCGTTTTCCCCCAAGACTAGAACCCGTTAGTTTCAACACCGAATGAAAGATGCACAGATGCCAGCCTCACTCACATGGAGTATTAGGAAATTAATGCAAGCCAAACATTCTGGCCCTACTGCACATGCAAGGAGCCAGCCAGGTTCTAGCTTAAGAAACTCCCCTGCATAGAGGTATTACATGAAGTGCTCTTTAAATCTCAATTCCATACTGTCTCAAGGACCTCCAGGATAAAATAGATCTCAGCCAGGTTATTATTTTCAATGCATTTAAAAAAAAAAAAAGTCAGTGGTTTTATAGGACAGAGCCTCAACATCCAGCAGATGTCAGCATACCACATGAAATGGAGGTGAACATCTCCCCATGACGGTCTATACTCAGTGAGGGAAAGCACTTACCCCCACTTACGAACATCCATTGTAGAGTAATGTTGAGTTCCGACAGCTGCTCCCAAAAGAGAGGGGACAGGGGATACCGAGGCTTCTGTGTTTTCTGTTCTTCTAACAAGACTGGTCATCCAGAGCACAGAGAGGTCGCAGAAAAGTAGAAGGAGGAACTAATATCTTTTCTACAAATGAGACTATACTAAGGATATTGAAAAAACCAACCTCACCTAGTCCTCAATGCAGAAGTGCTTGAGCGCGAACTGAAATTTAATGGGGAGTGTGTGTGAGGGGCAGGTGTTACTCTCTCCAAACCCATGGGCAGGTTTATAATAGGCTGAGCCAAAAACGGCCATCTCTCCCACCCCTACAACCGAGATTTTGCTAGGTTCAAACGTTTGATCTGAATTTCACTGTCACAGTGGGTCTATGGCCCGTCCTCATGATAATATCTGAGCAACACCCTAATGTTAATGAACTGGTTCTCACAGCAGTCACAGGTAAGGCAATCCTCATTTCACCAAAGGGGAATGGAGGCATAGAGATTCGGTGTCTTGCCCAAAGTCACAAGTCTTAGTGCAGCGCCCTAAACCTCAGGATGAGCCGTCCCGTTTTAACTTGCTTTACAGAAGTAAAAAATAAAATGCTTTGGGACAGGGACCATATAACGTGCAGTCATTAAAATAGCATTAACTCAGGGTTTTCAGTTAGGAAAAGTTCCCCAAGCAGATCTCCCTGGGCAGATTGAAAGGATAGCTCACAATACGTATACCACCACTTTGGGGATAGGCCCATCTGCTTTTATACGATTTACCCTTTCATTAGAAGGTGTTTTTCAGGCATTGCTGTTTGTAGAAAAACTTCCCAGTCATCCAACACCAAGTCCTCTTCCTAAGATGGAAACCAACCTGCCCGGAACAATCACTCGGAAGGTGACTTCAGACTTCTGCCACTTGCCTATGCCTTAGCACATGGTAACAGTGAGCATAAATCACACCCCTAAGCCCTATGATGATGTTTTTTCTGCACATCCTCCATGCAGTAGATCTGCAGGCACAGCAAAGTCTCCTTACTGCCATTTGGTGGCTAGGCAGGCAAAGAGCTGCATTGCAGGCACAGCTGGTCATGCTCATATTGTTGCCTCATCCTCCAGTACCCCACCCACCGCCATTTGTTTCATGCACCTGTGGCATCTTGTCATTAACCAAGATCATAAGAACTTTAGGACAGCCTCTTTACTGCTTATACTGTGCCAAATGCAACAAAATCATGACTCCTGATTGGGGCCTCTTGGTGCAGTTTACAGAAATAAGTAAGTACCTCCCTCTGAAGAGGGCATTAATTCTGTAGTTTAAATGACAACAATTTGAGCATCAATATCACTCATTTATCATGGCACCTTAGACAGACTTACAAATTTATTTGGGCATAAGCTTTTGTGGGCTAAAACCCACTTCATCACTCCAATTTTCACTCCATGCATCTGATGAAGTGGGTTTTAGCCCACAAAAGTTTATGCCCAAATAAATTTGTGAGTCTCTAAGGTGCGACAAAGACTCCTCGTTATTTTTTCTGATACAGACTAACACGGCTACCCTCTGAAACTGTCATTTATCATGGTAATTTTAGCAGAAACAGGTGTTCAGGGACCATGCACAAAGCCTGTGGAGATAAAATAGTGCTTCTATCACCTTCCCAAATATTGGACTCTGTTCTAGGCATCACTATTGCCATGCCTTAATAAAAACTAAAATAAGCCAGGTTTCCTCTCCCGAAGGTTCAGGCTCACCACTTCCATATACTACAGAGCTGGCTGTGGAGACAAACCCAAGGCAGGCTCCTCTGCTACTGCACTCATTTAAACAAAGCCCCTTTTATAACAGGGAGAATTACAGCAGTGAGCTCCTTCCCTTCTCCCCTCCATGGTCTTGGTATTTGCTTAGTCACTGAACTGGAAGTTCTCAAGGATGACCATTAGTAGGAGAGAGCAGTAGCCAAGTCTTGTTCAAAGGAAAACATATTCCCCCCGTCCCCTTTAAAAATGGAAAAGGCTTAAGGCTCCTAACCCAGGTATGCTAACAAATGCAGGATCATGCCGTATCAGCTTAACCTATAGCTCTACAGCAGGAGGTTACACAAGCCTTAGCATAGTATAGTATAAACCATATGCATTCACCCTCATGAGTTTTTTTTCCTGCATACATTTATGGAAATTACTCAAAGCCACCCACCTTTCCAATAGACATGCAGGTACAGGAAAGGCTTATTACTAGCAATGAAATCAAAATAAAAGTGCAGAAGTGATTGTCAACATTAGGGTGAAGTTAAACTTAGTGCAAAGAAGCCACCCAGGGCCCTTTGCACCACATAACATCTGTATTAAAAGTTTAAGTGGCATTTAGTCCCTGGGGTAACTAACTCTTAGGGCTTGTCTACACGGCGAGTTAGTGCATAGCCAGCCAAGGTGTGAATCTACAGCAGGGGTCGGCAACCTTTCAGAAGTGGTGTGCCGAGTCTTCATTTATTCACGCTAATTTAAGGGTTTGCGTGCCAGTAATACATTTTAACTTTTTTAGAATGTCTCTTTCTATAAGTCTATAATATATAACTAAACTATTGTATGTATAGTAAATAAGGGTTTTTAAAATGTTTAAGAAACTTCATTTAAAATTAAAATGCAGAGCCCCCCCGGACCGGTGGCCAGGACCCGGGCAGTGTGAGCGCCACTGAAAATCAGCTTGTGTGCTGCCTTTGGCACGTGTGCCATAGGTTGCCTACCCCTGATCTACAGCAAGGAAGTCTCAGAGATGGGTCTACAGATTCCAGCTCATGTGATGCTCTTCAGAGCCCATGTGTCTATACAGCGATTTTTAACACCATAGCAGGAGCCTGGGTGCATAGCCCCAGGCTCAGACTTGCTACCGTGGGTTTCTGCTTGCCATGCTGCTGTACCATTAGAGAGCCTTGTTCTGCAATCCATTATGTATACTGAACTTTTGAATGGTCCCTGTTCAAGTCAAAGGGACTATTGCTTGAGTGAACACTACTCAGTGCAAGCAAAGGGTTCAGAATCATGCCCACATGACTCAGTCAGGCTTATCTGCATGGTTGTATGTAGTGATTAAAAATTAGCACCTTTTGTCAGAGGCAAGGAAGGCGACAAACCCTGAACTGCAACTGTCTCTACTAATGCTGTTGTCGCTGTAGCAGAGGCCAGTTTCCATCTCGGGCAGCTCATCCAGCATAAACATTAACACATTTGATTGGCTAGAGGCTCAAACCTCAGGCAGAATTCCTTGCTCTAGGATCAAAAAGAAAAGCCATGGCCGAAATAAATTTCAGTCATTTGACAGGCATTACACATGCTAGCACAGATGACTTAATACAGGCACCATCTGCAAGGAGGGCAGTACAATTCTTTGCAAAGGCACAAAAGACGTAGAAAATACTTTCCACCCTACTGACTTAAAATAAGTTAGCTGGACTTTGACCCTGTAGAGGATTAGACAGCTGTGACCATGAAATTTAGTAAGGGATATATGCTATGGTCTTCCTGAATTTGATCTGTTATTGAATATTTTGCTTTGTAAGAGTCGTCCCCTATTGCTTTGCACTATGATCTGCCTTTAACAGGAACAGCAGCTCAAAGGAGCTCTAATGGTGATCATAAGCTTCTTCTGTCACAGAGATAAAGGACCAAGAAACGTGCAATGGAACCAATGCAAATAGTGATACTATGCACATTCAGCAGGCTTGTGTTTGGGCCATTGGAGTGCTTTTTGCAATAAATTTCAGAGAAACACTCAGTTGAAAATGTAGAGTTTATTAGCATCCACTCTGGGATTTCTCTACGGCTTTCTAACAGACACAGGCATGAGCGCTCATGTCACTTTGTCCAAAGAAATTAGCTAACAGCATAATCTAGATCAAGCAGATTTTATGAATGCTATACACATATGCCAACCACACAGCTGTTTTCACTTTGCCCTGGACAGGAAAAATGCATGAACATAAATACATCTGCAAGAAAGAGGTGCTCCAGGGCTTTCATTACTTTCTCCTGTGTCCTTTACTCACTTCAATTCAGACTGCAAAGACATAAGTATAGTTTTAAAGCAACTTGCACACTGAGAGATTCAATTTGGAAGGGCTCTTCTTTGTTAGAGATCATCAAACTACAGCCCTAACGGAGACTTAAGACACGTGCAGAAAGCAGACATTTATAAGTCACCAAGACCATTTTGAAAGTTTGAATTTGGGAGATAACAGAAGCTCAGTTTAAACTGCTTCCTCTCCAGTACTGTGCAATTTAAACTGAGCTTCTCTCCTTTTTCTGAGACATCAAACAAGAGCATGAAGAATCTTCACTCTTCCTATGGCCTCAGCTGAGGGTGGGTTCAGAAAGTGGATGCTAAAAACATTACTAAATTGACTTCTAGGAATTCCATGACATCCTGAAGTAAAAAGCCATGTCAATGTGGTAAAATGTAGGAGGGGATCATAAATGTATATATTTTATACATGCTGCTAAATAATTCTCAAAAGTAAAATACTCCAAGAATCTTGGGAAGACTGTTTAGAACCTGAGTGATCTATCAGCAAACAAACAAACAAACAAACAAACAAACAAACAAACAAGAACACCTCCCCCCCCCCCCTCTTAAAATCAACTCTCGAAGTAATCCCATCATGTAGCTATTTAGATCATTAACCTCTCCCCCCAGTCAGGCACTCTCAGCCAAGATAAGTTCTGAGAAAGGTGGCAGATGGTGGGTTGAGAAAAGAATATGCCAATTTTCTGTTTTACAAGAATAGAACATTTAAATTTTCAGGAGTTTAAAACCTAAACAGGAAATCTAAATTTATTGCTTTTGAATATCAGAACTGAGTTAGAGACTGAACACACAGGAAATGGGAGATGGGATGGGAAAAAAGATGACATGGGCAGATAGACCAAGACTTTCTGAATGGCACCACTGCTATAAGAAACTAAATCCTACAAGGCCCCCTATACCCCAACTCTCATAACTGACAAAGCCATAAAGATAATCAAGTCTTCCAAAAGGCAGAGGAAACTGGGTGGGAGAGGCCTTCATCTAAAAAAAAAAAAGAACCTGACAGCACACCCTGTAATGATGACAGCCACCAGGGCTGGATTCCATGAAAGAAAGAAAAAAAACCCAGCAAGTTCAATGCCAAGCCAGCTGTAGTTCAGGCAGATGCACTGCAAGCTTCCACATAGCTCTTCTGATGTATTTTAATCCGATTTTCAATCTTTCTCATTGCAATTCTGGGCCTTGTGAGCACAGGCTGCCAATTGGGCCAAACTGGTTGGGGATTTTGTGATGTGAACGATTTGGGACTATGGCCCAACCAAATTCATTCTGACTTGTGTCCCACGACAAGATTTGAACACAGACTAATCTGAGGCAAGAGGGTAGCAGACTAATGAACTGGGCCACTTCACCCAGGATAGGGTCTACCTTAAAGTAATTAAAAAGGGATATGAGGAGAGAATGTTTTCATGTTTGTAAAACTGGCTATCACTATGAACAGTTGTAGCCTAGTACAAATTAAGAACAAGGGGACATGAGTATTTATGATTTCTTCACATACATGCTTGTCAGTCAGTCCCTTCAGTAATACTTAAAAGTACAGTACCATGTTAAAATATAACTGGCAGCAGCCCTGAGGAGTCACATACATAAAGTCATGGTAATGGAGTATAAAAAAGTCCATTTTTTATACTCCGTTGAACAAAGCCACTAAATTAAGAAGAGTCCCGTACATTGCTTACAAGAAGATTCAGTCTGGAGGTACAGATCAGCAGCTGGATTCCAGAGAGAAGACAAGGTCCTCCTGAATCCATAGTTCCATACATGTTCAGTGGCTATGAGATAGGAAGCTAGTTTATAACAAGCACTTCACTCTACTGAGGACTTTTTGTTTGCTGAATATTCAAGGCTCTTCCTGGACTCCCAGCATCAACATATGCTCTTTGACACTTTTAGAATTTGTTGTACATTGAGGTGGGAGTGAAATATGTAGGTAGAAGATGAAGGGCAAGTAATACTGTAAAACAAACCCCTGTTGGGCAGAGCAATCAATCTGCACTGTCCTCTCCCAAGCAATAGCCTCAAACTATTGATCACAGAGCCAAGTTGAAAATATTCTAGGTTTTGGTGGCATGCATATTGACCTGTCCTCCTACATGGCGGATGTTTTTGGAATATGCCCTGGGATCTTATTACAGCCCAGCAAAACTCATCACAATTCACTAGGATTGCTTTCCCAGCCATATTCTCCTTGCCAACAGCCAAGGATTTTTGTCACTTGGAAAAGAAGCAACAAGGCCTGTCTGTTGCAGAAAGCAGTTTTAAAGCATCTACATTTTCTTTTACTTTACAGGGCTGCCCCGGAAATGTATTTAACATATTTACAATAACAGACCAAAATGGCAGCTGTTCACAGGGAAAAGGTCCAAAATAAAAATCCTATGCTTTTTAGCTGCTTGAACATTAGAATTTCAGAAAGTATAGTCATCTTCGAGGCAGACATGCAAAGTTTCCCCCATACAATTCTGCCAGGGTACATCAATCCCAGGCAACTTCTGAGCTAACAGCCAAAAATCACAAATTGTGCTTAATTTTCAATGTAGACGGGTGTTCCAGCAAGGATCAAACTCACATTACTTGCCATGGAGTTGTGACAAGAATCCAAGGCTCTAGAGATAAAGGTTGACATATTCTACTACTATGTTTCCACTCCTGCTGAGATAAATATATTTAAGTTGTTACAAAGACCTACAAATCTAATTTATTTAAGGATTTAGCTGCCACTGGGTCATTCTAGGCTGCCACTGTTCAACATACTTACAGCCAATAATTTCATAAAAATAAACCTATGCTGAACAAATGAAATTAGAAAAGGCTACAAAAGTTGGCACAGGGGGTTTCTGCACATCAACACTACAGGCAGCACCCTGCTTGCCCAGGCAGCTTAAATGAAGTGTTCCCTTCTGTATTCTATAGTCAATTCATAGACTAGAAGCAGCATGAAAATCCTTACTTCATCAGTCCATGTGCGGCAACAAGACTTCCAGATTCCCCTCTCATGAGGCTACAGCTTTGTTTTAAAGGGTGAGAGGCAGACACTAAATAGCTTTCACGCAACTTTTACTTACAATTCAAAGCCTATTTCCTGATCAGAACTAAAATGTAATCCTCCCTGCAAGGTGAACAGAAGAGGCTGTATCAGGTATCAGGGCTGTTCAATTTTACTTTTGCTATTCAATCCCGTGGCTTCAGTTCTTAAACATCCTACACCCTCCCCCTAGCAGAAGAAACAGTTGTGTTATGTCTATAATTTATGGCATTGCATTCTCATGCATATTTCCTTCTCTTCAGGAAACCCAGGACAAGGGCAACATTGCAATCTAGTCATCCACGGTGATGTTGCGGAAGAGATAAGCCATGGACTCCCCATTGTGGATTCGTCGGATGGCTTCAGAGAGGATCAAACTGATATCCACAGTCTTTATTTTGGGGCATTGCAGCTTCTGAACTTCATGAGGAACTGTGTTGGTCACCACCACCTGCAGCGAGATAGAAAGGAAAGAACATTAAAAGTGCTACCAACACATCAATTCAGATTTAACAGCTACCTAAGAATAACTCTGAAAATCAGTTGTATCTGAAGTTTCTCTGGGTAGTTAGAGGATTTGGGGCAGGTGTAAGCATCACTAATATTACATGATTGAAATGACAGATCTTGCAAGGCTGACCATTTGAAGAAAGGGCCAACATCAGTGATGCTCTGCATGAAGTTCCTCCACATGGACTAGCAAGTCTGATTACATCACAGGTTCTTGACCACTCAGGGTGGAACATTTGATGGCTTGATCCAGTAATGCCCCACAAAGTCCATGGCCAGACAGGAGAGGCAGAGAAAAGTAAAATAAATATTATAGGAAAGCGAACACATGCACATGGGATGTGATGGAGAAGCATCCATGTGAATGGTTTTGCTAGAGGATAGCAAAGGATGCAGACATAATCCCAGCTCACTGTACCAATAAAATAGGTGAAGTCTGCCCTTTGGAGAAGTGTGGCTATTAAAACAAATGCCATAAAATTCAGAGCGGGACTGTCCCCTAAACAGAGTTTCTCTCCCAGTTTCTCTCCCAGAGTGTCTGGTGCCAAAGGCTCCTTTACTAAGGTAACTCAGCATAATTTCCAATGGTGGCTGTGCTTTAGACCCTCCATCCAGATAGGTATTAAGTTTATATGTAGATGGGAAATCTACATAGAGGACAGACTCTTAAGTGGCCATATGCCTCTGAGTTAAATGAGATTTTCCATTCTCAACGTCTAAAAAATGGATAACAACCCATTTCTGATAACTATATTAGAAGCCTCATTTAACATCCCCATTACACTCACTCCTGGATCTTTGTCATCTAGCAAAGGCCAGCTTTATTGTCCTCTCATAAATATATATACACATTTGATTAATTGTTTCACTCATGGAAAAATAAGCGTTAGTCACAGGTAAAAGCTATTCAGTGCAAGCAGAGGCTAAACTTAACCCAAATAAAGCTTTGAAAAAATCATCCCAAACCCAGTCCCAGTCAGAATAGGTAACATTAATTGCATGCTGAATTGTATGTTGGTTGGTTGAGGAACAATTTTTACTAGGTAACAGTCTGTGATGAAAGTCATTTTACAATTGCGACCTAAAACTGACTGGAACCTTGCTGTCTAGAGGCAAAAAGCTAGTGTGTGAATCCATGTGGCCACCATCCAACCTTTTCCAATCTCCACAAGACAAGCAGCAGTGACATACCTCATCAACTGCGGATTCCTCGATTAGACGGGGTGCATCTGCAGATAAGATTCCATGAGTGGCCATCACAAAAATCTTGTAAGCACCACGCTCTTTCAGGATTTCTGCAGCTGCTACAAAGCTTTCCACATCATCAATAATATCATCCTGAGAGAAACACAAACAAACCCCACAATCAGAACCAGGAAGTTACCACTTGAAAGAAGACAGACTTTGATCTCTTCACATCTCTAGCAGCAGAATCCATATATATTTGAGGAAGTTAGGGTCTACCTTGACTACTGCTGAAGATCCTTTATACACCCAGGCAGAATACACCAGCTCTGATAATTAATGTAATTTTATTTATTTGCAGATATTTCTATAGTTCTCACCACTGTAGTATCTGAGTGCTTCTCATACAATGATTTAAATCTCAGCCCCAGTGTGAGATATAGGAGTCCCATTTTAAAGAAAGGGAAATGTGAGGCACTGAGATTCTGACTTACTCAAGATCAGACAGGACGTTTGTGGCAAAAATGGGACTAGAACCCAGAAGGGTCTTGGACTTTCAGTCTTGTATCTAAAGGAGAAGACTATCCATCCTCTCTATGATACCAAAACCCCATGCCACCCATCTCAACAGCAGTTCAGAAGGGTGAAAGGAGACCAGCGGCAAGTGATTTCCATTCTGAGGTATTTATTTTTGGGTTCTGGTGTAACTGGGCAGGAAAATTTGAGGGTCCACATCCCCATGTTTTGGGCACAGGGCTGAATGCTGGATACTAACAGGGTGTCTGTCTGTCTTTCCTATTCAGATACACAGGAAAGCTGGAGAGAGTTGAGGAGAGGATGGAATGTGAACATTCATGTCCCGACACGATCATGTCATGTCATTTCTACTCCAGAACAGAAATCCCAGCTACATGGAAGCATAAATATTTAGAGATGGAAGGAGAAAAAGATCCCACTGCACTGCTTTTTCAGTCTCGTACCACAATGATGGCGATTCTTCCCCCAACATCTCCGACTACAGTTATTGGTGGCTTCTCTTTGGCCATCATCACTACAAACAAAGCAAAGCCCAGTTAGATTCCATACACGGCAGTATTGCTACATGCATATATATCTATTTATTGCACTGCACGATGGCTCCCACTTTTTTCAATTAAACCTTGGTGCATCAAGTTTAATATACATGTGCATCACTTCTTGCAATTTATACGTATATACTCCGTAAGACCCACAGAACTTCAATTTTAGCAATCACTTTAAAAAGGGAGAAGTAGAAAAGCTTAATAAGAAATTAAGAGTCTGATTTCCAGAAGCATCAAGCACCTGCATCTCACACTCATTTCAACTGAACCAGCTGGTGCTTAGCATTTTTTTCCCCTTTAAGGATCTTAAAATTACTCATGTCATGGCAGCTGTGATGCCGCTGTTGGTCCACGTGCAGCTCAAGCAGTGGTGCTGCTCTCATCTTAAAGAGCACTTCTGCTCCACAAAGTGACTAAAAATGGTGTTGTGGGCTTCCACATTTAGCTTCCTTAAAGGATATTAACAAATGTCCCTGGTTTGCAAGAGGTAGTTTACTAATTGCTAGCCATGCAAACTGATCTGGGGATCTGAGACTCAAGCTGGGTTCTTTCCTTCTCCTACTCTATCCCCAATAAAGTGTCCTGCAGACCAGAAAAGACCCTTTATGACACCTGCATATGTTCAGGGCTGTCTTTAGGCATATGCAGTATACATAGCTGCGTAAGGCACCTGAAAATTTGGGGTACCCCTGGGTCTTAGTGTCCAGCCTCCTACCTCTTCCTATCCCTGTTCTAACCTTCCTGCAGACTCCCACCACAGCTGGCTGCTACAGCCTGGCCAGTCTTCCTCTGAAGGGGATCTAGTACTTAAAAGTGAAAAAGTCTTCCAGCCCGCCAGACCTATTAGCACAACATTAAAACTGTTAAAGAACCATTCAAGTGGTAATGAAGCCATTTAACAGGCATTTGCCAATCCCCAGGTATATACTCTCAATTTCTGAATTTACTGACCAAAACAGTTGTGCATTACTGTCATATTTACTCAGAACATGTTAGTCTACAGGACCTTAATTTAACATTTGCTTTAAAAATATCTCAGTGTGTTGCTGAAGATTATAAAATCACATCTCTAAAAATTCCTTGCATCGATTTTTAGATGCACAATTGAGTATTCATCTTTAGCCTTAAATGCTTGGATCTTCAGACATAGTTTTTAAAATAAATCCTTCAAAAGACCACCCTTATACACATGCGAGCCCAGGTTGCTGTCGTGCATAGGGCCCCATAAATCTTAAGGACGGCCCTGCATATGTTCATTGCTTTCAGTGGCATAGGTGACTGGAATTTTGTAATTAGTGTTTGAAAGAAGGACTAATAGAATCCAGCTCAATCTTAGCACTACAAACCCAACACAGAAGGAAAAAGCAGTAAATACACTTATTGCTAAATTCTGTAAATGACATATAAAAGGATCAGATCTGTTGAGCAAGAAGGTGCCATTCCCTCTCCACCCTCGCCCTCTTCCCCTCCCCCCCACTTCTAAGAGCTGTACTTTCAAATGGATCCTTGGCATGCAGAAACTACATGTACCAACAGGAAACACTCCATCTTGAGGCAAGCAGTCTCAATATCAAGGTGGATCACCATATGCTGTTACGTACTGTCTACTTTGCACTTATACTTTGTATTTAAAGACAAGCCAGACCGCCATCTGCTCCACAAACTGGATGTGGCCCTCACGCTGCTGGCAAGTTGTTAATAAATCCCTTACCTGGGCAAGGATTGGCCACCCTTGAGCCAAGTATATTTAAAAAGTCCCTCCCTTAACAATGAACATTTTGATTTATAACACAAAAGTCTCGGGGCATGTGTATGACACAAAGAGGATCCGATGAAGTGAGCTGTAGCTCACGAAAGCTTATGCTCAGATAAATTGGTTAGTCTCTAAGGTGCCACAAGTACTCCTTTTCTTTTTATTTTAAATTGCATGAATCTGGTGAATGGATTTAAATGGCATGAATCACTGCTCAAATGCAGTAGTAAGGAAGTGATGCATATCTGTCCAAGCAAGCCCATCATGTAAGCTTTCATATTACCCCATTTAGGATTCTACATATGCGACACCTTTTACATAACTCCTTTAGAAATTATTGAGGGGATTACAGTATTTTAAAATAAAACTTCACTGATACTTTTTCATAGCCTCCCACTGTAAAGACAGGTGCTTCAGTTACTATGATTCAACTGTACAGGCTTCAGAAAAGTTAAGAAATTTCAGACACCTAAAAATAATGTTTTTGAACAGACTGTTACAAAATGTATGCACTTGTCTAATACCTAGCGTTCTACTAGGGCAGAAAGAAAAGCCTTATCCTATTACCAAAAAAGGGGATTTTAGTCTAATGGTAAGAAAATCACTTTTAGTCATACTGGATCAGGAGATCTCACCTTAAACTGACTGAAAATACCCCTCTTGCACAGACTAATAGAATACTCTTAAAATAATGTCTAAGATACTCTGTAGTTTGGAATGTTAGTAGCTTTGGCAGAGATGGATATGTGGCAGAGAAAAAGTGTACGATAAATATGATTTATGGGGACCACAGTTTCAAACGTATAGACTATTACATGAAGCATATAAAACAGCACAGTGTAAAGAATCATATGTAAAGGACTCATTTTCCTTTAAACCTTACTCAAATTTTAAAAAGCCGAAGAATTATGTTTTGAACAGAATAAGTCAGTCAGTGCTGAATTTTAGTTTAAAGTCTCAGTTAGGCACCTAGCTTCAGTCCTAACTGAAGTGCTCTTTGAAGCAGAGATTCCTCAGTGCTCGAGAACTGTTTTCTACAGCTTGCTTGCCAATACATAGAGACACAAGTGTAAAGGGAAAAAAACAGTTCTCATGTAAAGGGGAGAACAGGAGGAAGGATACTTTTAATAAACCAGGATTAAACTTCACAAGAGAAGCAGGCTGAAATATTTCCACTGCAGGCCCTACCTACCAGTTTTGATTAAATTATTAATCTAGTTTAGATAATAAAACTCTTGTAGGAAGCACTGAGTTATCAAATACCCAAAGGATTACATCTGGCTCCCATCCCAACCTTAACATACATTCTACAGATGAACAGGGTTCTGTTTACAGCAGACAGGCCAGGGAGAATTCCTTTCAGAAGGATGACAGGTGTCAGAGTAGCGGCCGTGTTAATCTGTATTCACAAAAAGAAAAGGAGTACTTGTGGCACCTTAGAGACTAACAAATTTACTTGAGCATAAGCTTTCGTGATGCATCTGATGAAGTGAGCTGCAGCTCACAAAAGCTTATGCTCAAATAAATTTGTTAGTCTCTAAGGTGCCACAAGTACTCCTTTTCTTTTTTCAGAAAGGATGGTGAATAGATCTTGGAGTTGAAATTCAGCACTATTTTACTGGCAAACATGTAACTCTTCATCTGGAGTTTGCACTTTTGCATTGTATAACAAATAAGGTATTCCTTACCAGTACTTTCATCTCCAAACTATGCTCAGAGTTTTGACAGTCAGCTACCAATATTAGTAGCAATTAGTGTCCTTCCTTCCTTCTCTACATTTAAATGCTATATTTAATCCTCTCTTTTTTTTTTTCTTTTTTTTTTTTTAAAGTAGGGTAGGCAGCATGTAGACCTACCCGATTCCTATAGAGCTGTTCTCCCTTTTTCTTGATCAATTATCTCTGTAAAGAAAAGAAAAAAAATTGCAAGCCAATATCCACCCATAACCACATCAAATCTCAAAAGAACTTCGATTGCTCCAATGTGAGGTAAAACACATGCCGAAGTCATTGTGGTCAGTTTCTCCCTCTCCAAAAACCTCAGTCATATTGACGTTTACAAGTCAGAACTGCTGGGAGATGGTGGCTTGAAAAATTGCTCTAAATAGTAAGTGAACATTTTCCTCCCAGCTGCAAAACCTTTGTTTCTATGTAGTTGAAAGAGAAACAAAGTTTAAAAAGTTGGCCAGACTTGGATATCAGTTACTCTGGTGTAAGCCCAGAGTCACTCTAATCAATTACATTTACAGGGATGTAACCAAGATCAAAATCTGGTCCAAGGACTGCAACTGCTTCTGAAGAGTCAGGAAGCTGGTTTTAGCATTTCTAGTTTTTTTTGTTTTTTTTTTTTAAAGGGTCATACACCAAATGAAGAGTAGTCATTTTTATAAATAGGAACATGAAAAACGTTTCAGAGAATAGGTGGAAAAAACCAATTGCTCAGCAAAAAGCCCTAATCTTTGTAAAGCCTTATTCCTCTGATTTAACTGCTTGATACAGTTATCACACCTCATTAAGAGTTTAAAAAAAAAAATCATTTAATCTGGCATAAGGAAATGGCATTAACCTGTGCTCAAACTTGCTGTTCTCATTCAGTGGCCAATACTTTTTAAGGAACATTGTGGTGGCTTCAGTTCACAGGCGACAAAAAATTATCAGTTTGTGTGTGTTAAACGTACATTCACCAAGTAAAATAATGCTGTATTTACAACAGGACAACAGAAGAACCAATGACAAATAGTTATGCAAAGTGATGCATCTAGATAAGAACAGATTTTTATTTTTTTACGCCCCCATCCTAAATACAGAAGAGGAAAAAGCCCCACAAGTTCACTCAGTTTTTTTATCCTAGTGCCTTTCCTTATGACAGCCTGTTTGGTTATTGGTTTGAGTGGCATATTGCTTACATACATCTGATAGCAAGACAAAAAGCTGTGTGAATGATTTAACATGTTACCCACATTTTCAGAAGGGAGAGTCAGCAAGCACAAACTTATGTGCATTTGTTAAAGCACAACATAGTCAGCTGCAAGCTTGAACACAAAGGCTCCACAAACAGCTACAAATATAAAACACAACAGTTTTATAGGGATGTCCTGTATTAAGGGCTCAAAGATGTCTGGTATTTTGAATTTTTAGCAGAGCAATTTAAGAAGTGCAGTCAAAAATGTCCAACTATGGCACTTTAATGCAATATACCTTTCCCATAAGTCGTTGAGTCAAACAGATAGTGGGCCCTGCTCTCTGGTAGGAGGGTAAAACATGAACCCCTACTCCAGGAGCAGGGCCCATGAATTAAAGGCAAATAATCCCATAGGAGCTGGTGTTTGGGCCAAGAGTAGAATGTGGCTAAGGCCAGCTGACCCATTAGGAAGCCCACCCACAACTGCATGGACCATAGTTATCTTTGCAGAAGGCCATCCATCTCCATGTAGGTCTCTGATTCCTACTCCCACTTAGGTCACATCTACACTGCAGCTGAGAGGCGTAATTCCCAGCTTGGGCAGACATTTGCATGCTAGTTCTGTTCAAGCTCACGCACTAAGAACAGCAGCACAACTGTGGAGGCACAGGCAGCAGCTTGGGCTAGCCCCTGACTACACACCTCAGACAGGGTTGTACTTGCGTGGCTAGTCTGAGCTGCAGTGAGCACATGGCTATTTTTAGAGCACTAGCTCTATCACAGCCAGCTCATGTACGTCTACCTGAGCTAGGCATTACACTTCCCAGCTGCAGTATAGACATAGCCTTGGACACAGCCACCTGTCTGTTCAACTACCACTCTAGCTCACACAACTGGAAGTTCTGCACAGATTTCTGCTGGGAAATCCATGCTCTACAGAAAGCAGCATATGCCCAGGTGGGTAGCTCCTTCCCAGGAATACCCCAACTTTCTAGTGCCTACCTATTATCCAGAGGGGTTTCTATAGAATCAAGGGTGTAATTCAGCAGACTTTGCTCCCTCCTTTGGCAACTGAGGAATTTTCTGCCCCTTTTGGTTCAAGGGAACCCAAGTTCTACGTTAGTACCGTATGCTATGTTTTATAACACTGTAGGAGAACTAGTTAGATTCTATTCCGCTTCACCATCAAAACTAGCAGGAAACTTCCACTTCCGGTTATTTTTGTTACTGGTGCAAGAGGAAGAAAGAATCCAGCATGGACTCAGACCCTAAGGATCTTGCTGAAATGGCATTTTGGAAAAATCTCTTGACTTGTAAACTGAACTAACTGGATCAGGAAGTCAGAGGATTGATACAGGACCTCACAATGTCACTTCTCCTAACCCCAACTGCACTTTAATTTTAGCACAGTGAAGAGCAAATACATGGTACTCACTACAAATTACAGACTATGGATTTTTCTTGAAACAGACACTTCTTTGATATTTTGTAGCCTAGGTAACACTTGCTCAAAACCAGGTAGCAAGTAAGACTCAAAGGCTGCAGAGAAACAACAAATAATTTACATAGAAGCACTACTGGCAAGAAGCAAGGCTCACCCAGAAATTTACCCTGTTTTTTCCCTTTAGTCAACTTCAGAGTAGCATAATTTGATTGTTTAACATTTGTGTTTCAGGCACTGAAGACTGCAAGGTAATTAGTCATTCATAAAATTTCTAGGAAGGATAAGGAGGAAGATGAGACACCAGCTGAGCTCATGTCTTGATAACAGTGGACTGAAAGCATTTCTCCCCTGAAACTGTAACTACACTGGATTGGACAAATCTATGTGCAGGCTACCATTAAGGAGCACTCAATTTAAGCCCCAAATCTGATCTACCCTAAATCTGTTATAGAATCACAAATACAGGGCTGAAAGGGACCTAGGGAGGTCATCAAGTCCAGCCCCTTGCATGGAGACAAGACTAAGTAAACCTAGACCATCCCTGACAGGTGTTTGTCCAACCTGATCCTAAAAACCTCCAATGAGGGGGATTCCACAATCTCCCCAGGCAACCTATTCCAGAGCTTAACTACCCTTATAGTTAGAAAACTTTTCTTAATATCTAACCTAAATCTCCCTTGCTGCAGATTACACCCATTACTTCCTGTCCTACCTTCAGTGGACATGGTGAACAACTTACCACAGTCATGTTTACAACAGCCCTTAATGTATTTGAAGACTTATTATCTGATAAAGAATCTCTTCTGGATTTTCAAGTACTTTAAAATCTGCAATCACCATCAACGTAAGCCTTGACACAAGATCTACATGCTCTACCCCTGTGGGGATTCTGCCGGACTGTGAGCCCGCAGAAAACTCCCACTCCCCCGCAGATTTCCTAAGTTTCCCTGCAGAAAACGGCAGGAAAGCCATGTGGGGGTGGGTGGGGACCATGAGCACAGTTTTTTAGGGGGCACACGGGTTACATGCCACTGCCCCCTCTCATTCTGCA
Organism: Chelonia mydas; assembly: GCF_015237465.2. Lineage (NCBI taxonomy): Eukaryota > Metazoa > Chordata > Testudines > Cheloniidae > Chelonia > Chelonia mydas. The sequence goes on from NC_051254.2 coordinate 16,224,327, forward strand.
AGCAGAGAACTGCCCAGTTGAGAGGTTGTCTGTGTCCCTGCACAGCTGACTCTGCAGCTGAACGCTGCCTCCTGGGTCCTGTGCCAGTCATGCCTCCCTTCTGTGTGCTGGGAGCCTTCCTGTTTTCTATTCTGTGCAACAGTGAGTACCTGCAGTGGGGCTGGGTAAAGGGGGGGGAGGGGGAAGGAAGAGGAGGTGGAATAGGGAAGGGGGAAAGGAATGTGGGAGTGAGGGGAGGGGGATGGAGAAGAAAAGGGAATAGGGGCATCACAGGAAGTGGGAGCCCAGAATATGGCATCTCCTCAGCAGCAGCTGAGGCTCCCCATTAAGCAGGCCCATTGCACTCTCACCCTGACAAACTCTACACCTGGACCCCTCTGATGAGTCCCCCACACCCAGACCACCACCCCACTGATCCCCCAACCAGCTGCACCTGGATCCCCACTCCATCAAGCCCCATTCCCCTCAGCACCAGGACCCCCACACTGAACCTCCCACACCCAGGACCCCCTGCGGAGACCCATTTCCCCATACCCAGCCCCCCGGAGCCCCAACCGCCTTCACCTGGATCCCCTGCAAAGTCCCATTGCCCCTGCACCCGGAACCCCACAACAAGCCTCTGTGCATCCAAATCTCCCATTGAAATGCCTGCACCCAGACTGCCCCACACAGAAACCTCTCACCCCACACCTGGATCCCCCCACACTAAGCCCCTCCACACTTGGATCCTGCTGGGATGAGCCTGCCCACCCATACCTGGTGCAGAGGGGCAGGGTCCCGGGGTGTTTCTGGGGCAGGCCCAGCCCTTGCACTGTGTCAGGGTCGTGTGCAACCTCACTGCCAAGACCCTATACTGTAGGAGGTGGGGGATTAGGGTGATCTCCCACCACAATGCAGCCAGTGGCCTGTGCTCCCCACTGCCATGCTGGAGCCACATTTATTTACTGACAGATAAAATTTCCAGAGTTTTAAAATAATGTGTGCATAATTTTTAGGGACAGAATTCCCTCAGGAATAATGTTCTAGTTACACTAAAGAGCAAAAAAATTCCACCCATACCTCGCAATGAAGGAAACAGACCAAAGCAGCTATGTTAAATTTCAGTTCCCATTAGAAACAAGAGGGAAAAATGCTTGCAAGAGGACAAAAATCATAGACTAACATTTGCTGTCAGAAACCAAGTAGAGACTCCTGCTAGCTTCAATTTGTCCTTTAAGTGTGCACTTGTTATACTAACACTTGTGACGATGACAATTTCCTTTGTACCCACTTTGTCTCAGCATCACAACTAGGTAATGCATGAAGGATGTTGATCTCTAAACATCACGTCAGGACAAGGGAGGAACACAGACTCTTGGTTACGTGTTCATTATCATTCTGCAAGCACTGGACCATATATGCTATTGGTAACCTCTGCAGAGACAGCTATCACTGAGTTAATCTGCTTGATGGACAGGTACCTCAGCTGCAGAAAGCAACATTCCAGGTCTTCCTCCCCACCTTGCTCTAGCCTCACACACATACACAATGCATCCATGACTAAAACCTAACCTTAGGGCCCAAAATATGTACCTGGACAGCTAAGAGGGAAGGGAAGCCAGCTGGATTTTTTTCCTTATCAGTACTGCTACTACTGTTTGAATCCCGATGTTGCTAGCAGGATAGCAGCACAGTTCCTTAGAACAGGTTTTTAGGATTTTGGACCTAAAAACATTATAAACCTGTGCTGCAGGCTAATACAAGGGTGAGGATAAAGAGAGCATACAAGGTAACATTCTGAGTTTCAAAAGTTCTTAGAAAGACCCTTATTTATACTGACCAAACAAGTCACATTAGACTGCTCCCCAAAACAATATGTAAATGAGACTAACTAGCACAGTTTTGTTCCCAGTATGGACAAGGACTATTGGAAAGGCTGCTGTAGTTCTAGGGCATAGCCTCCACATTCAGAGGACAGCAGCCAAAAACAAAAAAAAGACTGCACCCAAAAGGAGAAAAGGACTACCCACCAAACAATCTCGCTGCTCAGTGGCTTTTCCCTTGCAAATTTCCCTTTGGTATTTCAATAAGATGGTTAGAAGTCAAGTTTATTTCATTAACATGAATAATTTTGCGACTCACTAATGAATAAATGCTGTCTCTACATTGATGTTTGTCAAATTCTTTTGGCACTAACGCCAGCTGAAGCTGCACTGGGGCTAGTGTAACAGTGGGAGATTTGACAAAGACTTCAGCATAGACAAGGTCTTCAGATCTAACTTCAGCCTTGTCTACATGAGAAGTTGCACTGGTATAGTTTAAATCAGTGGTTCTCAAACTTATGTACTGGTGACCCCTTTCACATAGCAAGCCTTTGAGTGTGACCACCCCCTTATAAATTAAAAACACTGTTTTATGAATTTAACACATTTATAAATGCTGGAGGCAAAGCGGGGTTTGGGGTGGAGGCTGACAGCTCGCAACCCCCCATGTAATAACCTTGCAACCCCCTGAGGAGTCCTGACTCCCAGTTTGAGAACCCCTGGTTTATATCAGTAAAATGAAGCAGACAGCGAGCTCCCATCACCATGCCTCCCCCCGATCAAAAGTTAAAGGGAGATAGTGCGCTAATCTTACAGGGCAGCTCTAGGCCAGAGTGCACAGTGGCATTTTTGACAGTTGGGGGAGAGTGGCGGCCATCATCCATGTCCTGCTCTGTACACTGAGCCTCTCCGTGGATCACCGCTAGTCCCAGACGCAGTCTCTCAGCATAAGACTGGGCCCTGCATGAAAACCAGAGCAGGTTAGGGGGATGCATCAGAACACCTCTGGAAAGGCCCTCTGGTTTGGTATACTTTTTAATCACACGTCTTTAATCCTTGCCTACAATCAATAGGGGAATTTAGGACTGTGCCACTCAACTTCCTGACAAGCTCCTTCCACTTCCTATCTAAAATGTGTAGAATTGTTGCTAGGGAAGAACTGCCTTTTCACATCCATCCTCTTCAAACACCCCAATGTCCAGTACCTCCCCTCTTCTCTACCCCTCCATTCCTCCTAATGGCAATCTCCCGTTAGCACTGGATAGAGGCAACAGGTGTGACTATGTATTCTGACTGTGCCCAGTACTGGCTCTATGACCCCTTAAATGTGTGAGAAGCTCAGACATCCTCTAATACCCAGGTAAATAGAAACTGCTCAATACTCCAGCTGTTGGGAGCTCTAAGTCTGGGCATTCCCTCCAACTCCCGACCCCTCAAGTGCAAGGGTCAGTTGTGACAATCCAGACACCTGCACCTCACAGGCTGGTAGCACTAAGTTTGAATCCAGCATTTTACTGCAAAACAGTTTGACAGACAAGTTTATTGTCTCAGTTAGGACGCTGCATTTTGACATGCACTCCAACTACCAGATCACAGCAGGTTTTATCAAATGTACACCCAGACAGCTAGGAAGAGTCTATTTACCTTTTCGCTGCATCAGGGGATTTGGCTACAATAACTGCATTTCTGTAATCTGGAATCTGGATTAAAAAGAAAAAGGTCACTAAAATGTAAGTAGCGAGTCTAGTACTAGGTACAGTACTTGTTGCTAACTCATTACAATTTGGGTGAACAAAAAGTGTCTACATCTTTACAATCAAGTGCAACAGTTGGAGAACCTCATGCTGTAGTACTAATAAAAGGAGATAATTCCATTCTAACACCAGTGATATAAAGAAGGGCAGTCGGACATTTGTATATAACCTGCCCCAGAACACAGTACTCAAATTAAAGTTTAATACTCAGAATTCTTCATGCAATACAATTAGGTCATGGAACTCACTACTAAAAAGACATTTTGCAGTTCTACACCACCTTTCATTATTGGCTTCAACAACTGTACAAGGTGCACACTGTCAAACGCAGCTACTTCTTTGGGTACATCTACATTGGATGCAGACATACCTACACTAGCTCTGATCGAGCTAACGTGCTAAAGACAGAAGTGTAGCCATGGTGGCCCAAGCGGCAAGATAGGCTAATCACTTGAATACTTAGGGTTGGCAAGCCTGTCCCAGCACAAGCAGATGCACTAGAAATAGAAGTGCACTAGCTTGATCAGAGCAAGCATGAGTGTATCTACCAGAGACAGAAGTTACACTTCCAGCTCCAGTGTAGACATACCCTGAAATGGAGGGCAGGAGCCAAGTGGTTCACAGAGTATACTGCATGAGAACTGGGGGGAAGAGATGGGGAAAGATTTTTTTGTTGTCCAAAGACAAGTGGGATCAACCCCACTTTTTAAGAAAGGGCCAGACATGGGAAGATGCACTGTACTCTATCAATCCTGAATGAAGGGATAAGTTGATTCTGCCAGCATTTAAATGTGCTGTTCCAGAGATCCTGGGCACTCTGCTAAAAAGCATCATTTCTTGCAGTCTGCATGATTTTGCTGGGATCCAGATAATACTTTCTGAACATCTAAATAAAACAAATTGCCTCCCCACCTTTGCATAGCACTGCTGGAAACAGCATAGCATAAAGTCCAGCTATAATTTAGATCACCAAAACATCCACTTCACATTGAGACAAACAACTCAATAGGATTTAAAAATGACTAAAAGGCATGAGTAAGAACAGTATTTCAAATGATACTGAGAAAACAATTGTATAGAACAATGAAATTCACACTTCAGAGCATGGCCTAATCTCCAGTTTTGATCAGGAAATAGTTTCCAACCTGCTACAGCATTTCACACTTTCCTGGAAAGCATTGGTATTGTTCTCGGTCAGAGACAGACTCCAGGAACAGACTGACCACCAGTCTAGCCCAACAAAACAATTCTTGTGTAAGCACCCGAATGAACAATGCTATATCATGTCAAGTACAGGTTAAATGCAAACAAGTATAGATAAAACTAGAGAAACCTTACTTCTTCCTGTATATACTGAAGCAAGAAAGGGGATGCCCTTAAGTTGTCTACTGGAAAGCTGAAGAAGCCTTGGATTTCCTTTTGATGAAGATCCATAGTGATAATGTGTGTTAAACCTAAAAACGCAAAAAAGAGTGAATCACCAAATAGCCTCTCCTATCCTCTGATACAATTTCTGGAATATATGATCTGTGTGTGTCCAAATTTCATGGTCTCTAAATTATCCTATATCAATATATTGTGTGCCACATTTTAACAGATGTATAAGCTGGTAGAAGAAAAAGCTTTGAAGCAAGTACTGACAACCAGCCACACTATTATAAAAAGCACAGCACCAGAAAGAGCATAGCATAGGCAGATCAATACAGCATTCCTAATCAGATATTTGTGGATCATCCCCAGATACAACTGTAAAAGACAGCTGAACAAATGTTAGTTTCCCCCAACGTAGGCCGAAGACCTGGGGACAAGTCCCCAAGAGTGAGGGGGGAGGTAGGGAAGGGCAGTTGATTCCCAGGGGTGCATAGCAATTGAACAAGTTATAGAGGCTAAAATTCCTGCTGCCTCCTTGCACGACACACTCACCTGCTTTAGCCAGCATAGAAGCTAGCAGTTTGCAGACTATGGAGCCCCTCTTCCTCATTTTGCTTTGTTTGCTATAGGGGAAGTAAGGGATGACCCCAATAATATTCCTGGCGCAGGAAGTCTTCAGTGCATAAGCCATTATCAACAATTCCATTACAGCAGTGTTCACATCTCTAAGAGAGGTTTGAAAACCATTCCAAATATTAGTGTAGAAGAACTCTCATAACACTTCCCTCCCCCAGTCTCTAGCTTCTTTGCTTAGTGTTCAAAAAGTAATTTGCTTTGAGCCTTTTTTGGATAAACCCTCAATCTTTGTTATGTCACATGTGATTTGATAAAGCTAAGCAGACTTGCTTGTAGCTCAGTAGCCCACTGAGCTACTAAAGGCGAATTGAGAGCTAGCACTTCCCACACTTAACTCTCATCCCTTCCTTTTTCTTGTTTACATCCTTCCAGACCTTTTACTGTTCAGGTTGCCAGCTATAGGGAAATTGAGGTTCTGCTCTTCTGGCATTTGTTGAGTTAAATATACTTAAAACCATAGACCTTCAATCAACTTTAACAACAGATCAAGCTCTCTTATGCAGAAGTTCATTGTTACTATTTATGCTATTTTTGCTACGGAATTGAGTGGTATAACTCCTCAATGCTTGTCAAGGTGCCTAAAAGGAAGGAATTTGTTCGACATGTGGCAGTTGGTTTTACATAGAAATAAATCTTAGATCAACACACCCTGCTGCAACTTTTTCTGGAAGAAAAGTTTCTTCCAGAAAGTATCAAAGTGATATCTTTCTCGAATACTTCATTGATCTCTATGCTAGTATTTTGTTTTGCTCATTGTTAGAGGTGAAAATGTAAATGAGCTTTACTGGGAGAAACAGGAAGCTCTGAAGGCTCAAACTGCACTACAGAGGACCATGATAAGGAAGTTGGGTCTTCTGGCCACAGCAGTGTTTGTAGATCCCATGAACCAGTGCCTCTTGAGATACTCGCAAATAAGAGAGATCAGGTCTTAGGCCACAAGTTCTGACAGCATATATTTAACAAACTCCCTCCAACATGATTTTTTCTAATATATATGCTCTATTTCAAACAGATACTATTTTGGGGAAGTTCTATGGCCTATGTTATACAGAAGGTCAGACTAGATCAAGGTGGTCTCATCTAGTCTTAGTATCTATAATATCTATTTTCCCACCAAAGAAAGAGTGTGCCAGCAGTATACACAGTAAGAACTGGATCATAATTACAAACTCCTTCCTAAGGACTAAAAGACATAGGTAGAGCCCTGCGTGGATATAAAAATGTGGATGTGCATCTGCCAGGATCAACCCACGATCCGATCTGCAATCCGACCTTTACCTGTATCTGCATCCGCACCCTCAGCAGCAAGCTCTCAGAAGTCTCACAAGGGCTAGCTAGCGGGGGCGGGGGAAGGAATGAGTGAGGGGGCAGGGTCTTGCAGGGAAGAAGCAACGCAAGGGTGGGGACTGAGGGTAAGGGGCAGTGCGGGGGTGGGGTCTTGAGGAGAAAGGGCAGTGCGGGGGTGGGGAAGGAGCATTGCATCATGTGCTGCTCCCTTGGGCTCACGAGCAATGGCACACGGCAGCAGCAGTGTGTGTTGCATCCCAGTGGGGCAGAGGGGTGGGGTGCTGGGCCGGCCGGGGGCGGGTCCTGCCACCCAGGATCCTGCGGGATGGGCCTGGGAACACAGCCAGTGCTGCCTGAGGGGCCCGAGCTGCTGGACAGGAAGCAGCACGGCAAGCAGGTGCTGGACAGCCCTGACTCTGACCTGCTGCCCAGCCCTAAGCGCACTGCGCCTCCCAGGCTGCTCGAGCCAGGCGCCGTGGGCCAGGCACCGCCAATGAGTAGAGCTCTGCATGGTTGTATCTGCATCCGATCCATTATCTGCCAAAATGGTCTGCAGATATTAAGAGGATATCCACAGATTTGCAGAGCTCTACACATAGGAACTAACATGCATGCAAGGAACAAGACCTTGAATCTCAAGTTTTGCAGATCAGATTTTCTATCTCAAGTCTAATACCCCTGTTGTAATATATCCTTTTGAGGATTTTTCCCCTCACTCCCATCACTGCCCAGAAACAAGATGCATTCCATTACCGTTGCAACCATCAACATTTCACGCTGAACATTTTAGAGGGAAATGACTTTTTAACTAATACAGCTCATCCTTTGCAGTCTGTATAGTTAAGATCTGAATCATGGAACATTTTACATTTACACTGAACGTTTTAAGGAAACAAGTGACTTCCCCTCCCTTGCCCAGCTCCAAAAAACAGCATAGCATAAAGTGCAGGCCTTCTATTTTGCTTGGAGGCCAGCATCACTGTACTACTCATGTTTTCAGGAAATGACAGGCAGGCTGCATCAAATCACCCTATCAGTGCTAAAAGCCCAAGCAACAGCTTCTATTGGGTAGACCCATGGAAAAAGTGGTGTACAGTATGTGAAACATACACAGATCATGGCAGAGGTCGGAGAGAAAGACTCACATTGCCTAACTTTTGCCATGTTGACTGGACAGTTGTCCTTTAACTACACAAATCTTTCCTTGAACCCAGTTTGGATGAGGAGACATTCTAGCACTGTGTTGCTTTCAACTGAATATGGTAGGCTTGTTCACCAAACATTCTATCCCATCCTGCCAATAAGCTTTGACTCAGCTACTCAGGACTGAAAGACAATTTAGAGCCTGTGGAAAATATATGCACCACAGGGTGGAAAATCCAGTAATATCCTCAGAACAAAGACAACCTTACTCAGCCTATTATACCAGCGATCATGGGCAAATTCTCAAATTATAAATCAGTCCTGCAACAGGTCACCAACCTTCACTGATACGTCAACGTAACCCCATACATGCCTGCTTTTGTTGGGGGGACAGAACAGTTGTGTAGTCATTTGATGACAGAGCGCAAACAAGTAAAGCTAAGTGAGCGGCTGTCATTAGGGTCAGAAGGGACCATCATGATAATCTAGTCTGACCTCCTGCACATTGTAGCTATGCTGGGCAAGAGGAACGTCATGGTAAAACTTCAACTCTGAGACTCCCATGAATAGAGCCCTGCAAATCTGCAGATATCCGCTTCATATCTGCGGACCACTTTTGTGGATAGTGGATCGGATGCAGATACCACTGTGCAGGGCTCTACTCACAGGCGGTGCCTGGGCTGCAGCGTCCAGCTCAGGCAGCCCGGGGGGCACAGGCACTCAGGGCTGGCGGCAGAGCCAGTGGCTGGGGTTGGGCGGCAGGTCAGAGTTGGGGCTGTCCAGCACCCGCTCACTGCACTGCTTCCTGTCCAGCAGCTCAGGCCCCTCGGGCAGCGCCAGCTTCCCCATCACGACCCACCCTGGCAGCACTGGCCGTGTTCCCAGTCCCAGGCCCATCCCGTCAGCTCCTGGTCAGCAGGGCCCGCCCCATCCCTCCACCCCACTGTGATGCAACATGCACTGCTGCTGCCTCCATATGCCATCGCTTGTGAGCCCCAGCAGCAGCACGTGATGCCCCTTCCCCCCAGCCCCTCGTCCCTGCGCGGCCCCTTCTCCTTCAGAGCCCACTCCAGCACTATCCCTTATCCCCAGTCCCCAATCTCAAGCTGCCTCTTCCCTGCAAAACCCTGCCCCCCCCCCTCGCTCCCTCCCCCCCTCCCCCTTGCTAGCCCTTGTGAGATGGCTTGCTACTGTGGATACAGGTAAAAGACGGCTAGCGGATTGTGGGTTGATCCTGGCGGATGCGGATCCACATTTTTGTATCTGTGCAGGGCTCTACCCATGAAGTACTGTCTTCCACAAGTCTATTGCAGCTCCTCAGAAGCCACTGCCGGCATCTCAGGCTACCGATTACTGCCCTTCATCCAGTCACAGCATTCTGACCACACTGGGTTCCACTTTCCCCCTGAACAACAGGGTAATGTCCCTGAGAGCACTGAGACCAAGAGTTGTCCATTCAACTTCTGATTTTTTCTTGCTTGTCAAGTGTTCTATAACTAACTAGTCCCATTTCTTTATCTTCATTGCTTCCCCCATCCTCTGGAAATGAACCTCTATTTGTGTTTCTTCCTGAACATTCTGAGTGTTTGTTAGTCTGCTGGCTCCATCAGCCTGCATATACAATGGTACTTAGACACAAGAAAGCTTTGTTTGCTATGAAACACCCAGCCAAGAATTATATAAAACAACCCCCTGCCTCTCAGGAAGGCAAACAAAGAACCATTTATTTCCTTCAGGGGCATAGCCATGTCAGTGGGGCTGGGAGGTGAGAGAAAGATGCTATCAATGTTACATTTTTGGCTTAAAAAAAAAAAAAAATGTTTAAAGGTCACTTTGGAACTTTGTTTTATTCTACCTTCTCTTGAATTATACTTTTACATCACTGGAAAAACAAACACACACACAGATGAGGGCTGAGTACCAGTAATTTTGAAGGCTTCCATGACAGCGGCTAGGTTCTCCTTTTCAGGAAACCAACCCATATATGACAAACATCACAGAACTGAGGAAGGAGAAGAAAAACCACTGTGGGGAGTACATAATTTAGTAGATTGCACAAAAGCAATAAACTTATTTACATGGCTTGTCACCTTTGCCTCCTTATGTCTATGTCATCCCTCCTTTCTGGAGGAAGTACTGCACAACTACTCGTTCCCTAAGGGCCTGCACCAAAGTTGTTCAACAAACTGTATTACCCCTGGATTGTTTGATTATCACCCTGAATCATATTTATGCACTCAACTCTTAGACCTTAGCCTACATACCTGCTCCTGAATGGCTTCTCTATATCTAAATAGTTTCTTTGTTTACAGTGTATTTTATCTTTCACCATTATTCCTGCAGTCTGGAGCCTTTGCGATTTTCCAGCCTTTCCTTGCGAAATTCACAAAGTTATTTATTCTAGCAGTTTGTGTTGGGGTGTCCATCCCACACAAGGCCTGACGGGGTTAAGGTAGGCCAACTAACTGCACAGGCTGCTCCTGGAGGAAGAGCCAGGGAGCAATAAAGAGGACTTTCAGCTGCACAGGAACAAGAGGGCCTGTATAAAGCCCAATAGCTGAGAGTAAAAGGGGGCTGCAGAGAGGGTGCAGTCACACTCAGGGTGAAAGAAGGCAAGGTAGGAAGCAGCCCAGGGATACAGCAGCAAGGCTTAAGATTACAACAAGTAGTCAAGGTCAGTGCAGAGTCCCTAGGGTGGAACCCAGTGTAGTTGGCAGACCTGGCTTCCTCTGCCAGACACTGGGGAAGTGGCACCATTATGGGGCAGTGAAAGGGAAGTCTGTCTGGGACAGTGGGTCTAAAGAGACTTTGAGAACGCAGCCTACCTTGGAAGGGAAAACTACAGGGACCTGGCCAGCGAGTCAAGCCACGAAGCAGGACAAGTTGTGTCCCGAAAGCACAAAACACAGAGTGACAGAGTGCAACTGCAGGAAGGGATGTTGGCCTGGCAGACCTAATCCCCAGATGCAGCCAGGAGGCGGAGGGTCAGAGCACCCAGTGACATGGCTAAACAACTGGCTCAACAGAAGAGAGATTCTACTGTGCAACATTTAACAACATTCTTGGAGCCAGGGAGCTCATTCCATTCACACCCCACTATCTTCACTTCTGGTATCTCAATTTATTATCAACTCTTCCATCTTTACTGCTTACAGCATGATTCCATAGTATTTGAACAATATTTTAATATCAAGTTTTGTGCTGCTGAGGAGTCTGTCAAGATGGGAAGTTGCAAAACAATAATCCATTCACTTCCTCTCCTCACACTCCAGTTGGCTGACTTAAAATCTACTGCAGAATGGAGACAACCTTCAGCTTATCCTCTCTAAGCAATGCAGTGAAGCACACAAGAAGCTGAAGAATAAAGAACCCTGTCTGCATCACAGTGGCTGCTCATTTGGAGGCCAAGCCCTTTCAACACTCATTCAAAGATAAAAGAGCAGAGATTTTTTAGACAGGAATGATCAAGTCAGGTCTGGGGAAGGGCAAAATTCTGAACAACTTGACAGCAATTAGTGAGACATTCGTGTTTTCTCCTAAATTTACTGCCTACTCAAATTTTGATTTATCATTTCCCTGACTAAAATCCCTCATCTGTCTCAGATTTACATAATCAGCAGTGTTTGCCCAAACACCCCCATTCTATTAGCAGGTTTTGATCCTGCTGGGGAAAAACAGGGGGTCTGATTAATCAATCGGAGAGGAGACATTTCTTCACCTGTATGTATGTGATGTGAGAATGGCTTTTCTGGGAATAGACTATCTAAGGTATAGGCTGAATAGTTTTGAGAAAGGACCCCTCAGAGCAGCCAATCCTGGGAAAAAGATTCAAGCTGATCTTATATTGTCATTGATATTTTTATTAATGAAGCCAAGCCTTAGGAAGGGGATGAGTTTGGACTTGTTTAGTACATGGACTGTGTTTGCAGAGAAGACTGGAAAAGGCTTCTGCTCACAAGATGTTCCACCATCAATTTGTTCTTAAGTGCTGGTGAGCAGTGCAGTAACAGAATGCGCAACTTGGGGAAAAGCCCTGAAAGCACATGAGTTTTCTCACTTTGCTAGCCAATAACAATACAATATTCACCTCTGGTAATTTTGCATCTTTAAAGATTAGTATGAGACCTAGCTGCAACTACTTGTTTTTAATACTCCAGCACTGATTTTCACTGACTGCATTAATCATTTGGCAAGAAACCAGCAATGAGTGCACACTTTCAAACTCAGCTCTTTGCCTTCGCTGACACTTCATCTATCCACCTATTCTACCAGAATCAAGCAAGATTCTCAGGGTAGCGGATGGTTTTCTAAGCCCATCATGACTTTCAGTATTTCTTTGCCCTCCTAACCCAAAGCCAGTACAGCCCAACCTAGAGAACAAGTAGATTGACCTGAGGAGGAATGCCCCAAGGCAGGGGTGGGCAAACTTTTGGCCCAAGGGCCACATCTGGGTATGGAAATTGTATGGCAGGCCATAAATGCTCATGAAATTGGGGGTTGGGGTGCGGGAGGGGTTGAGGGCTCCGGCTGGGGGTGTGGGCTCTGGGGTGAGGCCAGAAATGAGGAGTTCAGTGCGTAGGAGGGAGCTCCAGGCTGTGGCAGGGGTGGGGGGGGCGGGGGGGGAAGGGGCTCCGGCTGGTGGTGCGGGCTCTGGGGTGCAGAAGGGTGAGACTGAGGGGTTCGGAGGGCAGGAGGGGGATCAGGGCTGGGACAGAGGGTGGGGCGCTGGAGGGGGTAAGGGGCGCTGGAGGGGGTAAGGGGCGCAGGCTCCAGGCAGCGCTTACCTCAAGCAGCTCCAGGAAACAGTGGCATGTTCTGTCTCCGGCTCCTACGTGGAGGCGCAGCCAGGCGGCTCCGCCAATGGGAGCTGCAGGGGCTGCTGTGTGGAGCCCCCTGGCTGCCCCTACGTGTAGGAGCCAGAGCGGGGACATACTGCTGCTTCTGGGAGCCGTGCAGAGCAGGGGCAAGCCCTGGACCCCACTCCCTGGCAGGAGCTCCAGGGCCGGATTAAAACGTCTGAAGGGCCGGATGCAGCCCCCGGGCCATAGTTTGCCACCCCTACCCTAAGGCCTACCTAAGGGTCAGAATGGAATGGTACAGTGGCATGGAAGCACAGGAAGCAGTCAGAGCTTCAACATGAATTCAGTTTCATATCATTACAATCAAAGGAAAGGAAAGAGTAATTCTACTTGTAACGAAAGCAACAGCCCCTTTTGTTGCTAGCTCTGCTGCTTGGTAATTGGAAGGCAGAGGAAATTACACATCCTGAAATGGAAGTTCCAATCAAAATCACTGAGCAATAGAGTCTGTAAGGACTACATAGCACAGAACAGAGAAGTTTTCATTCACAGCCATCAGTTTTATTTGTTGTTGCCTGAAGTGGCACACTTAGCCTATCCGATTAAAAGTTTCTCAGCTGATTGTGGTGCGATCCACTGGGAATTTTGACAGCAAAACACCACCCTCCCAACAGAAATGGACATCAAGGCAGCAGCACTGGTAAAAAACACACGATTATGGTGGCAAGTAGATACAAAACCTCAGAACAAATCTGCTAAGCTGGAAATTCAAAGCACACTCCAGTGGACGGGATCCTCATGATCACAGATATAAATTAAGCCAGAAAGTACCTACCTGGGTATTGTCTGTATAATGAAGATATCTTGGCCCCGGACAGATTCTTTTATTTCAACTCTTGTTTCTGAAGATGACAGAAAAATAGTCAGCCCTAAGCTGCTGCTTGGGAATGAAGCAGATAACGGAGCACATTAATTGCACCTTTTTCCAGCAGGTCAGGAATAAGGGCCAGATAAAGCAATGGAGTTTTAAAACCCACCCAATCTACCCAGAGAAAATTTACATATCATAAAGAAGCGAGTCGGCTGGATTTTCCAGAAGGCTGCTCTCGGGAACCAAGGAGTTTGCATGATGTAGCAATGAGATATTTGTAGTTACAATGAGATGTAAAAATAGATGGAGAATTAGACTGAACTGCAATAACTTTACATGGGAGTGGGGGGAGGCAGGCAGAGAACTACTCAACTCCTACAGGTTGTTTCACCTCCAAAGCAGCATAAAACTGTAAGGAGGTTTTCTATTTCCTTTCTCTTGCTGATGATTGCTGTCAACACCACACTCAGTGAACAAAGAAATATCAAACATGTAACAGTCTACAGCATTTTATGAACAGGGAATAAGCCCTTATATATCTTAGTGCGAGATCAGCTCTGTGCTTACAGGCTAGTAAACAATAACATGCAGTGCAGAATTCAAAGTCAGAATGTATCTTTTGTTTTGCTTTGGAAGCAAGCAGACACTCTCCCCCAATTGGAGAGAGACCGTTTCAGGTCAGAAATCAGAGTCTCCACTTAAACCATTTCTCCCTCGCCAGTCAAGTTTCAAGTTACAATAAGCCAACTAGTGAACCAGCTCTGCAAGCCAGAACAATACTACTAGGGTATGAAGACTTTTCAAGCATTCCTTTTCCATACATTCATGATAAAATAAGAGGCTAAGTTGGTGGGAAGGAGAGAGAAAGATGGGGCAGATTCAGCAGGTTGTGAAATTCAAAGTCCAATTATTTGGGCAATTGTGATAACTTAAAGGGATTTAGCTCAAAGAGATTAATGATTTGCAGTGCAGTGATGAAGGATGGATCTGTACCCTGAAGCAAATGTCCCAATTTAAAAGGTTATATCACAGTAAACTCAAAAGACAGCGAGCACGAGCCAAGACTCATGCAGAAAGAGTCAATCAATCAGTCTCCATAAGTTAGAATGGCAGACTACACAGATTGAAGAGCAAAACCTGAAAGCACAAGGTGTTCCGGATGATGCTCTATAACTGTATAAGGGCAGCAACTAAAATCCCAATAGCTTAAAATATCCATATTTTGACTGCTCAGGACTGAATCAGCACCCAATGACGATAACCTCTTCTTGGGGCGTTTCAATGCAAAACTGGCTGAACATTCTTCACTGTTGTGGCAAATAAGCAAGCCAACAGACAGGCGGCAAGGTCTTATTGCTGATATATAAAACATTTAATTGTCCTAGGATGGGAGGTAGCTATAACACTGTACATCATTCTATGTACCACAAGGCAACTGAGGTCTGCTGGGTGGTCCTTGCTCCATTTCAATCTGGTAGGGCCAGGCTCCCTAACAAATAAGTAATTTTCAGATGGGATCCTTTTTTGTAACTGTCCATCAGAGTCCCTTGCCTGTTTTGAAACTCATTGTATAGACTTCCACTTCAATCATTCCTCCTGTTTCTATTTACTCCTCTGTACAAATGGCAGTGGAGAACTGAAATTACAGCTAGGCCATTGGGCTGTTTTCAGCCAACACACACATTTGTTTCAACAAAGCACTCAGATGTCTGAAGACAGGTGCTTAAATACATTTAAATAAGAGATAAAGTTGAACATGGTTCAAAGAAGAACTAGATAATTCACAGAGGATAGGTCCAGCAAGGTCTATTAGCCAGGATGGGCAGGAATGCAAAAACATACTCTGAAGCGTTCCTAGTGCCTAGCCTCTACTTGCCAGAAGCTGGGAATGGGTGACAGGGGATGGACCACTTAACGATTACCTGTTCTGTTCATTCCCTCTGAAGCACCTGGCATTGGCCACTGTGGGAAGACAGGATACTGGGCTAAATGGACCATCAGTCTCACCCAGAATGGCCATTCTTATGCAACTTCTAGGGCCCTCTTTGAGTAACTCTTTGAATTTGCATTCTCTCTAGACTGAGACGACAGCGCTGGTAGAGAGATCATCCAGTCTTTTATAGATGGGGAAACTGAGGCACGGACCAATTTAATGACTTGGCTAAGGTCATACAGGAAGTTTAGCAGAGGCAGGAATAGGAATGATCCCCTGACTTAAAAACACACGATCATCCTTTTCCCTATAATATTTCTCTGTTACCTAGTCCCTTATTACACAAGTTTGGTCAGCAGATTTCTAAATGTAATAGTGAGACAGGCTTGCAAGCACAGTAACACTGACTCACCTCCATTGGTTTCCTGGTACACCGCAGATTTTCCCAACTCAACACCAAGACGCCTGATAAAAAGGGGGGAGGAGAGGGTTAAAAATAGATTAAATTGGTTTGTTTTCTAAAGCATTGGTGTTCTGAGGCATTAAATGGCTCACCATATGAAGCTTTGCCTTATACAGTGTCAAATAAAAATTACAGCATGTGTAAATCATTTATCAAATTACCAAATGGAGAATTTAGTTCAAAAATGCAAGCTGCAATGTTCAAACTAAGACATTCATTTTAAAAGCCAAGTGTATTAAATGCGACTCAAAGCTCTTTACTTGGTGAAGGTATTAAAAAAGGCCATACAAATTATCTAGTCTCTTCAAGAATGCTACCATCATTCCCCTGCCAAGTAACTTGTTTACTTTAATGTTATACAGTGTGGTAGGAGGCAGAAGCAGTACTGGGGCAGACTGTTTGGCTGCAGATTAATGATATACCAAGAATAGTCAGTCTTTTCAGATCAGATGCTATATCTCCAATGGTATAGAATAAAGTGTACTCTCAGCCAGAAAATACACATTTTAAAATGAAATGGGATAGAACCCAAATGACTGCAAGAGTTTTGTACACATTCCTTATTACTGACCTACTATACCTGCCCCAATTGCACATAAGATTAATACCCACACTGGGGTCTATGAAAAAACCCAGAGCTAGGAGATTTGAATCTCAGAATAGAACTGTACATTGAGTTTATGTGCTTCTTCGCAACACATTAACACACTTTTAAAAATTCACCCCACTGACCCAGTGTCTCTCCTCTTCCCTTGCCATCCTTCTAGGGTCCCACTCACCTGTCTGGATTGGTTTCATTTTCAAATCAAGTTTTTTGATTTTTCAGATTACTTTTTACATTTTTCTGATGTCAGAAATACATACAACTAAAACCGTCCATTAGCAAGAAGAAGTCAATTAAAGGCATCTATTTTTTATGTACAGATATACAGAATACAAAGCTTAACTGTTAGAATTCTACCTACTGTTATATACTAAAGATCTTTTTAACAAGCCTCTTGGGGTATGTCGACACTGCAGTAAAAGACCTGCGGCTGGCCTGGGCCAACTGGCTCAGGCTGTGGGGCCACAAAACTGGAGTGTAGATGTTTGGGCTTGGGCTAGAGCCCAGGCCCTGGCACTCTCCCCGTCAGTGCCTTAGAGCCTGGTCTCCAGCCAAAAATCAAGTGTCTATACTGCAATTTTACAGGCTCACACCCCAGACAGCTAACCCAAACCAGCAGCTGCTGTGTGGCAAGTTTTTACTGCAGTGTAGACATACCCTTAAAGGACTCCATTGTTTTATAAAGTAGGTTTCATTACATTGTGTGTGTATTTAACATATTTCCAAATTAATTTGCTGTATTTAAAATTTAACTATACTAAAAGATAAATTTGTTTAAAAGATATCTGATTACAGACGTAATTCATCTAGAATGTTCAGCTAAGATCTCAATGACGTGTAGATGCTCTATTCTGCACAAGTGTGTGTTTCATCTCAGCTGAGTCACAGGGTAGTTAGATTGAGCCCCAGATATTCATAGCCTTTTCAATTAAAAGGATTATTCACTGAATTACCAGTTGTAGTTTTGAGTCTAGTAAATACATTCTTTTAACACATGGGTTTTCCTGTTAGTTTCATGGATCCTTATATAAATACAAAGAACGTAGGCACATGCATAAATATTTCAGTTAGGAAACAAACCTCAAAATAAAGCTTATTTTTGAGAACATATAATTATCCTCATCTTGTGTTACAAGCCTGTTCTAGCCACAATTTTTATTGCCACTGACCTACAGCTAGAAAAGATACTATAATTAACCACCACCTCATCCTACACAGCTAAGTGCAGTGATGGTGCAGACATTCATTTATAAGGTGCTCAAGTGTCTAAAAATGGATTAGTCCACAAAAGGTCACATATAGCCAGAAATGTACTGAAAAGGAGCTGGTGGCTAGGATACTGTGGTTTTCACCTACTCTGTGGCTGTTATTTGGATTTTAAACTGCCACCTGCATTGGGCACGAGGGAGTTTGTTTACTATCTCATTTGAAGGACAACACTAGGTGGTACTATCAGTCTGTAGTATTATTAAAGGGTAGAAAAGGAAGGTGAATGTCTCCACTTTTTATTACTTCCCGGGGTCCACATGTCTTGCTATTACATTGTTTTTCAACCATGCATATTGAAGTACTTTACAAAGGAAGATATCCCTTATCCCTATTTTACAGATTGGGAAACTGAGGCAGAGAGTTTAAGTAACTTTCCCATGGCACTCTAGTACTAGTACTAGTCAGAAGCAGAACCAGGAACAGAATCCAGAGATTAATCCCAGTTCTTTGTCCTATCCAGTGGGGTATGCTAACTGCTTAAGAGTGCAGGCAGACAAGACATAGGACCCGACTCCTAGTGGAAGGGACACAGCAGCCTACAGTCACCTAGCAAAGTCTGTCACCCAATAACAAGGTAGCTCCCTTCTAAGTATCACTGCTTCAAATGAAAGCTGGCAGCTTGCTATGCACAGCCAAGCTCTGATAAACCTGAACAGAGCGCCGTCAGGCTGTCACAGCAAATGCAAGTCCTTCAGTTGAAAGGCCTGAAGAGCATTAGCTTCCATTTTGTAGCCTGATGGGATTCTGCAGCCCTCCTGACCACAAAGCCAGAAACTTAAAACCATGGAACTTTGGCCTGCTACTGAGAGATTCAGCTCAAAATCTAGAGAACAAAAAAACCAAAAACAAACACAAAGCATTGGAAAAAAAAAGATGCCTAAAAATGCAAGCTCTTTCCTCCATGAGTGCACAGAAATTCTTAACCATTTTTTGGAGATACATAAATTCCAACTTCACAAACAGGCAATTTATTCTGCTTTCTCCATTTGGAAAAGGTGTTCTGCTAAAGAGACTGTCACCCAGACACCTGTAGCCAACCACTGATCTAAGGACAGTGAGCAATCTAAGCTTACGGGAAGCCTTTAAAATACTTTAGCTAGAAAGATCTTAGCAAAATGCCATTTGGAAAGTGGCAGATTCAACACTGCATAGTGTAAGATAAATAAAGAGAAGGTTTGCAATGCTTTGAGAGGTTGCACTGGCAAGAACCCAGTTACGCAGAGCAGGAAACAAGAGCCTGATGCTTTAGAATTAATAGAGTAGACGATGCAAGCTAGGTTCTGTGCTGCTGAAATAAGAGGCTAAAAGAAGGCAAGTTACTTCTCTGAACAAGTGAAGGCCAGAGAGTCAACTTTCAGTGTAACTGAATTGGCGCAGCTCGGGTTTAGATAACAGGACAAGTAAAAGTATTGAGAACACACTTGTGGATACTGTCATCAGCCCACAAACCCCAAAGCAGGGATCGGCAAACTTTGGCTCGCAGCCTGCCAGGGTAAGCCCCCGGCAGGCTGGGCCAGTTTGTTTACCTGCCACGTCCGGCTGATCATGGCTCCCACTGGCCACGGTTTGCTGTCCCAGGCCATTGGGGACTGTGGGAAGCGGCAGCCAGAACATCCCTCGGGCTGTGCCACTTCCCACAGCCCCCATTGACCTGGAGCGAAGAACCACAGCCAGTGGGAGCTGCAATCGGCCAAACCTGCGGACGCGGCAGGTAAACAAACCGGCCCAGCTCGCCGGGGGCTTACCCTGGTGGGCCGCGGACCAAAGGTTGCTGATCCCTGCCCTAAAGCACTGACTGCTCAAAAACACTGGAGAAAGCAAGAGTTGCATTTCAAGTTACCTTTTTTTAATACATGGATTATTATTTGTACAGCTTTTTCTCAGTAGACAGACACCTGACCTGCAGTGATTGTGTACAGAGCCCACCAGCCAATGGTTTCATAAAATCTAGGCAGTTCAGGCAGATTCAGGCCTTTATTACTTAAACCGAGTTGATATAAAGTACTCTAAATTGGTTTAAGTGTTTCTACACAAAGGAGTTACACTGATTTATTAAAATCAGTTTGTGCACACTTGAGTAGATAAAACCTCAGTCTTCAGCTCTGTCCTAAAAGGATGCTGATAACAGCCTTGACTAGATCAGGGTTCTATCAGTTGCTTGTTTACCCCTTAAAGGCAGAGGCGGGGCAAGGGCGATGTCAGATTCCCTCTGGAGAAGACTGAATTCCACAGAATTACTTACTATCATTTATGTCAACAGGAGGTTTGCACAAAGGTCCAGGGTAGAATATGGCCTTACAGAATAAACTTATAGTTAGAAAGACAAGGTGGGTGAGGTAATATCTTTTACTGGACCAACTTGTGTCGGTGAGATAGAAAAGTTTCTGAGCTTATACAGAGCTCTTCTGCAGGCCTGGGAAACATACTCAGTGTCACAGCTAAATACAAAGAAGAACAGATTGTTTAGCATAAGTAGATAATACATTTCAAGGGACCATTCAAGGTGAAGTAGCTCATTAACACCCCTCCAGTCATAAGGGGGAAAGGCACTTGGAGATGCAGCGTTGTTGAGGTCCCAAAGCACAGGCTCCGGCATGAGCCTGAACATCTACACCTCAATTTCACAGCCCCCATAGCCCAAGCCCAAGTTAGCTGACACAGGACAGCCATGGTGTTTAATTGCAGTGTAAATGCTACAGTCAAGGCCCTGTTAACTCCATGACAAGACGGTACCAAACCCCCCATCTACAACTTTGTGACAGCAACCTCTACTTTTAGTAGCAATGTGAATTTATTCCAATACTCTGGAATACCCTCCATTCTCATCTCATCCTCAACGGCTCAGAATTGAACATTTTCATTGATGTAGTTATTATTTTCAAGAATGGGCTTCTTTGCTATGCTGTGCAGGTGGCCTGGCCCCATTTTCCAGGCATCAGCTCCCCCAGTGTTGTCCAGGTTACTCGTCGCACAACCTCCCTCCCAAGATGCGTCAGGGATGCAAGAATCTTGTAGCCAGCGTCAGCAGCTCACCTCCCCGGGTCCCTGCCCTGGCTGCTGCACATTTCTCCAAGCAATTCAACTCATCAGCCTACAATTTTGGCTCCCCAGTTCTTGGCTACAAGGTGAACCTCTGCTGCCTGGCTCCATGGAACAGTGCAGGGAGCATGCAGTAATCCAGTTAATTCCCCCTTCTGCTGGAAGATGGAGAGCAGATCCCAGAAGGGCAGACACACAAAACAAGATGCCATTTTGCTGTAGCCAGTCATCTGACAAATTCTGCAACAAAGACACTGATCTTTGTGGAATTGTAGGAAAATGTCGAATTGCACAGCCAGAGTATCATGGAGTCCATGGAGCCCTGACTGAGATAGAATGTGGCAGTTCACACCTCCCAGCTGTTTCAGGACTTCTCCAAACTCAGGCAGACACCATCACATTGGTTTATGCTAGGTTCACGTTTGAGGGTTTTGTTTTGTTTTTAAAGTGAGAGCTGAGATTCTGGAGCACAACTCTGCAGCACGGGGTGAATTCTGCAGCACTGCAGAATACACCTTTCCCTTTCTTTCTAGATTGTACTGAAGATATTTTAAACTAACAGCATGGTGGACTCCTCTCCACACATTTCGTACAATCTGTCGTTTTTATTTGTGGAGTCTTACTTACAATTCAGATTTTAAACTCTTTCAGGCAGGGGTTGTACCTGTCTTCTGTGAAGCACCCTGCACAATTGTGCCCGATAAAACAGTAACGACTGAGACAAGAAAATACAGCCTTGGCTTGATGGTACTTCATCTATATGACCAGGCAAAACAATACAGGTTCTTACCACCAGCAACAGGTTATAATTTGGGAGTTTTCTTCATTTTTTATGATTAGGTGTACAAAGACTCTTCACAGATGAGTTAGCATGGTGAAGATTATACCTACTACATTTGCTTCCTCCACTCTATGCCAGATACCAAATGCACATGCAAAATTATCTCAACATAATTTACATTCAAGCCTCAATGAAAATCAGGATTTAACACTGAGATTAAACAGAAAATGCTGTTTATATTTGCAGCTGAAACCTCCCAATCAGGATATAATTTCATCCTGGCATTGACCTTCTGGTGACACCACTTCTTCATTAGCCTCTACTCAGTGAGACACCAAAAAAGGCAACAGTTTGTTCAAAATTGCCTGGAGTGCTACACTATGGGTTGTAGACCATGCTTAGGCTGACTGAATGGGAGTGACTGTGCCCTACGACCAGGATAGCGAGGGCAAAGAAACCATAGCCTGGGCATGAGCTGCCTCCTGTAAAACTTTTAAATACACTCTACAGTCAGCCATTCTTTCTAGTGCAACAGCAACCCTGCAACAAGTTTTCTGATCTCTCTTGATTTTGAATGGGTGAAAGGGGAAGGACAAACAGTAGATACTTTTCCTACTATACACACAGATTAGGTTTCATGTGAGCAGCTCACATATCTGAGTAAGGCCTATTATCTCAAGGATACAAACCTGGCTTTTCCCCTCACATAACTAGAGCCTAGCAAATTCACAGATATCTGCTTTATATCCGTGGATGCAGCTGTATTGTTTACCATCTTTGCAGATCTAATCCAATATTTTTTATCCACGCACGGCTCTAGCACAGTGGGTCTTAATTGGGGTCATTTCAGGGGGTCCTCCCGTAGGTCTCCAGCCCCACCCCTACACCAGGGCTCCAGGCTTCTGCCCCACAGGGCCCATGGAGCCCCTGAAACTACTGATGCCCTGTTGAGCATGCCCTCTAGAGCAGCAGTTCTCAAACTTAATTGCACCGCGACACACATCTGACAACAAAAATTACTGCACGACCCCAGGAGGGGGGGACCGAAGCCTGAGCCCACCCAAGCCCCACCGCCCCGGGGCCAAAGCCCAAGGGTTTCAGCCCCAGGCAGGGGGCCTAAAACGTAAGCCCTTCCACCCCAGGCAGTGGGGCTTGGGCTTCAGCCCCAGGATCCAGCAAGTCTAATGCCAGCCCCGGTGACCCCATTAAAACAGGGTCCCAACCCACAGTTTGAGAACTGCTGCTCTAGAGGGTGCTGGTGTGGATCCAAATTTTTGTATCCCCACAGGGCTCTATACATAACTGCAGACTTGAAAGAAGCTAAGCACCTGCAACTTCCACTCAAATAATCAGAAGCTGCAGGTGCTCAGCACCTCTCAGGATGAAGCCTTGCGGGCATCATTCGTTCTAGTCAGGATGATAATCAAACAGTTGAACCATTAGCATATGTTATGCAGATACTCCCTTACCCTTTCCAGTCTATTACTCATGAGTGAATCTCCTCTAATGTGAGAGAGAAAGCAAGCAGAGAGACATTATCCAAAATAAATTCCTGTTTGGTAAAACTACTAACTCCACCCAAGTCACCCAGAAACTCCCTCTCAAGGTGCCTCAAAATCCTATACTCCAGGCTGTGCAGTGACAACATTCCAGCAAAAAACAATGCTGCACTCATTTTACATTCTTTCCTGACACCGCCTGCCATCCTTCAGTTATGAGTTTACCTCCTTTTGTCCAGGGCTCCAATGCAGTTTTATTCGTCAAGATTTGGTACTGTCCTGCAGTGAGTCTTCATGTTTTAGCATGAAGGAGAGTGTGTGCTGTTCCCTACTCCTTCCACTCTGGGACAAATAAAGACAGGCGGTACACAGAGGCCAGGGGGCATGAAACTAGCAGCCCTGTGGGTCTGTACTTCGATTCCCTCACATCATCCACTCTTTTGCTTTGGTCTTCTCCAAGAGATCCCTGCAAGGAGGGCTGGACACAGCTTTTTCCAGGAACCCAATAGTACTGCCTCCTTCTTCAGCTAAAGAGAGTTTCTCACGAGCTAGGAGCACTTCTCTGGTTTAAAGGAGTGGTGTACAGGGCTCATTATGATCACACAAAGATCAGAACTCCCATTTTTAATCCTATCCTTATTAGTCCATTCTGTTTATGCTCACAATTTTCTTTCCATCTTTAGATCCCCATCATTTTCCATACTTTGAGCCAAATGAATGCTTATATATTTTATATTACACACACACACACACACACCCACCTGCAGTATGCACAGGGTTAATAGCAGTACCATGTTCCAGAACACACTGGCATTCTCATGCATTTGGTAGGCATTAGCAGACTTCAACTCCTCCTTCAACACCAGCTAAGTGTGGTGAGTGGTACATAGCATTTGTATCCTCTGCATGAAATACATTCTGCAATCAGAGAACGAGATCCAAGTGCATCTGTGCTGCTCCTATATTTAAACTGTTTTGTTCGCAGAGCAGATGTTACTACATCTGAATGCAGTGCCCACTAGAGCTGCAATGGTCAAGGAACCGTCTGTCTTACAAAAATTGGTATTTTCCAAAGGAGGCTTATAATCAGGCTACACAGATCCTCCTAGCAACAATGTGACATCAGTCAGGGAAAGGGATTTTAAAAAAAACAACAACAAACCCAACAGTAAAAAAAACCCCACAAGTTTATCTAGATGCAGGAGAGTCTATGGGATAGCCTGGGGAGGGAAGGGAGGGCAGAGCTGTGCTATGTAACTGAAGTGTCTGTGTTGTTTAAAAAGGAAGTTTTGCAAGATATTAAGTCATTCATGATACAGCATATGCTTAGCTCCAGCACTGTCAAACATAAGCCAATCAAAAGTTATGGAAATTCAAAGTTAAAGCTAAATCTGTCATTTTCTCACCCATCATACATTAGCAATGTAGGTGTCAGTAGCAGAGGATCTTAAAACTCTAAACTTGCTAGGAGTGCATAAAGTGGGTATTTGAACCTTGAGAGTTTCATTCTTGAGAGAATAGCCAGATGCTTAACATTTAATCTTTTGAAATATTCCTCACATTTTCTAAACTGCAGGAGAATATAAAGTGGGACTACTCATGTACTTCCACTACTCTTAATGGAAGAGTTAAAACAGAGATCCTAAGGTTAATATTTGCATGTTAAATACATCTTAATTTGTAGATTAGGTACTGAATGCCCCGAACAGATTCAAGGGATATTTCACCACATTTCCAAAGTTCACTTACCTCCTGATTTTACCGGTTGCAATATGCAGACTCCACACACTTCCCACACCATCTATCTCCCCCTCCCCCCAAGTCCAATTTTAATTGCTGGCTCCCACTTAGTGTGATAATCCAGCATGACAATCAATTCTGCTGGGCTCATTCTCTGCACAAATGAAGACTGACAGAGCTTGCATATGGGGAGTACAGTTAAGTCACTCTTTCCTAATATTGCGTGTTGTTTTAAAGTTCTTTTAAATCTTATTCTAAAGGGCCACACAAAAAAAAAAAACTTTAAAAAAAAACACACAATATTAGATGACAAACTCACCCTTATAAGCCTGCTCCAACCCTATTCAAAGGTGTGACTGACATTCCCAGCAGACTGCCTGCTGGGATATCACAGTGAGTGAAAAGCCAGCAGTAATGCATCTTTTGAACCTGAAAAAACAAGGTAAATGTTACAAGTATGCTGAAGTGGTCCCACGACCTATTGGGGGAAGTCAGTACAGAATACTTGGAAATTGCCTTTGAAAATTATTACTTAACTCCAGCAGATCTTTGCCATCTCTAACTACTCTGAGCCTATTTCCTCCTACGGTTACCTATATGTTTTGGGATTGTCACTTTAAACAATGAATGCATATAAGAATATTGACTTCATACCACCAACAGCTCAACCTCTGTGATTTAATACAGTTAGGCTGAGGCATAAAAGGAGGGGGCTTTTATTCAAAATGTCACTGGAAGCCATCCAGCGGATTATGGTTATATAGTCTCGGGGGGCAGCTATGTTCCTATATCCAAGGATGAAGTTCCAGACATCTTTAAATCCTCACATCCATCTCTGCCTGATCAAATAAGATAAGAAAGCCGATGAAAGTGAACTTGGTAAGTGTGTGCTACATACACAGTTATGCTTCCTGACCTTTGGAAGCCATAATCCTGCAAAGGTGAAAGGTCCTATATTATCTCCCACTACATCTTTCAGTGAAAGTTCAGTTGTTAAAAGAAAAAAGAAAGCCCAAAGACCTGGTGAAGCAAGTCAGCTGCTTACTATTCAAATACTGAAGACTTTGGAAGCTGCTTCCTCACCCTTCAGGAGCTGTTGCAGAATACCATGTTCAAGAGAGAGATTTTTAAGATAAGAGAATAGGCATTGGTAAAAGCATGATCGATTCGTTGCACTGAAATAAAGTTTGTAAGGATAAAAAGTATTCAAAACCTTTATACTCAGAATTGTATAGCTACATGCTTGAGAATATTAGAAACAGCTTTGTGGAGAGAAAATTAAGCATTTCACCTTTTTCTTTTCAAAAGATGCACTCCACCGATAAATATACACAAGCCAACATCTCCACCCACCCCTGGAACACCCAAGATCATTGACCCCAAACACACCATACATTCAGTTGAAAGGAGATTATTGTTGTAAGTACAGGACAAGGTTTATTTAACAAGCTAGACAAGCCATTCAACTAGCCACCACCATGTCTGTCGGTACTCCAAGTTCACAGCACGCCTTCATTTGCCAATATCTCTGTGTTATATATCCCTTCGAGATAAGTATTGGTGTACCAGCTGCCTCTGTGCATTAGTGAAGACACTATTACTGAAAAACAAGCACTGGGTCCCACCATACAATTTTGAGTTTGTTATAAATTGTGGAATGGAACCTAAGAGTAAGTGGGGAAGAGACCAAAACCGATTTGATGATGACAGCTGCACCCTGCTCAACTATAAACAAATGCCCACTCTTTAGGAAAGCCACTTTGATATCAGAAAGCTCCCACGCACTGTATCCTATTTCAACCCAACTTCACTCAAAGCAAATGACAGAAAGAACTACAAATGTGTGTGTTACGTTTTATAAACCAGTCATATTCAAAAGCACATTTTGTAGCTAGGTTTTGATAAGCTTCTAAATATCCCAGCAAACAGGACTTAAAAATATTTCTCCACTAAATCAAGGCCAAATTCTGTCTAGAAAGTGGGCTTAAGGAACAAGCACACACCTGTCCTTAAACTTTTTTTTTTGGGTAGCATACATTGCCACCTCTTCCACTCCTCCTAAAAGTGGGTGTAGCTGACTTTTTATTAGCATACACTCCAGCCTCCTACTGGGTTTAGTAAAGAAATAGGAATGAGCTCAGAGCACACTGCTCATTCTAGTAAATGCTGAAGATTTCAACTAGCAAAATTATAATTATGTATCTCAAAAAAGAATTCAGTAGATATTTTTTTAAAAGCATCCCGCAAACCAGTTACACACATCACAAATTTCAATTAAGTCTACGCAAAATTCTCAGTATTTCTCTGCTGCAGTCCAACCTTTGCAGCAGGGTGATAGGAACCTGAAAGTGAAATTAACTACAAGGAGTTAAACCAACTGGTCTACTTTCCTTATTTAAAAACTTAGTTGCCAACAGTCAGCATCAACAAGGAAAAGTAAATTAGATTTTTTAAATGATGGCAGTTTTAATCATGTAAGGAGGGATTAGTAACATAGTTAAGGAAGGGATTTTTCTGTAATGTGATTTTTAACAGGATGTCCTTTTGAACTAATTTGAAGCAAGCCTCTCCCAACTAATGGCGAGTACTAGGGGGGAAAGAAACAAAGTTGAAATAGGAAACTTACTCTGTGATCGTCTTTGCCAGCTCGGTGCAAGCTGCTGTGGAATTCGCCGAGAAGACCCGGTAGCCACTTCTGGCTGCATTCATTGCCAAGGAATCATGCAAACCCCTTGGAGCTCGAAAGTGAGAAAAAACAGATTTGTAAGGCAACAACAGCTTTCTTGGCATCCTTTTCCACCTCACCACCGCTATCACCGCCCCTTAGGGGGTGGGAGGGGAGAAGGGTGAGCCCTCAGCAAGCCAGGATCTCCACAGCCCGCTGCTCTTGACGTATAAAAGAAAGGGGGGAAAAATAAAATAAAAAACCAGCAGCTGCAGCAGGCTCGGATGGCCACCTGGCAGTCTCCAAAGGGAGCTCAAAAAGGGACCAGTCAGCCCAGGGTTAACTTTTTGTCCACCACCCCTAAAACCCGCCACCTGTGGGAGAAGAAATAATTCCTCCCTTTGCGTACAGGGGCCCAACTCAACAGGCCTAGAGCAGCCGAAAGCTCGGCCTTTTGCTTCCAGTTTTGATGGGTGGGCTGGAGCTGGGAGCGTAGGACTCGAACAAGACACGGGAGGGGGGAGAGGAGAAAACAGCGCCCCGAGGGAGCGGCTGCAGGGTGAGGAGATCGGAAAGGCGCAGCTCCGGGGGGGTTAAATCCAAGCGACAGGGGGAGAGCGGGAGAGGCCGCGTCCCCTGGGGCAAGCCCGGAGAAGCCGATGCGGGGGGGGGGGGGGGAGAACACGTTTAAACAGGGGGAGGGGGGGACGTCTCAGCCGAGGCAGCTGAGATGCCCCGCGGACAATAGAGGCCAAGGGACCTTGGGGGAGGGGGATACAGCCCCAGGGAGCCCACAAACAACCCCCAAAGGGTGGGCAGTAGAGCACAGGAGGCCCCCCCGATAGGAAAGGGGCAGCGTGTGAGGCGCCTAAGAGGGGCAACGAGGTGAGGCGCCGCTTAGGCCGCCAAGGGGGGGGGGGCGCAATAGGGTGACGGGAGGGGAGGATCCTAGGAGGAGCTGGGGGCAGTAAGAGGGAGGGGCCCCGAGGCTCAGGGGGGCTGCCGAGGGGCAGTCAGGCGAGCGAGTCCCTTTAAGGCCAGGCTGGGAGGGTCCCCTCAGGCAGATCCGGCGCTGCTGCGGCCGCCCCGCGAGCCCGACCCGCCGCCGCCCGCAACCGCCTCGAGGATCAAGTCCGACCCCGACTCACTGCGCGCGCCCGCGCGCCCCCTCCGCCAAGTTGCTGGCACGATCACCGAGCTGCCAAGCTAGAGCGCCGCCTGACTTCAGCGGCCATTTTCTAATTAGACCTCCAGCCCTTCCCCTCCCCCTTCCGCGCAATCATCTTGAGTGAGGGCCTTAAACTATTATCGATACCGATGGAGGTGGAGCGTAGTTATCCTCCACGTGACCGGCACCTAAGGCGGGGATAAGATAGGAAGAAGCCTAGGCTGAGTTCTACCTCCGGGCGGCGCAGGTGGGGCCTTTTATTTCCCCGCCCTGTGGCTATGGCTTCGCTTCCCGGATCCAAGATGGCCGCCGGGCTGGAGGCTCAACGGAAGGGAGGGAGCAGACGCTCTGTAATCACGCTCACCGCAGCCTCTATGGTAAAGGCAGCGGGCTGTGGGAGAGGGGGCAGGGCTGGGCTGGGCTGGGCTGGGGCCGGGTGTCCTTGGATGGGCTGACCCGTCTGCAGACTGTGAGGGGTTGGGGTAGCAGGGGAGGGAGACCTCGCTGGGGTTCCTGGGCTCAGTGCCCTGCCCTGGCAGGGGGTTACCTTGCAGCTAACGCTGCCCGCTGGGGGGACTGGCCTGAGACCCACCAAACTCATCATCACACCCACCCACCAAAGAGCCGCCCAGTGGGGAAGGCATGTGTGTGCCCTGGTCCTGCATTGGATTGGAACCTGCAACACTGAAGGGAGAGGACAGAATTCTCATCCCACCCTCCATCCTCTTGGGAAAGGTGCCAGCCCAGATCCCCTCCAGAAAACGTACTCCCACCTCGACGATCACCGTAAAGATCCACTCCCGCAGCCTGTCGTGAGACTGAATGATGCAAAATCTCCCTGGGTGCCTGTAGCAGAAGGAAGAATAGCAGGAAATAAATCTGTTCAGCCCTGTACAAAGAGAATGTTCAATCTTGCACAAAAAGTATTGTGCAAGGCTTCCCTGACTTATCTAGTCCCATCCCCTTTGGTTTTAAAATTGTGTTTGTACTAGCTGTTCCCAGTTATAAACTGTCCCAAAGTTTCATTAACCCAGAGTCAAAGTTGCCAGGTGGTGTCTCATCCCCTTCCAGAACAGCACATTCAGCTACACTCAAACCTCTGAAAACCAGGACATGCAAAGTTAAAATGCACACATCACCTCCACAATACAAACTGAACTTCCTGCCAGGGCCACTGAGGGGTTCTGTCCATCAAGGTGCCCCCTCAGGCTATGTGAGCACCTCACAATCTTTGATTCAGTTGTCCTCACACTGCCCCTGTGGAATAGGGCAACACTACTACCCCCCTGAGGCACTACTTTCTGTGCCCCCAGCACTACGACCTGAGGCACGGAGAGACTCAGGTACATTGCAATGAAAACTTGCGGCTGGCTTGTGCCAGCTGACTCAGGTTCCCAGCCTGTTTTGCTACAGGGTACATGTTCGGGCTCAGGGTGCAGCCCAAGCTCTGAGACCCTCCCTCCTCACAGGCTCCAGCCCAAGCCCAGAAGTCTACACTACAATTAAACAGCCCCTTAACCTGAGCCGCTTTGCTCCAGCATTGAACCTGGGTCTCCCAAGTCCTAAGTGAGGCCCCTAACCACTGGCCCATCCTTCCTCCATATGCTCAGTGAGGGGGCTTGCCATAATAAGTAGACACAAGGAATGACTAAGAGAATGTTCCATTGTTTGTCCAGTGTTCTACAGCTCTGACTTCCAGCACTTGCCTACATGTGCTCCAACTGCCATTAGGTGGAGGGAGTAGCTGGAGCAGATTGGCAGAGTTGTTGCTGTGAAAGATGAGAGGTGATCTTGCCTCAGGGATTGCCATCAGTCTGGTGACATAAATGTCAGCGGTCTCCAGGGATCAATGAGAGGGTAAGTGAAATGAATGTCTCAGAAGAAATCCTCAGGGCGAGGGTGAAGGAGGTTGCCCTGGTGGGGCAGCTGTGCTTTGTTCCCAGGATGGGCTGTAGCGTCTGTAAGGGCATAGTGATCATATGGGTGTTACTGGCATATTGGGGCATGGCTCGGGGAGGGCAGAGTTAAGGTTGCATTGCAGGGCTGACATGTGCCTTGTCTCTGTATTTCCTGGTTTTCAGGGGTTTACATTTGTGTTACCTTAACCCTTTACTTTCTGGTTTCAGAGGTTTGAGCTCTAACTCTGCATTCACAAAGTTCACAGAGTTCTGGGGCAGTTAATTTCCTTGGGGTTGTTTGTTTGTTTTAAATAATTTCTCACCACATTCATTTACCACAGCCCAGGTGTCCTCCCTCCACTGCCTCTGGCTCCTTGGCCATGACTGGACCTGCCACAGAAGGCACTGGATGCACGTTAGTCCTTTCATTGCCTCTGCATCATCCCTTCGCCTCCCAGCTGCTGGTCCGGCCCGCACAGATCCTTCCTGCCCAGCTTTGTCCTCTGTCCCACGGGCAGAGCTGGTTTTGGTGGAGGCCCACAGATTGAGGAGCTGGACAGAGAACGCAGGCACTAACATGGAATCAGTTGAGGCATGTTTTGAAGAGGGAACAAACATTGCAGGATATAGATATGGGGAAAGGTTTGGAGGGACAGAGCTGTAGCCCTCTTTACTTCCCACACCATGCAGGTTTAGGTTGCCAACCTCTCGGTTGGGCCAGGAGTCTCCCAAAATTGGGCTCGATCTCCTGGAGGCTAGTGAAGACAATCCGGGAGATTTTAGGCCACTAAAAATCCAGCGGCACAAAGGGGCTAAGGCAGGCTTCCTACTTGCCCTGACTCCATGCTGCTCCTAGAAACAGCGACATGTCCAGCAAAGGCTCCTAGGTGGAGGCTCAGCCAGGGCATCTCTGCACACTGCCTCAGCAGCTCCATTGGCCAGGAATGGGGAACTGTGGCCAATGGGAGCTGCGGGGGTGGTGCTTGCAGGCAGGAGCAGCGCGCACGGCCACCTGTGAGCCTAGGAGCCGCTGCCGGACATGCCACCGCTTCCAGGAGCTACCTGAGGTAAGCGCCACCCAGCCAGAGTCTGCACCCCAAACCCCCTGCCGCAACCCAACCCCCTGCCCCAGCTCTGAGTCCCCTCTCACACTCAAACTCTCTCCCAGATCCCGAACCCACCCTGCACACCAGCCCCCAGTCCTGAGCCCCCTCACACACCCAAACTCCCTCCCAGAGCCTGCACCCTGAAACTCCTGCCCCAGGTCAGAACCCCCTCCTGCACCTGAACCCCCTCCTGCACCCTAACCCTCTGCCTCAGCCCTGAGCCCCCTCCTGCACCCAAACTCCTCCTTGGAGGCTGCACCCTGACCGCCCTTCCGCACCCCAACCCTTGCCCCAGCCTGGTGAAAGTGAGTGAGTGTGGGGGAGACTGAGCGATGGAGGTAGCGGGGTTGGAGTGGGGGCAGGGTCTTGGAGAAGGGGCAGATCGAGGGTGTTTGGGTTTGTGCGATTAGACAATTGCAGCTTTGACCCCTCTTTTCCTCCCCATACTCTCCTGCACTGCTCCGCCCTCCCTTCTTTAGAAGCAGTAGCCTGGTTGGGGCAGGACAGAGACTTGATGTTCCTTCCACGGATCAGGCAGGAACTGTTGAGGGCTGGAAGGCAGGAATGAGGGCGGGTATTAGGTAACTCCACACTGACCTTCCCCTCCAAATATGTTACTGCAGGAGAGCATGCCCAACTTTCTCCCTGTATGACATCTGCTCTGTCAGCACTACTAAGTTCCCACTGAGCAAACGTCCCTTTGACGAGGGATCGCAACTGCCAAAAAAACAAACACACGGCAGCAAGTGTCAAAGTCCAGGTCAACTGCTCGGGCTCACCCTCTGAGGCTGAAAATAGCAGGGTAGACATTCCTACTTGGGCTGGAGCCCAAGCTGTGAAACCCAGCAACAGGAGGTGGTCTCGGAGCTCAGGTTCCAGCCCGAGCTGGAACATATACACTCCTTTTTTTTCACCCTGTAAGTGCAAGCTCCATGAGCCCGAGTCACTTGACCTGGGCTCTGAGACTTGCTGCTGTGGGGGTTTTATTGTGTGTAGACGTACTCCATAGAAAAGCTACATTTTTTGGAAACGCAGTTCTAGTGAAGGCTCTAGTCCTCACACTGGGTTTTCAAAAAAATTTGTTTGGAAGATCTCCTACGCTAGGAAGGGTCATTGTCTCTGGGTGTTCTGGCCCCTCATTAGCTGTGCCTGAGCTAGGTCTAAGGGCAAAGGTTAGCAAAGGGGCAGACCCCACAGCCTGCATCTTAAAGAAGTAGCAAAGGGTGTGGTCCCTATTTCTTTAAATCCTTAATTGCACATGATTTTAATGATGGGTCTCTGAGACTGTGGTAGCAAAAGACTCCAGTAACTGCTCTTTCAAATGTCTCTCCAATGATGGCTTGGCTCAGCTTTCTCTGAATTTTCCAGCCACCATTGCTCTCTGTGCATCAGAGATTTAAGAACTCTTCACCCATTCAGGGTTCGGAATTGCCCACTCTTGATTTCTTCAATTCCATCCCTTTCCCCAAAATCTGGGAGCATAGCTAGGCTGGGCAGTGTGCGCTGAAGATCAACAGACCCAGGCTCTGTCAGACCAAGAGTGGGGAAGTGAGTTCCAGAGTTGAAGTGTCCGTCCCCCCCCCGACAATGCCCTTCCATTTAAAGCAGA
This sequence comes from Chelonia mydas, assembly GCF_015237465.2. Classification (NCBI taxonomy): domain Eukaryota; kingdom Metazoa; phylum Chordata; order Testudines; family Cheloniidae; genus Chelonia; species Chelonia mydas. The sequence continues at coordinate 16,257,764 of NC_051254.2, forward strand.
AGGTCTGCCAGCTTGAGTGCTTCTGCTGCTCGGGTGTCACCTGGGGAGGTAAAGAGACCTGGGAAACAGAGCACGGAGCTGGGGCTCTGGAGAACTATTTGCAGCTGTGCCCAAGCTCACCCAGCCGGTCAGTGGCTGGCAGCAAGTCACTTCCCCTCTCGGCTTCCTTTAAAGCACTGCTGAATAACACTCTATGAAAGCGAGGTATTGTTATTGATAATGTAGATGTGTAGAAGTCATGCACATCTACTGCTGAAAAGCACGTGGTCAGAGCTTGTTATTATTCTTCACACCAGGAGAAAGGCGCTCCCAAAGGACGCCAGGTCCCACACAGCTCCAGAGTCTATACAAAATGCTCTTCTACGTCTGTAGCGCTCTTTATTTGTATGCAGCAAAGCGGTACTGATACGCTTGCACATGTTCCTGGAGACAGCTGCTTCAGTTTGCAAGCCCAAAATACAGGGTTCTGTTGCTCACTCTGCATTATGGGGTTGGTTTGCTGTGAAACTATACCAGGCCTTGTTTCATTCAGACACAGGGAGTGAGTGCAGACTCCATGCGAATTATTGCTGTGCGAGTGTGAGTGAGAGGGGGATGAGAGCAGGGGGACCCATGGGGAAGGTGATGTCTGAAACTGTTTGCTGGCAGCCTAGCATGCAGAAGCTGAGGTGACTCTGGAAGGCTGGAAATAGTGATAATTTGTCCTGGGAAGCAAAGTTGATCTGATTGAGCCTGTCTGGATGGTGAAGTCCTGCCACAATGTGTCGGACTGGACTCTGAGGAAAGATTTCCCTATTGTTGATGGCTGTTTAGTGTCCATAATGTGCTTGGTGCTGTACAAGACACAAAGAGCAACCCTTCTCTGAAGAGCTCAGCAACGCTGAGGGTTGTATAAACTGGGGAATTTAGAAGAGGGAATTCAGAGCCCTAGTAGGGCTTTTGGGTTCTTCCTTGTACAGAGATGAACTGGTTTTTGTGGGCTTTGGAGAAGAAGTGGGTTTTTAAGAGGAAATGAGTGAAGAGTGGGGTTAACAGCCTTGAACAGGGATTGGTATACCACACCTAGGGTACAGCACGGTAAAATGTAGGGAGATAGGAATGGGACAGAGAAAGAGCAGGGATTCAAGACTGGTCAGCCCGTGAAACCTTGTTAGGGGTTGAGTTGAAACCACATTCAAACTGACATGTGCACACAAGACCTTCAGTTAAGATAGACATCCGGGACAGTTAAGGAGGCCACACTTAAAACAAAGCCTAATAGAGTCTGCCTAGAAACTAGTACTGGGTATTGTGACCAGGTGCAATGACTGTGCGTGCGAGAGGAATGACACAAACTGAGAACAGACAAGAACCGAGAGAGAGGCTGAGGCAGAAAGCAAAGAGGGCCTCTAGCTCTGGAACTCACCACCCCACTCGTGGGCTGATAGAGCCTGCCCCTGTTGACTCTTAAGGCATACTGCAAAGTTGATCTATTCTCCCAGGCTTTGGAGAAAGGGGGGCGGGGGAGGGAATTTAGTCTTGGAGCAAAAGGCAGTAAAATCTCATTACATGAACAAGTAACAGGGGTGTCATTCAATTAATAAAAATCTACAGAATCATAATTTCAATGGAGTCACCCTCTGTCGTATGCGGGGGACTCGCTGTCACCTGGCTTCCGGCTCCAGGTCCTCTGGTTGGTGGAAGTTTTGATAGTACAGTGTTAGAAATGGGTCAAGTTGCATATCATCCGAAAGCCCTTTCTCCTACAAACACAATCGTACCAAACATGACAAGCCTAGAACAGTTATGTAGATATATATTCCAGAAAATGTTTACAAAAATCAACACTTTAAATTATACTTTAGCACAGGGTTGTATGGCTTACATTTAAATATATATATATATATACTGACATTGGCTAATCCTACGGAGGTTAGCCTTGACACATAGGACTGAAAACATTTCTCCATCAAAGCCATCATCAGGGTCATCTCTGGCTAAGGCACCATGGCTAGACATGCTTGTCACAGATCAGGGCATCCCCTTCAGAGGTCCAGCCAGGGCACCTGCTCTATGCTTTCAGCTCCCCAGCTGTTGCCTCTCTTGGGTGGAAACACACATCTCTCCCTTCTGCCTGGGGTATTCCCAGACTGGACAGTTCCCTGCCTTCACTGTGTCATTCCCAGCACAGACAGGTTGCCCCAGGACAGGGGTGGACAAACTTTTGGCCCGAGGGCCACATCTGGGAATAGAAATTGTATGGCGGGCCATGAATGCTCACAAAATTGGGGTTGGGGTGCGGGGGGGCATGAGGGCTCCGGCTGTGGGGGGGGGGGGGGCTCTGGGGTGGGGCTGGGGATGAGGAGTTTGGGGTGTAGGAGGGTGGTGCTCCAGGTGGCGCATACCTCAAATGGCTCCCGGAAACAGCGGCATGTCCCCTCTCCGGCTCCTACGTGGAAGTGCGACCAGGAGGCTCTGCGCGCTGCCCCGTCCGCAGGCACCACCCCTGTGGGGGAGGTGCTTGGGGCAGGGGCAGCGTGCAAAGCGGAACCCCCTGGCTACCCCTATGCATAGGAGCCAGAGAGGGGACATGCCGCTGTTTCCGGGAGCTGTTTGAGGTAAAGGACATGCCGCTGCTTCCAGGAGCCACATGGAGTGCCCCCCGACCCTTCTGGGAGCTCAAGGGCCAGATTAAAATGGGTGGCGGGCCAGATCTGGCCCGCAGGCCATAGTTTGCCCACCCCTGGCCTAGCAGCTTGGGTTCAAACACTGGCAGGAGAAGATGGGTCAAGGGAGGGATGGAATAGGAGACAGCATCCAAGATCTAGACATGCAGAATTTGTGGGCTTTGAGGAATTTAAATGTGATGCCTTGTTTAATGGGCAGCCAATAAAGGAGTTCAGGGGCGGGTGCAGATTGGCCTGTCCTGCTGGGATGATTTGTTTGTTCCTCTGAATCACTTTCCCATAGGAGATTAGTGCTGTGAGAGGAACTAAAGGACAGTCCTGAAGGTTGCCAGTCCCACGGGTCCCTGTAGAATAACCTCTCTCTATCCTTGACTTTTGCCATTGCTGCCCTGTCTCAATCCTGACGTGCAGGCTACAAAACCTTGAAACACTATAATTGGTCTCCGTATCAGTCTCCAGGTCTCTTTCAACTCTTGGCCTCTGTGCTGAGGCTGCCAACAATGTAAACTGCCAGTTGGGGCATTGATTTATGTGTTGTGTATGTTCCTCTCTCGGGAACTGGCCTGAGAAACATCAGATACTGCAAAGTACCAGGTACCCTCAGCTCCCCTGGGGGTAGATCAAGGGACTCAGCCTGTCACAGGATTGGGCCCTGAAGGATTTATTTGATAATTAAGTATGCATAGTAAATTTTCTATTGCAATAGAGCCTCACACAATTCTACCCGCCCACTTCTCTAGGGCAAGTAATTGTTTTTCAGTTGATGGGCAAGTAAAAGAGCATTAATTTTATTATCCTCATTGGAGGGGTAGCGCCAAATGTTTTTTGTCCTGGGCAGTAGGTTTTCCTGACCGTTTTCCAAGACAGCCATTAGGTAAGTTCATTATTATACAATTGGGCCTGTTAGCTACTGGCCTATTTTTCTGGACAACATGCAGACAATTACAGCATGGTTTTGCAGCTACGCAAGAATTGAAAAGAGGGGTCTCATTCAGGACCTGCCAACTTTGCCAGTATTCTTTTAAGACTGTTTGGAGAACATCCTCCTAAGTATTCGTGCAGTGGGCAGCGTGGAAAGTGCTGGCGTCCTAAGGGTTAGGATGCAGAACAGCCCCATTACAGGCCATTGTCTCTCTGCTTTCCACAGCATTGTCTCTTTCAGGAACACTATATTTAGCCAGTAGCTGCAGCTTCTCTTCCAGTCTCAGGTTCCCTGGAGTGGACATGCATTATTGCTGGTTAGTTAAATGCTGTTTCTTTCCAAATACTGCTAGCATGCTCCATCTCTAGGTCAAGGTTCAAATGTCTTGGTCAAGGCATAGTCAAGGTCAAGACTCCAGATAGAATAATAATAAAAATGATAACAATGATGATGATAATAATAAATAATAATTAGTAAATAAAAAGATTTTGGGGTCCATTCAAAAGTGTTTGGTGGGCCAGATTTGGCCCATGGTCCACCTATTGACTATGCCTGGATTAGATTTTAAGTATCAATAATAGTCAATTTCTCCCTCCACCTAAAAACCTATTGGGGGAGAGGGGTACCAATGGTTAAATCAAATATTACAGAGAGGGGGAAGCTTGGGGTTTTTTACTCTACTTGTGGGCGAATAGAGGATGACATTAACCCTCGGCAGAGAAGCCACCCAAGGCCCAGTGCCAGGTCTGTTTTGAGAATTTGCATGCATGCAGTGAATCTCCCACAGAGAACCAGGCTCTGGAGTTTGTTCGAAGCTGTAATGAGTGGAAAAGTCGAGATTCAGAAATAGATTTTACAATGCATGCGGTGTTGTTGTAGCTGTGCTGATCCCAGGATATTAGGTCATATTTTTTATTGGACCAACTTCTGTTGGTGAGAGAGACAAGCTTTGGAGCTTACACCAAGCTTCACCTTGAATGGTCCCATGCAATACATGCTAACTACTTACGCTGAACAATCTGTTCCACCTTCTATATAGTTGTGACATTCTGAATATGTTTCCCAGACCTGAAGAAGAACTCTGTGTAGCTTGGAAGCTTGTCTCCCTCACCAGGTCCAATCAAAGGTATTACCTAACCTCACCCACCTTGTCTCTCTAGATTTTACAATATTCATTTTCAGACCCTGACAAATGAATTTCTAGCCAGGGGCTCTAAACTATTTACTAGCTTAGATGATTTTAATTTTCTGGTCATTCCCGAGGTCCCTTCCAACCCTGATATTCTATGAAGAGCGTCAGATGATAGAAATCAAAGGAAATGTTGGGAACAAATGTCAACAGGGTCCTTTTGAAATTCATTTTTTAAATGTATCCTTGCAAGCCAAGCCATGGTCCTGGTCCTGCATTGTGCTTAGAGCGCTCCACCCCACTAAGTCTATGGGAGTTGAGGGTACTCAGACATATATAGGCCGGTGGCCTGCCAGGTGCTCAGTTATCTGATGTATCGTCAGTCCAGGGAGTTGAACCTGAGAGAGTGATGGATCAGCCAATCGGGGCCTCACGCTCCAAGGAGGCCAGCTCATTTCTTGCCAGAAATCTCCTGATAATACATGTCACCTGCAATCTTCTGTAGTGTTTGCGGAGCATCTCCTTCTCCCAATTTCAGTCCAAGAGCACATGAGGGGTTTGGTTTTGTTGTTGATCCAGGCTACATTTTATCTTCATTTGTCTCTAGTTTTACAAAGCGTTGGTCACTCTTTCCTCTGCCATGGGTTTCGAACATGGTATTCCAAGGTGAAGTTGACCAACCATCAGCCTGGGCTTGGTCATGGTCTTGTTGAGTCATTTGCCACTCCTGGGTACTCTCATTGTTCCCCGCAGGAGTTCAGCTGACTTCCAGGGTCTTTTCAGAGTCCAGTTACAGCTCATCTGCATGTAGTCCCTGGAGGCATTCCCCAGTCCCGCCACAGGTGGGAAGCAGCCCTCCCAGGCCCCTTGTAGTGTCAGTTTGCCCCATCCAAAGTGGAGATGGGGAGGAAAAGCTAGCCATTGCCTCTAGCTAGGCTCCCCTTCTACTGGGGCTCCCCAGCAGCCTCCTTATGCCTAAGCAAACTCCCCCTTTCCAGGGCCAGTTTCAACTTTTTACACTCGCCTTCGCCATGTGGTGCATGTCCAGCAGGTGTGCCTAATCGGCACTGCCCCAGTGCAGGCACACTTGTTAACCTTCCTATCAGTGGGAGGGGGGCATGTCCCATCAGACAGGGGCTTAATACCACCACTAGAAAAACCACCCCAAGGACTAAGCTGCTCAGAGGAGCACAGTGTAGAAACGTGTACAGAATAAAGAGTCTGTTCTGTGCCCTGATGATCCCCATTTTCTGCTGCCCTCTTATCCCATTTTGTCCCCTCAACCCTCAGTGCTGGGACTTTACAGTAATGTAACCCCATGATAGCTAATTACACTGCCTGCCATGCTGACCAATATCGTCCTGTTGTCCACTTGAACTCCCCCGTCTGTCTATATCCATCTGGTATCTCTTGTCTTGTAGTTAGACTGGAAGCGCCTTGGGGCAGAGACAGTCTTTTGGTTCTGTTTGTACAGCGCTTAGCAGAATGGGGTCCTGGTCCAGGACTGGGGCTTCTAGGTGCTCCGATAATACACACAGTAAATAAATAATAATAATAATGCTCTCCTACCATTGCAACCCTTGTTTTGCCAGTTTCCCCATTTTGTCTGTTGCCATTCTTCAATCTGTTATTCCTGAACCAAACTGTAGACTCCTCAGGGCAGGGACCGGCTCTCGACTCGTGAAGCTCTGAGGAGGGCTGGATTCCCTTTGGCATCTGTCAACACTGTTTAGTCACCTGGAAGGTGACAGGACATGAGACCCTCCCTTCCCCAGAGTGTGAGCGCTCAATCCCCGGCGCAGGCTTTATGGAGCATTTTAAAGTCCACATTGAGAGGTGTTGAGTCTTCCTTGGAAATAACATGAATACGGTGTACAAGGAGGAGGTGCCATGCTCCCCTGATCCCAAGGGGAGGATGAGGAGGATCTATATGGTACTAGCCATAGGTTTAAACGGTGCATAGAGGCTTGAAAATGTCCCAAGGGTCCTAGACACTGGAGTGTGATCAGATGCAGTAAGGTGATCCCTGAGGGACATAGCCCCTAATGAAGCCAGCTCTCAGGAAGGGTATGTTGACTGACTGGGATAATCAAGGCAGATCTTCCCCACTTCTCCCTGCCCCAGGCAGTGGGATTACAGGTCTCTCGGGCAATTACATCACATTTTCCCTCATTGTGACATCTGGTGGAATTTAACTGTAACTACACCACCAGTAAAAAGAAAGGGAGTACTTGTGGCACCTTAGAGACTAACCAATTTATTTGAGCATAAGCTTTCGTGAGCTACAGCTCACTTCATCGGATGCATAGCATATCGTGGAAACTGCAGAAGACATTATATACACACAGAGACCATGAAACAAAACTTCCTCCCACCCCACTCTCCTGTTGGTAACCAGTTTTGTTTCATGGTCTCTGTGTGTATATAATGTCTTCTGCAGTTTCCACGATATGCTATGCATCCGATGAAGTGAGCTGTAGCTCACGAAAGCTCATGCTCAAATAAACTGGTTAGTCTCTAAGGTGCCACAAGTACTCCTTTTCTTTTTACGAATACAGACTAACACGGCTGTTACTCTGAAACCATTCCAAGACAGATAACCTAGAATCTGAGCCAGGCTCATTTTCCCCCTTCCATCATCCTTGGTAAGAAACGTCCCATGATTAGGACTCAGTAGCTGGGTTATTGTTGTACAAGTCAGGACAGACTCCAGCTCACTCACTTTCCTCTAGCAGCATCAGCTTTTTGTTTGTATTATTACCACCATGTCTGGAGGCCTGGCCCCATTGTCCTAGGCACCGTACAGACACATAATAGGAAGCAGTGCTGCCCCAAAGAGATTACAGTCTAAACAGACAAAGACAGACAAAGGAAGGCTTCTCGTCCCTATTTTATATATAGGAAGCGGAGACCCAGAGAGATTAAAATGACTTGCCCAAGGTCACACAAGAAGTCAGTGGCAGAGCCAGGAATGGAGGTCAACCCAGTCTAGTGGCTTAACCACTAAATCATCTTCCCTTGTGATGCTAAGAAGAGTAACAGTTTAGTTGTGTCAATAAAATGAGCTGATGTGACTCAAAGACACACAGGCAACTGAGTGAGAAGGTCTGTTTTTATAGAGGCACTTTTTTGGAAATACCAATACTTTAAACATCGGCTCGAGCCACTGAAGGGGTTACAGATCCGCTAGCATTTTAAATACTTTGGTGTAACAGAAATAGGCATTGATAGCTGTACAGCGAAACCCTTGATCCTCACATCTTTGCCTGTGGCCCAAGATGCCTCTTTCACACTGCAGTCAGAAACCTGCAATCACAGAGATGATTGTTCCAGCAATGTCCCTTCTGCTGTGTCCCCTAAAGTTTCGTAGGAGCACCTCTGCCTTCTCTTCCCTTACCCAAGATATTGTTTTGGGTTTTTCACTCAGGCATCACTTGATCAGGTTATTTTATCCCTGCTTATCCCTCCATATATTGAGAGAGAGACACAGAAATCTCGGCTTCACACGCTGATTTGTTTTCAGATTGTAGGTTTAAAAAAAGAAAGCCAAGGGGATCAGCTGCCTGGATTTGCTGATTGCCTTGAAGGAGAAAATAGCATTTTTAATAACTTGTTCTAATGCAGCCAGGCATGCTACATTAATCTGGGCTTTAGGGCAACAAGCAATGAGAACCCTCAAACCCAGTCTGAATCATTGCACTCTCTGCTTGTCAGGTCACAGAAATCCCCCTTGCTCCCAGTATTCTCCCCCTTCTGCATACAGAGAGTTGAGCTCCTGAATGTTACAATAATAGCAAACCTTCTCATTTAGAAGTAACAACCCTCAGTGTCCTCTCCCCTTGCTGAGGGACACAATCATCTAACATCAGTCATGGTCACTTTGTGGCTAAGAAGCTGCCATGAAGAGCATCGCTAAGTTGCAAATGTTGCCCTTCAAAAGGAAGAGCTCGGGGAGGGGGAGGAGAGCAAGTTATTTTAGGAACACAAATTAGAAAACAAAGCAAGTATTTTTGCATAAGCTTTTGGAAAGCTGATTTTTTTTCCCCAGGATGTCTTCATGCATCTTCTTCCCATAAAGGAACTTCAAGAAGCAGCTGCACAGAACTTCCTCAAGGGGGCAGCAGCATGCCTCAAAAATAGGCCCCAACAACTGCACATAGGAAAGGCTATCATGGTTGTAGATGCACCAAGATGAACTAGGGGATTTTTCCCCTGGGGCAGGACAGACACATCACCCCCAGACACATCACATGGATATTAGGCTTGATTTTAGCCCAAAAGCCAAGACGAAGGGTCTGAATTCGCCCTCAGAAGAGGGATACCCGTGTTTCATTTAAAATGCACAGTATGGAGCCAAATGAGCACCTGTAAAGCCCGTGGAATTACCCTTGGGATGGATTTGGCATGTTGTATATATATCCGATGAAGTGAGCTGTAGCTCACGAAAGCTTATGCTCAAATAAATTGGTTAGTCTCTAAGGTGCCACAAGTACTCCTTTTCTTTTTATATTTTAAATAGGAAGTGACATGGTCTAATGGATTAGGAATGGGAGCCAGAAGTCCTAGCATCCATTCCCAGCTCTACCAAGGAGTGCTTGATGACCGTGGGCAAGTCACTTAGCTTTCTGTGCCTTGGTTTCCCAATCCATAAAGTGGGGACAATGATTCCTACCCACCTTTGCAAAGTGCTTTGACAGGAACAGTGCTATAAGGGCTAAGTCTAACAGACATGTAGAACTAATACCTAGCACTTTTTAGCAGCAGATCTCAAAGCACTTTAAGAAGAGAGGTAAGCAGCGTTATTTTTATTATACAGGTGGGGAAACTGAGGCCCAAGAAGGGAAAGTGATCTTCCCAAGCAGGCCAGGGGCAGAGCCAGAAAGACACCCTAGAGCTCTCAAGTCCCAGCTCAGGGCTCTGTCCACTAGGGAACATTGTCTCTCTCTGTAGTTAAACCCTCAATTTTTTTAAATGTAGACAATGCCACTGGTTTTAAACCAGATCATGTGACCTTAAGCAAGCAATGCTATTTCTCCCCAACAGCCACCAAGGGGAGCTAGACTACATAGCAAGGGACCCTATTATATGTCTGATGTCCCCCCCCCCCCCCCCCCCCAAGCCTGCCTCCTCCCTCTTCATTACATTGAACGGGTGACAGTGCTCAGATACAACAGTATCAATGGGCACCATAGAAATACCTGTGATAGATAGAAGTGACTGCCAGAAGCTGGGAGCACCAACTCCTAAAATCCAGTATCCCTTGCTTTCCCCATTCTCTTTCGGTGTCTGCAGTGACACTGAATGGCCCTGAACTGGCAATTCAAAGAGCCACATCAACCCCACCCTCATTGTCATGGGTGCCAGTTCAGGAAATACTCTGCTCTGTGCATAAGTTTGCTCTAAAAAGCAAAACCCATCAGAATACGTATCACAGATACCAGAACCACCCGCAAAGTGGAACCAGGCTAAAAAATCACCTTTGACTCTCCATATTTAATGAAGCTGGTGACATACAGAGCTCTGGATCTCCTTGTTTCTTAGAGTAGTTTCAAGGGAGATGATGTGAAATCCCTACTGGCATTGAAGGTGATAGCAAGCAAATATCTTGTCCCTCTGGGAAACCTTCATCTTAAAGCACTGCACCGTAATGATTCATTGTAGTTCCTTTCAGAATCGTTCAATTCCCAAATTAGAACCAGAGATCCCAATCCCCTGGACTTTGAGGGAGTTTCATTCAGGATCCAAATGCTGCAACTCTGGTTTATTTTTATAGGGCGTTGGATTGCAAGACTGGATCCGCCACTCAACCTCAGACCAACCAGGCGAAAGTTGAAATTTTGATTCAGTTTCAGATCCAAGCTTTGTGATTCAAGCTCATCTCTATTTATATTCACCTCAGCACCTGGTGCCTATAAATACATTTTATACCAGAGGCACTCCATTCCCTCAAATACTGTTTACACGATGTACAGATATGGGGTTACTGTAGTTAAGGCTTGTTCAGCATCATCATAGTCTTTTCATGCTGGACCAGTTTCTGCAACCACTACTCGTGCTGAGTAGCCCTCACTAAGGCAAGCAGTGTCATTGACATCAAAGAGGATACTCCCTTGAGTAAGGGTTGCAGATTCTGGCCCTTTGATTCTTGGTCAAGAGCAAATTTCTGTCACCAGAGTTTCCAAATTGTTTGGCATTTTGAATCTTGTGGAAACAAAAACCACCCGCACCACCAAATTATTTACAAATAGGTTAAGATGGGCTCCGATTTTTATCTTATTTTAAATATGGCTGTCTGTCCACATGGATCTCTCTTTTTTTTTTTCCTGTTACAAACTAAAGCAAACCTTTCTCTGCTGTAAACTCCCCTGGTTGGTAGGCACCAGCTGGAGGTTTTCTTTAGGATCATTTCAAACAGCAGTTTAGGATGAAGAGCTCCTAAGCACATGTGGCTCCTGTGTAGGCCCTTGTGTCCAAGATTCATGAATGAAGAAGCCTCTAACCAATATAGACTCTGCTGTCACAAGGGCTCTTTGGCCCCATTGTTGGGTGAAATGTTCAGCTAAAACAGCTGCAGCTTGGTTATAGGATTGGGAGACTTTCCCCCAGAGATTGCTGGTTCAATTCTGACCCACATCAGAGGTTTTTTGCCCCCACTGCTCCTCTTGGGAAGCTGATCCAGAACTTCGCTCCTCTGATGGTTAGAAACCTTCGCCTAATGTTGAGCCTAAACTTGCTGATGACCAGTTTATATGCATTTGTTCTTGTGTCCACATCGGTGCTTAACTTAAATAACTCGTCTCTCTCCCTGGTGTCTGTCCCACTGATGAATTTATAAAGAGCAATATTCTCTGCCCTCAGCCTTCATTTGGTTAGGCTAAACAAGCCAAGCTCTTTGAGTCTCCTCTCATAAGGTAGGTTTTCCGTTCCTCAGATCATCCCAGTAGCCCTTCGCTACACCTGTTCCAGTTTGATTTCATCTTTCTTAAACATGAGAGACCAGAACTGCACACAGGAGTCCAGATGAGGTCTCCCCAGTGCCTTGTGTAATGGTAGTCACAGTGAGCAGCAAAGGAACAGGACAACTTCCTCCTCTCAGGGGAATTTTCTCCTTCTCAGCTTTCCCCAACGCTTTGTGGCCGGTACCGTTCCAAGACTCTTATAGGGAAAAGACAGCAACAGGTGCTGACAGTGCCATGGGATGATCCAGGGCTCTCCCATGCAGCAGTTACAGGGCAGCCATTCTACTATCAACAGCTTCCTTCATTTAACTGTCTGATTTGCTGGCTCCCAACTGACTCATTGGACTTTGCCCTCAGATTAGCTGCCTGTACCCACCACAGGCACGGCACATCTCACAGGGGCTGCCAATAGGAAAGGTGGCACTGACCTCTCCCTCACGCTGCTGCCCTTGCTATTTCCACTGCAGGCAGAGATTAATGTCACCCCAACTGAAGATTTTCTTGGATCAGTTTGGACCATCTGGATTCATATATCCAAATGCCATGATGACTAAATACCCCTTTTGTTTGCTGGGAGCAAGGGTTAGTGGAACACTAGACTGGAAATTAAAACGCTCAGAACCTTCCGTTGTTTATTTTAAGAATTGTGGTTGTATTTTACCTCTAGATCACCATTTCTTTGTGCCTTTCTGGATGGGACTGGATCCTCCGTCCTATGAAGCCGATGAACCGACTCCCATTAACTCCCATTGGACTTGGATCAGGCTTTATGTGAAATTAATTGGTGGTTTCAGTCCCCGGGGGAGGGGCATCCACATCACGCCAAGGAGCCCATTATGGTAACGAGCAGTAATTGGCACCACTGTGACAGCAGACTCAGTACAGGGCGGAGGCTCCACTGGGCCACTAATTGGGTCAGAGAGGCTGCACTACCTTCAGCTGTGTCTACACTGGGATTTCTTTGCTAAGATTTCCCCACCATTACTACTGCTGCTTCATTTTCACAGCCAGGAGCCCTAGCATAAACAAGGGGGCAGCAGCCGGCAGCATTTTAAGCACCATGTTGTACTGATTTGCTCTGAGCAGGTGAGATGTGGCTTTAAAACATCCGTGGGTCCCCTACGTTAGAGTTCCCACTGCTGAGCTGGTGGGAAAGCCAATGTGAGCATTTCATAGTCAGTCACTTTTGTGCTGCCCCCTGGAAAAGATGGGAGGACATCAGCTTCATTCCTTTCTTTCTGGTAATTGGGATGATCATGGTTTACCTCTGTGGCCAACTCAAGAAGTGATTCTGTTTCCTTGCAGGTTATTTATTCTCCAAGTTCCCTGCCTTGTACAATGCAGAGACCTCCTCCTCAGCACCACCAGCATGGAAAGCAGTGCTGAGATTCACAAGAGTTTATTCTTTCGTTATCAGACAAGCAGGATTAGGAGGGGGAGATCAGGTAGCAGGACTGGGTTTAAGCAGGTTTAGCTCCTTTGAACAAGGCTTATCTGGGTTCTGTGTCGCTGACTGGTTGGGGGTGGAATTATTTACTGAACAGACACATGCTGGTTGGGGGAGTTTGGGGATTTTTAGAATATTAAGGAGTTCACGAGGGGGGGGAAGCCTCTTTCATTGAATTTCACATGTCAACGAATCTTGCAGAGTAGTTTCCTGTAACCCCACACCTCTTAATACTATTCAATGGGTCAAATTTTGCTCTGCTAGCCCAAGTTAAATTCCCAGTGAAGTCAGTAAGAGTTTGACTGTAGGGTTTACTTTTTTATTCTGTGTATGGGGATGGCTTTGTACCTAGATGCCGCTGGTTCTTTTGTGCTTCTCCTGGTGGGGAGGGCAGGCACTTTATCCAGATCCCTGGGTCTGGAATCGCTCATGAAACGCAGGCCAGGTTCACCCTGTAAGCAGCTTCTCACCCCTTTCAGCAGATCCAGGTCATGCTTTGAACAAGCTTGGCCTGAGTTATAGGTCACACTGCGAACAGACCAGGCTTAGTGCGTGTGGCTGAGTGTCACATAGAATTTGTCGTTTGACCCTAAAATGCAAAACCGAGTGCAAAGGACCCATGTGAAACAAAAGAGAAGAAAGGCATCACTTACACCCACCAGCCCCCACCCACACCAGCACCTAGACTGGTAGTCACCTGGGTCTGTCTCTTCCTTTGGGTTACAAGTGCTGTAGTGGGGCATTGCTGTTAAGTTTCCACTGGAACGTGCCCTGTTCTGGGCTTCATGCTCTGGAGAATGTCAAAGCCACAATGAATTAATCTGCTAGGCGGGGTGTGCCCGGGACATGACTTAAAGCAGGTGGGATTTACAATTGCAGCTGCAGAACCTGGCTTCAGTGCAGGGAGCCAGAGAAGTGTTCCCATTCATCTCTGCTTCCAAGGACTGTCTCTGATCGGGACACGCACACTCCAATCCTGGGACTTGCCCCTTGTCCCCTGCCTGTCCCTATGCACATTCAAAATGGACTAGTTATTTTATATATTGTCTATGTGTAGCACAGTGACACTTTTCACCATGGTGACCTCACACTGCTCCAGGGAGCTATCATCCCTTCTTGGACAGATGGAGGAACCAGCGACAGAGCAGCAAAGTGAGTTGACCAAGGTCACACAGCAGATCAGTGGCAGAGTCAGCAATAGAGCTCAAGTGTCCTGATACCAGGCATTGTGTCTTAGTCACAAGACTATTCTTCTGATAGGTGCTGAGTTTCTAATCTGCCAGGGGGTGTCCCCTGGGTTCTGCCCAGGCCCTGCCCCACTCCACCCCTTCCCCCCATGGCCCCACCCTGCTTCTTCCCATCCCCACTCCATCCTGCCTCTTCCCCGCCCTGCCCCCTCCCCCCAGCATGCTGCACCCTTGCTGCTCCCCTCTCCCCCCCAGCGCCTCCTGACACCACGAAACAGCTGATCCGCGGCAGGTGGTAGGTGCTGGGAAGGAGGGGGAGGTGCTGATCAGTGGGGCCGGCCAGTGCGCATGAGGCTTTGTGGGGGGGAGGGCAAAGTTCTGGTGGGGGGCTGCAATCTATGCTGGAAAGTTTCCACTACTGCAGCTGGCTTCTGCTTCCCGCTCAGCTGTGCGAGCCCTCCCCAGCCACCAAATCATCAAGGTAAAGTTCAAATTGTTTAGGCTCTACCTTGAGAGACCTACAGAGCATGAAAAAGATGATGGCAACGCCTGCGGTCTCAGTTCACTGCTCAAAGCAGAGGCAACGGAAACGTTTCATCTCAAGCTGAAGCAGGCTGCACGAGGGACCCTGTCCCTATGCACACCTCCTTCTCTAGGGCAACCCTGCCCCCAGCTCCGGCGTGCAATTGCACAATCAGCTGTCTCCAGCAATCTGGCACCCAGCTGGATAGCGAGAGACACAAGTCACAAGAGGAGCCGAGATGCGTCAGCGGACGGATTTTGTCAGAGAAGGCTAAGCAATCTGGAACGCTAAGGGGTTAAAAGTGAAGGCAGTGGCAAGGGGAGTCCGTACAAAGCCCTCTCAGCCAGAGATGCCCCCCTGCATTCTCCTATAGAGAACTGTGAATTCAATACCCACGCCTTGGAACACTTCCACGTGGTGGGGTCAGTTTGTCACTAGCAGGCAGTGCGGTCAGTGTCCTATCCACCGGATTTGGGGGTTAGAAGACACTGGGGAGGAAGGAGCTGTCAAATTCCACCTCTGACCTCTTGCATGACTTTGGGCAAGTCATTTCACCCCTTGTGCCTCCATTTTCCCATCTGCAAAATGGAAAGGATGCTTCACCTCCTCTGTAAAGCACTTTGAGAGCTACCACTGAAAGAATCTAGACAGAGTTTATTATGGAAATAATTTCTGGCCTTTGCAAACTCCCTCCCCTATGCAATGTCTTACATTTACATATACCACACACAGCAGATAAGACACAACAGCTGTATAAACCTACGCTTTTGGAGGAGCTGGGTCCTGCAGTTCTCAAACCACCAGCCTGTCACTTGAGCTAGAAGACAGCTCTATCTCCCTCAGTCAAAAGTAGCAAGACCCTTATCCTCTACATGGCCTGCCCACGAGAGGGCAGCCACACATACCACATTAGAGCGCCATTCCTTCCTATGGGTCTTTACAGTGAAACTACAAAGAAATTTCACAGGTAGTGATGGCAGTGAAAACCCCAGCACGATTCAGTGCACTTCAATGGACTTTTGCTCTTCTAAGGTGGTGTCTGCAATAGAAAATCCTGCCCCGATGTGACTATGGCCAGAACCACGGATTTCCCCCAGCTCCCCACCTCAATCTGCATTTAAAAGGGTTATCACGCTGGTGTGGAGAGGATCCACTGAGATCAATGTCTGCTGCTGCACAGCATGGGAAGGCCTCCACTAGAGGAGCCAGGGGTTGACCACTCACTAATACTTGCAGTCCGCTCCTCTGACCCCATTCCGTACCAGCAGGACAACCACCATTGTGCCTTGGGTTAAGGGGGAGGCCTAGTAGATACAATGTCATCAAAGGTAGCTAATCTTCCCAGCCTAAAGTGGAACCTAGCTGGGCTCTGTCTGTCAGGAATGCAGCAATGATCCCAGTGGAGGTGCTGTATTCCAGAAGGGATTAGTTAATTGTTTATCTCCTTCCACTGCTCTATTCAGCTGGCAGGGAGGAGAAGACCATGGGCCAGGTTCTGTGCTGCCTTGCACTATGCATCGCTATTTACCCTGGAGCAAAGAAAGCATGACGCACAAGCAGGTCAGAATTTTCTGCTCACTCACACCAGCAGAAGCATTTTACACCCACTTTGCACAGGGCAGCATGATAGCAAATAGGTGCAAGGCAGCAGAGAGTCGTGGGCCCAAGGCTGCAAGGCGCCAAGTACCTACAGCAAAGCTCTGAGCAGCTCTCCTGAGGGCACTCAGCTGGGCCCAGAAAGAGTTGGCAGGACTGGGCCCAGAAAGAGTTGATGTTGTTCCCAGGTGGCATGCCATGGGGGTGGCCTGGTGCGCTCTCACAGTCTAGGGCAGTGAGGAAAAGGTGCCCTATGTGGTTTGTCCTGGCATGGGGAAGTCTGCTGTTGCTGTCTTGCTAAGGAAGTAAGGGCCTGGGAGGAGCTGCATGCTGGGAGAACCAAAGAGTAACCAATGGAGGCTGGTTGGGCTTTCTGGTTGACTGGCTAATACCCCCCCCGGCTCCTCAAGGATCCTGAGCCCATGGTACGTAGTGAAAGAAACATTTTATTAAAGCTATTAAATGAAAATAAACTCGAGAACTTTTCACCCAAGCTAAGATCCTGTTCACAATACTAAACGAAGACTAAAACAACAGAGCTAATGAATCAAGGTCAATTCCACACGTTAGCAGCATACTGGGTTGGAATTAAATCAATACAAATAACCATCAATTCAGAACAACAAACTTGTGACAGACATTAGTCCCATTGCTTAACGCACTACCGGCAGGCGCTCAGACACCACGGTGATGGGCGCCGTGTAAGAACCTATGGTGAACAGAACCCTTACAGCTCCTAAGAAGCAATTTAAGGAAGTGGCCGCCCACTTGTTAGTAACCTCCAATTAAATGTGTTTACCCAAGTCAGTCAAATCTGCCATTTGGAGCTGGTTAAGTATTTTGATACCGAAACCAAATGATTGTTCACTCTCTGTACCACAACCTCCCAGCCAATTACAAAGCTGCTTCCCTCAATTTCAATTCCTCTGTGGTGGCTAACCCTTCTCCCCCGCCCACGAACAGAGATGTCACAATACAGGCCCTAAAGAACTCGGAGAAGCAGAGTGTAGGCAGCTCTTACAGAACAAAATGTGCATACGACAGTCTGAGTTTCTTAGGACTGTTAGAACACTGAGCACACTTTCCTGAGTAGCTTTGTCAGACGATTCAGGGTTCTTTAAACTCGGGCGCACCTTCTTTCTGAAACCTTCCCCTTGGAGACTCTACAGGAGCTCACTCACAACCAAACTTTCGAACAATTAGGGAGTAAAAAGGCAGCTAATAAAAACAAAAGATACACATTTAAAAAAAAAGAAAAGGAAAAATAAGATACTTAAGCTAAGCGGGGAAGGAGGGTTTGCAAACGCTTCAGCTCTCGCAATCTTCTGCGCTTGCACACATTAAGGGCTAGGACTGCAATCAAAGAGCCAGCCGGTGATGTTGCTGACACAGCCCTTCTCACTAGCTGGCTATCTTGGGTAACGGGAGACTGGTCAAAGGCTGGCGTGGCCCGTTCATGGATGTCATGACTTTCTGCCCCAGAAGCGATCAGCCTTAGGGTTCTAGGGTCAAGCGTTCCATAGGGGGTTCGTTGACTCCAAAGGCTTTTCAGCCTCACCCTCGACTCTTATGGTTTGCAAGCTTTGGTCACTCTGCCTTGCAGCGCCTTCCTTGGCCTTCAGACAAGTCAGGTGTGAGGTATACCTTGGAACCAGGCAACTTGGTCCAATCAGGGTCCAATTAAATCATCACTAGCTAGCATCACCTTGGAAAAATCCTGCTTAAGCCAGCAGTTATTAAATATAGTATTGGATGTATGCACACTGAGACTGTACATTTGCGAACTCTCCCCCAAAATATCAAAAATGCAGAACAGAGATCACTGTTAAGGAAGCTGGCATGGGCTTGCCTATGTGTAAAGGTCTCAAGATGACATTATATCACCAGCTTACCCCAAATGTAACGCAAATCCTAGAAAAATAACGGATTTAAAAAACTTTAGCAATATCCCTCTGTTGATATTCACCCCTTCTTGTCATCTGTTGGAAATAGGCCACATCCACCCTGATTGAACTGACCTCGTTAGCACTGGACCCCCCACTTGGTAAGGCAACTCCCATCTTTTCATGTGCTGTATATTTATACCTGCCTACTGTATTTTTCACTCCATGCATCTGATGAAGTGGGTTTTAGCCCACGAAAGCTTATGCCCAAATACATTTATTAGTCTCTAAGGTGTCACAAGGACTCCTTGTTGTTTTAGCAACCAGCAGCCACACAACATTAATTCACCTGCAAAATTCAAAATAAGTTGGACAGTTTATAACCAGATGTCATTGTTGTCTCACAAATGAGACAATTTAGTAATCTCGTCTCACAAATGGCAGTTTAATTATCTTTATATTTAGGAACTAGACAGACATAAATCAGGCAGCTTCTCTTTGAGAGTTTTCATCTGGATAGAAAAAAAAATTTACTTTAAAAGCTTATCAGGATGGAACTCACTTAAGGAATAAAAATAATTAACTTTTGAATCAGGTCTATATGCCCACATAAACTGTTTCCCTCACATTGCGGAGTCTTCTTCACTGTCTGGGACACCTGACTGCAGCAAACTGGCTACTGCCTCCCATCTTCTCTTGCCTCTGTGTGGCCATTTTCTCCTCCACTGGCTCACTGATTTGCTGCATCCTACTTCCTTTTCCTCCTTGCCTGTCCCTTTCCGAACCCGTCCCATGCCTGCCTGACCTCCAACTTCTTTCCTATAAAGCGGCAAAAAAAGGTCACAGGCTCCATGTTTTTAAAAACCCTTTGCAGGTCACTTTAAACTTTAAACTCATATTAATACTTAGAGGAAGCTATTAACCCCATTTTACAATTGGGAAATGTACAAAAGGGCAGCCCATGGTCACATGGCAGAAGCCAGTCAATGGCAGAACCCAAATCCCCAGTCCGGTGTTTTAGCCATAAGACCGTCCCCTCCCCCTTTCCTAAAGCAATTCCAGGTCGGAGCAGAGCAGTGTGAATGACTGATTTTCAGTTCGCTGCCCAAACAAACCAACCTCATTTCAGGTCAACAAGAAACAAGGTTTGTTTTCTGGATTTTTCAGGAAATTGAAGATGGAGGAAAAAATTGTTTCGGGTCCAACAGAACATTTTGCTTGACCTGAAACAAAATGTTTGGTTTCGTTTTTGAGTTTAACTCAAAAAAATGGACGTAAATTTCAAAACAAAAAGTAATTTCAGATCAAAATATCAAAACAGCTTGTTTCGAAAATGTCAAAATGAAACATTTAGATTTTTTCCAGTTTTTTTTTTTTAACTGAAACAATTTGGCAAATTCCACATGAATTTACAAAATGTTTCGGGGGACCAGAAGCTGACATTTTTGGCCAAAAAATTTCATCTTGTTCTGGGTAGAAGCAACCCAGACTAGAGGACGGATTTGGACCCTAGTTCAACCCCAATGACAGTAACTGGTTAAATCACATCAGGCTGCTAACTGACCACTAAGAAGTTTGTACTGCACCTAATAGTCTTTAGGCTTAGTTGTTTAGACAGGGTACGTGGTGAAGTCACTAATGACATTTTCTTCTTCCCCACACAGGGAGCTGGTGCCAGAACACAACAAACAGGCTACTCAATAGAGACTTAACTGTCACCTGGCTACACTTAGGGACAGTACCGGCACAGACAGGAAACAGGGAATTCCATAGCTGCAGACATATGTACGTAAAATGGTGGTAAGAGAAAAACCAAAACCAAAGTAAACACCCTCAATCACAGTGCAACACCTGCTGGAAATATTTATAAAGGTTACATTGTTTCCTCCCGTAAGGCTTGGAGAATTTCCTGAGAGGAAGCAAAAAACTGTTCAGTCATTTTTAAGGGATCAGAAAAAATTTGTCTCTCTGCATAATCAATTCTTAGGATGTTTCCTTTCTCAAGAGCTTATGCTGCTAAGACTTTACAGAGGATCTCAGAGTATTTTACAAACATTTCAGCGTGACAACACTCCCCAGAGATGTACATTATCCCTTGTTTACCAGATGGGTAGGTTAAGTGACATGCTCAAAATCAGGGCAGAATGCAACCCAGAAGCCATGGTTCCCAGTTGTCTGCACTTAATCACGAGCCTAGATTCCCTCATATGAAAGCATCAGACAGAGGAAGATCAGCAGGAGAGATTTCCTATCTTTATCTTACCTTGGATTGGTTTATTTGTTTATTAAGTTTGCTGGTACTTTGCCTGATGGCACCAAACAGGCTATTTGAAAAGTACAGTCCTCCAAATGAGAGAGTCTCTCCTATATTTATGTAGCTACCTCCAAGCACATTTTCCTACCAGAGCAGTGAGACAGCATAACCTGCTCCACTTTTAAAGTGGGAAAAATTCCCCAAGTGTAACTAGCCAGAGGATCTGTTAACATCAAATAGCCTGCGAAGGCTGGAAAATCTTACTGGTGGGAACTGCAGCCAGAGATTAGGATCAAAATAAAACTGGAGCAGTTTCATGTTGAGCACGTAGGACTTGTTACCTTGAAAGAAGGTCAGAGGCACAGGGCTAGCTGGAATCCATCTCGCGTACGGACTCAGGCCCATATCCACAAAGGTATTTAGAAAGGTAATGCCCCTGGGATCTGGGCCTTGGGGGGCAGGGAAGAGAAAGAGCTCACTAACCATGAGACTTGGGTATAGGAGTCTTAGGCTATGTCGACACAGCAACTAGACATCTGCAAACTCGAGCTCGCTGGGCTCAGGCTGTGGGGCTGTTTCATTGCTATGTAGACTTCTGGGCTTGGACTGCAGCCCGAGCACCGGGGCCCTCCTACTTCGCAGGTTCTAGAGCCGTAGGGTTTGCATGGGAGAGCGAACCATGAAGCCTTTGCAAAGCCAGCTGCTTCCAACTTCCTGTAGCGTGCACGGCGCACAGTGAAGTGTTCCCACAGTGCACCACAGTCCTCGGGCTAGAGTGGCCATATTTGGGGTGGAGGTGGGGCACCAGGGCCCCTGGTCTGCACGCTCCAGTGTGGATGCCAGAGGCCTACATTCAAGCACAGGTTAGAAAAGTCTTAACATAGGGTTAACACACAATGTAGACGCTCAAGCACAGAGTTCCCTAACACAGGGCAGCTGAATGGAGTCCCACTAACCGTGGGCTTACACTGCAGTGTAAAATACTCTGTGGTCACCAGTCTTACAACACTGTCCATTCTTCCTTTAAAGCCCAAACTGCTCTCACGATACAGGGAGCTCCCTTTAGCAGAGGCAGCGCACCCTACTCTATATCCTCACTCTAAGCTCAGAAATGCCCTCACACAGAGACTCCTTGGAGGCTGGTTCTCCTCTCACATCTGTTTACACCACAGAGCCAGTGGAGTTACAGGTGTAGGCGAGATCAGAATCAGGCCAACTGACAATCTTTCTCCTTCCTCCTCTGGGTAATAATTAGAGGGATGGGTGCCCTGGGATGACAATTAGCATACTAGTCCTGATCGTTTTTCAGTCACTCCCTCCGTCCGGTCTCATTCCACTTGCCCTGGGTTAATTTCTCCTGGTCACCGGCACTTGTGCTCTACCTGTCTGGATCGGGGCATAGCCTCTTGCTGCAGGATCCCAGCCCATCACGCTGTTCTCTGGGCCACGCCCATACGGCTCCCCTTAGGGAAGTTTGCTTCTTTCCAGCTTTTTTTTAAAATCTGTCAGCCACTACCCTCCCTCCCCCCTTCCCAATCACCGAGGTCTTCTGTGCCAACTTTCTGTCCCTGTTCTGTCCTAAACGACTCCTGTATTGTTAGTAGCAGCACCAGCTGAGCACACTCCTTCCTGGGGTGGGTTTCCCCGGGGGAAATCCACAGCTCTCCAGCCTCCGGGCACTGACGCTGCTTCCCCAGGAACGTCCTGGTTTTTCAGGGGTCCCAACGGACTGCATTGAAACCAGGGTTTTGATGCGCAAGCACATCAGAATCAGAGGGGCCCCAGAGACTGCAGTCCAGAAAGTGCTGGAAGCCCACAGAGGGGCTCTATAGGGAAAAGGAAACAGGCAGCTGCATAGAAAGGAAGGAGCTGCCAGGGGAACAGGAGGCTTGAAGATGCAGGTGGGAGAAAGCCCTTTGCCTCAGTAACAACCCCAGCACTCCCCCGTGTTCTTCACGCCCCCTTCAGTGACACGGGCTCTTAACCAACCTGCAGCAGCTCAGGATCCTCACAAGCTCCAGCTGCCTCGACTGTCCTGCTTTCCTCTTCCCTGGCAACAGACGTGCTCAGCCAGCCCCGCCCCCCAGTCACGACTGGACAAGACATCCCAAGCCCAGTCTGAGACGCCTCCCCCAGCATCAGTATTGTTAACCCTGGGGGTGTCGCACACTTCGCAGCCTGTGTTGGCGGAGCTCCCTGCATACACCAGGGGCTCTTTGCATCCCCCCATTGCCCTGTGGGCCACCCTCCCATTGCAGGACTCCCTGCAGCTGCTGCCAATCTCTCAGGGGTTCTGTGTGCCCCTCTTCCCCCCTGCCCACACCAGGGTCCCCTCTTCTCTCCCTCGTGCCAGGGAGCTATGTGCACCCTCATTCCCCCCACACCAGGGACCCAATCTCCCCACCATGACAGGGGCTCTGTTCCCCCATTTTCCCCTGGATCCCCATTCTTTCCACCAAACCAGGGCCTCTCTCCACCTTTCCCCTCCCTGATAGCTCCTCCATTTTCCCCATGATACCAGGGGCTCTGTCTCCCCCCCCAGCCAATGTCCCCCATCATCCACATCACATCAGGAGCCCAGTGTGTGCCAAAGTACCTTTCTTCCCCTGCAGACTGGTGTGGGTGGGTGGTGCCCTCTCTGCCTCACCTGGAACAGGCTTGGAAGAGCCTCCTCTCCTTCTGGCCAAGCCTGGGGCCCATCCCTCTCCCAGCAGGAAGAGCTATTATTTCTCTTCTGTCAGTCCGTCAGGGTGTCAACCTGTTAAACTCTCTTGGGAGGGTGAGTAGGGGCATTGTTCTGCTGGAGGGTGTTAACAGAGGACAGTGGCTCCATGTGTCTCCCACTTTCCTCTCTTTTGATGTATCAATTATCCCCCAAACCAGTAGGGTTCTGGCTACTGATGCTTAGCACAAGCCCTGAAATTTTGGAAGTGATTGGATGCAGCATTCAAATGTTATTGTCAGACAGACAGACAAAAAAAAAAGAGAAATGCCCTGGAACTGAGTGTAAGGCCTCACAAACTCAGCCAACCATGTCACTTAGGCTTCCTTTCTCAGGGCACACAAATCCCGAAACTTGATTACACACACTCTTGATTCACAAACTCTTCCTTGATTAAAAAATGCCAAGTCCCACAAAAACTAAACAGCAAAAACTTTGCCCAGCAGCCGAGGAACACCCAGTGAAAGGCAAAAGGGTCATATTGTTCCACAGCCATTTGGGGGGGGCTCACTCATCCTGCTATCCTAGGTATTTCTTGGGCACCAACCAATCCATGCAGGACCTAGTCTCTGACATCACCATTATTGTTTATTACTTGTATTGTGTAGTGCCTGGGAGCCGTTGGCCCAGGACCCTGTTGTGCTACGCACTGCACAGGCACAGAAGAGGACAATAATTCTGTGTCATTTGTACAATGCTTCCTAACCCCAGGCCTTTGTGGGGATTTTAGCGGCATCATTGTTGTGACTATATTTCTGTGTACTGCACCTTTAAACCACTAAGGACTCTGCCGTCTCCTGAGGTGTGGTCTACACTACAGACCTATATCAGTATAACCACATTGCACGGGGTGTGCAAAAGCCACACCCCTCTGAGCAACAGAGTTATACTGACCTTCCCTGCTGTGTAGACAGTGCTATGTTGGCAGGAGAACTTCTCCAGCTGACGGGGTGCTACCGCCTCTGGGAGAGGTGGATTAACTAGGCTGACAGGAGAGCTCTCTCCCGTCGGCTCAGAGCACCTTCATGAACGCGCTACAGATGCATCAGTGCAGAGGCATCGATGCAGCATTTTAGGTGTAGACTTGCCCTGAGACTGGCAGCTGTTTTGTGAGCAGTGCAGATGGCTGCAGAGGAGACACTCACACTGTGTTCTCTCCTAGTGAGACTTTGCTGTTGGTCCCCTTAACGTAAAATCAAAGCCATAGAGCATAACCTTTATGGTTGCTCTTTGTCTATAGAAAGGTGAGACTCTCATCTTTTTATGTGGCATCTCCATTACTGGAGGTTTGCAGCCATTTTGTACGATCCCCTGCTAATCTCTTTGTGGATGAATCGTCCTTTTGGTCCACCCAGGACACCCCATCATCCATCACAGCTCTTCTTTTTCTGCTTTGCATACCTCTGCCCTCAGTTTTCCCTTCCAGTGCCTGCAAACATGCATCACATGCTGAATCTCTTAAAATGTGCCCTGCACTTTCTCATAGTACTTGAGAAAGGCAGGTATTACTGAAAGCTTTTGGAGGGCAGGGATTTTTGTCTTTTTGTACAGCGCCTCACACAATGGGGGTCCCTGACTGGGGCGCCTAGGTGCTACTGCAACGCAAATACATGAATAAATAATATTCTCCCCCATTTTACATAGAGGGAAACTGAGGCACAGAGCAATGCAGTCACTTGAACAGGGTACCCCAGCAAATCAGAAGCAGGAAGGCAGCCCGGCTCTGCTGACACCCGGCCCCGCACTTCCACCCCTGCTCCACTCGTCTGAAGAGGCAGCTTATGAGGCTATTGGTGGAGCTGGTCCAAGCAGCTGCTGGGACTCAGTTCCTCGCCTGGTAAACGGTCCCTCCGCGGCGGGGCCCCCAGTTCTTCGTGAATGAAACCAGAGACGCCGCCGGGTGTCAGCAGAGAGCAGGGCGCGCGGAGCCATTCATGCCGCTGCCAGAGCCGCGCTCCAGCAGCAGGGGCCGTCCCCGCGCGTGCCAGCAGCGGCTCTGCCTCTCGCTCTCTCTCTCTGCCCCGTCAGGTGCCGCCGGACCGGCCGCTAAATGAGCCGGCGATGGAGGGCGCGCAGCCGGGCCCCGGGGCGAGCTCCCCGCAGAGCGACTCCGCCGAAGTTTTGCTCCACGGGGTGTTCGCCCTGCTGGGCGCCGCTCCCAAGGCGAGCTACGCGCTGAGCCTCACGCGCGGCCGGGAGCTGCGCATGCAGCGGGTCGGCTCCGCGCCGGCCGGCCCGAGCGCCGCGCTGGACCTGGCGGACTGCATCGGCTGCGTCGCCGGCCGGGAGCCCCAGCCGGGGCCGGCCGCCTACTTCTCCGTCTTCTGCTACCCCTTCCGCAAGGGCTGGTGGGACGCCTCGCCCTCCAGGCAGCGCCTCGCCAGGACGTTCCGCGTGTGCCTGGCCCAGGAGGCGGAGGACAACCTGAAGCTGGCGGAGACGTGGGCTGGGAAGATTCGGGAGCTGGCTGCGCCCAGGATACCCCGGCAGGAAGGTAAGTGCCTGGGGAAGGAGAGCAAGGGCGGGGCAGAGTCACCCCCCACTTTCTAGGGACCCCGGCTTCCCTGGGCGTGCGGAGTATGAGCGATCGCTGCTCTCTGCGCGGGTTTCTATGGGGGAAAGCCCCCCCCCGGTTTATCGCTTGTGAACTTGACTCAAAAGTCGAGCAAAAGTAAATGAAGTTGCACTCGGGGGCTTTCCCCTGCCCCTGCAGGCCCCAGGGCTTTGCCGGCTGCTCCAGCGCCCCTTTCGGAAGTTGGCTTCCCCCCGCCAACTCTCCCCCTTGGTTCTAGCACGTGTCCCGCTGGGCTTTGCCTGCCCTGCGCCCGGGCGGGTGGTGCAGGGCGCCCGAGCAGCTGGGCCTGCCTAGACAGGGGCCGCGCGGGGCTTGGGAAGTGGGGCCCCGGCCTGATGAACGAGCAGAGCCCGCAGTGTGTCGCTTGGCAACTCAGCTCCGCGTCTGCCTGGCAGGTGGCGCGTCGGGGGGGGGCTGAGGGAACAGACAGGTGCAAGCCCCACCCCCACCGCCTTTACTGGGTGGGCCCATTTTCTGGGTTCCCCGGGGCGCAGGGGAGAAGGAGGAAGGGCTAGAAAGAGGTGTAACACCCAATGGGTGAGCCTCAGCCTTGTCCTCTCCCAGCCCCAAACCTGTCTGACCAGCCTAGCCAGTGTGCCCAGGAGATGAGTGGGCTGTGGGTGTCAATTTGCCTTGTCCTCTTGTTCCTCCTTATTAGGCTTCCATCGCTTGCTGCTTTGCATCCAGCACCAGGGGTATGTTTAAAGTGATGCTGGTTTCCTCTGTAGGGAACTAGAGAGGTAGAAAAACAACCCCTCTCCCCTTCTCTCGCCCCTGCTTGATTCAAAGTTGTGTTGCACCTACTTAGGTACACAGGGGCTGGGGTAAGGGGACGAGTCTTATCTTGGAGATCCAGATTTCACATTGTATAGCACAGGGACTGCTGCTCAAAGCGTTGGCCTGAGGGAGTCAGTGCTATTTTCTGGAATAGTTTGGATCTGGATGCAAACTTTGCAGCTTGGGCCCGTGTTCAATATATGTGCTTGGACAGTCGCCTCATTCATGGGTGTCAAATGCTTTGGGATCCACTCGGACAACAGGTATTCTAGAAGCATAGAGAGCAAGCAGCAGTGAGCTCTGCTGACAGCTTGTCCTGGGACAAAGTCCCCATTTCCACATGACTCAGGGGGCTAAAGTAACCCCCATGATCTCATGACCATTAAAAACTCTGTGAGAGCCTCTGGAAAAAGGGCTGCTGCCTGATCTTCCAGCCACCTTCCTACCCCTCTCGGGCCTGGGAAATGCAGCTCCTCATCCTCTTATTGAGTCTTATCAACTACCCATAGTGAGAGCCTCCAAACGGACAGCACCTCAGACACTCTCTAGAAAGTTCACAAAAAGAAAAGGAGTACTTGTGGCACCTTAGAGACTAACCAATTTATTTGAGCATGAGCTTTCGTGAGCTACAGCTCACTTCATCGGACGCATCCGATGAAGTGAGCTGTAGCTCACGAAAGCTCATGCTCAAATAAATTGGTTAGTCTCTAAGGTGCCACAAGTACTCCTTTTCTTTTTGCGAATACAGACTAACACGGCTGTTACTCTGAAACATCTCTAGAAAGTTGTAACACTTGCAGTTGCTAATCTACCCAGGGCAGTGCAGTGTTTACCTAGCGACTGCAGATGGGCTGAATGATTGTGCAGATTACAGCAAAATTCCTTGGGCTAGCACCACAGTTGGCTACCTTCCTCTGCCCCGCAAGGCTATTCTCCGAGCACCTTTGCTTTCCCAGCGGGACACCACATACATTGATGCCATCTCCAGAAGCTGGGGCCCAGTGGAAGCCTCCATGTGTCTAAGTGGGCTTGTCTGGTGCACTGAACTACACACTAGTTGTGACATTGAGGAGCATTGCCTTCAGCTAATTCTTCTGGGCTTTCGCCTATCTTATCTCCCTCAGGGTCTAATTTTGTATGACATCCATTGTATGATGAGGCTGGAAAGGGAGAGGCCAGCGGCTGCCTTTTGCCAGTGTCAGCAAGTTCTCCTCCTAGAGGGGGTGTCCCACGTAGCCATCCATACAGGGTGCTAATCCCAGGTCTCTCCTTTTCACAATAGTTCCCTAGGATCTGTCACGGTCTCGGTCTCGTTCTTCTGCGAACTGCATGCTTGCTGGGAGGGGGAAGGGCACGGTGCCTAGCTCAGGGCTATTAATAGAAATGAGCCTCTCAGTTCTAGGTCATTGGCACAAATCCAGCCTAGATTAGCAGTGATCAAGACGTACGAAGGCTGTTGAGTGGCCCAGGTGAAATCGGATTCATGGTCTCAGGCCAATTCCTAATGGGCAAGTGTCCACCTCCCAACACCATCGCTGCAATTGGCCGCCCAGCTGGCGGTCTCAGCCAGGGAGCAAGAAGCGCGGCTGTGGGGCAGGGGCAGTGAGGGAAAAGCCAGGCTGTTGCCATCAGTGCTATAGGGAGAGGGGCCTTGGCTTTCCAGGACTGCTAATCCAGCACCTTCCATCCGCACTTAAAGAAGTAGGGGCATGAGGTGGCTCTGCAGCTGGTTAACACAAAAACCTCCTCCAGAGAGGGAGTTTGGAAGCCAACACAGAGCAGGTTCCTTCTGCTCTTGGAGTTTTTCCCGCAGCGCCCATGAATAACCCTTGATTTATGTGTTCATAGTTCAAAGATAAGGGATGAATCCAACTGGAATTCTTTAGCATCTGAGCCTCTAGGCGGTTCCAGATAACTAAATTTGCGGCCATGTTAGTCTGTATCTGCAAAAAGAACAGGAGTACTTGTGGCATCTTAGAGACTAACAAATTTATTAGAGCATAAGCTTTTGTGGGCTACAGCCCGCTTCATCGGATGCACAGAATGGAACATATAGTAAGACACACACACACACACACACACACACACACACACACACACACACACACACACACACACACACACACACACACACACACACACACACACACACACACACACACACACACACACACACACACACACACACACGTTGGAAGTTACCATACAGTTTGTATGGAAGTTACTCTCACAGTTTGTATGGTAACTTCCAACTTATCTGTGTGTGTGTGTGTATATGTATATCTTACTATATGTTCCATTCTATGCATCTGATGAAGTGGGCTGTAGCCCACAAAAGCTTATGCTCTTATAAATTTGTTAGTCTCTAAGGTGCCACAAGTACTCCTGTTAAATTTAGTGAAGGACTGAGGCTGACATGACGAGTGATAAAATTAAAGACTTTATTTAAAATAAAATAAAGCGAACCAAGCATCACAGCATCCCCACACACTGGCTTGATACTCCCACTCTGAGATGAACAGTGCACCCAGGAGTGATCAGTCCCTGAATGGAAAGTGAGGACAGCCCTTTCTCTAACAGTACTGTGATGGTGGCCAAGCATGCCTATCTCAAATCAGCGTGCTACCCTTTACATAATCAATTCTAATCATGCTCCCCATGAGTTAACATTAAATCCACCTTTTACCATATCTGTATTTCCGCTGCCATCCTTAAATATTGCTACTTCCTCACTGGCTATTTAACATTGAGCACCGTCCTAATTAACATCTGCGTAAATGCCAGCCCAGTAAATGCCAGCCCAATACAGATAGCGCTTTCCAAAACACTTGTAAAAAAACCAGCGAGGACCAAAACATGTTTATGACAGGCCCTGGGGTTATGGCTGAACTTATCTGTAACTGGCCTCTGAATTGTCTGACTTCACTTCACTCCGACTTTACCAGCTATTGTCAAGCCTATTGTTAGGAACTAGATTTGGGCCTACTTACATGTCAACACATTTCTATAGAACATAAGCGAGCATCATGTCTACGGGCTACGCTGGCTGAAGTTTGTACAATAGAAATCACGTAGAAATCAGGCCCTGATCCTGAAAGGTGCCAGGCTGCCTCCCACGCTCCACTTAAAGTCAAATGAGGTGCGGGTGCTCAGCAGCATGCAGGATTGGGCCCTTACCTCTCCGGGTTAAATGGCACGCTGCTTGGTGCCAGAGCTGTCCCCGATGAAAGGTTAGCTTGGCGCCACTGCTCATCAGCGAGCCCACCCATCTAAGGGTGCAACGTGGGACAGAGCCATGCTGAAAGACCCCGCAGAAGCTGATGGAGCAGGAGGAATCCCTGAATTCCTGCGGCTGTTTAAAGACCACGGCCAAGTTCTTAATTTCATGACTCCGTATTTCTGAGCACTGCCTCTCCCCTGGCTCCGTGGGGGCCAGAAGGACAGACTGGTGTGGAAAGACGTGCCTCTTGCTCAGCTGTGGCGGTGAACTGTTCCTAACTCTAGTTAGGAGGCCCCGGCTTTACCTCCCCTCCCCTCTTGCGTGGGCGGTGATGCTACCACTGCCTCGGCCGTTGCGACAGATCTCCCCGAGGGGACGCGTGTGCGAGGGGAGACAGTGAAAGGGAGCGACAGACAGAGAGGGATGGCAGCTGATTCTGTGCCCAGAACACTTGGCTGTAATTCAGTTCATGAAGTGATGGACTGGAGGATAGAGATTTCTTGTATTGACCTTTCTGCTGTGAAAGCGAGAGAATCCAAACGTAGTCACTGCTTTGGAGCTGGCGATGCGGGTGGGATCTTTTCGTTTCTGTCTCTCTGAAGTGTCTCCCACCCTCCAAAGCTGGAGGGGTGGGGATTGAATAGGTGAGGCCTGGCTTATTCTGGCTCTGGTTGTCCCAACAGATGTACATTGCATCCCTTGTGCACACGCCATACGTTTAATGGGTAGAAGTAACGTGGTAGAGTAACTGTTGCTCTGTAAGCTATAACTTGGAGTTTGCTCCCATAAAGGGGCTTTAATTCTTTTCCCGAGTGAATTTTTCACCCCAGTGGCCTGGGGCCCTCTTGCTGTCAGATTCCAGCATTGAACACGTAAGCACTTGTAGCCAGGGATTCTCAGCGGAGGGTCATCTGCTCTGGATCTGTCTGCTCCCAAATTTGGGGACCTTCGGTGCATGTTGCGAGACATGTATTTAATCAAGCATGTCCCTCCCGAGCAGGCATGCCACTGCGTGGGATCTGTGTGGCAGTGCCCAGGGATGGCCAACAGCACGTTGTTTGTTAGGAGCGGCAGGTAAAGTATTCCTAGGTTTTGTTTTCAGTTTGCTATGATGATCAGATGCCAAAGAGATGTGTGCTGGATCCATTTAAATCCAAATCTCAGGAATATGAAAGGCACATCCATTCCTGGCTTAATTCCATTCTCTTCACTGAAGTTACATCAGGGATGAATTTGGCTAGATCTGTGTAAATCTGACACTCTGATCAGAGATTCAATTATATGCACCAGTTCATTTATTTACATATCCAGTCACAATGATCAAACTTTGAAGTGTGTTTAAAGGGACACATCAACTCATATTTGGCCCAATGGTTAGATTTGTATTTCAAAAAGCATCTTTTCCAAAAGCATCTTTTCCAAAACCTAAAGTCTAAAAGCAAATATTTCCTGAGCTATAAAAAGAGATACATAAAATTCCAGTGGAAATGTTTGTTAAAGCAGTTCCCCTGCTGTTTGTTGTCCAAACACTGCAGCTTTAAGAACCAGATTTCATTGGCTTATACAGCCCAAAGTAAACTGAGTAAAAGTTTTAAAACCTTTTTTCCCCCTTCTTAATAATTAGAGGTGTCATTAGTAGCCTAAGGGGAAAGGGTGTTTAATGTGTGATTTTTAAAAAAAGGAACAGTGTGAATATTTTTAAGAGGACATTTGCAAATGAGAACACGTTTAAAAACAATTCCTTCCTTAACACCTTATTCTTAGAGACAAGGTTTTTCAAAATGGTAATTTACCTCTTGTTGTTTGTGCTGTTTATTTACTGTGTATCTTTCACCCGGCTTGGACAGAGAAACCAAATAGGCTGATTTCACTTACTATTGAGGATTTCTGTTCCAGCAACACCTAGGGAACCCAAACAGGGCTGAGAGCCCCATTGTACTAGCAAGTAACATGATCCTGCCAATTTGTGGTTCCTACATACCAGTGTGATACTGTTTGGCTCTGCGTGGAGATCACTGCAGGAGCAGGGGCTCCGTGTCAAACAGTGAAGGGAAATGTATAGAAAAGGGCTAAGAAATCAATGGATTTTTAAATTATTTGACGAGAGCCTCTAGGACAGGGGTCGACAACCTGCGGCACACATACCAAAGGTGGCAAGCTGATTTTTAGTGGCATTCTGCTGCTAGCCAGGGTCCCGGCCACCGACCCCGCTCAGCCCACTGCCAGCCTGGATGGACGGAACCCGGGGCCAGCGGCCGGGACCCCAGCTGGCAGGGGCCGACAGACGGAAGCCCAGACTGGCAGCGGGCTGAGCGACTCAGCCCACTGCCAGTCTGGGGTTCCGTCTGCCGCCCGCGCTGCCGGTGTGGGGTTTTGTCCGCCGGCCCCTGCCAGGCAGGGTCCCAGCTGCCAGCCCCACTCAGCCCACTGCTGGCCTGGGGTTCCGTCCATCCAGGCTGGCAGCAGGAGGAGAGGTGCTGGCGACGGGGACCCCAGACTGGCAGAGCGGGTGGCGGACAGAACCCCAGACCAGCAGTGCGCTGAGCTGTTCTGCCTGCTGCCAGTCTGCGGTTCTGTCCACCGGCCCCTGCCAGCTGGGGTCCTGGCTGCTGGCACCGCTCAGTCTGCTGCCAGTCTGGGGTTCCTTCGGGGGGGCCCTGTAAATGTAAAATTTATTGCTGGCACGCGAAACCTTAAATTAATGAAGACTTGGCACGCCACTTCTCAAAGGTTGCCGACCCCTGCTCTAGGAGTTGCAAACCTCGCCACTTTGAGAACAACCATCTAAAAATGACAAAGGGTGTCCCATGCTACAACATGTTGTCATTCACAGACGCACGCGTGTATATCTGGAAGTTTGCACCTTGGACTGCTGGGAAAGATAAGGCTAGTGGCACACAACTCCTGAATAGTGTGCGATTTTTGCGCTGAGCAGCATTAGGGTGTGACTGGACTGGTCGGCTCTCCTCCTGTCAGGAGAGCCCATGAGGCTCTCTCAGGGTGAGGTTACCTCCCACGCCCATGCAGGAAGCCAGCACTCTCAGCACAGGGAACTTCACCCCCACAGAACAGAGAAAACTGGCATTTCCCAACATTTATAATTCCTTTAATTGACCTCTTTGGACGTGGCACAGACCTGAGGGCTGCAGAAGGGGCAAGGGTGCACTTTATTGTTAAAGAAAACAGGCCATTAAAAAAAATCTCTCCCAAGTACAAAAGTCCTGTGACAAAACAGCTTTAGATAGTGAAATCACATGTTCCCAGGGAGTGCCACCGCCCTGCACTGCCTAGTGGAGCAAACTCCACCTTAATAACTTGGAGGTGTTAGCAGTGAGACCCGCTGGCCCAACGCCAGGGTCTGAAACCACTCGCGAGATGCAGCGATGTTGCATTGAGACATCCTTGCGGCGCAGTGCGTTGGTTCAAGGTGATGGTATTTCACTAGCCCTGACTGTGACTTGGGGGATTCGCGAACTGCTCACAAGCTCCGCTTTTGGGTCAGGAGCTGGCTTGGTGTTTGTTTATAGTGCCCAGCTGCTCCGCTCACAGATCAGGCTCGCTTTCTGCACACAAACATGCCCAGACAAAAACGGTCCCTGCCCCAATCCACTTACGGTTAAAATGCTGGTGATCTGCAGCGAGTGGCAGCTCTTCAGGAGCTTTCCAGTCCCCCTGCTACCATCGCTGAGTGACAAGAGGCTGAATGCTCCCAAATTAACAATGGAGGTGATGGGGGAGGGGAGGCGGCTCTCCCTATTCTAGCACATTCCCACCGCAGCCCTGGCTATGTATGCAAGGGAGCTGGGCTCAAAGCTGCAACCAAGCTCAGTTCATCGGATGCTTCTCCCTCCGAATCCCCTTCCATCAGGATTTGGCCCAGTCTGCCCCTACTAGATCAGTGGGAACAGTGTCTGAGCTGTGTTTTAACATGTTTCTTAAATACAGATGCCAAGATTTTGAAAAGTGGCCAAAGTGACTTTGGCTGCTCAACCAGACACCCAAACGGGGACTGATTTTCAGACAGTGCCGAGTGCTCACCCGCTTGCTCTGAAAACCGGCCTCCCCGCCTCCCCCAAATCACTAGTCACACCTGAAAACTCTGGCCAGGATTGTTTCTCGCTGGTTTTACAGCGACAGCCAACTCAGCAAAGCATTTAAGCATGTGGCTTTGGGGATGACTCACGTGCTTAGATGGGTGCTGAAATCCTTTGCTGAGTCAGGGCCCCAGCTTTTCTCAGAAAGTCTCCCCCCTTTGCCCTGGTGCTGCTCCAGCTGGCAGTAGCAGTAGACTGTCAGGACTTCGGGCAGGGCCTGTCTTTTTGATTAGTGCTCGTACAGCACCTAGCGCAATGGGGTCCTAGGAGCGCTCATAATACAAATAAGTACCAGGCTACCTACCAGCATTGTAACCACTGTGCCATGTGACCCTGCTCAGCCGGGGGGAGCAGCAGTGAAACCCCCAGCTGACTCGTACCTGCCTGCTGGGGGAGGCTACACTATCTCACTTGGCAGAAAGTTCCAGGGATCAGGAGCAGCTGGAAGGAGAATCCAGCCCAGAGTGCTGGGAGGAACAGTCTGAGCAGGGCTAGAGGACGGGGCGATGAAAACACCAGGTGCTGGTCTACGTGGCTGCTCCCGGAGCAAGAGGATACTTTCAGAGAGCTCAGTGTAGTCACGGCCTCAGGGCAGGTCTACACTACGGAGACTATAGCAGCGCAGCTAGGTCGCCATGGCTAAGCTGGCACAAGCCCATAGCATAGGAGCAGCCTCCAGAGAAGGAAGGGGGGGGTTTCTGTCGCTGTAGGACCCCCTACCCGAGCAACGGTAGCTATGCTGATGGAAGCATTCTTCTTCAGGCTGGAGAAAGCTTCCGAACATCACTCTCCTGCTTGCTTTGTTCTTATTTAGCTGGAGGAGGTGGAGTCAGGTGAAAGGACTGGCTGGATCCACCCTTTCCCCATCTTAAGTACAATGATACCAGAGTCTTCCTCCCGCCCATCACCCCTTCCTCCCAGTGCCCAGCTTTCATTCTTTCCTTCCTCCTCCTCCTCCTAATCCTGGGGGCTCTCTACTAGGAGGGAGAAGATGGCCTCCCCCAGCAGGCAGGCATGGCTCAGCTGCTGCCTGGCCTCTGCTTCATTGGTGCTAGGGTGACCAGATAGCAACTGTGAAAAATTGGGACAGGGGGTGGGGGGTAATAGGCGCCTATCTAAGAAAAAGTTCCAAAAAATGGGACTGTCCCTATAAAAATGGGACATTTGGTCACCCTAACTGGTGCCTCCAGGCCCACTCTGACTACAGGGCCTGGTCCCTAATGTTCCAAGCATCCTGCTTGAATCAGCCCCTGCTTTGCCTGGTGGTGTATTTGTTCCAAGAATCCCCGAGGTGCCGATGAAGTGCACAGATGCTAATTAAGTTTGGATTATAATTAGCACTTTTTCCCAGCTGTTTAAAATGGACTCCTAGGAATGCCACTGGCCTGCAGGTAGGCACAGGGACCTCTTTAATGTTACATTGCATCCAGCACTCAGCTTCTCGTGGGAGGCTATAGGAAGGAAGAGCATGGCAACTGGAGCTCCGTCTGAGTGATTTGCCCTCTGCCTCTGGAGGACGGTGTGGGAAGCAGAAAGTCTTTGATTGTATTCTCTAGCACAGGCTCCCCCAGCACGTGGCACAGTCAGATGGGACTTGCTGGCTTGGGGCACGGGAGCTGCCAGAGGCCAAAAACCCACAGGAGAGAAAACGTTTCACAAGCACCTGAGAATCGTTCCGTCGGCTGGAGCAAGCTGATGGCACTTCCTTGAGCATGCTGTTCCTTATGAAAGTGTCTGGAGTTTAACTGGGGTTGGGCAGCTCAGGGACTTGGTAACAGGATGTGGGGACTGTCACCTCTAGGTTACTGGCTTGGGCCTGGTCTACCTGTAAAATGTAGGTTGACATCGTTAGAGTGCTCAGGGATGTGAAAAATCCACACTCAGAGTGCCATAGCTACGCTGACCCCATCCCCCCTGTGGATGCGGCAAGCTCAATGGAAGAATGCTTCTGTTGACCTAGTTACCGTTGCTTGGGGAGGAGATGTTCCTACAGCCATGCAAGAACCTTTCCACCTCTGTAGGCTGCAGCTACACAATGGAGCGATGCTGGCAGAGCTACAGTGCCGTACCTATTCCACTAGTCCCTGTAGTGTAGACATGGCCTTAGCGTGGGATCCCCAGCAGGGCTGCTCTTTGGCCTGTGTGAAATGAGTTGATGGGTCACCATCAGCTCCTAGTGGACAAGCATCCACATCGCAGAACCAACCCCACGTCAGTCAGTCTCCGCTGAGTGACCAAGGACTGAGCAGACCGCTTGCTCATGGGTGCTTACGCGGCTGCTTTAACACTAGGTCTCTAAGAAATGTGGCCATGGTGTCTCTCCCCTGCCTGTAAAAAGTTCATGAACTTCGCTCTAATGAAGGATGCTGGAGTGGAGACCAACACTCTCCCCAGCAGAGATACAGCAGAGGCATGAGCAGGGCAAGCTTGCCTCCGGCTTAGCCTGGGGAGGCCACCTCAAAGAGTAGAAGGCAGCTCCATCTTTGGGATCTATTCTGTCCTTGCTCGAGCTTGCCAGCTGTGGTAGTGATTTCTAATGTGATGCAGGCCGGGGATCAGAACTGAGACCAGCTGCTCTATTCACACAAGTAGTAACAAGGTTCATTACTCTTCAAGATCGTAACAACATTCAGTGTTGGTTGGGGATGGATTGGAATCAACAATGGAGAAGTGAAACAATCTATACTCTGGTCCCAATTCCCATCTAATCCAGGCACCTCACCGCGGCCATCGCTGTGACACTGACGTGCCAGATCATTGATTTGATTCTCATTCTCCACCCTGCAGCGTTTCACACTCTGTTGTGGAGTTATTTTTGTGGTAGATACTTTAAATGCTAGATCACTGGCGCTCTCCTACTGCGGAGATGGGGCCGCACGAGGATCTCAGTAGGGGCATTGCTGCCCGCTGGTGAGCCTAGCAGTTCATTTACTTCTTACACATAGAAGCCAGTTTATTTCGGAGAAAGGGAGTCAGGCTGAACTTTGCACCCAGTGGTTTCTCAGTGTGAGGGTTGTGATTGAAGGGGGTGATGGAAAATCAGCCGGCTCTCTGAAAGGGCAGACGTCCCTCCCCTGCCTCAGCCGCTCTCTGCTGATGCACACTCAGCTTGCCGGCTGTTATTCTAATCTGATCCCCGAAAGAGGAACCAGGCTGCCAGATGTATGTGTCTGTTCCGCTGGGACGTCAGATGTGCCCTTTGTCCCAGAGTTACTCAAGAGAAAGGGAGGCTGTCGAAATCTTGTAGTTTCCTGTGAGCATCTCTTAGATCTTGGTGTGCCGAAGTGTCCTGCTGGGGTAGTCTCTTCATATCAAGTCCTGGCATCTTTCACCGGCCCCGCCTTCTGAGGGGTAGATGGGAGGGATACGCAGAGGCCTCCACAATCTGATACACCTGTAATGTCCCTCTACGGTCTGCTGCTGCTGGGCTGGCAAAGCCCATCAATAGCCAGACCCCCATGCCAATGACTCTGGAAGTACCTTCTAGCTGCTCGTCATGACCACATTCTTCTCTCATGCCCTGGAAGGGCTCAGCAGAGGGATCCTGGCCACCTCCCACCTTGGCCGTTCCTCTGCCAGCATGGGGGCTTTGCTGTTGCAGTTTCCCCCAGGCAAGTGCTAAGAGGCTCAGGACGCTGCAGTCTGGGTGAAAGCAAGTTCCACAAGTACGACCACAGCAAGCTCAGAACACAGGCTGCCTAGGACCCTGGCCACCTCTTTTCTACCCCCACTGCCCAGCTTTCCCTTGTGGACGCCTAAGAGACAATTGTGAACAGGCCCACTCCTTCAAAACCTGTGGGGTCTCCTCCTGGGCATGTCACCAAGCTACCCCCGATTCGACACAGGTGGGCACCTCATGCTGCGGGGAGGGCTGGACTAATGGAGCCGAATGCTTGAATCGAAGCAGCAGCATTGCCAAGCCCATGCGTTCAACGAGCATGAATCAGGCCCCACAAAATCATAAGATTGTTTTAAAACGAGAAGTAAGGCCTGGTTTGACAAAGCCCTGGCTGGGATGATTTAGTTGGGGTTGGTCCTGCTTTGAGCAGGGGGTTGGACTAGATGAGCTCCTGAGGTCTCTTCCATCCCTAATCTTCTATGATTCTAAGTATGTGGGCTCTTTTTCTTGGCCTTCTGGTTTCTGAGCCTTTACGGTGTCGTCGCGTCACGTTTCCTAGCATTTCTCCACAGCCACAGGAGCTAAACTCACTCTGTCAATGAATGTTGAGATTCTCAATCACCTGACTCCAGCAGCTGGGGCTTTATGAAGACACCAAATATCATGAGCTTTGACAGTGCTGGACCAGTGCTAATGGAACCTCATTTTCAAGAGAGGCAAAGCAAAACCACTCTGAGGAAAAAGCAAAATCAAATTTACAGGGGGAAAAAGCTGGGGTCATAGATTAGTGTATTTGACTAGCTGCAATGGAGTCCTCTTCCTATTCTGATGGGGTTATATTCCGCTCTGCGGAGGCTGCTTAGGGGCCCCAATGAAGGGGAAAGCATATTGGTCCCTGCACCTCTTCTATGCAGAAGGGTGTCTGTTCAGAACTGATAATGAGCGCCAGAGGGTGGGGCCAACCAGCTGCTTCCCAAAATCCCTTGGCACAAGCCTGGGCGGGGTGGAGGCATGGTGGGGCTGCTGTTTATGAGCCAGCCTTGGAGAGCGCTCTCTGTAACAAGGGTCGCCAAGTCTCCGGCTGTGCAGAGGCAGCTGATCAAGAGGGAGTCTCCCCCCAGGATGGCACAGTTGAGGACTGGCATGTGCACGGTGGTGGGTTCTATCCTCCTCCTCGTTCTGCCTTTGTCTGCACAGGGTACTCGCAGCACTGTCCCCCAGCCCCAGCAACAGGCATGAATAACCGAACGCGTGCTGTCACACAGGGCACCCAGTCGCTTAGGAACGCACTCAGACATTGAGGCTTTGATTGTGGTGGCGAGAGATGCTAACTGAGCTGGTTGCCCCATTGTGCGCTGTGCAGCTGCACAGGGGCGCCTGTTGCCTACCCCCGAAAGCTTAGTTTTTGCCTGTAAGCCCATGACTACACTAAGAGTGCTGCATCGGTACAGGAACACGGATGTGCTCTCCCGCCAAGGAGCCCCTGTGTGGACACACACCTATGCTGACAATGCTTCCATCTAGTAAAACCACCACCATGAGCAAAACAAGCTGGACCAGTGGCAATTTGCCAGTATTACTGCATCTAACCAAGGGGCTTCTGCTAGCCCTGCTCTGTGGGTCAGGGATCACCCCCCCCAAATGCCCCGGACCCACATTGCTGTGCCAGCAGAAGTCTGTAAATTGCACATTAGTCTCAAACTGGGCCACACTGAAAAAGCTTTACCGACAGAGCAATGCTGGTAAAAGCCTCATGTGGATGCAGTTATTAGTATAACTTATACCAGCCATGCTTATGCCAGTGTCCTGAGCCGACACAAGCTGGATTGGTATAAGCACTTTAATACCAATAGAGCCGTGTCCGCACTGTAGAGAAGGCCCCAGAGTCAAATCTTAGCCCCAGTGACATGCACAGCAAAACTCCCTTAGGCTTCAGTGGGGCCAGGATTTCACCCGCTGTGTATAAATGAAAGGCACCTCCGACACAACCGGTGGGCAGACCACCCCAGCTCTGGCCCCGACAGGTGGGCCTGCTGCCATGAATCTGCCACAGAGGGGCTTCAGTTATTGGGCTGCAAGTGTTTTGGAGCAGACCTGATGTCCCCCTTGAGATCACGAGCGTGCGTTGTACGGGAATCCCACGCCTGGGAGCGTCACCGTCTGTCAAGCCACTTGCACAAGTTTGTCCCAAACCGGAACGCAGTCGCGGCTGTGTCTCACTAAGGGGACGCGGTGAGAAAGGGCTCAGGGGTGAGGAGATGAGAGAGAAATTGTAAATCTGTATTAGGCACCCACCCCATCGATAAGGCGTCAACTAGCGCCAGCCTTGTCTGGGGCGGGGGGGGAGGGGGGGGAAGAGGCCTTCTACCCCTAATGCTGCGTAGAGTGTAGACTTCTCTTGCGGTGGAAAACCAGCGTGTGTGCTTAAACTCTGCTCCAGTTAAGGTGAGGTTTCTAACTCAGACTAGTCCCCCCGCCAACCCTGGAACGCCAGGGCTGCCCAGGCCTGCTTTAAACGCTCTTTCCCCTGGCTGACACTGTGTCCAGAGTGTAGACAGGTCCGTAAGGTTGCGGGATTTGTTTGTACAGAACCATGCCTGAGTTCCCCAGCTGTGCAACGTGGGCTGCTTCCTTGGTGACTAGTTTTCACAGAACATGACCAAGCAAATATTTCTGGCAATAACAGCCTTCTCTCTCTGGTGGGGTCAGGAAATCTGAGCTTGAGTCAGAGGACTATGAGCCACGTGTCCCTATCCTACAGCGCTTGCTGTGGAGAATGGCTTTCTGGGAGGGGAGAGGAGGGCTTAGTGGTTTCGGCAGCGACTGAGACTCGGGAGATCTAGATTCAACTCACAGCTCTGCCACAGACTCCTTGTGTGCCCTGGGGCAAGTCAGTTAGGCTGAGACTTTTTCCAAAGCCACCCAAGGGATTTAGACACACGATTCCTATTAACTTCAGAAAGTGGAGTGTCTAAATCCCCAGGAGCTCTGAACAACTCTGCCTTGATCTCTCAGTCTCATCTCCCCATCTGTAAAATGGGGATATAAGCACCTAGCTATATAGATCGACACTGCCATTTCTACCATGTTCAGAGACGCAGGGCCAATGTGGCCGGTTTCCCTACCCCGCACTCGGGCCATGGTTAGTAGATAGTTCAGGCTTGTAGGGTAGATCGGGCCCCACCCATACACTAACCATGTTTAAGGAAAGCAAACTCAATAGGAGAGCCATTGCAGCTCCAGCGAATTCACTATGAAATGTGACCTGTTTGCAGAAACTTCCTGGCTGTCTCTGCCATCTCCAAGCTCAGCTGTCAGATGCTTGGTTTCCTTTGTTTAGTTCTTCACTGGTATTTACAGCATCTTGTTCATCTAGGTTAAATGCAAATGTCAGGTGCTTAATGGAAGGTGTTACCTTGTTGCTCTCTCTTTCCTTTGCGTTTCTCCCCTTGGGACGGAGGAGATTTCACAGATCCTATCACAGCCTCCTGAGCAGTTTATCAGGGGAGAGAAAGGGGCCAAGACATGCCAGTTTATGCTGCTTTTCACTTTATCACCCTAAACCGTCTCGAATTTGCTGGCTTCCAAGTTTAGCCACGCTACACCGTCAGCAGCAGCTCCCCTGACCTCCCTCTGCCCCAACTTCTCTGGACGCCCAGAGATAAATGCATTGTCGCAGCTTTGTAAACTAGATCCTAGAGCTGGACCCCTGGGGACCCGATGAACCCCTCCCCCAGGATTCAGTGGGTCCATGGGAGTTATTCCTGTGCTGGAGGGGAGAATGCAGAGCAGAGAGGAGGGTAGTGCCTGCCTGGAGGAGGAAGAGGATAACCTCTGTGTAATGAACAGCTTAGCTCCTCAGCCACAGGACTTTCAAACATGCTTACGCGGGGCTTAGTGTGGTGGTGGCAGTGGGCTGGGGCATAGCTGGGCTAGCTAGTGTGGCTAGGTTAAAAACAACGTTCCAGCTTTGTTCACCCTTTTGGCTTAAAGCACCCTGTATCCCCAGCTGGCCTATCCATGCTGGCCAGCCCCAGCTGTGCTTCAGCCTGGCCCATCAGCACTGACCATTCTCATATGTTAAACCACCTTCCCCTCCTCCAGGGTGCACTGATCTGAAGCCGCTCCACGGACTAGGGCTAGGATCTCCCAGCACTTGATCTGTTCTGCGGCTTGAATCACTCAAGTCTCTGCTGGACTTTATGGCCCTCTGCGAAGGCCTGAGCCTGCAGCCAGAGATGGTACAGGGCAGCAGTGATGGAGTCGTGGGGAGAAAACGAGGGTGTTATGTTAGTTAACAGTAGATTGGTCCTGCAGGGCTTGAACTGGAGCCTGAAGGCTGCCCATCCAGCCTCTACCATACAACACTCAGCCCAGACCTGCACAGCAACAAGGACTGGAGGAGAGAGCAGGAAATTAAAGGCAGGACACGGTTTGCCACTGACTTACTGTGTGACCTTCAGCAAGGTCACTGAGGGCCTGATTTTCAGAGGAACTGAACATAAGAATGGCCATGCTGGGTCAGACCAATGGTCCATCTAGCCCAGTAGCCTGTCTTCCAGCAGTGGCCAGTGCCAGGTGCTTGGAGAGAACGAATAGAACAGGGCAATCATCAAGTGAACCATCCCCTATCATCCATTCCTAGCTTCTGGCAATCAGACACCCAGAGCATGGGATTGCAGCCCTGCCCATCCTGGCCAATAGCCATTGATGGACCTATCCTCCATGAACTTATCTAGTACTTTTTTGAACCCCATTCCAGTTTTTGCCTTCACAACATCCTCTGGCAAGGAGTTCCACAGGTGGACTGTGCGTTGTGTGAAGAAATACTTCCTCGTGTTTGTTTTAAACCTGCTGCCTATTCATTTCATTGGGTGACTCCCTAGTACTTGTGTTATGTGAAGGGGTAAATAACACTTCCTTATTTACTTTCTCCACACTAGTCAAGATTTTATAGACCTCTATCATATCTCCCCCCCGCCACCCCCGAGTCATCTCTTTTCCAAGCTGAAAAGTTCCAGTCTTTAATTGCTCCTCATCTGGGAGCTGTTCCAGACCCCTAGTCATTTGTGGCCCTTCTCTGTACCTTGTCCAATTCTAAGATATCTTTTGGAGATGGGGGCAACCAGAACTGCACACCGGAGTCAAGGTGTGGGCGTACTGAACCCTCTCCATTCCCAGTGAAGCCGCTTGAAGTTGTTCAGCGCTGCTGAAAACCAGCCCCTCCCCCTCTTGGCCTATTTCCCCCTCTACCAAAGTGAGAACAATACTTCTCCCCCCCCTTTGGGTACCCCCAATAAGTGCCAGAGGCCGAGCAGATGCAGCATTGGCCTGGGAGTCAAGAGACCTGGGTTCTAGTCCCAGCTCTGCCATGGCCTGCTGGGTGACCATGGGTAAGTCACTTGGCCTCCCTGTGCCTCAGTTGCCCGTGTGTGCAATGGGGATGATGATACTTAACTCCTTTGTAAAGCACTTTACGATCTGCAGATGAACAGTGCTAAGAGCTCGGTGTAATAGCATCTACATCGAACACATCACCGGCCACCGACAGTACCAGGAGGTATGAGCCGGAACGACATCGTGCATCAACTATGAGAAAGGGACCGAGAGACTATTTCCATTGGACCATATGAACTGGAACCGTAAACTCACTGAACATTAAATCTCACCAAATGAGGGTAAATCCATCCCCATCATCGTATCCGCTCATTATACTCCACACCTGAACATAGCCATTATATGAACAACATACCCTCCTATCTCAACGTCTGTACTTTGACCTGTTAACCTTTTATCCCCAGTTGGGGATATTGCCGATTATGTATTCCTTACGCCATCTGATCCTAAACCAAACTTTGCACCCCCTTGATAATCTGTACCTTATTCCCTGATAACCAGAAACTTCTACGCTTAAACTCTGTACCATTTTTTTTTATTTTAACATCATCTTAATAAAATTATTAAATCACTCTGCCCTTCTGTGCCACCTTGCACCGCAGGAGCCCAGAGCTGCTCACTATCATCAGTGAATTCTGCCTCACCCCTGCCCTGGGAGGTGGTTTTGTTTCCGACAGGCAGCGTGGCTGGCACTGTGGAAGATACCAAATGAGACAGCTCCATCCCCAAAGGGCGTTTCTCTTATTATCTGGCCCCATACACGCACAGCATGGTGCTTTTCAGGCAAAGGATGACAGGTCTGGGCCCTGCAGAGCTCACGAGCGAAGCTGCAAAGGCCAGGTCTGCCATTGCCTTGATTGTTCCCATTATACAGATGAAGACCCTGAGGCCCAGAGGATTTAGTGGCCTGATTTCTAAGAAGAAAAGGAGAGCATTTATAGCTCCCCTTGGCTCCAAGGGCAGCTGTTGCTGCTCAGAACCTCTGCCGGCCAAGCTGGAAGTGACTCACCCAAGATCCCAGAGTTTGTGGGAGAGTGGGAATAGCATCC
Organism: Chelonia mydas; assembly: GCF_015237465.2. Lineage (NCBI taxonomy): Eukaryota > Metazoa > Chordata > Testudines > Cheloniidae > Chelonia > Chelonia mydas. Next base: position 16,301,783 of record NC_051254.2, read on the forward strand.
TGTTGCTAGTGACTTCAGTGGGGCCAGGATTTTACCCCACTAGTCCTGACTCCTAACTGGAGGCCTTAAGTACAAGACCATCCTTCCTCCTTACTAGCCATCATCATAGAATATCAGAGTTGGAAGGGACCTCTGGAGGTCATCTAGTCCAACCCTCTACCCAGAGCAGGACCAATCCCAACTAAATCATCCCAGCCAGGGCTTTGTCAAGCCTGACCTTAAAAACTTCTAAGGAAGGGGATTCCACCACCTCCCTAGGTAACGCATTCCAGTGTTTCACCACCCTCCTAGTGAAAAAGTTTTTCCTAATATCCAACCTAAATCTCCCCCACTGCAACTTGAGACCATTACTCCTTGTCCTGTCATCTGCTATCACTGAGAATAGTCTAGATCCATCCTCTTTGGATCCACCTTTCAGGTAGTTAAAAGCAGCTATCAAATCCCCCCTCATTCTTCTCTTCCGTAGACTAAACAATCCCAGTTCCCTCAGCCTCTCCTCATAAGTCATGTGTTCCAGACCCCTAATCATTTTTGTTGCCCTTCACTGGACTCTCTCCAATGTCTCCACATCCTTCTTGTAGTGTGGGGCCCAAAACTGGACACAGTACTCCAGATGAGGCCTCACCAATGTCGAATAGAGGGGAACGATCACGTCCCTCGATCTGAGTCTCTTTTCCTGTCCACCCCGTGTCCACCCTGCCATGTTCTAACACCTTTTTCTTGCCCAGATTTCACAGACACATTTCAAGTGTCATTTATGTTTAGCGAGGGCTTTACGAGCCCTCCAGACCACAGTGACAGGGTGGCTGTCTCCTGACCTGCTTACGACGCTGTTGCAATCTGTAATGAGGACAGCACCTGAAGTGTGGGCCTTATGAGACAGTAATGCGCTGAGAGACCGCAGGTAAAGTCACGCCAATCCTACTCACTGAGCTTAGTTAGTGGCCACGTTTAAGGTCCGACTCCATGCTGAAACAGTGTGGTAAGCAGGACAGATGACAATGGTCCGATACAATTGCATCTCCTCACTCAGGTGTAATTACAGTGTAGATGGGGCCTTAGCTCGTGGAACTGAAGCATGAGAGACTAATAACTTATAACTACTAGGTGAATGATAAGCATCTGCCATGGGTCCCTCTCTCTCCAGACCTATTCCATTGGGAACAAGACTGGGAAATTGCTGGGGATGCGTACAAATGGCAGCTTTCATCGCCGCTCTCTTCCCTATGGCTACTGAGCTCACTAGGCCCAGAGCGGCCCCCAGCAAGCTTTAAGCAAACAAAAGCCTTCTCACTCTCCCGCCTTCCTTCCTCTTCTGCTTGCCAAGCGTGCAGCAGGTGGGTGCTGTTCCTAGCCACAGGCTGAGGGGAGGGAAGAAGAATTTGGGTGTCTAGTGCTGACCTGGCTTCAGCTTTTGATTTGCAACCTGTCTCCTAAGCCGCAGGGAACACAAGGGGTTGTGAACATTGGTCTAGTGTCCAATTGTGGCTCTTGCAGGATGTGCAGAAAAGTGTGTGTGTGAGAGAGAGTGAGCGCATAGCAGGAAGGCCGCATTCAGCAGCTCCAGGGTTTTAGGAGTGTTTTTCTTCTCTGGCCATGGCAATGCATGCTGTCACCTGGAAGAGGGGAACTGCAGGGATCAAAGACAACCCTAAAATGCCTGCAGCACCACGGAGATGGCTCAGTCAGCATTGCACATTACTTCCCTCTGCCTAGCATCACTCCAGGTTGGGGGAAGAGGACAGTGCTGCTCTCAGTCCTACCACTGATAAAATAGCCAGGAACACCCTCGCTCTGTAACTCCAACCAAAGGGAACGAGCTGGGGTTCTGAAATGGGGAAGGCAGAGTTGCTGGTGTAAGGGGGGACTTTGCACAGCCAAGGGTGGTCACCCAGGGATCTGTGTGGGAAGGCTGTCTTCCAGGCCACCCTTTTGCGTCCATATGAAATTACTGTATTTAAATAAATCAGAAACACAGCAAGGGACCCTATTCTCCCTGGCCCTCAGTGACCATGGCAACTCTGCTGCTGAGCCTTGTCTACACTAGAGCAGGCGTGATCTGGTCTACTGCTTTGGGCCTCTGCCACACTTGTAAGATGCTCTCACCCACAAGAGCTTTTAATAGTTCAGACACTCCTGCTGCCGGTACAAGTGCACTAGTTCCCAGCCGGTCTCCTAACTCTGCCAGCCTGCACCCCTAGCTTAGAGGAGCAACGCCGGCATTGTGGCTGCACCAGTTCAACCAGTGCTCCTAGCACTGTCCCCTAGCCGTGCTGCCCACCAGTCACTGACTGCTCAGAGCACCGTCTATCAAACCACTTCCTCGCAGGCCCCAGAGCAGCTCCAGTGATACTCAGCTGGTCCCTGCCATGCCCTGCACCCCTCCCCCAGCTTCGCAAAGACACAGGAACTCCATCCCAAATCAAGTTTCATTCAGACTTGTTTTCTTTTACACAATAAGAAACTTTTACCAGCAGTTTCACAGTGTCTGACGCGTGGCTCCTCCCCTCCGGCAGTCCCCACGCAGCACAGAAAGGTTAGCGAGGGCGCCCATCACATGGCACCTAAACACCCCCCCGCAAGCCATCAATGTTCTGACCATGCCACTGCCTGGGGCTAGTGCTGTGGGGAGGTGGCTACCTTTCCCAAGCTCCTGCGAGGTATGGGACATTCACAGTAACATACGCACCTCAGTTAGTCCCAGCTCTCCCCCCACCTGCCCCACAACCATTACCCTCAATCCACCACGATGGTAAATCCCCGTTCGTGACTCACCTGCCCATGGCCCAGAGGTTCTTACCCTGGGGGATGAGCTGTACGTGCTCCACTGCATAAGCCTAGGGATGGGGAGCCAGCTGGGCTCTGTGGAGGGATCTCTTCCCTCCGGGAATGGGCCTAGACCCCATCTGCCTCAGCATCCTACAGGGAGATAAGAGAAGGAAACCAGCCAGCAGAAAACAAATAACCCCCCCCAAGCAGAGCCCAGCCAGCCAACTCTCCCAGCAGTAACACGAGCTCCTCCCTCCTCATTTAGTTAGACTAGATTTGAACCACCTGGCACTGGCTGGCTGGCTCAGGACTGCATGGGGGCTGACTACCCCCCTACGCCGGCTGAGGAGGGACTGGGGCCAGCCGTGAGGGAGGAGAAAAGGCTTTGCTGGGGGTCTGTGGAACTGGGCGTCAGGTCAGAGCAGCCTTTCAGCTGCCAGTACCAAGCAGCCTGCTTGTTAGTCGGGTTGAGCCGCTAGGGCATGGGGCTCCCCCCCAGGCTGGGGACAGCTGTGTCAGGTTCCTGAAAACTCAGGGTGAGGAAGCTTCCTCAGGTCCCATCCAGCCCATTCCCAGCCTGGCCAGGGGAGCTGTGGCGGGTTCGGACAATGCAGCAAGCTCAGGAGAGGCACCGCCGGCGTTGAGTCTCTCCTCTCTCGTCTCTGTTCAGGGGTGACGTGGGGGCTCTTGCCGCGGCCCTGCCACATCCTGGTGCTGCTGAACCCCCGGAGCGGAACAGGGCACGCGCTGCAGCTGTTCCACTCCCTAGTGCAGCCGATGCTGGCCGAGGCCGATGTAGCCTTCACCCTCTTTGTGACCGGTAAGTCTGCTCCCGCTGCAGGGCCCCGCAGGTTCTGCCTCGCCCAGGCTGCCTCCTAGGGGCCCCTCGCTGCCAGGCTTAGGGGAAGGCATTTCGCTGGGTAAGGGACTGCTGTCTGGCTGAGCTCTCCCTGCATGGCTGGCTATGCAGCCTGGGATAGTAGCTGATAGCCCTTCATTTCTACCTCTTTGCCCACCACGGCTGCCAGGTAACATTAGGAATGCTCCAGCTGGGAGCCTCTCAACCAGTCCTGCCTTGTAATATGCAAATAAAGTGCAACTCATTTAAATTCGACCAATGGATGCATAGTATTCAAATGGCCAGAAGGGGGCAAGAAGCAGGAGAAGGGGACACCTTCCCCTCTGGCTTTGCAATCCCACCTTGCGGCAAGGAGAACGGAAGGGTGGCAGCGGAAGGAGGAGAGATGGGCAGGGGGAGCTGCTGGGAGTGTCCTTCTCCCATGCATCCGTGAAGCCTTCCTGGGGGCCTACAGGGAACCACCGCTTAGGAGCAATGGTTCGTGTGCCCTTGGCCATGAGAACTCCTTCTCTTGTCTTGGTGGGTCTCTCTCCTGCTCCTGGGCCAGGCTAGGCTCTTGCCAACTGGATCCGATTCTGGGAGCCTGGGTTGGGAAGCCCAAGTGACATCCTGTGGCTGATTCCTCTCGCGCCCAGGAAGGCTGGGCCCTCCTGCCTGCAAGGGTTGTGCAGGGAGAGGCAACCATGGCGATTCCCGGCAGCCCATGCTTACGTGAGGCCATGCCACCCCCACTGCCAGCAGCTCTGTATTTCTCTCCCCAGAGAGGCCGAATCATGCCCGTGAGCTGGTGCGGGCTGGAGACTTATCCCAGTGGGACGCCGTGGCTGTTCTGGCTGGGGATGGCCTGCTGTATGAGGTGAGGAGACAGCCAGGAAGCCAGGCAGCTGTTATGCTGGCAACTAGGAGACGAGCCAGTCCCTCAGGCCTGGCCTTCCTTTACACTGTGGCAGTTGGGCAAAGGGAATGTGGGTGTCTCTAGCCACTGTCCCCCTGCAGAGGCTGGGGGTGCAGAGCTTGGCGCTGCGCCTCCCCAGAGTTTGAAGTGGGAGCATAGGTGGAGAACAGAGAGCCGGGCATGGGTGGCGGCTCAGATCCCAAGGGGGCTGAGTCTCTGGGCAGCAGCCTCCGTCCCAAACAGCACAGGCGGCCCTGGGAACCCCAGGCCTGGAATGGGGCGGGGAAGTAGGTCAGGACTGAAGGGCGGCGGCAGAGCTGGGGGGCGGGAGGGAAGGATAGGCCTGGAAGAAGAGGGAGCTGCAGGTCATGGGGCGAGGTGTGTGCGCATGTGGGGCACATGGCTGGAACAGCAGGTGGCGCGGCAGGGCAGGACGGAGGAGCAGCAGCGGGATGTGGGCTGGATGGTCACTGGGCCTGGCTGGGGCATGCTCTCACGCTGCCCTCCCCAACACTGTCAAAGGCTAAGAAGGAGAAAAGACACCAGGGACAAATAGCTCCTGGGTCTGCTGCTTGTGCCTTGGAGCCAAGCTGGGCAGCTTCCAGAGGCACCAAAGGAGAGGAGGTGGCACCCAAAACCTCCTCAGGCTTCCCTGGCCTGTGTGTGTGTGTGTGGGGGGGTGCATTGCCCCCCCCAGAGCAGAGACCCTGGAACCGTACTGGCTCCCTCTGATCCATTCCCTTCCCCTTCCCCCAGAGCAGCCAGGGACAGGATGGGGCTGCGCTCTCTGGGAAGCTGCCAGCTGTGTGGTTCTGTCCCTGCAGGTGGTGAACGGCCTGATGGAGCGTCAGGACTGGCAGGCCGCCATCAAGAAGCCTCTCTGCACCCTGCCTGGGGGCTCTGGGAATGCCCTGTCCGCTTCCATCAACCACTACGCCGGGTAAGGGCTTCTCAGCCACAGGGAGCACAGAGGGTACAGCCAGCCGCCGGCCCAGGCCCTGCTCGCTGAGCTGTCACCGCTGGCTCCTCGGGGAAGGGGCACACAGTGGAGAGGTGGAGCAGGCCCCTGGCAGGGAAGCCCGCTGACAGAGGGGCACTGACTGGCTTGCCAGGGGCAGTCAGGTTCGCCCGAGACCTCGTAAACCTCCTTACATCATTGACGCTGACTTCAGCCGACAGGAAACTAGTTCAAATGAATGACTGCAAAGGACTCCCCCGCACCAAGGGCAGCCTGTCTAACCACAGGGACTGTCCCGTGGCAAGAGCTACCCCCAGGTCCCAGTCTCCGGTGCTGTCTGCCACGTGGCTGGCACCATTCCTAGCAGACCTGGGCTGCTGGAGCCTGGCTCAGGCAGCTAGCGAGGGCTGGATTCTGCCCCGTGAGGTTGTGTAGGTGGGCGAGAGGGCAGAGTTTAGCCCTGCCCCTGCGAAAAGCAAAGTGCAAAGCTAAGGCCCCCTGCAGCAGTTGCCATCTTCGCAGGCAGGTGGCCCAGCTGGGCATTCCTGGGGCATGCGTGGACAGAAGAGCCAGGTTAGAGCCATGTCCAAGAGCTACGCAGCAGCTGAAGTCTCCCTCATAGGGTGTGATCACTATTTTTGTCCCCACGTGCAAGGAGAGCACAGACAAGGCTTGCTGTGGATGCAGAGATGTTACCATCCAAACCTCCCTCCCCCCCGCACAAAGTCACCCAGCCCTTCCTGCTCTGCTAACAGCATCACAGAATGGCTGCATGCTTCAGCCTCCCTGCTACTCCTAATTATTTGCATTTCAGTAGCAGCTAGAGGGAGGTCCCCATTCAGAGCAGGAGGCCTTTGAAGCAGTGTGGCCACATGGATGGAGCACAGGACTCAACAGACCTGGGTCCTGTGCCTGGCTCTGCCACCGGCCTGATGGGTGACCTTGGGGAAGTCACTTCACTGCCCTGTGCCTCAGTTTACCCATCTGTAAAACAGGGATGGTGATCCTGCCCTCCTTTGAAAAGTGTGCGGAGAGCTACGGATGAAAAGTGGGGTAAGAGAGCTTGGGATTATTGTTCCTACTGGGCTCGGTGCTACCCACATGCACAGGGAGAGTCTGACAAGCCCCCGAGAGTCTGCACTCTACCTAGGCCGCACAGCAAAACGGGGCGTGATGGGGTGGAGTAGCTCCGGCTCCTGGCATAGCTGGGGCACAGAGAAGGGCAGGGGCAGGGGCACGCAGAGGCAGTTTAACTGGAAGCCCTTGGCTCACGTTTCTCATCTCGTGATGAAATTGCCACTCTCAGCGCTGGCCTTTGACCCTGCGTGGTTGGCTCGGCCCTGCTGCTGCGAGACTAATCCCAGCTCCCGCTGCACAGTGCTCCGGGTGGGGGCACAAACGGGCGGCTTTGCTTTCACAGCCACAATGCTCAGCTCCCAGACATTGCCCGGCCCCAGCTCACTGGTCTCTGAAGCCTTGAGCAAAGTAGATAGGTGCTCCTGAGAACACATGGGCCCCCCTCTCTCCAGTCAGAGGGGGTGCTTGGGCTCAGGAATCCCGGGTTCAATTACAGGTTCTGGAGAGCAGTGTGATCTCGTGGTTATAGACCCTTCTGCCCCTGCCCCTGCCCCCCTCTGCTCCCTCCAGTCGGGGGCGGGGGGGTGCATGGGCTCAGGAAGACAAGCAATAAAGCCAGCCGAGCCCCATGCTGCCTCCGAAAGTCCCCTGGGAATGGCTCTCCCCCCAGCACCGAGCAATTCCCAGACTGGCACTGGGTTTAGCTGACTGCGCAGAGGAGACTCGCCCTAGTGTGGCAACAGATCCAACCCCCTTCCCTGCACCCTCCTTAGCCCTGGGCCCGGCTCTCTCTGTTTCCCCATCTGGACTTTCCTTCCAGCCCCTGCTCGGGGAGGCAGAAGAGTTGCGTTCCCAGTGCAGAATCCTGGACAAGTTACTTTAACCACTCTGCCTCAGTTTCCCCTAGTAGACTGGAGGTGATATTTGCCTATGCCAGGCCAAGTGCTTGGCGTCACTGGGTGAGACGCACCGGGGAGCTGCTGCCCAGAGCAGGCTGAGCTGGGCACGCAGCAGAAGCAGCACAGAGAGTACAGAGGGGTTTGGGCCAAGTTCTGCTCACTAGCCCAGGGGCAAGTTCTGCCTTCCTTCAAGAACAACGCTAAGCTGTGTGTGTGGCAGCAACAGCTGCAGGGAGCGTGCCGCAATCACGGTCCGTTCCGGGGCCGAGATCAGACTGGGCGGAAGTTTTCTAACAGGTTGGGTTGGGCCAATCACTAGCCCCCTTTGAACAAAAAGCCCAAAGCAAGTGTGGCCGTTGCCATTTCAATGATGGTGGTTTTTAAAATGGTCAAAACCCATTCAAATACGTTTTAAAAAATGGAAGTTTTGCTCTCACTTCAACATAAACCATTTCCTAGCCAGCTGCTTTCCTGCAGCAACCCACGCCCTTGGGGCGCCATTCATGGCCCAGCTCCACGCTAGACACCTGCATAAAGGCCAGATTTGCCGAGGTGCCCAGCACCCGCCATTGTAACACTTAAAACCTGAGCTTCCAAAGAGCTCAGCCCCTCCCGCCCGGTGTTCACCAGCGGCGCGTACAGCCCCCCTCTCCCGGTCCCCCAGAGCCCTGCCTGGGATCTAGAGCAGCGCCGATACCAAAGCGTCCGCCATGCCCCCGCAGCTGCTGCGCCTGGAGGCAGAACAGCCCGCAGCAGGAGCCAGGAACTGATACGACCAAAAGACCCACAGGGAGTCACTTGCATTCCCAGAGTGAGACCCTGCCCCTCTCCCTAGCCAGGCCCCCTCCTCCACCAGCAAGGGAAGGTGGGACACTCCCCATCTGCCTTTTCTCTGCTGCTGCCTGGGCTGGCTTCCTGTGCAAAGCTGCTCTGAGCTTCACGCCCACGGCCCAGCTGCGCCCGGCCTCCCCCCCAGCGGGTCCCTGGCCTGGCTCGGCCCAGCACAGGAGTTAGTGGAAGGGGGTTCCCAGCTGAAATGAGGGCGGATGCAACTTGCTCCATCTGCTGGCTCTGAGCTGATTGCATCTCCTAGGAGCTGCAAACCCTCTGCCCCCTGGCAGTCAGCTAGCTCCTGGCTGAGCCACCCCGGGGTATCAGAGAGTGGCCATTGGGCCCCTAACGACATGGATTTGGGCCATGGTGGAGGGGAGCAAAGGATACCTAAAATGATGAGACCTTGCCAAGCCCCCATCGCCCAGCTGCTACCGTGGTGCGTGTGTAAATGGCCGAGCCCCCTGAGACAGGCGACCTTGTTCTCCAGTGGCCAGGGCACGTCCTGGCCATGACGCGAGGGCAGTCTGGCTCAGGCAGAGCCGGAACGAGAGCTGTTAGGCAGAGCTCTGCTGTTCTAGGCAGGGCGGCTGCCACTCCAAATCTGTCCATACCAATGGTTCGCTCCCAGTCGCTGTCATTGGGGGACAGGCCCTTCGGTTCCCCGAGCCAGACGAAACCAGTGGCCTGGACAGAGTCAATGACAACCGAGGTTACACGTGCCGGTGCCCCATGGGGCTTCTTGTCTGCCATGCCCCTGAGCTTGGCTGCCTCACTCTCGTGCTGGCAGATCGCTCCTGACAGTCTGACAACAGCAGTGCGCCTTATCTAGGGCCGTGCCTCTGCCAGGCTGGGCTGCAGGGCCTTGCAAACAAAGTCACCAAGCAAACCCTGTGCCTGGCCAACTGCCCCTCTGGGTTATTCTGCCTCCCCCTCCCGCTGCCGGAGCCTCGAACAAAGCGGGGTGCAGCCTACGGAGAAAGGCTTCTCCAAGGAGAGCGTAGCGGGGAGCAAATGGGGGTCAGTGATGCTTCCGTTTGTGGAGCATTGTGAGCTGGTCAGCCCAAGAGGGGTGATACCCAGCTGGTTGGACAGGAAAAGGACAGGTGGAAGCACTAGCTGAGTCTGAGAAAAGGGGCACAAGCCCAGGGAGCTAGGTTTTAAACCCCTCCCGTGGAGTTTCTAGGAGACTTTTCTTCTGGTGGTAGACAGGATCATGTTGATTCCAAGCAGGTGGGGATCTTTGAAACCCCCAGTGGCTCTAGTCACGTTCCAATAATACTTAGAGCCATTTTGCAATTGCAATGTCTTCCTCAGCCAAAGGGGGCACCCTGGAGCTGCAGGGACTTGTCTGGAGTCTCCCAGCAGGCCCCTGGGGGGGGGGGTCCCGAGAGTCCCTCCCCCGCTCCGACCACTGGAGCGTGCCTCGGACAAGGTGAGGGTCCCAGCTCAACAGATCTGCCTGCTTTTGTCTCTGTTACAGCAACACGCAGGCCTTCAGGAAGGAGCTACTGACCAATTGCACCTATTTCCTCTGCAAAGGCCTGTATGCCCCCATGGACCTGGTCTCCCTGAGCACGGCCTCCGGCAAGCGCCTCTTCTCCTTCCTCAGCTTCGGCTGGGGCTTCATCTCTGACGTGGACATCGCCAGCGAGAAGTACCGCCAACTGGGCAACGCCCGCTTCACCGTGGGTACCATCCAGCAGCTGGCTGGGCTGAAGGTCTACAAGGGCCGTCTCTCCTACCTGCCCATGGAGACGTCATCCTCGGTCTCCTCAGCCCCCGGCAGCCCTTCAGAGCAGAATAGCCACCATGTGCCATGCAGCAATGGTCACCCCCTCCATATCCTCCCTCAGCCTGCGCCAGGGGCACCAGAGCCCCCTCACAAGGGGTCCTGGCCAGAGGACCCTCTCCTGGTCCCCTTCGACCAGCCAGTCCCAAAGCACTGGACCACTGTGCCTGAGGAGGAGTTTATCTCCATTTTCGCCATCTACCAGTCGCACGTGGGCGCTGACTTCACCATGGCCCCCACGGCCAAGCTTCATGACGGCTCCATGCACCTCTTCTACCTGAAAGCTGGGGTCTCCCGGCTGGGGCTGCTCAGAATCTTCCTAGCAATGGAGAAGGGGACCCACCTGGACCTGAACTGTCCCCACCTTCACTATGTCCCCGTGAGGGCCTTCCGGCTTGAGCCCTTCGCTTCCACCGGGCTCATGACGGTGGATGGCGAGCCACTGGCGTGCGAGCCAGTGCAGGGCCAGGTGCACAACCAACTCTGCAGGATCATCAGTGGCTCCTGAGCCACCTGCCAGCCTGACAAATAAACCACTTCAAAAAGGGTTTTGACCATGCGCATCCCTGGGGTGCTGTGCGGGAGGACAGGCAAGGACCACTGCAGGGAACGCTTACACCTCCTGCCACTCAGTGTCTTCTCCAGCCCGCGCGCCTCTCCTCCTCTGGAATAGTTCACAGGGGTCTCTTGTTCCCCTTGCTCTGCCCAACCTCCCGAGTCCCACTCCCAGCACAGTTCTTTTCCTGCCTGATCACAGGCACTAAGGGCCAACCACTAAGAGGTTTGGTTAGTAAGTTTGAGGGCGGGGGAGGGACACTCACAGCCTGGCCTGCCCCCTTCCCACCCCCCGAGTCAGGAAGCTTCTATGGGACACAGCGATCCCTAGTGAGAGGGGACTCCTGAGCCGTGGGTGGCAGGTGATGGTACCTGAATACAGGCACAGCTCTTTCCAGGTCATCTTAGCAGCTGCAAGGATATTTCTCCCACCACCCCCAAGTGCTGGGCTTCTTCTCTTCTCTGCTTCCAGATCGGCCTGTCTTTGCAAGGGACTCCGCAGCTGAAGCCAGGTGATTCGCCAAACCGAGGCTCTCCGCAGTATAGGCCTCCTGCATTTCTGCTGCTTGGTTCCCCGCAAGGACAAAGCCAGTCTGCTCCCTTCCCACAGCTCAACAATACACTGAAGGCACAAGAGCGCTACCCTTTCCCCCACGAGCAGAGTGCCACGGAGACTGAGCACTGCTTCAGCACCAGCAGATACAGTGGGCACCAAGCCCCTGGGGCCAGTGGGGAAATGAGAACTGGCTCCACCATAAACCCTAAACTTCTAGGGCCAACATTTGTTATATTTTTCTTTTAAAAAAAAATTGGTTAATTATATCTACCAGAAGCTCCATGGAGACAGAGTTTATCCTTAAAATGAGACAATAAAGATCTAGCTTTTCCAAAACGGGAGGCCTTGGCTGTTATATGGTGGGCACTGTGATTTCATTGCAAACCTAAGCACCCTGAAGTCCCAGCTTGGACGGTTTCCTCCCTGGGATTGCTGTGGTGTAATAAGCAATAAAGTTTCTTGGAGCAGCAGCATCTAAGGGGTTATTGCTTTCAGATTTCGCCAGCAAGGGGTTGTGGGTTGATTGCTCCAAAATGCAATGCCTCTTGGCATTTGCACAGAATCCCAGTCAGCCTGCTAGAAAATCCCTTTATTCTCCAGACTAGGGCCTGGCTATGATGACTCATGGTGGGCCAACAGCTGGGAGAGGTGATGTCACCCCAATCCAAGGTATTAAAAATTTAATTTTGCATTGAGTTTATATGTTTTAACTGTAGAGGGGGAAACCACCAATCTAGTCCAACAGCAGTTTCTTTAGAAACATTTTGGAAAAGTAGGCTAAAAAAAAAAAAAAAAAAAATCAGAAATGTTACAATAATCTTTATAAAATCAAACTACATAGCATTCTTTGGTGGTCAGATACCAGAGTGATGGGCAGCCTTATGAAAACCTGGACAGCATTCATGTCCATGGCCCACATTGCATGGGTTGTGGTAGATAGCAATAGCTGTAAAGAACACACTCGTCACATCCACAGGCCAGCTGAAGCATGCCGACACTTCCAGCACCAGTGCAGGCGTGCGATCTAAACAGACAAAAGCTTGTGGGAAAGGGCTGGCTGTACAGGCAGCCTGAGCAGCCACCAAGTGCTGATTCTACCCATTTCATACAGTGACACCATTTTTTTGGTTGCCACTAATTTTGGATCTAAAGCGAGAGTAACGAAGCCAGATTTAGAATGTTCAGCCATGACAGAGGAACCATAGACAGCAGCTGCTGTTCACGTTTATTCAGCTGAAAATTATGCAATTAGGATCCCAAAGCAGGGAAAGAAAAGCCTAATTGTTTGCCAGCCAGTCAGGATCATACACAGCTCAGATTTATTTTCACTCCAGCAAGACAGGTAACAAACAGGACCCATATCCCGAAATAAGGGGTAGGGGGGAAGGTATCTTTCCGTATGGCATTGGGCCAGGTGTACAAATGGCTACAGTGATGCTCTGGTCTAACACTTTAACTGCATCTAATTCCTTCGTCCATTGTCGGGTGACAATCCATGGCATGTGCCCTTCAACAGATGATCAGGAAGTCTGCCTGTAGAAATGTCTCCCTCACACCAGTGTTGCAGTCTGAGTTCTGGTTCAGTGTCTGAAAGATTCTCTCTGGAGAATTCCACCACATAGGCACATACTGGCTTTTCCTGCATGTCCAGCTCCAGCAGCTCTGGAATTTTATTTTGTAAATCCACAAGTTTTTCAGGAAGTTCCTGGATTCCTGAACCCTTGATCTTTCTGCAGGAGGATTTGATTTTCAAGGGAGCCCTTCATGGGCACTTGCCTGGCCTAGAATTCTACAGCTGCAGCTTCTCTGCAGATTGCATTCCAGCGCCTACAGGTCTCCAAAGTTTGGGCCAGGTGATTTGAGTCTGGTTTTACAGCAGCCATCCTGTCCCCTAGGCCTGCTAATCGAGCACCCTTGTCTTTTAGCCCAGAGTAAATTGCCCGGAATTTGGTAACCAATACAGTTGGCAATTGAGACTGTGCAAACTCCTCTTAAATGGTAGTGCATGCTGCTGCAGGCAAAGCCATGAGGCTTAAGGCCATCAGCATTGGGTTCCCCATTTGTGAGTGCCTATTAAGAACAACCAGCCATTTGCATCCACTCTGAGTTCTCTGCTTCAGGAGCGTAAAGCTCCTTACCTGCAGGAGCAGCAGCCAGTGCTGGGTTTATAATGGCGCCAGTGGCTCCAGGGAGCCGGGTCCAGGCTCAGAAGGGAGCCTGGCCTGCTCTGCTTGCACTGCGGCCCAAGACCCCGCCAGCCCGCTAGCTCCCGGCCGCCCATGACTTGCTCCTCAGGCTGAGGGCTCCTCTCCTGCCCCTGGCCCCACTGCCCAGCTCCTCTCTGCCCCCTGGCTGGACCCCAGTGCACCTCCGGCTCTGGGCAGTCTCTGCTTCCCACCACCTGTGGGGCCCTCCCTGTCTCCCTGGAGCTGAGCCACCTGGGACTAGTGCAGAAGCCTGGCCAGTCTCAGCCAGTGGGGGGGGGGGGGGGGGGGCGAGCTTGCCTGGGCCCCTCCTGGCAAGTGTGTTTTGAGACAGCCCAGCCAGCGCAGGCCCTGGCCTAGATGATCCTGCCACTCCCGAGGGGCCGGAGTGATTCCCAGCCCCAGGACCAGCTCAGGCCAGCAGACACAGTCACCTCCCAGCAGCTGGGAGGCAGGGGGTGGGTCCCTGGAGGGTGCGGGCTGTGAGGGGGCAGGGAAGATCTGTGTGTGTTGAGACACTAGGGAGTGGGGGTTCTGTGGAGGGTGCTGGGCATTTGTGGTGGGGCTGTGGGCGGGGGGGGCACCAGGCAGGGTGATGTTGTGCAGGGTGTTGTGCATTTCTGGGTGAGGGGTCCGGGGGTGCTGGGCATAGCAGGTCTGGGGAGCTCTGGCCATAGGAAATGGGGGTGGGGGTGTTCCAGTGTTGGACAGGGGGGCTGTGTGGCACAGCATGGACCCACCCCTGAGGGGAAGGGACATCCTGGCAGCACAGGGCTGGGCGGGCCACTGTGCATCTGGCAACTGCCGGTTTGCAAATAGTGCCCTCGCACTGGGCTGGGTGGGGCTGCCCCTGCCATGCCACATTGCCTCTGGGTGGCTCGTCACTCTAGGGAGTGACATTTCCCTACCCCCACCAAGCTCCATAACCTCCATGGGGGCCCACATACATGTTTGGCACCAGGCCCACAAAAGGTTAACCCGGCCCTGGCAGCAGCTCATTGTCTCAGAGCCAAGCTGTGAGGTACCAAAAAAGGGAGACTTATGTCCTAGGGCATATCAAAGTTACTCACCGACTCCCTGGAGGATCCCTGGCCCCCCTGGAGTAGCTTCCTCTCTCCCCTTCCCCATAATACCCCTGCTGTTATCTTTACAAGAAGAGAGCCATCAGAGCCTCCCGCTCCCTGGGGCATGCTTGTGTACACCCACCCTGGCCCTGGTTCATTCATTAAGGTAGGCCCCTGGCACTAGCTGCCTGGGAACAGGCCTCCCTCCTCTCCAAGCATGGCTAACTAAACTAGTCTTGCTTCTGCAGTTACAGCCTATAGCAAATGCCATTAAACTGCAGCACTCCAGCTCCTGCCATAGCTTCCAGAGCATCCTACACTTAATATGATCTGAGCAATGAATGCAGAGCTGTTAAAGGGTGTTCTGAAGTCTCATGGCAGTCATTAAGGTTCACATTTACTTCATTTCTGCTTTGGTTTCTCCTCACATCCTTGACCCTTGTCCCTGCTGCTGTCCCTTTAAATCTTTTCTAACCATACCTGTTCCATCATCACCCCTTAAAAATGGTGATTACACAGAGCACATAAGTCCACCACCATCCTGGAGCAGAATGCCTTATTCCCATTCTGCAACATGGGGGAAACTGAAGCCTCGCAAGATTCAATGATTTGCTCCCAAAGTCACAGAATCAACAGAACAGCCAGGATTAGAACCCAGGAATTTCTAAATTCCAGGCCCGAGCACCATCCACCAGCCCCTCTCAGCTTCCCTTTTTTGGTGGTGGGAGCCAAGATGTCACCCCATTCCATTAGGTCAGAAGGTTTGAGTCATTCAGCCTCAGTTCACCGCACTGTGCCCAAGCAGTACCAAGGTCTCTAAACACAGCTCCTACATTGTCCTAGGGACTGAAAGGTCAGCTTGGCAAAAGGCAGGTTGATTGTTAGCATCATGAAAGGGTTGGAACAGCAGCACTAATGGCTGAAACCTTCTTTCCAAAGAGGTGCAAGCTTCTCCCGACTCTGCTGCCTGATTTCACTGCTCTGAAGGGCCTCCTCACACTCTATGGCCGTTCTGTCCTTGGCCTCTTTGATAAGGTCACCCCGAGATGCTATCCACAATGGCAGTTTAGGATGTGGGCAGATGTCCACTGGCAGCTGGGCAAACCTCATTTCACATCAGTCCGTAAACAGCTGACGTGGTAGCTTTCAGGTTACTGCAAGTTTAAGTTAGATCTGAACAAGCCAGCTAGGGGTGACAAGCTGGCATCTCAGACCCCATTACCAGACTAGCTGAACTTGTGTGAGGTTGCTGGATCCTGGTGTTACCTTAACTACTGGACAGAAAAGCTGCTCTTCCTGAACCTTGTATAAATGAAGAGCCTTATCCAAAGCCCATCGAAAGATGCCCATTGTCCTCAGAGGGCTTTCAATCGGCCCCTAGGTGCACCAGTCAGCTACAGAGCAGTTAACTAAGCTTCCTCAGGGCTCGATTCTGCCACCTTTCCTCACTGGCTCCACTGAGGACAGTAAAACCTAGCTCTTACGTAGCACTTTTCATCAGTAGATTTCAAAGCACTTCACAGATGGAGAAACTGAGGTACAAAGAGGGGAAGTGACTTGCCCAAAGTCACCCAAGCAGACCTCAGGTCTCCCGAGTCCCAGTTCATGCGCTGCCCACTGGCAGTGGTATTGATTCAGAGCAGAGCAAGAACCTCCTCAGTCTGAATAAAGGTGGCAGGATCTTCAGTTCTGTTGCAGGTGATATACTCACCACACACAAAAGAAAAAAAAAAGCACAACCAGAGCTATTCACAGAGGCAAAATTTAATGGCAAATCACCTTTTTCTCCTTTATTACATCTTAATTAGCCAAAAAAAAAAATTTTGCAAGTAAAAAAAAGTAAGTCACACAGCACTTTATACATATATGGTAAGCAACCCAGCATTCACATCTGCACGTGAACAACACACCTCTAAGCATGGCCTCAGTAATAGTTCCATTGTTTTTAAATACTGTACAGAATCAAGGCTACAAACTGATTTTGTAATATTTCTTCCCCGCCCCACCCCAGCACTTAAAACAGTTACAGGCTGTTCTTATTTGTACATCGCAGTGTCAAGTAGCCAGTTTTAAGGCTAACAATATGCATCATGCTTTGGCTTTTTGTGGTTTTTTTTATTTTATCTTTTTTAAAGGTTTTGCCTTTTTAAATTTTGTTTTTAACCTTTAAATATTACATACGTACACCAAAAATATTACATAGCTGCAGTGTGCTCAACAGCAATCTCAGACCCGGAGCTTCACATGATCAAAAGCTTAGAAAACTTGTAAACCTCTGTGCGCATCTCAGTTAGGGACAGACAGCTCTGAAGAGCTAGGAGAGCTCCAGCAATGCTGTTAAGGGACAGGAGAGCCTCCCCAAGGCCAATAAGCAAGAGCTTTCTCAGGTGAAAACTCCAGGATCCTGTACAAAGCTCTTGGTTATGATTAGAGAGGCAGACTTCTTGGGAGGGGGAAGGAATCATCTGGCATACAGTCAGGCCGGCTCTCACAATGGCACCTCTTCTCCCACCACCTTCCTCAAAGCAGATCAGCTCCTACAGCTGGCTTTTGCTGTGGCTACTCTAGTTCCCTCCACCCTTCCAGGAGAAGATAAAGAAAAACAACTAGAGAGAAAGAGAGACAGAGAGAGAGAGTTGTGTGGGTGGGCAATGCTAGAGACCCCCAGGCACGTGAGCAGATTCTGTTCTCTACTTGTGTCTTTCTAATAAGCAGCTTGTCAACTCCTCCTCCCCCGTCCCTTTGCAGAGAGAGGAATGAAGTGACACACCAAAGGAAATGAGTCTGTAAGTCATAGTCTGGCCTTCAGTACAGTGAATAAGGCGTCTAGCAATGTGTGGAACAACCCCCTGCACCAGATGCCTCACTCACTCCCAAAGGACATCAGTTAGCATCCCATCCCTGCCCTTTTACACTGGAGTCAATTTTTTTGCTCATGAAATGCTGGCTAGCAGCGAGGATAGCCAGGAACTACTGCACCAGACCCACCCCACAATGCTACTGCCGCTCAAGCCCAACATGCGGACTCCCCCGCAGCTCTCAATTCCAGACCTGCGGCTCTCCTGAGCAATCGTGGCAGCTAGTGTGAAGGATTCTACAGTGCTAACGTGGAGACCAGAGTCAGTGTGAGAGAGACCCAGTCCCAGTGGCACCCTTCTCCAGGGGGCAAGTCCAACCCCGGGTTGGGTGTAGTCAATGGGACCAGGAGACAGCCCTTATAAAATTTCTTCCAGTGGATAATGGGCAGTTGAGCACCAAACCCATCCAGGCAGCTGGGAGCACTTTGCAAACAGGCGAGACAGCCTGCTGACACTTCCGCCCTCAGCTTTGAATTCAGAACCCCAGCCGCCGCTGGCTCTGGCAGGGGTAGCGGTGGTGGGAGAGCTGGCAAGGAGGAATTTGGTTTGTTTTCCTGTGAGGAATTAGCCTCGTTTACTAGCCACGCTGAATGACAAGCCTAGCTATTCCTTCCATGTGGAAGCCTGGCTTCGCTAGCTCATTTAATCAGCTGGAAAGGACACAGCTGGGCAGCCTCTGTGTCAGAAAACGGGCATCAGCATGGATGGGAGCTTGTTGTCAGGCTCGACTCCTGACAAATCTAGCAGGGCTTGATCGGGGGTCTCCAGCAGTGCACAGAAAGCCCTGAAAGCAAGCTGCAGACATCCTGAATAGGATGCCCCCAGATAATCACTGCTTTCATCATACCCCCTTCAAAGTACTCAGTGTAAACCCCTCTCCACTAATGCACACGTCCCACTAGCCATTTCCTATAGCTACCCGGCAGCACTGTTGATGGGATTAAGGATGTACACGCAAGGTCTCCAATGCTGCTGGCTTCTGGACTGTGCAGGGCTGGGGATGAGCAGGGGCTCACACAGTGAAAGCTGTGTTTGTTAAAGATGCAATGTCCGTGCTGCCGCAGGAGGAGTGAAATCACACCCCCACAGGTGCAGGTCTATACTTGTTGAGCTAGCCTCAGGAACAGTTGCAGCCTGAGAAATTTATCAACAGCTGAAGTGGTGCAGAAGCATCAGCGGCACTAGGTTTAACATCCACACAGAAGCTACATCATCTACCCTAGATCTACCTTTGCTGCTGATCAGTTGGACTTGGGCTGAAGCAGTGCACATGGGGCTCCCAGGCTCCTGCTGGATGGAATAGTGCCAGCAGGAAGCTGACTCGTGTAAGTTTGCAAAGTGCAAGCAGGTCTGGCAAGGATGGGGAGTGGAAATGTGTTTACTATTTTGGAGAAATTACTTCCAGGAGAGAGATCAGAGGGCTAGGACCACAGGGAAATCCCAGGGTATCGCCCAGGGCTGAACAGGAGCCTGTCTAGAACTTCATCTCTGCACCGTAAGTACCAAACAAAGGAGTGGGTGAGCTGAGAATCTGTCAGTGATCAGCTATGGGAAGGCAGCCCCATAGGGAGCAGGAGACTTAGATGCAACCAGAATCTAATGTCAAAGTATTCTCAAGCTGGAACAGACTTCAAGAAAGCCACAAGACGTGGTAGTGAAGGGAAATGGAAGGACTGGGAGGACACAGCCACTCAGCATCGGATACCACAGTAACCATACCTTTAGGGCTGAATCCCAAGTGGAACGCTGGGGTCAGACATAGCAGCCAGGGAGTGGAGCCCACTTTGCACAGAGAGGTGCCCGGGGACGAAAGAGCACAGAGGGTCCCAGCTGCAAGACTGCTTTGGAAGGCTCAAAACTCCTTACGCTTCAGGATCAAACGAGCATGAGGAACGGGGGAGGGGTTGGGGGAAGTAAAGAGCGAGGAATGAGCTATTTGGGCTACTGCCTTCTTTATAAACACACCAAACAGGGGAAGAGAGCCGGGAACGAGCAAAGCCAGTTTATTGGGAACAGCGTTTGCTGATTTCCTTGCTGCTTTCCCCTTCTCTTCTGCATCTGTCTGCCCCTAACCTGACGTTTCACTTGTCCTCTCTCCACTCAGGGATATTGGCCTCTACTAAGGCAGCCCGGTACTGCTGCAAGACACCACGAATGCTTTTAATGAACCCCTTGGACAGGGGGAAGAGGGGAAAGCCGATGTCAGGGTAACCACTCTTCTCGGGGAGGAAACTCCTGTAGCTCTTTCTCCTTTTCTTTGGTTTCACACTAGGCTGCGAGGCAGAGTCCTGCGTGGCTTTACACTCGTCCGTTAGGTCTCTCGCCAGGGCGAGCCCTCTGGCGTGGCCCGTGCTCTCGGAGTCTGAATACTGATGGCCGTCGCTGGCCGCGAGCGTCGAGGCTCCACATCCAGAGTCTTCCAACTCCTCCTTCCCTTCTAGCGCCAGGTCGGAAAATTCCGCTGCAGCCGCTGCTGCCCCCAGCTCCTGCTCCAAGGGGCTGCTGTACTCGCCCTGAAATCCCCTGCTGTCAACCGGGCTCTCGGCTAGGGTGTCGCACACAGAAAGGAGAGAGGAGGAATCGGCCCCGTTGGGGTGCTCGTGGCTCCTTTCCACCAGCTCGCTGGTCTCTAGCCAAGACTCTATCCGGTAGACCAGGCGCCAGCCGTTGCAGCGGAAGTGCTCGCGGATCTCGTGCTCGAAGACCTCCACCGGCTTGCGCAGCATCTGCATCATCGATTGGACCACACGGATCAAGGCCATCTCGTTGTAGCAGCGGCTGTTCTCGTAGCCCTCCTGAAGGCCCCGGTCGCTGTCGAACCCTGCCTCGTTGTAATAGGGCTCATTCACTAGGATCAGTCCTGCCAGGAGAGAGGGAGAGCAAAGAGTTAAACGGAAACCTCACACTGACCTGCGACCTACAGGGGGATCTGCTGGGCTCTGCCTTTGCTGAAGGGTGCTGAGGCCTCAATCTATCACTGCCCTCCCCACTAGGGAGCTCCCTCCAGCTTGGGCTGCTGCCATATTGATCCCTGCAGCACAAAGATCGCAAGCAGGGGTGCAGGCAGAGGGAGCAGCAGAGCAAGGTTGCTATGCTGGACTGGTAACAGGAGGTAATCCGGGCAGGTGCATGTCTAGCGGCTGCACCAGCATTTCATCCCGGCCTCTGACTCTGCTTGGGACACTTGTGAGAACAGGCCTGGTGGCCTCCTGGCAGGGGCTGGTGGTCATTTTTCAGACTACAGGAACACCTCCCAGGTGGAGGCCACTCACTGCAGAAGCCCATGACTGGACTAGTAACAGGTACAGTTGCTAGCTCAGCACGGGGTGAGGGACAAGGTGCACTGCCGGGACAGAGGGGCACTGGAAGAGTGAGTGAAGGGGGAAATATTTCACAGGCCTTGCCTGCGCTATGGTTAACTGCCCACTTTTCAGGGCCAAACACATGAAAAAAGTGTTGTAACAGAATCAAGCCATTCCCTGAAGTGACACCCAGAGCTGCTTTTACCGCTGACTGGGCCACATTTACTTTTGCCCTTTTCCTTTCCAGCCACTGTCTCTAGCACAGCCGCGAGCAAGCCACCCACACCGAGTTCTCGCCGGTTGACATTTTAGGCTGGTTGTTCTGCCTGGGTGTGATGTTGACGTGGTCAATGCCACCCTGCTGGCAATGCCCCCGACTGCTTTAATGCTCCTGACGGTGGGGTCGTGACATTTCTCCCATGACCAGGCAACAGAAGGGAGAGGTCTAAGGCTGAGCTCTCAGCATTAACAAATCTCTCTGGTAATCCAGAGAAGTTTGCAAGAAGAAGTTGATATTTTATCCTCTAAATGGGGATTATCGGTTCTGTAGACAAGAAACAGCCCCTCTGTTCTGGGAAAAGACACCCCGGGGGCTGAGAGATCAAATACCATAGACCAAATACTCCCAAGTCAGGCCCTGGCCTTTCTGGACAGCAGACTGCTTGCTAGAGAGTTTCCAAGCAGGGTTTAGCATTACCGGCTGTCTCGATCAGGCAAGTCAGTGCTGCAGGGCTTGGGCACACCTGTGCTTCCTTTCAAAAGCCCACAGAGCAGTTTAGGAACCAGTGTAAACACAATTGATGTGTGCAAAAATAAACCAGATGCTAGCGAGGCTGGTGACTCACTGCCTATAAAGAGAAGGACCCAGGCTCAGCAGCAACCTCAGGACCTTCCTCTTAGGAGCTTTTTTAGGCGTTAGCAGCTGGCTGGAGGTGGCTGTGGTTCACCTTCCCAGGCACAGGGCAACAAGCAAAAGGCTAGTGAGGCCTGCTCTTGCAGAGAGGGGAAAGGAGTGAGGGAAAGTTACAGGGACGGAAGGCAGCCAAGAACAGAGGGATGGGTAACAGCTTGCCCCTGCTGCTTTGAGATGGGAAAGTGTGCTCCTTCACACAGCCCAGCAAGGCAAGTGGGGGGGCCCCCAGTGTCCCTCCACGCCCCACCGGCTCTGCAGCTGCATTTACCTTGGATGGAGATGAGCACCTGGAGAAGGCTGGATTTGCTGGTCCACCTTTCTGTGCCCTAGAACACACACAGAAGTTATCACAGACAGCTTGTCATGAGCAACAGTGAACGCAGCATCCGTCCTGGTCAGCATTTAACACAGAAAACAAGGGAGGCGACAGCCTTCAGACTGCAGCTAATAGTGACCAAGGCGCACGCCAACATTTACTGCCTGGGCCTGACCCCAGCTGTGTTTGTGCACACCTATTTTAAAGGTCTGTGAGTACAATTCAGGCTTGGGTACAATTATGGGCCTACTGCACTGGCTTCAGGCTGGACATGGCCTGGGCAGATACTGTGGAAGCTTGTACACCCTAATCCAGGTATGCAGCACCTGCCTCACTGCTCCAGAACTGGGGTCTCAGGTGGGGCCCGCTCCAGCCCTGCTGATTGTGTCAATGGGTGGATATTTATTGTGGTGCCCAAACAGGAATGAGAGACCTTCCCACCCCACAAAGTCATTCATCGCTACCCACAACCTCCCTTGAACCTAGCTGTCCAGAAGCTAAGAGTGAGGGTTCTCTCAACTCACTGTGCCCCCTATGTCTTTGCTAAGCTTGTTTCCAGCATGCCTTGGCTGCTCACCACAGAGAAGGCAAAAAAACGGCCAGAAAGACCAAGTCCCAAAGGGTAGAAGAATGATCCCTGTTTACACTATGATCCCTGCGCACACCCTCAGCTCTTATCAGCCGCGACAGGGGCCTGTGGCTAATACTAGCCAGTCCACAGCTCATCTTCCAGGGACAAACGTGGGTTTTGAGACAT
The DNA here is from genome assembly GCF_015237465.2 of Chelonia mydas. Lineage (NCBI taxonomy): Eukaryota > Metazoa > Chordata > Testudines > Cheloniidae > Chelonia > Chelonia mydas. The sequence continues at coordinate 16,324,388 of NC_051254.2, forward strand.
TCTTTCAAAACCTCTCTCGAACACTACCCTTTGACTCTGTCTACTCCATCCATCTATCCAGAATTCAAATCCAGACTATCAGGGCCGGTTCAAGCCCAATGAAGACAGGGCCAGCACAAAGCTTGGATGCTCATTCCCCAGTTTGCTCTCTGAACTGGAAAACTGTCAGGCCTCTGGGACCAGTGGGAAGCAGCAAACACCGCTGCCTAGTTGCGGAAGTCTGGCTCCGTTTAAAAGCCATGTGCTGTGCAAAGGGACTGAAGACAGCATTACCTTTCCTATCCAGGTTCCCAGAAGGCTGACGCAAACCTTGCCATTGTCGTACAGGTTGGGGTTCAGTCTCCCGCTGCACTGGGAGAGGTAGCGGAAGAGAGGGGGGACAGCTGGGTAGATGTTGGGTAACTGGATATCGAACAAGAAGAGGCCGTCTTCGTAAGGAGTGCGTGTGGGTCCTTTAATAAGTGCTGAAAAGAGATCCTGTGAAGAGAGGAGATGTGAGCACAAATAGGCATGGGCTAGAGTGAAAGCCAGGGCTGCCCTCTGTCCAAGGAAAAGAGGCAAGCCCTGGTAACAAGGCAGATTGAGTTTGGGGAGTGGGGGAGGAAGAGACAGAGGCTTTAATTAGCTTAACAGTAACTGAGGACTTGGAAGAACTAGCTCAAGCCTTGCAGATCTCCTGCGGGTGCTAGCTTTGGGCTGTGCTCTTTCACCTGAGACTGAACTTCACCCACCACACTTCCACCCTTCAGGCCTGGATGAGTGATCTGAAACAGGATTTCAGAGGGGGCTGGTGCACGGTTCCACTCCACGACTGGCTACGCCCACTGGCTTGTTGGCTCTCCACCCGCTCACGCTCCCTGCTTAGCCGAATTACACAGCCCAGGTTTATTTGGTGAAGTAATTCTAGTATCAGATTCCCACATACTCATTGTTTATTACCAGGGTTCTTGGAAATGTAAAGGGGAGCCAATTTACTGTAATTATAAACTTCAGCCAAGTGTAGATGCCTTGACAGCTCAGAATAGGGGATTAAGTCTGGAACTCCCTCCTGAGCCTTCAACTCTCAGGTTACGCCCAGTCACCGTGCTAACACACAAACAGACTGGAGCATACGGACTTGCCATTCTGTCTTCAAACGTCTTGACCATGATGCCATCAGGCAGAGAGGTCGCCAGCAATGCCATTTCTTTCCTCACTGTGCTGAAGAACTTCTTGGCTTCTGGTGGCTGGAACTCCATTTTCTTAAAGGCATGGGTATCTAAGGAGCAAGGGGCGTTACAACCCATCAGATTACAGAAAACCCTCCTCCAAAATCAAACGCCTTCAAAGGGAAGTTTTTCCCCCCCCTCAACAATTGCGCCCAGTATTGTGGGGAGGAGAAAGAGAAGATACTGGTCAGTGAAGCTGGGGAAACATGGCTGTATTGTTATTTGAGATCTCAAGCCACGAGTTAGCAGCAAGGCGCTAAAGCAGCTACGTTGGGACCACATCTGGGCAAGAATTTACACCTCAGCCAAAGAGCTGTGTTAATAGCCTCTTTCTCCACAGCTACAGGCTCAAAGCAGAGGTTGGGTACGTTTTCCCAGCTGACCTGTCCAGGATGATCTGTTTGCCAGATATCTGAAGCTGTACTGTCACCGATGCACCACAGAACCAGGCACTCGTTTATTTCTGGCAGGTGAAAGTTGGTTTGTGTTAACAAGGTCACTGCACTCAGAGGAGGCACAATCGATACAAGAACATCAGCTGTTTCCATTTCCATTCTGCCTCTCACCCTCCAGCCCTCCACCTTCCCCCAGTCAAGAAAAGCTCGTTTCAAACTTAGTTGCAACAAGGTTTCATGCTGGTAGGTTGTGGATCGCAACAGCCCTTAGCAAAGCTGGAGTGCCAATCTTTGAGGCAAGGGATTCCTACACCACACACTGCTGCAGAGCGTCCAAGTCAGAACAGCCAAAAGGGGAAAGAAAGGGAACCTGTACCACAGCCACATCACGTGTGACAGCGCTCTGAGCACATGCAAGACACCCAGGGTCATTTCCCAGACCAGACCCCTCTACGGATAGGAGCCCTCTTTAATTGCCCCTTCCCAAGTGACTTATGAGTTCCAGGTGGGTAACACCTCTCCCCTTCTCCTAGAAGCAGGGCCATTGAGAGAGGGGGAGTGACAGCAGGGGACTCCTGCTGGGGTACAGGAGTCTCAATGCGGAAGGCAGTGGAAGAGTTAGTCCAGCCCCCAGGTGTCACACTCACCTGGGGCATATTCCAGCACAGAGAAGACCTCCCCCTTGGCACTTGTGAAGGTGACTCCAGGCTTGCCTCCGCTCTGCTGGCAGAGCACTGGGGTCTCACTAGGCCACTCCGACCTCACTGGCGTCTGTGCCTCAGCTTTTTCTTCTTTCTTCTCCGTCTCCCCCATAGCTTCCATCTTCTCCTCCTCCACAATGGCAACGTTATCCAGGGTCTTCTTCAGATTCTCCTGCAGCTTTTTGATGTCGTCCAAGAACTTCTTCTCCCGGGTGGGCTTTTCGGGCTCTACTGTTGGCGAAGTGGGAGAGCCCGTCAGCAGCTGCTCCACAGTCATGTTCTTCAGGCTCTCTAAGATCTTGATGGCCTCCTTCAGCTCTCGGAAACTCTTTGGTGCTCCCTCTTTCCCAGCTTTCTCTGCAGTTAGATCAGCAACCGCCATTGCCACGGCACCCTGCACTTGTTCCTCTACCTTTTTCACCTCTTCTGCTACAGGCTCCTCAGGCTCCGGCTCTTCAGTTTTCGGGTGGTCGTCTTCCATAAGGCCGTTGTCCGTCTCCCAGCTATCGCTCTCATCCTCCCATTCATCGGAGGATGCCCCACTGGTGCTGCCATCTACAGAATCATAGTCAGATTCTTCAATCTCCGATTCTATGTTGTATAAGTGCTAAAGGAATCAAAAACAAAGAAGTGAGGTGGTATAGGGCCAAAATACACATGCTTTATTTACGGTCATCTTGGATGGAGGTAAATCAGTCTCTACTGTTAAAAGGAAACGGACAGTTAGAAACAGTGATCCTAGCAACACCAAAATCTCCCCAAAAGGCAATTTTTTCTTTATCTATGTAAGGTGGATTCTATCTGAGCTGAGTCCTGCACTTATGAAGCTCCTGTGAGCTGGGTTCTGAATCGACATTCCCCCCCCCACCCCGAAAACAGGGTGTTTGGGAATAGCAGGGTCAGTTTTAAAAAGAACCCAGCTGTCCCAAAAGCTGGGGCTTCCATTGCAGACCAGAGAGAGCATGCATGCTAGAACTGCAAGACTGAAGTCCCAGCTTTCTGAACCCCACACAAATTTTGCAGTTGTTAACGTGTCAAATTTGTATTTCTGTTTTTGCAACTGAGCCAGCTGCTGTGTGAATACAATATGCCAGCTTGGCTGTGTCTGCATTCCACGCATCTACAAAACAATGCCTGAACTAGCTAGAATGCGCATGTTTCACTATCTTCTTGTGTGGCACACTGTAACTGCTATCGGCACTCTGCTATGAACAGTCTCCAACCACTTTTTAACTTTTTCACTGCCACTTTTTAAGGTTTAATTGGGATAAGGAAGCCTTACTAGAATTGCTGACCTGACTCTCTTATAAATGTGCTTTCTCCCTACCTACCCTGAGAGTCTAGCTTCCCCAGACTCCATCACAACCCCTCCCCTCCACCCCCATTCTTGCAGCTCTAAATTTCAGGGGACTTTTGTGTGTGTTACATTTTTCAAAGACAGCCTTGCAAAGCAGACATGAAAATTTACCAACTCTGATACAAATTTGACTCATCTAGCCCCCCCCATATGTCATGTGGGCGGGGGGAAACAAAACCTAATGGATAGCTCCAGGACAAGAAGTAGTTTGTAAGGTGTATTAAAGAGGTTTGTACGATGGGAAGTTTAATCCTGAACTTCTGAAAGTTCAAGTGATGTTGCATAAAACCTATACAGCTGCTAAAAAGAGACACACTGATCACAGTAGCTAAAAGCCAGACATGCAGATGTACAAGCTCTCCATACACAGAGCTCTGCCAAGGAGCCTCAAAATCCCCACCTGCACCAGCACAGTTATGCCAGTCGCAGGCCACTAAATAACTGATTGCCAGCTGCGATTAGATCCTGGGGAGCTAGACCAAGGCCACCAGACTTCCTGCCCTTGTGGCCTATCCCAAATCTGAGTTGAAAGGCTACTTTGTCAGCCAGTTATGCCATCTTCATGGTTATTTTTAGATCCACTGAAAGTGCCCAACCAGCTAGTCTCTGGCACACGGACAGAAACGAAAATTACAGTTCTCAACAGATAACTTAGGATCTCGACATTCACCAAAGTCCTGTAATTACATGTTCAGACAGAATCCAAGGGAACGGAGCGACACAGCTTGCTGCAGAGGCGCGGCGTGAGAGCAGCTCTTTGTGGAGCATACACCAGACCTTTGATTCTGCCTGTGATCCAGTCACATGTGACAATAGGGGGGAAGGGAGACAGCAGACTGCTTTGTAACATCCTCTTCCATTTCCATAGTGCAGGCATTGACCATTCTACTGTAATTAATGCAGAGCTGCTTGAGGTTTTTTTTTCTTTTGGTGGGTTTTTTTTTTTTAAGTCTTGATCATCAACTGCTTTCTGCACATGAATGAGCTTCTGTAGCAAGAGGAGTGATGTGTTCTGTGCTGCTCTGATAGGCGATGGGACCCTACAAAGGCAGGTATTCTATTTTCTTTAGAAGATCTGTCTTCACTAAAAGAGACGAGGAGAGGAGAAACAGGACTAAAAGATAGGCAAAGACAGGCATTCAAAGAGAATTCAAAGAACCTGGAAACAGATGTGGAAGACAAAGTAAAGTGGTTCATTAGGCAGTGGATTAATGCGTTGATGTTCTTGGTTTTTGCACTGTGCTCATCTCTAACTGTTCATCTGGGGAGAGATTTGGGTTCAAGTCCAAGGTTATGTCACCATTTAGTGGTACTAGTCCAGATCCCGTGGAACTTTCCACACATCAAGTACTACCATCTAATTTAGTGCACTAGCTCGGAAATGGTCTAGAGCTAGAATAGCAGGGGTTTCAGGTCAGACTGTGATGTATTAGCAAAACAGAGTGGTGACTGGGCTAGAGTAGCATGGGAGGCTGTAGGTCAGGAGTGAGGGTCACTGGCAGATCTCTGCGGACAGAACCTTCTCACGCAATAATTGCATGGAAGCTCTACGCTTGGATTACAGGGGTGCTGCAGGTCAGGAAGGAGGGTCATTGGTAGAACTGTGTGCATATAGTGGGGGGGTGGGAATCTGTCTCTATAGTAACAATCTAGACAACACCATCTTCTCAACACTCAGGAGCTGTGAAAAGATGTTATCAAATTCAGCGTTAGTTTTCAAGAAAAGGGAGAGACCAAACAAGACCAAGCACTTGTATGTCTAGGATTACAGGAGTGGGAAAACCCCCATCAGACAGGAGTGAAGGTAAAAGGAGGAGGAGGAGGAAATACAATGAGATTCAGTTACACAGGCTCCAGCAGTATCTTTGCATCCTTGATCCAAGAACACTGCATGTCATTAAACTGAGTTACAGAAAGTACTGTGGCCCCACTGACTAGACAGGAGCATCTTACCTGAGGCAGAATAATGGTCTTGGAGTTATCAGCCCAGACTACTTCCACTTTGCTGCTGACATCAACACGAGCCACCTGTCCTACCGAGGGCTATGGGAACAAGAGCAGCAAACAAAATATCACAATCTCTTTCTCAAGTACAGAGAATGAAGACTTTGAGAAATAGCTTTTCTCCAGGTAACTGAGGCATGTAAACATGGATCAAGTCTGAAGACAAGCTTTTGGCATGTCTCACGCAGTGAGACCGTGGGCTGCAGCAGGAGCAACCAGGCTGCTGAGATTCTATTTAGTGGGAAAATGTTTCCATGAAAGACTACCTCGGACACTACAGAAAGTCACCACCTAGGGAAACAGTGAACCATGTTATATGATTACTTCTGACCAACATTTTAAAGCTCCAACCTGTGAGTACGGAAAGCAGTTTTGATTGCTTAGATGGCTATAAATGGGATCCTACCACCATTTCTTTTACTTAGGGTGCCATCTAGTGATAGTTCTAAGAATTTTGATTTTGAGCCAGCTCAGTTGAAGGAAGACCTACAGACTTTGCAGTTTGTTCCCGGAGCCCAGCACTTCCGTGAGAGCTAGGGCATGGATATGAAGGGCATGCCTAGGCTGACACAATCGGGGTAGAGAGGCTCACATTAGTGCTCTAAAAACAGCTGCGAGAACAGTGCTTTGAAGTTGCAGCTCAGGCTGGTCTTCAAGCTCTGAGGCTGAAATGCCAAACATGCCGCATTTGGCTTTTTAAACCCCACGTTTAGTGCATTCAGAATAAATAGCTTCTAAAACTGGAATAAAATTTACACAGGTCAGGTGAGCAGCTTTAGGTGTGTATTTCATGCTGCTGGAGTTTAGACATGCTACTGCTACTTGGCCTATCAGAGAGCTGAGACGTCTTCCACTTCTACCCTGCAGACTTCTGTTAGCGTAAGAGTCACTTCTAGGGTCTGCAAGTCCTGCAGCCTTAAGGAGGTCCACTACCGGTGAACAGCTCGCATTCTTTCCAAAAGGGAGGTCCCCCTCAGACCTCTCCTGACTCCTTAATCCAATTTAAGCATGTAAATCCAGTTTAACACAACAACAGCCCTATTTCTCAAAGCAAAACAAACATCACTAGCTATAGACAAATTGATCTTCAATCTCCCTCTGTTTGGGGCTGCCCTGGACTTTCCATCTTAGAAGTTATACTGAAAACCCGACTTGGAATCCCTACACAGATACTTGTTGGATTTAAATTAAGGCAAACAAATTTCATTCTCCATTTTTGGTTCTAGTTGCTTCAACTTTCAGGGCAGGTTTAATCCCTTTTCACACTGGCAAAGAGGATTTCAGAGTGACCTCGGTTAAAATCTGAGATGGTGCCTACTTAGGCCTCCAGGTTTGTGTCTTCATTCCAGTGCCCTTTGACTCTGTCCAGGGTGGACAAGTGTCTTGTACACATGGGACCTTTCAGGCTAAGCCGGGGGCAGAAAATACAGCAGTATCAGGCAACACAAGAGGCTGGGATTTTCAAAGAAGATTGTGGGGACTAGGTACCCAAATGGGACTTGGGGAATCCAACTCTCTTAGGACCCTTAGGAAATCCCAGCTAAAATGACTGCAGGCTGCTTCGGGCAACATGAGCATGGCTGAGACTCACCTCATCTTCCTTGGCCAACGCTCCCTCCTCGGCATTGCCAATGCGAATCACAATGTCGGTGGTTCGGAAGCGGAAGTCAGGGTGATCAGCAATATCATACACACTCACATCCTCCTCCTCCCCCATCAGCTGGCATTGGAGAGAACACACACGTGCACGGGTTAGCTCCAAACTACTGAACTGATTTCTAGACTCTGCTTTGGACACTTAAAATGCTTCCTGCACCTGCAGTTTGGTTCCCAGCACCCGTGGCCACTTGACGTCTTGTGACCATGCGCTGCTAATATAGCTGGTGCCTGCTGCTGCGCTCTGATCTGCTATTTGATATTACATGTGTCACCTCAGAAAAGGTGTAAGGGGTAAATTGGCATCCTGTCTTTTCATCCAGTTCATCCTCACCTTTTCTCTTAGGTTTTACACTACATGAATCATGAGCCAATGGGAACCATGGTACACCCCCTGTGAACATCCAGCTCTCTCAAAAACAGCTAGAAGGTGAGCTGAGCAGAGCCAGAGACAGGCTTTATTTTGGATACAGGTTCCATGATCTCCGAACCAGCACAGCTGGTAGGAGGGTTGGATAAAAAGCTCATGACTTAATCGGAAATAGCATCCCCGCCGCCAAAGCGGATCACCTTTGCTTTCGCTCTGAGAAAAGCATCTCTATTTACTGGCATTAGGAATTAGTATTAGACATAGGGATGTGTCTCTGGGGCAGCCTGGGTTATGTCTACACTACAAATGACTTTGGTATAACTTCTGTCGTTCGGGGTGTGACTAAGTCACGTAAGCTATACCTGAGCAAAGTAAGTTATACCGACATAAGCGCAGGTGTGGAGAGTGCTTCTCCCAGAGCTTCTCCCACCAACCCAGCTACCACCACTCATGGAGGCAGGAGATATTAAGCCGCCCCTAGAGCTCTCTCCCATCAGCTTAAAGCACCTTCACCAGAAGCACTACAGCTGTGCAGTTGCGCCGCTGTAAGTGATGTTGCATAGACATAGCCTGAGATTTTGTTCTAAGCCTGAACTAGCCCTGATCACTTATACCACATGCACCACCCTGTGGGGGGACAAAGGAAGAATGAGCCAGGTCTAGAGGGGCCATGGCAGCACTCCTCCAACTTGCCCACAGCCTAACAGGAGCCGGCAAGATGAAATACTCCGAGCTGCTGGACTTGGTGGGGGAGGAAGATGTGGTCTGTAAATGAGAGTGAAGGGTCAAGAGCGCTCTCATGGTGTTTCGGACGACCACTGAGCGATGGGCTTCTCTGCCAACTAGTAGAGGTGGAAAAAGTCAGAGACCCAGCACCAAAGCTTTGAGAAATCAACTGTGGTTGCTTGTTTCAGCACCAGCCCCTCTCCTGGCCAAAGGCAGAAATTCATAGATAACTGAAGGGAAAAAAACCCCAGCTGCTCCAGGATGATGGGATGTGCAAATCTTTGAACATGCCTGCTCTGTGCCAGGTCACCACCCACAGAAACACAGGCTACGTCTACACTGCGTGCTTCTTTTGGTGGTGGTGTGTAGAGTATACACTAGCAGCGTGGACAGTGAGTCACAGCTCAGGCGAGCAGAACACAGACACACCTGAAGGGAGCGGGTATGCACTGAGCACATACCCTACATGGCTCTCTACTCACCCAAGCCCTACCTTCCTGCCTATGCTGCTATTTTCAGCCATGTAGTGTCCCACTGCCTCCCCACTGCTGGAGCCTCCCCCAGTTGCAGGTCAGGGCTCTGCCAGCTCCCTGCGGGGGGAACTGCCTTTCCCCTCTGCCAGAGCCTTTCACTGACACGCGTAGTGACACCCCCAGTGTGGACGTGGCCTGCTTTTCACGGCTGTGTGTAGCTACACATACACTTTGCGCTGCCTCAAGAGGCGTGCAGGGTAGACATAGCCACAGAGAAAAATGTCGCCATAACCAGTCTTGGCACCAGAGCAGTAACATGCCCCACGCCGCTAATCCCAAAGGTGACTTATTTCAGGGTGGAAGCATACAGAGTAAGCGCTATTGTGTACTTCACTTCTCTTGGACAGCCCCAACCAGGAGGAGCAGGCTGCTTCACCTACCTCAACATCGTCTCCGCTGGCCTTCAGCTTGAACCATTTTACCACACAGGTGCGGCCGATGTGGTCGCCTGACTGCACCACTCCGTACACAGCAGGGTCCTGGGAGGTCTGAGCTTTTGGTCAGGGTGGAAGGGAGGAAAATAACCAAGTGAAAAGCTGGACCAAAAGTGACTGTTCTCATCTCTTTAGTCTGATCAACAAGGTTTGTTTGATCTTTCTGGCAGCAGCACCAGGGGAAGTCACCTCTGGCTTCACTGCGAGGCATTACAGCCCAGCAGCTCCACCCGAGACAGGGAAATCAGGAGAATGGATCTTGTTACATGGCAGCTAGAGTTGCCAACTGTCAAACTGTGAACCCATCCTTCACCTGTGTGCAATGCCAGGATGAAAGCAACAACGGAGCTGGGGTGTTCTGAGCAAGTAAGGAAAGAGTCATGTAACTTTAAAGGGCCATCTAGCCAGAGGGTGGGTAGAGAGGTGGGCACACTTGTCTTTAGGGTACACTTGTCCCAGGTGGGCACACTTGTCTTTAGGGAGTTGCAGTGCCAGATCAGTGGCCACTTCACCTTGATGCTCTTCTGCTCTCTACACTATTCAATGAAGAGGCAAAGAGTCCACTTCAAGTGTGGGTACTGATGGGCCAAGAGGGCTGCCTGGGATGGGCCGTAGCTACAAGGCGTCTCTTCCTCCATGATCATGATTTCCCACAACGGCTACGTTCCACTGGAACAATGAAACTGTCAGTCAATAAAGGGAGACCTGTGTGCAGGGAACACCCTTTCACAGAAGCTGGACTTGGACTGCATCTGTCATCAGTGTCTTCCATGTAAAACTGACTGGCAATAAATCTCCCCAGTGGGCTTTAAGGAGTTTGATTCCTCTCTTTTTCCAGGTTATAAAGAGCTTTGCCTGCAGCAGGCTGTAGGGTTTTCTGGACGGCGTTTGGCAGGGAAGGGACGTGAAGGAGGAGGCAGGAATTCCTAAAAATTTGTCAGACAAAACTAGAACCTGGGCCTCACAATTTACTAGACATTAATGAGCTCTAGATGCTCGTTTCCCCTATGCAACTTTGAAAGTCTAAGCCTCCATCTCTTGCTTCCACAAGCAATGCCTAACCCATAAGGCCACAGCATCTTGAGCCCAAGGAACGGGCTCCCCGATGAGATAACAATGACTAGAGCCTACAGATCTGCGGAAATCAGCTTTATATCCATGGACCATTTTTGCAGATCACGGATCGGCTGCCAATTCAAAGTTAGTATCCGCGCAGGGCTCTAACAATGACCACAGGTAAAAGTGAGCACAACACTCATCTCTGACTTAGCTTTCCAACTATATATATTATAAACACAACAGTAAGAAACAATCCCTTGCCCCCAAACAAAACCCCTACAATTAGAACAATTTACTCCTACCTATGGGGGAAGAGGGCGAAGTTTTTTTTTTTTTGTTTTAATTTTTTTTTTTAAAAACTCTGAGGCTGTGCTCTGCCATACTGTGCGCATCACTGTCTGAAGAATTAAGATTAGATGAGGCCTTGAACTGCTGCTAGGGAAGAGGGAGATGCATGCAGTAGTTTACAGCTAGGCCAAGTGCCATTCGTCCTTCACATTCATGAGCACTAAACTCCTGCAGAGAGTTGGGTCTCTTAGAACCGTTACTTAGCTCCTAAGCCTTGGGAAAGTCAGAAGTGAGACGCTCACAGACTTTTGGAGTGATTTGTTTCTAGTCAGGAAAGGGGAAGAAAAAGGCCACTTTTAATCACAGAAAACTTTTTAGATAAATATAGTAGTGTGAGAATCTTGTTGGGAATGGCATCCAGGTAAAGCTAAACTGTGTGCGATTCATTCCTTTCATCGCTCTGGTGCTGGGGCAGGCAAGTAAAAAGGGTGTCCTCAGATCAAGGTTTAAGATTCCCAGGGAAAGGGGAGGTTGGTTGTGTGCTAACAGAAGGTTGGCAAATCCAATTCATCCCCAACTATTTCACACAGGTTCAGCCCTATATAATAAAAGCTCTTTAAAGCCTACAAACCATGTATATGTAGAGTTACCAGAGCCATATTTAAGTGCTTGTTTCTTACTACACATTTGCACTTAAATAGAAGGGGTGCAATAACTGATTTTATATTAGAAAACAAAAAGCAAAAGGATAGCACTGGAGTGCAAAGGTTGGTCTCATGGCAAAAGTACAGGCTGGGGAGTCTGGAGATTTGGGTTCTATTCCCACCTCTATCACTGACTCAGTGTGTGACCTTGGGCAGGTCACTTAAGCTCTGTGCCTCAGCATCCCAGACTGTAGAACATGGACACTACTCTGCCCACCTCCCGAAGGGCTTGTGAGGCTAGACTCATCAATCTACTCTGAAAGTGCTTTTCAGATATGAAAGTCATTGGATCTTTTGGGGTAAGTGTTATTGATTTTAACTGCTCAGGCGCCTGCATCATCATATGCACCAAACCAAATAGACAAACCAAAATAGACAATTGCAAAGCTCTTATTCCTTGTAACAAAAATGATGATTTGCTTTTTCCCCCAGAGCATATTTTTCACACAGTACCTCTTTTGTCCACCACGAAGTCCCCGGGGCAAAACTCATTGTTGTCCAGATGATGGACTGGAAACAACTCGTTGGAGCGAATATTGGTCTCCACAGTGCCATCCTGCCACATCACATCAGCCGAAGTCATCGTAGTCACCACTTCTACAGCAACTCTGAACATAAGAGAGAGAGCTTTAATGAAGCTGCCACCTGTGGAGAGCAGAAGAAAATAAGCAGACCCCTCTGCCAACTGACTTCACCCATTTTGGGGCTTGCCCCAACGCAAGAAGCCAAAGCTAAGTGCACAGAGCAATGGTAGGAAAATCTGGGCTGCCAAGCACTCTAAGTTCAAAAGGGTACCCATGTTTCACACCTGGCAGTAGTAAGTCAAGAGATGGGATTTTAAGGTCAGGAACCAATACTCAGGCTGAATGGGTTCAGATATGTTTGCCCGCGCCTGGCCCACAGGCATTTTGCCCTGAGGGCTGCATCAGGTTTCGGAAATTGTCTGGAGGGCCTCCCCAAACAGCCAGGCGTGGCCTGGCCCCTGCCCCGGATTCCCCCCCATCCCAGCTTGATGCCCCTCTGCCCCCCCACCCCGACTGCCCTCTGCCACCCCATTCAACCCCTCCTCTCATTTGTGATTGCCCCCCCCCGGGACCCTTGCCCCATCCAAACCCTGCCCCCCCAGAACTCCCACCCCATCCACCCCCCCCTTCCCTGTCTCCTGACTGCCCCCAGAACTCCCACCCCAACTGCCCCCCACCACCCCATTCAACCCCTCCTCTCATTCCTGATTTGCCCCCCCGCCCCGGACCCCTGCCCCATCCAACCACCCCTTCTCCCTGACTGCTCCCCGCCACCCCACCCAACCCCCCCCCTCCTTCCTGGCTGCCCTCCCTGGGACCCCTGCCACGTCCAACCACCCCTTCTCCCTGTCCCCTGACTGCCCCCCGCCACCCCACCCAACCCCCCCCTCTTCTTCCTGACTGCCCCCCCCGGGACCACTGCCCCATTCACCCCCCCTTCTCCCTGTCCCCTGACTGCCCCCCCCAGGACCCCTAACCCATTCACCCCTTCTCCTGGTCCCCTGGCTGCCCCCCACCACCCCATCCAACCCCCCTTCCTTCCTGACTGCCCCCCTGGGACGCCTACCCCCATTCAAGCCCCCTGTTCCCCACCCTCTGGCCGCCCCAACCCCTGTCCACGCCCCTCCCCAAACTCCCCTGCCCTCTAATCCAACTCCCCTCGCTCCCTGCCCCCTTACCATGCTGCCTGGAGCACCAGTGGCTGGAGCCAGCCATGTCACCACGCAGCACAGAGCACAGGGTCAGGCCGGGCTCTGCAGCTGTGCTGCCCCAGGAGCTCACAGCCCCGCTGCCCACAGCATTGCGCCGGCAGCGAGGTGAGGCTGCGGGGGAGAGGGGGCAGCGGGGGAGAGGACAGGGACTAGCCTCCTGGGCCAGGAGCTCAAGGGCTGGGCAGGAGGGTCCTGCGGGCCGGATGTGGCCCGCAGGCCGTAGTTTGCCCACCTCTGCTGTAGGCCCATCTATGGGGCAGATTTTCAGTCACCACAGATCTGAATTGTAAAAGTTCCTGAAATATAGACTTACAAAGGAAAAAAGTTACATGTCAGGAAGTAAATGCCACACTCATTTCACGCTCACAGGAGCAAATTTACAGGGATACCAGAGCACATGAAGCTGCACCTGGCTGGAAGAGGGGTGAGATGGGGGACTTCAGTAGGGAAAAAATCTTAGGTTCCAAAGTCTTGAAGTGCCTTCTGTCTGGAGCTCTGCTGAAAGTTCTGAGAAATCTTTGAAGCTGGGGCCATGGGGATGAAAAGGAAGACTAAAGCTGCATATTATATCTCAGCCCTTTGGAGACAGGTTCGACACTGCCTCTTCCTTTGAAAAGCAGAATGGTGTTCAGTTTAAAGACAACAAAAACTTTACTTCCTGGCCACTCTCACATATGATCACCTCTACTGCACAAAGACAAACCCAAGCATAGAACAATCCTGTTTTTGACACGAGGGTCTCATCTTCCTGCCCCTTTCATTTTTAAACCTCCTAATCACATGTACTCTTCCCACCACCAATCCAGAAGCATTTGCTACAGTCCACAGTTTTCATAAGCTCGAATCACAGAATATCAGGGTTCGAAGGGACCTCAGGAGGTCACCTTGTCCAACCCCCGGCTCAAAGCAGGACCAATCCCCAACTAAATCATCCCAGCCAGGGCTTTGTCAAGCCTGACCTTAAAACCCTCAAAGGAAGGAGATTCCACCACCTCCCTACGTAACGCATTCCAGTGCTTCACCACACTCCTAGTGAAAGTTTTTCTTAATATCCAACCTAAACCTCCCACACTGCAACTTGAGACCATTACTCCTTGTTCTGTCATCTGCTACCACTGAGAACAGTCTAGATCCATCCTCTTTGGAACCCCCTTTCAGGTAGTTGAAAGCAGCTATCAAATCCCCCTTCATTCTTCTCTTCTGCAGACTAAACAATCCCAGTTCCCTCAACCTCTTCTCATAAGTCACGTGCTCCAGCCCCCTAATCATTTTTGTTGCCCTCCGCTGGATGCTTTCCAATTTTTCCACATCTTTCTTGTAGTGTGGGGCCCAAAACTGGACACAGTACTCCAGATGAGGCCTCACCAATGTCAAATAGAGGGGAACGATCATGTCCCTCCATCTCCTGGCAATGCCCCAACTTATACAACCCAAAATGCTGTTAGCCTTCTTGGCCACAAGGGCACACTGTTGACTCATATCCAGCTTCTTGTCCACTGTAACCCCTAAGTCCTTTTTCGCAGAACTGCTGCCTAGCCGCTCAGTCCCTAGTCTGTAGCGGTGCATGGGATTCTTCCATCCTAAATACACCCATGGGTGCACATACTGCCATACAAAGAACCACACTGAACAGCATTCCTGATTTGGATCAGGTTAGCAGAATCTATGGAGCAAAGGTGCCAAGCTATTTTTGCTAGGGGCTATACTCAGACCTTTAATAAAAAATTAAATTAGTGACCAAGCTACTGGACATTTACATTTAATATTCCCTAACTGAAACCTTTGTTGAAGAAGAATTAAGAATGAAAGCGAGTTCCAATAGGATCCAGTGAACATCCCCAGAAGTTACACTTCACGAAAATTCTACATGTTAATCCTCTCCCGGCAAACACAAGTGAGAGCCTGAAAATGAACAGTTAAGGGATCCAGCCAAATTCTCATTGCCCTAGAATCACTCAATCATCCCATCAAGCCTTAACTCTGCCCCCATTTTGTTCAGTAATGGCAATACGCTACTGGATCTATACTGTTGAGGAGATTAGGTTTATTCATCCTTAACGTACAAAATCTCTTGCAAGTAGTATAGAAAGATGGGCAGTTTCCCAGTTTCTCCTTGTTTCTGGACCCCGTGGCTGGGCAAGTACCTCTTCTTCCCCCACAGGGGAAGCGGTACAATACCTCTTTATAGCACTATTCCAACAAACCCTTAGTTAGCCCCATCCATGCCTCCCACAGTGCACAGTACACTCAATCACATGCTATTTTTCAGATACATCTTTATGGCTTCTGAACATCTCTCCTTATTAAAGCCAATAAAAGTATGGAGATATTGGAAGCTGTAATGGGAAAATACATAGAATAGGATTTCCTTTTTTTAGAGTCAACAGCAGAACGTCTCAGAAAAATTCTACCATGGGAGGAGATATGTGGCATGTGACATTTCAGGGGGACTTGTTTCTTTATGGGGAAGTTGGAGCGTCGGTGTTGAGAGGAAGGTTTATAATGGGAAAACAGTTTTAACCTCTTTAAGTGAGTCAATCGCTGTTTGAAATGAAAGGAGGTGGCAATGGAATCCCTTAGTGGCGCCCCCAAAAGAATTTACCAGGGCTTCAGGTGCCGCCACAGTAAAGCCATTCCCATTTAACAAACTAAGCTAACGTTACAGGCTGCATTGCTTTCATGCAGTTAGAGGCACCCATGTGGCTGACCCATCAGATCTGGTACCTCCAGCGGCATCGAGCCAATTCAATATGTACGTTCCGTTCACTTCACCCTTTCCAACAGTATTTCAGCTGTTGTGCCTACAAAGTCTCATCAGTTTTCTGTCTGGTTATTCAAGCAATAGGCACCCAGGGCATTTCATGGTGGTTAACGACCAGCTGCCATATAACCGCTTTAAGTGCCATCTGGGGTTTCATGCGCTACAAAAAGTAACTTTTTACACTCTCGATGTCATGTCTTCAAAGAGCCTTAGGGACTATGTTCTATATGTTTGCCTTGCAATGGAGCCATCTGTCCTCAGCTTAGGTAAAAACAGGTCCCTGTCCACTGCCTTCTTCATGTCAACTGCAATCAGCTATCAAAGCTGCCCATCTGGGACTCGCTTCAATTGCATTAGAAAGATAGAAGTTGTGTGTGTGAGGTAAATAGAGGCTACATACTAATTGATGCTGTTTCCACAAAATCCTACTCCTTTTTGGTGCCTTTCATCTTGCCCACTTTAACACTGCTCCCCTGAGCTCCAATGCTTTTGGACGTTTCTCCCAGCCTTTGGGAAAGTATTCCAGAGCAACAGTGCTCCACTTATACTGAAGCAAATGGAGATAATCGAATGAACAGTGACTGAAGTATACTGTTTCCCACATTACTTCTGTGCTACCGGATCTCCCTCATCCTCACTTACTCCTCTCTGAAAAGATTCTCATCTAAGTATCTACATTTACTGCCATAAAGGGGCACTTGAAGCATGGGTTATGCTAAATCCCTGGATGCTGACAGACTTATTTCCCCAGTGCTCTCGTGCTGTGGTTTTTTAAATTTTTTATATGAATTTGGTACTAGTGAAAGATGCTAATTCAACAGTCCTGAGACTGCGGCACAGGTATAGTACGTGATAATGTACCTCAGTGCTGTTCTAGAGGGATCATTTAAGAGTGACTGGACAGAGTTCAGTCTCCATCTCCATCCCTCCTTGCTGAACTGCCAACAAGGGCATCATTTAATGTTGTACTTAGACAAAGCTCTTTGGAACCGTATCACCTCTTCCTCTCTGCACGCAGAGCAGCAGGTACCACGGGGGCCTGCGCTCAGTTGGGGCCTCTAGGTACTACTGGAATCTGACCATATCGATTTAATGTGATGTGGACACCTTTCCATCAGCAGGGGGATTGAAACCAAACACATTTCACAAAGGGCCCTTAGCCCTTAGAAGGTAACAGCTGTTCATTATTCCAGAGCCATGCTCTCAGGCGACATGCAAAAGGACACTCAGCCTGATCTCCGTGCTTACCCGAACTCGGGTTTGCATTTGAGAATTCAGAGAAGGGAAAGTTTAGCAAGGTGATTGACTGGGGACAGAAATCAGAACCTACCTGTCTCCTGGTTTAAACTCCCTGGAGATCTTAGTCTTCTTCTTCTTATGCTTCCGCTTCAAGTTTTTGATAGAGAGGGGAATGCTCTTCTTGCGCCCTATGCCGCTGCCACTCTGGGAAGAGGCAGTGGAGCTCGCCGAAGAGGTCACAGAGCTGGTGTCATCTGTGTCATCGGCTGCCTCATCATCAGCATCTTGTTCCATTGACTGGAGCCTGTAGTCAGGTGACCCATTGTCTTTCAGCAGGAAAGGTGGCTGCTGCTGTCGCCCAGCTGCTGCGCAAGAAGTCTCCTTTCCCATTTCTTCAGGCTGCTCCTCCTTTAACTCCCCCAGGTGTAGTGTGCCATTGGCAGAGTCCCCTAGTTCACATTTGGATCTGGTTTTAAGTTCTTCCGATTTTTGGTCAGCAGCTGCAGTAGACTCTCCATCGGGCGGTTCACTGGTACCCTGAGAATCTGGGGTGCATGACATGATCTTCACAATCTGCTTTTTCAGCAATCTCCTCACCTAGAGAGAGCAATGCTGGCCAGTAAATAAACAGGAGTCTAGGTGCCTGGACACACAGCAAACACATTACATGGCCAATAGGAGGGACGATGTACAGACTAGAATGTGACCCTCTTTGGCCCTTTTCACACTCCACCTATCTCAGAGCATTTTAGAAAGCAATGAGCTATTGCTCATGGAGTTACCATGCTAGCACAGGCAGCAGCCACGGAGAATATAAATGGTTTTACAAAGAGCAGGGGATGTTGACTAGGGCACTGTGTAATTAACTTTTGGCATGACTGTGCAAGAGTCCAGGTGGAAAATCCAGGTCCGAGGGCTCTTTAATAAAACTATATTCAGTTTATATAGCGCCTTTTATTATGAAAGATCCTCCGACACTTTACAAAATTAACTAAATGGAGTGTACAAAGCTACACAGGCGGCTCATCTCCTTGCCGCTGAAATGCAGCTGCCCCTGGGTGGTACATGGCACTTAGTTGTTTGCCAACACAAGACAGTGCAGCACAGGAAATGAATGCTTTCCCCAACGTGTTACTGTACTGGAAATTTAAGTGAACAGAGTAAGACTCTGCTAGGAAACCAAGTTTAACATCCCTACAGTTATGCAAAAATATGGGTTCTTTAATGGCCCAAGTGGTCAGGACTTCATTATTATGCTGAAAAGATGGAACCTCTAACACCACAGTTGTCCGCTGGCACTTTGCTATGGCACTGGCTCCGTAGTGATGCAGAGAAAAGAATGCCACCAACTGTATGGCTAACCCCACTTCCTGCACCATGTAGGTGTTCCCAGAGAGCCTCATCCCAGTAACTGATCCAGCCCAAAACCTGCTCAGCTCTATGCGACAGGATCATTGCACAAGGTGACATGACTGTGAGCACTAACAAGCCGTTACACTTTACTGGGTCACATTTCATATACCATATAACTTTTATGGGAAGATTTAGGTTTTAAAAGGAGCATTTAAAATTCAGTCTACATGAATCCCAACCACTCAAGCAGATGTGTTTGAAATACAAGTCGTCCAAGTGCCCACCTCTCACACTCCCAGCTAAGCTAGCCCATCACTTTCCTGGGAACACACCTTCTTGGCGACTGATCCTTCCCCCAGAACACAGTTTCTCTCTGGGCATTCACAAGTGATTTTTGCAGGTTCCACTTTGGCAGGAAATACGTAGAGGCATCTTTCCCCGAGTTGCCTCTGTGCATGGTCGAAGCACCCCAGACGCTTTACTCTGTTAAGAGTGAGAAGATGAAAACCGTCACCTCCCCAGTCAGCCTCAGAGCAAGAGATAATGAACACCCTAGCGATGAGTAGTACCTCCACATAGTTAGCGGGTGCATATGCTGATGCACACCAGTCCTGTACATATGCTGATGTATGTGAGATCCATGTGGGTGGCACTAATTAAAATGGGACCAATTTTGCATTACAACTAACATTTCCCAGGAGACTAGAATTCTTTAGGTTAGTCTCTCTCATACACACACAGAGATGTAAGGGAAGAGCTATAGAGTATTTCCAGGCCACCTGGGAACTGGGAGGAGAAGAGTAGCCATCTCCTCCACATACAAGGCCTAGTTACTCTTGTCAACCTCCCAGAGAGAATTAAAAATTTTGCTTTTTCTTTCCATAGGCTGAGAACTCCTGCTCCTGAAGCTACCTTCAGATGGGATTGCACTGCTCTGTTCTCCTACAGAGTTCCAAAACTCACCTACCCTCTTTCCTCACTTCAACAGAGCACCTTATGGCTAACATGCATACCCTGTGGCCTGCAAGGGGCATCAGATGCTCCGCAACACTGGCACTGCTCCTTGGCTGGCCAAGCAATGTTAGCTGCCTTCCCCTCCCACTTCTGAAATAGAGCTTGGAGCTGTAGGATTCAAAGGTTCAGTCCACTGCAGCTAAATGAGGGACAGAAGGGGAAGAGGAATTTGGATGCTTTCTCCCTGCTGTTCAGCTGGGGAGCATTTCTATTGGAGGAGAGCTTGTGACGCCAGCCCTTCTACCATTAAACTTAAAACCTCCACTGGCCAGTCAGATGATGCTCCCTGAGGCTGGGAGACAGGAAATGGCTGGAGTAAAGCTCCCTACGTAGGGTGCTGATGACAAAGTTGGATTTCTTATGTTTATTTGCTGGAAGAAGGGCATGTTATCCACTGACTGCCCTGGCATCTTAGGATGGTGGGGAACATGGGTACTTTAAGCAGATCTCACCTGGACAAGTTCTCCTGCGTGATTACCGAAGGTGGGGGACTTACACTGTCAGTACCTCCAGGACAGAAACTTTTAGTGATCCAAGTAACCTTTAGTTCCACCACTTGTACCTGAAAAATGAAGAAGAGGAACAGGAAGAAGAACATCACTTTTTCTGGGAACTTTACTGAATCAGATTCCAAAGCTTATGGATTCTCAACATGGAAAATGGTTTTCACTTCTAGATGGCTGGACCTAGCCCCTGGATTTTTAAGAAAAACAGCCGTGGTCGGCTTCTAATTGTGCTTCCGCACTGGTTAAGAGTTAATTGCATTCATCATGCTTCTATAGTGCTCAAATACAACAACTGTCTCAGGGGGTTCCAGTTCTTTCAGGAAGATTGTCCCTGTTCCCATAGTAAGTAGCCATGTGTCTGCTCACTAACCTCTTCCACCACCACTCTGAACTTGCTCTTTGTGCTCAAGACAGGCTTCACACCTGAAAGCCACTGCACACTGGAGAAGACTTTTGAGGGACCAATGAGGACTTGCCCAGGATAAAAGCCGTATGAGTCATCAAAGAAAAGGCCCTGAAAGAAAACGGCAGCATAAGGGTACTGTGTGTCAGAGAGCAGCTAATGCCTGAAAACATTCTGTTGTGATGACATGGGATTTCTGCATTTCTCTTCCCTCGTTCTTGATCACTAAGGATATCTTTAAGCGAAGAGACCTGTTTGCAAGTTCCCTTGCTTCTATGCATCATTCCTTTGCTGAAGTCATCACATCAGTTTCTATAGCAACACACTGAATATCACACATTCACAAACAATGGATTTCAATTTAGTGGGGAAGAGGCAGAGGTAATCGCAAAGAACAATTATCTTGATTTCATGCAAATGTTTTTAGTAACAAATAGTGTGGTCTAAGCACTGGGGTGGACAACAGGAACCCCTGATTTCTTATACCTGCTCTCACAAGGACATTAATGGCTTCTGGCAAGTCACTGAACTTCTCTTCCTCTGCTTCCCCAGTTGCAAAATGGGAGTAATATTGCACATGTACCTGAAGGCCCTGTTAGGCAGATTTACCTAATACTCATAGATTTTTGTAAATAAAGCTCTAGGAACTAACCATTTACCTTCTGGGCAACCTTTGTTCATGACAATTGGGGTGACACCGAGCTGGGGATGCGGCATGGCTCAGGGGTTTTAGATAGCAATCTGATTCATGTGTTCAAATTTTTGTACTGATCATCATTTAAAATCTTGCAATTTGTCAAGGGTACATAAGATTAGTGCTGTAGGATATAAATCATAAGTGCCAAGAATACATATAGGAGTACTGAGCACTAACTTAACGGTAATGAGAAAGAACAAAAGGAGAGACGTTTTCAAAAGCGACTTGTGATTGAATGCCTCAGCTGGACACACCTTGAACTTCAGAGGCCTAATTCTACGAAAGTACAAAAAGCCACGCTCTGGAAATCCTGCCCCTTTAAAGGGCATCTCAAGTCAGGCACCCAAAATCACCAGTCACCTCTGAAAAATGTAGGCCACGATACAGTAAAGAGGCTGAACTTGTTCTGCATTGAGAAGCAATTTACACTTTGGGATCAGATGTTAGAGATACTGGACAGCAATTAGATTGAGACTCTCCTCAATCCATGGACAATGAAATCCTGCAGGAAAAGACACCACATTAAACTGACATCACTTGATCGTCAGCAGAGACATCACATTCTTTAAGGAATCTGGTGGCAGAGCACTAGGATTTTGCCTAACTCTAGGATGCTGGCAGAATTTCCATAGGATGAGGCCCACTGTATCAACAAAATAAAGAGCCTTTACACTGTAGGCAATTCCTACAGCCATACCCATCAATAAAGAAACTTTAGAATAGTATTGAATGACAGGATCTAAGAGGAAAAGCCAATTACTGCACAGCTTCTGAAGGTTTAAATCTATCACACAGTGGATTTTGTGTTCTCAGCCTGGTTATTAGTAGACAACTCTCCAGAGTGCACAGTCTGGGACAATTCAGCAAGAATAGCAGTGTCCACTAAAATAGCAAAAGCTGATGCAGGTCAGGATTAGAGAGGCATACCATCAATTTTATTATTAAAAATTAATTTTGAAACATTCTGATTTCTGACAGAGCACCCTTAAAATGGCATGCTTTTTTGTTATTCCATCAAACATTTTTAGAAGGGTTCTTCCATCCTCTGTTGATGTTCATTAGTGTCTTTTCAAGCAGGGTGACTATAACGAGGATCAGTGAAACCAACTGTACTTTGTGTAAGACACTTGAAAAGGTATTGTCCACTAGCTTCTTTCAGTTAGTGATCTCGCATGCTATTTTTTTTTTTTTTTACACTCCATGCATCTGAAGAAGTGGGTTTTTTATCCACAAAAACTTATGCCCAAATAAATCTGTTAGTCTTTAAAGTGCCACTGGACTCCTCGTTGTTTTTGTGGATACAGACTAACACAGCTACCCCCTGATACTTGTCACATGCTACTTGTAACATTAACAAGTATGACTACTAACAGACGGTAATGTGCTTTTAAATTGGTGTCCTCCTCAAGTGCTCCCTCCACGTGAAAAAAAATAATCTTGCAAAACATTTTCAGCAACGTGGTATTTAAGTTGTAGGGTAAATACAAGTTATTGGGCAAAGCCACATTTTCTTCCTGCAGAAACCTATATTAAAAAAAAAAAAAAAAAGACCAGTTCTGGGCGGATTCTAAAAGAAATTCTGCAGAGGACCAGAAACTTACTGAGTCACTGACATGAGGGCAGACATCATAGAGCTTTGCTCCATCTTCTGTGCTCATAGAACACCTGGAAAAACAAAGAGAAGAGTTGGGAGACAGATCATGCAATGGTGACATCAGCCACCTCAACAGCACCACATAGATCTATCATCTGGGCATCTCTGCCACTGCAGGGGCCTCAGGAATTGGTAGCATCTTGGTTTCTCCCGTCCTCTGCCTGTGGCTCACAGTTTAGAATGTTTAACTCAAGTCTTTGAGTTTAACATAAGGGTATCTGAGTGAAAGTTAATGACTTGTGTTATACAGAAGTTCAGACTAGATCAGGGGTAGGCAACCTATGGCACGCGTGCCAAAGGCGGCACGTGAGCTGATTTTTCAGTGGCACTCACACTGCCCAGGTCCTGGCCACCGGTCTGGGGGGCTCTGCATTTTAATTTTAAATGAAGCTTCTTAAACATTAAAAACCTTATTTACTTTACATACAACAATAGTTTAGGTTCTATAGACTTATAGAAAGAGACCTTCTAAAAACGTTAAAATGTAATACTGGCACGCGAAACCTTAAATTAGAGTGAATAAATGAAGACTCAGCACACCACTTCTGAAAGGTTGCCTACCGCTGGACTAGATTATCTAAAGGTCCCTTTCTGGATTTAAACTCTATGAAACACCTGTGTGTGTGTTTGCAGCACACTGCTGGTCCTTTCCAGGGTAAAGCGAGTCCCCTGGTTTTAGATAAGAACTGGGTAAACACTACTCCACTTTAAAAAGCATAACTGAGCACATGAAATCTATGAGTGAAGTGAGCTGTTGGGTGGAGGTCTTTTGCCTACTAGTAACCTGAACACTCATAACTCACAGCTGTTTCAGAGCAGTGCTGGAACCCAGGCTCCAGAAAGCTAACAAACGGTTTGGCATACCTCTTTTCTGAGATGAGACCTAAGGTGGCATTTCCAATAATTCACTAACAGGAAGATGCTATGCAAAAGATTACGTGATCTGTAATATCTCCAGAATGATTTGCTTTTCCTCTGAAAAAGAGGCTCAAAATTGGGGCTGCGGGGTTCCCTGTTTATTGTCTCTCAAAGACTCAAATGTCAAAATGTGCTCAGTTTAAAAGAGTTTTTTTTTAACTACCAACCTCGCAAACCTCTTCTGGACTATGTGATTTCTGGATCATAATCATACTGTCAGGGATTAGCTTTGCTTCATCTAAGGGGTAACAGAGCTGCCAACTATCCAATATATACTTTTACACCCCTTCTTGCCCAAAATGTGTTATCACCTGTGGCTGAAAATAATGTGAGCACAAGACCTGCTGTCACCAGAGTAATGGCTGCACGAGTGAGATGCCACACATGCTTAGAGTACTTTTAAAAGAGACTACAGTTACCACGCCCAAAGGTAAAGGGGATGTTCTGTTTCAGAAACGTACCTGGCTCCATTGGAGAGCTTCAGGATGACTTGGTTCTTTAAGTCATAGACCTTCCCTAGCCAACAGTCAAAGGCTATGTAGTCGCCGTACATAAATGGCTAAGGAAAAAACAAACAAACTGTAAAATGCAACCTAATTCCTTGAAATATCACGTAAACAATACACAATGCAGACTGCCTAGCGATCTCTTCTGCTCAAAATGGCCCAGGACTGAAACAGCAGGGCTGCTGCAAGTTAGAATTGAGATATACTGTAGAAGTGCATGCTTTGCATGCAAAAATTGGCCCGATCGATACCTACATTCTCTAGGTAATGAAAACAGCTTGGTCTCTTTCTTGACTTTTTCTTAGACCGTAAACAGAGAAAATGGTCTTAATCTATCTGTAAATTGCTTTTCACATTATTTATAAGGTGGACTGGCTAGAGCTGTGCAAAGGAAATCTTGTGCAGCACCTGCATACATTGGGTAAAGCAGTGCAGAGTATGATCAGTTTCACCTTCATGGGCAGTTATTCCAACCCTAGAAGAGATGCTCATGTCCTTTTGCAGGAAAACCTCCCTGTAGCTGCCACCCACAAATACATATCTCTGCAGAATGGTTGCAACATTCCTCATCGCTTTAGAAAGGCTTCACACTACAGCCATTTATGGAGGGGTGGGGGAAAGGAGGGAAAGACGCTTGCTTCCAGTCTATTTTCTCAACTCAATGAAGGAAACAAACAGGGAAAATCTTCGCCTTCAAATTATCGTTTTGCAATCACCCACCCACTCAAAACCAGGTATGCAGGGAAAACCAGGTATGACTCAGTCTGCTTCAGCTGGACCAAAAAAAAAAAAAAAAAAGATTTGCTCTTTTAAACATTTCTGTAACCTGTTGATATAGTAACTATGTGTTGCAGCTTAGGACTGTGTCATTGTCATGGGACTGCCAGGGTCAGGTGATCCCATCAGCTAATCACAACGCAGAAGCGTCTCAGACCATTCAATACTGACAGTCTTCTCAGTCTAATGGGATCTAGCAGTATGATCAGAAACACAGGATGGAAGGGGTTGGATGCTACACTTTCCTCCGGCAGTAAGGACATTTCTGGTAGATTTAGAATAAAGCCAAGTCACAGGTGTACAACAAAACACTGAAGTGTCCATCTTGCAAGGGGCGCTGCTTGCCTGGGGTACACCACCATCCCTGCGAGGTACCAAACCCCTAGCTCCCCTGGGAGGAGAGGAGAAGGATTGTGGCTGTGTTCTCACCCAGATATGCTGTAGGTCTTTGCTGTTGACAGGATAGAGGATACAGTTGGTTCCTACCAGCTTCACAGCACACTCTATGTTTACATCGATTACAGTCCCGCACTGGCTGTCCTGAAAATGCAAAGAGAAAGGGGGTGGGGGAAAAGGGTCGGTAACCGGGGAAAATTCTCAAGTGAGGTCAACTGCACGCAGGTGAAAGGTGCAGAACTGACAGCCCTGGATGGGTGAAACCCTCTATTTATCCTCAGAGCAGACAGCACTGACAGAAGCAGTGCAAACTTCCCCCAATAACCCTGTTCTGGAGGGATCACTGCACCCAGAAATGTAAAGCAGTCTGAAGTCAAGGATTGGGTGTGGGGGGAGGGGGGGTTAGGTTAAAAAACCCCTTCTTCCCAGTGATAATTTTAACTGGCTGCTGCTGCAGCAACCTATGAATTCCTGCCTCTGCTTGTGTAAGGAGACAGCTTGTTCAGCTGGCAACGTAAAACAGCTGCTGCTTGTTCACCAGTTTAGCACTTGAGTCCCCTGTAGCTTGGCTCCCAGATAAATGGTGTCCTGTTACTGTCACGCTCAACGGAACAATTCACTGTGACTCCACAGGATTTCCTCCCACAGGTAAAGCTCCAAACAGAGGGCAGAGCATGAGTGCCAGATGCCAAGAAGCTATAAAACAGTTTGTTGCCTTTTTACTGAGAGTTTCCTATTCAACACACTTTACCTATTTTTCTTCACCCTACAGCTGGCAGCCAGTGCAGTAGAGAAGCTGGCATCTTTCACTGGACCAAATGTATTAAGTCACAAGACTTCAAGCCGAACAACTTACTCGTTGGTCCAAACAAAGAACATTATCTACCCTCGCTCACTTTTTAGTGGGGACCAATGATCAAATCTTCAGTTTTAAAAAAAAAGCTGAGCTTTAGACGTGAGCCTTTAGAAAGGGTTCTACAGTAACACGTACACATTTCACAAACACACACATACGGTTTAGCTCTCCAAGGAAGAGAAGCTAACCCAAACATTCTGGCAGCAGACTCTGGCAGCTACTCTGCCCTCCTGACACAATCAATAGTTTTATATGTTCATGACCATAGTCCATTACAAAACCGGACTAAGGGATGGCGTGGAGAATGCATTGCTCTCATTGGCTTCAGTAGCTGTCCTGATCTCAAACATCAAGGTCTACTATTAATGGAAACAAGAGAACGCACACTTTGAAGAGCTGACACTGCACAAGTACTGAATGAACTAGCTCATTCCACATAAACATTCTGTCCTTTCTAACAGATTTATTTACTCAAGCCCTGCATCTAGAGCCACATGCAGCTTTCTAAAATCCACACGTTTTTTGGTGCTCAATTCACTCTGCCTGGTCTCAGGGACAGCCAGTCATAGGAAGGACCTTCACAAATACAGACGGGGACTGTCCAGGATATTATTTGAATAGATTGCTCAGCAAATGAACCAGAGCTGTCTGGATTCCCTTCATCCTTCCTAGGCAGAATACAGGGCTTGAGGCAGTGAGATGCAGGGAGAGAAATCATTCATCTGTTCTCCTCCAGACAGCCAAGAAGAGGGGGATCAAGGGAGGGAAGCTCATTTACCCCCACCCCTATAATGTGTGTTGGCAACAGCACATCTCTGCTCTTCTCCCTAGCATAATGGTGCCAGCATTACTCAGTAATGTAGGGCTCTGTAGTTTGATTGGAATAGCACAGCTCTGAAACAAAAAACCCTGACTACCACAGACAGGGAAACCCTGCTGTCAACAATTGCATTCAAAGACTTAAGCATAGCTTTGCCAGAGCCGTGCTCAACTATTTTCCCAGACAGCAGCTGCTAGCTTACTTGAAGCCACAGGACAAACAAGACCTGGACAGCAAGTCTCACCTTTAGGAACTCAGCTGCAGTGGCTCATTACTTTGCATGCGACTACTTGCCTCTGCTCTGCCCCAGAATGGTCTTAGATTTGATAAACCCCATGATATTGTTCCTTATCATTTAATACTTTTATTTCTAGTTTTTACTTCGTAATTCCAGATAAAAGAACCTGAAAATGTTGGTTTATGATGAATATTTCAAAATCTCACTCATCTCAGGAGATATGATTTTTGTGCATCAGATAGTGAGTGCTAGGAGAGTTCTAGGAGCCAACAAAGCATTATGTTCTAGAGGCTGCAATTTCTATCAAACGATCTCGGGGTCCCCCTCCCCCGTCCTTCATTTCTAATGGAAAAGGCACAATAGTACACTCAACATCTTATCAATAGGTGACATAGAAATGCCTTCACTGCACTTGCATTTATCCGCCAACCACCAAAAAATAATCAAGTCATAAGTAGTTCAGAGAATTCTCTGCTGGTTTAGTCTGTCTCATACCATGTCCATTTCCCACTCACTGACTTTAGCTTTCCAAGGCACATCACATTAAAATATTGAACAGGAAAGACAGCCTCTGTGGTATAGAGCAGGGACTCTGCGTTATACAGCAAGCCTGCCAGTGTCTGGCTATGTGCCTGGTCCCCTGCCTCTGCTCCCTGCCTATTTCCAGGGGTCTCATGACTAACACTGCTATTGAAAGAACAGAGGATCAGCAGATGAAGCGTGGAGATTGCTTAGCAGCAGTCTTGTGCTGAGCTTGTTACAGAGGTAGGCTCAACCTTATTGCTCGGCTCTGCTGAGATGAGGCAAAAAGCTGCTGCTGCATTGGATGCAGAGAGATTACAGAAACAAGTGTTTTCAAAACAAGTTGTTCAATTTTTAATTTGTATTTTCAATTGGGATTTCTCCATACACAATTCCAGCCAAGGACAAGCCAGGAGGTTCCCCCAGTTTCCCACTCTATTACACCTATCTGCTCCAGTTTTCCATTCCCCTCTTCCCAAGCCCCTCTCTGGTGGAGACTCCTTTCGGAGTCAGTCATGGTTCTTGGGTCAGTCAGCAGGAAGCTCCTGCTAATCTAAAGTGAATATGCATCCCCCATAGCGCTTCCAGTCCACACTGGCCTACGGTTATGAGAGACCAAGTCTCCAACTGGGCAAGCCCCCTTGCTTTAGCAAATAAGAGACTTTAAGGTGGCCCACTTCGGAACCTTCATATTCTGTCATCTACAGATCTTGTTTTAAATCACTGTGTGGCTTAGTTCAGCTTGTCCCTCCCCTTGGACAGGTGCTCAGAAGCAGGGCTGTAAGTGATTGTATGGGAGAGAGAGTGACTTTGGAGAACATCCAGGGGTTACACCCCAGGACACCCCATCTGTGCCACCCTTCCTCAGTGCCTCCCCTCCAATTACTTGGATGTTCTTAACTAATTTTACTACGAGACTGTGACGTTATCTGATTAAAATATGACCATATAGATCATTGTTGCGAACACTGTTCTATATCTGCAGCAAATATTGTACAAAGGTTGTCAAGTGAGGTGTCTATGATAAGGTTATGATTTGCTCGTCATGATTATGCTATCTGTACGCATGTATCGTTTTTGTATTTGAAGTTATAAGTATTGGCTCTATACTTGGATTTCAACTGTTTGCTCTTGGGGTAATGCCACAAGGTAGCTAGCCAGTACATCTTGGAGGGACTATTCAAATGGAGTGGCCCATCAAAAGAACATTTAACTGACAATGGACCATGGGAGACGCCCATCTACACTTAATGGAATTTCCTGCTGTGACCAGGCAAAATGATGGACATAGGACTTGCCCACGTGACCCAAACTCCATCTTGTTGCTGTAATTTTCCACAGTGAGAACAATGGGATGCCCTCCACATTGCAAAAGCTATAAAAGGCCCTGGAAACCCCTCCATTTTGTCTTCAATCCTGCTTCTTACCTCTGGAGGAACTTTGCTACAAACTGAAGCTCTGAACAAAGGACTGAATGACCCATCCAAGCTGTGGATGTATTCCAGAGACTTGACTTAAGCCAGCAGTTTATTCCATCACTGCTACAAGCCTGAACCAAGAACTTTGCCATTACTATATGTAATTGATTCCTTTAACCAATTTCAACTGTAGCCTCTCTTTCTTTTTATGAATAAACCTTTAGATTTTAGATAGATACTAAAGGATTGGCACCAGCATTATTTTTGGGTAAGAGCTAAGTTATATATTGACCTGGGTGTGTGGCTGGTGCTTTGGGATCAGAAGAGCCTGCTGAAACTAGTTGTAAAGAACCACTCATCCCTGAATCCAGTTTTCTTGGTGGTGATATAAGAACTGGAATGCCTGAAGAAACTGCCTTTATGTTTTCTTGTTAGCCAGTGTGGTGAAACAGGACTTTACTTTTATGGCTGCTTTGGTATACTTTAGAAAAGAATAACCACCAGTTTTGGGTTGTGTTTGTCCTATTTCTAGCAGTTTGTCCTGAATTTGGCATCCTCAGTTGTGACCCACTAAGG
Organism: Chelonia mydas; assembly: GCF_015237465.2. Taxonomy (NCBI): domain Eukaryota; kingdom Metazoa; phylum Chordata; order Testudines; family Cheloniidae; genus Chelonia; species Chelonia mydas. The sequence goes on from NC_051254.2 coordinate 16,354,212, forward strand.
CACAGTTACAGAGACACTAATCCTTGAGGAGCAGAACCTGCTGGCTACAACTTTTCCTGCTGATTCATTCCACCAGGTTAGAATGGGGCCGAGTGATTCATTTTCAAAGTGAGACCAAGCCAGCATGCGTCTTGTGCGATAATATAGGGTTTTAACTATAGATTTCCCCCAAGCCTCCACATGGTCAGCCTCAGTCAGGTGAAACTGTGCCCTGTTCTATTCTATTCAAGATAAAGGGGAAGGTCACAGGAAAATGGAGAGTCAAGATTTCACTGTTCCGTTCTAAAATCAATTTCTCATGAGCCAGTGATGAATGGATGGAACTGGAAATCCAGCACTGTGCCCGTTAGCACACGATCAATCACAGCTTAATTGAGGCCTGAGTGCTAGATGAGTCAAGCACCCTTTGTTGCAATGAACACATTCCTGTGCATCCATCGTTGTCCCCACAGCACATATCATGCCAGAGAAATGCCCAAGTTTGGGATGGGGAAGCTTTCATTTGTCCAGTTCACCGTCCCATCCAAAACACAGCCGTATGAAAGGCTAGGAAGAGAAGAAAATGACTTGTGTTGGTTGCATTTTTTTTTTTTTTTTAAAACCACACCATGCCATCAATGAAAAATTAAGACCAGCCACATATTGGAAAGGGTCGAGCGATGGCAGGTAGTTAAATGCTCAGATCTACACCTGAGGTGACAATGTGCAAGATAGCAGTTCTGGCACAGTAAGACATCACACATTAGCACACACATGAAATAAGTGAGACAGCATATTATCCTTAGCTCATTCAGAAAGGAAAGTGTGAAAGGACAGAAAACATTTGCCAAGGGAGGGAGGGGGAGAAGAAAAGAAATACCAGTAGAAACAAATCATTTCAACCTTCTAGGAAGACAGTAAAAGAAAGACAACGGAGGGTAAACAAAAGGAAAACTTGTCAGTGAGTGTCCCTCAGAGTAAAAATGAAATGCAACAGTGTCCATTTACTGCCAGGTACTGGAATGTGTCCTTAATCGCCCCTTTATTACACATACAGGTCATACCACTTGTGATAAAGTTAGTGGCCAGCTGTCTATCTCACCGCACCACCAGTGGGTCTGACATTGGAGAGGAAGCTGGGAGAAAATACACATCAGAATAAGTAGGGACGGAGTTTGCAACTGCAAAATACTGCCAGGTTAGCTAAATTCCTAAAGAGATCATATGGCTCATTTGAGGACAGATATTGAACATCATTGATGTTCCCCTCATGCAATCAAATCCACACATCTCCGATTGAGTGCTAATGCTGTAACATTCTACAACATAGCAACTAGGACTTAAAACAACATTGGGGAAGAGGAAAGCTTGTGGTCTGCTGTTTAAGCACCAGCTCCATTCTGCTGAATTGGCTATACTGGACACTTTTAGCTACGTCTTGCCTCAAGAGCCCATGGAGTTTTCACACCTATTTTCTGAGGTCAGATGTACAGAGAGCACTCACTGGAGATCTATTTTGAAAGATCTCTCAAGAGACACTTCTTCCCATTCAGGAATATGAGAAGTTATGCTAACTGCACCACAAAACTGTTTCCATTGCAACTGCTACACCAGACCTTGGAAATTTTACTTCCAATGGATAAAGAGAATATTTTACATGTATATGGGCATGCTAAATGCTGGGGTCATGAAAGTTTTATGGTAATATGTGTCCAATGCGGACTCTGCTAGTCTTGTAAAAAGGTACCAGGCACAGGATGAATTTTAATTTGGCTAGGCTCAGTTGCAGTACCTAGAGAGGTGATTCAACCAGTATGTGGAACTACTGTACGGACTTAAACTTTATAATGAAACAAGTCTTCCCTTGCAAAACAGCAAGAGTGTTGCATGTGATGGACAAGACTTGAGCTAAATCCAGGGGCACGTTGCTTGGGAATTCTGTGCCCAGAATGTGAAAAGGCAGGATATATACAGGTTTAAAAGCAAGAAATGTAACACTATGTGCAGATGAGACAGCCAACCAACCCAGCTTCAGGTGAGCAGGGAAAACGGGAGAGCCTCTGGTACCAACCTCATACAGTGTGGGACTCCCACTTCACCTTTGCCCCATCCCCCACTCACAACAAAAAACCCACCAACCTTTGAAGTCCAGACACCAGAAGCAAGAGCCACACCCCTTACCCTCAACATGGTATTGGGAGCTCTTATGTTGCTCCAATGCTGGGTCAGCTCCTACGGCACAGTCTCTAATGCTCCAGCACACACCAAGGTGGGTGTAAAGGCAAAGTGTCGCGCGAACTGCTGCTTCCAAAAAGCATTCTGCACCACCTTCACCGCCGCCCCATGGGCGAGCGTAAAAGAGTCCCGCTTAAATATCACGCATGAAGGCAAACCACTGAACACTGACAAAACGTACAAATGCTTATATACAAATGCTAGAAGTCTAAATATTAAGATGGGTGAACTAGAGTGCCTGGCATTAAATGAGGAAATTGATATAATAGGCATCATGAAAACTTGGTAGAATGAGGATAATCAATGGGACACGGTAATATCAGGGTGCAAAATACATACGAATGACAGACTAGGTTGCACTGGTGTGGGAGTGGCACCATATGTGAAAGAAAGCCTAAAGTCAAAGAACAAAATCTTAAATGAATCAAATTTTACCATAGAATCTCTGTGGACAGAAATTCCATGCTTGAACAATAAGAATTTAGCAGTAGGAATAGACTACTGACCACATGACCAGGACAGTGACTATGAAATCCTCAAGATTGAAGAGCCCACAAAAGCAGAAAATGCAATAATAATGGGGGATTTCAACTATCCTCATATTGATTGGGTATGTGTCTCCTCAGGACGGAACGCAGAGATAAAATTTCTAGACACATTAAATGATTGCTTCTTGGAGCAGCTTGTCCTGCAACCCACAATGGGAGAGGTAGTTCTTGATTTAGTCCTAAATGAAACACAGGATCGGGTCCAAGATGTGCACAGAGCTGAAATGCTTGGTAATAGTGACCATAATGTAATTAAATTTAACATCCTTGTAGGGGGAAAAATGGCAGAGAAACCCACCATGGTTGCATTTAACTTCAAAAAGGGGAACTACATAAAAAAGAGGAAGCTAGTTAAATGCAAATTTAAAGAAACAATCACAAGGGTGAAATGCCTTTAGGTGGCATGGATACTATTTAAAAATACCATAAACAGAGGCTCAAACTAAGTGTATACTGCAAATTAAAAAACAAAAACAACAAGAGGACCAGACAAATACCACCATGGCTAAACAACAGAGTAAAAGAGGTGGTTAGAAGCAAAAAGGCATCCATTAAAATTGGAAGTCAAATCCTAGAGAGGAAAATAGAAAGGACCATAAACTCTGGTAAGTCAAGTGTAAAAGTATAAGGCAGACCAAGAAAGAATCTGAAGATCAACTAGCCAAGCACACAAAAATGGACAGCAACCTTTTTATTAAGTAAAGCAGAAGCAGGATACCTGCCAAACAGTCAGAGGGGCCACTTGACGATCAAGGTGCTAAGAGAGCACTTGAGAGAGACCAGGCTGTTGCAGAGAAGCTACATGATTTCTTTGAATCAGTGTTCACTGCAGAGGTTATGGGGGAGATCCCCATGCCTGAGCCATTCTTTTTAGGTGACAAATCTGAGGAACTGTCCCAGACTGAGGCATCAGTAGAGGTGGTTTTGGAGGAAAGTGATAAAGCAATCAGTAGTAAGTCACCAGGACCAGATGGTATTCACCCAAGAGTTCTGAAGGAACTCCAATATGAAATTGCAGAACTACTAACCGTGGTAGGTAACCTATTGCTTAAATCAGCCTCTGTACCAGATGACTGGAGGGTAGCTAATATAACGCTGATTTTTTAAAAAAAGGCTGCAGAGGTGATCCTGGTAATTATAGCCTAGTAAACTTAACTTCAGCACTAGGCCAATTGGTTGAAACTATAGTAAAGAACAAAATCAGACACATAAACACAATATGCTGGGGAGAAGTCAATATGGCTTTGTAAAGGGAAATCATGCCTCACCAATCTATCAGAATTCTCTGAAGGAGTCAACAAGCATGTGACCAAGAGTGATCCAGTGGATATAGTGTAGTTGGACTTTCAGAAAGCCTTTGACAAGGTGCGTCACCAAAGGCTCTTAAGCAAAGTAAGCAGTCATAGGAATAAGAGGGACGGTCCTCTCATGGATCAGTAACTGGTTAAAAGATAGGAAACAAAAGAGTAGGAATAAATGGTAATTTTTCACAATGGAGAGAGGTAAATAGCAGGGTTCCCCCAGGGATCTGTACTGGGACCTGTGCTGTTCAACATATTCATAAGTGATCTGGAAAAAAGGGTGAACAGTGAGATGGAAAAATGTGCAGACAATACTATATTACTCAAGATAGTTAAGTCCAAAGCTGACTGTGAAGAGTCACAAAGGGATCTCACAAAACTGGGTGACTGGGCAACAAAATGGCAGGTTAAATTCAATGCTGGTAAGTAATAAAGTAATGCACTTTGGAAAACAATTCCCCAAGTATACATACAAAATGATGGGGGGTGTACATTAGCTGTTATCACTCAATAAAAAGATCTTGGAGTCACTGTGGATAATTCCCTGAAAACATCCACTCAGTGTGCAGCAGCAGTCAAAAAAAGCCAACAGAATGTTAGGAACCATTAAGAAAGAGATAGCTAAGACAGAAATATAATGCCACTATAGAAATCCATGGCATGCCCACACCTTGAATAGTGCGCGCAGTTTTGGTCACCTCATCACAAAAAAGAAAAATCAGAAATGGAACAGATGCAGAGAAGGGCAACACAAACTATCAAGGCTACGGAACAGCTTCCATATGAGAAGAGATTAAAAAGTCTGGGGGCCAGGTGTACACTACAAACTGGCTTCATTGCAGCTGCACCACTGTAGTGCTTCTAATGAAGATGCTCTAAGCTGATAGAAGAGAGCTCTCCCATCGGCTTAATAACTCCACCTCAGAGAGGAGGTAGCTATGTTGACAGGAGCTCTCTCACCAACACAGTGCTGTGTATGCGGGGGTTAAGGTCGGTATAACTACGTTGTTCAGGGGTTCGGATTTTTCACACCCGAGTGACGTAGCTATATGGAAATAAATGTGTAGTGTAGACCTCGCCTGGAACCGTTCATTTTAGAAAAGAGATGACTAAGGAGGGATCTGATAGAGGTCTATCAAATCACAAACAGTGTGGAGGAAGTGCATAAGGAAGTATTATTTTTACTTTTACGTAACACAAGAAATAAGGGGTCACCCGATGAGATTAACAGACAGCAGGTTTAAAACGAACAAAAGGAAGTATTTCTTCACACAATGCAGAGTCACCCTGTGGAACTTGTTGCCAGGGGAAGTTGTGAAGACCAAGAGTATAACTGGGTTCAAAAAAGAATTAGATAAGTTCATGAAGAACAGGTCTGTCAAAGCCTATTAGCCAAGATGGGATGCAACCCCATGCCCTAGCTGTCCTTACATCTCCAACTGCCAGAAGCTGGGACTGGACGACAGAGGATGGATCACTCGATAAATTGCTCTGTTCTGTTCATTCCTTCTGAAGCCACTGCCAGAGACAGAATACTGGGCTTGCTGGATCTTTGGTCTTACCCAGTATGGCCATCGTTATGAACTATGTGGGATGCTTCACCATTATGGGTGCAGGGAGACTCGTCCTTCAAATTTAAAGTTCAGAGGATAGGCAAGCTTTTTGTTCAATTATGTGAGATTATCAGCCTCACCTACTCAAGAGGCTTCCATCTCTTCCAGTTATGCACTATGACTGATACTGCATTTCTAACCATAGTTTGCTATCTGTTAATACACTAAAAAATGAAGCTGTTGGATGCTTTCTGGGTGTGTCTGACTTCAACTTAGGTGTTTTGGCCAGTCTTAGATATCCATGCAGCAGTATCATGATCTTTTAAAAGCAGCACTTACATTTGAGCTCATGTGTCTGACCACATCCCGAGGGACCACCGAGCGATCCTCAAGCTTCAGCTAGGAGAAAAGAGGGAAAAAAAAAAAAAAGAGACCAGGTTTAGTGACCTCAGATGACATTTGATGAAAAACTAGGACAAAGTGAGTGAAATGGTCTATTTAGCTGTTAATACTTCATGCTTCTGGAATATAGAGCGTTTCAGCAGAGGCTCGCAAAGTGCTTTTATAGGCACTGGATTAACCCTCTCAGCACTTTTCAAGGCAGGCATTATACCCATTTTGTAGCTCTGAAACATGGCAATTAAGTGATCTGTCCATAGTTTTGCTGCAAATCAATTATGCTGCAACACCAGGAATAGGACACAGAAATCTTGACTAAGTTCCTGGCTCTCCCAATCCACATTTCAGTATCCTGTGGTGGAGGGGTGTGTGTGTGGTGATACAGGTGAAAATGGATCACAAAGGCTAGTTTCCCTTTGTCTTGTACTATTCATCTAACCAGTTAAGCATCACACACAATACCCCAAAACTCTGTGGTAATCCCATTTAGCCAAGAGCATCTTGTGCAGCTCTTGGAAAGCCACATCTTAACTAGCTAGGGACATGATTTGTGTTATTGTGCTTTCCCATCACAGCACACACTCCCCTTAAAACCAGTCAAGTGCAGAGATTCTCTAGCCCTGCAGCAAAAAATTTTTAAGAAGTTATCATCTACAATATACGAGACATTGTTTATGCCTTCTGTTTCACTCAGCAGTCCCATCGTCCAGGCAAGACAAAATTCTTGTATCAGAACACACCATTAAAAGCAGAGGCTAAGATTTGTTCATGTATATCCTCCTTCAAACTCCAGGCTTCTCAAAGCACTTTACAGTAATGAGTTAGAAATTACTTCCAAAGCGACTGTGGCAGCAAATGGAGTAGCTGAACAACCATGACATGCTCAGCAATAGTTCACACACAGCCTTGGGCATCAGAACTCACTGAACTGAGGCAGGGAGGGGGATGAGGCAACGTGGTTTGGTGGACTAAAATGTAGTAGTAAGAGACAGGTACTTCTGAATTCTAACCCCAGTTCTGCCAATGATCTAATGCAGCCTTAGACAGATCACAATCTCAGTTAAACATGGGAATACCAACGTAGTTTCCAGAGGTGTTGCAAAGGCATGTTAACTATTGTCTGCACAGCATTTTCATCCCTGAAAATGTGTTAAATACCATTACAGCCCTTTTGGACAAGTGTTCTGGGATCTACAAGAATTGAGGATAGAACTACTGATTAGCATCTTACTCTCAAGACAAACTTTTAACACTGCATCATCTATCAAAACACTGGAAAAAACTCGCCAAGGGTTCCAAGTATCAGAGGGGTAACCGTGTTAGTCTGTATCCACAAAAACAACGAGGAGTCCTTAAAGACTGACAGATATATTTGGGCATAAGCTTTTGTGGAGAAGTGGGGTTTTTTTTACCCATGAAAGCTTATGCCCAAATAAATCTGTTAGTCTTTAAGGTGCCACCAGACTCCTCATTGTTTTTGCCAAGGGTTATTGTGGATTCCCTTTCACGGACAACTTTAAAATCAAGACTGGATGTTTTTCTAAAAATATATGCTCGAGGAATTATTTTGGGATGTTCTATGGCTTAAATTATACAGGCGGTCAGACAAATGGTCCCTTCTGACCTTGGAAGCTATGAACTGCTTTTCCCCATCAATCTCTATCCCAAAATTCAATACTGCTTCATTGGCATTTGGTGGAAATCCAAGCTGTAGCCTGAGGCTTGGATTAGCGATTTAGTCAGAAACTTGTAATCTAAGGGCAAGTGCTGGAACCAAACATCCTACTATGTACGGTCATATTTTACTGAAAACCCATAAAGTAACACACACAATTAACTATAATGAGTTGAATGGTTAAAACGGGACTGGGAGTCAGAACGCTCTACCACTGTATATCTTTGAGCATGTTAATTTCTTACGCCTGTTGGTGATATTTCCTCCATCTCCTCCCCCAAACTCTCAGGAGTAGTGAGGGTTAAGTTTTGTAAAGCGGTTAGAAATTCTTCAGTGAAAAGGTACTACAAGTACATAGTTATTTTAACAATAAACCACAGGTAATTACAGTGTTTACATTCCAATAAATACTCAACCATAAACTGCACTGATATTCTAAAGAATTAAACTTATTCTGTTATTCAAAGTGTACCATTTACGCTTATATTTTAACATGCATTAGAATAATTTAATTGCAATGACACTGGTGTTGAAAAACACCATAACATAAATTAAACATTACTTACTAAATCACACTTCTTTGTTATAAATATAGTGTCTGGTAGATCCCTAATGGTGACAGGATGTTATGTCAAGCAAGAGTGACTGAACTTAAACGTTTCAGAAAATTACAATAAAAAGTTGTAAACAAATATTGTTCCCAGCCTGCTTCTAACAGTTTACACACACAAACTCATGAACAAAGTGGCCTGAATATACACCCTTTCCTGGGATTTTTCTTCACTGTTAACTTAAACAAAAACAGCCTCATCTTCAGAGCCTTCCTATAATGCAATGCACTAGAGTTGCTGTCTGCAGCTCGTCTCTGTCCCGGATTCTAAAACTCTCTGCCCTAAGCAAAGCTCAACGATTTTATATGTCTCTAGTGCAGCCAATAAGATGCACCTGGTTTGGTTGCCAGGATGAGCGAGCAAAACAGTGCTACATCTGCATGCAAGATTCCAGCACCCGATATCTTATCATAATATTTAGAAAATCTGCCATTACACGGAAGGCTACCAATCCCAGAGAAAACCAAATCAAAGAAAAAAGGATTAAAAATAGGGTGCCTTTTCGTGAATACCCAATATTCAACTCACTCAAGTTTCCTCTCCTTCTCCTCCTCTGTTTGTGCCGAGCAGACCAATGCTGTCTTCAACTGAAGTACAGGCCCCGCAGTTAAAATGATGTAACAAAATATTTAGAGTACTTTTAAACCTACATCTCATTTGCTATATTTCTCTTTGAAAATCAATACCGTGATGAGGCTTCTGCATTCAAGTCACATGCCTTGATAATGCCAGTAGGAATCTGAAATCGCAATTCCTTGAATAGGTACCTGGCTTTGCTATTCTTGAGTAGCCGTGGCATTCAGCCATGTCTTTCCACTAATCAGATGCTTTGTCCCAGATTGACAGCACTCTCAGCATCGTGTAATATACCTGACTTTGAGCTTTGCAGCAAATCCACAGCCAAAAAGGCACCATCCTAATTTTAGCAGAGAAATGTTAGTTTGCAACATCTCTTTCCAGGTCTGATAACACTTTGCCCTTCTTTTTGACGATAGGGTGGGAGGAATACAAATCATTTAATCACTTACTTTTAGCAGCAAGTTAACAGCTGATATTTATGAAACAATTTATTCCAGTTTAAAAACCTGAGTTGTTTGTTACTATATGCACAGCTTCTAAAAAAAGTACCTACTGGTCTTTGTAGACTACTCTGGATATGCTAGGGTTAAATTCTCATTGTGATACATGGGGATTTAACCACTTAACTCATTAAAGCTAATGAGATTTCCTCTCAGGCAGCCACCCTCTATGTTACAGATCAAAGCAGAGCAATTTGTTTGGATGATTCAGAATAGTCACAAGTGCCAAGAATTGTGTCAGGTAAAGTAGCAATCTATTTTGAAGCCATAAATGGCAAATCTTTCCTTAACAGAAATGCTATTGAGATTGTTTTTTGAACAACTAGCTCTGTTGGTACTCAAACAATATAACCTGTGTGTTTATTTTATACACAAAAGCGATACAAGTCCTCAGAGAGTTCTCTGAAATAGGACACACTCATATGCTTAAAATCAACAAGTGTCTACATTTTGAATATAACTAAATTTTCAAGCTAGTACTTTGGTTATGCTTGGAATTTCACCACCAGAATGAGACACTTTCTCCACAGATTTTTTTTTGGGGGTGGGGGGGGGAAGAGGAGGAGTCTAAGTGGTCACTTGTTATCTAATCAAAATACAGGGGAAAATACATGCACACATATATACACAAATACATGACATTTGCCTTTTCGCCCCTTGGGGCAGCGATGGGATATTTTAACTTCACAGTTTCCACAGGGATAAAGTGAAAAGTATTTCTGCATGGGAAAAAAAAAAAAAAAAGACAACCATGAAGAGCGGCAGCTGCAGAGCAAGTTTTCACAATAAGCAGGCAACACTGTCACATATGATAATACTGAATAGTCTGTTCTCTGCTCAGGATGAAGTGAGATTTGCAAGCTAGAGAACAAGCTTAACCTGGAGAAACAAGCAACAGTATTAAGAACAAATGTATCCTATGGGAAGTGAATTGTTTCTTTTCAGCTACTAATGGACAGGCACCCACATCACAAAACGGCACCACAGCTACACCTCTTGTAGGCTCAGAGGAGAGGAGCCACTGACCAAATGGGTCCTGGAGATTGAACTACCCTTACAGAGATGCTCTCCAATTTAGGAGTTTGGAAACTAGCAGGGATGAAAATAAGAAGGCAACTTGCCCTGTACGCTACCCAAGCTGAGACTCCAGCCTCCAAGGTTGTCCATCACCTTTCACCAGCAAAAAAATTCAGGTAACACAAACATAATATATAGTTAGCAGGTATGACCAGAACAGGAGTGTGCTGCAATAAAAAGGTGGGGAGAAAATAACCAGTCTTGATTATACCCACTAGTTAGTGTCTGAATATGCATATTTTATTATATGCAATGAGAATTAACTCTGGCAATATAAATGTTAACATGGAGGAGCAGCAGTGAGAAGAGAATAAGAAAGATCCTTTTTAGAACCTAAGGGCAGATGGCAGCCTTTCATAAAAAGAAAATGCAAGGCATTTTCCTCCCACACCTGAAAAACAAAGCAGAGACTGCCTGCTTTTAGCAGAAACTCTAGAAAATATGAACAGTTACGTTCTGTCTGGCATGGTGATGGGCTTGATGAGTGAATCAGTTCTTCCCATCTGACTTTTATCTTACTGCAACTATTTCTATTAGTTTGGTCTGAAGTGAAATTGAGTAAATGATATTATCAACAAGAATGCTAGTAAGCCAATTCTGACTTGCACTGGCCTGATGGCTATCTCTATTTATTTCTCCTTCCTCTCACATAGCCTGGTGCTTTGCACCACCCCTACGCCATCATCTTGTGTCATGGCCTTTAAAAGATCAGTTTCAAGCACTCTTGCTAAATACATGTAAATCTTGCTCAGACACCTAAAGAAAGGGTGGACAAGTACATTTTGTGCGGGGGGGGGGGGGGGGGGGGGGGGGGGGGGACGAGGGGGGAGGGAGGATGATAAGCTTTCATTGTTAGTGAAATGAAAGAAGAGGAGAGAAAGAATCAGTTACATTTAGAATTTACCATTGTTCCAGAATCTCCTTTTCCATGAAAAGCTTGAGGCTAAGTGAGGATAAAGTAGCTTTATTGTGTCACCATCCATTTCAGTCCTCATCTTTATTTATTCAGTCCTGTCCTGAGCGGGGAGAGAGAGCTTGGATTGTCTGTTGACTTTTCCTAGCTCTAAATTTCCATGGTTTTAGTCTCCTCCAAACAGGCTTTCCTCCACGGAATGCAGACCTTAACAAATCAACATGTTGTACCCATATCAAAAATTAAAAACTAATGTGCTTCCTCTGGATGTCTCTCCAGGTCACTGCCCCAGTTGAAAATAGCCAACCATCCCCATGTTGCATTTCTACTTTTAAGGGGTATCATATACTCAGCACCTCTGAAGTTGCCATGGAAACCTGTAGTTCCAAGGCTAGGGAAGAGAAAAAAAAATCAAGTTAGCAACAAAGATTTGGGAAAGAGTCTACTGCAGCAACAGGTAATGAAGTATTGCAGCGCTCTCCCTGATAACACCAGGGAACGAGGACCTGAATCTGCCTTGTTCATTCTTTCAGTCCCCTTACCCCCATCCTCCAACTCTCTCTTGCCCCACTTTTCAATTAACTCCATCCCCCAAACACGATGCCTCTTCCGCAGTTAAAAATTCATGAAAGCCAAGCTTTTTCCAAAGGGGGTTGTGCTAGAAGCAGTGCTTCCTTCCCAAGTAGGCAGCTACTCTGACAGCCAGCTGTGAAGCTATTCAATGTAATTAACCCTCTTCTCCCTGCTGGCCAGGTGCTACAGGGATAGCAAATAAATACCCTCCTTCCTCAATCTGCTGCCCTTCCAAAAAAATCCTTACTGGGATTCCAGAATCCACTGAAGCACATGCATTCCACCCCTTTCTTCCAACCTCCCCTCCAAAAAAAGCTATTCCCCCCCCCCCCACCCCGCCCCAATCTGTCTTAATTCAGACATCACTATTCTAAAGTGTGTGGATGTCACCAAATGCTAGAACGAGAGGCCTGGCCTTGACATGACCCACAGCCTTCTTGTGTATGGACTTAGTATAACCTGCAGCCATCTTTTATGTTTAGCCACCATAAGTTGAAAACAAAAACTACAGAGTCAGGAGAATTCGGCCTTGACAGACAGAAAAATATCAGCTGCAGCATTACGAACAGGGATAGATATATATTCACAATGTCATGAGAATCGGAGAGAATGCACAAGCTATCATTGAGTTTCTGCAGCTTCTTCCTGATAATAAAACGTATAAGGTTTTGCCGGTGCAAATGTATTCCACTAATGAAACAAAGATAAGTAGACCTTGAGAAGTTTTTGCTAACTTTGAAAACCACAAATGCTAATGAGTAGGCAGTCTTAGGCATGTGAATTTTCATATAGTGAAAATGACTGGCTAGTGTTTTTGCATAGCTATGCTTTGAGTAAAATAATTGGTTATGGCATAGATAAGGGAAATTTCATGTTAACTATATAATGAGGGACAGGAAACAAGCTTGTAGGAACTTAACTCTGGGATACAGCTCAAGACCAAAGACTGTGGAAGCCAAAACCCCGGACGAGATCGGATCCTGAGTGGACATTGGGAGACATCTGTCTGCTCTATTAGGAGTGGTGAGCATTAGATGCTTGGTGTGTGTATTCCGCTGATAAACTTGTACATGTATTTATTAACAATTAAAGAATGTTTACTGTGTGATAAAGGCTCCTTTATTGGGACAAGGTCCCGTTAACCCATAGAGGGGCATTGTACCCCAAAGGGGAAGGAAGGAAGGAAGGGAGAGAGAGCGAGCGCGCCCTAAATTGGGCAGGTAACAATGCTTGAATATAAGTAACCTTGGTTTTGTGTCTTTGGGCTAATATGGGAGGAGCGGGTCTCCTTGCAAGTCTTTACGGTGACTTGCTCACTTAGATCCATAATTTTCTCATCTTTGACACACGAAGATGGGTGGGAGGTAAGGGCCACGTTTTCAAAATTTGCTACTAAAATGAGACTCCTAAATCCAAATTTAAAGATGCTAAATAGAGCAGCAACTGGGACCGAATTTTCAATCTTTAAATTTTCTAACTTTAGTCACCAAAATCCACACTGATCCTGCTAAACTGCTGTTTTAGATTTCCAAGTGTTTAAATTCATATATAGGTGCCTAAATTAGCACTTCAGTGCTTAACACAGCTATTTAGCTGCCCGAAACATAGGTCTGAATGCATAAAGTTAGACAGTGAAGATTCCAAGTTTGGTCTGAAGCACTAGGAGCTACTGAAACAGAAGTTTCCAATGGGATTTAATAATAATGTGTAGCTAGTAATGTTATGTTAGAGATACTTATACAGCATGTGTTCTATTTCATGGCCTGTGCTCTATTTTCCCCCTTTGTACCTTAAGTTACTTCCCTTTAGAAAAAAGAAAAGGAGTACTTGTGGCACCTTAGAGACTAACAAATTTATTTGAGCATAAGCTTTAGAGAGGCACTTGTGTTACACGGACCCTAGTGTATCATATAGGAAACATTTGCCAAAAAATTAGGGAAAAGGGAGAAAGGTGAGTTTAGTGAGTGAGTGCTGGGTGGCTTTAGAGGCCGATGATACATAGGAGGTCAGATTAGATAAGTCCCCCTTCTGCCCTTCAACTCTATGACTATGTGGGAGAAACTGGGAGAGCTGAAAATTTCGTGGATAATTTTGAACATTAAGAGGATCAACCAGAAATCCTCCTGTCACTAACTCCCCACAGGTTTTGGGTCAGCGTTCTGTACAATCCTAGAAGTGGTTCAGATTAGCTTCACTCCTAATACAACATGTCCTGAGGGGGTGGATGGTTGTGTATTTGGGGAAGGGGGTTTATGGAGGGAAGCTAATCAGACCATTGGGAAGAACAAATACTGCCTGAAACTGGAATCTTATAACCCAGTGGGGCTGAAGTCAGAAGATAACAAGCTGGGAGCTATTAAGCTACACAAGAGAGTCAATAATGCTCCCCACTGATTGGTTGATGAGTTATAGGCAGTGGCATCTCCAGATTATTCCTACAGGGCACAAATATCTACTCTGAGGCTCACCTGCAACCTATTCCAGGTGAGAAGCTCAAAGTCTGCTCTACTATCAGGAAGTTGAAAGGACCACAGTCTATTTGAAATATATTGTACCCTCCTGGAATAAGGCTCCAGATCGCTCCCTGATTAAGGTCTGGTCTAGACTAGACTAGGAAATTAGGTCAGTATAACTACATCACTCAGGAGTATGAAAAATCCACACCCCTGAGCGACCCAGTTAAAACCCTAGTTTAGACAGTGCTAGAAGAATTCTCCCATCAACCTACCTACTGCCTCTCAGGGAGGTGGGTTGCCCATGTTGACAGGAGAACCCACTCCCGTCAGCATAGGTAGCGAGTTCACTGAAGCCTTACAACTGTGCTGCTGCAGCATTTTAAGTGTAGGCAAGCCCTAAGTGTTTGACAAGACACTAGGAGGCAGCTTCCTGATTCCCAAGGTGTGAGATCAGAACAGAACAGGAGATCTGAGCTGCGTTCCCAGCCCTGACTCTGGGTTAGTGTGATTTTAGGAAACTGAGGCACAGTAATTTGTCCAATCTGCAAAGTGGGGACAGAGAACACTTTACACTTTTACAAAGTGCCCCTCACCCAGGTATCTCAAAGTACTGTAACTGAAAGCCTCTTGTTAAAGATGTAGGAAGGGTTTGTTTGTTTTATTTGGCAGAGATATCCTGCATTAATGATCTCAAATACAAGGTATCCTGGACCTTCCAACTGACTATTTCTCAGGGTCCATCATCTGGGAATGCTCAGCTCCCTACTTAAGTCCTAAAGTGGTTTTCACTAGACAGTGCTTACTCCATGTTTAAGTGAAAAGCAGCCAAACATTATGACTCTCCTAAAGCACAAGGGGATTTTTATTTTTTTTTAAATCAATTCAAAAGCATACAGGAGCTGGCCAGAAAGCCAAGTGAACAATGTAAAACAATGTTTTACAGGAGGTGACACTGAAACGTAACCTCAGCTGGGCAAGAGCTGAGACACATGTAAACATGTTCTCTTCTGTGGCTGAGCCTGGAGCCACACTAGAGACTTCAGGTGATGCTCAGGGCCAGCAGACCCATTCCAAAGGAGCTCTGCTAAAATTAAACAGATTTACGAAGTGCCCAAGGATCAGTTGTTTTAAAACACCCACCGACCCACCCACCGACAGTGGACAGCTACCTCAAAAAGTGTCATCGCTTGAAACGCACTGTGGGAGACCAGTCTCAGAGAACATGCCTCCACTTGCGGCTTCTTTAACAGATGTAAAAAAAGATTCCATAATGACTGGATAATCCACAGAGGAGATTTTCAAAATGCATACAGGGGAGTTAGGTACCCCAGCTGCCTCCCTCCCTTTTTGTATTATGAAATCCCCACTAAAAATGGATTTTAATACAGTACAGTTCCCCTGGTCATTAGAGAAGCAGACTCTGAACCTGTTTATAATTTCTGACAATCAGTTTCACAGAAAACAGCATCACGAAGTAGGCATTTTTCAGTAAGAAAGCCACAAGACATGCCAATTACAACAAAGTAGCATGAACTGTGTTTTACATTTTAGACATGTAACAGTTTGCAAAAGGACTCTCCCAAAGTAACACTCACAAGTTGTGTTAGATCGAATTACAGGCCCACCTGGTTTAGTATTCTGCCTCCATATGCACTCCATAACACTTCCTCCCTACCAAGAGTCATTTATGAAATAACATGCAGGGGAGAGGGGGGAGGGAATTGAGACGAGGGAATCCTAACACTTACTGCTGATCAGCAGATATTATGAAAAAACAGATTTGAATAGCTAACTCCATAATACTGTCTTTAGCCTGCATAACTGCCAGTGTTCTAGGATGGTCACTTCGACTGATCTTTTGAAACTCCAGCCATACCATCAGCCTTTCTAATCTCCCTAGATGGCATGATTGACAGGCAACCTCCACATTTCATGAAGAAATATCTGGAAGTTTTAAATTCACGGAGCATGTGATTGGTTTAAATTGTATCTGTTGCTCAAGTCCCTTCTTACTCTTCTCTTCAGACTAAACAAGCTCAGTCTTTCCTATCAACATATTACCCATAGTACGGTAACCATTTTGCTGTCTTTCTCTGGGTCTTTTCAGTTGCAACTATTCAGAGGCAAGGCAAACAAGACTGATCAGTACTCTACATTAGGGCTCTCAACCTTTCCAGACTACTGTATGGCAGCAGCTCAGAAGAGAGAAAGTTCACGCATCAGTTTTAACTATAAAAAACTGTGTACATGCCGTGCTCTGTAGCAAGGAAATCGAGCTTTTTCTGGAGAAAAAGGATTATAAAAACATTCACTCTTCTCCAGGAAAACATGGATCTTTTGAAGACCTGCTATTTTTATATATAGTCTTGCCTCCCCATCCCCAAATATGGGTTTATATATTTTAATTCATACACACATTCATACATTTCTGTATGTGGGGGGGGAGGGAGGAGAGAAGAAGATATAATACAGATTTGGCAGAATTCAATGTATTTTCATATTATAATTTTGACAGAACATCAATATTTGTAAGCATTTTTATTTTTAGCAATTTAAATTTCCACAGTTGCAGGAAATTATGGGAGGGTCAGACAAGTATTCAATGATAGAAGACATTGGGATTCAAAAAGTTAAAGTTTTATAACTGTTAAAAACACAAGTTGTCTACATCACATGTAAAAATACACAAAGTAAATATCCTTAAATCAAACTTTAATAGGTTCTCATGCAGCATTTTTTTTAGTTTGCATATCTGTATATTTCAATCATCAATGAAAATGTCTTTTCACCAGTTTGTGTGTATATACAGTGAAACGGAAGTTTACTGACATTTACCAATACCAATCTAATCCATCCTTCCAAGCATGTACAAAGAGAACACGTGACAGCACGAGAGCATGAAAGCGCTATTCTTTATTCGAAAAATAGGAAGGGGAGATCAACTGCCTAGCCACCCAAGCCACATCAAAACAGACCTAACGAATCTCTTCCTATCAAGTGCCCTGCTGCTAGGAGGGGACAGGTTCAAGAAGCAAGTGTTCTCCTAAAAGGGCAGGGCAACTGAAGTCGTCTCTCTCCTACGTGCTCTCTTTAATCATGGTTCTCTTTAATTCTTAAGACCAGCACTAGATGGCACTATGTTACTTAACTAAGATAAAAAAATATACACAAGATTTCTGTTTACAGAGATAGACACAGGAGGAAGATGGTTAGTATAGAGGCAGAAACACCATTTCACCTGTATATAGGTCAGCACTTTTTTCCACAGTAAGGCTGTCTCAACACTGGCACAGCAACAGCAGAACCTACCAAGAACCTATTCTGAAAAGAAGGCTAGACATCCCAGCCACGACTGATCGGACGGTACCGAAAGACAGGGAAACGGTACTGCACCCCACCTACTTAGCCCAGAAACCCAGGCCAATTTGGTAATAGTATCCCGATTTGAATGGGACTGAAGAACACAGCTGTGGAAGCCTCAAGTCTGGTTCAGATACCTGAGTCAACATCTAGAAGTGAAGGTAATATTTATTTGGCTGTGTCAATTAAAATCTGGATGGGGAAGGGCAGGGAGACAATCCGCAGACATTGTATTAGGAAACACTTTTGGAACAACAGAGAAGATTTATTGTAAAAGAGAAAATCTGGCCATGAGCTTTGAGAGTGAGTTGGGGAAATTTTTCAGCCTCTGAAGTCTTGACTCTTTGGATTCATTACCTTTGCTATTACTTTATGGTTTAAATATTGTTCTGCCTTGGGGTGTGGACAAATCTTTCTTGTAGCACATCTATCAACCTGTAGCAAAAAAGAATTTTGAAGTACACACACTCTGGCTTAAGAGCAGAGGGAGAAGCAGCCAGTTATTATGCAAGGGCTTTCTGCCCTTGTGCTGGATTGCTCTGATTCCAGCACTCAGTTTGGTGAGTAAATCTGATCATAAAAAGTCATCTAGCATCTGCCCGTCTGATAAGTGAGACACCATTGCAAAGCACAGCAAGAAAGTGATTTGAACTGCACCCGAACTGATCTACCTCCTAGGACAAGTCAAAGAAAAGCTGTTAACACAAAAATTGGATTGTCAGATCAACATGGACAGATATTTAAATATTTTACCTCATCTGTTCAGTACAGCTAATTAGGTTTACTCACCTTTGAGAGATGGAGGAAAGAGTGCTACATAAATAAAAAACATTGCTAAAACACTGGCCTGCTTCGCACATGTTTTACCCAAACCATGTTTGTGATTCTTTCCATCCAAACCCTTTTTCAAACAAACGATAGGGTTTTGTTTAACCAACATATCACTTTGTTCGTGATTAATTCCCCTCCCCCAGTACACACATGCACTTGGAAGCTAAGCTGTTCTGTTATTTTGAAAGATATGCCCCCAATTAGGTGAACATTGTGTGGGCAGACTCACTGCTAATTTGCAGCAAGAATCCACCTTACAAACAGCTTCAGAACAGCAAAAAGGAGATGTGTCAACTGAAAAGCCACCACGTCCATTTTCAGATTGGTTGGCTCATGTGCTGCTGCTGTGACTACAGAAGAGCCATTTACATTAGCCTCTAATTGTGAACAATTATTCAAACGCAGCACATGCTGCAAACAGCCGATACGAGAACAAGAAGTCAGGAGAGAGGCAGATTGATCTTGGGATATCTTAATGAGATATAAACATTCATGTTTACCAGTCTCATTGCTTGGAAGCGTCAGCTACACGGCATGTCTTACCTCCAGTACGCACTCTCACAGAATTTGAGATTTACACACTTTACTGAACATATATCACACTTCAGAAGCAAATCTGTAAAACTAGATTGAAAAGAGGCAATGAATGGCTTGGGTTTTGTTTGTTTTTTAAGCAGCAGATTTACCCAGTTCTCCTCCCAAACATATCAAAAAGAACAGGAGGACTTGTGGCACCTTAGAGACTAAAAAATTTATTTGAGCATAAGCTTTCGTGGGCTACAGCCCACTTCATCGGATACAGACTAACATGGCTGCTACTCTGAAACCAAACATATCAGGATCAGAGACTGTGGAAGTTAGAAATGAGACAGCATGTCAAGTTAGGTTAGGTTCTACCCTGCCCATTTCCTGTGGTATATGTTCGAAGGGTAGGAAAGATGTACATTTATTCAGACCTTCTGAACAGCATTTTATTTATGAAACTGTTTAAAATTCTGAACACACCCAGACCTCTTTGGCTGGATGGCAGCAATGCCACACCTGTAAGGGGTCACCAGGGCTGGCATTAGACTTGGTAGGGCGTGGGGCCGAAGCCCCAGCCCAACTGCCCGGGGCTGAAGTCGAAGCCTGAGGGCTTCAGCCCTGGGTGGCGGGGCTCAGGTTACAGGCCCCGTCTGGGGCTGAAGCCCTTTGGTTTTGGCCCCCCTGCCTGGAGCAGTGGGGCTTGGGCAGGCTCAGGCCACCGCTTCCTGAGGTTGTGTAGTAATTTTTGTTGTCAGAAGATGATCGTGGTGCAATTAAGTTTGAGAACCCCTGAGCTAGTGTAATAAAGCCTGCTGTTCCTTCCCCTTCACTTGGGGCCCCATGAATATCTCTGAATCAACAACTCCCCAAACACACACATTCTGCATTTCCTGACCTCCTTAGTTCTTACCCCTACAAAGAAAAAACAGCAGCATTTGATTTAAATAATTTATTCTGGTTTAAGTTCTTCAGAGACAGAACTGAATCAAAACTCCAAACTGGTTCAGACCCTATTTGCAGCTCAAACCTCAGCGGGGTTGAATCCAAACACCCCTAACATTCCAAAAGAATGGATACTACTTGCTTGCAAACCTCCACATTCAGCAATGTTTGGATCTAGGCTTTTGGTGTTGCTTAAAAGACCAAATTCTGACCTGGACACTAGTCTAGTTACTAGCATACCCAGCTAGGGTTACCATTTTCATTTCTTTAGAAGTACTGTTTTGTGAAGCCGGTGGAAGAGAGAGAAACAGTAACACTGAAAGGCAATATATAAATAGCTCTAGCTGAGACCATAACAAAAGCTGTGTCATGCTACAGCCTGCAAAGTCAATACTGGGCAGCAAGTACTCGGGGCTGACAGTTTCTTTTCTAAAGTCCTGTTCAGAAATGAGGCCACTCCAGCAAGTGAATATCTAGGGAATTATTCTGGGTTAGTATCTCACACCATTGAAGCATATCATCATCTCACAAAAACACATTGCACAGTCTTGCTGTTCAAGTACATACTAGGACAGTGAAGCTGACAAACCCCAAGTTAGGGCAGAACAATCCACTCAATGAAGTGCACGTGCATCAAGGTAGCTTCTCTGGGTTAAAAACAGAAATTTCCTTTTGTATGACAGTCATTAGCTTTTACAACCTAAGAGCTTGGCTTCGGGTCATGGTGAAGTCTAGTTCGCAATGCAGGTGTGACACTGCTGTATTGTACACATCAGGCAGCGTAGGGGCCAAAGATAGCAGCTACTGAGGATCTCTAAGATCATCCCTCAGGTCTCTCCTATTTGTACAATGCCGAGCAAAAATGGACCCCAATCCTAAGAGGTGCCTTAGAATGCTACTGCAATGTCAATTAATAATAGCAGCAGTAAGACAGTTTCCTCCATCAGCGATTTCCAAAGAGATGTTCTGTTCGAGGCTTTCTGCAAAGGTAGCACAGAAGGGGCTGAATTCAAAAGGCAGCTATTAGGTTAGAACAAACCTTTCAGGAGTTTTAAAAGACAAAAATGTCAGGCAAGCTCTGGAATCCTACACGCAGCAGCTCTATGAAGCCCAGTGACAATGTGCGTACTCAGTGCATGTGTCTAATTCCCGGAAAAACAGAAAGCCACTCCCCTAGCTAACACTGCAGACTCGTGTGTAAAAGCTACTGGGACAATGCAGCACAATTGCATCATTGCCTGGAAAAACCTCAGCTGCTTCACTGAAAGAGTTTCAACTCTCCTCTCTCCCCCACACAAATGCTGTGCCGGCTGTTATGAAAGAGAAGAAAGAAAAAGAAAAGATGCGTAAGAGGACAAAATATTTAAGCCATGGGCAGGACTTCTGGGCTATAAAAGCTCAATTGCCAAATCCAGCACTTAAGTTCTGCAGCCCCTGCCCTGCTACATTGCTTTGTATGCAGGAGATGTATTTGCCACCTGGGAACTGGCTAAGGAAAGATGAAAACGTTTTTCACAAATAGAGCTTTCATTCGTTGTCTCCCTCCCCCAGCAGTCCATTTGTGCTTTTTCTGTTATGTTAAGGAAGAAAACAGCATTAAGTTCCCTGCAATAACCGGGGGGTCAAGTAACGCAGGAACTGGTAACATCAAAGATACAATATAGAAATAGCCACACAAGGTTTCTTAATCTTTTAGGCAGTGATTTTTAATATTCATAGCAGAGAGGTACTGATAGCAATGACTCAAGATAAAAACAGTGCAGGAAGGGTCTCAATCTGCACCACCTTTGCCATTCTGGTTGCGAGTCCCCCAACCATTGTGTGTACTGTACACACACAGGCAGCTCTACCAATACACCACAATCCTGACCTATAGCTCCCCTCAGTGTCCCCTCACAATCCTGACCTGTAGCTCCCCTCAGTGTTCTATTCTTAAACCATCTCAGCTCTGCCAGCGCACCTCCATCCTGACCTATAACATCCCTTACTAACTCCTGAACCTCTCCGGCATTGTCCCCAATTATGCCACAAATGTTTCACTGCTACAACAGGGCCATGAAACTGAATAGCTTCCGATGGACTGCTTCTTTCTGATGGACACATCCAAGCGTTGGAAGATGCTGTCTCCCCCTTTTAATAATATCAGTAAATTTGACTGTTCCTTCTTCTCACAGCCAAAGTCCAAAGGCTTCTGCTTTGCATTAGAAAGCTAAAGGGACAGCCTCAACTCACCTTACAGGTGAGCCTTCTAGACTTACAAGTTTTCTTCCATTTCACCCCTAGCTTTTTAGATTTGCATAAAGGCTAACACTCCAATGAGAGATACCATTTACACAGTGGTGCTTCCAACAAAGAAAGGAAAAGTATCCTTGTTCCCCAGATATTCTAAAAGGTACCCACTCTAAGTCACTCAGCAGAGTGCCAGATGGGACAGTGGTTTTCAAAATTATGGTTCAAGGAGCTCTTTCTGATGGTTAAAAGAGTTGCCAAAAGAAAATACAGAGAGAAAGACAGTCCTCAGGAGTAAAACGTGAAGACATACACTGCTGTAAATAGTTACCAAGGGACATGGGCACCATAGAAGCAACAATGAATCCAGACACCCTTGGAAGCCATTCAAAGTACGTGCAGTTCCAATTTCAAGGCAATTGAAGCTAAAATATTAAATACCCCCCCACCCCCAGTATACCGAGAGTTTAATGACAAACACCTCTCCAATGCAGGCTAACTTCTGCCAGCCTTGTTTTTCTCTCGGTGCACAGTACATGGGAAATAGGGAACTCCAAATACACATGCAAGCAATGCTGCTGGAGACACTAAGCCTCAATCCCTTTCTGGGAGCTCCAACCTGTAGGAGAACACTTTAACCTCTCGGACACTCAGTAACTGATTTAAAGGTGGCAATTTTGCAACAGAAAAACTTCGAAAACAGACTCCAACGAGAAACTGCTGAGCTTTAATTAATATGCAAACTAGATACCAATAACCTGGGTTTGAATAGAGACTGGGACTGGCTGGGTCATTATACATATTGAATCTATTTCCCCGTGTTAAGTATCCTCACACCTTCTTGTCAACTGTCTAAATGGGCCATCTTGATTATCACTACAAAAAAAGTTTTTTTTCCTCCTGCTGATAATAGCTCATCTTAATTAATTAGCCTCTTACTCCACCTTTTCATATTCTCTGTGTGTGTGTGTATTCTTACTATACGTTCCATTCTGTGCATCCAATGAAGTGGGCTGTAGCCCACGAAAGCTTATGCTCAAATAAATTTGTTAGTCTCTAAGGTGCCACAAGTACGCCTGTTCTTTTTAACGGAAATGCAGTCTACCAGCAGCATTGCACTTGCAGCTCATGGGTAACATTTTCCAAAAGGCCTAAATCCGATTTTTAAAGGTGACTTAAGCACCAGGGGACATGTCTACAGTACAGTCCCGAGGTGCAATTGCAGCTTGTGTAGACATACCTGAACTAGCTTTGATCTAGCACTGAGGCTGCAGCAATGTGCACCTCAGCATGCTCTAGCCCTGCGAGTAATTATCCAGGGTTCTGGATGGGCACATACAGCCTGAGCTAAAGCTAGTACTGCCACAGCTTCATGGCTCTGGTACCCAAGCCAGCTAAGGTATGTCTACTCAAGCTGGAATCGCACACCGTGACTGCAGTATAGCCATGCCCCACGTCTCATGAAAGTCAGTTAACGGGTTACGTGAGGGTTCAGGCTGAAGCAGATTTCTATGCCATGAGAGAAATCAGAAATCTTACATTCTTAATGAGACATGTCAAAGTCTTTGCAATAGAGAGGAGTGGGTTTCCTCAGGTAGAGACTCTGAGCTGCCCACTTTATTACCTTCCTAGAATTATCAACAGTAGACTTGATTAGATTGCAGAATTTTCTGATTGGAGTCAACTTTAAGACTGAGGGTGGATGGTGTCACACTTAAAACCTTAAATTCACTCACATGATCTGATTGATGGGCCAGCAGGGCACCCATAAGAATTTAAGCACTTAGAACAGGCATTTTTTGTATGTAAATCTTGAGTAACAGACATTAAAAGGCTAATCACATTTGCTGTCCCCTACAGCAACAGAGCTCACTGCATTATAAGATGGAAAGAAAAAGTTAAATGTTACCCCTTATGTTAAAGTACAGTTCTACTCTGCGGACACTAAAAATAGCATCGGGGGTCCCACATTTATTGCCTCTCGATTGTTCCGTATCAAATGTTCTCAGCTTGCATTTTTTAACTGCCAGTCCTGTAAACGTAACCTGAGATCTGAGTCAACCTGAGTTCTTTCCTTTTTGTGCACCCCATTTCCTTCATAGATTTTCACAGGTGTAACTGACTGGAATTTAGTAAGACAGACAAGGTGGCTGAGGTAATCTCTTTCACTGGACCAACTTGCAGGGGTGGCAGGTTTGTAGAAATTTTGGTGGTGCCCACAACCCGCCCCCCCAAAAACTCCACTCCCCACCTGCCTAAGGCTCTGGGAGGGAGTTTGGGTGGGGGGGAGGAGGTCGGGGGTGCAGGCCCTGGGCTGGGGCAGGGGATTGGGATGCAGGACAGGTGAGAGGTTGGGCTCTGGGAGGAAGTTTAGGTGGGGGAGGGGGTGCAGGCTCTGGGCTGGGGGTTCAGGCTCTGGAATGGAGTTTGGGTATAGGCTGGGGGTGGGGGTGCAGGCTCTGGGAGGGAGGTTGGGGATGGGAGGGGATGCAGAGGGAGGGGGTGCATGCTCTCGGAGGGGAAGCGGGGGTGCAGCGCTTACCTGGGGCTCCTAGGCAGGGCAGGCCGGGAGGGACACAGGGTGTAGCAGTTACCCCAGTGGGACTGAGACACCAGCGTTTGCAAAATAGTTTTTTGGGGGGGGGGGTGGCGGAAGAGAGGCTTTTTTATTTGAGCAAGGTGGCTTTTTTGTATGGTCACACGAACTGAGCATCCTCAGTAACATCTGCTGAAGCCACTGCCCTTCACCCTGCCCGTATTAGCTGTAAAAATCTGCTGAGTGCTATTGACATGGGTTAAAAAGGGGCAGAGGGCGAATCGGAGCAGGGGGGTGGCCAGGGTCTGAGCAAGGGGTGGAAACTGATTGCTCAGGGGGGTCAAGCAGCTGGAAGCAGGAGTAGGAGATGGGCTAAAGGACAAAATCAGGGCTGGGGGCGGGGAGTGGAGCAGGAGATAAGTTCGGGGTGAGGTGCTCACAGAGGGCAAAACCTGGCACAGGCAAAGGCACAGGGGGTAACAATTACCCCAGTGGGACTGAGACACCAGTACTTGCAAAAATGGTGTGTGGGGGGGGGCAAAGGGGCTTTTTGTATTTCCCCTCCCACGGACAGCACCTCTCAGCATTGGCTTCCCAAGGCTGGGTTCTTAAAGGCACAGGCATCCCAATGCCTAGTGAATGCAACTTCTCTTTGAATTTTGTAGCGTAGACATAGCCTGACAGTAGGCTAGATAAGACAAAGCACTGCCGTGAGTGCCAGTGCTCCTGGCAATCCACCTCGACGAGGGGATTAGCTCTGAGCACTGGGAGCCGAGCCTGTCCACACCAGCACTTTAAAACGCTCAAGCTTGCTGCACTCGGGTGGGATTTTTCACACTCCTGTGCTAGCAAGTTAGAGTGCTTTAACTTGCTAGCGTAGATAATCCCTGAGACTTAATTCAGTGAAACATTTGACATATATCCCCTCAGAAATAAAGAATCCCTTATCACTGTATCTAATTGCATAGAGTCTCCTAGCAGTTTCCCAAGTTGTTTTATCTGCTGCCGGGATTCCCTGAATTTTTAAATTTAATTTTTTCTTCTCATTTTAGAGCTGACAATTTCTGGCCTGGTGTCAAAACTTTGTTTTGAGTCAATCCACGAATGGGGATTGCATTTTTGCAACTGTTATTTTGCCTCTCAATCTAGCCCTTAGTGTTTTTCCACATGCCATTGTGTACAACTTGATTCTCAAATATTCAATAAAGGCAGTATACTATCTCCTATAACGTCTTTCTCCCTGGAAAATACATCTATTGTAATTTTTGCAGAAAATTAGAACTGCCCTCGTGGGTCAGACTAATAGTCTGCTTAATCTAGTATCCTGTCTTGTGACAGTGGCCAATGCCAGGTGCTTCTAAGGGAATGATCAGACCAGGCAATGACTCGGTGAAACATCCCATTGTCCACTCCCAGCATCTGGCAGTCAAAGGACTGTTTAGGGACTTGCAGAGCATGGGCCTGCATCCCTGACTACCTTGGCTAATAGCCAATGTACTTATCCTGAGGGAGTGATCTAATTCTTTGTTCAACCCATTCATAGTTTTGCCTTTCAAAATATAATGCACACATCTACAACCCCAAGATACCTTTACAACCACAAGAATTCTAAAATAATGAGTTATACACCCTCAAGTCAAGAAATTTTAATAAATAAATGATATCTTCTTTTTATGTGCCTTTTTGTTCCTGAGCCTGTATGGTGCAGTAAGGCTAGTTCCAATGCCTTGAGCCTAAACACCTGAATGAATCTTAGTCTACTTTCATCCTGTTCCTGTTACCTCTCCCAAACATTTAATATACCTAAGGCCATATCCACACTTTAAGTATGTGTTAACTCAAGTTATGTCAGCATAGAGTCACTATGGTTACTATGTCTACCCCCAACCCTCTAAACCCACTTTGCCTCAGAGGCTACTGCCAGTCATCATCTAACCCTTGCTCACTGGAGCCGACTGCAGTCTGTCATGGCCACACATCATTGGCAAGGGGTTAGGACCCGCTGCCTTTGCCTATCCCCGGTCTGCCCCTCTGCAGCCCCAGTACCTTTTCATAGGCCTTCATCAAGGCCTTCAGCCTGGGAGTTTACCAGGCTGGAGCTCCCCAGCTCCCCTTGCCTTTCCCCAGCATTGCTCCACTTCGGGTACCCTGCTCCCCTTCCCACTCCAGGGTAGAGAGAGACTTCTCCAGCTTCTGGCCCACAGCCCTCTTATCAGGGCCAGCTGGGCCCTAACTGAGCTGGCCACAGCTGTGGCTGCTTCCTCCAAACAGCCTAACTTGGCTGCTTTTAACCCCCGGCTTCTCGGAGTGGGGAAGCCGCCCCACTGCAGGTACAGACAACTTTTTTTGTATAGCAATGTGCCCCGTGAGGGTTAATGTGTATACATTAGGCATGTTAGCAACAAGAAGAAAGTCAAGGAAAGCGTGGGCCCCTTACTGAATGAGGGAGGCGACCTAGTGACAGAGAATGTGGAAAAAGCTAATGTACTCAATGCTTTTTTTGACTCTCTTCACGAACAAGGTCAGCTCCCAGACTGCTGCACTGGGCAGTGCAGCATGGGGAGGAGGTGACCAGCCCTCTGTGGAGAAAGAAGTGGTTCAGGACTAGTTAGAAAAGCTGGATGAGCACAAGTCCCTGGGGCCAGATGCGCTGCATCCAAGGGTGCTAAAGGAGTTGGTGGATGTGATTGCAGAGCCACTGGCCATTATCCTTGAAAATTCATGGCGATTGGGGGAGGTCCTGGATGACTGGAAAAAGGCTAATGTAGTGCCCATCTTTAAAAAAGGGAAGGAGGAGGATCTGGGGAACTACAGGCCAGTCAGCCTCACCTCAGTCCCTGGAAAAATCATGGAGCAGGTCCTCAAGGAATCAATTCTGAAGCATTGAGAGGAGAGGAAAGTAATCAGGAACAGTCATCTTGGATTCACCAAGGGCAAGTCATGCCTGACTAACTTAATTGCCTTCTATGATGAGATAGCTGGCTTTGTGGATGAGGGGAAAGCAGTGGATGTGTTAGTTCTTGACTTTAGCAAAGCTTTTGATATGGTCTCCCACAGTATTCTTGCCAGCAAGTTAAAGAAGCATGGGCTGGATGAAGGGACTATAAGGTGGACAGAAAGCTGGCTAGATTGTTGGGCTCAACGGGTAGTGATCAATGGCTCCATGTCTAGTTGGCAGCCAGTATCAAGCGGAGTGCCCCAAGGGTCGGTCTTGGGGCTGGTTTTGTTCAGTATCTTCATTAATGCTCTGGAAGATGGCGTGAACTGCACCCTCAGCAAGTTTGCAGATGACACTAAACTGGGAGGAGACGTAGATACACTGGAGGGTAGGGATAGGATACAGAGGAACCGAGACAAGTTAGAGGAGAGGATTGGGCCAAAAGAAATCTGAGGAGGTTCAACAAGGACAAGTGCAGAGTCCTGCACTTAGGACGGAAGAATCCCATGTACTGCTACAGACTAGGGACCGAAAGGCTAGGCAGCAGTTCTGCAGAAAAGGACCTAGGGGTTACAGTGGACGAGAAGCTGGATGAGAGTCAACAGTGTGCCTTTGTGGCCAAGAAGGCTAATGGCATTTTGGGCTGTATAAATAGGGGCATTGCCAGGAGATCGAGGGACATGATCGTTCCCCTCTATTCGACATTGGTGAGGCCTCATCTGGAGTACTGTGTCCAGTTTTGGGCCCCACACTACAAGAAGGATGTGGAAAAATTGGAAAGAGTCTAGCGGAGGGAAACAAAAATGATTAGGGGGCTGGAGCACATGACTTATGAGGAAAGGCTGAGGGAACTGGGATTGTTTAGTCTGCAGAAGAGAAGAATGAGGGGGGATTTGAGGATGGATCTAGACTGTTCTCAGTGGTAGCAGATGACAGAACAAGGAGTATGGTCTCAAGTTGCAGTGGGGGAGGTTTACGTTGGATATTAGGAAAAACTTTTTCACTAGGAGGGTGGTGAAGCACTGGAATGGGTTACCTAGGGAGGTGGTGGAATCTCCTTCCTTAGAGAGGTTTTTAAGGTCAGGCTTGACAAAGGGATGATTTAGTTGGGGATTGCTATGATTCTATGATTAGATTCCAGGGCCTTGTACCATCCAGAAACGTATGTAGCAGCGACAGGTCCTACTTTGCTAAAAAAGGCCACCTGATGTAGCTAATTGCTACAGATAGCAGTTTCACATACCTATGGTGAGAAACTACTATCTGTAGCAATTAGTTTCACCAGATTGCAGTCTTACAGGCACCACATCCCTACAGGTTGCAGTTTATTACACATGTGTAGGAAAATGCTATCTGTCGGACTGGGCTGCCTGCAGCTGCAACAGGTCCGACAGGTCCTACTTTACTAAAAAAGGACATGTGATGTAGCTAATTCAAGCAGTCTCACGTGTAAAACAAAACTGATAGCTTTCTTTAACAGTGTAACAAGCCTTGTGGATGGGGGCGGGGGGGAGTGGTTGACATGGTCTAACTTGCCTTTAGTAAGGCTTTTGATACTGTCTCTCGCATGACCTTCTTATAAACAAACTACGGAAATGCAACCTAGATGGAGCTAAATAAGATCAGTGCAAAACTAGTTGGAAAACAGTTCCAACAGTAGTTATCAGTGATTCACAGGCTGAAAGGGCTGAGTCAGGCTGGAAGGGCATAACGAGTGGGATTCTCCAGGGATCAGTTCTGGATAAGTTTCTATCCAAATCTTAATCAATGATTGAGATAATGGCAGAGAGAGTACAATTATAAAGTTTGTGAATGATAAGCTGTAAGCATGCAAAATGGGAAATGACTTCCTAGGAAGGAGTACTGTGGAAAGGGATCTAGGGATCCTAGTGGACCACTAGCTGAATATGAGTGAACGGTGTAACGCTGCTGCAAAAAAAAAAAACAGAACATCGCTCTCAGATGTCCGCTCTACTCAGGCCTCAACTGGAGTATTGTGTCCAGTTCTGGACGCCACATTTCAGGAAAGATGTGGACAAACTGGAGAGAGTCCAGAGAGAGAAAAAAAATTTAAGGTCTAGAAAACATGACCTATATGGGAAGTACCATCTTTTTACAAAAGCTGTTTCTTACAATCTACTCGTATAAGTAACTGCTACGGATAGCACATTTCTACATGTAGCAATTTCACATACACCACAGTGCAAGAAACTGCTACTTTTAGGCATTTGCTACATCGGGTAGCAGCTTACTATAGTGGCAGTTTCTTACAATCTAAAGTGTATCAGTAACTGCTACCAGTAGCACATTCCTACGCGGAACAGTTTAATACACTACACCTGCAGCCACATGGAGCAAGCAGGGAGGAAGCCACTCAGTTCCACTGCACTGCCAGTGGTGAGTGGGGGCCCCGGGCTGTTTTAAATGGCCCCAGGGCGTGGGGTGGGGCGGAAGGCGGGGCTGAGGGAGAGACCTGGCCCCAAACATTGCTAGAGCTGGGCCCTGCGCCAGGAATATTCCTGGTGCCCAGGCACCATGGGCCCATAAGACTCGCCACCCATGCCAACTTGGACAGAAGGTATTACTTCACCCAGCTGGTCACTCTAATATCCTGGGACTAACATAGCTACACCACCACTGCATGGAACTTAGTAAGCAATTCTGTTGCTGATGCCTTAGAAGTGCACACTGCAGGCAACGTGAGTAAAAAGCAGCCAGAGCTTGTTTGTCAGTGAAGTCAGCAGCTGACACAAAATACACATAGGAAGCAGATCTATTCAGTAAAAAAGGGGCCATTTTTACACAGTCCCTTTTCAGAACAGAAGTGTACTTGATTCCTAGTACTGCTGCAATACTCAGTCTTGCATTACAACCGCACTATACCCTCATGGGACCAGGAATATTTTAAGCCAGAAATAAAAGCTGCTTCTAAAGACAAATGATGCAACTAATCAGTTACAAAGCCACCTGATCCCATGCCCCTACAGTGGCATGCATCCAACTATCTGCTTTGTGTATCTGGATGTCTTTGCATCCACACTATGAAGAATAAAAGCAGCCTGGAGAACAACTAATCAATAACCATGTTCTGCAAAATGCATTTCACCTTCCTAAACTGAGTCAGTTATCCTTGATGGGGAAGCTGCATATTTCTTGGAACAGATAAATAGCTTGATATTTTCTAAAGTAAAATATTTTATGAAGATATGCTACTATGCACGCACACGGTAGGAAAGTGAGTACTTTAAGCCCAGTTTCTTTATTATGTGTTATACAGGTGCCATGTAAAGGATTTCAGACCATCACAACCCAGTTGAAGCATCTGAGCCATAACAAACACTTATAAATATTAACCTTACAACATGAAGAAAGTCCTCTCTACCCAACAGTCGAAGTGCTCTGCTATCTCCTACCTGGACCTTCTGCTCAAAGTGCAATGGGGTGGAATTGAATGAGGGGTAGTTTAAAGGCATCTGAATGCTCCAGTGATGAGCATCCTACTAATGCCTGAGAGGTTGACAGAGTTGCTGATGTCACAACATATGGGGAAAAGCAGTCATATTACTGGATAGTGTGTTTCAAGGTCATTTGAAGGGCCACAACATAAACTTAAGTTGCATCAGTAAAAAAACACACAAACAAACAAAAAAAAACCTGCAGGATGAGTTAGGTACATCAATACAAATCTTGAGCGGTGTTCTAGAAAGGTCTATGTTGGTCATTCCCAAGCTGTGTTTTATGGGGCGTCACTCCTGAGTGCACCCCTCATTATTAAGGTATATGTGAAATACATTTTCACCACGAACTCCTACCATTGTGTAGGTCTGCTTTCTCAAGCTCTTAAATATGGCCTGGGTATCATATAGTGCAACAACTAATAAGCAGGCCAAGCCAGCCCAATCAACATCATGCTGCATTTATATGCCCCCTTTTATCCAGAAACATCCCAGCATGCTTTACTAACAACATATGCAAAGGAACCAATTCCACAGCCACTGACATGCAGTCACCACTGGGGTGGAATGTGGGAGCTGTGCAGTGTTTTTGTGCATTGTTAAACAACAGGACATGATGAACACAGTGTCATATCCATCTGAAACAGGAGGAGGAACAGAAGATGGCAGAAAATAATGACCTAAGTGGAATTTGGCCAGGACACACAGACTAACCCCCTTTACACTGTGGAGGTCAAGGCTTTTGTTGTTCTCGTCTGAAAGAGCATGCCTCTAAGGGCTCTTCGTCCATGGCACCACTGTCAGGAGCATTGGTTCAGTACTGATTGGGCAAGAATGTTACCTACTGAGTCACCTATTCCCAGCTCCCTACCATGGCCGTCCCTGTAAGACATTGCACGTGGCAATCCCCATAACTCAGATTTCTCATTATTAAAAAAAATAAATAAAAGTGGAAACACTTTAAACCTCTCCTCAACCCACATGAGATAGTAATTTGTACAGCACTGAGATACTCACTAATCTAACAGAAGATACGATAGAAGTAGTAGCATTATATTGCACATGAAACTCAGCACTGAGGATTTAAAAGTATGCAACGGCGTACATACATAAAAGGTAATGACCAAGAATGCCTTTTTTACTAGGACTACTACACACAAAAGGCAAAAGTCTCCTGATGCAATTCGTGCATTGAAAGGTTCTTGACTGAGAATATCGGCATAATATAACTATCAGCCTTAGGCTCACTGCTGACACAGATCGTGGTCATCCTGCCAGACATTTTTTTATCCCTCTTATCAGAAAAGATCTCTCTTGTTATAGATTATACTGCTCTGGGCATCATGGATTCATTCTTTGGACACAGAGCCATTCCCCTCCCCCTCACAACACCAGCTTTGTTTCCACTTTATTAATCAGCGCATATTCATTTCTCATTACCCATGAGCAACGTGCCTAGGTTACACAGCCAGCCATACATGCTATATCAGGCTTATCCTGCAAGGTACTTAATGGTGCTTCACACCTCACTGCTTTCCTTCTGAGTCCTGCCATCAGACCTACAGGCTAGGAATACAAGTGCAGGGATGCCAGCAAATGAGGAGAACCATTTTTTAGGACACTAACCCCCACAGTCTTTAAAAGAAAAGGAGTACTTGTGGCACCTTAGAGACTAACCAATTTATTTGAGCATAAGCTTTCGTGAGCTACAGCTCACTTCATCGGATGCTGTAGCTCACAAAAGCTTATGCTCAAATAAATTGGTTAGTCTCTAGGGTGCCACAAGTCCTCCTTTTCTTTTTGCGAATACAGACTAACACAGCTGCTACTCTGAAACCAGTCTTTAAAAGAACCACATGTGCCATTTTTGGCTTGTTGTAGCCAAGACTGAAAGTCTGACGTAGCTGATTGGCCTTCACTGTGTATGTTTGTGATGTATTAAACAACATGTATAAAGCAGGTTTCAGAGTAACAGCCGTGTTAGTCTGTATTCGCAAAAAGAAAAGGAGTACTTGTGGCACCTTAGAGACTAACCAATTTATTTGAGCATAAGCTTTCGTGAGCTACAGCTCACTTCATCCGATGAAGTGAGCTGTATCTCACAAAAGCTTATGCTCAAATAAATTGGTTAGTCTCTAAGGTGCCACAAGTACTCCTTTTCTTTTTATGTATAAAGCAGTCTCTCCCTTGCAAGGAGGGTCTCACAAGGGATTAACACAATGAAAGGCCACCACACTTTGGACTGTGATCACACTGAAATCTATTAAAAACTCCTTTATTTTATGAATTTCCCTAGGATTATGTACTTGGCTCCCAAAATCGCTGATCTGCAGCACCGATTTAATCAGTCCTCAGACTTGTCCTGAAGGTTCCAAGGTGAGCAATGACATTTAGCAACACAAAGTGCTACTTAAAGCACTTCCAGGTCACAGTGTTTAAGCAGCTGGCAAGTCTTCAAAGAAAGCTCTAGGGCAGCAGTAGCCTACTCCCAAACTCTCCTGGTACCTGCTGAGGCTGTTTTGATCAACTAAACACAAAACTGCCAAGCACCTCTTTGCGCCGTGTGGCTGCTTCTTGACTTTTTGGGGGGTGTAAATTCAACCAGGTTTAAATTGGAGGAGGATGACACCAAAACCGGTGGGGGGTGGCGGGAAGGGAAGGTTGCAAATACAGAGGACAATAGAACTGCAATGTGAAGAGTGAGGGTCGCAGCATTTCTACATCCAGAGAGGAAATAATCAACACAGACGCTGAGGGGAGGGGTATATATATTAGCAGCTTCCCCTCCCCCCCAGTTAAAGTTACTAAGGTGTATATAGGGGGCATTAACAACAGGGATGAGGAGTTTCTGGCTACTGGGATAGAGGGCTAGTTTGGGTTTCCCAGCTGGTAACCGCCACACCAGACTACCCCCTCTAGATGCCTTCCACCTCACAAACCCTCCATCACAATAGGAGTCAGCATAAAGGGAGGAGAGCAGACTCAAGTTAGAAAGAGATGACATCAAACTACTCTCAGGGTCTAAAGTGTCACTGGGCCCAATCAAGGATCTAATGCAGAGATCCAACCCAGCATGCTTCCACCTGCACTATCAGTCCCACACTAACCCTGAGAAACAGCCTGGCCATGATGCACTGATCTGCAGGGACAATGGTTCATTCCCAAGTGCTTCAATGTGGCACTAACAAGCTGACGAGATACAGACGATGCAGTTAAGAAATTTCGCCCTTCAATCTGTTCAGTCTAGTGATAGAGGTACACAGGTTGGCCAACCTATTGCTACAATCTCGTTATCAAGTTTATAGCATTTAAAAAACCTCTCAAAAAAGGACACCTATACACAGCCAGTTTTACAAGGTAAAACAAACCATTTTTCTGCCTCACTCACCCCCACAAGCAATAAAGATTTTGGACGTTTCAGAACCTTGTTAGCAGTTTTGTTGATGCGTGATGCATAACAGCTCTGCCGCAGCTTGGACTCAACAGCACTGACAGCAGTAAAAACCGCCCTTGTTTGTGTTAGTAAACTAAGCAGATAAAACCAGGAGATACGCAGAGAGCAGATAATAGGGAATAGGACATGCACACAATGAGACTGCAAAGAAACTAAGATTATGTTGCATAGAAATGAGTGCGTTTGGGGAGATTTAACAGATATGAGATTATCAAGGGTATAGTTAAAAAGTGATCTGTCTCTCCTTTTATACTGGCCTAGAATGAGAACAAGGGGTTACTAAGGCCTTGTCTACACTGCCACTTTACAGCACTGCAACTTTCTCGCTCGGGGTGTGAAAAAACACCCCCCGGAGCGCTGCAAGTTTCAGCGCTTTAAAGTGGCAGTATAGACAGTGCACCCAGCGCTGGTAGCTACTCCCCTCATGGGGGTGGGTTTTTTTACAGCACTGGGAGAGCTCTGTAAAGTGAAGACATACCGATAATTAAGAGATTAAAGGAAATCATTCTTCAAGATGAGTTACAAAGTAGAAGAAATGGGTCTGTCTCCCCTTGTTTCTTTAGGATGTAAAGTCTCTCTCACAGATAGTTTAAGGTACAACAATCAAATCAAGTCTCCCCTGCTTTTGCTGGGGGTCTCCTTGAAGGACTCAGAATTGGATAGGGAGTTTACTCAGATTTTAACTGAAGAATAAGGCTAAGCAATTCTTAATTTTCTCACCTAGGAGGAGCAGAGGGTATGTGTTTCCTCATTTAAGCTACCTGAAATGCCAACACGGGTATGGCTACCATTCAGTGGTGTGGGACACGTTACCAAGTAAATCCTTTGGCTCCTTACTGGGACTGCAACCAAGATATTAATTAATGCCAGCTGTGGTGGTGGCTTTGTGATATGGATATCTGTCTGCTAGGAACTGCAGAGAGTCACCAGTTCATTTCAGGTCAGACACTGAATGCCAAGCACCATCAGCCTGGACAGGATATAAATGAGGAAAGTGGCCATTTCCCTTATTTCTCACTAAAAACAGGAGGAAATTTTCCTTACCTTTTCATTTTCTCTTTGGAGATACCCAAGCATCTGGATCAGTATGGAAGATCTCAAACTAACAGGAGGAGACAATACACGTGGATCGTAAAAAGGCATCAACTGGGGTGCGTAAAGCATTAACTAGCTCACAGAGCTTTTAGATAAATGTTCAAAGCAGCAGAACATAGAAAATAATTAACAAACTTTATAATTAAACCTCAATCTAACCTTTTAGACAAGATTTTGTGGAATGAAGCTTGAACTGGTGTGCAACATATTCAAGGGGTACTGTCAATTTAACCACAATGTGAAGTAACGCATTTACTAGACACCATCATCTTAAAGTAAGAGAGGTGGAAGTTTTTTAAGCCAAAATTTACTAGTTGCTATTTATGCTTGTTTACATTTTGCATTTCCTTCAGCATGATCACTGAAATGTAAAGTTAGTTTCACTTTCAGGCTCTCAACCTTGCAACATTTGGTTTCCAATCACTACAGCGGAACATTAAAATCCATTGTAATATTGTATTGGCCGTAAGGCTGTAAAACAAGCTTTTAAAAATATATAGATTTGGGGGCAAATTTAAATTGACATAGTAAGGAAAATTTCTCCCTCTCTGTTTGATGTATGACCTATACCATCACTTGGGACCTTGGAAAGGTTAGGGAAGATTACCAGTAGCACACCTCAGCCACCTTTAACACCCCTCTTCAAAGCACTGCATCAATTGATGTTTGAATGCTAGTTTTGCTAAACTATGAACTGAACATGGAGTCGCTGTCTTACAGATTCCTAACGTAAAGAGCTGTACCCTCTACCCACCACAGAGCAAGCTGTCTGGCTGAGCTGCCTTTCAAGAAATGTTGAATTTCTTTGCCACTGTGAAAATAAACAGCCTCCAAATCTACTCTATCCTTTTTAGGAGCTCCATGCAAAAAAATGTTTGTTTTGACAGTAAGTTCATAATTCCTCCTAGAGATAGTTTCATTTCAGAGTTAATTTCTACAGATAACTTGTTATTAACAGAAATAACGGCACTCCCGTTATGATTCAGCTACACATAAAAAGAAACACTGGACATACAGAATACGCTCGTCTGTCAGTGCTTGAATCAAAGTTAAATGGTCTGCCATAACAATGTTCCAGAATCATATCAAAACAATATGGTCGCTACATGCACAGCGGTCAGTGGTAAGCTTTCTTGACAAGTCACAACTAGGACAACATAAACACTTCCAAACATTTTCATAAATGAATTAGCTTAGCCCATTGGAGACTTCGCTAGTATCTTATCAGCCTGTTTAACAAGTCCACCGTCTGCGATCACTGCAATCGAAGAAAGATGCTCCATGCATTGAAGTTCTCTTCTAGCTCCCTGAGACACAAAATATATCTAAGACAATGTTGCACAGTATGTTTGAACAGCAGTACTCTGAAAATCAAAACCAACATTTTGCTTAAAGCTGAAACCTGTATCTTAAAAAACCAACGACTAAGTTACTTTAAGCAGATGAAGCTTTTGATGTGGCAACTTTAAATGTGACAATCAATTTGAAGCCATTATTTTTCCGCTAATATTGTTTATTATTCTAAATTATAGCACCCTTCTCTTCTGTCTTGAAGTATTTTAGTAATTTCAGAAAGCTATAGCAACAAAAAAGCAAGAAAACGTAAAACTCAGTTCCCCTCCTCTTCCACCACACACACTAACCACATGGATATTTTTGCAAAGTCCAAGTAACACCTGAAGTGTAGAATGAACCAAGGCTAATTACAAGTCTCATCCTGAAAAGAAAAGAAAAGAAAAGAAAATTTAACATCTATAGCCCATCCCACAATGAACCAGTGCGCTCACATGATGAAGGAAAAAATATTTTGGTAAGGAAAAAATGTAAAACCCTAGCACCCATTTTCAGAGAGCAATTGTGAAATGATGAATAATTATGGAAAATAATACTGCCTTGAAAAGCACACCATCAGATATTACTGACAATCTGAGCACGCAACGAGACAACGCTTTCATGATTCACAAAAAATCTAGAACTTACCACAAAATAGTGGAATTGGAAAAGTTTAGCTTTCCCCAAGAATATAAGCCATTCTACTATAAGAAATCAATCCATATCCATCAGTACGATGCACAAAAGCATTTTTGGGGAAAGGAACACAGATGCTTCAACTGCATGCAGAGTCCTGCAAATCTGCAGATATCCACTTTACATCCACAGATATCCACACACCATGTTTCCATATCACGGACCAGATGCAGATATAAATTTTGTATCCGCACAGGGCTTTAACTGCATGAAGAAAGTATTTACATTTCAAAACAGAATCCATAAAGGAAGACTGATAAACAGCTGCATAGTCTGGAAGACCTATGATGCAAAGCAAGGTAACACCCTTGATCTGACAGAACATATAGATGGTCAGCTCCTGCCACATTATAGCTTCTCGAACAAACACTCTATGTGCTGTTTATGCACAATTGACATTTCAGTGGTGTGTCCTCCCCCCACCACCCCTTTGTTAAAATGTATTGATGCCAAGATGGGTTAATGTACTAATGTTTTGCCTCTACAGGCCAGAGTTTAAATCATGGCTTTTAGGTCATAAATGAAAATACGTGTAACTGTTTCATCCTAGTGCCTAGCAGACATTTGTTCATATTGCAAAACCACTGCACAACTTAACATGACAGGCAGTCTCTTCTCCAGAGAGGCCCAGGTTGGGAACAGAAGCAGTGCTGAGAGTCAGGGATGAGTGAGATACAGCAGCAGTGTGTGGGAAGCCTGCCCAGAACAGCATCTGCCCCACAGGGAAGAATATGAAAAATTTCCCACCTTTACCTTGTCCCAGAACAACAAAGTTCACTTGAATACTACTACACTTGAAAGCAGAGTTCACCCAGATGACTGGAAATATATTAGGAAAAATAACCAAAAGGGCATTTGTCCATTGAATTGCCTGATTGCACACACCGCCTCCTCAATGGCCATGTGACCCCAAGCCCTACACTCACCTTGATAGCATTTCTCCATTTGGATGCAACGCAATAATTTTGGAACACTGGATCTCATCAATTCCAACCTTTCAGGGAATGTTCTTGGCATCAATGAATGGAACCCTATAAATGCAGCTCTCCCGCAAAGCTCATTGAAAACCTCCAGCACAAACAGAATGTATTATAAAGGTCTTGGGACCTTTCATTCCCATGGCTGTTACATACAGCCATTAAGCCAACACATTGTTTTTGGCATAGAGGAAAGATTGATCTGCAGTGCACAGAAGTGAGGCTGGAGGAATTTCTCCTTAGTGTTATTACAAAATGCCCTCACCAATGGTAGAGACTCATGTTTGACAACTTCCAAGTCTCTAGAGAGAGAGGGCTCTTTCCACTGCTTTTGTGACCCCCCTCTGAATCCATGAACTGCACTTAGCTGGAAACGTACACCATTAAAGAAGCAAAATAGTGACAGTTTTCAGTGGATTTTCTTATGGGATGGCAGCAGGAAGAGGAAGGAGTCAGCCATGTAATCATCACCTCTAGTGGCCAGCCCATTCAGTACTTCCACTGAGTTTCTCACTGCAGTTCTCCTGCCAGCAGGTAGCAACCAGCACTACCCATCAACGACAGATTAAGAGGAGATCAAGGCAAACAAATTAGGAAAAAAAAAAGGTAAAAAAGTCAATTTATGTTGATTGCATCTCTCTCTACGTGATGAGCCACATACCCCAACTGTACTCCTCCAGACGGGGTGAGTGATCTGTGGTGTATACCACATTGGCTGTTGCTAGGGATCTCAGATACTTTCCAGATTTAGGCAGGTAGGGCTATCACAACCTTTTTGACTGCATCAGCAACTTCTGATGGTCTCTCCCAGGATGTGAACACTCACAAAAAGTCCAGCCTCATTCCTTCTGCTTTGTGCTGAATAAGCCCGCTATGGGAGTTCAGAGGTAAGAGTATATTCTCTGTAAAACCGCCTTGCTTTCATGGTCATGCATGCCTTAATCACAAAGACGAATAATCTGAAGAGAAAGCAGCTGCGTGGGACAAAAACAAAAGGAGAAGCCAAAGCATCATAGTGGAAGAGATTAAATTAAGTCTAAATGCACATTGTGTTTTTTCCATAGGAACGCCAATTAAATAACAGAATATGCTGAATTAACAGGACATGGACGCTAATGCCACGTTCACTATGCTAATGTAAGACACAAATAAATTTTTCACAGTTGAATTAACTATTGTGAAAGAAAGCCAGTAAATTGAGAATTGAGACTAATATACAGGGCTGACTCTTTGGCTTTAACTCATGCCATGGAGAATGGAAAACACAGCCACAGCTTGATTAAGGAAAGGCCAGAACTTTTCCCAAACCTAAAAGCATCAATGCTGAAAGATTTGGACGAGACAGTGTCTCAAATTTTTTGCATTTTTCTTCTCTCACCTAATTAAGGAGCTTTAGATATACAAACAAGGATCAGAGTTTCTGAAGAGGTAGCATGTCCCTGTTATTTATTCCATATTAGTTATCAGAGTCCTCCATTTAGGAGCACTGTCTCACAAAATCTATTAGATCATCAAATCGATCCCTCTTGACGATAAAGATATATTACCCTGACAGAAGTGGTGTTGAATACTGAACTGGAAACAACTTGTTCTTAGACAAAAGGAAAAGAAGTGCAGGAAATGGAAGGCTGCACAAGTCCCTGTGGCATCAACTATCTCAATGATTTGAGCTTTATACTTTAAGAGACCAATTCTACTCGGCCTTGCAAGTGCAGAGAGGATGTGAAATGCTATCAAATCAGAATTCTCCATTCATTTATATCCACTGTAGCATTTTACGCCCACTTTCCACTGGTATTCAAATTTATACAAGGTGGAAGGCAGCGTAGAATCAGGCATTAAGACTACCCATTATTCACAAGCAAAAAAAAAAAAAAATGCAGCCTTTTTCATCATTTTGTTACAGCAGAATAAGCTATCCAGTGCTTAACGCTTTACCACGACAGTCATCACAGGGCAGATTTACTCTGTGAACTAAAGGACATCTTGTGCTGATACAGGACAAATTTCTAACCCCACATAAAACTGAACAGAGGAACTTTCTAGTCTGGGAGACCAAAGAGCAGGTGATAAACTAATTCAGCAATACACGTCAGTAGATGTTCTGGGAGAATAGGTGGTTATTGTAAAACAGTACAACCAATACAATAAGCCACTACAAAAAAAAAAAAAAATCTGTGTAGCTTTCATGGAAACAAGTTCACAGCTTTGGTGGATATGCAAAGAGACACCAAACATCTTTTAGCTAGGATTAGCAGATTAGTTTGGTATCTTAATTAAACAAATGTATTAAGGTGGTGGTTTAGGATGGAGATGATTACGGTATGGGTAAATATTTGTGCATTGGGTTTGATTATTCTCCCCCACTCTGATGCAGCATGGTACCTCACCAGTTACCCTTGCATTTGGGTAGTCCTTTATGGCTAACTCCCTTCTTTCATCATTTTGCCCTCTCCTTTTTAATTACACCAGAACTAGGAAATGACTGGAGGATAGGGAAGAGGAGTCACACGCAGACCCTCTGCGCATCATACCCAAAGATGAGCAGACAAATGAAGAGCACATATGCCAACTATTATTTTCCCAGAATTCCCACTTCACCTACTACAATCCTCTTATCAATATTCCAGCTAATTTGCAGCACCTCACACAACCACCACCGAGTATTGGGAAGGTATGAGAGAAAGCAGATTGCTTTTTAGGTATTATCGAATGTTGGACACAAATCAATCTGACAACATCCCTTTAAAAAACACTGTTTTTGCTAGTCAAGTACAGTTCTAGTAGTTTCTCTGAGCAGTATGGACAGGGTCTCTCCCCCCCTCCCCCCCCACACCTTTTGAAGAATGCTTGCCAAACCAGGCTACAAACTATGGTTCGGAATAAGAAAATTTCATCTAAGCTTACCTGAAAATTTCCCTTCTTTGAGCAATAAAGGTCCACAGATCCATTGCAATGGATACTTCAGCCAGCTTGCAGCTCAGGGCCAGAACCAGACCTAGACCTGCGAGCCACTGGCAGCAGGGGAATGCCCTGCCCCCTGAAGTTTCTCCCAGTTGAGATCATTTCCACAGCCAGGACCATTCAGATCTACTTTCCCTAACTATAGAATTTGTGTTAAATACACATTGAGAAAAAAAAAAGCACAACGATTTCTCTTATTACAAATCATGGGAAATCCCTCCCCCCGCCCCCAAACAAACCAACCCCAAATCTTTGGATGTCAATTTCCCTCTTTATTCTGGATGATCCATTTGTCTCCGGGGTGGGCTGCATCTGTGCACATCATTACTCAAAGTAAGGACCCAAATTTCGAATTTAGTGAATTTATAGATGACTACATGGCCGATCTCAGTACAGAAGACATGACTACTCTGTCCTGAGTACAATACTGCATCTCAGAGAAAGCTCCCAACTTCAAAAACAGAAAGGGAAGGAGAGATGAGAGGACAATCTCCCTAAAAGGCAAACGCAGTCCTGGACACCACTGGGAATTGGACAGATAAATGATGAGGCAAAATGTTACGTTGGCTATTTAAAATAAAATGTTGACCTTTCCTTTAGAAAAGCTCTGGCTGAGCTGCCTGATGCTGGGGAGATGGACAGAGCTGCTGGGGGCGGAGAAGACCAGGAAGTCAGGAGGGTGGGGCATTCCCCTGCTGCCCATGACTGACCGGTTTGATTCTGCCCTCACGTGACAAGCAAGCTGAAGAACCCATTGTAACAGATCTGTGGACCTTAGCATGATGAAGAAAATAATAGTGTCCATTCCGGTCAGAGAAGTCATCACAGGTAGGATAGTTATACTTGTGCTTCACCACACTTCCACTCAGGGTTAAGCTCTATCATCAGTTCATTTAACCAGTGACTAAGATAGATTCTTAATACCTCTTGGATTCTATAAAACACCTTGAAGGTATTAAACATCATTCCAGAAGTTAATGGCCTATTACACATTACTGAATACATTTCTAATACAAAATGTTTGAGACAGCCTTCCAAAATTGTCATAGAAGTTTTCTAGACTACATAAAAGCATCCTTGCCTATTCTTTAGCATTTTTCCCCTTACCAACCATAATGAGAGTTTACTTGCTAGCCTTAAAAAGTTACTCATCACAGCAAACGAACAGACCTTTGCAAAGGTGATCTAAGCTCCAGAATCAGTAGGGATAATCCCTAAAACCTGAATGTAGATTGTAATTGTATAGTGGCAACATGCTGCACCTACATAGCATGTGATCCAATGTGATATGAAAGTTATGGAGGAGGGATAATATGTCCAGAACAGAAGTCTCTGGCTGTGTCTGCACTGAGGATTTTCAAAAAGTTTCCTAAAATGAATACGCTTAGGTGCAGCTTTGCAGGTGTTTTTATTCACATGCTGTTTAACCTGCTTAGAGCAGGTCTAATGAACAGAGTACTTAACACAACAGCAGCCCAACTTCATTAGGGCTCCCAATATCGCTAATACCACCTGACAGAAGTAATGAGCAATGCTGGGAAATTTTTGCCATGTTTCCCAAATGGAGAAATGGCCACAGAGGTCCTGCGATATTAATGTTTGGAAAATGCTTTGAAGATTAAAAGTGCAATGTAAGTGTTAAGTTATCATTATCAGCAGAGAAACAGAACCCTATTTCTTAAAACAAAAATGATTTGTACATACAATCCTCTTTCATTCTCAAGAAAATTATAATAGTGTCTTTTGAAAAGTAGGTTAAAAAAAAAAAGTCATGATGAAACTAATTCCAGCCCCTCTAGCACCAATGTATTTTACTCTAAGTAGAAGCTTCATCTTCCACTGAATGTGATGGAAATCCTGCCCAGTTACTTTTAATAAAAATGATGAACTAAGCCAGTAGAAAATCCCCTGCTACAATCTAAAGAACAGAATTGACGCCTTCTCTTTTACCTGGTGATTAATTAGCCCTCTTCCCTCCTGGTCTTTGCTTCTCCCTATCTAGCCTCCTTACCAGTCAGAGCCCTGTCCTTCATAAAAGGAGCATCAACATCACAAGCAGCGATAAGAACTTATCACCTAAGCAGTGTTTGATGTGTGCTGAATAAGGAACTGCAAGTGGTGCAATTTTTATGCTATAAAATAGCTGCTGCTTAATGGAGCAATGCCAGAGCCATTTGGTTTCTGTTCATCTCAGAAAAGAGACATGAACGGAGGCTGTGAATGATAGCATTGCAAATGCAAACTGAAGAGAGTTTTCCCTTTAAAATTTACTACGGGGGGTGGGGGGGCGGGGGAGAGGAGAGAAGCTCAGACTTAACAGTTTTAGTGTGATATTGTTTACTCCCTTCCCCCGGCTTTCCCACAGTTCCTGATCTTCATGTCTCTGGTTGCTTTCATACTGTGTTCGGCCATTTCATACTGGGCAGTGGCACCCACAACTGTGACAAAGAAAACAAAGGCCATGATTTTTAGAGCTGGCGGCCTAAAATTGGGACTAAATCCACATTTAAGACCCTAAATAAATGGCACAATTTTCAAAAGGGCTCAGCACCCAGCAGCTCCCTGTGATCCCAAAGGGTGGGTGGATGCTCAAAACCTTCAAAAACTGGGCCACTCGTTTAGGAGCCTAACCTTAGGCACCCAATTTTGAAAGTCTTGGCCAAATGCTGAAAAATACACAAGACAAATGAGCTTTTCAGCTTTGTGTTTATCTGTCCCCAAATAAACCTACACATAATTAATCTGGGGTTACACAAGTGCTGGAAACTAGACACATAAAGGGCAAAAACCTCATAAAAGTCTGCAGGTCCTATAAAGAAAGGTATACAGAGGCCAAAGCAGTATTTGATTTCATTTCTAATTATTCATTTGTTATTAAAAGCCAGTGCCTGGCCTTGTATAAGACACAGAAGGAGATGAGCTCACTGCCTCAAGTGGCTTACTAGCCAATAAATGTCCCCATTCCAACAGGTTATTACTCCTTTCACTAGAGGATGCCAATAATGCTGAA
This sequence comes from Chelonia mydas, assembly GCF_015237465.2. Classification (NCBI taxonomy): domain Eukaryota; kingdom Metazoa; phylum Chordata; order Testudines; family Cheloniidae; genus Chelonia; species Chelonia mydas. Next base: position 16,398,955 of record NC_051254.2, read on the forward strand.
CACAGGAATACTCTTAAGGTATTTAAAGTTAATAGTTTCAGAGTAACAGCCGTGTTAGTCTGTATTCACAAAAAGGAGTATTTGTGGCACCTTAGAGACTAACCAATTTACGTAGCTCACGAAAGCTTATGCTCAAATAAATTGGTTAGTCTCTAAGGTGCCACAAGTACTCCTTTTCTTTTTGAAAGTTAATAGTATGTATGTACACTTACCTATGTGCGCCCATAGTGAAAACAAATTAGACATAAAATGGATGATTTCTTTGGAAAAAATCTGTAGTTTTAACAGATTTTTATTATTTTTAAAATCTGACTGTCTTGGCCTTGTGCTTTTAACCTTCCTATTTGTAAGAATGGCTATCCTGTGAAAGGGGAAAAAAATATTGAATTCAATGCTTACCCAGCATATCTCCTTTAGAGTAGCTAAACTGCACATAACAAAAGCCAAATTTCTACATTCTTCCCCGCTACAAACTGGTTTGTCAGTGTCCAAAATGGATTTGTAGGAGTTACAGAGGTGTCTCTTCCAGTATTTTTAAGAGAGAAGATTTTCATCCAGTGGTTAAACTTTCAAAGAGAGTTTCACTTTGTCAGATTCTCTGTGGAGCTTGAGCAACGTCTTAAAGCAATGAGCCCGTAACTCTGCAGTCTGGAGACAAGGCTCAGTACAGCTTTCATTGCGGTACAGACATAGCCAACACACCGTAACTTTGTTATTATTATAGCTTTATGGCCTATTCGTTTCAATGCACAGCTGGGTTCTGAAGGAAGATCCAAGTCAAGCTAAGAGGGGGAAAGCAAACCCAGAAACCAGTTCTGACTCTGCATTCAATTCAGGAATGAAGGTAACCACAGACACACCAAGGACGTTAGATTCCTGTACTACAATACTGAAGAGGCACAGTCGCATCCTGGTTGTGCCTCATGGCTGTCATAGGGACTTTCAGAGTCACCATGTGAAAATTTCAGCACTGCTGTACTTGAACAAATTTTCACTCAGTTTTTAACTTCCAACTAGTATCCTACTTTCTGACCAGGGTAATTACATGCAGCATAGGAGAAATCCCCCTTCACAGTTTCATGTTAAATCAGGTATTATTTGTCACTTCTTTCCCTGAACTGTTGGAGAATTGTTGGGTAAAGCATGTTAGTTGTTTAACAAGAGGTAGCTGCAGTGATCCTTGCATGTAAAGTTTATAAAGCACTTAGGGTTTAAATGCATTAATCCTTTCAAGAGAAACCTGCCAATCTTGGGGGGGAGGGAAGAAGAATCACATTTTCCTGAAAATGTTGTATATGCCATCATGTGCCACCAATGCCCCTCTGCTATGTATATTGGCCAAACCGGACAGTCACTACACAAAAGAATAAATGGACACAAATCAGACATCAAGAATTGTAACATTCAAAAACCAGTAGGAGAGCACTTCAATCTCCTTGGACACTCAATAACTGACTTAGCAGTGGCCATTCTTCAACAAAAAAAACTTCAAAAACAGACTTCAACGAGAAACTGCAGAAGTGGAATTAATTTCCAAACCTGACACCATCAAACTAGGCCTGAATAAAGACTGGGAGTGGCTGGGTCACTACAAAAAGTAATTTTCCCCTCTGTTGATATTCACCCCTTCTTGTCAACTGTTGGGAATGGGCTACATCCACCATGATTGAACTGGCCTCGTTAGCACTGAACCCCCCACTTGGTAAGGCAACTCCCATCTTTTCACGTGCTGTATAATTATGCCTGCCTACTGTATTTTTCACTCCATGCATCTGATGAAGTGGGTTATAGCCCATGAAAGCTTACGCCCAAATAAATTTGTTAGTCTCTAAGGTGCTACAAGGACTCCTTGTTTTTTTTTTTTTGCTGATACAGACTAACATGGCTATCCCTCTGAAACCTGTACCTACTATAGTTATCCGTAACCGCCAAGATCACTATAGCTGAAAGAAGTTAGCAGAAACAAACCTTATTTTTTCAGTTTATTTGGTGCATTTGACAGTGCTTTCTTTATAGCCAATTTCGATGTATGCCCTAAATACTCAGCTTCTCTCTTTCTGAGAATACCATTATAACTAGGGCCCCACCAAATTCACGGCAGTGAAAAACGCATCATGGACCGTGAAATCTGGTCTTTTTTATACTTTTACATTATACTATACAGATTTCATAGGGGAGACCAGCGTTTCTCAAACTGGGGGTCCTGACCCAAAGGAGGGTCATGGGGGGAGGCGTTGGAAGGTTACTGTAGGAGGGTCGTGGTATTGCCACCCTTACTTCTGCGCTGCCTTCAGAGCAAAGTGGTTGGAGAGCTGCAGCTACTGGCCAGGCACCCAGCTCTGGAGGCAGCGCCCTGCCAGCAGCAGTGCAAAAGTAAAGGTGGCAATACCATATAATGCCACCCTTACTTCTGTGCTCCTGCCTTCAGAGTTGGGTCAGGACCCCTATAGTTACAACACCATGAAATTGCTGATTTAAATATCTAAAAATCATAAATTTCATGATTTCAAAGTCCTATAACAGTGACATTGACCTAAATGGATCGTGAATTTGGTATGGCCCTAGTTATAACCATCATCAACAGGAGAGCAGAAAAACCCTTACACATCTCAAAAAGATGGAATTTTAAAAGGACAACAGTATTTAAATTTACATTTATTTGCTATTTAAACTCTGTCAACTTTATTTTTTTATTTTTTATTTTTAAAAGGAGCCTCCTAACAATTATTGTGGTTTCAGAATCACATAATACTATTTTTAAAAGTGTTTTTCTTCCCGCTTTATGACTATGTTAAAGACAGACGTCCACAAGTGGGAGAACAACTGTACTGGAGAAACAGCAAAACTGAATTATACATTCAAATTCTGTCAAATGCGCAAAGCAAAACTGAAAAAAATACTCTCTTGTGTCTTTCAGTTCTAGAAACTGGAAGTGTGTCGTGTAATAGTAGGTTCAAAGATTTCAGAGAAGAATGTTGTTTTCTAAGATGATGATGTTCCATTTTAAGAAAAAAGCAGCACATGCTGGGGAGGGAACAGGCAGAGTGGAAACAATGAAGCAGGTTCTTCCTAGCCAGCATTTAAGGAAGGTGTTATCAACCTTCAGAGCCTTTTAAATCCCTCAAGTAATTAAACAGTCAAGTGGGATGAGGCTTTTAGCTTTGCAAATGTCAGTTATTAACATTGCTCCTAGCGCCAACACAGACACCAAACATTAAAATTATGTCTCTTTTCTTTGACGAGAATGGGGATCTGAGGGAGGGATATGGAAAGGTGGTGAAGGGGGAGGAAAACAAGTGAAATCTTGTCCTCAAAAGCATCTGTCAGAAAAATTCTGTTTGAATTCAATGCAGATTCTTCCAGGAGAGATGACAAAATTAAATTTTCAGAAATGCTTTAAACTGTTTGTCTGCTCCCTGACTTGCATAATGTAAATGAAGGAGGATTTCTTATGAGGGTTGCAGCAACAGCCTCACTCACGTAGGCAAGTACTTTAATGCTGGACTGGATTTTCATTCTCTTTTCTCATTGGACATTTAACAAATGTTTAAGTTATTTTTTATTTTTAATAGTTATGGGAACTTAACAAATGGTTATTTTTCAGTTAACTGTAGGTCATGGTGAATGCAGCTGATTTGCTGCAGAATCAGCATTAGAAAAGAGATGCTGCATTTCAATGCATTTCCCTGATGAAAGATTTTATGAATATTAAAAATAAAAATGGATTCAGTTTGCATAATTACGTATGGATTTCTTGGTTTGCCTGTAATTCCATCACTTCCATGCACTTCATACTATATTATTTTCCTATCCTTAATGTCTCAAAATAAGTGCTAGCTGTTATTTAAGTGGTTTTGATATTGCAGGCTACACAAGGTTTCATTTTTATTATAAAATACTTGTGATGATCCCTGAGGCCTGGTCTACACTGAAAAGTTTTATCAGCATAGCTACATCAGTCAAAAAAAAACTACACCCCGACCACACAGCCATGACCACAGCAGCTATTGAAGAGGGCATCTGTCGACATAGCTAACTTCATTTGGGGATGTGATGTTCGTACACCACAGAAAAAACCCTTCTGTCAGCGAAATTGCATCTACACTATGGGGTTATGCCCGCCTAGTTATGCAGACATAGCTATGCTGTAGCGTAGATACAGCCATAGTCTCCATAGTGTAGACATACCTTTTGTCTATATAACCAGAGTCATATGAATCAAAGTCCTCAACCTGCAGAGCAAAATGGACGATCAAGTCAAGTGCAAATAACTTTGCAGTGGATATTCAGAGGGTTGGAACAGGTTATCCACTAAAGTGAATCAGTTTTTCCCAGAACTGCAAAAATTCCAGTAAGCCTTCTCTAACTGCTGTGAATGTAAGGTGGTTCCTACGAAATCCCCAGAGAGACCAACTGAAATGTCAGAGGCAAGAGAGAGTTAGATACAGCTTCCCCTGCTCAATAAAAATCAGTATTAATGGTTTAGGGTATTACATTTGCGTACCGCATCAAAACTACAATTCCGCACAGTGATCAGCATTTATTCACGGTGCTTGACAAGAAATCATACTTATGTGACCCAGAACCATCCATCTTTACCTGTTAAAAGCTAAATACTCTATATCTATGAATTTCTAAACAGAAAAACATGCTGGCTGCCTTTGCAGATGGAAGGTTTTGCAGGCTCTTAATTTTTCATCCATCAATCATGGTTATGTATCACATATAAACTCTCTAGCTACGATTAACACCTGACTAACCCATACTGCATAATCTGAATTAGACTGGAGAGAAAAACTGCAAAGCACAGAATGCTGGAAAAACTGCAAAGCACAGAGTGCTGGGGGGGGAAGAGGAGGAGGAGGAGAGAAAAGAGGGTTGTTGCACGTTTAGCCTAGAAGAATCACTGGGCACCTTCTCATCATGTTGCCCCTTGCTAATGGATGGCAAGTACATTTTCTACAACTAGCCACATTACTCAGAATTTAGGACGGAGCCCACAAGGGCTGTTCCATACTCTGCAGCCTTAATTCCTACTGAAGCTAATGGGAGTTGATGGCACCCCATAACCTCACAGGACCAGACCATTACCACTGATTCATTTACAGTAAGAAGCACAGATTCCAGCCTGCAGGGATGGATCGCTTGATAAGTTGCCCTGTTCGGTTCACTCCCTCTGAAGCATCTGGCACCAGCCACTGTCGGAAGACAGGATACTGGGCTAGATGGATAGACTATTAGTCTGAACCTGTATGACCATTCTTATGTATTTGGGTCTCAAAAGATAAGTTTGATATCAACTACAAGAGGGATAAAGAGAAGCGACAGCATAGACCTTCACTAAACAGGAAACTTTTATTCCCCACAGTGCAAATACGGAACCCTGGTAGTTTAAAAGTTTAAATCAAAACAGATAACTAAGGGACAGAATCCAAACAAAAAGAGAAGTTTTGAAATAAATCAGACTCATTTCTTTAAAAAAAAAAAGTTTTCCTGCCTCATAGTCATGACTCAGCATTTGAGGTCAAGCAATTATAGTAATAAATAGTGGGAGGGAACAGGAGAACTGTGTGGGATGGAAGCAGAGCTGGATCTGCAATGAGACTTCAGGGGTAACTAGAGAAAACAAGAAGTTATCTGACATTAACAAGGCTGATTAGTCACTGAATTAACACTGAAGAGGCTTGCTGGTTAGGCTTTCTGGATGGAACAGCAGCAACAACAAAAAAATTAGAACAAATTGCAGTACTAACTCGTTACCTTCACTAGCACCAAAACACAAACTTCCAACACAGTTCTGTCACTGTGCCTTGACCCTGCTGTTCCAGTCCTGGATCCCCAAACATTTTTGCCAAAGCAACTTGATCTGCATCCTCCCGACCTACACAGTAAGGACATGCAGTACCAGTGCTATTCCGAGGCAATAATGAAATGGATTTTTTTTTTCCCATTGCCAATATGTCATGCTGAGGGGGATAGTTGAAAAACAAACTAGCACTATAGTATTTGTCACTTGAGAAAAAAAAAAAAAATCTAGAACAGCACTAACCCATCTCCCTTGGCATGAAGGTAGATGCAGTAAGACAGTTGTGTGCCTCTGTTACTACTGATGGAGTAGGCACGGGCTAGTGATTAGGGCATAGAACTGGAAGTCAGGAGATCTGACCTCCTGTGAACTCAACCACTGTGCCTCATTTTCCGCACCTAGAGAACAGGAATACCAGGCTTTGTGAAGATCAGAGGGTGAAAAGAGTTTTGAGATTCTGGGATGAAAGATAAGAGAAGGGAAAAGTATTTTTTAAATGGATCATAAAGTACCTATTAACATTAAATACCCTTATGCATTTTTGCTCACTACCTTTCCTAAATGCAAATTGGGGGAGAAACTCTTGAAATGAACGTTAGACTGGGTTCAAAGTGTTTACAATTACTTATGCTCAAATAAATTTGTTAGTCTCTAAGGTGCCACAAGTACTCCTGTTCTTTTTGCTAGGAAAGTGGCTGCCGCAACTTTCAGACACACATTCAGTCAGCAATGGCTCCATCTCCGTAGGATGGCAAATTAAATATAATATACACAGAGCAAGAATTCCAGTCAATGTGAAGACGGTACATGTGTACCTTAAATCAGCAAGGAGGGCAATTCAGGTTTTGCTACATGATTTTAAGAAAGGGATTTTAGATTTAGGATTTTAAGAACAAGCCAGGACACAGATAAGATGCACGCTTCCAAAACAGCAGATTTTTGGGCTATTCAGCAATGAAGATTTTCAAATGGTTTCAGTGTCTGAGATTACGTGCAGAGGACAGGAAGGCAGGCTTGAAGGGAGCATGAAGAGGTAAAATATAAAAATCTGGAGTGAATGCCAGAGTCTATGCCACCAGAGAAGAACCTTGCTACTGATACTATTCATGGAACCAATTTAGGAAAATAAACTTATTTTGATTCCTAAATATGGAATAAGCAAGCTTAATGTACTTGTTCCAATGGTGGGGCCAAAGGGTCTTCATCCATTACCATAGATCCTAAATTTACACTCTGTTGTAAGAGGATAATTTTATTAAACTGTATTAATACAGGCAATCATTTAAATCCAAGCTAACATTGGTCTGCAACATTTACTCTCACAAAATATAAGCACTGGAAAGCCAAAATGCTAGCTAGGATCAAGAATGGAAAAGATTAGCTTGTTATCACTGTCCATTCCCTAACATATTAGGAAGATTTACTTTTAATCTGATGACGTAGCTTTAGAAGGACAAGTTAGGAATGGTGATAGGCTTCTAATTCAGGTTGCCTGGTTATGTAGCTTAGAGAAAAGCATTGGAACTTTCCACATTTGCATAAGAAGTTAGTGGTTATTTATTTTCTGCTATCCTTATACGTTGCTACAAGAGCCTTTTCTGGATTTCGGCCCTCTTTGGTGCTAAATGCGTGCACTTGCCAGTAATAATATTTTACGCTGAAAGAGCTCCTATCTAAAGATCTTAAAGTGCTTTACACACATCGATGAATTAAGCCTCACAACACCTGTGTGAGGTAGAGGAGTGTCCACATTTCCACATAAGCACACTGAGGCATAAACCAGAAACATTTCTACATGCTAGGGTAATGCACTATGGGGGCATGATTTCTCAAGCACACTAACACACTGTGCATTAATCCGACCATTTGGCCCCTGCTACTGCCCATTAAAAGTTCCCTAGTGCACTTTTATGTAGTGTTTCAGAGTAGCAGCCGTGTTAGTCTGTATTCGCAAAAAGAAAAGGAGTACTTGTGGCACCTTAGAGACTAACCAATTTATCTGAGCATAAGCTTTTGCATCTGATGAAGTGAGCTGTAGCTCACAAAAGCTTATGCTCAAATAAATTGGTTAGTCTCTAAGGTGCCACAAGTCCTCCTTTTCTTTTATGTAGTGCTGTTTCAAACACCTCCCTAGTGCTCACGGCTACTCCATGCAGACAAGCCCCAAGTGACTTGTTCATGGTCGTAAGTGGTCAATGGCAGAGCTAGAAAAAAGAATCCAGTCTGTTGACTCTAAGCCTTGAGACTATCTCTAGTCCCTCTCCATTGCAAAACTGACTAATAGTAAGAAAAAGTAAAAAGAATGAGGAGTACTTGTGGCACCTTAGAGACTAACAAGTTTATTTGAGCATAAGCTCATAAGAAAAGTAGGCTTTCAAAAGAACTGGGAGGAGAGTGGAAAAGAATTTTAATCTCAAATCCATGATTTAATTTTATCAGGCTTTAGGTAATCAAGTCAAATACTTTCCAAGAAAGTGAAATTTGAAATCTCACAGCTAGAGGTACCTTTGCAAGAGTCAGACTCAAAGTTGTATTAAAAAATAGATACCCTTGCCTACAGTTGGTTACTAACACCATAAACTATTAAAATGTCAATTAATGTTCTCCTCCCAACCACAATTATGTGACGTTTACATTTTGCATCTCTCTTATCTTAGACAACGAAAAAGAGTTGATGTGTCAGTTTAACATTTCGGTTCTCACCTATTAACAGTGCAATGGTTAAGTCAGAAGAAATACTGGGAAGATTATTTAAAAAACTGTTTGTAGCAAAAAAAATTATTTCATGGCTATACTTCTATTGGCCTCAGGTTTTTGTAAGATACTGTTTTTAACTAAAATTAAATTTCAGTCCATCTTGTACTTGACATTCCCATCAATTGTGTCATTGGGGCAGATTTTCAAATGGAAAGTCAATAGGACAATTTAGGCACTTCTGCCTCTTGCACCCTAACTGAAGTTATATGACTATAAAAGGGAAAGGAAAGGAGCTACTCATTTAAGTGGTCTCCTTTGAATTCTGTTACATTCAGGACTTCTGTGTTTTCCATATTGCAATGTGATATAATATGAAATCTATAATATGAAATCTGTTGAAAATATAACATGTTGAAATCTGAGAGCTTAATGTTAGACTCCTAAATCCATATTTACACACTCCAAGAGCCCTGCTTTAGGAGCTTCCGAATGAATTTGAAAGGTTAACTTTAGGAACCAAATTTAAAAATTTTGGCTGAAGATTTTGTTTGAAAAGCAATCATTATCACTTAAGGACCACAAATCCAAAATGAGGGGTTTGGATTTTTTTTTAAAAAGAGATATTGTGAATATATCTTATTCATTTTTCATATATTTTAAACAAGATTCAACATGCCTAGTGACAATACAATCTACATTTGGTTCTACTTATTAGTATTGTGATATCTACTGAATTACAAATGCACTGCTTTCTTCAACAGACTTCTGTTGCATGACTTTTGAGGAGGCGGGTAAAAGATTGTGCTAAGAGACTCATATCTTCACTTACCACCATAAAATAGCACACAGCCTCTCTCTGTTTTGCACAGGCCTTCTGTTCTGTGAGACACCCATTCATCCCAGGCCCCTTTGTATTATGTTAGAGTGCCCTCTCTCTCTTTTGTCTCCCATGTATTATCAGTCACTGTGCGTAAAACCCAGCAGTAGACTAACTTTGGGAAGTGGGAGTACTCTAAACCAGACCTCAAACACTCACACCTTGCAGCCTTTGAACTATAATGCAAGGTCACAAATTAACATGTGCATGACTGATAGGAATAATCATTCAGAAAAAAAAGAAAAGGAGTACTTGGGGCACCTTAGAGACTAACCAATTTATTTGAGCATGCTCAAATAAATTGGTTAGTCTCTAAGGTGCCCCAAGTACTCCTTTTCTTTCTGCGAATACAGACTAACACGGCTGTTACTCTGAAATCAGAGAAAAAGTGCAAATCTATTAATTCACTTCATGTCTGTACACCACTATGTCACATTGAAATCTTTCACTGTCCAAAGCTATTGTACTTAGCAGTTAACTCCCCTATGTTGAGGTTTTTAAAAAAATACCTAGTGCACCCACTTCTCCCCAAAGAACACAGAATCTATTACAGGGCACTGTTTAATTCACCTTCACAGACAATGGCCTTTACCAGTTTTCTGGACTTTTTAGGATTATTTTAAAATTAAACCAAAATCCAAATGAGTAAGCTATATTTTGATCTCCTCTATGCAGGTAAGAGCCGTATCCTCTCCAGGTTAGAGAGGCAAGGAGATTTAATTACTACCTTTAAAGCCTCCTGAAAGAAGGGAAATATATTTCAACCCCAACAAAATTAGCATACGTGAGGGGCCAATGAAACTTCCAACAAGAGAGAACAGATTACAGTAATAAGGAATAATAACAATCCCATCCCAAAGTGCCTCTTGATATTAGGAATAATTGCAGGATACGTTTTCCCATTAAGAGACAGCTGTGCCCTTGGTATCTTACCATCTGCATAACCCCACAGGCGAGCGTGACAATTGGTGGATAAGGCCCCTGCCCCTAGGAAGTCACAATCCCTTTGTTGTTACCACTGGTGTCCCTGTGCAGGGTATGCTATGCAAAGACTGTATTGGCAAATGCCAGGAGCACACAGGAGCTGGAACTAGGGGTGCTGCCGCACCTGCTGGCTTGAAGTGGTTTCCATCACATACAGAGGGGTTACCATTTGGTTCCATGGCTCTCAGCACCCCGACCGTACACACTGTTCCAGCGCCCCTGCATGAGCGGACGCCTGTGGGGCCGGGGGGCGCACATGACCGCGGAGCTCCACGGAGCCGCCCAGGGTAGGGCCGATGATGGTGGCGAGGAAATCTCCCTGCCACCGACAGCCCCGGGAAGCCGGCGCAGAGGTCCGGGAAGCGGGGATCCCCGAGCGGGCCGCGGCGGGCAGGGTGGCAGCGCTCCCACGCGCGGGGTGCAGCCTGCCGGGCCAGGCCCCGGGCTGCACCGTTTCCACGCGGGGGGGGGGAGAGGGTCAGCCCGGGTGGGGGGACGCCGCAGCCCCTCGCCCATGCAGGGGAGCCGCAGAGGAGCCGCTCACCTTGGTCTCCTTGACGTGCTGCTTGATGCCCTCCGGGTACCACTGGACCCGCACGTAGCCGCGACGCAGCGGGCTGGCCCGGCTCTCCTCGGCCCCGCCGGCCCCGGGGCCCCCGCACTCCGAGCCCCCCGAGCTGCCGGCCCCGGCGCCGCGGCCGCCCTCGTCCTCCTCCGAGTCGGAGTCCTCGCCGTGGATGAGGCGCACCAGGCCGAAGCGCACCGAGCCCCGGTAGCGGCCCGACACCAGGTCGTGAGAGAAGAGCAGGCGCTGCGAGCCGCCGGCCGGGGCGGGGGGCGCCGGGGCCGGCTCTGCGGGCTGGTCCGCCATGGCGCTCGGGCAGCGGCGCGGGCAGGGCGGGCGAGCGAGCGGCCGCCGGCAGCGGCGCAGGGAGGGAGGGAGGAGGAGGAGGAGGAGGAGGCCCGGGCCGAGGCGCAGTCACTGCCCGGGGGGCGGAGTCCGGCAGCTCGGCCCCGCCCCCCGCCGGGGAGCCGGATGCGGCGAGAGGGGGCGGGGAGGGGAAGGAGGAGAAGAAATAAGGGGCGAGGAGAAAAGGGACGGGAGCCGGGGGATAGAGGAAAGGGGATGGAGCGGGAAAGGAAAAGGGTAGGAGCCGGGAGGAGTGAAGGGAGAGAGTGGGAAGAAGAGGAGAGGAGGGAAGATAGAGGATGGTGCTGCTGTTCCGGAGAGTTTCAAGGTGCTGTCCAAACAGCTAATTAAGCCTCTCCTCCGCCTTCCCGGGGATTAATTATTAATAATTATCTCTAGAGGCCCCGACCAAGACTGAAGCCCCCTTGTGCTAGATGCTGTGTGTACGCGGGGTGAGAGACTGTGCCTGGCCTGAAAGAGTTCACCCTCTGAAAGACAGGCAAAGGGCAGGAAGGGAAGCAAAGGCCTGAGGCGACTTGTCTAAGGTGACACAGCACGTCAGTGGCAGAGGCAGGACTAGAACCCAGGCCTCTTAGTCACCAACCCCATGAGCAAGGCCTCAAAACCAGGCTGATCATCATCTCGTTCCCAGAGGCCAAGGTACCCAGCACACAAAGTTTAAATGCATTCCAGTGAAACTGAGTGACTCTAGCTTTAGGATCTACTTCAAAGTGCCCATTTCCTCCTCTCATTGCCCCGCAGCTCCTCAGGGAAGAAGCACTTATACCTTTTGGCTTCAGAGGCATTTTTTTGCTTTCCCTAATTCAGTGTTCTTAAGATTTTGTTTCAAGCAGGAAAAGGGCCTCAGCTAAGTTGTCAAGGGAGCAGCTCTGGGTCTTTTTATCCTGCCGCTTTGGTCCCTGGGTATCTGTGGCATCACCTTGCAGCCCCATTGTAAGGCTGTACAGACTCAGATGTTGATGCTCCATCTGTATATATATGGCACTGAATGGAAAAGGAAATAAAAAAGACTGGCAACACAAAACCAGAAAGGAAATAGGATGGGAATGTGAGACATGGGCAGGTAGGTGTATCTATGTCCTCCGCCCCGCTCACCTTTCTAGCCCTTTCCTGGTGAGTCCTGCGGTGTACCAGCATACTGTGCTCTCCTACCTATGAGACTAGCCGCTTCTTGCTGCTGGCCCACCACTATGCAAAGAGCTTCTCTGGGCACCCACCCTATTCATCCTTCTCCACTATCAGCCTAACCTCCTGATGTGCAGCTTCCCTACCTCTGCTGATTCCCAGCCCACCGACAGCAGGGGAGGTGGGATCAGTCAGGGCTCTACAATCTTCAGCCCCCAACTAAAACCCCTCCAACGCATTATCAAGGATCTACAACCTATCCTGAAGGATGATCCAACACTCTCACAAATCTTGGGAGACAGGCCAGTCCTTGCCTACAGACAGCCCCCCAACCTGAAGCGAATACTCACCAGCAACCACATACCACACAACAGAACCACTAACCCAGGAACCTATCCTTGCAACAAAGCCCATTGCCAAGTGTGCCCACATATCTATTCAGGGGACACCATCACAGGGCCTAATAACATCAGCCACACTATCAGAGGCTCGTTCACCTGCACATCTACCAATGTGATATATGCCATCATGTGCCAGCAATGCTCCTCTGCCATGTACATTGGTCAAACTGGACAGTCTCTACGTAAAAGAATAAATGGACACAAATCAGACGTCAAGAATTATAACATTCATAAACCAGTCAGAGAACACTTCAATCTCTCTGGTCACGCAATTACAGACATGAAAGTTGTGATATTACAACAGAAAAACTTCAAATCCAGACTCCAGCGAGAGACTGCTGAATTGGAATTCATTTGCAAATTGGATACAATTAACTTAGGCTTGAATAGAGACTGGGAGTGGCTAAGTCATTATGCAAGGTAACCTATTTCCCCTTGTTTTTTCCTTCCCCAGACGTTCTTGTTAAACTGTGGATTTGTGCTGTAAATGGCCCACCTTGATTATCATACACATTGTAAGGAGAGTCATCACTTTAGATAAGACAACAGGAGAGTGGGTTTGTGGAGTGGGTTTGTGTGTGTGTTGGGGGGCGGGGGGGAAACCTGGATTTGTGCTGGAAATGGCCCACCTTGATTATTATACACATTGTAAAGAGAGTGATCACTTTAGATAAGCTATTACCAACAGAAGAGTGGGTTTTGGGGGGGGGACGTTGGGGGGGGGGAGAAAACCTGGATTTGTGCTGGAAATGGCCCACCTTCATTATCATACACATTGTAAGGAGAGTGATCACTTTACATAAGCTATTACCAGCAGGAGAGTGGGGTGGGGGGAGAGAAAACCTTTTGTAGCGATAACCACCCATTTTTTCATGGTTTGTGTGTATAAAAACATCTTCTGTACTTTCCACTTTATGCATTCGATGAAGTGAGCTGTAGCTCATGAAAGCTTATGCTCACATAGATCGGTTAGTCTCTAAGGTGCCACAAGTACTCCTTTTCTTTTTGCAAATACAGACTAACACGGCTGTTACTCTGAAACTTGGTTCTACAATCCTTTTCCTCTTCTCACCACCCCCCTCTGCATACCGTTGTAGAGTCAGTGCCCCATCTGCTCCACTAAGCAGGCTTTCTTGTGATCTGTGGCTGGCTGTTGTGTTGTGCCTCTGGTGCACCCAACTCTTGGGCTTGGCCTGCTGGACTATAGCTACTCTGCTCCAAATCACTGTGAGCTCCTGACAGCAGTACTCTAGGACGTGCGTGACTGACTCTGGGTCTCTCTGGGAGCAGCTTTACGGGTTACGTTTGAGCTATCAAGCACTAAACAGCTTGGGACTTTCCTGCTTGAGAGCCTGCCTCTCTCCATGAGCATTACTGCCACTGATACGCTAATGGAGGTGGGCAAGCCGGATCAGACACAAGTTAACTGCGGGAGCTCCCAGCAGGGTGTTCCCCAGGAGGAGCCCTCACCTTTGGAATTACTCTGTACATTGAGCTGCAGTATCCCACATCTGTTGACCCTCAGCAGCACTGTGAAGTTTATCTGGGTTTGGGGGAGAAAGGGGATTGACAAGGGCTGGTGTTTGTGAGCAGGGCGGGTGTTGGGAGCTCTGTTTTGAGGAGTGGGTGTGAGAAGCAGCTACAGGTTTTATTTTTTTCTGCGAGTGTATGTTAAATTTGCCCTTAGAGCCACCCTTCCCACCCCCAGCCCAGCTCTTGGGGTTCTCCCAGAAAGCCATGTTCTGTACATTAGCCCCAGCTATAGCTGACCTCTCCACCACGCAGCCTCCTAGTGGCGTATGGCCTGGGAGGTTGCTCAGATCCTGCAGAAACAAGGCAAAGCCCACCAATGTAATTATTATCTATTATTTGTATTACATGGGAATTTAGAGGCTACAGCTGCGATCCAGGCCCCAATGTACTAGGTGCTGTACAAACCCATAGTGAGAGACAGCCCCTCCCGCCAGAGCTTACTATCTAATTAGACAAGGTAGATAAAAGGTGAGAGGTATAGAGAGATTAGATAGCGGTAGCAGAGCTGGGATGAGAACTAGGTCTCCTCCCTCTTAGCCACAATTCCACTGCCTAATGGGAGTCTTTCCAGTGACTGTAAAGGAGATTAGATCAGGCTCTTAACTTCCAGGTGCTCAGTGGGCTGGGTTCAGGGTACCTAAAAGTTTGCCGACAGCTCTGGGATGAAGACTGTGGTTGCTTCTCTGGCACAATGGCACTCCCTACACCTAGTTTCAACTCATCTGTGCAGGAGACAGAGCATTCTCATTGGCCGGCCGAAGTCTGTGGAATTAACTCCCCTCAGGGACTAAGGGCCATCCCAAACCTCACCATCTTCTGCTCCTAGTGCCAGGCCAGTTTCTTTGACCTTGACTTCTCTAACATAAACATATAGCAACATATAGTAAGTCAATAAATTCCAAACCAAAACTCTCCACTGTACACACTTCTCTCCCTGAAGAGAGGTTGAGAAAAAATATGTGGGAGATGTTAGTAACATTGCTTAATACTGTACATACTACAGTAAGACCCTGCATAGCATAGAATAGAATAGAATAGAATAGCTCTGTGTGAGTCCAGGGCCCTCTGGAGCTTTCATGTGCCATTAATAGGTGGTCAGAAGCTCCCCAGTCAATAGGGAAGCATTATGTTGTTTCATGGCTCTTAGAAGTCTTATTATTGTGTGTAAATGAGTTCAATATTTGGATTCAATGTCTGAGCTCATTGGGATCGCTACTAAGTAGGTCCTATAAAGGATTTTAATGGCCTAACTGTGGAAGGTGCACAGGTTTCCACTTGCCAGTGTGGCTTTAGAATATTTGGGCAGGCCCGCAAAACAGGCGCTTCCACCCTCTGGGCCAGCGTGGCCCCTGGGGACATGGGCTGCAGGCTGTAAGGTAAGCCTTCTGAGGGAGGGACTGGCTTTGTCTTTTAAGTGCTCCAATAACAGATAATAACAAATAGATAATAACAGTCACAATAATAACCCCTACTTTTGGTCTGCTCTAGTTTATGCTTGGGGACAAAACGATCCCCAGCTGTCTCAAAATCAGGGCGCTGCAAAGGTGGAAAGTCACCTCCCCTCAGGTCCTGTGCCATGTACAGTTCTGCTGGCCCCAAACTCGAGCCTAATTTCTGTCCCCTAACGTGAAGGAATGTAGCATTTTAACATTTCCCAAGCCTCTCACTTTGAGCTGACAGTGCCCCATCTAGATCACTCCATTGTGATGGGGTGGGAAAGGGATTGGAGTGGAGTGTATTGCTGGCTTGTATATACAGTGCGGTCATCTACTGAGCATGATCTCTTGCCATCCCTTAATGGGCACATAGATGGAACAATTATGGGACAATCCTGCTCCCTTTGAAATTAGCAGGGGCTTTGCCTTTGATGTCAAAGGAAGCAGGATGAGGCCCTTTAACGAGTGAAAAATGCTCGCTTGCTCCCCTAGTTAGGGGTTTGCACTCCAGCTTGTGCTTACATTAGTCTTGCCATTGCAGCGAAGGTTTTCATGTTGCGACGTTTTATCCACCCCAGTGACACTTCCCAGCTTCCCTTTACTGCACAGACTGAGGGTTGTATTACACAAAAAATAATGAATAGACATAAATCTTGTGTCTGTTTGGATTCTGCCCTTATGCTGAGTGATTACATTCTGGAGAGCAGATTTCAGACTTCAGCTTGCAAATAGCCATTTGAGTCAAGTAGTCAAATTATGCAACTAACCCGAGTAGCAAGATGTGCATTTTAAAGGGACCAAATCAGGACAATTTACTTATGTACATAGCAGTTGAGGGCTATGCAGATTTCTGCACTGTACTTTTAAGTGTGCCTCTGAGGTGCTCTTATTTGGAATTGAACTTCTCATGGCAGTAAAGAGCAGCTCTCCTTTGCTTTGTGATTCTATAGTCCAATGTTTGAGCTGCTTCAAAGATGCCATGCAGCTGAATGGCCTCCTTGGTCCTAGAACAGTGCAAGAAGGATGTTCCCCTAATAGATCAGGCATTAGGACTCCTGGGCTCAATTCCTATCTCGGCCAATGATTTACTAGAGAATCTTGGGTAAATCAGACCAATGTGGTAAAAAAATGGCCACTGATTTTAGGCGTGTCACTTTTGTAGGTGCCCACATTAAGACATTTCCTTCAGGCCCAATTTTCAGAACAGCTGAGGACCTGCAGCGCCCACGTACCTCAGCTGGAGTTGTGATCACTCAACATTTCTGAAAACGAAGCATGTAAAGGTAGGCATTAAAACATGGAGACACCTTGAAATCAGTAGCCATTTTAGAAAATGTGGCCAGAACCTCGTTGTGGCTCAACACGCCCACGTCTATTAAATACTTACCTAATGCAATGGGGGTGGTATCAAGGTGTGGTTGACTAATGTTTGTAAAGTGCTGTTGGATCCTTGAATATAAGCTATCACCATCCTTGGCCTCTGCACGAAGGTGACATGTAAAATCAAGACAGGCTTCATATTTCTGGAGCCTGGATACTACGCTGACGAGTGCATTAGAAATGCAGATAGTTACACAGAGTTAAGTAAATGCGAGGTTTATTTACCCTTAGGAAGAGTGGATCAGATTCCTGTTGGTGTAAATTGGCATATTGCTGGTGTAAACTGACTTCAGTGGATCTGCTCCAGTTTGCACCAGCAGAGAATCTGACCCAGACTTAGTACAGTATTACTGCGTGTGTTGGTTCCGCAGGTCAAATTAATGGCTGTGTACAAAAAGCCCAGGCGTCCCTCTATAAGGCTGTTCATGGGAACCAGTCTCTCTCTCTCCCCCTCTGTCTCTGTGTTACAGCAAGGTATGCATTTCACAGAAGAAGTTTACAATGGACTCTGAAGGCAGGGTAGCCTTATATGAAGAGCATAATTAGTAGGCAATGAAAAGCCAATTTATGTTTGCAATGATTTTGTTCCTTATTTCTCTTGCTGAGCAACTTATATTGATATCATCTGTACCATAAGAAACACTCTTGTGCCATCTTGTGACCATTCAGTGTAAACTGGCAGCTCATTGTAACTATTTACAATGGCCACCTATAGCAATACAGGAAAATGTGGTAGGATAAATAGCGATCAGAGATAACAGGTCACATTATCTGCCTGCCTGGATGTTCCATTGCCTGCATTTTAAGAAAATGTCAGAGGACAGGGATCCACACTTACAGTAAGGATGACAGGCATTTAACTTCAAATTGCCACCTCTGAGAGAGCATCCCAGCCAGGACCCGTTCACTGTATTTGACACATTTTAAAGGATGGATGGTCACAGGTGTAGTTTAGGGTCTGATTTTGCTCCTATTGAAGTAAGTGGTTCAACTTTCATTGACTTCATAGAAGTAGAGACAGGCCCACATACAAACGTGAAGCTCTTTGGTGCAAGGACTTTGTTGTGGTCCATGCCTGTAAAGCACTATGCATGGCCATGGCCCAAATTGTCTTCCCAGCACCAGCCTGAGTAGCTGGGCTCACCATGGTGACATTCTGGACATGAGAAGGGTCCCATGCCAGGTTGCAGAATGGGGACAGAGTTGCTCGGCAGCCCTACTCCATCCTAATGGCTGGAGAAGTCTCCGTAGGAGGAGGATGAACTGGAGACTCTACTGCTACCTAGAGCCCAGGCTCCATCCCCAAGGACCATGGCACCAGGAACCTGCATGGACCTGTACTCTGTGGCATGCTCATGCTGCACTGCCTGGTGGTGTTTTCTGTCCAACTCCTGCTGCAAAGCTGATGTGAAAGTGGAAGAGAGGGGAGGATTTTGGCCTATATAAGCAAATTATAAACATCTCCACGCCTCCTGCACTGATGGGCTCACAGTCATCACAACTCACAAGCACTGGCTTAGCAGGCGCTTATGACTCTGGTTCAGATCTGTAGCTGAGGACAGAACTACACACTATGTTATGTATGAAAACCATTAGTACCAAGGTTGGCAGGCTCAGCAGAATGCTCCAAGACGGAGTGGACAATGGAACAGATTTCTCCTCTTACTGTTAGAGCGACCCTGGGGGGTCAGGGTTGAAGGCCCGGAGAGCCTTGGTTGAGGGATGTAGGGTTAGGCTGCGTTTACTTCACTGCTCATGCTTTGCTTGTTTCAAAGACTCAGACTGACACCCCTGCAGCCAGATACCTCCTACCAGCCTGAGTCACTGACTACATTCACTGTAAAATTAGCCTCCTACAGTTTGTATGGCAACTTCCACCTTCTCTGTATATCTATATCTCTCTCTTCTTACTATACGTTCCATTCTATGCATCCGATGAAGTGAGCTGTAGCTCACGAAAGCTTATGCTCTAATAAATTTGTTAGTCTCTAAGGTGCCACAAGTACTCCTGTTCTTTTTGCAGATACAGACTAACACAGCTGCTACTCTGAAACCGGTAAAAGCCAAGTCTCCCCAGTTGGGTATTACTTCATGCATGGCCAGGGATAGATTTAAACACACACTTTTGTGTGCACGTGCGTGCACGCCTGATGAAAAGTTTATAAAACAAACCCCTGGAAATAGGGTCACTGTGGATATTCACTTGTTTTAATCCTGCTGGTGAATTTAGCTTCCCCAGTAGGTGGTGCTCTGTACCAGTTCATCTGCCTCCTTATAGCATCCAGCTCACTCAGAGTAGTAAGTGCATTGACACTGGGCCCAGGCACTGTCTGCAGGTGACCTGCTGTGCTTGTATAAGATGCAGGATGACCCAGTAATAATTAGAGCCAAGTCCGTGTCCCAAAGTTCCAACTTAAAACCAAACTGTCCTGAAGTTTTGGGGGCTCAGATTCAGAGTTTTTGTTTATGGCCCAGCTCTGCTAGAAACGCTTCTTTACTTTCTCTCCAGGGGCTCCTCTACAGCCTTGATTGGACCTTGAGTTCACTATGACCTAGTTCAACTACTCTGGCCTGGGAGAGAAAAGCTAATGAGGCTAATCGGTCAGTGTCTGGGGAGAAGAGAATAGAGGCTTTCAGTCCAGTTCACTGGGGCCCTGCAAAGAAGGATACCTGGACTGGATATTGGTTTGTGGTGAAGCTGCTTCCCTTGCTTAGTTTAGGCAGAAATGGACAAAACTGTCCCCTGATTTTTGGACCCTTGTCCCTGAATCATGACCATTATTGGATCAGTTAATGATGACAGGATAGGCTTCTCTCTAGTTCATCGATACCACCCTTTCACTGGCCCTAGGTCAGGACAGAGCTCAGTCTCTGCCTGTGCAGAGAGCAACGGACTACCACTCAGACCTAGGAGTCTCCTGCACAATGGTGCAAAGCCCAGTCACTGAGTTGCCCTTGCCCCACTAGGGTTGGCTTCCTTAGGAATTCACCCTGGAGCATTAGATGGTGAATCAGGCCACTGAAAGAGAGGGAAGAGGTAGGGAGGGATTTCCAAGCCAGAAGAAATACTTAAAAACATCTTGAAAGTTTAGTTGTAAGACCCAGAACTGAGCCCCCCCCACCCCCTCCCATAGGCTGAGCCAGAATAATGGAGACAGGGACCAACAACCCTATTTGGACTCTTCCCTAGGCTGATCTTCAGCTGTGCCCTGCACAATGATTTATAGGGTGCATACCTCCCCCTTTTTGCCTGCAGGAAAGCAACTTCTGGAAAGTGGAATCCAACTAAGCAAATTGGACTGTAAAGATACGGACCAATGAAATTTTGACTTTCCTGCATCAAATACTTTGTTTGACTGCTTCAGTTGTGCTCCCAAGAAAAAAAGCTTACAGGCACAGGGCAGCCTCTTCAACTACTAAGCAGCAATCCTAGGAAATCTTTAAATGCATTGAATGCACGCCAAACATGGTGTGCTGCTGTGAATTTACTGCCGTAACAAGCGATCAAGTTTCAGAGTAGCAGCTGTGAAAAGGAGAACGCGTGGCACTTTAGAGACTAACATTTATTTGAGCATAAGCTTTCGTGAGCTACAGCTCACTTCATCGGATGCACCCGATGAAGTGAGCTGTAGCTCACGAAAGCTTATGCTCAAATAAATGTTAGTCTCTAAGGTGCCACAAGCAATCAAGTGATACAGCCCTATGCTGTGTTTTGGAGAAATGGTCATTAAAAGTCTGGAGGAGAGTTAGAAAAACAATCAGAGCAAATTCTCCACTGGCATAAACTGGCACATCATTGACAGCAATGCTACTGCATCAGTTTACACCAGCAGAGAATTTAGCCCACAGCTTTATTAGGTGCTAAATTCAATTACACAAGCAGGAAAGCTGGATAGTTGCTTCATTCCAACTAGACTCTCTATATCTGCGCAGGTTATAAAGTAATAACACGCTGGCCAATGAAATGCAAGGTAGAAATATTACATCATCAGAACCCCTCTTGCTGGCAGATCTGCCCTGTTACGGCAAGCTACTGTTACACTGCAAATCTTAAAAGCTGCTTAAATCCTCATGGGTGTCATAATCATAATGCATTACAACAGAAAAGGGAAGAAAGTTGCATAGATCATTATGGCAGATGAGACCCCTTGGAGACTGGAGGCTGAATTTATAGGTCAGTTAATTCCAAAGTGATGAAAATGAAAGTGACGTAATTCTCTCTTTCTCCCCCGCAACCCCAAATTATAAACAAAACTGCCAGCTGGCTAAGTGGCTAGACCAATGGACAAAGGATGGTTGCAGACAGATGCAAAAAATGACAGCTCTGGGCCCTTTGAAGATGCTGTGGAGCTGCTAAATATGTAAATCTCTGTACATTTCCAGTGCTCCAATTCTAATAGAGTTTTTGACCCCTCCACAGCTGCTAGACAGCGACAGGGAGAAAGGGACTGGTTCAAAATACTGTGGTAAAATACAAACTGTCTCCATACCATGGAAAGCAGGATAGCTTTAACCACATTCCAACATGCCCTGTTCTGTTTGGTTGTAATGGGGGTAGGTTGGTTATTTTTAGTGCTATTTGCTGAAAGTTTTGTTTTCTAGTGGTTGGGTTGTATTTCTGTTTGGATTCTATCAAAAATACTAAAAGGAGAAAAACGGTTTATGCTGGGGGTCACTTTGATTGAGACTTGGAAGTTAAACACATCCTGACCTCCTCCAGCTTTTCTTTAGGCACATATGGAGCCAGGTTCTGCTCTCTGTTACTCCTGTTTTACATTAGTGTTACACTATTGACTTTAATGGAGTCACTTCACTTTTACATCAACTAATTCCAATCAGGATCTGGCCCATAAGTTGTTGCTGATCTCCTTGCTGGTACCTTCCTTTATACTACCTTGTGTCTGGAATATTTTCTATATCTTGTATTGCTTCTAGGAGGGCAAAATCCTGATGGCTTTACCCATGCAATAAATCTCACCGCAGCCTTGCTCCTTAAATTGTAAGCTCCTTAGGGCAGAAACCTTAAGGCTGATTCCACAAATTTTACATCATTGTAACTCTATTGACATCATTCGAGTTACTCCAGGTTGACACCAGTGTTGAGAGCCACATCTGGCCGTTTGTGTCTGTGTTTTGTAAAGCATCTTGCAGACTAATAAGTAGTTTTAGTCTGAAAACAACCCTCCTGCCCCTAAGTGCTAGTAAATTCCTGATGCTTCTCTTTTCACAATCCAAGCCTGATAACATGTTCACGGTTCTACTTTCCTGATCTCTCTCATGCTGGTTTTACGCCAGCATGACTGCCATGGCTTCAATAGTGTTATCTTTTCACCTAAGTGAGTAATCTCGGACTCCCTGTGTTTCATTTTGTAAGTCACACTAGTCTATTTCTTGCTTTGCTGGGGATTGATAAGCTTTTCCACTTCTATTTGCCTACAGCCAAAACACAGTGATGGACCGATGGCTAAAAGCTCTGCAGAGAACACTACTTTTCTTAAACACACTGGGTTAAATGCAGCCCCAGTTGGTGATGCAAGTGGGTGCAGCTGCACAAAAAGCAATAAAGTTACATCCGCTTTCACCATGGCTGAATTGAGCTAACTTCAGGGTGCAAAGCCTGTTTAAATAAATGTAAAGTGACTTTAAATGAATCTAGATCAGACCTTAATTGTATTACATATTGATGTATTATTTCATATTTTCTAGCTATGGATCTAGTCATTGGCTCTATCTACCTGGGTACCTGAGACATGCAAGCAGCACTGAGTATCTAGCAATCAGCTAAAATGCTTTATCCCCCTGCAGACAATCACACCAGGAAAGAAAAGCCTCAGAGGATGCTTTTGCTGGCATGTCAACTTAAAGCCTCTCACCTTTCTCTGTGACTCATCAGGGTTTATAAACTACTTACAATTTCATCACGTGTTCTATAAATAACAAATATATAAGCAAAAGCTTCGTAAGTCACAGCAGAATAAAAGCAGTAGGCAAGTCAAAATTCACTGCTGTCTGTTTCCTCCTCTGGCAGGAAGACTGCAAGACCAGACCACGCCATCCAGAGGAACAACTTTTGGAGTGCTTACAAGAAATCTTATTCCACACACGCATACAGGTAATTGTCTGCATTTCTACTGTAATATGTGTGGTACTGATTTTCTAGAGTGGAAAGCAGCCTTTAAAGAGGCCATTCTACTCTCCACATAATTGCACTTGATGCATTGCCTTCTAGAGCATGGAGCTTTGCTAAATTAAAATTTGCTTGCATAGGCATTGATTAGAATGTGGATCCCACCATATTCCTCCTCCCCCCGCCCTCTTCCCCCCCCACATTCTTTTAAAATCAGAGAGTGATGAGTCTCTGCAGTGAAAACCCCACATTTTAGATCTGGGAATAGACAGGGCTTTACTGCAAGAAGAATTTTCAGACCTAAAATTGTGGTTTGTGATGCAAACAAACCCTCAAGGTTTCCAAAAGGTCCGAGCATTCAAATCCCAATCCAAATAGATGTGCACAATAAAGAAAACCTTGGTTTGAGTTGCCTGTCAATGTGTATTATGAGCATACTGGTCTATTTACACATGAGCACATGCATCTCCATGAACTATATGAACATTGAAATTCCTTCAGCACATGAATGTAAGGGAGAGATATGACATTTACATGTTCGTTCTTGGGCAAGTCACTTCACTGCTGCGTGCCTCAGTTTCCCAGAGGTTGAAATGGGATAATGATAGAACTGGGTGGAAAATGGTGTCCCCATCCCATGAAAATTTGAGATTGACAAATTTTCCCAGCCTGAATTTTAAGAAAGAAATCAAACTCGTGAAAATGTTAGCAAACTGGAAGTCCTTAAAAAAAAATGGAAATGTTCACTTTTTAAATTAAAAATGGTCAAAACATTTTGAAATTATCAAAAGCCATTTATACTAATTAACTTACATTTCAAAACAAAAAATGTCATTTCAAACCAGAGAATGAAAAGGAAAACAAAAAAAGGGCAGCCTTCCCTCAGTATCACTGACTTTTGCCCTAAATGGTCCCCGGTAGTGATCTTGGGTGGGCTTTCCAAAGCTGCCTGGCAGATTTAGATGCCGAATTCCCATTAATTTCTATTGAAAATTCAGTGTCCAAATCCCTTAGGTGGTTTTGAAAAATCCTACCCCTTGTGTATAAAGATCTCCAGCTCAGACATCCTAACATTAGTGATACTGTCTTTATATGGTACAGTAGAACCTCAGAGTTATGTACACCAGAGTTACCAACTGACTGGTCAGCTACACACCTTGTTTGGAACCGGAAGTACACAATCAGGCAGCCGCAGAGACCAAAATAACCCCCTAAAAACCACAAACACAGTACTGTGTTAAACAAACTACTAAAAAATAAAGGGAAAGTTAAAAAAAGATTTGACAAAGTAAGAAAACTGCTTCTGTTCTTGTTCCATTTAAATTAAGATGGTTAAAAATCAACACTTTTCTCCTGCATAGTAAAGTTTCAAAGCTGTATTAAGTCAATGTTCAGTTGTAAACTTTTGAAAGAACAACCTGAACTTTTTTTCGCGTTACGAACATTTCAGAGTTACGAACAACATTCATTCCCTAAGGGTTCGTAACTCTGAGGTTCTACTGTATTGGGCAAAGAACAGCTGGAAAGATTTCTGATGGAGTGGTTCCTTGCATGAGCAAACCAATAATTGACAAATTTAGCATGACACAGATATTGAGAGAGATTATCAGGGAGTGAATTCCCACATCCATAGTCCCTATGACTGCTGCAAAATTGGCCCAATACAATATTATTGATTTGTTGGGCCATATTTTGAAACCCTTACTCACGTTAAATAGTTCCCTGTTCTTCAAAAAATCCCATTGATGTCAACGGGACTGCTCACGGAATAAGGTGTTACTCACTGTGAGTAAGGGGATGAGAATCTAGCCTTATATATTTACTTAAATATTTTTCTAGGGCTTGATCTGGGGTTGCGCTGAGAACCTGCTACAGGAGCTCAGCACCTCACAGGATGAAGCCATTGGTGTGTATATTTCAGTCTAAAGGAACTCTTATTGCATCCTCTGGGGTATATCTGAGTGGACCATTAATCACCATAAATGGTTAATCCAATCAGCAGTACGATTGACTCCATAAGATTCAGTAGTAAATCTTACAACTACTATTAAAACCATAGACATTACTACTCTCCTAGTAGTTTGGCCATTGCTATATTTCACCCTTAGTCTATGATCCATCCATCAAAGGAACATGAAATATCCATTTGTAAAATTATCTTTGGAGTGAATTAAATTAGCACAAAGAGGCTCACAGTCCTTATTACACTCAGATCTTAATGAATAGAAATAACTCCTAAAGACATGCACAACAGAGGCATTAAATAACTAGCTGCAGTTATTCACAGAAAATAACTCACCGATATAGCTGATCAGGACAATAATAAATAAAATGTGAATCAGGTGAATATTGGAATAAAATGATTTTTTAAAGAATTTTTAAAATAAAACCTGATGGCACCTGGCTTAAACGAGCACAGTTAAAAGATCTGAGGTGCTTGGAGAAGAGACATTGCCTGAGTCAAGGGTTAAATTGTTCTGACTATTAGAAAAAGGACAGTGGCACATGAACATTTTTGCAGTTCTCTTACGTTAAATTCAGAGGGTGGAATTCTGGCCCTATTGAAGTCAATGGGAGTTTTGCCATTGATTTCTGTAGAGCCTGGATTTCACCCTTTGTCCACAGCAGTCAGAGTGGTAGGGGTATCACTGCAGGCTTCCACCCAGCAATCTCCTATCATGTCTAAAAAGACCTCCAGGATCTAAGAGTTAATGTCCTAATCTCTTTCCTCCAGTTCCCCTTTCGCTCTGCAAAGCACGCTCACTGCACACGCACGAATGTCACGTCGTCATAGTTTGCTTCCAGAGCTCAGACGCTGGCACATTTGTGGAGGGATTGCATAAAACCACCACAGACCCCTCAAGCCCCGCATAGCAAATATAGCAATTCACCATAACTAGAGAAAATAGCAGCGCTGGGCTAATAATACCATGCAGTCCTAGTTCTGATGCACTGTGGCTGCTGGCAGCGCTTTTGTTTGTTTTGTTATTTCTGCAAATCCTATTAGCTTGTTGCCAGCTTATAACTGAAAGGGGAGGCCAGCACCTGTTGAACAATAATAGTTCGTGTCCTGGTCTCATATTTATCACTGGGGTTGTAGCAATCCTGTATAATATTCAGCTGGCAAATGATTCAGAATGCATAAAAGTGCATTACACAGGGTCAGCTCTCAGGAAATGTTACCTATGATCTCTGCCTGCGGGAGAAGTGATTTATCAGATATTTGCGCAAACTTTCTGCACACTTGTGTCTAGTGTACCATCTGACAAATAAGTTTACTGGTTTGGTTTGATCTCTCTCTCTCCTCCCCCCACCCCCCAAGTTTGGGGCTACTCCAAGCTAGGGATTTGGTTGGGCCATATAGAGTAGACCCTGCCTGATAAGTCAGGCAGAATTGGCTGTGTTTAGTCACTTGGGAGCTAGAGATAATCACAAGGTCTGAGTTCAGCAGCCTCAACAAATAATTCCCTTTGTATCCACCATAGTCAAGCCTGTCTCCTCTAGGAGAGACACTACAAGCCCATAAAAAGGGTTGGGGGC
Source organism: Chelonia mydas (assembly GCF_015237465.2). NCBI lineage: Eukaryota > Metazoa > Chordata > Testudines > Cheloniidae > Chelonia > Chelonia mydas. The sequence goes on from NC_051254.2 coordinate 16,425,792, forward strand.
CAGTGGCAAAGTTCAGATCTGTCTCTGCAGCCAGCTCCCAACTTCCTCAGAGTTTGGAGGGACTGAGTTTAGGGCCTTATCTCCGGAAGGAAACAGAAATCACTTAAACATATTTTCAAAATCTCTCCTCTCTGAGTGGAGCAGCACACTGCTGGCAGTTTCTGCCACACCATCACCTGGGGTGCTACGGCCAGGGGTGCTGTGCTTTTCTAATATCCCACCAGCTGGGCACTCACTGCTCTGCTATTCCTTGCATAGCTCACTCTCACACGTAGCATTTGCTCTCACTGAAGCTGCCTTGTAAAGCCATCCTAGGAATTTACCAGTCCAAGCCCGATATCTAGGATATCTAGATGGCCTCCCCTACCTCCACGTATGCCTTCCAGTGAGATGTATTTCCTGCTGCACTCCTCTCTTTCCACCCCTTGGCATCTAAATTAGACTCTCAGCCAGGGAAACAAAGATGAGGAGTAAAGATGTGTCTAAGGTTCACCTCAACCAGTTACATCAAAATACTACAACTTGTCCTCCCTACATTAGGGTGTTGCAACATCTTAGCTAGTGTGTGTTAGCTCTCTGGTTGTAAACCACTGTTTTTTCCGAGCATAGAGACAGCCAGAGAAAGCATAGCAGAGTCTACGATGGTGTAATTTATCTGCTGAAGGGGCTAGAAATAGATGTACATCACAACAGCTTAGGCTCATCCCTGAATTTGGCCCAGATTGTCTACTGTGTATACACTAGAGAACCTCAGCAATCTCTAGAGAAAGAAATCTGTGTAGATAGATAAACAGATTTGTAAAGCTCAGCAACCTCTGAGGAGCTTGGAGAGAGAGAGTCCAGGAAGCCACAGGAACCATTGGCTGGAGATTTTTCTTTTGTTGCTAACCTGCAGTGCATCCCAGTGGCAGGCCCTGTAGCCGCTGCTGCATCATTACAGCCAGTGCTAAACAGCATCTGCAGATAAATTCCAGCATTTCTCCCAGAGTCTGAGCAACAGCTGATGCTTCCTATCAGCCATTTCTCTCTGGCAACTGAGAGCCACAGACCTAATGCCAGCACCCTAACTGCCCTCGCTAATGGAGTCACTTGTGGACTCCGCATCCTCCTGACGAATCTACCCAGGGAGCCTGTGAACACAGACACTGGACAGGCCAGATGCTGGACACATTGCACAGTCACCTCTAGGCTGGGGGAATCAGAAGACAGCCTGTACCAGTGCATAATGTTCCCTTCCCAGTGTATTCTCTGCCCATGCCTTTATACTCACTCCATCTGCTGCTTATTTGTACCATAGGAAATGCATTTCCTCCACCTTAACTAACCCAGACTGGAGCACACAGGCGGCTGGGGGCAGTCTGGAAGCAGGTGGGCAAACCTGCCCCACAAAAGGGCACTCAGCAGCCCTGCCCAGGAGAGGGCAGAGATCAGAATGCATGCGCCCGAGAGGAAAGAAGGCAATGCCAGCCCTACACTTCCAGAACAGGCAGTTGCTTGGGGGTGGCTCTTATCCAGGCATGGACACTCCAGCTAGGCAATTTTTCTGCCAGTAGCTGCTGAGGCTGAGAAAGCTGCTTGCAGGAGCTCTGTCCTGCTAAGGGGCTTTTCTGATGGGCTGAAGGAGGTTCCTTCTTTCAGCGACACCCTCTCCAAACCCTCAAGTTCTCTCCCAAAGTGCCTCCACAGTTCATTTGCTCTGCAGGCCACTCCCCCACGCCTTAACCCCAACTTCCTCCTCTTCTCAAAAGGGGAAAAAGCACTGGGCTCTGAGCCTCCCCCCCGCCCAGCTCGTTAATTACACGATTACCATAAGAGCTTCCCAGAAAGCAGAAGATTGGCTTGACAGCATTAAGGGCCCGATCCTGCAAGCTGCTCAGGGTCTCCTGCGAGGTGTTGAACTCCAACGCAAACCAGAGTGAGTTGCGGGTGCTCAACACCCAGCAGGAGAGACTCAGCGCCGGACAGGATCAGGCCCTAAAAGCGCTTTGTTGAGTCACCAGATCCAGCTTTTTGGTGACCTTAGAGCCACCTTCCCTCCCCCCCGCCCCCTCCACTCATGTCAACACATTAACCCTGCCCGTCTTACCACTTAACCCTGCTGGCTGGGCCCCAGGCTCTAAAAGCCATTTCTCGTCCCTCCGCTCTGTCATTAGTGCTCAGAGCCTCAGCCTCCAGGTGGCTGGCTTTTGTTCCTCCGCTTCAGCTGCCTGGCAGGTGGGGTTGGTTTGTGTGACCTGTCCCATGCCAGAGCCACATTGGGGCGGCGATTTGCATTGGGGCGGCGATTACCTCTGAGAACCCGAGCGCGTTTGCACTGAGAGGCTGGGTGGTTGTGCAGGCTCATGCAGGGCACGGCATGCATATATAGCAAGGGAGAGAGGTTGCCTAATCCAGTATGTGCTTGGCAGGTATTTTTGGCCGGTTGGCTGATCCCGCTGGAGAAGATTTACTGAAATAGCCACTCGCTGACGACACCGGTGGCCAAACGGAGGAGAAGTTTACGGAGGACGCCAGCAATAAAGGAGGAGGATGTCCGTGATCAGCGCCTTGCCTTTCCTGAAGCCCATTCACCTGAGGCCTCTGCGGAGCTCGCCTGGACGCCAACGCCGCCACACGCTTCCCGCCAGTGAGTTCCGGTGCCTCACTCCCGAGGATGCAATCAGCGTGTTTGAGATTGAGAGAGAAGGTAAGAGCCCTCCTTCCCCACTAGCCATCTGCCTCAGTCCTGCTCGATCAAAGAAACCACAGTACTGCCCCAGCCCTTAATTTAGAAATGCACCCAGCGCTGGCGTGCAAGTGGAAATGTCCCTCTTTCTGCAGGGGACCAGGGCTGAGCACCCCAGGTAGGAACAGCTGAGAGTCGTTATGGCATCTGTCTTGGAAGCTGGGGCCCAAAGTGCTTTACAGAGCTAACCAAGTAGCAATGGAGAGACAAATGGAAAGAGAGAATGAGTGACCCATTTACCTCTCACCCAGCGTCTTCAGGGTCAGATCTGTTACAAGCCCCAGTCAATCTGTTTTGTGAGGGTATTTGAAAACTCACCTTCCCCCGATAAAGCCAGGCAGCACTCCCCACTCTTCCTACAAGAATAGGGAGAATCAGAGGTGGAGGCAGCTTTAAGTGTGCTGGAAGTCTGGTGTTATAGGGTGGAACCCATTTAAGGGCCTGTTCCTGGTCCCATTGGAGTCAATAGCAAAATGCCTAGACTCCACAGAGCCATGCTGAAGTCACATTTATTCACATACCAGCACTACTCTCCAGAGAGGCTCCCTGCAGCCAGGAATGCAGCGTACACCTTGGGGTACATTAGAAAGCACTTGGCCCTCTTATCCTGGCCAGATTCCACTGGGAACAAATAACCCTTTTCCTCCAGGTGGGGTGTTCCCTCCTTGCTGTGTGCTTCAGACACTGAACACTGAAGCCAGCTGGGATTCAAACAGATTAGTCAGAATCAATTTTTCAGTCTTCAAACCTGAGAGTTACAGATCAAGTGCTCATTGGAGCCAAGAGCATTTGTAGCTAGCCTAGTTCTTCTCATGAGATTTCTCTGGGTCTGCAAGACCTGCAAACCATGAGCCGCATCACCACTCGGATCTGGGCTGAGTCTGGCCCTATGTTCCCTCTTGTGATAAATTTTGAAGGAAATGCCAGCAAACTTGCTAGAGAAAGGGGAGTAATTTCCGTGCAACAGTCAGCAATGGCCAATGGCAAGAGACATCCTAGCATAAGCCTGTAATGTTCCACCAATGAGAACTTGCCACCTGCTGTAAAAAAGGGAGGGATTTCCACTAGTGACAACAAGATCAGATTCTCCATCATGTCATTTACACCTGCGCAAAGGGAGAGCAAAATGGATATAAATACTTCCATTCTGATCTCTTGTGCCCAGGTGTAAATGACCGCACGAGATACAGGGCAATGGAAAACCAGACTGGAAATCAAAGCTGGGAGGAGCCCAGAGCAGAGGGAGACAACTACCACAGTTCTTACCGGAAGGCAATATATACTTCCCATGTTCTCAAACCCTAAACACAAAGGCTCAGATCCAGATACTGAGGTGCCTAAACTTAAGACTTAGGCACCTAAATCCCAGTTTTGGCTCCACTGTGAGGCACAAAATTCCCTAAATTCACTCAGGGCCTATGTTTTCAGAGCAAAAGTTCCCTAGGCACCTGTGTCTCTGCCTCTAAGCATGTGCACTGCTGCCTTCCTCCAGGCATGTCCCACCTAAGCCCCAGAGCAATTCATGAACCAGGGGAAGACAGGCATTCAGTGCCCAATCCGGCAGGCATGCTCAGAGGTTGCCTCCCAGATCTGATCCCATTCAAAATCCAGCTGGAGGAGATGATGGTGCTGCCCACTGTATAACTGGACGGCAGAATCATTCTCTCAGTCTTGGGCCAGAGAGAGAGAGAGAGAGAGAATGATTCTGTAGCGCAGCGGTTAGAGCGCTCCGAGAGGTGGGAGACCTCCAGCTGTTTGGTATGGGGCAAGGCAGGTGCCCTGTTGCTGTTCAGGGATCGCCAGCAGAGATAGGCACCTACCTCGGGGCTGCAGAGCACCTGTGTCCGAGAGGAGAGGGGCTTAGCGCACACTCCTCTCATCAGAATCACCCGTTGACTACCTTAGGCAGCTCCGCTCGGAGCATGCTGGCTTTTTGGATCCCAGTCTAGGGAGCCTGTCTCTCCCTGTTCATTATCTCGGGAATCTCGGTGCCTAACTCGACTGTGTGGATTGCTGGGTGTGCCTGTGATTTTTCGAGGCGCCTAAAAGTTAGGTGCTGGGAGGTTCAGTGTTGCAACATCTAAGTCCCTTTATAGATCCCACCCAAACTACTTTTACTGCTAACCAGCTTTCCCTTTTATTGATCATTTCCCAAGCTGGAGAGAGAATCATAAAATTTCAAGACCAGTGTTTTCCAAATCAGTTAGCAGGAACTTTGAAACTATATAAATATCTGTGACTGGTTTTAAATGGAGCGCTAAATGCTGTAAGAATGACCCAGAAAACCCACAGGGCGAGCACAGCGAACAAGTGAGCCTTAAAGCAGTGGCCAGGATCAGAGATATCCTGATCAGAGAACAGAGCAGGCACAGGTTCCTAGAACAGCTCTCCTGCTCGGGAGAGCCGAGGGCTTCGCTTCCTCATGTGCGAAGTGCCCAACTCCTAAAAGGCAGTAACTTACAGAACATGTATGGGTGAGAAGGGGAATCCCCGTCCTTTCTGGCTTCTCCTCCTGGAAGGAGAGATTGACTTGAGCCACAAAGTTCAGATCTGGATTCAAACTTCCCCAGAGTCTGCGAGTACCTGGTTCAAACCCCTCATGTTTGTTAAGCTCCAATTCCCAGCCCATCATCAATTAGCCTGAGGTTCTCCCAGCCTAGGGTGCAGTGTAGCTCCGAGAGGCTGTTCCCTCTTGACATTGCCTTGTTTTTATTTTTCTCTAGCATTTATTTCTGTTTCGGGCGACTGCCCCCTTCACCTGGATGAGATCCGCCACTTTCTGAACCTGTGCCCTGAGCTGTCACTTGGCTGGTTTGAAGAAGGCCGGCTGGTGGCTTTCATTATAGGGTCCCTTTGGGACCAGGAAAAACTCAGCCAGGTAAGAACCAGCTCCTGTTACTGCATCTTGTCTCTGTTTCCTTTCCATGCTCGGGATGGAGAGAACGACAGACCTTTGAGACAAGAGGGTGGAGTCCAACGTGCATAGGCATCACTGTAGCTATTGGAGATTACTCCAAGGGAGCATGTGACCTGGGTGCTGAGCTGAGCCCCCAAGTGCAGGGAAGGAGAGCGGGGGCTGCTCCAGGCACCTAATTAGTTCAGTTTGTAAGACACCCATTTTATATTTATTTCAAAGGGGCAGGGGAGGCTCCATTCTTTAGTCCCCTCCAGCTTTGCAGCCACAGTTCAGCCCTATCTGCCAAAAGGGCTTTTCCATTTCAGAGACATCCACAACTCTTGGGGCAACAGGGCTTTGGTTAAGTGCCACCTTACGGATTAGAAACGGAGAGGTAAAAAATTCCCCATCGGCACCTGTCATTCACGTTCACAGTGTGGCTTCTATTGAAAGCCCAAAACTCAACACACTGTTACTTCCATCAAATGATTAACTGCAATACAAACAGGGCTGTTCTCTTAGGGACAAATATACTTCCTGCTGATTCAGCTTCTCTCTTCTGCAAAGCACTTTACAAACTAATCCATTTCTACAAGCAACCTAGAGTGAGTTCACTCCTGGAGAGAGATCTCTTGCAGTATTAATTGCTACAGGATAAAAATAAGTAAAAACTGAGTTATTGCTTTGGTATTAACACGTGTTTAATATTAAAAAAAACTCTTTGCAATGATAAGTAATTAAAACCGAAAAGGGCCCTGTAAGCCTTTGCAGGGGAAGGAGCGCCCTGTAATCAGTTAGAGCAGGAAACTAGGAGGCTGGACTCCTGGGGTGTGTGCCTGGCTCCGTCACTGCCTCTCTGGCACCCTGGGCAAGTCAGGTAGGACCTGATTTTCAGGAAGGGCTCAGCATCCACAGCTCCAATTACAGTCATTTGGAGATTGGGGAGGTGGGGACTAGGAGCTCAACACCTCTGAACAATCAGCTCTTAACTGTTCTGTGCCTCAGTTTCCCCCTCTGAAATGGGGATGACTTCACCTATTCAGGGCGCAGGGGTATCATGAGCCTTTGGGTACTGTCTGCAAAGCACTTTGTACTTGGACAACACCTCCAATAGATCAGGTGGGAGCCGCAGCTGGTGTGCATCTGCCTACTCCCCTGCTCATTCACACCAGCCGAGGATCTGGCCCATTGCATCGGCAGCCTGGTCAAACGAATGCTCTGGATACAGAATTAGAGGGCCCTGCGGCCAGGAGCGAACCGCCAGCTGACACGCTTTCTTGTCTCCCCTCCCCCGGCAGGAGGCGCTGACTCTGCACAGGCCCGGTGGCACCACCGTGCACATCCACGCGCTGGCCGTGCACCGCACCTTCCGCCAGCAGGGCAAGGGCTCCATCCTGATGTGGCGCTACCTGCAGTACCTCCGCGGCCTGCCCTGCGTGCGGCGGGCCGTGCTCATGTGCGAGGACTTCCTCGTCCCCTTCTACCGGAAGTGCGGCTTCAAGGTGCAGGGCCCCTGCGCGGTCACCGTGGGCTCGCTGGTGTTCGTCGAGATGCAGTACCCCGTCTGCGGCCACGCCTTCATGCGCAGAAACAGCGGCTGCTGAGATGGTGCCTTCCCCCAGCCTCCACGCTTCTCAGGCGCTGTTAGGGCGGGCCCCCGCGTTCAGGGAGACGGCTTATGAACAGCAGCCCCACTCGCTGCAGACTTTTGTGCCTGCCTGGTATTCCAGCTGGCTGCCTTTTAACTAGTAGCTCCAGGCCCAGCCCACTTGCCTCTCAACTGGTCCTAGCGCTGACCCCGCCATCGAGTTTACAGACCCAGAGCGAAAGGCAGCAGAACCACAGTAAGCGCCCCTGCCTCTTCTCCAGGCCAGAGCTCAACGGGCAGGCTCCGTAAGGCTACAGCGGTTGAGTTTGACCTCCCCAGGACAGGGGTTAGTCAGTTCTGGCTAGCCCGAGGCCTCCCCTTTAGCTCCTGGCTTAAGAGCAGCAGTGGGGGTAATAAAGCTCTGAGAGCATGTTATGCAGTTAGAGAGGGGGGAAAAACATTGCTTGAGAAGCAGCACTGCACGGATCAGTTCATCAATTCCCTGTTTTTGTTCTTTGTTAAATGCTCCAAGGCCAATAACATGAGGCAGACACCTCTGGTGGTCTCTGGTGGGAAGAGCCGTCTGCGCCTTCTCACGATAGTTGTTCGCTGCCATGTTCTGCTGTGACGCATTCAATGGAATCTGTGCTTGCGTGTTCTGTACATATGTGAGAGACATTCAGCTACGCTAGGCTCCAGCAAGTCTCCCCCTTCCTCCCTCGCCCTCCTGCTGGTATAGGTTGACAACCAACGGAAGTGTGAGAAATCCCATAATAATGTAGGCTCAGTGATGGCTACCCCTGCTCCAACAGACTAGGGCACCAACTTCCAACCCAATATAGGAGATACTGTCCCTAAACCACAGCACTCTCAAGGCCTAAGGGAGAGCAAAATATAACATGGGACTGAATGCTCTAAGGGGCCCAGCAAGGAGGCTACACCACTGGATAGACATTTCCATCCACTCCCACTCCCAAATGGTCATTAAGGGGTAGCTTTTTCAACAGATCCTTTAAGATATTTGTGGTCCTTATCTAGTGAAATCCAAAGCACGGCTATAATGGCTCCAGAGAATCACAGATTAAAAGTCATTCCTATCAGATTGATCTGATACTCACACAAAAAGTTTTCCAAAAATCCAAAAAAGTGGCACCACCATTTAGTTTATTCCTTAAGAACAAGAGGGTATATCAGCCCACTCTCCCTCACTCACCGCATGGACCAGTGAGTCCAGCGTATAGACCTGAGCTCCTAGCTCATGCCATCCTAGTTCATTGGAAATCTGAAAGCCCCCGGGAACACCCTGTGCTGTTTGTCAGTTCTTTTGTTCATCAGCAAATAAAGGATTTGTTTGTTGTGTTTTCTAATTGGGTTCTGATGGGCGTGTTTTTTCCTGGAACACAATTCAACAGCCTGTAACAGCGGTAGACAAAGGGAAGGGCACAGAGTTTGGTTTGCACACTTGAGAAGTTACATCAAAAAGCCAGTGGGCCACAAAGCATCTTTCCCTGGCTGTTTTAGCTAAGTCTAAAAGCTACGGGAAGGTTGGAAGTATCCAGCCTGATGCACAAAGGAACATTTGATGCAAAGATTGAGTGCGAAAGGGACAGAGGTAACCCCCCCCCCCCAATCTGAAAGATGATTTCTACAGGGATACTGCAGGATGACAGTCCTTCACTCTCGAGTCTGCTGCCTTCTCTTTTGTCTGGGCCTCTGAAGCAGCCTGGGAGGTGGTCACTGACAAGAGAATTGTGCCGCCTTTCCTTTCCATTGATCTTCAGAAGCCCTATCTGCTTTCCAAAGATATCCAGCCTGTCTCACCTTCCTAGCCTCCCCTTGCAAGAAAAGCAAGGTCAGTTTCGCCTGCCTCGAGTTTGATTTCATTCAGAACAAATTTTTAAACCAATCCTTTCCCAGTAAGCATCTTAGGAAGTTACAGCAGAAGGGAGGGGAGAGCGGTTTTGTGCAGGATGGAGGAAATGCAGTCCTACCTTTCGGGAACGTCTCTCGTAAGGAAGGACAGATCAGAGCACTCTAATAGGACCTGGCTGCTGTCAGCACACCACAAATACAGCAGGCTGTACATGGGACTCCCAGCATACCTGGCTCTCCCACACCAGGGCCAGGCCTGTCTGCTGTATTCTCACCATCGGGGCAGTCTGAGTTTAAAGCAGGAAGGACAGGATTTCCATCCACCCCACTCCTGCTCCATGGCTGCAGCCCCTCCCACTGGACCCTGCTCACTGTCTGGAGTTAATCCACCCTCTGTCCTTCGCAGGGGAACTGCGCCCAGGTCTATGCTAGAAAATGTCGCCATTATTGTAATGTCGGGTAGGGGTGTTGCTTTTGTGAACCTTCTAGACCAGCCAAAGCCCTAGCGTGGATGGAGGAGTCCTTTTGCCAGGATATGTTGTCTGGAGACCTGGTGTAAGCTATACTGGCAAAAGCATTTGTTGCCAGTATAAGCAGTGTCGACACTAGGAGAATTGGTTGGTATAGCTACATGGGCAAACCTTTCCTAGCGTCGACTAGACTGCGTAAAGGGGCAGCTCTGCTCCTGCTGCTCAGTCTGTTACCGCATGCGGGCACTTGTTTAAAATCCCATAAGAGGGCCTTTGGCCAAGAAGCAAACACAGAGCCTGCATGTGAACTTGCCCCAGCATGGAATGCAGACAGGACATAGGCCTGGCTCTGAGCAGTACAAAAACTGGCCACCTGCTTGGTCCCAATACTACCGGGGACAGCTTCCACTGTAGGAGAGGACTGTTCCAGTGAAGGCTGCTGCAAAAGCACGAGGGACTGCTATTGTAGTGGCAGTCAAAGCAGGCAGCATTTAAAGCCTTCATGTGAGAAAGGGGAGATGGCAGCAGCAGGAAAAGGCAGTTGGCACTAGCCAGCATGATGGGCAGTGCAGCTCCATTTATCACCACACGAGGCAGACTTGAGTTCAGGGACTGCAAATGCCACCGAATGGAGTCCAGGAACACCACAAGCCACGTGGAAGTCTCATGGGTTTTGTTACTGGAATGCCCTTGATTGTCTCCAAGCGCCAGGATTCAGTAGCTTCCTAAGTTTCACAGAGAGCAAAACCTTGTTGAATCTGCAGTAAGAGGCCATTGCAGATGACCAAATCAGTAAGGAAACCCAAAGCTAGAGAAATAAACGATATAGGCATTTGAAAGTGCCAAGTGCCATTAAATAGCATCTGATCTAGCAGCAATGAAGAGACTCCAGCGAGCTTTGGGTTGGGATACAGCATTAGCCATATATAAAGTGCATGGAAGGCTGGTGTAGCACACTACTAGAGAGGAAGGATAGTCCAGTGGTTAGAGCACTAGTCTATGATCTTTGAACACTTGGGTTGAGTTCCTTGCACCACCACAGATTTCCTGAGAGACCGTGTGCAACTGACTCTCTGAGCCTCAGCTCCCCCACCTGTGAAATGGGGATAATCCCATGGCCCTACCTCCCAGGCACATTAGTGTGAGAGGTGCTCAGATGCTAAGTGCCATCGATACGAATTATGCAGCGCATGGTAATACATTTGCGAAAGAGATGAAGTCGTAATGAGACCACACTGTTCTCTCTTTACTGGGCAGTGGTATGAGGGCACCTGCCCAGGAGAATGACTGCATTTGGGAGAAGAGCCAAGGAAGCACTGGTGGGTTGTGCTACAGGGTAAATGACCCAAGACCCTTCAGGGGCCACAGATTAAGACAACAGCCAGGCTAATTAAGAAGAGTTTAGACAATTTGTATTTCACCATCATTTAATTTATGCTTCGGCTTTAGAGTCAACCATGGCTCTGTTTCTTTCACCCTCCCTCCCCCAGCTGGTCACAAAATAAGTGTCACTACCCCCACCTAGTGTCATCCATCCAGCAGCAGCAGCTGAGCCTGGAAAACGGGCTTCGTGTGCTTCTCATTAAATACAGATGCATTTATTAAAGGAAACAGTACTGAAAAGCATCAGTGATGACAGGGTAGCGCTCCAGTTTTTGGATAAACTAGCATGGAGGGGAATGGCGGGGGGGGGGGGGGGGTCAGAGTGGGACTGGAAGCAGTAACAAAGCACACCCTGTATGTAGCCAACCACCCAGCCCAAGTGCGCTGGGACACCATGCGGCCCAGCACCAGCACAGTTCATCTTTGCTAACCCAGGGAGAAGTTTCCAGATGCACAAGCGCGATGGGAGAAGCTGTTTAATCGGTGTGAAATGTATGAGCTGAAGGGGCCCATCTCCCTGCTTCGTTTACAGAGAGAGCTGATCATAAGCCAGACAGGCCATTAGGGTGCTTAGAGCAATATGTACTGACACCGTATGCTGCCATGGCTCAGACTGCACCACCGGGCTCAGGAGAGCAACGCCAGGCATTCATTATTCAATCTTTAACTGACATCCCTGCCTAGCCAGAGAGGAAGTACAGCATAGGCAGCAGCAGGGCAAGCTTCCTCCTTTATTGTTGACCCAACCCCAGCCCACATCTGTGCAGGAGATAGCAGTTTGGTCTCCATCCATTATTCAAGCCTTCGCCTCAGCGCATGGCACACAACATATTGAACAGCCGCCAGAAGGTAAATACGGTCCGTCGCAGGCTGTCTCAGAACGAGGGACCCCAAGGAGAATGACTCTGTCTTCCCATTATTAACATGCTCTTAAAGCTTCAAAAATCTGTGTTAAAGGAGGCACTTTCCACTTCGGTTCATGGATGGAATCATTTTAATTTACTGAGGACTTAAAAAGAACTTATATTTGCTTCTTTAAAACAAGATCTCAGCCAGTAACGCAGCAGTGTAATTTCAAAAGCCCAGCTCTACCTGGTCCGAATACCATGCTTAAGAGCTTAATTGTTATTTCTCTTTATCATGAGATCCAGTCTCCTAGTTACAAGATAATTAAACGTTGGATTACTTGTTAACTTAAAGAGTCGAATGGCCAAGTTAATATACAGGAACCATATAGGATAGTATCTGGCATGCTTTTACTAACTGGATAGTTATTGTACTTGGGCACTAGAAGATAAGGAATAAACTAAGATTTGGTATTTCTCTGTGCGCTTTTTGGTCCATTCTCCAAGACCACGATTTGGACACTGAAGGGACAGTCAGCAGTTCCTCTTTCAAGCAAAATCTACTCGCCCCCCCTTGTGGGTTAAAAAAAAAAGAGGTAATACTGTGCCAAATGTGGAGAATCACCTTCTGACAGTCATATAGTGAGAGGAGAATTCAGAAACCCCAAGGGTCTGAAGCAAGGTGGGGCTGTAAGAGTTGCTAACTAACCCATGCCCCCCCTTCTTGTGCCTTCCTCAGCAAACGCATGCACACTGACCCAGAACTGTCAGCAGCATGTTACTCTGTTGGTTCATCTTTACAACAGTTTCCTGGCGAGGAACACACGGATTCCGGTAGCAAGCCAGATGGAGGCAAGTCTGCTTCTCTGTGCTTACAAAAGGAAAACTCCAGCCTCAAAAATCCTACTCCTTGCATGTAATCCCCAAGCACCAATGGTTTTAAAAAGGGGCCTTCACTACTTTAAAGAGCAAACAGAAAAAGTTTGGGATACTTTGATGATGAAGGTTGGGACTGAAAAAATAAGTGTTGCTGAGGGCCCAATTCCACCACCCCTCCTTGGGCTGAAGTGGTACCTTAAATATGCAAACAGACTGATTTCTACAGAGCGGTTTTCACAGCAAAGCACTGCTCAACTTGAGTAAGTGGGCAGCATTCGCCCTTATGCGCCACACTGGAGATCGGACTCTGCATCAGCCTGAGCAGTGTCATTAAAACCGGTCAGTTTCCTCTGAGCCAGGCACCAGCATTCACTGAATGGAGCCGCTAGATCGACTAGTATTCCCAAAGATCACTCGAGGACTCTTACCAGCGAGCATTTGGTTCAGGCACTATCGCTGATCACTGGTGTTTTCCTCTAGAGCTTTATGGAGGTAAGAAATATTGGCATATAAAAAAGTGCCCCCTGCAAAAGGGGTTCGTTTTCACAGTACAATTCACCAGTACCCGCAAGGCATGGAGATGGGATGGGGCTACAGGATGGGAAGCCCCATCTCATGCCATTAGGCACAAGGAAGGAAGGGCTGTACAGTGCAGGTCAGGAAAGGGAGACCATTGAAAGAGATGCAGCAGGTGGGGAAAAGGGGCAGATTTTGCTGACAGAGTTCAACAGGTGTCATTTGGGTGCTTTCAAGGCAAGCCCTGAAATGCCTCATTCTTGGGGCTTCAGTCCCATAAGGAAGGATCCAGCAGTTTCACCATGAAAGGATTCACTGAGGGTGAGAGGGAGAGGCACTGGTGAGGGCTGTTTGGCAACACAAGTCCCTGCACAGGTCATCACCTCAGAGCACGGCCCACCACTGGAGGCCTTTCCCCAGAATGGAACAAAAGCACCAAAGTCTCCCACATTCCCAATTTGGTTCGAGTCTTTCCCACGTGAAGTGGCTGCTGGGCTCCCATGCCGGCAGCTGGACCTGGGGATTATGGCTTTTCAGTGTGGGGTGACAGATCTGTCCCACGTTGGCTGGACCAAATGCAAACCAGGTCAGTTCAGCTCCACTCCTTCCCACATCCAGCAGTGATCAACCAGGGCAGTTCCCCCCCCATGTCCCCAAAATAACAGCACCTGCCCAGCGCCCTGCACCAGCGCTAAGGGACAGACTGGCTCTGAGGCAGGCCTAGCCCTGAGGGAACATCCTGCATGGCTTTAGACAGCAGAGAAGAGGATTGGGGCACTTAACGGCAACGTCCGCCCCTCTCTGCTGCACCCTGATTTGAAGCCACTTTCCCAGTCACTGAGAAAATCCAGCTGGTGCCAACTTTCCATGTTAAAACCTCTGCCCCATCCTGCCCTGTCTCCAGGCTGTGGGGTCAGTGCAAAACCTGGTCCAGGTCATACTTCTCGCAGAACTTGTTGGTGAAGGGCAGGCAGGTGAGATACTCGATCCAGTGCCAGTTGATGGGGTAGACGTAGAGCCAGATCACCAGGGAGGCAAAGAGACCCACAAAGACCAGCAGGGAGACAATGATCATGGCCCGCTTGCGGTACTTGTCCCCGGTGCCGAAGGTGATGTAGGGGAGGAAGGCGAAGGACAGCAGGAGGCCGCTGAGAAAGCCAAAGATGTGGGCGATATTGTCAATCCAAGGCAGGAGGCCGCACAGAAACAGAAAGAGGACGATCCCAAAGAGGTTCAGAAAAGCCTTCCAGGGCTTCTCTAGGATCTGCCAGCTTTGAAAGAGCTCCACGAAGAGGCAGGCCAGCAAGCCAAACTGGGATCCAGCAGGGCCAACCTGAGGGAGATAAAGATGGGAGTTACAGTGGGTCCCACTCAAACTTAGTTCAGTTACAGGAGTAAATACATGGTCCAGTGGTTAGGGCATCATGGGAATTAGGAGAACTGGGTTCTATTCCCTGTCCGCCACTGACTTGCTGGATGACCTTGGGCAAGTCACTGCCCTCCTGGTGCCTCTCTTTCTACTCAAAAGGCTTTGTCTGCTAGCGTGTACACAGAGGGCTGGGACTAGGTAAACCCCGTCATGGGCTCATTCAACTATTTTGACATGTGCTGTCCTTCGCTTAAATCCTGACGAGGTGAAACAGCAATAAGCTGCTCCCCTGTGACCTGGGCTCTGTCTCGTCACTTGCTTTTGCTTTACCGCTAGAGGCGCCAAGTTAAAGACAAATATCCAGCTCAAGCCAATGGCGCTCCGGACAGCTTTCGGTGCATCCAGCTAGCACAGCCATCAGCTTTCCCAAGACATGTCTAATTTATCACAGGCAGCAAACAGCCACCGGAGGGCGAGTTGCAATCTGTTCTGGCTTCTGATTCATCCAAGGGCAGAACCTGTTACCGGTGCAGGTGGGTGAGACAGGAAGAGATCCAGCAAAGGGGACTGACCAGCAATGCTCCCCCTACTCCCTGCACACCAGAGGGGCGGGGATGACACAGGTGAAGCAGAGGGACAGTGAGGACAGGGAAGGAAGAATGAACCGGACACTGTTTCCTAGCTGGAAAGGCTCCCACTGGCGGCTTGGGACAAGAGCCCTGGTGTCCAGGGCTGCTCAGATCTGCTGGGAAGCGGCCATAGAAAAGGAGAGTTCAGTACTTTGGTTTCCAGAGAAGTCAGTACTTTTGGTGGCTCAGCAGCCATCCCGCCCCGCAGGCTAACTCAAACAAATCAAAGGGATTACGTGTGTGTGATCTAATGCAAAGCCCATCAGAATTCTGCTGACAGATTAGCCATCTGCCTGGTGCGTAAACCCGCAGGGTGCATGCATGCTCACGTGCGGGTACATGGGATGGCGTGGCACGTGCAAACCCTGCACATGAGACAGAGAAGTGGATTACGGCCAGGCTGCACCCCCAGTAAAGAGGATACATGGGTCAGCCACAACTCAGACTGAAAACTTTTTTGGACTCTCTCTCTTTGCTCAGGCTACTGTACCTAGGACTCCTGGATTATGACTGAGGAGAGAAATCAGGGCCCGATCCCCACTAGCAAGGAGTCTGGAGAAAGATTAAGATTTATGCAGTTTAGCTGAACTATGCCCTTTGCTCACCTTCGACAAGTCTACAGTCAATGTCAACTCAGGTTACAAAAAGGAACCAGTTCTAAGCCATACCCCTAGTTGTTCACACAGTGGGCGACTGTCCCTATTTAATACACATCACCATAGGTCTGCTCCAATGCAGTTCAGAGCTCAGGAAGCCCCCCCACTCCCGACTGCCATGAGTAGAAGGAATAAACTCCCCTGCATTGGAGGGGCAGCTGCACCTGGAAAGTCAGTGCCGAAGCAGATAGCTACAGAACATCCTTAAAAAACCATCATCCTCCAACTGTGATCGCCTCCTCCAGCACCTAGCACACTGGGGAACCAATCCTGAACTGGGGCACTGGGCGCTAAGCACTAGAGTTTGAGGTGCCAAGCACCCCCACCTCTCACTGGGCTGTAAAAGCCCAGCCTGCAGGACATGGCTCAGAGGGATGCTGCCGTCTCTTCTCCCCTTTACCCAGGGTGGGGCTTGGAGCCTAGAAGGCGTGGGTTTTTTTTTTTTTTTTTTTTTTTTAAACCTGATCTCTACAGCAATCACCCCTTTCCTGCGACAAAATGGGCAGACAGCTCCAGGGAAGGTGCCTCTGAGTGAGCAAAAGGCTGTGCAGTGGGGAGACCCTCCCGCGGCCCCCCCCCCCCCCCCCAAGGTCAGGGAGTGCGGAGTGGAAGCAGCAAGGAGGAAGAATGAGTGAAAGGCAGCAGCTGCCTTGCAGACTGGGGTCACCTATTAATCCCTCCAAAACCTCCCTTCTCAGCTCAGGAACTAGAGCAATCGGTTTAAGAAGTCGAGAAAGCTGGACCGCTACCACTGATTTTCTCCCCTACCTCTCTCCATCCTGCTGTGGTGGCTAATCCCGTTATCCATTTCCTTTGCATCACAGGCTACCGAGCCCACAATTCCGGGTCTGGGTCAGGAGCCCGGGGGCCAAGTTGCTTGTTACAAGGAACCGACAGAGGTGCCCTCTCAGCTATTCCCCGGGTGGTGTGACGAGCAGCATCAGGCACAGAAAGGGCAAAAGGTACCAGGAAAAAGAGCTGCTGGCTGAATGCCCACGGCGGAGAATGTTAAATGAGCTCAGGCCACCAACCGGAGAGCAGCCCGGCATCACACACTGTACGAAGGGCAGAATGGACCAGCATATGGGGGACCTGCCACGCAGAACCACCAGGCAGTTCCTGCACATTAAGCCAGGGCTGGGTTTCTGGGTTACTCCACATGCTTCGGACTCAGCCTTGAGCAGGGGGGCCAAGGCCTTTTCACCCTCACAGCTGGTCCCCAGAGAAGGGGCTGCCTGAGGCCCACCAGCAGGGCAGGGCAGCTGGTGCTGTTGGAGCCTGTGCTGTACCTGCTCTGGGAATAGCTAGAGGGCTTCAGCCCACAGGGACGTCAAACCAGCACCTTGAGCTGCACTAAACAACGCTGTTAACGGTCACTCCTCCGCGAGGCCCTAGATCTCTGGCTGATGGCGAGAGTGCCTGAAAGCTGGCAGGGTAAAGAGCGACAGCGGCAAACACCCCACCCCTGGGTCTCAGAGCACCCTTACCTCTGCCCGATATGGAAGGAAGATGGCACTGGCCAGGTTGCCAGTGATGCCGCTGAGGATGAAGATGATCGAGATCCTATGCCAGCCTGCCAGCTTCTCCAAATCCCTGAGGATTGTCATCTGGAAGATCACTGATACCAGGCAGTGAACTATCCTATGGAAATATACACACAGATGCTTAGTCTGCAACCCTCTGCACCTATCCCGTTCCCTCTCACCCCACTCCATCGCCCACTCACAGTGGGGATTAGAGCTAC
Source organism: Chelonia mydas (assembly GCF_015237465.2). Taxonomy (NCBI): domain Eukaryota; kingdom Metazoa; phylum Chordata; order Testudines; family Cheloniidae; genus Chelonia; species Chelonia mydas. The sequence continues at coordinate 16,443,364 of NC_051254.2, forward strand.
TCGGGCTTCATCTAAATCAAAACCAAACTCATTTCCTACAAGAACTGTCCCGGCAGACGAGTCTGGATTGGCAGCTACGGGAGGATGGGAAGAGACTGTTTGGGTGCAGGGACAGGCTCATTTTCGTTCTTGGAGGCTGGGTGGGGGAAATGCAGTTTTATGCTCTTCTTCATTAGCCCTTTACCAATAGCATCTGTCACGTCAGGGAGTAACGAGACAGTGGATCAACCAGTGGGCATGCCACTGTCCAATGGCTAGTCGCATCCTGGTCCGGGGCACTTCGTTTGATTGCATGAGCATCAGTGGGCTTGCCTGAGGCATGCCTGCAGAGGGAGGCTCTTGGAAAAACAGAGGATCCCCTCCCCGCACCCACCCTGCTTCTTACCCGGCGTGAAGGAAAAGGGACAGCCAGAGTCTGTAGAACTGATCGGGGATTTCCGGGTTCAGAAAGGGCAGGAGGCCACACACATCATCCAAGCAATGGACCTGAAAGGGAAGGGAAAGCGCTACAGGGTGAAAAGAGCAGCGCTGGCTCACGGCCACATCCCAGAGGGACGAATGGAGGCTGGAGAGGGAGAGCACAGGTGACAGCCAACTCATAGCAAAGCACGTTCTCAGGCTATTTATCAGGTCCAGCAAAGCAGCCTCGACCTGCCCATGGCTCATTCGTTGAAAACCCCACCATGAATGGGTCAGGTCAGAGGGGAGTGTGACTCCCACAGGTTAAGGGGCAAAGCGCCAGGGCAGCGTGGGTGCCCAGCAGAGATACGGGGTGGGTGGACTTCTCTGGCCCCCAAGCTTATATCCAGGAAGTGCATTTTCCTGCCTGGTAGGTGCTGATACACCATTGCAGGCTGCTTCAGGGCCGGATGCTGCTTTATTGATCAGGCTCTTGTCATTCTCAGAGCATGCCCTCGTCCCTAGGATTGCTCTGCCTGGGACCAGCAAGGATCTACCCCTTTTTATTCCCAGCCACCACCGAGCGGTGTGCTGATCCAGCTCCTCAAGGCAGCTGGCAGAGCGCCCCCGATGGCGGTTTCATGGAGATACACCGCCAGCCTGGCCATTGGCCAAGACGCAAAGCATTCAGCTCAGGGAAGCACAGACTGAGCGTTAGGCCCCCCGCACAGCATTTCTCTAGCCCAGCTGCCCCAGGCTTGGCTCACCTGCGAGCAGAGCGTTGCCTCCTCATGGAAGTAGCCGTGCATGAACTCGCAGTATTCCCGTGTGGTGATCTCGCAGCTAGCTCAAAGGAGGACAAGGTGGGGTCACTTCATGCAGGGATCCCGTTCCCTTCCCCTGCGCGCTCAAAGCCCAGATCCTCGTTTATTCTTCCCTCGGCCCAGGGACAAGATGGAGGAGTCTATCCAGGCTCAGTCTGGCCTAGCTGCTTAACTCCACACTGCATTTACAGGGTTTGGCTGAAAATCTTAGCTCCCAGCTTATTAATGCCCTGTGGCATTTTCTGCCTTTCACAAGAAGGGCTATCTGCCCATCACCACAGACCTACAGGGGCCTTAAGTCAATGACTGGTGTCCCAGAAGGAAGCATCTTTTCCAAGAAAGATCCCAAGGAAGTTAACCGAAGAAGCAAACCCTCCTATGATAAGGCACAGCCCCAGGACACTGGTCTCCCAAGGGCAGAGTAGTCCAGTAGCAGTTTCCATGCACATTCTACATCCCTCTGGGTACATGACGACAGAGTCAGGCATGCAAGGCCAGTGGGAATGAGCTTTACCCCACTGGGTCCAGAGCAGTTGTCTCAGATCAGCCCTCGGCTCTGTCCCCTCTCCTTTACCCGTATAACACAAGACTAATGCTATGAGTAGAATAGGGATCTTAACCACTGGCATGGCAAGTTCCAGTCGCATCAGGAATGCTGCCTGGAGGAGCATGGGTGCAGCTTACCTGCCTTTGGTACCGATACAGCACGGTCTCCCTTTGATCTCACAGTCCAGGTGCAAAAAGCCTGTGTGGTTGGTTTTGGCTTGATAGGTGCAAATCTAAAAGGAAAAGTAAAGAACTGGTTAGAGGACGGGAGACATGCACATACGGTGTCCCTGCAGCTGAGTGCACAAGTGCAGATGGATAGCAGGCAAGGGGGAGTTCCACCACCCAGACCCATCACGCTGGCACTTCTCTGGTCACAGGGGTTCCCCAGCTTGGTCCAAAAGACAAGTGCCTTTTATTTCTCTGCCTTTCTAGGCCAGGAGGCCTCTCCCAGAACGCTATGGGCATTTCTGATGATGAACGGGAAGGGAAACAGCAAAATATTCCCAGGAGACTCCTTACCGGCCACTTGGTTATGTCATCTGGCCAGACGTGAGGCGGGGTGGAGGCTGGCTCCTCGCACGTCCTGTGGGGGTGGAGCAATCAGTGAGGAGGGGTTCTGCTGGTGCAGCCTTTGTCTGGGACCCTCTGTCAGCGAAACCCTCTGGGCTGTCAGTCCTGGACGAGCACTCACAGGGGTCTGGGTAGCTTCTCTCTCCTCCCACCTCAGTGCAGAGTTCCCAGTTCATTCTCTTTGGTCTCTGAGGGCCAGACTTTACTATGGACCATGCCCAGGCTGACTGTGGCAGTACAAGGAAGGGGACTGTGTGCGCTGCCTAACACAGACAGTTTAATGTGCTCTTGGGTGGACCGTGTCACATGCCCAGAGGCCCGGGTGACATGCACACAAATGTAAGCATCCAATAGATAAATGCATCTCTCCTCTGTCTCACCCCATGAATTAAGACAAACAGACAGACATGGTTACAGCACAAGACTGGCAGTCAGGGCTTCTGGGTTCTACTTCTAGCTGATGCCGACTTTCTGTGAGAGCTCAGGTAAGTTGGTTTCAGTTCACTCAGTTTCTCCTTCCCTATCTTTAAAATGGAACACGTGTGTTTGGAAAAGTGCTCTGAGAGCCTCAGAGGCAAGGTGCCATGGGCATGAACATTCTCCCTCAGTACAACCCTTTTATAGCAGAGCTGGAAATAGCAAAGCCAAGACCCACCCACCTCCACCCATGGTATATGGTTCCCAAGCCCCCCTGCAGACATGGAGACTTATCACGGCCTGCCTCCAATCCCTCGTTCCTATTCAACTACCCCTCCTGTTCCCTCCCCTTTCTCCGGCGCGGTGCCCATACCTGGGGTCCTGATGGCATACAGCCCCAGATGTTCGCTTCCAGCTGGAATTGCTGAGCATCGTCGGGGAGTTAGAATCTGGCCACTTTGTGAAAGTTGCTAACGTCTCCTGCAGTTCCAGAGAATGGGAATTTGGAGTGTGGGTTTTTTTAAGTTGTTAAACAGATACATAGATTTGATGTGTTCAAACCAGCTCATTCGAACATGGGTCCATTCAGCCAGACCCCACAATTCCTCTCTGCACTTCCAAATATCCACCGGCTTGGGTGGAAGAGCGATCCTGGAATCATATATTGCCTCCTGGATGGCTGTTTTAGTGAGATGCTTCTTGTCCTGTGGGTGAGCTCCCCCTAATTCCCTTTGTAAGTCTCTTTAATGTTGTGTAGCTATCACGACATTAAAGAGACTTACATTGGGAAAAACAATTGTATTAAAATCAATGTGTGTTATTTAGGATGTTCTCTAAAAAGTGAGCGAAAGCAATCAGGTGCAAGAAATCACCCCTAAGCATTGCACAAATCTTGGAATCTGTGGCAGCACACCCTAGTCATAATTCATGTTATTTAAATGGAAGCAATAGTGTGCTGAATTTCTTGCATGTATCATTCATGACTTCGTTGTCAGTGTTTGACCCTGCTTAACACATTAGCTGTTATCCATCCAGTGGGCCAACTTGAAGAAAACATCTTCGAACAGCAACTGAATTTGCCTCTCCTGGTGGCACAGCAATGTGACATGACACCCACATGTGCAGAGCCCTGCACACTGCCAGTTGCTGTGCAAGACCACCAGTAAACATTGTGCATCTATATGCACAATGTTTAAAGTAATCTCTGCTGCATGCAGCCAGGAAGAGCAGTTCCAGGTGCAGAGTTGGTAGGAAGGACCACCTGCTGCTCTCTCATCATGTCTGGTGCAGCTAACATGGAAGATTCCATTAAAAGAGTAACCCATCACACGAATGGATACAGGAATTAAGAAATAAGTGATGTGGGATAATAATTAGAAGCACAATTAGAGAGGATCTAAAGTGCCACATAGTAGGCAGATATTAATCTTGCTGTGATCATGGAAAGTGATTCAATATGGTGTATATCCCACGAGCTGCATAAAGCAGGGGTATAAAAGATCCAGTCTAGTTTTAGTTTTCAGGTTCATTGGGTCCCTGAGATGGTGTGAACTGAATCATGACTTACCATCTGATGGGCTCCTCTTACGTTTCCTTTGTGTCTAATGGTCTCCATAGTGTTAATACGCAGAAGAACAAGGTAAGTACAGCGGGCTTCCTGCATTGTTCATACTTAAGAGTCTTAGCTTGCGGAGACCATTAGGCACAAAGAGAGATGGAAACTTAAGTGGAGCCCATCAGAAGGGAGGTCCTGATTCCTAACGCTCGACTTATAACAAGTTAAAATGGTACATGAGACAAAGCCAGAGGTCAGCACCACTTTACACTTGAACCCCACCTTGCCTCACAACTCTCTCTTGGTTCTTCGCTAGCAGGTATCTTTCCTGGTTCCTTCCCTGACCTAATCATAGCAAGTAGACAGTCTTCCCCCTCCCCCACATTGTACACACCCCAAAGTCCTGTCTGCATTAGTCTTGCAGCTGACCTTGGGATTCCTGGAGGTTTTCTTGTCCCATAGCCGATAGGCAGCCTATCGCACTCACCGAACAGTCTTTTTGCTGAGTCTGAATGCAGCCCGAGTTGTCGTTTTGGACACAGCAGCCTGAGTTACGCTCCTGCTCTCTCTCTTTTTGAATGCGCTTCTCAACCTGCTGGTCCTTGCGGATGCAAGGGGAGAACTTGGCTCCCAGGTGGATCAGGTCAATCTGAAACGCAATACAATTCAATACAAGCCATCTTTTGTGCCATTAAAGTGCTGTGGGTTATACAGAAGCGGTGGTTTAAGGGAAAACTGGGGTACACTGCACCTTTGGGGCAGAGGATCTGGGATTTCTGCGTGTAGCCCGTTTCAGAGGCTGGATATCACAGGGGAGTGCTTCCAAGGGACTTGGGTGCACCTACTGTGATCCTGCAAGGCAGATGGGGTTGGCATAGCCTTGAGGAGAGCGCTGGAGTGGCTGAAAGTCTGGTGGGGTGAGGAGCTAACAGCCAGGCACCCCAGGCAAGGCTAGGGGGTAACAAGGTGGCTCTCAGTCCGGGGTACCCCAAAAATAGTCACAGTCTATAGCACTCAGTGGGCTGAGCCACATCACAAAAAGTTACCAGCAACACAGATGGGAGTTGAAAGAGAGCCTAGAGACGGAACAGCCCGGGGCTGCAACAGGTCAGGCCTGACTTGCTGGATAAAGCTGTGTGCAAGAGATGTTTGGACAGCAGCTGTTAGAACCTTGTTTCTCCTTCCCTCTGCACTAAAGGGTATGTTCCTCTCTGCTTCCCGCAGGGCAAAGGAGGAGAGGAAACAAAACAAAACAACCTAGACATATCCCTTACCGAGCCCGGGCCAATCCAGAAGTTCTCCTGCTGGATGTACTTCACACTCTCATACACACCTTTGTTCCTCAGCACCTGCCAAGAGGGCACAACGTTTAAAAGTCACACAGTGTAATTCACAGCAAAAAGGACCCAAGGTTTAACAAGATGGATTTTTCCAACTGCCAGCCCTGCAAACTCAGCCTGGGATCCAAGAGTCAGGCTGGCTTCTCTTTGGCTCATAGAACAGTGAAGGGCCTTAATGACACAGGAGCTTTCATTGTGTTGCCCAGGTATAATTTAGAGAATAACTTGGCCCGCAGGGGAAGACCAGCTTCATTTCAAGTCTTTCTATGTACTTATGCAGCCTCACCTCATGATCATGATTAGATTTGAGCCTCTCAGCACCCCTACAAGGTAGGGCAGTGCTACCTCATTTTACAGAAGGAGAAACAGGACGATCAAGTAACTTGCCCAAGGTCACACTGGAAGACAGTGGCAGGGCTGGGAATTTGACTCATGTTTCCCAAGTCCCAGTCCAGTGCTTTATCCACTGGACCATCCTTGCTACTGAGATCCCAGGCTGGATTTCAGGGTGATCAGTGAGGGGGAAAAGACGTTCCCGTTGCTCAGAAACTGAGCCCATTTGATATGGAGTCACAAAGACACTAAACATGGTAACCCCATCACTCCTGAGGCCATTTAGAACTGAAAGAAATCCAAGTCTGTCTGTACATGTTCAGTGCGAGGTAAAACAAGGGGCTGCTTTTTCCAGAGCGTGAGGTTAAGAGAAGAAAAAAAGATTACAGGAAAGAATAAATGTTGGCCATCTTCCCAGGAAGCTTAATTCCTGCCTTCCTTTCAGTGCCTGGGTACCTAGGAGAGAAAGGGAGCCACCTGGCTAACTGTACGCCTGGAGAGATGCTGGAGAATTAAGCCTGCATGGGATAATCCCCATTTTGCTGGCATTCAGCAGAGCTGGGGCAACAGACTTGCTTTAAATCAGCTACTGGAGTCCTGGCATTGGAGACAGGATTCCCCAGAGAGACAGGCAGTGCCAAAGGTGCCATTAGCCCAAGGGACTCGATAGGCTAGACAGCACCAAGACCCCACGATAGGCACAGCCAGTATCAATTAAACTTACTAACTCTGTCGTCACGTGCTGGGCAAACCCGATCGGCGCGATGCCGTACGTGCAGATAACCAGCAGGGTGATGATGATATGGACAAAGGTGAGCCAATAGGTGAAATACGGCCTAGGGGAGGGGAAGGGAAACACAAACAAGGGTCACTCTTCACAGACTGAGCAGCTCCGTCCCTGCCAACCTTCACTCGCATTAAACCAGCAGGCTGGAGATGCCCACGTCCGACGCAGCAGGACATGGCAAATTAGGTCAGATGTAGGAAGGGCTCAGGACAGGGATACGTAGGTTGGGTTCGGAGGCGCCTTGGCGGAGCTGCTGTTGGGATTGCTTTAGTTAGTATTTCACAACCCCAGTGCAAGGCATATTTTGCATCCATAACCACTAAAATAGAAGTCAAGTCATCAGAGCCCTTTCCCTGACCACCCATCTCTCCACGCAGCTCCTTGTCTGGGAGGATCGCGGGCCCCTCGTCTGGGCAGAGAAGGCACTGGAACTGAAGCGAATAGAGCCCCCCACTGCGTATGTTTGGAACCACTCAGCGTGGGCCACGCTGAACTGACAGGCCCCGACCCTGATCTCGCTCCCCTGGTGTCAATCAGGAGTAACTCCATACCAGTCAACATCAAGAACCAGGCCCAGCGTTTACATACGGGGCAGCACGAGGATCCCGTATCAGCCCAGCCCATTATAACCACACCCGCCCCAGCCAGCCGGAGCCCGGCCCTCACCTGTGACTGTCTGTGTTCTCCAGCTGAGACTGGACCGTGCTGCTGATGCTCCGGCGGTACGTCCTGTTCAGCCACTTGCCCACCACCCCCAGCCCGTAGTATCGCTTCTTGCGGTCAAAGGCGAAGTGCTTCACTTTGGAAGCAATCCGCTTGCCTCTCTTGGGGCCGGGGACTGCGGACACCGAGAACCCGACACCTTCCTTCCTGCAGCGAGAAGCATTTAATTCAATTCCCTTTGAAGAGGTGGAGTTAAATGCTTTACTCCCTTTCGAGCATGGCCTCATCACAGCATGGCCAGTATTGCCTGAAGTGAAAGGAGTTGTCAGGGAAAGGGATGGGGACAAGTCCTTTCTGGATATCTAGACCAACTCCAGCCCCCCAGCACCATTCAGCGCAATGGGTCAGCTCAGAAGCTATCTAGGACAGCACATGTCAAGTCTGAGGCACTGGGCAAATCTCTGTGGCACAGCCCCGAGCCCATACAGCCCCGAACCAGAACCGATACTCACAGAACAGGCTGTTCCACCTCAGAGGATCGCGCGCCGTCCAGGTGAGGAAGCCCTTGGAAGTAAGCGGCTGAGAGGGGTGGCGATTCGAACACGTCATCTGGCATGGAATACATCTCCTCGTGCGCATCTATCTGTGAGGGACACAGCAGAGACACGTGCGTGATGGCCTAGTTCAGACAGAGAAGTGATCCAGATGGCGTCTCAACCAACCTTACTCCTGGCTCAGACCTGGCTTCAGGACAGGGCCTTGTGAGACGATGTGGGATGATCAACCATTAATTCAATGGAGAGATTTATGCTTAGTGCGGCATTGTGGTATCTGATCATTGATTCACCGAGCACCGACAGGGTTCCTGTCCCATTTGTAAGACCATGGCTTTCCCTGCCTGAAGAACTCACAGCATATCTGGGTTCTGCAGTGCTGGAGATGCCCTATTAAAATCATTTTTATTACAGTTATGTCTAAGGACCAGCGGAGATTGAGGCTCCTTTGGGCTAGGTGCTGTACAAACAGTCCCAGCCTTGCAGAGCTTGCAATCTAAATCAGACCGAAGGCCTGGGCCACACTTAAAGCTTAGGCTGTCTTCACTACCCCATTCAGGGATATGAAAGTCTAGATCCCTGAGCGCCATAACGATGCTGATCTAGCCCCTGGAGCAGATGCAGCTAGGCTGATGGAGGAATTCTCTTGGTGTTGTCTGCATGACAAGGTTGAGCCAGCATAGCTACAGTGCCAGAGCTATGCTGCTATAGTCCCCGCAGCGTAGATGTGGCTAAGCGCTGCTGCTGTGGGATAGGATGTACGTAGGGAGAAACCAGTGACAATAATTAAGGTGTTTTTTCCACTTTGCTTGTGAATAGAGACTGTAGCCTCTGGGCCCCTTACTACTCAAAACTGAACTCACTCCCAGCATATTAAGCAACCCCCGCACCCCAAAATGGTGAAAAGCAACAAGTTTAACAGAGCGAAATTGGGATGGCAGGGGATTTATTTGGTGTTGGGCGATAGAAGGCAAGGTCAACGTCGCAAGCAGTAAAAACTCTCTAGGGCACGGGCTCTGTAAGATAACAGCCTGGGATGCCATGCACCAGTGTCAGAAAGATTTAAAATAAAAGGGGGAAGAGAGGGAAAATTTACACTGGGTTTAAAACAATCAAAATATCAGCGCTAGGGAAGTGAAGCCCCAGTTTCCATCAACATGCTCAGAGTGGAGTCTCAAGAGGGCCAGCCCGGGGTCTCACAGAATGCATCACCAGCCACGGGGGTTCCAAGACCCGGGGGTTCCAAGACTCAGCCCCAAGGGAAAAGCCACAGGGGAAAGGGGGTGAAGCTAGGATATCATGGAACCATGCTTGCCTTACTGAAGAATGAGGAGTCCAGTGTATCTGCAGCATCCACCATGTCCTCATCCAGGAAGCTGGGATACAGGAAGCTCCGCTTGTTGCCTCTGTGTTTTGATGGCGAGGGCTCCAAAACTGAACGTCCCTTTCATTGAGGAAAAGGCAAAACACGGGGTGATGAAATGCACTAGTAAAGCTGTACTTTGCCCTACTATAGTGGGGGACCAGCAGGCCGTTTTGGGGCTGAACATCGAGTGGATTAACCTGCAGGGCCGGGAATCTGCACACAGATTTCCCAAAGAAGGAAGCCGTCAGCATTTCAGATCTCTGTTGTGGAAGTTTGCAAAGTGTTGCGTGCACTTCCGCCAGCACCCAGCAGTACATAAGCATTGGATCAAATATTATAACGTATTATAACACTAAGTTATTAGAACACTCAGTAAAAAGGCAAGTGCAGCCATCAAACTCCAGCCTCGAGCTAAACACAACGCGTGTCCTGCCCACACTAGAATTCACAGTAAGGGTCAGAGAAATGTGGGGCTGGAATGGACCTCCAGGGTCAGCAGGTCCAGCCACCTATGCTGAAGCAGCACCAAGCAAACCTAGACCATCCCTGACCGGTGTTTGTCCAACCTGTTCTTGAAAACCTCCAGTGATGGGGATTCCTCAACTTCCCTTGGAAGCCTGTTCCAGAGCTTAACTGCCCTTAGAGTTAGAAAGTTGCCCCCCTAACATCTGACGTAAATCTCCCTTGCTGCAGATTAAATGTACATTAACATGTTAAAATATAGCTCAAAAAGCCAGTGTTGCCAAACTCGATGGTTAGGGCTGATCAAAATCTGGCCTTTCCATCCTGTAGAAAATTGAGAGAGATTCTGAAATCTGGTTTTGTCCCAAATCGGGCCCAAAAGTCAAAATCTCCAAATTTGAGAGACACAAAACAGCATGTGTTTATGAGGTTGACTACAATACTAAATTCAAAGTCTAAACATTTTGGCCTTCTCAAAATGTAACCTTCTTCATTTCCCCAGGTCAGTGAAATCAATATATTCTGATAACGTGTTTTGATTTTGTCAAATCAGCATGGTCTGATGGAAAACGGTTTTGTCAGAAAATTTTCAACCACCTCTGCCTACAAGGTGAGCCATATCTGGTTCATACAGCCTGTGAAACCAGGTTATTCGCTAGTGCAGAGCAGGCCTGTTAATGGGCCCCAGCAGCAACACCAGCCATGACAAGGGTTTCATGCAACGTTTGCAATGAAATCTGAAAACCTCCACATGTTAAAGGTTGCCATTCAGTGCTGATTTTCTTAAACAGTGCACGGTTCCCTCAAACCACTGAGCTTTTCTAGCTAAAATTCTGCTTAAAATAAAGCACTGCAATATGTAGATAGGCATTGCGTACGTCATCCAACCAAAACATCTTGCAAAAGTATCAAACCATGTAGGGGTCTGCAAAGTGTCCCAGAATGCAATGAAAAATTGTCTTGCATTAAGTGTTGAGGGGGAAAAAAATGACTGCATTTGTAGAGCCCTGGGAGAACCTTAGTAAGGGCTCCAGTTCAGAACTTGGGAACGCACAAGTGACAGGACATAAGGATGCCCTGGACAAGTCTCGGAGGAAGGTTCACTAGGCAGCAGGTCAGCTGGGCATGCATTCACACGCAGAACTCACTTTGATTATAGCTGCAGCTGCCCTGAAACTCATGTGGGCGACAGACTCCCTCTTCCTACGGGGCAAACGGGTGTAGCCTGACCGCACACTGGTGAAGGATGTTAGGGAGAGAACTCCAGGCGTCTGGGGTGGTAGAACAGGATGAGGGGTCCGAGGACGATCGACTTCATCCGGATGCCGGAATGGACGGCCTCTGGCCAAAGGGTCTACGATCTTAGAGTCACATGGACAGAGAGGCAGAAGTTAGTGAACTAGGTTTGGTTTTTAGCTCCATGTGCACATGAATGTAAGAGACAGAAAACGGAGACACAAAGATACACATTATGCAAGTGAACCCTGCTGCGAGTGGGTTTTCGACCACACTCTTGAGAGTTTTACCTTGGGCATCTTGCATGGCTTCGGTGACTCGGTGCCTTGGAAGGAGGGCACCTCCTGACTGGGTAGCTCCATGTCTCGGTAGGGGGCCTTGAGCTTGCCATATCGCAGGCTGCAGTGCTGCCGGCTCTTGCGTTGCCAGTGCTCCCGCTTTCCCTCCCAGTCGCTGCTGACACCAAACCACTGGGCTGTGCCCCTGCCAAAGCAAGTGTTGAGAGAAACACACAGTGCTCATCTCTGCTGGAGGAATACTGCATGCAAAGGGACTAAGTCCACACGACTGAGAACGCGGCAAGTCATTTAAATACAGAATTGGAGTGCAAAATAGTATCTGAAATAGACCATCTCTGAACCTTTTACACCATACACATCTCAGACACCACAACTGTCACCTCCAGAGCTATAAGCAACTTCGGATATTGTCCACACTGCAACTGGGGCCTGGTCTACAATACTGAATTCAGTTGACATAAATCGCTTTGCATTGACCTCTTTATGCCCATGTCTACACTCAAATTTGTCTCTGATTCATGTAAGTGCCCCATTACGACAATGCAGTAAAACCATCCTCCCCCCAACCGTGTAGAGCCTTAGTGGACCTACTTAGGTCAACGCAGCGAGAGTGTAGATACTGCATGACGTGTGTCGATCCTAACAGATCTGCCAACAGCTGTCCCACAATGCCCCATTCCCTGCAACAGTGACTGCTCTGGTCACAATTTTAAACTCCACTGCCCGGGGTTCAGAGACCGGAAGCCCACCACATTCCCTTTACAAACTGAGTATTTTTGAATTGATTTTTCCCCGATTGCCCACCTGGATGAGCAAACTTAGCTGATCACCTTTGTTGTGTGCATCATAGATCCACAGATTCAGTGCTACGCTGCCAGCTTTGAAACAGTCCTCGGAGGAACCCCTTCAGCGTGCCAGACCCCCAAGGAGTCTCTCTCTTCCTACAGGGTGAGCCATGTGGCCTCACTGCCTTCTACTGCTGAACCTCTGGGCTTCAGCTTCACACCATGAGCTCTGTTCAACAAGTCCAACTGAGACAGGCCCCTGCTAGAGACTTGTCCACTCTGCAGGGTTTCATGCACCTCCCCAAGCATTCACAGTGACACACACACACAGCGTTGTCAAAAAACAGTAGAGTTTATTAGTCAACTGCAGCACAGTGAAGTCCTTAGAGTAGCATAGGGAAAGGAAGAGTAAAGTGTAGGCCGTTCTGGTTAGCCCAGAGCCCAGCCAAGCTGGGTGAACGCCATTGTTCAGGCTCTGGTCTGACCTCCTGGGTCAGTTTCCAGATGAGAGCCCAGACTCTTTCCAGCAGCCAGCTCTTACCCCCTCACCTCTCCAGTCCTTTGTTCTCCAGCTTGGGAACGTTGCTCAGCTTCCCTGAGGAGGGGTGGGGAAATCTGCCTCCCACCGGGTCCTTGGTGGCTAGGTATAATGCCCTGGGTGATTGGATTTGCCAGCCTCTTCTTGTATCTTCCATTGACAGGAGGTCGGTCTCAACTAGTCTTTTTTTTAAATGGCTCATTTCAAGCTCAGCCAGGCAGCCAGCATTAATACCCATGTCTCTGAGCCTGCCTGAGAGCAAGCAGTCCTTTTCCCCTCACCAGGCAACAATGCAGCATATACGGGAAACTGAGGCACGCAGAAAAGGAGGACTTGTGGCATCTTAGAGACTAACAAATTTATTTGGGCATAAGCTTTCGTGAGCTACAGCTCACTTCATCGGATGCATTCAGTGGAAAATACAGTGGGGAGATTTATATACATAGAGAACATGAAACAATGGGTGTTACCATACACACTGTAACCAGAGTGATCACTTAAGGTGAGCTATTACCAGCAGGAGAGTGGGGGGGTGGGGGAGGCACACAAGGGATTCATAAAAATATTACAGAAAATCCCACTTCATCACACAGCGTGCCGCTGCCCAGACGACCATTCCAACTCCATGCACACGAGGCAGTAGACAAGCTAGTGTGCCTAGAGTAGACTGATCTCCCAGGCCTGGGGGAGAAGAGGCTGTGCAGACACAACTAGGGATCAGATATAGAAACGCTGACATCTACAAGCAGGTTGCACAGGGGATGCAGAAGAAGAGTTCCGACACAGACAGGGATCAGCAGCAGGACCGTGTGAAAGCGAAGAAACTTTGTCAGGGATACCACAAAGTGAGGGAGGGCAACAGTCAAGCTGGCGCTGTGCCGGAGGTCTGACACTTTTACAATAAATTGCATGCCTTGCTCACCAGAGATCGCACCAGCACCTCACAGAGCACTGCCGATGCCTCCGAGGAGCCAGGGATGGAGATCCCTGTCATGGATGGGGGGTGGGTTGGGCATGGGCACACAGCAGGGGACTCCAGCCATGCTGCTAGCCAGGATCCATTGAATACTCTGCTGGAGACTAGCCAGTCCCGCCATGTGAGCGCAGATCAGCCCGCGGATGAAGGGGAAGGGAGGTTGGGGAAGCGTGCGCATACATTTTTCCTTACTATGTTTAAATTTAAAGCTGGTGTCTCGACTTTTCGTTGTATGAGAAGAGGTAACGGTACAACAAGCAGGGAAGAGCAGGCAGCCGCTGGGTTAGGCGGGAGAGAAGGATGGGAGCAGTTTGTTTATGTACAGAGGTAGACGTCCCTCATATCCTCTGGAGAGATCTTGATGAAATGGCCATGGAGGCAAGCCTCTCCCTAACGTTTCTAGGCATGGCTGCGGAAGGACACTTTCCCAGGCCAGTCTGTGAGGAGTTCAGCTAGCACCATTGAGACAGGCCAGAGGCATATGGGCTCAGGCGGCTTCAAGACGCCAACAGCAGCTGGGCTCACTGGTCTGTTGTGCCCCTTCCAAGTGAAATATCAGACAAAAACCACCACACCCTATGAAAGCCAATGCCAATATTTACTGCCCTTGTGCTGTACTCAGACCCATGCTGAATAGGGGCTGAAATTCTGCCGCTTCATGAAACACAAAATCCAACTCCTTGCCCCTGCAGGCCGTACTCACCATGGCTGGGGCGGTGCTGAGGCTGAGGCGCTCCGTAGCACAACCATCCCCAGGCATTTCTCATTAAAAGGATTTATGGGAATAAGGGGAGGGAGTTTTGATGTTGATTCTTCCCTTTCTGTTGTAACGGTACATGGGTCTATTCTGACCTGGAGGCATTGAGGGATGACCCATCCACACCCACAGAATGCCTGGCCCTGTGGAGGAGCAGAAGACAGATGAGGACAGGGAGGACATGTTCTGTGAGATCCTATAAGCCAATGCTGCATCCACCCATCAACAAAGTGGGTTGGAGAGCCGTGACCAACGACATGGAGAAAGACAGAGAGGACAGGAAAAAGGCATGGGAATCCCAGCAGGCCAAGAAGCAGGAAATGCACCAGCACATAATGGGTCTCCTCAGACAGCAAACTCTTGGCGTACAGCTTCACGAGCCATGGGAGCAAAAGGGATAGGCTGTGTCCCGCAGAATCACCACTGGCATGTCAACATCGCCAGCGGTAATCCACCAGTTAGGAAAGAATGCCTCTGCCTGCAGCTTTTGGGAAAGTCCCGTGTTCTTAAAGAGGTGAGCATCATGCACCTTCTCTGACCAACCTACATGGATATTGGTGAAGCATCCCTGGTGATTGATCAACGCTTGCATCATCATGGAAAAGTAGCCCTTTCTGTTGATGTACTCTGTAGCAAGGTGGGCTGGTGCCAAAATAGGGATACGAGAGCTGTCCATCACCTCACTGCAGCTCAGGAACCCCATTACTTCAAATCCATCCACTAGCAGCTCCTGCATGTTGCCGAGAGTCTCAGTCCTGCGTAAGAGGATACGATTCATGGGGCTATACACTTGCATGAGAGCGGTCGCCACTGAATTTCCCAATGCCAAAATGCTTTCCCATTGCAAACTTACAGAGCGCAATCGTTACTTGTGTCTCCACTGTGTGGTGGAAAAATTAACCACGCGTTGTGTTTGGATCAGAACCAAGCCCAAGGCTCCTTACTGTCAATGCAGCTCTTATTCTGGTGTCCCTGTGCTGGGGAGCCGGGGTGTGCTCTGCACATGGATCCAAGAAGGTGACCTGTCACATCCAACGCCACCACTTGTCATTCCAAATCTGCATTACAATGGGATCCCAACGCTCAGCGCTCGTTTCGCGAACACGGCAAGCAACCCTGAATTGTCTCTCACTATGTCCATCAGCCAACTGTTCTCCGAGATAGCGTCATGTCCCTGGTTGTTGGGGTACTTCCTGAGGGTCTGAAAATCAGACGAGTTGTACATCCTGCATTTGCTACGTTCACAAGAGCAGTGCAGAACTCTGTGGGCTCCAGGCTTCTGCCAGAGCCTGAAAAGCATGGAGTGGATTTGTGGGATTGTTTTAAACCAAGGCACAAAAATGATGGGAAACGGATGGTCTTATGGGACCCAGAGAGTTGCATGCTGGGTACTTGGCCCCTTGCTCCCAGAGATCTCTGGGTGAATCCTTACTATCCCACAAAGCATTGCGACCGTGCCCCAAAAGGCATTGCGCTGGACGATGGTGCACAGCACGCTGGCACCGCACTTTACAGCCTGGTGAGCACACGCAGTGCAGGCGCAAGCAGCCAAGGACACGCATGCCTCAGCGACACACGAACTGCAGCAGCCCTGGGCCACTGCAACTTGCGTTGATTGTGCTTTGCAGCGTAGACATAGCCTCAGGCAGGCGTACCCACGCTAGCTTTAATTGTGCTAGCACGCTGAAAACAGCAGCGAAGATGCAGCGGTACAGACCCCGAACTTGGTTAGCAATGCAAGTATGTCCGGGGTGCTTTTATAGCCTGGCTGAAGCCTGCAACATCACATCTTCAGAGTTACTTTTAGCCATGCTAGCTAGATGACAGCTCGCACCAGTGTGCCTCCCTGCGCTGCAATGCAATACCCGATGGCAGCGTGGACATGGCATTAAGGGTCTAAGAACACGCAAGGTGCACGTGACGTTCAAAGCGTTCATGCTACAAGCGAAAGGAGTTCTTTGATCCCAGCCACTTCACCCACAGATGCGGGCCATAACGTAGCTCAGTTGTCAGCCTCGGCTCTGGAGGGGCCCAGGCCCACAGTAGCAGGGGATGCCAGGAATTCAAACCTCTTGGCAACAGCACCGGTACCTACACCGCACTGGAAACAGGCTTGTTAGCTTGGTGCTGAAACAGAAGCACAAGTGAATGCGCCTGTGATAGCCCCACGTAAATACTACAGAGAAACGTCCTCTTGCTTTTTAGCGCAGGTCTGTGCAAAGCATGAGTTCGAATTCTAAGGGAGGAGACTGGCATTGTTCCTGGAAAAGCGGACAGCTGGGCAAAACACAACACAAGACCTGGTTAACTTATTTCAACTTCCTGATTCTAAACACACGCAGCTTCGACCTCCACGCCTGGTCCCGCAGCATGTCTGCTGCAGCCAAGGCAGAGACCAGAAAAACAGGGAGCCAAATCTGTTCAACTCCCCTCCCCACAGCCTAGGGCCAGGTGCTGCAGCGTCCGACACCCAGTGCCGCATGCTCCTTACTTGCGGATGCTCTGGGACAGGGAGGTCTGTCTGTGGAAGCCGGGACGTCTCTCCAACATGTTCTCGTCCCTTTTCCCTCTGGGCTCCTGTAGGCTCACGCTCTTTTGATACACTGGGTTTTTCAGAGGCTGGAAGGGGAGCCAAGCCGTTAGGAGCAGAGCTGGGAAGGGGAACACATTTCTGTGTATAGCTGGGATCCCACTGCAACCCACTGTTCAGGGAGGCGGGGGGAACAGAGCCGGTCAGCCAAGAGACTGACCTACTTCTCATCAGAGTTCAACCTCCTACCGATATGTTTGGGTTCTCGCAGGGCATGCCCTGTGTTTGACCTTAAATTAAATTAAGAGCTTGACAGAGGGGTCCCACGTTCAGATGTTCTGTCGGCATGGGGAAGCAAGGAGTAGCTTCAAGAATTCCAATTGAAAAACTGAGCCCCCCCCCCCGCCCCCCCCGGCACCCCATCTGCCTACCCTTTGGTGCATCCCAGGCCCCTTAGACAGCTCCTGCTTCCAACCCTTGGCAGAAAGGATGAAGAGCAATGCTGTGGGGAGGGAGCTCTGTAAAGCCATTTCATAATGGGCAGCTAATGGGGGAACAACTAACCCCCTGGAGATGGACTGTCAATGCACATCATCATCCTGAGCAGCCAGCTAGGCAGCAGCCTGGAAAATGGCAGCATTCAGGGCTCTAATCAAGCAGCAGAATGGGACAGGAGATGAGTGCTGGGCTGGGGAACAGGGCTCGACCCTGCTCCCAGAGGAGCAGCATTCCCTAGTCCCTTACCACTGTTACAAAGAAACCCCCTGTGCCCCCAAACACACCCTCCAGGGTCCCTGGGAATTAACAGGCATTGGGACATTGGCGATCCCCCTCTTACCACCTTTTGGCTGCTTTCCTCCTCTAGCTCCACTGGTGGAATGGTGATTGAGAGGTCAGGAGGCTTCCTGCTCTGCAGGCGGCTGCTGCTGGTGCTCGACCGGCTGCCCCCGTTCTTATCGCTGGACGACATCTCAAACAGGAGGAGTTACTCAGGCTAAAGGGGGAGGAGAGGGGGAAAAAAAAGTGAGACCCTAGATTTCTTGGCCCTTACTGCTGATTGCACAGGGGAGGAGGTTGATCGGTTTCCTCTCTAGGGGGAAGGTGAGGTAATGGCCATTTCATGGATTTACCGCAGATAACCGCTAATGGGTCTGTGCACCGTGGAGACCCCCTGGAGGCACATCAGTTCTTTAAGTGCTTGTCGCAAGGAGAGACATGCAGAATCCTTTCCTTTAAGCACTTCCCAGAGGGCCAGTGGGAGCCCCCGCTCCTCAGCCATATGCTACTAGAGATCAACATTTCACACTTCTACAGGGACTTCCATGCAAGAGTCCTCAAGTGCTACCCAAAGATCACAACACGTCTGACTCATGCACCATTATCCCCACGTAACAGATGGGGAAAAAGCAAGTGGACTTGCCCAGCGCAGCAATTCAGCGGCAGAGATAGGAACAAAAAAACAAGATTCCCACCTCCTAGTCCCCTGCTCTAAGCCGTTCTTCATCGTAACCATGCGGCAAATCTCCCACCACTAGTCCTATCAAGCGCTTTGACTTGTGACGCTGCCCAGGAGGGTTGGACGTTGCAGCTTAACATAGCAAAGACAAAGGCTTTGAAGAGGTTTGCCTCCAGCCCAAGGTGCTTGTGGAGTTAGAGCCATGCCTGGCAATGTCGACCGATGGCTACGCCCAGCTTACAGTACATGCAGCTCAACCACAGCAGCAGGAAAGCCATCGGAAGTCACACCCACTCAAAGCAGACTTCCAGTTTTCAAAGAACTAACCTGGTGTGGGTCCAGAACAATGACCCCCACGTGAGGCAGTTGCGCTGAGCTCAGTGGAAGGAGATGAAACCAAGAGCAGAAACATTTTCAGACCATGAAACCTATTTCCATTCCGGAATAGTCTCCCCACAGAAGCAGCGGGACTCTCCAGACATCGAAAGCAAGATTCCCACCAGAAAGTGTCCTGTACAGAACGAGCCGGCGCACAAGTAGAGAAAGGGAGCGGGTCATCACAAGTCTTGGCCGTCTCTGGTTTGTAAGGTATTTAAAGGCCTGTGGACTAGTCAGTCAGGATAGGAGTGAGAGAGCGGTTACACCATGGTCCTATCTGGAGCAACCTAATGTGAAAAAACATGATGCATTATGGTCTCTCCTGCCCCAGTCTAGCTAAAATCACTCAGCCCAGCACTGGGTGCACGGAGTGGGGGGGGCGGAGGGGGGCGCGGCACAGTAGAAGTTCTTCCCAGCTCAACAGAAGCCTCAGCAAACTGGCTGGTCAAGGTCACTGTCACTCACCTGCCCTTCTCAAACTGTGTGTGTGTGGGGGCGGGGGAGAGAGAAGAGCGGGGGAAGAGAGGAAGGAAGGGTGCGCAGGAGAGAAAGCTCTACACCACCACAGGATTTAACCAGACATCCCTTCAGCTGCAATTTAGCATTTAATCCTGTTTCACGGCTGCTAAGTGTGTAGACACTCATGGAATGGGACTCTCTAACCCTACAGCAAAGGCAGCTAGGAGAGCGTCTTCAGGAAGTCCCAAGGAGGAGAGCCCAAGTGTGGGTGCTACATTGGACAGTAGACAGCATCGTACCGAGCAGCCCATTTACATTCGCTACGAACACTGGGGAGTTGTGCCATCCCTTTTGCTGGGGTTGGTGCCATCCCCTCCAGCTCTCTTCAGGTTTAGTCTAGGAGACAAGAGCGCATTTCCCTCTGCAGAGACTGTTCTCTAAAGGCAACATGGTGGAAGCACTTACAATTCTGCAGTCAGCGTCCCTTGCTTTTGAAGCACAGGATGGGGGTAGACTTTGGGGCAGCTATAACCAGCACAGGCTGTCCTAGGATGTAATGGTCCCTCCTGGCTGTAATCTATAAACCTTAGTGCACTCACGCAATAGCACTTCTCTGCCCCCCTCCCCATCTAGTGCAGTGCTGGGGGTGTCTATTTAGATTGGAAGCTGCTTCTTAGGGGCAGGGGCCCACATCTTCTCTTTGTGCCCTAGAGCAACAAGCACATATGCAGCCATTTAGGCCACTCACCAACCAGCCAACACTCCCACTGCAGGGGGTGGGGAGAAGGGAAGCTTTAAGTGAGTAGCACCAGGAAGAGCAATGAGTGGGAAGCTTGGTAGCAAAATCTCTAGCATTAAAATGAACTTTGAGCTACACTACAGAACTGTAAATCAAACCCACGTAAGCGAAAGGGCCGAGGAGCAGGAGTGGTTACTGCAGAAACCTCACACAAACCCTGACATGACTGAAATGAGCTAGTCGGTTTCCTCCATGCACCAAGTAGACATGGAGCCTTCATTAGGGACTGGCCCACTTTTGCTTCATTTGAATTTCTTCTAGGCAGAGACCAGGTGAGCAGAGGATACCCTGGGTAGAACTCAGGAGCACCGGCAGAGACGCATTACAGTGTTACCATCCGTTGGAGTCTCGTGGCATTTGATGATTTAATTAAAGTCCCAGCTCCTGGAGTCACAGGATTACTGTGAAGCTCTGCATTCAGAAAAAGTTTCTAGCCCTGCTGGTTTCAGAGAAAAACTTGACAATGTGACCCAAGCATGAGCCCAAAGGCTAAAAATTCAAAAGACTAGAGAACTCAAATTTGTATTTTATTCCTCCCTCCCCCACAAATCTCATGATTTTGCAAGGGGGCCTGATTCACTATTTTTGAACACATGGCATTAGCGACACTGCAGTCAATGCTACCAGCCCCTCATTTCTCTCTCCTCCTCGCCGCGCCCCCAAATATCCTAACTCTGTTCAGTAGCCTTGAAAGCAGATCATTTGAGACCAGACATTTTGCATTCACTGTTGGCCTTGCTCTGCCTTCTGCATGAGCCAGGTGTTTGCCAGTTTGCTGCTGCCACGTTGCCAGCTGGCTCACTGTTCAGGCTCATTGTTCTCACTAGCGGAGAACGCCTGGTCCACTAGAGCACTCCTTCCCTGCTCTGCCTGGTCCCACTGCGGTTCTGCATTTGACGTACGGGAGCACACTCAGCGTCCAGCGGACACTGCTTCATAACTCCCCTCTCTGACCCTGATACAACATGCCAGAAAAGTAATAGGCTGCAGCAACATCATCCCCGTTAGCCCATTTTTGGAGACCGGAGAAATGGAAACCCGCTGTCCCAGCTGATTACGAGGGCAGTGAATTACCCCCCAGTCCCTCCAGGAGATTGTGCCAGCTCCGTCTGAGCTGTTGCACCAATCTGTGAGCAAGGGAGCTCTAGAACAGCTGTGCCCTTCTGAATTCTGTATTTGGAGTCTATGCTTTAGAGCAAAATCTTCTCGTCTATGGGACGGATTCTCCACTGCTTCCAGTTCGTGCTGGGGGAATACCACTTGATGGGGATACCCGTGCAAGTGTGATGGATGTAAGGGTTACCCTAGCACTCATTTAGCCCCAGGCCCCCTTGATGTAAACACGATAGACTCCTAATCCCAGCCTGGTGCAGACTTACCCAGCATAGTTAATGATAGCAGCCAGGTCAGGGAGAGCTGTGGTGAGCCCGCTGCCACAAGTGCATGAAAGAGCTCCCAGCCTGGCTGGCTGTAAGCTCTCATAACAAGGGACTTTCCTCAGCCCTTCAGTCCAAGCAAGGAAACGTGCCCTGGAGGGACTAGCGGTGAAAGCTGTGGGCAGTGGGTCAGCTGGATTTGCAGTACAGCTTTTAAGTGGTCTCCTTATATAACTATTTGGGTCAGGCAGGCTAAGCCCAGCGCTATCTGAAGCGGGACTGGCAAGGGTTAAAATCCACTTCTTCTCTCTTTATAGCTAGAGTGGTGCTAGTGGGGACCACGTAGCGAATAGGGGGGTTCTAAGCCTGCTCTGTTCATGCCTGGCAGCATCATGGGTCATGTCAGCAGGGTGGAGTTTAGCTTGTATGTTTAAAAACAAGGTTCTAGCAGAGAGATTTGGGAGCCGGGGGTGGGGGTGCGTGGGAGAGAAATGAAGAGAAAATAGTGTTGAAGCTGGAAGGTGAGACAAGAGACCAAATTAAAAACCAACAGATCGACTGTGTGTTACCTCCATCCTGACCTCTTACAAACCCCACACTCAGATCTACAAATGCAGGGACGCTCAGCTGGTTGGGTGCCTTTGAATACATTAGCCTAGTTACTGTAGGAGTCTTAAAAATTAAGACCCTCTGATCAAAGCCTTCAGCACGTTGGTTTGCACAAATTAGGATTTGAAGGAGAATGGGCAGCATGGTCCAATGGAAAAGGCACTGCCTGGGGTATCATAGCAGGGTTCCGTTACCATCTCTGCCAAGGACCTGGCCTTGGGAAAGTCACTTCCCCAGTGTGCCTCTGTTTCCCCCCTCTCTGAAATAGGGATGATTTTTACCCTCTTTTGTGAAGGCGCTTTAAGACTAACGACCAACCAGTACAGGACCACTAGAAACGGCTTCCACTAGTTAGGGCTTGTCTTCACATGCCGCACTACACCGGCACAGAGGCGGTGGCTCTGTCGGCAGGAGAAGCTCTCCCATCGACAGAGTGCTTTCTCCATGGGGGGTTAGGTCAGCGGTGAACTACCTTGCTATGGGGTGACAGTTATATGGATATAGTTGTAGATCTGGCCTTAGCAGAACTGGGCATGGTTTAGCTTTGAGAAGACTGAGCGGGGATGGGATACGTTTTCAGATGGGCTAAGGGCTGTTATAAAGAGAATGGGGATCGATTGTTCTCCATGTCCATGGAAGGTAGGATAAGTAGTAATGGGCTTAATCTGCAGCAAGGGAGACTTAGATATTAGGAAAAACTTCCTAAACCTAGCTCTAAGGGAAGTTAAGCTCTCAAATGGGCTTCCAAGGGAGGTTGTGGAATCCCCCTCCTTGGAGATTTTTAGGAACAGGTTGGACAAACCCCCCATCAGGGATGCGCTAGGTTTACTTGGTCCTGCCTCCAGGCAGGTCCCTTCAGGTCCCTTCCAGGCCCACATTTCTGTGACACACCTTACCCTTCAGACAGCCTGCCTCCCACCCCAACGCCTTTCTTTGCGCCAGTACGACACGCAGACTAAAACCACCAAGACCGAAGATCTCGCCCCCACATTTCAGCTCCAAAAGGAATGACTCGTGAAGTTAAGGGGATGCCTACACAGAACGGCAGGTAGCGTCAAATGCAGCAGGCGTCGAGCAGCTAAAGGAAACAAACCGGAGGGGAGAACTGCACAACAGCCGAGGAAGAGGGGGAGCTGTGAGGAAACAGCGCTCCTTGCAGCTAGGTAGAGCAAGAGGCTCTGAACTCCCCACAGCCGGCTTACTTTAGCACACGAGGGCATCAGAGCAGCTTTGCGTGCCTGTATCCAAGCACCACCAATCTCTTATAAAAGGGGTGTTTTACAGCAGAGGCACAAAGCTATCAAAGCTTAAGAGCTGGGCTTTTTAAGCGGTGCTGCCTGAACCAGTAAACAAGGCACATAAGCAAAACCAACCCCCCTCGGTGGGCTGGTTTCTAAATACTGGGATACTTGCCCTCCTGCTCCTTGGTGCGGTACCGGAGTCTGTCAGGAAAAGGAATCTGAGGTCAAGGATCCCTCCTCGCTCCACACCAGACATGATGGGAGTTCGAGCCCAGGAGAGATAAGAGTGGTCGTGGATTTACCAGGGATGGGGAGAGCGACTGGACCTCAGCATGGAGTTTGGCGTGGGGGAGAGAACCATCACTTCCTAGTATTCACTGCAAGCTGACTCGCAGCACAGCTCGACCTTAGTATGTTGAAAAGCCCTTTGGCTCCATTCACCCCCAAGGCCACTCACTGCTTTGCCTGCATGTTCAGCACCTGGCAGGATCTAGCTCTCCGTGTCAAGTAATGTGGGCACCTCCCTTTCTTCAGCCCAGCTATTGACACCTCACCATCCTCCATCCTTCCTGCAATGGGGGCGGATGCAATACTTGCTTCATGTTTTGCATATTCCACCTGGCAGGGCAGCCGTTAATATTCTTTCCACTGGCAGGTTACAATGTACAATTTTTTGCACATCAGCTCAATTAGCAATGCATGCCGTTCACCTCCAGGAATGCAAATCTAACCCAAACACCCATTAGCTCTCCCCCACGCCACAAGCCGCACAGGTCAAGCTTGCTTTGGAAACAGGCTGGAAGTCCTGGATCTTCACAAATTTATTCCCCCCCCCCCCCCCTCCTCTGCCATGTTGGGTGCAAATGTTATGACAGTGGGGGGTGGAGTCTATTGCAGCCCAGACAACCCCAGGAGTTCAAACATAACGAGTCACGTCCCCCATCCAAAAATCACCATAAACAATAGCCCCAAAATGATTGGCTTCAAAACGGTGAGATGTTTTAGTCAATATTCTGAATTGAGCCTTTAGGGGTCATGCTTTCAAGCTTCTCTGCAACCACAAGGGCTAAAACCAGTGGTTTTCCGGGAAGGTTTGGAGCTATGAACTAGCAGTGACAGATTTGGAGCTACTCTATAATAATGCATGAATATTGTATGTTCACTGGGATACTGAGAGGTTTTCTGTATGACTATACCAGGCTAACAACGGGAGATGAGGGAGAACAACAGGAAGGGAAAGAAGGGCTCAAGAGTGGGTGGGTGAGGTTCTGTGGCTTGCAATGTGCTGGAGGTCAGACTAGATCATCATGATGGTCCCTTCTGACCTTGAAGTCTATGAGTCTAAGACAAATGACCCCTCTGCAGTCATGAGAGAGTTGTTAAGGGAAAACGCCAGGATTCCCAGCTTTGGAGATTTTTGCATCTTCTCCAGATAACCTACAAACCTGGTTTGAACCAGGACAGGAAGAGGTCCAGAGCAAAGGAGATCGAAAGGACTCTGGCAGGTAGGAACAGGAACCCTCTTGAGAGGGGAGGGTCGACTGTCCAGGGGAACCAGACAGCACACGGACATGCTGAAGGTGTCTAAAGATGCTAGTCCTGCCCAGGTCACCATCGCAGGATGCCGGGGCATTAGGTAAGACAGACAGACATGCACACAAGACTGTTTTAAACCTTCCCCGCCCCACATGCGTTGTTCCTACTGTTAAAACAATGCAATTGTTTAAGCTCTTTGACCACTGTGTACACGGTTGGTCAGACTCTCAAAAGGGAAGAACAGCAGGAGCTAAACCCAGCCAGATCAGCTGGCTAAGAACAGTTGATACACAGCTGGGTACTGTAGCCCCAGGCCTGGTGTAAGAGTGGGAGAAGTGCAGAATCCCACCCCAAGAGAGGTAAAGGCACCAGGGCCTGACCCCTCATTTCACATAAAATGCAGTTCCAAGCTAGATCTTCTAATCAGAGTGGGAAATATTTTGCAAAACAAATTATTTTCATCCGTTGCCTACTGTTCAGCAACGGCATCAGGATGGACACCAGAAGCACGTGAGAAGGAGAAACCCTGAAGCTCTGCGCTTCCAGCGTGCCACCCTAACACGTGCATCAGGCCATGCAAAACCAAAAAGCTTTGCAGATATTTCATGCAGGGAGCAGAGAGGCTTAACAGGGGGGACTAATACTTCAAGCTAACACCTTCCACAAGCTGAAACATCTCTATTGCGTTTAGAAAACTAAGAGCCGAGAAGAGAATAGCACTGTTTTAGTAGAGAAAAGTAATTGCATGGATCCTATTAGGAAATTATGCAGCACCTGGAAGGGATGCAAACCTTCACCGCTCTGAGCCCCACGTGCACACACTCGAGTCCCACGTGCACACCTGAGCTCAGGACTCGAAGAGGAGGAGGAGGTAATGCTCTGCCCAATTAGCGTAGCTTCCACTAACAAAGCTACTCAGTAACTCACCCCATCCTCCAAACAGCCAGCCAGGAACGGAAGAGCCCTGGGCAGTGCTGCTCTTAGAGATGCTGAGTTGTCCTGTTTGCTACCATGCTACTGACACTGCTGCCACCTTGAGTAAGACAACGGAACACACCCACTACAAACTAGGCCACCTTCCAGCTCCATAAGGGCTTTTGCAAAACAATTCCCTCCACCCCTGAGTACAGCCTATACTGGAACAATGAAGGTCATTGAGCCACCTGAACGGACTCCAGTGGGAGAAGAGCCGATGGGTTGCGGCATGAGAATGGAAATCAGGTGACACCAGTTCTCTGATGCCCGGTCTGACCTTTCACAAGTCACTGTGCCTCAGTTTCCCCAATTGTAAAACAGGGATAAATATCCACCTGATAGAGCTGTGATGCTGCTGAATTTATTAGTGCCTATAAGGTGCCTGGAGATGCGCAGTAGTGCTAGAGCAGCACTGGTCCATATCACGAAAATGGACGCACATGTGATTTTTGACTCCTGATGAGAGAGACTAACCTAGGGAGGACGCTGCAGAATCTGCTTTGAACCAGCCCAATCAATGGCTAGCCTGGTTCTTGTTGGGGCACATGCAATGGATCTAGAGTTACTCAGCTCTAGTCCGCATTACTCTGTTCCTGGTGCAACACCTGTATGCCCATCTTCCCCCGCTGAGCCTGCCTGCTTGGGATGTTACTCTACACACATTTCTCTAGCCCCTACCCTCTCTGCTAGCTAGCCCTCTGCAAGCACCTCAGTTTGCTTCCTAGACAAAGTAGCTGCTTGGTGCCCGGACCCCAACAGAGGTGTTCATTCTGTTACTCATTGGCAGCCCATTCTGTCTGAAATGGGAGGAGCCCCTCCTGCACCCGCAGAAATGTCTACATTGCTTAAAGCATCAACAGGCTCCAGCAGGACCCTGCTCTGCACTCACAGTATAAGCAGCGCTAGGCCAGGAGCCCCCAGACAGCACCCACTCACTAGCAATCCAGCAGCTGGCATTCAGAGTTAGTGCTGCTCTGATGCCCTGACACACTAAGACGTTGATCTCATTAGGGCCTCTACTTCGTGCTCTGTCCTGAGTGACTGAGGTCGTGGAAGAGTCCACAACACTTCCTGCAAGTGCAGGGATGCAACCCAGTACCCTGGCCAAATTCCAAAGAACGTGCTACTCTCCTGCACTCTGTCATTAATGGCATTCTTCACTTCCTGTCCTGAACTGCCACACAGGAACTGTGCACTGGGAATGACTGATGTAGGGAGTGGGGAACATGCAGAGCGCTCTGTTATTGAATACCTCCTATATTTCACCACTGAAGTAACAGCTCTCCCCTAGCTCAGAGGGGTTGTAAGAGGCATTTAATTGGGAAGGGCTTGGAGAGCGCTACATTAGAGGCACTTTAGACATGCTAGGTATTGTTAAAGCAGTTTGGGTTTCTCAGCGCTCAGCACGCTGCATGAGGAGAGTCAGCCTGCAAGCAGCAAAGCCCAGGGCAGCGAGAGTCCAGGCTGTGAGCTGGAGAGAATTTCACAACAGCAGGGCCAGATTCTGAGCAAGGTGACAATGCAGCATAAAGAGGAAGCAGGAAGGCAGCTGGCCAGGCAAGCGTAGGGCACCGACTGATCACACAAACGCTGAGAGGGGAGGACTGTGCAGTGTCAAAGGCTGCACTGCTATGGAACGGTACGATGCAAGCGACCAAGAGAAAGAGCAACCGCCAGTCAGGAAGCACCTGGTTTTATTGTCTCTTAGCACTAAGGACAGAGGCACCCAAGATGCACCAGGCACTTGCCCTTCGCGTCCCGAGGGAAATCAACCAACCCCCCTTGTTTCCGAGAGGCTTTTTTGAATAGCAGCCAACCTCAGTTTTGGCCACGCTGCTGTCTCTAAAAGCAAAGGGAGAAACTTGGATAAATCCAGGGGGAGGGTGCCTACGAGTCGTTGGAACCAGAGAGACGCAGCTGCCTAACTCGGACATGCCCAGCAGCCTCTGGCCCAACAGACCCAGCAACAGGGCACCATGCCAGCACAGGGACACACCTACATGAAACAGTTGTTCCTTAGTGCTTGGGGGCTCGGGTAGTGCCATCACCCCCAGGGCTCTTGGCCACAAGCACCTCCACCTGAAGCTGAGTAGTTCTAGGGTGGGTTGAGAGCCACACATGTACCACGTAGATCTGCTAATGCATCCGAGTAGTACCTTATGAAGAGGGGGGCCTTTGGCAAACACTGCGTTGGGTTCCTGGGGAAAAGAGAGTGCCCGAGACCCCAGTGCAGCATGGGAAAGCTGTAGAGGTCCCCACATGTCTGGCAACGACTGGGCAGCCTCAGAGTCTGCAATCCTATCTGCAGCAATGATGCTCCTGGCTGCTTCCTGATGAGGCCCCCCAGCTGTTCAGACAGTCCTGGAGCCCTCGCTCTGAGCCGTGCTCTAGACCCGCAGCTCCGCAATGGATCTACCACCTTCGAAATGGCATATTGGCTCTCACGCTAGCCTGAGCCTAATGCGGAGTCTTTTCCTCAGCCCTGCAGCAGGACATGCGCTACACAAACCTTCCCAGGAGACGCTACTTGTACTTTAACACACTCATCGCTGTAGCAGCTGGATGCCAGCAACATCACCCCTACCCGTGTGCACTTCTATACATAGAGAACCCTACCTATCCTGGAGTCAGACCAAAATCTCTCTGGACTTGTCTACGCAGCATTGGGTTTTACACCCAGGAGTTAACAATTGCTATTTAACTCAAGGCCGTTAACATGCTTGTAAAGACCAGCCTGGAGACTCCCCTAACGTTTGTTCCAGGGCACGAACATTTGGGAGCTCCCCCAAGCCTTGGGGCTTGTAGAGTATCCAGACTACAAGTATGTTCCCCACTGATCTGGAGGAAGCTATAAATTAACTCGAGGCAAGAAGTCACCAAAGGATAGATGCCCTCTGAAAATAGAGCCTCAGCTCTTCGCCCTTCTCTCCCCCCACACCTCTCACCCTGGAGATGTTCGTCTAAGTGGAATTCCTTTAGCGATTGGCCTGAAGCCATTTCTCCTACAAAAACTTTCTACAGTAAACCCTAGAAAGCCAGGTCTCAGAACTGCATGCTGGAACATAGCACTTTTCACACCCCATCCCATTTGTAAAGGGTATGCGGAGAATTATACGAATCCTGCTTAAACAGGATCCGGCCATTTCTCGCTGGAGTATCTATTCCTTTGCCTTTCTATGGTGTTTTTCACCCACGGCTCTCCAACCGCCTTCTGAATGAAAGAACTCACTGCCTCCTTGTGATGTGGGTGTTATTTTTACAGCTGTGGAAAGACAGGCACAGGAAAGGTTAAGAGTCTTCCTAAAGACCATAGTAACTCAGTGGATTTCTGCTCCCAGCTCTGCCGAGTCCCTGACTCCAAATCCTGAGTTGGAGCTACGGGCCTATTCTCCCAAGACATAACACATTCCAAAGAAAGCAGGCCATAAGACACGGTGAATAGTGCTGGTAATTTACCATCATCATCTAGATCAGGGGCTTTCAACCTTTTTCTTTCTGAGGCTCCCCCAATAGGCTATAAAAACTCCAAGCCCCACCTGTGCCACAAGAACTGTTTTCTGCATATAAAAACCAGAGTCAGTGTTAGGGGGTAACAAGCAGGGAAACTGCTTGGGCCCCATGCCACAGGGCCCCCTGTGAAGCTAAGTTGCTCAGGCTTCTGCTTCAGCCCTGGGTGGTGGGGCTCCGGGCTTCAGCCCTGTGCAGGAGGGCTTAGACTCGCTGTGGCCCAGGGCAGAAAGCTTAACACCGGTCCTGCTTGGCAGACCCCCTAAAACCTGCTCACGGCCCCAGACCCCTGGTTGAAAACCACTGAGCTAAATCATTCAACCATGTGACTTGTCTCAAGACACCTAGGGAGAATAAATTTGACCACCAGAGGACAGCAGCATCCCTTTGTGTCCTCAGTGGGTAAGCCTTGGCTCAGACACCAGATGTGCTGCGTACAGCTCTCTCAGGGAGAGGAGGAGCGCACACACAAGCAGGACTAAGTTATGCCCTATAGACTGATCAATACAACTGGAGCCCTGCCTACCACCACTGGCCTGGGGGAAGTCTGCGGTTCTCACCAGCAGCGATAGGGTGACCAGCCAGCAAGTGTAAAAAATTAGGATGGGGGAGAGGGGGGATAATAGCTGCCAATATAAGAAAAAGCCCCCCCAAATCAGGGCTGTCCCTATAAAATCGGGACATCTGGTCACCCTAAGCAGGGAGCAGAGCAAGGATGGTCAAGTGCATACAAAGAAAGAGGGTCATTTGATGAATACATTTAAAGGCTTAGTAGAGAGGAAGGATGATGCAGCGGTTAGGGTACTAGCCAAGGACTGAGACAACGTGGGTTCAATTCCTGCCTCTTCCACAGACTTCCCAGATGAAGTTGGGTGAGTTGTTTGGTCTTTAAGTCTCATGTGCAAAATGGCAGCATTTCCCTCCAGCACAGGAGTGGTGTGAGGATCACAATCATTAACATAGCTAGGTGCTCATTGGTAATGGAACCCATACACACCACACCAGAGGTGCGGCACAGACCTCTGAACGAGATAGCTGACTTACTTCCCCAGGGCAGCCAGCACCGTACGCCGCTCTGAACGGAAGGCTCGGCAATGAACAATTACAACTCGCTGAAAGCGCCACAGGAGGTTTGCACCTCAGCTGGTAAATGAAAGGCCACATGGGGGTTTGGGGATGTCCTTTATGCCACAGTGCCCAGCCAGCCAGCATTAGGCTGTACCATGGCTACGTCTGTGTGGGTCACCAAGCCCTACTTCAGGACAATAGATTTCAGGTTAGGTTCGCACACGCTGGCTGCAGTGAAATATTTTAGGCCAGAATCAGCACTGGGAACAATGGGAGCAGCTGGACGCTGAGCATTTGGGAAAGTGGCCCTTCGTCTATTTAGCCAAACGCACGCAGTTCCCATCTCACAGCAGACGAGACCATAAATACCAGGAGAAGAAAGTGCACCTCCAGCTTAAGGATTTTAATAAATAAGCCTGAGCGCCCTGGCAGACCCCTGGTTTGAAACCCGTTACATTCTCCTCGTTTACCTCATCAACAGCGCTTTGCAGACCTGGCTGAAGGAAAGGAAGCAGAGGCAGATGAAACTCCTAAACGCTGCAGTGACGTATACAGTCCAATCTCAGGAAATGCCAATTGCTCCACAGATGATTGATGAGCAAGTTTCCATTCTAAAATTAAATCATCTCATCTTGACTCTGATGGGGGCAGCTACCACAAATCCGTTAACTGGGGATCTGGCAGGCCACGAACGATGCAGTCACCTACGTAAATGCAATTAGTCCAGTCGAAGATTTTGCTTGAGGCGCCATCTGGAGTTCAGTTGATCAGGTAAACAGCCTGGACAGGAAATGGAGCATCCTGACGCATAACCAAAGGCAAATCAAGCTCCCTACACTTACTGGAGGATACCCTGCTGCTGCTTTCTTCCCATGCAAAGAGACCTACGCTGGATACTGGCTGAGCCATAGGGAAAACCCCTCGATGTCACCATGTAACAGTTAAACATGCCCTGTAAGGTCTGAAGGCAGTTGGGATACTATTTTATGCTTATGCCTAATGATTGAATGGTTAAAATGTTCCGATTTCAGCCTAAAATGCTGAGGTTTTATGCTGCAGAGCACTGGAAGGAGTGAAGGGGCTCTGCACCGGATGGCAACGCCCAGCAGCATTGTGCTAAGCAGGCAGAATGCCCCAGGACACCACACACCCTTGAAGAGGGTGAACCAGGGGCTGGGGAGTTTAGAGGGGACCCACACCTCTGCCTTCTTTGGGGTTTCTAGTGCTCCTGTGGGAGCTAGACACTTCTGACCCTTTGTACAAAGACCCTTCCCCGTTCTCTGCAGGCGCATCCAGAATCCCCAGCTGCGTGCACTCTCTTTCATTGGAGTGCCTGGGAAAGGCAAACCACCCTCTACCCAGAGAAGCTCGCCTCCAGAAAGCCAGTATTCACAAAAGCTGTTTATCCATTTCCATAGGCTCCTGCTCTTTTAAGGTCACTTCCCAGCAGGAGGACTGGCCCTGGCCTCAAGAAACAGAGTGAGCCCTGGAACTGCAGTCCTGGTGCCAGGTGAGCTTGGAGACTGTCAGGCTGGGCCAGAACGGCACAGTTCTTGTGTAAGGGAAAGCACGGTTGATGCCCCATCAGCATCATGCAATGGGAAGGGACCCTATAGCCCTTCTGCAGAAGGCAAGAGCAGAGTAGTAACCACCAGCACCAGCTCCCAGCACTATCCAGGGAAGACTCCCCGGTGACTCAGTTGCATCATGGAGCAGACACCACTGTTTGGTCTGATCTCCCGGCTCTGTTACAACACGTTGGCAGGAACTCCACTTCCCACGCTGGCGTCCTTCCCTTATAAGAGAGCCAGGATCCCACGTGGAGCATCTCGTTGGCGTGGGCTTGTGCTCTGGTTCCCTCCTACTCTTCTGTCCGTCGCCCAAGGGCGGCTCCAGACCACAGCGTGACCCCCTCTTGCTTTGTCTGGGAGACACAGTGATTCAGCAATGAAAAAACTGGGGCAATGCTGCAGGAAATTGACTTGATCTTCCTCGAAAGATCCTGCTGTGCTCCAGCACCAGTCCTGCCACGCGCAGCATCTGGCCAATGGCTTCCCCAGATGTCTGGGCCCCAAGAGGCTCCCAGTAGCAGAGCAATGGGTCAGAGCAGTGCCGTAACAATCGGCACAAAAGCAGCTACGTAGCACTAGGATGGAGACAAGATCCACACGACTTGGGGGAAATCTACTTCACTTCTGGAATCAGGAGTGCAAGCAGCGTGAGACATGCCTGTGATTACTTTATCCGGCATTGACAGAGCACTAACGTGTCGAGTGCTTAGAACACATCCCCCAGGGCCGTTCAAGGAAGAGGGAAGGTGGTCTTGTGGTTAAAGTGGCGATCTGGGGCTTAGGCGATCCTCATTCAGTTCCGAGCACTGACAGTCCGGGGAGACCTTAGGCAAAACTCTTAACCTCTCTGAGCTTTGGCTCCCCCTGGGCACGCATCCGTTCTTCCACCCCCTCCTCTCCATTGAGATGCTCAGCTCTTTGGACGCAGGGCCTGTCTCTTAGCAGGGGTTCATGCAGTGTCTAGCACAAAGGAGCCCTGACTTCAGTTGGGGCCTCGAGGGGTTACTTTAAAGGACAACACCAGCTAAGCAGTCAAGCAAAAAGGACTGCTTAGATGTATGCTCTAGGAACAGTGACTGAACCCCACCTGCCAATAAGGCCAGCATTACCCTAGGGGAACACTGTTTTTCCCACAGCTACTAGCCGTCTCTTTTCACAACATGCACAGCGTGTTCTGCTCTTGTTTTCTCAGGGATTGCCTCACAATAGCACTGAACTGACTTTTCCGGTTCCATGGCACCTGCTGGATTTGCACGTCCTGGTGATTGCAGGATGTGTTCTCCAACGGTTGCTGTTCTGCAACACTTATCCCAAGTAGCACATGCCATGGAGATTTACCCACTTGGACAGCCTGGTCCTGCCCTGAGTGGCTCAGATACCAGAGAGGAAGTTGTGTGGTTTATAGGTGACAGCAAAAGGAGGGGGAATGGGAGGATTTGGGTTCTAATCTAGGCACTGGACTTCCTTACATCTCAACCAATCTGGCTAGAATTGTGCGAGCTACATCTCATCCAAGAGCACTGGTGCTGCCCAGCCGGAGCCTGAAAACTGGAACAAAGCTATGGCCACTATGTACAAGTTCATGGCAGTCAGGCTGCAAGCTGTGGCCATTTGCTATGTGACCGCGGCCAGGCCAGGGCGCAGATCCTCCTGCTACTGTACAGGCACTAGCACTTGTTGCATCACTGCAACACGACTGGGGAAACTGACCTTCTGATTAGCAGCATAGGGCCTATGACACAGTGGAGCACCTTTGATGTTATGCAGAAGGGTAGGTATGTATATTACATAAACATGGGGTGGGAGGGTGGAGAGTGTAAGAAAATATTGTAATAAACTGTGTAGATTTCTCCCAGCCCTTTAAAGGCAGAATCAAGTTAGATCAGGATTCTCATTTGCAGAGTATGGGCAGGAAAAGTCTACGGCCTCACAAACTGGGATTCGAAACCTACACTGAGTGCCCGTCCCATTATCAGAAATACAAAGCCCTGTTCTCCCTCGCTTCCTGCATGTACTGGTTCTCGTTTGGCACTGCAGTCAGACTTTACTCCCTTTAGATACTTTTTGCTTTAACTTTTACATTAATGTGGCAAAGTCTCTTTAATTGACTTCTGCCAGACACAACAATCCTCCCTTACGTCCAAAACTCCCCACTGCAGAGATGCCAGAGAGCAGAGTTGGGAAAGGTGTAGCCATGCAACCAGCTTACTCCTTATTTAATAACTGCTTGCTTGGAAGGATTCCAAGGCAGCATATTTTAAGCCCTGGGTGGAAAGTTTCTCTCCGCTAGTGACCTAGAGAGAGGTACTTTATTTTCCCCAAACAGGGCAGACAGCAAACAAGTCAGAGGATGCCAGCTGCAGCTAGTCATGATCCCTGGTGCCTGGGAGTGAATGAACACTCAGCAACTTCAAAGTAAAACAAGAGGCAAAGCAAAAACCCAAGCTGCATCTTAGAGTAGAGACATCAGGGCACTTTTAGCAACAGGACCAATTGAGATTTCACAGGGCAGCAAAATGAGATGTGGGGAATTTTGAGCTTGCCAAAAATCCCCCTCCTACTGAACAAGACACACGCACAAGGCTTTGCACTTTAATGGCACCTTCCCATCTGAGGATTTCAAAGGGCCTAACACTGTTAATGCACTGGAGATTCAATGCCCTTCTCGTATTTCCCCATCCAATGCCAGGTGTCCAACAGGGCCCCAGTAATGGACGTTTCCACACCTGTAATTCACTAACCCAGATGTTACGGCAATGGAGATGTTACCACCACACAACTGGGGATCAAGAGTCAAACCTCGGCGCTCAGATGGAAGGGTGAAAGAGCAGGACCTCAGAAACGGATTAAAAAGCAGGGTCACACTGTGGTGCCCACTGAAGTTAAGCCCGAATTGCCTGTTTTACACCCTCAAGTGCTCAGTTTATGTTGGTGGTGAATCCTGTTTTCACTTGACCGCCCCCTGCATGGATATAAACAGGTATTCAGAGCTGCTGGGATCAACTCTTGAAGCAAGCAGCTATACGCAAAAAAGCACAGACCAAAGAGCCTGCCGGGGAAGCCATGCCCAGCTCCACAGGGGCAGGACTGCAGCAGTCACATTGGAAACCATCCACCCAGAATCCAAGTTTGCAAGGACTTTGCACCTGCAGTCGGCTTAACTCACCTGAAGGGCTCCTGCACCTTCGGTCACACAGCACCCTGGGCAAAGAACGTTTCAGGTTTGCAGTCTCAAAAGGCCTAACTAATCTCATTCTGAATTTGAGAGAGGAGGAGACAGTTTCTGCACAGCCGTTGTGGGAACATCCATAAATACACAGTTAAGGTCTAAAATATTTTAACGACCATTCCCCCAAAGCTTCCCAAGTAGCCACTACAGTGCCGAGTGACATTCATGCACCAACGGCAGCAGCTAAGATTAAGTTGTCTACACACCAGTGAAGAGGCAATACCAGGGACTTCACCTAGGAAATGCTGAGAAGTTGATTTTAAAATCACTACAGACTTTCTACCACACTGCTAAGCAATCTAAAGAGTTTGCACCTCCCCGCCATGCCCAGCAGGTCTGCTGGGGGCACAGCAAGACTGTGTATATATTTGTTTGCAGCTTGCTTCTGTGGCAATGCATTGTGTTATCCTCGTACCACCAAACCACTGGGGCTCTTAAAACGCCAGGGCCTGGCACGCTGTCACAGCTCCTGCCCCTTTGGTCACCTCCGGCTGAGTGGGGCAAGGGCTCTTCACAAGGCATGCAAACACCCAGATTCCGACTGGCATCGGAACGCGCCAACGGGTTTCATGCATCTCTCCCTTCCCCCACACCAACAGGACAAATAAGGACGGTAATTTATAAGCGGAGATGGAACATTGGAAAACTGAGCCCCCCCCACCCCCGTCCTCTCTCCTCCCTTCCCCTCCATGGTTTAGGCAGTTCTTTCCGGGCTGGCTCATTAGCCAGAACTCCCCGAGATCGAGCTCTGTAGAGACAAGTAAAGGAGTTCAGTGCTGGGGACAGGCCCCTGGAGCCTGCAGTCCTATTCATCAGCACACTAGGTACAGCCCCGCAGCAGCAGTGCAAGACTTCCCCTAGCATGTCCCTGCTCTGACAGGGGAATCCCTTCGCCGAGGGAGTGAGTAGTTCAGTGCGCATGCCCATTCCCTCCTCTGCCTCTCTGCAGCAACTGCCAGTGACAGTGGCAATTCAAATGCCAATTCCTGCCCGCTAGGATCTAGCCCGGGGTTCTCAAACTGGGGATCGGGACCCCTCAGGGGGTCACGAGGTTGTTACATGGGGGGTCATGAGCTGTCAGCCTCCAACCCAAACCCCGCTTTGCCTCCAGTATTTATAAGGGTGTTAAATATATTTTAAAAAGTGTTTTTAATTGGGGGGGGGGGGCGTGTTTCGCACTGAGAGGCTTGTTATGTGAAAGGGGTCACCAATACAAAAAAGTTTGAGAACCACTGATCTAGCCTGAGACTAGCCCAATGTACCTTGCCTACCGCAGGCAGCCATCCAGAGTTAGCCATTTCAGGCACTGGCACAGCTGGATTTGAACTGGCAAAAGGCTCTTTAGCCATTTCCCCCGAAGCAGCCAGTCCCCACAGCTCTAACATACCTAGTCTTAGATCCCTGCAAAGCTGCACCTACCCGCTTTTATCTGTGGACCATGGCTGCGGATCAGATGTGGATACAAAGTTTGCATTCATGCAGGGTTCTACCGATTCAATACCAAAAGAAACCAAGATCTTGAATAGTGATTAAAACAAAGGGAAAACTGCCCTCTTAACCGAGTGGCAGCAGGCTTGGGAACAGAAGCAAGCATGGGCCATATTCAGTGCTGGTACAGATCTACCGAAGCCAGCAGAGTTACTCCGAGAACGGCCTCAGCACCCCTCTTTAAAAGCAAGAGAAGGCGCATGCCCCAGGCACACGCAAGGGAAGTAAGTATGGTTAGTTACACTTACCCTCCCTAGGAATGCAGTAAAAGCCCTGCAACAGAAGTGTCACGCACATGTGCTAGCAGCCTGCCAACGCTGCATCTGTCTGCAGAGCTAGCTCAGCCAGAGGGCAAGTAGGCACCAGGAGCGGTAGGGGAAAACCAACACGTGGGGCGACTGATATTTTCTCTTAGCCCACAGCAGAAATGCTGAGCAAGCCTCCGTGGTGTGGAAAGAAGCCAGGGAGGGAGAGTGACTGACTGGGGGATCCCAGGGTCTAGCCAGGCTGGTTTCAGGTGTCAGAGGCACGCTCTGCTCACCCACATTGTGAGCTGCCAGCGTTATGCAGTGCAGCGATTGAAGGGTATAAAAATCTCAGTAGTGAGGGAACTGCTCTTTGATCAGCTTGACTATGGCCAAAGGGGTGGCGGAGCTGGTGCAGGAGTCCACCCACAGCGATACGCTCCCACTGGGAAGCATCCCCTTACTGGTGCCTCCCCCGTGTGCAATTGGTACTTGAATCTTCCCTACTCTGACCTGGGCCAGCTTAGGGGCAGGTGATGAGGGCAGTCACCTGTGCCCCAGCTCTTGGGGGCCCCAAATCAGGTGTGTGGGGTTTTTTGGCTTGGCCATTTGGGGAGGAGGATCTGAAAAGGTTTTCTGCCCTGGGCAACAAAACTCCCAGGGCTCCCTTTGACTCTGCCCACCAGTCTCTGTGTTGGACAGGGAGATGTGGAGTAGGACTCCACTATTTTGGCTCTCACCACCCAGTGAAGCCCAACTCCTCCAAGCCCCTAGAACTGGGGTGCAAACAGGCAGAGCGCTGAATAGGAGTCATCGGCCTAGGATTGGTAGAGATGAGGACTGTCCAGTAAAGCTGGTAACAAGAGGATATGGTTGTGGCTTCAAGACATCCCCAACATGCCCCTTTCAACACCACCAGGCCATCAGGGCAGGTACACCCAGCACAAAGCTCTTAGTAGATTTGCAGAGGAGACATAGATTAAACAATGAGGAGGACGGGGCAGATATACAGAGTGATTGGGATCACGGGGAAAGCGGGTCCACTCAAACCAAATGCATTTCAATACGAGCAGCCCAATGTGAGCTCCCGGTGCCATGCTGTGGCAAGAGGGGCCCAATATGATCCCAGGTAGATAAAACGGTGGAGTAGGAATAGGATTTGACTCTGTATATGGCACCAGTGAGACTGATACTAGAACCCCAGGCCCCATTTGGGTGTCCACATTCTAAGAAGGACGAGGCACGATGCAGAAGAGGGGTAAGTAAGTGAGTTGAAGGCTGGAGAAAACGTTTTCGAGCTCAGTCTTTTCAGCTTATCAAAAGACAACAGAGGTGACACGGTTAGCAGATAACTGCCCTCCACAGGGAGAAAGTACCGGGTACGAACAGGCTCTTCACTTTAGTGGAGCAAGGCACAACAAGGACCAAAGGCTGGAAGTTAAAACCAGACCAACTGAGGTTAGAAATAAGGCCCTAAGTTTTAACAGGGAGGGCTGGAACAAGCTACCCAGGGAAGTGATGGTTGCTCCACATTTGAAAGGCTTTAGATCAAGACTGGCAGCCTTTCTGGAGGGTATGCTTTAGGCAAACAAGTTACTGGGCTCAGAGCTGGGGTAACAGGGTGAAATTTAATGGCCTGGCTATTCAGGAGGCCAGACTAGATAATCCCTTCTAGCCTTAAAATCCACAAATCCTTCCTAGATCACAGACACACCAACCCAAGACAGCACTTCCAAAAACCAGGGGCTGGAGGAAAAGGGCATCGCAACTGACACACCTGTGTAGTGTAGTAAGCTATACCAAGGCCTTATCTACACGAACGCCATCCCAGCAAGGGCTGAACGGAGCTGGGCTGTTGGGGCAGACAGGTCTGAACGGTTTTCAGCCCAAGTGAGAGTAGGAGGAGGGGCTCTAGTCCCTGGCTGACAATCCACCTCATTACTAGGAACATTCGGGTGCTGTCAGCCTGAGATGGAGCCTTGTATTGCAAAGAGGTAGAATTTATAGCAACCTCTGAATCCACAGGGCAGGAGTCTCTGTAGCCACCCTCCGAAGGCAGAACACTGGGATCAAACCTTTTCTCCAGTGGAGGCAGACATCTTGAATAAAGGGGGCTGCACCTGGGTTTCCACCAGCGTTAATGTCTGCTGACAGGCTAGTTGTGTAAACCCATGTGCATGCTTCCTACAGAAAGCTGTGCAGCAAGGGGCTGTACCCTTACAATTTAAGGTTGCAGCAGGCCATCTTCTCCATGGAGCAGCGAACATGGGCTTAGCTCCAGGGCCAACAGAAGAGCCCTCTTAATTCACAAATGGCAAACCTCTCCCCTTCTCTCTGCA
The DNA here is from genome assembly GCF_015237465.2 of Chelonia mydas. Classification (NCBI taxonomy): domain Eukaryota; kingdom Metazoa; phylum Chordata; order Testudines; family Cheloniidae; genus Chelonia; species Chelonia mydas. The sequence continues at coordinate 16,482,580 of NC_051254.2, forward strand.
GCAGATACAAAGTAGCCCTTTCTGTCTTACTGTTTGTGACATTACTTGTATTTGTTTACCGGATCTCAGTAAGACACATTAAACAGAGAAGAGCTCTAGGGAATTAGAGACCAGAAAGTAAACCACCTCCAAATTCAAATAAGCGAAAGCTTTGTTTATTTTTTTTAAAATCAGGCAAAGAATCTGATCACACTATGTTAAGGACACATTTACAAATAGTTTATAAATTATCAATGTCATTAGCATGTTACAGACATGTGTACTGTGTTTTACAGATTGTTTGAGCACAGATAGTTGGAAAGCGTTCTAGGTTATTATAAACCATGGTTAGAAAGCAGCCTATTGACCTGCTGGACTCTAGGAATTGATTAACCATTACCCCCTTCTAAGTGTGGCTAAGAGTCCATAATTAAATGCCACCTGTAGACAGCTCATAAAAGTCTAACATTTACTACACTAAAATTTTACAGTACGCAAGCATGCTACACTGAAAAAAAAAAGTCCTGAATTGCTAGTGAAAAAGAAAAGCAGGAAAAGAACCCCTGGGACCTCTATCCATCATAAAAGCAGTGATGTGTGTTTTAATGGTTCAAATAGTTCTGCTTGGTTTTTGGTGTAAAACTACTTTTAATGTGTTTATTTACAGCAATGCTGCAGAAGGGAGATTTTTATGAGTGGTTAGAAAAATCAAAAGCCTCTTCCCTCCCTCCCATTTCAGAACTAGACTTTACCCCCAGCTACTGGGGACATGATGCTGTTAAATTAGATTATGTTTAAGTTACGGATGCCAATGCCTAGAGAGCTCTGGGTGAAGCCCTAAATGCCTACAAAACAGTGTTCGAGGGGAGAGATGACGAAGGAAAGCAATTGGCCAATAGCACTGGCTAAAGCTAAGTTTTATGGTGCAATTCAATTCCTCATTGAAATGGATGGCAGTTGAAACAGGCCCTGTGTCACGCAGGTACTGCACAAATTCCCACCTTTGCAGCTCTGCCAATGCCGCTCTTGCAATCCTATGGAGAAATCGTCACATGAGCAGACTCAAATGTGCCTGGGTTTCTGTCATGGAGATAAAACTGCCAACAGGAATTAGGTTAAAACCGCCAGGAATCAGATTAAAGCCATCAGACTAATTTCACTGCTCTAAGCCAGATCCCCTTGAAGCCCCATGCTTTGTACACTGATCCAGCACTCCATCCAGTCACCAGGAAGTTGGTCATGTGAGACACTAACTCTTAGAAATCAGATAAAGTAGAAAATGTGTGCGCTAATTAAAACCTCGGTTGGATGGAGCTGAATGAAGGGGAGAGTGGAGACCATCAGAGTTAGATAATCCCAATGCAGCAGGTGTGGATGGCAGTGAACCCCATTTACGATAAAAGGGGTGTTTCTGCAAACTGCCCCAATCCTGGCACCACAAGATTTGAAAACCCCACATCAGCTAAAGACGACGGGTCGAGTTTCCAAAAAACACCAGAGAGATTTTTGGCTCCTAAATCACTTTTGAAAATGGGACATATGGTCATTGTCAGGTGCTCAGAGCACCTAGGTAGTTGACACCCGTTGAAATCATAGACTTTAAGGTCAGAAGGGACCATTATGATAGTCTACTCTAGACTGCCCTCCTGCACAACGCAGGCCACAGAATCTCACCCACCCACTCCTGTAACAAACCTCCAACCTATGTCTGAGCTATTGAAGTCCTCAAATCACGGTTTAAAGACTTCGATGAGTTAGAGACACCTAGAGGCTTTTGAAAACCTAACTACCTTTATAAACTGGCCTCCAGACACTTTCAAACACATTTTACCCAGTGTCCCAATCCAAGCTACCCAGTTCCATAGCATAGCAGTGGAAAGGACACTTACCCAAACTCAGCCTCACTCATCTCCAGAAATAAGCAAAGTGTTTTATTTTGTCTTTCCACTCGGCAATTTTAGTTTGGCGATAACAATTCGGTACCTACTTCTGTTGAAGTCAGTGATTTATGGACTCCAAGGGGCAGAATTATGCCCAGGGATTGGAAACTTGTTAGAATAAATCCAGTGCAGCATCAACCCAAATTCACGAATAGATTTGGTACCACCCCCCCCCCCCCCAAAAAAGCATTTTTCAGCAAGTTTGTTTATCCCAAAACTCTGTCACCCAGCTCTAATTCAGTGAGCAAACAGCTGCGTTTTGGTCTGATCAAACAAATCCATCATATAATTCTTATCCGACAAGCACAACTAAGCAATGTAGCTTTCTTTTTAAACAGAAGCAACCAAGAATAAAACCAAAAAAGCTACACTGAATAACGGAGGAGGAGGAGGAGAGTGACTTGCCAATGAGCAGAAGCAGCTATATTTGTCAGATGAGTATTCAGAGTTAGCAGCTCAGCTCTACTATTTCCCCCATTTTCATGAATCAGTCATTAAGTATTAGGCCATCAAATGCTGGATTTTTAGTCGATCCCCTAGTTTTCATGCACAACACGATAAGCCCAAGAAGGAAGCAGGGCTGCAGAATGGAAATAAGGATGTTTTGTTTCTGCAGAATCCAACTGGACGCTACTGATAAAGTGGCATGAGGCCTTTTAATCCCGTCAGTGACATGTAGCAGTTAGAGCAAACAGCAGGATGAACACGCTGTCAGTAAATCGGCCGGTGGGTGGGAAGAAGACAGGAAGCAAGTGCACTCGCTGACACCAACTCAGCTCTTTGCCACCATTGCACAAGAGGTTCTTGCTAATCTCGGAGACCCAGCCTCCTTTGTCTCCCTTTCACAAAGGCTCTGTTCTCCAAAACACGGTATCTGGGGAACAACAGGAGAGATCAGCCCCTGATGAGGCAGATAAGGAGTGAGTGGCATGGAGGGGACAGTCTCACCCCACCCTAACAAAAGATTCCTTTGCAAGTGTCAGCATTGCTCCCTCATCCATTTCAGACCCCAGCTGGCTGCACCCTGGATTATGGGGTGTCATGTTGTGACCACTCCTGTCCACGTCCCTCTTCACTCTTACTGCATATGGCAACAGTCCCTCTATCACAGTTAGCCAACACATTAGTTTAGCATATACCCCATTATACGAATGCCTGGCAGTTATAAGGGCTGAATTGCCCTAGGTTTCCCCCGAGTTCTGTTCAAGTTACATCCTACAATACCCTGCAACAGTACAACTCAGCACTTGGCATAAACAGATAGGAAACTTGCCAAAAATCAAGACATTCATTCTGTGTCTTAGTACAAGCTAGGAAGGGACCTTCACTGCACTTAGAATACTACTGTCCTAAACAAAGATAAGGAAGGAACAGAACAAGAAGTTAAGGAACTGGGACAAACTGACTGGATTTTTGTGAGGGGTTAAAAGTTTTGTAACTTTTAAAAATCACCCTAGAGATGCTCCCAGCTGAAATGTGTAGCTTTGGGAGCACCCCTTCTACGTAAGGTGAACATAACAATACTGCATGAGACAGCTCCCCAGAGACTGGTATCATACTGTACTGTATTCTTACTGGCTTTTAGCAGTGAACCTGGTTGATGTGAAATATTAAAACTTTTTACTAAAGTTAATGTTTAAAGTCAGATGTACACAAAGAAGGTACTGTACATCTGGGGTCAGGCTTAAGTTATGAGGGATTACAAGTGTCAGTTACAGGGTTCACAAGATACATACATAGCACATAACCAGCAGAGACCCAGATTGGGGTACGGGATTTTTTAAAACATCAGTGGATAAGTGATCTCTGGTACACCACCCATAGAATGTATTTAGAGTCCAAGTCAGTATTGGTGTAGTGAATAAGTACATGGGTGGGGTGCATCCCCTGTTTCATCAGGGAAGAAAGGAAGTGGGTTATTTCCCTGACCGTACTCGATCTGGTACGGATGGCGTCCCGTGATGTGCTATGTATGTGTCTCTGGACCACGTGAACCGGGCGTAGCATTGACTGACTCTGCACACTCAGCACCTGCTTGTTGTGGGGGTCCCACATGCCCAGGGCATGGATCTGGACCTTATACCCCTGGGCTCTCAGGGTGTCAGTATTAAACTGACCAAATAACCAACAAACCAAAATGTGGTCAAACAATTGACTACAATTTTTCACTACTCCCTTCAGATGAGCATTGACTCCTCATATTCCTCTATTTCCCCATTGCGGGGGCGGGGCGGGGGGGGAATATAGTTACAGAGTTCAACCTAACAGCCTCCCCCCCAGTCTCTTTTCCACAAAGGCTTCTGTTGTCCATGGAGGGGAAGTTCCTAGGCAAGATACAGCCTTGAAGACTGTTGATACCTGCTCCTTTGTATCCTGAGATCAAGGGAGGCTAGTACTGTCCAGGGCTGATGCAGGGAAGACCAAGGGTATGTCCACACTGCCAAAAAAGGGTCTGTTCTTAACTTGGCTTAACTAACTCACATTACCTAACTAGTTAAAATAGCAGTGAAGACACAGGAACTCAGCTTTGAACTCTGCTTAGCTGTTTGAGTTAAAGCCTACAGGGAAGCCTGGGGCTGATTTTGAACCGCTAAGCCAAGCTGCCATGTCTTCACTGCTATTTGAACCTGGGTTAGGTAACAGGAGAGAACACCCTTTTTTGGCCGTTTAGACACACTTTATTCTGTGACTCAGGGTAACGCCTCTAGCTACTAACCTCCTGGAACTATTTCCAGAGACTAGTACAGTAACAAGTGGCCCAAGGGGATAGTGCAGTAGCTACTCTCGAAAACACCGATTCAAATCTTGCTATGGATCAAGAGCAAATATATGTGGGGGCAAATCCTCAGCTGGTGTAAGTTGTAAACTGGAAGTCCCTCAAAGGAGCATGGTGTAAATCACACAGTTCCCACCACATAACTGACTGACTCAAATAAGTGGAGGCCCAGGCCTGGAACAGAAGGAAGTGATGTGGATGAAACTAGAATTGCATGGAAAGAGCGCTGAGGGTGGGGGAAGTTTTCACAGAAACTACTGCATTGTGCTTGGCTCAAGCTATGCTCTTTAGGTGCCTGACTTGCATGATCCAGTGTCAGCAGACTCCCTTCTGCACAGTGAAGTGGTAAGAAGAGACCCCACGCAGGCAGTGCAGAAACCACAAGGCAGACATGTCAAGATTAACCCCAGAGTTACTGCAGCCAGCCTGTAATTCAATGTCCTAAGGAGTTTGGTTTCATTCCAAGAACTGATCTGGGCATCTGCCCTACACATTGCCGACACCGTGCCCCCAGGAAGGCCTGCAGATCTGAAATGCCCAAGTGCCTGCACAGGCTCAACTCTGGGGACAGAATGCATTTCCTCTGTGTGTCGTGCTGGGAAAGGAACAATTAGTAGCTGTGCAAATTGGATGGTACTCTAAGAATGCTGTTCCCCCCCACACACACACACTTTGGCTGGCACTGCTTTGTGTACAGACCATGAAGGCCAGCTAGTGACCTCTCCACTCTTCCCTTCCAGAAGGGTAAATGTGCTATAAAAATACCTTGCAAACACCAGTCACTTGACCAAAGGAATCTACACAGTGGGAAGCTGCGATGCCCTTCCAGAGCAAGGTCGTTAAACAGCAGGACACAGGACAAGCAGAGAACAAGGTAAAAGGGATGCTCAGAAAACCAAAGAGCATTTGAACTGGGAACGGCAGAACCCAGATTAACGAGGAGGGATGAGTCCTGGGGAATGAGAGGGGGAAAGGAAGAGGTTATGCACAACCTTCCACTAAACCAGGAAGCCTTAAGAGATCAAATCAAGAGCGTGAGGTGTGTCCTGGTCACCAAGGTTTCTCGTTTTAATGGCAGTACATTCAGTTTGGTTTTTTTTGTTTGTTTGTTTTTTTTTACTTTATTATGTAGTGGCAGGGGGTTTTATCCATCTACACAGGCCTTGCAGCTTGAGTTAACAGCAGATTTAAATTCCACTGTAGTCCAGCCAGGTTGCAATATATTTTGGCTGGCCAGGCCAGGCCAGGCCAGAGTAGGTCGGCCCCATGTTCTAGCCCAGGTAGAGGTGTGGCCTTTGGCGGTTTGGTTAAGCATTTCCCCAGGGCCATTCCAAGCATGGAAGTCAGCTATTGCTTGAACCCCTTGACTGACCTGTCGCTCGCAGATCAGCCCAACCTTCCCTAGCAGAGGAAGCAACTGAATAGATTAGCCAACACCTCTGCTCCTAGCAGCTCAGGGCCCTGTAAAACTGAGACCAACCCATGTTCCCTAGCTCTGATCCCCCTTGTGGGAGAGGGAGGTGCACATAGGGATTTGATTCAAAGTAGAATAACCTCAAAGGAATAAAAACAAAATTCAACTCACCCTTGACTGAGGCAAACAAGTCTCTAGCAACAGAAACTTCTGGGCACAGAGGGTAATGAATCAAACCCGTCGGGGAGAGCCGTTCACTGCTCCGGTAAAGGACTCCAGGGAAACTGGACACCTGGAGGAGCACATCGACTGAACCCCACTCGGGACCTGGGGTCACTCCCGAAGTTTTGGATTGGGCTGGGCTGGAGAGCAGCATCTAGCTGGCTGGCAACACACAGACCCCCTGCAGCCACCAGCGACTACTCTGGAGGAACCTTCATGAGAACACCCGGCTGGGCACATCATGCATTGGGCAGGTGCAGTGAGATCAACTCCACTATAACTGCATCCGCATCCTGAACTCACCCCATGCACCGAGCCTTGGCAGCAGAGCAGCTCCTCCTAGATGGGGTGCTGATTAGGAAAGAGGCAGCTTGTTATACCAGCTTTCAAAAGCCAACTGTGCAGTGCAGGTTGGAAAGTTCAGTTTCCATATTATTGGGTTTGCATCCCGGCCAAGAGAGAGTGACATGGAGGAGAGGGATGGAAAACCAAACTACTATGTGTCAGGCCAGCCATGTGCACCAGCCTTGCTCTTTTTCAGGCATAGAGGAGAGATGACAAGCAGGATCCTCACTCCAACCCCAGACATATGTTGCCCTTTGGCTAGGAATAAAAGGTTCCTTTAAAAAAAAAAAAAGTGGAAAAGGAGTCTAAGTTGCAGCAAGAGTTTCCAAGGAACTGTGACTAGGCTATTGACAGTGCTGGAAAACAATCCCAATTGCGGCAGCGAGCACGCCGAGATCAGTTCTGAGCAGGCTTTCCAAGCTCCACGGCTGGCTCAAAGGCAAAAAGACATCCTGGAAGCTGTGCATATCCTTGAGGCTGCTGGTGCATGCACTGCAGCAAAATGTGAGGGGGGACTCTTGCGCCATTAGAGACACTGGGGAGGGGCAGCCCCGCGTTTGTCAAATGCAAGGGGCTGAAATGCTTTCCCAGCAGACTATCATCCAGGTCCCAGAGCATTTTAAGTGGGTCTTCCCAAAATTACATTTGGTTAGAAAGCAGAGAACGTCCGCTTTTAAACAGATCCTGTGCGGGTCAGGAACACAAGAACTGCCAGACTGGATTAGACCCCCCCCCACATCTAGTCCTGTATCCTGTCTGACAGTGCCCGGCACCAGATGTGTCAGAGGAATGTGCAAGAAACCCCACAGGCAGCAAAAGTGGGATAATCTCCCCCCATGAAGGTCTCACTGCAAACCCCCAAAGCTAGAGATTGTTTTAAGCTCCCAAGCAGGTGGTTTTATGCCCTTTCCAAAATCTATTAGCATTTAAATTCAGGATAGGAGACCACATGCTCTAAGGGGTCAAGCACAAGGCCCTGAACTCTACCACTTGTCACTGTGGCAAATGACTGACTCTTTGCTTCAGTTTCCCATCTGTAAAATGGGAGTGATCCCTGCCTACCTCCATGGGAGGGTGGTATAGGGAACCAGGGTTAGTTAGGGTGGCACCGTGTAAATGCCATGATATTGTTTTATGTGGCTTTTCACGATACCCAAAGAACAGTAATTTGCAAGCCTGTTTTCAAAGAGCCTTTGGTTCCCTAGGGGACCAGGGTCTGGCATGCAGAAGCCATTCTGCTGTGTCAGCCGTTTGCCTCCCCTTTTCTACATCAGTGCTAATGATCCCTGGGCTCCCACATGAACTGTCTGGTTTTTCTTTTGGTATTATTGGAGACTTGTTCTCGTTTTTCTATTTCAGGAGGAACTGGTCTGTCAGCAGAAGCGAGGTAGGTACCACAGGGTGACTTAGAAATTGCTGTCAAACAGCTTCTTTCCCAGGGATGGGGACATTCATGGGTACTGAGTTTCTGCGAACCTCTGACTGCTCGCATTCAGAAAACTGGCTTTATATTGACCATCAGTGTTGCTGAGCTTCTGGCTTACTGCATGTAAGTCTCCCTTTAATTGCTACAGAGCACCACACAGATTCGACAGTTTGCTGAAAGTCTGCTTTAGTGAACATCTCAAACCCTCTGGTAAAGAGATCTTCAGATCCAGAATGGTGCTGAGCAACCAAAGCCTGCACTGATCTCAGTGGGAGTGGCTGGGGCTCAGCACCTCTCAGGAATTCTGTCCTGCCCCCAGGTACTGTAAATAGACACTAGACCAGAGCTTCAGTTTGGCTTTCAAAACAGCTGGATAATTCTATTAAGCTCAACGTCACTTTAAAACATTGATAAATGCACAACTTGCATCATCCCTTTCTGAAATGCAGCTATCTCTGGGGTCAACCACGCCAGCTGTTCAGTGCTGTGTGCTATTACACTACAATTTAGGATGCAAAGCACAGAGGAATACTGAATCCAACTGAAACCACAGGGGGGAATTTCAGGAGGAAGAGTGCAGGACTCTGGAGTTAGCTCTCCTTTAAGGAAACAGACCCTGGGATCTTTAAATTATTCAGATGAGATTAAAAGCAAAGTCCCTCAGTCTCCATCAGCACACCACCATGGGTTTGAGGGTCAGCAGAGGGTACACGGGGTCAGACAGCACCTCTACCAGTACACCACAATGGGGACAGTTGGGGCAGAAACATGCAGCTTAGTTCTGACCTAGTGCTTGGGAGTTTTTCCACCAGTCTTTCTTGGATGAAAAAATGCCGATTCATCAGCAACCAAAACCGTTTGCAGGAAAAAGTCAGTTTTGACAAAATTTCTTATGTCAAAAAAGTTTCAAAAGGGTCAACGTGTCCCATGTCAACATTTCCTAAATGAAACACTTTTTGTAATGAGATTTAAGGTAATTATAGTTTAAAAAAATTAGATTTGATTTCAATCTTTTCATGTAAATGTTGTGATTGACACAAACAAAAATGTTTTTGAACTACTGGGTTGTGACAATTTGACATTTTGTTCCAATTCAGGACAGAACAATTCTTCCAACTTTTGAAAGCTTTCCCACAACGGGAAAGCTGTTTCCTGCCTCACTCTAACGAGAGCTGGAAGGAAGAGTTCCTCTTAAAGCAATCCCATCTCTGTTCCAAAAGGCTGGGGTACTAGAGGAGAGTCTGGAGGGACAGATGTTGGCTGATTACTGCTTTACAGAGATGCTCTGTAGCAATCCACACTGCAGCGTCTCTATTCACAGGAAAAGGCAGTGAGATCATTGCCTGAGTAGGAGAGGTGTGGGATGTGTGGTTGTCTTAAGTTTTGTTTTCTTGGGGAGGGGGACAGAGGAGCAAAAACTTTGAACTTAGTTTCGTTGACTCCTACATAAGACTCCGTAGCAGAGGCACCTTCCCCTGCACTCAGTCCTCATTGGAGAAGGACTGTTGTCTGGTAAGCAATTTCTGTTTTTTTAAAAAAAAACAAAACCTAGAGCAAGGGTGGGAGGAAAGCACAGAAACCAAAACAAAAGTTCAGATAAGAGCCTGCTGCATGCTGGGGCTTGACAGTGTTAACAATGACCTATGGGGAAGTTTTCCTAGAAAGGGTGTGGCAGGAAACAACTCAAGAGAGGGAGCTGTAGTGCAAAAAGGCTATGCTCTGCTTGCTACGTTCTGTGTAAAAGGATTACGTTGCCTGGCACAAAAATAACGCCGCAAGAATCTGGCATCCCATTCAGGGCAGCAATGCCAAGCCTTCAGCAGACATTCCTGAGGAGTTGGGATACTCCCACGCTCGATACCTCCCAAGGGGCAGGTTTGTTCCATTTCTTGGTATCCAACCAGCAAGGAAGGAGTGCAAGACTGGAACCGGCACATGGAAGAGGCTGGTATCTGGGCTCAATCAGTAATGCTTACCTGAGTGACCAGATACTGCAGTGATGGGCACTTTAGTTCTGTGTGTAGCCAGGATGGCCCCTATGTTACCAGCTGCACAAAGGCACATGGAAGGGAATCCACTAATGAAAAAATACCGCCAAGCGCCAGCAGAGCTAGACACCTGAACATCCATCGACCTGGTCCATAGTGAGCAAGGGGCAGGGATGGAGAAGGGAATGGAGGGATGGAGAAGGGAATGGAGGGCTTAAGGCTGGGACATCCATGTCTGCCTCACCCCCCAGAATCTCCAGACACGACAGGACCAAGAGCCCTTCTGCACGTGATGCACTGGCCTCACCAAGGGCAGATTCCATGGAGGGGAGTTGCAGAGCACAGGGCAGATGTTCACATTGCATCAGGCCACATTCCGAGTTGGCCGCATCAGAGGATGAGTCACGTTGTGTACTAGAAGGGAGCATAGTGCTAGTGCCACTCTTTCTCTTCAGCTGCAGCCTTGTCTTCTCTCCAGGACACATGGATGTTTTGGGGAGGGGGATTCTTGGCTTTGTTCTCCCAGTTTTCCCCTTGCTGGCTCTGCCTTCCCAACTCCACTGTCCCCCTACACACACACGCTCCCGGCGGAATTGCTCTTCTCTGTGTGGCAGAGAGGGCATTGGGGAGGGGGAAGCAGAGTTTTGCTGAGCTTTGGCCACTCTACCATATATGGTCCAGCTGTTAGGGTGGGAAGGAGTCAGGAGGCCTGGGGTTTCCTGCTGGCTCAGTGTGTGGAACTGGGCAAGTCACTATCCATGCCTCAGTCTCCCCATCTATATAGACCACCTCAGAGGGGAGAGGAGGCTGGTTTGCCATGCGCTTGCAGGCCCTGGAGCAGAAGCCGATAGAAAAGTACCAGGATTGCTGTTTCTTGGTGGAGGGAGAAGTGTCTTGGTTTATGCTCTGTTCTATAGCAGAACATAACCCCAAGGGGGCTAACGGGGAAGCACCTGTGCCTGGGGAATAGGAAGTGGGACCATGAGGACAGAGAGCAGGAGAGGAATCCTGAGCTGTTCTGGTGCAAGGCCACCACAGAAGTGACCTGCAAACTGCAGTCCTGTTGCTGGCTCATCCCCCCAGAATCTGACCCCCCAGATTTGTGAAAAGCGAAAGGGAAAAGTGCAAACAGTCTGTCCCACCCTGGCAGGGTAAAACAAACCGTCTGCTCCGGGGTAAGCCAGAGCTGTTCCCAACACGGCATGGCCACAGCTAGCAGGGAGGTTGAAGGGTTTAGATCTATGTTGGGCCATGCATTCTGAAATATCACCCAGACACTTTACACAATATATTTAGGGTTTACATCCCACCACTGAAATGCAGCCATCTCAGAGTCTGGCCTAGGCAGCTACTGAGCAGGGCAGGGCAGGAAAGGAAGAATCCAAGCAAAACTAGAGGGGGAGCACTTGCCGGCAGCAGGCAGCTCCTCTACGTAGGATGAAGCCAGGACAGTGGGTCGCTAAGTCCGCGTCTATACCAGCAAACCAGAAAATCTCAGGTCTTCATATGCGAGCAACCACAAGTGCCAGAACTTTGGCCTTCAGCTCCATCCACATAGCAGTTTCCAAGCCAAGACTCTAACCACTTCGGCCTAGGGTTGCCAACCCTCCTGGTTTCACCAGGAGTTTCCCGGAAGCTACTGGAGCCAAACTGGGAGATTTTAAGCATTAAAAGTCTGGTGGCACAGTGGGGCTAAGGCAGGTTCCCTGCCTGCCATGGTTCCATGCCACTCCCAGAAGCGGCTGGCATGTCCCTCCAGCCCCCTGGGCGGGGGGGGGGGGGTGCAGTGGGTCTCTGCGTGCTGCCCCTGCCCCGGGCAACCACTCCACAGCTCCCATTAGCCGTGAACTGCAGCCAATGGGAGCTGCGGGGGCGGAAGTACATGAAGACCTCAGTAGCCACCCAACTGGAGCCCGCACCCCTCCCGCACTCCAACCTCCTACCCCAGCCCAGTGCCCCCCACTACACCTAAACTCCCTCCCAGAGCCTGCACCCCTGAATGGTTTAGGTAGCAGCGTGGGCCAGGGATTGTGTGCACTCCACCAGGGGAGGGGTACCACAGCTGCTCCTGGAAGTGAAAACACAGCAGGGGATGACTGAGGCAAGTTGCTCCGGCTAGAACACCTGCAGAGAGCTACTGCCTGGTGGGAAGGCTCATGTATCCTGCCTCAGACTGGATTTTCTAGAGACCAAACAGAGAAAGGCTTTTGGATAAACAGCCCAAGCCTGAACTGACTCTGGCTCCTGATCTAAAGGCTGATATGAACTTGTAAACACAGGAAAAACCTGGTTGTTGGGTTTGAAGGACTGACCCTTGCCATAGCCCTATGCTGGGGCTAAGGGTAACCTCTGGTAAGCTTTTTAGCACGTGTGTAGGTTATTTTATTGTTTTTCAATGCCTTCTCTGCAATGCTTTTACCTTAAGAATAAATGTGTTTGCTTAGGAACTGGGTGGTAACTTGTAACTGCAGGCAATCCACTGGTCAGAGCCCTGGGAGAGACGCACAGGTGCGGTTACCCTGAGACCGCTGGGTTACGCAGAGTGCCCGAGGACATGCACGCAACCCCTTGCTGCTGCACCATGGAACAGCTGCCCAGGTTTTCCCAGAAGGCACGGATACAAACTTGTTTAGTCAGCTTGGAAAGTGCACAGCTCAGCCATGGCTGAGAGGCAGAAAGGAGTGTACACACAGCGGCCTCCAACCACGTCTGCTGTAACCAGGTCAGAGGAGGGAGTGTCCGACTGGCTGCAAGAACACAGGGCTTTAGGTTTTGCATGGGAGGCATCCCCGCCCTTCACAGTGGGCACGGGTTCAACGTGGGCCCAGACAGACCAGCGCCTCCTGCTGCAGGGCAGTCACCACTCCCCGCGGCAACTGGGCTTTCTATGAAGGTCTAGGACTGATCTGGCTGAACTCCAATTGGCCCATATGAGCCAAAGAAACATGAGAGGTAAAGACCCCACTGAGTCTCGCGTGCACACACACACACCCCGGCGAGTCATCCTGGAGGCAGGAGGGGAAGAAGTCACTCAAGGTGAGAAGTAGAAAGGTCTTTGTGGGATACACAGATCACCCAGGACTCCTTGGGCTTTGATGCTGCCCCTTCCATAGACCCTTACAGAGGGAGAATTTGCAGCTTAAGTCTGGAGACCCTGCTTCACTCACTCCGGATTTCTGTGTAACAAGGAGTGGGAAAGAGAAGGGAGAAGAGACGAGACACTTCTCTCTATTTGGTCCCTAGCATTAAGAGCAGCATGCTCATTGGTTCTCCCTTTAAAGGATGCCACCATAAGGCACCCATGGGAGGAACAGTCTCCTCCAATGTCCAGCTCATTCCTATGAAGAAGGAACATAGGCCAAACCAGTCTGGGAGTTGTTAGGCGCAGGGGGTGACACGCTGGTGCTGTACATTACAAATGGAACAAGAGAGATTGCTTGGATCTGGGCACAGAAATCCCACACACTCTGATCAGCTTTACCATTGGAATGATCGGGGTTTTACAGCATCCCCTACATTCTTCATACAAGAATCCCAGTTCCTATTCACACCCAAAACAGCAGCCAGCAGGTAAGCCTTCTCCTGACCAACACGGACGTACACCAGAGTCCCCAAGTGTGAACTGCTCCAGCCCTCCCAGTCCCGTCCCGTCCCGTCCCCCCCCCCCGACAGAAAGCAGTAGTCTCAGCCTTCCCTTTTGTTTAATTCACTCCTTTGCACTGGATGCAGCTCAATTCTCAGCAACACCTGTAATGCTAGGAATTCAACACCCAAGATCAAAGGGTTAACCAACTGCTGCCAGCTTCCGGGAACTCTCCATTCCAAAGCCTGGGAGCAGACGCCGGCTCAGACCCCAATTCCCAGAACCGGGAGCCTTCTACATGCTCAGCCACTAGAGAAAAAACCCTCCTTGTTGTTGCATGTGACAGAGGCCGGCATACAGTGCTTGGACCATATACATTATACATAAGGCCCATGCATTTTTAAAGGGAAATTTCATTAAATTGAACTAGAACAAGCTAGTTTCAGACCCCAATGTCAGGAACCTGAAATATTTATAAAACCCTCATTAACTCACTCCCAGCAGCACTCAAGAAATCTGGACACAGTGAGCCTCCAAAGAAATGGAGGAAAGTCAGAAAGCACATCAGACGTCTGGTTATTAGTTTGCCGCAGTTACAGTCTGATTCATAAGAGGCAGTTTGCTGCATACATGCCTCCATGCTTTCATTCCCAGCTTCAGTACTTGCTCATCCAAGCCACACTTCAAGTGCATCCTCTAGCAAGGCTTCTGCTTCTAGCCTATGCTTAGAAGTCAGGTGCCTCAGTACGAAAAGCTCATCTCAGGAGAGAGAACAGCAATGGTGAGCGTAGCTGTAGCTATGGAAAATTACATGCAATGCATTATACAACTTTTAGCCCAATGCTTATGAGTAAGGTCACTCTCTGACTGTTCCTGCTGACTGGCAAATTACAGGGATAATCCAAACTAAATCCCCAGCCACTGCTCCTCTACCCAAGAGATCATTTGATGTGTTGAAATGGAAGGAACCTTAGACGGAGGCTGGCTTGCTTATTGAAGTGGCCACTGTTCAGCACGGTTGCTGGTGAAGAAAGGTAATGAAAGTAATGGGATGTAACAAATCTGACCATCTGTGGGAGAAAGCTGATAAAAGTCAGCACTAGAGAGCCAGACACAGAATTGAGCAGTTCTGTGCATGCCACTGCCCTGGGCTGGGTGGATTCAGGAGTTTGATAGGGAAGAGTAACCAATTCCACTGCACGACTGAGCTTCCCGAGACAAGAATCTTTTTCAGCACCTTAGAAACAAAGGCAGCTTTTAAGTCACAAAAGCACAGGGCCAATACAGCCAGTCAACCTGTTATAGATGCATGTCTAACATCAGCTACAGTCGGGGACCATACAGGCTTTGGAAGCAGAGGGCGATGAAAAGAAGTCACAAGAGTGTGGATACCACAGTGTGGTACCATAAAGCAAATTTTTTACTCGAGAAGATGGGTAGGTAAGTTGTAACCACCTCAAGCAGCTCCCAGGCTCTCTTGCTCTACGCTGATCGCATTTGGTGCATGTTATCCAGCGTAACTGACTTGGCTGTCAAAGGGCAGCAGCTTTCCATCAGCCAGCAGCCTCATAACGAAAAGCCCATCAAAAGGTCTGTCTTTGCTGCAGTGAGTCTGGGCTCTAGCCCAGCTGTTGCCACTAATCCCCCCTTTTGTTTACACACAAAAACTTCAGGCCTGAGTTAGAAGGTGCTTTACGCCCTGGACTAGCAATACTGGCTGAGCCAAGGTTTTCAATCTGCCTACTTCGCAATGAGAACAAGCAGGCTTACCAAGCCTGGGGGCTGTTAGTCCTCCAATGCTATCCCAGAATTCCACTGGGGACAGCCATTGTCTAACCCCTCCAATCTTCCGCACTACATTTGAACCCAGGTTTGCCTGCCCTAGTTCCACTGCACTTGCACAGCATTTGAACAGAGATGTAGTCCAAGAAAACCTCCCATGCTGCCAGTTGGCCAGAAGCAGACACCAGCTTTCCAGTAGAGTGAGATCACTAAGACCAGGAACTTGGGAGGAATGTACGCAAAGTGATCTCTTTGTTTAGTGGACAGGAAAGAAATGGCAAGGCAGAGCAGTCAGCTGGGTGCACTATTGATCACTATGACACTTTGGCTTGCAGACTGAATTCCTTAATGGCATTCTCATTAGACATTCTTACTGCCAAATGCAGTTTGCTTTTGCCTTCAGAACTGCCGGTAGTAATGAGACACTCCCTTAGGAAGTTAGTGACCTGAGAACAGTATTTCATGTCAATGACACAGGCAACAGCTCCATGCTAAGCAAGAGCACCCGGAGAACAAATTCATAGAGCAGCCCACGTTAATGTACCTTTAAGAACCACAGGATACCCCACCAGACATCCACCCCAGCACACGGGTTAGTACAGCACCATTATGGATGCAGTTACATGGGTCTGTCATAGGTAGTGCTTTGCAGTGGGGACGCTCACCAGGGCTAGGCTAGCTCAGGCTAAGTCTGCAATGAAGACACAACCAAAGGGAGAACATGGCTGCCCAGAACATGAGACTGCATCTAAACAACAGAAAAGCAGCATGGTCTAGACTGAGGAGTGATCGCAGGGTTGGATGTCAAGGGCTCCCAAGCGCTAATCCATCCTCTCCCAATAGCTCAGTGCATGTGGCTTTGGGCAGTTGTTTCCCCATTTGTGACATGGGGATAACATGTACCCACCTCCCAGGGTCATTAACAGGCATGGGGCTTGGGAACCTCTTGAAGAGGGAAGGAGGTAGGGAGCCTGAAGTGCCAAACTCCCGTTGGTTTCAGAGTCACGGGCGCTCAGCATCTCTGGAAGCCAGGCCATGGAAGCACTAAGTACCATGAAGGAAAGATGCCAGTCTGGAGGGAAACAAGAGGAATCTCCAACCAATTCCACTGGAGACAGAAGTGCCCGGAACACCAAAATGCACATTTCTGATTCTATTTCTGAAAAAAATGGCTCAATCCAGCCCTCATTGAGATGAATACATTCAAGAGTCCAAGAAAGCGCGTTACATCTAGGGTACTCTAGAGTGCAATCACTGTGGCTTTTGACCACCGCCCCATTGTTTGGTCTGGTCTACACATGCAGTTTGTAGTGGTATAACTATTTGGTTAGGGTTGATTTTTTACCAACATGGTTACACTGGTAAAAGCCCTACTGTGGACAACAGTTACACCAGTAGACATGTGCCTTATACTGGTATAGTTATTCCCCTTCCTGTACGGAAATAAGCTAGATGGGCGGAGAGCACCTTGATACCAATAAAACGGTGTTCACTGTAGGGAGTTTTAGTACACACCAGTTCGTAGAAACGGGGAACTGACACAAGAGCATTAGAGCAACTTGCCCAGTGTCACACAGGAAGTGCAGGTCAGAACTAGGACTAGAACTCACATCACCCGAGTCCCAAGTCAGTGCCCTATTCACAAGGGCACCCTTTAGTGGGAAAATAAGCCACAAATAAGCTAAGAGGAGCAACATCAGCCTGAAATCCGGGCAATTCACAGAGTTTGAAGTATTTCAGGTGTTGGATCAGTCTCAGACTCCCTCTGCCAACGTGCGACAGCTAGCAACCACATTTTTCTCTTTGTTAACATGTCTCTTCCCCATTAGTGTGTGAGACACCACACAATTAGCAGGGAATACCGACTACAAACTAGTGTCAGGTCCGGTGACAGCGAGCATGATTTATAAACTAGAAAAGTGTTAGCATTTCAAGTGTTACTTGAAACCACAGTATGCAAGAGGTTGAGACAGGTGCATGGCTTCAGTTGGTGTTTTAGAGGTTAATTCAGCCCCTTTCAAGGCTAAGATGATGCTAACAGAACACTGATACACACACATACATCTGCATCAGGAGCAATAAGTGACCCAGACACCTCTCATCAGACTGATCTCACCTGAAGCACGGAGCAGTAAAGATGCGGAAAGCAATAAGGCACTATCAGGGAAGTTACCCAAACAGAGGGAACACCAGCTCGGTGATTTTTGCCGGCACCCAGACATGGAGGCACCCAAAGATCAGTGGCCACTTTTGAAGCCTTTGGCCTCAGTGACTTGTCCAAGATCACATACTGGTAGTGAGTCACTGGCAGAACCAGCTCTCATGACATTTAGTCCAGTGGTTAGAGTGGGGACAACACTTCTTATAGCTAAGGTTCCTATTTTGTCAGGGATATTTTTACTAAAAATCAGAGACAGGTCCTGGGTTTTCGTGAATTTTTGTTTATTGCCTGGGACCTGTCTGTGATTTTTACTAAAAATATCCCTGACAAAATGGGGAGGAGGAAGGTCCAGCACAAACAGCAACTGGGGGCTCTGTGGTCCCCCCACTGCCCATGGGGAGTGGGAGCTCCAGGGTCCCCTGGCTGCCTGCAACGGATGGAGCTGTGTGGACCTTCGGTGCCTGGGAGCTGCTAGGGGCCCACTGCCAGCAGCAGCTGAGAGCTATGTAGCCGGCGAACTGACAGCTCCAGCCCCGGGCAGAAAATGTCAGAGGCCTTTGGAAGTCACGGGTTCTGACACATAAATTGTAGCCTTACTTATAGCTCCCATGTGAGCAGCCCCCAGTGCCTGTACCAGGCCCCACTGAATTCTGTGCAGGCACTGGGGTGGATCTCATTGCAGGATTAGGGCCTATATTAGCAAGTCTGCTGTAGAGAGCTTTGCAAATGTGCTGCTAATAAAAGGAAACCCTACCGTTTTTCATCAGTCGATCTCAAAGCGCTTTACCAAAGAGGTCAGCATCATTATTGCCCTTTTACAGATGGGAACATGGAAGCACTGGAAAGGGAAGTGGCCAAGGTGGGAACAGAACTCAGGTCTCCAAGTCCCAAATCTGCGCTCTCTCTACTAGGCCAGTCATGGTGATAAGAGCCTTGCTACAGGAGTCTGCTATTAAAGCTTTGAGCTGTGGGGCCAGACTGCTGGCTTTAGTGCCTTTGTAAGAACCAAAAGGTTTGCAGATTATTGGGGTGAGAACTGCTAATTAGGGCATGCTGCAGAACCTCACCGCCAGCTCAGGGTCCTTCCTCCAAACCTGGGTGTCAAGCCACGCTGTTAAGAAACATGTCAACATCAAGCACTTATCCTGTTATAAGCAGGGTGAGAGAAAAAAAACCCACTCTTTAATGGTGTCCTTTTAAAACATGACAAAAATCCACTGAGTGGGCAGAAACCACCTTTGCTACGATCAAGTCAAGTTTCTACATCCCCTGTTTACAGAGCTTTTAGGAATGACTGTAACCCACTGCATCAGTACAAACAAAACATTGAGCTCCATCCTCCGGACTGATGCACAAGCTATGAGATCAGAGAGGTCACCTCAGGGCTTTTCCAAGCCATGAGGCAGCACGTGAACGTGCAAGGAAGTTTTCAGATCCACCTATTGTGCTTGCCAGAGAAGCGCCCACTCTGGAAAGTTACACACACAATTACAGACACATCGGCTGGGAACTCTGTGGGTGTGCTGCTTGGGTCTGTGAACGGTACTGCTTAGTATAAGTACACCTGGCAGAGACTGCTCCTGTTGATACAATCACAACACAAGCCTGGAGTTGATCAGCCTCTTTCCAAACAGCTTACCCATGCTAAGGCAGGGATCACTCAGTCAGCATGTAGAGGTGTGCTGTGTCGCACTTGACTGGCATTTGACTATCCTGCTTTCAGGGAAGCTCAGTTTACACACTGAGACATCTCTAGCTACCCAGCTTCCTGTCCCTAAGCCGATGAACTGCCAGCAAATGATTTTTTTAAGCTTCCCAGGAAGGGAGGCAGACAAGCTAGCACAGTGGCTTCAAGCTCAGAGAGGCTGCCAAACCAGTTAGTAAGTGAAATTACAAAACATTGATGAGACAGAGTTCAGTTACCCCTCAAGATTTGCAGTGGTCCGTGTACCAGGAAGAAGCCAAGTCTGTACAATTTTAAAGGCAGGAGCCAGTTCTGCAGTTCCAAAGTGATGCTTTAACTTCAGGCAAGAAGGCACCTTCCTGCTGGAGCCTTCCAAAATGTCCCCAAATTGCTGCTTTGAAAAACTGAAGACTTAACAGCTGCAAAATCGTTGTCCCAGTAGCCAAGCCCTCTTCTCCCAAACAAGCATCACCCTGACAAGACAAAACAATCACTTCCACCACTCTGTGACTCATCACACTGCAGGTTAAAGCTGAGCTCTCTGATTTGTTGTGTCACCTTGTATATTTTTCCAAATAATTTGAAACATTTTAGGGCCAACATTTTTGAAATGCCACACCAGGAGTTAAGTGCATAAGCAAATAATAAGTGTGCATCATTCCCCATTTGCGCCTTTGAAAATCTCCCTCTACATAACTGTCTGGATTTTCAGACTGCACAGAGCACCCCACTTGCTGTTTGAAAGTCCTGGCCTACGCCTGTACTTTTTCATTTAAGCCAAAAGGGTCATTAGCAGAACAGGAGGGACCATAACAATGCCCCATGCAAACAGCCCTGACCTAGTTGTCGTATAGCGCTTTTCATCCATATTGCTCAACGCACTTTAGAAAAGGAGGTCAGTATAAAGTATCACCATTTGACAGATGGGGAAACTGAGGCAAAGAGCTGGGCAGTGATTTGCTCAGGGTCACCCAAGCAGGCCAAGGGCAGAGTCAGGAATTGAACCCAGGTCTCCCAAGTCCCAGTCCTGCACCCTACCTGCTACTCCAGTGCAGGCATCCATGGGACTCTGCACTTATGCAGGGGGGGTTTCCTGTGTGGATCATTTGGGGCCAGTGTATATAGCACACGTAATAATTGGCTGGCTGCATGACAGCTTCACACCAGGCCCCTCTGCTGGAGAATAAGCAACGTGCTGAGCCAATTTCTCATCATGCCTTTTCTAACAATTCTCCCTCCCGTTCAGATAAAGGTGGAACATGCCTGAAAGCCACTTGAAGGGCATCAGGAAGGGTGAGGGGTTCTTGACCTGTACTATGGGCACCCATCACTCCCCTAGCAAACATATACATACAGTAAAGCTTTAAAAAGTCATAGAATTAAGCAGCACTGGCCCCTGGATACCACTGGCAGGCAACAGGCAAGCTTCTTGCATGCAGCTGGCCAACAGGAGAGCATCCTTAGTGACAACAGCACTTTAGCGCGTGCTTAAATCATTGGGGTCTCAAGCACGTGTTTCCTGACCTGGGGCCCAGTCCCTGACCTGCCTAATCCCATCCCCTATCTTGTCAGCACCCGCTTGGTACTATCGTGACAGTAAAAATCACCACAAGATGGGTAACAGATGGCCACTAGGAACAGAGACAGGAGACCAATGAACATATTACCACTTCTCACCTGAGCCACTTGAACGCAAAGGATTCAGGGGGAAAAGCTCGGACTTTTATGGGAGGCAGTTTGGTTAAAAGCCATCACCTAAAACAAGTGCTCATCGTGCCATTAGCAGGATCATTGACATTAAAGACTTAAATATGTAATTGACTTCTTGCGGCTTATTCCATCTGCCAATGAAAACAGTCTCATGGTGCGGCTCTCATACATCAGCACAATGCTGCAACATTTGGGTGGCAAACACCCCAGGGAAACGTTTACAGCCCAGCAAGAGAATGTAGGTGGAATATTTAGCTGCGCCAAGCTCACACGCAGCTTGGGGGAAAGGAAGGGGCTAGAACAAGGCGTCAACTCCTTGTGTTTAGACCCAGTCAACACTCAGTGGAGAACACGGGGCGGTGGAGCTCAGGACAGAGCTGGGTTGGAGCAGCTTACACATTATGCCTGCTTCCAGCCTAGTGTTAGCGCAATTTTACAGAGAGCTTTGATGTACATTAGCTCATGCACAGAAAGGGTGTTCACTGGTTCTTCAGAGAAGCCAGCTTTGCATTGTGTTGCTCTGTATCCTATTCTTTTAGCAGGTATTGGCACAAGCAGGCTACTGCATCCAGCTAGAAGGCAGACATGAAGAGAAGCAGCATGTGTAATTCTGTATGGACACTTGCTATCTGCCTGCATGCTGGCAAGGTGCCATTCCCCTCCTCTACACAAGCATTTTAGTGAGCAGCACGGTTTCCCAGAGCATTAGTGCAGCCAAGATAAAGTTCTCTGCTCGAGCCATCTGTGTGCTATGAAGAGAGCCCTTTGACAGCCTCAGGGGAGAGCTGCTTGCCAAGCTTGTCCTAGTGTTTCCATCTGAACTGCGTTCCGCTCAGTCCCTCACCGAAGGTTTAAAGAAAACCTCTCCACAACATCCCTTTGGAGAAAAGCTTCGTAAAACAAGAAGCAATACGAAAACTATAATCCAGGCTTCCCACCGAGGCATTCATCCACCCCAACATGCTGCCCAGGGGAGCGAATGCTGCATTCACAGATGCTGCCAGTTTGCAACTTCAGAGCCTGAGCCACTCCAAAAAGCCAGAACTGGGAACATACAGAGTAAGCCAGGTCTGTGCTTCAGACTCCAGCTGTTCTATGGGCCAGGTGAACCCCAGGGAAAGAGCGCCCCCATCCTGTGCAGGGCCCTCTGAATTCTCTTGGGAGGGGGTCCTTCTCAGAGGTTGGGCCTACAATTAGGAGGGACCCATGGAGGCAGACAACCATGGGCCCAGCACCTGGGCTTCCTGCCCCACACTGCCAGGGATTCTTCCAGCAGCAAATGTCCCTGAAACCTCTCTTAGAAGTGGGTTTGATAGCACAGAAGGGGGCTTTTCCAACCTTCCTGTGGATTGCCCACAGAGCAGTGTATGTGTGCACACCCATGGCAGAAGGACAAGGCACATCCATCCCACCCTGCCCCCACAGCACCTACTCAATAGCCCCCAGAGGGCACTCTGTATAGACTGGGGAAAGAACAGCAGCCTGCTGAAATCAAGAAAAAGGAGAGTATAGAAATGCATCAAGGTTTTGCTGAGATACCAGGCACGGATCCAGCAGCAAACACTATATAAGCAAAAAGTATCTGAAGATCTGAGAGTGCTTTATGGAGAGTAAGCCTCACAACGCACCTGCCAGATGGATTTAAAAAAAAACAAACCCACACAGCCTCACTTTGCACCAGGAGAGGCCAAGGCCTTGTCTGCACAGGGGAATATTTTTTTTTTTGGGGGGGGGGGGAGAAGAGGGGTGTATTGGTGCAAACCCCTAGTGTAGATGCACTGTGCCACCTTAACAGCAGAGATGAGCCTCCCCACTGCAACTCACTTTTTACACCCGTACAGCACATTCACACCAGGAGTGTGACAAACACTCCTATATTAAGTATCAAGCAGGCCTGATGAGAGAGGTTAAAGCCCAGAACCTGAGGTGTCTAATTCCCAATTACTTCAGTGGAGGATATCTCTGAGCCTAACGGACTTGCCCAAGGCCACATAGCAAAAGACAGAGACAGCCAGAAATAGAATCAGGAGTCCTGGCTGGCAGTGTCATGGTCCAGCCCCTAGACAAAGCTTCCTTATCATATCACAAAAAACCAGCTTGCACAGGGTTTAAGTCCGACATCCTTTTTCTCAGCCTCAGATGCAGATCTTGCTGGTAATACTCCAGGGAAATAGTGAGCTAGCTCTTTCCTCTCCTTCCCTGTATATATTTTGAAGTGAGTGACTAAATGAGAAATTAAGTCAGAGGACAGCAAACCAGGTGTCGGTGTGCTATTTAGAGAAAGAGGAAAAGGGTATTTTTAAAAGGACACCTTCTGCACTCACTAGAATGACGGAGGATAGCAAATTGTTACCCAAAGCACCATAATGCTCCCACAACAGCGAGCAGGAAGCTAGCAAGTCCCCCTAGAGCCCTGGATTCTGATTTACAAGAATAATTGGTCCAATACCTCTCAGAAAGGCACAGATTTAGTGTCATATGAAGTGAACACTACACTGACCTGGCAGGGAAGCAGGGGCTTGTTGGTGATGAGCTGAAAAGCTTTTAATTAAGTAAAAGTGTTTATGATCCCTAGACAACAATGCACACAGAGTAATTACATCAATATTAAATAATTGCTCTTTTTTCATATACCAGGCCTCCAGTTGAAGTCTTCTGTTTTCCCATTAAATGCACCTCTAGCATGGCTTTAGGTGTTTGCAACATCCTCAGTTGTTGCATAGAAAGCAAAGCCATTAAAAAAACCCTCCTACCTGAACAACCTTGGATTCCTGGCAGTCACAAATGGACTGAGTTTAGGTGAACTCAGTCTAGTCCCTGGTCAAAGTTTATTCACACCATTCACCAGCAGAAAAACTTGCTTGGAAGAAGCCAATGACTGGAACAGCAGGTAATTGTATGTCAAAGTGAGGAGCAGTATCGGAAAACTAGGAAAACATACACATTGTGAGAGGCTGACTTCTGCAGAGCAGCACTTGAGTCTGTGTTATCAATCTTGTTTTTGTGACAGGAAATTTATAGCGTCTGAGTAGCTGGTTATTAGAAGCAAGAGGTTTTAAATAAGATCATACTAACCCAATTACTTGCTTCCAAAGCAATTTTTTTTTTTAAATCATAGCAAGAGGCAGCCTTAACAAAAATGAAACATTTCATGTTGTGGGATTCAGAGTCTAGATTAGAGACTAATTCTTTTCCTCTTTTCTCCATATACAGAGCCCCAGGACAGTAACTACAGTCTTGCATTAAGGCACAAAGTTAGTCCAAATCTATAGATGACTCTAATGGTTAATACAGAAACTATCAAGGTTAATAAGCTGAGCATGGGGTTGCATTTCTGATCATGCTTACTAATAGCCATTGATGGACCCATCCTCCATGAATTATCTAATTCTTTTTTGAACCCACTCATAGTTTTGGCCTCCACAACATCCCCTGGCAACAAGTTCTACAGGCTGACTGAGTTGTGTGAAAAAGTACTTCTTGTTTATTTTAAACCTGCTGCCTATTAATTTAATGGGGTGACCTCTAGTTGTTGTGTTATACGAAGGGGTAAATAACATTTCCTTATTTACTTTCTCCAAGCCACTCATGATTGTACAGACCTCTATTGTATTCTCACATAGTCGTCTCTTTTCCAAGCTGAAAAGTCCCAGTCTTTATATGGAAACTGTTCTGTATCTTTTCCATCTCCAGTATATTTTTTTTTAAGATGGGGGTGATCAGAACCGCACACAGTATTCACAGTGACTTTATATTACAGCATTTTCTGTCTTATCTCTTTCCTAATGGTTCTAACATGGTTTGCTTTTTTGACTGTCACTGCCCATTGAGTTGATGTCTTCAAAGAACTATCCACAATGATTGAAAGATCTCTTTTTCTAAGTGGCAATAGCTAATTTAGAGCCCATCATTTTGTACGTAGAGTTGGGATTATGTTTTCCAGTGTGCATTACTTTGCATTTATCAATATTGAATTTCATCTGCCATTTTGTTGGCCGGTCACCCAGTTTTGTGAGATCCCTTTGTAACTCTTTGCAGTTTGCTTTGGACTTAACTATTTTGTGTCACTGGCAAACTTTGCCACCTCCCTACTTATCCCTTTTTCCTCCCACAATTTTCACATTGCAATACCCTGCTGACCCACAAGTCAGAGCTGAGGGGCAGCACAGCATGCAGAATGGCATGGCTAACCAAATCTCCTAGGTATAGATTTAGGCCCAGCCACATTAGCTATAGCCTTTTCAATTTAAGAGATGGTGCAGTGAAAGCATAAACTGATATATATTGTTCCTTTGCACAGTCACTCTGTGGAGCGTCCCAGTGCAATTTCTTGTTACACAGAAAATGCAGCACCATATAGTCTTCACAAGGTGGGAGGTGCATGTGGGGGTCAGACAGGGTAGGGCTTGTCTCTAGCATGGATTTTGCAGCAATATAGCTATACTAGTGGAAACTCCCAGTGTTCATGGGTGCAATTTACCCTGGTATAAGCACACCAGAGCCATGCAGCACATCTATGCTAAGGGTTTGCACTGCTACATCAGTACAAGTGTCCTTGTCTATTGGAACACAGAGAACCCATCATGCTAACACTGTTCCTTTAGCCACCCGAATTCTAGTGAATATTTCGGGAACGGCCAGGGAGGAGCCACCCGCTGAGCTGCGAAAGCACAAGCACAGTATATACTAACGTTCCATTGTAGCTGATGGAAGATTAATTGGAAACAGCAACTCAGCACGTGCAGTGAAGGATGAGCAGCAAGAGGCTTACCTACGGTTAAAAGTCGTGTGTATTTGACAAGGGCATGAACTTGCCCATTCTGGAAAGAACTTTAAGGTTGAAACTTCATGAGAGTCAGACAAGCAGCCAACAGGGACAATTCTACCCCCCCCCCCCCCCCCCCCCCCCCCGCTTAGTGCATCATCAGAGACTGGGAAGCTACACCAACTTCATGCAGAGCTGCAAAAAGAGCAGGGAGCAACTGGGGGGAAGAGGTGAATGGGGCCCTCCATGCATTGTTTCACACAGGGCCACACAGGACTTTAGTGGTAGCCCTGCTTAGAGGAAGCCTAGACTTCACGGACACACAAAAGGCTCTGAGAGGGCAAAGCACTGCAGTTATCTCGATGCCTACCCATTAGGGAAGAATGGGGTAGTGCTCCTGTAATCAAGACAAGATTGCTCTTCGCCTCCCAGACTAGAAGGGAATTACAGGGACAGTCCAAATGGATGGGGAGCTTCCTTCTGTGCCCACAGGATTCTGCAAGCCTAGACCAGGAGCATGTGCTCATGAGCTCACTTTGGAAATCCCCATGAGAAGTGACCATTACAGCACAAAGGCATGTAGGAAGATGTGGGCGGCTAAAGGTCAGCCTTCCAAGTTTATTGTAATTGGGGGGGATGGCGAGAATGACAAAATTCACACTGAGGAAGAGAACAGCCAGCCTCTTTCCTTCCCCTGTGGCTGCATTTAAGTGACAGTTACATTATTTGTTTTAGTTTTTCCCCCAAGACGTAAAGGGATTTGCTCCCGACAGGCTTCAGAAGTACGAGCCCATGTGAAAGCTTGAAAAACCCAAACAGAAAAAAGTTTTAAGCCATTAGTCCCCACTGTAATCTAGTAGAAAGGGAAAGGAAATATGTCTGCAGAGATATTTTACCAAGTGAAGTTTGTGCAGCCAAACAAGGCTAGTTTTCTAGCTAGGCAAGTCAGCACCGGTTTACATCCAGGACCAGAAGAATCTGCTCAACGCATCCAAATAAACCAGTAACATTTCTTAAGTCTGGCACCAGTATTGCTAAGAAAAGAAAGAGTGCTGGATAAAATAGGTTCTCTCACCAATTTCTTCCCTTTAAGTGGGAACTCCATTCGCGGCATCATGTGTTTCTCTAACCAGTTTTCCACATCCTTTCCCAATTGTCACCGATGATTCAATTGCTTTGCATGACCATGGAAGTGCTAACTGTTTGTGTTTTTTTGTTATGCAATAGCATTCATGTAAAACCCAGCCTTACAGAAAAGCTGCACCCAGTTTACTCAATGCAGCACTGAGAAGGCTGAGAGGGAGTGGGAAGAGAAGCAGACAGCATATACAAATGTCAAAAATAGTTTTCAATTAAAACTAAGTCTGCAGCTGGGGAAGCTGTTTTGCTGAAGTGTGACACTACCAATAAGGAAAACCCATTTAAGCATCTGTACCATTTTGTACCTCATTTGAATATTGGTGAAGCATCAGAAGGGTGCTATTGTCTAACACAGTGGTTCTCAAACTTTTTTTCCCCCACAGACCACTTGAAAATTGCTGATGGTCCACTTAATGATCTTTCCAAATGTTGTTTGTACCATTAGCTAACTATTGTAAAGTGTTTTGGACAAAAGCGCTATATAAAAAAAAACCTTAAACTTTTTTTGTTCTACAAATAAAAGCACACAACTCATTTTAATATCAGTAGTCTTACCTTTCTAATGTGATGGATGTGCCCTCTCCCCTGCCGCAGCAGCCCCCGAGCTGGGGCTGGGAAGGAGGAGGGTCTCTCCCCCGACACGGCAGCCCCTGGGCTGGGAAGGAGGAGGGTGTCTCTCTGGCAGCCACAGCCCTGGAGCTGGGGAAAGTTGCCTCTATTTCTGGCCACTGCAGCCCTGCGCATCCCAAATTCCCCCCAACCCTCTTCTCACCCCACTGCTCCGTCCCCTACCCACTATCCCCCCCCCCCCGACCCCCATCTCACCTTACATGTGCATCTTCTCCAGGGTCCAGGCACCTAATTAGTGGAGCCACACCTGTGTGGCTCCACTAATTAGGTGGGTGGCCCTTCATTCTCTTGTGTGCAGCTGCCCAGGCATGCATCTTTCTGCAGACCACCTGAATGGAGCTCGTGGACCACTGGTAGTCCGCGGATCACAGTTTGAGAACCTCTGATCTAACAACCCTTGCTAAGAAAAATTTTTTATACCCAGCAATATACTAGAGACAAGCTAGATTAAACTCTCTCATTAGGCACTCACCATGCTAGCACAAACCACACCACCATTGGCATCCTTCCCCAGGGGTGGGGGGGGGAGTTGCCAATTTAGCTCAAAAATTTTCAAAACAAACTTGTGCACATGGCCCAGAGTGCTCCTTCCCATGCGAGCTGGTAAGAAATGGGGAGATTAAAAAGTTGCCTTGACATTTCAAAAGATGTGGGACCCTGCCCACCATTCCCCCTGCACTATGCATAGCCATTTACACCAGTTTGAGGTGGATGTGAAAACACTGCCATTTCTAGGCTCAGTCTACACTTAATAGTTAGATCAATATAGCTCGGCCAGTTAGGCGGTGTGAAAAAAAAAAAAATCACATCCCTTATCGACGTAGCTATGGTGACCTGACCCCCAGTGTAGACGCAGCTAGGTTGACTGAAAAAATGCTTCTGTTGAGGTAGCTAACGTCATTCAGGGAGTTGGCGTTCCTACACTTGTGGCACCTTAGAGACTAACAAATTTATCTGGGCATAAGCTTTCATGGGCTACAACCCACTTCATCAGATGCATGGAGTAGAAAATACAGTAGGAAGATATATATACCTAGTACATGAAAAGACATGAGTTGCCTTACCAATTCTAATGAAAATTCAATAATAGCCCACTTTAACAGGAGGAAAAATCACTTTTGTAGTGGTAATCAGGGTGGCCCATTTCAAACAGTTGATAAGAAGTGTGTGTGTGGGGGGGGGGGGGGTAGAATGAGTATCAGAGAAAATAGCTTTCTTCACACTAGAGTGACCAGATGTCCTGACTCTATAGGGACAGTCAGAATTTTTGGGTCTTTTTCTTATATAGGCTCCTATTACCCCCCACCCCCGTCCCGATTTTTCACACTTGCTGTCTGGTCACCCTACTTCACGCCCAGAGTTACGCAGCAACTACTGTACTGTGCGCCTTTAAACGTTATCATTTTATGTAACACATTAAGACACCAATAAGAGCTGTTTCACCAAAAGATCACGCTTCACAGCCTCATTTGAGAGCCTGGTGGGGGAAAAGGGTGTGAAGAGGAATGGCATCACTATGAAAAGAGTAAAGCCACCTATTCCAAAAGCCGGTTTCAGTAGGGCTAAGAGGCGGTGGGGGAAAAGCCAGCCCCAGTGGCAGGGATGCACTGGGAAGTTGAAACTAGAGATGCTTCTGATCTAGAAAAGGGATGGGGGAGGACACCCATGCTGCGAGGTACAGCACATGAACAAACATGACAGAGAGCTCACTAGCACCAGGCACTATAGTGACCACACAGCCACCCTCCCAGGAGGGGCAGGGCGAGGCATGTCTGGGGCAGAGCCTTTCCACTCGCCCTGGACTATTAACGCTGGCACCCGGGGAGCTGCGGCCCCAGAGCCCCCGCGCAGCCAGCCAGCGCAGGGCCGGGGGAGCAGGGGGCGAGGAGGGAGGCGCAACCCAGCAGCGCCCGGAGCGAGCGGCCCCGGGAAGGGAAGCGCCGGGCCGGAGCCGTTCGAACAAGGAAGGAAGCAGCGCGCCTAGGCTCAGTTGCAAAGTAGCTACAGACACAACGTGCAGCGAGCCGGGACTCTGCCCGCTCCCCGCCCCCGGAAACTCCTTCCTCCGGCTGCCCCACCGCTCCCCCTAGCAACCCCCGCTTCTCCCTACTGCCTTGCAACCCCCTTCCCCCTCAGCTGCCCCCTGCATTCACCGTCTCTCCCCGCCTTGCCTTCCTGTCCCTGCCCCCCTTGAACTCCCCCTTCCTCTCCCTACTGCCTTGCAACCCCCTTCCCCCTCAGCTGCCCCCTACATTCACCGCCTCGCCCTGCTCTCCTGTCCCTGCCCCCCTGGAACTCCCCCTTCCTCTCCCTACTGCCTTGCAACCCCCTTCCCCCTCAGCTGCCCCCTACATTCACCGCCTCGCCCTGCTCTCCTGTCCCTGCCCCCCTGGAACTCCCCCTTCCTCTCCCAGCCCCCTTACAAGCCCCTGCCCCCTCAGCTGCCCCCTGCATTCACCGCCTCGCCCTGCCCTCGTGTCCCTGCCCCCCTTGAACTCCCCCTTCCTTTCCCTACTGCCTTGCAACCCCCTTCCCCCTCAGCTGCCCCCTGCATTCACCGCCTCGCCCTGCCCTCCTGTCCCTGCCCCCCTTGAACTCCCCCTTCCTCTCCCAGCCCCCTTGCAAGCCCCTTCCCCCGCAGCTGCCTCCTGCATTCACCACCTCGCCCTACTCCCTTGAACGCCCCCTTCCCCCATTGCTCCGCCTCGCACTCCCCTCCAGCCCCACCGCTCCCCCTTGCAACCCCCCCACCTCTCCCTACCCCCCAGCGACCCCTTCCCCCTCAGCTGCCCCCTGCATTCGCCGCCTCTCTCTGCCCCCTTCGCCCTGCCCCCCTTGAACTCCCACTCCTGCCGCACCGCTCCCCCTTAGTTGCCCCTCCCCATGCAATTCCCCCGTGACCCCTCCTTGGCCGCGGAACCCAACTCACCGCCCAGCCCCGCACAGGATCCGTCCTGTCCCTCGGGCCGGCTAAGGCAGAAGCGGGGCGGAACTCGCCACCCTCCCTTCCTCTACCTGGGGAGGTGGGCGGGGCTAATGGGAACGGGGCGGGGCTGCGCAGGGAGGAGGGGAGAGGCGTGGCCAGGCTAATTGGGGCGGGCGGGACATTGGTTGTTAAGCGGCGGCAGGTGAGAGGCACGTGGGGTGGAGAAAGTCTCTTCTCCCCCTCCCCCAGTCCCAAAACATGTCCCCTCCGCCCAATCCCGGGCAGCGCTTCCCCGGTCTGTGACCAGCCGGTTCACGGGGCACAGAAGACGCTGTGGGAATTGCCATCTCTCCCAGGGGGGCCTTTCTCTCTTTGGGTCGGGCTCTGCCCCCAGCAATCAGCGGGAGTTCGGTGCCGCAGTAGGCTCTGGGGCTTCACCTCTCCCTGCCTCCGTTTGCCCATCTAGGAAATGGGAGGAGGCCAGCATAGTGGTAATTACAAGCAAGGGGGTGACGTTACGAAATGGGAATTTTAGAGTGAATACCTGGAAAACCTTCCTGATCGGGAGAGAGTTAAATCTGGAAGAGGGATAGCCTAGGCTCCTTCGGGAAGTGCTGGAGCCCGGGGGCTCCGTTACTGAAAGTTGGAACTGGACTACATTAGTAAATCCACAGGAATAATCCTGCACTGAGAGAAGGAGTTTATTAATCATTTGTTTCTGTCTGTGAAAGGGGATAATAATCCTTATGCTCTACCTCGCCAAAGTACAATTAGGCTTCATTAGCTAATGTTTGCACAGGACTTTGGAAATACAGAGTGGGCAGTGTTATTTGTAAGGACAAAAGGCAGAGGAAACCATGAATACATACGCCCTCTGTAGTATCTATCCATGGCTCCAAGAAGTCAGTAACTCTTCAGCCCCAGGAAATACATTTTTCTTATCTTGCCTCTGTGTTTTAATGGTCTGCATTAGCATTCACCGAATACATTATGATGTGCTATTTACTCACCTTGCACCGGTGTCCTGAGGATGACTTGGTTAACGTTAGAACTGAGCCAATAAAAGAGCTAAGTAGTATTTTAGGCTACCTCTGTCTGCATCTTCAAGACCTTTATGGGGCTTCCACCCTCTCTTAGGAACGTCCCATGTAACTGCTTGATGGGGAAAGGAGACCTGTAGACGTTTGCCTCTCCATAGCACAGAGTGTAGTGTTGGTGCTCTGCGCTGGGGAGGCTGGAAGTGAATAGCAGGGACAGGGTAGGGTGGGGCTTATTGGAATAGCTGCTCATGTCCAGGCATGTTCAGTGGCAGCCAATGCAGAGCCACATCAAGTATCAGCATACAACGTTTGATTGCATTCAGGGCTTTGTTCCTTTGTAAGGTGACGCTTCTTCCAAAGTCAGCCTCAGATACTGGAGCCAAGTTTACTCTGGGAGCTGGATTATAAAGCAATTAGTGTTTGCTCTTGCAAAAATGGCTTAAAGAAGAGCATCAGTTGAAGAGTAGGAAATACTCTGTGTATGGGACACAGGCTTATGGTTTGGGGGTTTTTTTGGTTTGTTTGTTTTTATCCTAAATTTAAGCTGATTCAGTTTCTAAAGATGAAGTTGGTTCCTAGCAGAAATCTTTCATTGTTAAGATTTGTGTACAGGTTTTACTTGTGGCTCTCTTTAATCTGATGACTTGTTTCCCAGTTTTGGCATACAACTTGTGGGATGTAAATAATTGACCCCATGCCACAGTTTGCACCTTGGCCTTAGACTGTGATATAATAGTTTTATTTATAGCTGTGCCTTAAGGCACCGGCCAAGATCAGGGCTTCATTGTGCTGTGTACATATACTTAGTGGGAGATAGTCCCTCCTTAAAAGAGCTTACAGTTTAATTACACATAACTGACAAAGAAAGGATTATTTCCCCATTTTACAGATGGTGAACTGAGGGAGGTTACACCTGTGAACTGAACACAGCTCTTCTGTGTCCTGCAACAGTGCCTTAACCTCAGGGCCAGCTGTAGGCACTGAAACTGTAAGGTTCATTCAGCCCAGATCAGTAATAGCGACAAGTTGTTGTCATCGGGGCCATTCAAAGGACGGTGTGGAACAAGTTTGAGGGTCTACATTGGCTAGGCAGTCTCGGCAGGGAGGCTGTGGGTCAAATGGGCTATGGAGAACAAACTCCATTTCTCCTCTTAGGGCTTGTCTATAGTTATTCCACTATAGCTATGACAGTCACTTTCCCTGTGCATCCAATGAAGTGAGCTGTAGCTCACGAAAGCTTATGCTCAAATAAATTGGTTAGTCTCTAAGGTGCCACAAGTCTTCCTTTTCTTTTTGCAGACTAACACGGCTGCTACTCTGAAATCTTTCCCTGTGCAGACAAGCCCTTAGGCTAAGTCTGTTATGCCATTATACCTGAGTAAGGGGGACTTGGTTGAAAAGTGGTTAAAAGCTATAGTGTAAATGGGACCTACTATAAGTGGGATTGTCCAAAGCTTTAGCCCAGTTACAGGACACAGTTAGGCCCCATCTAGACTTCTAATCATAATGAGATCATGCAGGGACATCATGCTGTAGCCACATCCTCCTATTCAGTGCCTGTGAGACACTTCCTGTGAGTACCCAGAGTTGGGAGGCACCTTACTTCCACCTGTTGGTAGAGAGAGGGAACCACGTCTGTGCCTGCTGTGGGTCAGTTTCCCAATTCCACCAACCTCTGGCAACACAAGCATTGCCTTCCAGGTCACTGCAGGCCCTGCTTTCTCTGTACAGGGGAATGGCCCGTACACCCCAGCCCCTGAGTCCTCTAAGCATCCCACCTACAGTGCCCAGCCCCCATTCCCCTGGGCACTCACAGAATTCACAGCTCTGAGACGCCCAAAGGAGTAACCCCACCAGCTTACCTGTTTCACCTCCGAATCACCACTCCGCTCAACACACGGTGCTTAGAGATGTTTGTAGTAAAACCAAGATGTGTATTTAACAACAAACAGAGATTCAAGTAATGGCAAGTTGAAGGAAGTATGGGAAACAAAGAGTTACATATAAAATAACACCATAACACGCCTTCTAGAACTTAGTATCGCTCAGCTGCATTTCTCAGCCAGGTGGGCTGTGATCCCTTTGTCATGAAACAAACCATGCTCTCAGCTTGTCCCTTCGATAGAGGATGCAGAGCGTAGCTCTGGACCTACAGCTGCAGCCCAAAAATCTATGTCTTCACTGATAAACAGTACTCACTCCTGCCAGTTTATTTTTTCCTGTAAATCCCTCTCTGGAGGATTTCACAATCCCTTCATTGGCATTCGGCTCAGGCTGGAAATGGGCATCCCTTGTGAACCATACAATGCTCAGTTTGCAAGTAGCCAGCCAGCCAGATAAACATCTCTTGCCTGAGGAAAACCCTGTGTCTCACCCTGTGGTGCCCAGCCCCAAGTCACAGACCTTAAGAACGTAACTCTCCTGATCAACATTGTTATTTGGGGGCGAGGGGGATGTGAAGATCCTACTGCTGCTGCTGCTCATGTTCTCATAGCTGGGAAGAGCTGTAACCTGGCTCTGTTGGGCTATGAAACTGAGCAGTGAAATCCTGACACTGAATGCAGAATGGTTCTAGTGTACAGTATTCGCTCCATTCACAACCAAGTGTGGTGGGAACAGGCAGACCCCTACAGGGCAAGGCAAAATGATCCCAGGCATGGTCTCCAGCCACTGACTGTATAATAAACCACTCTAGACAGAGCTGCAGGCTGGGACACGAAACGATCTGCAGGTGGGTATTGTGGGCCTGAGCCACAAAGACTAAATGCAACTTTTCCCCATGTGTGGAAGTGTTCAGACCAGCCTGTGGTGGGAACAGTCATTCTTCCTGTGACTGTTCAGTGCGAATAAGGCTTAGGGAGGCCGTTTGTGACAGCACAGGCTGGGAGCTGGGGAACCAAAGGGACGGGCTGTTTGCAGCATCCTCTCTAGAGAATCTCCTTTACATTCGTTCTGGTTGAGTCCTGTCTCTTTTTTACTGTTAGAGACACTGCAGGGTCCACCGTAGGGGTGGGCACAAGGCTTGGATCTAAACAGACCTTTCCCAGAGTTTGGGGAGGAGGGTGTTCAGACCGGTGCCCATTTGCAGCAGGAAAGCAGGGAGAGTGTAATGGGGAACTATAGCAGGGCTCTGCAAGTCCTGTGTGCTGGGCAATAAAGAAGCATGATAAATACCCAGCCAAAGTCATAATCCTGCTGCATTGAGGTGCCTGAGTGCTAATTATGTGGCTACCATGGAGTGGTTAGTGCACACAGCAGTGCAATGGGAATGGGCCGCTGAATATCTGAAAACAGCCCTTTGCAGCAACATAGTTAGATCGAAGATCCATAAAGTGTCAGCTGGGCTGCAGGCCAAAGTAATTGTGGCAAAGCTGATCAGAAAATAGATGCTGGGAAAATGCAAAGAGCCCTGTAACTAGGATGTACAGCGGAAGAGCTTTAATCTGAGTGGGGGTGGCTGCACCATCAGCCTAAGAAAGCCACTCGATTGCCCACCGTGGATTTAACCAGCGGGACTCATGCCACTAGATATCCTGGAGAAGGAGATTACCATGAACAATAATATCCACAGTTACACTAGCTGGGATTGAAACCCTCCTGCTTCAAGACAGAATCCAACCACTAACTGCTTGGGGAAGAAACTACTGCGGGAGCAGGCTATTGTATCCTTCTCCATTATAGGGTTCTCCCACCTACCTCTGAAGCGTCTGGAATTGGTTGTTGGAATCAGGATACCTGACCAGCTGGATGGTTGGCCTCATCCACTGTGGCAGGTCCTATGTTCCTACCGTGAGCACTAGGACTAGAGAGGGGGCTGTGCTGCAAAGATCACATGGGCTCTGAAACTTCCCCAAGGCTCAAGGCGGGGTGGGGAGAAGGTTTTGGTTCAGGTTCCTCTCCAATGAGTAATGAATGGGTGATTTTAGGAGGAGGGATAAAATCCAGCACTATTCCATGCTCACCCTGCCTGTTGCAGTTTCATATCAGGTTTTTATGGGATTTTATGGGTTTTCGAGCACTCCTCATGCTGCAGGTGGTCCTATGGGAAAGAAGATGCTCCGTTTTATTAGAGGGGACATCTGGTCAGAAGGGGCTGTGTCAGGATTTTCCCTCTCTCTGGAAGGGGGAAAAGGCTCTCACCTTCCAAATGTTGGTGCCCCATTTGCCAAGCTTTTCCAGGATGCCTATTGCTCCGATTCCCAGGGCTGGACAGGGAGGCTAAGGTTGCTCAGAAGTCAGCACCATATTTGAATGAATGACACATACAGGGGACACCACAGGTGCTTAGATACCACCACGCTGAGGGACATGGTGTTAGAACCTAGGTAGATAAATATTCCTGAGCCATGGCTGGCCACGGCAGGCAGAGGAAGATCATCTGGTTACTGAGAGCGAAACTGACTTTCTGAACATCTCCGGGAAGCGGTTTCCTCTGATGGCCTGTGAGCCAATTATAAGACAGTGTCACCATCTACTGGGAGTGCTAGGTAATGCAGTCCCTGCACCATCCCTTCACATGTTCTGTGATTAGTTAAGATTTAGTTCACTGACGTTTCATCAGCTCAGAAAAAGAGTGTTTCATGCCAGTGCCAATACAGAGTTTTAAATAAAGGTGACATGGAGGAAGGATGGTAGCTATTTGCCTGAACTCTGAGATGGGAACCACAATCTCACACATCTGAGGGATAATTGTAACCATCCCACTAAGTTTCTCTTCAAGCTTTAACCTTTGTTCTGCCAGAGTCTTGTTAAAAACGTAAACCCATAGCACACATTCCTGCAGCAGTGAGTCAGACTCCCTCTCCTTCTGGATTATGAGAGTCATTATTACGGACGGGATTATGAGACGAGATCAAGGCCCTACAAGGAGCAAGGTGGAACAAACCTTGTTGGCTGAGCACAGGCCCAGGAACCAGAAACTCTGGAATTCTAACCCCAGCTCAGCCAGATTTTCAAAAGTGGCTGTTGATTTTGGAGCTCTCCCTTTTGGGGACCCCAATTTGCTTAACGTTTAGAGGTGTCCAGCACTGACAGCTCCCACTGCAGTTTATGGGAACTATCGATCCTCAGCAGCCCCTCAGAAATGTGGTCTTGGGTGTTTCTAAGTGGACACCTAAAATTAATGGACGCTTTTGAAAACTATGGGCCTTGGTGTCCATATTACTAGCCACTGTCCTTTAGAGTATTAATTGGTCAAGCCCAGACATATGTTACCTACTGGTATTGTAGCAACCTCATCATTTCACATTTAGCTAGCGCCTTTCATCCTAAGGCTCCTCCGACGCTTGAATGGAGTGACTGGAGCTTTAAATATTTGGTGCCTGCACTTTTGAGGTCTGACTCTGCAGCATTCTGGGAGGGCGAAATTCAAAGGACTTGATGGGTGGCAGGGGGTCACAGCTGGCATTGGAGGCTTGCCCTAAGAATGGAGTAGGGTGGTTGTGGCTGGTAAGTAAGAACATACTCACCGGGCTAGCTTCACTTCTATTTTTATTGTGTTCTCTTCGTGTTGTTCTCATCCCTTGAAAGTCATATTGTGAATTCGAAGGGCATGAGTAATGTACTCGGCTCTCGAGATAGAACACGCAACGACACAGTGAATCCCCTGTTTAACAATGCCCTGTGACAGTACAGAACACTTCCTTAGAACCGGAAGTGAAGAATCCAGTTAACCAAGAGAGGGAATTTAGGTCAGCAGTATGTAATTAGCTTCAATGGACTTCAGCCAGGACATGAGGGCTATGATACAGTTCGTACCCCTTTTGTTATGGAAAGTGCTGTGGCATCTTTCATGATCAAATGTCTGACAGTGCAGCCAGTGAGACACGGCTCAGAACCACTAACAGCAGCCTAGGCAGTAGGTTCAGAACTGACCTAGAAGAAAGCGTGTCACCAATTGACCATTCCCTGTAACAAGAGGGGATTGCTTGAAAGTCTCCCATCCAAGTCCAGACCTGGCCCTCAGGTCTGGGAGGCTCAGAGCACAAGGCAGTATGATGTACAATAGGCCCAAAGATGCAGGAGTAATGCATATAACCTTTACCATCCTCGTACTCAGCCTTTAGAAGTCCTCACATGTCTGGTGTATTGACTTTATCCTTTATAGCTGCTGGGTGATTTCCCATGCCCATAGAGTCTTGGCAGCTGTTCTTAATTCCATGCACCATCTGCAGGATACCCCAGGGCACCATCTGATATCTTGTCCTCTGTAATATCTATGCAGTTTCCCATATCCTCCGGGGCTTACTCTCTGTATACGTTTGTTGGAATCCCCATATCTCTGGTGCCTTCTCTGTCACTGTATAGTAACAAAATAAGACTCCTTATTCCCCCCAGTGTGTCTGTTACTGTTCCCATGTAATGTCAATTGCATTTTGGATGCCCTGATGTCTTTCTAGGTAATATACTTGTGGCATTTCTCTCTCCTCATTTTGCCAGTGTTCTCACCTTGAACAGCAGAGGGCAGACTGAGCCTACTTTGGTTCTTGGTTGGAGTAGCGGTAAAGATTATTTCCAGCACCACTGAGTGAGGGGCCACCCAGAACATAGGGCCAATGTCAAATGTTTATACCATAGTGATATAAATGCCTACATGTGATATAAAAGCCTAGATATACAGCCTATGGCAAGTCTGATATTACAGAGAGTCTCCACCTTGCAGTCTCTTATCCAAAAATGTCCTACCCTGCCAAAGGACTTATAAGCAACCAGAGGTGGGTGAGACTGCCAAGTTTTAGAGCTTGTCTGCACTTATAATTATTCAGGAGTAGTTATTTTGGTAAATGTCCAGGTGTAGACCAACCTTTAGAGTCAGACATTTGGCCCAGCCACTTAGAGTGGTTGCAGACCCTTCCAGATAAACACTTAATAACAATGAAGGGGGAAAACAGAGACAAAAGGATTTTGAAATCATTTAAAATTGCGCAAGGAAGTTGGATAAACTGATTACCCCAGTTCCTTGCCTAGATTCCGTTCGTCTTCTGTTTTCAAGTGAATTCAGTGTGGACAGAGAGCCCTGAAGACTGAAATCAGCTGATTGTCCACAGAGCAAGCACAGCCCCTGGGCAGTGACAGAGCAAGATTCCCCCCCGCCCCCCCGCCATCATTTACCTATCCTGGTGGGGCAGGGGTCTCTTTGAGGGAGAACAGAGGAGTTCAGGCACCATGGCCCCCTCAGCTCTTAGCTGCCATTTACTTCCAGCTGTAGAGATGCTTTGGTGATAGTCTGTCCTTAATTCCTGCCATTGGCCTTTGTGTTTCCCTGGGCTTATGAGTGCCAGTGTTAACGGTGGATCTCTTGGCTTGTGTGTGTCACCACATTATTCCTGCTGCAATATTCTCTTGTAGTTTCTGAACCAGGTCCACAGCTCAGGGCACACCCCGCCCACCTTACACTAGCAGTCTTACTGGGCCTGATTTTCAGCAGTTTGGAGCACCTTCATCTCCAGCTGAGGTCAGTGGGAACTGTGAACACTCAGCACCTCTGAGAATCAGATCCATTGGCCTGAGAACCAAACTGCCTACCCTGGGACACTAAGGTCTCAAATGGGATTTTCTGGTGTAACGTGCTAGTCAAATGCTCCTTGATTCCCCACAAGAGGGAAAAGTCAATCCCAACTGATGACTCCTCCAGGCTGGAGAACAGGCCCATTGGCGTCAAAGGGGCCGCTGGGAGGAGGGAGCTGGGTAAGAACTGGTTGGGAGAAAACAGCCCATTCTTTGAGCATGTATTTGCAGTTTTTTTGACCCCAGAAGGTCAGTGTGTGATCTCTGCCTAGCATGCTGATCTGTATTGTATCGTCTAGGATTACTTGGTCCTGTCTCAGTGCAGGGGGCTGGACATGATCACTCCTTGAGGTCCCTTCCAACCCTACGTTTCTATGAGCCTTTCCTTGCACTCCCCTCCATCTGTTGCATTTCCCTGTTGTCTCTTGGCTTTTACTTAGATCGGAAGATCTTTCGGGCAAATGCAACCTTTCAGTTTTGGGTTTGTCCAGTGCCTCTCCCGGGGTCCCTGAGCCATGACTGGGCGCTGCCACCACAGCAACAGAAGAACTGAGGGGGCTTTTGCATCCAACCAGCATTTCAGCGGGAAAGTTGATC
Organism: Chelonia mydas; assembly: GCF_015237465.2. Taxonomy (NCBI): domain Eukaryota; kingdom Metazoa; phylum Chordata; order Testudines; family Cheloniidae; genus Chelonia; species Chelonia mydas. The sequence goes on from NC_051254.2 coordinate 16,522,194, forward strand.
TTCAGACCCATGTTTCCACAGGAACATTTTGGAACTGGGGTCAGAACCTCAGCTGTGCTCTGGGCTCTCAGCCGGGCTCTGACACTGCCCTGGCCCAAACCCCTCAGCTTCTCTGGGCTTCATTTTCCCCACCTGTGAAAAGGGGATAACAATACCGACCAAGCGCGGTGTTTATCTACTTGCGTTCCAACCCCATTCATCCCATAGTACAGCGGTTCGCAAACTTTAGCATCCCGAGGACCCCCATTTTGATTTACAATTTTTTGCGGACCCCCCCCCAAACCCCTGTCTCAGCCCCAGGCCCCGCCTCCACTCCACCCCTTCCCCCAGGGCCCCACACCCACCCCACCTCTTCCCGCCCCTGCTCCACCCCTGCCCCTCCTCTTCCCTGCCTCTTTCGCCCCCTCCCCCGAACGTGCCCTGTTCCTGCTCCTCCCCCTCCCTCCCTCCCAGTGCCTCCTGCACCCCGCTGAACAGCTGAGGTAGGGACAGGGAGGAGTTGATCAGTGGGGCCTGCAGATCCCAGTTTGAGAGATGCTGCCATAGTATCTAGGGCCTCTCTACCAAACCAAGAGAAACATGCTGCTCAAGGAAAGGACCTGCCGCTTTCACCCTTCCCTGCAATCACTCGCTGTTCTCAACGAGCTGATTTTGATGGCTGACTTCCAGGTGATAGCTGGACAGATCTAATCCAATGCAATCTCATGTGAATGCACGTCTCACCTTAAAGTTTGGATGCACTCTCTATAGCTCCGTAACAACTTTGCAACTTTTACGGTCTTGCACCAGGCCCTAAAACTGGGAAGACTCATGTTCATCCTGATCTCCTGGGGTGGGGAATTCCACACTTGGCGAGGTTCCCCTGAGAAGCCCCTCGGCCTCTGAGAGCTTTGCTGTGGGAACCAGCAGCCACGTCATCCCAAGTGACTGTTGAGACGGTCAGCAAGAGCTCCTTGGCTGGAAGGCTGGCCCAGCGCACTGCTAAACATTTCTACCCACAGGTCTCTCTGGGTAACTATTATTTTTATCCTCCCACTTGTTCTGTGGAAAGAAAGTATTAAAAATAAAGCGGGCTGGTGGGAGCTTTTTTATTGCTTTCCCAAAGAATAAACATTTGCGAGAGCTCTGGGAGTATTTAGTTAAACAGGAAAAGGCCAAGGGGATGGGAAGCAGCACGCTACCTTCGGCACGTTTTGCCGGATGATAGTTTAGATTGGCTGGGTTTTATTCCCATATAAATGATTGCCCGGTGAGAGGCTGAAGCTATAAATAGACTCCCCCAGGCCTGCTCGTAGAAGGCTGCCTTGCCCCCATCGGCCTGGAATCCGCAAGGCACATTCGCAGGATTAGGGGGAGGCAGCAGGTAGCGCTGGCAAGGTCAGGCAAAGGGGGCTGGTTGTCTGGGAGAGGGCCTGGCCAGACTCACTCTGACACAGGCTGGCTAGGGAGGGTCTGCTCTTCGGTTGTGAGTGTGAAAGCAAGAAATCTCAACTACTTCCCATTAGGTTGAACGGGGAACAAGGGGAATGTGCACGTGGTCAGAGGGCCATGGGTGGGAGTCACCGGAAACCATTTGCAGCGATGACTCCTCTTCCAGACACCAAAGGAGCCCTTTTCTGACGTGCAGGAGGGTATGATCGGTGCGGGGGGAGGGCTGTGTGGGTGGCCTGGGGGCAGACAGGGGACAGGGGCATCCTAGCTGAAGTCTCAAAGCCAGCCCCACACTCTGGCGATACTAATGGCTGGGACAGCTGAGGACGTGGCAAGCTGAACCCCTTGACCGGAGCAGGATCCTCTCCTTTGTTGTTCTGTATCAACCCCTCTGGCCATCATGAAAGCAGCACTGATCAGTTCTGAAGGTCCCAGGTGGAGTTGTCAAGCAATGTCTGTTGGGGGGAGGGAGGGTTGTATATGTGGAAAGGGCGGGAAAGTGAATATGGGGCTGGAGAGAGCTCAGGGGACTTCCTCCATGGGTAAAAATACCATCCCAGTGGTTCTGGGGTAGCCCGTTTGTAACAGGGAGATCCCATGTGCTCACAGGACCTCACTTTAGGGCCCTAGTCAAGAAGTGTCATTGTATTGCAAAGTTATACTGTGCCAGGGCAACATTTTGATGGGATGAGATGACGCTGTGTTGCATCATGAGGACTGTCTTTTTGTTCAGTGGTTGCACAGCGCCTAGCACATGGGTTCCTGGTCTCTGATGAGGGCTCTCGGGCACTACAGTAAGACAAATAAATAATGGGCTGGCAGAAGGCTACGTTGTGTCAAAGCATCACAATAAGCTGGAGCATTATAGCTATGTGACGAGTGAGTACCACGGAGATCCAGGTCAAATTCACGGTGGCATTAAGAAGGCAAAGACATTTGAAAGGCCTTCCTTCTCCCTCTTTGTTATTGACTTGCTGTTCCCAGTGACTAATTATGCTGTACCTGAGCTTATGTGCACAAGACAATGCTGCCAGCAGGCTCCTCTTCCTGGTTCCCTGGGATACCTGGACCAGGGAGAACACACGTGCATTCACTGAGGCCAGGGGCCGGCAGTTCCAGCTGCTGTGGGAATAATACAAACGAGGGCAGTTCACACCATAGAACTGTCACTGACTTTATGACACTGTTACAGCCAAAAGAGATCCCAGCAAATAAAGTCTCTTCGGCTTCAGCCCTGGTGGTGTTTCCTGGGTCAAACAACCCTATGGACATTGGAGATGTTACCTCTGTCCTGTCCTGGTGCAGGGCCAGTCTCTTAGCTGTTTTGTGGCTTAAGAGTGCTCCAGTCTGTGGAGATTAAGCTAATGTTTATTGTTAGCACAGTAGCTGACCAAGAGACCAAACCTTGCTGCCTCCATCCAGAGAACCAGCTGCTCAGCCAGCTCCTGCAGAGAAGGCCACCTATTGCAGTAGTTACAGAGTATGGGGATTGCCTCATAGCTGGGATCAGTGACCCTGTTCCCTGAGATCCTACACAGCAATCCAGATCAGTGCTTGGAACTGACTTGCGCTCCATCTGCCTTTGGGGTCCATAGAGCTTGAGCCGTTCTTGGCCAGTAACATCTGACTCTGCACGTCCTTGCCCTGGAGGGCGAGGGGCCAGTCTTCACTGCTGGATAGGAACGTTCCATGAGTTATGTGTAAAAAACGGAAATGGGGGCAAACCAGAGCTCTGGAGCCAAACTGTCTCGAACCCTGAGGCCATTCAGATTGGACTGTCTTGTTGTCTCTGCTAATAAAGGACCCTTCCTGTTGTCCCATCCACCCAAGCCTTAAAAGCTGTTTTTCCACCTGCCTGGTGCGCTCTGCTGTCCTTTGTGGAGGTGTGATGGGGTGGCTGCACCTCACTGGCAGACTGGAGGCAGTCAATTAGAAACGGGTTGAGAGGAATAGCCAATCATGGCCTGGTAGGCTCATATAAGAAGGGCTGCAGGGCAGAGCAGAGTTCAGTAACTGCCTGGAGCTTGAGGAGGGAAGCTCAGGCTCCTAGTAGTAGGAAGGAGTGCCAGCACCCTGGACAGAGCAGAGGTGATGGCGGGCGAGACACCACCAGAAGAGGGTGCAGAGCTAATTCCCAAGACAGCCAGTAGGAGGTGCCACAGTGGTGAGTCCCACCCTATCATAGAGGGATTTGGAAAAGTCCTACCCAATCTATGCAGACATTGCAAGGGATTAGTCCTGGCACCAGCCCTCCACATCAATACCAAGGACTTTGCCATTGACTCGCGTTGTGTCCTTGTGCCATTTCAGCATTCCAAGCCTCCATTTCTGCTTTTTCAAAATGAGGCTAATATGACATGATATCTGGGGCTAGCTCTGAGGGATTAATACCCACTGGGGGTGTCTGCAAAGAGCGTGGAACAGGCAACATGCAGAGTGTGATGATGAAATTGGTGGAGCTCTGTTCTCCTCCACCCACTCTGAATCTGGCCTGTACTAGCGAACAAGGCAAGGCTAAGAAAGGGAGACAGAGAGGGAGATGGAAAGCCCTCTGGGCTTGGAGAGGTGCCCAGTGTAAATAACGTGCACTGCTCCCAGACACTTCAGCAGTTCCTTTTCCTGCTGTCTTTTCTCAAATGAAAAATCTGATTTTTGCCTGACAGATGTCTGAAGGTAAACATTGTGATCAAGGTGCTAATGAGAATGCTACAGGGCTCTCACAGCTCTTTAGACCTCAGAGGCAGACAAGCATGCAGAGAAAGTGTCAGCGGCCTTTCTGGAATAGATAAGCGTGCAGCCGATCTGCCGAGACAATGATCAGCATGACGCCAGTGACATGACAATGTGCTGAAATCCCCAATCAAACTGAGATTGCCGTGCATCTGGGGTGGAAGCATCTAATGAAGGCTGGCGCTCCCGTTATGTGCTTTCCACCTCGCTGCTACTGTCTGACACATTGCAAAGGGCCTCTCCCCACGCCCATCATGTCTGGGCTGGGGGCTCTGGTGCCTTCGGTTTTCTTGTCTTTCCTTCCCCTCCCACTCTGCATGGATCTGGGGCTCCACTCATCTGCACAGGGTTTAGAATGACTATTCAGAGGGTTGCCGTGAATAGCTGGACTGTGTGTTGAAAGAGGTGGATTCAGGCTAAGAGGGTCAGAAAGGAAGACTAGTCCAGTGGCAAGACCGCAGGCTAGAACCCAGGAGAAGTGTGTCCCTGCTCTTGCTGCTTTGGCAAGTCACTCAGGCCTGGATCCTCAAAGGATGAGGCACCCAACTCCCATTAATTTCAGTGGGGGTTAGGCACCTACCACCTTAGGGGATCTGGCCTTAGTCCCTCAGTTCCACATCTGTACAATGTAACAGCACTTCTCTACCTCACAGGGCAGTTGTGGGCATACATACAGCAAAGGTTGTCCAATGCTCAGATACTACAGTAATGGAGGTCAGACAAGAACCATAGGTTTTGCTCTCATTCACACTGGTATAATTCTATCAGATTCCATGGAAACTGAGAGCTGGATCTTGGCCATGTTCTGAATGTAGATTGGTGACCAAACGTAGACTTATTATCCTAGCTTCCATCCACGGGATTACGCTAGGTCTGTATTTAGGCCAATGCGTGCACTGGGTTTTGAAGAGACATCCCCCGGACTGGTTTGCTGAGAGCGTTCTATCTAATTGCTCCAGGGCAGATGGCTTGACTGGGTTTGGGATGAACCTAAACATTTACATTTCATTCAGAGTGACTGTCACAGTAGCCATGTCTACACTGGGAAATGTGCCATGTTGGAAAATGTGTTAACATCATGTTAGTTAAAATTTGTAACTAAGCATGATTTTGTCCTGGATGTAGTCTGGGACAGAAATTATTAAAATGTGTTAGATGGTTGCGGTCACTGTAGATTTGACCACCCCTTTGCAAACCCAACTCCGGGATGACACATTGTGAGCATAACCTTGGACGGGGGTCAGATTTATATTGAGTTTTGTAACAGTTTTGCTTTGGGTTGAAGATTGCACCTTGTGCCCTTGTCCACCTGTCATGCTCTGAACCCCAATCAGTCCAAGTGTAACCTCAGGGGTCAGGCGGGTCAAAGGGCAGTCTATATCAGTGGTCGGAGTTCATGCAAGAAGTTCTGATAGCCAGGAGATCCAATCCAAGGGGAAGGTACAGCAAGGCAGCTGATGAGGTTGGGTGGGGCAGCAAGGCCAGGTCAAGCCAGGTCCAAGTAGCAGCTAGCAGGCAATGGCTTGTTGTTCAGACAAGGCCAGAAAGAAAGCAGGAATTTTATATATGGTCACCAGCCCATCAGGGTCAAGACCATGCGGCCAATCAGGAAGCAGGTTGCAGAATGCAGGAAGTTGGCCACTCAAGTGTATGACTTCTTTGATCAGTTGGTGTGGTGTGGTGTGATGTGTTGGCCAAGACTGCTTCCTCAACCCAGGGAATCTAAGTTTGAGACTGGGGTTCAAGACCAAGGTCCTGACTACAATGTACTGTAGTTGGAGACTTATAGTTCATCTCACCATCCCCCTCCTTACATGGATTATTGGCCAGAGGGTGGGTTAAGGTTGTACAGTACCAAATAATGAAAAAAAACCATACCATTGTAATTCATGAACGAAGGGGCAAGGTGAAGCTTGGGGTTGCAATCAGGGTGCTGAAACAATGTGTGTAGCGGGGGTGCTGAGAGCCATTGAACCAAACTGTAAACCCTGTCTATGATGGAAACCACTTTAAGTTGGGGGTGCAGCAGTACCCCTAGTTCCAGCACCTATGGTGGCAATTGGAAGAGAGTATGTGTGGGAAAGTTTCTAGACATGAATAATGGGGGGAAAGTACTGGGATCTGGAGCCCCTTTGAGGTGAGGGCAGAGTCTCTGGCCCATATCAAGAGGCTTCCTAAATGAAGGTTGGCTGGAAGCTCTGAATGGGCAGAGTTAAGGTTAATTTAAATAATTAGGGCTACTCAAACACCACAGGGTGCGGGAAGGAATATTGAACATTTTGTCTAAAAATAAATGCCTGGTTTTTTGTTGGTGAAATTTGAAATGTCTAAATTCAGAATGTTTCCCTTTGTTCGATGGTTGGTCAAAAATAGGGGAAACAGTTAACAACAATGTGATTGGCATTTTCCTCCCTTTTTATTTTTTCTCAATATTTCAATACTAGAAAAATTGTGATCCTGCCCCAGGAATAAGAGGAGTGAGGACTTTCTGACACGGGGGGCTCTGAATTCTCACCCTTGCTTTTGCTAGTGTGTGGACTAAACATGGCTGAAGGTGGGTAGGGGTCTTGTTAAATGAGCACAGCAGAACTCAGCTGGTGCTGGAATTAAGATCTCGCTCTGTTCCTTTCCTGCACCAGTTTCTAGCTTCCCCTTGGCTTTAGATGCCAGTGTCCTTGAGCCAGGCATGCCTGATGTAGGTAGGAGGCTGGAGACAGACAGCTTTGCTTTCATTCAGCCACATCCTTTTGTTGTTTGGCTTTGATTCCCCCCTCTCTAATCAGTGCTGTGCCCTTCTGACAGCTGATTATCCCTGGCTGTCTCTCTGGGACCAGCGTGAAGGTGATGGGAGAGGGGCAGCAGTAGAACCAAGCTGGGTCAACAGAGGATTAATTACGTTTCTGGCACTTTGCAGTGGTGTCGCATCAGCACAGAAAAAAATCAAGGCATTTCCCCCTTCGCCCAGCACGTCAGGAATAGCTATTAGTATCCTAGAGGGCTGATTGGAAACTGCACAGAATTACCAGCTTCTGCCCTTTGCAATGCTCTTTTACCTGGTCTAGGCTATGGCTTAGGTGCCAGTCGGTAGTAACAGGTGATATTTATCACCATCAGCTCTCACTCTCTTAAAGGTGACTTGCCAGTCATTTTCTCACGGACAGGAACAGCTGTCTCAGAGCAGCTGGCACATCACAAAAGACATTCCATCCAGAATGTTCTGTTCCCCCTATGAGCTGGCTAATGTGTCCATGCAACACTGCCCTCTATGTGATAGTATCACAGCTGTGTGTCATAGATGCTGTACTGCTGCGAGCTAATGAGAATCCCTTTGGTTTGGAAGGGGCCCAGGCTCAAATGGCAGAGACCAGGCTGGATTCTTAATTTTAGCGAGGACAACAGAACAGGGCAATTTGTAGCCCCAAATCAGGATCAATAGTGGGAGGATGTTTTAACCTACCAATTGGGGGTGGGGTGGGGGTAGGCTGCTGGCCCTCTCCCTAGGCCAGGAACTACTGACACCAGGCCCAAAGGCTCTTTCATGCCCTTTCCTCAGGGCCCAGGTTACTAATTAAATCAAAACTACACAAAGTAACACAAAACAAAGCCATTCCCCAGACCAACCCAGGGTGTGGGGACCTTTTCTCTGCACCCATCCCTCTACTCCACACAACCCTCCCTTCTACAGCACCCAGCCAACTGGGCTCTCTTGGCCCTTTCTAGAAAACACCTGACTGACCCCTTCCCAGCTGGTTCTGATAATTGCACAGGGCTGTCAAGGCCCAACCCCCCACACCAGCACTTTAAAAGGCAGAGCAACCTGTTAAAAGGTGTTTAATACAAAATGGGACCCAGAGCTACCAAACCATAGCTTCTCCCTGTCCTGGATTCTTTGATCTCCCTCACCATATGCTTCCAAAATGCATTGCTTACCCTCACTCCAGCCCCTCAATGGACTCCTGGACTTCAGTGTTTTATGTGTGTGAGGGCCACCATCTGCCCTTTGGTTTCTTACCAACGCAGCATTGTACTCGGTCCCCTCCGACTGCCAGGCCTCCCCTTCCCCCTCCAGCTGATAGTGGTTCCTGGGCATTCCAAGTGGTGTCAGCTCTTGTGATTCATTGTGAATCTTCTGAGATTCGGTGTTTTTTGTAAAATCCCAGCTGCTGGAGTCATGTTGTTACGGGAAAAATCTTAGCTTCTATTTTTAAAAAAGTGACTTTCCAGCCCTCATGGCCGCAAAGAAATCTTGAAAAAGGGGACCCCTAAAGGTTAAAAAACTTCCAACAAACCCAAAAGCCAAAATCAAAATGAAATCCCATGCACCAGAATGCAAATGAAAAGAACCAGCATTTATGATTTCTTAAAATCTCATGACTTCTGGCTCCTCATGATTTTTTGGGGGTCAGACTCGGGATTTTTAAATGCTGTATTGAGCGCCAACATACACAAGGCCATGACACCGTATGACGAGGAACAAATGTATCAAGATGAAACAAATCCACAAGACAGCGTCCTGGGTGCAAACACTGGTCATAAGGGAGAAGAAGTACAGTTGGGGTCACCTGTATGTAGGACCGTGAAGAGGAGGGTGTTTTCATTAGGAGAATGATACCCAGAATGAAGCATCCCACACGTTCCGAAATCACCTTTGTTATAAAATATACTATTACATTGTAATAATATTTATGGATTTATTATTTATACAACCCCATAGCTGTGCATGACACTTGACAGACAAATCAAATGACAGACAAGTTGTGGATTTTGCAGATTAGAACAGGGCTGGAAGGATTAGGTTTGGCTGAGTAGATGGTGTGGTGCTGGTAGCTATGGAACAACGGTTATGCCTACACTTAGAGCTGGGGGTGTGATTCCCAGCACAAGCCAACATACTCGCACTAGCTCTTATCGAGCTAGCATGCTTAAAATTGTAGTGAAGCCACAGGAGTACAAGCGGCAATGTGGGTTAGATGTCCCCAGTACTTACCCATGGGATGTGTGCGGGTTTGTATTCGGGGTGACTAGCCCATGCCGCTGCTGCCTCAGCCAGGGCTACTGCAGCTGCACTGCTGAGAGCTAGTGCAAATGTATGTATGTGAGCTAGGAATTACATCCCTAGTGTAGAAGCAGCCTATGTTTCATTGTTCTGTGTCCTGCATCTTACAATATCTAAGACCTCAGCCTGCAGGCAGAGACAACAGCCATTTTGTTCTCAGACTTTAGTACAGATTGTTAGAGAGAAGTACTCACTGTGATTTCTCAGGGAAACTTTCTTTTTGTTCTTTCTTGTTTTGTTGTTTCCCTTAATCTAAAATAAAAGCAATTTAGCCTGAAAGTTTATGGCTGTTCTTTGTGTAGAGTCAATCTTTCCTTCTACCAATAAATAAATAAATAGAAGAAGAGAGAAAATATGTATAGTTACTAATTAAAATGTACAAAAAAAGGAAAGTTAATTATTTTAAAATAGTGCTTAAAGGCTAATAAGTATTTGTGTTCATTTAAAAAAATCACTATTTACTCTGCTTAAAAATAAAATATAAGTACGTCCACATCATGGAATCTGATCATGATTTTATTTCTGAACCTGTTTTTGAATCTCAGCTTCTAAACCATTAATTTTTTGAATAACTAGTACCTGTTTTTTTCTTTATTTCCCACTAATGCAAACATTTTAGTCAATCATTTGAAAAAGCTTTAGAAATAAACATCAATATTTCTTTTTGAGTTTCACCAGAGATAAAAGTCAAATCCTTCCAATCCTAATCATAAGGAAAAGAATTACAACATGAAAATGATGTAAAATCTGGGTCTGACTCTGCTTTATGCTAAACCAGTGTAAATAAAAGAAATTGACTTGGAAATTGATTTAGTAAGGTCAGAATTAGGTCCACTGTTAAGAGTTGAGATCTAGACCAGATTCGCTGTGATCAGCTGTATCATGTGGATGTTGCTAGAATGGATCATGCATATACAGTCTTGATCCTGAAAACTCTGATGGTCATGAATAACTTTTTGTATGTGAGTATGTATGGGTGTAAAGTTACTTATCTGTGTAAATGTTTGTAGGATAGGAGCTCTGCAATCTGAAGGTCTTTCCCATTCTTCCAGGCTGGAATTTCTTTTTAAAAGAACTCAGTGTTTATTCAACGTAACGCACGCTGCAGGGCCGATAGCATCTTAATTCTCAGGAACTATAGAAGGTCTCATGACAGTCAGATGATCTCATTCTGCTAATGGTCATATCAGGAAATGGAAGCTAGTTTTTCCCAGTCACAGCACAGTCATGGGAATGCTGATGCATGCGTATAACATTGTTGGTCTGGTTACAGGAATCCCCTGAGGTTCTCCCACATTCTAATATACATATATTGAATAATCACTTTAAATGAGACAGATGCAGTTCTCTTGGGCACTGTTATGGTTTAATGCAAGCTGCTCTTCATGGACAGCAGTGTTTCAGGTTGGCAGTGGAGGCTCTGTCACCTTGTTGCTGCTGGCACCACCACTGCCACCAGGGGGCTCCTGAAAAACCAGAGGATGCATCTTGCTAGTTCACTGCCCCCTTAAATATTGTCAGTAATTCCCCTCCCTCCCAGTGTAAGGGCTAAATCTTCTGTCCTGAAGATCTGTCTCCAGAGGGGAGCAGAAAAGCACCAACCAGCTCAACTTCTCTTCTGCTTGCAAGGTTGATCCTGCAACCGGGGGACCGCTAGAGTGGCACTGCTCCAACATATGGTCAGTGTCCATCCTGTAGCTAACCCCGTGGTTGGCAAGAGCTGGTTCAAGGTGTCTCATCCCAGCTCCCAGACACTAGGTGGGCTCTTAGGTAGAGATGGTCCTGAGCTGCACAGTTTAGATCTAGAATTTCCTCAGAGTTTTGGTTTGGTCCATTATAATAGCTGCAAAATTTGGATCTGGTTCTGGACTTCCCAAAGACTGGGCATGTTCAGATCCAGGGCCTTTGGTAGCCTCCTGCTAGACAGAACACAATACAGCCCCTTGGGACCAACATTTTCTGAAGTCCAACTTCGGCAGCCATCCATGAAAACACCCAAAGGCAGTGGCTGCTCTGGAAAATGTGGCCATAAATGACTTGTCTGAGGTCCTGCAGTTAGTCAGTGGCAGAGTCAGGAATCCTGATTCTGGATCCAGCCTGGATGAACCAGTGTGCACTTTGTGCGCTTGCACGGGGCCCCCAATCTCAGGGGCCACCAACCAGGATTGGGCCTAAGATTGCCACCTGGGTGATTTTAAACCAACCTGGCTGGTTTTTCTTCTGTTGCCGGTTGCAGTGTGCTGGGATTTTCTTCACTTGGCACTAGTGAAAACACCCTGGCAAGCTGCAACTGGCAACAACTTCTGCGTGCATGTACAGGGGTGCCAGTGGCTGCTTCCATTACAGAGCACAAGTCCCATGGCACCTGGGAGAGCTGCTGGCATGGCATCCGGGAGCTGCTCGATGTGCCGGGCCCTCAGCATGCCAATACGGGGGCTGAGGCTCCTGCTCCTCATGGCGCTGGAAAGTAAGATGGACCCGTGGCTCACCAGCAGGGAGGAGTACAGAGTGGGGACTGGGGTGGGGGAGGGGATGGTGAAGGGATTCAGCAGCCTGACTCCCCAGCTCATTGTGAGGGGGTGCCTGCGAGGGGAAGAGGAGGGTAAGGTTGGGGGGGTGCCTGCGAGGGGAAGAGGAGGATCAGGCTGGTTGTTGGTGGGGTGCCTGGGAGGGGAAGAGGAGAGTCAGGCTGGTTGTTGGGGGGGGTGCCTGGGAGGGGAAGAGGAGGGTCAGGTTGTTGGTGGGGTGCCTGGGAGGGGAAGAGGAGAGTCAGGCTGGTTGTTGGGGGGGTGCCTGGGAGGGGAAGAGGAGGGTCAGGTTGTTGGGGGGGTGCCTGCGAGGGGAAGAGGAGGTTCAGGCTGGTTGTTGAGGGGTGCCTGCGAGGGGAAGAGGAGGGTCAGGCTGGTTGTTGGCGGGGTGCCTGGGAGGGGAAGAGGAGGGTCAGGTTGTTGGGGGGGTGCCTGCGAGGGGAAGAGGAGGTTCAGGCTGGTTGTTGAGGGGTGCCTGCGAGGGGAAGAGGAGGGTCAGGCTGGTTGTTGGCGGGGTGCCTGGGAGGGGAAGAGGAGGGTCAGGCTGGTTGTTGGGGGGGTGCCTGGGTGGGGAAGAGGAGGATCAGGCTGGTTGTTACGGGGGTGCCTGGGAGGGGAAGAGGAGGGTCAGGCTGGTTGTTGGGGGGGTGCCTGGGAGGGCAAGAGGAGGGTCAGGCTGGTGGGCGGGGGAGGCAGTGGCTTTTTTTTTTCTGTCTCTCAGAGGTGGCAACGTTATCAGGATTCCCGATGGCATTGCGTTTTGGCCCAATCTGTACCCTAAATAACACCAGGAATCTCCCTTCTCTGTATCCCTCCAACCGGCCTCTGTGAAGGCCCAACGGAACCGTTCACGGTTATGGACAGGGGGCTGAATTCTGCTTGGCATTTTATCCATCCAGCTCTGGAGTAACTCCAATGATGGCAGCAGAGCTAGTCCAGATTTACACCAGTGCGAGTGAGAGTAACACTGAACTCCCAGGCTGCACAGAGCATTGTCTATTCAAAACGAGAAGGCCAGGACAGCCGGCCAATCGAGCCATTAGATGGACCATATGTTCCTTAGTGCTTTATAAATTCCTTTACTGGGGGCAAGTGGGCCTGATGGATTTATTACTAACCAGACGGTGCAATCTGAATATTTCTTTCAATTGGGGGTGGGGACTCCAATCCTTCAAGGCGAGCTGAGAGCTCCAAGCTGGTGATTGTATTATATTGAGAGACTCCAGGGCCCCTATGGGACCATTGACAGGGTTGTGCATAGGGGAGAAGTGGAATTTTCCACACTTCATCTCTCTTGTGAAACCAGCAGCCTGGTGCTGTGTAAGTTCTGGTCATTGCCCTGCTTTCTCATTTCACTGGGTGGGGGTACAACCAAAAGAGTCTCCCCACACCCTTTCCTTCCCTATCTTTCCTCCCCTCTCCTGTGTTAGCATTTGAAAATGTGGGAGGAGAAGAGGAACCTGATTGTAAATTAGCCCTGAAGAATTTTTCAATTTCAGATGTTTATTTCCCCCCCCTTGTTATTTAATCTCTTTGCTGCCAAACTGCAGAGAATTAATCTTGGTCTGGGCTGACAGAGTTTACAGTAAGTACTGTTCAGATAAACCATATCACCCAGCGCAGATGAAGAGAAGACAGGGAATGGGAAAGGAAGGGATGGACTCCTGGTTAGTATCATTGCTGGGAGAGTCTTTTTCTTTCTTTCTTTCTTTCTTTCTTTCTTTCTTTCTTTCTTTCTTTCTTTCTTTCTTTCTTAGTTTTTAGCAAAGCTCTTTGAGGGGAAAACAGAGCCAGATCCTCAGCTAGGGTAAGTCAAGTGCAGCTTCAATGAAATCGATTGAGTTGTCTCAGCTTACGCCAGATTGGCATCTGAAATCAATGGGAGTTAGGCACCTAAATATCTTTGAGGATCCGGGCCTTGGCTCATAAAGTGTAGTAGAACTTAATCAGCATCCAAAACGCTGCACGATGCCACTAAAGATGGGGGCTTGAGATCAGGCAAGTATGCTCTTTGGGGCTGGGGCTTTGTGTTCTGTGTTTGTATAGCGCCTAACACAATGGGGGCCTGGTTCAATACAATAAAGGAGGAGATGAAGAAAAGGGGATAGAGTTCCTTTGAGATTGCAGGATTTATCTATCCATATTACATTAATAATGAAATATTGATTCTGCATGCATTTCTATTGGCTGGCATGTTAGCTGTTTCAAATGATCTTCTATTCACCTTCTGGGGTGGAGGGAGAAGAAATTTGCAAAATGATTCTTGGTCTTTGGCGGGTTCCCAAATAAAGGACACTGCAGAGAGGGCTAGATTTGCCTGGACCAGCTCTGATTCGCAATGACGCGCCAGGGTGCAGGACTGGATGGGCAGTGGCACGTTGCTTGCTGGATAACTATCCTGGCGCAATGGCAGACTGGTGTGAGGAATTTGCACTGGGACAGCTGCGGGGGCTGAGGTTCAGAGCGGAGGTGCAGAGCTGACCTTGGCTTTGTCTTAGCCATTCATTAAACTGGACTTTTCCATTCATGTTCTCCTTCGGGGCAGGAGGGAGTCAAAAGTTTTTGAGTTCTGGAAGTGAAAGCTGCTCCGGGTGGGAGATGAATTTCTGAGTGTTTGAGCATGGCGTGATATATTTATCTTGTCTCTGGAGCCTGCCTTAGTCATATTACAACTGCCTTTCACTACAGAGTGGCTGAGAGCCCTAACAGCTGAAAAAATAAAGTCACCTTAATGATAATAACTTTAATGGGACAGGGAGGCCAGGCAAATCTGAGAGCTGGATGAATGGTTTGGGCAGAAGTTTGGATCCACCTCATTCTAGCTGCCCAGCTGTACCTGTCTGTGAGCTCAGGGTTAGCAGATACATCATCATGCCAGGTTTGAGGTTGGGGGAACCCAGCTGGTGTCAAACCGCTTGGAGCATCCTAGGTTTAAAGGATTGACTCTGGCTTTATTGAGCTTGTGGGAGGGAAGGAGAAAAAAATCCAGTGAAGGGGAATATGATGGGGTGTACAAACCCCACCCTGGTTAGCCAGGGGTTAGCAGGAGCCTGAGCCCAGTTAAGCAGGATGGCACCTGGTCCAGGGTGCTAGGTATACTTGGTGATCAAACCCAGCTGGGAAGGAGGTAGGTCTTCATAAAGGAAGGAGCAGGAGGCAAAGGAAGAGCTCAGTAGTCCCTCAGTTGGTGGTAGAGGAACAGGAAAGTGATATAAGGGATAGCCGGGGTTGGTGTACCCTCTAGGGTAGATGGCTTGTGTGGGGCTATGAGGTGATGGGGAAGAAGCAGCTCAGCCAACAGCAGGAGTGTGACCTTGGAGTGTGGAAGGGGCAGGACTCACAGGGGCCCAGGCAGTAGGCCTGCTTGCCCTGACATGAGGGTTGTGATGGATTGGGAGCATGGCCTAGGGCAGGAACTGGGGAGAAGCTTTGGGAGGCATTCTTCACTAGAGAAGCCTGGAAAGGGGCTACAGAGAAGGCCTGGTCTTGGTTGAAGAAATCCAGGGAGGAAACCGCAAGGAGTCTTGTGGAGCAGACCTTCAGTGCTTGGTTATAGGGTCCTTGGACTAGAACCCAGTATGGTGGGAGGACTGGGTTCCCCACTAGCCACTGGGGAAGGTGGCATGAGGCCCCTGAGATGGGGAGGTGGAGGACTGAACACCCTGGACAAAGGGCTGTAGGGACCCAGGGGCCCAGAGTTGAGTGCTGAAGACCTGACATAAGGACTCTTGTTTGTTGGACTTTGTCCCTTTGGAAAGAATGGGACTAACCTGTGACCTGGTGGAGAGCTGGGCAAACTGCTGCAGGATCAGAGGCGCTAGAAAGGAAAGAGCTGCTACACCATGCCCAGCCACAAAAGATGTGCCAATGGTGAGCTCACCCTTCTTTTGGGGGATATGGATTTAAAAAATGGACCAGCTGATAGGGAGGGTGAAAGACACAGGAGAAAAGAAAAGTGGGGGGAGGGAATCAACAAGTATCCTGAACAGACACTATTTCAACTTAACGTAATGTGTTCATCCCATGTTGGCACCCACTTATACTGGGCTGACTGCAAGGGAGGTGGGGGGGACGGGTGTCCCTGCAGTCTTAATACAGAGCAAGTCCCTTCCATGGAAAAAAAACATAGAGCACAGGCACAGATTCTCAGCAGGTTGTAAAGTGTCACCGCTCTATTGCTGGACCTATGATGATTTATGCCAGCTGAGGCTCTGCCCCATTGTGGTTCTAGGTGGTGACTTGAATCAGCCTGGAAGAAATCTAACTTAGAGTTCACAACTTCTTTTCCTCCTCTAACAGGTGAGATTTTCAAAAGTCCCTCAAGTCAGCAGGACTCGTGCTCCGAACTGACTTAAGAGCATTTAAAAATCCCACCTCTGGCAAATATGTGATCCAATGGCTAAGAGGTAGACTGGGAGTTAAGACACCTGGGTTCTATTCCTGTCTCTGCCACTGACTTGCTGGATGACCTTGGCCAAATCACTTCACCTGTCTGAGCCTCTGTTTCTCTTTTTGACTTGCAAGCTCTTTGGGGCAGAGACAGTCTCTCACTGTATCTGTGCAGAATCTAACACAATGGGCTGACAACTTCTGTTGAGACCTCCAGGTGCTACTATAATATAACGGGTGGCTTGCAACTCCTGGCACTTCATTGATGGTTGGAAGATGTTTGCCCCAAGACCCCTGTTGCAGGCATATAATGAGAAGCTCACATCAGGAGCTTTGGTCGGTTCCTTCCATTCTGCAGTGTGCCAAGTACTCGTTTCCATACTTAAATATTAGTCTAAAAGAATGGTCCAATTTGTGTCTGTCCTTGCTAAACTATTAAATGATTTTTGCCAGCATGCTAGCCTAAGCCTAAGATTTTAGGCTCCAAGTTCATATGTGGGAAGCTAACCATGTGGCCTGACTTTCAGAAGAGCTCCTAGCATCCTTCCCCCAACCCCCAGTAGTCAATAGCATTGTTGAAAATTGGACATCTTATTTAGGCAACTCAATGTGGACTTCAGAGCCAGCTTTGGACACTTAGTTTTTAAAATCTTGGCTGTAGTGTTTTAAGACACTGGGTGGTCTGGCTGTGACCTCCCAGGTGCTGGTTTGATGCTGGTGTAATTCCAGTGTTTTCAGAGCGACTCCTAATTTTCAGCAGTGTATGAGGGCTCAGAATCAGGCCTAGAAGGCTGAATGCAATAGCCATGCCTTGGAATCAGTCTGACAGCACTTCTTAAACCCCAGTTCAGTTCCATGCTCCCTGAACGGGAAGCTTTCCTGAGTTGGGGCCTTAGATTGTAACCTCCTTTGGGCGGCATCTGTCTTTGTTTTGTGCAGGGCTCAGCACTTTACTAGTAGTAATTGAGTGCATTGCCAGTGGTCCCAATGGAGGGACCAGATGTTACTGGTTCATCGGTCTGTCCTTTTGTACTGCTGGAAGGAAAAGGATAGAAGCAATGGTAGAAGGGAGATGGTGAAAAGACAAAAGGGAGGGGGGGCATGGCAGAAGCTCAGGTACTACAGTGATGGGTGGCAGAATAAAGACCTTAGAGGAAAATGATAGTGGAGAAGAGAGAGAACTGGAAAAATACAGAAATAAAAGGACAGAAGAAGGAAACAGAAGCCAAGGTAGAATCCATAAATTTCATTTATTTCTAAGGCCAGAAGGGACCATCATGATCATCAAGTCTGGTCTCCTGTATGACAGAGGCCATAGAACTTCCCTCAAATAATTCCTAGAGCAGGTGTTTTAGAATAAACCATCCAATCTTGCTTTTTTAAATGGCCTGGGATAGAGAATCCACCATGACCCTTAGTAAATTGTTCTAATGGTTAATTACTCACTGTTTAAAAAAAAAAAAAAGCCTTATTTCCATTCACTTATGGCAGCAGAATCCATCCTCTTGGCATTGTCCTTCCTCATTAGAGCGGAGAAGACACTGGGTTCTAATTGAAAGGTCTCCAGGTAAGTCTAGACTGCAAAGAAAACCCCCTGGCACTGCATTTCAGCACCTGGGTCAGTTGTCTCAGGCTGTGGAACTAAAAATAGCCATGTACGTGTTCCTGCTTGGGCTGGAGCCCAGGTTCTGATGCCTGATGAGAAAGGAGAGTCTCTGTGCCCGCAATCCAGTCCACATGGGAATGCCCACACTGTTCTCCATAGCCCTCCAGCCCCAGCCCAAGCCAGCTGACCCTGGCTCTGAGCCTCGGTACTGTGGGTTTTTCTTTGTGGTATAGACATAGCCTCAGTGGGCTAACCACAAAGTATGGTGGGAATGAGAAATGTGCAGGCAGTCCACAATATTGGTCACATCTCACTACAAACCCATGTCCATTCTTCCAGCTAGGTGAACTCTCTGAGCAATGATGGGGGGCCCATTTTCCAGTGACAACAGATTAGGAATAGTTATCTATCTACCGAGCCACAGAGACACTCAATGACTTGCCCAAGGAAGCTTGTAGTGGAGCAGGGCCCTGAACCCAGGTCTAAAGTCCCAGGCTAGCACTCTGCCCACTAGGCCATCCTCCCCCCACCCCCCCAATCTTTGGAATAGGCCATTAAATCAAGAGCCACCTTCATACAGAGAACACCAAGAAATTTCCTCTATATGATGTTCTTTGGCAAAAAATAGCCAGTTGGTTGTAACCACTAACTGTGGAAGTCAGGGGTAGGCCTGGAGTATGGCACACGTTCATGAAAATTCACCCAAACTAACCAGGCATTGCTGAACAGGACTAGGGGATGTGCAAACCCCCTGCTGATGAGCTCTGGTGAGGCAGAGCTGCCAGCCATTGGGCCCTATTCTGAAGACTCAGCAGTGAGCGCTTCTCTGCTGGGAGTGGAGGGCTCCACTCCAAGCTCCCACAAGTACTTTCAAGAAGGCTGTTGCTTGCTGTTCCAGTAATAATAATAATGCTTCTGTTGTACTTTTCATCCCAAGTGCTTTCTCAATGAGGGGCTACACAGACTCTTTAGGGCCATTTCTTCCTGCATGTTTGCACAGGGCCTGGCACACTGGGGCCTCTGGGTGCTATTGTAATAAAACAATAACAAATGATATTCTCCCCATTTTACAGTCAGGGAAAGGTCTCTCTGGTCCAAAGCTTTTTCTGTCTTATTTCTCAGTTTTGTTTGTTTTTAAATCTCATTCCATTTACAAATGTTTCCCTCTTGTATTCCCATTGTTCTCCTCTCTGTGTAGTTTCTTCCCGTTCCCTTTTTCAAAATAGCTTTTTCTTGAATTTGTGATGAAGGGAGGCGCTAGGACCCAGGCAGGAAGCTGAGGCTCACTGATGGAGGCAGGCTACCTAGCAGACTGTTTCTGCACCAAACTCTGAAGTATTCATAATTCATTGGAATTGGATTTTTGGGGGCTCACTGAGCTGTTTGCGGCTATTAAGCGTGGAACTTGGAAGTCGCTCTAGCAGCTCTGAGCTGAGCAGCATGTGGCCTAATCTCTCCACACAGGCACAGGCACGAGGAACTGTTGCACCACCAGCCTGGCGGGAGACCGGTTCTGCACTGTGGCTGCAGAGGAGAAGTCTTTGCCCTCTCTGTTTTACAGGCTCTCAAATGCCGCCATGGCTGCTGAGGTAACTTTACTGCTGGAATGCATTAAAATGGCAGACTATGCCTAGCGCAACAGGGCCCCATGAACTGCTGAAACAAGTAGTGTCATAGCAGCATTGACCCTCCCAGCCCTTGCACAATGCACGGCAGGGAGAGCAAAGCGGTCGCTTGCCAGTGGTGCTATGTGGGCCCAAGAAAGGTTAAACCCTGGCACGGCTTCTGCACCGAGGGGATGCAAGTCTCAGGCCTCCTACATTCTCCCTCACTTGCACTCAAGTACACCAAGCTTTTGCCTGCAAGGAGGATAGTCAGCTAGGCATTTAGGCCCCACTCGAGCTACTAGGCCTCAGTAACGTGGCAGCCTAGTATCCCCCTGTGCTCCTTTTCCTGCTCTTCACTCTTTAAACGGCGCTTATACCCACAGCACTCCACATCTGCAGGGTTGAGCTGGGAGGGGACAATGTGTCTGCAGGTTGATCCTATCCTAGCCACGGGGGAGATATCATTAAGGAGAGCTCAATGCGGCTCACAAAGGAAGGGGAACCTGTTTAGTTTTGGGGTATGATTATAGAGGGCCAGGCTCGGGCCCTCTATCTCTGACTGGAGATTTGGGGCCTGTGCATAACTTGTGGGAGGCTGAGTGGTGGCCGGGGTTATTTGCAGGAGAGCGTTGGGGAGAGCCCTGTATGTTAGCTCTAGAAATGAAAAAAAGGATGACCGTAGCATGATACTAAAGGGGTCCTTTAGGGAAAAATAACTTCCCACTCAGCAGTCCCTCATATTACTAACACACAAATGTCCCTCCCCACCCCACACTTCCTGTTATCCCTTTTCTTGTGGTGTAGTAGGTTAGTGACTTTGGGAGCTGGGCCTAGTTCTCCACTCTTACACCAGTTTGCTGCTGTAACTCCATTAAGTTACCTTAGTGTAAAGCTGATGTAGGGCAGTGGCGGGTTCTTTGCATGGTAACCCCACAGCTTTCCAGGCTGCTGTTGATCCTGGTGCCTTTCATTTTGTTTCAAATTGCCCAACACTTCCTTTTTGTGAATGTCCTGCTGGCGCTAGTCCATCAGCCCCACAGACTGAATCGATCTTTGTCTAGGGAGCAGATGCAACCACAGTGCAAGCTACCACCAGGCCCCCCCCACCATGGTGCCTCTAGCCCTGTCTGGGAGGAAGCCCTGAAAGGCATGAACAGGTTAGCCCAGTCTCCACACTGAGCCAACGCTCATTTTTGGTCACTCTGCTAGACTATTAGGGACGGGGCTTGTGTGCGTCAGACATTGGAAAGGCAGCGTGATCTAGCAGACTAAGGCCAGGCCTACACTCGGAAGTTAAGTTGGCTCAGCTACGTTGCTCAGGGGCGTGAAAGTCCAACCCTGCCTGAGCAATGTAGTTAAGCTGACCTAAGCTCTGGTGTAGACAGGTTGACAGAAGAATTTTTGCATCAACCTAGCGACCACATCTTGGGGAGGCGGATTAACGACAGTGATGGGCGAACCCCTCCTATCGCTGTAATGAGTGTTTACCTGCTATAGTGTTTCAAGCATAGACAAGCCCTAAGATACTGGAGCTCTTGGGTTCTCATTCTTTCTCTGCCACTGATTTGCTGTGTGGCCTGGAGCTAGTCTTTCTCCCAGTAGCAATGAGGGTACGCAGAGGTCTTCCAGGGGGTACCTCAACTCATTTGCCTAGTTTTACAACAGGCTACAGAAAAAGCACTAGCGAAGTCAGCACAAACTAAAATGTCATGCCGACAATGACTTGTTTATACTGCTCTATAGACTATACAATGAAATATAAGTACAATCTTTATATTCCAGTTGATTTTTTTTATAATGGTAAAAATGAGGAAGTCAGCAATTTGTCAGTAATAGTGTGGACACTTTTTTGTATTTTTATATCTGACTTTTGTAAGGAAGTAGTTTAAGTGAGGTGACACTTGGACAAATCAGACTCCTGAAAAGGGGTATAGTAGTCCAAAAGGTTGCGCACCACTGTTGCAAGGGACCCGTTCAGTTCCCATTGAAATGAACTAAAGACTTCCCTTTATTTCAATGGGAGTTGGCCAAGGTGCTAAGGGATGAAGATACTTCAGGGAGTGGCAGAGCCTTGCAGTGTAATTAAACTCTGAACTAGCAGGGTTGAGGATTGGAGAGGAGCACAGTAGGGTAGCTGTGCTAGATAAATTTAAACCAAGACTCTTTAAATCTAGCAGCCACCTTATATTTATCACCAGTATGAAAGAAACCAGGAAGAGTCTGTTGAGGATAATGGGTTTGATTGGTTTATCGATGGAAGGTACAAGTTCAGTTTAATGACACAATTTTGTCCTGTTACAAACATACTAAAAACCTACAAAAAGAAAAATTACATCCATAGTACACTAAACGGCATGTAGAAAAAAAGCACATGAGCTCCGATAACACGTACATGAACAGTACCCATTATAGTATTCTTAACACTGAAGACACAGAATTACATCTGACCAAATGGGTTCACAAGTGCAGGTCACTGTGGGACCAGCTAAGGACACACTAACAGACAACTTTAGCTATGGAAAATAGTATCGTTACAGGTCGTTAAATATTTCAGACCCACACTTATTTATCCCACGCTTTCTTTTTAAAGCTGGTCGAAGCTTTTTTTTTGCACTCTCTTGTCTGAGCATCCAACCTTCTTCTGACATCGCCTGTGTTGACCATGCCAACACCTGCACTGATACCAACACAACCGCACAGCTTCACTACAGCAGTGAGTAGGGAGGACATGCTCTGGAGGGGAAATTCAGGTCCCATTTCAGTCAATGGGAATGCCGCCATAGATTTCAATGAACCTAAGATCTCCTTGATCCAAAAATAAAAAAACCAAACTACAGCAGGATTCTACTGTAACAGTCTGAATGTGGCCATATCGCTATTGTAAGCTGCAGGCTTTGGCCCTTGAGTATAGCCTGTAGAGTAGGGCTGAGAGTTTTGTAAGATCCCTAAGGGATTTGGTGTCCTGGTCTTAGTTGGCTCTGAAATCTGTGTTTTCAAAAGCAAATCTCATAGGGTGGGGAGACCGGGTAGATGGGACCTTTGCCTTGTCCACTTCCTATGCAGCATGTTTTTTGTTCCCCCGGCACCTAATTTCTAGATCCTCATCATTCATCCTGGGATAAGCCATAGGCTGCAAAACCTTGCATGTCCAGGTCCCCAGTTTGCACTGACGTGAACTAGACTCCCCCTGAAGGTTCTTTGGCAGCCTGTGCAAAAGGAATGGGTGGTATCGCCTCCATTGGGAGAGGACAGGACTTCATGTGCGAGATACCACCCTGTATAGTGGGCACTGCTTGCTCCCTTGTTTGTACCCAAATTGTTTTGGGAGGTTTAAAAATGTCAGCCACAATGTTTTATACTTCTGCTACATGGGTACTACATATTCATATATCTCTATGCTCTCCCACTAGCATGTATAAATGCTGAAGTTAGCATGCAGGTATTCTATTTAGCTTTCATACAGAAACTCCTCTGTAGCTATAAAAAATGTGTGTGTATATAGGCTACAAATAAATACAGATGACATCCATATGCGGGCTATCTGTTGTGTTTGATCATTGCTCTCATGGTGCAGAACCCATCCCTGTTGAGGATTCTCTGCTCCTCTAGCTTCCTTCCTCAATAGCCCCATAATGAGGGATGAGGCTGGGCAGCTCAGTTTTCTGGCAACAACACTGATGCATGAAGGAGAAGAACTGAAGGCCATTGCCAGGGCTTGTACGGTGCAGCAGATGGGGCAGAGGCAGTTTTGAGATAATAAAAGGAGCATGAACTGCCTCTATTGAGTTAGGACATACAGGGGCATCATAGACACAGCACCCCTGGAACACGTGGCTGGTGTGTGTACCTTGAGTGGGGCACATGGTGGGGAGTTTCAAACCTGAGGGTTAGACTGCTAAGCCACCCTCTCTACCCATATCACTCATGTACTGGGTTTTGTTAGTCAGGGCACGCTCACTCTATGGAGTCAAGGTTACACCACGGCAGAGTCCTAAGGAAAAACTTTCAATGCGCCAAAGTCACTTCAGAGGAGCCTGAACCTCATCCACCCTGGAACAGTGTCCTAACCACCAGCCCCAAATCTCAAACCACTCTGCCGGAGCCACTGGGGAGAACAGGTTAAAAAGAGTAACAACCTAGACTGCTGCACCCCCCTGTACAGAGCCTCCATCCTGAAAGACTCTACCCCCCCACCCCGCCCCCGGGCAGGAAAACATGCCAAACTGCACCAGACTCTTACCAAATATGGACCCGGGGCTGCACTAGAGGTGGCAGCTGGAAGGCCCAAGGCAGAAGTGCAAGCACAGAGAGTAACAGCTGTGCAACCCACGTGAGAGGAGAGATGAGGCTAAACAAGCCCTTTCTAGTCTGTCTGTGTAGGAAGGGAGATGAGGGAAACTGTTCTTCAAAGGATTATCAAAGCCTTTCCACTGAAAAGTGGGGCAGAAAACTGTATCGCTGAGATGGAAGGGACAGCTGAGGCGGTATTGCACTATGGAGCAGCCTGCCATTGAACCAGAAATGGATAGATATATAACTCAAAACCTAGTGTGAACGATGTGATGCAAAGTAGACCTGATCCCAAGTTCAATGGGATCCTCTCTGTTGACGTCTGTGGGGTTTGGAGCAGGCCGTAAGATCCTGAATTGGCTACCCTTACAATGAATAATACCTTATTGTGCAAGTAGCCTCCCAGATTTCTATAAACTAATCTGAGTGAGATACTCTTTGCCATAGGCCCAGATTCTGCTACCCCTACTTATGTGGGCTTAGGCAACTTCTCATTAATTCAAACCGAAGTATATTCAGCCTGCATTTGCTTTGGAACATGCCTTCGTAACAGGCGGTTTGTAGACAAGCCAAGAAGCAATGTACTGCACATCCACTGGGCAGGGGAAGATGGAGCTGGAGATAAATGAAGTCCAGTTTCCGAGAATCTCCATTTCAAAATTTTGGATGGTGGTGAAAAGAGACCATTTGGGATACGAAACAGAGCTGTCGGGAACATGCAGCAGCTGTGTGTGTGCGCGTATGTTTGTGCATGCAAGAGAAAACCACTTTCAGAGCCAAGACCAGTTCTTCCCTTCTGCTCTCCCTCACAGCCTTTCTCATTCCTGTCTTGCTCAGGAATTATTTCCCTTCCAGTTCAACTTGGTTTTGTCTCTTCTCTGCTGAGATTTTCCTGATCTAAGCAAGCCCTGTTCTGTTTCGGGGGTGGAGAGGGGGTGTTGACTTTATCTGTGTCTATTCTCTGGCACGGCCCCATTCATTCTACTTCCTACAGCGCTGGTAAAAATAAGCATGTTTTTGTTTGCATGTATTTGAGTGGCCTGCGATTTGGCTTATTGGGTGGATCCTCCAGGGACAGCAGCTGTGCACAGCTGGATGGTATTAAGAAAAATGTATCTTAAAAAAAATACGCCAAGTTGTGCTGTGTCTTTCTAATGTGATTGCTGCGCTGAGTTCCAGACGCTACAGACAATCTGCTCAGGACACAAAATACCAACATTTTTGAGTGTCCACTTATTCTGGGTGTCACAGTTTCCTGGTCGGGGACAGCTTGAACCACACGAATACCTAACTTGACTTCAGCTGGAGTTGTGGGTGCTCAGCGCCTTTGAAAATCAGCCCTGGTTGTCTCCCGTTGGCCATCAAGAAACCGAGGCCCCCAGACTGATTGTGCGCTTGCACCTTGTGGCTTTTGTCCATCTCCCATGCCAGACTTTTGCAATGAATTCCATACCTCCACAGTCACAATCCTCCGGGCCTTTCATAGCCAAGCTCACGCCCACTGACCTGTCTTTCTGTTGATTTCAATGGCTGTTGGGTCAGGACCAAAGTCCTAGCTCCAAATCTAGCCTTGGAGTAAGTGACCCTGACTGGATTTAAGTCAATGGAGTTGCACCCAATTACACCAAGGGGGAATTTGGTCCATTACGTCTTATGGAGAGAAAAGGTCTGATGGGGGTGGGTAATTCCTTCAAGGAGACAATGATTGAAAACACATATTTACTAACTCACCTTACTCATAGACTGTAACAACACCTAGCACATAATGGGCCAGCTGTAAATCAGCATTGCTCTGTAGAAGTATGTGAAGCTATGCTGATTTACATCACCTGAGGATCCGGTCCACTGTCTGCACAGCACTTAGATAACATGAGCTAATTGATCGCGGTTTCTGCTTCTAGAACACCTTCCAGGCAAGGATTGCAAAGGGCTTTGCAAAAATTAATGCATTAACCCACGCTACGCTCCTGGGGGCTAGGTAGACGACATCTGAAATTACCTGTTAGATACTTATCCTTGCCCTTGCACGGGAATAAACTCAATGAATTAACAGCTTTTTTTCCCCATTTGTAATTAATATGGTCCTAGCTATGAAATGACCCAGCTGCAAACTTAGCTGACAGGTGGAACACGTCCCTGAAGTTCATACAAATGGCTAGCAGCTGAATAGACATTCAGATGTTAGCTGTTGAGATGTTTGTGCACATACAGGGTATTAATTCTCTAAATCAAGCCCCTTACGTTCCAAGTGACCCTGCATTGTCCCTAATTATAAATCCATGTTCCTGTGGGTTTTTTTTTTAAATCCTTTAATCTTATAACAGCCTCCACACTGGGGATTTATGACCATCTGGGGTTCAGATACTCTAGTGACAGAGATCAGACAAGTACCTGGAAAGACGGGTAGGCAGGTCAGATGGTTATTTCTATCCAACTGGTCATTTATCCCCAGGAAATACCCTCTACTAGGGCCATTAATGGTTAGACACACACTGTCTGGAAGGGTATCTCTTAACGTATCCGTTCTGCCTTTGTGCTCTGGAGGAAAGAGCTGCAAAGCAGAGTGGTTGCAGCTCTGCACTGTCCATGAGAGAGGCACCAAGCAAAACGACTCATGGGGCTATGTTCATTCTAGGCATGGGTTTGATTCACAAAGTTCAGCTCTAGAAGGGGATACGAATCCAGAGCATCCCACACCTGGGGGTTCTGCCCCAATGACCTGACATGGTCCACTTTTGAGTTTGAGATCTGGCTCTAACTTCTCCAGTGCTCTGGGATGGGTCAGATTTGGTGGCCTGGTGTGGACCTACTTCTAGCTATTTGATTTTTAAAGTATCCTTTGTTCCTTTCCTGGACGAATTTGTATTCTGTGTTCCTGGTTGTCAAATCTCTACCTTTCCTGAAAGGTCTGAAGGCCCCTGTGCTGGGTGTTCCCTATTAGTGCTGCAGCCAGTGAGCAGAGCCATATGTGCAGAATGAAGCTAATCCAGGAGAGTGGGGATGATTGAGTGCTACAGTAATGGCTGCGTAAAGAGGCCAGGTGATTTATAATGTTTCACAAATGCTAGTTTACACCAGAGTCTGCAATGATCTATGATCTATATAAGCCCAAACCTTGGCTAAAATCCAGGGCTCAAAAAAGAGGGGCGGGAAAGAAATTTGTTCATAATGTTTCCATTTCTATCTTGTTTTAACTGGGCCTTGGCCCAGGGGCTGCTCTCTCCACATCTGGACGTTATGTCGGCTCGCATTCCTTTCCTGGGCGATCCTAGAAGTCTTGTGGGGTTCTCAGTGTCTTAGGCAGCAGAGAGGGAGAAAGGTGATTGTAGGGGAAAAGGATGGGAGGAGAAAGCAACCAGCTCTGTTTAACAGAATTCAGTGGGCATGGCACACATCCCTGGCAGGATCCATTTCCTAGCTGGTAGGATCAGAGTGGGGTGACCTTGAATGGGGATCTTTCTGCACCCCACACCTGGCTAGTGAACAAGGTAGAGAATCCTATTTAATATCTTTACCCCCATTAGTGCCAGGAAAGGCAGGGGCGCTCATGAAGGTGCCTAATGAAAACCCTGTGGAGGGACTCATTCGCAGCCCTGCCCCTCTTACTCTCAAGTCTCCTGAGTTGTGCAAATGCAGAGGCTGCCTATACTGTGTTTGGGTGGGAAGACTGCCATGTGCGCGTGTTGCTTTTTGGGCTTCTTACTAAGGCTGTATCTACACTACACCGATGTCAGCAAAACTTGTGTCACTCAGCGGCGTGAATCTTCCACCCCCCTGAGCGACACCGACCCAAGCGTTCGTGTGCCCCGTGCTATGTTGGTGGGAGAGCTGCTCCCACCGACATAGCTTATGCCGCTCGCGGATGTGGGTAGTTGTTTTTAGTGCCCACGAGAAAGTGCTCTCCCATCAGCACAGAGTGTCCTCACCAGGCAGTAGCAAAGCTGTATTGATCCAGCTGCAGTGCTGTACGTATAGACATGCCCTAACCTGGCCCTAGGGCAGCCAATACAGAGAGGCCAGAGCATTTCTTGCACTGAAGAAAAAAACCTTTTGAGCTATTTCAAAGAATAAATCAATCTGGCTGCTAGTGAGTGAAGTCAGGAATGTCTGGCTTCTTGCCACCCGGGGAGAAATCATTCCCTGGGAGAGTTAATGTATTTATCACAGGCTTGCCTTCCATTCAGTCTTGGAACAAACTCCCTCATTCGGCTTAATTCTCTTCAACCCGCTTGGATTTTTTTATATATATAAAAAATTGGCCTCTCGCTACCCTTAAGTCATGTCATGTCTGAAGCTAGAAAGCTGTTCTCTCTCCCCGTGCGCGGCTTGGAGAGCAGCGCAGAGCCTAAGCAGGCTCAGACCTCTGTTCCTGAGTTTCTCTTCTGCCAGCTGGGGGTAAGATAGACCAGTGGTGGGTAGTGTGACATCATGGACACCGGTCTGCTAGAGTCTGGACTGAGACTGAGGTATTCCACAGAGGCCATTGTCTAACAATCAGAGGATAATAATTCTGGGGGAGATTTTCAAAGTTCACAATAGGAAATCGGTGCCTGGTTCCCACTGACTTTTAATGAGGATTGGGCGCTGAAATGCCCTTTGTGCCTTTAAAAAATTCTCTCTGTCTCCACCAAGCTGGTGGGGATTTCAACCGTTGACTTCAAGGTAAAGGGCTCCATGCCCTAGAATACCCTGAGCCATCTTTGCTCCCAAGAGGATTGGGGGATTTGCCAGCTCTTGATGTCTTCAGATTAACACTGGCTGCCTTTCTGGAAGAGATGCTTTAGCCAAACACAAGTTATTGGGTTCAGTGCAGGTGTAACTGGGGGAAGTGTAGTGGCCTGTGGTATACTGGAGGTCAGACTAGATGATCTGATGCTCTCTTCTGGCCTTAAACTCTTGAACTGATGCTCTCAGCAGAGAGACTAGGATGGAGACTGAACTGGCCTCTCTGCTCAAGACGGTCCCTCCAAGTCAAGGTCAAGGCGGTGCTCTGGGAGCACGGTGCAGGGAAGTTTGCATTGCTGCTCCCTGTGCTGTCCTTTCGCAATAGATAAATACAGCAGAGGACTTCAGTCTCCAGGACTGTCTGTCCAGTACCTTCCACCAGCACTACATTTATATACGTTTTAAAGGACCCTGGGTTAGTCTCAGGTTGGCTCAAGGAGACAGTGCAGGTTCTTCGCGAGTGAGAGAGAAGGCTGAAAGAGACCTATCTGTGGGTGATAAGAGAATGTTGTTGTTTTTTATCGGCAATTCTGATCAAAATCTGGGATCGGAATTTTTTGCTACCATTCTCCCCATGCATAAGAAATTCTCCCTCTTCCTTAGACAAGAAAAGGAGATGAACTTGGGGTTGGGGATAACGCCAAAAATCTGCAGAGACCCTCTTTCTGATTCCCACAATTTTCACTTGGACTCTTCAGAAACTGCACATAATGAAAACACTGGCTCAAAATGCCAGGGGGAACATTCAGCAAGTGGAGCCATGGGTCTGATGTGTCAATCCCAGGACATCTCTATAGGCTTTTACGAAATCTCGGCATAGCCCGGGACTAAATCCAAGCCATAGTACCTAGAACTTTATGGCACTGGGATCAGACGAGTCTGACAGTGCTGAGAGCCAGCGGCTGAACCAGCACTCTGGTCACTGTATGCTCAATTAGTTTCCCCGGAGAAGGGCCTGGTTCGGGGAAGCTGGGGCTGGTTACTAGATCAGTCTGAGCTGCGGGGCGCTAAAGAGCTAGTTAACCCATTAGCCGGAAGAGTAGAAAGGCACATGGGGAGGAAGGGCAAAGGGGGAATGAGAGAGAATGGGAAAGGTGGGTAGGCCCAGGGTAAAGGGAGAGGTCTGCGCGGAGAGATCGCTTCCTTCTGGCAGAAGAGGATGGGGTTTGGATGTGTCTGCTAGCAGAGCTGCTGCACAGACGGTGAAGGGTGGTGGTTGTGGGTGACACAAATAAATGACATGATGGTGTGTGTAAACCGGAGGTGTTACAGCCATTGGTACAAGAAGACAGGAATGGAGGGCCGGGCCCTGCCCCAGAGCCTAAGAAGGATTTAGTGTCTGATCAGCTCAGCTGAGGTTAGATTCACTAGGAATCTTATTGGAATTTGCCATTTCATAGCTGCGGGATGCTGAGAAAGAAGAGAGGCACCAAGGGCTCAATCCTGCAAGATGCTGAGCACTCCAGGCCCCCTGACATCTGGATCAGGCCCACTCGTGCTTAAAGTGAATCAGGTGCTCAAGTGCTCTGCCAGATTGGGGCTAGAGGGCTCAGAACTTTGAAGGACCCAAGTCCAGACGAGCAGCTTAGAGAACTGTGCGCGACAGGGAAGTGTGGCCCCCAGCTTCCTCCATACGTGACCCCCCTGCCCCAGCCCTCTGTCTCCCAAGGAATTCCAAACCTGTGGGGAAGGTTACAGAGAAACGCAATAAACAAGGGCCCACGTACAAAACATTCTGCTCCTTTCCACCCTGCTCCTCCCTGTGAGAGGTGAAGAGACTTGTGCTCTACCAGCCACGCTCGCAGAAAGGGACCTGGCCACCGCCGATGCACACGGGGAAGGATTTAACTCACAGCAGAATTACTCTCTTCTTCGTTGGTGGAAAATGGTGAGAGAGCGATAAATGCCTGTTTGGTCAAACTTCATCATTGAGTTTCATGGCCTATAACATGCACCAGCAGCTCTTTATTACTCAGTATTGTGAATTACGCATCAACAGTACTCAGTCCAGGAGAAGACAGTCCCTGCCCCAAAGAGCTTCCAATCTCAATAGGACTCTTGCTCTCTGACTCGCTTGTCTACTAGCTGGTCTGCATGGGACGAACAAGGCAGAACGTGTGTGGAGTAAGTACCGTCCAAGGGCAGGGTAGTTACGATAGAAGTATGATGTAGCAGCAGGCTATTTACAAAGGCAGAACAATGTACTGTGCTGGGTGAGCACCACATAACCGGTAGGGCATTTTCAAGGGAAGTCCCATGTGGTAGCAGGCTCTGTGGCACTCTGTTTGCAGTGTTGTTGTAGCCATGTGAGTCCCAGGATGTTAGAGAGACAAGGTGGGTGAAGTAATATCTCTTATTGGCCCAACTACATTACTTATCCTGTAAGTCATACAGGGAGAGGAAAGGGAGAAAGACGCAATGGGGGGGGGGGGCAAATGGAGGAGCTGGAGGAGTGACAAAATGAGGGGAGGTGGAAGGAAAGTTAATCCACAAACTGGGTGCAGTTTTGGGGAAGTGACATCACTTCAGTTACTACTTAAAACTGTCATTTGGCTCCAGACCTGCTCAGTGCAGCCCCCTGGTATAGAGGCTGCATGGGGCCAAATCCATCCCTGGTGTAACTATCGATTTAGGCCATGGGGAAAGCTCCTGGGCTCGCTGCCAGCACAGATCGTATAACAGAGTTGCCCTAGTGAGAACAGCCACTTTCTTAGGACCGGCTGGAAAGAGGGAGCTCCTGCAGAGGGGGTAGGAGTGGCACTCATGGTACAAGGAGCACACTCAGCCCTACCCCACGCTTTTGGTCCTCTTATGTGCCTGATAAGGGGAGAGTCCCAGCCCCACTCCCAAGGAACTGACCATTGTCGGCTCCTCAGAGAATGTCTGGGAGGAATATAACTGGAGACTCGCATGCCGAGCAGAATAAGAACAGGTCTCTCCCCAGGTGCAGACTACATCTGAGGTTTGTGGATAGTCTGCTGCAGATGGGCGCCTCCGAGGAAAAGAGCCCTGCCCCTTGCTTTGAGCAGTAGCACTTACCACTCGAGCTGGATGTATCCTGGAGACATCTACTTGGAAATAATTATTGGATGAAAAACATGCCAAGCTTCTCTGAGAGTTATTTGAGCAGATTGGCTTTTCATCGCCAGACTGCTTTACAGACATGCACTGATTAATCCCTCCAACACCCCTGTGCATTGGGATGGGGGGTATTACTATCCCTTTTGACAAGTGGGGAAACTGAGACAGAGAAGGTAAGGGACTTGTCCAAGGCTGCAGAAGGAGCTCCTGCTGCTAGACCAGGGTTTCTCAAACTGGGGTCACTGGACCCCTGGGGGTCCGTGAGTCATGTCCAGGGCTGCCAGCCCCACTGATCAATGCCTCCCCCTCCCTCCCAGTGCCTCCTGCACGCTGCAGAACAGCTGTTCAGTGGTGTGCAGGAGGTGCTCAGAGGGAGGGGGAGGAGCAGGGACGGGGTGCACATGGGGGAGGGGGTGGAAAGAAGCGGGGAAGAGGAGGGGCAGAGTTGGGGTGGGAAGAGGTGGGGGGGGTCTTGGGGGTAGGGGTGGAGTAGGGGCAAGGCCTGGGGCTGAGCGGGAAGCTTGGGGGTCCATGAAAATGTTTAAATCAAAATGGGGGTCCTCAGGTTGCTAAAGTTTGAGAACCACTGTGCTAAACTATGTATCTCTCCCAGAGGGGGATGCTGGAGAGAATCATTTGTTATAAATTAATGTGGGGATTTATCAGGTGCTCATGATACTGACGAGGACGGAATCCGTGTCTTTCATGCAGTGATTTTTATCAGGCACTTTATATGGAGGAACCCAGTTTCACTCTGAGGGCAAATGTATGCTCTAAGGAGCAAAGCTTTTTTTCCAGTGAGTAGAGACTTTTCATCACACTCAGGAATTGACCCTTAATATGTTCAGTTCATCTTTTCACCCCTTTCCTACTCATTGCATAATTCCCCTTCCCCCAACCAGAGGGTGCTAAGAGTAGCCGGGGCTTGGGTGCACTAAACCCCCCATTCTTCCTGCAGACGCACACATGCCAGTTGCGAGCTCCCTGGCCACTGGGTCACGGCCACTGTGAGTAGAACCTACTGGCTAAGTCAATTCAGGGGCCTGTCCCAGCTTCCCACTCCTCCTATGGGATGACTGAGGGAGCTGAAGGGAGACAGGCTGGTTCCGCAGTGCCTCCCCTTTTCCCCGGAGCCTGGGTTTCCCTGGCCAGCAGCAATCTGCTGCCTACTGCCCATTCTCTTGCTGCTGCCACTTCTCTGAGTGCAGGGCCCCGATCCTGTGCTAATTTCCTCCCCTCCCCCTTGCCTCAGGAGGCATACTCTCTACCCACAAGGCTGTGCTACAAGCCCTATAAATGGCATCCCATGACATGCTCTGGGGTGCCGGAACTGCTTCTGAAAATGCAGCAGCACACCTTGCAAGTGTGCTGAGCCCCCAGGACTACGGGCAACAGACGGCCGTGGAGAAGGGTTTCTGTGCCAATGAAATTCTGCTGCCTCGGGATGGGGTGAGGATGGGCGAGGGGTTGGGCTGCTCCTGTACCAGGGATTTATAGTTTAGTGGGAGGTTCTCTGCATCCCACACGAATTCCGGGCTGGAGTCTTACCAGCTGGGTTCTTTTTCTTTTAAAAATGCAACAGTTATGTGTTTCCTTTGCAAACCAGACAGGAGAGCAGGACATGACCCTGATAAATCACAAACCCCATGGGTATGGAGCCCAGGATGGCGGGGGGCACTGCAGACTGTAGCGGGTTAGGATGGGCTTTTAATTCTTCAGTAAATTCGGGCAGTGTGTCTCTGGCTCACCGCAGACTTTGAGCCAATGCATTTCTCAGGGATCAGATCAAAGCCAGGCTCTGGGTTTGGGGAGGTCAATAATTTACTGGCCTTTGGAACAAGACTGGGCCACCGAGCGAAATGATTCCCCATTCCCACCCCCTGCCACTCCCAACCCACTTTTTTTGCCACAGGGAGATCAAATTTGTCCTCTGCCATTACAGAGCTAACCCTACCAGGCTGCTCAGCTCGTGAGGCTCTTGAGGGGAGACCAAAGTGAAGTCTTGATGCACGTCCCTCCCCGCCCCTCCCTGCCCCTGTGTCCGCTCACATGGTGGAGTTTGGATACTGCACCCAGCCCACCTCCTTGTACGCAGCAGTCACGTGGGTGTAGATGAGGCTCTTCATCTTGGTCCAGGCTCTCTGCACCTCTGGGGTGAAGTCGTTGGCATATTCTTCAGCGATGACCTCCAGCATGACACCGGTGAAGAACTGGGGGAGAGGGAGACAGGAAAGGTTTCCTAGATTCTCCGGGAAACAAGGGGAGGTGGTCAGGGGCCACTGGGGCAGCCCCTTTTCCAAAGCAACCCTGCTGCTGAGTTCAGGGGGCTTCTGCCATCTTGCTGAGCAGGTCCATAGGGATACTTTACCCTGCTTTGCATTACCCCCAGCCATTGCTCTGAGAGATTGACAGACGCTCATTAGGCTCCAGGAGATGTAAAGCCGTGTTATTAGCCCCGCTGTGCCGAGGGGAAACTGAACCCCAGGCACGTTGAGAGCTACATTGTCTTGAGCCCGCTCATTTTAGGGGCCCCACTTTTTGGGTTCCCAACTAGAGACCAGGGCAGATCTTTCCAAAGAGCTCTGCACGGCAGGTATGGAGCTGGTTGGAAAATCAGGTCACAAGCGTCACGGTGGGAGTTGCTGGGTACTAGGCACTTTGAAATCTGTCCTGTAGTGTCTGCTTTTCAGAGGTGTTAACCGCCCACAGCTCCCACTGCCTTCCTGAGTCAGCGCTACTGAAAATCAGTACTGAGGCCCCAGGCATCTCGCGTTGCCCGCCCACAGGTGCCCAGAAGGAGGGGCCACTTTTGAGAAGTTTGGCCTAAGTGTCTTGCCTGAGGTCACGCCACAAGTCGGCCAGGGACAGAACCCCGGCGTCCTGCCTCCCACACCTCTGCTCTAACGGCACAGCTGCTGAGCTCTGGACAGGTGCACTCTCTAGGCGCTCGGCAACTTCCTCTCCTTTCTGCTTCTCCAGGTGCGGCAGAGGAGAACGTTGGCCGGCTGCCCACGGACACAGTAGGAGTTGCCTGCCCTGAGTCGCCTCATCGTTGCTCTGCAGTGCTGCTTTCTGACACGCTTGGCCGTGCAGGAGCAGAGCGGCTTTCCCCTACTTCCCAGGGTCTTTATCCCATTCCCCCACTGGAGCGCTAGCTATTGGTAGGGGGAGGAAACCCTTTACCTCCATCAGAAGCTGTGGGAGAAGGAGTTCCCTGCGTCTTCCTTGTGGGGGAAAGGCAGGCTTCCATGGGCTGGGGCAGCTCGGTACCCCACTGCCATGGCCAATAAAACAGCGGTAGGTGACCTGGTCCAGAGCTAGCCCCTCGTCTGCTTTCTCTCTTCCACAATCCACCCCTCCCAGTTTCACAATGAAAACCCAACGTCTCTTCCACTGATGGGTTCTGATGCCCATGGCTGGGGGACGTGGCCCATGGCGGCGAGTCTCCCAGGGCTGTAGGCCACAGCCCTTTTCAATCTGACCTCTTGGGCTCAGAGGCGGGGGTTTTTCCCCTGAGATTCATCTTAAAAACCATCCCGCGGACCTGTGCTGCCTGTGAGAGCAGAACTGGGTGTTGGCGCCGTGTGGCAGGGGGCGGGGGGATGGTGCCTGGAGGAAGCTGGAAAACAATTCTGCCCCCATCTTGGCAGGAGCATGGCCGTTTCCTGCGAGCTGCATTTCAGTGGAGGATGCGGAGGTGCTCGGAGGCTGCACTGACACTAGCCAGCTGATTGCTCTGTTTGCTAACCCATTGGCCATTTTCATCTGAAGGCAGGTCAATTCCCAGCAAAGGAGATAACCCTCAAATGAGGATCCCAACTCTTTTCCCCTCTTCTTCATCTCATTAGCATGCAGCCCCATAGCCCCATTAGCATGCAGCCCTCATTAGCATGCAGCATCTCATTAGCATGCAGCCCCTTCCACTCACTTGACACACCCCCTGGCACTGTAACAGCCCTCCCCTGCACTCCCCCACCTCCAGAAGCACCAAAATAGGCCCCTACTGTTGGCAAGCACCTGCCTTACAATACAGTTTCTTGGGCATGGAGATGCTTCTGGGGTGCAGCCTGTGAAGTCCTCACCCCTTCCCTCGCTATCTCACTGCCTGTCAGTGCCACCTGCCCCTTGGCTACTAAGGGGAGCGAGAGAAAACTCCCAGCTGAGCGAGTAAGGAGAGGAGGTGAGCAGGGAGGGAGCTTGCTGACTTGTAGCACCGACTCCAGCCTCTCTTCCCAGTGCCAGCAGACCCTATCTGGTATAGCACCCCCTTCAGGATACCCAGGAAGCTGACTACTCCTGATGTAAAAATCCATAGGACTGGCCAGCATCCTGGAGGCTAGAATAAACCAGTGCATCCCCACCATCTCTTGCCAGCACTCATTTATCAGTGTGGGCCTTATGCCCTCCTTCCCTTTCCATCTAGTGTCCGAGACTTTCGCTCCAGTCCTTTACCTTGAAGTAGACAGGCTCCACTTTGTGCTTGAGGGCGTGGGCCTTGCCCACCAGGGCCAGAACAGACGAGACCTTTTCGGAGTCGTTGATGTTCTCCACTACGGTGTTAACAGCGCCCATGACCCGCCGGGCATGCTTGCGCAGCTGCGGGGTCCTCTCCATCTCCAGGGGGTCCTCCATGTGCTTGAACTGACTGAAGTACTGCTTGGCAGATGGGAATTTGACAAAAAACCTGCACAGTGCAGTTGGGAGAGAAGGAGAGGGAAAGAGAGAGAAGCCACGTGAATTTCAGTGAGAGGTGAAGTGGCCTAGGGCAGTGGTTCTCAACTGGGGGTACACATACCCCTGGGGGTACGCAGAGGTCTTCCAGGGGCACATCAGCTCCTCTAGATATTTGCCTAGTTTTACAACAGGCTACATAAAAAGCACTAGCAAAGTCAGTACAAACTAAACTTCCATACAGACAATGCCTTGTTTATACTGCTCTATATACTATGCACTGAAATGTAAGTACAATATTTATATTCCCATTGATTTATTTTATAATTACATGGTAAAAATGAGAAAGTCAGCAATTTGTCAGTAATAGTGAGCTGTGACACTTTTGTATATTTATGTCTGATTTTATAAGCAAGTCATTTTTAAGTGAGGTGAAACTTGGGGGTACGCAAGACAAATAAGACTCCTGAAGGGGGTATGGTAGTCTGGAAAGGTTGAGAGCCCCTGACCATGGGGCTAGAGCAAAGCCCAGTGAGGCAAGAGAGCTCGGATCTATTCCCAGTTGTGCCACATACTCACTGTATGACCTCCTGACTTGCAATGGCGTGAGGTTTTGTTAGTCCTGAGCATCTGCATCTCCTGGTAATTCAGTGGGGGCAGGGGTGCGTGGCCCATCTGCCACCCATGTTCTGGGAGCTTTCCCAGCTATAACAGGGGCCTGTCAGTAAATACTCATCTGCCTAGCAGAGGTGCCGGGGGAGGCTGAATTTGTCATAGTCATTATTACTGCTGTGGCTAATGGCCCCCTTGTGCTGGGCACTCGATGCACACAACGTGAAAGATTTTTCCTGTCCCACACAGCTTGCAATCTGATATTTGCAAAGCCCTTCTCCCGTCTGTGCAGAGCCCCCAGCAGACAGGTTTTCCTTCCTCCAGAGCCCATTCAGTGGCAGCAGCTTTCCAATGGCTTTCATGAATGAAACAGCTGCACTCTGCCCCTGCACGTCCACACAAATTGAATAATTCTGCCCTTGGCCACCCCCGTGATTCCCCTGAGTTCTCACAGGGGGAATCAAGGGCAGCACTTGGCCCAGAGAATCCAGCTGGGCTTCACAATGAGAAATTAAATCAGTGCTCCCAACGTTCCTGCTGGGGGGCGGTGCTGAGCCCTAGGGCTTCTGGGTCTCCAATGTACCGATCCTAGGTTATTGTTTAATGCCGACAGACCCTGGTCGTCGGTGGGCGGGATCAAACGTGGGGCCTCTGGAGCTTAGTGCATGAGCCTCTACCACGTGAGCTAAAAGCCAACTGGCTCTTAGCTAAGGCTGAAGAGCCGACTCATTTAACTCTCTCTAAGTGGATTTGGTGCCATTAGATGGGACAGAACACCACACCCAGAAGGTGTGTGGGTTACAGTTGCACCCTACAGGGATGTCTTCTTCATCCCCTGTTGGAGAGTGGAGTGGTTCTGGGGCCAACCCTCTTTCCCGGACCCCAGGAAAGGGGTACAGGAGACCCTCAAATCTGATGGGATTAAAGCCACGGGACAAATTAATCACAACTGAAATAAAAGGAGTTGTGGTTGAATTGGCCACCTGGAGGTAAAACCTCGACTCCCTCTCCATTCCCCAGTAGGAAAAGAGCTGGGGAGGGGGGAGTCCGTGTGTCTGTGCTGTGGTTGTTTAAGAGTCTCACACACACTCCCCAAATTTGCTGGGGCTGCCCCAGCCCTTCATAGAAAGGGCAGCTTTGCTCTGTGCTGGGAACAGGTATCCTTTTGCCTGGGGCAGAACCCCCAGGGCACGGATCTGAAATGCTGTGAGTGAAAGGGAAGTTTTTGCTGAGCTCTGAGTCCACTTGCTGTGTGCACAGGGGGTCCCACTCCAAGCTGAGGAGGGGCGAAGGCTCTGTTATGATAGGCTAGTGAACCCACACACCGCTTGGTAACAGAGGCAGAAGCCTGGGGCCGGAGGAGTGTGTGTGTGTGTGTGCGCGTGCGCACGCAGGAACCCACATCCTAAAAATCTCTGCTGAGTTACTTAATCCCTGCATGAGAGGTGAGATTCTGCTGTCACTTGCAGCGGGGCACCTCCATCAGTCTGTAACTCCATTGATTTCAGTGAAATTGCTCCAGATTTACACCGGGGGGGGGGGGGGGGGCGAGATCAGGATTCAGCCCATCCTCTGCACTCCGAACAACCCAAGGTTGGAGCAGCTGGGCTCTCTCTGCGTCCTTATGTGTGTACGTTACACTGGCTGGGAGCCAGCGTAGGCTGCTCGGGAGCTGGTAGACTCCGCTCCCAGGGCTGTCCCCTGATGTCTTCTTTGTCCGCAGTTCCAGACAAACACCTCCCTCCCGCCATCTGCCTCCTCCCTGCTTCCAGGCTGGTGCAACCCCTCGCAGGCACTGCACGGCCCCATGCCAATGCACACACCGCCTCCAGGGCCAGGTGGGTTCATGCTCTGTACCCGCCAGCCCACGAGCAATTACAAACGAGAGCCTGCTCTTCGTAGTGCCACCTCATTGTCCTCTCCCCCCACCCCTCCACTGGCTCCCGGAGGATCCGGGGGGCTGCCAAGAAAGCAGCGAATGGAACGTACATCGCTTCTGTTGCTTCCCTCAGGCATCTGGGATTCATCAGCGGGCCCAAAATAGGTTTCGATGTGTGAAGAGTGAGAAGCAGGGGGGAGGAGGGAAGGTGGGGGGAGGAAGGCATCGGTTTGAAAATCAGAGAGGGAGCCGCGAACAAGCTCCTTGGATTATTTTTTAACCGCTCCTGGCAGAAGCTTGAAGCAGCTCCTCACGGCATGTCTGCTCCTTGCCAGAGGAAATCATTTTCCCGAACCCCAGGTCTCACCGTCCCTCCGCTTTTAGCCAATCTCCGTCCATTCACAGCTGTCCGGGAGAGATTGAGCCTGAGAAAGGGCTTTGGAGTGGAATACGCACGGTGCCAGGGCCCGGGAACTAGGCCTTGTGGTCCCGTGCATCCTTCTGACAGAGCATTAGGGAGATCTCTGAGTCTCATTAGGCCAGGACAGCTCTGGCTGGGGAGAAGCAGCAGGCTGGGTTATTGTTATATATACATGGAAGCATCGCTATTAATGTTCCCCTTTTCCCTGAGTTCCCAGGATTCGGCCTAGAATGTCTCCCAGCAGGACAGACATTCCCCCTCCATAGCAATAGGGTTTCATTTGTTATCCTTGCTTCACCCTGAGCCCTGGTTTCTAAGCCTGGATACCTGCTGGCTCTATTATTCTGAAGCTCTTTCTCTCCCCCCATTCTCTCTTCCTTCCCCTGACCATGCTGTCACAGGAGATAAGAGAGGCTACAGCACTCAGCATAAAAAATGGAGCCAACAGGAAAGGATCAGTCCCAATGTCAATATCTAGAAGTCCTTCCCAGTGACTGAGCTGGTCTTCTCCGTGCCCACGTTAGCAGATCTCTCCTCCTCGTGGGGCCAGGGGCACTTTGGCCAGTGTGAGTGCTAATGGCACCATCCTCTCTAGGATCCCGGGTGTTGGAGTCTCACCCATCGTGGCAAGCTGTAATATCAGAGGATCGGCCTTTCTCCCATGCAGCCCAGCTAACAAAGAGATCTGGTCCCCTCAGCAGCGACCACCTCTGTACAGGGCTGAATGAGGGGAATTCAGGCTCGGAGAAGGGGCAGCGGGGAGCAGCAGCCAGAAGAATAGCTGACCTGGCACATAGGATGAAAACCATCTATCCTGCAATGTGTGTCCAACTCAAAGCACATAAGTTCTGATTCTCCTCTCACTCATGCCAATATAAATCAAGAGGAACCCCTTGGAAATTGGTGATGTTCACCAGTGTAACACTGATGTAAGTGAGAGGAGAACCAGGCGCATGAAGTCCGGGAGAAAGCCTGTAGGGAATCTAGGAGATTAGTAAGGCTGGATTCCTGTCTGGTATAAATCCATTGAATCCAGAGATCAATTTGCTGACTGTGGGGAAGCTGGTGGGAATTAGCTAAGGGCTGGTTCACAGTTCTAGAGAATTCCATATGTTCTGGGTGGGGTGGGAATAGGCCTGGGATAAGAGGCTTGAGGCACTGATGTTTGAGATGAGGCAGGCAACTCCAGCCGGGAGTGCTGCCTCAGAGCACATGCCAGATGTCCTGCATTTGGCTTCTGCTCTTAGGTACTTGGGAAGCATTACTTGCTCCGAATGCAAAAATGGTGTCTGGGAAAGAGGCTAAGGGGGTAGAAAGAAACCGCCGCTATGTGTATCATGACTAGGAAATCAGAACGTCCCCTCTCTCAAAGTGAAGGATAGAAAAAGATCAGCCTAACCCCCACTGTAGATGCAGCTAAGTGGATGGAAGAATTTTTCTGTTGACCTAGCTACTGCCTCTCAGAAAGCTGGATTACCTACATACACGGGAAAACCCCTTCCGTCAATGTAGGACGCATCTACAGTTCAGCGCCACAGCTGTGCTATTGTAGTGTAGACATGGCCTATGTGACTCATACAGGAAGTCTGTGACAAGACAGAGAATTGAAGTCAGGTCTCCTGAATTGCAAGCTAGTACCCTGAGCACTGGACCAAAATTGTTTCTGGGTGAATAAAGCTGGGCATTCAAAACTGAAACTTTTGGCCTATATCCAGAAGAAAAACACTAGTGTTAAATTCAAGAAAGGCATATTAAATAAAAATTCACTTGAATCTCAAGAAACTTTTAAAAAAAGCAGTCCATCAGTAGTTGTTAATTAACTTAGAAGTTTAATTTATCATTTTGATAAAGGACAAACAAAAGCAGGGGGTGGAGGAAGAGAAAAAAATAACACATTCTGATGAATAGGGATTTTTTTTCTATCTGTTGCATCTTTTCCTGTAGTTCAAACATCTCAGGGTCTGGAATATTGTTTTCTGATTCATCCAAGATCATTACAAATATAATATTTACCGTTGCATAAGCAAAATGGCGATTGATACAAAACAGAGGCCTGCATGCCGATTTCATTAAATTCCTTGTAAGTGATTCGATTCCGCGCCCCCTAATTTGTATTGCATGAGACACATCTGGACAAAATGGACAGGATGTCCTAAGTGTCATTTTTTTCCTTCTTCCCCTTTAACCATTTTAGGTACACGACCTTTATCAGCAGCAGAACCAAAGGAAATAATTAAAGTGCAAGATGGCTGCAGGCACTGGGAATCGGCTCTTTGTTCTCATTTGTTTGGAATCTGAAATATGTTGGCAGAGGAGTGAATTTTCTATAAAATATTTGATCGAGGAAAGTATTTAGAAGGTGATTCGCCTTCCAGTAATTGCAATACTCACTTGTTTAGCAGCGGGAGAGTTGTTTTCTGAAATTTTAGTTCTTCTAGGGAAAGGTGTATTTTCTTGAATCCATGAATTTGTTACAGCTCTGAGCTACGTTCTGATATCCCTACTCACACTGAGTAGAAGGTACTCAACAAGTAGCCCTGCTGTAATCAATGGGGCAACTTGCAGGGGAAGATAGTGGAGAAAGGATGGTCCAGTGATTGCGGCGATAGCCCGGGACTTTGGTGAGCCCGGTTCAAGTCCCTTGCTTTGTCACAGACCTTGGGCAGGGGCTGGATTTACTAAGGTATTTAGGAACCTAGTGGGGCTTACAAAAAGTGCCTATGTAAGTCAACAGGAGTTAGTTGTAAATCCCCATTTTGCTTCCTTAGTGAGGTGCCTAAATGCTTTGTAAATCTGGCTCTCTGAGCCTCAGGTTCCCAACGGTATACTAGGCATAATGTTGCTGTCCCTCCCAGGGGTGCTGCAAGGATGAATACATGAAAGACTGTGACGTGGTCAGACACTATGGTGATGGGCGCTTGCCTCCCCTGCTACTCAATGGGAGCAGTTATCAGAGCCTGGCCCTTTAGGACAACCTAGCTGAGGTTGGACAATGTGGTGGTCTTTAGTTCATATCTATCATTGACCTTAAAAAATGACCTACAAACGCCTGACTGTGAATTTGAACGAGTATCTGATTTATTCACATTCATTTCAACAGCCTGCAAAACACACACCTGAAGAAGCAGCACGTGTCATTTTATTGCTCTGAAGTCCCAACCCAGCAGGCACATAAGTGTGGGAGAGGTCTCAGAGCGAGGGCAGAGGGTTGGAGTGTAGGGGGGTGAGGGCTCTGGCTGGGGGTCTGGGCTCTGGGGTGGGACCTGGGATGAGGAGTTTGGGGTGCAGGCTGCCCTGGGGCTGTGTCAGGGAGAGAGGACTCCCCCAGCCCTCTCTCCCCGCAGCAGCCCGGGGCTGGAGCAGGGCACCTCCCCC
This sequence comes from Chelonia mydas, assembly GCF_015237465.2. Taxonomy (NCBI): domain Eukaryota; kingdom Metazoa; phylum Chordata; order Testudines; family Cheloniidae; genus Chelonia; species Chelonia mydas. Next base: position 16,564,595 of record NC_051254.2, read on the forward strand.
CACCGCGACAGGTCCATCTGGGGCTGGGGTCAGGAAGAGGTACCTCTCCCCGCCGTGCAAGGTTCAGGGCTGGGGGAGAGCATCTCTTTTTGCCTCTCCCTGCCACGGCAGGTTTGGGGCTGGGGCCGGGGGAGAGGCACCTCTCCCTGGCCACAGCAGCTCCCAGGCTGGGGGAGAGTGTCTCTCCTCACCTCTCCCCGCCACAGCCCTGAGCACCTGCACGGCCCTTGATAGGCTGCTGCATGGCTGCACAGCTTAGAGGGAACTTAGGACCCTGCCCCCCACCCTCGCACCCACCCATCCCCCTCAAGGCCCTGCCCCTGAGCCACCTTTTCCCCTGAGGCCTTGCTCCCATGCCACCCCTTCCCCCCAAGACCCCGCCCCCCCCTTCGTTCCTCTCCACCCCTCCCCCATTGCTGACCCTTATTGCCAGTAAAAAGCGGGAGGACCCTGGCCCCTGCCCCCTCCTGCCCCCCCATTCTGGTGCCCCTGCTTCAGTTTCCCTATTTATAAAATGGGGATAATAATGATCCCCTCCTCTGTAAAGTGCTTTGAGATCTACAGATAAAAAGAGCCCCATAAGCACTGAGCATTAGAAGCCATTTGTTAAAGTTTCCTACTGGCCCCACAGTGTTTTCTCCATTGCTGCCCCTAGCAATCATACCAGACACACCAAAAAATCTGTTATCTACAGCCTGGCATTCATACCACAGAATTTGCTCCAAAGAGAAAATGTGGGATACCCATCTAAACACACTTAAAACTGCCTTCACTAAACGAGGACGCTCCACCAGAGAAGTAGATTGCATCATAGAAAGGACCATCCAGATACCCCAGGAGAACCTGCTTCAGTACAGGGAAAAAAACCCACTGACGACACACTCTTAGTTGTCACCTACCGTCACACATTGAACCCATGTGGGGTATCATCAAACCGTTACAACCCCTATTTGATGGGGACCACATCCTGAAAAAAAGCTTTCCTGAACCCCCTCTTCTGCCCTTCAGACAACCCCCCAACCTCACCAGGCTCTCATCAGATCAGGATCCACCAACTCAAAACAGCACCAGATCCTGCCAGAACAACAGATGCAAAACCTGCAGAAATCTCACTGCTACAATGATCAACACTCCCACAATACACCTTTCAAGATTCAGGGGTCCTACATATGCCTATCGCAACATGTGACATACCTCATCCAGGGCATCAAATGTCCCAATAACCACTCTATGGGTGAAACCAGACAATCCCTACACTCAGAAAATTCACACAGAAAAATGATAAAAAACAAAAAACACTCTGTCCCCCATGGACAAACCCTTTTCACAAAGGGATCACTCCATGTGATCTTGCAATACTCGTCCTCAAAGGAAGCTTGCACAACACCTTCAAAAGATGAGCCGGGGGCTTAAATTCATAATGCTACTAGACACTAGAAACCATGGAGTGAACAGGGACACTGATTCCATGGCTCATTACAATGAGCTGTAACGCATGCCTGCCTGCTAACCCTTAATGGCCCACTTCAGACCTCTTTTTGCTCACCTTATTTCAAGTGACTTCTGACAACATGTTACCTCTTTATGCTCATCTATCTGTTCCAACTTCTGTTTAGCCCGGACGCTGATTTCTTTCCCCACATCTGAAAAACTCTCTGTAGTTTAAAACTTGTACCTTCCACTGGGGGAAGTTGCTCCAATAAAAGATATTATCTTAGCTTCCTTGTGTCTTTCATATCCTGGGACCAGCACAGCTATAGCAACACTGCAAATGACTTATAATTGTCTCACTCTTTATCGGGGGCTCTCCCCTGTTGTCTTATTCTTAGACTGTAATCTGTTTGGGGCAGGGACTTTCTCTTTGTTGCATGTGTCTACCTTGCCTAGCTAAATGAGGGTGGGGTCCCAGGCATTACAATAGTTAATTAGTAGCGGGAATACATAATAAAATACAACAGATTTCCTTCAGGCTGTGCTCTTTGTGAAGATACGCACAGGCTATCTTGTTTGGCGGTGCAAATATTTTTAACCGCTCATCCCTAGACGTCAAGCCCAACAAAACACAGGCTGGATGAGTCATAACACCACGAGTGGTGACAGCTGTGGGAAGGGGACGTGCTACGAGGCCCACAGAGTTGCTCCAAGGACAAAGCGGCTGCAAAAGTTGAAGCTAAAAGCTAACTTACTGTTAGTGTGCTGCTCACTGTGAGATACCAACACGTCTCCCTCTGCCTTGCCAGTCTCAGGACCCAGGAGCAGCACGAGTATCAAAGTCACCCTATTTTGTGGGGTGCTGAGAACCCTCTACTCCCATTGCAGAGGACTCTCATCAGCGCTGGGGATCAGGCCCAGCAAGGGGACCATTTTAAAGACCTCCTCTCCCCTCCTGGTCCATTCTGATTGCAGGGGTGAGAAAAGGCCACTCTCAAGGTCCAGGAGCAGCTACAAGAGTCTCCCTTGAATGCAGGTGCAAAGTTGTATCTGCACCAGGAGCACTCATATGGCCACCTTGAAAGCGCTTTGTGAGTCATCCGATCAAGGAGCGGAAACAATACCATGTGACTTAGGAGACGGCACATAGAGTAAATTACTGAACAGTTCCTGTTCAAAGCAATAGTTCACCATCCTCAATGCTTCACCTTTATATAGGGCAGAAAATTAGTCTGGCCTGGTCAGAAACTGCTGCTGCTGGGAGTCTCAGAGTAAGATGCCTCTTTGGAGACTGGCTTCACCTCACTAAACGTGTGTGCACAGAGATCTCAGCAAAGGGCCTTGTCTTGCTGGCTGCTACCATGAGGCGCTGAGCACCCTTCGCCCATTCCAGACTTTGCAGAAACGCACCATATGAGAAGAGGGACACATAACTGAACACGAGAAAGGACAAATCCTCAGAGGGAAGGTGAGGATGTTGTCAATGAAATTGACCCAAAGTGACAATATTCGAACTAAGATCCACTGCATGGTCTCAGGTGCCAAAGTGGAGCTTGCCGGAGCACCCAGCAATTCTTCACGAAGCAACCCTGGGACTAGTCTCCCAAGGGAAGAGGTTGGGTATTTAGAAATGGACCACGGAAAGCCTGATAAAATATTCTGCCCTGACTGGAGAGGGGAAGGGAGTAGCTGGGATGACCTCATAGGTCTTCCCTGTTTCAAACGTCTCCGCTTCTGTAAAAAGCAAAATCCAATGGGGTGGATTTTCCCCCTCCCTCCCGCTTTGTCTTTTCATGGTTTCTGTCGTTCCCCCAAGGGCAGCAAAATAAGGAACACCTAGCAACTGACGAGCTGCTTCCGTCCCTTCCTCAGCATTACACCGCACGGTTGACCTTCGGCAGACAGCCGCCTGTCCTTAGTAATGTTGTTGTCTAGATTTCAGCAGCTCTCGCTTTCCTTGCTCAGCGGCTTTCTAAGAGGCTCGCCTCAAAGAGCAGAGGCCACTGCTGTGCTCTGAAGTAATTACCAGCCTCACAATGTGAACCCTGGTCATGCATAGTCTTTTCGCCACCACAGGCAGCTCATCCTGCTACACTGCATAATGGGCCTCAGCTTCACTCTGTCTTCATTAAAGCTGTGGGTATTGCCAGAGACCCAGACATCCCCTTGATGCATAAATCCAGCTTTCCACTCAGTGCTCTGCAAGCTCTTAATTCTGACAGTATCTATTTTGGTTTTCTTGGAGGCACATGGCTCCTGCAGTGTCTTCTTGCAAAAGCCATTATAGCAATTACTTCAGTTCCGGGCATAAGTGATCTGGCCTCACGCTAAGAAACCCCATATTCCTGTTTCCAAAAGTCTCACTGGAGCTGAGGTTTCAGCTGGCACTGTTTAATATTATTACTTGTACATTTCCCGTTGTTCAGTCCTCTCTCTCTCTGTGAACAGAGCTTGTCTGTGCTGGTTTTCACAAGCCATCGACTTGCACCGCCATGCTGCCAGTGACACAGAGCTACGGCAACACAGCTCTGCAAATCGTCCGCCAAAGGGTTGTCTTACTGCCTTTCCTCTTCTCAGCTCCCAGCCAAGCAGCTGGCCTGCGGAGGTGCTCCCTGCCCTGGGAGGGGGCAAGCGAGGCTCTGCAGGGAGCTTCTAGCCCTGTCTCCCCAGCCCAGCTCCAGTGAGAAGCTCCCCAACCCAGAGGAGCAGGTGTCGCCCTCAGAAGGCCTGATCCAAAGCCCACTGGCAGCAAGGCAAAGACTCCTATTCATGCTAATGGCCTTTGGATCAGGCCCTGAGAGATTTCGAGGAGGAAGAGCAGTGGGTGAGGACCCACCTAAGGTCAGACCTTTGGCACTGATTCCCCACAACTCTCAGACAGCCATAGGTGGGAATTGTCAGTGAAGGGTGATCGCGCAGGAGAGTGGGGGCAGTGAGCTCTGGGCCCCAGCTGAGATGGGGAGAGGCAAGGATGTCAGGGTTTAGACAGAAAGGGGGGAGACATTTGAGAAAGGCTAATAATGGGATAACAAATCGGGCCGGGGGGGGGAGGCTGCAGAAGGAAATGGAAATGAATGAAAGTTTCAGGAGAAAGCCAGCAAGGGCAGCCATGACATTAACATAGTTAATACTGTTACAAAGCAGAAAAATAGAGATGATTTTTTATGACAGAGGCCCCCACCAAACTCAGGACTCTGTTGTCCTAGGTGCTGTACAAAACAGCCCCTGCCCCAGGAGCTTACAGACTAAATAGACAAGGTAGAAGTAGTATTCTTCCTATTGTAAGAGGGATTAAGGGACTTGACTGAGGTAGCATAGGGAATCTGTGGCAGAGCCAGGTTTTTGACCCCAGATCTCTTCAGGCTTAGTCTAGGGCCTGATCCACAAGGCTCTCCCATTTCCCTAAAGAAATGGTAAATGAAAAATAGACAATGGTTTTAAAATCTAAAATGAAAGAAAGAATTGGCTTGAACAAAAGAAAAGGAGGAATAGTGTAGATAAGAGTTAAGCATAAAATGAAGTTATTAATGATTAGCTGTAAAGATGAAATAAAGAAATAACTAGGGTTCATATCCTACAATTGAAATCCATTGGGGCTGCCTGAAGGGTTGGGCCCTGCATGCATATCTGACATCACATCAAGTATTTTGCTTGTTTGCTGTCTCTTAATTACTGTTTGTCTGCTTGGTCTATTGAAATTGTAAGCTTTTGGAGGTAAGGACAGTCTCTTATTATGTGCATGTTCCCCTCCTCACACAGGGTCGGACCCTGATCCTGAATGGAGCCTTGGGCAGTACTGCAGTATAATATTAAATAATAATTATCCTAAACAGAATGTAGTCTCCATGCTGCAGAGTGTAAGCTGCTCATTGGAGTGGTCAGGAAGGAATCTTGCCCTCTGTGATAATTTGGGGAGTTTTTCTGTACAATTTATGGATTCTGGCTGATACGGGGAAGTTGTCCTTATGAAACCTGCTGTCTCATGGACTGCCTCTACGTCTGTGTTTATCTGCTCTGGGCTGACAGGGCCTGTAGCATGAACATCCCAGACTAGATACAATGGACAATAGTTAACCGTAACCACTGTACTCTGACCTGTGAATAGATATGCTAAGGAGGTTTACTGGAGCAGGGAGAAGCCACTCCTCCTGTTTGTCAGTAGGGGGTTGGGGTTTGAATAGTCAAAATTATCAGCAGCAGGCCAAAAGAACTAGGTCTTGGTGGTGGGATGTATAAACTTGAAGGAAAGACTCACAGGAAGCTTTTGGGCAGAAGATGTGGGAAGAGACTGGCAGGCTTGTGCAGCGGGGGACCCAGTTTAGCTGCAGGGCCGAGCAAAGTCAAAGCAGGCTGAGTGGGGGGGGGCGAGGGCTCCATGATCGAGAAGCCAGGCACTGCAGCAGAAGGGCACTGGCCGCCCCTGGAAGACTCTGACCCCCGCCCAAACAATGCTCTGGGGCGGTGAGAAAACTGAGGCAGGGACATGTGTGTAGGTTTTATGATTTTTGTTTAGATCTGTTTAGAGCACTGGTGCCTTAGAATCCTGCGCGGAGTGTGTCTGCGTGTTACATGTGACACCTATCGCTTGCCCCTTGCAGAGCTAACTGTGGACCCAAAACACCCACACAGGTGGAGTTCTGGGAGACGGTGTGTTTAAGCTACGGAGGGAAGAGTGGGGAGTGGATGCTGGCCCAGGGGCAGTGCCTGGACTCTCTTCAGGCTCTGGAGGTTTAAAACGTATGGGATGCAGCAGCTGGTTCCCCCACACCTGTCTGGTGAGTACCCAAGGAGGGGCCTTTGACTAGTTCTTTGACAGCCCCTCGCTAGCATCGCATGGCACAGCCGGCTAGGTGCAGTGGGCAGGCAGGCAGCTGGCCTTTCTCTGAAGCATGCTGGAAGTCTGCTGTAGTCTCTGAGCAGCATGGGGAGTGTTGCCGATACATCCCCTTTGCAGTGCAGCAGACATACATCATGCCTGTCACTCGCTTTGTGTTAATGTTGGTGGCATGCGTGCGAGGCTCCCTGTATAACTCTTCTCTCACGCGCTGCTAGGCGTTTTTAGACCTGAGGCAATTGCTCATGAGGTTTATCTTACATCCTGCTTGTGCCTCTTAAGAGTGCGTATGCTGTGATTGCCAGATGATGGTAATGCGTGTGGCATGCATCCTTGCTCAGATTTGCATTTCTCAAGAGGCACACAACCACCTGCAAGGGACTGAGGTTTGCCCTTTGACGATCACGATTTTCTCTGAGTTCTTGACATCCCCAAACCACATCTGCTGCAATATATGCTTAGTGGGTCCCTCACACTTGGCATCAGGTCCCAGATCATCAGGAGCACACAAGTGCTAGATATACTTCAGGACTTTTCAAACCCTCAAGGATGGGCAACATACCATAGACAGCTCCACAGCTCAGAAGTCCTGTCTGATACCTTGGTGCCCAAGGACCCTGGACAGTTACCCACATTCCAAGGCTGCATGTTTCAGCCAAGGTAGATGATTCAGCCTAGGAAGAGTGTCTTTTTCAGTCAACCTGTACTTTGAAGGTTGAGAGATGTATGCTGTTTAATCAACATTGCCCATTGCTACCAAATGTATGAAACACTTAGCTTCTGCCAAATCCACAAGGAATGTCCTTACCTTTCAATGATTTTAATGAGCATTGTAGCTCAACAGACAGGAGCACTTTGTAGCCCACAGCAAAGACGTTACATGCATTTATAGACGCCGAGAACCACATTCTGCTCTTCGCAGTGACAGCCCAGCATCCCCATTAAACGGAGCACTTTAACGGAGCAGAGAAGGTGGCCCACGTACCCTGTTCTAAATGAGGGATTCTCGTGGGCTGATACAAATCAGTTCAGCTAAGGACGCGTCACATGCTGATCAATAGTTATCTTTAACATTTAATTTCTTAACTCTGCTGCTGCTGAATTGTCCTTTTGTGGCAAACGTGTGAGTCTGAGAAATAGTCCCTGGGGGGTTCTCACAATTGTTCTGGTTCATCAGAATGTCTCTTAAAGAAGGAGCTTTGCAGGAGGGGAAACTTTCATAGACAGCAGATCAGAGTTAAAAGTAATCATTATAACAAAGGTCTCAAAGGGGATGGGGAAGGAAGAAGAGAAGCATCCAACTTTAAAATGTCCTGTGTTCTTCTTTCCCAGTGGGCACTTGTTTTGAAATGAAGCTGATCGGTTGACAGTTACATGTAATATGAATTATTTGGATGCGTAATCTCGGGGTGGCAGCTTAAAACAGAAATGTTACATGTGACTGTGAGGGTAGGGGTCTACCGGATAGGACGCTGGGAGTCAGGTGACCTGTGCTCCGCTCCCTGCTGGGCCACTGCCCTGTTGTGTGATATCGGGGACATGACTACACCTCTCTACAACTTTGTTTCCCCTCCCAACCTTATGTCTTGTCTACTTAGCTAGTAAACACATGAGGCAGGAAATGTCTCTTATTCTGTGTGTGTCCAGCGCCTAACATAATGGGGACCAGATCTCAATTGCAGCCTCTGTCTAGGTACTGCTGTAATACAAATAAATAAACCAGATTGATAATAAAAGTGGGGGTCACAACTTACTAGAAAGAGTGTCTCATGGAGGCCTTCCCTCAGTCACTTTCTCACAAACCACTTCTTTTCCCATTGGCCATCACTGAGACCTCCTCCCTTAGCATTCCACATTACGCAGACACCTTCCCTCCCATTGGCCATCAAATTGACCTCCCGACTCCTGTTTGCCACCGTATAACATCCTCAAAGTAGTCGCACACAAGGAAAAATGGCAGCTAAGAACACACTTAAGTATCTTCCAGAGCTGGTCAGCAGAGGAAAAGGAGGCCACCGGCAGCATGAGGCCAGCAGGTGTTCCACAGGCCATGCTGTGCAAAGCGCTGGCGTAGTGAGACTCCCTGCTGCTGACGAACATCCACAGTGATCATTGATGGGTGAGCTGGGGCATTCGAGGTAAAACCGTACCATGTTTGTGTTTTGCTGTTTTCTGGCCTCTCCTGTTCTGAAGGGCCTTTCCCAAAGCTCAGACAAAAGATCCACTTCTTGTACACACTTGTTAAACCAGGAGAAAACAACCACTTAACCTTTCTCGTGTTTTCATAAGCCTCCTTACCATGTCCGCTCATTAGTAAAGCTGCTTGGTGTTTAAACCCCAGACGCCTAATAATGCGAACAAGTCTAACACTCATCGAGTGCGTTTCATGCTCAGCGCCCTTTACAAGTGAGGGGGGCGGGGGGCAAACCCTGATGGACTGGCTCAGGCAGAACGCCTATTGAAAACAATGGGACCTGATTCTCCATGTGTAGTGACTCCACTTTACACTGCTCTGGTTTGTGTGACAGAGCGGGGGTAGGAGAGAGAAGGGTGTGTAAACAGGGTGGAAGCTGTTCCGAGGTTGAGAAGTTAAAACTAGAGCTGTGAACATTTGGGAGAAGTCTCCCTGCAAGGTCAGAGACGGGGCATTGAACTATGGAAAGTTAGTGAAGAAATGCCAGGGCCTTACACACACAACTACTACCTGGTTCAGTAGGAGATGGTACATCTTGCAATGGTTTTGACAGCTCTGTTGCTGGGTGTAACTTTCAAATTGGATGCGATCTTTGATTTACTCTTTTGCTGCACGGAGCTAATGAAAGAATCTGAGTTTTTCACCAAAGCGTTTGAAGGGGCATCCAGCGGGCTCCAGCCTTTGAGCCTTAGCCCTGCGAGCATGGAGCGCCTGCGTGTGTTTCTTCTACATGCATGGTGATGGCACATATGAACTGCATGTGGCATAGGTTTGAGTGTGTGTGTGTTCTATGTGAACTGAGTGCCTATGTTTGCATTCATTGTGATTGTTACGTGCACTGAATGCGTGTGTTTGCATTCATTGTGTGTGTTTCTATGAGAAGCGCATTGGTGTAGGATTTCCAAGGTCCCTAAGGGATTTAGGCCTCCAGACGCATTGACTTGCAATGGAAGCTGGCACCTTATTTTCTTTGGTTTCTTTAAAACTCAAAGCCTAGCTGCACTGTGGTGGGTACTGCCTGTGTGCGTGTATTGTGAGGATATGTGTCGTGTATGTGTTTCACTTTGCAAGGTTTCAGTTTGAATTATTAATAACCCTTAACAATATAGACCGATGCTTTACAGAAATAAGAATAAACTGTGATCTACAAATACACCATCAATGGAAACATCTACTAAGCAGGGCAAAATCTGTGTAGTTACATTGAGAGCTGTTGAATACAGTTCTGTCACCATTACTCATGCACCTAGCTATTACATAGGGCTTTTCATCTACAGCTCTCAGGGTGCTTTACAAAGAAAGAATATCAGCCAACCTATTTTACAGATGGGAAAACTGAGGCAGAGAGAGGGGAAGTGATTGATCTACTGGGGCCACCCTACTTCCCCATACAGCTGTGAGCAATCCCACTGAAGTTCAGGTACTGGGATCTGTGGAACTGGTTGCCCCAGTAAGGTGCTATTTAGTGCTGTCCCTGGGGTGCTGGAACAAGTTTTATAGTGGGGGTGCTAAGAGACATTGACCCAAACTGTAAACCCTGTCTATGATGGAAACCACTTCAAGCCAGGCAGTGTGGCAGCACCCCCAGCAACCCTAGTTCCAGCATCTATGGTTGTCCAAGGCACAGCTGGGTCCTAAGTTAGATTCCGCTCGTGCTCTGTTAAAAGTTAAGCATATGGTTAGATAATAATAATATTAAATGCAGAGACCTCTGGTTTCTCAGGGGAGGATGATGCGTGAGATGAAGAGATTGTGTTTCCTCAGGCAGGAGGTTCCCCAGCAAAGGAAACTATCAATTATTTAAATACTTTTATCCACACAACTTTTATTCCCACAGTCTAGGGATAACTTAGCCAAATGGCATTATTATTGTTATATTCCAATAGTGCCTGGGGACCCCAGCCAAGACTGGAACCTTCCTGTCCTGAAGGAAGATTCAGAAAGGAAAGATGGTCCAGTGATTAGGCCACCAGCCTAGGACACAAGAGTCCCGTTCCTTGCTCCGCCACAGACTTCCTGTGTGACCAGGGGCAAGTCACTTACCCTCTCTGTGCCTCGGGTCAAGAGGAATAACTGCCCTGCCCTACCTTGCAGGGATGTTGGGATGGTAGATTCACTAAAGATTGTGAGGTGCTCAGCTACTACGAGGGTGCAGACTAGCTGAATACCAGGTGTGATGTTAGGCACTGCACACGTGCACAGTAAGAGAGAGCCCCTGCTCTGAAGAACTTACAGTCTAAAGAGACAAGACACACAATGGGTGGGAGGGGAAACTGAGGCACGGGGGTGACTTGCTCATGGCCACACAGCAGGCCAGCAGAGCCACAAACACATGCCCAATCCCTTGAGTTGCCACTGACCCGCTGTCTCGTACCAGGGTGCTCTGTTCCATTCTCTCCCAGTACCTGAACAAGCCTGTGTACCAGCCCCTGCACCAGCTGGTTATGATCCAGGGAAAGTTTCTTTCATTTAAAGACGAGTAGGGTTTATATCCTGAAGCATGAGGTTTTTGTTTAAGTCTGACCATTATAAAATACAGGGTAGGGGCAGGAGATAGGCGCAGACAGCGTGTGCTGGAATCAAAGGGACATAGACCAAGGAGGAGAGAGAGGAGGGAACTGTTCCTTGAAACAGGGCTGAATTCAGTGGTGCCTTAGCTGCGGTTTTGGCCCCTCCCTTCCAGACCAGCAGGACTTTTGCGCAAATGCGGTGCTCCAGAAAATACCCTGGCTCCCAGGAACCTCGTCGTCTTTCAATGGGAAACTAACCCACCCACAATCTGCTACTGCATGGCAAAGGGGCAGCTGTCTGGTGGTGACTGATCATAATGCCTGCACGGTGGCATGCGCTGTGCATTTCCCTGTGGGCTCTTTGAGTCTGGTTGCTGATACAGCATGCAGTTTCACTGCACAATGCAGCTGTACGTATCCCCGTTGCCATGTGTTTGTGTATCTTGCCTCTGTTTGTATATGATACCTGCTTATCCTTGCGGGGTGATCTTGGATTTCCTGTCCTGTAGGCCCGCTCCTGCTCTTGTTGAAATCAGCAGCAAAGCTCCCATTGACTTCAATGGGCACAGGATCAGGCCCTATATTTATCAGTATTATTTATTTCCAGGGGTGCAATGTGCTAAGCTCTTTCCAAATGGAAAAAATAAGGCACCCTGCCCTGCTTGCCCTGACCAGCTCACAATCTACAGGCAGAGAACTGAATGGAAAGGGCAGGGGGAAAGGGTACAGCATATACACAGGCATGTCAAGAAATGCATAAATACATACAGATAAACTTTAAATAGGCTATGAAGATGATTCCTGAGTTACTCCTCAAACCTGACATTGACAGGCAACAAGTATAGTTGCTCATTTTTGCAGGTTTGCTCTGGCTTAGTGGTTCGAGCTTGTGGTTAAGAGACCTGAGTCAGCCTATTTTCCTTACTTCTGCCACCAACTCGCTGGATGACCTTGTGCAAGTCACGTTGCGCCTCGGTTTCATGATGACACTACCCCTCCTTTGCAACTCCCTTTGAGACCTGCAGGTGAAAGGGGCTGTGTCACTGCAAAGCATACGATGCCTACAGGGGAGGGTTTTACATACCCCAGTGTATACCGGTGGATTGTGGTTGCGCGTGATGGGCAGACGTGATTGTTTTCCCGTGCACACATAGCTCTAAGTGTGTCTGCATGCGGTCAGCAAACCGAACGAGAAAGTGACCTTTGTAGTTGCTGAGCTGCTGCATCATTTATAAGAAAGTAAAAGCAGCGTGTGAGTCCGTCTCCTTTTCCCTTCCTGTGCCTCCCCACAGCCTCTGCTCATGACCTAGTTCTCCTGGAGGGAGCTGTTGCTGATGCCAGCTGTGAAATGTAAAGGCATGCAGGAGCCAGCTGGGCAAGAGCTGTTCTCACAGGTACTGACAATTCAAACCAGGGCTGTCCTGTTTCTGCACTGCCCGCATTTCCCCAGAGAGCTCTGCCATGAACTCGGGGAGGATGGTGGGGAGCTATGCAGAGTGAATCCCTTCCCAGCAAAGGAGAGTTTACATGCAATTTCAGAGCTTCTTGATCGGTCCTCACTATTCAGAGACAAGCCTGTGCTCTGCTGTTCCCCTGTGACCAGGGCTGCCTCTCTTCCCGCTCACTACTTGGCATTCACGGGGTGAGTGGCTTATGGCTGTGCTTCAGCACCCCTCCCTCCATGGTCTCAGTGGCAATGGAGCAGTGAGTCACCTGCAGCGTGTCATGTCAGGGTGACAATGTGAGCTGCTGCTTTTGCACCAGGGGAAAGGATGGGTCACTTGTCTACTGCCTCATCCTTTCCTAAATGCCTCTTGCCTTCGCCTCTGCCTGCAGGACTCCTGGAGAGAAACGCAATGATCTCAGCTGGAGTTTAAGAACGTACGAGCTGCCATACTGGGTCAGACCAATGGTCCGTCTAGCCCAGCAGCCGTCTCTGGCAGTGGCCTGTACTTGGCTAAATCCCAGGTGCTAAGCGTTAGCTAACAAATTCTTCCATCTCCACAGGAGTCCTCACTCCTGCCTGGGACTGGCGCTGGTTTTGCGAGGTGGTGCTTTCCTCTTGGCACAATGACAGGGAAATCCCAGAATGCAGTGGTCTTTAGAAACCACCCTGGAACAGAAACCACCCCGAGCTTTGAGGAAGTTCAGCTCCAGGTTGGAACTTTGCAGCCAGGGCCCCTCTGCCAGCTGTTCTTCACACCCTCTCCTGTTCCCGTTTCTGTCTGGTTTTCGGTCTGTTGTGTAACACCCCAAACCACACATGCCAGATGGCCACTGCTTTTCCCGCTGGAATTGCTGCATCTACTTGGGAAATAACTTTGTTTTAGCACCTCTACTCCAAGAGAGACGAGCTTGGCTCCCCGGTGCATGTCTGCTATTGACTTCTCCTTGCACCCTCTTCCACCATCCTGTTACGAAGGCTACAGCCCTTTCCTGCCCCCTCAACATGTACGTGACACGCATTGTGCACACATGCTGCCCAGCATCGATACCAGCCATTCACTGCTGTGTTCTGGCTCATCCCCATCCCGTGCATCACTTACACCCTCCCTGCAACCACCGATGGACTGGATCCGTTCTGTCTTCATGCGGTTCATATCAGACAGGAATCCAGGGTGTTTACCATGCTAAACTGCCCAGGATAGGCTGTCGGGTGCCACTTCTACCACTTGTCCACAGCTGCTCCCCCCCCCCATCCCGCATGCACACAACACCACCAGCAGTTTTCCTAGAGGCAGGGGCAGATGTCCAAGGAGACAGCCCTTCGTCAGGAACTTGGCAAGAGCCTGCTTTCAGCAGAGATGTGCCCAAGCGACTGGGCTCAGATTACCCCAGCTCCATCTCTAACGATCAGAAAAGTGGCACTAAATATCCAGTCTGGGTTCCCCCTGTGACTGGCACAGCTGGACGGGCTGCGCACTAGTGAGCAAGCAGGTGGCAGCTGCCAGTCATGTTGGGCACGAGCGTAGGCCAGCAGAGCACTCTTTCGGTGCTTCGTTGCACATTGGGAGGAAGAATGATCGGCCGCAGGGAGGCCCTAGGGAAATTCCCAGCAGCAGGTTTGAGGCCCCTCTTCGCAGATCAGATCATCGGCAATTCCACTTGCCCCTACTTGTGGCTCAGAAGACTATTAGAAAATGGACCTAACAGTATCCAGATCTCAGGTCCTGTTTGGATTTGCGTGGGGCCTAGTGTTTTGTGGGGCTGGTGCTTGGCCCATTTTAGAAAGGGGGAGGGAGAGGCAGCTGGATGATTTAGATCTGGAGGTGATCTTCCGCAAGGAGAGGGAACAGGGAGGGTTTGGTTTAGACTGACACTTGGAAATCCTGGAGTGAAATTCTGGCCCCATTGAAGTCAATGGCAAAACTCCAACTGACTTCAATGGAGCCAAGCTCTCACCCTTGATGTTTACCTAAACTCGCTAAACCTCCTGAGTTTATGAACTCGGGCAGGAGATCTTCTGAGCAGTGACTAAACCTAAATATTTCCGTCTCAAACCATGTCCAGCTCTACGAGTAGGGAGAGGTTCAGGGAGGGCTGTGGGATGGGGCCGTCTTTGTATTTTATCCAAACCGGTTCCCCGCACAGGAATGCTGTGAGGAAATCCTGTAGTAATTCCTATAAGTCAGACAAAGGGAAAGCCAAGAAGGGTCATCTGCACATCTGAGGCAGTTTCTGCTACCTCTGCCGCTCCCCCAAACTTAAAGGAAACGTTGTAATTCTTACTAGTGAGAAATGCACCAGTCCAAGTGTTTCTCATAACACAGATCAGTCCCAAGACCACAACCTGCTAATCTCAAGGAACAACATTTGCAGCCAGATTTCAAGCACCCCAGCTTTCTCCGTCTGGGGTTTCGTCCTGGACCATTGTAAGGGAAGGAGGGCATTGGCCAAATATGCATCTGGATTCAGCTTTCTCTCAGCAATCATGGGGGGTTGGAGCTGGAGGCTGAAGTTCAGGTCCATCCTTAAATCAAACATTTTTGCTCAAATCAAGTGGCAACTGGTCATTGCTTCTATCTGCAGGGGGTTAGTCTACTCTAGATGACCTTGCAGCCCCATCTAACCCTATGATTCTACAGCCCCAGCTTCCCCTCCCCAGCTCCTTCTACGGTTCTTCCGCACGCTCCTTTACACCTAAGGCCTGATTCCCATCCCACCTACACCAGAGGTGCACTTGGGTAACTCCACTGACTTCAGCAGCGCTATTCCTGATTTACACTGGTGTGAGCGAGATGAGACTCGGTCCCGGAGTCTGTGCTGCTCATCCGGGCGTACCCAGAGGGTTCAGAAGCACAAAACAAGATAAACATTCAATAACAGTTCAAGGTTCTTCGAAAGAAAACAAGTCCTTCTACTTTAGAATGAGAAACCCCGGTAGCAACCTGCCCCTTTCTTACCCCTGGACAGACACGCATCGTTCCTTTTACCTGAAGGTCTGTGCAACACACAGTATGGTGCTGTAAGGTAGTTTCCATATCCTAATCCCAATGCAATAATGCCTCATTCCTCCAATGCTCATTAGCTATTGCCACATGCCCCCCTCCTGCCTGCTTATGACCTTCGTACCAGCCTTAGCAGGCAACTTCAGCATTATCCTTTATACTGACACTGTCGTCCGACAAACAGATGGTGCTGTCAGAGACAGATCTGTTTTGGTTTCATCCTGGCTTGTAAGTTGCATTATTTCACCCAGGAACCTAGTACATATAATTCCATCAGCAGGGATGTGAGTAGAAACCACTGAGCAGAAACTGTGTACAGCTATTTCCTCCTTCTACACCCTCCCCACCCCCACCAACACTGCACACAGGGTATAAGGTGACCTTTCCAACTGAAATACCGATTCCCACAAACTACATTATAAGGCTCCCCCCCCAATATGTTGAAATCAGAGAAGTGCTGTGAAATTGTCCATGATCAGAGCCAATAGGGACTGAGAATGGTTCCTGTCTATTTGTCACTCATTTCATTTCATTTTCTTTCTTTTTCTTTTTTTTTTTTTTTTGTTTCTTTTTTTTTAAAATACCTGATCAGTATGGAGACCCCAACATCCTCGCAGTTCGTGTACACTCTGCTCCAGGTCTCTTGAATCACCTTTCTCTCGGCATCTGACAGCTCTTCGCTCCTTTCCCATCTCTCAATCTCCATTTCTCCCTGGACTTTCTCCATGAAAAACAGCCGGCACAATCCTCCAGGAAGCCAGGAGGAGATAAAGAGAGATGTGTGGGTATGTGTATCCTCTGAGAAAAGAAAAAGGTGTTTGTTTGGTGGTGATATGGATGATATTGTCTCTGTCTATATCTGTGTGTCTATATATATGTGTGTGTGTGTGTGATTAAAAATATATCCAAGAGGTATAATGCATGTGATTAGATTTCAAATCTTCTAGTGCTGTCCATAGCTGTAGTTTGCTTCAGCTCAGTGTGTGCATGTATGACTCTGACTCTGATGGGAAACTGACTAAAAGTAAAATATTCAAAGGCATTGCAAGACCAGCCTCTTTACCAATGTGTGAACGTGAGCTCACTTTCTCTCCCTCTCTCTCCTCCTCTCTCTCTCTCTCTCTCTCGCTCCTTGAACAGGGAGAGATGAAAAAGAGGTTCTGTGGAACATCAGGATCGTCTGCTTAGGGGATTTTATGACTACAGGTCTTTTTTCAGCCCTTGTAAACAACTCTGAGGAAATGCAGCATCCAAAGTGAGCAGTTAAACTTATCCCAACAGCTGGCTTAGCCTTTTCTCTTTCTTCTCTCTCTTGCGTTACCTAATGGTGCAGGAGATTGTGTTTTGAAGGGAAAATCCCTGCTTGCTTCTGATTTCTACTCTGTGTGTTTGAGGCCGCGGGTGGAAGGCAAAGGAGAGAAATACCTGTTAAATCAAAGTTTAACTTCAACATGAGCTAAATTATTTTCTGTCCCAAGGGGATATTTTTAATGATAAGATTTTGCTTTGTCTTCCTTTCTCCAAACACAGTGGTAGAGGAAGGTGGGCTTAGGGCACGCTGGGAGAAAGTGTATTGGTGTATTCTTATTAATTAGTGTTAATAATTTTGTAATGAAGATTGCATTGTTCAGATATTCCCACCCCACCTCTCGGGTAGGGAAGGAGACTGAATTAGAGGAGAAGAGAAATACTTGTGTTGTGGGTCTGGGGTTTTTTTTAATCAAATGACATTTCAAACTAATTGAAAATCAGGAATACTGTACCTGCAGCACAGACATTTGCATAGATAGAGAGAAAATCCTACAGGGACGTGTAATAATAGACAATACCCAGATGGGGATCGGAGACAGAGAAATAGACAGACTGAAAAAGTGTGTAAACATATCAGTCTCTCTCTCTCTTCTCCTTCATCTGTTTGCCTGTCTGTGTGTACTCTTGCAGGGAGAGAGATCGATCAGACAGACCGACGGACAGGCCAATGCTATAGAGGGAGAGGCAGATGCAGCAGGCAGGCAGACAGACAGACCGAACCAGTATGAAAGACAGGCCCACCGGTGCTACATGAGGATAGCCACACAGTGCGGTCTGATTTGTTTTCTGAAGCCAGGTCCATGCTGAGCACAGCGGGCTGCTGGAGCACATGTGCACCACAAAGCAGAGAGCGTGTATCATGTGCCTGTAACGCAGCTGTGCACAGGGGACACTGCTGGAGCAAGCATGTACCCGCGGAGTGCGCTCTGGGAGTTGCTATCACCTACGTAACTTAGGAGCGAAGAGCAGAACCTGGGCTAGCAGTTAGCACTCCAGCTTGAATCCAGAATGAAGTGTGCAGTGCTGTCTGTTGATCCCCATTGGATCTGAGTACCTGACAATCTTCAGTGCATCCCTCTGAGGGAGGAAAGTGCTATTATCCCCATTCTAAAGGCAGGGGACTGAGGCACAGAGACCAAGTGGCTCATGCAAGGTCACACACAGGAAGTCTGGGGTAGCACTGGAAATAGAACTCATGGCTAGGGACTCCTAGACTAGCACTCTCACTACTGGCCGATCCTCCAGAGCAGCAGATTCCCTCTAAAGCAATTTGCCTTGGCTGTACTATGGTGCTTTGTTGTCACTGTATGTCTTTCTTTCCCCCTTTGTTGCACTGGCAGCTCCCTGTTGCTTCCAGTGGGGTTTCATGTTCTTCCTTTTCTCTTTTGGGTCCTGACTTCTGTCTCTGTTGGTGACCCCCGCCCCTCCCGCCAGGGCTTTTCTGATCAGCAACAGGGAGAGGACTGGACTAGATGACCTCTCGAGGTCCTTTCCAGTTCTATGATTTTATGCTTCTATAAGATAGAAGAATGGGTGTGGTGGAGCAACTCTTCCCCCATTTTGGTGAGACAAAGTGTTTTCTTTCGCCAGTCAGAAGGAGACTATAGGGGCATTTTATTTGCCCAGGAAGAGAGACTCCCGACTGCACATGATCTATATTGCCAACCCCAAACATTTAAAAGTCAGGCCGGTGTCCAAAAATCACGAGATTGGCTTTAAAATAACGAGATTTCTAAAAAGAAAGGGGTAAACTGTGGTGGCGTTGATTTGCCTTCTGGTTTTTGAGCTTTTGGGGTTTGCATTTTCAAGCTTTGCTCCGCAGCTACGAGGGCTAGAAACGTACTTTTCTTTTTTCTTCCCCCCGCCCCCCTTTCTGGGAATCTGAGATTTTCACAAAATCACAAGACTCTGGGAGCTGGGGCCTTAACCAAAATGAATCATGACAAAATCATGAGTTGGCAACACTGCATAAAAAGGCTGCAGAATTCAGTAAATTCATAATTTCAGTAATTACATCTTCCCATTGAAGATATAGGAAATCATGACCGAATCAATTTCCAAATTAAAGAGAGAAATAAACATTAGGGCAACCTTCAACTTATTGAAAAATGAGAAATTGCACTTACTGAAAATATGAAAGTGCATGCAAATAATCTAGGATGAATGTATAGTCTATTTCACTGTTTCCGAAGTATAGTCAGTTACATTGTTGCCAACTTTTGATTTGATCATAAATCTGGCAATATTGGCTGTTTTACTTAAAGCCCCAGCTTCTGGAGGCAAGGATGTGAGAATCTTACCTTTCATTAAAAAAAAAAAAGGTGTCTAGCCCCGTTGGTTGCAGAGAAAAGCTTAAAAATGAGACCTGACAGCATTCAAAGGCTCAAAAATATTTTTAAGGTCCCATGATTTTTAAGCCAATCTCATTATTAGTATTAATTTATTCATTTGTATTACTGTGGAGCAGGACTCCTCCATTGTACTAGGCGTTGTATAAACACAGAACAAAATAACAGATCCCTGCCCTTAAGAATTTACAATCTAAATCCCATTATTTGGGGAAATCCGACTTGTTTTTTGAGCATTTGGGGTTGGCAATACTGCAGTTACCACTTTTCAATGAGCAAATCTCTCACACAGCAACAGGACAGAGGACACATTTTTAAAAACAAGAGCATGTGATTGTAACACTGTAATAAGGATGGGACACACAGATGTGCTGGTAAGGGACTGAACTTTATTGCCTGGCCCTGGTCACATGACATGAGTCAGGGGGACAACATGTTGTACCTCTTGCCACATGGCAGTGGTCATTTTCCATGGTTTCCATTGGCTACTGTTACAACAAAAGGCGGGGCACTCCGGGCAGGTACAGGGCACTCCAGGCAGGTACAGTACATGAATCCACTTTTAACTCATTTTAAAAAATTGAGTTCAAAATGACACTGTCTCTTTAAAATCCTGGACCTTGGTCATGCTACCATCCAATCAGCATTTTCATTTAATTGTCACGTGTCATTGCAATATTGTTTTGCAAGGTAGGTAAAGTTAGTATTGTGTGTGAAATATACGTACAGCACGGTACAGTACTTTCAGGGCCTGATTCGTCCCCTTATGAGCCCAATCCAGCTCCCAGTGTAGCCAATGGGAGTCTTTCAATTCACTTCATTAGGAGTTAGATTAGCTCACGTGGTGTCATATATATATATATATATTTGCAAAGTAGGTACCAAATGAGGGGAAGGGTGGTTCACCGGTTAGCATGCTAGCTGGAGACCTGGCTTCAGTTCCTGTCTCTGCCATTGACTCTCTGTGTGATCTTGGGAGAGTCACTTGGCTGCTCTGTGCCTCAGTTTCCCATCTGCAAAATGGGGAGAAGAGCACTGCCCTCCCTGATAGGGGTGCAGAGAGGATCAATACACTACAGATTGTGAGATGCTCTGAAACTGCGGTGAAGGGGGCTAAATAAAAGTACCTTAGATAGGCAGAGATGCTATTGAATGTGTAGGGCTCTGCCTACACTAGTGAAAAAGGTGTGTTTGGATAGCTAACGCCTGACAGGTCTATTTATTCATATAATTCCCTTCCTATTATTTAGTATTTATATGATGGTAGGACCCAGAGGCCTCCAGCAGGATTGGATCCCTTTGTGTTAGGTGCTGTACAAACCATGAAGTTCCTCGCTGGCCTCATATTTATCGTTATGGATTGTTGCTGTGCCTAGCACTGTACGAAACACAAGATACACAGTCTCTGCCTGAAGGGCCTACGGTCTAAACCGGGCAGAGTAGACAGCTCACGACAGGAAGCCCAGAGGAGGGAATGGCCAGTCATTTGTGGACTCTTTTCTTGTGGGCATTGTAGGAGAAGTGAGTGAGAGAGAGTGGTGACGCGGTGGGCTGTTCTAGGGAAAGGGCTCTTTGGGGTGGGAAAAGGGCAGCCTGGAGAAAGACATGAGAATGACCTGGAATGAAACAAACAGGTGAGGCCTCCAGGCTGGCAGAGCAAAAAAAGTTGGAGGTGATCTGATGGCAGGTGAGGCCAGAGGTGGGCCCGTCGGATGGAAGAGTTGTTCCAAATATGTGTGCTTGTATTTGTGTGAGGGTTTGAAACTACTTGTGGGGGAGGGGTTTTCTTGTTTTCTTTGCAGGCATTTCACTTCCCTTCTTTGCTTTTCCTTGGTCCATTTATGTTTGATCACTTTCCCTCTTGCATCATTTATCTTCCTATTTGCCTTGTCTCATTCACTCTCTCCTCTGAATTTTTTAGGCAGGCCCAGTCTCTCTCTCTTTCTCTCTGTCCGCCCCTGCCATTCTCCATTTCAGTCACTCTAGTCCCCTCTCCTTGGCAGCCCCTCTTTTCTGCCTCTCTGCTCGGTCTCCCATCTTCACATCCTGCCCCCCTCTGAACCAGAGCATGCTCTGCCAGCCATTCCACCACGGCTGCCTCTGTAGTGGCCTGGAAATGACAGGATGCTGACCTGCCAGCAGTCAGAGAGCGAAGAGAGCAGAGTCTTGTCAGTTTCAAGCTGCTTTGGAGGCAGACAGTGCTAGCTCCTTGCTTCCTTTCAGCACAGCCCTACAAGATCAAGTGCATGCTAGGACATCCTCCATGTTCCCCACCGCAGGAGGTGCTGAAGTGATGCTACCATGCATTGTCCATTGCTCCTCCCCAGCCCATGTTCCCTTTCCAATTCCCCAGCTTTAACATTCTAGCATCTCTCCCTTCCCTTTTCTCCCCCAGTTCCATTGCCTCTTCCACTGCCTTTGGTCTCCTGTGTTGCCTCTCCTGTTCCGTGGATATGCTGGGAGAGGTGTGACATTTACTCAGCTCCTGGTCTCAGAGGGGGAAGGAAGCTCAATCCAAGACCTCCTCCAACTCCCAAAAGCTTTGAGTCTGCCCATTAGATATTCCTGTGCATTGCTGCCCAGTTTGATTTAACTCTAGTTCTCAGTTTAACCTTCTAGTTTAACCTTTAATTCTAGTTCTCAGGATGAAGCACTTCTGTTGTGGATGCTGCAGTCCTGACTTTGAGTGCTGTCAAGGTTCCTTCCCCACTCTGAACTCTAGGGTACAGATGTGGGGACCTGCATGAAAAACCCCCTAAGCTTATTTTTACCAGCTTAGGTTAAAACTTCCCCAAGGTACAAACTATTTTACCTTTTCTCCCTGGACTTTATTGCTGCCACCGCCAAGCGTCTAACAAATATAACCGGGAAAGAGCCCACTTGGAAACGTCCTTCCCCCCAAAATCCCCCCAAGCCCTACACCCCCTTTCCTGGGGAAGGCTTGATAAAAATCCTCACCAATTTGCATAGGTGAACACAGATCCAAACCCTTGGATCTTAAGAACAATGAAAAGCAATCAGGTTCTTAAAAGAAGAATTTTAATTGAAGAAAAAGTAAAAGAATCGCCTCTGTAAAATCAGGATGGTAAATACCTTACAGGGTAACCAGATTCAAAACATAGAGAATCCCTCTAGGCGAAACCTTAAGTTACAAAAAGACACAAAAACAGGAATATGCATTCCATTCAGCACAGCTTATTTTATCAGCCATTTAAACAAACCAGAATCTAACGCATATCTAACTAGATTTCTTATTAACCCTTTACAGGAGTTCTGACCTGCATTCCTGCTCTGGTCCTGGCAAAAGCAACACACAGACAGACAGAACCCTTTGTTTCCCACCCCCTCCAGCTTTGAAAGTATCTTGTCTCCTCATTGTTCATTTTGGTCAGGTGCCAGCGAGGTTATCTTAGCTTCTTAACCCTTTACAGGTGAAAGCGTTTTTCCTCTGGCCAGGAGGGATTTAAAGGTGTTTACCCTTCCCTTTATATTTATGACAAGTGCCAGCCCTTGCTTTTCCCTTGTAACTTCTTGCAACTGGCTGTCATGTCTCAGGTCCCTGAATGGAGCTGTAGGGCCATTCTCCTGACTCACCCTGACAGCCAGAACAGGGGAGTCTCATTAGCTCCATTAAAGGTAGAGAGTCTCTTTGATGTGACAGAGAATTCAAGGGGTGGGGAACAATTGGTCGTGCAGGGAGAAATCCTACCAGCCCTCTCCGGAAAGAGTTTTGGGGCTCGTGTCTGTATGTACAGCCCTGTCTTAGGCCTGTGTTACTGTAATTAAGAATCAAGGCAATCCCCAGTAAAGGGGGTGTGTGTCTGAGGACTCTCCACTGTGTGCATGGTGTGTTCGGCATGCTGTGTGAATGCAACCCCATATCGGAATCAGCGTGCCTGAAGAGTGTTTTGGGAGGAGGGGGCACCCTTTTGTGTGTACAGGGGTAGGCTTTCTAATCCCAGGGCCCATCTCGGTCCTGCTGCCCACCCTAGACAGTGCTTGTATTCTCTGGAGGGAAAAAACGCTGCTCAGTGTCGCTGCTCTTTTTGCTCTGGGATCTTTCAGCTTGTCTCCTCTAACGCTGCTGAGGCTAAGCCCTCTGGCTGCTAGAACGGATTGCACGCATTACCCACGGTGCTGTGTAGTGCAATTTCTCTCTCTCTTGAATATAACCCTGCTGTTGATTGGGAAGGCCTGGGGTGAAAAGAAATTAACAAGACTTTAGGAAATGAGAGAGGCTTTAAGGAGCTCTCACCACAGCCAGGCACCCTGCGAGGGAGAGATTTTGCCTAAAGCCCATTTAAATGCTGTGGACTCATTGTAGGTTTCTTTCCTCCGTCATTACTGAGCACCAAGAGATTTGTGTGTAAACTGTAGCTTAAGTTGTGCCCCCGCTTACACTGAGCTCTGTGGGGATTCGAGGGTATAACCAAAGGCAGAATGTGCCTGTGTGTATGTGTGTTGTCTCTGACACCGCAGCACAAGCTTGAGCTTCAAAGAAAAGGTTAAAGCAACATGCGAAAGCCAATGCAAGCCCTGCAGAGCCTGCCAAATGCTGTGACATTAGCTGCTTCGCTCTCCCTTTCTTTGCAGAGATAACCTCGCTCTGCTGCAGCACTCTGGTATCTTTCTGTGCTGGCTTCCTCCTCTGCTCATGCCCACCCTAGTTGGCTCTTCCTGCAGCTTCCTAGCTGCTGGGCCAGCTCTGCAGAGCCCTGTGTGTGCTACACCTGAGGAGCAGGGAGCAGAACCCTCATCAGAGGTTGTCCTGCAGGAGGCAGCCCTGCCCCAAGGAGCAGCGTGAAGAGTGCGGGAGGGCGTGGAACATACACAGGTTATGCTGTGGCTTTGACGGGCTCCTCAGCCTGGCTAAGAAATAGGTGCCAGGTGGGTATAAATGTGGAAGGAGGCCCAGAAATCCTTCTCCATCCCAGCCCACCGACCCACCCTCCTCAGCTCCTTGAGGTCCCACCTGAAGACTCGCTCCTTCTGCAAGGCCCGCAAAAAGTTAAACATTTTAACTGGAAACAAACATCCTACTCACCCCCGTCCTGGGGGCTTCCCAGAGCGTCCTACTTCTGTGCCTGTCTTGGGTAGCAAACAGGGCCTATCCGGTGCAGAGCTGAGCACGCTGCCTGCCTAGCAATTAGAAGAACTCCTTTCTGGGTGTGATTAGTGCAGGAGGGTGGGGAAATCACACACACACACCCCCATCAGAGAGAAGCTCGAAGCCTTCAGGTATCTGAATCCGTTCAACAACTGGGGGGTGGGGGGGTCACCTTCTTCTGAGGCATGTGGGTGCAGGTCACTTGCCAGGATTATCTGGGTCACTTAATCATTTCCCAGCCATTGCTCAGGATGTCAGTGCACCTCTCTCCTTCCTGTTCTCTGCATTTGGCCTCCTGTGGGCTGTAATACTTGGGTCTTGTTTTGGTTGCTCGGTTTAGTGGGCAGGTGCTGGCTGGTGGTGGGTGGCCTGGGATTTGCAGGAGGTCGGATGAGATGATGTGACACTCCCTTCTGGCCTTGAACTCCAGGACTCTATGTTGCTGTAGCCCCAGGAGTGTGAGAGCCTTGTGGTGGTGATGAAGGGGCCACAAGGAGGAGTGGCTGACATGGAGTGTGACGGGATCCCCGCTAATTTATTCAGCAGTCCGACTAGGTAATTTAGATACTAAATACAGAGTTTGTCAACACAGGCCAACTTCATATGGGCTCCCCCATTCCCGGGGGCAGGGGAATCCCATCCCTCACAACTGCCTGCACATGAAAGAGCCTGGCACAACAGAGGAGCCAGAAGGGCAAGAACTTTAGGGCTTGTCTACATGACATGGCAGCCCTGGTTTAACCTAAGGGATGAATTTAAACTGATGTAATTAGAGGAGTACAAATCTCTGGGTGAACATTCTTACTGTGGTTTAAACCAGGCCTTTTGAAATCTGACTATAGTCAATTGGGAACAGGTTTAAACAAAAGCCTCTGTTAAACTGAAATAGAAATGTCCACCCAGGGGTTTGCACCAGTTTAACTAAACTGCTTTAAAAACCAGTGTGACTTTCCCATGTAGACAAGGCTTGTGGCGCTGTTGGATCAACTGGTGCAGGAAATTCCAGAGCCAGCGCCCCTCCAGTGAGAACACCCAGCTCCCAGGCCCAGATGTTTAAGTCAAGTGCCATTGGTAAGAGTGACCAGCCTTTCCTGTAGCTCTGGGGAGAGCGCAGATCTCACAGACGGCAGGGATCTCGACCATGTAGGGTTCTAGAAATCCATAGCGAAATCCTGAACGGGAAGCCGGTGCCGCTTCAGAGAATACCCCAAGAGGCAGCAGTCACATCCTGAGTTAGCTGCAGCTTCTGGTCTTGAGGCAGGTCCTTGCAAGGATCCATCTGGGAGATGACAACGGCCACACGTCTGCATCACAGAGAAACGGTGCAGAGACGGGGGAGTAGTGCTGGGGAGGCGGGGAGAGTAGCCCGAGGGCCCTGGGAAGCCGGTAATGTACTGTCACACCCAGCGCCAGACCAGCAGCATAGGTACAGCTGGGAAGGATGGAAGAGAGTGACTGGGGAAGTACAGGTTTCAGAGTAAAAGCCGTGTTGGTCTGTATCTGCAAAAAGAACAGGAGTACATGTGGCACCTTAGAGACTAACAAATTTATTAGAACATAAGCTTTCGTGGGCTACAGCCCACTCCATCGGATGCCCACGAAAGCTTATGCTCTAATAAAATTGTTAGTCTCTAAGGTGCCACAAGTACTCCTGTTCTTTTTGGGGAAGTACGGTATCCTGCTGACCTCTTTAAGTGTGAGCATCTGGGGAGCTGGTGACTCTTAAATAAAAAAATATCCCCCCCTGGAATGAGCTGCCATCCGATATTACGGAGACTAACAGCTTAGCCAGCTTGTAAAAAAAGAGTATTCGAGCCTCTATGGAAAGTCTTGTGGAGAAAAGGAAATGATTGGGGGCCTGAGGCCCTGCCACACTCTGTGTTGAAGCAGGCATGGTGGACTGGTCCCTGGGTGATGGAGAGCCAGGGTAAGTGGTTGCTTGCCCTCCCTATAGCGGGAAGAGCCCTGGATGCTTCTGGATTTGTGGCAGGTTGGATTTTCACAGACAGGGCAGAGAAGCTGAGAGGGGAACTGGGTGTGTGTTATTGTGACTGGTGCAAAACTCACCCGTTGGGAGAACTGAAGTGAAACCACCAGCTTCCCAGATGGAGATCTGGAGAACTGAAACTTTGTGGTTAAGCACAGCAGGTGAGAGTAGGGGGTAATCAAGAGGGTGCTTTAAAAACACCCCACATTAGATAGATAGATTAGATAAGGCCATGTGGGACAGGATTGTGACCCCAGGCTGTGCTGCTAACCCTCCTTGGGCCCTGATCAGCCTCCTATTTCTCCTCCCTCACCTCAGGCTCCAGGCTGCCATGCAAAGCCTTTCCCTCAAATGTCCTTCCGCAGTTACTACTGCCCTGCTGCATTCACTTAGGTCTATGCACCGTGTTGGCAGGGCACCCCGTACTTTGTGAGGCCAGGTAATCTGTCCCCTCCTGGAGTCCTAGTGGAACAATGAAGGGAAGGTCCTGAGCTGATCCAAGCGCCAATGTTCAAGAACCTGATCCAAAAGTTACTGCCTGACCCCACCACGAGTCCAGAGGGGTCATAAATGCAACCCTTGTCAGGGGCAGGCAGCTCAGCCGCAGCGACAGGGCTATTGGGAAACAAGCCAACACTTTCAACAGAATTCTCTTTGTTGAAACTTTACTTTGTGAAGCTGGTCTGCTCGTGGCAGGGGGAGCGCCGGAAAGCCAGCCTGCTCAGAGATTCCTGTCGTCCTGCATTTGGCGACAGCAAATGAAGCAAACACTGTCAAGGAACCTAGCTCAGGTTCAAAGACAAGCCCCATTTCTTATTCAGATCACATTACCCAGGATCCCCAGAAAGATTCATTGACTCATATCTTAAAAGGAAAAGCCTTCAGAACCCATTAAGTCTGCCTTTCCCTTCCATCCCTGCTCTCGAGGTCTAGGGCAGGAAGCATTAACTAGGCTGCTTACATCACCTTGCTTTTGAACTGGGTCTCTCGCCGTGTCAGTCAAGCTCATTTGGAACTGATAGGCTACATCCCAGGACAAGATGTGTCCTAAAGTGAGTTCATTGAGCTCTCTGGGCTAAGTCCAGCTGCGGAAAAGTGCCGTTTCGTCATTCCAAAGAATGGCCAGAAATCCCCTCTGTTCAATTAACACAGATCTTCAGCTGGTGGAAACTGGTGCAAATCCATGAGCTATGGCAATTTATACCAGCCGAAGATCAAGACCCGGTAACTGGGGAAGCTATTCCAGCCACAGTTCAGGTCCTGCACTGGATTCTTTGGGAGGTGTGACTTCTTGCTCACGACACTCAGACCTGTGAGCCCCCTGTGTGACCCCTCTCATCCTCAGCAAGTGAGAGCTTTGATGCTGCTAAGATATGTGTCAGCTCCCTGACACACCTGTTCATCAGCCTGGCCAGCAAACTCTTCAGCACTCTGCTCAGCCAAGCCTTGCCTGGCAGGTAACAATGAGTGCACCCCAATCCCTGAGTTCCCCAGAGACGTCTCTCTGCCGTGCCCAGTTCCTCTCACTGGACACTCGCAGAAGTTACTGAGTTTGCTGCCTCCAAAGAGACAGACACACACCAGTCTCTGGCTAGCTGAGGACTCACCCTCCAGTTTAATACACAGCCCTCAGATGGTTGTGTAATAAAACAAGGATATGTTTATTAACAAAGAACAGAGCTTTAAGTGATGCTAAGCAAGAATAAAAGAGACAGACAGGTTAGAAACTAAACAAAACCCGCTCTCTGGTGAGTAAAACTTAATTTCAGACAGTTAAAGTCTGAGTCTAAGCAAGTTTTTCACTTGTGTTAAATTTCCAGCAACTCTTGCCTCCCAGACCCAGAGGATCCAGTTTTCAAAGGGGCAATGGTGCTGTGCCCTGTCGTCCCCTCAGAGAAGGATAACTAAAATGTCTCTGCCCCCCCTTATGTTACCCAAAGCCTTTGGCCTCTGTTTCGAAAGCCAGGAAGGTTTCCTGAGGTGCAGACTGTCTGCTGGTGTGATCACTAAGCAGTCCCCCTGCTTGTTTAGCTTGATGGCTTTGTTAACTTTATAGAATCATTCACTTATATAGTTGTAGGATTGGAAGGGACCTCGAGAGGTCATCTAGTCCAGTTCCCTGCACTCATGGCAGGACCAAGCATTGTCTAGACCATCCCTGACAGGGGTTTTTCTAACCTGCTCTTAAAAATCTCCAATGATGGAGATTCCACAACCTCCCTAGGCAATTTATTCCCGTGCTTAACTACCCTGACAGTTAGGAAGTTTTTCCTAATATCCAACCTAAACTGCCTTGGCAGTAATTTAAGCCATTGCTTCTTGTCCTTTCCTCAGAGGTTAAGGAGAATAATTTTTCCCCTCTTCCTTGTAACAACCTTTTATGTACTTGAAAACTGTTATCATGTCCCCGCTCAGTCTTCTCTTCTCCAAACTAAACAAACCCAGTTTTTAAAACCTTCCCTCTTAGGTCATGTTTTCTAGACCTTTCATCATTTTTGTTGCTCTTCTTTGGACTTTCTCCAATTTGTCCACATTTTTCCTGACATGTGGCGCCCAGAACTGTGCGGTGCATGTAGATGTGGACATGAAAGCAGTGGGGTAAAGGCACTGTACGTGCGGTGCATGTAGATGTGGTTTTGAAAGGGGAAGCGGTCATTCTGCTTTGTGTAAGCTGGACCTTTAAACACAGAGGAGTCCCTTTGGCCGCTGTGAGCTGCCATCAGTTCAGGATGCAGAATGGGGCAGGTTGAGTCACTGTGGTCTGTCGGTCGGTCCGTCGGTCTGTGGCTACTAAAGGCGAGTGGTTTTCAGTCAGATAAGTAACATGCAGCAGTTATCTCAGTGTAAAATCCTCGTGCAGACAAGGTACCTGGAGCGTTTCCTGCGAGGTAGCCAGAGGAGGCAGTGCTATCCCTCTGCCCGTGGCTGACCTCACGACTTTTCCTCCTGGTGAAAACGACTGTGCTTGTCTGCACCAGGATTTTACAGTGGGACAGCTCACGTGTGAGCCGGCCTGTGGTTAAAGGCGCCTTCTTTTAGCAGTGAGAATAAAGCCTAAACATGTGTGTCCTGGACCCTGCCTTTGTCTTTCTCATGGAGACGTCTTTCTTGGTTGCTCTCCTGACCCTGAAATAAAAGTCACCTTGCCTAGGATATACACGGTTTGCGTGGGAAAGTGAAATGGGATGGTGCATAAGCTAAGCACACTCTCAGAAGGCCAACAGCGGAAGGAAAGAATGAAGAGGTGTGGGGAAGAGAGAAGACGTTGCTGCAGGTTTTCAGATGAGATTTGAAAAGGGACAAAGGTCTAATGAGGAGATGGCTCCTCCGGAGGACAGGAGCTGCAGAGGGGAAGGCACCTGCATCACTTTCGAGCCTGCATGAGGGGACAGAGAAAAGAGGAGGGGAGTGGAGATGCACAAAGGTTAACAGATCAGCTGCAGGAGCAAATCCATGGGGAATTATATGTAGTCTGCAGCTTGTCAGATTAGCAGCGAGGGAGGGAGATGTGGGGAGAGGGCCGGCTATGGAGAGAGGGGTGAAACCAGGATTCAGAGCCTTGTAAGCACAGGAATGGGGGGTAGCAAGGGATGGAAAAGGAGTCTGGAGCCATGTACCCAGAGAGAGGGAGAAAGCAGGGGTGGAATACCTACAGATGGCTGTGATGAGCACTGTAGGGCATTCAGACAGATCAGAAGGACAGGAGATAAGTAGGTAGAAAACAGAAGGCAGCATATGGAAACCTTATGGCCAGAGACAGCAAGTCGGGGAGGGGAGGCCCATGTGATGGGGGAAGGGTGCATGCAGGACAGGATCACTACACAGAGGGGACACTTGCCTCCGGCCTAACATATCTGGGGTTGGCCCATTACATGAGAATGGGGTGAAAAGCCTAAACCAATTAAGAGCCAAAGGGTTCATGGCCCGGCTGCCCAGCCCCTTCCTACCCAAAGATCAGAGGAGTGTGTCCTCATTTGTTGCCCATTAATTACATCTGATCCTGCTCTAATCCCCTCTAAAACTGGTCATGAGAACCTGCAGGTGACTGAGTGACTGGGAAACAACCTGCTGGGCTCGCACGCTAGCCGTGGGAGCCGACGGCACCAGGCTGAGGGCAGCAGAGCTGCTCTGCCACGGCCCCCTCGGTAGCGCCAGGGATGTGGCCGGCCTCCTGCTTTCTGTGGTGATGGAGGAAGAGCCATGTGCACCACCCTCCTGGTCATCAGCACCCTGGCCATCCTGCTGCGGCGCCACTTCTTCAACAGGGTCGAACCGTACGTCCTTCCTCGTCTCTCTTTGCCTTGTGGGGGGCAGTGGGGAGGGGAGGGGGCACGGGAGCTGGTTCTTTCTAAGAAGCCCAGCTGCACCGGCACTATCTAGTGTGCTTGAAACGTATGGGTCTGCAGCCACAAGGGACAGTGGTTATTGCTACTGCTCAGCACCTGATCTAAGGTTATGGGTAGTTTCCATTTATTGTACCAGACACAGGGGGACTGCACCTCTCTGGCACCTGATACAGAGGTAGGCTTGATTTCACTTATATCAGTGACTCCACCGAGAGTCACACCGCTGTATAACTGGTGTGAGATCAGGATCAGGTCCCATACATGCCCTGGCAGATGCATGACCTCTGTTATCCAACAAGCTTTTTCCTTCTCTGACTCTTATAATCCCATTTTGGGATCCTTGAATCTCTTTTATGGGCCTTGTTAGCACAACTTTGGGCTTGGTGGGGCAGGGCTGTGTTCTCGTCACTCCTGAACCCTTTTCAGACCTTAGGGAAATGTCTGCGGATCAAGAGTGTAAGGCTGTTTCCTTTCCGTAATGTGTATGCCCAATGCCGTGACTCGGTGTATCTGATAACGCAGATGGTTTTGTATGGACATTAACCCGCATTTGCCCTTGTTTACTGTGATTGGGAAAGCTGCGACTAGCATTGCCGTGTATATAAATTCTGTGTCTCGGTTTGGAGGAATCTACACAGCCCGACTCTGTGTGTGCATTGGGAATGACATTCTTCCGCTGCTAATTACATACCAGCAGAACTGCATTTCCAAAGGAGCCTTCATCTGTGTTCTCCGTGTGTGGTCCAGAAGTGCTGAGTGTGCACCCTCAAAGCCCCCTGACGTTAACGAGAGCTGAGAGCTCTCAGGGATCTCACAGGAGCAAGCCCTGTGGAGTGCAGACGTGCAACCCTGCAGGTGCAAGATCCTGCTGCCAGTTTTAGTGCTGCTCTGTAACATTTTCTGGCAATATGTAAATGTCCCTTCTGTGCAGGGAGGGTTATGATTTCGGGCAGTCTCTACAAGGGGCTGAATTTGGCAATGAGCATTTAATAGCTAAGCCTGAGATGCTGCCACACTTCCTTACGTACTCCATGAGTAGCCCCACTCAAGTAAATGTGAGGGTCACTATGTAGTTCTACGGACACATGCAGCAGGGGTTTGTTTTGTACAGCGGGACCTGCCTATGCAGCACTGAGCACCTGTAAAGCCTATTGATTTCAGTAATATTGCTATTTGTATTATAGTCACATCTAGAGGCCCCACCTGCAATCGCTGTGTCAGGTGCTGTACAAACACACACTAAGAGACAGTCCCCACCCCAAAGAGCATGCCCAAGGTCACCCAGCAGCAGGTTTCTGAACTCACAGCAGACTGCCCTGTCTGCTGGACTCCATCGCCTCTCACAGAGGAGGGCTTAGTGGGTGGCTGAGGTTTTCAGCTCTCGGTCAGCACCTGCCCCAGTCTGGCTCAGATGGAAACAACTCAGCGCTAATGGCACCGTGCTCGCAGCGGAGAGGGATGAAAGCCCCCAAATGGCTTCGCTGCACTCTAGCAGGCCGAGCTGGAGTGGGGGAGCCTCTGCAGAGAGCGCAGCTGTTCTCTTCAAAGAGAGGCTTGGCTTGAAGAGGTTTCTCTTGTAGACACTGAAATCTATTTACCGCCGGAGACTGGAGACATCTGAAAGCAGGTCGGTGAAATTGGCATTTAAAGAGCCAGCTTCCGTCAGGGCAGAGACGAAAAAGTGTCTGATTCTAAGCAGGGTCTGGATGGTCCAAGCTGCCTCCTGGACTGCCGGTAGCAGATGCAGAATTAAAGACTAATTGGTTGCCCGAGAAAACATGTTATAAATAAAAGCCCGCATGCTGGCTCTGTGCTATCCGGTCAGGAAGGGAAATGCCCTTGCACGGGGGGAGACAGGGCTGAGGAACTTGCACAGCTGACATTCTGCAGGCCCTCCACATGCTGAGTTGCAAAGGGCAGGACACTGCCTGGTAACAACAGCAATGAAGCTGTGGCAGCATGGTCCAGTGGCCACTTGAGTATGTACCCAGGGTCTCACGCCGGCATGGCTACTCCCTGTAGCCAGCTGCAGCGGCTTCACAGCTATTGTTACTCAAGCTAGTATTCATCTAGCTCAGCAGTTCTCAAACTGTGGATCGGGACCTCAAAGCGGGTCGTGACCCCATTTTAGTGGGATCACCAGGGCCGGCTTAGACTTGCTGGGGCTCGGGGCCCAAGCCAAAGCCCGAGGGATTCAGTCCTGGTGGACTGGCGGGGTCAGTTTCAGGCCCCCGGGCTGGAGCTGAAGCCCTTGGGCTTTGGTTTTGACCCCTTCCCCACCTGGGGAGGTGGGACTTGGGTGGGCTCAGACTTTGGCCCCCCCTCTTGGGGTCATGTAGTAATTTTGGTTGTCAGAAGGGGGTCGCAGTGCAATGAAGTTTGAGAACCCCTGATCTAGCTAGATCACAGCTAGCTGGGACATGTCTACGCATGCGGCAATCACACCTCCCAGTTGCACTGTAGATGGTTGTCAGAGGGTGTGTTCCACCATGGTGATGTCACTACAGTAGCCTGTAGGTTTGAGTGTCAACCGCCCTGATACTCTGCTTGGAGAACTCCGACTCTTGGCACAAGTATTCTTTGTGGGTAGCCAGAACACAGCTCGTGTCACAGCCCAGGGGGACAAAGCAAAGAGAGAGTCTGGCTTGCAGTTATGATTTATTACTCCCTGCAGCTGTAAGTGTACATGGGGTGTTACAAAAAATAAAAGAAGACCCGGTCCCTGCTCTCAGCTCATGGCCTAAATCAACACATGAATCGTAACACCAGGCATGGGGAGGGAAATAGGTAGAGATCAGGGTTGGAATGTAGGTCGAAGCCAAGATGTCTGGGGTGAGAGTGTGAAGTTTGAACTTGCTGCAGTAGGAGCCAGTGAGGAGGTGAAAGGACTCCAAAGTGTGTGTGATGTTGTCATAGGAGCAGGAGCAGAAGATTTGAAGGCTAGAAGAGGCCATTGTGATTATCGAGTCTAACCTCCTGCACAACTGAGCCCAGAGAACTTCACCCGATAATTTCTGCATCCAGCCCATAACGTCTTTGGAATGAAACCCACATCTCCCTGAGTCTTACTCCAGGTTTGAGCTACTAAGCCCCGGTGAGTCAGTCACGGGGCTAGCCCAGAGTAGAGGAAGGATTCGAATTCAGGGGTTCCAGTTCCATACAAAGGCACAAGACCATGATTTCCATCTGTAACCCACTTGCAAAGTGCAGGCCGCAGCGCTTGTGGTGGTTAGTCGTTATACATCTCATGATGAAGACGTTCCCATCTGAAAACCAATCCCATAGTCAAGCAAAGCTCTCATCAACCTAATACGACATGGAAAAAAGCCACTCTGCTACATAAAAACAACGAGGAGTCTGGTGGCACTTTAAAGGCTAACTGATTTATTTGGGCATAAGCTTTCATGGGTAAAAAAACCCACTTCTTCAGATGCATGGAGTGAAAATTACAGATACAGGCATAAATACATATTGGCACATGACAAGAAGGGAGTTACCTTACAAGTGGAGAACCAATGCTGAAGGCCAATTTAGTCAGGGTGGATGTAGTCCACTCCCAGTAATTGATGAAGAGGTGTCAATACCAAGAGAGGGGAAATTACTTTTGTAGTGAGCCAGCCACTCCCAGTCCCTATTCAAGCCCAGATTGATGGTGTTAAATTTGCAAATGAACTGTAGCTCAGCAGTTTCTCTTGGAAGTCTGTTTTTGAAGTTTTTTTGTCGAAGTATGGCTACCTTTAAATCTGTTATTGAGTGTCCAGGCAGTGTCACTCCCTGCATCTGAAGAAGTGGGTTTTTTACCCATGAATGCTTATGCCCAAATAAATCTGTTAGTCTTTAAGATGCCACCGAACTCCTTGTTGTTTTTGTGGATATAGACTAACACGGCTACCCCTCTGATATCTGCTACATAGGGGCCTTCCTCTTTCTCTGCCCATGCACCAAAAATCAGAGCGTGTGTTATGAGAAAGGATGAGTGCAGACACAAACGAGCAGCAGAGTGAAGATTAACTTACGTAAGATTCTCTGTACACTGTCTGCGATTTATGCAACTTGATGGTTGCAGGGGTCAGGCCTTGAGCTTCTGGTGTCCTCAGTTTAAAGTCTCATGAGTGGAGTGGATACTGTTCTTCTGCCTTGGCGTGGCCCTGCCTCTGCTCCTTGCTGAGTCTCTCCTGCCTCCAGGTCTCAGCTGCCAGAGGGGTGAGGGTCCCCAGTGTGTTTGCCAGGGTGGATCAAATGTACACATGAGATTTCTGTCTATGGGAAAATAAAAGCAAATTGAAATTCTAAGCTGAACTAGTCTTTCCCTGGAAGGAAAGGGGATCAGGAATGTGACTTCCTGGGCTTTAAAGCTTTTGTTTTCTATATAAGTTATGGTGTATTCTTAGTTTTAGCCAATAGTTGATGGGAAGATGATAGAGATTATAGGCTGCATGTCAGAGGGTATTTCTGCTTTGTCTTTGTTTCTCGCACCCTCTCCTTGGTTCTCATTAGATGGCGCTGCCTTTCAGTAATATGTGTTTATCTGTTAATTATTAATAATACATTGTTTTATGTAGACGGATATGTTGCTGAAGGAAAGCTATAGGATAGTATGCTAGCCCTTTAAGGCTGGCTACCTGTCCAACAAGGTCCTAGTTCCAGTTTGGAACAGGGGAATTCTGGGAATTGTAGTTCCCAGGCTGCATGGGAACTGTAGGCCTGCTAGAAAGGAACGTGGGAAGTAGCATGAGAAGGAGGCTTCCAACCGAACAGGGGAGATTTGGGAAGGAGAAAAGACTTTGGACCTGTTGGATGGGTGCTTGGATGGTAGCAGAGCAAAGGACATAGCTTTGGGGGAGGAGGAGTGAGATTTGGTGTTACAGGGGTAAACATAACAGTGTAGATGTCCCCACTTGGGCTGGATCTCAGACCCTGGGCTTCAGCCCAAGCGGGAATGTCTATGCCGCTTTTTGAGCCCTGTCATGCGAGCCCCGTGAGCCTGAGTCCGCTGCCCTGGGCTTGGAGACTCGCTGCTGCCAGGTTTGGGGTTTTTTTTGCAGCATAGACGTCCCCTCGGAGGCTGCCTGTTCTTTATCTCAGTTGCCAAGGTTGGCGCTTGGGGAGGAAGGGGGACATGAGCTCCCCTTTGATTGAGTGGGTCCAGCAGGATGTATAGGGCTCTCATATCCTGACTGTGGGGGTGACTGGGGGAAGGCTTGGAC
Organism: Chelonia mydas; assembly: GCF_015237465.2. Lineage (NCBI taxonomy): Eukaryota > Metazoa > Chordata > Testudines > Cheloniidae > Chelonia > Chelonia mydas. The sequence goes on from NC_051254.2 coordinate 16,600,318, forward strand.
TCTCATTTGGATGTCTGTTATCCCAGAAGGGCGGAAGTTCTCCTAGTCTTGCCGGTGGGCTAATGAGGGGGAACCTGAGAAGTCGCTTGCAAGCATGAGAGCTAAACTGCTGCTAAAGAAGGGGTCTTCAGAACCCCAGGTCAGTGAAAATGGACTCAATAGCTTTACATCTCTTGGCTTTAACAGTTGTGCAGCTCAGTCCCATATGGAAATGGAGGTATGACCTCAGATAATTTCCACCATTGAAGCAAGGCTGGCTGAGCTGCAGACAGGAGCAGCAGCTTCTTTCAACCGTGCTATGGAGCTTGTAGCTACAAACAGTGCAATCAGCATTAGCAGAAAGGCACAGACAACAATTGTACTGTTCATTTCTGAATGACTTTAAATATTCTCAAATTATCAAGGCCAAAAATACATTTCAAAACAACTATGCATGCAAATGGCACAACTAAGCAAAAAGCCTCCTTCTCCTAGAATGTCTGTCAAGCAATGACATCCCTTCCCCCTCCCCCCCCCGCCCCCAGGGTTGTTTCTTGTATCCTTTTAGGTTGATAGATACGCAATTTCCACTATTGTCATGTTTTAGTGCAGCATCAGCAGGGCCAATTCAATGTCAGTCTGTGGATTAATTATAACAATTCTTGTATAAATGTCTGTGAACAAACAGAAGTTGGTGATGATACACTGGTTGCAACTAATGTTTTGTCACGCGCCTGTTTTTAACTAGTCTAGAGAAAAATCTGTGTAGAAGGCCATTTCGAGAGCTGCCGGTTAGCAGGGTGCTGTCCCTCAGACTGGATAGATGTTTGTTTAGCCCTCTCTTTGTTGGATTATTTTCCATTTTATAGGTTTTTAAAAGAATTTATTTTACAGTTAATACCAGCCAATGCTTATTAATAGCCTGGCAAGTGAATACAGAATATATCAACAAAGAAGTAAGCCCCGCTTGTGTGTAAATATTAAGAATTCTCAGTGTACCTTGTACTAGAAAAGAAGAGGTTTTCTGATGATTAAACCACAGTGACAAGAAGACTAAACTCTTACATCTATCATAACACTGTCTACTAGCATACCATGGACTGGAATAAAAATCCGCTTTCTTTGCCTTCAATGCAGATAAAACTTCTGTTTGTAGAATGTAATTAATTCCTCATTCACAGTCAAGAAGCTTAGCATTTCCTAGTAATAATTCACTGATCATCTACGACTTTTTCTTTTCTTTTCATTTTGATTGAGTTACCAGAATACTAACAACCATTAAAAGCAGTAATAACCCTAACCATTCCCTTCTCTGGTTCCCAATGCCTCTTGTTTGCTGTATCTGATCGATTGCCAACTCGCCAGGGCAAGGACTATTGTATAGTGTGTGTCTTGTATGGGGCTCAATCCTCCGTCAACACTTAACTAATAAGACCCAGATTTTCAAAAGTGCTTAGTTTCTCATTTAACAGGCAGCCAGATTTTTCTGAAGAATAGGTTGGCTGCTGAGCACTACAGAAAATCTGGCCCTGTTTAGGTGCCTAAATGAAAGCTGATCCTCTGAAAAATTTGTTCCCAATTATGGGTGTTCAGCAGCTGAAAATCTGGACCATAACAGATAAGTATTTATTCCTCTCCACTGTCAGATGTAACTTGGCAGAGAATGATGCTGAACCCACTATACCCAAAGGAACTCTGTTTTCAAAGCCATTCTTTATTCATTCATTGATTGTATTACAATAGCACCTAAAAGCCCCGACCAAGATCAGGGCCCCAATTGTACTAAGCATTGTACACGTGCACAGTGAGTAATGGTCCTTGCCCTAGAGAATTTACAATCCAGATACACAAACATTTTTTTAAAAGATGTGACTGTAAAACCACAGACTTTGGTGAGGGGACTCAAGGGCAGGTGTGGCCCTTTTGTCTCCCTTCTCAGTGTGCTGGTGTCGCTTTAACAAATATCTGGCATGTTGCAAAATGAAATCCTTAACTTTGTAGCGGATTTGGTTCTTGCAGCATATTGACTGCTGGCTGTGTCAGGACCGGGCAGAGCAAAAATAAAAATAAGGGGAGAAACAAAGGTTAAGTGAACTGTTTCAAGTTCTGAAAGGTTTGAGTTGGGGGCAGAAGGTAAGGGGACCCTGTATTTGCCCAGGCTGGTTCACCCTCTCCACAGGAGGCAGTGCTGTTGATCACAACACAGGTGAAAGAGTCTGCACCACATGAGAAAAGAAATTTTAAAAAAACCCACTTAATTCCTGAACTTGCCTTCCTCACAGGCAATTTTGCTCTAATGCTCTGAACTCAGGAGCTCCTGAGTTCTAATTCTGGCTCTCACGCTGGCTCGCGCTAGAATTGAAGGCAACTTGCTTATGCCTCCATTTTCAAATGTGGCCACTGCGTCTGCGCACCTCACTTCTTAGGCACCCAACCTGAAACATCTTAGTCTCTGTGCCTCAGTTTCCCCATCTCAATAATGAAGGTAACACTACTGACCTGCTTCTCCAGGGATGGACTGGGATTAATTAGCAACTGCTTGTAAAGCATTCTGAAGAGAGTAAGTGCTAAGTATTTTTACATGCCTGCCCACAATGTACTGCAAGATGTCACCGGATTGCTTTTCTCTTGGATTATGCAAGAGCTAAATTAAGACCTGCTTAGGCACTGCCTACTACCCTGCTCCATCATTAGTCTCTATGCACTCTGCAATGTAAAGGTGTGAGGAATGGGCCCTATTCAAAGAGGAAAGCCCTGTACTCTAACCCCACTGTACTGTTAAATATGCCCGCTGAGGTTTTCAAACACACCTAAAGGAGTAAGGTGCCCAACTCCCATTGAATTTCAGTGGAAGCCCAACTCCTTTGGGCTTCCTCTAAAAATTCTAGCCCAAAAGCCCCAGTGAAGGGCTGAGTGAGATAAGGGTGAGAAGGTGAACTGGTTGGAAAATGATGAGGGGGATGCGGGTTTGGCGGAAAAAAAATGTCTTTTTTTCACCCCAAAACTCGTATTTTGATTCAGAAATGATGCTGCAGCACTTCATAGGACCATGTCCCCATTCTCTATGAGATTGCCTTCCTGGCGGGACCGCCTGTGCTGCACCCCGGCCTCCTCTCTTGCCAAGCCACTGCAGTGAATCGTGGGAGTCCCTGGCCACAGGTCACCAGCGGACACATTGTCCAGGCAGGGAACTCAGCCCACAGAGAACAATGGGGCATGAGTTCCCCAAATCACAGCTCCCAGGAGGCACTGCAGTGGCATTTCCAGTCTGAAATTCGGGAGCTGGGTTTTTTCACTGAGAAGCCGAAATGTCCCGTGGAAAGCAGACACTTTTCACACACAAAATGAGTTCAGTCCAAAACCCCATTTTCTGTCAAAAAGTTTCAGCAGAAAGCTTTTGGCCAGCTGGAGGGGAAAGAGGGAATGCTGGGTGCCTGGCTGTTCCCTGGCACTGCCCCAGGAGGTGAGTACATGCTGGTTCACCCTGTTCTTTTCCCTCTTTCAGACACCCTGGGGGAGCCGAGGAGCCCAGGCAGGAGGTTGGCTCGGACTCCCTCACAAGGTAACATTGCTTCAAAATAAAAGCAGGGCATGGTGGCTGGGTGTAGGAAGGCCGTGTGGGCGTGAGAGACTTCCGAGCCTGGAGTTGGGAAAATCTTGGAAGCAAAACTCTAGCCTGGCATAGAGTATGATCATTATATTTCTGTTCCTCGCTGTCTTTTCAGGGACAGATCTGAGTGTTTGTACCAGGGCTGTGCAAAATGGTGACAGGGCTTTTTTCTCCCATGGAAATTTTCACGACAATTTCGGGCCCATAAAATGTCACTTTTTGGGGTAGTTTCATGACATGGGCCTTTCACGGGGGGAAAAGACACACTGGAGATTGAGTAACCCTGTCCTGAAGCTGTTGCTGCTGTTTCAAGTAACCACTGAGGAAAAGCAGCAGGTTTCCTTCTGTTCCCAGCAAAAGTCCTTTCTCTGTGGATAGCTAGTCGTAATTTGGGTCCTCCAGGAGCTCAGCCCACTTCTGCCATTTGACTGTGAGTGTGCCCAGGCTTCCAAGAGGCCATAGGGAGCAACTCAACCTGGCAGCAGGACACGTCCCGCCCAGCCAGGAAGGTGCTGTGTGCATGATTCACAGCAGGTGTGTATGTAGGAGGGAGATTTGTATTGGACATTGGGGACGACCCATGGTTTTGTGCTTTGTGCAGGGAAACCAGAAAGTGAGCTCCCATCCCTGCAGGAGGCTGTCCCCCCACGGCTCTGATCCAAGAATCAGGAAAGGAACAGTAAGCACCTCACTGCATGCTACTAGCCACTGGCAGAAAACTCAGACCCTCTCACATGGGAGGGGAGGGGACGGGATAACCCGGGGACACCAGGGTTGTATGTAGGGGATGGGCACTCAGTATGTGCACTCAGATCCACTGCAAAATTTCACAGCTGGCTTGACCACAACAATGGACTCTCCGTAAACCCTGGCAGCGTACAGGGACCTCCCACCTGTTCAGTGTATATAGGGGGGACGTTGGTCTCCAAGCTTCTTGCCTATCTCAGGACATGCTGCTATTTAATAAATAAAATCTTGTTGTGTTTTGTTTCTCAGTATCTCTGGATCTTCCCCCCACTCTGACTGCAGGTGCTGATCGTGTCATCACCTCAGCTTGTTCGGAAGCCACCCTTCACTTCACACCAGCCGTGGTACAAGCAGCAGTGGCTGGAAGATATTGGCCAAGGCAACTAGCTACACTTCTGACAAACCCCATGCAACCAAGGGCTCTTATTGTGGCAGCTGGAGCTGAGGGGAAGAGGTTACCAGGCCTTTAATATACAGCAACTACAAGATGGCCGACAGCCCCATGGAGGTCACCTCAGCAATGACATCCAAAAGCCATGATGCAACCTCAGGGTCTGCGGTAACCAGGAAGTGATCACAATTCACCTGGGAGAAAGTCCTGCTCCCAGTGATCAGGGATACACGCCCTGGAGAGGGTTTCCTTTTATATAAGTATGTTAATAAAAGATCACTTTGAAGACCAGCTCACTCTAGCCTATAGCATTAAAGGCACGTTTGCTTCTGTTAAATGTCAATCTCTTGGTGGTTTTATTTTGTCTATTAGCAGCAGTGACCATCACGTTCAGCGTTCAAGACCCTTGTTACTGCAGTGGGGAATATTTTGCATCAAAACTTAGGGCCTGAAAACAGCCCAAAACTGAGAAATAGTTGGGTTTTGGACAAAATGGCTCAGGCTCTTGGTTTTCCAATGAAAAATCTATTTGTTTTTGAGGATAACAGATACTTTCCATGACATCTTTTGTTTAATTAAAAACCCAGTTTTCCACTGAAAAAAAGTTTTGATGGAAAAATTTTGACCTGCCCAATTGAGGTTATTTATGGAACTTTCACTTAGAACTTCTAGACTTTCAAACACTTACTTGTTCTTAATTCTACTTTAGGCCTAGTCTACACTCAAAAGTATCGGTATAATTAGGGGTGTGGCTTTTTTTTACTGAAATAGCTATACCGATCCAACCCCTGGTGTGGACACAATTATACCAGTGTAAAGGTGTCTTATCCCAGTTTAGCTTATTCCCCTGACTATACAGAAGAGCTATACTAATATAACTGCACCCACACTAAGGGGTTGTAGTGCTTTAACTAAACTTTCTAATGTAGACAATAATTTCCTAGTTTCCATAGTTAGACTTTTGTTAATGTCCACAAAATGTTTTCTAATGGATTTTTTTCCCCCTAAAGCATTTAATTAAGTCTTTATAACCTCAGCTCAATCGTAATGATGGCTTTTTGTCTGGAAATAACAATGGCCTTGGGGCGAAGAAAGTCATTGCTTAGCTGGAGCTGTTTCCATTTTTACAGCAGATTAGGAATAAAGAGGAGGACATGGAAGGTGCAGATAATTAGATATAAGAAGGATCAGGTGAAAGGAAGAGGCAGCACCGTGCATTCAGTGAGGGCAAAGCTGATGAAGCGAAGGACTGTTCTGCTGAAGCTGGAGTACACTAGAGCTTCCCAAGTAGGGCCCAGAGGGTCTGTTCGTGTAAATTGGCTTGACTCCACTGATTTCAATAGAGCTAGGCAGATTTACATCAGCTGAGGACCTGGCCCTATGAGGCCTTCACCTATTTTGTTGTATTGGCTTTTTTATTTTTAATAAGCTCAGGGCTTAAGCCCATGGCCAGTATCGGGGTTACCTCGTTGATGATCACATTTAGCTCTAGTGCAATAAGAGCGTGGTTTACGCAGACTTTACAGGATACGTTACAGAGCACCTTTCAGCTGAGCATCTCAAAGTACATTAAAAAAGAAATCCTCACTTACTTTTGTAAACAACTGGGGAAACTGAGGCACAAAACGGTGTCGGCGCACATGTTTGAAGGTATTTAGGTGCTGTTGTGCCTCTCATTTTCCAAAGGGATTTTAGCACTTAGGAATCAATGGGATTTTAGAAAATTAGACTTAAAAGGCCTGGTTTACACTACAGAGTCAGGAGGATGTAAGGCAGTTTATGTGGCCTAACACTGTGAGTCTACACTACCATGTTGGGTCTGCCTATGAACGTTGCCCATTACACAAACCTAATCACTCCAGCTCCGCGATAGGCATAGTGCATAGGTCCACGTAGTTGGAGCTATGCAGCGTCTGCATCAACAGTGCATTACTTACATTGCCTGTTAGCTGTCAGCCCTGCACGGGGCTCACAGCCCAGAGCCCTATAGCTGCCTCCCAATGATGGTTTGTGGCGGGAAGAGAGCCCAAGCCCAGCCGCTTCCCAGGCTTGAGCTGCTCCCCCCACATTCCTCACTAGGAGGCTGCTGGACTTGGACTCGCCTTCTCCCGGCCCCCCCAGTCCCTCATCAAGGGGTGGCAATGGGGCACTTGGCTGTCAGCCTCAGGGGTCCAGCTGTCAATGCCCCACAATGCCTCACGTCAATCGGTGGAAGCACTCCTGGTGAGGACGCACGCCGCTGACAAAAGAAGCAAGTGTGGACATGAACCACTGCTTTATTTACTGCGGCGGCTGTATGTTGACCTAACTTAGGTGGACTTAATTTTGTAGCGTAAGCTTAGGCTCCTAAATCAGTTAGGCATTGAGCGCAGCAATGACTGAGTATCTTTAAAAATCCGGGCCTAAGCAACTTGCACAAGGACAAATGTTGAGACAGTGGCAGGTCTCCCAAGGCACAGCTCTGAATTCACAGCCCCTTGCTCCAACCACTCTCTCCTTCCAGTAAACAGAGAGGCAAAGAAGAAGCTAAGAGCTAGACCAAGAAATATATATTTTCAGTTAAGAGCTGAAAAAAAGCTGGTGAGCCAGTGAGGCAGAGACGGGGGTGCCCCAAATGTTAAGAGCTGCAGAGGAGGATGCTCTCGGACCAGTGCTATTACAGAGTTACAGTATCAGTGTGGAGGGGAGATACATTTCAGATAACCACAACCATATTAGCAGTAGACCCTAGATGGCTTGGAACTGGAATCCCTAATCCCCACGTGCAGAACTTTGGGAAGGTCTGGATTCAGATCTGGAGCTGAACGTTGCAGCTCCAGTCCATCTCTACATTCAGTCTTCAGGGCTGTAATGAAAGTGTCTAGTAAGCAGTATTGTGGGATAAGCTGGAGTTAAAGAGGGCAGTGGGCACTGACAGGTGAGAAGAGAGGAGTACATGGGCAGCTGTGGCGCCAAGCATATGAGAGATCGGGCTTGCTGAACTACTGAATGGGGATATGGGTTCGTAAACAAACACTGGCTGTGTGTGGGGCATAGTGGATTTTGGAGATGACGTTTCCCTGAGTCTTGGGAAAGGCCAGTTCCCTGCCTAGGAGTCTCCAAGGAGGTGTATTCCGTGAGAAGCCCTCTAGTTACTTGATTAGTTGCAGCCAGAAGCTGAGCTAATAATGGGTGGAGCCGCTTTCAGTGAGTGGCTGAGTGAAGATTTCTGGCCCACAATGAGGCATTTGCTGTCTGTGCTAAGAGTTGTGTGGCTCCCAGAAGGCCCCTGATGGTTTGGAGGGAAATTTGCGTAATTTTATTATCCACATCCTCACTACCGGCCAAACCCACACTCGACTTAGCAAGAAAAACAAAACTGGAACTGTCAATCCTCTGGGAGCCTTCCTGGCCTGACACAGCTGCGCTGGCATTCTGCATTCTGGCATTTAACAACGACCAAGCTTCTTTGGAACTGAGATGCTGCCTGGAAAGGCTGAGCTGGGGCACGGCCCCAGTCACATGCGTTCCAGCCCACAGCTCAGAGGTGGCCTGAGGTGGATGGAACAAAGTCCTGAGCCAGGCCGCAGCCTTGTCAAGGCATCCATGTTACACGGCCGTCGCCTTTAGAGAAGAAGATAGTTCCTTTCCTGGCCATAGCGCTGTCCTCCATCCTGGCCCCTCCCCTTGCTGGCTGCTCCTTGCTGACCCTTGTGAGTGCTGGGAGGAAAGAAGGGTTGTGATTCACTTTCTCTTCTTCTTTCCTCTCACCACCTCTTTAAAATAGACGTGCCCGGGGCCAAAGGGAAATGAAACCAGTATGCAGCAAAGACGACTCCATCTTGTTCTGAGTGGATGCGGGATGAGGCAATGGGGTCGGCTGGGAAGAACTTGCTTGTGCAGCTGGCAATGATGGTGGGAAGGCAGATCTTGGCACCTGCTCCCAGGAAAGAATTTTTGGCTTACTTGAGAACTGGTGGATGTGCCGCTGCTTTATCATCTCTCCCAGTGTGCCTGTGAAGAGATAAAGGGACCATACAGCAGTACAAAGTCCAGGAAATCAGCAGGGAAGGCACCTATCTTCATGCACGACCGGTCCACCTCTCCCCTGAATGCCCTCCAAGTCTCATTTTCTCCTCAGTCCTTAGGCTTCTCCCCCAATGTGCACCTGACCTCAGCCCCTTGCCATGCTCATCATTGCTCTGCCAGTTGACAGAAACCAAGTGTGTGTGGGGCAGGGGTTTTTCTACAGAAACTTCTTGCCCTTCAGAACCTCTCCTTAGAGGCTGAAAGGTCCCTGTTTCTTTGGGGCCAGCTGGGCTTTTCCCTTTATAATTCCTTCCCTCTCTTCACCACATGGGGAGAAGAGCTGTGCAGAAGCTCAGCCAATGTGTTCCTCTGGGAAAAAGTATCAGAGCCATCTCCAGTATGCAGCAGATCTCATTAAAGAGAGCTGTGATACTTTGGCCTGGAGGCCTCTGCCCAAGGGCATTAAAGGAAGAGCAGAAATAGCAGAGCAGGAAAGAAGTGTTCATAATGAGATCTGGAACTGCACAAAACTTGCCTGCTTTGGGGTTTGAAACGCCAACCAGTTTCCCACGGCTTCAGGCCTATTTGCCTCTCTCTTTGGATCTGAACTGCCTCAGATCCCAGGGGCATGTGGATCCAGAGTTCAGCCCAGTCTAGACATGGGAATCCAGATTCCAGGGGGTTTTGGATAAGGCTCATTAGCAAGAAGGGCTGGTGGCAAAGCTCGGGTTGGAGCCCAGAGTTCTAGGATGCTTAAGGTTGGATAGGCGGTGAGTTATATGGGCCTGTGGTGCCCGTGCTTCACCAACATTCAGGAACATGGGCTGGGCTCCATCAGTGTTTGGGCTTATATTTAATCAGAGCCATCCCGTCCATAGGACGGACTGGGGCAACTACCCTGGGCCCTGCGCTTCAGGGAGACTCAGGGTTCAGGGCAGCCTGGGGAGATAGCGGGGAGGCCTGGTGCTGGCAGCAGTGAGCAACCCAGCCCCAGCCCGCCCTGCCTCTTTCTGCCCCTGCTCTTTCTCCACCCCCATTCCACCCTCTCCCCCAAGCCCCTGCCCCAGGCCCACCTCTTTCCAGCTTCCACACCCCTCCCCTGAGCGACGCTGGGAGCCAGCAAAGTGGAGCGGGGCAGGCTGGGGCCAGGTCGCTCGCTGCTGCTGGTGCCACACCCCCCACTCGCCCCCCAGGCCACCCTGGACCCTGTGTCCCCCTGAAGCACGGGGCTCCCCAAAGTGCAGGGCCCAGGGTGGTTGCCCCGGTCCGTCCTATGGACAGGATGGCTCTGCTTGGACCCGTTCTGGGCACCACCAAAAATTATACAAACCTGGCGCCCATGTTGGAGGGCTAGTTTAGACCCATCTCTCTACTCTAGGGTCGCTGGGCCCAGTGTGCCTGGGGACCTTCACCTTAAAGCAGTTGCCGTCTCAGTGAGCTTCACAAAAGCAGGTGAAACTCTATGGCTGGAGTTCTCAGAGTTCTGTCAACCCCCAAAGAGGGAATGAAAGTGGTGAGGTGCAAACCCCACACAAACTGAGCCTGAAGAAACACCCCTAGGCGCTGTCCTGGGAAGAGCTGAGCTTCCTGCAGCCCTGAGAGGTGCTATTACAAGGCCCTTTCTTAGCTTGCCAGCTATTTAGGACACTATTAAGGCTGAATGCTGCTCTGCTACCTCATGACACCCCTCCCCACCTCCATCCCGCAGGTCAATGTAGGTTAAACAGGTGCAAGTGAGAGTCAAACTGGGCCCTTAGTCTTCCTGGTTTCTTTCCCGGATGTTCTGATGCAGACTTTGGAGGGAGAGGGGGTTGATCTTAGCAAAGAGGCTCCATCAATTTAAGTCCTGATTAGTGGCAGCTTTTCCTGCTCTAGCCAAGGCGGAAGTGCCAGTCCAGCCCACACACACTGAATGGCTCCTACTACAGTGTTGCCTGTGTCTTGCTCTCTGTGGCAAAGCTGGTCCTGCTCAGAGAACCTCCATCCAGACTGACGTACCCTAGGTGCTACCTCCCCCTGCTCCAGTTAGAAGACTGCAGCCTGTGTTCTAGCCCCAGTGTTCTGAAGGTAACCTGCCTCCTATATGTTTCCTTAGGGCCGAAAAGCTAAAGTGGGTGCAGGGAAAGGGATTGACTGCAAGTTTCCCAGTATTTCATGGAACAAAGCATGCCCTTTCAGGCTGCTTTGGGGAGAGAGGGGGTTGCACACCACTAATTAATGCTGATTTATTAAGAGGGCCAGGCAGTAAGATCGGGAGATGCTCCAGCTGCCTGTCTCAGTAAATCTGGAGCCTGGATTCTGATTCATGCACATAGGTGAGGGACCATTCACCTCCTGTCTGTTTGCATTTGAGATGCCAGAGTCTGTAGCCAGAAGGGACAGTTTTGCACAGGATTTAGCGAGTCTAAAAAGTAGGGGCTGTATCATGATTATAATGAAGTAGGTTAGATCTGAAATTTGACCTATGTTACTATTGTAATAAACGGGATTGTGGGGAAGATCTTCTGGATGTTTTTAACCAAAGCAAATAACTAGCTCACAATTTGGGTTGGACCGACTCAAAAAGAGCTCAATTCTCCCTGACTTGTATCCCATGGACAGAATTTGGCTCAAGTTGTCTCATATCCTTTCATTTCCTCTGATGGCTTATAGCAGCAGTTACGTTAAAAACTTGGCACCTGATTCTCAGTTCTGCTAAGGCCCCTTTATGCCATTCTGGTACTAAAAAGGATGTGTAAACTGCACCCTGAAAATACCCCTGTCCAGGTGCCTCCTTGCCCAGCACAAAGATGGCATAAGGGCTCTACACCAGCCCTGCTCACAGACTGTGCTGGGTTTGAGCCACGTTGGAGGCACTGCCAGAGCACTCTGCACCCCAGCTCCTTTCTGCTTCCTGGGCTATAAGAAGCAAAGTGTAAATCAGAGCAACCCTGAGGCTGTGAAAACTCATATTGGGAGTTTCATAGGCCCCTGCACAGCTTAGAATATGCTCTACTGCCAACCCCAAACATTTAAAGTCAAAATCATGAGATTGGCTTAAAAAATCACAAAGGTTTTTTTAAAAAAAAACAAAACATTTTGGGGTATTTTTATTTGCCTTCTGGTTTCTAAGCCTTTTGGGGAGCACCTAGGCCATGTATCCCAGCTTTTCCTCTACAACCACGAGTGCTAGAAACTTATTTTTCTTAAAATCTGGAAAAAGAAAAAAGAGCTCAACCATAGAGGAATGGTTCAAAAAAAAAAAACCATAGGAGGTTGTGGTAATAGAAAAATTAACATACCAGTTATGCACCAGGCAAAATAGACAAAGGACAGATAGATACTTAGATATTTCTTTATCTCTTATTCAGTACTCAAGACACAGCCCATTCTCTGGCAAAAAAAACCCAGCATACCTGTCCAATTTTTTTTGAATATTAACATTTGAGAGACACACCTGGTCTATTAAATATGTATATAGAGATTTCACTCCATTTAATAAAATCATTAGAAATGACATAGGTGTTGTAATGACACTCACTCAATAATATAGCATCAACCTGTTAAATAAAAAGATCTGATGACTAGATTGCTGTACAATGTCTCTTTAAACAAAAGCTAACAGTTGTGGTGATTGTTTTGTTTCTGATATTTACTTGGCAAGGATTTGTAAAGTTGTTAAAACTTCCGAAATAAATAGTTTTTTTAACAGAAAGGAAATCTGAGATTCTCCATTAATCACCTGTCTCCAAGGGCTGTGGCTTTGATAAACTCAGAGGATCACCCGACTCGTCATAAAATTGCAAGAGGTAGCAAAGGGGACTATGGGGAGTGCAAAGATGACTGAAAGCCATCCCTGCTCCAAATGCAGGAAAGGCACACCTGAAAACCAGGCTCTTTGCACCTGATTCATCAGCGGCCCACACCTTGCCGGTAACATCTACACAGCTTGGGTGGGTTTCCCCACATGAGTTTTAATCTAGCTAGCACAGTGGAAAATAGCAGTGAAGCCGCAGTAGAGCAGAGTATACAAGCCCACCTGGCACCCTAGATATGTACTCATGTTGCACAGGGGGGCCTGCTGCCATGTCTTCCCTGCTATTTGTAGTGGGACTAGCTAAATTAAAGCGAACATGAGTATGCCTAGCTGCGCTGCAGTCACACCTCTGAAGGCAGTGTAGAGGTACTCGGTGTCATCATTTACACAAGTGCACAGTACTTTGGTGGGGGGCATGGATCAGTGTTCACATCGCACTCTCCGTCAGTACCCGGTCCAAGCCGGGAAAGCTAATGATCCAACCAGCGGACCAAATGTGGTGATGAATCCTGTCTGGTCATATGCCACCTGTGGCATGTTGCACATACGTTAAGAACAACAACTTTGGTTGCATTTTACACTCTCTGTGCACTGGTATAAATGACAACACAAGGGCCCTGATGCCTCAATATCCTTGAGTATCTGGGCCAAGTAGCATAGCAACGTGGAACCAGGCCCCTCACTTAGAGTTCTGTGCTCTTGCTTGCACCAGCAACAATGATGGTCCATAGACAAGGATGTTTACAAAAGGACGCTGCATTTAGCGTAAACAGATTAGAAACAGGTCAGGAGCCAAGTTCTACTCTCAGTTAAACGCACACAGCCCCATGAGATGCTGCTGAGACCAGAATTCTGTGAAGGCTCCTCAAGGCAGGCAGCATGGGCACTCCCTAGCCTGTTTTGAAATAAATACCTTCTGATCTTCACCTTCTGCTGTAAACTGGTGTTGAGTTAACCTTTTCTGCGTCACTTTCACCCATGTGCTTTCAAATATCACCAGTCTCCGCTGGCAAAATCTCTCCTTAAGAGCGGCGGGCAAAATGGATGGGGGAAGAAATGGTCTTTTCTTCATGATAACACTGCAGTATTTCTAAGCGTGAAGGAGAGAAAAGCAAGGGGAAAAAATCCCAAAAATTATATTGGAATATATGGATGCTTCAGATCTGCACTGTATAACAGTGATAATTGGGGTCAATATCAGCCAAGTGACAGAAATCAATAATATCTCTCAGCTCCAGAACAGCAAAGTGCTTTGCAAACAATAGTGTATATATAGGATCAGTGCAGCCGCCCCTGGGGTGGAAGGTAGGAGTGGTCTGATAGTACACAGGAACCCTATGCAGGAAAATAGGCTAGGAAATGAAGAATAATATTTCACCAGATCTTGAACTGGTGTAAATCAACATAGCTCATATGTGAGTTACACTGAATTACACCAGCTGAGGTTCTGGTCCATTGTATCCAATTAAAACGGCAGGAATTTACAGAGAAGGAACGTAATGTACCCGCACTGGAATCCTAGTTTAGGAAGGGAGGTAGAGCTCAACGGATCAAATTCGTCCCTGGTGTAACTCTACTGGAGTTACCCCTGGGCTATATTTGGCCTGAAACATTTAAACTATCTCATTTACTGTTGTTCATGCTCTACTGGAGATGAAAATGTTTATACTAAATGAGAGTCTCTAATACTCCATGGAAATAATCGAGTGTGAGGTTTATATCGGCTCTCATTTGCAAGGGTAGCTAGGGAGGCCAACTTGTCACAGATGCTGTGGCAGCCACAGATTCCATGGTTCTTTAAGCATGGTCCCTGCGAGGGGAGGCAGCTGCCTTTTCTCCTTTCTCCTCCTTCCTCCTCCAGCCTTTCCACTTCTAGCAAGTGGTTCCAAGCTCAGCTCTGGACCAGCAGGCTTGGACTCAGATCCACACGAGTACTTTGTTCCCCAGGTGGTATTTGGAAGATCTGGGCCAAAGATATGGTGGGGAGCTGGTATTTTGAAATTGCTGGGAGTTAGTTTAGCAGCTCTTGCAATGATTGACGGGCACGTGTGCAAAACCCAGGGTGGGGGAAGGGAGGGAGACTAGAAGCTGGCAGCTAGGAAGCAGAAGTAGGTGATATAGGAGCCCGGGGGAGAGGAATGGAAACTGCTGAAGGGCAGCGTTGCCTCATGATGACTGTGGCTTTTTTCCATAAAGCCCCCATAAATCACCAGTGATTATAAGGCAAAAATCCATGTGACAAATTTGCCATCCTAGTTATAACAAAAGAGGAAGAGGGAATTTGCACCCGCGCTTATCCCTACGGAGGAGCTGCCTAGCTTTCCTCCATCTGTGTGACGAGCAGGAACAGCACATAAGAGAATTCAGAAGTGTGGGATCAGTGCCTAAGGAGGGAGCACTGCATTTAACTTGGTACACGTGCGCACTCCAGACAGCGCCAAGATGCAGCCTGGGTGTCCTCCTCGCTCAGTACTCCCAGCAGTCAGCCGGAGGCTGTTTCACTTGCTTACGGACTCCATCTCAAGGTCAACCCCACGGGCCACCCAGGCGAGATTCGCGTAATGGCTCCAGCTTGATAGTGACCACAGAGCACCACACCCCTCCACAGACAGCTGGGTAGAGTTTGTACAGCCAGACTTCGGGGACCCATCTTGGTTCCTCCCAGTTCAGTTGGGCCACCTTTGCCAGGTCTGGAAAAATGTGTATTCTGCAGTTCTCAAAAGCAAAACCAATGGGCTAAATGCTTCCCTAACGCATTGCCACTGCAGCCAAAGGCACGATGCCAATGATGAGTTTAGCCCTGTATTTTCTTTGTAAGTCCAACAGCCTTCAAAATCCACTCCTAGAATTAACAGGTATTCCTTCTCTACTCAGGCACGCGGCCACATTGTTGCAGACCTTGCCATGCCCTTCACTGGATTCTTGGAGGGCTGGCACTACCGTTCCGTTCACTTTGTGTGCGTTTCCACTCCAGAGGGGAATTTCCAAGCAGCTTTGTGGTCTTTCCCTTGACTCCCTTCCCACTGGGAGCCCCAGCCTGTGCAGTCTTGTTTACTCAAATGCAATTTCTAATGTCTCATGGCTTAACGGGAAATGAGATGTTCTCATCAATTCTGACGGTCACTCGCTCCTTGGGGGATTTCAGCTTCTCCCTGGCCCTCTCGTCATACTTCCCCACTCGCTGTAGCTGTTTCTCTCATTTTCATTTCCAGACTTTTCCAAATGCTTCTTAACAGAATCGGTCTTTGAAGCTACTTGCTTCAAACTTTCTCCGGCTACGTTTTCCCCAAGCCTGAATAAGCTGCAGCGTTGCCAGACATCTCCCATTGGCTTAAACCTGGAGAAAGCGTGTCAGGTAATGGTTGGAACAGGAGACTCCTGGGCTCTAGTTCCTGGCTTCACCACGAATGCCTGTGTAAAATGGACCTGGTACTTAGCTCACAGCTGTGATGCCATTGACAGCAATAAGGCTGCGTCAGTGTAGATGAGAGGAGTACAGTCGGTTGGGCTTGGTCCTAACGTTGTGCACCAGCCTTGTTCTGTAAAGGTGCCCTGATAAGAGAGTAGTTCATTCTCTACAGCCACTTGATCTTTGGCCTTTCTGCTGATATTGCCCGTGAAGGTGGCATTCTTTTTTGCAGTATTTCCACTGGGAACCAAACAGAGAGTGCTGGCTTATTTCACAGAGGCCACCAGTTGGTAAGGACGGTCGCTCATTACCAACCTGAGCTGGATCCCAGCCAGTGGCCTTGAAGTGAAAGGCTCTGTATTCCTCTGTCCACCCGCTGAGCAAGGCTACCCAGCCCCCAGCCAACAGAAGCAGTGGCCATGCTCAGGGGATGCTGTACTTTGATCCAGGCCTGCCCGTGGTGTTTGTGTCTGTGTGTCACAGGATAGACAGAGACGCAGGAGTCTGGGGAGCAAGAACCATTATGTATAATTTGCTGAATTCCTGCTAAACCTCGGCTGCCTCTCCTGACCCCCAGCTGCCCTGTTATTCCCATACGCAAGCCATTGGGTTGCTATACACAGACGAAAACATATCCCCACTTCTGCTAGCAGAGACCCAGGCTGTAGCCCAGTTGGCAGTAGCTCCTGTTCGTCTCTGTCAGCCATTAATCTTCCCAGGAACACCCCAAATTCCCCATCCCACCCTCCTCTCCATGTCTCCTGCTGCCTCCCCCCACCCCCGGGCCCCCGTCTGTGCATGGAATCCTTTCACTTCCACTTAACATTCTTGTATTTCGTATGCACAAAGATTGAGGAGTGTCTCCGGGCAGCAGCGTGTAAATCAAACAGCTGTCACTTCTGATCGGGGGAGAGGGGCGTGAAATACAGTGGGAAAGGGGAAAGGCAAAGCAGCAGAGGCGGTGCTAGCCCATCGGGGCCCAAAGCAGGAACATTCCCCACCCCACCCCAAAAAACCCCCACAACACATACTAAAACAGCAAATAAGGGGGCCCCTTGCGCTGCTCGGGGCCCGAAGCAATTGCTCAATCTGCTTATGCCCAGCTCTGGCTCTGCGAGGAAGAGAGCTTACAAGGGAGAGAAAGTAAAATAAAAGGAGGAAGAGAGAAAGTGGTCAGAAAAGGTTCAGTTCTAAAGGGATGAACTGAGACGAGGGGAGAATTTGCCACCCGGTGGCAGGGGCTGGGAGCGTAGCAGAGGATCTCAGGTCCCAGTGCCCCTTTGCTGCTGGGCTGAATCAGGAGTGAGGTTAATGGAGTGACAGCGGTGTAAATGAGAGCCAAATCAGGGACACATTCCTGTGAGGGGACAAGAGTAACCCATGTGACTCTGCAGAGCATCGTAGGCCAGTTTCTCTCTTGCCTGTCCTTCCCTTGCTCCCACCAGTGGGTTTTCACGTGGGGCAGTCTTTTAAGGTCCCTCATCAGAGAAGGAAGGAAATGCTGAAGGAAGTCATCTTGGGGGCTTTGTGTCTGCTGACACAGAGCGCTGAGACCCACTCCCTGGCCCACTATGTTGCCTGTGGATCCTGGGACCATTCCCACTTTTATTGTCTCTAACTAAACCGATGTCACTGCACATCATCAGCATTTGCATATGGCTCAGGAAGGAGCGGCAGGACTGAGTGGGGGGGCATGCAAAGAGCTAAGCCCTAGAAAGGTGATGGTCAAACTTACCCTCCCCATACACAGTGTCCTCTCCCTTTGGCTGGGACATTTAGCGACCCTGACACCCAGTCCCAGAAATAAATGGCCACAATCTAGCACTGACCCAACGCTTATCAAGCCCGCCCTATTGAAGAGGAATATGCTAGCGGGAAGGGAAGGGTCTGTGCCCAGAGTCCACTGGGGGAATGGAGAGAAGACTGTGGGGGAAACCAGAATGCTAAGCCGTAAGCGAGAAATGCCAGCGCACGGAGAGCACAACCAATTTTCTTTCAATAGAGTTTATGCCTAGAATAACAAACTCTTTCCACCATCCAAGCCTGAATGCTGGAGGAAGCTGCTGAGGAACTTAATTGATCAGCCGGATGCATGCGTGAATAGATTGCCCAGCATCAATGAAGTTACTGTCCTGATAGCTAATGCGCAGGTCAGGATGATGCTGGAGGAATCAGCGGTATCTTTGTGTTGCACAACCCCTTCTTTCAGTTCAGAAACAACGCAAGGTTTGTTTTTTATTAGGTGGCTGTTTTGCAGCCTCCCTAATACTGTTGCTGTAATGCAGAGGGATTTGAATCCAGGAGCAAATAGCCTGATCCTGGCATCGCACCAGCATTTAAGCAGGAAGGTGACAGCCGGTCAGCTGGACCCCAGAGCATGGGAGGGCACGCAGGTGAACAGACCAGTCAGTCACAGAGCCACGCAAAGCAGTGGGGGAATAGCGGGAGCACTGCCAAACCAGTCTGAATTAGCAATGTGTGCACGCGAACATCCGTCAGTATGCATTGCACTTGCTACGCTGTCAACACGTACTAGAGACTACGCTTTAATGGTGGAGCTAGTACACTTTTAAGGGTTTACAGCTTGTGTATGCAGGTCGTTTCAGTGAGCACAAACCCAAGTCAGTGCATAGTAAACCCGCCTGTAAACAAGCTGTTAGGCAATAACAAAATAGCAAAAGCCTGGTCCCTCTCTGCACTACAGCCTCCACCATTGCTACCAGTGACGGACCTGCACCCCGGTGAATTGTGTGTCTCAATGCTAATGTAGCCAAGGCCTGGTTCTGTTCTGTCTCCTCCCCCAGAGCCCTTTTCTGCATTCCTGGCTCACCCCAACCCCCATCGAAGCCAGTGAGCATTTTAGGTGCATCGGGAATGCAGGATTTGGGTCCCAGTGTCTCTGCCTCACTTGCCCACACTGTTAGGGCACCACTGGCCCTTCCCATGCATGTCACAGCAGAGGGAAAGAGCTCACTGTGCAGCAGAGGGTGTGGGCTAGGCAGCAGTGAGCGCTTAGCTGATTGCACTGTGCTAATGAGACACTCATGCAACAAGTGCCATCGCACAACGGGGGCATGATCTCGGGCTAGGTGGAAGCTATGCCACATTCTCCACCGCCCAGCACTAGAGTGGGCCTGGGTGGCAAAGTGTGAGTGCCCGACTTGAGACACATCCCAGTGCCCTGATTTTCAGAGCCCAGGTGCTTGGCCCTTTTGGAACATCAGGCCCCTTTTAGCTGTCTTAGGTTGAGTATCCAAAAATTGAGGCCCCGAAAATGATGAGCCACTTTGGAAAATGTTAGGCCCCTGCCTCCATCCATGCTAACCCACCCACTGAGCAGGTGTCTGAGCGGGACCGCTGCATTATTCACTCGGTGTCTCTAGCTCGGTCATCAGAGATGACTTCTTTCCTAGATCAGCCGAAGGAAACAAGAAGCCAAAGGCCTGGTGGGGCTGTGAACCTGCCTGTCATGTTTCCTGACAGCCTCAGTATGTTTCTTCAGTTTTGTTTTTCCCAAACTGTCACCGCATGTCACAGCCCCGGCTCAGGCCATTGGTCTAAAAACTTGTCAAGCCAAGAGAAGAAAGTGTGTGGTTTTCTTCTTGCTTGCTGAGCGCAATGCCAGTGAGAGGGGCCATCCCCAGAGAATGAGGCCTCTGCCCACACAACAGGAATAGGCAGAACAACTGTAACCTACTGGTCAGGCTGTGCTCCAGTATTGCCAACCCCAAATGTTCAGAAATCATGAGTCGGGCTCACCCTGGTTTGATCCTGGGGGTTGACTAGGATGGTGACTGTCATACAAGCTTCCCCGGTGTTTCCCTCATCGATATTCAACCTGGAGGATGAGAAGGGAGTTTAGTCTCAGAGTCTTCCTGGGACAGGGTCTGTTTTCTGGAGGAAATGGGAACAGAGTCTCAACAGGGTCAGCTGGCAAAATATAAATCCTCCCCCAAGGCCTGGGGCTTCCTGAGGTTCTTGTGGGCAGAGTCAGCGCTAGGCATAAGCAGACTAAGCAATTCCTTCAGGCCCCAAGCAGCTCAAGGGGGCCCCCTATTAATTACTAGTATGTGTTGTGTCTGGTGTGTGTGTGTGTGGGGGGGGCAAATATTCCTGTTTAAGGCGCCCAATAGGCTAGCACCAGCACTGCTTATGGATGTAACTGGGCCCTTTTGAAACCCACTGGAAATGCAAGGGCTGGAGTCCTGTCTGCACTGCGTTAGCCAGACATCTGGGAACGGCAGGGGGATTGCTGCAGGGCAAGGGGATACGACAGTGGCTAATGACAGTGGTGACAGTGTCCAAGCAGTGCAGGTGTCCAAGCAGTGCAGGTGAGAGCCGCCTAGAAATACTAATAAAAGGAGAAACCACAGAAAACAAAAGAAAACTGTGAGGGGAAACCAAGACCCCCTGCACTCTCCAGTGGGGATCAGAGGAAGAGGCAAAGCATCGTGGGATAGAGGGGGGACTCTAGCTGGATCCTTAGCCAGTCCAAATACTTCCCATTGAGCTGTGCCTGGCCTCTGGCTACTTTTCAAGGGTCTGTTCCGCCAGTTATGCTGAGATGACTGACTGTGCTCCCTACTGTCTGTAGTGTAACGGGATCTTGGGCTGGCAAAGAGGCTAAATGGCACTCTTCCCCCTGGGCTGAAGCCACAAGAGGAAGGTGGGCAGGCAGGCACTGGACAGTTCCTCCTCAGATGGGCTCCATCCCCCACCTGCCAGTCCATACTAGTCCCAAGTCAGCATCTCCAGTTCTGACCTGCATGTTTCCCTCATTGTTCCAGCCATGGGGCTCCTTCTGAGGAAATAATGGTGACCAGATTTGCTGCATAACTGTGATCTTTCCAGCACAGGCTAGGCATTGAGACTGCTAAACCCATTTCATCCTGGGGCTTAATCAAGATTTGAACCCAGGTCCTTGAAAGTAAAAAGCCAAGTGAGTTAAATTATGGTGCCTCCACCACTTTGCATCCTGTGGTTTACCTATATTATTATTATGTGTATAACCACAGCATCTAGGAGCCTAGTCCTGGGCCAGGACCCCATTGTGCTAGGCGCTGTACAAACACACAACAAAAGACAGTTCTTGCCCCAAATTGTATCTGTTAGTAGCTCAGGTGTACACAAATGTGCATTGGCAGTTCTGAGCCACTACCTGGTGGGGCGTGCAGGCTGGAACCAAAACCTGTTCTGGTGACGCTGAAATGTCAATGTTGTTTTCCTTTCAAAGTGTTCAAAATGGCCTCTCTTTTTAAATTTTTTGTGCTTTCTCTATTTGTTGAAAAATGTATAGCAAAAAGTATCAAAATTGTTTAATGTTTGAAAAATATTTTAAAACTGCACATTTTCCCCCTCAAAATGAAAATAATTCAAAATTTTCATTAAAAATTTCAATTAAAAAAAGCCCACCTTTTTCTCTCACAAAAAAATCCTTGTTGTTGGGTTGGTTTTTCTTTGTAAGGTGCTCAGGCAGTGCTGTGATGATCACGGATGCAGAGATTATAACTCGAGGGAGTATGAAGTTCTGGGAGGTAAATTCCCATGCAGATCAGGTACACGTGTCCACAAACGCTTGTCCCAGCTGAACCTTTTAGCTGGAGTCTCTCCCAATGTATGGATTTTCTACATGCAGTCTGGGCATTTACCAGCTTGTAATCCCTTCTTTATATTACTGTGGGGCACTCAAATCAATCTGCAGCTTCTCCCACAGTTTAATCACACCTTAACTCAGCAGCACTGTGGTCTTGTGGAAGTGTAAGGCAGCACAGTCAATGGCTGGGACACTGGACTAGCATGCAGGCTAGCTGCGGCCTGTTCCTGACTCTGCTACTGAGTTATTGTGAGCCTTGGGCAAGTCCCTTAATTTCTCCCTGCCTCATTTTCTCTTATTGTAAAGTGGATACAGCAATTCTGACTTCCCTTAACAAAATGCTGTGAGAGCTGAGATGAAAAGTACTTAAGTGCTACTAATAATAAATACTTTGTTCTTCTTTAGCTCCTTTCACCTGAGGATGTCAACATACTTTAAAACCATTAGCTAATGGTTCACAGCTCCCTGTCCTACAAGGTACATAAAGTAGCATAATCCTCATTTTACTGATGGGAAGCAGAAGTGAAGTGACTCCCATAAAGCCACGCAGCAAGTCAGCGGCAGCATCTGGAAGAGAGCAAGGGCTGAGAAACCCAGCATGAAGTGTACTGTCTACATCAAGAACACATGCTGAGTGATGATTGTTAGGGACATTATCTCCCTGAGTGAGGAGAGGAGGATGCCACTTCTGAGTTATCCCCTCTCTCCTCACAAGTAAACACGACTGCCATAAAAGATCAACCATCTCACATAATATATGTGTTCCCCTCCCATTCTCCTTCAGCAGAGAGACTGTTTTAGAGCCAGCTTTTGGGGGGCAGGGGGGGAAAGTGCTTGCAATGTGCAGCTACAAAGGCATCTGAAGACTGTTCAGCCTTTAGCAATGTCAGAGTTATTAGATCAACAAGAAAACAACAATAAATGTGTTTGTAGTTCAGTTGGAAAGAGAAGCACCTGAACTGTCCTGGGCAAACCTCCGTGGATTTGCAGCCCAGGTTTGGTTCATATGTTTTCAGCTGAAATCGGGAAAGAGACAGAGAGCTACTGAGGCATGGAGGCTGTTTCAGATTGCAAAAGCTGCAGAGGAGAAGGCTCTTGCACAATTGCTAAGCCCGAGTAAAAGGACAGAGTGGAGACGGGTGAGCAGTGAGTGGTGGAAGCAGGAAGAGAGACAGAGATTCAATTTATGAGATAAGCTGTAGGTGAGTGCAGGGAAGTCTTTAAAGGCAAGGAGGGTGGTTTTGAAGTGGAGCCTTCCCAATGAACAGGAAACCAGTGGTGTGTAAGGATGAGAATGGAACACTTTGTCTGGTCTGCACATGACAGAGTCTGGAGAACTGGGACTTGGGGAGGCCAAAGAGGAGCAATTTGAAGTAGTGACCTGGAAAATCCGCCTCCATGTTCCTTACCAGGATAAAACAAACCACCCCCAAATGCCCCCTGCCCACTTTGGCAGAGGCTCTAGGGAAGGCTGGGACAAGGGGTGGGTGTTTCAAGCCTGTGCAGACATCCAGTCCAAGTGGATGTTTGCACTAAACCTGCCAACTCCTGACATCAGCACTGAATTTTTAGTCTCTATTAATTCCAGGCTCCACCATCTGGGGCAAAACCTGTCATGGGTTCATTCTCACTGCCAGCCACTCTCACTGCAAACTAGGCCCATTTACAGTCCCACGTGGCATTGGCTCATTGGGCAGAGCCTGTCACAGCTGCAGCATGCTGGGGAGCAGAGAGGTGCTTTCCTGCAATGCCATAGCTGAGCCATTATGTAGGGATGCAGGGGGAGGGCTCTCTGCCTCCCTTGATCCCTGCTAGACCCAACGTGCAGGAGAAGGGTTGAGAAAAGATGTCCCACATTCAGACCTGGTGTAACCAAATGCAATGTCTATGGAGTTTCCCCCATTTACACCTGGCCTGAGTTTAGCCCATTTGGACCAGGCTTAGGAGGCGGTGACAAATCCCATCCTTACACCTCAGAGATTAAACTGGGCCATGCCCCAGGGATAATATTGCTTTAGTGGCCACTGTTGATTTATATAGGGCTAGATTATGCCTTTCAACACAGGCCTGAGAAGGAGTGATACATAAGAAATACTCCCCAGAAAACATGCTTCGGAAACACCGCTGTCAATTACAATTCCTCCTTGCCCGAGTGGGAATTTTGTGTGTGTGGGAAGTAGTAATTAGCACCCGCCCTATTCCAGTAATAACGCCCCCTACCGCAGTTGCATGGCCATAAAGTTTGTGCGTGGGGTGGGGGGAGGAGGGAGGGAGACCCTGGGTCCATCCATTCCCTTCCCACCTGCCCCCAGAAAGGGGTAAACTGGCACTTCATGCCAGGTACTCCCAGGGGCCCAAAGCCTGCATGGCCTGCATAGGTGTGTCATGTCAGGGTGTTTTTTACACCCTGACTCAGGCCTATCGTCCCACTCCCAGGGTAGCCCAGAATATGGGCCGCATGAGCTGACTCTGGCCATCGGGCAGGCGTATGGACCAGGGCACCGAGTGCTCCCCCTGGGAGGCTGCAGGAAGACAAAATAGAATTCAAACCGCTTAGGTTGGAAGGGGGATGGGGTGGAGAGAGCAGGCCAGCCTCCCCCACTGGCAGCCTCCGTTCTTGTTTTCCTCTTTTTAAATGTCTTCTCCGAGTACAAAGGGAATTAGAACTTGGCCGATTCACTTTAATTATCTGACTGGCTGCAAATCTCTGTTTGTTTGTTTGAAATCCCTTCCAGGCCCTGACAGGAAAGAATTCCTGCACATTTGAGATAAAGGATGCTGAGATGCAGAGGAGGCGTTTCAGGGTCAACAGACGAAAAGCCAGCCAGTAAACTGAACTGCTGCTGCGTCTCTTTATTATCATTACTGCTATTATTCAGTGCCATTGACGTTGCCGTAGCCTGACACGAAACATGACATGGATGCTAATGATGGATAGTGTGAAATGGACAGAAAGCAGCCTGGGTTTCAAGGGCCGGCCCAGCCCTGAGCAGCGTCTTCAGTCTGTGTGGCAAGATGCAATGTATTAATATATTATGCTCCCTGTTTTTTTGTTACTCCTTTTCATTGCGTCATGGCTAAAAGGAGATTGTACCACATCTGGGCAGGTATTGAGCCATCTTGTTTGTTCTGCACAACACCTAGCACGCTATGGGCGCTCTAAGATAATTGCTATTTGCGAATAAACTTAGGGCCAAGGTTTTTAAAGTATTTAGGTGCCTAACTCCCATTGAAAGCAGTGGGAGTTAGGCACCTAAAGACCTTTAAAAATCTAGCTCTTAGCTTTTAGATAACACTTTCCATCTGTAGAGCTCAAAGCAATTGAGAAAGAGAAGGGAAGTACACAGATGGGGAAACTGAGGCACAGAGCTGCACCATGACTTAGCCGAAGCTACACAGTGAGTCAGTGGCAGAGATGGGGATAAAATGTGCGTCTCCCAACTCCCTTGTCAAGTGCCTTCTCCAGGCTGCTTCCCTCCTTGGTGCTGTACAATACGTACACTTGAATGCCCTGGTCTAATAGCAAGCAGCAGGCCAGGTCAGTGAGTCTCAGAGCCTGGGTCTAGAGCAGCAGGCTGCTGCTTGCCGTATAGATGTACCCTGAGATGACAGGGCACACAGGGAAATCAGAGAGAAGAACTTGGTGGCATGGGGGTTTATGTAGCATCCTTCTTGTGGAGAGCCCATCAGCTGTGACTCTGCAGGAGGGATGGGGTGGGGAAGGTGTCAGATGCATTAGGGAGATGTGGGAGAAGAAGGTGTCTGGGCCACAGACACTGGCTTGGATGTGATGGGATGTTATAAGGCACAAGGCCTGAAATGTCATCTGGCAAGGAATCATGTGATGGGTGGAAATTTTGTTTACATCCCTTGCCCATGGAAAACCTGGATCCCTAGTGTTATTGTCCAACAAGTACACATGGGTGTCCCCACTATGTGTATTTATTTTTGTAATCGGAATGATTTATTTGGGATACATGTCATAATTTACTCCTTCAAAGACAAGCTGCTGTTACAATCTGACCGATATTGAAACCCTGGCTGCCTGAACTGCCTGGAACATCCTACATGAAGCTGAAAATTCAAGTGGTCTCTGGCTTCAGGTTGTATCTCAATGCCTCTGTGTGAGCTCGATACACCCAACAGTGCATTCAGAGGAGACTGCATTCAGGACTAGCCTGTGCACTCTTCCCAAAACACAGGGTGGATGCGCAAATGGCTGAGTGGAGCCGCAGCGGGGAGAAGTCAGCAAAATAATAGGCTGGCTGGGTGAATCATCCATTTCTTCTGCTATCTGGTGGCATTTACATGTGATGTGAGGCAGGAGGTCAGTTTCCAGTCTCAGGCTAGGTCTACACTACAGACCTACATTGGTATAACGAATTGTGAAAAAAATACGCCCCCCTGAGCATCATAATCATACCGACCTAACTCCCTGTGTAGACAGGGCTATGTTGGTGGGAGCGCTTCTCCCGCTGACAGAGCTGCTGCCTCTCAGGGAAGTGGACTAGCTACGCTGACAGGAGAAGCTCTCCTACTGGTGTAGGAGCAGCTTTGCTATAGTGGCTGTAATGGCGCGGCTGTAGCGCTGTATAAACTCTCGGTAGTGAAGGGCCCAAATCGAAGCCCTGAACACACGCTGCTTTTTGAATCTGTATCTGAAGTTTGCAGCCCAGGCCCTTACTAATATTCCACCTTGAGACAAAGGGGTCCATCAGTCAGTGCACCCAGTTCTCAGCTGAATTCTGCCCTCAGTTAGGCCCAATTCACATACACACGTGTTTAAAGTTTAACAAGTGCTTAAGTGACTTGATCAAGAGGGATGGATTTAAGTGTATACTTAAAATTGTTTGTATTTAAGCGCTTTGCTGAACTGGGGCCTGTCTGGTTCCAGGGTGCAATCCAGACCAGTGAGAGGTTGAGTCACCACCTGCCCCGTAACCCTGGGTGCCTCAGAATGCTTTGCTGTTGTAGCTCCCGACCTGGGCCGCTCACAAACAACTTAAGAGCATGCAGGTAAGAGCCTGAGTAAGTGTATATAGACACAGCCCTGGCCCAACAGCTCTGACCACAGCAGCCTGTCAGCAGCACTCCAGTCACACACTGGCTTCCACCAGCCTTGTAGGGTGACCCCAACATACCCCCAAAATGTGTGTTCTGCACTGACCCACTCCTGAGCAGTTCAGATCTCAGCAGTCTGTTGCCCCTGTAAGGGGTCAATATGCAACGGTTGGCTACTTTAATTGGAGTTACCCAAACAACACTGAATTAGTTTAATTAAAAAAATAAAACAAGTTTATTTAACTGCAAAGAGATATTTTAAGTGAGTACAAGTATACGGCATTAAAGTCAGAAATGAATGACAGAAATAAATGACAAGAGAAATAAAAATAAAATACTTTCTAGTAGCTAAAACTTAAGAAGCTAGCAATGTTGCTGACCAAAATCTCAAGTCAGGATCCCCTCAAAGTCAAAGGGCTGATTCTTTTGACTTTGTGGGGATGGGGGGGAAGAGAGAGATGGGAAGAGAGAGAAAGAGAGAGATAGGGACAGAGATTAGGAGAGATCCCTTGAGGTGTTTTTTGTCTTTCACTTTTACAGTCCAGTCACCCTTCGAAGTGGATTCTTCTGGGGATTACCCCTCAAAGCAAAGTTTATGCAAACAGTAACAAAGGCAACTTTGTGGAGTCTGGTGGTGAAGGTGGCTCCTTGCTCTTTCTTCTCCCCTATGTATGCTGAAATGCAGATTTGCCTTGTCTCCCACCGTTTCCCCCCCTTGCAGTCTCAAGAACCCTGTTTACTACTTATATGTAAACTGAGATAAACACATATGCTCGTGTCTCTTCTAACCCTAATATTCTATGATTCTAGGACAGATCTGTTAAACAACCTTTGCTTAGTCAGGGTTGTGTGGGTTTGAACATGTGCTAACAACATCATACCAGGGAAATTCATAACTTTACATAGACTGTTGCTGCACACATTTCACCATGATATTATTGACCAGCAAGTTATTAGTTTTCAAATGAGACCTTACAAGGCGTATTTTGTACAAAGGTTATTACAATGATGTGTAGGATGTGATATGGGAGTGCTTTCGGTCACAAAGCCTTAGTTTGCAGTAAGCCTTGTCCTGTGCTGGTGGGGTATAATTTCTGTCCATTGTGTTCTGGGTTTTATTTTGTTTTTTGTGTGTGGGGGGGGTGGCACTTCTTTGTACCACTTGGAACTGATTTGAACCTCTAGTGACTCCAGAGAATTAGATTTGAGTGCCTCATCTTGTGCTTTCTTTAGTACAACTGGGGAACATAAAGGTCTTTCCTCCTCATGGTCTAATAATACCTGAATTACAGGGATCTGGCCCCCAGCCATATATCTAAGGCCAACCTGATATGTACAGCAGTAGGCTGAAATCTGAGGACACAAAGAGCAGAGGTAACAAACTAGACTTCCAGTCTATTCAGCTACGCTGCTTCCCACTTTGTTTCATAGACTCCATTTGTGGATTGCTGCCCACAGGAAACATTTAGTAATGGGGGGGCTTTTTTAAAATAAATCCAAATATCCTTTTTTCCTAGCCATATATTTAAGCAGGTCACTGCAGTGGCTGGTCTCAAATAGAAATCATGCGCTGCTTTTCCTAGCCTCACATACCTATGGCGTTTGCTGCTCGGCAAGATTGTGATGGGCAGGGCTCCGAGATGGAAAGTGAGCAGCATAATTCAACTGATACATTTAGTAAGTAAGCAGAGTTCACCAGGTGGAAATGCTTGTTATGCTAAAAGAGTGGGGTCAAGTGACAATATTGGAAAGGCAACCTTACCCTGCAATTCTGGGGTAGAATCCTGGACCCATTGAAATCAATGGAGGTTTTCCCCTTGATTTCAGTGAAGACAGGATTTTATTTTACCCCTGGGATCGAACGATCGATCATCCCTCATATACCTTGCCCATCACCCTGGAATCTGAGCTGGGGATCAGCAGTATCACAGAAATATTGTACTCCAAACTAGAGCTCAAACAGCTTTGTAAACAGTGAGGACTGCTATTAATTTGAGAGAACCCATTACTTATCTGTTGAAATTGATTAATTTTTGTTTTTTCACAGCACCTAATTAACCTGAAGAACTCATTTGCACAAAATCTTCCAGTGGCCAAGAGCTTATTAGCATTCAGAATAGAGTTAGATATTTACAGTGATGATAACATCCACCATTGCATGAGACAGGATAGAATTGTGTAACAGATATAAATCCCAATGCTCTGGGGCATAAGCCAACTCCTAACTGACAGAGGTTAGGGAAAATCTTCCCCGATGCGCAGATTAGTCCATAATTGTCCTTTATGGGGTGTCTTGCCCTTCCTATGCAACATCTGGTACTGACTATTATAGAGTTTTTTAAGCAGGGATAGAATTCTCTATTCAGTTCTATAGAATGGTTCATAAAGCCTACAGAAGGACTATCATTTTCTATTGAATTCTATGGGGCTTTTCCATACACTACAATAGTAAGGCAAAGTTCTACCACTGAAGATTTGTTTGACATGTGCGCCCCCTAGAGATGAAGGGAGGGTCAGGATTCTCAAGCAGACAAGTCTTTGCAGATAAGCAATGAAACATGTAAGATACCTGATGGTCGATGTGCTTAGTGGAAACTTGTTAATTCTAACTTTGTTAAGCCACAAACTCCACTGCTCACACAAACAAAAAGCTTTCTCTGTCACCCAGCAAAGATTTAAGAGTGGAAGCACTGTTGTAACCAGAGACTTTCTCATTTCTACAAAATAGCCCCTGGAACATTTTCTGCTTCAGCGTGAGTGTAGGAGCTTAAATAATTACCATGAACTACACTCATCTCAGATAAAGGACCTAAGTACATATTGTGGCACCTATTCATTGTGTTGGTTTGCTTACTTGCTATTTAGCAAAATTAATTCATTTGCTATGGGTATCTAGCGATCTATCCTAGGCTTTTACTGCTGCCCATGACTGTAGTATCTGAATGCCTTCCATACAAAATCTATAGCAATAGCAAAATCCCTAATGCGTCTTTGACTCGTCTCTCTTTTCAGGGTCTAAGTTCTGCATGGGGTAGGCTTTTAGTTTTTTTGGCTTTTAAAATTTTTTTATTAATTCACCTTCATTGTTTTTTATGATTGGTTTATTAAGGGTTTTTGTTTGGTTGGCCAGTTTAGGGTTTTTGGGGTGTTGTAATAACTGGGTTGACAAATGTACCCTAATTGTGGGAAAGTGGATAAAAGTTTACAGAATGTTTCAATCACCTATAACGATATATGGTGATGGGAAAAGGGGAGACAGAGAGACTGAGTTGGTGGGTTTCAGTCCGGCACCTAATAGGCCGGTGCCCACATCACACAGAAGCACCACTCAGCTGGCACTAGCTGGCACCCTCTGCAGAGAGGTTGAGCATTGAATGGACATGGAGACTGAACTCCAGTCTTATCCCTGGAAATGGTTTCTCCAGGTCAGGTCATTGGTGGGGGTGGGGGGCACTGGTGGGTAAGGGTGAATGGCTGGTGCCCATGCTGTGTCAGGCCTCTGGTTAGACAGAGGGTGACATCCAGAGGCAGTACAGTCATGTGATTTAGTGAAATGGTCTGTGAGACCTGGATTCTATTTACACATCTACCACTCACCTTCTGTGTGACTTCACCTCCATTTCCCCTCCCGCTTTATCTCTCTCAGTCTCTTTGGAGCAGGGACTCTCCCTCCAGGGTGTTCATATGGTACCCAGCACACTACACTATTGTAACATTAGTAATAATTAGGAGGTCACTCATGAGGGCTTTCACCAACACTATGCTTCCTGGGGGGATGGAGGAGGGGGAAGAATCCTGAGAAAAGCGGGGGGAAACCTCTGATTTCTAATGTAGGGAAGATGCTCAGGGTTTTTCCTGTGTTATAGATTATACACCTGCAGGTTAAAGATAACATCTATGCATGAGCAGATAAACCCCAGAGGTTTAGAAATGGATACTTTGTATACTTGCTACTTTTGCTTTTGTTCCATCTGTTTCTTTTAGAGCAGTATACATTTTGGCTATTTAAATTTTGTTACAATTCATGGGTTGAGTGGGGCCCTAATAATTTTACAGCATCTTTTAATAATAAATGATAATCAGACCACTTATAGAATGCATTACATATTCAAAGTATTATACACACACTTATTAATTAATCTCTAATTAATCCAAAACCTCTAGCTAATTAGCCATTTAAAGTTAAGGCTGGTACTGCCTGTTGGAGATGCAGAGCTCTGTATCAATGCTAAGTATGATCATATTTTTATTATTAATTGTGAAGATTCAACAAACGCCATTAATGACCAGTAATGCTAATACTGTGTTCACTGAGGCACTAGTGCCTGATTCTGAACTCACATCTGTGTAAATCAGGAGAAACTCACTGACATCTAATCAAATCTGTCCATCTATCTATAGTGTACTATTGCTGTGGTTTCTGTACAGCTGGAGTGGAGTTATACCAATGTGACAGCTGTATATGTGAGATCAGAACCAAGCCCAGGATCTGAATTTGTCGCATTCTTTATTATTATTTTATTTGTTCTTTGTTAAGTGCCAACAGGAAGCCTGGCTCTGTTCTAAATCCAAAATAAGACAATCCTTGTCACAAACGTGTAGAGAAGACAAGTTGTAGTGGGGAATTTACAGAAGGGCGTAACAGAGAATTATTTATTTATGTTATTAGCTCCTTTACAAAAGGGATGAGGCTTTGGGTCTTTCATCATTTAGTCTCACCTTAGCTATCATCTTGTATATGGTACAGTGCTCCACCACTGATGCCAACCTTTAATGCCCATTAGTCAAATTTCCAACAAGCACCAGTGTACTTGCCACCATGGAAGGAGCTCTCCATAATAAAACCACAAAGTCACTACACTGTCCTTCAAATGTTGTCTTAAAACTCACCTCCGCTCTAGTACCTACAAAACACTTGACAATGGCTAGGCAGCAAGCATGATGTGATCACTCTTTATGACACTAATGAATATCATATCACTGATGCCTTAAGTTTCCCCATCTATTTGTTGTAGCCACCTGTTTGTCTTTCATCATATATACATAAAGTGCAAGATCTTTGCAACACAGACTTTTATTATGTGTTTGTACAATGCCTAGTCCAGTGGCGCCTGTTCCCTCTGGCACTGTGGGTGTACAAAGAGGAATAATAATAATTTTAGAAAGGGCTCGAATGGAGATATGGAGGCAGCTTTGTGAACTCTGCTAGGTAGGGCATTTAGCACGGAAGAAAGCACCAAGACAGGAGTCGGAGAAAGAAATTAACAAAATTCTGCTCTGATTTGTATCCCCATTGCTTCTGACTGCCCAGGCCGGGGCAATCCTGGGCAGAATTTGGCCTTCCCATCATGCAAGCTCATTGTTAACAAAGTTAGCAGCTTGCCCCAGGGATCAGCAGCATATAAAACACCCGGGAGACCCAAGCGCGCTGTATGAAGAAAACACCGCCATTCCTTCCCTCCCGCCCCCAAGACTCAGCCTCCCTCCAAAGAAACCTCCGAGGGGCCAGACGAAACAACTACATTTCCCACAACCCCCTCTCAGCCTCGCGAGAGGTGAAACGAGACTTGCCCTGGATAGGGCGGGACACTTTCGGCTATTGCGGTCTGTTCCGCTCGTTGCCGGCCTGGGTGGTGGCTGTGCTGGTGGTGAGTAGATTCGGAGTGTGGCAGGATCCGATGCCATCCTCGGTAACGGTGTCTTGTAGGCAGATACGGTCTCGTGATATGTGAGCGGGTGGCGATTGTGCCTCGTCCCGGCCATGTATCAATTGGGTTGGTGCCCGGTTAGCGTGTCGCTTTGGTGGTGTAAGGGCTGCCCCCCTCCCCATCAGCCTGTGCAGAGGATGCTTGGCCGCAAGTCCCATGGCTGCTTTAGCTTGTTCTCTTCCCGCCCCCGATGGTGGAGTGACTAGGGCCCGGGTGCCCCTGTGTCAGTTGGCTCTGTTCCCTCTGAAGCCACTGGCCCAGCTGGGTATGGGGAACGTGCTGGGCCAGTAGCTTCAGAGGGAACAGCGCCAACTGACTGTTGGCTCTGGGCTGGTGATAAGATGCCCCAGTTAACCCCCCTGGTTTCTCCTATTGCAGGTCCCTGCCAAAATCATGCACGAGGGAGGAAAGCCCAGCTCCAGCCGGAGAGGCCAGCAGCACCCTGCTGATCCTGGTAAGCGTGCAGCTTAAATGACAGTGCAGGCGCAGGGGAAAGCTGGCAGCTCCCCCTTCCCTGCCTCCAGAAAGCTGCTTTCAAGAGCCTGGGCTGAGGCTCACACAGTCTCCCTGTAATTCAGGTTTAAAACCCACCCCTGCTAGGTCACAGTGACTTGCTGGGCCGTTGAGTTGTCTCTTAAAACAGGGTTTCTCAACCTTTTTCTTTCTGAGGCCCCCCCCCAACATGCTATAAAAACTCCATGGCCCACCTGTGCCACAGCAACTGTGTTTCTACATATAAAAGCAAGGGCGGCATGCCACAGGGAGCACTGATAAGTTGCTCAGGCTTTGACTTCAGCTCAGGGCCCCCGGCTGCAGTTTTGTGCTGGGATGGGGGCTTTGGCTTTCTGCCCTGGGCGATAGGGAGTCTAACACCAGCCATGCTTGACGGACCCCCTAAAACCTGCTCATGGCCCCCTAGTTGAGAACCACTGCCTTAAACTACTGTAGGGTTCTCTGTATAATATGCACTCATAATGGTTCCTGATTCTACCCACTGGGCATTGCTAATGGCCTCTGCTAAATGTGTCTGGGGTGCGTATATGTCACATGAATGTTAAGGTTTGTGATTTAAAGGGACACCACCTATTCAGATACTCTGTTCCAATAACTCCTGTATATTATTGCATACTTTGAAGGGAGAGCTTGAATCCTGCTTTTGTTGCTGAAATCATTTCCTTTTGTCTGTAAACTGAAAAGCACTTCTGGTCTTGGTAGCTCATGGGAAGTGTCTGAGAATTTTCACTTCTAAAGGGAATGGTTTTCCCAAGGAACAGAGACTGAGTCTGTTTTCTTCTTTGCTCAAACTTAAGCATTTTATGCACTTCTTTGACACTTTAACAGGAAGTCAAGGTAGGTGAAGTAATATCCTTTCATTGGACCAACTTCTGTTGTGGAAGGGACAGGCTTTTGGATTGCATGGTGTTCTTAAGGTCTCTTTTGGGTTCCCTTAACAGGGAACAGTCAGTGGGAAATCCAGTCAATATAACAAAGCTAAGTCATGCCAGATTCTGCTGACTGCTCATGCTAACTACTGTTATACAAAACATGAACATGTAATTGTATATGGTGTGTTTCTCTCCTGCTATGTGGGAGAACTGCACAAACAGGGAAAACCAAGAGATTTTGGAAGAGTTCTTTAAAGTCTATAGGGATCTTTTCATTCGCTTCAGTAAGGTTTGAACCATTGCCCTAACTGATTTGGGTTAACAGTAAAGCTAATGACACAATATGCTGCATGTGTCTATGATGGACAAAGTAAGCTTTTTAAAAGGTACAGTCGAACCCAGTTATGAACACCGGAGTTACGAACTGAACAGTCAGTCACACACCTCATTTGGAATTGGAAGGACACAATCAGGCAGTAGCAAAGACAAAAAAAGCAAATGCAGTGCAGTACAGTACTGTGTTAAACATAAAATGTCAAAGCTGTATTAAATTTGTTCAACTGTAAACTTTTAAAAGAACAATCATGTTGTGTTCAGAGTTACAAACATTTCAGAGTTATGAACAGCCTCCATTCCCAAGGTGTTTGTATGCTGAGGTTCTACTGTAAATAAACTTTGCCTTTACTCTTTTCATTCCAGCTAATCTTAGGGGGTTCTGGTAATGGTGACACTTCTTCAGAAAGAAGTGATTGATTTCTTTTTAAGCTGACTTTCCCATCAGCATGAAGTGCTTCTCTAAGCAGTTCTGGTGTGAATTCTACTACAAAAGCAATACTCTGATACAAGAAAGGTTTGTTTTTGGAGCGAGTGATGAGTTTGGCTAATAAACAGCCTTCGTGCTAAACTTGCATTGCCTTTGCACAACACAACCTTCAACTGAAATGTCCAAAATAGAAAAGGAGTACTTGTGGCACCTTAGAGACTAACCAATTTATTTGAGCATGAGCTTTCGTGAGCTACAGCTCACTTCACCGGATGCATACTGTGGAAATTGCAGAATATCATTATTATATACACAGACACCATGAAACAATACCTCCTCCCACCCCACTCTCCTGCTGGTAATAGCTTATCTAAAGTGATTATCGATGATCACTTTAGATAAGCTGTTACCAGCAGGAGAGTGGGGTGGGAGGAGGTATTGTTTCATGGTGTCTGTGTATATAATAATGATATTCTGCAATTTCCACAGTATGCATCCGGTGAAGTGAGCTGTAGCTCACGAAAGCTCATGCTCAAATAAATTGGTTAGTCTCTAAGGTGCCACAAGTACTCCTTTTCTTTTTGCGAATACAGACTAACACGGCTGTTACTCTGAAAATAGAAAATGAATAATATTGAAGGTGCATACTGCTGATGCCACCAGGTGTCCTCGTCACATGGGGTGGAGAGCATGGTAATCAAAGGAACAGATACAGTTAGAGCAGAACCTTTGGCTTTGCATGCACCGACTTTTCCAGGTATAGGTCTTAACTGTTTTGAAAGCTGAGCAGGTGATGATACAAAGTTATCCCTGTCTGAAAAAGATCTTTTCACTTGTGGAATTGTGATTCTGAGGCTCAGCACTGCAAAGTTGATTTAAAGAAACCCAGAAATGAAAGTTTGTCTGATCATATGTGACTAACCCTAACCCTGTGACCCTGTTCTTAAATTCCCAGGATGCCGCACCTCTTTCTATTTGGAAATCAAGGATGAGGCTTTTGGATGAGATTATCCCTCCCACTAACTGCCCATGAGTCTCTAACGAAGGAGGTGAAAATTCCTTTCATCAGCCTTGTTTGTCTGCTCATCTGCACAATGGTGAGGCATGTTAGCATTTGTCTTCTGCAGTCAAAAAACTAGGTGCCTTTCATTGTTGTTGGGAAATGGAGGCAAGGCTGCTCTATTTAGTGGTTTTGGATGACTATGTTGTGATCCCTATGGCTAATGAGTGCAGATATAAAAGCTCAATAGCTTGATTATTGTAATTATTCCGTCTCTCCCTCCCACCAGTCATGGCTGCTGCTGTGGTTTGGTAGACTCTTGAGTGCAAACCCCTTTGCTTTCAAAGACCACAAGATGAAAGGTAGTGTTCCGTGAATGGGGATTTAAGTCTGTCAGTGTGCTAGGCTGGACAGCTGGGTGTTGTGACCGTAAAAGGTGAGTTGGAGAATGGAATATGAAGGGATTAGGTAACACTCCGCGATGGAGACACTTGATGCAGCTCATCCCACAAATATATTTGTTACAAGAATAGAGCTAGTGAAAGAGTAATTAGTTTGTGAATTGATCCAGACTTACACTGAAGCCCTTTTAAGCTTTCTTTGGCTGGAGGGGAGGCATAGATCAGAATCACCAAGTGATGACTCAACAGGGAATATAAAAGCTAAAGGCACCTCCAAAGGATGTATTAATAGTTTATTTTCCGTATGTCCAAGTGTATTTCATGTAATAAGCCCTCAAATGTCTTACAGAAAGTGCTGGTGGATTCTTCCTGTATGTGTGAGTCCGGGGGGGTTACAACATTTCCACATAACGATTGCCAGAAGCTGGGAATGGGCGACGGGATGGATCACTTGATTACCTGCTCTGTTCAGTCCCACTGGAGCACCTGGCACTGGCCACTGCTGGAAGACAGGATACTGGGTAGATGGACCTTTGGTCTGACCCAGTAGGGCCGTTCTTATGTTCTTAATGTAGCGCAGGGTGGTCCAACTGGTGGCCCCCAAACGTGTCCACTCCACAGCAGACCTGCTCTAGAAAATGGTGTCCTTGGTGCAGCATGACCTTGCATGCACTGTATGTGACGACACGTTGTGTGGAGGACATTGGTTTGTAGAGCACATATTTCTGTATGTGTCTGGTGGAGGTGCCCCAAAACTAGCATCCAGCCATGAGCACTGAAAAGGTTGAACCAAGAAGGATGCTGTTGGCTTGAAATGTAGTAAATAAAAATTAATGTTAAAGTAGCTTCAGGTAATGGACCGTCCCCTTCTTGTCCCTGTCAGTGGGTGGTTTTACAGCCTTGTCTCTCATGCAGGCGAAACTGACTCTAATCACCCAATGTTGATTGTACAAAGGGCCCAAATTGGGAGGGGGTTGGGGAAGTGGTAGACTTTTTTCATTTTCGTAACTACAGGTAACACTTTAAGTTGGTGTCCCAGAAAGCAAGGATTTATTATGAGAAATCTTGGGGTGTGGATGCCTACCCTTGAGTGGGTGACAAGTAAACAGCTGCAAAAAGAAAGTCCTTTGGCCTCCTGCTGGGCAGGTCTCTAGCCTGAGCGCTGAGCTGATGATGATATGTTATCCCTGTCTGAAAAAGAAACCTTCCTTTGTGGAATTCTGACTCTCTGAGGCTCAGCACTTTCACATCTGCTTTAATGAAACTGGAGGATCAAAGTTTACTTTAAGGACTACTATGATGAATCTTTAACATGTGGCTTGTACTTGCATTCACAGGATGCAATGTGTCTTCCACCCAATGAACCTGCACTAAAGAAAGTGCCTGTCTCAAGCCAGGGGCTGGTAACTTTGACTGCAAGCTGGTAAGGAATTGCTAGAGAAATGTTTGCCTCAGTGCCTTGTGAGAAATCCAAAGGCTTTCTGGTCAGCAGGGGTGGGTCATGGTGTGCAGAGTGCTGATTTCTTGAACCTATTCCTTGCCAGGGAAGCATAGGAATGTAGTGGGTGATCCTTAGTGTGTTCAGCTGTTGCCCTCCTGAGCAGATCGAATCCTGTCTCTTAGCAGGCTATAACCTGACATTTTGAATAACAAAGGGCTGAGGAAATGATGGTCCAAGTGTTGTCGAAAGGAGCAGAACTCAACTTGATGTTGATCATACTTTGAGTCTAATTTTCCACACATTCCTCCTCCCTGCCAGTTGCTTAATCTCAATGATCATATCTGGGTTATACCTGCAGTGGGAAAGGCTGAAACACTCTGCAGAGCTCTTCAAGTGTATCCTAACTAGGTTTTCAGTCTGCTTTTCTGTCCCTTGAAGCCTATAAGCCAGTGATGTGACGTTATCCCTGTCTGAAAACTCAGCTGTGAGGGGAAAAACAAATATTCTGAGGCTTTTGAACTTTTCCCACGGCAGTTTATTTTCTTACCTTGGTGACCTTTGTAGAAGATTAAAATCTGAAAGACAAGATAAAGGATAGGCTGTCCTTCGAGTGTCCCATGTGTCTGTGCTGAATCCTATGGGGCAACCATCACAGCTTTGTTCTTGGTGAAATCCTATAGAACATGCACTCCGTGACATTTTCCAGGAACCACCCTTTTTTGACATAATGGATAAATGGAACCCTTAAAAATAGGCATTGCCCAGTTTAGTGTGTTCTGTAAAATCTTTAGCAAAAAAAGAAAAAATTGGTTGTGGATTTCATGTATGACAAAGGATTTTTTAGAGACACTCATGTTGCTTGTCCTGGCTAGTGGGAGAATTTGAGACACGTTTGTGCTTAACTTGAGTGACCAACCTTCTGTTAACCTACAGTCTGGTTTTTGCTGGTTACCTTGACCCTGCAATAACACTGTCATTGTTTCTGGCCAAACGAGCTTTGAAGCTTGTTCTGTTGGCAAAATGCTGATTTAACTAATTCTAACAGGTGGGGAGACCTATAGGCAAAACAATGGCTATAATAACTGGATCGTGCCTTCTGTGGTGTCTCTCTTCCTATGGTGTCAGTGAAATCATGATTTGATGTGACATCAGAGGAATGTACTCCTGGAAGCCAGGATTTGGATCAGTCCTTAACTACTTGTTTATCTATGTGCTGTACCACTAGCATGTCAGAGCAAAAGCAGTGTTCTACCTCCCTCCTACACTTGGGCCAATAATTACTTCCTATCCCAAAACGATAGTCAGCAGCCAGATTTGGGATAGTGTTTGTTTCAAGTGCATTGCATAATGCTCTCCTCAATACGCTGCCCTGTTCAGTGCAAGATGCAAAGTCATTGCTTTCTCCGCAGGGAACACAAGAGCCCTACTGTCCTTTGGTGACACTTTATTTCTCCATCCCCAAATAACACCTTGATTCTTTTATGAAAACAATAAGAGTAATAGTGTTGAGAGCAAGAGGATTTTCTTGCTCTCGAGGCTACAGCAAGAGACTGGATATCAAATCAAAGATTTGCATTCTATTTCTGGCTCTGTTACTGACTTGCAGCTTGACCGTGGTCAAGTCACTTAATTTCTGTAGCCCATGTCACAATGAGGAAAGCGGAGAAATCATACTGACCTTTTTAAGCACTCTGAGATCTTGGATTTAAAAAAAAAAAAAGTTTCCAAATGACTGACAATTAACTGTGTTCTTTCTAGCAACTCACTGTAATCTAAACTTCAACAGGATTCGAATGTGTGATCGATTTTGCCGGAGGTCCTTGTAACACGTGCATGGTTCCCAGATCTGAAATGAATTGGACAATGGATCCAAAGATAACAGAACTGCTGTAGGCTTGGAGGTTGGTATATGGGATGGGGAGGAATATAGTAGAAAAGCAGTGGATTTGTTTTAAGTGTTTGGTGTTTGATATGCGGTAGATTTGCAGTGAATTCCTGTACAAAACTTTCTGTTCCATCATGTGGATTTTTAATGTCACACTTTGGCACAATGTCAGCATTTGTTTAATTAGAAGGCATAATTTATTGGGTAAGAGAAACTGGAGCTGTCTGCTCCCAGGTTGCAAGTAAAACAAAAAGAAGAGAGCGGCTAGAAATAGAAAATTTTAGAAAAGTAAACAATGTTCAGTACTTGTGGAGATTCAGGAACTGGTTCAACGCAAATCTTATTTGCTGTATCTAGGTAGCAGCTGTTTTTTGCAGACTTTGCATGTCAGTTGACTTTGATAAGTCTCTAACTTCAGGATGCTGCTGCAAAAGAGGGAGAATGATCTGAAGCAAGGTCTCAGTCTGTCTCTATATAGTCCTTGTTGATCATTAGTTCTCATTTGGTACCTGATATGTGCTAGTGAAGTCACCTGTGGGCAACTGCAAGGTTTCCTCTTTGCTGTTGAGTTTGACATAGCTCCATGGTGTCTGTTAAGGCGGGAATGGGTCTTAGACTTGAGTGCTGAAAAGGGATGATTGCTTGGAGTGACAGGAACATGGCTCCAGTGAGGCTAGCTGTGACGTTAATAGATGCAAGGCTATTCCTGTCAAAGTGTAGGTCTTTTATCATGCCAGTCAGAACTGGCCTGTCCATCATTTCAGTTAAGTCTTGCCAACCTCCTCAAACAATCATCTTTGTATTCCTGGTAAAATAAAGATGGAAGTCTCTTTTGTGTCCTTGGCGCTTGGCCACCTTCCCTACTCTGATTTTTTTTTACAATAGATTTGACAGTACAGAAGAAAAGGGCTTGTTAATGTCTCTCTCTTTACTGACTAGATCCTGTTCTGTTTTTTTTCCCCCAGCAGGGCTGGCTGGAGAGAGAGAGCTGTCGACCAAGGAGGTTTTATCTTTCAGAAATAAATAATCAAAAATATCCAGTGTCTGAGTTTTGGTGATGCTCTAAACTCAAAGTTAGGTGAGTCCAAACAGCCCTTTCACCTGTGATATGTCAGACTCCAGTCTATACTATATGACTGCAAGGTGAAGGGCGAGTCCCTCATTACTAAAAGAGGCTACATCACTAGGCTATAGAAAA
Source organism: Chelonia mydas (assembly GCF_015237465.2). Lineage (NCBI taxonomy): Eukaryota > Metazoa > Chordata > Testudines > Cheloniidae > Chelonia > Chelonia mydas. The sequence continues at coordinate 16,640,693 of NC_051254.2, forward strand.
AGCAAGTACCATGCAGCACTTTACAGGGTTTTGAGAATGTAAGACCCTCCACACTGGGGCTTATGGCTGGAACAGTTTTCAGACATGGTTACTGCTTTCCATGACTAGCTGAGACCTGCTTGCACCAGTAGGGTATAGTAGAACTGTTCCCTAACTGAGCTAAAGTTCTAGATCATCCACAGCGGGCGCTGATGTGGACTTGGACAATTCACATCTGTCTCAGTTCCCCCATCTGTTCATAGAACCATAGAATATCAGGGTTGGAAGGGACCTCAGGAGGTCATCTAGTCCAACCCCCTGCTCAAAGCAGGACCAATCCCCAGTTTTTGCCCCAGATCCCTAACTGGCCCCCTCAAGGATTGAACTCACAACCCTGGGTTTAGCAAGCCAATGCTCAAACCACTGAGCTATAACATATGTGCTTTACAGGTATGGAATGAGTCAGTGTGAACACTGCTATTTTCTGTATTTTACAATACAGAAAATCAAACCTGAGACCAGACCCAGTGGCACAGCTAGGTTGAGTTTCTGGGTATCCTGACACCTAGTCTTGTACCCTAGCTGTTCTCCTTTACAGTCTGCAGTGCTGAATGCTGTTCTACAAGGATGACTCGGCCAAACCAGGACTAAACTATTTTTAAATGTTAATTCTTAGGCTCAGAGCAAAGCAAGTTAGTGCTGAGCCCCTGGCTGTATGTGTTCGGATCACTTCCCTCAGCCCTTGCCAGCACTTGTCACTCACAGAGTTCAGAACTATTCATCCTCCCCTCCCATATAGAAATTCACTGCAGCAGTACTCCCAGGTCAGACCCCTCCCTCTAAACCCTGCGATCCTCTGCTGTCCATTCACACTGTATTGCTGCTCTGCTTTCTGTGCCAGCCTCTGCCAGTCATATTCTACCCCCTTCCCTCACCCCAAGCGAAAACAAAAGAAAACATAAAAGATCATTCAACATTTATGCAATTATACAAAGTGGGAAAATGTTTCAAATTACACTCCTCCACTGTGCTTTAGCATCCATCTATCACTAGTCATTGCAACCTCCCTGTAGAACAAAACCAACCTGTTGCTGATCTACTCTTTCTAGTTACATGTAATTAACTTACAAAATGTAGCTTCAGGGTAAAGAACTTTCCCTCCTCACTGCAGGCTAGTTGGGTTTTTTATTTAGGTTGATGAGGATTTAGTTTTAAGTAATGGAGTGGTGGGTTCCATCCATCTGTACCAGGGCTGGGGGCCTTCCTCTGAATGTACACAGGCCCCCTAGGTTTGCAATGCAAAAAATGCACAGGGTCCCATCCGATCAGGTCTGCCTGCCCCCAGATTGCTGCAGGGGCCTAATTAAGCTGTGGCAACCCCACTTCCATCTGTTTGAGACCCTCTGTTGACATCACAATGTGGAGTGAAAACCCAAGGAGTGTGGCTGAAGCACAGGTGGGAGAGGGCAATCAGCCTCTGCTGTATTCTGCTAGCGATGGGAGCTCTGTCTGGAAAGTGGAATGTATGTGCATGTGGTGGCTCCATGGGCCTTCAGACAGTTATGGCTGCCGTGCCCCAATGCTCTTCACCTCCCCCCCCATCTATTGAGGAGCAATATCAACAAGCTCCATCCACGTCTCTTCAGCTATAGGATTGTGGCTGTAATGCGTCCCATCGTGAATGAGTTTGAACACAGAACAAATTAGGCTTTTCAGGGTTGTGGCAGACCCTTGTGATGGAATGGTGGAAACGGCAGGCGGGGTATTTTTCACATCCAAGCTCTGTGCTCAGCATGTAACACTTGAAGGCGATGAGAAGCTGGAATTTGCTGGTGAGCGATCATCTTCTTAGGGCCATCACACCCCTTTGGGAGACACGCATTGAACATTCGGGCTTATTGCTGCTGAAATGTCTTTTCATTTCCTAGTGTCAGAAGTTGCTCCCCACAGGTCTCATATTTGATGGGAGGAACTGGGGCATGTCTGGGGTCTGTTGTCTTGAGCCAATCAGCAGGTTCCCTGGAAAGAGACCTCACCACACTTGCTTTGCCATCTCAGCAACATCTGAGCAGAATCCTCCAGGCAGCACCCTCGGCTCTCAGAAGGCAGCCTTGCAATTCATGCAATCTCCAGCTTGTAAGGCTGGCTTTGGGTGAGCTCTCTGTTTGCCACCTTTACCCATGAATTCTGGACGGCCCCTGCCAGGGAGAAGGGAGCCCTTGGGGAAGAGGAGAAGGACTACTTTCGTTACAGCAAGAAGGGACGTGCCACCCAGCCTCACCGCTGATACAGCTTCATGATGCCTGTCCTGTGCAGGCTCTTCCACAGCTCCGCCTCCAGCAGCATGTCATGGTTGGCATAGAACACCAGAGGCTTCTTCTCCCGCTCGTAGTAGTGGTCTGAAAACTTTCGGTAATTGTCCGTGATAAATCCATAGGCACTGACCTGCAGACAGGGGGAAAAGGGTAACAGAACAGTTGGGAGGTGGGATCAGTGCCCAGCCTGTCCTAGGCAGACCGGACCCTGGGCTTCGGATAAGGAGTTATCTGGTCAGTCAGACATTGCTGGAGTAGCTGTGTGGGGCACAGTGCTGCCCCATGTACCTGGTACATCCTCAGTGCTATGTCCTAAATGGTACATCCTGGAAGCCATGTGGCACACTGGAGCAGGCACCATCAGTGAAATAATTCATACTAGGTTGGGGCTCATGTGAGCACTACCCAAATATTTCTGGGTCCTACAACAGAAGGGTTAAGAACCAAGCCAGGGACATGCTTTAACTCCTCCCCACACTCATTCCATCAGCCTTTATTCATGCTGACCAGCAGAGTACTAGGCGCTGAAAAAAGGTAGCCCTGAAGACTCTTACCTGGTCACAGGTATGTAGAGCTGTCAGTAGCATGAGGGCACCAGTACTGGGCATGTACAGATACCCATACTGAGTATTTATTATTTCAGATCTCAGAAATCTGTAAACCAAGAGGGATTATAATAGGTGAGATCAGTGAAATAGAGAGAGATGGGCTGCACTGAATCCCAGTGAACAAGATGGGTTGCCGAGGAAAGGATGAGACTACATGGCAGTGAATGGAAACACAGTGGCCTGCAAGAAACTGGATTGGCTTGCAATGAATAGGATCACGTGGGCATAAATCCAAGATGGATCACAGTGGGTTGGGCTCCAGTGACGGGGATGTAATGCACTGAGTGGGACTGGACTGCATTTCAGTGATGGGGGAAGACTGCAGTGAACAGGTGGGATTGAGGTTGGAGGAGTTTGATTGTGGGGCAGGCTGCAGTGAACAGAACTGGGGCAGTTCCAGAGCTATTTGCCGAATGAGCTGGAGTGTTTTGAGACAATGTTTTCCTCAAAGGTGGCGCCTGGTTTTTCTTACCTCACTGTTAGATAATGTATGAAATCTGGGTGCAGCAGCTTGAACTTTTTTGCAGATGTCTCTGGTCCAAAATATGTCCGCGGGCTGTGTCGGGAAGATCAAAAGGAATAGTTTCATTTCAAGTCAGTATTTAGACAGCTCAGTGTTTATATTACAACCTGAAAAGAATCTGAATATTTAGACTGACCAGTGGGCCGGTTGTCAGCAGCAGAGGTATCAGACAGAGAAAATATTAAACAAAGAAAAAAAATACAACTCCCTGGAGCACAGAGTTAACACTTTTCTTCTGAGGCAGAAACTCAGAGAGACACTGAAGAGCTTTCATTTTTATTATGGACTTAAGGTTGCAGCCAGATGTACATTGTAAGCCTTGTTTTGATTCTGCTCCCCTCTAACTTTGCTTACAAATGAAGGGTGCTTGTGAAAAATGATTGTCATTAATAGAAGGGAGGAGAATAATTTGTGTGCAGAGATTTTCTGTATTAAACTACTTCTGGGTTGGGCGTTGGGGAAGTCTGGGCGATACTTTCAGAGCTGCTTCAATCAGGGTTGTGAAAATGAGGTGCTGCTGAGGCCTGAAGACAGAGCAGAGAGAGGAAAGATGGTCCAGTGTTTAGGGCACGAGCCTGGGATGTGGGAGACCTATGTCCCTGCTCTGCCACAGCCTTCCCGTGGGACCTTAGTCAAGTCTCTGTACTCTAATCTGTATAATGGCCCTTCTCTCAAAAGGGTGTCATGAGGATGAATACATATAGACAGTGAGGCACTCAGATACTATTGTAATGTGGGCCACATAAGTACCTTAGAGAGGGCTGAGACACCTTTGCAGAAGGCAGTATGCACTAATGCTGTCTATGCTGTATCCACCCTGCAGCTGGAGGACATCCATTGCCCAGTAGCATTATGCCTGAGATGGCTCAGGGTGGGCAGAAAGCAGGTTGGAAGCATTACTTACTCATCGCCTCTGTCGTACCCCTCTTGGACACGGCTGCCCAGTATGGCTGACTTCAGCATGACGTAATCGCGTATGTCCGAGGGGATGAAAATATACCGCAGGTCCTGCAGCGGGGCGGGAGGCACAAAATACATACAATGCTTTGGTGTAGCAGGCGCTACAACGTGACATCCTGTCACACCCTCAGCCCCACTTAGATGCAAGAGCCTCATTCACAAACGCAGAGCAACTAAACATACACATGTTCTTTGGCGGTAAGATTGAGTGTGGGGAGCCATGGACACCCAGCGCTTCTCAAATATGGAGGAGGTTTCTGGTGGAGCTGAAAGGAACCAGGGAGACCTCACAGGAAGAGTCACGGATTGATGGTCTCAGGGTCTCCTGCACTTTATGCGGGTTCTAAGGTGGTATGTGTCAGTGGTCAGCAAGGCCAAGGTGGTCAGCAAAGCTCCATCCCTCAGCGTGTGTTGCCATGGCCTGCATGACTCTCCAGGTCCAATCAAATATTTGCACAACACCCCCCAGTCCTGATGGCTTACCTTGGACTTGGGTATCTGGGTGAAGCCATACTCTCCGTAGGCGATCAGGGAATTCTTCATTGTGTTCACCGTGAAACCATAGAAGGATATCTTGGTCCCGACGTCATCTTCAAAGCCTTTGATCACAGCCCCATTTAGCCTGTGGGTGGAGAAGGGAGAAGACCAAGGCTCTGATTAAGGACTGGTCTTTCACCACAGAGCGCTAAGTATGATTCTCCCCCATCGATGCTGCTACTAATTGGGGTTGTGTGCCAGTTTACGGCTGTAGAGTTGTTACCTAAAGTCCCTCACACCTTATTACACAGGGATGGCACAGAGGGCCACACATGCAGTTTGAAAGACCTAGAGTCCTGGTTCAAGTTCCCAGCAGGGGTGACTCATCCCTCATCCTTCTGAGGTAGCCATGCTGGGTACCATGCAGTTATTGTATGAGGAGAGACGGGAGCGTCACTCAGATGGGATGCTACAAACTGAGGTCTCTCTTGCTTGGGCAATAAATATCTCACAGCCCCTTTACAGCACCAGGGATTTGCTCTGGTGTCCTTGGTGTACATTTCCTCTCCCCTCACTGGTGTGCAGAGTGCTATACTGATGTCTTCCCTCTGGCCGAAGTGCAGGCGCAGTCTTGGAAGCACCGACAGCGGTTACACCTTCCTCCTAATTGCACAAATCCTACCCTGGGGGCAGATAATCCCACAGGATGAGGCTGTGCTGGTACAAAGTGACTGGAACGTGCCTTACAATGGGGCATCCAGGAAAGACCAAAGCAGCCTGAAAGGGGAACTGTGAGATAGGGATTTGCCATATGGTCTCTGTTAATGTCAAATAATCTGTTGGAGCATCGGGGCCACGACAAGCTATCAAGCAGCATTGCCCACAATGGGCAGCAGTAATAGCCATGGCTGCAAGAGGGCATGAAATGTACAGCCGGAGTTGCTCTACTAAGAATGCCCTAGGACCCCATTAGACCTGCACACTGTTAATACACAAGATCTTTAAGCAGGATCCTCTGCTAGTTAAGGAGCAAAACAGCCCCAATGACCCGGTCCCTGTCAAAGGTAAGTGCCCCTGGTTCCCTCAAACTACAGCTCCCAGGATGTGTGGGCTGCTGAGCTCTCCGTACCTGAAAACAAAGTCATGGGCATCTATCTCCTTGCCTTGCCGGGATCCATTGAGAATCCCTCCATTCCCGACCACGGCGCAGCGGACGCAGCCTTCAGGGAACCTGGGTTTGTCAAACAGCCAGCTGTTGGCAGAGTCGTTGAGCAGATGCAAGGTGGAAACAATGGCTGCAGATCCAGGCAAGAAAGAGGCTAGTCAGCACCAGCCTCATATTGCAAGAGCAGAGGTGCAGGTGTCTACAACGTCTAAGCTGGGCCAGGCTCAGAGCTCAGCAGCCCTGACTTCCACCGGCTCCCCGGCCCTCCCTGGGTGTGTCTGGCTGGCTTGGGAGCAGTGTAAAGGTTACCATCGGAGTCATGGCTCTTTGCGGTTGGGGCGTATGGAGCTCTCTGCTCTCATTGCCCTACTAGGGGTGCTGAGACAGAAGCAACCCTGCCCTGTCCCTTTCAGGCACAACTCTTCACAGCTGGTGCTGCCCACACAGCCCCCAAATGCCTCCGTCGTCACCTCACCATTGAGGCAGTCCTGCTGCTGGCGGCTGGAGAGGTGCAGAGGGTGGGTGTGGGGTAGGAAAGGAAACAATTCCCAGCAGCCAGTCGGCAGCAACAATGGAGCATGTTGTTTGAGAGCCTTGTGGTTTGAGTTAATCATTGCACAGACACTGGGACCTTTTATTCAGGAAAATGTCACAAGATGTTGATTGCAGCATTTCCTAACAGTCCCCTCCTGCCCCATGGGCTCTGACTCCCCGGGGAGGAGGGGCTTTAGTTGAAAGGTATTTAATTCTCTGGTTACACAGCAGGCATTTTAATCAAGGCCTGGGCTGTAGGATGATCTCTACCCAGCCATGCCCATACATGCCCCTCTGGCTAATCTCTCTGTCTATGTGGCAAAGAAGTTCGTAGAGCAACCAGTGCCCAGCATTTCCAGCCTGACCTGAGCCTCTTGTCAGAGATCACCCTTTACCCTCAGAGGCGGTTTGCCCAACCTCCCCCGCTCCCCTCAGGCACAGGATGAGATGGCTGTTCTACAGAGACGCTGGGAGCAGGGGAAATCTTAGCGTAACCACTTGGTTTGTAAATCTGCTGCCTTGCCCCACTCCTCTCATCCCATCCCGCTCCTCCAACCCAGCTGCCCTGCTCCCCCATCCCATCCCGCTCCTCCAACCCAGCTGCCCTGCTCCCCCCTCCCATCCCGCTCCACCACCCCAGCTGCCCTGCTCCCCTCCCCCATCCCATCCCGCTCCACCACCCCAGCTGCCCTGCTCCCCTCCCCCATCCCATCCCGCTCCACCACCCCAGCTGCCCTGCTCCCCTCCCCCCATCCCAGCTGCCCTGCTCCCCCTTCCCATTCCACTCATCCACTCCAGCTGCCCTGCTCCCCTCCCCCATCCCACTCATCTACTCCAGCTGCCCTGCTCCCCACCCATCCCGCTTGCCGACCCCAGCTGGCCTGCTCCCCCACACCCCAGCTGCCCCACCCCCTCCTCCCATCCCACATAGCCACCTAACTCGAAACAGGAAGCAAGTGCTGGTGGAAGGTGCCTGTCCCAATGCTCGAGGAGCAGTTCTCCCAAAAGCTGCAGCATGGGCAGCTTCCCTGCCCATGTGTCTCCACAGCAGGAGCCACTCCTCGAAGTGAGCAGGGAGCTCACGCTCCATGGCCCGTTCACTCCTTGGCCTCTCTGCCAGTCAGAGCTCATTAGTTTGGAGGCTTCTGTGATATGGGCTTCTGCTAGGAAGCTTGCAGGGGCAGCACTGGGATATAGGGTTATGCTGACACAACTAGAACTGAGCTAGGAATTATAGATGGAAAGCAGGGGACAGACGCCTAAGAGAACTGGTGATGAGATCCATAATCTTCCATCTCTACATCACTTTCTTTCGTTCTTTTATCCAGCCTATTGTATTTATAATGGACCCAACACAATGGAGGTACCAGTCCCAGCCTCGGTTGGCCGCAAGGGACTGTTGTCCCCCTCAGATGGCTGCTGGGTAGACTGTTCCTGGGACCAGGAATGGGGCGTCTGGCATGTCACAAAGGGGTTTGCAGTGCACCATCACTCCCATTACCTGTGTCGGACAAGCCCTGCCAGCCATATGGGACGCTGCGCTCCTTCAGTCTGTTCCGGGTCTCCTGGGTGACGTGCCGCGCCCACATCAGCACTGGGATGTGGAATCGAAAGAGCTTCCCAAACCTGGGGTCCGCTTTCACTTTTGACGTCAGTGACTGGGGGCATGAGCTGGCCTGAAAGAAGAATGAACCACATTTCGGTCTTGAAATCATCCCACACTTCTCCTTATCACCTCCATTCCTTACCAGGTGCCAGGAAGGTGTGAAAGGGATGCACTCACCTATAGACATCTGCTAACCCCACAGGGAAGTTTTTGTATTTCTCTTCAGCACCTGCAGCTGTTTGAATTATTCGTTATTATTGTGAGCCCTAATCATGGACCAGGAGGGTCCCATTGTACTAGGTGCTGTACAAACACAGAACAAAAGGATGGACCCTGCCCCAAGGAGCTTCTATACATATTGGTCTGAGCATAGGACTGTGAGGTGGGAACTCCTAGATCCTGTCCCTGGCTCTGCCACTGACCTGCTGTGTGACCGTCGGCAAGTCACTTCCCTGCTCTCTGCCTCAGTTTCCCCATCTGTAAAAGAAGCATGGTGATACCCAATTCACAAGGGGTGTTGGTAGAATCAGTTAATCAAAGCTCACAAATCACTTAGAGATGAAGAGTGCTCTATAAACAGTAGCAGTATTGTCTCCTCCACAGACTTATTCTGTGTTAAGAGGCTTCCAATACCTTATTAATGATTCCTCATCACAGCTCAAATGTACTTTCCTTGGCTGGTTTTAAAGCTTGAAGTCGTAGCCAGACCAAGCATGTCCATGGAAAGCATGAATACAGGGTTGAGGAGCTGAGCACTAGACAGATCCCATCTACAGTGGCCAGGCAAGCCAGTGTGAAAGCCATGCGAAAGCAGAATTCTAAATGGGGTTTTGCCACAGCTTGGCAAGCCAGTGGAGACGGGTAGAACAAGAGTGGGCCCAATGGTAAGCAAGAGCTGCAGGACTAGGCACTGTGGACCAGATCCGACTCCCACTGACTTCAAATGGTACTGGAGCAAGCTCCTGCCTTGGTAGAACACAGATGTTCCACCACTGTTCTACCATAGTTTGGCTGGTATGGACAGTACAGACCCGGGCTTAGCACCCCCACACGTGCTGCTTAACGCTCCTCCTCTTCCACCCACCAGCTATGACTTCTTGCTTATTTATTTTCACTGGGAAGGTGCAGAGAAGGCCAGCTCCTTGCCAGTCACATCCAGGGCAAAACATAATACAGCTCACATTCAACTCCTGCACTAGTCCAGTGCCACCACGCAGGCTGTCACTGGTATAGCTGTTTGGATTAAAGAAGAGGTTCCCTCACCTTCACCCCATACTGCAGCTCTTCTGAGGTTCAGAAGAGTTTGGCTTGCTTTTTCATTAGTATCTTTCATGTTCTCGCTTCCTTGGGTTCCACCCAGAGCTGGGTGCCCAGGCACAAACATGTCGTGAGAAAAGTCGTTGGCATCCAAAAGCAAATGCCTGTCTCTTGAGAGTCCCAATCCAGTTTGGCAGGCCCAGGAGGTCTGGAGAGAGCTAATGAGTGGTTGAAACTCTGTCTGCTTCTCTAAACCAAACCTCCAACCTTTTCAGAATTGCCTATCCTTCCTGCAAATCTAGGATGACTCAGTCTCTTAGGAGAAGTGCCATGGGGTGTGTGGGTGAGTGCGTGTGAGTGAGTAAGTCCAATACCTTTCAAATAAACAGACCTTATTTTCAGAGAACATTTTCCCTTCCTTTCTTTTCCCAGACCCCAAACTGACTAAAAACTTTGGAAAGACAAGGACAAAGTGATGAGAATGACAGCGTTAAGCATATGCTTATTACCTGTTCCTTGGTGGGTTTAGCCTTGCCAGGCTCAGAAGAATATTTAGATGGCTTCCCTCTGGAAAAAAAGAAGAGAAGAGCTAAATATTCCTTTTGCACTGAATTTCACTTGTGTGCATTTCTCTTTCATGTGCGGGGAAATCATAAGAAGATCCAACAGCTTCTGCTGTAGCTCTTCCTATCCCTCTTACTGGGATTCCTGATGGTCTAATGGTTAGTGCATCGGGGGCTGGGAGTCAGGAGACCTGGGGTTTAGTCCCAATTGCAATACTGGGTCAGTGTGTGACCTTGAGCTAGTCACTTTGCTCTAAGCGTTCAAATCTGTGCACTATTTTTGCACGCCTTGGGTTTTGGGAGCCCAGTTTGAGATGCCCAGCAATTCAGAGGTGCTGAACCCTTGTGACTCCATTTTCAGTCAATAAGGAAGAAGATTGGTCCTGTGGTTAAGACAGTGCTTAATTTGTAATGAAAGAGGCGCTGGGGCTCAAGCCATTGTTTTTTTTTTGTTTTTTTTTCATAACTGATGTGGCAAGCCCAGGCACAAATTAAGCACTAGGTTAAGGCACTAGACTGACACTGTGATGGCAGTCCACCTCTGTCCCATGGCATGGCCCTTTAAGCTTTTGGCCACCAGGCAGATGTATGCAGAGACCTAGGAATAGGAGACATAGGGGGACGGAGTCCCAGGAATAAGTAGTGTCTGGGGGGCAAACTTGTTATTGTTTCTTTAAGGGCCTGGGACCAGGAGCCTTGCAGAGTGGGTGAGACAAGGCTCCTCTCCCTCCCAGCCAATTGGGATGAGCTTTGGGAAGGGGACCAGCATATATTCTGCTGCCTCCCGCATAGCGGGGGCAGATGAGGCATTAGCTGGAGCCATTCCACCCCCCACCCCCCCACACACACACATAAAGGTGAAAGGGCAGATGAGGGGGGAAAGGGACAACTGAAGGAGAAGCCGGCTGAGGACCTACAGCTGGCTTGAATGAGAACCTAGCTCTAGGAGAAGAGCTAAGGGGAGAGCTATTAAATGCCTGAGGCATAACCCAGCTGCCAGGGAGCGGACTTGAGGGAGCATCTCAGCGGATGGCTGGGAAGAAGCCACATGAGGAAACTGAACTACAGACAGAGCAGGGGCAGTGGAGTCTGCAGCCTCGTGAGAGAGGCTGACAAACAAGGCAAAGGCAAGAGTAGCGGTGAGGGATTATAAAGAGCAGCGTTTAGCTGCCCCACGCGGGTCCCTGGGCTGGAACCCAGAGGAGCGGGTAGGCTGGGTTCCCTCCCCAAACAAGAGAGGGAAGTACAAGCCTCGGCACGAGGAGTCCCAGATGGGGACGGAAGGCTGGGCATCATGGCCTGGAGACTCTGGGTTTGTTTTGTTTGGACTTTTCTCTTACCCCTGGAAAGGGCCAGAAATGGAAAGGGGACCTGGCTGGAGGGCTGAGCCATGGAATCTGCCCAGCAACAAGGGGTATGACAGTAAAAAACCCCTGCCACACTGTGGCCTGGCACAAGGGGGGGATAGTGAGCGTGCTCTGCACAGGCACTCAGGAGTTATGGATTTTGTTACTGCCTCGGCCGACTGCCCCCCATTACTGTGGGCAAGTCCCTTAATTGTTCTCTGCCCCGGTTCCCGCTGTAACTTGGGGGTGACAGCCCCTATCCATTTAGGCTGAAAACTCTGTGGGGCATCGGTAATGTACAGGCCTGGTGCGGGCTCTCTCCTGGAGGTCAATGCACCAGGGGGGAGGGGTGAAGGTGTGATGGGCAGCACAGCCTGGGGGAAGAGCAGCCCTTTCCCTCTCACCAAGGAGTTAGATGAATGGAAAGAAATAAACCACGCGGTGGCCAGTTCCCGTCCAGATAGCACGGAAGGCTGTCACCATCTGGCAGGTGCCTGGGGTCCCTTGTGAGCTGAGGTGCTGGCCTCCTTCCAGTCCAATCACGGGAAAGCAGTTGGGAATAAGCAAGCCCCTGGCTGGCAGTCTCAGCACAGAGGCAGGGGACTAAACTTCCATCCCATCCTACAGATGGGCCTTCGAGGGCTGGGTTGAGGGGCATTGGCAAGACAAGGTAGAAGCTGGTCCTGTTGCTGCCTGGTCTGGGGATACCTAGAGGGCTTTGCTGTGCAGAGCTGTCAGCCCAGTGCCTTCCCCTTGCATAACCTTCACCTGGGAAGGAAAACAACAAAACCCAGCGGTCTGATGCTGATGGAACCTTCCCCTGTCTAGGAGGCCACAGTAACCCCCCTGTCCCTCCAATGAGAACAATCGGCAGGGAAAAAACCATGAGAGATGGCAACTAATTTCCTCCTTACCCCAGCACTACTCACCTGACCATGCTGCTTTCTCTGCTCAGGTCATGGTTCCCAGCATGTCGGGACATCCCTCCAGGCACCAACAGCAGCGACTCTTGCTGCAGCAGGCTAGAACAGACCACACAGAGAGAGCCTCAGGGGGGAAGGTGCAGTCAAGCCATCACCTCCCGTGTTTATCAGGCCTCCCCTGTCCCCTTCAAGTGAGAACAATTGAGCACAGGAGTACCAGCAGCAGCATAGACCAGTCGTGTAACAACCGGATTCATGAGACAACCTGAGATCTGATACATCTGAACATGGCCTGGATGGGCCAAAAGGTAAGGGCCTGAACAACCCCAACAGTGTCTGTTTCAGGTAGAGGGGCACTAGACTTGCAAAACCTGGGGGGCCCTATGGAAAATTCAGGGGCCACTGGCTTGGACAGGCTCCCTGTGACTTGGGTGCTACATCAAACCAGGGGTTTTCCCTCTTCAGTGTTGGGCCCTCAACAGTTTTGCCCATTGTGACATGTACATCTTCTAAGAGATGAGACATGCAGGGAACCAGGCTATCCTATAGCACTGTACAATACACCCAAGTGAGGAACTCCAGGCATGCCAGAAGAGCATGAAAGGTGTATAGTATTTTACACCATTAGCCGAGCATTTAGCACCTTTTATGTCTCCAGCACTTCACCAACATTAACTAATATCAAATTGATGAGACCAATGATGGAAGTTGGGGCAATCTGGGAAATTCAAGGGGTCAGATTTGATTGTTTTATTGGAAAAAGTGGGGACACTGGACCATCCTGCAGGTTCCTAAGGAGCCATTCACCTCCGGGAGTAAGTCCTTAGTAGAGCTGGTTAAAATTTGGAATTTCCATCGTAGGGGAAACTCCAAGATTCCAAAACTTGGTTTTGTCCCGATCTTGGACAAAAAGTCTCTCGAAGAACTTTTTGCAAAATGAAATATTCTGAAAATATTTCACTCCGATCTTATCAAAATGCTTCTTTTAATATGATATCAAAGTCAAAACAGCACAAACAAAACACATTTTGATAACTTCCCAGGAAACATTAGACCAAATTGGTACATTCCCAGGAAACAGTTTGATCTTTGTCCAATCAGCATATTCCGATAAAACTGTTCTATTAGGCAATTTCCGACCAGCTGTAGTCATTGGCATCTGATGGCTATTTCACGGCCCACACGAAATGAGTGGGTGGGTCTCAGAAGAGTTCCTAGCGGGCACATGTCCACATCTGAGAAACTACCCATTCAATCTGCCCAAAGTGGGCATTCTCAGAAGAGAGGCTAAGCGGCCAATGGAAACTGAACTCCCCTCCTGCCCCTAGTGGGGTCCCCCCACGCAGGGGCACTGACAGTGTGGCACAGGGGAAGCTTGTACCGCTGCTGCCCATGCTGTAACTGTCCTGTGGGCAAACAGCAAACCTCAGCTTTCATGGCTGGCACCCTTCACAAGCAGAAACGCCCCCTTAAAAAGAGAGGCCACAATTGCAGAGAACCAGTCTAGGTTTTTCTGTCTTTTTAGGTAGCTGAGAACAGAAGCAAGTGGGCTAGGACAGTGTCCTGCCTTTGCCCATGGCTGTGTCTGCTGGGGGTGAGTCTGAAGAGGAGGTTCAGGAAGATGAGGTCATGGTGTTTGGAGTCAGAGGCTGAGGAAAGGCAAGGCGTTTTAGGCTGGGATTCAGCGAGCCAGCTTCGTGACTGGTATTTATCATTCAGCAAAAAATGTCCCTGTTTAAACATTAACTGTGGCCCATCAAGGCAGCGATGCAGGGAATGAGAGACAACCCAGCCCCCAAAGGGCACACAACCAGCCCAGGGTGGGGTGGGGTTAATCTGGCCTTAGCCAGTGCTAACCAGCAGAGAAGCCCCTGGTGTTCCCTCAATATGCTCTGCCAGGAGCAGTGAGAGAAATGGGCCTCCTGGCGTTTCATTGACCCTCAAAGGCACAGTAACGGGCCTGAGTGGGGCTCAGACATGCAGCTTTGCTCCGGCCCTGCATCCCCGGCTGCATCTACACTGGCAAATTTAAGATCCGTAATTACCACCAGTGCAGCTGTAGTGTAGACAGGGCTCCTGTGTATTTAGCATCGTGGCATTAACCATGTTCTGAGCAGGTCTAGATTCTAGATGACAGAACGGTAAGATGCCAGCTCCTGGGCTGCACTAGCGCTCTTGCTGCTCTATCTGTGCTAGCAATGGAACTGGTGCCAGACCAATTCCCAGCTTAGACAAGGGCCCTGAAGACCTGGGTTCAAGCCCCGGCTTGGGATGTTAGTGAGGCTTGTTTGTGGTCTCTGCACCAAGTTGCTTACGACCTGGGACCCTGATCCTGTGAGAGGCTGGGCCCCTTCCATTGAAGTCATCATGCTAAACCCAGGGAGGTGCTGAGGACTCATAGCTCCCACTGAAGCCCGCGGGAGTGGAACGTGCTCTCACCCGCTCAGGATTTAGCCCACTAGAAGTCTCTGTTATTCTGTGCATGCACAAAGGGCAATGGGCTCACTGCCAGGTGGGTCGAGATGCCATTGCCCTGGAGTTCAAAGAAGCAGTGACTAAAGTCAACAGTAAATGCAGATCCAAATCTGCCCCTGTGCTCTGGAGAGATGTGTGGCAGTGAAATGGAAGCTCCATGCCAGCAGCTGGGTGCAGTGAGCTGGAAGTCTGACTTTCCTAGGCCCTCCTTTCTATCCCTTCATTCTGTCCTCAGGCCTGAAAGGTGAGGGGAGTGGTGAGGGATTATCTCCCTGACTCAGCCCCACTGAGAAGGGGCAGCAGCAACAGGTGGAAGTGGCGCCCCCTACAAGTTCATAGAATATCAGGGTTGGAAGGGACCTCAGGAGGTCATCTAGTCCAATCCCCTGCTCAAAGCAGGACCAATCCCCACCTAAATCATCCCAGCCAGGGCTTTGTCAAGCCTGACCTTAAAAATATCTAAGGAAGGAGATTCCACCACCTCCCTAGGTAACACATTCCAGTGTTTCACCACCCTCCTAGTGAAAAAGCTTTTCCTAATATCCAACCTAAACCTCCCCCACTGCAACTTGAGACCACTACTCCTTGTTCTGTCATCAGCTACCACTGAGAACAGTCTAGATCCATCCTCTTTGGAACTCCCTTTCAGGTAGTTGAAAGCAGCTATCAAATCCCCCCTCATTCTTCTCTTCCGCAGACTAAACATCCCCAGTTCCCTCAGCCTCTCCTCATAAGTCATGTGTTCCAATCCCCTAATCATTTTTGTTGCCCTCCGCTGGACTCTTTCCAATTTTTCCACATCCTTCTTGTAGTGTGGGGCCCAAAACTGGACACAGTACTCCAGATGAGGCCTCACCAATGTCGAATAGAGGGGAACGATCACGTCCCTCCATTTGCTGGCAATGCCCCTACCTATACATCCCAAAATGCCATTGGCCTTCTTGGCAACAAGGGCACACTGTTGATTCATATCCAGCTTCTCGTCCACTGTAACCCTTAGGTCCTTTTCTGCAAAACTGCTGCCGAGCCATTCGGTCCCTAGTCTGTAGCGGTGCATTGGATTCTTCCGTCCTAAGTGCAGGACTCTGCACTTGTCCTTGTTGAACCTCATCAGATTCCTTTTGGCCCAATCCTCTAATATGTCTAGGTCCCTCTGTATCCTATCCCTACCCTCCAGTGTATCTACCTCTCCTCCCAGTTTAGTGTCATCTGCAAACTTGCTGAGGGTGCAATCCACACCATCCTCCAGATCATTTATGAAGATATTGAACAAAACCGGCCTGAGGACCGACCCTTGGGGCACTCCACTTGATACCGGCTGCCAACTATACATGGAGCCATTGATCACTACCCGTTGAGCCCGACAATCTAGCCAACTTTCTATCCACCTTATAGTCCATTCATCCAGCCCATGTTTCTTTAACTTGCTGGCAAGAATACTATGGGAGACCGTATCAAAAGCTTTACTAAAGTCAAGGAACAACACGTCCACCGCTTTCCCCTCATCCACAGAGCCAGTTATCTCGTCATAGAAGGCAATTAGATTAGTCAGGCATGACTTGCCCTTGGTGAATCCATGCTGACTGTTCCTGATCACTCTCCTCTCCTCTAAGTGCTTCAGAATTGATTCCTTGAGGACTTGCTCCATGATTTTTCCAGGGACTGAGGTGAGGCTGACTGGTCTGTAGTTCCCAGGATCCTCCTTCTTCCCTTTTTTAAAGATGGGCACTACATTAGCCTTTTTCCAGTCGTCCGGGACTTCCCCGGATCGCCATGAGTTTTCAAAGATAATGGCCAATGGCTCTGCAATCACATCCGCCAACTCCTTTAGCACTCTCGGATGCAGCGCATCCAGCCCCATGGACTTGTGCTCGTCCAGCTTTTCTAAATAGTCCCGAACCACTTCTTTCTCCACAGAGGGCTGGTCACCTCCTCCCCATGCTGTGCTGCCCAGTGCAGCAGTCTGGGAGCTGACCTTATTTGTGAAGACAGAGGCAAAAAAAGCATTGAGTACATTAGCTTTTTCCACATCCTCTGTCATTAGGTTGCCTCCCTCATTCAGTAAGGGGCCCACACTTTCCTTGACTTTCTTCTTGTTGCTAACATACCTGAAGAAACCCTTCTTGTTACTCTTAACATCTCTTGCTAGCTGCAACTCCAGTTGTGATTTGGCCTTCCTGATTTCTCTCCTGCATCCCTGAGCAATATTTTTATACTCTTCCCTGGTCATTTGTCCAATCTTCCACTTCTTGTAAGCTTCTTTTTTTGTGTTCAAGATCAGCAAGGATTTCACTGTTAAGCCAAGCTGGTCGCCTGCCATATTTACTATTCTTTCTACACATCAGGATAGTTTGTCCCTGTAACCTCAATAAGGATTCTTTAAAATACAGCCAGCTCTCCTGGACTCCTTTCCCCCTCATGTTATTCTCCCAGGGGATCCTGCCCATCAGTTCCCTGAGGGAGTCAAAGTCTGCTTTTCTGAAGTCCAGGGTCCGTATTCTGCTGCTCTCCTTTCTTCCCTGTGTCAGGATCCTGAACTCGACCATCTCATGGTCACTGCCTCCCAGGTTCCCATCCACTTTTGCTTCCCCTACTAATTCTTCCCGGTTTGTGAGCAGCAGGTCAAGAAGAGCTCTGCCCCTAGTTGGTTCCTCCAGCACTTGCACCAGGAAATTGTCCCCTACACTTTCCAAAAACTTCCTGGATTGTCTGTGCACCGCTGTATTGCTCTCCCAGCAGATATAAGGGTGATTGAAGTCTCCCATGAGAACCAGGGCCTGCGATCTAGTAACTTCCGTGAGTTGCCGGAAGAAAGCCTCGTCCACCTCATCCCCCTGGTCCGGTGGTCTATAGCAGACTCCCACCACGACATCATCCTTGTTGCTCACACTTCTAAACTTAATCCTGAGACACTCAGGTTTTTCTGCAGTTTCATACTTGCGCTCTGAGCAGTCATACTGCTCCCTTACATACAGTGCAACTCCCTCACCTTTTCTGCCCTGCCTGTCCTTCCTGAACAGTTTATACCCATCCATGACAGCACTCCAGTCATGTGAGTTATCCCACCAAGTCTCTGTTATTCCAATCACATCATAATTCCTTGACTGTGCCAGGACTTCCAGTTCTCCCTGCTTGTTTCCCAGGCTTCTTGCATTTGTGTATAGGCACATAACTCGCTGATCGTCTCTCTTTCTCAGTATGAGGCAGGACCCCTGCCCTCTCGCGCGCTCCTGCTCGTGCTTCCTCCCGGTATCCCACTTCCCCACTTACCTCAGGGCTTTGGTCTCCTTCCCCCGGTGAACCTAGTTTAAAGCCCTCCTCACTAGGTTAGCCAGCCTGCTTGCGAAGATGCTCTTCCCTCTCTTCGTTAGGTGGAGCCCGTCTCTGCCTAGCACTCCTCCTTCTTGGAACACCATCCCATGGTCAAAGAATCCAAAGCCTTCTCTCCGACACCACCTGCGTAGGTTGGATATCCAGTCTCTTTGGAACAACAGTGCTCACGGCAGTGATTTTCAGTCCAGAAGAACCACACGGGGAAAATTGGGTTTATTCACATTTGCCGAAAGGAATCCCACCCCCTTCCAGAAACATATGCTTCCTGGCATGGCACCAGGAGATCCAAGCTTGGATAGTTCTGGCCCTCCACACCAGCCCTCTGACTTAACATGGCTCCCAAAGTCACCATGGTAACACGACCCAGAGCAGAATGGGAGGTCACTGAGGGGAGGGTGCAGCCTTGGGGTTCCTTTCTTTAAACTACCTACTGTTCCCCTTGGGGTGAGAGGTCACCCGTCAGTAGATCACTTTATGGCAGGAAGCCAGTTGTCACCTGCTCACTGGGGCTGCCCTCTCTGAGCAAGGAGAATTTCTCTGCAAACAATAGTCTCTTTTAGTCACCAGCTCCCGGCCTACTGGATTATTTTCTTTACTCCTTTGCAAGTTGAAAAAGACTCATGTTCCTGTTGAGTTTTTTTTTTAAATAAACAAACCAAAGAAAGGCCCAGGCCAAATCCCTGGATAGAAACACACTCAAAAGTGGGAAGAGTTCAGTCAGATCCAATATTGAAATCCATGGCTGGCTCCTACATCTATAATGGGCTGAAACTAGGCCTTGGTGTGGACAGCCTCCAAATTGAACTTCTCAGCCTCTCCAGTATCTTTTTCTTCCTTAAGCCTCTCTTGGGAGTGATCAGAACAACTCAGGATTAGCTATGACACGTCTGCACATCAGCCCACGGAATCCAGCAGCCAGTTCCCGCCACTGGCCAATTCCTCATGTTTCCGATGGAGATAAAAAACACACTTGGGCAACTGTGCAATGCTGTGCCATTTGGGAGGATTCCTACCCTGGAAGCACAACAGTTAACCATCTGTACCACACGCTCAGGTTGCAGATCTACTCATCAAGCCTCCCAGACCTTTTCAAAATGGAGCCTACGTATGTGACTCGCTGACTCCCTGTGAGAATGAATTCCAAAGGCTGAATCTAGGCTGCTGTTCTGCAGGCTCCAGCTAGACAGATTGCATGGGTCCCGCAGGGTGTTGGTACATAGCTGCTGCTAAGAAAGAACCACAGACCTTTGATAGGAGGAGCAAAGGGCATATGCTCTCCCAACCGCTCCATCTCCACCACTCTGTCCACAATGACAGCTGTCAGTATATCAGGATCACCTTCAAAACAAACTAAGCCTCAAAGCTGATCAAGGCTGTGCAACAGAGTTGGGGTAATGCCCAGACTGCTCTGAGCAACTGCTTTGACTTCCATGGAAAATCGCCCTCATCCTGAAACCTCTTCGTAGGAAATCGGAGGGCTTACAGTACCAGGTGCTCAGATTGTGTGTGCTGTGTGCAAGAGAGCGATGGATCTAGTGGATGAGAGCTTGCCTTCCCGAGGCTGCACGCCACCTGCGTACTTGTACTTTCAGAGGCAGGAGAGATAAGTTTACAGCAGCTCCACATCCCAGCCTGCCAGCTGGGACCCCTAAGAAAGGGGAGAAGAGGTTCCTATTCATCAGCAAACAGAAGGTTCACTTCAAAGCGACTCCCGTGGCAGTCTCTGTTCTGGACGAAGGGGGCCAGCTGGGGAGGGGATGCGTATCATGAGGTGCCTATATTAAAATGCCTTACTGTGGACGAGACAAGAACATGCTGTTAGAGACATTGTCTGAGGAGCCTGGGACAGGTAGAGGCAGGCGGATAATGTAGCCTGCCTCCTGGCCCTTCTTCCTAGGTTTCTGTATGAAAAATGCCAGAGCTCGCTCCGGGATTGGGTTTCCAGATAGCTCCACCAGGTTCCCAGGATGTACACCATTCCCCAGTGCCCTCTGCCTACTTACCGTGAGACCTGGGGTGGGTTCTTGTGTGCCAAACAGGGCTGAATGCACAGCTGCAACCACTGGGGAGCAAAGGGATGTGGCCCCCTGCTTTTGGCCTGCTAAGGGGTCCTCCTTAAACACTGTAATGAGAGGGTTGCCTGTAGTGTCACGAAGGATGTCACTTTCGCAGTGGCCTCCTCCTCGGAGTGAAATCCCTCTTTGTTTTCTAATATACTATACAGGCTGTCTATCTCCTGTGATATCTAGGCGCTGTTTCAGGCTGGGAAAACTTCTGATTCAACTGCTGATCAAACCAAGTGCATGTTTTCCTTTAACCAATGCTCCAGTTGGTGAGGAAGCAAAGATGCTAATTTCTGAGCAGCACAAACATAGATCTTACCAGCATTGCCAACAGAGTCCTTTCCCCGCCCTTTTCTCCTGTCTCCCCCTTCAAAGAAATCTGCTTCGTCTGCAGTTTGAGTTTCTTTCTGGGCTGAATCTCAGCGAACCTGGTCTCAGCCAGCCACGAGGAACATGGCTAATTCTTGTCTTTTTACCAGCTTAGCTGTTTCCCTCTGGCTCCCCCAACGCCACCCTCTGAGCTGCTACTTTTCACTGATGTTCCAGTGGGCTCACAACAGATGGTTGTGCTCTAGGAATTACTTTGGGGGAGTTCTCTGGCCTGTGCTATACAGGAGGTCAGACTAGATGATCTGCTGATTGGTCTGGTACAGCTGGCCTGAATGGCTCTGAATTGGAGGGAAGGAGGGGTGAGTTCTAGTCCCAGCTCTGCTGCTAACCTGCCGTTTGACGAGGGCAACTTTCTTTCTCTTTCTCCCCCTCCCCCTGCGTTGTCTAATTACATTGTGAACTCTTCAGGGCAGGGATGGTGTCTAACTGTGTATTCACACAGCACTTTGCACAATGAGGCCTGCAGACACTACTGTCATCTGAATAAACTAATGGTGGACCTGTGTTTCGCTTGATACCTGGCAGTTCAGCAGGCGTTTCTGACTCCCTAACAAATAAGGTAACGGTGAGTTGCCTTTTTCCCCAGTATGCCTGGCAGGGGTTGAGGACTGCAGCCCCCTTTTAGCTGAAGTTCTCAGCACTTCTGCAGACCTGAAGCAGCAATGAAATGATTGTGATGCTTTCAGGGAGGTGGAAGATGTCCATAGCTGGCAGACACGGGTTGCAGGTTTGCAAAGTGGGCAGCAGAGAACAATCTACCGCTTTGGGTATTTCGGGAGGAGAAAATGACACAGAGTGGAGGTTTGGATTTGAAAGGTAGCCCTTGTACATAGACAGTAACCCCTTTTCATAAAGATTTCTTGTCCCACATACTAGCCTGCTCTTTCTAACTCCCTATGTGCATATTTACACATTCTGAAGGACTCTGGATTGCTGAACAGAGACTGGAGAGAATGGAAGGGGCTATGCAAACAGGCTGGTACATGGTGGGAGGAAGGGAAAAAACAAGACTTCTGATAAGCTACAGGGGAGGCTAGGGTGGAGGAGAGATTGAGATGAGGTCCCAAGTAGGGGTGCTCTAGCAGTGGCCTCTGAGGAGCTCTGGGTCTCTCATCGTCCAGTGGTGAAGATTAGTTTATGACACAGGCGGCCAACCTGAGCCTGAGAAGGAGCCAGAATTTACCCATGTACATTGCCAAAGAGCCACAGTAATACGTCAGCAGCCCATCAGCTCCCCCCAACTCCAACCTGCAGCGCCGTCTGCCCGCCAGCAGCCCCACCAATCAGTGCCTACCACTCCCTCCCCATGTCTCCTGCAATCAGCTGTTCCACGGTATGCAGGAGGCTCTGGTGGGGAGGGGGGAAGAGCGAGGGCATGGCAGAGCAGGGGGTTGAGCACTCCCTGGCACATTGGAAAGTTAGCATCTATAGCTCCAGCCCCAGCGTCAGCACCTATGCAAGGAGCCGCATATTAACCCATGAAGAGCTGCATGCGGCTCCAGAGCCACAGGTTGGCCACCCCTGGTTTATGACATTACAGGGCTTTGGTCTGCCCATTCCAGACCCACTACAGGCTCAGGATATTTTTGGCTGACCCAGCGCACGTTCACCCTTGTACGGAAGGAGATTCCTGAGAGAAAGTTTGCCACCTTCAGGAAAAACTGGAGAAAACCCAACCTGAGCCCCTGCCACCTTCTTCCTCAAGCCTCACCCCTCTGAGACACAGCTCACCCCTGACTCCTCTGCTTGGCCTTTCCTGATGTACTCAGGCTCTCTGGCAAGGCCTCAGCTTCAGGCCAGGTGTAGGCACTGCGACTACATCCGCACTTCAAGCATATAATTTTCAGTTCAAGGAGATAGACTGGTACTAGCTCTGATTGATCTAAAAATAGAGCACGGTCCCGGCAAGTAGGGCTAGCAAACCTGAGTAACTGTATCTGAGTACGTGTCCGAGACCCTGCAAACACACTCAGAACAGCTAGCCTCTCTCACTGCTGGTGCGGCCGTGGCTATGCTCTATTTTTAGCATGCTGGCTTGATTGGAGCTACACCGGGTACGCGTCCTTGAACTGAGAACAGCTCCCCAACTCGAAGGGCAGATATACCCTGGTGCCTTTTGTGCGGCATGCACCAGGACTTACACTCATGGTGCTGGACTCTTTCCGATTCAGTGATGTGGACCAGATGAGAAACAGGTGCCAAAGACGCTGCCTAGCAACCCGATGTGGGGGATGCCGTCAGCTCCAAGATGTCACCTGCTGGTGACCACATCAAGATGGCAGCTGCTACTGGCAAGCATGGAGGGGCAGGGGTCCCTCAGGACACATAGGAACAGGTCTGAACACTCAAAAATTAGTTATCCTGGTTAGAAACTGTCACAACACGTAGCAGGGTTAAAGTGGCTCTATCCACTTCAAGCCCATGCCTGAATCAATGCCATATAAAGTTAAGCATGAATTGAAGGGCCTTGCTCATGCAGAGCCTTCAGTTGATGCCATCCCCCTCGTGGCTGAAGCACAGAGAGGATAAGAGACCTGCTACTGGTAGCAGCTACGGGAGCTCGCTGTGAAGAGGCAGAGAGCTTTTGGAGCTACAGGAAGCGTTCTAGTCTCAGCTCCCCATGTGTGGGTATGTGATCCAGAAAGCAAACTAAATAAATCTACCCTGCCCAAAGAGGTTTGCTCTTTCCAAACTGTCTGGGAAACCAAATTATACCTGTATAGTTTGTTCATAGTGAGGTGTCCATTGCAAAGGGTGCTCAGAGGCTAAAGTGCAGGGCAGCTGTCCAGCCACTGCTGTCCTTACACAGCAGGCTGCTCACTGGTACCATGCTTCCTCAAAGTGCAAGCACTGCGGGCCCATCAAAGCAGGGGTCATTGGTGGAATGAGTTTGGAAGTCTTGGGCTGGCAGCAGTATGTTTTTGTTTGCTGAACGGGATATGCAGCGGCAAACCACAAGGTGGGTCTTGGTTGTATTTTAATCAAGCACATGAGGACCCCAGCGGCTGCAGCGTCCACCGCTAGCCAATCGACGGAGCACCATCGATGGGTTCTGGAGGGAGCCCAGCTCTCCACTGTGACTCCAAGGGCAAGGAGAGAAATTCACAGTGCTTTCTGGGGGTGATCCATCTAGCTCCCCACAGCCGTATCCAATACCCAACATAATTTTTTAAAAATTCCCCATGCTCTATAGAAAGTGGCTGATAACCCCTGTCAGTCATCCCTGCCTGTGTTATAGGAGCACAGGGATGGTAGCCAGAGCTGCTCTGCTCTGCTTTGAAGTTCTCACCCCCGAGCTGCTCCTGGGACAATGCCCTGAGACCACAGAGAGGTTGGGCCCAACAGCAAGGCTTTCCTCAGGTTCTGTATTGTCAGCCAGTCCACTGGAGGTTATACGCTTACATTTAAGCATGTACTTAAGTCCCATTGAAGTCACAGGGATTCTTCTTTGAACTGCAACCATTCCTAAGATCTGTCCCCTCCCAGTCTCCGAATGATCCTTCAGACACAGGTAGTCAAGTCACCCGTGCTTAGAAATAGTGTGTCTACCCAACCCTGCCAAACTGTGATCAGATATTGTCTGGGAGGCCTGGGAAAGGGAATTTAGTTTATCTGAGACTCCCCACCCTTCTTTCTCAGACTCTTTGTTTGCAGAGATGATAAGATCTGAATCTCTGAGGCATATGTCTGTGAAACAATTGAGTGGCACAGAATATTTTGTTCCCTTTCTCCAAGAAAGGTCCTGACTAAAAAGAAAGATCGTCCCCTCCCCTCTCCAGACATTGCATTCCAGGGACCTTACAGTTTGTGGAGTTATAAAGAGCTTTAAATCCTGTACAGACCATTCCTGCTAAAATAAGGCTTAAGGCATATACGTACATCTGACTGGGACTCTACTGCAAAATGCAATCAGCTAAAAAGTAGAGTCAGAGGAGCAGAGTCGTGACATTCAGAGCTGGAATCAGATCTACAGTCGACTGTTCTCAAAGCTGAAGAGCCCTGGGCTGGGCCTATCTCTGATCAAAAACTTACATGTTTCAGGAGAAAGGTTGGAAAAATCAAAACAGGTGGAAAAACTTGCAATCTGCCAACAAACCAAGTAACACATGTCTCTCTCCCTCTACTTACCTAGTGTAGGATTTTCGCAAGCACTCAGCATTGGCCTTGATGTCAATGGCAGCAGAGTCAGGCCAATCGTTTTTGGAAATCCCACCCCTACGATTTTTCTAAGGCTCCTGGCACTGGGAGATCTAAGCATTCCCAGTGGTGATTAAGCACTATATGGTGTCAAACCAGCAGTTTAAACTCACTGGGCCCAATTCATCCCTTTGCTTGCACAGGCACCAGTGCAGGGACCAAGGGAGAGAGAACTTGTGCCTGCCCTTTTAGGGGATCACAAGGGCATGTACAGGCCCCAGTGCTATTTAGAACAACCCTTTACCAGCTGCCCTACTTTGCATGCCCCCTCCCTCCCATAATGGTCACTATGGCCCATGGCAGGGGTGCAGAAGTGCCCAGGTGCAGGCCTGCCCCAGTCATACCAGTTCATGCTCCAGGACACTCCAGCACCCAGGGCTGGTGCAGAGGCTCCCTGCAGTAGGGGGAAATTCCCTGGAGTGTAGGGGAATTTACAGGTGGCCTGCAGCCCCTCTGCCACAAGGAGCTGTGGCCCAATTTTAACTGGGGCCCACTCCCTCCAGAAAGTTATTTCTCCTTTAATGGGCTCTCCCCCCCGCCTCCCCCTGATAGGCTTCCATAGGTAAATAACTGTTGTCATGACTGTCAAAGGGCTTTGCAGACAGGAGTCGCTCCAGCTTCAAGCTGACTTGTGAGTGACTTCTCTGTCCAGGCCCGGGGCACAGCTTTGCAAGGGACTTCCACCCCGTCAAAGGAAGGTTGTTCCCATCTGTTCTGCCTTCCACTGAACCCTCCCCTAATTCCTAGCATTCCTGCAGCAGGGACAGTGGAAGACAGATTAGCAAGAGGTGGTGGCTGCAGTGTTAAAACATCTGTGTTAAAACACCCCTAAGTGGCAGCTTAGGAAGGAGTCATCCCATCCCCCCCTTGGGGTTGCTACTACCCCAAAAGCTGTGGGTCAATCCTGAACCTGGGTCCTTCATCTCTAGCTGGAGCAACAGAGCCCTCCCACATGCCAGCTAAGACCTGATTCTTAGAACAGACCCTGCCCCCTCCCTCCGGCGAGGAACCGCACCCACTTCGCTGCAAGAGCATCGGGAGGGGTTACTCAATCAGGGCCTAAGCCGAAGGCTACTGAAGTCAATGGGAGCCTTTCCACTGTCATCAGTGGGCTTTGGATCAGGCCCCTGGTGCATTCCTGGAAAGACAGGTGGTTCTGGGCCACTTTAAATTCGAGGTATTTACTGGTGGAGTAGCCGTTTGTTAAAATGCTGCCCCCAATAAGAAGAGTAGGTTTGGCAGGGGCAGTGAGGCTGCCTAGGGAATTAGGAACCTGACTCTCACTGAATTCCAGTGGGATTTGGGGGCCTAACTCCCTTAGGCTTGTTTGAAAATCTCAGCCTCAAGCCCAATGTATTTTATTCAGAGCTTGTCAAACCCTGAGGCATTCCAGGATCTCCTCAGGCCCTGTATTGCCAGGGTGCCTTCCTGTGTGATGTGATGCCTCACATGCACGCACACCTCTGCCGGCAGGTCACTTCCTTGCACATTTCTGCTGAGCTAAATGATCATGGAGCGAGGCCATGACCTAAAGCAGTAACATCAGGGCATTGCAAGGCCTGCCAGGAGCTGCAGCCACTCCAGATTCCCTGTCAGGGCATCACGTTGAAAAGTCATGACGTCACCACGTGATGCACCAAAGCACTACTCTGACCTTGTGTCTGCTGGCAACCCTTCCTGGGACCCTTTAGTGTCCCCAAAGCGTGCAGGTGGGTTGTCTTAATAGCTCTAGAATCTAAAAAGATGGTATTTCCAATGGCTCATTTCCCCATCGCATTCCCTGTAGATAACTCACTTGTGAGCCCGCAGTGGAACTCCGCTGCCTTAAGCGCACACTCAGGGGCTAAGCAAATCCATAGGAGAGGGAGCCGAAGCAGGGCCTTCTGAAAAAGGCCTTGCTCTGCAAAGTGCTGAGCACCTGCTGCGAGATGTGGCACTCCCTCCGACGGCTGCCCACCCCTTACAGGATCATACTGGTGGAAAAGGGCAGACGGAGCTATGGAAATGTCAACCATCTTTTCCTATGTGCTAATAATTAATGACAAGGTTAATCATTCCCATCCTGCCAACACCGGACATTTCTAAGTACATCATCTGGAAAGAAAATTAGGAGCCAGGCCTTTATGTTCCATGAAATCCTACGGACTTTGGCATATGAGATTCTGCATTGCTTTACACCCTGTGCAACTGTCACCCATGGGTGAGTGAGTGAGTGTGTGTTACAGGTCCCCCTCCGTGCCAAGCCAGAGGATTGCACTGTAACAAGTAGTCAAGGAGCTTGAGCTCAAGAAGTAGCAGCTCATGCTCGTAGCTCTGGAGCATCATATTTGGATAGTGTGGCATTTTACATCCACTTTGCACAGGTGTGATCAGCTGTGCAAAAGCACTGGAGAATCAGACTCATGGAGTGGAAGTGGGCATGTACATAGGTACGGCTTACATGTATGGAGCACTCTTATCTGGAAGGGTCCCAAACTACACACTAAACATGAGACAACAGTGAAATTCAGCTACCTATAAAATGAACCAAGGCAGCAAGCTCATCTCCCAATCTTGTAGGTAGTGCAGGAACAGCATGCCTGCTTTAAACTGGGATTGAGTTCTGTGGGCCTGGCGCTTGGCTGTACAGACCAAACAAACACAACACAGGCCCTGGTTATAGAAATGGCCTTGAGGTCAGATACAGATTGACTTAGGTTTATGATTCAAGGGAAGTAATTACAATCCAATGGAGTGCACAGAGATAAGGAATTTGGTTCCATGTCTCTGATTGTATCGTTTGGATTTAGGGTTAGGGCTTTTGATTTAATATGGAGTGACAAGTGTTGCTGTTTTGTTTAGAATGTATGGGGGTTAATGACCCAGGCTGGCACTTGAACCTTGTTTTGGGATTAGGATTTTGATTTTACTAATATATTCCTCCTTTTTAGCATCCCCACTGCCTCCCGGAAGCAGCTTTGTCCAGTGGCTATGGCTATGGCTATGGCTATGGACTGGGGATCAGGAGTCTTGATTTCTCTTCCCAGCTCTGACACTGATCCTGCTATGTGGGATCTTGGGCAAATCATTTCACCTCGCTATGCCTCTGTTTCCCCATCCATAAAATGGGGACAATAACACTTTCTACAGCACTCTGTAGGATGAAAAGCTCTATATGAGAGCCAAGTTTTCTCCTTCTTCCCTCCTGATTACTAGATGTTGTTGTTCAGTGCAGACACAGGAAGTGTATGGCTGTCCCACAACTTGTTCACTGCTGCTTCACCTTTAAACAGGGCTGCAGAGAGCAGCAGAGGTAAAGAGGTTTCCAGCTCTGCCACTTCCCAGCAGGAGAAGGATTCACAGGAGTACAAATGCATATTAGGGACGGAGAATTTAGCAAAGCTTTGCTAGACGACAGCTAGAAAGGAGGGAGGGTGTGGATCATGTCTGAGATCCACAGTAATATCCAAATGAATCCCCAGTCCCTACAACTGGGTGATTCCCACTGTCTTTACATCAGGGGGTAACCGTGTTAGACTGTATCCACAAAAACAAATAAATGCCCAAATAAATCTGTTAGTCTTTAAGGTGCTATCGGACTCCTTGTTGTTACTGTATTTACATATAGCACAGAAAGATGCGGGCACCAGTACCAATCACAGACCCACTTTGCAGGCTGATACAGTAAAAACCATCACCCTGAGTTGCTTGTTACATCCACGCTCTTTACATCCATCTACTTGACCTAAGGCTGCGTGGTACAGAGGTGAGCAATGCTCCTAAAGGTAAATGCAAGTGCAAATACTGCACAAGCTATGTGATCCTCCCAGCAAAGCAGGATGGATTATGCCCCTGGAAGCAAAATGCCCTGCAGTGAAACTCGCCTCCCACATGCATGGCCACTACATTACAAGCTACTTCAACATTTTCACAATCTGGGTTGGCAGTGGATGGAACCCTCCTAGGGTCCTTTCAGGGCCTGGCAGCTGAGCAGGGCTGATCCCAGGAGATTAGGAAATGGTGTCCATGAAGTTTTGCAAGTGCTGGGAATCGCTGCAGGTCAGTGATCACAAGGTGCCATAGGTACCTTCAAAGTGCTGGGAGCCAGGCCTCCAGCGGGTGTATATCAGCACTGCTCTATTGAATTCAGAGGGCTGCATCTCCAGCTGGGAAGAATCAGCCTCAGCCCATTGAAGTTCAGGGTCCAGATCTGCAGCGGGGGTAAGTAAATCCGTGTAGCTCTAGGCTAGGTCACTGGAGCTATGCTGATTTACACCAGCTGAAGCTCTAGCGCTGTGTGCATGTGGGGCTCGAGCATGTAAACCAATGTAAATACAGGGCTCTCCGCACCTTGCAGGTTTGGGCCCAGAGAGAGACCTCTGTGCAGCACATTACACAGCCCTTGGCCAAAACATCCCGAGGCTTGACAGAAAGCTAGGGGCAGCCAGAAGCCTGGCTTACCCCTATGCACTTAACATTCCCTGTCTTCTTTTACTCCCAGCCCCTTGAGGCCCAGATTAAAATGCCCCTCTTCTCTCCTGCCCTTTGCTGCCTGCCTCACTCTCCAGGGGGTGTTTTCCACTCTGTTGTCTCCGTGTGTGCTTGTCTTTCTCTCCGTGTGCGTGTCTGTCTGTCCTTCACTATATGTGTCTATCTGTCCGTCCTTTGCTCCCTGTGTGTGTGTCTGTGTCCTTACTCCTTTGCTGTGTCTGTCCTTCACTGTGTCTGTCTGTCTGTTCTTTGCTGTGTGTGTGTGTGTGTGTCTGTCCTTCATTATACGTATCTGTCTGTCCTCCCTTCGCTCCATGTGTGTGTTCTTTGCTCTGTGTGCGTGTCTGTCTGTCCGTCCTTCGCTCTGCGTGCAAGTCCGCTGCCCCGGCCCCGCCGCAGAGCATGTGTTGCGCGGCTGCCTACCGCAGGACACGATGTTGTAGCCAGAAGTTCTCCGGAACTGTCTCTTCCCGTCCGCTGTGAGCTCCAACCCCCCCGCCGCCGCCTTCGCCTTACCTGGGCTTCGGGGGAGCCTGCGCGTCTCGGTCGTGCCCACACAGGAGCACCCACAGCGTTACCGCCGCCAGGAGCAGCAGGCAGAGCCGCGCCCAGCGCGGAGCCCCCATCCCGGGGCGAGCAGCCTGGGGCGCCGGGCAGAGCCCCGCCGCGCCGCGCCGCGCCGCGCCGCCGAGCCTAGCCCCCAGCCCCAGGAGCGCAAACTCCGGCCGCCGGCGGGCGTGGAGCGAGGCGGGCACCCGAACGCGCCCAGCTCCCGGGCGGCTGCTTCTCCCGGTGCGCGCCCAGCCCGGCCGCTCGCTTCGGCCCCGCCCCGGCCCCTCCTGCCCTGCCGCTCTCGGGGTCCCTCCGGCGGGGGAGGCGGCACGGCGCGGCGGCGCGGGGCTCGCTGAGCGATGAAAGCGCTTCGATTTGGGAGCCAGGCGGTCAGCGGGTCCGGAGGGAGGGAGGAGATGCCATTCTCCCCCCCTCCCCCCCCCCCGGCTGCTTCTTACAACTGTGCAGCAAATCCAGCAGCCTCTCGAGCCTACGCCAAGGCACACCAGGGTTGCACTCCCGGGCCCAGGGCCAGACGGATCTCCCGGACACCCAGAGTAACCCCGCTGCTCCCAGCTCCCCTAGCCAATCCTTGGAAGTGGGCGCTGGGGTCAGTGAGCTCAGAATCTGGCCTGGCAGGCGCCCAGTGTCGCATACCCGGGCTCACCCACTCAGGGGTGTCTCTAGTGTAGACATAGACAGAGGGAGACAGGGTGGGTGAGGTAAGATCTTTTCTTGGACCGACTTCTGTTGGTGAGAGAGAGAAGCTTCGGAGCTACACAGAGCTCTTCTCCAGGTCTGGGAAAGGTACTAAGCCCTGGTCTACACTGCAGACTTATATCGATAAGCGTTCAGTCACACTCCCCATCAGTAGCCAGGCTGGGGAAGCTAATGATCCAACCAGCAGACCAAACTTGGTGATGAATCCTGGTGACGTGCCAGCTGAGGCATGTTGCACATATGCTAAGAAGAAGGGGTGCAGAAAATCCACACCCCTGAGCGACATAGTTAGACCAGCCTAACCCCCAGTGTAGACAGCACTATGTCGATTGGGGGGCTTCTCCTGCAGACATAGCTACTGCCTCTCCAGGAGGTGGAGTACCTACACCGACAGGAGAAGTTCTCCCATTGGCATAGGTAGCGTCTTCACTAAGCGCTACAGAGGCACAGCTGCACCGGTGCAGTGTTGTAAGTGTAGACAAGCCCTAAGAGCATCACAGAGAAATACAAGATTGAACAGATTGTTTAGCATAAGTAGTTAGCACATATTCTAAGGGACAATTTGAGGTGAAGTGGCCCATTAACACCCCTGTAGTCATAGGACAAAAAGAGGAGTTAGTGGATTACAGATTGTTGTAATAAACCATAAATCCAGTGGTTTTTAAGACCATGATTTTTAGTGTCTAGCAAAGTTATGGATTTAAGCTCCCAGGCTTATAGGTGCCGGCTCTGTGGGTGCTGGAGCACCCACAGAGAAAAGTTAGAGGGTGCTAAGCACCGGCAGCCAAGCTCCCCCTGCCCACCAGCGTCTCTCACCTGCCCATGGCCCTGTTGACCAACTCCTCCCCCTCCCTCTGTCCCTCCCTCCCAGCGCCTCCCGCCCGCTGCGAACAGGAGCTGCTGTTTCATGGCTTGTAGGTAGCTCTGGGAGGGAGGGAGAAGAGCAGGGATGGGGTGCGCTCAGAGGAGGAGGCGGGGAAGAGGCAGGACAGGGTGGGAAGGGGCAGGGGCTTGGAGGAAGGGGTGGTGTGGGGGCGGGGCCTGGTGTGAAGGTGGGGTCGAGCACCCCCCCGGCTAGAAGGGAAGTCGGTGTGTATGCCCAAGCTGATCTTTTGAAAGTGGTGTGCAGGTTTCCTTTGAGGAAAAGGCAAAATAGGGCAGATAGAGAGATCGCTTTGTGGCAAATATTAACCCACAGGTGACAGGGTGTTTTATCATTTTCCTCAGTGAGTTCATTTGAAAGTGTTGTGATTGTCTTGTTTCACCTACATAGTTGTTATTGGGGCATTTAGTGCACTGGATAAGGTACACCCCATGTTGTGATAGGCAGATATAGGACCCAGGGATGAGGGATCTTGCAAGGTATGCTGTGGGGAGTGTTGATCATTGTAATAGTGGAGATGTCTGCAGGTTTTGCATCTGTTGTTCTGGCAGAGTCTGGTGCCCCTTTGAGTTGGTGTGTTCTGGTCTGTGGGGAGATTGCTTCTGATGATAAGGTTGGGGGGGGGTTGTTTGTAGGCCAGAAGAGGGGGTTCAGGAAAGATTTATTTCAGGATGGGGTCCCCATCGAGTATGGGTTGTAGTTGTTTGATGATACTCCATATGGATTCAGTGTGGTAGGTGTGGTGGTAGGTAACAAGTAGTGGGTTGAGGTCAGACGGGGTTTTATTTCTGTATTGAAGCAGGTTCTCTTGGGGTATTTGGGTGGCCTGTTCCATGATGTGATGTACTCCTCTGGTGGAATGTCCTTGTTTGGTGAGGGCAGTTTTGAGTGCACTATGGTGTATTTCCCCCACTTTTTCCTCAGAGCATATCCTGTAGTATCTGCGTGCCTGGCTGTCGATAACAGATTTCTTGGTGTGTTTAGGGTGGTTACTGGATCTATGAAGGTAGGTGTGGTGATCCATGAATATAACTGTTTGTAGCGTTCCTTTGTTGAAGCTGATTATGGTGTCCAGGACGTTGATGCTGGTTTGGGAGTTTTCCAGAGAGAGTTTAATGGATGAGTGGTGGTTGTTGATGTTGTGGTGGAAATCTATGAGGCAGTTGAAGTCATCTGTCCAGAGGATGAAAATATCATCGATGTATCTCAGGTATATCATTGGTTTCATTGTGCATTTGTCCAGAAATTCTTCTTCAGGGAGGCCTATTTAGAAGTTGGCATGTGGGGGAGCCATCCTAGCACTCATGGCTGGTCCCATGGTTTGGACAAAGGTGTTTGTTGTTTGAATGTAAAATTGTAATGGGTGAGGATGAAGTGGATGAGTTTGGCGATGTGTTTGGGGTGATGATATCTGAGGGTTGTCCATTGTCTTGTAACTATTTGAGGCAGGCAGCTATGTCATCATTGTGTATACGTTTACACAGATGCATATAAACATACTGACACCTGAGGAAGTTGGCTGATGTGATTGCAGAGCCATTGGCCATTATCTTTGAAAATTTGTGGCGATCAGGGGAGGTCACGGATGATTGGAAAAAGACAAATATAGTGCCCATATTTAAAAAACGGAAGAAAGAGAACCCGGGGAACTACAGACCGGTCAGCCTCACTTCAGTCCCCGGCAAAATCATGGAGCAGGTCCTCAAGGAATCCATTTTGAAGCACTTGGAGGAGAGGAAGGTGATCAGGAGCAATCAACATGGATTCACCAAGGACAAGTCATGCCTGACCAACCTGATTGTCTTCTATGAAGAGATAACTGGCTCTGAGGATATGGGGAAAGTGGTGGTTGTGATATATCTTGACTTTAGCAAAGCTTTTGATACGGTCTCCCATAGTATTCTTGCCAGCAAGTTAAAGAAGTATGGATTGGATGAATGGACTATAAGGTGGATAGAAAGCTGGCTAGGTTGTCGGGGTCAATGGGAAGTGATCCACGGCTCGATGTCTAGTTGGACTGCCCCAGGAGTCAGTCCTGGGGCTGGTTTTGTTCAACATCTTTATTAATGATCTGGATGATGGGATGAATTACACTCTCAGCAAGTTCGCAGATGACACTAAGCTGGGGGGATAGGGTCCAGAGTGACCTTGACAAATTGGAGGATTGGGCCAAAAGAAATCTGATGAGGTTCAACAAGGACAAGTGCAGAGTCCTGCAATTAGGAAGGAAGAATCCCATGCACCGCTACAGGCTGGGGACCAACTGGCTAAGCAGCAGTTCTGCAGAAAAGGACTTGAGGATTACAGTGGATGAGAAGCTGGATATGAGTCAACAGTGTGCCCTTGTTGCCAAGAAGGCCAATGGCATATTGGGCTATATTAGTAGGAGCATTGCCAGCAGATCGAGGGAAGTGATTATTCCCCTCTATTCGGCACTGGTGAGGCCACACCTGGAGTATTGTGTCCAGTTTTGGTCCCTTCACTACAGAAAGGATGTGAACAGATTGGAGAGAGTCCAGCGGAGGGAAACCAAAATGATTAGGGGGCTGGGGCACATGACTTAGAAGGAGAGGCTGAGGGAACTGGGGTTATTTAGTCTGCAGAAGAGAAGAGTGAGGGGGGATTTGATAGCAGCCTTTAACTACCTGAAAGGGGGGTTCCAAAGAGCATGGAGCTAGACTGTTCTCAGTGGTGGCAGATGACAGAACAAGAAGCAATGGTCTCAAGTTGCAGTGGGGGAGGTCTAGGTTGGATATTAGGAAACACTGTTTCATTAGGAGGGTGGTGGAATCTCCATCCTTAGAGGTTTTTAAGGCCCGGCTTGACAAAGCCCTGGCTGGGATGATTTAGTTGGTGTTGGTCCTGCTTTGAGCAGGGGATTGGACTAGATGACCTCCTGAGGTCTCTTCCAACCCTAATCTTCTGTGATTCTATGACCTGTGCATACCTCCTAAATTTTGTCTTTGCCACTCATCACCTGCTTCAGAGTAGCAGCTGTGTTAGTCTGTATCCATAAAAAGGAAAGGAGTTAGTCTCTAAGGTGCCACAAGTACTCCTTTTCTCATCACCTGCTGTTATTTAAACCTAGAAACACCCACAAACGCTCATAGAGACTTTCTCCCAAATGCACCTGCAGTCTTTCTCATGCATATGAATAGGTGCTGGAACTAAGGTTGTGTGGGGTCCTGCAGCACCCCCTGACTTGAAATGGTTTACATTATATACAGGTTTTAGTTTAGTTCAATGGCTCACAGCACCCCCACTACAAAAATTGTTCCAGCAGCCCTGTGCATATGCACTCTCCATGTGCATGCTGGTATTTAAAACACACTAAAAGGTAGAGCTTCATATTCACACTTTTTCTGAGACACGTACACTCTTCTCACAAATTTACATAAGCCATTTCCCACATACACGGATCAAGGAACAGCAACCAAAACTCTCATTGACACTCATACACATACCTGCAAATATACACATCCACAGATACTTCCTCAATGCACAACACACATTCACATCCTCATGCTCTGATTAAAGCTAGTCAAAATATGAAAAGTAAAGTCAAGAAAAATGTTTAAATACTTTTTCATTTTTCAAAATTTTTTGTATCCAAAAATGTATCACGATTTTTGTCATAAATTTTTATCAAATCAAACATTTTCATTTATAATTTGTTGGTTTCCATTGTCAAAATAAGTAATATCTTACAAGTAAAGTTTTTGGCCACGGTGGAATTTAATTTTTCAATTATACAAATCCAATTTTGAAAATAACTTATTTTGAAAATGGGAAACGATAAATAATCAATGAAAAATGTCAACAAAAATAAAAGCCACAACAATTATTTTGCAAAAATAAAAGTCATGGTCTTCAAAAAGATTGGGTGCCCCACTTGGTAAGGCAACTCCCATCTTTTCATGTGCTGTGTATTTATACCTCCCTAGTGTATTTTCCACTCCATGCATCTGATGAAGTGGGTTTTAGCCCACGAAAGCTTATGCCCAAATAAATTTGTTAGTCTCTAAGGTGCCACAAGGACTCCTTGTTGTTGTTTTTTAGTAAACATACAGATACTCCACAAACTCTCCAGAAACATTCAATCCATGCGCTACCATCCATAACACAAGCAACCACACTGAACATCCCAATACACACATGTGCACACTTACCTCTTTGATGCACACAATCATTGACACACATGCTCACACGCACTCACCCTCATCCGTTCACTATTGGTGATATAGCAGCTGCATCATGATGTTGCTTTGCTTTGTTGACTACGTGAGAGCTTTGCACAGCACGGATGGGCAGCTTTATGGAGAGTCACAAGATGCTACTGCGTTCCTGAGAAACCAAGAGTTGAGGGAGCAGAGAAGCCTTACAAAGGGGCTAGATGCCATATGAGACTTATGCAGCAGAGAAATTACCCAGATGTTTGTATGCATGCCTGGGAGATGACAAAGAGGCAGATTCAAGCCCTATAGTTAGAACGGTGCCTCGATATCTGATGGAACACTCATAATAAGTTATGTAGAGCTTGTGTTTGCTGATGTTTTTGAACTTATGAGAAGGAGTTCATACAGAGCAACGAGAATGCAGCAATCCATTGAAGGCAGAATGCATCGCTCTGAAACATGGAGGAAAATTACAGGGATTAAGGAATACCTTGCATAGTTAATTATATATTTTCTAGATAGGTATATGGTCCGATTCTCCTTTCCGTTATGCAAGAATAAATCAGGATGTCAATGGAGTTACATCACTATAAAGCAGGTGTGCCAGGAGAATCAGGCCCGTCGTATAAGAGGTGCATTTTCAATAGAGTTTCTAGCAATCCCTGACAGCCTTTCATGATCCCCATAACTGTGATCAGTTCTCTCAGTGGATAGTATCATTTTGCTGATACTTCCCAGCAGGAGCTCCAGGCTGGAGAAGTTGAGCAGGAGTCAGGGGGAATCCAGCTCCCACTTGAATGCACAGGAAGAGGGCGATTGCAAGTTGTTGCACAGTAAATCCTGATATTCTTTGAAAACAAGTTTTGGTTAATTGAATATTGGAGACTGTTACATTTTTAAACAACTGAGCTGTAACTCACGAAAGCTTATGCTCAAATAAACTGGTTAGTCTCTAAGGTGCCACAAGTACTCCTTTTCTTAATGTACCTTGAAGCAGTTTGGAACCCCCTATTTTCATGTGTCTGCAAATGGGACATTCGTTCCCTGAGCCCTACGCACTCTCGTCAGATTGTCAATCTGGCAGCTCCCTGTTTGTTTGTTAACAGAGCTTGGTTTATGCAGCCTGTTCCAAGTAATTGTGTGGACTTTGTTAGGACTTAGATCTAGGAAATGACATAGCCTTGGGTAAAAATGATACTCGCTGTTTTCCTCCTGGATTACTACTTCTTTTGGGCTAGGATGCATTTCGCCAGTGTCCAGAAATTAAGTGATGTTTATCTAGGAGCTGAATAAGTGTAAAATTTTGAGCACTAGTCTCTTAATACTGAAGTTGCCACATAAAAATTAATCCAGGAAGAAGAAATCGAGATAAAAAATAGAGAGTCTCGTTTTTGTCCATGACTTTTTATTGGAAACAAAGCCAGTGACGTTGCTAGAGAGAGAAAAACAAGAACATTTTGCATCTTGTGGCTGTTGGTAGCAAATTGCTGCTGGAAAGCTCTGAATTCGCATGCTACACGGTGACGCGTCATCACGCTGAGGGAAGGTGATCTCCATACATCACCCAGAGGACTGTGTGTAGATCCAGTTTGTTCAGCAGAGGCAAGAGGTGCATTCAGCCAACTGCAGAAAATTTGGCATGAGGAAATCTCCCTCCAGATCAAAATCTGGAGCGATGGAGCTTGTGTTCTGTCAACCTTGCTGTAGAAAGCAGAGCATATGGTGCTCACGAAGGCAATGCTGCAGTATACTGACAGATTCGATAGCAGATGTCCCGGGAGGCTTATGCAAGGCCCCTCAATAGCACACATGAGGAGCACAAACAGGGGAAGATGTGTCTAACAGCCCCTTGCCAGCTCACCCACCAGAAAAGGGGCATGCATTTATGGGCAGAAGCATCCTGCAAAACACCAGCCGGAACTGAAAGCTAGTTGGGAGGGAGTGGATTCCAGGGCTCCATTCCATCTGAGCTGGGGCTTTCGGTGCTACTGCAAGATGAATAATAATGAAGGGATGATTATAGGTCACAGAGATCTGGCAGTCATCAGCACATGTAGAACGCCGACTGCTAATAAGAGCTCCCATGTGTTCCAAGGACCTGTACTGATTGCTGGCTTTTTGGCTGGATGAAACATCAAGTCTGTGTTTGGGTTGGTTCCCTAGCTTTCTGGGGTGGTTTTTTACCAAAGTGACCACACATTATGGATTCAGGGACACACTGAGCATGGAGATCATTAGTCCCAAGTGACACTATTATAGTGACAGTGGACATAAAGGGGAGCAAGACCTAATATGCAGCATCTGAGATGCTCAGGACAGTGCTGGACTGCTCACAGGCTGCATTAAAAGCATAAGAGCAATAATAATACTTTGCATTTCAACAGTGACTTTCATCTGAAGATTTCAAAATAGCATAACAGCATTAATGAAAAACCCCTCCTGAGTTGGTAGGTATATTTTTATTATCCCATGTTATAGATGGAGAAAAAGGCTTGGAGCAGTAAACCTGGTGAGTCAGTGGCAGAATGGGAATAGAACCCAGGAGTCCTGACCCCCGGCTCCTACTCTTCCGTCTGACCTCCAGTCTAGACAAAACACCCTCCACACTAAAGAAGACGGCTGGTCCGGTAGTGTAGACCTGGGGATGGGAAGTCCTAAGATTGTCCTGGGTCTTATACTGACTTCTTGGGGAAGTCATTGAACATTTCTGCCTTAGTTTCCCTATCTATGGAATGAAGCTAATATTCCCTACCGTGCTGAGGGGTTGGGAGGCTTAGTTAATCTATGATCATATGCTGAGTGCACCAGCTGTACTAATGCCCTGTGAGTACTGAAAAAAAAGGGTTAATGTCTGAGGAGGAATGTTTTCTCTCTCTGACCATTCAGCCAGGGTCAGAGTCAGAAGAGAACAAGGTGCCCATGATCCGAAGGTGTTTTGTACTAGGGCTGTCACACAGAGAATGTTATTTACTTCAAAACACCCCCAGTGGATTGTTAGATACAATTCACACTTCCAGTGCACAAGGCCTGAGGCAAGGCAATGGAAGTAGCTCTTTCTGAGGAGGCTGGTGAGAGGCTGCTAATTGCGCCCATTACCATAGCATCTGAGCATCTCTCAATCCATTTGTCCTCAACGCCCATGTGAGGGAGGGAAATCCATTGGAGAGGTAGTGCACTCAGGCCCAGAGAGTCTGTGTGTCTTGCCCAACATCGCACACCAAGTCTGGCAGAGCAGGAACTGGAACCCAGATCTTCTGGCGCCTTGGCTGGGGCCCCCACCACTGGACCATCCTTCCTCTCTCCTGGGTGTCCAATTTCCATTGAATTTCAGTGGGGCTTGGGCACCTCACCCCTTACACTGAACATCCCAGCCTTGTTAGATAAATAGAGGTTGTCGGGGCTCTTTTGCTTCCTAGGTGGTTCATGTCTCCGAGACATTTGGGTAAGAAACATCCATTAACCCTTTCCTTTGTGAATTATCCCGGAGCTGCTGGACAGCAGTGGGCTGCGGTGATGTTGTTCTGAAGCACAGAGGTTCCAGGGATGCATGGTGTCCAGGAGACGTGGGGGCATCTGCATGAGGCTCCTGCATCCCTGGTGTGCTTGGCAGCACACAAGTGGTTAACAGCTGTGTCAGACTACATGCCCTTAGCTCACACCAGCGTGAAATGCTGACAGAGCCATGGGGGGTTAAGTATAGGTGGGCAGCTGGGAGCCTTAATGCTGAATTTCCTGTCTTTTGTTGGCTTGTGTCACAGGCTGCCCAGAGAATCCCTCCAAACACTCCCATCCCAAATGGTACTGGGCACAATGCACCACATGAGGAATTACTATAACCAACATCTGTGGGGCCTTTGACCCTCAAATAAGCTAAACACACAGCCTCAGGGCCACCCTGCAGGCAGAGACATCCGGGAAGAGATGGGCTGTGCCCTTGAGGGAAGGAGGCTCGGGGGATGTCTCCTTCAACAGCACCTTGACTGCCCTGCACTGCAGAGCTGTAGATCCACTGGGGGTTCCCCTGCTCTGGCCCCAGGTCACAGCAAGGACTCAGGAGGACA
This sequence comes from Chelonia mydas, assembly GCF_015237465.2. Lineage (NCBI taxonomy): Eukaryota > Metazoa > Chordata > Testudines > Cheloniidae > Chelonia > Chelonia mydas. The sequence goes on from NC_051254.2 coordinate 16,680,268, forward strand.
GGACAGGGCTCTTTTATGGAGCCCAACAGCCCCGCTCACTGCTTCTGAGGGTAGTTGCTCTTGACCCCTATGAGGCACTTTGCTGCCGGCCCAAGAGGGGGCTGGGAATACTGGCTTAGCACCACCCAGGGGTGGGGAGTGCTGCACAGCTGGAATGGTGTGTGCTGGCTGGCTGGTTTCACCCCGTCCCCACTCCCCAACCCAGATCCCCCTCCAGTAGACGTGTCCTGATGCTCCTCTCCATGGCATGGTGCAGAGGGGAGTAGGATGGGGCCAGCTCCCTCCCCCGCCAAGGACTGCAGAAGGGGGAGCTGCACCTCTAGAATACCCTATTCCCTCCCCCCCCTCCCAAGTACTGGAGAAGAGAGTGGGAGCGAGGGGATGCATGGGCCCTGCCCACCAGGCCTCTCAGCAAGGCGGGTAGGGCACAGAAGCTAAAGCCAGTGGCAGCATGGGCCTGTTAGCAGGGAGGAAGGACACCAAGCCATCCACACAGGGGTCATCCATGGGCACAAGCCAGAGTCTGTAGGGTTTTCCCAGCCCCACCTATTCCCTGCTGCCCCAAGCTCCCCCCAGCCCCCCCGGGACATGTGCTTTTAATTCTGCGAATTAGACCTGGGACAGCTTTGGTCACATGCCTCTCCCTCCCACACGATTCCCCGTGGGTTGGCAGCCCTTGGCCTTGGATGAATGCTACCACATCGGCAAGCCAGAGACTGCAGTGTGCTATTTAAAGGCCTGACAGGGAGGAATGCAGATCCTTCCCCATGGCTGTGAGAAATGCTGCCAGCAGGGAGTAGAAGGCTGTGCGCTGTGGTGTGCGTGGCACCCATGCCAAGGGGCAGGAGCAAAGCAAGGGCAGCCCACTCGCCATTGCAGAGCAGTGAGGGGTCTTCACTTTCCTAGCCAGGTTTTAGTGCGTGGTGACTGGCAGTATGGAGCTTTCAGCACTGACCGAGCCCGGGAACCAACCCAGGGCCTCCTCCAAAGCTGCCACCTACAGTGGACTCTTGTCTTCCTAAGTGTAGTGATACCTCCGACAGCAGAAAGAAGCTTTCTCTGGCATCCACAGTGCAGTGGGACATCTCAAGGCCAGGACACAGCGGGAGCTTACCCTATTGCTGTGGTATCTGAGCGCCTCCCAACCTCCGGGGTATTTATCGTGACAGCACCTCTGTGGGGGAGGGCAGGGCTGTCCCCCACTATTAACAGCACTGATGGGGAACTGAGGCACAAGGAGGCTAAGTGACTTGCCCAAGGTGACACAGGAAGTCTGTGGCAGAGCAGGGCATCGAACGTAGGTCTCTCATGCCCCAGGCTAGAGCCCTAACCACCAGGCCATCCATCCTCTCTGGGAGCTTAGCGGTCCAGGCCCTGGGCAGTTCTGCAGCAGAGAATGGGGATTTCCAAAATGGGCTTTCCACCTGCTGTGCATCTCAGGTGCAAAAATAGCTCACGTTGCCTGCCCCCACTCCCAGTGTTACCTGCCCGTTATACCCCAGAGGGGCATTTTCAGGGGGGTATTAACTCAGTGGGCCAAATTCATCCCCAGTGGACTTATGCCAGAGATGAATTTTGCCCAGTGTGTGAGACGTCAGAGTGATAGATGCATAACTACAGCCCAGTTAGCTAGCTAGGTATAAATCACCCATTTTACAGAAGGCACAGAGGCTTAAGCCAAGGTCACACAGCAAGTGAGCAGTACAGCTGGGAACAGAACCCAGGAATCCTGATGCCTGGTCTCCTGTGCTAACTCTAAAATATTAGACATACACCCATTGGATTGGAAGCTCTTTGGGGCAGGGACCAGCTGCCTGTCCTGTGTTTGTACAGCGCCTCGGACAATGTACATACTAAATATTATTTAACATGTATTAATTATTTGTGGTGTGTGTTGCAGAAGAACCTCAGTGCCCTACAACTGGCCCAGGGCCCCACTGCACTAGGTGCTGGATAAACATAGACCAAATAGCTGGGCCCCGCCCAAAGATCGAACAAATAATAAACAGAGGCTTCCCTGGTGGTCACATTCAAACTAGAAAGATACCAAGCATCCTGGGGTGGGGAAAGTTCTCCTACAGCAGGGGAACCTACCGAAATCTGCACTAGGATCTGACCGGTGCAGGGAATAGTCACAGGCTGTTAATTCCCTGGGCATAATTGCATGAGAGAGGAGCCTCTGAATTGAACTTAAAAAAATGCACTCTGGACCTTCACAAAGAAGTGCTTGCATTACATGTTTCAGAGTAACAGCCGTGTTAGTCTGTATTCGCAAAAAGAAAAGGAGGACTTGTGGCACCTTAGAGACTAACCAATTTATTTGAGCATAAGCTTTCGTGAGCTACAGCTCACTTCAGCCGATGAAGTGAGCTGTAGCTCACGAAAGCTTATGCTCAAATAAATTGGTTAGTCTCTAAGGTGCCACAAGTCCTCCTTTTCTTCTTGCATTACATGGTGCTGCAGCCTAGTACCATAGACTCATGGACACGTAGGGCTGGATGGGAATACACGAGGCCCTTTAGTTTCTGGTCCATTCCACCCCCATCACACTGAGGCAGGACCTCGTCCACCCCTGACAGCTAATCAGGTCTTAAAAGTACCCACTGACCGGGCTTATCTGGCCCTGGGGTGCAGTACTGTGGTGTATCTTGGGGTATCACATTGCACTGTCGTACTGGCCAATGTTATCCTCAGTCATATTACTACAGTGCCGTTGAGAGCTGCTGCCACGGACTGTCTCACCATATTACCGCAGCCCTGTCAACCCTGCGTGGAGACAGACCTGAGGAAGATTTTCTGACTGGAGCTCACTCATACCTGGCTGACCGTGGGCACGGAGTAAGGCCCTGTCGACACTAGCAAGCTTACAGTGACACAGCTGTGCTGATGCAGATCGCTCGTGTAGCCACGCTAGGCCAATAGGCGAGCGCGCGCGCCCATCGACATCATTAAACCACCCCCCACGAGCGGCGAGAGCTATGTCACGCTGGCCACGCTGGCGTGACGGTCGGTGGAACATATGCCGCTCAGAGAGGTGTTTTTTCACACCCCTGAGTGTAGGGCCGGCTCCAGCTTTTTTTTGCTGCCCAAGCGGCGAAGAAACAAAACAAAACAACCCGACTGAGCTGCTGCCGAATTGCCGCCGAAGACCCGGACGTGCCGCCCCCCCAACAACGGACGGAGTGCCGCCCCTTTCTATTGGCCGCCCCAGGCACCTGCTTCCTTCGCTGGTGCCTGAAGCTGGCCCTGCCTGAGTGACATAAGGTCTAGTGACGAAAGCGCGCAGGTAGCCATAGCCTTGGCTTGTGTCACAGAGTGGCACATTGCATCGCACTGTGCTAGCCAGTCCACCACAACACACCGTCATGCTGCATAACATCAGACCAGGTTGAGCGGCACGTGCTGGCCGGTGAGCCTGATCCCTGGCTGCCTGGCACCCTGTGTTGCCATATGGGCCGTCACCGTGCCAAGTAGGTGTAGGTGTGCAGTGCAACCTGCCGGCTCTCACACTGTTTTACTCTCACTTTACATGATGAGAACAGGTACTAGGCCATAGGGGAGCTACTTGGTATTTATTGCTAATTTAGCCTCTTTGTTGCCTAGTGAATCATTCACAAGTGGCTCCTGCAGCCTTTCAAATGGGTTGTTTGTTTGTAACCAGTCACTGAATCGTTTGGACAAATCAGTTCCGCCCAGCCGATTGTGTGTTTGAGAAATGGTCACTTCACATCGTCTCTGCTGCCCTTCCCCCACCCTACTCCCCAGCTCTGCTCCCCGTGCCTGCTGGACTCTGCCCCTTTCCAGCCTCCTGTCCTGAAGAAAGCGTAGCTGATGGTCTCCAAGGAGCTGGCAGATTCTAGTGTCTGACCTGAGTGATTTTTTTCAGATGAGGTCAGGTGCGTGACTTCAGTGGCCTGTATGTGTGCTAGCCTCAGACACACGGCTTCACCCCTGCACAGTTCAGGACTGGGGTAGCAGGTGGGGCTGCAGGTCAGGCGTGGGATGCGTTGGCAGAGTTGTGTGGGGCACGCGGGACCGGAATAGCTGCGGTCACTGCAGGGGAGGCTCGGGGTGCATTGGCAGAGCTATGTGGGGTTTCAGGACTGGAATAGCGGGGGTCACTGCAGGTGAGGATCGGGATGCGTTGGCAGAGCTGTGTGGGGCATGCAGGACTGGAATAGCTGAGGGCACTGCAGATGAGGTGTCATAAATATAAAGGGAAGGGTAACCACCTTTCTGTATACAGTGTTATAAAATCCCTCCTGGCCAGAGGCAACATCCTGTTATCTGTAAAGGGTTAAGAAGCTCAGCTAAGCTGACTGGCACCTGACCCAAAGGACCAATAAGGAGACAAGATACTTTCAAATCTTGAGGTGGGGAAAGGTTTTGTTTGTGCTCTTTGTTTACATGGTTGATCTCTCTTGGGACTGAGAGAGGCCAGACAGAAATCCATCTTCTCCAACCCATCCTAATCCAAGTCTCCAAAATTGCAACCAGTATAGGTAAGCCAGGCAAAGCGGATTAGTTTATCTTTCGTTTTATGTGAATTTTCCCTGTGTTAAGAGGGAGGTTTAATCCTGTTTTCTGTAACTTTAAGGTTTTGCCCAGAGGGGGATCCTCTGTGTTTTGAATCTGATTACCCTGTATTTTCCATCCTGATTTTACAGAGGTGATTCTTTTACCTTTTCTTTAATTAAAATTCTTCTTTTAAGAACCTGATTGATTTTTCATTGTTCTTAAGATCCAAGGGTTTGGGTCTGTGTTCACCTGTACCAATTGGTGAGGATTATTATCAAGGCCTTCCCCAGGAAAAGGAGTGTAGGGCTTGGGGGGATATTTTGGGGGAAGACGTCTCCAAGTGGGCTCTTTCCCTGTTCTTTGTTTAAAACGCTTGGTGGTGGCAGCATAGGGTTCAAGGCCAAGGCAAAGTCTGTACCTTGGGGAAGTTTTTAACCTAAGCTGGTAAGAATAAGCTTAGGGGGTCTTTCATGCGGGTCCCCACAACTGTACCCTAGAGTTCAGAGTGGGGAAGGAATCCTGACATGAGGATTGGGGTGCTTTGGCAGAGCTGTGTGGGGCACCTAGGACTGGAATAGCTGGGCTCACTGCAGGTGAGGATTGGGGTGTGTTGGCAGAGCTGTGTGGGGTTTCAGGACTGCAATAACTGGGGTCACTGCAGGTGAGGATTGGGGTGCGTTGGCAGAGCTGTGGTCACTGCAGGTGAGGATTGGGGTGCGTTGGCAGAGCTGTGTGGGGCCCCCAGGACTGGAATAGCTGGGGTCACTGCAGGTGAGGATTGGGGTGCGTTGGCAGAGCTGTGGTCACTGCAGGTGAGGATTGGGGTGTGTTGGCAGAGCTGTGTGGGGCCCCCAGGACTGGAATAGCGGGGGTCACTGCAGGTGAGGATTGGGGTGTGTTGGCAGAGCTGTGTGGGGTTTCAGGACTGCAGTAGCTGGGGTCACTGCAGGTGAGGATTGGGGCGTGTTGACAGAGCTGTGTGGGGTTTCAGGACTGGAATGGCACCTTAGCCCTGCACTGTGTGGCCAGAGCTACGCGGGGTCCAGACCAGGAGGGGTGCAGGTTGGAGCCTGCGTTGGCAGAGCCTTGTGGACTGGCTCGCGGGGGAGCTTACACTTACGTCCTTCCCCATACAGCACTGTCCGTCTCTCATGTGCTAAGGCCCCTCGTGCTCATCCAGTTTCTCCCCACCATAGCCACAGTGTACCCCACATTAGCTATGGCGAGGAGACACGGGCTGATGTGAGCCTTGTAGGGGAGGACGGGGGTCAGGTGGTGAGCTGTAAAAAGGGAGCATTCCTGCCTTGTGCCTGCTGAGAAGGGTGCCTGAGGCCCAGTGTTGGAAAGGCCCCTGGGCACCAGCCATTTGCAGTGTTCCTAGCCCGGCGCCCTGGATTGCCCTTGACTCAGGCTGGGCCTTGTGGCTAATGCTTTTCTGGCCCTCATTGGTGACTGTACCCCTCCCCCCCCCACATACCCTAATCCCCTCTTGCCAGCAGAGAAAAGAAAGGAGGGAAGAGAAGAGGAGGAGGGGAGGGCAGGCGACAGAGAAACTTCTTCCAACTTCTTGGGAATAAAAAGGCCCTATTCACTTTGAAGAATGACAGCGTAGAGACGGTCACCTAGCAACCTGGAGCGATTCGGCATGGCCCAGACGCTGCCGGTAAGGAACAATGATTCCTTGCCACCCTCCTGAGAGCTCAAAGTCTGGGGGGCCTTCCCAAGAAGAGTGGGGCGGGCTGCCGGGGCTGGGAAAGCCAGGCGTGTTCAGCATGAGAATGGGCTTCCTTTGAGAATGGAAGATGAGATTGTCCCAATCAGCGTGCAGGGGTGGGGGTCAGGCCGGATTCTGATACTGATGTAAATCAGGGACAACTCCACCGGAGCTATACTGGGTATAAGAGAAGAGAGTCAGACCTGCGGGTCTAGTGGTATGCTGGCATCTTTGGAGGGATATCATCTGTCCTCACCTGCGCCCTACACAGCCCTATTTCAGCCTCATCTACAGGGGGGAGGGATTTAAACCTTCTCTTCCCTCCTTCTCAATACACACCTGGACTATGGCGGCTGATCTGGACTCCCTGCACTGAGAAAGGAAACACCTTTAAACCACTTTGCCATCAGCACATGGCAAAGTCCTGCGTGGTACAAGCAAAGCCTTGATTTGCACTGGTGGAACTTACCCCTGCCTACGCTTGGCTCGAGGGTGGGCTAATCCCAATGTAGACAAGGCCAGTACATTTCTCCCACGCCCAGGGTAGATCCAGACAACTGCGGGGTTACTGACAAACAGGACCCAGTCACAGTACCCTAGAAGGGCTAAAGGCATGATCCAAAGCTCATTGAAATCAATAGGAGTCTTTTCATTAACTCTAGTGGGCTCTGGCTCAGACCTTTAAAGGGTCAAGCTGGATAGGTGCAGCTTTGGTGTGCCGGGAATTGTCTCCTTAGAGCAGCTTTGGGGGCTGTGCAAAACATTCACAACAGGTGACACTGCACGTTTCATCTCAACTCCAATGGGGATCCCAAGGGTAGCTGAGTAGCCCCAGGGAGCCGCCAGCAGAGGCCACACCCAGCCTTCATAAACACGAATAAATGGTTTGACAAACCAAGGTGTGAAGCTGGTCACCCTTTGTAAAGCATATGTATAAAAATAGTGAAACAACTCTGGGCCGAGCTGGCCAGATGACGGTGACAATTTGCGTTGCCAAACAGATCTGAAATTCCTCCCCTTAGAACTCAGGTGCTTCCCTCAGTGGCATTTCCGTGGCCCTGCAGAACGGCCTGGTAAAGGAAAGTCATGTCACTCGCAGCCAGAGTGTTAATAGGAACGTCCCCACATCCCTGCCCCTCCCCCCACCAATTTCTGCAGAGCATTAAAGTGGTTGGGTTTGCTGGAGCCTGCGTGTGGGTGAGTGAAATAAACACATTTCTCTTGAGGTTGCAATGAGCAAAAGCCTCCCTAGCCAAAACACAGCGGCATCGTTCGGCTGCAAACCCCGTCTAGCGTATAGCAGGTCCCAGCTTTGCCGTCTCTATATGACACTCAGCGATGAGCAGCAGGGCAAGGAATTACCACAATCGTTTGCCTTGAAATATCTGGGAGGTGCTAACTGCTGTGAGTGCCTCATCCTAGGAGATCCTGAGCGTGTCTGACAAGGTGCTGAGCACCTCAACCGCCCATTAGGACAGGACTGGGCCCCAAACGAGTGAGGATTATTCATCAGATGGGGCCCACTGACTGCAGCAAGAACAGATCATCTTACCCCACGCAGCATTCACCGGCATAATTAAGCCACCCCCCAATGAGCAGCGGTAGCTATGCCGGTGGGAGATCATCTCCCACCAACATAGCGCTGTGCAAACGAGTGCTTTTGCTGGCAAAGCCTATGTCGCTCACGGGGGTGCCTTTTTCACACCCCTGAGCGACAAAAGTCTTGCTGACATATGTGCTAATGTAGATGTGGCCTAAACGTCTAGAGCTCAGAGTATTATATTGATAATACAGCGTCATTCTCTAGCATCTTCTGCCAGAGGAGCTCCCAGAGCTATTCTGCTAGTTCAGCCTCGTAAGTAGAGCTGGGCAAAATCTTTGGGCTGAAACTTTTCTTTGCTAAAAAAAATAAAAAAATTAAAAAATGCAGGTTTAGGTCAACTGAAACATTTCGCGAATTCGTGTCAAACTCACCAAATTGTTTTGGTCTAAAAAAGCAAAAACAAACAAAAAAATCCCCCAAAACAGAAACAGATTTTTTCAGTTCAAAACAACTTTTCATTTAGAATTTTACTTCATGTTTTTAAAGGTTAAACTCAAAAATGAAACACAATATTTGTTGATGGGAACATTTTTTCAACCTGAAATAAAATGTTTTTTTTTCTTCACTTTTTTCAGTTTGCTGAAAAAAATATTCTTGTTTCAGGTCAAACCAAAACAATTTGCGGCCAGCAAACCAAAAAGCCAGTTATTGATGCAGCCCTAGTCACAAGTCCCTTAAGAAAGAAAACCTTTTTATACCCATTTTACTGAGTATAAACCAAGGCACAGAAAGGATATGTGACTTTCTCAAGATCACGAGGCAGAATCAGGAATGGAACCCCGGAGTCCTGGTGCCAAATTCCCGAGCACTAACCATTAGACCATATTGGTAACCGCCTGGAAAAAAACTAGCCCCATTTCGATGGGAGCAGTCTAATTGCACACAGGCAAAAAAGAGCTAAACCAGAGTGGGACAATCAGGGCTGGATCGACTTGGGCTGAGCTCAGGAACAAATCCCCCTCCCCAAAACAATCTCCCACCAATTACACAGAGGGATGGATGGGGACACATGAGCTGCAGCAGAAGAGTGGGGAGCAAGGCAATGGTTATTCTGTGGGCTCAAGCAGGGGTGTTAAATGGGACTCCTGATGCACCATGCAATTGGGCTCACCACAGCAGTCCAAGCAGACTCCCTGTCCCCAATGACTGCTGCACCTCTCCCAAGAAACCCAGCTGAATGCCAGTTCCGAACTCCATAGATATGTCTGCTGCTAGCAAAAGGCTTCTAGATGGAAACATTCAAGATCTCTCCAGCTTGGAATCCTCTCTCCCAATGACAGCGCTGCAAACCAAAGAACTGTCAATGGCTTTTGTAGCCCCTAGAGTAACAATCAGCCCTGCACCGGCTGCATGTGTGGTCTGAGCTGGGAAGGTCCTTGCTGTTTGCTTAGTGCTTCTTTCCTGGCCTGTTGCCGAGGTGCATGGGGTGCATATTACTGGAACCAACGCCCTGAGACAGAAGATTTCCGTGCCAAAGAATTAACGTACCTTCATGAAAATAAGTAGAATATGACTTGAAGTCAGGACGCACCCCTGCCTTTCAAGTTTCTTTCCCATATGACCCTTTTGCCAGAGAGGGTCAAACTCTCCAACCAATGTCCCTTTGGCCCCAGGTCAGGATCGCTGGTAGAGTTTCATGACATTTTCATCGTGGAGTTTTTTCCACACCCTTCGCTCCAGATCGAAGTCATGATTGGTGTAGAAGATCAGACGTTTCTGCTCCTTGTCATAATAGTGATCCGAGTACTTCTGGTAGCCATCTGTGATGAAGCCATAGGCGCTCACCTGGAAAAGCCAGAAGAGTCCAGTGGGTTAGAGGGCTTCAGAAATGGGGAAGTCCGGGGCTGGAGGGGTGGGGGGAAACAGAGCTGGGAGGGCATGGCTATCAGAGAAGGGAGCTGCTTCCAGATGGAGAGGTAAGTGTGGGGTCCCTGCAGCTGGGGCAAGGGGCAGTTTGCCTCCCAGATTGCTGTATGTAGGGTTCCAGCCAGACCAAGCTAGGAACTTTCACTCCAAAGATTGTCCTTCTGCTCTCACACCAAAGCCTTGGAAGTCAGGGGAGTTACGCTCCCAGCCGCACAAGAGGAGGATCAGGTCAGGTCTTCTTAACCCATAGGGGTGTTTTTGCCATTTGTCTTGTCCCCGAGTCACTGGGACACTTAGACTGTCTGCCACCAGGTCAGTCTGCAATGTAGTTCCTTAACTGGCCAACCCAGGTGCTGATGCATGACTCGTACCATGCCCCTTCATCCCATTCCTTCCCCCGTCCTCGAGCATAACCAGAGGCTGAGTGCCCTTCCCATGGGTCTTTCAGGAATATGATCTTCCTGAGACAATATAATCAGGAGACTTAAATCTTCAAGGAGTAAAATCCTAGGTTTGACAGACAGGTCTCTGTTTTGCAAGAAGCACCTATCCCATACATTGTTATTATTAGGCCCCATTGTGAGTTCCTCACTCAGTTTTCACAGAGTCCAAACTCCCATTGTTTATGAAGCTTATAATACCCATTTTTCAGATGGAGAAATGGCAAAGTTAAGGGCCCCTGATTTTCCCTAGTGCTGAGCACTCACAACCCCAAAGGAAGCCCACAGGAGCTTCAGGTGCTCAGTGCTTTTGAAAATCAGGCCCTAAATGACTAACCCAAGCCCAGAGAAGAATTCGGTGGCAGAGCTGGATTAGAATGGAGTTCCTGGCTACCAGCCCCATGCTCGATCCACCATACAAGCTCCCTCTCACCAGCTAGAGACTACGGAAGACTGCCTTTTGCCCATCCCAGGCAGTGTGGTGGGGATCAGTAGCCCTCTGGAGTCCTTACCCGGTCACAGAGATGGAGGGCAGTCAGCAGTAAGAAGGCCCCTGTGGTGGGTCTGTATAGTGCCCAGTAGGACTTATCCAGACTTTTGGATCTCAGAAACCTGCAGCAGGACATAAGAAGGAGGAGCATGGTCTCCAGGTGTGATGGCTTGATTGGGGAGGCAGCCTGTCCCTCCCCATGTGTCTAATGCATGAGGCACACATTCTGAAGGCCAGTGCTGCCCACAGTATGTTGAGCATTTCAACATTGAGATAAGGGTCAGCCAACCTTTGATTCGGGTTTGGTCCAGCGCTTAATTTGTGCCAGGGCTTGCCAGGGCTGAGCCTTGGCACCTCTAGGCTTGGCAGTTCATAGCCCCGGCACCTCTGGGCTTGCCGCTTCAGTTATGAAAGTACAAAAATTGCTTGAGCCCTGGGACCTCTTTCATTACAAATTAAGCACTGATTTGGTCCAACCACAAAATCAGGCCAGACAGCTGGAAAGTTGGGGGGTCTGTCTCACCCACATGCACCTCCACCCCTCTGAGATGCTGCACTCCCAGATGCAGATTAAGGTTTCCTGGGGCCCTGGGGCAGAGTAAGTGGGTGGCCCCCTCCCCACCCCTTCCACCTACAGTCCCGTCCACATTCTGCCTGCGGCCCCACCCATGACCCCCACCCTTTTGTGCCTCTTCCCCTGGGCCCCGTCCCTGTCCCATCCAGGGTCCCCCCGATTCTGCCCCCCCCCACTGTGGCCCCCAACCCGTTTACTCCTTTTTGCCCTCCCCATCACGTGGCCCCAAGACCGGAGAAGCTCTGTCCCTGTGCCACATCAGGGCCGCAGCAGGAAGAGTGAAAGCTCCTCCAGTCCCAGGGCCGCAGCAAGTATCCGGATGCTGGGGCTTCCCCCTCCACTCCCTGTGCTTCTGCGGGGTGACCAGGGTTGGGGCACTGTGGCTTCTCCTGCCCCACCTGCCTGGCGCTTCTGCTGGAGTGTGGGTCAGGGATGGGAGTTTCCCCTGCCGCCCTGTGGCTTCTGCCAGGGACAAGGTCGGGGGCAGGGTGTGCGGGTACTGGGTCTTCCCCTGCTGTCCCACACCTGCTACCAGGGACGGGTTCGGAGTGGGGTGTGCTGGGTCTTCCTGCATCCCGCGGCTTCTGCTGGGGAGCAGGGTCAGGACATGGGGGCTTCCCCACCTGCCCGGCCGCCCAAGTTCTGGGCAGTGGATTTTTTCTGGGGGCCCCCAGTTGACCAGTGCCCCTGAGCATGGGCCCTGTGATTAATTTGCCACTGTGCACTCCAACATCTTGACTCATCCTGACCCTGGGCTCATTATGTGCTTCTATAGAGCTCAGAATTATTCCCCCAGGTGCCTAACAGGACTTACCGTCCTTCCCCCGCACAGAGGGGTGGGGTGTTTGTCCTGAAGATTGGGTGAATGAATAGCTCCATGATGCATGGAGTCTCATCAGGAAGTACCACCTCTGAAAACAACATGGGACTGCCACACATGGCTGCAACAATGGTGCCCCATCCATCAGAAATACTGGCTTTGCGGGGCTGGTGTCTAAAGTTGATCTCATCCATGACGGTATGATGCACAAACACATAGGGAGTCCCCTGGATAGCATTTACGGGGCGTTGCACTGGTCAGATATCCCATGATCCTATCCACTTGTAGGACGCAAAGAGCAGTTGTAGAAGAGGCTCAGAGAAGGGGTATGAAAGCTGTTGGGGGCCCTGCGTGTTTTGTGTAATGATGCATTGATTAGAGACACAAGGTAGGAAACAATAAAGTTCTAGCACTCTTTAGAAAGGAGCAGAGTCAGAGGAGCTATGGCTGATGTCTGTAAAATAAAGGATGGTCCATTTGGGCTGCAGTTTGCCTTCCCAGGATCTAAGCACAGGTGGGCACTCAAAGGAATTGAAAGGCAACATGTTTTAAAGGGGGGGCAAAGGAAGTAGTTTTTCCTACACATGGAACCTGCTACGGGCGGACATTACCATGGCAAATCACTTTGTAGGTTTCTAAAAAAGATTAGACAATTATAAAAGAATAGCAGTGGCAATCACACTAGTTAGCATAGTAATAAAAAATTATCCATCCTCATCCTTCAGGACATAGAATGCTGGCGGGGTCAGGAAGAAAGTTCATTTTAGGGGGTTTATGGTTTCTATTGAAATATCTAGCACTGGCCTCTGTCAAAGGCAGGACACCAGACAATTTGGCCCTGATCCTGCAACTTGACTTCAGAGGAACTCAGCGTGGATGCAGGGGTTCCACCTACACTGATCCATTGGCAGGATCAGGGCATTAATTTGTTCTGATGGGCCAAATTCAATACTCTTTCCTCTTGTAGGTTGAAAAGCAAACTGCCCTGTAGTCATTCCCTCTCCGCCTCTCAGCTTCTTATGGGTGAAATCCACTCCTTGGCAGAGGGCCAGCATGAGGGCTAGACGACACTGAAGTTCTGCTTAAGTATTACTTGTGTTTGCTCTCTGTATGGGAGTCAATTTCACCCGCTATACGATTGGGGTTGTGAGGAAGAGGGCGGGGATGAAAGAATGAAGAAGACAGAATCCAGCAAGCAGCCTTTCAGAGACAGTTTGACAAATGGCACTCGCCATGGCAAATAACCCCCTGCTACTGACCTGTTTTTCGTGTATCTGAGGAAATCAGGGTGAATGACCAGATAATTGTCCAGACTGAAATCCTTACTGAATCTGTCCCGTGGTCTGGGCCTAGGGAAGGGAATGGAAATAGGTGAGTGCTCTAACCACACATTTCACTTTGTGAAAATAATCAGGCCCCATCATGCACGCTGCTAAGAGATGAAACAGACAGAAATTATGCTAACTTATTCTGGAGCATTTCCCAGAACAGCGCAAAATCTTTACCTTCTTGTAGCTTTATAATATAAGCAATTTGGGGCAGGGACCATCTTTTCATGGCATGTGTGTACAGGAATTAAAACAATGGGGCCCTGATCCCTCAAGGGGGGATAAAGGAATAAATAACAACAATAAAGATGTGCCCGATATGGGTTTTTCATGTCACCGGCAGCTCTGAAAAGCTCAAAGAAAAAATTAAGATAGTGTCAAACTGAAACTGAATTTGTTTTAGAATTTTCAATGCATCAAAAAGTTTATAAAAATACTAGTTTGGGGTTGAATAAAATGTGTAGATTGACCCAGAAGGAAATGGTTCATGTTGATGTTGAGATATTTTCCCCCTTTAAGTTAAAATAAATAAATGAATATGGTTAAAGGTGAATTCAAATCAAAAAGTCAAAACGTTTCATTTTGAAAATGTCAAAAAACATGAAACAAAATGTTTCCACGTTTTCAGATTTCTTCTTTTTTGGTTTTTCCTCAACCAAAACAATTTGCCCAAATCTGCACAAACTTGGGAAATATTTTGGTTGACCCAAATCTGCAGTTTTTTTGCTGGAAAAAAGTTTCAGTTGAAAAACTTCACGCAGCTCTAAACAGCACATTTTATTCAGGAGACTCACAAAGTCCTTTACAAGCTACTGATGTACAGGCTGCAGCATTCAGACACCCATCACTGACATGCAGCCACTTCAGGGGCAGCGCGTGACGGCCGTTCCTGCAGCAATGCACAAAGGAGCAAATGGGAAGTCTGACTTCTCCAAATGAAATTACAAGGGGGATTTTTCATGCAGCTCTGCACAAAGGGAGGTGAGGCTGCAGCAAGCTTCACTGTTCAAGGACAGGGTATATGGCAGCCTGTTTTACCCGTACGCATCCAAAAATCCCTTCCTGACGTTCTTGTTCAGCAGGAGAGCCTTCAGCCACTCAAAATCCCTCGTGCCCTCCAGGAAGTGAAGGTACTTGATCTCCTAGAAAACCCACCAAGGAAGAGTTAGTGGCTGACATGAGAGGGAGATGAGCATTAACAATTAATAGCAAACAAGAGCCCGGATTTGCTGTGTTTCTTGGGCACAGAGCCAAAGTCACCTGTTGCTAATTATATCCCCTGGAAACAAAACTGGGAGGTAACTGAGCAGCAAATGGTTAGGTAGCTTGCGTACATTTACTTGTAAAGAACAGCAAAAGACACACCCGTTAGTTTGATAACGATTGACACAGTGATGAGCAAGACACAGATTAGTAGGAAGAGAGGCAGGTGAGAGAGAGGGAAAAGACAGATTAGATCAGATCTATAACTACAGAGAAAATCATTAACTCAGTAGTTCACACCCTTTGCCATAGCAGGACCCCTTTTCAAAACTGAAAGCCACCACTGTCCCCAGACTTCCCCTCCCGTTTAGCCACATAGATAGGGCAGGGTTGTCATGCTGACAACTGGCCAAAATTTTTCCGATAAATAGTTTATTTGTTGAAGAATGAAGTCTGGGGCCGTCCAAAATTATTCAAGAACTTGACCCAAATTCACAAATAGTTTTGGCCAAAACCAAAAAAACAACCCCCCCCCCCCCCTCGCCAAAAATTAGAAAAGTTTGAACCACTTTGTTTCAACATTTTCAAAATGAAACATTTCAAATGTTCATTTTAAAACAATGTTTCATTTAGAAATGTAGCTAGATTTATTATAAAGAACAAACAAACAAAAAACAGTAAAAACCACCCCAAGAGAAAATGAACAAAAATTGTTTCAGGTCGACCTGAAACTAGTTTTTGGGGAGATTTTTCAGTTTGGCCACAGAACTGAAAAATCAATTGTTCACTCAGCTCTAGTCATGACCCCGATGTCTGTTCCCAACCCCCAGACTGACAACCGCTCAAGTCAGTTAGAAAAAATTAGATTCAATTGAACTGAAAAGTGATCCAAGGCCAACTTCCACCCCACAGCTTCCACTGGATTTTCCCCAGTAACCCAGCCATCGGAGCAAAATTCAGTAATGTGATCACACACCTCTAGGGAATATTTCATCTCAAAGGTGCCCAAACCGCTATACAGTGATCAGCTATGAACACAGATCACATCATCCACCTCTGGGATTCATTACAGTAGCTGTTTAGCAGCCTACAACAACACTGCCTAGTGCTTTAGAATAGGAAATGAAGAACACTATTTCAAAGTGAAATTGCAGGTGGGCGAATAAGTAGATGAAACATAATCCGGGCATGACACTGGGATTAGTGCCTAGCTCTTGCCAAAATAAGTGTAAATAGATGTTTAATGACCACAGATGGTCAGGGCCTCAGTATGATGTCTCCTCCCAAAGAGGCACATCCAGTATCGTATGGCACCCTACCACCATGCCAGGTCATGGCTGACTCAGACGGAAGAGCGATCCAACATAGCTTCTCTACAGCACTTGAGCGTTCCATGAAGACTTGCCATCCAAGTATTGACCCAACCCATCTCCGCTCAGCTAAGGGAGCTGACAAAAATCACAGCACAAGGTGGCTGCAGGCCAAAAGCCTCTACCTTGGAGTGATACAGAGCAGAACGGAGTTGCATTAATGCCAACAGCTGGAACAGGTCATGGTCTTGAGTTGGATCCATGCCGTGCTACCGGCCGGGACAGAGGCCATGGAAGTGAGGAGCGTAGCAAGCCAGGGGTGCTTGGCTTTACTGTGTTGGCTGGCTCAGAGCATTTCCACAGCACACTGCAAAACAACTAGAGCGACACAGCTTAGTGCAGTGCTCAGAACCCTGGGCTACACCCCCAGCACTCCTAAGCCCAGCTCCTCCAAGGTGCCTCACTCAGTGAGAGTTAGGGCCCTAAATACCTTTGTAGATCTGTACCCTCACACCTAAGTTGGGCTAGTGCAGCACCAGTTTGGCCATAGCTACTTGGAATGACTCAAGTGTGCCTTGCCAGTGTGGATACTTGACTGGGCTAACTCGGGCTCCCAGACCCAGGCGTCCAGACCTGGGCTAACTCTGCTGTGACCTGAGATGCTACCTCTACCCTGTTGCCCTTCACATGGGTCAGGATCAGAAACGCAGGCCACAGGCAAAGCAGCTCCTTGCCAAGGGCACGTGTACACACGTCACGTGCCTGACTTACTTTTCCCATTGGGATCTTGCTGAATTTGCTCCCCAGCGTCACAACAGAGGCCACCAAGGAGAAGGCTGTGAATCCATAGAAGGACGTTTTTGTTCCCACGTCTTTTTCGTAACCTTTGATCACGGCCCCACTCACCCTGGGCCAGAAAAATCAAACAGAATTGCAAAGTCAGCAGCGTATTGGTTGAATCACTGGGCTGGCGTTCACAGCAGGGCTGGGGGAACTGGTTTGGCCAAAATAACCTTGAGCCAAAACTACCATTGAACCTGAGCCACCTAGGAACCACCTCACACTCTGGGGTGGACAGCCACAGCGGGAAATGAATCCAGATGGAACCTTCCCTGAGGCTCAGAAACATGCTGTTCGCACTTTGTTTTGGACTCCCACCCCCATTTTCACTTGCAATCTCCGCACTTGTGGGTCCCAGTGTGGCACTGGAAGTGACACAATACCACAGCCACAGCTATACTTTTTTGTCCCAGCCAGAAATAAGACGACCTGGGAATAGCATAAGAAAGCCCGTCCCTATGAGATTTCCAGTCTGAACTACAGACCAGGAAGGTTTGAATAAGGTTGAGCACAAAGGTTATTTAGCCTTGGACTTTGCAGGCCAGTAGCAATGATTTGGAAACATGGTTAAAACATGGCTCTGGAGTTTTTTTGTGGGATCATCTCTGTAGAGGCAGTAGACGGGTGTAGAAGGGAGTGGGGGGATAAAGAAAAGTGCATGATGGAGAAAGGAAAGTAACAGGAAGCTGCATCTCTTACCGGAACACGTAGTCATGGGAGTCGATCTCCTGGCCCATTCCAGAGTTGTTTAATATCCCACCGTTCCCCACCACGGCACAGCTGATACAGGTCGGCCTCTGCCTGGTGTTGTTGGCCAGGAGGACCTGCTGGTAGGGGTTGGGTGGCAGCATCGTTATGACCTCCTTCACCACTGAAACACAGACAGGTGATTTTCCATCAAGGAGGATGAGTGAATGGGGCATTTTGGGACAGCTCTCAGGCTGGGAAGGGATCACAGGGAAAGTGCCATATGTGAACCAGCCTGTGGGCTGTCTAGCTTGTTATCCTGTCTCTAACAGCGCCACATGGGATGCTCCAGAGGCAACACCTCCACATCTTTGGAAGGCAACATGGAGGGAAATTCCTTCCTGACCCCAACTGGCAATCAGTTTATGGCCTGGAGCATGAGGGCTGACAGCTCACCTAACTGTTATCCTAACTAGCATGGCTGCAGCTGCTTTGCCTATTGGTATACTTGCCCATACCTTCTTGGATACTTAATACACTACTTACTTCAAGAGTCCCTCAACTAAAGGAGCCATCAAAAAAACACCATAGTCTTTGCAAGGAAAAGAAACCATGGGCTCGATTCACCACTGCATTGCTCTTGTTTGACTTCAGTGAAATGCCATGACTTCAGTGGGGTTATATGGGAGTAATGCAGTGGTGAATTAGGGCCCATGCCTCAGAGTCAGCACAAAATTGGGAGCTGATGGAGGGTACTGGCCTGCTCCAGGAACTGACAAAGAAGTGGAAGACACCTCCCTGTCCCAGCAGGAGGAACCAGTGTTTGCCCAATGAGGGCGTGTCCCAGCTCGGAAGTTCTGTCCCTGCACTTCAAGTGGGGAGAGGGCACCTTGTGAGCATCAGGGAGGGAGCAGGCCCAGCCCAGCCCACCATCCCCCTGCCCGACTCACATGAGTAATTCATCTCCATAAAGCCGAACGGTGGTTTGAAATGCTCCAGGCGTTCCCACTCGCTGTGGTTGAAGTATCTCCTGTCTATGAAGAGCGTGATGTTGGGCAGGAAAAGGTCCCTCAGCCAGGCAGACTTGGTGGCTTTGGCCCTCACGGCATCGGGGCAGCGCTGGAAGCACAGAAGACAGGGTTGCAAGGAAGCAGACTAGGGTTACATGATGGCCACCATCTTGGCCGCCACACTAGGGACTGAGCTAGGGCCTTCATGCTGCAGCAGCTAAGAGCCAAAGTCTTCCAGATGCAGGGTGAGCTAGAATACCCACCCACCCACCCACCCAGGGGCACTTGTGCTTGTCTCGGAAAAATGCCATTATGGTTTTATGATGCAGTGGCTGACCAGGTCTTGCTGAATGGGGGCTGCCCCCTGCCCTGAATGAGGCCTCTATGGCCTTATGCTCCTCGACACAGAGCTCATGCCATTCACAGCTGGACGTCCCCTTGCACCAGCTCTCAATGTGCATATCTGCCCAGGCCCTAACCACGCCTCCTTTCCTTGGAGCCACTCCCCACTTCAGCCTCCCGGTCAGCCACCGTGGTGCACATCCCCTTACGGCTGCTTCCACTGGGTTACATGCCTCCCTGCTTTCTGCATCTCTTCCCACAGTGCAGGCGGCTGTCAGCTCTGAATTAACCCGTTTTAAAAACTGAAGATAAAAGCATCACGCCCTGCAGTGTGCTTCTGCTTGCAATGACCAGGAGTCACCTGTTTGCGTGCAGTAGCAACAGAACCCTGCACCTGATCGGTTCAATCCTCCCCTACAGTTACAGGCAAAGAGCAGCTGTGGCCTGGCTGATCTTGAGCACAAGCTGACTATATGGCTGTTTCCAGCACTGTTCTTTCAGAAGTTGCATCTCATGCAACTTGCAGGCCAGCCCTTCCTTATGTAACCTACACACCTCCTGAGTGTGGTGTTGGGTCCCTTCTAGTGGCACCGAGACCACTTACAGATTAATGAGTCTGCTCTACAGCCTTAGCTAAGGGCCACGTGGCTTTTAGCTCATGCAGTAGAGGCTCATGCATTTAGCTTCAGTAGGGTTACCATACATCTGTATTTTCCCGGACATGTCCAGCTTTTTGGTTCTTAAATTGCCGTCCGGGAGGAATTTTTAAATATCTAAAAACGTCCAGGATTTTGCCATTATTATTTTTCCCCAAAGAAGAGTTGATCATTCAAGAAAGAGAGTGAATGTTGATCATTCGAGAAAGAAAGTGAATGTTGATGACTTGACAGAGTGCCTGCTTTTCCCCCCTAGCTCCCAGCCCTTGCACCGCGAAACAGCTGTTTCGCGTGGCTGGGAGGGAGGAGGGGGAACGCAGTGCACTCAGGGGAGGAGGCGGGGCCAGGGCGGGGATTTGGGGAAGGGGTCCAATGGGGCAGGGAGGGGGCGGAGTTGGGGTGGGGACTTTAGGGAAGGGGTTGGAATGGGGGCAGGGAAGGAGTGGCGTTAGGGCAGGGCTGGGGGGAGTGTCCTCATTTTTGAATGTTCAAATATGGTAACCCTAAGCTTCAGCGGTTCCCTGGTTCGATCCCGCCTGCCGTGTTACACTATTATTATTATTGATTTGTGTTGTAGTAGCACCAGGGAACGCCAGTCCCAGACCAGGATCTATTGGGCTAGGCACGGTACAAACCCAGAACTGAAAGACAGTCCCTGCCCCAAAGAATTTAGACTTCCTCTCTAGCTGCGCTACCAGAAAGAGAAGTAACAACACGCCGCCTCCAACAGCAGAACTCACTGCAGCATGAGCTGGCTACACCCAGCTCAATTCCTCCTTTCCAGCAAGTTAGGGCCCTGATCTTATCTGGGCTTAGGAGGCTGCCGTAGGCCAGCATTGTAGCAAATCTCACAAGCCACATCAGCCCTTCAGGCTGCACTTTGGGCAGCTCAGCAAAGTGAGTGCTGATTGGCAGGAAGAAACTTCCCAAAATCTAGTTACTTCCTGCAGCAAGTTGGCTTTAAGCCCCAAGCTTCTGTGTGCAGCTCCACATCCCTGAAGCTTTACAGCCTAGTCAAGGATTACTGCAGTACACAGTGGGTTGAGTTCTAAGGCTATAGCATTGACTGGAAGATTAACTAAACTCTGCACAAGGCAGTGCGCTAGTTAAAGGCACCTTAATGCTTGTAGGGCAGCTGCACAAGCCTCCCCTGCATTCATGCTCATCAGCACTTTTCAGATACGCAGGGAAATCATTGTGACATACCCTTGACTTTGAACGCTGCAGGCGTTCTTTGGAAAGCTCATGGAGGGGCCACAGACGCTCACAGCCAGTCGCCTTCGGATCCATGAGACTCCCACCTCTGCCACATAGTGGTAGATCAACAAACCACAAGGGAGATGTGTTGAGTCTAATCCATGGGTTGGCTGGAGTTACACGTCCCCTTCTGTGGCCCGTCCCACAGAATGTGAGTCTGTTACTCAAGCATCACATGAACATAGGGAAAAAACTGGATTGGGTGGCTGCCTGGAGAGTTCTGTGTCTGTGAGATTTTCATCCCTGCTTCTGCACGCTGACAGCATCTACTGTCCAAGGCTCCTCAGATAATTTCACTAGCACTGTGGCCTCACTCCACTAATGTGAGTTATTGTTATTTGTATTAAGGTAGCACCTAGAGATCAGTGCCGCTAACACACAGTCAGGCAACCCCTGACCCCAAAGAGCTTACAATCTAATTAGTCAAGATAGCTAAGAGTGGGAGAAAGGAAGAATTATTATCCCCATTTTACAGATGAGAAAGAGAGGTGAAGTGACTTGCCCAAGGTCACACTGAAAGTCTGTGGCAAAGCTAGGCATAGAACCCCGGGCTCCTGAACGCTACCCTCATTTAACGGCTATAATCACCAGAGCCTCCTTCTTCTTGAGTTAGATGAGTATTAAGTCATGTTACAGGTGGGGAAACAGAGACATTGGACCAGTATCGGCTGGAATTTCAGTGGTGCTAAGCACCCACAGCTCCCATTGATTTCAGCTGTACATTCTGAGAAACTCCACTGCCTTCCACTGAGATCAGACTCCAGCCTGGTGAATACTGAAGGCAATGGGGACAACCACGGTGTGTGCCAGTGTCACACCGACAGACGGCGGGATCGAACGTGGGGCCTTGGGAGCTTACTGCATGAGCCTCTACCGCATGAGCTAAAAGCCAACTCACTCTTAGCTAAGGCTGTAGAGCCGACTCATGGGATCTCTCTCTCTAAATGGTCTCGGTGCCACTAGATGAGACAACATCACAAGCAGAAGGTGTGTGGGTTCCAGCAGGTTCCAGCTACTAGCCGCCTCTGTGCACAGGTGGATTTCCTGAATAGCTTTGAAAGCAGCAAATGAAGACTAATGGTCTGGCAGAGGCCTGGAAGGCATCCGCAACCCTCTGAGCCCAGCAATGGCAAAGCAGGAAGGACGGAGGGCAAAGCCCCCCTTGACGCTGCTTCGCCAACAGAGGAAACTCTGCGCTGTGTGTGCGAGCGCTGCCAGTCTCCTCTCTTGCGCTAACGAGGACACACCTAATTCTATTTGCTCTGTTTTTATGAGTGCAGCGAAGAGAATGGTGCAGGATGTTCCTATAGGTCTGTCGCCATTCATACAAATACTGTATCAACAGCAAAGTGTTGTTTAACCTCGAGCAGTTTGGCCTCTAGCGACTCAGGTCTTTCCTTCTCTGCCGGCAGCTTCATTACACTGCTCTAGGTTTAGAGCTTGTCACAGCTCCTAAATTCACACAGGGCCAGCGTGGCATAATAGGTGGGTGGATGATTTCTAGGGGAAAACCCAGTGAAGCAAGATGTGCAGGAGATGGTGAGTCAGTAACAAGCGCTGCTTCTCCCCTGAGGCTCACTATCGGAACCTATGCATCCTTAGGGGCTGCGTGATGGACCATATTTTGGGTAAAAACGACGAGGAGTCCTTGTGGCACCTCAGAGACTAACAAATTTATTTGGGCATAAGCTTTCGTGGGCTAGAACCCACTTGAAATCTAAAACTTGAGGTCCCGACATGTGTTCATTAAAGATCCCCTGACACTTTTTGTAAAAGACTCTAGGGGTGTCATCCCCCATGTGCTGGCCAAAATCCAACATGAGCAATTAAGTTCTGCCTAGTGAAATTTTGTGTAGTTTTAGCTGAATAAAATGTCCTTAACTTCCTGTCATAACCTGCTACCCAGTGTCACTTTGTGCTGGTCTGCCGCCGCTGCTCTCCACCCCAGAGGGGGCTGCATTGGAGCAGTGGGCACCGTGATTTCTATGGGGACAAAGTTAATACTTTCATTTGGGGATCCATTTGTGATCCAAGAACCCCGTAATAACAACTGGCAAGGCGGGTTACTGGATCCTGATTCTGGTATGTTCATTCTGGTTCCCCAAAGAATGTCATGGGAGTTCTTACTGGTCATTCATATCATTGTGACATGTATGTGCAGATACTGCTGGAGTTATGTATATGTACTGAAAATATGTTTTAAAGTCTGGATCAAGGCGGAGCTGACAAGCAGGCTTTTTGTCAGACAAGGGATGTTTATTCCCTGGGTTCGCTGTTGAAAAGTAAATTAAGTACTGTCTCATTCACAGTGGGTCTCCCATCCCCTGTCTATGCTGAAAGATTATCAGAATTTCAGAAAGGAAAACACAGTGGGGGAAGAGAACCTTATATGGAGATATGCTTCAAAGGTTTGCTGGACTATATTTGGGGAACAAAAAAGACACCCCAGCATCCTGCACCTAGGAAGTAAATGGGCAGTGCATTTACATTCATGAAAATGTGATCACAACCAGATTTGGTTGGAAACATTGCAGTATACTTTGGGTGAGATAAGACTTCCTTAGACAGGAGGTTAGCCTGTTAAGTTTTGTCTCTATGATTTTGTTTTATGTGTAACCTTTTGTTTCCCTCATCCACAGATGAAAGTAAGCCGGTACGGTCCAGTATGGTGTGCTGGACCAGACCAGCTTCCCCAGGCTGGCGATTTAAAGGGCCCAGGGCTCCCTGCAGTGGCCGGAGCCCCTGTTGGATCATATTAAAGAAGTTCTGTATTAAAATCACAAATGAGTTTGATTCCCCATAGTTTAAATTCCAGGGTATTACTAATTAAGAGGTCTCTTGGTTTTTGGTACTGTTTCTCTCCCTTTGTGGGTGAAACTTGCAAGCTGCTAATTGTGTTAGTACATTCTAAGACAGAGTCTGTTCTCAAAGTAATTCACAGAGAGAGAGACTCAAAGCAATACTCTAACAACAGAAACAGCACCCAGAGACTCCCCGCCCTTTTGTTGTATTAACAATTGTGATTAAAATAGAGATAGAGGATGTATGTGGATGGATGCTTGGTGTGGATAATAACTGAATGATCAGGGAGGTGCCAGCCTAAGAATCCAGTGTCCATCGGCTGAAGAAGGCGTCAAGTGGAAATAACCAGAGGACCCCCGGAGGGCAGACTGGAATCCACCCAACAGCCTCAAGAATGGGAGAACCAAAGAACAAGATAACATCTAGCAGCAGGGAGCCGTCAGGAATGTGCCATCTGCTGATTGATTCAGCAACAGCATGATGAAGCAATTCCCATAGACTGGCATAGGAAGAAATTCCTATAAAAAGAGACTCTAAAAAGTGAGAACTTTGGGGTCTGATTCTGCAAAGCAGCTTCCAGGAGCATCAGATGAGCATCTGACAAGGCCCTGCTCCCTCCTCATGTCCAGGCCACCTGGCCAGTGGCTTGGCATGAGCAACTCTAAGGCTGGTAACTATGATAACAACCTTGCAGAACCGGTGTGTGTGTGTGTGAGAATAAATATGAGATTGAATGGAATGTGATAGCTGTAACTAACTGCTTACTATGATTCTTTCTGTATTCACAATAAATGTGGTATTTTGCCTTTTTCCCTTTAATAAGATCCTGCTGGTTTTTATTTTATTGGTATAACACCCCGAGCCCTTTAAAGCACCACCCTAGCCCTGCCACCGCTACCCCAGGGCTCCGGCAGCCGGGCTTGGGCAGCAATTTAAAGGACCCGGGGCTCCTGCCGCTGCAGGGAGGATTTAAAGGGCCCAGGGTTCCAGCCATCACCACAGCAGCAGAGCTCTGGGCCCTTTAAATCTCCCCTGAGCCCCAGGACTCCCAGCCACCTCTGCAGCTGGGAGCTCCGGGAGTGATTTAAAGGCCCCGGGGCTCCCAGCCGCAGCCGGAGTGGGAAAACAGGGATCCACCAGGCAGTACGCTGGAACAGAGGGATTTATTTCTGGTGGGATAGAAGAGGGATGGGGGGGAAGGATTTCTTTCTCTCTTTTTTTTTTTTTGGCAGCAAAATAAGGACTGCCCCTCCTAAATATATACAATTGGCCTGTGTCAGAGGCTAATCCCAGGGTTGGGCTGGGCAAGATGTGTTAAGGTGATATATATATCTCAAAAGTTATATATTAAACTTAATTGTTTTGAATGAAAGGCCAAATTCCGTCCTGCCTTACAATCCACACATGCCTCCTTCATTTGAGCTCGGGGCAGCTCCTCTGCATGTAGCTACCTGTCCATGCCAGAGGCTAATCAAGAAATCCATGAAAATAGGTGACTTGGAAAAACTAATGTGGAGGCTAACAAGGAGGTAGATTTATAGGAGACCATCCAGCTGTATACGTGGCCAGAACACATAGTAATCGCTTACCGACTGCGGGGCTGAACTGTCCAAGATATAGCGATCCTCAAAATCCCACCGAGGCTCGGACTTGAAATCGGCAATCCTCAGCCTTCTCTTTTCTGCCACTGTAGGAGCCTGAGTCCTGACATTCTGCATTGTGGGAGGGGCTATGTTCTGCACCGGGAGGCTGGGATGAACCTTGCCTTTTGTAGTGGGTCTCAGCGCACCGGGCTTAGTTGACACAGGGGCCTTTTTTGGTTTTGGTTTTGCTTGGTCTTGGGCTATGGTCTTTGCATTGGCTTCCTTCCCCTTGGGTGCTGGTGGGGCACTCTTATCCTGAGTTTGCATCTTATTGGATGCTGATATTACATTCTTATCCTTTGCTTGCTCCTCCGTGGCCTCTCCTTTATCTGCTGCCATTCTCTTAACCATATCTTGCTCCAGCCTATTGCTGTCTGTGCCCAGTATCACATTTAGCTGGCTCGAGGAATCCCCTTCAACGGGCACAGTGTGGAGCTTGCTCTGTTGGATGTCCCTTTCTGGCATTTCTTTGGCATGTTGCAAATAAATGAGTGGCCTAAATGTAATAAAAAAAAAGGCAAATATACCACATGTACTTCAGTTGAATGAAGCCCCCTCTATCCCCTCCACCACATTAATGGCTATCTTACCCTCCAAGCGTTTTATGACACTAGTGAGTACAGCAATTGCCCTCTCTAGGGCTCCACTTTTATAACCTTCATTGAGTTTCTGCAGGGAATTGTCATTATGCTTTGCTCAAAGGACACCTGCCTGAACTTGATCTTGTTTGTGATTTAGCCATAAAATGGTTATTCAGCATCTTGGACCCATCAGACATGAAATCATGTGATTTGCCCCCCTCTACCTGTGAAATCAATCATACGTAATTCAGACTATTACACAGGTGGTTTTTGAAATATTAATGACCAGTGGTAGCTGGAAATCAATGTAGAGGAAGGGAGGAACCTATTTGCAGCTAGGCACAATCCATGATAATCATCCTAGGACACTGACACATCCCACATGAAAGAGACAGGACTATGGTGGAGTAAGCAGAGCAGAACCTTTATTCAGGATACTGGACAAACACTATACCTGTAGCCCCCTTGCTCTCCAGCTCGCATTCTCGCTGAGTAATGTTGATGCACCTCACAATTCCCAGCCATAATAGGTCTGACTCCTGGTCCAGATTTGGCACCCATGGACTAGATTGCTAACTATACTGCAGGTCCCGCAGCTTTTCAATACTTAGAAGAACAAGCACGATGTTGGGAAGAGGTCGTCTGATGTCTAGAAAGACTTCTGTGCGGGCTGCAGGGATACTAGCTACACACCGCTTGACCTAACAAGGTGCAAATGTGGGGGGCACTATGGCCCAATTCTGCAATGCTGGATGTCCCCTACTCATACTGAAGTCAATAGGAGGGGAGGGTGCTTAAGACATGGCAGGATGAAGCCCCATGTGTGACCCAGAGTCAAAATCAGGGACACAAGGAAGTGATTCGAGTAAGGTAAGGTCAGAATGAGGTGAGATTTGTTCCTGTAGCTTAAAAGTCACTTTCTATGCAGTCTGCATTTCCGAAGTATGGAACGCGCAGCAGTCTGATTCAGAGAACAGGGACTGCTCCTTCCTTGCAGACTGGCAATGACTAGGGACCTCTACTGAGCTGGTGCAGAGCGCAGATAAATGCTTGTTTTAAAGAGAATCATCAGTAGAGCCGAAATGTATATTCGCATGCGATCCGCAAACAAGGTACACGGATGCGGATAGCCCCCGATTTGCAGGGCTCTAGCAATCAGTCCCAATGTGACCAGGTACATCCCAGCCTCCCAGTGAGCTCAATGGAATGTTAGTGGGCAATAGCAGCAAGGCAGAAGGAAAACAACAAAAGGGGATGAAGACACAGCACCAAATCCTGCCCTTTGGGGATTACGAGTGAAAACCCGTCTTGCATGTGTACTATAAATGCTGTGCCAGCCCAGGGCAGGGAGTAGCAGCGGCTGGATGGGCTTGTCATACAAGGGTTCTCCAGCCACCTGCAAGCAATGGGGCAAAGCAGCTTCAAAGTCACAAAGCTTCATCTTTCACACAAATGGGCTTCAGGCTGCTGGCTCCACAGCATGGGTCTGCCTCTTCCTGCAGTTTCAGTTTCACTCCAGGTTGACTGTCACAGCTGGCTCATGGACAGCCAGACCTAGTGGTCAGAGCCAGGGTCCACAGTCACGAGACAGGAGTCAACAGTTGGTCAAGTCAGGATACTGGGATATCAGAAGCAGGAGACAAAGTTGCGATCAGAACCATGAATCGGTAACCAGAGTCAGGCTGGGTCAGAGGCAGGAGGCAAACTGAGATCGGAACCACAAGTCGGACACCAGGAGTCAAGCCACGTCGGAATGCCAGGAAGTCAAGCCACGGGAGCAGGAGCGGGAGGCACCCAATCCAGAATAGGGTGACTCTCAGCTGCATGGACAACTTCCTGTTCCTGGGCTGGCTTTAGATAGAACCTGTGGACCAGTCAGGACCTCCAGCATTCTGCCAGTCAAGTTCCAGGCCTGGAGTCCTCTGTCAGGGTTCAGCTTTTGTCCTAGCCACTGTTAGCAGGTCCCTGGACAGCAGGTTGGAACTTACTAGCGTCTAAAGTCTAAGAAGACCTGCAGTTCCTGATGCTGACCAATGAATGGCTGGAAGTCCTACGGACTTAGCGGCATCGAGGCAGCTGAGCCGGTTGATGTAAAGATAGCAGGACACGTTTTCAGCTCGTGTGAATTTTCCTGGGGGAAGCCTAATGCGCCTCAGAGGTGTAACGCCTCCTGTAGCTACCCACCGTGCAGAGGCGCTTGCCTACTGCACCCTCCTGCAGGAAGGCAGCCAGAGTGCATGGTGTGCTCATCTGTCATTTACCAGCACACACTGGAACTGCAGTATGCAATAAAAAAACCCCATAGCAGTTAGCTACATATACCGCACATTACAGTACCCTGCAACAGGGCACACGGCTGGCATCCTGGGAGGAAGGCAGAGATGGACTCTAACAAGGTCACCTTGGCACAACCCACATCAAGTTTGCATTAGGGCAGTGGTCAGGGGCGCTGGAACAATTTGTACTGTGGGGGTGCTCAGTGGCATTGAACCAGACTGGAAACCCTGTTGATGATGGAAACCACTTCAAGTCAGGGGTCCTTTTGTAGTTTTTGAAGAAAAATGATCAAAGTGAAAATTTGTGGGTTTTTAAAAATGCTTAACAGTTTTCGTTTTTATTTTTGGAAGATTCCCTCACAGTTAACAGTGTTACTTTCTCACACATTTTTATTCCCCACCCCCTTTTAAGTGGAAAAAAAAGTGAGGGTTCTCCCCCCACACACGTTCTCTGAAACCCCCTCCTCCCTGGAGATCCTTAAAATCCCTTAAAAAGCCAAAACATTTTTTTTTTTTGGACAAAAGAAAAGTAAACAGGAAAACCAACAAATTAAACAAAAATGACTTTCTGTTTTTTGACCATCCGAGACTTTTGCAACATGTTTGCAAAGTGCTTTGAGCTCCTGAAATGGAAGATTAAAATGGGGCTAATCCTGGCCCCCACAATGCAGGACTACAAGGCTCAGAAAGCTAAGTTACCATGGTAGTTCCACGGTTCATGTGGGGTGTCATGTCATGGAGAGGCTATGCAGGGGGACTCCACAACATCTGTGCAGAGCACTGATCCATTGATCTCTGCACTGGTGCGGACATGGGATTTGCAAACTATACACTGACATTTGCTTTTAAAGATATATTGGTTTTAAGGAAACGTTGTTCCATGAGGCTTTACTGTATACAGGTAATAACGACCTGGGTCGTATGTCAGATACTAGTGCAGAATGCTTCTGTCTTTTGGCTCGTCAACCCAATGGCTTCATACACACGTCATTTGACATGCAACAGGCAAAGGGACACATCAGCAAGTCCCCGGGAATTTTAGAGGGGTTACATTTTTTAAAGCTTTGAAATACATGGTATTAAATGCCTACATTTTCAGACAAAGCCTCCAATACAGTGTGAGCATAATTACATCCATTTGGAGGCCCCACTGCCTGATTTACAGATACAACCAGGTAATTAGGTCTTTAAATGGATACAGCTGTAAGTGCCATTATTTCCACCTGCAGTAACGGAGCCTGGGGTGATGCCCAGCCAAAAAATCAGAGCCAAAATGTTTAAGTTTTTCTTTAGAAAATCCACAGTTGTCTGCATGCTTTCAAACGTGACAGACAGGCCTTGTCCACACAGGAAAGTTTTTTGGTATAAACTAAGGTGTGAACTGAAATCAATATAATTTTACCAGTATAACTTCCATGAGGATACGGTTGTTCCAACATAAACCATCTGTTTGATAGGAGAGTTGGAGAGGACTGAGGGTTTGCATCCCATAGGGATGCAGGGGTGGAAAGGAGTTTCAGGCGGTGACTGTGGGGTTGATTTCCTGTTGGGATGATTATTTTAATGCTGCTAAGATTATATCTGGCAGCTGGAGCCCTTGGACAGGTGTCTTTTTATCATCTGAAATCTAAAGAAAAGAAATAAAAGTGGGTTTTTTTGGTTTAGTTTATCTTGCTTATGGGTTTTAAGGTAAACCAAACAAAGCCATACTTACTCTGGAATAAGAGTGTCCACATGGAGGGTTATAATGAGGTCAGTTTAAATTCACACCTTAGGTTATACTGAACAAACTTCCTAGCCCCAGTCATTGAACTTAACCCAATACCTCTTCACTTCCACAGTGAGGACAGATCTTGGTGGGTTAAGCTGCATGGAACAGTTCCTTTGGAAGGATCCTACAACTGTACTGCTGGGTTACTTTCTATAATATCATTATTTGCATTATATCAGTGCCTTGATTCTGAATCATACTTTCCTTTGTTTGTTTGTTTGTTTGTTTGAGAAATTACCAGTATAATTTTGGCTCAAAGTCCAAATCAAATCAGTTTGCAGAGCAAGTGTTATGATTTAGCTGCCCCAAACCTAAAGGGGCTCTTTGCATCTCATTCTGCACAGAGGCAGGGTTCTTTCCCTGGCTCCCGAAAAGAATTGAATTTGGAGAGTGGCAGAGTTGGCTTGGATGGTACTTTAGCCCTTGAAATGTAGTCTGCGTGCTTGTTTAGATTAAGGAAATTTGCACTACCTGTATATTGATTCCATACTTTGCACGAGTGCAAAGTGTTTGCATTAAGGGTTTGCTTTGATGCAAATTTCCCTAGATTAGACAAGTCCTGAATTAGAGGTTTTAGAAAATATTAAATATATTTTATGCATAAATAACAATTGTATTAATGGAATATCTGCAGTATTTTTTATATAAATAATGTTTTAATTTAATATTTAGATATCTATAGTCAAGAGACATGATGATATACATAATGTACCATCTTTCTTGTACCGATATTACTCAGATCTTGCTTTCTAGTGCAAGGTTTTGGGTGTGTACACACACATACCAGTATATAAAAGAAAAGGAGTACTTGTGGCACCTTAGAGACTAACAAATTTATTAGAGCATAAGCTTTTGTGAGCTACAGCTCACTTCATCGGATGCAAGAGCTGTAGCTCACGAAAGCTTATGCTCTAATAAATTTGTTAGTCTCTAAGGTGTCACAAGTACTCCTTTTCTTTTTGCGAATACAGACTAACATGGCTGCTACTCTGAAACCTGTCAGTATATAAAAGATTTCACACTTAAAGCTAGAGAGATTGGAGAGAGTACACTACCTGGATAGTTTGTCTTAGAAGGAGCTGGATCTCTTACCTGTGAAGACATTTTTCTGCAAAGCCGAAGAAGGAGCTAAAAGAGACAACGAGGAACAGAAAGACTGTCAGAAAAATGGGCCAGAAGATCAACCGGGGCACCTTCACAAATCTCCTCCGGAGAGATCGCATGGCCTCGCTTTAGGCAGGACTGGAGCTGTTCCCCTTCCCTGCTACAGGTGTACTGCACAATGAACAGGCAGGCCGTGTGACTCCTTAGATATCCCTGGCCGGTAGGTGCACACCCCCTGTCCCAGCATGCAGGGATAGTAATAAATTCTGCATGCTGAGCTTTCTCTGCCAGAACAGAAGGCTGGGTGTTGGTTTTTTGGTTTTTGTTTTTTCCATGCCAACACTGTAGCAGCCTTGTGAGGATTCTGTGGGCTTGGCCGGTCCGTGGGCAAACATCTATAGTTCAAACTTGCTTTGCCAATGTTTCTTGATGGTTGATGTAAAATAAATACCCCCCTTCAATCTGTTTCAGGCAAAAACAGGAGCAAATAAAAGCTTGTGTGAATGACAAGGTTAACCATAGCTACACTTAGAGACTATTTTTCAGAACAGCACCTAGCTGTGGGTTTGGTCAGTTCTAGTGATGTCTATATTATTACACTAGTGCTTGGAAGCACCAACCACGATCAGGCCCCTGTTGTGCCAAACACTAAATAGACACATAGTAAGAGACCATCCTTGCCCCCCAAAGCTCAATCACTAGATACATAGATGCCAAGGCCTGACCTCTTTATAACACAGGCCATAGTTTTAAACATGATCCAAAATGACTCATAAGCAAGTCCAAAGTTAAATCCATTATAAGGCATCAGAAATTTGATTTTTAAAGTGAATTTAGTACTTGGGTAAAGTGTCACATTAACAGGCCTGGAGGTGGAAACTTTCTCTTCCTCTTGAGAGCAGGCACAGTTTCAGTGGTGGCAATGCAAGCTTCCCCCAGCCTCCCCCGCTAATTCAGATTGCTAATTCAGTAGGTCCAGCTGTGGGACTGGGTTTTGAGCGACGGGCTTCTGTCCCACTGGGGATTGTGTTGAACGTCCACCTCTCCATTTCATAGAGGCCACTGCTGAACAACAACTTGTGATCACAACTGAGTTAGGCCACGGCTGGATTCGAATCTGGGTGGCCTATGGCAGAAGTGAAAAGGTCTAGACGGTGCTAGCACTCCCATAAATCACCCCGTTGGGCATGTTAAAGCCATGAAAGTCCATGTCCCTGAATGGCCGGATCCAGCCTGGCACATTTGTGTTCTGAAGTGTCAGATTTTGGTGGGTCCCCTGTGCAAACATGCCAAGGAACAAAGACTGAATAGAATTTCTCCCTGTCAGGCCCCAGTGATAGCAACAGTCTAGAGGGTGAGGGGCTGGGGAAAGGGATTTGTTTTACCATTATAACAAAAATAATTCCTCCTAGCAATGGCCAAAAAGCAAAGTCAGCAAGCTGATTACAACTGCCTCTTCCTGGGAGTGGTTGTATCCTGGTCCGGAAGGATTTATGGATGTGTAGATAAGACTACAGTATTCACCCTGTATCTGAGACTTGATACAATGGGCCCCCTTCCAAAGATCAAACCATCTGCTCTTTGGGATGTTGAGCCACATGGAGAATTATCATCTCTGGCAGGGGTGATTTAGCAGTTTAGAAAGGGGGAGTGGTGAACTCCTCCCGAGTTAAGGAAATCATTCCAAAGCTGTTTACATTTTCACAGTGGCATTTTAACAAGAGGCCCTCCCTGGTGTAACACTGCAGTTAATTCAGGTTTCATGGCTGTACTGCCAAATATGTGGCGCGCCTAACATATCTCACAAACTTTAGGAGAACAACACTGCACCGCCATGCTTTATTAAGGCATCTCCAACACTTTTCTAAGACACTAAAATGACAAAAACTCTGTGTAATTATTGAGCTGTGCAATCCCCTTCTCCCCATTTTTGTGTGCCCAGATCAGGTAATTTCTCACACATAC
This sequence comes from Chelonia mydas, assembly GCF_015237465.2. NCBI lineage: Eukaryota > Metazoa > Chordata > Testudines > Cheloniidae > Chelonia > Chelonia mydas. The sequence continues at coordinate 16,713,068 of NC_051254.2, forward strand.
ACTCATTTGGGCATGCAGCTACCCAATTTTCATATGCAAACAAGATGCTTTGCTGTTATAAACAGGAATTACCAGAGTTTGCAACTCTCACTTGTTGCACTTGGCTTGCACAGTCCTTTCAATGTCTTGGCCAGAGAATCTTGTGTATTTGCACTGGTGTTAATGACCCTAGCAGCTGCAAGGAAATAGAAAATCAGGTCCATTGTGTGACGGACCTTTCTAATGATATCTCACAAGACCCATCTTGCATAAAATAGATCTTAGGCTATAATCATGTTCTAACAATATTTCCATGAAGCACATGGGGTGTAGTGTCACACATTGTTCCTTTCAAACTCATGCACAAGTCAACCTAGTCACAGCTCTCCATTTACACAGTAGTAACTCTGCCTATAAAAATTGCTCAAAATGGGATTGATCCAGAGGGCTGTTACCCATCCCTCAGCTCCATTGACTCCACTCTGAGTTCCAAGTGCATAGCACCTCTAGAAAACTAGAATCAGCATGAAAGCTTGTTGTGTTATCATAATACTCCTAACCATGTAAAGGTCTAACACAAAGAGCCTTGGAATAGCACTGACAAGCAGACCTTTATTCCATTGATTCCCTGCCATGCAGTGCACAGGCATTTAACATTCCCACCTCCCAGCCTGCCCATGGAGAGGCGACTTGAGCCCGAAGAACCATTCATTTGCTTTTTAAAAGAATGACTTACGGTATATTCTCTCAGGTGAGACACTCTCCTAATTATTCATCAGTCCCCCAAGAGTCGACTTAGATCTCGATTCCACACAGTGTGATATGTGGGCAGACTACGGCACCTGTGCTCAGTGTGGCTCCATCCCCACCCAGCCACTATGCAATCCAGCATATGGTCCTTAATGATTAAATACAAAATACAGCTTCAGTTGTGAAATACAGTCATTAAACTCCCAGGGCCAAATTCATCCCTGATGTGACTCCACCAACTTCAGTGGAGTTACACCAGAGACCAATGGAGAACATCATCACAGAGTCAGGTTCAGAATGAATTCAGCTTCTGATTAATTTTTGCTGTGTGATGCTCTCTCTTGCCACAGATTCCATCAGATATCTCTCATCCCCTGTATGACAACCATGTTACCCTAGTTAACCTCCTGTGACAGCCTGTACCCTTTTACAGGGCTATGATACATTTTGTATAAAGTATGCCTTGTGAGGTATCATTCAAAAACTCATAACTTGCTGATCATTATTATCCTGATAAAATGTGTGTGATGACATTGCATGTAAAGGTATATGATTCCCCTGTACGGTATTACTAGACATGTTCTGAGTCTACGGAGAAGCAGACACAGACCAGTTCCGCAGAGACAAAAGGCTAGCCAACGCCTCAGCTAGCAAAATCAAATGGAACATCACCTGGTTAAGTGGCCATTCTTTGGAAGGAAAGAGGATGTGGGTGAAAAGCTACATCTTCACAAAAAAACAGCTAGGGGTTCCCATCCACACAGACTTCCTGTCTCCTGAATCTCAGCTGGAGAGGATTCTTGAAGAAGAGAAAGGACTATAAGAGGAGAAAGGATGTGTCCCATTTGATTTGTCTCTTTCTCTCTACCTAGGACATCCACACCTGAAGAACAAAGGAAGCAGCTTTGGAGTTGAAGAGGGATCCAGTCTTCTTTCTTGCATATGCACTTCAACTACATTGTAACACTGCTCCTGCAGAAAAAGTCCAGTCCTGCCAGCTGCTGATGCCTCCTGCAGAGTGCCTCGTGACAGAGTGCCTCCTATCAATGCTGTCAAAGTTTGACTCAGACTCACAGTTTATCAGACCACTCTGTTTTATTAGCAAAGCTGCTCTGCTAATACATTTAGAAGTGAGCCCCCCGAGTGGGGCTTGTGTCTCTTAATTTATACAGTTTTTTGGAGAACAAGTTACAGAGAAGTTACAGACAAAAGAAGAAAAAGATTTTAGTCACCACCCTTCAAGATCCCTGAGACCAGTCACGTATCTTCAATTACCTGCCACCCTTAACAATCTCCTTTAACAGCTTCCAGTTAACTTAACTAATTGCCCTTCACACCTTCCATTCTGATGCCTGCTTCTTAGACGTGCTGGCTCTATCTTAATTGCTTCTCCATTCAAAAGCTAACTGTCCCTACGTGTGCTCCCTCAGATACTTTGTAACATGTTTTGGCATGCCCTCTCATATACAATGTATCCAGCATGTCCCCTTATACAACCTTATACTTATACAATGTTATACTTCCACAATGCCTAAGTCTTTCAGTTTATTTATTGAGGAATTATTGGTTTACTTTTACAAAATAAAGCACCATTAAATAAAAAGCCTCTTAGCCCTACCTACTATAGGCGGCACTCTGTACACTGCAGATGTTCTTAAAGCGCATCTCTGCTCTGAAAATGCCTCAAAAATGCCATTCTGGGGCTCCATGTTTATTGTGTAGCAGTGTCTCTAACCTAAATGGGTTCAGCTTACAAGTAAAATGATGTTTATTCTAATCGCCAGTTCTGCAGACTCCAACTAGAATGGCAGACTCAAGCTGGGCTCTTTGCCTTGTGCATTGTCACCAACTCCCGCAGGCCAAATTCTGCCCTCAGTTACACCTGTGCTACCCTGCCCGCAGTGGAAACTCAATTCACAGTTCTAGTGCTGATGCATCAGTCAGACTAGGGTCCTGCTCCCACCCCACAGGGCCAGGTTGGCTCTGCAGGGCTAACAGCAATAAAAAGCAGTTAGTCATTAAAATCAGCATGTGGAAATGACACATGCAGGGAGCAGAGCTGGTGAATGAGAATGTGCCATTTTCATTGTCCCTTTCCTGAGCACAACTGCACTTAAACTTGACTTTTAATAACATACTTTCCAGCACTACTGTTTAAGTAACCTCAAGGGTGTGCTTTTGTCTCTAAATCACCCTTTTCTCTAAATGCACATATGCAACTGTTTGTAGTACTGCCTTTGTGTATTTTGTGATCAAAGGCTGCATAGCAATCCATGCATACGAGGGGGCAGAGTTAAGGACATTAGGGGAATGTTTGTTGCTGAATGTCCCAACTCTTGCGTAACCAAATAGAGCTTTTATTGTTTGGGATGTGTGCTATTTTTATTTATGTATTTAGTGGAGGGAGATGGGGAAGGAGATTTGCACTAATGGGTGAAATCTTGGTCACATTTCCCAGCATTCATATCCCAGCCATGTGTTGGCAAGTTTCTTGGGGGATGAATCCCTTCCCCTGCCACAATTCTTTCTCTATCCCCCTGTGACATTACACCCCATATTCTTCATAGAAATATGGTTATGATATGAATATGGCCTATGATATATTTTATGCAAAATGGGTCTTGTAAAGTATCATTGGAAAGGTTATGATTTACTGAATGTGACTGTCCAATTTGTATGCATGTATCATTTTTGTATCTGAAGTTAGGGAATATTGATTATAACAATTACAACTGAGTGTGTACTTGGAGAAGTGCCCACCAGACAGTACGCAATCAGCCTTAATCCATTGGGCCACCAGATAGAGACAATGAGTCTTTGGAGTGTGGATCTCCCATCTGCTTGGAGTTCCTTCCTGTGGACATTGCAAATAAACCTGGTTTCATACTTGCTTTGACACTGCAAGATCACCGGATACAAAATACCACCTTGGCCGCTACTGACTGGTACTTTTCCTCTGTAGGGGGAGGGGGATCAAACAAAGGTTTCTCGCTTTAGGTAAATCCTTTTTAAGGCTGGGAAGGGGGTTAATTTGGACTCTCCTCCATTGCCTACCTAAGAAGAAAGTCTGCTGAAAGTACTGACGGGACAAAGGAACTAACCTGAGGGGAAAGGCAGGGGTGAGTCCAGACTGAGACAGGGGTCCAGTCTGTAAGAAATAACTGGAATTTTAAGTGACAGAAACTCTGCAACTTTCCTAAAATAACATTTAGGGTTAAAAATTACTTCTAGAAACCAGTCTCTAAGATCTTAAGCTTATTATGCATGTTTTGTTTTATTTGCTCAGTAATCTGCTTTGTTCTGTTTGCTATCCCTTATAATCACTTAATCTGCCTTTTATAGTTAATACATTTTTGTTTATTATTAAACCCAGTTTGTGCAATCTCTAGCTGGGGGAGAGAAGAAGTTGTGCATCTCTCTCTTCATAGTGAGGGAGAGGGCAAATTTTTATGAGCTTGCACTGTACACATCTTTCTATACAGCACACGACAGTATTAGTTTGGGTTTATTCCCCAAAGTGGGTGTGCATGTGAGTGCTGGGTGAATCCTCTCACACAGAGCTGACTTCAGTCTGTATCTGTAGCTGGGTGTGGCCTGCTCCAAGAGGCTGGAGAGCCTAATCCAGCAAAACAGGGAGAGGGAATCAGGAGGGGCTCAGTGAAACCTCAATACATCAGGTGGCATCCTAGAAGTGGGGTTGAAGCTGTCATACACACCCCATGCTCCTCCCAAGTATGGCTATCCTTTAGCCCAGAAGGGTGAATGGCTGGTGGATCTGCGTGGTCCTGATCCTGCCCTCTACTCCTCCCCCCACAGGGGGACAGGAAGAACACCTGTGTAGCAGAATTATGCTACTTCCACTGTAGCCTTTCAGGACCCTTGATAGCAGCAGAGAGCAGGACTTGTCTCAATATGTTTATCTAGAACAGTGACCTGAATGGGTTCTTTCTCAGGAAGTTTAATGAGAAAGCTGGCATGCAGCCTGCAGGTGGTTTCACTACAACTATTTATGAGTTTTCAGTCTGACACGTGAGGTATTACAGGTACAGTAACTCCCTGTGCAAATAAGAGGGATGACTTGCTGAGCACCGGAGCCCCCCCAAAAAGCCCTCAGCAGAGTACTGGGTAGTACTCACCCTTTCTCCATCCCTATTGTGCAGAGCCCACACTAGGGCAGACCATGGTGCTCTTCCCCACAGCAAGATCCTCACTATGAGGTATCTGCCAGAAAACAGCAACTTATCCAGGGAGTCCTTTGCTTGGGTGCCACCCTCAAGCTCAGTCCTCTTCAGGAAAGTAGAGAGTATTGCCCCTTTCTGCCACAGGCTCATGTCCACTCTATGTGGAGTTATGTCTACACTAGACTTCTTTCCTTTTGCAATTTCCCAACATTACTATTGCTGGGGCCGCACTTTTGGTGGCAGCAACAGTGAGAGCACTAGTGCAGATAAAGATACCAGCAGCCACCAGCTTATCATATTGTGTAGACAATCTCTGAGCAGTGCGAGATGGCACAGTGCTCACCATGCTGGTGGCCACCCAAAGCCCTGGCCCCACAAGCCCTCCCATCTAGTAGAGCACCACTGATGGGAAGTTTTACTGAGAAAGCACTAGCCATCTTTTTTCTGTGAAGTACAACTCTGAACCAGGACCCTTGGGTACTCACCCTCCGTGTTCAGGGTAGATGCAACATTTCTAACTTTCAAATAATGGAGTCTCCAGCATGGGAATTTCTCTGAGGTCCAGACTGCATGGCCCAGAAGCAAAAGGTTGTAGCACAGCAAAGGTTTTGCCATGCCCCGCCACTGCAGTAGACCCGCTAGTCTTCTCAGCTACATCTACAAGCAGATGGTTTCCTCACTGGGTTGCTTTAAAAATAAGTAACTAACAGGGAAGAGGGGTGGAGAAGATTTTTTTTTTTTTTAAATTAGGACTACAACCACCACATTTAATGAACTTAGACAAGAGCTGGGCCCAAACTTTCAAAACAGTCTTGTTTTCAGCCTTCCTCTGTTCTTCTATTCAACACCACTATCACAACAGCGGTACCTTCCATTGAGACACTAACAAAAACTGAGTATCAGGATCCCAACAAGGACCAATCAAGGCCAAGGGACAGACCAGGAGCAAACCTGAGGCTAGGTGTAGCCGAGGAGTTTGTAGTCAGGTCCAGGCCAGGGTCAATACCAAGGGTCAGAGTCTGAGTCAGGTGGTGAAGTCCAAATCAAGCCAAAGTCAAATCAGGAATTTAAGAGCAAGAAGCAGGAGCTATAGAAGATCTGCGCTGTTGCCTGGACACTTCCTGGAATGCCCCTGGGGTTTATATAAAGCAGGGAGCTGATCAGGAATGACAGGGCTGCTGTTTCTCAAACCTTTGAGGCGGTACTTCCCATGGTCTGTGTCCACAGTAGGTCATTGGAAGTGGAGTGCAAGTTGGTTACAGCTGCTGCTGGGTGGCAGCTTGGAGTTGCCAGCTGTCTGGTAGCTCTATGAGTCTAGGTTCTAGACCTGTGGGCCCTTACTTTGAGATTGTGGAGACAGCCTTGAGAACCCCAGAAACCCCTCAGATGCCTGGGAGCTATGCCCAGCAGCCAAGTCAGAAAAAAATGAGAACTGTGTGTTAGGACTGGCTGAAAATATTCTGTTGAAACTGTTTTAAGGGAAGGTTGGGTTTTCAACAAAATGAAATTTTTTCAAAAGGGTCTGATTTCTGCAGAATACTTAAATAGCTCATCACAATACTAAATACCCAAGAAGCAAAATATTTTGATTCAAAATGGCACCACTGCATCCCATGGAAGTTGTAGTTTATATTCCCATTCTTCTTTATGGGCTAAACTCCCTGGTTGGACTACATCTTCCATGATGCACCACTTTCCTGCCCTCTTTGTGGGGAGGAGGGGCAGCATCATAGAAGCCGCAACCATGGTGCATCATGGGAGATGTAGTCCAGCCAAAGAACCTAAGCCCATATTGGAGAACAGGAATTAATTCAGGGAGGACCCATAGGCTGTTTTATACAGGAGGTCAGACTAGATGATCACAATGGTTGCTTCTTACCTTATGACTACAAATAGGAGGATAAGGCATCCAACTACAACTCCTATGAGTCACCACTATTTTGAGTCAAAATATTTTGGGTTTTTTGCAAAAAAGTCAACATTTTCTACCAAAAATTTCCCTTTCTCATTGACTCCTTCCTCCCTGTGTTATACCAATAAAATAAAAACCAGCAGGATCTTATTAAAGGGAAAAAGGCAAAATACCACATTTATTGTGAATACAGAAAGAATCATAGTAAGCAGTTAGTTATAGCTATAACATTCCATTCAATCTCATATTTATTAACACATTCACACACACACACACACACACACACAGGTTCTGCAAGGTTGTTATCATAGTTACCAGCCTTAGAGTTGCTCATGCCAAGCCACTGGCCAGGTGGCCTGGACATGAGGAGGGAGCAGGGCCTTGTCAGATGCTCATCTGATGCTCCTGGAAGTTGCTTTGCAGAATCAGACCCCAAAGTTCTCACTTTTTAGATTCTCTTTTTATAGGAATTTCTTCCTATGCCAGTCTATGGGAATTGCTTCATCACGCTGTTGCTGAATCAATCAGCAGATAGCACATTCCTGACGGCTCCCTGCTGCTAGATATTATCTTGTTCTTTGGGTCTCCCATTCTTGAGGCTGTTGGGTGGATTCCAGTCTGCCCTCTGGGGGTCCTCTGGTTATTTCCACTTGACGCCTTCTTCAGTCGATGGACACTGGATTCTTAGGCTGGCACCTCCCTGATCATTCAGTTATTATCCACACCAAGCATCCATCCACATACATCCTCTATCTCTATTTTAATCACAATTGTTAATACAACAAAAGAGCGGGGAGTCTCTGGGTGCTGTTTCTGTTGTTAGAGTATTGCTTTGAGTCTCTCTCTCTGTGAATTGTTTTGAGAACAGATTCTGTCTTAGAATGTACTAACACAATTAGCAGCTTGCAAGTTTCACACATAGAGGGAGAGAAACAGTACCAAAAACCAAGAGACCTCTTAATTAGTAATACCCTGGAATTTAAACTGTGGGGAATCAAACTCATTTGTGATTTTAATACAGAACTTCTTTAATATGATCCAACATAATCCCCCTTTTGACACTAAGATTTATAATCGTCAGTGTCACTTTCTATGTAGCCTATTCAAGAGAAGGTACTGTGAGGCAATTTGAGTTTGTGATTCCAATTCATGCCACACACACGATCCTAGTGATGTATCTTTACTACAAGGTTCTGGGGCAACAGGCAAGGTGAGGCACACCCACTTTTGAGGAGTCCATTCGGTACAACCTCTAGTGTCCAATAGCTTCCCTCACTCCCCAGCCCACTGGCTCGAGGTCCAGGGTAGCCAGAAGGATCCCATGTGTAATATGGGGAGTGGGTTAACCTTCAATACCTTTGCCTCCAGGGACTGTTGGTGTGCAATTTTGACAACAATTTCTCCCATTAACAAGTCTGGTTTTACAATACTGGAAACATATTGCATCCATTCATATTGATCAGTGTCAAACAATGATCTTTCTTTCTTTTCTTTTTTTTTTTTAAAACAAATGCATCAAACCCTTAATATTTCCCAATATAACCCAGAACATTTCGTGTTCCAAAGTAGCTAGTGCAAGTATCTGCATTTCAGTGCATCCCATAGCTATGGCTGTGTAGTTTCCTATTTCTAATATATTTTTTTCTCTTATGGATAAGCCATGTGGTAGTATTAAGCCATTGCCAAAGATTCCATTGGCCTTTTAGGTTACCCAGACCAATTTGGACCAAGTCTATATTGGCATGTACTTGTTTTTGTATCAGGCTGTCCTGTAGCTGGGACAGAAAGCTTAATTTATTTTTAAGTTCCTGCAGGTCTTCAGTATTTTTTTTTTTTTTTTTTAAACACACAACAGTGCTAGCAACAAGACAAAACATAGAACACAAAACACAATTTCTATTGTGACAGTAGATTCATGGTATTGGGTTGCTTTTCAGCTGGCATCAGCTTTTCCTGATTTTTCTGAAAGACAAAAAGAACGTGTTTCTACCCCTTTTGGGGTGGCAGATTATTGCTTACAATATTTCTTTTACAAATACCCTTGCTGATTGCAGGCAAAACAGAGCAATTGCCCCCACATTTTCCTGTTTTTGTTCTCTAGGTAGGCCAGGTTTCAATGGCGTCTATCTTTTAAGGGTTATGGGGAAATTATCCCACTGTTTAGTCATTAAATCCCTGAGTTTTCCTTCTTATACAGCAGATCAAGTTTTATAATGTTTTTCCTGCTGTGTTAAGCTTTAAGTTTTATTTACAGGTAATAACTGAGAAGCATCATTACCACACGACCTTAAAGGGTTTTTCCAAAAATCATAAACACTATACGTTGTTACAGGGATACTTATTATTATTAAATTTATCTTGTTATCCCATGCCTTTTATTTAGACAATTTGTTTGCTGACCAGGTGTGTCCTTTTTCTGCAGCTCCTTTGTGCTGCTAGTTCTTTCCTTCCTTTATCATTAATAATTTGCATTTTCACAGAAGCTTCCTGCTTTTGGATTTAAAGCCATGAGCAGCTCAGAGACTCTATCTTAAAAGGGACACAATCAACTTTCACCAGAGTTTTGATTACTTTTAACTTCTCCTTCCAAAACACACAGCAATCTGAAAAACAAAACAAAACCCAACCTATTGTGGCTCCCTTTGGAGCCCCAATAGCATTTTAATTAAGTAGCATGGTATTTTTGCATTTCTTTTGCCCCTTTTACAATATACCCTGCACATGTTCTGGGGCAAATGCATATTCCTTCCATAATGACAGGTTTCAGAGTAACAGCCGTGTTAGTCTGTATTCGTAAAAAGAAAAGGAGTACTTGTGGCACCTTAGAGACTAACCAGTTTATTTGAGCATGAGCTTTCGTGAGCTACAGCTCACTTCATCGGATGCATAGCATATCGTGGAATCTGCAGAAGACATTATATACACACAGAGACCATGAAACAAAACTTCCTCCCACCTCACTCCCCCGCTGGCAACAGCTTATCTAAAGTGATCCTCAAGTAGAGCCATTTCCAGCACAAATCCAGGTTTTCTCACCCTCCCCCCCACCCCCACACACACACATACAAACTCACTCTCCTGCTGGCAACAGCCCATCCCCCTTTGAAACCCCTCTTTATAATGCGCATGATAATCAAGGTGGGTCACCTCCAGCACTAATCCAGGTTTTCTCACCCCCCCCCACCCCCCCTCTTTTTTCCAAAAACCACACACACAAACTCATTCTCCTGCTGGCAACAGCTCATCTTACAATGTGCACAGCAATAATCCAAGTTTAACCAGAACGTCTTGGGGGGGGGGTTTGCAGGAAAAAAACAAGGGGAGACAGGCTACCTTGCATAATGACTTAGCCACTCCCAGTCTCTATTCAAGCCCAAATTAATAGTATCCAATTTGCAAATGAATTCCAATTCAGCAGTTTCTCGCTGGAGTCTGGATTTGAAGTTTTTTTGCTTTAAGATAGCGACCCTCATGTCTGTGATTGCGTGACCAGAGAGATTGAAGTGTTCTCCGACTGGTTTATGAATGTTATAATTCTTGACATCTGATTTGTGTCCATTTATTCTTTTACGTAGAGACTGTCCAGTTTGACCAATGTACATGGCAGAGGGGCATTGCTGGCACATGATGGCATATATCACATTGGTGGATGTGCAGGTGAACGAGCCTCTGATAGTGTGGCTGATGTTGTTAGGCCCTGTGATGGCGTCCCCTGAATAGATATGTGGGCACAGTTGGCAACGGGCTTTGTTGCAAGGATAGGTTCCTGGGCTAGTGGTTCTGTTGTGTGGTATGTGGTTGTTGGTGAGTATTCGCTTCAGGTTGGGGGGCTGTCTGTAGGCAAGGACTGGCCTTTCTCCCAAGATTTGTGAGAGTGTTGGGTCATCCTTCAGGATAGGTTGTAGATCCTTAATAATGCGTTGGAGGGGTTTTAGTTGGGGGCTGAAGGTGACGGCTAGTGGCGTTCTGTTATTTTCTTTGTTAGGCCTGTCCTGTAGTAGGTTAACTTCTATAATATTATCCAGATCCATTTTTACATAAGGTGTCACTATTTCTTTTTTTTGCTTACAGAGGTTTCAAGTACCTTTATCAAAGTGACAGTCTGATTACTCAGAGTCATTTTAAGACTCAGTGTTTCTATCATTGCTTCTTTTTGTTTTGTGCACCTCAACCCTGCTGTTGCTTCAGAGGGGCACTGTCTTTTTTTAAATTTTTTTTTTTTTTACTACAACTCTCATCTGCTATTTTGTTACAAAAACAAACAAATAAAAAACAAACAAAAAGAATCCAGAATTTTTTTTTTATATTCTCCTGATTTTGACTTCCCTGCTGCAGCCACAACTTAAAAACATTTTAAATTTTGTAAAGCACTGAGTTACCTTTTAAGGGTTAAATGCCAAATCCCAAAGCCAAACAACACTAATTACCTGTGTCTAGCAAAAAGGTCTGTCAGTTTTGCAACTTTGAATTAAAGAGTCAAATGGATTTTTAGCCTAGATTCTGAAATCATAGCTTAATCTATGCTTTTTTTCCCCTGCTACCTTCGCGGAGGCCAGCAGGTCCCCTGCTACCTTCGCGGAGGCCAGCAGGTCTGGTTAACCTAATAGAAATGCCTAGCTCAATAGAGCTGGCGGTGTGCACACCAATATTTACAATAACTGAGGTTTTTTACCAATATTCCCCCTTTCGCATTTCTCCACCAAAATGTTATACCAATAAAATAAAAACCAGCAGGATCTTATTAAAGGGAAAAAAGGCAAAATACCACATTTATTGTGAATACAGAAAGAATCATAGTAAGCAGTTAGTTACAGCTATCACATTCCATTCAATCTCATATTTATTCACACACACACACACCGGTTCTGCAAGGTTGTTACCATAGTTACCAGCCTTAGAGTTGCTCATGCCAAGCCACTGGCCAGGTGGCCTGGACATGAGGAGGGAGCAGGGCCTTGTCAGATGCTCATCTGATGCTCCTGGAAGCTGCTTTGCAGAATCAGACCCCAAAGTTCTCACTTTTTAGATTCTCTTTTTATAGGAATTTCTTCCTAGGCCAGTCTATGGGAATTGCTTCATCATGCTGTTGCTGAATCAATCAGCAGATAGCACATTCCTGACGGCTCCCTGCTGCTAGACGTTATCTTGTTCTTTGGGTCTCCCATTCTTGAGGCTGTTGGGTGGATTCCAGTCTGCCCTCTGGGGGTCCTCTGGTTATTTCCACTTGACGCCTTCTTCAGCCGATGGACACTGGATTCTTAGGCTGGCACCTCCCTGATCATTCAGTTATTATCCACACCAAGCATCCATCCACATACATCCTCTATCTCTATTTTAATCACAATTGTTAATACAACAAAAGAGCGGGGAGTCTCTGGGTGCTGTTTCTGTTGTTAGAGTATTGCTTTGAGTCTCTCTCTCTGTGAATTGCTTTGAGAACAGACTCTGTCTTAGAATGTACTAACACAATTAGCAGCTTGCAAGTTTCACACATAGAGGGAGAGAAACAGTACCAAAAACCAAGAGACCTCTTAATTAGTAATACCCTGGAATTTAAACTATGGGGAATCAAACTCATTTGTGATTTTAATACAGAACTTCTTTAATATGATCCAACATCTGCCCCCCCACCCCAGACATTTTGTCAGAATGTTCAGCCGAAGGCCAAAAAAAAAAGTTCAACCAGCTCTACTCCATGTAGATATTTCTCAGATCTCCATGGCTCACTCTGTTACTGTTAAGCAGAGCATCACATCTGTGCACTACACTCAACAGGATCACATCACTACATCATGCCAGAAAACAACACAGCCAACTGACAACTGTTTCCAAGTGCAAGGGAGCGGTGGTGGTGGTGTGGAGATATTCTGAGTAAGCATAACCAACCATGGCTAGCAGCAACCCAAAGATCTGCTGTGGAGAGAACCAAGCGCATAGCTATTTTACCACCAAAGTGAGCACGTCTCAGCAGCTTCCAGAACCCACACCCACCTTGCAGAAAACAGTCTTGTCTGAGCAGAGAGATTACGTCTTTAAACTAGTCCCACCAGTCATTCCATCACTCATGAGTAACTGCAAAAACACATGCACATTCAGTATTCACAGGCAGTCCTGCTCTCTCCTGTACCTGTAACATCTCCTCCATCATTCATCTCCATAATAAGTCCATCAATTCCCTCTCTGAAAGGTATACCTGTCACCGTGCACTGCTGGGTTGTGACATTTCCCTCTTTGCTAGAACTGTCCTGGCTGTAGCTGAAAGTATTACATCATACAGGAGCACTAGATTTATTCCCATTTGAAAGGCCACATTTAAAAAAAAAAAAAAAGACCCTGTTGACATGAAAGGAAAGATTTATTTAAGTTTTCAATACACATTTGTCAGCTACAGGTGATTCTGGCTTAGGTGATACAAGCAGAAAGTTAGAATTCATGTGTTAAGACATCCCAGTATGGAACTCTTCCATTGAGTCTGAAAGGAATATGCACAAGGTGAGAGACTGAAGCAGAACAGATTCTGATCCCTTTTTCCATCTTGAATAGGGCCTTATTCCCCAGTACTCCCATTGAAGTCCCTGGAGTAAGGAACTACCCCACATAAAAAAAGGCAGCAATCTCTCAACACCGACCCCTATTTGTAGCAGTCTATCGTTAAATCCTGGACAGATGCAACCTTCATACCTCCTGTTATCCGTTGCAGCCATACCTACTTGCTATTTCACCTGACTTCATAAGCTAGAGTCAGGTCTGGCTGATATTGGCAGGGGAGACCTTGAAGAAAAACCCAACATGCTGAGAGAAGCGTGCTCGTGATGCAGTATGTAGCACTCCGCCTTGAGTCAGTACAGAATCAATGCTATAGCACAGGAGTGGCCAACCTGAGCCTGAGAAGGAACCAGAATTTACCAATGTACATTGCCAAAGAGCCACAGTAATACGTTATCAGCCCCACCCCCGCTTCTAGGGCCTCCCACCCATCGGCAGCCCCGCCGATCAGCACTTCCCCCTCCCTCCCTGCACTTCCCAATCAGCTGTTTCATGGCATGAAAGAGGCTGGGGTGGGGAGGAAGAGTGAGGGCACTGCAGGCTCTGTGGAGGGGGCAGGAAGGGGTGGACTGGGGGGGAGTGCCTGTGGCAGAGCCAGGGGTTGAGCAGTGAGCACCCCCTGGCACACTGGAACGTTGGCACCTGTGGCTCCAGCCCTGGGGGGTTGGTGCCTATACAAGGAACTGCATATTAACTTCTGAAGAGCCGCATGTGGCTCCGGAGCCACAGGTTGGCCACCCCTGCTCTAGCATGCTGGCGGAAGAAACTATGCTACAAGTACCACCATCTTTAGGATGCGCTGTTTAACCAAGGCCTGTGTCACTTGTGGTCATCACAGACTCAGAGCATCTTTCTTTTAAACTAACATCCTGACCAAATTTCAGTTTGGCTAATTATCAACAGCCCAGTTCCAGCAACTGGGAAATAGGTAGGACTAGAGAAGCAGAAATAGCTCACACTACAGTTGCATCTGGACACTATTTTTTTTGCATCCTTCCCTATAAGTCACGATACCATTGCTGTGCACTGCTAAATAGCTCCACCTTTCAAGTTACAAGTTTCAAGATACAGGCACCCAACTAAAATACTTTAGGATCTGTCCAGAGAAAGAGTGCTCTATGAGATAGTCTTTCCCCATTTTTAGTAAGACAGAAGTGAATTAAGTCACACTAAACAGGATTTTACCAGGACATTAGAACAAGTCACAAGTACCAATCTTCAGATCCCCTAACTTCACACATGAGTGAGGCTGTCTGACCCCGCAGGGGGAAAAACAAACACAAAACTCAAACTGTTGGGCTCTGGCTAAGCAAGGTTCCCTCTGCAAAACAGGAAATAATATAATGCATAGCAAGCTTTTCTAGGAGGATTCTGGGCTAACTTACTGCACCTTACTGATCCTGCAAACATACACAAAAACTCAGCAATGCTCACTTTTGAGGGAAAAGCTTCCATGTTAACCTTGAGCTACACCACACTACTTTCTTCTTAGGCACAATAATATCTGCAAGTAGCTTAATTTAAAACAAAAAAAACAAACAAACCAAGAAAACCCCAACTGGACATGTTGCTGCGTAATCACTCAAAGGCTGGAATTGTACGAGGATGATGAGGACAGCTGGTTAGGGCACTAGCCATTTTCATCTATACTAATCAGAGTCCAGCCAAGAGGCTCTGAGGAATTTTGGTTAAGAGGCAGATCACAAAACATGTGGGGTTGGAGGGTGTGAGCTACATTTTAAATAGAAACGATTTGCACACACTTCTCTCTTCCCCCCTCCCATTTTACCTCTTTGAAATAAAAGACTTGAAATAATCTTTGTTTTGAACTGCACAGGAACCTTCAGAATTAGAATAGTGAAGCATGCACACAGTGACAGTACCATCCAGTGGACTACCAAGTTATTACCAGTGCATTGTTTGGATTGTTTCTGATTTCTCTACGGTTGCCGGCAAGGTTCAATTCAAAGGATAACGCAGCTGAGCTGTGACAAAGGGTAGGAGAGCACCTAGCTAGATTTCACTGCCTGCTGGAAAGTCCATTTGCGCTACCTATTTCCATCCTTTTCCAAGTCACGTATGCATGAATTGCCTTTTAACAAGGATGCCCCATATCACTGCTGCCATCTTCAGAACGATGACATGTTGCACTTCTCCCCACTGAACGTCTTAAAAACACAATGCAAAACAAAACTGTGCATTACTTGCTCAGCTCTCACGGTGTTGCACCATATATCAAAATTAAGATGTGAAGTCATTAGTTTTTCCAAATACTCACCGACCTCGTAGCAATGGCACAATTGCTACTATAGCTATTAATCAAACAGATTATGGGGGAAAAACAGCACTAGCAGAATTTTAAAGCGTTACAATTTCAGCAAGGTGGCTGTATACTTGCGCAGAGACTGGTTTTTCAACCACAGTCACCCAGAGGAGGAGAATAAGAACACGAACATAACCTGGAATTTAACTATTTCTTCCACCTTTCCCAGGCAGCCAGTCAATCTACGGCTGTGGCTACACTAGCCAACCTCATACCCATAACTCTTCACTGGCATTGAGCAATGCTGGAAGAAAGGCCTCAGGCATTTAATAACAGTGGTTAAAAAAAAACAAAACAACAAAAAACAAACAACCTGAGCCTCCCTGTAGCTACATCTTCCATCACTGCTACCACTGGTGAAGAATTACAAATTCCCATCTCACTGCACCAGCCTGGGATCCTTCACCCTAGGGGATAGGGAAGAACTCATTCTGAAGGAGGGCAGATGGTGCTGTCACTACACTGCTCCCTTAGAGTTTTCCCTCTGCAAGTTGAGGGGAGCAGATTTACTTTACAGCCAAGGCTCCACAGGCATTTCGCAAACAGAAGCTACCAAGGTCATGAGTTAAATCAACATGTATTCCTGATACATGTCCCACTCCCACAGTCAGCGCTGCCAGTTTTGGGGCTGCAGTGAGATCCTATGGGTTCCCTTTCCCCACAAGAGAAGGTGATTGGCTTCTTCCCCTTCCTAATGCCCCCCGTAGTTTGGTCTATTATATAAAAACCACAGTCATGGCCAATAAAGTCAACAGGCTGCTGCCAAGAGAAAATGCAGATTGTTTTATGTTTACCGGCCTCTTTGGAGATGGAAATAAGGAGGAGACACAAGGACTAAATACAAGATATTTATCTTTTATTAGTTTATTTTTGTCATTTTCAGTACAGTTTGGCAGTTGACAAGTGCCAATGACTGGGAGCACTCAAAATCTGAAACACATGATACTTCCATTTCCTTTATACCCATAGAACGGTTCAACCACAGCCTTCCCAATCTACTACTGTGGGGAGAAAAGCACATGGAAAGGACAGGATTCCATTTTACCTGTTGGAAAAGGGATGCCCCATAGTTGTGGATACTTATTCCCAGATTTTCCAGCTTGGAATGGTCTCTAGTGTGCACCCATCCTTCTCACCTGGGAGTTTAACATTTACCTTATGGTAATGCTTAAAAGCCACAACCAAGTTGGGCCCCATTGTTCTGGGCACTAAAACGTAAGATACAGTCCTGGGTATAGTCTTAAGAACGGGGAGTCCAGAAGAGGACTGTTTTTCAACGGAAGCATTTAATATTTCTAAGTCAACATACACCTGGTTTTTGGAAATGCCAAGCACCCACAACTTCCACTGGTGTTGTGGACCCTCAGTACCTCTGAAATGAGGCCCTGTAAATATTAGGCTTCTTAATTAACAGCTTTCACAAAGTTACTATGTTAAGTCTATAGTGGATATGAACATTAAGTTTCCACTAGATTTTATTGAGACAAGTTTGTTATTTAACAGGCTTCATTTTGTGATAGACTATAAAGTTCTCAGAGGTTAAACTTGTGTCATCATGACTATTTTGCACAGGGGGTTGGGTACAAAAACCAAGTGCAGAAGACAAGATTGAGTACATCTCATTTTGGACTACAGTAAACAAAAGCAAGTTTATCTTTTCTTCCCCAGTTTCACAACACATCTCCCTAAACACATCAATGCATAGAAGGTAAAGGTGGAAAAGACTCATTAGAATATCCCGGCGGTCTTCTTGCCAATTTCCGATTATTCTCTACATATTGCAATGCTTTGCCTGGCCTAGTCTTAAGTGCTAGTGCTTCCACCTCTTCCCTTACAAAACTATCCATAATCCAAAAGTGTCTCACAATCCAGATTTTTTTCCTACAATTCTGCAAGTTTCCCAACTTTCTCAACTGCATAGTTCTATCCTTATGCACCTCACTACATAAACTCATCTCAAACAATTGTTAACTCACGTCACCTCCCCCTTAGCTGTCATTTGTAAAAGCGAGACACATTTACCTTTTAATTTAAGTCACACCCTCTCGCACCCTAATCATTTGTATTGTCCTTCTCTGAACTCCAACCAGCTTGCTGGTTCTGAGCTGTCTAAAAGTGAAAGGGCCATTTCCAGGTGCAGCTGCACTGGAGATGTGTAAGAGAATGTTACCTTCTGCTTCCTGATGTGTGTCTGTATATGCAGCCCAAATTGCACTGGCTTTTTTTTTTTTTTTGGCGCAATCACATTAGAAAAACCTCTTATCTGAAGTGATGCCCATCACCACTTCCAAACCTCTTTCAACATTCCTGTTTTTCTCTGCATATATTTTAATCGTTGCTCCTCAAGGATATTTAGCTAGACTAAGTTCTTTGGGATACAGGTTATTATTTACTATGTGTTTGTACAGGGTCAAATTTTTAAAGTGCAAGTGACTTAGATGCTCAAGTCCCACTGATTTCCATTGAGACTTCAGCTCCTAGGAGCCTGTCTCTTTTGGGACTTAAGTTCAGTTGAAAGCTTTTCCCTTTAGTGTATAGTACAATGGGAATCCAATCTGAGCTGGGGACTCTGTTAGGCACTACTCTAATGCAAATAATAAAATTGCTGGTGTTCAAGTGACATTAATTTTCTGTATTTCTAACCTATGTTCCATTGTGTTGTGTGTCCACTTCCCCATCAATCTTATGATCTCAAGCAGCACCTGCCTCTCAATAAGAAACAGGGTTCAAATTGCTTCTCACCTGGTAGAAAACCTCTACGTTCTGCACCTTAGCTTCGCCCTGCAGAACTCTGGAATCTTTTGCTGTTGCTTGATACCCAACAGATATCTGGGCAGTTAGAATATCTCATGAATTCTTAGGTATTGCTGTCTTCCTGTTCTGAATGTCTGTAGTAGATGCCCACAGTTCTGTTAATCATCCCTTGCATTATCTATACTCAAACAATTCCTTTCATCACACTTGATAACTTGGTGGCACCCTCCCACCTTCTCCTGTACAGATTAGTCTCCTCTTTACTGACATTCTAGTTCTCAGAATCATCCTGAATTTCTGCTGTGCCAACTTCATAATAATTGTCACAATTTAATCTCTGTTTTCTCTGCACCTGACATTTTTACCCAAAACAGCAACTCCATATTCTGCCTTACATTATATGTTCAGCTCAATCCACAACCTTAGCACTCGCTTTCTGGGGAACACACTTGGATTCACAGTTTGGGATACATGACATTTGCCAGAAAAAAAAAGCATATAGGAATACTTCATTTTTATCTTTTGGACTTACCTTGAACGTTGTAGATTACTATTGCCCAGTGTTGTTTTCACAAATGTAGTTTGGAATATGAAATACCCAGCAGTCCTAATATTTTCCCCAGGACTGCCCTGTTCAAACCTCGCAGTGATCAGCAATCTTCTAAAAAACTAGACAGATAATTTTATAACCTTAACATTGCAGCATCCGAAAAGGTTTTTTGTTCTTTCAATCCTGGTGCATTCCTTCTGCCTTGTCAATGCATGAGTCTTTGGCACTGATAATAATCTCTTAATATTGGGGAAAAACAAGCGCTGCTTTTGCAAATTTTTACAGATTGTGCTCTTAGGACCCTGGAAAATAGGAGTAAAATTGGATACGGTGTTTAGGAGATATGTTGCATCTGAAGAAGTGAGGTATTTCTTACCTAGTGATCCAGCTGCATTCTCCTCTAACAGGCAAAGCTGCGGTTGACTGTTGGTAATTTGATCAAACTGGTAAGGAAAGTTGGGACTGTCTAGTTACCTCAACACAGACTAACATGGCTGCTCCTCTGAAACCTGACATCATCTTATATAATTTATGGCCAGTAGGCCACAGCTTTGACAGCACAATTGTACTAGGACCCTTTCAAGTTTTAGGGGCAGATTCTCTGATCCTGACCTCTGCCTTTGCAGCACTCAGGGAGTGCAAATCCACACAAGTCCCTTGCTCCCAAATCCCCATGTGGGAGAATCTTCAATGTGCAAAGAGTTCCCGTATCTCCCGCTTTGCAGCCCCAGTGCAAAGGAAACATCACTTGCAGGGAAGGGGAGAATCTTAAGGGGTAACACTCCAGCAGTCCCTAGCCTAAGGGCTACTCTAACTTGCACCAGGATTGAGGGAGAGAATCAGAGCGCCAATCACAGTTTTCTGACAGCACTCCTTCTGCTGCACCTAGCAGATCACCACAGCAGGAGTCTGCCCCTTAACCTGCCAGGATTAACTCCGGATTTATAGTATAGCACATTTATTCTGAGGTCAGGAATATGTACATTTTATAACTGTGAACATCAAAATAAAGTTGTAGCCCTCTATTGTCCTGGCTGACATCTGTCCAGTTCTCATTCCAGTATGCCGTCCAACAAGATACATTACTGGGGATGGCATGGTACATCTTGCACTGCTCCAGATGCACCTTTCTGCGAACAGTTCTGTTTCCAAAGCTGTCAGTCCAAGCACTTTCCAAGGTTATCACAGACTAAATTGACATAAGAGGAAAAAAAGAGATAACAGTTTAGCCAATGGCCATCTCATACACAGATTTACCTGACTGTGGGCCTGATCCAAAGCCCACGGAAGTCAAACTCCACTAACTTCAGTGGGCTTTGCATCGGGTCCTATGCATGCAGTAACCCTGTGACAGGCTGTACCCCATGGCAATCTTTTTACAAAGACCATGATATATTTTGTATGAAGTATGCCTTGTGAGGTATCATTTGACAACTCAATCTGCTGGACATTATTGTCCTGGTAAAATATGTGTATCAACATTGTATTGTAAAGTTTTAAGATTCTACTGTATAACATTGCTGTAACATGCACCAAGTTTAGAAAAGCAGGCACAAACCAGTTCCTCAGAAACAAAAGCCAAACCAGCAACTAAGCCAGGTAGCTTAAGTCAACAAAGTCAAGTAAAAAGAAAAAGGAGTACTTGTGGCACCTTAGAGACTAACCAGTTTATTTGAGCATGAGCTTTCGTGAGCTACAGCTCACTTCATCGGATGCATAGCATATCGTGGAAACTGCAGAAGACATTATATACACACAGAGACCATGAAACAAAACTTCCTCCCACCTCACTCCCCCGCTGGCAACAGCTTATCTAAAGTGATCCTCAAGTAGAGCCATTTCCAGCACAAATCCAGGTTTTCTCACCCTTCCCCCCCCCCCACACACATATACAAATTCACTCTCCTGCTGGCAACAGCCCATCCCCCTTTGAAACCCCTCTTTATAATGCGCATGATAATCAAGGTGGGTCACCTCCAGCACTAATCCAGGTTTTCTCACCCCCCCCCCCACACC
This sequence comes from Chelonia mydas, assembly GCF_015237465.2. Taxonomy (NCBI): domain Eukaryota; kingdom Metazoa; phylum Chordata; order Testudines; family Cheloniidae; genus Chelonia; species Chelonia mydas. Next base: position 16,734,079 of record NC_051254.2, read on the forward strand.
CCCCCCTTTTCCAAAAGCCACACACACACAAACTCATTCTCCTGCTGGCAACAGCTCATCTTACAATGTGCACAGCAATAATCCAAGTTTAACCAGAACGTCTTGGGGGGGGGGGGGGGGGGGGTTTGCAGGAAAAAAACAAGGGGAGACAGGCTACCTTGCATAATGACTTAGCCACTCCCAGTCTCTATTCAAGCACAAATTAATAGTATCCAATTTGCAAATGAATTCCAATTCAGCAGTTTCTCGCTGGAGTCTGGATTTGAAGTTTTTTTGCTTTAAGATAGCGACTCTCATGTCTGTGATTGCGTGACCAGAGAGATTGAAGTGTTCTCCGACTGGTTTATGAATGTTATAATTCTTGACATCTGATTTGTGTCCATTTATTCTTTTACGTAGAGACTGTCCAGTCTGACCAATGTACATGGCAGAGGGGCATTGCTGGCACATGATGGCATATATCACATTGGTGGATGTGCAGGTGAACGAGCCTCTGACAGTGTGGCTGATGTTGTTAGGCCCTGTGATGGTGTCCCCTGAATAGATATGTGGGCACAGTTGGCAACGGGCTTTGTTGCAAGGATAGGTTCCTGGGCTAGTGGTTCTGTTGTGTGGTATGTGGTTGTTGGTGAGTATTCGCTTCAGGTTGGGGGGCTGTCTGTAGGCAAGGACTGGCCTTTCTCCCAAGATTTGTGAGAGTGTTGGGTCATCCTTCAGGATAGGTTGTAGATCCTTAATAATGCGTTGGAGGGGTTTTAGTTGGGGGCTGAAGGTGACGGCTAGTGGCGTTCTGTTATTTTCTTTGTTAGGCCTATCCTGTAGTAGGTGACTTCTGGGAACTCTTCTGGCTCTATCAATCTGTTTCTTCACTTCCGCAGGTGGGTACTGTAGTTGTAAGAATGCTTGATAGAGATCTTGTAGGTGTTTGTCTCTGTCTGAGGGGTTGGAGCAAATGCGGTTGTATCGCAGAGCTTGGCTGTAGACGATGGATCGTGTGGTGTGGTCAGGGTGAAAGCTGGAGGCATGTAGGTAGGAATAGCGGTCAGTAGGTTTCCAGTATAGGGTGGTGTTGATGTGACCATCGTTTATTAGCACTGTAGTGTCCAGGAAGTGGATCTCTTGTGTGGACTGGACCAGGCTGAGGTTGATGGTGGGATGGAAATTGTTGAAATCATGGTGGAATTCCTCAAGGGCTTCTTTTCCATGGGTCCAGATGATGAAGATGTCATCAATATAGCGCAAGTAAAGTAGGGGCGTTAGGGGACGAGAGCTGAGGAAGCGTTGTTCTAAATCAGCCATAAAAATGTTGGCATACTGTGGGGCCATGCGGGTACCCATAGCAGTGCCGCTGATCTGAAGGTATACATTGTCCCCAAATGTAAAATAGTTATGGGTAAGGACAAAGTCACAAAGTTCAGCCACCAGGTTAGCCGTGACATTATCGGGGATAGTGTTCTTGATGGCTTGTAGTCCATCTTTGTGTGGAATGTTGGTGTAGAGGGCTTCTACATCCATAGTGGCCAGGATGGTGTTATCAGGAAGATCACCAATGGATTGTAGTTTCCTCAGGAAGTCAGTGGTGTCTCGAAGGTAGCTGGGAGTGCTGGTAGCGTAGGGCCTGAGGAGTGAGTCTACATAGCCGGACAATCCTGCTGTCAGGGTGCCAATGCCTGAGATGATGGGGCGCCCAGGATTTCCAGGTTTATGGATCTTGGGTAGTAGATAGAATATCCCAGGTCGGGGTTCCAGGGGTGTGTCTGTGCGGATTTGATCTTGTGCTTTTTCAGGAAGTTTCTTGAGCAAATGCTGTAGATGCTTTTGGTAACTCTCAGTGGGATCAGAGGGTAATGGCTTGTAGAAAGTGGTGTTGGAGAGCTGCCGAGCAGCCTCTTGTTCATATTCCGACCTATTCATGATGACAACAGCACCTCCTTTGTCAGCCTTTTTGATTATGATGTCAGAGTTGTTTCTGAGGCTGTGGATGGCATTGTGTTCTGCACGGCTGAGGTTATGGGGCAAGTGATGCTGCTTTTCCACAATTTCAGCCCGTGCACGTCGGCGGAAGCACTCTATGTAGAAGTCCAGTCTGCTGTTTCGACCTTCAGGAGGAGTCCACCTAGAATCCTTCTTTTTGTAATGTTGGTAGGCAGGCCTCTGTGGATCATTATGTTGTTCAGAGGTATTCTGGAAATATTCCTTGAGTCGGAGACGTCGAAAATAGGATTCTAGGTCACCACAGAACTGTATCATGTTCGAGGGGGTGGAGGGGCAGAAGGAGAGACCTCGAGATAGGACAGCAGCTTCTGCTGGGCTGAGAGTATAGTTGGATAGATTAACAATATTGCTGGGTGGGTTGAGGGAACCATTGCTGTGGCCCCTTGTAGCCTGTAGTAGTTTAGAAAGTTTAGTGTCCTTTTTCTTTTGTAGAGAAGTAAAGTGTGCGTTGTAAATGTAAAGTTGTAAAGTCAAGTAGATTATCACCTAGTTAAGTGACCATTCTTTGGCAGGAAGAAAGGTGTGAGATATTTACATGAAATGGAAAACAGCTGGGAGTTCCCATGTAAACAGACTGGCTGCGCTCTGAATCCCAGCTGGAGATGACCTTCAAGGAGGGGAGAAAGGTACAAGAATAGAGAACACACACACACACACACACACCACAAATTACCTCTCTCCTCCATTTCTCTATGCTCATGGCAGGAACAGCAACGTAAAAGACACCCCAGGTTGGAGATCTGAGGGGACACAGCTGTCCATCTGTCCAGATTGTACCCTGGATAATGTCACAGGTCCTCACCAAGGGCATGGCATACCCATATTCAGTATCCTACAAGTAACTGTTGCATAGACAAGGACTATGGGACAACCTGGATTCCCTATGTAGTTTCCAGGAAAATAGACTATAGCAACAAAGCCAAATATCTGGATATATTTCTTTGCATATTGTCTTTGAAGATCAAGCTATTAAATTGTCAGCAACAATCAAGTAGAAGTGATACATAAAGAATACACACATATATGCACTAATAATGATGTTCCAGTTTTCTTTTCTCTATATATTATTGATACTTACCCATCTCCGCAAAGTACTTTGAAACCTACAGATAAAAAGCTCCAAGTATTATTAGACATTCAAAACTATATTCTAGACTTTCCCAAGTAAATGCAAGCATTCAACAAAAAATTTATGCTATATATCCATGGGAAAGTGCATCTTACTAGATAAGATGACAAAGACTTGTTCATAAATAGAAAAGAATACAGCAGTTCATAAGAGTAACACAAACTTGTTATTTGACTCTGTATAAACCAAAAGAATTAAATTGTATTTGCATACCACTTCTTACCTCTTCTTATGAAGCTGTAACACACTTACTGCATCTTACCAAAGGCTAATGTTATTAACTCCATAGAAGTTCATTAATATAGGTAATTTTACAAGATTCAGTGCTCTACAACAGCAAAAAAGTGGGGGCAAGCCTCTTATTTAGGAACTTAAATTTAGGCATCCAGTTTGAAAATTCTGGCCTAATTCAGTAACACTGTCCTTTTCCCCACATATGTTTTGTATGTAGCTAATACTTCTAGGGAATCAGTCTTCCGTTAAACATTCAGAATGGAAATACATTGCGTTTAAAAGTTCCATTTAAAAGGTTAAATACACCCAAACCAATGACAATGTAACCATGGGCAGAGACCAGAGCTAGAAAGTTGAAGCCACCACTGGCCTTTGTTCCCTGTGCTAGAGGATCAATTATGTTATTGAGATGTCAGAACTGTCACCTAGACACAGCAGAAGGTCAAAACTACATGACCTAACAGCATCTCTAAGGCCTGATTGCCCTTTCAAATCTGTGCAAGTCAGGAGTAGCTCCATTAAAGTAAATGGCGTTTATATCAGTGTAGAGTGAGACAAGCATCACACTGCCCTCAATTTCTTATTTTAAATTCTCTGCTTGGCCTTTGGGGAGGGACAAAAGAGAAGGCAACAATATAATAAAATAATTTGTTAATGCCACCTGACAGCCAGAGCATCATTCATTAGTATTTATTACAAATGATCTGCCCTTTAAGGGGAATGGTCTGATCATGCTAGTTTGAAAAAGGAGCAGAGAAACAAAGGGTTAACTCCTTGAAAACCCCATTTTTCTAGGTATGTATATCAAAATGATTGTAGTACCTCAGTACCACGTGCAAGTTCTAGCCAAGACTAGATCAAAAACAGAGGCTGGTACAAGCTAATAAGTGAAAGGCTACCACAGCATTTACAAAGAAATACCGTGTAATTGCTTTCACTACAATATTAATCACTATGGAGCACTGACATTTAGGCCTATAAAGCCTTATTCATAGAGATACCAGGCACAGGCATAGGGAAAAGACTGGCAGTCTCATTGCTATATTAAAAGTTTTACTCAGCACTACTTTGAAGTTTCACTTCATAGTTAGAAAAATTAAGTTGTTTGACAAATTAAATTTTAATTACATTTTCATTTCTGAGTGTCACTGACAGACATCAAGAGTGGCATTGTGCCAGTGCCATTACAGAAACCAAATAGGGGTGAAAAAAAAATTTGTAAGCATGTGTCAGTCCTACCTGAAAATCACAGGAATGCCAGTGTATGTTGCTTATAATCTTTATGAAGTAGTAATGAATTTTACTTAAAAGTCCCCCACAATGGGAACAGCTCTCCCCTCCATGTTAACTTTCGGGTTGCAATGCAAACCAAAATGCATGCAAGGTTCTGCTATTCTGCAGAAAGCTAAACACTGGTAGGCACTTCACCAAGGCATACAAATATATCACAGCTTTGAAGAGAACACAAAAATCATAACTTTATTAACGTACCAAAGGGTACAGTGTTGTTCACACTACAAATACGTTCCTGCTACAAAAATGCTCAACAACTATGTATTGCCAATTGAAAGAGGTCATCAGCCAATTTCTCCACTCTTGGGAGATTCTGGTATTATTACAGCCTTGCCTTAGAGAGGTGCTCTGCAAACCTCCTAGACCACCCCAGATTTTCCACCTCACGTCTTCCAAAAGATGCACAGGTAACGGACAACTTTTCTTCTTGCCCATTTCTGGCAATTAAGCTTATGGTATTCTAACCCCCTTTTGCCCCCATTCCAGACTCCCCTGCAAAGATAGGAAGTCGTGGAGTTGCTGCCATTCCCAGTCTGATGACCTCTCGGTATAAGCCACTTAATAAACAAAATATACATGTGTTTTTGCCAGTATATCATCAACAGCGTTATTCTGATCCCTCTAAGCGATGACTTGTAGGCTTAACACAAACATAGGGAAAGAATTAGATGGCATTTCAACAGTCAGCTCTTTTGATCGCTGTTCATATAAATGATCTCAAAACAAGAAAAAGTTTCTCACTGGATCCTCATGAGAAAAATTTCCACTAGCTATGTGTTCTTTATGAAAGTACAAAAAAAAAAAATTATAATCCCTAGCTACTGGGCACTTAATATCTTTAATATACCCCTTGAGGTAGGTAAATGGGTAAATTTGAAATGGGACTACGAAACGGTAAGATGACTTGTTTGCAAGTCAGCATCCAAGCCAGTAGTGTGCTGGAAGGTAGAGTCCTTGAGTATAGCCAGAAATTAATGTGCTATTTGAGGACAGATTGCAGAGCAACTGATGGTGAGGAAGCCAGTTTTGTCAAAACCTCTGTTGCAGAGCAGGTTACAGAATCAGTGTCCTGTTACTAGTCAGACACTAGATGGAAGCTAGACTCATATGAGAGTGGGATATATGATACTTGTAAGCCCTATGTACTTCTTAGTGTTAACACAGGATTAATCATGAAGAGCAAGAGAAAGACAAAAGAAAGTGCAGGTCCTCTACTCAGTAGGGAAGCAGAGCCTGGCTTCTCAAATGTCCTGTTCCTAATTTTTTCCAGTCACCCATCATCTTCTAGGGGTGACAGGGATCTACAGAAGATCAGACTCATTTCTACTTCTCCTGCACCATCAAATGTATATCAATCTCTTTAGGGTTTTTCTCCCATGCATCATAAAGAAGCAGGAAAAAACACACAAATGATCTTCAGACTACTTCTAAAGATAAAGCATCATTCCCTGGAACCCACAGTCTCTACATCTTGTGTGGCCGCGGAGTGCATTATACAACTCCATAGGCTGAAGCCCTCCCACTCCACTCACCTGGTACCATGCTTCTAATGGGGGACTCTGGTGGGAAAAATGACAACACGGGCTCCATATTGTAGGCCTCTGCTTGTTCCTCTGATCCCAGGGGGTTGGGCTTAGGTTCCTTTATCCTATCAATGGGTGGTACAAGGTTCACTAAGGTTGTGCGTTCCTGGCTAATGGGCTTCTTCTTTCTCTTGCGTTCTGTCACAAGTAAGGTGGGGGTCCAGGTGAGTTGCTGTGGCTCACTGCTCTTGCCTCTCTGCTCCCGCTACCTAGGTCCTCCTCAGAGGAAAAGTCCACTTCCAGTTCTGTTTTCACTGCAGCCACTGCTACTGGGTCCAGCCAGCCACTCCCACCAGCTGCTACCACAGCCTTGAAGGCTTCCAAAAGGGCTGGACTATGGTTGTCATCAGACCAGGGCAATTTGAGGAGCTTGGCTTCTGGAGTCCCACACACAGGGATGTTGTTGTTGTGCCTCTTTGTGGCTGTCATTGAAACCACAGAACCCTTGAAGGCCAAAGTGCTGCTGCTGTTGGGCTCCACTGTAGATACGGATATCCCACCGTTGTCTTGACAGTGGGGTGGCCGCCCGTGACCCAAAAGAGAGAGACTGAATGATCTCATTGGCCACCTTCGCCGTGGGACCCGTTACTCCGCAGCTTGAGGCCACGGACATCGCCACAGGGCCTGAGGTCGCTGTGCTCCCACCGGCCGCCGTGCTCCCACCGGCCGCCTTAGGTTGCTGCTGTCGTCGCCACCGTCAAGGTCCCACCAGCCACCTTCACTGTCATCTCCGCTGTGCTCCCGTCGGCCTCCTTCGCCACAGGACCCAAACCCACCACCACCCTCCCAGCGTCCACCTTTGCCATGGGGCCCGGGGCTACCAGGGTCCCGCTCCCAGCAGCCACCTTCGCCATGGGGCCCGAGATTGCCACCACCACTGTCACGCTCCCGCAGGCCACCTTCACCGTGGGGCCTGGGGCCGCCGTCTCCGCTGCGCTCCCGCCTGAGGCCGCCGTCAGTGCAGAGCCCGCCGCGCTCCCTGGCCCCGCCAGCCACCTTGGGGGTCTGCCGCTCCAGCCGCCTTAGCCTTAGGGCCCGATGCCGCGCTCCCACCGGCTGCCTTCGCCTTGGGGGCGGCTGCCGTCCATGGCCGCGGCCGCCATCCCCGCTGCCCGGCGCCGGCCGCTCTCTTCCTGCGAGCGACTTGCCACGGCTGCGGGCACCGGCCCTGGAACGGGGCCCGGGCGGGGGGGGCAGCGGGCCCCGCGGGGCAGGCGCCAGACCCGGTTACCTTGACGCTGCTGGCGCCGCCGCCGCCTCAGCTGCCAGTCGCTGAAATCTGAGAGAAGGGAGAGAACTAGCCGCAGGGCGGTGCGGGGCCGCGCCAGCCGCCTAATGACCTGGCTTGGATTTACACACCCGCCACTTACCCATACCCAGCCCCACCATCTTGACACTGCACATGCGCACAACGCGCGGGGCGACGTCGGCCGCTTCCATCCGGCCATTCCCTGGGCCCCCGAATGGCAAGTATGAAGTTTAGAGCGATAATATCGGGGAACCATCCAGATGTTACGCATGCGCAAAGCACCAGCATCAGTCGCCAGCCCCAAGTAGGCGCATGCGCAGAGCGCGCGTTAGGCGTTTTAGACGGCTCGCGCGCGGCGCGTAACGGTTCTCGCAGCCGCTTCCGGAGGCAAGACATATTTTCCCCGTCCGGGGCGGCTCTGCGAACACGCATGCGCTGTACTGGATTTAGGGGCTGTTCTAGTTGGGTCGTTGTCCTGCTGCGCAGGTTGACTACGGAATCCTGCCAGGGACAGTTCAAGCCACAGTCACAACTGAGTTGGGAAAGGGGAGCCAGTCACTCCCTGGGATGGCTGAGAGTGCCTTCGGTCCTCCCCCGTGCATACCTGCCCCCGACGGCATCTTCCCACAGCCTGTGTGATGTTGGGGCGCCCCGGGGCCTCGCAGGTCGGGGTTACCATGGCAGCAACTCAGGATCTTAGGCGGGGTTGCCATGATGACAGACCAGGGTGTCTGTTCCCATGGCAGCCACATGGGGTCTTAGCTGGGGGTTCCCATGGCAGGGTCTCGCTGCGGCGCTTAGGCAGCCTGCATGTTTAGTCTGTGTGTTTGCCATCGCCCCGTGTACAATCAGTTGTTTCCCCTACCTGTTATTGTCATTCATCGTTTATATAGTGGCAGGGCCTAGGAGCCTCAGCTGTGGATCAGCTTCCCAGTGTGCTAGGTGCTGTACAAACATAACCAAAGGAGAGTTCCTGATGCAAAGAGTTTATACAGTCTGAGTATAAAATGAGATCAGCTAATCAGTTTTTTCCTTGCTGAAAACTCCTTATCAACATCAGCACAGGAGCTGAAAAAAACATATAATTTTTTAATGAGTTAAAAAAGAATTGGGGCACACGCTTCAAAGTGGCTGCTATAGTGGAATCTTTGTTATTTTAAAATTTAAATTAAAAGTGCCGTTTAGCTTGTCATACCCTACACAGATACATTTCAACAGTAATATCCAAATTAAAGGTGGCCTGTAGATTTAAAAAGAAAAAATCTGTAATATTGAATCCGCAACCTGTCAAGTGGGAATTGCCATTCCTTGAACTCCCATCTCTGGATTTCAGGGCTTGCCAAACAAGAAAATTTACCAGCATTACTATACTGGTATAATTATACTGCTATATTTATACCAGTCTAGCTCCCTGTGAGGACACTTATTGAGAATAACAGTGGCCTCTTTTTAGATTTATTTTAGGAGAAAAAGGCTACTGTTATTCCTAATAAGAGTGCCTACATGGGGAAATATACCAGTGTAACTACAGTACTATAATTATACTGGTATAGTAATGCTGGTAAATTGCCCAGTGTAAACACGCCCTTTTTGATGGATCAGAAGTGGAGAGGAAACTTGTAGTCAGCTTATTAAAGAAGGGAATTTCCCCAAAGTTTTTGTACCTTCAAATTCTTGCACACAAAATGACTTTGTGTTTCTCTTCTAAAAGACAAACTAATATCAGATAGACGTACAAAAGGCTTATCTTTATTAAAGCTTTCTAAGAAAGTACACTGTTTTCCCCACATGTTAAGAAACTGAACATTAAACCGGCAAAGGGTTCTAATCTCACAATCCCTTTAACTATTATGCTCTTAGAGTAGCTCAGGGAGATCGTAGTATAATTGGCTTAATTTCTTTTTACATTGGGCCTTGTCAGCTCTGGCAAATTTCTGAGAATCTTTCATCATTACACAACCACTGCCGGAATTTTAACCACCCATGTCACCTACCTCTAAACACGGTTGGACAGGACAGGGGTTAAAATGCCAGCAGATGGTCTACACTGGTGCTTCTACCATTGCTGTCATCAGTGATAGTGTATTGTTAGGAGATTTTCAGAACTCCGCCTGTGTAGAAGCAGCCCAAATGTAAAGGAAAAAAATTAAAAAAGCCAAAGGAATAATCCTGAAACTACAGGATTTTCAGACATGAAAGTCAAATTAAACTATGATTTCATGGTAAAGCCAGCATGATCTCGTAGTAAATATGCCTGCAAGCAAGTCCTCCACCCAAGTGAAAAAAATTAGAAAGCAAGATTTTTTTTAAAAGTTATATGTAATTGTGTTATGGAATATACATGGTGAAGAAGTGTTCTGCTAGTGAGATGGTTTCTCCAACCTAAAGGGCTAATGTAAAGAAATCTTAGTTTTTCAAGCGATTATTCCTTAGAATGGGGCGGGGCTGGAAGTTGTTAAATGGATGTTGGGTGACATCAACAGTGTCATAAACTAGGAAATGTCCCCTGATGTCAAGGTTTTAAAAGATTTCATAAAAGAAGAGAGAAACTAGTGCATACCAAATATATGGAATGCACTGCAATTTTCTTGGTGAACTAAAAGTGCCAACGTCTGGCAAGAGCTGTTCAAAATACTTATCATGAAATAAAACACATTTGAAACATGCCCTTTTTTGTGAATTCACAGTGCTTCCATGAAATGGAGTTTCCCACAAACATTCTGCATCAAGGAAAATTTAATCCAAGTTGGGCATGGTAATTCCTCTTAATAATTTCACTGCATCTTTTGGCAGTGTATTTACTAGTGGGTTTTGTTACTTGGTTGAAGTTACGTGGTATTTCTTCAGGCCACCTGATAGGCAGAATCTATGCACTCAAGAGGATCATCAGGAACGATCTTGACTTGTTTTGAAAGGGTAGGGTGTGGAGGAGGAAGGGACATGCCCTTAAAGGATTCGAGAAACTGGAACAGATTCCTAATCCAAGTACCAATGCATTCGATTTGGCTATTTATTTAATAAACAATGGGATTGGGAACCAGAGTGTGAGAGAACTGTCTAATTCAGCACCTCTTGATGCTGATGCCCCTTTATTAATTATTATTTGTATCATGGTATCGCCCAGGAGCTCTAATCATGGACCAGGCCCCATTGTGCTAGGGGCTGCACAAACACAGAACAAAGACAGTTTCTTCCCCAAAGAGCTTACAATCTGCAACAGGTGTTCCTGCCTGCTGGCATCGATGTTGGTGGCTCTCCTTTCTTGGCAGAGCATGGCTGGGCACCCAGCAGCAGGACTGAATACCCCATTTTATACGTGTTCTTGAAGCGTGCTCTGTTCCTTTCATGGGACCCAGGACCATGGCTAGGATCCACATTGAATATTACATTACAAGCCCATTTTTCATCAAGGAATAGTATTTCCAAACTTTGGACATTCTGCCCTTTCTCCTCCACCATCAGCTACATCACCTGACCTGACTCCCATCCTCTACCTACAACTACAACCTACCTTAACTATATCTAAAACCTGCTCTCCCTCACTCTGTCTCACAAAGGACTATGACATAGATGTAAATCAGTTTCTCACTGTGCTTCCCATCCTCTTGCCTCTGACCAAAGATCATTTTCAAAGATGGCCACTGTCGTGCTTCCACTCAAAAATTCCAATGGAAGTGGCATTTTCTGCTGCTGCATTATGCAATGAGAAAAACAGCAGTTGCCCCATACTTTTATGGAGAAGCAAAATTGGGGGTGGGGGGAATGAAATTTCCCAAACTGGAATGGAAAAGATATTTGCATGAAACATAGCTTGACTGAACATTCTGTTCCACGTAGGTTTCGATGGTGATTATAGATGCAGAATATGCCCATAAGCAGATAGTTGGTCTGGGTGACAGCAAAAATGCACTTACCGAAGTTATTCACATACTGTGCCTGGCAGCTTTAGCCTCCTTCAGAATCACTGATTTCCAGCCAAAAAATTTTAATGAATCATCTGACATCAGCCCTATACTGTCTGAATAATCGATAGGCATGATCCTGACTGACCGTATATGCTGCATTTGGGAGCATATTCTCCACCGTGGGAAAACAGACACATGCTAGCTCTGCTTGAACCAGTGCACCAAGAATAGCAGTGTGGCTGTGGTGGCCTGGGCAGCGGCTCTGTCTAGCTGCCCGAGTATGTACACAGGGGGTTGAACATGATTGTACTTGTGTGGCTAGCCCAAGCTGCTTCCTGTACCACAATGGCTCAAGCTACTGTGTGTGTCTGTCTGTGAACACTGGGAAACACACTCTCAGCTGCAGTGCAGATATACCCTAAAAGGGTAACCTCCCATTTTATCCACGTTAGAGTGTGCAGCAGCTGCTGTTTTACTTTACTCTGATTCCTTCAGACACCAAGATGATGGAGGATCAGAGTGAAGAAATACATACTTACAAAGCATAGTCAGAATACAGTTACAGATTTCACCATGCTGTATGGTCTGGCTCTTACTAACTGGTCAGAAAGAGTTGAAATATCTCTGCATGAGATGAAAATACAGCAATAGCTCCTTTAGGAAAACCAGTAAAGATAGAAATTACAAGTCTTTGAAATATTTTAAAGAGGCCTATTCATTTTTGCAAACCATCCAAAATATGAAACTGATTATGCATTTAGTGACAGTTTTATAGCACTAGTCTCCAGTGTCTCATATGATAAGGGGTGAGGCAGTCGGCAGGCCATAGACTGTAATGGCTGTGAGCCTACATGTCATAAAGTTTAAGCTGCTCCTTCATGTCTCCTTCCGTCATCTCTCCAAATGTCTCACTGTTTTCCTTCATGAGCCTGAAGATGGCAGTCAGCTGCTCTCTCTGAACCCTGTCAAGAAGAAAAGTAAAAAGAGAAATAGCCACCCTCCAAGAGACACTGTGAACAGCAATGATGGTGTCAAATGACACATGACGCTCACCTTAGGAGTCCTGTTGACTTCAGCAAATCTGTGCATATAAAATGAGCAGAATTTGACCCTTAATACCCACTCCTCAAACCCACACACACACACACACACACACACAATCCAACTCTTTCAAGTAACCAGCTTTATTCCCAGACATACCCCCTTATTTTGAGCTTTCTTAGGGCTTGTCTACAGACACTCTTCTATTCTGAAATAAGAGTGTCTACACATGGAGTTATTCTAGAATTGTTATTGCACTTTAAATATTACCTTAATCCAAATTAACTTTCAAGTGTACACAAGCCATTAGTCTGCTACTGGGAAATGAGTGATCAAAGAGAGAAGTCATTCTTGCATTGGGGTTTACTAGGTTTTTTTTCCAGTGTTGAGTAATGGGCATCAGGAGTTGGCCCTGAACCTAGCACATGGACATATTCTGTTATATGTACCCCGAATTTTTTTTAAGGGGAAGGAGGAGAGGGTTCTGTTTCATTACTAGCTGGGATTGGTTACAGGACTGATGTGGTCTCACTGTAAGTCTCCCTGAGAGTGCAGCGAGTTCCCCACCTATTACATGCAGTCCTTGGCTCTCCTGCCTCAGATTATGAGAACTAAAGGAGCCTTGGTGTTATGACTGTAACAAGGGCGGAACAAGGCTCTGCTATTATATAAACCTCAAAGCTCTTACTGCCCTTCTATCCCACATGAGAACAGAGTCTGTTGACCCACAGCGGGTCAGAAATGCAGAGCTGGTGCTGTCCACACAGATTCAAACGCCCCCAGCATCACTGGTCCCTGGTGCAGGCTGCTGACAGTGGGTGGAGGATTGGCCTTCAGTCTCTGCAGTCCCAAAACCCACCTTCCCAGGATTCTCTGCTTCTGGCACAGCCAGCCCTCCTGTCTATAGTAGTAGATTCTCATTCCAGTGGCCAAACCTATCCTCACAAGTCTCTTCCTTACCTCCCAGATATTCTGGCACCCTGCCCTGGTAATAAACTCTAGGGACTCTTTTGCCGCAGCTGAGACAGACAACGGGAGAGTGTGCAGCAAGAGTTTTCGCTAACAAATGAAAGCATCAGAATTTTGTTTCACTCCATGGTGACGATACCACCATGGAATAAGTCTCTGGAGGTTGTGCTGGGAAGCAGATATTGCAAGTGGCAATCTCACAAGCACAGGAAGATGGACGATCAGAACTCAGCCGGTGTTAAGCTATGTCTTCACTGCACTAAAAGCTGTGATTTTACATCAAGATAGCGATATCAACGTAAAATCCTAGGGGAGACAAGTCCATATAGCTAGATGAGGTCGATCCTATAAACCCCCTCCCCCCAACCTGGGGTTAACCTCAACTAGATACAAGGAGTTAAAAATTACCTGTGTTTTGTCTCCACTAGGATTTTACCTCAAAATAGGTATCTTGAGTTAGTTACTTTGACGTAGAAATACACCTTTTTTGGTAGTGAAATCACAGTTTTAGGAATATGGCTGCGTAAAACTTAAGCGGGAAGCTGCTTAGAAATTGTGGCGATGAGAGTGGTATAAATGTCTAGAGCAGACAAAAGACCTGAAAAGCTCTGTGTAGCTTGAAAGCTTGTTTCTTTCGCCAATAAAAAAATATTACCTCACCCCCCATCTCTCTCTAGAGAAGACAGAAGCAGTTTCAAGTTGTGGGGGAAACAACAGAGCAGAGCATTGGTCCATCAACAGCAATCCCACTGGGAATTTTGCATTAAAAACCAAAATCAATGGTAGATGAGCCATCGTCACAGGTGAACAGAGGAGCTTTCAATCTGGGAAGCACAACCTGGAACTGGAAGGGTTGTGCATGTTCCTTACACCTACTGATAAATACTAATAATACCAATCAGAAGTGGTGACAAGTGAGCTGCATTTCCCACCCTGCTTTAACTTTGGTGCTATCAACATTGTGGGGGAAACAGAATTCTGAAAAAGCAGAGCTTAGCAAACAGAAGCAGCTATTGTGCCAGTTACTTTGTTCTACAATCAAAATGCATGTGGCCGTAGCATTTAAAGACTATATATATTCTGTTAATGAGCTAGGAAATGAAAGCTTCTCTGTACAGCCTTGGCTTGGAGCAGTCGTTATACCCCTGCTGAACCAATGGAATCTCAAGTCTATGACCCTCAAGAATCCCATTGTCTCTCATATACTTTTCTCACTTGCAAGAGAATGCATTAAACTGACCTTTTCAGAATAGGAAAAAGGAAGGGAGACACAGCAGTTACAGATCCTCATATTTTATTTCAGAACTTCATTGGATTCCAGGGGGGCACATCTCCTATCTAGTCTGGAGAAATTCAGTATGTGTTCTTCTCCTTACACAGGCACCGTTGAAGTTTATTCCAGCTGGGAACAAAACTTAGTTCTGGTTCTTTTCCTTATTGTTCCCAAGCAGCTTAATAGATTGTGAAAAAGTCTAAACACAATTGCAACTTTCAGTGACCTACACTTCTTTTCTAGTATGGTCACAGAAAAGTCTCAATGTGTTTTTTTGTTTGTTTTTGTTTTTACCCAATATCAATGCACTTGGCTTTCACTCATCACTGACAAAATAGGCTAAGGCTGGGATTTTCAAAACAGCTGAACTCTTGTTGAAAATCAATGGTAGTTGTGCTCCTTATTCCCTTAGCTCTTTGAAAATTCCAACTCAAGATTTTCAAAAGTAATTAATGATTGGAGGCACCTCACTTGAGACCCTGCAAATGGACCTGATTTTCAGAAAGTGCTGAGGACTCACCTTCTGAAAATCAGGTCTCTGTACAGGGTTTTGGCTACCCAAAAATGGAGGCTCCCAAAATAACCTTGTCACATTTGAAAATCTTGGCCAAAGATTCTGCAATTGGAACTTCACGAATACTATGGATGGTGCAGGAGCAAAAACAGAGTCCAGCTCATCTCTCCCAGCTTCACTGACTCTGCCTGGCTCCAACAGAAGTAAAATCAAAAGGTTTCAGGGTGAGATGTTTAACAGTGTTGGCCAAACTCTGCTCCCACTGAAGTCAATGGGACTAGCTGTAGAGTAAGATATCCTTATTCACAGAGAGACATCACAGTCTGGCCCTCTGTCACTAAAGTCCTGACTCTGGGCACATATAGGAAGCAAATCTGCTGAGTAAGACATTACAATTTCTCTGTTGCTTTCCACAGCAGTAACACCCTGTAAAAGCACCACGATTATTTCGCTGCAGCAAGGACAGTGTCTTCCTCCACATTCTATGTGACACCAAGTCCTTATTGGGTATTTTCACATGAATAAGAATTCCCTGCTAGTGCAGCAAAAGCAGTGAAAGATATGGGATGCAGATATAATGCTATAAATCATCACTAGAGAAGTTCTGTGGAAGAGAGAAGGAGGGGAAAAAAAGCAAAAGGTATAAACAACACAATGCCCATCCAAATAAACTATTCAAAGATTTATTGAACTGAACAAAGGCAATTTACAGTTTCAAGCCACTAGAATTACAGTCCTGTGTATAAGAGCCACCTTCAGATGAAAAAAAAAAAAAAAAAAAAAAGGTAAAAAAATACCCAGACAGCCTTTTTGTTGTTGTTAAAGAAATAGCTTAACTCGCTGCCACTTGCAAAATCTGGGCTCGGCTATAGACTTTGCTTGCTTGATGTACATTTTGCCGTATAACTTAAACATATCTGTATATAAGGCATTCTTTGCATAGTCACACGCTTGGAACGTCAAATCTGCCAGCCAGCACGAATTGGAGACAGAATGGCCAGTCACATTGGGTACCTTGAAGCAGAGCGGCCTTGTGTGTCTAGGATTCATAAGCAATCCATTTAATGTGTTAGCAGTTACCGGCTTGGAAGGGGCAGCTTCCTTAAAGCTGAAGCCTCCGGCTGTTTGTGAAATGAGCCCTTTTTACAGACAAACATTCTCCAAACCCAGGCGCTGCAAAGAACGACCGAGTAAATAGTTTCAAGTATTGTCTGTGTAGGAATAAAACAAAGCAGCCTGTTTTTTTATATGCTTGAAGCTTTAGCTAAGAGGCGACCTTTCCACAAAAATGAAGGGAAGCTTGGAGGACAGATTCCAACTATGCTGTAATGCTGCAGGACAGGAAGTGATATCACCAGAGGACTCAAAACCCTCTTCCCATGGAAGGACTTCCAGCAAACCAACCCGACCCTATTTGAAGTTAGATCTCAATTGAGCGGGTGCTGATGCCCAGCAGAGCTCATCTCCTGTATATGACAAGGCTCAGAAGAGGAGCTGAACCTCGGGCAAAGCAGGCAGGCCAGCAACAGTGACAAAAGGGTATGGGAAAGAGAAAGGGGTATTAGAACAGTAAGGTGGTGTGGAGAAGGGAACGGGAAACGCTGTTGGCACTCCCAGAAACTCATCATAATCCAGAGGGAGCCCTCAATTTCAGGGCTATCTCCTCCACCCTCTCCCTCTTGGGAACTGGAGCAGGGAAAAGTAAATCCAAGCACTACCAATCGTTAACAAAGCTTGGGCTCCTCAACGGGAAGTCACCACAAACAGTAGAGCTACAAGACAAACCAATCTCGCTTCTCAGGTCTGCCCTCTACCTAAACTAAAGGATCAGCTCTCTGCTGAAATGATTACAGAGCAAGATTAAGTCAGTCCAGCGATAGTCTGTCAAACCCCGCCCTCCTCCTAATGCTAAACAATGTTTTAAATCTCCAGCTGTAATTTTCAAAGCTAAAGGATAAGTTTGGTCCCTGGAGGAAATGGGTTGGATACTCGGGTACAACATCTGGGTAGATCTAAGATAACATCTGACTTTTGCCCATTTCCTCTAAAGGAACAATACAGATTTTAGGGTAGGGCAGACAGAGTGTGATTAACACAACTCAGTAGACTCACTGAATTTTTGGTGTCCACTCTGGGTTCTGTTTGGGGGGTCTCAGTCCCATATTAGGTCTTGAACCCCCAAACACAATTCCAGTCATGGCTCTAGCCTGGTCGCATCCAGGGACCCAAGCAAGAGATTCTCCTTAACCTTGATACCACAAGGAGTTATTTTGAAGAACCCAACTTCAGCCAAGGAGAAAGTCCCGAGTTTTGAGGGTTTATTGTTTTTTTCTTTTGTTTGTGTGTTTGGTTGGTTTTGGTATTTCTCTCAAGCCTTTAAGATGCCAAGGGAAAAGCCTTTAGGAGGAGGTTAGGGATAACTTCATATAGTCTTCAGTTCTGCAAAGAGAAACAAGGAGAAAAGAAGAGAATTCATTTCAGTCATTTCACCTTTTGAGTTTGGTTTGTTAATTATTTTTGTAACGAGCAAGGGAAAAGGACTTGGTGCTGGAGGGGGAGGCAAAGAAAGTTTCTGATTCACAAAGAGCCATTTGCAGACTGTAGTGCCTCAAAGTAAGAGGCTTTTTGCTTCATCAATTGCAGCAAGATAGTCTAAACCCAAACAACAGAGTAAGCCAAAAAAATGACTGCATGCCCTCTTGATTGGTACCCAAAACAATTCAGACCCTTCTGACCTACAAATTGGGTGCTGTGGCAGCTCCTGTTCTGAGTGGACCCAGAGCATTCCAGAGCAACTGGATTACCTGCCTGGCTCAATATTCCTCCGTACGCCAAGCCAACGGGGGGAAGTAAGCCCTGTGGTGAACACGTGACTGCTTCGCTAACAGTCTCATGCTATCGGCAGCAGGCTTGAGCATGCAAAGACAAAGACTGTTCTTTCTAAAATCTTCCTCCAAAAAAAATACCTATTGCTCTAGTGCTGCCTGTCCCTTTTGTATTAAACAGGACATAGTCACATGGCAGGCCTGGGGGGGGGTCAATCCATAAACACAACTACTCTGCTTTTCACTGGAGGATCTCGGATTGCTTTGGGAGTGGTGAAGCTCAGCACCTGCCAAGGAGGTAGGGAAGATGCTTTGGACTAATATTCTAGATGGACAGACTGAGGCGCAGAGAGGCTAAATGACTTTTCCAAGGTCTCATATCAAGTCATTGCCAGAGCCAGGGCTAGAACACAATAGTTCTGTCACTGCTCTCTGGCTCTAACCATTAGAAATTCTCCATTCTTGGAAAGGCTAAGCTTTGTCTCTAGACCACTGTTCATACTTTTTATAGGATGCCTCTCAGAGCAGGCAGGGATAACCTCCAAGGGTAGGAAGGCAAGCCCAAACATGCCTCAACTCTTCAGCTGCACGCCCACTTCTTTCATAGACTAAGTCCCATTTGGCGTATTTCTGCTCCTAATTTCAGTTGAAGTAGATCTCCACACCTATAGCGTAGTAGTGTCTTCAGCATCAGGCAGGGGTACAGTCCCTCCGTGCAAAATACCCTCACCTCCCAACAGGTAAGTGAGCCTAGTTTATGGGCTAGATCCAGACTGGAGATGCACACTGAGCATCAGTCAAGCTTCTCTACTACCGGGCTGTGTACAAGCAAGCTTAGCAGCTGCCCAGTTTAGAATAAAGGAAATACTTCAGAGGGGATAATTGCTCTGGAGGATTCACTGTGCAGGGGGGGTGAGGGGGGTGGGGGTCAGATCATCATTATCCTGCCATGGTTGGGAAGAGAAGATTCCATAATTCAGGGAATAAGCTATTGCTGTAGGGGCCAGGAAGGATTTTCCTCTCTACTGCCAGAAAGGTACAGCATTGTCCATCTGGCTAAGTGTATCTATTTGTGAGTGTCTGGGTGGGGAGGATCCTGGGATGGGGGGTTCCCCTTTATCCAAAGCCTCAGGTGTCTGGAATCCTGTCTCTGGCAGTGGCTGATAAGATGGGATATTATTGTGATCTGGTAGGGCAAACCATATGGCCCAGATCCCCATTTACACTAGCCCCTTTACACCACTCTGGTCTGGCTTTAAAGTAGGAGCAAATCACATTTACACCTTCTTTAAGGTGCCAGCATGGGGTAAAGGGACCGTAATGTAAATGAGAATCTTGCCCTGTGTTTCCATGGACAGGTGGAAGCCAGACTCCCTGTTCTGGACTGGCCCATGGCTGTATGCATTGTGGGAGTCTCTTAGCAGACCTCTCCACCTAGGACCCGGGCCACTGCAGCTGTTAGATGATTAAAGCACAAAACATCTCTTTCAAAAAGCAGCCAGGTTGATATGTCTCCTATTCCAGCCCCCTCCCTTCCTACCCTTCATCCCCAAACAAGCTGGGAAGGGGAGAGTCAGACTGCCACATACTGTCTGGGCCTGGCATCAAAGCTTGAGTGTCTCCTCAAGAGAGTCGCTAATGGAGGTCCACACTCCTCACCCCACACTTTCATCTAAGGCTAAAAAACCTCTCTATGCCAAATGCTATTAACCCGATTGCACATGAATTCACATGGTGCTAAAGGCTCAGTTTAGGCTCCTTCTTTACAGGGAGGCCCCTCCCTTCAGCAGGGACAGGGATTGTCCAAATGCTCCCTGCCAAGGGCCAGATTGGTAACTTGCCCAGAACTGCGCCCAGCTGGTTTAGCAGAGGCACCTTCACCTAGCATGAGGGGAGGTTTGGATGCTGCAGGTCCCAGAAGGCCATGCTCCACCTTGATCCCAGCAGAATCCCGTCAGGCGGGGGACATGCCGTCTCCGTGGGTGGCACCTCCCGAGGAGAGATGGGGGCAGGTGCAGGCCAGGCCGTTAGAACTCTATGGAGTGCTCCGGCCCTGCTCTTTGGTCCCCTCTAAGTGAAGAAAATCAAGACTTCTGGTCACGGACCTCCCTCTTCACAGGTAGAGCAGAGTCTCCGGTGCCGCCCCTTCCCACAGCTGATGTGGCACAGCAGGGGCGCAGTAGGAGGGGTGTAGAAGTTACTCCAGTCAATGTGAGGTAACAGGACTCCATACTATGCACCCGCTGGAGGAGTTCCTACAGTCCAGGTGTTAGACTAGGTGGGGTGGAAATGGTGGCACCACAGCTTACCCATGGAGGACACAGAATCAGGGGAGAAGCACCATCTAGCAACTGGCCAGTGTGACTGGAGCCAAAAGCTCCCGAGTCCCTTTCCTTCCTTTTCCGTTTCAAATGCCTCCCTCCTCCACCCTCCATCATGAACACATCGGGGTTTAGTTGAAACCTG
Organism: Chelonia mydas; assembly: GCF_015237465.2. Lineage (NCBI taxonomy): Eukaryota > Metazoa > Chordata > Testudines > Cheloniidae > Chelonia > Chelonia mydas. The sequence continues at coordinate 16,754,555 of NC_051254.2, forward strand.
AAGCTTCCTCTGGGACTTTGGGAAGAGTCCTTTAGGCTTTCTGTGGCTCTGTTTCCTCATCCAAATGGGACTGACTGCCAGTCTCCGGGGAGAGCGGGATAGCCTAAGCAGTGCTGACAGAGCAAAGGGGAAGGCACTTTCCACGCACTGGCTGAAGGGGACAGGGATGTGGCACTGTGAGGTCAGCTAAGTTGTCCTTCAGACACATGAAAAACACACCATATGGGCCAGCTATTAAGCACTTGGATTAACCCTTGCTAAACATTGAGGTGCAGACCCAGACTTTCAGGGGATATGGTGTAGCTCCCAGCGCAGGTCCCGTTTGCTCACTGAAGGAGATAGGAATGCCTTTGCAGGCTGCATACGGTGGCAGCTGATTAACTTAGGCCCCGATTTTCAGAAGCGTTGACTTTGCCCGGAGCGCCAGCTGCTCAGCCTCTGGTGTCTATGAAATCCAGAAAGGAGAAGCAGAAGCTTGGCTGGCTCCATGAAGGGCCAACCCCCTCCCAGTCCAGAGTGAAAACACGCTTGATCCTGATGGGATGTCAATGAGGAAGGGCCACCGGAACTGGGTAGACCAGGGCATTGGGTGGAAGAGCTTCTCTCAGCATCCCAGCCCACCTTTGGCCTCCCAGTTCTTCCTGTGAGGGATGTTCCCACCGCCACCTTTCCTCCATACCATCCCTTGCAGGTACTGAGCCCCTTTTTAATTACCATCTTAAACTTGGTACAGGGTCCGGCTCACAAGGGGTGCCCAGTATATCAAACTGCCTCCCATGGCTGGGACCTTAACTGTTCTCCTTGATTCACCACAGCCCTCTGAGGTTTTGTTGAGTATGAGGAAAGGGGCATCGAACCTGAGTTCTCTGGCTGCTTCTGCCAGTGGGTGAGGCATGGAGAGACTGCTTCAGCATAGAGAAAACATTAGAGACCGCTGACGCTTAGAAAGAGAGACAAAGAGGGAAGGTAAAGGGCTATGGAACAAGCTTTAATCAATGGGAATCCAAATGCCTCCTGCAGCATGGAGTTAACAAAAGTCAAAAGGCTAAATACACAAAGTGACCTCCAGAAGTACCCACCCAATCCATCGTTTCACAGGGACACTAGGCAAGTGGTATTTTGAAAAGAGTTTACATGATTTAGGACCACAAGCCCTACTGACTTTCAGTAGGACTTGTGCTCCTGGGGTTTGTCTACACTGAAAATGCTACCGCGGCACAGCTGCAGAGCTTCAGTGTAGACGCTACCTAGGCCGACGGCAGGAATTCTCTGGTTAGTGTAGGTAATCCACCTCCCCGAGAGGTGGTAGATAGCTTGATGGAAGAAATCTTCTGTTGACCTAGCGCCTTCTATACCGGGGTTCAGGTTGGCTTAACTACATCGCTCAGGAGTGTGGATTTTTCACACCCTTGACTGACAGAGTTAAACCGACTGACTTTTCTAGTGTAGACCAGCCCTACGTCCCTTCCGCTCCTCAAAATCCTGCCCAAAGGGCCAGACTCCAAAGTGATGAGTAAAGTGGAGACTTATGCGTACTTCTGGCCCCTTGGCATATAAATTACACCAGGTTTTGGCTTTACACCTACTTATTGGCTTGTAACTTATGCATTGTCTGGGTATTCAGCCCAAGTTCCTCTACAGGCACCCGCTGCTCCCTGCTATGGGAGAATGCAGGTGTGCCAGAGGTTTGAGACTCCCAGTGAGTTAGGAGATGGAGAATGGCAAGCTGTCCATGGGAACACAGGACTAAGCAAAGCAGAAGCTGATGAAGACAGGTCATGAATAATGGACCGGGGAGACACAGAGAAGCAGCCATGAGCCAGAGGAGAATTGGGGAGCTGAGCAGAGACAGGAAAAGAATCCAGCAGCTCAAAGCGGGACCCATATTCTCAGCCCAACACAGTGAAAGAGAAGAGACTCGAAACCTATGGAAAAAGCTGCCAGGAGCTCTCAAAGCTCCCCCGTTGCCACACACAGGACACGGGCAATATTTTCTACATGTGACTCTTATGATTTTTTTACGTGCAGCACCCCATTTGTAGAGGGTGTTCTACCAAACAGGGGAGACGGGGCTGCTTTCTTCCAAGAGGACTGTGTGATCCCCTGCCCCAGAAAAGTTTAAATCTGAGTATTAAGTGTGGGGAGGGAAACGGGGATTTTTCCATTACGCTGTTGGCTCTCGGTTATGGAAGCATCATGTGTGGCTCCGGATCATAGTTAAGGCTGCAGTGAGATTAGTGGCTATATTGGAAAACAATAAATGGGCCAGAGCTTAACTCTTTTCGATTAGAAGACCTTTTTGGTAGGGACTCAGTGGGAAGAGGTAAATATTTGGCCAGAAAAGGGGAGGGGAGGGTTGGCACTTCTGCAGCTATGCCTGGGGACGGGTTAGCCCCAACTGCAGTGTGGCCCCAACACAGACCCACCGGAGAAACACAGGACTCCCATCAGGGATGTGGTAGGGAGGGGAAAACATTTCTTGGCGTTGGACTTTTTTTTGGCTGAATGGCAATACGCATTGCATTGCCTATAATGCTCTCTGCTGCTAGACAGGGCCATCATTCTGACCTAAATAAAACAGCAGGTGCCAACCCCTTCTCCTCACTGCTTGTCCCTCGCCCCAGGACACTTATCGTGCTGCAGAAGATGAAAAGCAAAAAAAGGAACAGCAACAAAAAAACTTACCAGCCTCTCTCATCCAAAAGAAGCGCCATGCTGGACAGGAAAGCACAGCTGCCAAAGAAGGGGCCAGGGAGAAAGCAAGCAGCAAAGGGGAAGAGATGAAGGAGGAAGCGAAAATGCCCACCCCATCCCCATGCTACACAAAGGAGAAAGCAAGCAGAATGCACCGATGAGCAAGCAGAGGGGAGCATGCGATGGACATGGTAGGAGAGCCCAGGGGCTGGGAATGCTAATGGAGTCCTGTCCAGCTACAGCCCCACCCCCTGTGCACCCTTGGGGGAAACAGTAATGGAGGAGTTTGAAATATACCCAGCGAATAGACTGTCAGAGCGTCAACCAGCCCCTTGCAGCCCTTGTCCGTTCTGGAGGAGTCGCCACCACTGCTCTCCAGTTTAAAACCACCACCTTCCCTCTATATGTCCAGCTGCACCCCCGTTTCGATCCCAGGTTCATGTCGCGATGCTACATCACGGCAGGGTCTCTTCTCCCCATCCTTAACTAGGGGTGAGCGCAGACTGGAAAACCAGCTCTCCCACCCCATCCCTTTGAATTTCAAGAACTTCAGATTCAGGCGAGACCCAAAGTGGAAAGGGGCCAATTTTCCAGTTCTAAATTGAGGCCCAAGAGAATGGAAATCTCATGAGATCAGCTCATAATATATTATAACTCCCCTGGGGCTGGACTCCAGTTTAGCCTTGAACCCTAGCCTAAGCCTAAACCAGATCCAAGTATCACCCCCTCAGCTCATTTCTACTAAGAACTGGGCAGGAGAGTGGAGGGGAGGGGGACATTCAGAAGGAGGGAAAGAATTTCCCACCAAAGAGTTCAACTGATTGGTTGGATAATGAGTCCACTTCCCCCCATTGGGACAACCCCCGCCCCCCCGGCATCTTTCTGCAGCCTCCCCAGCCTTGAGCAAGGCAGGGATTTCTCAAAGCAATTGCAGATTTGCCTGCACAACGCACATGAAATAAGCAGGGTGGGATAGAGAAGCTACAGTCTAGTGGATCGTTTAGTCCCTAATTCCAGTGGCTCCCACTAAGTAGCAAACTCACATACTAAGGAATCTTGCCTCCCAATGAGTTCGTCCTACTTGTGGGTTTGAAGTCCAGATCCAAATCAAAAGGGTTCACTTTGCCCTGTAGAGGGCGCTCCTACTCCAGGCATATTATGGCTTTGCTGGAAAAATAACCCCTGAAGCTCGAAGGATGGGGAGGAATTCGCACACTCAGGGTCAGGGTTCCACTTCTGCTTCCTGACCAACCTCACCCTTGGGCAAATCTGGGGGTGAACGTCTTCCCCCAACCCATTCTGACATTAATACAAGCTGGGCTTAGCTGACACCCTAAAGTTGCAGCCAAGAATGTCTGGAGTGTTATGGATTGCCCCTTTCTAAGTCTGCAGCCCACGCAAGAATTAGAAGCATCTATGATGCTTGAGTTGACACCCACCAGTGAAAGATGATTATGCTGAAAATACAGCTGCCACCCTTTCTCTCTCCAACTCACAGGGATGACCCTGTTTCCCCCCTAGGATTAGAGACCCTACAGGGTACTTCTGGCTATGTTCACCTTCTCCTAAGCCCCTGGAATGAGGGGTGGAGGAGGGAGAAGAGACCCTCCCACAAACACTCATGTTGAGTCAAACACACTTGCTCTCTCCTTTCTCCAGCTCAGGTCAGCCAATGAATCTGGCAAGGGAGGCGTGTTAAGAAAGGCACAGATTCCTGGGGGGGCTGACTCCTGTGTCCCACTAACGTCCACACTAGTTTTACCAAGCACTTTACAGGGACCAGGCTCTGGGCCAAGAAAAGAGGTCACAAAAGGATTAACTGACCAAAAGGAATTATTCCTGGATTAATTCCTCTTTAAAAACACCGGTCTGCCCGCCCTGCAGAAGTTTACAGAGTTGGGTGAAGTCCTGATAATCTTCCCGCCCAGCTGCAAAAAATTCTTTTTGGACTTGGAGCAAAGTTTGGGAAGCAGCTGACAAAGGCTACTTTAAAAATAGTCAGTGTATCTCAATCAGTCACTGTAGTTGCATTTAAGAGCACTGCCTGTACCCCCTTGTGGCCCAGCCACCAGGACAGCTGCACCTGTGCAAGCACCTCACGTAGCCAGGTTAAACCATTACAAGCAGTGATTTGCACAGGTACAGCATGAAACCGGGGTAAACCACACCAGTGAAAACTGTGGATTAGCCTGTTTGCACCAGTGGTTTGCATTGCGGCAGCTACACTTATGGCTGGTAACTGGTGGCCAGAACTGGGGCAAATCACTAGTGCAGAAGACAAGACTTTTAAGAAACAGGATCTGGTAAACCACGTTTAGCCAAAACATTCACCAGTCTGGTCACCTCCTTCTCTTTTTCTGAGAAGTGCCTCTATTTTTAAGACTGAAATGATCAGAGACAGGAAATTGCAGCAGCTAGTACATTATATACTCCTCCCCATATCAGGGCATTTAGGGCAGATTTAGGGATAAATCCTCAATTTGGATCAAGCAAAGTGGTGCAAAAATATCTGCAGTTTTGAGGCAATGCGGGGTGGCATGAAGCAGAAATGGTTTTCTATTAAATAACCCTTTCTGCTGCATTCCCTTCCCCTTTCCTGCATGGGGCTGACAACTCCTCCAGGCACAGACAAGAGATGCTATCACAAAAACAACCAAAACGCCTTTCTGTGCGACTTTAGCCGGCACAACCTGCGATGGCTCCGTCATCCAGGCTGTGACCCTAGTTTTCAAACTTGGGGGACTAAAATGGATTTAGGGGCCTAACTTCCAAGTTTCAAAGGCCGAGCACACAAGTGTGACGGACAGAGCCTAAGAAATGCTGAGCACGAGTGGCTTTTACTGCAGAGGTCACAGCTGCTCAGTACAGGCCAGATCAAGCCCTAGCTAGAGGAGGCAAAGGTCTGTATATCCCGTTTCTCTAGATCAGTTTGTGCTGCTGATGGAAAATGAGATGGGGGCACAGAGGAGAGTAGATTTATTAATTTGTTATGAGGAGGGAGTGGGGAGGGTGAGGGAGGTGGGACAGACATGGTTACTTCATTTAAAAACAAAACAAAACAAAACATACTAGCAGAGGTTATCAGGTGGTACCACTACTTCTAAGAAACATCATCTCCTTACCAAAAAGATTTGCAAGAATGTTTGTGGCCGAGGACCTAAGGTACTTGCTACAGGGATGTGAGGTCAGAGGTCAGTTCAATCCTGCAATATAAACGCAGCAAACCTGGGTCATATCAAAACAGCAGCATTGTCAGGAGGTGCCTGGCAGTGGGGCGGGGGGGAGAGGAGAGGGTGGGAGGATGTAAAGGGGTATGAGGCAGGACGAAGGAGGCGGCTGAGCTGCACTGCTACTCTCAACTGATCTGCTTAGCATCTTACCTGTGGGCAGCTCTGCCCCAATATAGCAGCTAGAGAAGAGGAAGCTGTGAAGCCTGAAATGAAAAGTTGCTGATGCCACAGCCGAGATCCAGAAGACAAGAAACCAGAAACAAAACACAAGCTTCTGACAAACACACAGAAACATGGAACATTGACAAGAAAATAAAGGAGCCGTTAGGAGAAACTCAGCAGTCGGCCAATGCCCCTTCACGTGGAACGCCGAGCAGAACTTTGAAAAGAACCCCCAAGTGGAAGAGCCAACTCCAGGTGTGTTCTCGACAGGTTCCAGGTGTGACGGTACCTCACAGGAAACCCCTTTAAAAAGGAATTAAATGGAAATAGGGGATGGATCCTGTGTGTGCCCAGAAGGCTGGGGCCGGGTGTCAATGCACCTGATGAGGAAGCCATCCTGTAGAATCAACCTTTCTCCAGGATTAATTTCACGGAGTGAAATCCTGGCCCTGATGAAGACAAGGGTCAAACTTCTATTGACTTCAGTGTCCTAAGATTTCAGCCACAGATTCTAAGGTCAGAAGGGATCATTATGATCACCTCGTCTGACGTCTTGCAGAACAGGAATTCCAGGCCATAACTTCAAACAACAATGCCTGCATCCAGCCCATAACTTCTGGTTGAGCTAGAGCACACAGTACGATAGAGGCTGGTTTAAACACTTGTAGAGTAGGATAGTCTTTCGGTTCAATAGGTGTTCCAAGAGTAATTTCTATAGAACCCTATTGGTGTCATTCACTTTCAGTTCTACAGGACTTGTCCATAAGGGCTCTGTCTGAGTGGAAATGGTGGGATGAAGGTACCAGACATGGCCAACTTGCGACATGTTAGTGAGTGGAGAGTTTGGTCCGGATAGAAATATAAAGAAAGGGGAAACGCAAATCAAGTTTTTACTGCTGTCACCAATACAGGGTCACCACAGCTACAGCAGAGCTAGCTGGAGCCTGTTCTGCCTCATGGATCAGTAACAAAACTAGCAACAAAGTTTTGTTCCAGATTCTTTATGACTGATGATGGGTGAGAGAGAGAAAGAGCCCAGCATGACTCTCAGATCCCCAGGGAAGTTTGAAGCTTCTGGGGCACAGGGGGAGGGGAAATCCTCTGCTGAGTTATAAATGGAGCAAGTTTGAACTGGAGCAAAACTAAATACAGAACCCCACAGTGTCACCTATATGGAAAGTCACTCTTCTGACTGCAGCACTTTTCCAATGTGCTGGTAAGAAGGATGTGGGTAAAATGCCTTTGCCATCGGGCTGCAAGGTAACCTGAAAGTTTCTAACTCCAGTGCAAAGTAACAGTTAAAGGTGATCTCCACCCAGTGAGCTGGAAAGGGTACACAGCCAGGGGAAAGCAAGGCTCACTCAGGGGAACCTAACTTCAGGGCAGTCAACGGGAATCCTAGTGAGTAGTTTTTTCTTGTTTGGGCAGGAGTTTGGTTTTGCTAGGCATTCTCTGCACATAGCCCAGCAATCAGGAGTTTATCCTGCACTTCTTCCCCTAAGATTACAGCCCTCAGTCCCAGAGAAACACATCACCAGCTGAATTGGGCCCATCTCAGCCCAAAGGTGCATTTTACGAGGCGGACATGTCAGTTTTCTAGGAGACTAGGAACACAGCAAGTCATTCACTGCTCCTTTACCTCCTCAAAGCCAGCGAGGCCCCTCCCTCACTGCTTGGCACTGAAAGGATGATGTCTAGGATCTCATGATGAGAAGAGACAGCCTCAGAGGGTTCCTGAGGGGAAAATCCCATAAGACGGTCGGTTTTGGCTCAGCTTTGCCAGGATCAAGATGGCAGCAACCTATAATTCATTAGCTTTCTGTTATATCTCCCAGGACCAGGGGAACCTGGCTTATGACACACATGTCCTGGGCTGGATCCTCTCATAGACTGCCTGTGTCACAAGTTCCCAATTTGCTTTCAACAGGTCCTCACCAGACCATGGCTCTCCTATGCCCCAGCATACAAGGCTGTGGGATAAAACAGAGGGCTTGCGTCTCCCTTGCCCCACATCCTGTGCGGGCAGTTACACCAGTACAGAGCAGGTGTACAATGTTACCCTTCCGATTTAGCAGCTTTTTATACCCACCCTGCAGTAACGTATGTGATTACCCAAGTTGCAGGGCAATGGAGAATCAGGCTCCAGGGCTTCCACTACAGAAGCAGAGGTGGATATTTCCTTCATTGTACCATAGGGGAAGCAGACTTTAAAGTGAAAAGACAACAGTTTGAACCCCACTCGCCGCATCACAAAGGTCAACCCATTAGCAATGCAAGAGAGCTGCCTAACCCACTACCCTGGCAGTTAGTAAGTTAGAAAACCAGCATTATCCCCAACCCTGGACAGGAGGAATCACCAAGGCCTTGAAGCTAAATTTGCCTAACAGCTAAGTCTGAGATGCAGTGACAAGGGTATAAACTTCCTTCACTTCACTCAAGTCTTTAGTAACTATAGATCTACCATAGGCTTTTTTATCATTCCTGCCACCCATGGCATTGACCCAAAACACTGGGCCTGGAAAACTCTGCTGCAATATAAATGTCCCAAGAAAATTCAGTCCATCAGACAGCTGATAGAGACGTGTGTGTGTGTGTGTGTGTGTGTTCTCACAGTGGAGATAGTCATCTGAATAGGAATGAACAGCTTAAGAGACAAGAGTCCCTTAGGCAGCCTTTGAGAATTCATCAGCGACGCAACTTTCGTTACTGTTCTGAAAAGGCAATGGGTAAAAACCCTAGAATATGCTGTGTTATGTAGGGAGAAAATCTGGGCTCTGTTGTTTGGAGGTAAGGCAAACCTTCCCCTCTGGCCTGAATGAAAGGGAACTGCAGAAGTTGGGTGGGTAGCAGGGTACAGTACCGGTCGTTATCACTCTAGACACTGTCTGGAGGCTATTGTTAAGAACATACCCCAGTTAATAGAATGCAGTCTCAGCAGAGAAGCCCCAGAGAGTTAGTGACTGTACAGCAATGTACACACTAGTTTGCTGGTAGCTAGTGGAACCTAGGAGGGACTGGCTGGGAGGGGGTGGGAATGCCCGCATCTCCAAGGTTTTTGCACTCGCTCAAAATTTCTTAAGCTGCAGTGGCCTGACCACTTTTGAGCAGTGGTTTTTTGGTACTAAATCATACAGCTGTGCTGGAGCAGTATGGAGCGTTGCTTCGGCTGCATGGTCACAGTGCCACTGAAATCTGACCCACGAGAGGCTTTGCGACCTGGCGCATGGGGTTGCGACGCCACTCAAATTTGGCCTAGCTACCCCTCCGTACAGACACATGGGGGATCAGCTAAATGGTGTTGCAATGTGGCTCACAGGAAGTCTCTTCCTGTTTCGCGGAGTGCAGGGGAGTCACTGAGAGCTTGACGTCTGGCAGCACCAGCTCATGCACTGAGTGGGTAAGAAAGAGAGGAGACTCCGCAGCTGAGGGAGACCCAGGGTCTCTGTCGGGGGAGAAGGAACGGGGCAGGGGGGGATGGGATGAGCAGGGACTGGAACAGGGTCCCTGCTGCGGGGGAGGAGGAAATGGAATTTGCCCCACCTAAGAAATATCTGAATTGGTGCCATTGCTCGTAGTCACTGAGCTGAGAACAGCGGTTCATTCAAAATGGAGTTTTATGCACAGGCTGCGGTTTGGCGTGGGGGCTTAGTCTGGGCTTTATCAGATTGCAAGATGGCAACTCAATCTGCCAAGTTCATTTTATGAAAACGTGGCAAGCCCTGGGGCGTAAAGAGCCTTGGAAAGCACCCCAGGTGGAATTCTAGAGGAGCAGCAAACTTCAGGCCTTCTCAGCAAGCAACTGTGAACTTGATCCACAGAAATCAGAGGTGGGAAAGAGCCACTAGGCCATCTGGGACCTGGGTTTCATAGCTGCTGAGTACCTGTGCTTCCCAATGACCTCATTCGATTTTGTGAGTGCTCAGCACTTCTGAATGTCAGGTTCTCTGTTCTCCCCTGCCCTCTCCGGGTTGTACCATAGGATTGTCTCATATAATTTTACAATGACTTGAATGGTTATCATCATCCCTTTACATTCAGGCTGCAGGGCACAATCTTATTGTATTCATGGAAAATAATACTAAAGCCCTACATGAACTTCTGGGTCCCAGCATCTCTGGGTTTTAGTCAATCTCTGAACACTCTCATTTCTGAGACCTTCCATGAAAACACACCAGGTAAGTGATGTAGAAAGGTAGATGGGGCCAAAGCCTCAGCAGGACTAAATCAACATGGCTCTGATAAAGGCAGTGGAGCTATGCTGATTTACCCCAGATGAGGATCCTGCCCTTGATTTCAGTGGAGCTGTGCCAATTTACACAAGTTGAGGATCTGCCTCTAAGGCCCAGATCTTCAAAAGGCATTTAGGCACCTAACTCCCATTGATTTCCGTGGGAGTTAGGCACTTAATACTTTTGAGGATCTGACCCAAAGTATCTACAGAAGGAGCTTGAACAGATACAAGGGAATCTAGTGTCATGGTCTCCCCACCTTCCAAATCCAGGTTGCTTCTAACAGCTCTCCAGCCTCTCTTAAAGGGACAGGTCTGGACCAAATGCACTGGCCAGACATTCACACCACAGCTCCCGCTGCTACTCATGGAGGAGAGGGGTTAAAATCGACACCGTGCTGCAAGAGGACGGCCGCAAGGTGGCCTTGTGTCCAAAGTAAGAGGAAGCTCAACGTACCTTTGCTCCTCCTCGAGTTCTTCTTTGGTCATCATTGTCTTATACTGGTTCCCCCTCAGCTTTCCGGGGCTGTATTTAAAGGAGATCTGCTCGTCCGCTGCTGGAGAGAGAGAGCAGTTGTGTGAGAAAGGAGACCCTGGTGAGTTCTGGCAGGCGGCCAATGCGATGGATGGATCCCTTGCGCTCCTCCTGTTGCACCCTAGAGTGGGAGATGCGCCACCCTGGAAGCACATTTGACAGCTAAACACCGACTGGAGGCACAAAAATCTTCAACAAAGTTACGTGATGCCAGTGGAAGACGAACAGTACCTTTAACAAGACCCTGGCCTGGTCATTCAGGGAGATGGTTAGAGTCCTGCCTACAGCTGACTAACATCACAACCATCTAATGCTGTTGGCGTCACTGAGTCTGCCCGACTCACCTGGAGTTGGCAACAATCTGTGGTCCAACGTTAGTGACCTATCCCCTTTGAAATGAGATACAACTAAATTCTAGCGCATAGGGAACTTGTTGGGCTATTTCTCTCCCCTGGAGTCAGAGCTCTGGAGGCTCATTGGGCTTAGCAGGAGGATGGTAACCGTAGCCTGCAGAATTCATCTCTATTTCTGTCTGGACATTCCTTTCCCCCCTTCCCCAGGAGCTAGGACCCCCATGCTCATGCTTTGGGTTTGTGAATAATCGCTCAGGAGACCATGCTGTAAGCACACTGGGCATGTGCCACACAATCTATTCAAACTCACATGGTCCAGTCACCCTGGCCGTGCCCCGGGCTTCGAAATCACAACATTCCAGCAGCCAGGAGGATTGCAAGAAAGCTTGAGAAATGGCTTTGGGAAAGGGAGACACCATGTGGCAAATTCCTGGGCTGCAAACAGAGATGGTCCAAAGCATTCTTGACCCGATCAACAGCTGTGATTGCAGTGGTGCTGAAGTCCCTCTGGTGCCAATGGATAGACACAATGGGAAAAGGATACTCTTTATTACCCAGTTTGGGTCGCATCCCTTTGGTAGAACGCAGTGTTTTCAACCCGGGGGTCCACAGACTGTCTAAAATTTCCAAAGGGGTCCGCACCTACATTTGAAATATTTAGGGGTCTGCAAATGAAAAAAGGTTGAAAACCACTGCTCTGTTGCAGGCATTCTCTCCTCTGCCCAAGCCCCTCGATCACATCTCTTTGCTAATTAAAACTCTGTAGCTCACAGATGTGGAGCCAGAGCTTTAGCTTCTCCAAGCAGATTTTGCTCGAGCTCTTTGTTTATTTTTAACCCACTCCTCAGGGTTATCTTCCTGCACAAAGTCAGCCCAAAATGCATCCCAGGAGGGCCAGGGCTTATGCATATTTGTTGGCTTTATAAAAAAATAAATAAAACATCTAGCGGCTGTGTTGAGATAAAGTCAACACTCCAGGGACCATAGTGCCATGTTGCCTCCTGCCAGATACTCTAGCATGGCTCCTTCCGGCACAGGAGAAGGATACAGACCAGAGGTGTTGTAAATATCCCTTGTACCTGCCCTAGCTAGTGCCAGAAAGAGAGAACTTTTGAACCTTGGAAGAATCCAGCCTTTGTTTGCTAATCCTCTTGTCTTTGCCTGATCAAGCTATTTTCTCCTACTTTCCAAGCTCAAGGGCTGGAAAAACAGAGGTTAAAAACTGCCACCACATTGCTTTTCTGTCCACAGCTGAGCTCCAAACACTTTCCAGGCCTCAGAATACCCATGGGGCAGGCAAGTACAAGTCTCAATTTACAGGTGGGGAAACCGAGATGTGAAATGACTTGCCGAAGGCCGCTTGCAGTGTTGTGTAGTCATGTGGGTCCCAGGATATTAGGGAGACATGGTGGGTGAAGTGATCACCAACCTTGTCTCGCCCACGGCCACACAGGCAGAGCCAGGAATAGAACCCAGGTGTCATGTTTATTACATGACAGTCATTGCTAGGATAAAAAAATATCCCACAGAGCATGCATCCAGGTTTTAGTGTGAACCAATGTTTACTGGTCCAAACCTGTTAAAACTGCAGACTTAACAGGAAACAGAGGTTCCCAGACAGAACTTCTCCTCATCCACTACCTCCACAAATATTTCACATTTCACTCCCCAGTCGCTGCACCTCAGCGTGTCAACAAGCCTCACGCTGATCCTGGTCAGTTTTCCACTGTGGAAGATTCCGAATCAAGGGCTAATCATTTAGCTGTAGAACTGGAGTGAAAACAAAGGCCGCTGTCTGGCCTCTTGTGAAAAGCTACACCCATTGCCCAACAGCTCAGCAAACCTAAGCCTGTCACAGTGCCCTCGCTCCACAGCCCAGAAAACACAGCTCCGTAAAGTCTCATTTCCCTCAATGGAAAAAGCTCAGCACTGGCAGGCAAACAAGCCTGATCAACTGGAAGCAAACAGAGACTAGGCTCAGTTAACCAGGCACTAAAAACGAGCCTTAAAAGTGCCGTTGAAACGTGCCTTTAACCGGTTGTTGCTCGGGGAGATATCAGGCCTGAGTCTCCTCTTACTTGCACTGGTGTAAATCCGGAGTCATTTCTCTGAAGTCAGTGGAGTTTCACTAAGGTACGTGAAAGGAGAATCTGGCTTCATCGGTGCCCTTCACAGCACAAAATAAAATCTTTATTCTTAACATCTTTTGCTTGATAGAAAACCAAGTCGGTTTTCCCTCCCCGAACAGGGGCTGTTCAGATCAGAGTGAAGAAGGGACTCTAGAAATTGAGGGGAAGGGGAATAGCCATTCGCCCATCTGCCTGCCAACCTGTGCTTGTAGGTTTTGAAGGAAAGAGCTGGAAGTTTTCAGTGCTCAAGGGCTCTCTTTCTCTTCAGATTGGAGATAAGTGTCAGGAAATACATTGAAAATTCTAGGCATGATTTTTCCCAGGAACTGCAAAATATTTACGAGTATAAAATGACCTACTTAAATAGAACAGCCGTGAGGTGAGTTTTAAAAAAAGATATTTGTCTTGTGAATTTCCCCCGCCAATGTCGGCAGGTTTCCAAGACGCTGGGTTTGCAGGGTATTTTCTTACTGGCTGTCATTTGGTAAAAAGAAAAAAGAGTCCTAATTCAAATCTACCTCTCCACACCCAGTGCTTCTTACTCTCCCAGACACCTTGGTTCTAGCTCCAGGAACCTGCCAGCTCCCCAGAGGTTTCTGTACAACTTTGCTTCTTGAAAGAAAAGAAGAAGAATGGTCTTGTGTTTAGGCCATTCAACTAGTATTTAGAGAGACCTGAATTCTATTCCTGGCTCTGCCACAGACTTCCTGCGTGTTCTTGGGTAAATCACTTAATCGCACCGTGCCTCAGTTTCCCCATGTGTAAAATGGGGACAATAATACTTTCCCACCTCACAGAAGATGTGAGGATGCATTCATTAATAACTGTGAGGTGCTCAGACACTACTGCAATGGAGGCCATATAAGTGCATAAATAGAAAATGCATTAAAGAAATAAAAAGGTAGCTGGCTGACAATCCGAGATCCTTGTGGTTATACTAGATGCACACGCATGGCTTAGTATCCCCACTGGCCAGACTGAGTCATCATCTTATTCAGCCCATTAAAATGCCTGAATTATTTAGAACATTCCTTTAAAAGGGAATGAATTGCAGCCTGCATGTCTACAGTACCATTTATCCAAGGATAGGATGGTTAGTTAAGCGTCACAACTCCCTCTGCCTCCCCATCCCAGTAGTGGAAAAGGGAACACTTAATCTTACCCTGAAATGCAGCCACTTCAGGGATGGGACATAGTAACACTTTAACAGCGCCCAGCAATACAGTTTAGGGCAGGAACTGAAGATCATAGCATCTGTTTCAAATAGGGTGACCAGATAGCAAGGGTGAAAAATCGGGACGGGGTGGGGGGTAGTTGGCACCTATATAAGACAAAGTCCCAAATATCGGGACTGTCCCTATAAAATTGGGACATCTGGTCACCCTAATTTCAAACTGCTGGAGGAATTCAGGCAGGCAGAATGGGGTTACCCATCTCACTTCCTTTTTCTCTTTTACCACTGAACAAGGAGTCGGGGGGAGGAAAAAAACGAGAGAGAAAAGTGTTCAGGTTCCTTTTTTTCTTTTCTTCTAATAAAACAACGACGACGACAACGACAATGTCACCAACACTGAAGAACCCAAGCCAGAGCCCGCTGGGTGAATGCCCGGACAAACAGCAGTTTGGGAAGGGAAATGCAGAGGCTGGAGATGGACAGCTTAGTGAGATTCCAATCAGTTTCCGTGGCTGAGCTTTGCAACTGAGCCTGAGGAATTTAGCACGGAAAACTGTGTCCTAAGCGCTTTGTTAATGTTGGCCCAAGGCTCTTGAAGGCAGAAAGGAGGAGAACTGAGCAAGAGAATTTTAACAGCTTGGAAAAGGCTGGAGCCTTGATCCTTTACCGTAATGCTGGCCGGGGGCACATCATCGTGAAGGCCCTCATTTAGCAAAACAAGCCGGTGTGGCCGCCTATTGCTAATGCGGCAGGTACTGCCATGCAGGCGGCCTGGAGCAGGCACCACGCATGGAGCCTTGTGCTGCTGGGACTGGGGCAGCGCAGACAACCCAGAGCAGGAGGAGGGGGTGCTTTTTCCAGGTGTGAGAAGATAGGGAAGAGCCATGAGCCCCTCAACACTGACCCCACTAGCCAGTTAAAGTGGGGGGCCAATGGCCTGTAGAGGGACTCCTAATTCAGCCCCACTCCAAGCATGGGTTTGCCATAGCTCTGACTCCTTGGTAGCACAGGTTCCACATCCCAGCGTCGTTAGCCCAGGCTGACCTCCTCCTGAGGCCGGCTGGTAGGGCTCTCTTACAGTTTTGAACAACAGACTGGTTGCAAGAGCAGCTGCAGTTTGCCACAGGATCCTGGGCCCAAACTCCCCTCCCCCTCCGTTGTGTGGCCTGCTGTGTGCCCTCTCCCACCCCAGAGGCAGCTGCATTTCAGACAGTAGAACTGAAGGTCTACAGGAGGTGAAGGGAATTTGTCAGGATAAAAGGCAACACAGTTGAGTGGCACGTGCCCTAGACTGGGAGTCAGGACACCTGAGTTCTAGTCACAGCTCCGCCACCCACTGGCTGTGTTCCCCTGGGGCAAGTCAGGCCAGCTTGCAGTGCCAGGCTCTGTCCCACACACTCCCCTCTCTACGAAACGGTGATAGCGGCTCCCTGCCTTGAAGGTGCATTGCAAGGATTAGCATCTGTCATAAACCTCCTGCGCCAGAGGGATTGTGACAGGGGGCTGCAAAGGCTAGCAAGGAAGTGGGACAGGGAGGAGGGATTCCTACCACCCCGGCCCCCCCAGGATGGAGTCTATAAGCCATCACATTGACCGTGGTGCTGCTGTGGGACGGTCTCCTGGTCAACACAAACACACACACACTTGCCTGCCATCATCTAGTTTGGGGCTGGGGGGGGGGGGGAAGAGTTATGAGCAAGGGTCCTGTGTTGTTGTCCCAATTAGTCAATTAATCATTTTCTAATAAAGTCATTGACGAATCAGTTAAACACAGCTCTAGCTAAACCCTCTGGAGATCCCCTGGTGCCTTCAAGGAGCTTTTTGCCAGGCTTTGTTCTCGTGTCATGCCAACGGCTGGAGGCAAAAGGCACAGCACATCTGTCATCAGGATGGGGAGGGAGCTGCTGGGGTGAAACCGATATAAGGAGAAGGGAGGTGAGAGGAACCCACGAGAGCCGGCCATCGAGCTGGTGTGCCACACGCAGTCTTAAAAGGATTAAGCCCCGGGTGGGGGCAGCTGTGTTCATACATTGCTGGCCTGTCCCCAGCTCTCCATCCTCTCTGCAGCGTGGAACCCAGTAGCAGCATGGCTCATCCTGGTCCCCTCCCCCTCCCCAGCCACCCCCGCCCAGGGCCTGCCAGGCTGCCGCCGCAATGACAAATGCCAGTGATGCTATCTGTTCTTTGTGCTCCGCTGACTCTAGCCCAACCGAGCGAATTAACAGCTCAATAATCAGGAGGAAGAGGAAGCTGTCAGCTGCTGAGGGGAGCTAATCCCCAGCCTTCCCCCCAGAGGCTTGCAGCTGAGCAGCTTCCAGGCCTTGCTGACCAGGGGCTATATTTATAGCAAGTGACAGCCTTGCCCTGGTCCCCCAGCATTGTCCTAGAACAGGCCCTCCCACCCCAGACTCTGTGCCTGGCACACAATGAGCAGGGTGAAGAATGCCCAGGCCATTGCATTCCTGCAGCCCTCCCTTCTCTTTCCACTCTCTCTGCCAGCTGGGAATTTAAAGGGACAGCGACGTCAGCCTCATTCTTGCTGGGACAGAGTTTCTAAGACGACGAAGGTGTAAATTGATCGGGTTCTGATCCCAATGGCAGAGTTCTGTGGTGGTCCCCTCAACTAGTGAGGTTGCCATTTGTTTCATGTTACCCCAGGTCTGTGCTTTCTATTAAGTCCTCTGTCCCCCCCCGCCCTCCCACCACACTGTCTAGCCCACAACTCTCCTGGATTCTGCCACTGGAGCATTATCATTGCCAAAGTTCCAAGAACAGAGATTTGTCAGCCTGCCGAACACCGCCCACCACTCCCATGGTCTGATTGTACTGTGCACACTTAAAGTCCGGTGCCCCTTGTGTTACTGAAACACTGAGTGTGTTTGCACACAACGTGGGTCTGGTGGAAGCAGGGGCACTGGAACAATGCGTATAGTGGGGGGGCTGAGAGCCACTGAAGCAAACTGTAAATCCTGTATATCATGGAAACCACTTCAAGGCACGGGTATGGCAGCACCCCAGCACCCCTAGTTCCAGCATCTATGGGTGGAAGGAAACACACCCCACAAACTGAAAGGTGATCTGTATGGGGGAGGAGAAAAGGGGGTGTCACCTGCCACTCTATTTTTTCAGGGAGCGGCGGCAGATTATTTCTTTATGGAGTATGAAAAAAGGCCCCGCAATGTGCGTTGGGGGGTTTTATACAGTTTTTCCTCCTTGTGTTTCATGACCCTGGACACACTGGCCTGGTCTTCCATTTTGCCTAGAACTCTAGAAGAGGGAAATTTCACTCTCAGTATTCAGGAGCTTCCAGCTCAGATCCAAGCTGGCCCTTGGCAGCATGGCACTATCTACGCCCTCTCTCCTACCAGCTGCTGCATCTCCAACACTTACCATCGTCCAGCTCTGGTTCCTTCACCACCAGTCTCTCTTTTTCCCAGTCTTGATCTTCCTCCTGGAGAGAATGAAGAGCAGAGCAGTTCAGAGGGGAGAACAGTGTGTGGAGCAAACGGAGTTCCCCGAGGCGGCATGGCTCGGTGAATCAGACAATGGACTGGGACATGGCAGACTTGGGTTCAATTTCTGGCTCTGCCATTTGGCTGCCGGGTGAGCCTTGGGCAAATCATTTCCCCTCTGTGATTCAGTTTCCCCATCTAAAATAGGGGTAATGATACTGACCTGCATAGAGATCTATGGATGAAAAGAGCTAGTTTTTATTAATAAGATGATATATTCCACACACACACACACACACACACACACACACTACAGTAAAAGAACATTATGGTTGCCTGTGCATCCTTAATTTGCCCCCCCCCTCTTGTGCACATACATTATGATACAGTCTTTAATTATGTTGTCACATGCTGTATTTTCCACAGGACCCCTGCCCCATTTGTTACCCAGGACGGACAGTGCTCATTTAATGATCCGCTATTCAGTATTTTGTTTTCTCTTCATTATTCCATGCGTGGCCCTACGTCTTATTTACAGCACACAATTCAAATCCTGATCTGAAGGGAGAATTATTGATTTTCTAGGGCACTACAGTATCCGAGTGCTCCACAAACGTTCGTTTATCTTTGTGGCACTCCCGTGAGATGAGCCATCACCTGTTTTCTCACAGTACTTGGCATATTCAGGCACCACTCCTAGTGCTTTCAGGTGCAGTTGAGCATACTCACACTTTTGCAAGTCAGACCCTGGCTTCTTGTGAGCTCTCCCCCACCCACAACCTTCTTCTTTCCACTCCACTGGTTCCCAGTCCCAGTCTCCCCTAGTCTAATCTCAGCCCCCTCGCCGATTTCCCTCCTTGGCTTCCAGTCCCAATGTCTTTGGCCAGCCACTCTCATTTCCTCCCAGTCTTCACCCAACTCCCAGTTTCCGTCTCATTCCCCCTCCATCAGCTGCCCCTCCATTAGCTTCCAGTCCCCCCTGTGTCTCCCAGGTCTGGCTCTTATCCACTCTGCATTTGATTCAATCAGCTTCCTCCTCCACATGATGTTATGTAGAAGCATCCTCTAATTTCCTATGCCTGATCTAGACCCAGCAAGGCCCAGAAGTCAGGAATTGCAACTGCAGGGAAAGTCCTCCTCAATGCCAGGTTGGTGCCTTTTCAGTGAGGATGGACTCTTCTGGGAATTAAGCTGCAAGGCATAGCAGAGACTTGATAGACCATTAGCAAATTGCGAGTTTTCAAAAGCTTATTACTTGACCAAATGCAGGCAATTTTCACAGGTATGTCAAAAGGCACATCCCTGATACAAAGGCCACCTCCCTGCCTTTCAAGACGCTGCTCCAACACATGTGGGTGCTAGAACATACTTCAGCCCAAACTATTAAACTTTGGTAAAGACGTAAGCAACGGAACCCAGGGTCTTGTAAAGGGAAGAGTCTGGCAACTCTAACAATCTGCAGGGGTAGGAGCACTGCCAGCTCCATCCTTGGCCCACGGCGCGAAACGAGCCCAGCCTCTCGGTCCTACAGGCCAGCTCCATCCTTGGCCCACGGCGCGAAATGAGCCCAGCCTCTCAATCCTACAGGCCAGCTCCATCCTTGGCCCACGGCGCGAAACGAGCCCAGCCTCTCAATCCTACAGGCCAGTTCCATCCTTGGCCCACGGCGCGAAACGAGCCCAGCCTCTCGGTCCTACAGGCCAGCCCAGGGCTAACAACTAAACCGCAAAAAGGAATAATGAACAAGCAGCATCTCATTTTTTTAAAATTTACCATGGGGCAGGATCCAAAATCCGTGGCACCTCAGAGAGGGCTGTAAGGGGCCACAGTTATTGGGGTGGGGGCATGGGGAAGAAAACTGCCCCGGACTTTGATCAGGATACTCTCCACGGAGGATGGGCTGGAAAAAGGGAGAAGAAAACTACAGTCTTCTTCCTCCAAAATCATAGTGATGCCTCCAGAGTGTCTCCCATCCTCTCTCCAACACACACACACACACACACACACACACACACACACACACACACACACACACACACACACACACACACACACACACACACACACACACAGAGTCTAGTACTCAGATTCTGCAATGCACATCAGAAAGGCAGCAGGCAGAGTGTTCTCTCTCTGTCTCCCCAGCACCGGCAAGATAACTCGCAGTTTGTCAGAATCCAGAGGGTGCGCAGTCCTGGCTCCTGCCTCCACCCCTGGCTCGTCTGGCTTCCCACGTTTGAGTCAAAGCGACCGCTCCTTCACAGCTGCCCCAGCTTGCTGGGGGTGCACAGGGCAGGGGTTGGGTCTGTGTGCGAGCAGAAAGAGCCAGGAGAAGCTGCCAAGCTCAGTTAGGGAGGAAGGGGGTTAAGACGCCGCATGGGAGAGGAGACGAGGAGAACCAAGATGGCCGGGAGGGCCGACTCTCTGAGCCACGGGCAGGCGTTGTGCAGGTGAACTCAGTCAGCAATGCAGAGCTGAAAGGCAGGGCAGGAGCTGCCCCCTTGCAGAACAGGCCAGTGGAGTTTCTCAGCACAGTTTTATAATAAACATCAGGAATTTGGGATGTAGCCCAGAGCCCAGGACCGGGCACGTTATGTCATCAGCGGGGAATGAGCATTATTCACGGCCATTTGGGCTCCTCTTGCACCTCCGGTCCCTGGGTCGCGGACAGCCCACATGCCCATCATCTCTCACACATTCTACCACAGCTATTTTGGTCCACACTTCCAAAAATGGAAGCTCCCTTTCACTCTCCATTCATCTCTTCCCAGGCCTGCATGGGTGGGGGCGGAGCGATGGATGGGGGAGCCCACAGAGCCCTTTCTTTTATGAACAGTGGTGGAAAGAATGTCAGCAGCACTGCCGGGAGGGCAACTCGGCTCAGGTGCTGAGCCTTAGGCTGACACTGGCATAAGCCAGCTGGCTAGCACTGCCCTGGGACTCCTGGGAGCAGTTCCTTCGCAAAGTCACACTCTCTCAGTTAGCAATGAACCTGCAGTGGTGCCTAGGAGGAGCTCCCCATGCCTGTGTGCAGAGGGGCATATTTTTGGGAGGGGATAGTAGGTGGGGAGAGAAGCAGGCTCAGTGGTCAGATTTCCAGGTATTCCTTGGGAGCTCCCCCTGGCCTGCGTTGCACAGGAGGGCACCAACAGTGTGGAAAACCTTCTCAACCAGGAGCTGTGGGTCCCACCAAGCCCGGCAGGACATCCTGAGGCCCTGGGTCCCGCCAGAGTCTGTAGTCCCATAACTCCTCTTGCAGAAGAATTTCTCAGCTCCAGCACAGGGGAAGAAATATCTACAGCAGGGAACAATGAGGGTTTTTGAATCTAGCCCAGCATCCTTAGAGCCGGCAGCAGACCAGCTCAGGCTCCCATTAGGAAGAGGGTACTACCCATCTGAGCACAGCCCCATCCCTCCCTCTCTGCATGCTGGGGTGCAACGTTATCCTGCGTGAACTGCGTTGAGCCAGAAGTGAGAGCTCCCATCTGTCAGCATCAGGAAACCCCAGACCTGGGAAGTGCATGGTGCTGTACATGGGGAGGGTTAGAAGGGACTACAAGGGTCCTCTAGTCTACCCCCTAGGGTCTCATCCTGGCTACTCATTTTGTCCATTTCAACCTTTCCGCGCCCACTCTTGATTCCCTGCCACTCACTACACACCTTAGCTGAGCCAGCCCCCCCTCCTATCTCCAAGATCCCCCCACTCTCACACCACAGGGGCAACTCCAGAATAAATACAGACTGTGGACAGTGGAGTGATTATTCCGGAATAAAGAATTATTTTTGGACTCTGGAACATGCCAGGGCATTTTTACTAACACATGCAATTCTACACTTGTATTCAAGGCATGACCTCACATGTACAGGGCCTGTGAGGTCATGCTGCATGGAGGATCCCAAAATGACATCCTCTGTGCATGTTCAGGGCCCAGATGGAATCATCCTGTGAGCACAGCTGGTCAGGAAGACGTATTCAGGGCTTACATGGGCACACAGTGCATGTGTTGCGTACATAGACGGCACCCCACTGTTTGGAATGCAGCGCCCACATGGGAGTGGTTATGCCCATCAGTTTCCCCGTGTAGACAAGCCCTTACCCACCCTAGGTAGAGGGCAGCCAGCCAGCAAGCAAACATTAACTCAGCTCCTCAGCGGGTGCAGCTCCATGGGAGTCAGGAGAGCTACGGTAACTTATAGCAGCCAAGGATGTGGCCTGATGGTTTTCATGGCCACCACTGTGCTTCGGAAATTACTCTGCACCTCTGACAGCAAATCCGCTACCCTTGGACTCCTGGGTGCACTTTGGATTGACAGGACAGGCTTCTTAACCCACTTCCATAGCTAGATCTGTGACCCAGTTCAAGGGCCTTACTTGCCAACTCATTAACGTGGGGAAGAGACCTCTGCCGGATAGCAGAGCCATTGGCCTGTGCACAGTCTATAAGCAGCGACTCTAGACCCCGAAGCCTCGCTCCTCTTTATGAAGTAGTTGGCATCTCTGTGCAGCCAAGAACCTCCCAGCTTTTAATCACCCAACCACGTGGGCTTTGCCCCTCTGCAGCTGGCATTAGCTTGGAACAATACGTGACTCGGGTAGCATGGCTCTCTCATGTCAGCGCAGTTATCATGGTTCACAGGCAGCCCCAGCAGCAGCCCTGCCGCCAGGCCCGGGCCCACCCAGAACTTGGTTCACTGTGCTCGAATGGACTTTTCAGAAGAGCCCTAAGGGGAGGGCAATCCCACACTCCCAGCCCTCTTGGGATTGCCTCTGCCCATTTCTAAAGCTGTCAGCATGGTGACGTGGGCCCTTATTTGGATACACACAGGCCTGATCACAAAAGTGCGAGAGATGCTGCAGCATCTGGACTGATGTGGCAAACCCCAATAAAGCGAGCCCATGGCAGAGAGAACCCGTGGGCACGTCTAACTAACCAACCCTTGGAGTTACCAGCCTTTGTATTAGACAGGAAACCCCATAACGGACTTGCAGTCCCACGCGCCCACCCTGCTGCTCCATATCTGGGCCTCTCCTGAGCACAGACTGACCTTCAAGCTCAGAGGCAACATGTGGGGGAGCAGGCACGTAGGGTCACATGTCCCCCCCCAGATTTCTGCCAGGGTTTGTATGCCCTGCCCTGAACCCTGCCACATACCATCAGAACCCTGAAATTGTGCCACCCCCACCTCCCCATCCACAGTCATGCGTCATCTCTGTTTCATTGGTGAATACCAAGCTGAGACCTAAAAAGCTTGATTCACTTGTGACCCAATCCAGGATTGGGTAATGGTAATGCAAGGAGCCAAACAAACCTACAGTCGAGAGTTTTTCAACAGCATGAACAAAGGCGAGTCCAAGCTAAAAGGACTGGCTCCTAAGGGCCCACGAAAGCAGCTGGAAGTATATCTAAGGCAAAGGCATCACGGCTGTTGCAAGGCTTGGCCTGTCTAGATCTCCTGGCAGGGTGATAAGAACCGCTCCCCTAGATGCCAGTGCACTGAGTCTTGGCTAGCAGGCTGCAGGAGGAGTTTGGAGAGGAGAGGCACACAGCCTCTTACCCAGTCAGCACTTGCAAGGTCTGTGTGACAGACTCGCCTCCCCTGGACAGCTGCTCATTCCAGAGGGTCTTTGCAGCCCTTCAGCCACCTGCCAATGTGCCCAGCCTGGTACAGAGCTCAGTGCTGCATGTTTGCTGAGACCCCTGCCAGCTTCGGAAGCGGAGCTGCGCAGACATTTGTTTAAATCCTGCCCAGCCCTATTTCCTACCTGCCCCGCCAACCCTTCACGCCACAAACTCTTCTCCCTGACTTTGACAGTACTGCACCTAGCAGAGAGCCGATGCTAACACAGGGGAAGGGATACAGAGCTACTGTGTCCAATTTGCTTCACAACAGGCAGGACCAGGCCAAGACCTGCAGCACCCTCCCAGCTGCTGGCTAGAAGAGAGGCTCACAAAGGTGTCAGCGTTGGGATGGGAGGGGATAATGGGGATGTGTACCCATCCGCCCTCCCCACGCCTCTCTCAGGGGGTTTGGTATGAGCACTCCCTGCCTCTGAGGAGACATGCCAACAAGCCGAGTGAGAGCCACAGTCCCCAGCTGGGGGTGGGGGGGAATACCGGGGGGGAGCATCTCAAGCCACCGGAGCAACAGCTCTCCCCCTCACAGTGTGTAGCCCCTGTGACAAGACGGGAGGCAGGGAGAGGGGGATACTGGCAGCTGAAGGGGCTCGGGAAGCGCAGCTTGTAGCCCCACAGTGGAGAGGGGAGCTCCATGACAGATGGGACTCAGTGACAGAGGCCTGAGGACACTCCTACTGCCCCAGGAGGGTATGGGGAGTGCATGGAGGCCTTCAGGGAAGGGGAACAAAGCCAGGAGATGGGGGGGGGGGGTTAGTGAGACAAAGTGGGAGTAGCTGGTGTGTTTGGTGCCCTTCCTTGCTGCCCCAAAGTGCTTACAATCTAAATGGACAAGACCACAGGGTGGAAGAAAGGGAGGATTATGATCCCCCTATACAGGTGGGGAATTGAGGCACAGAGTGGCTAAGTGACTTGCCCAAGGTCACGCAGGGAGTCAGAGACATTACAGGACTGCTCCACGTCCATAGGGATGTAAATAGTTAGCTGACAGAGAAGGGACCAGCAGGTGGTGCACTATAATACCTGGCACAGCTCCTGAGTTTTTGCAGGACGAATTAAACTGGTTGTTGTTATGCTCCAACAGCAGCTTTGGCTTCCTTTGTGCAGCTCTTGACACTGAGCTTTTAACCTGCCAGGAACTGAACCGAGAGCTCCTGAATCTCAGTCTAGAATAATCAGCTCATGAAAAGGGTTCACTCCAGACCCCACTGACTTCCCAAAGTGTGAAATAGAGGGGTGGGGCTTCACCCTGCTTTCAGAGCGGGCGGCCGCCCGGCCTGGACACTGCAGATGCAGACGGGGTTTGGTTTTTAACCCCAGCCGAGCCCTGAGTGTGACTGAGGCTCCAGGACCTGCGGAAGCCGAGCCAACTGCAGCAGCTCCGGCCGGCCCAGGCTCTGTGCGAAGCTGGGCCCTGAGCTCTGCCCAGTTGGAAAGCGGCCAGGGGGAGGTGCAGGGAGACGTTTTAGGGACATCAGGGCAAGCTGCCCCTCCAAGCAAAGGGAGCATTAGAGTTGGGAGAAGGGGATGCATCAGATGGCAGCAGAATCCGAAGCACCCTGGCTAGGTGAGCCTGTAAACCCTGTGCTCTCCTGGCCTCTCCTCTCCCCACAATTCGCTGGCTGCATCAACAAGCACAGGCTCCTAGGGGGGACACCTCCCCGCAGTGAAAAGTCCTGCTTGCCTTAGGGAGGCAGGACACAGCGATAATTATCTGGGAGCATCTGGAGGACAGTTACACAGGCAGTTCGGGACAGCTGCTGTAACAGACAAAGATCACGTCACTGCAGGCTTAACGACAGACCTCGTTATGCAGCAGCTGCCCAGCACCAGAGACATAGTTCAGCCACCCTGGCCAATGCAGTCCTCAGTGACCCCTGCCTGCTCCTGCTACCTCTGCCATACCCAGCCCATTCTACAGCACCTCCCCTGCTGGTGCCTCCAAGCAAAAACAACACTGCAGTGAAATGTCTTCTCTTTCAGAGTCTCTAAGCACTTTGCAGACAGTCACACCTCACAGCACACATGGGAGGGGTGGGAGTTATGATGACACCCCAGGAGACAGGCACAGAGAGGTTAAGTCACCCACCTGAGGTCACAGAGTGTCAGCTTTCCAGCTGGGAACAGAACCCAGCGTCCTGACTCCCAGCATCACCACAAAACAAGGCCACTTTCCAACACACCCCTCCAAAAACAAAAGGGTAGCATAGCATGCTTCCAAAGGCAGTCTCGCCAACCCCAAATGTGAAAAATACTCTCAATCAGGCACTCCCAAAACCACAAGGTTGGCTTAAAAATCATAGGTTTCAGAGTAACAGCCGTGTTAGTCTGTATTCGTAAAAAGAAAAGGAGTACTTGTGGCACCTTAGAGACTAACCAGTTTATTTGAGCATGAGCTTTCGTGAGCTACAGCTCACTTCATCGGATGCATAGCATATCGTGGAAACTGCAGAAGACATTATATACACACAGAGACCATGAAACAAAACTTCCTCCCACCCCACTCTCCTGCTGGTAACAGCTTATCTAAAGTGATCATCAAGTAGAGCCATTTCCAGCACAAATCCAGGTTTTCTCACCCTTCCCCCCCCCCCCCCCCCACATACAAACTCACTCTCCTGCTGGTAATAGCCCATCCCTCTTTGAAACCTCTCTTTATAATGCACATGATAATCAAGGTGGGTCATTTCCAGCACTAATCCAGGTTTTCTCACCCCCCCCCCCCACACCCTCCTCCAAAAACCACACACACAAACTCATTCTCCTGCTGGCAATAGCTCATCTTACAATGTGCACAGCAATAATCCAAGTTTAACCAGAACGTCTTGGGGGGGGGTTGTAGGAAAAAAACAAGGGGAGATAGGCTACCTTGCATAATGACTTAGCCACTCCCAGTCTCTATTCAAGCCCAAATTAATAGTATCCAATTTGCAAATGAATTCCAATTCAGCAGTTTCTCGCTGGAGTCTGGATTTGAAGTTTTTTTGCTTTAAGATAGCGACCCTCATGTCTGTGATTGCGTGACCAGAGAGATTGAAGTGTTCTCCGACTGGTTAGATTTAAAAATAATAATAAAAATAACCAAAATTATTTGTTATTTTCCTTCTGGTGTTTGAACCTTTAGGATGAACTTAGGTCATCCGAGCTTGAAACTTCCTTTCCTGGAATTTTTTAAATAACAGCTGAGCTTCTCATGTATTCACATGACTCCAGCAGCTGGGGCTTTAAGAAAAACACCAATTATTATGAGATTTGCAATCAAATCCCAAGAATGCTGCAATGCTGAAAAAAGTTAAGAGCTTGGCCTTTAACTGAATAAAGAACAGGCAGGATGGTCCAGAGGCGGTAGCTAGGCTGTCCTGCATTCTAGTCCTGGCTCTGCCAGTCTGGGGCCTTGAAGTCTGCTAGGGACTTTGCTATTGATCTGATGTGGAAGACAGTCAGGATACATGATAGGTGGCAGTGTAAAACCTTAAGATAGACAAGTCACACCACCTCCTGCCTCAGTTTCCCTACCTGTAAAATCAGGATAACAATAGTGATCTACCCACCTCCCACTCGTGGTGATACTGACTTAATACCTGTAGAATGCTTTGAATGCACCCAACTGTTAATGATTAGCCCACTCAAAGTCCTAACCCCTGGACCGGGAAGTGAGAGAGAGAAGAAATGGGAAGGATCAGAAAAAGAGATTGTTGGGAGGGAGGCCCAGCTCACACTCTGCTGTACAAGTCTGTCCCCTCACTCCACCCCCCACCCATTGGCGAAGTCGTATCATAATCTGTTTTTAAACTCAATGCTGGACAATGCAAGCCATTACCTCACCTCTTCCCATTTCCTCTGTGCAGCCCAAACCCTCCCTGCGAGGAGCTCCCTCAAGCCCAAGTCTCCCCTCCCTTTAGCAAAGGGGGCAACCGAAATCTGGCCAAGTGGGCTGGTGCGTCTAGCTGCCCTTCGTTGTTGGGAGGCGAAGCTCCAGTTTCCCCAGAGCAGCTGGGGCAGAACAGCGTGTCTCTTACCCCGGCAGGAGGAGGGAGAAGCGAGTAGCCAGCCTCCAGGAGAGGGGAGGGAAAGCGTGTGCTTTGGAATAACCACCCAGGCCCCACGCAGACGTGAGTAACACATTGCCATTTATGGCTGCACTTTCTGATCCAAGCCTGATGCAAGACATTGCAAGAGAGAGAAAGAAAGGGGCAGAGAGGAGAGGGAATAAAAAAGAAGAGCCGAGAGAAAAGGGGGAAAGAAGGGACTTCTTCTCTGCAGAGTTTGGCCGAGCAGATGGTCACCACACAGAACGTCCCCTCTGACCCAAATCACGCCACTCAGCCTCGTTTGTGCATCTAGGAAAGCAGCTGCTACAGCATAAAACCTCCTTGCTCCCCCAAGAAATAATCCTGGCCAGTGAGGCTCTGAGGGGCCAAGAAAGGACATGCCATGTGAGCCACCTCAGGCCTGGCTGCAATTCAGTGCATAAATGCCCCCTCCACCCCTTCCCCATCATCAGCTCAGCGCTGCCCCCATCCCAAGCCCATGTAGCTGGGGAGTTCCAGTTCTCCCATGCACCAAGAAACAGCTGCAGAAGCAAGTGGGCAGCTGCCTCGGGCAGGGAACCCCACTGAAGCTATGGGGCAATATTCTTACCTTCTAGCCCATAGGGAGGCATCAAATTCTGCCTTGCCCAGTCCAATTGTGCCCTGCCAGGCAAAAATATACATGTATCCATCGGCTGAGTGAAAAGGCTGGTGTGGCGATGGAGAGGTCATGGCGGGGGAGTTTCTGAGGGGATGAGGGTAGAGGTGCCCTGGACCTGTTTCACATCCCGACTTGCAAGTGACCCAGCCACTCTGCCCCACATCCCACCTCCAGCCACTCTTCTCCTCCACGGGCTCAGCCGAGCCTTCCACTAGGCTCCACCAGCAGCTCCCATAGCTGTGAGCTACGGGACCATTCTGGGACTAGGCATGCAACTGAGCTCCCCCCCGCAGCCCCCTGAGAGTGCTGGGGAATGCACCCCCCCACACACACCCCTTTAGCAGGCAGCCCTGAAAGCTGGGAATCAGCTGCTGCCACCACCAGGACACTCAAACAGCTCCTGTGTTAGGCGTATGTACTGAGAAGAGGGGGAAGACACGGGGTGGGGGAGGTGCTCCTGGGTAAGTCAATCATGTGCATTAGAGGGTGAAGGGAGTGGGCAAAGCTACCCTCCAGTTGGGAGCAGGTGGGAGAAAGGTACCAACACTAGCTCACACCCCTGGGATGGGGATCCAGCACTGCAGGCCTCTCCCCAGGCAGGGCTCAGCCAAACAGTCATCTGGTTCCAGCAGACGAAAGCACGAGGACTCCACGATTCCATGCAATGAAACACGTTGCCGGCTGCAGCTTGGCTCTTCGAAGTGGACATCCCAGACATGGCTGGAGAGTGGGTGAATTTGAGCTTTTGAGAGGAGCAGGGCCTCTTGGGCCAGGGGCCGAGTGGCTGTTTTGGACAGGGCAGCGTTCTTGAGCCTGGCGATTTCCAAACCTGGCCCGGGGGAGCTGTCAATTATTTCAGAGGGGGGAGCAGCAGTGCAGATAGCTCCCCTGCCTGCCAAAGCTATTCACAGCTGTGGTGGCATGAGATGGAGTCGAGGGCCACCAGGGAGTCAGAAGGACAAGGTCAGCCAGCTCTCCTGCTGCACCGGCCATTCCCTTCGGCCAAGACAGCACTTTGCTGTGGCTAGATCCTGAGGTAATGGAGGGAGGAGAGTTGGGCCGGGCCGTACATAGTGGTGGTCGACACTATGACTGGATGTCTCTTTTCTGCCTCTCATTTCTAGGATCACGAGACCAGAGCTGTGTGAAGCCCAGACCTTGGGCCAGACCTGGGGACCTAGACCATCTTGTGAGCCACAGTCGGTTCTGCTGTGGGTGAGAGACAGGGGGCAGAGGCACTGGCTGGCCCCTGAGGAGTTAATCCTCCGTTCAGTCACTCCTTCCCCTTGCCCAAGTGCCCAAAGGAAGGGCAATGAAGTGGGGCTTAGGGTGCCAGGAAATACCTTTGGGAAAGAGGCAGGAGCCATGTTGGGGGTTGAGCCCTAAGCCAGGGTGGTTTTGAATTGATCTATTTTTGCTTCCCTGTTACAGACATTCCTGTGGTGGAAGAGCCCTGCCAGTGGCCTCCCCATCCTGCGAGTCCTTCCTGCAGCAGCCGGGGGAAGCCAGGCGCTCATTGTGCTGCCTCTCTGAGATTTAGACTTGAAAGCTGGCGAGAACCTCCCTGCCTTTAGCGGGCTTGACCCTCTCTGAAGAGCAAATCCCTCCATGGCTGGGTGACCTAGCCCACCTCCCACCTGCCCGCTGGCAACTAGGTTTAATAAAACATTCCTAGGGAGAGTCCAACTGCCCGGATAGATTGTTGTTCCTTTGCACCCCCAATCCTCAATAGCCCCCTAAGGCCTCATCTGCGTTAGCACTTTCCCCTGGGGCTGTCATACTGCTGGTGGCAACGTTGGGAGTGCTAGTGTAGACCAGCTGCCGGCATTTTAACCCTGGGGTCATGCAGACCAGCTCTGGGCAGGGGGGCTAAACCCCAGCAGCTGGTCTGTCCTAGCCCCCCCCTGCTCACACAGGTGGGGCAGCACCAGGACTAAAATGCTAGTCTAGATAAAGCCCAGATAGGGCTGTAGCCA
Organism: Chelonia mydas; assembly: GCF_015237465.2. Taxonomy (NCBI): domain Eukaryota; kingdom Metazoa; phylum Chordata; order Testudines; family Cheloniidae; genus Chelonia; species Chelonia mydas. Next base: position 16,784,816 of record NC_051254.2, read on the forward strand.
ATCTGCTTTGTAAATCACTTGCTTAAACCACTGGCCCAGCTGACCTCTCCTCCCCTGCTCAGCTAGCAACACCACCAGCAATCTCCCCTTCTCCCCAGTGCCATGTGTCCACGACACATTTCCCTGCCTTTGAGAGCCTTTTCCTCCAGGACAACGGGCTCAGCCTCTCCCCTCCCAGCCTGCCGGTTACTGCCACTGAGCCGCTGCAGCCTGCCAGCCAAGAGGCTTGTGCTCACAGGGAAGGTGTATCCTGAACCGGCCAAAGGGGCAGGTCCACCCAGGAGAGACTCCATGGCTCAGCACAGAAGGCACTTCTTAGGCTTGTCTCATTTTTTAGCACTGAACTCTCTGCACACACCGTTCCCCCAGGGCAGACTGGGAACCCTGGGGAACACGGCTCTCAGGAGCTAGTCACATGCCCTGCCGGCTGCACCTGAGACCCTGGCAGCATCCCAGATGGGGAATTATCGCCAAGGCAGCACCAAGCCCAGGCAGCTCCTTTACAGTCAGATTTCTGGCTGCGCGAATCTCAAGTTATTTATTCCCCTCCCTGCCCGAGGTCTCCGATCTCCCTTGTGAGCTGTGACAGAAGGGCTGCGTCGCAATCAGACTCCTCTGTCTCCTTGGGATGTCTTGTGTCTGTCAGCACCAGGCCCCTGGCTACATTCGCCCTGCAATTCACTAAGTCAGTGTAGTCACAGGTTGGCTGGCCGGCACTGACACCTCCCAACCGTGTTTAAGAAACCAAAGGAGGCTGTGTCTCTAGCGGTTAGAGGGCAGGACTAACCGGTCAGGACTCTAGCAGTTAGAGGGCAGGGAGTCAGTGGGTTCTAGTCCCACACTATGTGACCGTGGGCAAGTCACAGCACCTTGATGTGCCTCAGTTTCCCCACCTGTAAAGCTGGGATAAACCTCACCCACTGATTTAAAAGCACTCGATGATCTTTGGATGAACGGGGCTGTAAGTGCAAAGTATATCCTCCTCTTCCAGGGAAATCCGCAATTGCTATGGCCAACCTGGATTCAAAAGCTTAGCAAGTGGCTAGCAACAAAATTGAATTGGGGAGGGGAGGGGAGGGGAGTATTTATACAGTAGTCTCATGAACTGGCTAGTGTATGTGAACCACTGCCCTCTACTGGATGGAATCAGAACAGTCTGACGGGGCATCATAGACCCTATACTGCTAATGAAGATTTTCCTTTAGCCTCAGCAGACTGGGCCTGTGCTTCTTAGAGCAGGAGGATCGGAGTTTTACCCCCACAGCTGCCTCCAGGAAGTTCAAAGTGGCTACAGTGAACAACACAGTAACAGCTCTAGAGTCCCCAGAACTGGCACCTCCTCAGAAGCATACCCCAGATTTGGGGGAAGACAGGGACATGAGAAAGAGAAAGTGATAGACACATACAAAGGGGAGATAACATTCAGGTCCCGCTCGTGTCCCAAACTTCTCATTTGGAATCCTACAGGAAAAGGCTGAATGTGGTTTTCATTAGCAGCCCATACCAGGCCAGGCAGAATCAGGAGCATGGGATGGAAGGGCAGATACCACACTCCTGCAGCACCATGGGACGAACCCAAATCCACCCCAAAAGAGCTGCTGATAGCCACTTAAAGCCTGTCTCATGAGACATAATGACAAGGCGAGATCTCATCCCCGCAGGTACTGGGGAAGGGAGGAGCATGGCAAGAGCTGCTATTCATGGGAGGAATTGGTTACTTCCCAGTGCGGGGGAGGCTGCTGGGTTAATCTCTGTCTGTAGCGGGACAATCATATTTTTAAACATACCAGAGGTCAGAGGTATCCAGAGCCCTTGGATAAGTACTTTGCAATGTTTCATGCGAATCCAAAGAAAATAAAAACTGCAATGCATTGTGGGTCAGAGCACGTACATAGTAATAAAGATGCTGGCATGATGCACGCTATGGAGTGGGAGTGGGGGTGGGGGTGGAGAAGGCCTTGCAAAACCTCACTTCACAGGGGAAGAGATTTTCACAGGCAGACAAAATCTCTTTAGTGCTTTCACTATCCTAGTGGTAGCATCTGGACAAGTGCATTTTGTGCCTGAGCTGATATGTTTCCATGCTGATTTTGCAAAGCTGCTGTGACTTCGGCCCCAATCCTGCAGGCTGAACTGAGGGGCTTCACATAGGGCACAGATCAGCTTGCAGGACTGAGGCCTGAACCCAGCAGCAGCTGGATTTCCCCATCACACTGAAACTCTGCTCCCTCCTTACAGTTTCTCTCCACCTCTCTCCCTTTGCCCTGTTCAAATCTTGGTCTTAGCTTCCCAAGTGGCTATTCACAAGAGCTACCCCATGCTCAGCTGATGCCAGGGGTAACCATCATGGCCTCCCAGCCACCCACACAGCAGGGCCATCAGAACAGCTCGGCTAATATCCAGCCCCAGCCATAAATCAGGGCCTTGTCTGCCTGCAAAGTGATACCCCAGGTGGGAGGCCCGCTGACTTGGCGGGGGAAGTGTCAGTTTATCCAGAGAAGAAGGCCAGCATTGTCTTAGCACAGTTCACCTTCCACGTGGCCTGCCCTCTCACAGCCTGGGCTCCCTGCAAGAAGCCCAAGGCTGCTCACTGCTCTGCAGTCTTAGTGCCATTGTTTGCTCCGATTGCTCGGGCTGACAGGCAGTTTCTAGTGCAAGGTGCTTGGACCTGGTGGTTAACCCTCTCCAGGACGGGCTTGATCCAAAGCCCACTGAAGTCACTGGAATAAAACCTCCCTTTGACTTCAGCGGTCTGTGGATAAAGCACCGGGTGGGCTGGAGATCACTGAGCCCACCCTCACACAGGGGTACCCAGGAAAGGAGATTGTTTACCTTCCCCATATCTGTAACCGCAGGAGATCTCTGTCCTGTGATGGCTTCTACCCAGAGACATTCAGACCCCTCTCTGCTGCTTCATGGAAAACAACCCCTTTAAAAGGCTGTTCTGCCAGGGTTGTTGTCTGTCTCCCCCACACTCACACCTCTTCCCTATTTTGGTTTTTGTTACCAGGGCTGCTCACACAGGAAAATTGAAAAGGGCAGTTTTTCTGGGAGGACCAGGGCTTTGTAACGTTTCTCTCTCACCTTGGACAACAGCCCTGAGGCTTTCCTTAGAACAGATGGCGGGGAGGAGCATTCCCTAGTGACTAGGGCACTGGATTGGGAGTCAGGAGACCTGGGCTTTATTCCCATCTTTGCCACCAGACCTGCTGGGTGAAATTGGGCAACTGACTTCCTGTCTCAGCCTCTGTTTCCCCTCCCACCCTTTGTCTATTTGGATTATGAGCTCTCCAGAGCAGGAACTCTCTCTTGGTAGGTGTTTGTACAGCTCCTGGTACTATAATAAGAATAGAATTGCAATTTTCGGATTAAGTTTCTCACAGGAACCAGACTGGTCAATTTCAAAGATGGCTTGGTCTGGTTCTCACACTCAGAAAGAACTCATGATATAAACTCATCTTGTGTTAACGGAGCTGACAGCATGACCAGGGGTGTTTATCCAAGAGCAGACGATTAGACACCAATCAAAAATCAAGTACTTTGGCAGGATCAGTTTTTAATCAAAGGAAGGGGGAAGTGTTACTGGTGATTAAAGAAGTCAGGACTCCTGGGTTCTCTTCCCCGGCTGTGCCGCTCACTTGCCTTGTGAGCTCAGGCAAGTCACTTCACCTCAGTCTTTGGTGTCCCCATCTGTGAAATGAGTCTGAATCCTTACCTGTTTCATAGGTTGGTTGCAAAAATGAATATGTTGATAACATGCTTTGAGATCCTTCCACAAAAGGTGCTAGGGGAGTGCTGAGCGTTCTATTCACTTGGGGCCGAATCCTGAAAAGTGCTGAGTACTGCACATTGCCATTGACCTCAGTAGGAGTCGAGGATGTTCAGCACCTTACAGGACGGGGCAGCTTGTAAGAATCTGCTTTAGAACAGAGCCATTTTGCTCCCCCACTTCCGATACGTCCCAGTTCTCAGGATCCTGCCAGCAAAGCAGATTGTGACAGCCAAAATGATAAAACCACTTGGAGCAGTTATCTGCCCTGCTGGCGAGGATCTGATCCCTTTTGTTCACTCAGTGCTGGCCTCAGCTTCTCTGTTAGGATCTTCCCAAGGAAGCTGGGCCAGAGCCTGGACATTTTCACACCCGCAGCTGGAAGCACCTGGAGAAGGCAACATCAGGGAGCGCTCAGACACCGAGCTCACTTTCGAAACAACACATGGACAAACTCTGTAATTAACTTCAAGTCATCAGAAGGAGAGGGAGATTCTCAGAGGCAAGGGATGTCCGGTAGCAAGGGCCCTGGTTTGGTTGTCAGGGGACCTGGGTTCTGTTCCCAGATCTGCCACTGAGCTAGTCACTGCACCTCTTACCCACCTTTCTGCGGGACAGGAATACCTCTCCCCAACCCTTCCTTCCAAAGCACTTTGAGATCTAGGGCTGGAGAGCGCCCTGTAAAGCCCTAATACCTTTTGAATGTCTGTTCCTTTCCACTAGCATTAATCAAGATGGTGTCTGTAAGGGGCATTTGTGTGGAAAGGATGAGCGTGGCCTTTTGTTAGCAACAAGCTACCCTGGGCCTTGTCTCATCTACTCTTTGCTAGGAGGCAGCTCCCCTCTTGTCTAACCCATGACAGTTATTGGCCAGGCGCTAGATCCCATTTAAAACTGCTTCCACATCAAGGCTTTGCAGCATGACAAGCAGCTGGGAAGCTTGAGCTGCTTCTGAATCAGCCCAAGTCGGCTCACCCGGCGGTAAGGCACTAAGACGCAAGCTTCTCTGGCCACCTGGCCTCTGCACCAACTCACCCTGCGTCAGGGCCAGCAAGAGCAGAGGTCGGGAGAGCCCATGCTGTGTGTTCGCCCCTCACCCCATAGAAGAGGGGTCACCACATTCCATCCTACTAGACTATGTAGATCAAAACAAGTGAAAAAAAACAAGCCAGGCAGACTTGGTATCCTTTGGAGGAGGGAGGAAAGATCTCTTTGTCATACCCTTCGTATGATATCAAAGCACTTTACAGACATTAGCTAAGCCTTAGGCCCCACCCCATGGGGGTGCTGTATTGTAGTCATATCACAAAAGGGGAAATGGAGGAATAGAACTCCTAAGGGGCTTCCACAAGTTCACACAGTAAGCAAACAAGCAGCAGAGGCAGGCACAGAACCCAGGAGTCCTAGTGCCCAGTTCCACTGCTCTAGCCAAGAGACCGTACATCATACACTGAAGAGTAACAGACTCTGAAGCAAGAGAAAGTGGGTGAGGTAATCTCTTTTACTGGACCAGCTTCTTCCAGTAAAAGATATACTACCACACCCACCTTGTCTCTATTATCCTGGGACCAACAAGGCTACACCCCCGCTGCATACAACTCTGAAGCTGTCGGAGGAAGAGGAGCAGAGAAAGTTAAAACAGACACTGCTGGTTGGCAGTGCTAAGGGAAAGGTCAGCCTGCCATGAGCATATACTAGGGAAAATAATCGGAGACAGCAGAATTCATGACCCCAGCCAGTCAGCACAAAAGATTAAGACACACCAGTGCTGCTTGCTCAGAAAAGCATTTCTCCCTCAACGTTCTGGTTGATTGGTTAATGGCTGCAGTGAAATTGGACCACTCCGAGGCAGTACATCTGCTGAGGAAGGCAAGAAACCCACGCTGGCACTGCAGAACACCCCCCGCCCCCCAGTCTGATGTATTGATTCATTTATAAAGCTCTCAGCCCGTATAGCAAACCCCTGCCATTGCTACGGAATAGACAGCCCAGCCGACTACGTCTGGGAATCTTGTGTGCAGAGGGACTGCAGTTTTCCAGATTAGATTAGACCCATTGACAGGACATATTTGTACCAGCCCCAGAAGTTGCCTAGAAGATGGCTACAGCTAGGATGTTGGACCTGAATCTAGAATCTACTGAGGGTCAGAGACAGCTCCATACCCCCGAGTCTAACCGTGGTGCTGTCTGGATAGCACCAGCTTAGCTCAGCTCCATTCTACCTCTCTCGTCCCCCTGCCCATTCCTGGGGTACCTTTCGCATCTACTAAAAGTCTCTAGCATATGCAGAAGTTATGGGGCACATGATTGCCTAGTGCTGCCCCAAACACGTTCTGTAACAACAAACACAACCAAGAACTGCCATCTCCCCACTCACACCTCCTCTCTCGGCCCCTCTCCTCCAGGGGTGCAGGGTGAGGTTAACAGCCCAAGGACAGGGAGAGCTCTCACACTCCAGACAGTCTGCTGATGGGAGAATCAGCATGAGGCCAGTCGCTGGCAAAGTCACACCCCAGCCTTGGGGTATTCGGCATGTTCTGAAAATTCCTCTGAGAGAGGGGGCGTGGGGAGAGCTAAATACCTTCCCCCAAGACAGAGACGCTGTCGTTTTTACAGTAGCCAGAGAAAGACGCCTCTCCATCTAGGTGAGCAGCTGCCAAGAAGTACAGTGATGGGGCATTAGCGGTTTGGTATTAAGTCCCCGCCACCCCTTCCCTACACATGCACACCCACTCCCCTTTGGGATGGCACATCATCTTCCCTCCGCTCTACTGTCCTGAATCAGATTGTTTAGCTAGTGCACTTGTTGTAAAACTAAACGCCCTACTCAGGAGTCCTAGCACAAGCTAGATCTCTCTCTCTCTCTCCCACACTCACTCACTCAGCACCGAAAAATGTCCCCCTCCCACCCTCTCCATCCACAGGCTTAGGTCCACCAGAGAGAAGCTGTTTGGAGCGTGACCTGAATGAAGTCATTCTTCTCAGGGGAAAAAAAAAATGCCTTGCATGGCAGAGAGGACCTATTTTAACTCACTTTGGGAACCTGGGGGTTGAGGAGGGGAAAGAGGGTGATGGAGGGAAGGAGGCGTAGCCCAGGAGCGTGCTTGTCAGGGAGCAGGGTGGGCAGGGAGAGGAGAAAGGGGCACAGCAGGAAACCAAGATATTGCCCCAAGTTTGTTTCCCTTGGGAGTTTGCAAGCCACAGAACTGGGCTCTGCTCTTGGGGGCAGTCGGGGCTGGCCTGGGGCAGGGTTCCTGGTGGCACAGAGCAGTTTCCCTCACCGTGTTTTGTCAAAGGAAGCACTTCAGTGAGTCCATGCCCTGGTTAAGTGCCAGGCAGGGTCAGTGTCCCAGCTGTGCTCCTCTAACTGATTAGTCATCAAGATGGGCTCTTTTGGGCAGCTAAGTGCACCAGCCTTCAAGCAGCACAGCAAGCTGCCTGCCTGCAGGCAAGCAAGGTGGAATCATTCCTATCGGCCACCTCCCTGGCTGCCTAAAATCACTTCAGGTCCAGCCCTCCATTGCCTTCTGCCTGCTTCATGGCCCTTCTCATGCTCTCCTCCCCCTCCCCTGGCACTCATCTAGCATCAGCCTGCTCTATCCTCTCCCACAAGCTCAACAACGGTGGCGCAGGAGCCTTCTCCTCTGCAGCAACTGCTGTTCGAAACAGACTCTCCACATCTCATCTACACACGCCTCTCCCTCTAGAGCACATCAGAGGCCAGTTTCTATGGGAAACATCTCCGGTTTATACATCACCGGACCCTAGTCCAGTGGTTCTCAACCTGCGGTCCCTGGACACCTAGGGGTCTGCAGACTACGTCTAATATTTCCAAAGGGGTCGGCACCTCCATTCAAAAAATTTTTAAGGGGTCCACTAATGAAAAAAGGTGGAGAACCACAACCCTAGTCCACCCACAAATGCCCCGTGCTTTATGGTCTCTCCTGTATCTGACACATACACAAGTATGCTTTGCTCCGGACATACTTTACAAGGAGACAGCCATGCCACCCTACAGACTCCTATCCTTCAACAGTGCAAGGTACTGAAGGGGTTAAACAAGATTTGGGGACACAACCCGTGTTTTAAGATGGGGTTGGGGAGAGAGGCAGAGAAACGTAACTGCAGTCTGCCAACAAGCCTGTGGAGCCCAGACAGAACTGTGGAGACAACAAGCCAACTGGCGAAGGAGCTCAGACAAGCTGGTTGAGACACCTTCACTGTGGGCGGGGGTCTCATCTCATTTGCCCAGCCCCATCGCTGAGCAATGAAGAGACGCCTTCAGCTGCAATCACTCTCCTTGTGAGTAAAACCGGCAGGCTCCTATCAGTACCTCTGGAAACGTCCTGACTAGCTTCTCCGCCCACTGACCAAACCCAGCCAGGTTCTGGAGTGAACTCTGAGCAAGCTGGGGGATGGTGCAAGCCAAGGTGCATGATAACGGTCACCCTGATCAAGTTACTGGTTTGAGCATGAGCATCCAACCCCAACAGAGGTTAGTTTAAAAGGATCCGAGCTGCTTTGGTTAGCAAGCTCTGAAATAGGGACTATGTATGAGAGAGAGGATGAAGAGACCTTCAAACAAAAGCCATGCAGCAGCCATAAGCCTGGAGGGAAGCCAAGGGTGCCGATGGGAACCCTCTATAAAGTCAGAAAGAACGAGGAGTACTTGTGGCACCTTAAAGACCAACAAATTTATTAGTCTCTAAGGTGCCACAAGTACTCCTCGTTCTTTCTGCTGATACAGACTAACACTGCTACCACTCTGAAATCTATAAAGTCAGCAACTTCAACAGGATGCTGCCCGTTTCTAGCCAGAAAAGCTGGGACACATACTGGACCCTGCAGCTGACTGAGGAGTGCAGAGAAACCTGGCTAATAAGCTTTTCAACAGCAAGACTAGTGAACAGGCCAGCTCCCACCACCCAACTTATGTCTCCAGGTATCATCCTCTTTATTCCAGAGGCAAAGTACTCCCCTTATGAGACCAATGATACGGACAATCCTCAGTGGGACAAGAGATAAGGAGGTCCTAAGGAACAACATGACCAAGCTAGAGTAGCTCGATTTTCAGAGGTGCTGCCCATGTGTAAGTCCCACTGAACTCAGGCGTTGTGAGAGCTCAGCACCTCTGAAAGTGAGCAGCTAAGTAAAGTTGAGCATGGATGATGCCCAGGCCCCACTAGAGACGTTACAGATCAGGAAGAGCATGGTGAAAATATAGGCCTGCATCCGTGTGCCAAAGTCACCATGCCTGCTTCAGTCTTCTTTCCATACTAATTAATAGGGCTTGGCAAATCATCTAGCACATTTCCATTCATAGAGCTCAAAGCACATTACAAAGCCTTAACCACACTTTACAGGTAGGGAAATGAAGGAACAGAGTGACTTGGCCAAGGTCACATAGTGAGCCAAGAATTGTAAATTCTCCAGGGCAGGGGCTGGCTCTGTTGTGTCTATTGTACCGTGGCCAGGACATTTTAAAAGTAAAACTAACAACAACATCATAACTAGGCATCTCTGGCCCCCAGGCCTGTGCTCTCTCCACTGGAGCATCCTGTCTGGAGTGTGGGTTTTAAATAGACATCGCCCCCCTCCCCCAACACACACTTTTTTTTTTTTTAAAGCCACCTTTAAGCTACTCACCCAATGACCCACAGATGCAAAGTGCCTTTGAAAATAACCACCAGGCAAACCCTGGGGGAAAGCTTTTGGTAACTGCAATTCAGCAGGTTCAGGCAATTCATGTTTAAAAGAGTGTGAGAAAAGCAGCAGGCCCAGTTTACCATCCATTGGCGACTGGCCCCCTGGAGTCCTGGCTGTGCTGGAGGAGGGATAGCAATGAAGCATGAGCTCTTCACCCACCTTGGATTGCTCATTTATTTTTTAAACAGCCAAGATCTGGTGCGGTGGGAGGATTTACTTTTGCTGCACGCCACTGGGTGACTGCCGCACACACTGCAGATACCCAGGGCACTTTTCAGGGTTACTGGACACCGAGTCTAGACTCTAGGAGCCGTCTTATGCCGAGACTGCAGGACAGGGCGTTCAAATCTCTCCTTCCTTGGCATGGGGAAGGAGGGGCACTGGAGACCACCTCACAAGGGCTCATCCCCCATATATGCAGGGCCGCAAGAAGCCAGCCTGTACCAGAGACATCTAGACAGAGGGTGCAAAAAGGAGACTGGGGGGGGGGGGGAGCCTCTGAACCCCTTCTCCTTATCTGGATTAGTGAGGCCAGTGATAGAGAGGGAGGAGCCTCACCAGCCAGATTTGCAGCCTCAGGTCAGCTCAAGCAAAGATTCATCTGGCTTGCATTCAATTTTCAGAATCTATTTTTTTTAGAAGCGGTAGGGGCGGGGGTCTGGGGGAAGGGCTGGGAGTTAAAATCCGAAATCAACATTTCAGTGGAGCAGCATGAAGCAGCATCTCCACCCCTCCGCCCCCCCCACGCTCCCAGAAGCGACCAGCCTGTCATACCCCATTAGATCAGAGGAGGTGGGAAGGAGAGAGATCAAACAGATCTGAGGTTTGGGGCAGGGTGGGATGAGCTGGAGGCCACAAAGAAAAACAAAACTGGCTGGCTAGAGGCATTTCTGTGCCAAGTGCGTGAGATCCGCACAGGCCCTGCGCACAGCACTGTATGGGTGTGCCTGGCCTGCCAGGGGGTCATGACAGACACCAGGTTTCGGGCCAACCCCAGCATTTGCTGCTGCTGTCACACACACACAGGCAACAGCCACACAACTTCCAGGTGGGGAGCTGCACACACGCCATTCCCACAGGCAGGGCTGCTGGCCCAGCGTGTACGGGGGGAGGTGCGGAGAGCCATGGAACCAGACTGTCCCCCCTGTATAACAGACACCAAGCCAGGGGGTGCTGCAGCTCCCCCAGTTCCAGCACCTACCCCCACAGGGCCAGGCAGCAGGAGCCAACCCAACTTCCCAAAGTCGTGCAAGGAAGACAAGCTCCCCGCTCCTACCTTGCTCTCCTCCTCCTCCTCCTCCTCTTCTTCCTCCACCGCCTCAGCAGCCTGGCGGGGGACGTTCACCTCCTGAGGGTGACCCTGCTGGTCCGCTTTTGCAGTCCTTGCTGCCACCCCCACCGCCTCCTCCTCGGGCCGCGGCTCTTCGTTCTCCGCGGCTCTCTTCGCCTTCCCCTCTTCAGCCCCAATCTCCTCCACCAGGATCCTTCTCCCCTCGTCCTTCGCTCCTTCCTCGCCCTTCTCCCCCCTCGGGATCCCCTCCTCCTTCAGCGCGTCTCCCTCCTTCCCTTCCCCCTCGCCATCCTTCCTTTCCTGCCCCGGCTCGGCTGCCGCGCTGGCCCCTGCCTCCTTGCCCTGGGACCCTTCCCCCTTGGCTGGCTCGGCAGCTTTGTCCCCGTCAGCCGCTCTCAGCTTCACAAAGACCGAAGCCAGGATCACAGCCAGGACCGTGAACAGCAGCGGGACCGCCAGGTACAGATCCACGGCCACGTCCATCTCTGGGCAGGAGCCGATTTGCAATGGACCCAAGGGCGTTGCTTGTTTTTTTTCTGGTCTGGCTCCCCTGCGCGGCTGCTGCCTGGGAACAACTGACCAGCTCTGGTTAATTTCAAGGGGCAGCGCAATCTGCCCGCAGCTGTGAGCGAAATCCCGGCTCTGCTAAAGCTGGATAGGGTTTCACAACATACCCAGCAGCAGCGTCACTTCCTAGGGCCCTGCCCACCGCTGCCTTCCCACCGCGCAGGCAGCCCAAGTTATCAGGTTTTCTCTCTCCCCCTTTCTCCTTCAGCGTGATCTCAGCCCGGGTCCAGCCCCCCCAGAGCACTGAGAACCCGGTTTCCACTCCCCTAGGAAAGGGGTTCCCCCCCCGCCCCGGGGGGGTGATGTTGGGAATAAGCAAGCTAGCCTGATGGAAATGGTCAGCTCTGCGAGAAGCGGGCTGTGTCCAAAAGGCTCTTTCCAGAAAGTTCCGGGGACTCATCGAGTTATTAATTTAAATGAGCCTTGTTTAGCCTAGTGTCTGTAGCAGTGTTTAGGCAGCGCCCTTGTCCTCCTCTGTAGGGCACCTGGCACTCAGACTCTCCCAATCAAATTCAGTGCCTGGGCATCTACTGACTTGGATCTGACTGCAGGATAGGGGGACCTTGTAGTGAATAGTTTACACCTTATTATCCCTTTGTTCAGTAATGGAAGGGCTGCTCTTGGGAAAGGTGGATCTGGAGGTAAGAGGAAGCCAGAGTTCCAGAGTGCCTTGTCTTCCTCCCCCCCTCCATGCTGGAAGTGACAGGAAGCCCTTGCTTGTGGACTGGCCAGGCCAGGCCACCCTTTGCATGGATAAAAAGGACTAGCAAGGAAAATTAGATGGCTGTATTACTCCCATCTGTCAGATGGGGTTAGTTATACTTAGGCTGTGGAATGTGTCTCCCAAAGGAAGTGATGGGACATTGCAAAACTAGACTGGGCCAAATGCTTCATGGGGACCAATCCTGCATAGGACACAGCTTGGACTGGGTGATTTGTCAGGTCTTGAAGTCTCTGCCATCCAGCATTCCCTGCCTGTGGGAGGCTCAGTAAAGGTTTGCAAAGCACTTTGAAAATAGAAGGTGTTCTATGAGTGCTAATTACTCTTGCCACAGTGGAGCATCAGGGGAGCAGACACAGGAATCTGGCTCCCAATTCTGCCCCAGCAAACCTTCCCTGGTTGCATAGGTGAGTGGGCAGTTTATTGATTGACTAAAAAATAGCCCCCTCTCCTCAATCCAAATTAAATCCCAAGGGAAGGGGGGGAAATGGACTGGAGCTGATTCTTGCTGCTCTGGGTAATCCTATCAAGCAGGAGCTCATTAGCCTATGGATAACTGTATTCTTAGTAACAAACAACCACAGCACTTAATCTTCTTCTCTGTGCAGCTTTAGGTTTCATGGGAGATCATCATAGCCACACTACAGCTCAACCCAAACAATAACGAATGATTTACAGCTACTCGGTCAAACACATTTTTTGTTAACTCTCCCCTCCACTCTTGAGACTGGTAATGTTAGGGGCATCAGAAATTTTGACTCATTAAATAGAGGTAATGGAAAAAGAATGTGGTATGCCATAGAAAGAATCCTCCGTCATCTCAGTTGTCCTTGTGTGCTATAGCTGGTGGAGGCTACCTCTTTCTCAAACTGTCTCCTGTTATAATGGCCCATTATTCCCCAGGTGGGCCTTGTCAGGCTGATAGCCTGGCTTCTCTCAGCTCCCTTTTTGGCACTGAATGGAATATTGATTATTAGGGCATGGCAAATACCCTACTCTTCGGCTCTGGCTGATATTCCTAGGCACAGGTCATGCCTCAGTTAGCACCTTGCATCCCAGGATCTCACATCACTACAAATGAGCTGAGCCTCACAACCCCCAGGTGACCCAGGGACATTGTTCCTATTTTACAGAAGGGGAAACTGAGGCACAGAGCAGTTAAGGCCAAATTGTTCCATGGCAGCCTCTGATGTGAAAGCCTCAGTTTTCAGGTGCCTGACTGTAGACACCTGGAACCTGATTTTCAGAGATGTTGTGCACCCCTAACTCCAGCTAAAGTCTGTGGGATCTGCAGGGACTCAACACCTCTGAAAAATCAGCCAGAGGTCTTGGAAGTTTGGCATCCAATAATGCTGGGATGTCTTTAAAAATGTCACCCAGTGAGTCAGCGGAAGAGCAGCAACAGAGCTCAAATCTCCTGAGTTCAGCCTCTGACTCTAATCACTAGACCTTGCTCTCCCTCCACCCTTCAGATGCTCTTTGGTCTCCTGAATATAATTTTCCTCCACCTCCGAATAACAATCTCCCACAATGGGCCCTGAATACACCATACACATTTACCCATTTGCTGAGGATAGCTGGTGGCCCTACCCTCTTTTCTATTGTTCTCGAGGGGCAGGTGGATGCTGGCTCATTGTGCATCTTTTTTTGCACCTGCCAGGTAGACCTGCTCCCAATCCAGCATGTATTGGGGAGGGGAACAGAGAGGCAGGCTGGGCAGTCTACCAAGCTCCATCATCTCCTCCTCACATAAATTCTGCCCCTTAAACTCAAGGTGCTCTAGACCCCTGAAAAGCCAAGCTTATGTAAGCCAGCTGCTTCCTCCACTGGCCTCCCTGAAGGTCTGGGCTCATAGGGACCTCCTTTCCTGGATCTCAAAGGAGGACAGCCATTGGGGGAGACCTTCCCGTGCCTTTGGAGACCAAGAAGAGGGGGGATTCCAAGCTAGCAGCAGGATTAATGCCCCTGGCTCTTGTCTGACTGCAGCAGACTAAGGGACAGGAGGCCACAAATTCACATAGCAAGAACACAGGCTGGAAACACTCAGCTTGCTGAACATGGCTGATCTTCACATTATCTGCCAAATTAGCTATTCAGGTTCCCTTCCCTGTTGATTGTTGCTCTGCTCTAGCTCTGCTCCTGCCCACGCTGTAAAAAGACGCAGTAGGGCCCTTGCCAGGCTTGGCAGCATGGATTGCAATACAGTTGGTCAATCAACCCTGTCTTACCCTCCACTGTGTGTGTGTCCATTCAATTTTTGGCCTCTTTGCTGCCATTGCCAGCACCAAGGGGATCAGGTATTGCTAACTGTGATGGTGTTTAATGCTGTGGGGACATACATCACCCAGCACTCCACTCACTAAGATTAAAAAGGGGGGTAAAATACTGTTTGTTAATGGGTACAGCCCTTTTTCAATGGGTAGGGCTAGCTTTTGAGAAAGCCAGTGTATTTGTGAGCCATCTTTGAAGAGCATGCTGCCCTCTACTGGGAAAAGGTTGGCTCTACATCAGACAGTCAACTGGGGTATGAAATAATCCATGGAAAAGGGCTAGCCTACACAGAAAGGCAGACAGTGGCTTTGTAAAAGCATAGTGATCATCAGACGAGGAGGAGCCATCTCTGCCAACTATCTGTAGATGGATCCAATCAGAGGGGCTGAAAAAAGCTAGAGATTTTAACTAACAAAAAAGGAAGAGAAAAGCCAAAAGGAGATGATTTAACAAAGGGCATTTCCCCAGGGACAGAAAATCCAGTTGAGGTACTTAAGAATGTGACCTGCTGCTAGTCTCCCAACTCTATATATTCAGTTAGTGGACAGAGGAATTAGATCTACTTGTCCGCTCAGGAGCCTCTGGCACAGAAGGGACACACCCATTCACAGTAGAGCTAAAGCAACCTGGGAGAGTTTCACCTCCCTCTAGCGAGACAAGATCCTGCTCTATTCAGATATAATCCTGGCTCAATACCTCAGCTGCGTTACTGCCCCCATGGGATGAAAACTGTGCTAGCCACAACCCTACTAAGGGCTCTATATTCTCAAAACTGCCAGATTGGGGTGTGGGTTGGGTCATGCTTGAAAATCTTTCCTGCATGGATGGGAGCGCTATCCTGCTAGCCAAGGAAACTGCTAGCAAACGCCATGCTTCAACACCATTATTGTTAACAAGGCTGCCTGCAATAGTAGCATACACAGGTCTGACAGGAGGTAAATTTATCTCATCAGTCCAACAGGGCCATGTCAGTTTCCTACCTTACAGATAACAGCGCATGAGGGTTGATGTGGCCTCCTGGAAGCAGATGGACAGCTTCAGAGGAGGCCTTTGTAGTAATGACCTAGGTGTCAACCACAGCCCCTCCCCACCAGCAACCGCTCCTTTCCTCAGACAGAGGTTGAAAATAGTCTGAGTCCAGGATGATGTATGCAGTGGCAGTGGACAGTTGTCCCCACCCCCAACTCTGAGTGAATATGCATGGCTGATGCGGAGAGGGTTCTAGCACTTGTTTTCTGATGAGGACAGATGGCAGCTCCAGTCACACACAGTTATAACAACATGATCTTCCAACATAGTAGTTTTGCTAGCACAGGGTCCTGAACTACAGTTATTTGCTGCACAATTTTTAATAAATTAATAGATTGATCCTGTCCCCAAAGGGAAGGCCAAACTGACTTATAATTTAGGGGCCCATCATGCTTTCTGTAACAAGCACTGAGAAGAATTTGGCCCCATCTATTGCCAAAGAAAAGGCCCTAGGTTGGGTCCACCCAGAGGTGCTTTTGAAATTCCCCTACTCTGTTCTTGCGCCAGAGCATCTCCACTGGCAATGGTGGGAGCACTAGTGCTGCTGCTGTTTTAACCACCCTATCATCTGTCTCTGCTCACAGCAGATTCTGTGCTGACTTCACCAACTCACTGTATAAACTTAGGCAAGACACTCAAGCCACCACTTCAAATGTCCACCAACTCTGGGTGCCTTCATTTTTGAGTAGTCAACCTGCACCCCTGGCTCCTATTGACATCAGCTGGAGTTGTGAGAGTCCAGCTTCACTGAAAATCAGGCCCCAGGAGTCTCATGTTGGGTACCCCAAACTCACAAGGTCCATGGAAAACATTGGCCAGACGTGCCTCAGTTTGCCCTTATCCAAAATCTACAAACCAGGTGCAGCTGTGCGACATGGGTGGTGCCTTGTAAAGCACTATGAGATCCCTGCATGGAAGGGCCTGTTGTGCACTATTTTTTTTTAACAACAGGGATTTGCCCAACCCAACCATGGCAGCCACATTGTATTTAGTGCTGGTTAGGTGGCCCTTGCTAAGCAGCTGTGTGGGAACACAGCCATTCTAGCATACTGTTGTGAGGGTACTGCACATGCTGCCTTCGAGATTCACTGTGAAACATCATTGTTTCTAACCCTCTTTCTGAGGTCCATGACATTCACTTTACATAAGACCCTGTAAGGAGGGGGCCACTTTTACCTTATTTGGCAAGTGTGCCTCTAATTGAAGCTAAGAGGGGAAAGATGGCAGAGCTAGGCAGGCCTTCAATGCTGTCACATGATAATTACGGCTTTACATTCTAACTGATGTAACCTCCTCCAGCAGCTCATTAGCAGCAATTAAACAGAGGATCAATGTGCCCATCCTCTATGCTAGAGGGAGGAGCCATGGTGCAATTGCAGTAAAAGAATCAAAGAAATCTGAGGAAGAATAGAGCAAGGCCATAGCAGTCCTTCTAGGCAACAACAGCAGACAGCCTAAATTTGGGGACATATGAAAGCATATATCATGGGAATTCTAGGGATGAAAAGCAGAAGGACAGCCATTGCAAAAATACTTCTGCAGCTCAGCATTAATCCAAACTGCAGCCCTTAACAATGTTAGCATTTCAATGGCTCCATCTCCATCAAGATGTTAACTCTCCCGAAGGACATGTGCTGGGGGCTGGATTAGTTTAACAATGTGGCTGCTGTTGGTTCAC
This sequence comes from Chelonia mydas, assembly GCF_015237465.2. Taxonomy (NCBI): domain Eukaryota; kingdom Metazoa; phylum Chordata; order Testudines; family Cheloniidae; genus Chelonia; species Chelonia mydas. Next base: position 16,801,848 of record NC_051254.2, read on the forward strand.
TGTTTAGTTCCAGCCAGTTTTCCAGCAGGCAAGGAAAGAGAGAGCAAGTGTGCATCTCTTGCATTGCAAGAACTCCATGGAGGGAAAAGTAATAGAAAGTTTGTTTTTCAAATCAATTCTCGGCAGGGAAAGGCGCAAACTTGAAAGGAATGGACCTAGGCTGAGGCATAAGTCAGCAACATTCTTGTCCGGTGTTGCCACAAATTCATTTCCCCTTCAGATCTTTTTCTTTCCACAATTTCTGGAATATTTTAAAAATAAGTTTCTTAGATTCCGCAGGGCTTTCTCTCCCTCCCTGCTGACACGTGCTTCGTGTTAACTTGTCGACCCTAGGAATCTGGTTTCCTAAAAGGCCCATAATAAAACTTACAACAAACCCTGTGATAAGTTCCAAATGTTCCAATACATGCACACATGTATATAGGCAGGCTTAACGTATAGATGAGTCCCATCTAGTCTCTGCCAGTGACAACTAGAATAGTCCAGTGTCCTCCAGGAAGGCTAACTCCATTAATTCACCAGAAGAAAAACCAAAGCACTTAACAAGAAGTGGAGAGGGGCAAATCACTGCACTGCACTTTGAATTTAACCCTTTCCTGGTGATCCTCTACACTGCATGCGTCAGCTCTATTGGCTTCAACGCAACCCCATCTACTCACAAGATCAAGTCCACTGCTGGCTTGTGACAAGAGTGCCATGCAGCAGGAAGCAAATTTCCAGCAATTCACTTATTTGTCCCCCTCCCTCCCACTGACTGCAGTCTGACAATGAATATTAGATATGGGGGTCCCTCTCCCGGCCGCCATCATGTCCCTAGTAGCTTTCCATGGTGGCACAAGCTTCCAAAGTGTGTACTGGCCTCATCTGATACAAACATGCAGCACAGGGCTATGACTGAGACCATAGGTAGTAGCAGGGATACTATGAGATAAACAATGAGACTGACACTTCCCCCCCCATGCTACAATGATGGAGGCTCCTCTTAACTACTACTGTAACTAATCTGTCTGCTGCTATAGCACGGCAGATGACAAAGGCACCTGCTACACATATGTAGTTTTTCCAGATTGCTAGATGAAAAATAATAACTGACAAATAGAGTAATGCAAAATAATCATTTTATTTAAAATAAAAAGCAACACAATCATCATCCAGACAAAACAATTCAGAGCATCGCAGCTCTGCCCGGCAGAGGACGGATAAGAGAAGTTAGTGGCAATGATAGGGCTTGTAACTGTGGAATGAATCAGCAGGCTACATTGCCCCCCTCCCAAGAGGAACACACAGCACTGTCTCTGGGAGTCCAGCCTGCACAGAGGTTTCACAGTGCCACCCAAAAGGAAAAGGGCCTCTAGATTAATCTTACCAGAGGCGGACATCTCTCTAGTAAGCAGCTGGGAGAAGAAGTTGGCATTAATCTGACCACAGTTAGAAAAAGGAGGAAGGGAAGCCACTACTAGCTTCTATGAAGCCACAGGCTCCCCCTGCCCTATGTGTATGGAGCAGGTATCTTCAAAGAAACATGCATCCTATGAACTGTAGTTATATTTCTGACAAGATTTCACAAGTCAGTCCCTTTAACGTGTAACAAGGGAAGAGGTGAACCTAGGATACAACTGATTCAGACCAGCTCCTAAAGAGGGCTAGAAAAGCAGTGCCCTATCTCAGAAGAGAGGACAGCAAAGCTGACATGCAGTAGCAAACCTGGGATCTTAATTCAGCAAGTTTAGGCACCAATACATTTTCATCTCAGAGCTCAATGAAACCTACCCCTACATTTGGCACAGTTCACGTAGGGTGAATTGGTTTTGAATTGGGTACTTCTGAAGTTATCGCTGAGCAGGTGCCCAGAAGCATTGAACCTTTATGACTGTAGCACTTGTTAGTGGGAGGACCTAGTGCCAGTTTAGAAGGAAGTGTCTAGCCTGCTTAATAGGGGCTTAACCATAGTCAGTCATTTGTAACATCTTTTGCAGAAGAATCAAAGTGTTTTACAACCATTAATTCAAAGTAGCCTCACAACGCCCCTGCAAGGTACGTATTATTGCCATTTTATAGCTAGGACACCAAACATATAGAGAGGTTAAGCTATTTGGCCAAGGTCACACAGCATGAAAGTGGTGGACCTAAGAAGACAACCCAGCAGTCCTGAGTAAGGTTGGCTGGAAAACAAGAATTCTGTTTCACAAAAAATGCTGAGGTTCACATTCCAGCAGGCTAGTCAGTCCCTTTCGCTCTGCTGCTGAAGCTACTCCATTTTGTAGAAATCATAAAATATTCAGCAGATTAGTGCCTGGTGCTATAGGCATGTGATTAGGGCACTTACCTGAGATGCAGGAGACCCAGGTTTAAGTCCCTATTATCAGGCATAGCAGGGATTTAAATCTGGGTCTCCTGCATCTCAGGTGAGTGCCTTGGCTATTCTGGGTCTGTCTCGCTGGTTTTGAGTAAAAATTCCACCCTAGACTTGAGGAACCTACCCAACAAAGTTTTCATGAAACCCAGTATACCTCTATGCAAAGTCAACCTGTTCCGATGAAGAACATTCGAGCAGCTCTAGTTCAGAATCCCAGCCCTTGTACCAGACTGCCTGAACAGAGCCATTGCTTCTCAGGTGAGGCAAGGGATGGCTTTGTGGAAGTCATCTTATAGTTGCTGATATTACCTTTCCTATTGCTAGTTTCAAATGTTACCTTATAGACCATTCAATACGAGGAGACTGTGTCCATTTTAAATGACAGCTTTATTGTCACACCACTGATACGTTCGTAGGCATGGAGAAGTGCTCTGCCCTCTGGAGCATCAGACTGCTATTGCTAGAAAAGGAGCAGCTTTCTTGGCAGTGGGAGGCAGGTTGGTTTCCCCACAACAGATTTCAAGTGCTCAGGCCCAGACTTCTTTCATACAGTAAAATAATAAGATGAGGCACAGCTGTAACCATGCTGATGAAGGCAACGGCTAGCCACCTCAGAGGCAGGCAATGGCCCAAACCACAGCCCTGCGAGCTTTATAATCCAGGTTAACCCTTGCCATTAGGAGGGGGATACTCTAATCCTGTAGCCACCGCAGCCACCTATCTCGTTCTAAGTGATAGCAGCTGCAGCCTGCTCCATTTTATGAAGATAATGTGCAGCATGCAGGCTCTGGGCAAGCTGCCAATGTACCCCCTGAGCTAGGCAGACTACAGGCATCCTCGGCCAGGGAATCTGGATATTTTCATACAAAACCGTCTTTAGATCTAAGCAGCCTTAAGGAAGGGTTCCCCTGCAGGAAAGACTGCAGCAGTTTTGAAGAGAAGTCTGCGCATTTGTGTTCCATTGCCACAAATGCACCCCTTGGATTCCCTGCTTAGGGATGCACTGATGAGCCACCTGCCTCACACCTCCAAACTCCCTCCCACTTCTCTGCTACATAAAAGTGACTGGCACAAAGGAGACTTGGAAACAAAGGTCTGTACTGCTGATGAACCAAAATAAGTAGGGCTCGCTTTTACAACAGACTGACTCATATCCTGAGACGGGAGAGGGAACACAAATAGTAAAGGACAAGTTAAAAACCAACATTCAGGGGATCTACTTAATACACTGTATACAGAAAATTCACAGTTAAGGTTGCCAATCTGCATTTTAATTCAGCCACTAGTGCAGTGATTCCCAAACTTTTTACCTCATGCCCCTTTCAGCCATGGCTGGGCAGGCAGCCAGGACCCCAGATGTGGGGCGGGCAGCCAGGACCCCGGATGTGGGGCGGGCAGCTGTGTCTGGGAGCGTATCCCCGGGCACAGGGCTGGCAGCCAGGAGATCCCCAGGCACGGACCAGGAGCAGAGCTGGGCAGCACTCCCTCCACACCCCCTGTGAGGGTTGGTCTGGGCCCCCACTGCACCCCCCGAAACATTACTCTGCACCCCCCCGCCCCCCCAGAGGGCGTGCCCCATGACTGAAGACCTCTGCACTAATGCCTAGGCACTGCAGCTTATATGAGAGAGAGTGCACTGCCCCTCTGTTTTCAGTTCCCCCTCCCAAACAGCAAAACTGAAATGAGGGTGCAAAGAGAAACAGTCCAAGTAGCTGGCTCTTGGGTGCGGTGTTCTTTGTATCAGCGAAAGATGTTATTCCCCGCTCCCCCACAAGCACAGCCTCTAAGGTGGCTGGGAGCAGGCTATAGGAAAGCTTTAACGCACAGGCCCTGGTAAATTAATATCAACCATCCTAGTAGATTGCTTGGGGATGAGAGTTTATCTTGGCACAATACCACTGCAGCTGTGTGAACCCAAGCATCACGTGTTATTTTAAAATGTTTAAGACAAAATACTCACCCCTCCTGTACTCTTTTACAGATTCCAGAGCAAGTGCTGCTCAGCTCCTAAACACATGATCTCAAAGAGACAGCAGCTTTCTGGGGCTGATGAAGTCTGTAATTCAGTTATGTAGTTTTCCCCCTACACCTAAGGTTCATGGGTAACTGCTGATAGATGGTGACTTTCAGTGGCTTCTACTATACAAGAAGCCACTCATCTCTTGTTCCCTCAAGCCCCAATACTACACCCAAGTGCCAGTTCATCTTTTTTATACTTAATATGGCAAGTACCAAGCAGAAGTACGTATGATCATTGCTGGTTAAGGTGTCACATCTTAGACTATTTGGATTTAGTCAGAGCGTACATAGATTAATATGACCACAAAAGATGCTTCTCACAGATAGCCATTTCTAGTCATTTGAAGTCACCTCGGTGTTCAGAGTACATAACAGAGTTAGTCTCCCTTCCAGCACGCTGGTACAATATACACTGGATGTTTGTGTAGAGCAAAGGTGCTGAGATCCTCTCCTAGTTTTAACATGTGCAGTACATGTAAATGTATGACAGTGTCAAAGCACGGCAGGTTTCTGGATGTAGCTGCTGGTTTTAAAACAGTTCTTTAAAAACAGGTATCAGACTGTTTTCCTTGCCAACTTCATGAACTGTAAGACACATGGCATGTCCTTGCCCAGAGCTGGGTTATTTTCTGATCATATAGTGCACTTTTTTTGGGGTACAGAAGGGCACTAAGCATTGCACAGTCATTTAGACTTGGGAATTCTCCCCAATAGTTAGCAAGGAGACATCTTTAGTCAGCACATGATGGAAGATAGGAGTTTGGATCAAAGTAGCAGTGAAGACTTGAGAAGGATCATAAGAGTAGATAGGAGCTGAGAGGGGTAGAACAAAGCTGGCTGCTAACGGAGCTTCGAGTGGCAGCTGCCTCTAGACGGTTCTTGTTATCTCTCAGGGGTGAGTGCGGCTTCCGCAAGATTCCCTAATCCTGTCAAAAAAAGTACAACTGCCTGTCATGACGATAACCTTTCCTCCAGCATCACAATGCAAGACAGCAGGATGCTGCCAAAGCAAAGGACTACATTTTTTTTTTTTTTAAACAAAGCTGCTGAGGTGCTTGACAAGGCTTAGAAACAATTCTGCTTATATTGACGGTATTCCTCAACACAACTGAAGCAGAAACCCCAGCCAGCACTACAATGTCACCTAAGGAGTTGGCAGACGTAACAAGCAAATCATGAGCTGCAACACAGAAAGGCCTGGAAGAGACATCTGGGAAACAGAGAGGGGCTCTTGGACAAGGTGCTAACTTAATAGTCTTTTGTAATATATACCAAATATTAAAATGAATGTTTTCACTGGAGGAGGCTGAAAAAAAATGCAGAAAGGATGGAGCTCTGCAATATAGCTTGCATTTCTAAGAGATCAGGAAACCAGGATCTGTGTTCATTAGCTTCTGCTGCTCATTCTCAGCCTGAAGTCAGAACTGGCTGCTAGAACTGAAATGGACAGTATCATAAGAGGGGATTAGAACCTCAGCTGGGAAATAAGATGCTTGTTCAGTTAACTCCAAACGTTTAGGGATAGTTTGGTGTTTTGACTCTATTCAAAGACTGGAGAAGTTGAGTGCTGTATCCCTTAAAGTTAGATAGCCATATATACACCAAAAGAGCAGACAGGGGCCTACACGGGCACATTACGCTTGCGTATCGGAAGCGAGGCTCCTCCAGCTGGGTCAGTACTATGTGCATCTTTCTGCTAATTCATCACAGAGATTACAACCAAAAGACAGATTCAGAGCAACCCAAGGTCTGTGATGAATTAGAGGATGCATAAATGAATGTGAGGGGGTTGGTACAAGCAGCACTTTAGTGTGGTTAGCTTGTACCTTCCACCCAAGGGAATCAGGGACAACTGCTCAGAAGCAGGATGGTTTCTAAATCCAGCATTTTGCCACAGCTTCTTAGTAGTAAATATCTCCCAAATGCCTAACACTTTCCGATCCTCCTTACGTTAGAGCCCATGGATGGGAGAAAGGACCATGTCCCAATAAATTCACACCAAGTGAATTCTGTTGTCATTTATTTAAAGTGTCCCCCTCCACAAATCAGCTAAGATCTCAGTCTTGGGCACAGCTCCTCTTTTTTTTCCCCTTTCTTTTTTTTTTTTTTTTTTAAAGTGTTAAAGCAACAAGGCCTTAGAATGAAGTTTATAATCTGTTAATCCTTACAAAAACAGAATAGTAGGCAGAACTGAAGTAGTCCAGGCAACAGTGAAGTAGGAAAAACTAAGTATATAGTTGCTTGAAGCTTTTCAGTTTGGACAATCAGGTGATCAAGACTTGTTCTACGCTGGTTATTCCTCCCTTTACCAATTTACCACACAATTATGCTCCTCAGTGGCACAGAATCGGACATTCCACTTTCCCCACAAAATGTCCCGCTACTCCCAAGGCACCCCCAGCAACTGGAGCATTCCTTCTATATTAAAAAATGATTAGAAAAAACTTATAAAAAACTGTTTATTAAATAATGTAAAATTTCTCCTTGGCACTTTCTTTTTTAAAGAGAAGATCTTAAGTTCCTGTTTGGAGCAGGCCAATGTAATTAGAATTGGGGAAGGAGGGAGAGGAGAGAGGATATCACCAGTGGCAAGCTGTTTCACAATCTAGATAGTCCCCTCATCCTCCCCCCCCATCCCATGCATGATGGAACAGCCTAACCTAACCCTACCATCTCTGCATTAAAGTGTCTTTTGTTTGGAAAAAGAAAGAGCTGTCACATCTGGTCACCTGGAGGAGCTGCGCTCTTTGCTCACACAGTCGTCTTGAGAGGTAGTGTCACCATTACCCATCATGCTGCAAGTCCTCCTCTTTTTCCGCCGATGCATCATCCCTTCGGTCTCAGAGCCAGAATCGCACTAAATACAGAGAAAGACAAAATGAAAAAACTAATCAATATAGGGAAATACAAACCTTCAGTTATTACTCAGAAGATCTGACAGTGAACCACACCTGTGCTAGTACAGTCACCAGAGAAGTTATCGTGCATATTCTTCCCTGAAACATCAAAATTTCTGTCCAAGAGAGCATGTTTAGAGTAAGGGACTAAGAACTAGGACTTCCAGATCTGTTCCTTGCCCTGCAACTCACTGCAATACACTTAGGGTAAGATTTTCAGGTATTCCAATCAGGCACCCAAAAGCCCCTGATTTTCAGACTGAGTGTTCAGAACTTTCTGAGAAGTCAAGTCACTTAAGGTGTCTCAAGTTGGGCAACCAAAATCACTAGTCACGTTTGAAAAAAAATCTTGGCCCTAACTCTGTGGCCTTGTTCCCCATTTATAAAATAAGGATAGTTTTACTTGTTTATTTAAGGCTAGATACACGTTTGTAAAGTGAATAAAGAACCTCAGGTGAAAGGTGCTGTGGAAGTACTAAACTAGTCAAATTTTCTCAAAGGCTGTAAAGGCTGGTGGGAACTCAAACTCACCCTCCCTCCCAGTAAGGATTTTTGGATGAGAATCTCTCATTCAGTTTCCTCTGAACACCTGAGAGAATTAGTTATGACATTTAATAAGAGTCAGTTAATAGAGATAGCTACTGAGTGGCAAAAGAAGAAAGTTTGAAGGATGGGAGAGAAAATGAGAAGAATGTTTCCAGGTGTCAGAACGTGACACTGTCTGGCCGGAGAGAGGCGGCAGGGCCTACACGAGTCCCTGCTCATGGGAGTGACAAGGTCTCAAAGAAGTTGGGAGTACATCTCTGCAACTTAAAAGCAAGGGAAGAAGATCTGCAAGGAGCTGGATGCCAAAACAAATGGGAAGCCAGTGGAGCCATTGGAAGATGGTGAAAGCAGCAGCACAAAGTACATTAAGCATAAAAGCATAAAGAGTCTGTGGTCCCGAGAATCAGGAACATCTCATAGCCAAGTCTGTTTTGGCAAGAGGAGTGGACCACCCCTCACAGAAGACTAAAGCTTTCACCAAGATCCCCACTGGTCCAGTTCTTTGCTTTATACTTGCACACTATTAGCTTCCTCTGCAATTTCGGATTTAACTTTGGAGTCTAACATTTATTCAACAGTTATCTTCAAACCCACTTGAGAGTTGTGAGTCAGGGAGACTGTATGTATTTTTAGAAAAGAAACAGACATGACTCCTTCGACAACTGGTGTGACGCAGCAGGGAGGAGGGAGTGTTGACCTGGGAACGTGGCAGGGGAGTTTCACTGGGGATAGGAAACCTGAGATCCTGTAACCTGAGCCAGGAGGGCGAGGTAACACCTCTGCCCGGGAAACTGGACAAAGGCTGCAGGAGAGAGCCTGCTGGGGAGGGGAGGGTTTGGTTTCAGTTTGGTGCTGGGTGGTGGAACAAAGGGAACCCCAGGGCTGGGGTCTAAGCTCCCTGCCCCTCCAGAAGGACTTGACTGAGGAGTCCTGGTTGTACCCATGAGCTTTGTTTTAGCCTGTGTTCCTACTGTCCAATAAACCTTCCGCTTTACTGGCTGGCTGAGAGTCACGGTGAATCCCAGGAACAGGGGTGCAGGGCCCGGACTCCCCCACACTCCGTGACAACTGGTGGCAGAAGTGGGATGTACTGCACCCCGTGAATGGCGCTTCCTGCAGTAAGTGCCGGGGGAAGAGTAAAACGAAGGGGGATTGAGGGGGACCAGGCATGCTGAAGATTCAGAGAGAGACGGTTTCAGGGGGTGGTTAACCCCTGGGAGTGTGTGACCAGAGAGAAGGACTTTTGCAGTAACAGGGTCCCCTGGTGGATTGCAGCGAGCGGTCCCAGGGGTGGAGGAGTCTGCAGCTCGACCCTGGCAAAGAGGTGGTGACCTCAAGAAGGACTGGCACCCTAGGAGTTCTTCCTGGAAACTGTGGAAAGCTGCACAGGCCTGCAAGTGGCCAGCAGGGAGATGTATGCTAAACGCCTTAAGAGTGACCTGGTGGAGCTATGCAGTCAGAGGGGGCTGCACATCGGGAGGTCCACCAAGGAACAGGTGATTGCCCAGTTGGAGAAGGATCACTTGGATGACCCGACCCTTGTCCCTGAGGGAAGCCGCCCGGTGGACACAGCATGGGCCCTGGGGCCTGACCAGGCTGAGAGGGGTCAGACTGCTGCCGAGGACATCCCGAGACCCTTCCTACCTATGCCTAGGGGAGGGGTTATGGGAAGCCCAGTGAATACCGAGGGCACCCTGACCCCAGCAGCCAGCAGGGGATCCTCCCGGCGGAGCTCCCCATCCCTGGAGAGGAGGCGGCTGGAATGGGAGAGAGAGATGAAAATGAGGGACCTGGAGGATCATGAAAAGCAGCGTCAGCAGGAGCGGGAGGAGAAGGAGAAACAGAGGCAGCATGACGAGAAGCAGAGACAGCATGAGCTGGAGCTGGCCAGACTGAGGAGTAGTGGGGCCCCGGCTGCGGTGAGTGAGGGGGGACCCAAGACTGCAAGGAGCTTTAATAAGTGCTTCCTGGCCCAGCGTAAGGAGGGGGAGGACATAGATAGCTTCCTGACGGCCTTTGAGAATGCCTGCGAGATGCACAGGGTTGACCCTGCAGACAGGCTCCAGTTTTTCACCCCCTTACTGGACCCCAAATCCGTGGAGGTGTACAGCCAAATGAAAGGGGCAGATGTAGGGGACTACGAACTGTTCAAAAAGGCCCTGCTCCGTGAGTTTGAGCTGACCCCCGAGATTTACTGGAAAAGGTTCCGGAGTCAGCGTAAAACGCCTGAGGTCACATACCTACAACTGGTCAACCGAATGCAGGGATATGTCCGCAAGTGGACAGCTGGGGCCCAAGCTAAAGGGGACCTGCTTGACATAATTGTACATATGAACAGTGCCCTTCCGACCTGAGGCTATGGTTGGTGGACAAAAAGTTAGAGAACCCACAGCATGCAGGGCAGCTGGCCGACGAGTTAGTGAACAGTCGGTCAGGGGGTAGCAGGGAGGAGTCCCAAAAGAACAGGCCCCCCACGATGTAGAGAGAGAGTCACCATGGGACCTCCCAGCGGGGAAATATGGAGAACCCCCTCCCAAGGGGAATGCATGGCGTCAGGACCATCCGACCCGCTCGAGGGGACCAACGTGACATGAGCTGCTATCACTGTGGCCAGAGAGGCCACGTATGGACCAAGTGCCCCAGGCTCAGGGACAGACTGAGCAGACCCAACCTACACAGGGTTAACTGGTTAAGGATCCAGCTGGACGAGGGGCAGACGGCCCAGGCAAGGGGGGCTGCCAGCTTACCACCTGCTCAGGAGGGAAGAGTACCCCAGGCCAGCTCCTCCAGAGGGCTGGATGCTCTGGACTCAGAGTTCTCAGTTTACAGGGTGGGCGAGGGGCTGTCCCTCTGGAGAGAGTGCCTTGTTCCCCTGGAGGTGGATGGGAGGAAGGTCAATGGATACTGGCGCTGGCCCGGCCCGAGGTGGTGGCCCCAGATCGGGTGGTGCCCAATACCTACCTGACCCTGACAGGGGTGGGCGGGACCCCATTCAAGGTGCCCATGGCAAGGATACACCTGAAATGGGGGGCCAAGGAGGGCCCCAAGGACGTGGCGGTGCACCACCATTTGCCCACTGAGGTTTTGATGGGGGGAGGGACCTAGACGACTGGCCAAGCAACCCCCAGAATGCCCTGGTTGTGACCCGTAGCGAGAGCCAGCGAGGAGCACTTCGCCCCGACCTTGGGGAGGGTACCACACTGGAGGCGCAGGACCCTACACTGGTGGGGAGGAAACGCAGAGGGGCATGGCTCAGAGAGGCTGTAGCATCAGACCTGGCCAACGAGAGGGAACCGGTCCCCATCCCTTCCCCAGCCGCTGAGTTCCAGGCCGAGGTGCAGAAAGATCCCTCCTTGCAGAAGCTCAGGGACCTGGCCGACCTAAGTGTGGTACGGACCATGAGGAGAGGTTGCCAGGAGAGGTTCCTGTGGGAGACGGGGTTCCTGTACCGAGAATGGGCTCCCCCAGGGGAAGTGGAGTCCTGTGGGACCAGGAGGCAGGTGGTGGTCCCCCAGAAGTATTGCCGCAAGCTACTGTACCTGGCCCATGACACCCCCCTCTCAGGGCACCAGGGAATCCGGCGCACCCGGCAGAGGTTGCTACAGAACTTTTACTGGCCTGGGGTCTTTACCACTGTCCGGCAGTATTGCCGATCCTGCGACCCCTGTAAGAGGGCGGGGAAGGCCTGGGACAAGGGGAAAGCGCCTTTGAGACCTTTGCCCATCATAGAGGAGCCTTTCCAGAAGGTGGCCATGGACACAGTGGGACCTCTCAGCAAGACGACCCGGTCGGGGAAGAAATACATTCTGGTGGTGGTAGATTTTGCCACCCACTACCCCGAGGCAGTGCCCTTAGCTTCCATTGAAGCAGAAACCATGGCAGATGCGCTCCTGACCATTTTCAGCCGAGTGGGGTTCCCCAAGGAAGTCTTGACAGACCAAGAATCCAACTTCATGTCGGCCGTGCTCCGGTGCTTGTGGGAGAAATATGGGGTCTGGCACAACTGGGCCTCAGCTTATCACCCCCAGTCCAATGGGCTGGTGGAGAGGTTCAATGGGACGCTAAAGATGCTGCTGAAAACCTTTATGAACCAGCACCCGCAGGATTGGGACAAGTACTTACCTCACCTGCTGTTCGTGTACAGGGAGGTACCCCAGGAGTCTACCGGATTTTCGCCTTTCGAACTGTTATATGGAAGAAGGGTAAGGGGCCCCCTGGACCTGATGAGAGAGGAATGGGAGGGGAAGGCCACTCCCAATGGAGAGTCAGTGGTGGAGTATGTCCTGATCTTCCGAGAGAGACCTGCTGAACTCATGGGCCGGGCCAGGCCAGGGAGAATCTGACCAGAGCCCAGAAGCAGCAGCAGGTCTGGTATGACTGCACGGCGTGGGCCTGTGCCTACGCCATCGGGGATCAGGTGATGGTTCTCATCCCCGTGAGAAAGAATAAACTACAGGCCGCCTGGGAAGGCCCTTTCAAGGTTGTCAAGCAGCTAAATGAGGTAAACTATGTGGCGGAGCTGTCTAACCGGGTACATGTATTATCCCAGGGGGAATGTGGTTTTGGCCGTGTGTGGACATTGGGAGGAGCAGGGAGATGACCCGTTAGTAGATCTATTTCCTGGGACCAGAGCTGGTTCACCGCTGGAAACAATTCCTCTCTCAGATCAACTAACCCCTGCCCAGCAAGCTGAGATCAGGGGGGGTGCTGCATCCGTACCGACAGCTGTTTTCCAACCAGCCTGGACGCACTAATCTGACTGTCCACCAGCTGCAGACAGGATCGCACCCGCCGATAAGATGCTCCCCCTTCCGAGTCACAGGGAAAACTGCTCAGGACCTGGAAAGAGAGGTCAGGGACATGCTGGCTTTGGGGGTGATCTAGCCATCTGCCAGCCCTTGGGCCTCGCCAGTGGTGCTGGTCCCCAAAAAGGACAGGTCGATCTGGTTCTTGTGTGGGCACTGAGCTTCCGATAGTCATCACTGTATCTGATGCCTACCCCATGCCCAGGCCTGATGAGCTCCTAGACAAATTGGGAGGAGCTCCATACCTTACCACCATGGACCTTACAAAGGGATACTGGCAAGTGCCGCTGGATGCAGATGCCCGGCTGAAATCAGCCTTTATCACCCCTCTGGGGCTCTGTGAGTTCCTGACCCTGCCTTTCGGCCTCAAGGGAGCGCCGGCCAACTTCCAGTGCCTGGTGGATCAGCTACTGAAGGGGATGGAGAGTTTTGCCGTGGCGTATATTGATGACATCTGTGTCTTTAGCCAGACCTGGGAGGACCATGTGTCCCAGGTTAGACAAGTGCTGGACCGACTCCAGGAGGCTGGGCTGACCATAAAAGCTGAGAAGTGTAAGGTGGGGATGGCTGAAGTATCTTACCTGGGCCATCGGGTGGGCAGCGGCCACCTAATGCCGGAACCAGCTAAGGTGGAGGTGATCAGAGACTGGCCCGCTCCCCACACCAAAAAGCAGGTCCCAAGCCTTTATTGGGTTGGCAGGATACCATCGAAGGTTCGTGCCCCGCTTTAGCGCCATAGCCACCCCCATCACTGAGCTGTGCAAGAAGGGGAAGCCAGACAAGGTGGTCTGGACCAAGCAGTGCCAGGAGGCTTTCCGGGCGCTGAAGGAGGCTCTAGTCAGTGGCCCAGTTCTGGCAAACCCAGACTTTGACAAGCCCTTTATGGTGTTCACCGACACCTCAGACACGGGACTGGGGGCGGTGTTAATGCAGGAGGATGAAAAGGGGGAAGAGACACCCCATCGTGTACCTGAGCAAGAAGTTGCTACCCTGGGAGCAACACTACGCGGCCATCGAGAAGGAATGCCTGGACATGGTGTGGGCCTCAAGAAACTAGAGCCATATCTCTTTGGGCAACACTTCACCATGTACATCGACCACGCTCCCCTGACCTGGATGCACCAGATGAAAGGAGCCAACGTCAAACTCCTGAGGTGGAGCCTGCTCCTGCAGGATTATGATACGGACGTGGTCCATGTGAAGGGAAGTGCCAACATGATAGCGGATGCGTTGTCCCAGAGAGGGGGCCCTGAACTTCCCCAGGTCACTGGTCAGAGTGACCCCGCTCCGTCCAGTCTCGAAGAGGGGAGAGATGTGACGTAGCAGGAAGGATGGAGCGTTGACCTGGGAATGTGGCAGGAGAGTTTCACTGGGGATGGGAGACCTGAGAGCCTATAACCTGAGCCAGGAGCGGGAAGTAACACCTCTGCTTGGGAAACTGGACAAAGGCTGCAGGAGAGAGCCTGCTGGGGGGTGGCGGGGGGTGGGTGGGGTGGGGTGTTGGTTTCAGTTTGGTGCTGGGTGGTGGAACGCAGGGAACCCCAGGGCTGGGGTCTAAGCTCCCTGCCCCCCAGAAGGACTTGACTGAGGGGTCCTGGTTGTACCCACAAGCTCTGTTTTAGACTGTGTTCCTATTGTCCAATAAACCTTCCGCTTTACTGGCTGGCTGAGAGTCACGGTGAATCCCAGGAACAGGGGTGCAGGGCCCAGACTCCCCCACACTCCGTGACAACTGGTTGAAAAGGGTAGCGTTGTCATGGGATAAGGGTCATTTGCAGTGGCAAATCCTTACCTCTGAATCAGAGTCTGAGGAGCTGGAGCTGGAGGAACTGGAGGAATCACTGGAACTATCAGAAGCAATACCTGTTGATTCTTGTAGATCAACTGAATCAGCCAACACTGCCAGCTCAGGATGCTCTTGTTTTAGGATCCTAAACACAACCATCATGATTCGCATTTAGAACACATAATGAGAAACAAAAGAATGTTTTAATTTACACTAGCATACTCCACAAAATCTGTCCATTGCCACATTAGTAAAAAAGCAACAGATAATGATTCGCTAGCAAGGTGCATCACCTAACATTGTGCAACTTCCTGCACTCTAGCTTTGATGGCTTTTTATATAGTTTCCATAGTTATTTTACCTCAATTTAATATTCTAACACAGAATATCAGAGTAGAGGACATTAACAAGGTTTTGATATCAATAAGGTCCTCCTGAAGGGAGGATAGAATTAGCAGTGGTAACGGAGTTGCTTTTTTAAAATTATTCTTAAAGTAGTTAGAAATAAACTGTGATTATATTCAGAGGTTACTGGGTGAGAAAAATACCTTGAATTTAAAGGTTTCCATAAGATGCTAGATCGGGCCACTAGACAGCTCTAGAGATCAGTAAGACATATGAAGCCTTTCACTTCTAGATTAAATGGATAAACATGAGTCACCTCAACAGTGATCTAAAGTTGTTGCTACCTGATGGCTAGTTAGCAGAATCTCAGCTCCTCCCACTAGAGCAGCGTCCATGTCACAAGAACCACATCACAATTAGCCTCATTGGTGGTGGTCTCTGCAGAGCCAGAGAGTGAATGGAAAGGGAGAAGAAGATACTCTCACCATAGTAGTAATCTCTTCAGATCAGGGGAAAAGATGCATCCCTTCCAGGGGATAGCGGACTTCCATCTCCAAGGCAAACAACAGAAGTCCCACCTCCACGCCCGCTAACGTAAATCCTATCACCAGTACTACATTCCCCTTAAATGCTTAGAGCAGCAACTCCCAGTACATTGGATCACGTATCACCTTCTTAAAAAATTGTGAAGTAACTAATGGAACATCAAACACACGCAGCACCCGTGGAACATGAACCACACTTTGGGAATCCCTGACTTAGAGCATTAGTTTACTAACCTACTGCCTCTACATTTTATCATGCTTGGCAAAGAATTTTCAGATTGCATCGTCTGAGTTTCATGCATATCACTTGAACGCATCAAGTCAGCTCCATGAGAGGTGAAATCCAGATCAGATCCTTCCCCAAACAGCAAGACTAAGCTACCAACTCACAGGGGAGGGAGCCAAGAAAAGTTGCTCTAAAAAGCAGGCCATAGTTTAGAAAACATGTCTTTAAAATGACACAATGTGTTTTTCCCCCAAGAAAGTCACACGTGAGTATGTACTGTTAGTGTTATTCCAGCTGCATGTCTCGCTTTGAAAGAAGTATTTGGACTATCCCTTCAACTACCTGGAAATTAGAAATAGGAATAGAATTTACTGCACCGTTACCTGTACCACTTCCTTGATAATTTCGGCCTCCCTCTTACTGTCTTGTGCCATACCACAGGGAAGTTGGTACAGCTGGCAAAGTTCTGTGTGATGGCAATGGTTGTATCGAGATTGAGAACTACGTGCCACCAGCCACCTACAAAATGCAATGCAAGAGCAACTTTTAAATACACTTTTTATATTGTTTACCTAAAGTACTGTAGATACATCTATCTAAGATACTTAATATGGCCCCTATCGCCACAGTATCTGAGCACCTCGCAGTCTTTAATACATTTTCCCTCAACACCCCAGTGCTGTTATTTTACAGATGGAAAACTGATGCACCAAGAGACTAAGTGGCTTACCTAAAGTGACACATGATGTCTGTGGCAAAGCAGGGAACTGAACTTGATTCTCCCAAGTCCCAGGCAAGGGCCTTAATCACTGAAATATCCTTAACCACTGAAATATCTGCAGCTAGAATCAGCAATAGCTAATGGAGCCCATATTAAGAGGTGGGGTTGTATGTACATTAGACCTTTCTGTGGTTATGAATGTGTGCATATTATAAAGTCATAACCACAGTTGTACACATCTCATAACAATCAAATTCAGAACACTACAAGCCTCCATAAAAGGCCTTACTGACATACTTTTATAGTACAATAATACAGTATACAATCAGTTGGTTCAACCGCTCATTTTAGGGATTTAAACCTTCGGTTCTTCTTTTGAGTTTCTGAACCCTGAATGTCAAACCTTCATACTAGGGGGTCCCTCCACTCACCTCCACTCACACTCCGACATCTTCCCCATATGATGGCCAAATACAGAAGACTGCCTGCAGGCTTTTTTCCTAGCTCTCTTATTCCAGAATTTCCCCCCCGTACATAAGCCCCTATTGGAAAGCTGTAATCCTTTGACTCAGTGCAGTATTCATAGAAATGCTATGCCATTTTAACAGAGACACTTTTAGAAGCTACGGCATAATCTTTCATTTGAAATTAAAGTTGTGGAAAAAATAAGATGGATAGGGTCTGTCTGCATCTTTCCACAACTCTTTCCTCACACCTCACAAATCCTGTCATTTGTTACACTGTCAGTAACCCCAAGAAAACAAACAGAGAATAAGAGAAAGTTATTTGTCTTCAAAGGCCTCTATTCTTTCATGCTTTGATTACTTCCTCACTGTATAGTTTAGTTCAGGATCACTTTCCCAAACACACTGCATGTTGTGTGTCTCATGTCCTGCTTGTTATGCCATCAGTCCCCTGTAACAGGGGAACATACTTGGCATTTATGTTTTGGATATTCAAAGAGCAACATGAAAATGGTTTGAAACAATGTACAGTTTTGGAAAATGGAGGACAAGTGTGTATAGTTTTTCAATAAGGATACATCTAAATATGTGTTCTCCCATACTACTGCAGATTTTCATTGAAGACAGCCACACATACCTGGCACAAAGACGGTCTCGCCTGGTTTTTGCACAATTTCCAGAGGTTTGAATTCAGGGGGCCAGGTGGGGAGCTGCGTCCTAGGGTATATGATACTGAACCAAGTGATCGCCTCATCCTGCTGGTTCCCTCCTTCTTCCCGCGTCACTTTGATCAACTCTCTGGGAGTGCTGGTAGGGAAGAGGCACCAGCGCTTATGTCCGTGGACTAAGGCATTCCAAGCACTGGTTCCCAGAGGGTCAATATGAATTCCTGTTCCTGACCGAGGTGGGCCCATTACAAACCATCTGCACATGGGGAAAAAAAAACATCCAGGTGCATTACAAGAGATAATTACTTTCTTCTATGAACTTTCCTTTCCATTAAGCAAGCATGTTTCCCTTCCATTTCTACCACAGCCTGAAATTAACATGGCTCTCTATATATTTCTTTGTGCACCCGAAGCAGAGTTTGCAGCAAAGCATTGACTATAGGGATTGTTAGTTTAATACTGCAGAAAAAGGTGCATAACATTTTTGCCTAGGACCTATACAAACAATGGCAATTGTTTTCTTAGTTTCTTGGAGCAAGGGTTTGTTTATATTACAATAAAAATAGTTTAGAAACCAGAAACTGTTTCTCAGTAGATTAGGATTATATCTATTTTAAGGGCATAAACCACCTGGTGTATAAGATGGTAATTGTGTTTTTCTAAGCTTTTTCTTGGTTGTGAGTAGCATCTATAGATGTACTGTTCTACAATTCTTGTTCCAATGAGGAACAAACAAAAACCATCTTCAGGTAAGGGATAAGAAGATAAGTTAAGACAGCTCCCATCACCCACACACTGTTCACTTTTGACTTTCTATTCACTACTGCATCATTTACCTGGTCATAGTTAATTCTCCAATAGCCTCATTAGGAGGATATGCAAGTGTGCAAGTCATTTTTCTCCATGCAGAGAACTACTGCTTCGAAGGCTTAAAGTTACACCCATCCTTAGTGATCTCAATTGGTCTGGGACAGTGTATGAAAATGTACATAAGAATGTTATCATACTAGATACTGATATCTTAAGTGTGGTTAATCATTACTAGATGTCCACAAGAGAAGGAAATAAATGCAGGTATCTACTTCCTGTGTGGGCAGAAGAGAGATTATGAATTCAGCACTCAAACAAGGGAATTGTGAGGTCTATTTCAATAAGATGCTTTGAGATCATCAATTATGACTAGCAAAAAGAAAAGGAGTACTTGCGGCACCTTAGAGACTAACAAATTTATTTGAGCATAAGCTTTCATGAGCTACAGCTCACCAGGTGACAGTGCTGGAAATGGCAAATACCCCCAACACAAGAATTGTTCACATCCCTGAGCTACATAGTTGGATCGATGTTAACTTTGTACTGCAGGCCAGTCCAAATGTGTGTGGGGCATCTAAATCAGCTTTCAGAAAGACTTTGCTACTTTGAGACAATTACAGTTAATTGATAGGCAGTTAAGGTAAAAACTCTAGTTTAGAAGCCCATTGACTTTTCAGAGGCAGAGCTTATATGAAGTATGGAGCTAACATGAACTAGCTAAATCTAACCTAAACCTGACACTTTCCTAGGACTGGTCTACATTGAAAACTTACATCCACAACCCTGAGACACAGTTATGCTGACCGAACCCCTGGTGTAGACAGCATTAGGTTGATGGAAGAATTCTTCCATCAACCTACCTACTGCCTCTCAGGGGAGTGTAGATTACCTCTGCAGACAGATACTGTCTACATTGAAGAGCTACAACAGCACTGCTGCTGTAGAGTTTTAGCCCTAATCTATACATGACCTAAAATACTGCTTGCTTTAGCAGGGCTGGGCTTAAGCACAACCAAAGTCTCATTGAAGACTAATAGTAAACTTGACCCCAGTAACATAATTTGAAAATTCAAAGGCACTTTACAGCCACAAAACATGGCTCTGGGGTAGGCATTATTTTCATTTTACAGATGAGGAAACTGAGGCACAGAGCAACTTGTCTAAAGTCACAAAGCAAGTCTGTACCAAGAGCTGTTAACAGAACTCAGGAGTCCTTATTCTGAGTTTTCTCCTCTCTGTTCTGTATTTGCATGATAATCTTGAGATATTTATAATCAAAGTAAATTTAGTCTGCTCATGAGCAAGTGACAGAAGAAATTGGAATCCCCATCTCATCGCCACCCCATGGATACTGTACCTATAAGGTGGTCTGCGCTTCTCTCCTGCATATTGGAATAGATCATCAGTGAAGAATGTGGGCACTTTGTAGTCTTCCAGAAGTTTCCTACGCTTAGGGTGCTCTCCATAGCTGCTGTCGAAGATGTAAAGGGGGCTGTCATCACGTGTGTTCTCCATATACTCTATGTAATATTTCATCTTCATCTTCACAGAGTACCCATCATTGTCCTCACCACACTTGAACTTCTGGTTCCTGTACTTGCGTTTCAGGCGTTCTAGAGTCCACTTCTCTTGGGCAGACCAGCCCATCTGAGCATTCAACAGGACTACAGGCTTATAAGGCTTTTCATACCGCTCAACAAATTCTTCCACCGATAAGTGGAGTGCATCTGCCCTTTCCACATTATCCTGTAAAATCAGAGAACAGTTGGGAAAAAAGAACTGCAATGCACCACAAACTGTCTTCATCACCACAGGCCAAGTTTCTAAAGGTCGGTGCCTAAAATTATGTCTACGCTATAGCTGTAGTACCATAGTGTAAACACTTCCTACAGTGACAGAACAGGTTTTTTCCATTGCTGTAGGTAGTCCAACACTGCAAGCAGCAGTAGCTAGGCTGATGCAAGCATTCTTCCATTGACCTAGTTGCGTCTTCACGGAGGTTAAGTTGGCATAGCTACAGCACTCTGAGATGTGAATTCTTCACACCCCTGAGTGCTTTAACTATGTCAACCTAACATGTAAATTTACCAGATGCAGCTTAGGCCTGGCCTACACTTACATGGGCAAATCTAGAGGATACACTTGCATTCAAATCTAGAGGATATGGAGACATTACACAGACTGCATGCCATTTTAGGCTTCGCCTGCACAATACTGCACTGTCAGCTCCCAACTGTAATAAGCCTCTGTCCCTGCTCCTACACACATCACTATCATGAGATATATAAGCATATTTAAATTTTGCTTAATGCTCTTCACTGTAGAGGTGACGCAAGATGCACTAGAGGTAAGGAAATCCACAGCCTGCAGCCTGGCAAACAGTTCCCCTTGCACAGCATTTTACTCTGCTACTTGTGATGTGAGAATTTATTTTTTCCTCCCCCTGATACCATGGGGAAGGGATTTAGAAGCTACCTTTGAATTCAGTAGGCATGCCTGTGTTAAGTAAAAATACACACCACTATAGAAAACAAGTTTTCCCAAGTCCCTTGTCAACAATCCTGTTTTTATTATTTTGTTTTTTATTATTCATCCTCTGATTCCCCCATCCTGTCTTCGTCAGATGTTTCTATGTATCTCCCAGACTCTCCTTTCAAGTCACCTAGTTAAATATTGTAGGAGCAACAATCATGCAGCACTAGGGCAGTTAACCAAATGACAATAGCTTTTTTCCATTTCCAAGCATTTTCCTTTCCTTTAATGGGCAATATGTGGGCTTATCTACAGTTCCTGCCCCCTTCCCCCACTCATATTCCAGCATCAAAAACGTGCTTGACGAGCTTCTGGGAAGGGGAGAGCTCCACCCCTGAATTCTAGGAGTCATACTAACTGAAGAGCAGCAGGAGGCCCTCTCTTCCTCTCTCAAGTAAGGAGGCAGCTACTTCTTGTAAGAAGGCAACGCGATGCATGCCAACCCTCTGCCATTATCTGGCCAGTCCACTGCTCTCCTACAGCTTGAACGATGCCCAATTTAGACTAAAGCTCTTTGGGCCAGGCACTGGCAATTTCTTAGCTGCCTGGAAAGTACCAGCTGTACCTCTGGCTGTGAATAATTTGCTGGCTTCACAGTACTAGACCACCGGTCCGACAGCACTGCGCTGCTCTCCCAGTACAACCTCCTGCCTCCAAGTCAGTGGTTCTCAAACTTTTTTTACTGGTGACCCCTTTCACTTAGCAAGCCTCTGAGTGAGATCCCCCCCAACCTTATATATTAAAACCACTTTTTTATATATTTAACACCATTATAAATGCTGGAGGCAAAGCGGGATTTGGGGTGGAGGCTGACAGCTCATGACCACCCATGTAATAACCTCGCAACCCCCTGAGGGGTCCCAACTCCCAGTTTGAGAACCCCTGCTCTACGGAACCACAGAGCCATCTGTCCCCTCCCCCACTCCTCTTCATATGTGGAGCAGTTAAAGGGGACGGGGGGAGTCTCCCATCTTCCCCTTTGCGAGCTCCCACACACACCTTGGATGGTTGCTCTGGGGACACACCAAGCCCCTTGCTAGGTGCTAATTCCCGGGGCATCTTGGGGGGGGGGGGGGGGCGCTCCACCATTCCTTTACCAGAGACCCTAGGCTCTTTACCCCAAGATCCGAGTTCAGCCTGGAGATCCCGTTGCCAAGGAACCAACACCCCCGGGCCAGGCTGCACCGTAAAGCGCCCCCCCCCCCCTTTTTAGAGCTCAGCTCTGGAACTGGGCGTCCGCGCCCCCCCTCCCCCTTTTGGAGGAGCTCAGCTCTGGAACTGGGCGTCCGCGCCCCTCCCCCCCCTTTTGGAGGAGCTCAGCTCTGGAACTGGGCATCAGCGCCCCCCCTCCCCCTTTTGGAGGAGCTCAGCTCTGGCACTGGGCGTCCGCGCCCCCCCCCTCCCCCTTTTGGAGCAGCTCAGCTCTGGAACTGGGCGTCCGCGCCCCCCCCCTCCCCCTTTTGGAGGAGCTCAGCTCTGGAACTGGGCGTCCGCGCCCCCCCCCTCCCCCTTTTGGAGGAGCTCAGCTCTGGAACTGGGCGTCCGCGCCCCCCCCCTCCCCCTTTTGGAGGAGCTCAGCTCTGGAACTGGGCGTCCGCGCCCTCCCCTCCCCCTTTTGGAGGAGCTCAGCTCTGGAACTGGGCGTCCGCGCCCCCCCCTCCCCCTTTTGGAGGAGCTCAGCTCTGGAACTGGGCGTCCGCGCCCCCCCCTCCCCCTTTTGGAGGAGCTCAGCTCTGGAACTGGGCGCCCCCGCCCGGCCGGCCCCCACGTGCACCTCCCCAGGCTCGGGTCTGGCAGGAGCCGACCCCCGGGCTCCCCCCAGCCCGGTCCGCACCGTGCAGGCCGCAGGGCTCAGCGGGAAGGTCTCGCAGTAGTTGTGCCGGGTCCAGTCCAGCGAGTCCTTCAGCTCGGGCCGGGCGCTGCGCTTCGCCTCCCGGATCCGCTTCTTGCTCTTGTGGTTCATGCTCGGCGACCCGGGGCCGGGGCCCGCCGCCTCCTCCGCTCCCGGACGGGCCCCGACAGCCGCCTCCTCCGCTCCAGGCCCCAGGACCCGCTGCTGCTGCCGCCGGCACCGCTAGGGAATCCCGGCCCCGTCGCCGGCTCCGTTCCTGGCCAGGGCCCAGGGCCGCCCAGGACTCCGCCAAACCTGCGGCCTGGAGGCTTCGAGAAATTTCACCCCTGCCGATACCTCGACCTCAGCCAGACCGGAGCCCCGCCCACGAGCGCCGCGGCGCGATTCTATTGGTCATTGCCGTGTCTTCCGCCACGCGCCCCTGCCCATCCCCAGCAATGATTGGCCGTGCTGGACCCGGAGAGGTGGGGTCTTTGCCGCCATCTTGGGAAGGAAACGTCAGAGGTAGGGAGGGGACAAGAAGGGAGGCAGCTAGGGCTGAGCAGGATAGCTCCCTCCTTCACCCATCCTCCTTTCTTGTGCTTCTCTTCTCCAGGTTCCCCCGCGCTCCACTTTCTCTGTGCTCTCCCTGATGTCCTTCCCTTCTTCTCTCCATCCTCCTCCACTT
Source organism: Chelonia mydas (assembly GCF_015237465.2). Classification (NCBI taxonomy): domain Eukaryota; kingdom Metazoa; phylum Chordata; order Testudines; family Cheloniidae; genus Chelonia; species Chelonia mydas. The sequence continues at coordinate 16,825,087 of NC_051254.2, forward strand.
CCACTCACTCCCAGCCCCTTGACTTTTCAGACACTTAAATGTACAGAGCAGCACTCTCAATCCCTTCCCTCTGACTCCTAGGGGAGCTCAGGTGACTCAGCTTATCATGGGTTGGGGCTCTGCAGGGTTAAAATGGGCGGGGGGGGGGGGGGGTCTGTAGCCAGTGAAATCACCACAGTGACAGATTAGCTTTTACCTTTTGTAACAACTGTTCATCTGAGTTGGTCTCTATTGTATTGTTTTCATTGGTTCAATGACACAACACAGTCAGAAACATTGTAAAGAAACCCAAACTTTTTGAACAAGCCATCATCCCCATAAGAACAATACTGATTTGTGCAAAGCTCCCAAACACTGGGTTTTTGGAAATTGAGACTTCTAAAAAAGATGGAATGATGGAAACCAGGGTAGATCCTGAGATCATGGGTTGCAGGAGGGAATTCCAGACAGAGTTCCATTTAACATAAATTTCAAGAGATAGTTTTAAGTCCTACTAGATGGAAATTTAGGGCAAAATTGTACAGTGTTAAAACACTCATTGGCAAAACTCCCACTGAAATCAGCATGAGTTTTAATGACAGCAAGAAAAGGCTTTCTGTCTTCCATATGATTCCACTAAGATCAGCAGTTTTCAATCTTTCCTATTTTGTGATCCCATGTTACAAGAGAAAAAATTTCCAGGTTCTCTCTCTCACCTACTCATGAAGAAAGGGAGGGTGGCCATGACCTTCAGCTTGAGCGACCATTTCTTAAACCTAATTTAAGGCTTGATCCTGCAGATTTGCTTATTGGAGTAAAAGACTTCTCACATGATTATCACAGGATCAAACTTCTTAATTATTGTAACGTCCCACAAACTGAGACAGTAAACTCTTCAGGGCAGGTATTTAGCTAGGGAAGAGATCATCATACACTAATAGCTCATTCTACCTCTCTATGGTGCCTAGAAAAAATCAGGACCACAATTATGCAATAATCTATGGGTCAAATCCTGCATTCCGTATGCCTGCAAATCTTCTATTGACTTCAAAGGGAGCAGGATCAAAACTCAGAAGGTTTAGTCTGGACTGGGAGTACAGGATTTGGACTTCAAATGCCCACTGCAATTTAAATCTTTGCTGTTTTCCTAAGGGAAGGAGGGGGTGGTGTGGGCCTGGATAATAGCCCAGAAATTTACTGTGCTTTATTCTCCTGCAAGGCATAGGGTGATCAGACCTCCGGATGTTATCGGGATCATCACCCAATATTAAGGTTTTGTCTTATATGGGCAACTACACCTCCCTCCCCCCAAAAATCCCAATTTGTCATACTTGCTGTTGGTCACCCTAACTTCAGAGTCACGCTGCAGCAGCCGACTCAGAGCACGTGCGCTGCTGCTGGGGAGGAGCTAGGAGACTGTGGGAACGGATTAAGGGAAGGAAGGGGCTGGACCTTTGTGCCATTTTATCTCCCCGGGTCTCAGACTCCCCCCTCAGCCAGCTAATGGTGGTTGGATCTTGACAAGACGCTGCCTTAAACGTTCCTGCCTGTGATTGGTCTGTTATGGTGTCAGTCAGATGATGGGTGAAGTCCGCACAGGGAAGAAAGAAGTGCGTGCATTATTGTGGCAGCAGCCGCCTGGCGGGAGAAGTGGTTCCAATGTGCGAGGAGGGCCTGCAGGTCAATATCAAGGAGTACAGGTTTGCGGAAGAGCAGGACAAGCGAGAAAGAGAAGAGTCGAGGCCAGAGTTGGTGGTGCTGATTCCTGAGGTGCTGATACATTTACACCTGTAGCCCTTCATTTCGTTTGTGAAGCCTGATTTCCTTCCTGCCCTGATTGGGGCACAGAGGCCAGGAGGAACGCTGAACCATGTGGGAATGGAAAAGAGGAGCAGGATTTTTTTATTTTTTTTTTTTAGAACAACGAAAAGGCATAGATTTTGTATTCTTTCCCTGGATTTCTTTATATCCTTTGTGCTTATCCAGTCCAATAAATTCAGACTCACAATATGCTCCTGTATAGCAGAATGACAGGTTTCAGAGTAACAGCGGTGTTAGTCTGTATTCACAAAAAGAAAAGGAGTACTTGTGGCACCTTAGAGACTAACCAATTTATTTGAGCATAAGCTTTCGTGAGCATCCGATGAAGTGAGCTGTAGCTCACGAAAGCTTATGCTCAAATAAATTGGTTAGTCTCTAAGGTGCCACAAGTCCTCCTTTTCTTTTTGTATAGCAGAAATCACTGTATGCCCTTAGCATAAGGAGGCTCCAGCCTAGACTGGGGCCTCTGGGCATTACTAGAAAAAATAAAGTGGGGGATGGGGATGGGACATTCTAGGAAAGTTGAAAGTAAATTTTACAAATTGTTTGGCTCATAAGTGCAGGTGTAGTTCTAGCACAGAATTTACTATACTACTGTGCTGGATGCTTAAAGATGAAGTAGTAAGAAATCTATGGAATGTAATGATCAAATAGTGGTTTTATTTTTGAATTTCTACATTCATTAAATTTGAACAAATAGTTCACATCTGAGGTTTCTAACTATTGCAAAATTTGAATTGGTTGAAAATACTTTTTAAAAAAATGTTATTTGTGAGAATGCATTAAGAAAACAGAAAACCTATTTAGTGCTCACTTTTTTAGAAGCCCTGCAAGTGAGCTGCCTTTTTGACAATAAGTGCCTTAGGCCCTATCTCTACAACTCAGTCAAATTTAGCTGTTGCTGAAATGCACCATATAACCTGTTTGTTCTCACCTGTATAGACTCCTCAGGGCCATGTAATAATTAGGCTAAAACCATTATTCAATCCCAATCATTTGTAAATTCATTTCTTTCGACTGTTTAAACACAGAGGGCCTTCATTTTCTTTAAATTGTGAAGAACTGATATAGACATACTTGGGTCTAAAATGCACTGAATCACCAGACCTAGGCACAAATTGACTTTAAGAGGAATTTTGCCTGAATAAAGACTACAGGAGAGATCTTTCACCACAGAAAAATGGGATGAAATCAAGAAAAAGTAACTCTAGGCTAAATTTCAGGGGAAAAAAATGTAACAGATTCCCTTTGATCCTGAATTCCTTACTAATGTGTGCCCTGCCTATGCTCTTTTGCTGCAATAGGACTACTTAACTGAGTGAAGATTCCAGAACCAGACCATTAGATTGTTGAATAATATCCCAAAGGAAGATGACAGAAGTGTCATTGCTTGATGTATTTCAAATTTGTACTGATAAAGCACAAGACTGCATACTTAAATCTTTACTGATCTAGAAAAGTTAACCAGGAGTGTGAGGCAAGAGCCTTAGCTAATCAAGTGGGAAAGCTCTAGCCATATGCAAAATAGCTTACTTAGTTGTAGAGATGCGCAATTTGTTTGCAATTACATATGAGCAGAAAATAACAGGTCAATTGAAGTAGGGATAGCTCAGGATGAGGCTCAAAATGAGTGACTAAAGCAGGACTAGAGTAAAAATGCACGTATGTAATATTTTTCTGCCTCTTTCAAAGTGTTTTGTGGTGCTGCCAAAGATCATAGAAGGGTCTTATTGTTTCAGGTCCTGGATTCCCAATATGGCATGTATGTTTGGCCCTGTGCTGTGGTTCTTGCTCAGTACCTATGGTTTCACAGAAGAATGCTACCTGGCAAGAGAATTTTGGAGGTAAAAGTAGTCTTGAAAGATTTTTGATCATACAAACTTACCTTTAAAAAAATTAGTAGGCTCAGGGTTACTGTGTCTTAACTCTCAGTTTTAGTTTTGATTTCCTTTTTTATTTAGGTCAGCGGCAGGATGCTTTTTTCCTATTTCTGCTTCAGTATTATCATAATTCTAGATGATCCTCCTTAGTGATCTGCTTTTTGGTTTTTCTTATTTTCTGTTTTGCCCATGTGTCTTAAAATGGTGTAATCTCTGATCCAATTTATGTAAAAAAAATTACTGTGGTAACTTTTTTTGTGGTTGGAGATTCATGAAGCTGTTTGCAAGTTCTTTTGGTCAAACATTAGAAAAATTCCAAAATACTCAAAAGAGTGATGAAGTAAAACCATAATTAAAGCAGAGATTTTTGCAGGCTGATTTATGGAAGCAGCAGTTATGAGCCATTGAAAGGGCTTCCTGTTAAATACAAGTTTTACTCATCTATGAACTTCAGGATTTAGCTTTGTGAATAACATGTTTCAGCAGGTAGGATTTCATCCAGTTCACTATATTTACAAGAACAGAAAGAGGTAAGATACATGACAGTCTTAAATTTGTATCTGTGGTGTACCGCTGCTGCTACAGATCAATTACAAATGCCTTATACTTCTGAGGAGGGCAGTTCAGAGGTGAACATGTAGTTTTAAAGTTACCATGAATTCAACTAATGAATGGCATAATTAAACAGCTTGAGACAAGATACAGAATATACTCCCCCATCCTTCAGTTATCCTTTGCATTAAATATAATTTATGAATGAGATTAAAGTCTTTTATTTTGTTTAGATTGGAGCAGGTGTGAGCCTACCTGGTATAGTAGCTGCTAAATGTGGGGCTGAAGTTATACTGTCAGATACTGAAGAGCTGCCTCAGTGCTTGAAGAACTGTGAGCGAAGCTGTCGGATAAATAACCTTCTAGGAGTACACATTTTAGGACTCACGTGGGGCCAAATATCTCCCAATCTGCTCTCTCTGCCTGAAGTAGACATTATTCTAGCCTCTGATGTATTTTTTGAACCAGAAGGTTAGTGACTATTCATAAACAAATAAAAGGGTCTTAAATGTATAACAATAAGCTCTAGAAAGTTAAGTGATAGTAGTATTTAATTTAGTCATGGCAGTGTCACCAACTCCACATAGCAGGAAGTCACCAGCCAAACCCTGAAATTGCTAGATGTAGCTGTTTTAAGTACTCAAAAATGTCACTGAACAAAATTTCCAGAGTAACAATTTATATATGTATGTGAGTATAGTCACAATAATTCACAAGTGGCTCAATAGTGTTAATAAAATCCATTCCATGCTCTTATTACACTCTGCACACCTGGAGCAACTGTCAACAGTATTCTGTCATCAGCAGGAGTGTGCCCTCTGCTCTCTGGGAAGGGCACTCTGTACGCTGGAGACCAGGCTGGCTAGGGTTAGTTAATTTCAGCTGAGCCTCCCTTTCTTGACAGCCTGGATTTGAGCCACAGGTTAGTCCTGTTGGTATCCAGGTGAGCAGCCAGAACTGGGGGGAAGAGGGCATTCACCTGACCTTGGTGCTACCGCAAGCCAAGAAAATAGATTTAAAAACTAATCCACTAGCCAAACCCCTTTCCCCCCCATTTCTGAAAACAGCTGGGCAACTAACCCCAAGCCAGGGAAAGGAGTAAAGGGCAACTAAAAGCCAGACAGCTCCACCTGTGATCCTGTAGTAAGGGCTTCATTCCTGGAGGCACAAGGCCATGGAATAGGATTTCTTTTAAGGATATGCTCAACTGGGCCATGACAGTGACTTGGTGTGCAACAGAATGTAGTAGGAAGAGTCTGAAAGGGATTTTAACAACACTGTTGAGCTACTTGTGAATGATTGACTATAGATGTTGGTGACTTTCTCTAAATGTCACTGTAATTCAGAGAGAAAGGTGCTAGATTTGTCACTTTGACACTTATTTTCTTGCTAGGGAAACTAAAAAGTCACTCAATCTAGTGACAAAGTTACTAAGTTGGTAACACTGGATTTCTGAGGAAGCAAAAAATTGTGACAGCACCAAGAAAACACACCCTAATCAACTGCAAATTAATGCATGCTTGAAGTCACTTCTGGGTGCTTAATTGACTTTAATAGTTCTGGGGGAACAAAACTCCATGGTCAAAAAAATCAAAATATTAAAAGGGGATGAAAATTAAGTTAACAGCTAACTGAAAATTATCATTCCTAACTTTAAACTAAAACAGTTGTTCTAAGGATTACTCTAGAACTATGCTCCAAACACAGCTCTCCTTAGACAATTGTAGCTTCCTGAAGGTATTCTAATCATTAGTGCAGTTAATCTGCCAACACATTTCAGCATGCATATAACCAGATCAAATTGTTTAAAATCTATATGCAGATTTTGAAGATATTATAACTACAGTGTACTTCTTGATGAAAAGGAACCCAGATGCTCAGTTCTGGACTACGTATCAGGTCCGAAGGTAATCTCAGAAGAAATTGACTTGTTTGCATTTTGTTTTAAGGCTCTAAAGTCAACAAAACTAGTAATCCAAACTTGACACTCCTTTAAAAGTTACAGTAGTACTAGATACTCCAGTCAGGTTCAGGGCTTCTCCTGTTAGATTGTGTTCAGACAGCTTTCCCCCTAACTTTCACAAGTTTACAAAGCAACACTGAGGTACAGCCTGTTACATTAGTTGTTTGCAGTTATATAAACTACCTCAACTTCCTTGCCTCCATACTGAACACTGGCCTCCTCTAGGCATCACAACAGAAGTGATTAGAGGCATTATCAATTCATAGATGGCATCACTGGCAAAACAAAAGTGCAATGTAACAGTAGTTATGTAGGAAAGGGCAGAGTTTTGACCCAAAAAAGGCCTTAAGCCATTTAACTGAATAAGAGAAACACATGGGTAGATATGCAGTTAAGGTTTTTGTATTTAAGTGTCACTTCTGTAGTTACTGTACTTGTTCATGCACTATAGGTGAATGATAGAAGTACAATCATAGTTCAGTGCTTTTTCTATCAAAAGAGTACACCTGCCATTTCTTCCCTTCAGTTCTAACTGGTCTATTGAAGCTTTGCTGTACAAATGGAAGCTGAAGAATGTTCATGTTACCTTACGGTCTTTTAATGCTGACAAGGAACAGTTGGCTAGCTCGCCTCTCCCAGGAAGACATACCATTGAAATGATGATCATCTCACTAGCACGAGCAAGTGATACTTAAGTTTATTCCAGTTGCTGATTTAAGAAAGTACCTCAAAACTGACTGCACTCCACTTCAAGCAAGTTTTGGACAAACAGCATTTCTATCCGTTGAGTAAATAAGTTTGGGGAAATTAATGCCACTTGATCAAGAAGCAGGGAAAATATTTGCTTACAAGCCAGAATGCATTTCCTCTACAGATCCATGCTATTAAGTCATTTATCATACCCCTAATGGCTTTAGTGTAATTTTTGGGAAAGCAGGTATACGGATTACTACAGTAATTTTAACAATTATTTCATCTTATCTTACATTGTATGAATGATACATTGAAAGTGTTTGGTTGTGACTTCTAAAAAGTTGTGTTCATACCTAGAGAATAAAATTAAGAGGATTTTTACATCTACTTTAATTGCATCACAGGAATAGGAGAAAGACAAACTTATGAAATTCTAGCAGAACAGTCACATCTACATACTCTAGCTTACCATGCTGAATTTATAAATGGCCAAGTTGTGGTTTTCTTCAAAGTTCAAATTAGGGACTTGACTATTACATGTTCAGCCTGAAAGTTATTTCTTACTTGTTTTCCAGTTTAAGATCTAAACATAGTGAAACAATTTAAGTTTAAGGATCTGAACAATGTTCATTTTATGCCATTGTCCTTTCTGTATTTAAGATGTAATTACATGAACAGTAAGATTTTCCTGGAACAAAGTTCTAGTTTAAGGGCTCACAATTTACTTTAGACATCTAGTATTAGACACTAATTTTTAGTGCACATCTACACAAAATTAACTCCATTGTTGATGTTTATACTGGAACAAGTGCGCCTTCTGTTTAAGCACTTTCAAGATTGCATTCACTTTAAAGTATAGACAAGTCTTCTGATATTCATCTCTCTTTTAAGTCTGAAGATTAGGTAATCAAGATCTCTAAAGTGCATTGAACCAGTATTTTGATAAACAGATTTTTTTTAATGTAGTGTTTGCAGGTTGAAATTACAACTCCAGTGGTGTCTAGCTCAAAAATACTATTACTTCTCACATTATCATCTACCTTCACTTTTAAGCTGGCACAAAGGCAAATCCAACAAGTACTGTTCTTCATTGCTTGTTCTTTTAACAAACAGGACGTCAAGCAACCAGGTCTGCCACTTGGCACCTTGCCTAAGCAATCAATATTTAAGGTTTGTATTGTTCAAAAAGAAACGTTTGTTACAAAGATGATATACTAAAATTAGTATTGAAACAGCCACTCCCTATTGATACAATTTAAAAGCAGCAGACAGGAATAAGTTACTGAAGAGACCTTAAACATTCACAGTATAATTGAGATTTACAGGCTAAAAATAAATGCTGACTCAGACATTGATTGAGAAAAGTTAACACCAAGAAAAATGTTTAATAGTAACTACAGGGACAGTGGTTATAGTACATAATGTCATAAGCAAAAGATACACCAATCAGTACTTACAAAGGAATGAAACATTTGCTCTTAACATTACATTTCTTATATGCAAGTTCATAAATGTAGATGGTAAGATTTTACCATTCTGGAAAAAATAAGGTGTGTATATCATCAGCTAGATGTGCTCACTGTATGCTCCATTATTTTTATGCAAGGCCCGGGTGACTGGAAGTGCAGTTGTCAGGCATTTTAATTAACTGGACAGCCATTTGTTTCTGCACGACAAGGCATCGTTACACAGGAGCAATCAGGAGAAAACAGGAAACAGCCAAGCACTCTGCACTGCAACACGCCACCTTAACAGCTAACCAGCATTACTCAACTGCTACACAACTGCGCCTAGTGCACAAAAATACATAAGAGAAGAGATTAGAATTTAGTCTGATAAAACAATCCTTTCAAAATCAATTGTCACCTGAAAAGTTTTATACAAATTTGGAATAGACAATACTATTTAAATTCAAAGTAAATAGCATTTACAAGAAGTTTACATTTGAAGTTTTGAAGAATTTTATTTAAGGAATGAAGGCAAATTGAGACCACTTCCTTGACAGTCAGCTACTCGGCATGTAATGGCTGCATGTTTCCTCAACATGAAACTTGAGGCAACAAATTAAGTTACCATCAGTTTTGTTTTGTTTTTTTTTAAAAGTCAAACAAAAGTCAGTACTATATAAACAAAAATGAAAATTTACCTCAAATATCCAAGCCAATAATGAAATCGGTAGTCGTTCACTTCACTAAATTACAAGAAATTTGAATAACAGCAACAAAATGGCACATAAAATGTAAAGTCTGCCATTTGAGGCTCAACTTAAACAAGTAAAAAGTTAAAACAAAAATGTTACAAAATAACCTTTTCAACAGCTGGTTGCTTGCGCCTGGGGTCTCTCCAGTGGACCGAAGATGCATAGGATCTTTTCCCCCAGAGGTGTCCTTTATGTAGATTTCTCATTTATCTGATGCATCTAGGTTTGAAAAGAGTACAATTCAGCCACATTTCCACCATACACCTTCCCAATTACGTGGACGACTTCAAGTATGCTTCTGGTTGTGATTCAACTGGCCTTGCCTAGTTTAATTAAGTTTTATTAAGGATTATGTATAGTGCTTCACATGCCCCACCCCACCCCCCATTTGTCACCACATTACCTCTAAGTCAAAGGCCAAATTTGAAATTCGAAGGTGATAGTGAAGAAGCGTTTAATAGTCACATTAGTTTAAACTTTGAGTTAGTGAAGAGCAAGCATCTGGCTGCAAATCATACACTTAACTTGAATTCAGCCCATATAAGAAACTAACATTTTTGTAATACTTTATAAAGACTTAATTTTATCTTCCAACTGGCATTCAATACAGTATCACTAATTTTAACATACAATTATTTAACCTTACAGCTATCTTAGGCCCATTTCCATTTTAAAAACAGGACCAAACAGTTTGAGGGGTTAAAGACACACTATCCTTTCCCCACCCAGTATATCCTTAGTCTCTAAAGTTCATTTGAGGAAAAACTAGTTTCCATTTTTATTGGATTGCATTTGCCACTTCTATAAGAACTTTATTTTATTTTTTTACCTCCAGTCAGTACAATGACCACTGAACTGATTTTCCATTATAAAAGGATAGTGTATCTTTAACTTTTAAAGACAAACCTGCTCCAAAACACGCCCACAGAAACTGGTCCCTGGAGGATCAGCCAAATCAGTTAAAATCTGCAATACTGGCCAATATTCTTTTAGCAAACAGGAGACCGCAGCTTTAAAGGGGAAAATGCAGATGTTGGATAAAAAACAGCAAGAAATAGTCATTTTCATTAATAGGATGCGTCTCATACAATATTTCATTAAAACCAAACCATTAATCTCTAAACATGAAAATATGTCCTTTGCAAAAATGTATTTCCCTAGCCAAATAACTGAAAAGTCTGCTCAAAAAGCTAACAGTGTGTCCCAATAGGTTTCAGATTGTTAATATGGTAAGAACTACCCCTATACATCCCACTTAAGTGTTATCAGGAAGTAACATGCAAATTGCATAGAGTTCCAACTACATTACCATTTTCCTAAGAGGATACAGCTCCTTCCTCTTCAGGAGATTTGGGGGGACTCTTAGACCTGGATCTGGATTTAGATTCCCTCTTTGAGACTGGTGGGGGGCTTCTAGATCTGGATCTGGACCTCGACCTGGATCGGGATCTGGAGACGGATGACGACTTGGATTTGGATCTCCTGGCAGACCTAGACTTAGAGGTGGAGCGAGATCGGGAGCGTGTGCGGGATCTGGACTTGGACCGACTGTAGCGGGATCGACTGCGGGACCTAGAGCGGCTCCTGCTCCTGGATCGGCTACGGCGGCGTCTTCTGGGGCTAGAACGTTAAAGTCACTCGGTTAGACGCGAGAAAGTCGTGATGCGCTGGGCCGGGCAGGGCGGAAGTGGAACAGGTGTCCCCCCACCCCCGCGGCGGTTACAAGACGCCATTATTCCGAGGAAGCGGTCTGGGGCTGAGCCTGCCATCCGCCCCCGGACGCTCCCCGCCGCCATGGACACCACGTGGTTCTGTAAGCCTGCGTTTTCGCGCCGATCCTGCCTTCCCAACCAGGAAACACCCTTCCCCCAGCGCGTCACGTAGGGGCCACTGGTTCCCCCAGGCTGCACCTCCGCTGCCCCCTGAACCCATGGTTCCCACCCTCAGCCCTGCGCCTCCCGAGTCCTCTATGGCCCCGGGAGAGCAGCCCCTCCCCCCACTTAACACTCCTGCCTTGCCGGTCTCTCACCTGCGGCTGCGACGTCCGTAGCCGCCACCTCCGTATCGGCGCGGCGGCGGCCCCCGGCGGCTGTGATGCGAGTCCGGGGGCCTCCCGTAGCGGGCCATCTGGACGCGGAGCTCCCGGCCGTCCAGCACTGCGCCGTCCATGGCGTCCATCGCATCCTCGGCATCGCGCTTGTCGTGGAAGCGGACGAAGGCAAAGCCGCGGCTCTCCTTGGTGTAGCGGTCCCGGGGGATGTAGACGTCCCCCACCCGCCCGTACTTCTCGAAGACCCGCCTTAGCGTGTCTGGAGACGTGCGGTAGGTCAGGTTATCCACCTTGAGGGAAGTCATGCCCTCCACATCAGGCGGGGGGCGCCCGTAGCTCATGGCGGGCAGAGGCCCCCGAGGGGCGGCGGGACCGAGAAGAGAAACCTTGCGAAGAGATCAGCAGAGTCGGGACGCTCACGCCAGGGAATGGACGCCGAAGCGGGCCCCGAACTTTAGGCCAGAAAGGTGGAAAGCTACAGGCCGTGTGATGAGTCCGTAGAGGCGACAGACGGGCACCCAGCCCGGGGAGGTGGCCCGGTGGAGATACGGTCGAAAAGGGCGAAGGGCAAATGCAGCGCAACGGCCACCCGCCTCTTACCACCGCTACTAGCAAATGAGCGAGGTGGAGCCCGCGCCCTCCTACTTAACGCCACAAAATGGCCGCTTCTGACCCGGAAGCGAAGGTGGTCCGCGCGCGCCACCGCCGGGCCCTCTCCGTAACCGACATTTTCAGTTCATTATTTTTCATCCCTTTGCGCGTTTTACAGAAGCGGCCGCGAAACATCCGCGGCGAGTACGCCTCTAAATAGATATTTCGGCTATCCAAGAAAGTGGCCGTTGGGGCGGCCGGGCCGTGACCCCGGAAGGGATTGACTGAGGCGGGGAAATTTTGAACGAAATGTGTCCCGAAAATCGAGACAAAGATCGAGGGTGAATGTTCGCCGATTTGAGAAAGGAGAAAAAAACCCCTAAACGTGAAATTTCTGGGAGGAGCCTGCCGTGGCGAAGCAGGGGGGAGCAGTTGAGGAAGGAAACGAGTCAAAATGGCGGACGATCAGCAGAAAGGGCTGGTGGGTGTGAGGGGGGAGGGAAGGTGTGAGCCAGGCTGTGTCATGTGTGAGTGACAGGGCCAGAAACACGGGCACTGGCGGGAGGGAGCTGTAACAACGTTAGATACAAGCTGGGCACATGACATTCACCAGTATCGTGGACTGATCAGTTACGAACCTCTCACTTCAGAGATACTGGGAAGGGCACTTTCCCCTCCCCCCATGCACCGTGTAGGCCCCTGTTCACCCCCTCATGCGGGATGGGAACCATGTCGTATGCCCCTCACAGGCACACACACATGCTGCTGTTGTGCTGGTCAGTCCCCATTAAAGTCCCATTTCTCCCCCACACCTACATCGCCACAATATGGGGTCCATGCATGAAGCCCCCCCCCCCACTCGCCCTGCCATGGTGCAGCAGATGCCACGTGAAGGTCCATACATATACATAGGCACTTCCTTTTCACCCTGCATTCACGCCCATCTAGATGCAAAAGGTGGCATTTTAACCCCCCCCTCCCCAAATCCACAGTGTGGGGGATACAACCTGAAGCCCTCAGCACATCCATGCACACCTGCTCTGTTGTTGTAAGGCCAGCATGAAGCCCTATGTCAAGCTGCCATGTGCTGCAAATGTAGTGTTAGGGCATTGTGTGAAACTCCTTCCCTTTCTCTCTCCCGCCAAAGACACACTCCCTGCAATTATGCTGGGGTGTCCCATGCAAGTGGCACCCCCTCCTCCTGCCAAAGTGCTGGAGGCAGTTTGTGAAAGCAGCGCTCCCTCCCAAATACATCCTGCCACTTTGCTTGGGGTGCCACATGAAAGCGCCTCACATTTACACACATTTTTCATCCTGTGATTGGGAATGCTGCACACAAGTTCCTCACACATATATACATTGCCACACTACTGGGGACATGGTGTGTAAAAGTGCCGCAAACATTCATGCACTTCCATTGTGCTGGGAGTGCCATGTGAACTCTCCAGGCATGTATATACCCTCTCCGGCCATGTGAAAGCTCCCCAAGGATACCTCATATTGCTTGGATTGCTGTGGAAAAGCCCTTGTAAGTGATCTGTGACAGTATTGCTGCTGTTGTGTGAAAGCTTACATGCACATTGCCAAGATTTTGGGATGCCATATGAAAGCTGCACAAGCACACGTATGCTGCCATGTTGCTGCTGGCATCGTATAAAAACCTCCCTGACCCCAAGGCATGGATATCACCTCTCAATAGGTTCCACATCTCCACTCCAAGGTGCTAGGACATCACATATACGCTTCAGTGGCACAAAAGACTGCTAGCATTTTTTTTCAGATTTCCCACTGCTGCACTGCCACAGTGTAGCTCCACTAGTGGGATTGTAGCAATAGTGGGAGTACTAGGGTAGACTGGGATTTGGAATTGTTACTTTTCTGTTGTCTGCACCTGCTCAAATTTGTGCAGAGGAGATACAATCGGCAGGGACCGCTCTAGAGTTTTTGCTGTCCCAAGCAGTGAAAAAAACCACCGCCGCGGACGGCAAAAGGGAGAAGCTGCCGCCGAATTGCCGCCGTGGCCGGCGGGACAGAGGGGCCGCCGCCGAATTGCCGCCGCTGTGGAAACACTGCCGCCCCAAGCACCTGCTTGGAACGCTGGTGCCTGGAGCCAGCCCTGACAATCAGCCTATCCATACTAGCACTGTGACCATACTCCACTAACGAGTGGTGCACCACTCCTTATTTTAAATTAATATTAATATTAATTTAAATTTCCTTAATTTAGATTACTCATGCAAGGTATTTCCTGCATGAGTAATCTAAATTAAGGAAATAATGTCTCACTTCTTGTTTTTATGTCGGTTTTATTGCTTCTTGTTATTTATTCATTTCACATAGAACAGTGAGATTTAAAATTTCTCTTTGAATCACACCACAAAAATCATTCATATCAGGAGAGATTTAAAAATCTGCTTTACAGTGAATCCCTCAAAATGGTAGAGGGAGTCTCCCTCCTATGTCTCTTAGCTCTGGTCTACACCACGAGTTTAGGTCGAATTTAGCAGCATTAGGTTGATTTAACCCTGCATCCGTCCACACAACGAAGCCTGTTTTGTTGACTTAAAGGGCTCTTAAAATCGATTTCTGTACTCCTCCCTGGCGAGGGGTTTAGTGCTAAAATCGACCTTGCTGGGTTGAATTTGGCGTAGTGTGGATGCAATTTGACAGTACTGGCCTCCGGGAGCTATCCCAGAGTGCTCCATTGTGACTGCTCTGGACAGCACTTTCAACTCAGGTGCACTGGCCAGGTAGACAGGAAAAACCCCGGGAACTTTTGAATTTAATTTCCTGTTTGGCCAGCATAATGAGCTGATCAGCACAGGTGACCATGCAGAGCTCATCAGCACAGGTGATCATGGAGTCCCAGAATCACAAAAGAGCTCCAGCATGGACTGAACAGGAGGTACTGGATCTGATCGCTGTATGGGGAGAAGAATCCTTCCAGGCAGAACTTCGTTCTAAAAGACGAAATGCCAATATATTTGCCAAAATCTCCAGGGGCACGATGGACAGATGCTACAACAGGGACACAGCAGTGCCGCCTGAAAGCTATGGAGCTGAGGCAAGCCTACCAAAAAACAAAGGATGGAAATGGTCGCTCCGGGTCAAAGCCCCATACATGCACTTCTGTGATGAGCTACATGCAATTCTAGGAGGGGCCCCTACCGCTACCCCACCACTGTCCGTGGACACCTGCAAGGGGGGAGTCTCACACAACAGGGATGAGGATTTTGTGGACAAGGAGGTTGAGGATAGCGCACAGCAAGCAAGCGGAGAATCCCTTCTCCCCGGCAGCCGGGAACTGTTCATCACCCTTGAGCCAATACGCTCCCAACCCTGCCAAGGCGGGCTCCCGAACCATGAGGCCGGAGGAGGCACCTCTGGTGAGTGTACCTTTGTAAATATAATACAGGGTTTAAAAGCAAGCATGTTTAATGATTAATTTGCCCTGAAGACTTGGGAAGCATTTGCGGCCAGCATAGCTACTGGAAAAGTCTGTTAACATGTCTGGGGATAGAGCGGAAATCCTCCAGGGACATCTCCATGAAGCTCTCCTGGAGGTACTCTAAAAGCCTTTGCCATGCGGTGGCAGGAGGCCCGTTCATACTGAGCTGTTCGCGTTTGGCTAAGAGGGATCTTCCCTGATAGTAGCCACGCGGGGGCAGGAGGTGTGTGTGGGGGGGTGAAGCACATGTGCTATGTAATGTGAATCGCTTGATTCAGTGTAAAATAGTCTTCCCTTTGTTCTCTAAAATGTATCTTTTAAAATACTACTCTCCCTTTTTTTCCTCCCGCTGCTGCAAATGTTTCTATGCTCCCCCTATCATCTCCATCCCAGAGGCTAGCACAGATTAGAAGGCAAAAAAAAAAATGCACTCGCGATGACATGTTCTCAGAGCTCATGCAGTCCTCCCGCACTGAAAGAGCTCAGCAGAATGCATGGAGGCAAACAATGGCAGAGTCCAGCAAAGCGTTAAATGAAAGCAATGAGAGGAGGGAGGAGCACGCTGAGAGGAGGCAGGATGCAATGCTGAGCCTAATGGGGGAGCAAACTGACATGCTCAGGCGTCTGGTGGAGCTGCAGGAAAGGCAGCAGGAGCACAAACCACCGCTGCAGCCCCTGTATAACCGCCTACCCTCCTCCCCAAGTTCCATATCCTCCTCACCCAGACGCCCAAGAACGTGGATGGGGAGGCTACAGGCACCCAGCCACTCCACCCCAGAGGACTGCCCAAGCAACAGAAGGCTGGTATTCAATAAGTTTTGAACTGTAGTGTGACCTTGTCCTTCCCTCCTCCCCTCATCGCCACCCCACCCAGTGCTTCCCTCCTCACTCACCCCTCCCGGGCTGCCTTGTGAGTTTTCCCCCTATTTGTGTGATGAATTAATAAAGAATGCATGATTTTGAAACAATAATGACTTTATTGCCTCTGAAAGCAGTGATCAAAGTGGGGAGGTCAGTTGGCTTACAGGAAAGTACAGTCAACCAAGGGGGCGGGTTTTCATCAAGGAGAAACAAACAGAACTGTCACTCCGTAGCCTGGCCAGTCATGAAACTGGTTTTCAAAGCTTCTCTGATGCGCTGGGCGCCCAGCTGTGCTCTTCTAATCACCCTGGTATCTGGCTGTGCATAATCGGCCACCAGGTGATTTGCCTCAACCTCCCACCTCGCCATAAACGTCTCCCCCTTACTCTCACAGATATTGTGGAGCACAGAGCAAGCAGCAATAACAATGGGAATATTGGTTTTGCTGAGGTCTAACCTAGTCAGTAAACTGCGCCAGCGAGCTTTTAAATGTCCAAATGCACACTCTACCACCATTCTGCACTTGCTCAGCCAATAGTTGAACTGCTCTTTATCACTGTCCAGGGTGCCTGTGTATGGCTTCATGAGCCATGGCATTAAGGGGTAGGCTGGGTCCCCAAGGATAACTGTAGGCATTTCAACATCCCCAACGGTAATTTTCTGGTCTGGGAAGTAAGTTCCTTCCTGCAGCTGTTCAAACAGACCAGAGTTCCTGAAGATGCGAGCATCATGCACCTTTCCCGGCCATCCCACGATGTCGGTGAAATGTCCCTTGTGAACCACCAGTGCTTGCAGCACCATTGAAAAGTACCCCTTGCGGTTTATGTACTGGCTGTCAAGGTGGTCTGGTCCCAAGATAGGGATATGCCTTCCGTCTATCGCTCCACCACAGTTAGGGAACCCCATTGCAGCAAAGCCATCCACTATGACCTGCACTTTTCCCAGAGTCACTACCCTTGATAGCAGCAGGTCAGTGATTGCATTGGCTACGTGGATCACAGCAGCCCGCACAGTAGATTTACCCCTTCCAAATTGATTCCCGACTGACCGGTAGCTGTCTGGCATTGCAAGCTTTCAAAGGGCTATCTCCACTTGCTTCTCAACTGTGAGGGCTGCTCTCATCTTGGTATTCTTGCGCTTCAGGGCAGGGGAAAGCAAGTCACAAAGTTCCATGAAAGTGCCCTTACGCATGCAAAAGTTTCGCAGCCGCTGGGAATCGTCCCAGACCTGCAACACTATGCGGTCCCAGTCTGTGCTTGTTTCCCGGGCCCAGAATCGGCGTTCCTGTTCCGTGGCAGGAACCTGCCCCATTACCACCATGATGTCCAAATTGTCAGGGCCCATGCTTTGAGAGAAGTCTGTGTCCATGTCCTCATCACTATCGTGATCGTGCTGTCGTCGCCTCCTCAACTGCTTTTGCAGATTCTGCACATACTGCAGGATAATGCACGAGGTGTTTACAATGCTCACAACAGCAGCGGTGAGCTGAGTGGGCTCCATGCTTGCCATGGTATGTCGTCTGCAGGGGAGTAGGAGAGCAGAGTTGCAGCGGAAGCGGTGGATGATGACGGATGCCACAAGAGTAGATATTTATACAGAACGATGAGAGGACCTGCGAGGTGGATTCATGGCACCAGGAGAGCAGGAGAACAGAGTTGCAGCAGAAGTGGTGGATGACGATGGCGGTTAGCAGTCCTACTGCACTGTCTGCTGACAGGAGTATGGTGTCTGCACGAAAAAGAAGCACGAAACGATTGTCTGTCATTGCTTTCACAGAGGGAGGGGCGACTGACAACATCCAAAACCATCCACGACAATGTTTTTGCCCCATCAGGCATTGGGAGCTCCACCCAGAATTCCAATGGGCAGCGGAGACTGCGAGAACTGTGGGTTAGCTACCCACAGTGCAACGCTTTGAAAGTTGACACTAGCGACGGTACTGCGGATGCACTCCGCCGACTTAATGCTCTTAGTGAGGAAACACACAATCGACTGTATAAAATCGGTTCTTAAAAATCGACTTCTTTAAGTTTGACCTAATTTCATAGTGTAGACATACCCTTAGAAATCTCCTGTTGTAAGTGTTCATAATGTAGAAATGGGGGGAAAGAGCTACTGTTCCCAAGTACATAACCAAGGCTTTGCTCCTGCAATGTGATCCATGCAGGCATTGCCTTTGAGCCCTGGCTCTTATTCCAAGTCAATACTCATAAGAGTAGTGTTATTGACTAGCATAAGTAACAAGAAAGCTCTAGTTTCAAATAAAATGCTGTACAATTTTGCAAAATAATTGCTGAGAAATCTTTAAAATACTTAATAAGTAATACAGTGGTTTTGGCTGTTGTTGCAATGGTGGGTTGTGGATAAGCCTTTCAGGACAGGAAGAAATGCTGGGTGAAGCCATTGGACTTCAATGAAGTCCATGGGAGTTTTGTCACTGACTTCAACTTGGCCAGTTTTACCCTATGTCTTTGTATGTGTTTGTGCAGCAGTTAGCACAATCCTGATTGGCGCCTCTAGGTACTCTTGTAATACAAGTGCTAAATAATAATAGCAGGAAGTGGGGGTAGAGTTAACATGAGATGTCTGACTTTCTTTTTCTGCTTTACTCACTTTTTAAAATAGGGATCTTCTGATCTTGAGGATTACTTACTTCAATTTTTTTTTACAAAACTCAATACATAAATATATTAGCAATTAAACAGGTTTTTTGTTGGAAGGATTTCAAGGAAAAAAATATTGAATGATGGTAGAGGCAGCTATTTCATTTCCTTTTCAGAGTGAATGAGTGACACACAGAAACAGTGAGAGAGACTGTGCATGTGTGTCAGTGACAATGAAATGTTTCCTTTCCTTTCTTTTCTGCTGTATTATTGAAAAGACGCCCTGAGCTTTTCAGTCTTCATTTATGAATGCTCTTTGCGTGACTGAAAGCAGTAGGTGACAGTTTTCTTAAAAGACTTTCTGAAAGATTTGGTTTCTTGCCCAAAGTATTATTGTCTAAAGGTTACAGAATATTATTTACAGTAACCACAAACATACTCTTGTTATTTTAAGTAATATTCTAGATTTACTCTTTTTTTAAGTCGGAGAAATGCTGAAACTGCATTTCCCAGAGTGCATGAGGGTGTTCTAGCCTGATTAGTCAGCTGACCTGGATTGTGAAATATTCCTTATTTCCTGTTCAGCATTAATGGACATGGCTTGTGTGTATGAGTGTCCTTTCTTTCCTTTGTCAGGTGATTTAATGTCTTTTGACTAAAATCTTATTCAGAGCAATGGTGGCAAGGAAGTGAGCTGATTTACTAACTCAGCAGGTCGGAAACTACTTCTAGGGGGAAGGGATGTCATGAAGAAATAATATACTGCACTCTGCATATCTTCATATGAAAGGATCTAAATAATCTTCACAACGCCTACTAAACCGTTGACTTGGGTTTTTTTCAGTGTTATTGTTTTTTTAATTTTCTTTTCTTTACAGTGGAGACTAGACCTCTTGACTTGCCAGTGAATACAGTACTTCTTAACACTTAACAATTAGTTTTAAATAACCTGTTTGTGAAGGGTTTTTTCCTTGTGGTTTTTTTTTTTTTACAGAACTTAAAAGGGAGCTTTAAAAGGAAAATAGGACTTCTTCAGACTGAAGAGGACAACTTCCTAAGAAAAAACAAAATGTCTCCTAAATCGAAAAAGCTTTTTAACATAATTATTTTAGGAATTGCTTTTATGTTTATCTTTACTGCCTTTCAAACATGTGGAAATGTTGCGGTAAGTGCAAATATCAAAACACTCCACATCCTCACCTTTCTTTCTGACACCCCAATTTTAAGGGTTATTTTGTTTAGGGATCTAAGATGCACGATAGCATTACATTTTATCTTTTTGTGTTTCTCTTGATTTAGTATTTGCACAGGTACTTAAGTAATCTGTTTCTTTAAGAGAGTATAGCAATGAAATAATAATGGTATGGGACAACACATGGTTGCTTAGAAAAAAATTAAGTTAATTAAACACATTCATCTTAATAATATCTGCTCTGGCAATTATCTGTCTAGCAATTGAATTAAACTGGATCTTGTCATGTTTCTGAGCTTTTTTATAATTTCGCTGTAAAACACATGACCACGATGCTATTTTTTGTAACTCTGTCACCTAATTTCTCCTGGTTAATTAATCTTCCTGAATCTCACATTTTCTCTGTGTAATGACAAACTGGAGATTGAAGGGGTATGAATACAGTATCTGGCGAGTGGTCATACTGTCACAACTGACAGAACTGCCAAGTCACTTTACATCTCACTAAATAATTTACTGCCAGTCTCTCTCTCCTTTACTGCAGGCAAATTGGACATAAAAATAATTCAATTTATCTTTAAAAGCAGACTGCCCTTTTATTACTTTTATTATTATAAACCTGTGTTTGCCATATTTAGAGACTCTCTTTTCTTATTTTCAGGAGGAATTCCCTGTTTGTAGGTGTATAAAAGTTGCTTTACCATGTTGTATGATTAATTTATGGTGGAGGAGACTGATCTTGTGGTTAAAGCACAGAACAGAGAGTTTGCAAATAGAGGTTCAATTTGTGATTGCTACAGACCATGTCCATGTCTCAGTTTCCATTTCTGTAAAAATGGGGCTCATACTGTTTTACATTAAAGAGGTGTTGGGAGGCCTAATTTGTTAATGTCTGTTAAATACTTTGAGATCTAAAGGCACTATAGAATCACAAAATACTAGTTATTGTTTCAAATGGACAGCTTCACCCCAAGCATCTTTGTGGGGTGAACTTTTATAAATAAAAGCTGTATACAGTTTTGTTGTAGCCATGTTAGTCCCAGGATATTACACTAAAAGATGCACAGCATAGCCGCTCTTTGTTGGCAGGAGAGAGCTCTCCCACCGACAAAAAACTTCCACCCCCAACGAGCAGCGGTAGCTTTGTCGACAGGAGAGCTCTTCTGCCAATAAAGCACTGTTCACACCGGCCCTTTTTAGTCGGTAAACCTTTTGTCGTTCAGGGTGGTATTGTTTTTTTCACATCCCTGAACAGCAAAAATTTTACCAACGAAAGTCCAGTGTAGACAAAGCCTTAGAGAGAGAGACAAGGTAAGTGAGGTAATATCTTTTATTGGACCAACTTCTGTTGGTGAGAGAGAGCTTGTCCAATAAAAGATACTACCTCACCCATCTTGTCTCTCATAAATAAAAGTGTCTGCAAGAAATATCCATTGTCTGGCAGTGAATGAATCAGGACTTAGGTTCCATTGTTCAAATTGCAGTTGCCCCGTGACCAAACCAGCATACCAGAAAACCGGTAGACAGAGGGAGAGTGTAGGAAGGAAGGCCTAGATCCACAAAGGGGCTTAGTCTCAGATCCCTCTAAGGTATTTAGGTACCCTAACTTCTATTGAAATCAACAGAAGTTGGGAGCCTAAAAACCTTTGAGGTTCAGGGCCTTAGGCTGTAATTAATAAATGTGGTTTTCAAAGGCTTACGTATTGCTCATTTGAAAAGAGAAGGGAGTGTAGAGTAATTAGAAAAGGGGGATGGAAGTCAAAATTTTGATGTCCAGTCCTTGACTCTGCCACTAAATCTGAACAAGTTGCAGTTCAGTTTCCCTAACTGTACAATGGGTGTAATAGTTACTTCCTCACATAGGTTTTACAAGGTTTAACGGCCATTTCTAAACTACTTTTAGTTCCTTGGGTGTTGTTAATAACGATCAGTTCTAAATTTGCTCTCTTATGCTAATCTGTCTGTAGTTTTCAGATTTAAAAAAAAACTATAAAATGTACTTTCTGTATTATTATTTATAATTTTCTCTACACAGCAAACCGTTATCACGAATTTAAACAACACAAATTTTCATGGCAGTGGCTATACCAGGTAAGTTACAGTGATATTTTTGTTCTTTTGTTACTTTAAGAGGCATAGCTAGTCTTAATGAAATCTTATAGGGACATGCTCTTACGTGATTGTATTGTTCTGCTGAACTTACACGTTAAAAACAAAATTATGTTATCATACTTAAACACAGCTTAATTTTGCATGTATATCTTTCTATTTAAATGAACCCCATTAATGTTTTGCACTTTTTCTGTGTAGGGAGAAACAGTGCCGTACTTTACTTTTTATCTTGGGTCATGCAGTCTGTGGTGAAATTATTGAAAAGTAAAGCAGCTAACTAAGGCGTTGATCCTACAAACTTATCTGCATGTGTGGACCTTTGTACAGGGTCTGCCTGTGCAGATCAGCTTGCAGGAGAGATTTCAACAGTCACATGGAAGGGAACACTCTGAAAGATAGGAGGAAAATCAGGGTATCAGAGCTGTGGAAACCAGTAAGTGAGCTGTAGCTCACGAAAGCTTATGCTCAAATAAATTTGTTAGTCTCGAAGGTGCCACAAGTACTCCTTTTCTTTTTGCAGTTTTTTAATGTTTATTATTTTGCCATAGCAACCAAAGTCCCTAATCATGATCAGGGGCCTGTTGTGCTGGGACTCTGCAATCATTTAGGAAGACTTGGTTGCTGCCCTGAAGAGTTTACAATCTAATTTAAGATAAGGTGCAACAAACAAGGGTAAATAACAATAGAAGGGAAAGAGAGGCTAGAATAATAAGATCATGCAGTTACATAGGCTAGCGATATGTTTGATGTAATAGTTTTGAATCATTTGAAAAATGTCCTTAAATAAATAAAATTGGCTACACTATCCAATACTCTTGAATTTCATTTGAAATGCTTATTTATCTTTATTATTTATTTGTGTAGCATGGCCATTATTTATGGGGTGTTCTCTGCATCAAATCTTATTTCACCTTCAGTGGTTGCTGTAGTGGGACCTCAGTTATCCATGTTTGTTAGCGGTCTATTTTACAGGTAAGTAATTCATTTAAATCTGTAGTTTCTGCTTCTTATGTATTTCCTCCCTTTACTTCAAAAGGTACCATGTCATGCATGAAGTTGTACTGGTTGAGGAAGGCAGGGTTTGGCTTCTTGCAATGATACTAGTGTTGCTCTTGAGTCACTTGGAATGTCACTTCAGAGCACTCCCTCCCCCAGAGACAGTGACCGTGTTATTTCCACAGCTTTGGCAGGCCTGGCTGACCTTGTAGTAAAGACCCAAGATCAAGCCTCAGTCTAATGACTGTATTAGAAAAATAGCATTAAATGTTTAGGGTAATAAAAAACTGTTTTGTTTCAAATCTTATTGACTTGGAGTCTTTTCAAAATGAGTTTAGGAATAAGTACTTGATTTAGAGGAAGCTAAGATGCAAATCTGATTGTTAAAAAGCATAATCAGCATAACATTGCGCACATTCAATTTGAATATAATACATTGTTATATTTTAGCATATACATTGCGGTTTTTATCCAGCCTTTCACATGGTCCTTCTACACTGCTTCTGTTTTCATTGGGATAGCAGCTGCTGGTAAGTATTGCACTTAGTGTGTATCTGCTTGTACTTCTTCACTACATTTGTCTCTCTCTCTCGAAACTATTTTTCCTCCTTTCTCAGCAACTTTTTTGCTTGAATTTCAGTACTTTGGACTGCGCAGGGAAATTGCCTGACAATAAATTCAGATGAAAACACTATTGGGAGAAACAGTGGAATTTTCTGGGCACTTTTACAGTCCAGGTAACTTTCCTTTATTAAGTCTTTCCCTGTGGTTACATGCACCCTGTACTTGCTGTGTTGTTCAATGAGAGAGCAAGGAAGACTTTTGTCTCCAATACTTCAGAGTGATGCTCCACAGACTATGAAACGAAAGGGAAAGCTGGAGGTGACAATTGTTGCTGATACTGAGCAATGCTTAATGGTAAATAGGAGTTATATACTGCAGGTCTTTCCTCCTGATGGACTAAAGTTAATGTCATTTCTGATATCTTGGATCCCTTTGAAATGTAGAGCTGGCCTTATGAAGGTGAATCCTCAATTTTGTTTTACATCTCTATGGGGCTAGCAGTTTGACTTGGACAGTGTGAGGACAGGCACCCTCTCTCTCTTTAACATTTACACCATATTCTTTTATATATAATTTGTTACTATAATAAATACTATATTCCTGTGTTATCCCTCTTTTGTTTGCAGCTTGTTTTTTGGAAATCTTTATATATACTTTGCTTGGCGTGGGAAAATTCACATATCAGGTTTGTATTACTTGCTTTGTGTGTAGAATACTTTGATGTATCATAATGTATGAAAAAATGGATAAAACAATGAAGTAGGAAGCAGCCATAGCCTATGTCTACATTACGGACCTTACAGCGGCACAGCTGCACTGTGCCGCTGTAAGGTCTCCTGTGTAGTCCCTCTATGCTGGTGGGAGAGAGCTCCCCCACCGGCATAATTAAACCACCCCCAACCCAAGTGGCCATAGCTGTGTTGGCGGGAGATGCACACTGGTGTTTTTGTCCGTGAAACTTTTGTCGGGGTGTTTTTTGCACATCCCGACTGACAAAAGTGCTAGTGTAGACATAGCCATAGTCGTGACAGCTAGAAACATAGGGAACAGCAGGTAAAATTTGTCTTTGTTTTCTGGGGAGTATTTTAGTTTTAGGCTTTGTCTACACTAGCAATTGAAAGACAAAACGTTTGTTGTTCAGAGGTGTTAAAAAAACACCACCACCCTCCTCCCCCCGAAAGAAAAAAAGTTTTTCGACGACACATGCTGGTGTGAACAGCGCTTTGTAGTCAGGAGTGCTCTCCTGCCAACAACACTAATGCCGCTCATTGGGGCTGGAAGTTATTTGTTGGTGGGAGAGCGCTCTCCTGCCGACAAACAGCGGCTACACTGTGCACCTTTTAGCGGCACGACTGTTGCGCCATAGCCGTGTCCCAAAAAGCTGCGTAGTATAGACATAACCTTAGTATGTAAAGCCATGTAATACAAGAGCTGTGAATATCTCCAGTGTTCCTGGCTGCTGTTCCCTTTGCCTTCTTTCAGGACTTGTGTAAAGAGGGAAATTGATCAGAATAGTTGTCACGGAGTCCCAGGGCAATGCTCTGGAACTGCTCCCTACGAAGCCAGTCAGGACTCTGGGGAAGTCTCCTTTCTGTGAGCAGACTGTCTGCAGGACACACAGCTTCCACCTTCCTGGGTCTGACCTTGGAGCATTCAGCATCCTCTCTGCCCCTCCGTGCGCTTCCCACAGCGAGTCCGCCCAGGCGGGGTCCTGGGGAAGCCAGAGGGTCCTGCACCCCAACTCCGCAGTGAGACGTGACTCTCAGTGAGCCAGTAAAACAGAGGTTTATTAGAAGACAGGAACATGGTCTAACACAGAGCTTGTAGGTGCAGAGAACAGGACCCCTCAGCTGGCTCCATTTTGGGGGGCAGTGAGCCAGAAAACCACGTCTGCACTTCACTCCATGTCCCTAACCAGCCCCAACTGACTCTCTCCAGCCCCTTCTCCTCTGGGCTTTGTCCCTTTCCTGGGCCAGGAGGCCACCGGATTCCTTTGTTCTCCAACCCTTTAGCTCTCACCTTGCAGGGGGGAAGGGCCAGGCCATCTGTTGCCAGGAAACAGGGTGTTGGCCATTCTCTGTGTCCAGACTCCTGCACACACCTGCCCTCTAGGGCTCTGCAACGATCATACACCCTTATCCCACCACCTAGATACTTAAGAACTGCATAGGGGAAACTGACGCACCCGCACATTATTCAGAGGAAACATTAAGAACAGTCCCGCTTCATCACAATAGTTTATTGCAGAATTCCGTAATAGCTTCCCATGTAAAGACTCTTATTCTGAAATAAGAATGTCTACATGGGGAGCTGTTGTGGAACAGCTATTACACTTTAAATTCACATCCTGCCTGTTCCAAAATAATATCCTGGTGCAGATAAACCCTCAGTGTCCCTGTCTTGATACAGATAATCAAGGTTAATTTCCTGTTTGAATTATAATTAATATTGTGGCTGGAGCCTTCCAAATCTATCAGAGTAGAACTTGGAGCAAAGTGCACTCATATTCAGTGGAGAAAGTGACAGGTGGTCAAAGCTGTAGGGCTCCATACAGAGCATCTGGGACCTGAGTTGCTCTGAAAAGGTGAAGGCAGGGACTGATATGTGGGTAGTGGTTGTCAACTCAGGGCTTGGCTACACTTGTGAGTTACAGTGCAATAAAGGAGCCCCGGGCGCACTAGGTCACTACCCGTCCACACTGGCAAGGCATGTAGAGCGCTCTGACTCCGCGGCTACAGCGCTGCTGGTACTCCACCTTGGCGAGTGGAATAATGTTTGCTGCGCCCCCGGTGGAGCGCCGTGGCACCAGTGTGAACGAGGTGTTGCATTACTGCGCTCTGTTGACCTCTGGAAACGTCCCATAATCCCCTTAATTCAAGTGGCCACTCTTGTCATTGTTTTGAACTCACTGTAGGAATGCGGATATGCCCTTTCAAAGCTTGGTTTCTGACAGCTGGCTGCTTATCTGCTCCGGGACAAAGGAACCATTACTGAGGAATGCTGCTTGCTTTGAGTGAGTTAGAGAGAGGCGGGGCGGGGGGGGGGAGGGATGTCTGCTGCTGTCTGAATTTACAAGACAGCATGCTGACACGCTCTCAGCCCCCCAAAAATCCACTCTCTCTCCCTCCACATACACACAAAACACTCCCTGTCACACTCCACCCACCCCCTGCATTTGAAAAGCATGTTGCAGCCACTTGCATGCTGGGGTAGCTATCACAATGCACTGCTCTTTGTGGCGTTGCAAGAGCTGCTAATGTGGCCACGCCAGTGCGCGTCCAGCTGAGAGTGTAAACACTCGACAGCGTTTTCCCTGTTGCGGTCTCCGAAGGCTGGTTTAACTCCCAGCGCTCTACAACTGCAAGTGTAGCCATGCCCTAAGAAGCCAACTGATTTATATGGAAACTGTGACAAAGCTTGTGTTTTAATATAATCAGTCAGAAAACCCAGAAAAAAAACAGAATTGTAATATGAAATGGAGTTGATGATCCTGCTGTAAGGTGTATGTGAGGAGGAGGGTTTCCTATATTATGTACTAAAAAAGAACTCAAATATCTGATAGACCTTTCAACTATTCACATCTTTAAAACATGAAACCTTTTCCCTGTAGGACATCCTTCCAAATAAATGGAATTTTCAACCTCATTTGATAAACATTTTAGGAGGATGTTTCTGCTAAAGAAAATTTGAAATGTTGACTTTTAAATGATCATCTCAAATTCTGCAGTTAGCACCCTCTTGTGCTGAAAAGGGCAGTTCACAGCTCTGTTACTGTACTATTGATTCAGGCTCTTTGCAGACTGAGTAGCACAGCCTACATATAAAAATAAAAAATTCAAACATCCAAGAATTAAAGTGAAAGCTTAAATTCTGCCAAAAACATAAATCTGTGGAATCTGAAATTCTATGTTTCCTGATTTATATTGCTCCTGCTAATCACCTTGGATTACAGCATTTAGCAGAACTCACATTGAAGTTTTCCTTTAACTTTAAGTGAATTAAAGTCCCTTGAAGCATGTTGAAACAATTTAGGAGTCTCCTTCCATTTCATTAGAAGGTGAATGTTCCTACATTTGAACATCAGTCCCTCCTTGCCACACTTTATTTCAGGTTCTCACAAGAGCTGTTTGCACATGCACATAAAATACTATTTTTAAAACTACACACATACAGACACATTGTTATTGATTTGGAATCTTACACAGGTTTTTTTTAAAAATGTATTTTAAAAAAATTCTGTTCACCTTTAAGCCATTGGAGAAATAAATACAAGTGCGTAGGCAGTATCTTTAGGGTTGAGAAGTGGGAGCCCAAAGGTTAGTTTGTCTCAGCACAACTCATGATTAGCTGCTTCTCAGCAATTTTTCTGCCTGATGAATAGGGGAAGCCTCTACACAAAAGAGTTTACTGTGCCAAGCAAGTTGGTTAGTGTAGAGGGACTGGTGCATGGAACATCAGGTACCTTTCCTCCAGATGCTCACTGTTATCTTTTGTCAAATTGTGAGATTTCATGAGCCTATGGCTTTTGAAATGTATAGGTCTACCAGTTTATAGTATCACATGATGTAACATTGGTTCCTGGGGCTGGAGAGGAAGGCAGTTTTTTCTAATCAGTGTAGGGAAGATGATGTAGCCTCTGCCCTGCAAGCAATACTGGATACTGTTATTGAACAGCCTCTGCACTTTCTCTTCCCTTTTATTTACCCCCACTTAGCCACAGCCGAAAGTGGTGGTGATATTCTTTGATCAGCCAGTATTCCATTGGCATATCAGCAATGACAAAGGAACCTGCCAAACATGCGGGACACTTTGCCACACGGGTAGTAAGTCAGACAACACCACTGAAGTTAATATGTATTATATACACCTCTTTATAAACTGTACCTTGCTTTAGCATGGGAACTTCTTAGCTATCTGCACCATTATTTGTGGAGATAGTTTACTAGACTTGAATTGTTTTATGCAGACCTGTGTGTGACACCTTTTTGATTTTCCACAGAGAGTGATCGCAGGACTGTCTTCATTGCTCTAACTGTCTTCAGTCTCGTGGGCACATTTCTGTTCTTTCTGATTAGGAAATCAGAGGAGTCAAACACACTGGAGGAGGAAGTCTCCTCCACTGATGAAAGCACTGTAGACAACTCGTAAGTGCTTATGGCAATAACACATTACCATACAGCCAAGCATGTGTGTACCTAGTGCATAATGGAAAACTTCTTATTTGCTTCTCCCTCTGAACCAAAAGCATCTAGAATTTGAATAAAGTATAGGAGAGTCCCTGGAGCCATTAACTAGTTGATGCAATCCTTACTTGTTCTCCTCATAGGCGGTACACTTGAGCATGGGATAGGGCATAACAAATGGTGTTTTTTCATTGGTGAGTAAGGGTCTTTGGGGAGACTTCATTTGTCTCCCTCCCCTCACTATTAAGCGTATGTATGTTTTTTCATATTTTTCCTTGCCCTTATCTCCAAACAGTAACTATTGGTCTCCAACCATGGAAGTGATTTGGGGATAGAAGCAGAACAGAGGGGGGTTTATGAAGGTAAAAAAAGACCTGGGGTCAGATTGGGATGAGACTGTTTACTTCCCTTCTAAAAGCACATTCTCAATTTGTGTGTCTGCAATAATTCTGCAAGAGAGGGCTGACTTCCTTATTGAGCAGCACAGAAAGAACCTTCAGAGCCTCTCTGAGAATTATAGGAAGTTTGATTCACTCTTATCAGAATTTGTATCTGGTAGTCAAGTGCCTTTGTATTTCTAAGAGCTTTGTAGGTTTCTAAACCCTTTTATCCACACTCCTTACCTTAAACAATTCTTCCATTGTCCTTTATTAGTTATTTGAAGCTAAGTGGTTTGTAATTTTGGTTTGCTGGTGGAGATAGGGCTTAGAATTCTTATTACTTTGTCCTTTTGGCAGGTGCTTTGTGTATGGGTCTGGATTTTCAAAAGCATCGGCTCAACAAGGCCTGTCGTATCAGTGGCAATGTGGGCTGATTATCTGGCCAACAGTTTTAAAAAAATATCATGCCACAGTGGTAGGCAAGGGTTGTTTGGACAGATTTAATAACCTGTAGAGATCTGTTCAGCTATCAGTTATTATTTAGCTGCAGATCACACATAAATGACCTAGGTATCATGCTGATGTGCACATTAGAAATGCATAGCTATAAGCACTAAAGTCTCTCTGAAACAGTATTTGCAGATACAGTTATTTTATTAGCCAGCTGTAGGATGATTAGAAAGACGAGAGCACATGTAGTGGAGAGAACAAGTCTGATACAGATAAAGCCCAGAGACATAGTGCTATAAAAGAGGATACTCTGTGAACGACAAATACGCACACTAAAGGCAGATATCTTTTTCAATTAGAGGATTATTTCACAAAAATGTTTTATTAAACATAGTGTGTTGAAATTGCTAATTATGGGCAGGAAAATGTACAGAAAACTAAAATATGAATTTGTCTATTTTCCATCATAATGGTAAAAGCATGGTTATCTCTGGTTCATCTTTCTGATCTTAAAAAAATATTTACCCAGGTCTGTCCAAAGCAAAGCGACGAGGGCAGTGGATGCATTTAGTAAGTATTATTGCACTTTAGAACCATTTCTCAAAAATATTACAACAGATCTATGAACTGTCAAATGATCCTATTTGTACACAACCATATATAAATAATTTTAAACAGAAATTTGGCTTCAATAATGCAGGGCAATAGACCTGCAGTCTCCCCTTCCTTAATCCTGAGACACTTAATCTTCTTTGTTTATCACTCAGCTAAACAACCCTCACAGTTCCCTCCTCTGTTCTTCATTCAGCCAATGTATCATGTAGCCCAGATCCTTCATATCCCAGATCAGTCCAGGATCTTTAGAGTCTTCAGCAGTGGTGCCTGCTTTAAAGTGACATGACACTGAGGCAAAGAGTAGGCTGCATTTGTGTTTTGAAGGCTCTAGGCACCTCCTGGTTCAAGGCTCAGTGGAAAGAGCAAAGATCTCATTCTGTGGAGATTAAAGAGGACTGATGAGCAATTGTGCGAGTTGCTGAGTTGAGAGGGAAGCAAAGGATATTTGACAGTCTCAGGACAGAAGTGAAACAAGTCTAGGGAGGTGAAAAAGAGGGTTAACACTAGGAAGGGAGGACAGGATGTGAGAGGGAGAGATCATGGGGATGAGGGGAGGAAAAAAGGAAAAGCCACTCTATGAAAGTAAAAATGTTTCCCATTAAAGAAAGAGCAAGATGAAGTATAAGTTACCTTTTGTATGAATTTACATCAACATTTACAATAAAGTTCAACAATTTAAAAAATAAAAATTCTTCATTCGGATACATGTGTGCAGCTCCCATTGGAGCTTGTAAGTAGTGGCACTTAACTGTTGATATCTGAAGGCAGAATTTGGCCCAAAAACATTTAGAAAAACTCAATTACTTTAAAATAAAAATATTCTGAATTGAGATTACAAGAGTACAGTACATAAAACCACTCAGCCTTTAGTCACTGGAAAATGTATTTGGTTGATTTCCCTCTCTACCCTGCCTTCCCACAATAAAACCCATTCAGATTGGCCTTTTAAGTTAAAGGCCCCCTTTGTAGCAGCCTTATTTAATCAAAGAGAGAAAAAATCAGTGCATGATTTGCATCACTTTAACGTATTTGTGCCTTTGGTAAACAGCAAAAGAAAATAAATGTACTCTTAATGTCAGTGAATTTTATTCATTTATATTTTTTCTTTGCAGAGAGATCTATTAAACTGTACTTCACCAAAGAGATTTTGCTCCTTAGTGTTACAACAGCTTATACAGGTAATGAAACAGGCAAAAGGACACAATCATTTGCTAGTGCCAGGGCATTTTATGGGATACTAAATGAGTACCCCTCAATCAGGATTATATTCCTGTATCCCAGTATATATTACTTTAATGTATTGGAGTTTATTACCCTTTTGTAGTATTTTTGTACTCTGTTTCTGAAAAATGCTCTTCTATAGATTAATTTTTTTGTACCCAACCCTGCCAAAATTATGGGATTTAATAAGAGTTGTTAAACCCAGTTTAAGGTCAGCCAATTTATATCTTGGCTAGGGCATGGTTTATGAATCTGCTTTATTACACAGTTTGTCCCTGTTCATACTGGCCAGATTGAATCATGTTAGAACACAATTAAACTGCAGTAAAGTCTAATAATGGTAATTAAACTCATTTTTGTAGATGAGGTCTTTAATATCAGCTCCATCAGACTTGCAATGAAGTGTAGGAGACTTTTGTAAGAGCCCTTGTCCTAAAACCATGTGTGCATTAGGAAAATGTTGCAAAGACTTCCTACATTGCAATCACTGATTTGACTCTGTAGTAGGGCAGCCCCCACGTGGAGTGCCCTCCTGAGGCAGGTCTCTACACAATAAAAACAAGAATGGCCATATTGGGTCAGACCAAAGGACAAGGTCCATCTAGCCCAGTATCCTGTCTTCTGACAGTGGCCAATGCCAAGTGCCCCACAGGAAATGAACAGAGCAGGTAATCATCAAGTGATCCATCCCCTGTTGCCCATTCCCAGCTTCTGGCAAACAGAGGCTAGGGGCACCATGCCTGCCCATCAGCCATTGATGGACCTGTCTTCCATGAATTTATTTAATTTTTTGAACCCTGTTATAGTCTTGGCCTTCAGAACGTTCTCTGACAAAGAGTTCCACAGGTTGACTGTTCATTGTGTGAAGAAATACTTCCTTTTGTTTGTTTTAATCTGCTGCCTATTTCATTTGGTGACCCCTAGTTCTTGTGTTATGAGAAGGAGTAAATAACACTTCCTTATTTACTTTCTCTACACCAGTCATGATTTTATAGACCTCTATCATATCCCCCCTTAGTCGTCTCTTTTCCAGGCTGAAAAGTCCCGGTCTTACTAATTTCTCCTCATACGGAAGCTGTTTCCTACCCCTAGTCATTTTTGTTGTCCTTTTCTGAACCTTTTCCAATTCCAATATATCTTTTTTGAGATGGGACGAACATATCTGCACACAGTATTCAAGATGTGGGCGTACCATGGATTTATATAGAGGCAATATGATATTTTCTGTCTTATTATGTATCCCTTTCTTAATGATTCTTAACATTCTGTTCACTTTTTTGACTGCCACTGAACATTGAGTGGGTGTTTTCAGAGAACTATCCATATGAAGCCAAGATCTCTCTCTTGAGTGGTTACAGCTAATTTACACCCCATCATTTTATATGTATAGTTGGGGTTATGTTTTCCAATGCATTACTTTGCATTTATCAACATTGAATTTCATCTGCCATTTTGTTGCCAAGTCACACTGTTTTGTGAGACCCTTTGGTAGCTTTTCGCAGTCTGCTTTGGACTTAATTGTCCTGAGTAGTTTTATATCATCTGCAAACTTTGCCACCTCACTGTTTATGCCTTTTTCCAGATCATTTATGAATATGTTGAATAATACTGGTCCAAGTACAGATCCCTGGGAGACACCACTATTTACCTTTCTCCTTGCACCTGCCTCAGTTTCCCATTTGTTTGCCCATGACAGACTCTCAGGCTTGGTCTACACTGAAAAGTTATAGCTGCATGCCTGTGTCAGTCACAGGTGTGAAAAAACTACATCCCTTACTGACTTAGTTATGCTGACAAAATATAATCACAGCTATGTCGATGGAAGTGGGCTTCCATTGACATAGCCAACTTTATTCAGGGAAGTGGTGTTCCTATGCTGACAGGAAAACCCAAACTGTTGTTGAAGGCTGGATCTACACTACAGGGCTATGCTGGCATACCCATGCCAGTATAGTCTCCGTAGTGCAGATATACCTTTACTGTTTGATACAAAACCTGCCTCTGGGCATAATTTGTTCATATATACCAGTGCAGTAATTCCCCTAAAGCCCTTGCAACAAAACTATTCTTGACAAACTCACAGTAAGAATACTAAGATACAACAATTTTTCCAGTCCTCTCTTCAGGGACAATGCCTCCAGATCACCCACCTGAGAGTCAATGTGGCACGGTGTTCCCATTTCCTTTTTGCTCTACTCTCCAGGCCGTCCATCTTAGTGCCCAGTCTCATGAACTTTACCACAGTCCTCAAGTCAGGTTGCCCACAAGAGAGCTCCTCACTATGTTCCACACCTCAGGACTCCCTGCCTAAGTCCTACCCATGCTGAGAGCCCAGCCTCTTGCTTCGAGGCCCAGCTTCTTCTCACCAGGCTGGATAGGGGTCACTGGCCAAGCCTTCTGCTCATCAGAGGCTCCCAGTTAGGTCAGGTCTCACCAACAATTCTGTTCCAGCTCTCTGCAGAACTCAGCTCTCTCTACCAGGTCTCCTGTAGCTCTATCCAAGGAACTTTTTGCTCACTCTCTCTCTTTAGATGCTTCTAGTCTCTGATTCTCCGAGCTTTGTCTCTCATGTTCTCAGACAGTTGAGCTTTCATCTGGTGATCACCTTCCTCTAGGGGCCAGGACAGGTGCCCTGTTTTAAGACCAGTTGGTGGTTAGCTGACTAGACACATGTCCACACCCCTGAGCAACGTAGATAAGTCAGCTTAACCCCTAGTGTAGAGAGTGCTGAGTTGATAGAAGAAATCAATGGGAGTTTTGTCAGGTTTCAGAGTAGCAGCCATGTTAGTCTGTATCTGAAAAAGAACAGGAGTACTTATGGCACTTTAGAGACTAACAAATTTATATGAGCATAAGCTTTCGTGGGCTACAGCCCACTTCATCGGATGCATAGAATGGAACATATTAATTCAAGCTCAGCAGTTTCTCATTGGAGTCTGTTTTTGAAGCTTTTCTGTTGCAAAATTGCTACCTTTAAGTCTGTTACTGAGTGGCCAGAGAGGTTGAAGTATTCTCCTACCGGTTTTTGAATGTTACAATTCCTGATGTCAGATTTGTGTCCATTTATTCTTTTGCGCAGAATTTTTTCTCTACGCAAAAGAATAAATGGACACAAATCTGACATCAGGAATCATAACATTCGAAAACCGGTAGGAGAACACTTCAACCTCTCTGGCCACTCAGTAACAGACTTAAAGGTGGCAATTTTGCAACAGAAAAGCTTCAAAAACAGACTCCAACGAGAAACTGCTGAGCTTGAATTAATATTCAAACTAGATACCATTAACTTGGGTTTGAATAGAGACTGGGAGTGGCTGGGTCATTACACATATTGAATCTATTTCCCCATGTTAAGTATCCTCACACCTTCTTGTCAACTGTCTAAATGGGCCATCTTGATTATCACTACAAAAGTTTTTTTCTCCTGCTGATAATAGCGCATCTTAATTAATTAGCCTTTTACTCCACATTTTCATGTTCTCTGTGTGTATATATATATATATATATATATATCTTCTTACTATATGTTCCATTCTATGCATCCGATGAAGTGGGCTGTAGCCCACGAAAGCTTATGCTCAAATAAATTTGTTAGTCTCTAAGATGCCACAAGTACTCCTGTTCTTAATAGGAGTTTTGTGTAATTCAAGCCGCATTGGGCTCTTAAAGTAACCATGTCAGAAACTTAGTCTAGCTTGAAATATGTTGCTGCCATCTGGTGGCTCAAATTCACCATTACCATCTGTATTGTAAAGTGATTTGGTACAATTCATTGTAAGAGCTCCAAAAGCAGATAGTGATTCTGAATTGTTGTGGTCTGTTATTGAAACTGTTCAAAGTTTTGTGAGGCTTTACTGCTCACATGCCATGTAAAATTACCTACTATTACTAGATCTTTATATGGTGTACTATATTTTCTGCAATAGCAAAGGCCAAAGAGGTTTACTTAAGAGTTCATTTTTGGCCTGGCTTTGTGTTGGTTTAAGCAAATCTCTTTGCACTGTTGTAAATATACTTGCTATGGAAGAGCTGAGATTTATAAAATGGACTCTATATATTGAAAAGTCTTATTGCATGACTCATGGTTCTGTGGTCACCCTAGTTGGGACTCAGCCATGTTACCTTCCCTCATGTTAATGACAGTACCAGGGTAGAGAAGTACCAAGCAAAACATTGGTCTTATCTTAGAGTTTAGTTTTACTTTTATTAAGTTTTAGTTAATTATAAGTGTATTGAAAGTAGTAGTACATATTAGGAGCTTAACCTGGAATCTGTCATTTCCTTTATAAGTCTTTGGACAAGGGCTCTTTTTCACAAATGCCATCACTGGACCAAAAAAAAGAAGAATTTTTTCCTGCATTGAAGTCAGGCTTTAAAGACTTGATTATTTGACTGTTTCCCTGAAATGATATTTATAATAATTCTGTGGCACTTTTCATCTGCAAGAATTCCCAAAACAGTTTGAAAACTGAAATACATATTGTCTATAGGGATCACATTGCTCATCACTAAAATAGACCTACCTCTGGGATGGAACACAGCAGCTGGTCAACATTCCGCAATAACAGTACATCACAGGTTAGGACAGGGCATGAAAAATACCATATCTTATTAGAACGTTAGGGGAAGTGTATTAATTAAACACAGCTATTTATAGAGCACCTTAGGTATTTTTTTTAGCTGTGAAATATATAAAGTTTACGAAACAAAGAACAAAATTTGTGTAGGAAAGTATTAACAATCCAAGGGCAGTTTGTCTAGTGGTTAGAGCATGAGACTAGTAGTCAGAAGCTCTGAGTTCTATTATTAACTCTACTTCTGACTGCTATGTGGCCTTGAGTAAGTCACTTAGCATTTTTGGGCTAGTTTTTCCCTCTGTAAAATGGGGATAGTAATGGTTACTTACTTCATGTTAGGGGTGTTATGAGGATTAGGGATTTTTTGCAAAGCACTTTGAAGATGAAGAGTATACGATAAATATTATGAATGGATATAATACACAAAATAAACAAAGTGGTATATGGTCACCACAACAGTGATGCTTCATGGTATAGGTGAATATTCGTGCAGAATTTAACAAGTCAGAAAAGAGTTGCCCAAGCCGAGATCTAGCCAAAAATGACCAATGTCTTTCTGTGTTGTAGTGACCTCAGAAACATAGCATTAGTGCAGCTCATGTTGCAGTACCTATTTTTGTGAAAGCCACTACAAGTCTTAAGGTTCTCACAGGGTTCCAAATTTTGTAATGTGCTTTTTTGAAGTATATGTAAATGACTAAAGCACTGTTTTGGCTGCTGCTGGCAGCAGGCCTACTTAATATAATATTAAATGATCACTCTAGGTGTGTCACTGGGGCTATAGGTTTGACATCCCCATTGTATAATCTTATAACCAACTTCCAGTTATATATTGTTCCAAAAATATCTGAAAGTAGTGATACACAATAGGTGTGTGGTTATATTGTCATACATTTATTAAGTGGTGGGAGGTCAAAAACCCATGGTAAAATCTTACTCCCATTGAAGTCAATGTAACTTTTTCCATTGACTTCAATGGAGCCAGAATTTCACCCCAGCTGCAGATATGACACTAACTTCACATGTCATGGTGTGTGGGTTTTTCTAAAATTGTTTATGTATTCTGACTTATGAAAGTCATATAATTATATGGCTTGGAATACTCCTAAACTAATGTGATTGCATCTACAATCTTCATCTTTTAACCATGTATTTGTGAGAGACAATGGTTAGACAAAAGGAACTTTTGCATAATGGTGTCTGAAATAATGCATAATACTACAGCTGTCAACTTTTGTCTGCCTTTCCTTAAAGGTCTGGAATTAACATTCTTTTCTGGAGTGTATGGAACCTGTATTGGTGCTGTGAATAGATTTGGCACTGAAGAGAAGAGTCTTATTGGACTCTCTGGTATTTTTATTGGCATTGGAGAAATTTTAGGTGAGTCTAAAGAAATTAAAGTTTAAGTATAAAAAATGAAGTTGTTGAGATTATTGAAAAGGTTGTTTCTACACAAATGTACAGTGCACTACACATGTTAGACTTGCAGCAAAAGTTGCATATGCAAGAAGTAAAGTACAACTAAGATCTGCTACAATACTTGGCGGGGTTAGACTAGATGACTTTTGCGGTCCCTTCTAACCCTATGATTCTGTGATTCATTACTGTGCTGCATCTTGTGTAGTCATTTACACTAGTACAAACTGAATGCAGAGAAGGATGCGGAATATTACCAGATAAGAGTCTTAGCATTTTACACCCACTTTGCATTGGTATAAATGACTATGTAAGAAGACAACAATAGTGAATCCAGTCTATAGTGTTAATAGGCAATTTTTAGCATTTGTACATCATGCTTTTATGGTTAGCTGCGTCTAATTTACATTTTTGTATTGGCAAAAAGAAAAGGAGTACTTGTGGCACCTTAGAGACTAACAAATTTATTTGAGCATAAGCTTTCGTGAGCTACAGCATCCGATGAAGTGAGCTGTAGCTCACGAAAGCTTATGCTCAAATAAATTTGTTAGTCTCTAATGTGTCACAAGTACTCCTTTTCTTTTTGCGAATACAGACTAACACGGCTGCTACTCTGAAACCGATTTTTGTATTGCTAAGTCTAAACCTTCTTTTTTATAATAAAAATCTAAGGTTGTATGCTTAGAGATGAAAGACTAAACATATACCAAGGGTAAACTTAGTACTCAATTAAAATGACTGAATACAAATCTCAGTTGACTAAATCAAAATCTCCTACCCTTTGCTTACACTAGAGCATTTTGATGTAGCTAACACCATTGAAATCCCCCAACTTGTGAAACACCCTGAATCCACACAGGCATTCACACCATGGTTGTAATAGCACTTGCTCTGAATGAGGCTAAGCACAGTATCATCCACCACTATTACCCTTCAGCAAGGGTTCTCAAACTTCATTGCACTGCAACCCCCTTCTGATAACAAAAATTACTGCATAACCCCGTGCAGGGGGACCAAAGCCCAAGGGTTTCAGCCCCAGGTGGGGGGGGGCGGGGGGCTGTAACCTGAGCCCCACCACCCACAGCTCAGGTCTTGGGCTGTGGCCCTGGGCAGTAGAGCTCAGGCTTTGGCTCAGCAAGTCTAATGCCAACCCTGGCGACCCATTAAAATGGTGTTACAACCCACATTGGGGTCCTGACTCACAGTTTGAGACCTGCTGTCCTTCACCATTGCAGTCCCTCTGTAGATAGTAAGTACTGGCAGAGCAGCTGCAACAATACAATTAGCGCTTTCAGTACTGTTCCACAAAGCTCCTGCCCACCTTTCACTGATGGCTCTGACAGCCCAGAGAACTCACCTCTGTTAACTGTCAAGTTGCATCCCTCCCCCCATGGAACCAAGGTACCACTTGGTTGATCTCAGCTCTGCCAGTCCCTCCTTCAGGGTCTATCATAGATAAATTTCTAATGTACATTTTCAACATGTGCTGCCATATCTGAAGTTTGGATTCTTTCTTTACACTGTACATATATGATTAAATGGAAACTTTTTAAACATGTTTCTTTCTTTTTGTCATTAATCCTAATAATTATGTATTCTTTTCCCCTCCTATAGGTGGAGGATTCTTTGGCTTAGTGAACAAAGATAATCGCTTTGGCAGGAACCCAGTTGTGATGCTTGGCATTGTGGTCCATTTTTTAGCCTTTTATTTAATTTTTTACAACATACCAAATGATGCCCCCATTGCTTCCTTCAAAGGAACCGATAATAGGGCTTATATGAATCCAAGGTACAAAGTGTTTTGTTTCTCTTGATCAGTGTAATTTGAAAGCATAGAAATGTAAGGCTGTGGTATGGGCCTCAAGAGGTCTTCTAGTCCATCCTCCTGCACTGAGGCAGGATTAAATATACCAGGACCATCCCTGACAGGTGTTAGTCTTCCCTGTTTTTAAAAACCTCCAATGACAAGGATTACACAACCTCCCTTGGTAACCTGTTCCAGAGGTTAACTATCCTTATTCAGTAAAAAGAAAGTTTTTCCTGATACATAATTTAAATCTTCCTTGCTGCAGATTAAGCAGATTACTTCTTGTCCTATCCTGGCTGGATGTGGAAAAGAGTTTATCGCTGTCCTCTTTTTAACAACCTTGGAGAGAAGCAGCTTGTTCTTCTGTTGGAAAGGCAGCTTCAAGCTGTTTTCATTGACTAGTGATCAAGACCCTAGAGAAGGTTTCCATCCACAGTTCTCCATTCTCAATAGCTTCAGATGTTATAGCAATTCATACCAAAATGTAGGGGGTTAAATGGCAGGTCAGAATGGTGTCAGTTCATATTAAGTGCATTGTTTGTGAACATTATTATTGATGGTCTGAGAAATTACTTTAGTTATCGTAGATGCCAGTGATTTCCGTTATTCTAATATACCAGAGGGCACAACTATACCACACACTATGACAGCAATTTCTAAAGCCAATTGAATACTCATTGTCCAGGTCCACTCCATTAACTTGTGGCCAGATTCTGCCTGTCCATTACATGGGTGCTCAGTTTGGGGAGTGGGCATCAGAAGCTTTCTTGCCTTGTGCATGCATGACCCACGTAAGGGCCAAGAAGAATTCTAATCTCTGTGGTCAGGATATTGCAGGGATTACTCTGTTTCTGTGCCCCCATTGTTCTACCATCTTGCTTCCTCCACACACACATATGAAGGAGAATGAGTTGGAAGGCAGCAGTCCCATGTTTAAATACAAGTAACTGCTAATTTGCCAACGTAAGAAATTGTGAACATATTAATGGACTTGTGTTAAGCATTATATCTGAAATTTTCTGCAATTTGAAAGGTGCTTTTTAAGCCTCCCGTATTCATACAGTTTTCATGCTCTCCATATCTGGTGGCTGCAGGCATTAAGATCCAGATATGCTTGCCCATTAACAGAAGAGGAGTCCCAAAGTGAGGTAGTTGTTTTAGCAGCTCCAATTCAGTGTAGGATTGACTGGCTGTAGCACTGGCAGAAAATTTAGAATTTCAAAGTACAAAAATCCTGTAAGGAAATATATCTACCACCCACATCGGTAGTTTTCCATCAAAATTCAAACCTGAATTCAATTTTCTACTTTTATTTCCAAGACAAGTCTGACAAAACACGTTGTTTATATTGAGAATCTCTATGGGTACTAGCACTAGCCAGTAGCTGAATATCCCTATTAAAGTTGGTTTCATTTTTCCCTGCAGCAAAGAGTTGGCAATTTTATGCAGCTTTCTGTTGGGACTAGGAGACAGCTGCTTTAACACCCAACTCCTCAGTATTTTGGGGTTCCTTTATTCAGAAGACAGTGCACCTGCCTTCGCTGTCTTCAAGTTTGTCCAGGTATTATATTGCGTCAAATAGCAAAGTCACTGTGTATGTGAAGATGTCTTTTGGGTATATGAATAATTAGTATTCTACTGAAATAATGCAGATTTTTTTAGTGAGCTCAATAAATTTAATACTATCCTTCCCAGAAAGGATGGGAGCCTGTTCTGTCTTCTATGCAAAAACTGGTTCAAAAAAAAGCCCTTGGTTCAGGAGAACAATATAAAAGTGCTGTGTTAATGTATTGAGCAATCAGGCACTCTCAGGTTTTTGAGTGTGAGCTATCGATAATGGTGGGTTCTGCTTTAATGTCTAAAGGCATGTTCAGATATGCAGATTCTGATTTTTGGTTTAAATATTTATTTACTGGAAGAAGTCTTTGGAGATTGGGTAGTAGGTAACAGCAAATGTATTGGTTAAATGTTGGTTTCCAAGTTTTTTAAAGTTTGTACCACATGTCACTTGGAGTTACCAGTTGTGCCCAACACTTGGTGAGGGGAGCCTGGGCATAAGAAGAATTGAAATGGTCATTTCACATGTCTTAAACCAAACTATTTATAATTATGTCAGTTGTGGACTAAATTAGAAGCCCTTCTCATAAATGATTGCTTTCTCCTATTCTGAATGGGTTGATAAATAGCAGACATGGAGCCTAGGTGGAAACCTTCGTGGTTTTGAGCTTTCCCAGATCCTGGATTGTGAAGATCAGAAAACTGAGGCATGAAGAGGTGACAAGATTTGCCCAGGGTCACACAATAAATTGGAGCTGGGAACAGAGCCCAGGTGTTCTGACTCCCAGCCATGTGCCTAATCCACTAGATCACAGCTGCGGTGTTTGTAAGGACTTTATTATTTCCAGTGATTTCCCGATGCACTATTCTGTTTTGATAACATTATCCAAGATAATTAAGTATTTAATGTGATGATGGGTCAGCCTAATTATAAAAGTTCTTTAATCTAGCTGGGAGCTAATGAGTATTGTAGGTTGAATCCTTAACAAGGGTGGAGTGCATTTAAGAGCTACACTTGGTAGAAATTTGCAGTTATGTCATACATGCATGCCTCTGGTTCTGTAATAAAGTGCTGTAATACTGTGAAAAGATTATTCAGGTTATTGTTTTATATACTGTACTCATTCCTTGGATGTGTTGTGCATGAGACACAGTGGTTTCAGTACCAGAGAATTGCATATAGGATACTATAAACACCCTTGTGTGCGGTGTTCAATTCATCCAGTGAACTTAAATGACAGAAGTTAAAACTGAATTTTCTGTGTATCAGACCAAAATATAGTGAAGCCTTTTTACATTTAATATCTGATAAAGAAGTATATTTCTAAGAGAATTAAAGGCTAAATATCATTCTGTATGCATGTTAGTAATGATAATCTTTACATAGAACAGCTAGACTGCATACCTACAGTGATAGCCTGTGTTTTGTGTTTTTTCTTTCAGTCCATCTGTGCTGCAATCGCATTTTTCTACAGCAACTACCTTCTTCTTCAGTGGCAGCTCCTGATCATGGCAGTGGTTGGGTTCTTTGGAACAATCTCCTTCTTTACTGTGGAGTGGGAAGCAGCAGCATTTGTCGCCCGTGGCTCTGATTACAGGAGCATTTGATTCAGGTGTTCCATCAGCCTGATGCAAGGAGATGCACAGAAACATATTTATTGAAATGACTTGAGAAGGTGAAAAGATCACATTAGAGAGGCCGGGATGAAGGAAGCCTCTGTTAAAGCCCTTTCAGTGTAACTGACAGGAACAGTCATAATGAAACGTAGAAAAACAAAATGCCAAAATTAAAAGGCTTTCTTTCTTATTTTAATTGACATTGATGTGCAGAAATCACATATTAGAAAATGGAAGGAAAATGGGATCTGTGCATTGAACAATTTTATTCGGATACATCCCTTTGCTGAGTGCCTATTTCTCTTAATTTCTCTCTTTGTGATCAGGTACTATAGAAATTCTAGTTTCATTCCTCTCAAATAGTTTTATTTTTACTTAGATCCAAGCTCTGCAGACTCTTATCTTGTAAAAATTCCTTCTGTGTATGAGGATACAGTGTGCTGCAGCATGTCTACATATCCGAGAAGCCAATCTAACCCATGGACTTCTGTGGCA
The DNA here is from genome assembly GCF_015237465.2 of Chelonia mydas. NCBI lineage: Eukaryota > Metazoa > Chordata > Testudines > Cheloniidae > Chelonia > Chelonia mydas. The sequence continues at coordinate 16,867,910 of NC_051254.2, forward strand.
ATAGAGGTGTTTTAAGGGGAATATTTTGTGATGCTGTGCCCCTCCATCCCTTGGTTCCTAAGTATATAACATTGTTGATACCCTATTTTATAGCTTAAAATTTTATCTAGGATCAGTTTTTAAAAAAAGAGAGATCATAAGTATTATGGGCTGATGTAAAGTATATTAGATAAATTTGGACAAGATTTTCTTTATTTTAAGCTTATCAGAAGGCTAAGTAAAGTCCAAGATGATTAAGGGCCTGAACCTGAGAAGTGTGGAGCAACTGAATCCCCATTTATATCAACAGGTATTGTGAGTGCTCAGCACCTCTCAGGATCAGGCTATAGATTAGGTTGGCTGCCAGAATGTTCTCCAGGAAATGCTATACAAGGAGTCATAAAGACACGGCTCTCAGCCTGCAAACATTGGGTTCACTGGCATTACTCATGCTTAAAGTTACTCAGGTGTACAAGTATTTACAAGATCAGGGCTTACATTAGTTAGATGTACATGTTAGTAATAGCATCTTGTGATGGGCACGCTTTCCCATTTACCTCTTTAAAGCCTGGTTAGAGGTGAAAGAGGACTGTAAAAATTGTCTCTTGTTACTGTACATACAGTATCTGCTCCATGTGCATCATCTAAGTAATATATGAATAGCTGATTGACAAACATATTTTATTACTCAATAGAACATAGGAAGAACATGCAATAATTTATTCTGCATCATCAAAAAAACCTGGCAGCTAAATTTTGGATGCAGAATTGTTATACTGTAATTGGTGATAATGTAGGCAGCAGATACAACACACCTAGATTTTGTTTACCTAGTTGAACTTCCAGTGCTGGCAGTTAGGTTTTGACTAGTAAGCAAATTGATCTGAAGCAACTGAGAATAGATCTGAACACCAAGGTGGAAACTTTTTAAAACACTTTATTAGAAACGTTCTTGGTTCGATTTTTAGCAAAGTACCATCCTTTGTTAGACTGCAAACCTTTGGATGAGCACAGTTGGTATGTTGACTTCTTGTATTTAAAGATGATTAAGAAAGAATTAAATGATGTTTCAGTTTCTCATACTATGTCATAACTACTTAGGTGAGCATGGAGGATAAATTTGGTATTGAATTAGGGGAAACCTGTGTCTTTCTATATCTCCGTGCCCGTCTCAAAGTGGTGCATCACGTGAAATCCTCATGTGGCACGACTAGGGTGACTAGATGTCCCGATTTTTAGTTCTTTGTCCCACATCCCGACCGATGCACGGTCGGGACGCCATTTGTCCCGATGTTGTGGCTTTGGCCGCTCCGGCCGCTTTTTTTTTTTTTTTTTTTTTTGCTTCCCCCATGTGTCCCGATATTTTGTCCGTTTCATCTGGTCACCCTAGGCACAACCAAGCCTGTGCATAGTAAAATGGCACTGTACACAAATTTAGGGGTATTGGCTTTGGGTTCACTCCAGGTTTCTGCTGTGAGGTCAGAAAGGTGTTAGTGAGAGAATTATTGAAACCCCAGATACTGAGCTGGGAAGAGGATAGGTGAGGGAAACTCAAGGAAACCTTATTGGTCAGCAGGAATTTCACTGAATAAAGTGTAAAAGGGAGTGAGATGGAGACGAAGATGAAAGGGGAGAAAGGGTTAATATAACAATTCTACTTTGTCAGTCAAACTAAAGGGGAAATTCAGGGCATGGAATCAAATTGAATCAATGTATATGATGTAGATGGCTGCACATCAGTGCCTCCCATCCACTTCTTTTATTTAGTAATTTCAAATATAATGACAGGTTTCAGAGTAGCAGCCGTGTTAGTCTGTATTCGCAAAAAGAAAAGGAGTACTTGTGGCACCTTAGTCTCTAAGATGCCACAAGTACTCCTTTTCTTTTTTCAAATATAATATTTTTTATATACCGTTCATGAGGGGAGAAAAGTAAAGAAATTAGGAAATCCTTCAGTGATTAGGTATTTTCCTACTGCATTCTTTTTTATATTTTCTTCAAAGTACCAAAAGGCATAAAGAACTTTAATTAAGAGAGAAAAGAAATCAAGCTTCATACTATTCTTGGAGTCTGTTCTCCACACACCTGTGAGAGACGATTTTAATTGCTAAAAGATCACAAGGAGCATTCTTTTTGGTAATACATGGGTGAACAAATTGGTGCTTATGGTGATGAGCGCCTTGCAAATGCATTAAAAATAATACAATTTCATTTTAGAAGGTAATACTTACGATGAGATTGCTTATAAAAATGGTGCTATATTAATGGATGTCTGTGTGCAGTGTTGTTCATCTGGGATAACAGAAGTATGCAGAGTGCTTTAGTAAAATCTGTAGGGAAAGATTTTCACCTCTAAATTTTCACAATTTCAGCAAGTATTTTGGATCTGATTTTCAGAGGTGCTGAGTACCGACCTCTCACTGCTGACAATTAGAGTTGGGGGTTCTCAGCACCTGTGAACATCCAGAGCCTTTGTCTTTTTCTATTCTATCTGATTTGACTCAAAACCAGATAATGTAAGACACAAGGAAGGCTCAGAATTACTTATTAGGTTATTAAAGTGAACTAAGTTTTCTTTTTTGAGCCAAGTTTGATAAGAAATTTACAAAATTCTTCAAGCCACATTATGAATATCAAACATTTTAAAACTGCATACCCTATAAATGTATGCACTACTGTTGTAGCCCTGTTGGTCCCATGATATTAGAGACACAAGGTAGGTGAAGTAATATCTTTTATTGGACCAACTTCTGTTGGTGAAAGAGACAAGCTTTTGAGATACACAGAGCCTGACCTGAGGAAGAGCTCTGTGTAGCTTGGAAGCTTGTCTTTCTCTTTATCATGTTTTAATTTGAATTTTTAAGAAAAGTAGAAAAAAAAACCTCAGTTATCCAGGCAATCATATAACTACATCTAAACTTGCAGACTTATTCCTGTGGAATGTCAGGACATGAAAAATACATTCAGCTGCACAGGATAAAGCACATTAGTAGCTGTTTTGGATACGATGATCAGCAGTAAAAAGGTTAATAATGTTGACATCTAATTATGCTCCCATCTCTGTAAGCATTTCTAAAGCTCCTATCACCATATCTAAGCACTGGCAGTAAGGGCCAATTGAGATGAATGGAGTAAAGTCACATTTCTCTTGGCATTTGAATCACTGCCCACTGAATTCAGTTGTGGTCTTTCCATTTTTTTCAATGTGAATTTGATCAGGGCCAGGCTTTCTGTGAATTTGTTGTAGTCTGGTTTGCATGCTTCAAAATCACTAGTGCATTGGTTTATATTGGGAAAATTATCTCCAGAAGCAAAACTATAGATAGAACTTGGTTAGCTGCAAAGACATATATTTGTTTGTTTGTTGTACCCTTTACTCTTAATGCTGTAATGGTTTCAACTTCCTGTGATGTTACTTTGTGAGTCCTCTAAACAAATGGCAAAATCCTTTAGGAAGAAAGAGGAAGTAAAAACTGATATTCCTGACTTTTGAATGCAACCCCCCACCCCCTTGATTTTTTTTAAAAAAAATAGGCCTATATTCATCAGAAAAAGCATAAGGGTGTATGTAAATTTCTCTTCATTTTGCAGTTCTCAAAAGTTTAGATTCTTATGAAAACAGCAAAATGTATGGAAAGATGTTTTGCAGTCTGGATGTCTATATTCCTTGTTCTTCACTAATTGATATGTTCTAATTTGTATTGTTTTAATTTTGAGTATAATCTACACTAGTAGGTTGGGATGAGAAGGGAAACTCTCATAGTGGTTTATGTTACAAAACCAGGGCCAAATGCTCAGCTGGTATAAATTGGCAAACCTCCAATTGACTTCAGTGAAGCTATACCAGTTTCTATCAGCTGAAGATCGGGACCCAAAAGTTGTAGTGATCCGTGGCTACTACTCTGTTTGAATGTTGCGAATTATACTCACAGAAATTACCCGATGAGTTTGTCTTCACTAGAAAATTAGGTCATGTTTGAAGAGTTGTGTTAAGTAGCACAATGTTAAACACAACTTTGCAGTCAATATAGACAGGGACCATTTTGTTTAACATCATGCCAGATGGACATGGGTATACCCAGCTCGAACCATAGCTTTAGCTGTGATCAGCTGTCAGAATGCTAATCTTGATTTTTCTCTCTACAACGAATGCAAAATCATGTTTAACATGACCTAATTTTCTAGCAAAGATGAGTCTTATGAGGCTGTGTCTACGCTGATTCTTCTGGAGTTCTTGCAGCTGTACCAGTGCTAGCAACGGTGGAAGGAGTAGCAGAGACCAGCTTCCAGTGTATTTTTCAACATGTCTTCTAACCTTTTGTAGGTGACATGGTGGTAAAATGTCAGCCCTAGTAGAATTTCAGAGAAAACACAGGTTTCAGAGTAGCAGCCATGTTAGTCTGTATCCGCAAAAAGAAAAGGAGTACTTGTGGCACCTTAGAGACTAACCAATTTATTTGATGCATCCGATGAAGTGAGCTGTAGCTCACGAAAGCTTATGCTCAAATAAATTTGTTAGCTTCTAAGGTGCCACAAGTCCTCCTTTCCTTTTTTAGAGAAAACACAGTGTAAGGAACGTTTAAGGGCTAGTCCACACTAGAAGGGCTAAAGTGGCTGGGCTGCAGTGTTCCAGCTGTAGTACTTCAGCATAGACACTACCGACACCAATGGGAGAACCCCTTGCATTGGTGTAGGTAATCCACGTCCCCAACAAGCAGTAGCTAAGTCAGTGGAAGAATTCTTCTGTTAACCTAGCGCTGTGTACACCGGTGGCTAGGTTGGCTTAACTACATTGCTCAGGGGTGTGAAAAATCTACACCCCTGAGTGGCATAGCTGGGTCGACCTCTTTTTAGTGTAGACCAGGTCTAAGAGATCTCTGTTTTACAAGACACTCCACAATGACATGTCACCTGTTTGGTTCAGTGGCTGAGGCTCCTGTTTTTTACAATTTCCATGAGCACACTCAACTAATGTCATTTGAGAAACTGTATAGCACTACGTAAAGTGCTAATGAGCAAGCAGTGAAAGAAATATGCTCAGAGCTATAGGAGTGCAATGGAAAGGACATTTGGAAGCAGAGAGAGTGTGTCAGAAAGAGCATGTGAGCGGAGAGGTGGTCAGGGTTCAATGAAAAGGATGTTTAGGGAATTAGTTGTTGGCATTAATTCAATTTCTGTTCTGCTAAATTATTATTTCAGTATTAACAAGCCCTCCTCCAAGCCATCTTTTCTGTTTTGTTTACATTTTGATGTCATGCAGAAGTCTTATTAAAATAGTTTTAAGCCTTTTTTACATTAAAAAATGGTGTCTTTGGTCATAATTGAGGTCACATTAACTGAAAGCGGAGCCATGTGATGACTGTTATAATGAAGACACTGATCGTATGCAAGTGTTTTGAGTAAAAACAGACTCCTTACTATATTTCTTTTGTGGTTACAACCACACAAATAAAAGTGAATCATGGCCTGTATTTTTGCTAATTTGCTTATTAAGTTGTCGGAATTGTTGTTGTCACTGTTTTAAGCTGTGCACTCATGCCAGAGGCTTTGTGAAGTTAAGTCAAAATATGTGGGCTGATTGATCTCAGAAAGTCTTTGCATCACCTATATTGGCTTGCTTTAGAAAATGAATGTGTCCTGGAACACCAGCACTCAATTTCAGTCAGGAAGGATTTCACTTCGTGCTAGTCATCATGGCATAGAGAGTAGAATATTGAGATGTCTGTGGAAATACAGATCTGACTTCCACTCCCTGATCAGTTTTCTCATCTCACTCCATTTGCAAGCCCATTTTATGAAGACTAGACCCAATCAGTGAAAGGAAGATTTGGTTCCATCCAGTTTTATAGCATGGGATTTATCTACCACCCATAAACATACTTCTCAAGTTCTGATATTCCCTTCACAACTCCTTTCACATGTCCCTGTGATATGCCCTTATAAAATCAATGTAGTTGTAGCCTTGTTGGTCCCAGGATATTAGAGAGACAAAGTGGGTGAGGTAATATCTTTTCTTGGACCAACTTCTGTTGGTGAGAGAGACAAGCTTGAAAGCTTGTCTCTGTCACCAATTGAAGTTGATCCAAGAAAAGATATTACCTCATCCACCTTGTCTCTTGTAAAATCAGTCAGTTTAATGGGCTCCATCTTTGTGGTGCTTTGGAACCTATTTAAGAGTCAGATTAGATGCAAGTGAGGAGAGATTTTTGTTCAATCTTATAGCTAGTTGGCTAGAATGTACCATTTGGACCAAACACAGTTTTCTTCAGGTGATGAAGAACTGAAAGGTGATGGTTTTAGTAAACTAGAAAAGTAGCAACTCGAGTAACAATTCTGTTGGCTGTCAGATGCCAAAACTGTGGATGATGAGTGAGAGCATATGGACAAAAATCTGAAGACTGCAGTGTGGGTAGGAAGCACCTGCACGCAGAAGGACCACCACAGAGGAAGCTGCTCTGCTGCATTTTCCTCTGAGGATGCTGCATATCCCACATCCACAAAATTCAGTGTGTTCCTACTAGTGTGAGGATTGGATCCTTTCAATATTCTGATTTCTGAGGAGATAAGAACATAAGAACAGCCATACTAGGTCACACTAAAGGTTCATCTAGCCTAGTGTTCTGTCTTCTGACAGTGACCAATGCCAAATGCTGCAGAAGGAATAAACAGTTGAGCCATTCCCTGTCATCCAGTCCCAGCTTCTGGTGTTTGGAGGTTTAGGGAAACCCGGGGCACACGCGTGCGTGTGTTGTATTCATGACTATCTTGGCTAACAGCCACTAATGGACCTCTCTTCTATCAACATACCTTATGTTTATTTAAAATCTGCTGCCTATTAATTTAATTGGGTGATCTGTAGTTCTTGTGTTATGTGAATTACATACACTACCCTATTCATTTTGTCTATATCATTCATGATTTTATAAGAACATAAGAAAGGCCAAACTGCATCAGATCAGTGGTCCATCTAGCCCAGTATCCTGTCTTCTGACAATGGCCAATGCCAGGTGCGTCAGAGGGAATGAACAGAACAGGTAATCATCCAATGATCCATCCCCTGGGGCCCATTCACAGACATCTATCATATCCCGCCTTAATCATCTTATGTTGATCTGTGTGTCTGATAATTCTGTTCTTTACTATAATTTCAGCCAATTTGCCTGGTACTGAAATTAGGCTTACCAGAATCAACTCAGGAGCCCTTTTTAAAAAAATCAGCAGTAGATTAGTTACTCTCCAGTCATCTGGTAAGATGCTGGTTTGAGCAATGGGTTACATACCACAGTTAGTAGTTCGCTGTTTCATATTTAAGTTCCTTCCTTGAATCTCTGTATTCAAAACAGTTACTTTTTACTTTTTTTTTTTTTTTTTTTAAAAGAATTGGAATTAACAAAATAGACTCAGATTTGTTTTCTTTCCAAAAAGCCATTTGTGTCTCAGGACATTTTGGAGTTCGCACTTCACATTTATGGCATGAAGGAAAAAAATATGGAAAGAAGGTTTGTGACTCAAATGAAAAATTACTCATTCTGTCATATTAAAGGAAAATAGCCATTTGTTAAGGTCACTTATTGACATTAGCTCCAATTAAGCAAGCATAGCAAATGTAATGGTCTCTGCTTATTGTCAGGGCCATTCATCTTATGGTAATGGCTGCCCTACATGGGTTTGTTTCTAATATTAATCTTTTTAAAGAAAAAAATACATAGATAATAACCTGTTTGAAAGAGCTTTATAGTTATACATTATTTATTTCATGATTGCAGGAGAAGGAATGGGATATACAGCTCTGTTAACTGTTCCAGTGCTAAATGATTGTACCAGGGAAAGCTGAAATGTGTTTTCTCCCCCCACTGCAGGTGGGACATTCTCACAGGCAAGTCATTCAAATGTACATTCAATAGAAATGTGCTTCACTGGGACCTAAGTGTATTCTGGTAGCAGTGAATGAAGTTTCTAATCTACTGATTTTCCTCCTTTTTAATATAAGCAGCCGTTTTAGAAGCAGATTTAATTGCCGGCTCTGGGCCTTATAGGACTGTCTGCACTGTCACACGGGGACCTAGCTTTTGTTCTTTGGGCCCACGTATGGCTACTTCAGCCAACAGGGGCTGATCATCTTTGGAGTGATGGGAATTAGTTATTTATTCGTGTCACGGTAGCATCAACAGGTCCCAATGGAGATTGCTACGGAAGAAGGCTGGTTAGTGGATAGGGCTGTGGGAGATATGGGTTCCATTTCTGGCTCAGCTACAGACTTCCTTTGTGTTCTGCTGTGACCATTTGTTTGACTGGAGCTAGTTGCAGGGACTGTTTGGCCCTGAGGTTGTTTGTTTGAAAACTGTGAATTGGGAGTGCTTTCCTCCAGGTAGGCCTTGAGTGGTTGATTGGAGGGAAGGCTTTGATCCGGGCCAACTGCTTTCGAAGCCAGCAGCCTTATAAAAAAGCAACCAGTTGCAAATCAAGTGAGCAGCGAACAGAGGACAGGCAAAAAGGTTTGCCTGGGAGTTCGCCTGGGGGGAGTTCCCCCAGAGTGCTTTTGCCGTTCAGGCTTCTGTGAGCAGTAAATACAACATCCGAAGAGGCTCTGAGAAGGAAGACATTATGGATAGTGGGCAATCAGCTGTTGTGACCTGCACAGGATGTGCCATGTTCCTCTTTCTCCCAGAGGATAGAAGCAACTTCGTCTGTATGGAGGGCAAGCTGGTCTCTATATTGGAAGAGAAGGTTAAAGGACTAGAGACCCAAGTAGCAACTCCGTGTTGATTCAGAGAAAATGAAGACTTTCTGGATAGAAGTCAGCGTTTGGTACTGCAGGCACAGCATGCTGAAGAATCAGAGAGGGCAGTGCAGAACGGGGAAGAAAATTGGCAGCATGTGATCTCCAGAAGAAGAAAAAGGAAAAGCCATGTACCTCCAATGCAGATAGAGGTAAGAAACTGTTTTCAGGCTCTCTGCACAGGTATTATGGTGGAGAATGGTTTGGAAGAGTTATCTGAGGGAAGGAATCAGAAGGAGACCCCAACAACTGGAAGGTATGGGATACATTGTCCTAGGGATGGGGGTTCCACAACTACCACTCCCAAGAGGAGATGGGTGGTGGTGGTCGGACACTCCTTCCTAAGTGGGACAGAATCATCTGTCTGCCGTCCAGACCGGGAGACTCGAGAAGCGTGCTGCTTGTCTGGAGCTAGAATTCAGGATGTGACGGAGTGTCTGCCAAGACTGATTAAGCCCTCGAACCGCTATCCCTTCCTACTTCTCCACGTGGGCACCACTGATACTGCCAAGAATGACTTTGAGCGGATCACTGCAGACTACATGGCTCTGGGAAGAAGGATAAAGGAGTTTGAGGCGCAAGTTGTGTTCTTGTCCATCCTCCCTGTTGAAGGAAAAGGCTCAGGTAGGGACCATCGAATTGTGGAGGTAAATGCATGGTTATGCAGGTGGTGTCGGAGAGAGGGCTTTGGATTCTTTGACCATAGGATGTTGTTCCGGGAAGAAGGATTGCTAGGAAGAGATGGGATCCACCTAACGAAGAGAGGGAAGAGCCATCTTCGCAGGCAGGCTAGCTAACCTAGTGAGGAGGGCTTTAAACTAGGTTCGCCAGGGAATGGTGAACTAAGCCCAGAGGTAAGTGGGGTACCGGGAGGAAACATGAGAAGGAGGTTGCAACAGGGGAGGTCTCCTGATTCATACTGAGAAAGTAGGGCAATCAGCTAGTTATCTTAGGTGCCTGTACACGAAATGCAAGAAGCCTGGGAAACAAGCAGGAACAACTGGATGTTCTGGCACAGCCAAGGAACTATGATGTGATTGGAATAACAGAGACTTGGTGGGGTAACTCACATGACTGGAGCACTGTCATGAATGGGTATAAACTGTTCAGGAAGGACAGGAGGAGGAGGAAAGGTGGAGGAGTTGCACTGTATGTAAGAGAGAAGTATGATTGCTCAGAGCTTCAGTGTGAAACTGGAGAAAAGCCTGTTGAGAGTCTTCAGGTTAAGTTTAGAGGCAAGAGCAACAAGGGTGATGTCATGCTGGGTGTCTGGTACAGATCACCAGACCAGGAGGATGAGGTAGACGAGGCTTTCTTTGGACAACTAGCAGAAGTTTCTAGATCACAGGGCATGGTTCTCATGGGGGACTTCAATCACCCTGACATCTGCTGGGAGAGCAATACAGCAGGACACAGACAATCCAGGAAGTTTTTGGAGAGTGTTGGGGACAACTTCCTGGTGCATGTGCTGGAGGAAACAACTAGGGGCCATGCTCCTCTTGACCTGCTGCTCACAAACAGGGAAGAATTGGTAGGGGAAGAAGAAGTGGGTGGCAACCTGGACAGCAGTGACCATGAAATGGTCAAGTTCAGGATCCTGATAAAAGGAAGAAAGGAGAGTAGCAGAATATGGACCCTGGAATTCAGAAAAGCAGATTTTGACTCCCTCAGGGAACTGATGGGCAGGATCCCCTGGGAGAATAACATGAGCAGGAAAGAAGTCCAGGAGAACTGGCTATATTTTAAAGAAGTCTTATTGAGGATGCAGGAAGAAACCATCCCAATGTGCAGAAAGAATAGCAAATATGGCAGGTGACCAGCTTGGCTTAACAGAGAAATCTTCAGCGAGCTTAAAACACAAAAAGGAAGCTTAAAGAAGTGGAAACTTGGACAGATAACTAGGGAGGAATATAAAAATATTGCTCAGGCATGCAGGGGTGTAATAAGGAAAGCCAAAGCACAATTGGAGTTGCCGCTAGCAAGGGATGTGAAGGGTAACAAGAAGGGTTTCTACAGGGATGTTAGCAACAAGAAGAAGGTCAGAAAAAGCGTGGGACCCTTACTGAATGGGGGAGGCAACCTAGTGACAGATGCTGTGGAAAATGCAGAAGTACTCAATGCTTTTTTTGCCTCGGTCTTCACAGACAAAGTCAGCTCCCAGACTGATGAACTGGCAGTATGAGTGGCCTTCAGTGGTGAAAGAACAGGTTAAGGACTATTTAGAAAAGCTGGACATGCACAAGTCCATGGGGCCAGATCTAATGCATGGGTGCTGAGGGAGTTGGCTGTTGTGATTGCAGAGCCATTGGCCATTATCTTTGAAAACTTGTGGCAATTGGGGGAGGTCCCAGATGATTGGAAAAAGGCAAATAAAGTGCCCATCTTTAAAAAAGGGAAGAAGGAGAATCCGGGGAACTACAGTCCAATCAGCCTCACCTCAGTCCCTGGAAAAATGATGGAGCAGGTCCTCAAGGAATCCATTTTGAAGCACTTGGAGGAGAGGAAGGTGATCAGGAGCAGTCAGCATGGATTCACCAAGGGCAAGTCATGCCTGACCAACCTGATTGCCTTCTATGATGAGAGAGCTAGCTCTGAGGATATGGGGAAAGTGGTGGATGTGATATATCTTGACTTTAGCAAAGCTTTTGATACGGTCTCCCACCGTATTCTTGCAGCAAGTTAAAAAAGTCTGGATTGGATGAGTGGACTATAAGGTGGATAGAAAGCTGGCTAGATCGTCAGGCTCAATGGGTAGTAATCCACGGCTCGATGTCTAGTTGGCAGCCGGTATCAAGCAGAATGCCCCAGGGGTCAGTCCTGGGCCAGTTTTTTTTCAACATCTTCATTAATGATCTGGATGATGGTATGGACTGCACCCTCAGCAAGTTCACAGCTGACATTAAGCTGTGGGGAAAGGTAGATATGCTGGAAGGTAGGGATAGGGTCTAGAGTGATCTAGACAAATGGGAGGACTGGGCCAAAAGAAATCTGATGAGGTTCAACAAGGACAAGTGCAGAGTCTTGCACTTAGGAAGGAAGAATCCCATGCACTGCTGCAGGCTGGGGACCGACTGGCTAAGTGGCAGTTCTGCAAAAAAGGACCTGGGAATTACAGTGGACGAGAAGCTGGATATGAATCAACAGTGTGCCCTTGTTGCCAAGAAGGTCCAACGGCATATTGGGCTGCATTAGTAGGAGCATTGCCAGCAGATCGAGGGAAGTGATTATTCCCCTCTATTTGGCACTGGTGAGGCCACATCTGGAGTATTGCGTCCAGTTTTGGGCCCCCCACTACAGAAAGGATGTGGACAAATTGGAGAGAGTCCAGCGGAGGGTAACGAAAATGATTAGGGGCTGGGGCACATGACTTACCAGGAGAGGCTGAGGGAACTAGGCTTATTTAGTCCGCAGAAAAGAGGAGTGAGGGGGGATTTGATAGTAACCTTCAACTACCGGAAGATGGGTTCCAAAGAGGATGGAGCTAGGCTGTTTTCAGTGGTGGCAGATGATAGAACAAGGAGCAATGGTCTCAAGTTGCAGTGTGGGAGGTCTAGGATGGATATTAGGAAAAACTATTTCACTGGGAGGGTGGTGAAGCACTGGAATGGATTACCTAGGGAGGTAGTGGAATCTCCATCCTTAGAGGTTTTTAAGGCTTGGTTTGACAAAGCCTTGGCTGGGATGATTTAGTTGGTGTTGGTCCTGCTTTGAGCAGGGGATTGGACTAGATGACTTCCTGAGGTCTCTTCCAACCCTAATCGTCTATGATTCTATGATCTGAGCCAAGTTGCTCAGTGTACTTTGAGCTTCGTTTTTACAGCTGGGGATAGTTCCCTACCTCACAGAGGTCCTCTGAGGATACAATTCATTAATGATTGTGAGGTGCTTGTGCTATAGTGATGTTGGCCACATATGTACATAAACAGAATGGCATTACAGTAGCACCGAGACACCCCAACTGAGATCAGGGCCCATTGTGGTAGGAACTTCGTGGGTCTGTTGTCTATTTAGACTGTCCAAGAGAGGGAGGGAAAAATAGGTGAATCCACACAAGGAAAAAAAAAGATGGTAAAAACACGTTTCTTTTCCCAGTGAAGACAAGGCCAGAACAGTGAAGTGACTTTCTTAAGGTCACACAGTAAATCAGTGACGGAGCCGGGAACAGTCTGCTTGTCAGCTATGTCTGGCCCAAAGCATTTTAAACGATGTGTCTAAAAATCCCTTACTCTCTCAGTTGCTCAACTCTCACTCTTGTGTGATGCTTTCACTTCACTAAGTCTCCAGTCACCAAAGAGTCAGGGCAAACCAACCCAAAAAACACCCAGGGGAAGAAATATCAGGCTTTCTTCATATGTCACGGGCACATGCCCAATTTTCAATTTCCATCACAGGTCCCTTTTTGCCCCTTTAGTCAATTACAAAGAAATGAAGGGCTCCAAAGGGAATTTATGGGTGCCTTCCTGCCTGGAAGTTTGATGGCTGTAATGTGGCAGTGCTCTGAATACATAGCATAGAAGGAATCCTCCCATGTACGCAACATGCTTCATCAGCGATGGACTGAATGCATTTGTCTTAATGGTGGAAGTTTGAGACCCCACCTAAGAATTGGGTTGAAGTTTCTGAAACTGTGGGCTGCAGCTCTGTTATTTCTTTAAAACACACGTACATTCCCCACTCAACCAGGAATGCCTGATAGAGAAAAAGGCAGCAAGAGGATAGCAGTGGACTCTTAAATATTTTCCCCCATGATAAAATTTCCATATTGTCTGATCCTAAATTTATAGACTGCTGCTTTTCACAGTATGCATTTTATAACAGCAGCAGCAAAAAGAAATGATAGAAACAAGTACTGTATCACAATGTCAGTAGGCCCAATTTAATATAGGCTGGGGACTACACGTCAGTCTGCTCATGTTTAACTTTCAAGCGTCTGCCTCTGTGGGTGTCAGTGCCTCAAACTTGAAGCATAACAAAATTTGTCGCTATTCCCCCACAGTGAAACAGCAGTGAGTTTGCAATTCCTCATCTGTAGTTGGAGCCAACAGCCTGTGTGTGGTGGGAAGCTGACACTTGTCATTACCTTGTTAGATCACGTCGGACTTAGGACATCAGTCAGTATTAAATCCACCAATGGGAATGACAAATTATCCCATAATTTAAAGTTTTAAAAGAAAATACTACAGGAGCGAAATCCTGGAAGTAAAACTGAAACATACAAGTGTTACCATTGGATTACAGTGTATATTATTGCAGAGTGAACACACTGAAGTTTAACAGCAATAGCTCTAGTTAAACCCAGCAAAGCCTGTGAATAATAATAGTCATACTTTATGAGGACCTAATTCTGGAAGGTACGGAGCATTCGTTGTACAGTGCTGAAAGCGCTCCCTATTCTCATTAACATCAGTGGCAGTTGAGGGCACTCAGTCCCACTCACAAGGTACTCAGCACTCTGCAGGATTAGTCCTTAACTCCTCCCTTAAGGCTCCTTGCTCATATCACTGTGATTTGATTTTAGATCTATGACCCTGAGGGGGCTGCAGGCTGAGTTTCATTTCATACAAAGAAAAATCAGATTTAAAAGATTACAAGGCAATAAAATGCTTTTAAGAGTCGGCAGTGAACAAATAAGCCTCCATCATAGGTATTGGGAGGATATGATGGCTTCAACTGGTGCAATATAGAAGCCTGAGGTTCCAAATGTGCTACCCAGATAACTCACCCAAGTGGTGAGGAATTCTCAGACACTTCATATAACACCACTCATTAGTGAAGCTGCCTGTCAAACTTTGCTGGAGAGAGGGCAATTACTATAGCTAGCGCTGCAGTGTGCAAAGAGTGCTTTTTTCCAGCAGTCTAGCCAGACAGGCACCTTTCACACACACTTCAATTTTGATGCCTCACATCCCTCCTAGCCAGTAGACTCCTGCTCTTAAACTCTTTTTTTTGGCGGGGGCGGCGGGGGGGGGAGGAATTACAGCATGTCAGTGATAGGCAACAGAGCTGCTCTGGATCGACCCACTGAGCAACTCGAGGGATTTAGGCAAGGAGGCTTCACATGTCTGCAAAAGCTTCCTGATATATTCTTAAAAACATAAGAAAAGTCAGACCAATGGGCCGACTAGCCCAGTATCTGGTCTCCAAGCAGCCGGGAGTGTATAGAATAGGGGAACTCTGGAGAAATCCATGCCTGTCTTTCCTCCTGGCTTCTAGCAGTCAGAGGTTTTTAGGGTCAGCCTGAGCATGAGGTTGCACCCCATTCTTGGCTAAAGGGATAGTGCCTAAACTGTCGCCTCTTCCTTGATATAATCTAGGCTGATACATTGTCTTAGTTATTACATAGTCTTGATTCTAAATAGAAGTTTCATTTTAATCAGCTGTTACATTGTTCTGAGACATTTAACCACAGGATCATACATACCATCTTTTCCTGGGATGCATAAAAAAAGATGTGCGCTTCTCCTTGCTGACTCTGAGGCAGCGTTTTACCACAGCCCCCTACGTTGTGTACACCCCTGGTGCCATCATGAATGGTGCACAGGCACCAAACAGGGAGTCAGCCTGGCTTCTGCTGCACAGAAGTCAGTGGGGCTCAGGAAGGTGCAGGAATCTGCCAAGCTAGAATACTTTACGACAGGGGTTCGGAAACTTCATTGTACTGTGACCCTCTTCTGTCAACAAAAATTACTACATGACCCCAAGAGGGGGGACCAAAGCCTAAGCCCACCGCCCAGGGTGGGGGGGTCAAACAAAGCTGAATCCCAAGGGCTTCGGCCCCAGGCAGGGGGCCTATAACCTGAAACCCTCAGGTTTTGGCCCTGGGCAATGAGGTTTGAGCTTCAGCCTCAGGCCCAGCAAGGCTAACGCCAGCCCTGGTGACCCCATTAAAACAGGGCTGCAACCCACTTTGGGGTCCCGACCCACAGTTTGAGAACTGCTGCCTTATGAGATCTGTGCCTAAAAGGTTAGTCTGTGCTGTGGGTATAGAACAGAAGGGTGGGGCGGGGGAAGAACGAAGCTGGCAAACAGATTCCTGGGGCTTGCTGCCTGGGAATCCAATCAGATGGCTTTGCAGGAACACCAGTTTTTCTTGAACTATCCCTGTTGCAAGGATCTCTTCTGTTAGCCACTGCCCCCTGGAAAAACATTTACAAATAGGCAAGTCCCTCTACTGAATGGTTTTAGTTTTCCTCTTTTTAAATTCCCCACTTATGGAACAGTGCAAAGGGAAATTTGAAAAACGCACACA
Organism: Chelonia mydas; assembly: GCF_015237465.2. Lineage (NCBI taxonomy): Eukaryota > Metazoa > Chordata > Testudines > Cheloniidae > Chelonia > Chelonia mydas. Next base: position 16,883,917 of record NC_051254.2, read on the forward strand.
TAGTTGCAAAGAAAATTCCATTTTACCTGAGTCTCTCTGAACTGGTCCAGTCCCGCATCTGGCCAGCTTTGTGACAGCCCAGGATGATGTGCTCAGGGGAGGCTTAAGTGAACCCAAAACCAGCCCAGTCATTTTTGTGAAACACCGTTTTTCTTTAAAAGCTTATTTTGACAGTCCTTCTGTGCTGCCTGAGCCAAAGCCTGGTTAGCTGGGGCTTCATCTCCTATGTCAGTGGTTCTCTCAGTGTTTAGGTTTTATTTGTAGGTGACCCTTAAACTTCTAGCTTGCTCTATCCCATTCTTTTCCAAGTCTCTACTACTTGACCGAAAGGACTATAGGCCTTGTCCAACGCTCATTGAAGGTAATGGCATGACTCCACCTGACTTTGGATCATGCCCTAAGGTCCCTAACTGGTAGCTGCAGCAAACTCATTAGCCTCTTCTGTGGATCAGCCGCTAGGACTGTTGAAAGACCACCACCACCATCAGTCAGCAGGGTGAAATCGATTCTGATGCTTGGGCTGATGAATGAATAGCTATGGTAGTTTTGCAAAGCTGCTCTCATGGGTCAAACCCAAATCTTTCATCTGTGCTCTAAAGAAGTCTATGTTCTGATCCAAACTTTCAGGCTTTTCCCATCTCCAATTCTGGCTTCACTTCCAGATCAAAGGGAAAGACAAACTTGGATTCACAAGGGCGCAAAGCCTTTGGTTCAGCACAACTAGCTGGGGCAAACAGCAAATATGATGAAAAAGTATCATGGCAGTAAAGGAAAATGGATTTAAATTCATCAAAGATATTTGAGTGCTCCCCACCTGTTACATAAGCCCCTCTTGCAACATGCATAGTGCAGTACTGGAATGAGGCCATCTCCAATTCCATGGCCAGAGCACTCCCTTGAAGAGAGTAGAGCAGCTGTCTCTGAATCTGAGATTTCTGGATGCAGGCAGCTGCAAGCATTCTGTGCTCAATAGACCAGAACAGCTCAGGGCTCACTCCAGTCTGGCAGGTAAATGTGTGTTAAACATGCTTATTTAAAATCCATATGGAATGTACAATGCCTAGCACAACTGGGGCCTCTGGGTGCTAGTGGTACACAAATAAATATAATAAAGCAGAAGATTATTTTTCCTATTAAAACAGGTCAGTTACTAAATTCTAATGCACTGTATTAAAATAAAGAGATGGCAGGCGGAAACAATTTGGCATAATGCAAAGACAGGACCTGATTCTCCAAAGAGCTGTGTGTGTGTATGGCCCACTGTGCCTGCCTGAAGCCCCTTTTCTTCAACAGGCCTCTGTGTGGGTACAAGGGTTTCTCTGCAGGGAGCTTGTTGCAGGACAGGGGCTGTATGCAGTAAAAAATTATTCTGTTACCTTTTAAACTCATGGGATGTGCTGGGGTGGGTTTTTCTCTCCTCTTCATCTTATTTTGAAATGAGTGGAGGATAACAGTGTACCATGAAAGATTAAACCCTGTTTCAAAAATTGACAAGGTTGGAGCATTATGGGATTAGCTAGAATAGTGTCAAAATAGAAAGAAGCTGGAATAGCCAGATAAATTACAACCAACTAAAAGTATGGTGTGGTGGCCAGGAATGCAATGTTCTCCTGCAAGCCACTGACTATTTTTAGAAACATAAAGAGTAAGAGGGATTATTTCCTGGTGAATGACTGAAGTGCCTGATGAACATGTTTTTCTCTATTGGAATTAAAGGGTTAATATAGCTCTGACAGCTTATTGTGCTTTCTACAAAGCACTGTGCACAGGCATTCGCTGACTCATCTTCAGAACACCCTTCTGAGGTAGGGAAATATGACCCCATTTTACAGACTGGGACAATCTGGGAGAGAAGGTGAAGTGACTTTCCCAAGATCGCTAGCAGAATGAGGATTAGAACTTATAACTACTTGCTGCCTAACCCCGTGCTCAGGCTTCTGGATCATGATGCTTCACAATAATAGTGTTCTGTATGCAGATAGCACTTTCTATCCAGGGCACTGAAAGCACAGTGAAGTCTTATTACTTCCCCTTGTGGCACTAGGTCAGTGTTATTGCATCCACTGTAGAAGGTGGTAAACTGAGGCAGAAGGCAAGGGTTCAAGCCTGTACCAAGTGCCCTGTCTACTTGTGTATCTATGCCATTCTAATCACTGTGGTAGCTGAGTGGTTCAGTAGGTCACTGTGTGGTTTGCGGATCGCTGCAGGGTAGCGATGGGTAATTTTTGGTGGATATTAGGGTTATCACTGCTGATGGGGGTGGAGATAGGGTATGGAGAGAGAGAGGTTTTGCATTTGGTTCTGAATGAACCAAGATCTCTTCAGGGAGGGGGTTCCACACTGGGAGACAGGGGGGCCAAGAAAAAAGTTGCCAACTCCATGGAAGCTATTAGAGGGGCTGGTATCTTGGGAATGCAGACTGGACAAATACCCTGAACTGGGTCCCCAAGTCTAAAGCACAGCTTGGAGTTAAGACTTTTGGCCTAGCAGCCCTGGCAGAGCCCCTTGAACGTGGAGTTTGCAAGGGCACTGGAACAATTTGTATAGTGAGGATGCTGAGAGCCATTGAACCAAACTGAAAACCCTCTATATGATGGAAGCTGCTTCAAGCCAGGGTTGCAGCAGCACTCCTAGTTCCAGCACCTGTGGGGGGTTGTTTGCAGAGTTTGTTCATAGGGTAGTTGCCTTTGTGCATTTTAAACTGAAGAGAGCTCAATGTTTTAGAAACCTGACTGCTGAATAGTGGCTCGGGATTAATTTAATTGAATAAAATCTAACAGGCACATTTTGCGCTTGCTGTTCCTATTCATTTGGAGTTCTGGGCACACAGCACCGTGTCTCAAGGTAAACTGATGCCTCCAAAATTACTTTTGAAAATGTTGGCTCCCACCGTTGGCTGCTTTACCTGGATTGGCCTGTAGAGGGTGCTGTTCACTCACTGGAGTGTCTGTCCTCCCATTCCAGAATACAAGGTCTCGCGTGTCATTTCTAGCTGCTCTTTGCATTAAACTATGCCATGAAAGTGCCCTTTCAACTGTCTCACTCCCACTGCCAACAGCACACTTTCAATTAAATCCAACTCAGGTCAGCTCTGACAAGAAGCCTCCCTTGTAACTCGGGGAGGTTATCAACCAGCATATTCCTGAAATGCAACTTAAAAAAAAAAATCTTTTGCTGGAACCCAACCATGTTCTATTTGATATTTTTTCCTCCTTGGCAACTTTATTTGCAGAGGCATTGGTGTGGAGCTTAGGTTACACTTGGTTTAGTAAGCCAGTTTTTCAGTGCACCAAGAGGTATGGTTTCCAAGCCTCCAGGATTGTCCTGGAGTCTCCAGGAATTTAAAATTAATCTGTAATTAGAGATTGTGTCATGGGAGGAAACCTCTAGGAATACATCCAACCGAAATAGGCTACCCTACCAAGAGGTGGTAAGAAGTACAGAATGTTAGTTATTAGCTGCTGCCTGCACAGAACTTAGAAAACATAAACGACCATATATCCAGAGTTATCATAATTAATGACAACAAAAACGTTGGAAGGGATATTAAACCTTGTGCTCCAGGGTTTAAACCCCAGCCTCTAACTCTGTGAGACCACAGTGGAACCTATAATGGAGGGCAGATTGTCCCACATGTGCCTACTATGAAGTTTCTTGCCCCTTCCTCTCAGACATCTGGATCTGGCCACTGCCTGAGACAGCATATTGGTCTTGATGGACCTTGGCTCTGATCCAGCCTGGCAATTTGTATGTTCCCAGATACTTATATAGGTTGTTAATAATGATGATTGTTACTAGTTAAGGTAGTGTGTGTGATGCTGTACAATAGAGAGATGACGATAAGGCCCACGGCTGAAGCTGGAAGTTTGATTTGTATATTCGGGGTCCCGCTAACAAACTCTGCAGAGAATACAAACAAATTGGACAGTATGGTTATTTATTTGTTTTGATGTGTGTATAGTCAGCTACAGCCATTAACAGCATCTGGGGAATCTGACCTACTGCCTTCCAGTGGCTTTTCCCACAGTGCAAATGCATAAGACTCCAACGCCTTTTTCTACTCCTTTAAGCCCCTGCAATCAATGAAAAGGCTCCCATTGATTTCTGCGGGCTTTGGATCATACCCTAAAGCAGCATTGCTGTTTGTTGCATCTGTGCTAGGGGGCACTCATTATTGAGCTGATGCTCAGGGGGATAAGCACCCACCACTCCCACTGACTCAGTCCATGGGAGTTTCAAGTGCTCAGCAACTCTACAAACCAAGTCAGACACCCCTGCACCAAGGTAACAGGGGAAATCTCTGCATTGGTTCCCACCTGTGCCCACTGAAGTCAATGGAAAGTCTTCATTTAGTGGCCTTTGGAATGGGCCTTTAATACCAAGGAGAGGCAGAGTGGACTAGTGCATAGCACATAGGAGACCTGAATTCTATTCCTCACTCTGCCACTAGTTTGCTGGGTGATCTTGAGCAGGTCACATCTTTGTGCCTCAGTTTCCCTATCTGTAAAAGGGCATATGATGATACAGACCTTCTTTGTGAAGTGCTTTGAGGTCTACTGATGAAAAGTGCTGTCTCAGAGCATAGGACTCAGGAAGAGAGAGGTGGCTTTTGCCATATCTAATCACTCTGTTGCAATTGGAATTAATGTTCCAGAATGCAACATGCTCCATGAACAGCTGTGCTTCTCATCCTCTAAATTATCCTGATACCACTGACCAACTCAAGTCCCATTCCAGCTGCTCTGTGAGTGGCAGTCTGTAAGGAGGGATTAGCCGAGACTGGCACAGTCCTGTTCTCCCCAGCTTGGTGTTTCTTTGTGGCAGCCCTCACTGACTGAGGTTAATACTCTGTGGGGTTGATAAAGCTGCTGGGTTACATTAGCCTCCCCTCTTACGTAGTACAGAGATAATTGCAGCCATTTGAATTAATGAGCCTGTCCTGCCAGGCTCCAGGGTGAAGCCTCAACATAGGAGATTGGCAAGGCTAAGTGGTGTTTAAGTTTGGATCCCAGTTTTAATAGCAAAACTTTGTCGCTCAGGGTGACTTGTGAATTCTGTGCCAAACGCCCCCTTCTTCTGGGATTTGAAAGCAGAAGCAAGGACACACATCCAGAATACGAACAGATGACATGCTATGCTGCTGCCCAGAGGGCGAGTCCTGGGCATCGCCAAGACACCAGTGATGAATGGAGGGGAGCTTGCTAAGGGTTGTTGAGCTGTCTCAGAATGAGAGGAGTAGTATGTTAGGGAGGCAGGCTGTTTCAACACCTTCCCCCCACAGGAGAGATACAGACACAAGACCAGTGATTACAGCTATCTGAGACAGATGGTCATTGGGAGCCAATGCCAGAGTAAGCAGGCTTAATGATTCTGAAACCAGTTTGAATAGGGTAGACCACGCTGGGGAGAAGCCATTTTGAGAGACAGTGTCACAGACAGAAGGTTTGGAGTTGACGGGAGAGAATGTCTTTCTGTGCTGTTCCCCTCACTTTAGAGGAAAGCCCATTTAATATAGTTTGTAGTGAAGGCTAAATATGTGAGTAGGCTGCTTTCCTACAACGTAAAACCACTTTCTCTGATATTTTGTTCAGAGTGCTTAATGAATGTACTTTCTCAAGAAAGCGGATAGTCAATCTCACTGGTCACAGGCTCCCAAAGGGCAGGAAAGGCAAATGCCCCAAATGCCATTGGATCTGCAGGATGGTAGGTAGCAGGTACATGGTGCAGCATGACCAGGCCTTGGTCTGAGATTCCACCCCAGACAGGTACGGGGAAGAGGCTCAAAACCTACTATGGGTGCACTCAGAGAAAGCAGAAAGGGGGTAGAGACGCTACTAGCCCTGTAACCATGACAACATCCCAATGGGAAGCTGAGTGGCAGCCCAAGGACCAGCAACCTAAGGAGTAAATAGGCTGTGACAAAATGATTTCAGAGTCCTCCAGCCTTCGGGGCTCAAACCCATTCAGATTCGTGTTTAGCCCCACCTTCTAAGGCCCGGTCTACACACAGATTTTGTACTGATATAACTGTGCTAGGTAAGGGTGTGATTTTCTAACCGACGTAGTTATTTCAGTACAACCCCTAGCGTGGACACAGTTATACTGCTAGAGAGGTGCCTTATGCCAGTACAGCTTATTCCTCTTCCCATACAGAAATCATTATTTTTCTTTATTGGCATCTTTAGTCTGCAAAAGACAGTGGGAATTGCAGCCTATGACATAGATGGTTTGCAATGTCTCATGTGACTGACTAGTCCAATCCAAGATTTGCATGACCTTTGGCAGTTATTGCAAGTGTATGTACCTTGGTTGGGAGCTGCTTGCTCTGCCAATACCTTTTATACCACTATCACGGTGTTCACACTAGGGGTGGTGAACCGCCCCAACTGTACCGGTATAGTTAAAGTAGTACCACATGTGCATACAGACAAGCGCCAAGAAAGGATCAAATAACACATCCTTGCAGGCAAAACTCACCCTAGCACAGTGTCTCTCTCTCGGTCTCTCTATTGGCCCATCTAAGGAAGAGAATACCAGTTAGCTCAAGCAATAGATCTATAGATTTTTAAGGCCAGCAGGGATCAGTAGAGGCTTACACTTTCAGTGTTGAACATCCTGGGTTCAAACCCCACTGACAAGCCAAATGGATGGTAGCTTTATACAGACACTCTTTTGAGCAGCCACCTTGCCTTCTTCTCCATACTACACAGCCCCAAGCATACGGAGGGCACTCAATAAATGACAAGATGGCCAATGTTACTATGTTGGGTCCTGCACTTTTCTTGGCAGGGAGGCTAAGACACCACCCCTTGCCCCTGCTCTTGGGCCACCAAGGTCCCCACTAGTGGCCCAGGAAGGTGGTAGAGGAGGGAAGAGGTTTGGGTTTGCTCTCACTCTGAGCCCCAGCCCCACTCAACTCCTGCAGGTTCTTACCCTCTTCCCCCTAGAGTGGGGTACCTTCAGTCCTTAGACACTGGGGAGGGAGTCTCCCTCACTTCAGTTCTCTGATCTTTGAAGTCTTACAGCACACCTCCAAGCTCCAGTCCTCTCTCTTCCCTGACTACCTGAAGCAGGGAGTTTTATTAGGTTCCTGACAGGGCCTTAATTGACTGCAGGTGCTCTAATTAACCTGTAGCCACCCTTCCTAGTCTACAGGGAACCATGCCTTAATTTGCCTTGGGCTTATATATTTCCCCTCTAGCACTCTACCACTGCTCCCTGGTCCTCCTGTATCACACAAGTAATAAAGAAGTATTTCATCACACAACACACACTCAGCCTCTGGAACTGTTTGCCAGAAGATGTTGTGAAGGCCAAAAGTATAACTGGGTTCGGAAAAGAATTAGAAAAGCTCGAGGAGGACAGGTCCATCAATGACTATTAGCCAACAGGGTCAGTGATGCAACCCCTTGCTCTGGGTGTCTCTAAACTTCTGACTACCAGACACTGGGACTAGGTGACAAGGGACGGATCGCTCAATAATTACCCTGCTTTGTTCATTCCCTCTGAAGCATCTGGCACTGGTCCCTGTTGGAAGACAGGATACTGGGCTAGGTGGACAATTGGTCTGACCCAGTATGGCCGTTCTTATATCCTAGTTAATTGTTCTTCTTCCCAAATGCTCATTGGCCCCAAGTGTTTTTTGCTTTGTTTTGTTTTTTGTGGGTGGGAGCATTAGGGGCTTATGACAAAGATATTAGAACACCCATCTGTGGAGACAGGAGAACAGGGCAATCACTTGTGGTAATGGGAAGATGGCAGTTTATTGGCCATGGAATCTGAGAATTCACCCCCATCTCCAAGAGGAATTAGAGTCCAAGGATCTGTGGCCACAGGGCCCAAGAATCCCTGACAGGTCACAGGAGCTGAGAATCTACATCCCCAACAGGCCACAGGAACTGAGACTCCACAGGCTGGGGGTCACAAGAGTCCCCTTTTCCTTGCCAGGCCTCAGAACCCCCATCTCCCTCACCCAAGACCCCAAAATCCATGCCTTTCCCACAGAGAATACACAGGACAGCCCCCATTCCATTGTACCAAATGGAAACCTGATGCTGGAAATGAAGGGGAGGTTGAAACGCTGGTGTTTGAAATGGAGGCAGGATGGACACAATTAGTTTGTCCTGTGAATTGATGTGCAACAGCAAATTTTTTACCTGCATGTATGGTATAAGCTGCTTCCCTAGTGGGCACAGATATCCATTCCTGAGCAGCCAGGCCCGCTTTTTAATATTTCTAAATGCAGTTAGAAGCTGGATACACTTTAATTCTGATCTTTAGATTATAAAGTGTAAAAATCACATCCCCAATGAGCAAGCAATGTGCCCAGTAGGCACCTAGTGTGGATGCAGTTATAAGCATCTGGGTTTCAGACAATTGGGGCCAGTAGGTTATATAACAAGTACCAAGGCCGATATACAATGGGCATGGTGTAAGTGCCTGGGGACAGACGAGATTAGATATCAGACATGTGGGACCGGGCACAGCCCTGATGTGAGCTAGTGGCACTCTGTTATGGAGTCAGTGGACTGGCATTCACTGATCCCTTTGCTGATGGGATCTCCATTGCTGCCATATTTCAGTCTGAGCCACTGTTGGCTCCTGTGGGGCACCAAGAGAAGGGACCAGATACTTTCACACTGTCTTTGCAACCAGATGTTTTCAGGCACAGAGGTAAGGGAACACCACATGTTACAGAATGATTTTTTTTCACCTCAATAGCATTCTGATCAAAATCGAGTCTTGGGTGTCTCCCCAAGTGTGCTCTTGCCAAGGTCCCTCCCCAGCCTGAGCTTTCATGCAGCTGGGGAAGGGAAGGCGCCAAGAAATAAAACACACTCCTCTGTGTGCTTGAGATGTATGTGGTAGGCCTTACAGTCTTTTTCCATCCCTCCCTGCATGCTGGCAGTGAGGAGAGTATCACTGTGGACAGCTTTCTGCCTGCCTTTTTGTTCCAAGGCTAGCAGTGAGTTTGTGTGATCGGACAGTCCGCCTCAGGGGGCCTGATCACTAGAGTCCAAAGTTCTGGCAAACAGCGGGAAAGACCCCCTCCCCCTCACATTGTCTAGCTTTGGCCTGTCAGCTCCTAAAATGCCTACCATCGTCTGACATAGACAGTTCTGCCCCACTCCGCCAGCTCCACTGCATCCACCCTTCAAATGCAGACACTGGCATGCAGCAGCAAATGCCGGCTGGGCCCCAGTGGAGAGTTTCTAGCAGGTTGAGAGACTCAGCTGTTCTCCCCCAGCATGGAGAGTCACTGGGCGGGATTTGTGCTGTTCTCCAAGTCAGGAGCTGCTGTAACACACCTGGGCATGGACAGCGCCGATTGCATTACCGACCTGGGAAATGCTCCCTGGAGTGAAAATGAGAGGACCTAGAGATGCCCCTTTCTCCTTCTAATCTGATTGGTGATGGCACAGGCCCCATAGCCCCCTACCTTAGCTGAGCTCCCTGAGCTAGGCACCTGGCTAGAGAGCTGAGCTCCCCTCTTTTGCTGCAGGCTGGAACTGTATTTGTGTTTATTAATTTCATTAGTGCCCATGGGGACAGGGGCTAAGCCATCTCCAAGCCACCCCAGCCTTCTCCCCAGACCCATGCAGGGACTCCGGGACCCTCCAAAGATATGTCCGTGTCTAGTCCTTTCGTTCCTCATTCTCTCATTGTTTCCGACAATGGCAGCCGCTCTCTGTCTCCAGTGCTAATAAGAAGCCTTTCCCATAAGCCATTGCTGTTTATTAACAGGAGATACCCTGGTGCAGCCAGACAGCTTGTCTAGGCTGGATTCCTGCCCAAGGCTGCTCATAGCATATGACTTAACAGCTCACTTTGAAATGCCATGACGGGCATAAAGCTATCTGCTTCTCATTGTAGCTTAGCTCTGCAAGCTGCTAAATGCAATGCCCTGGATGTACATGGCAGATTGGAATTCTCCAGATGGTGCTAAAATTCCCATCACAGAGGCGCTATCTGATGATCTCAAAGCACTGTACAAGCACTGATGGGGGGCGGGAGCACGATCTAGTGGATAGAACATTGACCTGCAACTCAAGAGACCAGGTTCTATTCCCAGCTGACACTGGCCTACTGGGCAAGTCACTTTACTGCTCCGTGTCTCAGTTTCCCTATTTATATAATAGGAATAATGATGCTTACCTCCTTGTCCTTTGTAAAGTGATTTAAGATCTATAGATAAAAAGTTTTGTATAAAAGAGTTACTTATTATTAAATGAAACTTCACAATTCCCCTAGGAGGTAGGTACAGTAGAACCTCAGAGTTATGAATACCTCGGGAATGGAGGTTCGTAACTCAGAAATATTCGTAAGTGAACAAAACATTATGGTTGTTCTTTCAAAAGTTTACAACTGACTATTGACTTAATACAACTTTGAAACTTTACTATGCCGAAGAAAAATGCTGCTTTCAACCATCTTCATTTAAATGAAGCAAGCACAGAAACAGCTTCCCTATCTGGTCAAATTTTTTTTTTTTAATTTTCCCTTTATTTTTTAGTGGTTTACAGTACTGTACAATATTTGCTTTTTTGGGGGTCTCAGCTGCCTGATTGTGTACTTCCAGTTCCAAATGAGGTGTGTGGTTGACTGGTCAGTTCGTAACTCTGGTGTTCGTAATTCTGAGGTTTTATTGTACAACTATCCCTGTTCTACAGGTTGGGAAATGGAGGCAGAAGGATTTTGTCCCTTGATGAAAGACAGAGAGAGGTTAAATGACTTGCTCAGAGTCACAAAGTGAGGGAGTGATAGAGATAAGAACAGAGCTCAGAACTCCTGATTTGTAGTCTCCTGCTTTAACCAGTAGGAAACACCTTCCCCCACTTCCCACCCTCCAACCCCCCTCCTCTCTCCAGACAGAAAATAGCTGAATTTTCAAATACTTTGGGACCTGAGTCCCAGGCTCCATAGGCAGGGAGTTATTTGAGGTGGGGAAATTGGTTTTGAAATGAACAGAATATCCCAAGCAATGAGAGGCCTGTCATGATGTTCTGAGGAAGGATCTCATGCAGAGACAGCAGCCCTGGCCCAACAGAATGTCCTAGACCCAGAGTGTAGTTTCCCCTTGAGATCGTTAACCTCTTTGAGCCAAGTTCACCATAAGCAAGAGCGACTCTAATGACATCTTTGACATTGCACCTGTATGCAACAGCAGTAATTCAGCCCTTCAGGTTTAAAGTGAAGACCCCCTGTTGGGATGTGGGAAAGAGACATTTTAAGAGGGGCAGAGGAAGGAGATTTTCAGGAGTTTGTCACTTTTTCCTACAAACAATTGACATTTTGATGAACGTTTTTGCCAAAAGTTTTGAGATTCAATTTTTTCCCCAACCAGCTCCAGAGAATACACAGTGGGGGGAAAACTCTTTGAGAACAAAGCTGCATGGTGGTGTGTGATGGCATCAGAATCACCTTCATTGGCGCTATAACCTCGTTGTTCAGTAATAATGCGTGGCTCTTTTGATCCGGAGAAATCAAAGCGCTTCACAAAGGAGGGAAGCATCTTTATCATCTCCATCTTGCAAATGATGCACAGAGCAGTGACATGGCTTGCCAGAAGCCACCCAGCAACAGAACAAGGAACAAAACCCAGGTCTCCTCTCTTCCCAGACAATGCTCTAATCCATTAGCCACTCTGCCTCTCCAAGTTCAAGTGATCCACGGGGGCTTTAGGGAGATCATGAATATTATGGTAATGCGGCCCTTATAAGTATCTGGATAGATCATGAGTGCAAAGCTCAAAGCAAAGCCCGGGCTGGTACAAAGCCAAAGCAGATAGGAACTGAAGGAAACATTTGCCAGTGAAGTAAAACAGCCCCATCAAGCTACATGGATGAAGAGGCACAAAGCAATCGGAACACCAATTTGCCCCCACACTTGGTGCATCATCAAACATTCATTCAGCACTCATCATCAAACATTCATTCACTCTAGCACCGCGGAACTCTGCTATTGCTTTTAATAAATATTATGTTAATCAGAGCTGGTCCCTCCTGGGACTGTATATATTTATACAGCACAGGCACCAGACTTGAGGGCCTGAGAGAGTCTTACAAATTACTTATTTAGTTAGTTAAATTATAAGATCTTTGGGGAAGCATTTCCTGAGTGCTCAGGACAATGAAGTGCCTGGCTGAGGCTTCTAGGTGTTACTGAAATAAAAGGAATTATAAAAATATTTTAGCCCCATACCGTATTGAGGCAGAAGATGGGCATACACTTCAACTGGTAATAACTCAGGAAGGATTTCAGTTTCTATGCAGAACTAAAGTCTCCAGATGTGCTGTTTCATCAGATGAAGAGAAAGAGGAATTTGTAGATCATCAAAGAAAACCCAAAGTCACTATGGGACCCTATAGGTGATGGAAATTGCTGGCTAGTCAAAGATGTTATAACCCACATTGGGAGGGACCTGTGTTTTTGTTAGGTCTTGACTGTTTTCCTTGGGAAGGAGCAGTGGGAAAAGTGAGTGCACCTTGAGAGGCACAGCACAGGATCTGGCCCGAAGTCCCTGCCCAATGTTTCCAAGGACAAGCACCTGGCCCACCAGCTGCACAGCCCTTTGAGGCAGCTGTACCATTTTGTTTGTGCCAAAAGCCTTTGGAAGGTTTGAGAGTGACACAAATACAAACAGGGCAGTTTAGTTCCCTAGCGGCAAAAAACAGCATTGCTGAGCGGTGCCTGTAAAAACTCCATCTGGACTCAAAAGTTCATTGCACATTTATCATCCTAGCTTTCCTATCTTACTCCTCCCCCTCCTCTGCTTCTTTTCTCCCTCACCCATCACTTTCTCTCTCTCCTCCCCACCCCTCTTCTGGCTCCTCCTTTTTTGTAATGCTTAGTAAATAGCTAAGGGACATTGCCACCTTTTAAAACCAGGGCTGAAATAAAAAGCAGCAAAGCTAGCACTTTCAGGGTGATTGAGTGGCACAAGAGATACAAGTCTGGTGGTCTGAGCCTGGAACTCTCAAGTGCTTACCCTGACTCCCTCTCTGGCCTTAAGTGAGTCACTGTATCCCTCTCTGCCTCAGTTTCCCCATCTGCAAGATGGGGATATTGCTAAAATCCTCATGGTGCACTTATTGCTGCTTTGGAGAAAAGTATTAATTATAATTAATATGTAGTTGCAGCTGTCTGTGACTCTTGTTCTGGTTTAGCTTTCACCTTTCTGGGGAGCTGCTCGAGTCTGACATGGGGTACCCACAGCATGCTAGCAGGGTAGCATTTAGGACTCTGGAGGGACTATAACTGGGATATTCTGGCTGTAAACAGATGTGCTGAGAACTCTACTACCAAGTTTAACTCTTAAGGAACTGTCTGCTCCCCGGAGGTAAGGTTATTAAGAACTGATGGTTTCCCCAGGGTTTGTGGAAGCCTCTAGGGGGTGCTGTACCAAGTAGGCAGCTGGGAAGAAGGCTTAAAGCAATGTATATGCTTCTTATTGTGAAAGGTCTGGAGAGATTTGGGGTGTCATATGTCAGGAGGGATTTGATCATGATGATTTACCCCTGTTCATGCATTAGTGCTCCTGCTGGAGCAGGAAAATAAGGGAGATTCTGAAGTCTGAGTTTTCTTTCTCCTCCCAACTTCCTCTGGGCTGAAAGGGCTGATCCGTGCGTGTCTCATCTCCCTATAATGTGGTAGATTCAAGGGTACCTCTTATGGTAAGAGAGCATCATCTTGTGAGCACACAGCGGAGAGACACACCTGGGGGCCCGTGGCCATTTCCCATTGTTGCTGTTTTTGCGACCGCTCTCTGGAGACGTCGAGCTGTGCTTAGGTCCTAGGATAGGTCGTCTGGCACAAACCCCTGGAGTTAGAGAGAGCACTGCTGCAGACAGTGAGCAACATTTTCAAATTCAGAGGGCTAAAGCTCCGCCCCACAAGAACACTGGGCTGATTTCCCAGGGGGCAGAGCGCTTGGCAGCTCCCTGCTGATTTCAGGGGGAGCCAAGGGTGCTCAGCACCTCAGAAAGGCCAGCAGCTGTTATTTAGGGGTCACAGTTTCCAAAGCGCCTCAGTGACTTATGCGCCCAAGTCCCATTTTCAAAAGTGACTTTGGGCCAGACTGTTTAAAGGTATTTAGGCACCTAACTCCCATGGGATTTATGCACCTAAATGTGTTTTAGAAATCTTGCCTTTAGGCACTAGAAGTCAATTTCTCCTTAGAAGTACATAGGACTTTGGCTCCTCCCTGCCTAACTTTAGGCACCTACGTTTGAAAATGCTGTCAAATACTCTTAGTGGGGCACAACGGGAAGGGAGAAGGCAGGGGGCGCAGCCCCCCGACACACACACACACACACCCACACACACCCTGTCTGGCTCTGAGCAGAGACCCTGCAGCTGCAGCCTCCCCTCCCAGACATGCCTGAGACAGCAGTGCAGGGCAGCCCTGTGACTGGGGACCCACCACCTGTACAGAAGGTAGCAGGCTGGAGTCCCCGCCAGAATCCTGGCGCTGTGGGCTGGGCTGGGCGGCCTCAGCACTTCCCCAAGTCTCCTGCCCTGGGCGGGGCAGCAGCAAGGAGTGGGGTAGCAATCCAGATCCTGGGGTTTCCATGGGCAGTGGGTTGCTAGGGCCTGTAGTACCCCATGGCGCCTGCCTCTGCACTCTCCAGGCTGTGCCCTGCCCTGGCACGGGCGGCCTGGGCTCAGCAAGTCCCAGCACTTTCCTTCCCTGGCTGCAGACCCATAAGCCTGTCTAGGGCTGGGTCTGCCCTCAGCATGCCATGCACCAAGCCGAGCCATGCCTGCGGGGCATCCAGGGACAGGTGCCCTGCTGGTGAGGAGACTTCTCCCTGGGTCCCCTCCTAGGAAAATTCTGGTTGTGCCTCTGACTCTTGGATAGTTGTCTAGGACGCTGAGCGATCCAGGCAGGGGACTGGCTGGTAAGAAAACCACATGATTGATAATTTCCCCCAAAAGCTCTGCCCATCCTCAGTAGGGAGGGAGCAGCTACTGTGAAGAATGTCCCTTAAACGGTGCCCAAGAATGTGGGGTTCTGGCTCTATTCACATGGGCAGCTCCCACCCCTGCCCCTCCCCAATCCTAAGCGTGCATCAGGAGAAAGGGACTTTTGCAGAAGTCGTGCCCATTGAGTTAATCTTAATAAATGTAATCTAATACCTCACTGCAGAGCCCCTCAGGAAATCAGCTAACCAGGAGAAAGCTGAGATCAAAGATAAGCCTCTTAATCCATTATCAGCAAATGCAATCAGATTCCCCATCTGCTATCAAAGGCCCGACAAGCCAGCCACACTTAAGAGTCAGTAATAAGCTAGCAGTATGCACAAGAGCCTCATTTCCTCCTCACCGTCTCCATCTCCCCCTTGAATGAGGACACGTGCTGTCTTGAGTTATTGGCCTTGCTGAGAAGTCTGCGCCTCCCCTTTGAAGGAGCCAGGGGATCTGGTGGGCTGAGAAACATGTACACAAAACTCGGATGAAAAACAAGCACCGGGTGGTTTATGTGCCCACGTAGAATGGAGTGCCGTACACTCTAGCACACAGAAGGGTGAGTAAGAGGCACCCTTGGCCAGGAGTAGCTTTGTGTGCCATCTGCAGAAGGAGGCGGCAGATGTAGACTGCTTACATTCCATTTTATTTATAACAGTTCTGCCGCTGCTGGATGGGAAGAGCAGGATTTTATTAGCTGATTTATGAACCGGTTCTGAACACAGCATCCTTCCACTTTAACCCTTAAAGTCCAGGGGCTTTGCACATACAAAAGCAGAGATTTGCAGCTCATGCTGGCCCTGCAGTCACTGTGCATCCTAACTGATTGCATTACTGTGCCAATGGGGCCACCAATTAGGCTAGAGGGCCCCTTGTGTTAGGTGCTGTTCATGGACGTAGTAAGGGACAGGGCTGGCTCTGAAGAGTTTACAATCCGAGTAGACAAGGGTTTAAGAATGTGCCTGCTGGATTTTTCAGGAGGCCACGTTCATTAGCTGACTTGGCTGAGGGCAAGGAGCTGGGTCTGGGTTCAGCTGTGGGGCCCTGGCAGAAGGGGAGGTCTAAGAAATGTGCCTTACACTTGGAATGGAGCTAGTGTGACTTGGACTGGCCCTTCGTTCCGGGTGGAGTTCATGCTACAGTCTCAGACTATCCCCCAGGAAAGTTCTGACTGCTGCACAGTTGAACTTTACCCTTCTTCTAGAAAGTTCCTTTGAGCCCGAGTGAAGGTGTTGACCATGGTCTTCATCCCAGAGCTTTAGCCGGTCTTCTAGGTATTGTGAGCCCAGGCCATTGAGTGCCTTGAAGATAAAGACTGAGACCCTGATTTGATGGTCTATGGGAAGCCAGTGTATAAAGGAGAGATGCAAAATTTGGATTTAAATTCAAATTTAAATTTAAACCAGAATTTTGCCACACTTTGGAGGGGTTGGGATCCGGGCGGCACATCTGCTGTCTCAAGCAAAATGCTGCTGCTGCCTGGCAGCACTGCATTTTATCCATTCAGCAGGTCAGATTTTCAATAGAGCTCAGCAACCAGCAGCTGCAAATGAGAACAGAAACTGCTACGTGCGGAGCGCTTGTGAAAACCTGGCCATTTCACTGAGGTGCCGAAAATCAAGCGAGGTCTTTGGGAAGTCTGGTCCCACCTGGGGGTTTTGAGAACTTGTAAGCCTCGTTGTACACATGCCCTGGGCTACTAGTGCAGGGAAAGCCTGCTAGCAGCCACGCTTAACAGTGGGGAGATGCAGAATGCACAGTGTGCTGATCACCACTGCGAGGTGAGATCGCACCAGAGGCAGCTGAGTTTGTCCACCGAGGGAGGAGAAATGAATTCAACAGGATGACCCCCCACACACACGCACACCCCACTCTTCCCCAGTGTTCGCGGGATCTGGCCCTAAGTGTTCAGTAAAGATTTCAGGAGGGATGGAGTCCATAAGGACCTTATGTCACATCAGAGCTCTCAGTCGCCTTGTGGGGTGACATGAGGTGAAGCAGGAGGACACATTTGTGTGTACAGAACTGGAATGATCGATTCTGTTCACTGTTAACAAAAGAGCAGGTTCTACGATGCTGCAGGTTTAGGTATGTGTGTGCAATGGAGCTAGGCTGATCTACACCAGCTGAGCAGCTGGGCCCCGTGTTTTTAACTATTTTATGCTCCGTAGCAATGGACAGTTGTAGGTTGACTTATTTTTCATAGTAAGTTCTGTTGCAGAATAATAGGCTAGTGTTGTAGGGCCAGACTGATTTCAATAGAGATACCTTGATTTACACCATCTGAGGAGCTGGCCCCCATCAATTGGAAATAGATCCTTGAATAGGAAATGGGGCTGCTCAGTCTCCTGCTGATTTCTTATTTTGATCTCTGCATATATTTGTGCCCATTTCAGTGGTCAGAGTGAAGGCGGGGCAGGTGGGGGAGTTGGGATAGGCAGAGAGGGGGTGATGCAGCCTCTCCTGTGGGAGGTGATGAGGCGGGCCTACGTTCCTTTCACTAAACAAAATCAAGGAGTCGGAATGGAAGCCATGGAGTCTGAAGTCCTTCCTCTCGCTTCAGAACAGTCACCTCAGCAAGGCACCCCAGCTCCATGCCTCCGACCTAACCAGGAGGGCCCATTTTGCAGGGAGGGAGCGTTCCCTCTCCATGGCCCACTTAATCTTTGCCCTCTTTGATGAGCTGGCCAGCCAGTGCCCATGAGTGCCACGTGTGACAGTGGCTTCGGTAGGCAGGTTTTCTCTGCTGGCCCTTTCACTCCAGCGCTGCAGTCCCAGTCTGAGTTCCAAGGGAAATCAGGACAGGCCTGGTACATTTGGCAGGTAGTTATGGAACCAACCTGGGTTTAATTCCTGTTGGCTCCCTACCCCAGGCTAACTCTGAAATGGTTCATTCACAGATCTGCTCCTGACTGGCTGGCTGACTTTGGGCAAATCAGCTAACTGCAATACACTTCCAGTTTCTCCTTTCTAGGGGTACGTCTTCTGGGCAATTCAGGTGATCGGCACCCGGGCTGGAGCACTCTGGCTAGCCGAGCCCAAGCAGGGTGTAGTCGGTCTGTAACAGAAATCACCAATGAGCCTAGGTGGGCGAGAGGGGGCTGAATGGCAATGACTGAGTTAACACAAGTGAAAGAAAAAACAACAAACCCCCCCCCCCACACCCCTCCCACAATAAAGGGTGGGTATAAAATGGTTTAATTTAGTAACTCATTTCCTATCAAATTATTTCTTAAAAAACGGGCATTTGCCTGAACTACCTCTATTTTTACAGAATAAAGTGGCTGTGTAAATTAGTAAACGTTTGGCATGCTTGTAAATAGGGTTTTTAATTACATTAAAAGGCTCTGTCAAGGTGGTTTTTATAATTTTTAATAGGATGTGTTTCCCCCCCTGCCCCGCCCCACAGTTGGATGCAACCCTTTTGGTTTGATGGTTGGCTCGACAGGAGCCAGCGTCCTGGAGAAAGGAAAAAGCTCATTTATAAGTTTGAAGTCTGCTCCCCATTCCCATATGTTTTTCCCTTCATTGCTGCAGTTCTCTCTGGTTGCTTGGGCTCCAGCTCAGCAAAGCACTTAAGCATATGCTTGAATCTCATTGAATTCACCGTGGTTGGAGTTCTGGCCTCGGATTTAGGAGACATGGCTTAAATTTCCTGATCTTCCACAGACTTCCTGTGTGATCTTGGTAAAGTCATTTAGTTTCTCTGACCGCCACAGTGTAATACTGGGTACTAGAAGAGGTGGGCAGATTTTTTTCAGCAAATAGTAAATTTGCTGAAAAATGCATTTTGGGGGAGCTGGAAAAAAACATCCTGAAAAACAAAAATTTAGGAAATGTCAAAACGTTTTGATTTGACACTTCATTTAGAAAATAGCGCTCTGATTCGACGTGAACAGACTGCTTTTGTTTTTCGTTTTGTCAAGAGAAACCCCCAAAATTTCAGTTTCAGTCTGAAAAATTTTTTATTTTAGTTCAGCCATCACACCAAAAGGTCAATCATTTGCTCAGCTCTAGCTGCTACTGCACCCCTCCTCCCCGGGGTGAGGAGTATAAATGTTAAAAGCGTAAGGTGCTCAGATACTCCAGTGATGGGGGCCAGAGACGTACCTTAGACAAATAAACTTCTTACATGCTTAAAGTTAAACACATACGTAAGTGCTTGGCTGAATCTAGGCCTTTGTGCAGGTCTAATATGTATGCAAATGCCCACTGACCTGTCTCATACAGGGAATAACCTTAAACATTACAAAAAATTGCTAGGAAATTTCCCTAGTTTTTTGGGGGGTTGGAGTGGGGTGTTTTTTCTACTTTGGCCCTGTCTACACCTCTGACTTGATTTTGCTTTTCAGGAGTGCCACTGAAATCAATGGAATCAAACCACTAGCCAACCTAGTGTGAAGTGTGGCTAGGGCACTAGCCTGAGTTAGGCTCCTGGGGTCTATTCCTAGCTCTGCCTCTGATCTTCTGAGTGACCTTGGTCAAGTCACCACCTCTGATGCTCCTCCCACATTTAGGGTTGCCATCTCCGAGACGCAGAAAAAACAGACTCTAGCCCCGCTCCCACAGCCTGACCTTCCTTTCCCCTCTCAGGCACCTCCCCCACCCAGGCCTCAAAATCCCTGGCCCATGAGCCTCTACACCCATCCCATCCAAAGAACTTCAGCCCAAGAGGGAGCCCCAGTACCATCCTCTCCCAGGAGCTCCTGCCTCCCCCACCATAGTCCTCTCTCCTTTCCCCTCCCTGCTGGTGAGCCTCAGGTTCATCCATCTTGCTTTTTGATCCCTGGCACTGAGAGGAGTAGGAGCCTGAGCTGCCACTGTTTCGTCATGATGAAGGCCTAGCACACAGAGCAGGACCTGGGTACTGTGCCAGCAGCGCTCCCAGCCATGTGACCGGCGCACCATAGTTAGAAGATGGCTGTGCGTCTGCTGGCGCCACCATGCATGTGTGCAGCTTACAGTGGGAAAACAGCCGTCCACCCCAACAACAAAAAAACACCCCCAACACACTGCAACCAGCAAAGCAGCAGAAAAGCTAGCCCTGCAGCAACCCTACACCCATTGCCCGGACCACAAGGCAAGAGGATTGCACAGGCAGAAATAAGTATCTTTATGGATCGATAATTAGATGGCAGTGAAAATGACAAAGCCTGGATCCTCTCAATGGGTGCGTGGGCAAATACAGCAAATATCTGAGCACCCCTCTCTTCCATGCCATGCTTTCTTGCCTCAGTAGAACCAGATCAGTATGTGTCACATTAGACAGTATCTGTGCCAGGGCTGCTTAGCAGTGGGTGCTGCTAACCAAGGGTGCTGGAACCATTTTTATAGTGGGGGTGCTGAGAGCCATTGAACCAAACTGTAAACCTTGTGTAATGGAAGCCACTTCAAGCCAGGGGGTGCGGTAGCTCCCCCAGCATCCCTAGTTCCAGCACCTATGCTGCTAACCCACAGAAGCATCTTTTCTGTGGGAGAGAACCTCCAGCAAGCTGCACAGGAATAAACCACCTTTCAGCACCTGGCAGCAGTAAGCAGGAAGAACAGACGTGTCTTTAACACCAAAAATCAGAGCTGGCCAGAACTCGGCACTTCCATTCAGTGAGAAAGCCCGACAGTTTGAAATTTCCTTTTGTCCCACATGGGAACGAAAAGTCAAAACTCCCCCCCAAATTCTTTAGGAAATAGCGAAACAACTTTCCTCTGTTTTAACTTGATTGTTTTGATGATCATATTGTAAAAGGCAAAATGAAGCACTTCAACTGTATTAAAATGAAACATTTTGATAATCATTTGCCCAAAATGTTGATAAAATTGATACATTCCTGCGAAACATTTTGGTTTAGTTGACTCAGCATTTGCTGACAGAAAACTGTTCCGTTAGAAAATTTTCAACCAGGCCTACAAACTATGTACTATGAAGTCAATGCTGCGGAGAGCAAGAGACCTGCAGTTCCAGGCTCAGTCCCAGAGCAGGCCCTTTCTGACTGGACAGAGCTGGATTTTAAGGGCTACATCCCACATCCTGAGAGCTGATGAGCATCTGTGGGAGTTGTCTGTGTGCCCAGCACATCTCTGGATTGCAGCCCTAAGTGAAGGGCCCCCTCTTGGGGTGACAATGCCAGCAAACAGCTGGGGACTTGTCTGGGAACAGGGAGAAGGCAGGCTGACCCCAGTGCCCCCTGGAGGCGGCATTCACAGGTGTAAATTAACAATGGCCATGACAGAAACTCAGTCCCTGCTGTGCTGTTAGAGGGGCAGTTGTACAGTGGCAGCTGGAACGTCGCGATAAGGAGAGGCCAGAATGATGGTGGAGGCATCGTTTTCTGCCATCCAGAAGGACAGCAGTGCCACAAAACAGAACTGGCCTACACTACACATGTGTTTAGTCTGAGCCCTGTACCACCCACGGTCACATGTGAAGCGTCGTGTGCAAATTATTTACTCATAAACTACACGCAGTAACATCCGACAGTTATAAACCACAAGCTACAAGAGCCGGTAACCATATAAACCCCGTGCTATATTAACCACCTCAGTCTGTCTGATCTAGCTGCTAATCTGTGGTTTCTCTTTAATGGTGACCGTTACAAGAGGGCTCTGTAAAAAGAGAGGTCAGATACCCTGTATGTGAATAGTTACCAGGTAAAGTGCCAGTAGATGGCACTCAAGAACATGGTCCTGGGATTGGTTTTGTTGTTAAGGTGCAATGCAAATGACTTCTTGTGTGCAGCTCCTTACATCAGCTTTTAATACCCACCAACAGAATACTCCAAAGACTATCAACTTCCTACCATGGCTGCGTCTACATTACCAGCGAGGGGTGGGATTCCCCTGCTCACGCGAGCAGGATGCAGCGGCGGCAGCACGAGGAGTGGTGGCAGGAGAGGCATGGCTGTGGGTATGTGCTCGGCATGGCCCCGCTGAGCCTCCGCTGTACCTAGCCGTGCTACCATGGCTACTCTGCTGTTTATACTCACGCCAGCTCAAGTAGAGCTCAGCGCAAGCAGGGAATCAAACCCCTAGCTCCTAGTGTAGACGTAGCCTATCAGAGTGCTACAAGTGTACTCCACGCACCGGGCAGGCACTCTGTGTGGCTCGGTCTCTCTCTCTGGTCGTTAGAGTATGTAGTAGTTTATGAGTGGACATGGTCCTTCAGCTCAAGCAAAGGTGGCCCACGCTTTGAGGTCCCAGGTTCAGTGCCCATACGTGACCCATCTGGGGACGTTACACAATAATAAACTGCGAGTGAAATCTGGATCCTATTTAAATCAATGACAAAGCTTCCACTGATTTCAGTGGAGTGAGGATTCCGCCCCATGTCATTATAAATCCCCGGTGATATAGCAAGCTGTACGCTATACAAACGACACACTATAATTACTAACCCATACCCTTATAAACCAGAGGCTATAATGATCCATCTCCTTAGAAGCCGCAGCTTCTGTAATAACCCTATCACGGATGCCGTGATGACCCATCTCCATATAAACAACTTGAGGTGACTTTTCTCTGGATAAACCAAATGCTATAACTCATCACTGGGTAGACAACATGCTCATTAAACATGGCTACAAGCCATTTCCTGATCAATGCCATGCTACAGTAACGCTGTTCGGTTAACACTTACTGATGGGAGGATGTTATCTACTACTCCCCTCCTCTCTGTAGGCAAAGCTCGGCACACGTGCAGATGGTTTGTAAATGACAGATGAGGGCTGGGAACAGTGTCCATGTACAGCAGCACTACTGGCCTTTGTCCTCCTAGCCGGCAGCATCTCAGGAGCTCAGGTTTCTGGCCTTCCTTCTGAGGAAAGCTCTGTAATTGAAATGTCTGAAACATGCTGCAGGCAGAGATGGCCTGGCTCAGTTGAATTTTCCCTGGCGTTCTTTAAACAAACAAAACAGCGTAACACGGTGAGGGAGGGGGCGTCAGAGTCTGTCAGAGAGAAAACTTGATGGAGTCAGGTCCCTCCAGCCTTGTCTGTGCTACTGGCATAGCTGCACGGTGCAGCTGGGCTTTACTGCCCTTAGCGTAGACACGTGGCACTGGTGTAAATTGTGACTGCGTTGATTTACCCTGGTGAAATTACCCTGGTCATTAGCAGAGGGACAAACTGGAGGGACTGGGACGAAGGCTCTGGTTCAGCTTTTCGGTTGTGATACTCTCTTCCGACTCGGTTACAACCAACTCAGCTGAGCTTTGCCCGTGCCCCAGTTTTTCCGCACACCGCAGCCACGTCGCCACTGTGTGTGTAGATTCATCCCTGCCTCACTGTATTTGTATCAGTGCATTCTGGGAGAAGCTGGGCCGCTGGCCTGCAATGCTTCAGCAGGGGACGGAGTGCTCGGAGGACACACACACAAGAGCGATGCCTCCAAGCAGATGGGACTATGCGCCCTGAAACGTCCCACTGCACAGACAACCGTGAGGAAGGAGAGCTGACACAGGCAGGTACATAGGCCTGGGAGTCCTCTTTGAAAAAGTCTTTCCACCATAAGTGACACTCACAGTTTCAACACCCCTTTTATCACCAAACTCCCACCTCCCCAAAAAGCCCACCCCAGAGGTTTGACCCCGAGAAGGAAGGAGAGCCACAGACTCCAGGAAGTCTACTAGAGGCTTCACTACTCCTATGCATTTTATGTGGAAGGTGTTCAGATACTACTGTGATGGGCTTCAGTGTAAAACTCTAAGATAGATAGATGCCATCCACACTGCAAAAAAGCCAGGCTATGATCTGCTTCAAGGCAACCACCATTTGCCAGCCTAGGCCCGGACCTCAACTCAGCAAAGTGCTTAAGCATGTACTAAACATTAAGCACAACTTTGGGCTGACTGGCAGCACGTGTTTCAAGCAGAGTTGGTTGAAACCTTGAATTTCCATTTCACAGTATGTTTTGGAATTTGTTTTTGGTCCAAATCAGAACAAATCCAAACATTGGCAAAACTTCCCACAAAACAAATTAAAAAAAAAAAATCCATTCTGAAAATTTTGTTTCCGAACAATTTCATTTCAAAATAAAATTTGTTTCAACTTTTTTGGGAAATTTCATCAGAATAGATATGATTTCAGGAAAGAAACTGGCTTAGACAAAAACAGCATTTTCCAATGGAAAATGGTTTAAAAAAAAAACAAACCTCTCTGACCAGTTCTAGCTTCAAATTAAGCATATGCTCCAGTGTTTTGCTGAACAGGGATGGACTGAAGCCTGCACTGAAAGTTGATGATTTGCCAAACGGGGGTCATGGTTAGGTGGCACAGTTCCTAGCAGGGGATTTATTAGCTATGTGCAGACACAACCACATTTAGCGCCAATCTTGCCACTAACTGGTTACCAACTTGGCTAACCCCTTCCTTAGAAGTTTTTAAGGTCAGGCTTGACAAAGCCCTGGCTGGGATGATTTACTTGGGATTGGTCCTGCTCTGGGCAGGGGGTTGGACTAGATGGCCTCCAGAGGTCCCTTCCAACTCTATTATTCTATGATTCTATGATTTTAAAGGTTGTAGTGTGGACAGGGCCGTACTGGGTACATTCAAAGCCTCTTTCCTTGCATCAAGGCAGGAGGGTTCCCACCCCATCTCTTCAGAACATAGTGGTGGTAACAGAGGCAGAGCTAGAGGGGGCAGTTTCCTGGAAAGATATTGCAGGGCACAGGTCGGAAGATCATGCTGTGTCTCTGAGAAACCCTTTCACCCCTGCTGTCTCCCGCACATCCTGTGTTGAGAAAGCCACTGCTCATTTCAGACACAAGTCCACCTGCCCCCTCATTTAGCTTTTATCAAGGGAAATTAATTGTCAGGACTGTTGAACGAGGAAGTGGAGATCAAAGGCAAATCTGCCCAGGATAGAGAAATGTTCCTCTCCGCTCTTTAATGTCGTGTCCCTTATTGGATGTCCTTCTCACACATTTTAAAGGGCGCCCTCACACGTTTATCTTTTGGCAGGTTGAGTCCTTTGCATCAAGAGGAAAAGCCTTCATGAATGTTAATGGTACTACTAACATGCAGTAGCTGGGGTGGCAGCAGGATGCCCTTGTGACAAATCCCCCTGCACTATCCTAACATAAAAACATTGCTGCATTTCATCAGCCTTTATTATCCCACGAGGAACAAAATAGGGAGTGACATTTTTACTTCACAGTCTTCAGCATGGTTCACTGGTTTCATGTCACCCTGGCAGCTTCCAAGGAGGGTGCTCACTGCCCTAAGCCATCAGACAATAGGGGACTATCTTCCCACTGCCTTTGGGACGTTCAATCCCTCATTCCTCCTTCATGCGGTCTTCCACAGCTTGCTCTTCGGATTCACCTCCTGTCTTACTGTCTACCATCACCATGTCCTTTAGTGGCTTCTCTTCTAGCCTCTCCCACCTTTCCTGGCCTCTGTTCTCAGCTCCCTTCTTTTCTCCCTGTATGCTTTCCCTAGGCAAAGTCTTTTGATCCTCTGGCTTCACCTCTCACCTCTGTCTTGCCTAAGGTCATCACCCTGGGTCTGCTTAAATCCTGTCCCAGATTCACTGGTCATGAAAGGGACTACTAGCATATTGCAAGGGCGTCTGAGAAGTTTGGATTTGGAACGGAGAGTCCCTATGGTCAGGGGATATTTGTCCACATCCAGCTCTTTGGTTTGGGCCCATTTCTAGTCCCTGCAGTAAACCCTTGCCCTGAGGATCCACCATGTAAGAAAAAAGAAAAGGAGTACTTGTGGCACCTTAGAGACGAACAAATTTATTTGAGCAAATATATGCTCAAATAAATTTATTTGTTAGTCTCTAAGGTGCCACAAGTACTCCTTTTCTTTTTGCGGATACAGACTAACACGGCTGCTACTCTGAAACATGTAAGAAAAGTCATTTTCACTGCTGGTGCCATTCATTGCCTGGCACATCAAGGCTGGGAGCACTTCCTGGTCTCTGTCTGCCTGCTGAGGGATATCAAGCGGGAAGATGAAGACGGAGGGACTCAGAACTCATCTTCACATGTCTTCTAAAGAGAAATAACAACCCCCCCTTGCCAGTTACTGCAGCTCCGTTTCCAAGGAGACAGAGGCTCATGCTTATAGCACACAGTAGGTGAGCATCCTTCCCAATCGCACATGAAAGGGCAATGCCAGCGCTAAAAGCATTGAAGATTGCACATTTCAACATCAAAAAAGATGCTCCAAGAGCCCCCCCACCCCCCTGTGTGTTCCTCCCCTGGAGTGAGAAAGTCACCATAGCCCAGCCCCCCCAGGCTTCCTGGACGCTGCCATACTCCTCAGTCCTAGAACCACAGGAAAGCGGAGAAAACCAAGGAGGGGGCCTGTGCAGCCTCCAAGCCGGGAGCGAACGTAGCACTCATGGCCTCGCTCTATGGCTGTCTCTGCGGTCAGGCCGGATCAAAGCTACAGACTTCAGCCGGCACAGCTACATCTGTCCAGGGCGTGGGGAGGTGTGATCCCTGAGGGCGTAGCTGCGCTGGCTGCCGGAACAGCTTGTTTTACTTGTGCGGCACTCTCCTGGGACAGAGCGCAGCTTTGCCGGAAGAGCGGCGCCCGCACTGGGAGTGCTGCTGGAAGAGCAGACTGGTATCCCCATGCTGGCAAAGTGCTTCTAGCGTGGACATGGCCTAAGACAAGTGGCCTCCTGTCTGAAGGCAGCTAAGAAATGGGCAGTAGACACGGTTGCCCCTGTGCCTCCATGCTGCATCTGGGTGACCCATGGGGAAGGCTCTAGGCAGTTCTGGGTTTAGTGCTTAGAGCAAGAGACTGAGGGCCTGACTCTCAGTGACACCAAAGTCCCCTGATGCTGCTCTAGCCCCTTTAAAATATCCCCTATATAGGGAGGCTCCCCATCCAGGGATAACTAGCATACGGGCTCCCAGCCAGCCCTGCTCCCAGCCCCTGGCATAGGGGCCATGTTGGGGGTCTCCTGGAAGCAGAGTATAAGTTAGAGGCACCCCGAAGGGGCTGGACAGGGCCCAGAACAGCCCCGGGACACAGGGAGCACTCTTTGCTCCCACCTCGGCACAGGAGCAACTGAGAATCACACCCTGGAAGTCACATGGCTGGGAATGCAGCCAGCACCCAGGTCCTGCTCAGCAAGCTAGGCTCTTGACCTGCAGCAGCATTGCTTGGTGCCGGAGACAGTGGAACCGGATAGACCCGAGGGAAGGGTAAGGAGCTGGGGAGGGGAACTCCTGGGAGGGGACAGTGATGAGGCTCCCCAAGGGCTGGGGCCGGGGGGGTGGCCAGCTGCCAGTTTTTCTGTATCTTAGAGGTGCAATTCTAAAACCAGAAGCCAAGATTGTTAGGTGTTTTCCTAAACTCAGCTGCTGATTCCCTCTGTGACCCTAGGCAGGTGGCTGACTCACTCTGTGCTTCAGTTTACACAATTGTAAAATAGTCTGAGGTGCTGGTCCAGGAGTCAGGAACAAGCAAGTTCTAATCCTGGCTCTGACACAGGTTCCCTCTGTGGCCTTTGGCAAGTCACTTAAGGGCCTCAGGCCCAGAGGACAAGGATTCTGCAGATCTAAATGTCTGTGAAATAGGAGAATGCATGGAATCCACAGAGATCAGGAGAGGGTGAACCCAGGCAGACAGCTGCTCTCCAGGGAACTGTTGCCCCATGGGACTAACCTAATCAGCATTAAACTACTCAGTTTCCCCCTCTGTGGTCTGAACCCCCTTTGTGGAGGTTCTCGGGGCTGTGGATGGTTGTGGGGATGGGCTGAGGGCCTCTGGAGAGAGTCAGGAAGGAATCCTCCCTGGGGATCCCCCAAGGCCGGCACCCCTTCTCTTACTGAGATCCCGAGGGGTTCGTTTTTGAGGCAACACTTTTATTGAACAACAAATCTACCTGTCCCAGCCATGTGGGAAAGTGCATCTCCTTTGACACGCACCCTAAGAGAGTTACAGCCAGTGCCCAGGTCTCAGATACCTAGCTCCAGATCCCCTCCTGAGCTTTGTACCACTTCTTCATAAGGAATCTTTCCAGGAGGTGGTTTATAATCACAAGTGGTCAGGGCCTTGGCTTTATGGTTCATCCATAAAACATGAATGTATGCTAAAACCTGCATGAATTATTCAGGATAACCAGCATGGGGTTTACATTTCCCTGGCAATTACCCATGGTCTCCTAGGGCTTCATTCACTCACCCGCCGGATATGAATGACAGGAAAAGAGGGTCCCGAGAATCCTGTTTGGACTGGCCCCTCCTCTCACCTTGGATTGCAGATTTCTCTCCCTCTGCTGTGATGGGCTACCCCATGGTCCCACTGCTCATTAAAGCTACTTATTGATGTACTGCTGTTTGTATAAGTGTACCTGATTAAGGCAAAAATGCCATGGAGCCTAAGCGAATCACATCTCGGTGTGCCCCAGTGCAGCAGAATGCGGATTGAACTCATGTGCGGATCCACAGCAATGAGCTTCAGCACACTCGAAGAAAAGATTTCAACAGGGGAAAAAAATAGCAGGACAACTGTGTCCTGTCAGTCAGCAACGTCTGTGCAGGTGAGCTCAGATGGCACCAGTCTTGACATTCCTGTGATTCGTTACATGGGCATGCCGTGCATACAAAGTCTACTGGGATACATGTTCTCTCTGTAATGCAGTCTGTAACTGGGTCAACCATCTCCAGAACATTTCCTCATGGCTAGGGTGGCTCTGCAATACCCTGCCTCAGTTTTCCTTCTTCCAGGCACCTCCATAAACTTCACACACAGGCTTTTCTCCATTCAAACATCCCTCCTTAAGTTTTGGGTTTATTAATACCAAAGTCCCCAAACAAAGTCTACAAAATCCAACTCCGTTCCCTGTTTGTAGACGGCCACTCCCAGCCATTCCTAGCTGGAGTGTTCTTTCAGGCCCAAACTCTTCTTCTACTCATGGGCCTCCTGCAATAGCCTTCTGCAGCTTTTCTACAGTCTCTGCTAGCGCCTCCTCCTCCTGTTCCCTGCTCCTCTCTGGCCCTTTACAGAGGCCACCTTCCCTCGATCAGCTCTATCACAAGTGCAGGTGGGCTTGACCAGTTCCCTCTTAAAGGGCCCAATCCACCTGTGACACAGTCTTAGGGCCTGGTTCTCTGTTGCCAAGCACCTTGGGTGGTCATTTACATCAGTGAGAGTTGGGTGCATATATATAACCCCTCTACCAGGCATTGTTGGCAACAAAAAAGGGCCAGGTTCAATTATCTAGGGCTCCCTCCTGAAAATTCATACAACACCAGCTGAGCCCCCAGCCAGAAACCAGAGAAAACTAAATTACCTCCCCTGAGCATCTTAGATAGGTCATACTTCCCCATTCTGATGCACTGAGTCCAAGGGTCTCAAACAAAGAGAACTTTATGTGGGGAGGGGGGAGGGGAATCAACACAGGAAAGTCAGCAATTAATAAATCAACACTTTCTGTTAGGTAAGACCCTCCCACCTGGGAATCTTAGCAATAGCTTAATCCTCAGTCTTGCTCTCATGGTTGTGAATGGCTGAGACAATATGTTTTAGTGCTAGCCACTCCCCACTGCTGCATCTCTGCTGCTCCCCACTCACAGTTTGTTGTCTAGTGTTGGCGGAGTCTAAAATCCAGGCAGGTCCCTCTGCAGAATCTATCACCTATCCCAGCTGAAGTAATTACAGCTTGGATAGGGAGGCCTCCCTAGAGTCAATCAGCAAGGATAGCATGCTTTGTAGTTTCAGCACAAGTTACCTAAGTAGGACTACCCACCTCAGTAATGTCCTTATCACCACTAAAATACTCCTAATAAAGAATAACATCTCCTTTCTACCACTTCCTTTTTAGGCTGTCCAGGCTCCCTTACACAACCATGCCAGACTAAACTGCTGGTCAGGGTGACTTCTCACTCCAGAAATGCTTGATACAGTTCACTAGTCCCTTTATTATCCTTGTTGGAAAACTAAGTTTCATCGCCTCCAAACTTAAAACTTAACTGAACTTATACCAAAATGTCCCAAACTGTCACATAACAGAAATGCAAATGAGGCTTGGCCCACTCAGTCCATTCCCCTTGCTTGCCGGCAGAGAGCTCCCTCTCCTACGGAGTCCCTGTCCATCTGGAGTCCTCAAACAGCTCTGGGCTTTTCTTCTTTCTTTTCACCAACAGGTGTCAATACTCTCTAGGGACTTCAGGCCACAGGGCTTATGTATAGGTGTTGGGCCACTGAGGACCAGTCCTTTAATACTGAATACTGATTGATGTGGGGAGGGATAGCTCAGTGGTTTGAGCATTGGCCTGATAAACCCAGGGTTGTGAGTTCAATCCTTGAGGGGGCCATTTAGGGATCTGGGGCAAAAGTTGGGGATTGGCCCTGCTTTGAGAAGGGGGTTTGACTAAATGACCTCCTGAGGTCCCTTCCAACCCTGAGATTCTATGATTCCCCCATCACCCTGAATCTTGGGTCAGCCAATTTTCCCCTTCACTTCTTAGTCCTCTCCCACCCTTGAGACCCAGTGTGACGGTTCCTTTCCCCAACAGGCAGGGCTTGGATCATTCCCTCCAGACATTTTGCTCACGGATATGGTCTGTTTGGCTGGTAGCTTTTATACCTCTGTTCTAGCGTGCTGCACCTTTAAACTGCTAAGGACTCTGCTGTCAGCAGCTGTGTTGTGTGGTTTCCTGGAGACTGGTGCTCTCTGAGGGAGACTATACTTTTGTCCTCTGGAAACAGCATCGTCCGGTGCAGGCCCCTCTTGCAGCTATCTGCCTCTGCAGGCAGAGGGGAGGAAAGCCCAGTGGACCCGGGTGTGGGGAGTTTCTGTGTCATGGTTCCCAATTCTCACCACGCGGTGGGTTCTCTCTAGGGTTCTGCATCTGGACAGGGGGCAGGACAAGCGTGGGCAAGTCTGGGGGTAGGGTGGCAGCTAACCTTCATGGTATCATGCAGGCCAACCTGCCCGAGATAATGCTAAGTCAGCATTACATTAGGTGGTTTCCCTCTGTGATGTGGAACTGCCCCGTATACTGTCCTCAGATGAACCCCTAGTAGCATCACTTCATGGCTGTGATGCCCTAGGGACTCTGGTGCCATGCAGAGGGGTGTGGGGTCTGTTCCAATGGCTCTTGTCTGTAACAGCTCTGCTAAGATCTGTGCAGATCTTGTGAACTCTGTGGGTTTTGGTGGCTGAACCCCTGGCTGTTCTGTGCATGGGAGGGAAGTGCTGGGGGGGACGCTGTACCCTCACACCCTGGATAAATGAGCTAATGGAAACTCCTGGAGGAGGACCTCAAGGGGGTTCCTGTCCCTTATGTGAGGCTGTTCCCAAGCTGGGAACAATCTAACCCAGATAGATGGCCAAGGGCTGATCTCTGTACTCCCACTGGACAGCATCTTACTCCGCTAGAAATACCATTGACGTGGGAGTACAGGGATCAGAATCTGGCCCTTAGTAAATTGCCAACATTCACTCTCCTTTCTAAAGCACTGACTGGCTGTTTTCAAACCCCTGATATTTCATTGTATACTTATTTTGGAGAATAAAGAGAATAGGGATTGAATTTTGGGTGCACTTAGTCAGCAGTTCTCAACCTGTGGGTTGGGATCCCAAAGTGGGTGGTGACCCTGTTTTAATGGGGTCGCCAGGGCTGGTGTTAGACTTACTGGGGCCCAGGGCCAAAGCCAAAGCCCGAGTCCCACCTCCCAGGGCCTAAGCTGAAGCCTGAGGGCTTCAGCCCTGGGTGGTGGGGCTCAGATTACAGGCCCCCTGCCTGGGGCTGAAGCCCTTGGGCTTGGGCTTTGCCCCCCCCCGCCTGGGGTGATGGAGGTTGGGTAGGCTCAGGCTTCAGTCCCCCATCCTGGAGTCATGTAGTAATTTTTGTTGTCAGAAGGGGGTTGCGGTGCAGTGAAGTTTGAGAACTGCTGAGAATCTAGCTCATTGTTAAGACAACTAACGTGTATTAAATGCTGTCTGATCAATAATTTACTTGCCTTCCAGAGGCAAGGAGAAACCCATCATCTGTTATTAATGAAGAAGGTGTTTTCTGGATGCCAGAACACATGAATAATGCTGCCTGGGAATTCCACTTTGATTTGCATGATACAGAAACATCCCTCCCTTGCTCTGTGTGATTAACATAGAACCTTGATCCTGCAAGGTGTGAAGTGCTCTCAGCTCTCATCAACATGGACCTGAGTGAGTAAAAACCGAGGATCAGCTACTGCTGTCAGTTGCTCTGGAGTAAACTGGGAGTAATTCCTTTGAAGCTAAAGGCTGTATTATCTGTTCTGCCACTCCTGTGCTAAGCAAATCTCCTTGGGCAGAGTCTGGGAGCAGGGATAGCTGGGGGAATCTGCACTACCAGGGGGGCCAGAGGAGGGTCCCAGAGTTGAGATGTTTCAGAGTAGCAGCTGTGTTAGTCTGTATCCGCAAAAAGAACAGGAGGACTTGTGGCACCTTAGAGACTAACCAATTTATTTGAGCATAAGCTTTCGTGAGCTACAGCTCATTTCATCGGATGCATTCAGAGTTGAGATGGAGGACTGGAGAGCTCAGTACAAATGGATCTGGCTTCCGGCACATCTTGTCCATTTTGGTGGCAGAACCGCTGCCCATTCCAGGCGAGTAAACCCTCTTCCTTCAATAGATCATAGGGAAACTCTGCAGGGGGAATCTTCAGTTCTCCCAGAGCACTGTGTCATGGATCTCAAGGAAGGATGGGTTCGTGGCTAGGGCAGTAACCTAGCATTTGGAACATCCAGGTTCAGTTTCCTACTATGCCACAGACAGTATGTGTTCTTGGGCAAGTCACTTAGCCTCTCTGTGCCTTAGTTCCCCATCAGTAAAACGGGGATTGTTATGAGCAGGGTGAAACCTTATTATGGGAGTCAGGGTAGCAGCTGTGTTAGTCTGTATCTGGAAAAAGAACAGGAGTACTTGTGGCACCTTAGCAACTAACAAATGCTCAAATAAATTTGTTAGTCTCTGAGGTGCCACAAGTCCTCCTGTTCTTATTATGGGAGTGAGGCTGATACGCGTGAACTCACCCTGCACTTAACATAACTGTAAGCATAAGCCCCAACTAAGACAAAAGGAGACTGGGAACCTGCCCAGGAGCTATTGCTGTGTATTGTTTTGAATCAGGATGGTTGGTGTGAAGGCAAAACAAAAAGAAACCGAGAAGAGACAGCAAAAAGGAGCTCCTAAAAGCATGGTGGTTAACCCTGGAAGAAATCTGAGGAGAGATTTTTGGGCCACAGGTGCTGACTGAAAAAGTGCAATTGGTGCTGTGAGCAAAAGAAACTGTATCCTGCTATTTGATTTCTTCTGCGCTCAGAGGCACAGGGCTTTGTACTGTCTTTGTAAATAATCAAAGAAATACCTGACTACAACCACTTTCTGCTCCTAACTGGAACACCCACAGGTTGACTAACTGCCAAAAGTATAATAGCACTGCCCTCCCCCACAGGGATGTTGTAAGAATAAATACGTTAAAGATTGTGAGATGATCAGCTATGACACTAACGGGGATCATACAAGTAACTAAGATATTGCCATGGAATATGCAATCTGCGCTCAGGTCTCCTGACTCCCAGGTCCCTGCTCTAGCCAGACCATGCATCCTTACAAGAGCCATCAGTACCTAGCTTGAGTTTAGAGACAAGCTTTGCCCCGCATATACTGCGTGTATTTCCTTACTTAAAGCAGCTTAACAGATTGCATTCTCTACCCCAGCTGAAATGAAAGTAGTAGTCTAATAATGGCAATGCACAATCTGCCGAATACAAACTCTCTGTTGCTTCCCCAGACCTTTGCCAAACAGGAAAGTGCATTGTCTCTCAGCATGAGCGGTCTCTAAAGTGTTATATTCTGAGTTTAAAACAAAGAGGGCAGCGCATTCTTAATGGAGCATTTTTCTCCCTCTTATAGTCGGGTTTTATTAATTCTTCATAGCAATGAAGTCTCTATTAATAACAGCTCCAGGATCTGGCTGCTAAGCTCAGTAATGAGATTCTCTGTACCTGCTGTTTCCGGGCTGAAATGATTATGCATGGAGGACTAAATTCTACATGGATTAATTAAAATGAAAAACAAAACAAAAAAAGTTCTTTTGAATTATTTACCAGTTTCTAGGAGACAAAACAATAACTGCAGACGTCTTATTGCAGGTTTTTGAAGAACCCTCCCAACTCTATGCATGAGGGACTTAAGGGAAGATAGTCTGGTTATTTACTTAATCTTTGTGCAGAGCTGGTGCTATTTGACTTGTTCTTCAGTTTGCTAATTCTCTTCTTCTCCTCTAGATGGCGTATTGTCATGTCCAGATGGACCCCTGCCAGGCAATGCCTACTCTGTTTTTCAGTGCCCTGCACAAAGCTGGGAGTGAGGCAGATAAGAAAGCAACAGAAGAGAAGGGAAGTGATCCAGATTGAACAGTAATAGAAGTGCCACGCTTGCCATCCTTTTCAGACACCAACAGGCTGGTGCCTGACAGTTTTCTCCCCCTGAATGCAGCCCTAGGTTTTGGAAAGTCCATGTGAATTCAGATGTGCAGGGCTTCAAGATGGCTTTCGTAACCTGCATCTCTGAGTGGGTATCAAAGAAGGGATGGCCACTCTGTCAGTCATAGCAGCATCTACTCAAGCTTACTCAGGGTAGTTAAGTCCAAAGCTGACTACAAAGAGTTTCAAGGGGGTCTCAGTAAACTGGGTGACTGGGAAACAAAATGGCAAGTGAAATGCAGTGTTGATAAGTGCAAAGAAATGCACACTGAAAAAAATAATTCCAAGTATACATACAAAATGATGGGGCTTAAATTAGCTGTTACCACTCAAGAAAGAAATCTTTGAGTCATCATGGACAGTTCTCTGAAAACATCCGCTCAGTGTGTGGCGGCCGTCAAAAACTCTAACAGAAAGTTGGGAACTATTAGGAAAGGGAAAGAGAATAAAACAGAAAGTATCATAATGCTACTATATAAATCCATGAAACGCCCACACCGATTCTAATATATCTCTGTTTAGATGGGGCAGTTCTGGTTGCCCCGTCTAAACAAAGATATATTAGAATTGGAAAAGGTGCAGTGAAGGGCAACAAAAATGATTAGGTCATGGAACTGCTTCTGTATGAGGAGAGATTAAAAAGACTGGCACTGTTCAGAGAAGAAAAGAGATGGGAGATATGATAGAGGTCTATACAATCATGTTGGTATGGAAAACCATCTGGCCCTTGGATTTGTGTATTAGGAACTTTCATTCTCAGTTGCCCTTGAGGCTCTTTTGGACTGACACTACCCTCACTTGTTAGCCTCATGGTAACCTGGCTGTGTCCCACATAAAGGTCACCTCGTTTCACTTTCCCTCTTGTCAGCGAGGCACAGCGGGGAATGCTGAGCCAGGAATCTGAAGCGGTAGGAAATACTGTCTGTGAGAGAGTAAAAACATCCTCCCAGGCTGTCTGAACTCTCCTCCTTGGAGATTTTTTCCTGTCTCTCTTGATTTGGGGATCAGGGCCCCAAAACGTTGACTGTGGCAGGTTGAAAGAAAGTAGGAAAGGCTGTGTTGTGGCATAGTGCCAACTGTCGACACTGCATGTATCTAACAGGAAGTAAAGGAGCAGGGAGTAAGTAGGCTTCAGAGAAACATGGAGGCAGATAGAGTCTCTCTGAGTGAGAAACTAAATCCAGTGTCATCCGTTATCTTCTGGATGTAATTTCACTGGAACCTGAGACGACACTAGCAACAACAGCAATCTCCCTCCCCCATTACTGAGAAGACGTCAGATTTTGTCCCGGAATCCGCCTGATTGCTTAGAGAGAAATGTGACATTGTACATTTGCAGAAGCGTTAGACCTGCTGCGCTGGCCATATACCAATCTGGGAAAGGACATTTCCCTATGCCGTCAGTCGGCTCTGACATTCTTCATTCCCTCTCCCAGCATCTCCTGCTATATTCTTGGTGGAGCAGAATGCCCATTGCATTCCATCCCAGAATTGCCTGCAATTCAGTGGTGATTGAGAGGCCCTAATCTATGCAATTTGTAAAGCACTATAGGATTCTCCAGGTGAAAGACACTTCATAAGCATCAGGTATCATTATTATTTATTCCTTAATGATGCCTTTGCAAAACATCTTTGGATGACTGGTTCAGCAGTGTTTTAGTGAATCACTCCCTGCTTTTACCAGTGTTTAGTAAATTGCTCCTTCTCTAATGGCCTGAGTCTGTTCCCATTGAACTGAAGTCCATGGGAGTTCTGTGACTGACTTCACAGGGAACAGGCTTTGGTGTAAATGGAGTTTTGTGATCCTTTGCCTCTCTCTTACAGAGTGGTTAGTGAATCCCTCTCTCACTCCTACAACAGTTTTACTGACATTATCTTGTTTTTTAAAAAAATCTAAATTGCAAAAAAGAAATAGAAAAATCCCATTTTAATAATCTCCAGGATGATCAATATTCATTTGTCTTCATAGTCAAATTGTGAAACCTGTAGAGAAGGAGCAAGTGGAGCCAGCTTGCCAGAGATGGGAAGTTAATCTTGAAAGCCAATAAAGATTTAGGGCAGTATAATTACTTTAAGATTTGATGCATTAGACTTTTCAGATTTTCAATTCTGAACCCAGTGTTTAGACCCTTGCACGGATGTGGAGAGGATTCAAACTTGGAAGCAATGCCAGGGCCCTCTGCCAACATTTTTGAAGAATAAGGGGGATGATGAAATGAGCAATGCCGCTGCATCCAAATAATGCCAGACCACGGGGAAATTTATGTCCGGATCCCAATCCAAACTTTGCGATCGGCTCATCTCTCTGTATCTTTAGATACCATAGTGAAGGAGGGCATTAAGGTAACATAGGTAGGTAGCTGATTATGATGTTTATTTGTAGTGCAGTAGTGAGGTGCTGTGCAAACACGTAGTGAGAGGCAGTTGCTGCCCTACAGAGCTTTTAATCTAAATAGACGAGGGAGACAGAGTAGGAAGGAAAACAGGCACAGAGAGGTGCAGTATAGGTAGGTAAGTAGATTAGACAGGTAAGTGGATATTAGGTAGGTGGATTAAACAAGTAGATCGATATTAGACAGGGAGAGAGATAGAGGTAGATAGGTAAAGTATAATGGGCCAAATGAAACTCCTGATCCAAACACCCCTGAGGCTTGCGGCACTTCAGATTCACATCAGTGCAACTCAGGCCCACCTCTGGATGAGATAAAGTCCAAAGGACATCACGGTTCTCTCCACTGCCCATCCCCCAGCTGACCACGTGGTGGGAGCACAGCCAGGAGCTGCCGGAGGA
This sequence comes from Chelonia mydas, assembly GCF_015237465.2. Classification (NCBI taxonomy): domain Eukaryota; kingdom Metazoa; phylum Chordata; order Testudines; family Cheloniidae; genus Chelonia; species Chelonia mydas. The sequence goes on from NC_051254.2 coordinate 16,921,111, forward strand.
GCTCAGTACAAAGTGTTCCTGAGGCCGCTCCCTTCGATTGCTTTGCGGAAGAGAAGGGCCTACAACCGCTTCCCTGCCTTTGTCACAAAGGATACATTTCCCACCTGTGCCCTGCCTGCTTCTCCGCAGAATGCAAAGAGTCACAGGGACTCAGGCAATGCAGGCTTGTCGGCTCAGTGCACCAGGAGCTTCCCTTTGCTTACAGGGGAACAAGAAGGATTTCAATCCCTCTGCCGTGCTTCTACGCAGCTATCCACACTGGCCTTGTGTGTATAAAAAGATCTTCTGTACTTTCCACAGTATGCATCCGATGAAGTGAGCTGTAGCTCACAAAAGCTTACGCTCAAATAAATTGGTTAGTCTCTAAGGTGCCACAAGTACTCCTTTTCTTTTTGCGAATACAGACTAACACGGCTGTTACTCTGAAACCTGCTGGCAGTGTGGTTAAATAGCAGGTGAAAGTTAAACAGCTCCCAGCAAAAGGCAGTATAGTACAGTGGTCAAAGCACTGGATTGGGACGTAGGCCTTCCTGATTTCTAATCCCAGCCCTTGCACTAATCAACTGTCTTAACCTGGGCAAGGCACCTAGAGCTTGATTTTTAAAAGGTGCCGATTACCAATGAAGCCCCATTGAAATTGGTATCTGTGAAAAGCAGGTCTCACTTTTCAGCCCATCCTTAACCAAACATCCATTTTTGCAGGTGCAAATAGCGATGGATTAAAATTTAGGCCACTTCTCATTAAAAATAGAATTTTTCTCACAAATTTTTCTCCCCAAAAGCCCTCCACTTCCCCTTGTGCACCAGCCTACCCAACACACACCCTGGGAGATAAAGGTGATACAATGCTTCACAACATCTCTTCCCAGAAAAGCTGGCTGCAGCCATGAGCTAACGTAACGTTGATATGTTCCACTTTCACAGACTCTTCCAATAAGGCTCTCAGAGAGCTTGGCAAAGATGTATCCAGATGTGTGGCAGGGAAGTCATATCTCCATTAAACAAACCGAGAAACGGAGACATAGAGGCGGGCAGTGACTTCCCCATGTTCACAAAGGGAGTGTGTGACAAAGCCAGTAATCCAGGCTAGTTAAACCTTAGGGCAATGTGCCAGGTAGACCAACCTGGCGACATAGGCCCAGCTCCCCAAAAGGCATTGAGGCATCTAACTGCCATTTGATTTCAATACCTTTGAGAATCTAGCTCATAAAGACAAACCCATGGATTTCCGAATGTTCCTCCTTTCAGGGCAAACCTGCCCAGGTCCCCATCCTGCCGCCATCCATTTCAACAGCTCCCTGGAATTCGGAGAGGCCCATTTCCAATGTTTTTGGCACATTCCTAAGATTTCCTTTGATAAATATGCTCTTGCTAGATTCTTTAATCCATCTGGCACTTAGCCTCACTGAACCCTACTCCAGCTGAAGGTGTCTAACAAGAAATGACATCCACCCCACATTATCCTCATTTTATAGCTGAGTAAACTGAGGCATGGAAGGGTTATGTGATTTGCCCAAAATCCTGTAGTAAATCAGGCAGCCTCCCTGCCCCTGCTCCTGGGGTACATTCCCTTCCATATAATAACTAATAAAGCAGCTGTCACACAGACAGGATTATTCTTTTCCTTAGCTACATGCTGTTTTATGTTATTGCACCACAAGAAGGGGAGATTGGCATCAGTACACTTCAGCCTAATTAAGCTGCTGGAGGTCTGGCCAGCTTCAGAAGAGTGCATTCACTGCTGACATGCCCCCTCGTGGCTGGGCATGACATAGCAAGCTCTCACCCCATCTGGCATACCCTGCCCACAGCTGGTCTGGCCCTGCTATGGTTTTTCCTCCCATAACTCAGCCCTTAAGCCAGGTCACATTTAATTCCACCTCTTCTGGGGTAGCAGAGCCCCTCAAATACAGTCCTAGGCCCTTACTGCAGGTCTTCAGCCCTCACTCTATGCCCCCTGCTCCTTGCACCCTCTTAGCTCAGGATTTTGAATGTCCTTACCCCCTTATGTTTGGAGCAGAGCCTTCCTACCACCTTCTCCAGTGGCTGGTAGGGGAGCCCAGGTCCTCTTGCTCCTCTGGCTTCCAGCCCAGGGATCCTGTAGTGAACAGGCAAGGTCTGTCTATCCAACCTGCCCCTGCTGCCTCCCCAGGCTTCTTCCCAGGCCTTCTCCCTACAACCTCTCTAGGTTCACCCTCTTCTCAGGGCTCTTCAATAAAGCTCAAACCAAAACCATCAAAATTTAAAACCAACTTTCTGCCCTCCTCAGACTCAACCTTTCATTCCTCAGTTAAATATCTCCCAGGAAGCTCTTTTGTCAGGGTTTCCCGCCACAGTCTGCTCCAACCCAGTGGCCACTCTGTGTCTCTCCTGCCTGCCTCCCAGACTTCCCTATTCAGGAGAAGATTCCAGGGCCAAGTCCTTCTACTGCCCAACCCCAGAGAGTGACCACAAAACTCCTGCCTGGACCCACTTGTGATGGTGCCCCCCATAAGGCTTTATGGAAATATGCTTATGAATATATATGACATAACTGGAATGTGTTCTATGCTACATATGCCATGTAACATATCTATGTAAAGGTTATGATCTACTGCATTTATTAATCCTATTTGTATGCATGTATCACTTTTGTATTTGAAGTTATGAATATTGGCTGTGTACTGGCTTGATTTCTAAATAACCTTAGTAGAGCATTTGGTCAGTTCCTGGAGAAAGGAATTGGCAAAGTTAAGTGCCCAGTCAAAAAGCACTTAAGGAACAATGCATCTTGGAATGCTCCAATCCACATAAGACGTCTTCGTGGAGACATTCAAGATACCATGTGGGCAATGGCTGCTGCCTGTAAAAACTGTGAGTCATGCAGGGACATGTGACTTGCCCAGGTGACTCCAGAACTCCGTCTTGGAGCTGGACTTTGCATAGGAGAGAAGAGGGGGTCTCCACCCACAAGAGAAAGTCTATTTAAGCCCATGGGAGACCCCTCCATTTTGTCTTCAGCTGGCTAAGGAGATAGCCTCTCCACCCCCAAGGATACCTGAAAGAAAGTGAAATGAAAGACAGTAACTACAGTGGGTGTGAGTGATTGCTGGACCTGGACTAGAAGGAGATTAGTCTGTAAAAGGAAGCTTACCGGAACTGGTGAGGTTTTGTCTGTATTCAGTTTGATTAGACATAGACTTGCGTGTTTTATTTTATTTTGCTTGATAATTCACTTTGTTCTGTCTGTCACTACTTGGAACCACTTAAATCCTACTTTCTGTATTTAATAAAATCACTTTTTACTGATTAATTAACCCAGAGTATGTATTAATACTTGGGGGTGGGGGGGAACAGCTGTGCATATCTCTCTATCAGTGTTATAGAGGGTGAACAATTTGAGTTTACCCTGTATAAGCTTTATACAGGGTAAAACAGATTTATTTAGCGTTTGGACCCCACTGGGAGTTGGGCATCTGAGTGTCAAAGACAGGAACACTTGTGTAAGCTGCTTTCAGTTAAGCCTACAGCTGTTAGGGGACGTCGTTCAGACCTGGGTCCGGGTTTGCAGCAGGCTAGTGGGTCTGGCTCAAACCAGGCAGGGCACTGAAGTCCTAAGTTGACAGGGCAGGAAAGCAGGAGCGTAAGTAGTCTTGGCACATCAAGTGGCAGCTCCCAGGGGGCTTCTGTGATCCAACTCATCACACCACTTTCTAATCTGTTCTTCCTGTCTTAAACTAACCACCCAGCTGGTCTTCATGATCCCATAAACCTGGGCCACGCCCTAGGTACAGCCAGTATGTTAACTGGTGTCTGTGACCAACACGAACCCTTTCAGAACCGGTGTGGTGTGCCCACCCCTTGACAGTGAGCATACCCAGAGCTGCCCGTTGATGGCTGTTCAGTGTGGCCTATCAAAGGCATATTCATCCCACAAGGGTGATGAAAGCTTTTATACTCCTTTATAGCTGGTTTGCCCTTTAAAACCTGCAATAGTTTATGCCTTTCCCTCTCACAAATCTAATCACCAGAAAGAAAAGCCTATATGTTTTATTAAAGCTGGAGTACAAATGCTATGATTTCTCAATCAACAGGCACCCAAGTATACGGCCACACTCATTCTTCACGCTGTAATTTGCATTTATTTCCATAATGGAGGGGATACACGTTGGTATAAAATACACTGTTTACTGATTCTATCCCTCCCGGCCTCTGCAGCGGATGCCTGCAAGTGCCAAATGTATCCATTATTCATCTCGCAGTATCTTTGATGTAACACTTTCCTCCAGTGTCTCATTAACAAAAGGTTCATTGTGGAACTGGGTTGCTCAGAAGACTGGCAATAGGATATGGAGCCCCTCACCATTAGGCAACCGATCTGCATTCAGAGCAGGTTGGGAGTTACTGAAAGATATTCCCCTCTGATGGTTTTTGGGTGACCCTGTGTGAAATGAGTTTTGGGGTGGGCTCAGCCCAGTTGTCATTGGGCTGATGTCCAAAACCACCACTGCAGAGACAGCATGGGCTGGTGGATGGTGAATCTGGAGGCTCAGTTCAATTTCCAGCTCTGTAACTTTGGTAAAGCCTCTTCAGCTCTCTGTGTTAATTCCCCTCCCACCCTTTGTCTATGTAGATTACCAACTCCTCACGGCAGGGTGTGTTTCCCACTCTGTGTTTGTTCAATGCCTCATGCAATGGGGCTCTTTAGGCCCAACTCTAATACAAATAATTCATCATACTAATTGCGACCCCTTCATTAGCAATTTCTGTAGAGATCAAGGATTGCATGGACCATCAGGACAAATTAGAGACTGGCCACAGCTGGGGACGGGACAACAGACGGGTGAACCAGTGCTATGAGGTGGTACAGAGAATCCTCTTTCTTAGATGCCTGGCTGGTGGGTCTTGCTCAGGGACACACGGATCACCAGATCTGGGGTCAGGAAGGAAATTCACCCTAGGTCAGACTGGTGTTTTTTTTCACCTTCCTCTGCAGCTTGGGGTCTGATTTGCCTCCTGGGATCATCTGGGCATATCTCCCCATATCAGTTCCCTGCCACTGGAGGGGCCTCAGGCACTGGCGGCCCTTCAGTCTCTCCTGTTCTCTGCCTGTGGCACACGCTAGTTTAGTCTCCTGAGGATTGAATTGCTTTAGTCTAACCAAAGCCGTTGGGGTCATTATAGAGGCAGCTGGCTCCAAGTGAATGGCCTGTGAAATACAGGTGCTCAGACTAGATCAGGGGTTTTCAACCTTTTTCTTTCTGAGGCTCCCCAAACATGCTATAAAAACTCCATGGCCCACCTGTGCCACAATAACTGGTTTTCTGCATATAAAAGCCAGGGCTGGCGTTAATGGGTAGGAAGCAGGGCAACTGCCCAGGGCCCCATGCCCCAGGGGGCACCATGAAGCTGAGTTGCTCAGGCTTCTGCTTCAGCCCCAGGTGGCAGGGCTCAGGGCCCCAGGCTTCAACCCCATGCAGTGGGACTTTGGCTTTCGGCCCTGAGCCCCCAGCAGGTCTAACACTGGTCCTGCTTGGCGGACCCCCTGAAACCTGCTCATGGCCCCCCAGGGGCCCCCTGGTTGAGAACCACTGGACTCGATAATCTAATGGTCTCTTCTGGCCTTGAATTCTATGAAACCCCCCTGACCTATCAGAGGTAGTACATAGGGGCCAGGATTGGGGCACCATGGTGCAGGGAGAGAAGCTTGTGTCATTGCTGCCCTTTGCTGTACCTGTTCTGTATGCAAATAGGAAATGTCAGATGCTAGGGATGTTAAAGGGGTGGTTTTCACCGGCACTAAAATTCAGTTTAAAAAAAAAAAAAGCCCTACATTAGAGAGATTCATTTTTTTTCTCTGAAAAGTCATAAAAAACCCATTTGGTGAGAACATGAATTTTTACTCCCAACCCAGAGTGAGCACTCATACTGAATGGCGTGCTCTAATGAAGTGCGTACCGTCAAATTGCACAGGAACCAGGCAAGGAGTTTGCATACTTTGTTATTGATCCCTGTAGTGAGCTGGTGTGGCTCCCCGCCGCCCTGGAGAGGGATGGGCCCTTCTGGACACTGGATGACCAATGCATACTGGTCCTATACAGCCCGGACTTTGACCGTGAGTTCATCCTCCACACGGATGGGAGGAGGCTAGGGGCCATCCTGTCCCAAGAAGTTGATGGAGACGACCACCCGGTCCTATACCTTAGCTGAAAATTATTCCCCCGTGAGAAGAACTACGCCGTAATTGAGAAAGAAATAGTTGCCGTGAAGTGGGCCTGCGATGCCCTATGGTACTACCTCCTTGGGGCCCCATTTACACTAGTCACAGGCCATGCTCCTCTCCGATGGTTAACGAGAATGAAAAATAACCACACTAGATTACTGTGCTGGTATCTGGCCTTACAGCCCTACGCTTTCACCATCCAGCCTAGGGCCGGCAAGGACCATGTGAATGCGGACTTCCTGTCCCGCCTAGGAGGGATGGAAGAGCCTGGCCCTGACAAACGGGAGCCAGACTTGAGAGGGGGGTGTGTAGTGAGCCGGTGTGGCTCCCCGCCGCCCTGGAGAGGGACGAGCCCTTCCGGACACCGGAGTGGGCGGAGCTAGGGAGCTCTGAGCCCACCCTCAGAGGGTCAGGCGGCGCCCCGGAAGTATAAAGGCTCGACCTCAGAACTCACTAGAGAGACAGCCGCCGGGGAGGCCAGACGCCTCCGACCTGCCCCGCGCCCGCTATCCCGAGGAGCTGCTGGGCCTGCCTTTCGCCACCTACCCCGAGGAACCCATGGTGCTGGACCCCCCCGGAGGACACCTCCGTGACCCAGGTACCACCCGAGGGCGAGTCTGGAAGTAGCCCCGGGGGCAGCCGACCCCAGTCTGGCTGCAGCACTGCCAGAGCCCACGTCAGTGTGTTGTGGCCAGGATCCCCACTGACACAGCAGCGGGTCTTCGGCCGCTGCTAGGGCCCTGGGCTGGGATGCAGTGGAGTGGGTGGGCCTGCGTCCCCCCTGCCACCCAACTCGTGGGTGGCCGTCTCCCCCTCTCCCAGGGCCTTTGAGGAATGGGCTTATTGCTATTATTGTACTGCTACTGCTCAGCCCCTGCCTGAGGGCCTGAGCCCCTGACTCACTGGTGCCCCACCCTCACCTAGGGCCCAGGCTCACTGTGTTTATTTCAGTTGCCGCAAGGGCTGCCGAGAGAGACTCCCGTGGCAGAACTAATTCCACGTAAACATCAACAGTGTGTAGCGAGCCGGTGTGGCTCCTCACCGCCCCGGAGAGGGACGAGCCCTGGCTAGCCTCTTTACAATCCCTTCCCTTTGAGAAGGAGAAAGGGGAGGGATGCAGGCTGGAGCTGCCTTGGACACAGCGAGATGATCTGCCTAGCATTTGATTCAGAAAGCCTCTTCTTGCAAATCATGATGTTATTGATTGGAGAATACTTCATGTTGGATAAAAGTCTTTTTCCTGCATAGGAAGAGCCATGTTGATTAATTCAGCATTCGTCTGAGCAGGCAGCTCCAGCATGACTTGGCCTGGATGACGTTTAATAGTAGATAAGAGCCATTATTATATATCTGGAGTTGGGGTCAGGAAACAGGAGAATAAACATTGATCAGTTATGACTTGTGGTAATTTATCACTGGGATTGAAATAGGGGAGGTTCTGGAAGTGAGCTCTGGGACCCAGGAGATCTGGATTCCATCACTCTCACTGCCACAGGCTTCCCAGATGATGTGACTCCCGGTGCCACACACTAATATATCTCCCATTAACATGGAAGCTGTGGAATAGGTGGATGCTTTATCTGGCTTATTAATTATTTGTAATCCAGTAGCACTTAGAGGCACTAGCCAAGAAGCGTACAAATGCATAGACAGGCAATCCTTGCCCTGAAAATTTGCAATCTAAACAGACCAGAGAGATTAAGTGGCTGGCCCAAAGTCACAGGAACAGAAACCAGACTTCACAAGTCTCACTGCAGTGCTTAAGCCACAAGCTCATCCTTCCTCTCTGTGACCTTGGACAAGCTACTTCATCACATTGTGCCTCAGTTTCCCCATTTATAAAATGGGGATAGCAATACTTTCCCAATAAACAAGGGCATGGGGAGGGTAAATTCCTTCATATATGTGGGGCACTCAAATCCCACAATGTTGGGGCTCCTATGAGCACTTGTACTGATAACCTGAATGTTTTCTATGTAGGTTGCTGTCCATTATGTATTCGATAACATCTGGCTTTTTATTCAGCTCTTCATCTCTAATTCCTCCATCACTGATTTGTCAGTTGCCAAGTGATTCTTGTAGTTAGGCCTATGGTTGCATATCTAAAACATCACTTTTTCTTTTTTGGTTGGGAATGGTGCAAAACTTAATAACCATCTTCTCCACTGTTGAGCTTTTACAATATTTATTTGCGAAGGGAACACATTAGCTGTGAGGTGTATCATTAGGCGGTTACATTATCTGCACTAAAGCAAAGTCGCTTTTAATTCTTAATATTGCCATTGTCTGACACATTTCTCAGCCTTTGTGAATTTTCTATTCATCCATATTTTTTTGCTGGGCCTCCGCTTGTAGAAATTGCTTTGTTGTTAAACTTAATTTCACTCTTGACTGGGTTGAAATATGCTTATTTCTTGCCTACCCTTGTCTAAAATAATAACAATAAAAATAATAAAAAATCTAAAGTGATTTCCACTCACTGCATATGAAAAGTGAACATTTTCCTTTATACAGTCTATCAGATTTAAATGTCTGAGGGTCTTTAAAGCTCTTTAAATTTTTTTTTGTATAGTCTGCTTGTTTGATCTCAGACCACAGCTTGGAGCTTTTATTTCGTTCCTTTATGAATTTCAGTAGGTCAGGATGTATATTATTTCCTGGGGTAATTTTAGAAAAACAAATTTTTAGGGGGGTTCAGATGGGTTTTTTCCAATTTCTGTCACATGCAGGAGCATTTAGTGAGCTGAATTTCATAGGTCAGGTCAGCCTTGTAAATAGCTAGCAGTCTGAGACTCACTTTGCTAGTGCTCCTACCTGCACTATAGCTATAGGGCTCAGTTTTGAGCTCATTTCACTTGTGCCCCTCATTTCACTCACGCCATGGCGTTACTCCAGATTCACACTAGTCAGAGAGAGCGGAACTGGCCGGGTAGACAAGATTTTCCAAAGAGCTCTGCTCCCACTTAGGCACCTAAAAATATGGAAGGATTTTCAGCAGCATGATGGGGGCTGAGTTCCTTTGCAAACCTGGCCCTACATATCCCCAAAATAGATGTGCCTTTGATACACGGATCAGTGCACATAGAGGACCAAAGCCCGATCTCATTCACACTGGTGTAACCCCATTAACTCTCCAGATGTAACTGGATGCAGGATTTAGCCTGTAACAATCATTAGAAGAGCTGATGCCATAGTACACTGACAAGAAATGCGCTAAGAAAAGGCCCAGTGGGGAAGAAAACTATAGTTCCTGCTTCTCTCTCTATCTGTGGCAGGGTACTATCCCATAGCATGCCCCTCATGGCAGGAGCACGGGAGGGATTGCTAGACTATGTTTACTAATGTCAGTAAAAAGAAAAGGAGTACCTGTGGCACCTTAGAGACTAACCAATTTATTTGAGCATAAGCTTTCGTGAGCTACAGCTCACTTCATCGGATGCATACTGTGGAAAATACAGAAGATGTTTTTATACACACAAACCACGAAAAAATGGGTGATTATCACTACAAAAGGTTTTCTCTCCCCCCACCTCACTCTCCTGCTGGTAATAGCTTATGTAAAGTGATCACTCTCCTTACAGTGTGTATGATAATCAAGGTGGGCCATTTCCAGCACAAATCCAGGTTTTACACATCCGATGAAGTGAGCTGTAGCTCACGAAAGCTTATGCTCAAATAAATTGGTTAGTCTCTAAGGTGCCACAAGTACTCCTTTTCTTTTTGCGAATACAGACTAACACGGCTGTTACTCTGAAATAACGTCAGTAAGGTTCTTTGCATTTGATAGCCCCTTTCATCTGAGGCTTTCACAATGTTATTACTGATGATCATTTCATATATCAGCTTTCCCCCCTCCAACCTTCTCCCCACCCTCCCACCCCCAGAGAATTAGCAGCAGCAACTTCAGAGGCCTTCCCTGTTATCTGAGAAAGTTTCTGATAAAGGAAATGAGGTGCCAAGGTTCACACTGCAAAGACGACACACATGAATGCCCTGCTTGTGTATAATGAACAAGGATTAATAAGCAGCACAGAAATGCAACCTGCTGAGCGCCGGCTGCAGGCGGAGAGCTTGTGTCACCTCATTTGAACGTTTGCTCTTGCTTCATAAAACTCCCAGCTCCCCTTCTTGGGGGGGGGGGGGGGGAGGGAAGAGGCTGGGGCAGGAGGTGAGAAGAGAAATTAAATCTGAAGCGTGTCATTATATTGCTGCTTCTTTTTCCGTAGCTTCCTGCCTGCGAAACAAAAACCCAGGCCGGCGTGAAGCGGTGGTACATGGCTTTGTTAGCCAAATAAAAACAGAGGGAGCAGAACTGCATAATAAGACATGAAATTAAGATATATCACTCCCTTTGAATTGTGATGCATAGGGCTGTTCTCACTGCCTTCACTTTGAATATGGCCACTGATGTATCCAAAAGCAAAGTAAACTACTTTGCATGATATACAGCAGTTTATTTTAGCACAAAGGACTCTATAACAGACTGGTAACAAAGAAGGTGGCAACCTAGGGCAGTGAAGCTGGGCTCTTGCTTTGCCAGGATAGCGGCAGTTCCCTCAGTGCTATTCCCATCCCACTGGGGGTGGGGAAGGTGCCTATCCTTTCTTTCTGGAGATCTTGCTTCGAATCTAGATGTGGTCGTGTGTGGAGTGTTTGGCAGCCTCAGCCAGGCGTTAGCAGACATTTGTGGACATCACAATTAACCAGGACTGTCAATCTGTACTCACAATGGGTCTGCTCGTGGAGGGGGAGTGTCACAGGCCTGAATGGAGGTGCACTTACAGTGCCAGCCCAGGACTGGATACCTAATGGAGTGCTGGAGGTCAGGACCGAGATACACTGGCAGAGCTGGGTGAGATGATCTTGCACAGCACCTGCCTACATGCTTGTCTCTGTGGTCAGTTTCTCACCCTCATTGATACTAGAGCTCACTCCAAAATGTCTTAACCCTCCTATGACGGATTGAAAGGCCCCACAGCCAGTGATGAGCTGCCAAAATCTTAACAATGGGTTCCCTCCTCACCCCACAAGGGGGTCGTTGCCCATCCCCGCACCCCAGGACTCCTGCCCCATCCAACCCCCCCGCGTTCCTTGACGCGCCCCCCCCAGGACCCTTGCCCCAACCAGCCCCCTCCCCTGTCCCCTGACTGCCCCCAGAACCGGGCAGGAGGGTCTCGTGGGCCACCGTAGTGGGTGCCCACCCCACCCCTAAGAGCCAGAGGCACCTGCCGGGGGACGAGGTGGGGAGTCCTGGCGGTGCTTACCTGGGGCAGCTCCCAGGAAGCATCTGGCAGGTCCCTCTGGCTTCTAGGGGCGGGGGAGCGTAGCTGGGGGGGAGCAGGGGGACTGGCCACACCCCCACTGATCACATCAAAAATGGTGCCTTAGGCACCGACTCCCTGGGTGCTCCGGGGCTGGAGCACCCACGGGGAAAATTTGGTGGGTTCAGAGCACCCACCGGCAGCTCCCCGCCCCGCGCCCGGCCCCAGCTCACCTCCGCTCCTCCTCCGCTGCTTCCCCTGAATGCACCACCCCGCTCTGCTTCTCGGCCCCCCCCGCCTCCGCCTCCTCCCCTGAACGCACTGCCCCGCTCTGCTTCTCCGCCCCCCCGGCTTCCCGTGAATCAGCTGTTCGGCGGGAAGCCTGGGATGGCTGAGAAGCAGGCGGTGGCTTCACACTCAGGCCGAGGGTGGCGGAGGTGAGCTGGGGCGGGGAGCGGTTCCCCTGCGCACTCCCCCGGGATACCTGCTGTGGCCCGGGCGCCCCGCCTCACGTTCCCCCCCTCCCTCCCCCAAGCTCACCTCTGCCTCCCTGGGCCTGAGAGGGAAGCCGCCGCTTGCTTCTCAGCCTGCCCTGGCTTCCTGCGCGAACAGCTGATTTGCGGGAAAGCCTCGGGGGGCAGAGAAGTAGAGCGGGGCAGCACGTTCAGGGGAGGAGGTGGAGGCAGAGCGGAGGTGAGATGAGCTGGGGGGGGAGGTGGGGCGGGGAGCTGCTGGTGGGCGCTCTGCACCCACCAAATTTTCCCCTTGGGTGCTCCAGGGCTGGAGCACCTGTGGAGTTGGCGCCTAAGGCTTTCTGAAAGTCCAAGTATGCTATATCCACGGATCATCCTTGTTCACATATTCGTTGACCCCCCTCAAAGAATTCTAATAGATTGGTGAGGCGTGATTTCCGTTTACAGAAGGTGTGTTGACTTTTCCCCAATAGGCTGGTGTTCTGAATCACCGAGTCCAGCTGGGCCTGGATCTCTTTATCAACTAGGGCTTGCATATCGGCTGGTGGCCAGCTGGCAGCAGGCTCATAGCAAAGCTCCCTCTGAGACCGGCTAGTGACAAATGGAGTAGATTGGAGTAGACCAATGTTGAAGAAAATGATACTGGCAAAAGAGCATGCAAAAGAGCTCCATAGTGCATGCAGGATTATCTGAAGGAGGAAGGGACTTCTGGCACATGCAAAAGCTGACCAGAAAGCCACTGAGCAGTGACCAATGCGCCATGGGTGGGAGACTATTTGCACTGTTGAAGCTGTCTGAGCTGGCACTGCACCGGGGAGATTGCTATGGTATCTGATCTCATGAGGGTGGCAAAGACAAGCAGGGAGGGTAGTCTTCTCATGGACATGTGGTTGCCTGTGTGCACTTTTCCATGAGGATGCAAGGTGTGTCACAGGTGTGCTAGGGCAGCTGCTGGACGGACAGCACCCTGGATTTCTGTAGCACGTAGGTGCTGAAGCTTACATGCCTTATGCGTGCAAGTGGGCTCCCTGGGATTGATTGAGTCAGATGAGCAGGGATGGGCCCTAAGAAGGTAGGGCCCTCTCAGATTTCTGCTGCCACATTCTTCACTATCCTCACAAAACCCTGGGGCATTTTCCAACCCCACCTTTCCTTCAAAGGCATTTTCTCTCTCTCTCTCTGCCCAAGCGTTTGAAACCCTGGCTCCATTCTGCCTTTGTGACTTTCACAGATTCCCCTTCCATGCTACCATGCAATGGAGAGGATTTATTAGTGGTGTGGCAGGAGGATTTGCCCTCTGCCTGGAGCACCAGCACATTATGCAGCCGGTTCTTTCTAACATGAGTCCCCATTAAACTGACCTGCATTCAAACAAAATTCTTTGTGCTTTTTCAGGGGATGGTAAAAATATCCCCTTGCCTACATGTCAGTGGTGTTATGTTCCTGTAGCCCTTGTTCGTTCTAGCTTGACGCAGCAAACACTGAGACCCGAGGCCATTGCTGGCGCCAGGGGATACGGAGCAGCTGGGCTGGCTGCCTTTGTTTAGTTAGCATTCATGGCTGGGCAGTGTGGAGGAAGCCTTGGTGGCAGCGTTGAAATCCATCAGTTCCTCAGCAGCAACCGGTGCAACAACCCAGGTTTTTTTAAATAACAAGCCCCCTTGCTGTCCCCCAGGCAAGATCTGGACCATGAAACAGAGTTTCAGGGATTGTTTCAAATGAATTGCAAGGCTCTACCGCCAAAGCCTCTGACAGGAAGATTTATTTAGTCAGAACCCATCTGCGGTAACTGGCAGGCTACCACTGCTTGCTTATTTTACTCTTTTAGGAGCAGGCAGGCGTTACAGTTGCCTGCAGATTTCCAAATCCCGCAACTTCACAGCACTCAGAACCCAGAGCCAGAGCTGAATTTTGTAAATGACCCCTTATTCTGTATAACAGACAGAGCCAAGAACCTGATCTGGACGCTGCCCTGATCTCTGGGGGGTTCACAATCTGGATCCGAATTTTGTAGCTGAAGCCCAGCCCAGGTCCTAGTTCAGGCTCCGCTGCTCCAACAGCTGCAGGGCAAGGAGGCATCTCTAGGGCTCCTTTTCTCTGTCCATCTCTCTCTGTCCCTCTTTCTTACAGTGTAAAATACAGGTTTGCAAACAAAAGCAATTGTCTGGGTGTTTTGGGTAAATGTATGCATGGGTGTGGGTCTGTTTTGGGGGGATAAGCAGCCCCCACTGACACATCAGGTTCTCATCAGTTTCTCTGACAAAATCCTGAATCTCTTGGGACACTCAAAAATTTCTGCATCTTTCCCTTCTCACCCAGGCGCACTCACCAAAATATCTACCAGTATATAATTAAGGTCCTGACTCCTGTTCTCCAAGTCCCCCACTGAGTCCTGCTTGGTAGGTGAGTGTAGGGGGGCAGCACAGCCCATGCTACCTCTGACATTTCAATTGGAAGGTCTTTCCATTTAGACTGCATCTGTATGCAGCCAATGTATGCAGCCTTTTCTAATGTCGGTTTCTTTTTCTTCCCTTCCTGCCCCCATGATAAATGCCCTGGATTGCAGCTCACTCTTTATTTGCAGTTTATTTTTGGTTTCTGTTGTTGTGATGCTCGACTTACTGGAAATGATTGACTGACTTCAGTGGCAGAAATCTACGTTCCAAGAGAACTCTGCCATTGCTCAGGACAGCCACCGTCACCTGCGGCGCCTTTCGTATGCACGTCTCTGGCAGCACAGTCACTTTCAAGTCCCGGAGCTGAAGGCAAAACAGATGTCTCAGGTGGAGGACTCAAGGATAAAGACCCCATTGGGTATAGGGCCTGGCCTGGCTTGGCCTGGCGTTTGGGAGGATTGCTCCTTAGGGGCACTGGGCCTCAGCCTGGGGTTTGAGAGGGTTCCCCCATTTAGACGTAGCCCAGAATGCAAAGTTCGGACAGAGCTAGGAGCGGTTCCACCCACTGGTTAGAGACATCCTCATCTCTCTCTCGGATGCCAGCTAGCTGGAGGAGGTGAACCAAGCCCGGGGGCTCCAGAGGTGGAGTGCGATTTGAGCTTTGAGCAGCTGGCTTTGAGCGGAAGGGGATGGAGAAGAAGAAAAGAGCGAGGCTTCGGGCAGCAAGCACTGCGGTAGGGTGCTGCATGATGGAGGTGCAGCAGGCTGGCTCCCGGTCCCTCACCAGGAGGGAAAGGGGCTCAGCCAACTAACTGAACCACATGGAAGGAGTTTTCCTAGGGCGTGACCCTGTGAGGGACTAAGCACCCGCAGCTCCCATGGAAATCAAGGGCTCAGCCCCTCACAGGATCAGACCCGTAGCTTTTGCACGTCAGAGCTACCACAGACCTTTGCCTTCCTAAGCTATAGGGGTGAAAGTCGAGCCCCCAAATACACATTCTTATGTTCAAATGTAAACCGTTTCCAGCAACACCCAGACCAGGGACAGACAGCAGCTGTGTCCTTTTCACCCTCCTGGACAGCTGTCTGCAGCTGCCTCAGAGACCGTCTGCACTAAGTCTGCTGCAATGCCGGGAAGCTCTGGGGAAATAACGGGCTCACAGCAGAGAGAGCACACTTTATTTTACTCATTATAAATCTCAGCAGCAGGTGCAGCAGCTCCCTTTTAGCATTAGTACATTTCCCACCTTAATTATAAGGCTTGAGAGCTCCTGCTCTCCTAACCCCGGACTTTAATTTCTTTAATTACAGCTGAAGCTCAGCACGGTTCCCTCTTAATCTGCCTAATGTAGGTGCAAACATCCCTTTCCCAGCCTGCTGCTAATGCCTTGAGTGAAGGCTGTGGATTTGGCTCACTCCTAATCTGGGCTGTGTCACTCCTCCCTGTGCCATGGGTTTAATGTCTAGTGTGCAAGTGAAGGTGTGATTGGAGCCCATATCTAGCTAGCAGGGGTAACAGGAGTGGTGGATGTTGCAGCACAGGATAGCAACTAGAATACAAGCTCGGCAGGGAGCCCGGGGACGTATTCTGGTTGCTAGCCCATGCTGAACCCTGTGCCACCACATCTACACTATTATTGTTGCCTCGTGCTAGCTAGCTGGATGAAAGCCAGCCCAGGTATGCCTACCCATGCTACAAGCACACCTTTGTTTACAGTGTAGACATACCCTAAATACAGAAAGGAGGTGTTAATTTCCACACTGAGGATGCTGTGCAGCAGGTGTAGCTCATACCAGCAGTGCTGGACCACAAACCATCCCCTCACTCACTCAGAACTTTCTGACAGCTCTCTGGGGGCCGACTAGAGAATTGCAGTGCAGGGCTGGTCTTGTTTCTGTACATTTCCCCCTCTATAGCACTGGTCCTCAAGGACCTCCAAGTGTTTTAGAAGCATCAGCTAACTAAGCATCACGATGCCATTGTGAGGTAAGTTTTACAGGCATGTGACCTGAGGCTGAGGAGTGAAGTGACTTGCCCAAGGTCACGCAGTGAGCCCGGTATGGAATCAGAACTCCTGAGTTCCAGTCCAGTGCTCTAACCATGAGATCATGCTCTTTGTGGCCTGGGAAGGAGCTTCTCATGGCGTCCAGAGTACTCCCTCCAGTAGCTTCAGCTTTGTGGGCACAGCCCTGGCTGAGGAGGGTGAAATGGGATTGACTTTGGAGCCCACAAGTGCCGATCTTTAGGTGGCTGAAGGTCCCATTATCAGCTGGCAAGAGGTTTTCTGTGCTCACATTCCATCCACAGAGCTCTCAGCCTCTGCCTGTCCAGGGACTAAGGAACTGAGAGGTCATGAATAAGTCTCCCCAACATGGCAGTGCAGAGCAGGAAGCACCAACCTCCCCAGCCCTGCCCTCGTCAGAGTGCATACAGAAGCTGGTGGATTTTTGTCATGGCTTTTCTATCTAACTAAGCAGCAGGCGTTCCATTGATGCTTTATGTCACATAATGTGTTGCACACAATTTCAGGGCAACAGTCAGAAAACGGATCCCTTTACAAACCAAATGGAGTTACAAGTCAGGCCTTGTCAATCTTTGCTTGACTTTTATGTGTCTCTGTGGGGGGCAAAACTATAACAAATGTGGCTGAATCCACATACATGGTCATCAGTGGGGATTGAATCTGGGACCTCCAGTACAAAAAGCATAGCTGTCTGCTCGTTAAACTAAAGAAGAGCTCCTTTAGCCCATCTAAAGGCCAGCCGTCTAAAGGGCACTACATGGGGCAGCGAAGGGCTTTGTTTCAATCCTTAGGAGATGAGCAAAGTGCCTGTGGGTTTGTGGCCATGGTTCATTATGGTACGTGAGTGTTAGAGGTGAGCGCAATCCAGTATTTCCATCAAAAAAATTTTTTTTTCCAAACTGGAACAAAAAAAATCAAAATAATGGAATTTTCCCCAAAAGGAAATACTCCAAAAAAACAACAACAAAGTTTCAGGAGGATCAAAATGTTTTGTTTTGAGAAAGCCAGAATGTTTCATTTCAATGTTGACATTTATAATATAAGAAGTGATATAGTCACAATGAAAAAGTTGTAAAACAAAAAGGTCGAAACGTGATGTTTGAGCAGCACCAAAATGAACTGGTTAGGGTTTTTTCTGAAATGAAATGTCATCAAAATCGACACATTCCCCCAGAAGTTTTGAGATCATCAAATTGACATTTTCCAATGGAAAATAGTCCCATTGGAAAATTTTTGACCAGGCTTAGTGAGTGTCTTTATAGATGACTAGAAACATTTGCCTGTGCAATAACCTGATTTGCATGTACAATCCTGGTACCTACACAGCTGCACAGTTGCATATGGTTTTCATGCATCGTGACCTGCCTAACTTTTTTGAAAACGGAGGCACTTACTGTTTTTAAGGAAGCCCAAATCAGAGTGGCCTATGTGTTCCAGGGATGAGAACAGAGCAGCCTTTTACTGGAGCCCTGGGCTGAAATTATGAATCAGTCACCAAAGAAAACAAGTTGCACGGTCTCAGTCTCAACTTAGTCTCTAAATGTTTCTTGTTCACATCAAAAATTGGCCATGTAGCTCCAGGCAATTCAGTATGATTGGTAGTTTTTGCTCAGGTAAGGCTTGGAACTGGAATGGCAGCAATTGCTGTGGGTGAGAACTGGGCATGTATAGAGGCCTCAGGAGTGGAATAGCAGTGGGGGGTGCAGGTCAGGACCGAGATGCATTGGCAGAGCTGTGTGCCAATCCATGATGGGTACAGAAAAGGGTGCTGTAGTTAGGACACAGTTATACTGGCTGAACCATGTAGGGGAAGTTTGTATAGTTTGCATTGTGCCTGGATTCGCGCCCAGTCCCTCCCTTTCATAAAACACAATATTCATCAGCACAATTTTAAAATGGTGTTTACCAGATGATACGAATGTCACCTAATCAGACTCTGTTTGGTTCACAGCAGGCAACTGGCATCTACACTGAGCAGACAGACACTTGGAAGGATCCTCAGATGTTTTCCCTTTATAGAGGTTTATGTTTGCAATCTCCGTTCATCTCCAGACTCAGCCTGGGAGTGTATTCAGAACCCATCACTTCCTGCAGAGAGTTAAGGTGCAGCTGCCTCAGAGATCTGATTTCCAGGTACAATTTTCTTCCTTGTGATTTTATGGGAAATGACTGAAAGGGTGTCTAGTTTGGATTAGATGCCTTGATGTAACTCAGGAGCAGTTTGCCTAGGTGTACTCACACACACACAGCATGCAGGGGAGCTCGGACAGTTTGTATAGTGGGGGTGCGGAGAGCCATTGAACCAAACTGTAAACCCTGTATCTGATGGAAACCACTTCAATCCAGGGGGTGAAGCTCCTATGATAGCATGCATGTATGTATGTAATGCATGTATACACATGCATGGATGTCTGAACATTCACTCACTCTCTCTCTCTCTCTCACACACACACCCACACACACACTGGCATTGGCACATACAAACCCTATGTACACAATCACATGTACATATACATAGTAAACATGCACATACACCAGCCCCCACCCCATATTTCCATACACATTTACAAACACAACTTAGATGTGTCCGGACTCACTCCAGACTGCACTGTCAGATGCTACTGTAGTCAGTAGATATGATTTCATTAATCAATTGACATTTTGGTACTGGAGAATAAACTAGGGCTCAGTCCTGCAACCCTCCCGCACCCAGTGGCACTTACTCATCAGAGTAGGCCCACTGACTTGTGCCTTGAGTAAGTGCTGCAGGATGTGCTGTCTAATTCAGGATGTGCTGTCTGGCATTCTCAAAGCATGATCTTTGTTTATTTATGATTTTCATCAGTAGATGAACATTGCGGAAGGATGAGAGGCCTGGAGAATGGGAGACGGTACCAGAAGCCAAAAATGGTGTTTCATGGTGGGAGGAAGGGTTCCTCCAGTCTGGAGATCCGTACAGAAGCAAAACAGGCTGCATGGGATCAGTGAGTGTGCGAATGCTGAGCACTGTGTGAATCTAGGGAGACTGGAGAACTAAGGACCATGTGTCCCAGAGACTGCAGTTGTGTGTGGGGGGGTGGTGGAGCTCAGCCTTGCTGGGCCTGAGAAGCATCAAAGGACACGAAGGATCAAGGACTGAGTCAGATAAACTAGCCTGAGCCAAAATTTGAGCTGGGACCAGTCTGTAGGCTCTGTTAACTTACCAGCCCATAGGCTTTTCATGAACTCTTTGCTTCAACTGTTTATTTTTACATAGCATGTGATTGGTCTAGTTTGAGAACCCCTGCTTTACTGGGTGCATAGATACCTTCCTTTGCAAAGGAGTATAGGTCTTTGAGGGAGGAAGAGCTCCTCCCCCCTTCTGAATGTTCACAGTGAATAACAAGGGATGTGAACATGGTCAAATCAAACAGCTGTTTGTAGTTGGAGTTGATGTTCACAAACCCTGCATGGCAATATCCAACCAGTTCTAAACATGGTGTAACTTTCTCCCCGGGAGAGGTGGAGAAAGGGAGCCTATTCACTTAACTTGATTCCTGTGTTCGGGGAGGTGGCCTCCATTGCCTCCATTCAATGAAACATACTAATAGTCACACAGAGATCCCGAGGCCGACTTTTATCTTTCACTCCCCTGCGCAATGTTCTTGCCATGCTAATTCAATGGCTGAGGAATGGAGTTTGCACTGAGTTGGAGGATGCTGGTTAACTGAGTGTGACAAGGAAAGGAGGAAGAAGACCTCAACTTGCTGTGATGAGATCTCTAATAGGGGATGGGCCTGACCCAATCCCCTGGCTCTGAATTCTTGGGGATCTGTATCCAGCTCAGAATCCCATGGCTTGGTCCCATCTCTAACTGGTTACTAGGAGTCTTAGTCTTGAACATCCTCTCATCAGACGGAGAGAATGCTTTCTTATGGTAACAGACCATGCCAGTCATTTGTCTAGGGGGCCTTCTCTCTTCCCCCATTCAGCATGTCTTACTCAGGTTGATAGTGGATAGTTCCCTTCCATTCTTCTGTCCTGTGTTTTCCCAGTTCGTCCTCTCCTGTTTCGTCTTTCCTCTCTGCATGCTGTGATCGAACTGAGCAGAAGGGCCCTGCTGCTACAGTCAGTAATGATCTGTGAGCCGCCCTCACTGCTTGTCAGAGCTGCTCACCAAAGAGTGTTTAAAGCCCCCTTGGGGAAGCCTAGTTGTGTGAATGCCGGGAAGGAATAGAAGAGCCAGCTGCACAAACTGGAGCACGCAAGCACCTCCTCCCCCCATTAATTCTCTGCACATCTTGCTTTAATTGCCGCTCTTGTTTTTCCTGCGCTCTTTCCCTTTTTCAGCAAGGAAGTGTCTAAACCTTTCTTCAAGGTAAAGCAGATCCTGAGGTTTCCACTCATTTTAACCCATTACACTGTTTACCAGGACAGTTGTGCTTTTGATTAACACTGTATGCAAAATGTGCTGGGGCCAGAAAAGGCAAAACTCAATTTCCCTTCCCTCTCTCTCTGTAATTGTGTTTGTATCCACACGCTGATGCTTAACTCTGTTATTTATTTCAGTTCTAAGTGAACTTACTGCTAACAAAAGAAAAGGATTAATAGCGTGGGCAGTAGAGTGACGGTGGCAGGCACTTTGCAAACTTCCATCATGTAGCTCTGCCATTGCATCTGTGCTGACCTTTATAACTGCCATGCTGTAGGTCATGTATACAGTGTAGATGTAGCTGTGTAGGTCCCAGGATATTATAGAGACAAGGCGGGTGAGGTAATCTCTTTTATTGGACCAGCTTCTGTTGGTGAGAGACAAGCTTTCGAGCTACGCAGAGCTCTTCCTCAGGTCTATAAGTGCACTGATCTGTAGCACCCTTGTTATTCTGTCTGCAGATGAGAGATTTGGTTGTTCATCAAGGACTGTAAAGTGTCCCTTGAAGAATAGTTTGGATGCTGCATCCCTCTGGGAAAGTCCTATTCTCAAGGGTGTGCATGTATTTGGTTGTGTTTGTCGTGTCCCCCTCTGGTTACAAGAGAACAATTGTAGAGGCGTTAAATCACAACCCTTACTTTATTGAGAACCCACAGAAGCTGCTTTCCTGCTGCATCTAATAATAACGCCAATAACTACCTCTTCTAGAGCACTTTTCATCAGTAGATCTCAAAGAACTTTACAATGGAGGTCAGTATTGTTATCCCCATTTTAGAGATGAGGAAACTGAGGCCTGGTGTGGGGGAGGCGACTGACCCAAGGTCACTCAGCAGGCCAGTGTTTGATCTGAGAAGAAAACCTGAGTCCCACTCCATTGCTCTATCTACTAGACGTCGCCGCCTATGCACTCAGTCCTTTGAATGCTTAGGGTTAAATTCAGGTGCAGTGTAAACATGTGTCACTCCACTTGCTCGATGCCAATGGTAAAGAATCAGGGAAAAAGTCACTTTGTTCGGCACACTGAACCAGGCACTTTATTAGAATAAGGACGGCAGGGTTATTCCTAGAGCACCATCCCTCTGCTTCACTGCACTATTTTTCCTTAGCACCTCCTCTAGTCCCACCCCTTCTGCCTGACTTGCTGTTGCACATTTAAAAAAACAGTACTCGTATCCTCCCACCAATGATGCCAGTAGATTTACACCAGGGCTGGATGGGGCCATTGCGCTCCACTGTTTCTGGTCAAGCTCTGGGGTGAATGATACAGCTTGCCAGGCTGGGGGTCCCAAGCTCTGGAGTGGTTTCACCTGCCTGGAGTCAGTGCAGTGCAAGGTTTGGTGGGGATCATGTAACTGCAATGGTTTTGGTCATGGTCAGCTTATGGGCATCTAGGTGACTTAGGAGCTGAAGTCCTATTGACTTTTGATGAGACTGAGGGTAACCTTTTCAAGAGTGCCCAGGTGACTTAGAAGCCTACATTTTCAAAAGTGACTTAGGCACTCTAGGCTCCTAAGGATCTCTGAAGGACAAGAGGATTTAGGGTCTGAAGGCTCAGATCTTCAGAGGTATTTTGTTTCCTTGCTCGCTATAAAATCAATGGGAGTGAGTCACTGTGATGGAGTATAAACCCCGCATAGACACCCAGAGGGTTAAGGGAGCCTCTGAGGTCGAGTAACCTCCCTGATTGCACATGGGGAGGGTGTGGTCAGCTGAAGGGGATGGTCTTTAAATAGGAGAGAGGAGGACAATGGGGGCGGAGACCTGGAGAAAGGGTGTTGTGGTCCCTGGGAAGGGGCTTGCTGGAAGGGCAGAGATGTAGCCCGTGTCCTCCTGGGGTGAACCTGAAGCAAGATGAAGAGTTCCCTGCCCAAACCTGAGGAAGGTAGAGAACTGTGCTAGCCCTAAGCTGCAGGGGTGGAGTGAGGGACAGGACCTTGAGGGTAGCTGTGAAGATATCACATTGTAGCCGACCATCACCTGAGTGAGAGCGAGGCCAGCTGAACCCAACTGGGCAGGAAGATTCCGTTATCTTTATAGTTCTGTTGGATGTGTTAAATTATTTAGGGGCTCTGGAAGGGGTCACACTCTTTAATGTGCATTGGTCAGAGGGTGAAGCCGCTCCAGCCAGAACAGATGGAAGAACATGAGGGAAACTGAGGCACAGCTGCTGGATACTGGGGTGTGCTGGATGGCAACTCTGGCACAGGCATCTGAATACTTTGGATAGAAGATCTGGGATCAAGTCACTTTTGAAAATGGGACTTGTCTACAAGGGGAAAAAGCCCGGAATAACTAGCTGAGAATAGCTGTTGCTGAATAGCTGTGTTGTACTCGCTCCTGGTGTGGATGCTTTTCTTCCATGCTACATGGGTTAAGTGAAAGTGGATTAACCTAGATGGCACAAAGACACTGTAAGGCCTGGTCTATACTTAAGAGTTAAATCAACGTAGCTCCGGCTCTTAGGGATGTGAAAAATCCACACCCCTGAGAGATGTAGTTAAGCTGACCTAGCCCCCAGTGTAGACAGTGCTACGTTGTTGCAAGATTATGGGATTGTCCTGCAATGACAGCATAACGAACTCATTGCTCCAGGGGGACCTCCGAAGGCTTTCAGTCCATCTCTCCCCTAAATGCCTGTGAGACCAGGATTCAGGTGACAATAAGAAATCACAGAGCAAACTGCCACCTCTCTGATGCTTTTACACTCACTCACTCTGTCTTGATTCTCATTGTTTATCAAATGGACACTGAAATACTTATGGTTTCTGACATGGAGATTAGTGCTCTCAGGGCATGGTCACTTTAAATCAAATCAAGACTGAGTGAGCTTCCAGAAATGAATGTGAAGATTCAGCGTGTGAGCTGTGAGCAGCCAGGCATGGACACAGGAGCTGACTCTCTTCTCTGAGGGAGAGGGTCTGTCTGCGTCACAGGTAGGGTCTGAGGCCAGAAATGCAGGGGACAAATGATTCAGCCGACGTGCAATATAATCTTGCAGTATTGCACCGCCCTGTCCCTCACACCTCTGCTCAGTGGCAATGGAACACTTGTTACAGTGGGGGTGCTGAAAGCCAGTGGTCCCCAAACTTTTTACTTTGCACCCCTTTACACCTGTCCATGCCCCCTCTCCTCAGAGCTGGGGCCAGGACTGGGCCATGGCTCTGGGAGGATGGAGGGACACGGAGAGGGGGAAGGGGGCTGAAGCTGGGCGTGGGTCCTGCAGCCAGGACCCTACATGTGGTGCCGGGAGCCAGGGTCCTGCAGCTGGGACCCTGGGCCCAGGGCCTGGAGCAGAGCCCCGGGCATGGGGCCGGGGGCAGATCCTCAGGAGAGTTGAGTCCATGGAGTTCCAGGGAGGTGGGGGGGCAGTACCATGGAGCGGGTACTTCCCTTTGCAGGCAGGCAGGGAGAAGTCTCTCCATGCAAAGGTCCAGTGGGATATACGTGCCATGGTGATATCTATTGTTTAAGTCAGAGTTATTCAGCATATGGTAATTATTTTTGTACCCTCTAAGTGTAATTCCACAGAGTCACGTACAGGGACCAGCAGTTACAGTGAAACCTGTGTAGCTTAGTTACCATTGTAAGTGAAGATATGTGGCTGGAATAAAATGGTACATCTCTGGTGGAAACCAATGGGCCAAATACAGCAGTGATGTAAACGACAGTGTAAGTTACGTGCTGGGTGTGCACACCCTGCCTCCTGTCCATCAACATGCAAGTTATGCTCTATATGCAAACCCACTGGATGCCAGGCTGGTGCAGGCTGCACAGCTCTATTACTTCAACCTCTGTTCTCTGACCATTCATTTTGCCATTGTATTTGGGCAAGAGAGGTTTCTGCAGGGACAGAATGGAGGGATGGCCAATACTGCTGAAAGATAGGGACCAGTGTTATTAAAAGGGGAACTTATATGTAGGCTTGAGAGGTGTGGCAGCGCTCCATCCAATTAACCACTCTCTCTGGTTTTTGTAAGGCACCTATCACTGTCCTCTCTAAGCATAGAGGTAAATCTGTCCCTAGAGACAGGTGTAATTTATTACTTAAATGACTCTGCCACATCCAGAATGGTTCCTGGACCCTTGGAAGGCTGCTTGGCATCTACATCAATCCCCTTTTCCCCAACCCCAGCAGATTAAATTTTGCTGAGAGCAATGTAACAGTTCCACATGTGGATTGTGAATGTGCCCAGTCGGTAATTCCACACACCAGCCTGCATATGTAGTGGATGATCACACCCAAAACTACAGAGCTTAATCCTGCATGGTACCAAGCACCTCAATTTCCACTGCTGTTGAGGGGTTCAGCCCCTCGCAGGATGGCTGGCTGGAGCCCCCCTGGAGATTGCTTTAAAGCCAGAAAAAAATGTTTCAATCAAGACAGCATCTGGGTGCATTTGCTTTAGGTCATTTGACAGGCGAGGAAGTGAGTGAAAGCAATGGATATTAAAAATCTTTGGGGACTAATGGCTTGGATGCTAAATGAATAAAACGTCCAACGGGAGAATATTAGAGCTCATCCCTTAGCAGATATTTCCTATTTGACTTTAATTCTAAGTGAAATGCCCTTGTACTGCACAGCGGCACATGTTATGCCTTCACCGAAAGCATGATCCATCACAGGTGAATAATTATTGTCTGACTTTGACCCTCTCTGTTCTTGCCAAAACCTCTCGCATCACTAGTGTGCGAACAGCTGGCTTTATATAATAGATTCATTCTTATGCAGCAGGAGGCTGCGTCCATGTTCAGTGCAATTCCTGCCTCTCTCAAGGTGCCTGGATGGTACGTGCTGTCGGTCGCAGCTTTGGATGTGGGTTTCATCTATTGATCAAACAGAGGTTTTTGGTACAGCTGGAAATCCAGAATTTTTGTACAATGGCTGGACCACCGAGGAGGGTTTGGTATAAAAGCCTCAGGCTGACCTAGATAGAAAACGGATCCTGAGAATGTGAAATTGAAGTGGTGCAACGAGAGAAGGAAACGGGGGTTCTTCTGCCTGGGTTGTGGATCCAACATGATTGATTGTTTTGTATCACTGTGTAAGCAGCTGTGTAAGCAGCAACAAAACCAAATAAGACAGTTTTCCACCCCCAGCTCTTATCCATAATGTTATGAAACTGCATTAGCAACAACTATGGTTATCTGGCATTGATTAGGCAAATGACAAGCTGCGAATACTGTTTGCCCACTGAACTCTGTTTGTTTTATTGTTATCTTTATTGTCTCTTTCATCCACCTATTGCATCCTGTCTGCCATATGGATTGTGAGCCCTTTTAGCCAGGGACTGTTTACTTGTCTGTACAGGGCACAGCACACTGGGGCCATTGTGTGGGGTTCCTAGCGATACTATTAGAGATCAGATCCTGAGATAGCAATATAAAACCCTAAAACAGGTAGATGGTGGCTTAAAACCCAAACTCTGAATGCAAGCTTTTTTGAATTTCAGGGAGAGGAGGATGGAGTCAAACCCCAGATCCAGGCTCACACATATAGTTTTGGTTTCAAGTTGGATCCAGAACTCAAACTGGACTGTTTTCCACCTACGTTGGTAGTGGGTGAAGTCACAGGAAAACAGGTGTTTTGTGTGATCTTGGCTCCATATTGCAGAAATCTTGCTCAACGCAGCTGATCTCCCTAGATTTCTGCTATTTTTTGCAAGGGCGTCGGCGCCTTCCCAAAAGTGGGAGGGGGGGTAGGGGCCCCCGACCCTCCCAAGGCTCTCCCCCTCCTCTTCCAACAGAGACCCTGCCCCCAGCCAAGCTGGAAGCCAGAGTGGGGCCAAGAGCAACTTCTGCCCATGTCCCGCCTCCTGGGCCCCCCCCCCGGGCAGGTGGAAGGACCCAACCTCCTCACAGCTGCCCACGCAGCTCTCCCCAACCTGGCTCAGGCCACGGGGCCGGGCCCTGGAGCCCGGTCATGATAAGAGCCGGGTGGGCAGCTGTGGGGAGCCACGGCGGACCCTTCACCTGCCCGTGATACCCGGGGCCCACCGAGAGCAGCCCTTGGCCCATGTCCCTGCACCCCGGGTGCCGGCCCACCCAGGACAGGTGGAGGCAGGTGAGCTGGAGCCGGTTCGCACCGGTTCGCTAGAACCGGTTGTTAAATTTAGAAGCCCTTTTAGAACGAGTTGTTCCACGAGGGACAACCGGTTCTAAAAGGGCTTCTAAATTTAACCAGCCAAAAGTGGCGCCTTAGGCACCGACTCCACGGGTGCTCCAGCCCTGGAGCACCCAAGAGGAAAATTTGGTGGGTGCAGAGCACCAAGCGGCAGCTCCCCGCCCCACCCCTGGCCCCAGCTCACCTCACCTCCGCTCCGCCTCCACCTCCTCCCCTGAACGCGCCACCCCGCTCTGCTTCTCCGCCCCCGCAAGGCTTCCCGCGAATCAGCTGTTCGTGCGGGAAGCCGGGGCAGGCCGAGAAGCAAGCGGCGGCTTCCCGCTCAGGCCCAGGGAGGCGGAGGTGAGCTCGGGGGGGGGGGGGGGGGGGGGGACGACGTGAGGCGGGGTGCCTGCGCCACAGCAGGTATCCCGGGGGGGGTGCACAGGGAAACCGCTCCCCGCCCCAGCTCACCTCCACTACCCTTGGCCTGAGTGTGAAGCCGCGGCCTGCTTCTCAGTCCTCCCCAGCTGCCCACCGAACAGCTGATTCACGGGAAGCCGGGGGGGGGCGCGGAGAAGCAGAGCGGGGCGGTGCGTTCAGGGGAGGAGGCAGAGGCGGGGGGGGGCAGAGAAGCAGAGCGGGGGCGGTGCGTTCAGGGGAGGAAGCGGAGGCAGAGCGGAGGTTAGCTGGGGCCAGGCGCGGGGCGGGGAGCAAATTTTCCCTGTGGGTGTTCCAACCCCGGAGCACCCAGGGAGTCAGTGCCTAAGGTGCCACTTTTGAAGTGATCAGTGGAGGGAGGGGCCGCTCCCTCTGCTCCCCCCACAGCTACGCTCCCCCACCCCTAGGAGCCAGAGGGACCTGCCAGATGCTTCCTGGGAGCTGCCCCAGGTAAGCACCGCCGGGACTCCCCACCTCGGCCCCCGGCAGGTGCCTCTGTCTCTTAGGGGTGGGGTGGGCACCCACTACGGTGGCCCACGAGACCCTCCTGCCCAGTTCTGGGGGCAGTCAGGGGACAGGGGAGGGGGGTGGATGGGGCGGGGGTTCTGGGGCGGGGGCGTCAAGGAACGCGGGGAGGTTGGATGGGGCAGGAGTCCTGGGGGGCGAGGGTGGGCAACAACCCCCTCGTGGGGTGAGGAGGGAACCCGTTGTTAAGATTTTGGCAGCTCATCACTGGATGGAGGGTCCATGTGGCTCCCCACAATTGCCTGTGGAGCTCTTACCAGGGTGGGGCTGCTGCTCTAAGGTCGCCTCCCGCCAGCCCCTGGCTGGAGCAAGCCCCATCCACTTTCAAAAGTGGAAGGGCTATGGTCCCCGCCTCCACCCCTCCGCCACTCCAGCATCACTGCTATCTTGTGCCAAAAATCACAAACCTGGAACTCTAGCCTGAACCACATCTGGAGTTGAACACAGACTGAATTTGAATTGCAAATGGCTAGCTGCGCTCTCGCTTTCTATTAATATAGTAGGATGTATACAAATACCTTTCACTTCTCCACATGGACTATTTCTGATGCAGATGACACACCTACTTTATGGCAGAAGTGCCTCCACTCATAAAACCCAGAGTACTCTCCAGACTCCTCTTGGAAACAAATCAGCTGAATCTGCTTAACAAAAAAAATTGGCCAATTGCTCTCGCCCATCAGAAGACAGATCTCAGTGGTGTTTCCTGGACAGCTAGAATATAAAGCACCACAGAGATGGGCTGATTTTGGGACAATGCTGCTGCAGAGAGAGTGGATGGCTTTGCTTGAATCTCTCTTGCACCTGATTTACACCGATGTGGCACTACTGGATCTCATTCTCAGCTCCTTGGTTCCTAAGCGTGGCACAGGATGGGGGGGGGGGGAGGTGATGATGGCTTTAAGCCACCTTTGTTCCCCCAGTATTCTGGGAGTGTTCAGCAGCCTATCTGCCCCCTGGTGTAAGTACGAGCAACCTTGCGGATACTCTCACTTACACTATTTCCCATCGGCCCCGGGAAGCAGAGAATAGCCAGAGTGCACTGGTGAAATCTGCCCTCTACGCTGGGGGCTGGGAGCAGGGCCATATGTATATCCCTAACACTGACTCTGTGCTGGCCATGGAGGATACCAGCG
The DNA here is from genome assembly GCF_015237465.2 of Chelonia mydas. Taxonomy (NCBI): domain Eukaryota; kingdom Metazoa; phylum Chordata; order Testudines; family Cheloniidae; genus Chelonia; species Chelonia mydas. The sequence continues at coordinate 16,950,080 of NC_051254.2, forward strand.
TCCTTTTAGAGTGCCAGAGTAGTACCATCAGTGTAAATGACAATCTGGTTCATCAACTCCAGTGGGATCACACCTGATTTTCACCAGTGCAATGGAGGTTGGAATCAGCACAAGTGCCTTTCTGCCTCTCAGACATAGCATTAGATGCTAATTTGAACTTCACTATTGAAAGTGAGCCAGTGATCAACCGGCTTCAGGTTAAATTGGCTTTTATAAATTACTAGCACCTTTCTTCGGGGTGACAACAGTAAAATCTCACACAGGAGAGACAGAAGTTGCTGAGACTACATGATATAATGCCCAAAGCCTTTGGACCTCATAGCTCCCACAATCAAGTTCTGTTTTCTATCTCAAGAGCAAAATTGTACGTAGGTGGAGCTCAGGAAAGCAGCCAGTCTTATTGCATTATAGTTTATTGTTTTGTTACAATTCTATGTTATTGTCTTTGCACAAAGGTGCAGCAAATCTAAGATGGGGAAGGGGTTCCAACATGGAACGTGTGCAGAATCCATCACTTCTGGTTTTGGAAAGCACAGTACATTGAGCAGGTGCACTCATCTATTGTCAGGAGTGGCTGGAGGCTGACATGCTGCTGTGTTAGCAAAGCAGGGAGGAGAAGGAAGTAGCAAAGTGTAATAGATATGGAGCTGAGTCTCTATTAGGCATGGTATTGAAATGCTTCATCTCCTAGTGCAATACCAATGTCAGTTTATGCTGAGAAGTTGCACCAGGACATAGGACGGATATGGCTCTAGATAAAGAAGAAAGAAGAGTGAGTATGTATCCATCTCAAAGCACTTTACAAGTATTAGTAAAGTCTCACAGCTCCCCTTTGGAGTAGATGGCTTTACCCCCATTTCACTGACGGCACAAAGAGTGACATGATCAAGTTCATACAGGGTAAAATTCACTCCTGCCCAGAAGGCCAACCCAAAAGAGCCTGCTGCTGTCAATGGGACTTAACTTAGCATAGGCCTTGTTCTGACCTAATGCTCAGAGGTGAATTTCGCTCGCAGTGACATTGTGGCAAAGCTGGGACTACAACCAGACAGTGCTGGCTCCTATTCCTCTGCTGTAACAACTGGACATGTTGCCTAGTCTAGTGCATTATCTTTCTGCTGTACGTAATGAGAAATGATGCCTCTCTCCCTATATGTGCCTGGGCAAGAAGTCTAAGTCCCTTGTGGAAGTCTGGCCTTTTCTATCTCAACCAGCTGTTAATTCCACTTGCACCATTCCCTTACGCTGCCTAATTTGTAACCATAATAATATATATTTTTTCAAAGTATTGATTTTAGGGACCATCGCTTTGTGGGCTGCCTCGATAGGAGATGATTGATCACTTTATTACTGTGCTTGGATTTTCTATTTATCAAATTAAAGAAGCAGTGACGTGGTAGTTCATTAAGATTAAGTTTCACCAAGGGGCGCAGTGAAGAGAGAGAATGCACCTGTAACGCTTTTCCTCAGAGAGAATTTCCTGCATATTCTAATAACAAACCACTGTTAGCAGTTCTGCCCCATGGAAGAGGAATCAGCTGGAATAATCAAACAGGGACTGAGAGAGATTTTTCTTAGTATGCACAGAGAGAACCTCCACAGCTGGCTAATGTGATGTTGTTTTCATTGGCCGGAAAAAAGTAATCCTATGGACAATGGATTTGGCCAAACCATTCCATCAGGGGTGAAATTCTACATGTGAGAAGTGGGAATTTTCTGTAATATTTTTATGAATCCTATGTATGGCTCAGTTTCCCCTATATTTTGCATTGTTACTGTCATAAACATACAGCTATGGGTAGCATAAAATCCCTCCTTTACCTGTAAAGGATTAAGAAGCTCAAATAACTGGGTTGGCACCTACCAAAAGAACCAATAAGGGGAGAAATACTTTCAAATTTGTGGGGGAAGGTTTTTGTTTTGGGCTTGTGTGTTCTCTCCGGAGGCAGAGAGACCAAGCAAGTAATCTAGCTCCTACTGAATGATACATCTAAATGTACAGAAATAGTAAGTAATAGCAAGGAAATGTGTTAAGAGTATCTTTTGTTTTAGCTTGTGAATTTTCCCTAGGCTAAGAGGGAGGTTTATTCCTGGTTGTTGGGTTTTTTTTGGTAACTTTAAAGTTTTGCCTAGAGGGGAATCTTCTGTGTTTTGAACCTGATTACCCTGTAAAATTACCTTCCATCCTGATTTTACAGAGGTGCTGCTTTTATTTTGTTTTTATAATAAAGTTCTGTTTTTTAAGAACCTGATTGTTTTTTAGGGTCCTAAAAACCCAAGGGTCTGGTCTGTGCTCATCTTGTTTACCTATCTGGTTGGTAGATTATTCTTAAGCCTCCCCAGGAAAGGGGGTGAAGCGGTTTGGGGGGATATTTTAGAGAAACAGGAACTCCAAGTCGTCCTTTTCCTGAATCTTTGTCTAACTCACTTGGTGGTGGCAGCAGTACCCATCCAAGGACAAGGAAGAATTTGTGCCTTGGGGAAGTTTTTAGCCTAAGCTGGTAGAAATAAGCTTATGGGGGTCTTTCATGCGGGTCCCCACATCTGCACCCTAGAGTTCAGAGTGGGGAAGGAACCCTGACAGTTACCCATAGGGGGAAAAAGGTCCAGGTGCTTTTAGGGCAGGCTGGGAGACATAGTTTACACTAGGGTTTTACGTCAGTATAGGTATGTCTCTCAGGGCTGCTGGAGGGAGTCTGGCTTTCACTTGGGAACTGACAAGGAGGTGAGATGGAGAAAGACAAAGAGAACTTGAATGTTTGGCTGGGCTCTGAGCTCAGAAGAATGGCCTACGCTTTAATCTTCCTTTCTCTATGCTGCTCTAAAGACTTCCTAGGCTGTGTTCCAGCTGACTAATAACCTGTCTGTTTTGACACTGTTGTTTGGGTGTCACTGCAAATGCTTGGGGAGGTGCACTAAGTGGACAAGTCTCCACCAGGAGTCGGTCTCAGTTGGACTCGCTGAACAGAGCTCATGGTGTGCTGGAGACCCAGAGGTTCAGTGGAAGGAGGCAATAGGCTCTGTGTCCTACCCTGAAGGAAGAGTGAGACCCCTTGGGGGTCTGGTACACTGAACGGGTTCTTCCTAGAGACTCTTCCAAAGCTGGGGGCACAGCACCTATCCTGGAGATCTAGGACACGACCTATCGGACTCATATGGCCCCTGTTACTTTGAACACCTCACACCCTTTAATGGATTTATCCTCACAACACCCTGTCGAGGCAGGGCTGTGCTGTTGTTCCCATTTTATAGGGAGGGGAGTGAAGCACAGGCCCAGTCTATTCTATGAGCTAGGAGTGCGATTCCCCTCCTCAGGTACACAACCTTGTGCTAACTCGAGGAGTGCTTCAGGGTCAGGCAGGTTTGTAATCAGCTATGTCTCCACTGCTGCTAGCCATGCTACTGCAGGTATGCTGCTATCCGTACTCACGCTAGCTCGCTGAGAGCTACTCCCAGTATTTGTGTGTGAGAAGGGCAATCACAGCCCTCGCTCATCGTGTGACTTGCCCATGGTCACACAGAGCGGGGACTTGAATCCAGCTCTCCGAAGTCCTAGGCTAGCACCCTAACCGCCATATCCTGCTGCTAGCAAGACCCAGCCCTGCACAAGGCCTAGGCTGAAGCAGATGTAAGGAGTGGGGCAAGGGGCAAACTGACCCTAGGGATTCAGCCCTTTTTCTGCGGGGTGATTTCCTGCACAAGCATTCGTCCAATAGGCTATTTTCACAGAATCATAGACATGTCGGGCTGGAAGTGACCTTAAGAAATCATCTAGTCCAGCCCCCTGTGCTGAGGCAGGACCAAGTAAACCTAAACCATCCCTTACAGTGGTTTGCCCAACTTGGTCTCCAATACCCGCAGTGACTGGGATTCCACAACCTCCCTTGGAAGCTTTTTAGGTCTTTGTGTTGTTTTCAACCTCATCCCTTTGACAATTTGTCCTGTGCTGTGATTGGCTACCCAAGTCCTGCCCCTCTTCAGCACGGTGGGCCGAGCTGGCATGGCCTATGCTTCCCTGAACCCACCCCTCAGTCTATGGACTGTTAGACAGGCTTCTCTTTGCTGCTGTACGTAAGTGAGGCTGGAGAAAAGGATCCAGAGCGAAATCATTGCGATGTGACCTGCAGCCTTGTACCAAGTTTAGAACAATGACAACAACAAAGCCCACCAGAACCACAGAGAAATGAACCTGCCTCCTATGCCCTCCCATCTCCTCCCCCAGTGAGCATCAGAGACTAGGAAGAAGGTTCTGGCTCTGGATCATTCTGAATCCAACACAGACATTGCCACCCACTGGCAAGCAGGAGCTGGTCACTGAAGAAGATAGTTTCCCTGAGAACCCACCACCCTGTATCCAGCCACTTGCTTTCCCCAGCCCAGAAACATAACCGCTTTTCCTCGGGTGAGGAGGGGCAGATGCTGCTCTCCCCAAAACTAGACAGCACTACTCCTTCATTTACCCAGAGGGGGTCAATACAGCGCCAAAGGAGATGCTCCCAGACCCCAAAGGCTGGGAGAATAAGGGGCCCAAACATGGGACCTTGAATTGAGCATTGGCCTGCTAAACCCAGGGTTGTGAGTTCAATCCTTGAGGGGGCCATTTAGGGATCTGGGGCAAAAATTGGGGATTGGTCCTGCTTTGAGCAAGGGGGTTGGACTAGATGACCTCCTGAGGTCCCTTCCAACCCTGATATTCTATGATTCTATGAGACCAACCCAAGATGATGCTGGTAGATTTCCTACACGCACCCATTCCAGAGACAAAATCAGCGATAGCCGTATGCTGAAACTTTGGGGACATTTCCTCTCTGGGCATATTCAGGGTGCATATTCCTTATTTTGTGGCTGGGGAACCCCTGACCAAATAGGTCACTAGATCGTTCCTCCATCCCCTCATTCCCCACCACCTCAGAGGACACTAAAATCCCTCAGGCGCTCTAGCCTCAGGTATGTATGAGTAGAAATGACAGGCCTGGGATTGCTGGAGCTTTCATTCTGCCGCTCCCTCTGCTATTCCTGGCCAGCTAGGAATATACATAGACAACGGCAGCTTCCACCACTGCCAGCTTTTTGAGTCTCCTGAAGCACCAGGCCTCCTACACCACCCGCTCCCCTACCACACCAGAAAGCAACACTGAGCAGCAGCTGAGACGGAAAGCTTACATAAGTGAGGTATAAATAGAATATGGCACTTCAAGTGCCTATTGAAATAGAAAAGCAACAGCTGATCAGTTTCCCTGCAAAGCTAGAAACAGGCTGTCATCAGGAAAATGTGTTCTGAAGGAGGGCTGGATGATACAGATGGCTGATCGCCTCTGGAGACATGAATTCAAATTCTGGCTCAGGTAGAAAGTCAAAAGGAATTGGAGAGTCCCTCATCCGAGCCGCCATTTGGACATAGTAGTGCTTTGCTGAATAGGGCTGGACTGACGCATGTGATTAAGTACCTTGCTGAGCTGGGCCCATAAAGAATCTGTGCTGGCAGTCACTGGGGATGGCCAATGCCTGGGGGCTGATTTGAGAATTCATATGCAGAACTGAGGACCCAATTTCAGCATTGCCAACTCTTGCCACTTGAGTCCAAGTCTTGCAATATTTGATATTTCACTTAAAGCCTCAGCTCCTGGAGCCAAGCAATTCAGTGAGAATCTTAGCTTGCTATTTTTCTTTCTTTAAAATGTTTCTAGCCTTAATGGCTGCAGAGAAAAGATTGAAAGTGTGACCTGCGTGTGCCCTCAGGACTCAGAAGCCAGGCAGAAAGCAAAAGTTCATTGTTGTTGTATTAAAAATCTCACGGTTTTTAAACCAGTCTCAAGGTTTGTGGGGGGCCTGACCCATGATTTTTGAATATGTGGAGTTGATATTATTGCAAATCAGACACCTATATTTACATATTGGGGTCTGTGTAACAATTTGAGAGCATTTTATGGGTGATCCCACAGCTGCCCAGAGACATGAAGCACTAGCAATGGTCTTCCTGTCACATCTTTGGGCTGGAAAAATGTTCTGTTTGCTGTGTTGTTTTAAGTGTGAGCAACAATTCTCCCACCAAATCTCCCAGGCTATTCTGAAAACATGAAAAATGCCCTTTCCCTTATAAATAAAAATCAGATGGACATATTTTCTCTCACTCCTGGGATTAACCTAAATGTTTTGAAACACCAGGCATGAAATATGCATCAGAGAAACAACTGTATCTGTTTGATTCCTCTTCCTGCTTTCCTCATTGCACCATGAGATGTTCCTGCAAATCTAGGTTTCCTGGCTAATGTTAGTGTTTATGAGTTTTTGCACATTGTCAGTGGGTGCTGTTATGACATTACTAATGCCTCAACACACCCGCATAAGATAATGGACAATTGCCTCTTGATATGCTGTCTGGAGCCACAGTAAAAGCACATTAAATGGCGATTTCAAACACAATAAACTGCTTGTTATTTATTTACATTTTTCATCTGTCTACTGGCTCCAGCTGGAACCTGAGCAGTCTCAGGCTCCCAATCAATATGTCAAACCGAAGGGCGATCACAATTAGAGGCTGGAGTGGGACTTGAGCTAATTTGTGGAATCAGCTCCTTCTGCCAGGTGCTGCAGGGATGCCTCTCAAGCCATGAGATGGCCTTCCCGGTACTCTGCAAAGCCCAGGAGACAGCTGACCCCAGGCTCTTCTGATGTGTGTTCTGACCCTCGCTTGTTCTGCTGGGAGTAATTCAGGTGAGTTTGGTTCACTGGGCATTTGAACTGTCTGGCATTTGGTCTCATTCTCCTCTCACTTTTGCTGTTTCTTTTACAGTCTGGTCTGGATCCTCCAGTGCATTGGGCAGGGACAGTTCTGTCTTGCTCTGCTGGCACTAAGCTGCCCTTAAGCAAGCATAGCCAGCCATCGGAGCATGCCATCTTCACAGGCGCATCCTCCAAAGGGGGAGAGATACTGTGGCTGTTTCTATTCCTGCCACCGTGCTGGCCACTGATACAAGGAGCATGAATGTGGAAAAGAAGATGTGGCCAGAGCTCCTTACCTTCCTGGCAATCCCTGGCTGCCAGAATGGCACCTGGCAACCTTTGGCAGAATGCTCTACCTGATTATTATTGCTAGCTGTGATGGTGGCCTGACTTTGTTGCCTCTCAGCCTGGTGTATACCAGGAATAACTCCAGTGCACTCAACGGCCCAGTCCTGCTCTCACTCACCCTGGTGCAAAACAGAATTGAGCCTGTTGAAGCCAATGGAGTTCACAGGTGTAAAACCAAGAGAATCAGGGCCAGGGTTCTCTGATGCTCTTTCAGTATTGTCTTGATTTGCAGACTGTCTATCTCAAGCTGGCCCTCATCCCCAGAGTATCTGAGCACCTCCTATTACTGAAATGATTACAGTGCTTTTGCTCTCATGCTTCCTTCTTGGCCACTAAGATGCATGCTTAGAATGTGCGTTTGTTTGGCTTTCTGTGAGAATAGATCTGAGAATGAGGGCTGTAACAGGGTTGTCTGCCCCTGTCAAGGTTCCTTCCCCACTCTGAACTCTAGGGTACAGATGTGGGGACCTGAATGAAAACCTCCAAAACTTACTTTTACCAGCTTAGGTTAAAATTTCCCCAAGGTACAAACTATTTTACCTGTTGCCCTTGGACTTTTGCTGCCACCAAACCAAACGTCTAACCGGGTTTATTATTGGGAAAGAGCAGTTTGGAAATGTTTTTCCCCCAAAAAATCCTCCCCAAAACCTTGCACCCCTCTTCCTGGAGAAGGTTTGATAAAAATCCTCACCCATTTGCATAGGTGACCACAGACCCAAACCCTTGGATCTTAAGAACAATGAAAAAACATTCAGTTTCTTAAAAGAAGAATTTTAATAGAAGTAAAAAGAATCATCTCTGTAAAATCAGGATGGTAATTAGATTCAAAACATAGAGAATCCCTCTAGGCAAAACCTTAAGTTACAAAAAGATACAAAGACAGGAATATCCATTCTATTCAGCACAGCTTATTTTCTCAGCCATTTAAACGAACAGAATCTAATGCATATCTAGCTAGATTACTTACTAAGTTCTAAGACTCCATTCCTGTTCTGTCCCCAGCAAAAGCATCACACAGAGAGAGAGCTTTTTGTTTTTCCATCCCCCCAACTTTTGAAAGTATCTTGTCTCCTCATTGGTCATTTTGGTCAGGTGCCAGCAAGGTTATCCTAGCTTCTTAACCCTTTACAGGTGAAAGGATTTTTCCTCTGGCCAGGAGAGATTTTAAAGGTGTTTACCCTTCCCTTTATATTTACGACAGCCCCTTTAAGGGCCAGGAACCCTGGGGCCAGCCAGACCATTTCAATTATTAGACCCAGCTAGGAAGAGAGCAAGTGATTATAAAAGCCAGCAAGTGGCTAAGTTGTTGCAGAATGGAGGTGGGCTCTTGTGGTAAGTTCTATAGCAGCAGGAGTGAAGGGAAAGATGCCTTACTTTAGCATGGAGGGGGGTGTAGCCAAGGGTGGCTAGAGGAACTGCTTTGTTTGGATGTTTTGTCTGAGTTTTTGAGTTTAAAGATGAAAACTGTGCCCTGCAGGAAGGGCCTGACAGGGTGTGGTGTCAGTCCTTGGGCTGGGGAGGCAGGCCAGTGCACTACTGTAGGAGAGCCTTGGCACAAGCAGGGTGGGGGGTTCTATTGGGCTACAGCAGCAAGGGTAGTGGTTCTTAGGTCATACAAGATGCAGTACCCTGAAAAACACAGCTAGGTCTCCTCTGCTGAGCAGTTCTAATTGTCTGATTTCTGTAATGTGTGTTGGCAGGCATGTTGAACCAGCTACTCCCTGTGGTTTTGACAATACAATCCAGCCCTGTCCTGCTCTGTGCCTTGTTTGGAGTAACTGCATTCAGAGATGCTGAAAAACACCTGGGACTCCCCTTACAGAGGGGATCAAATAACTTGCTTGCTGCCAAGAATCAAATTCTAGTTAGAGGCAGTTGTTGCTGGTGAGGAGCAGGGTCTATCCGTGGCAGGCAGTTAGGAAGGCAGTGTAATCTAGTGCACAGGGCAACACAGAGTGGGAGTCAAGTGGCCTGGGTTCTGTTCCTTGCTCTGCCACTGGTCTGCTGTGTAACCTTCTACTCTCTGTCCCTCCCCCGCCCTTTGGTCTGTCTTGTCTAGCTACATTGTAAGCTCATTGGGCCGGGAATTGTTTGCACAGCTCCTAGCTCAGTAGGATCATGATCTTGGCTGGGGCCTCAAGGTGCTGCTAATTAATGAAGTGTTCCCAACTCCCATGATTTTATTGAGTCTCCAATGATTCAGTGCTTTCCTGGAACCCCCAGCTCTGGGGGGCATATGATCATGTGACAACTGTCTGAGATCTTACTTTAAAAAACTAAGTTTCTAGCCCTTGTGATTTCTAGAAAGAAAGCAAAAAGAACTAGGGCTGTCAAGCAATTAAAGTTAGTTGTGTGATTAATTACTTAAACAATAGAATACCCTTTATTCAAATATTTTTGGATGTTTTCTACATTTTTAAATTGATTTCAGTTACAACACTGAACAAAAGTGAACAGTGCTCACTTTATATTTTTGATTTCATGTATTTGCACTGTGAAAAATGAGGTGAATTGAAAAATACTAATACAAGTACTGTAGTGCAATGTCTTTATCATGAAAGTTCAACTTACAAATGTAGAATTATGTACAGAAAAACTGCACTTAAACACAACAATGTCACCTGAAAGTGAGAACAGTTGTTTGTATGGCACTGTTGTAGCTGGTGTTGCAAGATATTTATGTGCCAGATGCACTAAAGATTCATATCTCCCTTTGCTCTTCAACCAGCATTCCAGAGGACATGCGTCCATGCTGATGACAGGTTCTGTTTGAACATGATCCAAAGCAGGGTTGATTGACGCATGTTCATTTTCATCATCTGAATCAGATGCCACCTGCAGAAGGCTGATTTTTCTTCTTTTTTGGTGGTTCAGGTTCTGTAGTTTCTGCATCAGAGTGTTGCTCTTTTAAGACTTCTGAAAGCATGCGCCACACCTCATCCCTTTCAGATTTTGGGAGGCACTTCAGATTCTTAAACCTTGGGTCAAGTGCTGTAGCTATCTTTAGAAATCTCACATTAGTACCTTCTTTGCATTTTGTCAAATCTGCAGTAAACGTGTTCTTAAAACGAATAATGTGCTGGGTCATCATCCAAGACTGCTATAACATGAAATATATGGGTAAAACAGAGCAGGAGACATACAATTCTCCCCCAAGGAGTTCAGTCACTAAGTAATTATTCATTAACAAGCATCATCAGTATGGAAGAATGTCCTCTGGAATGGTGGCCAAAGCATAAAGGGGCATATGAATGTTTAGCATATCTGGCATATGAATACCTTGCAATGCTGGCTACAAAAGTGCCATGTGAATACCTGTTCACTTTCAGGTGACATTGTAAATAAGAAGAGGGCAGCATTATCTCCTGTAAATGTAAACAAACATGTTTGTCTGAGCAATTGGCTGAACAAGAAATAGGACTGAGCGCATTTGTAGACTCTAAATTTTAGAGTTTTGTTTTTGAGTGCACTTATGTAACAAAATAGTCTATATTTGTAAGTTGCACTCTCACAATAAAGAGATTGCACTTCGGTTCTTGTATGAGGTGAATTGAAAAATACTAGTTTATCATTTTTACAGTTGTGACAAAGTTCTGTCCTTGCCTCTGTGGGTCCTATGTTTCCTGGCGGATTTTGCTAGCCTCAGAGGCTCACTGTGACCCTCCACATAACCCTTCTTTCTCTAGGGACAAGGGTCATAGTCTACTGAGCCATTTTCATCATAAGCCAGCAAGGGAGGTGAGGAGAAGTTATCCTTCCTTGCACAGTCTCTGTTGTCTCCCAGTCTCAGTGATTAATCAGGGGCCAAAGGGGGTGGGAGGGGAGCCCAGGCCCAACCTCTACTCCAGGCTCCAGCCCAGGGACCCTAATAGTATCAGCTATGGTAGCTAACCTTTTAGAAACATGACATGTACAATTCCCTGGGCTACTTCTCCCACAGCAGCCCTCACTTCCTCAAGCTCCACTTCACCCTTACCTCAGAGCCTCCTTCCTGATATGGTGTGTACTACTCAGCCTCTCCAACAGCACAACTTCCTTCCACAGCTCCTGACATCCACCCCTACCTGACTGGCTGGGAGGCTTTTAACTAGTTTCAGCCAGCCCCTGATTGGCTTCAGGTGTCCCAATCAACCTAGCCTTCTCCCTGCCTTCTAGAAAGTTAATTGGCCCCAGGTGTCTTAATTGACCTGGAGCAGCTGCCATTTCACTTAACCTGGTACCAGGGATTTGTTTAGCCTGGAGCTAATATATCTATCTCCCACTACTTTTCTATAGCTATCTGGCCTTGCCCTGTCACACAGTGCAAATATTTGTAATAAAAATAATATAAAGTGAGCACTGTACACTTTGTATTCTGTGTTGTAATAGAAATCAATATATTTTAAAATTTAGAAAAACATCCAGAATACTTAATAAATTTCAATTCAGATTCTATTGTTAACAGTGGGATTTAAAACTGCGATTATTGTGATTAACTCAAAAATTAATCATGTGAGTTAGCTGTGATTAATTGCCAGCCCTAGTTAATTTCCATCAAAAACACTTTCAGGTTTTTGCTGAAACATCTAATTTTGGGGTTATTTTATAATGAAAAATACTATTGATGGGGGGGGGGGGGGGGGAGGGGAAATGTTTCTATGGAAAACTTTTAATTGTCTCTGATCTGAGCTATCCTGTGTCTGATTACGATGCTGCTTACAGTGTCTGTATATCTGTGGTACTCTGACTTTAGTAGAGTTACTCCTGCTTTATGCTGCATGAACAGGAGCAGAATAGATGCCCCGGGTCTTTATGGAAATAGGCATTGCAATGTCACAACAGTCATAACATGGCATTTTACCTTGATCCGCCTAATGCAGAAAATGTGGGGCACTTGTGTAAGTGCAGGAAGCCTGCAATTAGTTTATAAAAGAGTGGGTGTTCTTCTTATTGCAGTGACTGTCCTATTAATAAAGCAGCACCAGAAAAGCATTTGAAAAGCCATTTTGGGGAAGGGAAATAGTTTTCAAACTTTTTTTGGGAGGTGAAAAAAGCAAAGCAGGTGAATGGGGAAGGTAGGATGAAGAGGAGGAAGGAGACATGCATTCATAGAAGGAAGCACGTCCACTACAGAAAACTCACGTCCCCTGGTTGTTACTATTAGCTGTACTAAGAGGCACCACTGTGGGGTCAGGTGCTATTGTGCTAGCTGGTGTACACGCACATGGTGCAAAAGAGAAGGTCCCAAAGAGCTTGCTTCTTCAATATGTCAGACTTTGTGCCCAGGTTCACACCCTGAGTCATTGTAAATTGGGCACAAGTTGCCCCTCTTTGTTTAATTTGAGTTAGTGAATCTTGTCTCTGATTCCACCTGCTGGGATGTTTCACACTCATACAGGAAATGCTCATTAGTGGGCTAGTTGGGTATGCAGAAGCAGAGCTGGTACCATCAGGTCAATGAAAATTACATCCAACTGTACATAATGAGGCTGTAGGTTCCTTATGCTGCAATCCAAATGACACACAAAGCAACCATTCAAAGACATAATTCCAGCGGGGACTTTGGGTGGCCTCATAAACCACTGGAGCAGAATTCCCTCGGGGTTGCGTGGCTGCCTTTGTTAGTGCTGCTCACCTAGCCATACCACCAGCTCCACTCTAATCCAGTACCTGCACGTGCTCGTGCTCCCAGCACTCAGTGCTGCTCTCAGAGGCACCCAGGAGAATGCTGGCCCGAGCCTGTGGGTGCTGGTGTAACCCACACATTTCCCAAGTATGGTGCTCTGTCCCCTCTAGTGGCACCGAGACCACTTAGAGATGAATGAGTCTGCTACAGCCTTAGCTAACAGCCATGTGGCTTTTAGTTCATGGAGTAGAGGCTTATGCATTTAGCTCCAGAGATCCCAGGTTTGATCCCGCCTGCCGACAACCGGGATCTGTCGGTGTTACAGCTGTGGACAGCTGGTGCCAGTGTATGTGTGGGAAATCACCCTCCACCAATTCAAGCTCTTCTCTGACTACCATCCCATCCAACAATTTCCCTTGAGAGGGGGCTTCCATAGCCCTAGTAGGGCCTTCCTTCTACTGGATCTGAGAGGGAGGGGCAGGCATGAACAGGCAGGACTCTGCTACCTGTAGTGAGAGCAAGTCTTATCTGCATCGGTGGGAGTAAAATGGCATTTTATTTATTGAGAGTCTGCTCTTAAATTCCATGGCAGAGGGCTCACACCCCCTTCTCCCTCCCCCCGCAATCTCTGGGCACCCTTGGTTTACAAGAGCATGGGTGATCCACAATTAGGGTGACCAGACAGCAAATCTGAAAAATCGGGACAGGGGGTGGGGGGTAATAGGAGCCTATATAAGAAAAAGACCCAAAAATCAGGACATCTGGTCACCCTATCCACAATAAAGTTTGAGCAAAGCAGCAGCTGCTTCATTTCTTCCCAACACACCACACATCCGCTGATCTCCAGGTCTGTGACCAGTATGGCTCCAAACCCCTTCTGATCCTTCCCCACTAGAGAGATTCCACCCTCCGCCTCCTGCCAGGGCCTGGCCCAAGAGATGAGCTGTACAGTATGTTCAGAAGGTCAGCAAATTCAGGCTGTTTGTAGCTCTCAGTGCTGCTATCAGTCCCTTCCTGGGGGTCTAGTCCCTTCCATGAGAGTAGGAGGTTCTTACTAAAAGCATTTCCCATTTACATGCCGTTTCCCAGACAAGGTCCTACAAAGGCTCATCTATAATGATGGGACTAGTTATCACATCGGTGCTAATGTGACTTTCATCACAGAAACGTAGAACTGGAAGAAACCTCAGTAGGTCATCAAATGCAATCCCCGGCACTGAGGCAGGACTAATGGTGGTTGCCACTCAGTGGGGAGGTTGAGAACCTATGTATGTGTAACCCACACACCTCCTGGGTGTGGTGTTCTGTCCCATCTAGTGGCACTGAGGAGAGAGAGAGAGAGAGAGAGAGAGAGAGAGAGAGAGAGGAAAAAAAAAAAAAAGAGTCTGCTCTACAGCCTTAGCTAAGAGCCAGGTGGCTTTTAGCTCACGCGGTAGAGGCTCATGCACTAAACTCCAGAGGTCCCAGGTTTGATCCCGCCCGCCAACAACCTGGGTCCATCAGTGTTACATATGTGCTTGTCAGGCTAAGTTCTGCCCCAAGGTACCCTGGTGTAAATCTGCAGTAACTCCCTTTCAAGTGCTTTTGCTACATGTGTTTGATAGCTGGTTAGTGAGACGTGACCAGTGCGGCTGCGCTGCCTCTCTGATCAGTCTTACTCTTGCTATACGGCAAAGGGCCATGCTCTTATTAACAGTGCAGAAGATCAGCAGGTCTATTGCATTGCCCCAGATGCAATGAGCCCTGTGCATCAGCAGCTGAGGGCCTCTGTGGAGGAAACTTGAATAGACCAGGAGATGGATTCTGACTTTACTTACAGCACTGTAAAAACAGGAGCAGTCCCATTGTCCTCACTGTTGTGAGGGAGGCAGAATTGGACCCAAGGCCCTTCCTGCTCCAAGCTTTAAATATCCCCAGGCACTTTTCATCAGAGTAGGGGTTTGACCTGCCATCTGTTATGATCCCTGATGGTTTTTGGGTCGACTGCTGTCTTTCACCCCAGAGGTGGCTGCATTTTAGAGGTAGCATTGGCCTGCTAAACCCAGGGTTGTGAGTTCAATCCTGGAGGGGGCCATTTAGGGATCTGGGGCAAAAATTGGGGATTGGTCCTGCTTTGAGCAGGGGGTTGGACTAGATGACCTCCTGAGGTCCCTTCCAACCCTGGTATTCTATGATTCTAGGATAGTTTGTGAAACAGTTTAGGATAAAGGGTACTCTATTAATGTGAGATTTACTGTTGCTATTAAAATTTAGGAGTTCACTGATAGGGATGGGGGCTTGGTTATCTTTGTAAAAGATGCCAGGGGGTGAGATTTCAAAATATAGGTCTGCAGCTGAGGAAACATTGAAATCTCTGGAGCGAAGAAGTTCATAGGTGCTGGATCAGCCCTACCAACATAATCGCTCCTTAACAGAAGGCAACTGATGCCATCCCATGGCTACCACTAGATGGTGCCCAATCCACAATTTAACAGGAAGGTTTTCTCCAATCCCAGCTGGAGCAGTGCAGCCTTCTCTGGTGGAAACAATGCAGTGCCTACTCAGATTAAAGCAAAGGGCTGGATACCTAGGATTGTGCAAGGGAGCTCCCAGGATGGGATGGAGCTGGCTCTGATATCACATCTGTGGACACAGAGGGTTGGGAACACCATTGGAATCCCAGAACAGTGCAGACTTTTGACTTGGGAAGCCTTCCCAGAGGACAGCAACTAGCTGGAAGTACTGAATGCTGGTTTGTGTGTGTGTGTGTATGGGGGGGAGGAGGAGTGTCCGGCATTTGACTCCAATTAAGGTGAAATCTGGAGAGAACAGGAAGGAGAGCAAAAAGTGGATGTGATGAAGGAGTCAAGGTGCCTCCCAGCTGCTCCATCTTCTGTGGGGAGAGATGGATGGACAGAAGTGCTGCCGTTTGCGACAACCTGCCTCCAAAATGTAAATAAGAAAATCCCGCAAGAGAACCTGGTTCAGTCGTGCTCGCTCTGTTAAGATCTATTTCATCCAGAGCAGACAAACGCTCGCCACGGCTGCTCCATTGGAGGAGAAGTAGATTCCCTGGAGCAGAAGAGCTAAAACCCCTCTCGGTGAAGTTGGATTGGTCTGGGGTGCTTTCCCCACCTCTGTATACAAATCATCCTAATCATGGGCACTGTGTAACGGCATCATATGGCTGTCTAAAGTGTCGAGTTGCTTCCTTTTTATTTCTTATATAAGTTTGAACAATGATCACAGTCAATTCGGATGGAAAAATAATGATCAGAAGATGTCTTGTCACCTTGAGACCTTTTAGGTAAAGTTCTTTTTATTGCTCTATTTACCATTCTCCCTCCCCACCCCCTGCCTTTGCACCCCATCTTGCTGTTCAGCTTCAGGGAGCTGAAACTGAATAATTCATCTAAACAAATTTCCTAGCACTCACGGTCTTCCAGGGGAATCAATCCCAGATTAAAATGTCAAGAATTAAAGCAAGTTAGCCTTTAAGTCATCTTGATGGGAGCTGGTGTGTGGCTCTTGCATACTGTACCTTGCCTGCTAATTCATTTGTTATGCTAATATCAGTTGGGTATTAGTTACAGGTTTTTAATACTTTTCTTGGTGATATTTGCACCCACTGGGGAATTGATGCATACAAATTAAAAGCCAGCTTTGGCTGTCAGTAACACTGGTTTGAATCCAATGATAATGCGGTTGCTCCGGATTCACACGGGTAACCAAGAGCAGAATCTTGTCCAAAGTCAGACCTTCCAAGCTCCCCTCCCCCCCTGAATTTATGCATTTCTACTTACTGATCTCCTCCCCCCGCCTCAACAACTACAAAGTTTTTATGATTCCATTACTATTGATTTGCATAAACTCCTTGCTGTAAGTGTCTTTTTTTTTTTTTTTTTTTGTGGGTGGATGGGTGGGTGCGTGTGGACTGTCCATTAACATGCAAACTCTTCTCTAATGCTTGTGTGCTTTCTTTAAAACTGATTTGAGGAGTCATGCTTTATGCACTTCCAGCCTCCAAGGGGCATTGTTTGTTTGTGTCTTATGGGCGAGGAATTATAAAAGTTAGGTCTGAATCAAAACAAACCTATCACGGTGCTTTCTGATGGTCCAAGTAACACAAAAGCGTTGGAAGTGGATTTTGCAAACCAGGATACTGGCCTTTTGACTTGGCCAAAGGAAATTGGGTTTTGGGGGATGGAAGGGAGGGTCGGGTTATATTTTCTCACGTGGGACAGCTTTTGAGAATTATTGCTGCTGAAATTTCATCTGTCTAAAGAATTTATGTGCTCACCACCATTGTATCTGAGCACTTCACAATCTTTTACTGAAGTTATCCTCCGAACACCTCTCAGAGGTATGGGAGTGTGATTATTCCCATTGTTCAGATGGGGAACTGAGACACAAAGGAGGCTAAGTGCCTTGCTCAAGGCCATACAGGGAGTCTGTGGCAGAGCTGAGAACTGAACATAGGTTGCCCAACTCCTAGGTTAGTGCCCCAATCACTCGACTGCCCACCTTCTTGGACCAGCCAGGCAAACAGGTGGGGCAGGTAGCTCTGCTTGGTGAATAGACTTGGGAGTGGGTCAGCAAGGGGATGGTACCTCCTCGTTGGCTTGGCAGGGATTTTGTCTCCAATCTGATGGCAGGCAGGTTGGGGGGATACCAAATGGGGAGAAGGGGCACACCGATGAGGCTGGGCTGTAGGGCAGTTGCTTTTGGGTAGCAGAGCTTGCCTTGTGGAAGGAGGATAGAAGAGAAGGGAGAGGTGCCTAGCCACAGCTGGGCCACATGTTGAAGAGGGGGTGGGAGCAATTCCCACATCACTCGTCCTCCCTCTGCTACTGTGGGCCAATCCTGCCCTCAGTGATGTCCAGGGCAAAACTCTGATTGACTTAACAGATGCAACACAGAACTTCATGGATGGAGCAAGAGATGGATCGGGGCACACCATGAACTAGCTGGGAGGGGGAGAAAGGGGGGCAGTTACTCTGTAGTAATTCACCAGCTGTGCCAGTTGTGTCAAACACTGTACACAGCCATCATCCAGAGCTGTCGCTTTCTCTCCTGTTGAATGACACTCTGCTTAATAGAACAGCAGCGCCCAAGGTGCTGTGCTGGGCTCGGCAGCTGCCTTCAGCTGGGGACGGGGCCAGCGCTGCTTTGAGAGGGGCTGTTCGTTCTCTTCTAGAGATATGTTTATTAAACCCCAAGATGAAGTTAGTGGAAGAGTCTCCCGCTCCGGGAGCAGGGGAATCTCCTTCTAGCAGTGTCTTGGAAATAGGGCTTGAAGCAGGAGTAACAGTAATGAGTCCTAGCACGCTGGCCAAGTGTGATGAAAAATAGGCCAGAGACTGGAACAGGAGGGGAAATGTATGTGCGGATTCGGGGATGGGGCCAGGTGAACAGTTTGGGGGCTTGGGTCTTGCTAAGAGAATCCGGTACCTTGACAGTGTTCTCAATACACTAGGGCCTGATTCTGCTCTTACGCTGGTGTAAATTGGGAACAACTTTATTGAAAAGTTAAACCAGTGTGAGTTGAATCAGGCTTTTCTAAGAGATGTGTTTTCCTTGAGAGTTTATAGCACAGGAAAATAGATGTGATTGACTGTGGCTAAAGCACCTCGAGGGGTGTTCCCCCCCCCCCCCCCCAATCATTTAGACAAACTGGAGGCAAGGATTCTCCCTGGTTTAACTCAGCGATAATGGTGTTTGGTGGGAATATTTTTCTGAAGCACTGGAACCGAAAGGCTAATAACACCAGTGTGGTGGGCTTCCCTCACCACCTCGTCCTGACCTGCAATACCCACTTATTTTCTAGGCCTAAGCCCTGCTCCCCAGTTTTGCTGATGCTTTTTACCTCCTACTAGACTATCTCTTGAGCACCCCACAGATCAGCTAAAGGTGTCATGACCTGCACATTTTCTCCTATTCTAGCCCTACTTCTCCCTACCTCCGCTAATTTACCAGCGCACTTCAGTCCTCACCTGTGGCACACCCTGTTTGAACTCTGCCCTTGCAGATCCCGCGCCACCATTTTATGTGGTGACTGTGTGGTGAGATTAGCGTATGCTCTTAGGCCTTGCCTTCACTGCAGCTTTAGCTCAAGATATGATTCAAGTGCTCCCTTAATCCTACTCCTGTCCACACACGAGTCTCTAGCTCAAGTTGAGTGGTGCTTTGACCTCAAGCTACTGCAGGTGTGGGTTGACACTTGAGAGCTGTTGATGCTCACACTAGTAATGCAGTGGGGATATAGATACTGTGCTGTTAATCCAAACATCTGTGTGGATGCTCTCACTTGAGCTAGACTAACTCAAGAGCAGCTGACTGCTCTTATCCACACTTAAGTTAGTGCTGCAGTGAAGGCAAACCCTTGGAATCTAGACACCCCCCAACTTTGTGTAGTAATGTGGGTGGTTTGCAGTCCATAGTGGTCACCTAAATCTATGGAGACCACATGTCAGCTGGTGTTTAAGCATCTTATCTCCACTGAAGTCAGTGAGCTGGATCCACACGGGTGCAAATAAGCATAGCATCAGTGAAGTTGCCAGGCACTGACTGGAGATTTGGCCCATTGAAATGAAAGTGGTGCTCAGCTGAATTCATTAATCATCCTCTGGATAAGCTTAGTACGGTGAGGGAAAAGTTCCAAATCTGTGAGACGTGCCCTAGGAATGGAGGAGAGTTGCTGATTGCTAGCACTCTGTAAACATAGCAGGAGGAGATAAAATAATGGAGAGGAGGATTTATTTACAGAAACTTGTGTGAATGGCTCACTTCTAATGTGTCTAATTTCAAAATCAAAGGCACCTCAGTGATTGATTCTACCCAGCAGTACCCGAGAGAGCCAAAAGTGCATCACAAGTCAACTATAGTGCCTTACCCCAGCTATCTCTATGCTTCTCTTTGGGGAACTAAAGAGGAGTGCTGTGAAAGCTTGTAAGTAGAAAAGCCATTTCTTTCCTCAGAACTTTAGAATGCATTGTTCCCAGGGAGGATTAATGCTGCTTAGCATTTTGCTGTCGGGTGACCCAGTCTGAGAGGCCTCTGGTGTTTCAGGACCATGGAAAGCTCATGGGTTAGAAGGATGCTGCAGCCTTCTCCTGCACGCCTTTCCAGGATACCCAAATGATATATAGCACATCAGAATACAAATCCTCAGGGCCAGATTTTGCTCTGTTACAATTATGTGAATCTTTGATAACTCTATTAAAGACTATGCTGTTGTTCCAAACTGACAGTAAATAAACAGGGCAGAACTTGGCACTCTTCTCCTGGACATAGTCCTAAAGCAGGGGATTGTGAATACTTCAGTCCCAGGGTAGAATTCTGGGTAGAATTGTCACCAGAATCTTGTAAAATCAAAGCACCCTGAATTAAATTAATATGTGGTGACAGTCCACGCGATTAACAGCCAGCTTGGGATGTAGATGCTACATGGTCATCAAAGCTCTATGTTCAACAACAGGTACAGTTAATGGACTAGTTTTGGAAACGGGGTCTGATGCAGCTCTCAGGAAAGTCCATTGGTTTCAATGGAGTTAATTCTGACTTACACCAGTGTGAGGTTCAGTCAGGCCCCTGGTACCTTTTGGCCATTTCCCCAATACTAGGCACCAGCACAAAGAACTGCAGTACAAACTTCCATGGAGATGAGAGATTGAATGGAGAGCCTTCCCCTCCCCCCTCTTTCTCCCTATCAGAAAGGGAGAAAATCAGAACAAAATAAGAGCCTGCAAACTAAGGGTGAAACCCTCAACTCTCCTTATTCCTTGGAGAAATCCCACCAAGCTAAATGCTGTTTCTCTCCCAAGTAACCGATTTAGGATTTGGCCCTGGTATATCTTTTAAGTACCTAAAATCTTGAGTCTCCTCCCCTTCCTCTGCAATCCATTTGAAATTGTGAATTTTTTTCCTTCTAATGAGATGCTAGAATGCATGGCCCCTTTGAAATTTTTTTTCAGCAATTGTGGAGGGGTTTTCCTTCTTTCTTTCTCCCATGGTCTAAATTGTTAATTATATGTGGAGTTTAACTATCGCTCCTTGCCAGATCATAATTATGAAAATTAAAATGCATAAACAAGGCCTTGCATAATGATGAAGACATTATCAATAGAAAGGATTTGAAAGATGAGCAAGATCAGCTCTGATCATTTAAACACCAATCCCCCAGGTAATGTGTCATTAAATTATGCCTGGCGGGGTGGAGAGGAGGAAAGGGGGTGGCTGCACTGGATGAAAAGGGATAGATGATTAGAACCGCCCTCCAGCTGCAGCAGGGCACTGCTATTATTTGTGTTACTATCATGCCTAGAGACCCGTAGAACAGACATGTAGTAAGAGGGAGTCCCTCTTACCCTCACAAGCTTACACGCTCCATAGATGAGACTGCTATAAGAGAGGGAATAAGGAAAGTAGTATTACCATAGCTTACAAACAGGGAAACGATGCCCAGAGACACGCCCAGATTCTCGGAGGTATTTAGGCTCCTCACACCTGTGGATTTTAAGGGAATGTAGGAGCCTAAATATCTTTGCAGATCTGGGCCTAAGTGACTTGCCAAGGGTCATGCAGGAAGTCAATGGCAGAGTCCAGGACTGAACCCAAATCTCCTGAGGCCCATGGCAGTGCCCTAGCCACCAGGCCTCTCTTGGAAGGGTGCCATACTAATGTCTCCCCTATGTCTCTAACACCCTGAGAGGACACTCACCCCTACCGTAAGCAGGCACCATTCCCATTGCTTTCAAAGGGATTAACACCAAGGCTTAGCTTGGTTCCAAGAGGGTAGCAAATCAATCTACACGCCCCTGAGTGCCGAATCTGCAGGAGTTATGCTCCTTTTTTGCATCTTACATGCTTGATCAGATCAGCTCTCATCCAGGGAATAACTTGTCTCATCGCTTACCATGCAGCTAAGTTTGGCGCTGGTAGTCCAGAGTACAGCTCTCCTCAGGCACAGACAAAGAGGATACGGAAATGGTTCAGATTGCCACATAGCTCTGCCAATGCACTTCAGTCCTGGTGCTTGCTTTTCCCCCTTCGGAACAAAGGCAGGCAGTCTAGAGGTGGTTGGCACAACCCAGGAACTGAAAGAGGGCAGACTGCCCAGGAGATGTGCCAGATTAGTGCATCACATGGGCAGTCTTCACCATCTTGTCCTAGCCATCAAGGCCCTTCCCTCTCTTCCTTGACTCCATTGCTTTCCCACTCTGCCAAGATGCCAGCCTTGGCCAGCTGCTGCCACCTACAAGTGTCTTTGCATTTTCTTCTCGCCCCTTGTGCATGGAGCTCCCTTTCTGAGCTGACCTGATAGGCCACTACCCTCTTTGCATAGAAATCCCTTCTAGAAGTCCGCTTCTACTGCAGGGCTTCCAGGAAAACAGCTGGGTTGAGAGGTAGCTGGGGAAAGTCAATGGTTATAGAGCTAGAGCACATGTATGTATGGGGGTATTTATCCATACAGGGTGGCCTTGTGATTGGAGCCCTGGGCTGGGACTTGAGATACGGGTTCAAGTCTGAGTTGTGGGACAGTGGGCAAGTCATATAGGCTGTGGTTTTCAAACAGGCCTCTGGGAGCTGGGCACCTAACACCTTTACTTTCCTTTAGGAATCCCAGCCTTAATCTGCCCTCTGCCTCAACTGCCCATCTGCAAAATGGGGATAATAAATACCACTTCCCTATCACATAGGGCTTTGTGAGGATAAAATTCATTGACAATGGAGAGGTGCTATCATTGTGGCGATAAGGGGCATATAAATTCCTAGGTGTAGATTTATAGACTGAATATATCTCATCAGTTCCCTCTCCCCCTCGTTATGTTAGTCATCATCTTAGGTTGTAAGCTTGCCTGCATTTGTACAGCACTTAACATGATGGGGCCCTCATCGAGGGAGGCCATTCGTCTGGCTTTATACCAGAGAGCCCTGCTTTTCTGAGGTTTGTCCCTCATCCGAGACTGAGACAGAACGGGGCGTGAGTTTTGTCCAATAGAAGAGGGACATCACTTTGAAGAGTGCACTGCTCTGTCCCTGCTAGCATGACCTTGCACGTGGGTGGGTCCAATGTCATGTTGGTGCAGGGTGGGGTGGCATGCTCTTTGAAATGGCATCCTCTATGTGCCATGCAGGCCAGGTCACACCGGCATTGGACACATGCCATTACCAGAAGTACCAGAATATCTGGTATTCTGGGAATGCGTGTGTGACCACCCTATCCCTTTCCTCCTTCAGCTCTTCAGACACTCCTAGTACTCCTAATGATGAATAGCTGCTCAAACCATTTCCATTGACTCAGCCTCCTCTGAGATCAGAAGCCAGTTTTTTTCTCTCTTTGGACCCCAAACATCATGGGATCTCCAAAGCTCTTCCCGTAGGCCTCGATGCTCAGTCAAGATGGTTAAAAGTGACTAGGGGTGCCTCAAAGTTAATGGGAGCGGTGTCTCTAACTGAGCTTTGTGCCTTCAAAAATTCCCTGCTCACTATTTTAGCATCCAATTTGAGACTCCATAAAGGGGCCTGATTCTCAGACAGGGCTGAACACAGGCCCTCTGAAAATGAGACCCATTTAGGAGGTCATTGGTTGGGCACCCCAATCACTAGTCACTTCTGAAAATCTCAGCCACCATTGATCATATTCATGATGAGTCTCCCTAGTTTTCACTTATTTACTCCCATCCTTGGGTCTCACTACAGAGGGTCAATTTTCTTTTTGTTGAAGCTTTTATTTAAACAAAAGATGGCTTTTTGACTGCATGGAAATTGGGATCATAGTCAATGAAAACCAAAGACCCAAAATCTTCAATTTTCAACAACGGAAAGACTAAAAAATAGGCTTTTGTTTTTTTGGGCGTTTAAAATGAAAATTTCCCATTAAAAGTTTCAATGAAAACATTTTCTTTGCAATCTTTGGTGGAAAATAAAATACATTTCCCAGCCAATTCTAGGTGTCTCGTTCTTCACTTCCCCACCCAATCTTGCTGCTTGAGTAGGGGTGCTGTCTATTGAGGAAAATCTTTAACTCAAAGGAACTTGGAAGACCCTCAGACCTTGCTTTTTCCTTTATAACAATGCAGTTGTCACCCAAATAGATTCTGTGTTTTGACCTCTAATTCATCTCTTGAAGGGTATATGTCTGGCTGCTGGAACTGGAATAATAAAGGAGAGATTTCACATCTCTGAAAATATAGAGTTGGCTTGAGAAAATGCTTTTTTATTTTTCTGTGCCACATACACCTTTTTAGTCCCACTGAGTATGTTCCATTTATCTAGTGGAGACAGGGACCTAGTTCCTTGCCAGTTAGAATAATGTCCACTTCAGCTCCCAGCCTACTCAGTGGAATGAATCAGGCAAAAGAGGAAACAAGGCAATTGTGATGCCTGATGTGTTTATTTCAAATTTAGTTCAGCAGCTAGATTGTTGTGAATGGGGATGTCCCCCTGTAAGCCCTGTGTCTTGCCTGTCCCCCAGACTGCAAAGCTTAGCACAATAGGTAGTTCATGCAACTGATGGCAGCCTAGTTCCAAATAAAAATAGTATTCTACAATCATTGTGCACAGCTGTGAATGACTAAGGAAAGGTGCAAAGTCTCCTTTTTTGGAGTTTTTCTCAATATGAAAATCTGAGTATCTAAGAACTTATATTCTGGTAGCCGCTAGAGACCTCGGCTGAGATCAGGGCCTATTGTGTTAGGCACTCTACAAATATATCCTAAGCAGAGTTATTTGAATAACTGTTTTTGCTAACGATTCTCAATAATAATTAATAAAAACATTATTTCAGGTCCAATCAAAAAAGAAATGTTGGGCAAACCAAAAGGTTAAAAACATTGTTTCAGTTGAGCAAAAATTCTTTGTTTAGTTTTTGTACGCTTTTTGTTAATGTTGTTGTTTTTAAAAACAAATAAAGGAAATTTCAGAACAACTTAGTTTTGAATAAGAAAACCATAACATTTCATTTTGATAATATTGAAACAATCTTTTTGAATTTTTAAAAATTTGTTTTAGTTAAAAAAATGTGAAATTAATACAAGTTCATGAAATGTTCAGGTGTCACCCAATCTGCATTTTTACCAGAAAAAGGTTTGGGGGGGAAACTTTTGTCCAGTTTTGATAAGCAACAATCCTTGCACCAAAAAGCTGACATCTCACTAGCTAGGACTCTCAAATGGTAGGAGGGGAATCAGAGGCACAGAGAGGCAATACTGCTCAATAGCAGAGCCAAGATTAGAACTCTGGTCTCTTAAGTTAGTGCTCTTCTTACCTGTCAGCTCTGTGTTCTTGGGGAACCAGGGTGCAGTATCCAGCCTGTCTGACTCACAAAGGACCCCCCGCCCCCCAGCCTCTGCTTGAACCAAAACCAGTCAGAAGAAAGACTTGCGAAAAGACAGCAGGGGACACACTTAAACCCTTCTGGACAAGGGTGACAGGATTAAGGCAACTCCCCTAGCCTCATCTGCATCAAAGACGGGATAGGGAGGCATCTCCATTAGCATACAGAATGGAGAACAGAGATTCTAAGGCAAGAACCTCACTGAACTCTGGGACCAGGGAAGCACTGCATGATGGGGGAATCTCTGCTCCAGATGTTAATGAACCTACCCCTGCACACACCCAGTGCAGTAGTTATCAGACCAATTCTACCAATAAATCCTTTACTGGTATCCAAAATACTGAAGCTACCTAATTGCATCGTGAGCTCCTGCGAAGGAACACCACCCATAGCCAGGAATGATCAGTTCCTATTCTCTAGCCCGAACAAAACAACTCTGGTACACTCCCTTGAGCCACCAGTTTACCCGTTAACAAATCTAGTGTTCTCCCTTGAACCATTGTTGTTTCCCGACAAAAAACCCCTTCCCATGCTCAAGTAAGTGTTCTGATGCTTGGATCCAAAATCTGCATCAGTTCCACTGGGACTTCATCTTCTCCTGACTGAGCGTGCTGGGGGCTCTGCCAGCACTCCAGACCTTCAGCTATCACCACCACCTGGGAACCCTGACTGGTTCAAGGTTCACGGAGTGGTGAGAATCCAGCTCACTTGTGCGCGCTCTCTCTTTCTCTCTTTCTCTCTTTTTCTTTTTCTACTCTAGGTATAGCTTTCTAACTTGTGTGATCAGTTATAGTTTTCTAAACCTGACTTTTGTAATCAAATTTAAGCTAGATTTAATATTGTAATTGTTTTGTTTGTTTGGGTCTCCTTGTATGATTATTACTTGGCAAAATTAACTTTTGTGGTTAAGCTGGTTGCTTCCCTCCCTCTCTCTCTTGTGGTTTTGGCTTCCCCATTTGCTCTGCAGCAATGCTCCTCTTACCTAAGCTAAAGATTCCTGCAGCGCCCAAAAGTCCTGTAGGGTTTGCTTATCAAGTGCGTTACTACCAGAACAACTTATAATGTGAAAGTGGGGAGAGGGACGCGCTGAACCTGTGTCATATAAGGGTGGCAGCTTGAAGGTGTGGCTCGACCCTGCTTACTCAGGTGTACTCTATTCCGGTGTGGTGCCTGTGGCAGATGAGGGTGGCAGCTTGGAAGTACTGCTCAACCCAGCCTGCTGAGTCCAGGGACATATGAGGGGTCAGCTTGGGCGTGCTGATTGAGCCAGTCCACTCAGATGCACTCTGTTAATGTGTGTGTTCATCTGATTCTGGGGCTGGAGGAACCCAGCCCTGGGGAACCTAGGTCCTGCAGGATAGCGCTATTGGGAGGGAGCTTGCAGAAGGGAGAAGCATAGCTCTGTATGAGAACACAAGTGACACAAGCAGTACATTGATAGAATTACAGACCCCCCCCCCCAGAAGAGTACCCCTAATAAATGAGCATACCCCAACATAATGGGCAAATCTGGTAACACCCTATCCTGTGGACCATGCTGCCTCTCACTAATATATCGTGTAAGCACTTGTACAGTGCTCATCAACACCTCTTAGCGGGGTGCTGGATGGCTAAGGCATTGGGAATAGAATGTGAAGCCTTTCACCTTTAGTTTATTAGCTCAGATTGTATTGGCTGGACAGATTCCCCTAGGGAGCAGAGAGAAAGGGAATAACAGTGGACAACTATGCAAAATGGGACAAAGGGACAGCCAATGAAATTACAAGGCAATACATTTAAGAGTGATCAAACATAACACATAATCACCCTGTGGAACTCACTGCTACAAGATATCACTGACACCACGCACTAGGATTCAATAGAGGATGGATAATAATGAGAGCATCCACAGGGTCATTAGAGGCAAAATATCTACAAGGGATATCAGCCCTCATGCTTTAGGGCATAAGCCAACCACAAATGGCTCGATCAACAAAGAGATTTAAATTCCTCACTGCCACTTTAGGTTCCTAGGTCCAAAATTTAGATCCTCAGAACCCCCACTTGGCTACTAGCTAACCCAGTAGGCACCTAAATTCTGTTGGTGCCTTTGTTTCTGTCAGTAAAGTCCCCTAGGCACCAAAATTTCTGCTGGATGGCATACACAAAGCCACCTAAGTCTTGACAGCAATGAGCTGCTCAGTGCCTAGTGCACCTCTAAGCCTGGCCTGCTGCTGGACTAGATGGACCGTTGGTCTGATCTGGCTTGGTATTTCCTATGTTGCTAAAACAGATCTACACTGTTGTCTTGGCCAACTTTCTTTGAATGGCCAAGAGGACCAGGATTAAGAATCAATTGCTGAGGGTTAGAGTTCAGGTACATGGCATGATTGCCCATTCCACCTCTCAAATGCCCCTCCCCCCATTTTTTTTCTCATACAGAATTTTCAGTAAGAAAAGACAGTGCAAGTGAGCTCTTGAGGGGGCTTTGTGTGGAGGCGGTTTTGCTGAGAATCAGACCACAGGACTTGTGGGCCTGTCAGTGAAGAGACCCATATCTTACTTGTAATTGGTGGGATAACCTGTTTCGCAAAGAAGCCATTACTGATTGTGTCTCACCTTATCTTTTCTTTTTCTCCTCCCTCAGGATATTTGTGCTGGGCATTGGATTTTTCACCCTGTGCTTCTTAATGACATCTTTGGGAGGCCAGTTTTCAGCCAAAAGGCTGGGAGACTCTCCCTTCACCATCAGAACCGAAGGTAACTGAGATTTTAACTGTTTTGAAAACTATTTTAAAAGAGGAGAACTTGTGCTGGTTTTGGCTCCTTGTGACTAGTATGGGAATAAATGCCTCTTCTGGGATAGATGAGTACAGGGAAGTGGTAGTGCACTGTCAATGTCTGCTTCCTGCTGGAGTATGACAGACTTACCCGTGTCTAATAGCTCCCTCTACCGGCTCACTGGGTAGAGGCCTGTGTTTCTGGAGCCGCAGATCTTGAATTGGTTGAAATGCCAAGTGTATGGGCTGCTTGACTATTTCCATTCAGCTCTTTGTCATTACAAGCTCCATAAACAAGGAGGGCGGAGAGGGAGGAAATCAGATGGAGACTGCCATTTTTGCAAAGCCTCCTCGAGAACATCACAAAGTGTATGGAGGGGGATGTAAACCATGAAGCTCTAGCAGTGTTTGGTGCAAGGCATTGTGATGACACCTGGTGTATAGAGAACCTCGGTGATCTGAATGCAAGGGGCTAGATCGGAGGTGGGCAACTATGGCCCACGGGCCACATCTGGCCCGCGGGACCGTCCTGCCTGGCCCTTGAGCTCCCGGCGGGGAAGCTAGCCCCCAGCCCCTCCCCAGCAGCCTCATCTCGCAGTGCCGCTAGCAGTCTGGATGGCTGGGCTGCAAGCACCTGCCGGGCAGTGGGGCTGTGAGAGCCACCAGATATAATGTATTAAATTGCTCCCTGTAGCAATGTGCTACTTATGGAGCACCAGGACTGGCAGCTGTAAGTAGTACACCGTAAGTACCACGTTCCTACGGGGAGCAATTTAATACACTACACCGGCCCTCCATACTGTTTAGGAACCCCGATGTGGCCCTCAGGCCAAAAAGTTTGCCCACGCCTGGGCTAGATCCTCAGTTCATGTATGCTGTTGTAGCTCCATTGACTGTGCCAGCTTACAGCACCGGAGGCTCTGGCTCAGGACTGTGGCAGGCTTTGTGGTTGTAGACAGGTTTGGTCACCAGGGAGTGAAAGTGTGGAGAGTGATGTTTTTGCCATTTTATTTTTTTTGTCTCAAAAGGAGATACTATGATGGGAAACTAGTGGATCAACTGTGTGTGTGTGTGTGTGTTAAATTTTAATACCCGTAAAAGTACTCTATAGAGGATGGAGAGGGAATAGGTGAAGTGTTCTGATTTTAATGGAGAAGCTCACTGGGAGAAGTGTTGCACAAGGGCAGCTCCTAGGATTGAAGGGATGTAACCCATTCCCTTCTTTTCCTCAGCCCTGTGTATTCCTGACACCTCCAACCTCTGGTTGCCTCCTACCCTGATCCCCCCTCCACCCCCCTACCCAGGCCATGTAGGGATCCTGCTCATCTGTTTGTGGGGTGAGTTCTTGTTGCCTCTGCTCACCTCCCATAATGGACTGAGGGGTCAGGAAATGGGGCTGCAGTGCAGCAGAAATGTGGGAGGATGGAGAGAGAATTGGGTGCTGGATGGCACAGCTGATGGGGAGTTGAGGATGGCGTGTGTCGTTAGTGCTGTGGCATGTTGCTGGTGTTGTAGAGTTGTTAATGCTGCTATTCTCGGAGCTCCAGTGTTAGCTGCACCAGCAGAGTGCACAGCGTGTTGATTCAGCAGACCTCGGTGCTGTTCAGAAAGAAAGACCACAGGCTTGGATCAGTGACGAAGGTGCTCGGCCAGATTTACTGTCTGCAAAGCACGGTACTGGAGCCCTGTCCAGTAGCTCACAGGGACACTAACACGTGTATGCCCGTGACAAGGTAAAGGATCAGCCAGCAAACAGGATGCTGTCCCCTCAGCCGATGTATGCCCCTCCCATGACTTCTCCTTTTATACAAATAAATGACATATTATGCTCCATATGTTGTTTGTTATCACCCTGGTATCTTGTACCTGCTAGTTCAAACAAAACCTCCTCATCTATTATCCTGTCATCCCATCCTTATCTTATAAGGGGTCGGTGTGTTCCTGTATAATCTCATGGGAATTGGTTTATGTGGTTACTTGAGAACTCTGGGTGTTCTTGTACCATCCTCTCTGGTTAGATGCGCTTACTTGGTTAGCCAATACCTGGTGTTACACTACTGACAAGGTCTACTTTGCTTCATACTCTTAGTTTATGCCTAAGCCTCCAGCAAGGCCTACATGCATTAACTAGTGGGATGAGCATATGGCAGGGGTACTATGTAGCCATGCAGGCCAAAAGCTGCCACACTCCAGTAGCCTTGATCCACTAAAATCTATTGGTGACATCAGTGATGGTTTTGCTACAGTAAAGAGTGTAGCAGTAGCTTCAGAAAAGTGGACAGGTGGGCGGATAGTGCTACCCTATATATGATACATGTCATCATCCCTGTAAAAGGGTCAGTTGGCATTTCCTAAGTAGAAATACTCCGCCCTCATGACCACTGATCAACTAATGGGAGTTTGTTCTGACAGTGTGCATGGGGTTGCCAGGTGTCTGGTTTTCGACCGGAATGTCTGGTCAAAAAGAGACCCCGGCAGCTCCAGTCGGCGCTGCCGACTGGGCTGTTAAAAGTCCGGTCAGTGGTGCAGCAGGGGCATGGGGCTAAGGCAGGCTCCCTACCTGCGCTGGCTCTGTGCCGCCTCCTGAAGCGGCCGCCAGGTCCCTGCAGCCCGTAGGCGCTGGAGTGGCCAGGGAGGCTCCGCGCACTGCCTCCGCCCCCAGCGCCAGCTCTGCAGCTCTCATTGGCGGGGCAGGGGTGTTTGGTTTTGTGTGATTAGAAAGTTGGCAACCCTATGTGTGCGTTGTATTTGAGTGTTGTCACTCAGTACTACTTGCTGAATGGAGTTTCTGCTGGACCTTTCTGAAGTCCATCACAGAGAATGCTCCAGCTTGCTCATGTCATTGAATTTAGCTCTGGATAAAAAACAGATGTTTGTTTGTTTTTGTTCCAATTTACCTCTGGACTGTTAAGTACTTTGGGTCCAAATGAAATAGCAGGGAAAGGAGAACTTTTCAAGAGAGGTGGCCCAATCCAGAGCCTGGGATAGCCAAGGTACATTTGGTCAGGCAAGAAGACAGTCCTAGAGCAAAGGAAAGACACCCCCTCACACACACACATGGTCTCTCCCAACTTGAGTGATAAACACATCACCCCCTGATTAACTGAGTGAGGAGGCCTCAGACTAAAATCCCCCATTTCAGCCAGAAGCCTAAGTGATGAGGGATAAGCCATAGTCTTTCGGCTTCTGCAACCTTCATAACAGCAGCCCCCTCCTTTCCCATACCAAGCAAAGCCCTTTGAGTTGGCCATTTACTGCTGCAGTTTTCCTGTTAACGTGCAGCAGCAGAAACCAAACTAACCCCCTCCCCCCATCCAATTCTCTGGGATGATCACTTTTCCCCTCCCCCCACCGCCTGGCTGGTATCAGGGAAGATCCCTGCTAGCCAAACGCGAACAGCTCAGTGCCAATGGCCCCCCCTCCCACCGTGTGGCTAACTGCGGGGAGGATTTATTTTCAGCCACAGGCAAACAGCCCAGTAGGAACAGCCACCTCTGAATGTCCCCTTAATCAAATTCCCCTATTTCAACCAGGTTACCATGAACGATATCACTCGTCCGAGGATAACACAGAGAGATAAAGAACGGATGTTGCTTGAATGCCAGCAAACACCAGAACCATACGCTGCCAGGCTTTGTCATGCAATGATACCAGATTACTTGCTACTAGCATGGCGTGGTAAAGTGTCCTACCATGGAGGACAGAATAAGGCTGCTCTCCCCAGAAACCTTCTGCAAAGGCCTTTAGAGTACCTCCAGGAGAGCTTCATGGAGATGTTCCTAGAAGATTTCCGCTCCATCCCCAGACACGTTAACAGACTTTTCCAGTAGCAGTACTGGCCACGAATGCATCCCAAGTCCTCAGGGCTACTTAATCATTGAAAAACGCTTGCTTTTATAACATGTATTATATTTAAAAAGATACACTCACCAGAGGTCCCTTCTCCGGCTTCGTTGGGTTGGGAGGGTATTTCAGTCAGGGTGATAAAAAGATCCTGGTTGTCAGGGAGAACGGTGTGCTGTGTGCTCTCCCCAAGCTCGTCGTCCTCCTCCTCATCTTCCCCATCTGCAAAATCCTCAGCCATGGCGGAGAGTATCCCATCCTTGGAGTACATGGACAAGGGTGGGGTAGCGGTGGCAGCCCTCACTGGAATTGCATGCAACTCAGAGTAGAAGCGGCATGTCTGGGGCTCTGTCCCGGAGCGTCCGTTTGATTCTTTGGTTGTCTGGTACGCTTGTCTGAGCTCCTTAAGTTTAATGCTGCACTGTGTTGCATCCCTGATGTAGCCTCTGTCCCTCATGGTCTCTGAGATTTTTTGAAATGTTTTGGCATTTAGTCTTTTGGAACGTAGTTCTGATAGCACGGATTCCTCACCCCATACAGCGATCAGATCCAGTACCTCCCATTCGGTCCCTACTGGAGCTCTTTTTCAATTCTGGGACTGCATGGTCACCTGTGCTGATGAGTTCGCCTGGCCAAACAGGAAATGAGATTCAAAAGTTCCCGGGGCTTTTCCTGTACACCTGGCCAGTGCATCCGAGTTCAGAGTGCTGTCCAGAGCAGTCACAATGGTGCACTGTGGGATAGCTCCCGGAGGCCAATACCTTCGAATTGCATCCACACTAACCCTAATTCGGAACGGCGATGTCGATTTCAGCGTTAATCCCCTCGTTGGGGAGGAGTACAGAAATCGGTTTTAAGAACCCTTTATGTCGAAAAAATGGCTTCATTGTGTGGACGGGTGCAGGGTTAATTCGGATTTAATGCTGCTAAATCTGACATAAACTCGTAGTATAGACCAGGCCCAAGGGAATTAGTGTTACTTGGCTGGTGGTAGTCTGAGCAATAGAACGCTGGGACATCAATGCCTTCCCGTTCTGTCTTGCACATTTCACTGAAGTCAGGTTGTCTCCCTTTAGAGACAGACTCATGTCTCCCACAGGTGGGTGTGAGCATGTCTTGTGGTCACTAGCCATGTAGTGGCCTTTGTAACAGTAATCGCTGGAGTCAGAGTACACTGGCTCTCATCACGTGATGGCAGATGCTGTGTGACTAATTTTTTTC
Source organism: Chelonia mydas (assembly GCF_015237465.2). Classification (NCBI taxonomy): domain Eukaryota; kingdom Metazoa; phylum Chordata; order Testudines; family Cheloniidae; genus Chelonia; species Chelonia mydas. The sequence continues at coordinate 16,982,895 of NC_051254.2, forward strand.
CTCCCAACAAGACTTCTCTTCCAAGCACCTTAACCTATTTGGGATGCAGCTTCCGGGCAAAGCAGCGAAAGGTGTTATATTTAAACACAGGCAAGTTCTAGCAGGGTCCCTCATTCAACAGACTGGCAGCCCCAGCCATCCCAGCTTAGTCTGATCACTAGCTGCCTAGACTGTTGGGTCAGCTCCTCAGTCATAATAAGGCTTCTTTGTGCCACTCCAAGAGCTCACCTGCAGGTCTGTTTACATGGAGGAAAAAGGCGTGATCTTAATGTGGGTTAAAATCACAGTGAAGACATGGCAGCTTGGGTTAGCAGCTAGAATGCAATCCCCAGCTCCCCTATAGGCTTGAACCGAGCTGCTAACCCGAGTTAAAAGCAGAGTTGCTGTGTCTTCACTGCTATTTTAATTGGAGTTAGCTAATGGTGTCAGCCAAGGACAGTTAAGAACATGCCTTCTTCTGCAGTATGGATGTACCCTAAGTTGCTAACTGGAGATTCTTCTCTGCAACCCTGGAGTATCCAGCCCCTGGAGGCTGCTGCAGGTGTTTGTAAATTAAAGCAACCTTCAAGCTCTGAACTGACTCCCTGCAGCCCTGGGGTTGGAGAAGTGCAGAGGTGATGTGAAGTGTCCCCTGTCCTACAACTAGCACAGCTGAAAACAAAACGGTTTGGCAGTAAAAGAAATTCAGCCCTGTGCAGCTGGCCATGTACCACTTAAGTCTCCCACAGCTCCTCGGGTGGCTGTAATTGACTGTAGTTTGTAGACTGTAATTGACTGATTGAGTGACTGTACGGTAAAGATCTGATCACTGCTTCATCTTCAGGATGAGAGAAACTCAAGTCCATCCCTTCCTTCCTTCCCTTTCTACAATACACTTCAATCCATGGAGTTTGTTCTCTGGGCCAAATTCTATTCTTGGTTACATCAGGGTAGAACCATAGGGCCTTCCTGGACTTGAATGAAATGACCTCCAATTTATACCATTAAACTGGGGAGAAGAATTTGGTATAATAAATTCAACAGGCCCATTGCCAGACCATTTCCTAGGAGCCCATGGCACAGCCCTTCTCTGGAGTGGGTCATTTCAAAGATTCTAGCAGATGAAGTGAGGGAAAATGCTCAGTCATGAGTCTTGAGCCTCCTCTTGCTGGCACCATTTTTGCACTGGTGTTAACTCTCTGGACTTCAGTAGAGATAATCCTGATTTACACTTGTGCTGCATGTCCCGGAGTCACCAGGGCGATGCTCTGGAACTCCTCTATATGAAGCCAGTCAGGACTCTGGGGGAGCCTCCTCTCTCTAAGCACACTGTCACCAGGGCAAGAAGCTTACACCACTTCGGCCTTCCTGGGTCTGACCTTGGAGCATTCAGCATCCCCTTCCACACCATGTGCTTCCAGCCGCGAGTCTGCCCGGGCGGGGCTTCTGGGGAAGCCAGAGGGCCCTGTACCCCAACTCCACGGTCGGTAGTAACTCTCAGCCAGCACTGTAAAGTGGAAGGTTTATTAGTTGACAGGTACACAGTGTAGAGCAGAACTTGCTAGCACAGAAATCAGTGACTTTGAGCAAAGTCCATCTTGGGGGGGACCCCAGGCCAGATGCCCTGTGTTGTACCAATAAAATAAAAACCAGCAGGATCTTATTAAAGGGAAAAAGGCAAAATACCACATTTATTGTGAATACAGAAAGAATCATAGTAAGCAGTTAGTTACAGCTGTAACATTCCATTCAATCTCATCTTTATTCACACATTCATTCATACACACACACACACACAGGTTCTGCAAGGTTGTTATCATAGTAAGCAGTTAGTTATAGCTATAACATTCCATTCAATCTCATATTTATTCACACATTCACTCATACTCATACTCATACTCATACACACACACACACACACAGGTTCTGCAAAGTTGTTATCATAGTTACCAGCCTTAGAGTTGCTCATGCCAAGCCACTGGCCAGGTGGCCTGGACATGAGGAGGGAGCAGGGCCTTGTCAGATGCTCATCTGATGCTCCTGGAAGTTGGTTTGCAGAATCAGACCCCAAAGTTCTCACTTTTTAGAGTCTATTTTTATAGGGATTTCTTCCTATGCCAGTCTATGGGAATTGCTGCATCATGCTGTTGCTGAATCAATCAGCAGATAGCACATTCCTGATGGCTCCAAGATGTTATCTTGTTCTTTGGTTCTCCCATTCTTGAGGCTGTTGGGTGGATTCCAGTCTGCCCTCCGGGGGTCCTCTGGTTATTTCCACTTCACGCCTTCTTCAGCCGATGGACACTGGATTCTTAGGCTGGCACCTCCCTGATCATTTAGTTATTATCCACACCAAGCATCCATCCACATACATCCTCTATCTCTATTTTAATCACAATTGTTAATACAACAAAAGGGCGGGGAGTTTCTGGGTGCTGTTTCTGTTGTTAGAGTATTGCTTTGAGTCTCTCTCTCTCTGTGAACTGCTTTGAGAACAGACTCTGTCTTAGAATGTACTAACACAATTAGCAGCTTGCAAGTTTCACACATAGAGGGAGAGAAACAGTACCAAAAACCAAGAGACCTCTTAATTAGTAATACCCTGGAATTTAAACTATGGGGAATCAAACTCATTTGTGATTTTAATACAGAACTTCTTTAATATGATCCAACACCTGGACACCCCCCTCTCCGAGTCCCAGACAGGAGACTGCCCTGGACCCCACTGCCTGGCCTCTGCCACGCACTTGGCTTCTCCTCTGGTCTTTGTCCTGCTTCCTGGCAAAGTGTCACCTGGTTGCCTCCCTCTCCTGGGTCTCAGGTTATGAAGGGCATCGGCCATACCTTACATGCAGGCAGCTGGGCAGCCTCACCTGCCCTGAGGGCCTCAGCAAAAGTCACACACCCAATTTCCACTGCCTAGGCATTGGTGCAGTACTCAGGGAAACTGAGCTACACACAGTATTAGTATAGGACAGTAAGATTCACATGCAACATAACAAGGTGAAAAACTTCACTTCGTCACACTGGGTCACCATCAAACCCTGGGGCTTAAGTGGTGAATCTTCTGTGGACTCTTTGTATAGGGACAAACTTCACCCACTATCTGTTGGGTGGCTTATATTGTAATGGTCCAATTTTCTTGTAGTGACAGGTAGGAAGAGATGAAGCTTTGGTCCCCTTTCCTGTACCTGGAAAAAGGAGTGAATGTTGACTCTAATGGGAATTGTCAATCGTTATCCACTGTTGTATCCCTGGGTCTTAGTTCTGTAACTCTGTCTAGGAAAGTTACCACCTAATTAGAAAGCTCAGTAAAGAATTCAACATAAAGTTTTTCTTCATTGGTTAAGACTTGCCTTTGGTTTTCTCCATCAGTTGTAGAGCTCTTGGAGGAACTGCAGGTCAGAAATGAGAGTCCCTGCTGGCTCAAATTAACAGTAACTTTTCCTGCAGCTTTCAGGTGGGTGATGGTGGAGAAAGAACTACTTGAAAGGAACTCAAAGACCCAGGGCCAAATGTTGCTGTCAGTTACAGCAGTGTAAACTCACTGAAGTCAATAGGCTTACTTGGGCTTTATGTCATGTAATTTGGAGCAGAATTAAGCCCCCTCCCACTGTTGACTTTATTCTAGTGTATTGATTGTGGATGGGGCTGTCTCCCTATTTTTCTTGTCTGAGGGGCTCTAGCTGTTGCAATGTGTACAGAATTTCATAAACAAAAACTTTTCCAGGGTATGAATGAATCTCTTTGGTGAGGGCCTGATTGTCAGAAGTGGCCTCTGATTTTTGTACTCAGGACTTGTCAGGCACACGTAATTCAGGGATGCATTTCATAGGGCTCAGATATTTTCTTCTATTCATGTTCTCATACTGTGCCCATCACCATGGTACCTGATGCCTCAATATCTAACTAGGTGACTGAGCCTGGAGATAAGGGAGCTGGGCACAGTGCTGCTATGCCAACACCAATGGCTATTTGCCCCTTCAAAATTCCATGTGGGCACAAAACGCAGTAACTCAATGGGAGGCTGAACTTAGACTGTTTTGAAAACTGGGGCTTGATTCTGAACTTGCTTTTGCTGGCTTTGCAACAGGGTAATTCTGCTGAGCTTAGAGTTACCTGTGATTTGCACCAATGCCTGTAGGGCCAGAATCAGGTCCTGTGGTACATGACTTCTGCAGTTCATTTAGAATTCAGGGAGAGGGCCTGTATTCTGCGTGAGGAGTGATGGATTATTAAGAGCATATTTAATGTAAAGAGGGTTGACAATAACAGAAATATATCCATATCTTATTACAGTTTTATCAAGCCTCAATAGATATTCAATTAGCATGCATTACAGATCCCAATGAAATACCCCTAGTTGCAACACTTGCTGTAAGTGCAAAATGATTATCTGAAGGCAAGTACAAAGAGGTGTGCTAATGTCACCGGCCTTGTAAGCTTGTAAGGAGCACCCCAGCAATCTGCACCTTCAAGGAACAAGAGAAATGTAGGGCTTAAAAGGACCCCAAGAGGTCACTAAGTCCAGTCCCCTGTGCTGAGTAAACCTCAGGACCAAGTAAATCTAGACCATCCCTGACAGGCATTTTTGTCCAATCTGCTCTCAAAAACCTCCAACGATGGGGATTCCACAATCTTCCTTGGAAGCCTATTAAGTGCTTAGCTACCCTTATTGTAAGAGTTTTTCCTAATAGCCAACCTAAATCTCCCTTGCTGCAGATTAAGCCCATTACTACTACTTCATGTCACTGACGGTAGGACAGCAATTGATCTCCGTCCTCTTTATAACATCCCTTAACATATTTGAAGACTGTTATCTGCTCCCCTTTGTCTCTTCTTAATGACCCATTACTCTTTAACAGCAATAACTACTCCTCGAGTACGGTGACAATCATTTGGGTACCCACCTGATAGTAATTTTGAGAGAACTGAAATGGAGTTTTCTGGCTTGCCAGCTGCTCACCTGGAAGACTTTTGAACTCGTTAGGAGCCTTTCAGGTGGGCTGCTAGGGAGCCATCATTTCAATTTCCCCCGATGGAAAAAGTCATTCCTACACCCAATTCCTGACTAGTTGTATTAATTACTGCTGGCCCTTGCATAGTGCAGTTCCTGTCCTTCTAACAACATTGGATTTATCTATTAACTCATCTAAGCCCTGATTCAGTAAAATGCTCAAGCACATGTTGAAGTGCTATGTTGAATCAGGCCCCTAGCATCTGATCCGGAGAAGTGCTGAGCACCACTAATTCCCATTGACTTCAATGGGTTTTTTGCCTGAGTGAGGAGTGAGGATTAAGGTACCTGGTGCTTTTCTTCTCCATGTTTGTTCATTAAAGTTCCTGATTTAATGGGCCCTTCAGAAATGCTCATTATTGATTTATAACTATTGTATTTCAACTGAGCAGCATTCCCAGCTCCAAATATGCTGGGGTCTGTGTTGCTTTATAAATAAAATGACTGTTGTGTGTGTTCAGGTTTGCCCATTACATGTCTGGGCTTGATAACAAGGGCTTGATCCCACAATCCTTAATCACATAAGTAATCCTTATTCACATATTCATTCTCTTGGGCCTCATCCTGCAGACACATATGCGTGTACATAACTCTTACTTTGTGTTCAATGAGTAAATTTATGGATGTGCTTAGGCGTTTGCAGTATTAGGACCACTGTAATTATCCATGTGAGTAAGGGGTGCAGGATCAGACCTCATGTTGATTTTAAGCAAATTGTTCGGGTGAAATCCTGGCCCCAGTGAAGTATGAGAGAAATCCCATTGACATTACTGAGGTCAGGATTTAACCCCAGGATTTAATTAAAATACAATACTTGCCATGGAAATCTAGGCTGAGATTTTTAAAAGCCTCCTAAGAGATTTGCACACCCAATTCCAGCAGGGTATCCATTTCCCCAAAGCAACTTTGAAAATCACAGCCCTAAGTTAAATCCTGGAGCATTATAGTAGGGCTTGAGACTGGACACTTCTCCCTCGTAAAGATTGCCATCCCAGTCACACACCGCGATCTGAGAGTCTGTGTGGGAGCTGCTGAGGGCAGAAGGGGTGCAAAGGGTGAAATGAAGTAGCTAGAGGAAGTGTCAGAAAATGCTTCAGACACACCTCAAAGCCTCCTCAGCTTCAGAGCCATCTGAACAGCAAATCAAACCTTAAACGAAAAGAGACATGAGGCAGAAGAAGGGAAGCAGAAAAATAGACTGTCGCAGTCCTCCAGTTAATTCTGTTGATTTTATAATGTCATCTTCTAGGCGGTTCTCGCTAAGAACCATGAGCTTGTTCCATGTGCCAATAATCAGTCTTCAGAGGGATTCTACTCTTGATGATCTGAAGCAGCAGCGACTTTGTCGCTTTTTTCTAGAAACACCTTCTGAAATGCAAGTTATTTTATCCTAATCCTTAGCTGTGGAATAAACACTGGGAGCTTCCTTTGTTTTGAAATGGTCACTGAGAGAATTGGTTCTGCAAACCAAAATCAGGATTAAAAAAAGAAAACAATCAACATTTTGCATATAGATGACGCTTTGGGAACGATCCTAGACATGAGAGTCTTAATTTTTTCCCCTTGTAACTTAAAATGTGTGGGGTTTTTGTCCCTCCCACCCCCCCCGAGCCTATTTTTGTCTTTTGTTGTTCTACCATTGGGAAAAGCTGTCTCGGGGCAGAGTTTTTGACTTAAAACAAAAAATGTCATTTAATGATCTGAGATAATTGCAAGAGCTCAAACTGTTGTTGATCGGGGTAGTCATTAGAATTCCATCTGCCTTCTCTGGCATCAGGATTTTGCCCTTTGCAGGTGCTGTCTCTTGTTTTCAATTGCAATGTATGATTAGCTGGTGGAACTCACTGCTACAGGATGTTATCAGAGTTAAATAGTAAGTTTTAAAAAGTGATTAGATATGGATCAGAATATCATCTGTGTGACAGGGTCCCTGGGGTGCAACCTGGAACTGGTGTACTGCTGAGCCCTCTGTCCCACCAGTCTGGGCTCCCTCTCACCCTGTGATGCTGTGACAAGCTGCAAACCTCTGGCAGGTACTGCACTTATACAGACATCCACAGGCAGGGACACATCCAGCTGAGTTACATGGGTAAATGCTTCTCCCAGCGACTCATGAACTAACAATAGAGAGGCACCAGCCAATCCCCCCCCACCTCCCCAGCTTTGTACCCCTGGACTATACCATCTTGCGCTGGTCAGAAGCCTGACCAGGGTAAGTTTATTACCCAGTCCGCCCCTCTCTCAATGTGGAGAGGACATGCACTAGCTTTTGTACCTGAGCTGAGATTTCCCAAGCACATCAGCCTAACTACACTGTTTTAAGTAAAGTATAAAACAGATTTATTAACTACAGAAAGATAGATTTTAAGTGATTATAAGTGGTAGGCATAAAAGATCAGAGAAAGTTACCAAAGAAAATAAAAGAAAAACACACAATCTAAATCTTAGTATGTTAGGCAGTATTTAGATCAGCAATTTTCTCAGCCCCCTGGATGTTACAGTTCGTAATATACAGACTTCTTCCCTGAAGGCTTGAGCAGTCTCCTCAGATGAAATCTTCATCTTCTCAGCGTTCTTGATGCTGCCAACATAGATGGGAGAGGAGAAAGGCCAAGACCTGCTACAACTCTTCCTTATTTTATACCCTCCATTCATGTGACTGGAAGACACTTGCCCAGATACATCCTGGTGGGCTTTGCTGAGTCATAGTGATTGAGTAAACCCCCATTGTGGACTTGAGTAACTGTCATTGAATTGTAAATCCCCTGATGACAACTCCCCTGCTGATTTAATGGTTGTGAAGCATCCTCCTGGGCAGGGGTCCTTTGTATGTCACTAGCAAATTTACAGCATATTTCAGTAACAGCCATACAGCAAAACCTCCTAACATTATACACACTAATGATACATATATTTGGACAGAACAGCAGGTTTCAGCAGATCATGACCTTTCATATGATACTTTACATGGCATGCTTTGTATGAAATATCACAACCATATATGGATGATGAATATGGGGGATACAGGGTGCCATTTTGAGGCACAGTGTGTCACAACCTGCAGTTGCTCTAGCTAGGTTATAATTAAAAAGGCTTTTGATTCTCATACATCAGGGCATAAACTAATGACCATCAACTGAGATCTCCCTAGAGTTTAGTACAACACATCCCCCCACATTGCACATGGCTGTATGTCATTGCCTGAAGCAATAAGCATTGGCCAGTGCCAGAGAGACACTATTGCAATAGATTGATCAGAGGTAAGGCTACGATTTAGTCATGGGTATTTTTAATAAAAGTCACGGACAGGTCACGGACAATAAACAAAAATTCATGCCCTTGATCTGTCCATGACTTGTACTATAAATACCCCTGACTAATCTTAGCTGGGGGGGAGCACTGCTCTGGGGGGCCCCTGGGGGAGTCGCTGCTGGGGGGCACTGCTGGGAGAGTCACTGCTGGGTGGGCCCCCGGGGGCCACTGGCGGGGTGGGGGGTGCTGCTGGAGGGGACATGGGGGGCAGTGCTCTGGGGCTGTCCTCCCCTCCCCCCACCGCTGCTGCTGCTGCTCCTCCAGCCACCTCTGGGACTGCTGCTGGGGGCCTCTGAGCTGTGGCTGCTCCCGCCGCTTCCAGAACCGCTGCTCAGGCAGTCCCTGGGGCTGCCCAAGCAGTGGCCGGTGTGGCTGGCTGTGGGGCTGCCTGAGCGGCTGGCTGCGGAGCCGGTGTGACTGTCCCTGGAGCGGCCCTGGGTTCAGCCACACTGGCCGCTACATAAGTCACGGAGGTTGCGGAAAGTCACGGAGTCCATGACCTCTGTGACAGACATGGAGCCCAAATCGTAGGTCTGTTCTAATACGGTAGTTTTAGGGCATAGGCCCTCCTGGATCGTCAACTTGAAGCCAGTATCCATGTCATATAATCCCATCCATAAATTTTATCAAGATCCATCTTAAAACTAGTTAGGTTGTATGCTCCTGTTCTAATAATATAGATGGAATAAATGGGCCTAAAGAACCAAAGTTGTCACTGTCCAACTTTAAACAGTTTTATACAAAGTTTGGACTACAGAAACCTCAGCCTGCTTAATACCATGGCAAACACACACTAGGAACTTCATGTCAGAGGATAGAAATGTATTAATTGAAATACACAAAAAAAGAAGAGTTAAAACACGGCAAAAACTATTAAAACCAAACTTGAGTGAGTGTGCAAACAAACTTAATCCAAACCTATCAGCCTCTTTCTTATTAAAGAGGGTGAATATTGGTTAACGTCTCTTATTCTGTCAAACAGCCTTTCTTGGTGGAGAAGAAAGGATTAGTTCTATTTAAGTTTGAGTTGAGAATGACACTTTCCTGCTTTTGACAAAACAGACACAGAAGGGAGAGAAGAAAGAGGACAGTAAAGATGGGGGAAATACATCTTGATGTTCTGAGGATACAGGGCAGCTTGTCAGTCACAGATGGATGCTTGGGGCTGGCAGGATGGTCACTAGAGCTGTGCTCTGGATCCTGGCTTACCTCCCCAGTCAGGGACATCATCTGGTTAGTCAGGTCGCTTTCCTTCACTGGTCCTTCTCAGCCAAGCGGAGCTGGCTGGGCCATTTCATCTTGTTGTTGTGCTGGTGCCGTGTAGCATGGTTGATTTCAGGACACGGTGAAAAGCAGAGAGAGAGAGGGAGAGAGAGAGGGAGAGGACAAGAGGAAGATAATGGGGAATGGAAGGAGACACACAAGGGAAGGGAAGTCAGAACGGGGTCTCACATATATCAGACTGGGGTCCTTTTGTGGCAATGCTAATCAAGCATCCCCACTGGAGTATCAAGGTCTGGGTGTCCCAGTAAAAATCCTTCTGTTGCAGCCATGATGGTGGCAGAAGTTCACTCTTTCCTCCCCCCAAGCCTTTCTTCAAGGGCCCCAAAAAAGGCGAGGTGGAATGGTCCATCCTCTCATTTTGCCCACAAATTAGGCCTAATTTCGGAAGCATCAATTCCACTCCATTGATTTCCAGTCCTCCTCTCCTCTTGTTTATCAGTCATAATCTTAACATAATCTTGGAGTGATACCAGTAGAACCTCTGTTTAAATCTTTTTGTCTCTCTCAAATTTTTTTATGACGGTAATCGTGACCACTCGTGAACCTTCACCCACCTTGCACCAGTTAGGCTTACAATTAAAGTAAGCCTGATCAATTATTACAGAGCCTCCACTCCTGTGGATAGGCTGCTCCAGAACATCACTCTTCTGATGACTTAAAAACCTTCTAATTTCCAGCCTTCACTTATTCATGGCCAGATCATACCCATTTGTTCTTGTGCCAAAACTGTCCTTAACTTAAATGCTCTTCTTCCCACTGTTGGCCCTCCTGATGTATTTATAGAGAGCAATCGCATCTGCTTTCATGTCTCTTTCTTATGGCCCAATTCAGGACAGCATCTTTATTGAGGAAAGCTCTTTCATACATGCTGAAGTCAATGGGATTTAAGCACCTGCTTAAAGTTAATCACTGGCTTAAGTGCTTTCCTGAACTGGGGCCTTGAGCAGCAGCTTTCAAACTGTGGTTCTTGGAGCACTTCTTGGGTTGCAGGGGGGAAGAGCGGGGTGGTGTCCTGTTGAGAGCCAGCCTGTCCGATGGTGCTGGTTCCTTCTCCTTGTGTCCAGCTACTAAATTTCCTTAATGAAACTGCCTTCCATTTTCAAAAGTGTTCACTGGCTAGGGGTGACTCAGTATTTTGGTGCCCAGCCAGAGCCACCCAATGCCTGATTTTCTGACGTGCTGAGCACCCGCGATTCCAAATCACTTCAGTTTGTGACTGCAAATATGTCCATCAATGGACTGCAGCCAGTGTTATGCATTCCCAGGTATCTGAAAATTAGAGCCTGGGTGTCTCAAACGGGGGCTCCAAAAAAACAGAGGCACTCAACCTCAGGAGTTACTTTTAGAACTGTAGGCCACTAAGGGTGAGATTTTTCAAAAGCTCTTGGCATCGGCCAAACACTAACCTCATTGAGGCCAAATGTAAAACTCGCACTGACTTCAGTGGAAGCAGAATTAGGCCATCTCTGAATGCTTTTGAAAATCCCATCCTGAAAATTCATTGAGAGCCAATTTTTCAAAAATGCCCAGAACCCACAACTGGGGAGGGGATTTCAAAAGAGCTGTGCCAGACTTTTGGCCAGACTTTCAGAACAGCTCAACACCCAGCACTGCCCATGGAAAAGAATGACCGCTGGTGGGTGCAGGACTCTTTGAAAATCTGGCTCTACATATTTTCTGTAATCACGTTATAATCACTGTAATCACAGTAGAAGCAGTTACTGTAGTTGTGTCAGAAGTTGAGATGGTGGATCGGAAAAGAGATGATTTGCATGATGGCAAATGGAGGGCTGGTATCCAGGAGACGTGGTTCCCAGTAGGCAAACGTTTGAGTAACCTGCAATTTCTTTCCAAGGTGCTTGCTCCCCCTGCCTATGTAAGAACATCCCTGAAGACCACAGCATGGTCTTCATCAATGGGAACGTGATGAGATGCTGGATCTGCCAGATGAGTCTTTAGGTTTGGCGTAGTTGTCGCTGTCTGTGGAGCAAACATGCCATTCAACAGAAATCGGATACACAAAAGGAGTGCATCCCCACGGGACTGTCCCCAGATTTCTTCTCTCTTATTGAGACAGCTGTCTAAATTCACAGGATGGGGCCAGGTCTGGGGATGTCAGTTTATGACGGGCTATTCAAACACCGTGTCCCTTTCCAGGCATCAGAGGGGGAGGGATGCTACCTAAGCTTATAGTGAAATGCTCAGGTACGTTGTGTCCTCAGCGGTTATTTAAGATTAGGGGTGTTAGCACTGATGTCCTGGCCAAATTCCAGCACAGGAAATTAGTCTGCATCTCTGAAATTCCCCCTGCAGTTAGAATTTGGATACAGTATCCTTTCCACTTGCTGTCTTAATCTATTGTGTAGTTTTGCTGGGCACTGTTTAACAGTTGACATACTGCAGAACTAGTTGTGCTTCTGCGGTAGGTGAAGTGACTTCTACATAATAGATACCGTTTTTACAGCCAGTTAATAACGTGTTTTAAGATCCATTAGGATGAGAGGCTAGCTATAAATATAAGATCCACATTAAGGATTATTAGCTCTTTTCAACATGCAGCTATTATAATTACTGCACAGCCATCGACGTGGAGAGGTAATTAACCCTTTCATGCCTACAGCTGGGCTTCCTAACGTGCAAGGCATGTGTGCTGACAGGGTTCTCCTGAGCCACAGGGCATGAAGCGGTTAAATTTCTTTGAAGTTCAGCAAGATGAAAATGTGCTCATTCCACACTGCGATGTGAGAGTCCCCCTCCGAGAGACCTCTTGCCTATAACCTCCATCAGCCATATGCAGCACTGTCTCTGAAATATATAAAAGAAGCTCCGAAGGGAGTTTGGCTCATTTCAGTGCTGGGTTGTGGCCAAGAGACAGAGTCACAGATTGCTGACACAGAAGGGCATCGGTTGGCTGGTAAAAGACTAATTTTTCTCTGCCTCTGACCTCACTGACTTAGATGGAAAGCTTCTTTATTTTCATTCCTTCCCCCTAGTCACATCCAGGAGCCTGGAACGTCAGCCCTGCTTGTCCAATTTTGAAACCAGATGGAGTCTGTCTTCTTGGAGCTCAGAGAGCCCACTGAGGCTGGTCCCCGAGGCTTTCCTTTCAGACCACAGGGCTCCTTCTGACAGCTTGCTTGCCTCTGACTGATGGCTGCATTGGTGCTCCTGGGACATGGCACTGGGGCTTCTATTTGAGGACTCCTTAGGACATAGGGCTGGATAGCAAAAGTCGTTCAGTGGATCCATTCTCTTTGTGAGCTCAGGACAGGTTGTAATGGCCCTGCAGGCGGAAGCCTTCTACCCACAGAACTGGGCAGACAGCTTCCCTGTCCCTGCCTCAAGCTGCCCCCTGAAGGGACCAGCGCTAGGGATGTGATAGGAGTTCACTTCCCATCACCAAGTAAATCTTTGGCCTCTCTATGGAGACTGCCCTGGAGGAAGCCATGTTCAGTGATGTCCACCTCTGTCCAGTGCCCAGTCAGATACCACCAGCCTGACTTCACACAGGGTGCGGAGTGACCAACCGATGGTAGCAATGTTCAGTCACCGCTGTTTGGAGCTGGCTTCCACCTTGTACCCTAATGGCAAAGTGCTCCTTTCTCTGCTCCTATGTTCCTTTCTCTGATCATGTGCGCTCTCCCATTTCCCCGCCCCCAGCAGATGCTAAGCCCTGTAGTTGTTAGCTCCCAGGGGCTGAAATTTACAATAGGTTTGTCACCGCTGCTGCTGCCAGCCCCTACAACTGCTCTTTCAGCTCCCATAGAAGCCGATGTCAGTGTGGCGGAAAGAGGCTCCAAGTAGTCGCGGCTCAAAATCTTGTGAATTTCAGTGGCCTGTGTCTTTCTCAACAGCACTTAGAGTGCAAGATCCTACCCTTACTGCTTGGGGACCATGCTGCTGGGCTGTACCACCCACCCCATGTGTGTTAAAGCCACCCCATTGGCTGGCACCAGGCGAGATGGCTTAAGGTAGGTGGGGGAGGTAAAGGGGGCGCTGTGAGGTGCTGACTGTGGATCGTTTAAGAGGGAGAAAAGCGTGTGCTCTTGAATGACAGCGTAGTGTCAAGATCCTTGGGGTGGGTGGTCGGTGTGTCTGGGGGGGTCTGACCACACCCCTTACCTGGCAGGCCCAGGCCCCACCAGGCTGTTACATGATTAGGGCTGGTAGCAGCCAGGAACCTGTCCTAGAGAAGCAGCTCTTGTCACTGACTCTCTCTAGGGACACCTGAATGATCTCACGGCAAAGCTGACTCTTTCACGCCCAGCAGCTGTTCTGCAGCTCACTGCCTCCCTGTGTTTTTCACCTAGGAACTCTTCATCTGAGGCTCCATAACCTTCCTGTTAACCCTCCCTCTCTTCCCTGCTCTGGAGCCTTTTCAACACAAAGGAGCTTGGCAGTTTTCAGTGTGTGGCCGTGATGGCCGAGGTAGAGTGAATTAACCCACTCGACCTCTCAAACTACTTCCCTGCTGCAGTTATGTGGCATCTTAACTCTTCCTAGGGCCAGTTTTGTGGTAGGTGAGTTAATCAGTAACACCTAATGGCAACCCATCACAGTACAGAGAACAATGCATCTAAAGTAACCCCCTGCTTTCAAAGGTGTGGCTCAGAGTTTGCATTGATGTAAATGAATTCAGGATCTGGACAGTTAGGATAAATGAGAGTCCTTATGGAATGCATACAGGGACAACTGCCTTTCCATTGACACGTGCTGTCATTAATATAAAGGGAAGGGTAAACCCCTTTAAAATCCCTCCTGGCCAGAGGAAAAATCCTTTCACCTGTACAGGGTTAAGAAGCTAAAGGTAACCTCGCTGGCACCTGACCAAAATGACCAATGAGGAGACAAGATACTTTCAAAAGCTGGGAGGAGGGAGAAAAACAAAGGGTCTGTGTCTGTCTGTATGATGCTTTTGCCGGGGACAGAACAGGAATGGAGTCTTAGAACTTAGTAAGTAATCTAGCTAGGTATGTGTTAGATTATGATTTCCTTAAATGGCTGAGAAAATAGCTGTGCTGAATAGAATGAATATTTCTGTCTGTGTGTGTTTTCTGTAACTTAAGGTTTTGCCTAGAGGGATTCTCTATGTTTTGAATCTAATTACCCTGTAAGGTATTCACCATCCTGATTTTACAGAGGTGATTCTTTTTTACTTCTATTAAAAGTCTTCTTGTAAGGAAACTGAATGCTTTTTCATTGTTCTAAGATCCAAGGGTTTGGGTCTGTGGTCACCTATGCAAATTGGTGAGGATTTTTACCAAACCTTCCCCAGGAAGTGGGGTGCAAGGGTTGGAAGGATTTTGGAGGGAAAGACGTTTCCAAACTATGTTTTTGCAGGAACCCAGATAAAGTTTGGTGGTGGCAGTGGAAGTCCAAGGGCAAAGGGTAAAATAGTTTGTACCTTGGGGAAGTTTTAACCTAAGCTGGTAAAAGTAAGCTTAGGAGGTTTTCATGCAGGTCCCCACATCTGTACCCTAGAGTTCAGAGTGGGGAAGGAACCTTGACACGTGCCCTGACCTTCAACTCCTAATTATGTAAGAGGACCTTGCATCCAGTTCATCCATAGACTCCAAGGTTCAGCATCCCCCCAGGGAATTAGAAAATCATATCTAGAAGGGAAGGAAATGGAATGGAATTAAAAGCTTATTTCCTTCTCTCACCAGCATTTCCCCACCTCTCTTGAATAGGTGCAGAAAAAGTCAGCAGAGGTTGATCACAGGCTTTGGTGCGTAGTGGTGCAATCACATTGCTCAAGAGGTGAGAGAGGGGAAAGCTCAAGGGCTGATGTCTGACAGAGGGTCAGACACAGTTACAATTCCATTTTGGGAAAACTTTTGAGGCTTTTAAATCAGGTTTCATTCTGCATTGGAACGAAAACGAGAAAATCTTTTGAGGGTTTTCATGAAACACAATTGTGTAGTAATGCCTTGGAGGAGGGGGGGTTGGATCAAAACGTCATGTTCTGTGAGGAAACCGTTCCCTGGACACCTTTGGTGCAATGTATATATTTCACAAAACATTTCGGTTTTGAGACGGGCCTCTTTCCACAAAAAAATGTTTCGTCTCCACGTTTTCAACCACGCTAGTCTGACATATTGGGACACAGAAGAGCGGTGAAAGGGTTAATGACAGACAATAGGCTTGCATACTTGTGCACTGCAACAGTTCCTTGTATTCTCCAGCAGAAAGTGTGTCCTTTCATCTCTTTAAAGTCTAAAACCCCTACCATTTCTCTGCCATACTAGCCATCTGCCCCTGCAGCTACACTCAGCAGCACTGTCATTGTTTTTCCACTGCTTGGATTCTCACCTGCTTAAAACTAAATTTCTTCCAACAAATAAATAGAGAGAGAGTGAGTGTGTCTACGGCTGTGCAATAAAACTGTATAGCGCTGCATTTGTGCTTCTATTTCTCTTGGGATTTTCATACCTCAGGAAGCCATAAATGGAGTAGGAATAACATGAGATCTCTTCGCCACATGATGGGTTGAATCCTGAAAGGGGCTCGGGATTTTGCTAGGCATTTCCACCACTCAGGAATTACAGCACTATGGAATGATTGGCGCTCATGTTATTCCAGCTCCATAAAGGGCTCCCTGAAGTCTCAACAACAAGTGACGAACAACCACAAATAGAAATACTGAACCCATGTCCTCCCATTAAAGACACGCTAATCTCCATCTCCACACATGCTTCTCTCCCCTATAAGGTCCCCAACCCCCCACCCCACCACTATGCATGAGTAGAGATCCTATCACCATGACTTTGCTCTGTGTGGTTTAACACCTGGTTTGTTTTTCTTTAATGAAACTTGCAGAAAGATAAAGATAAGGAGGCACCAGAGGTCAAAGACTGAGCTGCACTGTTTTGTCAGTGTCCCTTTAAATTAAGCGTACAGCTGGGGGCCTTCATTGAAAGGGTCGCTGATCTGTCTGAGCTTTCCTCTGGTCCAGTCAAGATAGTGTAATAAATAACACACAGTGACTACCCTTAAATAAAGGGATTGCCATTTGTCATGCACTAGGGCAACACGTGCTATTGCTTGGATGGACCCAGTTAATGATAAAGATAACTAGATAAAGGACATTTTGCTCGGCTGGGTCAGTTTGTGGCAACCTGTCCTGATACCACACCTGGCTGGTGGGAGATTGGTCCAGCTGTGTTATTTCTCCTTCCTTGCTAGAGCAAATGCATAGCCCTATTACAGCAGCAGCCAGCTAGTGCTGGGAGAGTAGAACAGACAGGACACAGAGCCCCATGTTGGGAAAACCTGCTCCGAGCATCCAGCTCTCTCTGCCCTCACCCTTACACTGTAGCTACCACTGGTGTAGCCGAACTGACCATGAAAATGGCCCTTCTTCTCATACTGACTTCTCTAGTGTAGACAGGGCCACACTTTCTTGTTTGGGCCATGTGCTATGAAAGGGGCAATAAATACCAAGGCCCTGAGAGATGAAGGTGAGAGGCACCTTAGGAATACCTAACATCTACCAAGAGTGTGAAATCAGGATGGCATCTTACTCCCTCAGTTTAAGCCAGAATGTGCTTCTATGTCGACAGCAGCTTCTTATGAAAGGGCAACTGGAATGGAGTGTACCTCGGAACCAATGGTCTGCACCAGAGGATAGTGTTTGCCAGCTGCTATTCCAGTCTGACTGAGTTAAAAGACAGGATAGAGGCAACGTGGTGCTGCTTTAATATGCCTTCCCTTAGGGGCGTCTGCGTTGCCCCCTGATGATGGGGGGGACTCCATGCTGTCTGAGGATGTGTCTAACTCCATTATGATACAAAGGACCAAACCAGCCCTTGTAAATAAGAAGCACAAAGCTGGAGACACGAGTCAATAATTGACGAGGGAGGATTTGACGTGCAGGCGCTGCACACAAACAAGCTGCCCGTTAAACAAACATCTGCTGCCTGAAAGGAAACCGTCTGCAGATACTGCAGTGTCTTTTTAATCCGGCTGCGATTATTAGGGTGATTGACACAAGCAATCTTTAGTGATCCCCAACCTGCCCTTCCTTCGCTTGATTGCTTGACAGGGGAAAAAAATGACTTCTCCTCACCAGTACAACCCGTTTCCTGAGTGCATCTCAGGCAGATACAGGAGGGTATTTGCAAAAAGGAAAGGAGGAGTTGTGGCTTAGAGACTAACAAATTTATCTGAGCATAAGCTTTCGTGAGCTACAGCTCACTTCAGGGTATTTGTGGCTGATTGGCAGCCTGAACTGCTGCTTTAATCAGGCTCTGTGCTGATGCTTGGAACCACCTGTCTCTTTTCACACTCCGCTTCCATGAAGGAGTGTGGATTTCTTTTGGCAGGACCTTGGGTTGGGGCCAGCAGAAGCCTAAGACGTTGCTTTGTGGGTTAAGTGGGTTCCACGGTCTCCTTCCTCACAGTCTAATCAGTTTTGGGTCCTCACAAAACATCATGGGGAAGAGGATGAGGAAGGATTTAGGCAGCAAAAATGAGCTCAGTATTACCACATCTACATGCCAGTACCCAGTCTCTGAAGCCACACACGATTCCGTACTTTTCAATGAGTTACTTGAGTTGTAAGGTTGCAATTAAAATCCATGGAAATTCAGAGCCACAGGAAAGGAACAATGTCGCAAAACCCTCTATAACCAAGTGTCCAGATCCAACACTGTTGAGGACAATACACGTAGATAAATGGACAGAGCTGGGCAAATAATTAGCTTGACGTTTTTCTCCTCTTTCTCTGTTCTCAATTTATCCATGACCAGTTTATTATTTCTCCAAAGTAATTTTGTTGTTTGAAATTAGTTGCCTAATAGCTTTGGTGAATAATTCTCAGTCTGTAGTTGGGTCAAAAGCAGCTTGTTGTCAGTATCTAACTTCGAAACTTAAGTTGTTTTGATTCAAATTGTATAGTAGGTCATATGCTATGTTTCTGATTGGATCAGTCTGCCGACAAAAAATACTCATGTCTTGAATTCAGAATTTGTCTCAATTTTTGGGTGTTGATTGTTCAATGGAGAGCTGAAATTCTTAATAGAAAGAAGACCCTTTTCACAAAAAAAAAAATCAAAAATTGTTTTGCCTAACCCCCCCACATTTTAATTGGGAATCTCATGGTGCTTCACAAGAGTTGTAGTTTGGATGCCTCATGCCCCCATTCTCCTCCATGGGCTGTGCTGGGCTTCCCAGCCAGACTACATATCCCATGATGTACTGTGGCAACTCGTGAAGAGAAGAGACATAAAGCACTGGGACTACAATTCCCACGATACTCTAGGGCGGCTCTGGAGGACTCAGTTTAATGTCAAACTGAGCCAAAGCAAAATTTTTGGATTTGGTTCCACAAATGGAAACAAAGGGTTTCGAATGATTGATTGAAAATTTCTGAATCAAAAGGTTTTGGTTTTTCAATGAAGAGCTGAAATTTTCTGCAGCGGGGAAAGAATTCTGGCCAGCTCTAGCCATTACAGCTGTGTTAATCCTGAAATCTATTCATGTAACATCTTTAATAGCCCAAATGAATAGAATTTCAGAGGAACGGGGGAGCCATTTGATGCATTAGTGGAGGAACCCATACTTCGTCTCACTGGGAGCATCTGGGTTATGATGAGAGACTGACCTATATGTGGTGGATGGAGAAAAGCAAACTAACCACCGAAGATAGACAAGGGCAGTTGTGCTATGGCTCTGTTAGTTCTGGGAGCAAAGTACAAAGCATTAGCAGACACAGTTCAAATTGGACACTGTAGATGCAAGATCAGGGGGAAGACACAGTTTACTGGTGGAGTACAGTGATGCTCCTGGTTTCCCAAGCTAGTGGCAGAGGTTTCTCAACCATGCTGTAGCATTGGAGTTGTGTTCTGATCTGCTATAAACATGCACCACTCCAGGGAGAGGCTTTAAAGAAGGTATTTATGCAGCATCACATGCAGGCTTAGGCATAAACACACTTCAGCCCTTTGTCTGGCTTCTTGAGAACTCGGAAAAATGCCTGCATCTAGACAGTCAAAGAGAAGGACAAGGGCGGAGAGGGATTCCTGGATTTAAAATGCTGAATAACTCTGGGCCCTGCTCCATCTCTGCTTCTGGCAGATGCTAAATCACTCCAGGGGTTCGATCTTAAAGGGATAACGCCACATACAACAGCAATAATGGCTTATTCCATTGTTCCTGTGGATTGCTGGGAGGCTTCTTTAATGATTGTTAAAGTATGATTTTCTTTTAAAAATGTCTGTAAAAATAGCACCATGAGGCTCCATAGTGATTGACTCCAGTTCAAATCTGCTTAGTTCACAATTAAAAAGATTTTTCTACTAGCTAGCAGCCCTGCATATTCACCCTGGGATCTGAGAGTCAAGCTGGCTTCTTTCTGGCTCTGCATTTCCAACAAAACAGATTCTGCAATTTGATACGAAGTTAACAGTTTTGATGATATGCATGAGCCAGAAAAAATTCCAGCTCCTTCTCCTGCAGCTATGTTGACTCTGCATGGCTAAGAGGAGTTAAAAGCAGTAAAAACATATTTCAGTCCCTGAAGTTTGCAGATGTTACTGAATACATCTAGGATACAGATTGGCAAAGTAGGACAGGCTTATTTTTCCACATTCACTTTTCAGAGCAGAACCGCACTTTAAATTTAGCGGGTGGGTGTTTAATTGAAAAATTCAAAACATCTGTGGTTGTTCATGAATATACCAGTCCTTCTCTTGCACCTGTATTTCCCAATTCTTGGTCTGAGGAGATGGAACAGCCGATCTCTGCGCTCATGTGACTTCAGTTTGATGTGAAAATCAGCACGGCTGGGGACACGTCACAACGTTCCAGTGATTCAAGAGCTCTTCTGTTATTTAGCTTTTTTTATCACAATGCCTTTGCTAGCTCCCAGCATCCCTCTGACACACCAGTGCTTTTGCAAGTCCTGCATCCATCATCTCTCTCCCCCCCCCCCCCGTCAATCCATTAGTGTTTTATATAATAATAAAATACCCATTTTAATCAGTGTGAGAAATGTGTGCAGTTAGAGTGTGTTTAGGACACAGCTTTTAAAATGGATTTTTAAATGTAAATGTAAAAGTTTACTGTTAAAATGCTGTTCTATTGTGGAAAATTAACATGATAAAAACAGCATCATTCGAGTTTATATTGTCTTTCAGTGACTCATCAAATGTGCTCTCTTTACAAATAACACAATGGCTTTCTCTAACTGCTAGCCCTGCAATCTCAGCTTGGGCTCCCAGAGTCAAACTGGACTCTTTCCATCTCCTGCATTGTCACCTCTATAAAGGGTCTGCAGCCAAGTATAGCTCCACTGTCTTCAGGTTAGGGACCTGTGCAAACATATTGGACCAGATCCTGAGACGCTGTAAATTTGCATAGCTCAATTGACTTCAGGGGGGCAATGCCAATTTATACCAACGGAGGGTCTGGCCCACTGCTGATGTAAATGATTGGAGCGTAATGCACAATTCTGTTAAGGCTGCACAAGAACTAACAGGCAGCTCAGTCTCTCTGCCCTGGCTCTGAAGGGCTAACAGGAGTAAAAAGCAGTGAAAACTCGTCTCTATCACTAAAATAGCATTTAGGACTGAACATGCTCAGAGAGCAGGCTACTGAGTACAGAGGTGCCCTTCTGGGCAGTTACTTTTCAGAGTTTAAAAATCCCACTGCCCTTATTAAAAGAGTAGAAGTGTTAATGCAAGTGTCCTAAACTGATGTCAGCAAATTGAGATTGGAAAAAAACATCTCACTTACAGCTATTTCTAGTATCCTAGCCAAAACTTCAGCTCAGATAATTGCATTCTACACACATGCTAGGAATTCTTTTGGGGAAGCTCTATGGCCTGTGTTATACAGGAGGTCAGCCTAGATGATCACAGTCGTTCCTTCTGGCCTCAGAATCTATGACTTCAGCCTCCCTTGATTCCCTCTGCAGTTCCAGTGGATATGACCTGCATCTTCACTTGCAGGGCTAAGCTGTGGCGGCGTGGCGCAGTAAGTGACTAAAACAGCTGCTGCGTCACACGAGAGGTGGGTTCATTTATGTGGGGAAATGGTTGATCTGTGGGGCCGAAGCAGGAGATCCAAACCCAGGCCCAGTTTGTGGCTTTAACTCATTGTGTTTGTTAAGTCTGTGCGTGTGTTTGTTTGAAGAGGGGCCGTGCTGCACTGGGAGCCCCTGGAGCAAGTCTACCTGACTCGGCGAGAACTGTTCTGGAGGGCAAAAGGAGCAGGTCTTCAGTGTAATAGGTTGTTATCATTTCAAAGGGTGCAACATGTGCTTTCCCCAGTCCCATTCAGCTTCCCTGGCTGGCGCAGAGGGACAGGGTGGCTTGCGGCCGTCCCCTTACCATCTCCTTTGTGATGGCTGGCAGTGCAAATGTATGAGGCTGGAATACTTCTTACAATGGTGACTGGCCCCTGCAGAGGTACGCAAGGGGAGGGCAAATTTCCGGTTCCCTTTCTCCACTTCTAAACCTACGCAGAACCAGCTGTGCTCTGCCTCTCTGTGTTTACTCAGTCCTTATTCACTGACTTCCATGACAGCTAGGACTTCAGCCCTGGGCCTATGTCTTGGAAAGTGCTTGGAGATGAAAGATGCTATTTAAAGGCATGGTGCTATAAGTATCTGATGAGGTGGGCTGTGGGAGAGGGCCAGCTCTTAGAGGCATGGTGGACAGTTTCTACAGCTCTGAATCATACCCTTTGCTCTGTCCCTGTGTGTATCAGTCACACACGTCCACCACCTACTGCACAGCTCCTTTGGCATTTCTAGCTGCAACTCTTCCCCACAGAAACATCTGAATAGGAAATCACTTTCTGCCAGTGCCAAGGAGGGAAGAGGAATCTTCGTCAGCTGGCCTGGGGCAGTGCATTGTTTTCATAAGCAACAATTCTGTGGGAATGATTAAATCAATTAATTGATTTTCTATAGCTCGTAAAAAGCTCAAATGGTATTTCCATCAGCTTGCTCTCAGCAATCAAGGCCAGGAGGGCCGTTAATGGACTTTCTGCTTTTATTACCCCTTTCGCTCTGAAATCAAAATTCCTACAGAGACCCGGAGACTGATAGGTGCTCTCAGAAATAAAACTACCACACTGGGAACCGCAGCTGCCTTTGTCAAAGCAGGAGTCCTAAGGTTGGGTTTGGTTTTTTTTAATGCTAGTCAAAACAAGTGACTGCTAGAAAGGAATCCCTGGCACAGGGTAGTCATGTTGGCATCGTGCTTTCTTGTACAGGGCCCAAGTTCTTACACAATGCTCCTTCCCTCCCCAAAATAAATGCAGACTGTAGCTCTCCAGGGGACTGTCTTGCTGAGGACCGCCCTCCCCAAGTCAGCGCTCTACCTATGAACCTCTCATGAGCACAGGCTGTCAGAAGTGATGGATCATATTCTGGTTTTAAGCTGTGGACAAATGAGAGCAGGCTAAGACCTGAGCAACCTCAGCTCACTTGTGACCTCATTGAGTTGTAAACTCCATTTACTAGTGGCACAAGGCCCAGTGCATTTTATCTCCCGGAGTTGAAAGCATGACTCTGAAGCTTGAGGCACGCTGTGTAGTGGGGGGCTGTAACAAGCTATTATCCTCTGTGGATCAGGTACCGAGGGAGATACAGAGCGCCTTCCCCAGTTGAAACTAGTGGCGGGGTTTTCGGTTGGTAGGAGGTCATTGATCAGACTGGAACTGGGGCCAGACAGTAGCGCTTTCATCTCTGCCTTGGTGGAAAAAAGTGCCATGGAATTTTATAATGACCCCAAGCAGTGTGGGGCCCAAGGGCTTTCCAACTCAGGCTGGAAAGACTCTGGGGCCAGATTCCCAGCTGGTGTTAATGTGCATAGCTCCATTGAAGCCAGCAGAGTTGTATCAATTTACATCCACGGAGGATCTGGCCCAGGGTCTGCTGTGCTTTTTGCTAAGAGCAGAAATGGCTGGAAAGCTCAGCAAAGACGGGCCTGGTTGCATTTCAAGCCCTGATGTACAGGCCCCAGGGGCAGCATTCCTGAAACCACTGCCACTGCCCGAGTGCACCATAGAGGGAACATTTCTGACGTCCATGGTGCTGCATTTAAGCATCTCAGGAGCCCCTGCAACCTGCCTCCTCACTGTTTAACCACAAGCAAAACTAAGAAGGTTGGAGTGAATTCACTGTGGTCTGACAGAGGAAGTGTCCAAGCTTGCCCAGCAGCTGGTGATTGCCTCTCGTGAGCGTACGAGGATCAGGGATTGTTGGAGCCAGGGATGTGCAGAGCCACCCTGAGCCATGTGTGTGGCTAGCAGGCAGAACGTCCAAATGGGCAGCAGCAGCGAGCTGGGAAAGACCTTGCAGGAGACAGCTCCCCAGTCTTGCAAGGCTGCCGATTGCTTTGTGCCTGTGTCGTGGGGGCATTTCTGAATGGGAGGCAGCGAAGCATGCTCTCCATGCAGCGCTGTCTGTGTCCATAGGTACATCCATCACGCAGGTAATGAATGCGAGCAGCTGAGGAGAGGACTAGGGAGTGAAGGGGACCTGCAGGAGGTGAAGGTTGGCCTCCTGGGTGGATGCGGGGAGGAGACATGAAGCGAAGAGCGACAGTGGGAAGGGGACACCTGGCTGGGACATGCAGCCTGCCTTCAAGAGGCCGAGTGAATAGCTGGGTTTCTGATATCAGCCTGAACGGACGGATGCTCCATCCCAACTCCGACCAGAGGTGTCTCAGGACAGGCATGTAACTGCAGGAGAGCTCACCCTCCACCCAGGTGACAGCGAGAGCACGCACTGCACATGCCAGCCCCAGGACTGAGATTGCTGAGTGAAGAGGGGCGGCCCCAGAGGTCCCATACTAGGGAAACGGGGGCCTAGAATGCAAGGGATGAAGGGGGTGGTGATGGATGAAAACCCTCTGCTCATCCCCCCAACCCTTTCATGGCTGTCGTTTCCTTTTGCCTGCTAATGGCTGAGTAGCAGGTTGGAGGGGGAGAGCACAGGAGCTGAGACTTGGAGCCGCTCATTGCTACAGCACACTGGGGGACATGGGGAGCATCTTCCATCCCTACTAGGCTCCTCCAGAGGTGGTTCTTTGCTGGCTGGGGAAGGGGAGGAGGGAGGGGAAATCCCAGGTCACTGAAGTCAAGGGGAGTTTTGCCCCTGTCTTCACTGTGGCCAGGATTTCACCTTTTGCATATGTGAAGTAGCAGTAACACCATTGGGGAGGAGAAAATAATATATGTTCCCTGCAATACCTCATCCTCTCTAACAAGCAGCCTTCCCCTCCCCCCTTGCTGGCCTCCTGGAGCTGATATGAAAAGGGGAGACAATTGAGCTGATTTTCCCCCGCCAACAAGCCAAGCAACAGCTCCACTCAGGAATGACAAGGCTGCCTCAGTTACCTGCAGTGATTGGAGCTCATTCAATTTCCAGTCTATAATTTTTTGTGTGTGTGTGTGTGTGTGTGTGTGTGTGTGTGTGTGTGTGTGTGTGTTGGGGGGGGTCTAGGAGAGAGAAGAAGGGGGGAAAAAGGCAAAATAATAAAGGAGAAGAAAAGCCAACCAGTTCTTCCTCCAGAATGGTAATGAAAACATCCCTCTCTATAAACATAAGAGTCCATTTGTATTGCTCAGCTTCCTGGCTTTTCTTATTTATATGGAAATATGGAGTGAACATGTGTTAGCATGGAGATACATAGCTGTAGCCTAATATTAAGTACATTTCAATTTAGCCAGCACCGAAAGAGGTGAAGTTATTCGCCGGGAAAACAATGTCGGGAGCTTTTTCTGTAGCTTCCCCAATTACAGCAGCAGATTTGTGAGCCAGGTGGATGCGTCCACTGGAGAAGCAGCGATGGTGGGGAGCCGAAAGGTTTAAATACGGGGATACTTTTCTGCTGTCGACCATCACTCGTGCACGGGTTGGTCTTGTGATGAAAGCACTAGTGACCAGGCTTCAAGGCCAGGCTGCGGCTCAGACTCCCCCAGTGACAAGGTCGGGCGGGGTATGTCTACACCGCAATCAGAACCTGCAGCTCGTGTAGACATACCTGAGTTAGCGCTGATCTAGCTCGCTCGAAGCATGATAGCAGTGAAGCTGCAGCCACACGGGTAAGCAGAACCACTCAAGTACCTCCCCAGGGTCCCTGGAGGGTTTGTACCCCCCATGCTGCAGCGGCTTCACTGTTACTGTTATTCGAGTTAGCTAGATCAAAGCTAGCGCAGGTTTGTCTACAGGTGCCAAAGTCACATCTCTGATCGCAATGTAGACATCCCCGTCATCTCTCTCTGCCTTGGATCCCCTCTGTAGATCAGGAGTAATAAACCTTTCTTTGCCCCCAATGTCTATTCACTATGTAAACTGTTTGGGGGCAGGGACTGTCTCTTACTATGTGTCTGTCAGTGTCCGGCCCAATGAGGGCCCGATGCTGACTGGCATGTCTTACTGATACAGTAATACAAATAAAATAATAATACCAGTGCCAGCTGGCATTGCCTAGAGAGTGTCCTCTCCTCTTACTGCACTGTCACTTTGACTGCTCTCCTGGTCACCCTCCTTTCACATTCTCTGCCCCGATGGACTACAGCTGCTTTCCATGCTGGTATTAATTATCCATTCTCTATAAAGGCTTGGTACCTGCCCCCAAAGATTTAACTCTCAGTGGATAATATACTCTCTTAACTCAATGGAATTTTTATCCAGGTGTTCAAATGAAGAGCTGGGGAAAGTGGTGATACTCTTCAAAGTTCCACCTGTAACTCAGGCTCCACCCATCACACCCAAATGTGATGCCATACACAGCAGGTAGAACAGATATTGATAATATAATTGTCTCTCTTCTTAGCTGTGTGCTTTGATCAACCCTGAAATAGTTAAGTGTTGACTGATGTGGCATCATTAGTTTTCAGAATAAACACCCTATTGAGATAAACAGGGTCACCTCACACCTCTTTGAGCTATCGTTTCAGGCTGCATATATACTCAGGCAGATATCACTTCATTAGTAACACTGGGTCACGTTTGTACATAGGAATTTCCTGATGGAATCAGACCAGCCTCCATCTAAGCCAGTATCCTGTCTCTGACAATGGGCTAATAGCAGATGCTTTAATTGGAAGAGGCAAAAAGCCTGGTCTTTGCATTCATTAGAACTAGAGACTTCTTTTAAGAATGAAAGATTATATTCTGGAGCGCAACATACAGCCATTGGGGGAAGTACTGGCTTATGGAGCCACTGCAAACTGACCTAGTGTGACCCCTGGGTTTTGCCATTGATTTCAGTGGCAGCACAATTTGGCCCATAACAGCCCAAATATCCCAGTACAAATATAAAGGGCAAGGTCTTTAATTGGCTGGGTTCGTCCTTCCAGGTGTGGAGCACTGCTGGGGAGCAGAATATAGCGCTTGGCTGAATGAAGGCCCATGCTAAAGATGGTGCCAGTTTGTTCTTCTCTGGAAATTTGGGGTGGGATTTTCAACAACACTCAGTATGAGTCTAGCTCAGCTCCCGGCGAATCCTATGAGGTTTTTAATCACTGAGCTCAATGCGAGCAGAATCAGGCCAACACTGAGTGCTTTTGAAAGGCCTGATTTCAAAAGCACTCAGTGTTGTGTCTGTGGTGAGTTATTGCCAGAAAGATTCCAAGGGGCCAGCCATAGTATTTCCCCAGTGATGTACCTGCACAGGGGCAAGACAGCAGGTGCATTGTGCACAGCGTACCTGGAGTACAAGGCAGTAACAGCAGCAGAGCTGTCAATAGTCACACAAAAGGGAGCAAGAATGATCCAATGAAGTTATCTGTTTCCATTGGTTATACTGGAGAGCAGGGCAATGGTGATGGATGGATAGATAGATAGATAGCATGGACAGACAGAAAGAGAATATTTCACTTACTCAACACTACTCATAACCAGCTTAAGTCTGCTTAATTTGGCCAACTGCAAAGGAACAGATTCCTTGCCAATGCATTTCAGTGACTCTCAGCAATAGACTAATGCCACATCCATAGCTGATGTGAAAAGTCAATTTAAATATCAGGTCCGCAAGCTTATTCGCAGGAGTTTACAGGTGCGAATCAATGTTGCTAGTATGCAGGCCCTGCTGTGCAGTTCTTTGTTCAGTTTATGCCGCCTTCCTGCTTTATTGTGGCTGCTAAACAGATCAGTCTTTTCTCAGCATAGTTATATATAAATATTGATGGCAAATCTCAAAAGGCTTAGGTTATATAAGCCCTCCCTCTGCACCCCTGCCTTAAGTTTGGATGCTTCTATCCAAAGCAGATGCAGTGTTGTCTAGTGGCTAAAATGGGGCAGGGAGTTAGGGGATTTCTATTGCTAACTCTGTCACTGACAGTTACTTCCCTTCTCTGGGCCTCAGTTTCCCCCTCTGTTACATGGGTTAATGAGGTTCACCGTACTCTTTGAGATCTTCAGAGGAAAGGCTGTGTTTGTAGTGTCCCCTCTGTATGACTTTTGTCCCATCCGAAGGCTGTGGCCAAAGATCTCTCTCAGCGAGGCTGGGGCACGCATGAAGGTCAATTGGTTAAAGCTCAGTCTGCATGAGACAGAAGTGGAGGAAACAAACGGAGAACATGGCGAGATGACCTATATCAGCCCCCCAATGAGAGTGCCCATTCACCATTGGTCCCTGGAGTTGGCAGTTTGAGTCTCTTTAGCTTCCAGTTGCCTGTGGATAACCTAATTAGGAGTGGTGAGCAGGACTGCTTGTTCCCATCTGGGTCTAGTCTGGAGGTTGTGTCCTCTAGTGCAGACCTTACTACAGTAACACATGCCTTTGTCCCCTCCAGTTCAGGCTAGTGTGATGCACCCTGAATTGGGCTACACTTGACATCCATTTGGAGGCTCAGGCTGGTGCAGCATGTGGCCGGTGGCACCAATGCTCCATGACCTGCCTGGGCTTTTGGTGGATTTCTGAGTGGAGCTTCAGGGGTTGGTGTTTGACCTACAAAACCCTAAATGGCCCAGGACACGCCTGCTTGAATGACCCGCCCTCTCCCCATTCCATCCAGCCTTAGCCATGATCAGCAGCATTCAAACAGGAGCCCTCTTGGTTTATGAGAGAAAGAGCTGCAGGCAGGGCTCTCAGCACTGGAACTGAATCCTATCCTCCATCCAGAACAGCCCCAATGGGCTGACTCCTCGAGGGGACACTGCAAAGCTCACCTGTTGGGATGGGCACTGGAGGATGGCTGAGATCCGAGAGGGGAGGTTTTGTTTGTTATGTCCTCACTGCCAGGTGCTTTTATTGTCGCTGGGGGTAGGGAGAGAGAATGGGAATGGCCCTGGGTTCGCTGTGGCTGTTTATGGGCTGTGGCTTTAATGAATTATCTGTCAGGATGGCAGGGCCTTTGGCTAGGTGACTTTTTTTGGTCCTTCTAATCTGTTCAAATCAAAATCAATGCAGAAAATAAACAAAGAAGTGCCAATGTTAGGCGGAAAGCACAAAGTAATATTGGATAGCTAGAAACTCCAAGCAAAGCAGAGATGGAGAAAAAAGGGGAATGGTGGGTGAGGGCTCAACTACCTCTGTAAGATGGCCAGGTCCCTCTGAAGCATTGGCGCTCTATGAGAGGAAGAATGGACCAGTGGTTAGGGCACCAGCCTAGGACTTGGAAGAACTGGGTTCAAGTTTATGCTCCACCCCAGGTTTCCTGTGTGACCTTAAGCAAGTCACTGTCTCTGTGTGCCTCAGTTCTCCATCTGTAAAATGAGGTTAATGGCACTGCCCTGCCTCCCAGGCGAGTGGGAAGGATAACAGTATTAAAGATTGGTTTCAGAGTAGCAGCCGTGTTAGTCTGTATTCGCAAAAAGAAAAGGAGTACTTGTGGCACCTTAGAGACTAACCAATTTATTTGAGCATAAGCTTTCGTGAGCTACAGCTCACTTCATCGGATGCATCCACTTTATGCATCCGATGAAGTGAGCTGTAGCTCACGAAAGCTTATGCTCAAATAAATTGGTTAGTCTCTAAGGTGCCACAAGTATTAAAGATTGCGAGGGGTTCAATACTACAGCAATGGGGCCTGCATAGCTACTGAAGATTTGAGCAAAACCAGGTAGCAGAGCAGCATTAGGACTATGGGGTGATTGAAGTAGGAGCAGAAAAGTCCCTTTCTATCTGTGGATCAGGAAGGGTCTGCCCCAGCACAGCCTTGCTCTTGGTACCTGTCCCTGCCTGGAGCAGTGTCCCAGACAGCTGAAGGCCGGGTTGGGAGCCTGCAGAGCTCGCAGCAGCTGCGGACAGCACATCACCTCAGTCTGCTGTGATGGGAATGATCCTGCTAGAGGAGAGGATTCAGGTGCCAGTTGTTAGTATCTCCAACACCGCAGAGGCCTGTGCTTCATGGGCCCAGCAAGCAGCGCATCTCTGCAGCTGACAGCAGGCGAGAGACCAGCAATCAAGGCTGAGTGATGGGAGTTCTCATGGTGGAGATTAAAGAGCGAGGCCACTGTTGTCTCTGCATCAAGCCTGCTACAGTCTGGGGTGTTCTCCATTTCCCGTTAAACACAGCACTTGCTGGGGCTGCGACAGTGCACGTCACTCAGGCAGCATGGATTTCTCTGACTGCCTGTCAAACCGATGTTCAGTCACAGATGTCGCTTTGGGAGGGCTGTCACACCCAGCTCCATGGCTCCCCCTGTGGAGATTTTGCCAGTCAGCATCAATGTCAAACTCCCCCGCCCATGTCTGTACCCATCCCCATCCACTCAGGGGATGGCATCTCCCCACATCTCTACCCCCGCCCCCCCCGCACGCACACTTGTGGGACAGCATCCCCCACATCTCTGTCCTCCCCACACACACTTGGGGGACAACATACCCCATCTCCATCCCCCCCCACACACACTCAGGGGATGACATCCCCCCTTACAAACTCAGGGGACGGCCTCCCCCCCACATCTCTATTTCCCCCCCCGCACAGACTTGGTAGACAGCATCCCCCCGCATCTCTATATTTCTTCCCCCGTGCACCCTGCACACACTTGGGAGATGGCATCTCCCCACCATCATGATATGGGATAGATGTCCCAGTATCAGTGTGGCTGTGGGTTGAAGTTGGTTCTGGTGCGTAAACCTGGGCACTCTTCTCCTTTCTCAAGACCTGAGGGAGCTGCTAGGAGACAGGAGTTGGAAAGGAACTACACATCCAGCACCAAAGGGGATCGAATGGGAAAGCACTCAGGCATATCAGCCTGCTATGCCAGAGGCCTGAACCCTGGCAGGGTCTCTGTGGAGGAAGGCCAAGCTTTCTGTGTTGAAGAGCTGAGTTACTGGCTCTGAGCTGGCTGTGCCTGAGATGGGAGTCGTCAGGGAGGGAACCGCCAGCTGGTGGAACTGGAGCAGCATGCTGACAGAGCATAGCAGTTGGAGAGCCTGGGGAGCATTCTCCCTCCATGCTAACCTGCCTCCTCCCTCAGCCAGAGTTACTGCAGCGAGCTATGAAATTCATGGGCAGGGCCTGAAGGGGACAAAGGGACCATATCTTAGCTGTGGTGACAGGGGCACTGACAAACAGTTCCCAAACTAAGACCCTGACTCGTATATTTCTGGGTAAAGCTCGTATATAAAGAATTGGGGGATTGGGAGCACTGGTTCGAGTGAGACAGAGTTCAGGCACGTGCCGTGTGGGCCACCCACACAGCTCTGCTGATGTCCCTCACTCCTGAGCTGCATTTCTCCAGCTCTGGGCTTCCCCTCACGCCCCACAGCTCTGCTGCTGCCCCTCACTTGTGATCTGCTCACCCTGTGTTATTCCAGTGCTATTTGTATTCACTGTTGTGACGCCTTTCCCCCTCAGCAGTCTTCCCCTCATTAGTAAATCCTACATTTGGGGGGTAAATATAGGATGGCAGTGCCCTTTAAGAAAAAAAACCCAGGCAATATTTTGTACTGGAATTAATGCAGTTGGTATTTTCAGCAGACATAAGTAATGTTGCGACATCTCGGAACAAATTCCCTCCACGTACTGGAGCATTCAGCTGTTACAGGATAGCTAGACTGGAATATGACTTATGTCTGTAAGAGAGTCAACAACCAATCAGCCATGTTATGCGTGCCGGAGAAGTATTGTGTAGCTGTGTTTGAAATGTCACGGGATGTTTTAGTCCCTTTGAACTGTGCTGGGAAGATAAGGGGTGTAGGTGCCACTCGCCGCCCAACTCCCTCTCAGCGGCAGCTCAGCTCTGAGCAGCCAGTGTCAACAAAATGAATTTTCACGTAGCTACTTGTCAACAAGATTTCTTCCAACCAGACTCCACGGACTGCCTCATCCAAATGGCTGCAGCCCCACCCCATCCGCATTTATCTGGTGAGGGGTCACAGGCCAAAAAGAAAATATGCCCCAGCCTTGTAACCTCACGTGAGGGAGTAACTGAAATCACAGCAGAGCCAGGGCCTCTCCCTCTGCCCCTCACTGGAGTTAGCAATGGCTCAGCAGTGAAGCAACACAGGATTTAGGGCCTGATTTTCAGAGGTGCTGATCCGCCACAGCTCTAATTGGTTCTGCCACTGAGTCAGCAGGGATCCTACTGACATACGCTGACTCGCGCTCTGACGGCAAAACCGGACTAAAGTCTGGTTTCCCTGGGCTACTTCGGGGATAGGGCTCAGTAGTCTAAGGGTCCTCTGGCTCCTCGGGGTATGCAGCAGACGGTGGTTCCTCCTCCGGGGGCAGCTCAGTCCCTGGTCCGGGGCCAACAGCAAGGCAGAGGCATATGACTCCTTCCCTGGCTCTGGCCCAACTGAGCTGGAGGCCTCTTATACTTCCTGCTCTGCCTCTCTGCTTCTCGCACAAGGGTCAGGCCCGGCCTGGCTCCACCCTCCCAAGGGGGCAGAGAGTGGTCTCTCCCCCTCAGGCTCCAAGGGAGGCCACTCCACCTCACTACAGTCCTCTTTAGCAGTCAGGTCTCTGTATTTGACTCAATGACATCCTGCACTAGGGAGTTCCATAGGTTTTTGAAAAAAAAACCCTCAATGGCTACAGTTACCACTGTGGAGCCCACTGCTGCATCCATGATCACTGTGGCACAGCGCACGGACAGAAAATGTCCTGCAATGCAGTGCAGTGTGAGTGCTTGATAGATGAACTGAGAAAGCTGATGGCAATCTTAAACAAAACACGGGGCTCACTCTGCCACCCTCTTCCACTTCTTGACCAGCTGAGAGACTGCGACCTGCTGTTGGAAACATAACAGGAACTGAAGAACCTACCAATGTTATGTGGAAGGCATGACTGTGATGACACTTGTACCGGTCTGATTGGGGTCAGTCTGAGTGCCTAACAGCAGGCCAGAAAACCTGAGAGTGACTTGATGGCTGCGGGAAAAAGAGGGGAGGGGAATGGCTTAGTCACTGAGCCTGAAAAGAAGTGAGCAGACAGCAGTTTTCCTTCCTCTGTGACAACTGGGAATTGTCTGTGGGAATTCCTCTGTGGGAATCCTCCCCTGTCCCTCCCCCCCGGCACCCTAAAATTGACCACAGCTTTGGGTTCAAATCAAATGCTTGTGGCCCTGCTGTATATCTGGTGCCTTTGGCAGCACGGGGAGATCTGCGAGGAAGAAGGAGCAGGGAATCTATTAGACAAAAGTCCATAATGTAATTAGGAAATGTCAACTTCCCTATTACTATCTCCCTTCGCTCACAGGCTCCTGGTCCATGCATTCTCCCTCAGTCCCTGGCCATGGTGCTGAATGCTGATCAGCCAACACTTGGCCTAGCCTCAGTGCCGAGTGAGGAGACTGGCCCTGCAATGGGTGGGCAGTGCAGGTGTGGGTGACTCTGAAAATTCAAGGCTGGGATTTTCAAAGATGCCGAAGGGAGTTACATGCCCAGATAATACTGAATTTTCGAATGGAATTTGGACTCTTTTAGGCTCTTTTGAAAGCCCATCTTAAACCCATATGTAATCTTGAAAGAACCACTCAGTATTAACACAGGTTACACAGAACAGAAGAGTGTCTGACCTGTGAACCCCATTCCTCCACTATTCTACAACAGAAGTGATTGGGGTAGGACATGATGCAACTGGGAGTGGAGGGACAGAGAGATACTCTACTGCTCAGTTAATCAATCACCTCTGGCTTTGGCAAACCACCCAGTCTCCGCATCAGTGTGCTGTAGGCATTGCCATAGAATCATAGATCATAGAATCATAGAATATCAGGGTTGGAAGGGACCTCAGGAGGTCACCCAGTCCAACCCCCTGCTCAAAGCAGGACCGATCCCCAATTAAATCATCCCAGCCAGGGCTTTGTCAAGCCTGAACCTTAAAAACTTCTAAGGAAGGAGATTCCACCACCTCCCTAGGTAACGCATTCCAGTGTTTCACCACCCTCCTAGTGAAAAAGTTTTTCCTAATATCTCACCTAAATCTCCCCCACTGCAACTTGAGACCATTACTCCTTGTTCTGTCATCTGCTACCACTGAGAACAGTCTAGAGCCATCCTCTTTGGAACCCCCTTTCAGGTAGTTGAAAGCAGCTATCAAATCCCCCCTCATTCTTCTCTTCCGCAGACTAAACATCCCCAGTTCCCTCAGCCTCTCCTCGTAACTCATGTGTTCCAGTCCCCTAACCATTTTTGTTGCCCTCCGCTGGACTCTTTCCAATTTTTCCACATCCTTCTTGTAGTGTGGGGCCCAAAACTGGACACAGTACTCCAGATGAGGCCTCACCAGTGTTGAATAGAGGGGAACAATCACGTCCCTCGATCTGCTGGCAATGCCCCTACTTATACATCTCAAAATGCCATTGGCCTTCTTGGCAATAAGGGCACACTGTTGACTCATATCCAGCTTCTCGTCCACTGTAACCCCTAGGTCCTTTTCTGCAGAACTTCTGCCGAGCCATTCGGTCCCTAGTCTGTAGCAGTGCATTGGATTCTTCCGTCCTAAGTGCAGGACTCTGCACTTGTCCTTGTTGAACCTCATCAGATTTCTTTTGGCCCAATCCTCCAATTTGTCTAGGTCCCTCTGTATCCTATCCCTACCCTCCAGTGTATCTACCTCTCCTCCCAGTTTAGTGTCATCTGCAAACTTGCTGAGGGTGCAATCCACACCATCCTCCAGATCATTTATGAAGATATTGAACAAAACCGGCCCCAGGACCGACCCTTAGGGCACTCCACTTGATACCGGCTGCCAACTAGACATGGAGCCATTGATCGCTACCCATTGAGCCTGACAATCTAGCCAGCTTTCTATCCACCTTATAGTCCATTCATCCAGCCCATACTTCTTTAACTTGCTGGCAAGAATACCGTGGGAGACCGTGTCAAAAGCTTTGCTAAAGTCAAGGAACAATACATCCACTGCTTTCCCTTCATCCACAGAGCCAGTTATCTCATCATAGAAGGCAATTAGATTAGTCAAGCGTGACTTGCCGTTGGTGAATCCATGCTGACTGTTCCTGATCACTTTCCTCTCCTCTAAGTGCTTCAGAATTGTTTCCTTGAGGACCTGCTCCATGATTTTTCCAGGGACTGAGGTGAGGCTGACTGGCCTGTAGTTCCCAGGATCCTCCTTCTTCCCTTTTTAAAAGATGGGCACTACATTAGCCTTTTTCCAGTTGTCTGGGACTTCCCCCGATCGCCATGAGTTTTCAAAGATAATGGCCAATGGCTCTGCAATCACATCCGCCAACTTCTTTAGCACTGTCGGATGCAACGCATCTGGTCCTATGGACTTGTGCATGTCCAGCTTTTCTAAATAGTCCCGAACCACTTCTTTCTCCACAGAGGGCTGGTCACCTCCTCCCCATGCTGTGCTGCCCAGTGCAGCAGTCTGGGAGCTGACCTTGTTCGTGAAGACAGAGGCAAAAAAAGCATTGAGTACATTAGCTTTTTCCACATCCTCTGTCACTAGGTTGCCTCCCTCATTCAGTAAGGGGCCCACACTTTCCTTGACTTTCTTCTTGTTGCTAACATACCTGAAGAAACCCTTCTTGTTACTCTTAACATCTCTTGCTAGCTGCAACTCCAGGTGTGATTTGGCCTTCCTGATTTCACTCCTGCATGCCCGAGCAATATTTTTATACTCATTATAGCCATCCTGTCTTCTGACTTTTCTCAGCTACTCTCTGCTTCTCCATGGTCTCAGCCATGCTGCCCTTACCTTGCTGTTCTGTTTCTAGGTGTTACATAAACTTCCCCACCTTTTTCAGGGCAGTCCAAGGAAGACAAGGGGCTGGCCACCTTTCTGCTATGTCTGTGCCTCTACTGTACAAGGGAGTGAAATTCTCTCTTGTGCAGAAAGCCAGCGCTGTCCTACCTAACCCCCATTTCAGAGGTTTAATTGGAACATGAGTAGGCCTTAGTGCAGGGGTGAGCAAACTTTTTGGCCCAAGGGCCACATCTGGGTATGGAAATTGTACGGCAGGCCATGAATGCTCACAAAATTGGGGGTTGGAGTGCAGGAGGGCATGGGGGTGCGGGCTCTGGGGTGGGGGCTGGGGATGAGGAGTTGGGGATGCAGGAGGGTGCTCCAGGCTGGGACTGAGGGGTTCAGAGGGCAAGAAGGGGGTCAGGGCTGGGGCAGAGGGTTGAGGCATGGGAGGAGGTCGAGAGCACACTCCAGGTGGTGCTTACCTCAAGCAGTTCCCAGAAACAGCGGCATGTCTCCCTTTGGCTCCTATGTGGAGGTGCGGCCAGGCGGTTCTGCGCACTGGCCTGTGCTCAGGCGCCACCCCAGCAGCTCCCATTGGCTGCAGTTCCCGGTGGGAGCTCAATGTCTGGAGGGCCAGATCTGATCTAAGAGAGATTAATTTTCCAGTAACATATGGCTTGATCTTCAAATCCTAAATGGCTAGGAGGTGTTCCCAGCCAATGGGAACTGCAGGGGTGGCGCTTGGGGTGGGGGCAGCTTGCGGAGCCCCCTGGCTGCCCCTCTACGTAGGAGCTAGAGTGGGGACGTGCCGCTGCTTCCGGGAGCCGTGCAGAGTGGGGCAAGACCCTAACCCTGCTTCCCGGCTGGAGCATCGGAGCCAGGCAAGCCCCAGACCCTGCTTCCCAGTGGGAGCTTGAGGGCTGGATTAAAATGTCTGGAGGGCCGGATATGGCCCCTGGGCCATAGTTTGCCCACCTCTGCCTTAGTGGGACATCTGTATAGGGGTGCATGTCATAGAGGCCATTTCAGCACCAGCACATTTCTTCCACAAGATTGTTCTCTTTGATATATTATCCAGTGCTTTGGCCAGTCCAAATTTCAACAACTCTGTTGAGATGCCAACACTTTCCTAGGGAAACTATTGTATGTTTCAATATACATGGCACTTAGGACATGGTTGCTTTTTCCCCAGTTCCATCCAATTACTTAGGTATTCACCCCCTTGAAGCACCTCCCCTCCCTTCATTGTGGTGACTAGCATGTCTCATGAGATACAGTAAAATGTGATTGATTGCAATCATTATTTCATAGCACTGCTATGAAAAACTGTTGATTCAGTGATTGCCTTTAACGAGTTTCTGCCACTTGGGGGACCTGTCAAAAAACTGTCAGACTTTTGCAAACTCCAATTAATCCATTGTGCAGTTCTATATGTGTTTTCTTTGCCATTGTTGTTGATTAGAACAGAACAGAAGAGTTCTAATTAATTAGAACTAATTAGGAGCTTTCTCCTTTGTATTTAGCGGTGCTGTTTGAATAGTAACAAACCCTCAAACCCTGATCAGCTAACATTTGTGTTAAGTTGGGTTTGGATTCCTGTTAGTTATTATTTGTGAAGATTCAGTAACTACTGATGAATTTTCACCATTCACAGTGATTTTCACCATCGGTGAAAATGTCTGTAAACCCCCATGCTTTCACATATTTCAGCACAAATAATTTTTTGCCCAAAAATGTGTAACAGGAAGTGCAGTTTATTTGTGATTCCTTGATTGCTATTTGATTGTTTAAAACATTGCATCCTTCTAGATAGAAAACAGAAGAAATACCATGTGACTAAGATGACCCATCACTGCACAAATGATTGATTGTTCACAGTGAATTGTTCACCCACCAATAGGCTGAGAATGGCCATCCAAGCTGTATTCAATGAGAGTGAATTTAATTCACCCCATTGTAGAGGATCAGCACAAAGTCTATATAAAAGGTTCATTTTGCACCTATTCTAGTGGTGCATAGACCTTGAGCTGGCTCATCTCCCTAGGATGAATTTCATCCTAACTGCAAAAGGAGCTAATTTCGCAATGAACATTGTTTTTTTGACAAGTATGACCTGCTCTAATCATTAGGCCATTCCTCCTGCTTCTTTCAGACTGTGATGCTACAGTTCAGAGTGATGGTGGGAAAGAAAATGCAGAAAAATTGCAGGTTATCTTTTGGGGAAATTTATACAACACCATTGGCTAAACTGTGAGCTGTGGTATGCACCCATGGGGGGAGCTTGTAAGGTTCTCCCATATTGTGTGCTTTGCCAGCATCATGGGTCACAGAGTGTAGGGGTCAGAAGCCTCTATGTGGGGGCTGGGAATGCAAGGGTCAGGAGGAAGAAAGCAAAGCATTGACTCCCTCCCTTACCAGGCACCAGGAAAGATCTCATGCAGCTTACTTCCCCCCTTGGAACAAAGAGGAAACCAGGCACAAACTGCGACACAATAGTGTATGCGGCAATTCATTCCCTGCTCTGATTCTGGGGTTGCACAGTTCTATGCTGCCCTTTGCACAGGACTTGTGGGTGACTCCACAGTGGATCCCTGTATAAAGAGATGCAAAGCATTTGCCTGAGGGTGTCTCTTTGGGTATGTCTACACTGCAGCAGGGAGGGTGCTTCCCAGCGCTGGTACATAGACGTGCTAGCTCTGCTTGTGCAAGTATGCTACATATAGCAGCGTGGCCATGCCATAATGGACAGCCGCTCTTGCTAGCCACACATGTACAGTCTTGCCCAACCCCCTGGGTCCATGTAATTGGGCCACTAACCAGAGCCACCAGCTCTGCTGCCATGGCTGCACTGCTATTTTTAGCACACTAGCTTGAGTAGAGCCAGCACAGGTCTATCTCCCCGAGCTGGGAAGCAGGCCCCTAGCTGCAGTGCAGACGTACCCTTTATGAGTTACATTCCTAGCTGGTAAACGAGTTCTGCCTGCTCCAGTTGCGTTGCAGAAATGCCTTTGGTGTTACTTGATTTGCTCTTCCCTTGTCAGCCCAGCTGAGCATCAGTTCTGCGGGTGGCCAGAACTGTGCTTCAGGTTTAGAGCAAATTAATCCTGGCTCTTGCGTTTTAAGAGAGCAGCTTCAGCACTTTTTTCCCCTGGTTTTTTTTTTAATGAGACACACTTTCCAAGCTCCATAATAACCATTACCAAGAAACAGCCAATACTTCTTGGTATCCTTCTTAAGCTGCTGGTACAAGCCCCAAAGAATCAGAGAGCCCTCAGCAAGGGGGAGCTTCAAACTTTGCCTGTTTGCGACTCCGGGTAGGGGGATGTGTCCCACCTCGATCCCACACTTTCTGGCAGGGAAAGTGCTGCACGATAAGACTATCCAGGGAAGGGTTTTTTGTTTGTTTTTAATATCCTCCCCTCCACCGCTGCCTTTGCTCCTTTTCAAAAAAAAAAAATCTCCCCTCAATTTCTGACAGTGCAGCCTGGGGAGCTTTGCTATTGAAAGGTGTCTTGAAATCTCTCAAAAATGTCTGTGAAAGTGGAGCATTATAATCACACTGGGTTAATATATCTGCTAAATCAGCACTCCAGCTCACAGGAGAATGGGTGGTGGCGAAGACACTAGACAGAGCTTAGAAGGGATAGGTTCAGTCCTCTACTCTGCCACAAACTTCCTGTGTGATCTTGGGCAAGTCACTTAATTGTTCTGGTCATCAGGTTCTTGTCCGTATATTGGAGATGATAACCGTTGCTATTTAGAGTGGAAGCAGTTTGGGTAATGGGCTGCCTTTTAGTTAGCACAGTGGGGCCGGGGTCTCTAAGTGCTCCTATAATAACAATAAATACAGATTTACTTCTTCCTGCTGGAATTGGTAGCCACGGGCTGGATTCAGGCTAACAGTGGCATAGAAATGGAAAGCACCCTCATTCCTCTTCTGGATAAAGCGCAGCCACCCTACCCATCCAAGCAGAGGTGGAAAGTGTGTAGCGAGGTGTCCTACACCACCCTGTCCACACAGCCTCCTCTGGCCCAGTTCAAAGGGGCCGATCTGGAGCTCTCTTTATCCCTCTCACTAAGCAGCTGTTGCCCACCTGGAAAATTCTGGCAGACTGCAGAGCCCAATGAAATCAAGTGTGTGAGGGGAGAGAGGAGGCTAAAACTTAGTTGCAAGTTGATTTGATTTTCATAGGCCTTCTCATCAAATATTCTGCCTGCCAGAGGGTATTATTCTCACTGCCCAGGACCTGGGAACTCATTCAGGTTTTGGTTTATACAATTATAATCCATACACAGAGAAGGCATCTGCAAACAGTGGCTGCCCCTGGCCCTGCAGTCTTGCCACCCCCTTGCAGTGGGAGATGTGTGTGTGTCATGCAGGGAAATGCCTGTTGCTCACGTGCCCTCTTTAATTCGTTGCTGGTGCCAATGCCGTTCCCAGAAGCACTCTCTAAAGCCAGTGGAGCTTTCCGAACTGATGTTTCAATCCTAGTGGTTAAGCCTCTCGACATCTCTCCTGAAGATGCCGGTCGGCTGGGAGCTGCGCTTGCAGAAATGGCCAGCCACACCCAAACACAAGGGACAGCGACTGGGTCCCTGATGGTGGAAGAGATGGGTTGGGGAGCAAGACAGCCGCTTTCCTTACAGGTGGTTTATACAGTATGTCAGATGCAAGACCCAGTGGCCTAATGGATAAGGCATCAGTCCCTGGAGCTAGGGATTGTGGGTTCAAGTCCCATCTGGGCTGTGCCGATTGCATATTTGGGGGTTGGACTAGATGACCTCCTGAGGTCCCAATCCAACCCAGATATTCTATGATTAATCATGCAGGGTGCTGTACAATAGAAAGGGAGACTCACTTGCCCTGAAGAATTTATTGTCTAGGCAGCATGGATGATTCATCTGTCACACAGGAGAGTTACCATCAGCTGGCACAAGCTTTGGGTGAGTCCTGTGAAGACAGATTCTCTAAAGAGCTCAGCTCTAGCGTGCACCCAACCATGCCGAGCACATGGGGAAACCTGGCCACTTATTTTGGTGCCTAAATGTAAGTGCAGCTCATTAAAAAATCCAGTCCCATAATGGCTCCATGCCTCAGTTTCCCACCTGCAAAACAGGTCTAATACTGACCCACCTCAGCGGGGTGCGTGTGTGGGGGGGGAGAGGAATGAAGAGAAGAAAATCTTTAATGTTCCCGAGGCTTTCAGACTAAGGTGATGGGTTAGAGGTGTAGAAAAACCCATCAATAAATGTAATAAGCAAATAGGTGCAGCAGTGGTCATATCTCCAGACTGGGCAGCTATATGTACTTCTCTAATAGCATTTTCCTTCCTGTCCTGTCCTCTTCACTCTGCCTTACCAGGGCTGACTTTTTGTGTAGTTTTCCTTCAAAGTTTCCCACCAGGAAGAGAAAAGGGACCAGCTGGGTTTGTTCTTCCTTTGGGAAGGAGGTTGCACTACATCCCTTTCCTTTAATGTACTTAAAAATACCTCTCAGCTTCACCTCCTTGTTTAGGGACTGCCTCTGCGGGTGACAGATTCTCTTTGTGTCTCTTTGTCTCTGTAGGGGGACAGCTCTGCCTAGGCCTTGCAAGCAGCCATTTAGATTTCATATGAACTGCAGTGCTAACTGAGCCCCTCTAATTAAACAAATGCAATCCAGTCATAAAACAGGCTGACAGCCCAGCCCTGAGTGGCAGCCGCAGCAGCAGCTGTGAATCATCCGGGCTGTCTCGCTATTGCATTTTCAAGCTGTATTCCCCTCTGAGAAATCCCTCTCAGCTGAGGTTTTACACACACACCCTGGAGACACGTAAAAGCACGGCGGCTGCAATCCATCTTTGTCTCCACTCGCCGCTATTAGGAGCGACCATCCCCTCTTTTACGTCTACATTTACCTCTGTCTCCCACCCTGAGCTAGTCCACTGTGTCCTAAATTCCTGCGCTCACCCGCACGGCCACAAAAGAGAGCTTCTCCCAAATGCTTTATATGGTAAAGGAAATGAACCTTCCTCACTCCAGCCTGTGTCCTGTCCTTCGTGATTTGTGCCCATGACCTTGGGCCTGTGCAGCGTGTGTGGAAGGAAGCAATCAGGGTTAGTTCCTCTCTGATGTGAGGAGCTGGCTGTTGGAAGCCTGACAGGCCACTGTCCGTGAAGGCATCGCAAAGCACCCAGCTGGAATGCCCTTCACCAAAATGCAGTCCAATGATTAAGGCTCACATTTTGCAAAAGTACCCCTTAATGTTGAGTGCCCAGCTTGAGACATGTAGAGCGCCTGCTTTTTAGAAGGGCCGAGTGTCTGCAGCTGTAACTGAAGTCATTGGGTGTGGTGGGTGCTCAGTAGCTCTGAAAACTGGACCCTGGCAGCCTAGGAAGCTCTTCAAAGCTCTGACCCTACTCCCAACTCCACCTGGGCAGACTCCAGCCCCCACATGGAGATCTCTGCAAAATCAGGACTCCAGGTGGTATTCAGGCATTTAATTAGTGCTATGCATTTTGTCTCTAGGCAATTCTAGGTAGTTAATAATTCATGGCTTGTGATGAACCCAGTACCTCAGCACTGACTAGCCATTGTGCAAATAAGCATGCAATACAACTGCATACAAGTGTATGCATATGCATGACACGTCACACGAATCCATGTGACTCTGAACTTGCCGTTCACAGATTCTAAGGCCAGAAGGGAGCACTGTGATTATCTAGTCTGACCTCCTGCAGAGTACAGACCATAGGATTTCCATGAATTAATTCCTGTTTGAACTAGACCAAAAGCATCCAATCTTTATTTTAAAATTGCAGTGAGGGAGAATCCTCCACAGCCCTTGGAAATTATTCCGGTGGTTAATTATCCTCACTGTGAAAAATTTGTGCCTTATTTCTAGTCTGGTGATCCATTTTGCTCTCCCCAAAATGTGTCTTTTGTGCAATCACATTTTTGCACATGCAAATATTTTGCAGATGCAACTTAGGTTCTGCTGTTTGCAAACGTAGCGGTGTGGGTACACTTTCAGAGCTGCAGAAAGCCTGAGACTTGTCACACCCACTGATTTCAACAGAAGAGGTACAGCTGCATCCTCACATAATTAATGCATTGAACATTTCGGGTGAGGAGGCCGGGTTGAATCCACATGAGATAGAAATTATTTTTCCGAGTTACTTGTTTGCTTTTTCTGGGTCTGATTTTTTTTTTTTAAAGGCTATCATAAAATGGTGTGTAAATGCACAAAATTTCAGTCAAAGGTACGTGACATGTTTCGGGGTGAGTATCAGGGCTCAGTAACAGCTTTAAAATGGCTGGTGAGGGTTATCTTGTAAATCCCCTTTAAGGACTTTTTACAGTGTCATGTACTCACTGGGCTGTTTTGGAGCAAACATTTTATCAAGTGGATCTGTCGAGGTTTCATACAGTGCAGATTACTGTCTACAGCCTGGTGACGGTGATGTCTCTTTCACGGTTATTATCTGTTGTATCAATATGACTCTCTAAAGAGTGTTGATGTTCAGAAAAATGACTTATGAACGCCCTCTTCTTAGTCCTTATCATTGACTTCCAAATCTGTCAGCATCATGTGACACGCCATCCCAGGAGGAATGGGGAGAGGGCAAAACTATGTCAGCAAATAGAACATTATATGGGATCATATTATTATGTACTGCAAAGTTGGTGGCAGGGGAGAAGCGGAGCATATAAACCAATGAAAGGTCTGGGGGACACACCAAGGTCTGGGGGAGCAACTGCCCCCTTTCCCCATAGCAAATGATGCCCTTGCAACATCCTAGTGTGTATGATCATGTCCGTCTACTAATTAGCCCCAGTAAGCCTACTGCTTACCCACTGCTAGAAAAATTCTCCTTAACCTCAGGTGGTAGAAGCGGGTGGTCTTGTGGCTGATGCATGAGTCAGAAGAAAGTATGGGGAAGGTCTTTGCAACACTGGAGCAGCTATGGCAAGGTCCCAGCTATCCTAACATCCATATACATCTACATGCCTATCATTTGACAATAAAATTGAGCACACGGGTGCAGGCTGGGCTTTGTCCCCCCTTGATGAACGGAATTTGTTTGTTGTTTGACCTTACCAGCAGTAAAGGCTGCCTTGGTTAGTGATGTCCTCTCCCTGCGGTTAAAGACAGCGAGCTGCTGCAGGACGTATCCTGACCCTTGGCCTGCACATGGGTCACCCGTCCTGTAGGCAGCCTGACATCATTGCTCTTCCTGACCCGGACAGGCTCCGCAGGGCTGGCAGCACCGACATGCTATTGCCAGTAATATGAGTGCATGTGAGACGTGACAGGCACAAGGCGTGTGCAGTAGACACCAAGGGGTGATTTTTGTAGACGATAGGGGCGGAGGGAGAAGTCTGAACAATGCTGAAGCCCAGACACCAACCAAAATCCCAGCTCAGAAGATCCCCCTCCCCCATAGCCTGGAGCTCTGGGTTGTTCAAAAT
The DNA here is from genome assembly GCF_015237465.2 of Chelonia mydas. Lineage (NCBI taxonomy): Eukaryota > Metazoa > Chordata > Testudines > Cheloniidae > Chelonia > Chelonia mydas. Next base: position 17,027,008 of record NC_051254.2, read on the forward strand.
CCAGATCCCAGGTTTGCATCTCAAAGGGACAAGATGTGCGTAACTTAAATATCCATCCATGATGCCCAGTGTACTACTTATGTACCCAGCATCCTCGGTTAGCCTCCTGCTGCTCAGTTAATGAAATGTGTGGTACCTTTTAAAGTGTGCACAGGTGTGGAATAGAGGAGATAAACTGAACAAGATTAGTTAGGGTTGTTTGAGTGGATTTTTTTAACCAGCCTAGAGTGAACTGAAGTGAGATGAGATAGGAACTTATTCCCCTACCACTGGCTCCATAATAGGGGCTGCAGGTCACTAAAAGGTGAGAGGACAAGGCTGGAAATAGGGAGCTTTGGCCCCTTGCCTGGTGGATCTAGAAAAAAATATCCTATTTGTTCTGCCCATTTCTACAAGAAGAAGGGAGGACTCTGTGAAGTTATAGGAAGCAGCACGGTTAAAAGGGATAAAAGGAAATGCCTAAGAAATCAGTGGAACTCACTGCTGCAGGATACTAGCGAGGAAATAACATGGTGATATATTTTTCAAAGAGCTAGACATTTATATATATTTTATATGCATGAGAATAGACTCTGCAGTCACAAGGGCTGCCAATCCCACCAGCTGAACTCCAGCTTGGGTTAGAAAGAAATTCTCCCTTATACAATAACATAGCATTGCTCACTGAGGTGATGTTCAGATAGGGCTGGTTTTGGAGGGAAGGGTTATGGCTTCCCTTAGAGCTTCCAAGACAGATTGCTGTTGGGCTGGATGGACAGTTGGTGCAAAATTTTCAAAAACACCTGTGTGACTTAGAACCCTAAATTCCACACCTTGAATACTTGTGCAGATGTGGTCACCCCCCCTCAAAAAAGATATATTGGACTTGGAAAAGGTTCAGAAAAGGGCAACAAAAATGGTTAGGGTATGGAACGGCCGCCATATGAGGAGAGATTAATAAGACTGGGGCTTTTCAGCTTGGAAAAGCGACGACTAAGGGGGGATATGATAGAGATCTATAAAATCATGACTGGTGTGGAGAAAGTAAATAAGGAAGTGTTATTTACTCCTTCTCATAACATAAGAACTAGGGGCCACCAAATGAAATTAATAGTCAGCAGCTTTAAAACAAACAAAAGGAAGTATTTTTTCACACAATGCACAGTCGACCTGTGGAACTCCTTGCCAGAGGATGTTGTGAAGGCCAAGACTATAACAGGGTTCAAAAAAGAACTAGATAAATTCATGGAGGATAGGTCTATCAATGGCTATTAGCCAGGATGGGCAGGGATGGTGTCCCTAGTCTCTGTTTGCCAAAAGCAGGGAATAGACCACAGGGGGTGGATCACTTGATGGTTATCTGTTCTGTTCATTCCCTCTGGGGCACCTGGCATTGACCACTGTCAGAAGACAGGATACTGGGGTAGATGGACCTTTGTTCTGACCCAGTATGGGTGTTCTTATGTTCTTATGTTCCTGTTCAAAAGTGACTTAGGAGCCTAAGTCCATTGGATTTGATTTGGACATCGGCTCCTAAGGGCCAGATGTTTAAAGGTACCTAGGTGTCTAAAGATGCAGATAGGAACCTAGCAGGATGCTCAAAAATGCCTAGGCAAGGTAGGCCCCTAACTCCCATTCGATCCACTGGGAAACTTCCCTTGGAAGTTAGGTCCTTAACCTGCTTAGGCATTTTTGAAAATCCTACTAGGTGCCTGCATGCCTCTTCAGGCGCCTAAATCCCTTTGTGAATCTGGCCATAAGTCACTTTTGAAAATGGCATTTAGGTCCCTAAGTCACTTAGGTCCATGGGAAAATTTTACCCTTGGGCTGTTTTTGTTTGACAAAATATACTTCAAATCATTCCAGAGTAGGAGCAATAGATATCAATCATAAACATTCCCACAGAACTTGCCTCCATGAGACACCAGCTGACTGTCCCAGGTGCGCCTGATTCTATGAGGCGCTGACACCGCCTGGGACTCACTGATGTCAATACTGTATTAAGCCAAGCACAAGGAGCAATCTCTAGGAGTTTGCCAAGGGCCGTATGGTGGAATGCTCCATCCAAGGTGACCCATCTGGACCTGTCTGCCTGTCCTCTGAGTGGGGTTTTGCCAAGTCAAAATTCCAAACAGCTACATAGAAGAGGCAGATGCATTTCTGTGTAGAGACTGGCGCACCTGAGCAAAGCAGAACCTGAGTTCCAGCCCCCTCCATCCCTGCCCTCCACGCGTCTGCTTGATTATTCTAGGAAACAGCATCTCTTGGTGCACATGAGTAAAGACAGCCCATTAGGTCGAGCTGTGTCCTAGCTTTGCAAGATGAATACATGTCATCTAGACTGAGACCACCAAACTCATTGTACTTGTGACCAAATTACATATGAATCCAGGCTTATATCTATAAAACCCCATAGCCCTTCAGTGCACACTAGTCAAATAGCAGTGGGATGGTACAGATCTGGAGACCTGATATCTGACTGCTGAGTTGCGTTTCTAGTGTTGTAACCCAGGGCTGCAATAGCCAGGGATGCTGTGGGCCAGGATTGAAGTACACTGGCAGGGCTGTGGGTGGAGAGCCTAGGTATGGAAGAGAAGAGGGTAGGGGAATGCAGTCATGACTGGCAGAGCTGTGGGTCCCAGACTAGGAGTAGCCAGGGTTGCTGTGGGCCAGGATTGAGATGCATGGGCAGGGATGTTTAGGGAAGCTTTTATGTCATCATCTCACCCGCTCCCTGGCCCAGGCGAGTGCTGACAATCCATCACTTTCACCGTCGCTGACCCGCTCCTTCCCATCTTGACAAAACAAATGACTATGTTCCCCTGAGCCCCAAGCCCTGCTCTAGCCTCTTTCTTGCTCTTTGTGTGACTGCAGTGATGGGCGCGCTGGAGTCCAGAGGGGTGCTGCGGAAGATGAGCGACATGCTGGAGATGCTGGTGAAGAGGATGGACGTACTAGCCAGGCTGGAGAATAGCACTGACTCCCGGAAAGGGGAGGAGGCACGTTTTTCTCCGGACAGGTCAGTGGCAGCGGGAATGGTGCCGTCTGGGATCAAGGTACCCCTTCCTCCAAACCCACCCGGCTCCGTTTACAAGAGAGGATCCCACACTGAAAGGTCTGATCCCTGCAAGATGCTGGGTGCCCTCCAATGCCATTGCTGTCCGTGAGAGCGGGGCGTGCTCAGTACTTTGCAGGATCCAGACAATGAGCGCTTAGGGGATGCTGCTGCTACTAGCCGAGCTGCTGTTCTTTTGTGGAGGCTCAGCACATCCCCAGTAAAAGCGTGTTCCTTGCCTGAGTCTCTCGAACTGGAATCATTTCTCAGGTGCAGAGCTACTGCTCCCAGGATGTAACCACGTGAACGAGACATTACCACTGCCTGGTGCTGGACGAATGTAGCCTCCTGATTCAATGGGTTCACTATACTAAAGCACTGACCTCCATATCAGCACCCTCTCCCCTGGCTCTGCAGCCCTAATCCCAGCCTGGTGTGGAGGGGGGTTCCCGGAGGGTTCTGGGCTGCAAAGCAAGCCCACCTCACACTCCCCCCTCAGGGCTACTCCTGTCTCATGAGGTTGCGTTCAACTCCCCACACCAGGTATTGCGACCTGGTGTATGGGCTTGCAGCACCACCCAAGTTTGGCCCAGCCATCTGTCTGTCATGATGGAGGGGCAGCCAGGCCAAACCTGAGTGGCGCGGTGCGCTCATGTGCCAGCTTGCAATGCCTGGAGCGGGAAGCCAGACCCAGCCCTGTGGGACAGGAGCTGCCACAGCGGGGTGAGTGCAGGGTGGGCTCGATTTCAAACCCCTTCTCCTAGGGCCTCCCCTCCGCACTGGGCCAGGAGAAGTGTATGTGTGCCTGTTTTTTCACCCTTGGTTTCATGCTTTCTGTGCGTGCCATTGAATCCACGTGAAAGCCATCCCTGCATGGTGTCAGGAACAGCAGGCAGGGCTGCTGTGAGCAGCAATGGCAGAGCCCATATGGTCTGGGGTTCTGTGAAACTGTTAGAACTCTGTCTGTGTGTCTTTCTGTCTGTCTGTCTGTCAGTCAGTTTGGGATTCCATTAAACTGTTGTGAATTTTGTGAAAACATCCCCCCCCCCCCCGCTGCCTTTATTTAAACTAGAGCTGAACCCAGAACAGACTCCCTGTCTATGATACTTTTATGGCCCTTGTCACTGTAGTAGTGGAGTGCATTTAATGCCTTCATCCTCACAACACTCCTATTAAGTAGGACAATAGGAAGGATGGCCCAGAGTTAGGGGGCTAGTTTAGGACTTGAGAGACCTGGATTCAATTCTGTGCTCTGCCACAGACTTCCTGTGTGACCTTGGGCACATCACTTAGCCTCCCTGTGCCTCAGTTCCCCAACTGTACCATGGGGATAATAGCAAGGCTGTGTCTCACAGGGGTGCTGTGAGGATAAGTCCATTAAAGGTGGAGATGAGGGCCATATAAATTAGGTACTGTTAGCCCCTCTTACAACCGAGATGCAAAGAGGCTACGTGACTTGGCCAAGGTCACCTAGGAAACCTGTGGCAAAGTAAGGAATTGAACCCAGTTCTCCCAAGTCCTAAACTAGCACCCTGTCCACTGAGCCATTATTCCCCCTCCTAGAGGGGGAACACCTCCGGATCCCAGCTTTGTGGATTAGGCTCCCCCCATCTAATTTAAACTAACATTTTAAAAGCAAGAACAAAACATTCTTAAATAGGTCACCCTTGATATTAAACTTTCATTTAAGAAAGATTAATAGATATTACAAGCAACCTCCAGACGCGAGTAGCATGTGTTACAGAACATTATAAGCACATTGACAGAAGACATTATAAATAGATATAAGCCAGGATTATAAACCACCTGTCAATCGTTTGGACTGTGTAACAACGTCTAATTGTTGAATAGTCATTTCTTAAAACATCTATTCATTATTTACTAACCCCTTTTAAAAGTGGGAGCTCTCCAGGGCAGAGACTGCTTCTTAGGATGTGTTTGTACAGTGCCTCGCACAGCGGGGTTCTGATCTTCACTCCGCCTTTAGGCATTTGCGGTAATATGAATAATCATGACCATGTGCCCTCAGAGAGGCTGCTGAGCCCTGGAAAGGGGAGGGGTAGGGATGAAAAGGAGAGAAAGAAAGAGAGGAGACAGGAAATCAGAAAGCATTTGATTGAGCCTGTAATACAGCTCCCCATAGGCCACCTTAGGGAGCTAAGCCTCTGATTATCACCAGCTACGTGGAGTTTAAAGCCATGGTGCCCACTCGCCCTCCCTCACCATTATCTTATTTTTCCCACCTACAGTGGAAACACTGAGTTATCTCTCCTCACTCTTTCCTGGCCTTTCCCCTCCCAGGGAGGTACACACACAGAGCTCACAACACACTGGTTAAAAGCTTATTAAGACTAGGAAGAGTAAGGAGGCCCATAAGATCCTGGTGCTCGGCTCCATTTCAGTTCCCCAATCCAGCCCTGCTCTTAAATAAGACTGAGGCCATATTCCCACTGAATGTGGCTGCTGACTTCTTTGAAGTTAAGCTTTGATTAAGTTAGCAGCAAATAATTGAGTGGCAGAGTATTATGAAGATTGCAGGTTTGCTCAGCTTTTTTCCCCCTTCTTCTTTCTCTGCTTTGCCTGGATGCTATTGCCTCTGGGTTAAAAGTCTCTCTGGCTTTTCCTCTCTCTCCCCTCCTGCCGCCTTCTGGCTTTCAAGGAAGGAGGCAGGAAGTAACCCTTTGAGAAATGGCAGCAATCAGCCGTGACCAATGGCGCCCATCAAATCCCAATGACAGACTGATACGTTTCAACTGTTCTTTTCATTACAATCCCACTAGCTTAAATGTTACTAAAAAGAGATCTATCTGGATCTGCAGATATAGATAGATAGATGAGCATGTATGAGGATATTGATGGAGAAAGAGAGAAAACATACACACATATACAACATGTCTATGTAACACATTTATTTCTGCCACTCTGGAATCAACCACTGGACTATTAAATAAACCCTGGCACTATGGAATCAATTGCATTTTTTTTGCACCTTTGACCAGTTCACCGAAACTGCCTTCTAACCTCTCTCCTCTAGCAATACACCTATAATCCAAATGAGAAAATTAGTAATAGTGGCAGCAGTATTACAGTAATTTCCAAGAGGTCTCAACCAAGATAGAAACGCAGTCGTATTGGCACTGTACAAACCCATAGTTACAGACAGTCCCTGCCCTGAAGAAATTACAATCTAAATAGGCATTAGAGATACTCCATTATTATCGCTGTTTTACAGAGAGTTGAAGGACTCAAGGCCACACAGGAGTCTGCTGTAGAGTCAGATAGTGAACCCAGATCACGTGAGTCCCTGCCTGGAGCCTTGTCCACAAGACTATCCTTCTGTAGTTTCAGGCTCTATCCCCCCACCCAAAGAAGGATAAAAAAAAATGTAGAGACTGACATTTATTCTAGTCTGAGGTCCGCGGCTGGTCCCATTCACTCTTGGAACAGAAATGGGTTTTAAATTAAATATACGCATACTGCCAGGACTAGCAACACTTGCTACAACCCATTGCAGAGCTGGCATTCCCTGCTCCCCAGTGATCCATATTCTGCATCCATTTTCACACTGACAACTCGAGAGATGCTATCAGACCTTCAAATCGTGACATGATGATTTACTCAAAAGACATTTCACATCATTTTGAAAGGCCTTCAACATTTATTAATACTAATTTTTTCTGTCACTCGAAGGCCTGCAGAAATGGTGACTAAAGCAACCTGAACATACACATTTAAGAAAGAGCACTCATAAAAATGTTAAACGTCTAAAGAGATGTCTGAGGCTACGTCTACACTACACCCCATTTGTGGCGGTGTGCGGGGTACGCGTAGCGACATGCCGCAGTGAAAAGCAGGCTGCGTCCGCTGCTCCACGGGTCAGTGAAAGGCTCTGGCAGGGAGGAGGCAGTGGGGAAAGGCTTCAGCAGCTCCCTCTCCCAGAGCCTTTCACTGCAGCAAGAACAAGCCCTGGCAGGGGGAAGGCAGTGGGGAAAGGCTCAGCTGGAGCCTTTGCCCGCTGCCGTCCCTGTCAGAGCCTTTCCCCACTGCTGGAATCTTTCTCTGTGCAGGGGGAAGGTTCCAGAAGCAGAGAGGCAGTGGGACACGACTCTGCTAAAAGTAGCAGCATAGTGGGAAGGTACGGCTTGGACAAGCAGAGAGCTGTGGAGGGTATGTACTCGGTACGTACCCGCACCCTTCAAGCATATCTGTACTCTACTAGCCTGAGCCATTCCTCACTGTCTACACTGCTACTTAACTCTGTGGTAGGGGGGCTACCCGAGTACATACCAATACGCCTCCGAAAGAAGCATGCAGTGTAGACATAGCCGTAAGTAACTTTTCTCTAAATTGTGTAGCAAATAAAATACGTGGTGGTGTGCTGTGGCCTGGGAGGGATGACCTCCAACAGTCTGTTATGACTTTGCTACCTGTGAACAATGCAGATATCCCAAATCGGGTGTCGGTTAAACCTTCAGAGCAGTCTCATAATCATGCAATTTCTTATGACACAGCTAGACACACACCTATCCCTGTATTTATATTTACATGTCTATATGCAGATTTGTGAGGAAGGATGGTATGGTGGTTAGGGCCCTAGGAAGAGGAAGACTTGAGTTCAAGTCCCTGCTCTGCTACAGAGTTCCTATGTGACCTTGGGTAAGTCGCTTAGCCTTTCTCTGTCTCAGTTTCCCATCTGTAAAATGGGAGGTGGCTGGCAGTCTAAGTACCTAAGACAAGAAACCAATAGAAGGCAGCCCTACCCAACCTTGATGTTGGAAACAGGAGATGAAGATAATACACACATCTGTGTTATAGAGGGCGTAGAAGTACTATGTTAATGTTGCTTAATATTTCCTGTTATAAAAACTTTTATGACCATTATTTTGGTGGAAAAAAGTAGTCGATGATTATGTAATTAAAGACTGTATCATAATGCATGCACACAAGGGGGATCTAATGAAAGTTGCATGGACAACTGGCATTTCTTGGCATTTCCTGACTTTTTAGCTCTTGGCTTAAGCAACCTAAGTAATGTTGTTTTAACGTTTTAAAAAAATGTAGTTTATATCTATATATAATGGAAAGTGTTGTGTAACCACCAGCACTACCTGTCATCTATACACACGTGTCAACAGTAATCCACTCTAGGGGTGGACATGAGTATTCATGACAGCACATGTGGTAGGCTCGCTCACCTTTGATGATTTTCTTGGCTAATAGCTGGTGAATAGAACCAGTAACTTCAGATGACTTTCATGTCTCCATCTCAGCGGCTTCACAACCAGGATAAAAAATTAATAGCATTTTGGCAAACTGTTAGCCCTGATGATGTAGGATAGAAATATCACATTTCAACTCAGGGATATTTCTTGTATTTAGAGCCCCTTGGGAAAGAGCATGCAAAACATTAAGAGGATCACTTCAAATGGCTTTTGAACAATCACAGTCCCCTTAGAAAGACTGGTGGCCTTTTGTTGACCTATGATGGTCATATTTAAGACCCATAACGCATAGGTATCAGATTTCAAGATTTTAAGTTTAAAAGGGCAGTTGAGTGGTTGAAATCTGATGACCTTTTGGTGACCTCTGTTGGAAAGCTCCTAACGGATGGATGCTCATAAATACAATGATAACATTTCAAGATGGCCACTGATACTTTGTGTTGGTGTCAGAGAGAGACTGGAATGCCGGTACAGTTCAGACACTTGAGGATCAGATTTCTCTCTTGCATTTTGATAAGGTCTAAATGGAATGTTTTGATTTTTTGTTTTGAAATTTATTTTTTATTATATAGAAAGTATAAAAATGTTTAAAAATTCTAAATAGAAATGAATCACTTTGATTTTATTGAAGTGGAATGTTTTGATTGACCTTAAACGAGACATTTTCAAAAATGTCATTGTGTGTGAAATTTTGGATTTTTTAAAAATTTCATTCTGATTTGAATGTCAGAGTTTCCTGCAGAACGGAAATTCTGAGTTTCGACCAGCTCTGCTAAGTATGTTTAGAATATATGCTTCCCTAAGGTCACCCATCCAGCCAGTCATACTCCTTACCGGTCTGATATTCTTTTACCCATCATCATTTTCCTTTGCACCTCTTGACAGGGCTACTCTCTAATGTCCATGAGCAATGTATCCTCAGGCTACGCACACAGGGCATGTCTAGTTGTGTTCCCCTGGGTGCGTATTTGTTGTTGTGTTATAGACCTTTGCCTTTACGTTTTCCCGTGGGCATTTCACTGCGTCAGAGAACCATTTATGAGACTGGAATAATGGAAGATCTGACCTTCTCCTACTGTTTGGGTTCCTGGATGGTGGAAAACCAGAGCCTGTATTGTAACGGCACCATGAATGTGTCCATGGGGGTTTCAAATGGGCCAGGAAAACAAACCCAAATACAAATAGACACAAGGAGCCAAAGCATTACAGCAAATCTGAATGCAAACACAGAAATATAATCTACAAATACAAGTATGGAACCATCACAAATAAAACATTTAACTGAAGCACAAATACTTAATCCCACAGGCACCCCTAACATACTATGAGGCTGTGTGATAACATATCACACTTCACTATCACACACAATAGCCTGCACGGGGAAGCAGGCCAGCTAGAATGACTCAGTGCAATCACATCCCAGTATACCTGGGGCCCACATAGTTCCCTCATTTCTATTATTGTCTGTTCTTTGAATCCAGATTGTTGACTTCAGGCTGAGCACGTGGGACAAACTGTCCTTATGGAAATGAATCCTGCATCACTGTCAGCTTACTGCCTTAGGGATTTTTTTAAAGCTCTCTCTTTGTTTTGGGTCTCTGTGTTCCCCCTGGGAAGAGTCTCTGAGAGGTCCATCCCTAGTAAGTCCTGCTGGTCTGAAGCAGGACAGGGGTTAAATACAATGAGAATTACAAAACTTTGTGCAGTTCTCAGCTCTGCCGCTCCTTCAGGTCCCCTGACTTGGTTGCCCTGAGCGGACCTGATGATCCAGAGAAACGGGAAAGTCCCTCTCCTCCCACCCTCCGCATTCTAGTCAAATGTATTTCCTACTGGTTAGGGAAGGGAAGCAGGAGCCAGGACTCCTGGGTTCTATTAACGGCTCTGCTTCAGCTTTAAAAAATCTTCAGTATTTCTGAGACACCTATAGTCTTTTTACTGAAGTCGTGTATTTCTGAATACTTCCCTCACTCTCAGAGGTCTTGTGGGGTTTGATATTTGTGCAGAAATCTGAGATCCTCTCATGAAGGTTCAAGAGAAGCAAAAAGTATTATTCTCGTTACAAGGCACAGTGGTTTTGGGCAGCTTGTTGTCTGCTATATATTTTTCTCACTGATGAGTATCTTGTGACCTGTCAGTGGAGCCCTGCGCGGGACTAATATAGATCCTGCTGTGGGACTGGGATCCCGCAGGACCCGCTGCCAAAATAGCAGGAGCAGCTGTGAGCAAGATTAAAAATAGTCCCATGCAGACTCATCTCTCTGACTTCTCTCAGTTTTCCCCTTTCTCTGCTGAATCAGACAGTGTTATCGCGGTGGGCAAGGGAGACCAGTTTGCTTGAGTCCTCATAATCAACCCTTTTTCAGTCTGAGATTCCCAACTCTGCTCTCTTCAGAGATGGCCAGTTCCTTCCTGACTACACTTCTCCATTCCGTTCAGGCCTCCGCCAACTTTCCCCAAGCATCAGTGGCCACATTAGTATTTGTCTTTTAAATGCTTGAGGACGGCTTTGAAAGGGGAATATGGACCTGCTATACATGCCAGGATTTTTAATTCCCTTTGTTTATCCTTCCCAACACATCATCCATGGAAAAAGTAGGCGGTACATCTGGGATTGGCTGTGATTAGTTTAGCCAGTGGGCGAGGAAGTTCTCTGCAGCCCTATCACTTCTATAGGCATGTTCTGATGGGCAAGTTTTCTTTGTTCAAACACAGTCCATCTCAGCACCCTGCAAACTTCCTGGTGCACTTAATCTGTCTTTCAGTACTTACAAAGTAACAAAGCACCTCACAAGCTTTAATTTATTTACTCTCACAACACTCCTGTGATGCAGGGGAGTGCTAGTAGCCTCATTTTACAGATAGTTTCCCTGTGCCTCAGTTTCCCTAAATGACTTGCCCAGGAAGTCTGTGGCAGAGCTGGGACTTGAACCCTGTCTCCCAAGCCATGGCTAGTGCTGTAACCACTAGGCAATCTTTCCTCTCTAGCCTGCTGCTTGTCCCTGTGAGCGCCACTGACTGATCTTTCAGGTATCAGTTAAAGATTATACAATTAAATTGTATTAACTTCAAAGGGCTTTTTTTTTTTTTTTTAGCATTTCTGGTTAACGATACTGACACATCAATTTCTCAGCCAGTGCTGTAAAACTGGGAACAACAGCAACACACAATCCCACTGTATCAACATTGCTTTTTACAATGCTCTCAGCTACTTGAAACCGGATCCCAATTCAGATAACAAAGCCTCAGATTTATAGAGCACCTTCATGGAGAAGAATGAGAATGTGACCTCCAGATGCTTTATGGAATATCTGTATAACCAATCACTTCACAGACACCCCACTGACATGCAGCTACCTCTAAAGTGGCTACATGCCAGCAGTCCTCATCTAGCCACACTGCACAGCCCGGGTTTCTTGGGTGGGAAGACTGGCTTTTCCAGAAGAAACTGCAAGGGGAATTTAAGCGAACAGAATGTAATTAATTACCTGCACTGGAATTCTACTAGGACGTCAAGGCGAACAGCTCTACTCTGTTGAAAATTACCATAGGCTCTTTTATGGGAAAAGTTTTTAATGGCTATTACAGGTACAGGGCTAGCTGCATCTCTTTCCCCTTCCTGGTCTCTCTGAGTGCACCGCCTCAAGAGTTTGGCTTCTATCCTGGATCTTGTGAAACTCTGTGTCCATCTAAGTCTCCTCCCATCTTTTATGGCTGTCTTTATTTTCCCTTGCCAAAAAAAAAAGTGTGTGTCTGTGTGTGTCGGAGAAAGAGAGATAAAAGGTAAGCAATGGATTTCATAATAAAACAACAACTCCAAGTCAGTGTGCTGGCCAAGTGCAGAAAAATCAATACCCTTGTTAATTGAATGCAACCCTCGTAAATCACCAGAGGGAAGCAAAATTAAAACTTCTTATGGAAGCATCCTGGAGAGTTTATTTACTGGGCGAGGGAAATATTAGCTTGCATTGGAAATTATATTCAGCTTTGTGAGCCACACGGAGGATGGGGACTCCTTGGAAGTGACAGAGATGAGGTCAAGAAGGCTGACTGCCTGGTAGTGCTGTACCATCACCTCTGGATGTGGCGCATATGGGGACATCACTGTTTGGTACCACCCCCGCCCAATGGATGGCCCATGCAAGATACTATTTGCTAATGACGATTCATCTTGAGGCTTAATTACTGCAAGAGTTCAGTTAATTTCCTCACGCTTTAAGCATTTGTTTCGTAATAGTTACATGACTCCAGATTCCCCTTGTAATTAAAGTCTTACAAAATGATACTGAGTGGGTGTCCAGTTGCCTGCCAGCTTGGGTCTATTAATTTCTAAATTGTTGCCATTGATAGTCTGGCTTTAGAGACAATGCTGCCAGATGCTACTTCTCCCCGATATATGTCTAAGCCTTGATCATCATTTCCAGCTACCTCAGGGTCTTGTTTCTGCACTGGGGTGAAGCAATGTGAAAAAGCATTTTAAAGCAGGACTCAAGAATCGGTTCTATTCAGGGCTCTGGCCCTAAATTGGAGTGTGACCTTGGGCATATCCCTCTATATCTTGGCTACACTCAAGTTTACCTCCCTATGGTGTTGTGTGGATTCTTTGATGGTTGCAAAGTGCTTTGTGGTCCTCGGATGATGGGGCTGGTGAGTCAGAGCTGCTATATTCTACTCCTGGTTCTGGCACTAGCTTGATATGTGACTGGGATGGGCCAATCCCTGCCTCGGTTTTCCCATCTGTAATTTACATGGGGTCATTTGGTGGTTTCATGTGGTTCATTTAAGAGCTGTAACGTGCATAGTGATCCCCAAATGAAAAGGGGCTGTGTAAAGTACCACGTTAAGTGAAGCTTGTCTTAAGTGACCGTTGGAGGGTCTGACAAAAATTGCTTGAAGATAAAGGTGGAGAAGAATCATACTCAACGTCTTCCAATGGAGGCGGAGCAGAACGGTGCTCAGTTGGTGGCGGGAATCCTTTAGCTGCTGTCTTAAGACATGAAGTTGACTAGCAAGTGTGGGCTGCAGCCCACGTTTCGTGGTGGTGTTATTTTGGTAACCCTCTCTTTGGTTTGAACGCACACAGTCCAGGGCCTTCATTAGCGTAACAGCAAAAATAAATACATGTATCAATAAATAAATCGCTTGATGTTCAAAGCCAGACACTAGAAAATGCAGCAGTGAGTGTTCTCCCCCTGTCTCTTTCCTGCCCTATAGGTCTATAGGCTCATTCTGTCAAGAGGAAGAAAGAAAACATGTATGTGGCTCAGGTTACATGGGAGCCAGTCATTTCCCTTCAGCTCCCACTGTCATTTCCATTTTATATCACTTATTCTCCAGCAGAAACACTGCCCAGAGTTAGCTAGATGTTGCTTGAGACAACCTAGTTAGGGGAAATACTGTATCAGAATTCTAGCATCTGGAATTCCACTTACCCACCCAGGGGTGGGGATGGAAAAAAGGAGACAAAGCTGAGGATATCCCTGGCCTCTGGGCTGGGAGATTTCCCCTAGGTATGGTTGGTAAATCAGTCTCTCATTCAAGGAGGGAAAGGAAAGGTGATACCTCATGTTTCAGCCTCCTTGTTCCCTCTGACTACTGGGTACTAAGGGTTGAATCACACTGGGGCCCTGCGGGAGGCACAATTAGTTATTTCATTCCCATTTTACCTAGAGAGACTGAAGGGCTGTGACTGGCACAGGTATTTATATGATCACTAATCATTTGTGTTACAGTAGCACTAACAGGCCCCCAACCCAGATCAGAACCGCACTGTGCTGGGCACTGCCCATACTCATCATAAGAGATGGTCCTACCCTGAGGAGCACAGAGTCTAAATAGACAAGACAGGAAAAGGCTGGAAGGAGAAACAGGCACCAAGAGGGGAAGGGAGCAGTCCAAGGTCACGTAGCAAGTTAACAGCAGAGTCTGAAATAGAATTCAGGTCTCTCAAGTCCCAATCTAATGCCCTAGACATTAGACCAGGCTGCCTTGCGCTAAGGTACCTGTCATTCTGGTATCTGGGCTTTACTTGCTCTCATCTTGTTGAATTAGTATCATTTGTCCACCCATGCCTGGTCTCCCCTTATTCCCATTGTTGCTGCAGTACCCAGCCTTCCCGGTCATCCCCTCCAATTCAGTTTGCTCAGGCTAATTCCTTAATAGTCCTCCCTCTCTGGTTATATTTTTGTTTGCTTTCAGCCCTACATGTCAGTGCGCCAGGAGCCCATTTATCACAAGGCTGCATGAATTAGGTCTCTCTACACATTAGCATTTCATGGCAAAGCGCCGACTCTGGCCCTTTGGAGCCAGGGCTTGTCACATTTTCCCAGATAATTTACAAACGAACACCTCCGAGCTGCCTTCCAGTGAAGAACTGTTGTTTGCAAACTAAGCTGGGCAAGGAATTCTCCTCCTCTGGCCCTGGGCCAGAGCAGAAACCCCATTGGGCTCAGGAGGTTTGAACTGCAGGCAGTGGGTCAGGAGAGCACCAGGGAAATGGGGGGAAAAGTCAGATAAGGGGAATGCATCCGATGGAAGTGAGTTGTAGCTCACGAAAGCTTATGCTCAAATAAATTGGTTAGTCTCTAAGGTGCCACAAGTACTCCTTTTCTTTATAAAGGGAATAGAAAGCCTTGGGGTGATGGGATACTGGTGTCCTGAGTATCTTCTCTCACTATAACTCCTTTGAGTGCAGTGGTGTCACTTCTGATTTACACCAGTGTCAGAGGAGACTCAGGCACCAACGAACCTTCAGTCAGCAATAAGATACCTCTGATTTCAGACCACTTTAGAGTGACAGCCCCACCTGGATGTCTGAGCATCATCACCCGGCTAACAACTGGAGACCAGTGCTGGACTCTGATTTGTGAAATGTCCAGCATGGAGGGGAGGCAGAAGAAAGCCACAGAAATGTCTCAAAGCTGCCGGCGGAGGCGAAGATAATGCCTTGTAGTGCAGTTAGCAAATAATCATGCAAGCCACACTAAAATGTACTGTGTGGAAGACAGAGAGCGGGGCGTCCCCAGGCTGGGGAGCTATTGATCATAGCAACCCAGGAGATAGTTTAGGGAGGGGATAATTCTCTGCCTTCCTCCCGTATGTATAAACCAGTGCTGTTTCCAACTGGAATCCCTTCCCTCTTCCCTGAATCTACCCTCCCCCGGTGTGTCACATGGGTCAGATCCGGTCTCATGGGTTCCAGCCACTGGATTCCACATGTATATAAAATATGTAACTGGCAAAGGAAGCCAAAGGCCGAGTGAAGTAGAAGCAAATGAATGGAGGCTGGAGAGATTCTCCTAGCCAAGGGTCACGGTACAAACTGAACAGTGCACTGGGCTTAATCATGGGATCCTGCAGACTGCTCTCTTTCCATGGGGCCGACTTTCTCCCAGGTCAGCCCCAAAGCCAGGAGCTCTTAGGACCCCACTCTTACAGTCTCAGGGGACAGAGTAATTTGCTCTGACTGATTCTTCACCTCCTGGCTGAGGCCCCTGGCGTAAGATCAGGCATCTGTGCTGTGGCCATTAACCCTCCTGCTTCCCACCAAAGGGCGAGGTCCTTACAGCCAGTCACAGCAATTTATACAAAGAGCAGCCCGGTTTCTTCTTTGAAGGCCAGTATCGAAGAACACGCGTTTAGCGCTGACGGTGATTAGCCACATACAAAGCACAGAATCTACAGACACACATATAGTGTCACGTACACAGTGTAGGTAGGAGATATTGAGATGTTAACTCCTGCAGTATTGAAGATAAGCAAATAGAGGACTGGGCCAAAAGAAATCTGATGAGGTTCGACAAGGACAAGTGCAGGACGGAAGAATCCCAGGCACCGCTACAGACGAGGGACTGAGCGGCTCGGCAGCAGTTCTGCAGAAAAGGACCTCGGGATCACAGTGGACAAGAAGCTGGATATGAGTCAACAGTGTTCAGAGTAGCAGCCGTGTTAGTCTGTATTCGCAAAAAGAAAAGGAGTACTTGTGGCACCTTAGAGACTAACCAATTTATTTGAGCATAAGCTTTCGTGAGCTACAGCTCACTTCATCAGATGCATTCAGTGGAAAATACAGTGAGGAGATTTATATACACACAGAACATGAAAAAATGGGTGTTATCATACACACTGTAAGGAGAGTGATCACTTAAGATGACCTGTTACCAGCAGGAGAGCGGGAGGGGATGGGAGGGGAAAAGAAAACCTTTTGTAGTGATAATCAAGGTGGGCCATTTTCAGCAGTTAACAAGAACGTCTGAGGAACAGTGGGGGGGGGGGAGTAAACGTGGGGAAATAGTTTTACTTTGTGTAATGACATCCACTCCCAGTCTCTATTCAAGCCTGAGTTAACTGTATCCAGTTTGCAAATTAATTCCAATTCAGCAATCTCTCGTTGGAGTCTGTTTTTGAAGTCTTTTTGTTGTAATACTGCGACTTTTAGGTCAGAGATTGAGTGACCAGAGAGATTGAAGTGTTCTCCGACTGGTTTATGAATGTTATAATTCTTGACATCTGGTTTGTGTCCATTTATTCTTTTACGTAGAGACTGTCCAGTTTGACCAATGTACATGGCAGAGGGGCATTGCTGGCACATGATGGCATATATCACATTGGTAGATGCGCAGGTGAACGAGCCTCTGATAGTGTGGCTGATGTGATTAGGCCCTATGATGGTGTCCCCTGAATAGATATGTGGACACAGTTGGCAATGGGCTTTGTTGCAAGGATAGGTTCCTGGGTTAGTGGTTCTGTTGTGTGGTGTGTGGTTGCTGGTCAGTATTTGCTTCAGGTTGGGGGCCTGTCTGTAGGCAAGGACCGGCCTGTCTCCCGAGATCTGTGAGAGTGATGGGTCGTCCTTCAGGATAGGTTGTAGATCCTTGATGATGCGTTGGAGAGGTTTTAGTTGGGGGCTGAAGGTGATGGCTTGTGGCGTTCTGTTATTTTCTTTGTTGGGCCTGTCCTGTAGTAGGTGACTTCTGGGTACTCTTCTGGCTCTGTCAATCTGTTTCTTCACTTCAGCAGGTGGGTATTGTAGTTGTAAGAATGCTTGATAGAGATCTTGTAGGTGTTTGTCTCTGTCTGAGGGGTTGGAGCAAATGCAGTTGTATCATAGAGCTTGGCTGTAGACAATGGATCGTGTGGTGTGGTCTGGGTGAAAGCTGGAGGCATGTAGGTAGGAATAGCAGTCAGTAGGTTTCCGGTATAGGGTGATGTTTATATGACCATCGCTTATTAGCACCGTAGTGTCCAGGAAGTGGATCTCTTAGAATCATAGAATATCAGGGTTGGAAGGGACCTCAGGAGGTCATCTAGTCCAACCCCCTGCTCAAAGCAGGACCAATCCCCAATTTTTGCCCCAGATCCCTAAATGGCCCCCTCAAGGATTGAACTCACAACCCTGGGTTTAGCTCTTGTGTGGACTGGTCCAGGCTGAGGTTGATGGTGGGATGGAAATTGTTGGAATCACCCATTTTTTCATGTTCTGTGTGTATATAAATCTCCTCACTGTATTTTCCACGTAATGCATCCGATGAAGTGAGCTGTAGCTCACAAAAGCTTATGCTCAAATAAATTGGTTAGTCTCTAAGGTGCCACAAGTACTCCTTTTCTTTTTATGAGTCAACAGTGTGCCCTTGTGGCCAAGAAGGCTAACAGCATTTTGGGTTGTATAAGTAGGAGCATTGTCAGCAGATCGAGGGACGTGATCGTTCCCCTCTATTCGGCACTGGTGAGGCCTCATCTGGAGTACTGTGTCCAATTTTGGGCCCCACGCTACAAGAAGGATGTGGAAAAATTGGAAAGAGTCCAGCGGAGGGCAACAAAAATGACTAGGGGGCTGGAGCACATGACTTATGAGGAGAGGCTGAGGGAACTGGGATTATTTAGTCTGCAGAAGAGAAGAATGAGGGGGGATTTGATAGCTCCTTTCAAATACCTGAAAGGGGGTTCCAAAGAGGATGGCTCTAGACTATTCTCAGTGGTTAGCAGATGACAGAACAAGGAGTAATGGTCTCAAGTTGCAGTGGGGGAGGTTTAGGTGGGATATTAGGAAATACTTTTTCACTAGGAGGGTGGTGAAGCACTGGAATGGGTTACCTAGGGAGGTGGTGGAATTTCCTTCCTTAGAGGTTTTTAAGGTCAGGCTTGACAAAACCCTGGCTGGGATGATTTAGTTGGGGATTGGTCCTGCTTTGAGCAGGGTTTGGACTAGATGACCTCCTGAGGTCTCTTCCAACCCTGATATTCTATGATTCTATGATTCTGTGAACTCATAGCAATTCATTTTGGCCTTGATCCCGCAACTGATTCTATATAGAGCCCCGAGGCTGCATGGAGCCCTTCTGGGGGTCAAAGGATTGACACACATATCCAAGGCCCCAATCCCGTACAGACTAATACACATGCTTAACTTCATGTACTGTGAGTACCCCACCCGAGTGACTGATCTTGACACACATACATGTGTGTGTAATTGCTCATGGGAGTAAATCCCACTGAAGTAAGTGGAGCACTGCCTCAGACTCGGGGGGTCTGTCCCCACAGTCCAATGCAGGATCAGGGCATTAGTCTAGAATTTAGCCTCAGCCTGGTCATGAATTAGCTTACGATTTTCTTAAATTGATTTGAAAATAGTTGAGTGTGGATTGTCAGTAAATTCCTTTTGCTGTGTGGAGTGTTCTTTGCAACTGTTTGATATTAGTGATGGTCCAAAAATGAGTCAAAATTTTTATGGGCATTTCCCTTTTTTCCCCCATCAAAATTTCAAAATGTTTTGACCAGCTGGATGAAAAACTCTAAGTTTTAACTGTGCTGGAGCTCAGTCCTGCAAACACACTCACGTGAGTAACGTTACTCAGAGGAGTCATCTCATTAAAGTAAACAGGACTATGTCTGTGAGTAAAGTGACTCATGGAAGTGTATACAGTAGCAGCCCCGTGATTAGTACTGATTGGATATACATGTCACATGACATTGTTTCTTTCCCCTGTTTGGCTGAGCATAACTCTTAGTATCAAAAGAGTTCAAAAATGACTCAGTGCCTGTCACCTAATATTTGCTTAAAACGAGCTGTTTCAATGAACGTTTCTGTCATGGAACACGTTTGCTAGACTGTTTGCAGAAAGTGAGTACGGAAGGAGCGAAAACACTGCCAGAGCTAATTTAGTTCTTTATTCAAGCAGATGTTCATGGAGACAAGATTGAGCTGTTCACCTCAATAGGCTAGGATGAAGCTTACTGCAGAATACAGAGCTACTGAAACATGTATTTGAAACATACTTTGCTCTATAATATTTTTGTGTGAAATTGATTTGATGAAGCCTGTGGGAATAATTGTACTGACTTCCTCGGTAAAAGGCTTTGAGATCTAAAGATGAAAGGCATAATGTAAGAGCTGGGTATTATTATTATTATTTATTATTATTATTTCTATGGAACATAATAATGCTTATAACTTATATAGCCTTTTTCATCTATGGTTCTTAAAGCACTTGGCTAGGATGAGTGAGCATCATTATCCTTGTTTTATGGTGGGAGGGAAACCGAGTCAAGGAGAGGCACGGTGACTTGGGAACACAAACAGTGCAAACAAGGGGCAAAGTGGAGAATGAAATGCAGGTCTCCTGACTCCCAGTCTAGTGCCCCATGTACAGGTTCACACTACTTGTGCCTATATGAGGTGGTAGTGTAGCGTACTAGCTAGAGCAGAGGACTAGGGGTCAAGACTTCTTGGTTCTAGTCCCAGCTCTGCTACTTTGAGTTGCCATATGACTTTGTACCTGTAACATAACTGCTCTGTGCCTCGGTTTCCCCATCTTTGAAAAAGCAGATACTAACACACACCTTTGTGAACAGAGATTTGAGCTCCTTTGGTGAATGGTGCTACACAACTGTTAATATCATCAGATACCTTCTATAGACAATGTCCTATATTGCAAATACCAACGTTACTTCCATGTGTGTTGATCTCACTATAATCATTGCTTATGACAGTTAATAGCTAAACATACAAGATGAGGAAGCAAGTATGTTTATGGTTTGTATTATCAAGACAACACACACATAGGAACAGATTCATCTTTTCATAATGCTCATTTTATAAGAGGCAATAAATATACAGTACCTTGTAAAGGGATAAACGTGCTATAACTAAACTGGTGCTGCGAAGTCGGAGGCATGAGACAAAGCAAGGGGAACCAAATTAATGCCTTCAAAAAGTAAAGGAACAATCAACCTCAAGCTACATTATCCCCAAAATGGTCTGCCAGTGGGGAAAGATATATCTTCATAGGAGTTTTTGAAACAAGATAAATACTGTATATGGTGTTTTATAAACTACATTGTGATCTGAATCTTAATCAAACACAAGGACATATAAATCTAAACATGATAAAGGTAAAATCCATGTGGATGGTTAGAAGTAAAAGTACTATATTTGCAGTAGTAAACATTTTTAAGGTCCCAGGGAAAAATTCATTCTCGAAAACCTACAGTAATTTACTCTAGTTTCACTCACTGGCAAATCTCCAGCGCAGTTTGGTAGGATTTATATCTTCACTACAGAAGCATTTTCTTTTTAAAGAGCTCATTCCTACTCCCTGCCAACTGATGTTCTGGGAAGCAGGTTACCCCTTTGGCTGTGCTTGTGTAGGAAATATTGATAATCTAGCTATGCCATCATAATTAGAGGTAAGCAATTCTTTTTCGGCCAATAGCAAATTCTCTGAAAAATGCAGTTTCATTTTTTTAAAAAGTCAGAATAGGTCATTTTAACATTTTCTAAATGAACTATTTTGATGTTTTGTTTAGAAACAAACCATTTTATTTTGAAATGTTGAATTGACCTAAACAATTTTTTTTCAGTTTTTTGTTTTGGCAAGAAAAACCGAACAAATTCAGTTTGAAACAAAACAAAACACATTTTTTTTCTTGGTTTCTTTTTTTTTGTTTCGTCATTGAACCAGAAAATCAATTATTTGCTCAGTTCTAATAATAATAGTAGAGTTATGTAACTGTAGCACGCAGAGCGCTCAGCTGAGATCAAGGCCCCATTGTTCTAGGCCCTCAACATACAAAGATTAGGGTAGAGTCCTGATTGTCACTTGCACTGGTGGTCTACCTGCATAAATGGCTTCTTTTAGTATAAATGAGAATTAAGACAACCCTCCCTGCTCCAAAGAGCTTCCAGTCTAAGGCCCCAATCCTGGAAAATCTGGGCCAATTAATACCAGTCATGAAATTATACAGCCTTTTAAAAATTCTAGTCACAGTTTTTGATGTAGGTTCTGATCCTGTAATAAGAAGCATTCAGCCTGACCCCTGAACCTGTATGGAGTCTAACAGATGTCAGTGACCTCCTGCAGTAGTCAGTTCCATAGATTAATGACATTACATAATAGGTGAAAGCGCTTAAAACAGAGTTTAAGTGAGATCTAAGTAGTGTGTAAGCTTCGTGCTGACCCTCTGCACCGGGTGAATTTCACTCTTGGTAAATAGTTCTTAAACTCCTTCACTTCTTTGGTAGTGAAGTTAAAATAGTGTTTAAAAATTCCCTATCTTACTCTGCTATCACTAACCAGGGTAGACCATTTACATTTTTCTTCTCATTGTCTTCTGTCACTATCAGTAAAGCATAATGTTCCGGCAAGCTACGGCAGAACCCTTTTATCTCTATGAGGTTCGCAGTTTAAATATTTTATTTTCTATCCCTCTTGCCCAAGTTGTAAATCATTTTAATGATGGGTTTAGTAATTTATGCTTAACTTTCTTGCCATCTGTTTAATAGCTTAAATCAAAAGTGCATGCTGGATGCAAATTCAGGAATTAGGATGAAATATCTTGATGTAATAAATGGTTGTTTTGTATCGACTTGTGTCTGAACCAGTGTGGCAAAATAGCAAATATAATTGGCACAAGATTTTGGTTTATTTGGTTTAAAGTAACATTTTCAACCGTTGTTCATTGCTTGAATATGTGACAAAACTCCAAGAATCATGACGGGTTTCAGAGTAACAGCCGTGTTAGTCTGTATTCGCAAAAAGAAAAGGAGTACTTGTGGCACCTTAGAGACTAACCAGTTTATTTGAGCATGAGCTTTCGTGAGCTACAGCTCACTTCATCGGATGCATACTGTGGAAACTGCAGAAGACATTATATCTTATATATTATATTCATTATAAGAATCATGACGGACATTCTTCAACTCCGAAATAGCTAAAGTGAGGAGAATATTCCTTTGCCTTCTTGATCCTAGTCACTTCAGTTTACATTTCCTCATAAATTTCCTTAGCACCTTTCATGGAAAGCTTTGCAGTACAACTAAAGAGAACTATTTAAAGAGAAATGCAAGCATTGTTTGAGGGCGATAATCAAACATACATTGTACATCCAAGATCTCTGACTTCAGTTCTTTTTGTTAAAGGATCAGCTGCGGGTTAGTAGGGTTAGTCAAACTATTGGGCATGAATACTGGCCCAGCTCCTCAGCTGGTGTAAACCACAGCACCACTAACTCCAGTGGGGTTATGGGATTTATACTGTTGGGAATCTGACCCATTATTATAGTACTTTCCTGGTTAGCGATTCATTTGGGAGCTGATCCTGATTTCATTTGAAGTGTTTGTTGACCCCCTATCTCAGGTCTGGCTGAGCTGTGCTCATCACAAGAGATGAGATGGAGGACAAAGGTGACTTTAATTCTTTGGGTATGTCCTCAGTGCACACTAAGCCCTGGTCTTATGGAGTTGGTGTTTCCAAGTCCATGTTTGAGCATCCACGCTGAATTGTAAACCTGGGTTTACAATTGCCAGACCTAGGTATCATAGTCATGCTAATGTGTCTATACTGCACCATGCAGACCTTCCGTCTGAGGTCTGTGACTTGAGCTGCGTTCATACTGAAAAATGAAAGGGCTTGGATCCAAGTCCCAACTGGATTCAGGCTATGACCCATCCTCCTAGCAGGGTCCTAGGACACAGGTCCTGCGTACTTGCTGACCAGAGTCAGACTGATTTGTATGGACTAGGGTTGCCAGGTGACCAGGAACATCTGATTGAAAAGGGACCCTGGCGGCTTCAGTCAGCACCGCTGACCAGGCTGTTAAAGGTCTGGGTGGTGGGACTGACAGGCTCCCTACCTGGCTTCATGTGGTTTCCAGGAAGGGTGACATGTCCCTGGCTCCTAGGCCTAGGGGTGGCCAGGGGAGTTCCGCATGCTGCCCCTGCCGTGAGTGCCAGCACCGCAGCTCCCATTGGCCAGGAACCTCAGCCAATGGAAGCTGCAGAGGTGGTGCCTGCAGATGAAGGCAGCATGCAGAGCTGCCTGGCTGCGCCTCTGTCTAGGAGCCGAGGGACATGTTGCCCTTCCCGGGAGCCACCTGAGGTAAGCAGCGCCCAGAGCCTGAACACTGCACCCACTCAAACACCCCAAACCCCTGACCCAGCCCCGAGCCCCCTCCTGCACCTCAAACCCCTCATCCCATGCCCCACCCCAGAACCCACACCCTCAGCCGGAGCCCGCACCCCCACTCCCTGCCCCAATTTGGCCACCTGGAGCCTGCACCCCAAGCCCCCTCCTGTGCCCCAACCCCCTGCCCCAGCCTGGAGCCCCCCCCTGCACCCAACACCGTGTCCCAGACTGGAGCCCCCTCCCACACCCTGAACCTCTCATTTGTGGCCGCACCCTAGAGCCCTCACCCCCAGCCCAGAACCCATACCCCCTCCCACACTCCAACCCCCTCCCTCAGCCCGGAGCCCCCTCCCATACTCTAAACCCCTCAGACCCAGCCCGGAGCCCCCTCCCGTACCTCAAATCTCTCATCCCCAGCTCCACCACAGAGCCCGGATCCCTCACCCCTTTCCGCACTGCAAACCCTGCCCCACCCCAGAGCCCCCTTCCATACCCTGAACCCCTCATTTCTGGCCCCACCCTGGAGCCTGAATCCCCAGCCAGAGCCCTCACCCCCTCCCGCCCTGAGTGAAAATGAGCGAGTGAGTGAGGGTGGGGGAGAGAGAATGAAAGAGGGGGGATGGAGTGAGCGGGCCTCAGAAAAGGGGCAGGGCAGGGGCGGGGCCTCTTGCCTGAGACTGTGAAGGGTTTACATGAGAGGAGTTCTCATGTGGATTGATCCACGAGGTTCATATGGGCCTTAGCACACCTGAGAATTGGGCCCATGATTTGTAAGTAACTGCTGAATTCTTGGAGTGATCTACTGCTTGTTTGCAAGCTGTTACTTTCAGCTGTTCACCACCAGTGGTGTGTAGTTGGTTGCCTCGGTCACATGGCAAAAATGATGAAAGGTCTAGAAAACATGACCTCACGAGGAAAGCTTGGGAAAAAATGGGTTTGTTTAATATGGAGAAGAGAAGACTCAGGGTGGACATGGTAACTGTCGTCAAGTATGTAAAAGATTGTTCTAAAGAGGAACGTGATAAATTGTTCTCCTTAACCAGTGAGGATAGGGCAAGAAACAATGGGCTTAAATGGCAACAAGGGATATTTAGCTTAGACATTAGGAAAACCTTCCTGACTGTCAAGGTAGTTAAGCACTGAACAAATTGCCTAGGGAGGCTGTGGAATCTCTGTCTTTGGAGATTTTTAAGAGCAGGTCAGACAAACACCTGTCAGGGATGGTCTAGATAATACTTAATCCTGCCTCAGTGCAGAGGACTGGACTAGATGACCTATCAAGGTTCCTTCCAGGCCTACGGTTGCAATTTAAGTGTGGATTATTCAGAAGCCCTCCGAGCTTGTCTAACTCGACCCTTGTCAAGGTCAAGGGGAATTTTACATCAATGGACCCTCAGTGATGCACACCAGCTGAGGCTCTGGCCCCGTGTTCTTTTGGCAGGCAGATACGTTGCCAAAACCACGGGAAGAATCTCTTGATTTTAGCATTTTTAACAGCTGGCAGGTATAATTTAGACCCTTGGGTTATCCCTTCACAGGTTTGTGACCGCACTGGGGAGTGACAGCCTCTGGATTTTAAATAGGGTTTTTTTGTTGTTTTTTTTTTACATGTCAGGATATGTGGTTTCCCCTATGGAAGTGTGATGGCCCAATATCGATGGTCATAAACCATCCTGGAAGGAAAAATGTGAGTCGTTTGCTGCTAGAGAACAGCCTTTAAATCAACAACTGAAGTAGTGTGGGTTCATAAAACTAGTGGGATTTTTTAGCCTTGACGACAGAGGCACTTTAAATCCTAGCCTTCTGGTTCACTGATCCAGTAGAGAACAAATGTAAAACTTTAGTGAGAAGGACCCAAAATCAGGGCATATTTTCGTTCTGTGATAATTCAAGGTTGCCCTTTTGGTTTTACTCACAAGTTATGACATTTTCTTTTTTTTTTTTTTTTTTAACGATCTGCATAGCTGGAGAAAAATCTTATCACCTTAACATTGTGGAAGGAGAAATGATTTACTGTGGTATTCAAGCTCATCAAGATATTATCGTCTGCTGTGGAAACAGAGAGCAGAACGTTTGAAATGGAAAGATTGGCCCACGTCAAATGTGTCACAGGAGCAACACTTCACAGAGGATCAGATTCTGTCCTCCTCGGGTGTGTTGCACAAGGTTAATGCACTGCTCTGTTGTTTCCATCCATTTAAGGTGCCTTTACATTGCCAAAGCAATGCATTGGGGCCTTAGTGTAAATGAGAATAAGGCCCATTGATTTCAATGGCACCATTGGTGGATCATGCATGGTACAGGTTGCCAGTCCTGATTCAGCAAACCTCTTAAACACATGGTTAAGTTCCATTGAGATCAATGGAATTTAAGCGTGGGTTTAAAGTGGAGGACATGCTTATGTGCTTTTCTGAAGGAGGCCTATTGCAAGTTCGGGTGTCAGAATCCAACCCAGGAGGAGCAAGAAATGAGCCTTCCCACTGATCACTGGGGTTGTTATAGATTATCCCTCCATTCCCTGGGGCCCAGACACCCAGGTCTGCTGCTCCTCATCAGTTGCTTGAAGGATGAATGCTCCCTGCTCCTCATCAGTTGCTTGAAGGATGAATGCTCCCTGGGGGACTTGCTGTAATTCCTCACTAAGGGGCGGGTACTCTGGGCAGGACTGACCTTTTCCCGCACCTCTCCTCAAAATAGCTTAATCACAAGTTGCTAGCATCTGCCCCGTGATTACATGGCTAATTCCACTGGCTGAATGATAATCAGAACCTCTTCTTCTCATAGATTGCTAGGTCACTACACCTGGGGGCCAGTAATTATTTGTTCAAAGATTAAACATATTCTGGCAACCACTTAATTCCTAATTAACTAAAAATGTCATGTCCCTGCTCTTTAGTGACACAAGCACTTCCCAGGGAATGCCTTGTGACGGCACCCAGGTGGGAATGCATCTTCATTCAGGTTACCAGCTGAGTTATTGGGGGAGGGATGGATCTTGTGGTGGCTAAGGCTCTCAAGCTGGTTTTAGCGCTCGCAAAGCCAATTTGATCCAAGCAGTTACCCTGTGTATGGTCTATATATTGTAGCCATTTCTTCTCTCTTGCCCTTCTCTGCTCCTTCACCTCTTTCTCACACTCTCTCTCTCTGATTGTGCTCTCCTTCACTTTCCCCCTTTTTCCCCTCCATTTGGCCTGTCTACATCCTTTTTTACAGCGTTCCCTACGCAGACCACAAGCCCAATGACCTTCGGGAAGGAATTTCGGACACAGGCTGTTTGAGAAAGTTTGAAATTAGGCAAAACAAGTTTCCGCAGCAGACATGAGTATTTGCATTTTGTGTGTGAGCGCATGCGTGGGCAGGCGGGAAATAATGATGGGCCAAATCCCGCAGTCCTCCCTCAGTCAAAGCTCTCATGGAAGCGAATGGAACTTGTGAGTGAGCAAGTAATGGAAGGTTTAGTCCATCATTATATCCATCATCAGTGCTGTTCCCCTCGGTGACCTATTTTGCCACCTAAGAACGACTGCTATTTGGGCAGAGAGCCCTCCTGGCTCTTTCTAACAAGCTTGGACGCCTTACAGGAAGGAATTGTGTTCTCAGGGTTTATTTATTTACTTTGCAGGTTCCAGCCAGCGGCAGGTTTGATGGAGAGGATCCAAGCTATTGCTCAGAATGTCTCTGACATTGCAGTGAAAGTAGATCAGATTCTCCGGAACAGCCTCATGAATGGGAAAGGTAAGAGTGCCCTGACGTTTCTGCACATACACTGATTCTATCTGCTGGGCAGGTTCACACCCTCAGGAACTCTTAAGTGCTGTACAGATGTTGTAGGGAAAAAGTAGAAACAAGCCAACTGCAATAGGTTTGGATACGGATCCAGGAATTTGGATGCTGAGCTGAAGTTACCCAAATCACTTGTGTCTGCAAAATTAGGTTGGATATCTGAAGAAAATGAGCTGTTTGACAAGATTCCTGCTACTACTTATGTCTGGCTCAGTGTGAATTTAGTGCTAGTGAAATGCGGGGATTTCCGGAATAGGAGCAGCACTGGCCAGAGCAGTGCTGAATGCACCTATTGCATCATCAATGTGCCTCAACTCTCACCTGGCGAGACCAGAGTTAGGTCTGGAAGAGGCGTTCAGTCAAGATGTGGGCTGTGGTTTTCCAATGGGAATAGTGACTTTGGGTCTCTCATTTTTTGGAGGCCCTGCTTGAAATAACTTTTAAAGGGGCCAGATTTTCAGAAAGCAGATGCTTTAACGTCTCAAAAACTGAGGCACTTCTGAAAATCTTGGCCTTATCTTCTATGCTAGAGGGCAGTAATTGGTGTAGTGGATACCTGCCCAGGGGGGATCGGACCAAGAGCCCCAACTCATTTCTCACTTTCTGAACAGCTGCTAGATAGCTCTATCATGGGTATTTCTAAGATGCCTATCACAGTTATATGGTGTCAACTGAGCATTGGTTGCTTTCAATTACTAGTGAGCTGGTCCAGAATTAAACTGTCTCTCCTAGTACTGATCCTCTGAGCCATCATCTCCTGACCCCAGGAGGAACCCTCTGTCTTGTGGGATTTGGGCATAGCTCCGTCTGGATCTGGGCCTGGCCAAAAGCCGGAAATGCAGAGGCACAGAAAAAATGAAAAACATGGAGGAAACGCATCAGAATATTTCAAATCTCCCAAATTATTTACTTTGGTTCAATTCACATTTTGGACCAAAGATCAGTGGTGGCAGGGGTTTTATTTGATCTGAGATGGTTAGCTTGCATCTATCAAAAAATCAGCAAAAAATCCATCATTTACTGGGTGCTACAGATGTGGGTGTGATATCACTCCTCTGACAGCCAGTTGGACTCATTGGGTGGCCTTGGACAAGTCATTTAACCTCTCTGTTTCAGTTTTCCTACCTGTACAATGGGAATAATAGACTAGGATAGAGCCTAAGAGACTTTGGGGATTAATGAGTAAAGCACTATATGCTAAAGCTGATGTAAACCGCTGGTGAGCGTGTTACAGGTTCCCCTCTATGCCTGTTCTTCAGAGGAAATGAGTCTGTTACAGTCCTCATTAGCAAGCCTTGACATGTTAGCCCAAGCTGTAGCAGTTTATGCTTTCAGCTTCGGAGGTTCCTGATTCAATCCCCGGGGTGTTGACCAAGATGGCGGCTTGTCACACCGGTATTCGGAATTGCAAAGCGGTTTTCTAAGTAAGCACTAACACACGGCATGGTGCATGTTCATAAGGCCATTTACATGCGCCCTGGGTGTGCTAAGGTACTCTGCTGCAATTTATACCACAGCACACTCCTGGAGTGTGTACATTGGCTGGCAAATGCACATCCTGGCATGCATTATTGTGCTTCCAATGCCGTTTATTGACATTTTTAATCAGGCAGCTATAATGCATTTATTTAATATTAATCTACCTAAGACAATAATCCCCAGTAGACACAATACAAAACCCTTGTCTTGTTTCTGAGGGCGAGCACTTACATTCCTGTTTTTAAGCCTTGCCCATTCATTCCTTTTTTCCCTTTCGTCCTTTCTTTAGCTCTCTCCCTCCTTCCTGCCATTATTGCAAATTCCAGTTGGCACCTCTAGAATTCCCCAGTTGGTCTTGGTTTCTTCTGGAGAACTGATATCAGGAAGCAGTAGCCAAAGAGACCTGGCCTGTACTTCTGTTCCAAACCCTAGTTGGCCAAGTGGAGCCAGCTGAGGATTTCAACTAGAACATCCACTGGGTCTTTCATCTGCAGCTGGTGGGGGCAGCAATCTGAATGAATTGAAGCAGCTGAAGCCCAGCTGGCTGAGCTGTTTGGTGGTAGTAGGGCTTGCAAGAGAGGCTGCACAGCCCTACTCCCCCACGCTGCTCAGCTCCAAGGGGTGGAGCTCAAAAGAGCTTCCCGGAGCAGGAAGGAGCAGAGAGAGAGGATGAGGCAAGAGCTTTCCTTAGAAGGGTGATGATCTGCCTGGGTGTTGCAGTGACCTTCTCAATAAACACCTTTTAACAAAGCAAGCCAGGATCACTGCATATCACACTGTCGCCCCTTTGTCTTCCCTTGAAGCTGGAGCCGTTGCCTTGCTGAATCGAAGCCATATCTTTAGAAATTGCAAATGCGCTTGATTAAAAAAACCCAAGATTAATGTGATGGGCACAAGAGCATATCAGTGCTGGCTTCCTTGGCCTGCAGTCAGCCCGTCCCCGGAGCATGAAATATTTATCATCCTGCTAATATTTCTTCCTCCAGCCATGGAAGCTCAATACTCTGAACAGCCCCGGCTGGCCCCCTGACACCAGGAGAGGTGTAGATGGGGCAGTAAAATATCGTCCGTTCATGTCCTAATATCAATGTTTAATGCCCATCTGTATTATGGAGCCAGGATTCCTAATGAACAGGGGTAGTAGAGACCTTATTTACCATTAACAGCGTGAGTAATTGCCTGGGTGTTGGCAGCATGTTAAGGAAAACAACCGGAGCACATTATACATATCTTATTGCACCCCCGCCTTGTTTCTTCTCTTTACTCTTCAGCTTATAAATAATGGATGGCAGTCCAAATTTGATCCAGGTCGGTAATGACTGAAACTTGTTACCATCTGATAGCTGCTCAGTGAAAAATGAGTTGGCCATCTTTGAAGACTTCCTAATTAACAGGCGCTCACAACACCAAAATCATCTATCTATCTATCAGTGTATCTACAGTCAGAGCTAGAGGGGCGTGACTCCCAGCTCATTTACATATATGTGCACCAGCTCTCATCGAGTTAGCACACTAAAAATAGTAGTGCAGCTGTGGTGCGACGGGCTGCAGCAGTCATGGCTCAAGTTAGTCGCCCCAAGTACAAACAAACACGAACTCTGCGAGTACCAATTTGGGGCGTAGGCCATGCTGCTGCTGCCTGGGCTACTGCTAGCTCAGATGAGAGCTAGTGTGAGTACGTGTGTGCCAGCTGGGAATCACACCCCTAGCTCGTAGTGTAGATATACCCAAAAAGTTAGGTGGCCCTTTTAGAAGGGGTTCAGGTCCAACTCTGCCCTGTTCCTGGATTAGGCCCTGGTTTGAGGAATTCTGGGAGTTGTAGTTCCCAGGGCTGATGAGACCTGTAGGTTTTACAGGCTTACTGCAAGGAATTCTGGGAAGGGAAACTGTGTATAAGAGGCCCTGGTCTCTCAGGACAATGACAGTCTACTGAATCACCCAAGAGCGGGAGACTTGAGCATGCAGGAGACAGAACTTCAGAGGAGCAAAACCTAGTCTGTGAAACTCAGTTCCACAAGGGATAGGAATGACCATGGATCTAATCACACTCAGAATTAAATACCAAACTCAGTTTCAGTCTAACCTTCACATTATAAGTACCCCCCACTTCCCCCCTCAAGCATTTTATTCCTACCTACCAGGGAAGAAAAAAATGAGATTACTGTTGTGTATTTTTAATATTTGGAAAGTCCTCAGTGACCTGCAGTGAGGGGTGTCAGTATAAAAACCTTGATAGATAGATTATTGTATCCAAAATCAGAAGGGGCCGAATTTCTGCTTCAGATAATGCTGAAATATGAGAACAGCTTGTCTCATGAGACTTCTATAATTCAAGATGTCAGAAATTCCCCAAGATCAGTTCTTGCAGGAGTTCTACCATTTGGGGCTTAAATCATGCAAGAATAGCTTCGAAGATTTTGGCAGCATAGGCTACAAACCCAGACGTCAGCCCCGACTGTGCCATGAACCCAAACCCTGAGCCCAAAGCCTAAAGAGAGTGCACATTGCTTCTTTGGACCCACCTGTAGTTAAAATATATCCTGGACTAATAACACCATTAGTTAGTTGGGTGGCCTCTCTCTAGGCAGGTTGCTAGAGTGTATGTGTCCCACTGGAGGTCTGGTGATTTACACCCACTCTGCGTTGTTTGTCAGTGCCTGCTTCAGAACTCCTACTCTGTGTGTGTGTAAGCTATTCCGAGAGCACAAATTGACCTGAACGTGTTGGCAGCACTAGCCCCAGGGGCGAGCTCTATATTTGACAGCTCAGTGGGACTGTTTGTTGCAATTTTACAGTTTGTGCCTGGAAGGCTGTCGAGTACGGCCTTAGATACAGAAGCCTATTTACAGATTATTAAAAGAATGTACAGGGAGTGATCAGAGGTTGGATCTGGAACTGGAGTCACTCTCCCTCTAGAAAATGCCGTGGAATTTGGGCTGAAAGAACAGCAGAAATACAAGCCAACAGAAGCATCAACCCAAACAAACGAAAAAAGCCAATATAAGGGAAATGTGATCTAGCATTTAGAGCAGGGACTGAAAATCAGGACTCCTGGCTCCTACAACACTTCCTGTGTGACCTGGAGCAAGTCACGTTACCACTCTGTGCCTCAGTTTCTCTCTCTGGAAAATGGGTATTGTAATGCACCTCCACCAACAGGTGGTGCTGTATCTTTATCTCAATGTTAAGCTTTTGTCTTCTATGTTTTTATGTTGTTGTATCTGATCTGTGGGTTTTAGCAGGACGTTCAGTTATGTGTCTGTGCTGGAGCTGGTACTTGCAGTGTTCCAATAAATTCCAGTAATTCTATAAACGGGTATAACTGCATGTGAATATTTCCCTACTCCACAAGTTTCACTCAGGCTCATTCAAGCTGGCAGGGTGTTTTAGAGGAGGCTTGTTCCTTTGTCACATGCACCACTTACAGCTGCTCAATTGCATTAAGTCGGAAGGATTGATTTTTGGGTGGTGAAAACTGAATGGCAAACCTTGACCACAGATCAGTGTCCTGCCCCCAAGTTCTAGAGTTTCCACTATTCTAAAAGTTTTCTACTTCTCCCTGTATCTGAATTCTCTTTCCACAGTGATAGAAGGCAGACGGGACCAGTGTGAAGTGCCCAGAGACCCCAAATACCCTGACTGCTCTGGAAAAGTGGAGGTGAGTCATCTCACAGCAGACACATCGAAACTGATTTTGAGGTGGTTTCCTATGGTCAGAAGAAAGCCAAGGGCTGCGAGAGGTGCCATTTCCATCCTAACAACACTCTTACCCAACGCCAGCCAGGAAGGGATAGAGATCTTCTTTCCCATTAGGTGGAGACTGGGTTAATCTCCATTTTTATGAATAAAATTGTGAACCCTCTTCCTGGGATCAGCTCACCAGCTACCAATGGGCATGGTACCTCTTTCCCCTTCTAAGTAGAGATTTTCATAATGCTATGGACAGCAGTGTCTTCTACTGTACTTCAGGGCCTACTGAGTTAATTTTTCCCTCCACTGTCCTCCTCTAAAAATGGGTCTTAATGGTTGGGGCAAAAATTAAAACCTGGATGGAAGCCATTGCCAATGGTAACAAAGCAACAGACATACCAAACCCGCAAAAAAAATGCAGAAATTGGGCTTGTTTTTGGCTTAATTGGCTTGTGAGTTTCTTGTTGGCTAGTTTTTGGCTTGTTGCTCGTTGTAGCTTGTTGCTTCTTTTTTTTGATCAGCTCCTGGCAAGCAGGGGCAAGGGGGGGCAAGCAAGGGGGGGAAGAGAGAGTCAGGGGTACACAGCGGGCCCACCACAGTCCCAAACTGCACACCGGGAGAATCTAGTCACATAGAGTGTTGGTGTTCTTAGGGACTGGCTTGTTTTGGCTTTGTTTTGAAATGGGATTAGCTTGATTTTTAGCTTATTGTGAAAGTCGGGGTGCTTATTAACCGCGTGAAAGTTGGCAACTGTGCAAAGCAATTGCCAGGGTAAAACTGGAGAAACAGCAATCCAAAGGGTGGATGGTTTAGGAAATGGCTGCTGATCCCTTTAAAACCAAGTAGAATTCTCTCTCTCTCTCTCATTGTGTAAACTTATATCTGGCTCAGTTACCCTTCACACAGGAGAGAACATAATGCTCCCGTTCACTAGAGGATCAGGCAGCAGAGCACGTGGTTCGTGTGTTGTGGAGGGAGGGCACAGAACAAAGCAACTCATTGAGAGTGGACAAAGAGATGGGCATCCTTTGTCTACAGCCCACTGGGTTTCCATGATTAATATGGCCCTGCCTTTATTTCTTGGTGAATTATTTAAGCATGAAGCCATGTAAGGGAAAGAACCATCACATGTATTTTTTTAAAAATTTGGAGCATTATCGAGTGTCTGGGAAATAATTTAGGCATCACAAAGGACATTCTATCTCATTAAGGTAATGTGACACTGGTCTCAACTCTTAACACAACTTGCTCTCTGCACATGAGCATAGCTTTGGCATTTGGCCTGGGGCAGGATGCTGCTTTGGCAGACAGTAACTTTACACAAACTAATTAAAAGCTCGCCCAGCCTCCTACTTCAGGCTTCACTTAAAATTATGCCTTGCTGAGTCCACGTGAAAAAATATTAAAGAGCTTATTAATAGGACAGCGCAGTTACATTATCCATTCTCCCAGTGCTAACCATCATTTTCTTCCATCTTCTTCCATGCCTTGGTTAAATTGTAATTGAATCACCAAAAGCAGTAATGCGATCTCCTGTCTGGATGATTGGTGAGTTTTAAATATTGGGCATGGAGACCTGTCTCCTGAGTGGATTTGTTTTTGTAGCTAAATTTAGAAAGAGGCTGGCACAAGCAAATTCTAGAGGATGAGAGGTATGCGCTGAGGTCCTGCGTGTATTCTCTTGCATGCAAAATCACTCTCTGGGAAGTCTAGTAGATCTCTGTCTTCTCGGCTCCCCATTCTCCCAGAGTTTATGAAACCTGGAGGTCAGTTCACTGGTCAGGAAGAAGGAGGCACCATGGTATATCATTATTTTGAATTTCCCCGCCCCTTGTTCCAGGCATTGGTGGTTGCATCACTGGAGACCTCACATATTCCGGACAAAGCTGAGTGTAACCTCAAATCAAGAAGGCATTGTCAGTTCAAATTCTCTGTGTTCGACCTTTAGTTTCCCAGTGTGATGGCTGAGGAGGTCCTGACCAAACACACTGTAAAGACCACGGCCCAGATCCTCAGCTGGCGTAACTCAGCATAGATTCATTGATTTCAAGTAGGTGGCTTTGTCCATGGATCTACACTGATTTGCACCAGTTAAGGCTCTGGGCTATGATGTCAGTAATGCCACTGGAAAGACAATGTTTTATACTTATGCACAACAGTAACGTTAAATGCCTTCTATGGTATGCATCACTGATAATGCGTTAATAAGAGCTGGATGGGAATTTTTTGACAAAACTTTTTTTTGGTCAAAACTGAAACTTTCGTGGAAGCATATTGTTTTCATTGCAACTTTTGTTGGGAAGGTTTCTCAGATTCAGGATGAAATTTCCGGTTAAAAGTAGAGACAGACAGACCAGGGATTTAAACTTGGGCTTCCCACCTCCCAGCTGAGTGCCCTAAACACTGGGGTATTGGCTATTCAGATCTAGGTCTCTTGTGGGTTTTTATGAAATGTTTTGAAAGGTCTCATTTTTCATTCCGATGTGGAATGATAACAAATGTCAAAACCTTGACATTTTTCACAAAACAGAATTCTTGTTTTCCAGCCAGTCCTAGTACTAGAAGCGTGGTCCTATACATTACCCCTGCGGGTAGGACAAAGTATTACACTCTTATAGTTAAATAAATTTACATTTTAAGGAATGATTTATTCAGTCCTTAGCAAGCCACATGTTCCTGGAAACTTACACTGTAGGGATAAACCAGGCTGTCAGCATGGCAGTTATGCATAAGTTATGGCCCAGGAAATATGGCCAAGGATAGTGTGACAAACTCCTACTCACATGGGAAAGTGCCGTGGGATCTTGTTGTTGTGTAGATAGAAGAAAGCAGATGGAACGGAAATAGAACCTGAGGCGTCTATGCCAACACTCCTTTCCCGCTTATATTTTTATGGCAAAGCTGATTACAAAGCAGTTGTGTTTGTGTGAACCTAGTTTTACTGTGGAGGCTAATAATCCTAGGTCAAATGTGTATCCTTCTGTGGTGCCCATGTTTGGAAGTGAGCCATTAGTGCTGTTTGATGTGAGAAGTATAAGTCTTTGTGGGTCTCCTTCCATTTTATTACCCCTGCCCCCAAGGTTCCACGTAGAAAGGTCTGGAAGGTTGCATGTGACAGGGTTCGCAGTGGCCGCTTAGTGTTATCTCTGTGGAGTAAGAGCATCCTTAGATTTCTGCACAAGATGCCTGAAGCACAGTTCTCCAGTAGTGGGATTTGCAGAGCTCTCCCCTCTAATCTGTGTTTTTGCCCTGCTAATCTTTGTCTTGCAGTGGATGAGGGCCAGGTGGACGTCCGACCCCTGCTATGCATTTTTTGGCGTGGACGGCACAGAATGCTCGTTCCTCATCTACCTCAGCGAAGTTGAGTGGTTTTGTCCTCCGCTGCCTTGGAGAAATCAGACGGCAGCCATGCCTTCCTCAAAGCCACCGCCCAGAGTGCAGGTAAGGGCAGTGAGGGTCTGTGTGCCAACCCAGCGCCCTCCTTTAGGTGTATTCTTCTGTGGGCTGCTGGATTCAACGTCTCCAGGCAAGAGATGGAGAAAGGTCACGAGCTACAAATGGTGCCGGAAGAAAATCTGTATTGGGGGGTCTATCAGTGCAAAGAGCCTTGTATTACGCATGGTGTCTACATCCATGCCAGGCTGGAGATCGATTAGCATTTGTTTGGGTGAGACTGTGGCACTGTAAACCCCAAACACATGCATTTCTCTCTAACCTTAACACTAGGCATTCTTCCAGCATCACAGTCGGGCCGTAGCACCACTCCAGTAAAAGCTGAGACTAGTTTCCTAGCATAGCCCTCTTACATTGACCTGTGTTCTCCTGAGTGCACTTGATCAGTGGCGCCAGTGATCAACTGCTGCCCACTTAGAGATGTTTCCATGCATGGATGTAAGTTTCTGCAGCCTGCAGTGCCAGGGAAAGATTTTATGTATCCTCGGGG
Source organism: Chelonia mydas (assembly GCF_015237465.2). Taxonomy (NCBI): domain Eukaryota; kingdom Metazoa; phylum Chordata; order Testudines; family Cheloniidae; genus Chelonia; species Chelonia mydas. The sequence continues at coordinate 17,063,557 of NC_051254.2, forward strand.
GAGTCAGCAGATAGTCAGGAGCCCCCAGTCAGTTAGTGGGGTGGGGACACTGAGGTTTTGCTCTGGCGTAATCTCTGTAGGAGATTTTAAATGCTTCACCTGCCAACTCTTTCACCCGAAGATATTGGAGCTCTCAGCCGTCACCATGGCTCTGCCTGTAATTTCAGCAATGGAGTGTCCATTTACTTCCAGGGTCCCATGGACACTTCTGGAGGAGACTATGGCCCAGCAAGAAGAAGTCCCACTTAGCCATAGGCTGGGCGGCCTAGGCTTCCACCTAAATCAGGACTGTCCTGAAGTCGAGACTTTTCTCTTGCTCTCCTGCTGGCCTCCTCTAATCTCACCTCGCTCCCTGCAGGGCCCAAGACCCATGCTAGCTCCGCAAGTCTGTTCTTCTCCCTGACTCTCCCCTGACACAGCCAAAGTGGGGAGCTGATGCCAATCAAGGGTTCAGTTCCTTCTGTGTAACACCTAAGGGCTGACCTTCCCTTACTGCTCAGATCACCTTGCCCATAGTTTCGGACAGGTCAGCGAGAGGATGACTGCACTTGCTCCAGGAAAGGAGCCAGCCAGGCCAGTTTCAGACGGGGTTGTACTCAGCACGGCTCAGCTCTGCCTTCACCGCTGCTATCCGCACTGTTGTTGCTACACTGCTGTTTCTCTGAGCGCTAGTGTGAGGAGAGGTTGGATGAATACACGAGCAGGGGACTCACACCCCGGCTCGTTGTGTAGACATATCCAAAAAAGCAGGCTCTTTTTTTTTACCTAGGCAGCTTTTCGGAGCAACCTCTCTTACCTCCTTGAGCTGATCGGGAGTGGCAAGGAATCCTTGATCTTTATGAAGAAGAGAGTCCGGCACTTGGCCTCCCAGTGGCTTCTGGCGACCCGTAGCCTGGCGCAGAAACTGAAGGGCAGACGGAGGGATCAAAAACAGGTGAAAGATGAACTTAGGGAGAATTAGTCGTGGGCTGATGTGTCCTTTGCATTTGCCTCCAGAACCAGTTGCACTAACGGTACGGCAGTAAACTGGAGGCTGTGCGGGATGAGGTGGGAAAGGGCACTTTAATATACGGAAATCTCCTTCACGGCTAGCCTGTGTCCATCGGGGAAATGAGTTTGGTCGGCCTTATCGGATCATGTGCAAGTCTCCCAACTACCTTCAGAATACCTCAGCCCCCAGCTTCTGCTGAGCTGAAAGTCAGACTGAGTGGCTGGTATGGACTTGGTAGCCACATACTGCTTGTGCCTTCGGAGGTTGCTGGGGAGACGGCTATAGGTGTCATTCATGGGGAAGTGCAGACCAGGTCAGCATTCCAGCCATCTGCACTAGGCTGAGCGTAGAGACAGACAATTCCAAGGCTTCTTGTTCCTTGTGTAAGTCAGTCACTGATCCTAAAGTCCATGGGCCAAATGCTGAAGCACGTTCTCATTCATCACCCAGGCAAAACTCCCACTGCAGTCAATGGTCCTGACCCCGACCGGTGCTGAGCACCCACAATGCCCATGGAAGTCCATGCAGGCTGCAGGAGCTGGCCACCTCTGAAGAGCAGGCTTCTTGCTTTGATGCCAAAACATGGATTTAGTTGTGCACCCACGTTTGGAAGAATCAGCCTGAGAGTTTTGCCTGGGTGAAGACTGAGTAAAACCCAAGTGAGGACCATAGAGTTTGGCTCCCTGTGTAGTTTCTGTTGCACACCATCCTCATGTCTGAGTGCTTCCTAGACAGCCACATTCCATGCTGCCTGGGTCACAAGAGCATCAGCCTCTCTCCTTCTCTCTCTAGATCTTGATTCACATCGGCTTCCTGACAGAGGAGTCAGGGGATGTTTTCAGCCCCAGGGTGCTGAAGGGGGGACCTCTGGGCGAGATGGTCCAATGGGCAGATATCTTAGCTGCCCTCTTCCTTCTGGGACACAGTCTGAAAGTCACGGTTTCTTTGAAAGAGCTGCAGAGGTAAGTGCCATGTTGATACCCAAAGAAATGATCCCAGCCAGTAGAGTGGGAACCCCTCTGGGAGCAGGCTGGCATTGTCTGAGGGGCTGTTATTTGTGTGTAAGAATCCGTGCTGCCTTGGCACTTTGCACGGGAATGCTGTACCTCCAGGCGTCCAAGGGTTAGTTCGAACCATTAGGCTGTGGCTGTTGGGATTGCTGTGTGAGAGCCCATAGAAATGTCTGTAGGAGCCAGACGCTTCACTTTGGTTTCCCATTGTCCTCACATTCAGGTCTCTCTGCCGTACCCTGCCACTCTCCTGGAAAGCGGTGTAGTCTGGAGGATGAGGAGTCAGGGCCCCGGGGTTCTATTCTCAGCTATCACAGACATATTGTGTTATCTTGGTCCATTTGCTTCCAGCTCTTTGTGCCTCTGTTTCCCCATATGTAAAATGGCTATAGTACTCTCTACCTCCCTCACATGGGCATCATGAGGCTCAGTGAAGACTTGTGAGATTGTCGGATGAAAGACTCTGCAAAGCATGACGCTATGTGTGCTGACTTAGGCCTTGCCTGGGAATTCGTCCTGATTTCAGCACTGTAAACCCTTAGTGCAGACAAGCAAAGCCATGGTTTGCACTAGTGCAATTCATCCTGGCTTCCAGCAGGGGTGAGCAGCTGCATTGCAAACCCCGGCTTATAGTAGTTTATACTAGGGCTTTCCACTGATACAATTGCACCATGGCTGGTCTAGGGTTGCCAACTGTGGTTGGACGTATTCCTGGAGGTTTCGTCACATGACAGAGTTTTTAATTAAAGATTAATTGTTAATTCCTAGAGACTCCAGGACAATCCTGGAGAGCTGACAACCCTACACTGGGCACCAGTGGTTGATATCCCCAATGCAGACAGGGCTGGAGACATCCAGAGGCAGATCCTCAATTGGTGTAAACTGTAATAGTTCCAATGGAATAAACCAAAGGGGCACTTTCCTGTACACTCCTGGGTCAGACCCTTGGTGAGCTTTACCTCCCATTGCTCCATGACAGTTTATACCAGCTGAGGATATGCCCCCTGTATTACCCTAGCACTAATCATCGGTCCCTGTGGCTCTTGGTGAGCAGCTCCCTGCCATGCCAGCATCTCCCCTTCTCTCACTTTCCCCTGCCCTCCACCTGCACTGGGCAGAGGAGCCAGCCTCCGTCCAAGGGTCACTCTTGTGAGTCTGGTTACGTACAACACCCAGGCTTGCTCCAGGTTCACCCCCAGGAGCTAGCCACTCCTCCTTCAAGCACCAACCCTGCATCATGTCCTTCAGATAGCGGGAGAGGACAGCGGGGGTTAGTGCACAGAGGTGTGTAGAGCAGAGAGACGATGGTCCAAGTCTAAATCAGGAGTAAATCATACTCGTGTAAATCAGGAGTAACTCCACTGAAGCTGGTTGAATTACATCGGTGTAAAATTAGTGTAAATTAGCAAATGAGGCCTTTTATGGTTTCTGAATTAACCTCGCTCTAGGGAAAGATTCTGGCCAGACCCCTTAGGAGGCCCTGGGAGGTGAAGCTTACCAGGGGTCTGGCCCAGGAGAACACAGGAAAGTCTCCCTTTGGTTGTTTCAGACTCAGATTTCATTCGCAGTTAGAAACTTTCCAGAAAAAGCCCCCCAGAATAGCTGGTATTAGAGTGGCTGCAGGATGCAGGGGTGCTGCAGGCCAGCTTGCTCCTCCCACTGTGCCATGGCCAGTTCAGTTCCAGTTCGCGTCTCCAGTGACTTTACTGGCATTGTTTTAAAGGCAGTAGCTCCATGCTCGTTAAGCCCATTCCTTCCTTCCTTCCCCTTCTTCCCGCTGAAGGAGGAGAGCACGGCAGCTGGTGTGAGCTGTCAAAAATAGCACAAGAAGCTCAAGGGCAAAGCAAGGTGAACAGCTGCAAAAGAATCTTTGAAAAGAATTTTTAAGTACATGAGAAGCAGGAAGCCTGACAAACAGTCAGTGGGGCCACTGGACGATCGAGGTGCTAAAGAAGCACGCAAGGAAGAGAAGGCTGTTGCGGAGAAGCTAAATTAATTCTTTGCATCAGTCTTCGTTGCAGAAGTTATGGGGGAGATCCCCACACCTGAGCTATTCTTTTTAGGTGACAAATCTGAGGAACTGTCCGAGATTGAGATGTCAGTAGAGAAGGTTTTGGAACAAATTGATAAATTAAACAGTAATAAATCACCAGGAGTAGATGGTTTTCATGATACTGAAGAACTACTAACTGTGGTATGTAACCCATTGCTTAAATCAGCCTCTGTACCAGATGACTGGTGAATAGCTAAAGTAATGCTGATTTTTAAAAAATGCTCCAGAGCGGATCCTGGCAATTACAGGCCAGTAAGCCTAAGTTCAGTACCAGGCTTATTGGTTGAAACTATAGTAAAGAACAGGATTATCAGACACATAGATGAACATGATAAATTGGGGAAGTGTTAACAGGCTTTTGTAAAGGGAAATCATGCCTCTCCAATCTATTAAAATTCTTTGAGTGGGGGTCAACAAACGTGGACAGAGGTGATCTAGTGGATATAGTTTACTTGGACTTTCAGAAAATCTTTGACAAGATCCCTCACCAAAGGCTCGTAAGCAAAGTAGGCGGTTCTGGGATAAGAGGACTCTCATGGATCAGCAACTGGTTAAACGATAAGAAACAAAGGGTAGGAATAAATGGTCAGTTTTCACAGTGGAAAGAGGTAAATAGGGGGTCCCCCAAGGATCTGTACTGGGACCAGTGCTGTTCAACATAGTCATAAATGATCTGGGAAAAGGGGTAAACAGTGAGGTGGCAAAGTTTGCAGACAATAAAAAATTACTCAAGCTAGTTAAGTCTAAAGCTGATTGCAAAGTGTTACAAAGGACCTCACAAAATGGGGTGACTTGGCAAGAAAAATGGCAGATGAAATTCAATGTTGATAAAAGCAGAGTAATGTGCATTGGAAAATGTAATTCCAACTACATATACAAAATGAAGGATCTAAATTAGCTGTTGCAGTCATTGGGGATAGTTCCCTGAAAACATCCGCTCAATGTGCAGCGGCTGTCAAAGAAGCTAACAGAATGTTAGGAGCCATTAGGAAAGGTATAAATAATAAGACAGAAAATATCATAATGCCACTATATAAAGCCATGGTAGGCCCATATCTTATGCATGCAGTTCTGGTTGCCTCAACTCAAAAAAGGTGAATTAGAATTGGAAAAGGTACAGAAAAGGGCAATAAAATGATTAGGGGTATGAAACAGCTTCCATATGAGGAGAGATGTAAAAGGACTGTTCAGCTTAGAAAAGAGATGACTAAGGGGGGATATGTTAGAGGTCTATAAAATCATGACTGGTGTGGAGAAAGTGAATAGAGAAGTGTTATTTACCCAGTCACATAATACAAGAATCAGGGGTCACCCAATGCAATTAATAGGCACAGGTTTAACACAAACATAAGGAAGTACTTCTTCACACAATGCATAGTCAACTTGTGGAACTCATTGCCAGGGGATGTTGTATAGGTCAAAAGTATAACTGAGTTCAAAAAAGAATTGGACAAGTTCAGGGAAGATAGGTCCATCAATGGCTATTAGCCAAGATGATCAGGTATGCAACTATATGTTCCATATGTCCCTAAATCTCTGCCTGCCAGACACTGGGACTAGATGACAGGGGATGAATCACTCAATAATTAATCTGTTCTGTTCATTCCCTCTGAAGCGTCTGGTACTGGCCGCTGTCAGAAGACAGGATACTGGTCTAGATGGAGCATTGGTCTGACCCAGTATGGCCATTCTTATGAATCAACCCAGTGGTGAGCTGGAGCCGGTTCGCACCAGTTCGCTAGAACCGGTTGTTAAATTTAGAAGCCCTTTTAGAACCGGTTGTTCCACAAGGGACAACTGGTTCTAAAAGGGCTTCTAAATTTAACAGGCCAAAAGTGGCACCTTAGGCGCCGACTCCACGGGTGCTCCAGCCCTGGAGCACCCAAGAGGAAAATTTGGTGGGTGCAGAGCACCCAGCAGCAGCTCCCCGCCCCACCTCCGGCCCCAGCTCACCTCACCTCTGCTCCGCCTTTCCTCCTCCCCTGAACGCGCCGCCCCGCTCTGCTTCTCTGCCCCCCCAGACTTCCCGCGAATCAGCTGTTTGCACGGGAAGCCAGGGCAGGCTGAGAAGCAAGTGGTGGCTTCCCGCTCAGGCCCAGGAAGGCGGAGATGAGCTCGGGGGGGCACACGAGGAGGGGTAACCCGGGGGGGGGTGCGCAGGGGAACCGCTCCCGCCCCAGCTCACCTCCGCCACCCTCGGCCTGAGTGTGAAGCCGCGGCCTGCTTCTCAGTCCTCCCCGGCTGTCCGCCGAACAGCTGATTCGCGGGAAGCCGGGGGGGGGGGCACAGAGAAGCAGAGCAGGGCGGTGTGTTCAGGGGTGGAGGCGAAGGCAGAGTGGAGGTGAGCTGGGGCCGAGCGCAGGGCGGGGAGCTGCCGGTGGGTGCTCTGCACCCACCAAATTTTCCCCGTGGGTGCTCCAACCCCAGAGCGCCCAGGGAGTCGGCGCCTAAGGCGCCACTTTTAATCTGATCAGTGGGGGAAGCGGCCGCTCCCCCTGTTCCCCCCCTAGCTACGCTCCCCCACCCCTAGGAGCCAGAGGGACCTGCTGGATGCTTCCTGGGAGCTGCCCCAGGTAAGCACCGCCAGGACTCCCCACCTCACCCCCCGGCAGGTGCCTCTGTCTCTTAGGGGTGGGGTGGGCACCCACTACGGTGGCCCATGAGACCCTTCTGCCCTGTTCTGGGGGCAGTCAGGGGACAGGGGAGGGGGGTGGATGGGGCAGGGGTCCTGCGGGGGGATGTCAAGGAATGCGGGGGGGTTGGATGGGGCAGGAGTCCCGGGGGCTGGGGGTGGGCAACGACCCCCTTGTGGGGTGAGGAGGGAACCCGTTGTTAAGATTTTGGCAGCTCACCACTGAATCAACTCCTCATTGGTCAGCCTCTCAGCTGCGACTTCAAGTTGGATCCTGCTCCCATGGAAGCCCCTGGGTTATTTGCCATGGCCATTGATGGGTACAGGATTGTGTCCTTTCTGCAGAGTGACACAATGGGTCAGAGTGGGAACTCTGGGGGTGTGGATAAGACTCCTGTAGCTGTGTGGGTGGGATTGTCAAAAGCCTTATTACACTCTCTCATTGGAGACCACTGTAAGGCTCCCGCTGACTTGGATGGGAGCAGAGTTAGACCAATACTGAGCAGTTTTGAAATCCCACCTCTGGAAGTTTTCCACCATTACTGCACTATTCAGACTCCATAACCCAGATGTTGGCTGAGTCAGTTCCATGTCTGGGCAATAACATCAGCCTTTTGCCCCCAGCTTCCATGTAGAAAGGCCCCAAAGAGTTTGCATTCACTTCTGTAGCCCCATTTGGTAGTAGAATTGCCAGCAGCCTGAGAAGAGGCCTCCCCTTCTGGACTCGTCATGAGTCGGCAAGAGGCATGTTTGACATGGAGAAGGGTGAGGAACACCAGCATGGCGAAGAGATGGCAAACCGAAGACAGAGTAGGCTGCAAATTTCACAAGCCCACCACACAACACTGCCAGGTCAGAGTTACTGTTTCAAAGCACTGGACGACCTCTTTGGATAGGCCCTGGATTGGGGTGATGGGAACGAAGACTTGTGACAGCACCAGGAATGTTTTCTGAGCATGCCAGGCCTCCTTCTCTTTTAAGGGGCCTTAAAAAGCAAATGCCATTTACGCCAGAGTGGCATAAAGAGGCCATAGTGTAAACAAGAATCGGGCCCACCAGATTTCACTCAGTGGGTCTTCTGGATTGTCAGAGGCACCAAGTGACTGAAGTGTCTTCTAAAATCAGGCCAGTGGACATTAGAAATGGAAAAGGGCCAGAAAATCACGGAGCTCTAATCACCACTGATGCAGCTGCGTCATCAGCTGGCCCTTTGGAGCACCGCTCTGTAGAACATCTCAATGTTCCCCCCTACAAAGTGGCCTGGCCTCACAGGATGAATGACAGTGAATATATGATGAAGGAAGGGGTGATGCAAAGAAAAGAGGCAAAAACAAGCAACCCCCAAAGTCACGCCATTGACCGATTAGTGTGTGGGCAGCATTAAGCCAGCATTCACTGCAGAACAATCCATGGTGAAAAGTTCATTGGGGCGGGGGGGGGGGGGGGGAAGGGGTGGAAATAATGTAGCATTCTGAAATAACGAACAGAATTAGCTCCCGACTAATTATCTTAAAAAAATAATAATCCTGCAGAGCCCAGCAGCTTTTCAAAGAAGCATGCACAGATCACAAAATCTTCAGGTTATCAGGCACACTCTGTGCTGTGCTAAATCATCCTCCTAAAGAATATCTGTGTACTCAAGAGTGATTGAAGTTAATGCCAATTTTTTTTTTGTAATGAAGAGCTTGCTCTTACGGGTAATGACAAGAAACAGTGAACTGAGTCCTGGCGGGGTTTACAAGAAGTTTGTTTTCATCAGCAGGAGACTCAGACAGAGCAGCGGGCACCGTAATCCATTGTTTTTTGCCATTCTACAGAGCCCAGTGGCTTAGACATCCATTAGCACTGACAAAATCCCCTGTTCTAAACTGACTCTAATGCCTCCCCTGAGACTCCTCTGTGAAGAACAGCTACCAGTCAGCCAGGACGTGGTTCCCCATCTCAGCTGGGCTTGGGAGCACAGAGCTCCTGGATTCTGGCTGCAAAAGTGTGTGCCCTTGTTCTCTGCAGTAGAATACAGCTTGTAAGTGGGACTGCTGCCTCTGAATGGATTTTATTGTGGGGCGGCCAAGTCAAAAAGGAACTTCATCTTGACCTGCATGCCTTATCTTCCTCCTGAGCCTGATTTGTTGCCCAAGCTTGTCACCTTTCGGTCTCCCCTTTCCAGTATCGGAAGCCAGCATAGCTTCTCTCCTCTGGCCTGGACGTTCAGCGCATATATTCCAAGGCGAGTGTAAATGCCACTGGATGGCTTCTCTAGTACAGGGTGCTCTAAGAACGGCACCGCAGGCACGATCCCTGTCAGTTCAAGTCTGTTGCTTCACAGGGATGCGCACGTGCAGGGGACTGCACACGTGGGCGCCAGCAGCGTTCCAGACACTGGCCCTGCAGAGTGCTGTTTGCCCAGGACGTTGTGCGCAAGCCCGGAGGATATTTCAGACAATTCCTTACTCACGTCCGATGGGCCGAAAGAACGGAGATAATTGCTGTCCTTGGGAATGGATTATTCGTGTAAAATCCAGAGGGGTCTAGAGAGGTAGTTTCGTGCTGTTAGTTAGAAGCCAAAGTGCAAGCTGAGTCTTCTCAGGAAGCAGTGTATTAATTAGCATTACAATGAATGATTTCTGCTCGTGTCAGTTAATTAAACTGCTGGTTCTTTGTCTAGTGCCCACACTGCGCTAAGTGCACTGCGGACAGGTATGAAGGTGGGATCATGACAAGGCCTCTACCCAGAAATGCTTCAAGCTGAGGGCTGGGTTGTGCACAGTGTGTCTTGTGCATAGGGTGTGTGCACGTGCAATCACAAGGAGCCTGTCCTCCCTGCACACCCTTCACAATACCCAGGGGCTGTCAATGCACAGGGGCTGCTCCAGGCATGTGCACTGTGGGTGCAGATTGCCTCAATCGAGCTGAGGAGGAGCAGGGAGAAAGCCAGGGAAGGGATCGAGGGAAGGGCAGGACAGGGCCCAAGCAGCAAGCAAAGCCTATGGTTTTCCCAGCAACATTTCAAAAGTGGGGCGGGAGGGATGTCTGGGAGGACAGAGAGGAGAAGGCTGCAGTTGTCGAGGCGAGGGGAGATTGGAGCTTGGCCAGCGTCATTGGCACTGGGGGGTGGGAAGGATGGACAGTGGAGATGTTACAGAGAAAAAACCTCCCAGATTTGACAACAGCACCATAGTGAGGGAAGGAGAGATCAGAGTCAGGAGCTGCCCCAGGGCCATGTGTGGAATATAGCGCTTACCCAGCAGAGAGACAGCAAGCAGACCCCCATGTCGGGGAAAGGAGCATGGGCATTAGAGCTCCCTGCAGCACAGCAGGGCTGCAAAGAGACTGACATTTAGTGCCTGCTGCCCTTCACCTGACCCGGGTCAGGGATCTCCAAGCTCCATACCTCTGTGTGGCAGGGGACAGTGGCCACTGGAACGTTCCCCCGCACCACAAAAACTTTGACAGGCAAAGAGAGGAGGACTAAGGTGTGCTGCAGACCCCTTCCCTCTTGCAGGGCACAGCATCAGCCCACAGCGTGCTAGCTCAGCTAGGATAACTCCTGTGAGTGTCACTGGTGGGAGAACAACGTCCCCTCTCCTAGTCCAGGGCGATGGCCGAGAGAATCCTGTGTCTGTCTGCATGTTATAATTTATCTCCAGCCCATGCAGAGCAGTTAGCTCTCCTCGCCATCATCCCCGCCAGGAGGGGGAACCCCTCCCCTTTGGCAGTCGTTTTCTCTGCCAGGACTTAATTTTCTGGCACCGCCGAGTCCACTCAAGATGACGCTGGACTCCGCTGTTGCAAGCAGCTTCTCTGAGCAGCGGCTCTGAAAAGAATAATTTTTCCTGCCCCTCTCTTAATTTGCTGCAGGGCTGGCATTGTGTAGCAGGGAGTTTGAGAAATCTTCCCTCTTGTCAAGTGTAAAAGCCAAGAGCGAACCACTGGATTGAGTGGAGCCAGCGAGCCATTTCTGTGTTTTCTAGCTCTTTCTAGAAACTTCCCTGCTGTCACTTCTGTTCTGGGCTGTGTGGAGGATCTGAGGAATGCTTAGAAAAGCCTTTGCTGATACAGGCAATGGGAAACTGAATAGAATACATAGGGTTAATAATACATGATACTAATAAATAATTATGAATAATTAATTCGTACGTTGGGGCTCAGTTGGGCCTTTAGGCACAGCTGTGGGTAAGGGGGGTGTACAGACTGTACCGTCCCAGGAGTAGCCCCGGGGCCATGTTGGGACTCAGAGCCACCCCTCTGAGGCACAAATTCCCTCCCTTGCTCCAAGGGTTAGTATTTTGCTCCTGGCCCGTGTCAGCAATGACAATGCTCCCTGTACCAGCTGAGCTGTTCTGATTGGCTCTCGGGGGGGGGGGGGGGGGTGCAAAGCTAAGTTACCACCCGCTCCATGCCCACCTGCTCTGGGTGCAAAGAAAGCACAACACTATTTGCTCCTGCCTGCCCAGACTGAATGCTGGGGCAGGGGTGTAAGGGGATTCTCACTCCCCCTTGCGTTCCTGTAGGGGTGTTCAGGTCAAGTCACAATCCAGCCCTTAGTACCTTCCATTTCTTTAGCATCCCAAAGTATCACCAACACTGTGCAATCAACAAACTGAAATACACATTAGACGCAGTATGGTCTTCAGCCAGGCACTGAAATGAGCTGAGTGGCTGGCGGTTCGGGAGCTGGGACACAGAACAGCTAGGGCAGGAGCCAGAATCTGAGGCAGAGTTTGGAAAGCACTTTGGGATTGTTGGCAATGCAAGTTGCTATAGAAATGCAAAGTATTAGGATTATTCTCTTTGTTAGTTGCCATCTTCAGCATCCCTCCCTTCCTTCGATGGCTCTAGACCATAATTCCTCCAGCCCGTTCTCCACAGGAACGGCAATTGTGCCCACAAACGAGCCCCTTCTCTTTCTGCATCATTCAAGCACTGATCCTGATGTCTGTTGATGTGTTGGTTACTGGTAAGTATTTGACAAGTGGTTTATGCAAATATATGTCAGCTTGTGGTTATCCAGGGGCCATTCATGATTATTATTGATGTTGCAGTTGTGCCCAGTCCGGAGAGGGGTCCCATTGTGCTAGGAGCTGTATAGGCAAATACTAAAAGGCAGTCTCTGACCCAAAGAGCTTGTGCAATCTATGGCCCTGGCCCTGCAATCAGATCCATGTCGGAGGATCATAGCACCCATGTGGAGTCCCACTGAAGTCAGTGAACAGATACCAGAGTCTACACACATGGATCAGATCACAGAATCAGGACCTTAATGGGGTGTGATTGATCAACTTAGTGATGGGGTATTGCAGCTGCTTCCTGACTGGGTAACACTCTGAACAGGAGAATAATGGATGGTGACTAGCGAATGGTGACTAACCTGGAAAAATGCCCTGCCCCATGAATTTTGGGACAAATATTAATTTGTGCTAAAAGCTATATAACTCCTGTGATTCTCAGGCATTTTCACAACTCAACTGGTGTTCTTTGAAATGCCTGTGAACCCGCCAGCTCCAGGAGCCAGTCAGTGAGAGACTTTCTGTTGACCTCCATGGAAATGGGATCGGGTCCTAGAGGATGCAATCAGCCATCTCATAAGAGAGATGGCATAATCTAATGGAAAGGGCACTCAGCTAGGTGCCAAGAGATGTGGTGCTATTCCTGGCTTTGCTATTGGCCTGCTATGTGACCACAGGCAAGTCACTTCATCTGTCTGTGCCTCTGTCTCCCCTCACACCCTTTGTTTGCTTTCCTAGATTAAAAGGCCATCTAGTCTGTGATCTAGTTTGACTTCCTGTTACAACACAGGCACTAAGACTTTCCTGAATTAATTCCTGATGAAGCTAGAGCGTATCTTTTAGATATGCCTTGTTTCTTTAAGCCATAAGCAACTTGGGGCAGGGACTGTTTCTTACTGTGTGTTTGTACAGCACCTAGCACTGTGGGGCCCTGATCTTGGCTGAGGACTATAGGTGCTACTGAAATACAAATACAAAATACCGGGCTCATCTTTTTCACATATAGCTCCTCCAGATCCTTGAGTCATGCTGCTCCCTCTTAGCAGACCCGACCCAGGGTCCTCCTGTACTGGAATATGCAGGTGTTTCTCTTTTCCCCTCCTTTGCATTTCTCATTGAATTTCCTAGCTTACATCTTATGCATCCTGACAGGCAGGAGGTGAAACATGCATAATTATCTGGTGGCTTACAGGGCGGTTGTTAGATGTATTATAACATCAGCCGCAGTTTGCAGCTCCCAGTAACGAAAGCGAAAGCGCCAAATCAAATCAATTAGTCACAAGTCTCCTTCCCCGTAACTTGCATCTTGTGTATGTAGAACAGTCAGAAGGGGACCCAGGCGCTTCTGGTAACGTCTTCAGATGGAGCCGAGACAGAAATAAACTGGGCCATGCAGAAGAGCGTATGAGCGAAGAGTGGGCCTGATTCTCCTTGTCACTGAAGCTCCTTTACATTGCTCTGGAGACTTCGTGGAGATAAGAATCAGGCCCATTGTGTGTGTGACTGCTTGGTGGGGGTGGGGAGAAGAGCGATTCATTCTGAAAAACCCAGTTTCCTTGTTAATGAGGCGGGTTGTGAGTGCATGTTGGTAAATCGCAAGTAATGTTTTTAAAGCCTAGCTCTCATGCTGTGCACCTTCCAGCCAACCTCTGAAAGAATTGCTGGATGTGCGTAGCATGCCGTTCTCTTCCTCCTCCAGACTCACTCACTACATTCCGTGCAGCGCCCATGAATTCTTGATATCCTGTGCTAGCAGGAAAGGATTCACACCAGCACTGACTTCATTTGCTTTCCTTTCCGGCATGGCTGGTGAGTTTTATGGGTCTCGTCCTCAAGGGAAGAGTGGTACAATGGGACAGCCAAGTGCTACAGGGAATGGGGACCATAGAGTTAAGATGGTTATTTCCACAATGGAAAAAAAAGAAGCGGATGGTTGGAAATGCAGCTTTTAACCTAAAAAAGTTTGGAGTTGTCTGGAGCATAGAATCGTAGAATATCAGAGTTGAAAGGGACCTCAGGAGGTTATAGAGTCCACCCCCCTATTTTTGCCCTAGATCTCTAAATGGCCCCCTCAAGGATTGAACTAAAAACTCTGGGTTTAGCAGGCTCAAAGCACTGAGCTATCCCTCCCCCCATGTAGGTGAGATTTCCAAAAGTGCCTAAATGACTCATGAGGGGTGGCTGGCCCTTTAAGGGAAGGAGGGCCCAGCCTCGCCTGTGACTGCTCAGTACCTCCCAGTGGAGACTGATCAGGTGATTATAAAATCCTGCAAGTAGCCCGGATGGGGAGAGAGCTTCCAGGACAGGGAAACTCTGGCAGGAAGGGGATCAAAGGGGAAGAGGATAGGGAGGAAGAGGCGATATAGATATAGAAAGCAGGTTGGCTCCAAGGGAAGGCCCTTGAGCAGGGTGACTCTCAGGCAAGTGCAGAGTAGAATGGGAACCTGTAGGGAGTATGCTGGCCCCTGCAGAAGACCCCGGGTCGGGCGGAAGGATTGCATTTCAGTGCTTTGCGCCACAGAGCAGATCAATATTTAAGTGGTTAACTGCAGTGAGGTCAAAAGGTTTCGAGCATGTGAGCAGTGTCTCTGACTCAGTTCCAGGGAAGTGTCCCAGTGAGTCAGAGAGTGCAGTATATCCCAATGCTGCCACTAGCTGGGGTAGCCAGAACATCTGCGTATTCTTCTTTGAAAGGATCTCCATTGTCTGTCTGACTTCCAGACGTTTTGGTTACTTGCCCTGGAAGTGCATAGGGCTACAGAGCTTGCTCCCAGCATGATTGGAGTTTGGGGTATAATAGAAGGGGGAGTTATATGCTAACCATAAAAGAGTAGCACAAAGAAATCCACCTGTGTGACTCACTGTGCAGGGCTGCATTTCACCCTAAGGCTCAGCTCTTCAGCAGGTGTAAATCAGCATAGCTCCATTGACTCCTAAGTTACACCCGTGAGAGTCCGGCCCTAAACTGTCTCCATTCGCAGAGCTGTCCACTTGCCAGTGCTGAATTGCGATAGCTGTATTATTCAGAGATAATCTTATCACACAATAGCACATTGTGATAACCTGTGTGGCTCCTTCAGGGATATCGCTGCTCCCTTTCCTGGCCAGATACAACTGTTTTCATTGTGTAGGCCACATGTCAACAGAGCCACAGTGACATATTTCCAAAATGAAGAGGGTATACATCAAAATGAAAGCCCTGCAGGCTAGGATAATTGCAAAAGCTGTTTCCTATAATTAGAGAGGCCTCTCTGTTTCTGTGACTAGGTAGCTAGGTAGATTTATTGACAGTTCCCACCCAAGCAATGCAGATAAACAGTCTTGCCATTGTAAATAATAAAAAGGACTTATTCCTTCCACCTTTGCAGTTTCATTCCGTAAGAGAGGGAGTGCCTGAATTAGCGGGAATCATTGAGCTGTTAAATTGCACTTCTTCATGAAATATGCTTATTTTGTACCGAATGATAGCTCACTAACTGTGATCTTGGCAGTTGCAAAAACCTCTGCCTATAAAAGTGATACGAGTCTTATTATATAATTGTTGTGTCGTTTATATAGTGATTGCATGGGGGTACATCTTCTATACAAAGAGCAGTCTTCATGTTCATCAAACACCATTCAGTATCTGAGCACAGGTTCTCTTCTCTCCTACACAGCAGCCTTTGCTAAGTGGGCATATGCCAGTGGAAATGGAAGCATGCCAATGAGGCGACTATTTCTGGGATCAAAGACTTAGAGAAATCAGGTGTGTTAGAGGCACGTGGCGTGGGAGCCCCTTGTTAAAAATTCTGCTGCCAAAATGAAAGGAGGGTTGGGTTTTCCCTAATTCTTGCGGTGTTTACCCCGCTCCCAGAATGCTGCTAAATTATCCATCTCTGCCAGACACAGGCTTATCCCTGCAGCTGAGAAAAACATGGCCCAAAGAGCAATTTATTGGCCTTTGCAATGCTCCAGTTTGCACCAAGAATCGGTCTTCTCATAACACTCTCCTGGGGAAGTGATTCCCCTACAGTAGCTGCAGCCCTCCTTTCAAAGGACACAAGATGAACTGGAGACTGGGTTATCCACGTACTTGGTAGACCTCTCATTACTCAGGTGAGTAATCCCAGCTCAAGCCTTACATTGGCTCGATATTTTCCAGAACAAAGTCTAACTGCTTCCAGCAGGTGGCGCCAAATATGAGTTTTTGTGGCACCTTAGAGACTAACCAATTTATTTGAGCATAAGCTTTCATGAGCTACAGCTCACTTCATCGTGAGCTGTAGCTCACGAAAGCTTATGCTCAAATAAATTGGTTAGTCTCTAAGGTGCCACAAGTACTCCTTTTCTTTTTGCGAATACAGACTAACACGGCTGTTACTCTGGAATATGAGTTTATTTGTCCAGGGACCATTCTTCCATCATTGGCTCTAGCTTTGAGAGAACAGTTTTTTTGTTAAACCAGGGAAACGAATGAATCAATTACTCCCTCACTCTGTCTCTTTGCTAGTGTGTGGGGGACAGGATTTGTCACAGGCTAAGAAGGAGTTAAAACACTGGTGGTGCATCACTGATGGGAATATATTGTGCAACTGGAGATGCTTTTGTTATGTGGATTGCTTTAAAAATAAGCAGAATACCAGGCATTTAAAAAAATCGCTCAAGTTCGTAATGAGCTTTTTAGCAGCAATCATAGAGCTGGGATCAAAAGACCACACAGTGAGGACATTTACGCTGGCAAACTCCAGTTCAAATGGATTGTGACTAGTTTTGCAGAAAACACCAGATGTGCCATTTAAGTTAACCCGGCATGTCTTTTATCCATTGGTTAGGGTCACTGTGATGTGCTGCACTCACTGTTCTCTAGTGCAGTGGTTCTTGCGTGTCCCCAAGCCTCACCTCACTTAAAAATATTTGCTTACAAAATCAGACATAAAAATACAAATGTATCACAGCCCACTATTACTGAAAAATTGCTTACTTTCTCAGTTTTACTATATAATTATAAAATAAATCAATGGGAATATAAATATTGTGCTTACATTTCAGTGTATAGTCTATAGAGCAGTATAAACAAGTCATTGTATGACATTTTAGTTTGTACTGACTTTGCTAGTGCTTTTTAGATAGCCTGTTGTAAAACTAGGCAAATATCTAGATGAGTTGATGGACTCCCTGGAAGACCTCTGCATACCCCCAGGGGTATGCGTACCCCCGATTGAGAACCACTGCTCTAGTGATCACCCCATGGCCTACACAATGAGGACAGCTTTGAGGATGTTTCTGAATTTCAGACCTTCCTAAAGGTCTTGAACCAAAGAGAATTGGGGTGGTGGGGTGGGAAAATGCAGATGAAGTTTTTCAAACACAGACAAACATTAAAAAACAGGAAATGAATCTTTGGGGTGGATTCCCCTCTCACTCGCAGCAGTTTTCCATCTGTGTACCTCCGTTGACGTCAGTGGAATCACTTCTGATTTACACTGGTGTGAGAAGAGATTCCAGCAGCTAGATGGTAATATTATACCCCATGGTGCCCTCTGGTAAGATGCCCATTTCAATCTCTCTGGACCTGTTGAAATCTGTTGCATTCCTTATTAAGCCAATGGGATAGAAACCCCCTTGCTCACATCTGCAGTTCAGTGACCATGCTCCCCCAGGAACTGCCCCTTCATGTTGGCAAATGCCAAGATGAAACTGACATGCTTCTCCTGGACTCTGAGGAGAGGAGTATGTGCTCCTTCAGCTCTGGCAGGAGAGGATGGGGGCAAAGCCATTTAACAAGTTCAGGGGCTTTGCCTGGAAATAAACTCAAAATCTCCAGCTCATTTTATGTCAGAGATTGAGGCTGAGATTTTAAAAGTCATGCAGGGGATTTGCATGCCCAATTCCTATTCATATTTGTGGGACCTGAACATCCAGATTCCTTAGGTGGCTTTAAAAATCTCAGCCTACAACCTACGAACAATGGGCCAGAGTCTCAGCTGGTGCAAATCAGTGCAGCTCCAGTGATTTTCTTAGAGCTGTGGACACCAGCTGCGGATGCAGCCCCAGCTATTTTCCACCTAAGGCAAATTTGTAGATCACAGATGACATTCACACTACAAGGCCTGTGTCCCTCTTAAGTCCCACTTAAGTTGTAATGGGACTTCAATGAGGCATAAGCCTCATACTAGCCCTTTTTACAGGGGTGAGTTTCACCCAGTCTGACTAACTGGAGTGTATCCTGGAGAGCTCTATAGGGGCCAGAGAAGGGATGCAGAGACATCACTGCAGCCCCAGGACATCAGTATGGCTCTTTGCCATCATGGCCACTGGATGCATCTAGTCCTGGATCCCCCAACCCTACCCCTCCCAATCCTCCTCCCAAATGCTCCTGCATGCTGGGGCAGAGGCCTTCCTGTGTGTGGTCTTTCTGCACACCCTCATGGGCACACCAGTGCCGCTTTAATCAGGGTTTCAGCAGAGGGAAGGCAATTGGCTTTATCCATCCCTAAGGGGGAAGCTTTTTGTTGGACTGTGTCCCACCTTGACGGCACGCAGAGCCCTTTCTCCACCTCCCCTCCTGCACGCCCACTTGCTGCTGAGAACAGAGGCCAGCAGTAGCAATGAAATTAAATATGATATAGAGTATTGGTCTGGCTTGCAGAAGGGTCCACCAGGATCAATTTGATTCTGGCCCTTTCAGCGTGGGGAGCAATAACTTGGAAGCAAAGCGTGGGTTAATTTGAAAATAGGTCAATGGGATGTGAAGATAACCTGTGGTAATCTGAATTCTGAGGGCCTCTGGCAAAGGACTGAATCCCTCGGCTGATTAAATTACCTATAAGGGGAAAATAGCAGGACAAGTACCTGCTGTAGATTTATTCTGGAGTATGCACAGCTGTTAGAGGCAGATGTCTAAGAGCGGCTAGAAAGGAACAGCTCTATAGGTGAACATGATTCTTTTAGGGGCTTAATTAAAGGGGAAACAACCTCAGTGTTTGTCTGCATTATCCTTTATTTAATCAACAAAACCAGAGCTGAACTTGGCCGTTGCTAATTTGCTAATCTCTGAAGTTGGGGCAAGACAAATGTGCTTGCCAGAGAAATCATAACCACATCATCCTCAGAGCTTGGTGGCTGCCAAGGGGGTTTACAAGGAGCTCAATCAAAAGCAGATTCTGTCAGGCAATTGTTTATTTGTGAGATTCAGTTTCTCAGACGTGGTTCTGAATGTGGGGATCAACAGGTTGTCACAAAACCAATCTCTCGGCTAAGCTGTCTGAGAAAAAGGCATTTGTGTTCATCAATTTTATTTGCATAATTTCAAGCGCCGTCAGTAGTACACGGCATGAGGAAAAATTACGGAGATTTCACTCCAACCATGAGTGAAATTGGGTTTAGTAGAAAATTAGTTGACTTAACTGGCAAATGATGAAAGCTTGAATAGAGAATGTTTAAATAAGGAGGGATAAAAAAAAAATAATAACTTGAAGGTGCAGACCAAAGTTGCTTGATTGGAATGTTAAACTCACTGGTTGTAACCCGTTTAGCAGGGATGGAGAGGGTAGAGGATGGGTAGGGGTGGGTAAACCACTGGACTGTGATTCAGGAGACCTGCGGCCTATTTCTGGCTCTGTCATTAGCCTTCTGGGTGATCTTGGGTCAGTCATTTTCTCTCTCTGTGCCTCAGTTTTCCCCTCTGTAAAACAGAGATAATGTTACTGGCCTTCTTTGTAAAGCCCTTTGGGATCTACTCATGAAAAATGCAAAGTCAGAGAGAGGGATTATTTATTATTATATACCCTATGACCTGTTTTAGAGTCATTGATAAGTCAGAACTACAGGCTCTTTAATGCACATGGATCAATGTGCTAACTAGCAAAGCCCAAAGGGAGGGTGCTGGTAAGGGTCTAGTACAGACTGCCGAATCAAACTTGAAAACAGGATGTTACTCCTTATGCACCTGTTTATAAGGTGTGTGCGTGCGGGGGGCGGGGGTATTAAATTACAGATGATAATTTTCTAACATTGTACCCAACACAGGATAACACTGTTTGGGATCTCATGATGGATAAAGATGAACTAATCACTGAGCTGGAAGTTGGTGGTTGCCTAGGGACCAGTGATCATTGGCTTCATTGCATTCAATATGACCTGCTGATGTTAATTTTTAATAAATCTTGGAATAACGAGTAAATTCCATAAGAGTGCTAGTGGGGTGCCAATATTCAAAAGGAGCAAGCGGTATGACCTGAGTAACTAGAGGCCAGTTAGTCTGTCATCAATCCCAGGCATGCTAATGGAAAAACTGATACAGGATTCAATTAAGAAAGGAAAGGAATATATTTAATGCAAGTAAATATAGTGTTATAGAAAATAGGTCTTGTCAAACCTTTTATTCTTTGATGAGAGTACAAATTGATGAGATTACAAGTTTGGATGGTAAAGGTAGATGCATAGACTTTTATATTCTCTAATATTAAATGCTTACACTTTTATAAGTGTTTGATTTAGCACTGCACAACATTCTGATTAGAAAATTAGCACTATACAGTATCAATAAAGCACCCATTAAATGGGCTAAGAACTGGCCAATGGACAAACCTCAAAAGGTAGCCACCATCACTGGGGAATCATCATTGAAGGGGCATGTCTCTAGCGGGGTTCCGTGGGGTCCAACCCTATTCAACAGTTTCACCAATCAGCTGGAAGTAAATGTAAAATTAGTGCTCATAAAACTTGTGGATAAACACACACATTGGCGAAGTCTTAAATAATGATGAGGAGTGGGAGTCATCCAGAGCAAGCTGCAGCACTTAGAAAGCTGGGCCCATTCAAACAAAATGTGTTTTAAATACAGCCAAATGCAAGTTTAGACATTTAGGAACAAGGAATGCTGGCCATGCCTATGGACTGGGGGACTGTATCCTGGAAAGCAGTGACTCTGGCAGGATTTAGGAACTACAGTGGAGAAGTAACTCATCCTGAGCTCCCAGTGTGATGCTGGTGCAAAAAGGGCGAAGGTGATTCTTGAATGTATAAACAGGGAAGTAATGAGTAGGAGCAGGGAAGTGAGTTTACCTGTGTGTATGGCATTGGCGAGACCAACACTGGAATATTGTGCCCAGTTGTGGGGGTCCACATTTTAAAAAGGAGGTTGAAAAATTGGAGAGGGTGCAGAAAAGAGCCACAAAACTGATCACAAGCTGAAGGGAACTTAAGAATCTCAATCTGTTTAGTTTATCAGAAAGAAGTTTGAGAGGCAGTTTAATTACAGTGTAAGTACCTCCATGGGAAGAAAATCCTGGGTGCTAGAAGGCTCTGTACTCTAGCAGAGAAAGGCAGAACAACGGAGGCGGAAGCCAGACAAAATCAGTTTAGAAATAAGGCACCAATGTTTACCAAGGAGGGTGATTAACCACTGGAATAAATGACCAAGGGAAGTGATGTTCAGATCAAGACTGGAAGAGACGCTTTAGCCAAACACAAATTATGCTTTAGTCCAAGCCAAGTTATTGGGCTCAATGCCAGGGTAATTGGGTGGAATTTAATGTCCTGTGAAATACAGGAGGTCAGATGAAATGATCTAATGGTCCCTTCTGGCTTTAAAGTCCATGGATTTATGAACTGAGCTATCTCCTAAACTTTGGGGATATCCGCTCCAGTGAGAAACAAATGGGCACAGACGTCTAATGAAAAGCTTTTATCTTAAGCGGAATAACTGGACCAGACCCTCAGCTGATGTAAATCAGCATAGCTCCATTGAAGTCAGTGGAGCTATGCTGATTTACGCTAGCTGAGGATCTGGCCCACTGTGTGTCATGCAAAGACGTGCTTATCAAGGAGGCAGCTAATGATTCAGCAGCATTTGGAGCCATGGTGTCTGGACATCGTCTTGAGGACAGTATTTAAGAACAGAGCCTTGTGCAGAGGATGTCGTACTTGTCAAGCAGTTGTGGAGGCTGGTTAGTGCCTGATCTTCCTTCACCCCATCTCACATGTATTGTGATGAGAGCTTCATTGTGGTGTCATGTCCAACGGGAAATCAGCTGCACTGAGGAAAATATCCCACCTTTTTACCAGATCGATGTGCTTAAAAATTCACTCCTGAGCAGAGAGCCACTGTGAGGACTAGAGCTGGGCAGTTATTTTTAGACAAACAGTTAATTAAAATCCATTTTAGGGGGGGGGCACCAAAACAATTCATGAGCTCGGGCTGAATTTGGCAAATAGTTTCAGCTGCACTCACACCCCCCCCTCCCCCATGAAACCAACAGTTTGCAAATGTCAAAACAGCATGTGGAGAAACGTCAAAATGATCCGTTTCAAATGGATGCTTCTAATGGAAGTGACATTTCGAATGGGTTTGAATGTTTAACCCAAACAAAGTCTTTGGGGCGGGGGGTGGGACGTTCTTTTCCTCAACAAAAAAATGAACAAATTCAGTTTCAGTTAGAAACTAAATGATGGTTGGGTTTGGGGAGGGGGAGGAAGGGGTTGGGGTTTGCATTTTGTGGGGGGGGGGGTTGATTTTTTGATCAACTCTAATGAGGACTAAACAGCAGTTAAATCCCACTCAGGCCCTGGAAGCCAGGCTAGATGATCTAATAATCTCTTCTGGTTGTAAAGACCTATGAATCTATTTCGAGGACTTAAGTGGTGCATAGCGTTTGTCTTGGCTCTCTGCACAAGGGTGCGTTTCACCATAGATGAGAGAAAAGGGCCTGATTTTGCCTTCACGCACACCAATGTCAATCAGAAATATCTCCACCAAAGTCAGTGCATAAGATAAAGGTCAGAGCAGAACCAAGCCCCAAAAGAGGAAGGTACTGCCTTTTAGAAGAGCAACCACTGGACAACATGACAGCTAAAAATTGGTATAGAGCTAGATTTGCAACCCTTACTCATGTGAGGGACCAAGTGGTGACTTCAGTGCGACAGCGTCTGCCAGGATGTGCTCACCTGTTTGACTAAGTGTAGCACAATATGCCCCGTAACGTGTATTTTTCTTTTCAAATATTGATTTAGAAATGTGACTCTTTCTCTGTTACCAGAGAGCTGCATGATTTTGTGTTATTTACACTTAATTATCAATTGTGCTTTATGTCATCCTCAGTGGATGCAGCGCCCGTATATTGTAGGTCATGGAGCTGTCTGTTGAAGCCAGTGCTGAATTATAGCTGCAATTCTGGAAACGGAGATTAAATGTTATCTTGCTGCTCTTTGATACCGATAACCTTTATGTCTTTCCTCCATGATAGCTCTGATTATTTCCATTTGTCACAGGCCAATCGGTTTTTTAATGTAGAATGATAGAGATGTAGAGCAGTTGCAATATAATAATTCTTTGCACTTCTATAGCAGTAATGCTCATTCTAATAATCATACTTAGCATTTACTGTGCTTTTCATCTGAGGATCTTCCTTTAAATTCAGCTCAGCTCTAGAGAACACTTTTCATCCAAGGATCTCAAAGAACTTTATGGACTTTAATTACTCCTCACCACACCCTTCAGAGTGATAGTTCATATTATACCCCTTTTTAAGTTAGGGGTAATGGAGACACAAGAGGTTAAAAGACTGAAGAAGCCAGTGACAGAGCTGAGAATGGAAGCCAGGAGTCCCAACTTTCAGTCTCCTGTGGTAGGGCCAGATTGTACTACCCTGGTGTTAAACAGTGTTTTATTCCATAAGTAGTTCCCTTATCTCCAGCGGGATGTTGGCTGGGGCAAGTTTCTAGCATTGCAGTGGAGGGAAGGGCCCCATTGTACCAGGCACATGGGAGACAGTCCCTGCAGCAAATTGCATACAGTTTAATTAGACAAGACAGAGAGAGGTGAAGTGACTTACCCCAAATCATCCATCAGGTCAGTGGCAGAGCTAAGATTAGAACCCAGGTCTCATAAGCCCTAGTCCAGGGGGCTAGTCTCCGAACAACATAAGTGAGAGCAGTCTGTTACCCAGCAGACAATGCCTCCTCTTCAGTGTTATTGGAATGTAACTAATCTGAACAATCATTTAAGTTCCCATCACACAGGTTAGATAAGTGGAGAGATCAAGTGTGCACACATATCTGAAACATCTGACATCCCTTATAGATTAGCCCCAAGCTTTTCATTTATCTTAGTGCCTTTGAATGGAGTAGCAGGATTTGGGGGTTGGCTCTCCCTCACCAGTTTAATTTTGAGCCTATGGACCATAGGCGCCGACTTCTTCTGGCACCGGTGGGTGCTCGACCCACCCTGCCCCCGGCCCCGCCCCCATTCCAACCCCTTCCCCAAAGTCCCTGCCCTGAGTCTGCCCCCTCCCTTCCCCTATTGGACTCCTTCCCCAAATCCCCGCCCCGGCTCCGCCTCTTCCCCACCTCCTCCCTGAGTGCGTCACGTTCCCGCTCCTCCCCACTGCCTCCTAGTGCTTGCTGCAGCTGTTTGGTGGCGGCAAACGCTGGGAGGGAGGGAGGAGCGGAGACGTGGCACGCTCAGGGGAGGAGGCAGAGGAGGAGGTGAGGCCGGGCGGGGCGGGGAGCTTGGCTGCCGGTGGGTGCAGAGCACCCACTAATTTTTCCCCAGGGATGCTCCAGCCCCGGAGCACCCACGGAGTCGGCACCTATAGTTATAGACTGTGATGCTAGATTGGCAGGTATGTACCAGAGTGTTGGGAAAGCTCTTGCAGGCCAATATAATGCTCCAAATTTGATGTCTGAGCCTCTCCTTCTTGCTTTATTTATGTATCTTTTTGGGATGGCTCTCAGAGACGAGAGTCTTTCTATTCCTGTCATCTCCCCGATCAGCCACTTAGTGGAAAATTGCCCATAGAAGTGAACCTAAATTACAAGTGATAAAACTAGAGCCTATTCTATCCGCAGATGACCCTTTCTGTTCCACAGCGAGCTAACGCTTATATTCTTTGTGACAAGAGCAATGAAGCCGTTGCAAGCATTTATGTGCAGCTAAGTCACCTTAAATTGAAAATCCTTGTTTTTGCTGGCTTTGGAGTGGTCCTTCATTAATTCATTCTACATTTCAGGTCTACACTTAAAAGTTAGCTTGACATAGCTGCAGTGCTCAGGGGTGTGACAAATTCACACCCGTGAACAGCATAACTATGCCAACCTAAACTCTGGTGTAGACGTGGCTAGGTCAATGGAAGAATGTTTCCGTTGACCCAGATACCACCATCTGGGGAGGTGGATTAGCTATAGCAATCGAACAAACCCTTCCTTCGCTGTTTACACTATGGCACTACACTAGCATGGATATGGTAGACATGGCCTAAGTATTGCACAGTCAGAGCCAGTGCTCCAGGATGACACCTGACCAACTTACTTCTTTGATTGGTTTATATAAGCAAGCCAGATCATGTTTGGGATTCTTGCACCAAGATCCTTCTCCCTACAGGGGCCAGGCACAAACCCTGGGGTAGCAGAGGCACCTGTGCCCCCACCATACAAGCCATACCAAAAGAAGAGGAGAGGAGCGAGAAGAGATGGCCTATAGTCCAGCTCCCCTCCATGTTGGCCTACAAAGGTCACCCTCCCATATGGCTGTTCAGAACTGGTCAGAAAATTTTTGTCATGAGTTCTCCGTCAGCATATGCTGGTTTGACAAAACAGAATATTTTTCAAAAATCATTACTGATTTAGATGAAATTTTGTTTAGAAAAAAAATGGTTGTTTTTGTTTAAGAGTGAAATGTCCTAATTTGTCATTTTTGGAACAAAAAGTTTTGATTTTTCAGTTTGAAACGACTTTTCCTTTATGTTATTCTATAGTTTTTAAAAATTAAAAAGGTACAAAATTTAAACAAAATGTTTTGATTGACCCAAAACAAACAAACAAACAAAATGGGAATTTCATTTCAAGAAAAGATTCAGAATGTTGGCTTTTTGTCCCAATTTGGGATGAATTCTTCATCCCACCCCCCATCTCAATTTTGCACCAGACGGACCAGCTCTAGTTACTGAATGGCAGGGTGATATTGCACCAACGTAAGGCCTTCTTAAGCCCCCAAACTAGAGTTAAAGTGGGACTGAAATTGGTCTTAGGCCTCTGGAGAGGGGGCAGTTTCGCCCCCTGTGATGATTTCAGTAACACAGATCAGACTTCTCTTTGCTTTCCCTTTCCCTGCCCCAGGAACGAGATTTGTAGGATGTATAAGCAGGCACTAACTTATTCCCCCACCCACACCCCCAATGCTTACCAGACTCCCTGCCCTACTTCTCTGGACATCTGAAACAGTGTCATTGTCGCACAGTAAATGCAAATCCAAGGCTTCTGCTTCCCAGAAGACATCCTAAGAGGCAGCTCTGCCCATGCAACAACCTGGGGAGATGGACTAGTAGGAATCATGGGGGAGAGGCCAGGCGGGGCCCCTGTGACAACATATTTTTAAAGCAGAGTTCAAGACTTCCAGGAAGGAGCCAGTTGATGGCGCCTTTAAATCCCATGGCAGGGAAATGGGGCTAGGGCTGGTGAAAGGGCTTATATTGTGTGGCTGATCAACCCTTCCTGGTTCTCTTCAGTAATTTAGGGGTGCCTCCGGGACGGGGCAATTGTCCCTTGACTGTCCCTTTGCCCTTTGACCTCATTTACACTGATTACCATGGCCTCCAGCAAATGAAGCAACACATGGGGCTCTCCTTTAAGAAATACAGGTAAGAAAAAAATCACTCTCTTCCTCTTTGCTTCTACTTTTAAATAGCGAGTGACACCAGCGCTAATGAAAATGAGGGGCAAATAGTTCTGGCTAGAGGGAGGCATGCTGTGGCCTGGGATTTTGCAAACTTCATCACACAGTTTTGCCAATGCACCTCACCCTGCACTGCTCCAGCCCTCCCCGTCCCATGCTGCTCCAGTCCAGTCCAACTCTGCCAGTGCCAGTCCTGATTTGCAGCACCCCATGCTATTCCAGTCCTAATCTCTTCCGGTCCTTCAACCTAATGAGGCTGTCCTGTGCCTAGATTGGTGGTAGTTTTACACAGGGCATAGACACAGACTAGGATGAGACACCTTTTAAGATAAATCTGACCCCATCCGGGATTTGAACCCAAATTCCCAGACGGGGAATGTTCGCAGCACTGAGCAATTGTCTCACTTAGCTCCCTTCTCTCTCTCTCTCCCTCCCTCTTTGCTCTGTCTGTTCTTTATCGCAGCAAGACCAGCCGAAACTCCCCTGACCTTGCAGCCCTTCCCTTCCCCTACCAACGAGCCCCTCATAAATCTCCAGCACATAAGGAGGAGGAGTTTAGCCTTTTGTTTCCAGCCTTGTTTATGTGCATGGCTCTGACAGCTGGTAAATTGCCCAGAGACCTTCCCAGCGGCTGTCAGAATATGCCTGGGAAGGAGGGAGCTCAACCTCACCTGCTACCGTCTTGAGATCAGAATCATTTTAAGGCTCTGCAATGGGGAAGCAAACACCCTTGGGGAGGAGTGTGTGTGTGTGTAAATAGTATATTTGCACGCTGCAGGTGGAATCTGCCACCATCACAACAGGACGGAGAGATCTCTTTGTATTTGCAAGAATAACCCCCCCGCCCCCAGCCTGTTTCCTCCCTTCCTCTTTGCCATTGAGAGAGACAAATGTCACCATCCCCGTGGTACATCAGCAGCCTGCAAAGTATGTGATTTAATTTAACACTGATAGTTCTGCTATTTATTACATTTTCACCCATTCCTTCCGCTATCCTACACAATTTTATTAGAGGGGAAGATGACAGGCGGTGTTATTGTTTTCATTATAAATGCATTTGCTTTGTGCACGCCACTTGCTTTTTCTCCTCTCTCTTTCCACAGTCTCTTTTCTTCCTCCCTCTTGCCAGGGTAATGCCTACCTCCGCATTCCCGGGATATTCAGAAAAGCATTACAATGTCTCCTGGAGATAGATAACGTTTTCCCAAACATTGGGTGGGTGAAAAGCCTGCGCAACAGGGAGCAGTGAATCTCTTCCTTTCCAGAGGTGACATTTAGGATACTTCTCCCGCCCCCTTCTGCTGAATATTGGACCAGTGCTTTGCTTCCAGTTTCCCCTTTTGACCTAAGGCTGATGCCCAATGCCAGTTCTCTGTGGCCTAACGGTAACATTACGCATTGCTAATGGCAAGACCTGGGTTCGAAACCCAGATTTGCTGAGACAAAGGAACTGCCAGGCCAGGACAGACTGAGCATCGATCTAATCTGTTATCCTTTGCAGACAATACCTAATGCCAGAGATTCCTAAGTATGTTGTGTTTAGAGCAATAGTTACTGAGTTATACACCTAGGAAATACAATAGCGGACCAGACCCATAGTCATCTAGTCTGGTATCCAGTCTCTGACAATGGCTAACACCAGATACTGCAGGAGGTGTAAAACCCTCTGGGTAGACAGTTGTTCAATAACATCCCTATGGTGACACTTCTTCCTGCCTCAGGCTATTAATGGTTAGTTTATGTCCTGAAGCATGTTTCTACTCATTATACATTTTTGTCAAATATTCTTATTATTCATATAAATACTGAATCTTTTTAAAAAATGTTCTTAATCTCTTTGCCGCATTACTATCTGGTGGCAATGAGTTCCACATGCTATCTCTGGAGTAAATTTGAAGAACAAACAGCTGCTTTAGTGAATAAGCCTAATCCAGCTCCTTGAGTAAGAGGGATAATGCCCATTTGTTGTTTTTCACAGCACTCTGTCCACATGGCAATATACTCAGACAGCAAAGGCACTCATTCAAGATGGAAACATTACATCATCAGGCCACATTCTCATTGGCCTATCAGTGATCCTGCCATCCAGATACTTCCAAGTAGTCACTGGCTACTGTGACTTCCCAAAAGGTGACTGAGCAGTAGAGAGAATAAGCTGCACGCTCTGAAGGGGTGCAGTTCCGGGGGTGCTTCTGCTGCCTGCCAGGTGAGGTGCAATGCCTCCTGGTGCCTGTCCCTAGCTCAGGGGTATTGCTAAATGCCACAACAGAGCATAGGGGGGTATTGCCAATCAAAGTCTATTGGCAGAAGTGTATGGGACCAGGACTGGAGTAGCAGAGGTTGCTGATCATCATTGGCCTGTACTGGTGAAGCTGCTTAGGCAAAACTTATTTGGTGATCATCCGCATCACGCCCAGCTGTAGCCATTGTAATTAATCCACTGGCACTTGCACTAACAGTCCCTACATCTGTCTCAGCTGTCAGCATTGGCAGTGTTGTCATCTTTTCCCAGGCCTCTAGCTTTTAGGCGGTAAGGCAGTACATACTCTTTCCACTTCAGCAAAGCCTTTGGTCCTTGGTATTCAAACACACAGCACTACTCCAGGGCAGCACTGGCTTGGCCTCTCTGTCATCCCATGGGGCATGCATTTGAGCACATAATGCTACTTGCTGCAAGGATGCTCAAACCAGTAATTGGGCACTGATGTGAGGGACTGTCCCTGCACAGGCTGGATTCTAGGACTCCCAGATCTCTCTCAAAGCAGTCATTCCACTAAATGAGCATCTGCTGAAGCCCTCAGCAGCACTAACACTCTCCTTGGCCTGCTGATGCTAGAGGGCGAACCTATAGCTTGTGGCTTGGTGCTCTTTATTTGCAGAATGGGAGCAGAATATAACCATTGCCCTTTGCTTTCTTGCCTGGGCAGGTGTCGCGTTCGTGTCATTGATACCTTTGGGACAGAGCCAGCCTACAACCTTGAGGAGTATGCCACTCTGCATGGCTACCGGACAAACTGGGGGTACTGGAACCTGAATCCCAAGCAGTTCATGACTATGTTTCGTAAGTGATCCCTTGTTTGGTAATTGTTTCTACTGGGGTTTTATTTTATTGGTTTTGTATTTGCAGACTGGGTGATAGAGCTGAGCAAATAATCGATTTGGTGGTTCAGAGGTCAAACCGGGGAAAATGTGCTTTGTTTCAAATTGAAGCTGATTGTTTTTCACCAAAACGAAAACAAAGAAAAAAACGTGTGCCAGTTGGATTAAATGCCTTGAATTTCGATTCCAAACATTTTCAAAATGAAACATTTTGACATTTTCAAAATGTTTGTTTTCAGGGGGGGTTTGGGCCAAAAGTATTAGACAACTGCAACCCAAATTTGCATAGTGTTCCGGTGCCACCAAAACTGTATTCTTTGGTAATTTTACTATTTGCCTATTTTTTTTTTTTGTCCTGGCTCTATTTCTTGATCCCTAGATTACCATTGCAGGCCAAGGCCAATGCATGAAAGGTACAAATAAGTTCTCGGATGTGTCTGAATTACTCTGCCAGTCCACTGCCCATGTCACTGCCGCCCCAAAGCTACCGCAGTGGAAGGAAAACAGACCTTGATTTGCTCAGAGCCCACAAACTCAGGTTTGCTCCTGTTCCTTCTACCTGTTTCCACAAGCTGGAGGCTGACATGTGTCCAGTTCACTTGAAAAGAGTGCATTTTCACACACAATGGGCACCATATACCTGCTGGGTTGGGCCTTCCGTTTCCATTTGTAAGCAGCTATTCAGGAGCAGTCAATACCGGGGTTTGCATCTCAGTCCCCTGGCCTATGGCTTCCTCCCACCCCCTGTGCCAGCAGGGGCTGGGAAATGTTGTGCAAGCAGGGGAGATGAGCATCTCACATGGCCCACCAATGTGCCCTCTGGCCAGCTGAGCTGTACACTGATAAGATCTTAAGGGAGTCCCATCTAGTCCTTCTCATCTAAAGCTAAGGAGGCTGCAATATCAAGTGCCCTTGAGGCTGGCAGGATTAAAGTAGGGGGAGATGTTTCAGAGACCTCTGAGCCCTACAGGAGATATACAGGACTCCTAACGTGGGATGTAGCTAGAAAATAACACCCCCTTCCCACTATACCAAACCTGGGACACAAAAGAGATGCTAGGCTTATTACCATGTTGCTCCATAGCCCAAAGCTGTTTTCCCAAGCGTGCTGGATGGGATGCATGCTGCTTCCATCTGACCCTAACCTTGACAATGTGCTCCAAGGAAACTCCTGCTTAATGGGCTCTGTTACTTTAATGAGCTTTAATACTTTACTGTCCCACTCCCACTGTTTTGATAATTATGTTCTCAATCTGCCCCAGCAATTCCCCTCCCCCCGTAGGTTTTTGGGAGTGAAGGACTTTGCTCGGCCATGGCCATTTTTCAGTCCCGGGGATTCTGCAGGGAGCTTTCTGAGCAAACCAATCATTCGTCGTGCAGCAGCGGGGGATTTTATGGCTAGAAAACAAAAGCAAGGGGAGAGAATGCTGGAAAGAAGGAATTTGCTATTATGGCAAACAGAGCAGCAGGCTGAAGCAGCTGCTGTACCTGGGCCATGTTTGGGTGACCCATGCTAATGTGAAAGGGGAGTTGTATCAGCCCAGCGGCAGGGACATGGACTCCTTTCTCTGCCCAATAATTTGTACCTAGCTCTTTTCCAGTGCTTTTCATCTATAGATCTTAAAAGTGTTTGACAAAGGAGGTCAGTGGCATTATCCCCCATTTAATAGATGAGGAAACTGAGGCACAAGAAAGGAGTTGCCCAAGGTCACCCAGCAGCAGAATTGGGACTAGAACTAACATCTCCTGAATCCCTGTCCAGTGCTCAGTCCACTAGGTTGCACACCTGGAGGCTTCTACTGAGATCAGGGCCCTGTTGTGCTAGGCACTGTACACACACATAGTGTGGACAATTCTTACCCCGAAGGCCTCACGCTTTTATTAAACAAAGGGAGGATTATTATCCCCATTTTACAGAGGGGGAACTGAGGCACCGAGATATGAAGTATCAGAGGGGTAGCCGTGTTAGTCTGGATCTGTAAAAGCGGCAAAGAGTCCTGCGGCAGACTATATAGACTAACAGACGTATTGGAGCATAAGCTTTCGTGGGTGAATACCCACTTCGTCGGATGCATGTAGAGGAAATTTCCAGAGGCAGGTATAAATATGCAAGCAAGAATCAGGCTAGGGATAACTAGGTTAGTTCAATCAGGGAGCATGAGGCCCTCTTCTAGCAGTTGAGGTGTGAACACCAAGGGAGGAGAAACTGCTTTTGCAGTTGGCGAGCCATTCACAGTCTTTGTTTAATCCTGAGCTGACAGTGTCAAATTTACAAATGAACTGAAGCTCAGCAGTTTCTCTTTGAAGTCTGGTCCTTAAGTTTTTTTGCTGCAGGATGGCTACCTTTAAATCTGCTGTTGTGTGTCCAGCGAAGAAACTCACCCCAGGAACCAGCGGCAGAGCCAGGAGTGGAACCCAAATCTCTAGAGCCCTAGGCTAGGGCTTTAACCACAAGAACATCCTGCCCGCATACTAGGTGGGCTTCAGACCTCACTCTTGAAGGGAGGTGCAAACAGGCCCCATGCTCAGCCCCATACTGAGCCCACCATGCCAGCAAGGCCCATCATGCCACAGGTGGGATTTACCAGGGTTATGCCAGGGGAAAGGAAGATTTGAAATCAGCTGCCCAGTTGTGCCCCTTGCATGCAGGAGAGCTCAGCCTTGATCCAAGTAGGCGAAGAGAGTTAAAAAAAAAGGCCTTTGGAGACAAGGAGCAGAGAGAGTTGGGCGGAGAGGTGAAATGCAAGGGGCATATTTTTCAAACACAGAATTTATTTTCAGAGGGAGAGTCACCTCTCTGGAGAAGGCCAGGTGGGATTTTAGAGAAGGGCCTGAGGCTGGTGCTTCAGATTTATCCAATAATCTGCCAAGTGGAAAGGAGCCTTACTTGTCGGCCGTAAGCCTGGTGACCGATCATACACTTTGTGACTCAAATATTTTTTCCCCCTGGCTGGATATAATCTATCTGGCAGCCTAAGAAGCAACTTATATTTTAAAGAGGCCTGCAGGCAGTTCACAGCTCATATACTTTAATAGCTCCTATTTGCTTTTTTCCCCGTTTCTTCTTTTTTTCAATGCAAGGAACCTTTCTGACTCTCTTTTCTTGATTCAGAATGCATGAGTGCCACAGAATAATCCAAGCCTCATGGCCTGCACCTTCGACTGGTTCCAAACACCTCCAAATACTTCCTTGCACTAATCAGCCCTGACCCACATTCTCCTGTGGAGCACATCTGAAGGCAGCTCCTCCACCCCGGCTCCCTGTCTCTCCACAGAGAGGGAAGCACTGAGGGCTTAGTGCACAGTTAAGGTGCTCAGCTGGGAAGTGGGGATTGGGGACACAGACACAGCTGGACTGTTACCAGATAGGAAGGTGAAGGAGGCAAAGGGGAATCCCGGATCTAGCCTAGGATTTACCTGTGACAGTCATGGAGAAACAGTATAAATTTCAGCCCAGTGATCCCCAGTGCCCCCGTGACACCAGGGCTCAACTCAATAGTTAAACTCCCAGCTACGTGGGTAGGACCCGGAAATGTTTTCATCTCATTGGTGGACTCTGGTAACCATCCCATTCTTCAGTATAAATGACCTCAGTGGGGAAAGGCTGCATGTCGCTGAGGCTTTGGGAGGACAGATAGTGGCCTATGGAAGACCCCCTCAGTGTACTGGCAAGAGCCAAACCCGTGTATCTTTTCCCCTTGGTTTCTGTAGCTCACACTCCCGACAACTCCTTCATGGGCTTTGTGTCCGAGGAGCTCAACGAGACTGAGCGGCAGTTCATTAAATCCAACAAAGCAAGCAACATGGCAGTGGTGTACGGGAAGGAAGCCAGCATCTGGAAGGTGGGTGCCTGTACTGACACGATCAGTCCACAGTAACAAACAAATAGCCAAAGGGTAATCCCTGGACTCAATGGAAGTTTTGCCACTGGCTTCAAAGGGATCAGAATCTGGGCTAATGTGCATAGACTCCTAGAAATCAGTGAAAAGACCTAATTGGCCATTTAATTAATCCCTCCCACTGGCTCATGTAGGATTATTCCCTGGATTATATTCCCTAGTGATTTGTCCAGTCCACTTTCAAGTGTCCCAGCAATGGAGCTTCCACCACTTCCCTTGGGAGAGCACCCTTTGTCTGAAACTTCCTGTGTGGGCAGCTTATCCCCTGGCCACCTACACTGAGGGGTTTCTTGCACCTTCTTTTGAGGCAGCTGACACTTTTGAGGCACTAGATGGACCCACTGGTCTGATCCAGTATAACACTATGGAAGTGAGTGAGCCAAATCGAAACAGAATGGGCATCCCAGGCATTTTATGAAGCAGCTCAGCTTCCAACCACAGGACCAGTTAAGGTCTGGACACTCGCTGTTTAGGAGCTGAGCTGACAGCATCAGGTGGTGGCATATCTTTCTTGTTAGTATTTGCATTGTAGTCACGTGCAGAGGCCCCAAGCAGGGCACAGAGTCAGAGCCAGTCCCAGCCCCAAAGAGCTTGCAATCTAAATAAAAAGAAAAGGAGTACTTGTGGCACCTTAGAGACTCTAAGGTGCCACAAGTCCTCCTTTTCTTTTTGCGAATACAGACTAACACAGCTGTTACTCTGAAACCTGCAATCTAAATGGACAAGACAGACGGAGGAGAAAAGAGAGAGGGGAAGTTACTTGTGCAAGGTCACGTAACAGGTCGGGCTCAGGCAGGAATAGAATTAAGGTTTCCTAAGTACTAGTCCAGGGCACTAGCCACTCAACCATGCTGCCTCTTGTCATCAGCTGAAAGAAACTTTTAGTCACCACAGACATGGATCAGATTTGAGCCTGTGGCCTGTAGGTGCAAAACTCTTTTCCACTACTCCGTCCCTGAGACAGACAACTGACTTCCTGTTCCAACACCACTTCACCGCTAGGGAGACAAATAGCACCGCTATAACCCCACTCATTAGGCACACCCTCTTAAAAGAAAACAGCGCTACCCTCTCTTGTGTGGCTAGCAGTGTCACTGGATATTGGGGGCGGCCTGAGCTCCACCTTCTTTTATCTGGAGCATGCTCAATGCTTTTGCTTCCATTATCCATAAGCAGGAGCTAATTATCACCCTCTCTTGATTTTTTTCTTCCATGCACCTCCCTGGGATGTTCCAGTTGCAGGTACTGTATTGCGCTAATCTATTCCTTTATTTAACGGTGCATTTCAGACTAAATATAAATTATCAATAGAAAATGTATGTCTGCAATTGAGCTTTCATCGTCTGTAGGTTAAATGCTCATTGCTAACAGTGAGTGTTTATGGCCTGATACTGTGCTGGGTTCTCTTCTTCCCCATTCCCACCCTTTCTATTACCAGTCCCTCTGAATCTGTTCTTGCAGCCTGCTCTGGATGCTGCAGTCTGTGTTCCATAGAGCAGCATATCTCTGCAACAAACCCTCCTTTCAAAACACACAATTGCAGCCCAGGTATAGAAAACCCTGCAACAATTACATGTATTTATAAGTTACCCAGCACACGCTTTTTGTCACACAGTCTTGCCGTAAGAAGACC
The DNA here is from genome assembly GCF_015237465.2 of Chelonia mydas. NCBI lineage: Eukaryota > Metazoa > Chordata > Testudines > Cheloniidae > Chelonia > Chelonia mydas. Next base: position 17,098,530 of record NC_051254.2, read on the forward strand.
TTTTGCTGATGGCTAGGCTTCCACCCCGCTCCCTTTTCCCCCTTTGTAAATGACAGCTCTTTGACTTAATTTTTTTTTGGGGCACAGAAATATTCATGGCTACTAACACCCTCCCTCGCAATGAGTGATTCCAACACTTGCCTCGCTCTGTGGGCTACATTGATTTCTCATTGTCTCTCTCCTCCTTGCTTCTTACGGATTTTTAAATAAATGTTATTAAAACTCTTTCGCTGTCGGGAACCAGCTGCTGTAAAAGGTCCATGGAATAGCACCTGCTTCCCAGGAAGTAGGGGCCTGGATCTAAACTCTGGATTCCAGAACCCCCAGTCTGTGAAGAGGATCAGGACCAGTTGCTTTGTCCACCACCCCTAGTAACCAGTCAGGATTGGGTAGCTGTGATATCTCGAGGTAGAAATACCTGCCTCCTGATGCTTCACTGTCCTGCACCTTGTGTAGTTCCTGACACCTATGCAAAATGGGTGTAAAGGGCTTCTGTTGTGGTTTGGTAAGCTTTTACACCCACCGCTCTAAGTGACAACATATTGTGCATCAATGGAGAATCAGACCAGTAGGGCCTGTGTGGTGGGTTTAAGTCAATGGGACCGATTCTCATTTACACTAAGGCTCTGGCAGCGTAAAGGAGTTTAATATGGGTGTGCAGGTAAAGCGTGCTCATTTTATGTGACCAGAGCATGAAGAGAGGCCTTAGTGTGAATAGAAAAGGAGTACTTGTGGCACCTTAGAGACTAACAAATTTATTTGAGCATAAGCTTTCGATACACTGTATTTTCCACTGAATGCATCCGATGAAGTGAGCTGTAGCTCACGCTCAAATAAATTTGTTAGTCTCTAAGGTGCCACAAGTACTCCTTTTCTTTTTGCGAATATAGACTAACACTGCTGCTACTCTGAAACCTGTCTTAGTGTGAATGAAAATCAGGCCCAGTGGGTTTACTCCTATTAGCAAGTGCACAGGTAACCCAGTGGTTATGTGTGACAAGTCCCCCTCTGTGCTGATCTACAGAAGATAGGAGTTGTTACAAGCTGCTAACTCTGGCGCTTTCGCAGCAGTTCAAGAGGCCCCTGGTTCAATTCCCAGTGTGTTGGCCAAGGTGACAGCTGCCTGTCATGCTCACCAGCCTGGGTAAGTGTTGTACAATCTAGCACTGGGTAGATAGGGTAGAGTTCGTGTGGTCCAAGGAGCTGGAGATGCGCGGGACTCAGGATACCTGGATTTGACATTAAACATTCTGTGTGACCTTGGACAAGCCAGGCCCCCTTTGTGTGCCTCGTTCCCCCATCTATAACACAAGGCTAATGAGGCCCTCCCTTGTAAAGTGCCCCTGAGGCCTAGAGATGAACAATGCAATATAAGAGCAACATATTGCTCTTGAGTTGTAGCATTTATGTCCTGCAGACAAGCCAAGTACTGCTGATAAGCCCAGGATCAAATACAATCTCTCAAATAGAATCTTTTTGAAGTTCAGAAACATTTGATTAATTTCCCGCCCTTCCTCATTGTTGTTCCTCTGAACTTCCAGCTTCCATCTAGCACCAGGAGCAGAAGCACTAATAAGGAAAACAGCCCATATACATCCAATTTCCCGCTCAGTTTTGTCAGCCAAAGCAGTTCAGATCCTTTGGATTAAGCTGCAGATAAGCATCTGCATGCTTATTTCATCCAAACCTGAACTCAAAACATTTTGAGACTCAGGGCAAGTGTACACTAGAAGCGCTACACTGGCACAGCAGCCAGTTACGCTGCTGTAGCTCATCTGCTGAAGACACTGTATGCCGCCGGGAGAGCGCTCTCCTGTTGGCATGATTACTCCACCTCCGCGAGAGGCAGGAGCTATGTTGGCAGGAGAGCATCTCCCGCCAACCTAGCGCCAGTGTAGACAGCGCTTGGGTCACTGTAACTTGCATCACTTCCGGGGGGGTCGGTCTTTTTCACACCTCTGAGCGATGTAAGTTAGACCGACGTAAATGGTAGTGTAGACCTGCCCTCTGTTATCACTAGATTTCAATGTGAAAATTGCTTTTCTCAGATGCCTCTGATTCCCAAATTCTGGAATAACCCCACTCCCCATGTGTCTTTGTTTTTAAACTCTGCTCTGACGTTTAATGTAAAAGTGCACAGGAGAGGGGCTGTACAATGTAGTAAATCTCAAGGGGTATTTTGTAGAAGCTTTAAAACATACACTAAGAGATTTTTTTAATAACCAAAAATCTTCAGAACATTCTTGTGCTAGCCAGACATGGAGTGGGCTCTCTCCTGTCAAGTAGGACCAAATCCTGTTTACTTTAGTCATAGGAGTATTGCAGACAGTGAGACAGCTAGTGGCCCCGGTTCAGCTGTCCCTCCCTTCTCAACAGAGCACTTACATTCATGCCTAATGCTAAGAACATGCTCAAGTCGTTTGCTGAATAGCAAGGGGCTTAGCTACATGCTTGAATGCTTTGCTGAAGTGGGCTCACATAAGGCAAGCAGGAATTGGCTCATAGTTGCTAAGTACTAGCTGTCCCTGGATTCTCCAGGGCATCCTGGCTTCTCTCTGTTCAAGTATAAGCTCTGTGGGGCAGGGATGGATGTTGGGCTAGATCCTCAGCTGGTGTCAGTGTGCATCTGGCCCATTATTTTATGTATTATAGAGAGCTGAGTGCATTGTTGGTGCTCTGTAAACAATAACACAATGGAAGAGGCTTTCTGGTGCAATGGTATAGTACATTAGTCCTTTACTTCAGGCCATGTGCATTCCAGTTCTGATTAGGTCAAAACAAGTTTGATGGTCTCAGCAGAGCACCTTGTGTGATTAGCACTCTGCTCCTAGAGACCCCAGCCAGGACAGCATGGGGTGTTAGAGTCCAGGAACTATTGTAGGGAGAACATGCCCAACAGCTGTCTACACTACAGCTGGCTTTTGCAAATGCTATCAGACTCTCCCTTTCATGAACACTACAGCTACTAATCCTTAGATAACCTTTTCTATTAATCTCAAGGTGCTTTACAAAGGAGGGTGAATATTATCCCCCGTTTCCACATGGGAAAACTGAGTCACTCTGAGAGGAACTGACTTGCCCAAGGTCACCAGAGCTGGGATTAGAAACTTGCTCCTCATTCAGTCAGCCTGTCAACTGAATCGTGCTGTCCCATTTGGCTGCATACAAAAAGACAGTGTCCTTTATAAAACATAGCACTCACACATACAGCTCCTTCCTTATTAGGCTTCTGTTGTTTATCACACCTCAGCCCCAGCTATTCCGATGTTAGTAAATATGCCGTTTTGTGTTGCTCATTGTTCACATTGCAAGGATTGTTCACATTGCATGAGGATTCTAAATACCTGATGTACAATTGATCTGTGCTTTGTGAGAATGATAAACTTGCCAGCAGAGAGCAGGTAGCGTATTGAGCTGGGAATGCAGTTTAGCCCTTACAGCGTGGGAAGAGTTCTGCAATGGGTGGATAGAGAGCCAACGTTTTCCCATCTGTCTGCAACACTGAGACCTGCTCCCAAGGAGAGAGGCAGAAGTCCATAGAATGTGGAGGGTTCCCTTTGGGCCCCACTGGCTTACCTGGGGAATAACATGCCCTGACTTCATATCAGAGAGTTTTGCCTCAATATCTTTGGAATTGGAACTAAAGGACAATGGCTGCTGAGCTGCATGCATCCTTCATGCCACACACAGGGCTAGTGGGGCCAGAACAGAGGATGAAGAATGGGGGAATCTACTGAATGAAAGACGGGAGAAGTATCTAGGACGGAGAGTTGGAGAATGGGTTTACAATGACGCCAGTGGTGCCAGGGAGCCGGGTCCATGCTCAGAAGGGGCCCTGGCCTGCTCCGCTTACACTGAGCCCCGAGACCCTGCCAGCTCACTCCCCCCGCCCATCACTTGCTCCTCTCAGCCAACCCGCTGGCTGGCTGGCTGAGGGCTCCTCTCTGCCCCGTGGCCCCACCCGCCGCCTCCTCTCTGCCCCCTGCCAGACCCCAGTGCACCTCCGGCTCCGGGCAGTCTCTGCTTCCCACCGCCTGTGGGGCCCCACCTGTCTCCCCGGAGCTGAACTTCCTGAGACTGTTGCAGAAGCCTGGCCAGTCTCAGCCAATTGTGGGGGACTGTGTGGGGGGCTTGGCTGGGCCCCTCTAAGCAAGTGGGTCCTGAGGGAACCCGGCCGGGGCAGTCCCTGGCCTGACTGTTTGCGCCACTCCCAAGGGGCTGGAGCGATTCCCCACCCCGGGACCAGCCCTGTCTATGCTGACGGCTCAGCTCGGCAGATATAGTCGCCTCCCAGCAGGGCCGGTGAGCGTGGTCGGGAGGCAGGGCGTGGGGGACTGGGTCTCTGGGGGGTCGAGGGGGTGCTGGGCTGTGGGGGGGCAGGGAAGATCTCTGTGTGTTGGGGCACTAGGGAGTGGGGGTTCTGTGTGGGGTGCTGGGCAGTTGTGGTGGGGCTGAGGGCAGCGGGGTGCTGGGCAGGGGTTGTGTTGTGCAGGGTGCTGTGCATTTGTGGGGGGAGTCTGCGGGGGCACTGGGCATAGTGGGTCTGGGGGGGCTCTGGCCATAGGGAGTTGCGGGGGTGTTGCAGAGGTGCCAACTTCCTGATTTCCCCAGGGGTGCTTGACCCCTGTTCTGCACCAGGCCCTGCCCCCACTCCACCCTTTCCCCCAAGGCCCCACCTCTTCCCGCCCCCACTTCACCTCCGTCCCACCTCCTCCTGCCCCATTCCACACGCCCCCAAGCGCCCCCCCCCTCGCTCCACCTCTTCCTGCCCCTGCTCCTCCCCCTCCCGCCCCAGCGCCTCCTGCCCCCTGCTGATCAGCGGCGCACAGGCAGCCCTGGGGGTGAGGGGAGGAGCTGATAGGCGGGGCCGCCGGTGGGTGCTCAGCACACATTTTTTCCTGTGGGTGCTCCTATTGGGTGTTGGGTGGCGGGGCTGTGTGGCCTGGCATGGGCCCGCCCCCGAGGGCACGGGGCATGCTGGCAGCACAGGGCTGGGTGAGGCACTGTGCATCTAGAAACTGCCAGTTTGTAAATAGTGCTCTCGCACTGGGCTGGGTGGAGTGGGGAGGCCCCTGCCCTGCCCCATTGCCCCCGGTTGGCCCCTCACTCTGGAGACTGACCTCCCTGTTGCCATGCTCCATTGCCTCCATGGGGGCCCACAAATATGTTTGGCACTAGGCCCACAAACGGTTAATCCGGCCCTGGAGAGAAGTCCATAGCCAGAGAGAGAGAGAGATACGCAGAGAGAAAGGGAAGCTGCCTCAGGAGCAGTAGGGACAGAAGGAGGAGAGACTGAATCCCACACATCCTCTGTCATTCCCTGAGTTACCAGAGGGTTGGAGCTTTGGAGGGGAGGTTGCTGTCCGCTCTCAGACAGGGGTGGGAGTCAGTGGGGTGGTGAGCTGGGCTCTGTGTTACTTAACAGCACCACTGGCTGGCCATTCTGCAGCAGCATCGTGGAGGAGTTTGGGGGTGGTGGGAAACTTGCATCAAGGACAGCAGGGAGGGCACAATAAGGGAAGAAAGGATTTGGCCTCTCTCCAGCTGCAGGTTCAGTCTGGAGTCCAAACCCCACCAAGGAGGGTCCCAACCAGTGTGCCAGCTGGCAACAATGGGGGCCTGGGAGGGAGAGAGATAAGGCAAAGTGTGGTGTAAAGCAGAGACACAGATGAGTGCCAGATGGATAGAAAGGGAGATGGGCCTGGGCCCAAGCCCCTAGCCAACCCCTCTTGGGAGATTTGGCATCCAAACTCAGAGGCTCAGGCTCCTCTCTCAGTAAAAGTCCATATCTGTGGGATTAGACTGTGGCTGGGGAAAGAACACATTCCCGTGCCCCATGTAGCTGCCTTTTCAGCTGAATACAACTGACAGCCATGAGGCTGCTTCTGACAGTGTGGGTAAATAAATGGCCTCTTTTCCATTAAATCCCCGAGCCCCCAGGTCAGGTGGGTTAATCAGCAGAGCGTGTCTGGGGTTCTGTGGATTGGAACAGCAGCATTGTGTGGCCTGCTTTCCACATTCGTCAGCCCTTCACAGCCGCCTTCGCCTCTGCCCTCCAATCAGGTAGATTGTGGCTTATTGTCTTCTTTTAATGCTGCTGAGAAGTTGTTTTTCCTCCCAGGGCTTGTAAAGAGCCTGGAGAGGGAAATAAGTAGAGGAGAGAGAGATGACGGCACTGCCGAGTGTAGTGCTGATCACAGCTAAATTCAAAGGGAAAGCTGTTTCTCTTTTGTTGTTGCTAGCAGGGAAGATAATCTCAGTGAAATCCATGCTTGGAATTCTTGTATGGTGCTGTATTGATCTGCAGGGCTATTAGTCTGATAAAGCGATAATGAAGTCCTTAACAGCTATATGCAATCCTTAAAGGGTAACATCAAATGAGCTCTAGGATTAATCAGCCTCATACCATCCCCCCAGTCTTCTAAAAAAAAAAAAAACCATGCTGAAGTTTTGCATTTTTGCCATGAACGTATGTAGATGGAAAACTGACGCCATTCTGCAGCTGGAGTGGCTGGTTGCTTGGGTCATAGGGCACAACAGTAACAGAAAGTGCCTGTCTGCTTTGTCTTGCTGAAATAACTTCAGCGAAGGAGAAAGAACCAGTTGAGCTTTCTGATCAGTGATGCATTTCACATGGATAACACCTTTATTTCTACGTGACTATCCATCCAATCGATTTATGTCTGTTTGCCATTCTACAGGGGACAAGGAGAGGGTCTTGGGAAGAAAGATGAATAGTCTGTATACAGACGCAACTATACTTTTTTTTTTTTTAAATAAACACAGTTAACCTGTGGAACTCACTGTTGTGGTAGTTTATTAAGGCAAATAATTTAGGATTTTTTGCAGAGGATTAGATGTTTATATGAATAATTGCACTTGCATTTGCACAAGGTGGGATACAAATTATAAGGGATCTCAATCTCCATGCTTCAGTGTATAAACTGATCGTTGGATGAGGTTAGGAACATACACTCTCTCCACTACTTGCCACTGATACAGTATTGTAACCTGAGGTTGCATTATAGAGGCTTTGTGACTTCCACTGTTTAATGTCAGGGCCAGGGTATTGGCCTGGACACCATTGGTCTGTTCGTGTATGACATTCCTTACGCAGACTCTCTTTGTGGGGCTGACTGTATCCAATACCCAAGTATGTCGCCTCTGATTCAGGGAACTGATGTTGCTCTTAGTCATACCCATGTCAAAGAGGAGCAGCTCCACATCATTCAGTGGGATTATACGAGTGTGAAATTGGTTTATAGTCCAGGAGTCCTAAAAGTCTGCCTTCCCTGTAGGGGGATTTCCTGCCCTGCAGATTGAGTTCCACTGAATAATAGTAAAAACAATGAGGAATCCTTGTGGCACCTTAGAGACTAACAAATTTATTTGGGCATAAGCTTTCGTGGGCTAAAACCATTTCATCAGATGCATGGAGTGAAAAAAACAGTAAGCAGAATATATATTTTATAGCCCATGTACTGTTTTTTTTTTCACTCCATGCATCTGATGAAGTGGTTTTAGCCCACAAAAGCTTATGCCCAAATAAATTTGCTAGTCTCTAAGGTGCCACAAGGACTCCGCGTTGTTTTTGCTGATGCAGACTAACATGGCTACCATTCTGAAAACTGAATAACAGTGTGTTCCTGTACATAAAAACTCCCTCGCTGCTAGAGAGGAGGTCGTTTAGTGTATGTCTACACTGCAGTGTAAATCCAGGGTAAGCGGAACTTGAGTCAGCAGACCCTGGGTTAGAGAACCCAGGGCTTTAGCGTCGACACTGAGGGTCATCCCTAGGTTAAGAATCTTCTAACCTGGGCCCAAGCTCAGGGCTCCAGCATCCACACTGCAGTACGCAGACCCAAGTCCAACCAGCCATATTCCAGACTTCCTAACGCCCTCCCAAAATGTTGCCGCTCTAGCCCTTTGTTCATGGGTCAGCGTAGGAAAACTTGACTGTCCACCAAACTTGATTGTCTGGAGGACAAAGAAAGTCAGCCCATGGGATTGTGGGATATTTTTGGCAGACTCCCAGAGCACAAATGCAGCAGGGTTGTGTCTGCACTGCAAAGCAATAGGGCTGGAACCCTGGGTTCCGGCTTGACTCAGGCTTGGACCCTCCAGCCCTGTGGATCCTGGGACCTTTGGTCATGATTTGTGTAAACACAAAAAGAGAGTTAGGCTTGAGCCTGAGTTTGAACCCTGGGCTTAAACACTGAAGTGGAGACGTACCCTTAAAGGCGCTAGGATGGTGAGATCAGACTAAGGAAATGCCCCTTTATTTTGGCATTTGAGAATCAAATACATCTCTTTTGGGGCTCACATGCAGCTGATTTTCTTCGCTTTCCTCCCCCAGGGCAAAGAAAAGTTCCTGGCCATCCTGAACAAGTACATGGAGATCCACGGCACGGTTTATTATGAAACCCAGCGTCCTCCTGAGGTCCCAGCCTTTGTCAAGAACCATGGCCTTCTGCCACAGCATGAGTTCCAGCAGCTTCTGAGAAAAGCCAAGGTACTCAGAATAGGGGTGTGGCCCTTTCATGTGGATTTCTGACAAAGTCCAACGTTACTCCTCCATAAAATAACCAGCTGCTGGTCAGGCGGACCAGAGTTGCCTTGAGAAATGTAATCTGAGGGGGAATTCATTAGCTGAAGCTCTTTTCGCTGGAGGAGGCTGAGGCTAGTGCCACTGAAGCCCTTGCTTGCAGGCCACATCAACTGCAGTAATTATCCAGGAGCTGAGCTGAGCAAATCGCAACAGCGAATTTGTCTGATTAATTTCCCCTTTTTACGAATTGTCAACGGTCAGTTCACAACATTCTCAAGTGTATTTGTTATTCAAAATCATTCACTAATTTCTTCAGCAAATAACTCTTAGTCTGCAGGTTATTTGAACGGTGAATATTACAATCGAATACACAACTTTTACTGAGACATCTAACTCACGTGATTTACATAGCTAGAACTCAGGTAAATGACTTAAGAAACCAGCTTACACAGCCCCAATTTCGAATGGTAAGATTGATTGTTGGATTGGTAGTTTGCCTTCTGTTGATTAATTACATCCAATCAGAAGAGAGAAACAATACCACGTGACTATCCAAAGATGGTGCAAATGTTGGATTTTAAATTTTACAATTGAATATACTATTTGGAATTGTCTCTTGGGAAATATTCATACTTTGGGGTTCAAATTTGTTTTTTGCAAGCAGTTGCTCTACTAGAGTTTAAGAGATTGAGCATTCGTGGAAAGTAAATGTGAATTACATCACACCCATTGTCACACCAAAGTTTGCTCTTGGGTTCCACTGAATGTTCATAGAACACTTTTTGGTCACTATTTGCTCAGCTCTGTCCAGGAGCGTGGGGTCTGTGGATTGATTGACTAACAGCATAACTAGGTCCTGAAATGCTCCTTACTGATATCGGAACCTGAGCCCAGTGCCATAGCACGTGCTAGCGTCAGGCAAAGTGCATACTTCCCAGACCACCCCCAGCACTGCCAACCCAGTGGCATGCAAGCCCCCTATTATATTCCAGCCCTTGGCTTTTCCTGGGTAAGGACTGCCAACTGTGCCTGAATTATGTGATGTGCAAATGCCCACTGGCACACTAAATACCCAAACTCATTTCATCCTGTTACCAGGAAAGAAAACCAGGTCTGTAGACAGGAGAAGCTAGGGCATGTAGCTGCTGTTCCACCTAGGTCTGGTACTGTTTTAGGCATGATTCTGATTTGATATCTAGCAAGCCAGCAGCTTTCAATGTGGAAACACTAGGACGAATACATGCATGATGTAAAGAGGTGCAACTTCCATTGATATTAATGACAAGGCCTCTGTTATAAATGAAGGGGTAAAGATGTACTGTGTACAGTTTAGCTTTGATAAAGACATCATTTTGGGGAGAACTTTATAACACATTTAAGCTATTGTGAATTGAACTACAAAGAATTTCACTTAGAGTTCAGTTAGATCAGCCTGTGTTTCTGCCGAGCTGAGCACCAGAGAGAGTTCAGATGAGTGAACTCGAGAGGCAGAGCTGCTAATGAATTAGATTGCAACGGATCTGGGCGATGGTGTTCTTCACTCAAGCTCACCAGGGTTTGTGGTTTTGCTTCCTGCAGCTGTTCATCGGATTTGGATTCCCCTATGAAGGTCCTGCCCCTTTGGAAGCGATAGCCAATGGGTGTGTTTTCCTGCAGTCTCGTTTCAACCCGCCGCACAGCTCCCTCAATCACGAATTCTTCAGGGGGAAGCCTACGTCAAGAGAGGCAAGTGGTTCTGCAGTGCTGTGTGCCGAGAATATTGCAGGTTGGCCTTAGCCATGGCATTTGCTCTGGATTCAAACCAAAGGGGTGGACCAGCTGAAAAGATCAGGCTCTGGATGCTCTTCCCCGCAGTTCAAAGGTGTGGTTAGCTGGGGGTAGGATCAGACCCTTGCCCTCCAATCTGATCTCTCCCCTCTCGAGACCTGGAGAAGATGGACAAAACGAGACCTGGGTTTGAATTTCAGCTCTGCAAAACAAAACCTGATCAATGAGGCTTTTGCAAAAATCCCACACCATGTCCTAACTGGTTACCCCAGAGACAGACTTCAGCCTGACCCTCCCTTTCCCAAACCTGGGGTTGTAGGCTCCCAGATAAGTTGGGATCTGAACTTGAATTGCTCCTGTGTGGTTTTCTAAAACAGGACTGAATATATATATATATATTTTTTGTGCAAACTCCCCTCCTGGGCCTGCCGCTGGCTATGAATTTAATCTGAGTGCAGCAGGAGCTCTTTAAAAGTTAAAGGGTTGAGAAAATTGAGCCTTGTATTATTAATAAAGTGGATAATGCCGTGTAAAGTCCCACATCCCTGCTGAGAAAGCCCCTCCACTGGCCACATCAAGGACCTCTTTCTCAGCTTCTGTTTCCGTCTGAGGCCGTTCCTTACCAAGTGAGTTAGAATCCACCCTAAGGTGTCTTCTATCCTGCCCCACCCTTGATAGCCTCCTTTCCACTGGCTCTCAGACTGGATTGCATCTTCTGTAGCCACCCTTCTCCAGGCAGTTGGGTGCTTCCGTTGCCTTGGCAGCCAGCCCGTTTGTCATCATTACAGTGTGGTGGCTGCACGCTCGCTTGCCATTCGTCTTGGCAATAGGCAGAGGCAGAGCAGAGCCACTGTAATTAGCTCCCGTAGAATTAATTCTCCTCCCGTGTCCTCTTTGTGTTTTGCTGATGTTAGCATAATGCAGGTTGTGTTGCGAGGGCCCCGGTTCGCACTCAGCGACTTGGCAAAACTGTGAACAGAGCAACCGCTACGGAGAGTGTGCATGATGTGTGGGTGTGTTTGTGTGTGAGATGGAAGGTGTTGGAATCATTCTTTCAGTGCAGCCAGCCCTGCTGCTTTTAATTTGTGTCATTATAACAGCCGAGCCTGCCATCCTTAGCTGCTCTCACTAGGGAGAAGCGTGCTGATGACAGCAAAGAAGCAGAAGAGAGGGATAATTAATTGCCATCATCTCTTTATTTATACGTATCTGAGCCTTCTGGGCAGGGCTGAGATCATGGGAAAGTTGAAGGTCTTTAGGGTAGATGGGATATTGGGTTTGGTTTTGTGTTTTAGCCCAGCTGATTGGTCGATATGTTAGGAGAATGGGGATTACCCGGGATTGGGGCCGTTGGTTTGCTCAATGGATGGTCCTGCCCTTTGGTGCAGCTGATGCTGTCTTCTTCTCAATAATTGCCAGGTTTACTTTGGCTCTGCATCTTTGGGGAATGCTGTGACCCAGAGGTTCAGTTTGCATCGCAACCTGCGGCTGGCAAGGGGCAGAGTCTGTAGCCTGCTGTGAAGAAGCCTCCACTGCGGCTTCTTTGCGTTAGTAGCTGGGCTCCAACTCACAGCACAGCTGTGTAAGCAGCGCCATGAATGGATTAGAAAACCAGCCTCCCTCCAGAAAGCAGCTGAAATATGGAAACCCGAAATGTCCAGGATGCAAAAAACCCCCACAAATGGTGAACTCTGCCCCCCGGGAAGAAGTCCAGCCCAAGGACTAGACACTCCTTAAGCCTATGAGCTCCATGGGACTTCACTGGCACCTCTGCAGAGGGGAGAATTTCACCTAAAGCCATTTGGCAAAACAATAAAAATCAATCTCTGTGCAAGTTCTCCCACCTCTAATGGATACTATGTCTCCTCTCCCCGGCAAAGGGCTGCGGGAGCATGATCACGTCTGGCAAAGCATAATGCTCATTATATAAAATGCTCTTTTTCACATCTTCCTTGCTTTCAAAGCCCCTTTGTAACCATTGCCAGTTTTCATCCTCCTTTCTGTTTAGAAAATGTCTCTTCTCTGCACCAGGACTCTTTCCTCTGACTTGTGCACCCCTTAAAAGTATAGCTTCAACTTCCACCCTTTGCCCTACTTCCTGAGACACGACCTGTGCTTGTTGGCTGCCTTGCAGCAATGTCAATGAGGCTGAATCAACCTTAAATAAGGCTTAAATGAAGGAGAAATGCATGGAGAGAAGGGGAAAGAAAATTGCTCTACAGGATGGAAAAGTGACTGCCAATAGGAAGCAATCCCCAGGGGAAGAGTCCTCACTGCAAACAGGAATGCTCAGCTTTAGTTTTGCAAATTCGAGGGTGGTTCGGATTCTAGTTCCAGTTTAGCCCAACACCAAACTTCATGTTTGATCACAGATTTGACATTTGTCTCATCTTTGTAATGAGCATTGTGCTTCTACAAAACCTTGTAGTCAGGTCTTAGTTTTTCAAACCTCACTGATGGGGGAGGTTCCAATCTGGGATGGATTTCATCTGAATGTCTGAGGTTGAGATTTGCCCAGTTGCTGAGGGGCAAATTTAATTTTATTGGGACTTAGGCATTCAAAACCATTAGGCTGTTTTAAAATATCAGCCTAAAGGCTGAGAGCAGGTGGGTTTGGATTAAAGGTTCCACTTTGGATCCATCTCTGCATGCAATGGTTTTAGTAGCTCTCATCACTGTTCCTGCTGCCATCGGCTCACCTTTCACATTGCCTAGCTGCAGGGAGGTCACTGCGTGTGGCCACAGTGCCTTCTGCAGGGAATGCCACACAGTTCATTTTTTGTTTCCTTTTTCAGGTGTCCTCCCAACACCCCTATGTGGAGGACTTCATAGGGAAACCTCATGTGTGGACGGTGGACTACAATAACTCAGAGGAGTTTGAAGCCGCTATCAAAACTATCATGAGGACCAAGGTAATTCCTGGCAGAATTCATTGAAACACTGAGACAAGCTCATTTGTTGCTGAGACAGAGAGAATGGAGGGCTGGATTTGCAGGAGTCAAGAACAAGCAGTTGTTAGCAGCCCACGTGTCCCTCTGTGACTGTCCCAGCATTAGTGGCTAGTCACTTCTCTGGAATTGTTTGCACATGCAAGCCAGAAATCCCAGTGTCTCAGGACAGGAGGCAAGTAGCTCTTGGCTTTCAATGGGATTTGTGCTCCTAAGTTGCTTAGGCTCTTTTGAAAACCCCACTCAATGGAGTTATACTAGTTTAACTGAGATCAGAATCAGACCCAGCAGGTATGGATAGCTTGGACTCTGTAGTAACTTACCTGGAACAAACCTCCACACCTCTTGGGTTTCACCCACCAAAGCTTAGTCCTATCTATGGGGCCAGATTTTCCAAGAGCTCAATTCCCAGTAGACCTCTAAATAAGTTGATGGAACAACTTCAGCTGCTGGGCTCTAAGCACTTGAAAATCTGGCACGTAGGTTCCTGCATGGAAACTGAGCTCTCTGAAAATCTCTCCAGTAATGTCACCTGTTCAACTCTCCATCAACTTCCCACTCCCCATCAGTTAGGAAGTTAAACCCACTCATTTAACCAGGATGCAGTTTTCCCATCATGCATCCTCCTTCCCAGTGCTGGGATATTCCACAGCAAGCATCTGGGACTGCCAACCCTGTCTCTTGTAAGCAGGTAGTATTTTTTGTCGGCCTTGTATCTCCCCATGCAAGTGCTGCAAAAGCTACAGGTCACTTCACCTACCGTTCCTCTGCTGCATTTCATTTAATTATTAATTATTATTATTTGCATTAAACAATTCCATATGAAAAGCCTCAAATCCCTCCTATTAAATATGAAGAGCTGAAGAAATGCAGAAAAAAAAAAAAGCCTTTTGAAAAATGCAGCAACTGCTGTGTGAGCCGACTTCTCAAAGACTTTTAAAAATTATCCGTCATGAATATTTACCTCCCCAGTGGCAGGAGCCTTTCAAGTTGTCCAAATTATTAAAGTCAATTTTCCTGGAGGGGAGAAAAGTGCTGATCTCCAGTTTGCTCACAATTTGCTTTGGGTAGGGTGAGGCGTCCCTGTTGTTACAAAGACCATACACCACGAAATAGCATCTTAATAAAAAATGGCCCTGCATCTGACTCAGATTAACAGGAATCAGGGAATTTAATAGATTCTACAAGGGTTTTTGGGGGGTTTTTTGAGTGAATTTGTAGTGTTCATGTCAGATTGAGAGCAGCAGAGATCCAAGTCCTCCATCCAGAGAGCAAGCTGTGCTGCGGTGTAGAGCTCCCCTGCTAATATTCCTCAGCCCAGATCTGTTCAGTTTCTTTGGCCCATTCAGTCCTTGCTTCCTCTGTGAAGCTGCCATCAATCAGGCTGATCCACACCAGCAGGGGGAGTATTGTGAGCCACCCCCCTTCTCCTGTCACAGCCATCACATGGAAACACTCTTTAATTGTTACTCAGCATGAGTGGCAATTGATCTGGGGGCTCGTTCTGTAGTGCATAGCCGTCTCCATAGCTACGTCCATTCCCCCAGGGGAAATCGCTCACTAGAAAGTGAATTACCAAATTAAAAAATATCCCTAAATTGCAAACTGTTTAAATTCCTAATTCAGTAACACTCCTTGGGTAAAAACAACGAGGAGTCCTTGTGACATCTTAGAGACTAACAAATTTATTTGGGCATAAGCTTTCGTGGGCTAAAACACACTTCATCAGATGCATGGAGTGGAAAATGCAGTAGAGAGGTATAAATACACAGCACATGAAAAGATGGGAGTTGCCTTACCAAGTCGGGGGGGGGGGGGGGGGGTCAGTGCTAATAAGCCAGTTCAGTTAAGGTGGAAGTGGGCTATTCTCAACAGTTGACAAGAAGGAGTGAATACCAAGGGAGGAAAAATCACTTTTGTAGTGCTAATGAGGCCAGTGTAATCAAGGTAGCTCATTTCAAACAGTTGACAAGAAGGTGTGAGTATCAGCAGGGGGAAATTAGTTTTTGTAGTGACCCATCCACTCCCAGTCTTTATTCAGACCTAATTTGATGGTGTCCAGTTGCAAATTAATTCCAGTTCTGCAGTTTCTTGTTAGAGATCCATCAAATTAGGCCTTGCTGCTCTTTCCCTGGACCTCCTACTCTGCTGCCCGCAGGATTTCTTCTTCCCCCTTCTAGTTAAGCCCATCCTTCAGTGCCAGGATTCCATGGCTCTTCCTTCTCCTGGGGTTGCTGCTTTTCTTCTCTCTAAGCCTGGAGCATGACTGCCGTCTTCCACACTGCAGCCCTTTCTGCTGCAAACTTCCTGGCTCGATATCTTGGGCAGCATCTCCCCCAGCTGGGCTTGATCAGCCATTAGTCATTTTTAATCAAGCAGACTCTCCCCCTGTAACGTTAATTGGCCTGATCTGCCCCACCTTAGCCCCTGCAGGGCTGGTGTGGGGTGAACAGCCCACCACACTAGCCAAACCCCGATCGCCGTACTGACTAGTCACTACTGAGGGATCAATACTCAGGGCCAGATCCTTAGCTGGTGTCAAGTAGCATAGCTCCACGGAAGTCAATGAAGCTACACTATTAACTTGCACCAACTAAGGATCTGGCCCTCAGTTTCCTATTATAGAATTACATTTCTAAATCATTCCTCTGGTGCCTGGCAGGTGATCCTCTGGCAATGGAGTCTTCAGCCCCAGCAGCCTGCAGACACAAGCAGAGGATTCCTCAGCTGCTGAGGCCAATGTAGAAGTAGCCCACCAGGAAGGAAACTGTTCCTATCTGCCTTACGGTGGGTTGGGGTAGCCTTTGCCGGGAGCAGCCTGAACAAATTCAGGAGCAGCTGGTGATGGCTTCCTATACTGAGCTCCATTGGCTGTATACACAGTATGGTATGACCCTCGGCTGATTGGTCAAGGCATGGGGCCGAATGGGAAGGGTCCATAGGAAGCAGCTGGACTAAGCTGTGGCCTTTTCTGACCACTGGCAGCAAATTTCACCTGGCCTCCCACTCTTGTGAAGATCTCCCCAGTGGTGCAGCAAAGACAGTGGGAATGCTTGCCTAGCCTCCCCTCCCTCCCGAGCAGTGAGAACAGCCCTGTGTCCCTCCCACCATGCAGGAGAGACAATGGGAATACTGGCCTGTGCCTTTCCAAGCCGGAAATTGGGCTCTAAAGAAGAGGGCATAGATAAATCAAGAAGGGCCTTTGTGATTTTGCTACTGCTCAGTGGCATGGTGTTTTTACAGTACGAGGAAAGACTGAACGAGGGATTGCAAGAATGAGGTGGGTATGGAAAGAAAGAGAGTAGATCATGTGCCATCTAAAGTAGCCAGTAGGAAATGCCACTGGGGCTTTCCTCTAAGTATTGGGGAAGATCCTGGGTCTGGCTTCTCTAGGGAATAGAAACGAATCTTTTGTTGTGGCTCTAGATGATAGAACATCTAACAGACTGATGTTCCAGTGCCCTTGGGAACTTGATAAACCATCTGCTTTCCAAACAGCAGCACCAGGTGCTGCCATGTATTCAGTGCTCTTGAAGGATAGCACTCCCAAGTGGCATTTCTTTGAAAGGCAGCAGAGCACCAGAGCTGACAATCTGTGACACTATTAGGGCTCGTACCCGAGCTCTCCCCATATGACAGCAGCTTGTTAGGTGTGGGATCTTTGGAGTCGGTTATGGGCACTCGCGAGCTGTAGTTTGTTTTGATCTCGTCTCATCTCTTCTCCGCCAAAATATTGCAAAGAATGTATCAAACCACCATATACAATTATTCATCATTAGGTGCATCTCAATTAAAATTAAATTTTCAATAATTATGTCCCTGACACTGGGCTTCCTGTCAGCTGTCGACAAAAACTGAAGTGAGCCGCATTGACCATCTCTGTTCCATCTGCGCTGGTGAAATGTTCCCAAAGAGAGAGGGTCTCAGCTGCCGAGCTGGTGTTTAAAGGGCACATGTGTCACATCCTCTGCATGTTACAAGATGAATTAATGGAGGTCACGTCTTTCCATCAGCAGTGTAAAATCAGCAAAAAACTAGGGGTGTAAAAAAAAAAAAGAAAGTTATCAGATCTCCACACAGCAATGCCAGCAGCTCCACCTCTCTCCAGAAATAAAATGGGACAATGTCTATTCTCTCCTTTTTGGGCCCACTCAATCAGCTGCCAGAGGGGGTGAGTGCATTAGCCTTTCACCTTTTGAAACATGGATTCTCTAGTGCCCAGCACTGTGTGCAGTTATTTACTCCAGTACCCGGTGAGTGTAAAATCCTGCCACCCTGATTGGGCACCTATTTTGCACTCAGTTTGTACTGGAGAAAATGACGACACAAGGTGCAGGACAACACGGAAGCAGACCCATGGATGCCAATCCCCACTGAAGTCACAACTGGCATTAAGTTTATTAGTCTTTCATCCTAGTGTGTATTACAAAGCCGCTGCCTGCTCTGGCCTCAGTTTCTGCTGGAGGGAAGCTCAAGACCAGGATAGGTCCATGGTGCCATGGCTCAGGATTCACATGGAGTAGCAGAGCTGTGTGGGACCCAAGACTTGACTAGCAGACGGTGCTGCAGGGCAGGGATTCAGGTACTGGCAGAGAGGCACATGGCCTCAGATTGGAATAGCAGTTGGTGCTGCAGGTCAGGATTGGGTCCCTTGGCAGAACTGTTTGAAGAAAGCATAAACTAGTACTCTTCGTCTCGCACCTTAATGAGTATTAACGGACTCCCAGCTCTGCAAGGGGAAACAAAGAAGAAAGACGAAAGCCTTGTGCTGCTCACACAATACTATCTCTTCAAACAGATGAATAAATTACTTGTCCCAACTTCAAAGCTGGGCTCACTTCTCCTCTCATTTAGACCGCTGTAAATCTGAAGTAACTTCAGTGAAGTCAGCAGAGTGACTCTGGATTGATTTTGGTGTGAACGAGAATGGGATTTGGTCCTGTAGCAGGTGACTGCAGGAAAAGTTTTGGGTGCACAAAGGTTCCTCATAAAAGGCTTTTGCTGGGCTCATTGGAATCCCGTCACACATGCACATGCACTCATTTAAGATGAAGATTCTGGGCAACATTTTCAGAAGTACCTAAGAGACTTAGGAGTCTAAGTCCCATTTTCAAATGTGGGTTAGGCAGTCTCACTGGAAGCCAATGGGATTTAGGCTCCTGAATTCCTAAGGATACTTCTACACTGCAAAAATATCCCTGTAGCACCAAATCTCACAGCCCAGGTCAACTGCCACAAGCTCATGGGGCTCGCATTATGGGGCTACAAATATCAGTGTAGATCAGAGGTAGTCCATTATTTTTTGTTAAGGTCCAAATTTCTTGGTCAAGGTACGGTCAAGATCCAGACTCCAGGGAAAATAATAATAAAAAAACCCAATTATAATAATAAGTAAATATAAAGATTTCAGGGTCTGTTCAAAAGCGTCTGCTGATCCAGATTTGGCCCACACTCCACCTATTGGCTGGTGTAGTTGTTCCTGCTCAGGCTGGAGCTTGGGCTCTGAGACCAACCCCCATTGCTGGAGTGAGGCACATTGGCAAGGCATTATGGGTAAGCTTGTCCTGACATGACTTGACCCGAATCTGTTCTGTTGAGAGAGACCTTCGGGGCTATCTCGGTGCTATCAGTCTTTCACCAGCACTGAGGGTCTGATCCACAGCTCATTGCAAGACTCCCATTGCCCTCGGTGGGTGTTGAATTGAACGGCATTTGCTTTAAAAGAGGAAAAACTACAGCTCAGCTGTCACAATTTTATTTAAAACGTGCAGTGACTCTGGAGGAGACTGGTGGGTTTTTTTCCACTGGGACATGTCTTCTTGGGCTAATCCCTTACCAGGTTAGAGCTCCTTTTAAAAGATATATATAACCTCTCTGGGAACAGGGAGAGAATGTAAAGTAACTCACAGCAACTTCCCCCCCCTTTTTTAAGGGCTGGTTTATTAGAGATGCTGTCAAGGCAATTAGGCCTAAAAATTGACCTAGCATAAAAGCCTTATTATGGGCTTTTGCTGCAAGATTTCCCCTGGTATTTTGTCTTTAAAATAATGTTTTATGCAGCAGGAAGAGAAAACAAAATCCCTTGGGAGGGAAGAGAGAGAGAAGAAAGAGAGAAGGTGGCTTAGGGTAACTGTGTCACAACTCCGAGAGTTTCACTAGAAAGTGTCTGGAGAGTGCTATTAGATCTGTTTAGCTGAATGTACTGGAGCTAAGTCTTGAAGAAATGTTATATGTGATGGAGTTCTTTTTAGATACCAAGCATATCGCCAGTAAAGTTTGTTCTCACTGTCTGGGTCTCACTATGACCAATCACACTTAAGTGTAGCTGCTGCCGACAAGTTCTCACATGCAAGTAAATAAGGCAATCCATGGTGCCAGAATATTACAGGAAGAACATATGCAGCATCATTCTAGAAGGACACCTACTGTGTTGGTCATTTGGTAGCCAAGCCCTAGGATGAAGCCCTGGTGACAGCCGGACTTTTTATGCATGTGGCTATACATGTCCCCCCCAGATCAAATAAATTATTTGAGATTCAGATGGCAACCTCATTCCAAAGCCATGAAGTTGTTTACATTTGCTGGAAAATGGACCTTTGTTCTCTGGACAGGTGTTTGAATTTTAGCTTGAGCCTGGGCTCGGTTTGTGACAAAGCCCCATTTCAGGCAAGTTGTGTGGGGTTTCAGAAGGAAAGTCCCGTCCCCTTCTCCCAGGCTCAGCACTGCAGCATTCAGAAGCATCTGTAACAAGTCATGGATGCACTTTTTGTGTAACATGCTTAGTAATTTCTTGTTTTCCCCGGTGCTTATTGTTACCAAGGATTCCTGACCTATTTATAATAAAAACTCAAATAGAGGCGGCATCAAACACCATAAACTCAGGCAAGCAAATCAGTGGGCAGTCACAGGTAGCCAAAAAGAGAGCGAAAAGCAAGGAGACAAATTACAGCCCACCAGGAAATGTGACGCTGGAAGAATTGTCCTGGTGATGAATTACAGCTGTTACATGGAGTTTAGAGGCGAGAGAAGGAAAGAGGTTTTCATTTGAGGTCATTTTCTTGGGCTTCAGCTTTTACATTGTCAAAAATAGTTCCCACATAAGCAATATAATAGAGCCAGTATTCCGGTGTAATGAAGGGAGAAAGCTTCATTATATTAAAGTCAAACATACAGGAATATAATGAAAAATTATATATTTCAGGCTATGCTTGGGAGAGTGGCATATTAAGCATTGCAGTGAAAATAGCTGGTTAAAATCTCTCCAGTCTGCTGTTACACACTGTTAGGCAATTGTGTGATTTTCTATTTATTTGTCTGATGATGTTTGGATTTTTATTATTATTATTTTGAGTGAGAGATTTAATATTCCCTTTGGCGCTGCGATTCCTCTCGGAGACTCAGCCCCCTGCAGAGAAATCCCATCTCTACATTTATTCCTCAGGTACCTACCTGGGATTCTAAATGCTCCATCTGACAACAGTGGGCTCCATTCACCATTGTTCTGCTGCCCCTTTGCACCTTCAGCGCGAAGGGATCCTGGGGCTGGTTCTGTTGGCTCTGCGCTCACTGGCGAGCACCCCCAGCAAAGGGGGCATTCCGAGGTGCACTGGGGAGGCCCGTGCCAGGAATGGGGGAATCGTGGCTGGGGAAATTCTAAACCTCAGCTGTTTCCCAGCTGCTGCAAAGCCCACAGTGGCCATATAAGTCAGAGCTGCCCAGCCTGTGCCGGGTGCTGAACTGGCTGCCAGCAGCCCCAGGATCGGGGGGGGGGGGGCCGGTGTCCTGGCACTGGGCTCCACGCTTGCACAGGGATGAGCTGGGGCTCCTGTCTTCTGTCCCCATGAGCCTGGGCACACCACTGCATCCTGCGCAGCGATGGTGAGTGATGGAGGTGTTGTGCTGTTGCAGAGTGGGGTGAAACCAGGGCGGTGTGACTGTATGTTGTTGGTGCTGGGGGTACAGCACCACTAAGCAAGGGGACATGCACATCTGGCAATTGGTGACTCCTCATTCAGCATGGAGCGCCACCTCTCCCTCCTCTCAGGTCATGTGCTACAGGTAGGGTTGGCTCTGTCGCATCTGTGGCGAGGTTTCCAAGAGTGTCCCAGCCACGTGGCTCCGTATGACCCTTTCACGCACTCACACCTCACTCTACTGCAGTAAAAATCTTAAAGGTGGATTTATTATGATGGACTCACCACCTTGGCCATCTAAGCATGGGCTAGATTCATAGACTCATTTCACGGGTTACTTCCATCCATGCTGCACCTACCTTTCCCTGCCTTATGGTCCATTCACTCCCCTCTCTTGTAATGGGGAAATGGAGAGACCCTTGCCCTCAGACAGCAGGGCAGATAATGTGTCCAGTCAACGGGATTTGGTTCTAGGACCTCCTCAGTGTTGTCGGTGTGGCTTGTGTGGGAGTTCTCGCCGCATGCTGTCCCAGCTCTGCACGTGTGGCTGGCTCAGCGGATCCCAATAGAACCTGCCCAGAAAAACCACAGTCTCGGTTCAATGGCGAAGGTGCTTGGCCGGGTTTATTGTCGACTAAGCACCCGTATTAGCACCCCTGCTTAGTGGCTATAGGTACACTAACACACGTGTGCCCGTCACAATGGACCAGCTCAGTCAGCAGCAGGTCTTTCTGCTGCCCCTTAGGCCAGACAAAGGGTTAAGGCGACGTGTCCCAAGATTTATAGACTAAGACAAACAACCTGGGCTAAACAACCGACATGCCAGCTTCCGTGTTTCGTGATATGTTTGCTACCTCCTCTCATTCCTTTCTCCTGTTGTTTCAGACAAAATATTCCTGTTCACCACTTCTGTCAGGGTACTTTACTCCTGATGTTTCTGACAAAATATCTCTGTTCATCACTTCTGTCAAACCATCTTATCCTGTGCTAGGTTGGGGTGCACTTGTGCCAGCCTGCTGGAATGTGTTTACATATTCGGTGTGTTTTAGCGGTGCCAGCAGGACCTGTGCCAAGACACTGAACTTGCATGCCCTGACTTTGGTTCACAGTTCAGGCCTCAAGTCTTGCATCAGGCCTAATGCTCTAGGCTCTCTCTGCTACACTCGGGTCTCTGTCTTCTCTCCTCGTCCCCACCCTCCCACTCATCCTTCTTTATAGCTGAGCAGATTTGCATCTCATCCCAAGCAGAGCTAAGAAATCTTATTTCCTCTTTAGCCTCTTGTGCCACCTGTCACAGTAACTCTTGCTGGTGATTTTTGATGCCTCTTCTGTTAACACTTCATCATCTGTTCAGTGCCTGGTAGTGAGAAACGAGGCCTGGACTGGGGGAGAGATGTTCTGTGAGGGCAGTGTTTCCCTGCTCACTGCATTTCCTCCTCTCCTACCGCTGTTCTGATTGTTCACCTTCGCCGCTGCTCACGTCCCCCGTCCCCCCCCGCCGCCTCCTTCTCCCATTGCCACCACATCTTCTCTGCTCACCCTTAACTCTGTGATCAAAACACTCGTCCCCTCTGCACCAGCCCTGGTGTCCCGTCTGTTATCCATCTTTCTTCAGGCTTGTTTGCACTCGCTCTCTTGTCTTTTTTTCCCTTCTGCTTCTAATTCTGATTGTGTGGCTGGGACCACAGCAGAGTGCCAATTTCTTGAAGATAATTGTTTAATTAAAATATGACAGGCCTGGCCTCCTGTTGACAGCCACGCTGTTGGTGATGTTGGTCACAACGGGAACATTGGCTGCCACGAGAGTGACAGCTCCCTGTGAAGGAGGAGAAGACTCTGGGTACAGGCAGGCAGGAGTAGAGACTTAGGGCTAGATTGTGCCCTAGTGGGACATGGAGGGACCATGCAGCATCCGAGATCCCCAGGAGGAAATCAACGAGAATTCCTGTGGCACGAACTGCAGCAAGCATACTGTATCAGGGCTAGCTAGCCTGAACACTGTGCCGTAGTTCAGATACAGAGGAACCACCTCCCGGCCCTTCTAAGCCTTTGCCGCTCGGTGGGGACTGACACATTTAGTTCCCTTGGTGATTTTTGTGTGCGTGATGTGGACACTTGTCACTGGGATCTGGAATGAAAAACTATCCAACTCATTTAACACGGCCACCAAACAACTAGCCAGAATTAGCCTGGACAGATTCCAACTATCAACCTACAGTACAAGGAAAAGGTTCTGTATCCCATTAATAATCCCTTACCCTTCTCAATACCTTACTAAGGATACATGAAAAAGGAGAGGGATTATGTGTTACCCAACTTCTCACTGCCCCTAACCTACCACAGACTTGTTTCATCCACCCGTTACAACCTCTCTTTTAGGTTATGAGCTTTTGTAGGCAGGGACTGTCTATACAATGCCTCACACAATGAGGCCCTGATCTTGTTGGGGGCATCTCTGGTGCTGCTGTAATACAAATAATGAATAGGAATAAACTGAACTTCCTTGGCAATGCCAGGATTAAAAGGGGGGGGGAATCTGCCTCCCCTTAAATCTGTGTCAGGCAAAATGGAGGACAATTCACAGCATTCTGCTGGTAAAGAGTGAAACAGGCAATTGCAATTTGCTCTGCGAAAGGAACTACTATTTAAAGAACGCTCAGAAGCGCCCATCAAATCCTTTTATCCAAGTTCCCAAGTCAGGGCGAGCTCAATAATTCATAGGCAGGATCAGCGCCTGTCATTATGTCGAAACTGATTACCGCGCACACCTGTAATTAGATATAATGGGTGTAATTTCCAGTCTCGCTGAGATATTTATGGCAGGAAGTTGCTTAGAGATATCTTCTCTCCAGGCTGAGCCTTTTGAGTTTTGGTTTGATAAGTACTTCAAAAGGAGACAAATAATTCTGAGATTTACTGTTGGTGAAACGAAGGAACAGCATTTTCAGAAAAAAATAATGTAGGCATCTCTTAGTTTGGGACCTATTTACTGAAGGTGCGTCCCGCTCTGGAGAGGTGCATCTGGGCCAGGGGCGGAGTACTGCACAAGTGCCCTGCTGCATCTCCCCTGCCATCCCATTTTTACCTACTTAGGCAATTCCCCTCTGGAAGACTGGGTCAGTGTGATGCTTTGGGGGTTCACCCAGACCAATAAGGGGTTGTGTCACTGCCTGCCCTGTAATCTTGGGTGCTTCTGTGATGTGCACTTTGGCTCAGAGCCCTGATACACCAACAGCCCGCTTTGCTGCTCCTTTAAAGAGACTGAGGATTTTACCTTTCAGTTTGAAACGCTACACCGAGATGATTGCGTGATAAAAACAAGATTATGTTTATTAAGACAGAACAGGTATTGAAGTGATACCAAGTAGAAGGAATTGGGATAGAAATGGTTACAAACAAAGGTAAAATTATGCTTCTAAGACTAAACCTACCCTAACAAACTAGAATCTTTTGTTCAAAATAGTTTTATCGCCCCAGTTGCTTTTCCAGCATGGCCGGCCAGTTCTTAGCCAGGATCTAACACAAAGCTCAAAGCAGTAGCGTTTTTTTTTCTCTTCAGCTGAAGGAGACCCAAATGACTTTTTCTCCCTGCTTATATCATCAAAGTTAATCTTTGTTTTCAGCATCAGGAAGCCCTCCTGGGGGCTCAGCTTGCTGTGTCCAGCAGGGAAATGACGCCATGTTAATTTTTGCAGTCTCTCCCTCCCAGTCCAATTAGTTAAGTGGTTATCTCCCCCACTCCCTTGTTTGATGGCTTTGTTTACCTTTTATGTACATGTACCTTTATTGTGTGTCTTTGTTCAACCTACATTGGAGGCACATTCAAGTAGGGGGGACCACATTCCTTTGTCTAAGGTGGGGGGGATTTAAGCCCTTCCTGCCAATCGCATTTTAAGACCATATGTCCAGCACATATTTCGAATTTTTCATATATCACCCCAACATACGCACCACACCATAATATTAATGGCCAATGCATTACCAGTTCGCATAGGATACTTTACATGACACCGTTTTGATACAGATTATGACAACAGTGAGTTGGGGTGATACACTAAGCTGGTCAGGCCAGCTGAGACACACTGCTACTTACCAGGCAGCTTCTAGCCCTCTGGCAGTGGGATGCTATTAGGGTCACAGTCAGGAATGGCCTATGAGCTCCAGAAAATCAATGTGTCCAGGGCTGAAAGTTCCTTCCAGGAAGTACGTCCTTCCAGGAATAAGTGTGCAGCACTGTAAGAGTTGCAGTGTTGCTCACAGTGGAGACATTGTTGCCTGTCCTACAAGGGAGTCAGTAAGCAGCATCGCCCATGTGTGGAGAATGAATCTATCTATCCTCATCACTGTAGTATCTGAGCAACCATTAAAGAAAGGTGATGAGAGAGAATACTGTGATAAGAGTACCTGTGCACAAAGCAAGAAATACATTAACAGAAAGTGGTGGACAGTTATCAGTTTCAGGCAGTGGCTGTGATTTTCCAGTGCGTAGTTGTAAATTTCAGGATGTGAGGGTAACTGTTCAAGGAAACAGGGATGGCTTTACGTCATTCCTCTGCCAATACTCTACTGATTAAAAGCGAAAGTAGAAAGAATCCTCCATAAGGACAGCAGTGTTTCATAATCCATGCTAAAAATATGCCATTCATTTAAATGATAGTGCCAATCCAAAGAGAAGAAGCTGAATGCTGTGTATAAATAGCAGACAGAACACGGGGGCGGTGTGTCTGAAATCACACTGACTCAGAGCTGCTGAAAATACATTTGCTTTATCCCAGCATCCACACTCTGCCAAAAGCTTCTTCCTGCTTCACAGCCCTGGGTATTAGACTGACTGCAAAGACCCAGAATCTAGGTGGCTGAATGTTGTCTGCTTATTAGGATTAGGTATGTGTGGTGGGAGGGAATTGACTCATGGAATCTCTTTGTTACACAAATTTTGAATTACCTGGGCCATCCCTAACTTTTTAATTCCCATCTCCATTAGTCTTATGATCTATCTATCTATCTATCTATCTATCCCTAATCATAGAATCATAGAACTGGAAGGGATCTCGAGAGGTCATCTAGTCCAGTCCCCTGCACTCATGGCAGGACTAAGTATTATCTAGACCTTCCCTGACAGATGTTTGTCTAACCTGCTCTTAAAAACCACAACCTCCCTAGGTAATTTGTTCAAGTGCTTAACTACCCTGACCGTTAGAAAGTTTCTCCTAATGTCTGACCTAAACCACCCTTGCTACAATTTAAGCCCATTGCTCCTTGTCCTCTCCTCAGAGGTTAAGGAGAAAATTTTTTCTCCCTCCTCCTTGTAACAACCTTTTATGTACTTGAGAACTATTATCATGTTCCCTCTCAGTCTTCTCTTCTCCAGACTAAACAAACCCAGTTTTTTGAATCTTCCCTCAAAGGTCATGTTTTTTAGACCTTTAATCATTTTTGTTGCTCTTTTCTGGACTTTCTCCAACTTATCCACATATTTTGTGAAATGTGGTGCCCAGAACTGGACACAATACTCCAGTTGAGGCCTAATCAGCGTGGAATAGAGCAGCAGAATTACTTCTCGAGTCTTGCTTACAACACTCCTGCTAATACATCCCAGAACGATGCTTACTTTTTTTGCAGTAGTGTTACACTGTTACAATGTGTCTGTCACTGTAGTTTCTAGGCACCATTGCTATTGTGCTGGATGGTGTATGAACAAGACTAAAGCAAAGTTTGCTTCCACTCCACCAGAATCACCAGACAAGGGCACTGACTTGTTCAGAGAATCAGTAATGGGAGAGGAGAGTCTTTTTATTTAAAAAAAAATCTCTGGATCACCCATTCAAACCTGGCCCCAGATCTGTAATAACTGACCTGTTCGGTGGTCTGCGTGAAATGAATGTTTGGTGGGTCTCAGCCCAATTCTTATTAGGCACCTGTCTTTGTCACAAAATGTCCACCCCAAAACCGCACTTAAATTGGTCATCTCCCACAGAGAGACAAAGGGCTAAACTGACCATGAAGACTGAACGTCCTTCTTGCTCTTAGAGGAGTCAGGGTTGAGGCACATTGGCAGAGGAGGGTACGGGGGAAGCTGACACTGCCTCCAACTTGACACATGTAGACAGAGGCCTGCCATCTCCTGGGCTGTGGCACCTTTCACCAGCTCTAACCACCATTAAACATTGTAAAGAAAAAATATACTCTGCCACCACATATACCACTAAATAGCAGCAGAGAGGGAAATGATCTTTCCAGGCCCAGGTGAAAGCGTCACAAACCAGAGAAAGTAAAGAATTGCAGAGGTGGCTTTAAAACACAGGTGGCTTATGGTCAGGGGGGCAGGGTCTTAGGAAGGCGGATCTTGGCCAGAGTGTGGGTGGAGCTTGCTGGGAAATGGTTTCTGACCGTTTTTAAGGAAAATGAAAATGTTTCATTAAAAAAATGTTTCAAAAGAAATATTTCCATCAGCACGAAGCATGGAGCCTCTCAGCACCACTGTGACCTCATTTGAGAGCCAATGGAAGTCACCTCAGGGACTCCATTCTTCCCATCCCTTCCTCTCCACAAGAGACGGCCACTTCTCTCATCCATTAGTCTGCTCCCAGCTAAAATATAAAGCCGTGCTTTATTGCAGTCATTCCTAGGCCCAGTGCCTTGGTCACCTCTGGGACACCCCTGGGGATGGTGTGACATGACATCGCGCTGCGCGTCTCTGACTTCTCCATTGACATGTTCTGTCATGCGTCATCTGCTGCTAATGATAACTATTAGATGCCGTCCCTTTGGATTTTAGGCAGAGACAGGCCAATCTGATGTGGGGGCTGGTGGGGTTTAGGGCAATGCTAATCAGGGCCAGAAAACAAATAGGAAGAAGTCAAACTGCAAGCCACAGCAGATGAAGAACGGAGGGATAATGAGAAAAGTGACTCAGTGGGACAAAGTGGGATTCAATGCGATATGGGAAGATCAGCAAAGCAGGTTCAAGTGTCTGTGCTGTTGACTGCATTAGTCATGGTGAGGCGGGCAAGGTGCCAGCTGCAGGGCTATCGTTGTTCAGTAATTTCATTGCGCCTGGTCTCATTCCAGAGTTGCACGGCAAACCCTTTATTCCTGTGCGCCCTAATGTCTAGAGCCTCCTGCTCTCTCCCACCCGCTATTTCTTTAGTCCTGCTCACTTTTATTGCTAATCATAGCTTCCATTTAAATGCTAATCGGTCTCAGCAGAGGCCCTGTTTTACATATAGCGTGTCTTTTGTGGTGCAATAAAGCTTAAGCTCCAAATGTTAAATCTCCATTGAGACTCCATTAGGCATTTTTCCCCTCTGGGGCTTGGTGAAGGGGGTGGGGAGGTGGAGCAGAGGGGAAATGATGTATTGCTTGCAAAACTGGAAACAAGATACAAAGATTATTCACCCTTTGGGATGTTTCACTGGTGCTCCTTTGTCTCTCCCTCTGCGTCCCACCTACCTTCTTAATCCCTTCCTCATCAGCGCTAGTGGGCACACTGGACCCTATAGCGAAGCAGGTTTGCAGAGGCCTGGAGAGCAGAACCAATCAGAGTTCCTGCTGCTAGACTCTGCTCCTGCCCCCAACACCAGCACATGGTCCAGACCTGGACCCACCAAGCTTAGCTCTGCTGCCATCAATGGATTATTACCTTCAGGAGTTCTGTTCCACTCAGCTGTGGTCACTAACTCAGCAGGAAACCCTGTCCCAAAACAGTGCTAGCCTGGCTGCTGGGGAGGCGTTTGCATTGGGAGGTGGCAGGTGATGGGCTCGGAGTCTCTAGGTCGGATTCAATACTTTATTGGCAGCAGGTCTTGTTTCCTGTTGAAATTTCCTGCTGTGGGTTTCTTTGCAGGACAGCACTCAGATGCTGCCAGTCTGGAGAGTTGAATACAAAACATTATTTAATAATGGGTTGGGCCCACTCCCTAGCTGGCAGATCATACCCCCTCGGGCCATGGTGCTGTGCCTAGCACACTAGCTTGTCGCTAGAGCTGTCTTGAACCCCAGGTGGAGATCCTGCTCTGTGGCCTATGCAGTAGAGCAGTGGTTTTTCAACCTGTGATCTGCGGACTCCTTGGCGTCGGCAAACTATGTCTAAGGAGTCTGTGAAAGGTGGTCATTACCATAGAGCAGTGGTTTTGAACCTGTGGTCCGTGGACCCCTGGGGGTCCAAAGACTACCTAAGATTCCCAAAGGGGTCTGCACCTCCATTCAACATTTTTGAAGGGTCTGCAAATGAAAAAAAGGTTGAAAACCACTGCAGTAGAGAATAGTCTCCCTGTATCCCCAACTCCTCTGCGCATCGATGATGGAGAGGGCAGGGTCCTGCCCAGAATCTTTGCCACTAGCAATAGAAAGACTGGGCTAAAAATCCTGAAAGGCCCCAAGCACACTGAACTGACATTGACGGGGGGCGCCTGTTCCATGAGGCCCTGAGCTGACGGACCTTAAAAAAAGGACAGGGATGTGCCTGGGGGTGTCTCAGGCTGCAACAGGGGTGGATGGCATTTGAATGCATCTAAAATTGTGTGAATGTTTCCCTGGATTTCCCCCACGCCCCAACACTTTGGCTAGGACACTACAGGGGGTCGTTTTGTTGAGGTGCAGCCCCTATTCAGTGCTAGGGAAATGAGATGTAATTGTTTTTCTGTGAACTTATTGCTGGTGAGAGAGACAGCATTGGAGCTGGAAGTCCTACGTGGCATGGACAGCAGCCATGCAAGTTTCTCCACCCTGATCCTTGCCAACGTGCCTCACGTGGGACCCACAGGCGGACCACCCGTACTGCTGGATGGCTTTAGACTCCAGGCCCAGGGAATCCTTAGCCTTGCTGCTCAGACGGCCTGCAAAGGTGTTGGATTAGTGCTGACAGCTGTGGTGGTTTTTGTCACATTGACACAGTGCACTCAGAACTGCGCTGAGACCTGCCAAACTCATTTCATGTACAACACAGATAACTGGCAACATTTCTATGACCCAAACAGGCCCTAGTTCTTGAGCATCTGCCACCACTTTAAAAAAAACTCGGTCAACAGTGTTTGGATGCGGGTGGTGCAACATAACAGAATATGTCAGTTATTGCATGTCTGGATTAATGTGGAGGTATCTGCCCAGGGAATGCACTTCCTTTTCTAAGCTCACATGTCATTCCCCTGCCCCAAATTTCCTGTGTTTTACTATATAGCAGCGTTGCTGTGCTATGTAATGTTCTGAAGATTTCGGTCTTTCCAGTCACCCTATTCTTACAATCCTGGGAATATCCCAGTCTCCCCAGTCCCTCTTCTTTACAATGTTAGCACTCTCCCATATAGGCCAGGCCCTATGCTCTGTAATGCTGGCACCCTGGTCTCTCTGCTGGAGCCAGGGCCGGCTCTAGGTTTTTTGCTGCCTCAAGCTCCGAGAGTGCAACTGCCCAAGCAAACAAACAAACAGACGAAAAAGGACAGCCGGAATGCCGCCCCGGGAATTGTGCCACCCAAGCACGTTACGGGCTTGCTTTGCTGGTGCCTAGAGCGGTCCTGGCTGGAGCTATCTCCTGGCACTTATCTCCTGCCCAGAGTGGGCACCCAGCTCTTGGTGGCTCTTTAAAGATTTCGTCTTCTAGCCAGACTTTTGTCTGCTCTGCAGGTCATTTGAGAAGCCCGCTGGTACATTTGCACCTGAGCAGTGTTTGAGATGAACCCATGTCCCAGGACGTTTTCCATCCTGTGTTTACCCCAAACTGTTGAAAACCCGGTTTTCAGTAAGAAAATGCAGGTTTTGATAAACACACACAAAAAAAAATTTTTTTTTTGCAAGACATGGCACATCTTGATAGTGTCGACAGTCTTTGTTTCTTTATCTAGGCCATTTTTGTGACACAAACTTTGAGCAGCTCCAAATATTGTAACTCCAAATATTGTAAGTATTGTTGTGGTAGCACCTGGAGCCCCCTTCAGGGAGCAAGGCTCCATCATCCTAAGTGCTGTATGACAAAAAGTGGAAAATGCTTACTGCCTACGTTACGCTTAAGAGACAACAGGTGGGTACACCAGACAGACAGTAGGGGCTTTTGCTGTGTGTGGGCAGCACTCCACACACATGTAATCTCCAGGCTTTCTTTTGATTCTTAATTGCCACATTCTGAGTTCTGATCTCCTAGAATGAGGGGAAAGGAAGGAACGGGGGAGTCTCACAAAGAGCTGTTTGTTTTGCTGAGCCCGTCTGTTGTTGGGGCTCCTATCTTTCAAGTTCCTACTCCATCCACATGCCTCCTGGTAGCAGATGGCTGCATGTGTCTGTTGGCGTTTCTGACAGGTCCAACATGATGATCGCCAGCATCCCTGAAAGTGCCCAAGAAAACTTTGGCGGGGTAGCAGAGCTGGAGACAAGGCCATGTGTCTCTCCAGACAGCAGATTGCTTCAGTGGTGCACCACTCTCCCAGGAAAAGATGCTTGAGTGAAAGGAGCTAGAGACGTGCAAAGTAAAGCGGGTCAGAAATTTTCCAGTGGGATGTTTTCCTGTTAGAAACTGCTGATTCGTCTCAATCTAGACTTTCTGCGGAAGCATGTTGATTTCAACTACATTTCACCGCGACTTATTGGAATGGAACATTCTGGTTTTTTTTAAGGACTTTCCAAAATTTTATTTTATTTTGTATTAGATAATAATAATAATTAATAATATAAAACAGTCAGAATTGAAATATTTTGTTTTGATTGACCTAAAACAAAAAATTGTTGAAAATCATTCTGATTCAGAACTAAAAAATAAATATCGAAATTGTGGAACTTCCCAGGAAACAGAAGTTCTGGGTCCTACACAGCTCTAGCGCAAAGTGTGAGGAATGATTAAGAATGGATTAATTAGTACTGGAGATTAGTAACCCTGTCCACACTGCTGCTTTCCCTTGCTGGGAGCCAAGCGCCCTGCTTCTATAGTCAGCCCAGTGGAGTCTTCAGAGCAGGCAGCAATGCAGCAAGCCATGTCTTTGGAGCACTGGTCGGTGTTTGTGTGCCCACCTTACACCTGACATTAGCTGCTCCCACCAATAAAGATGGGCCTGGAAATGGGTTGCAGGAGGTCTTGCTGTGAAAGGAAACATGAAAAGGCATTAGGAAAACTGGTCTGTGAGTACAAGCTCCCAGTAACTTTCCTCCTCCCACAGGCACTCTGAGCTGGGTTTGTAAGTGGTAGGCAGCTGAAAGCCCTAAGCCAAGGGGAAGGGAGTGGTCTTTCCCTGCTTGTGACTATGTCCTATTGCTTCCTTTCCACAGGTGGACCCTTATGTACCCTATGAATACACCTGCGAGGGGATGCTGGAGCGGATTCACGCCTACATTCAGCACCAGGTCCGTGACCGCTCTCCCACCCCACAGGGCTTCCCACTTCATTTCTTGGGGGAAGCAGCCAGCCAGGCATCATGGCCAGCAGGCTGTATTTAAAGATGTACAACAAACTGCAGGTTCGCCAAAAGGGACACGGAGGGTCACAACACTTTTCAGCCAGCCAGGGCCTGAGGTTTGGAGTGACCTGACTGGGGAGGGAGGTAGTTGTGGGGGACTGGAGTGACCCAGGGGTGGGGCGGTTGTGGTGGGTTGCAATGAGTCTCCTCAGCCCCTGATTCCAGGGAAGTGTTAGTAGTTTCATTCTAAACAAGACAAATAGAGCTCAGTGCAACCTGAATCCCAGAGCAAAACACGGGGAGAGAGGAAACTCCTGTGAACCCACTCCCCTTTCCTGCAGACCTGGGGGAACCTCTGAGATCCCCTCACTGCCCAGGTTCACAGCCTGTGAGTTCTTGGCAGGGCTGCGTGGGAGGTGTTGCATTGTCGCCATGCAGGTCAAGGCCCAAGGCCTGTCTGAGAGGAGCAGTCGTTGCTAAATCACTTCATTCAGAGCATTCCAGGATATCTATCCCTTCTTAATCCCAAGGTCTGAAAGCACCAGTGACCTCCCCTGGGTGGCTCTGCAGCCAGTGATTATTGTGTGTGCTCTCATTAGGGTTGCCAACTTTCTGATTGCCAAAAACTGAACACCTTTGCCTTGCGCCCTGCCCCGCCCCTTCCATGAGGCCCCATCCGTGCCCCGACCCTTATCTGAGGCGCCGCCCCTGCTCACTCCATCCCCCCTCCCTCCGTCACTCACTCTCCCTCACCCTCACTCACTCGCTTATTTTCACCAGGCTAGGGCAGAGAGTTGGGGTGCGGGAATGGATGAGGGTTCTGGCTGAGGGTGCGGGCTCTGGGGTGGGGCCAGAAATGAGGGGTTTGTGTGGGAGGGGACTCCAGGCTGGGGCAGAGGATTGGGGTGCAGGAGGCAGTTCTGCGTGTGGGCTCCAGGAAAGAGTTTGAGTGCAGGAGGGGGCTCAGGGCTGGGGAAGTGGGAGGGGGTTCAGGGTACAGGCTCCGGGCGGCACTCACCTCAGGCAGCTCCTGGAAGCAGTGACATGTCCCTCTGGCTCCTAGGTGGAGGTGCAGCCAGGCAGCTCTGCAGGCTGTCTCCGCCCACAGGCGCTGCCCCTGCAGCTCCCATTGGCTGTGGTTCCCAGCCAATGGGAACAGTGGAGCCGGCGCTTGGGGCGGGGGCAGCGTGTGGAGCCCCCTGGCTGCCCTGGAGTCGGAGGAACCTGTCACTGCTTCTAAGAGCCATGCAAAGCCAGGGCAGGCAGGGAGCCTGCCTTAGCCCCGCTGCGCCGCCAAACGGACTTTTAGCAGCCTGGTCAGCAGTGCTGACCAGAGCCGCCAGGGTCCCTTTTCGACTGGGCATTCCAGTTGAAAACCAGATGGCTGGCAACCCTAGCTGTCAGACATACATCCTCACCAGTGGCTCAGGACACAGCCAGCTAGCCGGTGGCAGGGCCTAGAGCCCTGGGGGCTATTGGTGTCTGAATCTGAGAGGGGATTTAGGACTCATGAAAGTCAAGGGCCAGTGCCTCTGGCTGGAGCCCGGCATGGTACTGGCAGGAGCCATGGATGCTTCTTCCTAATCCTCTGGTGGCACCCACCAATTGCAGCTTTGGGACTTTCCTGAACAGGGGCTGGGTAGCGAGGTGGTGCTTGTGGTTGTGATTCAGGTACCATAGCAGCCCTGCCCACCGCTTGTCTGGGCTGTGCCTGGGTGGAGACGAGTGAGGAGTCGCGCCGTATCTGCAGGGATTTGTTCCTTTGCAGTTATCAGTACATCCTGGTGACAAGGAGAGAGATGCTCTGTATGGAACCCTGCCACAAAAAACAGGGGAAATAGGGGGCCGCTCATCTCTGGGACCCTAGTTTAGCTCCAGATCCTAAGCATGTCTGTAGGCATTTATCAGAGCAAATCCCTGGGGACTGGGCTCCTTGGGCCCCCTGTAAGCTGGCTCCTGGGATGCACTGGAACCTGGGAGAGCTGGAGCAGAAACAGCCTCTCATCTGAGATCCTTTGCTCACAAAGCTCGGCAGTGTGGGAAGAGCCCTTTGATCTGTCTGCTGCAGGGAAGGTCCACCAGGTCAGGGCAGGAGTCAGTAACAGAGTCGGAGTCATATACATTCAGCAGCCCTAGCTGCTGCCTGGGGAGGCCCTCAGGAGTTACCTTCTAGCTGGTGGAAGGGACCTGAGCTCAAGGCAGCAGAGCGAGCCTCAGCTGCAACCTAGAAAGTGATTCCCTTCAGACCGGCCTGATGTTTAACCGTTTCCATTCCGTGGGGCACTCTGTGACCTGTCCTTTTCTGTCCTGCTAGGATTTCTGTGCTGGAGCTTCTCCTCCTCTGCCAGCGAAGCCCAATGGCCATGCTATGCCAAGCTCGCCAAGCCCGTTCACCCTGTCGCCGAACGCCACTCACCTTGTGTGGTCGTACAACGGCAGCAGCGCCCCCCATGTCTGGCCTCCCATGAGCTCCATGCAGGTGTGGGTGTCTGAGGCTGGGCGAGCCTGCACTGAGACCTGTCAGGAGCATGGGCTGGTCTGTGAGCCAACATTCTTCGAGTTTCTCAACAAGAAGGACGTGTTTCTCCAGTGAGTATGGCTCTCGCACCTCCACCTGCACGGTGGGGTGATAATAATCCATTGTCCTGCTATAGCACCCCTATTTAAGGGCCCCCAAAATGCTTTTGTTAGGCCTCAAAGCACTCCTCTATCATAGGGCAACATTATTATCCCTGTATTACAGATGGGTAAACTGAGGCACAGAGAGGTTAAGGGTCTGATTGGCAGAGCTGCACAGGCCAGGGCCAGCTAACGTCAGTGACAGCCATGGGTGCTAAGCATCTCTGAAAATTAGGACCTAAGGCCAGAACGGTGAGAAAAGATCAGCTTCCTCACCCAGGCTTAGCTCCAATTTAAGCGTAACGCCGACCCCTTGGATGGGTTGTCAGCAGCACAGATCAGACCTGGGACCTTGGGATCTTTATACATGAGCCTGTACTATCTGAGCTAAAAGATGCCCCTTTCTTAGCCGAGACCATCACAGGCTCATCAAGTGCTAGTTGGCCTGGCCAGCACTAGAAGGGGACAGAGTGCCACACTGGGCAGACATGGCTCACGTTAAGTTCTGAGAGTGCTCAGCATGTGGTGGGCATGTTGGGTGCTGAGCTCCTTGGAGAGTCTGGCCCTAGATGTCACAATGGGAGCAGCTGGACACTGAGCTCCTTGGAGAATCTGACCCCACATAGCTTACCCCAGGCTGCACACCAAGCCAGCAGCAGAGCCAAAAACAGAACCCAGGTATCCTGTCTCGCAAGCCCTTATTCTAACTGCTAGGCAACACTCCCTCATTGACCTTTTGAAAGGTGAGGTTATTCTGTTCTCCCAGTGCTACTTTCTGCAATCTTGCAAACACAGCTCCCCTTGCTGTACCTCCCTGTGGTCCATTGCAGTGTCCTTTGTACACAACCCCACATGCACAGTCTGCTTTGTTTGTGTCACTTGCATGCATTGTGCCCGAATGGGCTTCTGCTTCAAAACAAATGTTGGATTTTTCAGGCACCTTTCCCTCTCCCCCCGCCTTTCATACCTTTCTCTGCAACACTCCATTTTGAACACACAGGCAGTGAAGTTTTTAATAGGGCATAAATCTGCCTCCCGATTCCATGCTGCACGGTGGACAATTAAAATGCAAGCATTGCCATTTCTGTCACGCTGGTCAGGCAGGCAATTTGAGTCCTAGTGACATTTTTATATGATAAATTAGAGCAGGAGTGCAGATTCCACTCACTCCGCTCCTTCCCCTCCGCCCCCCGAATGAAATCACCTGTTCAGAGTCAGTAGTTCAGCTCGGAGTTTATTAGGTAGAGCCATTGGGCATGCAGAGATACCCAGGGGCATTCTGCTGCTGACCAGAGGAGACCCCGGCATTCTAGCTCCACCTACAGATTGGAGGAAGCAAGACAATCTCACTTTCCATCCAGTCCATTCCTCCCTCTCATGCTACTCCAAGAAGTTTGCTGGTGCTGGCTGCAGTCAACCCAGCTCTCAGCTCTCAGCGTTTGGCTGTCGTCTCTTTGTGTTTCTTGCCCCTGGGTCCCATCTGGAACCTCCCCTCCTGGTTAGCTCGCGGTTCCCCAGGGGAGTTGAGCTCACTCCCAGGGTACTTTCTGAGTCCAGTTACCTCCAGTCCCTGGTGCTGCTCCATCAGTGTCCTGTAGCTAGATCAGAGAAGAACAGACATCCGGAGCACCGCACAGGGCTGCAATGTCTGTCTGCCCTAAACAAGGCAGGGGGGAAAGCAAGCACAAGTCACTGGTCAGGTGTGGCTACCGGGCTCCCTCGCTGTCTCTATCAGCCTCTCCTCTTGGGAAACTCACCCGCTGCTCTATGGCCAGCTTCACTTGTAGGTAGGGCATGCTCTGCAGGTGCGCCTACTCGGCACTGTCTGAGTGCAGAGACGCTTGTTAGCTTGCTGTCAGCGGGATGGGGGCGTGTCCCATCACACTGACCTCTCCCTGCCCTGTGGCCAATCGCCTCTCACAATAACCCACACATGGATCTGATACATGCGCCTCACATGTGTCACACAAGTGCCTAGAATCTCTCAGATGCATGGGAGCAGCTCCCATTGAAGTCAATGGCCGCCGCACATGGCCGTCTGAAAGTGCAGTGTGGCCCAGAGAGCCTATTATGTGTCCTTGTGCCAGTCCCTTGGATTCCATGGGTGGTTTGCTTGGGCCATGCGGATTGCACACATAGGTTGGGATGATCTCACAGGTTTCACGTCTGGGCTGCATGGGTCACACAGATCTCAGGTTGCTCAGGTAGCCACATGTAGTTTCCAAGCACTTACTATGCAAATCATACATCACGTAAGCTTAGTGTTATTGTGGGGCAGGGACAGGTCTGCAGCGACATTCGAAGCAGGGAGGTTCTGTAAACAGAGCAGTGTTCAAATCTCCCCCAGAGATGTAGCAGCCCTCCCTAAAGTCACATTCTGATCCAGCGTGAAACCTGCTGAAGAGCAGGTGCAGAGATGGACACAGCAACATTCAATTTTGGGTATTTGTTTCCCAGGCTTCGCATTGCCTGTGACACCACGGAGTCCGAGATGAGCCACCTCTACCCAGCGCTGGCTGAAAATGTGCAGGAGTGCTACCTTCAGAAGGAACCGCTGCTGTACAGCTGCGCAGGCTACAGCACCAAGTACCGGCGCCTCTGCCCATGTCGCGATTACCGGAAAGGACAAGTGGCGCTGTGCAGGGACTGCTTGTGATTCCACCCCCTGCTCCCAGCGCCCGGAGAGCGTGTGTTGTGACACGCCACACGCAACAAGTAGCTTTTTCTCAAAGCTTCTGCAATACCCAAGAAGGACAGGACAGCTCCCTCTTCTTGGAAACTCATGTCGAGACTTTGGATGTCAGACTCTGTCGGTTGTTTTGTCTGCCAGTCAAACGTCCGTGAATCACCATCTGCTCATGTTGGATTTTTTTTTTCTTGAGACACATCTCCTTCCACACCCAAGCCCACCTGGACTTCAGAGGAGCCCAGAGCCGCTTCAGTAGGACAAGGCACCAGGAGCCTTTGGGTTTGGGTTTCATCCTCTTTGAACGTCCTTGTTTATTTATTTATATTTTTTATCAAATTAAAGCAGCAAAACAACCACCGGTCCTTCCTGCGGAGTTATTTGGAACAACCTCCTTAGAAATACTTACGCGGGGGTGACAGATCTTGGAAGGCTCCAGTGCCAGACGCATCTAGAAAGATGCCTTCGAGTCTATCAGTCCGATCAGCTGTCCAGGCTTTGGAAGGGGAGGGGGAGGCATTCTACACACGCTGACGGGAGCACGTCTCTTGTTCCGTTCCCGCCACTAGCACTCGTTAGAGCTTGGGACCCCTGCCCTGCAGAAGTGCGGGGATTCTGGGCATGACATCACAGCACCAGAGACAAGCGTCCCAGTGCGGTAGCTCGGGGGGGTGTTGATGTTTGTGGCATTCATATGCCAGAACAGAGCGTGCAGGGATCGACCCATTCATAGCTGGGGCCAAAGAGGGACGTTCAAAGGGAGGGAGCTGACCCTGCCCCACCAAGTGGTTCCCCATCTCTTCTTGCAGCTGTACTCGTTTCCCAGATGAAGGCCTTGGCTATAGCAGCCAGTCCTCACCATCCCCAGGACGGGGTGCTCTGCCCCTTTAAGGGGCTGGGGGCCTGGGGCCAGTCAGCCCTGTTCCATTATCAGACCCAGCTGGGAAGGGGTCAGGTGTGTTCCAGAAAGGTCTGAAAGAGCTGCTGGAAAGGGAGCTCTAGGAGAGAGGTTGGTGCCTGGTCCTGGAGCAAAGGGGTGGGAATAGGGGCAGCGTCCAGGGGAAAGACCCCTGCAGCCAGGGCTGCTCAGGGGAAGAGCTTTGTTTTGTGTTACTTTGTGAGTTTTTTGTTTGAATTAAGATCCCACCCCAAGACAGCCCATGGGAGAGGTGTTAGTCCTCTAGGGGCTGGGGAGACAGGCCAATAGCCCTACAAACTCCCATTCAGTCAGAGACATTCTGCACCACCAGGGAGCATGGGCTGCCCCTGTGAGACCGGGGTGTGGAGCAGCCTGACCCCTGGCAGGTTCGAGCAGGCACAGCAGGCGGAGGGGTGCGTGGGGGGCGGGTTAGCTGGGCAGCAGGAGCATCACAGCTGAGAGATCCCCCCAAAAAGGGTGGCCCCTGCCCAAGGAATCTGCTGGTCTCTCACCGCTGGGGGAGGGGGCACACAATGCTCAACCCCTCCACTGGGAGCCACTCCCGGAGTGAGCCTGGCAATTATCCCTACTGCCTATGAGCAGAATCCACTGCGTGGAGGCTGGGGGGCTCTCTCCTGGTGCCGGCGCAGGGCTGGGGTGGAGCATGGGGGGCGGGGCTGTATCCCGGTGCCGGCACGGGGCTAGGGAGGAGGGCTGCACTGGAGCTAGTGTGGGAGTTCACCCCATTTGTGAAGAGGCGCTGGGACACCCGCCTTCCAGCTTGTGACGCTGATCGGCTGCCGTTCCCCTCGGCCTCTCTCTTGCTTTCCCAGGGTGACAACTTGGGATCTCTGTGTCTTCCGTACCCTGACTGGGGTCTGTGCAGTGAGATGCACGTCAGAGAGGGAGAGGTTCAGTTCTCACAGCAGGGGATGCGGGCACCTCGCTGGGCTCTCAGGGGATGAAGCTACATGTTCTCTCTGCCCGCCTGCCTGCCAGCACCTGCCCAGGCTGTGATCCTGCTCTGCTGTGCGAAAGGACGGCAAGACTGCCTGCTGCACCCAATGGGGGATGAAGGGGCTGGGCTGTAGCTGGAATCCCAGGAGGAATGGTGGCCGAGTCCGCAAGCCCTCCTCTTAGGGGGTCCCAGGGTGTGCACCCCCTTTTCAGAGTCCTCCCCTCCCGCTGCTCAGCCATCTCCAAGGGCTAGTCCAAAGGGAGGGGATGTCTCCATCCTCAGCTGGCCCACCCATCGGAGTGCCAGCACCTCTGAAGGTGCTAACAGGGAGCCCATGGGTCCTACACCCTGCCCCTCTCACCTCACCTCCAGGGTGAGCACCCTAACACTGAGCTGAAGGGACAAATGAGGCTGTCTCCTGCACTGCTGCCACTGTGTGTGGCATGAAGTGGGCTCTGGGCATGTCAGCTGGATTGAGCCCCGCTCTCTCCACCTGCTTGGAGGATAGTGCTGGGGTTTAGGCATGGGACAGGTGCCTGGAGGCCTGCCTGGGGCAGCAGTGCGCATGCTTGGGGGCAGAAACTTAGGTACCTTGGGGCTTGTACTGAAAAAGTTTAGGTGAGTTGAGGTGCCTTCAGGGCTATGGGGCAGCTGAGTGGGGGTCTTGTGGATCACAGTGATGCCTAAAAACTGGGATTTAAGTGCGTAAAGCCCAGATTTAGGCAGCTCAATCACTTTGTGCGTGTAGGTCTTCGTCTCTCTCCATGCCTCCTAGCCCCCTCTGTAAAACAGGATCATAAGGCTTCCCTCTTGTCCGTCAAGGGGGTGCTCAAATACTGTGGTGATGGAGGCCATAGAAAGACCAGGCTGTATCCTAGG
Source organism: Chelonia mydas (assembly GCF_015237465.2). Taxonomy (NCBI): domain Eukaryota; kingdom Metazoa; phylum Chordata; order Testudines; family Cheloniidae; genus Chelonia; species Chelonia mydas. The sequence continues at coordinate 17,139,145 of NC_051254.2, forward strand.
GGAGGGTGTACTGCTACCTTTGGGCTGCCCTTGCTGTAAATGGGAGGTGATTGGCACTGTTCTCACTGTCCATGTGCAGCCAACGGCCCCACCTGGCTGGAAGGAGGAAGATCAGCAGACACCAGATCAGCGAAGGAAAGACGGCCCACCAAGCAGCAGGTGGGATTCTGACATCTGACCATTATTGTGGGCGAAAAGAATCAATAGATGTTAAAGGGTCGCAGGCTCCCAACAGCACTTCTTTAACCGCATCAAATCGGACCATGACAAGAAAACGGAGAGTGGCGTTGCAGTGGGAAACTAGGGGAAAGCCCAGGGCTGAGCCAGCTGCAGCCCTGAGTACTTACTCGTATTCTCAACGGGAAGGGAAGCATCAGTAGGATGAGCCAAGGGGAGGAATTACTGCTGGACTCAGGATGCTGAGTTGTGCAAAGAAACAAAAATCTGGGGGACCTTGAATCCTTCCCCTGGTCACTGAGCCACAAGGCCCTTAAGGCCCACGTGTGCGAATTCCCGTGCAATGCCTGTTCCGTCTGCAAAACCCTTCACCTTTGCCCCTTGTGTGCACAAATTACCTGTCTGCATGTGCAATTGTAAGCCATGCTAGTGCAGTGGGAGACTTTGTCGCTGTCTGATGGCAGGTCTGTATAAGAGGATAAATGCCTATTACTGTTGCCGCCTTAAGACATGACTCCTTTGGCTCAAGTGGGCGCGGTTCGTGCTTTTTAACACTGACGGGCTCTGGTTCAAATCCCAGTGGAGTAGGAGGCATACAATCGTCTGATTTCTGAGGAAACTGGGAGGGTGCCTGTGGGTTTCTCTGTTGCATGGGGCCCCATGCGTTACCACTGGGTGCAGCCACAATTTGCTAAATGAGACTGCTGCTGGATACAACACATCCTCGCTAGGACGATTAACCTGTGCTTCTAGCCCCCCTGTTTGACCGCTGCTCCTTCCCAGCAGCACCACGTTTCAGTGCACTGCCGACTTTTCTGAGAGCCTTCAGTCTCTGCTGTGCCAGCCTCTAGCAGCATGACCATCCCACTGGCTACTGCCAGCCTTTCTGATCTCCCTAGGTAGAAATGGTACCTGACACCACTGATGGGCATTAACTCTTTCTGAAAACAATGTACAGAGGGCTTCTGATTTGGGGCTTTATTCATTTAAATTTGGGGAGGGTATTTTAGTGATTTTTGAATTCTATGTCCATGTCCAGAAATCAGGCCTTTTCAGGGCTTTCTCTGATATGGAAGAGATTTTGGGGGGGGTACTTCCCAAAACTCTTCTCTAAATAGGATCCACTTTAATTTGTATGACATGTATAACAATGGCTTACACATGGTTTAAGCTTAGCATGCTCGTTATTGAACCCCTGGTCTGGTGTTTAGTGCATTTGTTCCTTCGTGCACGTTAACAGAGTACTGCGTCAAACAGCACGACGTTAAAGTGCACTAGGGAACCTTTAGTATGCACAAGCAGGGTCTACGTGGACCAATTCAGTCACACACCCAGAGTCCACTTTATTGCTTCCTGTAGACAACCTCTTTGATGCAAGCCAGAGAGCAGGGGCATCCCCTAGAGAAACAAACATCACTGGGAAAAGGGTGACATCAGCACGAACCGAGTAACCATTTCTGGGTTTTTCTGGCGTTTATTGGATAAACCAATTACATTTTTTTATCATCAGTGGTGTTGTACTGGTGTTTATTGGTTAAAACCTAAAATCAGAAGCCCTAAATACACCGTACACAACACGCAGACCAAGCAGCATCACCAGCTCCCTGCTCAGAGAGCTGTTTTGAAATGGTGCCACATGGGGGTAGTGTAGAGATTCACACACATTGTGTATCCCCCTTCTCCCTTGGTAATACGTGTACAGTTCTCTGCTTTGTCCTTGCCTCTCTTTGTCTCTTGTTTTATATGAAAATAAAAATGACCGGCATATGAAAGGGAAGGCTCATTCTTTGTGTCTCTCTGGATGGATTGGGAACTGTTCTCAGCCTGGGATCCTACAGAGGGTGGGAGCATTTCTCAGCTATTGTGATAACAAGAAGGAAGGTGATGCCCCCATGTGATTGGTTGGAGGGACCAATGAGCCGTGTTCTGCTGCAGATCAGGCTTCTGTGCCAAAAGAAACCAGAAATGTGGGGAGCAAAGGCCTCTGGCTGAGGCACGTAAACCTGTCCCTCACCCTGCATGCCACTCAATGCTGTCGCATTAGGAGATACTGCTGTAATAAAGAGCCAGCTCCCCACTTGTGCACCAGCGGATATCTGGCCCCGCACAAGGAGTAATTGGGAAAGCTTCTGCGGTGACAGTCACTCTGCGCGTATTGGGGAGGGAGGGATGCAATCGAGCCAACTCAAGAGTTTTTAACAATATTTATTTCTGGTAATAACTGATACATCAGCGAGATGAGGAAAAGGATGTGATGGATCGTTTCTTTTGCTGCTTGCATTTGCTTTTTCATTGTCAGCCTCTCTCATCTCTCCAGGTTGGGTCTCTGAGATCCCCCATGTCAACATCCTTTTGAGTTCTCCATCTAATTATTCCAGGAGATGATGGGCCTAATTCCCATTTACACAGGGGCCACTCTGCATCACTCTAGCAGTTTGAGGGGCCTTACACTGGGAGTAGATGTATTATTATTTGGATAGCACTTCGGAGCCCCACTCAGGACCTAGTGTTCTAGGTGCTGTAAAACACAGATCTATAAGATAGCTCTACCCCATGAGTTTGCAATTGAAGTAAGTGTAATTTACTCCATTTTAAGTCCCCTTTACACTGCCTGTGGTGTAAAGTAGCCTTAGCATAAATGAGAATTGAGCCCTATGAATTAAAACCAATAATGCACTCTCCTATCCGTGAAACGATAAGAAAACAAAACAAAAATATTTCATCCTTACCTGGAAAGATGGGACCCAAATGTTTCATGCCATGCATGTTACACTAGCACAAGTCTTCACATAAAGCAGTGAAAATGTAGTATGAAAAATCATTTTAAGGTACTTGTCATTATTTGTAAAGTATCCGTATTAGTCACCATTGCCTAGAGAAACTGCTTGAGTGCTTCACATTTCAATTTTTTTTCCCATTCCTTTACCAAAGTGTGTGTCTTAGATTGCATATTTGCAGACTGGTTTATTAATGCAGGGTGGCTCATGAGCACGAGGATACAGCTGCTGGTTTGTGGTTGTAGGGTTGTGCATTTGAGCAGGGATGCAAATACTGGTTTGTTATTGTAGGGTTGCTCACTCAGGCCTGGCCGTGAAAGCTAACTTGTTATTGGGGGGTTGCTGCTAACATTTATTTTTTCTTATACTGGAGTTGTGTAACCTCTTTTGAATTAAAATAGCTATAAAGTTATATGGAGTGTGGAAACAGGGCTGAAAAATAAAACAGATTGGTCACATGCTGGATCTGTTCTCCCTTTTACTGCCTTACTGTCCAATGAGACAGTTGCTGTGTCCAGTTCAAACGTTCCAGCTGGAGCACTGAAAAGGTGTTCTGGCAGCTCAGAGCTGGGTAGAGCAGGAAGCTACCTTAAAAGAAGTCTTGAATGGGTCTAAAACTATTAGTATTTACATTATAGTAGCACTTAGGGGCCCCAACCAAGATCAGATCCCATTGGGCTAAGCGCTGTACAAACACAGAGTGAGAGGCAGACCCTACTCTGAAAAGTTTATAAGCCAATAGAGAAGATAAATAAAGGGTGAGTGGGGAAACTGAGGAACAGCACCTGACTTGCTCACAGGTGCATTGCAGGCCAGGGGCAGAGCGAGGAATAGAACCAAGATCTCTTTGTTCCTAAGCCACTAGCCACACTACTTCCCTAAAGGCACTCCTTAGGGTATGTCTACACTACGAAATTAGGTCGAATTTATAGAAGTCGGTTTTTTAGAAATCGTTTTTATATATTCGAGTGTGTGTGTCCCCACAGAAAATGCTCTAAGTGCATTAACTCGGCGGAGTGCTTCCACAGTACCGAGGCAAGCGTCGACTTCCAGAGTGCTGCACTGTGGGTAGCTATCCCACAGTTCCCGCAGTCTCCGCTGCCCATTGGAATTCTGGGTTGAGATCCCAATGCCTGATGGGGCTAAAACAGTGTCGCGGGTGGTTCTGGGTACATATCGTCAGGCCCCCGTTCCCTCCCTCCCTCCGTGAAAGCAGCAGCAGACGATCGTTTCGCGCCTTTTTTCTTAAGTTACCTGTGCAGACGCCATACCATGGCAAGCATGGAGCCCGCTCAGGTAACCGTCACCGTATGTCTCCTGGGTGCTGGCAGACGTGGTACTGCATTGCTACACAGCAGCAGCAGCCCATTGCCTTGTGGCAGCAGACGGTACAATAGGACTGGTAGCCCTCATCGTCATGTCCGAGGTGCTCCTGGCCACGTTGGCCAGGAGTGCCTGGGCAGACATGGGTGCAGGGACTAAGTTTGGAGTGACTTGACCAGGTCATTCTCTTTAGTCCTGCGATCAGTCGTATTGAACCGTCTTATGGTGAGCAGGCAGGCGATACGGATGGCTAGCAGTCCTATTGTACCGTCTTCTGCCGAGCAGCCATGAGAGGTGGATAGCTTGCAGTCCTTCTGCACTGTCTGCTGCCAGCCAAAGATGTAAAAGATAGATGGAGGGATCAAAACAAGAAATAGACCAGATTTGTTTTATACTCATTTGCAACCCCCCCCGTCTAGGGGACTCATTCCTCTAGGTCACACTGCAGTCACTCACAGAGAAGGTGCAGCGAGGTAAATCTAGCCATGTATCAATCAGAGGCCAGACTAACCTCCTTGTTCCAATAAGAACAATAACTTAGGTGCACCATTTCTTATTGGAACCCTCCGTGAAATCCTGCCTGAAATACTCCTTGATGTAAAGCCACCCCCTTTGTTGATTTTAGCTCCCTGTAAGCCAACCCTGTAAGCCGTGTCGTCAGTCGCCCCTCCCTCCGTCAGAGCAATGGCAGACAATCGTGCATCTGAGTTGAGAGTGCTGTCCAGAGCAGTCACAATGGAGCACTCTGGGATAGCTCCCGGAGGCCAATACCGTCGAACTGTGTCCACAGTACCCCAAATTCGACCCGGCAAGGCCGATTTAAGCGCTAATCGACTTGTCGGGGTGGAGTAAGGAAATCGATTTTAAGAGCCCTTTAAGTCGAAATAAAGGGCTTCATCGTGGGGACAGGTGCAGGTTTACATCAATTTAACGCTGCTAAATTCGACCTAAAGTCCTAGTGTAGACCAGGGCTTAGTTGTTAGAGGGAAGCTGTGGGCAGGGGTCTTGGCCCAGCGCCGACACAGCAATCCTTGAAGCTGGCTTGGTTGTGCCCCTTTGTTCTACCTTCCAACAGCCTTGGAGCAAACTCGCCCTCTAAATCCAGCCTGCCACTTTTAAATCCTGCTGCACGGAGGATTCATCTTGCCAGGGCCCATAACTCTGAGCAGGCATAACGCCGACAGACCCCAGTCATCGGTGGGCGGGATTGAACTGGGGACCTCTGGAGGTTAGTGCATGAGCTAAAAGCCAACTGGCTGTGAGCTAAGTCTCTCCCTCAGCCTCCACTACTAGATGGGACAGAACACACCCAGGAGGTGTGTGGGTTACATAGGCTCCATGTGTTTGTCATTCCTAAGGGCTTGTTTCCGCCTGCCCTTATTCAATGGACTCTTAACCCAGCTGGGGGGGGGGGGGGAGGGTTTGCGTATATATGTGGCAGCTCCAGTCAGCACTAAAGGTTCCAGCAGCAGGGAGCAGCCCCATTTTTGCTCCTGCTTCCAGAGAGCAGCTGCACAGCTGGCCTACCCTTCAGGCTGAAAGTGCAGATCTAAAAGAGCCTCAGTAAGGAGTTGGCTTCCCCTGCAATCCAAGCTGCAGGGCAGGCAGGGGGTAGAGGAGGGGCATTACAGCACTCCTGGGCTAATGCATGTGTGAAAACATTCGACAATGAGCGAAAGGGCCCCCCAGAGTGGGGGATGCTGTTTTAGTGACTTTGACAATCTGGGGAATTGGTGTCTGTGTTTCTGGGAGTCTGACTGATGTTCTGAAATTGCCAACTCATGGAAGGGCCACAGGCAAGGGCTGTGTCACATATCTACCAGACAAGGGTCAATGGAGAGTCATTAACCGGAAGCTCTGACCAAACAGTGGTTAGGCTAAGCAGTTTGCTTGAAAGGAGAAACCCATTTGATCAAGTTTCAGAGTAGCAGCCGTGTTAGTCTGTATTCGCAAAAAGAAAAGGAGGACTTGTGGCATCCGATGAAGTGAGCTGTAGCTCACGAAAGCTTATGCTCAAATAAATTGGTTAGTCTCTAAGGTGCCACAAGTACTCCTTTTCTTTTTGCCATTTGATCAAGTTTCTCTGCAGGAAGGGGAAAGTGAAGAGTGGAAATTGCCAGCAGCAGAACAAAGAAACCAAGTGGAGTTGGTGGGACTTATAAACTCGAGGGACTCCACGAGACCCCTCAGGAAGCTTGGGCATCAGAGAGGAGCATGCTTTTGTAAGGGGGGGGGGTGGGTCCTTTGTAACTGAGGGACCAGCCCAGGAAGAAGGAAGTCAGCTGACCTGGAGAAGAAGGAGAGACTCCAGGATCCTAAAGAGAAGCCGTGAGCTGTAGTGGAAGGGTCTTGGACCCCTCTACCCCAGCCCCAAGAACGCCGCAAAGCATTGAGGAACCTGAGCCAGGGAGACAAGCACAGGTGTGTTTAGATCTATGTATTTCTTGTGCAACCAAAGTAAAGAGTAGTGGTGTGTTAGGATCCTGCACACAGCCTGTGTCTGTCCATCACACTACGCTGTGCCCAGCTGTAAACCCTGAGTGCACACGTGGCTGGAGATCTGGGGTGTTTAAAAGCTACAGGGAAGTGTGAGGGGTCAGCACTAGTCCCAGGGGCTGGGAAGTTGGACTGCAGCAGATGTCCCCAAACTGTGGAGCGCACCCCTGTAAGGGGGGCATGGAGGAATGTTTGGGGGGATGTGATGGGGCCCAGGCCAGTCCCCTGGTGGGAGCCCCGCCTCGGCCACAGCCATGGCTCTGCTCCCAGCCCCAGCCTTGCCCCGACCATGGCCTAGCCATGACTTCTGGCCCCACGCCCAGCCTCGGCCCCATTCCCAGCCCTAGACCCACCCATAGCTGCGGCCCCACTCTGTCTGCCCCTTCTCACCCCTCCCAGAGCTATGGCCCAGCTCCTGGCCCTTGCTCCCGGCCCCACCTCCTGGGCAGGGGGGCCATGACTGAAAAGTTTGGGGACCACTGGACTGCAGGGTCTCAGCTCTCAGAAGCGGCTGCCAGACAGAGTATTTGCAGCCCCAGAGTGTGCCTAGAGACCCAGCCAGGGGCAGTGCCTGGACTCTGTTCAACTCGGGAGGCTGGGATCCGGCGAGGTAAGCCCCATACATGGCAGCCTTTTAGAACCAGTTGAACCCCTTTTAGAACCAGTTGTCCCTCACGGGACAACCATTTCTAAAAGGGCTTCTAAATTTAACAAGCAGCCAAAAGTGGTGCCTCAGGTGCCGACTCTGTGGGTGCTCCGGGGCTGGAGCACCCACGGGGAAAATTTCGTGGGTGCAGAGCACCCACCGGCAGCTCCCCGCCCAGCCCCAGCTCGCCTCCGCCCCCCACCCAGGCTTTCTGCGAATCAGCTGTTTGCACGGGAAGCCTGGGAGAGCTGAGAAGCAGGTGACGGCTTCCCGCTCAGGCCCAAGGAAGTGAAGGTGGAGCGGAGGGGAGCTGGGGCGGGGGGGGCATGAGGAGGGCCGCCCGCGCCACAGCAGGTAACCCGGGGGGCGCCGGGGAACTGCTCCCCGTGCCAGCTCATCTCTGCCTCCCTGGGCCTGAGTGGGAAGCAGCCGCTTGCTTGTCAGCCCTCCCAGGCTTCCCGCGCGAACAGCTGATTCGCGGGAAGCCAGGGGGCCGGAGAAGCAGAGTGGGGCGGGGCGTTCAGGGGAGGAGACGGAGCGGAGGTGAGCTGGGGCTGGGCGTGGGGCAGCGAGCTGCCGGTAGGGGCTCTGCACCCACCAAATTTTCCCGGTGGGTGTTCCAGCCCTGGAGCACCCACAGAGTCGGTGCCTAAAGGGCCACTTTTGATGTGATCAGTGGGGGGAGTGGCCGCTCCCCCTGCTCCTCCCCAGCTACGCTGCCCTGCCCCTAGGAGCCAGAGGGACCTGCTGGATGCTTCCTGGGAGTTGCCTCAGGTAAGCAACCCCAGGACTCCCCACCTCACCCCCCGGCAGGTCCCTCTGGCTCTTAGGGGCAGGGTGGGCACCCACTATGGTGGCCCACGAGACCCTCCTGCCCGGTTCTCGTGGGTGAGGAGGGAACTGGTTGTTAAGATTTTGGCAGCTCATCACTGCTTGTATCCCAGCAGAGACAAGGCAGAAAACCCTTGATATTCCTGCAATTCCTAAGGTGAAAAGCAAGTAGAAAAACCCTGTCCACCCTTCTTAATTGGTCCCAACATAGCACAAAGGGGGAAAAGCATCTCCATAGTTAGTCCAAGCGCAAGGGACACCACAGCTTGCCCATGCTTCTATCCCGGGACATGCAGGCAGGTGAGGAGGGGATCCAGCTTACCTGCAGCAGAATATCAGGGCACGACATTCAAAGACCACCCGCACACTTAGCTCTTCCAGCTCTGTAATCTTCCAAAGAATGAGCACACACTGATGCGGAGAGAATCCAGGGGTTGTGGGAGTCAGGTCAGGGTTTGCCGCGGGGGAAAGAGCGAGCCTACCTGGGAACAGAAACGGCTGTCATGAATACTGGGCGCTGCCACCGGTGGACAAAGGGTACCTGGAGAGTGAGAGTGGGGCTGATCAGGCCCTTCACTCTGAAAGAAGCCCACATATTGATTCACCCTCCTCTGGAACATGGGAGCTGCTCCTGCTATGGACCCAGTTTCTAGGAGTTCTTAAATCAAGGTGTTCAGACCCAAAAGTGAGCTACAGCTATAGGCTAGATGGATCCTGCCTCTACTGCAGAAGTGTCCACTCAGCAGCAACCCCATTCCCAGAGCCCTGCCCCCCAGCCTGCAGTATGAAATTTGGGAGGGATGGATTCTCTGGAGGCTGCTCCCTCCTAAGGTTGTTCCAAAGCCCGGGCCAGAAAGCGGGAGGTGATGTCCCTGCAGTACCGCAGCCTCAGGCCACCAGGCCCAGGCAACAGCCAAAGCTACTCATTTGGGGCCATTTTACACTGAACCCATCACTGGATGCTGCCAGGAGGAGTGTCCTGTTGGGACATGCCTGGTCTGTGATTTCCTCACCACAATTGAAACCAAGTCCCCACTCACACCCATCGAGTAAGGGGCTCGGTCTCCCGGTGTGTTGGGATAAATCCAGTAGCTAAAGGTATTTGCTCTGCTATATGTCACAGAGAAAGTCCGGAGTGGAGATTATGAGCTTCCCAGAAGCAGACTTCATCTGAAAGGCAGCTCGCAGGTCAGCGTCCCAGTGGCAGTCAGCCATCCCCCTACGCTGTTGGGCTACTCCGCCTATATCTCACTAGTGGACACACCCGGGCATCAGCCATGCGGCTTGTTCTGAACACCCTTGGTGAGGAGATGAAGTCAAGATTTCCATTTGGCAGCGGACTATCCTGAGGCTTGTGGGATGGGGTGATGGAGCTGGTAGTCTCTGGGCTTTTGAATGGGCAGCCCCCGGCACTGTCTCAGTGAGGCTTTAATGGAATCTTCTCCCCCTCCCACCCACTTAAACAGCATGACCGTGGGGTGATTTCTCTCCCCTTCCTGCTGGATAAGCCTCCAATGCCCAATCTCATAGGCATGTGGAGGAGGATGCAGGATAAATTGCAAGAGCTTTCTGATATTAGCATGACGTTTGTTGGGGTGGGGGGCGAAGGGATACTGCTGAATAGATCACATCTGTGTTTTATAAGGGCAGAAAATAGAGCTATATTGTTGTAACAAGCATCCGAGTCACCTTTACCCGCCTCTTGTGACACAGAGACAGGCCTCTAGGTTGTCTTATTTTTCTTTCTTTGCAGCTGTCAAACTGCAGCTCATAAGTAGTGGATGGATTCAGAGGCAGCATACTAAGGAGAGGCAGCAAGGCATTGTTCAGGAGAGTGGGGAGTGAAAAGAGGCACTTTACTGTTATGAATCCATGGCTACCTTGGACTTCTTGGTTCATCACGAGGCTGCACACCAGGGCTACTCAGAACTTTCATAGGAACAGAATTCAAATCTTCCAGCTCCAAAAGCATGAGCCCCCAGTGCTTGAACTAAGGGAGAATCTCCATTAGATGTTAGCAGTATAGGGCCTATGACACGTTGTTAAGCAGTTCTGAACCATCCAGTAGAGGGCAGTGGTGTGCAACCACACACCCCATCCTAACCCATTTATTACACCAGGCCATTCTCCCTGTAGTAAGAGTATAGAAGGGTTGAATGTGGCAATGAATGGGAGGAAGGTAGTCAGCCATCTCTATCACCGTTCTCCTGGCTGCCTCAGGGAGTCCTCTCCACAGGGCTGAGGATGATCCATGGCTGGAGCCAGCAGCTATGCATCAGCCTTGGATGGAAATGGCGGTTCAGGCTCAGGTCAATAGAAATTGGGGGCGTTTAGTCATCTTCAGGATTGGGTCCCAACTTACCAGGTCCCAAGTTGGGCGAGATGTATGTTCCCTGTTGTGCAGGGAGTTCTTAGTTTTGTTTCAGTCAGGCCTGCTGTCAGCATGGTCCCTGCTTTTATGCCATCGGCGTGCTTCAGCGACTCAGATACAACATCTTATCGAGACACACATCCCTTTGATCGCAGCGCTGCTGAGAGGTTAATCTTCCCGTTCCCTGACGCGCTTTCTTTGTCTTCATTCAAGTGAATGAAAGGAGCGGGTGGCTTTTTTTTTTTTTTTTTAAATGGTGCATCTCTAATTCCTTCTGATGGGTATGCTGCTGCAGCTCCAGGCCTGGAGCCCAGATACCAGACCCATGGGAAAGAGGGCAAAACAACATGGGCTCGTGACAGTCTGTAGTGGTAATAGTGACTACTACCCTTTGCATTTCAAGGTGTGTGGGGGGTCTCTAGCAAAGGAAAACTGGGAGAATGCTTCATAAATAAGCAGCACCAGGAAACTGGAGAAAGATGGTCTAGCTGTTAGGTGCTAAGCTGAGCCTGGGGACACCTGGGTTTGATTCTATGCCCTGCCACAAACTTCCTTGGCCAAGTCTTTTAGGGCCAGATACTCACAGCTATTTAGGTACCTTACTCCTATTGATTTCAATAGGCGTTAGGCACCTAAATAATTCTGCAGGTCTGGGCTGTAACCAGCCCTTCAGCCACACTTCCACTCCTCTCTGCCAGACTGGAGTGAGCCCTTTTATATGATCAGAGGGGTCTTAATTAGAGTCAGGTGGTCACATTAGCTTAATGGCCTCACCTGAGTCTTTGCAGGTAAATTGGAGTCAGGTGTTCTCATTAGCCTGGAGCAGCCCCTGCTCTGGTCAGCCAGGGAACAGAAAACTGTTAATCCAGTGGCCAGTATATCTACCTTCTACTACTTTGCTGTACCACCCCAGGCCCGCCAGACCTTTTCATCGGGCCCCTGCCCCATGGACCCGACCGACCCCCCTCCCCTTCACCGTGAGCCAGCTACACAAGCTGCAGCCGGTCCGTTTCCAGACTGCGCCAAGGAAACATCTATACACACTCACGCTTCACACCCTTCACGCCCTCACCCTGGTGTCCTGCCCCGATACAAAGTGGCGGGACCTCCTGCCACCTTTGGAGGGTGAGCAGCCCCGGTGGGCCAGCCTGTACTCCACCTTGGTCCCAAGGCCCGTCGGGGACATCAGTTGGCGGCTCCTTCACAGAGCTGTGAGCACGGGCGTGTTTTTGACACGGTTCACCCCCATCCCGGATACTTGCCCCTTTTGCAACGGGAGGGAAACCCTGGCACATGTATATTTAGAGTGTGCCAGGCTGCAGCCCCTTTTCCGGCTCCTCACGAATATTTTATTACGCTTTTGGCTACACTTTTCCCCTCACCTTTTTATTTACACACTCCGCATCCGTGGCCCCACAAAGTCGCGGGATCTCCTGGTTAACCTCCTCCTAGCCCTAGCTAAAACAGCCTTCTATAAAACCAGAGAGAGGAGGTTGGCCGATGAAGCTTCCTGTGACTGCGGGGCTATTTCCGATCCTCCGTCCGTTCACGCCTCTGGGCAGAGTTCCTCTGGGCGGCGACCACTGACTCCCTTGACGTCTTTGAGGAGCAGTGGGCGCTGTCTGGGGTTCTCTGCTCGGTGTCCCCATCTGGTTCCCTTCGTTTGACCCTTTGACCGCACTCCTGTCCCTGTTGTTCATTAGTTGTCCCCCATAATTATTTGGCTTTCCAGGTCCTGTGGACCCCCCTCTTAGGCTCGGGGGGGATCCTTTAGCACTTCCCGGATCCCAATAGGACTACTCTGCTGTACCCAACCAGCCTGGGTCTATCACAGTACTTAAGACAGACAGACAGCAATGTCAGAGGGAAGAATGAGATGCCTGCTTGGGGATGTGGGCAGATTACCACACAGATTGCCCAAGTCTCCTGGGGGTCACAGAATGACTCAATCATGGAGGTGAAACTTACATACAACAGGATACTCCAGCCTAGTCAGGTGTTTCTGCAACTCTTGATTCTCTCTCTGCTTTTCCAGCTTTCTCCTGTTCTTCCAGTGTGAGCACATTGATGCACTACCCCCCTAAAGCTTAATGCTACACTGCATGATTCAGGCACTTGCAAAGAAAGGGCCACCTGGGAGAGCATGGACTTCCCCCAGTGACCTTCAGAGAGGAACTGCACACACGGTAAGCTCCATCCCCTTTGATTAGGGATGCTGTGGGATAGCTCTGTCCTCTGGGGTGAAAGCCTGTAGGAACCACATATGGATGTCCTTTGTTCCATCTGCTTGATGACCAGCATGCTCTCTACAGGGGCGTTCCCGGCATTCCCTCTCTGTGCACTGAAACGCCTTCAACTGCTGAAAAGCCCATGCTTCTAACATGGTTTCTCCAATGTATTTCCACACCAGCCAGCACCAATGGCCAGTGTACCTTGGTGCAGGCTTGGATGATGTTCCAAGGTCAGTTTGCATTGCAAAGAATGAGGTGGGAATCCAGCAAGCTGCCAAACCGCTTTGCATGTGCAGCTCAACCATCCCAGACTGCATTAGGCTGCTTTTGGCAGGGACGCAGATGTCCTTGATCAGAGCAGCCGACTAGCTGCTGTCAGGAAAACCGCTTCCCCATTGCCCTCCCTGGGCTATTAACGAGATAGACTGCAATAAAAGTGGCAATCTTCTTTAATCATCAACTTGCCTGACCTGCAAGCAGCTCAGCAATAAGAGACTCAAGAACTGCTGAGGAAATCTCCCTTGCGGTCCACTCGTCTGCATTAGAGCTATTAAAAGTGACCCAGACACCGAGAGCTGTTGCTGGTCACTGTCCTCCTGGGAAATTATCTCCATGAAAGGCAAAGAAGCACTAGGACATCAGGGAAAGGGTAGACTCTGAGGGAAGCAACAGACGTCAAAAGGACACTAGCAATTCGATTAGGGCAAACAGCTATGGGGAGAAACGTTTTCATAGGATTCAATAAAAAAAATCAATGGAAAGAGTTTTGTTAAATAAAGAAGTGTAAGCAGTGCTCTGCAGTGCTTGAAACCAAACACAACAGCCTTGTGCACAGGAACCAGGAAGTGATACTCACCAGCCTCGTGAATGCACAGAAGAGAGAAACAGCAGAAATGGTGACAAGCAGAGACAGGCTCCAAGCTCCCAAAGAATCAGATCTGGTTTGAAACCCCTTAGACTGCCAGCGTCATTATGACCAACCCCAAAGGTCCATAAATCATAAGTCAGGCCCCCAAAATCATGAGATTTATTTTTTCATATAAACAGTTTCGGGATCGTTGTATTTGCCTTCTTGTTTCTGGGCCTTTGAGGTTCATGCACTTCAAGTTTTCAAGCTTTTCTCCAGAACCACAAGCATGGGAAACATATTTTTTAAAAGCAAAGAAAACTGGGATTCTAATACAATTTCTTGATTCCAGCAGCTGAGGCTTCAGGAAAATATCATGGGACTCGGGATCAATTTGTGCAAGCTGGTGACACTGCAGGGTGTCTGGCATTTTTCGTTTGTCCCATTATAGAGACGGGCTTCCATTTTTCCAAAGATGTCAGGGCCAGTTTTTCAAGTGCTTAGCACCCAGAATTGTGGCAAGATTTTCAGAACAGCTCATCTCCCATTGAAGCATCAGTGCATAATTGCTCTATGGGTCAGTGCATCATGTCATCAAGCACACAGATGAGCCTGGTGGGGTCTGAAGTTGGAGCACACGTGCATCAAAATGAGACTATCTGCATGCGCACACACACACCTACCCCAGAGCTAGGTAAGAGTGGGCAGTGCCACAATTATCCTCGAGCTCTTGTCCCTCCAATTTTGCACTGAAAATGACAGCTTCCGTCCCAGCCAGGCAAATTTACACAAAGGAAAGCATTGATTAAGTAGTTCTCTGTCCTTGAGAGTGTGTGTATAAATAAAATCAGGAGAGCCTCTATTCACAGATTATTATTATTATTTTTTAAATAATACTTTGCATTTCTATGGCACCCATCATTTAAGCATCTCAAAGCAAGTGCTTTGCAAATGTTCAGCTGACTCTCACAACAGCCCTGGGGGGTAAGGGAGAGTGTGGGGAGCTGAGAGAGAGAATACTAGGAAACTGACAAGCTGCTGCTGAAGCGGGTGCTGCTGCGAGTGTAGCCCAGAACAAATCATGTTCAGCACTCTTGGAAACTAAGGTGAAAATCTGCTCTGCTTCGTGATGCACCTGTGGCCAGCAGTGAGTAACTGTCCTAGTGCAGATAAGGCTAGAGAGATGCAGTGAGTTATTCAGAGGAACACACCTAGTTAGCGCAAGACCCAGGAACAGAACACATTTCCCGAGACCCCAACCAGCCTTCTTTGCTATTTCTCCTAAGGTGCTTTTAGGGTAGCACTGACCTTTTGACCGCCTAAGAGCCACTTTATCACCTCAGACAGTCACTGAGAACAACAGTAATAGTCAGGAATCACAATTATCCTCCATTAGAGCAATTTCCTCAAAGCTAAAACATCAGAGCAGATGCTTCTACTCACCTTAGTTGGCTACTACCATAAATACTGGTCTGTCTGGGACCCAGGTGACCGAGCTGCTCCTTAAATCAAGCTCCTGAGACACCAGAGGGAGGGACATAAAATCTGAGCATTATCAATCACATCTGCATGACATGAGTATTCACAAAGTCCTGTCCAAACATGCACAGGGCTCAGCAGAACACCTGGGATGGATGCTTAGCGGGAAAGCCTCTCCTGTGCTTGTTCATAATTCCTCATCAGCCCACATGGAGGGATGGGTTCAAATCCCACCGCTAACACCATGTAATAAGATGTAGCAGATCAGAGTGCTAGTAAGAGATTAAACTTGTATAGATTGTAAACTGTTCAGGACAATGGGACTGCCTGCTACTGTGTGTTTGTACAGTGCCTAACACAATCATTGTTGGTGCTACTATAATATAAATAATAATAATAATGACAGTCAACTGACCTGGGTTGGGTTATTGTGGTTACTTCTTCTTCTTCTGGGGTCAGTATCCATTGGCTCCTGTAATTCATATTACAGCTTTATGTTTTCAGTTGCCATTTTATTACCAGGGCAACTGCTGCATTGATGCTGGGCCATCGCTCAAGGCCTTAATGAATCCTGAAAAGGGAGCCCCAGGTTGAATATCACTATAATGGAGGAACCCTAGCAGAAGAAGGAGTTAGATGGCTGTGCTGCCTAATAGGTTCTTAGGTTGGTGTGACTCAGATTGTACAGAAATGCAAGCTGGGACCAGGCTGGTATCGAGCAAACAGAGCCTTCTCAGCATGTAATGCTGGTCTGTTTGTGTGCGCTGTGCAGATCTATTTCCTACAACTCTGCCTGCCTGCTGCATCGTTCACTGCTAATACCACAGGCATGTGACACATCGCAACACAGGGGCAATTGCTTTTGGAATCTCACAGAGGATCTGGGTTAGGATAAGAGAAGACACATTGACCATTCAGGATCCACTACGTCCAAATTAGTGTTTCAGCAACAGATTTATTTCAGACAATGGGGAGGATCAGTCTCTTCTGGGGAGAACTAGTCACCGTAATTGTTTTCCTTTAGCTAGGAAACATCTTTAACAACTGTTCATAAAGCTGATTTAATCTAGCTAATTTCCTAGCCGTTCTAAGAGCTGTAGTTTTTATCTACATATGCCCCCCTTCAGGAATGCATTTTTGGTCAAGAAAAGTGCGGAAGCACAGGCTTAACTTTTAACATGTGTTTCTGTGTCCTGCTGACATCAGTGGTATTTAAGCATGTGCTTATGTGTGTTTCTGAATTGAGGCCTTGGATATCAGGCTCAATTTCACACCATATATTTTTTTAAAACCTCATTCTTTAAAACTGCTAAGAATGTGCGACTCGTATTTGAGGGATCACATCTTGTAACTCTATTAATATAAGTTCTTATCTATTTCAGTATCAATGGATTATTATAAAATAGTCTGGCCTTTAATATTTTAAAACCTAGTTCATAGTGTTTCCAGGCCTGTCTGAGCCCAAGGATTATGCTATGATGTCCAAACTATTGGCCCAAAGTAACGCTCTTGTAAGTTTTTCTATTGACTTCTGTGACTGGTCCTTCAATACATAAAACCAGACAACACTAGCTTATCAGGACTTTGCCTCATCTCTAGCTGCTGACCATGTTTCCATGAAGAATAGGATCTGCAAGGGTTGCATGAGTTAATTTCACATTTTATTAAGAATTACCATGGAAGATTTAAAGGGAAACTGCAGTATTGCAGATTCTAATGACCTCATCTAATTACAAAGAGTAAATCCCACAAAAAAGATAAAGTGCCATAAGTTAAGATTAAAATAGAATAATTAAAAATTAAATGAGAAGCTGTCAGCTATGCCATCTGATCCCTGGTAAATCTGCCAGTTTCTTTAAAAGTAAAAGAATGCCTTTAAGGACTTCTTTTAAGAGTATCTATTTTTCCATGGATTCAAATGGGGTTTGCTTTTCCTGTGTCCTAGTATGCAGTATCTGTCTGAACACACGCCTAGGAAGTATCAGTATAGGAGCAGCATCCTCCAAGAGGATATTCATCCTATTTACTGTCATGGAGATTGTGAAAGAGGGACAGATATTTCTAAAAAATATTGTTCTGGAAATCCATTATCTAAAACTAGAGATATTGTTGTTTCGGGAATATTTAATTCAACCATCTGTGTTGTTATATCTAATCGCTGCATTTTTTTCCTCCACTTATTACTAATTTGTATTATTATAGCACATAAAAGCCCCAATAATGGGCTAGGTGCTGGACAAACACATAGCATAGTGCCAGTTCCTGAGTCAGAGAGTGACAGTCAAAATAGACACAGGCTAGGCGAGGAAATGGCCTCATAGCAGACCACTGCGGGTATGTCTACACTGCAATAAAACACCGGCAGTTGGCTTGGGTCAGGCTCATGGGGCTTGGGCTGCAAAAACTGCAGTGTAGATGTTTGGGCTGTGAGGCCCCATGAAGGGGGAAGGATCCCAGAGCCTGGGCTCCAGTCCAAGCATCCACACTGTGATTTTATAGCCTCACAGCCCAAGCCCCTGACTCAGCTGACCCAGGCCAGCCATGTGTGTTTTATTGTAGTGTAGACACCACACAGTAGAGTTTGGAATAGAACCCTGGTTTCTTACAACCTACACCAGTAGGTCATCCACCAAGCCACACTGCCTCGCTAATGCTGCTGCCCTCTTTCTTAGAGCATGTCTACACTGCAACCATTGGTGTGGTTTCCAGCTTGTGCAGACATGCCCCCATCAGCTGTAAAGGAGCTAGCGTGCTAAAAATAGCAGTGAGGACAAGGCTGCCTGGGCTGTCCAAGCTTGCCTGAGCCCCCATGTACTCACTTGGGCAGCTGAAGCCTTTGCTGCTGCCTCCTTGCTTCTAATTTTAGTGAGGTAGCTAGAGGACAGCTAGCATGGGGATGTCGACAGGAGCTCTCCATTGCACCCACTGGTAGCAGTGTAGCTGAACCCTTAGGGGTTAGCAACAGTACTCCAGGGTTGTGACGGCACTATGATGTTTTCAGTAGCCAGGGACCAAATTCTGTGGGCCTTGATCCATTGAAGTCAGTGTAAGTAAGCTCAGCTACCAGCCCCAGAACTTGTCTCCAGAAATTAACTTCCATCACTGCTGCCTATACCAAGATACCGCAGAGCTCCAGAGCTGGTCAACATTTTTATGAGGGAAAACTTCAGCTGACCAGCTTCCCACCTGGGAGCATGGTTTGAGAAACAAAATATTGTGGATTTTCGGCAAAAATAGACTTTCTCCTCCCCCCATCTTCCGTCCTGATTCACAGTGATTTTTTTTCTTTTTCAAAAAACTTGAAATTTTTCACAGAACTGAAATTCCATTTCCCGGCCTGCTCTGGGTGAAACCCAGCCCTGTGCAGGGCGCCAGCTTATGTCTGTGTACCACTTAATGGAGGTACAGTCCCCGTCCCAGCCACCCATGGAGGCCTGGGGCCCCACACAGCTGGACGGCCCTGTTTATAGCCCAACAGCCTGAGCCCCACAATCTCATCAGGTAACCTGGGCCAGCCACGGATGTTTTATTGCAGTGTAGACATATCCTCAGAGACATCTCCTAGTGTGACAAGCTTGGTTGTCCTTGGAGTGGGGCAGATTAAATAGGGTAGTTCCTTCTTCTCTTTTGCTACCTAGGGTTTCATTATCAGGTAATTTAACAGTGTCTCCCCACAACCCCCACTCCTTTCTTATCCGGCACCTGGTTAAAATGACAAATTACACCGGGGATGTAGATGCTCCACAGTCTGGCAAGAGAGGCCCATGTATCTCCCCTAACAGGTTTATGAGGGAACCAAGGAGCTTCTGAAGATGTGAGCTCCCTTGTTTATTTCCCCCACTCATGGCTTTGGCTGCCACATACTCTGTGAAAGCAAGGTGTCCCTGCCTGACCAGGGTGCCTAATGGCCCTTTGATCCACAGGGGAAAGGGGCCCTGGACTCATGCATTTCAAGGGCCTGATTTAATTGAGCCCTGTCTCCTTGGTGATGCAGTTTTCCCCTTTAGAAAGGTTTCCTGAAATAAACTGATGTATTTAATCCCCTGTCTCTCGGCCCCCGCCACCTACTCCCTTTCACAGAGCCAGAGTCATAAAGAAAGTTAACAAATTGAAAATCTGTCCTCGGACTTATGGAGTGAACAGAGAGAAATCTCTCACCTTTTTTAAGTAGAAAGAAAGCGGGGGAGGGAAAGCTGAGTGTTCCCTTTGTTATCAGATCAAATAATAATCCCCAATGACTCTCATTGTTGCTTGTTAATGGAAAGCCATTTAAACTCTGGATCAATATTTCCTCAGGAGAGATAGGACCCATTCAATATAATTCCCCCAGCGTGAAAAGAAATACCATCAGCAAAACAGAGCAGCTCTGAAATGCTGAAATGGAGTGTCTGCTGTCCTCACTGGCACAGTGGCTGAGTGAAAGGTTCAGTGCAGAGTGGGGAGGGTCTAGCATAACAAATGCAGGCAACTAACAACCTCTGGCTTTTAGCAAGGCAGGAGGCTAGAGGTGGGCCTGATCCAAATACCTGTGAACCCGGGGCACGTTCAGATCAGGATTCATGCTGGCTAACGGAGGCATATCTCTTGGGCCAGAATATACTGATAGCCTGACTGTGCAGATTTTCTGAACAAGAGGAGTAGCTAGACATGAGAGCAGGAGATTGAGGGACAAAATTCTCCACTGGTGTAAACTGGTGCAGCTCAATGGAGCTGCACCAGTTTACATCAGTGGAGAATTTTGCCCTGAGTGTCTGGACTTCTGGGTTCCCTGCCTGACTCTGCCACTCACTTACTGTGTGATCTTGGGCAAGAGACTTAGCTTTTCAGGCCTCAGTTTATCTAGCTGCATCTCAGGGGTGTTAGAGAGAAACTGATGACTATTTAGGTAAAGTGCTTTGAGATCCTTGACTAGAAAGTGTTCTGGAGTGCAAAATGTTATCCATAAATGTGCATATATCTTAGTACTTGCTCTTTGACTGTGACAAAGCCAAGAGATGGGGGCCTGATTCACCACTGTTACTCCAGTTTTGCACCATGAACCAGAAGAAGTCACGCAGGCATAAAATTGGAATAAGGCAGTTGGAAATCAGGTCCCCAAAAAATGGTTCCCTGCGACCACAAGCTATCTGTGTATTTGTGCTGGTCAAGGGCTTAGGAAACTTTTGATGACATTTGAAAAAGCTTTTGGGGGGCTTGCACATATTTTCTTGCCTGTATTTTTAAACCCATTTCCCTGCCCCCCTTCCAGGGCTGATTCAATTGTTATAACACCAGGGTCACTGGCAGAGTCTGGAATAGAACGGGTGTTTATTTTTAATAAGAATCCGTGATGAGATGCAGGAACCTTTTTATACCTACACACTAGAATAGAGGAAATAACACCGGGCCCTTATTTAGGGGTATGTTTACACGCCAAGCTGGGGGTGTGATTCCTAGCTCGAGGAGACATATGCGCGCTAGCTCTCGTTGAGCTAGCCTGGCGGTACTCAGACCTCAGTGGTGCAGGAGCCAAATTAGTGATCAGCATGACCCAAAAGAGTCACAGCAGTGTGAATTCATTGTTTCATTTAATACAGTACTATTCATATTTAAACAGTGTGAGAGGGGGAATATTTAGTTTTTATATATCTCACAGCAAAATGACTAACCGAGTATTATTATTATTTTATCAACTCCAGTAGGTTAATAACTTAGTAAAAGCATCCTGACTGGTTAATAACTTAGACTGGTTAATAATTAAATCACAGTGTTTTAATACCGCATGCTGCCCAGAGCCGGGGGAGACCCATTATAGAGCCACTTGTGGCTCGCAAGCCTCAGTCTGAGTATTGCTGAGCTAGCACATTGAAAATAGAAAGTAGCCATTGCACCACTAGTAGCAGGAGGAGCTAGCCACCCCGTGTGTGTGCCCGTCACAGACACTAGGTATGTATTCAGAACAGCTAGCCACTTGCCCTGCTGGAGCTCCATTGTACTTTTAGCAGGTTAGCTCTCATTGAGCTAGTGTGAGGGTGTCTCCTCGAGCTGGGAACCAGGTGCACTCAAAGTGTAGATGTACCCTTGGTTCCTTGGAGGATGTCAAAGCATTTGACAAATGCTAATTAAGTCTCACAACTGCCCTGTAGGGTTGCCAGCTGACCAGGATTGTCCTGGAGTCTCCAGGAATTAAAGATTAATCTTTAATTAAATATTATGTCATGAAATGAAAACTCCAGGAATATGTCCAACCAAAATTGGCAACCCTACCTGGGAGATAGGTAAGGGATTGAAATCATTTCAACCAGCACTGAAATGCAGCTATCTCTGGGGTGGAAGTCAGCAGCTGCTTAACAGTGCATTATAACACATTACCCTCTGTACATGACTCATATTGAGTTACCCCAGTTTTATGTCAGCATAATCCTGTTGAAATCTATGGAGCTGTACCAGCATAAAACTGGAGTAATGCAGTGGGTGAACTGAGCCTACAAACACAGAACAAAAAGATGGCCTCTGCCCCAAAGATATGAGAAAGTAAACAAGTACCATTCCTGTCATGGAGTTTGCCGTGGCACTCCCTATGTGTGGAAGGCATATCACAGGGAAGGTTTTATACTATACGTTTTATTTAAGGGGAGGGTGAGGGAGCTGTCATGTATGACTCCTTCCTAACAGAGTTTAGCTGGTGGAAAGTAATGTAACCTTCACACTGACTTTGTCTTGCTGATGATTCCCATACACCATGCTGGCTTTCTTAATTTGCTTCTCTTGACAGTGAAGCAAAAATGTGTTCAGCAACTGATCTAAAAAGTTCCCCACCTCCTCTTCACTGATGTGGTGACACAGAATGCACAGAGGCACAGCTGTTACTGCTCCAGGCTTTGGTACAGCTAGAATGTCAATGGTCTGGTTTGTACAGGCGCTCAGATCTCACAAGGACAAGCAAGAGGGCAGGGATGCCTAGAAAGGACAGGCAGAGGCAGGGAGATGAATTGGGAACTGACCAGTCTCGGTGTTACTCAGAGCTGTGAAATTTCTGAAAAAAAATCATCTGGTAAGAGGCCAGCTATTGTTTAGGCTTTTTGTTATTATTAGTTAGTGTGTCTGGTAACTAAAGCTCTGTTTATCCACACAACAGGTGCAGTGCCAGGTTCCCCACTACTATCTAAGGTACTTATCGGGCACCCATTAGCCAAGCAATCGTTAATGGATTTATCCTCACAACAGCCCTGTGAGGTAGGGCAGTGCTATTATCCCCATTTTACAAATGGGGGAACTGAGGCCTAGAGAGACTCAGTGACTTACTGACGGTCACAGGGGAAGTCTGTATTGGAGCAGCGGATTGAACCCAGGGCTCCTAAGTGCCACGCTAGTACCCTAACCTCTGGACCATTCTTCATTCTACCCTTATTGTAGAGGGATCCATGGATTCTTTATTCTCCCTGTCTATCCAGCCCTTAGTGTCTGTGCTGAGACTGCCAACTAGTGCTAACTGTGAGACTGGCTTTTGTGATGGGGTCACTCCTGTCAGCTAGGGAGGGTAGAGAAATGCATCCACTAGAGCAACACAGTCGACTAGAGCACTAGCAGATGGGGGTACCTCTTGGATCCTATAGATCTGAGCCAGATTCAGACTGGTGCTTTAGAGTTGGAAGGCTCTGTATCTCAATTCCGCTCCCATGAGGCATCCTCTCCCCCTCTTAGGTCTTGCATTTTAAGATCCCCATGTTTATACACCGAGGAATGATCTCAGCCGAGAGTATTAAACTGAGGCAATACAAACGAGACTCTGAGCAACCATCAGGTTTTTATATCCAAGCCTTCCACTGGAGAGAACTGTTCTCTGCAGCGATGTCACAGCTAGTGTAAAGGAGAGCCCCATGGAGAGGGAGAGAGCTGTCCGTGGTACCGTTACAGCAATGTGTTGGTCAGGTGAATGGTTGAATTCTAGACCAGGGGAATTCCAAAGAATTTCTCTTTGCCGATTGCCCAGTGCTCAGTAACATGGCTCCTCCTTATCTGGTCTCCCGTCCAGAGCTAGTCATACAGCTTTCAGGGCTCCCAGATGCTGGATCAGACCACGAGCAGACTTCCACGCCAGTCCCACAGCTAGTGATTCTAATACCTGAGCAAATAGTGGACAAGAACTGGAAGGACATGGGGTAATTATATGCCAATCTTATAGGAGCCAGGAAAGGAAAAGTGGGGAGCACTGTAGCAATGTTACTATAAGCTAACAGACACTAGAGAGAAACAGGAGTGATAGGTAAAAACAGCAGAGAAGAAAGGGGAAAAACACCTTGCAGGGTTTACTTGGAAATCAGACTGTGCAGAGAGGGGAGAGGAAAGCTAGTGAGCAAGAGGGAATATAAATGATCTTCTTACCTAAAACTCGGCTGATAAATCACCAGCTGCCTTATGGAGAGCTCTGTCTCTCTCGCCATAATCAGTCGCAGGATGGGCTTTTGTCTAAAGGCCAATCAATGCTCAGCACATCTGTCTGATTGTGTTTGTACACAGTGAGATGGTAAAGGAAAGCGACACCCACCTGGACACCAGTCTCTCCTGCTGCTGCCTCCAACAGCCAGGCCTGAGTGTAAACACCAGCCAGCTGCTCGGCCTGGCGGGGGAGCGGGAGCAGCAAGGGGCTGGGGATCTCAATTAGTGCCCTGCTGTCTTCATCCTACTCTGCTGCTGTTGTCGTTTCCATCCCGCACCTAAAGGAAAACACTCGGGCACTGACAGGCCATGGCCAGCTACAGACTTGTGAGGTGGCTTGACCCAATAAGAGTCACTGCTGCGCAGAAAAACACTGCTGGTTGCAGGGCTGATTGCTGAGTAGATTGGACACCCACAGGGTATTTTTCACCAGTTTATATATTTCCTTCCCCCTCCTCCCCAGGTATTGCTGTCTGTAATATAATCTTTGGTAGCTTCAAATGGAAATCCATTTCCTTACTTACCTCCCCCCTCCCCCGCCCCACTTGCCAGTTTGTTATTGTAGGGCCGTTCCTGAGATCTGGGCTGTACACACTGACTTGTTGCCTGGCTGCTTGTGAGCCCTGGAGCCCTGCAAACCGGGTTGCTGTTGTAAGGTTGCATGTGAGTCCTGGGCTGAACACCTCAGAATCATAGAAGATGAGGGTTGGAAGAGACCTCAGGAGGTCATCTAATCCAACCCCCTGCTCCAAGCAGGACCAACCCCAACTAAATCATCCCAGCCAGGGCTTTGTCAAGCTGGGCCTTAAAAACCTCTAAGGATGGAGAGTCTACCACCTCCCTAGGTAACCCATTCCAGTGCTTCACCACCCTCCTAGTGAAATAGTGCTTCCTAATATCCAACCTAGACTCCCCCTCTGCAACTTGAGACCATTGCTCCTTGTTCTGTCATCTGCCACCACTGAGAACAGCCGAGCTCCGTCCTCTTTGGAACCCCCCTTCAGGTAGTTGAAGGCTGCTATCAAATCCCCCCTCACTCTTCTCTTCTGCAGACTAAACAAGCCCAGTTCCCTCAGCCCCTCCTTGTAAGTCATGTGCCCCAGCCCCCTGACCATTTTTGTTGCCCTCCGCTGGACTCTCTCCAATTTGTCCACATCCTTTCTGAAGTGGGGGGCCCAAAACTGGATGCAATACTCCAGATGTGGCCTCACCAGTGCCGAATAGAGGGTAATAATCACTTCCCTTGATCTGCTGGCAATGCTCCTACTAATGCAGCCCAATATGCCGTTAGACTTCTTGGCAACAAGGGCACACTGTGACTCATATCCAGCTTCTCGTCCACTGTAATCCCCAGGTCCTTTTCTGCAGAACTGCTGCTTAGCCAGTCGGTCCCCAGGCTGTAGCAGTGCATGGGATTCTTCCTTCCTAAGTGCAGGACTCTGCACTTGTCCTTGTTGAACCTCATCAGATTTCTTTTGGCCCAATCGTCTAATTTGTCTAGGTCACTCTGGACCCTATCCCTACCCTCCAGCTTATCTACCGATCCCCGCATCTTAGTGTCATCTGCGAACTTGCTGAGGGTGCAGTCCATCCCATCATCCAGATCATTAATAAAGATGTTGAACAAAACTGGCCCCAGGACCGACCCCTGGGGTATTGCGCTTGATACTGGCTGCCAACTAGATATCGAAACGTTGATCACTACCTGCTGAGCCCGACAATCTAGCCAGCTTTCTATCCACCTTATAGTCCATTCATCCAATCCATACTTTTTTAACTTGCTGGCAAGAATACTATGGGAGACCATATCAAAAGCTTTGCTAGAGTCAAGATATATCATGTCCACTACTTTCTCCATATCCACAGAGCCAGTTATCTCATCACAGAAGGCAATCAGGTTGGTCAGGCATGACTTGCCCTTGGTGAATCCATGTTGACTGTTCCTGATCACCTTCCTCTCCTCTAAGTGCTTCAGAATGGATTCCTTGAGGACCTGCTCCATGATTTTTCCAGGGACTGAGGTGAGGCTGGCTGGCCTGTAGTTCCCCAGGTTCTCCTTCTTCCCTTTTTAAAAGACGGGCACGAAACTTGCCTTGCTGTTTTGTTGTTGTGCTGCTCATGACCATTAGGCTGTAGTTGTTACGGCAGGGATGCTGGGAATGCAGACAATGGTAGAATTGCTCCTGAGTACAGGAGCATGCTGATGTGTTAGTGGAGGGCTGGTCATGTGTACACGGCTATGTACAGGTAATCTCACTGTTTTCAGGTTGTCCATGAATACGAGGTTTCTGGAATTATTACTGTTTTTTTTAAAAAAAAGTATTGGACTATTTATTTGTTTTAATTTTTCCTTATGGAAATCAGCAATTTATCTATGGTGACCTTCAATAGTTTGTAAAGACAGAAAAGTCTAATATGCCTAGTGATAAAAGGGAGTTTTAGAAAGAGTGGGGCCTGATTCTCATTTACACTTAGAGCCTTAACACCCCCCTGACAGTGTAAAAGGACCTGGAAGTCTGGGTAAATTACCTTGCATTGACACTCACTGTAAGGCCCCTTTACACAGACAGAGCAGTGTTAAGGTGCTTGAGGTTAGGTGAGAAGCAGGCCCCTTGACTTCTCTCACAGGGCATGAAAGAGGTTCATTAATAATTATAGAACGACGGGGTGAAATTTTTTAAGGATCAAACACAAGTATGTGGAAAATTGATGCAGGTATAACATGGCTCCATGAAAGCAACAACATATTGATTTATGTTTGCAGTGTTGTTGTAGCCATGTTGGTCCCAGGATATTAGAGAGACAAGGTGGGTGAGGGAATATCTTTTATTGGCCCAACTTCTGTTGGTGAGAGAGACAAGCTTTCAAGATACACAGAGTTCTTCTTGAGGACTGGGAAAGGTACTCAGAGAGTCACAGTGAAATAGAAGGTGGAACAGATTGTTTAGCATAAGTGGCTAATTTATATTCTAAGAGACCATTCGAGCTGAAGTGTCCTGTTAATGTGTCCGTAGTCATAGGACAAAAAATGGGGGGTTACTGGATTACAGATTGTTGGAATTAGCCATAAATTCAGTGTCTTTATTAAGATCATGATTTTTAGTGTCTTGCAAAGTTATGAATTTAAGCTCCCAGGCTTGTCTTTTGAAGGTGTTGAGCAGGTTTCCTTTAAGGACAAGGACTGAGAAGTCCAATATGGAGCGATAGATTTGTGAAAAGCTCTTTCATCATTTACAGGTGCATCCCATTGCACAAACTGACAGTGCAGACACCAAACATTTCCTCACTTCCTTTCCCAGACCCTAACCTCTGTAATTTCAGATCTTTGGTCTTAGCAGTGCACTAAGACATCATGCTGAAAGGTAGGAAACGCATGAAGTGTCTTCTGTTTTCTTTCTGAACCGACTTGGGGAAGTGGCATTCCTACAGCGATGGAAAAACCCCTTCTGCCACCATCGTCCGCCTTTACACTGCAGGGCTACAGCAGCAAAGCTACAGTGCCATAGCTATGCCACTGTAGTGCC
Organism: Chelonia mydas; assembly: GCF_015237465.2. Taxonomy (NCBI): domain Eukaryota; kingdom Metazoa; phylum Chordata; order Testudines; family Cheloniidae; genus Chelonia; species Chelonia mydas. Next base: position 17,166,265 of record NC_051254.2, read on the forward strand.
CATAGGGTAGACATGGCCTAAGAACAGGACCAAGTTGTTTGAGTCAGTGGAGATGCAAACCATGCTCTGCTACGCCAGCAGCCTCTACGGTTAGAACCTACATGCTGAACCTATGTACCATCATTTAGTGTCTTCGGCCTGCCAGTCAGCGGACAGGCTGGGGGAAGTAATTTCATAAACAGTCTCTGCAAGGCAAATATATTCACCTTAATTAACTCATTGAATTAATCCCAATTAGAAACCATAATTGTGATCATAGTGCTTAATCATTATTCTACCCCCCAGCACCAAATGCATTAACTTCATTAGCTTGACTTTAAAATCATAGGCTGTTTAATTGTTATTTTTAAGCATCGGAGGACAGAAGAGAGGTTGGGGATCCTATTACAATCCAACTACACACTAACTCCAGTTAGATCAAAGTAGAGCATGTCATGCTTGTACTGTGGGTAGGACTTTGATTTAATGGTGCTGTATATTCCACCAGCAAAGGGACTTCCTCTCTCATCGAATCAAAACCTCATTCTTTTGCCTCTTCCTGCATCTGGAGCAGGGCAGGCACTGCAGGTCAGCAACAGTGAAAGATGGTCATGGCTGGCTGGTGGAGTAGTCTATCTCGTACCTTCCTTTGGGACTGCACCAGGGATGCTTTGGATTCCGGGGCTCAAAGTCATCTTAACTGTATGGAATTCTGGTGTATGCAGCTTTATGCACAAAGGGTTTGGGTGAGGTGCTGAAACACTCAGTGTGCCCTGTTAAATTACACTGTACTAGCACTTGCACCTGTCAGCAATGCTTCGGTGGGAACTCACTCGCTGTCGCATATATGATACTCCTACTACTTTGTGTTTATAGAGGTGGACAGGTATTTATTTCCAAAGCCTAAATGGGAGTGTCATGCCCAGCTGCCGTTGATTTTCACTGGGACTTAGGTGCCTGGCTGCCCTTTGTGCCTTTTGAAAATCTCCCTTTCTAGTGTCTTTTCTCTCAAAGCACTTTACAGCAGAGGGAAGATATTATTATTCCCATTTTACAGAAGGGGAAATGAAGGTGCAAAAATGGTAAGGTCAGGATGAACAAAGTCAGTCAGTGGTAGAAGTTGGAATAAAACCCAAGTCTCCGGACTGTTATTCTCTTGGTCTAACACCTACACATTGGTATCTCCTAGATCTTCATATATACCCTCTGTGTCAGGCTATAAAATGACTATAAGATGCCTGCCTGGGATTAGGAAGGAACTTTCCCATTGGGTGGGTAGTCATCCATTTATGGGTTTCTTGCACCTTGCTCTGATGTCTCTGGTACTGGCCACTGTCAGAGACAGGATAGCGGACTTGAGAGATCAAGAATGGCATTGCTATGTTCCCAGTTTCCTTTTGTTTCTAAGGTCTTGAATGTTCCTAGCCTGACTAGTGATGGGCAAATCTCAAGAGCTATATGTGGTGGTTTTCACTATGTACCTCTTGTGATTATGTTTAGTTGTACTACCTCTTTAAATCTGTAAGGATACTGCTAGTTGCAGAGACTGGTAGCCATTTTGTGTTCATTTCTCTGCAGACTGTTAGAGAGGAGACACATACTATGCTTTCTCATGGAGAATTTTCTTTTGTTCTTTCTCTTGTTCTCTTAATCTAAAACCAAGCTCATTCTGACTGAAAGCATCTGTTTGCTTTTGTCTATCTGGCAGGGTGGCTATGACCAGGTTGATGTATCAGTTTTCTCCCCTGGTGGTGGTGGTTTAATTTAAGTTTGGATAAGGAAAAGTTCATTCTCTTTTCCCAACAGTTCTACGGTGATTGCACTCTGAATGCTTTACTTAGAGCCACTTGTGTTAGACATGGGCCCGAACCAAAACCCCGGAGCCAGACACCTCTGAACTTTGAAGGCATTTGAAAACTGAACCTAGACCCAAGTTTTGCAATTGGCCCCTCTCTAAAGCCTCAGCACTGAAGAGCCCTGAATTTTGCAACATTAGAATCCAGTTGAATTTTACTGCTTGAATCTATCTGGGTAAAAAGGGCACCAAACTTGTTTGCTGTGTGGATAGAATCTTTTGCTTTCTCTCTCTAATCCACAAAAGCTTATGCCCAAATAAATTTGTTAGTCTCTAAGGTGCCACAAGGACTCCTCATTATTTTTGCTGATACAGACTAACACGGCTATCATGCTGAAACCTGTCTCTTTTCCTTCTAATTGCTGACTAGCAAACCACTCTTATTCCTTCCACTCTGTTCCTTTTTCTTCTGCACAGAAGGCTGGCATTTCCAGTTTACAGAAGCTTGGAGTTGCTGTCAGCTCTTGGGGTAATATAGCATATCTGAGCAGTTGGTCAGTGGGAGCATTGCAGCTTGATTTTTGGCATTGCATTGCTGAACTGTGCTGGAGCTCTGGGTACATGCCCTGCAGCCATAATCTGCTTGCCTTGCTTTCCCCTGCCATGGTGCTTAATTCACAAAATCCAACAGTTCTGTCCCATGCAGAAAGGTCTTAAGTTTTAGATGTTTAATAGCCAGTAGGGTTGCAATAATGAAAAGTAACCAAAAGGCAATGGATTAAATGGGGTAGAGGCAAGGGCATAGCTGGGAGTAATTGGATGAAATTCACAAAAGACACACCTTAGGAAACCCTCCTGAATGTATTAGGCTGTGGAACAGACTCCCAAAGGAAATGTACGGTGCCCCATTGCTTGGCACATTTATAACTAGACTGGACAAAACTCTTAGTAAATGTGAAAAAGGGAACAATCCTGCACTGGTCCCCAGGAGATGGACTAGGATGGAACGAATAGGTCTTTTCCTTATTTAATTTGTATGAGTTGATGGTCTAAACTGAACAAAAGTTAGAGAGAATGTAACATATACTGCAGATCTTGTTGATTAACCTAGGTTATTATGTGCTGCAAAGAGCAGGACAATGCCATCATTCTGCAGAGCTCTCTGACTGTCTGTGTCTCTATCTGCACATCTCTGCCAATAGATCTCTTTCTGTCACTGTGTACTGGTATTTATCATTTTCTGTATTTCTAGGACCCTGTACTGTTGAATGGGTAAGCAGATTTTCTTCCCCCCTGAGGCTTGTATATATCACCTCACCCCTAATATTGCTTATTCCAGGAGGGGTTTGATTCATTTCGTAGACAATATTTTGATGGGTTTCTGGTAAGTTCCATTGAATAGGAAGCACAAAAAGTAAATTAAAATAAAAACTTGAGGACCTTAGTGATATTATGGGTCCCATATCAGTGACTAGCTTAAAATCCTCAGCAGGACTGTAACATAAATCTGCATCTGCCATGTGTCATTTTTACAAAGCTTGTTTCTTTCCCCTACCAGAGGGACACTTAAAACCCCTGTTTATTTCAGTGTGAGAAACAGCCAAATACCTGCTAGGGATCTGCCTCTATAGTAATGACAGACGGTAACAACAGAGAATCAACAGAGATGGGGGTAAGGGATTTGGACTGAGTCCCTTTGGATACAAATAGCCAGTGTTTTAGTCTTGTACAAGGAAATTCTTGATACCAGAGAAATTGGCAAGGCATTCTAGAAGCTGCCATGAAAACCAGCAAGGTATTTCGGATGCCATGGGGGAATTCTGGCCATAGAAACCAGACAGGTATTCTAGAACATTTTTTTGCGGGGCGGGGTTTTCCGCACCAGGAAAATCAGCAAGGCATTCTAGAATGCCTTGCGAGAATTCTCACTGCCATGGAAACTGGTAAATCAGTTGCAGGATATTTGCATGGTGCAGGAAAACTTTGAGACAGCAAAGCATCCTAGAGCAGTGCAGGAGAATTCTCTTTGAACACAAATTGGCAGAACATTCCAGAACTATGGGGAGAATTCTCACTGCCAGAGTAACAAGTAAATCATTCTAGACTAGTGGGGGCAAATTCGCTCCATGGGAAAAATGGATAGAGTAATATAGAGCTGTATGGGACCCTTCTCTTCAACCGGTTAATGAGTAAAAAACATTCTAGAGCTGTGCAGAAACAGAGTCACTTCTGGAGAAACTGATGGCATCAACTTTCATTTTTCTGGGTTCTCAGAAGCAAAATGATCAATAATCAGGGTTATGAATTGCACAGAAATCTCATCAGCAGTTATGGGGAGAGATGAGACTTGAACTCTTGCCTCCATAATGCAGGAAAAGGTGGAGTGATGCAGAGAACTGAAGAGAAGAACAAAGAGCTGGACACTCTGTCCCGTATGATAGCAAGGTAGTTGAAGAAGGAAGATGTGGTCTGAGCAGCAGGCTAGGAAGATGACTGTAGCAGCAGTAATCTGTCTTAGTACCAGCGCACAGACTTGGTCTGAATAGAATTGGATGGTGTCTCCTCCTTCCCCTGAACCCAAAAGAGAATCCTTTTTGTTTAAAGCTTCCACAAATAGCCCCAAGATTCATCCAGAAAGAATTTCCATGGACAGCATCAGAATACGGGGGAGATCGCACCATTGACTAGGAGATTTTCCACAGGGGTTTAACTGTGTGACTCCACAAATGGTTCACCCCTACCTTTGGACTGCATTGGATAAGTGCCGTCAGTGTTCCAATAATGCCAGTTGCCTCGACCATCTCCCCACTACCCTGTCTCTCACATACCGCCACCTTGCAACATGGGCAGGTTTTAAACAGAACCCCACTCTAGCATTGCCAGGGACAGCCAAGAGAGATGCCATGACAACAGCATGTGGGGAGAGGATGGAACTTGACTTCTCCTGATGAAATCAGACCCTTTGCTGCCCCTTTGCTTTGAAGGTAGCACAGGAAAATCAGTTCCCTGCTCTGCTCTCCACGCCACCCCGTCTTCCCCTGGTGTTTCCATAGGAAAGCATTTGTCAGTGTCTCATAATAAGCAGTTTGAGGAGGCATCCTCAATGAGCAAATAATTATTACCCCAACCTGCCATCTCATCCTCTTGCCTGCAGGCACAAAAGCACACTCCAAAGTCTCCATCCATTTATACTTCCTAGCACTAACACCCTTTCATGGACACGACCTGCTTGGAGCCTAACACATTCAGATGGCCCAGGCTTTGGTTGTGGAGCCCTGTAATGCCCCTCGGCTGCATTATAATTGAGATAGGGCCTGTGCAAGTGTGAGAGTATAATGCCCAGCTTTGCAGGATGCTCCATGTATCAGGGAAGTAACATAGCTTAGGCTATGCCCTCTCCAAAGCCCAAGAGAAGTTGCCTCATGATTTGTGGTGGGGATAAAGCAGCTAGTCAGCACCAGAATGTCGGTGGTGAAGCTTTGGTTGATGCTAGTGGGCAGACAGGCAAGAACAGGAAGAGACAGCAAAAAACAAAAACTATGGGATAGGAAGGAAGGATGGGTCAGTGATCAGGATGTCCGCCTTAGCATTCGAAGATTTGAGGTCATTTCTCTCCTCTGCCACAGCCTTCCTGTGTGACCTTGGACAAGTCACTCAGGGTCAGATTTTTAAAGGTATTTAGGCACCTAACTTCCACTGATCTCAGTAGGAATTAGGTGCTCAAATACCTTTAAAACTCTGGCCTTTAGTCTCTTTGCCTCAATTCCTCATGTACCATGTAATAATAGTACTGCCCTTCCCTCACTAGATAAATACATTAAAGATTGTGAAGTGCTCAAATACTATTGTAAAGGGGGCCGTATAAATATCTCAGATAGATAAATATGAGGGTTGCAAATGCTCTGGTCTTCAACTGGGAAACCACGCATGTTCCTGGCTCGAGAAGTAACCCATCAGACAGCAGGGCCAGCACTATTACAAGTGGCTACTGATTTTAGATACTTCAGTCCAAAACTCGATACATGCAAAATCAGTGGCCACTTCTGAAGGTTTGGCCCTGGTCTTGGAGAAGAGACCAAAGCTCATTGACTTCAGCCTAAGCACAGCTGCAGAGAGCCCCCTGTGTGACAAATGCCAGGGGACTATAAATAAGAAGCCTCTAAGAGAAGCCATAAAGGAAGTTTAGGTACCACACAGTGGTTGAGTCAGTAGCTTCTCACTCTCTGGTTGCCCTATCAGAGACTCAAGGCCAGCAGCTCTAAATTGAAGGTCAGGCTCGTTTCATGGCATGGATCACTAGACTGGGAGAGGGGCATGCTCCTCAATTAATGGAAGGTCCTTTGAAAACCACTCCCAGCTGTGGGCATTGAGTGACAAGGTGAAAGACCTCCATCCACCCCATCCTAGCTTCTTCCTTCCACTCCCCAACTCTCTTGTGGCTCTGGAGCCACTGGCTTGGCCTTTGGATCCCAGCAATGAACTCTACTCACTCGTAGTCCTGGATTGAATGCAGCGCTTGTGCTAACCGTAAGATGTCCATTAATTTTTAATGCTTCAATAAAATTGTAATTACAAACACTGCAATTCCAGTTTTAAGTAGAAAGTATTAATTTCCTGGGGTTTAATTATTCAATAGAAATTAATGAAAACAGCCTGGTAACTGGACTCTTCCCAGCTGAGCTGGGGTGTGTGCGTGTGGGGAGGGGAAATAGAAGGAGGTCACCCAGAAAGCAAAGCTCTGATCAGCTGGACTCGAGGAAGGGGCTCTCTGAAAGTATTGAAGACAACAATCATTTGCCTGGCATATTGACCATCTTGGCAATTAGAGGACTCAGTTCTCATAACAAGCAAGGGAATGACACATTGCTCTGGTTAGAGACGAGGACAGTCAGGACTCCTAAATTCTGTTCCTGGCTCAGCCATGGAGTCTCGTTCAAGTCACTCTGGGCTTGATCCAGAGAGGACACGCCCTGGAATGACAGGTTAGGGCCACACTAGCAAAGATTTTAGGAGGGAGAACAGGAGGCTCAGACCATGTGTGTGCTATGCCTTGACTCTTGTCAGCGCTTTCACCAACCACTCCGGAGCATCCAGGAGTTTGATTAGCAAGACACGCGGCAGGTTCTTGGCTGAGCTGCATGTTGAATCTCGTACAGCACCTGCCTGCCCAGGGCCACGCTCTGCTAGAGCTGTTAGTGCCTATGATAAGAGAGCGAGGCAGTAGCAGTGCGTGCCTCTGGTGAGAAGTGAAGTGCGTTAGTATTTATGGTGGGGATGGGAATGGTATAACAGGGGTGGGCGGCAGAGCAGTGTGGGGGAAGCTTACATCATGACTGGGTCAAGCCAGTGTGGACAATCCCTCCCCTTTCCTTCTATTCACCTGTGATAGTCAGCAGGCTGTGTTCACCTGGCAGCACAGCCTCTCCTCTCATACCAGCTGTTCAGCAATCACCTGGTGAGTGCAGCAGAGGAAGTGCTGAGCACAGGTCCTTGCCTTGGCTTGTCTCCTGAGGCAAGTTCTGAACAGTGGCTTTTCCAGTCAGACATGTTGACATCTTCAGCTCCAGAGGGAAATTCTGTGTGACTTGTGCACTTAACAGCATTGAAGGACTAGAAGGGTAGAATGCCTCTGCATATTTGGTAGGCTATTACTTTTAAGAGGAAAAAAAACCCCAAGAACAAAAGAATGCAACATAAATTACCAATGAGACAGCATTGTCTAGTGGCTAGGGCGCAATGAGTCTGGAGACCTGGGTTTTATTCTTAGCTTTGCCACTGACCTGCTGCACAACCAGGGGTGAGAACACTTTGCCTCTCTGTGCCTCTGTTTACCTTGCTACCTTTTTTCTGACTTGTCTATTCAGACAGTAAATGTCAGAGCAGGGACTGTCTCTGATTATGTGTACATACAGCACCTAGTACAACGAGGCCCCGCTCTTAGTTGGGGTCTCCAGGTGCTACTGGAATACAAATAATAATAAATGTAGGTTTTTGAACAAAGGCTTTGAAAAGCCAGTGGTAGTAAATGGGGCCATTGTTCCAAAAATATGAGCTATAGTAATAATCCTTAGTAAGTTTATAATGCTTAAATTTTCACCCATAAATTGCAAAACCTTTTACAAAGTTAATGGAGCACTATTTTACACATGGGGAAACTGAGGCACGGAGCAATTAAGCAACTTATTTTATGTCGCACAGCAAGACGAGTACCGGGCCAACAATAGAGCCCCTGACTCCCGGTGTGGTGCTCTATTCACTGCATCACGCTGCCTGGTTCAAGACAGTGTGACTTTATATGCTGCCGGGATAGCAATCCGTGTTCAGCCCTTAGCATAATGACATATGTAACCGGATCCTGGCAGAGGAGTGTAAATCATAACACTGTCCCTGTCCCATGCACTGTAGCTTAATAGCAGCCACTCAATCAAATTTTAGTGCAGACAAGCACAGTTTTTAAAAAACCCAGAAACTCTGGCTGCTGGGCAATGACTGAGCCTAAGGTGAATTTGAAAAGATGCCTGAAATACAGGGTTTTATAAATGGAACATTGGCAGGCCCAGAACTGCAATGCACCAGCCCAGCTGGGCACCAGGCATATTAGAGAGAGAGAGAGGGAAGGGAGTGAGATTTTCCTGAGTGCAATCTTCCTCAGATGTTCCCACTGGGGTTAGAACTTTTTAGAGGGAGCAGCAGTCGGGGAGTTGTAGAGTGGTCAGCAAAGGTTGTGATTTGCACCTCAGGTTAAGGAGTGTGCTGTGGGAAAATAGGCTGGATCCTTAGCTGGTGTAAATCACCATTGTTCCATCTAGCTCAGTATATTTATTGTCTGCTATTATTATTCATTGGTTGAACTAACCGCTGCTCTCCCTCTGGCAATGGTCACTGGTGCAAACTGGCTCTCCAAGTCTCCCACATCCCCAGGCTGCACAGCTCAGTTGTCTTCCTTTGCTGCTCCTAGCCTCCTCACCTCCTGGCTCTTCTCCTCTCTGGCCACACAGGTCACTGGCTCTGTAGTACCTTGTCACGGTTGTGGTGCACCGATGACTCTGTTGGAAGCTATCAATTTAAGGGTGGGTGGTGGGAAGTTCCTGGCCGTGCTTGCAGCTGTGGGTGCTGTAGGAATGTTTCTGATCAGGGTTAGTCTGGAAGGAGCCAGCTTAAAGTAAAGTGAAGTGAGTTGTCTCTCCCTGCCTTAGGGAGCAGCCTGCTTTGTCTCTCTCTCTCTGTTTTGGGGTTCTTGTGTGTTGTTCTGAATTCTAAGGAATAAAGCTACATTGCAACCTTCCTAAAAGAGCATTTTATATTATTATCTAACTAATCTGTGAACATAAATCTGTGCTGGTCCTTTAAGGGAGTTGGGCTCATCCCCCACCTATGCATAGTTATCTGTTTTCCAGGTGATGGGTTTGGGCTTGGGCTCGTGGTTGTGTCAGGTGACCAGGATGGGGTGGGGCTTTGTATAAGAGTGAGCTTGCTGCATTAAAAAGAGACAGCTAAGGGTCTTGTAGGAGGTGTAGGCTCTGGGAGGGACCTTCTGGAAGGCTCCCTGACAGGGGAACTAGGTAGTGCTTTCTGCATGCTGTGGACTTGGGGAAGAAGGAGAGAGAAAAGCCTAGAGCTAGGCTGAGGAAGGAAGTGGTGCAGGGAAGGGAAGCGAGGGCTCTTGAAGAGAGTCTTTTTTGCTTACTGCAGATGGAAGATCCCACTTACTCCTGGATGGGAACTTGAAGTAGAGGCCTGGTTTCTCCTTCAGGCCCACTGAGGAAGGGTGTGTGAAAACCCTCCTGATGTAAGGGATGGAAGGACTCTTGAGCTTGGAGCTGAGCTGAAGACCCAGTGTGAAGCTGTGGGAAGATCTTAGTTTTGTTGGACGCCTGATCCATTTGAGAAAGGATGGATGAGTTCTTGTGATTCAGCTGGAGGACTAAGCCACCTCGGCGATCCAACAGTGCTAGGAGCTGGAGAGATGGTGAGTTGACCAGAGTGGGGAAACTGAGGCAGATGCATGATTGGAAGGTAAGGTTATCTTGTTGCAGTACTCCTGTACACTTCCCTTCTAATCAGTTTTCCCTACTAGAGGTGCTGCCTGACCATCCCCTCCACCCCAGGCCCTATCAATATGAGGGGCAGAGTTAAAGTAACTTGCCTGTCCTACTTCGAGCTTCCAAATGTTGGCGTTTCTTATAGGGTTCCCCTAAATCTGAATTTTCATTCTGTGCCTTCCCAGACTGTCATATATTTGTCTTTAATTGTTACTGTAAATCTGAATTTCCTGGGTTTCTAAGGCTTGTTTTTAATTACTTTGCCAGTGTTTGTAAGATGTTTTTTTTTTTAACCTTGCCTTACTAAAATCACAACCTGATCTCTAGTTTAACAGCACTTTTGTCTGGGAATTGTTACTGTTTATCTGTTGAGCATGGACAATATGCTCAAGGCCTTAGAGGCCAGTTCTTCAATTGCCTAGCTCCACTGGGTTTGCTGACTTCCACCAGCTGAGGGTCTGGCTCCTCGTCTTCCCCCATGTAGCTTCCCATTTAAAAGATGAATATCAACAAAAAGTGAGAACAGCAGAAAGCAGTTCTAGAAGGTGGTGAGAATTCTCCCATTTGTTTATATGCACTGAAATCCCTGTGGCAATACATTGACCTAAGTTAGCCTTTGCGGCCTGCAGAAGGAATGTTTTCCAAAGAGTTTAATGGCGTGGGTTGGGGATCGGGGCAGTGGAATGAAGAAACTAGCAAAGGTGTAGAGGAAAGCAGGGAAGAAGCTGCGGAGATGAGAATAGAGAAGAAGGAAGCAAATGGAGCTGTGAGGCTGTCACAGCAAAGGGGCAAAGGTGGATGTGAGACACAATACAAGCAGAGATGTGCACAGCCTTGGAGAGTCTTAAACTGCATTCAGCAGGCAGAGAGGAGCCAGTGAGGGGGTGAGAGACTGATATTTTATGTATCTCACGGGTTCTCACCCCATGCAGAATCCTGCCTTTGCCTGTGTGTGTCATTACTATTTATGAGCAATCGAATGTCCGGGCACCAGCAAACTAAAATGCTCTCAATTAAAACAAGTATACCTTAGAGCAGTGGTTCTCAAAGCCGGTCCGCCGCTTGTTCAGGGAAAGTCCCTGGCGGGCCAGACAGGTTTGTTTACCTGCCGCGTCAGAAGGTTTGGCCGATCACGGCTCCCACTGGCCAGGGTTTGCCGCTCCAGGCCAATGGGGGCCGCTGGAAGCGGCGCAGCCAAGGGACGTGCTGGCTGCCCTTCCCACAGCCCCCATTGGCCTGGAGCGGCAAACCGCGATCAGTTGGAGCCGCGGTCGGCTGAACCCGCTGACGCGGCAGGTAAACAAACCGGTCCAGCCCGCCAGGGGCTTTCCCTGAACAAGCGGCGGATCAGATTTGAATCATAGAATATCAGGGTTGGAAGGGACCTCAGGAGGTCATCTAGTCCAACCCCCTGCTCAAGGTAGGACCAATCCCCAATTTTTGCCCCAGATCCCTAAATAGCCCCCTCAAGGATTGAACTCACAATCCTGGGTTTAGCAGGCCAATGCTCAAACCACTGAACTATCCCTCCCCGACTGAACCACTGCTTTAGAGCAGCCTGCAGAGAGAGCTTCCCTGACCCTGCCTCTGTCCTGTCCTGCTCAGATCTGCCAGACATAAATGTAGCAAGTTGTCCAATCTCCGTCTGAACTCCTTCCCTGAAGGTTGTGGGTTTTACCAGGTCCTGGGTAACGTTCGAGTTGCATATGACATGGACTCCTGCCTGCTATGAAGGGACTAAGCCGAGATCCTCAAACTCACTTCACTGGAACCTCTAGCTGCACTTTAACCTTATTCCAAAATCTAAATAACATGTGCCTTATCCACATATCCACCCAGTCCCCTCCATCATTCAGTTCCTAGGCAACACTCTGAAATGTTAGTGGACATCTGTGCGGAGATAGCCTTCAGCAGTTGGCACTGAACAATGTGTGATGGAACCATATTTGTTGGAAAAACAAGTTGCTGCTGCTGAGTGATAGCTAACTGAAATGACTTCATTAAACAAACCAGCTGTTTAACCTGCCACATCTGAATTGGTAAGAAAATTACAAAGGCCAAGATTCCTTATGACAGTAGGGTATCTATGTGCCAGGGACTAGTTTAACAAGTTGCAAGTTGGTAAGAGCACCATGATGGTTATGCAAAAGTCTTGTTAAAATGACTGCTGGGTTGAGTAGGTATTTTGAAAAATGTAGCTTCATTTGCAAGGGAAATGAAATTATCGCACACTTAATCTGCCATTCTTTCCCGCGCTGCAGGTTCTGATTAGTTGCTGTGGAAAAGGTCCCTCCTGTTTTATGCATGAGGAGCTGTGCTGTGGGACCCAGACTGAGGTCTTTGCAGGGATAGCGATGGAGAGGGTCTGGACCCACGCACTGCTCCTCTCCATCCTTGCCAAAACATTCCCTCCCCAAAGGGAGGATGCAACAGAAGAGCAGTCACATTTTCATGTCTTCATCTTCCAATATGAAATTTGGTGATCCCTTTAGGGGGTCATGGGATCTGATGGTAAGAAGTGGGAGTGGTCAGCCACAGTGGGTAAGGAGTGGCAGAAGAGGCCAGCAAAAGCTCATTTCATAGAAAGGGTAACCTCCTCTGTCATGCCCATGTTTTAACAAACTTGTCTCATATCTATCCTTTACCATTTTTGTATGTCTTAAAAAACCTCGCAGCAATAATTAGTGTTCAATCACTAGCAAATACAAAAGGAAAAATATAAACATTTACTTAACAGGCCAAAATATCTTCTGGGGTAAACTGACTTCAGTGGAACTGTACCAGCTGAGATCAGCAGAGAATAGCCCAATAGAACTTTGTCAAACTGAAGTCATCTAGACATCTCAGATGACGGTCACGCAAGACAGCTAGGGAACAATCCACTCTGTGCTAGCCTATAATGTTCCACTGGTAAATAACAGCAGCATTGCAACAACTCAGCAACATGTGCCCTTGAAAGTTGGGCAGCATAACCAAAGCATGGCTCGAAATTGGGGGACACCTGTTTTACAGTAAGCATATTCTGAAATCTCATTGGCTTCAATGGGGTTTAAGCACCTTCCTGAATAGCGGCCTACAGGTCTGGGGGTGTTTGTTTTTTTTTTTAAATACAAGAATAACAACCCATCCCAGTACCCTTCTAGAAAACACTCTTCATGTCCAGAAGTTATAAGTTGTCTCAATGCTAATAAATGACATAGCTACTATTTAATGAGGGTGAGCGGGCGGGAAGGGGTTACTATCTTAAGACACAGGTTATGTGTATTTTGAATGTGAAGCTTTCTCAAATAGTAACAGAGTATGGCCAGAAAATGCATTAAAGCTCTGATGGCTAATGAAAAAGTTCTGACCAAAGACAGACTTTTTTTTCTGGCTAGGCTAAGTAATCCAGAATAAAGAATGGGGAGGGGAATCCTTGCATGTGTAAATAATGCCTTTGGAATTCCACTTCTGTATAACTCTCTGCAGTAGTGCATTGGCTGTTAAACAGAGTTCTAGTTATAACAGAAGAGCTAGTATGGCAATGAGTGTTTTGCTGGATAGTGGTTTAAGATACTTAAGCATGTGCTTATCTTTTAAGTCCCAGTGAAGTCAATAGGACTTTAAGTATATGCTTAAGTGCTCTGATGAATGGAAGCCTTACTCTTCAATGAAATCTTAAAATATTTAGGTCTCTGGAGAAAATGAAGAATTGAACTGATTGTTAGACTAGTCCCAAAACAAATAACAGATGGAACATGGAAGAAAGGGATGCAATCAAAGAGCTCGATCCTGCAAGGTGTTCCATACAAGGAGCCCCGTTGACTCTCACAACCTGTTCCATTTAGGATGGGGCCAAAATATGGACAATTTACACCCATGACTTATATCTTTTAATTAAATACACATCAGCCTTGTCAAACCAAGAACTTTTGAATTGAGGGAATCAATTCTTAAACAAATTTTATACCAATTGTGCTCTAGGATGTCTCTGGAAGAGGAACACTATTACATATGACAGGCAAATGTCCCATCAAGGCAACTGTCTTGGAAGCTGAAGGATGGAGTGATAGGACAAGAGGGAGCTAATGACTGCTCTTCATAGAACCTGAAATTCTTTCCCTTCCACCCTTTTGTTCAATAAACCATAAAATGTGTCATCTCCCTCAGGATCCTTAAAGGAAGAATACTGCAGAGGAGACCACTATCCTAGTTGTGTGGTTCATCTGGGTACATGCAGGAGGCTGTGAGGTTTACATACAGGAACTGCTGGAGTACTCCATCGAGAGGTGTGTGTTGCCTCTTTATTTGGTTTCAAAACATGGGATCCCAATTAAACATGAGCCAGTTAATCTTATGTGGAAAGGACAATGTCAAAGTCCCTAGACTTCATGGAGTCTCTGGTTTTCCTATCTTCTGGGATTATAGAAGGCCCTGAGAAGTTGGTCCAATAGAAGATGTTACCTCACCCATCTTGTCTCTAATATCCTGGGACCAATGCATCTAGAACAACACTGAAAACAACAACTGCAGATGCATCTAACTCTTCAGGAGATTAAATAGTTGCACTGTGACTGTTATCTCAAAAGGACTGATAAGCATGTGCTGCACTGTTATATTGGAGAAAAGGGGGGAAGCTTCCAGATAAGGATATTGATCATGTGGGAGCTGGGAGGCTGCTGTAATATCCAGAGATTCAACAGGCATTGGACAGATGGGATCTATGCATGGTCAGAGGAACACAAGTCACGCTGCATTAATTTCCCAGTGTGTTTTTAAAAGACATTCTTATCCTGCTTTGTTTATAGTGACAGGTATTAAGCTTAGTGTAAGCAGGGAACTTTCCTGGCTTCTGCACTACCCCGGTGAAGTGGACTAGCAAAAGGATCTGAGTCCTCGCTCCCACTTCCTTTACCCAGTGGCCTCCCTGCCCTTGAGGACTCCCCTTCTGCTCTCCTGTCTGGCAGAGTCCTCGTAACCCCAATGAGGCTGGGCCCAGGATTCCTGGGGGGCTCGACCCTCAACCCTGCTGTGGTCACCTAGGACAGGGGCTAGGGTGTCCCCATTCTGGGGTACTCTCTCTGCACTGGGCACTTCTCTGACCCACTGACTATTACATACAAGTTAAAGCAAATGCAAGTTATTTAATGAACAATTAATTTTAAAAAGAATAAGGGAAAATGGGAAAGGTTAAAGGAAACACATCAACCCGCTCGGTGGCAGGGAACATCACAAACAGTGTCTCTGGATTGTCAGGGCAGTTCACAGTCTGTTCCTGGTAAGTCCCAGGCCTCCTTCTCAGGCCCTGGCTGTGCTGCAGGGATGCTGTGGGTTGGACACTCGCTCTAGTGGTGGCCACACGCTCTAAGTGGTAGGACCCTTCTTCCCAGTGTCGCCCCCTGCCCTGTCGGGGTTACCAATCCCCCTCCGAGTCTGGCCTGCAGAGCCTCCTGGCTGACGCGTCTCCCTGTGCTGGGCCCACTGCCCAGGGTCCCCCCTCGCTCTGCCCAGCTGCTCACGACACCCGGCTCTGGACTGCTCCAGCTCCAGCTCCACTCTGTCTCAGCACAGCTGCTGCTCTGCCTCCAGCTCCCTGGGCTGTTTCTCTGGCTCTGGTTGCTGCAGCTGTGCTCCCAGGACAGGTCTGCTCTGCAGGCTGCTTCTGTGACTCTGCTCCCAGCACTGACCTGCTTTGTGGGCTGCTTTTCTGGCTCCTCTGGCTCTGGTTGCTGCAGCTCTCCTCCCAGGGCAAGTCTGCTCTCTCTGGGCTGTGCCTCTGGCTTTGGGGCTGCAGCTCTGCTCCCAGGACAGGGTCTGCTCTCTCTGGATCTGGCACAGCTCTGCTCCCCAGCTCAGCTTGGGCCCCTGCTTTCTCCTTAACTCAGCCCCACTATGTCTGACCCAGGCAATTCCAGCCCACATGGAGAACAGGACCTCCCTGGCCTCCTGACTCCCTGATTAGCCTGCCCGCCCTGTCATTCAGGCTGACCTGGAGCATTGGCCTCTCCCCATTGCTCCTAGGGACTGGCAGTCTCAGGGTCCTGATTTCCCCATCAACCCTTCCCCCTTTTAATACTGGGAGCTAGCAACTAAAACACCCCCACTGAATGTTAGTAAGGGGGCAACAGTCCCCTTACATTAGTACCACTCAGGTTGCCCCAGTTCCCCAGCCCAGGTTATCCAGCCCCAGCTACCTCTTTCCAGCAGGTAAGAAATGCATCTGATCCATCCTGAGCCCAGGTTTCAGAGTAGCAGCTGTGCTCTTCAGCTTCTTCGACTGGGATCTTACTGCTGGCGGGAGAAAACTTCTTCACCCGCTCTGTCGGGGTACCTGGCTCCGTCCAGCCGGGTGGCTAGCGTCTCGTTCTCCTCCTTCACATTCTCTATTATCTGTAGAAGATCTGAGACCTGGACCAGAGAGTCCTCGGCCATCTGCAGAGTGTCCTGCACCATCCCGTACTGCTTCTGCAGCTCCTTACTCTTTCGCTGGATCTCCTCAAGGTTGTTCCGATTTAGGCTGTTCAAGTCCTCTGTCTGCCTGGTTTTATTCACAGCCTCATTGACAGCATCTCGGAGATCCATCAGCTCTGAGCTATATTGAGCCAGTAAGTCTTTGATGCTCTTCACCAGGTCTTGGTTGGATTCCCACTTGCTGTACAGCTTGCTCTTCACACAAGGGAGCAATTTCTGAGCCTTCTCATGTTCACGTTCCGCCACCCCTTTCTGGCTGAAGAAATCCCGTTCCTTCATCTCCTTCAGCATCTTTTCCACCTCAGCCATCTTTTGCCAGAACTCCTCAGAGGAGGCCGTGCTGAATGCATCCAATGAAGTGAGCTGCAGCTCAGGAAAGCTTATGCTCAAATAAATTTGTTAGTCTCTAAGGTGCCACAAGTCCTCCTCTTCTTTTTGTGAATACAGAGCCCAGACTCTCTGCAGATGAAATGAAAGAGCTGCAGCTGAGCACAGGCAGCAGGAGTAAAGCTCCAAGTACCAGATAATGACTGGCTGTCTGATTAGATGTTATACAAAGAGGGCCCAATTGGCAATTGAAACACAATTGCCGCCATCTACATTTGCAAATCTCTCCCAGTGGAGTGGGTAAGAGGAGGATGGTAGGGCAAAGCACTGCCAAAGCGATTCAGATTTGATTACACTTAAAAGGTGCCCAAGGAGGGTGAATTCCAGTGTTGTGGGTGCAGTGAAGGGGGCAGCAGAATCAATGTCTCTATTAATTTTCTCTAGAGACCATATAAACAGACGGTATGTGGGAAAGAGCCAAGAGAATAAAGAGTCTCTGGGGTTTGAGCTGTGTGGAGTGGCTAGGAAATTTAAGTTTGTATTCAGCAGAGTGAAGGATGTTAGGAGGTTGCAGTGTCCAGTGCAAGGGTAATTACTGTTGTGTTTATCTAGCTAATTGAGTATTAAGGCTCTGATTGAAAGGGGAGCTAGGAAGAGTGAAGCTGTGGGCAGCATGAGCTGCAGGTTCAGAATGCTCTACATCAGTGCTTCTCAAGCTATCTGATGTGGGGGACCGGCAGGTTTTTTTGTTTGTTTGTTTCCGATGTGTGCGCAGACCGGCACCGGTCCGCAGACCACCCCTTTGAGTAGCACTGAGTAGAGCACCCCTGGCTTCAAGAGGTGCCTCTCCAGCAAGGAGTTAACGGACAGACACTCTCACTGTGTCTGTGCCTGGAGAGGCCCGTATCCCTCAGAAGTGCTCCCTCTACCACCAGCTAAAGCTGAGGTCTTGCAAGAACCAGGAGCTGAAATTAGAACTCCTTCTTATGGAGAAGGCACTTCAGCCTCCAGGGGACTCCGGTGCCAGTGCTGATCCTGGATCATCCCCAGAGCCTTCAACTTCAAAGGGAGTAGAGTAGCGGAAAAGACTAGCAGATTCCCCCCATAAAGGCTCGAGGAAAAAGGGCTCCAAGCCCCTCAAGTGCTCACCTCACTGTGGTCAACTTAGTGAAGAGGGTCTGTTCCATCATTTTACTCTGAGAACAAATCCGCTATCGCTTCAGTGCAGGAGACTCTGATCTGAGGGAGGGTCTAATCTGCTCTCTGACTCTTTCAACAGCTGTTTAATGAAAATGTTTAGGCAATGCCTCTTCCCTCCCTTAAAACCTCTTACCAAGCCCAAAATGGTGGCCAGATTTGCCTTTCAAATTGCTGCATCTTCCATAGCAGGCTCCATCTTGTAAAGTGTCATTGGGACAACTTGGGCCAGATACTCACGCGGTGTAAACTGGTTGGGAAGAATCCTCTCAGGTAACCTCCAGACAGCCACATGAATGCTGTCAGCTTTAACCACCTCCAGGAGCGGGGTCAGGCAGCCTTGTCCACTGGACACTAATGGAAAAGGATGTGAGGCAATTGCCGTATTATGGACCCATGGGCACCCTGTGTATGGAAGCTTTCCCTGAAGGTTCCTAAATGCCTGAGGCTAGGGTAGGAAGGCTACTCTCATGGATGGAGCACTGGACTGGGACTCAAGAAACCTGGGTTGAAGTCCTGGCTTGGCCATAGGCTTCCTGGGTGACCTTGGACCAATCACTTAATCTGTCCTGAGCCTCAGTTTCCTATTTACCTAAAATGGGACTAGTCCCTACTCCACAGGGGTGTTGCAAATGTAAACCCTAATGGGTGTGCTCAAATGGTGTGGTGAGGACCGTGTAAATACTTGAGTGGAAGCTTTGGAGAGGGTTAGGGGTTGAAGGAAGGTGGAGGGGTGGAACGGTTAGTGAGGCGTGATAGGAATCTGTCTGGACTGGCATTCAGTCGTGGTGGCCTGGCCAGGGACCTCCTGCACTCAGAGACCTGGATAGCTAAGGAATGAGGGGAAGGTGTCCGGTGGCCCTTTGTACCTACAATCTCACAAACGGTCTCCAAACTTTCTGACTCTCTATGCTGAAGTCATGGCCTGTGTCCGTGATACTACTCTGCTGTCGTGGACTCGCTGCGCACCATGGACCACTGATTGGCTAATGCACAGCAATGAGGCCAGCTTCGCTTGGTGCTACCCATTGCTGCCCACCTACAAGGAAGCAACGGTGCTGCTTGCCTTGGAGATGGGGACACTTTAGCCTGAAACCAGCAGAGAGGAAGCAGGGGTGGGGGTGGATCATCATGAGTGCTCACAGAGGTGTCTGAAAGGTGTCATTAGCAGAGGGGGTGACAAAGGCCTTGTAAGAGGGCAGGCAGGCAGGTTCCAGGAGTTGAGGGTGTTTGCCTCAGAGGTGGGATCAAACTTCTGTTTGGAGGCCCAGAGGGCACTTGCAGAGGGGGTGTGAGGCCCATTTAGAGGCTCTGAAGAGGATTGCAAGAGACATGACCCTGCTTGCAATCTAACGTATGTTTAACATTTGCTTTTAAGCAGTATCTCTGAGCCATGGGGATGTGTCTCCCCTGGGCAGGGATGGATTGACAGTAGCCGGGGTGGGGGTGTGTGTGTGTTTGTGAATTCACCATGAGGTAGGGAAGCCTTCCTCAGTCACTCTCCAGATTCAACACTGCATTAAGCGCCTCCAGGACAGCAGACAGCTCGGTCCAGCCTGAGTGCTATTTGCTCTGGGCCTTGGGGTGAGGTGTTTTCCCCTCTTCTTCTGCTAGGTCTGGCCCAGAAGAGAGCATTTGCCATATCCCCAGCCCTTCCACCCATTCTCCATCAGGAAGCAGTGGCGCTGGCCACATGACATTACTTCCCAGTCCCTGCTCCCTCTCCTCTGTCCTTCCCAGCTCACCCCACAGTTATAAACCATTTCTGCTTGTGTAAACAGTGACACGAGGGGCTGAGGCCTCTTGATTCTTAAATAAGTTACAGCAGGTGACGGCTGGTTCTAACTTAAGTGTCTCAACGATTATTCCCATTCATGCTCTGTCTTCCATTCAGCTGTTGCTATGGAGACCCCTTTCTGACACAGCAACTCTTCCCTTGGCTCTCTTTGAGAGGGAGCTTTGAAAAGCACAGCTGGGTCAGATCCTTTCTCTGTGCCTGTAAGGTCTTGTGCTCAAAGGTGCAATGAAAAGACCTATGTCTGTGTCAGTCCACATGGCTCTCTGCACTTCTCAGCTCCTTCTCTTCCAGCCTTTACTCTATTACAGAAATTCTGACAAGATGGCAGTGGCTCTCAAAAGAAAAAAAAGCCATCTTGTTTTTAATCGCGCCAGGACTATCCTTCTGCATTCCCTCCAGTGCATCCAAAACAAATGATTAAATCCGAAAAGAGAATGGAGAGCTACTGTAGATGTGTTAGCACAGTGGAGAGCGGCTGGAAATATGCCTACTGACAGATGAAGACCCAAGGCCTGGCTGTACCATTACTGCAGTTTCATACAGATGTACCTGCATTTCCATGGAATTACTCCTGCCTTAGAAAAGTTATGTAAGCCCTCCATCTCAAAACACAATGGTGTAATCACCAAAGCAATTCAGTTACTGTATGGGTAGGAGTAAAAAAACAAGGGTGATGTCATGGTAGGGGGTCTCACTACAGACCCCCTAATCAGGAAGAAGTGCATGAGTCTTTTTTTCAACTAACAACATCATCCAAAGCACAGGACTTGGTGGTGATGGGGACTTCAGCTACCCAGACATCTGTAGGGAAAATAACACAGGAAGGCACAGGTTATCCAACACATTCTTGGAATGTGTTGGAGACAATCTTTTTTTATTTCAGAAGGTGGAGACCACTACTAGGGGAGAGGCTGTTCTAGATTTGATTTTGACAAATAGGGAGGAACTGGTTGAGAATTTGAAAGTGGAAGGCCACTTGGGTGAAAGTGATCATAAAATGAGAGAGTTCGTGAATTCTAAGGAATGGTAGGAGAGAAAACAGCACAGTAAAGATAATGGATTTCAAGAAGGCAGACTTTAGCAAACTCAGGGAATTTGGTAGGTAAGATCCCATGGGAAGGAAGTCTAAGAGGGAAAAACAGTTTGAGAAAGCTGGAAGTTTTTCAAAGAGATGTTAAGGGCACAAAAGCAAACTATCCCACTATGTAAAAAAGATAGTAAGTATGGCAAGAGACTACGCTGGCTTAACCAGGAGATCTTCAATGATCTGGAACTCAAAAAAGAGTCAAACAAAAGGTGGAAACTAGATCAAATAACAAAAGATTAATATAAACAAACACAAGCATGTAGGACAAAATTAGAAAGGCCCAGGCACAAAATGAGATTAAAAGAGAGAGATATAAAGGGTAACAAGAAAACATTCTACAGATACATTAGAAACAAGGGGAAGACCAAGGACAGGATAGTCTCGTTACTCAATGGGGGGGGGGGAGGGGGGGAGACAAGAACATGTGGAAATGGTAGACATGCTAAATGACTTTTTTGTTCCAATTTTCACTGAAAAGGTTAGTAGCCATTGGACGTCTAAAATACTGAACACTGGGGGAAAATTAGGTAGGATCTGAGGCTGAAATAGGGAAAGAGCAAGATAAAAATTACTTACTCAAATTAGATGTCTTCAAGTCACCAGGCCCTGATGCAATACATTCTAGAAGACTCAGGAAGCTGACTGAGGAGATATCTGAGCCATTAGTGATTGACTTTGAAAAGTCATGGAAGATGAGAGATTCCAGAGGACTGGAAAAGGGAAAATACAGTGCCCAACTATAAAAAGGGGAATAAAGACAACCCAGGGAATTACAGACCAGACAGTACTCGGAAAGATAATGGAGCAAATAAGCAATACATTTGCAAAAACCTAGATAATAAGAAGGTGATAAGTTACAGTTAGCATGGATTTATCAATCACAAACCATATCAAACCAACGTAATAGCTTTCTTTGACAGAGTAACAAGCCTTGTGGATAAGGGGGAAAGTGGTAGATGTAGTATATATTTACTTTAGTAAGGATTTTGATACTGTCTCGCATGACCTTCTCATAAACAAACAAGTGAAATACAACCTAGATGGAGCTACTATAAGGTGGGTGCATAACTGGTTGGAAAACCATTCCCAGAGATTCAAGCTGGCAGGGAATTCAAGCTGGGGTTCTGCAGGGATTGATCCTGGGTCCGGTTCTGTTCAATATCTTCATCAATGATTTAGTTAATGGCATAGAGAGTACACTTACAAAGCTTGCAGATGAAACCAAACTGGGCGGGATTGCAAGTGTTTGAGGATAGGATTAAAATTCAGAATGATCTGGACAAACTGAAGAAATGGCATGAAGTAAATAGTATGAAATTCAATAATGCAAAGGACAAATGCAAAGTACTCCATTTAGGAAAGAACAGTCAGTTGCACACCTACAAAATTGGAAATGACTGCCTAGGAAGGAATAATGCAGAAAGGGATCTGGAGTTCATCGTGGATCTCAAGCTAAATGAATCAACAGTGCAAAGCTGTTTTTTTAAAAAAAGCAAATATCATTCTGGGATGTATTAGCAGGAGTGTTGTAAGCAAGACACAAGAAGTAATTCTTCCACTCTACTCAGCACTGATAAGGCCTCAGCTGGAGTATTGTGTCCAGTTCTGGGCGCCACATTTCAGGAAAGATGTGGACAAATTGGAGAAAGTCCAGAAAAGAGTAACAAAAATGGTTAAAGGTCTAGAAAACATGACCTATGAGGGAAGATTGGAAAAAAAAAATGGGTTTGTTTAGTCTGGAGAAGAGAAGACTGAGAGGGGACATAAGTTTTCAAGTACATAAAAGGCTCTTACAAGGAGGAGGGAAATAAATTATCCTCCTTAACTTCTGAGGATAGGACAAGAAGCAATGGACTTAAATTCCAGCAAGGGCGGTTTAGATTGGACATTAGGAAAAACTAACTATCCTGACGGTTAAGAAGTACTGTAATAAATAGTACTAGGGAGGCTGTGGAATCTCCGTCATTGGAGATCTTTTTTAAGAGCCAGTTAGACAAACACTTGTCAGGGATGGTCTAGATAATACTTAGTCCTGCCATGAGTCCAGTCTCCTGCACTAGATGACCTCTCGAGACCCCTTCCAGTTCTTCATCTCTATTTTATGATTCTGTGTCATGCTGCAGAATCAAGAATAGCTAAAAAGTTGAATTCTCAAGTGGCAATCCTAGACACAGATAGTACAAGTGGGCAGGGCCAGTCAATTAAGCTAGCGCACTGCTGGCACTTGAGGCCTGCTGCATTTTCCTCTTTACTTTCCTCTCTCTCGTTTCGTTGACTCCCTGAGATGGCATGGTACTCCGGCATAGCCTGGTCCTAGCTGAATTTTCCCAGCTTGCAGTGTCAATGTTGAAAGTTTTCCAAGCATCCTTTAACCTGAGCTGAAATTGACCTAGTAGCCTGGGTGAATCCTCAAGTTCTCGATACAGGAGATCCTTTGGAATACATCTATCATCCATCTGATACAGATGACTAAGCCAATGGAGAAGTCTGTTTGAGTATAGTGACGAGATTTTATTTTGCTTTCTCAAGTACTTGTGTCAGGAACTCTAATTTCCCACTCAATATTTAGAATATGTCAAAGATGGCAGGTGTGAAAGGTGTTTTGGCCTGCTATATGTGGTCTGAGTCTTGCCATCATACTGCAGTGGTCTCAAAACGCACATCTGGTAGACCCATATCACGGTGTTAGTTGTTCTGTTGGCCGAACGTGGTAGCTGCCTTTCCGATGCAAGAATTAAGCTCATCATCTGGAGCAGGAGTGGGCAAACTACGGCCTGCGATTCATTTTAAACAGGCCCACGAGCTCCCGCTGGGGAGCGGGGTCAAGGGCTGCACCACGCAGCTCAGCCCCGCTCCGGCCGGGGCGCTGGGTTGGGGGCCGCACCATGCGGCTCGGCCCCGCTCCGGCAGCTGCGGCATGGCCCCACTCCGGCTCCTACATGCTCCAATGGGAACTGCGGGGCAGTGCCTGCGGATTGGGCAGCTTGCAGAGCCACCTGGCTGTACCTCCGCCTATGAGCCAGAGAAGGGACATGCCACTGCTTCTGGGAGCCGCTTGAGGTAAGCACCGCTTGGAGCCTGCACCCCTGAGCCTCTCTCCAAACCCCTCAATCCCAGCCCAGAGCACCCTCCCGCACCCCAAACCTCTCACCCCCAGCCCCACCCCAGAGCCCGCACCACCAGCCGGAACCTGCACCCCCTTCCCGCACCCCTGCCCCCTTTCCTGCACCCCCTCCTACCCTCTGAACCCATCAGTCCCAGACCAGAGCACCCTCCTGCACCCCAAACCTCTCACCCCCAGCCGGAGCCCTCACCCCTTCCTGCACCCCAATCCCAATTTTGTGAGCATTCATGGCCTGTCATACAATTTCTATTCCCTGATGTGGCCCTTGGGCCAGAAAGTTTGCCCACCTCTGATCTAGAAAGTGGGATCGCCCTTTATGGCGATACCACAATGTGCGTAAAAATGATATGAAGCTGTTTAACATCAATGGTGAAAGCTGGGAGGAGCGTGCAGAATCCTGTTCTATCTAGAGGGAACATCTGGCACTGGGAGCAGCTCAACATGAAGCCACTTTAATGCAGAGGATGGAAACAAAGCAAGGAAGAGGAAAGCAGCATGCCATAATCTTGGATTCCAACTTGGATAATACATGGATCTGTGAAACTTGTAACAAGCTGTGACGCTCTCGAATTGGACTCTCATCAGGCACCTTAAGCATACACCGTGATCCAGCAGGTCGACGGTTGCCATACATTCAGCAAACAAATGGATATAACCACCATAAGTAACATGGGTGTGGGAGTTTGCACTGCTGTACAGGACTTCAGCACTTTTAATCGGGGGGAAGTTTACTAAGTGTTTTATTTGTATAAAGGCACACCATTTGTAAAGATCTATCTTTAATGGCCATTTTGTCTCCTTAGCTGGAGTGAGCTTTTCTAGTTGTGTATGTCTGAGGTGACGCTGCCTCTGATTCCTGGAGACCAACACACACAAAGCATCTGTCTGTCATTAGCCTCTTCTATTCAGGGGAATTTTGGTCCTCAAAAGCCTGGAGCTATTCAGATTCTCCTGGAGTCTGCTCATTGATTGGCCTGACATTCTTAAACACTTCTCCGGAGCCTGCTCTCTTGGACAGAGCTATTCATTTAACAAGCAACACATCCAATTAGTCTCAGCAGGCTAGTGCAGTATGCTGACACTTGTTTAATTAGCAATTAACAGAGCTGGACTTGTCACAGCAGCACTGCTGAGTGCTCCCTCACTGCCGAGCAAAGAATTAAGAAACTCAGACAAGTTCCAAGGAAGGAGGAAGCCCAGGTGGTCACCACGGCAGCTGGGTGGCGAGGAGGGGACAGGGATCTTACATTAAATACATCAGTCATAGGATTCTACAGGATCAGAGTAATAACATGCAAGGGCCTGGGTGAAGTAGGAGAGCCAAGTGGTATTTGCCACATGAGAAATATAACAATCTGACTATGCATTACCCACAAGCACCAGATTGCTATTGAGCCCTGGGGGAAAGGTGTTTAATGGGCATCATGGGTTAGTAAGAGGCAGATGGAGCTTATGTTAGATTTCTATCCTTATAGGCTGGTACTACTGCAGGAAAATTTTAATCGCAAGAATGTTGGGGAAAGCATCCAAAAATAGGGTATGCACCCCAAAGAAGTGGATTCCTTTAGAAAGCCAAACTAATGTTGAGCAGATGTGTTTTGCCACTTCACTTCTAGGTTCTGTTCCTAGCTTTTCAGCTGACACCTGGGACTCCTCTCTATAAGGAGATTTCTTCCTTTGTTTTTCAGCAAGAGAGCAGGTAGGGGTACATCACCCCACTACCACACACTGGGGAGTGCTACGATGCATGAGCCAAAACTCTAGTATCTGTCTGCAGGGGGGAAGGTCAAGCCCCTCTGCCACCCCACACTTTTTGGGGCTTCCTGCTATTAAGCAAGTCATAGATAGGAGGATAGATTGGAAAGTATGATTTATATTGTGCCTTCCCATACACAGGATCCCAAAGCACTAACTTTTGCTAGTTGATTTTGTCTCTAGGTAGGAGGGGATAGGTATAGATATTGCAGTCACTAGTGCACCCACCTCTGGTGTGAAACACAACAGAATTGTTTAGGATAGGAAGGGGTGATGGCTAATATACCCACAGTTTAGACAAGTCAAATATAGTTACCAGAATTGCAATCTAGCTACAACACTTGGATTAACAGCCTTACACTTGTGAGAAGGAATTTAGGATTTTTAGGGATCACTCGTTGTCAGGACCCAATGGTTCACCTGGAAAACCCCCCACATCTTGCCCTCCAACCCTATACTGAGACATTGTTACAATACTGACTAAGCAACAGCACCTGGGCTATCCTATCAACTACTGATAGCCAGTTCTGATTCTGCTTACCTTTGAGAGGTGTCTAGCTCTTGGTGTGTCATTCCCACTAGTGTAGTAGTTACCTTGATGGGACGTTTTAAATTAGTGTAGTTGGCAAGACCTGGCCTGATCATTTCCATCTGATTTCTACACAGGTGAGAGCTTTACTAATCTCTCAGGATCTTTCTTTCTTTCTTAACCAAGGCCAGGTCTACACTCAAAAGTTAAGTTGACCCAGCTATATTGCACAGGGGTGTGGAGAAATCCACACCCCTGAGCAACACAGTTAAGCCAACTTAATCCCTGGTGTAGACAGTGCTAGGTCAGTAGAAGAATTCTTCCGTCAACCATGCTAATGGGAGAGCCCCTCCCATCACAGTAGCGAGTATCTGTACTAGTTCTGGTCACCCGTGTTTTAGAAAGATGAATTCAAACTGGAACAAGTACAGAGAAGGGCTACTAGGATGATCCGAGGAATGGAAAACCTGTCTTATGAAAGGAGACTCAAAGAGGTTGGCTTGTTAAGCCTAACCAAAAGAAGGCTGAGGGGAAATAAGATTGCTCTCTCTAAATATATCAGAGGGATAAATACCATGGAGGGAGAAGAATTATTTAAGCTCAGTACCAATGTGGACGCAAGAACAAATCAATATAAATTGGCCATCAGGAAGTTTAGACTTGAAATTAGACAAAGGTTTCTAACCATCAGAGGAGTGAAGTTCTGGAACAGCCTTTCAAGGGAAGCAGTGGGGGCAAAATACATATCTGGCTTCAAGACTAAGCTTGATAAGTTTATGGAAGGGATGATATGATGGGATAGCCTAATTCTGGCAATTAATTGATTTTCAGCTATTAGCGGTAGATATGCCCAATGGCCTGTGATGGGATGTTAGGTGGGGTGGGATCTGAGTTACTACAGAGAATTCTTTCCTGGTTGGCTGGCTGGCTGAGTCTTGCCCACATGCTCAGGGTTTAGCTGATCACCATATTTGGGGTCAGGAAGGAATTTTCCTCCAGGGCAGATTGGCAGAGGCCCTGGGGGTTTTTCGCCTTCCTCTGCAGTGTGGTGCACGGGTCACTTGCTGGAGGATTCTCTGCACCTCGAAGTCTTTAAACCACGATTTGAGGACTTCAGTAGCTCAGACATAGGTTAGAGGTTTGTTACAGGAGTGGGTGGGTGAGATTCTGTGGCCTGCGTTGTGCAGGAGGTCAGACTAGACAATCGTAACGGTCCCTTTTGACCTTAAAGTCTGTGATTCTAAAGCACTACAGTGGCACAGCCCTAAAGTTATGCAGTGGGCTTCTTCTGACCTGATCATTTGGTATACCAAACAGCCTTGAGCTGTACTCTCCCTTATGCTGCACAGGCTTTGTCAGCCTCCTTTGGGGCTATTGGCACCTAGTGTAGCAGATAGCAGCCTGAAGGCTGCTCTAATTTGCCTTGGGGATTGGGCTGGCTTGGGGACCTGAGGAACCTCCCATTCATCTGCACCAGGTTCTTCCTGGCTACAGCCTTCGACCTGGATCTCAGTCACTAATTAGCAGAGCTGGTTGAAACTTTGACTCCATTAAAAGGGGCAGAGGTTTCATGGGACATTGTGGGTTCTCAGTTCTATGAATTATCCCATGTGTCAACTGGCCAAATTCACATGACTTTGCTTTGTTACATTCCTTATTACATGCTAGTGGCAATGACCAATGGCTCACCTGGCTCCTTGTGAAGTAATACACCAAAAACATTATTGCTGACTTGCATTATTCTTCAAACTGGGTCTCTTTTATGCAGTAGTTTGCCATCCTCTGCATGTTCCCACTGGAGTGTACCATAGAGCTTGGCTTGCCTCACGTAGCAGTATGGCAGATTTCACCCTCCCTTATCCCTTCAACACCACTTGCTTCAACAAAAATGTGTGAGCACTGCAACCACCTCCTCCAGTCCTCCTCTAGGTCCCCTTCTAGACTGAGATTCAGGGTGTGTGTGTGGGTCATCTGCTCCATTTTTTGTCCAAGATTCACACCCTGTATTCAAGGGGCCATGTGCACGAGGGCTGGTAAGAGCCTCAGGACTCATGTAGATAGTGCATGGATCCACACTGCAGGAATGTAAATTCTAATGCACACTACCATGTTTTGAACTGGCTCATATGAACCCTGCTGGTGCACACTAAAGTTCCCTAGTGTGCATTAATGCAGGCCTGTTTCAAACTGTACTCTATTAACATGCACTAGGGAACTTTTAGTGCATGCCAGCAGGGTCCACACAGCCAGTTAGTGCACAACACACTAGTGTGCATGAGAATTTACACCCGTCAGGTGCAGAATAATGCATCATGTAGACAAGCTCCAAGATTCCTGGCAGCATTCCTGCGATATGGGCCAGAGTTATAAAGGAAATGTCACTTGGCAAGGGTCAATATTCGCCCAGTCCAATAGCTACCGTTATGGAACATTAGAGCTGTATGAATAACTTTTCTCACTTTGCTGGCAGTTCTGAAAATTAAAAA
The DNA here is from genome assembly GCF_015237465.2 of Chelonia mydas. Lineage (NCBI taxonomy): Eukaryota > Metazoa > Chordata > Testudines > Cheloniidae > Chelonia > Chelonia mydas. The sequence goes on from NC_051254.2 coordinate 17,194,834, forward strand.
AAAAAATGACCCCAAACAATGTTTCCTTCAATCTGGAGCTTTTTTTAAAAAAAAAAATAAAAAATAATGAAGTTTCAAAATGAAAAGTAGTTTCAATTCACATTTTGTTTGTTTGTTTGTGTCCAAATGATTCAACAAGATTGACATGAGTTCCCAAAATGTTTTGGTAAGCCTGACTGCATTTTTTACTGAAGAAAAGTTTGTTTGTTTTTGTTTGGGTTTTTTTTGGGGGGGGAGGAGGGGGTTGTTTTGTTTTTTTTAAATCTCATCGAGTTCTACTGAGCATGCTCCACATCCTTCCTGTGGAAGAAGCTGATACCGTATATTTCCCCCCCCCCAAGAGACCTCGTTGCTGTTGCTACAGGAGGATTGGTAAGCAACAGGGCACCACGAATATGTAGCAATAGGCCACCCTCTCCCCATGCTAAAGATCAATAGCTGGTTAGAGCTCATCCAATGTACTGAACATGTTTTTAAAAAGATCGGGAAGACGAGATAAATTACAGTCTCATTGAAAAATTTCCCTGAAAAGAATAAAACAAAGTGCAAAAAAAAAAGGGGGGGGGGGCAGAAAATTAGATGGAAATTTCATTCTGTTGTAATAAAATCTAGGTTATTACAGGATAAGCAGTGCTTTGGTAAATATGTACAGAACACGAGACTACCAGTAACCTCCCGGCATCAGCTACGAAGAATGAAATGGCAGTCACTTAAAAAAGAATGATCTCCAATAAAAGTGGAATATATGGAACAAGAAGCAGATTCACTGAGTTTGTTGAAAGAAAATACGACCAAAGTCTTCTGATTTACAAGAGATGCATGGGCCCAAGGTTAATAATATTCCTTGCAGATGATCTGCATGGGACAGATGTCTGTCCAAAACCAAACTTCGGGAGATGTCTGAATCTGGGACTCTAGTTATATGCATCATAGCTCAAGTTTATAGAGTGGGCTTGTCCCATTCCAACTGATGAGCCACAAAGGTGGAGGAGTCTAACCAAGCTAGGTCTTTTAGACCAGGCCATAGACACTTTTAGATCCACAGGTCCCAGGTTCAATCCCTGCCACTGATGACCCACCCATGGGTACCATGTCTCATATGATGTAATCTGAGCCATAGAGGTTGGGACTTTCTAGAGTGCTTAAGGGAGTTAGGTACCCAGCTCTCCCAGTGAAAAGCAAGTGCTCCCTTTGGGCTTTAGAAAATGTCACCCCTAGTGATGACCTACACACAGACCCAAAGTGCGTCACATTTCCCAGCTGTTTGGAACCGGGGCTTTGATCCTTTATACCAGTGGTTCTTAACCTTTACTGCAGCTTGCACCCCTTTGGTTCTCAAAATATGTTCTCGCACCCCTTATCAAAAATCATTGAAGTAGGTCAGTTCTTTAAACCTAGATATATCCTAACTATATCGTAACTATAGAATGTCTGTGCTTAATTTGTGTTTTCAATGATTTACCTTCTAAAAAATCTGGCACGCCCCAAAAGGTCATCTCGCACCCCCAGTTAAGAACCACGGCTTTATACCAATAAGGCAGGGAAGCCAGACTTAGCATTTGGATCTGGATGCAGAACCCAGCTTCCACACTCGCAGGTGTTCAGAGTGTGAGGCTTTCTTCTGGGCTCACCCCGAAAAGAAGCCCATGATTTTTGTGGATGAAGTGTAGGGACAGAGACAGTAGGAAAAGTGTGCCCCATTCTGAGGGCTATCACAACGTCCAGGCAACCAGGTGACTTCAGTGGTTCCTAGGTCTGTGCTGTTACTTACCCAGAGCAGAGCACTGAGTATAAACGCAGTTTTCTGCCTTTAACTGGCACGGTGCTGGCTCCCAAGTGCACAACGTTCTGAGCTCTGTTTTTCCCCCCTCCCCATCCCCCTAACACCAGCAGCCCCCTCTCTGCAAAGCTCTAAGTGAAGAGACTCTGCACCGTCCCCACTGGAATCTGGAGTTTCTGGGGAAAGCAGAGTTTCATTTGCAGATGATAAGTGAATGTGATGTGGCACCTCCTTAGAATTTTATATGAGACGAGCAAACAAAAGCCAGCCAGCCAGCAACCACAAACAGGATTTTTAATCAGGTCAGTGAAAAATTAGGGTAACAAAATCTTCAATTCAAATCCAGTTTTTTCTGTCAACAATAGAATCCAAGCTCAACTCATAAAGGAATCGTAAGGAACCCTTTGGAACCAGCAGGGAATGGAGGAGAATGAGAATCACTTTTGTTAATATAGCACTGTTCAAAATCCCCCAAAGAGCTTTGTAAATAGTCTAGAGTTTCTAAGCGCTGTACTGTATACAGATTGCTTCATCTGCGACTGAATGAAGCCTCCTCTGGGGCAGAACATGGCAGCTGTTTAACAGCACACAGCAACAATACTCTGATTGGATACAGTGCTTCCTGACCTAAACAAAGCTCCAGGGGAAATTTTAAGGTGATTAGAGAACAAACAACAAAGAGAGAGAGAGAGAGAGATTATTTTTAAAAAAATTAGAAGAGACCCACATAGCCCATCTCCCCATCAGTGCATGATTCCTCCCTTTCACACATGTACTAGTGGTTTGTCCACTCAAGTTAGTGTCCCAAGGTTTGGTCTATACAACCCCCTTATGGGTAAGTAGGCTAGAGGCAACACTTACGGTGTAGTCTTATCCCCTCTCTCTCTCTCTCAATTGTCTTTCAGCCAGACTGTCCCCATTGATCTGTTTTAGGCCCAGATCCCGTCAGGTGCTGCGCATCCTCAGCTCACACTGAAGTGAATGGGGCAAGTTCACTGCTCTGCAGACAGCGACTGAGGAGGAAGGAGTTGCACCACTCCAGGGTGGAGCTGGTTTGTTCCTGGTGCAGGATCAGGCAGTGCTGAGGGCTGCCCTCACTTGTACTCCAGGCTGCTATAAGCACATGCATTACCGCAGTTTTGTTTCAGGTTCTCAAGGAGTGAGCACGGCCCCCAACTGGAGAGCTGGAGCAGAGCCGAGCCGCATGGTCCGGCCCCCGCTCCAGCGCCCCAGCCAGAGCAGAGCTGAGCTGTGTGGTTCGGCCCCCGACCCAGTGCCCCGGCTGGAGCACCAGAGTGAAGCCAAGCCCCTGACCCAGCACCCCAGCCGGAGCGAGGCTGAGCTGCTGGTCCAGCCCCCAACCCAGCACTCCGGCTGGAGCAGGGCTGAGCCTCATGGTCCGGCCCCTGACCCAGCACCCTGGCCGGAGCGGGGCCGAGCCACGTGGTGTGGCTCCCGATCCTGCTCCCCAGTGGGAGCTCGCGGGCCATCTTAAAACAGCTCGCGGGCCGAATCCGGCCCTCGGGCCATAGTTTGCCAACCCCTGTTCTAGATCCATCACGAATCTCACTGTACAAAATATTCTTAGGGATACGGTCTCCTCCCATTCTTCTGACGTGACCAAGCCATTACAAGCTCCTCTTCTTAATCGTGGTTTCTAAATGTGTCAGTCCTACCCGCTCTAGCACCTCTGTGTTAGCTGAATATAGCGTTTCTAAATCACAAAGGACTTTGTTGTCCCAGAGCAGTGCATGTCTCCTCTGATAGTCTGCACTGAACTGGACATGCTGCCTCTCCCTGCCGACATCAGGAAACAAAGGCACAACCGTTACATAGCTGAAAGCATCATGCTGCCCTAGCAGTATCCCTAAAAAAAGGCACCCTGGGGGCTGAAAGGGCAAGTCACTCTGGTTAGTTGAGCTGGTCAGGAATTTTTCAACTTTTTTTTTTTTTTTAATATAGGTTTATCCAAACACACCAGATGAAAACTTAGTCAGGAAGGTACATCAGGTCCGGGATGGAATTTCTAGCCGAAACGTGAGACTGACCCACCCCAGAATAGCCACTAGCAAGGGAATCAACTGGGATGTGGAAACCCAGGTTCGAGTCCCAGCACCTCAGCGGCTTGAACCTGGGTCCCTACAGCCTAGGTGCATGCCCTACTGCCTGCTACTCAGACTGTGCTCTCCAGGCTTTTGTGAAACTTTGGAAGGTTTTTCCTTCTGGTGTGCAATGAAAAAGCAATATTGAATCTTTTTTTTTTTTTTTTCTGACAATAAAAATGTTGCTGAAGACTTTGAATCTAAAAATCCAAAATTCAGAAAACTTTGAGCAGCTCTAAATACCCACGGAGATACTGGGGGCTTGTCCTTGCAATAACCTATTTCAGGTAGACGTAACCCTCTTTCCCCCAACCCAATACCACAAATCTGTTTCTTCTCTATCTGTCTTATTCCCTGCCAGTTAACAGAACCCTGCCCCTTTCCTAATAAGAGTGCAAACTATATGGGCCTGGGCCTGCAAACCTTACCCAAATGAGCAATTATTACTCCTATGAGCAGTCACATTGCAGTCAGTAGGGCCACTCATGACAAGGGATTGCTCTTGAGAGCAAGGCTCTGTGTGATTGGAGCCCATTTTAATGAGCACTTACATGGGAGGCAGCAATTAATCATTCCAATATCAATATGTAGTTGATATAGTGTACATGGATTTTCAGAAAGCCAAAGGCTCTTAAGGAAACTAAGTAGCCATGCCATAAGTGGGAAGGTCCTTTCATGGATTAGTAACTGGCTGAAAGACAGGAAACAAAGGAGAGGAGGAAATGGTCAGTTTTCACAGGGGAGAGAGGTAAATTCCTGGGTCCTCCAAAGATCTGTACTGGGACCCGTGCAGTTCAACATATTCATTAATGATCTGGAAAAGGGGGTGAAAAGTGAAGTGGCAAAGTGAAGTATGCAGGCACTATAAAATTATTAAAGATAGTTAAGTCCGAAACTGACTGCAAGGAGTTACAGAGGGATCTCACACAACTTGGTGACTGGGCAACAAAAAGAAAGATGAAACAAGATGACGAAATTAATCATTAAGTGCAAAGTAATGCACATTGGAAAAAATAATTCCAACTATACATATTTAATGATGGATTCTAAATTAGCTCTTACTGACCAAAAATGTGTAAGTGTAGCCAAGCACACCAGGGGCCGGGGCTAGTGCCACCATCTGCGCAAGGTATCTGTTCCCCCACCAGAACAAGAGACGTGGCTAACGTGGGTGGTGACTCAGAAAGGGAAGGACAGGGAAAGCGGGGGGGGAGGGCAGGATGGCTTCTTTTAGGTGGGGGCTTTAGGGAGAGGGGGCTAATGGAAACCAAATGTACAGGCCATGGGGTGTTGTTTTACGGTGATCAGATAAAGCTGAGCGTACAGGTACTGGAGTTGCAGTAAGTAACTTGCTCGGGGCTTAGCCGTGCCCTGTCCCTGACTCCATGTTGTGCAATGGTTTAGGGGAAAAGGAATCTCTGCAACAACTTACACAGGCCTAAAAAAGTCAGTCCTCAAGCTGGGCTGAGCAGGAGGGCCATGCAAGGCTAACAGAGCGGGCTACACCACGTCCCTGCCTGCCTTCATCCCTTACTGCCCCTCCTCTCTATTTCTATCCCCCTTCTCTCCTCTCCCATTCTGCTTGACATGGGGTCAGGGTTGGTCCCGTGGCTGCCACCCCAAATGAACGCTCTCAGTGTTTCGCGGTGAATCTGGGGGCCGTTCTCCCAATGCGGATGACTTACTAGCCCTGCAATTTGAAGCCCTTTGCTGTACATGAGGAGGTTAAATGGCATGAACTACACATGCAGCTACAGGAGCATGGTATGCCCCCTGGTGACTTAAAACAACAGGAGTCTGATGCATCCTGATCATGGAGAAATTAACTCTCTCCTCTCTCTCTCTCTCATGGAGGCAAGATTTGTCAGCCAAACACATGCTGCCTGGCCTGGCCTAACCAAATATAAATATCTCTCATGTATATGGAGGTTAGGACAGCTGTCTGCAAAGAGCTCTGGAATATCCTGTCCTTTCTGTGTCTGTCACACACACAACTTAATGCTACCCCCCTCAGTTTATGGGATTGTGGGGGGGTATCCACCCTACACAGGACTGGAAGGGGTTAATATAGCCAGACAAGCCAATTAACTCTACAGGCTGCACTTGGAGGAGGTGCCAGGGAGCAGGGAACTAATTGGAAGCAGGGTCAGCTGGACAGGAACAGGTGGGGCCTGTATAAAGCCCGGTAGCTGGCCCTAGAAGGGTGCTGTAGGGAAGTAGGTTGTAGTCATTCTTGGAGAAGAGGGAGTTGGAAGGTTGGTGAACCCAGAGAAGAAAGAAACTGCGAGAAGACTTAGGGGAAAGCAGCAAGGTAGGACAGTGCAGGCCTTGGCTGCTGTATTGCAGGACTCCTAAGCCTGAAGGAACTTTGAGTAGAGGGTGCGTCTGGGTTTCCCTGCCACCAGTGGGGACATCCACTAGGCAGTGGACTGCTTGGGGCAGTTTGTCCTAGAAAGACTTTGTTACACTACTGTTGGAAGGGGGGAATGCATGTGGTGACCTGGCTGGAGGGTTGAGTCATGATGAGGAGGCTACAGTTCCTGGAGTGAGAGAAGCCTGCATGGCAAGAGGATGACAGGAGAGGCACTACCAGGGGAGGGTACAATGCCTGGTTGGAGCTAATCCCCAGGATAGCCAGCAGGAAGTACCACCAGGAGTGGTGAGTGCACCCTGTGACAGGGATCCTTTGTTGCTTTAAACAGTTAAACACTGAGACTCTGCAGGCTGTAGCCTGTGCGTTGCCTGGGGAGTTGTCAGCCCCAGATTTTCCTGTCATGTGTAAAAGGTTGGGCTGGTGGCTAGGGCAGGGGACTAGAAGACAGATCTCCTAGGACACCAACCATATACATGCTCTGCTGCCAATTTGCTGCATGACCTTGAGTGAACCCCTGGAAAATGAGTGATACGGTGCTTTCCTTGGAAAGCCTGGTGAGCTCCTCTGATAAAAAGGGCCATAGGAATAGTAAGTACTAGGATATTTAGTTTAATGTTTCTCTTTAAAAATTATAAGAGGGCCCCAGAGCAATTGCTCATCCACAAGCAACATTTTTGCTGACCCACTAGAGCAGGGTTAATGCTACAAATCAATGTTTGCAAACTTTCTTATGGCCTTCCTAATGATGGCTACTGCTTTACTTTCCATTCCTAGATGTTTGGGGAATGGCTGGTGTTAGGATATAGATATTCAAGCCTGTCTGTAAAGGCCTATATTCTAAGAATTTAGGTGTATTCTTATCACTTGGCTAGTTATAGAGGTACAAAAGAGAGAATCAAAATCACTGTCTGCTGGTGTAAGGGCCTTCTCTTACTGTGACAGTCTGAGGCCCTGTGCTTTGGCTAAGGCCTTTGGCTAAGCAGCAGAGGCAGCCATAAGCTGGGAAGCGAATGGTCACATCCTCACATTCCAAACTAGTCACATTGAAATCAGGTGCTATTGGGCTGTTAGAAATACAATCCTGTCCTGATAATGCCTGTCATCTCCAGAGAAAGGGAAGTGCCTAGAAAATGTAAAAGGAAACTTAGTTTGATAGCATCCTGTCTGGCAAGAACTCACTTATCAATAGCTGGGATGTGAAATCCTCACTTCTGTATTGTTTTGTCATTATAGTTCCCACTTTACTATTGTTTGTATAATCTCTGTCTGGTTCTGTGATTGTTCCTGTCTGCTATATAATTAATTTTGCTGGGTGTAAACTAATTAAGGTGGTGGGATATAATTGGTTACATAATCATGTTACAATATGTTAGGATTGGTTACTTAAATTTCAGGAAAATGATTGGTTAAAGTATAGCTAAGCTGAACTCAAGTTTTACTATATAGTCTAACTATATAGTCTGCAAAAAGAAAAGGAGTACTGCAGTCACTCAGGAAGTAGCTGGATGTGGGTGGGGGAGATTGGAATCATGTTTGGCTAAGGGCAGGAATGGGAACAAGGACACAGGTGTAAGGCTCTGTGGTGTCAGAGCTGGGAAGGAGGATACTAAGGAAGGAAACTGGAATCATGCTTGCTGGAAGTTCACCCCAAGAAACATCAAATTGTTTGCACCTTTGGACTTTGGGTATTGTTGCTCTCTCTTCATGCGAGAAGGACCAGGGAAGTAAGTGGGTGAAGGAATAAGCCCCCTAACAGCTGGTCTGTGTACAAATATTGTGTGTGGGGGGTGGGGAGACAAAGGCCCTTGCTGCCAGTACTGGGTTTACAGTGGTGCCATGGAGCTGGGCCCATGCTCAGAAGGGGCACCGGCCTGCTCCGCTTGCATTGCGCCCTGAGATGCCGCCAGCCTGCTAGCTCTCTTTTCTCTCCCCCTGCCCATCACTTGCTCCTCTCGGCCTGCCCGCTGGTTAGCCTGGGACTCCTCTCTGCCCCCTGGCTGGACCCCAGTGCACCTCTGGCTCTGGGCAGTCTCTGCTTCCCACCACCTGTGGGGCCCTCCCTGTCTCCCTGGAGCTGAGCCACCTGGGACTGGTGCAGAAGCCTGGCCAGCCTCAACCAGTTTGCTGGGCTCCTCTAGACAAGTGGGTCCTGAGGAAGCCTGGCCAGGGCAGGCCCTGGCCTGGCTGATGGTGCCACTCCTGAGGGGCTGGAGTGATTTCCCCTCCCTGGGACCCCACGGCTGCACTGTTGACTTAGCCCGGCAGAAACAGTTGCCTCCCAGCAGGGCCAGTGAGTGCGGCCAGGAGGCGGTCGGGGGGGGGGGGGGGGGTTGTACTGGGCTGTGAGGGGGCAGGGAAGGTGTGGGGGGGGGCATTAGTAGGGGTTTCCATATTTGAACTCTCAAAAAAAGAGGACACCCCACAGGGTGGGGTATTTGCATGTGCCCCCTGGCCCTGCCCCAACGCCACCCCTTCCCCAAAGTCTCTGCCCCCTCTTTGCCCCATTGGACCCCTTCCCCAAATCCCAGCCCCGCCTCCTCCCCTAAGCGTGCTGCGTTCCCCCTCCCTCCCTCCCAGCCCCGCGAAACAGCTGTTTCATGGCACAAGTGCTGGGAGCTAGGGGGGAAGAGTGGGCACTCTCTCGAGTGATCAACTCTTCTCTGGGGAAAAATCTAAAAACGTCTGGGATTTTGCCATTATTATATTTAAAAATGCCTCCCGGATGGCGATTTACAAACCAAAAAGCCAGACATGTCTGGGGGAAAATACGGAGGTATGGTAACCCTAGGCATTCGGGAGTGGGGTTTCTGTGTGGAGTGCTGGGTGGTTGTGGGTAGGGGGGTGCTGGGCAGGGGTGGTGTTGTGCAGGGTGCTGTGTATTTGTGGGAGGATCTGGGGGCAGTGAATAGTGAGTTGCAGGGGGGCTCTGGCCATAGGGAGTTGGGGGGGAGGGGAATGGGGTGTTAGGGAGGAGGAAGGCAGTGTGGTGCGGCATGGACCCACCCCGGAGGGGAAGGGATATGTTGGCAACACAGGGCCGGGTGGGACACTGTGCATCTGGCAACTGCCGGTTTGTAAATAGTACCCTTGCGCTGGGCTGGGCAGAGCGGGGCTGCCCCTGCCATGCCATGTTCCATTGCCTCCGTGGGGGCCCACAAATATGTTTGACGCTGAGCCCGCAAAAGGTTAATCCATTCCTGCTTACTGTTCACTGGCTTCTTGCTCAATGGGGGAGCAGAAAAAAATACTGTGACTTAAGTGAACCATCACCTGCCACAAAACAGCAACTATGAGAAGTGAAATTAGCATTGACCCCACAGGCTAAAATGTGTTTGCATCTGTTTGAATAATTAGGAATAGTGAACCCAAGGACAAAAGTCCAAGTCTGATGGCAGATGACTTGCCAACAAAAGAAAAGGGATGTCTGACTAACCCAACCAGCTTTACTAAGAATCTCCCCTTCTCTTATTGGACTGATTCAGTTTTTAGCCTGGGCTTTCTCAGAGGTGTCTATAGGAGTTACATGCTCAGCTCCCATGGAGTTCCAGTGAGAATGGGGCACCTAACTCTCAGGCCCCTTTGCAAATCCCAGCTGTAAAGCCATGCAACTTTTCACCTGCACAACATCCACCACCTTCCACCAATTACATCGACTCTGCTGCTTTCTCTACCTGTTAGTTTGTCAGCAGGAGAGCAGAATGGTGGGCCTGAGCTGCAACACTCGGATTTGGATTTCAGACACTTCCGCATTCAGGAATGTTTGGACCCAGGATTATGGTTCAGTCTAGCCTAAAACTAGAGGCTATCTGTAAAATTCAGAACCAAACACAACTCTATTTTTTCACTTCTGGCTCTGTGCCCTGGAATTGCAATTGAGAAGCTAAGGTAGCACTGAGGATCTGTTTCCATTGCATCGCCAATCCATCTGGAAACAGGACCTGGTAATCAGGTGAGGGGCTAAGAATGTGGGCTTTGGCATTTCTCCCCCATCATTAGGCAGGAGGTGGGCTTGGCTATAGTGCTGAATAGTGCAGCTGTGGGATTGATTGTATTTTCAGAAAGAAAGTAACCATACAACTGCATCTCTGGGCCATTTTGCATCCAAAAGAACAACCCACGGAGCTGACAACTCAAAGCATTTTGCTGCATGTCCTCTTAAGCACAGTGAAATCTTATCTCAATGACACCCTGAATATTTCACAAATCTATACGTAATTCATTGCTGCCTTTAGCTATGATGAATGCAGAAGCACTAGGGAGGGAAGATACTTTTATATGAATTACAGTAGCATGGCAGAGCCCCAGTCATGTCCCTGGACCACTTTGTGCTTGGTGCTGTACAAAGAGAATGAAAAGACTATTCCTACCCCAAAGATCTTATAATCTAGGCCTGTTTACACTGTTAGTGTAGGGTAAAGGTATTAGTGTCTGCTAATAAATCTGACTGTCTGCTAGCTAGAGCAGGGGGCTGTGAGCCAGAATCCTTGGGTTCTAATCTAGGCCCTGCTCTGCCATTGACTCAGGTTGTGTGAGGCTGCTGCCTCAGTTTCTCCCTCTGTAGAATGGCTATAACAGCACCCCTCTGAGGTTGGTGGTGTTACTCTAATTCATGTCAGTAAGGTGCTGGATAAGTGCAAAGAACTGTCAATTGTGACCAGAGCAGACAACGGCCCCCCTCCTATCCAGTCTGCCCTGGAGCTCTGCAGTTAAAGGTCTTGGTAGTCAGTGACCACACTGAATGGGAGGAGGTAGAGGGTGCATGGGGCTATTGCCACGTCTTCGCACTTACAAAGATGCAGAAAAGGCGCTGGGCTAGGACAAATAAAAAGCATCCAATGCCACAATCCATCACTGTATTTCTAAAATGTGCCTTCATAGAGTTTCCCATTTACAGGAGACATATCAATGCTTTCTCATGACCGACCATACAGTGGCATGGAGCAGAGCAATAACTGTAATGACAGCTATATTTCACCACTGTTATTTCCTTGTTACAGATTCTTCCATGCTCCTTTCAGAAAATAGAAGGGGAAAAGAACATTCTGCAGCAATGATATCCCCAGGGGAGGGTGAGAAATATACCAGCCCTAAGTTATGCCTTTTCCTGCAAAGTGAAGGTGTGATTGTAGCTTGGGTTGGCGTACCTATATTTGCTTTAGTCTAGCTAGCGTGGATAATGGTAGTGAAGTCATGGCTGCTTGAGTTTATACATGGCTTGCTGCCTGAGTACTGACCTTCAGTTAAGCTCAGGCTGCTGTGTCTTTGCTGCTGTCATTACCTGCACTGGCTGGACTATAGCATGGGCATGCTTACCCATGTTACAATCATGTCTTCACTGCAAGTGAAGACGTATCCCTGGAGGCTGGTTGGGGTTGGCATCGGCTACCCATCTGGGGGGCAATAAAGCGGTTGGGATTGGTATTCAGCTGGTAGAGCTGTGAAGATTGAAGCCATTTACACTCTGAGCTTGTTGCCCACTGGAAACTCTGCCTAGATTACTATAAAGGTTCCCTGAGGTTTTCAGGCCTTTCAAGCAAGCTCAGTTCTGTATAAATTGTTAGCTAGGAAACCATGGTGCCTTTTGATTTCTGTGCACTCAAGCTTTACATTTCTAAGCACTGTCCCTGGCTGCAGTTCAGCCATTTTTGTCTAGCCTCAGTACAGACAGTTGCAGAGGAGACATGCCCTGTGCACACACCCACGCGCGTTCTCTCTCCTTCCTTCCCCCCCGGGAGACTTTACTTTAGTCCTAGCAAATCTCCCAGACTCTGAAAGACATCTGACATGCAGTGGAGCTACGTTATGGGTTTGTGAAGGGCCAGTTTCTCAGGACATGAATGAAACTTGAGGCTTCTCCTGTGTTTTGTTTGCAAGCCTGAGGGCTTGTTTGATGCTCAAAGTCAAAACAAAGCAGAGTGGGCCTGATGCTGTTCTCACACCAGTTTTTTACACCAGTGTAACTCCTGACTTCATTGGAGTTACTCCCAATTAATGTGGGTGTGAGAGGAGACTCCATCCCAGAGGTTGCAAAAGCACTGAAATTTAAAGTAGAGGAAAAGTTCCCATGAAAAATGGAAACAAAGTTCTAGTACACAGTCCTAGAAACTGCACTTCATAGCTAAGCACAGTAATTAGTTAGATTAGGCCACCTATTAGATCAAATTCCTAATGAAGACAGTGACAAGACTCCCACTGGCTTCAGTCAAAGTTGAATTTGGCCCATAATACAGACTCCTGGGGGTGGGGAGGAAGATGAAGCTCAGCTCCCGATGAGGATATTTGTTAGCAGGCCAAGTTTATGGGCTTTCCAGGGTAGGGGTCTTGCTCTTGCTTTTGTTTAAATACATATTACCTGATTTAACATGACCACTTCAGTGGTCTACCTAACAATGATTGCGTCCTAGGAGGAGGAAATACTAGAGATGTCTACTGTAGGTGGAGTCCATGGTACAGTAGCAGATGTCTTCGTTAAAGCTAGATGGGAACAAACAGCCCACAGCATCAGGTTCAACTAAACAAAGGGAACAGGCTTTTTCTAAGGGAAAGACTGGGCCCTAACTTAAGTCTCACTAAATGGAGGCAAAAGGGCTTCTTTCAGCTAGAGTTCAAATCAAGTCAGCCCAATGGGAAGCTGGCTACTGCACCAGTCCCTCTAAACTGGTTTACAACCTCTGGTCTATGATTCGTTTCCAAAGGGGTCCACACTTCCGTTTGAAATTTAAGGCTCTGCAAATGAAAAAAAGGCTGACAGGCACTGCTTTAGACTCTCGGAAAGCAATAACTCTACAGCTCAGGTCTGCCCCCAAGCTGAATGTTTCCAGAAAACCCTACACATGCTCACAGTAGTGTGTCTGCAAGGGAACTCTGCATCTGACCAACCCATTACTGTGACCTTATAAGGTTTCTCTCATGCACGCTGAATTTGAGTTACCATTTAGTTCCTGCTGACATCTTTCTCACAGTCTCTATTGGTTTCTCTCTCATGCAGCGTTTGTGGTGTGACTTTTGCTTGAGGCTTTATCACAGCTGGTAAGGTGGCTGGACTGTCTCTCATGTGGTTCCCCTAATAAATGTCTTGTCCTGTAGCCTCCCCAAACCTCTCTCAGCAGGTGGATTCCCATTTCTTCCAGGGCCATTTCTTTTACCTGCACTGACTTTCACAGGCTCTCTTCCCTAATCAGGGCTGTGAAACATCCCCAGTGAATCTTCTAAACTGGAATGGTGTAGCACTGCCCTTAGGATTGTGCAGGAATTTAGCCAATCATCTGCAGGAATAAAAAGGGAATCCAACCCTTATTCCTTCCCTGCTGAGGAGAAAAGAAATGCAGAGTGTCATGAATGGAAAACTAAAGTAATGCTGATTATTTCAAAAGCTAGTAGCTGAATCTCTCAGCCTTTCCCCATATGAGAGATGTTCTGCCATTGTTTTAAAAGGATGAACAGGTTGACCTGGGTAATTACAGGCCTGTCAGTCTGACATCGATCCTGGGCAAAATGATGGAACAGCTGATTCAGGAACTGATTAGTAAAGAACTAACTGAAAATAATGTCAATGAACATGGGTTTATAGAAAATAGATAAGTGTTGATGTAATACTTAGATTTCTGTAAGACATTGGGCTTGGTACTGCACAATATTTTGATTAAGAAACTAGAATGGTATAAAATCAACATGGCCCACACTAAATGGATTAACACCTGTAACTGTATCAGTTAGGGAATCATCATCATCACATAAGTGTGTTTCTAATGGGGTCCTGCAGGGATGAGTTCCAATCCTGGCCTTGTGCTACTTCACACCTTTAGCAATGGTCTGGCAGGAAACATAAAATCATTACTGATGAAGTTTGCAGATGAGACAAAGCTTGGGAGAGTGGTAAATAATGAAGAGGGCAGGTCATTAATACAGAGCAATCTGGATCTCTTGGTAAACTGGGTGCAAGCAAACAATATGCATTTTAACACAGTTAAATGTATACCTCTAGTAACAAAGAATGGAGGCCGTACTTACAGGATGGGGAGGACTCTATCCTAGGAAATAGTGACTGAAATGACTTGGGGGTCAGGGTGGATAATCGTCTGAACATGAGATCCCAGAGTGGCCAAAAGGGCTAATGGGATCCTTGATGTATGGATAGAGGAATATTGCATAGGAATAGAGAGGTTATACTACCTATTTAGCACTGGGGCAACTGCTACTGAACTATTGTGTTCAATTGTGGTGTTTACAGTTCAAGGAGGATGTTGGTAAGTTGGAGAGGACTCAGAAAAGAGCCACAAGAATGATTAAAGGGATTGGAAATGTGCCACAGTGACTTAGGGAACTCAATCTCTTTAGTTTAACAAAGAGAAGGTTATGGGGTGATTTGATCAGACTAGAAGTACCTACATGGGGAATAGAAATTTAATAGAGGGCTCTTCAAGCTAGCAAACATTATAAAAAGATCAAATGTCTGGAAGTTGAAACTAGACAAACGCAAGCTAGAAGTAAGATGCACATTTTTAACAGTGAGGGTAATAAACAACCCACCAAGAGTTTTGGTGGATTCTCCATCACTAGCAACTTCTAAATCAAGATAGATCTTATTCGAAAAGAAGTATGCTCTAATTCAGACAGGAATTAAGGAAAGCCCTATGTTATGTAGGAGCTTGGACTAGATTACAATGGTCCCTTCTGGCCTTGGAATCTCTCATTATGAAAGAGAAGAAGGGACTGTTTCTGCTGCAAGATCCCAGCAGAACACTTGAGGAGGGGGATGGGACTGCTGCCAGACTCTAGATAGGATTGGTGGAAAGGCGTGAGTGACAGAAGGCAACTCAACTGATGGTTACAATACAGGGTAGAGCCCGGCAAGGGGGCTGGGATCTTGCAGGTCCCATAGGACCTGCTGCCATAATAGCAGGAGCAGGTAAAATGTATTTTGTTGCAGGAGGGATTGGGTGGACATAGACGGCAGTAATTTGCAGGGAAGCACTAAATCTCTCATCAGTTTGTCATAAATAGAATTTCAGCAAGGTAAAGCAAGACTTTTTTTTTAAATAAAGGTATTTAATACTTAAATTTAAGCAAGGGTTAGAAAACAATTTGATGCCTATTGTAACAGCAGTGAATGTATTTTTACATGGTTTAAGCAAGATTTGTTTTTATTCTTACTGGTAAAAATTGTCTGAATTCCATTTATAAATAAACTGACTTTTTTTAAGTAGCATGGGGAATGTCTGTCTCTCTTGCAGGATTTGTTGGACCTAAGGTTTTTGTGGATGGGAGCAGGATACAAATGCCAGAAAACAATGCAGGAGCAGATGGGAGTGGGTATTGCAGGACGGGAATGGGTTTTTCTTAAAGTACTGCACAGGGCTCTAATACAGAGCAAATGGCACAGGAAGTGACAGTTTGAGTGCTTCACTATGGTCTGGAAATAAGACCTGCTGGTTCCACATGAGCTCTTCCATACCCCTGTACTCCTCACACACTATGCAGAGTCCTAGGACAGCCCTCTAGTATAAATTCCCTCAGAAAACCACCTAGCCAGCCAGCGCCACACGTTCTCCTTGCCTTGGGACACCTAGATCCCTAAGCACACTTCCCTATTTCAGAGCCCTGGTCTACACTAGGACTTTAGGTTGAATTTAGCAGCATTAAATTGATGTAAACCTGCACCCGTCCACACGATGAAGTCCTTTTTTTCAACTTAAAGGGCTCTTAAAATCTATTTTCTTACTCCACCCCTGACAAGTGGATTAGTGATTAAATCGGCCTTGCCGGGTCGAATTTGGGGTACTGTGAACACAATTCGACGGTATTGGCCTCCGGGAGCTATCCCAGAGTGCTCCATTGTGACCGCTCTGAACAGCACTCTCAACTCAGATGCACTGGCCAGGTAGACAGGAAAAGAACCGCGAACTTCTGAATCTCATTTCCTGTTTGGTCAGCATTGCAAGCTGCAGGTGACCATGCAGAGCTCATCAGCAGAGGTGACCATGATGGAGTCCCAGAATCGCAAAAGAGCTCCAGCATGGACTGAACGGGAGGTACGGGATCTGATCGTTATATGGGGAGAGGAATCCGTGCTATCAGAACTCCATTGCAGTTTTTGAAATGCCAAAACGTTTGTCAAAATCTCCCAGGACATGAAGGACAGAGGCCATAACAGGGACCTGAAGCAGTGCCACATGAAACTTAAGGAGCTGAGGCAAGCCTACCGGAAAACCAGAGAGGCGAACGGCCACTCCAGGTCAGAGCGCCAAACATGCCGCTTCTATGATGAGCTGCATGCCATTTTAGGGGGTTCAGCCACCACTACCCCAGCCATGTTGTTTGACTCCTTCAGTGGAGATGGAGGCAACACAGAAGCAGGTTTTGGGGACGAAGATGATGATGAAGTTAGCTCACAGAAAGCAAGCGGAGAAACCGGTTTTCCCGACAGCCAGGAACTGTTTCTCACCCTGGACCCAGAGCCAGTACCCCCCGAACCCAACCAAGGCTGCCTCCTGGACCCGGCAGGTGGAGAAGGGACCTTTTAAAATACTATACATGGTGTAAAAGCAAGCATGTGAAAGGATTAATTTGCCCTGGCATTCGCGGCTCTCCTGGATGTACTCCAAAGCCTTTGCAAATGGTTTCTTATTCCATCCACCATGGTAGGACACTTTACCACTTAAGGCCAGTAGCATGTACTCAGGGAATCATTGTAGAACAAAGCATTGCAGTGTATGTTTGCTGGCATTCAAACAGCATCCGTTCTTTTTCTCTGTTATCCTCAGAGTGAGATCATTCATGGTCACCTGGTTGAAATAGGGTGCTTTCCTTCAGGGGACACTCAGAGGTGCCCGTTCCTGCTGGGCTGTTTGCCTGTGGCTGAACAGAAGTGTTCCCCACTGTTAGCCATGGGGAGGTTTGAGGGGGTAGCCATGCGGTGGGGGGAGGCAAAATGCAACCTTGTAACAAAAGCACATGTGCTATGTATGTAATGTTAACAGCAAGGTTTACCCTGAAAGACTGTAGCCACTGTTTTATAAAATGTCTTTTTTTTTAAATACCACTGTCCCTTTTTTTCTCCACCAGCTGCATGTGTTTCAAGGATCACAGGATCTTCTCCTTCCCAGAGGCTAGTGAAGATTAGAAAGGAAAAAACACACTCGTGATGAAATGTTCTCTGAGCTCATGCTGTCCTCCCACACTGACAGAGCACAGACGAATGCGTGGAGGCAAATGTCAGATGGCAGGAAAGCACAAAATGACCGGGAGGAGAGGTGGCGGGCTGAAGAGAGTAAGTGGTGGGCTGAAGACAGGGCTGAAGCTCAACATGTGGCAGCAGCGTGATGAGAGGAGGCAGGATTCAATGCTGAGGCTGCTGGAGGATCAAACCAGTATGCTCCAGTGTATGGTTGAGCTGCAGCAAAGGCAGCTGGAGCACAGACTGCCACTACAGCCCCTGTGTAACCAACCGCCCTCCTCCAAGTTCCATAGCCTCCACACCCAGACGCCCAAGAATGCAGTGGGGGGGCCTCTGGCCAACCAGCCACTCCACCACAGAGGATTGCCCAAAAAAAAAAGGCTGGCATTCGCTAAATTTTAAAGTTGTAAACTTTTAAAGTGCTGTGTGGCATTTTCCTTCCCTCCTCCACCACCCCTCCTGGGCTACCTTGGTAGTCATCCCTCTATTTGTGTGATGAATGAATAAAGAATGCATGAATGTGAAGCAACAATGACTTTATTGCCTCTGCAAGTGGTGATTGAAGGGAGGAGAGGAGGGTGGTTAACTTACAGGGAAGTAGAGTGAACCAAGGGGCGGGTGGTTTCATCAAGGAGAAACAAACAGAACTTTCACACTGTAGCCTGTCCAGTTATGAAATTGGTTTTCAAAGCTTCTCTGATGCGTACCACGCCCTCCTGTGCTCTTCTAACAGCCCTGGTGTCTGGCTGCACATAACCAGCAGCCAGGCGATTTGCCTCAACCTCCCACCCTGCCATAAACGTCTCCCCCTTACTCTCACAGATATTGTGGAGCACACAGCAAGCAGTAATAACAGTAGGAATACTGGTTTCACTGAGGTCTAACCGAGTCAGTAAACTGCACCAGTGTGCCTTTAAACATCCAAATGCACATTCTACCACCATTCCGCACTTGCTCAGCCTGTAGTTGAACAGCTCCTGACTACTGTCCAGGCTGCCTGTGTACAGCTTCATGAGCCATGGCATTAAGGGGTAGGCTGGGTCCCCAAGGATAACTGTAGGCATTTCAACATCCCCAACGGTTATTTTCTGGTCTGGGAATAAAGTCCCTTCCTGCAGCTTTTGAAACAGACCAGAGTTCCTGAAGATGCGAGCGTCATGTACCTTTCCTGGCCATCCCACATTGATGTTGGTGAAACGTCCCTTGTGATCCACCAGAGCTTGCAGCACTATTGAAAAGTACCTCTTGCGGTTTATGTACTTGCCGGCTTGGTGCTCCGGTGCCAAGATAGGGATATGGGTTCCATCTATGGCCCCACTACACTTGGGGAATCCCATTGCAGCAAAGCCATCCACTATGACCTGCACATTTCCCAGGGTCACTACCCTTGGTATCAGCAGATCTTTGATTGCGTGGGCTACTGGCGTCACAGCAGCCCTCACAGTAGATCTGCCCACTCCAAATTGCTTCCCAACTGACCGGTAGCTGTCTGGCGTTGCAACTCCCTTCTCAACTGTGAGGGCTGCTCTCATCTTGGTATTCATGCGTTTCAGGGCAGGGGAGAGCAAGTCACAAAGTTCCATGAAAGTGCCCTTACGCATGCGAAAGTTTCGCAGCCACTGGGAATCGTCCCAGACCTGCAACACTACGTGGTCCCACCAGTCTGTGCTTGTTTCCTGAGCCCAGAATTGGCATTCCACAGCATGAACCTGCCCCATTAGCACCATGATGCATGCATTGGCAGGGCCCATGCTTTGAGAGAAATCTGTGTCCATGTCCTGATCACTCACGTGACCACGCTGACATGTAGCAATGCAGTACCACGTCTGCCAGCACCCAGGAGACATACGGTGATGGTCACCTGAGCGGGCTCCATGCTTGCTGTGGTATGGCGTCTGCACAGGTAACTCAGGAAAAAAGGCACAAAACGATTGTCTGCTGCTGCTTTCACGGAGGGAGGGAGGGAATGGGGGCCTGACGATATGTACCCAGAACCACCCGCAACAATGTTTTAGCCCCATCAGGCATTGGGATCTCAACCCAGAATTACAATGGGCAGCAGAGACTGCGGAAACTGTGGGATAGCTACCCACAGTGCAACACTCCGGAAGTCGACGCTTGTCTCGGTACTGTGGACGTACTCTGCCGAGTTAATGCACTTAGAGCATTTTCTGTGGGGGGACACACACTCGAATATATAAAAACGATTTCTAAAAAACCAACTTCTATAAATTTGACCTAATTTCATAGTGTAGACATACCCTAAGACATCTGCTACTTGCATCCCTTTGTGAGCCTTCCATCTTGATTTACCTGCCCCAATACACAATCCATGAGGAATCCCCTCTGCCATGCATGCTCTCCTCACTTAAAGTACCCAGCTTTCATACCCTGTGTGCATGGTCTCCTGTTCCTTGTGACACTATCAACCCCTCTGCAAACTCTAGTGTCCCAATGCATGCTGTGTGCGGTGCACCAACCACCCTGTGAAAACTACCCACACCCGGAAAGGCACCGCTCCACCATGAGACCCCTTCCCCCACAAATGGAGATCACGATGCATTCTCTTATCCACCAATCTGCTCAGTAAAGAGTCTGAACTGCCTTTCATCAAGCCAAGCTCCCCACACCCCCATCTGGCACATCCTAGGAACTGACCCCTAAGGAATAACTACCCCTGGTGTCTGTTACGCTTTGTTGTAGCCACTTGCAAACATGCAAGGACCCTGTAATCCATTGAAAATGCAGCCACTTCTCAGTGATGTACAGGCAGGGGTGAACGTAAGTTAGAGGACTTACCAGTACACCGGAGTCCGGAGCAGGGGGCGTGGCCTCAACCGGAAGAGGCAGGGCCTTAAATCCCCGGGCCCTTTAAATCTTGATTTAATGGGCCCGGGGCTCCAGCTGCAGAAGTGGTGGCTGGGAACCCGAGGCCCTTTAAATCACCCCGGAGCTACCAGCTGCAGAGGTGGCTGGGAGCCCCGGGGCTTGGGGGCGATTTAAAGGGCCCAGGGCTCCAGCTGCCACTACCGCAGTGGAGCCCCGGGCCCTTTAAATCACTGAGGAGCCCTGGAGGCTCCCGACTGCCACTGCTATCTCTGGGCTCTGGCAGAGCTTTAAAGGGCCTGGGGCTCTGCTGTGGTAGCAGCTGCTGGAGCCCCAAGCCCTTTAAATCCCTGCCTGAGCCCTGAGGTAGCGGCAGCCAGGCTCCATCAGGGATTTAAAGGGTCCCGGGGCTCCAGCCACCGCTACTCCCCCGACCCTTTAAATCCCCTCCGGAGCCCCACCGCCACTACTCCAGGGCTGCGGCAGCAGGGCTCAGGCGGGGATTTAAAGGGCTGGGGCGGTAGCAACGGCTGGAGCTCCGGGGCCCTTTAAATCCCCTGCCAGAGCCCCGCCACTGCTACCCCAGGGCTGCGGCAGCAGGGCTCAAGTGGGGATTTGACAGGCTTGGGGCTCCGGCAGCCACTACCACCCCGGCCCTTTAAATCCCCTCCGGAGCCCTGTTGCCACTACCCTAGGGCTTCAGTAGCAGGGCTCCAGCAGGGATTTAAAGGGCTGGGGCGGTAGCGGCGGCTAGAGCTCTGGGGCTCTTTAAATCCCCGCCGCTGCTATCCCAAGGCTTTAAATTGCCATCTGGGAAAGCCGGTCCCGGTACAGCGCACCGGGGCGTACCGTCTTACTTTCACCTCTGTGTACAGGGTCACAAGCTATTTCCTTGGCTGGCATTTCTTCCAATGCATGAAATGGACAGAAGAAGCCAATTTGTTTTTGTGAACCAAGGTGACCTAGAAAGGCTGAGGAAAATATTATTCTGAGCCAATAGGATGACAAAGTCCTAAAGAGTCCATACAGCAAGAGATACTGAATATACAGGCTTCCAGATCTACATACACATGCTGTATAGAGACAACACATGTGTGTGCAATGCATGTAGCAGCACTCACAGATGCATATACAGAGAGAAACAGAAGCACTGGTCTGCATCTCCCACAAATACATCCATGATTCCTTTCAGGCTTCCCCCTCCACATGGAATACCATACACAAACTGATCCCAAACATTTTCCTCCTTCAAATCCCTCTTCTGGACCCAGGTCCGCTATGATAGAGGCAGGGAACCAGCCACCCAATGACTGTTAGGTTGGGTGTAAGTTGAAGGCAGCTGGTTTTATACACAATATAAAAAGAATCCATTCAGTGATTTGCACTATCCATTTGTGCACGCACTTACTGCAGAATCTTTCTCCTCTCTCTCCCCACTTCTCTCCAGCAGCTTCTTAAACCTACCTGGTGCATATCTAAATTTGAGATGCAAGCTCTCTGGCACCTAGAAAGTCACAGGAACAACCCAGTGACCCACACAACCTGAGTTATGAACCTAAGGTCCCTATACAATGCATGGGGAGAGGTAAGTGCCTTAGAATGCAATCCACAAAAGCCAGCATGCTAGGAAGATGGCACCTAATCTAGCCAATGGGAAACACAGAGGAGAGGGGTGTGCGCGCTAAAACCCACCTCTCTGATGTAGTTTGCCTAAATCCAGGCTGCAGGGAGGCGCCTATCTCTACTAGCGATCCACAAATGGGAACCAGTTGCCTGGAGTCAGGTGGCTTAAGCGCTTAAATTGGTTTTTGTGAGCATGAGTTAAACAGCTGCCTCAGTCCACACAAAATGTCTGGAGGAGATGGTAGCGCTACCACTCCCCTTAAAACTTTCAGCCCACTGATAAGAGCCTCACCTGGGATGTGCAAGACCCAGGTTCAACTTCTACCCCTGCCTGATAGGGAGAAGGGTCCTCATCCCAGTGCTTTCTGCACACCATCTGTGTCTTGCTGGGTCTTCCTCGGCTCTGTCCTCCAGCCAGGTCACATAATGGGCCTTTGGACACCTACGGGGCGGCAGCAGTGCTCATGCTGAGAGGCAGAAACTTAGGTGCTGAGGGAACTTTTAGCCTGGAACTTTAGGCACCAAGTGAGTTTAGATGCCTACATGCAGCGGTGGGTATTTTGTGGATTCCAGTGGAGCCTAAAACTGGGGCTTAGAGGCCTAAACCACTATTGTGGATCTGGGCCCAAATAACAAATATGGAGGAACAAATAAAGTAGAACCTTAGAGTTACAAACTCACCAGCCAACCACACATCTCATTTGGAACTGGAAGTACGCAATTAGGCAGCAGTAGAGACACCCCCCTCGCGCCCCCCCCCCCCCCCCCCCAGTACAGTACTGTTAAATGTAAACTACTGGAAAAAAAGGGAAAACAGCATTTTTCTTCTGCATAGTAAAGTTTCAAAACTGTGTATTAAGTCAATGTTCAGCTGTAAACTTTTGAGAACCGTAACGTTTTGTTCAGAGTTACGAACAACCTCACAAACACCTTGTGAATGAACCCTGAGATTCTACTGTGTGCAGACTACTATAAAAGTGTGGATGGACCAATTATTGTGGTAGTGCCTAGGAGCCCCAATTATGACCATCACCCTATTGTGCTAGGTGCTGCACAAACACAGGACAACAGTGGTCCCTGCCCCAAAGAGCTTACAATCTAATACTATACACGCAGACCCAGTTTTTCAAGTGCCTGACATGCTCAGTCAGGACTAAACTTTCAAAAGAGTTCAACACCCAGCAGCTTCCACTGTGACATTTGTGGTCAGAATTTTATGACTGCTCAGTGCCCCACATGCAGTCCAGTTCTTCTGAAAAGCAGGCCCATGGTTGCAGTGCAAGGACGACCTTCAGTTACAATTTCCCACAAAGTTTCTGTGTTTCAAATGCAATTGTCCTCAGTTGCCTGCATGGTTCTTGACTGACGTTTAGCACTGGGGTGTGTGTGTGTGGGTGGGTGGCGGGGGAGGAATGTAAGGAGAGTCAGAATGAGCTCTACCCTGACATCTGGTGGTGAGCTGTGGGAAAGGACTTCAGGGGCTGATCTCGTTTGCATGGGCACACCTACCCTGCCTAACATGATGGACTGCCTCCCCAAATGGTCACTTTGGCTGCTGTGGGATCCCTAGTCTCTTTGTTACTGGGGCAGGAGTAATAAAGATTGTTATCCTGGTTATATGAATAATCAAGGACAGTAGAACTGTACTTGGCATTTTATGTTTGAGGGACTCGCCCTCAACTAAGCAGCACTCACTAGGCAAGGGACATGGGTTCCAAAACCTAGTGAATTAAGAGGCTGGGGACTGGTGTGTGTACCTGGTAGTGTGGGCCCTTTTTGAGGGCCTGAAACACTATTTTTACCCCTTCTCTCTCCACTGTGTAGTAACAGAGCTAATTTTGGCTCTATTAGGAGTCTTGTTACACGCTGCAGAGCTGAAATAGCTGATACCTAGGTCTAAGCATTAGTCCCACTTTGGGCTAGTGGTGCACTAGCACTGAGGCTCCCCTACTACCAGCTGAAGTTATTAAGAGCTGAGATTGCTGAGAGCTGTGTTAAGGTAGGGGGGCTGAAGACAAGTTGGTGAGCACATAGCCAGGTGGCTGACGGAGGGGAGCGGCTAGCAGGACGGTTGGCAGTGAAGACTGCAGCAGAACCCCATGGAGAGGTGTGGTACTTGGCCATCAACCCAAAGCAGCGGAGCATGTAAGATGCCCCCTCCCCCATACCTCCCTCCACTTCCACTCAAGCTGGGAGGTAAACTCTGCAGATGAACTTCTGAACTCTGGGGGGCTGCACTGACCAAGGACAGAAACAGAGGGGGGGGGGGTGACTTTTGGGTTGCTGGACTGAAGACCCTGAGGGGAAAAAGACGCTGCTAGACTTACTTGGGGGTGGGTCTTTTGCTCATGGTTGGTGTTATGAATGCTGTGTGTGGTGTTTCCTCAACATAATGCCTCATTGTTTCCCTCCTTTATTAAAAGGCTTTTGCTACACTCGGACTCTGTGCTTGCAAGAGGGAAAGTATTGCCTCTTAGAGGCACCCAGTGGGGTGGTATGTAATTGTCCCAGGTCACTGGGTGGGGGCTTGAGCCGGTTTTGCATTGTGTTGTTGAAACGGAACCCCTAGATACTGAACCCGGCCCTTGTTGCTGCCAACTCTGATGGGCAGAAGGATTGCATATATATGAAAGTGGGTCAGGGTTTCATATATAGTATTATATGTGTTACACACATAAATAAAGTCAAAGCCAACTGTAGCGTGGTTATTGATTCATTCCGTTACTGCCAGTCCAGTCCTGGTCATAGGGAGTGCCTGTGTGGTGACAGGCTGTGTTTAGTTTGAGAGGTAGAGAGAACCACTGGTTCTGTCTATGTCGGCAGCATCAGTGGAGCCTTTTCCTTTCAATACCTCTGAGGAGAATGCTGCCTTGACAGATGTTCAGCATGTGATTGGCTCTTGCTGGATCAGAATTACTGAAATCAGAAGGATCCCCCTATTCCAGTATGCTCCATTGTTCTGCATCTTTCTCTTTCTTTTGGACTCTTCATGTCCTCACAAACGTAAAGGGAAGTCACGAGAATCCTACGAGCCAGCCCACGCGCTCAGGATTTCTCCCCTAGCCGGTTGAAGTGCTGGTCTTTTTTCGTTGCCATAGGAACAGACAAAGGCCTCTAAAACTTCGCAGTGGGGTGCATGTCGAGGTCGCACACCAGAGCAGATGACCCTTTTATAGTGATAATAAATTCAGGGTATTCGGAATTTGGCTGAAGTGCGCACACAAAAATAGCTTCTTGGGAAGGCAGAATGGAGATAAATGAGCAAAAATCATTTTACAAAAGTGACCAAACGCAGTGGTGCGTTTAGATGAAATCTTTCTCCAGAGTTCAGGGAAGTGGCACATAGGTTGTAGGATGATAATCTGTCCGTGAAGAATAAGGCTAGGCAGGCAGACCCAATGTCTAAAAGTGCCTCCAGAGGCTGTTAGTTATCAAGCCCTTCATTAACTCCTGTGCCAATGATTTCCAGGTGACTTAAATGGCGTTATAGTCCATTAATTTGCATGGCAGGAATTGGAGAGGGAGCCAGGCAAAGATGATCCTCAGAAAGGTTACATCTCTCTCTTTAATATGCATTAGCAATGTGCCAAATAAACTACCTTCTGTAATGAGGTGGGGAATTAAGACAGTGGGCCAGATTCTCAGCTGATGTAAATCAGCATGTCTTTACTGAAGACAATGGCACTATGACGATTACCATCTGAGGTAGTGGCCCAGTGCTGCTCCGGATGAGCTGGGAGGATACTGTAAATTTCCATGACTATAGGCTTGACAATCTAGACCCATTTTGTTTCTGCCAGGACCATCTCCTGTTTGTGCTTGCTTCACACACCAGCAGTTGTGCATTAGAATTCTACTGACACTGTGCCAGTAGAAAGCACATTTCAAAGGTGGATGCCTGAGTATTTGTGCCAGAAGGGATTGCATGCTCAGCCAATCCAAGCACGGAAACAATGCCATGTGATTTGATTAACTAATCACAACTAATTGACACAGCTCTAATGTCCTATATTATGGCAGGTTGTTTTATGGCCCCTTGAACTGGACAGGGAGCCATATCCAAAGTAATGGGCCGTGAGCAATGAGTCAGATCACTAGAGACCTGCAAATGGAAGATGCTCCTGCCTATTGAGTCATTTCTCTATTATCTTAACAGCCTGGTGAACAAACTGAGGGTATTTATGGGAATGCAGTGGGGGATGAAAGAGGAAGAAAGCCCTTGTGGCAGGGATATTTGCAGAGAGGAGGATTTGATGAGGCCCTTGTAAGGGCTAGGTATGTCCAATGGGAATTGTTGCCTGGAAAATATTTTAAAACTCTGCCGTTTCGAAAGGCAGAGCAGTCTGAATGCATCTTGAAGGATGAAATGTTTCCTGGCTAGGTTGGCACAGATTTCATCCTCCAATGCTATTACTGTTGGAGGTCGAAAATCCCTGCCCCTTCCCATTTGAACTCCGCTCCTGAAAAATCTCTCGGGGACAAAGCAGCATTGCTGACACTCTCTTGTGTTTTTTAAGAGGTGGTTTTTAAATGATGCAGACAGATCAAAGGCTCTGCAGAAACTCTGCTTTTCAGTAGGCTAGACCCCAACCTTGCAAAGGGTTCGCTCAGAGTTCTACTGAAGTCACTGGGATTCTGTATGAGCTGATCCTTTGCAGGATTGGGACCTTAATTTGTTTCCAAGCCCAGAGATCATTCAGATCCTTTCCTGCAGACTTCCAGTACGTGGGGAGGGAAAACCAAACCCACCGCAAAAGCTCATTTATTAAGAAACGAGACGATGCCCTATTGAAGTCGGCAGGAGTTTTGTCACCGACTTCACTGAGTGAAGGATTGAGCTTTAACAACAGACCATGCTTGCAGGAAAGTACCAGGTATTGCCTGGTTTTGATAGTAAGGGCAGGGACTGTATCTTCTGTGACGCTGTGTTGGTGCAGTACCATGCACATCTATGGCATTGTAAATGAACAATGGGGCAAATCCCATTGACCAGATGATGATCGTAAACCAGGCAGGAGAGCGGATCAATGTAATCCGAATGTTCGCTCCAGCACTGCTCCCCTAGTGGCTGCAGAGAGTTTACAGCAACTGCTGAAATTAGAAGTTAGCATGTCTGTCTCTTCTCCCCCACTCTCCCCCCTTCTGTCCTTTTCCTAACTGTGCAGAGGTTTGAGATGTAATTTACATCTCGATGTCCTACTGGCTTCAACAGGCAGGAGTCCTGTACTGATTTAATCACCTCATTATGTCAAACAAGTTGGAGTTATTTCTAGGAATGCTAATAGGTGCCAATTTACACCTCTCTGCAGTGTAAGGTCTCTACTTAGCCCTAGTGTGTGTTTATCAGAGAGGCAAAAAGACTCCTCTCCGTTGCTTTCTAGCGAAGGCCATGCTCACTGGGGACTAGCAACATCTGCTGCTAGGTAAACTCTCTTCTTGCCACGCTTTTCTTTCAAATTACTCCCAGTCTGGCTTAACAGGGCTGTGGTAGTCACTGTGAAAGCTGGGACATAGTCAGAATCCATTAGAGGTGGGCACAGAAAATGACTGCGTTCTCCCCCTCCTTGCCCAGTGGCCATTTGAAGGAGGCATGGAAGTCCAATTTCAAATTCTTCTCCCTCAGGGGGGCTCCACCTAGCAGCCATTTCAGGCAGGTTGGATCCGTTCCCCACCTGTTGTGAAAAGGTCCTATTCACTGTCATGGTTCAACAGAGGGAAACAGTGGGTCTGATTCTTTGCTAGCTCACAACTCTGTGAATCAGGAGCCACACAAATGAGTTACCTGCTATAAGAGGGACATAACTGAGAGCAGAATCAGGCCCAAAGTGACTCGGTCTTGAACCCCTGAGCTGCCCTCAGCCTCTGCATGGCCAATTAAATCAGACGAAATTAGCATACTGACCTAAATTCAGCCCTAGGTGCAATTCAACTGCATCAATGGAGTTACCTGGTGCCGGGGGAGGGGGGGCACATGTCCCAGGTGTATGTCTACACCGCAATTAAACATCCCCTTAGCCTGAGCCCTGCAAGCCAAGTCACCTGGCACGCGGGAGCTTGCAGGTGTCAAACTGCAGTATAGATATACCCATAGTGGCCTGTCATCTGAGGTGCATAACTCCCAGTGTATGCTGAGCACTAGTTAGGTTACAGAGTTTCACCTGCAACATCCCTTTCAACTGAGAGAAGGATCTCTGCTCCATTGTAAACCCAGGGTAGAGAATGAGGCCCTGCTGCCTTACTCAGAAGGAATCAAATCCTAGATTAGTTTGGATGAAGGTAAATTACTGTGGTGTTTCTAGCGCTAATGGCCAGATTAGACAAGAGAGAACAAAGGGTGGGATGTGACAGAGATCTATAAAACCATGAATGGTGTGAAGGTGAATAATATGGAAGTAGTGTTTACCCCTTCCCACAACACAAGAACCAGGAGTCATCCAATGAAATTAATAGGCAGCAGGTTTAAAACCAACAAAAGGAAACACTTTGTCACACGATGCACGGTGAACCTGTGGAACTCTTTGCCAGGGGATGTTGTGAAGGCCAAAAGTATAACTGGGTTCAAAAAAGAAATTGGATAAGTTCATAGAGGATAGGTTCATCAGTGGCTATTAGCCAAGATGATCAGGGACACTCATGCTCTGGTTGCCCCGAAACCTGTGACTGCTAGAAGCTTGGACTAGATAAATTGTTCTGTTCATGCCGCCTGAAGCATCTGGCACCAGCCACTCTTGGAAGACAGGACACCAGGCTGGATGGACCATTGGTCTGAGTCTGTATGGCTGTTCTGACTGGAAGCTGCTGAGGGCTGAGCTTCTTTGAAAATCTGGTCACTTCATTTAGGTGCCTAAGTGGGAGCTGAGCTCTTGTGAAAATCCAGCTTAAAAGCCCAGTCTTTCCGCACAAGGCCGCACATAGTGTAGTAATGCCTGTGGCTGCTAAACTGAGCAAGGAGTCTGGGCTAGGCATGACAGGCTCAAATGTGAGCAGGTCTGACAGGCCCAAATTTCAGCTTGAACTATTCATGTAGGCCTAGCCATTTGGCATGGTGTTCCAGTGACCGGCTTATCCCAGGGCTATATGGATACTTCTCCCTCTGAAAGGGCAGATTGGCGAGGATACCGTTTCTTTCCTCACATTTCAGTGACCCCCAAATAATGCCCTGAAGGTATCACTGGGTGATATCATGTACCCCACCTCTTCTTTACTGGCCCATTCTCAGGAGTCAGGCATTTGGGGTGGTATAAACAAGGGGTCAGTTAGAGGGGGACACAAGCAAATCCTCTAATGGAGTTCAATGAATTCAAAGCCTAAGGCTGAGAAACCTGATACCAAAGAGCTGTAAGGTGGGTGGGGGTGGGGGAGTTGCTGGAGAAGCTGGGTATGGAACTCAGCTGGCTATCATGTTACACAGACTTTTATCAAAGAAAATATTGACGTATCTTTTGGAAAAGTTTTCTGACATCTCTGGAGTTCCTGAGCTAGAATAAAACACATTGCAAAGGAGGGCGGGAGGAAATCTCAACTCTAGTGTTTGCTGCTGGTGGAAGGTCCCTAGGGGTGGCATTTCTGCACCCATAGAACAAACAGAGCAGTGCCAGTGCAAGCTTCCCCTGTGCTGATTGCCATCAATGTGTCTCTGCTCTGTTCCGGAGGGGCCACCTACCCTGTAGGTCTCCAAGCACCTCACAAAGGAGAGTGGTATCATTATCCCAATTTTACCAATGGGGACATAGGGCATGGGACTGGACTGGCACATCTACTAGGCCACGCTGCCCCCCTTTACTGCTGAGGTATGTTACCACTATAGCCAATGATTTTAGTTTATTGTTCATTAAGCTTGAAACTCTAGTGACCAGAGCCGAACCCATGATGGTGTAATACCACATTACAAAATTCACTTTAAATTAAATAAAAGGCTATGCCACACAACCCTGCAGTCCTTGAGCTCTCAGCTGAGATGGTCAACCACTAATGTCGATTCCAGCAGTGCTTTTTAGTGCTGTGAACTCCTATTAGTTAGGAAATGGGCTGCAATCACCTTATTTGCACACAAATCAGGAAGTGGCCACCAGAGCACAGCAAATTTGGGGGCCAAATACTGAGGTCTTTCTAAAGGAAACTTCCACTAACATGCCATAAATATTCAAAGTAGCATTCTGTGCTGATTTCAGTGAGGACCACCAAGTATCTGTCCCTTAGACTGGATCCAAAGGAGAGATGGGTCTGAGCCACAACATATAGATCTGGGTTTCAAATTCCCACACACCTGCCAAAATTTAAGGCTGCTCAGATTTTGGTTTCAACTCTCTTCTAGTTCCATCCAGCAACCTAAGGGTGAATTACACCTCTTAGCCCATAACCAATCCTCTTGAGCCATCCAGCCTCAGTTTGTTTCCAAACTCGTTGGCCTTGAAGAGCTTGTGCAGCAATAAAAACTCCCGAGTGTGAGCATGTGTGCGCGCGCGTATACAGAGACAGGACAATGAGATGAAATCTATTGGCTGAGATGCCTTTCTTCCTGGCATCCTCTGTGACTCAGTTGTGGTGCACTGTGTGACTATAAATAGAAGGAGAATGTGCTGGGTAGTAAATCCTGAGCTAATCTTCAGTCCCTTGGGGCAGCAGATTCCTGACTGCACATAGCAAACAGGCTGATGGAGTAAATAAGTTCAGCTTCTTGAATTTCAGATTTAAGGCCAGGAAAGGATTGAAGGCAGCTTCTTGGTGCTAGGAAGGAAGAAGGCAGAAGATAGGGGTAAGGGAGAAGAGAAGGTCCTAGGTTCTTTAGTCTCCTTTACAATTTATCTCTGGGGACAGAATGGCACATGCTGATCCATACTCTGGGATTGTTCACTGTGCAGCTCTGGAGGTTGTAGGGGGAAGATTCCAAAGCATGCTCAGATCTGGGAGCTTGAAATTGGCCCTGGTGTGGGTATCAAACCACTACTCCAGCTACTTTAAGACCTGTAGTAACTAGTACACCCCGCTTACTCATACATGGCAGTAATTTGCTGCCTTTCCTCCAAGTGCTTTACAAGCATTAATTATGTACCACTCACAGCACGCCCCAGAGGATGGTGTGGAGTATTATACTTGTTTTACAAATGGGGAAACTGAGGGCTTGTGTGACTGTTGGAGTAGTTGGACTTGTTAGAGGAGGGTTATGCAGGGGTTGTGTGTGTCATAGGGGGAGGAATCTTCTCTCCGAGCTAAGGAGCAGCTGTGAAGCTGCTCCCCAGCAGAGGCTGCAGTTGTCCCTGCCACACTTGCTCCTACAACCTATAGGGGGCAGTGCGCTGTGGATTCATGCAGTGGCAGATTCACTGGCCCCACTGCTGCACCATCCTCCGAACCATACTGTGCAGGGACAGAAGGGATTGGTGGAGGTGTAGACATGCGCACAGCCACACCCCACATGGACTGTGTGAATGCTGCCCCTCTATCCTGCTGCATCTGGGTCCTGATTCACAGTTGCCCTCTGGCCTCATTGCATGGGCTGTGACTGGTGCTAACAGGTGCACAGAAGCTACACAGTTCCCCAGAGAACAGGAGCCCCTCTGCAGGAGCCACATAGTTGGGTCTGTGCCCTCTGCAAGAGCCCATGGTACAAGGTGTATTCCAGGGCGGGCTGGGGTATGGCCATGACAGTTCTGCACCTGGGCTGGCCTCCACAAGGTCCACAGGGACTGTGGGTAGCTGGGTAGATACTGGGGCAGCTTAACCAGTGCCAGTGTCCAAACTGGCCCCTAACAGCCTTAGAATGTCTGGTACAACCCCATTCATCTCTGTCCCTGCAACAGCACAGGGACAACTGGGGCCTGTGGTTGGAATAGTGGCCCAGGCACTGAGAACCTTCATTTGGGCATTTCATGTTGTTCGATGGCCTTTTTCTGTTGAGTTTTATTGTGCTGATTTCCCAGACCTGCACATGTTTATGGATCCAGGGCTGGTTCTGGGGGCTTTGCTGACCTTGTTAAACTGGGATAGTTACTAGATCCACTCTCAGGAAGCAGACACTGCTTGTCTGCTCTCCCTTATGTTTTGGTGATGGCAACAGATGCCCCTTCTGCCTGCAGGACAGAACCAGACCGAATGGCATCATGATTCCATGTTTGCTTACCACGTTGGATTGGGGATTTTACAAAGTGAATTAGCTGTCATGCTGGGTGCACTGGTCAGAGCAAAGGGCTGGGGGCCTGAGCAAATCTGATTACTACTGGTCCCAGTTGACCCATGGAGTCGGGTAAAGCACTTGCTGGGTTTGTAACCTATCCAAGCCAGTTACTAGAGAAGTTGGGGCACAAAATAAGCACCTTGGTAGGAACTAAATGCAGGAACTGTGCTAAGCGGAACTGCCTTTGGGAGATGCATTGAGCTGTAGCTCACGAAAGCTTATGCTCAAATAAATTGGTTAGTCTCTAAGGTGCCACAAGTACTCCTTTTCTTTTTGCAAATACAGACTAACACGGCTGTTACTCTGAAACCTGGAATAAAAGGTCTGATTCTTCTCACATTGGTCTGGCTCAGGAGTAAATCCACTGAATTATGTAGGCATAAATGAGAGGAGTGAGGTCCAGTGCCTCTCCTGCACCCCCATGTAGTGTGTAGCTGCTAACCTTGTTGTTATTTGTATTACCGTAGTGTCTCCCTTATCCCTCCACTCCTGACAAGACCTAGATGTTCCCATGTACTGCTCCTGAAAGGGGTTAGGTCATCAGCTGATGTAGGTTAGAGCAGGGAATTCAGGAGAAATGGGGTCAAACTGTTTGCACTAGCAGTGTTTAAGCCTTCGCTTTTTGCTAGTTGCTCTTGACTAAGACTAGTGGGGGTAGCAGCTTGACTTAAGCTAAATGGATGTTAATCCCTGTGAAGAGGGACTGAAGTGTTCTGCACTCTAACTGCTGGGGATGGGCAAGGCTGCATTTTCATTAATGCAGTTCAGCGTATCGCCCCTGGGGACACTTCATGTCTTAAGACTTCTAGGACCCATGACTGAGGCAAGAAGTGGAAATGGAGGGCTCTTGAGATCTCTCCATATATAGGTGTTCGCTGGCCCGTCCCTCAGGAATAGATTCTACATGTATTTATCCTCTAATAGCTTCCATCAAAAAATTAAGCCATTGTCGTGTCTCAAAATGCTAAGCTGGTTGGTGCTTCTGTTTTAATAGGATAGATACTGTTTAAGTTTTTCTTCACACTTCCATGGCTCCTCTCCAAAAATCCCAGAGCACTTGGTAAACCTTAATCTGCAGCCTCCCAAAACCCCTACATTGGCAGCGTACTGTTTTGCGGGTGGGGAAACTGAGTCAAGGAGTGATTAAGTGATGTGCCGAGAAAGTCTGTGGCAGATCCAGGAATAGAATATAGCTACAGAATGTCATCTGTTGAATCCAAACAGAAAGTGCAAAGCAAAGAATCAAATCCACTCAGGCTGTATTATTGCATCTTGGGTTAGCAAGCAACAGTCACTGGATAATAGCTTGCTGCGGGACCTGTGGATCATTGATCACCTTCTTAACAAGTTTTTTTTAAATATTTGCTGCAGTTCAGAATGGAAACAACAATCTGGAATATCCTGGCAAAGCCTTGTCTGGAGGCATAAGACTAAGCAAAGAAGCAATCCAGTATTGTTTTTATGGGTGGATTTTTATCGTTCGCAGCATTATGGTAGCAAAGGGCTTCAGGGTGCTAGATACTGTATGTCCTCACAGTCCCTGACTCAAAGATCCTACAGTGTAATTACACAAGACAGACAAAGGGTGGGAGAAAGAAAAGATATTTAGCCCCATTTTCGGTCACCTATAGTGGATTTTGCCATATGTGTGGGAAGGGAAAGACAACTGAATGAATGTGCATGTGTAGCTGTCTAAAATTTTTGTAGCAATGTCCTGGGATCTCTGGGAAAGCAGAGACCATATCCTTCACAGCCCATAAAAAGGAGGGGGCTCTTTAACCAGAACTCTTGCCGCTTTGATAAAACCAAAACCCATGTAAGGCCCTGAATCTTGTAATGGGATCTACAGAGGTGGACTGTTACACTGGTGAGCTCCAGCAAGGTAAATAGAAATAATACCTACCTCTTATGTAGCACTTTGTCAGTAGATACCAGTGTTTTACAGATGATCCCCATTTTACAGGTAGGGAAACTGAGACAGAGAATGGCTAAGTTACTTGCTCAAGGTCACCCAGCAGGCTAGTGACAGAGCCAGGAAGAGAACCCTAGTCTTGAGTCTCAGTCCAGGGTTCTACCCACTAGGCAACACTGCCTCCCAGTAGGGATCTGTTTGTGCACTAAAATCCACCTGTGCAGATCCAGCTTGGATCTTTGGAATCAAAGAATATCTCCTCTTGAGAAACTAGCACTGATGTGAGCTAATTGAGTTCTTCTCTCCATGCTTTCAGTTGGATAAGTTCTTCAACCTTGCCATCCTAAAAGCCGTTATGCTGCCACAAAGTGGCCAGTGCATTTCAGCAGTGGGTGGTTACATATCCTTCTGAAAGAAATGTGCTATATTAGTATAAGGTTTTATTATTGGGAAAGCACAGGGGAAGGCAGAGTAGCGTAAAGAGTATCTGTTAGGGGAGACTTGAAAAATAGATAAAGTGTAATGGTACTCACTTCCTGTTTGCTCTTTTGTCTGTGGTTGCAGTGACTGCTACTTTATAAATTAGATGACTGGGGGGAGGGAGGTTATTTCTCATTTGTGCATTCATTGAGGTTTCCTGCACAGCTGGCATTAAGATACTTGCCTTGGACATGGCCAGCCCAAAGTCCTAGTGTGATGTGCATTTTCTTTAGATGGATTTTAACACCACCACCCCGCCCCCAACAACACAGCAGATGTTGATTTCCTAGAGTCAATCTTGTTAATAAAATGCAGATGTTTCTTCCTGTGAGGCTGTCATAAATATAAAGGGAAGGGTAAATCCCTTTAAAATCCCTCCTGGCCAGAGGAAAAATCCTCTCACCTGTAAAGGGTTAAGAAGCTAAAGGTAACCTCACTGGCACCTGACCAAAATGGCCAATGAGGAGACAAGATACTTTCAAAAGCTGGGAGGAGGGAGAAAAACAAAGGGCCTGTGTGTATGCTGCTTTTGCCGGGGACAGAACAGGAATGGAGTCTTAGAACTTTTAGGAAGTAATCTAGCTAGGTATGTGTTAGATTATGATTTCTTTAAATGGCTGAGAAAAGAACTGTGCTGAATAGAATGACTGTTCCTGTCTGTGTGTCTTTTTTGTAAGTTAAGGTTTTGCCTAGAGGGATTCTCTATGTTTTGAATCTAATTACCCTGTAAGGTATCTACCATCCTGATTTTACAGATGTGATTCCTTTACTTCTATTAAAAGTCTTCTTGTAAGAAAACTGAATGCTTTTTCATTGTTCTAAGATCCAAGGGTTTGGGTCTGTGATCACCTATGCAAATTGGTAAGGATTTTTCCAAACCTTCCCCAGAAAATGGGGTGCAAGGGTTGGGAGGATTTTGGGGGGAAAGATGTGTCCAAACTACGTTTCCCAGTAAACCCAGATAAAGTTTGGTGGTGGCAGTGGAAATCCAAGGGCAAAGGGTAAAATTAGTTTGTACCTTGGGGAAGTTTTAACCTAAGCTGGTAAAAGTAAGCTTAGGAGGTTTTCATGCAGGTCCCCACATCTGTACCCTAGAGTTCAGAGTGGGGAAGGAACCTTGACAGAGGCTGATAAGAAAATGACATTTTTGTTGTTGTTTTTCCCTACACTGGGAGTTCAGAATGACCTCTTGGAAGATGCATTCAGACCCTGTGTAACTGGCTTTCTTCTGCCCTCCACGGCAATAGAATCTAGAAGCAGGAAAAATATGTTTTGACTAACTTCAAACACATCCGAATGCTGAGGAGTTTCAAGTTCAGCTCCAATTGGAAGGCTAGTGGCTTTGTGTTGTGTTGAGGAGAGACTGTGGATAAAGCCAATAAGGGAAGAGACTAGAGAGAAATATTCCAGAGAAAATAGGGTGAAGTTTAGAGCAGGGAGGAAGCAGTGATGAGATACCATGTGAGTCAGATTCTAGCTTGCCCAGCCTGGACATTCATGCAAGGCAGTTGGGTAAAGGGTTTATGCCCCCCCATGTGGGCTCCCACATTTCCAATCTGTGCATGGTGGAAGAGCTGCCTCCATAGGGTTGAAACACAAGAACATAAGGAGGTTGCAATTCCCCTTCCCATGTAGGTGGGTGGGGAGTGAGTGAACAGGGTTGGAGGTATGGGAGAAGCCCTCTTTTGACCCCTCCCCCCATGCATCACTGAGTCAACATGGAGGGGGAAATAAGCTGCAGTAGGTAAGGCAGAACCAAGCACTGAACTGTGACTCTGTCAGTTTGGTCCCTGGTCTGCTCCTGGGCCAGCTAAGGTTATGCGATGCATCAGTGTTGGGATCAGGAACAGAACCCATGTCTCCTGACTCCCAGTCTGGTCCACTATACCACAGTGCCCCCGGGCAGTCGCAGGCCTGAATTTTTAATGTGGCTGCTAACTTTAGGTACCTAATTTGAGATTCTGTGGTTGGCTCCCAGAATTGGTGACCACACTTGAATTTCTGGGCTGTAATTTCACTCAGTTTCCTCATTTGTAAAATGAGGATTAAAAAATTAGGACTAATCAGTTGCTACATAAAAAGACCTTTAAACATGTCAAGTGCTAGGTAAGTGCTCCTGAGTATTATTAAACAGAGAAAACAGGATGTTTCACTTCACTTTTGTTACATTCCAACACGTTTCCCAGGGAAGGGTGGGGGAGAGGAGTTCTAAAACGTTTGCTAAATTTCTAGGGTTTTATTTTTCTCAAGAGACTCTAAAAGCTCTGCCAAAATCCTAAAAATATGTTGAGGTCCTTTTCTAGCCCCCCCAGCCCCACATGGGATACCACCACCCCCAGAGACTCCTAGCTCAGTGGAGGGATACACGGGGACAAGCTATTGCTGCATCTTGCTGAGCCTTTCTCTTTAGTATGAAATGTTTTGGGGGAAGGGTTGGGGTTTTTTTTTGGGGGGGGGGGGTAGTTGTGAGGAAAAAATGCTGGAAAAGATCTTTTTTGTGTGTGTGGTTTTTGTTTAAATTAACTGTCATGCTCCAGGCCAGGCTTCTGTCTAAGCTGGCTGAAATCGCTCCCCATGCACAGCTCTCTGATTGAGCATGTCTGCCAGCGAAGAAGTCCCCACTCTTGCCCTTCCAGTGATCTCTCCTGGCCCTTGCAAAGACTGTGCTTAAATCAGAAGATGTAGCTTGCTTGAACATTTCTCTCCATGTCGAACGGCTTCTCATACATCTGTCCTCAGGACAGTGAAAGAGCCCACTCCTCCTGTGCTGAAGAAATAACAGTTCCTCCTTGTGCAGGTGATGTGAGAGCTTGCTGAGGAGGCATTTGGCACTTCCCCAAAATGTGCTATAGCTGCCCCCTCCTTCTGATGCTGGGGAATGTCTGGTGGTTGCAGTTACAAGGTAAACAGGAAGGCAGGACGTGATAGAGAGGGAGGCTAAAACCCCTTAAGCCAGGAACTATAGCCTGGGACTGGATGGCTCACAAGACCAGGAGTGGGATTGTGACCAGGTATGTAGACTGAGTGCAATGGTTGGCAGGGAAGGGGGTTAACCTACTCTCCCTCTGGCTAGAGGAGAGCCCACGGTTGCCCCTCTTGAGGGCAGGGATGTGCAGGGCCAGGCCAGCTGTGAGGAATTCCTTGCTTCTCTCCCAGGATGCGGTACGTGAGAGGGATGTGCTGTACCCAGCTGGGGCATGAGACTTGGGCCCTCAAGGAAGAGGGCTGGTGTTGAGCTAGGCTATATGCAGAGGCTTCCCCCTCCTCTCCATAACTCGCTGAAGGGAGCCCTCGCCTTTTCCCTTGGCTTTGAACCTGGGCTGCCGGAAGCCCTGTTGCATTTATGTTTTTGCCTTAAAGGGTCAGGACAGCCTTTGACATTTACTTTTCTCTTTTATAATAGAGCACATCACAGAGGTGCTTAAACACCACCTGAGTTTGCAGAATCCACTCTGTTTCCTGCTAGTTCTTGGTTCCCCATTGTCCTCTTCCAAAATCAGGCCCCATTCCCACCCTACCCCTAGATATGAATGCCTGGAGGAGGGTTTCAGGAATTCACTCCTAAAGTATGTTGAACTTTTAGGGTGCACTACGCTCATTCAGGCCTTCGAAGGTGGGAGCAGCGGGATTGTGGGTAGTGACCTACTTGGAATTAGGGTCTGACCTTTGTTCGAAGTGATAATGGGTTTAGCTCTGTAGAGGCACTAGTCTGAGTATATGACATCAGTGGAGCTACACTGATTTACACCAGCTCAGGATTTGAACCATTCACTCCAATGGACCTATGCCAAGTTATACCGGCTGAGTGCCTGGACCAGAGACTCTACGTTCTTGTTGGAAAATCCTACCCATCGCCTCTTAGCCACTGCCCTAGAGACAGGACTACCAACTTCTAGAGGCTGGTGTACCAGTTTGTCATACCAAGATCTCTGTTGGATTGGCCAGTGCCTGGTGCCCTCTCATTCAGTTTTATGTGCTTGGCCCTGCGGTGGAATTTGGCTTGCGCCCACCTGTTCCCAGGTCTCAATAGGTGTAACCCCCCACCCCAAAGTGGAACTTGGGCTGCTTCACATCTGGGGGGTTTAAAACAGCCCAATGCTCCCTTGCATGCTAGAGCTCACTAGTGGAAGGCTCTAGCTCAGAGGAGAAGCTCAGAATGCCAGTCATGAAAGCACAAGGTACCAATTTGCATATGTGGGGACTACTGCACTGGACAGATGCTAACATGGGCAAAAGACTACCTCTCCAAGAGGCCAGTGCATTGAGTAATTCCATTTGGAAACGGCTGCAGAGTTGTAGCTTGTGTTACTGCTCCTGCTTCTCTCAGGAACGTGACTACTGATTTAGAATTTCCACTCTAGCTCAAGAGCTGGGGCAAGCATGTTTTTTCCTCCTAATCTAAAGCAGTCTATTTTATAGGCTGTCTAGCTAGGAGGGCTCCTTATAAATGTTTTCCTATAAAATATCTACATCCTATAGATGTCTAAAAGTGCCAGCTTCAGCGGACCTTCTGGCTCAGCAAGCTGTTCGCTGCTGAAGCAGAGGTGATAATCCTTCTCTTTGTGGCACCTTATGTTTATGGCTTCCGCATACTATAGGTGAGGCTAAAAAGCTAATGACTCCCTAAAGGGTACTGTGAAACCCATCCATGATGCAACTAGGAGCTCTGTGAGCTGAGCCATGCATCATTCCCAGAACGTCAGTAAGTTTCTCACTAAAATCCACAGTCAAATGTCACAGTGCTGCTATCTTAATACCCACTGCTTTCTCTAAATCCCCGAGTTATTTTCTTGACGCATATACAGTTTTTGGAATAACTGCAAAAGAGAAATTCCTCAAAGCTTACAGCATTTCATGAGCAAAGTTATGCTCAGCACAGATGCAAGACTAATCAACGCTTTGAAGGACTTGACACTTATAAGACATGAATCACTTGGAGAGGGAAGCAGTGATGATGATATAGCAAGTTAATTAGCTATGGACCAGTCTAGAAGTCACAGTCTTATGGCTAAAAGAAAAGGAGTACTTGTGGCACCTTAGAGACTAACCAATTTATTTGAGCATGAGCTTTCGTGAGCTACAGCTCACTTCATCGGATGCATGCATGCATCCGATGAAGTGAGCTGTAGCTCACGAAAGCTCATGCTCAAATAAATTGGTTAGTCTCTAAGGTGCCACAAGTACTCCTTTTCTTTTTGCGAATACAGACTAACACGGCTGTTACTCTGAAATCAGTCTTATGGCTGAAACCTTTGGGTAGGTGAGATTGGGGGAAATTAATAGACCAAAACTTTTTTTGGAGGAAAGCACTGATTTTGGCACCACTGAAATGTTTTATGAATCTCATGTTGGTTTTGCCAAATTTTCATTTAAAAAACCAAAAATGAAATTTGTATTGACATTTTCTAAATTAAGCATTTCAGGTTTTTGGTTTGACACAACTTTTTTGTTCTGAAATTTATTTTATTTTTTAAAATGCAAAAGCATTAAATGCTTGCAATTGAAAAGAAATGTTCTGATTTGGGTCAAATGAAACATTTTTTTGTTTGACCCAAAGCAATTTTTTTTAAACTTTTTGATTAGTGGAGATCTTTTTTTTTTTTTTTTTTTAATTGTTTTCAGTCCAACCCAACACAATCTTTTTTTTTTTTTTTTTTTACTTTTTTGAAATTGCCTCTGAACTAACAAAATCCTATAGTCAATAAGACC
Organism: Chelonia mydas; assembly: GCF_015237465.2. NCBI lineage: Eukaryota > Metazoa > Chordata > Testudines > Cheloniidae > Chelonia > Chelonia mydas. Next base: position 17,234,990 of record NC_051254.2, read on the forward strand.
CATGTTTGAAATTTGGCTTTCCAGGAAATTCACTTTGTTTTTTCTTAGTCTGTACTGATCCATTCCATTCACATCACAACTAAGTGAATCTTTGTAGCCAAATCAGGTTATCATTAGCATTCCCCATCCCCCAAATGAAGTCCCACTCACTCTCAGTTCCCAATGTATCTGAAAATGTGAAGCAAGCCAGAAGGGGAAACTTTAAGGAGAGTTCTTTGATCTTTCACAGAAAAGTGTGTATATAATCTGTCTATCTAGTGATCACATGTACTGAAACTTTATTAAATGCACAGTACATGGATTGCCAGAAAAGATTGTGGGAGGGGATGTAATCCAAAAAACTAACACTGGGTATCCAAGAATTGATCCACAAAGTGAAAACTGGAGATGCCAGTGCATGAAAATGTATATCAACTTGTTTTACTTTGAGTTTGGGCAACAAACCAATTGTGGGTTGTCAGTAGGAGCCCAGAATTTTAGAATGTAAAGTTCTGAGATCAAACACAGTTCTTTGTAGGCTTCTGTCGTCTAAGTGGACCAGTCACTAGAGAGATAAATAACACATGTAGCTAGTATGTTACATGTGGACAGGAACAGTGGACCAATCTTTAAAGTAAGGGACAAGAACTGCAGGCTAGGGAATGTGCTTATTGTGGGCCCAGTTTTCTAAAGGTGGGACCCCCAGTTCTGTGTTTGGAAGCTGAAATTGGCATGTAAGTTCCCCAGTACTCATTTTTGGGTAACCAAGTGCCTATTTGACCTCCAAATGCAGAACTGGACACTTTTATTTTGATGCCTGTTAGCCTGAGATTTGATCAGGAGAACCTATGCCTGCCTCATTTTATCTTCTTTTTTTTTTTCTTCTTCCCCTTCTGTAGCCTTGTCTGCCCAATGAGCAACAATCCTGAAAACTGACAGACCTTACTCTGGATCTGACTAATAACACCCATTGCTGGGAAATGGCTGTTCAGAGTTTGCTGTATGTAGCACAACCAAAAATTATTCTGAACTATTGCCTAATTAGGTTCATATGTATGACTTCTGTCCCTTTAGTATCTGACTCTCTAGAATGTAGTGTGAAACCTTTTTGAAAAATTCCTGCTTAAAAACAAAGGTGTTAAAAGCATACATGTCAATTGCAGCACTGGTGAGAGGGAAATGCACTTAGAAAATTGACCTTATAGAGTACATATGTTCCAATGTATTGTACTAGTACATGTACTTTTAGTGTAGATGTACTTGTCCCTTTTGCATTGATCATAAACCAGTAGAGCCTTCTTAAAGGCACTGACCCTGGGGGAAATCTGTTAAAGGAAGATAGTATGGTCTAAATTTTCAGAAGTGGCTAGTGATGTTAGATGCCCAGCTTAAGCTGCCTCAGAGCAGCCTGATTTTAAAAACTGAGGCACCCAAAATCACTAGTCATTTCTGGAAGTTTAGACGGTATAGTTTTAGGGAGAAGCTGTGCATCTTATACCTTTGACTCCTCCTATTAGAGGGATAACAGCATCTGTGATTACAGCTTTTGCTGATTGAATAGGCCTGGGGCCAGAGAATGAGGTAACTGAGATCTGAATCTGGCCAACGTGTAAAGCCAGAGTAACTCCATTAATGGATTTTCACAGGTGTAACGGATCAGCAACACTCGATCCTGAGTGTGTTGCTTCCACCAGGCCAATAGAATGAGGAGACATGGCACACTTAGGCCCAGATCCTCCCCAGTGTAGTAGAGCATCCTCAACTCACACAGACTTAGCAGCATCTGGGGCTCTTCATTATTCTCACTAAGGATGGCTCCGGCCACAGATGTCCGTCCTGAATGTCACAGAGCTGTGCATGGTCAGATGTGATGGTTTGGTTTGAGGCATTACAGAAAGAGGGACTAGCCATGCTGTTCTGATCCAGTCTTCTCCCAACATCCCATTCTGATAGGTATGTTGGGCATTACTATCCCTATTTTACAGATAGGGAAATTGAGGTGCAATGAAATGAGTGACATGCCCAAGGTCCCATAGTGAGTCCATAGCGGACACTAAACTAAAATCCAGGAGTCCCCTGCTCTAATCACTAGACCATGCTGCTTCACAAGAAAGCATCCTCTTACCTTGAGGTCAGATGGGATGATCACAGTGGTTGTCCCTTCTGGCCTTAGAATCTATGAATCTCTGGCGGCCAATCCATTGCTGATAGAATGCTAGTTCATTTTGAAGTGTTCCACTCTTAACGTCAGGGCAAGTCACATTTGTTTCTTGAGTGTGGGCAGAGGAGCAAAAAAGGAAGGCCAGTTTATGGTAGAGATGGTTTTCCAAGTGTAACAATTGGAGGATAACACTAATAAACTGAAGAACAAAATCTCCATCTGGGTGACTGCCAGGCAGGGACAATCCCAGACAGGAATTCTTCTAGGCTAGACACAGAAATCCAGTTCAGGTTTTCTTTCCCTCCTTCTAAGTGGCTATATTTTCCTTCTATTTGCCGGTACCATATGACTGTAATTGGCCAAATGTGCTGGGTGATACTTTACTATGAACAATGCTATGACAAAAAAATTGTGCTGTATTGTAACCAACAGCGTGAGACAGCTCTGTGCTGGGGTCAAAGACACAGAGACTATATTAACTTCTCAGAGTCGCAAAGGAAATCCTAGACCAGATCTCTTTTCTCCATGGAAATGGATTCTGTGTATTGTCATCTGGAGTGTACATCCCAAGCAAGACACTGCACTCCAATAAAAAAATCATATCAATAACAATATAGATTTACGTAGCTCCTTCCATGTTGACAGATCCCAAGCACTTTCAACAAACTGATACGGGGAATCTATAGAATATACGTGGCTCATCCATTGCTAAAATGCATCCATTTCTGGAGTGGAGCACAACACCGGTGCATGGAAGTACTACACAGTAGTTCAGTGCAGGGAGTAAAAGAAGAGCATCATATCCAGCTCAATCTCCAAGGGATAACCACAGTAGGAAGGCAGAATGTAATCACTTCACTTGGAAGCTGGCCAGAATGAACACCCAGAAGTCAGAGGGGCTCTCTAATGACTGCAGCTCATCAGACCTCCAGTATCAGGTGTCCTGGAAAAGATGGTACCTCATTGGTGTCACCTGGCAAGCTAGCATTGTGGAGGGCCATTGGTTCAACAGGTACCACAGATACCACAGTGAAGGGCGCAATATAAGAGCCTAAATAGAATTGGTGAGATTCAGCAGGAAGAGCGCCACCTACTGAATCACCATTTGCTGCAGCACCAAGGTGTTCCTTCAAGATCTTCCATCCAAACACTGCCCCTGCTTAGCTCGTTTCTAAATAGATCATCATCATGTGCCTCCTGGACTTGTCCAATAATGCCAAGAGGAGCTAGAGCTAAGATTCTTTTATTCTATATCTGCCTTCCCCCCCCCCCCCGACCCCCCCCCCCGCATGTAATGGACCAGATCCACAACTGCTATAAATCAGAATAGCTCCAGTGACTTCAGTGTCTGGCTTTCTCTTTCACACCACAGCTACTGCAAACAATAAGCAGTGTGTGACACCATTGCTCAGCAGGTACCACAGGGAGTCTTGCATCACTGCATGGATTTTGTTCCATTCACTCTGCTTGAAAAGAAATGACTGAGTATAACCACTGCAACAAACCCCTTCAAACCCACACTTGTGTGCTTTCAGTTATCCTGTGCTCTAGCGCAGTGCTTCTCAAGCTCTCTGATGTGGGGGACTGGCAATTTTTTTTTCCAAGGTGCGCGCAGACCGACAGGCAACGGCTCGCGGACCGGCACCGGTCCGCGGACCACCACTTTGAGTAGCACTGCTCTAGAGCCCTTTAACTTGTTGTTTGTTTATTAGAGCTATTTTATGAGCTGTAGTCCCGGGACCAAAAAAAAAAAAAAAAAAAAAAGCTTTTCCACTGTAATTGCCTTGTCATTTCTCAGTGGGTAAACAGCAATCAAAATTTTAAAAAAATCTTTCAAAGATTTTTAAGCAGAGCATGCAGGGTTAGTTAGCACACTGCTGAGATGCACTTGAATAGTACCTGTCTGAGGCATGAGACCCTAAAATCTGGACTCCCCAATGTAACATTAATTGAGATTCTTTTTACATCTTGAATGTTACGCTGGTCTCCTGAATCAATCTCAGCCAGCAATTCAGAAGACTAAAATATCCACTGTAGGTTTTCATTATTCAGCCATTCAGAGGGACTGTATTGTTGCTACTAGAAGGATTTAAATTAACCTCTTCCTTTCAGGAGAGAGGAAGAGGCCATTAATTCTGTACTGGTGAAGGGTGCCAGATTCATAGCCCAGGGCCCTGATTCACCAAGTCATTATACAAAGTAAAACTATTTCCCCTTGTTTATTCCTCCGCTCCCCCCCCCCCCCCCCCAACTGTTCCTGTTAACTCCTGGAAATGTGCTGGAAATGGCCCACCTTGATTATCACTTCAAAAGGTTTTCTCTCCCCCCACCCCACTCTCCTGTGGCTAATAGCTCATCTTAAGCGATCACTCTCCTTACAATGTGTATTTTTTCATGGTCTGTGTGTATATAAATCTCCCCACTGTATTTTCCCCTGAATGCATCCGATGAAGTGAGCTGTAGCTCACAAAAGCTTATGCTCAAATAAATTGGTTAGTCTCTAAGGTGCCACAAGTACTCCTGTTCTTTTTGCGAATACAGACTAACACGGCTGCTACTCTGAAACCTGTCATAAGATATGAGTAACTCTCCTTGATTTGAATGAGATTCATCTGTACATACCCTGCCATGGAAGAAGGGCTGCTGGAACTGGAGTCCCCTACCTAGTAGTACTAATGGGAGCAGTTTAATTTTACCATTAAAATCTGAGCTGGTGAGGGAACCTCTTGGCATAGGAGGGGAGTTCATTCTCCATGCCCAGTCAGTGCCTCCATGCCTCTGCTGAAAGTGCCAGCACAGGTGGTGAGTGATGCCAGTTGTGGTGGTGATTGTGTGATGGTGTCACCGGGTGCGCACGGGTTCCCACACTCTCATCCCTGTGCTCAGGCTGGTCAAAGAAAGGGTCCCAACGCCTCTTCCAAGTGTTTCACCTGTGTCTCTTTATTTACAGTGCTTAGTGCAGCCTCCATTCCCCCAACACCGATCCCCACACTGACCCTTCCCTGGGTCTTCTGGCCCCTGAGGCTTCCTTTAGTCGGTGGAGACAGAGCTGCAGTCCCCTTGTCTTCTCCCCTGGCTAGCCTTCACTGAGCCTTTCCCTGGGCTTATATCTCCTCCCAGGCACCAGCCCAGCTGGCTCCACTTGGCTCAGCTGATTCTGCTGAGCTCCTTGCTGAGTGCTCTGCCGGGAAGCAGGGGAGGAGCCACCCCTTTAGCAGGGCATCCAAGGGGTTTATACCCCTGCCCTGCCATAGGTAGGAACATCCGTCTGGTGGGGAGCTACCACAGTGAGACCACTTCTTGTGATCCCTTTTAGGATGGCACACAGATTCCAAGGCAAGTGGCTGGGGGTAGCTGGTGACCGACCAGACTCTCACCTCACTGTTGAGGCCTTAGTTCAGGAAAGCACTTACGCCAAAGCTTTAACTCCACTGCTGTCAGCGGGTCCTTCACAAATGGGGCCTCAGACACAGAAATGCCATACATTCTTTTACCTCTTGCATTCTTCCCTGTGTGTGGGATACAGGAATAAACTAATGGGGACGTATTTGTGTTTTGAGACCTCTGTGGCTAAACACACAGCTCCCCTGAAAAGAGGACTACAAATATTTCTCCTGAGCCTGTCAAGTATAAAAGGCATTTGTAGTTTTTCTAAACGTTCAGTGCAGTGCAGTGGAAAATGAGAGGAAGGAATGTTTTTCAGAAATGGATTTTGCAGTAGTGCCGTTTTTGTTGTTCAAGGTTTTTGCCCTGATAAATCAGGGGCTCCGTGGAGTGAGGCTCACTGCTCGGCCATCCATCCATGGGAAACATGAGTCATTTCCCAGCACTCCTTTCCAAGGTTTGCAATCAGGGATGGGGGAGGCCATGGTAAAGGGGAGTTATAGGAACTAAGATGACACCATATCTGAGCTATTGATGAAAGGAACAGAACTTTGACTGAAGACAAAGCTATTTTTCCTGTGGTTTTCCTTTTCTGTTTTAAACCAGGGCTGTAGGACTGACAGCCCTCAGTTTTAGGAAAACACGAACTGGAAGCTCTTTCTGAATGTCCTTCCAAAGGTTGGCTGGCAGGGGGGCAGTAAGGAATGCTCAGCTCTGGGGGAGGGCTACAGCAGAATCTGATTCCTCTTGTCATGGTGGGGTGTAAAGGGCTTCCTGTCCTGCTGTGTCAGGATTGCCAGAGGAGTGTGAGGACAAAGCATCCCAGAAACTCGCAGCTCAGAATGGAGGCCACTGACCATTTCCACATACTCTAAGGAATATTTCCTGCATATTTCCAGTTTGTATAACGGTGTCTACTTTCCTCACTTTCCCCTCAGAACATCTGGCATTGCAAAGGCTGCACAATGAGTGTAACCTCACAGTTACATGGTGCTTTACACAGGGCAGACCCATGCTGCACTGACACTGCGCGACTTTCCTTTAAAGTGAAAGGCTAACGGAAACACATGGCTTAAGGTGCAGCATGAAAACTTACACAGCTTCTAGGTGGCAAAATGGCCTGGAATTAAATGGTGGTAAAGTTGCTGAGAAATTGTGGAGGAAAAGTTTTTTTCCACTTCTGCCCAGCTCTATTTCAAGGGCCTCTAGCACAGTAGGTAGGGGAGCCTTCAGGTAGGCACCTCTGCCTTGGCTCCAGCTTCTTCCAGCTGAGCCTACCCTAGGACCTTCCATACTTACTTTGGTTTCTGTTTAGCAAGTGCATTGAGGTTCTTTAGGCCAGCGGTTCTCAAGCTGGGGCTTGGGGCCCTCTGGGGGGCTGCAAGCAGGTGTAATAAGTTTTTCAGTTGTGCTTCCCCAAAGGGGCAGTGGCTACCATGCACTTAGCCCAGTGATTGAGATAATGTGGGGGATGATCAGAGCATGGTTTGAACCCCAGGCGTGCATGCAGAAAAAGAAAACTTGGTAAGAACCTGTTCATTTTGTAAAATGCTGATGGGAGGCTGAATCTTGGGAGCCCCTTGCTCACATGACCCCAGATTTGTACCACTAGCATTACCCAGCCCCCTTATGACCCACTGAAAATTTGAAGACAAAGTAAACATGGATTGTGGAGCACTTAGAAAAATCGACATTTAAACAGAAAGCATTGCTCAACTTTAACTACAGCTAGCGCTCTGCTGTCACACAGTGTTCTGAGGAAAATCCTAGAATCTTAGGACTGGAAGGGACCTTGACAGGTCATCTAGTCCAGGCCCCTGCATTCATGCTGGACCAAGCATTATCTAGACCATCCCTGACAGGTGTGTGTCTAACCTTAAATCTTAAACCTTAAAACGATGGAGATTCCACAATCTCACCGGACAATTTATTCCAGTGCTTAACCACCCTGACAGGAAGTGTTTTCCTGATGTCTGACCTAAACTGCCCTTGCTGCAATTTAAGCCCATTGCTGCTTGTCCTATCCTCAGAAGTTAAGGAGAATAATTTTTCTCCCTCCTCCTTGTAACAACCTTTTATGTTCTTGAAAACTGTTATCACATCCCTGCTGTCTTCTCTTTTCGAGACTAAACAAACCCAATTTTTTTCAATCTTCCCTCAGAGGTCATGTTTTCTAGACCGTTAATCATTTTGTTGCTCTTCTTTGGACTTTCTCCAATTTGTCCACATTTTTCCTGAAATGTGGCACCCAGAACTGGACACAATAGTCCCGTTGAGGCCTAATCAGTGTGGAATAAAACAGAAGAATTACTTCTCGTATCTTGCTTACAGGACTCCTGCTAATATATCCCAGAATGCTGTTTGCTTCTTTTGCAACAGTGTTAACTCATATTTAGCTTATGATCCACTATGACCCCCAGATTTCTTTCTGCAGTACTTCTCCCTAGGCAGTCATTTCCCATTTTGTATGTGTGCAACTGATTGTTTCTTCCGAAGTGGAGTACTTTGCATTTGTCTTTATTGAATTTCATTCTGTTTTCTTCAGACCATTTCTCCAGTTTGTCCAGATCATTTTGAATTTAATCCTATCCTCCAAAGAACTTGCAACCCCTCCCAGCTTTGTATCATCCACAAACTTTTTATAAGTGTACTGTCTATGCCATCGTCTAAATCATTGATGAAGATATTGAAAAGAACTGGACCCAGAACTGATCCCTGAAGGACCCCACTCGATACGCCCTTGTAGCTTGACAGTGAACCACTGATAACTACTCTCTGGGAATGGTTTTCTACCCACCTTATAGTAGCTCCAGCTAGGTTGTATGTCCCTAGTCTTGTTTATGAGAAGGTCATGTGAGATAGTATCAAAACCCTCACTAAAGTCAAGATACCACGTCTACCTCTTCCTCCTCCATCCATCCACAAGGCTTCTTACTCTGTCAAAGAAAGTTACCAGGTTGGTTTGACGTGATTTCTTCATGACAAATTCATGCTGGTTGTTACTTATCACCTTATTATCTTCTAGATGTTTGCAAATTGATTGCATGATTATTTGCTCCATTAGGTTTCCGTGTACTGAAGTTAAGATGACTGGTCTGTAATTTCCTGGATTGTCCTTATTTCCCTTTTTATAGATGGGCACTGTTTTTGCCCTTTTCCAGTCCTCTGGAATCTCTCCTGTCTTCCATGACTTTTTAAAGATGATTGCTAATGGTACAGATACCTTCTCAGTCAGCTCCCTGAGTATTCTAGGATGTATTTTGTTTGGCCCTGGTGATTTGAAGACCTCTAACTTGTCTAAGTAATTTTTAACTTGTTCTTTCCCTATTTCAGCCTCTGATTCTATCTCATTTTCACTGGAAGCACCTATCTGTACTAATATCACTACATATATTTCTATAGTCTTTCATCTAAGGATCTCAAAACACATGGCAAAGGTGGAAGGACTTTTATCCCCATTTAAAAACAGGGAAAGTGAGTCATGACTCAGTCACTTGCCCAAAATCACTCAAAGTGGCAGAGGTTCTCCGACTCCTTCCTGCCGGCTCTCACCACTTGACAATCCTGCCTCTTGAGATGGGGGCGGGGGCTCCTTCACAGGTTCCCCAAGAGAGAATAGTTCAGTTTTGTAGTTCTATGTCTAAAACATTAAAAGGGCACAAGCTGCACCTTTCTAACACATACAGGGCTATCCCGTAGGCTTCTGTAAGGATGTTCATGTAGATCTATTCTCTGGTGTGCAAAGATTTCCAAGGGATCTAGCTTATTACAAGGATGGATAGCCGCAGAAGAGAAACCATTGGACTAGCGTGTTGGTTTAATGCATGTGTAAGTACAGAGTCCCCACAGGTCTCCTATTATTTCTGACATGCTGTTGTTCCACTCTGCAGTGCAGAGCAAGACAGGTAGAGATTAGTGTCTCATTGAACCGTCACTTGCCTCCCTGAGAGGCCATAAATCCAAGGGGGCACGGAGGGGGAGCTACTAGCTCTCTGAGGTCTGGCGCCAGGAAGTGCATTTGTCTTCATGATGGGGGCAGCAGGAGATGCTGCCGCTCTGGGTGGTAGCGGGGTTTGGCGAGGAGCCAGCACCTGCAGCCTTGTCTTCAGTGTTTGCTCTCCTGGGTGCTGTGGGCTGGTCTGGATGGGATGGAAGCATTCAGACTTCACTCTCCTTGCTCCTCCAGAGCGCTCTAAGTTGTGACTGTCTTACCCAGTATCTGAGCATATGCAATAGCCACGGGAACTGGTGGGCTAGAACGACAGGAGGATTGCACTGAGGTTTCCTGCACTGGGGGGCCCAGCCCTGCTACCCTCAAGCCAATGGCCAAACTCAGGTTGACTTGACTCGAAGCAGGACCAGGCGCTGTGCTTGCAGCATCCTGGGTGGAAAAAGCTATCCGAGTTCTGCACGTGTCAGTGGAATCGGCAAGGGCATTTGGCTGGCTAATCTTTGGGATGGAGGGTCGGCCTGCTTGTTTCTGTACTGAAGAGCTCTCAGACAGGAGCATCATTGCATTTTAGTGTGAAGCAGGAAATGGTGACTGAGTCAGTGGAAGGAAGTAACTTTAATATTTCCCCAGCCTTTGGGGACTGCCTCAACCCCACCCCCCCAATTTCTCCTTCTAATCATCTCTCTTCATCTGTCGTCTCTCTCTTTCCTTTTTATCTTTCATCTTTCCCAATGTATGTCTCTCCATTCTCTGTTCCTCTGCCCGGCCTTTTCTCTCTCCCTCTCTTAGCACTTTCCATGTCTTTCCTCTGCCTCCTTTCCACTCTCTGTTCACCAACAGCAGGGAAAGTGAGGCTGCCATGCTTCTTTTGCAGTGCGTGTCCTATTCAGAAGCTAGATGTTCAGCACCTGGTTCCAACTCCAGTGAAATGAAAGTGTGGATGCAGAGCTGTTAATTAGGGATTGCTCTCTACTCAGAAGTTAATAAGTGGGGAGAGGAGTACGCAGAAGGCAACCAGAAAAATGAAAGAGAAAAGAAGTGAAAGAGTTCCATGAAACTGAGGCCGTTTAATCCATTATTTTAAAACTAAAGTGCATACTGATCTCTAGTCAACCAGACGAGACTTAAAGAGGCTGTCTCTAACAGTGAGGCAGACAGTCCTGGAATTATGACAGAGTAATTGCTTGATACTTAAAGTTCAGGTCTAGAAGATCTCAAAGTAATAACTCATTGGAAAGATATTGAGCTCTCATCACAAAGAAGAAATATAGTCTCTAAACAGGCAGCTAATGGCATGCCATTTATCTGATGGCAAATCACCCAAGTTCATTACTCTCCATGGCACAGGTGAGAAAAAGAAATACAAAGTTAGCTAAACTGAAAGACGGAAGGAAAGGAAGAAAGGACATATTCCTTACAGTGATGCTCCAGGGCCTTTCAAGGCAGAACTCTCTTTTTCCTAGGCAGCTAGAATTCTCTTTAGGCCAAGTATCCAGGTGCTAAATAAATACTTCCGTCCTCTTTACATGGGCAAAATTCCATTGATTTCAATGGAAGTTCTTCCCTGTTTTAGGGTCAAGGGCGGACTTCAGAGTTTGGTTCCTAGGATTTAAGAAGAAGATTAGAGAATGTTTCACATAGAGCCTTTTCCAAGGTGTCCCCAAGAGTTTTACATAATGGAGTCAGACTCTGGTAGTGCAAATGTGGCAGCCTCTATGCTTTCATCATTAGTCCTCACACAGCTGTAGGTGTTAGAAGTTACCTTTCTGAGACACAGTTGTCACCCAGTACGGAAATATTTTTTTTCCCTATGAAAAAATATCAATGGAAACAAAAATGTTTTCATCCAAAAAGTTTCTTTGAAATGTTTCAGATTTTTGTTGAAAAAACAAAAAGTCCCATATTTTTGCTTTTTCAATGAAAAACTGAAAAATATTGACAAAAATGAGTATTTTCCACTAAAATGTCCATTTCATCAGGGGAAAAATATTTTTGACAGAAAAATATTGACCAGCTCTGCCCAGGTCACCGGGTTCCCCTCTACTCTTTTAAAGATGTGCTATTGGATAGTGATGAAGATTTGTATTGGAATAGCTGCAGGTAAGGCACAGAAATGCCCTATCTCTAGTAACTCACCAGATAGACACACCTATACCAGTACACTCTCCTAGTGCTGCATGTCATGGTCAGTGCATATGAGTCCATGTCATGGTGTTGAGTCAACTGGAGTCCTTCCTGAGTAAGGGACTGACTCTAAGGGGTTCAGCACTGGGCACCACCTGTGATTGCAACAGCATTACTGTCAATGTGCAATGGTTGCTAGGCTGCCCTCCACCATGGCAACAAAACACAGTGATGCAAAAAGGACAAACTAGTGTGAAACAGATTTGACCAACATTTCAGCACTAGAGTCGAGTAACGTGTTTCAAATTTCGACAAATGTCAGATTTTGAATTTCAGTTGGCCAGAAAGGTGGGAAAAGTGAAAATGATTCATGTAATTTCCACCACCACCACCCCACCCTTCCCAATTTTTTCCCCCCAGTCTGGTTCTCCCATTCTAAAGACTGACAATGGACAACATTTAACTGCTTCATACCTGACTCCTTGACTGTTTCTGCTCTGTGTTTCTTTAGAGGGGACGGCTTGGTGAATGATTAAAAAGTCTATTTCTAAGGAATGGGCTAAATTTTGTAACGTGACTAGTGATTTTGGGTGCTCCATTTTTGAGGTGTCACTTCAAGGCACGTTAAAGGGGCCTAATTTTCAGGAAGTGCTGAGCACTTGCCCTCTGAAAATAATTTGAGGTCTCAAACTGGGCACCCAAAAAAATGCAGCATCCAAAATAACTAGTTACTTTTGAAAATGTAGGTCCTGAACACTAGTAACTGTGCTGCCTGCTCATTTCTCTAGACGGAATGTTTAGAAATGTAATTAAACTAAAATTAGTTACTGCATCATTGGAAGAGTTGGTGCCGGCTGCTATGGCAACCAAGGAAAGTGCTCTCTGTGCTAAACCGTGTAGGAATAATGACAAATTTCTTTGCCACTATAGTATATTGCAATAAGATGACCATTGATTTTTCTACTTCTCACCCCTCAATCCTTGAAATGAGGCATAAATAACTTGTTTCTTACTGCTTTTACTTTGTTTCGTTTTCATTTGTGATTCTGGCAGAAACTTGGAGAAATGGCTGAAACGAAAGGAAAACCACAAGATTTTCAAAAGTGATTAGTGATGTTAGGTGTCTAACTTGAGATACCTTAAAGGGGCCTGACTTTCAAAGAGTGGGTGCCAACCACTTCTGGAAAATCAGGGCCCTTGAGGTGACACCCCCAAAATGGAAGCATGCAAAGCCATTAGTTGCAACAGAACATCAAAGACAGAATTCCCTAGTTGCTTTTTACTACATCATCTTACATGGAAATGCTTTGAAAACTAGCCCCCCTGGATTGTGTTCAACCCTTATGAATTACGCATCCCACACACAGAGTTTTCTTGAGTGTTTTGAGATTGGTCTCTCTCTCACTCTCTCTCTCACACACACACACACACACACACACACACACACACACACACACACACACACACACACACAATTAAACTTAATTATAGTTCCTATTTCTTTGCAAAGCGGAGTAAGTGTGAAGTGAGCTCTAGCTCACGAAAGCTTATGTTCAAATAAATTTGTTAGTCTCTAAGTCTCCACAAGTACTCCTTTTCTTCCATCAATTAACAATCCTTCATTTTGGAGTTAACTAAGGGTATGTCTACACTACAAAATTAGGTTGAATTTATAGAAGTCGTTTTTTAGAAATCGTTTTTATATAGTCGATTGTGTGTGTCCCCACACAAAAGGCTCTAAGTGCATTAAGTGCATTAACTCGGCGGAGTGCTTCCACAGTACTGAGGCTAGCATTGACTTACGGAGTGTTGCACTGTGGGTAGCTATCCCACAGTTCCTGCAGTCTCCACTGCCCACTGGAATTCTGGGTTGAGATCCCAATGCCTGATGGGGCAAAAAACATTATCGCGGGTGGTTCTGGGTACATGTCATCAGGCCCTCCCGCCCTCTGTGAAAGCAATGGCAGACAATCGTTTCATGCCTTTTTTCCTGAGTTACCTGTGCAGACGCCATACCACGGCAAGCATGGAGCCTGATCAGCTCACTGTCTCCTCGGTGCTGGCAGATGTGGTACTGCATTGCTACACAGCAGCAGCAATCCATTGCCTTGTGGCAGCAGACGGTGAAATAGGCCTGAAAACCATCCTCATCATGTCCGAGGTGCTCCTGGCCACCTTAGTAAGGTCGGTCAGGAGCGCCTGGGCAGATATGGGCGCAGGGACTAAATTAGGAGTGACTCGACCAGGTCGTTCTCTAGTCCTGCAGGCAATCCTATTGTACCATCTTATGGTGAGCAGGCAGGAGATGTGGATGGCTTGCAGTCCTACTGCACCGTCTGCTGCTAGCTAAAGATGTAAAAGATAGATGGAGTGGATCAAAACAAGAAATAGACCAGATTTGTTTTCTATTCATTTGCTCCCCCCTCCCTCCCTCCTCCGTGAAATCAACGGCTGACAATCGTTTTGATGTGGTCTGTCAGGGGCACCTTGAAAACTTTAATGGAGATTCAGTCCTGCCTGAAATACCAGAGGGAGGGATAGCATAGTGGGTTGAGCATTGGCCTGCTAAACCCAGGGGTTTGAGTTCAATCTTTTAGGGGGCCATTCTGTGTGACAGTTGTTTTTGTTTCTCCTTGATGTAAAGCCACCCCCTTTGTTGATTTTAATTCCCTGTAAGCCAACCCTGTAAGCCATGTCGTCAGTTGCCCCTCCCTCCATCAGAGCAATGGCAGACAATTGTTCCGCGCCTTTCTTCTGTGCAGACGCCATACCACAGCAAGCATGGAGCCCTCTCAGATCACTTTGGCAATTAGGAGCACATTAAACAGCACGCACATTATCCAGCAGTATATGCAGCACCAGAACCTGGCAAAGCGAAACCAGGCGAGTAGGTGACATCACCGTGGTGACGAGAGTGATGAGGACATGGACACAGACTTCTGTCAAAGCATGGGCCCTGGCAATGTGGGCATCATGGTGCTAATGGGGCAGGTTCATGCTGTGGAACGCCAATTCTGGGCCCGGGAAACAAGCACAGACTGGTGGGACCGCATAGTGTTGCAGGTCTGGGATGATTCCTAGTAGCTGCAAAACTTTCGAATGCGTAAGGGCACTTTCATGGAACTTTGTGACTTGCTTTCCCCTGCCCTGAAGCGCAAGAATACCAAGATGAGAGCAGCCCTCACAGTTGAGAAGCAAGTGGCAATAGCCCTCTGGAAGCTTGCAATGCCAGACAGCTAATGGTCAGTCCGGAATCAATTTGGAGTGGGCAGATCTACTGTGGGGGCTGCTGTGATGCAAGTAGCCAACGCAGTCAAAGATCTGCTGATATCAAGGATAGTGACTCTGGAAAATGTGCAGGTCATAGTGGATGGCTTTGCTGCAATGGGATTCCCTAACTGTGGTGGGGCCATAGACGGAACCCATATCCCTATCTTGGCTCCGGAGCACCAAGCCGGCGAGTACATAAACCGCAAAGGGTACTTTTCAATAATGCTGCAAGCACTGGTGGATCACAAGGGACGTTTCACCAACATCAACATGGGATGGCCGGGAAAGGTACATGACGCTCGCATCTTCAGGAGCTCTGGTCTGTTTCAAAAGCTGCAGGAAGGGACTTTATTCCCAGACCAGAAAATAACCATTGGGGAAGTTGAAATGCCTATAGTTATCCTTGGGGACTCAGCCTACCCCTTAATGCCATGGCTCATGAAGCCGTACACAGGCAGCCTGGACAGTAGTCAGGAGCTGTTCAACTACAGGCTGAGCAAGTGCAGAATGGTGGTAGAATGTGCATTTGGACATTTAAAAGCGCGTTGGTGCAGTTTACTGACTCGGTTAGACCTCAGCGAAACCAATATTCCCACTGGTTTCAGAGTAACAGCCGTGTTAGTCTGTATTCGCAAAAAGAAAAGGAGTACTTGTGGCACCTTAGAGACTAACCAGTTTATTTGAGCATAAGATTTCGTGAGCTACAGCTCACTTCATATTCCCACTGTTATTACCGCTTGCTGTGCGCGCCACAATATCTGTGAGAGTAATGGGGAGACTTTTATGGCGGGGTGGGAGGTTGAGGCAAATTGCTTGGCCGCTGGTTATGCGCAGCCAGACACCAGGGCAGTTAGATCACAGGAGGGCACGGTGCGCATCAGAGAAGCTTTGAAAACCAGTTTCATGAATGACCAGGGTATGGTGTGAAAGTTCTGTTTGTTTCTCCTTGATGAAACCCCCTGCCCCTTGGTTCACTCTATTTCCTTGTAAGCTAACCACCCTCCCTTCCTCCCTTCGATCACCACTTGCAGAGGCAATAAAGTCATTGTTGCTTCACATTCATGCATTCTTTATTCATTCATCACATAAATAGGGGGATAACTGCCAAGGTAGCCTGGGAGGGGTGGTGGAGGAGAGAAGCACCGGGAGGGGTGGTGGAGGAGGGAAGGACAAGGCCACACAGCACTTTAAAAGTTTAAAACTTTAAAACTTATTGAATGCCAGCCTTCTGTTGCTTGGGCAATCCTCTGGGGTGGAGTGGTTGGGTGGCCGGAGGCCCCACCACCGCGTTCTTGGGCGTCTGGGTGAGGAGGCTATGGAACTTGGGGAGGAGGGTGGTTGGTTACACAGGGGCTGTAGCGGTGGTCTGTGCCCCAGCTGCCTTTCCTGCAGCCCAACCATATGCTGGAGCATATTAGTTTGATCCTCCAGCAGCCTCCGCATTGAATCCTGCCTCCTCTCATCACGCTGCCGCCACCTTTCAGCTTCAGCCCTCTCTTCAGCCCTCCACTTACTCTCCTCAGCCCGCCATTTCTCCTCCCGATCATTTTGTGCTTTCCTGCACTCTGACATTGTCTGCCTCCATGCATTCGTCTGTGCTCTGTCAGTGTGGGAGGACAGCATGAGCTCAGAGAACATTTCATCGTGAGTCCATTTTTTTTCGCCTTCTAATCTTCACTAGCCTCTGGGAAGGAGAAGATCCTGTGATCCTTGAAACACATGCAGCTGGTGGAGAAAAAAAAAGGGAGAGTGGTATTTAAAAAGACACATTTTATAGAACAATGGGTACACTCTTTCATAGTAAACCTTGCTGTTAACATTACATACATAGCACATGTGCTTTCGTTCCAAGGTCGCATTTTGCCTCCCCACACCACATGGGTAGCCCCTCCCCCCTCCCTGTGACTAACAGCGGGGAACATTTCTGTTCAGCAAGAGGCAAACAGCCCAGCAGGAACGGGCACCTCTGAATGTCCCCTTAAGAAAAGCGCCCTATTTCAACCAGGTGACCATAAATGATAGCACTCTCCTGAGGATAACACAGAGAGATAAAGAACGGATGTTGTTTGAATGCCAGCAAACATACGCTGCAATGCTTTGTTGTACAATGATTCCCGAGTACGTGCTACTGGCCTGCAGTGGTAAAGTGCCTACCATGGTGGACGGAATAAGGCTGCCCTCCCCAGAAAACTTTTGCAAAGGCTTTGGGAGTACATCCAGGAGAGCCGCAAATGCCAGGGCAAATTAATCATTAAACATGCTTTCTTTTAAACCATGTATACTATTTTAAAAGGTACACTCACCAGAGGTCCCTTCTCCACCTGGCGGGTCCGGGAGGCAGCCTTGGGTGGGTTCGGGGGGTACTGGCTCCAGGTCCAGGGTGAGAAACAGTTCCTGGCTGTCAGGAAAACCGGTTTCTCTGCTTGCTTGCTGTGAGCTATCTACAACTTCATCATCATCATCATCTTCCTCGTCCCCAAAACCTGCTTCCATGTTGCCTCCATCTCCATTGAAGGAGTCAAACAACACAGCTTGGGTAGTGGTGGCTGAACCCCCTAAAATGGCATGCAGCTCATCATAGAAGCGGCATGTTTGGGGCTCTGACCTGGAGTGGCCGTTCGCCTCTCTTGTTTTCTGGTAGGCTTGCCTCAGCTCCTTAAGTTTCAGGCGGCACTGCTTCAGGTCCCTGTTATGGCCTCTGTCCTTCATGCCCTGGGAGATTTTGACAAAGGTTTTGGCATTTCGAAAACTGGAAAGTAGTTCTGATAGCACGGATTCCTCTCCCCATACAGCGATCAGATCCTGTACCTTCCGTTCGGTCCATGCTAGAGCTCTTTTGCGATTCTGGAACTCCATCATGGTCACCTTTGCTGATGAGCTCTGCACTCACCTGCAGCTTGCAATGCTGACCAAACAGGAAACTGACATTCAAAAGTTTGCGGGCCTTTTCCTGTCTACCTGGCCAGTGCATCTGAGTTGAGAGCGCTGTCCAGAGCGGTCACAATGGAGCACTCCGGGATAGCTCCCGGAGGCCAATACCATCTAATTGCATCCACAGTAGCCCAAATTCGACCCAGCAAGGCCGATTTCAGTGCTAATCCCCTTGTCGGGGGTAGAGTAAGGAAACTGATTTTAAGAGCCCTTTAAGTTGAAAAAAAGGGCTTCGTCCTGAGGACGGGTGCAGGGTTAAATCGATTTAATGCTGCTAAATTCTACCTCAACTCCTAGTGTAGACCAGGGCTAAAAAGGGAATACAAAAACCAAACGAAGAGCATTTCTTAATGCTTTGTTTCTGGGAATACAGAGTGATAAAATGGATTTGTGAGAGCTTGACAGAGGCTGCTGTGGATTTCTCATTCTATTTTCTGACTGCTAAAGGGAAATTACTAAAACCTTGAAATATCCTTGGTTTCCTTGTCCCTCTGCTTCACAGGGCACTGTTTCCTTTAAGAACAAATGATAAGCTGTGTTTAGAAATGAATTTCTTAGATAGTACAGTGAATTCTTACTTTGTGATCATTTTATTAAGTATAAATCACGTTTGGGATAGAACTTGAGGACTTTCATTTTGTGCTTGCCACAAGTTGGAAAGTGTTGAAATTCTAACATGCTGTAGGGCTAAATTGTCTGAGTACGTAACTAGAAACTATGGGCATTGAGGTCAGAACTGAGGTGCAGAGAAGTGAAATGGATAAGTCAGCAGCAGAACTGGGGTTAGGAGCTCCTGGCTTCCAGTATTGTGCCCATATCCCAGCTCTCCCTCCCTCAGCTCTCTCCCTTTCCTCCCCCTAAACCACACATTATGCTCTGCACAGCTCCTTTTCTTTACTGCTTCCTTCGTCATCTTTACTTTCTCTCTCTCTTTTTTTTTTTATGCTACCCTAGATGTTTGAAAATGCTTCACTTTTCCTGTGCCCTCCTCCAAAGTTCATCCCTGCCTGGTTCTTATATAAATGCAGACATACAGTAGTTCTGTCCAGTATCATTGTGGCTACACGAAGGGGTCATTTTTCAGACTGTGCTGCTCCACCTCCGCCAGGATGACCTCGCAGGGCAAAGCACTCTGCAAAATGGCATCCTCTGTGCGGTGGTGCAAGGTCATCCCAGCAGGGCAGGGTCATGCCGATCCAGAAGTTCTGTATCCTGTGGCATTAGGGGCCAACCTAAAATCCCTCCTTTAAAACTCCCTTCTTTTGCTTGTCCCCCACCCCGGCCCTGATCGCCCCCCTGAGGTTGGCTGCTCCCACTATAGTGCTATGTCCTTAACTGTTTGGAGACTGGTCCTGAAGGGTGGCAGGAATCAAGGCCTGCAGCTGAGCCCATTTCCAGGCAACCTAACGAGCGCCGGTAGTAGGCTACCTGGTTGGTTATCCAGGTTGGAAACGTCAGCAGACTAGCTCTTACGCCCAGCAGCAGCAGTTCAGAAGTTGCTTAAATCATTCACCTACAGCTGCAATAGCTTCTGTGCCTTCTTGTTCCCAGCCTTGTGCCACCCCTGCTCCTGCCTTGATCCCAGCCTTACCTCTGTCTTGCCTCACTGACCTGGTCGTGATCCTTGGCTCTGATTCCTGACTTTGGCTGTGATCCTTGGCTGTGGCATCTGACCACAGCTCTGACCCTAGGCTCCAATTGCTAGCTTCCAGCTCCTGCGGTAATCACTAGGCCCTGCCTACATCCTGGTCACGTGGCACAGGGGCCCCACAACTCTACCTGAAGTCAATAGGAGCTGAGTGCTTCCATTCCTTGCTGCGTTACAGGCAGCTTGTGACTTTCTTACGGGGGTAAATGGTCACGCACACACTTTGTGCCCTTCAATATCAGCATGCGTTGAATGGAACTTCTTTTCTCCCTCAACATACCCTTTTTTGCTTACAGAGAATATCAAACTGTGTCTGTGTGTGAACAAGATTGTCTAGAGAATAATAAATAAATCCTTCCCCAAAGATATCAGGCGCTTCCTTAAAAATCTTGCCTTTCATATATGAAGAACCCTGCTTCCTCTGTGTCTGAAACACACTCAGCCATATTCCATATACTACGTGTCCAGTGTAGTAGAATGAAAGGTCACAAGCCAGCAAAAGCTAGACAGTGGCGGAGAATGAGCTTTCTGTCTGAGTTACAAGCTTCAGAGAGATTGGGTTTGTTATGCGTGTGAGCGGTGATGGTGATGTTACAAGCAGGAGGCAGAGACACACTGCCTGCAAATAGCTGACTTGCACATGTGTTGTGTCATCTGAGTCCTCAGACTGGTTCCTTTCAGATCTGGCCCCATCCACTTTGGGTATGTCTACACCGCAGATGGATAGACATACCGGCACTTTGATGGAGCTAGCATGCTAAAAATAGCCAGGTAGTTACAGAAGCATGGGCTACAGCTTGAGCTAGCCACCCAAATTCATACCTAGGATTTCAGAAGGGATTCTTCCTGGGTAGTTAGCTTGAGCCGCATGTCTATGCCACTGTGGCTACACTGCTATTTTTAGCATGCTGCTCTGGTTTTCCTCATAGGTGGGTGCATTTCAGTAGTGGGTGAAGGATCCCTATTCTCTAGGGTTGGGTAAGGTATAATTAGGTTGAAGTCAGTGGTGGTTTTGACTGAGCAGAATCAGCCGCTAATGTCTATAAAGTGTGCTTTTGCCCGGCACAGTGTTAAGAGATGGGCGGGGGGAGGAACTGCAGGTGGATTTGGCTTGGGAAGCTTTGTCCATCAGGATTTGGTTCTGCAAAACAAAATGAGGTAGTTTGGATCCAGGTTCCTTTTGACTGAATTCCCAGAAGTCTGCCTAGGTTTGGTACTTCTATGGCACCCATCACACTGAGAATCTAAGTGGTGAACTTGGTCATTTAGATCCACGTTTCATTGTCCACAGCTGACTTCAATGGGCTCTACTCTTTTCTTTGCCAGATTCTCGCAAGCTCTAGTTGCTTTGTTCCTTCATCATGTTAGCATTTCCTTGTCTCATGTTCTAGTTGGAGCCTAGCTAGGGGGATGCAGTGCTGGATAAGTACTTCTCGTTTGATCAACCCCAAATTATGATTTAATAAGCTTGTTCTCTGCTTTGGGGGGTAATACATTAGGGCTGTGCTTTCTGAGAGTCTCCCAATACGCACTGTTGCCAACTCTCGCAATTTTATCATGAACCTGGTATTATTTGATGATTTACTTAATGCCCCACCTCCTGGAGTCTTGTGATTAGGTGAGAAAAAGCTTGAAAATGTGACCCAAGTGTGGCCTAAAGGGTTAGAAACCAGAAAGCAAAGACACCCAATGAATTGGGTTGTTTTTTTAAATCTCTATCTTTAAGCCTATTATGATTTGTTGGGGTGTGACTTGTGACTTTTTTGTGTGTGTGAATGCATGGGGTTGGCCATATGACTGTGGGACGCCGCTCTGAAGGAACATAGCAGTGATACCTCCCATTCCTCCTAAGAAAGGCCAGGAGTTGTGCTGTGTGCTTCCCATCTCCCAGAAGCCCTTGACTTTGTACGCAGGAGAGTCAAATGAGGATCTTCAGGGACCCAAAGGAGAGAGACAGACCCCCACCTTGCTTCCCTGTGGAATCAAATGATTTTTTTTCTTACCATGTAAGCATAATAGGAAAAAGAGGCTGAGAGACAAAGAAGGGAGGAAATCTTGCTGGAACGAAGCAGAAGAAGTCATTAGGCAGAAAGTTGACACAGTCCATACGGAGAGAAAGAAAAGTGCACCCTGCCCCCTTTAATTACTTATAGAAGTCGGTCTGGCAATTACCCAGCCTGCATGCAGTCAATAAGACAACCCTCTTAGCCGAATGCCGATCAGCAGCCCTTTGCCCGGGTTACTCTGCAGAAGGCAGAGCTGCATGCAGTTTATTGATTGGTTTATTGGGGGAAACAGTATCCCTAAAAAGAGGAGTACTTGTGGCACCTTAGAGACTAACCAATTTATTTGAGCATAAGCTTTCGTGAGCTACAGCTCACTTCATCGGATGCATACTGTGGAAAGTATAGAAGATCTTTTTATACACACAAAGCATGAAAAAATGGAAAGGAACAAGCACAACGTCCCCTCTGCCTGAGCCACAAGAGCTAGTTATTGAGACAGGAGCAACAATGGGAGCAATAATTTGCAAAGTGCACGCCAAGCCGGGAACATGAAGGATAAATCACTCAAACTGGCAAGATGATGATTAATAACAGAGGCCTCTGGGGAAATTTGTGTTGCTGAATGGCTGATTTATTTATTTTTTTTTTCACTTGAAGTCACTTAACAAACCCTCATGCAGAAATCTTTGGAAAGATACACCTTAGAGGATATTGGAAAATATTGATAAATAATATTCTGCGCTTCTAAGGATCTCAGCATGAGGCACAAACATACACAAATGAGACTAGATTCCTCCGCATCTTGCCCCAGTTGACTTCTGCCTGAGTCAGGGAGTGTGGTATCTGGTCTATAGAGGCTTCTACTTAACCAGTTTGAAGCCTTCAGTTTTATTCATGTCTATTTACCTGTTGTGTATGGTCTAAACCCTACATCAGGAGATCTCTGGGGAAGGGACTGTCTTTGTTTGTACAGTGCCTAGCACACCAGAGTGCTTAGTCAGGTCCTAGTTTCCACTACAATAGAAATGGTCATTTAATCGAAATCTCCTTTAGGAACCAGATTATCAAAAGTAGTGCAGCTTCCATCCTTTGTTTGGTGGTAGATTACCATACACAGTGAAGGGGCTGTAATATTTGCAAGCAGTTAGATAGTGGATGGTTCAGTAATAGCCAGATAGCCACCATGGGTCAGAGATCCAAAAGTACTCAGGGCCAGATTCTCAAAAGTGCTTGGCTCCCAGCAGCTCACACTGTGACACTTAAAGCAAGATTTTCCAAAATCTAGTTCCATGCTGGACACGGATGTATTGAGCCTGGGTCTGCTCCTTTGAAGCCAATGGGAGTTTTGCAAACTGCTTCAATAGGAGCAGGATTGGGTCTCTCATAAGGAAAGAACAAATATTCTGAATGAGCTCAAAGGAAGACTTGTGATACTATGATCACATTAAAGCTTATTTTATTCAGACATCAATATTGTAAGTAATGCTGGGTATTATACAAGCTGCAGTGTACATACTTGTGATACTGCAGGTAAAAGATCTAGAGCCAGATTCTTCCCAGAAGGGCACTCTTCTTATGGTCCATATAAAATGTGTCAGCCTCCAGCCTACCAACTAGGTACAGGGCTGTTTATATTGGCTAAAATGAAGGGAAATGTCTAAGCCTTCCTCATGAGATCTTTGATGCAAACATACTTTTCTAGTATCCATTTGCCAAACATCTTTGTTCACCCGCAGTAAATGCTTGGTGTTGCTCCTTATTCTTTTAATGGGTACAGGTTAGGTTATGTAAATGGACTTGTTTGAAAAACCAACATCCGGATACAAAATTGAATCTCACTGGTCAGAGGTTCTCAGGCTGGACAGATACACAGTATGTACAAAGCCCCATCGGTTTGGCAAGGCAGTTCTAGAAATAAAACAAAACGCTGAGCTGAGAAATAAATAGGGACCAAGTGTTTAGTAAGCGAGTGGGCCAGATTCTCTGTTATGCCTCTGTCCCTTTCTAGCACTTAGGCGGTACAAAGATTCTGGCCATAAATGGGCAGTAGAGAATTCCCCTGGAGAAGAAGAACGCCAGGCTGCATGAAGCTGGCTCATGTGCCAGTTTTCCCACTCCCATCATAAGTGGGGTGCTGGGTGATCAAGGGCGCATGGCAAGAGCATGCTGCAGGTGAGGGGTAGATGGCAGAGCTTTGCTACACTGTGCAGATCCTCAGTTAGCATAAGGTCCTTTAGAAACCTTATGCCCATAACATAAGATAGAGCAGCCCTTAAGTTGCTCTGACCCATGCTGGGACTGAGTCAGCACAGAATCAACAGCCCTAGCCTGCCCCCGTTAGAACCCGTGCTGAATGGATCTTAAACACATGGGAAGAGCAGTGAGCCCAGTATCTCTGACTTCAGCTTCAACAAGGTTGAATCCACTGTTATGTGGCTAAAGGGCACTAATGACTTTTGCTAAAAGAGAAGCTACTTACCTGGCATCCTGGCTTAAAATAAGAATGCAAGTACCAGAACACCTATGGAAAAATGCCTATGTCCAGGTTCAGCAATGTGTATAGCTGCTTTGAGCCAGTGGAGTTGGGTTCATAGCTACTTTGTGTCATCAGAATGGCCAGTGCTGTGGGGCATACTGTTCACTCTGGCTCATAGTCGCCAGATATTTATAGAACACCTGAGACGATGATTTCCTAGAAAAACTATTGCACAAGTTTTATGGTATTAAAATGTCTTTACAAGACACCACCTTATATTACATCCTGAATCCAAGATTCCATGGGCCCTTTGACTTCAGCTGATTTTGCAGAGGGTGTAAATTAAGGCAGAATATGGCTCTGAGAGGCCCCGCCCTTCATCCATAAAGCATATTGCAGCCCATATTTTCCGATTCAGCTCTCATGCCAGAAACTTGTTTCTATTAAATCCATTTCATTTATAATCTTCCAAACAGCAAAATAATGAGTTTTCACTTCCATTAGCACCTCGCATCAGAAACTGTCACTGTACTTTCTAAACATTAAGCCTCACGGCACCTCTGTCAAGAATTGTTATCCATACAGTACTGATGGGGAAATTTGAGGCACAACGTTTAAATGGCATGCCCACGATCACACACTAAAGTCAGTGGCAGAGTTAGGAATAGAACCCAGGAATTCCTGATTCCCAGCTGCATATGGCACTGTGTTAGAGTCCGTTTGAAGTCTCCAAACACATTGAGATTTGGCTTCTTGCTGTGCGCACAAAAGACGATGTAACTCCTGCTTTGACTGGAGTTTCCAGATCTGCTTTCATCTTCGATCTGATGGCATGTGAGACTTTTTTCCCCACCTCTATTATATTTGCCCTCTGACTCCATGCTCTTTTCTAAACAGCTAAACAATGAAAACAAAATTTGTGCTTCTGCCGCTCATTTCCAGGGTTAAGTTAGCTGTGGAAAATGAGGCTGTGTGCCATCTGCTTCTCTTCATTGTTATCAGTAAAAGCCACATAACCTCACCCTCCAAATAGCTATGATGGAAAGCCAGGATGGGTACGAATAGGCTGCGGAGCCTGATACTCCACTACCTTGCACCTTAAACAGTCCTTTACACCTGAACCAAATGAGTGTGGAATTCAACCATCTGTGTAAGCACAGAGCATTCTAATTTGGTAGTATTGTACACCCACTTGGCACAAGTGTAAATGACTCCACAATATGCAAGACAGGGGCGAATTGGGCCCAGCTGCACTTAGATTGACAATTGCTGCTCCTACATCTTAGATTAAATTTGCAGAGGCTAAACGTAATCTCCAGCGAAAGAATGAAATGGTAACAGGCATTGCAGAGAACTCTTGGGAGGAAAGGAAAGGCATCTCTGCAGCAAGCAATCTGCTACCTGCATTTTTCTCAGGAGAAAAGAGAAAAAGACAACTCAGGGGGAGATCAGCATAATGAAAAGCAGACCGGGTTTGTTGGCTGAGATTAGCTCTGAGGAGGCTCCTAATTGGCCTC
Organism: Chelonia mydas; assembly: GCF_015237465.2. Lineage (NCBI taxonomy): Eukaryota > Metazoa > Chordata > Testudines > Cheloniidae > Chelonia > Chelonia mydas. Next base: position 17,260,438 of record NC_051254.2, read on the forward strand.
TCTCAGCGGCAGGTATGGGGTGAAAATGGAATAATTGGAGATACTTTGCTGTCTATAGTGAGGACATAGAAAATAACTTCCTAAAGCTGAAAGATGGTTACAGTCAGTGCTGTTCAGTCTCTCTTCTTCTTGCTTATTTTTTTAGTCTCTTTCCCTCTTCCCTCCTTTTCCCCCCCTCCTTCACTGTTCTGGCCACATGGGCTATATTCACGCATGGAGTAGTACCCCATTTATCAAGCCATTGGGGGTGCCCTGCAGATCACTATGCAAATTCCAGTGTATGCAGCTAAACCCAGCACTTGAGTGACCGAGCACCCCTAACATTCTGCCCTCCCTTCTCCTTCCTCCATGTTTTCCCCAAAAGAGTGAGTTCAGCAGGGAGCCCACTTGAATGGTGCTGCCTTAGAGAGACACCAGAAACCTTCCAAACAAAAATCAGCAGCATGGCAACCAGCCTGGACCTTCTCTCAGGAGCAGGGTCTCTGCTGAGCTTCTCTGCTTGGGCTGAATTGGCATTTGTAGCCCACTGGCAGCAAAATAGGCTGCAACACCTGTAGGGAGAAAGGGAAACTTGAAGGAGCTGCTGTCACATTTCAGGGCCATTGCACCTGTATTTCCCACTCTGTGGTCCAGGTTTATGGCTCCCCAGCTGTCACCTCTCTTGGGTGGAGATCCGCATCTCCCTCCCTCCTGACCAGGGTATTTCCAGGCTGCACAGTTCCATGCCTATGCTGCAAGTTCCCCAGCAAGTCAAACTGCCTAAGGAGGCCAGTTTTTCTTTCTCCTAAGAGGCTATCAGTAATGTAATGCCCACAATTAGAAGTTACCACATGCCCCTTTCTAGGCAAGCACATTAATTCTTAATGTAAAAGCATCACAGAGAAACCATTAAAACCATAGAGAACCCAAACACATGCTAATAAGCTTACCAGAGATCACCCTAGCTCCAGCAGTGGGTCTGGCATGCGATCTGTGCTCAAACTCCATTGTTTTGTGTGTGTTGTGGTTACAAGTTCATAACAGCTGATAGCTCAGAACAAACACCCCCATGAATCTGAGAGCCACTCCTTTATAGGACCCTCAGTCCCACTCAGCGGGAAATCACCCTCCCCTCAGGGCACAGCTTTAAAGGACTGGGGGTTTACATAACCAGAGGTGGGTAGGAGTGGGATTTGCTTCCCCTCCCCACCAGATACTTCTCAGGAAATCTACTTCACATGCATTGTCCCCAAAGTTCGTTCTTGTCTGTCACATTGTTCAATAGAGTCCTTTGATCATCCAGGCACAATAATACATAATCTTTGCATTTCATACAATGGATTCCAAAGATACTTACACTTAATTCCAGTAGGCTCTCCCAAAGATAGGATATTGCCATATTTCCATCCAGTCTGCCTAAAATCCTGCTCTAGCTGAGTTTAGGTGCTCTGTGGGTTGTCCTTAGCATTTCTGCCTGGACCAGCACAATAATTTTATGCTGCTTTCCATTCCCAAAGCATAACCACTTCCTAGCCATTGTGTTCTGTGACAGAATGTACCCGTGTCCACACCTTACACGCTATTATAGTAATCTTTGTACAAAGTATGCCTTGTTGAGGTATCATTTGAAAACTCATCATTTGATGGTCATTATTGTCATGATAAAATGCATGTGGCAACATTGTATGTAGAATTACAAGATTCCACTGTGTGATGTTCTTAACACATGTTCCAAACTGAGTTTGGCAAACAGGTCTGTCCCAAACAAAGGAATGTGTGCTCTGTTTAATTTGCATTGAATCAGCAAATAGAGAAATCAAGCAGGAAAGGTAGACAAGGAAATCTCAAACAAGTGAGGAAAAGCAGCAGGCAACGTCCTTGATCAGTTGGCAAGAGCAAACAGGACAAATGCCCAGTTTTGCCTAAAGAGTGGGGTGCAGAGGAACATGCGGGGGAAGTGAGCAGCGATGCCAGCTCTGCGCAGGGAGGGTGGCAGGGGTTGATGGAGCAGTGAGCCTTGCAGGGGAGAAGGGGGAAGGCAGGGCTTGGGTGAGCAGCGACACCAGCCCCAGCCTTGTACGGGGATGTAGGGAGCACCTCAGTCTAGCCCCACATGGTGTCCTATTTTTCCATTTGGGAAATATGGTCACTCTACACTGGAAATGTTTTCCAAGAGGAGGGCTGACACTACAAAAATGAGGGACAAACACCTCAAGGCACCCCTCCTCCCTCTTTCTCTGTCCATCGATTCACTGCACCAGAAGGGACAAAGGACGCAGCCATTCAACTGGAGAAAGGGTCCTGGCCTAAGAAGTTTTGTCAGTAAGACTGCTGAGAGCATATGGTGAGAGAACTTTGCTTTGAATTTAACATAGTTTAAGTTAGGCACCAGTTGCATTTTATCTTTATTTTTCTAGTAACGATTTCTGATTTGTATGCCTCATTAGTTGTACTCCCTTAAAATCTCTCTGCAGTTAATACACTTTTTTTTACAGTTTTATCTAATCCAGTGTGCTTAAATTGAAGTGTCTGTGAAACTCCATTTGGGGTAACCAGGTGTGTGCATATTATTTCTATTAAAGAAATATGAACTTTAGATGAACTTGTAATGTCTAGGAGAGGGCTGGGCAGTACAAGACCTACATTTCTCGGGGGAAATCTAAGACTGGGGGTATGTTGGGGTCACCCTGCAGTATAACCCAGGCTGGCTGGTAAGAGCCAGGTGTGGTTGGCTGGCTGCAGTGCACACAGAGACATAGCTGGGAGTGACTTCTAAGCTGGAGGCTGTTTGGGAGCAGTCCAGACTGGAGGTGACACCAGCAAAGTATTGGAAAGGGCACCCCAGATTAGAGGGCAGGGGTGATACAGCTACTGTTTAGTATGGATTGTACTCTGGGTTTGTCTCATGTTCACACTACTCTGTGCAGGCCTGGCCTAAAGATTTGAGGGAAGGGTTAGTTAAGTCTTTTACATCATAGCTGTCTGTGTACTAATATTTGGGGGGGGAGGGGTTGGATTTATCATCCCTAAGCCCCAGACCCCCATAATATTTTCTACATTTAAGTAAAAATTGAGTCAGTCCAGTTCTGCCCTTTCTGCCCCTGTTCTATTCCGGTACTTATACTGCTCTCGTAGCCACAGTATCTGAGCATCTGCCATAACTGCATCAAGCAACATGACCAACATCTGTCACGTGATTCTCTCTTAGGGCTTGTATAGTTAAAGCTGTAAAACCCTTCCTGTGTGAACACAGTTATACTGGTATAAATGGGTTTATGTTGGTATAGCTTATTCCAGTACAGGAAGAGGAATAAGAGGAATCAACATAATGTACCTTTATATCAGTATAGCCAGGTCCACACTAGGGTGTAGACCAAACTGGGTGTAGACCAGGCCTAAAAAACTCAAGCAGATTTTCCTTTTCTCCCATTGGCTGCACTGTGGGTTATTGGGGTTTTGTTTGTTTTTATTTTGATTGTCTCTTGTTAATATTTGCTTGGGTTAGAGGTAGCAAATCTATTCAGGCTTCATTCTTCTTATTACCATTGAAAAAATAACAATGCATTTTATGGCTTACTTCTGTGCAGTAATAACTGCTTCACATTGACAAGATACACATATTTGGGCCAGGTTCCCTCCATCTGCCTTATGCTGCTTCGACGACCCAAAGCAGGTGAAAGCCTGACCTAGCTGGATGGTTTACATAGCTTTCTGGGTTCTTTGAAGTGTAAAGCAGCCAGTGTGCACTGGTGAATCTGGTCTGTTTATGTTTATATCTTTTCTCATCCTAGTAAAATACTTGACACACAGCATCCTTTTTTCATAGCCTTTATGTATCTTGCCTTTTTAGGCTGAAAGATTCTTTGTGCAGGGATTGTCTGTTCCTATGGTTTGTCTGCGTTGGAGATTAGCCTTGGTTTCAGCCTTAAAAGGTATGTCTGCATGGAATAAGAAACCTGCAGCGGCCCGGGTCAGCTGACTCTGGCTCACAGGGCTTGGGTTTGAGGTCTGAAAAATTGCTGTGTAGATGTTTTGGGCTTGCGCTGGAGCCTGAGCTCTGGGTCCCTCCATGCTTGCAGGGCCCCAGAGCTAGGACTCAGAGCTGTCCCTTGGGTGTGGCCAATCGGGGCGACCGCTCCGGGCCCCTCGCATTGGGGGGCCCCATGGGCCGGTGTGATCGGTCCCGGAAGTGACGGGTCTGTCCTGGAAGTGACGGATTCGTCACTTCCACCCCAGGCCCCGCACCCGCGTAGGGACGGCCCTGCTAGGACTACAGCCTAAGCCCAAAAGTCTACACAGCAATTTCTAGCCATGCCTTTTATCCCCGTGTGCAGACGATGAAAGCTGTGCTTTTCCTGGTTGAGCTTACCTTGTTGTGACAAGGTAAGGGCACTGCTGTCCAGAAGGAATGAACTGGTCTCTGCCTGTCACACTGCTACTCGGGGTGGCTATCCTCTCCCTACTGGATGGTTAAAGTAAGGGAAGTCTATGGGAATTGTGCTATTGGTTTTCAGTCGGTTTGCGGACAATAAAGCAAGCCTTGAGGAAAGGGCACCGATGCCTGGAGCTTTATTTCCTTTTCCTGGCTGTGGAGCCACCCAGCAGTTTACGCTGGTTTCAAGCAAGGTTACTGGACACACGGGGATGGGATGGATTACTGCTAATCTCCAGTGTAGGCAAGGCAGTGGCTGCAGCTCCCAGCCCCAGGATTTAGGGGAGCCAGAAATCTGATGGAAAATCCCAGCTTTCCTTTGTAGAAGTTTCTAGCCCAGTTAATAGCAACAGACAACAAGCTGCCAGTGCAATGCTGTGGCAGAAAGGGCTAAATGCAACCCTTGGATGTATAAACAGGGGAATAGTGAGTCGGAATAGGGAGGGGATTTTACCTCTGTACATCGCACGGAGGAGACAATATTCTGGAATACTGCGGACCGTTCTGGTGTCCCTATTTTCAAAAGTATGTCGAAAAATTGGAGAGGATTCAGAGAAGTGCCACACATGACTGAGGGCTGGAAAAATGCGTTGCAGTGAGAGACTTAAGGAGCTCAATCAGTTTAGCTCATCAAAAAGAAGATTGAGAGGTGACTTGATTACAGTGTTTCAATATCTTCATGGGGAGAAAAGACCAGGTATGTAAAGGTTTTTTAACCTAGCAGAGAAAGACAGAACAAGACTCAATGGCTGGCAGCTGAAGCCAGACAAACTCAAATTAGAAATAAGGCATAATTTGTTAACAGCGAAGGGTGATTAACCTTTGGAAACCACTACCAAGGGAAATGGTAGATTCTCTATCTCTTACTGTTTTCAGATTAAGACTGGCTGCCTCTCTAGAAGAGATGCTTTAGCCAAACACAAATTATTTTGTCAAACCCAAGTTAGTGGGCTCCATACAGAGGTAGTTTGGTGTTAATTCAATGGCCTGTGATATCCAGAAGGTCAGGCTAGATGATCATAAGAAAGGCCATATTGGGCCAGACCAAAGGTCCATCTAGCCCATGATCCTGTCTTCCAACACTGGCCAACGCCAGGTGCCCCAGAAGGAATGAGCAGAACAGGTAATCATTGTGATCGATCCCCTGTCACCCATTCCCAGCTTCTGGCAAATAGAGACTAGGGACAGCATCCTTTCTCATCCAGGCTAATAGCCATTGATGGACCTACCTTCCATGAATTTATCTAGTTATTTTTTGAACCCTGTTGTAGTCTTGGCCTTCACAACATCATCTGGCAGAGAGTTCCACAGGTTGACTGTGTGTTGTGTGAAGAAATACTTCCTTTTGTTTGTTTTTAAACCTGCCGCCTATTAATTTCATTTGGCTCTTGTGTTATGAGAAGGAGTAAATAACACTTATTTACTTTCTCCACACCCGTCATGATTTTATAGACCTCTATCATATCCCCCCTTAGTCATCTCTTTTCCCATCTGAAAAGTGCCGATCTCATTAATCTCCCTTCATAAGGAAGCTGTTCCAGACCCCTAATAATTTTTGTTGCCCTTGTGGCCTTAAACTCCATGACTCTTTGAAAAGAGCCTTGAAAAGGTAAAGCAACATAAACCCATCCCTAGGTTGGAAGGAAGATGAAGATGGGCTTCTCTCCCGCAGAGGGAGGCAATAGCGTGGTGGAGGAGATGACCTAAGGATGGATACACGCACACGCATGCACACACACCACTGAAGTTTATTTTTGGTATTACAGAAGCAGCTGGAGGTCCCAACCGAGATCAGGGCCCCATTGTGGTAGGTGCTGTGGCATTCCCAGAGCCTGCCTTGGGATACAGAAACAGGTGCTCGGAATGCCACATATCAGCCACTAATCCCAGCTAATGCACAGGCATGGATCATGCCTCCTACAGGTTTCAGGAGCTACCCAAGAAAGAAGGCTTCAGCGAGATAAAGGAGTCGTTAGGAAGTGGGCTTGGTGCAGGAATCACTGGGTGAAATTCTGTGGCCTCTGTTCTGCAGGAGGTCGGATTAGATGATTATAAGGTCTCTTCTGGCCTTAGGATCCATGAGTAGGTAGAGCAGGGGAAACCAGTGATGGAAGAGACTGCAGTACTTGTATGGTCGTGGGGAGGAGCACAAGGGGCGGCAGCTGCCAATGCCATACAGACCTCCTATGCCTTGCTGCTGCAGACTATCACCCATTCCACCTCTCTCTCAACCTATTTAGCATCATAAAGAGAAGGTTAAGGGGTGACTTGATTGCCGTCTATAAGTGCCTATGCGGGGAACAAATATTTAATGATGGGCTCTTCCATCTAGCAGAGAAAGGTCTAACGAGCCAATGGCTGGAAGTTGAAGCTAGGCAAATTTAGGCTGGAAACCCGGTATCAGTTTTTAACCATGAGAGTAATTAACCATTGGAACAATTTACCAAGGATCGTGGTGGATTCCCCTTCATCACTGGCCATTTTAAAATCAAGACTGGCTGTTTTTCTAAAAGACCTGCTCTAGGAATTATGTGGGGAAGGTTCTGTGGCCTGTGTTATACAGGAGGCCAGACTAAATGATCACAGTGGTCCCTTCTGGCCTTAGAATCGACGAATTTCTGAAACCTGGCATGATAAAGAAAAACATCAGTAGCAAACAGGAGCTCTCCCCCACCTCCCCTCCCTAAGTGGGGATTTCTGAAGTTGAGCCCCACTCATCATCAGCCTCATTGGAACTGCTTTAACCACCCCCTTCAACCACCACCCATCTCAAGCCTCCAGTTAGAAGAAGGATGGTCTTGTGGTTATGGCAATGGCCTGGGGCTTGGAGATCTGGGTTAGGTTTGCTTCCCAGCTCAGCCACAGTCTCCCTGTGTGACCTGGAGCAAGTCACTTAGGCCCAGATATTTAAAGGTCTATAGGTGCCTAGAGATGCAGATAGGTGCCTAATGGAATGTTCAAAAGTGCCCAGGCATCTAAATTAGGTTCCTAAATACCTTAAAAATCAGGCCCTTAATCCCTCTCTGTCTCACTTTGCCCTCTGTGAAATGGGGATAAAGCTTCCCTGCCTCGGACTTGTTTCTGTGAGGATGTATTTATTAATGTTTGTGAGGGGCTCTGTGACAGGGTATACAAGAACCCCACACTGTGCAACAAGGGGTTAAGGGATTATTTTGGGCCCTGCCAACCCTGCCTTGCCACACCTGCAGCAAATGCTCCAACTGGTGAAGGAATGAAAAGACAGGGAAACAGGGAAAACGCACGCTGGGGGCAGACCTGGAAGACAGCAGACCTGCAGCCCACAGTTCCAGTGGCACTGAGCAGAGGGAAGGCTGAAGCCTCTGACACAACTGCCCTGAGGGAAGGGAGGACCCACCCCAGAAACAATCAGAGAGGGAATTATTCTTCTCTCTCCCTTATGTGGATCCTGGACATTGGTAATCCCCTCTTATTTTCTTGATTTAGACTCCCCAGCAGAGGAAAGCTTTGGACTAAGCTGACCCAGAGGGAGCAGGGGAGATAGGAAGTGGCCCGGGGAGAGCAACCTGAAGCAGCCTGGGTTGCCAGACCACTGGTAGCCCAAAGGGACCTGGGTCGGAGCTCAGTGGAGTGGGAGGGCCTGGGTTCCTCTACCAACCTCCTCTACCTGCTGGCCACGGGTTGTAGCCTTGACCACTAGGCCGTGCTTCCCAACCAAACCCCAAGTGAGTACCGTTACAGGCTCAGGTACTGCAGTAATGGGGGCCGCATAAGTCCCTACACAGAGAGAATGTCTGCAGTTTCTTATTTGGTTTATACATATGGCATGAAAAGAAATTGACTTTTTGAATTGGTTTTTCTCTCTTAGTGAAGTTTATTCCCATTGCTGAAAGATTAGAAAATATCAGGTAGTCTCTGTGTACCCACCCACCCATTTCTAAAAGCCCTTCATGGTGGTATCAGACAGCTCCATTCCTCTGTTACAATGCCAATCACAACATGTAGTGGTTATATATTTGCCCTTTCTGGGGCATTCTTCATCACCTGGGGCCTTTTCATCAAGATTGGATGTCTCTTTCTAAAAGATATGACCTAGTTCAACCACAATTTATTGGGCTTGATTCAGGAATTATGGGATGAAATTCTATGGGCTGTGTATACCAGAAATCATCAGACTAGACACGGATTATAATGGTTCCTTGTGGCCTTAGAGTCTAGGCATCTATAATGCTCTGCTTTCTGAATATTTCAGTGCTGCTCTGTTGAATAATTGGATGCCTTGCTATGTAACTGAGGTCTAGCATGTGGCATAGCACGAAGGCCTTTGCACATGGTGCATGGAGCAAAGAGCTATTGAGATTAAAAAAAAAAAAGGTCTGGCTCCATTTCCACAGGTGTTGAGTTATACCTCTGGAAGCCAAGCCATAAGTTATTAAAGAAAGAGCCAGACCTTGTATAGTTTCCCTTTCAAAAATTTCCACCCTTCATGTAGAAAGATCTGGTGGAAAATGGCACCTTGTACAGCGATTTACAGTGATTAAATAAAGCCATAGAGCCAGTCAGTATAATAGCTGCTGCATTATCAGGTTTGCCATAAACCTTTATTCATTACCCGTGTGTTTCGCTGGATAACCCAAGTCCCAGTGAAAAAGTGCTATTTCTTCCGCAGTCAGCTGTATTTTAATAAGTTACATTATGGGTAAAATATCCCCAGAGAAAATCCAAGCATCATTCCATTTGTCAGCCATGCAAAGATCAGAATAAAAATATTCCAAGGTGGAGTAATGTAGTGTGACATTGTGCAAGTTAATTTATTAAAAAAAAAAAATTAACTGCATCTGGAGCCATAGGAGAGAGATGAGGAAGATACAGACTTTTTCCAGCCAATATTAAAAGGGCCTTAAAGTAAAATATATTTAGCAGACAGGCATTTTATTGATTTATTTACTTGTTTTACAAGATGTAGTGAAAAGACTTTCAACAAATAAACAGACACACCCAAGATTAAGGTTGAGATGACATTCTCTCTGTGGGCACAGATCTGGGTGCAGGCAGAAAGGTTGGGGGCCGTGTCTCTACTGTGGATTTGCCCCGATTTAAGCCATCACGCTCCAGTGTCACTGGACCAGTGTACACTCCTCTCCTAGGCAGTCTAGGCTGCAATTTGCAATGATGCAGCTTACCCCAGTTTCCAGTAGGTGCAAAACTGAACTGGTGTAAATCGTGACTTCTGGCTAGTTTACACTAGAGGTTTGAACTGGTACGGCTGCACCTGTGACTGGTCACTGATGGCCTGAGATTCAGGGAGCCTGTCTTTTTCTCACTCCATAGGGGGGGAAAAGACCACAACCTCATATTTCATCTACCAATGCCCTAGGCACACAGGCTGGGCCAAATTCTCCTCTCACTGTCAGTTTTATATTTTACATACTGTCTTGTACCTAAATTCAGGACCTTTTTGTTTTATGACATTTTCACGATTTTTTCCCCTACAGCTATAGAGCTGCACCAAGCAGGAAGAGGCTTGTTCTAAAGAAGAAAGGGCAGCTTCTTTTATGTAAGGTCTCTTTACAACACTTTGGCAGTGTGAAGGGGCTTTAAAGTGGGCGTGAATTATATTTGCATTGACTTTAAGGCCCTTTTATCCTGTCAAAGCACTACAAACGGAAGGGGCCTTTGTGTCAATGAGATAGAGGGCTGGAATCTTCTGTTCATATCTGGTTTCCTAGCAATGACAGAGAAAAGAAATATAGAAGAACATCTCTTCCTGCTGGTTTGCTTGAGTGAGGCAGGGTGCCCTTTTTAGGGTCAAATGCTGTTTTGCTTCGGTATTGTTGCACAACACTATGACAGTGGGGTTAGCGGTCTTTCAAGGTGAGTCATAACCATCTGTGGGTATTTAATTGTTATTTCTATTAGGATGAGCACACTCCCCATATGTATCAAGATCAAAAGCCAATATATTATTCAGCTATCAGCTGGACACAGCACAGATGGCCAGAGACCTGGCATCCCTGCACGTAGAGACACACAGAAGCTATTTGCCAACAATCCGTCCAGTTCACACAGATGCCTGTTTTGGGATTAAATGGCAAGCTACCTGGATAGCCTTCAGTCTGAAGTTCAAACAGTTCAGTCAACCAAGGTTGTCTCATTGCATTTCTACATTTTGTATTTCAATTGTCTTACGTGTCCCCATTTTAACACAATAAAAATAACAAGACAGTTGTTCTATATGGTTGGAATTCCCATAATGGCTCCCTAGAGTGTGAGATTTGTTGACATGTACAGTTTGAGGCAGCGCTGTCCCCCATCTGATTTGTAATGCACCCATCACCATGATGTCTGGGCTCCCCTCTTCTGAAGCAATGAGTGTGGGAGTGAGATGGTTCTGAGGCCCAATCCTGGAGCTGCTACTAACTTTGTGGCTTTAGGCCAATCCCTCCAGTTCTCTGCCTCAGTTTCTCCATCTGTGAAATAGATGTCATGTTAACCTACCTCACAGGAGTGCTGTGACAATGACTTAGTTAATGTTAACTAGTTACTGCAATGTTCTGCAGATACAAAGTACTATCAAATGCTACATTGCATTATATCCATCTGCCTAAGATGCACTGGGGAACATGGTCAGGTCCTGGGTGCTGCAGATGTTCCTACAGAGAAGGACCTCTCAACAGATTGGAAGAGGGCACATGTTAAGTGCATCTATCAAGTAATCATCATAAGCATGTGATGTTGCTATTATCAGCTGAAGTCTGTGATTACTTTGCAAACAAAAGTGTAACTTGTGCCCTGTAATTTATCCAGCTGCGCGTGCCTCCTGGCGAACTTTGAAAAATGTTCTGATTTGGAACAATTTTGCTCTGTCCCTTCCCTTATTCTCTGTTACCCAAGATATTTGCATGTAAACAGAGAACATTGCGTCTGAAAGGTGCAAAGTTTCCAAAGAAGGTGTGCAACTTGCAGCTAATTGCATATGTAAACTATGCTAATACAGATGTCAAACCGATAACTGCATGCTCAAAAAGCAGAATCCATTATCCATTCTGCATGTGCGTTGCATACTTTGTGAATGCATTTCACTTGCTGATGTCTCACACACACATTTTGAGTTTGGGCATGAGTTAAATGCCTGGTTTTGAAAGCTTGGCCTAAGAGTTCCTGTGAAGTCTCCCACAGGAACCCTCTGACTTGCAGACAAAAGCAACTTCATTATCTAGCGGAAGTGGGAACTTTTCCTCAGATGGACATTTTAGCCTGCGTTTTGCATGCTGGATGCTGCAGGGAGCTGACCTTATTTCAACCTCTGCCTTCAGTTGTGCAAATCTTTGATTTCAATTATTTAGCACTGCTTGCAGGCCCAAACTTGTACTAATTTCAGTGGGAGTTCAGGGCTTTCTGCACACCTCAGAAAAGTATGTTCGTGCACTGCTGGAGAAGATGGAAGATAGCCCTCCTTGAATGTTTGGTTGCTTGGAGAGGTTAGCAATTGGACTTCTCTCCACACCACAGTCATATTTAAGGAGGTAACACAAACATTTAAGCAGAATGAAAAACCAGAAGTGACAGTGAAACTATCAGCCCATTTATCAGAGGGCAGATCCTATTTCAGCGCAGTGTAAGGAACATTAAGGCCCAGGCCTGCAACCTTTACTCACATGAATTGCCCCATTGCAGTCAAAGGGTAAGTAAGTAGGGGCTTCAGGATCAGGCTTAATGCCTGTATCTGGAACATTTCAATACAAGTATATTTTTTAGTTATGGGCTTGATCCAGCTTCTACCAAAGTCATTCCATGAATTATGACAACTGCTAGATCAGGCCCCAGTGCTGCAAACTGATGGATTTTTCCTTATGCTTGAGTGAGAACTGACTTCTTTCCGTGAGGCTTGCGAGACTTACCTATAGGAAAGAGTAATTGCTGCAGAACTAAATGTTGTAGGGCGCCGTGCTTTTTGCCTGAGCATTTAGTTGTCATAAAGCCCAATTTCTCTGGCTTTACATAGTTGTGAATTCACCCATCTGTGGAGAGGCTAGAGCCCCTCTGAGAGATGATTTCAGTGAGGAAATATTCACTAAACTGTCCGTTTCACAAGGTTTTCCATTTAACATTAGTAACATGAACGGTCCCCTCCATTGTGCTGCTTAATTTTTGTTTATGGAAAGGTGTCACAAATCGAGGCTAACTGTGCAAAGGGGCCAAAACAGAATTATCCTTAAATTTCTCTGCACTCGTTGCTGTAACTGAATTGCATTGTGTCTCTCTGGTGCTGCTGGTATCACAGCTCCGCCCAGTTGCTTGTTTTGTTCAAGGAAGCAGATGGATTTCTGCTGCATGCATTTTAAAATGTCAAGGTATTTGTATAAATCATCTCCTACGGTGCAGGCGTCACCCAGACCACTAGGCCATTATAATTCCCTCCATGGAGACTTCCCCCATACCTGATGCTGGGGGGAGTCACCTAACTATAACATCACCTGTCTGAGTCTCACTGTGCGGAGACCATTCTGTCTTGCTGAGAAGGGGTAGGCCAGGGTAGGCATGGGAGGTTCAACGTAGGGCTAGGGGATGCACATCTTCCCCCACCACTATACAACCTCACGGAAAATCTGCCAGAGTTCATGCAGCCTGTGCTGAAGGTGAGATACTCTGCTTAACAAATGGACTCTTGGTACATCTGTCTCAGCCAATAGGTTGCTCATAAACTGTTACGACTGCTGCTGCACCCAAATATTTGCGAATACATTGGCAGGCCCATGACTGAATGGGGGAAGGAGGGGCAGGGCAGAAGGTGTGTGATTTGTCACCTGTTTGCTGTGGTTTATGGACAATTTGGCTAAAAGACTAGCAATAAAGGAAAGGCTGTTCTGTCCAGTTGATAAAGCATTGGACTGGGATTCATGAGACCTAGGTTCCACTCCCAACTCTGCCACTGACTAGCTGTGTGACCTTAGGCAAGTCATGTTACTGCTTAGGGCCTCTGTTTTGCCCCCCCGTCCCTTTGTCTGCCTTGCCTACTTAGACTGTAAGTTCCTCGGCAAAAGGATTGTCTCTTTCAATGCCTTTGTACAGCGCCTAGGATAATGAGGCCCCAATCTTGGTGAGGTGCTGTTGTAACATAAATAACTCTAATAAAACCCAAAGCAGATGAAAGATGGCCACACAAACCTTTCCAGTGTGACTATGTGTGAGAAACATATTTGCACAATTCTTTGACACTTTCTCTTTCTGGGTAACTTTCATTCCTGTACAGAGAACCCAAGGCTGATTGGCCTTTGAATCTTAACTAAGCCCCCATAGTGTGCACAAACGTTCTGATGGCCTTCTGAGGAGGGGTGAATTTTACTTTCTGTGTGCACTTGAATCTCTAAGGGGAAGTGAATTCAAATGAATGTTTGCAGATGCCTTCTCACCCTTATCCACCCAGCTTTAGCCTCCATTGTGCAAACAAAGCTACCAAGAGAAGTGCAGTGTCATAGCTTAGCAGCTATTTTTCAATACATTGATTTATAATGGATCAAGAAAATTAAAGCTAGTAGAGAGAGGGAAAAAGTTTGGTAGCTTTTGATAGCCTAATGATGTTTCATCTAAAATTTCAGCTTGTCCGCCATTAATTTTAACTCAGATTCCCTAAATTACTTTTCCTACAACTGAATCGAAATATGAGAATCAATTAACAAGGAAACGTATAGCTATGTCTCAGGAGGAAAATATAATGACAAATCACCCAATTCCTTTTGAGCCTGCAAATTAACATTTAAAATGTATCGGCAGGAGGGCCTAGAAATTCTACTTTACAGAAACCAGTAGATCAATTTTCCAAGCCTGACTACCCAAGATTCTTCAAAGTTACTGAAGGTATCATCTCATGGTAAAATCAATGTTGATAATTAATTTAACAAAATCTACTTGTTCTTTCTATTTCCAGTCAATGCAGAGAGAGAGTCATATACAGTAGCTAAATTTTGCATTTCCACAGAGACCACTCTGAGACAAAATGAATAAATGCTCATAAATTACTTCAAAGCTTTTGTATGCTTTTTTTTTTAATTAACTGAAGCAAATTTGTAGTCATCTGACCCCACTCCTCTTTAAAGTAGAAAGGATTTCAGGATCAAATCTATCTGAGCTAGCTCTGACTTTTAGAGAGGGAGTTGTAATAAAACTGAATTTGGACAAAACAACTAATACCCTTCCAAAGTGTGGGGTATTTTTCCCCCAAAGTCCATTTTGTAATGTATTATCAGCATTACTCATTTAACTTGATCTTAGCTTGTGATCCCACGAATCCAGGATAGTCGTGTATCCATAGTATTAGAAAAGTTTTTAAAGCAGTGTCCAGAACACGGGACTGAGAGTCGGGATTCCTGGGTTCCTTCCTTGGTGGTTCTACCACTGACTTGCTGTGTAACCTTGGGCAAGTCACTTAACTTCTCTGTGCCTCACTTTACCCCTTTCATAAATGTCATAAACACAGGCAAAAAGCCTGTGTAAGTGTGCTAGGCAGCAAGAGGGTATAGAAGTACTCCCCTCCACCCTCCCCCCCCGCTTCCCTCCAGCCTATCATATACTCTCACAGCAGCTGGGCACTCTGGAACACTGCAGTGTGGGGATGTTTCATGCTATTACAGGTGCATGACAGCCTCAGCAGGGTAATGTGCTGGCTTGACACAGTGTTTAGGTCTGCAGCCTCTCCTGAGAGCATGCTGCCAGGGGCCTGATGCCATACCCATTGAAGTCAGCCGGAGGCCTTCTCTTGACTTTAAGGAGCATTGGATCTGGCCCTTTGGCAGTAGGCAATGGGGAGAAGGTCTGGGAGGTAGTGTGTCTCTGTGATGGTCTCTACCTTGGCCAGCACTAGGAATTGAACCAGCAACCTCTATCCCTAAAGGCATTTGTCTTTAGTTCTTGAGCTAAAGAGCCAAGCTCTGCAGGTGTAGCTGTAACAGGGGCGCATCCCCTGTAGACTGGGCACAGGGGGACACAGAACACACAGTGATCAGAGGGTTGCACATGGTACTGCATATGAAAGGAGCTGTAAGGTGCCCGGAATATGCCCATCCTCTAGGTCCATTCTGCTCTCTGACTGAGTAAAGACTGAGAGCTTGAAGAAATTGGTAGCATCTCCAAATGCTTGTCCTAGATCCCCCTGAGGAACTCAGCAAGCGAAGAGGGAGTCCCCATTTATCACCCGCAGCAGATGGCAAAGAGCCTGTAGCAAATCCTGCCTCAACACTACTGCTCAGACATTTTCCCTTAAAATAACTACAATTATGATGAACACAGACAACAACAGCAGCAATAACTTGTAGAAAGAGAGAATCACTCACATCATCATAAAATTTACATTTGTTCTTCTTGATTTAATGTCACCTTTCGTTCATACCCCAAGGAATCCCGCTTTCTTGGCCTTGCCACTTGTCTGGGAAGACCATCTATTGTCACTTCTATTACCCTGCAAGTGTCAGCAGAGTATCTTCATTTCTGAGCACAAAAAAAGCCCAGCTCTCGGGGTAAGCGGGCATATCTATGTTACGGCATTAGCTTCCCCCATTGACATGCAGGCAGACAGACAGAAGAGTTGGCTTTTAATTATTCAAAACCCATCTCTCCTCCCATTAAAAACCAATGGAAAACGAATGGGTTTTGGTAATGAATTCCCCAGTCGGGTACTTGGGTTTAAAGCAAAACCTGCCCTGTTAAATGTATCCTCTGGAAATGGATTTGATTGCTCTAATCTTCCAACTTCAATCTGTGTAGCAGTGTTAGCTTTACCTAGACACATGGGCTGTGCAAAGAATATGAAAGATACAAAATAAAAAAAAAACAACTCAGGCTTTCCATTCATGCCTTTAGTTTCGTCCTCAATAACTAAGAGGGGTGGGGGTGTAAATAACATCAATTTGTTCTTGTTTCCATCTTGATAGCAGCCCTGCATTGAGTAGCCGTTGCTATCCTCATTCCAAACAGCTCTGTTTTTGTCCCTGGAACAGATCGCACTTGTAGAAGTGAAAAGAAAATCCCAATTGATTTTAAGACCTATTCATTATACTGGTTGGTTTGGTTTAAGAACAAAGCTCCTTAAACCATATAGGAGTTACGGAAGTTTATATGTTTGTAGCCGTCTCTGTAATGCAACCATCAGCAATAACCTCAGGATGCAGCTGAAAATGTACTCTATAAAGATTAGAGCCATTTGAATTAGCTCATTGCTAATAAATTATCTAGGGGATTTAGCCCTTTATCCTGTACATAAATCATTCATGAGCTAATTGGTTTCTGTGACCGTACCCTGTATTCACCAGCTTGTGCAACCAAGCTTCAGCCTATGAAATGTTCGGAAATGGTCCCATTTGATTGTTCATTAGCTGTGGTGTACAAGTGGTGGTTTCTGTAGTGTAGTTAACAGACTCCTATGAAGGTTCAGGCCAGGACTTACGGAGACTCCAGGTGAAATCTTAGCCCCACTGCAGTCAATGGGAGTTTTGCCGTCAACTTCAGATGGGCCAGGACTTCATCCCCCTTGAAAGAAGGCAGCACGGGCTGTGTTAGTCAGTCTAGGAGCTAGGACACATTACGGGTCTCATTTGTGTTCAGCAGGCAGAGTACAGAGTCTCATTTTATATTCATTGCAGCCCAGTCCTGCCTCTCTTCTGCTACAAGGAATTCTGCCGTATTGTCTCTGTTTTTGTCTGCCTAGTTTAGGTTGTTCGGTGGGGCCTGTTACTGTAGTATCTGAGCACCTCACAATCTTTTTAAAGTATTTATCTTCACAACACTTCTTTGAGGTAGGAAAGCATTAGTATCCCCATTTTACAGATGACGAAACTGAGGCACAGATCCACAAAGATCTTTAGGTCCTAATGTCTACTGAAATAAGTTGAAGTTAGGACCCTAAATACTGCTGAGGACCTATGTGACTTACCCAAGGTTACACAGACAGTCTGTGATGGAGCAGGGATTTAAACCCTGGTCTCCTAAGTCCGAGGGTCATGCCCTAACCACTGGGCTGTTTTTCCTTTCTCTTTCCTAGCTGGATGACAAACTTTTAAAATAGGGGAGTCGGGGATAATAATTATGAACAGCACCTACTCTGTGCATCTTTGCTCCCAAACACATACAGGTCTGTGGCTGAAACAAAGCCCACGGCAAAGCTGTTTAAATTCCACCTAGGCTCACTGACTCATTTTCCTGCTCAGAGAGGCATGTCATCAACAGCTTATATGTCCAGTTAAAAAAGAGCCATAACTGATTCGAATAAAAATGAAAAGCACCTGGCCTGAAGGAAGTTCAGAGGAAATGTTGAGAAAACACATGGAACCTTTCTGAATCCCACTGGAGTGCGAGAGGGGGAGCTTGCTTATTCCAGGCTTGTGAAGGGCAGCAATAACTTAACTAAATATGTCTGCACATTAGCCAACTTTGAATGGGTAGAAAAAATCCCAGCCCCTGCCAGGCATTGCAGCCCTTCGATAACTGTTCAGATAGTACAAGGAGCCTAACCTCAATGCATTAAACTGGACAAAATGACACAGGCACCAGCCAAAACTACTCAGTAGTGGGTTTTTTTTTTATCATCCAGCACTTTAAAGTAATGGATGGCTTCTGGAACAGCAAGGGCAGCATAGGAAAGATTACATTTATTACCCCATCATATCTTTTATTAGCGAAACTTTATTATGGGCATTTTTCTCTCTGTCTGGTTTCTCATTGTTTTTCCCTTATGATCGTGGATCTTTCCCTTCACTATTATATGTAGAGAACCATGCCCTGGTTAAAACATATTAGATCAGAGAAAAATGAGCGTCTGGGCTCTCTCATACGCAAGTGCTTCCCAAGGCAAGCCAGCACCATAGCTACTGTCCACCTGTTAGCGCAACTGTTACTGTGGTTTTTTTAATTCAGCTGGTTGTAACAGGCTGTAAACTAGCTGACCCTCCTTGCCAAAGGCCAGTGAGTGACATGTTTAAAAGGCAGCATGAAAAACTAATCCGTTGGCACTAATCAGGACTAGTGGTTTTGGTGAAAATTACACAGCTTTTAATTAAAAAGAAGGACATGGTCAAGGAGGATTTTTTTCACCATTAGTTTAAAAAAAAAAACCTTTCTCTTTTTTTCCTTCACAATAAACCTTTGGGAGCATAAAACTAAAATCTGATACATGGGACTGTTTTCTTTATCTCATCTATAATGGCTTATTGTTGGTTCATGAGCACTGGGAGACAGACACTAGGTCTAATTCAGCTTTGCCCTGCACCTCATTCAGTCTCTTATGTGGGGTAAAGTGGACATAAAATGCGACTGAGTCAGACTAGTTATTATTTTAATTATATTTCAGTAGCGCCTAGGGCCACCCCTCAGTACCCCACCCCCCCAAAAGATGGCCTGTTGTGCTAGGTGCTGTACAAACATATAAGCAGGGACAGCTCTACCCTGGAGAGCTCACAGTTTAAGGGCTTGTCTACATTACCCGCTGGATTGACGGGCAACGATCGATCCAGAGGGGGTTGATTTATCACATCTAGTCTAGTCTAGATGGGATAAATGGACCGCCAAGCACTCTCCCGTCGATTCTGGTACTCCACCAGGGCGAGAGGCACAGGCGGAGTCGATAGGAGAGCGTCAGCCGTCGACTTACCGCAGTGAAGACACCACGGTAAGTAGATCTAAGTACGTCGACTTCAGCTACACTATTCACGTAGCTGAAGTTGCGTGACTTAGATCGATCTCTCTTCCCCTCCCCCCACAGTGTAGACCAGGCCCAAGTGAACAAGACAGGGTAGGAGAAAGGAAGTGGTGTTATCCCCGCATCACAGATGGGGAACTGAAGCACAGAGAGATTAAAGGGGAGATCTTTAAAGGTATTTAGGTGCCTAACTCCCATTGAAATCAGTGGGAGTTAGGTGCCTAAATACCTTTAAAATCTGGCTCTAAGTGACTTGATCAAGAGCACCATAGAGTGTCCATAGCAGAGCCAGAAATTGAACCCATATCGCCTCTGTCCCACTCTTGTGTTTTAACTGCCTTACACTTACTGTGCACTGGTGTAAATGCCTGCATAAGGTGCATGTGTATGTACTGTAATACTTGTTGAGCATATGCATGTATATGGCAGGACAAATTATGCCCTGGTGTAAATATGGAGTTACCCCACTGGAAGAGAAGTTACTCTAGATTTACACTGGAAAGCAGAATTTGGTGAGTGACTTTTAAAGTACTATTTCTTTCTCCCCAAAGAGCTGGGAATATTGTACAATTCAAACATGACTAATACATTTGAAAAATTACAGTAAAAACAACTTGCAGAAAACTGGGGGACGGGGAGGGTGGGAATAAAGAAGGGGAATTTTACACTGTGTGGAAAGGGATCTAGCTGTGGAAAATAGCTAAACCGGTGAGAATAATAAAGACAAATACTTTGAGAAGGTGTTGAGTTGTTGACAAGTGGGTTAAGAGCTGAGATGTAAGGAGAGGCATACCCTGCTTCTCCACTCTGGGCTTAAAGCACTGGACTGTAGTTTGATTCCCAGTTTTGCCATTGACGTCTTGTGGCATGGTGGACAAATTGCTTATTTTCTCTGGAGGCGGATTTTCAAAAGCACCTAAGGGATTTAGGAGCACAAGTCCCATTAGCAAAAAGAAAAGGAGTACTTGTGGCACCTTAGAGACTAACCAATTTATTTGAGCATAAGCTTTCATGAGCTACAGCTCACTTCATTGGATGCATTCCCATTTTCCACTGAATGCATCCGATGAAGTGAGCTGTAGTTCACGAAAGCTTATGCTCAAATAAATTGGTTAGTCTCTAAGGTGCCACAAGTACTCCTTTTCTTTTTGCGAATACAGACTAACACGGCTGCTACTCTGAAACAAGTCCCATTAGGTGCTTTGAAAATCCCTCCCTGTGTGACTCAGTTCCCATCTGTGAAATGGGGAAAGCACTCCCCTGCCTCCCGGGGCTGTTGTGAGGATAAATTTATTCATGTCTAGGAGAACCTCAGTACTAGGGGCCACGTAAGGACCCACTACACTACAGTACTAGGGGCCATGTAAGGACCCACAGCAAAGGCCTAATCACCTCCCGAGCAAACTTGGGGGTGGAATTTCCTTCAAAAGGTCCTGTAGTACAAATGGACAAGGCTCAGGAGGAGGATCTTAAACAGAGCAAGGGCAATACCATTAAAAACTTTAAAGATCAACTGGCCCAGTTTAGACCCTATAGGGTCCCTTGGGGATTCAGGGTCATTGGCATGGACTTTTTTATTATTGTTTATGTAATAAAAAACAAACTGGAGTTTTGAGTTAAAAATATGAGTAAAATTGAGATAAAAAGACTTAAAAATAGGTAAAAGCTTAATTTAGGGGATAAAAGCCATTCAAGGAACTGCGTGGACTTTGCAAATAAAGGAATATATGATCAGATGCAGAGTCTACCAATCTCAACATTGTCCCTTTAACTGCTTAATATTTGCCTTTTTCATTCCCACAAGGGCAAGGGATACAGCATCAGTTAGTTAGTACCTGAGCTGAGGATAGACATTGAGATACTGCTTTACCAAGAGGTCTTTTTTAAACCAGAAAAGTATCTGACCTACTGGGATTAAACTCCATCCCAGGACTAGCCTCAGTTAATTAGTATCTGAGCTGAGGACAGACATTAAGATACTGCTTTACCAAGGGGTCTCTTTTAAACCATAAAAGTATCTGACCTACTGGGATTAAACTCCATCCCAGGACTAGCCTCAGTTAATTAGTACCTGAGCTGAGGACAGACATTAAGATACTGCTTTACCAAGAGGTCTCTTTTAAACCATAAAAGTATCTGACCTACTGGGATTAAACTCCATCCCAGGACTAGCCTGGGACTGGTCCACAGGGAATGTACCACCCCAAACTGTCCCACATGGGCTGAAAGCCACACTCTGACCTCAGTTATACTGGTGTACATCCAGAGTAACTCCACTGACTTACTCAGAAAATAACACCCCAGTGTAAACCAAAGCAGAACTGAGTCTGGTCATGAATAAGGCAGATGAGGTTTGTCTGATGACCATTGCCCATGATCTGATAAAGACAGACTATGTATCATGTTCAATTATGTTGTTATGAACATGAGGCTCTTATAACTGTGACTTAGTGAGCCAATTTGAGCCCTGAAGTAAGTAGGTACAATGCCAATGATACCAGTGGACTTGCACCACAGTAATGCAGTTTGGCCTATGATGTAAATCTCGGACATGCTTTTGGGATAAAGTTCCATTGTGTTGAGTTAAAATCTAGCTGATCCATGCATTACCCCAGTACAGTTGTATGAGTTTCTCATTCTCTGTTCTCATTCTTCACCCACACACACTGAGTTCCGTGAAGACAGACACATGTATTAACTCTCCCACAGTGCCTCAATCCTCACAGTGCTCGTTGTATCGCAAGACAATTGCATTGAGCTGCTCCTTAGTGGAGCTGCTTGACATTTTTTTTTAACCGTCTTATCAAAAATGATTTTTGATAAATGTGAGGAAAAATCATTTTTGATTAAAATATTCAGATTTTTGTCCAAAAATAGTTAATTTTTCAACAAAAACCTGACGTTTTTCACAGCAAATAGATTTTTTTTAAAATCTTCTTCAAAAATTTTCATAAGGAAAAATAAACGATTTCTCAGGCAGCTCTGTCACTTGGCATTTATTTTAAGTAAACATAGTGCTGGTGAAAGGTGCAGAATTGACACTTCTGTCCCCTGGAGAGAGAGGTCCTTTACTCATCCCCTTAACAAGTACAATACAGCATAGCCAGCTGTCCCCAGGCTAGTCTAGGCTGCCCTGCCTGGCCCTGGAGGGTCCTTACTATAGGGTGGGATGGACCTTTAAGGAAGTTGGGCTTAGTCCCACCTGTGATTAATTAGCTGCCTCCCAAGTGATGAGTCTGAGGCTGGGGATCAGGTGATAATCTGCAGGCCACCCAGTCCTTAGATAAAGGGTTGATGATCCACTCACTTGAGAGTGAGACTTGCAGGGAATAGGTAGGCTTCTGTAGGAACCTCTGGGGTAGCTAGAGAGACCTGGTTTGCTATAGGCTGAACTGTTTTGATTTGGAGAAATAAAACTCAACCCTGGAGAGAGAGACTGAAATCCCGCTGCTGTTGGGAGTGTTATTCGAGGCGGTGGCAGGTAAGCTGGTCCAGCAGCTTACAGATCTTCTCTAGGAGTGAGAGTTCAGTCTCAATTCCCGTTACATACTTGGCCGCTCTTCTAAGGCCACCCTTCAAGGGAGCTAATTGTGATGGTAATTTTTAGCAATGGATGTGTCTGTGCATTATGAAGTAGGCTGAGTCCACCAATCTACGTCACAAAGGCCACTGAACATATCAGAGGGCGACTTCTTTAGGTCATTACTATAGGCTGGCCCTGTCCCACTGACATCTAAAGATGAGCTACTGCAGATGAACAGTATTTCCTCATAGTTATAGTCTAACTACACATTTCATAGATAAATAGAGTAGCATGTAACTGTCAATGTTGTTCAGTGATTATGGCATGTTGGGACACCTGGCAGCTGCTGTTACAATGGATCATGTCAAATCTTTGAGTATGAATGCCTCAGAGTACACACTGACAACAGGCTGGAGCCATCCGCTGTTAAGAAAAGTGCTTTACCTTTTGAAGCTACTGTGCAAACAGTGCCTAATCAAGCCCTGGGAAAAGTCATATTTTAACATACTCAAGCTAAAAGCGGACACACCCAGGAACCAGGGCAATACACACAATTCTTCTTGCATCTAAGTTCCAGGCTATATCCCAGCTTTCCAGGGCACATCAAGGAGTCCTGAGGCTTGACATACTTCAGCAGTCCTCCAAGCATCCCAGAGCACGACAGCATCGATTGAAACAACGTCTGAAGGAAGGAAACTCATTTATTTTTCTCTTTGCCTTTTTTTTTTATCTTACACACAAATCTAAGGAAAAGTGAAACCCTTAAAAACTATTGAGATAAAACTTAGGCCACACAGCAGACCCCAAATTCGGATGGTTGGCATCAAGCCAACCTCTGACTATTGGGGTCAAGCCGGGTAGCTTTCTCTGGGCAGGGTTTCTTGCACTTTCATCTGGTGCTGGTCCCTGGGGTCTGATCCACTATGGCAACTCTATGTTTCTGTTCCCTGGGCCTGACTCTCCTCTGCTTTGCATGGTGTATAGTCACCTGTGCAATGCCTGGTGCAGTGGGGCCTTGAGAAGGATCCCTAAGCTCTACCCTAACACAGCTAAGAAGCCCACCAGTGTGAGCAGAATAGTTTTCCTCTCTCTCTGCAGAGGGGTAAATGACTGATTGAGATGCAAAGGCCCACAGTCTCCTGCTCCCTTGGCCAGAAAGCACCAGGAAGGCAGCAGAGCCAGCATGCTCATCTATTTGGGAGAAGTTCCTTGGTAGGGAGAAGTGAGTGTTCTGCAGAAGCAGTCTGCTCAAGTTCCTCACTTCCCTGAGCTGGCAAGTTTGCTCTCTAGTGACTGGGGGCGGGGTGGGGGATGCCTGGCATTGTTCAGTGCTGACATTTTTTGGAAACCAAAGATGTGGCCTTGACAGGACACAGAGGGCATCTGATCAAGGGCCTGATCTTGTACCCACCCTTCACTGGTGCAGGACGATGGCCTCTATTGTTCTTGGGTGGATGTAGCATGCCCGTTGTGGGGAGCAGTTTCTTAGCGATCGAAGGGTGGGGCTACAGAGGTGCTGACATGAAGAGGAAAATGTTACTACAGGCAAGTGCCTAATTATAGTTTGAAGCTTGTGTGATGGCCACCATACTAGGGAGTGAACTGGGGCATTCGAGAGCTGAAAGTACAAATCTCAGCTTGAGCTAGAGGGATGGGTTATATAGCTGTGGCTGAAACAGACTCATATCCTCAGTGAATCAAGCACAGAGGGAGACACATGTAACACACTGACCTGTAGGTCACACATGCCCCTTTATTCCCTGTATAATATAATTCACTTGGTGGCTCACGCAGAACAATTCACATGCATTTTAATAAACTCAATATCCTAATTTACACTCTGTGGCCTGGCCCTGCAAATCCTTTCTCGTGTGAGTAAAGATAACTCATGAGAGTAAGTGTCTGCTGGATTGGACCCTATGGAGAGAAGGGTCATTGATTAATTATTAATTTATTATATCTGTTGGCCCCAGTCAGCAACCAGGCCCCATTGTGCTAGGTGCTATACAAACATATAAGATGATCTAGTGTCAGCCCCAAAGAGTTTGCCATCTAAAAAGACAAAAGTAAGAGTTGAAGGATGAGGGAAAGGCATGTACTGACCAAGCAGAGCAATGAGGGGATGGCAGGAACACAGCTTGTGAGCACTATGTCTTCCTTATCTTTCATTGACACATTCGTTTTGTGACTGACGTGTGCCCCCTTTGAAATGCAGCCACCTCTGAGGTGGAACACAGCAGGTATTTAACAGCAACGTTGCACAGCCACTGAGGACAGGAAGTGAAGAAGAAGACCATAGCCAGTAGAAACGGCTGGAGGGATTTAGACAGCGAGACAGTAGCTACCCACATTGGAATTTGGCCACAACCTGACATTTAACCCACCTACTCTTGCAGAAAATGCCATACGGTCTTGAACAGTCTTGACGGGCGAGTTCAGGGCACAGCACCAGTCTGAACTGGTATGGCGATCTGCCCCCCATTTCCTGTCTTTGCTCCACTCCCATCTGTGAGTTTAATACAAACCTTAATAACACCAAAAGGGAGGGGGGGAATGAAAAACTTGCTGTTAAAAGTGTAAACGAATCCTCCTGTGCCAGGCAGCACAATACACTAAATGCTGGAGATCTTAACTGAAAAGAAATCGTCAGTCTGAATAGCAGCAGAGGAATCCAGTGGCCTTGTGTTTCAGCAGCAGCAGCAGCAACAGCAGATAGTCTGGCTCCGTGTTCAGCATTTCAGCAACTAATGAACTAATGCATGAGGCTTTAAAAATGGCACTGACTAGGGCTGCTCTGGGGAGAGGTGCCCACGTGGCATCCATAGTGACTGAAGTCCTCCGATCACAGGGTAGGTGCAATATGGTCAGCAGCAGTGAAAGCTTCCCATAGACGCTGCGCTCTGCCCATGGATCGCTGCTGCGGCTCGGAGAAACTGCTGCTAGGGGAGAGAGAGTTGGTCAGTCTCCATAGCCCATGCAGTCCTTGGCATCCTTCTTGAGACTGCTAGCAAGGGTGGCATTTGTGGAGTACACTCTCCTCGAGAGTGAACTGAGTTTTCTCTCCCCCTCCCCAAGTCATTTCCTATGGCTGGCCGCCAAAGAGATGAAAAAGGCCTTCTAGTTCTTTTACCACGTTGGGGTCAGGCTTGAACCGGTGTCTTTCTATCTGGGTATTTATATAAACTCTTGTCATACTACGTGAGCACCTCACAACACCCCTGTGAGGCAGGGCAGTGCTGTTATCCCCATGGTACAGGTGGGGAACTGAGGCATGGAGACACTAAGTGACTTGCCCAAGGTCACACAGGGAGTTTGTAACTGAGCAGGGATTTGAACCTGAGTCCAAGTCCAGTACCTAACTATTGGACAAACCTTCCTCTCTAAGAGCCTGTCTACACTGCAGCAGCTGCGCATGGACTAGCCTACCTGCACTAGCTTGAATCCAGCTAGTGCAGGTAACAAGAGCAACGAAGACAGCACAGTGCAGGCTTCAGCATGGGTAGTACCAGCCCAGCATGGACTCAGCCTTGGCTCGGTTGTCTGTGACTGAGTAACGAGGCATCCGTCAGCTACTTCCCTGCCTTTGCTCCCAAACACTCCCCTGGAGTAGAGATCCCCTTTAGGTGGAGAGGCTAACTAACCACAGAAACATCAAATCCTTCAGCTCTGAAAGCCTGGGCTGGAAATGATCACACATGAACCACCCTGCAATCAGATCCCCTGGCAGTGGTGAGGAAGAGAGGGAGATGTAGCCATGTGCTTTGCTCACAATCCCCATGCAGTGGATATGCCTGGTATTGACATCTATTTATATTTAATTAAATTGGAATAAGTACTGCCGGCTGTAAGTGTTTCATTACCAGCAGAGAAGGGAGTAGGGATTGCCAGGTTCCAGTTTCTCCTCCTCTTTCCCTTGCCCCCTTCCCCACAATCTCTCTCTCACACACTTACGTAAGGGTGCACTCTCTCAGCTGGCTTTTTTCCTCAGATATCTGAGAAAAAGACATCTCAGCTTCCTCCCCACACTAGTTTCTGGTTTCTCTGTCTCTGAAAGAAGAAAATTGGTTGATCTCTCTTACTTTCCGCTTGAGTAATGGAATGCTAATAGCATAAAGCTCTTTGAGGCCATTTTATCTGCCATCAGTGCAGCACTTCTGGGTGCTGGTGAGACGACCCAGGCACTCTGCATTCATATAATTATCTGTGCATTAGGATGCTATTTCTGTGACCTTTCCAGCTGATGGGTCTTATCCTCTCTGTCTCTCTTCGGTTCATTGGGTGAATGTTGGTTCTGATTCTGTCTGCGTCAAAAGCTGCCAAAGTCTCTTGAAAATCAAAGGTGCTGAGCACCTGCCCCTCCCTTTGATTTCAAGGGGCGTACAAATGCCTCGCACCTCTGCAAATCAAGCCATTAGTATGTACGTCTGCATAAAGCACGGACAATGGCAATGATGGCTGCTTCACCTGAACTGTCAATACTAACCTTCTACAAGAACTGGAGTCCCCATGCCACCTGATTCCTATGTGAGACAGCATCAGGGATCCGGATGCTCTAGATTAGCTCCTTCGCCTAACTTCAGCCTCCTCTGTGCATAGGAGACTGTCACAATCTGCCAAGACTGGAGCGGGGATAGAAGAAAACAGAAAATGTTCTAGAGTGGAAGTGGGGCTGAGGGTTGGCACAATAGGAGATGATGAAAAGGCTTCCCAGGGGGACTGGAGCCATGGGGACCACTGGATCAGCAATAGCTGATCATTAGCCATTATACATTGCTGTGGAGTAGCTGTGGTTTCAGGGTTTTGCTGGGTGATGCTGAGTAAACATTGCAAATAGTTTTCTGCAAATATTCACTCACAGTTTATAATTAATCTGCTCTGGCCCCATATATGCCCTTTCTGGGTTTGCTTTCTGTGACCATTCTTGCACTGGCATGAATGTTTGCTGAGAGTGACTTTCAGAGTAGCTATAATGTAGTCAGCAGCCCCTTGCTTAAACTGGACCAAGATTTACAACAGCCTGTATGCAATGCAGGCTGTATTTATTTAGTCTGGGAACTAAAAAGCCTGAGAGAACCATAGGGTCTGTCTGTGCCCAGCAGCCTCAGTAAGGATCCCCTTTATATTCACTACAAGGAGTCCTGACTCCTCTCTGCCAAGAGGAACATTAGAGTTATATACACACACATTTGCAAAAACTGAATTTTAGATTTGCTCATTCAAGAAGTCACTCCAGAATTGCCTGTGCCCGTCTTCAACCTGAGCACAGAAACAATACCATGTGACTTATTGGGCCAATCACAGCTAAGCAACACAACCCAGTTAGTGGATAGAGTACTCTTCGAGTATATCTACACTTCAACGTAAAACCAGGGTTCGAACTCAAGCCTATCCTCCCTTTCCTCTACACACACATCACACTAAATCAGGGTTTGGACCCAGGGTCCCATGACTCCACAACCCCAGTGGACTTCATACTCTGGGAGTCTGACAAAAGTATTCCTCAATCCCATGGGTGACTTTCTTTGTCCTCTAGACGGTCAAGGTTGGTGGACAGTCAAGTTTTCCCACCCTGCACCACTAACAAAGGGCTACAGCAGCCACATGTTGGGTTGGTGCTAGGAAGTCTGGGATACGGGTGGTTGTCCAGGAGCCCTAGGTTGGGACCCAGGGTTTAAAAGTTCCTAATCTAGGGTTACAAATGAGTGTAGGTACTCAAGACATAGATTAACAAATCTAGGGTCTGCTAACACAAGTTCTAATAACCCTGGGCTTACATTGCAGTGTAGAGATTCACTTTGTGATCAATCCATAGAGTTCAAAAACATTCACAGGAAAATTAATTAAACAGCAAATAACCTCATAGAAATTGTGACCCTGTGGATATTCCATGAGCAGAAAAAGAGTTTAAATTTGACAGATAAATTATCATTTATGAGTGTATTAATTCAGCTCTAGAGCTGGCTACCTTGATTACTTTTAGGCAGTGAGGGGTCCCTACAAACAGAGATAAAAGCCATTCATGCCTGCTGGGCAGTGTAATTCTTCACACATGGTTAATAAATCTACAGGCCAATTACAGCCTGGCCTCTTTAATAGTTATTGGTTTGAGCCCTGACTAGCAGGAGTTGAAATTTTCCAATGTGATGCCCTACTACAAAATGCAGCAGTGACTTAAAGTAGTAAATGCTCCAGTACTTTGAGCATGGATGCGTGATTTGGGTTTCCTGGGTTCTCTTCATGGCTCTGCGGATCAGTGACGTTGGGTAAGTCATATAGTCAAAAGTTTAAAGCTTGGATGCCTAAAGTTAAACATCTATATCTATACTTAGGGACCTAACCAAGCTTCTCTTTAATTCAGTAGTGCTCAAAAGTTTTGAAAAGCAGGCCAGTCATTTAAGTGCCTAATTTTAGGTACCCATGTATGAAAATTGTGTCCCTTACCTTCCCATTCTTCACTTCTCCACCTATAATAATAGCACCTATCTGACAAAGATATTCATAGGCTTGGTTGATGAGCACTTATAAAAATCCTTGAGAATATCAGATGACAGGCACTATATAGAGGCGAAGTACAATATTGTTTACTGTACATTTATCCATCGTCTAGATCTATTTCTTAAAACCCTTTTGGGCCCCAAAAATATCATACCCATCATAGAACTGTGACTCTTTTTCCTTCCATAGTTTGCCAGCTCCTTAATGGAGTTTTTATCATTTGCTGGCTATATTTCTTTGTACAATATTGTCTGAAAAGGATTTCTCTCCACACAAGATCTTTTTTTTTTAAACCTTCTATCCAAGAATAAAAGCAATAGTAGTCACAAAGCCAGTGGTTTCTTGGAAAGCATCCAAACTGTTTTGACACTCCATTGCCCTGAATGACAAGAATAAAAAAGAGTTCTATCAGTCACTGCCTCTGTTTCTGTACTGTTAATCCAATAACTGAAGGCTTATTTGTACTATCTAAGCTTTTAATTCTCTTCAAAAGCTTTAACAGTAGTTTCCTTGCATGAAATTAACTTGAATTCAACCCCTCTTCCCCAACTTTAATGGGCTTCATACCCTTCCTCTTCTTCCAATATCCCATGGCAATCTATTATACAGTGATGACAGAGTTTTTTTAATCAGTTTCTGAACACTTCCTTTTCCCTTTTTCTTAGGGTTATTGCAATTATAACATGAGGAAGACTGTGCTTTTGCTCACAGTGTGTTTACTACTTAACAGATCATGGCTGTCCTATATTATTGTATCTGATAGCATGTTTGTGCACCAATGCCCCCTGCTGGATGCCATCAGACATGTTCAAGTGTGTGTCATAGGGTTTCATGCTGTTGAAGCTAACCAGAATTCACCTGCCTGTTGGCTGTGCTTTTGGACCAGAAGGACCCGAGTTCTCCCTCCAGGCACATAGGGAAGCCACAGCACATTGTGCAGAGATGTGCTTGGGGATGTATCACAAGAGTGTCGGGGTTTATTCCCTTGTCTTCACAGCTATCCCATAGCAAGAGAGTTTGTGTCCCATTGGATCATCAGAACTCCAAACTTCTGTTCCAGGGTTAGTGAGTATTGCAGCGGGCTGGTGGACTAGTTTTTTCCTTACAGAAACCTGGGCTCCAAACTCACCTTAGGGACACAAATAGAAATAAGTTTGATGGATGTCCAAAGTGCTTCTGATAGGCTAACAATGCCCTGCTGCTGTCCTCCTCTTTAACATGAGGTGCAGGCCAGGAGACCTCCTGCAGCCAATCGCGAATGTCACTGGCACTATGTTCAATCCCCTCAAATACAAGTAGGGACAGTGTGGCCCTGGGCTGGCAAAGTTTGAGTGCCCTTGCCCCAGAGGACTCCAAGCACTGTTGGCATGCACAGCCCAGGCCTAGTGTAAATTCCAGTTGAAATTTTTCAGCCATTTTCTGCAGGGCTTGGCGAGCATTTAGGTTTTGAAGGAGAACAACAGGTCTATTGATCTAGTGGTTCCAGGGGCTATTGGTGCTGCGGTAGGACCCAATAGAGATAAATAAAAGGGGTCTTCTGAATTTCCACTATGGTGTGTAGTGATGTTGGAGTGAAATGGTAGGTGGTGTTCGCAGGTCAGGATTAAGAAGGCAGCAGGGCTGTGGGAATCAGGGATGAGGTGCATTGGCAGAGCAGTCCAGATGAATTGCGCCTCTCTTGAACTGGACAGGTCTATCGTTCAGTGTGATCAGCAAATATTACTGCTGTGTGTCAGTGTGATCAGCAAATATTACTGCTGTGTGTGAGTTCCCCAAGTTCAACATCAATTCCCAAAGTTTAATGAAACCTGGTAAGTTGGACCAAGGCAAAAACACACATGGGGAATGAGAGAGATTCTCCTGGCTTCTTTCAGTTTCACTTACTTTCCTCTGATGAGGGCTGTGAGAAGTCAGGCAGCTACACTGCCTGCATGTATAAAGAATAACTTTCTGTCTCGTCACTGTAATATGTAAGTCTAGGATTCCTGTTTCACACACACTAAATCAGCATGGTAGGGTGAGGGAAAATCTAATTCCACATTTATTTAAAGAAGCTCAGTGAACCAAATTACAAATTTACTGGGCCAAATCTGTGTGAGCTGGGGATAGAACCTGGGAATGGGCACTAGGAGACCAGGGTTCTATTCCCAGCTTTTCCACTGCCTTGCTACATGAGCTTGGGAAAGTCATTACCCTGCTCTGTGCCTCAGTTTCCCCCACTTGAAAAATGGGCATAATGAGCCTTCCCTTCCTTTTGTAAAGAGAGATTCTAAGTAGTATTGTATCAGGACCGTGGAACAGTCCTCTAAACTTAATAACAACAGCTCATCACTTCTGAAGAAGACAAGTTTCTTTAAACTAATTGGGCTGAGGCTCTGCTATGTCATGTAAGAGTAATCACGGCTAGAGAACACAGGATACTCCTGCTGTAAATGGTATTTCTCTGGTACTTAATAAACTACAAATGCCATTTATTGAGTTGCATTCAGCAGCCCCAAGAATATTTTCCTTTTAACACACAGATGGCAAAGCTTCCCGGCTCCTGCCTGTTCCTTGACAGCCTGGACTCCAGAGCTGCTCAGCTCTGCTCTGTGGTTCTCACACTCTCTGAGCATGCGATTTAAAATTATTTGGAAATCTGACAGAGCATTCTGCCTGAGACTGCCTCATGCGGTTATAAATTATTCTAGCCCATCAAGCCAGTCTAGATCTATCCCTGGTATGTGCAAGGCACGCTTTTTTCTGCAAGAATGCCTTGGGCAAATAGAGCATTAAAAATATATTTTGCAGTTCAAATCAAATATATTTTAAACAATGTAAACTTTCAAGTTGATTTATGGGTGTCAGTAAAGTAGACTCATGGTTGTTCATCTGCAGCTCTTTGCAGCATGAGAATAGAATAGAATTTGGTTTTAAAATAGCACTTGTCATAGTCCAGTAATGTTAAAATACTTAGCAGTTGCATATTGGTGATCAGTGACGGTAGAGAAAAATGGAACACCCAGTACTTGCTCACTTGCTTGTCGTATTGACAGGAGAATGGTGGCCATTACACCGGCTTAACTTCTGGATCTGCAGCTTCCACAACTACGACTGGTTGGAAATTTTTCAGCGAAATGTTTTTGCTTCGGAAAATGCTGATTTGTTGAAACCAAAACTGTTCGTGGGAAAGGTCGGTTTCACTGAATTTCCCATTTTGAAAAAAGAAATTGAGAACAAAAGTTTTGAAATTGTTTAAATGGGGCAATTCAACATTTTCTAAACGAAGAGTTCCCTTTTTAATTTTGAAACAACTTTGTTTTGAAATTTAAGTTAATTTATAGTAAAAATAAAACATTTTAAAGGTCAAAAATGAAAAATTTCAATTACCTCATCCAGAAAATTTTCAGATTTTCAGGTTGCGAAAATTTTCAAGATTTTGTGGGTTTGTCCCAATTTGGGACAGAATTCTTTTTTTTAATTTTGAAAATTCTCACCAAATGGGAAAAACCATTTCCGATCCAGCTCTAACCACAAGAGACTTCAGCCTAAAACCTCTATTAAAGGAGAGAACCACCTGACCCCAACACTTGCATGTTGTGTGAGAATTGTTTTGTGATGAGCTCATGTTCACTTTGGAGATGAACTCATGCCTTCAATGGGAGTGCTCAAAATGTGCTATGTTAACAATCTCTTTAGGTACTTATAAAGCCTTCATCTCCATAGTATCGGAGCGCCTCACCATCGCTAATGGAATTGATCCTCACCCCACTCCTATGAGGCAAGAATGTATAATCCCCATTTTACAGGGGGGAACTGGGGCACAGAGTAGATTGAAGGACTTGCTTAAGATCACATAGGAAGTCTGTGACTGAGCCACTTATGAATGCAGGTCTCATCAGTAAGGCCCTGGGAAAATCACAGATTTTTTTTTTAGAAAATTCACAGCAGTGTCACGGATTAAGTAGCAAATTGCATGGAATATGCGCAAGAGTGTAGTCACCGAAAGATCACTACTGCATAAAACTGGCAACCAAGACCTCCCCATTGGCTTCTCTGACACGACGGTGCTGCGTGCTACAAGCTACACCAAGCACCAGACCAGCACACGCATGTTCCACCTGGCAGCAGCGCTGGCTACTGTGCCATCGCCTCCTGCTTTAGTGAGTATTGGGGAAATCACGGCATTGAGCTAATGTCACTATTTCCACACAGCCCATGAAATTGCGATTTTTCCACAGGGCCTTACTCCTGAGTCCCGTTCCAGGGCCTTGTCTGCTTAGCCCTCCTTCCTATAGGGAACAGCAGGACCACAAGAGTGCCTCACAGGTCCCAGGACTGGGTAGAAGTCTTGGGTTCTGTCCCCTGTTCTGACACGGACTCACTGGGTGGTCTTGGGCAAGTCATTGCAACTCTCTGTGCCTCTGTCTCCTCCAGTTTACCCACCTTTGTAAAGCACTTTGAGACGGATGGGTGCAAAGGGATATAAGCGTTGCCCACAGTTAGGGGAGCTCAGATCACTTCACGCTCCTTCTCCACCCCAAAGGACATGCAAGGCAATGCACTTTAGCAGTGACAGGATACTTGACACACAGAATAGATTGGGCATCACAACTCCTGTTAAAATGTTACCTGCCCTCAAAGAGAGGCTGCATCTGTTATCCCAGCAGATCTATGCTAGTAGCCGTGCCCTCTGTTAATATGGATCTCCGCACACAGGATGTGCTCCCTGAGCCATCCACAACATTAGCACTGCCGCTGTTAGCAGGGCCCAGTTGAAGTCCCAGGTCCCCAGCCCCCCACACCTCATGCTGCTACTGCCTCCCTCTAAGGCCTGTCTGAGGCTGCTACATGCTACTGCTACTTAGTACTGTTAAGTGAGAAATCCACTGAGGTGCTTGGCAGCCAGGATGGAAAATAGGTAGGACGCATCAAAGACAATGCAAACAGCAAACTCAGAAAATACAACTTCTCTCTACACACCTGGGAACTACTGACTTCAGAGCATATGTCTACACTGCACCCGTGGCTGGTCCATGCCAGCTTACTCAGATTCGTGGGGCTCGGGCTAAGGGGCGGCATAGACGTTCAGGTTCAGGCTGCAGCCTGAGCTCTGGGACTCTCCCATCATCACTAAGGCCCAGCTCCTCAAATGTATTTAGGTGCCCAACTGCCATTGAAATCATAAGATATTCATGCTGTGTGACCTTCGAAAGGAGCTGAATAAGAAAGGACTTAATAAAAGTACATAAAATAATGAATGGTTTAAAGGAAGTTGATCAGGATCTTCTGTTCTCTCCAGCTCATAACATGTGAATAGGGGCTTTCAGTGACATTTAAAGCTGGCAAATTTGAAACTGAAAAAAGAAATAATTTCTCATACAATGCATAACTAGAACTCATTGCCACAGGAAGTTGGTGAGGTCAAGGATTTAACAAGATTCAGAAAGAGACTGGACATTTCTATAGATTACAAGAATATCTGGAGCTATTATTAATAACAAATTTTGGAAGAGTTATGAAACCTCCTGCTTCAGGGCTTAAGCCAACCTCTAACTATAATAGACCAGGATGAGACTTTGACGAGGACAGGTTATCCCACATCTGCCTTACTGCGGGGTTCTTACGCCTTCCTCTGAAGCATCTGGTGCTGCTCAATGTCAGAGACAGGACCCTGGACTGGATGGACTTTGGGTCTGGTTCACTGTGACAGTTCCTCTATTGCAATGTTTAAATATGTGTCTTTGTGGCTCCCAGACAAAGCTCAGTGCCAGCCTATAACCATTAAGAGAAGGTAGGGCTTGGACCTGGACTTGAGGAGCTGCTTAACTCCAAGCCAATCACAGGGCAGTCACCTTTGCCTCTGAGGGGATGCAGTGTCATCTAGTGGTTAGAGCAGGGGACTAGAAATCAGGACTCCTGGGGTCTCTTCCTAACTGTGCCACTGACTTATTGGGTGACCCTGGGCAAGCTACTTAGCCTCTCCATGCTTCAGCTGCCCCACCTATGAAATGGGGATAGTGATACTTCCTTTTCTCGGAGAGGAATTGTGAAGCTTAAATCATCTTTGTTTCTAAATTGTTAATGTGAAGGCTCCTGGAGATGAGACAGCGATACTGGAAAAAGCAGAGAAATAAAATAATGTTAGACTTGAAAAGAGAGCGCTCAGACGTTTTGGATGCAAGAGGCTAGAGTGATGTTAAGTATTATTATTATTACAGGCTGCAGACTGAGCAACAAGACAGTGGAATTTCCAGTCCATGTAAACGGAGCGTCTCCTCTTCTTTACATTTCAGTCTCACGGTTCCTCCCATCACTGTTTCGAGGGCACAGCCAGCAGAGCTCCGTACTGCCCCATCTCTAGTCTTCAGTGACATCTAGTGGCAACAAGAAAGTCTAGCTATATTACAGCGGTGCTCCCTGAGGAGGGAGCGTGCAATTTCCAGGATCTGAGATGAAATGTTTTCCAGCCTTTGTCATAGGAATATGGTCACAACTACAATACATGATGTTCATAGGACATGAAATTCATCCTTGGGCAGAGAGACCACCTGAGATCTGTGCACCACCGAAGTCCCATTTAGGCCCTTGAAATAGGGCTTCAGTGGGATTTCAGTGACGTATAGTAGGCACTCTGCATAGGGGTAAATTTTGTTTTCTACAACCGGATAAACTCTCCCAGCTCTGAATGTTACTCTATGAAGCCAGAAAGAAAGAAATCCAGTATGTATACACCTACGTAACCTACCAACACAGTTAAATGTTTCATTGACTTCAGTCACCGCTGACTTCCTGGGAGCTACAACATGGCTCAGGTGTTTCGCTCAGCAGTGTAATAACACTACTTAGCTCTTACCCGCAGAGAGGTTTTTCATCCATACACAGCTCACAGCACTACACATGAAGCTAAGTGTCTGTATCTCCGTTTTACAGATGGGGAAATTGAGGCATGGAGTAGTCATGGGACTTGCTCAAGTTCACACAACTATTTGATCCATCTCTTTTACCCCGTCTCTTTCACCCCTTATTATCTGTTGTCCTGAGGCAAAAATGAACCAAACATTAGCAGGTCTGATGAAGTCAACAGGAATCACTTAAAGGCCAGGTGTTAAGGGAAAGGTGGAATACATTCAAATGTTTTAAATATAATGATGTACTTTCCCCAGCTGCAGGGGCTCGGCTCTGTTCCACTTTTCCCCTAGAGAGCTCACTAAAATGGCATTTTTAGAAGTATGGACTCTTAGTAATTCATCGGGAAGGTTTCTTACATCTTTCACATCTCTACATGAAATAAAAAATCTTAGCAAAACTCAGTGCCAAGCCATTAGCCCTGGTGCTGCCTCTGATCAGAAGTGAAAACTAACTACAAAGGACAAAAGAAACAAAGAAGGGTAAAGATAGACACAAAGAATGCCCAGTATATCTATGGATATTTCTAACTACAGAACCATTACAGGGAGTTGAGGATTATGTCTGCACGTGGGCTGGACTGACCCTTAGCTGGTATGAATCTGCCTAGCTCCATTGATGCCAACGGGCCAGATCCCCAGTGGGTGTAAATTGATGTTGCTCCACTGAAGTCAGTGGAGCTATGCTGATTTACACCAGCTGCATCCAAGGCAACTCTTGAGTCTCCTATAGTTCAAGTGGTGTGGAGGCCAGGTGCCAGCCTTCTGCATATGGGGACAAATTTTACTCAAAGTGGGAAGATGCCAAATCTAGTTACATCCTCCATGGTGGAAACATAGTTTCATTGCAGATCTTTATCTGTGCCGCTTGGAATTTCCCTCCGTGACTGAAACACCGAGTCTAAAGCAGCCTCCAGTATATGTTGTTAAAAGTTACTCACATGGCAACAAATTATTTGATAGGAATCTTGCCCTCTCTTTTTCTGCTGAACATTGTTATTGCAGGTGGCTAGTGTGTGTGTGTGTTATGTGGGGGCGGGAAGATGTTTACCTCTTATTTATCTGCTGGAACGGCAGTTGTTTCACCAGGCTATAAGATCTATCAGGACTTTGAGCAATAGCAGTAACCGCACAATGGCCTGGCCATCTCTTCTGTAGAGCTAAAAAGAGAAATGAACATTTTTAAAAGCCTCTGAAAGAAACATAAATAAATAAAACAAAATGAAACAATTAAAGAGGCAGAGAAACCATGATTCTGAGTTGGTGGGTGTCAAGGATGGGACTTCAAAAAGCACTAAGCATTGGCCTAGCTGGTCTCATTGAATTCAAACACTTCCATAGGCTTTCGGGAGAACAGCGCTGAGAGCTTCTGAAAATTCCCCTCCTACCTGCTGTGGCCAATGCACCATATGACTCCCACTGAAATTCAAGTGGGGGTTAGGTGTTGGCCTCTGTACAGGACTAAGTTCCACCCACTTGGGAGAGGAAGACT
Source organism: Chelonia mydas (assembly GCF_015237465.2). Lineage (NCBI taxonomy): Eukaryota > Metazoa > Chordata > Testudines > Cheloniidae > Chelonia > Chelonia mydas. The sequence continues at coordinate 17,297,911 of NC_051254.2, forward strand.
CAAGTCCTGACCTTCTTAACTCTCCTTTGCACTTCTGCAGCACTCATCTTTCCTCTGAGGAGCTATAAGCAAATTCGTGAACATTTCCTGAGGTTGACAAACATTACTAGGCCTGTTTTCTAAAAGGATGGACTGAGTGAAAGATTAGGCCGAGGTCATTCAGTGAGTCAGTGCTGATCTGGGAACAGGTCGGGGAAGACTTGGGCAGGACTGTATGAAAATTTCACATATGCAAACTCTGAACTCATCAAAATCTGTACAGATCTCTTGCTGAGGTGCATGCAAACCTCATGGCTGCATTGGGCCAGCCTGCAAGACACCTTCCTTCTCGGCTTCCCCTAGACACCTCAGTGTTTCTCCTACTTTAAATAGTCTCTGAGGGTCTAGTTCCCCAACAGCCCCTCTCCTGCCCAGACTCCTTTCAATAGGACAGTTTTCATTACTGCACAGAGCACCAGGCTGCAGAATTGCATAGAGAGATCAGCAGGACCAGAGGAGCATTCCCAGTCCCCTGTCTGCTGACTGGTGGGCAGTCAGGAAACACCTTCCCCAAAAGATTTTAATGATGGATGGATCGTGGGGGAGGGGCAGTGAAGCCACCCGCTAACCACCAAAGACTGCAGATAGAGAGAAGAAGCCAGCTGGCTGCTCCAGGAGAGCTTAGGAGGGAGTTCCAAGCTACCAACCACTCATTCTCTAGGAGGTGGCATGGGGTGGAATTTTCACAAGCACTCAGTGTTGGCCTAACTGTGTCAATGAGTTCAGTGGGGGCAGAGTTAGGGCAGCGCTTGGCGCCTTTCAAAAGCCAATCCAATGTGCAAAGGATGTTCCAAGGGCTTGGTAGCATTTAGCATTTACTCTAGCAGCACTTACTCTAGTTTTACTTGCATTCATGTAAACCTAAAAACTCCAAAAAGAACTGGGTTCACCACAGCCCCATGAACCCAAAACAGCCGGTTTCACTCCACCCCACTCTCTGCTTTAACCTCTCATCGGCGGCTACCTTTCAGTGATTAAACCAGACTATTTGTGGGAGGAGGAGAACAGCCCCAAACAGCACCTGGTGGTCAAGTCCTACCCTGTGGGTTAAATGAATCGTTGCCATGCCAGGCTAAATGGCTCCCGGGTGCTTTGCATGCCAATACATCCCGTTAATGATATGTTGGTTTAAAGACTCCTGATCTGTGAGGCTGATTTTCAAGCAAATTAAATATAGAGGGAGAGTGAAGCTAAGTGGCTCCGCACAAACATTTCAGGCTAACAAAAGGGGAAACAGTTGGACAAGTATGCAAGAATCAGCGGTAATTGGCAAACGTATTGCCATTCTTTACTGCAGTCGAATGCTAGAATCGTAAAACCCACACATGTTTAAACCTTCAAGTTAAATACTTTTTAATGAGATAACGTATCCATGGTATTTATCCAAGGCTCATGTTTTACATACAGGCTGCATTTTCATACCCTCTTCCTTTTTAATTTGCTGCTGGAACTAAAAAAAGCCTGCAATCTGCAGTTGACAGAAGCGCAAAAAGATAAGCTTAAGATGTCTTCCTAAACTCTTGTGGTGGAATTTTGTTCTTTTATCTTATCTCCAGCTTCATGACACATTCATCTTTAGGTTTAGTGCAGGATTCCAGCGAGTGGGGGGTCTCAGTGTTATACCATCCATATCCCGTTCTGGGCACTGACTCCAAGGGCGTGTTAAAGTTTCATAATAAATGCAAATGACTGAGTGTTTTCCAGTGATAAACCCAATTCCAACCTGTGGTGCGGTTCAAATGTGACACATTCACACTGCCAATGTGAACACAGTGTGTGGAATGTAAACATGGTTTGGCACAAAGGCTCACGCCATTACTGGAGCATGCCTGTGTCTCTTCCAAACTACTCCCTGCCTAGGAAGAGTTGGGGAGCTGTTTGAGGTGCTGAATGACAACAATGTAGGCCCTATGTAAATATCAAAAATGGCTTCTTGCACTTGGTGTATTTTGTCAGTATGCAGGCAATCTGTTCCTCCATTTCCACAGGTATTGCAATAATTCTCAGTGCTAATTATTGTATTTGTGTTCTAATTCATCCATAACTGATATAATCTTCAAAGCTCAAATATGCCTTGATCTAAAGCATCAAGGCTTTCTCTCCCCCTTTCCTTTGAACTCTGATAAATGGAGCTTGTGGAACCCAAAGGCTGTCACGTTACATTTTCTTTTTAATCGACTTGTTTTCCTTTACCAAAAGAAAAAAAATGTTTTAACAATGTTCGATGTGGAGATTACTGCACTCTGGGAGTGAAAGCTTCATTTCTTTATTGTTCCTTCATTTTATCTGGTTTGATAAGGGACACCAACCCCCAAACTTATCTGAGAAATCAAAGGACTGCACGTAACCTAGTCTAGCATTAGCGTCACTCTGGCCATCAAGAATCCTAAGAAATTACAGTAAATTGTTGAAATGAAAGCAAAGGCTATCGAGCTGCATGTGTAATGTGATGCTTCAGTGTCAGCTGTATGAGGTATTCACATCATGTATTGGAGCGTTGCTATGTGTTTTTAGAAAGGTCATGTTTCACCCCAGAAGTGCTCTCATTTATTTGGTGGTAGCAGTCAATCTTTTATATTTATATACAATGGACTATAACAGGGCCCCTGATAAGGCTGTTTTGTGCCAATCCATTGCAGAGGAACCCCTAAGTGGTGCAGAGTCAGTGCAGGGAGCATGTTGGGTGGGTGGCTCAGGAGTTGGCATGGTCAGAGCAAGGAAGTGCTCCAGCAATCCCCACCTGCTGTATGACTCCTGGGGTGTCATTACTAACCAGCAGACAATTTAGAGCAGAACTGAGGCTTCCCAGAGTTATTCCAGGGGCCAAATCAGCCCCAAGCTGGCCCCAGGACTGGGGGAAATGCAACTTTGGATGAATCGCTGTTGCCCCTGCCCCCATTGACCAGTCCCAAGGCTCAGGGCCTCTGCATGTATGCACTTTGTCTCGTCCATTGCCAAAAGGCACCAGACAAATGCGTAAAATATGGTCATTATTGCAAAGTTGTGATACAAGTTAGAGCAGTTTTGTTCCAAAGAATGTGGTATAACATCTGTCTATGAAGGCATGTGTGCTACATTAAATACTGTAGTATCTGAGCACCTCCTGCCATAGAACACAGAGTCTTCCCACAGAGCTGGAGCACAGAGGCCACGTTCTTTTTTACTCTTGTCACGATGCTAAACCAGAGTGAGGCACGGGGCACTACTGGGGCAGGGAGGCCTCACTCCTGAGCAGCTGCAGGGCGTGCTCCAAGTGGAGGGACTGTTTAAAAGAGCAAGGAGCCCAAGGGAAAGGCATTATGGGTTGCACCAGGAAGCGAGGCTGCTGCCTGGAGCTGTGGGCAGAGTGACTGCAGTATTGGTAAGGTCACTCTGGGAGCAGTGGTTCATATCCTGCCCCCATCACGCCCACTTTTGGAGTTGAGAACCCATGCGGAGCCCCCAAGCATGGGACGTTGTCTGCCTTGCAGACTAAACGGACACTACTAAGACTGTGACTACGCCCCAAACAGAGGAGCCACAGCCCCATAGGAAGAGACCCAGTGGGGTGTAACTTGGGGTGGACCAGTGAGTGGCCCGGACACTGCAATCTTCCTTTAGGACCCTAGGCTGGGACTCAGTGGAGTGAGAGGACGTGGGTGTCCGTACTCTTCTCCCCCTCCTTCCTCTCTGTCATGGCAGAACCTCAAGGGGAGAAGAGGGGACATGCAGGAGAGACTCAGGTTCACTGTATATGACCCTGAAGGGACCCTCTAGAACGAGCAGACTGTACAAGAATTGTGGAGCCATTGCCTGACCAGTAGACCAGCTGACTGTCAGACCAATCTGCTACTCTTGTGTAACTGTCTTGCACGCACTAGGTTGGCACAGGTGTAAGTGTGAGCAGATCTTGTCAAAGTAGCTTAGTAGAGCAGCGTATGTCATCAAAGCACTTTACTAACATGAACCAACTCAGCTTCGCAATACCTGCTAGGAGGGAGGTAAGTATCATCCCTGCTGTACACCGAGAAACTGAGGCGCAGAGTGATGAACTGGCTGAGCTATTTAGGCCAAAATTGTCCAGAGTGGCCATCCATGCTCCCTCTCATTTGTTTTTGCCTCTGTGGGGGATGAGCAGCTATGAGATCTGGAGTTCAATTCCTCATTTAAGCCAGTTGAAATGAGACTTAAGCGCTGCATGGGCCACGTGCTGGTCCCTCTGCAATGTGCACAGTGGAACAAAATAACGCTGTTCACAAAGAACTGTCGATCACTGGCAGAGAGCGAGACTCCACACTTGCTAGCATGTGTAATAACAGATGTTCTAGCAAAGCCAAGTGAGGCCTAGAGACTTGTATGGATAGGCCAAATGTGACCCATGCAGTGATGTGCTGCAGGGCACTTGAAGGAGCCCTTCATTTAAATTCTACCAGAGAACTGAAGGAAAGGTTGGGGTGATTTCCCGGCCTCTGATCCAGTCCTCCCCTGCTGGAGATGATCTATGAGCCACAGGAATAAAAGTGCTTCTGAAGGGCAAAAGTTTTGTCATTGTATTAGATAAGATTGTGCTAAACAATTCGTATCCTCAAATATTTCATGAGGGATCAGAGCGCTGCTCTTAGGGTCTGCTCGCTTTCTACCCTAGCTATTGCAAACTACACTGGTAGAACACAGAGATAGTAAGATTAAAACTCACAGGCCTTCAGCATGAGATTGCAAACACATTAGATAAATTATGTGTTTGAGAGAGTGACTGAGTCTAATCTGAAGAAAAAGAAATTTTATGAGAGCCACAAAAACTGGACTTTTAATTTAAAACTATCTTTCATTGACTTGAGCATCTCTCCTGCAAGTCCATATTTCATTCCCCTTATGCAGCAGTAATTAGAAAGTAACAAGGGAAAAGGAGAAAGCCTATTACCTCATAGCCATATCTGGGTGATTTCATTCTGTAAATTATAGATATATATGGTAGAAGGGGTGTTGGGATATTAATTTCTGTTTTTGAAAAGCATAGCCCCTCCACTTTAATTTACCACTAAATAATAAATGGCATTGTAAGATACTCAGGAAAGATAAAGATGCTCCAGTAAATCAAACATTCAGTTCATAAACACTTACAGATCAGTCTGTCTGGTATGTGTATTTAAGTGGTTTATGTTGTTCTCACAAAGCAGAAGTAAGCAGGCATTTAACTGATGCTCTCTGCCAAACCAGAGGATGAACCAGCTAATCAAACGGTTTCCCCACTGCTCCCAATTACCACCCTGTCTTTGTAGAATCAGACTAAAAATGGAGCTTTAAGGTTCTGAATTGTTCAGATAGAAGGCCAAATTCTCCTCTCGTTGAAGTAAATTGAGTTACTCCACAGTGTAAGTGTGATCAGAGTTTGAAACTTCTTTCCCAGCCAGGATCTGCAAAAATGCCTTGCGAGGGAAGCTGTTCTTGGGAGATTTCCCCAGAAACTCTCCAGGCCAAAATCCAAAAGCCTCATAGTCCAGAAACACATGCATGGGACTCATAATTCAGAGCTCCTGAGTTCTCATCCACTGGCTTACTATGTATCTACACCACAGTTGGGAGGTGCGATTTCTGGCTCAGGTTGACGTACATGCACCAGCTCGGATTGAGCTGGCACACTAAAAATGGTGGTATGGATGGTGGCTCAGGCTAGCCACTGGAGTACGTACCTCAGAGCTTGTTCACCGTGGCCAGGCTGCTATTCTGAGCATCCTACTCAATCAGAGCTAACATGTGCACGTCTGCCTGCGCTGGGAATTACACCTCCCAGCTTCAATGTACCTTTGTGGAAGATGTTTGACAGTTTGCTGCCTCAGTTTACCCATCCGTGAGAGGACGAGAATAGCTGAGTTATGAATATTAATTGTGGGATTCTGTAAAACATTGAGGCTCATTAGTTGCACTGAACCCAAACACGGGACACTTTTAGGTTTGCTTCTTGCTATTTTTTTTGCAATTGCTCCACAGGCTCCTTCTCTCTCCAAACCCAAAAGCTGTTCATCTCCCTCCCTCCATCTGGATTGAGTTGAAATGGGCACTGGAGTGGAGTGGCTGCTGCTAATTTCATCTAGAGAAAATGAAATAGTGCCTAGCATTCCTAAGTAAGATTGATATGCAGCTCTCTGCAAGCGCAGGGCTCTAGGGATGAGGAGAGACCATATCCTCTGGAGTGTCAGACCTCAGCTGTTTACAGTGGAAAGTTAGGAAGAGTCAAAATGATGCAGTTGAAGTTTGCAGAGAAAATAAAATATGGTTGTGGCTGATTTTGACATTTACATAGGATATTTGTGATGTAAATTGGCTGAACCCTATTGAGAGGCACACAGCCGGAGACTTCCTAGATGAGCAAGTGCCCTTTGGCATTGCTTTGGATGTACATGTACTAGGTATGTAATGGAAGTTGTGAGTCAGGTGACCCTTGACACAGATGTAGCAGAATAGATCAGTTCCATAGTGTTGGAGATGGATGGGAATTCTGGGGTTTGCAACCCCTTTGCACCATGCAGACTAGCTTTGGAGGGGCTCTCCCCTCACAGTGTGGTCTGGGGTTAGACCAGACCAGGCCAGAAGAAGAGTGAAGGTGTGGCTGGGTGATCCAGGATACCAGAAATGGCCCTCCAGTACGAGCAATGGCCATCAGTCTTAGGTCCGTGGTAGCAACTTTGTAGCAGCTCCGTTGTGCCCGGCTATATTCCCACAAGCACCAAACCTGGCTGCTTTGTTTTAATGAGCAGGTCAGCTGATTTGGGCCTATGTAGTTTCTCACACACCCAGAAACACTAATGAAATCAAATTCGTTCATGACTCCTCGATATCAAAACCATGACACAGCTGCAGCATTTAATGCCCAATCATTTATGTGTGGCATTGAAACTTTAGGGACGCTTCCTATGTATGACAGTATCACACTCTCATCCCTTGACCCTGAGCAACTTTACTGGCTCTTCATTCATCTCAGGATCTCTCTCACTCTCACTCACACACATACACTCTCTCACTCACTCACTCTATTCCACTTCACATATCTATTGAAGTCAAATGGCAACAGATTTAAAACTGGTCAAACATGTAATTTAACACATGTCATGAACCTGGGAAACAATCTACAAGTTATCATTGAACCAAATGTTTATTAGGATTCAAAGAAGGATTAAACATTAATTTTGCTAATAAGAACGTCTGTAGTTATATAAAACAAGATAAAGAGTGACAAGAGGTATAAGACTTCCTGGTGCCTGCATTCCCTACATAGGTGGAGTTTGTGGGGGAGAGGCGTGGGAGGGCACAGAGAAGGGCTACTAGGATGGTCTGAGGAATGGAAAACTTTTCTTATGAGAAGAGACTCAAAGAGCTTGGCTTGTTTAGTCTAACCAATAGAAGGCTGGGGGGAGATATGATTACTCTGAATAAATACATCAGAAGGATAAATATGAGGAAGGGTGAGGAGTTATTTAAGTTAAGAATCAGTGTGAACCCCATAACAAATACATATAAGCTGGCCATCAACAAGTTTAAACTTGAAATTAGACGAAGGTTTCTAACCATCAGAGGAGTGAAGCTCTGGAGCAGCCTCCCAAGGGGAGCAGTTGGGGGCAAAAAACCTCACTGGCTTCAAGACTGAGCTTGATAAGTTTATGGAGGAGATGGTATGATGAGACTTCCTACAATGGTGTGTGGCCCATCAGCAACTGCCTGTAGCAAAAATCCCCAATGGCTGGAGATGGGACATCCACTAGATGGGGAGGGTTCTGAATTACTACAGAGAATTCTTTCCCAAGTATCTGCCTGGTGGGTCTTGCCCACATGCTCAGGGTTTAGCTGATCATCATATTTGGGGTCAGAAAGGAATTTTTCCCCAGGTCAGATTGGCAGAGACCCTGGGGGGTTTTCACCTTCTTCTGCAGCACGGGGCATGGGGTCACTTTCAGGTTTAAACTAGTGTAAATGGTGAATTTTCTGTAACTTAAACTCTTTAAACCATGATTTGAGGACTTCAGTAACTCAGCCAGAGGTTAGGCGTCTATTACAGGAGTGAGTGGGTGAGGTTCTGTGGCCTGCAAAGTGCAGGAGGTCAGACTAGATGATCATGATGGTCCCTTCGGACTTCAGGGTTTGTCTACCCTGGCACTTCGTCAGCAAAATTTTTGTTGTTCAGGGGTTTTAAAAAACACACACACACACAAACCGCAAAAGTTTTACCGACAAAAAGCTCCAGTGTGAACAGCGCTTTGTTGGCAGCAAAGCTCTCCCGCCGACAAAGCCGCTGCCGCTTGTGGGGAGTGGAAGTCTTTTGTTGGCGGGAGAGCTCTCTCCTGCCGACAAACAGCAGCTACACCGCGTGTCTTTTAGCAGCACGGCTGTACCGGCACAGCCATGTCGCTAAAAGCCTCATAGTGCAGCCATAGCCTTAGTACGAGTATCTGAGTAAGAATATACAGTATAATTTTTAAACCTAACCAGTGTCTCACAAGTGACTTGCCACAAGATGTCAGAACATGTTAGTATTAGAGCTGAGTGGATCTAATATTTATTTAATTTTCTTTCTTTCTTGATACAGGAACTAGATACAATGCTGCTGTCAGATATTCTTTCCCAAGTATCTGCCTGGTGGGTCTTGCCCACATGCGCAGCCCCATTGGCCTGAATGCAGCCATTCCCCCAAATATAGAAGTCAAACCACGCCTATGGTTCCCTAGGAGATTCTGCTGGGAGGGTTAGTGTACAATGTGCTGCCTGGGAGGGAGTAACGGGTATCCCCTATGTGACACAGCTGCAATTTGCAGGATTAGTCATTTGAACGAGGGCTGTCAAGCAATTAAAAAAATTAATTGCAATTAATCGTGCGATGAATCACACTTGTAAACAATAATAGAATACAATTTATTTAAATATTTTGGATTTTTTCTACATTTTCAAATATATTGATTTCAATTACAACACAATACAAAGTGTATAGTGCTCCCTTTATATTTATTTTTTATTACAAATATTTGCACTGTAAAAAAACAAAAATAGTATTTTTCAATTCACCTAATACAAGTACTGTAGTGCAATCTCTTTATCATGAAAGTTGAACTTACAAATGTAGAATTATGTACAAAAAAATAACTGCACTCAAAAATTAAACAGTGTAAAACTTTAGAGCTTGCATGTCCACTCAGTCCTACTTCTTGTTCAGCCAATTGCTCAGACAAACAAGTTTGTTTACATTTGCAGGAGATAATGTTGCTCGCTTCTTGTTTACAGTGTCACCTGAAAATGAGAACAGGCGTTCTCATGGCACTGTTGTAGCTGGCGTCGCAAGATATTTATGTGCCAGATGCGCTAAAGATTCATATGTCCCTTCATGCTTCAACCACCATTCCAGAGGACATGCATCCATAGTGATGACAGTTTCTGCTCAATAACAATCCAAAGCAGTGCAGATTGATGCATGATCATTTTCATTATCTGAGTCAGATGCCACCAGCAGAAGGTTGATTTTCTTTTTTGGTGGTTTGGGTTCTGTAGTTTCCGCATCGGAGTATTGCTCTTTTAAGACTTCTGAAAGCATGCTCCACACTTCATCCCTCTCAGATTTTAAAAGGCACTTCAGATTCTTAAAGCTTGGCTCAAGTGCTGTAGCTATCTTTAGAAATCTCACATTGGTATCTTCTTTGTGTTTTGTCAAATCTGCAGTGAAAGTGTTCTTAAAATGAACATCATGAGCTGGGTCATCATCCGAGACTGCTATAACATGAAATATATGGCAGAATGTAGGTAAAACAGAGCAGGGGACGTACAATTCTCCCCCAAGGAGTTCAGTCACATATTTAGTTAACGTTTTTTTTTAATGAGTGTCATCAGCATGGAAGCATGTCCTCTGGGATGGTGGCTGAAGCATGAAGGGGCATACAAATGTTTAGCATATCTGGCATGTAAATACCTTGCAGTGCCGGCTACAAAAGTGCCATGCGAATGCCTGTTCTCACTTTCTGGTGACATTGTAAATACGAAGGGGGCAGCTTTATCTCCCGTAAATGTAAACAAACTTGTTTGTCTTAGCGATTGGCTGAACCAGAAGTAGGACTGAGTGGACTTGTAGGCTCTGAAATTTTACATTGTTTTGTTTTTGAGTGCGGTTATGTAACAAAAAAAAAATATATTTGTAAGTTGCACTTTCATGACAGAAAGATTGCACTACATATTTGTATGAGGTGAATTGAAAAATACAATTTCTTTTGTTTATCATTTTTACGGTGCAAATGTTTATAATAAAAATAATATACACTTTGATTTCAAATACAACACAGAATACTATATGAAAATGTAGAAAAACATCCAAAATAGTTAATAAATTTCAGTTGGTATTCTATTGTTTAACCGTGTGATTAAAACTGTGAGTATTACTTTTGTGATTAATTTTTTTGAGTTAATCGCGTGCGTTAACTGCAATTAATCGACAACCCTAGTTTGAACGCAAGAAATCATCAATCTATTTAATTCATGAACACTGAAAGTGAGAAAACAGAAAGCGAATGACTACTAGCACGGACCACGGCATAGCCTCTCCATGTGACTCTGCCAATGCACCCCAGTCCTGAGATGCGGCACCCCCAGCGTATTCCAGCCTTGCAACCCCACATAGCTCTGTTGATCCACTTCAGACCTGACCTCCAGCTATTCTTGCTCTTCTAATCCCGCATCCCCACAAAGCTCTGCTCATCCTCGTCCTCCCTCCGGACCAGCATCACTCCTGCTCCTCTAGTGCTCTTCCTCTCCTGGGCTGCTGCAGTGCCCACTAGGGACATGTTGCAACAATTAAAATTCATTTCACATGCGCTCTCAAAGTGATTTGATCACATGTCTCCTAGTGGTGGCTGACTTGTGCATTACACACTGAATCCCACCACCTCCCAAATTGCAGAGGGATCTTTCTTCACGGCAAAGGGCATTGCTAAGTTTTGCCCTTGCTAGCCAAATAGAGTGGATCTGTCTGACGTTAGCCTAGGATTAGAGTAGTGTTAACTGCCGAGGAGACAGCCTGGGGGCTTTTCTCTGCCTGTCTCTGTATTAGGCTTCTAGGAATCTGCTTTCAAATGCACATTTTGTTTTCCTGAAATGGCTCTGTAAGAACTAGATTGTCTCAGTGGGATGCGAGCGGCTTGCAAGAGGCAACAGCAGAGTGGCTTTGAACAAAGGGATTTGAATGGGATTGCAGGATTTGGCTAAAGAGGATTGACTGCAGGTTGCAGTCCAGGCGGACTTGGCGGCTTTGACGCCTGCTCTCTGAAGTGACAGTCTGTGCTCCCCTGAGCAAGTGGGGGACGTGTTTCCAATAACAAGGCAAGCTAATAACTTCTGAATAGCATGAGGCTGCTTGAAGGGACAAGGTGGCTGAACTGGAAACGCAGCTGGAGTGATGCCCAGCAGAGTCTTGTGTGCTCCTTGCCCTTCAGACATACACTTACCTCAGCTCGCAGCTGCAGGCATATTTTAGCTTTGTCTGGTGCTTAATTGCTGTGTGGACTCAACCATGTCTCAGCTCAGTCCAAGCCAGAGCTGTGGCAGCAGCTAATAACCGTCCCATGGTGCCCATACCACATGGAAATGCTCACTCTGCTCTCACACCGCCCTCTCAGGCTCTCCCTTCCACTCTCTCACTAACAGACTTGTGCTTTTGGGGCAATCCTACTCCTTTCAATCCAAAACTGCAGATCCTCATTGACCTGCAGCTTCCCAGACCCAAATTCCTGGGGACTGGGACCCTGCACACACTTCCCCACCCTCCTGAAAGAGTTAATCTGATGAAAAAAAATAGCTTTCAGAAGCTGCTAGCCTACCTCAAGGTACATTTGGCCTATGAGAATGTGTCCCGGTGGTTTAGTGCTTCTCAGCTGGAGTTTCACTGGCTGAGTGGGTTGCCATTTGAGAGTATTGAGGATGGAGTTCTTCGCAATAGCCCAAATATTTGGCCCCAGTGTTCAAGTGGGTTAAGTTCTCATTGAACACAGCTGATGTTTCCCTAATGGACCAATGGATTCTTAGCACCCAATTTAGCAGGAGGGTAAGAGTATGAAACTCCCAAAGCTAATGCAAGTTGTGCCCCATTTTGCCAGAGTTGAATCTGGCCCTTCATTACACCGTAAGAACCGAACCTCATACCCAGCAAGCTTGCTCTAAACCTCCCCTAATGTGTTGCCCTGCCAGCTGGGAAGCAAATTGCTCTCACGAATCAAGACTGAGATATAGGCAGCCTGTGGCTATTAGCTCTGAGGAAGAAACAGACAAGTCCATGGGATTTGATGGCAGGTCAAATTGGAAAGGGCATGCACACACAGGTTGCGTTTCACCTTGCACTGGTGCAGGGAAATGGAAAATGTAAAATGCGACCATTCAGATTTGCGCTGGGGTGCATGATGAAATGAGGTGCAGGGTAATGGAGAGCAGACCCGGGGGGTAGCACAGGGCACAGCACAACTGGCACTCACATTGATTTGAAACCATAAGCCCCCCTTTGAGGAAGTTACCATCAAAGCTGGCCTTGCTGTGAAATAGCAGTGTGTTCCAGTGAACGGGTGTCAGGGTTACTGCGCAAGCCATGCCTTTAGACCCCCTTTGCCCTCTTCAGTGTACCCCTCAGGTGTCAGGCCTGCTTCCTGCACCTCACTCTGGGTGAAACCATGCATCCAACCATACTTAGGCTGGATCTCCGTTTCCCAACCATGTTAGCCTGACAGACCCAACAGGGTTTGGCACCCAAGCATTTCCCTTTGGGAGTCTGTGGCAGTACAAATTTGCAGTTACACAAACAGCATCTTCAAAACAAAGCCCTATTGATTCTTCCACCTGAAGATACAGAGCATGCAGAGCAAAAGGTTAAACAACAGAGACCTATTCTACTTTTTATTAGTTATTGTTTTATCGTAGCACTTTGGAGCCCCAGTCCTGGTCAGGATCCCCTTGTGCAAGGCGCTGCACAAACACGGAACAAAAAGACAGTCCCACTCCCTGCCCAAAGAGCTTACAGTCTAAGTGAAACCTGTCTGCCCTTACCTATGGCTTAATCTTTCCTTGCAAGCATTTGTACATTCCCCTCAACCCAGGTAACCCCGATCTCTGGCTGGGAGAAGCAGATTGTCCAGCTTGCAGCATGTTCTCTCTGTCTCTTGCCTGCCCATCAGCCCCCAGTGACATTGCCTGGGCAGTGCCCCCTCCTTCCTGAGGCTAGCATCTTTACAGTTAAGGACGCTCTTTGATCCTAGGCTTAACCTTGGAAAGAGTAAACTGTTCTTAGCTCGGATGGAATCAAATAGGGGGGATTCCTCGAAACAGCTTCCCTTTTGTTTCTTCAAGGACACTTATCTGGGTTACTGTTCTGCATTTCCTGCTCTGGTCCTTTAACAACCCCTTTGATTTAACTCTGCATATTCAGACAGAATAGCACACGGGTAACCTGGGGGCATGTGATTTTTATAAAAAATACTGCAAATAACTCCCTCAATCTCCACAGGACATTGGCCTGAAAGCCAGGAGGTCTATGTTTTATACTACTAATTCATTGGGGTGATCTTAGCAAGTCATGTGATCACTCTGTGCCTTGGTTTCTCCAGATGTATGAAGGGATGATACTCACCCTTCTTTGCGAAGCACTTTAAGATCCTTGGATGAGAAGGATTATTATAGATTGTCTCAAGGTCATTTCTGAACCTAGATTCCTGTCATATTTCTATACTGCAGTTGATAGCCAATCCTCAAGGCTGACCCAGCAATCCTTTCATAAAGACAAATACCAAAATCCCTGCAGCCTTCCACAAAAGCATATGAACTGACCAGTTATTACTTCGCCATCCACAGATGATTAATTTTTTTTAAAAATGGTTATTTCTCCTCCAAGATGAAGTAGGGATGATTCTAGGCCAGAATTTTAGAGATGATTTTGTTAGCCTCCAGAGTTGCCAATCTCATCTAATCATTTTTCCCCCTGGAAGATTGTGTGGACACCAGCTGAGACAGCCTGGTGTCAGATTCTTGATCCCACATACAGACACAGAGCTGCTCTGCTGACTCATGCTGGCATCGGGTTCTTAGGTCCTACGCAGGGTCCTCCTCCTGCTGATTCATTCTGGCAGCCAAGCTAAGTGGGTTAGCACCAAGCCAGTTTATAGGGTTTTTGATTCTCTTTCTGAGGCAGAAGGAATTAGGAATAAGAGATGCTATCGGGAGTAATCCTAGAAACAGCCAAGCTCTGGCAGGAAGTTTATGCCTGTTATTTAAGTTAACAATAAAGAAAGAGAGGAGAGGTGTAAGTTTGGAAATTACTCATTGTATATTCTGAATAGGAGCAGGGCGGTGCCTGCTTACAGGATAGGGTTCTGATATCAGAGATGCTATGCAAGCAGTAATACTCAGACCTCAGTGGTTCAGTATCCAAATTGGCAATCAACATTACCCAAACAAGCAAAAGTAGCGTGAATTCATTGTTTCAATTACTATTTATATATCTATGTAAAGCACCCCTTAGTGGTCTCTATGCTGCCAAACTGTTCATTGCAATCAGACTGCCTCAAATGTTTGTGGTTATGTTGCCCACGCTATCTGGTCAACAGGAGGATAGGAGCCTCATACTGGTGCTCCTGAAATAGCTAGGGTTGAGTCTCCTGCACTCAAGGGGTATTCTGTTTGGAGAACAGAGGGTCATGAGTTCTATTCTGTGTTCTGCACATGAGTGGTTAAGCAGCTGTGTGTATGCATGCAGCCACTGAATTGCAATATCCTGGTGTATCATGTTTAACGCTCTGTTTTGACAGTGACTCGGAAAGGGGGAGGAAAGGTGGTTCCAAAATGCAATTAGGCTTTCAAAGAGTTCTGTTATTTTATTTTGCTAAAGCTGTTGAAAGAGAAGGCAGCTCCAGTTTGCCCAGAGCCGTTCAGTTACAGCTTAGCTCTGCCGGGTGGGTCCTTTAGAAAACTGCCTTTGACAGTAAAAGCATTTAGCTAGAGCACAGCATGTGCAGCAGAAGAAAAACAAATTACAGTGACAGAAACATGTGAATCCATCATCGGGGGGCAAGGGGATTGGTTTCAGAATCCATGTATTAGACTGTGACAGTAATCATAGAATGGTCCTTTAAATGTCAGTCGAGATGAACGCGGTTTAATAGAAACAAATAAGCTGCCAAGCCAAGAAGCGTGTAACAAAACAGATGGTTAGATAAATCTACCTATTATCTGCTCCCCGCAAAAAAAAAAAAAAAAAAAAAGAGAGAGAGAAAGAGCGAGAGAGAGAGAATTCAGGCTTACGTTTGATCGAACGTGTAAATCTCAGAGAGATGATGTTTTCTTTTATTTAAAAAAACCTGTTTGTTTTCGGAACCATTCCCTGCCATCAGCCATGTGGGTGGAGGTGAGCTGTACAAATGAGATACGTAACATTTAAAGCTTGCTGCAGCCTTGACAGTGTTATGCTAATGAAAAATGAAGGCACCAGGGCATGGTTTAGACAATTAGTCAACACCAGGCTGGTGTAGAATCCATACAGATTCCTATCAACTGCACAGTAAGAAAGATAGAAGGGGTTGTGTGTGTGTATGAGAGAGAGATAGAAGGATGGACGAAACAGGTGGGGTAGGTTACATTGTTTGCTACATTTGTTTTACAATTTCCTTGGCTTTGCTGTTTGTCCCTGCAGGACCTCGGCACATCTTTGAGATGAGTGACCCCAGGAATTTTTATCTAGGCAGAATGGCAGGCTGCCTTCCACAGCCTAGCTCCACATGTGAGTTTCACTTTGTGGAGGATGTAGGTGCTGCAAGTCCTTGCAAAACTGGGGAGTGACCACTGCTCATTTGTCCATGGGTAGGCTGCCTTGATTGTCCTTTTGGAAGCAACGCCAGCTGCGCTTTCTTCTTCTTCTTACTGATTAGTGACATTGTCTGCTGATGTCAAAAGACACCATCAAAATGCAAATGGCTTTACATTATGTTTCTGGTGAAAAATTCATGGAAGTCTTGTGGTCTGTTAGGCTCTGTCTACACTGGAACTTTGTCGGCAAAACTTTTGTTATTCAGGGGTGTTAAAAAAACACACACGCCCCTGAACAACAAAAGTTTTACTGACGAAAAACACCGGTGTGAACAGCGCTTTGTTGGCAGGAGCACTCTCCTGCTGACAAAGCCACCGCCACTCGTGGGGGGTGGAGGCTTTTTGTCGGCGGGAGAGCGCTCTCCTGCCAACAAACAGCAGCTACACTGTGCACCTTTTAGTGGCACGGCTGTCGTGGCCCAGTCGTGTCGCTAAAAGCTGCATAGTGGAGACAACGCCTTAGTCACCTATGTCTTTCACTCACACTTCTTCCCTCTCTGACTCAGTCTACAAGGATAGGAAATGTGTGGTTGTTTCATGTTCTCTGTGTGTATAAAATCTCCCCACTGTATTTTCCACTGCATGCATCCGATGAAGTGAGCTGTAGCTCATGAAAGCTTATGCTCAAATACATTTGTTAGTCTCTAAGGTGCCACAAGTCCTCCTTTTCTTTTTGAGGAAATGTGTGGTTTTTCAATTGATTTAGCTTAACTTGGCAAAAAAAAAAGAAAAGGCTTTAACACCCATGCACATACAGCTGTACTACACAACCATCTCAATGCTGTGAAACTGTCTATCCCTGTGTTCTTGTATTGATTTATATGTAATACTGTATATGGACTAAAGGTGTTAACATAACCCAGTCACTGTCCAGCATTAGACAGTGTTAAACAAGGTCTGGGGTTTGGTATGCAGAGACGTCAACCTGCTTAGTACGTGGCAAACACACCATTCAAAATCCTTTTAACTTTTTGTTAAAAATACTGAAAAGAAGGAAAAATAGTTAAAGTATTTGAAAAGCAAAGTATTAAATACGGCTTTCAATTTAACAACTTCCTTTATTCCCTTTCTCTTTAGCTGGAGAGAGTTTTTAGAGAGGAACCCCCCTTTGTTTGACTCTCATGGTATCAAAGATGGTGATAACTGTCCTATTGGGGAATAGAAAAGAAGTTAGTTGTGATGGGCTAGAGCGGTTGGTGTTGTTGTTAAAGTCCGATCCTGTTTCATTCCAGGTGGTCTTTGGGATTCAGCTGATACTGGTCGCGGTGGTGATGTCGTCTGGGTCCCTCTCTCTGGCCCAGGGTGAGTTGCTTTAAATCACCACATGGAAAGCTTCAGTTTAAATCGTTGATTTTCATCAATGTTTCCATTTGTACTTCAGTTATTTTCTAAAGAGAGGTGCATCCTCATTGGTTGATATAACCGTTCAATATGTTAATTTACAACTAATAGAGCCATTACACTAGATTTGGTGCATCTTTTTGCCATCCAGGAGGGTACGTGATAACTATATACATTTCTTTAAGCAATTATATAGCTTAATATTTTCAGATTCTTATTAATTATACATTTTTAGTATGCTAGAAAATGGTGAATGACATTGCTTATTTACTAGATAATTAACTTTGTGCTCATGGTTTGTGTCAAGCTGCATTAGGATGGTAACTGGAATTTAATTAAACACAAAACCACATATAAAATTTATTTTTATTAAACAAAACAACATTAAATGTTTTGATAGGAGAAGTTGATGTATCCAATACATGTTTCATTTTTACATCTAAATTATTTATTAAACAGAGGGATTAACTGTAGTCAGTGAATTAAACAGATTATTTCAGGCAAATCCTGGGAAATTTTTCAAATGTGCCCAGATGAAAGTAACTGGATCTTAGGTTTCTAGTCTTGCTTTAGTCTCTTGAAAACGAGAAAGTCTCCTAAATTACTTAGGCTGATCTATTGTGTCATATTTATAAAGCTTGACCTCAAAAGTTAGAATCAGGGGGAAAACATCTTTCTTTATATAGAAAAGCAGCCTTTAACTCAAAGTTTCTGATAGAGACTCATGGATTCAGCATATTTTCTTTTTATTTAAATGTTTTAAGAAATAATAATAAATATAGTCCATAACATATTTTGTATTCAATTCAGATTTCATTTTAAACAGGTTTATTTTTAAAAAGAAAAACATAATTTAAATAACAAAATAAAAAAATCCAATTTAAATAAAAAATCTGATTATTTCCTTCTTCAAAAAAATCATCCATTTTTATCCTTGATGCTCTGGCCCGGTCTGGTCAGGACATCTCTCAGGATAAGGATGAAGAAGGTCTAGACTCCTAGGGGTGGGGTGGCAGCTAGGATGGTGAAGCCTTCTCCTATAGTCCGTTTTTCTTCCAAGGTCTCTTTCTTTAAGGACCCATCCAGGGAATGGTGAACAGGACAGCCCATCCCCTCATTATTTTGTCCACCAAGTAGGCCTAGTTTCTTACACACCAATTTTGGTTCACTGATTTCTGGTTCCACACTTTTGTTATGTACCAGGCATGATCTTAACACAGCCCTTGAGTTATATCAGTAGGCTCTTTCTTTGGACTAATTCAGTCTGTCTCCCGTCTGTATCTTTTCTCAAACCCATCAACATTTGCTGTACTAGGTTACTCTGGCTTCTTAAGAACTTTCACATTCTTTTTACAGTTGAGCTCACTGTTAGCGTACAGTTGTAGGCTTAATTATAACAACAGTGTTAAAAGCAGTTTTCAATTGAGCTAATCTGATGTGACCGAAAAACACTCCTCTTCACCCCAGTAGACAAGGCCACTGAGTGGCAAGCCGCATATTTGCAGGCTCTTTTTTACTCTATGAGGAGCCTCTTGTGGCCACTATTAAGAAGGACTAAATAAAATGGAAATAAAAGATTAAGGCCCAACTTTTCAGAAGTACCTGCTGATTTGGGGTGCCCTTAAGGTAAAATTGTTTGCCACATGGTAAAATTAAGGTCAAGAGCTCCACAGGATTTTAAAAAAGGACTGGACATTTATATGGATAAGAATACCCAGAGTTATAATATCAAGGATTTAAAGAAAACACACACACACACACACAAAACCAAAGAACAGGTTGGGAAGGTGTATAAGCCCTCATGCTTCCAGGTATAGGGAGATCAGTATCTAAATGGGGTCCGGAAGAAGCTTCCCCTGGGGGCAGGTTAATAACTGCCTCCTGAGGGGTTTCAAGTTTCAGGTCAGGGTCTACTCCCAAAGTCAATAGGCTGTTTCTTTTGTTTTCTTAGGTGACAGAGTGAGATGGATAGGGAGTGATAACTTGGAGGCCAGAGGGTGTGATTTTGCCCCTCACTTTTATATTCACTCATAGTTCAGTCACCCTTTGAACTGCATTTTCCTGAGGGTTACCCCTAGATAAAGTTCATTCCCGTTGTTGGGATGGAGACAAGGAGTCTGGCAGTGAAAGCGGTTCCATGTTATTGTTTGCTAAGATCTGTTTGTTTCTGAGCCCCAAGAATGGTCATTTGATACGTGATTGCCCATCAGCTTTGATGACCCTTGGCTAGAGGCATCAGCTTGTCCTTTGTCTTTGAGAAACAGGTTTACCCACTCCCCAAACTTAAACACCTCAGTCATGATTTCAGCTTAGTTCATAACTTCACATACAGTGTTGCTACATACATTTCACCATGATATTATTGACCAGCAAGTTATTAGTTTTCAGATGATACCTTACAAGGCATATTTTGTACAAAGAATAATACAGTGGTGTGTAGGGTGTGAATACAGGGGTGTATTCCAGCACAGTGAGACCAGGACGTTATGGGAAAGGAGACTGGAACCAGCTAGGTGAGGAGAAGGAGGGACTGGGAGAAGGAACAAGGTGTACTCTTTGTTGGTACTAGGCCTACCCAAAACTCTCAGGTAGGGGCGGGAACCTCTAGGCCCAGGCCACAAGTGAGTATGTGGGACAATGAAAGAGAAAACAGGAACAGAAGTGAGGTCAAAGGCTAAAAATCAGGGAACCAGAGGGGAACACGAAGCAATGAACCCTGTAGGAACGAGTTGTGGGGATGAGACAGGACTGGGACAAGGACAGGTTGGAGGGGATGGGCAGAAGAGTCTGTTCCCACTAGAGAACACTTCCCTCCAAAATCTGGAATGAAACTCAAGATTCCTCTGTGTCACCATTTCTCTGCTGTCAGCAACTATCTGTGAAATCCACAGGCAAAATGTGTCATCCCCCCTCTGTTGCTCATCCACACAGAGGATGACAACTTACTAATACTATCAGTTACTCCATCATTTCAAGTGGCATAGGTCTGTGTTGTGGCTCTAAAAGTTCCAGCCGTGCTGATGACACATGTAAGTGTCAATGTAATACCATATGATGGAATATCTGTGTTTCTGAAAACCTTTTGTAGTGATAAACACCCATTTTTTCATGGTTTGTGTGTATAAAAACATCTTCTGTATTTTCCACAGTATGCATCCGATGAAGTGAGCTGTAGCTCACGAAAGCTTATGCTCAAATAAATTGGTTAGTCTCTAAGGTGCCACAAGTACTCCTTTGCTTTAAAAATAGACATTAGAAGAATATTATTGAGGTTACAAAGTCAAGCACTCAAAAGTTAGGAAATGCCAGAATTAAGCTTGCCTATGCATGGTTAAGGCCCTTGAATGCTGCCCTGGAAAACTGGATTCTATCCATGCCTCTGCCACATCCTGTGTGATGATGGGCAAGTCACTTAAACCAGACTTTTCACAGGTAGTCACTAATGGTATGTTCCCCCTTTTCTGGGTGCCTGACTTTAGACTCTAGGGTCTGATATGCAGAAGTGCTGAGCACTCACAGCTGCAACTGAAGTCAATGGGAGCTGTGCTTTGAACATATAAAGTGCTCTGAAAAAATCAGGTCATAGGGACTCAGTTTGGGTACACAAAGTTAGTAGGCACTTTTAACCTCAATTTCTCTGTGCCTCAGTTCCCCATCTGTAAAATGAAAATAATACTGCCCCCTCACCTGACATGGGCATAGTGGAAATACATTAATTAATATATGTGAAGCACTCAGATGTTATAATGATAAGTGCCATAGAAAACTCATGAGGAAATTAACAATTCTGTTTTCAGAGTAGGGTTTGAATAGTGTGCAGTAAACCAGGAATAGGGCCACACATGGAAGAATGAAGAAAAAAACTAAATATTGAATAGCAACTCATTAAGCAAGCACCTTCCATCCTGTGCATTGAATGAGGCATACCCATGGGGTGGGGTGGGGTGAAGAACCTGAATTCTGTAATTTCCTTATTTTTGAGCACTTGACTTTGTAACCTTAATAATGTCCTTTTAACCTAGTTTTTGTGTGTAATGTATACATATATTTCATAAAAAGTCTACTGGATGGTGTTATGGCAGAAATAAGAGCGAGTGCTTATTCATTTTTAATCAGCCATTGGTAGGAGAGCTATTGCATGTATATTGTTAAGAGTCTTCTTTTGTTGAACTATTTATACTGAAATACCTTGAAGGGAACTTTGATTGTGATACCTTTATACATGCTGCAAAGGACCATATTACTCCACAAGTGGACCTGCCAAAGTCAATGGGAGTCACGTACCGTTCAGCATGAGAAGAGGTATAAGAATCTGGCCCATAAAAAACAGTAGATAGAAAAGTAGATACAGATATTGATTTATTTCATATTAATGTATCTGGGGGTTTAGGTGCTAGTGAAATCAGTCTGTGAATCCTCCATATATATTGATTTAATGACTGTGGATGTCTCCTTCTGAGGCATAAATTTAAAAAAAAAAACAATACAGTTTGTCAGAATATGGAAGTTGTTTTATAAAAAATAGATCATATCATATTTTTTCTATTTTGACAGAAAAATAATCCTCCCATTCCTTCCCCAAATCTATTCCCGGCAATTTTAGGGCCACAATGACATAATTCACCCCTAGAAGTAATAAACAAAAGGGGCAGAGGAAAGCAGTTTAAATTGCTCCCTGCTGTTCCTCAAAGCCTGCCACCCCAGCTCTGCATTAAAGGTCACACCAAAGGTAAATTCCTCATCCATTAAGCAGGTTCCCATTTATCCCACTGGTAGAGAACCTCTAGTTCCCTAGTGTCTCCTTTCACACGTTACCAGACTGAACACGTTTTGTCTGGGCCAAATGAATACTGACCTTTTTTAGTGCATCTTACAGAAAATGGAAAGTATTGGAATAGATTCTGTTAATATTGTCAGCTGAGGGGAGACTATTATTTGCACAAATTATGTACGGGGAGATTACTACTTTACTTTTGTGCAATTTATTGTGTAATTCAGTTCCATTTTTAAATACATTTTCTGGTTTCTTCCTTCCCCTCCCTAAAATTTGCAGGACATGTGTGTGTTTAATCACCTTTCCCTTGAAAAAACAACCAAACAAACACACACACACTATGGGAAACTCTATAGAGAAGAAAATACCAGCCATTCTGTCTGACTGCACAAAGTCAGAGATCCCAGCTTCATTGGGAGGGGAAAGGAGTAGGACACAAGCCATTCAGCAGAAAGCTTTGGACTCCTACTGAAGCCGATAACAGTGCGGATAAACAGTGCCCCTGCCAAAAGCTGCAGAACTGACCAGAATACCACAAGCTCATGGAAATGACCTGCAGATCCCCACTAGCTACATGCTAGGTTGGGTGGATAGTAAACTAACTGGGCTGCACTGCAGCTGCAATCCCAAGTAGAAATTCTGGCTGACTCAGACAGGATTCCTCATGTAGCTTCCAGGCAACCATTGTATCGCTCCTGGGAAAGATACAGCATGTTTCCCCTGCTACACTCAGTGCCCAGTCTAAAACCCACTCCATTCAATGGGAGCTACAAGTAGCCACCACCTCGAACATTCAGGCCAAACTTTTATTTAGGAGCTTAACTAGGATTTAGGAGTCTGCCTTTAGGCTCTCAGGTTTGAAAATTTTGACCACAAGCTCTGCCTCAGTTCCCGCATCTGTAAAATGTGGAGAATATTTACCAACCTCAGGGGGTGTTGTGAGGTTAATTTAATGTCTGTAAAGCACATGGAGATCCTCTGTTAAGGGCTCTAGAGAAGTGGCTGGTTCTATTTTAATTTGCTCATGAATTTTGTAAGGCAAGTGAATAAGCAAATAACCCTTATTGTGTGTGGCTTTTATCCCCTATACTCAGAGGACTGTGATGTGTTTTACTGCTAGAAGCCACATACCTACTTTGGCGTGCCTGAGAATTGTGGGTGTTGAATTTAAAGGCGTTATTATTTTATACATTTTATTTTTCTAACAATCAGCTAATGGCTCCTGGGCAGTCAGAGGAACCCAACCCCTAACCATGATCTTCATTGGTCAGTCTAGTTCCTCCTCCCAATACCCATATCGGGCCTAATCCTGTTGGTGAAAATGCAGTGCTTACAGTGGTCTAAAAAAAGTGCTGGGTTCCTCTGTCATAATTTGCAAGCAGCAGCTTTGGTCAGACAGTGCTTGAAATGCACCCCTCAGAAACCTGGCTTGATCTTTAATTAAAAATTTTTTTTTTGCCAAGTCTGTAACCCCCTGTGGCCCTCCCCCCCCAGCACTGAATAAATGACAAAACCCTTACCAACGTCAATCAAGGGACTCTTTTAACAGGCTACTGTAACCACCTTAGGTATCTGTAAGTAACAAAGAAAAGGCTATTCTAATTAAAAGTGTGGGTAGCTGTTGAACGATAAGTGATTCTGTTCTGGCTCTTACCAGGTTGATGGATAGGCAGGTGTAGCTGAGCATTTTCCAGAGTAAAATAAAACCCAATATGATGATACTTACAGCAACCAATTAAAATGTTCTCCCATTCCCCCAACTGTAGAAGAAAATACTGGATTTTTTTCATTTGTATGTATTTATTCCTTTATTGTTCTGTGAATGCTAATGGGAATCAATACAGTCATTCATTCTGAACCGCTTCTCACATGTGATAAGACAAGCACCGTGGAATATGAGTTAAGGCTGGAGGATAAAACTGAATTTTTATCCTGAACCCTCGTTTTGCTGGCTCCTCTGGGTTTAAGTCAGTCCTTGCCACAGATTTCACTGCATCTTTTGTGTGGGTGGGTGATGGTTTCGTTAATCATAGCTTGCACTGAGGCAACCCCTCTGGGTAATGTTAACAGATACTGCCTGTGGTAAAGTATGGGAGGGGGCGGAGGGCAAATTTCAGTAAGAGTCACTGAAGTTGCAGGAACTTCAGATAATTAGCAGCGAATATAAATCCCCAAAGCTGTACATACAGTGTACTTCACCATTCAAGAGGCTCAGCTGTCTCAAGTAAATACTCTTCTCATCCCTTAGGCTGGGCATCTGCAGCAGGCGGAGCATGATTAATTGTTCACATGTGTGGGAGGATGAAAGCAGAAGGTCTGTCTGGCAGAATCTGCCCTCATGAATATTCATCAGGGGAATTTAAAACAGCTGGGAAGCATGTTTGTATCTGGAGAAGATGCAGGTGGGGTTAATGGAGCAAATGGAATGAAACATGTTAGGTACCTTAGACACTTTTGTGTGATGGCTTCTTGACAGGGGTTACTAGGGAGGGGAATATTGGTACTTCTGGGGAGGCAGTTGCTGAAAATGGAATGTTATTTATCAGGGCCATTATATATTAAATGGAATGAAGTTAAGAAGAGGGGCATGCAGGCTGAATATAAAGGGAAAACTTCTTGAGAGAAGTTGGACTGTGGGATTGTCTCCAAATGGGAATGCAGGAAGCCCCATCCCTGGAGCCATTTCAAGCTAGGCTGGACAAAACATTAGAACAAGCCTCAAAAGCCATGGGGATTGAACTAAATTGCATGTTTTTTAATTAATTTTTAAATAAGTGCAAGGTGCCACTGCTCTAAAGACTGAAACTCTCATATATGTACCCTTTTAACTAGAGATAGACCTGAAATAAAATCATCTGTCTGAACATGTCTAGCCTATGTGGCTGTTTGAAATCTGAATATTGTAAATGGTCCGTTTCTTTATAATAGGTAGAACAAAACCCTAGATTCAAGCAGCCCCAAACTTTGGGGTGTTTGAAATCTGCATGAGAAGTCTGTGGCTTGGTACCATCACAATTGGTAAGAAGACTAATACTCCTTCCATTGCATTAGGAGGGGTCCCTGTACTGAAGAGCTGTATCCAGACTTGCTGTATCCAAGAATGGCATGTGAACATGCACTAACTGGGGATGAATGAACAGGTTTGGATAAAAGAACATTCCATGCAGAACCTTTACCCATTTCTATAACCAAATCAGTTTGAGGGCTTGAAATCGTCAGTATTTTTTCACGTCTGGCTTTTGACTGGCCCACAAAGCTTGTTCTCATGAAAGTCCCAGTCCAGTCATGCAGAGTCGGGAGGCTCAGATAATTCAGAGACACTTCAGCAAAGTTTCTGAACCTCTGGACTCTTCTGTGAGCTAAACCCAAACTCCAAACATGTGGAGGTTTGTTGCAAAAAATGTATTTTTAAAGCTCCATGCTGACCTGGAAAGATAGAGGGAAGAGAGCTTGGTGGAGAGGTCTGAAACTGGCTTCCCACTCACTGATCCAACAGACCCCAAGCCTATTGATCTTCTGTGCGTGTCATAAGACATAACTGCTTAAAGATACCCCTCCCTTTTAGATTCCTGACACGGATTTTGAAACAAAGAAAGAAGCTAACCCCAGAGGGGAGACGTGCAGTGTAAAATGTTTTTTCTATATTGTGGAATAAACTAATAGTGACTGATTTTTGAACCTGATGGCCAAGGTCACTTTCTTCCTTTCCCTCATTCTGAATGCATGAGCATGTGCAGTGTTGTTGTAGCTGTGTTGGTCCCAGGATATTAGAGAGACAAGGTGGGTGAAGTAATCTCTTTTATTGGGCCAACTTCTGTTAGTTAGAGGGAGACAAGCTTTTGAGCTCACACAGACCTGAAGAAGAGCTCTGTGTAAGCTCTAACGCTTGTCTCACTTGCATTAGAATATATCTTTCAGTGCTAATGACATGGCAGGTGGGTGCAGGGTATTGTGTATAGGGGTTGAAACACAGCATTGGGAATCAGGATTTCTGAGTCTTTTTACTAGCTCTGCCCGTCTCACGCAATGACTCAGAAATGTCACTGTTTAAGCAGAGAGGGAACTCTGATCCTCCAGCGTGTCCTTCATTTTGCAACCAATCTGGAAATGGTAGCGATTCCCAGTGAGGTTACATAACATTGATCCTGACTGCTAGGATTACAATGGGCATCCACAATACTTTGCATGATCTCACTTTTGCCTTAAGGAGTTGTGCCATGAAGTGTGGAAGTGATACACAGACAACAGCACTGCTGCAGTATTTGCCAAGGAGTGCAATGTCTGGACCCAGAGCAATACTGCACCCAAATCAGGCTGGCTGGTTTAAATGCACTGCATCATTGCAACTTGCCCTGCTTCAGTCTCACCAACGCAACAGTGTAATTTTCTAACTAAGGCGAGGTTATTGTGTGACTCTAATGGGGCACTGGCCCTTTAAGGCCAGAGGCGGTAGTTACCCTGTTGCATGTTTCCAGGGAAAGTGGATGAAAGCCATGAAGTAGTCCTTTGGAGCAAGGAAGCTGGTCCTGGGAACAGTTAGGCCTGGATCCACAAAGGGACTTAGGTATTGTAATGCTGCGTTGTGTCACACCTAACATTTAGGGGGCTGGAAAATCTCAGGCACACACCATCATCCACAAAGTTTGTGTTAGGTGCCTAGGAATAGGATCCACAAAAGCTAGCATGCTAAGGGGGGAGCCACCTAAGCTAGCCAATAGGAGAGAGTTCGGCACCTATCTCTATTAGTTACCACCAATGAGAACCTGTCTCCTGGAGTCAGGTGGCTTAGGCGCCTAAGCAGTTTATTGTGAGAATGAGTTAGGAACCTGCCTCACTCCATACCGAACGGCCAGAGGAGGAGGAGATGGGGGTGGTGCTCACCTTATAACTTTAAGCCTAGTGGTTACAGCATTCACCTGAGAAGTGGGAGATCCCTCCTCCAATCACTCTTTCATTATTTACCCATAGTGGACCAGCTTCAGCAGGAAAGATTGAGGGAGTCCCACATCAGAATATCCCATAGCTCAGTGATTAGAGCACTTCCCTAAGAAGTTAGAGACCTCTGTTCAAATCCGTCCTTCCCCCTTATAGAAAGGGGGTAATTGAACCTGGATCTCCCATATCCGAAGTGAGTGCGCTAACCACTGAGTTAGAAGGTGGGCTGTACCACTGTTGCTGCCAGCAGCCTGATTTTGAATGGGACCCAATCCAGTAGGTGGCTTCTGAGCACACCAGTTTGGGCCCTATACATCACTTAGGTGTTTGGCTGCCCTTCTTTCCCTGGTTTGTGAATTGCTCTGAGGCTTAGGTGGGAGATAAGTGTCCAGATATCTAGACTGAGGCAGCAGTGCACATGGCCAGAGGCAAAAACAGGCACTGCAGGAACTCTTATCCTGAAAACATAGATGCTTAGTGAGTTTAGGTGCCTTCAGGGTTCATTTAAGGGAATGGACAAGACCCAGCCATCCCTGCCTATCCTGGGCTGCTCTTTGCATGTCCTCTATGTTGTGAAGTCCCATAAGTTTTCCCTTTCTAGTATTTGGAGGAGGCATTCTTTTTTTCTGGCCCTGCTTGCATGTTCCTGCAGCTGCCAAATGGCACGCCTGCCGTGGCAGATGCTCTGGCTTTATTCTTAAGATATGTCCCAAATTTTTCCATCTTCTTTTCTTGATAACTTCAGCGATAAGGGTTGTTGACTCTGTTATAAATTAATTCCATTTAATTCTAGTATTTTTCTGAGGCATCCTTTCAAAGGCATTTAGACATCTGTCTGTACCTTTGGTTGATTTCCAGCTTTCACATCCAGATGTTAAAATGAAAGTAACATTTGAGTTAAAGATTCATACTTTGGTCTGTAGGTTGCAGATGTTCAATGACCAAAACTTGTTTATGTTGGTGAATGCAGCTGACACTATGCCAATTCATGGCATCATTTCTTTGTGGACATCGCCATTTGGTTATACGTTATTGCCAAGGTATGAGAATTGACTCACTTCTTCTATTCCTTTGCCTTCTAACGTAATGCTTGAGTTGGGAGTTGAACTGTGATGACAGCTTGGAAATATGAAATTGCTTATCCTATACTTTAATATGAGTGTTCTCATTCAGAGGGCCTAATTAGAGGGCTGAATTTTCAGAAGTGCTGAGCATCAACAGATGCTATTGACTTTAATTGGAGTTATGGGTGTTCAATACCTCTGAAAATCAGAAGAGTAGTTTGGGGGGTTAATTTAATGACCAAAGCACAGCATGGGGTTTTAAGCCACTGACTCATTAATTGATGGGGACTGCATGGCTAAAGCATGATATAACACTCATAAAATTTTGGGGATAATTTCTGGTCTTAATCAGACTATTTTTTGGCAAAGTTACAACATAATTAGGAAGCGTTAATTCATAATAAAGAACCTTATGAATTAGGTAGATCCATCACTTAGTCTCAATTATAAATCAGAATAAACACAGAACTTCACTGCAAGTGTCATCTGCTCAAAACAGCATGGCAGGATTTTCTGTATGTAACTCTGGGTATCTGGAATTTCTGAATTATTTTTGTAATTCCTAGACTACAAGGATGTATCTTTTACAGCCTGCCTCCAACAGAATAATGCACTATGGACCAGAGAGATCATAGACAACATGTCAGTAACAACTCTATAGTTATGAGGGATTCCTCCCACCCCCCACTGCAAACCCAAATACGACTGCAGAAGCATATGGGGCCATTAACAGCCTGCAGGGTCCAGGGGAGATTTACTCATAGATTCATGGATTCCAAGGCCAGAAGGGACAATTGTGATCACCTAGTCTGACCTCCTGTGTAACACAGACCAACGAACTTCCCCAAAGTAATTCCTGCATCATACCTTTTAGAAAAACATCCTGTCTTGATTTAAAAATTGACAAGTGATGGAGAATCCACCCCCACCATTGATAAATTGCGCAGTGTTAATTACTCTTACTGTTAAAAATTTACACTTTATTTCTAGTCTGAATTTATCTAGCTTCAACTTCCAGCCATTGCATTATTATACATTTCTCTGCTCTATTGAAGAGCGTATTATCATTATTTGTTCCCCATGTAGGTATTTACAGACTTTTATCAAGTCACCCCTTAGCCTTCTCTTTGTTAAACTAAATAGATTAAGCTCCGGAGTCTATCACAATAAGGCACACTTTCTAATCCTTTAGCAATTCTCATGGTTCTTCTCTGAACCCTCTGCACTTTATCAACATCCTTCTTGAACTGTTGACACCAGAACTGGACATAGTATTCCAGCAGCAGTCACACTAATGCCAAATACAGACGTGAAATAACCTCTCTCTTCCTATTCAAGATTCCCATATATGCATCCCAAAATCTCATTAGCCCTTTTGGCCGCAGCAGCTCACTGTGCCCCCAAACCTTTTGCAGAGTCACTGCTTTCCAGTGTGTGAGTCCCCCACCACACTGTAAGTATGGCTTATGTTCTATGTTCCTAGATGCATACATCTACATTTAATTATATTGCAATGCATATTGTTTGCTTGTGCCCAACTTACCAAGTGATTCAGATCGCTTTGTACCAGTGACCTGTCCTCTTCCTTATTTAGCACTCCCACAATTTTGGTGTCATCGGTAAACTTTATCAGTCATGATTTTGTTTTCTGCCAGGTCGCTGATAAAAATGTTAAATAGCATAGGACTACTAACTGATCCCGGTGGGACCCCACTAGAAACACACTAGCTTGATGATGATTCCCCACTCACACCTACATTTTGAGATTTATCAGTTAGCCAGCTTTTACTCAATTTAATGTGTACCATAATGCTGGAATGGGATGACAGGGAATGGATCACCTGATAATTGCCCTGTTCTGTTCATTTCCTTTGAATCATGTGGCATTGGCCACTTTCAGAAGACAGGATACTAGGCTAGATGGACTATTGGTCTGACCCAGTATGGCCATTTTTTATGTTCTTATGTTAATTTAATATTATTGTACTTTTTTAATAAAAAAAAGTGGTACCCATGTGGTACCCAGTCAAATGCCTTAAAGAGGTCTAAGTATATTACAGCAACACCATTACCTTTATCAACCAAATTTGTAATCTCACCAAAAAAGATATCAAGTTAATTTGACAGGATCTAGTTTCCATAAACCCATGTTGATTGGCATATATTATATTACCCTCCTTTAATTCTTTATTAAGTCCCATATTAGCCACTCCATTTTCTTGCCCAGGATTGATGTCAGACTGACAGACCTATAATTACCTGGATCATCCTAGGCACCATGTAGGGCCACAATATGGGCTTCCCACAAATCCCAACATAAGAGATGTTCCCGGGGCAGTGCTGTAGTCCCACAGGCAACCTCCAGGGTTGATCTAAGTTACACTGGGGGTCATTTTGGCCCCCATAGGAGCCAGAATTGGGAGTGTTCCAAGTTAACTTAAAGCCACCTTTGTCACCCGTATCCTTGTGCTGCACCTCCAGGAAGCACAGCACAGAATTTCAGCTAAATAGTTAACGCTGAGCTAGAATGGTCGGTTTAAGGGCCTTCTCCTACTCCCACTGAACTCAATGGCATAAATCTTTGAGGTCTATAGGTAGGTTCAAGCTTACTGCAGCAGAAACGTACCTTTGGGGCTAAAGCTTCTTGTGTTTGACCTCAGGTCATAAATTAATTTTTAGGGAAAAGTCTAAAAATGCGTTCAGCATTAATACTTTGAAGTCAGACTCTGCAGAATGGGAGAGGAAGTGTCAATTCAGCTTTGAAACTGTTCTGCCACTGTGAGGCATGGTGTCCATGGCCAAATTTCAGCTCCCTCTTTTATGCACCCTGATGTATGCCTTTTTCTAGCTGGCTACCAGCCTCTATTCTAGCCATAGCTGCATAAATACAGGGCTTGATCCTGCTAAAAGTAGCATCCATAGTGAAAATGAGAAATCCCGTTGACGTCACCATGCCTAGTAGTAAGTGTTTACAGGACCGGGCCTCTAACCAAGATTTTCTGAAATAAAACAATGAAATTACACACCCCAAAGCAGCTATAGCCTGTGGCTGATTTTATTCATTGCACTTGGAAACTGGTACAAATGAAACAAAGGCCACTCACAACTCATTCACCACCGAAGTTGCTGTTAGTTACAGGAAGTGGCCAAACTCACCATCGGTGTAATTCTCACGACTTCAGTGGAGTTGTGCCAAGGGTGAATTTGATGCAGTGTTATAATATAAAGCAGCAGGCGTGCATGGTACAATCAGAGGGCAGTAATAAAGTTTATAATTTACTTGGCTGCTACAAGGGAAAGTGTCATTGAAGTGCAAAGTATTATAACTTTTTACAATTATTAATGTATTGTCCCATAACCCCCCTCGGAGATGGGTGGGTAGGAAGGTGTTATAGCAAGCTGTCTAATAACTGCACTATTTCCCTCTATTGTGTACACCCAGAACATCTCCGCTGTGTCATAGGCCCTGTACGGCTAAGTGGGTGTCCTTTTGGAGCAGGAGGGTCTGAATTCTTGTGCTGGCTGTTAGTGGAAATCTCTGGATAGCCTCAGGATGTAGCCTTGTGATAGTCATAGATAAGATGGCCATAACATTATTCTCCAACTCCAGGTGGGGAAACTGCAGCAGGGAGCAGAAGTGACTTGTCCAAGGTCCCATCCCCCTTCCAGGGGTGGGAGGCGAGAAGCCAGGAGCCGTGGGGCCAGTCCCACCCTGCTCTAGGGAACCATTTATACAGAGGGGGTGCTGAAAGCGATTGAGCCAAACTGGAAACCCTGGATAATGGAAACCTCTTCAAACCAGGGGGTGCTACTGCAGCCCCACCCGCCTAGTTCCATCCTCTAGGCCCTGCTCTCAGCGCTACTCCACGCTGCCCTCCCCCGGATGTTTTATGGGGGTGCAGGGTGCCCCTTGCTTCACCCCGCTTCCAGCCCTTGAAGTTCTGGGGGTGTCCAGGGCCTGGGGGGGGCGCTACCCCTGGGGCTGACCCCCAGGCTCACCCCGCCTCCCCTCACTACTGGGTCCTACGTCCAGTCCGGTAGGGCGCGCCCTCAGCGAAGCTTCCCGCCCGCTGGCTGGGCCCAGCGCCGGGGTCTGCCGTCGCCGGCCGCGGGGTCACGTGTCGCGCGGGGCCCTGGGGTGAGTTTGGCGCAGCCCGGCAGGGGCTGGAGCCGTTGCTGGCCCTTTAAGGCGGCTGGGAGGACCGCGACTTCCGCGGGCCGCTCTTGGTTAACGCTTTTGGGCAACTTCCTCAGCAGCACCCTTCTAGCCGCCGGCTCCGCCTTCTCTACGGCTTCCTCGCCTTGGCCTTTCCTTTGCGGCCGCGCGAGCCCAAACGGCGGCCGGGTCGCTGGCGGGGGGGCCTGGAGCCCCCGGCCTCCTTCCCCTCCCCGGGGCCGCCAGTGGAGGCCAGCGGGGGGTGGGGTGTTCGTGGGGAGGGTGGATAATGGGAGCCAGTGAGTGAGATGGGGGGTGTAGTGGGGACTGGGGGCCGGGAAGGGAGGTTGCGGGGGGAAGTGTGGGCGGGGGGGGGATGGGGTGTATGTGTGTGTGGGGTAAATCATGGGGGCCGGGAAGGGAGGTTGCGGGGGGAAGTGTGGGCAGGGGGAGGGATGGGGTGTATGTGTGTGTGGGGTAAATCATGGGGGCCGGGAAGGGAGGTTGTGGGGGGGAGTGTGGGCGGGGGGGGGATGGGGTGTAGGTGTGTGTGGGGTAAATCATGGGGGGGCCGGGAAGGGAGGTTGCCGGGGGAAGTGTGGGCAGAGAGGGGGGATGAGGTGTATGGGAGGGGTAAATCATGGGGGCCGGGAAGAAGTATGGGTAGAGAGGGGGGATGGGGTGTATGTGGGAGGGTAAATCATGGGGGCCAGGAAGGGAGTTTGCAGGGGTTAGTGTGGGAAGAGGGGCATCGGGTGTATGTGGGAGGGTAAATAATGGGGGCATAGTGAGGGTGTTGTGGGGTGTAGTGTGGGCCATCAAGGGGCATGGGGTATATGTGGAGAGGGTGAATAGTGGGACTAGTGAGGGGGTTTGGGTGTAGTGGGTGAAGCAAGGGGGATGGGGTGTATGTGGGGAGGGTGAATAGTGGAGGCCAGCGAGGGGATGGGGTGTATGTGGGGAGGATGAATAATGGGGCCCAGCTAAGGGAGGTTGGGGGGTGTAGTGTGGGTAGAGGGGGATTGGAATGTAATGTAGGGAAGGTGAATAGTGAGACTAATGAGGTGGTTTGGGTGTAGTGGGTGAAGCAAGGGGGATGAGGTGTATCTAGGGTGGGGTGTATGTGGGGAGGGTGAATTGTGGGGGCAGA
Source organism: Chelonia mydas (assembly GCF_015237465.2). Classification (NCBI taxonomy): domain Eukaryota; kingdom Metazoa; phylum Chordata; order Testudines; family Cheloniidae; genus Chelonia; species Chelonia mydas. The sequence continues at coordinate 17,331,213 of NC_051254.2, forward strand.
GACGGGGGCTGGGGGTGTAGTGAGGGCAGAGAGGGGGATTGGAGGAAATGCCCATGGGTGTGTGATACGGGGGTCAGCAAGAGGGATGGGAGTAGGAAGCAGGGATGCCTTATTCTAAGTCTAGGCTCTGGATCTCACTGAGCCACTGGCCCCCTGTATTACTCAGTTTCTGTTGAAAGGGTATGTTAGCCCTTAGCTATCTTTCAGGGGTTTAGCTGGGTTACAGAATCAGTGGATGCCATGTTGTGCCCTGATGCCTGCAGCATGGTGGTTTTTGTAGCACAGATGGAATGAGGCATTTTGGTAAGTAGAGTGGAGATGAAGGCTGACTTGCCCTCACAGGCAATGAGAGAGGTTAATTGTCTAACTACTGTGACTGACTCTTTCTCTCTGCTATTCTGGTTTGGTCTCTGATCATGTGTCTCCAAATTTCTTGGCAGGGTTTACTCTCCATTGCCTAAATGAAGGAACAATTTCCACCTCCGTCTTGGATTGTACTGGGGCTAGGGTGCATTAAATCCATTTCTGGTGGTGCTACTGATGTGAGGTAACTGTTTAACCATTTAATTAAAGTTTGATTTAGGATTTGCTGTTCTTTCCTTGGCAAGAGGCAATTGTACAGAAGCACAGGAGGTTGGCAGGCTTTGTAGAAAGCACAGGGTCTGGGAGAAGGCTGCTGTGTGGCTGGGCCCTTGGTGACACAGCCTTGTACCAGCCAGCTTGATCTCTTGCCCTAGAATAATCCTACGCAGACTCCTTTCTAGAGTTTGCCCTGTGCAGTAGCAGGTGTGAGCATTCTTGCAGCATTTTGGTGGTCATGTATGATACTGCATACAAAATCTTTCCAGTTTAAGTCAAGGAAAAATGTATGGTTTATATAGTCACAGTTCTTCTTTATTCAGTATTAATTTCTGTTCTGAATTTTAAAACTCTGAGAGGTTATATGTAATGGGACCTAACACCAAGATGAAAGAGTCATTGCCTGACAAACAAGCTCTACAGGTTTAATAATCAAACTTAATTTTTATAGATCACGTTTTTCATTTTCTTTAACACTGCTGATTTCCAAGTACCAATAGAAATCTGTGGATTTGGATTCTCCCATGTAGAATTTAATCCCTGGCTATTTATCTTAAATTTAAGATTTAATTTAAAAAATAAGCGTTTTACTTTCTGATTATATCCCTGTGTGTTGACATCTTAAGTGGATCTGCAGACAATAGACATGGGTGTTGTTAATTGTCTGCATGTGTCTCAATAGGAATATAATGCTGGAGCCTGATGATTTACTATGGTTTGTGTGGACGTTCATACTTTCCCCTGCTAGTCATTCAGTTAGTGCAGTGTTTCCAGAATACTTCCAGCCCAGCCTATGCTGACTCTATAACAGTGTTAGTATGAACCATATTTTAAAACAGTGCAGCTTGCATTGCATTGTTCCTTTGCCAGTATAAATAGAACCTAACTCCCTTTCCTTCTACTCCATTATAGCCAGCATAATAAGCAGAACAGTGGCTTTTTGAGAGTCAATAATATGATTAACCGTGTACAGTACCTAGACAAAAACAAGATCCCTGCCTCAAAGGGGTTGGGGGGGGACTTATAAGCAGACAGACAATATCCCAGTTTACTGAATGAAGGCCTGAATTCTAATATTTTTTTAAAAACTCAATTTGTTGGGTCGTCATTGAAGGTTTCATGAGGGAAGAGTGCTTTAAGGAAGGATTTGAATAGTCAGAGTAGCTGTTGAGTGCCCAAGTGTGGAGGATTGTCTTTGGCATGAGAACCACACACTTCGAAAGCGAGAGCCAGGAAAAAGGGTTAATGACACTGCTTCTCATATGCTGTTAGAGGACATGACCCTAAACAGTGAATGTGCCTCCTTGAGGACACCAGAAGGCCAACTGGGAGGCCTTTGATCTCCTGGTTTAACATCTCAAAGTCTTCCCTGAATCCTGGGTAAGGTTAATGTAAAACATCCACTATTGCAACTGACTAGCAGAAGGAAAACCCAGTAGAACCTCAGTCACGAGAGTTAAAGTTCCAGCTAACCTCCTACCCTTCCGTTAACTGACCTGCACAGTGATGCTACATCTTTTCACTTGAGACTGCTCTTTAGCCACATAGTGGCTCAACCAAGGAGATGTAAGGCTTGTCCACACTTGAAAGTTAATGCAGGTGAAGACAGAATGTGAACCTAATGCACAGTCGTTGTTCCTGACCAGCAGCTGCATGTGTGAACATTCTTATTCCAGAACAAGAGTCCTTTGCTTCTCTTTAGTTTAACCACTGTGAATTAAGCTAAATGGGAACAAGGCATTCCTGTTCCAGAGTGAGTGTCCGCACATGGAGGTGACCAGGAATAACTCTGTGTAGATATACCTATAATAAACAACACAGGTGCAGAAAACATGTAGCAAATTAACAGGTGTCTGTAGATTTGGTGAACTGGGTATTAAAATCCTCGCAGAGAGGCAGAGCCCACATAGGTGCCAAAAGTTAGGCTTGTCAGTACTCCCCTAAAGGAAACTCCTGCTGCTTTCTCAAGGCTTAATTGCTACTAGACACTTGGTTCCCCTTGAGGGTGGTGATAGAAACCCAGCAGAGTCTGGGTTGGGAAGTAAGACTGAGTGTTCCTTAATCATTCTAGGGTATCAGTTTGACCCGGTTGGTTGGTTGGTTGCTGGCTGACACAACCTTTGTATTTGTTGGAGTCTTGGTGGCTTAGAGGTGTCTCACTACATTGACTAAAACAGGCCTTTGAGCCCTTTTGAACAGTCAGTTGCTGTAACAACTGGCCCATCACAAGTTAATAAAATAGTAGTTCTCCCCCAACAGAAGGTGGCATTAATTAGAGGCAACCATTTTGTTGAAATAGGAGGAGAATTGGGGACCACTGGTTTCTCCAGGTGAAGTGTCAAGTGGCCTCTTGGCAGTGCTGTAGCAAGGAGAATTACCTTCCCTTTCCAGGCAAAGCATTAAATTATGAATCTTTAGGAACTGGGACACCTCAAAACCAGTGTTAAGACTGAATGATTAGTGGTCTTTTTTCATCATAATGTAATATTGATAATCGTAATGTAACTTATCTGGCACTTGCCTTTTTGGATGTGATCTGTATACATTACTTGATTTGTGGCAAGTAAATGGATACTCTTCCAGATTGCAGTAAAATAAAATTGATATACTGCAAAGTAACTGTTAACTTAAATACCCAGCGCTTGTCATATTTTCCTAAAATAAATCAAGAAAGCAGCTGGCTTAATCTGTCTGCTTTTTCACTGAGATTCATAGCAAAGTTTCAGCAAATACTACAGAATCGATCTTTGGCTATCTGTCCCTCTTTTCTTTTTCTTTTAAATAACCTAGGGGTTTGGGAAGTCTGGTATTAATCAGACAATGTACAACCAGGTATAAGTTTAATGTTCTAAACAAATACTATATCTCCTGTTGTGACTATAATAGTGATGAGACCTGACACATCCATCTGACACAACAGTCCAGTAGAGACCAGGAGAAAAGTGTTATCACTCGAATAACTTCTTAATCAGTTCTGAATAGCTGAAGCACAGTAGGATTTTAAAAAGTGCCTAAATGATCTAGGAGCACAAATCCCACCCTAATCTGCAGGTGATGCTCTAGTGCCCTCAGCTTCATCTCTAGTAAGTCTGCAACTAAGTTCTAGTTAAAATTAAATGATACTTCTAAAATATAGAAACATCTAACTGCAAAATGGCTTTTGACTCTCTTAAATGTGATTAATTTATGACACTGTCCCTGACTAACAGCTAGGCTCTCTTATCTAGGTGCTCCATAGTATAAAGATAAAATTCTGCTGATTTAGAAACTGGCTGATGCCTCCTGGGTAACTATTTATTCAGAAGTAGCTAAAAATGTCTATCCAGAACTTTAGTTGCAAGCACTGGAATTAAACATTTAAATTAGGGCTAATAAAGTACAAGATTATAGGCTTCCAGTTGACCAGGAGAGGGCAGTGTAATGGAATCTCAGACAGCAGTTAGTGAACTCTTCACTTGTCTGCTATTATATTAAGGGTGGGCAAATTTTTTGGCCTGAGGGCCACATCGGGGTTGCAAAACTATATGGAGGGCTGGGTAGGGAAGGCTGTGCCTCCCCAAACAACCTGGCCCCCTCCCACTTCCCGCCCCCTGACTGCTCCCCTCAGAATCCCCAACCCATCCAGCCCCCCCTGCCCCTTGTCCCCTGACCCCCCCCCCCCCCCCCCGGACCTCCAACGCCTCCCTGTTCCCTGACTGCCCCCCTGGGGCTCCCTGCCCCCTTACCATGCCGGAGCCAGCCACACCCCCGTGCTGCCCGGCAGGAGCAGCGGGTCAGAGAGCTGGCAGCACGGTGCGCTGAGGCTGTGGGAGAGGGGCCAGAGGCTAGCCTCGCCATCCAGGAGCTCAGGGGCAGGGCAGGACGATCCTGCGGGCTGGACGTGGCCCATGGGCTGTAGTTTGCCCACCTCTGTATTATATTGATTAACATGCTCTGTTCAGTTTTCTTGCTCTAAAAGGCTCTTTCCTTTGAGCTGGCAAATGCTGCTCTTCCCTGGTGTACAAACCAACATGAATCATAGAATATCAGGGTTGGAAGGGACCTCAGAAGGTCATCCAGTCCAACCCCCTGCTCAAAGCAGGACCAATCCCCAACTAAACCATCCCAGCGAGGGCTTTGTCAAGCCTGACCTTAAAAACCTCAAAGGAAGGAGATTCCCACATTGCAATTTGAGATCGTTACTCCTTGTTCTGTTTACTTGTACAGAAAAGTATATATCAAGCAACCTGAGCCCTGAATAAAGCAGATCTGTTTATCACGAACGGCAATAAAAACATATTTATTTAGCGTGTCTTTATAATCAAAGACACACTTCCAACACTTGATACGATTGTGGGAAGGTTTGGATTCTAAACTAGCAGAAGACCTCATAAGTTTTGGCGCACACGTCATTTCCAGACTGAAGTTACAGCTGGTTAAATATTTAAAGGGTATTAGGCAAGATAAAGTACTGCATAAGAAACAAGACTTATAAGACATTTTTCCCTCCACCGAGCGTACAATGTAGTACAACTACTTATAAAAGTTGTTGTTTAGTGGCTGCTGTTGAGAGGTGCTTTTTCTTCTTTGTAAGCCAAAGTAAATATTTAACTTGGAGATCAACATTTATAAGAATATTAAAGTCAGCAACTTTAAAATAGCAACCTGTGTGCATACACAGCAGCAGGGAAGAGAAAGGCATTTGGTAAGGAGAGTGCTGTCACTTTTAGATTATCTTATTGTAACTTGATATAAAATTTCTCCATCTGTTAATGTAAAATCTCACTTGCCAGTTACTAGCATAGGATATTTTAACATGAATAAAATACTTGCAGGTCCTTATGTTAGGCAGTTTAGTATATATAAAGTTTCAGTAGTATTGTGCCTGGATAGCTGACCTTGTCAAAATCCAGAAATCCTTCTCTTCAACCAAAGTAAGGGAAGGGTGCATTTGTACCTTCTCCTTGAAATTGCCTGAGTTCAACCATACTTTGGCACTTGTCTAGGCTAGCATCATCTTGAGCCAGGCATTCTGTATTTGTGGCAGGTAGGCTGAGAGTTACTAGGCCACCTTTGTTTATGGAGTGGTAAACTAATGGGCCATTTTGGTATGGGGAGTACTTGCTTGCAGTCTTTGAGGTCTTCTGTAAATGTGGTCAACTGCTCATCAGACCTTCATCTCCTGAGAAACTTGCTCCAAAGAGCAGGCCCCCACTCTTTTAAATCCTGCATCAGTACCTTTCACAACGGAACTTTAGAGCATCTGGATATAAGGCTTTCGGTGAATTCTGCATCAGCTTCATTAAGCAATCACAGTGACTTGCAGATGTCACCCTAAGCTGAATGTACTTTCTAAGTTTGCTTAGCTGCTCGTATTGCACTCTGCACAGCTCTGACCTGCCTGTAGGTGAAGCCTTTTGTACTGTGTTCTTGTACTTATGTGTCCTGATTATTTCTTTCCAGATGACTTGACTGGAAGATTACACCATAATAAAGGAGCAGGATGCCATCACTTCAGCTTGACTATCCCTGTATGTAGTCTTCTAACTTGTAGAATGTGGCTTTGCCTAAACACATGAATAAAATCTAACTTTCAAAAAAGATCACTGTAACTCTTGTTAAATTCCTGCCATATAACATGCACAAGCCAAAAGAGGTCCTCAGCTCTGCAAGTTTCTTCTGCACTTCTGGCAGTGCTAACTTTTGGGAAGTAGTGTACTCGTGGCAAATGGGACACTTCCTAGCTGTGATGTGGTGCTTTGAGGATTTGTAGAAGTAATTCAAACCTTGCTGTCCTTGAAGAATGCTTCAGGAATTTGAGAATATATTCTTGACGTGGCACTTCTCATTTTCTCCACTAGAGGGTGCAAAGGTATGTTAAATGGCTGAATTACAATTAAACAGAGCAGATCCCGAGACTTTTAATGAGAAACACATGCAATGAGGCGAGAGCTGGGTTGGGAGTACTTTCCAGTTAAGGAATTCTCTATCTCAATTGGCTTTTGTTCAGGATGAATGCAGATTATGTAAGGGGCCAGCTGTACCGAAAATGAAATCCACATGACAATACATGTTGTGCATTTAGGAGCTAGTATTAAGCAAACAGTGTAGGAAGAGGGTCATTTATTGAGGGAGAAACACCCAGTAGTGCCTCCTGACTGTACTAATTTTAATTTACTCTGTTGTGTAAAATGTGGCAACCAGGAGACTTACCCTATATTGAGGGAAATAGCCTACTAAATCTGCAGCATGTAGCTAGTACTATCGCTCCGACCAAATGTAAGAGGCCCATCCTTCGCACTTGGCATGGGAACTTGGTCTAAGGCCTTGTCTATACTAGAAAACTGCTGTGGTGCAAGTCTCAACAATGCAGTGACTCCATGCTAGCCTATCTGTTCTGGGTATATTCAGTGCCTTGCATTCCTGCATAGTACTCTCTGCAAGTGCTGTTAATTGTGGTACTTGGGATGGGTATACTCAGTGGTGACCTGGAACCGGTTTGCTCGCGGGACAACCGGTTCTAAAAGGGCTTCTAAATTTAAAAACTGGCCAAAAGTGGCACCTTAGGTGCCGACTCTGTGGGTGCTCCGGGGCTGGAGCGCCCACAGGGAAAATTTGATGGGTGCAGAGCACCCACCGGCAGCTCCCCAGCCCCAGCTCACCTCCGCTCCGCCGCCTCCCCTGAACGCGCCACCCCGCTGTGCTTCCCGCAAATCAGCTGTTTGTGCGGAAAGCCGGGTGTGGGGGCTGAGAAGCAAGCGGTGGCTTTGTGCTCAGGCCCAGGGAGGCGGAGGCGAGTTGGGGGGGGGAGGGCGTGAGGAGGGGTGCCCGCGCCGCAGCAGGTAACCTGGGGGGTGCGCGCGCAGGGGAACCGCTCCCCGTCCCAGCTCACCTCCGCTTCCCTGGGCCTGAGTGTGAAGCCGCCGCTTGCTTCTGAGCCCCCCCACCCTGGCCGTGAACAGCTGATTCACGGGAAGCCGGGGGGGGAGGGGGGGGGCGCAGAGAAGCAGTGCGGGGCAGCGTGTTCAGGGGCAGAGGCGGAGTGGAGGTGAGCTGGGACCAGGCGCAGGGCGGGGAGCTGCCAGTGGGTGCTCTGCACCCACCAAATTCTCCCCGTGGGTGCTCCATTGATCAGTGGGGGGAGCAGCTGCTCCCCTACCAGCTACGCTCCCCTGCCCCTAGGAGCCAGAGGGACATGCCGGATGCTTCCTGGAAGCTGCCCCAGGTAAGCACCGTCGGGACTCGCCACCTGGCGGGTCCCTCTGGCTCTTAGGGGCGGGGCGCAGTGGGCACCCACTATGGTGGCCCACAAGACCCTCCTGCCCAGTTTTGGGGGCAGTCAGGGGACGGAAGGGGGGTGGATGGGGCAAGGGTCTGGGGGGGGGGGCCTCAAGGAACATAGGGGGTTGGATGGGGCAGGGGCGGGCCTCAACGCCCTCGTGGGATGAGGAGGGAGCCGGTGGTTAAGATTTTGGCAGCTCATCACTGGGTATACTGTATATTTGCATCTGTTCTGTGTTTCCATCTCCAACTTCAAATGACTCTGTCCTGCTCAAGGATCCATGCACCAATTGTGAGAGAAAGGGGCTATGCCCTAGTACTTGCAGATGCTATAAAGGAGGGTCACTCAGTGAACAACCCAGAGGATTGGATGGTATTATGATGAGCAACTTGGGTGTTGCAACTTGAGGGAACAAGGAGGCTGATTATTCTGAACTGATTTCTTCTCTTTGGATCATACCCTGTTGTGTGTGGTTTCTTGCTGAACTAACTGTTCTCCTGTGTTCCCCTTTTGATCTACAGATGGGAGTGGTATGGGTTGGAATGAGGATGTCCCTCCAGGCCTATTGATAGTGCCCAGTCAGTTTCCTCATCTAATGCAGTGGGCCCTAGGCGATATTTGGTCCTGGGTTGGGGACAACACAAACGAGTGCTGGACACTATTGCAAGGCAGGTGGAATTACTAGCGAATAGGGTGGGAGCAGTATTCTGACCGCATAACATTGTGCGAGATATGCTGAGGCAACAAACGGACTGCCATAGCAACCCTCCTAAATGCAGTGTTGAGTCTGTGCATGCAGTTACTGCCAAACAGTTTCTCTCCTTTGTGTTTTCAGGTGCATTACTAGAGAATAAAAGGTCGGGAGCAGTATTCTGTGTAGCAGTGTGAGAGTTATGCTGAGGCAACAGACAGACTGCCGTAGTTCACACGCTGCTATGCAGTTAGAATATTGCTCCAAATCTATTACCCTCTAGTGATTCACCTGCACACACACAGACAAAGGAGAGAAATTAATTGCTGAGCAGCCACTGCATGCGCACATTCAACACTGCATTTACATTTAGGGTAGCCCGGCTGAGGCAACAAATGGACAGCCATGGCAGGCAAACTTCAGTGTAACGCAGTGTTGCGTGTGTATGCAGTGACTGCTGAACACTTTCTCTGTGTGTTTTTTCAGGTGAGTCCTTATGACACTTCCAAAAGAAGCTTCCATAAAGCAAAATTTTAAAGCTGTATTTTCTCTCTTGTCCTCTGCTGCTCTGGCTCTTTGAATGTGGGATCAGGGAAGAGGCAGAGTAGAAAGTAGCTGAGTTTCAACTTGGTTGCTCTCCCCTCCCCTTTTACCACTCCCCCTTGCCCACTCCATGTGAGTTACTAAGTGAATGACTTGACAGGTATCCGAAGCAGTGCTTCTAAGCTGTAAGACTGGTCATTGCTGGATAGGCAGGAGCATTGTAGGACACTGGGACTGCACTTGGAGGGCCAATTGCAGCAGTCACACTAGCACTTCCTTTCTACAGTGGCATTGTATTGGAAGTCGCTGTGTCTCTGCACCACCTATTTAGCTTTGCCTAGAGCAAGGGTCATGACAATGAAGAAGTAAATGCCTGCAACGATGCATAAGTAGGGCCCTACCAAATTCATTGCCATGAAACGTGCGTCACACACCGTGAAATCTGGTTTTTGTGTGCTTTTACCCTATACTATATGGACTTCATGGGGGAGACCAGTGTTTCTCAAATTCGGAGTCCTGACCCAAAAGGGAGTTGCAGGGGGGTTGTAAGGTTATTTTAGGGGGTTCACAGTATTGCCACCCTTACTTCTGTGCTGCTGCCTGGCCAACAGCCACCGCTCTCCGGCTGCTCAGCTCTGAAGGCAGTGCCTTGCCAGCAGCAGCAGCGCAGAAGTAAGGATGGCAATACCATACCATGCCACCCTTACTTCTGCGCTGCTGCCTTCAGAGCTGGGCAGCAGGAGAATGGTGGCTGCTGACGGAGGGCCCAGCTCTGCAGGCAGCAGTGCAGAAGGAAGGGTGGCAATACCATACCATGCCATCCTTCTGTGCTGCTGCTGGCGGTGGCTCTGCCTTCAGAGCTGGGCTCCCGGCCAGCAGCCGGCACACTCCAGCTGCCCAGCTATAAAGGCAGAGCCGCCACCAGCAAAAGCACATAAGTAAGGGTAGCAGTACCGCAAACCTCCCCCCTACAAAAACCTTGAGACCACCCCACAACTCCTTTTTGGGTCAAGATTCCTACAATTACAATATCGTGAAATTTCAGATTTAAATAGCTGAAATCATTAAATTTATGATTTTTAAACTCATGTGACCATGAAATTGACCAAAATGGACTGTGAATTTGGTAGGGCCCTATGCATAAGCATTTGTGTAAAACAAGCATTCCGGAGGGGATCACAATGCCAAAATTCTCTACCTTAGGCAATGCTGAAGGGACTGTTTATGCCTCACTCTGCCAGTACATGCTGGTCAGTCTTGTAACTGGAATAAACCTCAGAGGGGAGTGATGCTACTGTGCTTCATGCCACACTAACTTAAATGTGTTGCCACTCTATTATGAAATAGATGGCTAACTCATTGAGTTATTTTTCACATTGTACCGCTTGGTGAACTTGAAGATTAACATGTTTATTCCATTGTTCAGTTATACTGTAACTTGTCTTCACTGCTCCCTACCTGCAGCAGGGGTAGCCTAATGCATGTACTAAGTGTGTGGCTGCTTAGTGGCCCTTGCTTCAGTCTCATTCTGTCAGCATTTTCCTTTCCCCAGCAGCAGCCTCTTGGCAGCACCCAGCTACTTTGAGAGATCAACTGGAGCCCACAATGAAAAGTGCCCTGAACCCCAATCCTGTGCTGCTATAGAAACCCACTATCTCCACACTAATCTCAACCCACCTTATAGCTACTGGCTGGGGACCCACTCTTGGCTTTGCATCGTCTGCAAAACCTAGAGCTGACTCTGGTTTGGAGCTTGTATTCTAGAAGCTCTGAGTTGAACCTTACGTAAGTCATTTTCTATTGGCAATGGTGTATTTACCCCTCAGATCATGCAAGGTCTTGCTTGGGGCAGGTGGGCCATGCAGAGTCTCACTGAAATCAGTGGGACGTTACATGTCAGCAAGATCTGCCCATATGGATCAAGTTGCAGGTTCAGGGCCTTAGGCCTACTCAGTTTGTCTGTAAGGAATCTGGAATGGGTTCTTTGAATAAAATCTACAAGGGGGAAAAAATGCTTCTTTCTGAATGATACTTGGCTTCTAGGCAAGGAATATTAACATTTTACAAGATCAAAATTCAAATTTTCTTATCATGCCTTGGCATAAATCGTTAGTAGCTGCTGTTGTGTGCGCTTAACAGATTGCGCTCTTGCACAGGCATCTGACAGGAGATGCTCGCTGTCTTCTAATGGTCATACTGGTGTACTTGCCAAGAGCGGATGTGACTTGCCCAGGCTGATCTCTTAACACTTCCGCTGTCAATACAATACACTGTCTGAATTACTTAGTTATGCTAGATGTATTGCTGTAGACAGCCCATTTTGCCTAAAATGGATATCTTCAGGAGACTTCACTTCCATACAATCAATGTGCAGAGGCCTGTTTTGTGTATTGGTGTAAAATTGCAGTAACTAGATTAGTGATTGTAAACATCCTTAATTCTAAGAGAGCAGAACTGACTTGTGAAAAATGGGTCAACTGTTTACTCGGGGCTGTGTAATTTGCAGAACTTATTTAAGTATCTAACTTGTTTTCCAGCAGAAGTGATCCTTGCACGTTGTGGAACTGACTTATGTCTGTTTGAAGTAGAGAACGGCGCTAACCCTAACTTCTCCTCTCTGCCTGCTTCAGCCATATAATAGACTTCACCAGTCCAACTCCTCCGTTTTGCCTTGAGACAGTTCAAATATCAAGGGCTTAGACAGGAAGGGAAACCTCAGGGTGAATCTAGACAAAGCCTCCCTTGATCACTGGCTGAAAAAACAAATTCCTCCACCATTTCAACATAGGGCCCTGGCTACCTGAGGGGTTACTTTGTGTGGCTCTAAGCAGTCCTAAGGCCAGCATAGCTTGCTCCTGGAGGACCACCTTGATGGAAGGGAATCCTTAGCTGCTGTGGAGAGACAGTGCGACTGCTCCCATGCCAAGCCCCTCCATGTACCTGGGGGAAAGGAGGACAGGGCTGGTGCTCCTTGGGGCCATTGGACACATGACTTAGAGAAACCCACAAGTTGTTAATTCTGGCAGGGAACCAGCCCATTACACAGCTGGACCAGGATCATGAGAATGCGAAGACAGGGCCTGCTCCATTGCCCACTGCAGCCAAATCTCTTTCCTTACCCCTAGTTGAGCTGTACATGCCTCAGCTGCAGCTGTGGATTGGGATTAAGGTCTCCGGTAAAGCTTTTTGTTCCTTTCTCCCTGTGTCCCTGGTTTGGTGTGTAGTTAAATTCTCCACGTTTCATGCGGAATGCCTTGTAGCTGTGGTTTTTTTGGGAGAAAAAAGTGGGGGTCTGTTTTAAAAGTTGTCTGAAAGCAGGCAGCTGATTAGCAGTTGTCTAATGCAGTCACTCCCAACCTCTTTGGATTGGCTGCTGCCTTCCCTCACCATCCCTGGCTCCCCTTGTACCACATCTCATTGTAGCTGCCACCATCACTCCTTATTTCTGTCCACTTGCTCTCCCTCTTTTTTTTCCCATTCACACTATTCTTATTCTCCTCCTCCTGCCCCCAGTCCACATTTGGAGCTTGGCATGCCATGCCTGCTGCCACTGTTGTTCTGATTTCCTCTCTAACCTGTATAATTACAAGCTATATAGTCTGCCTGTATTATGTAAATTAACTTTTCAAATCCTAGGGCTAAATTCACCCCTCAGAGACCAGCACAATCTTCCATTAGGTTCAGTGCAAGTCAAGTGCTTTTCAGTAGGAGAACTCTGCCTGTCATTCACATGTGGTCCTGTAGCATTTACTGTGTCTGAGTGGAGTGCTTAAAGCTTCTATAAATCACTGTGTTATAGACATGCTCCATCTCTTTCTCTGCAGTGCCAGTCATCTACCGGGTCAACACTCAGCCACTTTGGTGGTTCTTCATATTGTAAGTAAAACACTATGATTAAAATACAACTAATTGTTTAAAGGAGCCTCCTTATAACCACAAGTTCTGTGTACTTTGATAAGGCGAGCTATGCACTTGTTTATTCAGTTTGCAGCAAGACGTTCCTTCCTGACTGGGTAAGAATAGTTTGTCTCATTAGTACATGAGTCTCCAGAGCAGTGAGTTATCTGTTTGGACTAATTCCACGTGCTGACTGAGAGCCCAAGAGGAAGTGTGCTTTGTTAGAGAAAGGGCCTCTTGTTGGAAGTAATGTTATTCTTTGGCAGGTTATGGTCCCAGTTACATTTGCAAAGATCTTTGGGGAATACAGGCTTTCAGCTTGTCCTGAAAGTAGCAGAGGCAATGTGTTCATAGGTCATGTATTTATAAATATGGATTCTGGTCCTGACTTCCAATCACTCCATTTCATGAACATCAAATGGGCAGAACTAGTTCTAATCAGTCATATGTAGAGGGAGTGTGCACTGATAGCATTTTTGTCCTGTTATCTAATTGTAGGGTGACACCCAGCGCCCTCTCTTCACAAATGTAACATACACAGCCTTCCATTTTGGTCCCTGCTCACTTGCCAGTGCTCTCGTTGCTATTTCAGTCTTGGGGCCGCTCACACCTCTTCTAATTGTCTTTGGGTCTGCTTAGCACTCCTTGTCATTTTAGTTCGGTGTCCTTGCACAGCGCTGTTGACCATTTTGATTTCTGCCCTTTTGCCATTCTGGTCATAGGTATCCCTGAACAGGGTCTGTTAATCATGCACTATGACTTGGGATAGGAGACTAGAATCAGGTTATCAAACTTATTTTCTTTTGTAATCTAAGATAGGATTTGAACCCAGAACACTAAACATGACCATGTTAACCCATTTAGTGCTACCCCCCCCTTGGCCTCCTGACCAGATAAACAGCTAGAATAGTAGCTATCAGCTATGTCTTCACTAGGAGAAGAGGTGTGTTCTTAACTCAAGGTAAACTGCTAGTGAAGACAAGGCAGTTTTTAGCTTTCATGTGAGTTAGCATGTCTGGTTAAAAGACCAACCCTGTGGGTTTTAATTTGATCTGCCGAGTTGTGTGAGAACTACAAACTTCTTGCTTTCACTAGGGTATTAATGGGAGTTCACTAACTCAAGAATATCCCCTTTTTTTCCTAGTGAAGACCGGCCATCACTAGCTTTGTCTTCACTGCCAAAAAATTGTGTCTACAGCAGCATAGCTAATGTAGTTTTTAGCATGAGGTAGCTAGGCAAGCTCAGCACTATACCCCCTTCCCATAGTTGACTTTGACTGGTTTCCTCATGACAAAAACTACAAGTGCCTTATCTCCACTAGGATTTTAGAGTGGGAGAGCAAACACATGTAGTTGTCTCACTATAACGCCCCCCCCCTTCCCAATGTGCACGCACACCTATTTTTGAAGTGAAGACAAAACCACTGTCATTGCAAAGATGCCCAGTTAGCAGGGATAATACTGCTAAGTAAGGCTACTAGCAGTATCCTTTGAATACACACGATGATTTCAGGAAACACTCCCTTGTCTGAGCAGCAACCGATTCCTCCTGCTACCCAGATGACCTAGCATGTGCTATCACATTCATGTTATGATAATGCAAATAAGTACAAGGATTGGCATTTCAAAGGTAAACACCCAAATGGAATTTACAACTTAGTGGTCAAGTCCACTTGGACAGCACACTAGCATGTTTCTTTTAAAAGGGACATGAGTTTGTCAAATACTGACATTCAGCTCATGCAATAGGATCCTAATTTTCTAAAAATCCTTTTTTCTAAAGGAAAAAAACCCATGTTTGATTGGAGAGATTTAGCCACAGATTCATTATAACAGCCTGTAATCTTCTTGCTGAGCATATAGTAACAATTAGGGTGACCATATTTCCCTATGCTGAATTCGGGACACCTGGTAAAATTACTCATATTCAAGTGAGTTCAGTGGCAATCAATTTGAATGTTTGTATACATAGTTCTGCTTAACATCAAGTTGACTGAGCCCCTGTCATAAATATAAAGGGAAGGATAAACCCCTTTAAAATCCCTCCTCCCAGCTTTTGAAAGTATCTTGTCTCCTCATTGGTCATTTTGGTCAGGTAAGTGGGGTGCAAGGGTTGGGAGGATTTTTCCTCTGGCCAGGAGGGATTTTAAAGGGGTTTACCCTTCCCTTTATATTTATGACAGCCCCTGTTAAAAGAAATAGTGGGTGGCTGGCAAGCAGGGATCTGGCCAGCAGCAGGACCTGCAAGTACTGATTTGGGGGGGGGGAGGAGGGGAGGAGGGAGAGACAGAAAATATGGGACAATTTTTGCCCATTTTTAAGAAAAAGTTGGGACACCTGCAGGAGGGCTTAAATACAGGACTGTCCCTTTAAAAACGGGATATCTTGTCACCCTAGTAACAATGGATAAATGCTTTCACCACACATGAGCTCTGCTTACGCACAGAAAGATGGCTTGGGTGTGATAAGGCCCCACATAAATTGTTAAACCAAAGAAGCCAAGTTCATCTCCTTTCAGGCTACAGCAAGCTAACCAGTGTTTGCTAAGTGGGAAAAGGACAATAATCAATCCTGGAGAAGGGGAGACTTTCAAGCTTCTCAGAGGATGCTGCAGACAACCCAGAGCTCTGTCACAGAGCGAACTTTGAGAGCCGAATTTCCAGCTCAGCTTTTTCATGCATTGCAAGGTCTATTTACTTCTTCAGCCGTGAGAGAATACGAATGCTGTGGTGGGAAATCTTAGATATTTGGTGAAATATTGGCCCCACTGAAGATAACTCCCACTGACTTCAGTGGGACCAAGATTTCACCCCTTATGTCTATCTTGTATTGCTGGGTTATTGTGCAGATGTTAACAGGTGAAGGGATGCTGGGGTTACAGGAGTGATCTATTAGTATTAGTTTGTGGTAGTGCTGTTCTGCAAGCCTCCATTAGGGATTGAGGCCCCATTATGATGCAACAAGAAGAGACGGTCCCTGCCCCAGAGTATTTACTAGCTCACTAATAAGCGTTCTTAAGGATTGCCAAGGAATGGCTCTGGTAAGGGATAGATGACCTTTTTAATAGTTGTGTGTATAAATGTTACTAAATAGCATCCTAAATCATAATCTTGCAACTTTGCAACAGTTGCAACTTTTCCCATGCCCTTGCTCATGATATAAATTCCAACAAGGACCCTGCAGGGTCACCGTTCAGCTGGGGCTTTGTGAAGTAAAGATGTTACATAACGTGCGTTCTGTTATTCGCCTGCAGAGGAAATAAGTTCTTGGCAAAAGCACAGTGTGCTGAAAAAATCTTGAGCCATAATTCTGACACCTTGTGAGAGTGCTGTGACATTCAAAGAGTGGGAGGGAGGTAGATTCGGCAGCTTGTTGAAAATGCTACTCAATTGGTGAGAGGAGATCTGACAGACACTTTGAAACCATGCTGCACTGGAGAGAACTGTCACCATTGTACTTGGCCAGTGTGGGGTGGGATGGGAGAGAGAGAGCTCATCATTTCCAGGAGCCTGACCTGTCTAAATTGTTCCCTAGGCCCACAAGGATGAGTAACATTTAAAGTAGAAAAGCTAACCCTCCCCCATTGGGAAGTCTGTTTGATCTAGCCTACTGCGTGTTTGTGTTTAAAGCTACCCACTCTTACTCTCAACATTGGTGATGAGCTAGAAATTCCTTTTCTTCCTATCTGGGGGACCTCTGTACCTCTATTGCTACTCATTTTCCATCACTTACACCCTGGGGTCAGAGTGATCTTCCTGCCAGATGAGGATTGGAGGTATGTCACATGGTCACTGTACACTCCCCACCTAGGTGCACTGCTGTGCCTCAGTTTCCCCTCTATCAGCCTGTCACATACACCCAATGTACTCCAAGTACTGAGGTACCCAGATACCACAGTGATGGATTCCCAATCTATGGAGTCAGGGATGTGCATGGGGAAATCAAATCTTGGTTTTCTGCATAGTATCAAATCTAGTTCCCCTTGAATGGTAGCATAGAGCCTATCCACCAATCAGGCCAGAAATGCCATTTTAATAGAAAATCTAGAGCTGGCTTAAAAAACTGAAAGATGGAACCATTTCCCATTGAAAAAAGCGATTTAATCGAAACACAAATATTTTGCTGGCAGTGTGTACATTTGAACAAAATCTTCAATGGCAAAACATCATTTTGACTTTCTCATTTTGTTTTGATGTTGTCTAAATGTTTTGTTTCAACTTTATCATTTTGATTCATTTAGCTTTGACTTTTATATAAATGTATTTTACTATAGTATACATTTAATATTAATGTATGATGCTTATTACGTTTAATATATTTAAATGTTAATGATATAAGTCAAAACTAAATGAATCAAAATGATAACGTTGAAGCAAAATAATGTGACCCTATCAAAATGACACATTCAATCCTCCTGAATTAAAATTTTACAGAATTTTCATTTAATAGGAAATTTGGAAATTTCTGCTTTTTTGTCCTAATTTGGAATTTTTTTAATGTTAGGGTTTCCCACATAATGGCAATTCAGGTTTACAACCAGCTCTAAAAAAGAACCTTTCTGGAAATATATGTACCTGCCACTCTGATATGCATAGGAATTAAGAGGGTGAAGATTGCGGGGTGCAGCCCCTTCCATTCATGTAAACTGCTAATGGGCAGCTTGCCTTCACCCTTTTCTCCCACTGCCCCTACCTACTTTAATGGCTTGTAACATTTAAGGGTGAAGGCAAGCTGCTCATTAGCGGTTTACATGGTAGCCATATGGGAGACCTGTTAGCTTTTCCTGGATTTGAATGCAGCCAATTAAAATAAATGTTACAAGCTTGAGACTTTTCCCATCGAGTTGCTGGAGCATCATCTGGAGCAAGGAGAAACCTCTCTGCTACACATGTTCTAATGTATCTTCTCTGTACCTAGCTGCAGCTGTTAACATATGCTTTGTGCACTGTTCAGGACTTAATCTGTGTGCTGTACAACAGTTTGAGTGACAAGGCAATCCCCCCAGGACTAAAACAAGAAAAAAATAACCATCTCCTGTTAATCATCCTCAAGCTGCAGCAAGCTAAGTAGAACACTTGGCATATTGCTTGTGACGCTATGTTGAGCTGCCAGGCGCTGGGGAAAAATGTATGAATTAGGGCTTTTTCCTTCATGCATGCAGGGGGAAGGAGGGGAGGAAATGTCAGATCTCTCTTCCTTTGCCATTTAATACTGAGCACTTTCCAGTCTCCATGTACTGTGAAAACATGAATTAAGCCTCACCTCACACCCGTGAGCTAAACCTCATCACCATTGTACAGCTGGAGAAATCAAGTAGAGAGAGGTTAAATAACATGCCCAAGGTCATGCAGTGGCAGAGCTGGGAGTTAAAAGCCAGCAGTCCCTGACTTGCAGCTCCATGTTCAATTCACTAAACCAAGCTCTCTCACTGATGAGCATGAGCCCTGGGGTGAAATCTTGGCCCTACTGTAGACAAATGGCCAGACCCTGGGGTTTTGTAGGGGGGCTGAGGTACAGACTGTGTGAAGCCAAGCCCTAAATAGAATCATAAAGAGTAGGACTGGAAGGAATCTCGAGAGGTCATCTAGTCCAGTTCTCTGGACTCAAGGCAGGACTAGGTATTATCTAGAGTCTAGACCATCTGTGCCAGGTGTTTGGCCTAAACTGCTCTTAAATATCTCCAAGGATGGAGATTCCCCAACCTCCCTAGGCAGTTTATTCCAGTGCTTAACTAGAAGGGTGAGGTCCCACTTGCGGGTTCATTGGATTATAGTCTTTTGAGTTGTTGGACTTTTATGTTTGTTTCCTGATTACTCTTGGACCCTAGCACCTCAAAAGGGACAGGACTGAAGCTAGGGTTGCCAGGCACCCAGTTTTTGACTGGAACGCCCGGTTGAAAAGGGAGCCTGGCAGCTCCGGTCAACACCGCTGACCAGGCAGTTAAAAGTCTAGTTGGCCCAGTGGGGCTTCGCACAGCTCCTGGAAACATGGTGCAGGGGCCAGGGGCCAGGCACTCCGCACCTCGAGTGTGCCTCCCTGCCTAGAGCGCCGGCTCCACAGCTCCCATTGTCCGGGAACCACAGCCAATGGAAGCTTTGGGGGTGGTGCCTGTGGGTGCACACTGCACAGAGCCACCTAGGGCCTGGACATGCTGCTCACTTCCAAGAGCAGCATGGAGTCAGGGCAGGCAGGGAGCCTGCCTTAGCCCCGCTGCACTGCCAACCAGGAGCTGCTTGAGGTAAACGCTGCCCAGCCGGAGCCCGCACCCTGAACCCCCTGCCCCAGATCAGAACCCCTTTCCACACTCTAACTCTCTCCCAGACCCCAAACCCCATCCTGCACTTCAGCCCTGAGCCCCCTCCCACATTCCAAACCCCTCGGTCCCAGATCCACCCCAAAGCTCGCACCTCCAGCTGGAGCCCTCAGCCCCTCTTGCACCCCAGCCCGGAGCCCCCTCCTTCACCCTTAATCCCTCATTTCTGGCCCCACCCTGGTGCCCGCACTCCCAGCTGGAGCCCTCATCCCTTCCCAACCCCCTGCCCTACCCAGCCCAGTTAAAGTGAGTGAGGGTGGGGAATAGCAAGCAATGGAGGGAAGGGGGTGGAGTGAGTGGGGGCAGGGCCTCAGAGAAGGGGTGGGGCAAGGGTTTTTGGTTTTGTGCAATTAGAAAGTTGGCAACCCTAACTGACGTGTGTCTGGGCTAGAGGCCCAAACCAATGCTATCTTGTTGCTCACAGAGATGTGCAGCTGGGTGCATTGTGCCCTGATAGATCATGAAGGAGTACTGCAGGGGCCACAATCCCCAAGGTCACTTCATTGTCCTCCTTCAGACACTCCTCTACTGTGATGCCCACAAGCATCTCAATAAAGGTTAAGTCGCTGATGTGCTGTGAGTGCTGCCTATCATGCTGACAAGTATGATCTCATTGTTTCCCTGTGCTCCCTGCCTCATCTGCTGTATCCACCTGTTATTTCATTTTATACTTAGATTGTCAGCTCTTCAGCGTGGGGGTCATCTTTTTGCTCTGTGTTTGTACAGTGCCTAGCACAGTGAGGCTCTAAATTGTGGATGGGGTCCCAAGTAATTAATCATTATAATCAGCTTGTGCCACTCTCGGGTGAAGTCTCA
Source organism: Chelonia mydas (assembly GCF_015237465.2). NCBI lineage: Eukaryota > Metazoa > Chordata > Testudines > Cheloniidae > Chelonia > Chelonia mydas. The sequence continues at coordinate 17,351,313 of NC_051254.2, forward strand.
TCCTATTCCTGGATCCCATAAGTGACATCTCTTGTGGAGTAAGGTACTGCAGCATGTGACTAGGGTGGCAGGATCTGTCCCTAATGGAGCTGGGGCTCGAATCAGATGACCTGGGGGTAACTGACAATCTTGTGATTGCGGTATGCAAACTGCCAAACTTTGCACTGGAGGAAGAGGAAATTTATGTACCTGCCACTCTGATTTGCATAGGAATTAAGAGGGTGAAGATTGCGGGGTTCAGCCCTTTCCATTCGTGTAAACCGCTAATGAGCAGCTTGCCATCACCATTTTCTCCCACTGCCCCTACCTACTTTAAGAGCTGCTGAACACTAGCCATATGGGAGACCTGTTACCTTTTCCTGGATTTGAATGCAGCCAATTAAAATAAATGTTACAAGCTTGAGACTTTTCCCATAGAGTTGCTGGAGCACAGAGTTCCCAATCCCTGCTCTGGGGATTCAGCCTTTAGTGGCTGGTATTCTAAACTTCCCACCCTGCTGTTTTAATGAGCCTCTGTGCTTGGCCCTGGTGTGGCAGTGCTGCCCACCTCCCATTCAGTGGTGCCTGCCATAGGCTGAGGTGGATTGCTATCATAATGGCAAGAAGTGCATAGACAATGGAGGTGGCAGGAACTGACTGACGTCTTGAATAAATTCACTGGAGCCAGAGGTATGAAGTCACTAGAGCTGCACCAGTTCATATCGGGTAAGTTTGGCCCCTGTTCTGGAAAATTGACTTAGTTGCCCAAAAAGTGTGGGAACCACCAGCATCTGGTTCAGGCAAAACATTTCTATTTTTCAAGTAAAGAAACTGCCAAATCAGATACTAATAGCTGGGTAGAATCTGCCCAGCCTACCAATCAGCCCCAGCCCCAGCCCTGGTGTTATATGATACTAGCTTCAGCCATGCACAATCCTCCCACAAGTCTTTGGAAACTTTAGCCTCCAGCTGTCAGGTCTCCTAGCCTCAGTGGCTGGGAGGCAGTGGAGAGGAATGTCCTGCTGCATGTGAACAGAGAACTAGATGGGTCATTTAAGCAATAGCAAATCAGGGAATGGCCCTGGAGACCTGGATATGAATGATGCCTCCACACACACCCCTCTTACTTTGTCTGCTAAACTCCCCTATTTGCCTCCCGATACTACAATAAATAGGAGCCTTTCAGTAGCGCCTTCTGCTAACTGTAATGAAAATAGGTGTCAGAGTAGCAGCCGTGTTAGTCTGTATCTGCAAAAAGAACAGTGCCACAAGTACTCCTGTTCTTTTTGTAATGAAAATACTTACACTGAGCAGCATTCTAGGTGGCCAAGGCAGTGAGCAGCTCTGCAGCCGGGGGATGGGCTAAATGCCACTGATCATAAAATAAATAGTATCAGCACAAGTGCAGTGCTTAAGAGCAGGAAAGCGGTTCTGTGAATTTTGCCAGAGTTACTTGGTAAAATTTCACCATCAGCTGAGGGGAGTGATTACTGAGAAATTACCCTGATCAGAGATGACTTCTCTTCACTCGGAGGTCTGCTTTTACTTTCAGTATTCTTACTTTTCTGTTTGTTGCTTTTATTCTGTCCTCCCATCCTCCCCTATTAACCCAGAAAACTGAAGTTAATTTTTTACACTGATTTTTGTGTGTGTGCCCATTTTCTAAGGTTTGCACTAAACACTGATGAAATCCCTGGGAAATTTTAAACAAAATAAAACCTGAAAATGAAGGGCCTTGTAAATATATCTGTGAGTAGCAATGCTCCCCTTTCAAATGGGCTGAGTGTCAGGTATTTAAAAAGTGTCCTGGTAGAGATTACCAGCGCTACCCCTCCATCCAACTCTACTATGGGTTTGTCTACACTTGGAGCTAAGGGTGTGAGTCCCAGCATGTGCAGACATACTCGAGCTACCTCCCTTCTAGCTACCCCATCATTTTTAGGAGGCTGGTGCGAGTTTGTCTATGCAAGCTGGGCCTCGCACCCCTAGCTCCAAGTGTAGACATATCCTACAGGGGTACATACAACTATGAGGATCTCATGTGTGTACAGGCTACAGTAGGGATCTTACGTGCACATACAAACCCATAGAGAGAACACACGCACATACAACGCTAGGACTGCAGAAATGGGCCCTTACCTGTATCTGAAGATACTGACAAGTGCCAGGCTTGTACCGTGCTTTAATATCTTCTACAGTGAGGAAGATGATAGGAGCAGGCAGGGCTGTTGCATTCTGTGAGCGGGAACCCCATGGGATCTGTCTCACTTCACCAGGATAATGGGAATTGAAAGGCCAATTTTCTCCTTGACTCATCAATACGTTGCTTATACAAACTGCATGGAAGCTATGGCCAACTTTACAGATACTCAGAGCAAACAGCATCAGTGGTGCCTAGCTGGGAAGGGCACTCAAAGGTTGGGTGTCAGCTGCTAAAACTGTGGGTCTGATACATAGTGGGGCTCCCCTGTGAACCACGAGGGCTTAGTCCTGCCATCATTCCCACATTGGGCATTCGACCACTTCAACTTAGCGCTGCTGCTGCAAGCTGGCCTACCTGCCTACATTTGTGACTAAAGAGCAGCAGAGTTCTGTGCCTCCAGATCCCTGTGCATCAACTTCAATAGCATTAAAAAGGCTCTTGCTATTTCAATAGCAAGGACAGTGAGGGCATCTTTCTGAGGCATCTGCAGTGGCACGGGCGACTTGCCATGAGCTTTGTGACAGCACTTCATTTGCATTCAAAATCTGTATCCAAATACAATGCACATGCCTGTGGCATTTGCCTGTATGGTGAAACATACACTAACGGTCAACCCTCAAACACAACTCACTATTGCAATCACTTCAAAATATCCCTAAGGAACAGGCAGAATGGCCCCCAATGCTTGGGCTGCTGAAAGTCTTATAGCCCATCTAGCAAAGCAACAATAAAAATCATTCAGGAGTCTGCGCAGGGGAGGAGAAACACAGTGTGTGACCTGTGCTTGCACCATAGCCTCTTGCCTTGTTTGTGACGCAGACAGTCAACCCCTTCCCAAGGTATCAGTACAATTTAGTTCAACCTTCAGTTAAGGATCAACCTCTGCTAAGAAGCTGTTTTTAGCTACTCCCGTGAGAGCTGATTTTAGAATACAGGTCTGGCTGTAGATAGTATCTTCCTTCAGCAGTAATAAAATCCAACTGTTACAGGATTGCATTTCTGAACTCCATGAAGTTTAGGCAACCTCAGCCTATTAGTGCAAGCCTCCCATGTCTCTCATCCCATAGGGGAAAGACAGTCTTGTTTGGGACCTGGGAAGACTGAGCCAGATACGGGACAGAACGAGCCCTTCCAGACATAGGCTACATTTGGCTCATTTGTATAACACGCTGCCAGGATTACACGACAGGAGGGGCCCAATTTTATTTGCCCCACTGCAGTGTTAGGAGGGAACTGTAAGAAAAAAGGGATTTTCAACTCAGCCTATGAAATCTGCTAAACCAGCAAGTTCGGCCTTTTCACTGAGATGTGATCAGACTTAATTTGACAGTGATTTCTTAAAATATTTAAAGAGCTGCCTGGAATAAACTGATCACTTCCGAGTAGTGACCTAAATTCCACTAGCTGTAAACTTCATTAGAAAGTGGATTTGTGTGCCTGCCAGGAACAAGGCACTCTGTAATTTCACTGGTCTGGCTAAGCCCATATGCTTTATGAATGCTTCCTTTGGACAACACAGCACACTACTATCGGAGCTTGTTTGTTCGTAGATGGTTGTGTGTGGTGGGTTTTTTTTTTCTCCTCCCAGTAAAAATGCATGATTTGTTTACCAATTGCGCTGTGAAATAGAGGAGTTGAGCCATCTCACTGGCTGTATAGACTCTGATACAACAGCCACAAAGGTAAATGTAGCTTGTGATCATCTTCGCCCAGCTTGAGACACTTTTCTCTCCTATCCAAGTTGCCCTTCCCCTCTCTCGGGCCTAGTGTTACAGGGACATGGGAGAGGTGGCCACAGCTCTTGGCAGCTGCCTGGTCATGCAGCTCTGAGTGCTGGCCATAAGGGGTGCCGCACAGCCCTGCAAAAAACTTCTTTTGCCTTTCCCCAGCCCAAAGGACCCCCACCATACTGTACCTCTACATCACTTCTAGCCTCTCAACCTAGGAAGCATGGGACTCACTTTGCATCCACTGGTGCCTACACCTGTCTGTGACCTCTGCCAGCTTTGGCAGCATTCAGCCTGCACTTTTTTAATCTAGATCTAGGCCCACATTTTCAGAAGCAGCCTCTGATTTTTGGGTGCCTCTGTTTTTGAGCACCCAGTTCAAGACACCTCCTTGGGCCAGATTTCCAGAAGCGCTGAATGCCCATAGTTCCCACTGACTTTAACTGGAATGGTGGGTGTTCAGCAGGGTTATGTTCAGCCTTATGTTGGGTATCCAAAAATGGAGGTACCTCAAGTCAGAGGCTGCTTGTGGAAATATTGGCCCAAGCTCTAGGCTATCAACGTGACACTTCTCACCAGAAATAAACCCACTTGAAGTGCCCCATTCTCAGAGCGGGTAAAGCACAGGCCCTAGTAGCACAACGCCTTGCCGCCTGTCAGTGTGTCTCACCACTGTCCTGGACCAGCTCTAGGCGTGAGAAGGTCCCATTCAGTCTTTGGAGTCCCTGCTGATACTGTCAGCGAGGATGTGGTTTTTATGCCGTGCATACCTGTGCACTGAGAGGAGTTGTGGGACCCACATTTTACACTACCTCCAAAGAGGATGATTGCTTTCTGTTACTACTGACCTAGGCTGGGTTTGAACTCTCTATTTGAAAGGGAAAGGCCCTGGAGCCATCCAGTGCACTGACCAATGAGACTCCTGTGACAGTTAGGAGATACATCTGCGTCAAACTAGAAATTCTGTTTTGTTTTGGGAATGATTGTGATCTTCCCTATGGATTAGAGCAGGGATATCAAACTCAAATCACCACAAGGGCCACATGAGGACTAGTACATTGGCTCGAGGGCCGCATCACTGACACCTTTTCATATGAAGATACAAAAGCCCCCACCCCAGCGCCGCCCCCACTCCATCCCTTCCATGAGGCACTGCGCCTGCCCCGCCTCTTCCCACCCCTTCCCCAAAGTCCCCACCCCAACTCCGCCCCCTCCCTGCCCTATTCCAACCCCTTCCCCAAATCCCCGCCCTGCCCTGCCTCTTCTCCGCCTCCACCCCTGGAAAGCGCTGTTTGGCGGCAGGAAGCGCCTGGAGATAGGCCAAGGAGTTGGGACGTGGGGCGGCGGATGAGGGGAGCTTGGCGGCCGCAGGAAATAATGTGGGGGGGCGGGGAACTTGGCGGGCTGCAGCAAATAACTCCGTGGGCCACGTGTTTGAGACCCCTGGATTAGAGCATCCATTTTGTAGCAGAGGCTCAACACTTAGTAGACAGACATGAGACAGAGACATTAAGACAGAGCAATCAAGGACCATCAGCACTGAACAGCTCTTCCCTCTAGTGGGTTTTCTGCCAACAGGGTCATTGGCTTTGTATGTCTCTCTCTTCACAGAAATAGATGGGGGAGGTAGGAACTGGAGCCTAGACCTTCCCCAGCTTGCAGCATATAGGAAAAGAGAGGACAGAGTCAGTGTTAAAAGGGGTATGTTTCTAAGCAAGGGAGGCCTGTCCCTCACCATGTGCAGGAAACCAAGAACTTCCAAGAAGGCAGGGAGACCTCTGTCAAACCCAGGACTCACAGGGGTGGTGAGCTCAGGCTGAGGGGGATGTGTTGGGGAGTTTGGTGTTTTCCATAGAGCTGTACTTCTCTCTTGTGCTTTTTTAAAGAGTAAACTGTGAATGAGCAATTTCTGTGATAAGCCTGCACACCTTGCTTTACAGTCATGTGGTTCCTGAAGAGTGGAACTAGAAAACCAGAACTCCCACAGCCAGCTGGACTTGAGGGGAAACATCTCTAAACAACTGTGGGGCTTGGGAGGTCTGTACTGGTTCTAGGTTGCTGGACTGTAGGGTTCCACTACCCGAGAAGGATGCCAGACACAGGGTCTGTACCTGGGAGTGCCCAAGAGACCCAGAGCTAGGGATAGCGACCAGTCACTACCCAGACCCAAGGGGGCTTAGAAGCACATGGGATTAAACAGTTGGGTCCAATCACAACAGAGCAGTGTCTACCCTGAGAGCATGACTGGACTGGTTTATGACACCTCCCGCTTCCTAATCTCACAGCTGGGGATCATATGAGTAGTACCCTTTCCAGTCTGGGTTGTTGAACATAACACCCTGGTTCCTTTTATGCTGTGACTTCTTGGGTACCCTCTGCCTCCTCTTACATTCTAAACAGTGGAATATATCCACATCTATTATAAAGACCTCCCCACTTTGAGAATTCAACCTCTCTTTGTCCTAGGCATCCTTCTTACAGCTGATATCCCTCTCTGGCACAGTTGGGTTGGGGATAACGTGTTTCCTGTCCCAGCCCTGATATATGCTTGGCAGATGAGCCTGCTCACATATACAAATGATTATTTATATTAAAGTAGCATCAATAGGCCCTGATCTAACCTGGGACCCCATTTTGCTAGGGTTATTACAAATGCAAAATAAGACAGTCCCTGCCATGAAAACTTTGTTCTCTAAATAAGTTGGTTGGTGTGACTGGTCTCTGTGCACAAATTACATACAGCCTTGCAAAATTCTACTCAGCTGGGGCCAATAACTCATTTTGCCCAGAAGTGAATAAAATGTCATTAATTGCTTCAGTCTCATCATGAAGGACAGACTAGCAGATTTATGGTGGGGCTGGTAAGTAAGTTTTCATGAGAGATTTTTCAAGGCCGAATCAAAGGGAAAATACCAAAGCAGTAGCTTTTTGTACTGACTGTCTCATCTCCTGATTCAGAAGCCTAACATGAGTTTTATTTGGCTTCTCTGACTCCTGGCACAAAGGAGCCTCAGGTGCAGCAAACCTGGGCTGCTGTCCCCTCCCCCATGTGTATCCCTCTGAAAGGAGCTACAAATTAAAGGCAAAATAAATGCAGATGGGATAACACAGCTCCCCTTGGAGGTAAATTGGCCTTCTTCCCCCAGTAAAGTCCCATGTGATTGGACTATAAGAGGCACTGTTTTGCCTTACCAATATTATGATGATTAATTTTCATAAGCAAAGGAGGAAACCAGCACTTGAATAAAGAGATAGCACTGCTGCCATATGGGTCTGTGTTTAAACTAATACACTGGATATGGAGCCTGCAGGTGCCCAGACAATGGTTAAATTAATTTTCCATAAATCTGAGCAGTTTTACTAGTTCTTTATTCTCCCCTTGCCTCTAACACAGTTATTGTTGTTTTATTATTTGATGCAAGCTTGCAATAAACTTGTTAATTTCCTTTTGGCTGGATGTTTGCCAGAGGGGCACCCAGTCTAACCTTATGTTACCAGGATAGCTTGCACAGTTTAATCTCTAGCTATCAGGTGGCTTTGTCTTGCCAGCCACAAAGAGCACCCTTCGTTTCTACTCCCATGTCCTACCTCCAGTCTCGGAAGGTCTGAGGCTAGGAAAGTCCTGTTTGTACCGCTTAACCTCAGGGGACACTGTGCCCAGATGGGAGGGGTCTCACAAAAGGTGCTTGGTGCTTAGAGTGTTTCCAATGAGAACACTCCTGCTGGCAAAACAACTTTGATTGCAGAAGGCGGATGAGGCTGTTTGGCTCATTTACATCTTGGTTCTAGAAATGGGACAGTGCATTACACTCTCTTTAAAGGAAAACATATGGTCCCTTTCCCCTTTTACCTGTAATTTTGGTGGCTCGGGGATTCTATTCCCCTGTCTGTGACCTGGCTGCTGTTTCGGCTGTGGGATCCTATCCTCCTGTGATGCGTGTATAGGCTCTTGGATTTTAGCCTGCCTGGGACCAGGCTATTGTGCAGGCTCTGGCATCCCATCCTTCTCTCTGTGACCTGACTCAAATCAAGTAGTTAGTTCAGTCTAACTACTCCTGTGTGTGCTCAGAATTCACTGCAGGTGCACTCATTTATGCCCCTCTCCCAACAGCCTGCCATGCTGTAACCTGGCTAAAAATGTCTCCCTAAGTGTAACATACCAAAATATAATCAAAGCAGCAATTTTCTTCAAAAATGTGATCTCTTTAGTATAGCATGTATCTCTTTCCTTAGGCCGTCTAATCTCTGCCAACAGGACTAAAGATGGGGGAGGATTTTTTCCTATATTTAGCTTTGGAGAAATTGCTATAACTAATCCGATTTAGGATACTCTATTCTCTTTTATTTTATCTCCCCTACTCAAGTCCTTGTAATGTGACTATAGGGTGCAGTTTGCCAGCTCTCAACCTTTTCTGTTGGTTTTTTTTCCCCCCATGGAGTTGATTAATAACCTCAAAGAATAACACCTACAGCTGTTTCATTTGCAGCTGCTGGGTATGGAGACTAATTACTGACCCTCGGAACCTCTGTCACCCTACTTTGCATGTAAAAGTGCTGATGAATAGGAACTGGCTGAGGAGATGGTTATGGCTCCTGCAAAAATAAAAGGAATGTGATTTCAGTAGTTATTTTCAGCCTTTTCAAATGAAATGTAAAAAGGCCGTTGGGCATCTTGTGTCCATATAAATCTGATCATATCCATGATATGGTTCGCTTGGTCCATTACACCAACTTTTTGCAGTTAGCTAACCTAAATTTGTGTCTTGAAAAATCAAAAATTTAGCAGTGCAGTAACAAGGAAGCGTTTATATTAAAACTGTGTAAGTGGAATCTTTAGATGGGGGGCTTGTAAAATGCAAGTCTCCCTATTATCATACTTATCCAGTTTTTAAGGCACTTCTAAGAATATTCTACCATTCTCAGAACAGTAGATCATGTTTTGTTTAAAACACACATACACACAAGTCAAGTCAGGTGGGATTTTCTATCATGGTTCTGGTAGGTCCAAACAACCATAAATATTGGAAGGGTTTGGATCTGGATCCAGGTCTCAGATTACCAGCATGAGCCCATCATGGCTTTCTGCATCTGCCTAAGAAGTGGCCATACAGGGTTAGACCCATGGTCCATCTAGCTCAGTATCCTGTTTCTGACAGCGGCCAGTGGCAAAAACTTCAGAGGGAATGAACAGAACAGGCCAACAATCCATGGTCCATCCCCTGTTGTCAAGTCCCAGCTTCTGGCAGTCAGAGGTTTAGGGACACCTAGAGCATGCAGTTGCATCCCTGGCCATCTTGGCTAATAACCATTGAAGAACTTATATAAATCTTTTTTGAACCCACTTGTAGTCTTGGCCTTCACAACATCCCCTGGCAACAAGTTCCACAGGTTGACTGTGTGTTGTGTGAAGAAATACTTCCTTTAGATTGTTTTAAACCTGCTGCTTATTAATTTCATTGGCTATCCCCTAGTTCTTGTGTTATGTGAAGGGGTAAATAACACTTCCTTATTCACATTCTCCCCAACATTCATCATTTTATAGACCTCTATCATATCCTCCCTTAGTCATCTCTTTTCTAAGCTGAACAGTGCCAGTCTTTTTCATCTCTCCTCATATGGAAGCTGTTCCATACCTCTAGTCATTTTTGTTGCTCTTCTCTGTACCTTTTCCAATTTTTTTAGGAGATGAGGTTGTGACACTGGTGGACCAGGTGCCAGCTCATGGCAAGGCCCCACGCCTCACTGAACATTGACAAATGCATAGCTGATAACCTGTCTTGCTTACCTATGTGCTAGTATCATCAAAATAGATATTAGATCTTATGTTGACAAGAATGTGTTTAGGGTTTTTTTTATAATGCTTGTAGGAGGCTGCATGTATTGATCTCACTTGTAACTTCTATAGTCCATGGTATAAAGTTACATTGAGTATTTGCATTGTAAACCTCTGTAATTGGGTAACTCACCAAACAGGAAAAGAAGCATTAATTAAAGTATAGTGCTCATCCTGCATACAAGATAGCCCACTGGTGACAGATGAGGTATTGTGTAGCATCAAAGGACAGAGGCCCTGCTGATTGCATTCCTAACTCCCTCCAGGAAGGAGAGACCTACACATGAACTCATCTCATCAGTTTGGACTCTGCAGTGGAGGGGATAAAAATCCCTGACAAGGAGAAACTGAGTCTCTTTCATGCTGTCTGGACTTTGAGGGGCAATGATTCCTAAACATAAGCAAAGAGATCCCCATGCTGCTTGGCATGGGTTAGCTCTGAAAGGCATTTTGAATTGACCAATTTCTACATCTGTCACCTTTTGAGTTACACAAATGAGTTTGTCTGTTAGATACGCTTTCTTTAACCTGTAAATAATGCTATTATTCCTTTTTCCTAATAAAAATGTAGTTAGTTTATTACAGGATTGGCCACAAGCATTGTTTTCGTGTGTGATCTAGGGTACAAATTGATCTGTGGGAAGTGGCTGGTCCCCTGGGATTGGAAGTAAACTGAATATTTTGTGATTTTTTTTTTGTGTATATATATCACATAGTCCAAATTGTCTGGGTGGCAAGATACACTGGAGTGTGCAAGGGGACTGTCTGTGATTCCATGGTAAGACTGTTAAAGTAATCCAGGAGTTCACATTTGTTACTGGGTTGGTGAAATGTAATTATAGAACTCACAACCAGTTTGGGGTGTCTGCCCTGCTTTTGACAGTCTGCCCTGAGGTTGGTACTCTCAACCATGAGCCATTTCAGACACTGTGGCAAGAGCAACCAGAACTGCATGCAGTATTCAACATGTGGGTGTACCGTGGATTTATATAGTGTCACTTACGATATTTTCTGTCTTATTATCTATCCCTTTCTTGATGCTTCCTAGCCTTCTGTTAGCTGCTTTGACTGTCACTGTACACCGAGTAGATGTTTTCAGAGAACTATCCACAATGACTCCAAGATCTCTTTCTTGAGTGGGAACAGCTATTTCAGAACCCATCATTTTTTATGTATAGTTGGGATTATGTTTTCCAATGTGTGTTACTTTACATTTATCAATATTGAATTTCATCTACTATTTTCTTGTCCAGCCACCCAGTTTTGTGAGAGCTTTTATAACTCTTCACAGTCAGCTTTGGACTTAACTAGCTTGAGTAATTTACTATTGTCTGCAAACTTTGCCACCTTACTGTTCACCACCTGTTCCAGATCATTTATGAAATGTGGAACAGTGCTGGTCCCCAGTACAGATCCTTGGGGACCCTGCCATTTACCTCTCTCCATTGTAAAAACTGGCCATTTATTCCTACCATTTGTTTCCTATCTTTTTTTAACCAGTTACTGATCAATGAGAGGACTATCTGCCTTATCCCATGATTGCTTACTTTCCTTAAGAGCCTTTGGTTACATTCCAGTTCCTAGCTTACAGGTATGAACATAATAAAAACCTCCAGAAAATTGGACCCTTTGTTGACAGCCACAGTAGAGAGACCAAGGACCAAATGGGCCATAGTTGCTAAATATATTCTCTCTTGTCTCTAGAGAAATGGAACCAAGTTTTCTGTGGGTGTAACTTCAATGGAGTTATGCCAACACTTACTTTGTCCTCATTTCTCTGGAGATGAGTGTTCAATCTTTGACCAGTAAGGAGGCCAAATTGCAATGGTAGTTTCTATTATGTGGCGCGGTAATCAAAATAGTTACACAAGCAGAGAATCTGGGCTATGATCTCTCTAGGTCAAAGCTGAGGAATGTTGCTGTGGTGGGTGTGGACAAATTTGCAGAGCTGCTTCCCATGCTGTATCAGATCTGTGGGTGAAGAGAGAAATACAGTTTCCAGTGTCCTCTGTGTAGCCCCTTTTATTAACATTAAACTCATTGAGTCTGCAATGGAAAAAATTAAATGGGATGAACGTCTGCCTCAAATTATGCTTTCTATTCAGGCTTCTGCAAGTCTGTTACATTCTTACTGTCATGTTTTCTTTGTTTAGTCTCTAAAATGCAGGCACTGCTGTGGAGCACAATGAGGTTTCCTCTACCTAATGAAGACAAATTAAAGCGGACTGAGCGTGTATATCAAAAAATGGGATTGCCTTGGTACAAGACTAGAATTAATGTGAACAGTTCTGCTGATCACAAACTAGGAGCACTTATTTCCAGTGGCTTGGGAATAGCATCGTGAAACTTATGCTTCTAAAGAGATTGTTGGATGAAAGTTGCTAACAAAGGCCTGGTTTACACACAGCATTCCTCTAACTATATTTACCTACATAACTATTTTGATTCAGAGTATGACTTTTTAAAAAAATGAAATAGTTATACAGCGGCAACTCCTAGCATGGACACAATTATACCAGTATAAACGTGCCTTCTACTGGTATAATCTATTTTCCTTCTTGTATGGGAATAAGCTATGCAGCTATAAGCATCTTTACAGCAGAATAACTGTGCCCGCACAAGAGTAGACAACCTCTACAGGCTCGATCCAGCTCCTTGGAAGTCAATGAAAAAGCTCCCATTGACTTTAAGGGGAGGTGGATTGGGATCTACATGCAAAGAAGCTGACCGTCAAATAGCTGGATTTTACGGGTAATTTTTAATATTGCACATTATTTATTCTATTAATGCGATGGGATTGTTTATTACTATGTCTATGCTGTTATAAAAATGCAAGACACTTTACAGGCAAATAGGGATGATAACTACACCCTGAATAGCTTACAACCTCAGAGCCTGATTTAATGCCAATTGAAGTCCATGGGAGTCTTCCTATTGACTTCAGTGGGTGTTTGGATTGGGCCATAAGGGCCTGATCCAGCAGTGTGCTCCCCCCAGCATTGGTCCTTATGTCTTCATGCAATCCCATTAACTTCTTCCTTTCCATACCCACAAACCCAGTTACTAAGAGGGATGTTAAACAGCCTTTTAGATTTATTTTGAAAGGATTTTAGTTGAGCTTTGCATTTTCAGAACCACTTAATCAAGAAGCATGTTTTTCAAATGACTGTCAAGTGTCATTTGTTAGTTTATTAGACAAAGGCAGCCCCTGAGTCACTATCTGAACTGAGGACTGGATGGCCCAGTGACTAGTAATTGGCATTTCACCTCTAGGTAACCGGTTGTAACGCAGGTCATTTTATGTCATTTGATGGCTGTTCATTCACGTATGTGAACTGACTTGGATAGCTGAGAGCAGTTTCCAGGGACAGCATTCTCACATCATTCACCCACCACCAAGTCTGGCACTGATGCCTTTCTTGGCAGTCTCAGTATAGATGCCAAGAACTAACACTCACAGAAAGTGAACTAACTTCTCTCCCCTAGAGTGTGTCCCTCCAGTTCAGTACAGATGCACATTGGTGGAGCAGTGAGGGGAAATTTATGAAGTCCCTTCCAAGGAACTACTGGCTAGATTTTTCAAAGGCATTTAGGTCTCTGTTGGTGCAGGTAGGTTCAAAAGCACCTAAGAAAGTTAAGTGCCTATGTCCCATTCAAATCAATTGGATGTAGGCACCTACCCTGTTTATGTGCTTTTGAAAATCCCACTAGGCACCTTCCTGCTTCTTTAGGCACCTAAATATCCTTGAAAATCTGGCCCTACCTGCTTTTGGTTAAATATGGGAAATCAGAACCTGATTCTCTTCTCAGTTACAATAGCTTGGTGCTGGTGTAATTGCATTGATTTGAATGGAGCAACTCCTGAGTTACAGTGATATAAGAGAGATCAGAGTCAGATTCTGAAGGTACATCTACACTGCAAAAAGAAACCCTATCGCAGCGAGTGTCAGATCCTGGGACAGATGACTCAGGCTTGCGCTGCAGGGCTAAAATAGCAGTGTAGATGTTCCTGCTCGAGCTGGAGTCTAGGCTCTGAAACCCAGCAAATCAGTTGATCCTGGCTCTGAGACACACCGCTGTGTTTTTGGCAGTTACTGCCAGTGTGGCATCCTGCACCAATATTAAAATCCCTATATAAGTGAAAAATCGTCCTCCTTTTGCATCACAAACTCAGTGATTCTTTCCCTTCACACTGCAAAGCAGACTTGCTCCAGTGTCTCACACGGATAATTGCGGGATGAAATCATATTGATTGTGTCACAGATGCTGCTGAGGTTAATTTCTCCATGAAGTCTGTGCTATCAGCCTCCTGAGTGTTCTCACAGATGGGTGAGGCAGTGAATGTCAGATCTGATGCTTAACCAAGAATATGCGCTAGCCCCCTTCTCATCCTGTTTTCATTATTTACGATGCCAGCAGATTCCTTCCTGCTGCACTAGCCCTGTTTGTTATGAGTACTGACTTTAAATTCCATATAGGAGGCACTGTATAAATGGAATAGATTTGTTACACTCACTGTGGTCACATGCTTATCCTGATTCATACATTTCATGAATCAGAACTTGGTCCTATATGCCAATACTGGTTTGCGTAAATCTTAGCATGCTATTGGCATCTGTGCTGTGACGTAGGTCAATGGAGTCAGAGTGCTGGCAGCTGAGCCTAACTGGCTTCTGAATCAATTTTCCTATAAGTAATTTGAGAGCAAAAGCAAAAAGCCTATTCCCAACTGTTAGTGACTCAGGACACCAAGACCTAAGGCTCCAGGGCGCAAGTTTCTCTAAGACTAATATTAGCCCAGTTCTCAGTCATGTGAGTGCTGGATAAATGTTACTGTAGTTGAAGTGTTCAATGAGCTACTAGTTAGCAGCGTGATCCAATGGATCAGTGACCAGCTTAAATCTCAGATGAGCTGGGTTCTTGTCTTGGCTCTGCCACAGATTCATTGTGTGACCTTAAGTGTAACATTTTATGGGCCTCAATTTCCTCCTCTATAAAATGGGGATAATAAATACCTTCCCTGCCTTTGTACAGTACTTTAAGATCTCCACGTGAAAAGTGCTACGTTCTCACTCTCTCTTTCCAATCCTCCCCCAAAACTCGCTTCTTCCATTAAGTCTTTAAAAATCCATACACCTCCTCCAGATCATCCCATCACAGCATGCACTTGTAGGGTATGTCTACGCTGCAGTCAGGAGGGATGATTGCAGCACAAGGAGGCATACCCAAGCTAGCTTTGAGTCAGCTTGCTAAAAATAGCAGCGTAGTGGCAGCAGCATGGGCTTGTTGCCTGAGTACGTACCCAGGGTCCTGGGTGAGACTGTACGCCAGCAGCTATCCTGTGCTGCTGCCCATGCTGTGGCTACACTCCATTTTTAGCAAGCTGGCTCAATCAAAGCTAGCTCAGCTATGCCCACTCATGCTGCAATCACACCTCTCTATTGCAATGCAGGTATACCCTTTACGTCTGAATTGTTTTGTCACGTGTGAACCAGAATGCTAGTTCACTTGGAGGCAGACCATGTCTTATTAATTGTTTTGTCAATCATCATGCTAATTTTACCTGAGAAAGGAGTGCAGGATTGGGGCCTTTTTGTGATTTTTAGGGGCTTGAGAACTGGATTCTGTTCTCAGTTACATCAGTGCAAATCAGTTATTCCACTGACTTACCTGCAGTTACTTTTGATTTACACCAGCATATCTGAGATCAAAATCGGATCTTTTAGTTTGTAGCATTTTAATTTATTTAGGGTTTAGCAATCAGAACTTGCATTTGTCTGTGATCTGTCCTGCTGAGCATTATTCACAACTTCCCTCTTTTTTTGCTATTTTAACACAACAGCAGCAAAGACAGAAGTTGCTTTTCAGTGTTTAGCAAAGTATAATTGAATTCTTACCCTGACTCTGATTTGTAATGAAAGGCAAGGACAAGGTCCATCCCTGGTGAAACTCCATGAACTTTTGTGGAATTATAAAAGATGAATTTTGGACACAAGCTGTTTTATATGTGCCGAGAAAATCACAGCACACTGCTCTTGATCAATTTCACTTTAGGGTAACCATTATTTATTAATAATGTATCCTACGTCAACAATTCCCATTGACTCCAGTGAGAATATTGCCTGAAAACAGAGTAAATAACTTGTGTAATCAGAATACATAACACTGGAGAATGTAGTCTGAGAAACACATTCACGTGATGGGGAGTGACCTTATATAACCCACACAGGGTTTAACTTCCCTCTGTGCCTAGTAAGCCACATCCCTTAACTGCTAAAAACATTTGTTGTGTCGTACTTTCAGTCTGTATCCTCTAGGCTTCAGTCCTCCCGTTCCTTTTCTTACGCATGTGAAAGACCTTTCTTCACAACCTTTCATAAGACACTTCAGTTTGCTGTTTCTTAATTCACATCCTTTCTAAAGACTCACTTCTGTGATGCCCATAAGCAGTGAGTCAACAATAATTATAAATCATATATTAATAGTAATATATTTTTTTTTAAAAACTGAGTGAGTCCTTCCTTTGTGTCAGTCTTGCTAAACTGTAGTTTAAACTGTAGTCAACAGTGTAGGGACTGTTGATATTTTTTTTTTTATTTGTACATTGCCAAACACAATGTAAGCACTTAAAGAATACATTAATAACTTCTTCCCCTTTCACCAAAGACAACCTAGTTCCTTTTTTTTCTTTTCTTTTCTTTTTTTTTTTAAAAGCCACTTTAGTGAAGATTTACTGCTTGTATTCTGGAATTGGGGGAATTGCACTAGAACTTAAATTACACAGAATCTAATGAGCTAAAATTTCTGAGTAAAGAGGACCATATAGTGGAAGCTGTATGGAGGCAAATTCCAAATGCTAAGAACACAGATATACTAATAGGGTTATTTTACTGGCCTTCATATCAAGAAAAGGATATTGGGTTCTAGGGTTGCCAATTTTGGTTGGAGGTATTCCTGGAGATTTCATCACATGACATAATCTTTAATGAAAGATTATTCTATAATACCTGGAGACTCCAGGCCAATCCTTGAGGGTTGGTAACCTTATTGGGCACACAATACCGAGGACAATAAAAAAGCCAACTAAGTCTAATAACACAGTATTGCCAGGTGACTTCACCTGTGTGCACATAAAAGTGGTCAAATGCTACAATGGGAAAAGGTTTAGAGAAGCAGTTTCTCAACACCTTAAATAACTGCTTCTTGTAACAGCTAATATGAGAGAACAGCAGAGGAGAGGCTATTACTGACTTAGTCTTAAATACCACACAGGTTCGTTCAAAAAATAACTATAGTTGAATCACTAATTAATAGTGATCAAAATATAATTAAGTCCTCAGGGAAGGAATTGTACCAAAAATATTACTGTGGCACTTTAGAAAGAGGGATTCTAAAAATACAAGGAAGCTAGTCAAAAAGGCTCTTGAATGTCCAAAGTGAGGAAATTAAGATCCTTGAACAGCATGGAGGTCATGTAACCATTCCATAATAGAATTCCAGTGGGCATGCACAGAATGTGGCCCCTAATTGCTAAGTTATTATTGTAAAGCACTTTAGGATACCTTGAGTGGAAAAACCACTATAGAAAACCAAATTGTATTTCTTGCTCTGGGCACGTTACAGATGATATGGTTATCATTATAAACTTGTAGTGAGACAACTCTCTCCCAGCAATCCACATCTGTAGAGCATCCCAGCCTCGGTAATTGCTGGCTGAATAAAGATAGAACAGCTAATCAAAGCCAGGGAAAGATGAGTGCTATTGGAGTGATTGGGGGGAGGGGTGAACAATGTGTGCCCTCTTTAAATGGGAGAGCATCCATTCTGTAATCAATTTACTATTGGTGGCAAACCAGCCTTCATAGAATTTTATGTTGATAACATCAGGAAACTGAAAATCAGAGGAGAGTTTTATTCCAGATTCATTTTATTATGAGGGGAGATACTAGGAGGGGATGGCTAGGTGGTCTAAGAGGCAGGGTTTAACACTAATAAGTTCATTTTTCAGTTTAAATAATGTCTTAGTCCTGAGTCCTGCAAGGAAGCAGGGGCGGTGATGCAGGCAGGGGTTGGGGCAGCGTGCAGAGCCACCTGCCCTCAGATATGCCGCCACTTCCACTAGCCACCCTGCTGGAGCCTGCACCCCAAACCCCCTCCCACACCCTGCCCCAGCCCCCTCCAGCACTCAAACTCCCTCCCAGAGCCTGCACCTCCTCCTGCATTCCAACCCCCTGCTCCAGCCTTTAGCCCCCTCCCACACCCAAACTCCCTCCTAGCCTGCATCCTGAACCCCCTCCTGCACCCCAACCCCCTGCCCCAGGCTCAGCCTGCAGCTCCCTCCTACACTCGGAACCCCTCCGCCCCAGCCCAGAGCCCGCACCCCAACCTCCAGCCCAGCGGTGAAGGGAAGGGGGGCTGGAGTGAGCGGGGGTGGGGCCTTAGAGAAGGGGCGGGGGCTTGGGGAAGGGGTGGGGTGAGGGTGTTTGGGTTTGTGCGATTGGACAGTTGGCAACCCTAGATGAAACTTGGAGGTAGGCAAGACCAATCAGACTGCTGAAAGGGGTACAGGAGTCTGGAAAGGTTCAGAGTCACTGTCCGAGGCGGATCCCCCGCCTGACCCCCGCATCTAGACCCCTTGCCGAGCTGCAGCAGGAGGCCTCCCAGCCTCAGTGCAGGTGCCTGCTGCGGTTTGTCTGTGCTGGGGGTGGGACTCTCCCCTGTATTGCTATTATTCCTAGTGTAAAAAGAACAGAGGACTTGTGGACTAACAAATTTAACAGGAGGACCTTAGAGACTAACATTTATTTGAGCGTAAGCTTTCGTCAGCTCCAGCTCGCTTCATGGGATGCATTCCTGGTGTCGTTACATGCTGGTTAATGATGGGGAGGGGCTGCAAAGGGGCAGGCTGGGGCTGAGCGACTGGAGCGCCCCCTCCCGTCTAGTAGCACAGCTCACTGCTACACGCTGCCAGCCTGAGGGCAGCAGGGCGAGACCTCCTTCCGCCAATCATACCAGCGCATGCGCAGGATCGGACAGCCGGCCAGATCGTCACTCCGCCTGGCTCCTCAGCCGCGCACGCGCAAAAGTGCAAAGCCAGACTGTCCCGTGCTGTGCCTAGACGGGCCTAGGATGCGCACGCGCAATACTTAACGGAGTGTGCTGTGTGTGTAGGCCGCGCATGCGCGCTCGTTGGCAGGTGGCCAGGCCCCTCCTTTCCCCTGTCACTAGTAACAGCAGGCGGCCGCTGCCTCCTCCCCGGAACCGGCCGGCGGCGGCGGTGGCTGCGCCCGGAGCCGACATGAGGCCAGAACGCCGCCGGTCTTTGTGACAGGAGGTGAGTAGGTGGCACCGACCGGCACCTCAAAGCCCCGTTCCCTGCCGCGCGCCCTCCCCCTTCCTCCCCCCTCGTCCCTTCCCCTGCGCCCTCCGTGTACCCCCCCCGATCCCTCTCCCATGTCGCCCCCGCATCCCCGACCCTTCCATTGCCCCCTTAATTCCTGCATCCCCTACCCTGGCCCTATTTCCCTACGTCTGTGCCCCTCTCCAGCCGGTGCCCCCGCCCCTCTCCGCTCTGCCCCGGTGCCCCTGCCCCTCTCCAGCCTGTACCCCCGCCCCTCTCCAGCCTGTGCCCCTATCTCTACCCCTTTCCACCCTGCCCTGGTACCCCCACACTTCTCCACCCTGTACCCCTACCTCTGCCCCTATACCGCTACATTTGTGCACCCTGCCTCTTCCTGCTTCCCAGAACCTACTCACCCCCTTTTACTTTCCCAGGGCCCTGCTTTCTCAGTGGCCTCCCTCTCTGCTGTCCGTTATTTTTACTCCTCTACCCCCCTTCACACTGCTTCCCCTTGCTTGGGTCCCGGTAGAGTTTAACCTTCTTCCCATCATCCTGTAGATTTCCTGCCCCCCCCCCCCCCCGCCCCGCGCTAGCTCATAGCTTCTCCTTAGAATCCGTTTGCTGCTTCCCCCAGTTTTCTTCCATGTCCCGAGTCCCCCTCTGCTCCCCTGTTTGTTCCCTGCTCTCTGTTAATGCTTTCACGCGGCTCTGTTGTGCTTACACTCCCTTTCCGTAAAGGAAGGGGAGGAAACAAAGGGTACAATCTCCCCCCTCCCCCCGCCCTGTCTTTTCTGATTGCTTCTGCTACTTCTTCCCGTACTTCTCCTTTTACCTCTCCTGCCTGCTTTGGGTGCTCGCTCCCTCCTCCCCCCCACCATTGGGCATCCTAAAGAAGCAACTTTTTTCCCTCCAGCTTTCTCTGTCTAGCTCCAGCTCTCCCAAGTTTTCTGTCCCTTCCCCCAGCTTCTGGAAGGGGGTGGGGGGAATATATCCATATCTGGAGAAAGCATATGTTTCTCCCTCTGGTCAGGGACCACTGACACCTTCCCCAATTTAAAGATGATACTTGTCTTCACTTTAGAGACCAGAGAGCGTCTTCACTGTAGACAGAAGCACTAAAATGTCAGATAAACTATTACTTTGAAAATCTTTCCGAGCTTTCTCTAAAACTTAGTCTTGAGAGTCTTGTAGTTTGGTGGGAAAGCAGCTGTGTTTTGAAGATGTTATGTCTCTGTTGATTTGTACGTACATTTTGTTCCAGTAAGGTGCTTTTGATAAAGCCCAGAAAGACACTTTTGACTTCAGATAAATTTGTCTTAAATGTCTCTCTTGAGGGAAAAGAATCTTCCCTATCTGTCCATTTTCTTTACAGTTATCTAGGTTTTGTAGCTTTCAGTCATTTGTCAAATAGCTTTAAGGTGTCTCTTGTTTCAGATGAGGTTTTTTCTCCCCAGTATTCCTTGGCTTTAGAATCTTACCAAATACTTGTTTAACATATAACTTAAAAACTCTTGGAAGAGGCTGTTAACGTTCCTTTGGTATTTTGAGGCTGGTTTAGTGGAGAGGCTATGAGTTATAGGTTTGAATCGTTTAGTTAAATCTTGCTATAACAATAGAAACTGTTTTCCACAGACTTTAGCAGGTATTACTTTGAGACCTGTTATGTACATGAGACTGCCACGTTCATTCTTCTAAAAGCAGACTAAGAACTATCCTAGCTCATGTCTAGAAGACCTCTGTTTTATGTCTAGTCTCCATGGCTTTATAATTGTTGCCTTTTCCTTTAAATCTGTATACTGACTCAATTCAACTAACCAAGCAAGAATATATTATACAGATTTCCAATCTGTAATGGAAAACAGTGCTGAAGTTCTACACTGCAAATGGATTTGTAATTTTTAATTCAGAATTAAAAATTAAACACTATTTATTACTGCACTTTCAGATATTTTAAAATAAATCCAGAGCGTGAATGTAGATGGATGAATTCATCACTTGAATAAATCTTTTGCCAGATTATCTGTCTCATTATTTTTTAGCATTTGTTGCTTCATGTTTCTGTTAAGTGAGACTTCTGTCCACTGTACTGTTCATCTGAAGTTGATGAGTTTGTGGAAGTAATATAGACACTGTAAGAGCATATTAGTATTAATGAGAAATATGGCTGTTTGTTCAAAGAAGTTAACATTGCATGTATGTCTTAAATCTGGCTGGCAGCCAGTATTTTCATCCAAGGGTACTGATGCCAGTATTTTTTATTAGTATGCATTCAAGAAAGAACGTGATGGACCAAATTCATTGCTGGTGTAAGTGAACATACTTGCTTCTGCTTATGCCTGCAGTGAATTTGTCTGTGTGTGTATTAACATATCCATAGTTTACTTATTTCCTTCTCACCTCATCAGCAAGTTGGTCCATCAGCACTTTGTATTCCTTGCATGCTTGAAAATAGTGAAGGATACTCTAATCCTATTTACACATAATACATTATTTCAGAGGAAAAAGCATCTTTTAAACGTTTTGGGATTTTACACATTATTAGAAAATGGAATTCAGGGCCTTGTATCTTAATTGTTTTAAATTATCCCTTCAGCAATCTGAGAGTCAGAATGGGGGATTATAATAATATACCACGAATTGTGAGTTTTGCAGGGTTTTGTACAATGGGAGGGGACTGTGTGACTAACCTGGACAGAGCTTTTTGCATCTAACAGTATGTGCCAATAGTCATGAGACTTCTTGTAATGCTCATTTGTGAATGAGTGGTTTTGAAATGTCCCAGCAGTACGTTGCTAAATTGGTAGAATGAGAACATACCAATTTGCTGCTTTTTTTTTTTTTTTTTTAACATTTTGGAAGCACTTAAAATATAGATGCTGTCTAAATATATATAGTTGCTCAGACCCTATAGTAGGGTGGTAAGTGAACTTGTATATTACACTCTTAATAACAAACCCAAAACCCGCAAACTCGTGAACATCTGTAGCACTTCTATCACAGTACGTGTGTGTGTGTGTGAGAGTGTGAGAGAGAGAGAGAGTAAAAAAAACCAAAAAACTAATTGCAAGCAAAGAAATTTTTATGGTGGCACATCAGTATAATTTACTTCAGCTATAAGCTCAGCAGAAAAGTTTCAGCTGGTGTTAAATACTCTGTTGCCACTGCAATCTTCATGATGTAGGATACTGTACGTGAGGAGATGGGGCAAGGAATCTCTGTCGTAAACTAACAACATTGAACAGTAAAACTGCCCTCCCACATGTGACAATGACATTTTAAAAATTTGTTTTTCAGGTCTGAATAGTTCTTATTAATCTGAAACCATGGTGCAGAAATATCAATCCCCCGTGCGGGTGTATAAACACCCCTTTGAGTTAATTATGGCTGTAAGTATCACTTCTTAAACTGTAATTTTCTTATTTGAATATAATACTTGTATTGCTGAAGTGCGGTCAGGGCTTCTTTTGCTAGGCCCTGTACCGAATACAGAGTACCTGCCTTGAAGAACTTATATTTTGCTTGTCTTCTTAGACTATAAGTGGTAGGAGGGAGAGGAAATGCCAAACCTTCCCCAAAGCCTTGCCATAATTTTTGGGAGATTTATTTTAGGGTTTGTAGCAGAGGTGGGTCTGAAGGAGCAGGTGTTGGTCAGTTAGGCTGTTGCAAGTGGAAGAAGGCACAAAGGTGTTTGTGTGAGAAGCTGTTGAAAGGACTGTTGAGGCTGGCATCTTTGGAGGGGCAAAGAAACACAATAGGGGATGAGCAGACACTAGAGGCAGAGCTGTGAGGAGCATTGAAACTGAGGATGAGAAGCTTAAATTTGTTACAGTGGAAGAGGGTGATGTGGTCAGAGCAGCAGGCAAGAAGTATTCTCTTAACAGTTCTATTTTGAATTAATTGGGAAGGGTTGGGGATATGAGTATAAAGTAAGGCCAGAGAGGTGAACAAAAACACCTGTGATAAATGAAGGGGGGTGGGTAGCTCCGTTTTATGGACAGCCAGCCAGTAGCTATAAAAATATTTTTAGTAGCTGTTTTTTAATTGCTCTACCTGCAAAGGGTTAAAAAGCTTTACTGCTATGCATAGGTAAAAGGAAGTGAGTGGGCACCTGGCCAAAAGATCCAATGGGAAGGCTAGAACTTTTAGGGCTCTGAACCACCGCATGCTGGGGTGTCCATAAAAAGGAACTCTTTCTCTCTTCTCCCCTTCCACCCTCCACCCCCCCCACCCCCATTATCACAACACTAAACAAAGCCCATGAGGTGTATGGTCACTAATCTATGTGTACTTCTTACAAACGAAAATCACCAGCACTGAAGAGTGATCCTGACCTAGGTTCCCACTTTAAAAATAACAGAAGTAAATCTCTGATATTTCTGTATACACTTAGTCAAAACCGCAGTTGTTCAAGTTCTCATGAAATAGAAAAAGGACGTGAAGAGCGGTCATATCAACTTCTTCCCTCTTTGGTCCTAAAAAGAATAGTCTAAAGAAAATCTAAATAAAATGCTTATTATCTCATATCTTAATCCACTGAAGACCTCATTTTTGCATGTTTATGTATTGATACATTTTGATTGGTACCAGTGTATGCTCAGCACCTTGTAATGCTATTTACAAGCAATACCACAGCTGCTACTTATATGTTTTCTAATATTCTATTAAACTCAGTAGTTACATATTTAATACGGCATGTGTTTTTGTAACTAAGTAAACTTGTTCCTGTTTTAGACTTTTATATATACGAGATGATTTTTCAGCGAAAATTCTCTGTGTACTTTGCCATTTGAATTAAGGAGTTGTTACATTTCTATTGTGTTGAGGTAGTATTTTTATTTCCCTCTAACATATCTGTCAGGAACTCTTTAAGTCAAAACAACTACCAAAAATGTATTCCTCTCATCATACCTTGCTAACATCATTAAAACTGCCATGTTAAAATTAGCTTTTTGCGTTCAAACTATTTTGTGTTTGTGGAGATATTTGTATCTGAAGCATGCTGGATTTTTTTTTTTTAAACAAAGAAAATCCTCTAAGATCTTGTGTCATCTAAGCTTTTGTTTTCTTGAGAAGAAAATACCCATAATATAAAAAGTTATAACAATAGCTAAAGAATCAGAACTAATAGACTAGGAATGTATGTAATGCAAAATAGTGAGTTAAACACAATACTTTGCATGACTTCATATGTAGACTAGTGATTGTATACTTGATTTGTTTCAAACATAAACTTCATTCATAGGGCAGTTATTATCACAAGAATTCTGCTTGCAATATATTCATTTTAAAAATATACTTGTACACCTGCAGTACCTTATTATTATATCATTGGCTTTAAATGTGTTTACATCACTGGAAAATTGGTAAAGTCAGTAGTTAAGATGGGTTATTACTGCAGAAAATGGTGAGTAGTGCTTTTTGTAAGTTAGAGCCAAACTCTAAATTTTCTTGGTTTCTATCACAGAGGTAAAATCTATGGAGTTCACCATCAATGGTTATTTGAATGACCAAATAATGCTAGTGAGAATGTACAGCGTATTCCACTTTATGTTGAAATGAACGTTTCATAATGCACACGCTCATTACCCAGCTTTCAAATGGTGGTAACTGTTTCAAAACAAAACTTCTTTTAAATGTAGCAGCAAGACAGTTCCTCATTCCAGACAAAATAATGGTACAAGCCAAGTTTAAATTGCACCCCTTCAGGAAACAGTTTTTGTACATCTGTATGAAAATGTTTTTTAGGCTTGCAGACTTCTCATACTTCTTGGGGGGGGGAAAAAAATTAAATCCCTGTTAATAGAACATGAGACATTGATCACAAGAGACTAAGAAACACCCCCAAAACTATAAAGTAATTAAAGGTGTCTAGAACAGAACAGCTTTTTCAGTGTGGTAGCATACTATTTATTGCTGTGGCAGATTGTTTTAATGAGGAAATAATGGAAACTCTGTGATCTTTATTGTAAGGGCTGTCTTACCAACAGTATCTGAAAGCTGTCTGAGAATATTGAAAGCCCTCAGACTTTTCTTGCAAGGCATCTATGAAACTGAGCTCAGTTTTGTTCATATTGAATGGTTGGGAATGTAGGATGAGCCCGAAGGAGGTGTTAAATGGTACCTGTATCCCCGATGGGACTATAGAAAGGTGTCTTAGTTGTAGTCCCACTCCAGGACTCTAAACATATCTATACTCTAAAGGCCTACAGCTCTCCTCCTAGTTGAAACTAGTTACAGCAAGTCCTAATATCAGCTCTAGGATGGAGACACCACTTAGAACTTCCCTTTTCCACTGAAGCCAACTGAATGAGTGTACTTTGTTGCATGGTGGACCATTTAAATTGCACGTTTCCTATTCTCCCCTACTTAGGTTACAAATAAATAATGGAAAGTGATGAGAAATACCTATATACTGTGATAGTAGAATCGTGGTCCCCTTTACGTTATTCTGATACACCATGGCAGATTTTGCTTCTTCTACTGAGGGGCCTGAAACAATCCTATTCAAAGAAAGAAAAGTAAAACTAAATTGTACTTCGCTCTGACCCAGGATTGGTAAGGCAAGCTCTCACCAGTACTGTTGTGTTGCAAATACTTCATCATGGTAAAAGGAATAAATGTTTTCTCTAACTGGAAAAGTATTAGGGATATATCTCCTCTATGGAAATTCTGAAAAGCATCATTTGAAACTCTTATGTGTATCTGGGGATAGCAATAGATTCAGGCCGGGGCAAATCCAGCCCCCTCTTCTTGCAGACTTGAAGGCACTCTCTGAAGAGAACTGGTGGAGTGTAAAGCTGTGGGGAAGTCAGGCACCTTGTGGATCCTCTCAGTCTTGACTGGCCATAGAGGGACACTGCATAAGAATTCCACGTAAACTACTCCAGCCATTGGGATAGAATTAGTCTCCCTGGTGAATCTTTGATTCTTCCCCGCTCCTCTGCATATCTTCCTAGTTCCTGGTCCTTCTACTTGCTCAGGGGGCTGAATTTGCATTATTGTGCATTTCATTAGGTTTTAAATGTACCACCAGGCTTTAAATGTACCACCATGCTCTAAAAGTATGTCATTTTAAAGATTTACAGCCATTTTATTTTAAAGTTTTCTCTTTGCTAACTCCTGAAAATTATAGACTTAAAGATTCCTTTTCATGTCCCAGTTTACATAATGCTAAAAGTAGCTGAAATGGGGGAAATTACTGTTTACTCAGCCTTTTCTTGTGTTACCAAGGTTAGATAGATAGAAGAAGGAACCAGAAGAATATGCTTTCAGAACCCTTTGAAAATTCTAATGCTCTTTCAGTTGAAGAGTTTACATTTTGTTATGTAAGTTATGCACATTGTTGAGCACACAGCTTAGTCTTTAAAATGCCAACATTAGAATGATGGGTCCCTCATATATATCATACTACTCTTGGCACACGAGGTTAAGAAATGAGCACTTGAGCCAAAAAAATATAAGCTGTGATGCTGGCTGGTTGAAATGAGTTAGAGGTCCTTTAAATTTATTTTGGAAATTAAACTCAAATATTGTAAAATCAGCTGCTTTGCAATGTGCTTTTGGGGTTTACCGAGACCAGTAAAGGGTTGTCACTGCCTGCCCTGTAATCTTGGATGCTTTTGTGCTGTGCAGCTTTGGCTTAGAGCCCTGATACACCAACAGCCCGCTTACAGCAGACTGACCTCACCCTGGCTTGCACCAACCTGGTTACTCCTTGCAGGGTGCAGTGCTCAGCCCCTCTCACTGTAGCACTCACAAAACCATGTCAAGCTCACTTTAAAGAGACTGTACATAGCACCAGCATGTTACTTTGAGGATTTTACTTTTCAGTTTGAAGCACTACACTGAGATGGTTGTGTGGAAAAACAAGACATTGAAGTGATACCAAGTAGAAGGAATTGGGATAGAAATGGTTACAAAAAAATGTAAAAACATGCTTCAAAGACTAAAACCTAAAAATATGCTTCAAAGTCTAAAACCTAAGTTAAAAAATTAGTCTCTTGTTCAAAGTAGTTTTCTCTCCCAGGTTGTTCTTTCAGCAAGGCTGGCCAGTTCTAAAAGGTATCGTGTATGATAACAGTGAATTGGGGTGGTACACTAAACTGGTCAGACCACTGAGGGTCACTGCTAGATACTGGGGACCCCCTTGCGTTCTGGCATTGGGGTGCTCTTAGGGTCACATTTTGATATTGAACAGATCTTCCAAGGGATGAGTTTGTGCATAAGGAAGCATATACCATGTTTTAATGACATCCATATTACAGATTTCAGCACCAAAGGTGTTGAGTGTTTAGAGAAATATGATGAAAGTCTGTTGCACTTACATTCTGTCTATAAATATGTTCCATCCACAGTTACAAATTTCATTTTAGAAATGAAGTTTATATCCTAATTTGGTGGTGCATCAGACCTACACCATATGCTGTGTTAATATTGACTGTAAGTATATATTTCTAAGAATTTGTGACCTTAAGAAAACTGGATTGAGGATTAAGGGCTAGATTTTTTTCAAAAGTGCTAAGCACCTTGAAGTGGAGACCGACTTTCAAAAAACTGTGCTCCTATTTAGGCATCTACATAAAGTGGACAAATTTTCATAAGTGCTTGGTATCCATCAGTTCCCATTGAGAACACCGGATGCTGCTGAGTGCTGAGCACTTCGGAAAAATCTGTCCATAAACTACTTACACAGTCACTCAGTTTAAAGAATTAAATTACTATTCCCATTAACTGTGAAATATTTTTTAGTTTCTCTTAAAACAGAAATAAAAGATCATTTTGTGCTTCTTTGAAGATGAAGTCCTTTTTAACTGATGATAAATTGTAGCTGTAGCAAAAAAAAAAAAAAAAAGAAATTTATAATTCCTCCATTTTAGTGCAGTAGTCAAAGTACATTAAAACTCATGGAGCATAAAACTAGACAAACTAACAGAGCAACGTTCAGTTGCAACATTTTAGTAAATGTGTGCATTTGAATTTTCTGACAAGATGACTTGCCTGCTTTTCTTAGTTTATTTTTAACAGATCTGTGAAGACTTTTGTCCATAAGGTTCTGATTTTAAAATGAGTGAATTACAAAAGAGGAATAGAATTTCATGAAGCATAAATACACTTCACTCCTAAAGTTCTCCATATCTACTCTGTCTAGTCTTTTAGATTGTTGAACTAAAATATAATCCCTAGATCTGGAATTGTATGAAGTTTTCTTAATTGTTTCTGATTTGTCAGCAAATCATCCCTTTCATTATAAAGGAATATCACTCAACTTGAAATCTAGTTACTTTTAATTCATTTTTTAAAGAAAAGTAATTTTGGGTACTATACCTGCCCCTAAATCCTGTGCCAATTTTTGTTGCCTTCATCATATTTTCTTTTTTTTTAATGTTCCTTTTCCCTGTTGCTATGTGGAAGATCCATTGAAACAATGGACATTGGTTAACTGATAATGAAAGGGAAACAGTGAAAATGGCCATACATAAAGTTCTTTCAAGTGCACATAGAATATAGAATTTAGAGAATTGGTTATTTCTCTATTTTCCAGTCTGTCATAGTAACCTTGGGTGTAATTTGTAACAGTAGGTTTAAAATCCATACAGTGTGGGTCCTTTTTTTTATAAAACATTTTTGAAATTGGAAATTAAGGAATGTAAGTCCTTCCCATCCCTCCCTCCCAGTAAATATATTTTCTTGCTATGCAGGAAGTTTGTACAATGAGGAGAATCTTAGTATGTATCTTATCTTTTATTCAAAACAGTTTATAATCTTGTGATTTTTTTCAGTTATTTTTAATCCCAAACTCCATCTCTTCTGTAATTTTTTAATTAAAAATATGGACTTAACTACACAGGGAAATTTGCTAGTAGAATTATACTGTTATAACTCCCCATGTGGACAGTCCTATTGTGGAGTAAAAATGCCTTTTTCCAGTTTAGCTTATGTTGTTTTGTGTCATTGTTGATGATCTCTTGCTTCACAAAGGAAAAAAGTCTAAAAAAGCATGTAATTAATTTGTTTTTAGAATGTAACTTATTTAGAATGTCCAGCAGTTACAAAAATGTGAATTAAGTTAAGCACAAGATAAAATTGACTTACTGCAGTTTGCATGTTCGTGGCATGATTAAGTATTTCCATAGCTTTCTGTTTTTGTGGGGAAACACATGACTGTATTGTAGCTGACAGCTGCAGTTCCTTTGTTCATCAGCTGCTTCTACCCAGTTCTGGGTGGGTTTGTTGTTTGTATTTTTGAAAAAAGCTTTTCACACTTTGAAAGCTAAAACATCCTGCCAAACTTGGAGGAAGTACCACCAAGAGAAAAAAATTCATTGAGACTCAGTGCTATTGCTTTAATCTGAAAATACTCTCAATATTTCAGTCCTCTGAAGGTGTTTAGATTATGAACATGTCAGGAGTGTGGTTGCAGGACCCATTGATCAGCCAAATGGCATTTGTCTAGAAGCTCAAAAATTCAGAATTAAACTCATGGGGAAAACTGACTGCTTTGCTTTGGACAGTGGATTACCCAGCACTCCAGACCTCCACATGCGAAAGGGTATCTGGTAATTGTGGTCTGGAAAAGTATAAACTGGGCAGTTTGGCAATTGTCATTTAATCTGAGGATAGCAGTTTAGAAGTGTTAGGTGCATTCATGGGGAAAGGTTGGGATGTCTTATTAAATATATTTAGTGCACAGTTGAAGTTTGTGTAGGGAGATCCATGAGCATCTATCGAAAGCTATATTGGCAAATTCTTGTTTGTGATTGCTTGGAAATAGTAGGATACAACCTAAAGGTGATATTTATCTTGTCTGTTCTGCATGGTACAGATCAACTCTGATAATTCCGCTCTTTCCATTTCTATGGAAACTTCATTGATGTCAGTTGGAGATGGGAGCCTGTAGAGGACAGAATATTTGAGCTAAGATTTGTTGTATATTTATTTTGCTGTATAGGCATTTTAAGAAATTGAGATAATGTTGTCTGTGTTAAGTGGGAGGAGAGACTGGATTCCGTTCCTAGCTATGCCACTCAATTGCCCAAAGTCTGTCTCAGAAAGTTACTTAACTTCCTACTTATCTGTAAAATGTATATAAATACTTTTCCTATAAGGGTGTTTGGGGCTTAAGAAATGAATGTTAATAAAGCTCTTTGGGATTTTTGGAAGACAATTCAACATTTCTTCCCAGCTTCATACGAGATTATGGAGAAGGGAAGAGTGTATAATGGAAAAGGGGAAAGAGGAAGGGGAAATTACAGTGCTGGAAGGGAACTCTAAGAACTTTTAATGAAGGGCCCAAAATCCAGATTCAGGTTTACTTTCTGATTATTGTATTAAGGCAGCACTGGTTGCAGCTCAGTAGTTAGTGCTGAGTTCCGTTTTGTCCTTAAAGGTGGAATTCCACATCTTATTTATGTGTGTGTGTTGGGGGGGAGAGGGGAAATAAACCCTATTCTTCCCAAATTTACAGCATTGAAGTCTTAAATACATAATGAATTTACAAATTTATTAATTATTTTAACATAAGAACAGCCATAATGAGTTAGAACCATGGTCCATGTAGCCCATTATTCTGTCTCTAACAGCAGCCAATGCCAGATGCTTCAGAGGGAATGAACAGATATGGGCAATTTCAAGTGATCAATTCCCTATCGTCAAGTCCCACTTCTAGCTTTTGGAGGTTTAGTGACTCCCAGACTATGGGGATGGTGTAGCCATTGTTTGACACGTCCTCCATGAACTTACCTAGTTCTTTTTTGAACCTCCACAGCGTCCCATGGCAACAAGTTCCACAGGTTAACTGTGTGTTGTGTGAAGAAGTACTTCCTTTTGTTGTTTTAAATCTGCTGCCTATTTATTTTATTGGGTGACTCCTAGGCGGTTTCGGTTGGACATTAGGAAAAACTTCCTAATTGTCAGAGTAGTTAAGCACTGGAATAAATTGCCTAGGGAGGTTGTGGAATCTCCATCGAGGATTTTTAAGAGCAGGTTGGACAAACACCTGTCAGGGATGGTCTAGATAATACTTAGTCCTGCCTTGAGTGCAGGGGACTGGACTAGATGACCTCTCAAGGTCCCTTCCAGTTCTATAATTCTTGTGAAGGGGTAAATAATGCTTCCCTATTAACTTTCCCCATACCGTTCATGATTTTATAGACTGACTTATTTGATGAAATTGGGTTAAGTATTAAACTGAGTTAACTTTTTTTCTCTAATTGTTATGATTATATACCCTACACCGGAGATACTCAAGGCTTGTCTACCCTGGCAATTTACAGTGCTACAACACTCTCGCTCAGGGGTGTGAAAAAACACCCCTGAGCGCAGCAAGTTTCAGCGCTGTAAAGCACCAGTGTAGACAGTGCAGTAGTGCTGGGAGCTATGCCCCTCATGGAGGTGGGTTTTTTAGAGCGCTCTCCCATGCTCTGCCGCAACCACGCAAGCCACATTAAAGCGCTCAGACTGAGGCTTTATGAGCTGCAAGTGGCTCTTTGCAGCACATGATATTAAAAGGCTGTGTGATTTAATTATTAACCAATACGAATGCTTTTACTATGTTGTTAACCAATTGTTAATAAAATAATACTTGGTCAGTCATTTTGCTGTGAGAATAATATATATAAATAATAGAAGAAACCATGAATTCACACTACTATTGCTCTTTTGGATAAAGTTGATTGCTAATTTGGCTCCTGAATCACTGAGGTCTGAGTATCACTACTCTACAGACAGGGCCAGATGAGCGCTTCAGGCAAATGTTACAGGGCCATTGTGACATCAGAGGTAACTCCGTCAATCACCATTCTTCTACATTTAAATTGCGTGCAACAATTCCATTGGTAGTGTGAGTCAGCTTCATTAGAGAGACTGGACTCTTGTCAAAAGTTCCCAACCGTCATTCTGAAATTCCATGGCCCCAAATTAGTTTGGACATCAGTGTTTGAAGTTCTTAACATTGCCTTTGCTCTACTGCCCTTAAGGTTGCTACCACATAGTTCAAACTACTAGAAATATCCCATAGTAGCATTCTCTTTGGGTTTCTTGTTTAGTATTCATGTATACATTTTCAATTAATCCTACAAAACTAAGGAAAATTCAAGGCAAAAGCTACTGTAAGATGGAGTTCAAGTTTTGAGAGTATGTATTAGTAACTTAAGAGTAAAAAAACATTACAGGGATTTTGACACCTAAACAACCCTAACTCTGTCCTCCAGTGACAAGTGGGTAAGAAAACGGTCTTTAAAAATCAGTTCTTCAGACACTAAGATACCTTAATCATAGTTGTATTGTTAGTGAATGATGTCATTACAGATTAGAATTAAGACTGTTTTGGTGTCTTAAATGTGCATTTCAATATAACACATTCAAATTTCTGTTAAGCAGCCTTAACTTGGAACTTCTTGGGATTCTAATGCTTGGGTTTTCGTTAATTACAACATCCCTGTAATGTGTGTGTTACCCTTAAGTTTTTAGAGTATATAGCAGTAATTAACTCCATCTTAACCCAGGGGTGTCGTTTTGTTTTGTCCCAGAACGTATGATCAAGTTATGTAACAGCTTGAAAACATAAATTACTAACCTGCTTTAACATACTGGCCTCTCGGTTTGACTGTGGCTTGTAATTTGCAGAACTGCTTGCTGATGCTGTAATATCATATCCTTGTTTTAGGAATAATAGATCTTAATTGTGTAAGGTTAAAAAAAAGTGCTTGTGTGTTAATGGCTCCTCAGATCTTTCAGAACTGTGGGAACGGCAGTGCAATGTTTACATTTGTTTGGGCCACAATAGGAGGGGAATGATTAGTTTCCTGATGTGAGCACTTTCTTTTCCAAGTCCTTTATTTTTCTTCATTCAGTGGAAAATGTGAATGCTATCAGTGTTGGGTCCAGTTCAGGAATACAGTCGCCAATATCCTTCTCAGAGGACATCTTGTCAGCCATTTTATAAATTGCATTGCTTTTTAATTTACAAAATCTATATTTGCTGTGTAATTCATTGGCCTGTGGCTAAAGCCCTCCATGCTGAATTCATGAAATTACATATTTCTGTTTCATGGTCTGCATACTACAGACATTGACATAATGAACAGAATTTAATGTTAACTGTTTCTTTTGAACTTGTTTGTTCTTGCAGTGTGACTAAATTGATCTCCCCTTTCTCTGTCTGCACTTCCACAGTGTGGGTGGGCATGGTGAGGAAAAAACTGTTTTTATTTATGTAATCTTTATGGTTTTAGTCACTGTTTTTAAAAGAGAACCAAGGGCTGAAGGAATGTTGACAGTTTCACTTTTGAATCAATTAAGCTTTGCAGTAGGCATATTTCCTGTTTGTACATGAGGAGGGTGACAAATTTTGGCGACATAATAGTTGCTACACATGATCAGATCGTTAGTCTACTGGCATACCTTTGGCAGCAGCTGGAACCTGATAAATATTCAATAATATGCCTAGTCATCTGTGTAGTGCAATACATATTTGGAGAGGGATGGGTTAGGATTCCTTCCCAGATTCTCATGGGCATTCTACTGCAACATGAGATTTGAATCCCATTGTGACACTTAACGTGTATATTCAGCTGAAGTAGCTGAATTCTACCTGGAGCTTCTGGCAGCAGTTAAAGGGGCTAACGGTCAGTTTCCTAGTCCTCTTTAAACTCTAGCATAATGTTTGTCTTGCATATCTCCTTTGACAATAAATTCTGTAGGTTGACTATACTATTTATAATATAAAATTATTTGTATTACAACAGCACTTAGAAGAAGCCTGTGTGCCTCTGGGCTAAATTCAGACCTAATGTGAGTGGAGTTCATTTTACTACTTTGTACTCTTCTCTCATTGGCCCTCTTCTGGGGGAAGGGAATGTAGACAGAGCAGGAGATTGTTATTCTGTTTTCAACTCTGCTACTGATTCTGATGCCTAATGTAAGTCTCTTAACCTCTCTGAGCCAAACCATGTTAAATAGTTTTAATATTTACCTAAAAAAAAATATTTACCTCAAATTTACCATTGAGATCTACCCTGTAGCTGTCTTAATAAGTAGGCAAAAACAAATTAACAAACGATTAAACTTTTCACATACAGTCCCAATAAGTAATACAAAAGTTAATATATTCCAAAATAGACGTGGGACAGATAAGTGTATTTTAAGAATCTTCCTTTCTGAAAGTGTGCCTCTAATCATAGCAGATCAAACAGATTTGCTAGAAAATCCAAATTTAGAACTACTTAAAATTAAGTTAGCAGCAGTAGATCAGCAAAGAGTATTTGACACTTCCAAAAATAGATCCCCAATGGACACAAAGTAGGATAATGGCTGAATTGTAAAATAAAGTTTCATGACTATACAGGTTCAAGTCACAGAACACTCAACCCATGTTGCTTACAACTCAGTTTAATGAAAAGGATGAGATAAATATCAAAGCTAACCTTGTAAACAAATAATTATTTTATTATAATGACAGTGTCACAGTGTGAATTTCTTAGCAAGATGAATGTCAGCAATGCACAACACATTGCTATATTACATAAAAGTTTTATGCATTGCTTACAAGACTGCAGATAACTTGAAAGGGCTCCAGAACTACTCAGATTTATTTTTCAGTAGTTATGTATTCCCTAAGTGTCCTACTCTCCAAACCTTTTAATGCCTTCACTGGCCTACGCCAGCTGTCTCGCAACATCTTTTTGGGGGTTAGATTCTGAAACCTCTTTTTTAACTTTGTGCTAAAGCAATTACATCCTCCACCCTTAAGGTCAGAAGTCAAGTTTCCTGCCCCAAGCAACTAGTAGAGCTTGTCCACTAATTCACTATAGTCCGGATTCAGGCTCTTTTAAACACAAAAGATAAATGAACAAAACCATATCTGAGTCTAATATTGGTAACACCATGGACTTGAATTTTGCCTCTATGGAATAATAGTTACACTGTTGCTGCAAAGACCATCTTTGAGGCCTCTGTTTAGAATAGTGTCCTCCCTTGTCAGATTTTTCTAGGTTAGTTTCTAACTAGCATATGGGGCCATTCCTTCCGTTCTAACCAATCCCATTTGGAGAGTTTTATGCTTTCCCTACTAGCCCTGAAGGAAGAATTGTTAACTTATTCCACATCTAACACAACATCCTGTGGCTGATATCTCTCAGTACCCCCACATTTAATCTCCAACAGGAGGTTGAATTCATGGGGAAGAAAAGATGGTATACTCTCCAAATTTGTGCCTACAAAATAAGCTCTGCCTATATGAGTCTCCAGAATGAGATGCCACTCTCAAAAAATTATGTAGATGTTCAAGATATGACTGTGTGTACTCCACTTGGCTCTTGCTTGATGGAACTTGATTATGCCCATGGGCTCACGTAGGTTCCTCAGGCTTCTTGATTTTTCGGGAGGAGCACAAAGAGTGGCGGTACTCTCCTGACTACCACCCAATTGTGGCACCAAAATGAGATGTCACTCACAATAAACTACAAATCTGTGATCTTCCCTCTTTTTTTTCATACATGAGGAATAAAATAGCTAATGGGGTTGGCATTTAAATTATTGTCACTAAGGCATCTGCATTAACACTTCACTGAGATAAAGGCAGCTGTTCAAGCATCCCAAAGATACTGCTTCAGCTCTCTGCAGGCTGTCTTAGTAAACATGTTTGCATCACTTACAGTCAGCTCACATTTTTGAGGGTTTTTTTGTTTGTTTTTGTTTTTTTTACAAATGTGACAGCTAGAGACTTATCTTTCTCTTAAATGAAAGCTGAGACTCTGATGAACAAGAGAGCAATTTGAGAGGTGTTATGTTATACCAGCTCGGTCTAAGTTCTGTCCCCAGCACATGTGCACGCATGCTTGATGTACTCTGAACCCAGGAACACAAGAACAGAGTACCTAAGTACAACACAAGTATCACAATATTGCCATTTGTTATGTGGATCTAACAGTTTGTGAAGGTGGCAAGTCAAGTCTTCTGTCTGGTGGGTGCTGTTGTACAGACAGACATTTTTTGAACCACATTCTTACAGAGCATGGTCCTTATTTCCACTCGAAGTATGTCTGAAGCATGCAGGTGTGTTCCTAAGATCCCTACAGTGACTGCCTTTTTTTTTTTTTGGTCTGAAAGTCAATATTCAGTAAAGATGGAACATTCATGGACTTGGAGGCTGAAGACTCCTATCCACCAAGCAAGTATTATACAGGCAGCAGCTGTTCAGATTTACTTAATCACAAATGTCTCTTCTGTTTTGGTGAAACCACTGTCTTTCAACTGAAGTAATATTGAAACATACCTGTGGTTGTTAAAGATCCCTTTTCTCTCTTTAAGAGATGGGATGCTGACCTGATATTCTGGTCAAATTCCATATCACGCAATTATGTTTTGCCTACTTGTATTCACCCTAATGTTATATTGGATAAAATGGTATTTGCTTCCCATCTAAAACTATTATATGTTATTGCTATAAACTGTCAAAAAGCTGCTGTTTTTTCACCACAAAGATAGTTGCATCTTCAATAGTAAATGAAGTGATCCCTATGTGTTTAAGGGCTTTTTTTAATACAGGGAAATTGAGCAGCATACTACATCAGAATAATTATACCACTATATCTATACTAGCATAACTTCCCCATCTGGACACACTATTCTGGAATAAAAGTGGGTTTTATTCCAGAATCGTATCCACATGAGGGAATTACACTGGCATAGTTATACCGATGTACAATTTAGCTATAGCTATTGCCAGTCAATTTTCCTGTGTAGATAAGCCCTAAGTTTGTTACAGCACATTGGAATCCTTGATATTTCAAGTTGAAAGGTGCTCCATAAATTTAGCTTGTTGAGAGGATACTTCACTTGATACCCTTTTAGTCCTTGGCTTGTCTGCCGAGAGTGGCAACTGAACTGTTGACACCTGGATTGGCTCAGATTCATCTCGCGCACATTTAAACTAAACTTTTGAAGTGGGGGCATAAATTGTCCGTCCCCCCCCCCCCCCCTCAGTAAGACTAATTTATTAAATATGCTACTGACTATATTATGGAGGTTAGGCTTAATGTTGTTTAACATTTTGATTGCAGCAGAAGATATGATCTAAATTTTTATGAAAGAAAGTGAGATTGGTATACTCAGTTTATTCTGGTTAAAGTTCATTTCGCATGGGTTTTTCAGTAAACCATTTGCCTGTGGAATGTACACATAGAAGTGGTGTGTCTCTCTTGCAAGACACCATATTTGGGGCATAATATCTTGACTTAATATTGTGGCTCTTATTATCACAGGGTCATGCTGTGTGCCTGGATTGGGGGAACCCCTGCTGCTTTCAGAGGGGGGGTTATGCTTGTGGATCAAAGAAGTGTATGGTCCAAAGGCCATAAAGTTATTAGAGATATAAGATGCCATTTCCCTTCCCTTCTCTCCAAAATATGACCTAAAATCTGAACATGTGAGTGTCCTCAAACTTTTAAAAATAGTTTCCGATAACTTCACCAGTATCGGACTCCTCAACATTCTGGCTAGGACTTTATTAATATATGGTAGTGTCTTTTTAAAAGTCTTATTTTGGAAACATTTCTGTTGAGCTCATGAAAAACCATTTCATTGAAAGTTTATATAGGTTTCCTGTTGCCTTCATGATGGTGAGTGACAAAGGTGCTATTTCAGTGCAGGTGGATGGAAATCCCATAGGAACGTAAACGTAATTTTAATTAAATTTACAAAAGAAATTTATAGCTTCATCATAATGCTAAAGCTTGAGAGATAGTGTGAGTCTGTTGTACTGGTTCTCTTGTGGTGATACTCTTCTTTCCCCCCACCCCCATACAGTATTGTACAACTGTTTAAATGCAATATGGAGTTTTTTAGTCTTCATCTAGAATTTTCCACTCCTGGAGGTTACATACTTCATTTGATAGACAAGTGGTCTAATCTGGTGTAGAGATTGTGTTCCTAAGGCGCTTAAAAAAAAAAAAAAAAAAAAAAAGGCACAGGGAAGTGTAGGCACTACTATATCGGCTTAATCTTGATTTTACTTTTGACAGTCTATTTTTATGTATTTTCATATTCCAGATGGTTCTTTGTGGTTACATAATAAAATATGGTATTTGAATGCCTTACACCTGAAGGGTTCAAAGCTAGCTTAAAAGAATTAGGTTGTATGATAACTATTAGTAGAGCTGTTATGTCTGTTAGTCTATAAGGTGCCACAGGACTCGTTGCCGCTTTTATTACTAGAGCTGTTATTTCAAATGCCTAATTCTGCATTTGATCTGTTTTTGTGACATATTTAGAACCAAATGTAATCTACACTGTAACCCTGGAAACTGCTATAATTCTGAACCAGGGAAAGGAACAGAATTGCCAGTACTCTAAATGAATTCAGTAGTCTTTCTTATGTAAAAAGAGATTGCTTCACAGCAATGTTAAGTGCAAGTGAAACCTGCAGTTACTGTCTAAACTGAAGAATGGTAAAATACATTATGTAAGCAGAACTTTAACTGGAACCAAAAGGAATTGTATCCCAATTATAATCCTGTTCCAGTAATGGTACTATCCTTGCAGGCTGTATTTTAAAGAGGTGATTGGTATTATCCCATTAGTTGGCTGCACAGATGAACCAGTTATTTATTGCCATGAATTTTGAAACTTAACATTTAAACCAATCCTTTCACATTGACAGAAGGTTTGGAAGGAATTAAATGGATATGTGGTATTCTGAGATGTATCCCAATATCACTATGTTCAGTTAGTTCAATGATTGCCATAGAAATATCTATAAATAAAATACCAAAAGAGTTTTTATTGATGCCTTCTTTAAGGGGGTAAGCTGAGTTTGTTCAGTGTAGCAATGAATGTACAGTCTCTATTCTAAAAAGTTACTTTGATTTTCCTGTTTATTTACATGTCCTACAATATTGCTTTACTGTTTGTTTGCATGTATATGAAAATATTTTTAAATGGAATGATAATCCAAAAGTAAATGTTAAATCGGATTTAGAGAGCTTTATGGGATCTCATGTGGTGTGGGTGGTGAGCCTGCACCCTACCTGGCATTCTCTCCCCCCAGCATTCCTTCCTGCTCTCCCACTGCACACAGCAGTAGTGAGGAAACACTATGGAAACTCTGTGATAAGTTTGTAAGAATATCATCACTCCCAAACAAGTTAAAGCTATTAATGTAATATCATTCACATGATCTGTAGAAAGCATTGAACCTGTTGTAACGTACGCTAGGCTATTCTGTATTGTTACTAGGTGATGCTTCCACTGCTTCCAGACACAGTGGTTACATTTTTCAGCTCTCAGAGACAGAGTGCTTTTCTAACGAGTCTCTAAGATGGCTGCAATTCAAGCAGCAAACTACTTAGCACATTACAAAGCCAGATATCCAGTCTTTTACAGCAAATAAGTATTGTCTGTTCTGGTTTAAAATTTGTAGGGTTACTTCATCAGATCTAAGTAGGGCCTTTGGAAATCTATAGGAAACTACCAGATTCTGCAGAACTTTAACTCCATATCAGCAGCAATGTTCCCTCTAATTTTTGACAGGCCGTGTGCGCAAAAAATTTCTTCTGTGCAAATTTTTGTGCGTGCGGTGTTTTGCCATGGGCGCTGGGTTTAGGACCTGTGTGCACGCGCACATCTTAGAGGGAACAGTGATCAGCAGTACAAACCCAACAGGTAAAGCAACACTGAATTTAAAATAAGCATGGCATTATTTTCTCCATTTCAGCAAGGTATGGGGCAGGAGCGATAGATGGGTTCTCTCTGTGGGGAAATTATACCAGAAAAAAATGTGTCCACACAAAAGATTATACATAGTTTACACTGGCATAACTATTGGTTTAAATTCAAATATTTAAATAAATTTAAATCTTAGTGTAAGTGTGGGGGTTATTTTGGTTTTTTAGCTTTTCAATTTAACCTCCTTCCAAAGGGATGTAAACTAAATAGAAAAGTTCCACTTACACTGGAATAAGATTGTCAACACATGGGCTCATACTGGGGTGTACATATAACTAGTAAAACTTTCCCAGGTAGACAAAGCCCTAAGCGACTGAGCAGCTGTCATAAACTAGAATTAATCCCATCTCTGGAGGACACTGCAGGAGGGAGGATTTTCTTCTCTAGTTGTGACTCGAGGCTGATAGTTAAGGCCAAGATCATAATCTTCCCTTCCACCCCCTTAAAATATTTTGTAAGTGGGAAAACAGGTGCAGATGGTTGCTTGAGCATCTGGGATTACATTTTTAATAATTCTCACTCCTGCACATGAATTAGCATTTTATCAGAGTCACTGAAAGGATTCTGTTCACAATTATGTGCTTCCTGGTTGCTCATCTCTTAAGTTGAGATGCAGCCATGTTGAAATGCAAATATGCACTGTCTGTATAAAAATTAAAAAGATCATGAAGCAAACTTTGCCATACATTGACTTTTATAATTATACAAAATTTCCATTGGCATTTGTATGTCTAGAGTCCCTTGTTGAAAGCATTAAATTGCAAATCTCAAATTTTTGAAGTTTAAAGAAGTAGGATGCATTTGGACTGTTTGAACTACTCAGGAATGCTGGCACTGACTTTGGTCCACAAGCAGCACACTTTCTATCTGTTCCTTCTGTTAATATACCTGTCAAAATACATTAATTATACTGTAATCAGCAAGTTGTATATCAGAAATGTTTTGTATATTTACATGGTAAAACAGATGTTTAACTTCTAAAATGAGGCAAATAGGATCTCTTGCCTTAGTGCTTTTGTAGCGCCTTTGTGGTAGACAAATCTTAAATCTTACCTTGGTTAAATAGTAAGGGCCAAATTCAATGTTGATAAATGCAAAGTAATGCACATTGGAAAACATAATCCCAACTATACTTATAAAATGATAGGGTCTAAATTAGCTGTTACCACTTAAGAAAGATCTTGGAGTCATTGTGGCTATTCTCTGAAAACATCCACTCAAAATGCAGCGGCAGTCAAAGTGAACAAAATGGTGGGAATCATTAAGAAAGGGATAGATAAGACAGAAAATATATTGCCTCTTTGTAAATCCATTGTACACCCATATCTTGAATGCTGCATGCAGATGTGGTTGCCCCATCTCAAAAAATTGGAATTGGAAAAAGGTTCAGAAAAGGGCAACAGAAATTATTAGGGGGTATGGAATGGCTTCCATATGAGGAGCGATTAATAAAACTGGGACTTTTCAGTTTGGAAAAGAAACGACTAAGTGGGGGATGTGATAGAGGTCTATAAATCATGACTGGTGTGGAGAAAGTAAATAAGGAAGTGTTGTTTACTCCTCATACCACAAGAACTAGGGGTCACCAAATGAAATTAATGGGCAGCAGATTTAAAACAAAAGGAAGCATTTTTTTCACACGACACACAGTCAACCTGTGGAACTCCTTGCTGGAGGATGTTGTGAAGGCCAAGACTATAACAGGGTTCAAAAAAGAACTAGATAAGTTCACGGAGGATAGGTCCATCAATGGCTATTAGCCAGGATGGGCAGGGATGGTATCCCTAGCCTCTGTTTGCCAGAAGCTGGGAATGGGTGACAGGGGATGGATCACTTGATGATTGTCTGTTCTGTTCATTCCTTCTGGGGCACCTGGCATTGGCCACTGTTGGAAGACAGGATACTGAGCTAGATGGTCTGACTCATTATGGCCGTTCTTATAGTCTGTCCCAGAGATGGGCAAACTACAGCTCGCGGGCCACATCCAGCCCATGGGATTGTCCTGCACAGCCCTTGAGCTCCCGGCAGGGGAGGCTAGCCCCCGGCCCCTCCCATGCTGTTCCCCGTCCCCCACAGCCTCAGCTCATCGTGACACCAGCGCTCTGGGTGGCGGGGCTGCAAGCTCCTGCTGGGCAGCATGGCGGTGTGGCTGGCTCCAGCCAGGCAGCTTGACTGCCAGACATACTGCTCTGAGCAGCATGGTAAGGGGGCAGGGAGTGGGGGGGTTGGATAAGGAGCAGAGAGTCCGGGCGGGGGGGGAGGGAGGTCAGGAAGCAGGGGGTGGTTGGATGGGGCGGAGGTTTGAGGGAGGGGGGCGGTCAGGGGATGGGGAACGGGGGGGGAGGGGTTGGAGAGACGGAGTCCCAAGGGGCCTGTCAGGGGGTGGGGGTATGGATAGGGATTGGGGTGGACAGGCAGAAGGGGGGTTGGAGAGGGGGTGGGGTCCCAGGAGGGGGCGGTCAGGGGACAAGAAGCAGGGGGCGTTGGACGGGTTGGGGGTTCTGAGGGGGGCAGTCAGAGGGCTGGAAGTGGGAAGTGGGAGGTGGTAGATAGAGGGCAGGGGCCAGGCTGTTTGGGGAGGCACAGCCTTCCCAACCCGGCCCTCCATACAATTTTGGAACCCTGATGTGGCCCTCAGGCCAGAAAGCTTGCCCACCCCTGGTCTGTCCTGTAGTGTGCGGGAAGAGGGTGAATGGAATATGCCCATCCCTCAACCCCTTGTGCAGCAGCAGGCTAAAATTCCTATCTACTGTAGTAATTGAGAGTTCTAGAAGCAGGACAAACTACAATGCCAATAACTGCATTGTGGCACCGAAGGGGTTAGGGTTGGGCTGTGTTGCCTATCAGTTAAGTCATGTGGACAGGTCCCTCCTTTGTTGCATTCAGCATCTTGCACTTGCAGGGGATTTATGCTAATCCTTTTAGTTATTTATTTTTTTATTTTAAAGGACAAGCAATGTGCATCCCACCATATGCCTGCCCTGAGACATCTGTATATTTTTAAAATCTAATCCTCTGCCAGTACCTCTCTGCTCTTCACAACCAGCCCAAGTATAACTCCAGTTTGTAAGGGCAGAATTTTGCCATAAGTGTTCAGATGTTGTGGAAAATATGCATTTCCAACACCTTGGAGTTGGTGACTAGAAGTGAGACTCCCTACTGGAGCAAATGTGTAAAAGGGAACACATTTAAAGGATACATTTTCATGTGTTCCATTTCATATTGTGATTTCAGTCAAGGCATTCGCTGTCCATTTCCTCTCCTTGATCC
Source organism: Chelonia mydas (assembly GCF_015237465.2). Classification (NCBI taxonomy): domain Eukaryota; kingdom Metazoa; phylum Chordata; order Testudines; family Cheloniidae; genus Chelonia; species Chelonia mydas. Next base: position 17,394,386 of record NC_051254.2, read on the forward strand.
TTAATGGAGGCTTCTTGAAATTTATCTATCTTGTAAATAATTTGAGTTTGTGATGACAGATTTTATGGCTTCCCTTTTTAAGTTATTGTTTCAATACAGTTTTGGCTATTGCTTACATCTGATACGTTCGAAAAATCTGTTTCCTACAGGAGTTGAGTCACGCGCCTCTTGGTGATCTTGCTGTGGTTGTCAGCCGCATATCTGTTAGTGACTGTTTTCTGCTGCAAGTGCTGACTCCAAATGGGAGGTGTAATGTAGATATCTGATTTCTGTTCCTACTTATTTTGACCTCATTCAGTCAGAGAAACTTTCTTTGGCAAAAATTTGCAACAACAGAAGGCTTGACGTATCTCTTTTGTAAGCCAAAAATAAGTCATAACATTTCTTTCCTGTCCCTAGTAAGAAAATCAGCCAGAAAGGATTCCTAAAATCCAGTTTTTTGTGTAAAATACCAGTGCACCACCACATGACAGTGCCCTGGCACCTTTAAATCTGAGCAGTCATTCCATGACTACATGGCTGTAAATCAGCCTGCTGTGATGCTTCTTGGGACAGGTTAAAGTCTTCATTTTTTTACCTTGGCTACCCAAAGTGTTTCTCATCTGTATTCTCTCCCTCCCCTGAGGGTACAGAATTCTTGGTTCTTAGCTACGGTCAGAAAGCATTTGTTCCCCTCAAGGTCATTAAAGTGGATTATTTCATTTAAATAAGAAAGTTCAAGAAGGTGAAAATACAGATGTGAACCGCAATTAAACCTGTTTCATCTAAGCAACAGCTATAAAGAGCCACACTAATACTGATCAAGAAAGGTTAATTCAAAAGATTAAAGGTTGAGTGGCAAGGTTACTTACATGGTAGCAGAGATTCAGAGGTGTACCTGTCAAGACATGGCTTTCAAAGGAGATCATTGCTTGTCCTTTCAGAGTCAGTGCTCGCCCCAAACTGTATTCCTTTCTCTAAGAATTAACCGATCCTTATATAGTGGAGACAAACTTTGTTCTTCCCCAAGGTCTGTGCCCTGACTCACCTACTCCTTTCTAATCACTGTGGACATTTGTTTTAACCAGTCTGTCTGGTATTTTGGTAACCAGGTATTTTGGGATATGTCCTTTCCCTACCACCTCCTTCCTGCATCCTCCCAATAAAGAGCTGGTTATGAATACAGAAATTATACAGTCTTTCAATATTGTAATATGACACCATGGTTCTTCACATAAGTATGGCTGCTGGTTTCAAATACTGCTGTTTTGTCACCAGTAGAGAAAAGAATAAGTGAGTATGAACACGAACATGTGAAGGAGGATAAGGAATTTGCTATTTTGTGTAGGTTAATCTGAAAAAAGTAAGCCTTTTTCTTTTTCGATATTTACTGGTGTGGTGGGTGCTAAGCGCCTGAAACATCCTGGCCTGTCTGCCATGGGACAGTAATGTTTTTCTCCGCTTCATCTCTTAGCCTTATGGCTAGCATCTGAAGGGTGGAAAGGAGAAAGAGGGGAGCAGGGAGGATCAGACTGTGATAGAATGCAATCTGTCAGGTTACCACAGTGCCCTGCTGGGTTGTGAACCCTCGGAGTCCCAGAAAGATGCTAGCACTTCAGATACTTCATGGATTGCATGGGCACAGAGGGTGAGAATACATGACATGATGAATGGTTTTGTATGTGCACTCGCAAGTGTGGTCATATGTTGCAGGTGCATCTTAAGTTGGCAGTTTTAGGCCCCACTCCCCTTCTGAGCCCAAAAAAGTCCCTTTTGGTTCAGAGTGAACTTAGAATATGTTGTGTTTTTATTTCTAAGTAAACAGTCAATTTCCCAGTTTCACTTCCATACTAATATTACAGTAGCGTTCAGAGCATACAGCTACCATGGTGATGAGCACAGTGCAAGAACCTTCTCGGACTTTGTCTCAGACTTCCTGTAAGCACATAAACACTTGAACACCCGCTGATGAAAGGGCTTGTATAAAATGGATTGTAGGATAGGGGTTTGGGAAAATGATATGAGAACAGTATAATTTGGGAGCATATTTAATTTGTATGTGGCTGTGGCTGGGCCATTTTCACTTTGGACTCAGCAAATGACAAAGCCTCTCGAGTTTTTAGAGCATTCATTTAATATCCGGTCTGGTTTTGAAAAGCTCTAAACAAAAAGAAGAAGAGTACTTGTGGCACCTTAGAGACTAACAAATTTATTAGAGCATAAGCTTGCGTGGGCTACAGCCCACTCCGTCGGATGCATAGAATGGAACATATAATAAGACACACACACACACACACGGTGGAAGGTGCCATACAAACTGTAAGAGGCTAATTAATTAAGATGAGGTATTATCAGCAGGAGAAAAAAACTTTCTTAGTCTCTAAGATGCCACAAGTACTCCTGTTCTTTTTGCGGATACAGACTAACGTGGCTGCTACTCTAAATCTAAACAAAAAGAGACCACGTCGTTGATCCTCTTGAGTTGGAGCCACATGTTTTGTTAGAATTCGTATTTTTAAAAGATAATGTCTCCCAGTTTATCACCTGCCACTGATGCCCTCTTAAATTTCTTTCTTTTAATCATTCCCCTGGATTTGGAAAAATACTGGTATGTGTTTAAAACTAATCTTGCTTAGAAACATATTTATGTTTTTAAGAAGAGTTGAAATACTAGCAAAGATGGAAGTAAAGTACATGTAGTCCTTTTGACTGTACTCTACTAGTGAATTAGTAAGGGAAGCATTTGGGGAAGAGGAAGCTTAATACTGTATAGTTTTGGTCTAAATTATTCTTGTCACAAAATTTTGTATCTTTCTTGTCATTAACATGCTTTAGGAAAGTTTAAAAGGTTATATAACAAGCCTATTAAATTTCAAGCTCAAGCTGCTTCTCCATATTATGTTTGTTTCAACTACACAGTGCCAGCTCTTAATATGTCAGAGTACACACGTTCTCCAGAGGCTAGTAGGAAATTGTAAAGTACAGAATCAGTGAGCAACAAAATTCCAGGCGTAAACTTTTTTTGAAGGATGTGTAGGTGTATGTTTGTCTTTTAGCTAGAAAGCTTTTAGTGTCGGTCCCCATATTGGTTACAAAGTCTTGAGGGATCTCTCTGAGAATATTTCATATGAATACAGAACATAAAGACAATTGTTTATGTAACAAAAAAGTAACTTTGTCATATGGATGATGAATCAGAATGACAAACCCTTCCAGTGGACTAAATTTAACCCTTAAGGAATAGCGTTTAGTTCTTGCAACAGACTTTCTTCTCTAATGCACCCAATATCATTACTGTAAACACTGAGTTTAATTGCTAATAAATATAGTATGCAGTAAAGTGAAATTCTGACAAGAAAATGACATGTTTCAGAGTAGCAGCCGTGTTAGTCTGTATTCGCAAAAAGAAAAGGAGTACTAGTGGCACCTTGGAGACTAACCAATTTATTTGAGCATAAGCTTTCGTGAGCTACAGCTCACTTCATCTGCAACAACTAACTTAAAATTTAATTAGAAAAGATTGATTTGCTACCTGATGGGTATAACTTAACTGTGCTCTCTAATGCTGCATTTATTCTGATAAAGAAAACAAAGGCAGTATGATGAAGGGGGTATGTGTGCCCGCGTGTGTGCATATGCACGCAAACCTGTCTCAAAGCACCGTGGAACACTGGAAAAATGATACCTAATAGATTTTTAATAAAAAGGCTACAATTCTGACTTTTCTCCTGTTCTGCTTTGATGGTACCTTCCTTCTTTGTGGCTTCCAAGTTCCATAATCTTGGTGTCCTGTTTAAACATGACCTATTTTTTGATGATCCTTTTGGTTGGATTTTGGTGTAGTTATACCATCTAGACCAGTGGTTCCCAAACTTTAACAACCTGTGAACCCCTTTCACTAAAATGTCAAGTCTCGTGAACCCCTTCTAAAAATGAATATTTCCAAGGATTTTCTCCTTACCTGAGTATAAATTATAAAAGCAGTGATCTTGGAAATATAAAATTTGTTTTTATGACACGCTTATTACACACTATTAATTATTTACTATTACAATATTTTTATTATATTATGAAAACGGCAACACTCTTCCAAGATCTCCCTTTCGTAGCTTGTATCACTTTGAATAAGCTTGTTATAAGACAAGGCTCCTATGTTTCATCAAGGAGTATCAGGTGTGAAACAGCATGAAGGTATTTAAGAAGTCAACTCAGAGTTCCTCATACACAAACATTCAGGTCTGGAGCACTCCAGGTAAACAACGCCCATTACAACAAAGCTTAAATTTGTTCTTCATAATAATTTTAAAAACAATACTAGCTGTCTAGTTAATTTTAAAAACAGCAAAAAATATCCACCTCCCTTTCCATCTCTTATAAGGAGTCTTGAAGCTTAAATCTCTTCAGTATGATAGATATGTTTGCTTTGATCTGCTTAGCTCTTAGAAGTCCAGGGGCTCCGGGCTGCTGGCCCCATGCTGCCTTAAGTCCCTGGGGACAGCTCTATCCACCATTAGGGAATTTTTTTCCCAAGAACCCCCTGTAACATTTCACAAACCCCAGTTTGGGAACCACTGATCTAGATGCTTCCCAGATTGCAGTTCATCTTCTCCCAATCAGATGCTGATGTCCCTATACTGGTTTTTGTCTCAGACTGAATTGTGATTATACAAGATTTGCAGGTCTACGTCTCTGGCGGTGGTGTTCGGCCTGGCTTTCAGTGTAGAAGACACAAGCTAAAGATGACATGCAAGTCCTTAACTCTTGCTTTTGTGGTTTTAAATCAGAATAATAAATATTTTGTGCGGTTTGCTAATTAAAACTTTGTTCCTGAGACAAGGCTGTATTGTTAGGCCATGTATTGCAGGACTACATTGGATATTGAATGTAATTTAAAGGAATAAAAATGACCTGATTGAAAAGCCTAAACAAAAATGACTGAGGACAATCCTCAGTAGTGTGTCTGTACATTCCTTACAAAAGAAAGTATCCTTTGTTCCTATTAATCTGTCTGAAGCCTGTGAGTGTTCTGTTCCTCTAAGCACTCAGCTTGCCAACTCCAGGCGGCTGATTATTTTGTTCCTTTCCATATTGAACAAAGTCAGTTTACTTTTCATTCTCAGTAAAAGTAGAACAAATACTCATCACCCAATCTCTTTGCTTGCCATTCAGTAAACACTTTAAAGTTTGCTTGCCAAACAGTAAAAACAAAGCAGAAAATACTGTAATTTTCTGGTGTTGAACACACAATGCAAAAGGGAAGAAAAGTTGCGTCTTGAGGGATGAGGTGAGAAATTAATCAACATGATGCAGCAAACAGGACTTTGGAGAGGAGTAGCTGGAAGAAAACAAGATGAATAGAGATAGTAAAACCTTTTATGGCCCAGAAGTAAAAGTGCTTTAAAAATAATTAGTGGAACATAATGATGTAAAATAAACTGAAGAGATGAGAAAGTAGAAAATCATTTTCAGTATAGATTTCTTAAACAAAAGTGTGAAAGTATAAAGGGAGCAATACAAAAAGATGGTAAAATGTTTATCAACTTGCTCCTTTTGGAAGCTATTTGCTTTTCCTGTCACACTAATGACCAGTTACAAAGAACACTGAGATGTATTGTTTGGCGAGAACAAGGAGATTCACAGCTAACTGTAAAATGTATAGGGTCTTCTGTACGAAGGTGCAACAGGCTGAAGTAGGTACGGGCAAGGACTTGTTATGCCAGGGCAGTGGTTCTCAACTTACTTACCATTGTGAGTCGCATGTGTAGCTCTCTGTGTTAGTGGGCCGCATCCACACAATATATGTACTACTTATATGGCCCTTAGGCTGTCATGTGGGCCACAGCTGTGTGCTGATTGGGCCGCAAGCGTTCCAAGAGTTGAGAACCACTGTGGCATGATGTTGAAAGGATCCATGGTCTATTTCTCCCTTAGCTTGAATTTTCTGTACTGCGTGCTCTTTTAGAGTCCTAACTCTAACATTCTGTCACTTCTGTTTTATGCATTTCTTTGAGCCCCTAGATTATTTCTAGTCTATGAACTAAAAAAAACATCTGGGCACACAATAAAAGCTTGATAACTAGTGGAGTGTAGTCAGACATTAGTGTTAGCTTTTTGGTTTTGATGCTATAAAAATTTATTTTAAAATACTACATGATCTAATTCATAAAACCTTTTTGTGATGTATGCACACACTGATGGGTTTTTTTTTTAATTTTTCTGATTTCTTTTCAACCCTTGCCTCTCCCCTTTATGTATGTATGTATGTTGCAACAGCTGCCCATCTTACCTCAGCCCTGTGTTAGAGCAGTTCAGCCTATTAAAATAGTGCGTAAGCACTAAACAAGGTAGTCTGCATCTGCATAGAATTGCCTATAGTGGTTTCTGCTGGTCCTAAGAAGCTTTTAGGTTTTCTTTATCTGTGTTAGTGTTTCATTGTCATGTCTGGTCTTAGAGCAAGAGGGCATTGGTAAATAGGTGGGTCTTGGAAAGAGTTCTGAAGACAGCTAAGCTTTGACTCCAAAAGCAAACAGGAAATGAAAGTCAACAGTCTGAAAATATAGATGTGGGAGGGAGGAAGGAAAAATATCTAAAAATATACTGTTAAAAAATAAATATTGCATAGGGTGTGGTCCAAGAAGCTTCATATCAACAACAAAAATGTAAATTGAAAATATCTGTGCAAGTGTTTCCTTGTTTAAATGGCACCCTTCTTAATCTGTAGGGCGTATTATTTATCTTGTAAAATAAGCTCCTGTCCAGCCCAAATTTACAAGATTAGCATAAGCACATGACCATAATCTCTGAGTTAAATCAGGACTGTTGATATGTAAATAGTTATATACTGTTATGGAAGGTATTATGGATAAAATTTTCAAAAGCACCTAAGTGACTTAGGGTAACATTTTTCAGTGGTGTCTATGTTCTTAAACATAATTACAAACTGATAAATGGCACACTGAAATCATTAGAGATATGGCAATCTTTGCACTCAGGGAAAGCTGTTAGTGTAAGGAGTGGGTTTTGAGACCTTTTAACAGATTTAAGAATTTTATTATGATGATGATGAAGTAAAAAGAAAATGGTACAGAGTTTAAGCATAGAAGTTTCTGGTTATCGGGGAATAAGGTGCAGATTCTCAAGGGCTGCAAAATTCGGTTTAGGAACAGGTGGTGTAAGGAATACATAATCTGCAATCTCCCCGATTGGGGGTAAAAGATTAACGGGTCAAAGTACAGACATTGAGATATGGGGGTTTGTTGTTCATATAATGGCTATGTTCAGGTGTGGAGTATAATGAGTGGATACGATGATGAGGATGGATTTACCCTCATTTGGTGGGATTTAATGTTTAGTGAGTTTATGGTTCCAGTTCATATGGTCCAATGGAAAAAGTCTCTCAGTCCCTTTCTCGTAGTTGATGCACGATGTCCTAGCGGCTCACGCCTCCTGGTGCTGTCGGTGGCCGGTGATGTGTTCGATGTAGATGTCCCTGGACCATCACATGGTGTCCGAGACCATGAGGCACCGCATGAGCCATGCGTAGCGTCGACCGATCCCACAGGTCCACAGCACACGCTTGTTGCAGGGGTCACAAGCGCCCGGGGCTCAGACGATCATCCATCTGCAACTCATAGCCTTTCGCTCTCAGGGTGTTGGCCAGGGGGGCGTATTTTTCCAGCTTACGAGCTCAGGCTTCGCGGAAGGCCGGGGTCCTATTCTCAAAGGAGACCGTGACATTGACGAGGATGATCTTTTTCTGGGCCTCATCGGTGACTACCATGTCAGGTCGCAACTGGCTGTCAGTACCGGGGATGGCGCAGTTCACGGCGACCTCCCCCAGGTGCTGTGCGATGGCTTTCACCAGGCAGTTCTGGATGGCATTGTGGCGCAGCTGCCAGGCTCTGGAGTGGGGCTTGCAGTTGCACAGGATGTGGGGCAGGGTCTTGTTGGAGTAGCCGCACTTCCTGCAACGCTTGTCTCGGTTCCCGTTGCGGACGGCTCCGTTGAGTGGGACGCGGTTGAGCCGGGCACGGTGGATGAACCGCCAGTCAGCGAAATGGGTGAAGCCGCCCCCGGCGAGGAAGTGGTTGCTGGCGTCCCACTTGCTGGTCAGTTCGAAGGCTTTACCCTGGTCCGGTTTACACTTCAGGGTTTCCATGTACAGTGAGTGGATGGCTGCCTTCAGGGTCCTCTCCAGCATGCCCCTGGCGCTCAGGGTGACGATGGTGTTGTCGGACCTGATCTGCAGCATCAGGACTCCTAGCTTCTGGCGCTCCTCGCACCACTCCCAGCAGCAGCCGATGCGCTTCCCCAGGCGACGTGTGGCATTGCGAGCTCAGGACCACAGCGAAGCAATGTCGTGCCCATCCCATCCGAATTCGCCATCCAGGGAACCGCTCAGGAAGGTGGTGATATCTTGTTTGGAGGGTGCTCTGCCGATCCGCTTCTTTGTCGCGTCCTGGAGGGCGTTTGCTGCGATGTTCCTTACCATGGCATCGGGGTACACTTGTGGGCAATGCATTGGAAACCCTCCAGACAGCTCAGTGAAATGCTGATAATTACACAATGGGTTTTTTAATCCTTCAGCACATTATGTGCTCAGGTATTCTTGTGATAAAAGGGTCTCTTTAAGATGTTCTGTTCCTGTTAAAGGGAGGATGGTCAATGCACATTGTCATCCACTTCCCTCAAAAAAAAAAGAAGGGGGGGGGGGCAGGAGGGTAGGGGAGAGGGAAGGGGGGAAAGTGTTTCTTGTGCACTGTTTAAATTAACCCCTGGATTAGGTCAAATGTACCATGTATCTCAAACAGGACTATACATGAAATGCTCTAATACTTGGTTTGCTATGAAACTTGCTGTCTTGAAAGCAGACTGTTTCTTAATGGTGTCAGCTATAGTAGTAATTTCAAAAAAGTGGAGATGCAAGGGCCCCTGCTTTTCCTACCAAATGGATAAGATCAAGACGATGGCTTGTAAATACAACGGTGTCAGAGAAGAGAGCGCCCACAAGAGGGACAGAATCTGTATAGTCCATAGAATTACTCTTGATTAAGCTTTTGTTCGTTCTTCCTCCTCTATACATCTTTGCAGGCATATGAAAGAAGATTTCCTACATGTCCTCTAATCCCAATGTTTGTAGCTAGTGACACTGTGAATGAATTCAAGAGTGAGGATGGAGCTATCCATGTGATCGAAAGGCGTTGTAAACTGGATATAGATGCACCACGATTATTAAAAAAGGTAACTAAACAATTTTAAAATGGCTTTTATTCTAATTTTCTTGATACCAACCCACAAGAATGGAAATCTTTAACAAAATCTGTGGTCATCTTTCTCAGATTGCAGGAGTAGATTATGTTTACTTTGTCCAGAAGAACTCCTTGAACAGACAAGATCGGACTTTGCACATAGAGGCCTACAATGAAACCTTTTCTAACCGAGTCATCATTAATGAGCACTGCTGCTACACAGTGAGTAACAGAGAATCTAACGGTTCTACAGATTGGGTTTGGTTGGCATTGACATTCTGTACTCATAACCGGAGGTTGGATTATTTTTTGGCTCCTCCTAAAAATCAGAATTATTATTGTGCCATGGGTGTTGCTGTTAGTGTTAAAAGTAATCAATACATGTGAAAACCCTGATGCAAATTTGGTTTCCTGTCATTTGGACATATTTCCACATTACAAAAGACAGACATTTAACAGACTCTGCTTGTGAGAAGCCAAAGTCTGTAATAGCAGGGTTGTGGCATGTCACAATTGATGATGCCCTGGCAGAAGTGTTGAAGGGAAGCTTGCACATCACTTGGTCACTTTCTGCATAGTGCTAGCCAGTGCTACAAGTGTATTATTGTCAAGTGCGCTACAATTCAAGCGTTCAAGATTGTAATTTTAATCTAGATTTTTTTTTTCTGTCATATCTGTTTCTGTTTGAGATGCTGACGTCTTTTTTGGTGCAAAGCGTTGGTAGCACAGTGATAGATTTGTTTAAAAAGTGAAGTCCGAGAGCTAGCTGTTGCCATGCTTGCAATTCCTTTATAGGTTGTAAAATACTCCTAGTCTGATATAAAACAAATGAAATAAAGCACAAATAATTGTAATGTATGAATAAAGCTTGGAATGGACCTTGGCAGTCAAATCCAAACTAGCAGATGCGGCCACTCGTTTACATTGCAGCACTTCCGTAAATGAGTGCTTTCTGGGTGCAGAACATGTTTAAAGGGACGCTGGAAACTTTGAAATCTAGTTAACTTCAAAATATTAGTTAAAAGTATTTTCAAGTACTGCATCTGCCCCTGGGTCTCACTGCAGCTTTTAAAATTTTTAAAGTATTTTTCTGTCTGCACTTGCCATGTGAAAGTGCCATAGTAAACAGGAGAAACATGCTATAGAAAAATGCACAAGGTAATCAAGCTCAAATAGAGAAGCTCTTTTTCTTTAATTTTTCTTTTATATTAGTCTTGGGTAGTATTGTATTTGTAACAAAGATAGGGTAAGTGTAAAGTCAAAAGTATAATTTAAAAATCAGATCCCTTTTAAGAGACCTGGTCTCTTTTTAAAAAAAAAAAAAAATCCGTTATTGATTTAGCTATGTACCTAAAGAAACATTCTTTTAGCATGCTTCTGCGCTTCATATTCGCATGCTTTATGCTTGTGTAGGATGTTCAAGCCACTTAACATCAGTTTTCTCACCCTATGAATATGAGAAGGAACACAATTTTATAACCAACTCATTATGAAACCTATTAGACTGTGGAATAGCTTCCAAAGGAAAAGTTGGAAGCCCCATTATTGAAACATTAAGCTCTAAACTGGATTAAGTGCGGGAATAATCCTGTTCTAGCCAGGGCTAGACTAAATGACCTTAATAGGTTTCAAACATGGGATATTACCCAATATATAAATAATGATCACAACAAATAAATTCCAGTATGTTATGGGAGGGGAAAAAACTAAAAGGGCCAGTGATATAATTCTCTCATAAATCAGACTTGTTCTGACTCTTTTTTTTTTTATGCCATTGAGCTGAGAACCGAAGCTCTTTCAGATGTGGAGATGCCAGCCTGCTGCTTTTCTCTTGGGTGGCAGTGTAGACTAGAACCAGTTACCAGCACTCTCAGCTGCTTATGATATAAGAAGAGGAGAAAATCAGGAATGTATTTGAAGTTTGAAAGGGCAGGGGGGGAAGGCATTCTCTACAGTCCGTAAAAACTGGCTCATTCAGGCTGGTAACCAGAATAGAGATCATACTCCTTTCAGTCGTACAAACGCTTTTCTGGATTTAAAAAAAAAAAAAATTATGCCACTATCTAAGTAGTAAACGGTGCTAATCTGTTGCAGTATTGTTGGTAGTAAATAATCCAAGAGGGAAGCATTGCAAATCTGGTGAATGTGCGGATCCTGTGCCTCTGGCTTGGAGCACAGTGTTTTTCCTCCTAGTTATTGTTAAAAGGGAAAATGTGCCATGATGGCTTTTGTAGAGACCATATGAAGGTTGTTTCTTTCTTTTCTTGTTGACTAAGCTTTACCTTTTTCAATCTGCATTTTGCAAAGGGACCAGAGGTTTCAAATTCCATTTACAGGACACTTGACAAAACAAACTTAAATATGGAACTTTGACTATGCAAATACTTATATGAGAAAATGTACAGCAAAGAGTAATCAAAGCATGTGGTCTCTGCTGTCCTCCACCAATAGGTTCACCCTGACAATGAAGATTGGACCTGTTTTGAACAGTCAGCAAGCCTGGATATCAAGTCTTTCTTTGGCTTTGAAAGCACAGTGGAAAAGATTGCCATGAAACAGTACACCAGTAATATTAAAAAGGTGAGCACACAATCATGACCTAGATGCCTGGCTCTAGTTAGATTTAAATCCTGAAATGTAGCTGCTGCTACTTAACAGGCTGGTTGTGCAGAGAAAACTAAACTACATGGCTTTTAGAGCAGGGTCTTGTGAAGTGTGTGTAGAAAGGAATCTGTGGGTTCTCTCTTGGGATGCCCGACTGCCTTTTGTTGCATTTCCAAACAGGACCTGTTTGTATCTAAGTGGAAACTGTATTGCCTAAAACATGTTTTTGTTTCAAAGGGAAAGGAAATAATAGAGTATTACCTGAAGCAGATGGAGGAAGAAGGGATGACGTTTGTTCCTCGTTGGACTCCTCCTGTTATGTATAAATTGGAGAACAGCACATCTCGCATAGCACGGCCAGTTTCTCCTGCTGTCAACATACCAGATGCTGTCACAAAGGAGGGACTGAACAATAAGGAAGTGCTGAACACCTCCAGCAGCCCATCAGAGCCCACAGCAGGAACACCTGATGGTATATTTGGCATCCCTTATGTGGCCTGTTTGACTTCTCATTTTTAGCTAGATTATTTGAAATGCTTGTAGACACATTCAAGGCTCTGCTTCTCTGCTGAGGACCCTCACGTTAGTTTCTGGTTCATTCGTATTCATGTTGGTGCTGACCAGTTCTGGGAGCACCCCCCATTTAGCATTCATCTATCTGGGTCCTGGATAAGTGTGCTGGTAGCTGATCCTGTGATCAAGTAAAGGCCAGCATTTTAAGAAAAATAAAATCACACTAAGGATTGGTCGAGGGCAATAGTTTAGATTACCAGGGAAGGAAGTAGAGAGCTCACCAAAAATCAACCCCATTTCATTGCAAATGGATTTCAACTGGTAGCAGAAAAGCAACTCACTTGTAAAATATTAGCTAAAGCTTTTTTTTCTTAGACCCAACAGTTCAGACACTGTCATTTTAATTCAACTGAACGTAGTTAAGGCTGACCAACGAGCAGCATTGACTGGAAATAAGAACACAGGTTCTTCCATTTCAAGTACTTGCACGTAAGATCAGTTGTTAACTGACCTAGCAATTAGTAACTGCTGTAATAATGTGTAAATACCATTTCAGACAAACTCGATGCAGACTACATCAAGCGGTATCTGGGTGACTTGACACCATTGCAGGAAAGCTGCCTCATCCGACTTCGACAGTGGCTCCAGGAAACGCACAAGGGCAAAGTAAGAAACTCTGAAACACAGAAAGCTAAAAGTGGTGACTAGAAGTGCCCAATACACAAGATGAATTTGACAGAATTAAGCAGAATGGGAATAATCCAGCCCAGGGGACTGACAGCCAAGCAGTTTCACAAGTCTGCCTTGTATTAAAATGACCCCATTTCTTGAAACAGTCTTGAAATTGTATAAGATTTTAAAAGTTATGAAACACAATTTAACCAGTCTCTTCTGTATTTCCTGTGGAAACATACTCTGTTGCAGAAGGGTTTTATAACCAAGAGGGATCTAACCATAAATTATACAATAGCATTGTGTTCCACATATAGAATGTCCCAGTTTTCACATGTTAAGAGCTCGCAGATATTTGCGTGGGGTGAATTAAGGAAGCGTGATCATCCTGGTTTTTTATAACCTTAAAAGCAGGTTGCCCATTGTTCCAGAGTGTTTGGGAGGATCCTAGAGTAAATGCTTGAACAGAAGTTTTCTGCTACTTAGAGTTTGGAACAAGAAATAAGTAAGTCATGGGATCAGTTCAAAAACTAAGAAGGCCCAGTGACTGTGCAAACAGTGCACTTATCTATCCCGTGGGAGATTCAAGTTCTGCAACCATGGAGCTAACCAAAGGGGCACTTTTCTCTCCTTACTCTTTTTTGCTGTCTTTGTAAAAAGTAAAAAAAAGTCCCTAAAGTGGTGGTCTGATAAGTTTCTAATTGTCTTCCTTTAATTAGTAGTGCAGTCAAATCTGTGTATTTGCATTCAAGTTCATATAAATTGACTATTATAAAGTTTCAAATTTGAATCAGTAATTATTTTCCAATAGATCCCAAAGGATGAACATATTTTACGATTCTTGCGTGCCCGGGACTTCAATATTGACAAAGCCAGAGAGATTCTTTGCCAGTCACTAACATGGCGTAAGCAGCACCAAGTGGACTATATTCTGGAAACCTGGAACCCTCCACAAGTACTACAAGATTACTATGCAGGAGGTTGGCATCACCATGACAAAGGTACAATTTTATATTACTAGATGCTGATGGGCACTTTATAATCTGAATTAAATAACTTTTTGTTAAAACGCCTGCCAGATGTGTGGTTTGAGTGTGTGGGTATTACTTTCATACAACGTTGTACTTAAGTGCAGTTAAGTTAGTGTGGTTTGCAAGTGAGAGCAGGCAAACTGACAGGACTCCTGGGTCCTGTTCCTAGCTCTGACGGTAATTTTGATCAAATCACTTAACTTTTCTGAGACATTGGTAAAATTGGTAAACCTACTCAACAGAGCTGTTGTGAGTTATTAATCATATTTTACAGCCCTCTGAGTTAGTTGGGTAAAAGGGGCTATAAAAATGCTGAGTATTAATTACTTTCCTGTGGTTGGTGGTTAAAAGATGTATGTAAATAAGCATACCTTTTTAATCAGCTTATTTCTGTTGTCAGACACTTGCTTATGGTGTAGCCAATATCTGGCATCACAGTTTCAGTGATAGGAATTGTGATGTTACAAACACAAAATAGAGCAGGTTCATTAAGAAGAAAACGGCTTCTTATTTATTCTGTGTAATGGGTTATGGACACATCCCCAGAACTTAAGGATTCAGGCCCAGCTGCTGAAAGACATCACCCAGCTTGCCCCTGCTGTGTACTGGTCTTGCTGAAAAGTTGTGGAATCCCTCTCCCTCACCGTACCTGTAACGAGGGTTTCTATCCAGTTGTTCATCTTGGAAAGAGAGTAATTTGACTGCAAGCCTTCTGTGCTCTGATTAGCCTTTACCTGCTACCCAGCACTACTCCCTTTAGCCCTTCCTGCTACTGTAAGCATATGAAATAGTACAGGAGGCAGCTAGTAATAGCAGGCTACCATTAATAGTGGCCATGAGGGAGAGAAGGTAGGCTTAACCACTGCAACGCTGAGGTGAGTGCATGGATGAGTCTCCATCAACCCTGTGGGTTGTACAGATTTTAGGAAGGAAATTGGGGATGTGTTCCTAGATTTTTAAGAGAGGGACTTTGTTTCCTGTTTCCCTCTTCCATACATCTAGGGTCTCACCAATAACTAGGAAGGAAACAGATAAGTTTGAAGGTTGTTGGTAGATTATAGTATGTCCACTTTCCTGCGTGAGACAGAGGGTCTTCAATCTTGTGTTTTGAACTCTTGGTCTTATCCTTGAATTCCCTTTTGCTCTCTTGCCAACATGTAAACTGCAGACAGTTTCTCAGTTTGAAATCTGTTAATGTTACCACTTTAAAGCCTGGGGATAGGTTACTTTTAAATCTCTCCTTACCAGTTCCCCTCCTTCCTCTCGCACACTCAAAGTGTGTTCCAAGCTTCAGCTGAGTGGATTCTTTAGATAATATCTTTTATTGGACCAACTGCTGGTGGTGAAAGAGACAGACTTTTGAGCTTACACAGAGCTCTTTCTTCAGGTCAAGGCATTTTTTTAAGAACACTAATCACGGGCAAGTCAAAGAGCAGCAGCTATGAAACATGCTCTCTAGGATAGATGGTAACGAATGAAAGCTATCCATTTTACTTGAGCATAAATTCATAAACACTCATACGATCAATGTGGCTCTCCTGTGCATTTGAGTAGTTCTTATTTTGATGAGAGCCTCAAGCAAAGAACTGTTAAATAACAAAACCCTAGTGAGTTATAAAATGTGGCTGCAGGGTTAAGAAGAAAACACTCCCAGTTATACAGCCTTCCCTCATGCATCATATGGGTGGGGTAGGTTAATAAATTGTTATGAATTAGGGATTTTTATAGTTCTTGTATAAAACTTAACAGCTTCTTATATAGTGCTCTAAAACCTGCATAGTACATTCCAAAAAGAATGTGTGATCTCTGCTTTTAGTGAAAATTTTATTTTAACACTTAACTGTGTAACTCCATAAGTATGTAGAATCTTTATACTCCAAGACACTACTACTGTATCTGCAGACTGAACAGCTTGGGTTTCTAGTTCTACAACTTATTTTTTTGTCTTGATTTTGAATTTGTTAAGGAAAGTGATAAATTCATTCTTCAGTTTAGATATTTCACATTAACTTTTTAAGGGCAAGGCTCAACAGAGTTTCTATCTTCATAATGTCCTGCAGGAAAGCCTGCATAAATAAACATGACCTGTATCTTCTGATGCTTAGATGAACCTAGGTTGGCTAAATCAAACTGTCAAAAATTTAAACAACTGCCCTTTGAAAAGAGAATTAACATTGGGTCAATGTATAGGTGCTTCCATTAAAAAATAAAAACTACAAAGCAGGAAGATCATTAGTTGGTCAAAGCTTCTCTTCAGAAGAATCAAGAGGTCAAAACTTTCATAATGAACAATATAGTCAAAGCTTGTCCATATCCCCCGGAATCCTTCCCCTCCCCCCCAAAAAAACCAACCAAACAAAAAAAAAAACCCACCTTCTCTTGCTACATATACTTCCCAAGCGCTTCACGCTATATTGGCTGTCAAGAATCATAGACATATTTAAAAGGGAGACTTTCTTCAGCAATTGCTGTTTGTGACTCCGGGTGTCTGTCTATCAAAAATATTGTTTGCGTTTGGTTCTTGTAGCAGATTGATATCGGTTTTTCAAATGTTAGAAGGAAATGATATTGAGCATTGAGATTAAGATCTTTTTGGCAAAATGGGCTTCCGTGCATGCTACTGAGACATGCTGACTTGCCCTTTTCTCTGGAATGAACATGTTTAAAACTTAGGTGTGATCTAATTGAAGGGTAACTTTTTTTCTTGGAGAGCCTTTAAACAACAGACAGCTTTGGAATCAAAATACTTAGGAACAAGGCAGTCTGTCATGGTGTGTTGCAGTGCCAGAGATGGCAATTTATGCTTGTATACTCCAATAGATTAGGACAGAGTTAAGAATCCATCCCATAAAGAAGCTTAACACGTTTTTCCTAAAAAACAGCTCTGTTAAGATACTGTGAAAGGCCAAAAATGCCAGTTATGGTCCTCAAAAAATCAGCCCATGTACTTGTTCAGTCTGTTATGTATCAGGGAGGACATTTTAGTAATCTCAACAAACAAAAGAGGCGAGTCCTTGAATGTAAGGATCCCATTTGAAACTTGTCTCTGGAACAGACTTGCCCTCATTAGTCTTAAGCAGCATTTAGGAGGGTGTGTGCCAGCTCCACATAATATGTGGGGGAATAGCTGTTTGTTAAAAGGCCCCAAAATTATACCCACCATTATTTTAGCAAATAAAGCATTGATCCGGAGAGTTGATTCTGCAGTATTGTTGTTCACTCTAATGCAGTAATCTTTCTAAAGGCTTGTTGGGGGAAATCCAGGGTAGTGTCCTTGTGAGAGAATGATTTAAGGCTCTAGTCTTGACCAGAGATCTGTGATATCAGGAAAAATATTGGACCAATAATCTATCCTTCCCTTGGCTACACTGGGGGCAGATTTTGTCCACAAATCTCATCAAGTACAATTAAATGTCTTAATTAATCAAAATCACTTTGGCTTTGTCTTCACTGTCAAAAAAGGTTTGTTTTTGTGGTGAGATAATGAATTCAAATGAGCCATTTCACTGTAAAATACTAGTACAAACAATTCACTGGTAGTTCTTATTTCGATGTAGCTAGTAGGTCAAAACTATATTCCCCAACTTGGGGTTGACCTCAACTGGCTATATTAAAGTAAAACTACACTGCTTTGTCTTCACTAGAATTTTACAGCAAGATAGCGAAATTGAGTTAGCTGTCTCACTGTAAAAACACACCTTTTTGACAATAAAGACACGGATTTAGTTTTAAAACTTTAACAGAGAATACTAATTTAGCATCTCTTGCTCTTCAGATGGGCGCCCTCTGTATGTGTTGAGGTTGGGACAGATGGATACCAAAGGCTTAGTGCGAGCTCTTGGGGAAGAAGCCTTGCTTCGATATGTAAGTGCTTAAGAAATGACTTGTTTATTGCTAACAAATTTGTTCTAAAGTTTGCAGTTTCCTGCCACACCAGAATGATCAGCACACAGTAGATATTTTTCTGTATGCTTTAGCCATCTGTTCTCAGTTTGAACAGATCAAACCTCCCTGAATGGTTCATTTTAATATTCTTTCAAACTGTGGACTGATGGCAGAAAGTCAGTTGTATGACAGTTACTACAGTTCTGGGCTGAGACATTATCACAGCTTCTTATCTAATTTGTATAGTGCTTGAAACTTAAGCTTCCACATGTACACAGGGCAAGAAATGCATTCCTAGGTATTGTATGAGTATCCTATTTATTTTTTATTTATAAAATACACCCCGCCCATAGTCTTGGTTGCAATATTTATTTTAAAGGAAAATGACTTGCCTGTAATTCAGTTTCTTTGAAGAATTCAGTGGGATTCTCAGTGCTGATGTACCCAGCTTTCAAAATAGTACAGAACAGGCAAGCTCTAAAGAAGCATACTGGCAGCAGTAATTGCCATGATCACAAGCCAGCCCCCACCTCTGGTGGTTGTACACTTTCTTTCTGGTGGTGCTATATCCATGTACTTAGCTTTGTCTAACTTTAAGCCATGGTTGTTTTTTTTTGTTGGTTTTTTTTCAAGTCTTTTTTTGGTAATTATCTTAATTTTTTTGAGGGGAGCCTTTGCTTCCCACTCCTTCAGGAATTAAACACAGGTTCAAAGGGCAGAAGGTGGGGGTTTAGGGAGGAGCTATGGGAGTTTCTTATGCCAAAAAATCTGAGACCTAAGAGTGAAATCCTGCACAAACAATGGTGTCTTCATAGAAATAAAGAATTTGTTGACACTGATCAACTAAAGAGAAGTGTCCTACTCCACAAAATATACTGAATGCCTTTCTGATGTTCATTTGCCCCTGAGGGAAAAGGTGGACCATAAGATTTTGTACAGAATTCTTCACCATAGTATTCAAGCACTAAAATGGGATGCTTGTATGTTTTGTAATCTTCTTCTTATAGCTCTCCTAAAAGTTATCGCACTCAATGGTACTCCTAAATCCACTGTTGCATGTCTTCACTAGACATCCTTGTACATTGGTCTGAGGTTAGTGTGAGTTGCTGTAAGGCTCAGGTTCTGAAGATTGCTTTTTCTCCCCAGTCCCACAAACCCGACAGTTTTAGAACGTTCTCTAAAACAACACTTTCTTTTGTGTAGGTTCTTTCTATAAATGAAGAAGGACTGAGGCGATGTGAAGAGAATACAAAAGTATTTGGCAGGCCTATAAGGTGAAACATGAGAATTTGTATTACTTCTCAGAAATAACGAGGTCTGAATTTGTATGTAGCAGTGTAGGTGTTCTTCAAGTTTGGCTACAAAGTTGCTTTATTTTCAGGCTCCAGTTTGGAATAGGATTTGCTCACTAAATCTCTTACCAGCTCCAAAAAAGGAATTCAGGGTTTGGAATGACTTCAATATTTGTCTTCATAATAAAGCATTTGACTCCCTTCAGAGCCTATTGATTCCACCCCTTAATCTACAAAGGGTTACCAGTGTATGGCACTCCAATTTCTCATCTTCTCATTGCAAAGAACTCCCAGTCCCAGCTGACTTGAGTGAAAAGCCAAGTGTAAGACTGGGGTTTCCTGTGTACTGCTATGGCCTTGTGTGGTCCAAGGATGCTTACATGGTAAAGGTGAAAGAGGCAGCAATGAAATATACAACACCCACTTATTTAAAAAAACAAACAAACACTGTGATTCATACGTCGTCTTTGGGAGTCATTCCAATGGCCTAGAATCAGTCAGTACAACATAGCTATGAATATACAAGGATGAGCTCTGAATTCACACCCCTTGGTGTGGGCCTGATTTAGGAAAGCACTGAAACACATGCTTAAATCGTACTGACTTGACGTGTTTTAATGCTGTCCTGTATAGGGAATGTTTTCCTGAATTGAGTCCTAAATTCTGAAATGCGGACTTAAAGTACAGTGGCACTTTTTAAAACATGCACTTGTGTTAGGAAACATGCATGCTGAATATTAAACTTCCAGTGTAGAACCAGTAATCTTCCCCCCCGCCCCCCCAGTAGTGATTTATTAAGCACTATGATGGTGTCTTGTGTTTGCTAGTAGGAACCTTCAACTGGAGATTGAAATGGTTGTCTATCCTTTGGTGACGTGCCTGCCCTATATCAGAGAATGAGCAATGATCGTTATACATAGTGTCATAAGCATGCATGGCACTTTATAGTTAAGAAAAATTTCCTGCTCCAAAGATCTTACAATTTCTTGCATCTACAGGCAGTACAAACTGTGGAGATGAGGTGGGAGGGACTGCTATAGCTGTGTAATGAAGGAAGAGTGTGGCAACTGCAAAACCAACCAAAACTTGTAGATCTGTGATACAAAACTGAGTGCTCATCTCAAACCATCAAATGCTGTGGTGTGAATAATGAAATATGATTCCAATTGGATTCTTAAAAAAACTCTTTAAAATTAACAGCTCCTGGACCTGTCTGGTGGATTTGGAGGGCTTGAATATGCGACATTTATGGAGACCTGGTGTCAAAGCATTACTAAGAATCATTGAAGTGGTTGAAGCCAATTACCCTGAAACATTGGGTCGCCTTCTTATCCTGAGAGCGCCCAGAGTATTTCCAGTCCTCTGGACACTGGTATGTTTGTGCTTCTAGTATCTGTACATCTACCTCGGGATACTGGTATGCACTTCACGTGTACATGCTCTCTTGGAAACTGATGTTCACTGTGCTATAAACAGGAAATGTTGCCTCCTGGAAACTCCATTTTTATAAAACACTTTATTTATGGAATTAGAACAAAAATTCCTAAAAGGAAAAATGTGTTTGTGTAGCCAAATGAATAACTTAACTCATTTACTGTATGTACTTCAAAAGAATTATATTTTGTTTTATCCTGTATTATGTGAAGTTACTCAAGGACCTGGGAACCTGACCAATTCTGTTTTTCTTTGTTTGTAGGTTAGTCCATTCATTGATGACAACACCAGAAAGAAATTCCTTATTTATGCAGGAAATGACTACCAAGGGCCTGGAGGTCTGCTGGATTACATTGATAAAGAAATTATCCCAGATTTCCTTAGTGGAGAGTGCATGGTAGGAATTTTAAATTATTAATGTAACAATTTATTGTTTCCCTCTTACATTTACCCCCACCCTCCAAACCTCCAAAACAAAGATTGCTAAGTATAATCTTTAAGTGTGGTCTCGCTCTGCTATAAAGCATTTTCCTGCTGGTTCTTCTGTATGACTCTGAGGTTGGAGTGATTCTTTTTAGTAGCAGCCTTTGCAATCCGCTTTGAAAAGAGAAACAGAATGTTTCTGTAAAACAGATCGCAAATCACTAACGGAATACCCTGCACCTATAAATAAATGCATTTTAAAACTGTCTTCCCCCCACTACATGTCAAGACTCAAGTTCAAGGCAGTAGCACTGTCACATACTACTTATCCCAGGGAAGAAATGCATTCCTCACACTGTTTAGGTTCATAGATCCATATATGTTAAGGCCAGAAGGGACCATTATCACAAGGTCTGACTTCCTGCATATCATAGACCAAAGAACCTTACATCCTTAGTTTCTGCATCATTTGTGACATTTTCCACAGTTGCATGAGAAACCAACCATTAGAAGCCTGAACTTGTTTTTGAAGTCTTTTAAAATTAAAATTTGTCTACATATTAAAGATTTAGGTTTTCTAGCTTCATATTTTTAAGAAAATTATTTCAGATCACCTATAAAGATGCAAGTTAAACTCCTCAGATATGGTACCTGAACACTATTTTGTCATAGTCCTCTCTGAGCCCCACCACCTCCTGCCCTGCCCCCAATCCAGATTTTTGGAGGCTGTATTTGAAAACCAGAACTGAATCATGAGCCACAACTCCATGAGGGAAATGGGGAGGACAAAGATGAGACCAAATTTAGTGTTTCCAGATCTCTCCAACTCATAATTTGCTTCGTGAAACATGAATCCAGTCCTGCTATCCTTCTCTCCTGTCCCTCCTTCAAATCACCATTGCAATAGCAGGACCCTTTCAATATAACAACTTCCCCTGGGAACTTAGAGCAATGTATAGTCCTTAAAGTCTTGTGGTATCCTGTGCGGTAGGGAAGCATTTATTCCCATTTTGTATCTGGAGAAACTGAGGCCACGTACATAGGAAGTCAACAGCTTACCAGCTTAGTCAAGTATTGAACCTCAAAAAATCAGTTCTCAGTCCTTGCTTGCTTCATAAAACAGTGTTCTTCCTTTTTGATTGTGGGAATCACTTACATTCATAGCTCTAACATCTCTCCTAAAAATGTGGCTGGATTTTCTTAATATATCAATCTGATATCACATGCCAGTGCATTTGTCTTTACGTGGATTGTGCTGTGTTTAATAGGTGCTCTCTCCCCCAACGTTTTTCTATAGAACATATCACAATAACATGTAAGTGCTGGAATTTGATTAATTGGTTGTGTAAAAGCATTTCCCTTTTAGGTTTACTTTATAAATCCCTGTAAATGGTTGTTAACTTACTCCTCTGCCTTTCATGGAAATTCTATTGAGCAGCTCTGGTCATCCATTTAAAGACCATGTACTAGGCATTTTGGACCAGAGTGTTTACTTTCAACTGGCTGCTACTTACAGTAGCAGGAGCGTTCACTGAAGGGAGTCTGCTCTATGTAATTTAGAACTATGTAAGTCATTCATGAACCTGGCAAAATCCACTATTTAAATAAGCAAAAGTGACTTACCAGAAGATAAATCAAAATGCTGAACGCTTCCTGTCTGTTGCAGACAACAATGCAATATTCTCCTCTTTGTTCTGGTTAATTCTGGATGAAATCTGAGTGCTTTAAGAATATAAATAAACATAGAAGCTGCACAGCTGTTTTTGATATCACACTGTTGCATATACAAGGTCTTTACCTGTTTCTGATATGATGATCCTTATAAATTAGCAAAAAATTAAAAATAGACCAATTTTAGTAGTGAATTTATTGAAGAATATCTTTGATAACTGTAAGATGGTTTGTATGGCCAAGTTCAGGTAGGGTCACGCTCATATATTACTCAGCTCTCAGTATTCTCCAGTGTTGTTGCAGAATTGGAGTTATTTCTGGGGGTGCCAGTATTAGAATATGGCTTTAAGGATGTTTTAAATTCTGAAACATGTCAGGGAGGAGAAGATTTGTATTGTTGCTTTCATGGCTTTGTTTTAAATCTCCAGTGTGACGTTCCCGAGGGTGGGCTAGTTCCAAAGTCTCTGTACCGGACTGCAGAAGAGTTGGAAAATGAAGATCTAAAACTGTGGACTGAAACGATCTATCAGTCTGCAAGTGTCTTCAAGGGAGCTCCACACGAGGTACAACTGCAGTCCTCACTCCTCTTCTTTCATCTTGGTCTAGCACCTTGTGTCTTTTTGCTTGTATAAAATGAAAGCAGATTCGAACCTGGTCACTCAGTTTGGAATGGTTTAGAGCAGATATTTGGGTCTCCCTAAACACTCAGAATTCAAAAGCTTCTTTTGATCTCTCCTTGAAGCCATGAGTAATGCAAGCCAAAATCAGGATCTGGGTAACTTGTGAAGAAGTAAGTGTTGGTATTTTTAAGACTCCCTGTCCCTTATGTGGAGGAGGTAGGCTGACTGGCTACTCTATTGCATTCCCTGACCAGAGCCCATGAACCATCATTATTAGCTTATAAAAATGCTACTGGCTCTATCCACTTAATGAGTGGGATGACTTTTTCCCCCTTCATGTAATATAGATTTTAAAAACTCAGAACTGAGCAAGTTACTCCATTTCCTTTCAAGACCTTTAAAGAACCAGGCACTTTAGATGGCCTGAGCTTTGCGTCTCAATGAGTTTCACTAAGTGAACTAATATTTTTAATATATGACCTGCAAATAGAAAACAGCTGTTTTGCGCCCTCTCTTGGTGATTTAATATGTATAAATGAGCCAGAAAGGTTTTTAAGTCTCTTTTTAACCTTAGAAATATCAAGAGCGAGAGTTTGATTTTTTTTTCCTGTTTCGCTAGAGATCGTTCTTGGAAGACCCAGACTTGCGGAATGCAGTCTCTTAGACCCTGATAGAAGGGGCATGGGTAGTTTTATCTTCAACAGAAGAGTTTTTCCGTTAGCAGTTTGTTCAAGCATTTGTGTTAAATACTAGTTAATCAAAACAATGTGAAAATGATCTGAATAAGTCACTTCCCCTTTCAGTTAGATTTCACTTGTTATCCTGCACGTTCTTTTCTTGAAGGCTTTCAAAATGTGATGAGGGAGGGGAGATGATTTTGGGGCCTTCTGTACATCATAAACACGCACTTTGACTTGCTTAACCAAGTGCAAATGTGAGGGCTCTGATGGTATCAGTGCTTTTGTTACTGAAGGTGGTACCTTTTAGCCCATTCCCCAAAAGTCCTGTTGCTGTAGGAGGAGCATGGATATCTGTTTATCTCTGCTTATGAGTACACAGCTTTAGGAAAAAAAACCTAAGGCTTTCAATAAAGGCCACAAAGAGAGAAGATAGAGGCATTTTCTATCTGCTCATGAAAGCTCTCAGAGTTCTGATCTCAGAGAAGGTGATATGATGATAAATGAGTTAATTTGTATCTATTCTAGAGCACTCGTAATAGTCAAAATAAATCGAGAGCCCACCTACAGCAGTTTCTCTTTCCTGGTAAGAATTTCAGCCTTTACTGAGCATATTGCTATTGTCTAATCTAACTCTTCTCCTCTCTCTAGATTTTCATTCAGATTGTGGATGCCTCATCTGTGATCACATGGGATTTTGATGTGTGCAAAGGTGACATTGTTTTTAACATCTATCACTCCAAGAGAGTGCCACAGCCTCCTAAAAAGGACTCTCTGGGCACTCACAGCATTACATCTCCTGGGGGGAACAATGTACAGCTGATCGATAAAGTCTGGCAGTTAGGGCGTGATTACAGTATGGTGGAGTCCCCACTTATCTGCAAGGAAGGGGAGAGTGTGCAGGTAAGATCATTAATTATGCTGTTAGAGCAAGGCTTTATCTTTTGCTCTCAGCAGATACCTTATTGTAACAATGCAGACCATCAGCAACAGGGCTCATTGTCTGCCTGGCATGTTTGTTTGTATCCTTGTGATGGGGTTCTGGAGAGGGAAGGGTAGCTATTGTTTATTCCCTAGTAGCTGATCCCATTTACCAAGCTGACAAGCAAGACTGAAGGAATACATACAAACCATAAATGCACCTGAATCCAAAAGCAGCCAGTAAGTCACATTCTTAGTCTAGCAGCCTTGATGGTGTTGCTTTCTGAAATGAGGATAGCCAAGCAATGTATGTCTGCATTAGGGGGGTTGAGGTATTCTCTGGTTAGAGATGGGGCCTGGAAATTGAGACTCAGAGGTTCTGTTCCTGACTCTTCTGGGCTGTGACACTTAGGTCCAAACTTTAGGCTGCTAATGCTATATTTATGTACTTAAACAAAGTGGCCTGAATTTCAGAGGTATAGGGCACCCACAGCTGCTTTTGACTGGAAGCTATGGGTGTTGATTTCTTCAAGTTGTCTAACTTGAGGTGTCCAAATTTGGAAAATACTGGCCTTAACCTCTTCTGTGCCTCAGTTTCGCCTGTAAGATGGGGACATTGCAGGGGTGGTTAGCTTCACTGCTTTGAGAGACAGCTGCTCACTAAAATAAAATTTGCAGATGAGACAAAGGTGGGAGATAATACCAGTACGGAGGAGGACCATAATATCAGAGAAGATGATTTGGAAAACCTTGAAAATTGGAGTAATAGAAATGGGATGACATTTAAGAGTACAAAGTTCAGGGTCATGCACTTAGAGACTAACACATTTTTTTTTGCTATAAAGTGGATGTGACAGGAGAAGACTTGGGCATATAGGTTGATCACAGGATGACTTTGAGCTGCTAATGTGAAGCACCCATGAAAGGCTAATCCAATGCTAGGATACATCAGGCAAGGTATTTCTAGTAGAGATGGGGAAGTGTTAGTACCATTATATGAGGCACTGGTGAGACCTCATCCGGAATACTGTGCGCAATTCTTGTCTCCCATGTTTAAGAAAGATGAATTCAGACTGAAAGAGGTGCAGAGAAGGACTACTAGGATGATCTGAGAAATGGAAAATTTACCTTATGAGAGGAGACTTAAGGAGGTTGGCTTAACCAAATGAAGGATGAGGGGAGATATGATTGCTGTCTATAAATATATCAGCGAGGGAGAGGAGTTATTTAAGTTAAGGGTCAGTGTTGGTACAAGAACAAATGAATGTAAACTGGCCATCCATAAGTTTTAGGCTTTAACCATCAGAGGAGAGACATTGTGGAACAGCCTTCCAACGGGAGTAGTTGGGGCAAAACCTAACTTGTTTAAGACGGGGCTTGATAGTTTATGGAGGGGGTGGTGTGATATTGCTGACAATGTTATATGGCCCATCTGTGACTGCTGTTAGCAAATATCTCTATCAGCCAGGGATGACAAGGGGGAGGGCTCTGAATCACTACAGAGAATTCTTTTCCAGGTGTCTGGCTGGTGGGTCTTGCCTGCATGCTCAGTGTCTAACAGATGACCATATTTGGGGTCAGAAAGGAATTTCCCCCCAGGCCAGATTGGAAGAAAGCCGGAGGGGGGCGGGGGGTTCGCCTTCTTCTGCAGCCTGGGTCACATTCTGATTTGAACTAGAGTAAATGGTGGATTCTCTGTAACTTGAAGTCTTTAAATCAAGATTTGAGGACTTCAGCAACTGAGCCAGAGGCTATGGGCCTATTACAGAAGTGTGTGGGTGAGATTCTGTGGCCTGTGGTGTGCAGGAGGTCAGACTAAGATGATCATGATGGTCCCAAGTAATTTACCTCGTGAGAGCTGAGGTCTTGATTTTAAGTTCCTTGTGTTTTACTTTTAACACCTCAGCAGTAAGAGAGGTGAGAAGGTCTGTTTGTAATTTCTAATGTAACTTTTTGTTGGCCCCTAGTATCAGGAAAGTCTGGCCAGTAACATTAATGGGCAGAGGAGCTGCAATGTCAGCATTTGAAAACACTTACATGCATGCTGGCAGTCTCCTGCTATCTGAACAATAAATTTCACTCCAACATGCAAATGCTTGACATTGTATTAACAAGTTTATTTCCATTTGTTATTGCTGCTTCCAGGGGTCTCATGTGACCAGATGGCCTGGTTTCTATATTCTTCAATGGAAGTTTCACAGCATGCCTGCCTGTGCTACAACCAACCTGCCTCGTGTGGATGATGTACTGGCATCTCTACAGGTCTCCTCTCATAAGTGCAAAGTGATGTACTATACAGAAGTGCTAGGATCAGAAGATTTCAGGTATGTCTGGTCAAGGTCTCAATGTCAAGCATTCTTTTTGTGGCCAGCTTACTTTTTGCTTTATGGCTTGATAATACCTTGGTGCAAATACTAGAAGCCAAGTCCACTAAAGAAAAATCAAAATTCTTTGCTGTAGTTGCCTTGGTTAGAAAGCACGCTGTGTGCACTTGTACTGTACTTAAAGAATCTATAAAGCAAATAAAGCCTGATGAGACTAAATAGAAGGTAGCCCAAGAAAATAACTAGCGTACGCCACAAGAGAAAGTGAATTGGTTGGTCTCATCTTAGTTGCTATTGAAGACTTAACCCATATCACAGAAACACTACTTGATTTAGCAGACTTGCTGGATTCTTACTTAAAAGTTGATGCAAGTTAAGACTAACGGACGCGCCAGTACTGTGCTTAGCTGAGACTACTTCTAAGTCTCACTATCAAGTGCATCAGATTTCTCCGAAAATATAATTGTGGTGCCCAGAGATGGTATTTTTTCTTGTTACACATGAGAGCCTCTGCGTGCTGACACTAAGGTTATAGAAGGTTCTTTAGGTTGAGTAGTAAATAGCACTTAAAGATGCATAGCAGAACTTAAATCTCCTCTTCTGAAGCCTAAAACTTCTCTCTCATTGCAGAGGATCTATGACCAGCCTTGAATCAAGCCACAGTGGATTCTCCCAGCTCAGCGCTGCCACAACCTCTTCCAGCCACTCCCACTCCAGCTCCATGATTTCCAGGTAGTGCCACAGCAAATGAAAAGCAAATGGATGACATGGCTGGACCCTCATCTGTGGCAGCTGACTGCAATACAGCATATTCAAGTGGCATTTGCA
Source organism: Chelonia mydas (assembly GCF_015237465.2). Taxonomy (NCBI): domain Eukaryota; kingdom Metazoa; phylum Chordata; order Testudines; family Cheloniidae; genus Chelonia; species Chelonia mydas. The sequence goes on from NC_051254.2 coordinate 17,422,508, forward strand.
AAAAACAAAACCCTTTTATAGATAGTAAAGTAGCTGTTTGAATTTTAAACGTCGTGTTTCTGTTCAAGTTCGAGCTGACAGTCTCTTTAACTTTAACCCTAGCCCCTAACTCAGCCATAGATTTTTGTAAGCGTGCTTGCACAAATCCTAACTGTAAAATATAAGGGCTCTCTTGGAAGGAAAAGAGTAATCAATGTGCTGATTAAGAATTATTTTTTTAAAAAATTGCCTGTAGATGGTAAAAAGCAAAAACAATCCTACCAAAAATATTCCATAGTGCATTAGAAAGCAAACACAAGGCTCCTGCCTTCTTGCCACATTATGGAATAGCCTGTGATCTTCCAGCTGCTGCAGGCTCTCCTGCTACTGCCACTCACTCGCACTGCTGTTTAAGAGACCAAGGAAAGCAGTTCCTGGCTATTGGCCCGTGCACATGGAAAGTCATTACAGCAGGGTCGCGGGCAAGCCACTAACACTAATACCTTTTGCATGTGCACATTGTTGGGGCGTCCCAATTCTGGACATTTAGGATATATCTCCACAGGGATAAAAAACCCGCAGCCAGCTCAGACTCTCACACTGAAAAACTGCTGTGTAGATGTTTGGACTCCCAGAGCTCAGGCTCTAGCTGGACCTTGGGACGGCAGAGGTCCCAGCTCTTGGACTCAAGGCCAAGTCCACTGATCTGGGCCAGTTGTGGGTTTTTTATCCCTGTGTAGACATACTCTTAGGGGCTAAAAGCAAATGTAGCCCTTTCCTTGAACTTATTTTTTAAGCACTGATGGTGGGGAGGAGAGAGGCAGAGAGCAGGCTCTCCCGCACCATGACCCAAAGGCTGGTCCAGATTGGGTCCTTGGTTTATTTCTCGCTTCATTCTGGAGTCACCTTTTACCCACTGCACTTACCTGTTACCCTCCACAAGCGCTCATTTTACTGGGATTTGCTTTATGCTAGGAGTGTAGGTGAACACATTCCTCAAAGCAGAATTAGGCTGGCTCCTTAAATCAGTCAGGAGGCAGCGTGACTACAGCAATTAACCTTTCCTGCACTTGCTCTTCCTCAAATTCTCCTTTCTGGCTTCATGTACGCTAGGAAAAGCAGAACTTGACAGCTTCCATGGGTGGTAAATAACAGAACAGGGCAGTAGGATCTTTATCACCATAAAAAACATCCAATCCTGCCTAGGCTACTGCTTTCATTGTTGCAATCACCAGTGGTGAAGTTCTTGTCTGGATTATCTTTTTCCGCTCTAATACATAGGTCCCAAGCTGTCCTGCTTGCTTGGGGACTCACCTGATGTTAGCTCAGGTTCTTTACCCCAAAGCAAGTAGCTGCTGAATCCCCAAGGCACACAGAAGGTGTAAATCTTGAGTAAACACTTTTTTGATAAGTGAGCTAAAAACATAGCATTCAGAATGTTAATATTTGATAAGTCTCCTGGCATTACCCAAGATTACAGCTTGGAACCCAGCACAAGTTGCTTATTTAGACCACTGGTCGAAGGCCTTTCCCCTGCTAGAAACAAAATTGTTCATCCAGTTGGAGTAAGCTGCTGTATTGTTACAACCATTAATAGCTAGCTGGATAGGATCTTACAAGGGCTGCAATAGCCTTGTTTTTGCTCATGGGGAAACATTTGCTGAAGTATTGCATGTTAGGGGTTTATTTAAGATAACAGGCTGCACTGTTTGAAGAAAGCTGAGCCCTGAGAAATTCCGAGTAAACATTTTAAAATGCACAGTATTTGTACATCCCAGTTTGTGGAAAAAACAAACTGATGTGAAGCACAACACTTGCAAGCCAATGTCAGCTTGGAGTGTTCCTAACAAAGATGATAAAAGCTCAGTATTAATAAATCAGCTTAACTATGCTGAAAAACACACCCTCCTGCACTTGATCAACCCAGTCTGGCACCTTCAACTTGCAGTAGGTAAAATTCCCTTTAAAATCCAAGGCAGGGTGGGATTCTCTCACTGGCTGCCAATAATATTGGCAAACTAGTGCTGGGGCAAACAAAGGGACTCTACCGCCCAGATGTTAAACAGGTCCATAGCCAGTGTATGTACTGTATATGGACTATGCTGTATAAACCACCTAAATCCTGCGTACTGATATTTCCTTTGAAGAGAGGTAGTTTGATACTTGATCCACAGAAGCCAGTGTTCCCAGACACAGAGGAGCTAATGCCGGAAAAGGCACTATACCGTTAACTCACTTAGTGACATTTGTGCCTCTTGCCAAAGGGCACTTCCCCTCTTCTAAGGGCTCTACCTTGAAGATGGTCCCCTCTCTCTCTCTCTCTCTCTCTCTCTCAGATGGCGATTTTGCTGACAGCTGTAAAGAAACCGCTTCATTCAACAATCCACATCTGCCCTGAGGTGTCTGGCTTTGTAGACCTTTCTGAGTTACAGCCACTTTTCAAGGCTGAAGATTTCTTGGGTTTTTTTAGTTAGTGGTACTTGAGGGTTTTCTCAAAGTCGAATACATCTTTTTAAAAACTCAAAGCACATGATAGCACAAACAGTTGAGGGGTTAATACACCAGAAAAGCAAGATAAAGTTTCCTCTTAGTGAAGTGCTATGGCAAATAGGACTGACTTATGCAGTTTGAAATAGACCTGATTAATTTTAAAACTCTTGGTCTCCTCTTTTTCATGTGATATTGCTGTTCTTCGTTTCTGCCAACACACTGACCATTCTGTTGGCTTTTCTCCCCTGTGTAACCAATGTCCTTTCCCTGCCCTCTTGTCCATATTCATGAATTGCATATCAAATTCTGTAAATGTTTTGTAAACATATTACCTCACTGCTGGTAATAAGAAACAGTCTTTAAAAGATTTTTTTATTGTTATCAATAATAAATGTGACCTGTTTGAAAAACAAAAAACTCAGACTCTGTAGCAACTGCAATCTTTGGAATCAGGCGTAATGTACAGTGGAAACTGCTGAAGGGTCTAAGCGTCTCCCAGTGGGGTTCTGCAGTGCTACCACAAGCCTGGCAACAAGAGTACTCTTCAGTTCTTGCTGTGGTTTACCTTTCCTATTTCAAGATGTGGCTTGGTCATTGCAAACTGATGGGGTTTTCCAAGCGGAGCATAGGACCTAGAGAGCAAGGACAAGGTGTATTGGAAAGGAGGGGTTGACTTTTTTCCAAAAGGAAATTCACACAGTGTGATAGGAACCAGCTTCTCAGAGGAATTACCCCACAGCCCATCTTCCTCTGGTATTGCAGACTACCCGCATTGTGAATAGCCAAGAGGAACCATGATGGTTAAAGCTGGATATGATGTTATAAAACAGCGCTAATAAATCTGTCACTATATAAAGAAACTACTTCTGTGCTTTCACCAGAGAGAAAATAGCTTCCAAATCGTTTGTTCCAGGTTTGGAGCAGTAGCTACTCTACCAGCAGATCCAATGCATTGCAATATAGTCTGTGTTTTTGATGTAGTAGATGTGGCTCACAAAAGGCTTTCTTTGAGACAGAGTTCATTCAAGAAACAAAACTAAGTACAAATGGGCATGTATACATGAATGCGGCTCATTTGTCACAAACTGAAATTGTTTGCTACCTGAACAAGTTCAGTAATAGGGGTTTCTTCCATTCACCCTACCCTGCACTTTTTTGTCACAAGAGTGACCTATGAAGACTGTCATTCATCAGTTGTAACAAGTCTTTTGCAAAAGCTGAGGTAAATTTTAAATAAAGATTCTAAAGCAAAGAATATCTCTTGCCTGCCACCTGGAGGTAAACCCGGTGGTAAACTTAGAGCTGGTCTAAGTTTTACCAAAAGTTTGGTTAGGGATGTGATTTGTTTTTTCATTAAAATGGTTATTCCAATGTAAAGGTAACTTACATCAGTATAGTTGTTCCCCTTGAGTGCGAAATTGCGGGGCAGGGGTCTGTGATACTGTTCGTTAATCTCACAAACACTGGTGCAAGACTATGCCTTACACAGCTGCTACCCATCCTGGTGCATGAAACCACAAGGGCGTGATCCTGTCTACTTTGATCTTGTATTTCCCTTTGAGTGTTCACATTCAAAAAACAGGAAAAAGAGACTTCGCTCCCCTCCACCCCCACTGCCTGTCTTCCCAAAGCAAAGGTTGCTTTAATAATCCTGCTGTAACTGAAGTTTCATCATATGGATTCCCCTTAATCCTTTTCCCAATTGTAAACCAACATGATCATAAAAATTATGACTGTCTTGGTCAGCATGATAGGCTGCCTGTTTTCCCACTTACACCAGTCACAGCTCAGGCTGAACCACAAGCTTAGTTACTTAGCGTAACTAAGGTGCGGGGAGCTTGAACACCCTTTAACTGAAACAGCTTCCCTTGCTCCTGCTACACAGCTAGCTGTTCACTGACTGTAGATATGGCCACACACCATTTTGGAGCAAACCTTGCAGGCCAGGGTGAGAGATGCAGGGTTTGTGCAAGCCTGCAGCTGTATGGACAGAGCTCTGAAGTTGCCACGTGGGCTGGAGCTCAGGTGCAGAATGGTGTGTAGCCAGACCCTGTGAGACAGCCAGCGGTGCTGTGCACCTGGCCCTCCAGTGACTTCAGCAGCTTTGAAAGTTGGGCCTATGCGGTATAGTGGACTCCTGATGCTGGACCATACCTGGCTACCCTTTTCCAGATGGGACCAATGTATGGACCTGGTTTATGGAAAATGCTGGAGAAGGGGTTTGACAGACTCTGGCTCGCTGCCCTAGAACCCATCTCCCATAACAGGGGTGCTCAAAAGTCCCCCAGCAAGAGCCTCTTAAAATGGAGCATATGCCAGGCTCATTGCTTAACAGGGTGCTATGGCCCACAATAATTACAGGGCTCGGGGAGGATGGCTGATTTATGTCAAGATGGAGACTTGGCTGTTTACTAATGTGCTAATAACATACTTGGTGCTGTACAAGACTGGGTGGTCTGAGCCCTGCAGTTGACGTGGGTTGCTCATTGATCTTAGGGGGGCAGCCTTGAGCTCCATTTGGTGCAGCAGCCCTATCCTTCAAAAGACATACAAGGGAGCGAGGGAGCTGTTGGATATAACCTGCCTCCTTGGGGGGGCGGTGTATGCTTGACTGTGCTTGGAGCTTGAAGGAACAGCTCACTGTGCTCCCTGTTGCAACTGTGGTGTCACCTGCTGGTGCACAGCACAATCACGTCTGCATTTAAAGGCACTATTGCCAAAGCATTGGCTTTTGTCTGCGTGTAATGTTCCACATTAAAATCAGGCCACAGGCACTAGTTGACCAGGTTCCAGCAACCAGCTGTATCACATTCCCAAACACCAGCTCATGGGTTTGTCCTCAATGCACTCTTAGTTGGACTTTTTCTTGTTTGCAGCTACTAAAGTAAAATTCTTCCACTGAGCCCTTTCAAATAACTTTGTGCTGCCACTTTGAGGCCTGCATTTGCTGTAAGTATGGCAAGGTCTTGGTTATGGAAAGAAGGGCTCTTACAATAGCCCCCAGCAAACGGTTCAGAGTAATACCTCCCCACTAGCTGTGAGATAAAGTGACTGCCATGCAGGTCTCCTAACCCTGCATCGTTAAGACAGGTTCTAAATCCTGAAGCAAAGGGATTCATATCCCTCCCTTTCAAATTTGTTAAGATTAGCTTAGTTACAACAGTTAATCTTAACTATCCATTACATTTGTTAGATTTTGCTAATCACAACATCCTGTGGCAATGAATTAACAGTATTTCCTTTTATCAGTTTAAAATATGCCACCTTTAGAGTTCAGTAAATGCTTCCTTGTTCTTGTGTTATGAACCAAGTAAGATGTTTTCATCAGCAAGCTGTAAGGCCAATGAGGCATGGCCCAAGGAAAGTCAAACAGCTGGGGGTTCCCACTCATTGTTTGCACATTAGGTGTGTATAGTAAATAGTTGCACCCCCCCCCCCCCCCGGCAATGCACAATCACTTCCCACATACAGTGTTCACACTCTTACGCCTAGCAGCTCTTACAAGTGTATTATACAAAGGTCTGGCTTACCTTTAAACCCAACAGTGCTTTAGGGATATTTGTTCTAGTGCTATTATGCACAAGTGTAGGTTGGACGTAATATTGGCTTAATATTACCCATGGGCTCATTGATAGCAGACTCACCACACTTTGTTTCAGTAGGGCTACTACTTACATAGGTCTAACCTGGCCTTGTCTGACCCACAGGGGCTGGAGTTTCTTCAGGATGCTATAGGAAAGCAGTAGAATAATGTTATGAAACCAAGCTGCAGCTGTTCTGAGCAATAAACAAACTCCCTCAGTCAAACATTGCTAGCAACCATATTTGACCACTGTTTTGGGCAGACCAACAAGCATCAGTTAACGAAAGTTCAGTAACAAAGTGGCAATTTCAACAGGTTTGTGCACTGGGCCAGGTTGTCTGAGACTGGTGAAAGGACCAGACCCTCCCAGTGTCTAGGGGGTAACTAAGCCACACACCTGCTAGCATTAGAATAAATTTGATGAGGCTGTAATGTTGCAAGGACATCCCTCGTCTACCCCTTAAGCATTCCAAAACACCCCCACTGTCAGCTCAGCCCTTGCCCATGCACGACTGCGCCCATCCTTTCTCTCGGCAGTGTTTTATAAAGGATGGGTGTGACCGAGAGATATTTGGAGCAGAAGGTTGTCCAGGGGTTAGGCTCTAATCTAGGACTTGGGCTAGCTGGGTTCAAGGCTACAGGCATCCTGTGTGAACTCGGGCAAGTTCCTTTAGCTCAGAGCCTCGCACGCATGTAAGTGCCTGATGGACACTGCTTCGGGACTTTTCCTCACCGGAGATTGCAAGCTGCTCTGCGATGACAGTGCCGCAGGCGTTACAAATACCTTTGATAAGAATTGTTACCCATATCAAGTTCTAGCAGCTCTTGCCCAAACTGGAATTTGCAACAAAGATGAAGGCCAGAAAGGGGCACATGTGAAACCAATCAGAAAAAAAAAAACATTTATTTTCTCAGTGGGTTAGATTTGATTTAGTCTTTTAATCCTCTGTGCACATTTTGGCTTGAGACCAGCAGCCTAACTCTGACCGACCCACTTCTGTGAGAAAAAAAAATCCCAGAGGAATTTAATTTAAGCCTCCACTCATACCGATGTCCCTTTGTTTGGGCACGGACCTCTTGCTTGCTGTACTCTACAGCTAGGTAACTGGATATTATTCAGTTCATTGCTTCCATTTGCAAAACGGGCTGAGAGAAGCCATCTTGCCCCTTCCCGAGTCTGCTATGCCTCTTTGCTTTAACTTAACCAACTCTCTCGCCATAATTACGGAGCCTTTTTTTTCCCCCATCATGAAGGGCGGCTACAGGTGCTCAGTGAAGTAGATTAATGTTACTAGTGAAGAGATTCCCCATTTAGAAGTAACTGCAGCCTCGTCCTAGAGGAGATGGCTAACCGCCATTATTACTTAGACCTAGGGCAAGTGTAATGAAGGCCTGTGCTACTGCAGTCGCAGGTTTACCCGATGGAGCTGTTCCAGTGACTAATTACCCTCCCTGTTAAACATGTGCAACTTCTTTCCACTTTGAACTTTGCTGACTGCAGACTCCAGCCCTGGGATCTTGTTCGGTCTTTGTCTGCTAAGGCAGTGCCCCCCCCCCCCCGGTATCAGAGACTTCGTTCCCTGACTGCAATCACATTGCCACTTCGTCTTCTCTCTGATCAGCTAAATCAAGTTCCTTCCGTTTTATTTCAAGCTCTTGTCTCCATGGGAACTCCATGTCAGGCTGCAAGCACTCTGTGCTGGAGATTTTCATCAGCAACGACAGTGCCTGCATCCTACCCATCCTCCTGCTCTGGTAGGAAGGTAGATAGGGAGCGGCGGATCCACCCCCGCTCCAGTTCCTTCTCAACTGCCTGCAACCTGAGACAGAGCATCGAAGTGTCTGTTACAGGCACAGGGCTTGCTGCTTTTTTCTCTTATTGTTCTTGTGATTTTTTTTATTTTTTCTTTAATTTTTTTCACTATTAAATCAGTTTTGTGCTTTGGATGGAATTCCCCCCTTCCCTTCATCTTTGTGCTTAGGTTGAGCCTTTCTTCTATTCTGGGCTGCCATCTACAGCCTCTCCTAATGGGTTATGCCCTATATCTTAGGCTTCAAACCCTGGCAGACCTACCACAGGTCTTCTCCCCTCAGGGACAGGCATTCAAGCTGCATCCCCTGCATCACGTTCCCTCCAAGTGTAAGGTCTGCTCATGTTTCAAAAGCAGATCTCAAAAACTTAGGGAGGAGGGACAGACTAAATCTATTGGTGATGGAGCATTTTCTAAGATCCCTGTGGTCCAAGTCCCTGTACATCAGCTTTGGCTGCTCAGAGAGTCCCAGTGATTGTTCCTGCTTCAGTAAGCAAAGAGCCATGGGCCTGCAGAGTTGTCCAAACTGTCTAAAAAGAAGAGATCCCATTCTCCAGAATGAGAATCCAAGGAAGACTAGGTGTAAGGAAACCTCATGTCCCGGTGTGGGTACCTCTGAGGCATCTACTTCCCTCTGGTACCGAGACCTGGGCACCAGTTAAAAAGATCATGCCAGTGCTGCCAGGTACATCCAGTAACCAACCTTGAGTGGCATTGACATGGGCACTGGACTTGCGCCTCCAAAGCACAAGGACTCTTCTAAGAACAAGGCCAAATCATCATTGGTATCATCTTCTGGAGAACATGGAGGAAAGCACCCAGCCACTCCTCAGTGCCATCTCCAGTACCCGCGACGTGCTGACTCCTGAGGACCCCAGACTTCCTGCTACCATCCAGGCTCCTCTCCACATGAATCTTTGGATCCTGAAAGATCCTGAGTTACCTTTGCTGAAGGTTACCAAGAGACATCCCCATCCTCCCACCCACTAGTGCTGCCTTACTTCCAGAATCCACTTACCCTTCAGTCTTACCCCACTCTGCTAAGATAACATCCTCCAGTACTGATATGGTCAGTGGGCCTGCACAGACCTTTTGAACAAGCTCCTCTGACAGATACCAACTTATCCTCCGGAAATGACTTATCCGCCTGCGAAATCTCAACCTCAGCAGGTTACCAGCCCCTCACCAGCCCCTGGTACCAACATGACCACAGGTATCAGCACTGCATGTCCCTTCTATGGACATGGAAGATGACACTTCATCTGACTCTGAGATTTCGATACAAGGCTCCTCCACCTTCCCATTGCAGCCTCCCTCCCTTGAAATGGACCCCGAGAGGAAGAAACTCCCAGCAGGAGATACACCTGGCAACGACAACCATGGTGTTTTGCCCCCTTTCCCTATGCCATGCCACAGTAGGCTTATTGGAACTTGTGTGCCCTCTATGGTGCCCTCTAAAGGGCTTATATAAGAAAGCACATCAAGAGCAGCAACCACTGACTCTGGGTCCTATTCCATAGGAGCAACCTAGAGAGGCACAAGCACCAGCAGGGGAAGAATGTCTGAGAGGAGACATAGATCAATGGCCGCACCAAACCTGACAACATTTCCGCTTCTCTAGGCTGTTTTTCCTCATAGTGGGTTTCCTATTATTGAGCTGGACTTCTGGGGAGCAGTCTTGTTCTAGGCCAGAGAGCCAACTATAGCCAGGCCTTGAGGTGAAATGATGAGCAGCTGGGGTGCGCGATGGATTCCAACGCCTGGGTGAGGAGATCTGCTGTCAGAATGAGCCAGTTGCAGGGACATGTGGAACCAGCTCTGGGATCCAAGCCTGCCTTGGCCACAGTGGTGCTGTGAGGATGGCTACAAATTTCTCCTGTTTCAACTTGTTCAGGACTTTGAGTAGTAATATCGTCAGGGGATAAACCCATAGCAATATACATGGCCAAGGGATAACAAGGGCATCTCCTAACAAGCTGCAACCTTGTATCACACCCCACACCCCAACCACCATCCTATGCCAATGATTTCAAGGCCTTCCAAGACCTTATGAAGGGGATCACAGAAGCTTTGCAAAGGAGGAGACACAGAAACCTCAACATTCCTTGCTGGACATTCTCTGTACCTCGCCCCAGGGAAAAATTGCCTTGTCCAGCAATGATGGGAACTCCACTATCAGCCCATGGGACTGGTTGAACCTCCACAGAAAGAAATCCAGTGAAGTTAATGCGGATCCTAGTCAGTCACTGATCCTGGGGTGCTTTTGACTGTGAAATGACAGTTAACTATACCCCGAAAGGGAGGACAAGATTAATCCACTGTCCTGGGCGGAAGTGGGTACAGGTCCTAGCCTGGGACAGCAGGAAGTATTACAGATCAAGACGGAGCACAGTGGTAGACTGCTAGGAGAGAGGCTTACATAGAACCTGCCCCTTCTATTTCTGGCCCTAGCTACCAGGACTCACTTTCATAAGCATCAAGTTCACTCAGACTTAAAATACATGGAGAAAGCAAACAAACGATTGCATTTTGTACCAGCAGGATTTTTTTTAAGGACGTGTGGCTTCATTGCTAGATAAAATAAACACCCAGAAGTTACAAAAGCAAGGGTCATTATGAGAGGACGATCCGATGCTTTTTCTTGCACTGGTTCCATGCTGATCGTCTGATGTGCACATGCATAGATGCTACATACTCCAACCGCTTTTTTGAGGGACTTTTTGAATGTATTTCAGCAGAGATGCCTTTTTCAGTTGTCCCGTTGCCACCCCACCCCCCCCATTACTGGTCACATCTTGGAACTGCTGCTTCAACACCACCAGTACAGTGATCTTAACCAAACAGCCCTAGCTTTAAAAATGTGTCGGATTAACAGAAAGCAATCAAACAACATTTTAGTGATGCTTTAGACCAATATTTTCTTGACACCTCTGGCTCACGGGCTGTGTAGTGTAAGGTTCATGCTGCTTTATTAAGAGAATGCAGAGATACGTGTACTGTGTTCCGAAGCGGAACCTAATGCATTACGTACAAATATATACCCCTCACACATTTCTTACCATGTGCGTCTCTGGGTAGCACAGTCACAGCCATAGGAAGTATTCAGAAGCAGCCATCCCCCTCAGCTGAATGACTGGGGCCAGGGTTTAGTTTTTCCAGACAGACTATTATACATGAAACATTGACACTTTCAGTAGCAGTGCTGGTGAAAGTACAGGCCGCAGCCACTCGAGGAGGACAGAATCTCACTCACACAAAGGAAATATCTGAAACAAGACAAGCCACGTTCTTACTGTACACAAATATCTCAGGTGCTTATATAGTCTCCATTGCCTTAGTATCTGAGCAATGTATTTATCTTCACAACACTCCACAAGGCAGGGAAGTACTATTATTCATAGTTTAAGGGGGTAATCGAAGCACAGAGAGGGTAAGTGATTTGCTTAAGGTCACACAGGAAGTCTGTGGCAGAAAATGGATGTGAACCCAGGTCACCCCAATGCTCAGCTAACGCTCGAACCATTGGATAATCCTCCTCTGTATACAAAACACTTATTAGACCTGGGTCGGGAACATCTGCTGCTATATCAGTTACCAAACAACAAGCAGGTGACAGCTGTTTGGGAAGGAGGCAACATAAAGATGAGAAAAAGGTCTGAAGAATCTAAGGCTCTGGTTCAGCAAAGCACGTAAGCAGGCGCTTATCTTTAAACATATGCTGAAACCCTCGACTCCAATGCCAGTGTTTAACGTTAAGTATGCGCTTAATTGCCTAGCTGAAGTAGGACCTAAGTCAGGAGGAAACGATATGAGAATGTCAGCTGAATCCCACAGGAAACATGGAGACCATGCAAGTGAGCATTCATTTCCAGCAGGAGCCCAGATTCAAGAATACTTGGGGAATATGATGTAAACCCAATTCTCATCGTTTGCTTGGGTTTAGTTTTATCCTGGGTGCTTTTAATGCCTCAAGGAGCCATTGATGGGGCCAAAGTACCAAGCAATGTGATTTTCTTATATTATTTTCACCATCCGAAGCCCTACGGCTTGACAACATCTTGTCAATATCTCCTTGAGGTGTTAAACTGAGCCCTGAAACACACATAAAACCCAGTCCCTGCCCTTGCCCCTAACTCTGAGGTACCCTAACAGATGTTTGCAAGTCATGAAAGGAGTTAATGAAGTGGAGAAGGGGATATTGTGTACGCTGGCAAGGACATCAGCAAACCAAGGCCCTACCTAAGGGAGGACAAAAACAAGAGTCAACTGCTTCACAGAATAAACATAGGGGTGTAGGCCTGGACTGCCTTCTAGTGAAGTCAATGGGAGTTTTGCTATTAACCTCAGTGGGAGCTAGAGCAGGCCATAAATTACAAGGGAAGGCAGTTGAAGCAGGGAGTGTAAAGAAGTTCTAGTGAGACCCGGGTTTATTTTATGGAAAAGGAGGGGTTTCAGAGCTGCGAGGGAAGGAGCAGCACTCCATTAACTCCAGAGCTGGTGTATTCAAGTGCAGCTTCACTCCATGTGACCCCAAGGGTCCGCTGGTGAAGGAGTCTCTCAAGAGCTGCAGCTAGAGATGGAGAACCCCATTTAGGACACCTGGGGGAGATTTTCAACGGCACAAAGGGAATTTAGGCACCCAACTCCTACTGAGGGTCAATGGGAGTTGGGACCTGAACAGTTAAGCACTGTTACACCTTTGGAAATCGCCCATTAGTCTATTCTGGCACCAGCCTGCCAATGCTGAACTGTGCTTGACAGCATGAGAACAGTTTGCCAGCTCTGCTCTTTCCCTAGTTCAAGAGCGGGCAAAGCAAAGTCGATATTTCCAAGCATTCAGGAATTAGCCAGACTCCCAAAAATCATGAGCTTTTAAAAAATAATACATTCTGGGTTCTCTTTATCTTCTGGCTTCTGAGCCTTTGGGGTGCCCTTGGGTTCCATTTCCAAACTTCTCTCTACAACCCAAGGGATAGAAGCTTCCTTCTATTTTATTTTATTTTTAATGAAAGCTGAGATTCTCACATATTCACATGGCTCCAGGAGCTGGGGCTTTAGGAAACCATTTTGAGACTCAATAAGATCATGAGAGATGGCAACAACCCTACTACTCCCAGAGTAAGCAATAAAATTGCCCTCCTTAGTACAGTAGGGTAAAGCACCTGTCAGATGAGTGGCCTGCATTAGACCTCCTGGTTTGGACAGGCTGAGAAATGGCAGCCAGCTCTTCAAAGCCTGCAAACATCACCGTGTTCCTTCCCCAGCACGGAAGCAGCCACAGCACAGCAGGACTTCTGCTGCACTGGGGCTTTAGGCAGACACGTCAGTAGCAAAATTCCACTCTAAACTTTTCATCCACAGGAAAATGGGAGAGGCAATGACCAATAGGAAGTGTTATGGGTCTTCTCATATATTTCAGGTTCGTCCTTAGAAGCAGCTTCATACATAGAACACCACGTTTTCCCCTCCAAAGACACAGGATATAGAATGATAATGAATACTACCAGCAGAAAAATAGAGCCTAGCTGACAGAACTGAGATCTAGGGGAGAAGACCTAGAACCTGTTTCTCTTCTGCTTACACTGGGGTGTGTAAGTCAGGAATAACTCCAGTGATGTAAATTGAGTGACAAACAGCATAGTGAGCAGGAAATTGGGTGCCTGGATTCACAGGACAATTGGCTGGTGTTCGAAGCACACACTAGATGGAGCTCGCATTCTAGGTATTGGAGGCAGGGCTGCCTTGCTAACTTGCTGGCCATTCTGGGTAACCTTCACAGAGCTTCCTGAGTGTCTGGCTGCCCACAGTCTCTCATGGAACAATGCGAGTTGTCAAGGTTTTCTGCTTAATGTTCCCTTCTGGTTCCTTCATTTTGTTCCAGGACCTGCACTTCAGGTCCTGTTTTTGCATTCTTTGTTCCCCATAAATTAGGTGATCCTTGTTGTTTTGTAGCCCTTCCCCTTCTTATTTTGTTGAGGAGTTGGTTTCTTGTGTTTCTTTCCGTCCCATTGCATCCATTCCCTACAGGGACCATACAGGCTGACTGCCTCGCAGCTGGCATTATCCTGTGGAAAGGGGCAGGACTGGAATAAGAGTTGAAAAGGTGAGCTGATTTTCTAGAGCAGCAGTTCTCAAACTTTAACAACCTGAGGACCCCCACCATTTTGATTTAAATTTTTTCGCAGACCCACAAGCTGGCTTCTAATTTTCCCCAGGGGTGCTCAACCCCCACTCAGCCCCAGGCCCCACCCCCACTCCATCCCTTTCTCCAATATAGGGTTGCCAACCCTCCTGGTTTCACCGGGAGTCTCCCGGAACCAGGCTGTATCTCCTGGAGGCTACTGAAGCCAAACCGGGAGATTTTAGGGGCTAAAAGTCTGGTGGCGCAGTGGAGCTGAGTCAGGCTCCCTGCCTGCCCTGGTCCCGGCCCCACGCTGCTCCCAGAAGCAGCCGGCATGTCCCTGCGGCCCCTGGGAGTGGTAGAGGGTCTTCGTGCGCTGCCCCCACCCCGAGCATTGACTCCACAGCTCCCATTGGCCAAGAACTGAGGCCATTAGGAGCTGTGGGGGTGGTGCCTGCAGGCAGGAGCTGAGCACGGAGCCACCTGCCTACCCCACAGGAGCCGCAGGGATGTGCCAGTTGCTTCCGGGAATAGCGCGGGGCCAGGGCCAGCAGGGAGCCTGCCTTAGCCCTGCTGTGCCGAGGTAAGTGCCACCTGGCCAGAGCCCTCACCCCCTCCCGCACCCCAACCCCCTGCCCCAGCCCAGTGAAAGCAAGTGAGAGTGGGAGAGAGCGAGTGATGGAGGGAGGAGGGATGGAATGAGCGGGGCCTTGGAGAAAGGGTGGGGGCAGGGCAAGGGTGTTTGGGTTTGTGTGATTAGACTGTTGGTAGCCCTGTCCCCAAGGCCCCACCCCACCCCACCCCACCTCTTCCCACTGCCACTCCACCCCCCCGCCTCTTTCCGCCCTCTCCCCCGTCCCCGCTCCTCCCGCTCCCTCCCAGCACTTCCTGTGCGCGGCTGAACAGCAGCCCTGCACATGACTCGCGGACCCCCTGGATCCGCAGACCTCAGTTTGAGAACTGCTGTTCTAGAGGACACGAATCAGTCAGAGCTTGTCTACCCTCCACCGCAGTGCAGCCTACAGGGGTGTGAATTTAGAGCACACTAAAATGTTGCGGTGTAACTGCGGTATGTCGATGCTGCCAGCATGAACTAAAAGGTACCTAGTTCGCATTAATGTAGTCCTGTCTGAAGAACATGGTGCTAACCCAAACTAAGTACCTTTTAGTCCGTGCTAGCAGCATCCACGCAGGACAATTAAAGCACAACCTTTTGGTGCTCTCCGCAATTCACACCCCTGTAGTCTGCACTGTGGCACCATGGAGACATAGCATCGGTGTCTCACCAGGTCTACACTCCACTCCAGGGCCCTCTGTGCATGCCTCATCGGGATTAGTGAGGTGGGTGGGGGTGGCATGTTTAAAACCGCAGGAGTTATCTTTGTTATGGCATGAAGGTAATTCACAGCTCACGTAAAGTACAGACTGAGCTGGCCCTGGCTCCGCGGCGCTTCATTAAAAAGGGAGGCATTTCTCTTCACACCACAGAAAACCACAAAACTGTCCTCCCTTCCCACCAGGCTCAGCATAGGGGCCAGAGCCTGAACGGGCCTGGAAAATAACTCTGGCCTCTGGAGGCACCACTTCTAAACTAGGGGTAGGGCTGAGAGCGGGATGTTCCTATGGCCAGCACCTATGCTGTGCCTCTTTTGGGGATAAACAGAGGGCTCCCTTCTCCAAGGCTCACTCTTGGCACTGTGGGAATTTATACATTACTATATAAATGTATTTAAAGCAAGAGCCAATCCCTCCCAACAGACCAGCCTTCCAAGCCAGCAACATGTACCTCATCCATCCCCTGCCCTTCTGAACCAGGCAGCTCCTGGAAGATCCTTCTCTCCCCTGATGTAGATTTGCTTGAGATCCACACACTTTTGTTTAAACCGCTCCAGAAATTAATTTAGCTTTGCAGTATTAAGACTTACTAAACCTATTGTCCCAGTCCTCCTCCAGGGACCCAGCTTATTCCATCTTCAATAACCTCCACTGCTCTCCACAGCAATCAATCAGTCTTCATTATAAATCCTGCCCTGAGAAGGGGCCCTTTATGGGGTGGGTGTGGGTGTGTGGGGGGGGGGAAACTAGCTTCCCTGGAGGGTCAGGGACGCTCACAAAGCGCAAGTGTGCCTGGCAGAGCATGCTCTCACAGACAGACTGCAGCCACAGGCTAACAGCTGATGAGTGCTGCAGCCCTGGGTTCATCCTGCCGATGTGCGTCCTGCCAACAGCCATCGGAGTGCTCTCAAAAACAAAAACAAGGAGTCCGGTGGCACCTTAAAGACTAACAGATGTATTTGGGCATAAGCTTTTGTGGGTAAAAAACCAAATACATCTGTTAGTCTTTAAGGTGCCACCGGACTCCTTGTTGTTTTTAGAAAAGGAGTACTTGTGGCACCTTAGAGACTAACCAATTTATTTGAGCATGAGCTTTCGTGAGCTACAGCTCACTTCATCGGAAGCTTATGCTCAAATAAATTGGTTAGTCTCTAAGGTGCCACAAGTACTCCTTTTCTTTTTGCGAATACAGACTAACACGGCTGTTACTCTGAAACTTGTTGTTTTTGTGGATACAGACTAACACGGCTACCCCCTGATACTTGACACCTCTCAAAAACAGCTTCAAGTGCAGGGGAATTGATGAGGAGCCAATTAAGGCTGCTGCCCCTCCCCTGGCTGTGTTGTGCTTGGCTAGATCGATTTCTGGTCTGCAGTCTGATACCAGTGTAAATACCATTTTGCTTGGCAGAGTCCTGGGGTACCTGACTCATTCCATGGAAAGAGAAGAATGACATTGCTGTAGCTGTGGTCTGTAGGCCAGATCTGTAATGCCAGGGGCTGTTTACAGTGAATCTCCCACTGACGCTGGATACAATTAGGATGCACCCCACCGCCCCTGCCCCGCTCCCTGCTATTTCTGTTCAAAGTCCATTTGGCCAGTTGCCCACACTATCGCAGTGTATTTGCTAGCAGGTGAACATCTGTGCTTCATTGCAGTCGCATGAAGCTATGGATGCATCAGTCAACTTTGCCCGTGAATATACAGAAAACAACCCCTCAAGCTTTCAAATTATGATAGCAGGGGACTCTAGACTTTGATCCCCAATGTCTGGGGCTTCCCTGTAGCAAGCACAGACCACAGGAAAAACAAAGCAAAAAGATAATGAATGTCTTTCATTGTGTGTGTTTCAGAGACTTCCTCCTTCCTGGTCTACAGCACAGGCCTGTACCTTGAATGCTGAAATCAAAGCAGCAGAAAGCAGCTTCAGCGTGACAGATTCTGCCCACAGGCGCACAGCTTAATTGAAGCTGAGCAGAGCCCTGTCTGGGGAGCCGGCTCTGAGCCCAAACCCTAGAGCCCACGTTCTGTGGTTGGAGGGTGAAGAGAAGGGAGCTGAATGTTTATGGAGCATCAAGTGCAGCTGGCAGGACAAAAAGAGACAGCAGCCATTCTCGGTGCGCCAGGACAGAACAGGCCAAATGCATCCCTACCATAACTGAGCAGAAACGAACCTTGCCTGGTTCTGTGCAAGCTCACTGACAATGCATCAACAGCTACTTTGCCTCACCCTTAAACCAAACGAGGATCCTAGGAATGCAGGGTGGTTTGTAAGAATTAGAAACATTCAGATCAGCAGCAGGACACACAGATTTCCAGAGCTGTCCTGTTTTTGCCAAATTGAACCAATCAATAACCAAATGCTAATAAAATCCCCTGCCCCTCCAAGAAAATGATACCCAAAGGCTGTGTCTGCATCCGCGCGTTGCACCAGTTTAACTTAAATTAGCTTTTAGATCCATTTAGTGTTAAACCCTGTGTGGACACTCATTTTGGTTAGGTTAAAGCTGTTCCTAAATCAACTCATACTAAGCCAAAATAAACCTGGTTTAATCAGAAGTAAGTGTCCACACAGCCATTTTCACTAGTTTAAAAATCACACCTTAAGCTGGTGCAAATTTCTTGTGTAGGCAAGCCCAAATAGTTGATCATTCCAGGGAGAAAATAAGATGAGCAAAGTAGCTTGGCTCAAATAACATGGCCTCCAGTCCCTCCCTGAACAGTCCCCTAAAGCTCAAACTGAACTGGAGATTTGAAGCAGTTCACGTCACTTTGATCCCATTAGGTTTCATTTGTGTGTCTGTTTTTTACTTCCAGGTTCCAGTCGAGACCAGAAGCGCTGATACCCCATGAGGAAGGCTGAGGATACCCCAAGATCAGCCTGACTGGAAGGCTGTTCTGGAAGTCTCATAGGAAAGCCTATCTGCAAGATCTCCAGGGCCGAGTTTCAGGCTCAGAGCTGCACCCAGAATCCAAAGCACCGATCTCAATGGAATCAGACGGGAACTTGAAATCTCCAGGACGTTCAGTCATGGCTGGCAGTTGTGCTGGCACCACGGTACAAAGTTCAGATACAAATATGCCCATGAACTCAAAGGATTTGCAGTCTGTTTTTAAGCCCATACCTAGTAAGTCCCTTTTTTCTATACAATGTATAGAATCCACTGCAGGGCCTAATGACAATGCATATGACATCAGCACCATGAACTGAACACTTCACGTCCCGAACTGCAGCACTGGTAAGGCAGCTTTTAATGAAACACATTACGGCTGATCCTCTGGCCATTGCAGAACAAGGGGGTGGCCAATATCTCCAGCGGGGTCTGAACTGAGGCAAGAGGCAGCAGCACAATCTGAACACACAAGCAAGTAACACACAGACATTCTGCTTTCCCTGTCCATGCAAGCATAGCACACAGAGCTAGGAGCCAAGAATCCTTTATGCAATCACCCAAGGGGCTATCAGAGCCCTGGTGGTTTCCAGGAAAGGAAAAAGAACGACAATATTTAAACAAGATAATGGGCACAAAAGGAAAGGATTAGAAAAAACTCAATTGTGCGTGTGTGTGTGTGTGTGTGTGTTAGTGATAAGGCCCAGGTCGTCCCTGATGGGTGAGACTGTAATAATTGCATAACACACAATGGCAACACTTTCCCTTCATTCTGCCCCAGAGACCCCAGATTTTAAACAGCCATCAGCGATCAGACTACATGGCAACTGCTGTCTGCAATCAGAGCCTGAAAACCCCTGAGGGGAGGGGGCAAATTGCATAAGCAGTGGAAAGAAGGTTGGTGTACAGCGTCGAACTCAAGAACCATTGTCTGTCATGCTGACCAATAATGTCTCATTGCTTCCTTGTACTCCACCATCTGTCCATCTATTGTCTCTTGTCTTATACTTAGCTTATAATTTTTTTTAGGCAGGGATCTTTGTTCTGTATTTGTACAGCGCCTAGCACAATGGGGTCCTGGTCTGTGACAAGGGCTCCTAGGTGCTATGGTAATACAAACAATAAAAATAATCATTAAAGTTTCCAAGTCACAACAATACTCTCTTGGAATCCTATACCCACTGTCCAGATCATAAAGTAGCCTTCTCCCTGTGTCCTACAGTGACAGCAAAGAAGGGATAGAAGAGATTGGGCAAGTTTCAAATTTTAGAACTTTTAATACATTCCCCCCCAAGATGCTCCTTGCTCAGACACACCCCAGCTCCTCATTCCCCTGTGAGCATAAGAGAAATTCTACAAGGCCTTTGAATCCTGGAACTCAAGGCTGAGGTTTTTCAAAGCGGACTAAAGAAGTTAGCCACAGTCTGTGGCTAGAGTCTTCTACGAATTCACAGCATCTATAACATAGACATTGCGGTCTAGTTGTTAGACCTCTGCTCATGCCCATCACCTCAACTCATGCTGCCAAGTTATGCAACGCACAGTCACAAGTAGTTCAGTGGCCGATCTGAGCAACAGAAGCCAGGCGCTCTGGCTCCCAGTTTCCTGCCTCCAACTTCGTGATGACAAGCCCCATCACCAAGTCATTTTCCCTTCTGACGGGATAGTTACTAAATTACCAGTGAAAATATCAACCAGATACACAATATGATAGAAGCAAGCGGAGGCTTCTAATTAAAGGGTTGAAACATTCTGGTTCCCATAATGCTATATTGACTATTGTCTTAGTGATCACTGGAGACTGAAATCAGGATCTTAAAAGCAATAGCATAAGACGCTACAGCTTGAGCTAAAGCACTAAGCTAACTGGAGTTATAACTCAAGTCCCATCCACACACAAAACCCAGTAAGTCCAATGTAATGGTGTGTTTAACAGAAGTTGGCTGGCCCACTGGGGACATAGGCTATAGTTGTAGTGAGTACAACTCGTTAGACACCTAGCTTCTCTCAAGTGCCATTAGTCTTCCAATGCTTCCCCATCATTCCACCATGTGCTCAGAAAAGATGAACAAGTTTTCAGACAATTGGGAAAGAATTCATAGAGAGGCCCAGCTTACTGTAGTGCTAAGAACCATTGGTTATGCCTCCCAGAAATCTTAGGCCCACACACGAGTGAGCATAGAGCCAGTGCGGACACAGCAGCTCAGGTATCATTTTGCCATGTGGACACACTCAGGCCAGATCTACACTAAAAAGTTAGATCAACCCAGCTACATCAGTCGGGGTGTGAAAAATCCACCCGGCTGAGTGACATGGTTAAACTGATCTAGCCCCCTGATGTAGACAGCGCTAGGTCGATGGAAGAATTCTTCCATCAGCCTAGCTACTGTACTGCCTCTTGGGGAGGTGTATTACCTACGCTAACGGGAGAACCTCTCCTGTCACTGTAGTGAGTGACAACACTGAAGCACTACGGTGGCACAGCCGTTTAAGTGTAGACATAGCCTCACTCAAGCACAGCTAAATCCAGAGCAGTAATTTGAGTGTAGATAACTCCAGTTAACTCTGCAGTGAAAACAGACTCAATCTACTAGCTCCCAGCAGGAACAGACTCATATCTTCTGTGGATCAGGTATAGGCACGACACTGGCTATGGGTTACAGTGACACAGCTGAAACGCCTTACAACTGCGGAGCATATGCAGTAAATAGAGCTGGCACTCTCATTCAGCATCAGCAATGATTCTTCCAGACTAGACACCGTGCACCCGATCACCTTGGATGCTAAACACCCCAGCCCATTGCATGTCTGTCAAAGAGTCACACCCTGATTCTAACTTCATGCAAAGTGTTTTTGTTTCAGGCAAAGAACCCTGATCAGTAATGACCAGATAGACAAGAACAAATGAAGCTAGTGCCTCTCCTAGGAGACTGCGTGGCTCCAGGCACCGGTAATTGCAACCCTTCTAGGTTAGGGTTCAAATCCAACTGAGGTCAGTAGTAACCAAAAGTCAGTGGTTACCTTCTGATTGCTCTGAGACAGCCTACATGAGAGGAGTTGGTAATAAGCTGACAGCCCTAGTGAACAGGTGCCATCAACAGCGTCTGTGGTCCCCCCACCCTGTGCAGAGAGAGTCCCCTGCTTGCCACAAGAGGAGGGAACACTGGCTGCTACAATAAAAGCAGCCTTGTCATCTTTGGAAGAGAAAAGAAAAACTTAACCCCCTTGCCTTTTGTTCCAGGGAAAGCAAAAGAGGCACCGTTTTCATTTGGGGCTAATTAGGCCACTTGGTCCCTTTTCTAGTTATCTCCTACCGAGGGTCAAGTGGCCTCTATTGCTGACTCTAGGCCTCAGTAGCCTGAGGTACACAGGCTGCAGGGAAATCCAGGCCTCCCTTGACTTAAGCCTGTGCCTTTTATTGCCCTTTTCTAATTAGTCACAGGTTTCGTCCTTGTCCCAGTGCTCTCTGTTACCCTCTTCCTAACCCAGCTGTGGGTGTCCTCCGCCCATCAAACCTTCATTTCCCCATCCCAAAATGTTCATTATGAAATGAGCCATTACCACTGCAGTTATCCCACTGCCCAAAGCAGCCTCTCTCTCTCCAGAGGGCTGGGGATAACCAGCTCATAAAAGTGAAGCGCCTCATATTGACAGCCAGTGCAACATGTCACCAATGCTCCTGGCTTTGACAGAGCTGGGAGAGTTACATACTTCTGGAAACGATAAAGCAGCATGTGAGCTAGGCTCCCAGGTGACTGAAACAAATACACTGCATAGGCAGCCTGGGAGGCCTGCCCATCCCCATTGCTTTGTCGAGTGTGATGCAAAATGGCACTTCATATTGCAACCCCCAGTGGAGTTGTGACTTGCTCTTGAAGCATCGTGCCCTTGGAGAGTAGTATCTTTCTGGAGAAGGCTGTTTTAAAAGCAGGTGAATCACATACAAAAGGTGGATGGAGTTTAGGGTTCGCTACAGTCTAAAGTTATTAGCGAGAGAGAGAGAGGAAGAGGGGAGAGGAGAGCAGTAGAGCATCTAGCGTGCACCCTAGTCCTGAGACCAACACTGGATCATTCTCCATGCTGTGCTCTCTTCATTTGTCCAGTCCAGTTTTAAAACAGCTGGAACTATGAGGTTTCCACCACTTCCTGTGGGAGACTGCTCCACAGTTTGATAGATCATTTGATTGAGAAGCTTATAATCTAAGGCCTCAGTCCCACAATGTGCTCCATGCAGGAAGACCCTCGCGCCCTTGTCTCCATTGACCTGCAAGAATGGAAAACTGAAAACCGAAAACGGTTTTAGGTGAACAGTCTAAATGTTCTGTAGAACCCTCTCAATCTCATTTTCCCACCAGCTGTAGTTAATACAGTTATCCCAGTTATGCAGCTGGAGAAACTAAGGGGCAAAGCAGGGAAGTGACTTGCCCAAGGTCACCAAGTGAGTCAGTGGCACAGCGAAGAATAGAACCCAGGTTTCCCCAGTACCTAGTCCAGGGCCCTCTCCACTGACTTGCAAATTAAGTAGCCAGTGAAAACTGGCTGTAAACGCTACCAACTTGCATAAATGAGTGGCTAATTCCTACTAACAGCAGGGTAAAATGACATAAGATCCCAGGCGGTGGAGAAGAGGAGATGGTAACATGCTAAAGCAAACTAGACAGAAACTGGTCATTCATGGAGCATTGCCCCTGTTTTCATCCTAGCACTTACCTGCATTTGCTAGTTGCTATGGCAATGTGCAAAGAGCCTGTGCTTGGCCAATAACTCAGTATCAAAGAGGAAGGCTTTCCGTGGAGAGCCCTTGCTGCTGCCTTGGAAGCAGAGTTGGAACTTGTATCATCTGAAAAGAAGCTATAAAAATTTGCATTAGAGAAAAGCAGACCTGAATGTTAATTGCTCTGCATTAGCAACAGTGGTATTTATCAACAGCTGTTTATGAGTTTAAGTGAGGCTGCAAAAGAATTGGCCCCGGAATATATTACAGCAACAGCAGCAGCTCAAGACAAGGAAGCTGGAGCAAGACTAACATTGTGCTTTGCATTTCTAGTTGTGTGCTACAAGTGACGCGAGAGGCTACCTCCCCAAGGCTACCTCCACTCTAAAAGCGTGACGTAATGATAGGCATTTCTGTAGTGCCTTGCAAGCTCTAGTTAAATGTTGTGTTTTCCATTTGGAAAGAGCTGGGGCTGGCAGGAGAACAAGATTTCTGTTTCATTAAAAAAATCAGAGGTTTCAACATTTGTTTGTTCTGCACCTGAATAAAAACTAGACCTTTCAAACTGTTTTGTGAAACACCATGCAAGAGGGAGAGACCCATCCCAAAATAACCAAGAGCCCACTGGTTACAGCACTTACCTGGGATGGGGTCAAATCGCTGGTCTGACTGATTCGAATCAGTGATTTGAAACTGGGTCTGCCACATACTAGGTGAGTGCTCGAACCAGTAAGTTATTCATTATTGTGGATCCCATTTTCCCCACCCCCCACTCCAGAAATTCCATCCTGGGCCTGAGACACCTTTTAGATGAAAGTTTTGTCGAAACCGACACTTTCAATGAATCAGCATTTTCTGACAAAAAGCTGTTTTGTCAAAAAAATTCCTGATCTGCTCTAGAAAGAGTAGCCACGTACTTTCAGCCTGAATGACAATCAAGAAGAAGAGAACACAGCAAAGCAAGAAGAAACAAAGAGAGAGCATGGAGTGGGTGCCTCCTCTAGCCTATGGGGAAACTTGATTAATCTTTGTTTTTTTCTGGGGATTTAATAAGAAGTTGAAGAATGAGTTGTACATGTTATCTACTAGCCCTGATACTGCAATATTTCAAAGTCACCTTCTATTTCCTTAATTTATCGAATAAGTCATGATTTTAAGGAAATATTTCTTTAGAATACTTCTACATTTCTCATTTCATCTTCTTTGAGCTGGAAATTTGCTCTGAGAACTTTCTGTATTCGCAATGGAATTGTTCAGGTTATTCACTAAGTCAAGAAAGCAAAGACTTGCAGGCAAAAAAGAAATGCACTGTTTGGATCCCTTTGCCCAGCTGTAAAATCTCATCACCCATTCTTCTAACACTCTAGAGCCCCCACAGATGCATAGAAGTCTCTTTCTGCATTAGGGTGTTGCTATACCATATCTTTAAAATGGGAAGACAAGTACAGGGTTTGTGCTTGAAATCATGCAAATTTGCAGCGTGCTTTTTTGGTGAGGGCACGGTGGCAGGTATTTATTAGAAGAACATTCCCAGTGCAGGACTCTGATCCCCAAAATGGCCCAGGCAAATAACAGTGTGAAAGCCCTTGAAAGGCCAAGATCACCCTGCTGAACTCAGTGGGTGGGCTGTAAATCAGCATGCCCACCCGCTACAACAGCCCGGTCGCCACCTTCAGTTTCCTCCTTTAACTCTTCCCACCTCCTGCCCCCTCTCTTCCTCTTCTAGCAGAAGCTCACACATTCTTCAAAAGAAAAATTGACACAGTATAATGGGACCTCCATCCCCCTCCACTCTATCCCTACGCCACCTAGCTCTTATCAAGAGCTCTTTGTCAGTAGATCTCAAAGCGCTTTATAAAGGAGGTCACTGTCATTACCCCCATTTTATAGATGGGGAACTGAGGAATAGACTATTGACAGAACTGGGAATAAACTCCAGGTCTCTGGAGTCCCAGCATTCTACCCACTAGACTCTTCCTCATAGCAATTTGGTTGGGGGGAAGGGTGGCTATCTCAGCATTTTCCTCTGGCTAAAACTGAGCTCTTGAGCTCTCTCCCCAACCCTCCTCTCTTCCCTCTTCCTAAGTCACTGTAGACAGCACCCCTCAGGCCTGTAACCTAGGGATCATCTTTGACTCAGCCCTCTCCCTACATCCATGCATCTTCCCACTTCCTGTACTTTCCTCTCCATGCACACAGCTAAAACTCTCATCCCAGCCGTAACGATCTCACAGCGTGAGTACTGCAAACTCATCCTCTCTGCTCTTGACACATGTAGTCAGACAGACAGACAAACTGAGCTGAGCATAAGGCCGAGGAAAAGGTTGAAAAGTCAAGCATTTGACGGAAGAGGAGGCTTTGAATGGCATGCAGTAAATAAGGCCTGGGGCCACATGTTGAACAAGGAGGAGAAAAGAGAATATTGAATAGCTGCTCATTAAGTGAGCACCATCAAGTCCCTGACCCACCCTGACAGGGGTCTCTGCATTCAGATCAGGCAGCTTCATCCTCCACACTGTCTGGGACCAGCGGAGGGGGTGGCATTGAGAGCACAGGAGAGATGGGTTCCTTGCTCTCAGTTCCAGTGCCCAGTCTAGGCCCTGGCCCGCCACAGCCCAGGCTGCAATCGTAGGGAAAGTCCAGCTCAGCTCCCTGCAGCGCCAGGCTGGGGCCTGCTCAGTGCAGACAGAATTTCAGTTTTTAGCTGTGAAGTTCTAGCAAGTCTCTGCTAAACATGTGCAAAGTGATTTTTCAAAAGCTTGGCTAAATTTCGATGGATTACCCCAGGATTAGCAAAAGGCATAACCCCAGCACCAGGGGTGGCACCCAACCCCCCCCAGATTTCAAGTCCCTGATCCAATGCCCAGTGGCGCGAGAGCTTCTCAAAGAAAAGGTCACCAGAATTTTCTGAAATTAAAATCAGCCTGAGGCAGACACCTAGCATGGAAAATTTCTCTCACAGATCTTGGGAGACAGGCCAGTCCTTGCTTACAGACAGCCCCCCAACCTGAAGCAAATACTCACCAGCAACCACACAACAGAACCACTAACCCAGGAACCTATCCTTGCAACAAAGCCCGTTGCCAGCTGTGTCCACATATCTATTCAGGGGACACCATCATAGGGCCTAATCACATCAGCCACTCTATCAGAGGCTTGTTCACCTGCGCATCTACCAATGTGATATGTGCCAGCAATGCCCCTCTCCCATGTACATTGGCCAAACTGGACAGTCTCTACGTAGAAGAATAAATGGACACAAATCAGACGTCAAGAATTATAACAGTCAAAAACCAGTCGGAGAACACTTCAGTCTCTCTGGTCACTCGATTACAGACCTAAAAGTGGCAACTCTTCGACAAAAAAAACTTCAAAAACAGACTCCAACAAGAGACTGCTGAATAGGAATTAATTTGCAAACTGTATACAATTAACTTAGGCTTGAATAGAGACTGGGAGTGGATGGGTCATTACACAAAGTAAAACTATTTCCCCATGTTTATTCCACCCCCCCCCCCCCCCGCACCGTTCCTCAGACATTCTTGTCAACTGCTGGAAATGGCCCACCTTGATTATCACTACAACAGGTTCCCCCCCCTCGCCCCCCCCCCCCTCGCTCGCCTGCTGGTAATAGCTCACCTTAAGTGATCACTCTCATTACAGTGTGTATGGTAACACCCATTGTTTCATGTTCTCTGTGTATATAAATCTCCCCACTGTATTTTCCACTGAATGCATCCGATGAAGTGAGCTGTAGCTCACAAAACCTTATGCTCAAATAAATTTGTTAGTCTGTAAGGTGCCACAAGTACTCCTTTTCTTTTTGCGAATACAGACTAACACGGCTGCTACTCTGAAGCCCAAATGGTTAAAGTTTGCCAAAGAAAATGCCAGGCAAGCTGAATATAGGCAGGGCTGATAGCATCATTTATTATTATACATGAATAGTGCTGCCCTTGGTTACCCATTTGTCAAATTCTCTATAAGCACTATCATGCTTTTTCCTGTGCCATCATCCCTTATGCATGGAAGGAGCCCTCTGTAATAATCCGCACAAACCGCCATGATGCTATCCTCCTTTAAATCTATCCCAAAAACCCACCTATTCAGTGATGTCTACAAAACACTTGTCAATAGTTACCCAGCTGGTGCGCGGTGGCTGCTGCTTATTATACTGCTTATAGATGTCTCATCATTCTTTAGCGCTTCCCCCGCATCCCGTCTGTCATATCCATCTGTTGTCCCGGATTTTATAGGTTTCAACTGTAAGCTGTTCAGGGCAGGGACCATTTCTTTGTTATATGTTTAGATAGTGCCCAGAATAATGGGGGCCTGGCCTTTAGGCACTGATAATAGTGTACCTAGGTCCTGTACATGGGATTCAACATGGCTCAGCTCTGAAGAGGTTAATTAACACAGGATTTAATATATTCATTTCATTGCCTCTACCTCACATAAAGCAAAACTGTTCAGAAGAGTAATTCATACAGGAGAGCATACACTCCTAATTACATTGACTGATGTTACAATTCATGCACAGGAACACACAATTATCAGCAATAAACCATCCCAAGTGTAGGACTTTTCATCTGGTTTTCGTCTGTACGGACAAGGCTTCTGATTTTAGGTTTCAACAGACAAACACTGATAAAACACCCCTGACACAATAAAATAAAAAAAAATACAAATAAAAATTAGTGTTTATCCAATAAACATTAGAAAAATATCAGAAACAGTTACTTATACCTAAGGGTGTGTCTATATGGAACAGAAACGTGGACTATGGATGTGTGATTACTAAACTGTGCTAACACGTTGCACATTAATTGGTCTGTGTAGACCATGCTGGTATGCTCTAAAGGTTCCTTGGTGTGCTTTAACATAGTGCTGATTGGAACAGTACTACATTTAAGTGCACTAGGCAAGATTACAAGGAGACTACTCATTACAGTATATATTACTGTAGTGAGTAATGTATATAATATATATTACAATATACACAAAGCAAAAGCCTTGAAAAACCCAGTATTTGGACATCTACATAAAACTCAAAAATTACTAAAAATACATGCAGAAAAATGAAATTAATAAACCCTGACAAACAGAAGCCCCATGTATGGAGCAGGCAGCAGTGCAATTACTATAACTTAGATGCACAAGGCTGTTCAAACATGGCATTGTTTTCTCTGGAAAACGTAGTAAACCCCACTCATGTGAAAATGGCAGAAACAAAATATACCTTTCAATGGACTACATTTGCCACATGCTAAATGACACTCATCTTGCCTACATGTCCATACATAACACCAAATGCCTATGTAAACACAATAGTACTTTGCGCTTACTCAAAGGGTAACATTTTCAAAAGTGCTTAAGTAGCTTCAGAGCCTAAATCTCACTAGGACTTAGGTATTTTTGAAAATTTTATCCATAGTACCTTTCGACCATGGGAAGATCAGACTTTGAAGAAATGCAACAGAAGTGATGTTAGGAAAGTCAAAGCCCATCTATGTAATTAGCCTTGTGAACATTCCCTCTTCCCCTCTTACATCAGCTCTGAAGTGCTGAAGTATAGACTGGTATGGAAGTTGAAAGCAAGCGGAGCCTGAGAAAGGGACCAGAGTAGGTGGCAAAAGCAGCACAGGCTGCTAATTTAAAACACAGTATGACCTACAGCCTTTGGTTTTGTCTGTCCCAAGAAAAGTGGCTAACGAGGCCTTAGCTTTTGTGCTGTCTCTGAAGGCCTAATGATTCAGATAGAAGGAGGCATGGATGGGACAAGCCGCCGGTCTAGATTCGGTTTGTGGATGAATCTAGTCATCTGGCTGGACTGATTCATTCAACTCTCCTCCAAACAGGGCTAGGCTCACTAGTACATTACAGGTACTTTGTGTCACCAGGGCAGTGCTTAGCAGTCAGAGCATACCAATACACCATCATCTGGCTCAGAGAGTCTGAGAAAAATGTAGCCACTGAGGGGAATGTCTCATCCTGTCAGATGAGACCAGCGCATGTTTAACACACACACAACCTTGGTTGGGACTGGGCCTCAAGGCCTTTGCGGGCTATAAAAAGCTTCAGGCAATTCAACTAGCAGGACTTCCGGTAAAGTATTCTTAGCAGAGAGTTCATCATACTGCCAGGGCTAGAGCACTTTGTGGGAGGTCCTCATCTCCCCAGCTCCCACTGAGGGCAATAGGAAAGGACAGCACTCATCTCCTCAACACTTTCCAGGATGAAACTCCTAGATCCCTCCTGGGCCTGCTCAGTGTTATATGGGCCTTCAGCATATCTGGGAAAGCAGCATCAACAGGATACCATGGATGGTCAAAACAAGGCCCTTGCAGCCCTCTGAAATGTCATGCAGTACAATGGGTGCCTTGGAAATCATTCCTGGGCTCAGATGTGTACGGTAACAGCAGGTGAACTAAAGCAGACTGGTTAGCGCACCCTGCTCCTCTGGGGATGTGGGGTGCAAATTCAGCACTTGTCTCAAGCACAGGAGGCTCTGTTTAATCAATTAGTCACTTCATGAACCACCAGGCAATTCAGTGTGCAGATGTCAGACCCTTCTCAGGAGTGCCAGGGAACAGCAGCATGGGACATTCCAGGTGGAAACACAGATGCAGAGGACAGCGAGAAGCACAGGCAGGATCTGCTTTCCTTGTGCCTGGCTTCAGCCCTTCACTATCCTGAGCACTAACTCCATAATTAATCACATTCACCCAAAACATTAAACCAAAAAAACAAAACAAAAAAAAGAAACCCGATACAGAAGCTTTGGGCTTGACATTTGCTGCCCCTTTACAGCCCTTAGGATGCGAGTGGTAGATCCCGAGTAAACAGCCTGCATCAGCCATCAGTGCAGTCATGTGCTCTTGGGCAGCTCCAGCAGGAATTGTGCCTCTTGCCGGCATGGGTCAGAAGTTCAAGCTTCACCTCATTAGAGTCTTTACTTTATATATATATATATTTATATTTATGAGGACAAATATTGTGTGTTCTTTGGTCCTGACAAGTTGTTTCCACAGTGAGGTCTAAATTCAGCTAATTACTATTGTGGAGCAGTGCACACAGCTCAGAAAGAGATAGGGCTTTTCACAAGTGCATAGCAACCAGTCCCACATCATTTACACTTGCATGTGATCTCTTTTTTTCCCTTCACAGGCAGTTAGTTGACCCTGACTTGCTTCTGATGCTGCTATAGGAGGGAGGGAGGGAGAAACCTGTAGCTTTGCAAGGTACCACTGCTAAGTATTGCCCTTGCATTTCACAGCCACATTCAGTAGGATTCTATTAAACTGAGTCATGGGTGAATCTAAACTAGCACTTTCCCCACCATTGATCTAGCTTCAGTGCACCTCCACCAGGAGTAGCAACGGTGTAGGCAGGAGTCAAGATCTGTCCCCGTCAGAGTGCCCCCTTTGGCTATTACTTGGCAAGCACACATTCACGAGTCTGGTCCTTCTAGTGGAGCATCCCATGTCAGTCTAGTGGTGGTGTTCTCAGTCCTCTGGCTGAGGCCTTCTGGCTAGTCCCCCCAACCCCCGTTTTGGAGTCTCAGGTGAAACAAACAAATTATAGGATTCAGGGCTTGTCTACACTTACAGCACTGCATCGGTGCAGCTGCGCCACTCTAGTGCTTAGTGAAGACTCTACCTAAGCCGACAGGAGAGCTTCTCCCAAGAGATTGGTGTAGGTACTTCCCCTCCCTGAAAGGTGGTAGCTATGTTGATGGGAGAAGCCCTCCTGTTGACATAGTGCTCTCTACACCGGTGGTTAGGTCAGTACAAGTATGTTGCTCAAGGGTGTGGATGTAAATTGATCATAACAACTTTTTACATATGTGAAGACTGTTAAGAGGGTTTTTTTTTCTTCTAAACTAAACATGCCCTTCTTTCAACTTTTCCTCAAAAGGTCACGTTTTCTAAATCTCTTACCAGTTTCATTGCTCTCCTCTGGACGTTCTCCAATTTGTCCACATCTTTCCTAGTGTGGTGCCCAAAACTATACTAGCCTTTTCTGCTGAACAGAGCAGCTGCATCATGTCCTAGTCCTGTCCCAGAATACAGGAGTGACAGAGTGAACAGTAGCTAACTTTACTGCAACATCAGTATATACTCATAACAGTCCCTAACTCTTGTCTCCATCCAAACAGGCTCTCAAAAATCATTGCCAGTTAATTGTAAAGGCTGATCCAGCCAAGGCTTACTCACAAGAGTAGTCAGTCCCACTGATTCATCTGGACAACTTATTTGAGTAAGGACTACTCACCTGAGTTAGGGATAGGGTCTTTATTCATGGCAAGTAAATTTCAATCACTCTCTTTTATAGAAAATAAAATATACGGATGGGGTTTCAAAAGCACCCAATGGTGGCCTAACTCTGCTCCCACCAAAGTCAATGGGAATCCTGATTAGTGCATTCACATAATCTAAATTCAAATATTGGCAAACTGGGCAGTTTTGACTCTGTTTCACTCTGAGTTTTGGGGTCCATTTGAGGTGGAAGATCAAAGGTTTGAATCAACATGAAATTGCATCTGCACCAACCTCATGAAGCAGAGCCACCAAGAGATTGCACAGCGCCATGTGCGGGTCAAGTCAGCTGGCCATCATGCGCAAGACTCTACTTTTAGTCCTACACATTTTCAGCTCGACACTTGAAAAATGCCTTCCTTGGGTGTTTCCTAAAGGCCTTTAGCCCAGCTGGTGTTTCCTAAAGGCCTTTAGCCCAGCTGGTAAATGGATGCATTACCACAAAGAGAAAATCAGATCATGCTACCTTTCCTGCCACCTCCATCCAGTATTTCTTTCCTCTTTGCTGAACTGTTATGCACTTCTTGGACATTCAAACAGAAGCAGCGTGTGACATCAGTAGCAACACAGGGTCCAGCTTTTCACAGTTCTCTGGAGACGGGATCCCAGCAAATAAGTTGCACAAGTTAACTAGAAAAAATTAGTTCAACAGGTGCAAATTCCTAATGTAGATGCACTTAAACTGGTTTAATCCTTGCTTACATCAACAATCAGATGGTATAAAGCAGAGGTTCTCAACCCATGGCCTGCGGCCCAATCAGCCCACAGCTGCTGCCCTTGTGAAATGCTCAGGGCCATAAAGGTAGCATATATATTGTGTGGATGCAGCCCATATAACACAGATTGCTGCATATCCAGCCCAGAATGGTAAATAGATTGAGAACCACTAGTATAAAGAATTGGTTTCTCTCTAACAGTACCAGACAGCAGCCACTAAAATCACATTAGAAGCTAAGCGAGGGGGAAAAAGGCAATATAGATGCCCAGCTCTGATCGAAAGCTAACTCCTTTATCTTTGAAAAACCCAGCCTTAAGAGGTCTGATATCTCACAAGCAGTCATGGCTGGATAGCGTATTTCCTAGTTCATGTATCACGAGGCGGTGCAAAGAGAACAGCAGAATTGACTAGAAAGGGAAGTGGCAACAGCTGAACAGAAAAAATGCCAGCATGTGCATTTTTCAAATGTTCTTTAAATTCTCCTTATATCCGTTTGAATCTTCTAGGCTAATCAAGCTGAGAAATCCTCAAGTGGGCCCTGAAGAGCAGTCTGCGATGATCACTGAAGGAGCCATTAGGAAAGGTCAAGATGCATCTTCTCTGCTCAGGCACATTCACAGCTAGCCCAGAGTAAACCGGCTTCTTTTCCACCAAACAAATCCAGCCAATTGTGACTCTCTAGCAGCAGCGGTTGGAGCATGTCTTGGCAGGTTTCATTTGGGTTGCAAGCAATTGCTGTAAACTGGGAGGGGAGGGAGGGGGACAGCACTTAATTTGTAATGGAAGAGGTGCTGGGGCTCAGGATGTTCCTTTGGCTGCTGAGTGTCGTGTATCTGATGCAGCAAGCAGAGATGCCAGGGCTATGAACTGCCAAGCCCAGAGCTGCTGGGGCTAAGGGACAGGTAAAGCTGAGGTGGAAGACAAGGGAATCAACATGAAGTTGCATTTGCCCCAAACTCATGATGCAAAGCCAGCAAGAGATTGCACAGCTCCATGCTGAGAATGGGGGAGCTGAATGTCAGCCAGCATTTGGTTGCTGCAAGACAGAGAGAGCATGCTGCGCCTGTCATTTCTGCATTAGAGCTGGGTGAACTATGCATGGACAGGGGGGAATAAGGACCCTTCTGAATGGGACAAGTGGGCAGCACAGCAATGACCTACACAGATCCAGGAACCTATCAAAGTCTGGACACAGGGAAAAGGCCAACCAATGAGCATCCTATCCTTTAGAAACCCATCCCCAAGGCGTAGGGAGATGATTAGCTACTTCCCACGCACTGGAGAATGGGAGGGCAGAAAAAGCAGAAGGATGCGTTCTCATGGATAAATTAAAGACTTAAAGTCTCCTACTGGGTATCACTCACCAGTGGCAAATTCAAGGCCCCACAGAAGTGAATGGAAAGGCTCCCATTGCCTACAGAGGGTTTTGGATCAGCCCCTAAAATGCTGATTTCCCAAGCAGACAGTGGCTCAATGTCAGCAGCATTTTAAGCAGCCAGGTGAGAACTTGAGCTTAGATCCAGGTCCCTTCTCCTCTCCAGACTAGCAGAGATTGGAGGATGCGAGTGTAACCCTTCTGCCAGGTGAAGCGGGCAGCAACCAGGTCGGGGTTCAATATCTAGGGGTTCCTTTCCATCAATACAACACAGAACCAGCTTGAGCCCCCACCCAGTAACCTGGGAAAATTACACACCACCCCTGGGAGCCTCTGAGGGGCAATACTTCCCCACTCGCAAGCACACAGTCCGAGTGTAGAAAAGAAACTTTTAACGAAAAAAGTCAACTGACATTAATTAGGGAAAATGCCACAAACAGGATTGATAAACAGAACTCCTTGTGAATTTCATAGGGCAAAGAGAGGGGCTCCAATCTGAAAGGAAAGCTGTTCCAGTGGTTAGTCTAGGTCATGGGACATCTCTGTTCAGTTTCCTACTCTTGGGCAAATCACTTATCTTCTCTGTGCCTCAGTTTCTCATCTGTAAAATTCTCTCAGCTGGGTTTAATACTGGTGTAACTCCAAGAATTTCAACAGAGTCATTCCTAGTTTATGCCCAAGTGAGATCAGAATCTCCCCGTTTTAAATGACCCAGGATGGCAGAAATCTTATGTAAACAGCTGACCTCATAACATTTCCCTAGAATAAAAGTACTGAGTGCTTATAGACCCCTTTTCCTCAGAGAATCACAAAACCCTGCACAAAGGAAGGTTATGTTTCATTAGATCATTTCACATATAGGCAGAAGGAAACACAGAACTTAAGTGACTTAGCCAAGATACCACAGCAAATCAGTGCCAGGGCTGGGAATAGAACATCTCTCCTAATTCCAGATGCAGTATCCTATCCACTGGACCACAATGCATCCAGTCAAGGGAGACTTTTGAGAGGGTAGCGAGCAGATTTGGCAAGACCTTTGCTAATTGGGGTCAAGGTCTTTATCACAACAGTTCCCTAAATTCTAGCCCTAGTTAGGGCTTAAACCCAACCCATACTCCAAACCCTAGCTTGAAATGGATCCCAGCACTTAACCTATCACTAGCTCCCATCAAACCGTTTCTTTTTGCAAATCTCTTTAGCCATGCCACATTCTTGAGCCGGAAAGAGTTATGGGATGGACTGTTTCATCACAGACTTTAATAAGCTCATTAATGAGCTGGCTATGTTCCTCTTCTTTTCGAGGATAAAATAGGACACACTGGCATGACTCTACTGCTGCCTCAAGCACGCTCCAAGCAGCAACAGAGTTGAGTGTCTATTTGTCCTTCAAAACCCCCCTCAAAGATTGTTGCAAAATCTCCTTGTGGAGCTTAGTGGAGAGAGCGCTGGAGGGGAAAGTGTCAGATGGAGAGACACTACGTTATCCACAATAGGCTCTGTGAGTCACTAGCACCATCAGCAATGACTGACAATGTGAACTAGGTCTTGGGCTAGAGAGAGAGGATGTGGGTGTTTTCCACATGTCCTTATAGACCCTGTGCTCAAATTTTTGCTGTTGTCTCACTAGGCCCCAGTGAGCAGACGGGAGTTTCCAGTCACAACCCATATAGCTACCAGGAAGGTGAGAGGAACTGAGACACCACAGATGTAAGAGCTATTCAGGAACAAAGCACAAAGAAATTATAAACGTACTTGGCCACTTTTTCAGCAATCAGGCCAGATTGCTCTCTACCTACAGCTAAGAGGTCATCTGTGCTCCGGGCAAAACCCCATCATGCCAGTTATGGTTTTGCCCACAATTGATACCCTAGATTTCTGTTTCCATCTTCCAGGCTAAGGAGAATTGTATGGGACTCTCTTCTGAGCCCATCAGTATTTTGTTTTAACTAGCTGGAGGTGTGTCTGCTCAGTGTGATGAGTCATACCCTTCTGTCCCCTGGGATGACCATGCCACCTCTGTAGAGCTCCCAGCTTCCGCTAGCATGGGGGTGAGATACCAAGACATGGAATCAAATTGGAGTCCTCAAGTCCCCAAACCCAAGCATGGCAATAGAAAGCGATATGGAGAGAGGGCACAGGCGCGCTGCACTGTGGCCAGTCAGCAAGAGGTTAATTTTGGTTCAGCTTCCCCCTCTCTGTGTTCAGGGGCTTTTAGCATGTCTGGTTAGGAGAGAGCCTTTGGGAAGCTCATGCTCTATACACAGGACTAGGCAGAGCCCCCAGCTGAAGACATTAGCTTTGGGAGAAAAGGCCATGCTGACTGCAGCTGGTTTGTCCTCCGCCACTGAGTCACTCCACCAGCTTATGAACATGTAGGGCAGCAAGACAGGGGAATGGGCTAAATGACCCCTGCTCTTCTTCGCTAAGGGCTAGTAGGGTCTTCAGCACACTGAAGAGAGAGAAGCAAGAAGAGAGGTTACTGAAGGAACCAATTAATGGTTTTACAGAGGGCACGGAATTGCTCAGGACAGGGTGTACTTTATTATCCTATATTACCTAGAGTATGCCACAGATATCATACCACTTAGCTAGCACTGTGCTCCGAATGGTGCTTGTCTGGCACTCTCCAGGTCCTGCTGTTTCTTTACTCCCTGGATCCCTTCTCTCCCATGCTAACACTGCTGGCCCTTCAGCATTTCTCAGCTTCTCCTCACTTCTCATGCCCCTGTACTGGAGAAGGCTCTTTGTTCCTCCAATTATTTTAATCTCTGCTCAGTCCTTCCCCACTTGACCAGCTTTCCCCTCTCATTCTGTCAAACTTTCAGCCTGGCCCTTAAATTGATGATTTCAGATTTCCGCTCCCTTCCCCAGTGTGTTGTTGAGCAAGCCCCTGGGGAAAAGAACATGCATATTCATAAACTGGCTTCCAGTAGCCTGCTGGAGCCTCCTTTTACAAACACTAGGCCACATCACATCCGCTTCTGTCTACACTACAGGGAAGGATCATCTGCACGTGTCCATAGCCCCTCTCTAGTTTGCCAGTGGCATTGCCTAGTTAGCTGCTTTTCCTCATAGTCCAATTAAATGAGGGTTTTTTTCAGCTTTTCCTTGGAGCTCATTTGTCCAAGAGATGGAATGCCTCATGCTTGGGGTTTGCCCCAGAACTCTAGCTGGATGAGTCGAAGGTCCAGCAGCTCCAGGGATTCAGAATGAACAGATGGTCTCAAATGGCTTGGTTTGGATACCAGGGTCCCTCATGCTGCCCCAAATCAAGGAAGAACTGGGGATGGGGCAGAGAGAAATAAATTTGCGTAACAGTTGCTATTCTGCCTGTCAACATCCAGACACTTCATTCCTTGTCAGAACTGCAGGATTGTCATCATAGGCTAGTTTTATGCTCCCAAAGGCGGTAGCGTGGAGGTTAGGTGACAAATTGGTGCAAAGGATTAATGCACCATCCTTTCCCACTAGGACCTTTGATTCACTTCCTGACAATGAAAATGGATTTTGTCCTCCATCCTGAGGTTTAGTCCAGGAGATGCATTGCTAATCCACTAACCTCCTAACGTGCGAGGCATGGATGGGGATTAGCTGGCTGGGGTTCAATCCAACGACAAAGATATGATATTGGTAGCACAGGGATGGAGCAGCTCAAAGCCGTGGTGGAGATCATAGCTTCCCCTATAATTGCAAGTGTTTCCCTGCACTTTGTTCACCAGACTTTGGAATCTAGACTTTAATGGACACCCACCTGCTGTCATAAAATCATACAGCAGTAGTGCTGGAACAGATTTTTCTCATTTTCCTCTTACCAGAAGGTTGTGACTGTTTCTTTTAGATGGGGGCCTTGCTGCCTTTGTATCCTTGAGAGCAAGGGACTGTACTTTTCCCTACATGGGACTACAATTTAAAATCGACCTGGAAACTGAACCTGGCAAAGAAGGCAACAGTCCACTTGGCAGGTGGATCTCTCACTGTGCGCAATGATGCTAGTGCTCTGGATCGGCATGGATGGCCTGTTGGCCTCCTGATAGCATTTAAAAGGTGTTTTCACCTATAAAGCCCTAGCTGGCTTGGGACCAGCTTGACAGGCCACATCTCTCCCACCGTGTGAGAGTGCTGCAACTGCAATCAATTCAGGCACTGGAATAAAAGAGACAACGCTGCTAGCAGCTTTCAGTCAAGGTTAATGTCATCCCTCTTTTTCAATGAAAGCAGCAGGCGAGGGGCTGGGATTGCAGTAGGGGATGGATGAACCAGTTAACACAAAATAAATTGCTCCTTTTCCTTATCCTTCCTCTCGGCTAATCACCCAAACTCAAACCAAATCAGAACTTCTAAGGAAGTTCCAAAATAGGTCTGGGTAATTACATTACACACACATAAGGCCCTTGTACTGCCATTGAAGGACAAGAAGGAGTTTGCGTATGTTCTGGTTTTCTGGATGAATGCAGCAGTACTGGGTAGTAGTTTAAATAATTGATGGTGACAAGAGGTGTCCATCAACATGATCAGTTCTGCTGGCAGGAGAAAGAGGACTTGATACCCTGCCCCTCAGAGAATCTTCCTCTTCTCTCTCTGACTACAGGGTTTGTGTTTGTTGCGAGAATTAATTTATGCCTATAGAGTTGGAACAGCTGCAATAAATAATTCACTTTGAAGATATGTAATGCTCTACTACATGCCAGACAGAAATAAATATATCCTTAGCCTATCTCTCCCCTCTCCCCCCACAGGCAGTGAAGTTTTTTACTTTTGCAGAACCGTGGAAAAACAAAATACAAAGAAAAGAAAAATCCTCTCCAATAATGACAAGAATGTCTAATTAGGAACAAACTCAAAGGATCTAAGCCAGGAGTCCTTATTCATGCGAGAAAGGGTTGGAAGCTCAGGTCCAAAGATAGTACCAAATTCTGGCAGTGTTTCATGTAATCACTAGCCAGAAGACCCATATAGAGCAGTGTGAGATATGTAGCTGTGTAACTTATGGACGGTTTTCTGTGTACTGCACCTTTAAATTTTTAGGACACTGCTTGAGGCAGCTGCCATTTTGTGCTTAATTTGAATGCCGTCCATTACAGAGGGGAGTCATGAACACACTGTGCTATACTGAGGTCTTTGTATACACTAGAAAAATTAAACCAACTTAAGTCCTCAGCACATTGGCAGGACATTAACACACAAACTTGCCCTGCACTAGCTACAGAGGGCCTAAGAACCAGTTAGAACAGACTACCTTTCAGCAGGTTTAATAGCTGGTTAAAATTCACTGGGCTCAATTCAAACTGGTTTAGTGCCAGTGTGGATGCTGTAGGAACTTGTATGGAACTTGGAAGGAAGAGCACAGGTTGCAGGAGGGAAGAGTTTGGAGGAGGCAGTAGAAAGTCAGACTGTGTGCACATGGCTGGAATGCTAGTTGTAGTTACAACACCTTTGTAGGTACTTCTCTTACTAAAGAGCCACTTTAGTTTTCAAAATATGGCATCCTGTCTTTATTACCCAGCAGGTGGTACATGAAACAGATTCAGATAAGCTGAAAACAATCCAACAACTACTCCCACTACTGTCCCACATTTTGGAAATGCTGTACATGCAGTCTAGGCACAGCAATCCCTCCACCCCCTAACCCTGTGTGGCTGCTGCATGGCTGAGTGTGTCCCAAGACCCTCAGATAAGGGGCATCATCGAAATGCACAGAATTATTTAAATTCTTTTGCATAAATAATGGACAGTTTGGCAGATTCACTAGGAGCACTGAAATCCTGTACCAAAAACCAAGCTCAGAGTTCTATGCACATTAACACTAATCAAAGTCTGGTGAGAGACATCCAAGGAGCAGAGAACAAAGTTCCTGTGAATGTTAAAATTACAGCTGACAGAGAGAGAGAGCGAGCAAGTTATTTCCTAGGGGTGTATTTATTAGCTCTCTGATCAGCCCAAAGAGCTGTTTCTAATTACGTAACACTAAAGCTATTGAATCAGTTGGACTGGGTGTGTCCTTCAGCCGAAAAAAGATTGGCCTGACCTTTACAGTTCATACCCAGTTTCCAACTCCTGCAGCGTCTAATGGGATTTGCTAGTCCCAGCTCTAGTCTACTGAGGAGGTTTCAAGTCTACTCAGACTGTTTGCATGCAACCATCATCCACCAGCCCCAGAGAGACAGGTGCACTTTTTTGACACAATGCAGCTAACAAAGCCTAGGATGAAACATGCAAAAGCCAGAAATAAACTTCTCGGTGAAGGGCACTCCTCTTTGGCACGAACTACTTGAGGAGAAGACTATGCCAAAGCTGTCCATCTTCAGTACACACTTCTAAACCAAAACCTTCCTGACAGAACAGAACATTTACACGTGTAGACTTGCCGTCCCAACAAAACAGAGCTACCTGGAACAAGCAGAGGCTATGAGTAGAACAACTAAGTCTTCTAATGGTAAAATTTTGCAGCTCTAACCTAACTTGTTCCTTACCTAGCTATTGCGGTGATGCGCACTACAGAAACACCTTGGATAGATAATGGATATTAAATTCAAAGTTTCTGTTGCAGTAAAACTGATTTTGTGTTCTGATGACAAAAATAGTAATCAATATCAGAGAGATTAGTAGAAGCAAACACACTTTTAGCTGCAGTGACTGTCAGAGAAAGATGTATGCTTGTCAGTTGATAGACCCTGATTAGACTCCTATATTAAATCTGTTAGGGCTGCAGGTCTACATTTAGTATTATGCCGCGTTGGTTTCAATTACCTTTCTTAAGAAAGTAAAAGCCTAAGGGCCTGATCCAAAGCCAACTGAAGCCAATAGGAGTCTTTCCACTGACTTCAGTGAGCTTTGGGTCAAGCCCTAACTGAGTCAAGCACAGTTTCTTACTCACAGCTCTGTTATAGCTCTTCCTAACTTGGTACGCACTCCTTGCTGTTCCAGGCCTGGAGTCCCCACAACAACATGCTTAGACAGCAGAGGTCCATAGT
Source organism: Chelonia mydas (assembly GCF_015237465.2). Lineage (NCBI taxonomy): Eukaryota > Metazoa > Chordata > Testudines > Cheloniidae > Chelonia > Chelonia mydas. The sequence goes on from NC_051254.2 coordinate 17,462,815, forward strand.
GCCGAGTGTCCATGACCACACTGCACATCTTTATTCCAGATGTCTAAGAGCTCCACGGAATTATTGCTTATCTGGTGCAGCTAGGTTAATAGCCGGCAACTGTATCACCACGACCGGTTTGTGACTGGGCAGTGTCCCCTCCTGACCTCAAATCTGATCTTCAGAGCTCAATGTGGGGGTCTCTTTCTCTGAGGCAGGCAACGTGACCAAAAGAGGCCAACTGGCAGCAGCCAATGATAACTTCAGTCCTCTCGAGGCATGTTCTCAGGGATGCATCCCTTTTACTGATAAAATTAAATCATCTTATACCCAGTAGTTGCTGCTGGCAATGCATATGAAATGCCTCCAGACTCCTGATATCTTGTTTAAGCAGCATCCACGTTTCAAATCCATAGAAGAGGATCAGAAGTACACAGATTAGATACATCTGTACTCTGTATGTAGTTTCATCTTCTTTTGGCTCCAGACCCTAGGTAGGTCCTTCACAGCTGAGGTTGCTACCCTAAGGAGAACCAGTTTGTCTGGCTGGATGTGTCTGTTTGAAGACAGTTTACTGCCTAGATAAATGAAGTCATCCACCACTTCCTCAGTTTGTCCGGAAGCACAGATCTTGTCTATCACAACTTCTGCACTGGCACTCTGGATTTTTGTTTTTGCCCAAGAAGCTCTTAAATCCAAGGGGAGCTGCCTTGTGCTAGAAGCTCTCTAGTACATCTTTGAGATCGTTTGCATCCTGACCAAAGAGGATGACATCATCTGCATAATCCAGGTTGGTAAAAGAGGTTGAACTGACAGTTAATACTGACGTTTGTAGAGATATGTTCAAGGAGCCAATCCATTGCATAGCAGAACAGGGCTAGGGCTAGGACATGACACAGCTCAGTGAATTAATATCTATCTCTTCTGATCTGCAGGAGCCCCTGTTGTTCTACAAAAAGAAAAGGAGGACTTGTGGCACCTTAGAGACTAACAAATTTATTTGAGCATAAGCTTTCATGAGCTACAGCTCACTTCATCGGATGCATGCAGTGGAAAATACAGTGGGGAGATTTTATATACACAGAGAACATGAAACAATGGGTGTTACCATACACACTGTAACGAGTGTGATCAGGTAAGGTGAGATATTACCAGCAGGAGAGAGAAAAAACCTTTTGTAGTAATAATCAGGGTGGGCCATTTCCAGCAGTTGACAAGAACGTGTGAGGAACAGTAGGGGGGGAAATAAACATGGGGAAATAGTTTTACTTTGTGTAATGACCCATCCACTCCCAGTCTCTATTCAAGCCTAAGTTAATTGTATCCAGTTTGCAAATTAATTCCTATTCAGCAGTCTCTTGTTGGAGTCTGTTTTTGAAGTTTTTTGTCGAAGCATTGCCACTTTTAGGTCTCTAATCGAGTGACCAGAGAGACTGAAGTGTTCTCCGACTGGTTTTTGAATGTTATAATTCTTGACATCTGATTTTTGTCCATTTATTCTTTTACGTAGAGACTGTCTGGTTTGGCCAATGTACATGGGAGAGGGGCATTGCTGGCACATATCACATTGGTAGATGCGCAGGTGAACAAGCCTCTGATAGAGTGGCTGATGTGATTAGGCCCTATGATGGTGTCCCCTGAATAGATATGTGGACACAGCTGGCAACGGGCTTTGTTGCAAGGATAGGTTCCTGGGTTAGTGGTTCTGTTGTGTGGTTGCTGGTGAGTATTTGCTTCAGGTTGGGGGGCTGTCTGTAAGCAAGGACTGGCCTGTCTCCCAAGATCTGTGAGAGTGATGGGTCATCCTTCAGGATAGGTTGTAGATCCTTGATGATGCGCTGGAGAGGTTTTAGTTGGGGGCTGAAGGTGATGGCTAGTGGTGTTCTGTTATTTTCTTTGTTGGGCCTGTCCTGTAGTAGGTAACTTCTGGGTACTCTTGTGGCTCTGTCAATCTGTTTCTTCACTTCAGCAGGTGGGTATTGTAGTTGTAAGAACGCTTGATAGAGATCTTGTAAGTGTTTGTCTCTGTCTGAGGGGTTGGAGCAAATGCGGTTGTATCGTATAGCTTGGCTGTAGACAATGGATCGTGTGGTGTGGTTGTTTGTACAATATCCAGTAAAATGGGGCCCTGAATCTTCATTAGGGCCTCAGGGCACTACTAGAATATAGAATATTAAATACTACTGTCACATAAACTGCTTTATTCATTTCTGTAGCTATGGTGCGAAAGGACTCCATTACTGTAAGTAGCCTCTGAAGCTGAAATGGGACATGGACTAGTTAGTGTAAATAGTCACAGATCCCATTTAAAGTGATACCGAATGAAATGTGTGTCCAAAGTAGAAGTACCTCAATAGCATACAAAACACTTCCTTTCTGAGGGAGAAAGATGTGTGTTATGTAGTTAAATAGGTGCAAGGAGTGTGTGATAAAAATAGATCTGTGAATGAAAACCTACAGTACTCCAATTTCCATAGAGCTATTGTGGTTTGATCATGCACCTTGAGTCTCTTGTGGCAGCATAATAGATTCAGCAAACCTGCAGCAGCTTCACTGCACACGTATCTAGTTCAAGAGACAAAGCACCATCTGGGTTTAATAGGAAGTCCTACAAGTGACTATAAATAAGCTAGGAAGAATGTAATGAGCTGCCTTTGAGGACTGTTAGGCAACCCTTATTTTTAGATTGCAGATTAGCTAGAAGCCAAGCAACGTATGAGCTTGCCACAGTTTAACTGGGGATTTTGTTGGTGTGCCACTAAGGTCCATTCTCCATGCACCACTGCATGGAGAGAGCCAGTGGGTTTTGAATTACACCATGAAAGGCTAACGAGGACACTGCAGCCCAGCATAAGTCAGACAGTGGCTGGGAGAAGATAAGTTCAGGGACATTTCTAGACAGATATGGTCACACATATTGGAACTCTAGCAAATGGACACTGGTCTTAACCATTCTTTATCTTGCAACCGGGAGAGGTGAATGGTCGGCATGAAAAAGTGACTGCCATATAAGTAACAGGCATCAGGGGAACAGCAACCTAGCATGGCACAGCTGAGCAAACAAGCAAAAGGGATCCAGGTGACAGTGTTACCAACCCCAAACGTTCAAATATCATGAGTCAGGGCTCCCAAAATCAAGAGACTGGCCTTGGCTTAAAAAAACCCATGAGATTTTAAGATGTGTAGGAGATGGGGCTTTAAGAAAGACTCCAATTACTGTGAGATTTGCGATAAAATTGCAAGAGTTAGCAACACTTTTCTGTGGGTGTGTCATAAAAATAAAGGGAAGGGTAACTACCTTTCTGTATACAGTGCTATAAAATCCCTCTGACCAGAGGCAAAACCCTTTCACCTGTAAAGGGTTAAGAAGCTAAGATAACCTCGCTGGCACCTGACCAAAATGACCAATGAGGAGACAAGATACTTTCAAAGCCGGAGGCGGGGGAGGGGGAAGGGTCTGTCTGTCTGTTGCTTTTGCCGGGAACAGATCAGGAATGCAGTCTCAGAAACTCTGTTAAGTTAGTAAGTAATCTAGCTAGAAATGCGTTAGATTTCCTTTTGTTAAATGGCTGGTAAAATAAGCTGTGCTGAATGGAATGTATATTCCTGTTTTTGTGTCTTTTTGTAACTTAAGGTTTTGCCTAGAGGGATTCTCTATGTTTTGAATCCGATTACCCTGCAAGGTATTTACCATCCTGATTTTACAGAGGTGATTCTTTTACCTTTTCTTTAATTAAAATTCTTCTTTTAAGAACCTGATTGCTTTTTCATTTTTCTTAAGATCCAAGGGTTTGGGTCTGTGTTCACCTGTACAAATTGGTGAGGATTTTTATCAAGCCTTCCCCAGGAAAGGGGGTGTAGGGCTTGGGGGGATATTTTGGGGGAAGACGTCTCCAAGTGGGCTCTTTCCCTGTTCTTTGTTTAACATGCTTGGTGGTGGCAGCACAGGGTTCAAGGACAAGGCAAAGTTTGTACCTTGGGGAAGTTTTTAACCTAAGCTGGTAAGAATAAGCTTAGGGGGTCTTTCATTCAAGTCCCCACATCTGTACCCTAGAGTTCAGAGTGGGGAAGGAACCTTGACAGGGAGATTTTCTCTGACTAATGGCCTTGGGGGTTTGGCCCTGAATGATTAATTCAATCCTCCTCTGCTTTAGAGCTTACTTGCTTCCACAGCACTCTCCCTGATAGAAGTGCAGTACAGTACATTCAAAACCTCAGAAGACTCCCCCTAAACGTGTAAAGGCTGAACAAGGATCTCTGGGATATGGTTCTTTGTATTTAAAGCTATGGGTACCTTGATTCCTCAAAACAAATCACTGGAGCACCACCCATCCATCCTCTAATACATTAATTAAAGTATCCCGAAAAGCAAAACCCTTCATGAAATGGATAAGCCATAGGAAGCAAATATGGCTCAAGCTGATTGCTTTGATTCCATAGTGCCTCCCTTTGCAAAACCAGATCCCTTGGACTATCCCACATTCGAGTGGGTTCCCCATCTCTCCAGCCAATGTGTGTGGAGGCTGCTCAGCACTTTGAAGGGAAGCAGTCTATATTAGTTCATATGGAGATTGCTCCTTCGCCTCATTTTATCTTAGAAACACACAGCCAGATTGGCCCATGTCACAAAACTGCTGCTGGAGTCAGAACAGCAACGGCTAGAGACAGCTAAATCGAAGCCTCACGAGCTATTTTAGCTGTGGTAAGTGGAGGGAGCATGTGTATTAAAAACATAATCAGAGGATGACTGAGTTTATAGGATGCATTATAAATTGTCTTTCTCCTGCAGGCTGCCTATAAAGCATATGTAAGAATTGATCTTAAATAAGAAAGGTCAAACAGTCCCCAACTACAATAGAAATATGGTTCAGAAGTTTGTGCTCACCCTAAATGCATTCTCAATAGTGTACATTTATTATCTTGCTTTTGCATGAGGATATGCTTAGTGCTTGTGATGTTGCATGGTCTAATTGCTATACTTGTGTGTGTATTATTTTCCTCCTTCATATGTAATGTGGATCCCTGAAAGCCCCTTCCATCTGGGATGGCAGTACATTTGAGGCTCGTAGCAGATGTCAGTATCTATCAGTTGCTCTCAGGCAGTATTCCACGTGACCCACTTCCACATAAACCTTCAGGATGCGACACAACAAGTTTAGCACAGTACCGCTGTGGCAAATTGAACTTCCACAACAAAAAGGGGCAGAAGTACTCCAAACACATCTGGTGACGTCAGGTCTCTCTGAGTCACCAATGTCCAGCATCTGGATCTAGGACAAATGCTCTGCATTGTTGTTTCTAGTCAGGCATCACAAGAGTGCTGGGCTTCTTAGATTAGCAGAGCAGCATCTTGGTGACATGTTAACTCACCTCAGGGTTATTCTGTCTTCATGCTAAATTCACCCTGGAGATGTCACTTGCCAGAATGTGTCATTTCTGCTTCATGGGCTTGTTTATAGTTAGGAGGAAGTTTTGTGAATAGAACAAAGTGACAAGATGCTGCATCCTTGGGAAAAAAAAAAAGTGACTATGCTCTAACAAACATGAGTTTGGGTGTCCTGAGATTTCATTAAGAGCTGGTTGCCACTATGTTAATATCTGTACAGTTCACCATGCGGGAAGCACACATCACAAAGCCATCTTGGGACAGTCTTATTCCCTATGTTAGCAAAGACGAGAAAGGCAGGGAATCTTGGAGGTGGTCAGGCAACATGCATGTATCCCTGGGAGAAAGGGAAGGGACAGCACTCACACGATGTAGCGTCCTGTTGACCCATGGAAATGGACAGTAATGACAAGTAGACCCAGGAGAGAAAACCCCAAATGCAATGAGAAGCCCTGACCTGGGCAGATGCTCATTGTGTTGTATCCACCTCTGAGCAGGACAGGCCTTTTACTACATTTTGGAAATGTATCCCATATCCATGGGCCAGTGCCCAAGGGTTGGCTATTTACACCTAAGCAACACATGGATAGCTCGTCATGCCAATGAAGTTTTTTGTTTTATTTGACTACAGACAAATAACATTCTTACACAAAGGGCAGAGTCAAACCCAGACCACATGGCCTCATTGAAGCTTCCTGAACATGGATCTTTTCAGTCACTCTCCCTAACAGATTAAACAAAAGGCTGATTTAAGATGTTACAGGGCAATGACAGATCCCAAAGCATAATGGGTGGGACCACTTTGCCATTCTAATAGTGTTCTTTATCAGAAGCCGGCCTGTGGGGAGTCTTCCATTTGCTTTAATGATTTACTGCCCATGATCCGGAAAAGGATTTCTGTTTGCCTGCTAGAGGGACTAATAGTAAGAGAACACTTGTAAATGAGAGGGGCCTATAGTTAGCTGCACTTTCTAAATTAATCATGGGTCTACTCCTTCCCCAGCTAGTTATAGGCAAAATATGTTTAGTTAATACAACACATCCCACACAACAATCAGCAAATGCTTCTTAAACATTAGTCACCACACTACTCTGGAACGCAGGAAAGCATTATCCCTACTTTACAGAGAGGACATGCTGCTTGCCTGGGGACACACAGTGAGCCAGCGACATAGAACTGAACCCCAGTATTGAACAACTAGAACATTGTCTTCACTAGCAAAAAGGCGTGTTTTAAATACATTATCTCACATATTTTAAAATCCTAATGTCAACAAGGCAAGTGTAGTTTTAACATGTTAGCTGGTTGCAGCGAACCCTAATTCTCCATTCCTCCCAGGATTAACTTGACCAGCTAACACATGTTAAAACTATAACCTGCCTATACTAGGATCATGAACACATGTTTAAAAACACACCTTTTCCCCTAGTGGTCTAAATCGCACTCCTCCTCTGAATAGCTGCCCATAGTGATTGCACTTGTCCAGTGAAGTGTGGACAATTGCTTTCTACAAACATAAGACACCATCAGCATCACCCGTCTGTCCTTCCTGATCCCACCAGGTATTCATGAACATGGGGCAAAGATGCAGTCTTCTGATTGAAGATACCACAGACTAACCCATCCTTGGGCAGCTGAGCTGTGGGTTCTTTGCTCACCACAGGCTCCTCACACATTCTGATGTTTCTCAGGAGGTTAAAATTCAAAAAGCAAAGACAAACAAACAGAACCATGTATACAGTTTAGTAACATAGAATGCTTCAAAATAACTCCTGGCCCTAGCATGAGAACAGGTTCCTCCGCTAATGCGATTAGTGAGAAGTGCTCGGTGTGTGCCAAAAAACGGACTTCCCAATGGGAGAAGAGGGAGCTTTCAACAAACAATTCCTCTGTTCTTACTGTTCAAAATACGTTATGTTTCATCTCTTTCTATCTGCACGAAAGCTGGATGTATTACAAGAGCTTGTTAAATAAATCATCTTCTTACTATTAGTCCTACTACTTAAGGCAGGCCAGATCTTGCACTACTTGTATATTCAAAAAAAACCTCTCATTGGACTCTGTTAGGCAGGCTTGGTCCCAGAGTGTTATTTTTTTCTTTATTAAAAAAAAAAAAGCTTTAAAGCTGTGTTTGAATTAATTGCTTCCCTTCCTTTTAAAGGATTGCATCATGCAAAAATGATAAAGAATCGCAGAAAATCACTTTCGTCGAACACTGAACCAGGGACTTTATTAGACTAAGGATAGCACTGCTTTCATTAAAACTACCCTGACCTTAGTTTCTGCTTCACTGCAGAGCTTCTCCCCAAGACCTTCTCCAGCCCACTTGCCTGGCTTCCCACTTTTCAGAGCAGATGTACGTCCCCTCACAGTTTCTTCAACTAGCACAGGATGGGCTATTTGCAGGCCATTTAGGAGCAGAAAGAACGTGTGCAACTTTCAGGCATGCACGTGCATGGATACACATGCATATTTGGCACACTGGCAGGCAAACACTCTCCATTCAAGACAACGTAGAGGTATGCCAGAAAATGCATATTATCTGTTTTTCTGTATATGGGTATATAATTTTGTGTCTCTCACAAACTCTTAAAGGGACTGTTAATGTCCATAGTATGAAAATCTAACTTTTCTTGAACAAAGATAGTCCCATGCCTTGACCAGAAGGCAGAGCCTCAGGTACCCAGGCTCTATTCCTGGCTCTGTCACTGACTTTACTATGAGTCCTTGGACAAGTCACTTCATCTCCCTGTATTTCAGTTTCCCCATCTGTACTGGGGAAAATTAACACTGAGTGGGCTATTTCCATGGATGTAGCGGTGCTGCTTTTGGCATGTTCTTTACCATCATACAGATCCCATGTCCTTGCACGTCCTGCTCACTTTTCTTTATGGAATCTTGCCTGGCAGAAATAGCGGTGCACTCATGGCATGCTTCCAATGCTGTTTTTCATGCAGACTATGGAACAAGTTCAGAAAAGCATGGTTCGAAGCCTGGAAAGTTTCTCAGTGTAAGGCAGGTTTAAGAAGCTCAATATCTTTAGCGCTTCCCAGAGATTATTTAATCCTAGTCTATGAGAATCCGCATGGGGAGAAGATTTCTGATAGGAGAGGGCTCTTTATTAGGTAAAGGCACAAGATCCAATGGCTAGCAGCTGAAGATAGACAAGTTCAAACCAGGACAAAGGTGAGGGTAATTAACCGTTGGAACAATTTCCCTTGGGATGTGGTGTACTCGCCATCACTTGATGTCTTTAAAACCAAGCTCAGATGTCCTTATAAAAAAGTTGCTCTAGCTCAATCAGAACCTATGGGCTTGATACGGGAGCCACGGAATGAAATTCTATGGCCTGTGCTGTGCAGAAGCTTAGAATAGATGATGTAATGGGCCCTTCTGGCCTTAAAAAAAAAAATCTATGACTCTCTCTAGCAATTTGACTCCATAATACAAAGGGTACCAGTATTATCATCTGCAGTCCCCATACCAAGTTCATTGGAGAGCTGATCCTTTCTGACTAGATGGGGCTGAAAAGCTACCTAATCCACACATCTTGCTGGCCATTCATAGTACACATCCATGTTTCCAAAATAATAGGGGCTTTCCAAGTCCTCTTGCAAGTTTGAGAGCAACCTCACAGAAGACAATGGGTAGAGTCAAACAGGGGTGGCAACAGAAGTAGCTTTCTGGGGGCCCTGTTAGCTTCAATCCACTCTTGGCAATGCGATGCTAGACAAATCTGTAAACCCTCCACCAACATGGACTGATAGACAGAGGATCTAGGCCTAGCAGGGAAGCCACCACCCCTAGAGAGGGCAGAGAACAGAAGAGGAAAGGGCAGCATAGGCAGCATATACCTCATAGCTGATTGCAGGTGGATGGTCCAGCTATACCAGAGAATCCCAGAGGAGGCAATACCAATGGGAGTGCAGCACTCATGTGCCCTATGTTGTAGAGTAAGGAAGGAACCAGAGAAAGTGTGTGTTCCTTTGCAAGCCTTAGGATCTTCCATCCTGTAGCAGCTGGAAGGGCTTCTCTCCTGGCCTGTAGCAACAGGGGAAAGTGGCCAGGCCCTGCCTGCCCTCAGGAGCTAGCAGATGGACGTCATGGGGGCGGAGCCAGCTGTGGAACCCTCACACTTGCTGGGAGTCCAGCTCCATGGAAAAAGGACAGTCATGAAAAAAGGGGTGGCACTTGGATGAGGGTTTTTTTTTTTACTAGGGTGGTTTCTAGTGCATGAAATAAAGGCAGTGCAATCTGCGAGAACCCAGAAAAATCTATGTTGCTTGAGAGGAACAGTAGGTAAAATTTTAAAAGAAACAAAACCCCTCGCAATGGTTAATCGCAAGGGAATTAATTTCCTGTATCTCTGTGAAAGGATGGCTCTTGCATTAAGCAGAGCTGACGAACCTTGGAGACTGGCACCCAATGTAGAAAATAGGCTGATGCAAAAGAACCAAGTTGTGACAAATGTTCCCCGCAGTTTTCAGTCAACTGCAAAAGGAAGGAGCCTTCAGCAGAGTCTAGTGAATTGTGATGCGCAAGACAAGGCGTCACAGTGACTATATCAGAGAGGGGAAGAGAGATGAATTTGAGTTAATGCAAGGGCATAGCTATATGCTACAAACCATGGCCACTTCAGTGCTGTGCGCACACATCTGTTTTCAGCAGGAAAGGTTAAACTTGGATACTGTCATTTACTCTCCATGAGGGAGCATTAGCATTTATAGTTAAATGGAATTTACCCTTTCAATGACAGCAAAAGCAACTTCATGGGCAGGGAACTTCTTAGGCGGCCAGGGAAAGGGTGCCTCAGGGACCAGTGGCCTAATCTAGTGGCAAGCCAGTTTCAGTGTATGCCCCCTTAACTGTGTCTTTTGAGAGCGTGGAGCAACAAATGCTCTTATCCCAAGTTAGGATCCATTGTCAGGGCACTAGATTAGGTCTTCTGACTCCCAGGCCAATGCTCTATCCACTGAACTTACTGTCTGCTCTGGGAGTCTGCAAGGAGGAAGCCTGGTTTAGTGGTCAGAGCAGCATACTGGGAGCCAAGATGAACTAGGGTGTATTCCTGGCTCTGCCACGGAGCTGCTACATGACCTTGGACAAGTCACTTCTGGGGCCCCGGAGCAGGGGTGGCCATGGTCCCTCCCACTTTTTACTGGCTGTAAGGGCGAGTGATGGGGGGAAGGGGTGGAGGGGAGCGAGCAGGGGGCAGGGTCTTGGGGGAAGAGGCGGCATGGGAGAGGGGCCTCGGGGGAAATGGTGGTGCAAGGGCAGAGCCACAGTTTGGGCACAGTTGGCCCCCCCACTTTTAGAGACCTTCCCCTGCTCCTGAGTCACTTCCCTCTTTGTGTCTTAGTCTCCCACTCTGTAGAGTGGGGTAATGACTCTCACACACCTTTCTAAGGAGCTCTGAGGTCCTAGGATGAAAGGCACCATAGAAGCCCAAATAATAATTAGGGTAACTAATTTGATTCTAGGGCCAAGGTCTTGTTGAAGATTTGTATCAGTGTAAGGGCAGATAGACCATGCCCCACACAAGGCCTGGGGGGCAGAGCTTCAGGGCGGACACAAGGGTAAAGTGAGGGGCTTCGCTGACCTAGTTGAAGTGTGCCAGCCAGATCAGGGAGCTCTCTTTGCAACAGCACATTGCGAACAGGAGTTTAGTGAGGGGTACTGGCCAGCTCAGCATCTGGCAGCACTGAGAAGACTCCATTGAATGCTACGGAGGACTTCACTGTGAGGGAAGCATAAAGTAGGCAAGGAAAACAAAAAAGTCACTGTGATGCTATGCCAGATGCAGCATCATCCCAATACTCTTTGGGGAGTTATTTGCCCTCCCTCTCTCCCTTCCCTGCCCCAGACTCAGGTGGATTTCTGTGGAGCCCATCAGCAGCAGTGACCTATCTTCCAGAAGGGATGGGTGAGTGCGGACAGAGAATCTTTCACTCTCTCTGCCTTGGACTGAGAGAGGCTGTTGCATTTGTGGTTAGAGCGGGTCATGTACTTGACAGGACGAACCTGTGACTATATTCACAAACACATAGAGCTCAGTTTCAATTTGCCAGAATCCACGTGCTCAGCCCATTGGTTATCAGGATGGCTGCTGGCATCTTTACAAACTTGTACCCAAAGCACATTATTCCTGTTGGTAAATCTCAGTTATCTAACTAGGGAACAGAAATTGGCACCAGGTGACTGCTAGCACCCTATGAAGAGCAAATGCTCAAAGCAATCTGTGCCTGCGTGGATGGGACTCCTGTCCGGGAGCGTGCAAAATGCTTGCATACACTAGTGTGACCAGGGACAGCTGCCGGTGAGCCTAGTGCCCACCCAGCGGGCAAGACTGGGGTCAGTACAGCCGCACTAGAGGAGATGCTCAGGCTGGGTGCTGGTTCCCCTGTGACCAGTGACCCAATATGCTGCTGCTTTTGTTGTTGCGGTTCCTGGCCTGGTTGCTGGCCATGGCCCTGCTGGTCTGCTCATTGTCGCTAGAGACCTGCAGCTTCACGAATATCCACAGATATAAATTTTGTATCCACACAGGGCTCTACCAGCTAGCATCCAGGTGCCCCAGGCTCCCTGCTTCCAGCCAGGCTAATGCCTGCCCGGCTCCCTGCTGCCAGCCAGGCTAATGCCTGCCCGGCTCCATGCAGGGAGCCCGGCTGCTGCCCAGAGGCTCCTGGCTCCCCACAGGGAGCCTGACTGTTCCCCAGGCTTTCGGCTCCCTGCTGCAGTCGGGCTCCCAGCAGGGATTCAGGAGCCTCAGTGCAGTCACCGGGTTCCCTGCAGGGAGCTCAGGGCACAGCCTGGCTGGGAGCGGGGAGCCCCCAGACTCCAGGTATGGCGCTTTCAGACGGGAGCCCGGCTACGCCAGGGAGCTAAAAGGATGGCACCTGGGATCCTGGTGGGGAGCTGTGTATGGAGCTGAGAGCCTGGGCTCTCAGCCCCCACACTGCCCCTCTTAAATCATCCCCTGGTGAGGATGCATACTGGTGACAGAAGGAGAGTAGTATGGATATGAACAACCACAGTAATTACTGCTGTGATTGTAAGTAAACATGCCCTTAGAAATGGATAAATGGGTTGAAACAGGAGAAGCCCTTCCGTCAGCATAGGTAATGTCTTCACTGAAGCACTACAGTAGGGCAGCTGCAGAATTTTAAGTACGGACAAGTCCTGTGTATAGAACTTACAGCTCATATTGGGTCTATGCCCTGCTTCTTAACAGACTGCCCTGAGGCTGGTACTCATGCTCTTGATCCACTGCAGAACAGCTTGATACACACCTCACATCCCTCAAAACATCAGTGATATGGTGGAAGATTTTCAAGCTCATTATATTTGATGTGCACCCAAGCACAACCATACGGAAGTTTAATTACCCAGAGCAAAACCACATTTTCTTTTTCCACTGACCTCTGAAAGCCTACTTTACTAAGTTGATGACCTACAAATGGGACTGAAGAATGGAGGCAGAAATCCATGGTTCTGCCTCAGTATTTTAATAGATGCCGAAAGTAGACACCCTAAGTATTAGTTTCTCCAAAAGCACTAATGCCAGCCATTTGCACTACTCTTGCCTTGTCTTTACCCTTCTCATAAAACGCCACCATTGCTACAGAAACTCTTTTGAAGTTAATTTATTCCCAGTGAAAGGTGCCACGTTCAAAGTTCTGGAGCCAAGAGGCATTTGTGTAGCGTCAGAACAGATTCAGCAACAGACTGTAGTAGAGCAAGCTTCCCCAGCAACGTCATGCCAATGTCTCTCGATCCAGGGAATTCAGCATCAGCATCCATTTCGTTCTTGTCCTCGCTGTAGCAACTGACAATAAAGGTGCGAAGTGTGATGGCGGTTGTGATTTGGTGGACACGTCTTCTCCAGGAACTAGACTGAGACCGGCTTACAATCAACTGTTGGATGTAACAACTTCTGGACATAGCAGAGTTGAGACAGTGGATTCTTTTGAGGGAACAGAAAGAGACAAGAAAAGCTATGCATCTTTCCCACTTCAACCCCTCAATGTCATTCCTTTAAATAGCTTTCAGGTTACACCCGGTGCTCCTTTCAGCTTAGTTTAGGGTGACCAGATAGCAAGTGTGAAAAAATCAGGACGGGGAGTACGGGGGTAGAGTCCTATATAAGACAAAGCCCCTAATATCTGGACAATCCTGATAATATTGGGACAGCTGGTCAATCTCACTTAGTTTCACGCAGTAGCAGAACATCAAGATCTGCCTCCCTATGCCCTGCAGGAGAAAGCTCTCTAAGTGTTACTCTTATTCATAATTTTTCTGACACACAATGGTTTCCCTGCCTCATCTCTCAGCTCAGAGATGTTTTCAGGCCAGGGAAGTTAGAGACAAATTGGTCTGCGTTTTTGTAATGTTACCTACCAGATGGAGAAACATGCTGTGTTGTGTCTTAGCTCTTTGAAGTTCTGAAATAAATTGATAGTTACAAAGTTGCCTAGAGGTTTGTTTTGCTGGAACTTTATTTTTCTGCTACAGCCTTGGGTTTAACATGTTTTCTTTGTGATCTTCCAACCACTGAAACTGAAAAAATTGTGTTATCGTGAAACTAGGTTAGTTTGTAGGCAATTTTTATGGAAATCAATTGCAAATGAATTGCGAGGCTTTTGCTTTAGGGGAATAATGGAGGTAAATTTGCTGAATTTGTTAATGGCCATAAATTTAGTCATCTGTGTCAGCATAACTGTCATCTGCATTATTGACTTCATTGGTCAGAGTGGGATGTATTTACCCTAATTGTCTTTAGTAATTAGTGCCTCATAGGGCATTGAGGGGTAAGTTTTCAAGGGGAACTTTGCTTGAGCATGCACAGAACTGTGTGCATGTGCACTTGGTAGGTGCAAAGACCTGTATGTACATTTTCAATGGTCCAACATCTACAGTCATATCAGTGTTGAAGTTTACAAGAGCAAACTCATTGGCCCCAAGGTAGCGTTAGAACTATCATAAAGGAGGGTTTACACCCAAATGCAGAACAGATTTCTGCTTTGAGAGCTGACTATAGAGCAGCTCAAGCAACCTACAGTCTCCAGCTTTGCATTTGTTTAGTTTCTACTGAAGTAGAGAGAGGTGCCATCCTCATCACAGGAAAAGTGTGGCAAAGCAGAACCATCATCCTTGCTAAGATACTGATAGACCAAACCTGAGGGTTTTCAGAGACCATTCTAACCTGACATACACCCCAAGCCAGCCCTGCTGAAGTCACTAAAGATCTTAAGCAGGTGCATGTTGTATCTTACAACTGACGAGTCATTTCTATTTCAAGCAGATGCTGTGGGAAACTTAACAAAATGAAGTGCACATTGTCCCCAATCGTTAAAACTAAGACAGAGACTAAAGAGTTTTGTTCAGGCACATGGAAGCAAATCTGATGTGATGAGACAACAAGACCCACAGCTGCTGTCTGCAATTGCTTGATCTCTGTGCAAGGAGGGATAGTAGAGAGGACAGTTTTCACTGCCACCTTCAGTACCTCCCTCAGACTCAGATGTGCACTGGCACATGAATGTGTCTGCAGAGAGTGTTCCCCCCCCCGCCCCTTTTCTAGCTTTCATCATTCTGCTACTTTCTCCACTCTCTCAATCTGCATCCCCTGCTTTGTTTACTGTCTCTCTCCTCCTTCCCTTTGTTCCTTTGTTCCATTAACCATCCTTTTCTTCTCCCTCTTCACTCCCAAATGAGAGTACTTGTGTTGTGGGCAGAGCCACTGGCTTCCTGCTTGAACACAGCTCACGTTGTTTCCTAAGGGTCTGATCCAACTCCCACTGGAGTCAATGGAAAGCCTCTCTCGTCAGCTCCTATGGGAGTTAGATTGGGGCCTAGAAGAGCATCTGGTCCAAGGGAGAGCAAGTTATCCTAACACAGGGGGTCTCAAACTTTTCCACAGCATGGACCACATCTCTACAGAGAGATCATCCCAGGCATGCCTCCCTTATTCACAGCCCCCTCTTCCATTCATGATCACGCCGGCTGCCTATGACAGATGCCATCATGGCTTACATGGAAGAGCAATGTGAGGGGAGGATTAATAGAGTGGTACTCAAACTTTTTTGTTCGTGGACCACTTGAAAATTGCTGAGGGTCTCGGTGGACCACTTAATGATCTTTCCAAATGTTATTTGTACAGTTAGCTAACAATTGTAAAGAGCTTTGGATAAAAGCACTATATATATAAAAAAGTTAATAATAAACTGTTTTTGTTCTACAAATAAAAGCACACAACTCATATTTTAATATCAGTAGTCTTACCTTTCTAATGCAATGGATCTGCCCTCTCTCCCCGACCATGGCAGCCCCGAAGCTGGGGCTGGGAAAGACAGGGGGTTTCTCCCTGGCAGTCACCGCCCTGGAGCTGGGGAAAGTCACCTCTTTCTCTGGTCGCTGCAGCCCTACACGTCCCAAATTCCCCCTACCCCCGCTTCTCACCTCACTGCCCCCTCCCACCTACCCACTATTCCCCCCGAGGCCACCACTTCACCTTACATGTGCATCTTCTCCAGGGTCCAGGCACCTAATTAGTGGAGCCAGGCCTGCATGGCTCCACTAATTAGGTGGGTGGCCCTTCATTCTCTCATGTGCGGCTGCCGAGGCACGCACCTTAGAGGGAACTATCCGCAGACACCTGAATGGAGCTTGCAGACCACTGCTGATCCACCAACCACAGTTTGAGAACCTCTCGATTAATATATTATGTCTGTTCACATAAGGGGATTATTTTCTTTATGGGAGAAAAAGAAAGTCACATTAGTTACATCTGCTCTTCATTCCCGGCATCCCTCTTCTTTGCTCCCCTGACTCTACTGCCTGTCCGTATTCTTCCTGGACCACTTCTCCTCCTCTCCCCTTGCTACATAGTTCCTTTCTCCCCAGGCCCACTTCTCTCCCAAACATACTGTCCAGTCGCCTCCTCCAGGACATCCCTCTGCTAATAGTTGCTGGCGGATTCCACTCTTCTCTTGTGCACGAGCAGCATTTTGCTTCTTTCAAAGCAAAATACAACAGGAGCAACAACAACAACAAAAAGGGGGATCCAGTGCTGGATGGAAGCCAGAAATAGAAAGGACACATACAAGAGCTCAGACAGAACCATAACCCAGGGACTCAACTTCAGCTTGAGAGCAAGAGTGTGCTGCTAATATTCATGGACAGAAAAGGGGTTTTAAAAATGAGATGTCCTGACAGGTCTGCGAGCCCTCCTCAGTTGTGCCACACCCCCAGCACAGTCTGTAAAGCAGAGACAGCAGCTGTCCAGCTGGGGCTGTCAATAGTGCTTAGGATGATGCAGAAGGGCCCGACTGCTTTTACCTTTAAGAATTATCCCCCAGTTTATTTATGTTAATAAGCAATATAAGCCAAGGTCAGGAGCTGCTGCTGCAAACTCAAGCAGCTGGGTCTAGGAGGAGCATTGCAAATGGACAGAGGACCAATGTGGAGGTTACCTTTGTATCCAGCTGTGAGGCAATTTTCTATTCACATTTGGAGTCAGCACTGAGCAAGAACCTCTCTCTGGAAGGTGTCCAGGTACCAGGGTGATGGGCATAGAATAAGAATCTAAATAGAACAGAATAATTCTGTCTACCAGTCGGAAGATACCCAATAGGTCAAATTTTCCAAGAGTGACCCTCAGTTTTTGGTGTGTAACTTGCGATGCCTTGGGCTTGATTTTCAGAGGTGCAGAGCTCCCCATGACTTCAGCTGGAGTCGAGATTGTTGAGCATGACTTGGGGGGGGCAGAGAATCAAACCCTCAATGGCTCTAGTTGGGTACCCATAAATTGAGGCACTCCAAATTGACATTATTTCCCCTAGCATTATAGGGGACAGGACAAAGCAGTGGGGATGCACACGTCTGTGTAAGAGCGTGGCAAACAAATATTAACTTTAAAGGGAGGGGCTAGTTGCCAGAGGTAGCTATTGTGCTTGAAGGAAGGCTTTCAGATAACAGGTGAAGAAGGGAATGGTAAGAGGAGTTTTTGTGGGAGCCCCTTGTTAAAAATATCGGGAGTCCATCACTACGTTCAACTCGCCATTAAGAACATGACGACAAACAAAAGACTCCTGCCTGCACCCGTTTGCCCTACTTGACAGGTGTAAAAAATTAC
The DNA here is from genome assembly GCF_015237465.2 of Chelonia mydas. Lineage (NCBI taxonomy): Eukaryota > Metazoa > Chordata > Testudines > Cheloniidae > Chelonia > Chelonia mydas. The sequence goes on from NC_051254.2 coordinate 17,480,314, forward strand.
ACAGATTGCAAAAATGGTACCTAAAGCCAAAGGCAACTAAGGGATCAGATCCCCCAGTAACAGGATAAGAAGGCTTTGTAATGACATTAAAGCTGTTTTATGCCACATGATGCAGGTGTTCATTTCGCAGCTCAAGGACACAGGGACTGGAGCACAGGCAGTGCTGTGGGATGTACATTAATGAGCTCAAGCAGTTGCGCATGCTCATGAAGATTACAACTGCAACTCCATCGAGCTGCTGACTTAAATCCAGAGAGGAATTTGGCTTTCATGGCTGCCGATTTCAGATTACTCCAGGCCAGAGAGCATCGTCATATGGGAAAGGGGTAGTTGTAGGGTTGCCAACTTTCTAATTGCACTAAACAGAACACCCTTGCCTCACCCCTTCCCCTGAGGCCCCGCGCCTTCTCTGAAGCCGCCCCCCTACTCACTCCAGCCCCTCTCCTTCCATCGCTCGCTCTCCCCAACGCTCACTCACTTTCACTGGGCTGGGACAGGGGGTTGAGGGCTCCTGGGTGGGGCCAGAAATGAGGGGTTCAGGATGCGGGAGGGGGCTCTGGGGATGAGGGGTTTGGGGTGCAGGAGGCGGCTCTGGGCTGGGGCCAAGGGGTTTGGAGTGTGGGAGTGGGCTCAGAGCTGGGGTAGGGGTGTGGAAGGGGGTGTGGGATGTGGGCGGGAGTTTGGGTGAGGGAAGGGGTTCCAACCTGGGGCAGGGGGTTGGGGTGCAGGTGGGGGGGCAGGGTCTGGGAGGGAGTTGGGGGGCGGGAGGAGGTTCCTACCTGGAGAAGGGGGTTCAGGGTATGGGCCCCAGATGGGCAGCGCTTACCTCAGGTGGCTCCCGATCGGTGGTGCAGTAGAGCTAAGGCAGGCTCTCTACCAGCCCTGGTCCTGGAAGTGGTGCCATGTCCAGCCCCTAGGCAGAGGCGCGGCCACACAGCTCTGTGTGGTGCATGCTGCCCTTGCACAGAGGTGCCGCACCCCCACAGCTTCCACTGGCTGCAGTCCCCAGCCAATGGGAGCTGCAGAGCCAGCACTGGGGGCAGCACGTGGAGATTCCCTGATTGCCCCTGTGCCTGGGGCCGAACACGCCAGCCGCTTCCGGGGAGCTGCGCAGAGCCAGGGCAGTCAAAGAGCCTGCTGCCTGCCTTAGCCCCAACGTGCCGCCAACTGGACTTTTAACGGCCTGGTCAGCGGTACTGACCTGAGCCACCAGGTCCCTTTTCGACCAGGCACTCTGGTCGAACACCATACCCCTGGCAACCCTAGGTATTTGCAACATTAAGTTCTCATGCACCAGTGACAAATAACTTGTTTTCCATGACAGACCACCGAACATATCACTACCTACTGCTCAATTTATAAATATGAAGGAGACATGACTGCAATAAATTCTGCTACTCCTGATGTAGCCATTGGGCTCGATCAGCTTCAGGTGAAATCGTAGTTGCTGCTCTACCCCAGTGATAGGAAAGAAGAAGGGAGCACAGTCCTGGCTTTGAAATGCAATGTGATGGATGTACATTCCTTAAGACACAGCACAGGGGACGCAGCACTGCAAACAGGGCTCAGGAGCATGAGTGATGCTAGAGGATGGCTACTTGAGAATATAAATAAAATGGAATAGACTTATTAGGTCCATCCCCCTACCAGAGAAGAACTTTTCCCTACAGTATGCTCCCCATTGCTTTGTCTTATTGCTTTTCAAGGCACTCAAGCAACAGGGCTTTAACTGCTTTGATAACAGGTGCAGCTACACTGGCAAACATGGTGCTTGTAATTCACCAGTGGTGCAGCAGCAGTGGAAGATGTAGCGCAGACAGGGCTGAGGTGGATTTAGCACCATGTTGCCTAACCTTGCTCAGATGATAGTAGGAAAGACACCCAAGCTCGGTACACACGGCAGCATCCCCCATGGCTACCCCTAGTGAAGACTTCTGGGGCAACATTGTCATCATGGGCATTGAGGTCAGTGAGACCGTTCCACTCGAATACAGCTCAGCCCCAGGAGTTTTCCCTGGTGTTTAGCTGAAATTCCATCCCATAATACTATCTGCGTGACATTTGGTGCTCATGGAATTGGGGACCAGTCATTCTGATGAATCCAAGCACCGTGCTAGCAGGAATGCACAGGCTTCCCACCAACAGCCAGGCCAAAGGGGTCAGGTACCTGAATCCCAGTGGAAACCAAAGGGTGTTGAGTGTCCAGGTCCCCCACACTCCTTGACAAGCCCCTGCTGCTGGCTCTTGCCAACGTTGCAAGTGTTCTCTTTCTGAAACAGCTACGTCAAAAAAAAAATTATAAAACCAAAATCAAAGCACACAGTGGTCTTTCAGGATCAGCACCAGACAGCCCTGCTGCTGCTCTGCTTCCAGTGGCCCTTTCCTCTATTTAACCAGGACAGGAAATACTATTGAGAGAAAGGTCCTTATCAGTGCGCAGCTATCCCCAGAGCGCAGCTCATATAGGGTCTCACAACACGCTCCAAAACAACCGCCTCACAAATTGAACAGATTTAACCCCTTCACTTCTGGCCCCCTGAGCATCATCCCTGGCTGCAAAGAAGCATAGCCTGGAGATGTACTAGCTCTAGGGAGTGGCTTGGCATGGGGTGGATGTCAGAGACACTCCTCCTGCACTGTATATTAGGTATATGCTCTTTGGTATGCACAGCGCTACATCACATACTTGGTATACTGCCATGGGTGTTGGAGTAGCATTTAGCTAGAAAGGGGTTAAGCAAATATTAAACATCTTTGTAAGCAGCAAGAACCACCTTCCCCACCAAGAGAATCGAACACTGATTAAGAGTCTCTCACCCGCAGCATCAGTGCTCCCTTCATAACCCCCAGACACCAATCCCCACCCAGATGGGATTTTAGAGGGTGGGACTAGTTTGCCCGCTTCTGATTTCCTGTATTGCCCAAGTTCCCTCTTGTGGGGTTAATGGCCAGGGATGCCATTTCAGATTTTGGTAGGGGTGGGGTGGGGAGTGCAACTTTAACTGTGATTCCAAGGGCTACTTCGCACCTGAAAACTCTAGGGGTTTTTTGCAGACAATAATTTAGAAATTAGCTGATCGGGTACTGTATCTAATTCCTATATAAAAAAAGAGGATTAAATAAATATTAGACCCGCTCAGCTCTAATACTAACATGTTCTCACATCTTGTGTCAAGTCTCTAAAGGAACACTGGTTAGGTTTAAAATTTTAATGTATATTCTTTGTTATTAACTCTTGAATACAATTGAAACAATTGTAGAAAAATCTAGATTACTTCCTATCACTTTTTTCCAGTTCATAAAGCTTGGAATAGATCACTTAACTTTGGAAACAGCCTACTAGGGCAAGGCCCCCTGAGTTTATACTGCACCTGGCTGGGGCTCTAGGGGTGTTACCTCACTACAAATAATAGATTAGAAACTAACCTTAAACAGGAGTGAAACTGACACTTTCAAGTCACTTTCACAGTATTGCCAATCCCAAATGTTCAAAAATCATGAATCAGGCTCACCAAAAATCATGGGATTGGCTTTAAAATCATGAGATTATGTAAAAATAACAGATTTGGGATTCTTTTTATTTGCTTCCTGCTTTTTGAGTACACTGGGGTCACATTTTGAAGCTTTCTCCACAGCCACGAGGACTAGAAACGTCATTTTTCTTTAAGAATGAAGGCTGAAATCATCACATATCCACTTGACTCCAGGAGCTGGGGCTTTAAGGAAAACAATTATGAGACTCGTGACGAAAGTCATGAAAGTTGGCAACACTGCTTTTATTTCTGTTTAAGAGCCTTCTGGAAAGTAAACTAGCCTTTAAACACAATACTACAACAACTGAATGGCAGTTCTCACAGGAGAATATTTAAAACCAAACTCCAGGAAAATTCTATATTTTAAAATTGAGAAAAAAATTGAGACTTCTGAGGTATATCAGGGCAACTGCAGGCAGGAAAGGAAAATAAATGGGCACGGGAGCTCTGGGCAGCTCTACCTTTAGAAAGAAAGTTGGAGGGTCAAATCTTCTAGTCCTTAATCAAGTAAAACTTCTATTGACATCAGTGCCTCCACTCATAGATATAAACATCAGTGAACATTTGATAACGTGCGGTCAATCACTATATGCTTCGTACTTAAATATCTGAGCCATGTTATCCAGAGTTACACATCTTATATGCATTGGCTCAGGGACTGGATTTTCTGGCATATTCTGAACAGTGCTGAGCGCAGAGATGGTACCCAGTGAATAATGCAAATCATGACAATAATCATCGACTTTACGGACTCTGTGGATGCAGTTTCTGTTCTTTGTTCTGGAATTGGCCTGAATACAGCTGAAACACTAAGAATTTGAGGCATAAACACATTGGATACTTATATGACACTTTCTCATTCCTTCCTTTTCTCAAACTTGGAACAAAAAATGACTGAACAAAATGGTTTTCAGTTAAAATGTAAAATTATACAGCAGCCATTGCTGTACAACCCAGCATGGGGCAGAACCTGCCACCCCTGGGGAGTTAAGTGATCTCTTCTCATCTGATTCTCATTCTCCATCCTTCCTAACCTCTGTGCTGCTTTTCATGCTGTCAACCACGACATCCATCCTGGGAGCGTGTGCTGGAATCTCAGAGAACTGTCCGCCATGGTTTTTCTCCCATCTATCAGAGTCCTCTTTTTTTGCAGCATGCAGCAGAGAGAGAGGCTGGCCTGCTGGATACAGAGTTAGCCCTCAGAGACCTGGGTTCCACTCCCCCCATGGACTTCCTGTCTGACCCCAGGCCAGTGCTTTAAGGACAGAATTTCAAAGGTTTTTAGGCACCCAAAGATGAAGCTAGGCATCGGGGGGAGGGGGGGGAGAGTTTACAAGGCATCTAAACTTCTAGGCACTTTTGAAAATCCCACTAGGTGCCTAAATACCTTTGAAAATCTGGCCATTAGTCTCTCTGTGCCTCAATGCCCCACCTGTACAATGGGGATAACAGCATTGCTCTATCTCACCAAGGGGCTGGGAGGAGAAATAGGTTAGACATTGTGAGGCGCAGCATCAGATACTACGGTGATGAGACCATATAAGTACCACAGGTAAAGAGGGAACTTCTCTGTACACTGCTAGCCCTTCCCTGGGATTGACCCCATCTCCCCCTTTTCTGAATGTAACCAGGCTCAGTGCTTTGCTGTATTTTGTCTGAATCCCCTGTTCTCTCTAAGGGCTTGTCTACACTGACAATTAACAGCACTGAAACTTTCTCGCTCAGGGGTGTGAAAAAACACCCCCCACAGTGCAAGTTTCAGTGCTGTAAAGCGCCAGTGTAAACAGTGCCCCAGTGCTGGGAGCTGCACCCCTCATGGACGTGGGCTTTTTAGAGCGTTGGGAGAGCTCTCTCCCAGCGCTCTGCCGCGAGGACACAGGGCATGTTAAAGCGTTGCCATGGCAGCGCTGCCAGTGTGGACTAGCCCTAAAACAACCTCGCCCCCCTCCACAAAGGGATTCCTCTTTTACAAGCTAAACTTTCATACCCTTAATATAATCACCAGCCCTTTCTTATCTTAATCACCCTGCCTCTGTTTGTAAATAAAATACTGACTCCCTGCTCCAGGGACACCTCTGCTCTGCAGAACTTATGTTTCACACTAATGCTGCGCCGTAGTTAAGGGCTAGTCTATACTGGCAACGCTAAAGTCACATGGCTTGTGCAGCAGCGCTTTAAAAAACCCACCTCCACCAGAGGCGCAGCTCCCAGAGCTGGTGCACTGTTTACACTGGCACTTTACAGCACTGAAACTTGCTGCACTCAGGGGTGTGTTTTTTCACACCCCTGAGCGAGAAAGTTGCAGCGCTGTAAATTGCGAGTGTAGACAAGCCCTCCCTTGACCCCCCTTATTGGCGTCCTTGTTAATGGCAAGGTGCCTGACTACACTCCAGTGAGGCTGCAGCATCTGGTACTATTCCTTGTGATAACTTGAGGTTTGCTAGTTCCACCCCATTGCTGCACCGAGTTATCTGTTCCAGCCACTAAGTGGAAGCACATCATCCTTCACATCTGTGCTAAGCACAGACCAGGTCCCAATGCATATGCAAGACTTTGCATTCAAAACCAGTGCATGAAGTGGAGATGGCAGGGTGGATTAGGAAGGCTCCTTCAGCACCGCAGTTTAAAGCAGAGCTGTGCTGGACTCTGCTGTTTCACACCAATGGGCCCATGCAAATGTTTCCTTCAGTTTCCATCTGCAAGTATTTGCAGCCCAGCCAGCCAGGGGTTTGCTTTCGGTTGAGCGTTCAAATGAACCCAACATTCAGGGCACTGTCTCAGACAGTTTCAATTTCAGGATGCGCATTGAAACCCTAAATTTTACATGAAGGGCCTTTAACTGACCCTGATTCACAAACCTGCCCAGAGTTTGCAATTACAAACGTCTGAAGTTGAAGGTTAACTCTGCCAGCATAATCTAGTGGCTAGAGCACTGGACTGGGACTCAGAATACCTGGATCCTATTCCCAGTTCTGCCACTGGCCCACTGTGTCACCTGGGGCAACTTGCTTCCCCTCCATGTGCCTGATTCCTCTCCTCTCCCCAGACACATTTATTTAGACTACAAGCTCTTCAGGGCAGGCACTCTCGCACACTAAGGGTTTGTACAGCAGGTAGCCCAATGGGATCCTGAATCTTAATTGGGTTCTCTAAGTGCTACAGTAACAATAATATGATGAAGGAGGTGTGGGAGCATGTCAAAGCCGCACCAGCTACTAGGTTTATTTTGGGTGGGGAGGAATAAATCTTAAGCTTCCCAGTCCCCCCATTACACACTTCTTGTCATTTCTATTAGTTATGCAGCTGCTTCACTTCCATGAGGTTTAATTTTGCTAATGCAGTTGCCTGCCTGGAACACCAGTGAGCAGCATGGAGGAAATGTGCTGCTTAATGTACCTTGAAATACCAGATCAGGTGACTAGCTACTGGCTTTATTGGCTCTAAAAGGTGATCGGCTCTAATTGGAAGCCATATGCTTTTATCTAAAGAGGTTCTGCTTGACTTGAAACACTGGGGCAGCTAACAGAGTGATAGTTCCCTATGAGAAAGAAGTCGTTGGACTGGGGATGGAGGGTGAATTCAGCATTGGAACAGAGAACTTACAGAATAGGAATGAAGCCAAGATGTTCAATACAAGCTTGAAGTGGAAAACCCAAACCCAGTCTGATTATGGAGTTGCTAATGGCTGCATAGTTCCATGATTATCTTGTGTTTTCCTGTCCCTGCAGCCTGTGAAGGTGATGTGTAAATGAGGCAATTTCAAAACATTTTCTTTACTCCCCGCATCACTCCTGCCCTGCAAAATAGATGAACCTATTTCCTGGTACAAGCTACCCCCAGTCTCCTAAAATCATGAGTCAGGCCCCCAAAATCATGAATTAAAAAAAGTGGACATTCTTCAGGTTTTGGAGATTATTGATTTTTTTTTTTAAACGAAAGCTGAGATTTTCACATAATCACATGACTCTAGGAGGCTTTAAGAAATGTCACAAGTCTCATGATTTTTGGTTTAAAATCATGAGAACTGGCAACACATTACCTTATGCTTCCCCTCATCTATTGGTCATATGTACTTGTCATCTTTTGTTTTATATTTAGATTGCTAGCTCTTTAGTGCAGGGGCTGTCTTGTTACGTGTTTGTACAGCACCCAGCACAATGGTGCTGGGCATCTAGGTGCTAGCCCAATACAAACAAAAAGAGTGCCTGTCAAGGTTCCTTCCCCACTCTGAACTCTAGGGTACAGATGTGGGGACCTGCATGAAAAACCCCCTAAGCTTATTTTTACCAGCTTAGGTTAAAACTTCCCCAAGGTACAAACTATTTTACCTTTTGTCCTTGGACTTTAATTGCTGCCACCACCAAGCGTCTAACAAATATATAACAGGGAAAGAGCCCGCTTGGAAACGTCTTTCCTCCCAAAATCCTCCCCAAACCCTACATCCCCTTTCCTGGGGAAGGCTTGATAAAAATCCTCACCAATCTGCAAAGGTGAACACAGACCCAAACCCTTGGATCTTAAGAACAATGAAAAAGCAATCAGGTTCTTAAAAGAAGAATTTTAATTAAAGAAAAAGTAAAAGAATCACCTCTGTAAAATCAGGATGGTAAATACCTTACAGGGTAATCAGATTCAAAACATAGAGAATCCCTCTAGGCTAAACCTTAAGTTACAAAAAGACACAAAAACAGGAATAAACATTCCATTCAGCACAACTTATTTTATCAGCCATTTAAACAAACCAGAATCTAACGCATATCTAACTAGATTGCTTACTGACTTTTTACAGGCATTCTGACCTGCATTCCTGCATAAGCATCACACAAACACAGAGAGACCCTTTGTTTCCCCCTCCAGCTTTGAAAGTAACTTGTCTCCTCATTGGTCATTTTGGTCAGGTGCCAGCGAGGTTGTCTTAGCTTCTTAACCCTTTACAGGTGAAAGGGTTTTTCCTCTAGCCAGGAGGGATTTAAAGGTGTTTACCGTTCCCTTTATATTTATGACAGTGCCACATCACATAAACCCATTGTAAATCTCACAAGCTGCTAACACAAGAATGGAAATATTCAGCCTACTGCCTTATACTGAGAAGTGTTTGAATGCAAGGGAACACAGATATTTATTCACTAATAAATAGAGACGCCTGTCAGATAGCATATTACACAGCAGCACCTAGGGAAAAGCTGGGTCAGTGGCCAGAATGGATGCACGCCTTTAGCTCCTGCTAACAACCTGGACAGAGCAAGATAAGACATGCTATAGAACAGTGGTTCTCAACTTTTCCAGACTACTGTACCCCTTTCAGGAGTCTGATTTGTCTTGCATACCCCAAGTTTCACCTCACTTAAAAACTACTTGCTTACAAAAATCAGACATAAAAATACATAAGTGTCAGCACATTATTACTCAAAAATTGCTGACTTTCTCATTTTTACCATATAATTATAAAGTAAATTGACTGGAATAAAAACATTGTACTTACATTTCAGTGTATAGTACATAGAGCAGTCATTATCTGTATGAAATTTTAGTTTGTACTGACTTTGCTAGTACTTTTTATGTCGCCTGTTGTAAAACTAGGCAAATATCTAGATGAGTTGATGCACCCTCGGAAGACCTCTGTGTACCCCTGGTTGAGAACCACTGCTATAGGAAACCCTCTGAGACTTTTAACAGCTGTGTTAAATCCCTGTAGTTCTAAAGGAGACATTTGCTCACAGGGAGACTAGATTTTATTACCCACAATCAACTAGTACATATTGTATCCAATCCCCTGAGGCCGGGTGAGCTTTGGAGCTGATCAAACAATGTTATCAGATGGGTTTTGTTTGTTTATTAGGTACCTGGCCGGAAATTGTGGTAAGGGCTAGGTAGGTTTACAAGGCCCAAATTCACCTGCTTTCTTGCAACACTTCAGTTTTAGTGAGGGCTGAGGAGAACAACAATAGCTTTCAGAGATAAATCCCAGGAAGAAGAAATGCCAACATGAAAGCAGGCCCAATAATAAGTGAGGGTGGGGGAGGACTGGTAATCTTTATTGGATACGACTAAAGAAGGTTTCACTTTCCTTCAGGTTTGCTGCGGGACCTGTATGATATTTCCATATGGACATTGCAACATAAGTGCTTGTAGTGGTAGCTGGTAATGCACCAGGAAGTCACCTTCCTCTACCATAAACCATGGACTGTAGGGATCTAACTGCCCTTTCTACTTTTTCCCAACAAGTTCATTGCTCAGCTATTTGGTGGGTACAATGTTGCCAGCATATAACTGTCTTCAGTGTGTGAAGAGGTCAATGATAGCTGCCTAGTTGCTTTCATATTTGTACTGCGTGTCTGCAGTAATAAAAAGGAGAGGGGTTTGTATAATTAGGAAGAAATTTGGACATAAGTAAGTTATCTGGCAGGAGATACGTATTCCAAGGCCCTAACTGAAGCACTGGCAACTTTATATATATATAGCAAAATAACAGAGAAAATATAAAGGGGAGGAGAGCTGTGTAACTTAGAGGGTAATAGAGATACAAGCAGCACAGAGTTATAAAGATGAAGTCATGCCAGAGAAATTTTATTGCTTTTTGACTGAACTACAAAATTTACAAGAGATGGGCAGCAAATGAATGAGACATTCTATGGTTTTGGTATTCATTATCTATAGTACCCATATCTTACATACGTGCCTGACCTTACACACAAGAGATGTCCTATTGAGTTTTTTACTATGGGCCTTTTTGTCCATGCCCACTATGATTTACTATGGAGAGCAGCACCACTGGGTGTAGTGAATATGGCACATCCAGCCCAGGTTTTCATAGCAGAGAAGAGCTATAAGCTCTATTTTGGAAGCTGACAGTAAAGGAAAATCATTTGTGGGGGTGAGAGTCAGACATGTAATTAATTATACTTTTACACACACACTTCACATCAAACTGAAAAAAACTAGAACCAGAAGAGAGACATGCCAGTCCTACATAATGCAATGTACATGTTTTGATGTCAATTCCCTACCTTTGTTTGCTTATTGTCTAAAACTAAACAATCTTCCAGGCAGGAACCATGCAAAGCACTGCACAAAGCTAATAATCTGAATAGCAGGAAGATTTGGGTCAACCCCTCCCACTTAAGGGAAGGCTGAAGTTCTACATGTAAAGCTTAAGACCTACCATGGCAGATTAAGTGAGAAGAGGCAAATGCTGAAGAAACAAGTCCCACTGTTAAGCTCGGGCGACTGCTCCTAGCCACAAAGGAAAGGATTCTTCCCAGACATCTTTCTCTGTCTCAAACCAGGACTTGTTCTTAGTTCTATCTAAAGCTAGAGAACAAATGGCTCAAAACCCTCAATCCACTTGATGGAGTAATTTGTTCCAGCTGAGCCCAGTCATGTTCCCTGTAATCCTTGCTGTGATGGAAAGCACCTGTGAAAGTTTTTCTGCTAAGGCAAGTCTTACTTAGCCCTGTTCCTCTCAAGTACAGAGACATATACATACACACACACACACACACAGATTTATCCACCCTTCATGCTTGTTATGAACTTAAGCACTGTCAGGAATGGAACATGGGGACAAAAGCAGGATTGATGACAAGTTCTATTTAAATGGACTGTTTGTACCACTCCAAGAGCTGCTGATTCTCTGCATTTGTTTATCTTTTTCTTACATGATGCATAAAACAGTTGGGTCTCAGGGATGGAGTTTGGCAGTTCCTCAGATCTCTTTCCATCTGTGAGTTCCTCTCCTCTCAGCAATTTGGATCTAGAGTTCCCTTCCATGTGAGACAATAAATCAAGTTCAGATTCACCCTACTCATTGTGGTTGTATTGTTCTATTCTACAGGCCTGATCCAAAGCCTATGGATGTCAGTAAAAGGAGGCTTTGGATCAAGTCCCGGGTGGGCATGGGAATCCAATCTCTTCTCTTTACTCATAGAAACACAGTGTAGCACTATACATTACTTGTTGCTATAGTTGAACACCAGTTTACAGTGATTATTATTTTTAGCAACAGTCAAGCACCATTGCTCCCTAGGAGATCCTGGCTAGGAAGAGCATTTTAATGAGAATATATAGCCAGCCTCTTTTGTACTAAAATAAACAGCTTTATCGTAGTATTTGCCAGACCGTCTCAGACTACTGGGCCATCAAATCCAGTATTCTGCTTCTGGTACTGGCCAACACCTGAGACTTCAACAGATGACAAAAATACTCTTAATGCATCTGACCAGTTGAATAATACTGTTACTGTCCATGGAAGGAAAATATAATTCTTGACCACAGCAGTGAGCAGCTTCAACCCTGAAGCATGAAAGTTGATTACCCTTATTTGAGCCCAATGGACATAAAATTATCCCGATGCAGCATTGACTATGGACTCCTCCTGCCGTGAATTTTACAGGCTAAGGAACAACACACTGAGGGAGTCCCTCACCGGTCAGATTCTAGCACAGACTTGAATGATATATTTGATTCACTAACATTAGTCTCAACTCTTGGCCTGGAATTTTGTGTCTGCCTGCAGATGAACCCCTAGCTAGTGAGAAATTCTAAAACAGTAACTCAGATTTTTAATCTCATGATCATTTTGAACATAAGACTTTTTTTAGGATCCATGTTAATGGAAGAATCCTATCAAATGATAGACAATTAAAGGCTTTGTGTAGGAAGTTTAAACCAAACCTCTACATTGTGATGAACTAAATTCCTGTCATGTAATTCCTGACCTAAAGAAGAGCTCTGTGTAACTGAAAAGCTTGTCTCTCTCACCAATAGAAGTTGGTCCAATAAAAGATATCACCTCGCCCTCCTTGTCTCTTTAATATCCTGGGATCAACACAGCTACAACACTACTGCACACATAATACAATTCCATGGGCTGGTTTACAAACTATAGAAAAGGTATAATTGTATCTTAATTTTTTATAAAACTTGAAATAATTTGAAAGGACTCTATTTAATTTGTGCTTGACCCTATTCATTTCATCCTTATTAAATCCTATAGGAGTTTTTCAGAAGGGCAGTTATATTCCACTTCCTCTTCTCCCAGTGTTCCCATATTAGAAACAATTACAGGTGGCCCATGCATTATCTTCCACAAACATGTCAGTTCTTGGCAATGCAGTTCTAGGAACATTCCAGTCACTCTGCTGCTTTCTAGGTGTAATGACAATCTTATCACACAGCACTGAACTTCAAAACAACAGTCATTTCATAACAGAACAACCCATTTTCTGAATCCTGCAATCAAATGGAGTGAAAGTGATGCAGCCCTATTCTAGAAAGCAAATATCAAGCAGAAGGTTGCTTAAAAAGGGGCTGATTAATTAATTTGCTTGTAGAAGATTCACTCCCCTTTTCAGCAGCAGGGGAAGCAACACTGAGTTTTGTCAGAAGTGAAGAGCATCTGCAACCTGAGTTGAGTCCCCTGGCAGCTGTGGGGGCTCAGTCTCTCTGAACATTTAAGCTTAATGTTTATAACATTTTTGCAGCCAGTTTTCTAAGACAGTTTACACAAAGAATTAACTTACTGATACTGTCTTGCCCTTTTGTTCTTTCAGCTCATGCACCTTTTCCCTCTCACCACTGTTCTTTCCCATCTTGCAACTCACTAAACAGCAATAAGGAGCATACAGGGGCAACAAATTATTACAGTCATGCCTAGGAGTTCCAACTGGGATCAGGGCCCCACTGTGCTAGGCACTGTACAGACACCTCCTGAGAGACCGTCCCTACCACAGAGAGCTTACAATCTACACAGAGAAGACAGACACAGAGTAGAAGGGGAAACAAAGGCACAAAAAGGCAAAGAGACTTGCCTAAAGTCACATAGCACGTGGCATAGACCAGAGCACTGACTCCCTGGCCAGTGACGATACCATAAGACTGCGCTGCCTCCCCATAATTGCTCTGAATGTACGGACATTTCTGTCATCTGTTTATGCCTAAACAGCTCATAAGAAGAGTTAATTTCTACATTGCTCACCCTCGACTTTGGGTTTTCTATTTACACTCTTTTTTTCTTAAACTAAAGGAGGGCATTGTTTGGTGGAAAAAAATAAAGTTCTCAGCATTTTTCCTCAGGTCCCTTCATTCTGATTAATTTTAAAAAATATATTTAGTATTTTCCTTCCAAGTCCCATTCTGCTTCCATCCTTCCTTCCTCTCAAAGATTTGACTATGGGATTCTGCATTTTTCTCCCAGACCTCCGCAACTGATTATTCCCTCCTGCCTAGCTCCTACTCGGGGATACTTTACACTCATTTTTAATCTTTCCCTCACTTCTCCTTCCCCCTGCATACACTCTCACTATCCCCCCTCCCCCACATCAAACAACAGCTATTTCCCCTCCAAAACACTCAACCTCAGAGTCCCAACCCTGTAGTCAGCCTGGAGAGACTCCCATGCCTACATGAAGCAAAAGAGGGTCTTAGCCCTCCTGGGGCCTTTATAGCCCTTTGCAGCAGTTCTGAGCCAGGAGCAATCATTTGTTTCCCCTCCCAGCCAAGAGCAGCTCACAGGCCTATGGGACAGGGCAGCTGCTGTGGAAGAGCACAGATACGGCCGCTCAGACTCCAGCCCCCCTCAAGGAATTCTGTGGGGGAGACTTAGCCTTTCCTCGGTGCCACCGCCAGTGCTATCGCCTGTTCTCTACCCTTAAGTAAAGCACCAGATCAAACCACCAGAACCTATTCTACACTTCCCCTTCAGATGACTTATTTTCCAGTAAAAATCCAGCACAGCGTGGGCAGCGGTGCTTGAACAATTTGTATAGCGCTGAGAGCCATTGAACCAAACTGTAAACCCTGCTTATGATGGAAACCACTTCAAGCCAGGGGGTGCTGCCACAACCCCAGCAACCCTAGTTCCAGCAGCCATCTCCGGTTCACTGTACTCAAACAAGATGCCTTACTGACTCCAGCAGGGGTACTGCAGGCGTGGCTGAGGTCCCGCCGGTGTGAAGGAGGCATGACTTGGCTCTTTAGGAATCATGGAATATGCTTGGCTCGCCCCCTCTGCCCATCCCATGCCAGTTTTGGAAGATAGTTATCCCCCCCCCGATGCCTCATTCCAGGGAGCACAGGCATTTCCCACACAGCACTTGGATTATTTAATTTGAGTTACTGGCTTCTGGCTGCTCCAGCCCATAAAGGGTCAGAAGTTCAGCTATTGCTCAGAGTGCCTTGCAAATTTACCTCACAGAGGACAAGAGAATGCCCCGTGGTGGTTTCTTTCTACAAGGGCAAACGCTTCCCTGGTAGGACAGGCTGTTTCCTCCCTCAGGGCCTACAATGCAGTATTTCCCTCTTGGTCCAGAGCCACTCCAGGCCAAATACGTAGCAAATGGTTTATTGGATCTAGGGCTTTTCTGAAGACTGGCATCCCTGAGCAATGAAGGGATAAAAGCCCAATAGCTGAGTGCCATGCAACAACCAGTGAACAGTGAGGGAAGAGAAAGAAAAAGTACACCTCAGTCCATGACCCTGTGGGTCACACTGAGCCTGGGTTTCAAAAGTGCTGAGTGCCCACAGCTCCAATTGAAGGCTGCACACTGGGGGGAAAAAAAGAGAGAAAAAAAAGCAGTCCATTGTGCTAATCTCAGAAGTAATTCTCTGCTCAGTTAAAGCTGGGAAAAGTCAGTTCCCAGGAGTCTAGTGACACACTGGTTTGAGTTTTAATAGAGACTCTAAACCCCATGGGAGGCATGCTCTGGTCAGCATAGTAATGGTATGGTTGCATGATATGCTTCCACTCAATGTATCAGTATTTGGGGAGATAGAAAGTGCCAGACTGGCTCCGACCAGGAGTCCCTCTATTCCTTTGTCCTGTCTCTGAAAGTGGCCAGCATCAGCTGCTTTCAAGACAGAAACCTTGCAGCAGGCAATTATGGGCTAACCTGCCCTTGGGAAAAGTAATTTCTTTCTAAATCCCATGCTATCCCTATTGGCAGGGGCTCAGATTCCAGCTGGCCACATTCAAACTTCCACTTCTAGCCAGAGGACCATTGTCAAGCATCAGAAAGGAGCTGTACCCAGCCCTCTGCAGAGAGAAGAAGTGGGTTATAGTGTTGTCAAGTCTTTTGCAGAAGGCAGAAGCCTCGGAAACCCAGCTGCGGAGGGATAAGTCCACAGGGAACCAGCAAAACACTCCTTAACCATGGTAGGGCCCTCCTCCCAAGCATGACCAGCACTTACTGTGAAGGTAGATCAACAAAGACATGGGGCAGAAATAGCCTATTTTGTAGCAACAAGACAAGGCAGGATGAAAAGGGTATAACATTGGGTAGCTCTGGCCAAGGGTAATGGGGTGCACTCACCTCTCGCGAGCGTCCCCCATGTCTGTGTGTGTGCCTGCACTCACTCTCTATCAGTTTGTGGTGGGTCTTCAGTGACTCAGCCCTCCAGCCAAGTCACACGCAGTCCGTATTTGAAATAAAAACAAAGGAAACCCCTTCCAAGGTACAAGTCCAACAGAGGCCTCTCTCTGTGCCCTCTGTAACCTCTCTCTCAAGTTGTCCCTGCTCCAGAATAGCAGTGCATCAGGGCTCCCACCCTGGGGGCAATGTCTTCATCCTCTCAGGTCCTTTTGGGCTGCAGCTCTCCAGCTGGGCCACTACAGTTCAACTCCTCTTCTGCGGTGCTTCAAATTCCAGGCCACTTTCCCAATGGCTGGAGAGGGGCGGGAAGGGAACCCAGGCCTGCCCGCTACTCCGGATCCCAGCCCAGGGACCCTATAGATGGCAACCATCCACTGTGTCCATGTAAATAAATAAATGGCGTCACTGGTACAATCCCCTGAGCCACTTCCCTGTGCCACTTTCACCCTTACCTCAGGGCCTTGTCCTAATGGAGTTCCAGCAACCAGCTCAGGGCTCCCTCTCGCTCTCCCCGGCTTCTGGCAGCACTGCCCTGTCGGAGGTTTTGCAGCTCCATCAGCCATCTACGCACCATCCACACTTGTCCAGCTCCAGCAAGGAACTGAACACCTGCTGGCGCTGCAGCTCTTCTTATACTAGGCTGCTGGCCCCTGATTGGCTACCTCTCACGCAGCCACACTACGCAGCTTGGAGCAGTGGTGGATTAGCCACTGGGCCAACGGGACCTGTACACCCCGACCTGCTCTGCCCACCTGGCGCTCCTGCCAGGGAGCATGGTCAGGGCATGGGGGAAGCCCCCACGCCTTGACCCCGCTCCCCGGCAGGAGTGCCGAGCGGAAGGGGGTGGGGGGATACTGCAGGTGGAAGGGGTGAGAAGCCCTCGCTTGCTCTGTCCCCAGGCTTCACAAACCCCTAATCTGCCTCTGGCTTGGAAGACCGTCTCTACTGCCCTTTTCTGGGGTGGGGTGTGGCAGAGCCATGAGGCCTCCAGCAGGGGACCTCAGAGGGTCTGGTATACCCCGTCACACCAAGGCTGAGTAACTTCAGTGCTGAGAGGTCTGAAATAGTCCTATACACAGCGTAATGTCTGCATGTCCTGTAGACTTTTTTCTTTTAAGAAATACTTTTCTTGCTAAGTGCCAATAAGACCCATTAGTTTGGCGTCACAGTTCCCAGTAGTTGGTCATTTGTTAGGGAGGGTGAACTGGTTCAGCCCCTCCCTCCCCCCAGCTCCGTCCAGAACCACTACCCCAAACTCAAACCAAACACTTTGGGAGGTTCAAAAAGTTTTGTTCACCTTAAATGCAGCCTCTGCCTTTCCCAGCTCTGGCCAGTGCGTGAGTCTAAACCAGTATTATAGCAGTTTAGTTTACACCAAACAGCTATAAGCATTCGATGCCCTGGTTAATTTACAATCAGTTAAACGCATGCAGCTTCTGGGTGTAGACTAGGCCTGCGATTAATGGGATTTAGATATCCAAATCTCGGGAGACTTTGACAATGTCAGCCTAGGTCTCGTGGAAGAGTCGTTCTGTGAGAGATTTTCCCAGCCCCTGCTTTGCTGACCCCAATAGGCTCCAAAACACACACATTTTTTGGATCCTCTGACCCTTTCCTCACCCAAGGCTGTGTCCCACCGAGGGACTTTTCAGGAATTAAAGTAGAAAAGAATATGGCAATGCTCCTGAAAGTCACTGACTTTAAGGGGGGCTCATACGCAGAGGCCATTCATGAGCAGGCCCTGATTTTATATACTGAGCCAGAAGAGTTTTTGAGGTCATCACCTACATCAAACTACATTAAAAAATGCCTCAAGTTACATCAGAGAGACCAGGTGGGTGAGGTAATATCTTTTATTGGACCAACTTCTGATGGTGAGAGAGACAAGCTTTTGAGCTTACACAGAGCTCTTCTCCAGGGCCTGTAAAAGGTATCGCCTCAGGTTACATCAGGCTTTTAAAAATTAATCGCTACAGCCCTAGGTAAGTGGCAAGGATGAGATTTGTATCACTGTTGGCTTTAGGACAGGCACCATCTGTTTCCCTCTTGTAATTTGGATGGGAACTTAGTGCTTCTGAAAGGTGCTGGGCTGTAATCAATAGGGAATAAAATCCTTTATTTAGCCACAAAACAGGCACAGCATGCTAAGCACAAGTGTCCACACACTGACCTGCCAGTATGCCTTAGATTGTGCCTCTAGGTACCATCCCTCCTCTTGGATTAAGAGAAGAACTCAGGCTCCAGGCTCGAGCTAGGCCTTAGCTGTTCTACAGAGACTGACAATTATTAGCACCAATTAGGCTGCTCTTATCAGAGTATCAACTAGAGGCGTCAATTGAGATTGGGGGGCCCATTGTTCTGGGTGTTGCCGCACACACACAATTATAGACAGTTGCTGCTCCAAGGAGCTGACCATCTAAAAGGCAAGACAAGACAAAAGAGGGGAGGGAAAACCAGCACAGTGGTACAACCAGGAATAGAAGCCAAGTCCCTCTTTTTCTAATCCAGTCCCCTAGCCACTGGGCAACAATAGCCCTCGTTTGTGAGGTGTACATTGCTCTGCTGCACCCAGAGGCCCGAGTGCCCCAAATTCACTTCACATAGCCACTGACAAGGCATCAGCTGGTGATGAGTGGCCGGTGACCAGTCTACTCACCTGCTCCACCCTCTGCTAGGATAAAGGTCACAGAAGATGCATTGAGGAGACAGCTGACTGGAAAAGGGGTGCATGCCACTGGTCCAGATTGAATTAAGGTGAATTGACAGAGGCCAGGTGAGGTCTACTTGCAACATACCTGGCCATTGGCAGCTCTGTTAGCCTCTCATTTATAAAAACTGGACTCAACCAATATAAAACACAAAGTCTCTTTGGTTACAAGAAGCTGCAATAGGAGAATAGTTTCTGCATTCCCTACCCCAATTTCTTACTTTTCCTTACGCACAAACCCACATCTTTTGCCTTTGTTCTGTTGCTGGACATAAGCCAAGATGGAATAAGATGTTAGCACAAAATGCCTTTAGAAATATTCATTGCTCATCACTTAACAAGATTACCTCTGAAATCCTCCATTGCTTTGAGGGAGATTTAAAACCTTTCAGGCTTGCAGTAACCATGGCAGCACTGATGCAGGAAATGAAAGGAGACAATCAATGTGAAAGATCATTCATGAAGATCTAGTCTCTGTGTGAGAGTGAAATGGAGCTGGGGAGATTTTCCTCTGCACCATGTTTCCTTGGTTAATACCGTGAAACATTTTTTCAAAAAATCTGTACAAGTTACAGGTGTATGCTGCTAACTGGAGTGAAGAAGCTCTTTAAAAAAAAACCCTGCAGTATTCTATAAGAAAGGTTCAAAATACCGAAGATAGCAGTGGTCGTACTGTGCTGTTGCATATTGCCAGCCATGTGGAAGATTTGTTACTGTCTCATTCCTCCTCCACCTGTCATCTTCTCCTCCCACTTGCTAAAAGGACACCCCCACGCACACACACACACACACACGCACGCACAGCACCAGCTGGATCAAACTAGAATGAGATGTGTTGTGACTTTATGAGGTGGACCAGAAGGCTACCACACTCATTTCACTTATGCCCAGAATTCAGATGAGTCCTCCAGGAACAGATGTATCATGTATAATTTCCCAAGATGTCTCCTCACACCTCCTTTCAGCTCACACTTCCTCCGAGGTCAGGTTACTTAGAGAGGTAGGATGGTTTTGTGGTTTAGTGATCTCACTGGAAGTCATAAGACCTGGGTTCTGTTCCCCTCTCTGCCAGAGACTCCTTGTTTGACCTTTAGCAGGTCCTTTAACTTTTCTGTGCTTCTGTTTCTTCACCCATAAAAGAGGGATCATGACACTTACCTACCTCATTGGGTGTCGTGAGGCTGAACAAATATGAAACCTGGAGCTTTTTCGATGGAAGACAGTGTGCAAGTGCATAGTACTGTTATAAAACCACATCTTTTTAATAAGGGGTTGTGAATTCGCACCTATGCAGTGATTGCAATTACTATACATCCTCACCAGGTTCTTACTGGGATCTTCTTGTGACTGAGATATACAGCATTATGTCCTACACCCAACCAGGAGAAATGATAAAGGAATATATTTAATCTTCTCCCTTTGCATTTTTTATATTTATTGCAGTTTTTTTAAAAAAAGGTACACAACCCAAAGTTTTTCTAAAAAAGTCCAGACATCCAACAGCATCATTTTCCAAAGCCTAAGCAAGAGTATTGGGTATGTAACTTTATGGCAAGTGTTTTGTGACTGTTCTCTTCTGTATGAGCTGAGTGGGCTAGGTTCCTCGCAAAGGCCAGAGCGGGTAAGTTAACATTGTGATTTGCAGAAGGAAAGGCACTCAGATGTTGTGATGATGGGCACAGTATGGAAATGCAGAATGACAGACTGAAAAGGAGAGAGAGAATATGTGCATGTACGTCAGTGTGTGCAAAAACAGCAGTGTGCCTTTAGCTCAGCAGCTGTGTCTCACACTCCCTCCTAGAAGCTCCAGGTGTGGCATGGGATTGCTGTAGTGCTATTTACTAAAGATGCATCAGGGTCTGGATTTTTGCAGGAGATTGAGAAAAGCTGCACTTCTTTGTTTAACTGGTAGAATTTTACGGGGTGGCATAAAAAGAAAATAAAAACCAAGCTGGATCCAGCATAACCCAGGGGCCAGAAACGTCGGCGTGCAGTGCTGCGGCTCTAGTTTGAAAGCATGTGAAATTTTAGGTGCACTAGGAGCTGGTACAATTGTTTATTTAGACAGACTTTGGGGGTTAAAAATTGGCTCCAGATACCAAACATGTGTTTTTCCAGTACAATTGGGTTGGGATGTAGCAGG
Source organism: Chelonia mydas (assembly GCF_015237465.2). NCBI lineage: Eukaryota > Metazoa > Chordata > Testudines > Cheloniidae > Chelonia > Chelonia mydas. The sequence continues at coordinate 17,501,065 of NC_051254.2, forward strand.
GTACAGAGTTTTCCAGTGGAGCAGGAGTGGCTACTTATGCTTTATAATTTGGAGTGAACAATTTGGGGTTTGAGCCAAATATTGCAAAGATCCAGGTTTTGCGACACTCATGTCCTCAGATGGATCAGTGTCCAGAATGTTTTGATCAGCAGAAACAGCTACACTTCTTCTCTGCTCATGTGGTATATTTTGGTTGGAGATGGCCAAAAATTAGGTGGATCTGGCAGGATATATGTGCCACATCTGGGTTTTTGCCACACTCGTACCACAGCCCAAAATATTTTGCAGCATGAGGAATGGGCTACCCCTGTTCTCTAGATAGGCATTAGAATGTGGGGGACCCAGACCAGGTCAAAATTTGGCTGGATCCTGGTGCTAAATCCAGGGTTTGGCAGAATCATGCTCTGGGATGCATTGCAGGTGAGGGGCGAGGAATGGCATTTGGTGCTGTAGAAGCAGCTACAGTTGCTTTCTCTATGTTGATGATACAATTGCAGGAAGTGGGAACAGAAATTGGCAGGGATGCAGGTAGAGGCTGTTTTTACCTTTTTCCAATACTCACAACCAGCTGGTAGCACACAAGCCACAAAGCAAAATGTCACAGAAACTCAGCAGGTAATTTCAAATAAAGCCCTGGTCTGTCCCCACACAATCCCCCAACAGGAGAGAGGAGCACTGAGGGCTCAGAACTCTCACTCTAGTTCATTGGCACTAATTTGTTGCTCTCGGTGAGTCTCCATCTCCAAGGATGACACAAGGGCAGCTGCTAAAAGGCAGCTAGCTCCCCAGAGCTACAAACAGCAGCATGAGCTGAGTGTGATGCACAGCATTGCTGAGCCTCTCCAGGGCTGGGGATGGCTTTCAAGGACAGATCTCAGCGGATTGGCTCAGAGCATCCTTCTCTCCCCCTCCCCTATTATACTCCCAACTGCAGAGATTGGACAAGGCTATGACACATGTTGAAGGGGAGTGTGAATAAATGGTGAGCCGAGCTGAGGGAGTGGGGAGACAGCAGTGATCCAGATCCAGCCCGGAGAAGTTTGCAGGCCACTCGAGAGTAGCAACAAACTTGGAGAGAGATGTGCAGAGCTCATCCATGAAAAGCGAGGGAGACACCAGGCTCTGAGCTGCAGAGGAAGGAGACCTGCAACCCTGGGTTGCAGACAGATCAGAGGCACCCAAAGCTTCAGCCAAAGTTGGATTTGTAGCTTTCCTCCCACAAAGTCCCCAGAGCTCCAGTGTGCAGCCATGTCCCTGGCAGTGAAGGAGAAGAACCACGTGCGTCTGGTCTTCCTGGGTGCGGCAGGCGTGGGCAAGACGGCCCTGATCCGCCGCTTCCTGCTGGACACTTTTGAGCCCAAGCACCGGCGGACAGTGGAAGAGCTGCACAGCAAGGAGTATGAGGTGAGCGGGGCCACCATCAAGGTAGAGATCCTGGACACCAGTGGCAGCTACTCCTTCCCGGCCATGCGCAAGCTGTCCATCCAGAACAGTGACGCCTTTGCCCTGGTCTACGCGGTGGATGACACAGAGTCCTTCGAGAGCGTCAAGAGCCTGCGGGAGGAGATCCTGGAGGTGAAGGAAGACAAGTTCCCTCCCATCGTGGTGGTGGGCAACAAGGCAGAGGCCAACAGAGAGAGGCAGGTGCTGACTGAGGATGCCCTGTCTCTGGTGGAGCTGGACTGGAACAACCGCTTCCTGGAAGCATCGGCCAAGGAAAATGAGAATGTGGTGGAAGTCTTCAGGGAGCTGCTGCAGCAAGTCAACCTGCCCAGCCGGCTCAGCCCGGCGCTGCGCAGAAGGAGGGAGACCTTCCCAAAGGAGAACGCACTCAGACCACCCATGAACAAGACCAACAGCTGCACTGTTTGCTGAGCTGGGCCAGGCCAAGAGGAGGAGCAGCAGCAGGATGGACTTGAAACTCAGGTGGGCTGGGTAGAGATGAGGCTGCAGCCACTAAAGTGGCACCCCTCCCCCTCCTGTTCCTTACCCAGCCTGCTAAGACTGTTAAACTTGTAGATCAAATGAGGTAGGGGCCCGAGTCACTTTGACTCAGCTGGCCGGGGGCTGGGGAGGGGGAGTGACTGACCCATAGGGAGCCTTCAGCAGCAGTCTCCGAAAGGCAGGAACTGGGCGTGCCTGAGTCACTGAAGTCTGTCTTCATGGTGCTACACAGGGGTTTGGGGCGGGGGGGAAGGGGTGTAGCAAGGGACAGAGGCAGAGAGGAGAGAGTGTATATTTAGAGAGAGGGCTCAGTTAGGAAGCATGTTGCATTTGTGAAGCCTTTGAGCGTCCATCATGAGAGTTAGTAAATACCTTATGTCCCTGAAGCTCTGTGGTACAAGGGGGAGCAAACGAGGGAGGCTCTTCTGTCACATGGAGTGGAAAGCGCACACGTGCATCTGTGAATCCGTATTGTTTCTCACTGGTCCCAGTCCTGTGTTGGGTTCTTGCTCACCAGCCCCTAACCCTGTGCATTTGTACACATTTTTGTACAAGCGTCGTTTACAATGAAATAACCAGTGTCCAAGGTAGTTTTGATTTTGCACTTTGGGTAGCATCACAGAGCACAAGGCAGGGCAGTCTGTGAACAGTCTGGTTTTTATTTTGTTCTTTTTTAAAGTTGTATCCAATTAAAAAAAAATTACATTGCAAACTCAAGGTGTGTTTTTCTTCTGCTCTCTGAAAAGTAGTACCAGCTGTGATCCGTACCCAGCCGGACCTCTGATCACTGTGTTTGCATTTTCTCTTCCACACATTGTCCTTATCTGGTGGCTTCCCAGTACTTTATGACACCCACCCTCCCCTCCCCTTTTATGGCTTTTCCTGGTAATTTAGCCACTAACATTTTACCAGGCAGTGAGCAGCTACAAACAAAACAGCACTCCTCATATCAAAGTATAACAAGAATGAAGCCATTAAAAAGCATTTGATCTGCTGAAATAAAACCATAAACACATTAAAATGAAGGTAATAAAAGGAGTGGGAGAGGAGAGGCAAGTGGCAGGTTTTGCTGTGATTTACTGCATGCTCCGTTGATTTACCCTCCCCTCTTATACATGCTATTGCCAGAATTTTCAAAGGTGCTTTTTGTCTGTAAGTGGGGCTAGATTTTTTCTAAAAAATTTCAGCTCCTCTATAGGCACCTAGATAAGTGGCCAGACTTTTTAGAGGGGATCAGCATGATGGGAGCTGAGCTCTTGGGAAAATCTGGCCACCGGTGTGACAACGGGAGTTGCCAGGTGCTGAACTCTATGGCCATATATATATTGCTTTCACTTGACAACTGTGTAAAGACTCCCTCCTCCTGTCACAATACACCGATTCACAGATGGCCAGGTGAGTCATCAGTCTAGGCACAACACACCCATCACTGTTGTGCCCAAATAGGACTATATGCTACACCAGAGCCTTTCAAAATGAATACCTCTATTTGTGAATAAAGGACCACACACTCAGGGCCTGACTTACACCTTACGAGCCCCTAGGCACAGCATCTGCAGCACCCCCCTGCCTACAGTTGACCTTCAGGTTTTCCGTAAAAAATGGAACGAAAAGAAATGTAAACGATAATTTAAATACAGTAGAACCTCAAAGATACAAACACCAGCGTTACGGACTTACCGGTCAACCGGACACCCTGTGGAACCGGAAGTAACCAATCAGACAGCAGCGCAGACACCCTCCCCCCCCCGAAAAGACAAATACTGTTCTGCTTCTGGCCTTTAGCCCTGAGGCGCACAGCTTCAGCCACTAGGGGTTGGGGCTGGAGCTGCAGGGTGCGGGGGAACTCAGGGCGCCGGGCTTCTGACCCGTGAGAGCACTGGGGCACAGTGCTTTAGAGCCCCACGGTTTCACTGCCGTTTTCAGCCCCACAGCTCTGTTTATGCCTTCAGTCCCGCAGAGGGGGCTGCGGCTCGGGGCTTTAGCTATGAGGGACTTGCCGGTTTCCACTCCAGTGTTCCCCCCCTAGCTAAAGCCCTGAGCCCTGGTGTCCCCCCTCCCCCCGCTCCGCTGAAGCAGGGAGCAGATCCATGGGGAGCCCCAAGCCCCCCACGAGGCTGAAACTGAGAGCGGAGCTGAAGCTACTCCCCGCTGCCCAAAGCCCTGGTGCCCTGACAGTCAGAATCCCTGATTCTTCTCCCCCCCACCCAGAGCCGTGACCTTGCCCCCCACCAACTTGCGGCTGCAGCCCCACCCTCCCCCTTGTGGCTGAAGTCCATAACCTCTTCTTCAGAGTTAGGGAACATTTCAGAGTTACAGACACCTCGGGAATGGAGACGCCAGCACCCCCAGGCACATGCCGACTGTGCCTAATTGGAAATCCGGCCATGCACACACTGCAACAGTAAGGTGACAAACAGTAAGGTGACAAACAGCTACACACCCCAGGTCCACTGTACCCAATGCAGTCAAGCTGGGAGACACAGGTCACCTCTCTGAGATGGATGGGATCACCTGTCATTTCCCAAAGTGCAGCTGAATGTAAAACTTCCCAAGGCCAAAGCAAATCAGAGCACAGAGGCTGGTACAAGAGAGAGAGAGAGAGAGAGCGCGCAATGGCCCACAGCTCTGAGCTGGGTGGGCCAGAGAGTAACATGTCCAAGGATTAGGAAGAGGGGGTGCATTGACTGGCCGGGCAGCTAGACGGAGGGCAGGGAGATCTTCATATAATGCTGACCCTTCCTCTAGCAGGACTGAGGCACTCACAGGCACTCTCCTTTACAGTGCGCAACAGGCTAAAACACTCTGATCTCCTGTCTAGGTTTTCCCTTTTGTTTCCCTTGCTGCTGAGTTGAAGTCACTGTCAGAATCTCTCTTGAACTTTGGCTGTTAGGGAGGATTTTGGTTTTGTTTCTAAATTGTCTTTGTATGATAAGATTTCTGCTCAGGGGCAGGCTTGAAAGATAAATGCTAGCTTAAAGCAAGTCAAGTGCTGAACGTGAAGAGTGTGTGGTCTCCAGAGAAATCCTAATGTGGGAAGGGGGCTACCAGTAATGTACACTAACTTTGCCTTCAGAGGGTTTTGGATCAACCCCTAGAATGCTGATTTCCCAAGCAGACAGTGGCTGAATGTCAGCAGAATTTTACGCAACCAGGTGAGAACCTGAGCTTAGATCTGGGACCCTTCTCCCCATCTCCCCCCCCCCCCCCCACAGTAGCAGGGATTGGAGGATGTGAGTGTAACCCTTCTGCCAGGTGGAGCGGGCAGCAACCTGGACCAGGTTCAGAAACTAGGGATTCCTTTTCAACAATACAGCACAGAACCGGCTCGAGCCCACATCACCCCTGAGTGCCTCTGAGAGGCAATACTTCCCCACTTGCAAGCACAGAGTCTGAGTGTAGAAAAGAAATTTTTAATGAAAGGAGAGAAGTCATCTGACATTAATTAGGGAAAATGCCTCAAGCAGGATTCATAAACATAAAACTGTGAGCAGGACACCCACCCCAGCGTGCGTGGGGCAGAGTCTTCTGCCTCATGTTCTGGAGTTCTATAACCAAAAATTCCTTTACTGTGCCCCCCTCTGCTCCCTCACCATACCCTACTCACAGTAATTGTCCTTGGTCAGTGAGGACTCAGGGTTCAGAAGTGCATCTGTGTGAGTTCACCTCCCACCCAGGAAAGAAGGCTCCTGGCTGCTCCACCATCTGAGCACTTGCTCTGGCTGGACGCCCTGCCAGCCACTGTTCCTCGCTGCCTGGACGTCGTGCCAGCCGCTGTTCCTCACCACCTCCTGCCGGTCTACTGCTCGTTGCCTCCCGCCAGCTGCTCCCGCCGGCCGACTTCAGGGGCTCAATCAATACTCAATCACCAGCTGCTCCCGTCAGTCACCTTCTGCTGCCACCTGCCTCTCTGCTGTGACCTTTGTAGGTCAATCCCTTGGTGATTGTCAGCTCTTAGGGATTTTTAGCTCTTAGCAGGCTGGGCAGAAACACTGTCCCACCACAAGTAATTTCAGCACTTAAAACAACAAAAGCCTGCTAATGAAGCCTAGTTAGCTCTATCTTTGAACAGTGGGGAGGAACAAGTTAAACCAGACCGGGGAGCCTTAGGAAGAGTCCACACCTCCTAGCTGGGACACCTATTCCCACCCGTCTGCTTTCACAAGGGTCTGACATTCGAGCCCCTAGCTTAACAAGGTCCTTTCAGCTGAGGGTTACCCCCTCATTTGGGACAGGTTAAGCACAGTTCTGCTCCCCTTTACTCAGACAATAAAGACAACATTGATGACAACATTTCACCACCCCTGCATTCAGTACTAAAGTGATTCGTAACCCAACACCAGCCAAAGTTGATCACTTGGAACTACACAGCTCCTGTCTGCCCTAGGCAGAGTAGGTGTATTCATGTAAATAGAGTTTGCTCCTGAAGTCTGTCCCCCTCCCCAACTAGCTGTGAGGGGACAGTTCATTCAGACTCTGCTTACATGAGCAAATGCTGGGCATGGAGAGTAGTATTCTGGAAACAGCTTTGCTCTTGTTCCCCTCTCTCCACATGCAACTTGATGATGTAGCACGATGACCCTGCTGGCCTGGGCCTTTGTATGTTCAGTTGTCACCACCACTTTGCTGCTCTCTAATAGCCTCTTGTGCAGCCTGGTGCGCTGCTTGTGTAACTGTTTGCCTGTTCAGTCATCCATCCACTCTCTCGCCTGACACAACTCGGGATCTATGAATGAGTTCGGCAGAGATCAGAACTCTCTGAACCATTGCCCATTTCATGTGAAAATACCAAATGGAAACTTTTTGCTCAAAAGCATTTGGTTAAGGGCCTTAGCTCTGAACCCCATCTGTGGGCAAAGGAGGATGATAATTGGTCCATGTGCAGAGAGAATCAGGGCTTAGATCTGAGCTTGCCTCTGATGCAGCATTCCCCAGAACTGACAAATGGGAAACACTGCATTGTTCATCCTCATCCCCAAAGTTATAGGCAGACAGGGGAAGCCTGACACAGCACTGCAGAATAGGATAAAAACCTATACAAAATAAAGCTGCATTGCATAGCAAAATGAGGGAGAAGAGAGAGAATGGACATATGCTACAGTCCTCTCCTCTACAGGGCTAGGTGTTCCCTTAATGATAAATATCAGCTTCAAGTTGTGTCTAAAATCTACTTATGCTCAAAAAGCCCTTACCTCCCACCCAGACGGCATCCAACTTTCAGGGGCTCAATCAATACTCTGGATTAAGCCTGGAAATGAGGGGCTCCCTATCTTCAGACATTGCTGGTCTCCTCAGACTTCCAGTACTTGATGTTAACAAATAAAAAGCCACTGTGCTCTAAAACAAAAACAAAAGAAGGTTCCCGATTCCCCCTGTGACTCTTCTACCCTGTGTTTAGAGACACCTGCTCAAGCCAAAACCTGCTCCTATACTGTCCCTGTTATACTGATGGTCAGGTCCAATGAAAGAAATTTGGGGCTCATTATATCAAGTTCGCTGGGGTGCCACCCCATCCCATTTCATTTACACAGACGTTAGACGTTTTACACCCCCTCACCCAAGCTCAGGAGCCTGGTAACACAGTTCCCCCTTTTCCCTTCTCTCATCAGCCCCACTGACTGTAGACACCAAGATCCGGAAGGTACCAGTACAGTATATATCCATCTCACTTAAATATGGAATCTGTTCTATTATTTTTTCCCAATGGCACAGTAAATACAGTAATAAATCAAGTCACTGAAGGATTTAAAAAGCCAAAGCAAACAAACAAAACTGCAGCCTTGGCCATTCTGGCATTGGATACCTGTCTGCATTATACCACCTTTTGCACAGTGATGCTGCCGCTTGCTTAAAACAAAGCAACAGTACCCTCTGCTGGCCATGCCTGATGTTGTCAGAATATACAATTCCTGTTCACCCCAGGACAGTTCGAGGCCAGAGCAAGAGGCTGCTGGGAGGGGAGGAAGTCACTGGGAGGTGGATGGGATGATTATTGAATCAGATTTATTTGCAGCATGAAATGAGAGGGCAGCCTAGGAGAAGCTGGATCAGAATTCCAATTGAATTCTAAGCACCTGTCAGCACCTGGCTCCATTCCATTTGGCATAAGTACCACGCACCTTCACTCTCCCCATCAGACCCACAGGAGCAGAGACAGGTTTCCCCGTGAGGCTTCCCATACAAAGGCACTTTCAGTCTAGGGGCCTTGTTTGGGAGTCATTGAAACAACAGACAAAAGAGAGAAGTGAGCCCTCCATGGGAGAGAATGAAAGAGGACAACTTTCCATCTGGAACCTGCTCATAGCAGACTCAAATCCTCTAGTCTCAGACTCCTTGCATTTGATGGTGCAGCACACACACAAGAGCGCCATAACTCCATTCTGAACACATCCCGTGAAAGGGCCCTGCATGCTGATGAGGCCTTTGTCTTGCATTTAGGCTAGAGCGTGGCCATAAGGTGCAGAGGAAGCCAGGCTGGAAAAGGAATGCCTCCACTGCAGGTTGAACTGGGACACTCAGTGTATCACCCTGGTACCCCTTGTAGTTCACCTGTTGCTTTAAAACAACTTGTTCTCCAGATTCTAGTCTCTCTTGCACCAGTGCTATTCTCAGCGTAAAAGAGATTTCTTAGCTTTAATCCACTTGAAACAATTAACTATGGTTTGAGTTAGCGATCAGGCTGTGGGTGCTTGCTATTTTCATGTGTAGCGTTCATGATTCAAACAAGAATTCTACCTGTCTGTCGTATTTCAGGAAGCAGTGCAGTCCAGTGGGTAGAGTACTGGGCTGGGACTCCAGGTTCAATTTCTGGCTCTGCCATTGACCTGTGTGACCTCGGGCAAGTCACTCCCCTTCTCTGTGCCTTATTTTACCCTCCCACCCTCAGACTTGCCTATTTAGAGTGTAACCTCTTCAGGACAGGGATTGTCTTTCATTAGCTAAAGCTGAAATTGCAAGTAGAGGATCTACTTAGTATGATTAGTCTTCAGGGTCTTTTACTGAAGCTCTGCAGCAGCCTTGGAAAAAGAAACCTAAATGCTAAGTACTCTGGAAAGATAAGGTCTTAGGTGTGTCAAGTCAGGCAGCCAAAATTAGTGGACGCTTGACATGCCAGGGGACCAAAAGTTGCTCTTTTAATTAGCATTAATATATATCAATACCTGTATCCCTATGTAATCATTATACTTACTTTGTAGTAAGTTTGGCCCTTTACAGAACACTTGACACCCCTTCAAAAGGTTTGTATTCAAAATCCAATATCTACATTTCAACTGTTACAGTCAGGCCTCATCTACCAAGATGGGACAAAAATTCAACCTGAAGTAGTTTTGGAGAGTGAGGAACTTTTTACTGTATTTATGTGTGCTTGTTGGCATGGCTTCACTTCATATGACCCTTAAATATCTCAAAAAATGTCATGTTTGACTGTGATAAATATTAGTAATTACACATGCATTATTTCTACAGCTCAGTTTATCCTAGGATGAATTCAAAGTGATTTACCAAGATTAGTTAAGCCTGGCCTACTGCTATAAGACAGGTAAGACTCATTTGACAGATGGAGAAACTGATGCATGGTGAAGGGGACCAACGGGACTTAACTGGAAGTCCCCTAACAGTCAGTAGCAGACCCAGGAATAGAAAACAGAGATCTTGGCTCATGATTCTCTGCTCTAAAGACTTGACATGCACTCTCCCCCTGATAGGGAGTGCCTTCTGCTTTCCAAACCTCTTATTTCTAGCTAACCTGGATTTTTATGAGTGGTAGAGCGATTTCTTTACACCACCTAGTGGTAGAAGTTGTGAATTGCAAATGGGGACACCTTGCAAAAATTCTTTCCTCTATTCCAAACTGCAAGAAGTCTGGTAACAAATTAAATTACTATCTAAAAATGTTAATTAATGTCTGAAATCCTTCATAAAGCGTAATTTCTTGCATTTACTAGAGCTGTGAATAACCATCTGGATACAAAGTAAACTTCTAATTCAATATGCACGGAACTATTTCCTGTTTACTTTTATGAACATTCAAGTGCTTGAGAATTACTCACATGAATATAATATATATATTAGATTGCACATTCATGTCAGCATGGGCAAGCTGAATGTCAGATTGTAAAATTCAGAATTTGCACTCTTGGTCAGTGGAAATGTTACTATTGTTCTACAACTTTCAATGCACTGTGCTGGTTGTGCACACACATCACCATTTAGAACGATTGCAGGCAGCTGTGGCCCTTTCCAGGCAGAGGAGTTCACCCTTTCACTGCCAGTCCAGGTACAGGGTCTGGCCAACCTATCATAGACCTTAAGTCCAAAAGCTACGTATAGTGAAGTGCTGACATCAATGTTATAATACTGGGTAAACATTGACTGGAGACTGGCAGCTTCTCTTTCTCTTCAAGAAATGGAGATTCCTTTATGACTGTGAGCTTTTAATCATAGGGCAGGGACACCTTTCTGTAGCATATGCTGCCCTAGTGAAAGCACATAGCTATTTGGCTATGACTGAACAGGAGGCCTCATCCCCCCTGCTTGGGACCTTTGGTGGGACACAGAAGGAGTCTGACTTCTACAAATGCCAGTCTTGCCAACCCCAAGCATTCAAAAATCATGAGGCAAGCCCCAAAATATCATAAGCTTGGCTTAAAAAATGGAGATTACTTACTGTAAGTGGAAGTCACACCTGGGTATGCATGAACACCATGCGCCCAAGTCCGGAGATTTTAACAAGCAGTGTACTTTGGCTCCCTCCCTCCCAACATAGTAGATCTCCTCAAACTCCCAAGCAAGAGTATAAGAGGCTGTATTGGTCAATGCCTTCTTAGTTCCTCCTCTTACCATGAATCTAACCAGATCTGAAGCAGAGGGGATGGACAGTGGGTAGTGGAATTCAGATGGGGACCACACATCTCGAAGAAATTCCAGTTACAGTAAGTAACCTCCATTTCTTCTTAGGGTGCTGATCCCAATGTGTACTCCACTGTGCTAAGACTGGAGGTAGGTGTGAGGAAGTTGACAGCAAAGAGCCAGACCCCACTGCTGCACCCGGAGCAGAGGTCTGGACTAATGCATAATGTCTAGCAAAGGTGCGTACAGAGCTCCACGTGGCTGCTTTGCAAATGTCCTGCATTGGGACTTCGTGCAGAGATGCTATTGTGGTGGCCTGTGCTCTCATGGAGTGGGCTGTTATACTGCCAGGAGGCTGGAGGTAAGCTAAGGTCAACACTCGATAATACAGACAGAGATCCACTTAGAAATCCTTTGAGAGGATATAGCTTGACCATGGGATCTCCCTGCTATTGCAATGAAGAGTCTTGGAGACTGTCTGATTGGTTTGGTTCTTTGTAGGTAAAAGGCCAGTGCACACCTGATGTCAAAGAGTGAAATCTCTTCTCTTTGGGATAAGCATGGGATTTTGCAAAAAAGATAGGTAAGTAAATACACTGGTTATGGTGACATTTGGAGACGACCTTGGGGAAAAATTTGGGGTGAAGGCCAAGGGATATCTTGTCCTTTTGAAATACCTTACCCACCTAGGGCTCCCAATTCACTGAAACTCCTGGCCAATGTGATGGCCATTAGAAATACCACCTTCGTGGATAGGTGGGACATGGAACTTGTCACTAAGGGTTCTAACAGACGTCTAGTACTTTTTGACAGCACAAGGTTAATATCCCATGGTTGGTATTAGTTTAATGACTGGTGGGAAGGCCTTGATGAGACCCTTCATGAATCATGTTGTAGTTGGGCGGGTAGAGACAGAGCACCTGTCTATTGGTGGGAGGAAGGCACTAATGGTTGCAAGGTGGACTCGTAACAAGTTGATCGAGAGACCAGCTTTCTTTAGAGACAGGAGGTAATCTAAAATGATCGGGATTCTTTGAGAGACTGGGTGAGACTGACTGTGCTATACTCAGATGGAGAAACATTTCCATTTAGCCAGATAGCAGGTCTTAGTCAAAACTTTTCTACTCTGGGTAAGTATAGCCTCAACAGGGGACAAACAAGAGCATTCTACTTCCGACACCAATCGAAACACTAGGCTGTGAGGTGGAGCGAGCCCATGTTAGGGTGTTTGACTGTGCCTGCATCAGGGGATCTGGGAAGGGGTCTGGCCCTAAGATCCTCTGATGCTGTAGTTCTGTGTTGTAGCTATGTGTGGCCCTGACAACCTCTGGTGCTGTAGCTCTCAGATGAAGGAGAGAGGAAAGCTATCCTCTCACTTGAACTGCATTCATGAGAAGTCCATTAATCCAAAACCCCATCCCAACCTGACCCTTGGAGGCTAAGGATAAAATGATAAAATCTGCAACACCACTTGTTTTGCAAAAACAAAACCAAAGACTGCATCCCTCCATAATCAAGATAAGCTTGTACTTTGTGATGAAATATGGCTCTTCCATTCTGAATTTGACCTCCCTTCTCTTTCAGAGACAGCAGAAAAAGTTAGCACTGGGTATAATCAAAGATTCAACAACAGGTTTTTGTGGTGTCATCCAATATCAAACCTACTACTATTAAAGCTTTGATTAGATCCATTGCCAGTTAGAAAAAACAGTTACTAACCTCCTGTAACTGTTGCTCTTCAAGATGAGTTGCACATGTCCATTCCACTCTAGGTGCGCGCATGCCCCGAGCATAGTTGCCAGAACTATTTCCCTCAGTGGTACCTGTTGGGGCGGCTTGAGTACCCTCTGCTGCCGCATGCTGTTAGCACTGGTATAAAGTGCCCAGCTGACCCCTGCACCCCCTCATTTCCATCTTTCTGGAAAACTCCAATGTAGAGGGGTAGGAGGGCAGGTCATGGAATGGACATGTGTAACACATCTCAAAGAACAACAGTTATTAAAGATTAGTAACTGTTTTTTTCTTTGAGTGATTGTACTCCCAAGCAGAAGAATAGGTGGAGGGATTGGAGTTCATGGACACATGGAATGCAGTACAGCTCGACCAAATTTGGCATCATCTCTGGAATGTTGAGTGATGACATAACGGGAGGAGAATGTGTGCACCAATGACCAAGTTGCTGCTTTACAAATGTCCTGAATAGGGATCTGCGCTAAGAATGCTGCTGAGAATGCTTGCGACCTTATGGAATGAGCAGTCAGGTTAGCTGGCGGCAAAACACCTGCCTGATCGTGACAAGTGCAAATATATGAAGTAATCCAAGACGAAGATGTCCGTGAAGAGACTGGAGACCTTTCACCCTGTCCATTACAGCTACAAACTGTTGGGTGGACAGAAGAGTTTAGTTCTTTCTACAAAGAAAGCTAGAGCCCATCTAACATCCAATAAGTGAAGATGTTACTCATTCCTATTTGCATGAGGCTTCCGGTAGAAAACAGGAAGGAATATTGCTTGATTGCTCTGAAATTGCGAAACCACTTTCGGGAGGAAACTGGGGTGAGGCTGTAAATATACCATATCTTTAAATAAGACTGTATACAGAGCCCTCCGATATGAGGGCATGGAGTTCTGAGACCCTTCTGGTCGAACTGATGGCCACTAAGAAAACCACCTTCCAGGAGAGGAATAATAGGGAGCATGTTGCTAAAGGTTCAAACGAGGGTCCCATAAGCTTTGATAAGACCAAATTCAGGTCTCGAGAAGGAACAGGCTCTCTTACTTGAGGAAATAACATTTCTAGGCCTTTGTGGAATCTGACAAACATTTCATTTGAAAAAACAGACCAGTTATCTACCCAAGGGGGGAAAGCTGATATTGCTGCCAGGTGAACCTTGACAGAGGAGATTGCTAAACCTTGCTGTTTCAGGTGCAATAAATATTCAAGTATGTTTTGTATGGATGAATGCATGGGCAAGACTCTACATTGGGATGCACAGACAGAGAACTGCTTCCACTTTGAGAGGTAAGTAGCCCTGGTGGAGGGCTTTCTACTGCCTAGTAGAATATGACAAATTTGCTCTGAGCAAGCTTGCTCTCTGGAATTTAGCCATGGAGCTTCCAGGCCATTAGATGAAGGGAGCTCAGTTTGGCTGGACTGTGGTCCTGGGAAATCAGGTCTTTGTGCAACAGAAGTGGGATAGTAGTCACCACTGAGAGACCTAGCAGAGTGGAGAACCAGTGTTAGTGGGCCCGTGCTGGGGCTAACAGAATAAGCTGGCCGCGATCCCACTTGATCTTTAGAAGCGCTCTGTGCACAAGAGGGATAGGTGGAAAGGCATAGTACAGGTGTTCCTTCCATGGTAGTAGGAAGGCATCCATGATGGAACCCAGACTATAGCCTTGTAGGGAGCAGAATTGGTGACACTTTCTGTTGAACCTGCTTGCAAATAAGTCTATTTGGGGAGTCCCACACTGTTGGAAAATGTCTCTGTCCACATCTGGGCAAGGAGACCTCTTGTGGCAACTGGAGAAAGACCTCTGAGGCAGTCTGACAGCTTATTCTGCACTTCTGGAAGGTACGAGGCCTCAAGGTTGATTGAATGGGCTATGCAAAACTCCCACAGTTGTATTGCTTCCCGACAATGGAGGGAAGAGTGAGTTCCTCCTTGCCTGTTGAGATCAAACATGACTGCAGTGTTGTATGTGAGAACAAACAAGTTTCTGCCCTTTATGTGGGGCAGAAAAACCTGACAGGCAAGGCAAACTGCTCTGAGTTCCCTGACGTTGATGTGCTGTGAAGGTTCCACCAGCGACCAAAGGCCCTGAGTTCCGAGGGGCCCCAGATGAGCTCCCCACCCTAGAGCTGACGCATCCGAGACCAGAGTCACTGATGGTTAAGGACATATAAAGGGAACGCCCACACAAATCATGAGAGGATCTAACCACCAATTTAGAGAGATGAGAACCTAACAAGCTATCGTAAGTACAGCATCCAGATGGAGAGGGCTTGGTAAGTACACTGAGGCCAGTCAAACCTGGAGGAGTCTGAGGTGCAGTCTTGTGTGTTGTACCATGTATGTGCATAAGGCCATGTGACCCAGGAGCCTCATACAGTTTCAGGCTGTTGTGATAGGATTAGATTTGAGGTGTGCTATCAAGGATCTGATTAATTGGAAACAAATCTCTGTTTGACTCTACTGTCCTGGCCTGAGTAGAGTCAAACACCACTCCAATTAACTCTATCCTCTGCACTGGAGCGAGGACAGACTTTTCTGCATTTATCAGAAGGCCTAGGACTTTGAACGTCGATTGGGTAAGTCGAATGTTGGACACTACCTGAGCCCTGGACTGGCCCTTGACTAACCAGTCATCCAGGAAAGGGTAGACCTGTACCCTTAACCTTCTCAAGAAAAGTGGCATTACTACCATACATTTTGTAAACACCTGAGGAGCTGCAAACAAGCCAACGGGACAACTGTGAATTGATAGTGTGCATGGTTCACCACAAATCTGAGGAATCTTCTGTGTCCCTGGTATATTGCCACATGACAATAAGCATCTCTTAAATAGAGAGCAGCATACCAGTCTCCGGAATCCAAGGAGGGGATAATAGATGCCCTGGTGACCATGCAGAACTTTATTTTCTTGAGATAGTTGTTGATTTGATGCAGGTCAAAAATGTGTCTGGGACCTCCCTGGGCTTTCGGGATTGGAAATAACGGGGAGGAGAACCCCTTCTCTCTTAAATTCTGTAGAACTTCTTCCATGCTCCCACCCAAAGGGAAGATTGAATCTCCTGGACCAGAAGGTCTTCGTGAGAGGGGTCCCTGAAGAGGGAGAGGGGTGGATGGGAAGGGGGTATAAACTGTAGGATATGTCCCACTTCCACCGTGCTCAACACCCAACAGTCTGCGGTAGTACAGGACCAAGCATTGAGAAAGTGGGAAAGGTGGTTTGTAAATAAAGGAGAAACAGGGTCTGGCATCACAGAAACTGGTATGGCATCCTTCAGCATACCATCAAAATGCCAGTTTAGAACCCCCTGGATGACTGAGTGGGGTAGGCATTGATGTTGAGGTAGGATGGGGTGGTTGCCTATGACTAAACCCCATAGCGCTCTTCCTCTGCAGGTCCTGATGGGGAGCTGGGGCAGATTATCAAAGGGGCTGTTGGGGCCTACAGTGCTTCCTTGAAGGAGTTAGGTGTATAACCCAAAGGACTTAGCGTGGCTCTTGAGTCTTTTAGCCCATGAAACTTTGCAACCCCGAACAGTCTGTTGGACCTCATGCGGGAACCCTGAGGACTGTAGCCATGAACTCCTGCGCATGGCAACTGCTGAAGCAATGGACCTGGCAGCTGAGTCAGCAGTATTTAGCACCACTTCTCAAGAGGCCCTTGCCACTGATTTCCCCTCCTCCGCTACTGAGGAGAACTCTTCTCTGCCTCTTGTGGGAACAAGTCTTTGAATTTTTGCATGGAATCCCACATGTTAAAATCATGCCTGCCCAGCAGCGCCTGCTGATTTGCAATTCTGTTGCAGCCCCCAAGTAGAAAAAAAGTCCTACTAAACAAATCTAATTTCTTTGAGCTCTTTGATTTTGGGGTTATCCCCTGATGACCCTGTCGTTTTCTCTTGTTGGCGGTGGACACCATCAGGGATCCTGAGGGATGGATGTAAAGGAACTCATAACCTAGGGCGGGAACAAAGTATTTATGTTTAGCCCTTTTTGAAGTGGGGGAAGGGATACAGGGGTCTGCCACAAAATCTTAACAGGATCCATAATACCCTTATTGACAGGCAGGGCTACTTTTGAAGGGCCTGCAGCAGCTAAAATGTCAACTAGACTGGGGGAGGACTCTTTTACTACCTCCATCTGTATGCCCAGATTTAAGGCCACCCTCTTTAACAACTCTTTGTGAGCCTTATAGTCATTCCGTGGAGGTGAGGTGCTCTCTCCTGAGACTGTCTCATTAGGGAAGGAGGAATAGGAGGCCAGCAGTGGCTGCGGATGCTCTTTCTGCATCACAGGATCCCGTTGAGCCAGCTTTTTTAGACCGGTACCAGGCTCAGTATTGGGGTCCAGACCAGGTGCTGCCAGGTGGGACAATTCTGCCTGTCTTTCTGAGGCCACTGAATAGCAGTGCTTGAAATATGCCCTGCAAACTGGGGGGAACCGCCAGGGGTTCCAAAAGGGGCCCATGACTGATTTAAGTCCCCAGTGACTGCCTGACCATGCATTCAGTGGTACTCCTGCGCCCTGGTCCATGGAAGTGTGGAAATGCCTGAAAGAGTAGCAAGAATGTCTCCTCAAATGGCAGAAGTAGGACCCAACCCCTGACTCAGAAAAGTATGAGTCTATGTCTGGTGACCAAAGGGGGTACCATTCCCACCGGTACCATGAAGGAGTGGTCTGCACTGTGGCAAGCACAGCCGGCTTCCCTTCTGACCTTACTGAAAGGTGCAGTACCGCAAGTTGAAAGGACCCTGCAGGATCACTCCTGTCTGCTGGCACCGATAATGCCAAAGCCTGTACTGCTGGCGATACCGTTACTGACAGTGAGAGAAGGCCCCTGGCAGAGGCAAACACCTCCGACGTGGTCGGTACCGAGATAGCATCGGTAGCACATGGTGGCACAGATGTAGAAGGCTCTCTTGGTACTGGACTCAACAGTGCCTGTACAGGTGCCAGAGTCAACAGCGCCAACCTCTGCAGTACCGAGACAGAGGAGCGCTTTGGCTCTGATTGCACTCTATTCTGATCCCCATGTCTGGCAGTCTTGGGTGCCGGGGATTGCTCCCTCTCGGCTGGCTGTTTCTTATGCCTTTGTCTAGGCAGTGGGGATGGTGATCAGTGCTGGGACTCTGTACGGTAGGAGGAGCACTCTTTATGGATGCCGAGGCACCTAGTGCTGACTCTGAGTGGCCTGGCTCAGATGGAAATCTCAATGCTGCCTCCATGAGCAAAATCTTCAGCCTGGCCTCCTAATCCTTTTCTGTATGCGATTTAAAGTCCCTGCAGATCTGGCAATGGGTCCCCAATGTGAGCTTCTCCCAGGTACTTCAGGTTGCTCAGGGTCATAGCTTTGTTACAGGAAGCGCAGGGCTTAAAGCCTGGTGACTGAAGCATCCCCTGGCACTGGGGATCTCACAAAATCTCCACAAAAACACTACAACTAACCAATTCACTAAATTTATTAAATTTCACTAAATTCACAAGCTAAATTCACTAAAAATACCTACAACTAACTGTGTAAAATAAGAAGAGAAGACCACAGAGAGCTTGTGGATGCAAGGAAAGCTGTTCCAGCGACCATCACGGCACATGGCAGCAGAGGGCACTTGAGCAGCCCCAACAAGTATCAGTGAGGGAAAAATTTCTGGTTACTGTGCTTGGGGTGTACACACACAGGACAACACACAGGTGAAGAAGAATCCGTTACCAAAATGCATCATACTGATAGACAACGAAAGTCACCTGATTTGAAAAGGTCCAATATTACCTCTGCTGAGGGCATGACTCTGAAAAGAGAAAAGGAGTACTTGTGGCACCTTAGAGACTAACCAATTTATTTGAGCATAAGCTTTCGTGAGCTACAGCTCACTTCATCGGATGCATTCAGTGGAAAATACAGTGGGGAGATTTATATACACAGAACAAGAAACACTGGGTGTTTCCATACACACTGTAAAGGAAGATGTCTGTCTGTATCTGTACGAGTTTTTTCATGAAGTTGATACATTTCCACTCCATACGGCTAAATTCAGTGCCTTGCATAATGGCAGGTTTCAGAGTAGCAGCCGTGTTAGTCTGTATCTGCAAAAAGAAAAGGAGTACTTGTAGTACAAGTACTCCTTTTCTTTTTGTGGATACAGACTAACAAGGTTGCTACTCTGAAATCTGAAAAGAGAGTTCACCAACCTTTTCATTTCGAGGTTCACTTTGGAAAGGTTCCTTTTTCTCATGGCTAACTTTCCTCCTCCCAACAGTCCAATCCCATCACTACTTGGCTTTTAAAATCCATTCTGTGAAGCACCAGGCCACTGGAGGTAATGTGGGACCACATTTTGAGAAGACAATGGTGTGGAGTGCACAAGTATAGATCCGTGATATCTAGTAGGGTTTGGATTCCATAAAATGGATCAAAAGGTAGTGTTAGAATTATAATGGTGGCAAAGGCCACCATGCATCAGTGCTTATCTACCTAAGAGATACAAGCCTTCCCTTCCTCTGTGTTGGTTTAGTCATGTTCTGTAATTGTGTCTCCATGACTTGAAATTGCCCCAGGCAGTAATGTGTTTCTAAAATGTTCAAATATCCTTCAGAAATTATTCTGAAACTAAGTGTCTCGAGATAGAGTACATCCTGACTTCCATCCAGGCAATTATTTGATCCTTGAGTCATTGGCTAGACTAGACTGACAGATAATCAAAACTTACAGGAAAGTTCAAGGAGAGGACATCTCTGAGAATCTCTCACATGTAGCTTTATCTTGGCCTGCCCAAGACATACAGTTTGATGCAGTGCCATAATCATAAAGGAGCAGTGCTTGAACCCAATGGGATATTTTCCACCATCTGTCGCACCCTAACTGAGGAGCAAGAAATAAAAAATATTAAAGCAATCTACATATTTTACTTTTTTTTTTTTGGTCACATTTTTGCACCATAAAGAAAATAGTCAATGAACTAAAGCTGACAGAAGAAAACCAAATCATTTAGTTAAAAAGGGGGGATAAAAAGACACTTAAATGACACAGAATGGGCTCATCCATGGTCAACCAGTCCAAAACTAATTGTTTAAGACTTGGACACATCCTTTTAGTTTGGTTACTATGTCTCCTTCCAGCTCCTCCATGCTTGTCTGCCTCATTCTCTTGTGAGGTCTTTCCTTTTACTCTGGAATCTCTCTCAAAGCATGATGTGATGGGGTGAGAGCTACACAGCAATACTTACCTTGGAACAATGACACATTCTGAACGCCGTTGAATACCTTTCATTTGCATTGTTACTAATACTTTCATAACAATATGAGTTGTCAAAGAACTTTCAGTATTTACTCTGTTCTCACATATAAACCTGCATAATATGGCTGTCTAGTTTTAGGACGATAAAACATAATAGTTAACATAGCTGCTGACCCTAAGTATTACATAGGATACACTTGTGCTGAATCTGCCACTAAATAGAACTATTTGTAAATAGGCAGGATAAACAACTTGTACTGGGAGAAGTTCAATACTTAGGGGTCCAATTGTTCCCCTGCAGGTTAATAAATGCTTTGACTTTATTGGGAGTTACTTGAAGCCTGTGGGGATGGGGGAAGAGAACTGGGCCTCCAAATAAGGGAAGCCAGTCATGAGATCGCAGACGTGCAGGGAAAAGGTTGAAGGAGCGTGTGGTGGTTGAAATCATATGAGGGAATGAATACCCAGTTGCTTTTTTCTGCTCCAGGAGGATCTGAGGAGGTATATTTATATGTTCAGCCTTTTGTATTGTTAGCCAAACTAGGTCACCTGTTGCAAAGATATAAACAAAAGAGGCTGTTCCTAACTGAAGAAGTCAGTCTATAACTCTCTAGTGGTCTATTTTGGTTCTAATACAATTATCTGATATTGATTGTGAAGGGTGGCTGAATAGCCAGAAAAGTGCTGAGGACTGCAGCTGGGTTAGAAATGGGGGAGGCACAGTTCTGAAGATTAACAAGTCTATGTGAAAAATGAACATTCAAATGAATGACCCAGTTAATTTCAATGCGAGTTTCTGTTGCATGTATCAGGGTAAGCCAGCTAGGGAGGTGAATGGGTTACCTATAGAAACTAGGCAGCACCTGTTGCTAGTTTAATGCCAGCCCATCTCTACAAATAATATTTAGTGAAAAGCAAAGGACTCTTCCAGCCTATTATGCTTTATAACATTTTAATAACCCTGAAACCATGACTGCACTGGAAGCATGTTTCATCAGTGAAAATTTACAAGCAAATTGTTTCCAATGCATTCGACAGTAAAAATTAACACTGGGGCACACAGAAGATAAAATGTCATATGAAACTTTTTCATTAGGGAGAAGGGCGGGGGAGGAGAAGAGAAGATAAATGGGAAACTTTACTGTGTTTGCATGGACTCAATCTGCCATTAGAGAATGTAGTCTGGCAACCTGCAGCATGCAATATTTAACCTGAGAATGGGTGGAAAGTTAGACAAAGCCACCCACACCCCACTAGAACGTGGGCACGTCAGCAGAGCTTCCCCTCTCCAGAAAACTAGAGAGGACCCTCCCCCCGAAAAAGTGGAGTGAATGTTGGAGGAGCCCCTTGCAAGTTCCAAAAGCGAACAACAGCTTGTCTCTCCCACAAAGCTTTCCGTTGGTAAGTTACTGCCATTCATGCAAGATGCAAGGATCTAGGTAAAACAGTCTGAGGGGACCCCTAAAAATGGTCCTGGATAGTCTTATGCACAGAGTTTCCTCCAAGGAAATGAATCTCATGTTTCCAGACGTTTCATGGAGTTGCCAGGTTGGGTTTTTTTGCACGGAGGGTGGGGTGGAGACGGTAGGGCAGGCATCCATATAGTTACATACTAAGTTTGTTGGATCTAAATATATTGATGCCTATTTTTCAGAACCCGCACCTCCATGGAAACTGAGAAAATAACTGTGAAGAGATTGTACATTCAGCATCAATACAGTGACACAATTAGTACAGCCGTCATTTTACATGTCAATTCTAACAGACATTTAGCAGTTCATATACAATATGAGAAGGTCCTTACAGGTCACCTTGACCATCCTTACTCTGGTTATCACACCATAGCTGTCCACAGCCCAGAAACCAGAGGATTCCAATTCTATTTCCAGACTCTCTCAACTCCAATGATACTTAACATACACAAATGTTTGTATACAATTTTTTGTAATTAAAATGCTCCTTCACATACACAACCATACACTGATTTATCAAGGATGACAATTGTGGAGCAGAAAAAAGAAAAGGGGGAAAAAAACCCTGCTCTGACGGCACCACCCACAAATTAGACTGGACAAATGACTATAAGGAAGTTTACAGTGTTGCTGTAGCAGTGCTGGTCACATACACAACCATGCACTGATTTATCAAGGATGACAATTGTGGAGCAGAAATAGCAAAAGAAAAAAGGGGAAAAAACCCCTGCTCTGACGGCACCACCCACAAATGAGACTGGACAAATGACTATAAGGAAGTTTACAGTGTTGCTGTAGCAGTGCTGGTCACAGGACATTAGAGACAAGGTGGGTGAGGTAATATCGTTTATTGGACCAACTTCTACTGGTGAGAGGAGACAAGCTTTTGAGCTCTGTGTAAGCTAGAAAGCTTGTCTCTCTCCCCAACAGAAGCTGGTCTAATTAAAGATATTATCTCACCCACCTTATCTCTCTAAGAAGAAGTTTGACAGTTTCAGACTGCTTGGTCTGGATTTAGAAGACAACACTCTCATTGCATGGCTCCCTATGTAAGATAACTGCAACATGTACATGAAAGCAATAGCCCCTAATGCATTTCCATGTAAAAGTCAACAGCGGTTTTATATGAACTAAGAAATATCTTATGTCACTGAATGCATTAAATAGCTATGAATGTGGCATACTGAAAATGAAAAAAAAAAAAAAATCACAAGAAGCACTACAATCAAATTTTGGCCAAAAGCCACATTTGTTTCTTGCTTTGACAGGATTTATTCTAATTTCTGAAAGTAGTTCTACTTTATAAAAAGACATCTCTGCTAGCCTAAAGGAAGCTGACTGAAACACCTGGCTCTGTAAGAGACTCCGAAGTCTAAACAAATGAAGGCTGAGAACATCTGACGTTGAACTCTTCTTCATGAAAGACAGCGAAAGAAGAAAAAAGGCAAAGCTCTCTTCCCAGAGGTGCATTGCAAATATCATCTTGAAAAGAAACTAAAAGAAGGGTGGGACTGCCCTTCTTTGGGCATGGGAAACAGAGAACCAAACACAATGTTCATACCTCTGTATTTATGTAATTTTTGTTACCGTGTTTATGAGCAAGATAGACAGATCTAGCTATCTTAGGTATTTACACAGTAAAAATCACCCCAATATCTAGAATTGATCATTTGTGATAATACTGTCATATGCTGAGACTAGTCAGAAAACTCACTAAGAGCTGCTTCTATTCCATAAAGGAGACTTCTTTCTAAATGCAGATGTATTACTTATGGAATTACTGGCCATTGTGCCAAGGACAGAATTTTAGGAAGCTGGGCCAGTGAAATACACTGCCATCAGAACCCTTCCAGTATTCAAAATTCAAAACCTCTCAGATGCCCTGAACTACCTTTATGAAAATATTGCAATTTTTAAAAAAAATCTTAAAGGGCAGGTAGTAGAGTGGGTTGTACACCTTTTACCTCTGGAGACCTGGAACCAGATCCTCAGCTGGTATAAACCATACCTTCACTGACTTCAACGGAATTATGATGATTTACACCAGCTGAGGATCTGGCTCTTGGTTTCAAAACCTCGTTGGTACAAACATGAAAATAATTGGGTGGGCTCATCATAATCGTTTATAGCAGAGATACTTGGGGTCCCATTACCTCTGCTTCTACTCTCATTTTCAGAAGCACTAAAACAATTCATCCACAATATTTTAAAAGGAAAACAAAAGCATGGATAAATAACAGAAGCAGAAACAAAATTAATTCTAACAAAAATGTGATAACTTCTTTTTTATACACCACATGTTCCTAATGTGATTTGGTAAAAGACTATGAGAGTGTAGTCATCAATTAGCATACCTTTAAAGGACGAGACTTTAATAATGGAAGTAATTTGCCTGGTTGCATATTTAAGTCTTCATTAATATTGAAAGGGTTAAACTTCCTCCATTAAATAAACTGACATTTAACATTATCCTTTAGTATCCCCTGTATTAAAGAAAAATACACATTTATTTGAACAGCCAAGAAAAAACTGCAATTTATTAAGTTTCAAAGAATCTTCGTACTCTCGAAAGCAACTTTCGGTGCATGTTCTTTAACAATCACATTCTATGAGGAGAAATAACATTAAAAGCCACAAACTTTTTTTTTTTTTTTTTTTTAAATCTCAGAGTTACAGACATCTTTAATTCCAAATGAAAGACAAAAAAAAAAAAAAAAGCTTAACAGAAATTTTAAACTTCCATCGCCAATTTTAAAATATCAGGAGTTTTTCTACAACTCAATGCTAAACTTCAGCACGGAAAATTTTATGTACTGTATGGAAACACGCACATACACACATACATATTTTATGTGTGTGTATATATATAAAATATATATGTAGATTGCGTGTAATGGCAATGAGATGCAATTACTCTGAGGAAAGGTTATTCAGCTAAATACACTACTAAAACTTGAGAAAAAAACAAGTCTTGAACCCAGTTTGTGCATAGTTCATGATCCTCTATAAAACCAGCTTTTGTTGATTTGCAAACTTGCAGGACCCTTTTTATCTGATAAAACCATTAAAAAGCTAATCTTCCAAAAAAATAAAAATAAAAAAATGTAATGCACAAGTTTCCTGATCCAAGCAGGCAGGGAGCACAATGTTCATATAATTTTTTAAAACATACTTGAAGGGTATGTTATTCCATTGTCTTTCTTCCTTTCAAAACAATCAAAAACATTGATCATTTTTTAAAACATAAAGCAATTTTTTTAATATATAAAGCACTCTTCAAACATCTATTTCTTTTGAGTCCATTATTTGGTAAATATGTAACTGCTACACATTAGATTAGGTATTTTCTTCTGTCTTTTTATTTTTTTTTATTTTGTTTTTTTAATAATATCTTCAGTGCTAGGAGTTGGGTTTAAAAATACATGAAATGGTGTGGAGTTGCTCCTCGGGAAACCCGGCTTTCCTGAGACATCTTCCACCATGTGCAAGATAGTGATCACAAAGTTTTCGCCACTTTGACGAAGAAGAGGAAAACAACAACAAAAAATAGTACACAGCAATGGCCAAAGAAAAGGATAATACAACAACACTGTTCAATCCCAGAGCTCTGAAGTAGCATATCTTCATTCTGAAAATAGGTTTCTTTACGATGGAAGTCTTTTTTTTTTTTTCTTTCTTTTTTTTTTTAATTCCTTTTTTATTTTAAAGTTTGAAGGAGAAAAAAAAAGGTCTGTAAACAGGTGGGAGCCAAAACTCCTGACTCCTCCAAAAGCAGTCAAAACTATGTCCAAGTGCTTGTTTGTGTTCCTGCTTGCAGGGGAACTATCCACTCTTTACAAATATCTATGGCCACAGTTCAACAAGAGTATTTTTTTTAAACTTTATATTCCGAATGGAAAATGGTGCAATACTCCGGTAATAATTTTCTTGCATTAGTCCACAATAAAAAGCCGCTAAAGGTAGATATACATATTATTCTCCAGAGATACACACTGTAATTTTTAAAACGCAATAAGAGTCCTTGAGTAAACATTTACACATGAATTGTCGCCGGCCCCTCCTATCAATTTTTTTTTTTTTTTTTTTAAAACATATAGGATTAGCTACAAGAAGGGCTGCGGACACTCAGTGCAAAGTTAGAAGCTAATAACAATTAAACGTTTGACCAATGAGCAAATAAAAAGCATATATACTGATAAGAGAAAAAAAATCACACATTTGTTAAATCACACACGGGCGCGCGTACACGCACACACATACAAGCTCACTCACACACATACATCTGTTCCAACACAAACACATTGTATGAACTTTAAAAAAATTCCTAGAGCCTGTTTTGTGTGTATTGATGCCAACCTGGAAGTGTAATAATTAGAAAGTGTTCACATTTTGTTATTGGCCTGCTGGATTCAAGTATTTGCATGTTTTATTTGTTTTTTTTTTTTTTTTTTTTTTTTTTTTAACTTTTTATATTTTGGGGGGATTTTTAAAAAATGACATGAAAAAGTAATGAAACAAGGGTAATGTGCATAGGCAGATCCATGGGAGATGTGGACACAGATACCCCACCCCCACCCTCCAATTCAACCTGTACAGTCAATAGGATTCGGATTCATTACTTTTCTGTACCAAAGATGAATATCACACTCCACTCTCTTCTGATTATTGGGTCCGCCTCTGGTAATGTGCATAATAGTCACAGGCTCATTTAAAATAGGCTTTCATTTTCTCCCTCCCCCCAAAGTTGACAAAATAACCCTTTCCAGCCCAAATTCTGAAAAGTGCCCTTCATGATAGACCTATTCTAAGCAGCTTTTATACCTTGTTTTTAAAAACACCATACAAACATAAAAAGACATAAAATAATAAGCCATGAAAAAAATAAAACCTGTCATTAGCATGTGACACTGACCAAATGTAGCCCATACTGTTTCATTAACAGTTCACAAGGACTTCTGCAGAGTTTCATATTCGATATTGGACAGAGGTACTAAAAAGGGCTGCCAGTCTGATCTGTTAAAGCTGGATTCTTCGTGAAGCCCTGGACTGGAAAGGGTTACATTTTTTTCCTTTAGTGCTGATGATTGTTATTTCCACTTTGTTTCTCTCTTTCCTAGATGGACTCCCCACTGAGAAGATCACCTGGGAGCAGAGTATTCAAAGGTGTTGGGCTGCCAATAACCCTGCCATCATCGGTGCTGGGGGGCCCCCAAAGGCTGCTTGAGTACTGAGGGACCCCACCCCAGAGCAAATCGCTGCTCCCTTTGCCAGCCAGGCAGGGAGTATTCCAGTGGCCTGCATCATTCCGTACCAATCCATGAGAGCTGCTCGTGGAGCCCATACGAGTCTGATTGGTTCCAGTGTTGGACTGCCAACTGGAGGTGGGTGGCAGTGGCTGGCCTTGTGCTAAGAAACGGTTTACTTCTTCTTCACCAGCAAACTCAGCCAAGATGGTAGTGTTTCCCAAAACACACCTAACAACAACAACACAAACAATGAAACACAGGGATACAACTGACACTATTTTTAAAAGTATCAGAGCCTGCTTACATAGTATCAAATGTGAGTAGGCATTGTTATTCCTAATTTACAAGTTGGGAAGATGAGGAAGAGAGGTTAAGTGAGTTGCTCCAGGTCACACATTGAGAACTGGTAGAGTTGGAACCTGAGTCTCCTGAATGCCAGTTCAGTGATTCATATTTTCTAAAAACAATTGCATGTAAGCCATTATTTGAGTTTCAGTTGTGAAATGATAGCTGAAGTCTTTTAGTATTATGTTATAATCTTGTCAACTTTTTGAAATCCCTTTTTAATTTACCATTATTGCCCTCCAAACAAATATGTTTTTGTATCTGCACACAATACATATAGCACAACCCAATATCCAACTTCTGTAAAGCAGAGGTCTGTCATGTCCTTAGCAGCATATGTACTAACATTATTTCCCCGCTAATCAAAAGTAATGTACTAACATTATTTCCTCCTTTATATGGATGGCTCTGAAACCTTGGAGAACACGGAGGATGTACTGTATACGCTTTTAAAATATACACTGATTTTTAAATCTACATTTTCAATTACAGCATAAACACCCCCTAAAGGTTAGAATTCTTTCTAACTTAGTCCCACATCTAAACTGAAATCATTAAGTCAGGGCAATTTTTGACCTTATCTGTTCTGAATGCTGCCACACAGTCTTTAATTAAGGAAAGGTCAAAACTTTAAAAAGCAACACCACCATGCATATCATTATGCAAATTTTTCTATATTACATACACTTTATTCTTTTATCTAATGAGGCTCATCATGGGAAGCTAGCTGCAACTTTGCATCTGGAGTGACTATTGCCCCGTAATTTTAAAGTATAGGGAAATACAGGAACTGCCATACTGGATCAGTCCAGTGTTACATCTAGCCCAGTATCTTGTCTCCAACGGTGGCCAGAATAAGATGCTTCAGAGAAGAGTGCTTTACGTTATTAATCCTTAGCAATTAGTGGTGGGCTTATGTCCTGAAACATTAGGATTTATATTCCTTATATTTCTAAATCTATCTAATGTAATTATGTATATTCTCATCCCAGTAAATGCCAAATTCCTTTTTGACGGCTACTAAGATCTTGCCCTCAATGACAGTTTGTGGCAATGAGTTCCACAGGTTTTTTTTTCTTTTAGTAATGTAGTTTAAAAAGAAGATCCTTTCATTAATTTAAAGGTCTTTCAGTTTCATTGGCAGTCCCTTTGGGAAAAAGTAAATACCAGTGCATGAGTTACCTTCTCTATACCATTTCTTATTTTGATTATCTCTATCTAGCATGTCCTCTTTTATTCATTTTTTCTGTGAATTAAACAGTCTTAGTCTTTTCTGTTTTGCATATGGAATTTTTTCCATGCCTTTAATCATTTTTGTTGACTGTCTTTGGGTCCCTTCTACTTCTGTTGTATCTTTTTCGAGGTGGTGTGAGCAGAAATGAACACACTACTTATGGTGAACACCTACCATCGATTTCTATAATAGCACTTCATACATTACTTCTGAATGTATTTAGTCCACAAATACTTTTTTTTAATGCAGCTCTCCTACAATTTCTGCTAACAGATAATTTCCAAGACACCACCAAACAATTCAGCAGAGCAATTCAATGACATAGCAAGCGAATGCTTAGGAGAACAGGTGCTGTACTAGATTCTACTTTACAGAAAAAAGGAAAAGAAGAGAAAAACCGTACATATGCAGAGACTTCTGGGCCTTGGCTGCTTCTTCCTTGGAACTGTAGCGGACCACAGCATTCCCTTGAGTCAGGTTCAGGTGGAATGTAATTAGAGGGCCGTGTTGCAAACACAGTGTCCGCAGTGTAGAACCATCAATCTAATTGCAGAGGAAGAAAAAAGTTGACTTGTTTTTCTGTAGTTGTCCTTAGTATATTTGTTAATGGAAGAGGCTTTAAATGATAAAGGAAAATATTTACATAGAGTGCAAATGTAGTTTCCTCCCACAAGATAAAAGAATGGAATTAGATGTGTCACTATTTTAAAAGGAGGAGGTAATCTTTTCTTTTCAAGTTCTGTTCCATTCAGCACAAAGAACCAGCCAGTTATTTTAAATTAATATAAAAATATTTATCACTACATGCCTACCAAGGGTAGGTCGGGAATCCAGCTTGTTCATAAATAGTTTATATTAATAAAGCTTGTTTTTCCAAGACATCTCCTGGTTTCTGATCCCACTGCTTTCAGTCTTATGCCTCTCCATGTAAATTATACTATGGAGAGGAGTAGAGGAATTGACAGACTGGGGAGAATAGCAGAAACCCCAGAAAAATTGGACTTTAAATCTTTGAATTTGCCCCCAAAACACCACTAACTTTTAAACAAATAAATGATGTATACTGGAATGACTAATTATATAGACTCAGAGTTCATATTCGATTTGCTCTTGCTTTTCACCTGCAGATCTAAAAGTGCTTTACAAAGGTAAGTAACTTGCCCAAGGTCACACAGCAGGCCAGTAGCAGAGCTGGGAACAGAACCAGGGATTCCTGAGTTCCAATCCAGTGCGCTATCCACTAGGCCACAATGGCTCCCATTAAAACCATTAAATCCACTATGTTGGCTTATCTCAACATATTACTGTTACTGCTACATAGATGATTATTATATACTCATTGCAGCTGACCAAAATTACAAGGTTGATAAGCATTCTTCCTACCATCTCTTAAGTATAGCATGGTTCTTTGCGTAGTCGGTAATATTATTCTGCTTACCTGAGGTGTGAGGTTACGTAGAACCAGCCAGCTGCTTGTTCTTCCTGAACTGTCAGTACTCCAGGCAGAACCTGTATCATAAATCCAGAAAGGGAACAATTTAATACCTTAGTGAGAGCACAATACAACAATCAAACTCATCAGGAATAAAGAATGTGCAAGATACAACATGCTAGCAATGCAACTGCTATTGTAAACATGCTCATGAGCAATCCAATAACCAATTTATCTCCATCCTCTTTTCCTTTCTTATTTGGAATGAAAGGAGGGAGCTCGATGATTAGAATGCTCCCAGTTGGCTCTGAAGGATCAGTGGGATTTCTCACACTCCTGCCATCGTATCTTTCATAAGCGGCCACTGTGACACTATATTTGTGAAAGCTGATATTTCACCAAAACTTCCTTCAGGTTACACTGGAATTAGCCAGCAGGTAATACCTTAAAAGCAACAGAGATGACATTTTCTAGTGGCATTTGAAAAACTGCAGTACTTCTAAAGTCACTTTGGTAAAAATACTGAGGCTGTAGATGAAATCCTTGCACCAGCGCTCTGTAGCCATCGGGTGGACTTTTCCCAAGAAAAAATGGACGTGACAGCCTTTGACAATTAGGGAGAACATTTAATTCCCAGCTTTTTGGGAAGATGATTGATAAAATAGTCAGGTATCACTAGTGACATTTATTTCTGATGCAGATGCTTTTTGATAAACAAACACACAGAGTATATAGCTATTATATACACATTCCCCCTTTAATTTGTGTATAAACAAAATTATGACAGCCAAAGAAACAGACTGAACAGAAAAGAACGTATACCTTACTGTCTGGGGGCCCCGTCATAAAACTGATGGGATAATCAGGTCCTGGATGTTTTGCATCCCTGCTATAGAGATGTACAGTGCTTAATTTGTAATGAAAGAGGGGCTGGGGCTCAAGCAGTTTTTTTACTTTCAAAACTGATGTGGCAACCCCAGAGGTGGCGGAGCTATGAACTGCCAAGCCTAGAGGTGCCGGGGCTCAGTCCTGACAAGCCCTGGCACAAATTAAGCAGTGGATGTGTATTTAATGTAATAAATTCTACTGATTAATTAGCTAATACTGAAGTCTTGCAACAATTCACAGAAAAACACCTGCCACAAAACAAGAAAAAGGTCTCAAGGTATTTAGAAAAAATGAGCAAAAGTATTATAAAGAAAGACCCCTGTTGTAGTGAAATTATTCCCCACTGATTGGAAACATGCCCTACTAACCCATAACTCTATTTTGAGAATAAGCCATCCTATGTGATAGAAATGAGACCTGCATTTCAACACAAGAGTTGATGCACTCTGTGTTTACTGAACCTCAAGTACCTGGAGCACAGTACTAGAGCAAAAGTACCATAGTACCATACTACTGTAACATGGAAAATAAAAGCAAACAGAGCATTGCAATATTATAAAATGTAGGAGTCAGAGGAATACCAGAGGAATAAGAGCTGGTCCAACCCAGTGGGCTGGCACCCCAGGTAGATGATGGCTTGGTGTTTGTTAAACCTGGAGGTGGTCTCGTAGGAGCAGTAGTGTTTCTGGGTACCTTCCATAGTTCATGGGATAGAGAGGCTTGTGTGTGAGAGATTGGGCCAGAGGACCATGTAGACTTGATGTCTGACAATTTACCTGCAACAGAGAAACATAATTCATGTATTTTTGCTAAGCAAGCTAAAAAAAAAATCTGAACAATCTGCAACTCCAGTAAGTGAAGAGATGATCCTCAAGGCTGTTCATTAATTATAATCTGCTAGTATCTGACATTTGTTACTATTGTCCGCTTTCTATTGTGGCTCCCAGCACTTCTTTTTCTGATAAAGGACAAAGAACCATAAAACAAGACTAGAGACTATGTCTGATTAGCTGAAATCAAAAATAAAATCATTACTGTATATGTTCTAAGTTTTTTAGCCTAAATTATTAAAATAATGAAGTTTATACTTTCTGCACCCAAGAATGAACAACCACTGTTATTTAAAATACAGAAATTAGCACGCATGAATTCTCATGGTTCAGTATTAAGCTGATTCCAGAAGAGGTAGAAAGGGCAAAATTTCCTATGCTGCTGAATAATCAAAGATAAATGCATCAGGCGTATGGATTCTTTTACAAGTTCCTCTTTGAAACACTAACAATCTTCACGAGAAAAGCCCTATACATCGCAATCTACTACTTCTTACAACTTTTTGTTGACGACTTTTTTGTTATGCTCTGAATCCTACCTTCATTTATATTAGTATCATACTTATTTTATTCCAATTTCTGTCAAACCAGAGTTTTATTAAACATACTATAATGACCTAAAATTATACATTTCAAAGACATTAAACATTAAAACAAAAAAAGGACAAGTTAGCATTTTGGTGTCAATAACACAAACAGGACCAACTCAAAATATAGACACTACCAAACAAAATGCACACTGTCAAATGATCATCTCTGAAACATTTCACCGTTAAGCTTCCACACATCTGCCCGTCTTTCATGTAGCTACACACATACCAAAGATATAGAGCCTGATTCTCCCGCTCTCATTAACGCCTATGTATATCAAGAGCAACTCCATTGATGTCAACGGAGTCAAACTGGTGTAAAGTCAGAGGCCAGTCAGGCCCATATTTTTGTGCAAACTGCAGTGACAAAAAGGAAGTTGTTAATACTATTCAAGTAACCGATTGAGAAAAGAAATTTGAAAGTTTGATTTTTAGAACTAGTAGCAGCAGCTGGGCCTACAATTTAACATATAACGAATGTGCATTAATAAAAGTTAGATGTTGCTATGTCACTGATTCTTATGATTCTTATCACCTGCAGATAGGATGTAACAGCAAAAAAACAAACAAATAAAAAGGAAATATGCATGGCAGATAAAATTAAGAGATAAGCAAGCCATTACTTTACCCTCCTTCAAGGCCCCTTTGCTTTGTGGCAACGTGGACCTAAATGCTGCACTAAGGTCCCTGGATGTTCAAGCTTCACTTAAATTAAAGTGAGGTTTTTAATTTACTAAATATGAACAGGAATAAAGCAATCAGTAGAGTGGGTATTGTTATATTATATTTATTTTATACTGGCTGCACATTTCCAGCTTTCAGTACTCTGAAGATTTTGTTATTTTTTGAGACTGTCTGCAGACTCAGGCAGACAGGATTGCATCGCTTTGCATTTGGTTTGTGTTAGAAAGTTTTTAACTGCAGTGGAAAATATGAAGCCTTGATTATTGTGTTAGTACTTAAATTTGGAAATTTTAAAAGTTTTTCTACAGCTTGCTGGACTCAAAGAAATCCTAACAATACCAGGGCTAGAGCTTTATAGCAGATTCTTAACTAAAGGGACAGGCAAAACTGAATTTACTGGCAATAGCTTTCAGATCAACCTTTCCTGGTAAGATCCAGCAATAGTGTTACCACTGAGTTCTCGCAGAGAACATTCTGCCTCACAGTTGGAGCAAAAATAAACTTTGTTGAAAAAGTATGAATGCCAAAATAAAGTGGTAGCATCATGGTATGAAGTGGGCTGAATATATATTTCATTAGCGCCCTTATCAGATATTCACAACTCCAGGCACCTGGTTAAAATGCTCACCACTGCAGAGCTGCCAGTGGGAGCAGCACAGTGCTCAAAAGATATGAAGTCTGCAGTAGTTCTATTATAATAACCTTTTTCAGGGCCTTTGCTCTTTGGGGATGGAGAGGGATGCTGAAAGTAGAAAGGCCATTTCTCGTACCTGCAATGCTAGGTGCGGATGCAATGCTGCTGAAAGAGCTACTGTAGCCGGAGGCACTAAGCGGCCAGGCACTCGATGAAGGCAGCGTGGCATTCTGAGATGATGTTGGGGATGACCCTGCAGAACCAGCAAAGAAGCAACTAAGAAAGATGGGCAAAATGGTATTTGCTGCAGAATAAGCAATTCTAACTACATCATGTGCAAATACAAACCAGGCAACCAGTTTCCTCTAACCATGAATGAATGTTATAGAAAGCATGATAAAGTGAAGCAGAATTCTTCAGTATAAAAGAAAAGAAAGCTGGCACCAGAGTGGCAAGTGTGTTGGTGCCCATGCAGAAGACATATTTTGGATTTCCTTTAAGATTATCTGACTCTTGGGACATCAGAAGGAGGGAAGCTATCTATCTGCATTTTATAACATGCTTGTCAGCCTATCTAAGCACCAGCAACTGTGGATGGATATGAATGTATATGTAAAACCAACCAAATATCCTTGATACCTTAAAACTGCTGAAGTAAGCACTTCTCCCCATGCCCTAATCTCCACAAACACCCTCAGGTATTTTGCAAATTTAGGTTTTGCAGCCAGTAAAATAAATGTGTATATCATAACAATGTTCTAAAACTAGCTATATATCAAAGGAGCAATAGTAAGAAACAACTTGAAACCATCTTAAGTTGGCAAATCATTCTACGTGTGTTCGACAAACTCACACAACTTAAATTAGGAGCTATCTTGTCATCAGGTTGCCTTATAGGAATGTTAAATATACATCCAAAACCTTCCTACTCGCTAACAAATATACGATGTACCAAAAGTAGGGACTGGAACATGGAATAAAATACCTTCAGAACAGTCAGAACAAAGAATGGGAGGCTATGAACTGAAAGTATCCACTCTAGCAATCAACCACAATTAGCAGCATATTATGAGTGATTTTCATTATTCAAAACATATATACACATACTGTGTGTACATAATATATTAATTCAGAAGACACAAAATTGTTTCTCTTTACAAGATGATATGCTATACAAAAGCCTAATTCTGATGCACTGTTATTAGGAAATATTTTGTTTTGTATCTTTATTGATGATACAAGAGACTACTGATTTATACAGCACCCAGAAGACAGACACTTGCAACTTGACTTTAATGTCAGTTTGACTGAAACTGAATAAATACGTGGCACCAGTGGCTGCTGCACATCTAAACTCCTGCCATCAAACTGTTCCTAAGACAAAGTAGAATGGAAACTAAGAATACAGCCTATACACAGATTGCTTATCAGTAACCGAGCTCTCATAGTATATTGTCAGTACATATTAACACTATCGGGACGCACATGCTCTCTTGCCATTGAGTCGGAACCCTCTCGAAAGCAGCTGGGGTTGCACAATGCTTCCATGCAGAACTGAACCTTCAAGACCTGAAGGCATGGAAGGGATCCTCAGCCATAACTGTCCCTCAGTTCCTTCTATGTATTCAGAATCTAAAATGAAGACATAGAAGAAGAATGGTGGTGGGAAGTGAGGATCTATGGTTACACTACAGTTACTGGTCAATTATCTTTCTTCTTCCTCTTTGTCAGTATAGCTCCCCAATTTTAGATGACTGAAGTACTTGTATAAACATAATACCCCCACCTTTAAAAAAAAAAAAAAAAAGGAAGTGAGCATTAGCACCAGTTATAGCTCAAAAGAACTGATAAATTAATTGGGGAAGTTTTCCAGAACACCTGGGAGCCCTGCTGCTATTCTGAGTGAGCCTTAGGAAGCTCTGTCTCAGACATCACTGTAGGGAGGCAAGGTTTGCAAGGGAAGCAGCCCATCTATTATGGGTGAACTAGCTTGCTGGAAAGCAGGGGTAGCAGAACCAGTAAGGGGAGTGGGAGTTGGTGGGATGTACAGAGGGAAGATTAAACACTGAGATAGAAGAAGGGTTCAGACAGCCATGTCAGCGTACCCTCCCAAGACAGGCAGCAGGCAAAAGTCCAGGGCATGGGGGGAATAAACAGCCACACTCCCCCAAACTACCACAGGTGCCATTATAGACAGGAAAAGGGGGAGATTAAAGGGAATTTCAGCTTATTTTCCTAGATGATACAAACAGTCTAGGGGACTCACTGATATGCATAGTTCCATCCAAATTGCAACTTAACACCCGGGTGAAACAGAACAGGTTGTGGAACCACCTTATCTTTATAGAATGCTATGTATGAGGGATCTATCATTTGACTAATTCAACACTGTAACAACTTACCAAGGCTTGTGCTGGATTCTCCATCACTGGCAATTTTCAAATAAAGATTGGACCTCGACCTTTGACCTTGTAACAATTGGATGGGTTTCAAACTCCCTTCCTGATGGCAGCAGAATGGACACCAAAAATCCCTGGGCCAGAGGCCTCAATTTCTAGGATACCTCAAACTGCCTAATGGTAATGGGAGACTGACATTTCAAAGAAGGTGGGGAAAAAATGGACAGGACAACCGTGAGTGTCATCTAATTCCTCACCTCCACTACAGCAACAGGGATTGAGTGTTAAACTGGCATTGAGAAGGTAGGCAAGAAGAGAACAAAAGTTGAACAAATTGCTTAGACTTCACCCGTCCAACCTTGCTGGGCACCAACACACACACCAACACAGAGGAATCTGTCAGTGCCAAGAAGCCTCAATGCCAAGGCCTCCGCTGGTGCTAACCTACTTTCAAAACAGACCCTTCCTTGGGGATTCCGAAATACCCAGAGGAATAGTCATGACTAAGGTTAAGATTTTGTCACGGGTATTTTTAGTAAAAGTCAAAGACAGGTTGCAGGCAATAAACAAAAATGCTGGAAGCCCATGACCTGTGACTTTTACTAAAAATAATGGTGAGAGAGAGATGTGGGGATGACTGAAGCCTGAGCCCCACAGGGGGGATGAAAGCCTAAGCCCCACTATTGTGTGTGTGTGGGGGGGCTCCAGGACCCACTGCCAGCAGTGGCTGAGGATCGCTCTGCCTCTGCTGCCCCACACACAGGGCTGAAGCTGAAAGGAAAATGTCACAGAGGTTTCTGAAAAGTTATGGAATCCGTGACTTCTGTGACAAATTCTTATATTTAGTCATGACTTTTCATTTTTATCTTCCTTCTTATATCAAGGAGTAAGAGGTTAAGGCCAAGCACAACACATTGCCCTTCCTCGAGTTTATTTGAACCTGAGGATTTCTAGGAGCCATGATTCAGAAATCTATTTGGTGCCAAAAATAGCCCCGATTCTAAATAGCTAGGCTTTTTAACTAAGAGCAGATTCATCCAGCAACGCTTTTCCAAGAACAGGGAATAAAGCTTGGAATCTGCCTCCTTATGGGTATGAAGGATAAAAGGACTACAAGCCATGCTCTGACCCTGTGAGTGACCTTCACTGAGGTACTTTAGGCATCAGAAATGCCAGTCTGTCAGTGTCTTCTTTGTACTACAAGATGCACAGCTTGTAAGTCAATCTCTTACGCTAGGGCATGCCATAATATAATCTCAGACTCCAAGGGATCTGACCAGGGTTGAAGGAACAGGTGCTGACAAATGTGCTCAGAACTGGGCATGGGACCAGACACCTCAGTATTAAGCAATGACAAAAGCTATCCAAACAGCTAAGCTAACATTACAATGCTAATTCTTACACAAATTAAAGGAAAAAGCTGATGAAGGAAGACAGCATGTTAGTGAGCCCCAGAGTCACTGCTTTCCATAGGGGTTTGTCTCAAAGGAGCATGTATGCCCCTAGAATGGTAATGCATATTGACAATCCATTTAAAAGAGAAGGGGAGATTACTTACTGTAACTGGAGATTCTTCGAGATGTGTGGCCTTATCTGTAATTCCACATGTGGGTATGCATGTGCGCCATGCGCCAGAATCCAAAAATTCTTCAAAGCAGCATCCATCGACCTGAACATGCGCAGTAGTTTCCCTTGTGCTCCTGACCAAGGGTATAAGGGGCAGTATGGATTGATGACTCTCCAGTTCCCTCTTACCACAATCCAACAGGATCCAAAGCAGAGGTGAAGGAGGGCAGGTGGTGGAATACAGATAGAGCCCACCCATCTCAAAGACCCTCCAGTTACAGTAAGTAATCTCCACTACTTCTTCGAGTGCTGGTCCCTATGTGTATTCCACACATGGGTGACTAGCAGGCAATGCTCAGAGTGAAGGAGGGTGCAAGGAAGCTGGTAGCCCAGAGAGGGGTGCCATTTCAGATTGGGAGCGGGGAGGGGAGAACTTCAGTGGTGATTCCAGGGGCTACACTGCAGATACAAGTAGTTTTCAAAAATAACCAACCACCACTACCTTGCAGGCTAACTACTTTAAACCTTGTGATACTGAAACAATTTGGATGATTCACACAAACAATATTTTATTACACACTAACTCAAAGATTGTTTCACAGTAACACACAACTGAAGCACTTTCCATAGCATTGGTTTTTGTATTCTTACTTTCCCAATGCATAAATGATTGACTGACATTCTAAATTTAATAGAATTTCGATGAACCTCATGTTTATATGAAGGAGGTCAAAATATATTGTTCAAAATCTTATAGCAGTAAGATCAAAACTAAAAATGAAACAAGATGGCCCATATTCTGTTCTCATTTATACAACTCCAAATTCAGAATGATGGTTGAAACCCAGGCAATTTTTTCCAGATTTACAGCAGTACTAAGGAGAACAGAATTTGCCCTTTTGTGTTTGTTAGTGCAATTTCTGTTGGAAATTGTGCTAGAGACAGCTATGAAAAGGGATTCTCTGGTAAAACCTCTCCCTAAGTGGCTCATTATATTGAAGAATTCATTTAGCACAACTTATTGTAAGTATTAAAGTGCAGCTAAATTATTAGAACTTACTTGATTATGTTTCTTTGTAAAACTTCTGTAAAATAAAGATTGGAACAAACATTGCCTCCCAGTAATATGAGACCTTTGTGTAGGACCAACTGAAATTAATTAACTATGGTAAAAGGTCCATCTGTATAGAGATCATCCACAACAGAACCCTTTCATTGGCCGGGGGGGGGGGGGGGAGGGGGAGGGAGGAGGAGAGAAAGCCATTTAGATATAAAATTGAACTTAAACATACTCCACAAGTTATCATCATCCAATACGTGTGCATAGGTAAATGAAGGGGCATTCTGGAGGCAGCTCTTGCTCTTTTTGTTGAAACACTCGTGATGAAACTAGAAGCTGAGGAGATCTAAAAAGAAACCCCCCTGGATAATTCAGAACTACACTGTGTTGCTGCTGGGCATCACTTACCCTCTCCGATCTTTTTCCTTTAATTTCTTTAGGGCGCTGTTCTAGGCATTTTAGAAATAATGCTACATCATGTCAGGAAAAACACTGGCATCTGGAGTCGATGTGATCTCTGCTTGGTCAGTAGGTTGAATGAAACCACGCTTGTAGTCCCCGCAAGCGGTGTATAGCGAATGGTGATAAGAGTAGTCCCTGCAGGGGGGCTGGGGAGGTGGATTGTGAGGGGAGAAGGAAAGAAACTCTACAGAGTATCCCTGGTGTATAATCTCCAGGACCCAAATGTCCATGGTGATCTTGTTCCAGGTGTGGGTGAAGAGGGTAACATGACCTCCAAATTTGACAGGGGAAGGCGTAAGTGTCATGAACAGTGGTGAGCAAGTCTCAACCTGCATGTAAAAAATGGCCTTTGGGGTTGGGAATAAGCAGAGGCTGTGGAAGTAGGAGCTGCTAGAGGTTCAGGTGGACACCGATAATATGGAGCATCTGCAGGGGGTGGTTGTGGCCTGAAGGGCTGTCTCTCGTTTCTTCTCCTGGAGGCTGAAGTGTAATGGACTTTTCATTAAACAGGTGGGACCTGTCGAAAGGAAAGTCTATGGATAGTGTTTTTGACCTCTCTAGGAAAGCCCGACAATTGCAGTCCCTTCGCATGACCAGCCCTGTGTGGCCAAACTTCTGGATGCAGTATCTCCGGCATCTACTGCAGCTGGAGAGTCAACTTTGTCACTAGTTTTCCTTCGACCAGAAAAGCTTGGAATTGGGCTCGGTCTTCCACTGGGAGTCCGTAAGTGTGACGTAGGTGTTGAAATTGTATTTTGTTAATAAGGCTTGGTAATTAGCTAAATGAAATTGCAGACCTGCAGAGGAGACGACCTTCCTACACAGGAGGTCCAGACTCTTTGGTCCCTTCTCTACCAATGTGGATGTCTGGTAGTGCAACCTAATTCTTTCTGTGGCCGCCCATACCACCAGTGATTTAGGGGCAAGATGGAAAAACAGGAAGTCAGTTCCCTTGGCAGGAACAAAGTAGCATCTTTCGGTCCTTTTTGGCAGGGGGCACAAGATGCATGTGTGTACCAAACTGCTCTGGATGGATCTAATTTAAGAACATAACGGCCATACTGGGTCAGACCAAAGGTCCATCTAGTCCAGTATCCTGTCTTCTGACAATGGCCAATGCCAGATGCTTCAGAGATAATGAACAGAACAGGTAACCATTAAGTGACCCATCCCATTGCCCATTCCCAGCTTCTGGCAAACAGTGGTTAGGGACACCACCCCTCATAGGGCTTCGTTGATCGGAAGGGCTACTCTGGCAGGTCCTTGTGGTTGTAAAATGTCCAAGAGTCAATGCTGAGGGTCCTGGACCTCTTCCAAACGGATATGTGGATTTTTAGCGACCTTTTGCAATAGCTGCTGGTATTGCTGGTGGTCATCTGGTGGGGAAGACAACAACGGAGTGATGTTATCATATAGGTGGTAGGTATCGAGTGCCTGTTGG
Source organism: Chelonia mydas (assembly GCF_015237465.2). Lineage (NCBI taxonomy): Eukaryota > Metazoa > Chordata > Testudines > Cheloniidae > Chelonia > Chelonia mydas. The sequence goes on from NC_051254.2 coordinate 17,541,106, forward strand.
GACTCCTGTGCCTTCTCGGAGATACTGATGCCTCCATCTCCTCTGGCTCTCCTGATTCCGACGACGAATCCATCAGTATTGGTGGAACCACTGGTAGGGGGCACTCCTGCCCGGGGGATGTAACTATTCCTGAGACAGTTAGAACAATTCCTCCTCCAGGGTAAGGACATTCCTCAGGAGGGCAGGGTCCAAGAGGAGTGGAGACTGCAGGTAAGGAAGTAATATATCCTCTGAAATTATGAAGGTCTCCATATGGACCGGAGTTTGGGGAGTTCCAGCTGGGACAACTGAAGGATGTGGCTCATCTGTTGCCACTGGTCAGTCTTTGGACAAACGAGGCGGTACTAATGAGGGGCCCGGACCCCACTTGTAGAAGGGACTGGTGTGTATCTGTCTTTCTGCTTCCCACTGTCACTGCCGGGACTCTCTTTTTTTGTGCCTTGCCCCCCAACCTGGGAGTCTTTGTCAGAACCAGTTCCGTGGGTTCCATTTGTGATGTCTTGCTTGACCTAGATCAGCTCAGGGAGGAAATGGGTTTCTTATGAACAGTCCTCTGAGGGGATCTGTCCTTGCGCCCATGAAGTGTCCCTTACTCTCATGGGGAGCCCTGTAGGAGTTGTCTTTGGGCTTCGGTGGTAAAGGCTCTGCTCCAAAGCTCGTGTTTAGAGGGGTGCTGCTAGTCAGTTGAGGCCGATGTACTAGGGGAGGTGGGGGTGGGAGGAGAGAGTGGGCCCTCATCCTCCTCCATCAGAAACTTCCTACAACAGAACTTTCATGCCTCTCTAGCTCTGGATGGAAAAGATGAGCAGATATTGCACTTTGCTGACATACGTGCTTCACCCAGGTGGTACCAGCACCACTGATGCTTGTTACTACTGGAGAAGGAATGAGGGCAGGAGACGCAACTCTTAAATCTTGGGACTCTTGGCATAATCCAACCGAATGGGGGTTGGGGGTGGGGAAACTTATCCTATACCTACTATAAACATACGCTAACTAAAACTAATAAACTACATATAAAATCTATTTACAACAAGTTTACTTTACAGATTATGCACTGAAAGAGGACATGATTCCAATTCAGGCCATGAGAGAGTAAGGAGGAACTGGAAAGGCATTGATCCACATTGCTCTTTATACTCTCAGTCAGGAGCACAAGGGAAACCACTGTGCATGTGAGAGTCAGTGGACACTGCTCTGAAGAATGTCCGGACTCGGGTGTATGACGTGTATGTGTACCCATGTGTGGAATACACATAGGGACCAGCACTCGAAGAAATAGTACAATTATTTATTCATACACTAGTATTTATTTAAAGGGTTATAGTACATTTTCTAACTACGCAGATATGAGATCTGCATGATGCAGAGCCATGAATTATTATATATAAATGTACAAAGTAGACAACATCATCTTCAGCGTCACTCTAATGTTGGCACAACACAAATAAAATACTGGATGCATCAGAATCTCAACTATAGCTAAATAACTTCTTTAAGCCTACCTGATTAGCAGTGTAAAAATAATTTAAAAATTTTTAAATTCCCCTCCCTTAAAAACACCTAAAGTCATTAAATAGTTAATTCACTATTACTCATACACACAAATAACTGAAGTTTTAGCTTGAACAAAGACTACTTTCTGACAGCTTTCCAGATGATAAATGATATAATTCAACATTACTTAATGTGATAAAAAAAACCTCCCGTCATCTCTCACTCCCTTCAAGTTCCACAGCCTCTTACCGGACATAGCTTCAAGTTCCACTGCTCAGGATACCAGGAAACTTGCTTCAATGATAACTATGATTCACAATCTAGGCAAACACCCACAAGTGACTGTGATAGCTCAATCTACATTTTAAAGTCCTTGCAGGTCCTCCTGACAGCTTGGTTATAATTCTGCTCTGCGCATTATAGTGTTCTACTAGACTGCTTTCTTCGGACAATTTACATATTAGGTCACAGCATGACCACAAACAACAACTAAGCTACCTTTAGTTTGGTCCATTTTCCGAAGCTATGGACCCCTGTTGAGATGTACTAAAGTCCAATGACTCAGTGTTTTAGGGAGGATCCCTCTTCATTCTGGAGTAAAACTTATGGGGAAAGGGATGGAGAAAGGTGAAAAGAATATTTATATATAATAATTTTTTTCCAACCCTCTCTTGGCTGATTTTAGGGATATACAAATCCATCTTCTCTTTCTGCTTGATCCTGTAGTGAAGTCACAAATCAGGTTTTCATGACGTCAATTTGTTGCCATGGAAAGAATTGTGATTTCCTGACTTTGGCATTATGACTTCACTGCTGTGTCAAGTAGGAGAAAAGGCTGGGCTGTGTAGAGAGCAAAACCAAACAGATATAGTATTTAAACATAATAAGAAATCTCCTGGAAAACATGTAGAAAACAGATTTAAGCCTGAGAGTTTAACAGTATGAAAAGTGGTAAGTTTCCAATAAGAAACCAGGAATCTCCAAATTCTGACTTAGTGGGCCAAAAATGTCTAGATTTATGGTGGAAATTCAACAGTAACAGCAAAGCATGAACACTATCAGATCCACCTTTCATCTGCACATAGGTAGTACAGACAATTCTCTACCGAAAAAAAACCCACTATATACAAAACAGAGGAATAAGACAAGTATCAGAGGGGTAGCCATGTTAGTCTGTATCCATAAAAACAACAAGGAGTCCGGTGGCACCTTAAAGACTAACCGCTTTATTTGGGCATAAGCTTTCGTGGGTAAAAAACTACTTCTTCAGATGCATGAAGTGAAAATTACAGATTATGCTTGTATCTGTAATTTTCACTTCATGCATCTGAAAAAGTGGTTTTTTACCCACGAAAGCTTATGGCCAAATAAAGCGGTTAGTCTTTAAGGTGCCACCGAAAGCCTTGTTGTTTTTTAGGAATAAGACAGTTAGTTCAAATGTTTGGAAGGAAGGGAAACAAAGTGACTACAGAGGTGCAAAGTGTTTGTGTGACTTTTGCTCTACCTCCACTCTTGAGAAGATAGCGATTAACATCTTGTATGGTGGTATTAATGGTAGGCCCAGTTGGAACACTTCCAGGAGTGACATCTGGGTCATTCTCAGGGTCAATATTCTGCAGTCCTTTCCACGGCACTCCAGGATGAAATTCTATTTTAAAATAGCAGAAGCAAGAGTCTATGAAATTACTATCCTTTGCTCTAAGCTCCCACACAAAAGACAGACACTGATTCAGTAAATAAAACCAAAACTTAGATTCAGTGACATCAGTATTTTTAAGGTAATATTTTTGTGTTTTGTTACCTGGTGGCCAGTTAATGCTGGAACCATTGGAGATTTTATCACTATCACTTTTGGCACGTGACCAGCTGTGAGGAACAGCTACAGGAGGACTGGCTGGTGAATCACTGTTTTGGATCAGATCGTACCGTCCATAAGAGTCATCAATGGAGGACTTTCCTGAAGGACCAATACTTAGACCTCCAGGAATAGCACCTGAAATGATAGAAGGGAAAAAAATAATTTGTATGGGGGCAGGACTCATTCTTTGGCTGCTCCTTTCATCTCTATTATATTTTATCATTTTTCTTGTCCTTAAAACTTTCCAAATTTTAAAATTAAGTAATGTAATTAAAATATACATACAGTAAGAAAACAAACAATTATTCAAGATTTAACACAGTTCAAGATAGTCTCTCTTGGCATTCCCAGGATCAGAATCTGATGAAAACCTCAGTAGCACATCATACTGTAAGTTAGCTAACAGCAATTCAGAGATCTCTGTCAAAAACAAGCTCAAATGGATAAGGTGATTCTGAATAGGAATTACAAAACAACAAGTTAATGTGGGGACGTAGAAATAGTTGCAGGCTAACAACTATCACTTAAGTGAAATGATTTGTGCTGCTAATGACAAAGAAGCAGGACACAGTAATCTTAACAGAGCACATCTCTGAGCAGAGCTGGGAATTTCGTACTCAAGATTTTGGAGGTGGAGTTGGGGAAGGAATTTAAAATGCATTACAGTTAGGGCAAAGGTGATGCAGCTCGGTACTGAGGTACACTGGCAATTCTGTGAGGGATGTTTGCGTAGTGCCTGCCACTTAAGGCTGGTTCTAGTTGGTGCTATTATTCACTCATTTTTCTGAGCTACATTCGCCAAACCAAAAACATTTTTAAACAAAGCTTTGATGGAAGGTTCCATGTTCTGCAACCATAATGACACAGCCTATACCATAAGAAGTTCTTTAAAAGTATTAATTTAATAGTTTATAATCTGAAAGGGTATTTTGTACGAGCTCTTATAATAGAGAATGCCTGGAAATTAGGTTGCTTTGCCAATCTGACCATCATGTCCTAAGAGTACTAATTGATAAACGTAGTTGACATACCATGCTTGCTAGAATTCTGGTCAAGTGAAGAAGCAGCACTAGATATATTATCCATGGAGTTGGGGTGTGTCCACTGAGGAAGGCGAGACTGAGACTGAGAAGTATCCTTCACTGACAAACCACCAGTCATGTCCATGCTGTTTACATTCATGTTCGGATTCAGTCCAGCTTGGGGGAAGCAAGTAGGTTGTTACATATTCCTAACATTTATACTCCCCCAATCCCCAACATTAATTCTTGGTGCTTAATGATCCACACAAATGAGTTGCTGAACTTCAGATTTCAGATAGAAATAGTTCTGTATATACTGTATGTCAATTTACCACATGCTGGTCTCAGCCTGCTGCTCAATAAATTCTACTCTTCTAAAAAATATCACCCTTTTGTTTCTGCTAAAACTCCCACTAACTTCAGATAAAATTAAACCATTGACAATGAGAAAAAGAACCCACTATAGGGATGTATTTTAATGCCATCGGCATTTCCACTTTAATTCTTCCTAGTTGTCTCAGAAAAGGCATTTTGCATTAGAATTCAAAATTAAAACAAGCAAGGAATTTGCAATGTTCCATTAGTGAGACAGATCATTCTGGTCAACTTTCCAACAAATCCTTGGATTTTTTGGGCTACCAATGTTTTTTAAAACGATTAACACCTCAGCCACGAATTGCATAATACTGATTTGTTATTCTTTAAGTTGCTGCTCTTCTACTCAGAGTCACATTTAATGTATTTAAAAATTATAATAAAGACTAAATGATACATTTTTATAATCAATACATAGACAGTATTCTAGGGAAGAACTTTTCATCTTTCCAAGATGGGGATCTTTAGATTTTCAGGAAATGATTCTGAAAGTTAACAGATCAGACAGTGCTGAGCACCTTTCAGGTTTAGGCCCTTCATATACTTATAAGCACATTTTTGACCTTGTGGTGGTCATCATCCTAGTACCTAGCATACACTAATATACCCTTTCAGCTAACCTGTAAGATAAGTAAGTATTATCAACCCCACTTTACAAAGATTAGACAGAGGCACAGATAAATTACGTTATTTGCCCTATGTCACACAGGAAGTCTCGCACAGATAGAAATAAAATACAGATCTCCTGAATCCCACTCAATTGCCTTGCACACAAGACCATCCTTAATATCCTCCTGGTGCAAGTTTTAGTGAAAACCATATAGTTCAGTTAGAGTGGAACTGGTTCACAATCACGCTACATTCTGCTGACAAAAATAAACACATTGACATCTAATGCACTGTAATCCAGCTTAAAGAGGAGGGTGATAGCAGTGCTGGAAGGGCATTTTCTGTAAGAGATCATTGACTTTGGAACTTCCCCCCCTTTGGTGCACCAGAATCAAGAATTAGCTTTCTAAGTATGCTGCTAAGTTCATAATTTCTTTCAGGCTTTTGGGGGAGTGAGTTGAGGTAGGTTATTATGACGACTAGGTGTAGGGCTACTACAGTGATGGGGATAAATTATTGTAATTTTGTGTAGCAACTCAATATGCATTTTGTTAACATGATTCTTGTAGATTCTCTTGTATTTTATATTTTTAGCACTATAATGCACCTAGAGCAGTGGTTTTCAACCTGTGGTCCATGGACCCCTGGGGGGTCCGCAGACAATGTCTAAGATTTCCAAAGAGGTCCACACCTCCATTCAAAATTTTTTAGGCTTCCACAAATGAAAAAAGGTTGAAAACCACTGACCTAGAGCAAAGGATAGGTGCTCAGTGTTTATATGTTTAATTATTTCAACTTCTATCTCCTCTCTTTTGTAAGTGGAAGCTTAAATGAAAGAACACTTACCAAGAGGGTAAGGAGCAAAGGTGTTCGGAGAAGACTGTTGCTCTTTGGTCTGCAGGTCAGGTAGGCCGGGAGCCTGGGGATGGGGTGAAAAGCTATCCATGGCTGATTTGCCTGCAGAGGGGTGCAAAGATAGATGTGGAGGGGGAGGCTGCTGCTTCATAAGCAGGGCCTGGGCCAGCTGGCGCTGGTGCTGCTGGATCTGCTGCTGCATGTTATTGATTGTACGTGCAACCTGTCAACAAAAGATTAAAACAAAAAACAATCAACAAAAGCTAGATAGTACAAAGGTGCACAAGCCATGCTGCCCCAGTTTCTAAATTGAATCAACACAACATCCAGCCCTTTGAAACAAAGAATTAACTGAATTAAGAGTTCAACAACATTCTTTCAAAAGTGAGGAAAGTAGAACTGCATTCAGTAACACTGGTACTCTTCTCTTTCAATATAAATCCATGCAATACAGTTTGGTTTACTTAATGCTACTCTAACTGATTTCGAGTAATGAACTAGAATCTTTATAGGCAGCTGAAACCAGAATCTAATGTTGAAATCAAGTTGGCAGGTTAAACTTACTTGCTGCTCCTGTTGTCTCATAGGTCCGGAAACATTACGCTGAGCCTGTAACATCTGCTGCTGGATTTGTAAACGTTGGTACGCCTACAAGTAAGAAACAAGGAAGGTCAAAAGTCATACATTAAAAAAAACCTAACATACTTGTTTATAGTGTGTTTGTAAGTTACAAAATATAAGGAAAGTGTTGGTCCTGTACTTAGCGGGGAAGGAGAGCTAATAATGGCTGACATCAAGAAGGGTGAGGTGTTTAATGCCTATTTTGTTAAAAAGGTAAATTACGACAAGATACTTAATACAATTAATATTAACAAAGGGAAGGAACACAAGCCAAAATATGGAAATAACAGGATAAAATCTATGTAGATAAGTTAGATGCACTCAAGTTGGCAGGGCCTGATGAAATTGATCCAAGGGTACTTAAGGACCCAGCGAAACAATCTCACAGAATTGTGAGACAGACGTGGTAGATTATCTAGGAGAACTCATGAAGGACGGGTGAGGTTCCACAAGACTGGAGAATGGCAAAAGTAGGACCTATCTTTAAAAAGGGGAACAAAGACTACTGGGGAACTATAGACCTGTCAGCCTAACTTCGATAGATACTCTGGAAAGATACTGGAACAAGTTATTAAATAATCAATTTGTAAGCAGCTAGAAAATAACAGGGAGATAAGTAATACCCAACACGGATTTGCCAAGAACAAATTATGCCAAATCAACGTAATTTCCTTCTTTGATAGGGTTACTAGCCTAGTGGGTGGGGGAGAGGGAGCTGTAACCATGATACTTTGATTTTAGTAAGGCTTTTCACACAGTCCCACAATGGAAATGTGGTCTACGTGAAATTACGATAAGATGGGTGCAAAACTGGTTGAAAGACCATACTCAAAGAGCAGTTATCAATGGTTCGTTGCCAAATTCGGAGGATGTATCTAGTGGGATCCTCTAGGGGTCTGTCCTGGGTCTTGTACTATTCAATATTCTCATTAATGAAGAGTCTGCTTATTAAATTTGAGGATGTCACCAAGATGGGAGGGATTGCAAGCATTTTGAAGAATTTGAATTCTAATCCTAATGACTGTGACAAATTAGAGAATAAATATGAAATCAACAAGGTGGAATTCAATAAAGACAAGTACAAAGTACTACACTTTGATTTTTCCTTCCTAAGGCACAACTACAAAATGGGGATAACTGGCCGTGGCAGTAATTCTGCAGAAAAGGGTCTGGGGGGTTACAGTGGATCACAGCTTCAAAATGAGTCAACATGATGCAGTTACAAAAAAAAAGAAAAAAGTCTAATGTCATTCTTGGGCTCCACTTGACCCCAAGTGGCATCAGTAAATCCCACAGATAATCTGCCATTAAATGATGAACCTGAGATTAGAGAGGACAACGAGACCAGCCCCATCCTTGTGTGGATGCGAGCGGCACAGTTATGTTCCTGCCACTCTTAGTGTTTGATCTCCTGTGTGGGACAACATAGTGGCCTTATGACACTTATATCGTAACATTCTTCACTGTGTCAGAGCCCCATTATGATGAACTAATGCAATGTTATGATCTATCTAGAGATCTACGCATGAGATTGGGGCCTCCTGAGTTCTCTTCCTATCACTGTTTTGGCACACAACATCTCCATGCCTTAGTTTCCCGTTTGGTAAAATGGGGACAAAAATACTTATTTCTTGGGGATGGGGGTTGTGAGCCTTACTTGCTTAACGTATAGCAATATATTATAATGTATAACTATATTAAGAGGAGTGTCATATTTAAGACATAAGAAGTAATTGCCCTGCTCTACTTGGCACTGGAAAGGCCTCAGCTAGAGTCCTGTATCCAGTTATGGGCATCACACTTTCCGAAAGGCGTGGACAAATTGGAGAGAGTCCGGATGAAAACAACAAAAATGAGAAAAGGTTTTGAAAACATGACCTATGAGGAAAGGCTAAATAAACTGAACAGGTTTACTTCTTGAGAAAAGACGACTGAAGGGGGACCTGATAATAAACATTAAATATGATAAGGGCTGTTATAGAAAAGATGGTGACCAATTGTTCTCCATGTCAACTATAGGTAGGACAACAAATGGACTTAATCTGCAGCAAAGGAGATTTAGGATTAGGAAAAAACTAACTATAAAGACAGTTAGGTACTGGAATATGCTTCCAAGGGAGGCTATGAAATACTCATTGCTGGAGGTTTTTAAGACTAGGTTACACTAACACCTGTGAGGGATGGTCTAGGTTTACTTGGTCCTGCCTCAGTGCAGAGGCTGGACTACATGACCTCTTGAGGTCCCTTCCATTTCTACATTTCTATGATTCTAAAAATGCAAACTGAAATATGCTTGCTTCCTGAAGAAGGTTACTGCAGCAAAAGTACATTTTCTGGTTAAAAAGAACTTTTGAAAGGATAAATATATTTTTGCTTTAAGTATATTGATTTTTTTAAAACGCAATTCAGCTAATAAAACTTAATTGTTGATAATGAGTAGGACTCTCAGCAATTATTTTTCACTTAAAGATGGGAATGAGAGTTTCTCTGCATGATTCATAAAACTAGAAATGAAAAAGTTAAGGGAAATTATGAAAACTATTTATCCAAACAATAATGTGAATTAATGTTTTTCAGTGCTGTACAAACAGACTGGTAGAATTCTGGCATTTGGTCAGATTAAAACAAATAAAATGAAGTCATACAGGACCAGGTTCTGACATCCTTACATCAAATAGTACTTTACTCCAAAAGTTGTACCATTGATTTCAGAGGGACTAGTTGAGGAATAAGAAGTTTTGAGTTTCAGGGCTGTTTTTTCAAGCACTATCCTGCTCAGTTATTAAAGAGTGTGAATCTAATTGTCCTCCTTAAAATTGAGAAAGGCAGTCAGAGATTAATAGTGGTAGCAAAGATTCTAACCAGGGAGGACTTCAGTAAGTGAGTAAAAGTAAAGTGTTAATAGAAGAAATTTTTAAAAATAAATCAGCAGTTTTAGTCCTTACAACAAACAAACAAAACTCTATGGCTACAGAAAAATCTATAGCTCCCAAACAATATTTGTAAATAAGACGTCACCAAGCCACATATTACTAGTGCTATTTGAGAGCATGCTATACAGTACACACATCAAAAATGGAGACAACTGACTTGCTAATTACAGCTACAAGAATGAAAAGGACAAGTGTCCTTAGTATTAAATGACAATACAGAAAATTAGTCACTGTAACAATTAAGGAGCATTAGGAAAAACAAAACATGCTTTTACTTCTTGAAGAATACATAAATTTCAAAGGAATAACTATCTTTAAAAAAAACAAAACAGTAGCATTGTACTTTCCATTTTTAAAACTAAGCTGGCACTTCTCTTATTTTAAATGTGATGTGTAAATCTGAAAAAATGTCTTCAAGTCTGATTTACATCTCATCTGCTGTGCGCCTTTTAACTCACCAGCTGCAGCTGATAGAGCTGGTTCAACATCGTCATATGCTGAGGATTAATTGGCGAGGTTAATAGTGCAGGGTTGAGACCAATGTTTTTTGCTGCAAACTGCAAAAGCTGTGCTTGAACCTGGGGAACAGAGAATACAGCATATCAGATTTAAGCACAGTATGTTCACTGTTAAAACTGCCCACTATGTAAATAGCCAGTAAGAGCCACAAATCATACACAAAATAAATTTGCAATTAGATGAGTTGTCACCAGTTTTAGAAGCACTATATCAAATATAAACAACAATAACCACAATCAAATCTGCTTTTCTGATGGATGCAGAAACAAAGAAAATAAAGAGTTTTTTAATGGTGTTTCTGTTATCAATGCTGGTCCAAATCATCTGGTCATGTTACTTCATTATTTAGAGTTTTTTTCATATTGAAAATGTTCTTACTCAGTATACAGTCGCCATGAAACAAAGATGTGACAGTTTTCTGTGCTATGCAATTCAGTCTAACCTGAGGGGATAGAAACTGAGGCACTTGAGCACGAAGACTAGGCTGGGATGAGTTAAGAGGTTGCACTGGCGGTTGCTGCGGCTGTTGCATGGTCCTGGCTTGTGCTGCTCCGCTATTGCCAAACATACCCAGATTGCCACTCGGTATCTACAATATGACAAAGAAGATGATCTTATTTAGATGCAACATTCCACAGACTCCATGACAGTGACATGCTTGTGCTGCCTTTTATTCTCAAAGATCATGATAAGCATAGACAATGAAATGATCACATACAGGCTTATATCTATTTTGTGGCAAGTTTTACTGAAGATGTGGTTTAGAATCAGGCACGTAAGTAATAGCTATAAATCCAAGACTGACATTCCAAGCCTGCTAAAATTTTGTACAGTTCTTTGAGTGGCACCAGAAGGTTGAATATTTTCCAAAATAAGTCTGTATGACTCTAGGATGTCATCCAAGGAACGAATAATAAAATCATCTGCCAAACACATTTCTGTGTCCATGAGAAGGGGCAAAGAATAAAATCACTAAAATCCTATCACCACACATGATTGAATTATCTAAATAGTGTCCATGTAGCCCCAATACACTTCTGTTTTACAAAGCTACTGGCAGGGCTTTGAAGCTGTGCTCCGGCTCTGCTCCAACTCCAGGCAAAAACCTGCAGCTCCACTGCTCCGGAGCTGCTCTGCGCTCCAGCTCCAGGCTCTGCTCCAAAGCCCTGGCTACTGGTAATGTATCTGATATTAGTGTAGTCACTGTTCCCAATAGTGTGCCTAACGGGTTGTAAATGCTGGAGAGCTACTGCTGTCAGAAAAGCAGAAAAGTGGTTAAGCATACTCCACCATGCTCAAGCTACCTTTTTATAGTCAATGCCACAACAGAATGCTACAAGATTTTTCTGTATTCTTCTCTCTTTTCATGATCAGCCATAATTTATGAACTCACAAACATTCATAGTTATAAATGTTCACTCCACTTACTTTCCTTTCCCTTCCTTTCATTTTCAGTCCCTCAAATCCTCTAACAAAAAGGCAGATAAGAAATGATTCCCACCCTTTAGTCTGCTAGACATGCTCACTAAAGAGATATGCAAGATCTTTCCCCCCACATGCAAAAGCTAACAGTCTTATCGCAGCAATTATGGTAGAAAAACTTGATATAACTCCAGCCTCATCACAAGGTTGTATCATCACTGAATAATCAAGCCAGTGAAGGCTAATTAGAAGAAAATTTCTGTTTTAAACAACTATTCTGGCAATCAGCAATGCCTTAAAAATACAGAAACATTACATCAGTTATTTATGGTTTAGTCAAATATACCCTATATATTTTAAGTTCCTTGTACTTCAAAATACAATGTCCAGTATTATAAATCTGTAGTGCTGCATTCTCCTCTCAATGGACGCATGTAAGTTTCAGGTTACAGCAACTACAGTTAAATAATGGCTGTTAAAGTGAAATGTTTACAATGACATTTCATATGAACAAAATTTGTTCATATTTGGAAATAGTGGTTTAAACTGAAAAAGGGATGAGAAATTCCTCTAGTAGTGAGTTCAAGAGAGCCGAAATTCAAATTGTGATCTCTCCCAACAGCCTTACCTGTCTAGAAGAATTCAAGTTTTGCATGCCCAGCCCTGAGGCAATCCCGCCCAGGGTCTGATTAGGGAGTGCACTGTTTGAAAGGGGGAGCTTCAGGCTTGGTGAAGGCAAAAATGGTGAAGTAGTGGGCTCTTCCACTAGGCCGCCATCCTGATTGGAGAAAGAAAGGGTGAGCTGTGTGCCGTGTCCACAAGCAGACAGAGCACCAAACAGTTTCCCATGGGAATATAAACGGGCATGGATGAATAAAAAAATCAAAATATTAAAAAAAAAAAAAAAAAAAGGCATGAGTAATAGGGAATGGAAAGTATGGGATGGAAGAAAGAAGAAAAAGAGAAACAGGATTAAGGTACTGTTCTTTTTTACTTTTTGCACATTGCAAATGTACAGATGCATGACTATTCTCATTTCCCATCCAGAATAATCAGGAATTGGTGCTTATGTTAAGTTTAAAATCTAGTATGAACATGGTAAAACAAATTCCATGGCCTTGCAGGCAACTTCAACCTCATGAATCAGACGACTGCCATACAACTGCTTTCACAACTCACTCTATTCTCTCCTCTCTTGGCACCAGGACATTAAACAGTGGAAAGAGTAGTGCAACAGCAAATTTCAGAAATCTTTCTCCCTGCAGTTTGTTTGCTACACTGTCAGAGAAACACAGCACCCACTTGTGACGTGCACTTTGTAAAGCTAGAACTAAGGAAAGACCAGATGAGCTCACTTTACAGGTTCTTTAGCAGAATGCCATGTGATCCCTAGTCTGGGTTCAGTTCCAAATCCCAACTCAGCTGTTCAGAAAGCATGTTTGCATTAATCTTCTTTCCCACTCCAGTTTCAACTGGATGATAAGACTTGTAACCTTGTTTTAATTTTTGTGTAGCACTGACTTACTAATATTCATAATTAAATTCTGCTATTCTCTCTCTCTCTCTCTCTCTCTATATGCGAACACAAAAAAGACATTTAAAAACTACTTATATCCTAAGTATGTACTCTCCCTGGTAAGTGATTAAAGTGCTGAGTCCCAAGACACATGAGACAAGTTTTTAGAAGTAAAAAAAGAAGTCTTTTGCTGCTCTCTAGCATCACAAAAGATAGCTGAAAGAGGAGCATATCAAATAAAGCACCTAACTGTGGGAATTCTCAGGAAACTTTATGTTCTAAGTTACCCTGTAAATATGAATTTTCAACAGCAGTCCTTTGTGCAAAGGAAAAGTTTATCATCAGTCAAAGTGACACTTGATTTGGTGTTTGAATATCCTGAGGGGGATGCTGACATTTTCTAATGATATCCCCAAGGCCTTTCAGCTCAAGATGTTTTACATTCTACTGGACATCAGTCATACTCCACAAACAACTGCAGCTTGCATGACAGTAACAGGTTCAAAGATTTCTCATGCCTAGGTCATGGACATGTGTTAATTTTTTTTTTGACTCTTTAAAGTGGAGATAATTCCCAGTGACTTCTGTGTTCTTTCTTCCAGGTGCCATTGTTTTCTACACAAATAACAGTGTTGGCTGAGAGAGTAATGGACGTAACCACTAAATATTGCCAAAAGCAGAAATATCTACTGCCACATTTCCCCTCTCCCTCTTATCCCCATTTAAAAAAAATGTACATTGATTGCAATGCTGGTGAAAGTGCTAGACTGACTACTATGGAAATCAAAATTTTCAATTTCCAGAACAGATGTGTTCTGATTAGCTGCAATGCCACCTCCCCCCGAACTTCAATAGTATGCCTCAACCCTGAACCAGAACAATCAAATGGCAAGTGTAGTTCAGTGTCCATGTTAATTTGGTCTTTAGTTGCGGCTTCTAAGTTTTCCAATAAGTATGCCGTTTGTGACGTGGGATATTTATTCTCTAGAAATGGAATTGAGGTAAACTCATTTCATTTTAGGCACTTAAGTCAATAAACATTAAGGACTTTTGTTTACTACCAATTTAGGGTAGGCTGGATTTATACTAATGACCTAGAGATTTGTAACCCATTACTAAACTTCAGGACCATCCAGTCACAGCCAACTTTCCTTCTCTCAGTCCATCTCTAATAATCTTGTTAAAAAAAAAAAAAGTGTACACTCCTCCCAAGTTCAACCATCATGTCTCCTATCCATTAGTACAATTTCTTATATTTGACTCCCCATAAAACAACGAAACCAATATGGAATTTACTATTTTATCAGAGTTGATAAGATTGTAATCTTCTAGGATAGGACCATATGCTCTTGTGGTTGTATAGTGCAGAGCACGCCACTGCTGGTCAGTAAGGCAAAGTTACTTATTTCCAGTTATTTGAAAATCTCTCATGGGATTCTTTCTTGAGTCTCATATGCCAAATGAGAGACAACAGAAATCCCTTTGTGCAAAGGTTTTTAGCTGTGCAAGATACTGATAGCTTCACGAGACTCCCCTACACCTCAATAGTCACATGCCACCTAACTGCCGCTACCTGATTCCAAAGGGCCTTTTAAACAGTACTGGATTTGCACAGAAAGCCAAAGCTTTTCATACAAACCAATTAAAAAAAATAAGACAAAACATCAGTAAACAATTAAACAAAATAAATACAATCCCCCCAATCCCTGCTAAAGATGTAAAAATATTACATACATATTACATACAAGCTGAAAAGTAGGACTATTTGGAAGGAAATTACACTTCAGAAGCAGATCACACAAACCCATGCAAGTAGATAGGTATGTGCAAATCTTGCAAGGTGGGATCTATTCAAAGAAGCAGTGATTACTATCCTGAGGATACTATCTGTGGAGCTTGAGAGAGATTTCAAAATAAAAAAATACACAAAACACCGAATCAGATGCGTCATGGATAGATGAGGGAACGAAGTGTGTGCGAGTGAATAAAATATCATAAAAAATCCACCAACCAACATCATCATCTACATACAAACAGACAAAAGCTCAGAATATGTCCTCCTAAAAAGAGAGAAACTTTCAAAAATTGTCCAACTCATTAGGGACATCTGGGACAAGAAGACAGAGAGCATGGATAAGGATGGAGAAACTCACTGATATTCACCTCCAAGTACTAGGCGACAGCCTGGGCAGAGGGAAGTGGTTTGCGGAAGGAGTTGAACGTGGCAAATAGGCATCAAAGCTTTTAGGCACTGGATTCTTCAATAAAGGTGAAAAAGAACTGTTGTTTAGTGAACAAGATAGTACGGAAAGAAAGGACAGAATTTGTAAGGAAGGAATTCCATGTGATCTTCCAGATGCTCCAGGGTCCAGCAGCAGGTTTGGAAGAAACATACGGGTGGTGTGAGCCAGGCCTGGGGGCTAGTGGTATGAATGGAGCAGTGTGGAAGAAGGCATAAAGAGTCAAGAGAGGAGGAGGAGAGAGTAGAATTGAGTGAGTCTACCATGAAATCAATAGAGGTGATGTTGAAGGCAAGTCAATTAACAGGCTTGAATTTGCTGCCAAACCAGTCAGGAAACCATCTTTGCAGTAACAAATTGTATGATGTGACAAATCTCAGAGGTTTGGTTGCAGTGTCATGAGTTTGGCAGGTTTTCCTCTACCAAGAGACACCATGTTCATCAAGCTCTTAATACTGGGAATAGAAGACTTAGCCTGTGACTCACTTTGTAAGATACATTTTTTCTCCACCAGCTGGGATAAGGAGAGAGCCGTGCTAAGTTTATTCTTCACCAACTCATCAAGAACAGGATACAAAAGTACAGAAATGTGGGAGGGAGCTTGGTACAGCTATCAATCTTGGCCCTTTGGCATTTCTGGCTCTGGACAAATTTGGTGTTGGGCATCAAAGATGGTCCTGATCCCTTCAAGACAACCTCAGCCACAAAGCTACATGGAGCAATTCAATAACACACAATACACTGATGCAACTTAGTTTCAAATTGCTAAATGTCACACACACATGGAGAGGGGGATCTTTAGCTGCCTGGAACAAGCAATTTGGTGGTGGTGGAATCTGATGGATATTGCCCCTCTCAGCATCTTCTACCTTTGGCATTTTAGTGGAAGCATCACCTCTTTCAGTGATCTGGTATTCAATAGTATCTATTTGGTTTGCTAATAAACCAAGCCTTAATATGCTCTAGAGACTTTAACTATGAGGTGGTCAGTGCAGATCACCTTCAGACAACCAAGTAGATCCTTTAAGTTTGAATGAATACTGTCTGTGAAGTTATGAGTGGTGGTAACATTGAGTCCTACTTGTCAGCAATGGAACTCAGATTAGACCTTTGCTTCAAGACAAGATCCTCTGAAGTATACTGGGCTGACTGACGGTTTCTCTCAGCGTGCCCATAGGATCTTCAGGAGCTCCCCTCCCAAACTGATGGCTCCACTGGACATCCAGGTTACAACTTCAAGCAAATCTTACATCTGAGCAGAGCATACTTGACTCTCAGGTACAAGATAATATGGTTGCAATCCTGTGTGAGGGGCACTATTAGGCTGCATCTGTAGCTCTTGAAGCCACTGGACTTCTTCCTTTTAAAAGACAAGATGACATCCTGAAAAATAATACAATTCAGAAAGCACTGAGTGCCAAAGCTTGACTCAGTGCAAAACAGAATAAAAAATAAGTGTCATGTTGAGAAAGCAAGTCAAACAAAAGCTTCAAGGCAAATAAGTGTTTTGCTCCACAAACTACAGCTATCCCAAAGCAAGTAAGGAGTGCAGCACATCCAGAAGCAGACCCCAATGCGGAGTACTGAGGAGCTGGAAGTCCCTCACCACAATTCATAGGGCAGAAAAAGAATCTGAACAAATAAGTGTTGAACAAAATCTTCAGAGTGGGAGTAGCAGAAAGGGCATTTGGCTTAACTCAGAAGAGAGCTGTGGGGCACATAGCTCAGATCATCCAAAAACAGCTGGCACGCAGAAACATAGAAATATTTAATAACTTACTGGAGACTCAGAAAAATCAAATAAAAGGATACCTGGTGATTTGTTGAAACAGTGGGCTAAAGGAGGGCTGGAGCAGTGGTGGACTGAAGATCTTGATGCAGCTAAGGCAGTGAGCTTGTTCACTGACCAAGGACAAAGCTGAGCTGGCTAGAAGGGACTAGGGACTAAGGCAGTGCCAGTTGATGAATTCTTGTACTGAAATACCACCACTCAAAAGGCAAAAAAATCATTGAGAAGGTGAGTTACTCTAGTTGCATGAAACTGAAGTATGAGAATGATATATTTAAAAAAATACTATTTTCTCCACTTTAGAGAAGAGATTTTTTTTATTTACTAGCAAGATGATCAAATCCCTATCTAATATTAACAAGTAAATATCTATTTAGGATCATGTGGAATGTTGTTGTTGAAAGAAAAAAAGTCATTGTGACAGACTATGCATACCCTGACAGATAGGGATTTTACTTGCTGTATAAATACTGATTAATTTAGTACTTAATATTAAACAGTTATGCTTAACATATATTTCTATATTATGTACAATATGCTGCATAACGTGCCTGCCTCTCTCTCTCTAGTAATGATATAACTGCTCAATGTGTTATCCTAGAAAAGAAAAGGTTAACTGACACATATGCACACATTTTGTACACTTGAGTATGGAAAGAATCTTTCACTTACCATGTTCATTAAGGCATCCCACAAACTGACTGATAATAGTTAAGAATGAGTGATGAATTTTAAAGCAAAGGGAAGAGGATAGTAAGAAAGATGAGCCATGGGAGACAGAAAAAATTATCAATTTAGCCTGGTCTAAGGAAGGATGGTAGAATAGATGCTATTACAACAGTGGGCTTTGGGAGAATAAAGCTGATTCCCCAGAAGCAGGGAAGTGTTTTGTTAACACATTCACTTGGAGGAAAACTGCAATGAGACTAGATTGATTTTAGTAATAGTAATAATTTTTAGCAGTATTAATGTAAGGTGTGTCTCTGTTTAAATATAGTAACTTGTTTTATACTTTTCCTTGTTCCTGATGTGACAAAGTGCCTCCTCTACCTGGGTGGATAGCTATTGGCGGATTTGCTCGCCTTGGAGCTTCACGGCAGCACTCAGTTTGGCTGTTTTTGTAAACCCACAGTCCTGGTCAACTCCTCCTGTGTCTGACCAGGAGCTGGGAGGTTTGGGGGGAACCCGGGCCCGCCCTCTACTCCGGGTTCCAGCCCAGAGCCCTGTGGAATACAGCTGTCTAGAGTGCCTCCTGGAACAGCTGTGCGACAGCTACAACTCAATGGGCTACTTCCCCATAGCCTCCTCCCAACACCTTCTTTATTCTCACCAAACGATCTTCCTCCTGGTGTCTGATAATGCTTGTACTCCTCAGTTCTCCAACAGTCTATATTCTCACTCTCGGCTTCTAGTGCCTCTTGCTCCCAATTCCTCACATGCGCACCACAAACTGAAGTGAGCTCTTTTTTAAACCCCTGTGCCCTGATTAGCCTGCCTTAATTGATTCTAGCAGCTTCTTGATTGGCAGCAGGTGTTCTAATCAGCCTGTCTTAATGGTCTCCAGAAGGTTCCTGATTGTTCTGGAACCTTCCCTGTTACCTTACCCAGGGAAAAGGGACCTACTTAACCTGGGGCTAATATATCTGTCTTCTATTACTCTCCTGTAGCCATCTGGCCTGACCCTGTTACACTGAATAGAAACTTCAGCTAAATGTTTGTGTTGCAAAGTGCAAAGTAAAAGTAGCAGAAATTATCTACAATGGTGGTCACTAAAAAATTAATATTTAGCAATTATAGCTCAGTATCTGAGATACTGAATTTATGTTCTATTTAAAATGTAGGAAAAGAATTGTGGCATCTCAAAAAAAAGCTGTGGGGTAACTGCATTTTAATGATGACCACTGTAGGAAAGAGTTTAATATACAGAGGAGGGAAACTGAATGCTTCAGGGGACTGGTAATAGACACACCCTTTCATGTGTAAAGCACTAGTTTTAAGCTAGCCCAAATTGATAGACAACAAAGTTATTATCATTAGGTGAGTAGCCTACATAAAATGAACTGGTTTCAATGCAGTTCCTAGCGGGTACTGATTTTCAACATTATTCAAGAAAAAATGGGAGAGGAATCTCAGAATCTCAACCATCCTTTTCTCTCCTAAAAATTCCTATAGAGGGGTATTGAGATACATTGGTGGGTCACTGCGGGGAGGTTAACAGTGCCAATGCTTTTGTTGTACCTCTTCTGTAACTGAAGAAAGCATTTCAACCTACAGTATAGTCAATTTGTCCCTTTCCACAAGTTGGTGGCTGCTCCACAGAGCCAAGCACATAGGTGTGTGGTAGGTGCAGTTCACGAAGTTCCTGCCACCTGTACCTTCTGCAGTAGGAGGGAGACCCTGGCACACACCTATCTCTGCTCCAGTGCACCAGGTTGCCTCCCCACTTCTGGCTCCTCAGAACTTCGTGCTGAAGTTCTCACTCCCTTTTCCTACAGCCTTTTGTGTCCATGGTCTCACAAAGACATGAAAACCTTGTCTAGACCTCCTCCTCCTGGCACTGGCCAAGATGGCCATACCTGAAGTTAGGAGAAGAAAGCTTGACAGGGAGGTTCTCTGTGACTGAGAACACTATTTTCAGTCCCTACTTGTCTCACATATCTGAGCACACCTCCGAGTGGCATCCACTAACTCCTTGGACTGCGTCACAGAGCAGTGAGGGCTGACTGGGGGACTGCTTGGTATTGACATCCAGTGCCCTCATTTTATATCTATAACCTGCACTACTGTTCCTGGTTTGTTTGTTTTTTGTTTAGTTTTTTCTTCCCATACCATGAAATTAATTATTCCTCAGTTCTTGTGGCCCTTCCCTTGAATGAGGGGCAGGCCGTTAGTACTAAGTGGGCTCCTCTCACCTTTGCAGAATTTACAAAAGGAAAAAAAAAAGATGGAGAAGACAGACACATCTATACCTCTTTTCTTCATTTTGTTTGTAGTGCTCTCCAGATTACTACAACAGTCAGCAGAAATCAGCAGCTCTTCCCCCACCCTGCACTGTCACTACTGATTTATAAATTACACTCATACTTTTGAACTTACCTTGTCAAGGAAGGTGGGGCGGTCCATGGAAGACTCTTTGGAGATTGATGGTGGGCGGCAGCCAAGGGGTTTGGTGACCATTCCATTATAGTCGGTCACTCCCATTCCACGCTTGTCCATTTCCACCTTCTTTTCCAGCAGAGTACCTGCATAGAAGGGAAGAGTGGAAGCAAGAAAAGGGCTGGTGATGCAAGGGTAAAGTGAGTCTGCAAAAACTTCTAAAACCAAAACGACAACACTAGTGTCAGTTATACACTTATTACAATTAATATTAATTTTACAGTAGAAAACTAAAATACGCTATCTTTGAAAGCACTACAAATTACACTCTGGGGTTTGGCATAGAAAATAGTCACAAAACTGTATGTGTTTTCTTGAAATACTCTTTAGGAACACAGAAGCTAATTTAACTGGAATAGATCAAACTTTATAATCATGTATCCATTTACTGAAGTACCTTTTACGAAAGGTGTTGGTTAGAAAGACACTTACTCATGGCCTGATCGAGATTCATATTGTTGCTCTTCAAGGCCTCTTCTGCTGGCTCTCTCTGCAAACAATAATGTGGGTTTGGTTATATTGTGTTTCAAGCAAGAACACATTTACGAGACTCCAAACCAAATGGGAAATTTCAAGATTCTCTTTAATACTGGGGTAACACTGACATGTATTAACTGAATCAGATTATGTTTATACGTAACTTTTTTGCTTTCACCAATTATGACATCTATCTTCCCAGAAAGATCTGGCTTGTCTCACTGGGCAAAACGTATATTCTTCTCTATAAAGTTAAATTATATTCTTTTTATAACTGAATTTGTAACCTTATGCAACGGATAACTTTAAAAATACCACCACACACCCCTAACTTAAAAAAACAAACGAAAAAACTCCCAAACCACATAATACTCCCTATTTCATTTGTTTAATAGGGGAATGGGGAAGAGAACGAAGACTATTAATAAGTTCAAAGTAAAACCCATGATTAAAAAAAGCTACAAATATAAAAAGTTCTACAGGTTTCATCAAAATTAAGCATGTCAGTATCTACACTCAAAGGGTATTTTACATGCTCTTTTGAGGTTTCACAAACTATATTAGAGTAAATGGCCAAATATAGTTAAAACAACTGATTTCCCATTTAGGAAACATTTTTGTATCTGCAGTCAGAAAGGTCAAACACATACACTAGAAGCTACAAAAACCAAGCTACAGAAAATCCTAGAATATGAATGTTACTTACTGGGAAGCCCATGTCCGTGAGCTGTTTTATCAGACGGTTCATGATCCAGGCCTCATCTTGCTTACTAGATGTCTTCATGCCCTAGGTAAACAAATTGGAAAGACCATTAATCATCTATTTTTCATATTTATAGCAATGAGCTGCAGCCCAATCTATGGCAGGTTTCCCTTATTAATACCGTACGTTGCTTCAGGTTATATTCATATGTATATTTATAACACATTCATGAAACCTACAAAACAGGATAGAATTACATTCCTCTTCTCCCCAGAGGGCACAGAGCAAATTTTACCTCACCTGATCAGGTGTTGTAAAGAACTACTTGCTATCTGCCTGATACGCTGGATACTGCAAATAACTAACCCTTTCTCTAAACAGCATTATTCATTTCAGTTATCAGCAGGAAAACAAAATAAAGTCACTCAGAAATTCTGACATAGTACAAAGTTCCCTCAAAATACCCAACAAACTGAATATGCAAACTTAATCTGTCAAAGTCCATTCAATCCATCGGTTGCATTGAAAAGACTGAAACAGACATCTTTAGTAGAGCTCTGGGCAACTTCTCCACTTCAAGACCCTGAAGTGCAACTCTCTGAATTACAGAGGAACAAATGTTAAGGGTTGGGACAGTAATATAAAAATTGTAATACTGGATCAAACCAGTGGTCCATCTAGTATAGCTGACAATTATGGAATAAGCTGCTCATAAGCAAAGCTAAGTCTGTAAATTAGAGGTTGGTTCATGTCCTAAAATTTGAGGGTTTATACTTCTTGTAATATAAAAATTCCTAATGTAACTGTGGATGTTCTCTTGTTTGAGTTTCGTTTTGGTTAAATTTTTCTCTGTTCCCACATCAGTTCAGGCCACAAAATTATATATTCCCCCTTCAGATGTAGGAGACAAAATAGATACTTTTTTTGCTTATGAATTAAGCTGGACCATTTCTTAAGAGACCAACATTTGATTTTTCCACTGCAAATAAAAACATTTAAGAGGTCATCAGTATGATTTATTTGTGAATACACTAAAAAGATCTTCATAATACATAAATGTTCATGAAACTGGTGAGAAACAAAAAACAACCAGAAACATCAGGCACCACTCTAAAAGTAAAAGAAATTTTTGTAGCCTTCCATCCACTGCCTCACCCTACCCCCCTTGGGAATAGTCTGCATGTTAAGACATTCTAGACACAGCTACAACAGATTAGCTAAAAGAAAAGGAGTAACTTGTGGCACCTTAGAGACTAACAAATTTATCTGAGCATAAGCTTTCGTGAGCTACAGCTCACTTCATCGGATCTGATGAAGTGAGCTGTAGCTCATGAAAGCCTGTGCTCAAATAAATGTGTTAGTCTCTAAGGTGCCACAAGTACTCCTTTTCTTTTTGCGAATACAGACTAACACGGCTGCTACTCTGAAACCTGTCAGACTAGCTAAAGTGTATTCAAGGGAACAATATTTTGTTGTCTATCATTTAATATTTAATATGACTGCTTTTACTTTAGTTGCAACAAGTGTATATAAATCCATTTCCTACAGTACTGCACTCATTTTCACCACTCGTGATGAGACAAACTTTCATTCAAACTCAGTATTAATCTTATACAGAAACCATGTGTAACATTCAGTGCTAGAAATGCTGTACTCTAACCCTACTGATTTCTACAATCCATCCTTATCACTGTCCTACCTTTTGAAGTCCTTTCTTTGGGGCATTCCCCCATGAATTACAGGAGGAGTTACTCTCTTGTGAAGCAGTATTATTCCACATATCTCCTTCTTCATCTTCCCACTGACTAGTACTGAGGTTCACTTCATCCCCACCACTGCCCCAGCCTTCTTGCATAGATTTAGAAGCTGGGGGGGAAGGAAACATTTATGTTAATTTTCTCTAGACTTTAAATCCTTTCGTTTATATGCACATCCATCCATCCATCCTATCTTCATTATCTTAGCATTTGAACATTTTACAGAATTACACAGGTGCAACATACAGTTTGATCAATATTAATCTTTTGTTCCCTTCCCTGAAGCTGGAGGGAAGGGATACAATATTTTTATTATTACTGTGGGAAAATTGTGAAGAGCAGAATCTTGCTTATACTCTGAAGGAGGTGAAATGTTAGGTCAATCCAATCTCTTGGGGAACAGGGCTCCAAAGCCATGCAACCACTACAAATATATTATCTCCTGATCTCATGATTCTTGCCCTTTTAGTTGACAATTTCTGTTATTCCAAATGAACATAGATTATAGCTGCTGAGACAGAAGCAGATTCGAAAGTGGTCTGAGCCAAACCTATCGAGATCTCTGAGGATTAGAACATGAACATGGAATTTGGCAGTAGTAAGTGAGTTGCAAGTAGACGTGTAAGGAGAACTGGGATGATCTACTTCCAATCATCCTGTCCTGTGTTGCTCAAAAGGTGGAATGTCACATTTTGAACCCTCTATAGCTTTTCCAGGGCTGTCAATTATTTCTATGTACAACATGTTGCAGCAGTAGAGCTTGGAAGTTACAAATAAAAAGCTCACCACAGCCAAAATGGCATTCTACAAGATGAGGTGTCACCTTCAGGCCAACTGTAGATAAAAGAATGTGCATCTGACAGCTGATGCTACTTGGGAATCTAATAGCAGTAAACAATCCAGGATGACTTGAGGCTGTGAACTGTTTCGATGGTTGAAGGGTATAATTCCTCTCCCACTAATTCAGTTTAAGATGTTTCAGACTATTAGTTCTTAAGTACAATCCTCTTCCTACTAACATCACCTGGGTCTTGACGGAGTTTAGCAGCTTCTCATCCAGGCAATTATCTCAATTACACACTTCGGGATAGCACTGTTGGCATTTGATGAGGAAGAACAGAATTGGGTATCATCTGTGTAATGTAGGCATTTGAGGTCTTGGTGTCTTACGACTTCCCTTTTCTATATCTTTTGCTCTTTATATTGAGTTGCTTCCAGGATACATATACACACACACACACACACAATAAGCAATGTATTTGAATCTGACAGTTCAGTAAACAAATTTGATTTTCTAAAATGTTCTAAATGGGACAAAATTAGTGCACACACCAAAAGAATTGATATAGTTTACTGAGTTGAGAAAGTGGAAGTTATATATTGATATTAGATTGTCCTTGGTTATAATGGTATTATATTTTCCAACCATAATTAAAACTAAATACAATTTTAAATGCAAAAAAAGGGTATGGGAGAGCAAACATGACTGAAAAATATGCAGAAGTACAGATGCTGTTTCCCACATTATCCACCCTACCTCCCAACACCATCACAATAGAAGCAGTGTGAGCGTTCACCTGGCTTGCACAGTGCTGGGGCAGCAGCTGGAGCATTCACTCTTCCATAGGTCCCTGCTGGCTCGGCAGAATTATCTCCCCACCCTGTACCACTGCTGGGAGGTTTCCCCCATGCTGAAGTTCCATTATCAACTGCAGCAGAAGGGGATGAGGGCTCTCCCCAAGAAGATTCAGTCTTTGTGTGGACAGTAGGCATTTCTCCCCAGCCTGCTGAAACCAGAAAGATAAAATAAAGTTAGTTCAAAAGGAAAAAAAATGGAAAACAACAGTGAACCTTTCTGAATAAATTTCCAACTACATCTGTCACTAAAATGACTTTTTTGAGAGAGAGAGCATAAAGCAATGGATAGACACAATGGCTTCTAACTGAGCATGTAAAAATCAACTTGAGTTATTCTCAATTTTCTTTTTCTTAATTGAACTTCATGATATGCATGTGTCAAGATGGAAAAAATATTTTCTATCAACTGCATAAAGGCAGATGTTCAAGCTTATCCATACTGCTATACAAATGTACCTCAACTCTGATCTGGAGAAACCACTCTCCTTCTCAGATGAATCATCTCCTTAAATGCTATGCCTCTTCAGATCAGACTAACCTGTCTCAAAGTGCAAGTGAAGTGGTTTTGTGTCATATATCATGCTACGAGGAGGCTGTAAGATCACTGAAAATATCAGGAGGAATCTCAGCTAGAGTTGAACACAGAGGTGCAATTTTTAACCAAATAATTTTAAGCTATTTTTAGTTCTCTTAACCATTTGCAGATGGTCACACTTCCTTTCTTGTGCTCTAGAAAATAAAATACTGTATTTGCCTGGGTGGCTACCTTTAATGTGATCATATATTTCATAAGCATTCTAAAAAGCTTTTATTATGGGGTTGCAGGAAAGTGTATTCCCCTCATATTCCCTCCATCACTGAGGCCCGGTGCTGTAACCAACATCCTACCACACCAGGACTAAATGGGACTACAACCACCACCTATGGCTACACCAAAACCAGCTGAAGGGATTGCTGATACAAGATACTATTTCCCAACCAAAGTGGTTTTTGTATTAGTATCTTAATGTCTTTCAAGGGATTACCTGTTAAATCACTTTAGCTTGGCTTCAGTGGAATGCTTTTAGCCAAGTCCACCTCCTATTGATTTTACCACTTAGGATGAATCTACCAGGAATTATGGCACAGCTCTTGGGACCAACAGAAAAATAAAGAGTGGGATATAGTACAAGGGAAAGGTTCCATTTAAAGTTGTAATTACCTCCAAATTAGGTCTTCTGAAGTCTGTTACACTACAGAAAGCTTTTCCTGGTGGAAAAGTTACTCATTCCATTTTTTGTTATATATTCATTTCAGTGTACTTGAGTGTTAGCGATTAAGAAACCAACTTTGTCTAGAAAGCAAAACAAGATGTAGACAAACATAGCACCTACAGATTCTTTTGGAGAACTGAATTGTTTGGGCAAGTTTCCCAAAAGATATGAGTGAAATATTTTTTTTTATTAGAGATGGACTTCAAGTCAAGGTAAAGCATACGCACTGGGTATTTATGACAGGCAGTATATTACAGGGGAACTGAAAGACAATGTTATCTTACACGGAACTGAAACCACGGTACATGTTCGAAAGCAGGGGTTCTCAAACTTTCTTTTGCTGGGCCCCCCTTTGAAAATATTGCAGGCTCTGAAGACTTCCACCCCCTCATTCCCCACACTCTTGGTACCAGTCATAGCTTTTGCAGCCTCAGTGCAAATTCCTACAGAGCTAAGTAACCATATCATGTCACTGTTACTTCTGCACTGCTGCTGGCAGCGGTGCTGCCTTCAGAGCTGGGTGCCCAGTCAGCAGCTGCTGCTCTCTGGCAGCTCAGCACTGAAGGCAAGGAAAAAGAATGAGCAAGGAAAAAAAATCACAGATATTTGTTCATATTTCAAAAATCTGTCCATTCGGAAATAGGACCACCAAAAAAGAGGTCATGTCCGGGAAAACTCAGGCGTATGGTAACCCTATTTTTTTGATCTTGTGACAACCCCCCCAAGAGCCTTGTGACCACCTTTTGGACCCCCAGTTTGAGAAATATTGTTCTACAGTAATCACTAAATTAATTACATCACGTGCAAGCACAAAGTTCAGAAAGGACAGCATATTTCGTTAATTGAGCATAAGCTTAAAAAACCCACTATGAACAGGCTGCCACCCAATCCAAAACACAAGGTTAGTATTGTTATAATTGAAGTTGTATGTCACTTCTGCCGCAGCACGGATTCCTTCTGGGAACAGAAGCTTGTGGGGGTGATGCTAATGGTCCTCTCCCTAATCCAGAAGTAGGAAGATTGTGGTGAAAGCACCTGGCGCAGCACACTCCCTTACTTTTAAGTAGAGCAGTATCCATCTGTTTAACAGATATCAGTCATTTCTGACCATCCTTAATTCCCTTTTACTGTATAAAAAGGGTCTTTTCTCACTCAGATTAGTTTACATTTAAGCAAGGTCAGAAGAGTATTATCTGATTTGATCATAATTTTTCCTTTTTCTTCAACAGAGAAGAACTCCATCAAGTACTAATATTTTTAAGAACTATTTCCCTTGCCAAAAGATGAAGCCTCTTGGCAAATGACAAGATATTTGATATCATTTGCGCTACCTTTTTAAGCAGCATGTAAACTGACTAAGAACAGGTGCCATTTTAACAAGGAGGTCTACATTTGCAAGTAATCCATATGGTCATTTCTGAGGGAACAATCAGTCTAACTGACTGTTAGACCATGGAGGTGACACTGAGTTCAAACTCCATGCTGCTGCCATTTACCCATAACTTGCACCAATGTTCCAGTCTTGGTGTGGCTAAGCCACAGGCAACACACATCACTTCACCAATAATTGGCGACTGGCCAACACACAGCAACACACAGCTCACTTTTAGATATTTGGATGACTGCATTGCAGATAATGCTGAGATAAACTATATACACATTTAACTTTAATATATAAATCTCCTTCCCTAGCAGCATGCTCTTCACTCTGACTCCAATATATTTTACAATAATCGCCATGTTATTCTTGACACAAACATTGATTTCACGATGTTCCATAAAACATCATTTCTGAATCTGCATTGCCATAAGAAGGGATGATTTTCAAATTATTTTCATGGAATTCATAAGAGATTTTCATTTTTGAAACAAAGTCACTGTGTACTTAGTAGTACCAGAAAGTAATGTATTTTTCATGTTAAGATTTTTAATGGGAAACTAGAGAAATTCTTAATCAAACCTCTTCGTGACTCATCTGAAATTTTTATTCAAGTTTGCTTTTGGTGACAGTGGGTATTTCGTCAAATCCATTTAAAATGACATTATTTCAAAATAATCTTTCCTCTGTTCAGGAGACATCCCTGGCAGACAGGTGCATGTATTCTGTTTTACATATTTGTTGGCATAATGAAAGAGATCAACTATTCACAAACAGATGAGGTAGGAAAACTTGAAATGCATCTGAAGTCCCAACCAGAACACAGTGTATCTACAGTATTATAATCTTTGCCTGTGCGTGCACAGCCCATGCTGAAAATTATAACTAGTTCAACTCCAAAATTTAGCCTCAGAACATGAATGCTATAATTTCAATAAACGGTATTAATTCTTAATAGGGCTGTGAAACGATTACAAAAATTTATCGCGATTAATCATACTGTTAATAAGAGAATACCATTTATTTAAATATTTTGGGATGTCTTCTACATTTGCAAATATATTGATTTCAATTGCAACACAGAATACAAAGTGTACAGTGCTCACTTTATATTTATTTTTTATTAAAAATATTTGCACTGTAAAAAACCAAAAGAAATAGTATTTTTCAAGTCACCTAATACAAGTACTGTAGTGCAATCTCTCGATCATGAAAGTTGAACTTACAAATGTAGAATTATGCACACCCCCCCCCCGCATTCAAAAAATAAAAATCTCAAACTTTAGAGCCTCCAAGTCCAATCAGTCCTACTTCTTGTTCAGCCAATCGCTCAGACAATCGTGTTTGCTTACACTTGCAGAAGACAATGCTGCCTGCTTCTTGTTTACATCACCTGGAAGTGAGAACAGTAGTTTGCAATACAGCGTTGCAGCCAGTGTTACAAGATATTTACATGCCAGATGCACTAAAGATTCATATGTCCCTTGAACTTCAACCACCATTCCAGAAGACGTGTCTATGCTGATGACAGGTTCTGCTCGACAACTATCCAAAGCAGTGTGGCCCACCCATATTCATTTTCATCATCTGACTCAGATGCCACCAGGAGAAGGTTGATTTTCTTTTTTTGGTGGTTTGGTCTCTGTAGTTTATGCATCAGAGTGTTGCTCTTTTAAGACTTCTGAAAGCATGCTCCACACCTCATCCCTCTCAGATTTTGGAAGGCGCTTCAGATTCTTAAATCTTGGGTCCAGTGCTGTAGCTATCTTTAGAAATTTCACATTGGTATCTTCTTTGAATTTTGTCAAATTTTCAGTGAAAGTGTTCTTAAAATAAACAACACGTGCTGGGTCATCATCCGAGACTGCTATAACATGAAATATATCGCAGAATGCAGGTAAAACAGATCAGGAGACATACAATTCTCTCCAACGAGTTCAGTCACAAATTTAATTAATGCATTATTTTTTTAATGAGCATCATCAGCATGGAAGCATGTCCTCTGGAACGATGGCCGAAGTATGAAGAAGAATATGAATCTTTAGCGCATCTGGCACGTAAATATCTTGCAATGCCAGCTACAACAGTGCCATGCAAACACCTATTCTCACTCTCAGGTGACACTGTAATTAAGAAATAGGCAGCATTATCTCCCGTAAATGTAAACAAACTTGTTTCTCTTAGTGCTTGGCTGAACAAGAGTAGGATCGAGTGGACCTGTAGGCTCTAAAGTTTTACATTGTTTTGTTTTTGAGTGCAGTTACAACAAAAAAAACCCCTACATTTGTAAGTGGCACTTTCATGATAAAAAGATTGCACTACAGTACTTGTATGAGGTGAATTGAAAAATACTATTTCTTTTATCATTTTACAGTGCAAATATTGGTCATAAAAATAATATAAAGTGAGCACTGTACACTTTGTAGTCTGTGTTGTAATTGAAATTGATATATTTGAAAATATAGAAAAACATCTACAAATATTTAATGAATTTCAATTGGTATTCTATTGTTTAACAGTGCGATTAATCATGATTACATTTTTAAATCACGATTAATTTTTTGAGTTAACTGTGATTAATTGACAGACCTAGTTAATAAGTAAAAAATCCTAGGAAGCAGTTCTCTTCTTGCTCTTTACATTAACTAAATTCAGTAACATTGACTAATAACCACAGATTGTATGTAATGTCTCAGTCATTTTGATTTAAGGGCTCTAAATGTGTTAAGTATAACAATGTAAAACATTACCAATAACAATGGAGTTAGCCCTTACTAAAATATTACTTGTAATTACATAAAAACAAAATCCATTTGATACAACAGTTTTCAAAGCTCTTTTAACAGATGAAATTAAATGCAGGAAATTAGCAGAGTAGATAAAAATGATAGGTGGTGTGGAAACCTCTACAATAGCTTGGGTGCTGCTAAACACTAACCCCCAGAAAAACTGCCAACAATCTTGGTAATTTAAACAGAACAGCTATGAATATTTGTAATTTTTTCATTTTTACTTTCTTCCAAGCTAAGTATAAAATTTTGTTAATGCTGTTACATAGCTCTGTGCCAACATTTATGACTGTATGCAACTGTTCTACGTTAGGGACTTAAAAAGATGGGAGAAAATTCCATTATCAATCTACTGACGCAAAATACTGCCATAGTGATGGACCGAGTGTCTGCTTACCTAGTATTCAGCGGGAAAGTTCCACTTTTTACTTGTTCTGGGGTTTGAAAATAAGATGAAATGATTCATATCTGTGGCACGTCTGTGTGGAATCTTAGTTCAAAGAAACTCTGTCCTCCACGCCAAACCTTTCTCTGCCTGCCCAGCCCAAGCAGCTTTCCTTCTGGTAAGGGTACTGCTTTCCAGTACTACTTTAGATTTCATAATGGAAGCAGCTTAGAAAATGAGCTAGAATTGTTTGGATGGAAATGATTTAAAGTGCTTTTAAAACCTCTCCAATCTGTCTTTTGGAAGGCTTTGGGAAAGACAATATCTCTATAACAGTTTAAACTATTGAAATCATTTTGTTGGTTTTCTTACAGTTCTGCTAATAGAAAATTTCTGTTTTTACATTTTTCTTTACAGTGCGACAGACACAGATATAGAGTGTCCTGAGAAAATATCTCCATGGTTTTAGGCAAACACAGATCTGTTTTTAAAACAGGAATAAAGTCCATAAAAGGGCTTTCTCCGTGGCAAGAAAGTATGTGTTTAACACTAACATTTCCAGCCACTATTTTAATGCTGTAGACCAGTAATATCAATACACACAGTGACTAGGGTTACCATACATCCGTATTTTCCCAGACATGTTCAACTTTTTGGTTCTTAAATTGCCGTCTGGGAGGAATTTTTAAATATCTAAAAACATCCGGGATTTTGCCATTATTATTTTTCCCCAAAGAAGAGTTGATCATTCAAGAAAGAGTGAATGTTGATCATTCAAGAAAGAAAGTGAATGTTGATCACTCGAGAGAGTGCCTGCTTTTTCCCCCTAGTTCCCAGCGCTTGCGCTGCAAAACAGCTGTTTCGCACGGCGGGGAGGAGGGGGAACGTGGCGCACTCAGTGGAGAAGGCGGGGCTGGGACGAGGATTTGGGGAAGGGGTCCAACGGGGCAGGGAGGCGGTAGAGTTGGGGCGGGGACTTTGGGGAAGGGGTTGGAATGGGGGCAGGGAAGGGGTGGAGTTGGGGTGGGGGGGAACGAGCAAATACCACCCCACCCCCACATCCCCAGTGGAGTGTCCTCTTTTTTGAATGTTCAAATATGGTAACCCTAACAGCGACCCGATTAAAAAAAATATATTGGGCACAGTAGCAGGGTTTGTTTACAGAAAGATAAAGCATAATCAACATTGGGTCTCAGCCAATAGGAAATCCAGCCCTGGATAATCAAGAGAAATGAAATGTTTACCAAACTGTGTCACAAGGCAGTTATTTCCCCTTAAAATCACTCTATAGTCATTTGGTAGATGTGTTATTTTTCCTCAGATTTATTTTATCCACTGCAAAGAGGAGACAGTGGAATTGAAAACAAGCAAACAAAAATCAAGAGGCCTCATATAGGTTAAAAAGAAGCAGATTGTGTTCTAGAACAATGAGATCTCCTTATAAAGTTGATTAGTAACAAAACAACCACTAGTCAGTCTGTCACTAGACAGTCTAATAGTACTGTGAAATAATTAAGCTATACGTGGCTATAAACTGTTAACTTATTAAGTATCTGCTGATAATATTAGTGGCTAATATAACAGTTTATAATAATGGATTTAATCCTAGATAGACAATTAAAATGACAAAGACAGATCCATAGTTAACAGTGAAATTATTTTCCACAGCAAATTCTCCAAATAAGCCAGGTATCACCAGGACCCACATGCTACAGCAGGGGCGGGCAAACTTTTTGGCCTGAGGCTTGCATCGGGTTTCTGAAATTATATGGAGGGCTGGTTAGGGGAGGCTGTGCCTCCCAAAACAGCTAGGCATGGCCCGGCCCCCGCCCACTATCCGACTCCCCCTGCTTCTTGCCTCCTGCAAGCCCCCCCCCCGGAGTCCCCTGCCCCATCCACCCCCCGCTCTCTGTCCCCTGAATGCCCCCGGACTCCCCACCCCTAACTCCCCTCTCCTTCCTGACTCCCCCCCCCCACCCCCCAGACCCCTTCCCCATCCAATCACGTCTTCTCCTTGACCGCCCCTGGACCCCCTGCCCCTGACTGTGCCCTGCCTCTCCTTCCTGATGGCCCCCCCGGGACCCCTGCCACATCCAACCACCCCTTCTCCCTGTCCCCTGACTGCCCCCCCCCCCGGGACCCCTGCCCCTAACTGCCCCATCCAACCCCTCCCCCTCCTTCCTGACTGCCCCCCCCGGGACCCCTGCCTCCATTCAACCACCCTGATCCCTGCCCTCTGACTGCCCCACCCCCTGACTACCACCCCCGAACTCCTCTGCCCCCCGCTCCCTGCCTCCTTACTGCGCTGCCTGGAGCACTGGTGGATCAGTACCTAGACCAGCTTCTCCGGCTTGGTCTAGGTACTGACAGGGAGTGCAACTCAGAGCCCTTTAAAACTTTTCTTATAGCAATTTTATATTAAATAAAAATAACTGAGAAACACTCATCTGAAATTTTGCTACAAAAAAACATTTTACAAATTTACCTGCTGAAGGAAACTTTAATATTGATTTGTCACCTTTGTTGTCTGTTTGCTCCAGCACACTTGATTGTATTATAAGTTTAAAGAGAATTTCTATTTGTTAAGCCTGTGGTACTCTAAGTCAGAATTCATCAATGAGATGTGCTAATGCATTTTTTGCATTAGTCAGAAAAGCAAATAGGGGTCTTGGTGGTTCCAATGGTTAGATTGTTATTTGAAATTCTTCAGTGGGATTTTCTTCCTCTAGTTCTAAATATTTATATTATAGGAGTAACTCAAACCTCACAATCATGCATACTCTAGTCCTAACTGTGTTTATGACAACATACACAAAACATTTGGAAGTCTGTGTGAAATTAGTCTGTGGATTCACATCAGTTTCAATATCATAAAAAACCCACACAAACAGCACTACAGTGCATTCTTATTATTTTCAACAGGGGTGCAAAACTAAATAAACCGTAAAAATGGGTTTCCACTTCACCTTGGAGGTAGTATTCTTCAGGTCAGGGTTGAGACGCTTTAGAAGGCAATGTGGGGAGACTGGCTTAAATAGACAAATTTAATTTCTGATGCACTCAGACACTTTTCATTATTCATTTATATGAAAACTGTTGGAAAGGGTAAAAACCCATGAGTTATCATTAGATCCAGCTGACAAGTGTAGAGTGAAAGTTTATTACTATACATTATTTGTGTAGAATCATACAATATACTACACACAATATTGGCTCCACAAAAGCAGAAGTGATATCCATGTAATAAATTGCAGAATGACAGATTTCATTTACCATGCACCCTTAAACACTTGATCTGCATTCTGTCCACTAATTCATCTTTACCAGGACTACTAACATCACAAACCACTCAGTAGCTATAGAAATGTTTCTTGTCTCTGCATCCCCAAAACTTCTACTGGTCCTGGAGCAGTGAAGTTTAAGGTCTGATATATCTTGTGTCATATCAGGGCTAGAGACTGGAGCTTTTAATCATTAGAAAGTAGAGAGTCCTAGTTTTACAATAGGACATAGAATATCCTTAGATCAGACCTTAACCACACATTATTAGATAAAGAACAGGTATTACAGATACATTTTAGAGGTCTGATATTTTATTAATTTTCTCTCCATCCAAAATATGCACGATTGGCTTTAAAAGCAGAAGAAGAATGTGAAAAAGTGTGCCAATATAATAAAAAAACCTAATTGTTTTTCCTTAAGTATTTAGCACATAAATACAGTGCTAAAATACACAAGGGTTTTTTGTCATTTGTTTGGGATAAAATGCATAGTTCACTTGTTGCTTTACCACTTGTGCATAATACAGACATTATTATTTCCAACTGAAATTAAAATGGGTGTTTCCCATTATCCACTGAGACTAAAAATATTAACTCCTCAGACCACAAGAGTGTCCCCCTTTCTTCTTATTTTATTTTATTATATTTTTAGCATGGATTTCTTTTCTAATTATGTTTTGCACTATCAGACTGGCTTTTGTCACACTTCTTCGGTTTTTCCAGGTAAGAAAAGGAACTGCCTAGCGGAATAACAGAAATTAAACAGATGCAAAAAAAAGTTAGGCTTCTGTTTATGTGAAGGAGGGACTCGGTCTGGTTTCAATTCAGAATGAGTTGTGGGGGTAGCTAGCTAAAGAGCTTAAAAGCAACCATTTCTGTTTAGCTAGTCATCTCGGAGAAAAGCATACTGAATGAGTGTGGATATCAACTTTTGTTGAAATACTGCATGCTTTGCTTTATTTGCAGTTTGATGAGAGACTTCCAAAAGCATAACATGATCCTAAAGAGATTAGCAACAGTCAATAGACTGTTTAAGGTTAAAACCATGTAAAAATGACTTTGTGCAAGAAAAAATTGTGATTCAAAGATTAAGGGTCATATTTTACTTTTAGAAAGTTTTCCGGGTGGTGTTTTAATTGGTGTTTCTTTTCAACATGCACTTTCGAAACAAAACAAAAAAACCCACCTCATTTATTCAACTTAACTATGTGCATAAAACAAGAACCAGACAGAGGCATCAATTTTCTGCAGGTCAGCCTTTTACCATCAAAATGGTTTACAGCAATCTGTAAGAATTTACTTTGTACAAGACATGTTGCTAATTGCAACATGAAATTTTGATGTAATGCAGAAAAATTGGTTTTAGTATTTAGTACTCTACAAAAGGCCACACAATCAAAAGTCTAAGAGAAACTGTCAAGAGGCAAGAAATGTATATTTAATTTGCCTTCAAAATATGTTAAAAATGCACAGGATGTGTATTATGCCATTTTAAAATATGTGTGTTTTGTTTTGTTTGTTGTTGAAACAGGAACTACAAACGCCTTGTTAAATGGACTGACAGGTCATATCTGCTAAAGTACATCTCTATCCTCTGCTGAAATTTTGTGAATATAATGATATTCTTAAATGAATCAGCTATCCCTTCAACACTTACTGGAACTATGGACCAAGCACAGGATTCCCCTCTCATCCCCCCCTTCTCCACCAATGGTAAAATGTCAATTAGACACACTGCACACTGAGTGTGAAAACCTACACTCCTTATAAATGCGCTTCAGCAGAGGATCAACTCAGAAATACAGGGACAGAATCCTCTCTTCCTAAATTGGTGACATAGTACAGTATGCTCAAGCAAGAGGGTTGCGGTCACCATTCCATATGTGAGGTTACGCTCTGATCTCATGATATTCTAGTGCTAGACGCAACATCTGTGTCCTATTGTAAAATTACAGTAACTCTCCTGACCACTCCCTCAATATTATGAGAGAAAAAAATTACATGAAGATTCTTGGTCCAATATAATGAAAATGTACCAAGTTCAACTGTGGTTGAGACCATCTACGTAGAGTTTGAGATATTAATCTTAAATTACAGACCTAAAGATGATCCTTAATGGTTTCCTCTATCAGAATGATATTTTTTTTTAAATTATTTTTTGAGAATTGTTTTTCTGTTAAATGCTCTTCTGGGTTATTGGTTTTCATTCTGTTCAATGTAGCTTTGGTGCTTCAATTGCCATATTTTTCTTTATTTGCTTAGAAAGACACACACTTCAAGGAGAAACTAGGATAGAAAATGTCCATTCGTCTTCATCATACGCTTTATATCTCAACACAAAAGTAGTCATGTAGCAAAAAAGAAATAAGTTGTTAGAGTAAAAAGGATTTAAAAAATAAAAAGGGATTTTTCTTCTTTATCCTAGATTTTCCATGAAGGAAAACATGGGCAAATGACTCTGGTGCAACCTAATAAAATGGGACCCATTTGAAAATAATTATGTAAACTTTTTAATTTTAAGTAAGGCATTACCAGAACTCCCTATTCTAAAGAGAGAGAATACCTGCTCATAGCATAAAGAAAAGGAGTACTTGTGGCACCTTAGAGACTAACATTTATTTGAGCATAAGCTTTCGTGAGCTACAGCTCACGAAAGCTTATGCTCAAATAAATGTGTTAGTCTCTAAGGTGCCACAAGTACTCCTTTTCTTTTTGTGAATACAGACTAACACAGCTGCTACTCTGAAACCCGCTCACAGCATTACTCCTACATTTTTCCATGAAGTGACAACTAACTTCTTAAGGGAACCTACTTCCTGTGTGGTTTTATATATTTACTGTGTGAGAGTTTTTATATTCTAAGGACAGTGTAGTCAGTGTGAGATAGAGAGACTCTCAGGTGCCTCCATAGAGGTTGAGATGCCCACCCAATATTTCCTGTAGAAGAAAGATAGTTCCAGGCCACAGAACATACCAGTGCCACAAGACCTCCACATTATTCAAACCTAGGGTGACCATATTTCCCTATGCTGAATATGGGACACCTGGTAAAATTACTCATATTCAAGTGAGTTCAACAGCAATCAATCAGAAATATGCAATACAAATGTTCAAATTAACACGAAGCTGACTGAGCACCCATTAAAAAGAAATACTGCCTAGTTGGATTCTTATTATTTACCTTCTTATCTTTAAGGCTTTAGGGTTCACACGGGGAGAGGTGACACACACACCCTCCCGTACACCTCTCTTACACGAGGGGGTGACTGACCCGACCCTCCCTGCCCGGCGCTCTCCGCCCTCGATGCCTGGCTGGGCCCCCAGGACAGACACACCTCTCCTGGTATCTGGCGCCGCATCTTCCTGAGGCAATACATGGTTGGGAGGCACGCAGGGTCACATGCATCCCCCCCCCCCCCCCCCCCGGACCCAGATTTCTGCCAAGGCTAACCCCAGAACGTGGCCAGCAGCAGCCTTTTTGCACTGTGCAGGAGGGAAAGGATGCGAGCTGCTTCCAGCTGCAAGGAAGGAGGAGGGGGGAAAGGGATGACCTGCCCAGTGTCTTTGCAGATCTCATCTCTTCTACCACCCTCTCCTGTGGCTGGAAACAGCTTGTCCCTTCCTGCCTGCTCAGTGTTGAAAGGCAGTTAACACCTCCAGGCTGCTGCTGGCCACTGACATAACCCAGCCGCCTCCTGTCCCCCAGCTACAGTGGGGGCAGGAAGGGGTTAAGCCCTAAGGATGCACTGTGCAGCAGGCAGGGCCCAGGGAACCTGACTGCAGGGGCTTCAGCGAACCCAGCCAGAGAGGTGGCTCAGCAAGGGAGGGTGCCTATGGAACAGAGCAGCCCTGCGCTCGCTGGGGGCAGGACCCAGGGCCGGGGGAGCAGGTGAAGAGGGTGCTAAGCCCCTTCCCAGAGAGGGGGGGGCCGCTGTGGAGCCTGGCTTGTGCCGGAGAGTTTTGGGATTTCCCAGGGCTCCAGCCCAGCCAGAGGCAGTGCGGGAAGGAAGGAGCCTGCTGGCCAGGCTGTTGGGGAGCTGAGCACTCCAACCAGGGGCTGGTTTTCTGCACAGCACTGGGAGCAGGATGTGCCCTGTCGGGGGGATGTGGAGGAGCAGTGGGGCTGGGGGGAGGGGGAGCAAAACAGGGGGAGGGTAGCGAGAGGGGGAGCACGTAAAGGGCCGATGGGTGGTTAGCAGAGGCGACACATAAGCGGCCATCGCCTGGCACCTGCCCGCACTCACCAGCCACTGCAGCACACAGCCACTGCCGGCTGGAAATGGGATGGGAGGCAAGGCCCTGCTGGCCGAGAGCCAGCATGCAGGGGGGACTGTGCTGACAGACCAGCAGAGGGAGTGGCCAACCCTGCGCACTGCAACTTTGCACCGCCACCAGCCTTGCACACCCATTCCCATCATCGGCCACTGGACCCCCCTGCCACTAACCGCTGGTGGGCAGGTGGCTGGCGACCAGGGATCCGGTCAGCAGCAGCACCCACCAGTGCTGATGGGGGGTGGGGGGCAACAACAGAAAATACGGGACAATTTGCCCGTTTTTAAGAAAAAGTTAGAACACCTGCAGGAGGCCTTAAAATATGGGACTGTCCCTTTAAAAACTGGACATCTGGTCACCCTATTCAAACCCTGATCTGAAGACAGAATTACTGATTTCCTTATGGGCTTTTCTATGGCACTCGTCACGATCATATCTGAGTGCTCCACAAACATTAATTCATCTTCACAAAACCCCTCAAGTGAAGGGGCTGTATCATCCCCATTTTATATGTGGGGAGCACAGCCACAGAGGTTAAGGGCAAAAGCATCCCCTAATTTTGGGTGCCCTAGTTCAGGCATCAAGGACCTTATTTTTCAGAGTATTTAGCATTTTATATCACTGTATATATTTAAGCTCAGCTCCCACTGACTTCAGTTGTAGTTGTGAGTGCTCAGCATCAGAGCAAATCAGACCCCAGGGTCTCAAGTTTGGCACCCAGAAAATGAGGTTTAAGTGACTTATTTAGGATCACTTAGGAATAATGAAGCACAGACAGGGATAGAATCCAGGCCTGCAGGGCAGCATTCAACTGTCTTACCCATGAGACTCCCTTTTCTCTTCCTGCAATCTCCTACTTCATTCACTACATAATTTCCAATTTCTGCAACAAAGTCAAAGGGACTTGACAGACAATAGCCTTCTTTACAACACAAACCTGATTCATCCCCAGAGCAACTCCCTCCTGTGTATATGATCACGTAATTAAAGACTGCATCACAATACATGCACACAAGGTGGCCCAATTATGGCTGCACAGGCAACCACCATAATTATGGCAATTCCTAACTTTTGAGTGCTTGACTTTGCAACCTTTTAACAGTTCTGTGTGTAATACATACAGACACACACACAGACAGAAGTTTATTCATAACATTGTTGCAACAATGATTTCAGAATTAATTTTAAAGCAACAATTCTCTTCCTTTTAAACCAATATATAAATATTTTGGATTTTGTTTTATTTCACTATCTCAGCATTTTTTAATGAACATTCATGCACATTTTTCAATATTATCATTTGAACCTAATTCTATGGTTTCTAGGTTGGATTTTTTAAAAATGATCATTAGAAGTCATATGGTATAAGCAGATAAATTTAGAAAACAAAAAAATCTGTAATAGTGCTTTTCCATCTGAAGAGGAAACCGTGTATAGTAACACCTTTTATTGAAAGGTAACATTCAAAACCTGAAAGCCTAATCTGTTAGTCTCTAAGGTGCCACAAGTACTCCTTTTCTTTTTAAAAATCGTAAGTTTTCCTGTGCAAGGTATCGAATTATTTGAATAGTGTGAATAGCACATAATTTAAAATGTATAGTTTCAAAATTGTGGATATGATCTACTAAAATCAGAATTAGTGTAAAGAAAGAATTACTTTAACACTGCCAGAAAGATTAAAAAAATCTGAAGTGACAATTTCATGTGCAAGGTACTATGATTAAAATGTTTTGCAAGTCCATTAGATTTGTCATCCATTTAGCCCCTGGAAAATATTTTCTTTCTAGAGTTTAGGTCAATTTAATGAAAATAGATAACCTCAACTTTTAAAAATACTTTAATTAGTGACTGGAAGCTGAAGCCAAACAAATTCAAAATGGAAATAAGGCACAAATTTTTAACAGTGAGTGTGATTAACCTACCAAAAGAAACGCTAGATCCTTTATCTCTTAATGTCTTCAAATCAAAGCTGGATGCCATTCTGGAAGATATGCTTTAGCCAAACACAAGTTATTGGGCTCTATACAAAGATAACTGGGACAAAGTTAAGGGCCTGTGATAGACAGGAAGTCAGACTAGATGATCTAATGGTTTCTTCTGTTCATAGCATCATAGAGTTTAAGGCCAATGTATATGGAAATAGTTTTATACCAAAATTACAATAAATATGTATTGTTCCAGAACACCAGGTAGAGGAAAATGAAGGAGATGCAGAGGCAGAAAAAGCCAAAACTGGACAGAAGCAGCATCTAGAATGTCAGTGTTAATCACGACCAACATAAGAGGCACCAAGAACTCAGTAGCAGGAAAAGAAAATGGCAAATCTATCTGGAACTTGAACAAAACATCCTTATAGGTGGGAACTCAAAGAGAAAATAAATAGCATTAGCTTGGACAGCTTTCCAGGTCAAGACAAAACTGGATGGAAGAATTTCAGATAACACTGCTAGGTCTGATTAGTTTTGTGATGTCGGGAATCATCATATGGAACATTATTTCCAGTGCATGATCTTTCAGGTTTCTGGTAACTTGTATTTAAAAGGTGACCTATATTTTTTATTGCTATTCGCTCACCACAACACCCTGTCCCTATACAGGAAAACTGTATATTTCTTTCCTCCTGAAATGACCCAATAACCTAAAAACTTGAGTTTGGACTACAACAGAAGTTTACAGATGCTTTCCTAGCCACCCTGAAGATAAAAGTTTTTAACCAATGTGCCTTTGTGGGAGTGACATATAAGTGCAAGGATGCTTGTTATCCCAGTGCAGAAGAGGATATCCTCCCAGTACAAGTCAATGAATAGAATTAGTAGAAACAGCAGCATTCCAGACTTGAACAACAGACACAATTGAAAAATATGTCTTTTGGCAGGAAGTACAGCCAGAAGAACAGAAACAGATGTACAGTATAGTAATTGTCTGAAAATGGCCATCAAAGGCTGAAAGACAGAAACATAGGGAAACAAATAGCAACAGGGAAAAGAAAACGCACAATCTTAGAAATGTAGGACTGGAAGGGACCTCAAAAGGTTACCTTGTACAGTCCCCTGCACTGAGACAGGACTAAGTGTTATCTTCTGACCATACCTAGCAGGTGTTTGTTTAACCTGTTCTTTAAAACCTCCAATGACGGAGGTTCCACAACCTCACTAGGCAATTTGTTCCAGTGCTTAACTACCCTTACAGTTAGGAAGTTTTTCCTAATGTCTAACCTAAATCTCGCTTGCAGCAATTTAAGCCCACTACTTCTTGTCCTGTCCTCAGTGGTTAAGGAGAACAATTTATGACCCTCCTCTTTAGAACAACCATTTACATACACTTGCATACTTATGTTCCACCTCAGCCTTCTCTTTTCCAGACAAAACAAAACCAATTTTTTTCAATCTTCCCTCAGAGATGATGTTTTCTAGACCTTTAATCATTTTTGTTGCTCTCTGAACTTTCTCCAGTTTGTCCACATCTTTCCCAAAATGTGGTGCCCAGAACTGGAAACAGTACTGCAATCAAGGCCTTATCAGTGTTGAGTGGAAGAATTACTTCTCGTGTCTTGCTTACAACACTCCTGCTAATTCATCCCAGAATGATGATTGCTTTTTTTGTGCAACAATATTGACTCACATTTAGTTTGTGATCCACTATAATCTCCAGAACCTTTTCTGCAGTACTCCTTCCCAGGCAGTCATTTCCGATTTTGTATTTGTGCAATTGATTATTCCTTCCCTAATGAAGAACTTTGCATTTGTCCATATTGAATTTCATCCTATTCATTTCAGACCATTTCTCCAATTTTTCAAGATCATTTTGAATTCTAATCCTGTCCTCCAAAATGCTTGCAACTTCTCCCAGTGAGGTATTGTCCAGAAACTTTGTAAGGGTACTCTCTATGCCATTATCCAAATCATATATGAAGATATTGAACAGAACCAGATACAGAACAGATCCATACAGGACCCCACTTTATATGCCTTTCCAGCTTAATTATGAACCATTGATAACTACTCTTAGTAGTTTCCCAAAGACTTGTGCACCCATTTTATAGTAGGTTCATCTAGGCAATATTTCCCTAGTTTGTTTGTGAGAACATCATGTGAGAGAGTATCAAAAGCCTTACTAAAGTCAACATGTATCACATCTACTGCTTCCCCCCAATCTACAAGGCTTGTTACCCAGTCAAAGAAGGCTATGAGGGCATTAGCTTGGTTTGACATTATTTGTTCTTAACAAATCCATGTTGACTATTACTTATCACCTTATTTTCTTCTCGGTGCTTACAAAATGATGGGTTGATTATTTGTTCCACTATCTTTCAGAGTACCAAAGTTAAGCTGACTAGTCTATAATTCCCTGGGTTGTCCTTATTCACCTTTTTATAGATAGGTACTATATTTGCCATTTTTCAATCCTTGGGTATCTCTCCTGTCCCCCACAAATTCTCAAAGATAATCACTAATGGTTCAGAGATCTATTCAGCCAGTGCCTTCAGTATTCTATGATTTATTTCATCAGGCCCTGCTGATCTGAAGATATCTTACTTGTCTAAGTAATATTTGACTTGTTCTTTTCCTATTTTAGCCTGATGTCTAACCTAAATCTCCCTTGCAGCAATTTAAAACAACTACTTCTTGTCCTATCCTCAGTTGTCCAATCACTGCTAACTTTTTTGGTGAAAACAAACAAAAAAGGCATTTAGCACTGTGGCCATTGCCCCATTTTCTGTTACTGTGTTTTCTTCTTCATTGAGTAATGGGCCTACCCTGTCCTTGGTCTTCCTCTTATTTTGAATACCTTTGTAAAATGTTTTCTTGTTACTCTTTATATCCCTAGCTAGTTTACTCTTGGTTTTGTCTTGGACTTTCTAATTTTGTCCCTTTGCCATATATACACACACACGGGGACAGTTTGCTCTTGTGCTCTTAATAAAATTGATTTTAAAAAAAAACTATCAACTCTTCTGAAGTCTCTTTCCCCTTAAACTTACTTCCCATGGGACCTTACCTACCAATTCTCTGAGATTGCGGAAGTCTACCTTCTTGAAGTCCACTGTCTGCATTCTGCTGTTTTCCTGCATACCCTTCCTTAAAATCATGAATTCTATCATTTCACCATCACTTTCACCTTCCAATTCTCAACTAATTCCTCCCTATTTATTTGAATCGTACCTAAAATAGCCTCTCCCCTAGTCACTTTCTCCACCTTCTATAATAAAAGTTGTATCCAATGCACTCCAAGAATTTGTTGGATAATCTGTGACCTGCTGTATTATTTCCCCAACAGATGCCTCAGTAGTTAAGTCGCCCATCACCACCAAGTCCCATGTTTTGGATGATTTTGTTAATTATTTAAAAAAGCCTCATCGATCTCTTCTTCCTGGTTAGGTGATCTGTAGCAGGCATGTACCATGACATCACCCCTGGTTTTTTACTCCTTTTATCCTTACTCAGAGACTTTCAACAGGTCTGCCTCCCACTATCTCAACCTCAGTGCAAACTTATTCTGGATCAATATCTCAGTCATGTGAATTATCTCACCAAGTTTCTGTGATGCCAATTATGTCAAAGTTGCGATTATTCACTCGTATGTCTAGTTCTTCCTGTTTATTGCCCATAGTTCTTGCATTAGTATACAGATAACTAAGATATTTATTAGATTTTCCCTCTATAATTCCTCTTGCCTCATCTTTGTTCCTGCTGTGATTGTAAGGATGAGATTAGTAAGGATGGTGAGAATTATGAAAAGGAATTACAACATGGTACCTTCCCACCCACTGAAAGTTTGAAAAAATTAAGAGAGATCAACAAGCTAAGAGTGTAATCAATGGCTAACCTGACATTTTTGAGAAGCTTTTCTTACATTCATTCTGTTAGTCAACAAAATTCCTCTGAACTTCCTTAACTTGTAGAAAAGTATTCTTCCTTTATCACCAACACTGGGAGATAAGTAAGGACTACTGGCCAGTTTTAATTCTGTTGGATATCTAAATTTCTAATTCACATTTCGTATCTGAGTAAATCGTACTATGCATGCACAGCTTTCCAAATTGGCTATCAGAACCTAATCCAAGCTAGTCTCAGATACGTTAACTAAGCATCGTTCGAGAAACAAAATGGTAGCTAGGACGCTAGGAAAAAGATTACTTCCATGTCAGGCCCAGGAAGAATTATAAATGAGATTTTTGATGCCTGGATTT
The DNA here is from genome assembly GCF_015237465.2 of Chelonia mydas. Lineage (NCBI taxonomy): Eukaryota > Metazoa > Chordata > Testudines > Cheloniidae > Chelonia > Chelonia mydas. The sequence continues at coordinate 17,585,641 of NC_051254.2, forward strand.
CAAAAACAGCAAAGAAAAGTGGGGGCTTTCCTACTGTCAGATACTAAGGGTATCTAACCAAGACATCAAGCTAACCGAGCTGTAGGTTGTGGGAGTCATTTTCTGCCATGCTATAAATACAGACAGCATTTCAAAAAATCTGCAACTAAACTTCAACCAGACCTAGAAAGCTTTCTGTAGTATTTGTACAGAGGTGAATGCTCAAGGTAAGTTTATGTCCCATCTCCCTTTCTTTGCACTATCAATAAAATATTGTTTCATTTAAGGAAAACTGAATTAAGTTTGGAGATTTATTTAGGAGTGTTACTGGATGGAACCATGGAGAGTGAACAATGTTCTTTTCTTCTTAGGGAGACAAAGAAGCGGGGAACTGCCTTGATATAAAATAAGACACAGAGAAGACTCCAGTCTTTCTCCTGAAATAGTGACACAGCAGGGCAGACTAGCGCTAGTGTAGGCACAGGGACAGCTGAATAATCTAGGTTATCAGATGTTGTTACATCTTGGTTTCCTTTTTTTAAAAAAGAAAGTAGAAAACTGAGAATACTAGCCTCCCTAATTAAATTTCTGAATTCAGCAGCAGACCAGTAAAAAGGCAACTTCCCAACTGAGAGCAGTCCAAGTGTGATTTTAAGAGCCAGCCATTGAAAAGAAATCTCTTACCCTAAGACATGTGGGACACGTGATTTGGTAAATCTGCAAATACACTGCCTTAATTAATAAAAAGGTAGATTACACCTCTGCACAAGTACAAAGAGTGCAGGATTACAAACTCGTTTGTCCAGCTATGGAGCAATTAAAGTCAATACTTGCTGGATTCCTGCCTATGGTCTAGAGTTCATGATGCAAAAGGCTGACTTTTTCCTCTATCTTTATGCTTATTCTCAAGGAAAATCTGATTCCAGGTACAAAACAGTTAACAAAAAACACAATTTATTGCTAATTACTACACTATGCCAAATATGCCTGACATCAAAGGGTAAACACTACTGCTAGTCAACGTACACAGCATAATTTTTGTTTATAATACTTAAGCCACTAATGTTCTATAAATCTAGCAATTATTAAAAAAATATTAAGGACACTACAAACATTATAACACTTATTTATTTATTTATTTCTTATTTATTTCATAAAAATGAAATATCTAAAACTTTAATAGGCTCTCTAGCTATAGTTTCAATCCCTTTCTCTATGTCTTCAAACAACAATGCCTATCCCAACCCACAGAGGATGAAATAGTGGCTAGCATAAGCATTGCTGGGCTGGAGTTAATTTCTGAATTAGGCTTTCAGGACTCAGAAAATCTGAGTGAAACCATAGCTACATTTTTATGGGTTGTGCCAGCTGAATCCTCCACTCACTTTCCAGATGCTCTTCCTGTGCAGCAGACAACCAATTTAGACAAGTGAGTGCAGATTCTTTAAAGACATTCCATTCCCCCTTGCCTTCTTAGCTCAAAAGGCCTCAACTGGCCTGCTGAACCTGATGCAATGCTGAGTGCAGCTATGACAGCAGATCCTGCCATAATGATTTCTTGAAGGATCCCCTTCCCCACATCAGTTTCTTTTCATTCCTGGATCCTGCTGACCTATTCATGAATTTTACAGAGCATCCCTCAGATGAGGTATCAGAAGGGTAGCCGTGCTAGTCTGTATCCACAAAAAAAACGGGGAATCCGGTGGCACCTTAAAGACTAAGACTCATTTGGGTATAAGTTTTTGTGGGTAAAAAACCCACTTCTTCTGGGTTTTTTACCCATGAAAGCTTATGCCCAAATACATCTGTTAGTTTTTAAGGTGACACCAGACTCCCCATTGTTTTCCCGCATATCAGAAGATTTCCAACTGGAAAAGCACATCAGCTGGGGGCTCTGCAGGTGAGAATGTAATATTTGTTACTTTATTTTAGTAAACACAACCCACACAATTGTATTATCCGAAACGTTTTTTTAAACTTATCTGAAAAATTGAACAATTTTCTTAACAAAATTCTTAAACAACACTAAATTTGAACAAATAGGAAATGCCCAACAGATCTCATTTTATACTATTATTCACATTAATTAAAAACATTTGAAATCACTCCTCGTTATTAGAATGTGTATGTATGTCTTAAAAGACAGAGACTGTGAGTGAGTGAGAGAGAGATATATAAAATATTTATTTCCACTGTATCCTACTTCTGACTTAAAAAGAAAATGAAACTTGTTCCATACCTGGACCAAGCAGTGGGGACCGGTTCGGCTGGGCACTTGACTGGTGCGAAGGCTGAGGTTCAGCCATATTTGTGTTGATAATGGTGGTAGTAGTGGTGGTGTTGGTTGTGGTACTGCTCTGAATTACAGGGTTGTTTCTATCCCACATGTTTACAGTCTTGTTGTTGTTGTAGTTTGGATCACCCCAAGCTGAGGTACCATCATCAATTTCCATCTTACGGCGAATGGATGGTGGAGAAGGCTCTTCCCAGCCAGTCGCCTCACTGCTTTCTTTTTGTTTGGGTGGCACTGGCCCACCAACCCATCCTGACCCAGTCTGTTTAACAGAAGCTGCTCCTCCCCAGTTACTCACACTGTTGTCCTGGGGTTTACTAGCCCAATTCTGTTGAGGGCTAGGTTTTAGAGATTCTCCCCAACTTGTACCTGTATTAGCCTTGGTGTTTGTGCCATTTCCCCATCCACTGGTCCCAGACCTTGTAGTATCATTCCAACCTGACCCTGATCTATTGTCAGCATCCCATCCAGATCCATTCTTCTTCCCCTCAGCCAAGTGTCCAGGGACAGATGATGGTTCAGTCCAATCTCCACTTCCTGAAGTCCAGCCTGGATTTGATTTCTGTCCATCTCCCCAGTTTTGAGATTTGGGTTTCTGAGGTTCACCCCATGTCGGTGATTTATCCTCCTGATTTGCGGTCCCACTCCAAGCGTGGCCACTTTTGGCAGCAGTAGCAGCAGCAGCATTGACAGCAGTAGAGCTAGCTGATTCTCCCCATCCCCCTGGGCCATTTGGCGCTTTGTTGTTGTTGTCTCCCCAACCTGTATTTGCTGGAACAGCTGAGGGTGGAGAGTTGGCCCACCCAGATACTGAAGAGGTATTTGTACTGTTCATGATGGACCCATCATTCTTCCCCCCTGAGTTTGAAGACTGAGAAGCTGTACAACCCCAGGCCTCCGTTCCATTGTCATTCTTTCGTTCAGACCTTGGGGATTCTTCAAATTCCCAGGCAGTGTTTTGCTTTACAGGAGTCTGTCCCCAACCAGTATTGGACAGAACTCTTGGGTCAAGGTCATTCCTTGGCAACTGGACTTGCCCTTGGTCTATCACCCCTTTGTCTCTCCTTCTGGCCTCTCCTGCTCCTTCTCTCCCAGTGTTGCCCTCATTTTGACCTCCACCACCGTCATTACTTTCTTCACTAGCTGTGGTGACAGATGCTGCAGCTTTGGCCCAAGAGTTTATTTGTTCATTGCCCTGCTGCATGGCAGGATTCTGGCTGGTAACACTAGGGCTATCCCACCCTGCTGATCCTTTACCACTGATGTCACTATTGGAATGCTGATTTGGGGGCTTACCCCATTCACCATTAACACCATTACTGGTGTTACGGTTGGGGTGGCCCCAAGCTCCAGAATGCATGCTACCAACACTACTGTTGCCACTGCCCCTGCCCCATGCTAGTACCCCAGGACCAGCAGGAGGTCCTGAATCCCATGCACTTGCTCCATTTCCTTCCTTGTGCACAGCACTGCTGGATCCATTCTGTTTAGCACTTAATGCTGAGTTCACAGTGTCTCCATTCCCCTGACTGAACCCAGAATTGCCGTTTCCTGTGGCAGGATTACCTGGGGATATTCCCCATACCGAACTACCCATTCCTTCACCATTGCCCCCACTGACTTGAGAAACTGATGTTCCATTAGCACCAGGAAGGCCTTGCAGGTGGGGCGAGATGATGGCCCCCATACCAACAGCCATCCCCCAGTTTGGCAGTCCATTAGTCTGCATTGCATTGATAGGGTTTGGTGAAGAGTTCATGGGGTTAGTGTTATTTGGTCCATCAGTGTTAAGGTTCTGAGGTTGTACGCTGAAAGACACATTCTGAGAAGTGGACGTTTGTGGTTCTGTGCTCTCTTGCGGCAGCAAGTTTCCCCAAGCACCTAAGGTGCTTGTTGGGTTACCATTCTGGTTGCCGATATTCTGACCTATGGCACTGACTGGACTACAAATACTGGAAGGGTTGCCTGCTCCCACAGTTCCTTCATGTCCGAGTACAGGCCAGGCAGCTGGATTGGCATTAGGGTTAAGGTTAAGATTAATGCCAGCATTTGAGTTGGAAGCACCCCAGCAGTTTTGACTTCTACCATCTGCAATCATGTTGTCCATCTTTCCATCCCCACCACTGGCAGAGCAGTGAGTTAGGCCAGAGTTGGAGCCTGTGGCCACACCCCACACTCTGGCTGAGTTTCCATTACCATTTGCTCCACCAGCTCCAAGGGCACTCTGGTTAGAAGTGCTTTGGATGAGTGCTCCATTGGTGCCATTATTGCCATTAGTTTTCTTTGTATGTCCAGTGAAGTTGCCTTGGGCACTCCCTGTAGCCATGCTACTGTTCTCTGAGCCACAGTTAGAGGCAGAGTCAGTTTCTGTAGTACATTCTGAAGCAGATTCAGACTCAGTTCCTGTAATGGAAGGCCACGCTTCCTTGTCAGTCCTATCTATTATCACTTTATCCCAGCTGCAGTTGGCTTCACTTCTGAAAGTGGGCTGCTGTCCCCAGTGGGAATTTTCATAATGGTCTCCCAAACCACTGTGACTAAGATCTGAAAAGGATTAAACAAGACTCAGAATTAGTCTGCCATTCAAATTCTGTTAAAATAATGTCATTAAATACATTTTACTTTCTCAGTTATGATACCATACTCTACATAAATTCCAAATTACACTAAAACGAAGAATACACTATTTTTAAAAGACGTATATACGATAATTTTATGCACCACAATAAGTACCTTACACCTTTCTGTTTAAAAACGTTTTTTCTATAAAAGGAGTTTGATCATAAATTTATCTTCCACATCATCAAGTTCATATTCAACATTTTATGTAAATTTTACAAACATTTTACACTGAAAAGTTTTGTTTAAGAACTGCCCAGAAGTTATAAATATTTTGCGTCTTTTCGTACACTAGTAGAAACTGATAAACCAGTGAAAAACAAACAGATTAAAGACAACAAACAGGTTACACTGAGGCACAGTATACTTGTACAGAATCCAAAAAGTAGATCTGAAAAAAAAAAAAAAAAAAAACTATTAGGACATCTAATCTATCCGCTTGCCAATGCAGGCTGGTCCCTACAATAATAGGTTTTCTAGTGCTTTACCTGGTTTAGTTTTAAATGTCTCCTTTGAGCTTCCAAAAATAAAACCTTACAAATTTTAAATTTTTGGACTCTTAAGTCACAACATCTCTGCACCAGAAATAAGCAATCCAAAAAAACTCCCACATTTAGGAAAACTATATCTGTACTCTGAAAATTACTGGAAAGAGATGAATACTATGTCAAGTGTTGATATTCTGTTAACATTTTAGTTATTTTGACTCAGTTTCCCCCCCGCCCCTTCTTTTGGTGAAATATGAAAAAAGACAGTTCAACAAAAATCATTTTAAAAATTAAAATATTTCCTCACGTAAAATATTCAAAGAGCTATTACTGAATAAATATGAATGGTGTCAAAACACTACATTCACTGCTCATTTAGTTTTCTTTTGTTGCTAAACTCTCTCTCTAAGAACCATACACAGAGAATACAGAACTATGATATTTTAATGCAACTATATTAATAGTATCTGAGCATGGCTATAAGTAATGTTTTTTGTAGAGCAAGATAAGTAGTTCTAAAGAACAGCCTGGTTATGTCACTCAATAATACATATTAAATGGCAAGACCAGAATAAGCAATTTAGCTCTTAAATGATTTAGGTGGTACTTGAATATCATTTTTAAACTTGTAATTACAGTCCAATTTGTCTCAAAAACCAAAGAAAATAAACATTATCTTTGTACTTATCCTTAAAATGCAGCACCAGCCTTCTTAGCTCCTCGTCCTCTTGCTCCCTTCCCCCCATGTTCCTCCAACATATAAGCAAACACAAAAATATAACCAAATCCTTCTGATGACCTGGCTCTTTACTAGAGTGCACTTAGTTAAATAACCTGAGAGAAGCCACAATTGGTCATGTTAAGGTTATTTCAAGTTTTAAAGACTTAGATATTGTTATCTATCCTGACTGTATTGTACAAAAGACATGAGTGCAATTATTCCCTTATATTTTCTCATGGTAGGAATTTTATCCTGTATAGCTAGTGTGATCAGAGAGCTATGAATAGAGGCAACTTGTAGGATAGTCTCTCTAAATTGTAGTTTGGATAGAGAGGAAAACCAGTGTGCATACATGCAAATATTGAATGCTGGAAGTCTCAATTATTCTTTGCCTTTCCAACCTACTTTACTTCTAAAGCAGACTAAACTCTTTACAAGACAGACAATTATATTGTTTACAAAAAACCAACCATGTACCTCAAACAAAGCCAACCAGGAATGTATGTTTAGCCAGCTCTGTATAGGTGTGTACCCTATGTAAGCCAAATTAAAACCAAGGATAATGCTTCAAAGGTAGACTACTAACAGCAATTATGCTTGAGTGGATTTAAAACAAAAACCAAAAAAACCACAACTATGCAGCCAGAGTGAAACAGTCTCATAACTGAAAATAGCCAAGAAAGGATCTCTTTTTCTAAAATCAGTGTACTATATAGGCCCACGTTTGTGTTTTTACATTTGTATCGTTACTATTCATTATAACCTATAAAATATGTTAACTTCTAAGTTGCTAAATCTAAGGTTTGACTTTCGAGTATTAGGATACGTTTTTGTTTATTAAATCAGCATGTAAAAAAGGAAATAAAAGCAGTGGTGTATAATCTCTAATTTGCAGTGATAAAATGAAACATGCTGCTGATTGAAACACCATTCACCAGTCAGAATACAGAGCAGTTGTCACCAACGGTCGACTGGTTGATCGTAGAGGATCTCCCAGTCTATCGCGATCTCCAGTGGTGTAGCGAGGCTGCCGCTAAGGCAGACTCCCTGCCTGTCCTGGCCCCACGCTGCTCCCGTAAGTGGCAAACGCAGCCCCGCAGCGGTGAGGGGTCTTCCTCCACCCACTGCTCCTGCCTGCAAGCACCGCCCCCACAGCTCCCATTGGCTAGGAATGGGGAGCTGTGGCCAATGGGAGCTGTGGGGGTTGTGCTTGCAGAGAGGGGCAGCACACGGAGCCATGTGCCCCCCTCCCCAGGGGCTGCGTTGGCCCCATCCGGGAGTGGCGTGGGGCCGGGGTAGGCAGGGAGCCTGCCTTAGCGGCAGCCATGCTACACCACGGACCAGGAGCCACTGGAGATAAGTGCTGTCCAGCTGGAGGCTACACCCCAACCCCCAGCCCTGAACCCCCTCCCAGAGTCAGCACCCCGTACCCTCTCCTGAACCCCAACCCCCTGCCCCACCCCTGACGCCCTCCTGCACCCCAACACTCTGCTCCAGCCCAGAGCCTCTTCCTGCACCCAAACTCCCTCCCAGAGCATGCACCCCGACCCCCTCCTGCACCCCAACACTCTAACCCAGGCTCAGCCCAGAGCCCCCCTCCCACACTGCAAACCCCTCAGCCCCAGCCCAGAGCCTGAGCCCCAACCCCCTACCCCAGCCCAATGAAAACTAGTGAGAATTGGGGAGAGTGAACGATGGAGAGATGGGGGGATTGAAGGGGGGCGGGGCTTTGGGGAAGGGGCGGGGTAGATCCTGGGTTTCCCTTAAATTCAAAAAAAGTGATCTTGGGCTTAAAAAGGTTGGAGACCACTGATATAGAGTGATTACAGAGTCAATGGAAAATGCCAAATGCTCTATCAGTAAATACCATTCTGCCTAGCAACCTTTTAATACATGCTTACACCTTATCAAGTATACACAGACCAAGAAAAGATTTACACAGTAGTTAAACCACAACTGCAATGATCATTTCCTTTTTAAATAAACCGTTGCCACTGATTCACTTCTATGCTCATGCTCATAGTCAATTTAATGGTACTACATAACTCTTTCCATCACCTGTCACAAAAACAAAGAAAAATGCTACTGTAGAATTTATTAGAGTTTGATTTAAGGCATTTTTTAATATTTTGACATGTGATGTTGACAATTTGTGTTTTAACAGTTATAAAGCTTAAACTTTTTGAATCTTAACGTCTACAGTCATTAAATTGTCTGACACCTCCCCAGTTTGACCAACTGATAATTTTCTGTGACAATTTAAATAGAAAAGAATTCATACAAAAAATGCTTAAAATCCATAATTTGGTGCAACTGAAAATTTAAATTGATAAAAATCTAAAAAAAGGCTTAAAAATAAACGCTGGTATTATCCGTTGAAATTATAAAAATAAAAATCTAATTCTGCCAAGCACAAATATGAGCGAATAATGTACTACAGTTGTGAAAAAGGCCAATATAATTCTGGGCTGTATTAACAGGAGTGTCATATGAAAGACACACGGGGCAACTGTTCTGCTCTACTTGCTAATGAAGCCTCATCTGGAATACTGTGTCCAGTTTTGGGTGCCATGCTTTAAGAAAGATGTGGGCAAATTGGAGAGACTCCAGAGGAAAGTAGCAAAAATGATAAAAACATTATAAAACATGACCTATGAGGAAAAGTTAAAAAAACTCAGTATGTTCAGTCTTGAGAAAAGACTGAGGGCGAACCTAATAATAGTCTTCATATATGTTAAAGGCTGTTATAGGGACAGTTACTAATTGTTTTCCCATGTCCACTGAAGGTAAGACAGGTAGAGGTGGCTTAATCTGCAGCAAGGAAGATATAGTTAGAAAGTTTTTCCTAATGTCAAACCTAAAGGATAGTTAAGTACTGGAATAGGTTACCAAGGGAGGTTGTGTAATCCCCATCACAGGAGGTTTTTAGGAACAGATTAGACAAACACCTGTCAGGGATGGTCTAGGTATACTTGGTCCTGCCTCAGCATGGAGAGGTGTGTGTGTTTGTGCGTGGGGGGAACGGGAGGTAGAGTGGGAAAATGGACTAGATAACCTCTTCAGGTTCCTTCCACACATACATTTCTATGATTTTATGATTCTTTGTGATGGAGCTATTCCTAAAACAAGCTCTGGAGATTGCCTGGCACCTGGTTAAATGTGTCCCCAAACTCTCAGGCACCGTGAGACCCACACGACAATAACAGTTCATATACCGTTTTACCAGATTTTCTAATCTGAGCACAGGGGAGGGGAGGAAAAAAAAGAATATCTTCGAACGGCACAATCTTGGGTTCTTTATCTAAAAGCCTGTTTGATATTATTCAGATACTGGTAATTGCTAAGAGCTCGTAATATCTGGATTACGAAACCTAGTTTGTCTTGGAAATATTTGCTAGGGAACGTTCAGGAGGGCCTGACAGCTTTGTTCAAATGTAAGCCACCTTAAACAGGAATTTGGGGTGTAAATATAGTACAATGTTATCCTCCAGAAAATATCATCATCTGGAAGTTTAGCCATCATGGTTTGGTTCTCACTGACTTTTCAATTATGTTATAGCCATTAAAAATGAAATCTTCAGTGGCAGGGAATTAAAAACAACACCACATTCTCACAAGTAGGTGGTGGCTCACAAATAGTTGTAAAAACTTTTATTAGGCCTTTCAATAATTTCTTTAACTTACAATGGTCAAAGACTGAGGCTGTCTGTAACTGAAGGATGGAACACTGATATAGCTGCCAGATCTTGCTACTTTCCTATTCCACTTCAAGGCCCAGCTCTTTCTTGTAGAAAGTTTGACTTTGCTAAGAGATTTGTTGAGCTTCCTGTGCACAATCCAAACAAAAGCTTAACAAGAAGCCACTTTCCATACAGACATGCAGAGAAATTTCAGATCCGCGTTTACAATGTAAACATAGTCTTACAACAAAAAAGACAAGAGTTGGTAGTTGGTCTGTATTTCTTCTAACTGGACTGAGAATCAGATCTGGTGAACTCCAGGCTGGGACTACCAAAATCAGAATGGATATCTGTCCTTGTTAGTAGAAGTATTGGAATGAAGACATACAGGAACTCTAGAGTCTGGAGCAGGGGTGGCCAAACTGTGGCTCCGGAGCCACATGCTGCCCTTCAGAAGTTACTGTGTGGATCCTTGTATAGGCACTGACTCTGGGGCTGGAGCTACAGGTGCCAACTTTCCAGTATGCCAGGGGGTGCTCGTTGCTCACCCCCTGGCTCTGCCACAGGCCCTGCCCCCACTCCACCCCTTCCCGCCCCCACGCTGGCCTTGCCCTTGCTCCTACCCCTCCCCCCCAGAGCCTCCTGCAAGCCACGAAACAGCTGATCGGGAGCTATAGGGAGGTGCTGATTGGCGGAGCTGCCGGTGGCTGGGAGGCGCTGGGAGTGGGGGTGGGGATGGGTGTGTGCGTTCATGACGTATAAATGTGGCTCTTTGGCAATGTACATTGGTAAATTCTGGCTCCTTCTCAGGCTCAGGTTGGCATCCCTGGTCTGGAGAAAGCTTGTAAAGGATCACCAAACAGACCTCATCTCCTTGAATTCATCCAGAGTGCCATCTGCCTTTGAAATGTAGTAGTAAAGGATTTCAAAAAGTAGCTCTACTACACTGGACCAGACCTTATGGGAAATGCCAGAATACTTTAGCTGTAAAGACTGATACAGAACACTCACTGAATGGATGCATAAAATGCAATCATTTGGATCACACACGCCGGACCGGTCCACCATCAGGGATACTTACATCACAACAGAGAGAAAGAGCCAAATTGATTAGAACAATGACAGAATGGACTAGATCTGCCTAATCTGCTAAATAAATGCAAAAGCTTTACTATGAATTCTATTAAACTTTTAAAATATAAAAAGACCAAAAATAATCTAGCTACATTACTGAAGGCCACATAATAAAAAGGAGAGTGACAGTTTCGATCTCAATGCCACGTTAGTCAGTATTTTATTATTCTGTAAGTATTTATATTAGGATAGCTTCCAAAAGCCCCAAATCAGTATTGGGTCCCCATTTTGCTGGGTACTGTACATATATAGAAAAGAGACAATCCCTGCACTAAAGGGTTTACAATCTAAAGATAAACAAAGGGTATAGTTCTTCATAAGCATTGCCAAAGTTTGTTTTAAAAAATAAAACTGTTAGGACTCAAAAGTGAAAAGATCATTACAAAACTTAATATTGGAAAATCAATTACTATTTCATTTATATGCTTTTAGGATTCCATATTTACCCTGCAAACTGATGACAAACATTTAAAGCAAGGGGTACAGGAAATCAGTCTGCTTTAGGAATCTGATGTCCAGGAGTCCTGAGCAGGAAACAGACTAGTTTGAGCATTAGTCTTAATAGGTCACTGAAGATGGAATAGATTTTTAAACATTGTTGTGTGTTTGTTAAGTCTAGATATGCATCCTGTTCACAGTATAGTTCACTTGAAAAGTAAAATTTAATATGTAGTCAATCAGAAAGGAAAAATTCAACTATAACACAATTACAGTGGAATTCTAGAATACTTTTGATCTGGTAAGTTCAAATGCTTTTCACACTTAGTCTCACAACATCTTGTCAGTATTATACCCATTTCACAGATGAGAAAAAAAAACTGGGGCACATAGAGATTAACCTACACAAGGTCACACAGCAAGTGAGCTGTCAAGATGGGACTAAACCTTACAAATGACTCCTAGTACCCTAAAAAGAAGGAAAATAAAATAGAGTCACAGAGCTTAAGGCCAGAAGGGCTAGTCTGACCTCCTATACATCACAGGCCAGCAATACCACCCAGCACCCACACACTAAACGCAACAATCAAAATGAGATCAAATAAAGGAAATGATCTTAAGGAGGCAAATAATTTTAGCTATATATTTCAGACAGATGTAATTTAACAGCTACTATGTTGTACACTAAATTCATCCATCAATATTTCACCTTTGGGAACAATTTAAAATTGAGGTTGTCATTTCTTGGTGGCCATTTCCATTTTCCACAAAGCCACCTGCAAAATGGCACCATGTGCAGTTTCTGTTCAGAAACAACCCAGGACTGGAAGTAGCAGGAATTTTGCTCTTCAGGATTAATGGTTCATTAGGAAAGCTGAATGGAGAAAGCTAGAGAACAGCATACCTTCAACATGCATAGCTTTAAGCGGTGCCACCAATAATCACTAATAATTCAATCCCTCCCTTACAAAGAGTAGGAGACAGACGACATTTTTTAACATTAAGAACTGTGGTGAAATATACCTTTAAAACTTTGATTTAGTTACTAATTCAAAATAGAATCCAATTTTTTTTTGCTCCAACAGCTCATAATTAGCTTGAACAATTCAAATATTAGTTTTGAGTTTGGCAGCACCATCAAAAGTAAACAGATAACAAATATGAACTCTGAGAAGAGCAAGAAATGAAGAAAAGGTTCTTTTATCCGTAAACTCATATTAACAAACAGAATACCCATTCTATACATCATGCAGTCTACTCAAAAGTTATAACCCCTCCAGTGATACTCAGTGGTTTACATAAACTATTTCTTTTCAGCTTTGCATTCTATTCTAGAAAAAAAAATAATGTACACTATCCATATCTCCCAAATTTCTATTTGTTCACTGCACACAGTTCAAACTAATTACACCTAACAAGTTTCAACCATAATGAAAGATTCAACTGATTTACAAAAACATATTGGCAGGGGGGAGGGAGGGGAATTGGATGAAATGTCAGAGACTGGCACAGATTCTTGATAGTTGCACATTAACAGATTTAAAAAAGAAAGAAATTGAAAAGCTTAAGTTCATTTATAAAACCTCTCTCCCCCTTAGCCCCCCCCACCAAAAAACACCCTCCCCAAACCTTTAAAGATAAAAATAAAACCTTCTCTCGTTACAAGAAAATCTTATTCTAGGTTTGAATTCTTTTTTCAGCCAACATAATAATTAATTGGTTCATTTTGCGAGCAATGACTAAAGCCAGTGACATCAATCCTGCTGAGGATTTTAAATCACAGCACTAATCAGATAAAGTTTATGTATCCTGATCAGGCAAGTCAAAAAAGGACAACTACTTCTCTCCCAAAATAAGAAGTAGCTCACTGTAGTGATTCAAATGGACATCTTAACAGAATTCTAAAAGCATTACAATAAATGTTAATAAAATAAATAGAACCTGCCAGAAGGGCATTTAAAAGCTTAGCTCAAATGTAGTCTAATTTTTATACAGCAAAAAATAGAGTCTTGGAACATTCATTTTAAAGAATAAGATGCAGCATAAAGTAGGAAAAACATCTCAATTCAAGTGCTACTAGTTGGATTGTCAGATATGTTTAACAACATTAGCAGATTTTGTCTAATTCCATCAATCCTTATGTTCTGGGGTCCAGGAAAATTTAAAAACTGTTGTACGTCTGAAGGTGCTCAAAAAGCCAATTTACAACTATTCTCAGATTTAAAGTCCCAAGATGAATTCTTGAAAGTATTGTGTCCAAAATTTCTTCCAAAGAACAGTGACTGTATAAATGCTAGAGCTGCCAAACTGTTCATGTTTTTCTAAAAGTGTGGGAAGATAGTTAAGAGATAAGACAATTGAATAGAACATTTTTTAAAAGACAAAAACAAAATTAAGTAACCAAGTGGAAAAGCCTGTTACTCTAGTTTAATTTTCTGCACCATGACATTAAAATGTAGCTGGTTTCCTCCGATGCAAGAGCCTTTAAAATGCATCAAGATAAACAAGCAGAATAAAGAGCATTCTTCATTATTAGTGGGTATTCCACTAAATGTTAACTCTCTAAAACAAAAACAGTAGTAAATAATGACAAATAATTCAATTTTCTGTTCAGTGCAGCATATCTTTAGCAAACAGCTCTTTCTGCGAGGACGCCATTTTATCAAACCTGAAATGCAGCCAAAAGCTTAGGACGCTGTGCTGCTGCTCTGTCTCTGAAATGTTATGTAATAAATTGATTTAACAGAAGCAGATGCTATTTGCTCAGGGTTTTTTGTGGAGGCTTTTTTTGCTCTAAAAGGGGCTGATGGGTAATGAAATACCTGAGGAAAGGTGCCGCCCAACCATCCTAGGAGACGCTACATTGTGTGCAGAGCTGTCTCTATTCCTTCATCTATGTTCGCCTGGGCTCTCTGCTTCAATATGTCGGCTGTGTACAGTGTGAGCCTCATCCTGTAGAGCTGCCAAGAAAATCTCTCGGTGCAAGCGTGCGTCCAGACAACCTGCAAGCTCAGTCGGGCCTTACTTGCGCTGGCTTTGGAAAAGCCCTTTCCACACAGGGGAGCTCCCCTCGGCCCCTGGCAATCTCCAGCCCCTTTAACTCTGGGTTAAGGAACCAACAGACTAGGATTTTTAATCTTTGATTATCTAATTGCAGCTGACACTAAACCGATCTTCCTTCCTCTTTAAATTCTTTCAACTGTCACAAAACATTTTCACTTCGGGACCTAGCTACAATTAGCACTGTAGCTGCTTTTCTTCTGTTTTTTGAAAGTCAGCCAAAAGAACAACCGCATATTGCTGATTGGCTGCATGCAAATACATTCCTGCCTCCTTTATGTCTTCTTCCTCCCCAATCCCTCTATGACAACAGCTCTAGACATTTGGCATACCAACAGTAGCTGTAATATTCAGAGCAAGTCCCATATGTAAATTGGCAAGCTGCCAAATTCTTAATTACTTTCCTACCTCTATCTAAAAAAAGATCTAAGCAACAAACATGAGAGCATATTAATCAAAGCCTCTGTTTATAAACGTATAGCACAGCAGTCCAAAACAATACATCAGACTGTGATGCTTCTTGCCTTGCTTGCTGTGCAGAAGAAATTCTTTAATAATTGCAGGCTGGAGACCACTAGTTATCTTGCAGACTTGTGAATGTATACAGTGTGAACAAAAATAAACAATGATCTAACATTTTCAAGACCTAAACAGTATCATGAGTTATAGTAATACGTATGTACAGTATCTTATATAAATGCATAGGTACAAAAGCTTTAACAGGTGCATCTTCACCCCCCCATTCCAATATTTTTAATGCACTGCCTTTGCAACTACTTTCCTTCCTCACTTTCCTCCTCTCCCTCTCCTCTGCCTGAAATACACACTAATTTTATATTAAATTCAACATGTTTTAAGTCTGCAGATACAATTCTTGTCAGACTTATCTGAGCTGCCTTATCCATTAAATTAGATTGCACATTACTGATGCCTCTTTGAAGGCTTGGTTGCATTCTTAAAATTGCTACCGCTCTAACATCTCAGTACAATCACCACTGTCAAATTAGTGGGTGAAGTTATTAGTTTCACTTACTAAACATTCTTGAAAGTGCTCAATTTTTTTTTATTTGAAGACATTTACTCTTCATTTGTTTGTAATAACCTTAGAATCCTGAATAGGTACAACTTAAATCTAAGTAAGTTAGAAGCCTGAAAATAAAATTTCCCCTCTGACCATGCCTTTTTCAATTTGGAAAAAAACCCCACTATTTTGAATGGAACCATAACTGGCATGAATGTTGTGTCCATTTTACAGCACCTTTCATGTAAGAATATCTGTGTGAGCTCAGTAATGTGAGTGCACTTTTGATTCGTTTTACTGCAGAACCAGCAAAGAATGTAGAACCCTGTTTGCACGAGTTCCACAAACATCGCGGCTTGGTTTTGTTTTTAAATATGGTAGATTGCAAGAAAAAAAATATTTATAATAAAGTACTTTCTCTCCCTCAGATTAGGGCCACAGAGGTTAACCCTCAGCTGATAGTCAACAGGAATATGTTTACTGGACAGAGGTAAATGGGAAATCTGAGGGTGGGAAGCTACAGAGAAATTAGGGCCTCTAAGGAGGCTTCAGGGGCAACATCCTGGTTAAAAGCACGGTTTCCATTCCATCTGCTGCTAGAATTTCTACCAGAGTGTTGTCCCTTGACCAAATTTGTGGGCTTAATTATACCAGCCTCTGGCTAGTAGGTGTTATACACTGGAAACTCCGTTTCCATCTAGTTCAGGGGTGGGCAAACTCCGGCCCGTCAGACATTTTTATCCAGACCTCGAGCTCCCGCCAGGGAGTGGGGTCAGGGGCTTGCCCCTCTCCACCAGGCGCTCCCCAGCCCCCAACTCAATTCCCTTGATGAACACCATCTTCTGGCATGCAGAGCTGCACTGCACAGGCACAACTTTGCCGTGCTGTTTACGGGATTTGAACCCCTCCCACAGGGCAGCCCCCTCCCCCCCAAACACAGCAGCGCACCCTATCCCCCCCCAGTATCCTATGGCCCCACCCTTGAGAGCCTCAAAACCGCCCAGGGGCCGCACCTGTCCCAGCTAGGGCGCCTCCGCCCGTGGCTGTGCCTGGTACAGCTGCCTTGGTGTCACTGCCGGCAGGGCCCCAAGAAGCCCCCAGTACTGCCCCAGTAGAGCCCCCCCTCTGCGCCTCACTCCATGAGTCCCACCTCCCCCTACCTTGGTAGCATCCCTTATAGAGCTCCCCCATGCTACACCCCATAGAGTCCCTCTTCCCCACTGGGTATTCATGGCCCATCATACAATTTCCATACCCAGATGCGGCCCTCAGGCCAAAAAGTTTGCCCACCCTGGATCTAGTTGCAGGAGGAAAGCAGGAGCTTTCTCACTCTTCCTGTTCCTGAAGAACCTTGATGTAGTGATAGTAAAGGATCTCCAACTAATATACCCGCTCCCCCGGCTCTGATAGATACAGCAAGGTGGGGAGAGAAAGAAGACCAAGAGATCTCAGTTATTCAACATTTCACTCATCTCTGGTTTTGGATCATCCAGTGAACAACTCCAGTGCCTGGCAAAGGACATTCAGTTAACAGATTTAGGTTATAGCTACACTATAGAGCTTACCGCAATGCAACTGCACCGATGCAGCTTTGCCGCTGCAGTGCTGCTGGTGCAGATGCTCTAAGCCAATAGGAGAGAGTTCTCCCATAGACTCAATTACTCCAGCCCCTGTGAGCGTCGGTAGCTATTTTGGTGGGAGAAGCTCTCCCGTCGACATAGCGCTGTCCACACCGGGGCTTAGGTCGATGTAACTTAAGTCACTCAGGGGGGTGGGTTTATTCACACCCCCGAGTGACATAGCTTATACTGACCTAGGCTATGTACACACTACAGCTTAACTTCTGCTAGGTGACTGGTACATTTTTCCAGCCCTGCTGTCTGATGTCAAATGCCCTGTAAAACACAGAGAAATTCTTTCCAAAAATTATTTTGCTGATGAGTTTTACAACTGCAGTAATTTTTAATTTAAAATGCTCATGGTTTTCTCTACATTGAGATTGTCACTTCAAACTCTCGTCAAAATGACCATATGTTGGAATTTTTAAAATATGGCACGAAAAAGTAAATCCTTCATCAGCGACACTCATGCAAACAAAAACATTCAACCAATTCTGAATCTTTCTGGCTTAGGAGGTCATGTGTTACTATTTCTTGTTACATGAAATCCAAATCTTGTTTCTGTGATATCATCATCTCCAAAGTAAAAGAACATTAGGAACAGGAGGACTGAGACTTCAAGTGAGGAATGAGCAGCAGGAAAACATCAACTTCTAACCAAGACAGACTGATCTGCTATGCTAATGTATCTAGAAATCAAAAAAGCAGGAGAGAAATACAGAAAAATATATTTATGTGAACTGGCCTTAACACAGAATGTTTCTGAATGTCCACCAGAAGCCACCAATATATCTAACACTTTCATTCTATTCCTTAGATTTCCCTTTACAATGGGGTAAGATGAATTTTTCCTTACTTGTGACAATTCCTTTTTTAAATTGGGCTTTTCCAGGAGAAATTACCAATGCTTCTGGTGAGTTTTATTTATAAAGCGCATACACCATGTAAGTGTAATTATACCTGTTTTGCTCACTCTGTGGTTGTTTCCTCTAAACACAGCACTTGGGAAGTCTTACAATAGGGACATTATTTTGGAATCTGTACTACCGAGCTTGCACACACAGCAACTTTTAAAGTGTGTTCTGAAACCAACTGTGCACTGATTTCCTATCGGAGCCTTCCCTCCAATGACTGTCTCCAACCCTACATAAGTAATGTCTTCATGTCCCAGATGTTTGGGAACATGTAATACTGTGACAAGGCAGTAAGATGTTCAACTTAAGTTTGCGTGACTTCACAAAGGTCTCTCTCATCACTAAGATAAGCCACTTGCATGCATATCTTCTGTAGAAGTGCAAATAGTGCTTAATTATTGCCATTTTTGCTCTGCCAGCAAGAGTCACCGTTGACTTAACAGGCAAGGCCTGTGTTTGAAGAGCTTAACAAAAGACGACTTTTAAATTTAAACTCTAATGGCAAAATAGTGTTTATCAAGCAGGGACTAATAATCTTACGCTGTCCAGTATGTATATGAGTCTTGTGCTCACCATGGCGACAAGCCTGTCGGTCATCATCAAAATGCATGCTGTGTGCCATAGTTATCATTAACAGTCGACCTTTACCTATCATGATAAACAGCACAACTTGTAGATGGTGACATCATGTAGTTTGAAAACCTTTGCCTCCACATTTTAATAAAAAGGGGGCAATACCTATGTGCTCAGAGAAATATGAGGTGACAACAAATGGCATTTTCATAGCATGCTCTTTCAAAGCTACTGCCAGAATGGCAACAGGTTACAGGAATCTCTGCATGAAGGCAGCTAAAACCCCAGGTTACTATATTTGCTGCAAGCAATTATCAGCAGATGCATGTTTCCTTTAAAGGAGTACATATCTATTTAATCTATTGTTTACTCTCAGTAAAAGCTGCAGATTTGGGACCCTGCTAGCTGATTTCTATAGTCACTGTACTACCAGATAATACAATGCTTTTAAGACTTTCTATTTTAAAACTATTACTTTTAAAATTGGCATGCTTAGTCTAATACACCCCTATTAACCATTAGTTGCAAATTAGCAAATATTTTCTGAACTAATTAATTGTTTAAAAAAATCTATTTGAATGTATTTTCATCTACAGACTGATTTTCAGCCTATATCAATTTAAAATAACACATTACAATGATTTTGAAAGGCTTAGTTTCAGAAAGTAAATTTCTAGAAGTTGACCTTTCTACCGAAAGCTCTTTACAACAAAAACTCTATTTCTGTGCATTGTACAGCACCAAGCACACTATCCACATTAAAGAACTTAATAAGTAATAATAGTGACAGAATTACTTCCATAAGGAAATTCTATTTAGAAGTCCATTTTTCCGATAGCTGGCCATCATATCTGGTTTTCAGTACATATAGACAAGCTCTGGTGTCCGCTTAATCCACTGAAACAGATTTGCTGTCATTTCTCCTAATGTTTTCCCTTCATTAGTTACACTTAAAACTTCTTTGGTTTCACTAACTCAAATAGACAAATATTTCGAAGTTCTAAAAATCATAATAATCCATGAACGCAAAGGAAGATTTCTAGCACGATCACTCTATCTTTTGGTGCAGGCAAATTCTATAGAAAGCACAATAAGCACAAAGGGTAAAATTTTCAAAAGAACCTAAGTCACTTATGCACCTAAGTCCCTGCCAAAAGGCCTGAATGGGTACCACACTGGTGCTCACATTCAAGATGCTTCACTGATTCTGTCCTTCCCCACATTAGAGAAAAAGAGTCAGAAGAAAAACCATCAACCCAATCTCATCTCAGGGGCTGTCAGCATTAACAGGTTGCCTAACCAGTCCTGCTGGCTCCTCGCCTTCTCATTGACTCTGTTTTCTTCCTTATATCATTTACCCAATTTCTTCTTGCATTAATTGAGCTAACCAGCTCAAGTAATTAGTAGCCTTGGATTAATATACCTATTCCGCTAATGTATGCATTTGGGCTATAGTCATTCAACTTATGAAATAAACCAGTGATACTCAGACTGAGGCTTGGGAGCCACAAGTGACTCTTTTTGAAGCACACACTATTAAAACACTGTGTGACTGAATTATTAACCAATCTAAGTTTTTAGCCAATCAGGATGCTTTTACTATGTTATTAACCAACTGTAGTTGATAAAATTATACCTGGTCAGTCATTTTGCTGAGATATATATAGGTAGAAGAAAGCAACACAACAAAAACCCAAGCACAATCTTAAAGTACAGCAGAACCTCAGCGTTATGAACACCGTGGGAATGGAAGTTCGTAACTCTGAACAAAGCATTATGGTTGTTCTTTCAAAAGTTTACAACTGAACATTAACTTAATACATCTTTGAAACTTTACTTTAAGAAAAATGATGCTTTTAGCCATCTTAATTTAAATGAAACAAGCACAGAAAGTTTCTTTACCTTGTCAAATCTTTTTTTAAACTTCATCTTCATTTTTTAGTAGTTTACATTTAACACAGCACTATACTGTATGTGCTTCCCCTCCCCCGATGTGTTTAGGTCATATGATTGCGTCCCTTGAATAGAAATGCCCCCCAACCTAAAGCAAATACTCACCCGCAACTACACACCACACAACAAAAACACTAACCCAGGAACCAATCCCTGCAACAAACCCCATTGCCAACTCTGTCCGCATATCTATTCAAGGGACACCATCATAGGACCTAACCACATCAGCCACACCATTAGGGGCTCGTTTACCTGTACATCTACCAATGGGATATATGGCATCATGTGCCAGTAATGCCCCACTGCAATGTACATTGGCCAAACCGGACAGTCTCTACACAAAAGAATAAATGGACACTAACCAGACATCAAGAATTGTAACATTCAAAAACCAGTAGGAGAGCACTTCAATCTCCCCGGACACTCAACAACAGACTTAAAAGTGGCAATTTTTCAACAAAAAAACTTCAAAAACAGATGTCAATGAGAAACCGCAGAACTGGAATTAATTTGCAAACTGGACACCATCAAATTAGACCTGAATAAAGACAGAGTTGATGGGTCACTATGAAAAGTAATTTTCCCCCTGCTGATACTCACACCTTCTTGTCAACTGTTGGGAATGGGCGGCACCCACCTTAATTGAATTGGCCTTGTTAGCACTGACCCCCCACTTGGTAAGGCAACTCCCATCTTTTCATGTGCTGTAATATATACTGCTTACTGTATTTTTTACTCCATGCATCTGATGAAGTGGGTTTCAGCCCACGAAAGCTTATGCCCAAATAAATTTGTTAGTCTCTAAGGTGCCACAAGGATTCCTCGTTGTTTTTGCTGGTATCAGTTGGTTAACGAAAACTGAACTTTACTTTTTTTTTTCTTTTTATACTGACTGCATAGTATCAGACTTGGTCCCACTAAAATGACAACTTTATTACTTAACCATATTATGGATGACATGTGTGCACTGATTCAATACACACAACTGTTAAGCTTTAGTGGCTGTAGCAGTATAATAAACATCACACACAAAACTGCATTAATAAAATGATTTTCTATTTAAAGTGTAATTCAAATGTAAGCAGCATGTGTACACTTATCTTTTCATCTAAACCTTATGTTGTCAAATTTATAGAAAATGCCTATTATTTTATAATCCAGCTATCCTATTACATTGCATGGTAGTGACATTATGACCTACATATATCCAAAGAGGAATGGCTAATCAGTGACATGAAAACTGATTTTGCTAGATGTTCTAGTCCATCTTCAAAAAAAGAAATCAGATATTTGCTATAAAAAGGTTTAATCTTTACATAACTAATAAGATATTGCAGATCCCTGAGTTAGCTAAACAACAGTAGAATGAGAGTTCCTTTTATTTCAGGATCAATCGCGATTATATAATACTGCATGTCTTAAAGTTATTTCATAACACACTTAAAAAAACCCCAGAAAATTAAAGACTACTCCACTATGCTTAAAGTCCTTCTTAGGGTCTCGATCTATAATCCGGATATCTGCTCTTTCTGGCAGCCAACACGTAAACATTAATCTGATTCCTGTGTGAAATCCATTCTGGATAATTTTTGTTAGTTATCAACTAGCTAGTATCAAATCAAATGCCAACTTACACCCATTACGAACAACTTTTGTCACTTCATTTCAGTTTTCTAACTATTTTTACTACTGCCATTCAATATAATCATTAAAACTCACAGGCAATTATAAATCTGAAAACCTGGATTGTTCCTCCTACCCCATTAATTTTGTGTATTGACTTTTTTTTTTAAACAAAAGCACTTAGTTAAAATAAAGAACATGTAAGGTGAACTTTTGTAATAGACAATTTACTAAATTTGTTTTAGCACCAGGAAGACTGCAGGTAACATCCTGTTCCTGCAAGCATTTTATTTAAATACACTTTGATGCAAGTTGCAAAATAATCCTAAATAAAGTAAGTTGCGGCAAAGCCAAACTGAATCAGATATATGTTTAATAATCCCACTCTGAATAACATAACAAAAATATTATTTATCTTAAGTACAAACAGGTTTACTTTGGTGTGAATATACAACAGGGAGACTACTACTTCTGACAGTTCAGTTTCCTCCACAACACATTAGAGCAATATTTGAAAAAGAAAAACTTGTTTCATACTAACAATACTACTTCTTGTCAGCCTTTTCAAAATGTTCATCTAATACTAGTAAGCACGTTTGGCTCTCCAGTTACATATTTAAATTTCACCAGCATCAGCACATACAGTTTCTATCTAAGGGCTACTGCCATCAACTAAGTTCTCTTCCAGTCATTTTAACCATTTGATGTGTAACCAACAAATAAAGGACTAGTTTTATTTTGTTATAAGCTTTAGTTTTATAAATCAATTATCTCCAAAGACAAGGTCTAATACAGGTCACATGATTGTAATTCTACCTTATTACTCTGATAAACCTTACCTTTAACTAAACACTACAGGTTTATGTAGAGTTGACTTTCCTAAGAATTAATAAAATAGGAATATGTTAAAATAAAAAATTGTAAGATGTAAGGCTGTAGCTATATAGAACTTGCAAATTAGTTTATTCATAGGAGTGACTTCAGTTTGGTGGTATAACTATGTTCAGCAGTTAAAAACTGCAATAATTCTTTCCCTTCCATTTTTAAACAAAAACCATATTTTTCCAATAAATAGGAATAAGGACTATTTTAACTAACTATTGAGAACATTAGGGAATAGCTTTTTTTGTACGTTCCATACAAACAGAAGATATTATTCTTGCAAGTTTTAAAACAGTCCACATAAGAGACTTACAAACAAGGCCAGAAATACTTTTTGAAAAGGAACTCAAATTTGAAAAATCATCATTTAGTAATCACTTCCAACTCCTGCTCTGAACCCCTAAGCCACAGAGAAAAAAATATACAGTATCTGAAAACAAGCCGAAGTAGACAGTGGCATTGCTATGAGTTAATAACTACTGAAAGCCATGAGCTAAGTTCCATTCTAAATCCAGAATGTTTCCCTATTTGTTTTGCTGTCGATTTTGATTAGTGCTTTACCTCTAGTTTCACTGATTTGCACTCTATTTTTATTTTATCAACAGCTTCTGTTTTACAAAAAAAGGAATTAGTGGTGACTGTCCACATGTTAAAAAAACCTAAACTAAATTAAAATGGTTTGTTTTGGTTAAATGCAATAAAGTTGGGATTTCTGAGCTCTCATTTTTTATCAAGCCTGTGAATACTCAGCCGGCTGTGCCTATTTGTTAAAGAGACACCATCAACTTGAAATATAGTCTGTTAAAAATTAGTTAAAAGTAGTTTCAGATACCACAACTGTCTGAGTACTCCTACTATTCTTGAAGGTTTATAACTACATTTTTCTCTTTTAAAATGCTTCTTCCACCAGAGTGAAACATCACCCACAAAACAAATGGGGAAAGTGACTGCAGTGGAACGGGGAAATTGTCAAATTTTTTAAACGTTTTCCTTGACTAAGCAGCAGCTCAGGATACCTTTAGAATAATTTTGCTGTCATACAGTAACTGATTTTTCCTCCGACCAAAATAGAGACATGTAAAGATATTTCCTAATAGCAGCTATAGAATTTAGGATCCGAACAGCCAGTCTTCAGTTAATTTTTTAATTGGAAAAACAATTATTTTCCTGAATGCCTTACATGTAAAAAGCACCTGTTAGACAGTCCTCCAAGAAATGAGGTTAAACATGGACCTCTATAATTCTCAGGAGGCTGAAATCAAGATAACTTTATCAGTATACATTAGACAGTATGTTTGCTATCCTTGTAGACATCTTGCCTTTATAAGCCAATACACTAAACTATGAGGATATACCACCCCCAGGAATTCTAAATTAAAATACGACAACAAAAGAGAAGCTAAGTAATATGTGATGAAATAAGTATCCTGAGATGTGAATACAGCTCATTTAGTTTTTCCTGTGATATTACTGCATAAAACAAAATTTTATACACTACACAAACAAAAAACATAATTAAACCCAAATAGGAAATATGTGGTCTATATAATAGCATTCACAAATTCCTATTTGTTCACAACACTTATTTCAAACTAAACAGAATACACTACAAACATTATTTAACAAAACTGCAGCCAATGAGCTTTTAAAACCCAAAATAAAAGCTGTATTTTCTCCAGAACCACAGAGACTGAAAGAAAAAAGGTCAGTATTGACGCTGGCATCAGCCCATGGGGCTGGAAAATAATGAGATACTGCCACTACTGTCAAACCCTCAATTTTCAGAGCACAAGAGATGCACTTTTAATCTGCTTGTATCTGTTCAGTTCTCAGAATGATCTGGTTTTTCACATCATATTGACTACTGCATGTATTACTTGTTTTCATTTCTTTTTATACGTTCCTGATCAGTTGCAAGACAACCTTCTGCTTTCCAATACAAAAAACCATAATGCTCAGAAGCTTCATCATAATTCCTGCAGGACCATGACCATTTTTGAGAGTTAATGCATGCCAGTTTCATAATGCTAAATTACAGAAAAATGATCTTTAAGAAAAACTAATACTGATTGTGTCATTTAAACCTGGCACATCTAATCAAACATGCTTTGGCTATCTGGACACAGCTATACCAACTTTGTTACTTATAACAAAACAAAGGACATATCATTTGCTATTCTTGTTCTCTAAGAATAGTTGCCAGCTGTAGTCTTCATTCTTCTGGATCATGAGGTACTAGAAGTACTCTAGAAATGTTCCACCTCAATAAAGGAAGACGCTACTGGTGACATACTGGGGTTGACTGGAGGAGGAGAAAAAGGGTACAAACCAATTTCCATCATCATCATTTGCGGGGGAGATAAGGAATAGCAACTGGAAGGTAAAACAAGCTATATACACACACAGCTTTCTTTAACTACAATCTTGAAAAGAAGCCCAAAAGAGCAATTCTGTATGTCATGAGTTTTAGGACTGTTTTTGTTATTGACTCCAGTATAAGGATTTGGACAGTGATACTTATGTACAAAATGCTTTTATTTTTAAAGAAATCTAGTAGTGTCAAATACAATGTTCTTGTGCAACTGAGTTTAAAATATTTAACATTAAAGTATACAGCAGAACCTCAGATTTATGAACTGACTGGTCAACCACACACTTCATCTGGAACCAGAAGCATGCAATCAGGCAGCAGCAGAGGGTGTCTTTTTTTTTTTTTTTTTTTTTTGGGGGGGGGGGGGGGGGAAGAGAGAAGAGGTAGCAAATACAGTACAAACACTCCCCGAGTTACGCAAGACCTGACTTACACAAATTTGCACTTACAGAAAAAGTTAAACTAGAAATAGGAGTAGGGGTTTGGGGTTTTTTTTGGCATAACGTTCGGGTATATGTTTCCAACTTACGCAAAATTCGAGTTATGCAAGGCTTTCCAGAATGCAACGATTGCATAAGTCGGGGAGCATCTGTACTGTGTTAAACAAACTATTAAAAAAATAAAGGCAAAGTTTAAAAAAAGATTTGAGATGGTAAGGAAACTGTTTCTGTGCTTGTTTCATTTAAATTAAGATGGTAAAAGCAGCATTTTTTTCTGCATAGTAAAGTTTCAAAGCTGTATTAAATCAATGTTCAGCTGTAAACTTTTGAAAGAACAACCATAATGTTTTGTTCAAAGTTACAAAGGTTTCAGAGTTATGAACAACCTCCATTCCCGAGGTGTTCGTAACTCTGAGGTTCTACCGTAGTTAGGTCAAAGAATAAGATTTTTACATTACTTACATCTGTACATCAACATTCCTAACCAATTTGAAACATTCTTTTCTTACTTCTTAAGTATTACCCATCCAGATCATGATTACAGAATACTTAAAAAGCCAACAACAAAATTATACCCGCTTCATTGATTTGTAGTAATGATATATTTACTGGCATTAATCCTTACATTCCTTATATTTACAAAACATCCTTTTTAACTCCTTGGCATCAGGATGAACATTATGAGGAGTATTTTGAATAGGTCAATGATAGGATTGAGTGCATAAGGAAGACTAATTATAAGAGGACATTACAGGAAGAAAAGTGGCAATAGTGAGTACTTGATGACCAGATGTACTTGCCTTTAATTGCTCTCTGCGGCTGGAAGGGTTATATGGAGGCCCATGGAGGATACTGGCTGCACATGTTTGAAGTTAACTACGCAGGAACAGACTCTTAAGATAGTTTGGGCTAGAAGTGAGACACTGGCCAACAGTGACCCTCCTGTCCTTTAATTCAGGCTAATGAATGACAGGTATTTGGTTAAAATAAAGACGATATTATTCATCATGACAGGTTTCAGAGTGGTAGCCGTGTTAGTCTGTATCAGCAGAAAGAACGAGGAGTCATTGTAGAACCTTAGAGACCAACAAATTTATTTGAGCATAAGCTTTCATGGGCTAAAGCCCACTTCATCAGATGCATGCAGTGGAAAATACAGCAGGAAGATGTGCCCACGAAAGCTTATCCTCAAATAAATTTGTCAGTCTCTAAGGTGCCACAAGTACTCCTCGTTCTTTCTATTATTCATCATGTGAGTACAGAAACAGCACCTGATCTGTCACAGCATAATGGAGACTTGGTCAGATGACACTGAGTCCAATATTGACCCAATCAACTCTCGTTAGGCACCCAGCTCATCATGCAGTGAGAGAGAATCAAGCAGGTAGAGGTGTCTTGTTATTTATATGTAACCTTAGCTGAAGGATA
This sequence comes from Chelonia mydas, assembly GCF_015237465.2. NCBI lineage: Eukaryota > Metazoa > Chordata > Testudines > Cheloniidae > Chelonia > Chelonia mydas. The sequence continues at coordinate 17,612,877 of NC_051254.2, forward strand.
TCTTCTTAAGATAATTGTTGTTAGTTGGTTCAAGATTCCTTGTACGCTATGACATCTGTGTGACTATCTGAAGTGGTTTCTGGTTTAGTATTGCACTGGGCTCCTAAATATATAAGGATACATCAGGATTACCATGAATTTCTGTTAAATATCCAGCCACATTGGTTGAGAAATGACCATACTTGAGAGAAGGGTGGCTTGACCAGTGGTTGTGACTTGACAATGACTAACTGACTCTCATGGTGGAGTGAATCAAAAGGCCGCCTTTTCCAAGAGCAGCTGCAGATCTGGCCATTATCTTGGTAAAGACTCAAGGTGCTGAATTCAGATATGACAGCAGTGTTTTGTTTGAAAAATGTTGTTACAGGACTGCACAGAATAGGAACCATGGATGAGAGTTTAAGATCAGGATCTAGAGGTAAACTTCTGTAGACCTAATGAAAAGAGAATTGCTTTGAGTTGACTGTTCAGGCTCTATTCGAAAACTCCATACCCAAAGGAATGAATTTAACTTACTCAAACCCTGCACTGGCTTGATCGAAGAAGACTGAGTAAAACTGCTGAAAGGTTTGTAACCTCTTCTTCTTCTTCTTCTTCTTCTTCGAGTAATGTCCTTATGGGTGCTCTACTTTATGTGACTACCAAGCAGTACTCACAGCTGGACTTCAGACTGCAGACAACACAGCATTTCCAACAGCAGCATCTAATCTAGAAGACTGGACCACTGTGTAATGATTGGAGAGGATATGTATGAAAGACCAAGTGGTTGCCTAAATGTCCAAAAGAGGAACATTCTTGAGTAATGCCACAGAAGCAGATAAGGATCTTGTAGAATGGACCAACTCTCTACAAGAAGGTTGTATATTTGAAGATTTAAAACAGAATATGATACAGTGATAGATCCATCTGGAAAGTCTATGGGTGGAAAATCGTCAAACCTTTGGCTCTATCTGCGATAGAAAATCAACCAGACTGTTAGTGTCTAAATTCCTTAGATTTGTCCAAATAAAAAGCTAGCACCCTCCTAACATCTCAAGTGTGTAAAACCACTTCTTCTCTGGGGAAAAACAGAAGGTAGATATCCGTGGTTCACATCAACCAGCTTGACATCTTGGGTAAAAATTTTGGGCATGGGAGTAACGTGACTTTGTTCTTACAAAATAATGTAAATGAAGGATCTGCCATTAGAACTCTTATTTCACCAATCCTATGAACAGAGTTGATATCCACCAAAAAGGCTATCTTCTGAAATAAATCAACGGGGGAAGATGTAGTCCTTGCCTCAAAAGGAGGTCCCAATCAGACATCTAAGAACTAATTTCAAGTCCCAAATTGGGGTGGGTTCCTTAAGTTGGGGAAAGAGGTTTCTTAGTCCTCTCAGAAATATTACATTTGTAAGATGGGTGAAGACTGAGAATCCTTCAACCACTGAATGAAAAGCTGTTACAGCAGCCAAATGGACCCTGACAGAGCTCACAGATAAACCTGTGTTCTTCAGCTCTAGAGGTAATCCAGGACGATCAAGAGGGAAGAGTGGGCAGGAGGACGCTTTGAGACGAGATCTGCTAAGGTCACGAATTGTTGTGGAGAAGATAAGCCCTAGCCTAGGCTCCCATGAATTCTGTTCTTTGTATTGGGCTCAAAGCTGACTTTTTAATGTTGAGCTGCAACTCTAGTTTGCAGAACATGGATCTTGTAGTCTGTATAGTGTCAAAGACCTCGTTGTAAAAACGGCCCTTGATCCGCTAGTTGTCCAGGTATGAAAAAACAATTATTCCCAGATGCTGGAGGTAAGCGGCGACCACTGCCAGCACCACTGAGAACACTCATGGGGCAGATGAGAGTCCAAAAAGGTGCACTCGACATTGAAAAGTGTAGGAACCTTTTGTAGACTGGGTGAACTGCAATATGGAAATAGGCATCATGCAGGCTGAGGGCCAAAAACCAACCCCTTGGTTCTAATAATGGGGTTATAGCTGCAAGAAACACCATCCTGAAGTTCTGCAACCTGACAGAGCTGTTTAAGAAGCTCAGATCTAAATTCGGTCTCCACCCTCCATTCTTTTTTGGAACTAGGAAGTACTTGGGAGTAAAATCCCTTCCCTCTGTGCTGAATAGGGAATGGCTTTACAGCACCCATTTGCAGAAGTGAGTCAACTTTTTGTTTAAAAAGAGGTGCTTATAGGAGGTGTTCCAGAAAAAGTACGGGGAAGGTGGGTGAGTAAATGGGAGGCAGGTAAATGGATAACATATCCCAATCTTATCGTCTCCAGCACCCATCTCTCTGATGTGATTCGCTCCCATGCAGAAAGAAATGGGGAAAAGACTGTTACCAAAGGGTGGGAGATGGGTAACAGGTCATATAGGCAGAGCGGGTTTGCGGGATAGTTTCAGACCCTCATCCAGACAACTGAAATTGACATTTAGATGATGATGGTTCTACAGTGGGCATACACGGAGCAGATGGACTCCCCCTCTGGAATCTTGACCTTTTCCTGGGTGGCCCATAGGGTCTCTGAAGTCCTGAAAATGAGACTGGGTAGGATGTTTGAGCTGACTGGGATCTACTAAATCTCTGTTTGTTTTTAAGTGTGTAGAGATCTCATTGTGGATCTTGAATCTTTAAGGGTACAAAGTGAATCAGTGGACTCCGCAAACAATTTGAGACCATCGAAGGGAAAGTCCTTAACTTTGGACCTCCGTTGGGTATCTAGACATCTGAAACCAGGATGCTCTCCAGATGACTACCGCCGTACAGATGGATTGAGCGGCAGTATCAGCTGCATCCAACAAGGGCTGCAGCAATGACCTAGCTAACAGCTGACCCTCGTTAATAGTAGCCTGAAATCATTCACACTGATCAGCCAGCACATGCTCAATAAAGGTGGTGAATCTGACATAATTTGAGTGATAGTATTTAGCCAGGAAAGCCTGATAGTTCACAGTCCTAAACTGCTGAGCAGCGGATAAGCATATCTTTCTGCTGAACAGATCAAGGCATTTTTTATTCTTATCATACGATGTGGCCTTTAAGTTGTGTTGTCTGCCACGTTTGTTCACTGCCTCCACAACCAGGGAATTAGGAAATGGGTAGGTGAACAGAAATTCAGTCCTTAGCATGAATGTTTTTTTTTTTTTTTAATCAGCCCATTTATACATCAGGGAGATTGTGAAAGAGGTCTGCCAGATGGATTTGGCAGAGTCAAGCTGGGCCCTATTAATAGGCAGGGCAACACGGGTGGAGGGAATCCATTGGAGGATGTCTAGGAGCTTATGTTGTAACTCTGACCTCTTCCAAGGGAATCTGAAGGGAGTCTGAAATGCGCTTCATCGTTTCTTGGAAGAGTCTGAAGTCATCAGCCATGGTTGATTGGGGGGGGGGGGGGGGAGAGAGACGGACAGACACGCACAAACATGTCATCTAGGGAAGATGAAGAATTTTTTTTTTGGAGGGGTAACCTCTATCTACTCTGACCTCCTGTTCTTCAAAACAGTCTTGCACCTGGGGAAATGGAGGGGGGCAGTTGGAGTGGGAGAGCATCTTCCCCTGTACTTTCCACTAGAGAGGCTGTGGGGCATGGAAAAACTGCTGATGAGATGATGCACAAGGATCCCAGGATGGCCACTGGGGAGGTCTGAAAGGCAAAAGAGGAGTGTGAGTAGACCCAAAGCAAAAGTGGAGCACTTCTCAAAGAACCACCTCCTTTCCTGAAAAACTGTGACTGTTTTCCCAAGCAATAAGTTTGGTATTTTTTCCTGTTCCAAGGGAGCTGGGACAGACTCCACCTAGTTAATCTATCCTTAAGAAGGAAAAAGTTCTATCTATCCCCAGAAGCTTGTTGGATTCCCTTGAGCTCTTCTTCGTCCAAGACATTTTCATCTGAAAAAAGGATCCAGAGGCTTCTAATGTCTAGCAGATGATACAATGTGCATCATCATGCCTCTAAAGCTACCAGAGGATCACTGATCTAGATGTGGATCTGATTATTCAGGTCCTCCTCTTCACTGTTGATCTCTTCTTCCCATGGATATTTTTATCCCTCAGGGACCTCTTTTGGTAAATGGTGCATCTGAGGAACCCAGGTCAACAGGTTTTGAAATATGAATACCCCTTGTCTAATAGTATCAGGCAACTCAAAAACATCTCCCTCAAGACAAAACTGAATGTGTACAAAGCAACTGTTATCGCCATCACAACATATAGCAGTGAGACATGGCAACTTACCAAGAAAGATACGCAAAAGCTGGATGCATTTCATCACAAATGTCTGAGAAGAATATTGGGAATAACAGAGATACGAAGACGAATGAAGAAGTCAGAAAAATTACTGGACCAGGTACTCTCTCACAAATAATCTACAAAAGAAGACATCAGTGGCTGGGAGAATTGAAAAAGAACGCTTACCAAATACCGCCCTTGAATGGAAGCCAGAAAATGCAAGAAGAAAGAGGAAGACTATAAATAACATGGAAACGAACAGTTCTGAAGGACACCAAGCACCTCAACATGAAATGGGAAGATCAGCAGAGAAGAGCAGTTGACACGCAAGGATGGCAAATGTGGGTAGCCCAACATGCAGCAAAGCACAGGACGGACTAAGATCTAAGGTGAGGTAATAGTACCAGGAGGAAGTAGAGGCATTTGCTTCTGGCAGATTCTTGCTCTCTCACAGCCTGGATCCTCTTTTTTGAATGCCTGAGGCTATTTTCATAAGTCCATGAACTCTGGAGCCATATGAACTCAATTCCTTCTGTAACCTCTTAGTTCAGCTAGCTGTGTCTCTGTGCAATATGTCAGCTCTTCCAATGGGAGGGGAGAAGCAGCCTCTGTTCAGTGGCAGGAGTTAGGGTGGGGTCAAGGGCGGGAATGTTCCCTGTGCCAGGTGTCACAGCTGCTTCTGACACCAGGGAGGTGCCTAAAGGAAGCAGGGAAAGGCTCTCTAGCTATCCCTGGGTGAAGGCATCATGAATCCCCTTTGAGAAGACTATCTGCTCAGATACCAGACCCCCTTGCAGCTGAACAGATCTTACCTCCTGATTCTCTGTGCTGCTCGGAGGTGGAATAATCCATTACGAAAGCCTCATTTTTTGTGTAAAAGACTGGCAACATGGGCATTTTGTGACCCTGGAATTCCTATAAGAGTCAGACATGCTGTACACCTCTTTCAACTGGCTCACTGCGTGTGGGACTGAGACAGCTGCACACTGGTATGTAGCCTGATATCTTCCTAGACCTATGTTACCAGTTGCATTTTCTCCTATATTCAATCTGAACTCCTCAGTTAGCAAAGGTACTGATGCACCACCTGGTGGAGAAAAACAAATGAGCTCTGAGATTTCAGCAAACTCCTTATATGCAGGGGATGATATCACTAAAAAGTCTCAGTGTGCCATCTCCATCTGCTAGCAGGCAGAACAGTTCCCAAGCATCTAGCTTGGCCAAGATAACTGGAGAGACACACATTCTACTACCTGTGCTCCAGAATCTGCTAACTGGATTTCTACGTGTAGTTTAAAGTTTTCATTTTGACCCTAACTGTTCTGCATCCCGATTTCGCTAACTGTATAATATTGCAGCAGTTCTCTTTATTATTGTGGGTTCACTTGTTTTGCATGCCCCAGAGTGAATGTGCTATGAAAGAAGTGGGAAAGGTTGCTCTGCTTGCTTTTTTTTTTTTTCTCTCTTTTGTAAATTGCTAGTGTTCTGTCTCTCTTTCTAGCCTTCACAGAAAACTAGGAAAAGGGCAAATAAGTAAATGCACACACCTATGTAGAAAGTGCTGTTGAGGACTGCCTTGCTACTAAGACTGAAAGAACTAAATTAATAAACCCTGCTGGAAGCACTGGTGCAGCAGACTAGCAAATGGGAAATGGAGGTACAAGAAACTATAAAAGCCAGATACCTCAGGAGACCTGTTAGTCAGGGAGTCTCTGGTTCAAGGCTTGCTAGAGAGCCTCACATTACTGTATACTAAATCCTTCTGTAGGTTATACTGTAATTTATAGTGATCTTCTGCATGTTTTTGGGGGGAGGGGAGTAACTTTCCACAAAGTGAGCAAGAACTAATTTACCTTTGATTTCTTTATGCTATGTGGATAGACTGTATTTTCTTTACAGCCTATCCAACGGCACAGTGTCTATGACAACCCAAAAAGAATGGCATTCTTGATTCTGGAAATAATTTCTCTCTTTGGACTTCCAAAAAGGAGATATGACAACTTACAGAGAATGCTGCAAGGCTCATGTTTTTCCAGGGTTTTTCTAAGTATGAAGAGGATGTTGGATAGGGATGACTATTAAGTAGTGTTTGGCCATATAGCTTGGAAAAGTCTCAGTTGGCACTGGACAATTGTATTGTTTTCTTAAATGTGTTTAGACTTGTACTGACATATTTTTAGAAAACTAAATAAAACAAAACAACCCATCCATAGCACAACAGGTTATGAAACAAGGCTAACCCTGAACATGAGAGATTGTAATTATGGAAGACATGTCTTTCCAGCTAGCCACAGGTGTACATTGCAGAAGCAGGTAAAAATTTGTCATTCATGAGAGAAGTAGCTATGACTTCTGCAGGATATATAGTAAGTGAAAGAAACTGGCCTACATCGGTTGGCAGAAGAAAAACAAATGTGTAGTTAACTATATCTGTTGTGACAATTCCTAAATAACTTTTACTGTGTTTCTAAGTTTTCCCTGGATCCTCTTTTTCATTATAACAAAAACTTATCTGATGTGAAATGCTGCTGTAATCTGACAATTCACAAGCACCTCTATATCAGCAGCAAATGTAAAAGGAAGAAAAAAAAGAACTGTGAAAACTAACTGATCTATTCAGTTTTCAAACCTAAACAGCAAAGAAATATTGAAAACGTATCTCAAAATGGTATTTCAGCAACATGAGCACCAATAAATAAAACATCAAGCAATTACACGATACATTGTTGCCATGGGAAAATACTGCCACAGACTTCAAATTCAAAGACCTCCATATCACTCAGGATAAATTCATATCTGCTAAGGAGTGACTGAATTCCTTATTTTTGTATTTCTGGAATATCATCATCTTAGGACAGAGAATGTACAAAACAAAACCAAGACAAAAATAATGGAGTTATTTCTTCTCAAATATATAACTGTGAAACTTCCCCACAAATTCAACTGTGTCTGCTTACTGAACACATTTACAAATTGTTCTGAGAGTACTTTTTGACTCCTAGCTACTCTAAGTTTGTTCATTTTAGTTTGATATTGGACAGGAGCAATTGCATAAATCTCGTAGCATTTACCATTTCCTGTGGTCTAACATATGGCAATTGCCTCCAATATCTTTTCGAATACAATCACAGGGTACTTTGGACAGAAATACCTGTACAACTTAGTCTCCTATCTAAAATATTTCTGTCAAAAAGGTCAAGTTAATTGATTTTCATAATTAATTTGCAACAAAGAACAGTTAAGAAGTTTGGTGCTTTCACAGTCATACAACTTGCATGACACGACCACAACCTAAGAGTTCAAAAATCTTGAGTAGGGACCCCAAAAAAACCCATGAGATTTTTTGAAAAATCTTAATCTAATTCCCCCTGCCTTCCCCAAATATCGGTGTGACATTTACAGAGTAAAAATTTTACTGTAAGTGCATACAAATAAAGGCTGCAGCTCCCCTGCATATCTTCTTTCTCCTGGACCCCAGTCTGCCTTGCTCCCTTGAGTCCCACTTTGATAGGCTCCTTTAGCCCCCAAGAGCCACATTGCCCCCTGGCAGGCTCCAGCAGCTGTCCTCTCTCTATAATCTATGGAGAAAGGGGCTTCCTACCTTAACTCTGTTAGCTCCCTCCTTCCTGCAGCGTGACTGGGGAAAAGGACAGGATGAGGATCCTGCTTCTGAGCTTGGGCGCATGGGAATGGGCTACTTCCAGTATCACCAAAAACAAATGCCCAAATGAGAGTCAGACCCCGCAAAATCACGAAATTTAAAATAAATTCAATTCAATCTCAGGTTCTTTTTATTTGCCTTTGGGGTTTTGTGCCTTTAGGGAAACACTCAGGTCACATTTTCAAATTTTTTCTCCCCAACCACAAGAACTAGAAACATATTCTTTGTTTTCAAATAAAGGTTGAGATTCTAATCTAATTAAATACCCCCAGAAGCTGAGAGTTAAGGAAAACACCAAATGTTGTCAGACTTCCAATAAGACCATGACAGCTGGCAACACTGCCCCGCTCTGCCTGCTCCAGGGCTCTGCCACGCTCAGTATGTGTAGGAGTACTACCGTACTGCAGGCAGCAGCTACATCTACAGTTACACCAAAACATCCTTGAGCATCCAAATGGGGAAACAGCAAGCAGTTTTGACAAAATTAAGTCAGGCTGCAACAGTAACATTCATGATATCTCAAACGTTGACAACACTGTGAGGGTATGTCTACACTATAGCTGCACAGATTGGCACTGGAGCTATGCTGCTCTAGCATAGAAGCTTCCTACAACAAAGAAAGGGGTTTTTCTGTTGATGTAGGTGTACCCACCTCTCTGAGAGGCAGTAGTGAAGTTGATGGAATAATTGTTCCATCAATCTAGATGTGGTTATCCTAACTATGTTGGACAGGGCATGTAATTTTTCACAGTCCTGAGCAATGTAGCTAGGACGACCTAGCTTTCAAGTGTGGACCAGGTCTGACCCACTCTGTTTGCCTTTTCAGAGTAAATACCTCATACAAGAATGCACCCTGCTTTGCCTGACATATGTAAGTAACAGGCATAGTGGAAAACAGAGTGACAGATATCTATCAGAGACTCTGAACGAATGGATCACCACTGTGAGAAAGAGATTTACAGAATCTCTAACAGGGAGTGGGAAGGGAGAAGCAAAATTGCCTCTTATGTCCTCACCAGTAGCTGGAGCGGAGGAAGAAAGAAGAGGGAAGGTGGATGAGAGACCATCCTCTCACACACTAGTCCCAATAGTCAGGAAGGTAGGTAGCCTTCATGCTTCCATCTGAAGTGAACATGGTGACTTTGCAGGAAGGTCCAGGGTATTCATTTAGTTTTCCTATGATTTTTGTTTCTTACCATGTGGCTTATCAGGGAGCAGAAAAGCAAGTAAATGTACACCAAAAAAATGCAGTACAGCAAATGTGAAATATACCTGTTTTTAACCTACATGCAAAAGATATCTTAAAGAACATTACGATTGCAAAGTCAAGCACTCAACACATAGGAAATTCCCAAATTAAGGTTGCCTGTGCAAGAATCTTAGGCTGTGCCTAAAACATCTAGCACGAGGCCCTGCTACCTGCAGAAATAGAAATCTACTCACATGACATGAAGATTTTTACCAGTGATACAAACAAAAAATAATATATTTTAAGATTCAAATTTCATGTCTCCCTTTCCTCTCTCATAGTTAGATTTTCAGTAAGATTCATCATACTGAGAACAGGAAAACAGTAGATAATGGTTGCTGAACAAAAAGTTTTTTAAATTTTGGCATATGTAAACATTTCTGAATTTGAGTTCTGCACCATAAAGTTGCTAATGCATCTGCTTTCATGTCCCCTCAGGAAGAAAGAAATTGCACATGTTCAACTTACAAAACTATCATTGCCACTTACAATATTTGGTATTTCTTACAGTAGTTTTGATCATAGTCACTTTAATTACCAAAGGTAAAAGGCATAATTACATAGAGAATGAGTTTGCAGCGTCCCCATTAGATGTGAACGTCTTACCTGTTTGGGTTAGGGTCTTACTGGGATGATGCTGTCCACCTGCTCCTGGCTGTGGAGGAGGACTTGCCCCTGCTTGTCCAGTACCTTGTGGTGGGCTTGCGCCCGTCAGAGTCCCAGTAGGCAGTGGCTGACCTCTCTTTAAGAGCTGCTTCTGTTCTTGCTGGCGGAAGCGTGGAGGCACCTCACGAGGCAGGTAACGGGATGCAGCTGGCTGCTGCCCATTAGCAGATGCACGCTTGCCATTGCTGCTGTTGGTAATAGTGCTGGTGGAAGTACTGGTACCGGTACCGGCAGGCTGGGGCTGGCTTAAACTGGTCTTAATAGGTTCTGGCACTGTATAAAATGAAACAAATATTAGTTTAATCCAAGGAAGAATTAAAGATCATTTCTTCAAAATGAGTGGGTAAAAGAAATTATAAAATTTAATCTTAGAAACGCAAAGTAAAATACATACAAGAATTATATACAAAATATATAAAGAAACTTCTATGGAGAAAAATGTCAACATTTGTTTAAGGAATAAACAGTTTTATCCAAGTTTCTGTTAGGAGGGATAATAGTATAAAATTGACCAGGGCTTTTCCCTAAACAACAATTCTGAAGCAACAAACGCAGGAACAAACAGGGTAATACCAAAATTACTTTACAAGATGAAGAGGTTACCCACCTCGTGCAGTAACCGTGGTTCTTCAAGATATGCCTTCCTATGGATGCTCTACTGTAGCTGTATCCACATCCCTGCATCTCAGATCAGAGATTTTAGGTAGCAGTGTCCATCTGGCCCGCACGTGCGCTCTCCCTATCTCATGCCTTGCCTCGAGGCTATTTAGCACTGCGTGGACAAACCATCCTCAGTTCCTTCTCTACCGCACAGACATTTATTAAGAGCTCCAAAGTAGAGGGGAGGAGGGCGGGTTGTGGAGCACCCACAGGGGGACACATCTTGAAGAACCACTGTTACGGCACAAGGTGAGTAACCTCTTCTTCGAATAGTGTCCCTATGGGTGCTCCACTGTAGGTGACTGTACAACAGTACCCCTGATGGAAGGGTGGGACTTCAGAGTCAGTATTAAAAGAGTTAGTACTGATGATAATACTGTGGATCCAAACACAGCATCTGATGCTGAGTTATAGATGATTGCATACTGTTCTGCAAAAGTATGAGCAGATGCCCAAATTGCTGCTCTGCATATTTCTGTGATGGGAACGTTTTTAATGAAGTGGAAACAGATCCTGTGGAATGAGTTTGAACTCCAGACAGAGGCTGAAGATTGTAGGTGCAATAGGAAATGCAGCTAGATATCCATCTAGAGTCTCTGTTTCAGGATTGAGGATCCTTTAGACCTCTCTGCAAGCAAAAGGAATAGTTTTGCAGATTTTCTGAAAATTATTGTTCTAACCAAATAGAATGCCAAAGCTCTCCTGACATTGAGTTTATGTAATATTGCTTCTCTCTTGGCATGGTGTGGCTTTGGAAAGAAGGTTGGGAGGGAAGTAAGTTGGTTTATGTGGTGTCAGTGTGACCTCATCACTAAAAAAAATTGTGAAGGGTGGGTGTGCAATTAGAGCCTCTATTTCCCTGATTCTCCAAGCTGAGATGATGGCTACTAGGAATGCCGTTTTCATAGACAGAAGTATAAGTGAGCATGTGGCCACTGGTTCAAAAGGAGGCTTTGTAAGGCATTTGAAAACCAAGTTAAGGCCCCATGTTGGTGTAGGACGCCTGATTTGTAGGTGGTTACCCATACCCTTGAGGAATCATTGTAGGATAAGTGAATTCGGAATAGCCATCTATCTTATGATGAAAGGCTGTTATGGCTGTGAGGTGTACCTTTATTGAATTTAGAGATAATCCTGACCTTTTTTAGATCTAGGATGTAGTCTAGTACTAGCAGGAGTGGAGAGGATATGGGGGTAACATGTTTTGAGTCACAGCAGATTTGGAATCTTTTCCACTTCTGCATATACATGTGATGAGTTGTTATTTTTGTGCTATGGAATAACACCTCTTTCACATTCTCTGAACAGGAACGCTCCCTGTTTTCGAACCATTGAGGAACCATACCTGGAGTCACAGAACCTGTGAGCTGGGATGGCGAATCTGGCTGGCATTCTGAGAGAGGAGGTGAGGAAGGGACTGAAAAGTGATTGGGAGGCACACGCTAACTGAGTAAGGTATGAGAACCACATTTGGGTTGGCCACATGTGAACTAGGAGAATAACTTTTGCTCTCTTTCTTTTCTTATCTTGAGCAGGACCTTCAATATGCGAGGAACTGGAGGAAAAGCATAAAGGAGATCTGTATTCCAGTGAAAGAGGAAAGCATCTCGTAGCAAATGATGTCCCAGACCGGCTCTGGAGCAATACTGGGAGCATTTTTTGTTTTGGTCATGGCAAATAAGTCTATTTTTCGGACTCTCCAATGACAAAATACATTGTGGAGAACAACAGGGTCCATTTCCCAGTCATGTTCCTGCAAGAATGTCCTACTGAGGGTGTCCACTGTGGTATTCTGCACAGCCAGCAGGAAGGCTGCTGCTATGATGATGCTGTGCCAAACGTACCAATTCCATAGTTTCACTGCCTTTGCACAAAGGGATGGTGATCTCACTGCTCCCTGGTGGCTTACGTAGAACATTCATGCTGTGTTGTCTGTCATGAGTTTTATATGTTTATCCTTGATCAATTATAGGAACTGTCAACAAGCATTCCTGACCACCTTGAGCTACAACAGGTTAATATGTAGTGTTGATTCTAAGAGGAACCATTTGCCTTGAACCATGTGATTATCTAGATGAGCTCCCCAGCCACGTAAAGATGACTCTGTTGTCAGTATCAATGTTGCAGGTGGCTGAGTGAAGGGGACTCCTATGCAGACATTCTGCAGATCTTTCCACCATTTGAGAGAGTCTTTGACCATCAACAGCAGTTTATTCAATCTGTCTCTGTTTGGTGTGTATACCGTTTGGAGCCATGCCTGAAGGCAATGCATGTGGAGACTTACGTGACTTATTATAAAGGTGTTTACTGCCATGTGCCCCAGTAGTAGCTGAAGACAATTTCTGGCCAATGTCTGGAGGCTGATCTGAATGGCATTGATTAAGATGCTTAGGGTGTTGAACTTGTGTAGTGGGAGGAAGGCTTTGGCCTTCACCACATTTACACAGGCTCCCATGAATTGTAGATGTTATACTGAAGTCAGAGTCAATTTTTGAGTGCCAGTTGTAGTCCCACCTGCATGAATACATCTATAGTCTTTTGCGTGGCTACCAGGACTTCATCAAAGGATTGTGCCTTAAGTAGACACCCATCTAGATACAGATATATCAGGATTCCTAGTTTGCGAAGATGGGACACTACCACTGATAGGACCTTTGAGAACACTCTGGGTGCAGATAAGTCAAATGGAAGTACTCTGTATTGAAAATGGTCTTAACCTGAGGTGAATCGCGGGAACCTCCTGTGGGATTGGTTGAATCGCAATATGAAAATAAGCACCTTATAGGTCAACGGTCAAGAACCCTGGTCCAGAGATGGAACTACTGTTGCTAATGTAACCATCTTGAATCTTTGTGCCTTTTCGTATTTCTTTAGTGACCTCAGATCCAGAATGGGTCTCCATCCTCCATTCTTTTTGGGTATCAGGAAATATTTGGAGTAGAAACCCTTCCCTCTGTGCTGATTTAGAACTGGTTCTACATGACCAGGGTTTAGGAGATGATTTATTTCCTGACATGACAGGCACTCATGAAAAGGGTTCCTGAAGAGGGACAGGCAGGGACGATATCTAGGAGAGAGGGAGGTAAAGTGGACTGAATAACCATTGGAGATGATCTCCAGTATCCACTTGTCTGATGTTATCTTTTCCCAGTTTTATCGAAAAAGTCTAAAAGGATATAGATAACTCGAGTTTTGCAGCAATTAATAGTGAGAGTGGGAGATCTGGGCCTCAACCAACGTCTCAAAATTGAAGTTTCGACGCTGAGAGCTGTACAGTTGAAGTTGGGGGGGAGAGGGGCTATTAGCTTTTGGTTTTGTATCCATTGTCTTTTCCTCTGGGATTTGTAGTGTCTCTGGGGTGGAAGGAACTGGGCCAGTCAATCTTTGTGATGCCTGTGATTCACTGTACTTTATTTTCTGTGCAGGTATGTAGATCCCCAAGGAACATAATGTGGCTCTTGAGCCCTTTACTGTGTGGAGTGAAGAATGTTTTTTCCACAAAGAGTATGGATCCTTCTAATGGAAGGTCTTCCACAGTCATTTGGACTTCTCTTGGGAGGCCTGAAAGGTGAAGCCATGAAGCTCTCCTCATTACTACCGCAGTTGATATGGAGCGGGCAGCTGTATCTGCAGTGTCTAATGTGGTCTATAGTGCTGTCCTTATCACAAGCTGGCCCTCAGCACTGATGGCTTGTAACTGTTCTCTTTGATCATTTGGGACATGTTCAATAAAGGCACTGATTTTCACATAATTGATATTGATTATATTTTGCCATCAGGACCTGATAATTCACAATCCTAAACTGCAGGATTGCTGATGAGTACAATTTCCTGCTCAATAAGCCCAGTTTTTTCCAATCCTTGTTGCACGGTGTTGATTTAGGGTGGTGCTGTCTGCCAGGATCAATTACAGCATCTACCACAAGGAAATTTGGGTCCACATCTTTAGAGGGGACATAATATTTTTGTCTGCCCTTTTCCATGTGGGCGTTATCATGGCCAGTGTTTGCCAGATGATTTTATATGGATCTAGTAGGGCTTCATTGATCAGGAGTGTAGTAAGAGCTGATGAGGACCTATGGAGTATGTCCAGCAGTTTGTGTCGTGATTCCTTTACTTCGAGGGGGATCTAAAGTAAGTCTGCCACTCTCTTGGTGAGATCTTGAAACTGTCTGAAGTCATCTGAGATTGATGATGGAAGAGGCATCACAGCTTCATCTGGATAGAATGATGTTGCTGGAGTAATTTCTTTATCCAGTCGTGCCTCCTACTCCTCAAAAGATCTCCTCTTGAGGATCATGGGGTCTAGAAAGGGAAGCTGAGGGAGATCATTTTCCTCTATCACTATGAGAGACACCTGAGGTCCTAGAGAACTGGTGTCTATATGCTGCCCATTGGTCCCAGTACTGCCACTGGAGTGGTGCAAAAGTCATGGGTGGTGGCACCCAATGTTGTCCATACCAAGTGGGCGGGCCTTCCCTGTCATGGCGACGTTGTGGCTCTGCAAGTGTTTCCAGGTGTCTGGTCCCTTGACATTGCCCTGGGGAGCTTTGAACTGAGACCAAAGATATGTTATCATTGCCCTCTTCTTCTTCGCTCAGAGGTGGAGCAGATAAGGAGGCCCATGGAGAGAGTGTCTCAGTACTGTGGGGAATTCAGGAGACTAAGATGGGGTCGATACCTAGCAGGGAGGATTCCAGCATTTGAAACCAAGAGGTCCTTGGAGAAACAGAATTCCTGTGGTACTATGGTGGTAATCGGTGTCGATTGAGTCGGTCTAGAGTGGCCCATCAGTGTCCAGGGAGTCAGTGGTACCTGTAGTCTTCTGTGGTCCAACGATTGATCAGAAGATGGCGCTCTGGTGAAAGTGCTCAGAACCGAAGCTCTCTTTGTCTCCAGCAGTGCTATTTTAGGAGAGGTAGTCCGGTCTCTATCCCTTCTCTTGACTGACCGTATTGACGCTTCTGAACCTGTGCCCCTCCGGTGTTCAGGCTTACTGCCAATACTGGTACTCATGGGTACCATGTCGTGGTTCAGTCAGTACAGAGATTGATTATTTTGCCAGGCATAGAATCAGAGGACTAGAAGGCACCTCAAGAGGTTATCTAGTCCAGTCCCCTGCACTCAAGGCAGGACTAAGTATTATCTAGACAATCCCTGACAAGTGTTTGTCCAACCTGCTCTTAAAAATCCCCAATGATGGAGATTCCACCACCTTTCTAAGCAATTTATTCCAGTGCTTAACCACTCTGATATAGTTAGTCCAACCTAAACTGCCCTTCCTGCAATTTAAGCCCATTGCTTCTTGTCCTATCCTCAGAGGTTAAGAACAACAATTTTTCTCCCTCCGCCTAGTAACAACCTTTTATGTACTTGAAAACTGTTATGTCCACCTCAGTCTTCTCTTCTCCAGACGAAACAAACCCAATTTTTTCCAATCTTCCCTCATAGGTCATGTTTTCTAGACCTTTAATCATTTTTGTTGCTCTTCTCTGGACCTTCTCCAATTTGCCCCCACCTTTCCTGAAATGTGGCGCTCAGAACTGGACACAATACTCCAGTTGAGGCCTAATCAGCATGGAGTAGAGCGGAAGAATTACTTCTCATGTCAAGCTTACAATACTCCTGCTAAAACATTCCAGAATGATGTTTGCTTTTTTTGCAACAGCGTTTATTTAGCTTGTGATTCACTATAACCCCCAGATCCCTTTCCACAGTACTCCTTCCTAGGCAGTCATTTCCCATTTTGTACGCACCTTTTTTTTCCCTAGTCAAATTCTTCAGTCTGGGGACTTGTAGCCCTCTTTTTTTAGGTTTTATTAAAGGAATCAGCAGATTTCTTCTTTGAATCCACTGGAGTTTAATAGTCCCGTGGATGTTGATGGTCACGTCAAGGATTGTTGCTCTGGAGAGGTCCTGGGTCAGAGGCTGGTCTAAGTAAATTTTTCATCATAAGGAATCTGAGCTTCAGTTCATGGGTCTTTCTTGTCCTTTATTTATATTTCAGGCAGAAAGTACATTTTGGTGGTGTATGGAATTCTCCTAAGCAGCTATTGCAGCATGAATGGCTGTCACTGACCAGAATGGCCTCTCTGCAGGAAAGACAGTATTTAAACCCAGGGGAGCTGGTAACGCCCCTTCTTGGGGTTCATTCCGCCCCCACAAGGGGAGAAGGTAACAAAATCAGTAAGGAGAGGGAAATAACGGTTTTCGAAAGCCACAAAAAATGTTTTATAATAAAACAAACCTAGATAACAAATCCTACTAGCTATTCTGTAAACTAAAATTAATTTTAGAAATTAATCATCTCTCAGATTGTGCTAATGGTCCGTCGCAGGCCAAGGGCAGTTGAGAAGGAACTGAGGATGATTCACCTGTGCAGCACCAGATAGCCTCGAGGTAAGAAACGAGACAGAGAAAGCGCATGTGCAGACTGAACAGACACTGCTACCTAAAATGTCCGATCTGAGGCGCAAGGAGGCAGATACACCTATAGTGGAGCACCCACAGGGACACTACTCAAAGAAAAAATGTGGCCTCCTCAAACTTTAATACATGCTTAAATATATACAATAACTCTCATGATAGCTAAAAATATCAAATGATGCTTAAATACAATTTATAAATTGGATCAAAACCATAACATAGGCCCACGTACACACCAGTGAATATAATCTCAAGTATCTTTGTAACAGAGCACATCAAAAACTCAATTCTGCCTCATGTTCATGCTGCCCTTCACCCAGCATCTTGGAAATGAGCTGCGCATGTTCATGCACACACCAGTGTTCATCTCCTACTGTAGGATAAAATAAGCCCTAAATATTCACTGAAATTCATGCCAAACCTTGCGTGGCTCGCATTCATGAAGCTCGAAAGTGTGTGTGTGTGTGTGTGTGTGTGTGTGTGTGTGTGTGTGTGTGTGTGTGTGTAAGTAAAATATACATATACACATATCAGGGGGTACCTGTGTTCATCTGTACCCACAAAAACAACAAGTAGTCCGGTGGCACCATAAAGACTAACATTTATTTGGGCATAAGCTTTCGTGGGTAAAACACATCACCTGAAGAAGTGGGTTTTTTACGCACGAAAGCTTATGCCCAAATAAATTTGTTAGTCTTTAAGGCCAAGGGCAGTTGAGAAGGAACTGAAAAAAATATATATAAAAAAACATAACTCAAGAATGTATACTTGTGAAATGAATGTTTCATCTGCATTTCCCTTTAACTCTCCACAACTCTGTGTGTGTGTGTGTGACTGGAAAAGTTTCCTGGATTTTTAATTGAGTTTAAGTCAAAGCTAGATTCCTGGTGAAGTAAGACTGTCCTAAAACAATAAAACAAAACAGCAGGTATAAGGTTGCTTTGAATAAAATTGCTTTACTATTCTCCACAGCCAAGGAATTAAATTACAAAGTCAAAAACTATACAGACTATTCTACCACTCTTTTATCCATAATGGTCAGAGTAAGATACAGATGCAGCAGTGTTTTGCTTTAATACCTAATTTAAGAATATTGTTAAATAACTTTCTGTTATCACGGAAGAGAAGTGTGTGTGTGTTGGCTGAAAAGTAATTTCAAGGGAATACGTCAGCTCACTATTTTTTAAGTTATCAAATAAATAACCCTGGATTCCATTTTAAGATATACTTGCACATACTATGTATTTGTCTGCTGTGACAGGGTCGGGCCGGATGGCTACAGGAGAGTAATAGAAGGCAGATATATTAGCCCCAGGTTAAGTAGGTCCCTTTTCCCTGGGTAAGGTAACAGGGAAGGTTCCAGAACAATCAGGAACCTTCTAGAGACAATTAAGACAGACAGGCTGATTAGAACACCTGCAGCCAATCAAGAAGCTGCTAGAATCAATTAAGGCAGGCTAATCAGGGCACATGGGGGTTTAAAAAAGAGCTCACTTCAGTTTGTGGTGCGCATGTGAGGAGCTGGAAGCAAGAGGCACTAGAAGCTGAGAGTGAGAACGTAGACTGTTGGAGGACTGAGGAGTACAAGCATTATCAGACACCAGGAGGAAGGTCCTATGGTGAGGATAAAGAAGGTGTTGGGAGGAGGCCATGGGGAAGTAGCCCAAGGGAGCTGGAGCTGTCACACAGCTGTTCCAGGAGACACTCTAGACAGCTGCATTCCTCAGGGCCCTGGGTTGGAACCCGGAGTAGAGGGCGGGCCCGGGTTCCCCCCAAACCTCCCAACTCCTGGTCAGACACAGGAGGAGTTGACCTAGACTGTGGGTTCACGAAAACGGCCAAACTGAGTGCTGCCGTGAAGCTCCAAGGCGAGCAAATAAGTGCAAGACTCACCAAGGTAGAGAAGGAACTTTGTCACACTGCATTCATGTGTATGTATGTGCAGTTTGTTTAGAAATGGATTATACATACATACATAATTAGAAAATGTTTTAAATTATGAGGTCTGTTTTAAACACATGAATAGGATGGATTTATTCAGTTTATTTCATTTGGTTGGAAAGAATAAATTACATGTATCCTATGTACGCTGACCACATTTCTCTGGATTTTTTTTTTGCACTTTCATACAACAATGCCAAGTGTTCCTATCACTCTACTAATTCATAACTAAGAGCACATAATTCATTATAACATATCCAATGTTTTACAAAAATCAACAGTTGTTTCTCTATCCAACAGTTCTAAGTCAAGGACATTTTTCTAAATAGTAGTCCAATAGTACTCCTAAATATAGTAGTCCAAAAAACATTTCTAGTCATAACATTAAGTTTAAATTCACTACCCCATTTTCTACACAAAAGCCATACATATTTTGTACTTTTGAAGATATTTTGCAGGCACACAAAAGGGAATGGCTGTAAGGATAATAATCAACAATATATGTGTTGACAATACCAAATTAGTTTTCTTCATATCATGAATAGTAGCGGAGACCTTTTTCCCTTGCTGATTACAATAGGAGAGGTACTCTATTTAAATTGCAGAGTTGATCCAAAATAGATGTTTTCCATGCAGTACAACTGAATGTGGATTTGCTGAATTAGTATTCGCCTGGTGAGAGTATCTTCAATTTGGGTGATAAAGATTTTGCCTTTTTGAAAGAGAAGTACTGATTCTCCAACGTTTGTGTTATCTTACATTTTCTGGTCAACAGATAGATAGACCAAGGCACAGTAGGACAGCTCTATAGAAAGAGCACTAGCTTTTATAAATGTACTGAGTAATTTATAGGATAGTCAGAAAAGATCTATCAGAATATATCTTAGATACTTCAGAAATAAATGTACATAAATAGAAATAATACACTATATAAATAATCCTTGTATTTAAACTTTAATGCTCTCCACAAATTTTAGATTTAAATCACTAAAATCAGTTTCACTTGTGTTTTTCATGGCTATCCCAACTTTTATCTCCTCCTTGATTACCAGTTTCTAAATTTAAACCAAAGACAAAATTTCCCCACAGAAGTACCAGTTAAGTAAGCAGAATACTAAATTCTCAAAATCATGAAAAATTCTCACTATCCTCTGTGTGAGTAATATGCATTTCCAATCTTTGAGCTGTTTATTTCGCAGTTACTATAACAAATCTCTCGTCTGTACAGTTGATAAGACAGTCCTCTCTTTAGCAGGGGCAATTTACTCTTGGGATAGAGTACTCATTTAGACTTTGAATTATAAGCAGGCTTTGGAGAATTCAATTTTATCATTTCAATGGACAGTAGCGATGTTTATTTTAAGCATTTTTCAGATTTTTATAGATTTAAATGTTCATAGTTGTGGAAATTATAGCGGGTCACACAATTATTTAATGATAGTGAACAGATTCAAAAAATTATAACCATTAAAACACAGCCACCACATGTCAAAATATACAAAGCAGATTTCCTTAGATCAAACTAAGTTCTCAAGAAACGTTTTTCCTACTTTGCCTACCTGTAAATTTTGATAATCATCAATTGCAATATTCTTTCATCAGTTTGTGTTTGTACAGTGAGATTGACATTTACTGATAAAAATCTAATCTTTCCAACCCTAGTTATAAGCCATTGTGTATGTCTGATCAGCCCATGGTCTTTTAAGTTTAGTCACTTCTCCTAATGTTTGGTGAGATTCCCCAAATATATAACTTTCACATTGTTTACAGCCATGATGCTTTGAACCTTAAGCAATTTTACATATTTTTAACCTGTCTAATAATTCAGGAAACAAAAAACTACATCAAAACTGATCCAAAAGTTTATTATGTGGACATACTAAGCCTTTGTTTTCTGGCTGTCTTTAACCAAATCTTTTACCTTATTCATATCAGCCATTTGAGCATATCCCAATTTTGCTGTGCATCTAAATCCTGTACTCCAGATTTATATCTGACATGTCACACATGCTAATCTTAACTGAAGTAATGAGGCCAAAACTACACCAGATTCTGCCAACAATGACTGGCACAGAGTCCTTAATAGTGTAAAGTCTACTAGGAAGGGGCTCATAGCTGTGACCTCCACTTTGATGGGGCAATAAGATGTTGAGGACCAAAGTAACACCAAGAGAGTGACTTTAGCTAAGGAGAGGTTATGGCTTGTAGCTGGGAAATGCACTGATTCAGTGAAGTCATTGGGCAACCTCTGCAGAACAGGCAGGAAATTTCTTTTGGTTAATCAGAAAAATGTTGACTAAACTGCAAAATCATGGTTTGCTTCAAACTGAACCTACTCTTCACAGCCAGCCAATGCCCATGATCAGCCACTAAGTTTTGGCTTTTGGCTTTAGCCATCCTTGGAAAGTCTGTTATGCATCCATATTGTGAACTAGGATTGAAAATGCTGCATTTCAAAAATACAGGACAGACCTCAGATGTCCTTAATGACCAGGGTTTTGGGGACTGGGACGTAGAAAAAAGGGGTGCAGCACAGATGGGAAGTGTCGGGGGGAGGGCTTAGCCCTCTGCCTGGCACTAGGACCAAGAAACCTGCCCTAACAGCTGTTGCTCTGCCCCACTACGCAGTAGCTCCATCCCTTCAATCCAGCTTCCCTTGACCTCAGCACCCTGTGCAGCCAGGTCCTGTGCTTCTGCCTCCTGACTCAGTTGAGACCAGCTACCTTGCCTGCTGTATGGAGAGCCTTCCTGACTGCCCGCAACCCCTGTAGCCCTGCCTCCTATTGTACAGGTCAACCAATCAGAATTTTTTTTTACTGACGGAAGACACAGCCAATGAACTCTGGCTGTTTCATCCGCAGCACATGTGTATGTGCCCACAAAAGGGGAGGGAGCAGGCAGAGGAAGAAATACAGGATAAAAGGCATCCTGCACTGAATTAGTACATGACAGGCAATTTTTTATTTAAATAAGGGATGTCCCTTACAATACAGGACGACCCTACATTGGCAACCCTATAATGTAAACAGTGTTTAGGTGTCATAGGAGTTTTGAGAGCAGTTCCAATGACTAAGTGCTGCTTTCGCATATGTAAAATAGGTTAATATGTTTGAAAAGCAATAGGACTCATCAATACTCCATTTCTCACTATTATTTATTAGCAGCTGAAAGCCCGTGCTGTTGCATGAGTGCGATTTGTAAAGTTGGGTATAAAAAAAAGCTGAAAATGACTGAACTTGAAAACCAGATAGTAACACACCACAAATACCAGTGATGATTCAACGTAGTGACATTCTAAACAGAAAGAACTCTCACCATGCTTGTAGCTGTTTTCTAACATGCCACACTGACTCAAACAGACATTGTTCACGGAGGACTGCCCTCTGAGGAGATTTGATAGTGGTCTGAGGGCTCTGCACTTCACTGATGAGGCACCGACAAACTGGCTTGGCAAGCTCGTATGCAGTAAGGCTTCAAAGAGAGACAGAGTACCAATCCCAGAATCTTACTACATAAATATCATCATAACACCGCGTAGCCCCAGTCACGGACCAGGAACCCACTGGTGCTGTGAAAATACATAAACAAGACAGTACCTGCCACAAAGAACATACAATCTAAGTAACTCTTTAAACAATTAATCTACCTTTCATTTGGAGTCTGCATCATTTTATATAAACTTATTTCTAAAATAAAAAATAATACATTTCCTTGATGTTCTAGTTTAATAATTTCTAAATAATTTCAATGTGCAGGAAAAAAAACTTTTGCCTTTTCTAAAATGCCAACCAATACTGTCTTCTCAGATCCTGCAACTGAAAATTTTATGGGGAAAGAGAAACCTATGAAACAAATAATGCCTCTTCAAATACGAATAAAATCAACATTCATCATTTACATGCAAATGATTTTGTTTTTTCAGCATAAATAATTCTTAGTTTTATCAAGTTTCCCACGTGATCCAAAATATTTTCATTTTGTTTTAATGCATCTCACTACTTTACAGTAGATTTTGCCATTCCAGCTGACCTTTAAGAAGCTTACAGTGTACAATAAGAATTAAATTGGTTCTTTCACTTGACAATATGCCCCTAATGACATGAATTTCAGACAAGCTCTCTGCAGAAGTACTGATGTTAGAAAAAGCATAGCTTCTACTTGTTAACAATAGACACTGGCAGCTATCAAACGTACTATACAGAGAACATGAAGAAAGTCACAGTACTTCTGCCTGCCATTCTGCCTTTGAGAAGGCTACCTCATTTAAGACTTACCTGTACTCAGAACTTATATCTAAATGCTTGTCTTTTCAAATTGATCTGATGCAAAAATCTGATAAGCTGCCTAGCTTTGGTGATTGAGATGACTCAAAAGAACATTTATTATTAATTTCAAAGTTCTGTACAAAATCCCTTATAGTACCCCTGTGAGGAATGTAAGTATTCCCATTTTATACAGATGTGGACCAGACACAGAAAGGTTAAGAACCTGATTTTCACAGGTGGCTGAGTGCTTAGAACTCCAGTGGAAACTGCAGGTTCTTAACACCTCTGAAAATCAAGCTCTAAATGACTTTGCCCAAGGCCACAAAATGATGCAGGGGCAGAGCAGAGATTAGGGCTTCTGGCTCACTCAGTAATCCTGAAACTACTCTAATGGTATATCTTCACTACCAATGTAAAAGCGCTGCCATGGCAGCGCTTTAACATGGCTGTGTAGTTGCGGCACCAGTGCTGGGAGAAAGCTCTCCCAGAGCTGTAAAAACCCCACCCGCACGACCGGGAGTAGCTCCCAGCACTGGTACACTGTCTACATTGCCACTTTACAGTGTTGAAACTTGCATCGCTCAGGGGGGTGTTTAGTCACACCTCTGAGCGAGAAAGTTTCAGTGCTGTAAAGTGGCAGCGTAGACAAGGCCTAAGACATGGTCTTCACTACAAAAAAGTATGTGTACGGTGAAGGGGGTGTAGAGATACCATATGCTAACACACACATGGTAACTAAGGAAGAGCCTAGTGCAGAGGTCGGCAACCTACGGCACGCGAGCCGATTTTTAAAGGCATGCTGCTGCTTGCCGGGTCCCAGCCGCCCGCCCCGCTCAGCCCACTGCCGAACCAGGCCGGGACCCCGGCAGGCAGCAGCGTGCTATTCAAAATCCTGCCCGCCCTGGCCTGCTCTTCTCCGCCCCCCCGTGGGGGCAGGGTGAAGAAGCTTGGTCCTGCCGGCTGCTGCTGCAGGACAGGCAAGCTCCCCCCTACCCTGCTTCTTCCCCAGCCGTGCTGGGTTCCTACTGCTCCTCCTCTCCCTCCCTGCCACCGATCAGCTGATGGCCCTTGTGAGGGAGGGGGAGAAGCGGAGCCCCTCAATGCTCCGGGGAGGAGGCGGAGAAGAGGTGGGCACGGGGCCTTGGAGAAGAGGTGGGCACGGGGCCTTGGGGAAGGGGCCTCCAGCCCCCTGCCGTGGGCACGGGGCCTTGGGGAAGGGGCCTCCAGCCCCCTGCCGTGAGCTGCTCTGGGCAGGGGGCTGGGAGCACCCCCACGACCCTAGCCCACACCCCCAGCCGTCTGCCCTGACCCCTCCACCCCTCCACACACACTCCCAGCCCTCTGCCCTGACCCCCACACCCCCCCCCACGACCCCAGCCCTGACTCCAGCCCCCCCCCACACCCCATGCACTGACTCCTGCACCCCCGCTCAGCCTGCTGCCGGCCTAGGTGAATGGAACCCCAGGCAGGCAGCGGGCTGAGAGGGCCGGCGGCGTAAGATCAGCATTTTAATTTAATTTTAAATGAAGCTTCTTAAACATTTTGAAAATCTTGTTTACTTTACATATGACAATAGTTTAATTACATAATATATAGACTTATAGAGAGAGACCTTCTAAAAAACGTTAAAATGTATTACTGGCACGTGAAACCTTAAATTAAAGTGAATAAATGAAGACTCGGCACACCACTTCTGAAAGGTTGCCGACCCCAGGCCTAGTGTCTACCTTGACCTGCTCATGTGTTAAAATGAAACACTGCCTTGTCCTCACTAGGATTTTACCACGTGGTTTAACAAAAAACAAAACAAAAATGTTCTAGGGTGGATGCACCCCAAAAGGAAGTTTCTTTGGCAGAACTAAACCCAACATTGGTCATGATGGCAAGAAATCAGATGCCCTCCTGTCCCAAAGATTTTCCCAAAGAAAAACAGTTGTCTGAAATTTACATTTCAAATTTTAAACAATGGCAAGAGATTTTTGATTTGGAAAAGCAGCATATTCTCAGGGGTAAGCACTGTATAGAAACCATAGCATCTGATATTTGTAAGTATGTGCATATACATTTGACAGTAATAATATTTGATACATATAACTACTAATAGCACAGAATAATCTACATAAAAATGATTGCTTTAAATAAATTCTTAACCAAGCATTTTCCATAAATAAGCTATAGCAGTAGCTGCCTAATTTTGGTTTTACAAACAATATTTGCCTATTGTGACAGGGTCAGGCCAGATGGCTACAGGAAAGTGATAGAAGGCAGATATATTAGCCCCAGGTTAAGTAGGTCCTTTTTCCCTGGGTGAGGTAACAGGGAAGGTTCCAGAACAATCAGGAACTTTCTGGAAACAATTAAGGCAGACAGGCTGATTCGAACACCTGCAGCCAATCAAGAAGCCAATCAAGAAGCTGCTAGAATCAATTAAGGCAGGCTAATCAGGGCACCTGGGTTTAAAAAGGAGCTCACTTCAGTTTGTGGTGTGTGCGCGAGAAGCTGGGAGCAAGAGGCGCAAGAAGCTGAGAATGAGAAGGCGTACTACTGGAAGACTAAGAAGTGAGAATAAAGAAGGTGTTCGAAGGAGGCCATGGGAAAGTAGCCCAGGGAGTTGTAGCTGTCACGCAGCTGTTACAGAAACCACTGTAGAGAGCAGCAATCCACATGGCCCTGGGCTGGAACCCGGAGTAGAGGGTGGGCCCAGGTTCCCCCCATCCCTCCAACTCCCTACTTGATATTGGAGGAGTTGAACTGGACTGTGGGTTCCACCAGAGGGGAAGGTCTCTGGCCTGTTCCCCAATCTACGTGGATCAGCAGAGACTGTGGGGATTGTTCTTCTTCTGTTTCCCCATGCTGGCCAGTGATGAGGCTAACTGAGTGAACGGCAGATTTGAGCCACGAAAGTGGCCAAACTGAGGGCTGCCGTGAACCTCTGAGGTGAGCAAATCCGCCAATAAGAGCAGGACCCACCAAGGCAGAGGAGGAACTTTGTCACACTATAAGTATGAAAGTCCTAGCAGAACATATAAAGAAAAAAGGGAATGGAGGGATCAGTCATGCTTCTGTTTTAGAATGAAAGTATTTCCACAAATTAATAATAATAATACTTAATACTACTACTACTAATAATTTTACAAAACATAAAAGTGCTTTTTATTTTGAATGCCAAAATATCTCTATCTTTTAAACTAGTAACAAAAAGTAACATTTAAACAATAAAATTAATATCCTCCAAAAAAAAATAGATTAACGTCATCATGGCATTTGGAAGAGAAATATTTAATTACACCACTATGATTAATTAAAGCAAGGCATATGAAGGATCTAGAAAATGGCTTAATTCCAAAATTCTGTACAAGATCAACACTTCGGGGTATGGGTATGGAACACTTCATTTTGGGTATCAAAAGCAGCAATAATTATTTGGAGAATGTATTTTTAAAATGACTACAAATTGTAACAAGCTCTTCAAAAACTCTCAGCATACTATTCAGTAGAGCAGTCTTCTGCAGCATCTAAGCAGCAATGCTGATTTGCTACTGCATTGTGGGAAAATGCCTGCTGCTGTGAGTGACTACATTAACTTTGCTAATTCTTCATGTACTGCAGCAGACCTCATAACTACTGTATGAATTGTCAAGAGTTTGAAAACACCTTCCTTGATCCAACAGGCACATTTTTGAAATGTGGATGCTCTTTGCAAAACGTACCCACAATGTACAAAGGCATACTATTTTAGCAAACCTTAGGCTGAAAGCATACCAGAGAGCATTATTTTTCATACAACAGGGCAATGTTTGTGGTCAGTGGAGGCTGACCAGGAGATGGAAGCATTGTGCACCATACATTTAATCAGCGTCAAGGGCCAATCTATAGAGAGATCTTGCCAGTACCAGAAGAAGCTGCGTGTCAAACCTTTCACTGGAAGGTATTATACTTTCACAGCTGTTGTCAGTTGATCAACTGTTTGAAATATGGAAAATAAAGTCTAGCCTTTTCATGATGTCATTTATACCCCGCAAGCCATCTTTTCTAAAGTAATATATTGGTTTTTTTTTTAAATGACAATATTTAATACTGTGCTCTTAAATAACTCAATTTTAAAACTTCATTGAAGAGAAACTGCACATTTTTGATAAATGGAAGAATTCTGTCAAACACAAAAACAAGCATGTTTTTAAAAAATACAAGAAAATATTGCCAGCACTTTAGATTTATGTGATGTAGATGTATCTTCTATTACAGAGGTTCTCAAACTGTGGTCCGCGGACCACTACTGGTCCACGAGCTCCATTCAGGTGTCTGTGGATAGTTGCCTCAAAGGTGCGTGCCTGGGCAGCCGCACATGAGAGAATGAAGGGCCACCCACCTAATTAGCAGAGCCACACAAGTGTGGCTCCGCTAATTAGGTCCCTGGACCCTGGAGAAGACGCACATGTAAGGCGAGATGGTGGCCTTGGGGGAAATAGGGGGTAGATAGGAGGGGACAGTGGGGTGAGAAGAGGGGGTGGGGGGGGATTTGGGATGTACAGGGCTGTGGTGGTCAGAGAAAGAGGCAACTTTCCCCAGCTTCAGGGCTGCGGCTACCAGAGAGAGACCCCCCTCCTTTCCAGCCCTGGGGCTGCTGCAGTGGGGGAGAGAGGGAGACATCCCCTGCTTCCCAGCCTCAGCTCTGTGGCTGCCATGGCCGGGGAGAGAGGGCACATCCATCACACTAGAAAGGCAATATTACTGATATTAAAATATGAGTTGTGTGCTTTTAGTTGTAGAACAAAAAAACAATTACTACTTTTTTTTAATATAGCGCTTTTATCGAAAGCACTTTACAATAGTTAGCTAACGGTACAAACAACATTTGGAAAGATCATTAAGTTGTCTGCCAAGACCCTCAGCAATTTTCAAGTGGTCCACAAAAAAAACAGTTTGAGAACCACTGTTCTGCTACATACTAAAATCTTCACATACTAAAATATTGCTTGCTAGTAATAATTTACTCGATACTTACTGATATCTAAACGTCTTAATCCAATTTTACACAAACAAATCCAATAATTACTGCATATGCTTTTTAATGATTACAATCTCTGAGAAAGCCCAACTATACAAAAAAGCGTTATAAGCCATTGTACTGATGTAATGAATAGGATCAATCTACCAGATTTCAGTAAGTACAACAGCTTTTAAGTACATTTCTGTGACATAAGGAAAGAATATGAATAAATGACAGAAACTGGTGAAGCCACAAAATACTGATTTATAGCAGGATTATTAACATTCCACTACACTACAGAATTCTATACCCATGGCCCCCAGTTGCCCAAACTGGCGTTTGTAACTTTTTTTTTTTTTTTTTTTTTAAAGGCATTCTGAAACAGGAATAGTTAAAACCAGAAATGCATTCTTGGCTTCTACTGTGACAGGATTTATTTACAGCTTCTGTTAAACACAGCAGCTCCACTACAAACTATTGTATGTGAGAAGAATTTTTGATTATACAATGCTAATGCCTCACTGCGTTAAACATATCATGCCAATGTATTATTTTTTTCCTTCAGCAATTCGTTCAGGTCATTGTTTGATGGTTTATGAATTCATTACAGGAAACAGATGGATCCCATAATTCAGCGCTATTCTCCCACTCAATAAAACAGGCAATTTCCCCCCCCCCCCCCCACATCTTGCTCCCCACTCCAAATCAATCTTAATGAAGCCACTTCCTTGATGTCCAAATCCCTGCACAAGTATGCTGCGCAGAGAAACAGAAGTTATTAAAGCAACCTTGAAACAGTAAATGCCTTTTTGATAAAACAGAGAACATTAGCATGCCCATACATAAGCACCGCCTCCTGGAACCAGATACAAATGCTAGCGCTTACCCAACTCAGCTGAGAAATAAAAATTCTAGGTCAAAAGCACAGATGCTCTGATAAGTAGTAAATTCATTTTTAATTGCTGAAAAAAATTCTTACAGGGAAAATTTTTTTCCTTCAATCCACTTTTAAATGGTGAATTTTCATTTAGAAAATTATCTCCTTTGTCTACTAAACTCTGATGTTTTTCACGACAGTGACATCTACTGGCAAAAGGTATTTCAGCAAAACTGTTAGCTTGTTATGTAATATCCAATGATTTGTACACAAAAAGTCATCCTTCCCCCTCTCCTTCTCACCTGAACACACACATGCTTTTCTC
Source organism: Chelonia mydas (assembly GCF_015237465.2). Lineage (NCBI taxonomy): Eukaryota > Metazoa > Chordata > Testudines > Cheloniidae > Chelonia > Chelonia mydas. The sequence continues at coordinate 17,642,156 of NC_051254.2, forward strand.
CTTAAAATCTATCAGATGTAACAATGAATTTCAGTTTGACACTGACAATGAAACAAGATGGTTCACAAGAGAAAGAACTTTAAACAATGACTTAAGAAATGGCCTAATAACGGGCTTAAAAAATTTACCCAACAGCTACATTTTGACAACTAAGCCTACTAGCCAGGGTTAAATGTAAAATTACACGGAATATGTTTGCATCACCATAACCCCCAAAGCTTTACTCCTTAGTATTCAAAGGAATAAATCAGTTCTGTGCTGTTTACTGCACACTGCATTTAAGATACTGTCAATCAATTTTCTATTTGACAAGACCTGAAGAAGAGCTGTGTAGCTCGAAAGCTTGTCATCTCTTTCACCAACACAAGTTGGTCCAATAAAAAATATTACAGCATCCAGTTTGTCTCTCTCTAATGTTTAAAAACGTAATTTATGTCTCTCAGGTCAGTGTCAGCTTCCTCTTTTTCATTCTCCACCCTCACCTCTTGATGTCTTTTCTTCTTTTGTTCCTTATGTGTGCTCTACCTCTTTCCCCTATTTTCTTTTCATTCTCCAAAATCTTTCCTTGCACCAGGCTTCTTCCCTACCAATTTCCCCCATTCTCCCCAACCTACATCAGGGTACCCTTTCACCCCTCACCTCACTCACCCTCAGCCCACCCTTGTAGCCCCTTATACATATATGGAGCTTGAAAAAATTACCAGGTACTCAGACTACTAAATAAGATGCATAAATGAAGATCAGGAGCCCAACATCCCACCGGAAATGGCAATGAAAAAAACATGTATTCCCCCTTACCCAGTTGTTGGGTTTTCTAATAGGGGGATGTCCATATACCATATTCAGTGGCTCGATTTTCTGTAACCTGCAGGTAGCACATATACAATAAATTTCCAAAGGGTATGCTCTGTTCCTTCATCCCCATTCCAGAGCCTTCTCTCTGCTGCGGCAGAGTGATTCTGGTAATCCTTCTCCTCAATCTCAGTTTTGGGGTCCTCTTCCAACGAGAACAGCTCCAGTTCGCTGTTGCTCAGAACTTTCCTAAATCACAGCAGAATGTGATCTTTACCTGTTTCATGGTTACATATAGCATACCCAATAGCAGCGGTGAAAAATGACAACGTTCTGGTCTATTTTCACTCTGCTCCATCTTTGGGGGCTGGGGAAAGACACTGGAGCTCTGTGTGCAGACTTACAAGTCAGCACTGCATCGGTTTATACCTAGTTCACATTTGAAAAGCTGTCTTCAAACTTTTTTTTCTAATGACAGTTTTGGTTCTACAGAAGTAGATGACACTCATTCAGGAAAAATCCCTACTCACTGTAGGTAAGTGATTTTTTTAAAGTGTTGCCTAAACAATATATATATTAGTGGTCTGAGGCAGCTCTTCAGCCTAGAATTAAGTTTCTAGTTTTGTGTCATTTCTATACTGCAGTACCTTCCAAAGCCCTATCTATCTGCAGTCCATGTATTCTAAAGACAAATGCAGTAGTCTGCTCTGCTCATATGAATACATTTCATGGGCTTCCTCAAGGTGTGAACATGATTTGTCTTAGAACCTCACATATTCAGGCATATGATCAGAGGCAGTTGATAGATAACTACCCATCATAAATGGATATATTATAAAACAGTGAAATTTATTTGCTACCTATTCAGTGGCTTTTGATTCAGACAAAAATTAATTCCTAATTTTGATACTGGAAAAGCTCCTCTGCAATTGTCATCTAGAAATATTTTATTGCCATCCGTTGGAAACCAACATTTTATGAGGAAACCTTGATAATTTATAGGCCCCACAGCAATGAGCATGTCACAAATCACATTTCCAAGAGTGAGACTTGAATATTAATATTTACAAATTAAAGATGAAAATAAAATCTTCCTTTCTTAACCTCCTAGAAGCACATAAAAATTCAAGTAAACTGAGAATAGTATTTAATTTGATTATACTTTCCAATTTTGAGAGCTCTAAACATTCTGTTCTTAAGCCTTCATTCCTATACTGACATTAACAGCTGCTCTCAAAACAAGGCTTTTTAAAAATCTATTATTTCTGCATCTTCCTGGATCCTCAGAGGTGCTGTTATAGCACTGTCTATACCAAATATTGTTAGACCATATGGAACCATGGCTGCTATGGGACGTCTGAACTTAAGTGTGTTTCCTTTTAACTCAGTTTTAGAATATCATCTAGCCCTAACATAGGGCTTTTCGTCAGTAGATCCCAAAGCACTTTACAAAGATCAGTATCATCATCCCTATTTGAAAGGAGGGGAAATTGAAGCACAGAGGTGAAGCGACTTACCCACAGTCACCCAGCAGGCCAGTGGCAGAACCAGGCACAGAACTCAGGTCTCAGTCCAATGCCGTATCAGCTAGAGCCACACAGCTTCCCTAGAGAGTACAATTCCTACAGTCCCCTCTCTATCCCATCAATAACTGTCCTTACAGAAATGTGCACAAATTTCAGTACCAAATTGTGGCTGTTAACAAATCAATGGGAGTTTTTGACAAGTGAGACCAGTCTTTGACCCTTAAACCCGAATAAATCCTTCTCCAAGCACACAGTGTTTTCAAAGCTGGGAAGACTCCTTGACCCTCACCATGGAACACATCACCACACCCTCTCTATAGGCTCTATTCACTTTGTTACCCACCTTCAGTTTGTATACTGGAATAGTTCTGCTCCAAGAGGACCTTCTACATCTGCAGACGAGTGGGCAAGGTTGGTTTGTTTAATGCACTCCAACCTTTGTACATGAGGCTATAATTCCATGAAATGAGACTGGAACAAGGTTCTTCCCCCAGACCTAAAGGACCCTACCACCACTATATTTTCTTCTCTGAAAGACTCCCATCATCTTTTCTCAGTCGAAGACAGTACCAAAAATAAGTAATTTAATCCGTGTTTTTCACATTTCCTGTTCTCCTATATTTTACATTACATATTTTGGATAGTCTGTCTGGGGTCCACTCTTAGGAAACACTGCAGATGGTGTAAGAAATTACAGAAAGTCAAACAAATGGTTTGGCTCTTGCTATGAGCACCCCAGAATGAAGATACTGCCTTCATTTATATACACTGTTAGCATATTATTATTTAAATAGTTAGACAAAAGTGCATTTCCCAGAATACTGTAAGTCTCATCTGCCTAGCCTATCCATTTTTATTACAGGGTCTCCACCTCAGTCTTTTCATCCCTTCTTGTTTCAATGTTTGCTTAAATGTCTTCTTCTGTCAAACTGAGTTTGAGTAGCTTCTTTTTAAATACTGTTTTGAAGTCATACAACAACTCAAGGCTGAAGACCGAAGGAAAATCCATGATATCAAAAATAAGTGGTGGCAAGAAAAGGCCATGGAGATTGAGCTTTATGCTGATAAACATGACATGAGGTTTTTTTTTTCCAGGCAATAAGGTCTATTTATGGTCCTTGCTTCCATGAACCCACCCCAATCCAAGCTCAAGATGGGTCAACGTATTTTAAGGACAGCAAAGCCATTAAAGCCAGATGGAAGGAGCGTTTTGAGTTACTCCTGAACTGTGAGTCAACTGTCTCTGATGCCACTATCGAATCTATACCTCAATGATAGGAAAAAGAATCACTTGCTGACACCCCCCCTGCTCCCCCCATCGAAATAGTAACACAAGCCATTAAGCAAACTAAGAACAACAAGGCAGCAGGGCCAGATGGCATACTAGCTGAAGTCTACAAGTTTGGAGGTGAGGAATTGGTAAGGAAGCTCCACAAACTTTTTCTTCATATCTGGTATAATGAGACGATTCCAGAAGACTTGAGAAATGCTGACACCGATAAGTCGGAGTGTGAAAACTACTGAAGCATTGCCTTGCTATCTACAGCAGGGAAAATTCTTGCCCATACCCCCTTAAACCAACTACTTCCCCTTGTTGAAGAAATACTGCCGCAATCTCAGTGCGGTTTTAGACCATCCCGCGGGACGACCAACATGAGCTTCATTGCCTGTCAAATCCAGGAAAAGTCTTGGTATTAAAATCACGACCTGTACATGGCTTTCATCGATTTGACAAAGGCCTTTGACTCTGTCAATCGCGAAGCCCTGTGGAAGGTGCTGGCCAGATTTGGCTGCCCTCCAAAATTTATTAAGTCCTAAGTCTTCTCCATGATCTGATGACTGTCACGGTTCTCTGTAATGGCCTTGAGATGGAACCTTTCATCATCAAAACTGGGGTTAAACAATGCGTTATTACCCCAACCCTGTTTTCCATCTATTTAGTAGTTATTTTGGTCCTTGTTAAAGATCACCTCCCCAACGGAGTTGACATTCAATGTAGAATGGACGGGCAGCTCTTTAATCTTCGACATCTCCGCTCAAAGTCTAAAGTCTTCAGGATATCCATTACTGATCTTCAATATGCTGATGATTGTGACATCCTCGCACACACCGAGAATGACCTGGATTTACTTGCACAAGCTTACTGAAGCCTAGGACTCTCACTGAATATTGAGAAGGCTAAAGTGCTCTATCAACCTGACTTTGGAAACAGTTGAGCACTTTTGCTACCTTGGTAGCCAACCTTCTCAAAATGCAAAGATCGACAGAGGGATCCAGCACAGGATCCAGTGTGCAAGTGCTTCCTTTGGGAAATTGCTCTGACGTGTTTTCACAGACCGTGATCTACAGTTGGACACCAAGATCCAAGACTACAAGACAATTGTTGTTCCTACACTCCTCTATGGATGTGAATCCTGGGTGACCTATTGACAGCACCTCAAGAGTTTGGAGAGGTATCACCAATGATGCCTCCAGAAGATCCTTCGCATCAAGTGGCACTAATGCCAGCATCCTTGCTGAAGCCAATATCACCATCATTGAAGCAATGATCCTCATGAACCAATTTTACTGAGCTGGACTTTGTGTGCGGATGGCAGACTCTTGCCTCCCAAAATAAGTCTTCTACTCTCAGCTCACCCATGGTGGTCAGAGGAAATGCTACAAAGATACACTGAAAGTGTACCTTAAGAAAACTGATGTGGACATCACAAGCTTGGAGGAGCAAGCCACCAACCGACCCCAATGGAGTCATATCCTCCATAAGGCAGTGGCCCACTTCAAGAAGAAGTGACTTGCCCTCAAAGCTGGAGAGGGAAGGAAGGAAGGAAAAAGAAATAACTTTCTCCCAGCAGGCAGTTGGCCTGCCACAAAATGCCTGTACCTACAGTGGGCAGATTTGCGGTTCCAGGATTGGACTCCTGAGTCATTTCAGGACCCATATGTAAATCTGTGGTAGAGATCATCCTCGAGTTGAGGGATGGCCAATCAATCAATCACACTTAGGTAACACCCACTAGGCAAAATGCTTCCAGCCTAGACAGCTCATGGTGAAGGGCCTATTCAGAGTAATGAGCCATTAGGAAAAACAACAGACCTTAGGAGAAGCTTATCCATCACCTGGTGAACCTTCCTGAGAACGCTCCAAACAGCCTGTGGCTGCTATGACTCAGCAAGGCATGTGATCAGACCACATGACACTGATCTCCATTTGGGTACCTGTTTTTTCCCCCACAAATTGGGAACCGTTTTTTTAAACAGTGTTCCCGCCATATGGAAAAGCTATATCAGGTAGGGAGTGACATCATCTGTTGTTCACTCCCCCACAACTCAACGCCTGAGAAAAGCTCCGAAAGAAAAGGGGGTGGAGAGCCCACGCTGCAAAGCAAGTGCTGCTTGTATCATCAGTCGGGGAGAAACTGGTAATTCATATCCAATCTTTCTAGTATCTTTGTCTTAGTTTGTGGTTTGTTTATTTACTAGGTAATCTGCTTTGATCTGTTTGCTATCATTTATAATCACTTAAAATCTATCTTTTGTAGTTAATAAACTTGTTTTATGTTTTAACCTAAATCAGCGTGCCTTTAAGTGAAGTGTCTGGGGAAAAATCTCGGCTTGGTTAACAGACTTGTTGCATATTCCTCTCCACACTGAGGGAGAGGCAAACTGAGTAATAAATTCATACTGGTCAGGGTTTTGACCAGGGCAGAATGGTACAGCTCTGAGGTTCTAGGCTGAGAAGGTGGGGGTTATCTTGGCTGTAGTCCTCCATTGTTGGTTCATGCAGGGGCTGGTCACCCTGCATGTAACTGCAGCTGGGTGTGTCCCTGTCTGTGTGAATGCTGGTGGGAGTGTAGGACTAGGAGCAGTCTACAGCTTGTCACTGCAGCACAGTGTGAGAGGGAATCCAGGCCGGTGGGTCAGAGGGCTCAGCGGAACCCCAATTCCAAGTGGTACCCCGGTGGGAACCCATCACAGGGGGGAAAAAAATCACAGGGTCACAAGCCCGAGTACTGCTGTGACTCGGGTCCAAGCCCTGTCACTTTGCAGTGTGGATGCAATTCAAGCTGCAGACCCAAGCCAAGTCTCGGTAGGGCAACATGGACGTGTTTGCAAAGCTATTAGACCTGGGTCCAGCAATTATTTACAATGCACTGTGGACCCTTGTGACCCTGAGCTAGTGCCAACTGGCAAAGGGTTCACTGCTCTATAACTGTTACTCGACAGGCCTGACAAACTCTATATTCCTTATGCATTGCTTTCATAGTATTTATCTAAGAGGATCAAGTGAGGTATCTAAAAAAGCTTATGTCATACTGATCCTCAGTCATTGCGAGATGTATGTCCAGATGACATTTAAGGATCTGTGTATATATACTGGAAATTTATGTTTTAAAGTCTGAACCAAAGGAGAATTCACAAACAGGTTTGGACAAGACAAAGCATGTATATTCACCTGTCTGCCTTGGTTCATATGTAAAATTATCGTTATAAGCCATCACAATGGAAGGCGGTTTGCTTACAACATCAACACGAGGATGTGAAGGCAATATGGTGCCAGCACACCAGGGAATAAACCCTGGGGGTCATGTGACTCTGGGACAAAACAGTGGCTTTGGGGAACGTAAGTGGAAGGCAAAAAGACACTCCTTCATCCGTCACTGAAGAAGCAAAAAGGACAGTGCCTTCTGTAGGCATAAAAGTTGGATCCCAGCCATGTCAGCTGGGAGATTGAGATAAACTACTTTTGACAAGGGTTTTAGCCTGTTAAAGTTTAGACTCTAGGAACTGTGTTACACTTTTTGTTTTATATGTAACCAGATCTGTTTTCATCATTATCCTTACTCACTACCTCTTAAATCCTAGCCTTTGATAACAAGCTTTTCACTATAAATATATCTCAGTGCTGTGATGTTATATTGGAATTGATCTTCAGTTGAAGCAAACAATCTGGTGTTGTGTACTTTTCTTTCAGGGACAGTATAAGCATGCCTCAGTCTCTCTCATCTTATTAAAACCACCCTTGACTTCACTTGCCTCTCCAGTTACTGAAACTTTCCATAGATCTTCTCTAATCTGGTTTCCAACCCCGCACTCTACTGAAACAGCTTTCACCAAGGTCTCTAATGACCTCTTCAAGGCCAAAGCTCAGCATCCTCATTCTCCTCAACCTATCACCTGTCTTTCACACACACAGCCCTGCACTTCTTGAAATGTGTCCTCCCCATAGCTTTTGTGACTCCATTCTCTCTCCCCCCAAGTTCCTCTACTTCTCTAATCATTCCATCAGTGGTGCCTCCTCAACCTCTACCCAACTTTCTGTGGAGGTTGTCCAGGCCTTAATCTTCGGCAACCTCCCCTTCTCCCTCTAAATGTTACCTCTGGATAATTTCATTGAAAAACATATATTAAACTATTGTCTCTATGCTGGCAGCTCGCGGATCTACCCCTCCACTTGGAAAGCAAGACAGGGACCTGTGTCTTCCAGTTCAAACTATATCTCAGCCCATCTTTCTGACATATTCTCATCGATATCCAGAAAACAGTTTAAGCATAACATGGCCAAAACAAGGTTCTTAATCTTTCCCCCAAGGTGTCCTTCCTTTCTCTTTTTGCAGTCACTGTGGAGGGGGGCATGGATCAGTGTTCATGTTGCACTCCCCGTCAATACCTGGCCCAGGGAAGCTCATGATCTAAACAGTGGACCAAATTTGGTCATGAATCCTGGTTACGTGCTACCTGAGGCACATTGCACATATGCTAAGAAGTCGACACTGTGGATAAACCATCACCTTCCTTGTCACTCAGATCCAAAGCTTGAGCACGGCCTTTAACATGGCTCTCTTCCTAGATTTTCACATCCAGACCACGTTTAATATCTGTCACTTCTTCCTGCATAACACCTTGAAAACCCAGCCTTTCCTCTTCATCCACACAGCTGAAATTCTTGTCCAGGCCCTTGTAATTTCATGTCTTAACTACTGCAACCTCTTCCTCTCTAGCATTGTCATATTCCATTTTGCCCCCATTTGTATCTAAATAATAGATCTGATGCAAAATCACTTTCATGGTTCGTCACTTCAACCATGCCTTTTTCACATTCTTCCATCTCCACTACATCAAACACAATCTCTTGTCTTTGCTTTGAAAGCCCTTCACTGTCTATCCCAGTGCTTTTCAAACTTTTTGTATTGGTGAACCCCTTTCACACAGCAAGCCTCTGAATGTGACCCCCCCCCCCCTTATAAATTAAAAATGGGGGGAATTAGTTTAATTTAATGGGAGCTCAGGACTTTCAGCCCCACGGAGCTGGCAGCTCGCAACCCCCATGTAACCACCTAGTGACCCCCTGAGGGGCATGACCCTCAGTTGGAGAACCCGGGTCTATCCCAACCCTATCACCTCTTACACAGTATTGAGACATCAACTCCCAACTCTGCTATGCCAACGATATCGCCTCTATTGTTCATTTTTAAAATTTCTGAACACCTTCATGCTCCTTTTCATGTCATTCTTATGCACTGGAGGAGCTCACTGAAGGCATCTGCAGGGCCACCTCATTTTTCTACTTCAAATTCCCTCTTAAAACTCTTCGTGCCTACAAAAAAACCAACAATGGTTAGGCAGCTGGTGTGCTATGAACACAGGTTATGCTGACCATTAGTATCTCACTGCTTCTTTGTATCACTTCTCCTCACCTCTGCCCCCTCAGTTTGTTTCTTGCATTCACTTGTTTCTCATCTTACAAGCTTAGATTGTAAGCTTTTGGGGGCAAAGACTGTCTTTGTGTGTCTGTACATTGCCAAGCACAATGGGGCTCTCATCCATGACTGGAGCACCTAGATGCTATCACAATACAAACAAACAAACAAACATTAACAACTGTTTCTTTGTTATAGGATAAAAGCCTCAAGATGTCATGAAGCATCCTTTTTTCTGGGTCAAACATAACCACAAACTGTGATTCTTAATTCATTCTTGTTTCCTTTATGTCATAAATACAGCTCATTTCCCCATCCTCTTACATTACAGCCAGTCCACTGCACTTTTGCTTTTTTCACAGTACTTAGGATGTTTTTCACTATGGTTTATTCTTGATGAGGTATTTTTCTGTATTTCAACATTATAACCTGTGTACTAATTAGCATGCTTTGCTGACTAGATTTTAGCTTCTGTTGCATATTCTTGAAGAATGACTGCATTTCTTGTCGTTTTCATAGCTGTCAGCAGCCAGGTATCTAGCCTTTCTTAAACAGAGATACAGAACTTGCTTTGCATTATGTTATTCAATTTCCTAAAAGCTTTTGTCAATCACATTCTTTATCATTAGGTTTTGTTTTAACATGCAGTAGTAGTCTGTCAAAGAAAACTTAAATCCTTAACAACTTCTAATACTTTCTTCTGCACTTTTCTTCTATTTGCATGAAATAAGATTTTAATCTTCAAGTAAATTCACAGTTTACATTCAATGCTCTTTGTAAACTTACTAAAAAGTGAGAACTCGAAATTCTGGAATCACAGTCTGGGGAACAGAATAGTTAAAGTTACCATAGTTTTCATGGCTAAATTCTCCTGGGATGAGAGCTGATAACCGATGGTAACTTTCACTGCTCAATACTCTCTCTCTCTGATTTCTTTCAAACTACAGATCTCCTTCTCACTGATGTGAATTAGCATTTATGAATCCATATGACTTAATTCTAATATTAATCATTCATTTTTATATCACACATGCCTTTCAAAAAAACCCCATTGTGTGTGTCAAGAAGAAATACATAACTCTTGCTAGAAAACAGCCTGCAGATTACTCTCTAATTCTGAAATGTAAGCTTCATGCCATTATTTTCAGCACAGACCTATTCTTTCTTTTGCTCTCGGATATGTCGTCTTCACTCAACAACCCTGAAGAATTCAGAACTTCATTTGTAGAATTCTGATATCTGTAAACTCAACTCTCACCTCAGGAGAGGGAGGGACTAGTTGTTTGTGGAATCAGCTATTACTGAATGATTAAATGGATGGATAGAGTTGCTAACTACTAGGAGGATTTGGTTTGCTAGTATTAGAAACTTCTGGAAGTCAGTAAATCTTCTGATAATGTGGTTCTACATAAAGGAGGTTTAGTCTTCATAGCATGCTCAGAATTCAGTAGGTAGTTTTGCGTGTATGGGTCTTTCACAGAACAGTGGAGAGAAATATATATTTAAAAATAGGAAAAGCAATTTTAAGTCACAACTGACAAGTGGACCCAGGGACAGGATCCAATATCTATTACAGTGGTCCCCAAACTTTTTCTGTTGTGCCTCCCCTTGCCAATAATGAAACCTGTCTGCAGCCCTTCTGGAACCATGGCCGGGAGCGGGCTGGGGCTGGGAGCCTGGGGCAGAAGTGGAGCCACAGCCATGGCTGGGGCCCAAGCTGCAGCTGGGGTGGGGCCTTAGCAAAGCTGGGACAAAGCAGGGCTGGGTGGTGCTCACTCCTGCACCCCTGTGGGGGCTGCCCAGGGCCCACTGTGTCCCTCCCCCCCAAACATTCCTCCGTGCTCCCCTGGGGGGGCGCACCCCACAGTTGGGGAACCACTGATCTATTAGGTTCTTCTATAATCCTCACTACCATGGTATCGGATCTTCACAAAAATTAATTTATCTCACAACAGTCCAGTAAGATCGGAAAGTATAACATTTTACAAACTAGAAGTGAGTCAGAAACTGTGTATACTACAATTTTTTCCCCCCTGTACTTTTGCAATGTTGTTACCAGCAGTTCAACTTCACCAGAGAGCGTAACACCAGGAGGGCTAGTGAAGACAAGGAGCTGGTTCAGAGTTCTGTTTCACATGGTGGTTTAGACACCAGTTGCCCCCTACTAGGATTGCTGAGAAATCAGGTGAAAATTCTAGTGTACAACAACCAGAGAAATTATGAGACTTGGCCCACTGTCACATATTAGGTTTGTGGCAGAATCAGGAATGGAATCCTTGATTTCAAAATGATGATGTCCCTTTAGTACAGATATCATACAGAAGACAGGCAAATCATTTTCTTTTAAATTGATACTAAAAAGCAAAAAATAAATTAAAGGCAATTTTGAGCAAAGGGTATGCAATGTTTGCATAACATTTTCTGTTTCAAAGGAAATTCACAAAGGGTGCTAAAGTCAGAGTGACCAAATTGTCTTTTCTTCAGTAATGAGATAGCCACTTCTAACAGCAGCTTGAAAGCTAAGTATTATTTACAGTAGAAAACTTTACAATTGCATCATAACACACCTGTACAAAGTTATTTGAAAATTCAGTTCAAAGCAATCAACACATTTATTTATAAAGAGAGATAATAGTCTGGTGTACTCATCAATTCTATTGTCTACATCAAGAGACTAAAATTACATTAGAATGTGGGACACTACTAGATCTATAGGTTAGAGTTTACAAGAAAAAAAAAATCTCGAGACTAGCTTTTCTTTTAAATGAATAACCTGGGGCAGTCTGGTGGATTAGCAGGTTAGAGGTTAACTTGAAGCTCTCATACTTTTATGCTGATAGAAGCAAGGAACTCCACAGAAACAAGCCTCTCTCTGCCTTTGGAAATGATGAGTGACTACAAATACACTGCATCGCTCCACTGTCATATTAGAATTAATTTTTTTAAAGTTACCAACCTTCTGAACTACTTAACTACAGATCAAAAAGCAACTGAGTTTTGAAAATAGAGTAGAAAGGCTGTTAAACTGGGAATATGAAGGGGGTAATGGAAAGCAAAGGCTGCTGATTTCAAATACATACGCAGCTGAATATTGTAAAGGGACACCAACTTTAAAAAAAACACTTCTGTCTGAAAATAATCTATTCAGGTGTTACTTATGATGAAACACTTAGAACTGGGTAAACTGGGATGACAGGAGTATAGTTTATTCACCCCCAAAAATACAGTTTTGGTTCACCCAAAATGTCATCCTTATAGTGGTGTCTCTGGTGCCAACTTTTAGCCCACTTGTTAGGGAACTCAACTGGGATGTGGGAGACCCAGGTTCAATTCTCCAGTCTGCCTGATTTAGGGCAGGGATGTGAACTTGAGTCTCTTACATTGTAAGAGAATGCCTTAAATCACTGAGCTATGGAGCATTCTTGGACAGGTCTCTTTCAATCTCTCCTGTGGAAGCTGTCCCACTTAGTATAACTAATTAAATAGTTATTGGAGATGGACTTGATCTTGAGTCTCCCACATCCCAGGGGACTGCCCTAACCACCAGGCGACAGCCACACTCTTCCACTCTCTCTCTTTGGCCCTTTGACTATTTAATTATTTATAAAAGTGGAACAGCTTCAACAGGAGAGACAGAGATCAAACCCAGAATGAATCAATAGCTCCACATCGGAGGTTGGAGACCCAAGTTCAAAACTCATCGTCACTTCAGGCAGAAGGGAGAAATGAACCCCGGTCTCCCGCCTCTCAGATAAGTGCTCTAACTACCGAGCTAAAATGTTATGGGGGAGACGGGGCTGGCTCCTTCTCCTCCATGAATACAGTCCTTTCAAAATGCCCCAAAACAAAATGTTTCTATTGAACAACATATCAGTATGGTATTGGTGCAAGACAGGTTAGTGATCACTGGGAGGATAAAATGGTACACAAATCAAGAAAGATTTGTTCATGTAAAAGGAAAAGGAGCTACTATAATTAGAAGTATTTCATAAGTGAGCAGTGGTCAAAATGATAGACTCAGACTTGTATCGTAGCTCTGCTTGCAGGGCATTAGATTTGTGAGTACTGTTTGCCAAGTCCATAAGTATTACAATGCATCTATTTTGCATTTCCTTTTCCTCTTAACTGTTTGATGACTCTGGTTTACGTATCTGGCCACTCCAATTATTTTCAGTTTCTATTTAAATTTTTTTTTTTAATTACTGCTGCCTAAAAGGAGGATCTCTCCATTAAAGATCTGTCAGTAGTTTATAGATTGTAGCTTGCAAAGGCACACTGTCCTATTTATGAATCCAACAATGAAAAAACTTAACTACAAACTTTACTCACATGAGTAGCTCTACTAACTTCAGTGGGGTTATTCATGTAAATAAAATTATCCATGTCCTTAAGTACATGCAAAATCAAGGCCCTAGTATCATGTTCATTTATGGGAATATATATTTCATAGAAATACTAAACTAATAATTTTGTGGTCCAGTCATGATATTTCAGATGAAGCAGATGCAGGAAGCAGAAATTATGGTACAGCTCTACACTCACCCTTTACCACAAGAGAAGGCTTTTCTGAGACTCAGGCAGAGTCACTAAGGGAAAATCTTGTGTTACTGCCTCAATGGTTGGAGGCTATAACTGATGACCTGCATCCTCCTTCAGGTGCTTTTTCCACTGCTGAAAAATTAATATGCATAGCTATTTTTCTTTACTTCTGCCCCCAAATAAGGGTAGGTTGAGTAAAATCTGAAAATAAAAAGTCAAATTTCATCCCAGATGTATGCATGTACCAGTCAACACAAAGCACAATTATTTCATTCTCTGAAAGACCAATGTTTCTAATACATATTATTGCAGAAATTTTTCTAAATAAATTTGAGAATTTGGGGACAGATTTAAATATTTGCTTTTTGATTTTGACAATGCAAAAAATGTTTTTTCTTTGTCTTCTGAAGTAATATGATTTTTGTGCAAAAAACATGTCTTCAAAATTACTGTTAAAAACACTTTCCTTCCTAATTTTGAAATTAGTCTTTTGGTAGTAAATGCATTGATATTGCTTTGTTTACTGATAATCTTCATATCCTAGCAGCTATTATACAATGTTGACTTCTCTGAAAATATCTTATGTTTCTATATGTGATCTATACCAAAACATATAACTTTGGTGAAAGTTTAGATGTACTGTATTAATTAAATCTGACATTATAAACTACAATCTTGATCCCACAAACCCTTCGTCACACGAGCAGTCCATTTCAACTAAAGTTTTGCCATTATATTATAATATTTAGTTCTAATGTTTAGTGTTGGGATGCACTGTAGTATAAAGTATGCTATTTCTATCTAAAAAAATCTTGTAAATAAACAATTACTTCCTATACTTGAGAAGGCAAACCTCCACTTCCCTACACTGAATTATAAAAGAAACAAATATACAGAACTTATGATTTAGTACTTTCTTTCAAGCCTGTTAATACCCTTAATATTTAACACTTTTTTAAATGCCCCAAATACATAAACAATTGTCCTTTGCTAGTTTTACAAAAGCCAGCCTCTCTATGTAGGTTTTGTTTTGAACAGAGGAGTTTAAGGGCCTAACATTGAAACCTTGGCTGACACAGTATCAGAAGAACTCTTCTCATTAATTCAGCTAAAGCCAAACAGATTCTTTATATCTGCAGGGCCATCATACATTAATGACATATATGAGAAGCAGGTCGTAAATTATTCAGGAACACAAGGAATGCAGTTCCAGCAGTTTCCAGATATCTCACAAATGCTGCACGAAAGTTCTCTAAAGAAAAACCACACTAAATTCTGATGGCCATTCTGCAATCATTTCACTGGGACTGAGCTGAAACCAGTGAAGCTCAGTTCAATTTGTTCAACAGAATCTGAAAGAAAACCTTCTCAGTGAAAACGCTTCTGCACAGCAGGTCTGCTAAATGACTAGGCATTCCTTAAGAAGCTTTTTCACTAGCTCTTCAAACACAACTTTGGCATCTATAAAAGATTTAAACAAGCAGGTTCACTAAAAATAGTATGATGAGACTAGAATAAGGCATAGAGCAAACAGTACCCATTTGTCAGTGTTTACAGCAGTAGAGCCACTGTGCAAAGCAGAGCTGTTCTATTTGTTGTTTCGTTGACAGCCCTTAGTTGATCAGGCTGTCACCATAGCAACTTTCAGAGCAAAACTCACAATGCACCCAAAGGAACTGTGAGCTAAATTAACTTATTGCATGTCACCAATGAGAAATGACTGTTCAGAGGTAATTTTCTCTACTAATATGTAATAGAGTTAAACTCTCTAAATTGAATTAAATTAATTAAATGCCACTCCCAGTAAATCAGATTCTATTACATGATTGTTAAAAGAAATTAAAGATGTTTTAATAAAGATTACTATTACTAATAAGTTATTACTTCATTTTAATTCAAAATTTTGTTCAGTTTATTTCAGACACGTTCTTTCCGTGCTACAGAGGAATGCATAATGATTCCACACAAAGCTGCTTGGATCACATGCCTTTGTTTCATTCAGCTTTACTTACAATTGTCCAAAGCAATTAAGGACACCAGCAATGGGAAGGGACAGCACTATTTAAACTGAAACAGTATAGGTTACTACTGCACATCTAACATAAGGCTTTTGGGGATTTCTCAAGCCGCTGGATCATCTCCAGAATTGTAGTTTTAGCTCTACTGTGAACTTCTGCGATGATTAAAGTGGCATTGAACAGACAGAAGAATAAGGGAGACGGGCTCTGTCTAGACAGGTCACTAAGATAATACTTGAATCACTGTGGATTCACAAAAGACAAGGAATCTACTGCTATCTTGATTTTTTTCAAATATTGGATGACACCATTTCTTTCAAATGGGGAAGGGATGATTCAAGACTTTTCAAGTTAGGTTACAGCCATAAAACAATGAAGTTAACGCTGGACTGGATGGCAGCTGCTAAGATGCTTGCAAACCATTTACTAAACATTTAACATGCATGGAAGTTATTAAAGGTAAATTCGAGTAGTTAGTACTATTACAATCTAATGGAGTTACAAAACTAAATAACATCTGAGTACTGCATTTCTTTTAAACCAGAACCACAACATGCATGACCTACAACAGGAATCTTTTACTAACAGCAGAGGGAGCACAAGCTATTTCCTTACCTATGCTGACCTTATTGAGGACGCTGTTGCACAAACCAGAAAAAACAGATGCCAGGTTCATTTCAAATTCAATTATAAATATATAGAAAAGTCAACATTTCAGCAAAAAAAACTCTTGTAAGAAAAAATTATATGCTTCTAAAAGGAGCTATAAGAAACAATGAAAAACAAAGACATAATGAATCATTTAAAAACCTTCTTCAGTCTCTCAACATTTTTTTAAACCAAAAAGAGTGCATTCTAAATGTGCAGGAGTAAAGCAACTATCTAACTGAGGCTCACAGATAGCTTTAAAGTGTTCATATTTGTGAGGTATCACAAAAACAGTATTATGGATTCAAGCATGCACTGAAGTACCAACTGGAAGTTTGAATATAAGTTACAATGATTATATTTTTTAAAAGCCTTTGTTGCTCCTGTCATGCAATAACTGCCCCAAGATCAGAATATCTACACACAAAACCACAGTTGCTAATGTTCAATGATTAAGTAAGAGAAATACTTGCGTTATCCATGCAAGAGTCATTTTAATCACCTTTAATCATACCACAAAAACGTAACTGTTTACCCACTATACATCTAAATCAGAGGTGGGCAACCTTTTTGGCCTGAGGGCCGCATCTGGGTATGGAAATTGTATGGTGGGCCATGAATGCCCAGTGCGGGAGGGGGACTCTATGGGGTGTAGAATGTGGGGGCTCTATAAGGGATGTTACTGAGGTGGGGAGAGGGGGGGTGTGAGGGAACTCAGCCAGGGCTCGTCCCTCGACGGGGTGATTGGGCACCACACGTCTCACTACACTCTCGGGTGGGTTGGTGAATACCCAGTCTATGGCACAGACCTTCAGGCTGGGTCCCACAAGCAGTTCAATATAAGCCCAGGCCCTGGGTCAGGGCAGGGCAGCAAACAGTCAGGGGCTCAGGCCCTCAGGCAGGGGTTGAGCCAAATAGTTCAATATACGCTCTAGCTCCTAGCTTTAGCAACCAGGGGGAAGGGGAGACTGTCACCCGCAAGGTGGGTGGCAGGGGGGACGCAGTCCCACCCACTCCACTGCATCCCAGCCTAGGGCCCTAGCAGCGGCCGAAGACCCGCTGCTGTTTCAGTGGGGATCCTGACCGCAACACACTGACATGGGCTCTGGCAGTGCTGCAGCCAGACTGGGGTCGGCTGCCCCTGGGCTACTTCTGGACTCCCCCTCGTAGGGTACCTGGGTCAGGATGGTGTCCTTGGAGGGTTCTAGCACCACGGGCTCCTCTGGGTCGCCGGCGAGGGGCAGGCTCGGCAGCTCCTCTGGGCGTTGGTCAGTGTCAGGCACTGGCCGGTCTGGCCAGTCCTCGGGTTAGCCGCGGCTTGCCAGGGTCTCCCAAGCCGAAGCCAGGCCACGGGCGTCTGGCCTCTCTGGCTGCTGTCGCCCAAATGAGCTCTGGGGTTGCGCTTTTCTACTTCCAGTCCTGCACCTTGACCTCGTAGGGCGGGCGGGCACAGGATCCACTGGCTCCGCCTACTTTGGTGTCTGGGGTGGTTCTTCCCTCAGCAGGGTGCTGGGGCACCACACCGCCTCACTACAGGGGGGCTCTACAGGGACGGTACTGAGGACTCCTAGGGGCCCTGCCGGCAGTGACACCAAGGCGGCCGTAACAGGCACCGCCATGGGCGGAAGAACCCTAGCTGGGATGGGTGTGGCCTCTGGGAGGTTTCAAGGCTCTCAAGGGTGGGGCCGCAGGAGACTGGGAGGGAATTGGGCCGGGGGAAAGGGGAGGAGAGCTGCCACGTATGGGTGGGGGAATCTGATCCTAGAATCAGCACGGTGAAGTCGCGCCTGTGCAGTGTGGCTCTGCGCATACCGGAAGATGGTGGAATTGAGAATCAGGGGCTGGGGAGCGCCGGGCAGGCGGAGCAAGCACCTGACCCTGCTCCCCGGCGGGAGCTCAAGGGCCAGATAAAAAAGTCTGATGGGCCGGAAGCAGCCCAGGGGCTGTAGTTTGGCCACCCTTGAACTACATGAACGTGCATTTCTGGCAGAAAAGTAATATTTGCTAACGAAAACTATAAAGAGATGTCCAGAACACTTTATCCACCTAACATACGTTACAATAGTTATACTGTCATTAAGTTATCTGAAAGTCACATTTTGGATATTTATATGTTTTGGGGTGTTTTTAGCACCGTAAATATCCAAACTAACAGAATATTACCATAATTTTAATGTTTTTAGTCTCCCTAATCAAAAACAATGATGAAAAATATTTGGGAAACATTTTTATACCTCACTGGATCTTTTTATTATCTTGGGATGAGAATTACTTATATGAAATCCGCTGTAGATAAAATGTGCCAATCTCAGCATTACTGAATCATATTATGAACTCCCTGGATTAATTAGAGATCACTGTCCCGGCAGATCTAACCAAAAAGTCGTAATACAAGAGAAAGACTGAAAGCAGTTTATCAGAAACAATACTGGACAAACATCATACACTACCTACTTGTTAAAAGTGAGCAACAAGGAATCCTTGTTTCTACCTCTAAATTATATTTCTGCAATACGCTCCACCATGCACTTCTTCTTTCCCTCACATCGTAAGGTACACATTCGTGGCATACATAGGTGTACTAATGGGAGGGGGGCATGTCCCCCTTCTCCCTATCTCCACCTTAAAAAAAAAAAAAAAAAAAAAGTAATTTCTGTCTTCAAGGGCTTACAGGATGCATACATACCACTCCTATATAGTGGGAATCCTTTTATCAGGCTAACCTATCTATAATTACCTAGTCATCCCATTTACCCTTTATACACTTTTCTAACATTCCTCAAAGATAGTCTCTCTCAAAACTGTTCCCAGATTAATTCTTAATAATTCCAGTTTCCACTGGGAGAAGTTCCCTTCCTTCTGCATAATCCATTGTTTCCCAAAGAAAGATTATGGCATTGAAACCTGAAACTCAGAGAGAATCAAAACCTCTATTCAGAGAGCAGATTCAAAGCCCTCTTGACTCCAGGCAAAAAACTGCACATGTTGCAGGGAACACCAGAAAAGCATTCTAGGTCTGCACATTTACCAGTTAAAAGAGGTCATCCAGACACATGGTTAAACTTCTTGCTTGAAGGCTTGTGGCTATGTAAACAACATTTTAGCAACCATGACACAGAAATCTCTCTCTGTGAAACTATCTTTCAGACCTAGAGGCTCAAGAAAAAAGTGGACTCGACCCTGGAGCAAGATATTCAGACAAATTGGTTGGGACTACTACCTAGGCTCCAAGAAAGGTCTAGGAGCTCAGAGTCCTTGGGGCTACCTGGGGGGAAATGGGATAGATATTGCCCTCTCCACAGTCCTGGGGATCAGTTGGAATTAGGGAAGGAGCTATATATATCTCCTTTCCCCAATTCCAAGAGAAAGCATCTCAAGCTATAACCAGGGAGAACTGAAAAATGAGGTGTTTAGAATACAATCTGGGGTGAGCAAGACCAAAGGTGATCCCCACCTATGAGCGTGAGAAAGGACACTTTTCAGAGTAGCAGCTGTGTTAGTCTGTATCCGCAAAAAAGAAAAGGAGGACTTGTGGCACCTTAGAGACTAACAAATTTATCTGAGCATAAGCTTTCGTGAGCTACAGCTCTCTTCATCGGATGCAAGGATACTGTGAGCCCCATTCACCTATGATGATAGAAGGGAAGTTTCATCTGGAGAATCGGCTCTCCTTTTCCTGGAAAGTTTGAGGCTGGAGCAAAAGGCAGTTGGCAGATACCGAAATGTCACCAGAAGAGAGAAGTGGTTCACATGTTTGCATGGTGCTGCATTATGGGAGACCATCACACATGGCAGCAAAGGAGGGGAGCTCTGAGACAGACATGTGATTGAGAAGACTATTCAGTAGTATGGAGAGGAAGAAAAAAAAGCAGTTTCTGTTGACCACATGAAAGAGGAATGAGGTGGAGAGACTTAGGATCCTTAATTTGGTGTTTGGAAAGAGGGAAGGAAGGCAGAGAACAGAGTCCTATGGCTTAAAAAATTGTCTGATGAATGCAAGGGAGAAAGCATGTCTGAACAAAGAGTTCTACAGCCTCCTGAGGAAACGGAAGTATCAACTATCTGATCTTGTGAGGTGACTGTTGGGCTGTATCTGAAACATGATTTAGACAGGCAGCGTGGCCTAGTGGTTGGAGCACTGGACTGGAACTCAGGAGACAGATTCATTTCCCAGTTCTGCCACTGACCTGCTGGGTGAGTTTGGGCAAATCACTTACCCTCTCTGTGCCTCACTTTCCTCATCTGTAAAATGAGGATAAAGATAAGCACTTTAAAAAAGTGCTTTGAGATCTCTAATCAAAAGTACTATATAAGAGCTATGTATTATTAAACATTCCCCCAAGGGAAAAAAAAAAAAAAAAAAACAGTTGTCTTTGTGTTTACTGAAACAGCAGAAAGCAAATACACTGTGCTACATCACAGGTGCGTATTCAAATTTATGATTTCCTTACTATTTCATTTTCAAGTTTTCCTCTGGTTGAGAAGTGAGCCACTGGTTTTATGAGATGCTTGCCAGAGAGGGACTGCAAGGAGAGGGAGCCACTAATACCAATATTTAACTACTGGAAATGAGATAGGAGAACAGGAAACCCCAGAGGGGAGGCAGGAAAGAAGTGGGAGTTTTGCAGTGGGGAGTGTTGACGTATTCAACCTCACAACAAATAGTAGCATTCAGCTGTATGATTCTGAAGGCTGCAGCAGAGGTGAAGTGCTCACAATCTGAAAAAAACTGAGCAGCAATTGGGAAACAACACCCCTATGGTATGTCCACACAGCATTATGGATTCAGAGCCCAAGCAACAGCCCGAGTCACAACTTCAAAACCGCTGTCTACACATCTATTCTTAGAAAGCTTGCCCCAGCTGCACTAGCCCAAGTCTGTTGACCTGGGCTGGCAGGCTCATTCCAAAATGTTGTGTAGACATATTCCCACTGTCCTAACTACCAGAGAATTGACAGAACTAGAAAGGAAGGCTCCTAAATACTTGGGGAACAGGATCCAGAGCAGGCGGCGGCGGCGGCAGCAGCAGCACTCCTGAAGACAAGCTGGGTCAGAGAGGTGCATGCTGGATTGAGGTACAGAAACAGCAGCAGGAAGACTCCTGGATTGGCCACTTAAGGTCAAAACTGTGGGGGTTAAGAGACTAAGGCGTCTAATTTGCAAAGTCATCAACCATCTGAGATCCTGGTAGCCTGAAATTCAGGATGGATCACAAGAGAGACGGTTTGCTTTAGTTTTCTGAGTACTGGTAGCATTAATATATCGTTGAGGATCATCATGAAAGTGCTTGGCTCCCTTTGTCCCTCTTCTCCTTTTGTTGTAACAGAGGCACTGAAGGACTAGTCACAGCCATTCTTTCAAGAAAGGAGGCATAGAATAGCCAAGACTGGGTGGACATGGAGGCTGCCTTTCAATAGTCTATGCATTTCACTGTGTTTTGGCTCCTTGGAAGACTGTGCTGTGTAACACTGACTCTTGAAACTTGCAGGGTGGGATGGCAAGACACCAAAGAGCAGTTACTCAACCAAACATCTTATCCACTTAAAAAAAAAAAAAAAAAAGGCTTGCTTCGATAAGCGCCAAGAAACCGCAGAGAGCCACTTTCTCCTAAAAAAATTAAACCCTTGTTTCCTAAATACCCATTAAAAAAATAAAGCATATGAGCTTTTCCAAAACCAGTTGTGATTACAGAAATTCAAGTGATTGACCATATCAGTTTGCATGGTTAAATACACTGTGTTAGGCAATCCACGTCACAGGGGGAGAGGCCAATTATTGTGCACAGAAGTATACACTGTGGGTAAATCAATCATCATAAAGCAGCATGCAGCTTGATCACAACTATCATTGTATAGCTAGGCTCAATTTATATTCTAGAAAATACAGTAATGTAGATTATTTTTTGTAAAGGAAATTGAAACTTGACAGAGAACAAGCAAGCTCTCTCTGCAGATGCTTTACCAAGGAGCCTGCCACTGCCCTAGAAAAGTGAGCTTGAACTGGACAAAGTTTGATAGACAGACCTTTATATTTGCTTTTATTCCACCTTGACAGAGTAGTCTTAGGGTTTGTCAACATGGGGAAATAGCCCAGAATAGATGTTCCACACTAGGTCCCCATGTGGACACACTTATTCTACACTGAAACTGCCTTTGTGTATTTTAGCTTAATCCACTTTTGGAAGTGAATTAAACTAAACTGCAAAAGGGCACTCTTGGTGCAGAATATGCATTCACATGGGAAGTTAGTGTGGAATAGCTATCTTGTTTTAATTTACATTCTAGTTTATTTCACAATAGCTTCCCCATGCAGACAAGCACTTAGAGGCGTAAGGCCCCAGACATATTATAGAATAAAAAGCTACTATGTAAAGCTTATGGGGTACTGGGTAAAATTTTCAAATGTGCCTGGTGACTTAGGTGCCTGAGTCTCATTTCCAAAAGTGACACACGCACTTTGGAGACTAAGACCTACAGTTCTAAGGCCTTGTAAGGGAACTTACACTTACCTAACTCTGTAAGCATCTACACTAAAACGTCACTCCCACTGAAGTAATTCGCCCACTACACTGACTTAACGCCACCTCCACGGGAGGCATAGAGTAAACACTGATGCAGTTAGGTTGATGCACATCAACTATTGCTGCCTTTCAGAAGCCATCTCACAATGCCCCACACCGACAGTTGAATCGCTATACTCCTGGTGAGGATGTGCACCACTGACACAAGGAGTCTAGAGTGGACATGCAAAAAAGATTTAATTACTGTGGTGGCTATATATTCTTGTAACTTAGGTCGATATAATTTTGTAGTGTAGACATACCCTATATTCCAGATGCCTTTTAAACAACCCCCTCACCTACCCAGATTAAGAATGGTGACAAAAACCTTACAAGACTGCTTTCCCTGTTAACCAGGAAACTAACAAACCAGGTAGAAGAAATCTTGGCGTACCCTGAAAAACAGTCTTCAGTGAAACAAAACTGCGACAGAATGAGATAGGTCTGTATCAGCACATTATACAATATGGAGCTCATAATCTGAGCAGATCTAAATTCGCCTGAGGGCAGCCTATGATGTGTTCCATTCAGCTACCATACCCAGAAAAGTTGCTTGACTTCTCATTGAGAGACAGTCACTGAGAAGCCATCAAGATTGCAACCTAAGGCCACCAACTGATGGTCTTAATTACCGGCCCACCCTCAAGAAACAATACGCTTTCTACACAGGTGCCTACACTGGATGGGAGCTTCCCATTGTAAAACATCAGAGAGAGGTTAAGGGTATATCTACCCTTAAACCGATGCTGCAGCCCTTCAGGGTAGGCACTACCTATGCTGATGGGAGAGGGTTCTCCCATCAGCACTTCCCAAGAGGTGATAGCTAGGTCAACGGAAGAGTTCGTCTGTCAACCTAGTACTGTCCACATTGGGGGTTAGGTCAGCATAGTCTCTCTCAGGGATGTGGATTTTTTACATCCAAGAGACATAGCAATGCCGATGTGAATTCTAGTGTAAACCAGCCCTGAGCCTGTACTCCTTGCTTTCCTGTTACACTGTCCCTGAAAGTGTAAAACGAGAAGACCAGAGTGCTCATACCCTAAGTGGAGAATGAGTAAGTGTCTTAGAGGAGAGGGGAGTTCAGGAGATATAAGACACTGATTTTGGGGTCTAGGATGGCTAGGCAGCAGCAACACATCCCTAAGTAGGGTGTCAGTCAAGAGGTGGAAGCCTAGGAACATGCCCTATAGCCCCTAGAGCTAGAAACAGAGAATAGACTCTACCAAGATCCAGAAATTGGGTTGCAACAGAATAGTCACCTTTCAGTGGGGTACTTGGCTAGTTTATAACAAAAACATTTATAGATAGGAAACCAGTGAGGGAACCAAGTCAAGGAGCGTGAATGGAGCCTCTCAACAACTGTAGGAGAATATTAATGAAATGAGTGGCAGTGAATAGACTGCAGAGGGATTAATCATCTGCTCTAAGCTACCTGGCTTTTAATATAGGGGACCCACCAGATAAACTATCCAGGTTTTACACCTCATCCAGCACCATGGTATCTGAGAACTTGAAACTTTCCTTTGTGCATAATAAAAGCTGAAGAATGCACTCACTGGGTATTGGAACCAACCCCTCATCCAACCTGCCTCCAGTAAGTTTAAGAAAAATCCAAAGTGTCTGAAGTAACACAAAAAAGAAAAGGAGTACTTGTGGCACCTTAGAGACTAACAAATTTATTAGAGCATCATGCTCTAATAAATTTGTTAGTCTCTAAGGTGCCACAAGTACTCCTTTTCTTTTTACGGATACAGACTAACACGGCTGCTACTCTGAAACCTGAAGTAACACAGACTCCTTCGGAGCTAAACTGAGATCTGAGCTTTTTTCAATACACAGTAATAGCACATAATGACTTCTAAAGCATATAACTAACAGGGTACCTATAAAGGACCATTTTGGACTCAATCTCATTTCAAAAGTCAAGTCTCAAAAAACTAGGAATCTAGACACCCTAGAACCCATAGTGTCTTCATTACATTGGGCTTTATCATCTATTGCAGTCAGCTGCAATAGTCTTGTTCCTGCTCAGGAGTCTGGCTTTAAGGGCATTTCAAGTGCTTACTAGCACACAACAAAAGCAGAATGGGTTCTGGCCATTTGGTACCACATCTTGTGCTCCCTTGATTATTTATTTAGCAAGTTCAGTTTTATTGAGTTTAAAACTTTTTTACAAACCTGATAAGCTCTCTCTGCTGGACACTCATCAGACTCTACTGCACACAAACTTTGGATGCTACATGCTCTTGGCTTACTGGGGCTGGGCAGAGTCTTTCTGGCACTGGGCCACCAAACACAGTCCAGGTGCAGACCACCGTGTGTCTGACACCCAGTAGTAGTGGCAACCTCCTTATGGTCCAACTGTCTAGGCACTGAAACTAGTGCTGGCTCTCCTAAGCCTCCTGAGAAGTTGGGAACCTGAAATATAGTAACTCTAAAGAGGAGACACCCCCCTCCCCAAGTTAATGACCCCTGATCACTCTGTATTGGTCACCCTCTCTGGAAGAGATCAGCACCTTTCGGAATTCCAATAAAAGATGGATGCAAAATGATAAGAGGTAAGGCACAGCATATTCTTAACACCAAAACTGTGTTCACACAAAAAAAACGGCATTTGTAGTTTGATGCAGTGACATACAGTAACTCCTCACTTAACTTGTAGTTATGTTCCTGAAAAATGCAACTTTAAGTGAAACGATGTTAAGCAAATCCAGTTTCCCCATAAGAATGAATGTAAATGGGGAGTTGGGTTCCAGGGAAATTTTTTTTGCCATACAGTGCCGTACTATAGTCGGGAGATGCCCCCGCCTTACCCCACACAGGCACAGCCCACTGGCACTGGAGACAATGAGGCAGGCAAAGAGGCTGAAGATGCTGCAGGCTAGGAGAAGCATGTTGCGCAGCAGCAGCTTCCCCTACTCTGCAAGCACCAGGGGCAGGGGGCTCATCCCTCAGCCCGCCCACTCCACCTCTTCCCTCAAGCCCCCACCCTTAACCTGCCTCTTCATCCCCCTCTCCCCCTTTACTCTGCACACTGCGCCCTTGCTCCTCCCTGCTCCCTCCCGAGCCCGCGGCAATCAGCTGGCTTACGGCATTCAGGAGGGAGGGGGGAAGAGCGAGGACACGGCGCGCAGGCTCCCCCTTCATCTGCCTCCTGAACACCGCAAGCCAGCTGATTGCCGAGGGTAGGAGACAGGGGAGGGAGGGAGGGGGGAGGCTGCGCGCTGCATCCTCACTCCTCCCTCCTGCCCACAGCAATCAGCTGGCGTGCAATGTTCAGGGGGCAAGAGGGAGGGGGGAGGAGCGAGGACGCGGCGTGCAGCCTCCCCCCTCCCTCCCCTGCCTCCTGTCCACAGCAATCAGCTGGCTAGTGGTGTTCAGGAGGCAGGGGAGGGAGGGGGAGCCTGCGTGCCATGTCCTCACTCCTCCCCCCTCCCTCCTGAACACCACAAGCCAGCTGATTGCAGTGGGCAGGAGGCGAGGGGAGGAGTGGGAGGGCACTGATCCGTGGGGTCTGCCAGCGGGCGGGAGGCAGTGTAGGGGAGCTGACGGGGGGCTGTCAGCTGTGGACAAGGCAGGCAGCCAAACGACGTTATAGCAAAGCATTGCACAACTTTAAATGGAGCATGTTCTGTAACTGAGCAGGGACGTAAGATCGAAACAACGTTAAGCGAGAGCACATTAAGTGTGGAATTACTGTATACTATATAGTTACAATGCTAAACTTAGGATTTAGAAGACCATAGGTCCCAGAGTAGTCACCTTGTAAACATAATACTTACAGAAATGTTCAAAAGCTCTTCAGAGCCACAAACAAACAAAAGCTGTAATCCCCAAAGCAGTACAGGGTCTGATTCTTCCTGAAAAAGTGGGATCTGGGCATCATGGATTACAAGTGTCTTGCTGAAGTCTTCCACCTCATTCAAGCAATGATGAAGCTGTATAATCAAATGAATAGCTATATAGACAGATTTTTTATAAAAACCCATTAATCTTCTTGTCATATTTAGTCTGTAAGAGAGATAGTGACTGAGGGTAAAGAGGATTTTGCAAATGAGACATGGCCCAGTTTCCACCTATGCTCACACCATTGTGGGTTTCTTATTTCAGGATGATTTCTAACTTAAGCTGGCTTTGGGCTGGTCTTCTAAGAGTTGTAGAGAATGGAAAGCTATCCATTTTTAAACAACTTCAGAGCTCTAGAGGAGCAATCTGAGAATCTGGCACTCCTTGAAGAAGGGAAAAATACTATTTTAATAAAAATGAGGTTACTTTTCTGACAACTGACTAATTGCTATTGTCACGCGCAGTGGGAGTCTGCCTTGCAGGCTTCCAAAACACACATCTAAACTAAAGTGAGGAAGAACACAAGGTACACAAAGGAGTAGGTGTTTCTCTGCTTCTCTCAAGAGAAATGTAATAAATTTGGGAAAAGTCAGAGAGAAAGGAAGCAAGTGAAGGTGGTGCCAAAAGTTATTGATGGCAATGATTGTTGCTGCTGCTTGTCAGGAGGAAGAAAACAAATAACCCATCAGTTCAGATCTGATGTACTGAGGATACATTAGGACGAAAGACCACAAATATTTCATTCATGTGTCATAATAAAAACTTAAATTATCAGAATCCATGTTGCAAACATTACAATCGATGCTAGAGTCTTCTTTACAAAAAGAATGCATCTTCCTTTCATTTCTCACATTTGCTCCAAATTTATTAAGAACTGGGAGAGGCAGACAGGCCGGGGGGGGTGGGGGTGGGGTTCGTGCAGGGCCAGGAGCGGAAGTGACGGATTAGTCTCTTCCGGGACCGACCGCACCAGCCAATCGCACCGGCCTGTGGGCGGAAGTGACAGATTCATCTCTTCTGGGACCAAATGCGCCGGCCAATTGCACCGGCCCGCGGGGCCCGGAGCGGTTGCCCTGATTTGCCCTACCCAAGGGACGGCTCTGGAGGCAGAACATGAGTTCAAACAGAATAAAACTAAAATCAGTACTTTTCTGCATCTGGAGTGGATAAATACCAGCTCACCAGTAGTAAGGTCTGGAACTGAAAAAAGTTTGTCCTCTCAAGATTTCCAAAAAGACCTAGAGTCTGTCCACTTTCACCTTTTTCTCCTCATCTAGTTACCATCCAAAACATGCAAACCCATTTCCATTGCAAGGCATTCAGTATTTCCTGTAATCTTGGTCTAAGGTGGAAAATAAAACCATTACTTTTTTTCACCAAAGTACAAGAAAGCCATTTGGTTATTTCCATATGCCTTTCATTATAATCTGAATTTAAGCAGTATATAATACAAAAGCAGCTAAACAAAACTTTATGAAAGAGAATAATGAGAGTATTAGATTGTGTTCTTGAAGGTCTTAATACACTGCACTGTATTCTCAAATGACTACATATTAAGATTTAACTGAAGCATTTGTTACAGTGAGCCTTCTTCCCCCTTCAGCAGCCATGATATATGGTATGTTTTGTTACTGGAATGTCAAGCAATTCAATACAAACAGAGCGCTTTACAAGAAAGATGGCAGAGGCAGATATTCAAGCACACACTATAAATAGTCAGATGAGTCAGAGGTCAGAAATCTGCTGTAAATCTTACCAGACTACTGTCTGAAACACACTTCCTAATCTTGTACAAATCTCAGAGATGTTCCCATCAAACTCTGCTGTTCCCTGACAAACTATAGATAGTCCAACATCCACCCCAAATAACTTACAAGTGTAATTTGTTCCAGCCTAGTTATGTAAACATATCAGCATTATTTTACTCCAAAAACAAAACCAGGATTCTGCTAAAAAAGGTTCTGCATTGTTTCTGGTGATAATTCACATGCAAGTTAACTACTTCAATGCTTTCTAATATGTTCTGATACACTCGGTATCGAAGGAATGTACACAACACTACATTTTGGCCAGCAGCCTAGTAAATGCACAACACCCTACCATAACCAGAACTAAGTGTAAGGCTAAAGCTTGATCCATTTATTGCAGGAGCACTAGAAACAGCACATTTGGCAGGGGAGAAGGGAGCAGCAATCCCAAAAGCTATATAACACTTATCTGTTTAATTCAGAAATGAAACTGACTGGTTCTGAAGAAAGCCACATCCTGTATTCATGGCTTTCCCAAGGTAAGGGATCCAAAATGACAACCACACAAATTAAGCACACACTAGAGAAAATGTAACTATTTTCAAGAAACTACCTATCCCTGCACGATGCAAAAGTTATGAACATCTCTATTTTTATACATATATAAAAATATATACATGCACGCACAAACTATGTTGTATCTAAAACACTGTCAAACAGGGGTGAAAATATAACTGTCCAGGTAGATAAGTATGTTGTAGCCAAAAAATTGGTCAGCTATCTAGAAGATTAAACAAGCCAAACAATCAAAGAAATAGTATAATTTTGACAAGTCAAAGGAAGTGGTGTTTTGTATTACTAAAAAGCTCATATAAAGTCATATTCTTTTACTTAAAAAAGAAACCAGCAATGTAAAACTAATAAACTACCAATAATATATGGACCAAGTCTGAAAACCAACGCTAAAAACAGATTAGCTCATAAAATCAAACCCCCAATAAACAAAGTCTGAGTCATCCTAAAACAATCAGGAGGATCATTATAAAGCACTGCAAAACTATTATATCAGTAATTTCTTTAAATAAAATTTGTTAGTCTTACAGAATTATGTATGTCCATCTCATGTACAGATGTACATAAACAGCCAAGCTATACTTTATTCTACTTCCTTGAAATACTATTTACAGTTGTTGAGGCTCACATTTTTACCTACTCAAGACTCCTCTTGACTCAAACTTGTACTGTTATCTTTAGAAAGTATGAGAATTGGACAAGGAATTTAGAGGAATGGTGTGGAAAATTCTCAGTTTTAATCATTGCAGAATTCTGATATTTACACCACAGCTGCTGCTGCTGATGATCTCACCACTTTTGGGGAGAAACAGCCTCTACCTTTTTGAGAACCCTCTCAACCCACACCTGGATCCCTCCACACTTGGATCCTGCCAGGTTGAGGCTGCCTGGCACGGAAGGGCAGGCCCGGTCCTTGCACTGTGTCATGGTTGGGTGCAGCCTTACTGTTGGGTACCGGGGAGGGAGGGGAGAGAGTTGCAGAGTGATCTCCCACCTCTGTGCAGCCAGTGGCCTCTGCTCTCCACTTTTATTTGACAAATAAAATGTGGAGAATTGTAAAATATTGTGCACATAATTTTTCTTTTTTGATGCAGAATGCCCTCAGACGTATATATAATAAAAAAAGCAAGCCACCAACAACCTCTACAACATATTGAGATTCATCTGCTTCTTAAGACTGCCAAGAAACCAAAACTGGACATGCACTTATTTTTGTCCTGAGCTTTGGCAATATCTAAGATACAGGCACCAGAGAAACACTTGCTATTCTTCACAAACTTTATATAAGACTAAACATTGTGTTTGTTTGCAGATAAAAAAGATTTTACAAAATAAAGATAGCTGTGCTTTATGAAATGAAGTGGGAACCCAGAAACAGAGCATATGGAGAAACTGTTTTTTTGTTAGCTGACTTTGAACACACAGGTACAACTTATTTATGTATATCCTTTCTTTTTATGGTTTACATTGATGTGCTCTGCAGTGGTGGGAACCTAAGCTTTAAGACAATCAGTGTAGCATTTGTTCAAGTATACACTGCCTTGTCTACACCAGACTTTTATAACACGATTTTTACCATGTGTTAGAATATGTTAGACAGTACCATATTTTTAAATCCTGGTCTAGACGAAGCCTGTGGGGCTTCGCCTGGGATAGGCAATGAGAGAAGTGCAGGGAGAAGAGCAAATCAATCACCTATTATTTGCAGAGAACAGCTGTGTATTATTAGAGCAATGGTTCCCTCGGTGCCATAAGGGGGACAGGGTGGGTCAGCCTCAGTGTTTATAGTCTACAAGTATCTACATTTCCTCTCTTAAAAGCCTCCCCATAGTTACTAATTAAGATTATAATAATCTAATGCAGGGGTGGGCAAACTACGGCCCGCGGGCCAGATCCAGCCCCTCGGGGCTTTGGATCCGCCTCCTCGGGATTGCCACCGCCACGGGCTCCGTGCCACTCCTGGAAGCAGCCACACCACGTCCCTGCAGCCCCTCGGGGTGGGGGGCACAGAGGGCTCCGCGTGTTTCCCTCGCCTGTGGGTACCTCCCCCGAAGCTCCCATTGGCTAACGGGCTACCGTAGCCAATGGGAGCTTCGGGGGGAGGTACCCACAGGCAAGGGAAACACGAGGAGCCCTCTGTGCCCCCCACCCCCTACTCCCACCCCCACCGGCTGCAGGGACATGGTGCCGGCCGCTTCCCGGAGTGGCACAGCGCGGGGTTGGGGCCGGCAGGCAGGGAGCCTGCCCTGGCCCTGGTGTGCACCGCTGCCACCCCGGATCCGCTCTAAGTAAGTGGCGCTGGGCCAGAGTCTGAACCCCTCCTGCACTCCGCCCCCCAACTCCCGGCCCTAAGCCCCCTGCCTGCACCTCACACCCCTCCTTCACCCCAGCTCCCCACCCTGAGCCCCCTCCTGCACCCCAACTCCACGTCCTGAGCCCCCTGCCACATCCCGCACCCCAACTCCCTGCCCTGAGCCCCCTGCCACACCTCGCACCCCAACCCCCTTCCCTGAGCCCCCTCCTGCACCCTAACCCCCTTCCCTGAGCCCCCTCATACACCCCACACCCCTCCTCAGCCCAAGCCCCTTCCTGCGCACCGCACCCCCTCCCACACCCCGCACTCCAACTCCCTGCCCCGGCCCTGCAAGCAATTTCCCCACCCAGATGTGGCCCTCGGGTGAAAAAGTTTGCCCACCCCGATCTAATGGCTGCTATTTACCAGAGTGCAGAACACTTGAATGTTACAGAAGAATGCTTTGATTTACAAAATCTTCATCAGAAGAACCTATTCATCAAGTACATATAAAATAGTAAGTTTATACAATTATAGTAAATTCTAGCAAGCTGTGTAGTTCATTAGCCATTTTCTAAAATGCAGTACCATAAAAAAAAAATCCAATAATGTGGAAGTACACCCAGTATGTGATAAAAGTATACATTCTCCCCACACCATCCAATTCTGCAGCACTTTACTCCAGTTAAACAGGAAGCAACCCTCA
Organism: Chelonia mydas; assembly: GCF_015237465.2. NCBI lineage: Eukaryota > Metazoa > Chordata > Testudines > Cheloniidae > Chelonia > Chelonia mydas. The sequence continues at coordinate 17,674,103 of NC_051254.2, forward strand.
TTTCTTATCAGAGCTCTTAAAACCTTTTTTAGTCACATAACTCTGCAGTAGTGGCCCATGAAATATTAAATATTCAGCTTACTACAATAAACCTTAGTGGCCGATGCCTCAGAAAATATGAGACAGACAAGGAGTGTGAGGTAATCTCTTTTATTGGACTGACTTCTGTTGGTGAAAGAGAGAAGCTTTCGAGCAACATGAAGCTGTTCTGTAACTGAGAAATGCCTAAGTTTCTCATCTCTTCTGAAAATTTAGAGTTTAATCCTTTTTTTAATTGAAATATGAGTGTAAGTTGTGAATGGAGCGCTTTCTAACATGGGATCAGTAACTTCAGAAGAAGCCACATATCTTTCAAAGCACCTCCTCTGTTGGGAACGTACGTTTGTTTATTCTGGAGGAGTTCTGTGCTTCAAGTCATAAATGAAAACATTTAGCTGCACTTGAGGCCCCTTTGTGATGTTTAATTGACAACACACTACATACACCCACCCACAGGAGACCTTTTTTCTGCTTACTAATCTCTTTTCCTGAGGCTGCAGCAGACAATGGTCGCTAAGGTATGCAGAAATTGGGCACATTTTACAGGAAACTACTACGGTGCACACAATATTTGATGGAGCTAACTATGCATTACACTATACACTATGAAACAATGCAGTGGATTTTGCATTTTATTAGAGAATTAACTGAATAGCTCTGTTTTGTTCAGAATAAAAGAAACTTAATACATCATTGTAGGATTCTAAAATGGAATAAGTGACCCTGGATAACTTAACCTTTTAATTGACTATATAAATAAAGCTCCTTGGACAGATTATTCCATCCTACATTTACTTAGAATGGATACCTTCCCTTCTAAAACACCAATACCCAAATATAAAACAGTATAAAAACAAGGCTTCAAATACAATGAGAGGTATTAATTGCACACTTCTATACCCAGAATCTGGCCATATAACAATTTCCTTTCCTTTCCTCTCACTCCAGAAGAGCGATGGAAATATGTCTCGTTACAGCAACTGACTGCTAACAACAAAGTTCATAGACAGGAAGTAAAGTGAAAGTTATTAGTCACCGCACTGTTAAAGCGGAATACAGTTTCCCCTGCAGTTACATGACTCATATCCAAGGGCCATTTTATCAGTTTCTTTCATATTTGTCACTGGCCTCAGTAACTTTTAACACTTCTGCACATCAAAATGCAACATCTACTCTACACAATTCACTCAATTTTATGGTCCATTAGCACTATCTTTGTACTATTTTTCGGCACATTGCCTTGTTCTCTCAGTCAGAGTATCTGAGGTAAATACAACTACAGTAGAACCTCAGAGTTACAAACACCTTGGGAATGGAGGTTGTTCATAACTCTAAACAAAACAATTATGGTTGTTCTTTCCAAAGTTTACAACTGAACATTGACTTAAAACAGTTTTGAAACTTTACAGAACTTTTACAGAAGAAAAGTACTGCTTTTAACCATCTTAATTTAAATGAAAAACAGTTTCCTTACCTGGTCAATCTTTTTTTAAAAAAAACTTTCCCTTTATCTTTTTAGTAGTTTACATTTAACACAGTACTGTACTGTATTTTCTTTTTTCTCTCTCTCTCTCTCTCTCCTCTGCTGCTGCCCAATTGCATACTTTCAGTTCCAACTGAGATATTGGGGTTGACCGATCAGTTCATAACTCTGGTGTTCGTAACTCTGAGATTCTACTGTACTCTCAATATTAATCTTTGTGGTACCAATTATCTTCTCACTTCAGCATTGTTCAAACAACCCTTTGAAATGTAATAAAATACTGCACAAAATATTCTATTTTAAATCAAAGTCCATAGTTTCCATGTTCAACTTTGTCCCTTCTTTAAAAAGAAGTTCAGCAAGATTTGCTCCTTTCGTGAATGTATGTTGATTTTATACAATTTAAGATATTCCCATTAGTCTGTCAATGGCTAGTGGTTCAGCATCTCTTTTAAGGGTGAATGTAACAGACTGAACTGTCACCGGACGGAAACCAAAAAATACAAGTCCTCTGAGAAGCAGCCATAGATATTGATCTACCCTAGGAACTCTGAACTAGAGTTGGGTCCAGCTCACTTTAAATTAACCACTAATCCTTGCAGAGGCTGCTGGGAGTGGGAAGGGTCTGCGTCCCATATAGGTCAGGCTGAGCTCATTCCAAGGGAGCATTAACTCCAGGAAGTGTGCTGTTGCTTCCTGAAAGCGTGGACACCGACAAGTAAACCAGGAAGACTAGAGGAAAGTCCAAGAGCACAGCAGAACAGAGTACTGGAGAACAAGGCAGACCCTCTAAAAGGAAGACACTTAAGAGAGTTTGGGCACAGGCTGACGGCTTCCTCCCTATAAAGACCTGAACTTTTGAGTTCCCTAAAGAAAGAGAGATTTTAATTACACAGAAACAGAGGCGCAGAAATCACAGGGTCTGGGTCTAAAAGTTAAATAGGTATAAAACTCTAGTTAAATACCAATACAGAACCAAATAAAAACTGTTACATTCTCTGCCCTCACCCGACACAACCCCCCTTTTTTCTATGCTGGTCAGGTCATCACTCTTCCATCAATAAATTAGCATTATTTCTTAAGAGACCTCATCTCATTCAATGACCTCTAGTTTCTCTGGAAGCCTCTTTCTCAACCATTTGTACAATTTTATATTCATTCTGAACTTCTCCTGGTTTTAAAACTGTATTTGAAGACTAAACAGTCTGATTTTCCAGTCCACTTTACAGGATGTTTTCTATCCTATTCCACTTTCTTACCTTGACTTGTAGTCTTCCTTTCTTCACACTATATAGGTTTATTTAAAATATATTTATTGCTACAGTAAAACACATATGTAGCTTAACCTCTGAATGTTTCCCTTGCCTCCTGTTTTCTCACTTTCTTCCCATTGATTGCTTCCTGCATAGTGCCAAAATATCTGGTAGCAGAACAAATTATCTTTTTTGCTTCACTTTCGTTCCCATTACAAATCTGATTATGTTTTGTCACTAGTGCTTAAATTCTCTATCATTACATTTCCAGTTCGGAAGTGTTACTCAAAACTTGGACAGGAACTTTTTCTAGTTCACTTGTTCATATAGTTAAGAAGGCAGCTGTTCAGTATGAAATCCATAAATGTTCTGTTTTCCATTTTGAGCAAGGAACATGATCTCCAGCGTGGAGACAGTTTCCACCACTACAGTAGTAAATACACTAACACACACTTCCTGTGATCTGTTCTCACATTGCTCCTCAACACACACCCCATGTAGCTTGGTCCCTACATTTTATTTTAGTAGTTTTCTTTCTAACCTCTACCTAACTTAAAAGTATGTATAACTCTTGCACAATTGCTTTGTCTATTCTTACTCAGATATGGCACAAACCCTTAAGCTGGGATTTTCAGAGGAACCTAAAGGCCTAATGCATCCAACTCTTATTGAATGTCAATGGGATTTGCATGCTTATCTCCTCAGGCTACTTTGAAAATACTAGCATAACATTCATAGAAAATCTTCCATTTCTGGTTCCTAACCCATTATCCTCTACCGAGCAATTGCCATCTCAGTTCCTGACTTTTATCATCAGACCCTCATAGATGTAGTCAGACACTACACCAGTTCAATATGGAAACCTATACTTATATTTGAATTGTCAGGATGCAGAAAACAGTAAGACACTTCTACACCTCTCAACTCCTCTGGATCTCTGGAATTACATACCATGGAAGCTAAAGGAAACACATGTTGCACACGGAAGGAACATTGTTCTCTTTTCAACATAACATCTACCTAGTTATACAGCACTCATCACTGTAGTATTTGAGCATTTTACAAGAGTTACAAAAACCAGTAAGTATAAACTCTCTGGTTTGGTTTCTTGCTCTCCTCTTCCGAAGCATACCTGTTACATATAGTGTTTATTCAAGATTGAGGCAGTGCTTCTCTAGTATGTTGGAAGGAAAAATGATCAGTACACATTTCAGATTTTTCTTCCTAAATCTCACTAACTCTCTTTCAGTTGCTGTGGTGGGAGTACTGACATCACCATCCCATTCAATTAAAAAAATACAGAAACTGGCTAAAGAACACACTGGAGGGTCTTGGAGCCCATAATTCTCATGTAAAAATTAACTGTTTATGTATTTTTGAAGGATTGAGAATGCATGAATTTTAGCTGTATAACTAATTATTGCATAAACAGAGCCTGGGTGTATGGGGGAGTGGATCAAACATATAGCAAGAAAAGGACTGGCAACAATACTTTTACGGAAGAAGTGGACACTAATTTCTCATTTTTCTACCACAGTAGTACAGGACATCTAAGTAGGAAAGCAAGGGGGCAGAATCAAGAAATTAGTGGAGAAATACATCTCTAAATTTGAAAGAGAAACACAAAAACAAACAGAAGTCTAGATGAGAAAATGGTGTCAAAGCTATTTAGGAAACTGATATTAAACTTGACAGTTTCAAGCAATTAAAAAAGAAATAGCTATCACAACAGTACCTTCACATACAAGAAAGCTGCAGGCATTGTGTTCCACTATTACCACAAATCAATAGGCATTAAATTACAATGTGAAAAGAAACCTAATTAGTTACAATGACAATAGAAGACAGTTGGCATTGAATTATGATGTGAAAGATTCATTAGTGTGCCGCAGAACAGTAAAACCTTTTGACACAGTGCAAAAGGCCAATTGTGAGACAAAGCAGCTGATACCTCATGGAAAATTGGAAAACATTCCATTTAGAGACAATTTGGTCTAATTCTTTTTTAGTACAAGCAATTTTTGCATGTAATAAGGATCTTTAAAAGCTTAACTCCTGCTGTTTAGTCCTCACCTGAAGTCAATGTTCTTGAATGATTTATTTCCACAGTAACTATTTAAGATGTTATAGATGATTTCAAGTGGAGAATGAGCAACAGAAACAGAGCTCTAAATCAAAAGATCCTGTTTTCATACAAAAGTTTTTCCCATATAAGAAGTCAGGACAGAGGAATACAGTTGAAGTTGAGCAGTCTGTAAAGTATACTTGTCAAAGTTTCCCCATCACATATCAGCAAGTCTACACATCTCAGGACTCTGGGCTACTCAGATGAAACTTAAATAATTCTGCTGGGATATTATGTAAAACAGTTCAAATCACAAGTTGTCTCGTCAGCCCCGTCCCAGTCTTGGTCCTTCTGAAGGCCCCACTCTTGGAAGTCTGTCTTTTTTTTTTTTTAGAAGCTGTCAGGTTGATCCCCAGATTCTACAGGAGCTGCTGAAGTATTGCAGCATCAGGGCCAGTTCAGAGCCACTCTATCACCCCTGCCCAGGCCTGCAAGGTATATTCCTGGGGGAATTTTGCGCCACTGCGCAGAATTCATGTGCTAAACAGATTTTTCCCCACCGCAGAAAATACATTCTGCCAGAAAGGTGCTGCAGTTACTCCTTTCACCCACTCGGGGGCGCTGTGATGCCAGAGCAGAGTGCAGTTGCTCCTGGGCAGGAGCAGCCCCAGCTGCAGATAGGGAAGGGAAAAGAGGTTGCCTTCCTCACAGTATCCTGCCCACGAGACTGGGTCAGGAGGAATTGGGGGGGGGGGAGCAGAGACAGACAGCGTGGGGCATATGGGGCTGCTGGGGGTTCAGACTGGGGTTCAAAAATGCTAATGGGGGGATAGACTAGGTTGGGGGCTGAATGGGAGTGGACGCGCAGGGACACATGGGGACGGGGAGGGGAGTGCAGGGATACGGGGTGGCTGAGTGGGGGTGCAGGGCCCCTGGGGGGAGGGGGATGTAGGGATACATGGGTAGAGGAGGAGGAGGGGTGGCTGAGTGGGGGTGCAAGGACACATGGGCAGATGTGCCTGAATGAGAGGCTAGGGATCAGCCAGGCTTTGCATGTTGGAAGCTCCCAAACAATCCCTCCCTGCCCCCCAAAAACTCTGCTACATACTTCTCCCACCCACACCCAACAACCCTCCAAGTTCACACCCAGGCTAGTTCCCAGCAATTACTTCCCTCTCCTTCAGCTCCTCCATTACTCCTGACTCCCCCAAGCCTTTGCACTGCTTTTGGGGGGTGCAGGAAATATGTTCCTGTATTGTAGTTTAAATGAATTATTACACAGAATTATGTATTAGTATTCCTAGTAAGGAATCTATTTGTCAAGAAACATTTCCTGCATCTTTTTTGTCTGCACTGTTACAGACGCAGTTGCTGACAGGTATTTTGAAACAAATTACCAAAATAATTGAAACTGGCGTAATTATATTGTTTTATTTTGAAAAATAAAATATGCTGACTTTTGCAGAATTTTAAAATACTATGCGCAGAATTTTTAATTTTTGGCACAGAATTCCCCCAGGAGTAAAGGTAGAAGGACTGGATAGGGAGAATGCACTGAATGCCTAATATTGCAGGGGAGAGACATTATCTGGCCCTTCTTTCCTGGTTTCTTCTTGGAGTAAGTTTCCTTTTTCTTCCCTGGTCTGTCATGCTGCAGCTCTGCTGAGACCTGGAAGAAAGATAATGCCTCAAGAGACCCATCTTCCAGTAAGACCAGAACAACTGGTGAAGCCTGCCCGCATGTTGGGAGAAGAAAATGGATGAGAAACTCCTGCATACAGTTTGCCTGACACATGAAGACTCACTCATTCATCCAACTAGGTGGCAGCCACAGAGCCTGTCATTTTCCACCATCTTTATCGACAGGTTTTGGCTGACACAGTATGATGCAATACGCCAGGAGATATAAATATGCTTCTCATAACACAGAGTATCACTTCACTCTACGTTCTTGTAGCAGTTTTCCATGACAAGTGTTGACACTGGACTATGATACATTTCAACTGACTAACTTGTGACCAAAAGCCATACTGAAATGCTAAAACATATTCCAAGATTGGCATCAAAATGAGATTGAAAGACAAATGGTTTGCAAAAGCAAAACAAATGGGAAGTTATGTTAGCCTAGGGTTTTCAGAGTCCCATACTGTCTAGAAACACCACCATCAGCAGATTCCATTATAAATACCATATTGGTAGATATACTTTCCTCATGCAGGTATGTGATATTAGAAACAACAATGAATTTTCCTGTGGTTTTGGTTTGCTGCCTACAGATTTCCGCAATTACAACTACACAACCTGAACGCTCCATTAACCCTTACCTTCCACACTTAGAAATGCATCTCTATGGAATACCAGGAATGGCAGAGATACAGGCAAAGGAAAAGGCTATATCAAATGTCACCACTGAGACTGTGGCTGAAGGGAAACCGAGACTCACATATTACTAAGGATATTTGCTATCCTGCCTGCAATTACAGCTACTAAAAGAAAATATAACCAATTGTTTTGCAAAACTGTTGGGAGGTCAGTGCTTTTAGAAGCCACTGGATACCGTGCAAGGCATTCTTCCATAAAAATGGTGCTAATCTGCATAACATTAATTTGTATAATAGTTACTGGCCTACTAGTCCTATACCTATTGCAAAATTCTAGTATTACTGATGCATGGATGCACATCAGGCCATTCCCAAAACTAAACCAAGTCCCTAACCAAGTGCTAATCACAAAGACAGTTCACGAAAGAAGCTGCCATGGCAGCTGAAGTCATCTAGGATGCTCACGATAACATTCTCTAGCTTTAAAAAAAAAAAAAAAAAAATCACCTGAAAACAAGTATGGTATGGTATCCTCCGCAGAGAAGCCTGTTTCTGCAGTGACCTCCCTGAAGTGAGTTCCCTTCAATTAAGGGAGAGATTAAAATATTGAGGGCAAGCAATTCTCAAGAGCCACAAATACTAGAGACATTTTTTAAAAAGAAAAGAATCACAGAAATGTAGGGATGGAAGGGACCTTGAGAAGTCATCTAGTCTGGCCCCCTATACTGAGGCAGGACCAAGTATATCTAGACCATCCCTGACAGGCGTTTGTCTAACGTGTTCTTAAAAATCTCCAATGAAGGGGACTACACTATCTCCCTTGGTAACCTATTCCAGTACTAACTATCCTTATAGTTAGAAAGGATTTCCTAATATCTAGCCTAAACCTCTCTTGCTGCAGATTAAGCCCATTATTTCTTGTCCTACATTCAGTGGACATGGAGAAATAACTGATCACGGTCCTCTAACATATTTGAAGACTTATCAGGTCTCCCTTCAATCTTCTTTTCTCCAAAAGAAACATGCCATGTTTTAATCTTTCCTCATAGGTCATATTTTCTAAACTTCTTATTTTTGTTACTCTCCTTTGGACTCCAATTTGTCCACATCTTTCTTAAAACGTGGTGCCCATAACTGGACACAGTACTCCAGCTGAGGCCTCACCAGTGCTGAGTGGAACAGGACAATTACCTTTCTTGTCTTACATATGACACTCCTGTTAATATGCCCCAGAATGATATTCGCCCTTTTTCCAACTGCATAACATTGTTGATCATATTCAAGTTGTGATCCACTATAACCCCTCAGATCTTTTTCAGCAGTACTACTGCCTAGCCCGTGCTCCCCCGCCCCTCATTTTTGTGCATTTGACTTTTCCTTCCTAAGTGTAGTACTTTGCCTTTGCCATCACTGAATTTCATCTTTGATTTCAGACCAATTCTCCAATTTGTCACAGTCATTTTGAATTCCAATTTTGTCCTCCAAAGTGCCAGCCAGCCCTCCCAGCTTCGTATCATCCACAAATTTTATAAGCACACTCTCCACTCCATTACCCAAGTCATTAGTGAAAATATTGACTAGTACCAGATCCAGGACAGACCCCTATCAGACCACACTAGATACATCCTGTCAGTTTGACAGCAGGTAGTTTGCCCTCTGAAGAGTAATGCCTGAAAGGGAGAGTCTAACGTTTCTCAAGGACAGCAACAAACACCTTACTGTCTGCCATGTCTCAATCTAAGGAGGGTCTAAGCAGGCAAAGCTTTTGAAAGTATTAACTTTTTAATTCTGGTGTGTCGTCTAGACTACTATACTAACAACTTTCAAGAGCCATACCATGTTCTGGACGGTTCTGTGAAGGAGACTTTCAGCATCATCTGGATGTCTTCTAAGACATTTTCTTGAGTTCTTGATTTGCTAATGGCAAACTAACAGACTAGAAAAGCAAGTCACTTGCGCCTTGGTCAGTTCTGTGGTGTTTCTCGTCCCTATATCATGGATTCATTCTCCTCTGCACAGTTTCGGTGGGAGAAACTTCCTTCGCCTTTCCAGGGTGAATCGCATCTGATCAGCTGCTACTTTGGTCAGGCAAGAAGGTGCCTAAATATTCAAAGCACTCTTCTGTTCCCATCAGAACAAGCAATTGAACAGGAAGAAATGGTATAGAACAACTTTGCCTATGTAATTCACAAGAGCAGTTTTAACATCTTATCCTTTCTTGGTTTACTCCTGTCATTTAAGTCAGAGAAAATTAAACAGCTGCTGCTAATACGACGTTTGTAACTAAAAGGAGTCTTAGCAAGATGGAAAAAGTCCCTGAAGATGCCAAAAGATGTAGGTAGTGTTAAGCGTTGGTGTTGTTAACTGCTACTGAAGTAGAAGATGCAACACATCTAGTGGGAAGTAGTGTGGTGAGAACACAGAAATAGTTATCAGCTACAATAATCTTTTTGATACTGACATTCAGTTGTGTGTGTTTACAAAGCTAAATAATTCAAGGTTCAACTATGTTAATATTTTCTTTTCTCTCAATATATGAAGTCTCAGACAGTGGCTTTTAAACACAGAATACACAACTGTTTGATGAATGAATTTAAAGGAAAGGAATTAATATAGGAAAAAATACTACCATGAGAACCAAAATAAAATAATCTTTTGCACTGAATTTTTCTTCTAATTTGTCCTGCCTTTTGGGGGTCCGTACCCTTTCTATTTCCATCCAGAACATTGTTTCAAAGACCCACTTTATTCCACAACTATGTCTCCCCTTTCCAGATTACCTCACTGGCTGAAATACAAGCGTCTCTTCACATTCAAGGCAAATGCAAAACTGTATCTCCCTACATCTCTACCTTCATCATCTTTTACAGATCATACACTCTTTCTGGTCCACCCAAACCTGTCTTCCGATAGCTCCTTTCTCATTTACCCACCCATACTAGTGCCTGAGTTCTTGATGCCCCACACTATCAGAATATGTCCAAAAATCATAAATCTAGCAGGGGAAAATCAATAATTAAAAATATCAAAAATATTAAATTTTATTTAAATTAAATGCAGGGCTATTTTTAAAAAAGCAGCCCATTTTATTTTAAACTTTTAAACTGATAACCTATTTTGAAAGACAAAAAATTATAATCTATTAAAATCATTTTAACTGAATACAAAAAAAACAAGATTAAGCAGTACATTTGCTGTCAAATTTTAAAGGAAGTCAAATCACTGAACTGGTGGAAGTCACTGGCTAAGCACCTAGAACCAAAATTTGTTGATGTGCTAAACCAGCTTTTGATAGCATCAGCTTCCCCTGCATGTGCACAGAGAATATTTTTTTATTTCAGTTTATTCAGCTAGTTCAGTTCAATGACTAGTTCAGTAAAAGATAAGAAGTCGATTTGGAGCTGAAAAAGCATGACAGTTTGTTTTCCTCCTCCAATTTAGGACTGAAAACTAGATATGAAAGGGTGAGATAGACTAGTTCTAAAATCTTGAAAGACATGGTGACAAAAAACAAATCAGTAATTGCATTAATTACAGACAATACTGCCTTTAATAAATCAGTTAGTATTATGTGCAAAACACGTTTGGGGGGAGAGGGGAAGGGGAGGAGAGAATCATGAGTATCCAGACTTGTAATGTAGTTTTATTTAATAAAATTAAAATACTGTGTGTGCATTTGTTTGAATTTCCATCTAAACAGACTTACATCACAAGAAACAAATCAATCAATTTAAGAAATGTATCATTCATTATTTTCTAACATTAAAAATGTCAAAATTAAGACTCTGAATACATGCAAGATACACTATATAAGGTCTTATATAAGATCTTAAATAAATGTGTATAGACATAGTGTACCCTGATTAGCAAAAAGCAGCACCAGATTTAGGGGAATGTTTAGTTGCAAATCAACATGTTTTAACCACATCTTTATCAACTAATAAGAACCAACCTTTGTTCAGAAAATAACTGAAAAGTATGAATTCAGAAAACAAATTACACAATTCTTGCTTACTGATTCAAATCAGCATTAAAATTGGTGTCTGAATTAAATTGCACTTATTTAAATCAATCCACCCTGAAATCAAGGGCTTTACTCTTGGAAAACAAACTTGGTCAATTATGTATTCCATTTACAATGACAGAACCCTGTTATATTCCCTTCACGGTACTTGTTTATGGAGGTACTGTACCCACTCATGACTATTCTCTAACTTCATTGGGACAAGATTCTGGCCTACTGTAGAACACCTAATTATTATTATACTGGAAGTCACTTTCCTTATTATTTTGCTTTTCTGAAGATACCTTGCAGGATTTTCACTCCTGAGGCTTGTGCTACAAGGCTTTTGATACCTATGGGCCATAAATAGTGAGAGTCCTGAAAGGCACCTTGAAGGAAGCAGAAATACAATACAATTAATTTCTCCATTTCTAAAGATATTTACTGAGCAAGGATTCTCAGTCTACCACAGACTCTACCACAGGACTCTACTGGGAACCACAGCGACAAAAGCAGCAGCATGTTGGGCCACTGATCCCAGGAGCCAACAACATGCACCAGCAGCTGTACCACCCTTAGCCCTACCCACTGTGGCAGGCACCAGGCTCACTGGCAGCTGTTCCTGGTCGTGCTAGTGTGCGCAAACAGCTTGCACACTCCCAGACAGAAGACACACACCACTGCGTGGAAGGACTCCTGTCGGGGAGCATGTGAGCTGCTTGCACACACTAAATCCAGGGGCTGTGCAGAGAACTTCTAAACCAAAAGGTGCTAGGGTATCAGTGTCAGGGCCAGTGCTTGTGCTAAGGAGAATTCTAGGGGTGTAGGCAAAAATCTCAGTGCAAAATGCACTAAACAGCTCATGACATGGAGCAAGAGGGAAGAATCAAAGACAGCCTTGTGGTCTTTGAGGCAGTCTTAGAGATAAGGGGTGACTTGGCCAGGTCTCATATTCAGCAATACTCATTTTGCTACACAGGCATTATTTGAAGATTCTATGTGGTCTTCCTTCTTCTCAAAGAGTCACAGCAGTACATGATATAGTGAAACAAGAAGCACTTGAAACCAATAGCCTCTGGAGTTGAAGTAATTCTGAAGTGCAGAGAATCAAAGTCTTGAGGTAACAAGCTGTGGCTGTGAAGAGTGCCAAGGCAAATAAGGTGCTGAAATGTTCTATGCAAAACAGAAAACCTGGGTCAAACAGATTCCAGAAAAAGGTGCCATATTAGTGCTCCTGAACCAGTGGTAACAAGAGCCACAAGGTTTTCCAAATCACGTAAGAACAGGATCTGAGCAGAAGGCAAGGAGGGCTGCATGTGGAAAAGCATATCTGAAGTCTTCAACTCACTAGGTGGGTTTAATAGCCAAAATGAAGAAGTGCACCTCCCATGTGAAGTTTCTTCACTGACTATGCTCAAGAATGTTTCCCAGGTGAGCAGAGGTAGGAGTCCTGGCTATTAAGCATTTGCAGGAAGGTAGATCATTACATAAGTTCCATTCCCTCTGCCCAATAATCTTAAATCTTGAGAGCTCTTGCACCGAGCACAAGATCCAAAACTGATGAATGATGCAAAAATAATATCTTTAAAGGAAAACTATTAATTTTAAATCCATTCAAAGTAACTGAGATAAATGATTTTCCTAGTTAAATCAACCAAGAGACATAGGTACAGAAAGTCTTAATGCATGATAAACAGTTTAAAATTATCCTAATCCATTTTCATTAGATGACCACTAAAAATGAGAAGGGGAAAAAAAAAAAAAAAAAAAAAAAAAAAATCACATTTGCCTCTACATTAGGCTCCCTAAATTAAACTACTACTAAACAGACCAACATATGTTGTGATTTTGTAGTTGATAATGATCGAGTCATACATCTAAACCATAGGCTAGGTGCCTTTTATAGTTTAAAAAAATAGTAAAACAGCAAATACACCCAAAGGAAGTATTATACCAAAGACAACCCCCACAAGTCTGTGGAAAAATACAAGAACATTTTCTAGTGTAAGTAGTAAGACTACATATTTATGGAAAAATCAGAAATGCATTCAAAACAAACTCAAACATATCAAATATTTCACAATAAGATAGTAAGTGTTAGTTTACCTTTGGTTTTTTGTTCAGCAGCCTGAAAGAAAAAAAAGTCAGAAATACTGGTCAGTATTAGACACTTTCTACTGCTGTTATATCAAAGATATAGGACTGTAGTCTTGACCCTTTAAAATTTCCTCTCTTGCAGAGAACTTCCTTGAACACTGAGTCCCTGCTTTAGGAGAAACCTGAGAAACCTGCTGATATCTTACTAGGACTGCAGTACTGTCACACAACATTATTTCTACTTTAAATTTAACCCTATTTAGCTATGCTCTTAAATGACCTGAAGTTAGCATCACTAACTTTGTTATGAAGATTAACATCAAAGCTGTATCCCAGTTAATATTTACTTATAATTTATTAAATTTGCAGATTCAGATAACTCCCCAAAATATCCATATAATTATTAATGGCACTGTCTATAAACCCCAGGGGACAAAACCTTTACATGGCTGTAGCATGAAAATAATTCAAAACCAAATGCAAGGGCTCCGCCACAATATAGGATTTGAGAAATATGAAACTCTGGAATTTTTTTTTTTTTTGAGATAGATAATGTGTGAAGTTGATTTATCTAAATATTTGTTTGGGCTGAAGCAAAACAAAAGTCTGGAAGTCCCATTTTCAGAGATGAAGTGCACAACACAAGGAAGTAGCTTCTTCAAGACAGCTTTGCCCCATTCTGAAAAGTTTCTACATAATAATGTTCACTGAACTATTATAGTGGCAGCACAGTGTGTGGGAATGTTTGTAGACACATCTGTATTTATACCACTTATAAATCCAATTAATATGTCATATGCTATCCAATTAATAAACTGAAGAACCAAGAGATCAGTGCAATTTACCTTGCACACCCTTGACTGCCTTTATCTGTATTCTGCTCACTGATCCATCTAATCAGGACTACTTCCACCTTTCCAAACCTCAGGACACCCTTCAACCTGCCACTTTTAAAAATAGAAGACAAGTGCTGAAAAAAGTTTCTTTCCTCACTTGAAGCCAATGACTGGGTGTACTCAGTCCCAGAAGAATGACTATTTACAGCCCAATTTAATGATCCAAGTCTGAGAATGAGAGATAGATACAACAGGGAGCTAGGTATCCCTTTTTCCAATAAGATACTGCACGTATCCTTAAGATATTATGAAACCTTAGAGCTTAAAAATGTAATATGATCTACAGTCAGGCTATATTAGAGGTTACTAATATAAATTTATCTTTCTTCTAGATGTCTGTGAAGTTGGACTCTTGGGAATTAAGTATTCTGGCTTCAAGTGGAGGGATTAAAAAAAAGTACCATTGTTTTTCTTATGTAAAAATTACACGACAACGCCATTAATGGTGTACAGGGGTAATGAGGATTTATTGGTACTGCTCTGAGATTATCCACATATCCCATATTTTTGCTATTTATTATACCATGAGTCCATCTAGAACACATGCCCAAAAACTATGTTACACTACCCATCATGGATATGTAATACATATTATAAAGGGAGCTATTAGCAATCCCTATATTTAGTTTGCTTAACACTTCCCATTATAAAAGATTCAGAGAACTTTTCAGAAAAGGTTGCAACACTCCTGTTGTTTCCAGCAGGTGTTCAATATTCAGCAAAGAAAAGCCACGGGGCCAGATAAATGCCTTTTCTTTGTCCCACTACATTCAATTCATGTTTGTCAGATATAAAAACTTTTCAAAATCTCCATTTTCCTTCCGCTGCTTGCATGCCTCAGGAAAAATGTTAGCAGGATTCCAAAACAGTAAATGAATATGAACATTCTAATTTAAAGCTAGGCTCACGCCAAATCCAAAAAGCAGCAGCTTCACTTCACTCAGAATCCTGGGAGCAGGCAACCTCTCTGCAAGAGACAGAGACACACAGGATGGTTTCCTCTGCATGACACTCGCACCTGAAGCTCCAGGCTTTTCCCCCCTGCTTTATATGGGGAAGAAACTCCCCATATCTGGGAGAAGAAAGGAAGAGAAACAGGCTGAGTTCCCTCAAACACTTGTAAACTCGGTGACTCATTCCCTCCCCCAGGATAACACAACAGCAATCTCCAGCTACTAGCTAAAGGAAATAATCCTGTACCTGAAGCAGTGCTGAAGATTCAGGGTTCAAACACTGCCAGTGATGCATGGTGGGGGTGTTACAGTAGCACATTATTTTTATCTTTTTCTTTTTAAAATGCTTGGAAATTTTATTAAATAACCTGTTAAAAGAACCTTATTTAGGTTGCAAAGTCAAACACTCAATTTAGGAAATGACAGAATGTAGGTTGTCCAGGCAACGTTAACCCTCTTCCTTTTTGTATATGCCTTGAGATACAGTTTTTAATTATATAACATACTATTTTTTCCAGAAGAATCCTGTTTCTTTCAGTGCACAGGATGGACAGTGCTCAACAAAAGATTCACTGTTGTGTAATAAGTAAGGCTGTTTGTAGGAGTCCTGCCTCATTTGCCCTAGAAGTTGGAAGGGAATGAGGTAGGGGATTACAAGAATGGTCTTGTAATTAAGGGAGGTGATTGCACACAGGAGAAAATCAGCTCAATCCCTGCCTATGCCACAGTCATATATAAATGCTGAGTAAGTCACTAACCAAAATTTCATCATTGTGCAATTCCTCATTTTCTAGGTGCCCAACTTGATACCCCCCTTGGGGCTGGAAATGCAGCAATATTGAGCACTCAACTGCAAATAAAGTCATTAGAACTGTGGATGTTTAGTACCTCTTGCAATACAGTAGTGTGGTCAGAAGGAATGAGCACAGGCTTTGAACTCAGGACCCTCTAACTCCTAGCTCACTAGTCCAACTGTATGGCCTCAAGCAAGTCTTTGTCTTAGCTTCCTCATCAGTAAAATGGGGATAAAACAGTACTCTCTTATCTTGAAGTAGAGAGAAATTCATTCATATTTGTAAAGCTTAGATACTATGATGAGTCCCATAAAAGAGACCATAAGGAAATGAACAGTTTTGTACTCACTGAAAACTTTGGATGGTGTACACTAAAATTAAGGCAGGGGACGCTAATTGAGTTAGATGGATAAAAATATTTACCAGTTATTTCATTCCTTGAGCGTCATTCACCCTGTGCTCTTAAAGAGGCAGGGTTCCTTCAGAAAAAAAACATTATGTGATCATGTAATTAAAGCCTATTACAATGCACGGGCACAACGAAGCAGAATTAAGGTTGCATGTGTGACCTAAGCATTTACTAGCTTTCAAGACCTTACTTTTGCAACCTAAATACTGTTTAATATAGTAGTTTGTATGTAATTAATAGATAACAAATACAAATTCTACTGATTGTAAATACCAAATTAATAATGAATTATAATACTCATACCAGAAACCATCCCATCATGAGTATTAGTGGCATGACTTCTGAATAGTCTCACACAAAAGGTAAATGACTATGTACATGAGGTTTTAACAAGGAGTTTATTTTTGAACACCACTGCAGTAGCTGTTACCAAAGTACTGAAATATATTGTTCATCTATTTATCAAATAGTTAATATTTCCCTCCACTTTCATTTAAACTATATTGCATTTTTATAAGAACTTTCCATATTTGTTATACTATTATTGAGTTTGTACTAAACAGATAATTAAATATGTTTTAATAAGAGCTTATGTCATGTACTGCTGCAATTTGGAGCTATCCATTTCAATTTGATTTTTTTAATGTTTATCAATTATTCACATTTTAAATGTAATTTATATATGCTTATTCTAGCAAAGTTTTAAGTTTTCCTAATATCTTGCCTCATTATCCAAGATACTCTCATGTTGCCCAAATATTTCCTCCCATCAGAGCTCCTCCTGAAAGTGTGGTTCTTAGTGAAAGGGTATGGGCAGCCTAAAATAGGACCAATAAAAACCAAACTCATGTTATTTTCTAAATTTCTTAAGACATAAAAACCATCGGTGCTATTTGCAGGATGCTACACGAGTTAGATTTAATAGATTAATTAATACACACATACATATATATACATATATATATATACACACACACACACACAGCCATAATTTTCAGCTGACCACTTAAATGGATATTGAATGAAATCCATGTATTTAGCAACTTCGTACACACGAGAAAAAAAAATAGTAAAGGGGCTGGAGGTGGCGGGAGGGAGAGGAGGTACCAGTACATGGAAAACTTGAGAATTGATCTTGCAACTCTTATACAGTCAATGTGACTTCTCATTAAAACTATCTGGAATTAATTCACGAGTAAAGGCCACAAGACCAACTCCATATAAGTGTTAAAGTAACTGCATCTCTAAAATGCAATAGTGTAGACTAACCTTTTTCTGAGCACCTTCCTTCTTTTTCTTTTCTTCCTGCTTTTTCTTTTTCTTTTCTTCCATCAAATGTTCCTCTTCTTGAATTTCTTGTTCTTTCTCCCTATTAAAAATAAGCATTGGGAAAGTTTATGAATGAGGTCAGTCGTATCAATCAAGACAAACAATATACATAATATTAATGCTACAAAGTACATCTCTCGGAAGTAAGTAATGTCCGAATACACTATTCTCTAAAATAGTATTCCAACAGAATTGTTATGAAAAATTCCAAACCAAAATTCCAAAGCCAAATAAAGAGAACGTCTACTTGCAAACTCCTACCAAAAGACTAACTGACAAAACTGGAATTTTTTAAGATTCTGACCAAATCTTTCATCCCATATAATTTGATTTATATGGAATTCTAAAACATCCAAAACAACAACAACAAAAAGTAAGTATTATTGTTTGGCAAGTAAGGAGTAAGCCAGACAACTCCCTTGTAATAATAATAAAATAGCTAGGGTGTAGACATGAAAGCTCAAAAATATTACTTTTTAATGGTTTATTATACCACCCCACCACAGCCACTCAAAATTAGGCCCCACCACGCTCACTCCATCCCCCCCCCTCCCCTCCCCTCCCACTCACCCTCACTCACTTTTACTGGGCTGGGGCAGGGAGCTGGGATGCGGGAGGGGGTGCGGGCTCTGGGCTGGGGCCAAGGGGTTCAGGTGGAAGGGAGCTCCAGGCTGAACCTGGATCAGGGGCTTGGGGTTCAGGAGGGGCTGAGGGGCGCAAGCTCTGGGAGGGAGTTTGGGGGCAGGAGGAGGCTCCAGACTAGGGCAGAGTGTTGGACCACAGCCACTGGGAGCTGCGAGTGGCCGTACCTGCAGACGCTCAGGTAAACAAAGTGTGTTGCGGCCTGCCAGGGGCTTACCCTGAACAAGCTGCAAACTAAGTTTGGGGACCCCTGGTATAGGGTTATCTTTGTTTTTTCTGCCATCCTTACACTTCTAGGCTCTCTTGTAATCTTATTGCTGCTCCCTCTCATTTTTAAAATCTGCCCCTTCATTATATTCATGCACCAAGGCCTGGATCCCAACTCTTCAGCCATTCTAAAACATTGCAGCTAAAATAGTCTCTCTCTCTCTCCTCTCTTGAATATTTGCTTTTATGTGAGAGGGCTTGTCTACACACTCTGCCGCACACTAACTCCATGTGGACCCTGCTGACTCATATTAGCAGTTCATTAATGTGCTTTCATCTAGTCCTGTTCGAAACAAGACTAGATCAAAGCGTATTAAACTGTTCGTGTGTGTCATCTGGGTCCACATGGACAGTTAGTTTGCGGCAAGCTAGTGCAAGATAGATTCATGTTCCAGCTTGCTGCAAACTCAATGTTCATGTAGACGGGCCCCAGCGTCTCTTCATCCTACAGTAGCAGCTATTTTTGTCAACCCAAGAAAGCCAATGAAGTGGCATCAGCACAAGAAGTGCTCCTGTGGGATGGGATGTTACATGTTCGTGATACCATTCTCAAAATGCCATTGTAGGATCTTTACTTGGCAAAAAGAAACCCACTTAAAAGCATAAGAAGAAAAGAATTTTAAATAATAAATTTAAATTGTGTTCCCTTGTTTAAAATATAAAACAAAACAAACACCCCCCTGCATTTTGGCTTAGGGTAGAAATGCTTCCATGGATGGAATAATGTCCATCCTTGAAATGAGCCATTACTATTGGAAATATAATTTAGGATCTGAAATAGACTGTTAGATTTTTATACCAGTTTAGAATGGTATTAATTTAGCTTTCTTTATTTTATTTATTTTTTTAAAAACACTTTCCACTGAGGTTGTAACACATAAATGTAGGCTTGGAAGTTCAAAGTTGAGATTCAAACAATACTGGATAAAATTGTCTTTTGTCAAAATAAACCTTTACCAAACCTAAGACCATTTTGAATGTTTATATGAATTTAAGAGTGGAGCATTATGCTGGTATGGGAAACCTGTTAAACTAGATAGCTGAGGCAGTGCTTATAGGTTGCATTTTTCTAGACCCATGTTCTTGATGACCTGGAGCAATAATATGTTTAAGGCTGTCAAAGGTAAACATGATGCTGACCTGGATTTGGTTTTCTTTCTTTCTGATACACAAATATATAAATTTTAAAAAATGATTGTTTAATGGTTAATGAGTTGAGATGGAACTTAGAAGACCTGGTTTGAGGCTTCCGTGCAGCAAGGTACTTCAAGTATGTGAGTAGTTCCTTGAAATCAATTGCACTTCTTTTTTTAAGTATGTTGCTGAATTGAAGCGTCAGTACCAGTCTCTGTCACAGACATCTTCTCTCACCTTGGGCAAGTCATTTACTTGGTCTGTCTCAGTTTCCCGTTTGTCAATCGGGGACAGTAGTTCCCTACCTCACACAGATGCTGTGAGGATAAATTTGTTAATGTTTGTGAAGCGCAGAGGTATTATGTGAGCTGCACTACATCTCTCTCACTGAGGTTGAGTCATTATGTGCTTCCATGGACTCAGATTAATGTAGATTCTACCTTACATATTGATTTTCCCAGACAGAAAGTTCCATTGAAAAGGTAGTTTTTCGACACAACCTCTTTTTTCAATGGCAAAATGTTTCATTCAGAATTTTTTCATCTACTTCTTAACTTCCTAATTCTAAGTTTAGTTGACTTTGGATAGATCATGTAAACAAATGCAAAGCACGCATGATACAATCCACATGAATATTCTGTGGAATGAAGTACAATTAATTTAAATGACAAACTTTCCTTGACTGTGCTTGATAACAGTGTTATAAATGAAAACACAATGACCATTACGTAATGTTAACTAAAACGAAAGCTCCTATGATCCATGTTTGGCTAGAAGAGTGGTCACCAACCGGTAGATCGCAATCGACTGGTCGATCCTGGAGCTTCTGACAGTCAATTGTGATCTCCAGCTGCTAAAAGACCGGTGGTACAGCGGGGCTAAGGCAGGCTCCCTGCCTCACCTGGCCCTGCATCGCTCCCGGAAGCGGCCATCACACCCTGAGGCCCCTGGGGAGGAGTGCGGGAGGGGGCAGGGGTCTCCGCACGCTGCTCCTGCCTGCAAGCACTACCCCTGGAGCTCCCACTGGCTGGGAATGGGGAACTGCAGCCAATGGAAGTTGCGGGGGCGGTGCCTGCAGAGAGGGGCAGCATGCGGAGCCACACTTCCCCCCCTCACCTTCCTCCCCGCCAGGGGGCGCAGGGGTGTGATGGCTGCTTCCGGGAGTGGTGTGGGGCCGGGGCAGGCAGGGAGCCTGCCTTAGTCCTGTTGTACCACCACCTGAGGTAAGTGCCGCCCGGTGGGAGCCCACATCCCTCCCGCACCCCAACACCCAGCCCTGAGCCCCCTCCCAGAGCCAGCATCCCACACCCCCTCCTGCATCCCAATCCCCAGCCCTGAGCCCCCTCCCAGAGCCAGCATCCCATACCCCCTCCTCCACCCCAATCCCCAGCCCTGAGCCCCCTCCCAGAGCCAACACCCCATATCCCCTCTTGCACCCCAGCCCAGAGCCCTGTCCTGCACTCAAACTCCCTCCTGGAGCCTGTACCCCATCACCCCCTTCCTGCACCCCAACACTCTGCCTGTGTAAATCTCTACTGACATCTAAACATAGCCTCTTTGCCAAACAGTATTTATATCCAACTTAAAATACAAAATAAGGATTTGGCACCACTGAGCTGAATGGTAGAAAGAGACAGTGGACGAAGACAGAAGGCCTATATTTCTGCTCTGTCCATATAGAAAACTCCCTCTCTCCCTCCCCCGCAATTTAATGCATTTTCAACTTAGGAAAGACCTGTGCATGGTTACAGGTGACTCCCTGTAGGCTACAACAATGGTGGCTGAAACAAGGCTCAGGAACTCACCAGAATAGGATGTGTGGAGCATGCAGACACATGCAGCTGCTCTCCCAACCTTATGCTAATTTCTAGAATGCTGCATATTTCACATTTCCAAAAATACCATGAAATAAAATGAACAAAAACAAAAACAAAAAACAAAACCTCAGACAGACACTCCACAGAAGCAGCTCCTGTCCTCCTTGGCGGGGGCTGCCTCTCCACTCTGGGCACTGACATGGCGTACACAGTTGCAGCACCACTCACTCAAATATAGCCCTGCCCCTGCTCTGTCATCATGACAGAGGGCCACCAAGACAAACCTGAGCAGCGCTGCAACCCAACATGCCAGGTTGCAACATCCAGAAAGGAAAGCCACGCCCAGCCCCATGGGACAGGAGCTGCTGCTGTTGCTGGGTGAGTGCAGGGCAGGTTCAACTCCGCAATCCACCTCAGGCCTCCCACCCCACCTGCAGGCAGCACGCCACTGCTGCTCCACAGCAGCTCCAGCAGGGGAAGAGAACAGGGGAGGAGTTCCTAGGAACAGTGAGGAGGCTGAAGTGTTGGGACTCAATAAAGGAGGTTCAATGAAAGAGGAGGAATATATAAATGGGATAGGGGCACCCAAGGAGGAGTCCCTAGATATATTGGGGTGGGGGGTGCGGAGAGCTGGAGAAGAAAGCATTAGGGACTGGGAAGATCCATGGTGTCCCCTGGGGTTTGTGTCATTGAGTGAGGATGGAGAAGTGGATGTTATATGGGGGTCGCAGTACTGGGATTTATATATAGTCATTTCAGGTATTTTATTAATGTAAACATAGAAAAAATTAAATGGATAAAATTTTAATAGATAAAATGAAACAAGAAATTCCCCAAAAAGCAAAATAAAGAAGTGTTATAAAAATTCACAGGGCTTTACTGATTTCAAAGGGCCATATTCATTGCAGTAGCTATAGTTAGTCCAATGCTACCTGAAGAGGTTTAGGTGACCTCTTTCCACCACTCTTACACTGCACGCAGAAATTAAGAAATTATGTACAGGTAATTTTTAAGTTGTTTTTAAATAACTCTTCTAGTGCTTTGCAGAAAGATAAGGAGGATGGACATCATCTGTGCCGCTGATGGATTTTGAGAGTAAATAGAGTCGAGACTATGATACACAAGTCTGGTTCTGCCTCCACTACCGAGGAGAACAGGAAAAACCCCTGTTGGAATGAACTCAGATTTGACAGAGAATTTAGGTCTCCCAAAGATGAAGCTTCATGCAATGTTATATATTTGCTCCATCAATGCAGATTTGGATACCATTCTTGGTTAACAGTATCTGCTCCTTAGAATTTTTTTTTTTCTTGCGCCACTTGGTTTCCAGGCAATGCCAGATCCCTCATAGTTCATTCCATGGAGTAAACAATCCCTAGCTATTCCACTAAGGTTTCAAGCACACCCTCAACAAAGTCTGAGCCAACTGCTCTTTTAAGGCGACAGATTAAAACCAGTGCAAATTAAACTATTCTTAGGGAGTTTCTCCTCCCAGACTTTAACAGCATCTGATGTAATAAAGTCTTTACCAGACTACCACATGGATTACATTTAAATCTTATTTCTTTTTACTGAGGTTCACCATAGAAAGATCATTTTCAATTTGTGACATGCTGCAAATGTAAAAGAGCTTGGAGACACCGAACGCCACTGAAACTGCTCTTGCCAAAGTCTTTGACCTCTTCCCAGTTAAAGTTCAGAATGAGTACTCCACACTCATCCCCCTTGATCTGTCAGCTGCCTTCAACACACTCAATCCTGCTATTCTTCTTGAAATCTTGTCTTCATGACTGTCTTCTCCTCCCTCTCTAATTGCTCCTTCAGTGTTTCCTTTGGAGGATCCTTCTCATCCATTTGTCAACTTTCTGTGGGGATTCCACAGGGATCTGTCCTTGGTATCCTTCTCTTCTTCCTCTACATCAGTGGTTCTCAACCCACAATCCAGTCAACATTCTCAGGGCCATACAGGTAGTGTGTGTGTGTGTATATATATATTTTGTGTGTATGCAGGCCACAACAGTAAATACGTTGAGAACCACTGCTCTACACCTTATCTCGGGGCAATCTCATCCACAAACCCAAATTCAACTACTACCTCTATGCTGACAACTCTCAGATCTACCTCTCTACTCCACACTTGTCTCTGTCCAAACTAAAATATCTGCTTGTCTTTCTGATATCTCCTTGTGTTTGTCAGCTCAAGCTACAAGCTATCCAGTACAATGGTTCCAAGAAACATGGCCACGGTTAGCAGAAAAGGAACTCTGAATGGCTAGAGTCACAACTCCTTATATAAACTTACACAAAACATACGAATTGACAATTGGGATTACATTTACCATTTTGCATTTCTTTCTAGCTGATTCTGAATTCCATAGGCTGAGGTATGCACTAGTAGGGATCTGGAGAGGAAATCCTAATGGAGATATTTTAACCACTATTCATAATGCATTAAGAAGGTGCAGCTCTTTTGTCTGTTTTGTTCCCATATACTATCGTTAAGACTACGATTATGTCATGGAAGTCACGGAATCCATGACTTCCATTGACCTCCAGGACATTTTCTGTCCTGGGGTGGAGCTCTCAGCCAGCCCCACCCTCGCAGGCCCCAGCCATGGCAGGCAGGCAGACCCCCTGCATATGCCTAGCCGCAGTGGGACCCCCTGAATCTGCCCAGCCGCGGCGGGCAGTGGGGACTCCACACTGCTTCCCCGCCACAGCTGCAGCCAGGGGACCCTGCAGCTACCAGCTACCCAGGGCGAGGAGACTCTGTGGCATCCCAACCCCCAGGGGCATGGGGACCCTGAAGCTCCCATGACCCACATCAGTGGGGGACCCAGCAGCAGTGGGTGCTGAACAGACCTACTCCTTTTGTCAGGGATATTTTTAGTGAAAGTCAGGAACAGGTCACAGGCTGCTGTGAATTTTTGTTTATTTCCTGTGACCTGTGTCTGACTTTTACTAAAAATATCCATGACAAAAACTTAGCCTTAACTATGGTGTGATGAGCTCTTTCAAAGTTCTGAAAGAGTACATTACACAAAAGATCCATAAGTGATCTCCTGTCAAAATGTATATTACCGCTAGTGGTTGATTAAATGATTTGAATTTCAACATAACTTATGACAGAAAATTCTGATATCTTGAAAGAAAGGGCTAGTTTTAATATTCTATTAAAGTTATAATTGTATCTGGAAATTTAACTGTGTACCTCCCACCTGTCCTCTAAGTTCCCAACCCAACTGGTTTGAAACAGATTTATTTTTTCAACTTCAACACTAAAATTCAAAACCTGTTTGGGTACAGCACATCTCAAAACTAACCAGAGATCAGCAAACATTTTTGCTATATTAAACATACACTGTATGTTTAATATCACCATATTAAAATGTCAATTACCATTATAAGGGGTACAAGTGCCACTCTTAATAAAAACCTGTTTATTTCATTTCTGAGATTAAAGTAGCCTCAAATTCAGTCAGAAAATATTATAATTTTAACGCAGCTCAATTTTCATTACTAATTTACATAATGACAGCTAAATACGTGTACTTTAAATATGCTTAAAATTACACAACTAAATCTCCAAGTGGCTTCAGAGAGTAGTTCTTGATTTCACTTCTAGGTACAATGTTAAGTAGTCAACTAACAGCATAATGAAATGAGAATATTTAAAAGACTGCACTGTTCACAAGGTTATTTAAAGTTTTGATTATATTGCCATTGATAAAAACCAAGGTGTGCATCATACATTTTTCTCCAAAGGCACTATTTGTTCTCCTTTATTATACAGGAGCAAGTTAAAAGGTTGGTTTAAAAAATATAAAAGCCCACTGAAAATAAAGCATAATTTCTTAGTATGCATTTGTACGATTTTTTTTTCATTTTATGGATACATACAGTACTGTATCACAGGTGCTTTAAGTAACTAGCAGAGACAAAGAGTTTTACTGTACTATCACATTCTAACTGACCTGAAAGAAAACAAATTATTTAAACCCACAACCCTAAAAGCAAAATGGTTTTTCAAACTGGAGAACATCATATTGCTCAGGAGAGATCTTCTACTGGAACAGCAGGAAGGGTGGCAAATCAGAACTCAGATAAATTGAGAGACCCAAGTCAAGAAGCATGGATATTATCTATCAGCATTACATGTGGCTCTATTAGTTCACCCACCACCGTAAAAACATATTACAGTCTAGGTTTCTTATTTATAACTGTTTGAGAGTTCGGAAGTGAAAAAAAGAAAATGTCTGTTTCCAGGTGACACCAGATATTCACAACTCATGACTGAGTTCTCTCATTATCTTCAGAATCTCCTTCACATTTGAAATCACAGTTTACATTTTTAATTGTAGAGAATTTGGTGAAGTCCTGTCTAGACAACTTGGCACTGACCCTTCTGGGGATAGTTTATGCTTAAACTCAAACTCAAAGTTAAGTCTAATGGTGTTGCTAATTACAATGCATTCTGGTGTAGTTCTTGCATTGGCATTCTAATGAGTTTTGTTCTCATTCATTTTAAGATCCTGAGGGCTTGCCTACACACGAAAGTTGACTAGAACAGCTATTCCACAATGGCTCCCCATGTGGACACTCTTATTCTGAAGTAAGTGTGCCCTTTTCTGGTTTAATTTATTCTACTGGAAAAAGGGACCATTATTCCAGAATAAGAGAGATCACATGGGGAGCTATTCCAAAATAACTATTGTGCTTTAAATTCACTCCCTACCTTATCCCGGAAAAACTTCCCCATGTAGACAAACTAAATAATTGTGGTGTTGCTGAAGTAAATCCTATACATTACATATATGCTCCTAAGTAATATTGTAGGCAACGTGAAGCATGTCAACATTCTGAAAAGGTTAAGGTATTAGCCTAGTACAGTGGTTCTCAACCCGTGGGCCGCTTGCAGCCCATTCAGCACACAGCTGCAGCTCATGTGACATCTTCAGGGCAACACAGGTAGTACACATAGCGTGTGGTATGTGGCCTACATAACAGAGAGCTGCATGTGGGTTAACTATTCCTGATTAACTCCATATGTGGATGTTATTTCAGAATAAGAGTGCCTTAGTGCATTAAGCTAATTTTGAGAAAAGAACTCTTCTTCTGGAATACCAGTGTTCACATATGGAGTTAATTAGAAATCATTAATCAGGAATAGCTATTGCAGAATAACTCCATGAAGACAAGCCCTAAAATCACACAACACACTTAAGTAGAAACAGGATATACACAGATAAAACTTAATCTACTACTGAAATGCTACTGCATCAAGGGTGAAATAGAGCTGCAGTTTAACAGCTCACAGAAGCACTACAACAATAGTTTAGAACAGAGTGTGAAAATATAACAGTCAATTAAAATATCCTATTGAAAGTACAGGGGAATATTTAGGCAGACACAGGAAACTATGTTAATAACTTAATCTTACTCTGACAAGTAGTGCCAATGATTTTTCATGAGGAGAACTGAAAAGGATATTTGTTTTATGCATCTCACCTAAAGGATAGTATCTCCAACAGCACAAAGTCTCCCACTACTACAGTCATTTTGACATACGGGTTAATTACCAAGAGAAGAGGCCAAACAACTTCCTGCAAAATGTAGATCTTCCTTGGAGGTTTACGAATATTAACTCAACAGGTCCCTTTCATGTAGGGTGAAACAACTGCTTCATTAATTTTTTTCAGTATAGCTATACTGACACACAGAAGCCATATAACGTGAACTGGACAATAAGGGAGACCAAGCATTTACATGTTACTGAGGCTATGTTTTAGTCATGGGTATTTTTAGGAAAAGTCATGGACAGGTCACAGGCAGTAAACAAAAATTTATGGCCCGTGACCGGTCCATGACTTGTACTATACCCTAACTAAAACTTGGGCAGGGGCGCTGCAGGTGCGGCTCGGGACCCCACTGGGGCGGCCTGGCAGCAGCGTGCAACCCAGGACCCTCACTGGTGCTGGGGGGGGGGGGGGGGCATGCGGAGGGTTGGCGGGGCTGGCAGGCTCCCTACCCAGCTCCATGTGTTCCTGCAGCTCCT
Organism: Chelonia mydas; assembly: GCF_015237465.2. Classification (NCBI taxonomy): domain Eukaryota; kingdom Metazoa; phylum Chordata; order Testudines; family Cheloniidae; genus Chelonia; species Chelonia mydas. Next base: position 17,701,660 of record NC_051254.2, read on the forward strand.
AGGGGGAGGGAAGGCCAGGGAGGCTTCATGCGCTGCCCCCACCATGAGCTCCAGCTCCACAGCTCCCATTGGCTGGGAACCGCAGCCAACGGGAGCTGCATGGGCGGTGCTTGCAAGCAGAGCCATCTGACCTCACCGCCTAGGTCAGGAGCCACAGAGACATGCCAGCCACTTCCGGGGAGTCCTCTTCCCCCAAGTAAGCACCGCCCCGCACCCCAACCCCCTGACCCAGCCCTGAGCCCTCTCCAACACCCAAACTGCTGCTACTGGCCCAGGGGCTGCCTGAGTGTTCAGGCAGCCCCTGAGCCAGCCACACCGGCCGCTGCAAAAGTCACAGAATCTATGACTTCTGTGACAGAAGACACGCAGCCTTACACATTACTATTTAGTGAGCTATGTTGTGTTAAGTTTACTGAACACTAATAACTAAAGCTATCATTCAATGTCATTTCTATTACAAAAGTATAAAGAAAAAAATCAGTGCACTAATAATCAGTATACTATGTTCACATATACTGGAAAGCAGTACTCCTTAAAGTGGAATTTGACCTGATTCCAGCCATCATCATCCAGCTACCAGAGCACCTGAATCAGTGCAACCCCCAAGTGCAGACAAGGGAAGTTGCAATTTGCATTGGTGGCATTTTATCCAGTTTCAAGAAGTGCCACACTAGCGCACATCACGGCTTTTCTGGTCTACACTTGGGGTTTGCACCAGTGCAGCTTCACTGCTAGCTGGTCATCTACTGCTTGAATTGGAACAAAATTCCCAAAGTAGACAAAGCCTCAAAAGAAACAAGAATATAGAATACTGACACGCAGCAGAATTGACTCATTAAGTTTGGCAGGTATCCTACAAGCTCTAGGATTTGCCTGAAGTTGGGGGTGGGGGCAGCAGAGGGAAACAACTCTGTTTTGTGTGTTTTTAGTCAAATATGGTACATTTTTCTGCATGGAGGACATTAATAGATGTTTTAATGAGAGATTTAGAAGAGAGGACTGAGGCACAGTGAACTAGGTCAAGTAGAGGGTTCCAGGCAGACAGCATTGAATGGAAAGAGGCAGAGATGAGAATGGAAGAAAGACATGAAGGGGACAATTCGTTACCAGAAATTTTTCCCATTTCCTTTTTGGAAGATACAAAAATAAAAAATTGCTGTTTTTAAATAGACTCTACTTTAGAAAACGTCACCTGGTAGACCAGGGTTCTCCAACTGGGGGTTGTGACCCCTAGGGGGTTGCGAGGTTATTACGTGAGGGTCTTGAGCTGTATCAGCCTCCACCCCGAAACTCTGCTTCACCACCAGAATTTATAATAGTGTTAAATATTTTAAAAATGTGTTTTTAATTTATGGGGGGGAGGGGTGGTCACACTCAGAGGCTTCCTGTGTGAAAGAGGTCACCAATACAAAAGTTTGAGAATCTCTGTGGTAGACACACACAAGTTAGTAGTTGCTTTTCTAGCTGTTTTACTGCATTAAAAATCAGTTGTCTGAATTCTGTTAGCAGGTAATGGGAGTTTACCATATTGCGATGAACATCTGTTTTCTGTTCACTTTAAGACTTCAACTAAGAAGCTCTGCTTAGTAAAGGATTTGGGCATGTGTGCAGAATGAACTATGATAACCTGAAATAGTAAGACGTTGTGAGATTCTGTTATAGGACAAGAGTTCTTAAGTTGACTTGTATGATTGGGTATTTTACCAGACGAGGACCAAAAAGAACATATACCACTGGATTCATGGACACACAGAGGTCTGGATTGCTGAATGGAAGTTCTACCCAGTCTGCTCACTTGTGCTATGGGGGGGGAGGGAGTTTGAATATGAAGGACTGTCAGTTGGCTCTTGAGCAAGTTGTGGAGTTAGACTGTGACCAGGTAGAGAAGCACTGCTGGGCTTTCATAAGATTAGGAATCCCTCTAAGATTTCAGTAACCATCTGCTTCTGTTATGTTCACTCTGGGTTAAATAAAGTTTTAGGGGCTTTTCAAGTCCAGGAGTCCAAGGCATAGTCAGTCAATCGATGGAGCTTTGAAGAGAACTGAAGAACTTAGGAAACAGAGCTAGAAAAAGCAGCCAGGATCACCTTATATTTACAGGCAAATGTCCTGAAGAGAAGATTAGAAGGGTAAAAAGGCTGTATTAGTGACCCAGAAACACTGGTGTATTGAACAAGGTGTATACCAGGGAAGGGCAGGTGGTGAAATGTATTAAAGAAAATCTAATCATAAATATATACAAAAAGTCTTTCTGGAAACAAGAATCCAAGACTTTAAAAAAAGAGCATTTATACAAATACAACAGATTACTATGCAATTAACAGGTATAGGATGGTACAAGGAGGAGGAAAACATTAGAAAAAAAACTAGTATTGTGTACTTGATGAAGAATACCTGGAGCATCTGAATTCACAGCAAAACTACTAGTTATATCAACCCAGTATTGTTAGGACTGTCAAAATTGGAATATTTTTATTTCAATAGATAATATCAATTTTTTTTTAATCCACTTAAATGTTCACACCTGTGGGAAATTACAGGGGTCAGACAATTATTTAACTTCATTAGGTGTTACATTTCAAAAAGTTAAAGCTTTTTAACCATTAAAACAAAAATTGTCAACATCACATATCAAAAGTAAAAATATCTTTAAATGAAACTTTAATAAATTCTCATGTAGCATTTTTCTCACTTTGTCCATCTGTAAATCTCAATTATTGATGGACTTTGTCGGTTTGTGCATGAAGAGTGAAATCAACGTTTCCCAACATGTACCAATAAAAAAGTAATCTTTCCAAGCTTAAGTATTGTTTCTGTAGTTTTTCCATCTTTACTTTTGAAGCTAAAAATATTAAAGCCCTGCCATCTAGCAATGGTGTATATCTGCCATACCAGGAGACATGTCAGACCTGAGATGGAAAGAGAACCAACTCTGTTCAATTCAAGAAGTTCAAATTCACTTTAGCCTCGCCATTAAATTGTAATACTGTAGAAGTTATTTTTGTTGTAAGTACCTTAACAGAAATAAGCAGAACAAATGAAATAGGTGGCCTGTTTAAAAACAAAAGTACATGATCTATGCCAATGTTTTAGCTTTAAGCCTTATGGTCTTTAACCAAAATGCCTACAATAAAAGGAAAAAATGTTGCTTTCCATTTTTGTAAATGTAATTGTCACAATGGGATACAAAATGCTTGATGTTTTGGGAAGATTTTGGATTACAATAAATCCTTATTTCCTCTGCCTCCCCACATTTAAACTTGCAATAACATACAACCATTCTTCAATGAATTAATTCTTTTTTAAGTTTAGGTGCCTTTTTAAAATTTTTCAAACACTATTCTAGTTAAATGCACTGGGAATATGGAATTCAATTTATCAAGTAGATGAAAAGAAGAATTTTGAGCAAGACCGCAGTGAGCTAATCCAGAGTCGCAATAAAATGTCAGGGGTCCTGGGATTCTCAGCAGGGGGATAACACCAAATCTTTAAGAAAGAACACCTATATGCTCTACTATAAACTGTGTTTTAAATGTCCACTGGACAGATGGACAGAAACTAAAGACGAAAGAGGGCACATTACTGTCTAATTATATCTTACTGACTTCTTAATGTGCATTAACTTTGTTTAGTAAAACTAGTTGAAACTTTGTGCTCAAGATTTGTTTCATTCATCTTGAAAAAAGAAGATCAAGAACTCTGAAGTGACAAAGTAGTTTGTTTCACTGAAGTTTCTGCAACCAGATCTGTAGCCTCAGCTGAAATGCTATTTTTAAATTACAACAATACTAGAGAAATAAGATTTACTGGACCAACTTCTGTTGGTGAAAGAGACAAGTTTTTGAGCCACACAGAAAAGAGAGGCGATCTCACCAGTATCAACATCTCTACTAGTGCATCAATGCTTTTCTCAAATTCACCTGGAGGTTTTAAAGTATGACCCCCTTTCAAAAAATAAACTTATACAACTCCATTAAGGTCATCAAGCCTGACAAAAATCTTTCAGAAAGCAAGGCACGGGGGGAAATAGTGCAACAATATATTTGGGAACTAAGCAAGCAGAAATTATTCAAATGATAACTGGATGGCATCCATGTACCGGGCTTGTAGCCACCAGAATGACCCATCTCCCTGGATTTTATTGAGAATGTTCTGGGCATCAGAAAGAACATGTAACAGATACCAGCTCTATAGGAGAATGTATTCATAAATGTTCTCCGTGGATCTGGGAATCAGTTGCAGTGAACACACCCTTCTTGTCTACCATCAGTTTTCCATCATAATCTGAGTCATAACTTGTACATACACCCACTACTCCATAAAAAACCTGGGAGAAAGAGAGACCCCTGCAGCACATACTAAAAGGGACCAAATCTGGGATCTGGTTAGCAGATGTAGGAAGAGTTCCACAGAGGCCTATTCACAGATCAGTTGTACATTCACTTCTATTCCCCTGGCATAGCAGAATGTTGCAATTCTAGCTCACCAGACTGGCCCCTTAAAACAGAATATATATTATTATTGGCTTTAAATGTTTTTAATTAGGACTGTCAAGAGCTTAAAAAAATTAATCTAGATTAATCGTGCGGTTAAATAATAATAAATACCATTTATTTAAATTTGTGAATATTTTGTACATTTTCAAATATATTGATTTCTTTTACAACACAGAATACAAAGTGTACGGTGCTCACTTTATATTTATTTTTATTATAAATATGTGCACTGTAAAAAAACAAAAGAAATACTATTTTTCAATTCACCTAATACAAGTACTGTAGTGCAATCTCTACCATGAAAGTTGAACTTACAAATGTAGAATTATGTACAAAAAAAAATTACTGCATCCAAAAATAAAACAAATGTAAAACTTTAGAGCCTGTGAGTCCACTCAGTCCTACTTCAGCCAAACACTCAGACAAACAATTTGCAAGAGATAATGCTGCCCGCTTCTTCTTTACAATGTCACCTGAAAGTGAGAACAGGCATTCACATGGCACTGTTGTAGCCAGTGTGACGTTGCGCTCTATATGATTTTATGAAAGTATGCTGATGAGTATGAATATAATGTAACTAAAATATGCTTCATGCAAAAGGTCTCTTGTAAGGTATCATTACAAAGCTTATAATCTACTGAGTGTGGTCATCCTATTTGTATAAACGTATCACTCTTGTATCTGAAACTAGAAATATGAAATATAATTCTGAGGGCCTATTGTAATTATGCAAAGTGTGGGCCATTAATGGTGGTTTCGAATCTTGAAGGATTCCATCAACCAGGATAACTGACTGCGGGTGGCTCTGTTTGCAGGCAGGCCTTCCTGTGAGTCAGGCTGGGGGGGGGAACGAAGGCTTGGGGGTCTTACAGGGACATGTGATCATGTCACCTGAACTGGAATCCATCTTAAACCTTGTGGTTTTCCATTGAGAAGGAGGGGTGGAAACCCAGAGGGACAAAGGATTCCCGCCTTATGCAAAAGATATATAGATGTGTGGAACAGAACAAGGGGAAGGCCATCATGAGAAATCCCTTAGCTACCACCTGAGCTGGAACAAGGACTGTACCAGGGGAAAGGATTTGGGCCCAGACTAGAAAGGTGTCCGGTCTGTGAAAGAAACTTATTGAAACATCTGTGAGGGTGAGATTTTACCTGTATTCAGTTTTATTACTGTACTAAACTTAGACTTGCGTGTTTTATTTTATTTTGCTTGGTAATTCACTTTGTTCTGTCTGTTACTACTTGGAACCACTTAAATCCTACTTTCTGTATTTAATAAAATCACTTTTTACTTATGAATTAACCCAGAGTATGCATTAATACCTGGGGAGGGGCGCAAACAACTGTGTATACCTCTCTATCAGTGTTATAGAGGGCGAACAATTTATGAGTTTACCCTGTATAAGCTTTATACAGGGTAAAACAGATTTATTTAGGGTTTGGACCCCATTGGGAGTTGGGCATCTGAGTGTTAAAGACAGGAACACTTCCTAAGTTGTTTCAGTTACGCTTGCAGTTTGAGGCACATGGTTCAGACCCTGGGTCTGTGTTGGAGCAGACTGGCATGTCTGGCTCAGCAAGACAGGGTGCTGGAGTCCCAAACTGGCAGGGAAAGCAAGGGCAGAAGTAATCTTGGCACATCAGGTGGCAGTCCCAAGGGGGTTTCTGTGATCCAACCCGTCACAGCCACAAGGTATTTACGTGCCAGATGCTCTAAAGATTCATGTGTCCCTTCATGCTTCAACCACCACTCCAGAGGACATGCATCCATGTTGATGACGGGTTCTGCTCGATAATGATCCAAAGCAGAGCAGACCGATGCACGTACATTTTCATCATCTGAGTCAGATGCCACCAGCAGAAGGTTGATTTTCTTTTTTGGTGGCTCGGGCTTTGTAGTTTCCACATCGGAGTGTTGCTCTTTTAAGACTTCTGAAAGCACTCTCCACACCTTGTCCCTCTCAGATTCTGGACAGCACTTCAGATTCTCAAACCTTGGGTTGAGTGCTGTAGCTATTTTTAGAAATCTTACACTGGTATCTTCTTTGCATTTTGTCAAATCTGCTGTGAAAGTGTCCTTAAAGCGAACATGTGCTGGGTCATCACCTGAGACTGCTATAACATGCAATATATGGCAGAATGCGGGTAAAACAGAACAGGAGACATACAATTCTCCCACAAGGAGGTCAGTCACAAATTTAATTAACACATTTTTTTTTTTTAAATCAAGCATCATCATCAACAGGAAGCATGTCCTCTGGAATGGTAGCCGAAACATAAAAGAGCATACGAATGTTTAGCATACCTTGCATGTAAACACCTTGCAACGCTGACTACAAACATACCATGTGAACGCCTGTGCTCACTTTCAGGTGACATCGTACATAAGAAGTGGGCAGCAGTATCTCCCATAAATGTAAACAAACTTGTTTTTCTTACCAACTGGCTGAACAAGAAGTAGGACTGAGTGGACTTGTAGGCGCTAAAGTTTTACACTGTTTTGTTTTGGCGTGGTTATGTAACACCCCCCCCCCCCAAAATCTACATTTGTAGGTTACACTTTCACAATAAAGAGATTGCACTATGGTAACTGTATGAGGTGAACTGAAAAATACTATTCCTTTTATCATTTTTACAGTGCAAATATTTGTAATCAAAAATAATTATATAAAGTGAGCACTGTACAGTTTGTATTCTGTTGTAACAGAAATCAATAATTTGAAAATGTAGAAAAACATCCAAAAGTATTTAATTTCAATTGATATCTATTGTTTAACAGTGCAATTAATTGCGATAAATATTTTAATCGTGATTAATTTTTTTAGTTAATCATGTGAATTAACTGTGATTGACCGCCCTATTTTTAATTTAACAACACTATAAAACTATGCTAACAGTTTTATTTTCAATATTAAAACTTGTTGTGTTTTTTTTTTTTTTTACAGATGAGATTAAACAAGCCAAAATGCTTTTTTGGGCTAGAACGATACATTTTGTAAGCATGTATGAATACAGCCATAAGTCTGAAAACTGAATGAAGACATAAGTCTGACAATAGACTCCAATATATCAAGAGTCATGATAATTTATCTTTTATGATATTCACTTAACAAGTATTTGTGGAGACTTACATCTGAACCAGATTTGGGTCATTTCTCTCAAAAAGCTTGATTAGAAAGATATATGCATTACCAAAAAACAGTAACAATTCTGCATTTTCCCAATTCCATCAAATCCCACAGAAAATCATGTTTTCCTTCAAACTATGCTGTTCATATAAGGATACTAGTTTATTAATGGTAAGAATACTACTCACCACACATTTATGCCAACTACACTGAAATCAGTGGTCTAACATCTAAATCAACAATATATGCATTCTGTCTTATGACAAATGATGTTAGAATACCATCACCTACACTGCTTCACAAATTCATGGCAGCTATGTTTTTCATATTCGAGTTACCAAAACACAGGGGAAGTCTACTTATTAAGTGCAGAATTACATTTTGCACCAGCTACTTCTATATTGTGAAACCAAGCAGTGTTATTGTTAAAAACCTATCTGCCACTTATGTATGGCATGTGTTGGCTTCCTAATTACTCTGAGTCACCACTGCTTATTGAACTAATGTATTAAGGTTTTAGCATCATCAGCATTGCAAATAAAATGAGAACGAGTTGCCACATGCTCTCCTATCAAACTTGACAGCTAAAATTCTACTCCAGATTCTCTATTTTTGGTAATGCACAAAGCAGAGAACACCATTTGATTTTCAAATGTCAGGTTAAGCCTGCAGTGCTGGCAGTCTGAAGAATCTTGTAATCTGAACAGAGTTTTATATGGTACACTAATTTTATTTATAAGGTTATTTTCCAGACCACACCTACAGTTTAACTGAAAAAAAATGACAACCAATTGCAAAGTCTGTAGACACAATACAAAGCAGAATCTTTAAATACTAAGAAAAGATCACTAATAGATGAATAATAAATACTTAAAGCTCTAGTAAAATGATTCAGTTTTTTAAATTCAGAAACTTATTTAATCAATATTGTATTTGTTATAAGTCAACATCAGGACTACAGTCAGAAAGCTAAACTTACAGTTATTGTTGAGGACTCCGCTGTACTCATGCTTAATACATGGTAAACTAAATTGAGAAAAATATAACCATAATAGAATGAAGAATTTTTTAGAATGACAATTACCTCTGAATTTTGACCTGATTTTTCACTGATTTTTTTTAATGACAATCTTAAACTACATGTTAACCTCAGACAGAGCAATTAAAGTATTTTTAAATTGGGTATTCTTGTTTTTACACAGTTTTTCCTTCTTGTGTTGATGAAGTTAAGTTAGATGGATCAAAATGAACGACTGTTTATGCCAAATTAACTAAATAGTTGTAATTCTGATAAATTCATGCAGCCTGCCCAATGAAACAGATATTCTCTGGAGATACTAGTACAGTAAAAGCTGTTTTATCAGGCATGTTGGGGAAATGGGGGGTGCCGGTAACTGAAAAATGCTTGTTAACTAAGAGGGAGGGAATTTGGGTGCGGGAGGGGGTGTGGGGCTGGAGCATGGGAGGGGGCTCACCACCAGCAGCTTCCTGCAAGCAGCGACCTGTCCCAGCTGCTCCTAGGCGGAGGCGCAGCAGGCAGCTCTGCATGCTGCCCCCACCCCGAGCACTGGCTCCGCAGCTCCCATTGGCTGGGAACCGCTGCGGGGGCAGTGCCTTCAACATGAAGTGCCAGCCAATAACAATTTTAACTAAAACCAGAGTTTAAGATGAGCTCATATTTTTGTATATTAATGGATAACTACCTCCTTAAAATTCTATTCAATAAAGCTAAATAAGTAAAAAATTTACTTTCACAAACAAGAAATGAAAAAAAGGCTCTCATCTGTCACTGGAAGTCCAAATAAGTACATACACAAACAAGAATAAAAGGGAGGAAGAAAGGGAGTGGGAAAGGAAACAGCAGCCAGGAAGAAAATGAAGTTCCTTCTTCAGTAGATATTTACTGGTACCAGATATCTACTATTGACTATAAAAATGTAAGGCCCACAGACAGCAGCTTGATGGGAAGCCCCACACAGGTCCCACTCTGCCCTTGGGCTGATTCTAATAAAATACTGCCCTATCCTAGCAGTAGTTATAAAATATTTTGAGCCATGTAAATATGTTTCTCTCTGGCTTATTTACCACAAAGTATGTCACATTTACTTGACAAGTCAATTTCTCTGAAGAACTATATGCATCATTTTTCTCTCTAAAGATTCCACTCTTTAGTCTGAACAAAAACTAGCTTTAGAATAGATCTAACACGTTTTAAATACAAAGAAATTACATTTCCAAGTAAGACCTAGTTTACACCTAAAACTTAGGTCAACATCACTCAGGGCTGTGAAATTCACACCCCTAATGGACACACACAAGCTGACATCAGCCCTGGTATAGACACTGCTATGTCGACAGAAGAATTCTTCTGTTGACCTAGCTACCACCTCTCAAGCAGATCACCGCAGCAAGTGTCTATAGCAGCACACCTGCAGTGCCATAGCTGTGCCCTGTAGTGTAGGCAAGCCCCAAGAGATTACCGTGAATATTCTTTAAACATAAACTTGTAAAAATAAATTCCACTACATTTGTTGACAAACCAGAGAAAAATCTCACTTTGATTTAAATTTCTGACGTGAATGTACATTTCATGACACAGGAACAGCAAGCTGCAGATAGTTGTACATTAAGAATGTATTCCAACTACACAGACCTCAAAAGAAACGATGGGGCTGTCTGCAAAGCTAGACAATCTGGGCATCCAGCCATAAAACATCACTGCTATAGCACAAATAACTGTTCTCATTCTTCTGAGCCCTCCATGACCATAAAACACAAAAGGAAAGAGCTCCAGAAAGCAGCCTTCACTACCTCCCCAAACTTTTAATATTTCATAGGTCTGAATTACACAGGACTTTAATTTTGTAAAATTATACAGCTGACACATCCAGGGTCAAGGTTAATCAATTCAAAATTTGATGCTTAGATTCTTGGAACTGTGAAGATTGTAAATATATAGCTAACTACTTCATAGAGATCTTTCTATAGATATTAATAGTGTTATCCAGCATGTCTTCTCAAAGAGCAAGCTTTTGATTTGAAAGAGGTAAGATTAAAATGTAAACTCAAAAGGGACAGATTGCCAAGTGAAACATTTTTAGAAAAATTAAGTGAATCAAGAACATTTCTTGAAAAAACAAAGTCAGTCTTAAAATACATTGAAATTATACTAATAAAAATTTGAATATTTTCTTGAAGAATCTAATTATGATAATTGTGATTTAATAGCAAAACTTAGTCTCCAACTAAAATCAATAATTTAACTAACCTAATTTTGACCAGCAGAATGGCACTAAAGCAATTTTTTAAAGTGGCAGTTCATACAAAAGAAAATAACTTTTAATACATGGTCACATTTGTAGTTGCTTTCTGAAAACTACAATGCAGATTAGTCATATTTTAAGTGTTACACGCAAAACATTTCTAAATATGCTTATATTAAGAGTCCAAACTCTAAAGCATGATTTTCTGACAGATTAATAATTTTCATAAACAGACAAGATTTCTAAAACAAAACCATATATTGCTTTAAGCACTAAATTTGACTTTTATTAAAATGGTCACTCTCTCTTTATGTGGTTACTTTTTACTGCTAAATCAAAGAGGCTATGAAGAGTGTAAAATCCATTTAGTAATGCAATTTTATTTAAGAGACAACACACCTACAACACTGCACACAATTTTATATTGTCATTTCTAAAGCATCTCCCAATTCACTTTCTCTTTTAAATACCATTTGTCCTCGCTGATATCTTCATAATGCAACTGAAAACCTCCAGCCATTAATCACTAGAAGGCACCAGCTGATACGAAATTGGCCAGAATGTAGTGTCACCAGGCATTAAAGAGGTTTCCTTATCATTCATCTCTAATACTAAGGGACTGACAAACTTCTAGCTGCAACTTCCAAGTCAGGAGAAAACCTTCTGATGGTGTTACCGCAATCTTGTTATCTGAATTTTAACTATTACACCCAATAGTAATTCTGTGCTGCTCATGGTTTGGTGTGACCGAAGATTGAACAAAGTCTTACATTTTTCATTGATTTTTTTTCAAGTAAGTAGCAGGCATGTCCACAATTAAACTAGCATAACCTGAAATTATTACATAAATAACTACAGTAACAGGATTTAACATACAGGACATTAACAGTCTACTTTATCTGAATAGGAAAGGTTTAGGGTTTTTTTGTTTGTTTTTTAACTTTAAGTCTGCAGTGTTCGCATAGCCAGTACTACATGGACTTTATCTAGCAATTCTTTCCAACTGAGAGCCTCTCTTTGCTGAAGTAAAAGACTGCTCCACCCTTGACCTCCTCCTTCAGCTTCTTTTGGAAAGGGGCCAGATGACAGCATTTGGAAAAGTGCATATTTATCTCTGCAAGGACAGCTGCCTAGAGGGAAATAAATGTAATTTAAAGTATTATCCATTCCCACTGTCACCAGTCTCATTGATTTTTCATAACTAAAACTGAAAGTAAAACATTTCCAGATCACTGTTTTAATATATTGGTTTCTCATGAATGAAAAAAGGGGGTCTATAATGTTAAACTGTAGATTGTTTTGAGTAACTCAAACATTGATATGTAAGCAGCTTACAGTGGTAGCTGTTTTCTCTAGAAGTCAGCAAGTAAGGAAACTAAGTCCTCTATATGAAAAACAAATTTGTTCACAATCCTAAGTAACCAAGATTCTTAAAAAGTAGACTACCAAATGCTTGTGCTATTTCTAGATAGACTGCTTTTGTAGACTCTGTTCTTTAAGTGAAATTTCTTAATAAGTTCAATTTATATTTATCATCAAAATATTTCAAGATTTAAATAATTCGTAGCTTGTGGTGGGAAACGTTTTAGTCTCACTCTGATCTAATGCTTCACTTTGAGTTTCACACATCATTAAACTACTAACAGTCCTGAGTATTTAGTCAACACAAAGAATCTTAAGGTTGGGCATAACAATACAGTCTCCCACAATGATCATGTTTTTCTCAAACTTATCTGGAAAAATTCATCCTGACTATCTAAAAAAAAAAAAACTTATCAACATCTATTGTATCAATAATATTCAAAAAATAAAAACAAAGCAAAAGTAAAATATTTAGCTATTGTCCTTAAAATTTCAACAAAAGGATCACAAACTTCACCAAAAGTGTACTTTAGATGTTAGGGGGTAATGAAAGACCCTCTAAGCAGGTTAGAGAGGTCTCTACCTCTTCTTTCCCTCTTCCTAGCAACTGACAAGAGGCTTAGTGAAAGAGGGTGATGCACACATTCCCATTCACAGAGCACAGGAGACAGTTTTGGAAAGGGGGCAAAGACATTCCAGAAAACTTGAAAAGGAAGGAGCTTTAAATTAGCAAATCCTTTTTAAAAAGAGACCCCAACCAAGGTTCAATAACAGCACTCTGTCAGAAATTCCATCACTTTCACTTCCCAGCAGCTGGGAAACTTTGTTGGGACTAGACTTCTCACCAGGACATTGCTTGTGGACTAGACTAGCTCTTCTCCCTGCTCTCCTTCACCTCTTCCACTTGCTAGCAGGTTTAGTCTTCTGCCTGGTAGGTGTTTGGTACAACATCCAAATTATGTACCAGATAACCTCCTAATCACAAAAGAATCTGTACAGCATAAATTGACAGACGCCAAATCAACATGGTAAAGGACCCATCACCCATTTATCTCAAGAATAAAAGTGGGCTTTTTTTAAAAACAGCTGTATGCTTGTACATTAGCAAACAATTAATATTTGTCAATACATGCTCTACTTATAGCTTGCTATCCTGCAAAGAACTGAAACATAAAAAAATCATAAGTGCAATATCAAACACCTGAAAAAGTTCTGAACAGCACAGTCATTTTGCACTAACATATTTGGCCTATGACACTACATACATTAGACACAGTCTTATTTGTCCAAAGAAGTACATAATACTCTTGGCCCCACCCCAAACAGCCTCTGATGCATGTTTTAACCTTGCTCTGGAGGGACTGCCTCTAGGTCTCCATGCCCATTCATTCCTTGGCCAATACAACTGCGATTTTTGGGACCCAAGCACCTGTTCACCAGGAACTGAACTGAGACCATTCTCATCTCACAGATATTACCTCACCCACCTTGTCTGCCTAACAATGGTGAAATGATTTCAGAAGTTAACATGCTTCACTGAATTTAATGTGGTCATAGAGGTGAAAAACTACCACCAGTCCCTTGAACCATCCAGGTCCCCTCAAGTTACCCAGTACTGAACTCCACAGCCTTTTTTGGAAACCAGATTGTCTGAATTTAGAAGTTAAGAAACATGGCTGTAAAAATACTGATATCCAATAACAGTGTCTTCCACTGTTTCACCAAAAAATATAGTTAAGTAGAAATATCTAGCACCAGCCTTCTTAACTATTTATACACAAGTTACTATTGAGAAGTGTCACTTTGGAAAAGTTTTTAAAAGGGGCAGTAGCAGACAAAATAATATTACTCGAAGACAAGTAAGTTTTAGACATTTGTCAGTGCACCATTTTGAGATCATAGTTCACAATTCATAGATTAACTTGGCTGGAAAGATGTTCAAATGGAAGCTTACTGGATTTAACAAGTCACAGAAGATGTGAAGCAATTCAACTATTAGGCATGGAAAAAAAAAACCTGTCAGGTAATTTGTTAGGTCGCATCCAATACTATCTCACCTAACCCCCAATACATATTTCTGAGAGAAGCAAACAAAGGTTTTCTAAATCTGTGTTTACCATCTCAGTGATTTCTTAGACAATCAAATATAATGTACAACAGCAACCAAAATCCAAAGGTCATCTCTCACCAAATCCAAACTGAGGAAACATTTACTGTTAGTAACGATTTTAAAAAGTGGGAATCATTTGAATAATGGTATCCAAAAACAGAAGATGTTGTCTTGTTCATTATTCTTAGTGTAACAATATTCAACTGATTTAAGATATATATTGATACAAATATAACCAACCAGACCACTAACAGCAGCAATTACTGGGTTTTAACTAGTTTAATTAGTCCAATGATGAAATTAAATTATTAGTCTGGATTCCACTGAATATAAAATCAAATTAGTTTAAGATACAGGAAAAAATATTTCCTCAATTCATTTATATGCAAAAATGGCCAAGTTGTGCTCAAGAAAAATACAAATCAAAGTTGAAAATTATATAAACTGAATATAAGCAAATATTTTCCAATAAAAATATCCAAATTGAAACAGAGAATAAAGCTAACCCTAGACCAAATCAAAGTATGACTTGCTAGATTACAATGGCCATTCTAAAGAAAATAAAATGCTGAAGTTTCCAGCAATAACAATTAAAAATATATAACTTAAGAAAACAAAATATTAAATTATATTATGAGGCATAAAATAATTCACATATTCATTCATATATTTCAGTGAGTCTCATAACTGGACCTTCTACTAATGCACAGTTACACAGTAAAGAGATTACCCTTTGACAGAAACTTGCAAAATAAAACAGAGGATTCAAATATCTTTAATAAACTTCCACTGCCTCATGATTTCTAAGAATAACAATTGAACATCCATCTCTCTTTGCAGTTATCAACACGGTTTTTGTTCCTTACTGATGCTCTTACTGAAACTAATAAGGAAAATTTGGCTTCATGAAAATATGAAAAATAATCTCCCTTATGTCTAGTATTTAGAGACTAAGTTCTGGTAGTTATCATAACCTAATTATACAAAAACAAACTACGGATCTAAAGAGCTCTTACCATTTAACTGAAACTGACCATCAAGGATGATGTTCAAGTTTCACCTACTTGGTTATGATCAAAAGCAGCCCTGGTGACCTCGCTAATTATTTTATACTAATTTTCAAACGCTACACATCAACTCACACATCCATCATCATTTATTAAAAGCAAACTCATAAGGTTCTTCCTGTAATCTAGAACATTTTTAACTGCTACATATGGGACTCCACCTAAAATGATGATGCAGGTAATGATAATTAGATATGTCCAAAAAAATCACCATATGAAAATACCAAGTTTTTATAAAGGTCTATTTTTTAACAAATAGGAAGTAGGGAAAACGACTTTAGTTTTAAGATATATCTTAAAATAACTGTTTAAAAACAGTTGGCGTGGAAGTACTTTACAGTATTATTTGTTCCACCGGCTCCATACCAAAATAAAAAGGTGAAGACTATTTGAAAATAAAATACAGATATAGTGAAAAATCCTGCCCTGGACTCCAGGGGGGAAAGGGTGGCATGCACTAACGAAACGACTTAACAGGTCTTTCCCCATCTCCAACTTCTACTGTTTCCAGATTAATATAAAACTATCGCCCCTTACCTTTTCTTCTTTTCCTTCAGGGGCTCTTTGGCAGCTTTCGACTCAGTCTTTCTACAATGAAACAAGTGAGTATTTCGTCTAACGTGTGGTCTCTCTGACGTGCTTCTTGCTTATTTTAATGCTTTTTTTTAAAAAAAAAAAATACCCGTAATTTCACGAATCTGAATCCGAAAAAAAAAAAAATCTCACACGGCCAGGAAAAAGATTCAGTCGCCCCCCCCCCCCGAACTAAAAACAAAAAGCAACTCCCCCCACAACCTGCCACAGAAGAGAAGAAAAACAAGTCAACAAGAAAACAGTATCCAAGCAGAAGAGCAAAGAGCTTCAGTGTTATCCAGCCCAAGTGCAGGAGAAACAGGTTCAATTCCAAAACAAGCTTTTGATTTCCAGTGGAGAAAGAAAGGGGAAAAAAAAGTCCCTAGCTAGACTTTTGCACACGAATGTTGTTTTAAATACACATTTGCTTTCGAGTTGCAGCAAAACCCACGGAATCAGGATGTGGAGTGGATCGGGGAGAGTTTATTTTTTGTTTGTGTTGATGGATTCTCTGTCCACATGGAGGAGCATCTGAGGCTTCAAAAAGTGCAAATTAAAAGGAGAAAGTGGATCCCACAGCCTGGTTGAAAGAGGGCTCCCCCTCCAAAATATGGAGCCACAGGGGGATCCAACAGTCTCTCTCACATGGGGATCCAGGCAGGAGGAGGATCCAGTGAAGTCTCTCTCACAGGGAGAAGGACGGGGGAGGATCCAGCAGTCACTCACAGGGGGAGGATCCAGCAGTCTCTCTTATGGGGCATCCAAGCAGAAGGATCTCTCACAGGGGGGACCCAATGGGGCGAGGGGAATCCAGCAGAGCGTCTCTGGCGGAGGATCCAGTGACAGGAGGAGGACGAGGGAAGATCCAGCGGGGTCTCTCCGTCTCCTCCAGAGGGATCCAGAAGTGCCCCTCAGGACCAGGCTGGAAGCTGCCGCAGCGGAGCCTCTCACTGGGGCGGGGGGGGAATCCAGGAGTCTTGAGCCCCGGGGGGGGGAGGCAAGAGGCTGAGGCAGCAACGTCTCCCCAGGGGGCTGCAGCAGCGTCTCTCTGTGGCGGGGAGGCTGGGGCTGCAGCGTCTCGCGCGCGCTCTCTCTAGCAGACAGGCGGTGCCGGGCCCCCGCTGCTCCTCCTCGATGCTGCTGCTGCCGCCGCCGCCGCCGCCACCACCGTCCTCAGGAGCAGAGCTGCTGCCACCGCGGCCATTTTGTTGCTAACTGACAAGAACCCCGCCAGGCAGCGCGAGACCAGAAGGAGGCCCGCTGCTCGATTCCCCCCCCCCCAAACAGGAAGCCTCAGCGCCCCCCTCTGATCACGTGACGGAGAGGAGCGAAACTGCGGCATGCAAATGAGTTGGGTGGCAGAACCAATCAGCGCCGCGGCTCAGCGGCAGGTTCTGCCCCCCTTCCCGCGCGCTCCGGAGACCCGAAGACGCGCGAGCTGCTCCGGTCCTCACTCCTGCAAGCTCCTGGTAGCTCCCTCCATCTTGGCTAGAGCAGCCTTGTGTGTCACCTAACTGCGCAGGAAGCCGCGCGGCTCCCACCTGCTGCCCGCGCATCTGGGCACGTTGCTCACCCTCTCGGATTTTATGTGCAGAATGCATCGGGGCGGCTGGTATATGCACAACTCGTTCCCGGCCATGCCTTTTTGTGCGAGTTTAAAGTGCAGCACCGACAAATAACATCACCATCTAAACACAACCCAGCAACGCAAAAAAACATGCACGGCTCCCAAGGCTAAGCGCGCCGGTGCAAAACGTGACTTTAAAAATGTCTGACTGCCAGCTGTAAGTGAAGAAGCAATGCAAAAATTGCCAAGACTGATGCGTTTTGCAGTGAGGGTATTTAGCACCAGTACAGTTGGCACAAATGCAACATATACCAAATACCAACGCAGAACGCAGCGGTGCACAATGCTCAAAAGAAAACTATGCCAACATAAAACGTAATTCACAAATGACAACGCAAAACGTACCAGGGACAATGCATATTTTAAATCTAGGGTCAATTTTTGTTTTGCATTTTCTGTAACAGGAAAAAGTCAGAGAGCACTTAAGTCCTTACGGTACATGGACCTCATTTTGTGTTACTCAGGCAAAGCCTGTATAGATTTAATGACAGTTTTGACTGAGAAAGTACTGCAGGATCAGGCGCAATTTGCAAGGATTGCCAGATGCATAATATTAATACACAGGGATAATTTTTTAAAGGATGTTCTCCCTTTTGTGGACCGAAATTGTACCTGCTGCTGAATGGTGGGTACAAATCTGAGCACTTGTGCCTTTAACTTCCTGCAGCTGGCGCAAATCAGTGAGTCCGATGAAGAGATCCGATGAAGAGAGCTGTAGCTCAGATCCGATGATCCGATGAAGAGAGCTGTAGCTCACCAAAGCTTATGCTCAAATAAATTGATTAGTCTCTAAGGTGCCACAAGTACTCCTTTTCTTTTTGCAAATACAGACTAACACGGCTGCTACTCTGAAACCAAACATTTAGGTTCTGATCCTGCAAAATTTAGGCCTTGACTACACACAAAATGAGTACCTAGAACTGATTTAGTTAAATTAGTACAAACCTCTTGTGTGGACACTATCAAATTGGTTTGAGTCCCTTATATCAATTTACCTTAAACCAATAAGTAATTGCCTTAAGTGATTGAGTATGGATTGCAGGATTAGACCTTAAGTGTTGAAAATTTAGTGGTATATGTAACAGAAACATATGAAAATTTTGTTTATAAAAATACAATCCTAATCGAATTTGAATTCAGTACCTCTGATACAAAGACAATACCTTAACAAGCAGGCTAAAATGTCTTTGGTTAACACTAATGAGAGCATAAGTGTTACTTTGGCCACTGGAGGGAGCCCATATTGTTCCAGAATGCAACAGAAACAGAACTTCAAATATAAAAAATAATAAAACATGAAATATCAGATCATTATAGTTAGAACAAAGTGTGTTCTCTATGTCAGACCAAGATCTAGATGTATGCAAAATGTTATAAAAATCAGATTTAAGTGTACTATTTTGCTTCATAAGCAGCAAAAAGTAAATTGATTAAGAACAACAATTTCCCTGCATTTTGAATGTCAATCTAGTACCTTTCACAACAACTTTAAATTCACGTATATTTTTTCTAATGTAATGTGAGGCTGAGAGACCCTTGACTACAGTGTTCCTGCTCTTACACATCAAGGTCTAAGCTATTTACATTTCAAAGGCAAGTCGTTTGTACTAGTGTAACTGTGTAGATAATTCAGATGAGCTTTCTTTACCTTTTTCTGTTAAACAAATGTAGGTCAACACCTGCAAACGGCTTCCCACAACGACTTCCCCAAAAGCAAGGAAGCAAATTGCCACGTTGTTACTTTCAGAGTGGATTTTGTTCAACATAACACAACAACCCAATACAGTACAAACAAAACAGAGACAATCATGTATCTTAATCACTGATGTATATAGTACAATCTAAGAAAAAGGTTATAATGGGAATATTATGTCACAAATAAAATTTTGTATAGATACAACTGTACTCTACAGATAATTCTGTTTGTTTAGATATATTAGGTCAAATTTGGCCCCAAATTTAGATTTTGTACAAATATAAGCTATTATAAAATCTAAGAACAGAAGTATTTGCCTGATTTTTTAAATTCAAAATGTCTTTTTAAGAAGTAAACATTCCCCTGCCTGTTTTCAACACAAACATTGTAGCATGAGGCAAAGTTCATGATAGCCTAAAATTGAAACTGACTAAAACCAAAAGTGAAACTAACTAATGTATTTTCTTGGCCAAGCTGAAATAAATGCAAAAATTATTAGTTAAAATACACACACCCTTACACAGAACCAATTGTGAAAAGTAAATTAGATTTAAATAAAAATCAATGTCCATATTTTAAGGTGCTATTTGTAAAGATAAAAATGCATTTAAAAATTATTTCAATTAATGTTCTTCTATCATTAAATACAAGGATTATTCAATCCATTATTTGATTTTCCCTGCTTTGGTTTCTCCTGGCTCAGCCACCACTGGACTTATTCCCGATTTTGCATTTCTAATTATCTTGGTTGTGCTCCCTTGGAATTCAAGCAGAGGTGTTTGGCAAGTTTGAGAACACCTCTGACTTGGTTTAAGCTATCTGAAAGTTGGTAAGTGAAACGGACACACAAAGGAGTACTCAGAGCAACTTGCAGATGTGGGTAAAGGTTATAATGCATCTGATTCAAAACAGGATAGGCAGTGCCTATTCTCCCTATCCTGGGAACCCTCAAATACTTGGACTACTATAGGTCAGTAAGTCATGCCCTTAAATATTTCTATACATGAACAATGGTCCACACAGATCATAGAATCATAGAATATTAGGGTTGGAAGAGACCTCAGGAGGTCATCTAGTCCAATCCCCTGCTCAAAGCAGGACCAACACCAACTAAATCATCCCAGCCAGGGCTTTGTCAAGCCTGACCTTAAAAACCTCTAAAGATGGATATTCCAGCATCTCCCTCAGTAACCCACTCCAGTGCTTCACCACCCTCCTAGTGAAATAGTGTTTCCTAATATCCAACCTAGACCTCCCACGCTGCAACTTGAGACCATTGCTTCTTGTTCTGGCATCTGCCACCACTGAGAACAGCCTAGCTCCATGCTCTTTGGAACCCCCCTTCAGGTAGTTAAAGGCTGCTATCAAATTCCCCCTTACTCTTCTCTTCTGCAGTCTAAATAACCCCAGTTCCCTCGGCCTCTCCTCGTAAGTCATGTGCCCCAGCCCCCTAATCATTTTCGTTGCCCTCCACTGGACTCTCTCCAGTTTGTCCACATCCCTTCTGTAGTGGCGGGGACCAAAACTGGACACAACAGTCCAGATGTGGCTTCACCAGTGCCAAATAGAGGGGAATAATCATTTCCCTCGATCTGCTGGCAATGCTCCTACTAATACAGCCCAATATGCCGTTGGCCTTCTTGGCAACAAGGGCACACTGGTGACTCATATCCAGCTTCTCATCCACTGTAATCCCCAGGTCCTTTTCTGCAGAACTGCTGCTTAGCCAGTCGGTCACCAGCCTGTAGCGGTGCATGGGATTCTTCCTTCCTAAGTGCAGGACTCTGAACTTGACCTTTTACCTCATCAGATTTCTTTTGGCCCAATCCTCCAATTTGTCTAGGTCAGATGATAGTATGACTTAGCCAAACATGCTCAGAGAAAGTATTTTCATCCAGAAATGGAGGACAACTCCACAACTTCTCAGCCAAACATTTCTTCATCATGTCTCACTGTGCTAACAGGTATTTTCCGGTTCACCGATCATAATTGCTGCAACCTGCAGTACTGAATGCTTCTGAGGCTGCCTGTGTCTAAGAGACAGCCAATATACTTTTTTAATTTCTGTGCATTTCATTTCTATGCTTAGCACAATTAAGGGAGTTTAACATGTACCAAGATTAATTACTTAAAACTACCTAAAAAGAAAAGGAGTACTTGGGCACCTTAGAGACTAACCAATTTATTTGAGCATAAGCTTTCATAATGCATCCGATGAAGTGAGCTGTAGCTCATGAAAGCTGATGCTCAGATAAATTGGTTAGTCTCTAAGGTGCCACAAGTACTCCTTTTCTTTTTGCGAATACAGACTAACACAGCTGCTACTCTGAAACCTGTTAAAACTACCTAGTATTTTCTTTGCCCTAGAGGAAAAGATATTATATGGTCTGTTGACCTGTGTTTCACCTGTCAGCCAGATTCTCATTTTGGTGGGCAAGTGAACAGCTTGTGTTTTGAGCTTCACAAAAATCAGCCCTTTTTCTCCTGGGGCCACCTTCCACCATACAATTCCCTTCATATCGAGGGCCAATATTTAACATCTTTTGTGGCAAACCCTGAATGGCCTTCATCAATTTCCAAGGCATCTACTGAAGTACAGCCTATGTTTCAGGTAGACCCTGCTACCTTTGAACTTTATCCTTTCCCTCCACAGTTCAAGTATTTTCTTTGTCACACATGAGCAAGAACAGATGTGATCAAGTATGAAAGGAATGGAAGAGGGTTGTATGATGCTGGTAGTTCATTGCTGGAACAAAAAGAGGAATTCCTGTAGAAGAGAATGAATTTTCAGTGTGATGCCGGCAATCTTTGTAAACCAATCATTTCTAAGTATCCCTGTGCCCAAGGGGAAAGGACCTGGCAAACTTTTTTGACAGGGCACTGTGCACTTTGAACAGATGGACCTAAGTGTAGGCAGCCCAGATCATAGAGCTACATTAATTTTGTATGTTGAGAGCAGGAATTCTAGACACAGGATTTTGCCCCTTTGGGATCAGGTGGGAGAGGCCTAATAATGGATAATCTAAGCTATTTTTCATTTTCCATCATAGACCCCACCACTTTTAGACTGGACATTTTTTCCAACAGCCCAACCAAAGAGTGTGGGAGTAGGTCAGAAAGGCAACCAAAGGCTTCTTCCATGCAGAATAAAGAGTATACAATCTTCAGTTCAAGCAACTTGTATAATCAGAACTAGCTACTCTTTTGGATAAATTAAATCCCCACACTTTGAAAGGGCTGGAGTTTGTGTCATTATGCAAGATTAAGAATGCCTGGAAACCACCTTAAAAACCTTCCTTGGTAATATATTGTTATTCTGACAAGATAGGCAGAGACAGATTTTTATGAATTGGATGGCGTTGGGGTGACTTCTGATTCTGGGATGGATGCTGATTTCAAAATGCATTGCACATGCTCAACACCTCTGATGATCAGACCCATCCTCTTCCCGTCCACACTACCAGCACTTTTTGATTTCAGAAAATAAATTAAAATGATTTCTTATGTCTTCATATTTATAGCAAATCAGATTTAAATAACTGGTTCTCATCTCACTTTTCAGACGAAGAAACAAAAATTGCAGTTGACCTGTTAATCTTTCATTCTTGCTACACTTTAACTATTTCTAGATATTTTCTTTCTTTCGTCTTTCCTTGCACCCTGGGATACATCTGTTCACTCCACAATGAGAAGACCACCAAACAAGGTTCCAGAAGCCCTTGCAACTCATCTCCTTATTCTTCTCAAGGCCATATTAACCCCATCTTCAATGGGAGTTGCACATGCACCTCCAAAAATCTGGCTAATTTTATTTTTGGCACCTAGGCAAAAACAATGTTCTGTATTCCACTCTGCTGCCTCTGCAGCTGTTCACACATTTCCAGCTGTGCTGGTGGTAACAGCAGATACTAGAATGGGTTTCTCCTACTCAACTTTTTACCCATGTGATTGTCACTCATCGGGTGGGGTGGAGTAAAATGGGAGCAGGAGGGATTAAGAGCCTATTTATGGACTACCAGGGTTATAGTCTGAGAGGGAGAGTGTAATCTGATATGACAATAGCTAGCTTCATACAGGAATACAGATCTGAGGAGTCTGGAGAGGCTAAAAAATGTCTTTGGCTGCAGATAGGTCAATTTTGCTTGCAGGTAGTTCTCTTGGGGTGCTTTAACACAGCAGTGGATCAGTGATGCAGTTAGGCAGTTAAGTGAGCACAAAGAATCTGAGGGTGACAGCCTAGCCATTGCTCAAAATACAACAAGGAGTATACAAAATAGCAGTGAAGTGGTGAAGTGCTGGGGGTATTAAACCTGCCAATGACAGATCAATTCAGGGAACTGATACTAAAGTCTCTGACACTCTGGAATAAAAAGCCTGCAGCAGAAAGTGAAAAAATAGATCCTAATGTATAGAGGTGAATTCAAGTTTTGCCTGCTGAAGATAGAAGAACATTGGCAGGTTTAATTTATCGGGCTCGCTTTAGGGCAGGAGTATTGTCATGGTGAGAATAAAGCAGTAATAATATAGTGATTCCTGGTTTCTGTTTCCAGGTCTGATTGGGCAAATCTCTTAATTTCTCTGTACCTCAGTGCATCCTCCAGTAAACTGGATATAATATTCTGTCTATCTAACTTAGGGTTTTATATTGCCACCCACCACTATAGTATCGGAACATCTTCCATGTAAAATCACTAGCTCTAGCAATGTCTCTAGTGGACTTTTGGTTCTTCTCAGTTTGGGGGGTAAAATCTCTCCTTCAGGTAGGGGCTTGGAGTTTTTTGGATGGTTGGTTGAATTGCTTCACTTTCTTTCTTTCTTTTTATTTATGCATGTGGAGGGAGGGGGATGTTGGGAAGAAAGTGTTGTCAATGCTGTATCATTCCTGTTATGGTAGAAAGGCTTTTTGCAATATTTCCTTTAGGCTCTTGATATTCACCTTCCATACCTCTGAGGGGTGTTATGAGGCTTACTTAATGAGTGTAAATTGGAATTATTTTAATAAAAAATGTAGTTTCGGTGTTTTGGCCAAATTCCATTCGGATAATTGGATCCTGCCTATCTAATATTTCTCCATAGTTTCAATTGAATATAGCATTCTTTTCTTTCTGTCCTTAATTGTGTACTGTATAAACATTGCTGCCTTCTATCTCAGAGATGACTGCATTTCAAAGCTGGGTGACCCCACTACATCCCCACTGGAGTATGTAAATTTTATTGAATGCTTTGGGACCTGTGGATGAAAATGCACTATTATCATTATTGCGATTATTCTGCAAGGATTTAACTGCATACCTTTCATTTGATTAAAGCATTCATGACATATTTGTGATTTTGGTAAGATTCTATAGGTGATCCGAAAGAATGAAGAATTATCTTCCAGTCCCTGCACCCAAAGGGGCTTCTGTATTCCTGACAAAGCCTACAAGATTGATCCATGGGGAGGGAAAGTGAGAAATAAAGAACCACAAGTGACAAATATTAGCTTTGTTCCTTAATGCACTTCTGCAAGGCACTCAGATACTATGGTGATGAGGGCCATATAAAAAGGGGAATAGAATAAAATAGAAGAGAAGATCCTCCACTTGCTTTAAACTCCCACACCATACAGGAAACTGCAATCCTTCCAAGCCAGGGACTGGACTCCTTTCAAAGTCTGTCAGTCCACTCCTTAATTGGCTGGAGGAGTCACTCTGATTTTGAAGAATTTATTGATACCCACCCACCATCCTTGAAGTTTTATGGCAATATAGATCCATTAGAAATCCATTTTACGGAGATATTAAAATAATGAAGGTGAGAATTAAGAGAGCAGCACACTCCTTTGAAAGACCACTGATCATAATATAGTGCTTTAGAGAAAGTTATCATCCAGTCCCCTTTAAGAAAGTTATCAATTAGTCACTATTTAAGGCCTAGGAGAATTGTTCCCTGAAGAGGATTTTAGGAGGAAAGCCATATACTAAGTGATAAATTTATCACTAGGGGCTGCATGGCTCCATGGATTAAGAAGAAATGGTATAGAGAATTCAGAACACAGAGCAAGATGACATGTTAACTTCCGAAATGCTGAGGAAGGTTCCATGTACAGTATTACTAACAAACTGCTGGGGTCTCATAGAATAGCCACTTTTCCCTGCCTCAGCACCTTCCAAAATATTTTTAGCCAACCACCTTTGTCATGTGCCGCTCTGATATCCGAAGTATTATGGCATTAGCTGGGGACAATGGCACTATTCTACTCAGAACAGAGTATGTCAGAGATGATGTAAAATATGTCAGTAAGTGGGCATAAGGAACATCTTATGGGCCGAATTCAGCCCTGGTATAATCCTATTAATGTCACTGGGGATGAATTTGGGCCAGTTACTCTCCCTTATAACCACATGCACCCACTGATGTAATTTACACCACTTTACTCGTCACCTTTGAATGTGTTTAACAATGCTGCACTCAGTCAGGGTGGTCCTAGTTGTGTGCAGAGGAACAGTTTTTGAAGAACACCTGAGAACAGCTCTCCACTCAGTGTGCAGCAGCAACAGAAATAAAGGTCATAATTACTGGCTTTGCTATGATCCTTAAATACGCTTTTATCTGCTACACTGGAAGATGTAACTGCTTTTAAAAACTAAGCCCAGTTTTCAAAAGCAGTTGAGTACATTGGTAGCACAAATGCTGCATTCCCATGAGCAGAGGGGCACTTAGATGAACAACTACTTGGGTTTTTTGTTTTTATTTATTTATTTAGTGTGGCTAAGTGGTGCCCAGTTTAGGTGCCCACTTTGGAAATTTGGGCTCGCTATAGGCCCAATACTGAGACTTTCTTTCCTCCTACTCTCTAAGCAAATCTTACGTAGAAAGGCTTTGCTTCGGAGACCTACAAGGGAGCTAGGGTAAACAGAGTTCTCATTTCAAATTGGAAGCAAGGGTTAAACATACATTCATCTGCTACTCCTCTGCATCTCCAGCAGTAGCTGGATGAGGCCTGCTGTTTCCCTTCTGTATGGCTTTGTGCCCATGCGGATCCTCATTGTGAACTGACTCAATGGCCATCCCTCTGCCATGTGCCCCTCCCTTCTGCAGAGATCTCCTCTGCAATGCACTTGAGGGCATGAAGGTCTCCAAAGGGATTCTCCATTGATTTTTGCCTCCCCAGGCACAGCCCCTGCAAAGCAGACATGCAGCTTTTAAGTGCATGTACACAGCTCTATTCAGGCAAACTAGTATGACGAGCAAAGACAGTATGGCAAGTGCAGAATCCCCATTCAGGAGCTTGGTGCCACTGGAGAAGCTGGCAAACACACTTTGAGTATATTTAAACATGTTCTCACCCTGGCAGTTCTGGAACGGAGCTAAAGCAAAAATGCCCAAAAGGGAAGGCAATGCAGAGCATTTTTGCCGCTGAGGAGGAGGATTTTGGATACATGATGCCAACTAAAAGAGGCCCTGCCTGCGCACATGAGAAATCAGAAGCGTGTTCATGCCTTGAACTAGCAGGTGGGAGTGAGAGTGGAGAAACAGGAGGCTCCTAACTTGTGTGCTGACTGATCACATGACTCATAGCCTGACCCCAGACACATCATGTGACTCCCTTGCTCTCAAGTCAACCTAGGTGCAAAACTGAGCCAAAGCACTGATAGATTGCTGAACTCTACTGGGGTAAGTAAATTACAAACAAAATATTTGTGTTTACTGTGGGGATTTGACTGTGCATAATAATATATTACCCATATTGAGAACTACAGGAGTTTTATATGTTTAAATATGTACAATTAATTAGACAGAATTGTTTTTAATATGGTTATTCCCTATAATCTCATTCTGAACTAATAGACTTTTTATTGGATCAAGATTTGGAGTATTTTCCATTTTGTGAATGTTATTACTGCCTCTTAGCTCAGGGAAACAGTTTTGGATTCATTCTTTCTATTTTTTGTGTGTGTGTGTGTGTGTGTGTGTGTGTGTGTGTGCGCCTTTAAAATGCTATTAAGAGAATATTAAGGTTGTATGGTATATCTCACAACAGTCAAGAAATGCAACCTTAAGTCTGCCCCCTTGGGAATATGCTTTGTGATGTAGTCTTTAATTATATGGTCAAATAAAAGAAAAATATAATGGTCAAATAATACAACATGATGTCATAACATATATTAAGTGCAGCAGCTTGTAGGAGTATGCACTACTGTGTGTATGATAGGCAAACAGAGTCTATTCAAGTAATTTGCATGGAAAGGACAAAATAAATCATTCTTACAAAATTTAATACAAATTAAGTATAACAGAGTGTAATAGTGACTTGACTTCTCTGTGAACACAGAGGACCAGATTCTCAGTTTATGTAATCGGCATCACCACATCAAACTCCACGGCGCTGGATATCCTGGCCCAGGGTGAAAGCCCTAACAGTCAGAAACAAAGGAAATGAAGGAAGAGTGCCCATCTGACCATATTTCAGGGTGTTTTGTTCTCAGAGTTCCCCTTATAAAGCCCCCCACCAAAATGAAAATCAACAAGGAAATCTGCGTATGACTACAGCATTATATGCTATGCTGGAAAAAACAAATAAGGGCTAGATTGGGTTTTTGGAAGCAGAAGCTCTGTTGGGGAGTTGTGTGGAATTGAGCATGGGACGAGAAGAGTTCATTGCACTCATCTTCCAAAACTGACCTCCAGGTGATTATGAACACAGAAGGAAGCAGGGTCTTGGCCACACCTCCACACAGAAAAGCCACTCCCATTTCAAGATATTGGAAACATCAGGTTGTGCTAGCCCACACACAACCCTGGAACTCAGGTTGTGCAATTGCTGACACTTTGGCTGCCCTTTGAGTAGGAGAGCAAGGTGAAGGAAAGGGGTCCCTGCTTGCATTTTCCCCTGCTTGTTCACCCACAAAAGAGCAGCCAGAATCTGACTGTAAGACACTGCAGAAGACAGTGCAAGAAAATGCAGCTCTGATTAATTTACTGTTGGGAAAAAATCACTACTTGGCAAAATATGAAGTTTTCAGTGTGTGCCTAACCGTAAAGGGGCTATCTGCAAGCAATGAATGTGTCCGCATAGGCTTCATCTGAGACTGCAGGGAACTCTGAAAAGTTCACTGCACATTCCAATACTCTGTGGGTCCTTACTAATGCAGCTGCTATACAATAACCTTAAACAACCCTTGTAAGAATCTGAATGAATAGAAAATAGCGCGTATTCCACATCTTCCCCCAGGTGTAGATGCATTTTTTTCATCTTTCCAATGTTTTCCTTCATACCATACACATTTCCGATCAGAACAAACATTTTGTGGCTGATTCTCTTCCACTGAAGCAGTTGGACCAAACTTTAAAGTGGTGTAAATGAGAGGAGAAACAGGCTTCAGGCTCACTGTCTGGTGCTTGGATGCCAAGACAGATGTATTGCTTTGAGGTGGTGTTTTTTGGTTGGTTGGTTGTTCTTTTTTGTTTTGTTTTTTTGGGGAGGGGGTGAGACAAGGTGGGTGAGGGAATATCTTTATTGGGCCAACTTCTGTTTGGGAGAGAGATAAGCTTTCGAGCTACACAGAGCTCTTCCTCAGGTCTGGGAAAGGTACTCAGAGTGTCACAGCTAAAAAGAAGATCAGACTGAAGGTTTAGCATCAGTAGTTTTTTTTCTTGAGCATTTTATGGCTTGGTACAGTATAAATCAGCTTGTCTAAGGGTATCATTTTGTTTCATTAGTGCCCCTCAATTCTCTTTTATGTTAAATGTTTGGTTCATTTATATATGCTGAACACAGCTACACACACACTCTTCTGGAACCAGCACCAGTGTTAGCTAAGAAAGGGGTACATACTTGGGTATTAGAAGGGTGCGATGGGGCCTCTATTAAGTTTGAGTTCTATTTTGCACTTGCAGGGTTTCAACCTCTGGTTTGTACAAAGTATACAGTGCATACTCTCATAGGTTTACAATACATCATGTTTGATTAAAGACCAACTTTCCCAGGCATCTTCATCTAAACCTATTACTTTAGTTTATGAGTTAAACCCAATTGTAAAATAGGACCTTTAAGAATTTTTAGTGTCTCACCATTTTTCAGAACCCTTTTGCTGGTTTGTTATCGTTCACATTTTGCATATAATTAAAAATGGTAGCCAGTTACCTTCAAATATACACTTGAGAGGGCAGTAGGTGGTAATTAAGCAGAATTAACACTTACAAAAAAAATCTTACCCCCATTCTATTCACAATTTTTGCTGAACAAAAATGGCCACTATTTGCTATAATCTGCAATGGGACTGAAGTTACCCAAATGAAGCAAAGATATTTATGCCTCAGTAAAGATAGCTGCTACTTCGCTGGAGGGGTGATCATAATAAAGACAGCCACTGGGACTGATCTCTGGGAAGATGGATGCTATTTCACTAAAACTATCATACTTTTCAACCTTCCAGTGTGTGACACAAGCAGTTGAAATGTGGAACCGGTGTTTTGTTGTGCATTGTACCATAATGCACAATAAAATTTATGAATTTTTATTATGTTTTTAAGTATAAAACCTGTTTTTAAGGATATTTCTCGTTATGCAAATTATATGAACCAGATTTTTTTCTTTTTAAGAAAACTGTTTCAACAGAAATTCTGTCATCTGGTCCCACAAAGAACCCCAACATGGGTCTTCAGCAGGGTTGAATCCTGGACCATCTGATACCCAACCCAGACTATTATTACATGAACTTCCGGAGTAACTGTTACCTTCTACACAAGGGGACATGACACACTTTGCCAGTGCATTACATAGTTATTTGCTACACACCAGCAGAATGCTAAGAATAAGACCACCTGGGTTCTATTCCTGGCTCTTGGTGTAGATTAGTGGTTGGTTAGAGCAAGGAGACTGAAATCAGGAATTCTGTGCTCCATTCCTAGTTCTGGGGAGGGGAAGGAAGGGGAGGAGATTCTTTAGCGTCTCTAGACAACATAGCCAAGCATATAGGGTTCTTTCTGAGAGATAGTGTGGCTCAGTGGATAAGTCTGGTGTGCTACATTGGAGACCTGTGTCCTATTCCACGCTCTGCTAGAAATGACATTGTGCAGCCGCTCAGCTTATTTATAAAATGGGGAGGCTGATGCTTGACTGCCTCCTAAGGTAGGGGTCCTTGCAACATTAGTCAGTGTTTGAGATTGATATGCACAAGTTAAGTGTGTGGTGTGTAATGTGTTTGTGGGGAGGCATGAGATCATAATTAAGGTTTTGCTTTGTACTGCGAGGGAGACTAAAGTGTTGTGTGTAACGTATTGCCTTATCTGTTAGAAGCAGAAAGAAGTTATTTGTAATGATGTGGATGGAGTCTGTTGCTATCTGTGGAAATGTGCTGTGTGGGCATTAGGAGACAGGTAAGATTTGTTCCATAACATAGCTTTTTCTTGATTTTTAGAGTTTGCATTGGATGAACACCACATTTTACCAACCTGACTTGCTTTTAAACAACATATCTGTGTATGGAATTATATACAGAATAGAGTGATTATATTTTTGCAATCTGGAAGTGAATATCTGACGACAGTTCTACTGAAACATTAGGTCATTTCCCTTTGTTTTGTTTGTTGGGTCTGGTGCCTCATTCTCGGAGCTGCGGCTTCTGCTGAAAAAGACAGAGGTCCATTGTTTATGCTGCTTAAGAAATACAGTGAAGGATTTATTTTGTTGGAACTAGAAGGGAATGACTATGCCAGGATTTGCTAGTGTGATTTTTGTTTGTTCTGTATATCAGCACGTACCATCTGTATATCAGCACATACCATGAGAAATAATGGTGTGCCAGCCAAAAAGCAAGGCTGATGCGATGGCCTACATTTTTAGAAGTGTCCACTAATTTTAGATGTCAGACAGACACCTAAGACCTGATTTTCAAAAGTGCCAACCATCTGCATTCTCATGACAGTTGCTCGGCCACTACAAAATCAGGCCTTGGGTGCCACAAGTTGGACACCAAAAACTAGGGAACCCTTCTGACAGTGCAGACAGATGTATTTAGAGCACTCATACCATGACTGAGATGACACTCAAGATACTGTTAGATGTGCTGTGATGGTAGGCAATCAAACTGTTATAAATGAATACTCCTGGGGAAATTCTGCACCACTGCGGCTCAGCAGAAAAATGCCCCCCTGCAGATTCTCTTTGCTTCCTTGCAGAAAATGATTTCGGTGGGAAAGCCAAGAGAAGCGGCACCAGTACTCACTCACCCCTCCCCCGCAGCTCAGCAGCTCAGAGGTGTCTGTTCAGGCAGCCAGGGGGAGAGGTAACTCACTGGGGAGAGTGGGGACTGGGGATGCCCCGGCCACCCAGTGACATTAGTCACAGCTGGGTGGGAGGGGGGGAGGATGGAGATAGTTCCCCCTCCCCCTTCCCTGCATGGAGCAGCCCCAGAAACTTCCCCTGGCTACAGGAAGCTCTGGACTGGGGGGCAGGGGGGGAGGGGAGTTTCCAGGTGCGGGGGGAGGGTAAGGCTCAGTGGTGGGGAGGGTTGGGTGCAGGGGAGACTGGATGCACAGGGGTTGGGCAGACAGGGGAAGCAGCTCCCTGTACAGTGACCCTTCCCCCCCACCAGCGCACCTAGAACCCCCACTGCTGAGCCCTCTCCACATCAGGAGCCCCCTGAACCCAGAGTCCCCCCACCAAGCCCCACAAACCCCTTCTCTGCTGAGCCTCACCCCCTGCATCAGGAGCCCCCCACACTGACCCCCCACCCCTCCTAGCCCCACTCCCTCAGTCCCCTTCACTGAGCTCTGATCACCTTCACTTGGAATCCCCTGCAGAGTCCCATTCCCCCTGCACCCACAACCCTGCACTGAGCCCCTGTGTATCCAGATTCCCCCCAAACCCAGACCTCCACCAAGCTGCCTGCACCCAGATTGCGCCACACAGAACCCTTGTACTCTTGAGAATGCATCCGATGAAGTGAGCTGTAGCTCACGAAAGCTTATGCTCAAATAAATTTGTTAGTCTCTAAGGTGCCACAAGTCCTCCTTTTCTTTTTGCGAATACAGACTAACACAGCTGCTACGCTGAAACCTGTACTCTTGAGGGAATTCTGCAGCCAAAAATTAAGAAATTTAAAATTCTGCAAAGTTCTGCATATTTTAATTGTCAAA
This sequence comes from Chelonia mydas, assembly GCF_015237465.2. Taxonomy (NCBI): domain Eukaryota; kingdom Metazoa; phylum Chordata; order Testudines; family Cheloniidae; genus Chelonia; species Chelonia mydas. Next base: position 17,734,107 of record NC_051254.2, read on the forward strand.
ATAACACAGAAACACAACAATATAATCACACCATTTTCAATTATTTTGGTAATTTATTTCAAAATAATTTTCAGCAAATAATTTCAAATGGTGATTATATTGTGTTATTCTGACAAATAAAATATGCACATTGTTACAAAATTTTAAAATATTGTGTGCAGAAGGGGAGCAGCCCCAGAATTATTAATTTTTTGGTGCAGAATATTTAATTTTTTGGCTCAAAACTCCCTCAGGAGTAAAAGGAATAGAGTTTGTTTGGTTTGTTTTGTCAATGAACTGAGAGGTCAAAGATGTCAAACTCACATCATCCCCAGAGACTGAATTACTTTACTTACTAGAAAAGGATCAGCACAGGCAGCAACAGAGCTAGGTTACCACGCCCCGCTCTGCCAGTGGGACTCAGCCAAGACCGGAAGAAGCACTTGTACAGAGAGTAGTTCAGTATTCAGTCCTTGGCCTCTGCTCACAAGGTGACAGCTGCTTGGTGGGTTTGGGTGATGTAGGTGCACCTTTCAAGTAGGAACTGGACTGAGATCACAAGCACATGGCCGCCAAACAAATGATAATACTGGGTCACTACCAACCTGGGCTGTTTTCAGACTGGTGACCCAACGGTGAAGTGCTCTGTACTTTATCAATAACCCCCAGAGTCATCCAGGCAGACTTGTTGCAAAATGTAACTTCTTTTCAGTAATGCTGCTGACAGGTTTCCCACATACTCTATGTGCCATTGGTTGAAGCACATGCTTAGGGGAAGGGGAGTCTGTCCTTGTCCTCAGCCAGGAGGTTATGCCTTGGTGGAATCGCAGAGTGCGGGCAGAAATGTTAGCCCTTAACAAAGCATGAGGAAGGTATCCTACCATGTTGATTCATTGGTGCAATAGAGAAAAGGCTCTCTGTATTTTCTGCTGTCTGCACTACACCCACAACATACACAGCTCATCCATGGAACACAGGTCAGGATTAGGCTAATATTTTGCAATATGTCCATGTTGTTTAAAAAAGTCTGCCTGACTCAATGTTAGATGAACTTTCTAAGAGCTCTGATACCTGAGAAGGTTTCATGTTCCAGAGTTATTTATTTGTCTTATGAAGAACATCACTTTGAACACACTGTCTAAATAAGAATTAATTGTGTTAAAAATTCAGGTTAATGAATACTGTAAGAAGTTGTCTTGGGGGGAGACTCTTTTGTGAGAGCATAACCCTGATGTTCGCAGGACCCAGTCTCTGTAGAAACAGGTTACTCATCTTTTCCAGAAGATAGATGCATGTTTATTTTCTATTCTCTGAAGTGGTTAATCTACATGTGGAGCAAAGAAAAGATGGCTTACTCGGCTAATTGCTAATACAAAAAAAAAAAAAGTACTGTGAGCAAATATTTGAAAACAGACACAGAAGGCTGTGAAAACAAATACAATCTCATTTTCCATGAAGTTTTCCCACCAGAAATCATGCAGTTCAAAGAGACGTCCAGTAAATACAGTACCTTCAGGCTTCCAGTGCCAATGCTGTTCATTAGCCACCTCCTAATTCTACAATGCAGAGCCAGATTAATGGAAAGGTGACTAAGGAAGGCACCAAGGGACCCACTAATGATATTGTATAGTCCTTAGAGGAGACCTCTCTAGCCATATTGCCCATGTAAGGCAAAATACACACATCACAAGGATACAATGCCATATAATCACAAAAAAACCCAACAGAATTTCAAGAGGGCAAGATGTCATCACAGAAGGGGTGCCGGGAACTGATGAAACCCAAGATGGAAAAAATAATTGCATGCATGTTTTTTAATACAAGGGGATCGCCCTAAGCTCATTAAAACAGATCGAAGTTTTAAACCCTGTATTACTTTAAAAATTAATTTACGGCTGTGGGGCTCAGTGGCCCAGAGAACATTAAAATGATAAATCCAGAAAGATGATGTGATTAGAAGAGAGTATTACTTTGGTCACAACATGGACTTTCAAAGCTGTGAAGGGGAAGCATCACAGCCATGTTAACCTTTGTCTCATTGTTTCTGGTTTTAACCCTGAGTTTCAGAGAGTTTAAAGAATCATAAAAGTTTGCTCCAAGATTAAATATTATGTGCAAGAGTTTGAGGTTTTCTGTCTATCTTTGTTGTATCTGATGCAGCGCTAGAACGTAAGATTATACAACTTTATGTTATACTTCCTGACTGAAAAAGAAGTTCTTGTAAGCATTCAGGACAACTTTTGTAAAACAGACAGGGCCCAATCCTTGGGTTTGGCAGAGCTGTGCTTCACCCACCCACGACCCGAGTGAAGAGGCAAAGGTGGTTATATGCCATCTTTCTTTTCTCCTGATCTTTCAGGCCAGTTCAATCCCAGAGTAAGTTAGGCAAATCTCAAGGCTGCTCTAATTTATGTTGGCTAGTGATAGCCTCCAAGGGGTGTCATTTCAGCAAGAAATTGTTGGAGTGCAGCAGTGCTCCTGAGATACACCCCCATGCCCCTATGGCAACTGCATTACTTAGTTCATAATAGCTACATCAGTCTTTTAGAGGATAGGTTTTCATATATGGAGACAATGGGTGCACTCACAAAAATGTGGAGTGCACGGGTTGCTTGTGGAGAGCTCCATATTACACACAAATTAAATTTTGCATGAAGAAGTATCCATTTACTCCTGTAATTACCTTATTTGTGTGCACAAATGCCATTTGGCAATGAGCTAGAATGCTCTTGCCAGCTGTCCCAAGGTTTAAATCGGGGGGGGAGGGGGTGGGGGGGAAGGAGAATGAGGACTGGCATTCTTGGTGGTGAGTGCTCTGCCCTGAAACTCACTACTTCTTGCAGATCCATCAAAGCCATGTCTGTCCACTTCTAGGGCACAGTGCAAGAGGCACCTATTCTGTTTGAATGCTGGCTGGATTTTCAGTCGATGAGGCTATTGGCAAGATTGTAGTGGCACTTTAGGGCAATGGTAAATAAGTGTTTCAATTTGTTATAGTGTTAGGTGCCATGGGCATCTAGAAAACACTCAGAAATAAAAAACAACAGATGAATTTAGCAAGAGCTTCCCATGCACAGGAGGTGCTTGTGTGCCTATTGCATCCACATTTAAAAATTTGGCCCTGGAGCTGCAAGACAAATCACCCCAATGACAGCAATTTCCAATTTATAAGTGGTTACTCCCTTTAACCTTTCCTGCTGCGAGTATCACTTGGGTCTCCAGTTTGTGGAGGATGGTGCACAGACATGTTCTGTAATACCTGGGCACAATGAGATCTGTTATTAGGGGAGAGAGCACAAGCCTTTGCTTCGCATACCCCATCCTTCCCGCTGGTTCCTGTGCCTGTATGATTATTGTAGTCCGCTTCTAGTTCCTGTTCTTAGCCAATGAATTAACAGTAACAGTAAATTAATTTTATTCTTTTGCTGGTTAGTCTGTCGAAGGAGTGCAAATCAGATTTTTCCACTGCCCCATTAATGGAGCCTCAATTTCTCATTCAGCAGGCAGTGTGAGGTGAGTCACAGGGCTGCAAGCTGCCTATTGAATGGACCAGTAGCTTGAACAAAGACTCCATTCACTCCAGGTCTCTGCTAGATTTCCTTAGAGTGTGCACTGCTTCATTTTTTTTCTCTTTCCCAAACTTTGTTGGCTAATTTCATTGACAATATTCATAACTTGGGGTTGGAGATGTGTCTCCTACTCATATAAGACCTCTGGGTTTGTTATTTTTTTCCTATGCTCCCCATGCCCCCACCCGCTGATTCCTATTTAAAATAGTTTTCATTGTTTACTGTCCTGAAGGGCAGCAGGATCCTGTAAGCACTGAATATAGGGGGTCTTCAGCATTGCCCAGGGGGGTGTGGGGGGGGACACGGAAGCTTGCCAAGGGATGTAAACAGTTCTGAAATTATTGTGTGCCATATAATTGAATGACCCCTTTAAATATATGGCAAACATTTAAAAACAAAAGCCTATTATGCTTTTATGTCTGTAATGCTTTGTATCCATTCCAGTTAATTACAGCTATTTAAAAACATCTGCATTTCAGAACTTTCTTCCCTTCCCTCAGGCTGCCCCTCCTGAGACATCTCTCTTCAGGCTGCTTGGTCTGCACAGTAATTATAATCCCCAAGTACCTGACATCAAAACCAAGTGCAGTGCATCATTCTTTCGAAAGCAAGGGAAACCATATTACAAGTGAAGGGGTTGAACCAAAACCCTGGCTCCAAATACCCTCAGACTTTAGTCAAGTTCGGACCTGGATCTGAACTTTATGACTTGAGCCCACGTCTAAATGTTACTAATTTAGAAGACAGAATTGAAGACAAATTTGTGTTGGAGTGCCAGCCCACAAAGCAGGGTTTATCTGCTACTTTCTACAAGAAATGGCATGAGATCTTTAATTTCCAACCTCAACTCATGGTTTAGGTGTCACAGTATCCTGAATGGAGTTATTGGCCAGATTCACTGTCAGTGTGCTATGACCCCATGACCCCTGGTCAGCTAGGCTGGAGTAAAGCATTGTCATGTAGGGGTAAGCATATAACTTGGGTAATACTGCTGGCACTTGGGCCTCTCTGCCAGCTCTGCTGTGCCTCTACAGGAGCCTGGTGAAAGAGGCATCTCAGGGCTGGGTGGAAGCAGCTAGAGAAAGGGAGCAGATGGAGAGGACATGGCCAGGGTGTTCTTATGATTCTGTACCCCTGCAATGGTCCACATGGGGCACTGCAACATGGGTGCAAGTTAGGACAGCCCCCTAGTCTGTTCCAAGGGCAGAGCCAGCCCCGGAAAAGGGAAGACATAAGCCCCTAATCCCTGTACACGCACCAACCCTAGCACTGACACAGATGACTTTGCCCCACAGGAGTTGATGCTATGTAAGTGCTAAATATCATGACGACTGATTATTATACAGCATACTTCCCAGCAGGATGTGAACCAGCCTCCTTTTCTCCTTACCAAATGGGCAAACTCCCCACCTGAGCATCTAAAGAAGCTGCAACAAATATTTTGTTTTTCTTCTGTGAATGACTGTCGAAGTGCATACCGAAGAGCACTTGGCTTGTACTTAAAGCATGATAATTATTAAAGTTTTGTTTCAGAGTAGCAGCCGTGTTAGTCTGTATTTGCAAAAAGAAAAGGAGTACTTGTGGCACCTGAGAGACTAACCAATTTATTTGAGCATAAGCTTTCGTGAGCTACAGCTCACTTCATCAGATGCATAAAAGCATTTTCCACTTTTATGCATCTGAAGTGAGCTGTAGCTCACGAAAGCTTATGCTCAAATAAATTGGTTAGTCTCTAAGGTGCCACAAGTACTCCTTTTCTTTTTATTAATGTTTTGTACAGCAATTCTGTTTTCTCCTTCTCTCCTGTGGAACAAGGAAGGTCCCAGCATGAGTGAAGTGCTACAGTGTTAGCTCCACTAACCTGCAGCAGCATTCCAGACAGAAACCCAGCTCTTTTTGTGCTACTAAGCTTTCCAAGCAAGATTTCTTGTCTTGTTCATTTATCAGCTTGTTTCCCTGCAGAGAGGTACTGTTTAGAGGAAAAAGAATGTGTTTTTCAGTCCACAGAGCAAGTGATTTGCTTTTTGAGGTTGTTTGCCAAAACCACATTCTTATTACAGCTTCCTTTCCAAACAGAGGGAGGCCAAGGTCAGAAACAAAACTCTGTAGGCTGATTTTTGTGCACTCTTTGCCTTATGTGGAAGCTGAGCTGACTTGAGGCTGAATCATTCAGCACACCTTTAGGTCTGAACATCTCCAAGATTTCCTGTGCAGTCAGCAGTATCCAATAAATTAACAGCAAGACAAAACCTAAACCACCCCCTAAAAACCAAACAAAACCAAGCATCCTATCCCTTATTGGGCTAATTGGGGAAAAAACTTAACAACTGATTTTAAACATGAAGTGAAAAGGAAAACTATAAAAGCAAAATAAAGGGACAGCCACACCCTGCAATGATCACAAGTGACAGAATAAGTTTATATCCCTTTATGAATGGGCAGCTTAAATACACTATTTTTCAGGCCTTAAGTTAATCTGGCTGAGACAGAAGAGCCAAGAACCCAACTGACTCCCTTAGGCCTCTGAAATTCCCAGCCTGTGTTCTTGAAAAAAAAAAGATTAATGGACTAGACTAAAAGAAAAACAGCGTGTAGGGAAAAGGACATACCACAACAGCCAAGGATCAGGTCAATTTGTATTTCTGGATCTGGACACACGTGTATATTTTAACAGCAGTTATTCCTTTAACACGCTCCTTTCCTCCACAAATCATCTCAGAGATCCTCTATCGATCTCCCAAATGTGGGTGTTTCCATGGGAAAAGCTGCTGATCATATATATCTATATATCAGTTTATCACAGTTCTGCTTCCAAGGTCTGTTGCTTTTTTCTAGCCACTCAGTCCCAGAAAACATCCTCCCCTCTCCATTTGCTTCCCATGGTTTAGAGCTGTGGTTCAGAACTGGTAGTCCAGACTGCCTCCTGCTCACATGGTCCTGGCTCCTCCCCTCCTCGTTTCCAGCTGCTCTATTACATTAAGGAGAATTAACAATACAGGTCTGATATTAGTTTTCTATGTTACACAGTCACCAGTGGAAGGAGAGCTAGCCTGCAGAATTATGGATAGGAGAGGCACTATCAGACAATCTCTGTTTTAAGATGTGGGCCAAACTCTAAGAGAACTGGAGGACACTTGGGTCTAGCACCATGGTGGGCAACCTGTGGCCCACCAGGGTAATCTGCTGGCGGGCCGCGAGACAGTGTTTACATTGACCGTTCACAGACACGGCCGCCCGCAGGTCCCAGTGACTGCGATTTGCTGTTCCCAGCCAATGGGAGCTGCGGGAAGCAGTGGCCAGCACGTCCCTGTGGCCTGCGTTGCTTCCCGCAGCTCCCATTGGCTGGGAACGGCAAACCATGGCCACTGGGAGCTGTGGGCAGCCGTGCCTGTGGATGGTCAATGTAAACACTGTCTCGTGGCCCGCCAGCGAATTACCCTGACGGGCCGCGCGTGACCTGTGGGCTGCAGGTTGCCCACTACTGGTTTAGCAGAACTGGAAAAAAATCTGAAGGTAAGGCCCAGTCTTAAGATTCTCTCTCTCTCTCTCTTTCACCCCATGTGCGCCCAGCTATAATCCTTTTCTTCTTGGCTTTAGGATCCCAAGACATTCATTACAGTGATCACTGGGAGACCAAATCCCCATAATTCCCAACAACCAACTCCCTTGCCCTCGGTTCCTGTCTTCAGACACCAGCAGAATGCAGGGTCCCAGGTCAAACTTGTCCTGCATGAATCAGGGACTCCTTCCCCTGCTGCTGCTAGATGTGTTTCTGAGCCAGCTCTGTAAGAATTTCAAGCTGCTCCTTGTTACCTCTCCAGACCCAGAACACCCAAATGTGAACCATTTCACACACACACCAAACCACCTTTAGTCACACACTGGCAATAGCCCCCTTATTTTCAAGCAGTGGCACACAGGCAGGTAGGCACAACATGCTTGAAAAACCTCTCATGCCTTTAGGGCAAACAGCTACTCCTTTGTCAGAAAGTGAAGAGAGATTTAGCTCCCAAGGCTCAAAGAAGATACAAAAAAGCTTATTATATGCCAGGATAGCTCCCTACATCACCAAAGGTCAAACTCAGATCCAGTTTCAGTCACAAGGCAGACGTTTGTCAGACAAGCACTAATCATTATATTTGGTAATCATATTCACCTATTAGAAACTCCATGCTGTAAACATGTCTATGAATTAACAAGGCATCTGGCCTCTCTCATACAATCTGAGCAGCTTGGATCATGAAGTGTCTGAGGAAAAATAAAAAGCACCTTCCATCTGCTACCACCAAAGCAATCAGACCAGCTCTTCCAAAGGATGGCACGTCTCCTCACGCAAAATGTGTTAGTCAAACAAAAACAAGCATTTCGCAGACAGCGTTTGAGGGAACTGAAATAACTCAGAGGAAGGGAGTGAAATTAAGAAAGGGAAAAATTAGACTAAAAAATAATAAATTTGGCAGAAAGCTTCCCAATGATGAGGGCTGTTACTAGAGTACAGAATAATCTCCTCAAAGAAAGTGCTGGAAACTCCATCGCTTGGGTCATTTAAAAATAGGCTGGAAGAAGGACTCAAGAATAATCTCTGAACTAGAAGATGACCCTGCTTTGACCCTCTAACTTAGTTTATTCCAACATTATGAATTGTAAGTCTGGTTCCAAGTGTACATGAGCACTTTACTCCCACAAATCACAGGGTTTTAACTAATGGCTTTGACTCTGTGGTGGAGCGAGAGGCATACGTTGACCTTGGGTGGGTAAAGGCTGTTTGCACCTTCAGCTCATTCAGTGGTGATTCTGCAGAAGCGTAAAAAGGCAAATTCAGACCGGTTGTGTCTAAACAGGACTTTAGCGGGTTCTCCCACTATTGGTCTAGCAACTGCAGCTCCACCAGTGGTAGCAGTAATGGGAGAGTTCAGTGTAGACCAGATGCTGCCATTTTTACTGCGGTGTCAGTAGCAGATCTGGCTGACATGGCAGAAAAGGTTGGGAGCTGGTCTACATTAAGGCTCCCATTGCTGCTACCGCTGGAGCAGATGAACCAATGCTAGAGCCACTAGTGGGAGATTACCCTCAGATGTCAGTGTGGACAAAGCCGTAGCTGCTGAGAGAGGTATGCAAAACCGAGAGGAGATGTGCATACTGCTGCAACAAGTCAGAGTCTGTGAAGGCAAGCCTGCCTGCATTGAACCAGCAGAGACAGAGCTTTAAAGGAAAACAAACAAAACCCCTACATACAATTTGCATAAATTTGCATATATGTGCCTTGCCCAAAAATGCAGCATTTTAAATGTGCACATCTTCAAGGGGCAAATAGCAGGCCCTGTTGACCCTGTAGCTCTAGAGGGCAGCAGCCCCTGCCCATTTCCTGTGGAGGCCATGGGACTCTCTTTTTCTAAGGTTCCCATCTCTCTGTCTACCTCCCCTCAAATTTATTCCCATCTGCCCCATCTCTCTTTCTCTGCACTTCTGTTTCCCATCTCCTGAGCTTCAGCTTCCCTCCCTGCTTCAGCTCTGCCACTTCCAGCCAGCTTAGTTTTTTCCTGACCTAATTTTCCCACATCCAGAGGGGCCAGATTTGCTGCTTGGCTTGTACTGAGCATGCTCACAGAGCTCTGAGCCCCCTCCGCCCATCCTGGATTCTTCACCCCACCTCCAAACTCAGCCTCCTCCCCTAGCTTCTTCCCACAGTTCTGCCTTTTCTAGCCTGTATCACTCAGACACAACCCTGCCTCCCTGCAGTATGTTATTTTCACGAATGGGATGAAGGATCTGAGGAGTCCAGGCAAAGGCGCTCTCCATCTCTTCTATGGAATCAGCGCTTTATCACTTACAGTTGGCTTGGTACAAGATGTAAAATAACAAATGAACCTTCTAGACATCAGATCTACAAGCTACTGCGACAGGATGTTAATGTGAATTATTAGCACAACTGAATGAAAATGTACCAGGCTTTTTAACCTTGCTTTGCGTTGAGGGCATATAAACTTTACACCAACAAAGGTCACATTGGCAATTCATCTGGAGCTCAGAGGCCACAGCTTAAGGATCTACTCTCATGAATAAAGTTAAGCATATGCATAATTCTTTGCCAGACAAAGCTCCAGTACCATTAATATCTTCCATGATGAACACAAACTGCTTGTTGTTTGAACTCATCAGCAATAAAACTGGACAGCTGATTGGCTTCATCCTCATTCTACCCTTGGAGGGAGAAGACAGCTGAGGATTGCATTTCAGAACTCCAAGAGTCACATCTGGCCCCAGGGGCTGCCCTTTGGGAAGTCTCCTTCATGACCCCAATCCTGCATCCATTGAAATCAATGGGTGATTTGTCACTGGCTTGAATGGGAGCAGAATTGGGCTCCACATGCACAAGGAAACTCTTCAAGCATGCAAGCTAATTTAAAAGGAGCTCATCTCCTTGTGTTCAGAGACAGAGCAAGAGAAAATCATGACAGATTTTGGTGTATTTTAACTGAATTATTGACCACTGGGGATTAAGCTAAAACCACAAACATTATTTCATTTTCTAGTGAGGCTGCAGTGATGAATTTGAGTTTCAAAGGAGAAAGCCTGATTGTTTTTGCTTTTGGTAATAGTGATTCACTCCTCCCTCTTCAGATGTAAAACATTAATATCATGGTACATGTATTTTAAAACAAAGGATCTGTAACTTTCTTATAACGTAGACTTGTGGAGGTAAATACATTAAAGCCTTACACTGGTACACCAAAATGCAACCAAATTTTGCACTAGATTCTGTTTAAAATATTCTGCTTAATTGATTTTTTAAAAAATCATTATGTTGCTCTCGGCTTGACTATTGATCTGCAACACTGTGGAAGTAATGAAGAAGCCTTGAAATCAATAAGGCCAAAGTATATCTCGAACTATATCTGCCTCACTAGCACAACAGGGATGTGACCAGTCAAATTCCCCAGACAGGGCAGGGAGTAGAACCAATCTCTTCCCAGGACTGCTAAGATTTATTTGTATTGGCATAAACATAACTAATGAAACCCTGACAATGCCTCACTTTTGTGAAAGCTGATAATATATCGCATCACTCACAGTGAAATGAGCAAAAACACAATTTGCAAAATAAAATCCCAACCCTGAGCTGTTGTTAGTGCACTTGATTCTCTCCCATCCGGATCAGGATAGTATTTCTTCTGATGAGCTCATATGTGGGTCTTTTTCACAGTGTTTATAGGTCGGAGAGGTTTTTGCTTCCCTTTCTGTCACTATAATGTAGGTAGCTGCAATCGCAGGCTGATAACTTTGTTTAGGGCTAACAAAATTATCTTATCTTGTTTGTATTATTAATATTACTCTAGATAAGCCACCTGGAGCAGTTGGCAAGTGAGTCTCCAGGAGGTGACCTCATGAAAGTTAAAAGTTCAGACGGTTATTTACTATCATAAGAATAGCTGGCCTAATACAATCATACTTTGAACTTCTATGCCATTTTCCAGCTGAAAATTACTTGCTTAATCTTTACTTGCTCTCTTTTACACCTCCTGGCACAGATGAGCAGAAGTTTATCAGGTGTCATTTCTACTTGAAAGGGACAGATTTTCAAAAGATTTTCAAGATCTTGGGTGCACGTTGGGTGCTGAGCTCTTTTGAAAATCTGGCCGTAAGAATCACAATGGGAACTGCTGGGTGCTCAGCATTTTTGAAAATCTGCCTCTTATTCATGTGCCTGAATGTGAGTTCAGCTTTCTTGACAATCAAACTCCCAACTGTGGATGCTAAACTGATGGAAATCTGGCCCCACAATCCTGAAAGAAGATCGGCTCATGGATTTTCCACTCAGTGCCTACTCAGACATCTTGTTTCAGTGGGAGTCTTTCTGAATAAAGCCTTCAGGGTGTGGCCCATTGTCTTCCTCAGGAATTGCAGGTGCTCAGCACCTTTGTGGGTCCAGCTCAGAAAAAAGGGTAGCAAGAATTTTATTGTGCATAGCCACTAAAAGAAAAAAAAATCACATTCCTAGCTGAAATCAGTTAACTTGGTACAAACTTGCAATTTTTTAAAATATAGCTTTTCTGTCAAAACTCTGTGTATGACGCCCATTTGTCAGAGAGAACAGGAGTTCCTCACACACTGAGACAGATGCTGTCGGAGAAGCATGGTCAACATACAAATTTGTACCAATTTAACTGATTTCAGCTAGGAGTGTGATATTTTCTTATTACTAGATAGTAACAGTACATCTCCTTGGTGTGGATGCAGTTATACCAGTACAAAGCTGCTTATTACCAGTAACTAAATTTACAGGAATAAACCATACAGATGTACGCATCTGTAAACCAGCATAACAGCATCCACACTAGGCAGGTTGTACCATTTTAATTATGCTAGTTTCAAACCAATACAGTTACAATGGTACAAAAATTGTGTACAGCTAAGCCCTGGGATTGCATACAGTAGTCATTACAACGCAGTGTCTCCTTTTCAGGGACTGGAAAATGAATGTTACAGTTACACATTTCAAACCATCAAAACCATCAAATTAATTTCTTTCTTTCTTTTTCTTTCTTTCTTTTTGGAAAAGGCTGAACCTAATCTGCACCTCTGAAGTTTAAAAATATGGTAATGCAATTAGTGGCTTTGGCTGTCTAATGAAGCCACTTTAAATCCCTGCAAAAATACCATTAAAAGAGAATGCTTAAGAGCCTCTTCAAACTTTCCAAAATGTGAAGTACGTTCTTATTCAGAAGATGCCAATCTAGTCTCCTTTCTCCAAGGTTCAAGATTAATTAGGGACTTGTTTAGTGCATGAAGGAGGAAACAAATGAACTCTTGGATTGCAGAGCACTGGAACCAATTTTTTAATCATTTTTTTTCTTTACAATTACATTCCTATCATGGAAGTCTTCATTAGACTTCTGTCACAGGCCCATATTATGTCAGGTAAGTATTACCAGTGCTTGGCTTTCATCCAGATTGAACGTTATGAATTTTCTCACAAATAAATACAGGAGATGTATTTTAATACAATAAAAATATGTTTATTCAAATATTTGTGAATTTGCATAATAAATTCATACATACCCCTACAGTATACAAAAAACCTGGCTGTTCAGATATTATATTAGAGAAATATATTAATGCCTGATCTTGACACAGTACCATTATGCAACAACATTACCTAAGATAAGCAATAATAAAGATGGATGGAATGGATATGTTTGAGGCTAATTGTTAAAGAATGGCTTGTGTATGTTTAGTGAAGGAGAAAGGGAAAAGGAAACTGTGCTGTATGGATAAACTCACAACCTTGTTTTCCAGTGAGCTGCAAGGGTTAGATCCAGATACAAACTCCCCCAAAGGTTGGAGGAACTGGTTTGGTTAATTCTATAGGTAAGGGCCAGCTGGGAAATTTAGATTTGGATCCAAATGACACCCAAATTCATAGATAGTCTAATCCAGGATTTTGGTTCCAGCACATCTCTAGTTCTAATGACATTTAGCACTAAGGGAGATTACTTTATCAGTATTCTCTCTATCATGTATGCATGCACACACAAAACCCTGTTTTGATGTTGAGAACTTCTTCAGGAAAGTCTGTAGAATTAAAATAGAACCATTAAAACAACAACAACAACAACCCGTGCACTGTACTATTTATGTGTGCATGTCTGTGAGAGAGGGGGTTCAGTGGCTCTAGTTTCTATGCAAGTGCTAAAAAAGAAAAGAGAAGCAAAATTTGAGAGAGATATTGCTGTAGAATAGAGTCATATGCGTGACACTGGAGAACAGATGTTGAAATGGCCACTAGCCTGTTCTTAGTTATACGTTTTTGATGGGATATTAACAGGCTCCAAAACTTAATTATAGTTATCACAGATGGACTCTCCCCACCCAAAATAAAACCTCACAATCTAGTCTGTCAACCGATTTCTGGAGGAAGATGGATGCTCCTTATGCAAATTGGTCTTTGGAGATGTACCTATACATGCCCACAAATGCCTTTTTAATTTTTGCTACATATAGTCTAACATTATATCAGGGAGTATGAAGATTCATTCCTTATCCCAACGTTTGTGATGAAAGCTCAGTGGGAAATGGGAAATATGTAACAATGATTGGCAGATCTAGTTACTCTTTTCCATTAGTACCAATTTATCATTATCCAGACCTCTACCAGGGTTAGCAGATAATGTTTTCTCTAAGTGGGAAAGCAAGGGTATAGTTTTCATAGCTGATTTGTTCAATTCTATCTCTCTTATGTCCTTTGAGCAATTGCAGACCAGATCTATGCTTCCCAGGATGCACTTCTATGGCTATTTATAAATAAGGCATTACATCACCTCTTGACCGTGTTTCCTATCCTAATTTCTATTGGTTAGACTGATAAAGGATGTACAATAGATACCCTTGACAGAGAGAGCTGTATGTCACTTCCCTACTCAATATTAACAGGACTTTAAAGCACATGGGCACGAGGGGATTTTGCTCAAAGAAATTTTTTAAGTATAGGTAATATTTCTGAATACTAAGCATGGTGAGGTAGTTAAAAAACCCTGGATTTTTATTGTAAGTGTTTCTTGTGCTGCACACCACATCTCTGATTAAACCAGCAGAAGATTAATCAGCACAGACTTAATTGTAGTAACACTGTAACAATGGACAAAGTGGCCTTCTGCAAGCTTAATATGCAGAACAGTTCAAGCAGTTTTGGACCAGTCAACAAAGCCTCTGCTGGATGTGGTGGTGCAGTGGTAGCCGTAATCTCAAGAGCTCTAATTAAGTAGACTTTAGAGACCTGTGTTCAAACAGATCTTAGGTCACAAGTGAAATGAGTTTATCCCTAGAGGATGAATTGTCCCCACCTGACAAACAAGTAGTCTGCAGACTCTGAACAGGAAATCCCAGGATTTGAAAATTTCCAGGGGAGTTTCAGCCTTAAAATTCACCCCCCGAAATTAAAACTAACCAAGACTTTAGGATCATTCTTGCATACATTGTATTATGAGTGATACAGGAAGAAGAGTACTACATGGGTCGATCACAGCAACATCAACAGAATCAAAACCTGTTCTAAGGCCCATGGAAGTCAATAAGAACCTTTCTACTGACTTCAGTGGGCTTTGGATCAGGCCCATTGTGCCTTGACAAGGAGCAGAGAAATTGTCCTTGCAACAAGTTAATTGTGGTTATTTAAAGTGCTATTTCTTAGCTTGGCTTCACTAGAAGGGTATGTTTTACAATGGGATTTGTACCTGAGTTTTGCCAACACTTGTGAGAGGTGGTGTTTATCTTAAAGCCCCAGCTCCTGAAGTTGAGAAATTATGTGAGAATCTCTGCTTGTCTCTTAAAGAAAGAGGATGTTTCTAGCACTCTTGGCTGCAGAGAAAAGCTGGGAAAACCATGACCCGAATGTAACATAAAGGTTTAAAAACCAGAAGGCAAATAAAAAGAACCTAACGTTGATTATTTTTAAAAATCTGATGATTTTAAAGTCAATCTTATGACTTTGTGGGTCTGACTCATTAATTTTTTTGAATACTTGGGATTGTCAATACTAGTAGCTTCGTCATTTCAGTGTTATCCCCTGGTCTTTTGTAATACTTTCCTCTGAATTCAGCAACTGGTCATTCTGACTCTATTTAATTTGATCACTTCCGCTGGCACTGAACTGTTTGTATTAAAAATCTGATCACAGGTGATAGAATATTACCATTTAATTAATAAGGAAAGCCACAATTCTGAGTGAGGCGGAAGGAAGAAAGAAAGAAAAAATAAAGACTCCACAAGCCTGAAGGAAGAATTATGGAATAACAAGGTAACGACAACCAAAAATGAGTCAGACGTTCTAAGCATAAGCACTCACGTGAGTTCAGCAAGCTATGATTTACACTCTGTCGGTCATACAGACATTGAGATCAGTCACTTATTTAAATCAAAACGATAGGAGCAGACTTGATTCAAATAAGAAAAAGACCCTGCAATATGGTATTCCACCCCTTGTCTCCTAATAGTCCTGATGAGCTTGAACCAAAACACTGAATGATCCCAAACTTTGGGGAAGTTCTGTTCTGATCTGAATCAGCACTTTGCAGCCTAGACCCATTTGTAATGTTCAATAACCATTTTCACTAAAGGTCTTTCACTCTCCCAACATAAAACCATTATCAAAAATGAGCATGGGCCATGAAATGTATAAAGAGATCTCAGTGCTCTCACATCTGGTGTGTTTGCTCACGTGTGCTTGGATCTGGCATTTTTAGACCATTATACATTCAGAGAACAACTGTGAGTTTTGATCCAGATGTATTTGCTTCAGCGCTCAGTGACCATCCTGAACCGAATAGATGGACACGGTCAGCTTAAGATGGAGCATGGCATGTTGAGATTGTGAGATGGAACATCTAGAACAGCAGTTCTCAAACTGTGGGTCGGGACCCCGAAGTGGGTTGCAACCCCGTTAAAATGGAGTTGTCAGGGCTGGCTTAGACTTGCTGGGGTCTGGGGTTGAAGCCTGAGCCCCACCACCCTGGGCCGAAGCCTGAGAGCTTCAGCCCCGGGTGGCGGGGCTCAGGTTAAAGGCCCTTTTCTGGGGCTGAAGCCCTTGGGGTTTAGTTTGACCCCCCTCCTCCACTTGGGGCAGCAGGGCTCGGGCAGGCTCAGGCTTCGGTCCCCCGTCCCGGGGTCGTGTAATAATCTTTGTTCTCAGAAGGGAGTCAAGTGCAATGACGTTTGAGAACCCCTGATCTAGAAAATTAGGGCAGGGCTAAGAGTGCACCTTCAACTTCAGTTACTAGATAGGTCTCCAAAGCTATCCCCATGCTAAATGTGAAGGAGACTGCAAGCGTCTCCATTTTATGCAAATTTTTTATTGTCATCAGACTCCTAGCAACTTGCCACCAGGGCCTTTTGTTGGGCAAATTGTGAGCTTCCTGAGGCTGTGTTTCAGGTGCTGACTCATGCCCCCATGGAGCCAAGCGGTGAAATATGGTGGATCTGCTTTTTCTTTTTAGCTTGCTCTCACAGCAACTGATTACACGGGGTGCGAGAGATCCTACGGCAGAGATCAGGAACCCCTGAGCAACAGAGAGATTGACCTCAAAATTAAGGGCTTGGGGAAGAGAAGAAATCCTTGTCAAAAGTATTTACGTGCCTTTGCCAGAATATGTGCTTTGTCTTCCTAATGTCTCCTATCCAGGTAAAGGCAAAAGGTAATAATCATCTGTGTAATCTGATTTGCAAGGTTAACTGCCCTGAATCATAAATATGAATGGGATTTATGACCATGAAGGTGCACTTTGTAAGGCTTCAAGAGGAGAGCGACGTTGTCACATCTCCCTTCTCACAGAGCTTCATAAAAAGAGAGAGGAAAATGTTGAAATCCAAAAACTACCAAGCCATAAAGGAAGACTTTTAAAAATAGATTTACTTTAATTATATACTGCTGTAATTTTCTGTAGTTTCCCCATCCCATTATTAAATCACAGCAGTAACTCCTCTAATAGATTCTCACTGTAAACACATTGGTTTAGCTTTATTGTCTCCTAGCACGACCAGTGTGTAGTGAAAACAAAGCTCTGCCACAGATTCTCATCTGGCCGCACTGATCAGAATAGAGGAGGGCAGGCTGGGGAATCATAGTTCTCTTCACTATTATAGACATGAGATATCCTTGCTCTGAGGAATGCTCTATCTCCAGAGTTGAGCCCCCCCGGAATTCATACTCCAGTTTGCTAAGGCTCTACACTGAAACTGGCTGGAGATTCCCTGCAAAGAATTCCCTCTGGGTAGGGGGATTTTCCACTGGTGGAAACAACATTTGTAGTGAGCTCCAACACTACTTGTCTTCCTTACTGTGTCATAAAGTCAGAAGAAAGGGTGTGTTGGAGGGCTGGGAGTGAGCTGAGCTCTACTATGCCTGATTCTCCACCAATGTAAATTATGTTACTGAATTTACAGCAGTGGTAGAAGTTAAAGTAGCCTCCTTGCTGCTCTAACTTTTGCCAGAGCCAAGCCACTGAGGAGCAGGGAGCTGAAACTGGTTCGCTGAAATAGCCACTCTACACAGCTCGGACACAGCAGAGAAACCAGGCCCGGATACATAGGTCCCGGCTTCCTCTGGGCCCAGGGGGCTGAACCCCGCATTCCACCCCAGGCCCCTCCCCCACCTCACCCCTTACCCCAAGTCCCCCCCCCTTCCCGCCTCTTTCTGCCCCTGCTCCACCCCAGGTCCCGCCACTTCCACCTCCACCCCGCCTCTTCCCACCCAGTTCTGCCCCCTCCCCACAGTGTGCCCCATCCCCACTCCTCCCCCTCACTCCCAGAGCCTCCTGCATGCTGCAGAACAGCTGATCGTGGTGAGTGGGAGGCACTGGGATGGAGGGGGAAGCTGGCTGCCATTTTTTCCATGGAGCAGCCACGGAGTCAGTGCCTATGCCTGGATAAGGGGAAGCTTGGCTGGTACCTTAGGAACAGCACCTGAGCAGAAGATTAGAAATACACTCCACCTCTCTCCTTGTCTGGCGAGCTTCACTCTGTTTTGTACAGAGATATCTTAGATGTGTGGAAAGAATTTGCCCTCCATGAGCTGGATTCTTGCCCCTTAAATCTGCTAAAGACTTTGGAGACTTTGGGGCCTGGAGCTGGGGGAGGGGGTGGGGGAGGGAAGGGGGTTAGGCTCCTTGTGAGGATTGTTATCACCTCCCTTCAGGAGGGGAGGGTGCCAGCTGTCCTTACACAGGTTGTGAGGAAGCCCAGGGCTAAAAAAGCTATCTCTATATATTAACAGTCTGGGCCATTATCACCCTGTCTCTATGTTCCCCATTTTGGGGGAGATTATGGAGGAAGGAATGTTGGGAAGCACTCCAGATAACCCAGACCCTGCATACATCTCCTTTATTTAGCAACGAGCCTGTTTTAGACACAGGTGTAACAGGGAGCTCTGTCTGGTGATCGATGACGGACCAAGCTAAGGTACCCATGCTGATATTGACAGGCCCATCAGCTGTTTTTGTTGCCATTGGTCATGATGTTCTCTTGACTTGGCTGAGGGTTCTTGAAGGGGTGGGCAGGGGCAGGACAACCCATCACTTGGCTAATTCCTTCCTTTCTGAGATGTCCCAAAGGGTGCTAATAGGTTCTTATGCCCCTGCTGCCTGTGGAGTGCTACAGGGTTCCATCCTGCCACCCTTCCTGCTTAATGTGTGCATATAGCCATTGGGAGAGTATGGAAGATGCTTTGGCCTGGATGACCAGTAGAATATGATTAACACTCATAGCTCCATTGTCTTAAACCCAGATGCTGTGGTCTCCTTGTTTTCCCAGTGCCTGACAGAGGTAGGGATGTGGAAGGGAGAAAACTGGCTAAAGAAATAACTTGGATGAGGTGGGGGTGATGTTGATAGGCAAGGGAAACATCTGGAGGACTGGGGTCAGAGTTGCAAGTGTGCCTTCCCTTGGAGGTGAAAGTCCAGCATAGTTCACACTAGAATTATCATTGCTCTTAGATTCCCAGGTGACAATGGCAGCAAGCAGTGACTTTTTCATTGGCTGCTGTCCTGTAATCTACCACTTGCCTGTCTGATGCAGTTCTCACCCTAATCATTCAGACCTTTGTAACCTCCAGGCTAGATTATCTCAACACATGCTACTTGGAGCTATTCCGGAGAATGATTTTGAGACCTCAGCTAGTGCAGAATGCAGCTGCTGGTGTCTTGAATGGGACAAGCCATTATGAGTATAACACCATGGCGCCAAGCCATGCACTTGGTAAATGTGCATCTCCGAGTCCACCTTTGTACACAAGAGCCAAGGGGGTAAATCTGCTGATGGTTCAGTTTGCTCCTCCTTCTCACCATATCTGTGCATAGCTCTCACTGATAGTAGTGGGAGTTATACATGGATATCAGGTAGAAGTTAGTATTGCTGGTGTTTTACTCCATAGCATCCACAAGATGGGAGATTTAACTAATGCTGGGGTATCCTACTTCTTTAGTGAGAAATCTGTGGCTGTCAGCGAAAGACTGTGTGTGTATCAGGCTACTGCAATAGACAATAGATTGAAAAGTTTTGGCTCATGATTGTAGATCAGGATTGAAGACAAGGAGATGTATGGATCAACTGCTGTACTGGATTTGGATGACAGCACACCCTTTACCACTGGAAAGCAGTTTAGGAACATTAAAGCATGGTACTAATGGTAAAACAGGCTGCTTTATTTAGCTCTGAGGTTTGTTATGGAGGCCACATTTACAATGCAATAGAATTAGGTTTTTTGCATATGTTACCTTTCATGTGAAAGGTTTCAGAGTAGCAGCCATGTTAGTCTGTATTCGCAAAAAGAAAAGGAGTACTTGTGGCACCTTAGAGACTAACCAATTTATTTGAGCATAAGCTTTCGTGAGCTACAGCTCACTTCATCGGATGCACTTAAAGAAAAATGTGAAAGGTATTCTAAAATGGCTCTACAAGCTCTTTGGGGCAGGGACTGTGTTTGTACAGAGCCTACTACAATACAGCAGGTACTACACAAGGTGAGTAAAGGTGGCAGCATTGGGCCCTGAATAACTTTACATATCACATTTCCTTTTCATCATTTATCTTTCTGCTCTTCACTCAGCATTGACAGTGAAACTCATCAGGGCATTTTCACTTTCTCCTTCTAGTCAGTCCCTTTCTGGTTCTCACACACTAACACAACCCCCTGGTGTTTGTTTTGAAGTGCTGGAGGGGAAACATTCACATTTAAGCGCATACAACTGAGTTTGCTGACATTTTCATGAAAACATGTTGATTCATATTAAGCTTTATAAAATCTTTTTGTTTTCTTTAAATACAAACTAAATATGTCTAGGTTTCTACAGTGGCATGTATAATGAAAATAGAAAAGTACTATTTACTGGGGTGGGGAAGAGGAGAAAGAGGGAAGGTGTTCCTGGATCTTCTGGAATGTCAGGTTCCCCAAAAATATCCATAGATCTCCTTCCAAATCCCTTCTTAACTGTGCCTACCTTGAAATGTAACAATAGAGTCTGCAGGCACGGGGACCTGAAAGTATTAGCATCTCCTTAGCATTTAGCTACAGTGTGTGGCAGAAAAAGAATAGTAACACGAGGAGGAGGACAACAAGGAGAGAGGAAGAAGCAACTGGAACGTTCTGCAGAGCCAGCAGCATCACCACACAGACGCTCACAGCTGGGGATATGATGAGCACAGGTGTTTGCTAGCTAGAGCCAGCAGTCAGATTCCTTGGCAAGGATCTCCCAGTGTGCTCTCACAGGCAGAAAGAGGGAGGCATCTCTGTCCACTGGCATGAATTGTGCTGGGACTCCAGAATAGACTCGGGGTTTAAACTGAAGCCACCACGCTCCCTGAGCTGGAGTCCTATTTTATTTCTGAACCCCAGAGCATAGATGACCGTGGCTAAAAGAAGAGTGACAAGGAGATATCAGCCGTTAACGCTCTTAAGCTCCTGCTGGCACTGTTACAACTCTCGGTCTTCATTAAGAGGAACAAATGGCGGAGGTCTTTGATGTGGTGTGACAGAGCCACTGCAGAACATGTAGCGGAGGCTTATTGCCATGGGGCACGCTGCTTGCAAACAGCACTTGAGAGCAGATATGCTAACAAGCTTTCTGGTGGCTGCCACAGCTCAGTCTTAAGACAAAGAGAGTAAATAACCTGGGAGATACTTCTATTACTACTGCAGCGAGACTCTTCTCGGTGTTTTGTAAAAGAGGAGGTCATGTCAGCATGCGATTAGAGGTGGTCAGCTGTAAGGCTGGTGTGGTCTATTGGACAGAACGCAGGACTGGGAGTCAGGACTTCCAGGTCCCATCCGCGAGCTCTGTCACCACTTGCTCTGCCTGTGCCTTAACCACAAGACATGGGTGAAAATGAAGCATCAAGACAATAGTAATAATCATGAATTGTCAGGGCTGCACTCCCTGTCCTCTACAGGAGGGAGCATTCCTTAGAAACTCCACAAGTTCAGTCTCATTGAGATTTCCAAGCACTCGTCCATCTCTTGCTGCTTTCAGTAGATGCTCTGAGCATGAGGAAATAACCTGCTAACCCTCCCCACAGCAACTACAGAAGAGGCAGTAGCGAAAGCAGGTGTGTCTACTCACGTTAGGCTGATGAACCTGCTGCACCCAGGACAGTGGAACTAAGAAACCCTAAAGAAAATAAACACACTCCCTTCATGTGCATGTTCCCCTTGTCCTCTGGCAATGGCACTCCAATTTTAGGCCAGAAGCTCTCACGGAGAACTGCCCTGTATGTATCTTGTTAACATTTGAAACTCATCTGGCAGGAATCGGGAAGAAACACACGTTTTCCAGTCTGACCTTTCTCAGGAAACAAACCAAGTATGTTGGTAGCAAACCAGGTCAGGGGAATAGGACTGATTTTAGCTGTCTCTTGTTTCTCCTCAGAGGGACTCGCTCTCTGCCTTGTTTGGTCTGCGTCCCTGGGTGGGCAAGGCCCTGTCAGTTTGATGAAGAGGCTTCTCAGTCTCATTTGAAATGTTCTCCTGGTGGGTTGATGAGAAACTGTCACCTGGAAACATTCCTCTAGGGGAGGGTCTTTCACTTTGCCTTTGGTCCTCATTTAAACTTTCTTTTTAATGGTTAAGTGTATTTATATACCACCTCCAGAAGTTTATTTTGCCTGACCAGGTCACAGAGTGATTAATGACTACGGTCTTGCCAGGATATCAATGCCTTGGCTGTGCCATAGCTAGAGACAGAATCCGGCTGGTGCAGAAAAATATGGGTTTGCTGCTACTTCCAAACATCAGGCTGCTCAGAGACCTACAGGCTTCCTCCAAACTGTGCTTGGCATTGCCATGATCCCTAATGATATCAACCCTGGTAGAAACATGGCCAAAAATCAGTGTTGCCAGCAATGTACAGTAGTAGCTCAGGAAATACTGATTGGCTGGGGAAGGAGGGGGGATGTCATTTCCTGAAATGCTGCACTCTGAAGGTAGAATATCTAGAGATGATGCGGGAGCACATCAGATTGGCAGGTACAATAGTATGAAACATTTAAGGAGCGCTGATGGGCAGAGAGCAGTTCTGTGGGTTGCTCTACTCCAGGCCCTTTTCTCATTACATCAGCTCACTAGCTGGCTGATATTATGATATCATTGCTTTCGCTCTCTTATCTGTACTGTGTATAGCTAGCATGGCTCTAAGCATAGAGAGGCAGATAACTTCACGTAATATCTACTTCGCAAGGTGAAACACATGGTCACCATCCAGCAGTCATGAATAAGTGCTTTAAGGTGAAATTCACTCTGGTGCAGAAGACACACACAAACTTCAAACCAACTGAAACCCTATTGTGAGTCCTTAAGTGGGACTTAACTGGTGCATCTATATATTTAATGATATGGTCTCCATTACTGTAATATCTGAGCGCCTACAATCCCTAATGTGTTTACCCTCATAACACTGTTGTGAGGTAAGGCAGTGCTATTATCCCCATGGTACAGAAGGGGAACAGAGGCACATAGAGACTAAGTGACTTGCCCAAGGTCAAACAGGAAGTATGTGGCAGAGCAGGAACTTGAACCAAGGTCTCCCAAGTCCTAGGCTACTGCCCTAACAAGATCATCCTTCTTCCCTTACAGGCCTTTTGTGGTCAGTCTGCAAATGTTAACCCTAAGAGAACTTTAGTCAGTCCCATTCCTTACCAAGAGGCTGAGCTTTCCTCCTCAGCAACATACCCAGTCTCCCTCTGACCCCCATGGGTTTCAGTGTGGGGTGGCAGGTGACAACTAAGGGTATGTGGTCAGTGGGCTTTTTTTTTTTTCTTCTGTATTGAAGCAAGTTCTCCTGGAGTATTGTACCTCATCCAGTGCCCATCAACAACTATGTGGGTGAAACCAGACAATCACTATGCTCTTGAATGAACTCACACCAACAAATAATAAAAGATAAAGACAGCCTGTGACCTGTAGGCGAACACTTTTCACAAAGTGATTGCTCCATATCTGACCTCTCAGTCCTCATCCTCAAAGGAAGTCTGTACAACACCTTCAAAAGATGAGCTTGGGAACTTAAATTCATCTCTGCTAGAAATAATAAACAAGGACTTAGCAGGGATCCTGGTTTCATTACAACAATTTGTAACACACCCCATTGCTTGCTAACTCTTAATTCCCCACTTTATTTTAACCAGTCTCCTACAGCATGTGAACCCCTTATGCTTAACTTCTGTCCCAATTTGTATTTAGCTTAGACATTCTGGTTACCTTGCCCAGACATGAGGAAGAGCTCTGTGATGTTCAAAACATTGACCCTTCCACTAACAGAAGTTGGTCCAATAAAAGACATTACCTCACATACCTTGTCTCTCTCATATCCTGGGACCAACTTGGCTACAACAACACAGCAAACAATTTTGCAACTTTATTATTTTCTGGAGTACATTTAGTGCTTGTGAAAGGAACCAATCGCATAACAAGGCCGCAGAGGGCCCTGGTGCAAGAATTAGATTAGAGGCCTGCTCCATGATTCTAAAATTGAAAATTTATTTTACCATGTACATCACGGCCCCCAACCTACGCCACTACCCCCCAACATCACCCATTCCCTCCACAGCCCCCACAACTCACCCCACTGCCCCCAATATCCCTCACTCACCCCAACCCCTCATCCTGCAGCTCCCCAACAATCCCCACTCACCCGATAGCTCACACCCCTTTTCCCAGCATCCCTGGGACCATCCTGGCCTCTCATTGTTGCCCCTCAGGCTCAGCGCTCTGCCCAATCCCACACTACGGTGGCTCCTCCTGCCACCCAGTTCTGCTTACGCCCATCGCCTGCCCCACACTCACACAACATGGGCCAAATATGAATGATGAGTAGAGTTGCGACCCTCTGCATGGGGTCGCAGTGCCACTGAGATTTGGCTCAGCCACCCCTCTGTTACAGAGGGGCCAGTCAGGCCAAACCTGAGTGGCACTGTGACCTTGTGCACCAAGTTGTAACACCACTCACTCAAATTTGGCCTGGATGATCTCCTGTCATGACAGAGGGGCAGCCGGATGAAACCTGAGAGGTGCTGTGCCTTTCACGCACCCATCAAAATGCCACTCACTCATTGGCTGCTCCCTCCATCTGGTTGGGTCCCCAAAACAGCGTGGGCCTTTGTGTGACTGCACCACTTGCACCATGGTAGCTATGCTACTGAAAGGAACTGGGTTTGAGCTACCTGAAGGGTGAAGTCCTGTCTGCATAGCACAGGCAGAGAATGGTCAGTGACCATGCCAGCACACCTGACTCTGCCTTAGTATGTGCTTAACTCAGCCATGGAATTAGGGATGATAGGTAAGCGTGAGCCATGTGCCCATTCAGTCGCTGGCTTCTCTGCAGCAACGTGTGCGCTGCAGAAAAGCGCCATTCATGATGTGAGTGTATGTCATCACAGAGCAGAAAGAGACCAAGCCGCTGCTGCATTTTAAAAAATGATGTTGATGAGTTGCACTGACTCTGCCTACCAACGTGCCCAAGGCTTGCACGGAAGTTTGGCTGGATGTGATGTGTGTGTTGCTTTATGGCTGTGCTTTTATTTCTGGATGGGATCCAAACCTACCAGAAAGAGACAGAAAACTGTTCTCACACATTGTACCCCCTCTGATTTAGAGCTTTCAAGTTAAAGGCTAGAGGCAAAGCTTTTGTTATATTCTTCCAGCTCTTGCAAAACCTGCGAGAGTCCTTCCAGCCTCTCCACCATATTTTAAAAGTCTCCTGCTCTTTCTTAAAGCCTGACTTCATCTTTTACTTTCTCAGCTCTTAAAGCTGTGATGTCTGAAATAAGAAAAGCTACAACTAACCCAGAAAACCCATATATGTTATATGGAATGGAAAAGAATGGCAGAGGTTTAAAGTATAAGAAGATTAAAGTTAAATAAAAGTATGATGCCTCAGTGTGTCAGGAAAAGGACTCTAGCAAGAAGTTTTTGAAGATGATGACCAAAGTAATGCAAAATAAGTCTTCACAGATCTTGCTGCAGCATTTTATAGATGACTGTTTGGAGCACTATAGATACTGGGTCAATTTTAGCTAACTATACCCAATCATATAATAAAAAATTTCTGCACCTCTGTGCTACCTAGGAACCTTTAGTTCATAGATCTCAAAGGATTTTACAAGGGTTAATTTGTGATGCTGATAAGCTGAGTGCCAGCTCTGGCCATGGCCATTGGTGAAAGCTAAGAACTGACAAACTCATTGCTGGAAGCCAAACCAGCTCACCTGTTTGTTAGTTTTGTTCAAAACAGGTATTAATCTTATAAAATGCATTTAGTGTTTAGACTCTGTGAAATGCTTGTAAATTTCTACATGCATAAATCTCACTTGTAATATTTGTATTCCATGCTATAAGGACATATGTAAGTTTTGCTTTATAACTTTGAAAATGTTTGCTCTGAACTTGTGATCCCAAGCATGGGAATCATCCCCACTGCCTTGCCCATCAAGGACTATCAAAAAGTAAGTGGGCCATTATAAGACAAAAGCTTTGTTAATTGCCCCATTCACCTGTGGAGAAGTATGGGCATTGTCCCATCAGTTTGAATGCTGGAAGAGGGAAATAAAAAATCTTTGTGTCCAATATTTTTAACTCTTTGCTGTCTGAACTCTCACAGGACCAGAGACACTAAGCTGAAGCCAGAGATGCCCAGGGGTTACCCTGAAAGGCATTTTGAATTGACAGATGACTACAACTTTCAGAGTAGCAGCCGTGTTAGTCTGTATCCGTAAAAAGAAAAGGAGTACTTGTGGCACCTTAGAGACTAACAAATTTATTAGAGCATAAGCTTTCGTGAGCTACAGCTCACTTCATCGGATGCATATAGTGGAAAATATAGCGGGGAGATTTTATATACACAGAGAACATGAAACAATGGGTGTTACCATACACACTGTAGCAAGAGTGATCAGGAAAGGTGACCTATTACCAACAGGAGAGCGGCGGTGGGGGTTGGGGGAGAAACCTTTTGTAGTGATAATCAAGGTGGGCCATTTCCAGCAGTTTACAATGACAGTGGGAGGGGAAATAAACAAGGGGAAATAGTTTTCTTTGTGTAATGACACATCCACTCCCAGTCTTTATTCAAGCCTAAATTAATTGTATCCAGTTTGCAAATTAATTCCAATTCAGCAGTCTCTCGTTGGAGTCTGTTTTTGAAGTTTTTTTGTTGAAGAATTGCCACTTTTAGGTCTGTAATCGAGTGATCAGAGAGATTAAAGTGTTCTCCGACTGGTTTTTGAATGTTATAATTCTTGACATCTGATTTGTGTCCATTTATTCTTTTACGTAGAGACTGTCCAGTTTGGCCAATGTACATGGCAGAGGGGCATTGCTGGCACATGATGGCATATATCACATTGGTAGATGTGCAGGTGAACGAGCCTCTGATAGCGTGGCTGATGTGATTAGACCCTATGATGGTGTCCCCTGAATAAATATGTGGACACAGTTGGGAACGGGCTTTGTTGCAAGGATAGGTTCCTGGGTTCATGTTTTTGTTGTGTGGTGAGTATTTGCTTCAGGTTGGGGGGCTGTCTGTAAGCAAGGACTGGCCTGTCTCCCAAGATCTGTGAGAGTGATGGGTCGTCCTTCAGGATAGGTTGTAGATCCTTGATGATGCGTTGGAGAGGTTTTAGTTGGGGGCTGAAGGTGATGGCTAGTGGCGTTCTGTTATTTTCTTTGTTGGGCCTGTCCTGTAGTAGGTAACTTCTGGGTACTCTTCTGGCTCTCTCCTTGTAAACTGCTGGAAATGGCCCACCTTGATTATCACTACAAAAGGTCCCCCCCTCCTGCTAGTGATAGCTCACCTTTCCTGACCACTCTTGTTACAGTGTGTATGGTAACACCCATTGTTTCATGTTCTCTGTGTATATAAAATCTCTCCACTATATTTTCCACTGTATGCATCCGATGAAGTGAGTTGTAGCTCATGAAAGCTTATGCTCTCATAAATTTGTTAGTCTCTAAGGTGCCACAAGTACTCCTTTTCTGACTACAACTTTGTCACTTTTAGGATTTAGATTGCAACTTATTTGTGTGTATATGTTTGCTTGCTTTAACCTGTAAACAACTCTCATTTCTTTTTCCTAGTTAATAAACCTTTAGATAGCTTATTACAGGATTGGCTACAGGCATTGTCTTTGGTGTAAGATCTAGGGTACCAACTGATCTGTGGTAAGTGACTGGTCTCTGTGTGATTTACCACTAAGTCCAGCTTGCCTGGGTGGCAAGATGGACTGAAGAGTCTAATGCAGGGGTCGGCAACCTATGGCACGCGTGCCAAAGAAGGCACATGAGCCAATTTTTAATGCCACGCTGCGGCCTGCTGGGTGCCAGCTGCCAGCCCCGCTCTTTGCCGCCCCTCTCCCTGCTGTGGGGGCAGGGTGAAGAAGCTTGGTCCTGCCGGCTGCTGCTGCAGGGCAGGCAAGGTCCCCCCTCCCCCGCCTCTTTCCCCCCTCCAGCCGTGCTGGGTTCCTGCCCCTCCTCCTCTCCCTCCCTGCCTCCGATCAGCTGATGGCCCTTGTGAGGGAGGGGGAGAAGCAGCCGCTCCGGGGAGGAGGCGGAGAAGAGGTGGGGATGAGGCCTTGGGGAAGGGGGGTGGAATCAGGGCATATCCCCTCCAGCCCCCTGCTGTGAGCCACTCTGGGCAGGGGGCTGGGAGCACCCCCATGATCCTACCACACACACCCCAGCCCTCTGCCCTGACCCCTGCACCCCCCTCACACATACCCCAGCCTCCTGCCCTGACCCCTGCACCTCCCCATGACCCCAGCCCTGACTCCAGCCCCCCCCCCCACCCCATGCCCTGACTCCTGCACCCTCCTCACACTCCCCCTGCCCTGACTCTTGCACCCCCCACATTCCCACCTGCACCCCTCACAACAAATGGGAGCTGCCCAGGTAAGCACTCCACACCTCAACCTCGTGCCCCAACCCTGCGCCCCCTCCCTCATTCTGTTTCCTGGCCAGACCCTACACCCCAACCCCCAGCCTGCTCCTTCACCCCCAGCCCTGTGCTCAGTGCACTCCCACCCTCAGCTCAGTGCAGAGAGAGAGGAAGTGAATGTGGGCAGGGCCGGGATTCCAGACTGGCAGCGGGCTGAGCAGGGCCAGCAGCCAGGACCCTGGCTGGCAGGAGCCGGCGGACGGAACCCCAGACCGGCAGCGGGTTGAGTGGCAGCAGGCTGAGCCGCTCAGCCCACTGCCGGTCTGGGGTCCCAGCCGCCGGCCCCGCTCAGCCCGCTGCTGGTCTGGGGTTCTGGCTGCCGGCCCCTTGCCAGCCGGGGTCCTGGCTGCAGGCCCCGCTCAGCCTGCTGCTGGCCTAGGTGAATGGAACCCCAGGCTGGCAGCGGGCTGAGAGGGCCGGCGGCGTAAGATCAGCATTTTAATTTAATTTTAAATGAAGCTTCTTAAACATTTTGAAAACCTTGTTTACTTTACATATGACAATAGTTTAGTTATATAATATATAGACTTCTAGAGGGAGACTTTCTAAGAATGTTAAAATGTATTATTGGCACGCGAAACCTTAAATTAAAGTGAATAAATGAAGACTTGGCACACCACTTCTGAAAGGTTGCTGACCCCGGGTCTAAAGGGACTTTCTCTGGCTCCATGGTAAGACTGTTACAGTGATCCAGAAATTCACATTTGTTACTGGCTTGGTGAAATCTAATTATAGAACTTACCACCAGTTGGGGGTATCTCCCTTGTTTTTGACAGTTTGCCCTGAGGTAGGCACTCATGTTCGTGAGCCACTCCAGAGAGCATGACATAATTAAACCTGGCAACATCCACTGAAATAGATGGCTACTTTACTCATTGTACAGCCAGTAAACCGAGGAACAGAGAGGTTAAAGGCCTGATCGAACTCCCATTTAAGTCAATGGGAAGACAGTATGTCTCAACATTGCCACGGGGAGTGAGCCTCCCAGCCTGGGTAGACAGACTCATGCTAGCAGGGTTCAATCCACTCCACTAAATGTAGCAACATAGGCATTGTGGCTTGGCTGGATTTTGGGCTTTCAAGTCAAGGTGGTCAGGTGGGCTTGAGAGCCCGAGCAGCAACGTCCATACTGCTGGTCTTAGTGAGCTAGCTTGAGCCCCGCTAGCGCAAGTCTGTCTACCTGCTATGCTGGGAGGCATACTCTCTATGGCTTAAATGGGAGTTGGATTGGGGCCCTAAGTAACTGATCTAAGACTACATAGTATGTTAGTGTTAGAGTTGAGAATACAACCCAAGAGTCCTGCTGCTTTACCCAATAGATCACACTTCCCCAGGGCATACATGCTTTCATCTGAGCAACGATTAAGGAAGTAGGACTCAAGGGGAAAAGCCCTATTTTTAAAAAAAGCCATTACAGCAATTTTTCTCACTCTCGGTCTGTTCCCCCCGTCTTCTCTTGCATTGCATTCAAACTTCTTGCAAAGCTGATCCTTCCATGTTACTGCAGAACAGGCAACAGGCCCACACTTCCTTGTAATTACTGCAGACCGGTCCTGCATTTGCCTTCTTTAGAAATGGCGAGATTGGGATCATGAAGATGAAAAGCCAAAGATAAGCTATTTTACCCAGCCCATCTGAGAAGGCTGGAGGTTTCCTTTGGAGGTGTCACTGTGATTAGTACTGCTTTCCTGTAAATGACCCCTGCAGTCACATAAATACTAGAAAAGAGCTTCTTGTACTTCTCCACTCTGCCGGGAAATGACTGTGTAATTTAGTCTTTTGAGAGAGTAGTATCTCTGCCAACAGATCTACAATGTAATCAAGGCCTGTCTAATGTAACATTGGGTTGTGAAGGGACAGAAAGCCATGGAGAAGCTACTGCATTGTGGTGTATATGGTTTCTTTTTGAAGAGGCTATTGCTTGCTCACTGCATTCCTTTCCTTGGGCTCATAAGTCTATAGCAGAGGGCTCCAAGACAAATGAAAAACTCAAATAAAGCAGCAAAGGAGATTGCTGAGGGAGGCAGTGTGGTCCTGGGGACAAGGCACCAGAATGAGAGTCAGGAGACCTGGATTCTATTCCCATCTCTTGCACTGATGCACTGTGACCCTAGCAAGTCATTTAAGCCAAACTTTGCAAAAGCAATATGAGCAAAGGTGCCTTCCCACCACACTCTAAAACAAAGTCTTCACCCAGTGTAGAGTCAAAGCTCATCCCCTGCCTGGAAGTTGGCTTTATCAATGCAGAAATACCAGTAAGATAAAGATCTGCTCAAACCTTGTCCCCAAGCTTGGGTGCTCCTAAATTTGCCATCCCAGAACTGCTCAGCCCACATCCTAGATCATCTGGACCCAATTTTCAGGCCCAACAAGGTTGTGGCTCAGCACAGCTCCTGGGAAAGATGTTTTTGTACCATGCTTATGTTACACTGCCAACCTGCTAGCAACAGGCCAATTTGGTTCTTGTGCAACTTAGAGCAGCCTCAGGGCAAACAATTTCTGCTCTACAGTTCCCCTCCTACCTGCAGCTTTTCATATGTGTTTCCAAGGCAGAATTTGGTCTATTAAAGTTTTGTAAACTCCTTCTTTCCACCACTAGCACCTTTTTCCAACCTGTACATTTTGGGACACTGTCTAGATTGCTTTGCTGCAAATTTGCCCTGCATTTTTAATCTTCTTACTTATATTGCAGCCCTTTGGAAGCAATTAAAATTTCCCAATTGACATCCCCAGTGATCACAAACAACCCTACAATAACAAACAAATACAATTGGGCCAGATCCTGAGCTGGTATAAATCACCATTCCTCTACTGATTTCAGTGGTGCCACACTGATTTATGCCAGCTGTGGATCTGATCTATTGTGTGTCAAGGAGATCCAGAAATATGTGGCAATAGACCATATCTCCCTTCTGTGTTTTGTATACAGAATACCCCACAACAGCGGAAGGACACAGATTTCAGTGCCAGCTTTCCAAGGGGATCTAATTAAAAATAAAAGAGTCAGCAAAAATGTTTAAGAGATTATGAAAAATACCTGGACAATGTTCTTTTAAGCAAGGAGCTAATCTCCCCTGTGTGCTGGCTCTCTCTGCAGTGTCCATTAAAGTGGGCATAAGAGAAAAATTGTGCACATAAAATTTAACTTGAACCAGGGTGTTAATAAATAAATCTGGATGGATAATACTGGAGGGGACCAAACAACTGCACGGTTAACAGACAAGGACCTGCTACTCTGAAGAGGGGAGGTACGGCTACTGTTATGCTATAGCCCAGTTTCTGATACACTGGAATACTGAGCACTACTTTCCGTTTTGGTGTTCTTCCACTTATTCGGGGAAAGTAGTCCACAGGAAGAACATCAAATCAAACCAACACCATGGCATTTGCTCCTTTCGGTCGTACCACCAAAGGCCTGATTTAAAGCTCATGGAAGTAAATGGGAGTTTCCCCACCCATTTCCATGGATTTTGGATTAGGGCCTTCATGCATCAGATTGGCTTTTGCTGACAGGTCCCCCTCTGCCATCCTGGACCCCTCTGCTCTGGGGGATTATTTCAGAGAGGGGAGCTGGTGCCCTATTCTCCCTCTGAGTTTCTGCTGGGTTGCAGCAGCTTAATGTGTTTAGTTCCCTAGGAGCCCACTGGCTGAAACTACCAAAGGGAGTTTATGTCTTATGTTCCTAAAAGCTCATACTTCAGGGTTTCAGCCAGCCACCAGCAGGGGTCAGGAACGGATTCCTCTTCCCCGTGGCGCCCCCTCCCCCCAAAATGTATTCTGGGAGGTGTTTTTTGCTCTCCTTCATTTCCCCCAGGTTAGATTTGCAGTGACTGTGGGGTTTTTACACCTTTCTCTGCAGCATGTGGGTGTGGGTCACTAACCAGAATTATCTGGGTATACCTCATTTAATCATTTCCTTGCTATCGGGGGGCTGGGGAGGACACTCATGCACCTTGGTAATGCTGTAATGCTTTGGTCTCGTTTCAGTTGCTGGGTTTATGGTGTGGATGCTGGGCGGTGTTGGTGTCCTGTGATGTGCAGGGGATCAGACCAGATGATCTGATCATCCCTTCTGGCCTTAAACTCTTTGACACTATGAATCTCTAAATGGGCATATGTCCAGGCTGCCCCTCCCCACTTTTTGGGCTAAGCTAACCCTGATGGACCACTCTGACTGAGAGGAAGTTGTGGCTACTTTCTCCCGCTTCAGTGTAATGGTAGACAATCTGCTTCAGAGACCCTGCATCTGGATTCATGGTATCTCAAACTGGGGGAGTAGATGTCAGGCCAGGTCTATGCATGAAATTGCCCTGGAGTAGCTAAAGGTGTGACACTGCACCCATTCTGTTAAAATGGTGCAGCTTTGTGTGCGGGCACTTTCCATCCGTTTAAATGAGTCTTACAGTGGTTTAGCTTGTCTGTAGGTTGAATAGATGCAGCAAACAAAATCATCCACCAAGTTTCAACAGTTAGTTTAAAGTGGTTCATCATCATACTTGCAGTTAAACTGGTACAACTTCTGTGGGTATGTGTACACTTCACACGAGGGATGTAAATTTGAGCTTTACCCATGCTAGCTCTGGCTGAGCTAGTGAACTAAAAATGTGTGTAGCTGCCACAGCAGGAGCAGTGGGAGGGGCTAGCCACCAAGTATGATCTCGTCTGAAGCGGTAGGCATGTACTCGGGGTGGCTAGCCCCTCCCACTGCCACGGCTACATTTTCATTGTTAGCTCAGGGCTTGTGTGGCGGGTATGCCTCCTTGGCTAGAATTTATACCTTCAGCTCAAAGTGCGGACTTACCTGGTGTATAGATCATGCCTCAGTGTAATAAATTAGGGGAGAGAGGCTCCTTGTGAAGAGAGGGCCTCAGTGACTCAAAATGGGAATGAAACACACTGCATTGCCTCAGACTGGCCGAGGCAGGTGCTCTCTTGAGGGGGAAAGTTTGTGTCACAGGTTGGATTCGGGGGGAGTTGTTCTTTGTGTGGGTGGCTGGATGTCTCTAGGTGTGGGGAGGACTTGCACTTAATGGGGGAGAAAAGTGGGTTTCCCACAGCCTTTTTCTCCTCCATCTGTGGGTGTCCAGGAAGAGCCAAACATTTAACTATCCCACGCCTTTCCCCCCCGCCCCAACCCTCTGCAATGCATCTTAGTGTGGTTTTGTTTTTCTGTGCAGAAGCAGCTGAATAGCACGACGGAACGGTCTTTACTAAAACACACAGTGATCTCTCCATGTCATGATTAAGACAGACCTGGAAACAAGCAGCAGAGTTCATCAATCCTGCGTCAGCTTTTCAGTTCCCAGGACAGCTCATTAGCCGCACCGTGTCACAAAAGATATTGCCTTCCATTTGAAGAGAGAGAATGCCACACGCAGCGCGTGTGGACAGAGGGGAATAAAGCGTGTAACACATCAAAGAGTCCTGGCAGAGATAACACAGGAAACAGAAGAGATTTTAGGCGTGGAGGGAGCCAGTAGCCCATCTCAGGCATCTGTCCCTTCCTTTAAGTTAGCACCAAACCTGCCTCTTTGCACAATACCTGCCTGACATCTTTTAACAACTAGTTACACTTGTTACTGCTTTTGATGCCTTTGGAGAGTTTATTCACTTCTGTCTGTACTGAAAATTTCTGGATTAATTCGTTCAGTGCTCAGGTCGTAGTTACTGCAGGTGCCTGTCCCCTCTTCCTCCTGTCTGACACTTGCTCAGCGATCCTCCTTCAATGTTATATAGGATTTATTACAAAAATAATCTAACACAAGACCACTACTTATTATGCTAAACGTAATGGTCTCACTGTCACCTTGTGGTCCCCCCCGCCTGTCTGTCTATCATAGTCACCTGTTGTCTCTGACCTTAAACTTAGATTGTGAACTCTTTTGGGCAGAGACGATCTCTTTGTCTAAGTTTGTACTGCACCTAGTATAATGGAGTCTTGACTTCTTGGTGCTGCTATGTTACAAATAATAAATAAGAATTAGAATAATCATAACAATAGCTTTTATTTATGTAGCATTAAGAATCCCAAAGTGTCTTATAAACTTTGGGCTAGATTCTGGCACCTTGACTCATGTTGTGTAGTACTTTACTGTGCAAGTAGACCCACTGCAGTCCATGGGATTACTCAGACAGTAAGGTACTACTCACCATCAGCAGGTATTGTTAAAAAAATCAAGTTCTTAGCTCTCATGGCTGTGGAGAAAAGCTGAAAAACATAACCTGAGTGTACCCTTAAGGCTCAAAAACCAGAAGGCAAATAAAAAGACCCCCAGGTTATTTAAAATCCCATGACTTTTTCAGTCAGTATCATGATTTTTTAGGGCCTGACTCATGATATTTGAACACTTGGGAATGGCAGTGCCACTTTACCCACCACTGAAATGCAGCCACCTCTGTCTAGTCAATGGCACACAGCAATTACAGTTTCGGGCAGGAAGCAAGGAAGCATACCGTATACTGCTGAAACTTCAGCAGAAAGGAATTATTTACTTAGGTTCGTATTTGGGCATAACTCTGCAATTAACATCAGCTTTTAATAAAATTGCCTTGGGATATTTAGTCACTAAAAATGGTCAGGACCTCAGTTTTGTCTTACAAAAAAGATGCTGTGGTATTTAGTATCCTAGCGAATTTTAGTGTGGAATGCAGTGCCCTGAATGGAAACCATGCAGACACAATAGCCAAGTTTCAAGAATTAATATAAACAGATATTTTAATTGGCAAATACATATAAGTGCCAAAAGATCAGGTTCATAATTATTCTACTATAGCTATGTTAGTCAATTTCCCCATGTACACAAACCCCAAGTCATTCAAGTCCTATAGGAGCTCAAAACTTCCCTCCTCTCCCCGCCCCACAAACAACAAATATCTGTAAAACCATGAAACCTCCGTCTCTCACCTGTCTGGTACTTGCACAACCTAAATGCTAACATCAGGATTCCTTTCTTTTTTCTAAGTGCGTAAAACATTTGCTTCAGTGAAGAGATTTTGTAGAGCAAATTTTCCAAGGAGTGTGCAATGGATAGGCATGCACTCCACTGTGCCTGACAAACTGCAGCTGCATATGCAAATCACCATGCTGGCATGTGCAAATTGGGTAGCTGTGTGCAAATGTGTACTAATGGGTACCACTGGCAATTTGTGACTGCAAATGCCCCTCTGTGCACGAACAAGCAGGTTTTCATAAGTGCAACATACAGACTGCGCTCTTAATGGTGGATGTTTTAGTCCAGCCTCCAAATTTAAAGATCAGAGGGATAAGCCTCTTAAAAGCCAACAAAAAAAGTGTGGCAGAGAACACAGGAAGGGCTTATAACAAAACAGCTGACACCACCTTAACTTTATCTGTACTAACAAGTGTTTCTCTGATTAATGACCCAGTTCATTTACAGGAAGTGGTAAGTACAGCAGATGTGACCACCTCCCTGTCATTAGCAACAGCTGCAATCACTAAATTCATCACCAGATACTTTTGGGTTTTGGCAAACCTGTTTTAAACACAAATTTGGCTCAGATGAATGATTTTGTCTATTAAAAAAGAGATATGCAAACACCGCCCCAAAGTTACTGCAGTCTATAATTTTCTAATGCAGAGAGTGAGACACGCACAGAGAGATAGCATCTGCTACAGCCAACATCCAGGGCCAGATCTATTCATGTTGGTGCAGGGAGGTATCAACTGAACTTTCTGAACCAGCCTGAGCTGATGCATCCCAGAGGGATTTAGCTAAGGGAGGGTAGCGCAGACTACCATGGGCATCTCTCCCTTGAAGTTTCCACTAGGGAAGCAGTTTTCATTCCCATCTGGGGTTCTCTAGGACCCTGCTAGCAGAGGCAGAAGCAAGCACTTGCTGAAACAGCTCCTCCCACCCAGCAACACCACCTTTATGGGGTGCACTGGCCATCTGCAGGGTCCCCATCCAAGTGTAGGGCAATTGTAGGCATTTTGTGCAACCCCACACTCTTGAGTTGCACAAAAGCTAAAAGAACTGGTGGCCTAGAAGTTGTGCCCTTTACTTCTGTAAAGCTGTGCCCTTCAACAGCTAAAGAGAGGAGCAGGATATCTGAAAAAACAAAAACAAACAAACAAACAAACAAACCCCCCCACCCCCCAGGATCTCCCCCTTTAATGCCACTGAAATTGTCTAGTCTAAGGAAGTTTTTTGGGGGTAGATATTTTGCAAAAAGGGTAGGCACTGTGTTTCCCTAATAGATAGAGTGACCATGAATATGGCCTGGAGTCAGGGAGGACACAATGCAGTTTCCTGGGCTGAAGTCTCTCTCCTTGGGCCAGGCAGAGTCTGGCATTACTGTGGAGTTTGTGTGCTTGCCCCTAATTTTTAGGCAACGCCTCATGTTGCTAAACAGTAACCCTTTTGTCCAATTAAAGAAACGTCTTGACAGGTTCCTTCTTGATTGGCAAGATTATGACTGGAACACAGCATCCATAGGCAAGGGTTTAAAAGCAGGGGGAAATCATTATGTCCCTGCCAGAATGGAAAGGATTTCCTCTCCGCTCAAACGCCCCCAATTTAGAATGACAAATCTGTAGAGAAACTTGACATAAATATTGTTACATCCCCTCTCTCCTTCTGATGGGCACCAATACCCCCAAACATCAGTTCTGGGTACAGTAAGACATTGCTCCTCTGCTCCTGTAACCATTCCAATAGTCGAACAATATAATATAATCTCATGGAAATTCCGGGGCACACTGGGGAGGCGATACAGGAGCAGCAGGAACTGATTACCACTATTTGTCAGTAGGAGAAAGGGTCGGGAGGGTAAGGGTGTGGGGCAAGAGGGAAAGAACTTGCTCTGGAAATCTAAATGGAGAGTGTGTGTTATGCAGACAGAATACATGAGAGGACAGGCCAATGTGAAAAACAAGGAATTCAGATCTCACAGTGATAGATGCAGTATAAGAACCGAGACAGACAATGAGAAGATGAGGACTCTTGTCAGGATGAGAGCAGTGATATTCAGTAAGCCCGGACTGAGCTAAATATTTATGCAACTGCCTAACATTAACCAGGCGCTTAAGTTAATTGGACTTTAACATGTAGTTAAATGCTTTCCTGAAGCTAAGCCATGACTCACCAGTGGCAGAGAGAAGGCTGTTTATTTGGTTGGTGTTTAAATGTGCGTTTTATTTTTGGAAAGCTGCTTGAGTCCATGGCTGTCATTTTCCATGCATTTCCTCTCTCTCTCTCTTTTAAAGGCTTCTGGTTAAAAATAAAAACCAACCAACCATCCAACAGTAGCAGGGAGAACAAAGTGAGTGTGAAACCAGCAACTGAGAGGGGGGGAATCATAGCTGCTCTGACAGCATGGGGATTTGTCATTGTTCACGTCACCGCTTTAGATGATATCTCTCCCAGTATGTATAGTTGTGGAATACTGAGATATATTTAACGATCCCACTGTGGTTCACGACATGTACTGTCATATAGCTGCCAAAATATCACCACATGGGCTGTGTAAAGAATATCTTTTTCTTGTATGCAGACATAGATTCCAAGGCCAGAAGGGATCATTGTGATCATGGAGACTGACCTCATGTCTGACAGGCCACGGAACTTCCCCAAAATAATTCCTAGAGCAGATCTTTTAGAAAAACATCAGAGATCAATGACCAGGTTCTGTAACCAGAGGATAGACTCTGTATCATGGGAAGACTAGACACTGCAAACCACCCACCAGATGTCAAGTTGGGCACTCTTCTACCCCATGAGTTACTGTCTGCAATGCTGCCGCATAGTCACAGCATAGGGAGGAAATGAGGCATATTGTTGCAGCAAATCTGGTTGAGCCTGGTCCGGGATCTACGATCAAGTGGACAAGAAGGCAGGGGCAGGTGATGGACTCCTGAATTTACTTAGTGTGTTAAACTTTTCCACGCCATAAGAACATAGTTTTCAGCTCCCTGGCAGTGCTGATCACCAGTGGATGGTAAAGAGCAGCACTTTTGTCCAGAAGTGAGTTAGCTGCTAATGAAAAGTGGTATCAAAAGACCAGCTTTGGTGTCATGCCCTGGTCCACAGGGAGGGATTCTCCCCCCCTGAATATAAGCAGATCTTTAAGTCAGTGCTGTGTGTTATTTCCTATCTGAAAATGGGGCATCAAGTTTCACCTGTCAAAGCTGTCCAGGCAAATCTAGCAGTAATGGCATCTTGTCAAAGGTCTGTCAGAGTTACGTGTGCTAGCACATACAAACTGAAGTTTGGTGTGTACTTCAAGCAGCCACTAATAATACAAGTGGCCAGATTCAGCTCTGTCTTGACAAACTGTGTAGCAACAGTGTCCCCAAGCTGCAGAGCAGTCCGAAAACACCAGGGCCAATGCAGATAGATGAAGGCCTGAAGGATCTGCTCCTGAGGAGGTTCTTGATAGTTTTTGTATCAAGATAGTACAGGAAGAGATCTTCCTTTTCACAGGTGTTCCAGGTGAGGCTGATGTGTCAGACTATGGTCAAGTTTTGCTCCCCAGCATGTGACAACTGGTTGGAATGGCAGTAGCCATCCTTGTACCTGGCTTGAGATGGGTTGATTGGCAAGATGATTGTTTAGTTAGAAAGTAGTTATCACAGTCTTGGTTTCACTAAGAATTCGTTTCCATTGCTGGAACTAAGTGATCAAAGTATCCACGTCTTGGCTGGGATTCCCTTCAATCCTATGGAAGTCATTTCCAGTGTCAGGAATACAGATGTGATCAGCATACGCACGCTTCTCAGCCTGCGTCTCAGGAAGGTCATATGAGTTTATGTTGAATAAAAGGGAAGCCAAAACAGGCCCTTGTGAAAGGTCATGGTGGAGGTATTTAAGGCAACGGATTTTCTCCCCAACTTGCAGGATGAAGCTTTCGTTACTAATCATTTCTCAGATGAACCACATCCTTGACCTATAGGGAATAAATTGCAGCAGCTGGGCCATCTCTTATAAAGGATATATGGCCCACTCTTCCAGGCCCCTGCTCATGCAAGCAGTCTTTACTCATGTGAGGCATCCCATTGACTAACACTATGATATTAATGTGCTAAATTGTATTTGTCATCCACCTTTGGTCACTTCACCTGTACTCTGCCTGATAATTCATCTCTGCCAGGACTGCTTCTAACATTCCAAACCTCCCTGGGGCTTCAAACAGCTACCATTAAAAAAGAATGGATCGCTTTTTGTCCCACAAATGACTCTAGGGGGGAGGTATGGGAGATAAATACACAAGCTTTATACACTGTGTGTATATTCTATGTCCTAGGTAGATCATTGGAGACACCTAAATTGAAGACTGATTAAACCTTTTCACTACTTTAGATTACTTACATATAACTGACAATTTCTGAAGTTTCCCATGCTTGCTCTCCACCTCAGGTGGAATGTTTGTTTTGAAAGCTTGAGCAAAAACAGTGCAGCCATGTTCAAGAAGGTAGTCACTGAAAAACTGGTAGTTTCCCAACATTAAGCATTTCCAGTCATTTTTACTAAAAGTAGCTTGAGTGCCTCCATGGTTTGAAACAGCAACTTGAAATTTTATACACACATATGCAATGTATACAGTATATGTAATCTCCTTCCCCACCCACATGTGTGTGTACGTTTATAAAGGGAAGGGAAGGCAAGCTCTCATGGATGGACAAGGCACAACTATGAAAGGAAATACCCAACCAGGCCTCTTTAAATATCGCCCTACCTATCATCTCTCATTCACTACTGAGAGGATGATTTCTGCCACCAATTGGCCACTGATGCCAGCCCCCGGCAGCCACTTCTTAAATTTCTGTCTGTATCCATCTGTTGTCTCTGGTCTTATACTTAGATTGTCATCTCTTTGTGGCATGGACTATCTTTTGGTTCTGCGTTTGTACAGTGCCTAGCACAATGAGGTCCTGGTCCATGACGAGGGTTTCTAGGCGCTACAATAATACAAATAATTAACGATCACAGTTATAATTCATTGTTTATCTGTGCTATCTCCCGCAATAGGAGGACACCAGCTTACAACTTTGCACCACCCAAGATCTGCATGTGCATCCAGTGTTAAAATCGGGGCAGTCTGAAGCACTAACCTAAAGGCTTTTGTTTCATAGTATTTACCGACCTCTGACAGCCAACGAGAACATGCTCAAGGCAATGGAGTTAAAACAATCACCAAACCGAAAGCACCAAGGAGAATGAGGAGGAGGAAGCTGCCTTCATACAAGGCACACTACTATTACAACAGCTGCAGGCATCAGTGGTTTCTTTTCCTTTTTCCACCCCCGTCTTTGCTTGGCTACAGGCCAAAGCAAGTCACCTGCGCACTGTGCTTCCCACCAAATAAACAAACAAAGCTCTGAGTGGTATCTGTGGTAAACAACTTTTTCTGCAGTGCTATGAAAGCATGGATGGCAATGGGGGAGCAGTCCTCTGCTGGTTACTGTCTAGCAAAGTAGGGCTCTCGGATACAAATTACCAGGGCTTTGCACAACTCCCCTGCATGTGCTGCTTTTGCACAAACTCATTTACCTTGTGACGTAATCAGATTCAAAGCTGCAGATGAAACCAGGGGAAGCTAATGAGAGCTGTGGCTGCTCAGAACACTTTTATGTGGTCACCTACATATGAATGCAGGTATCTAACTTTAGGCACGCCAGTTTGTAAAGACTGGCCTGGGTGCCACTGTCCCACCTAGCCTCTTCTTTTCTCCACTGAATGAACCAGGGTGAGAGCAAGCAGCATGAGAGTAGAGTTGATGAGTATGTACGATTGGTGAGAGCAGCACCGTTTTACCTAACCCATGGTCACGGCTAAATTCTGCAACAAAATACTAAAGAACGTTAATAACTGCCATTGTGCTGTGTTCTCACTGACCTCAGCACGCTGGCACAGGGTTGCAAACAAGAGAGTTTAGTTAATCCCATGCTCTGCCTCAGACATTTACTCACATCTCTCCATCCCTTCACCAAACAGGTGTTGACTGTGTTAAAAAAAAAGGGGGGATAAGATTTACATGATGAGATTTTCTAAAGTACCTAAGGGGTTTAGGAGCACACCTCCCATTGACTTTTGAGACTAAAATAGGGAGGAAAATATATCAGATCATAATCCTGAATGTACTTGTATGAGTACGGTAAGCAAAGTTTCATGTATTTAGCTGCTCTTGGTAATTAGGGGAGCAGTACAGGAAGTGCAAACTATTGTTATTAGTAATATATTATTAGCATGGCAAACTGTACCAAAGGGCAATGAGACATCTCAAAGAATCATCCTAAATGCCTGCCCATTTTCCATTGCTAGGAGAACATCAATCAATGAGACACTGCAGTGTCTCTAATAGTCCCAGGCCTGAAACCTGGTTGGCAGGGATCAAGAGACTCCTCTCAATAGGTTTGCTCCAAAAAGGCAAGTTCAATTTAAGTATTATAGTTGTATTTCAATAGCACCTGGAGGCCCTAAACAGGATCAGATCCTCACTGTGCAAGGCACTGTACACACACTCAGTAAGAGACAGTCTCTGGTTCCAAAGAGCTGAAAAACTAAATAGACAAGGTGAGAAAGAAAACAGAGGTCCAGAGAAGGGAAGTGGCCTGTTCAAGATCACTCTGTTGACACAGCAGGTCAGCGGTAAAGCCAGGATGAGAACCCATGTCTTGAATGCCACTCCACTGCTCTGTTTACTGGACTACACAGGCATGGGACATTTAGTGAGATTATTAGAAGGTAGTTCCTTAAGCAAGCATCTACTAATTCGAAGCAGGCTGGTATCCTGCCCTGTCTTTAAGCAGCATTAATTATCTCCAGAAACAACAGAACGAATCCCTCTCCGCACTCTTTCCCCTTTTTTTTCTTATAACTAGTCATGAAGGACATGGGTCCAACTTGCAAGAAAAAGCCCAAATGCTCTCCAACATTTTGGATCTCAGGGCCAGTAATTTCACCAGGCTACTTGCAGAATAAGGTGCTACTCAATGAGAGGAAGGTGGCAGAATCTGGCTACGCATGAACAAAGATGACAGACGCTCAACCTGAGATGTATTGGTTTGTCCCTTCCAGGAAGGGTGAAAGGATAGGCTGCCACTCATGGTAAAGCCAGCTGTCTCAGACAGTGAGTGCTGAAATGGTGCTGTTATCTGGAAGGTGGCTTTTTGATGGACTCTGGTTTAATTGTCTGAAACAGACCCAAAGGTTTAGCAGCAATCGAAGAATTCTTTTTAAAATCAGGTTTAGCTGCTCAAGTAGAGGAATGCCCAATGCCTTTGAGACTAGGGTGGGGTGGGATCCATGCCAGTGGCCTTGGGCTACCTTCCTCTTTGTACTTTGTTTCACTGGACTGCAGGCTGAATTTCCCTGAAATAATATGTGAATTCACCAAAGGGCTATGGCTTAATAAACGAAATGCCAAGCCTGGGAAAGAAGTCTGTTGGCAGGCTATTAAGGAAGTGCAGGTTGTTAGGCAGCCTGTTGATAAGACCATTTTATCAGAGTTGCAAATGGCAAAGCAGCTGAAATGGCTCTATCTGGGGTTATATGGTGAGGTGAGTAAAAGCTGAGACACTGTGTTCTTGAGCTGCTTTCTGCTGACTGAGAGCTCTGTGGTGATAATAACTTAGCCCCCTTGGGACTCAAATAACCCTCTTTCATCATGCCCATGTCTGGGAAGCATCACAGGTTCCCTGGTCCTCCAGTTTCACTGAAAACCCTGAGCCCTACATGAAACTGATCTGATCCCCTTTCCTCCCAGCCCCACTACCCACAAACACAACCAACCAAAGAATGCATGGCACAGGAGTTTGGAGTACGGAGGGGCATTATCACTCAGAGAATCCTGGGCCTTGTAGCCAGGAGAAACCAACTGAATCGCTACAGGGAGCCCCAGTTCTGCTGGCTGTGGTCTACTGTAGATGAGGGGGATGTACAGGGTACAGTGGCTGAGATGACGTTAGCTGAGATTATATACTGAGACCACATGGTTGAGGTAACTTGTTTTTATATGGCTGAATTCAACTGATGCTCACAGATACTATACCATTTTCAAACAGCCACAGAAACAAAGTCCTTTTTTATTCCTTTTCTTCCGGATTTGTCCTGGTAATGTGTGCACACACCTATATTCTACTCTTTCCTATCCTTTCTTTCCCTTATCCACAATGCATCACATGAGCCTTTAGCCCAGGCCCTGTCCAAAAAGAAAGACTTTAGGCTTGGATTTATTTAATTTATTGAATTTCTGGGCCAGATACTCAGCTGGGGTAAATAAACCTAGCTCTGAGTCATGGAACTGTGCTGACTTACATCAGGATAGCCAAAGATTTGGCCCTCATTGGGTAAGTTCCACCCCCACCCACAAAAACACACAGACTTATTGCAAATAAATTTTTT
The DNA here is from genome assembly GCF_015237465.2 of Chelonia mydas. NCBI lineage: Eukaryota > Metazoa > Chordata > Testudines > Cheloniidae > Chelonia > Chelonia mydas. Next base: position 17,777,982 of record NC_051254.2, read on the forward strand.
TGCGTAGCAGCTAATTAAAAAAAAGAAACAAAACCAAAGCACCCTCAGGCACTAATCAATAATAATTGTTATTTATTCACAATGTAACAATTGTAGGAGTCAAGATTCAGATCAGTTTCAGAAATAAAACCACATTGTTCGATAATTATATTGTGTACCCTTAACTGGCTGCCAGATAGACTATGAAGCAAAAGAGGGGACTGATCCCTGAAGTCTTTGTTCATGGCTTGCCTGTGCCCATGCAGTCTTTTCTGCACAGAACAGAGAATCAGCCACCCTGTGGGGCAGTATTCCCCTTTCTTCAGGGCGCCTGCACTCTTGCTGTGTTCATGGCATCTTTGGTATCTGCGGGTCAGACCTTTGCTTTCTTATGTCTACACACAAAGAAAAACCCATGGCTGGGGCGCTGGAACAATTTTTACAGTGGGGTTCTGAGAGCCATTGAACCAAACTGTAAACCCTGTATACGATGGAAACCACTTCAAGCCAGGGGGTGCAGGAGCACCCTCAGCATTCCTAGTTCCAGCACCTATGCCCGTGGCTGGTCTGTGCCAGTTGACTTGGGCTTGCGCTGCTGTTTCATTGCTGTGTAGACTTCTGAGCTCGGGCTGGAGCCCGGGTTCTAGGACTCTACACTCTTCCCCTGACTAAAGTATGCATAGAAACTCCTCAAGGTGAACTCTGCAGAGTTTCTACCAATTCAAAGATATTCCTATGTAGGGAAAATAACTCACCCACAGTTTTTACTAAGCCTATAATAAAGGGAAAACTGACTGATTTCAGTAAGACAACAGCCAAGAATAGGCTCCAGGAGTTGGCTCTATATGTATTAAACTTTCCCTATTGTAATTTTTTATTAGTAAATATAGCAGTATTTTAGTCCATTTTAAGCTGAAGGGATAAATAGATGATGACCATGATTCATTCAGGCAAATCAAACCCATCCACGTCTAAATGTAGATCATGCACTTGTCACCATGGAAGGCTCCAAATTTCATTTTTTTTCCTTTAAAGTAAAAGTCTCCATTATACAAACCAAACCACAGATCAACCAGCAGCTTTGTATTAAAAGATCATTTGGTGACATTTTAATCTCAGATGGTAATGTGGATGTTTATCATTTCTGATCTCCCCTTCCTGCAACCATCCACAGATGACAAGATTCGTGAAATTGCAACTGCCAAGGAGAGAAATGAAAATTAACCTAGTGCCCATCAGCTGCCTCAACACCACCCTTTCCAAGCCAGCCTTGACCACCTCTCTTCCTTGCTGAGAGAGAATGCCTTCTACATGCAGCATGCTTCCCATTCAGCCTGCGATGTCTTACATACCATGACCACGTTAGTGAATAACAAACTCTGTCATGTTAAACAGATTGCTTTAAATCCAACACTTTCTTTCTGATTCTAATTTGCTTTACTTTTCATGCTACTTTCTCACATATAAAAGGGGAACTGGGAGGAAAAATAAAAAGACACATGCACACCTGAAAATCTTTTTCATGTACCTGCTGCTGCTACCACTCAGTGCTGAATTTGAATAGAAATGGATGGGAGGGAGATGGCGAAGGATGAATAACATTTCATGCCCTGTAGTCAAACATAATTTCAAGTAGGAAACGAGTGCTGACTAGTAAGATGGCTCATCTTGTTAGAAGGCTAATGCACACTTCAGAACCCTTTCTTTGAAGACTAGGGTCTAATTTCCAGTTTTCAATTATTAGTTTGGTAATAATTTTTCAGAAAAGGGGCCCTTTTTGTGAAAGGAAAGGAATGGTCAGAGGGGAAAAAAAAATCCCTAGTGCTAGTGGTTTGACCAGCCCAATTAAATTGATATAAACTTGAACTGCTGTGCAAAGAAACCTTAACATTCCGCTACTGCATTTCTCCTGAAAGACCCATGTGTGAGATTTTCCACATGTTCCAAGTGACTTAGGAGCACACAGCTTAATGACTTTCAATGGAACTTGTGCTCCTAAAACACTTAGGTACTTGTGAAAATCCCACCCAGATGTGCTTAACTTCATACACTGGTGTATGCTGTTTGCATCTGTATAATTTGTTCTCTGTCCTACAGCTGAGATTTTCAAAATTGGTTGTCTAAAGTTAGGCTCCTAGGTCCATACTGGGATACTTAACTATATGGTCTGATTTTCAAACATGTTGAACTCTCATCAGTTTCCACTGAAGTCGACAGAAAGCTGCTGGGTGCTCAGCACTTTTACAAATGAATTCACTTATTTAGGTATCTAAATATGGATTTAGAAGGCTAATTTTAGGTGCCCAGTTTTGAACAGCTCAGCACACCTGTAGGGAAGTTCCAACGCCCAGCTGCTGGGACAGTTGCCATTTTTGTCTTTGGGTCCAACCTGCTAGAGGGCAGATATCCACACAGTGTTCTTGCTTGTAGACTTTACTTTTATTCTTTCTTGACTTCTTGTTCTTGTAATATAAAATAATGGTAATGATGGGCTGGATTTACAAAAGATCTCAGCACCAAAGAAGATGAGCTCCTTCAAAATTCAGGCCATTTATTTTGGTGCATAAATGGGAAATGAGCTCTTCTCAGCTGCTGTCACATCAGGGCACACCCTGGTTTTTAGCAATATAGAGAATAGTTCAACTATATGCAGAATAATATAGAATGTTCTTCAAGGGGACATGGAGAAGAAAAAATAAAGATGATATTCCTTAGTAGGACTGAAATGGACCAACAAGAAAGTCTGCTTCACCCCAAATGGACAAGTCTCTAAGGGCCAGATTGACCAAGGTATTTAGGCACCTAAAGATGCAGATAGGTGCCTAGTAGGGTTTTCAAATCAGCCTATGCAGGTTAGGTGCCTAAATCCCATTGAAATGTGCCATCCCCACAGAGCAACTGACCATGCTCCAGCCCAGGGCTATGGGGACTCAAAAGGACTTCCATGTAATGGCTGCTTCCAACTGCTCTGGGCCAGGGTGGAGACAGGCACTGGAATGGAGAACAAGGAGCCAGTCTCTCCCGTGCTCTCAATGACCACCCTGCTGGCACCCAGGTGGCATGGAGGAGTAAGCAGTCTGACTAGAATGCAAAAGGGACAACAGTCAGACTAGGGGAAAGGGAGGGAAAGCAGTAAACTGAGACAAGGAGTCTGACAATACTCTGATTGGAGTGTGGGGAGACTGAAAGCCAGGGATGTGAAGAGCAGTCTGGGACTGGCTGGGCAAGGAAACAGGGGCTGGGAGCCAGGGACTAGGGGAGGCTGGGGCTGGTTCGGTGGGAGACTGGGATGGCAGCTGTGGGGCGGAGAGACTGGGAGTAGGAACACTGAATTTGGAGGAGTTGGGGGGAGGGGAAGAGATTAGGACTAGCTGCACAAGGAGACCTGGACAAGGCACCAGTGTGTGTGTGCGGGTGGGAAACGGGGCACTGGGAGGAGAGACATATTGACAAGGAGCTGGTGTTTGTGGGGAGAACGGGGACTGAATGGGCAAAGAGACTGGGATAAGGAGCCATGGAGGGGGCAGGAGGAAGACTGAGTTTAGATGAGGAGCCCAGAGAGGGAGAGCAGGACTGGGAGCCAATGGAGGTGGAAGGAGAGAGACAGACTGGAGGAAGAGCTGGGAACTGGGGAGAGACTGGGATTTGGGGGTAGATTAAGACTGGGACAGCAGGCCTGGAGAGGGAGACTAGTACTGGCTGGGTAAAGAGGCTGGGACTGTGATGAGAAGCCCAAGGGGTGGAGTCTGGGACCAGGTAGTCAAGGAGAATGGGACAGACACAAGAAGTCAGGGGTGGGGAAGAGAAAGGATGGGGACAGGTTGGAGGAAATAGGGCAGAAGGGGTCAATTTGGGGAGAATGGGCAGAAGAATCCTGAGTCTCATGACTCCTCTGATCCCAGCAAATATCTGTCAAGCCCACTAGCAAAGTGTGTGTCTCATCCCCCTCTAGCGATGGTCCATATAAAGGAAGACAATTTACTCTTGCTAGTGGGCTATTAAGTGGCTGAGGTCTATGCAGTGGATATAAAGGCTCCAACCCTGCTGATAGAGTGTGTGTACCAATATGCCTCTGCATGATGGAATTTATGTTTTTTTCAGTTTGCATTATTTAAAACGTAGGAAATTACAAACCAAAAACTACATTAAAAGAACATTATTTAGATTAATTTGGCCCCCTTGTTCATATGCATTCTTACACTGATTCATCCCCAGAGCAAGTCTATGCTGAACAATGAAAGAGGCAGAGGATCTGTGGAAAAAATAGCATGTGATCATATAATTAAAGATGATCATAGGACATACACCACAAAAGGGCAGAATTAAGGTTGCACAAACAACCTGAATTCTGGCATGTCCTAACTTTTGAGTCCATGACTTTACAACCTTAATGTTCTTTCAGCATAGCTTTTTGGCGCATAACTTATATATAAAACATCTTGAAATTTTTCCTTTGCAAAAATTGTGCATTTTTTCTGCTTGCTTGCTTCATTAGCAATACCTGATCTTGTCTACACTGTTTTTGCTGGAGGGCTCAATGGTCAACTAGAGACGTTATAACATCACAAGAGACCAAAGCCATAGCCCAATTAGGAGGGGAAAGGATTTGTAGTCAGACTCCTTACGACTCTCTGAGGGTTTCTTGGTTTTGTTAACACCCATTTAAGTCAGGAGAGGAAAGATGTCTTTGTGAAAGTTTCAGATGTCCCTGTCTCTTCAACTGAGGGCTAAGAAAACTTCCATTCCTGGGCCTCCAAAGAGATCTCTGGATCGCCAAAGAACCCTCCTGTGAAACCTGGGAAGATAAGACTTGATATTCCAGATATTTTAAAGGTAAAAACACAAGCAGAAATAAATCCAATTAACTTCCCTTTCCTCAACTTTCAGGCTTTCTTTATACACTTGATAGAAGGAAAAAACAGGTAGAAACCCAAATATTGTTGTTTTACAGGTCACCTTTTAATTAAAGTTTCTTCCATATATTCCACATACCCCAATGTTCTTTACAAAATGAGGAGTTAGGGTCCCATCCAACATCCACTATAGTCAATGGGCTTCTTTCTTCTGCTAATGGACACTGAAGCATACTCTCAAGTACAAGTAGAGCAGTAGCCATGTGCAGGTAAATGTGGCAACCATTATGCATATGAACTTCGACTTAATACATACAAACCTTAGACACGTCATTCAGGATTGGGAAGTTGGCCCAGACACAAGGGTTATCTTTTCTAAAATGTATGATGAGTTCTATAGCTCTAACTACATTTGAGAGGTGGGCAGAGGGGACTTTGGTTTAATGACTCATAGGAAGGACAGCACCTCTAATTGTAACATTCTGGATCCCTGTTACCACACTGCAGTGTCAGCAATGGATGTACAATAGGGGACATCATATGATCGGGTAGAAGTCCACAAGAGACAGCTCTTTTGGAGCCAATAGCTTTTATCTGCTCACACTCTATATTTATTCACCCCTTCAGAATTAAAATGAGGTTAAGGATAGCAATTCTGATGAGGATGATGAAGGGGTGGCTTTGGTGGAAACTACTGTGAAATCTCCCTGAATGCTGTGAGTTAGGGCAGACATTGAACAAGTTACACCCTGGGACCAGTCATTCACTTCTAGCCTGTCCCAAATTTAATTCAAGATCTCCCTTTGCTCTTATGCACATCCTCACCTTTCTTCAATCCCCACATAGAATTTATACTTCTCCACTCTGGAAGCAGCCTGCAGTTCATTAAATATCTTAAAGGTGCTAATGATTTTTTTAAAACTGTCTAATGTTTTTCCAGCTCATTTCCTGCTGCTATCACCCCAAATCCGGTGGGCAGTAATGACATGTCTGAGGCAGAAAATGGGATTATGATGAACAGAGTGAATGCTGTTGAAATATGAGCTACATTAAACATTTGCAGACTCTCTCTCTCTTCCCCCCCCACCCCCCCTGCCCCAGCAGGCTTCTGCATTGTATTCCCCTCACATTCAGGCTACAGGTCTGTAGGCTCACCAAGAGGAAGGTAATACAGAGATAATAATAGCAAAATAGAACTCTTAGCATAAATAAAGGCAATCTTGGCTTGAGACTGGCTGAAAAAATTATGTGATGAGTCAGTTTCTATTTACCTCATCACAGGTTACTAATTCAGGGTGAAATTAACTAGGTTTGAGTGAGACTTAAGTGGTGCATGGTTCTTGTGCTGGTCCCCTGCACCGGGGAGAACGTCGCCCACTGAGATCAGCGCCAATGCTAACAGGTCACGCATGGCATTAAAGCAGTCGTGCGTGAAAAGCCTTCATAAAATGTTGCCAAAATGTTCACTATTTTTTTCTGGGTCATTACATTTTGATTTTCATGATTTTTATATGTGAAACGTCTGGGCTTGCTTTAAAACACAACAGCTCAAATTTTTGCATGTTTAAAGATGGAAATCGATCATCAAAGGGACAGTTTTACTGAGACATTGTTATACTACTAATAATTCATTATTTCTATTGCAATCATGTCTTGAAGCCCCATTGAAGACTGCAGCCCCACTGTGCTAGGTGCCAAATATATATGTAGTAAGTAATAGGGACTGTCCAGGTCTGTATGTCCCAGTTCTGCAGAGCTGAAAATTTTACTAGACAAAATATACAAAGTGTGGGAGAAAGGAAGAAATATGATCCCCATTTAAATGGGGGAAACTAAGGCACAGAGTGATTCAATTACTTGCCTAAGGTCACACACAGGAAGACTACAGCACAGCTGGGAGTTGAACCAAGATCTTCTGTGTCTCAGTCCAGTGTCCCAATCAAAAGACCTCTCTACTGGAAGGACTGACATATCCCAATCCTAGAAGGGGAACTGGTTTAGCACCTGCCCCTTAATGAAATAAACAATTCCCCTGTGGAGGACAGGCAGCCGACACCTTTTCTTCCAGTACTGACGGATGCAGCAAGCAGGCTCACATCTCACTGTGGGTCCTGCCACTTCTCACAAGTGAAGGAGTCCTTATTTAGACCTTGATCCGACAATGGGATCTACTCGCAGAGCCCCAGCAAAGGGGCAGGCAGAAGCAGATCTAACTGCAGAATCAGGACATTGGTATCATTTTCTCCTCAGACTCCACACTGGCTCACTTCCCTTCTTTCCTGTGTCTCAACCTCGTCTGCATTGTGCACCCTCGGCTCTTATTATTAAGCACAAACTGATAATTTTACTGCTAATCTACCTCCACTAAGGTGTTAGAGACTGTGTGCAAATAAACTGTTGGTAAAGCTGCAAAAGTGGCTTTTATGCTAGCACAATTGTGGACTATGTGCTCCAATATAATTTAGAGCAGTCTGAAGGCTGCTTTAAATTACATCAACTGCACCAACGTGTTAAACTGGCAGCCTACAATCACTGGGGCATAAGAAAACCTCAGCCACATCCCTTTCTTGCATCTATACCCCCTATATGTGCAGCCAGTGACTCAGGAACTGCTATGCTGTCTCTGCACTACTAGGCAATTCCTGTATGCGGTGGTAATTCTTTTGTGGCTAGTTATAGTAGGGTGGGGAAAAGTGGTTGCACCACAATGGAGAATCTAGGCCATGGAGTGAATTTCTTTGTCCAGTTTCCTCTTTCTGTAAATGTGTATTTTTCTGGGGTGGGTGGAAATCTCTTTATTTAAAAAGAACATATATCTTTTTTAAAAGAAACTACATTTCAAATTGTGCAACTTTGGTCAAAATTAGGGACACTTTGGAAGACAAGATTTAGAGTGAAAACAGGGAAAATGTATCATTTTGTGTTTTCTGCCTTTTTGTGCATGAATATTTTGTAGCACCATACAAAGAAGCACCTAGCCATTGACCGCAATAGATTCGATGAAATGAATAACATTTTTTTGTTTTTGAATCTCTGCATTCCCCTACAGAACGCTAGTTTAAATGGCAGGGAAGAGAGAAAACAGCTGGCAGTTCAGAAGAAAAAAATGTTCTGAATATGCTAAGCATGTGATTATCAAAGGTTCATAGCTGAGTCGAATCAAAACCAATATCTTCCAGAACAATGAAAGGCACTTCTCAGTGAGGACTGTTCCCAGGCCAAATTTCATTTTGCAAACACCTTTCAAAAATAAAAAGGTTGTAATATTTATTTCACTTCCTTGATGTACAAACTGGCTGAACTGATTCTGCTACATTTCTCCAAATATTTCACCTTTATACAAGAAACCAAGCCTGGAAAATTCCAGCCCAAGAAGTGAAAGGACCAGAAAGTTATGCACAAATTTAAACAGGTGGTTAGAATGGAAATCCTGCCCCCCATATCCCAGTCACTTTGCTTGTCTCATCCATCTTTTAGGTCTTGTCTTTTAGATTGTAAGCTCTCTGAGGCAGGGACTATACTCAAATATCATATGTTTGTACATCACCTAGCACAATAAGGTCCTTACCTGGTTGCCCTCTAGGTGCTACCACAAGACAAAAATTAAATGATACTAATACCCATCTTAATTATAGCAGCTGCTGCCACCTTGGTTATAATCCATATCCTAACTTCTTATTTCTGTGCCAATCAGGATTTCATGACCAAAGAGGAAAATAGGTATCTCTTGGATCCATAAACTTGCACTTCACTGTAAAAGACCTCAATAGCTGCTTAATAATTTGCAGATACATAGCTCTTTGTATCTAAAGATCTCAAAGCAAGCTTAACTCATGCCTGGGAGGTACCTGAGTTTTATTAATCTGGTTAACAGACGGGGAAACTGAGGCATTGAGCACTTAAATGATTCGCTCAAGATTACATAGTGAGTCTGTGACAGAGCTATCAACAGAACTGAAGAGCTGTGATTGGTGTTAGGCAGTCTACTGCTTTCACTACCACCAGCTAGACAGCACTGCGTTCTCTACATGCCAAGGAAAGGTTTTGGAAAATGCCATCCAGAGTTGTGTGTGTTTTCTTGCTGGTAAACATGAAGCCAGAATTCATTGCTTGTTCTGCTAGCTACCCTTTGTTTTTAGCATACTAACTGCATTGTGTGTGTATAGGTGAATTCTGTACACAGCAAACCCCACCGGGAGAGCAAAGGGGAAACTTCAGGAACTGATGAGTCGCAGAAAGCCCAGGGCAGTTAAAGTGGGAAGGGATTTTCAAATTCCTGGAAGGGGATCAATATAGCTCAGTGAGATTAATTTTACGTTTTAACATTTCTGAAACTGGGGTTGTTCACTGACTCAGACTCCACCAGCATGTGTGAATAGATCTCTCTATTCTCTGGATCAAATTCTGCTCTTCTTACTGACACTAAAGAGTACTTAGTACTAAGTATTAGTGCCCTTCGTACTAGACTTAATATCACAGTAAGGTACTGCTGGTAGAATCAAAACCACAGTATGTAAGTTTAGCCTCTCCAAAGTTACTGAATCCTCCCTTTTTTTGGCTATGATGATGATTATGGTAGCACCTTGAAGCCCTTATTATATTCGGCACTTTACAAACAGATAGTGAAAGACAGTCCCTGATCTGAAAAGCTTACAATCCAAACAGACAAGGCAGACAAAGGGGTGGGCATGGGAAATAGGGGGTCTGAGAGGTGAAGCAATTTGCCCAAGGTCACAGAGTAGATCAGCAGTATAGCCAAGAATAGAAGCCTGTCTCCTGAATCCCAGGCCAGTGCCCTACCCAACAGACCATACTGCCTTCCGATCTGTTCCTGACTAAGGGCCCAGTCCTGCAAACACTTATACCTGAGTATAGTGCTGTAGTCTCATCCACTTCAATGGAAACACTTGCAGTTGTAAGCACTACATTCTGCAATACATGTTTGCAGGATGAGGCCCAGCATTATCACTCTTCTGCCAGACCCTCTGAGTAGCAATGCATGCAGTGAGGAAGCTGATTTGAGTTCATTCCCATTCACACGATGCCTCTTGCTCAAAAGTGCTGAACAATAATAGACGTAAAAAGGAGTAATGATAAATAAATAAATAAATAAATACAAACCACGAAGCTCCCAAGTGCTTCACAATTGCTGCAGCCCACACTTTCCAGCCCAGTGTGTTTGTGCACCTGCTCCGGAGCCCATGCCAGCAATGTTAATCTGCACCCAGATCAATTAACCGGACTGCCAGATCGGACCTTTGCAGCTCTGGGGAAGTTTGGGTCCGGATTTGATTCCAAGTGTGAGTGTCACTGCCTGTTCCCCTCTCCAAATAGGAGTGTTTCTAAGAAGTCTCCCTGGCATGAGCAATGACTTGAGAATGAAAGGGTGAGAGGTGGCCTTTTCCAGACCTTCCTAACACCAGCTGGCAATTTCTGAGTTGTCTAGAATTTAAAAGAAATTGCAGTCACAAACTTACCAACAGAGTCTCACCTTCGAAGCACACTCCCAGAGAAAAGAGTGAGCCTAAGTTAACTAAATAATCCTGTGTTCTTTACACACACACACACACACACACACACGAGAGTGTCAATGCGTGTATCTCTTCTGCATATGCGAATCGGAGAACAAAATGGCTGCTGTCTATGCAGGCAAGCAGGATTCTTAGAAATGTCAAGGTGCAATAGACACAAAACAGGCCCAGCTCATTATGAACTGTGTTCTTTGAATTATGACAACCAACACATTGATGTATATCAACAAATCAAACCAAGGTACAGGCGCATGGCTTGTGCTCCATAAAAAAGAGAGTGCAACCAAATGCCATTGCATAGTGAAGCATGAAAGTGGTGAGATAAGGAATGTTATCTGGAAGCTCCTGAGTGACTACTATGAATGGCAATGACTGGGATGCCAAAATTTAAAACCACCCCGCACAGCTATGCAAAGCCAACCCACACCAGCCCTCCCAAGTTCCCACCAATCTGAAACCCCTGACCTGGTTTGTGAAGGTTCACCAGCCCTTCAAGTCGATCTCTGCAACTTGGTGCAGATTTATGGATTTACACTGAAATCATACGAAAGCTGGAGTCTGGCATGGTCCTGATGTGAAAGAAGGCAAAACCATGGCAGCTTTGCCTGAATTTTACCTTTGGAATCATTTAAACCTGAAACTCAACATGGAACTCAGGGTGTGGGGCCTAACCCTGTGCTGACAAATACATTTAATGACCCCCTGCAAAGTGAAACTGCTGGATTCCTCACAGCTCTAGTGGGAGTATCCCTTAAGAGGTATCAACCAAACGTACCACTAGGAGAACTGGAAAGATGCTTGTGATTTTCTCTCTTTTGGGAGGCCTATAATACAGACCATTCGTGGCTCCTCCCAGCTTCACTTCCAGAGAGTGTTAAGTGATCATTCACGCCTAGATTTATCAAAATACAAATTATTATTTCACTTTACACATATGCTCAGGGTTGCAAGCTATAGAGAATTAAACCAAAACTGCAAAGCCGAACAAAGCCTTTCAGAGCCACAGTCCTGTTTTGAAGTCTGTTTACTTTAAAAACGCATCTTTTTATTGCCTCCAGGCGATAAAAAGGATGCCGTGCATTTTTAAAAACATAACAACCTTGCTTTAAGTTCATTTTAAATCCTAAATGGAAAATTATATTTGTTCATTAATCTTCATGCTTAAGAGCTCAGTGAAGGAAATACGCTTCCCAAACACAACCTCGGTTTGGAGAACTTCAGGATTGCATGGTAAAGCACACCAAAGTCAGATGTCAAAATATTAAAGTTATGTGAGAATACAAGAAAATATTATTATGATTATTATTTATTTATTATTTGCAGTAACTGCTCAGCAGCCACAGTCATGGCTTAGACCTCTGTTGTGCTAGGTACTACACACGTATGCAATTAAAGATGTGCTCTGCCCCAAAGATCTTACAGTCTCAACATATGATGAGAGACAACAGTTGGATACTACACATGGCGGGAAGGAGGAGGTAACCTGCCATGATGATATTTAGTGTAATAAGCAGCAGTCACAGCATGCCAGCTGCCTAGCTGTTTTGCCATTTTTCCAGTCTTCAATACCCACGTAGCATGTGGAAGTATATTCGTCAATCCTGGATAATCACATTATTTTCATTATTACAATGGCTCACCTAAACCTTAAGCTTAAGGGTTTAAACCATGCTCTAATTACTATGGACTAGGAAGTTTTGCTCCTTCCTCTGAAGCATCAGGAGCTGGCCACTGTCGGAGACAGAAAAATGTACTAGGTGGACTTTGGGTCTGGTCCAGTCTGGCATTTTTTATGTTCCTAGTATTTCCTTACTGACACTTTTTCCAAAGGGCACTTCTCTCCACAATAAATATTGCAATACTCTAAGGCTAGCAACAGCCTTGTACTATATATTTTCTTTTCAACCAGCAGGAACACCTTCCTTTGGTGCTGTTCAGCAGAATAGCTTGTGAACTATCATGCAAAGCTAATTTCCTTGTGCATACATGCACAGTGCAGCTTTCCTTAAGTCCATTTCAGGGTGTGAGTCAGGTAATTCAAGAGATAACATAGTTGCAAACATGTGTACTTCTGCTGTCTACTTTTCATATGGATGACGTTCCTGGATTTTGTCTGGCATACGCAATACTACAACGGTAATTACACATGGGATTCTAGGATTGCAGAAAAAATGCATAAACTTATATTGCATTATCTGAGTAATTTAAAACCGCCATACTGCATGCACACAAGGAGGCAGAGTTAACTTTGGCATTTCCTGAGCTGCCAGCACAACTTTAACTTCAACATTTACTGTCTTTTGCAACCAGTTACGAATGACATTGTGGAGAAAGGTGGGTTCCTTAAAATGACTAGTGGCTATTACTAATGTTGACTTTGGCTGAGTGAATATAGCAGATGTCTTGCTCTTCAATCAGTTGCATCATATTGGGGATAGTTGGTCAATTCTTGGCATTATTACTTTGAGTTTTCTGTCTGACCAGAATGGAATTAGTCAGTGATCGGAAAAGTGAGGCCTTGGTAAACACTGGCGACTGCCAGATATAGTGCTGGCTTTTCACACACAAGATCTGCCAAAATACTTCACTAACTCCCCTGCTAGTCCAATCCTGGGGATCAACAGTCTCACAATCCTGGCCTACATCACTCCTGCTATTACCATGCTAAGATCTCACATAACAATGTACTGCCAATGCACTTTGGAACATCTACACTGCAGCTGGGACTGTGCTTCCCGGCTGGGGTAGGCAGATGTGCTAGCTCTGCTCAAGCTAGCATGCTAAAAATAGCAGTGTAGCTGTGGGGATGGGTAGCACAGGTGGCTGCGAGGGATTGTCTTCTGCCTGGACCCCTAGGTACATACTCAGGCAGCTAGCCTGAGCCCATGCCCATGGTAGGAAGGACGCTCCCAGCTGCAGTAGCAATATACCCTCAGATCTGGTAGTGGGCTCTCACACAGTTCTGCTAACCATGCCTGGCAAATCGTTGTCTACTTTTATCACTGTGGCAGCAACTGGTTGGACATTTTGCTATTTTTACAGCAGTGAGGAGGCAATGGTTCACTATTGCTCTACTGCTATCATTCCTGTTAAGGAAGCTTTCTTACCAGTATACACTTCCAATATAATATCAGCATATTCCTGCTAAAAATCAGAAGCGATTGTAAGACTTAATGCTCACCTACTTGACACCATCGTGTGCGTGTTCTCCCAACGTCACAATAAGAACTGATTTAAATCTATTGTATGCCTGGGGGTAAAATCATCCCCTGAGAAACACTTTCAGGACCTCATTGTGCTAGGTGCTGTACAAACACATATCAAGAGACAGTTCTTACCCTGAAGAGCTTACTGTCTAAATACAAGACAAAAGGTGGGAGGGGAGACAGAGAGCTGAAGGGGCTTTTCTGAGGGCACACAGATGGTCAGTGGCAGAGCCAGGAAAAGAATTTAGGTCTCCTGAGCCCCAACCCAGGGTGCTCCGCATTAGATCATGATGCCTCTCCATTAAATTTAAAAATGACCATGCTGGGCCCCACTCCTGTAATCAGAACCACATAGGTAGACCCATGGGCTCATGCTGGTACAGGGATCCATTCTGTCAGCACGAGTAGCCTCACTGAATTCAGTGAGTCTGCTCATGTGAGAAAGGTTAACCACGTGCACAAGTGTTTGCCGGATGGGGACCCTGGTTTGCAATGAGTTGCTTGATTATAAGAAAAACGAAATAAAAAAACATTCTTGCCCTCCCTGCAGAGAAACAACGCCCTCAGTCCTCCTCCCGCTCCCAGTGTACTTGGATTACACTTTTTTTAAAAGCACTTTTTCTTAGATGTGGGAGGAGGGTTCTTTGAGCTCTCATGCGTTCAGTGCTATATTGTACTGTTGTTGCTTTCAACACATTTCACTCAGTTAAACAGTAACTGATGACATTTACACACTTAAATACTTAGGTGCTCTCATCATGGATTTTTAAATCTATAAAGACAAGCATACAGCAAGGCCTCTCACTCACTCACAACCAACCTTTGTGTGAGATATTAAAGCAGTAACGCGTGCCAGCCAAACTGCAACCAGCCTATCACAGGTTCATCAGGTTTCAATGGCCTTGAGCAACTCTGTGTGCAGCGGTCTTCAGACAAGGAATTTATTAAACTTTCCCACAGCCTGACAGGCTTCTCTCTCTTCCTCCTGCCCATCGCCCTCAACCTCTTTCCTTCTGACAAATGGGTTCTGCCAATCTTGTGCTTTTAAAATTTATTTATTTATTTTCTCTCTCTCTCTCTCTCTTTTTTAATCTTATCACTGGCCACTAGAGTGTGACTACTCAAGCATCTGTTTGAGGAAAACCCATTAAAGTGCCATCTTAAAAAAAAAAAAAAAGGCAGCAAGCTGTATAGCCCATTAGTGACTAGTTCAGCCTTATTATACTACATTGCTTGATATGACTAGCTTTGCATACATATAACACACACTAAATTGTTCCTTTATTTATTTATTTGGGTAGCCTAGTTTAGGCTTTGTATGGTGCCCTGTAATAAATTTCATGTTTCAGACAATAGCTTGTTGCCTCTAGCAGCCTGCCCCTTTCATAATCCAGCACTGCTAAAAGCATCTGCTTTGCTTGCCACTTCCTATCAATGAACTGGATCGTTATAGTGACGCCAGCTAGTGCGGCTACAGTTAAGGTGCTGTCAGTTTCCATTCGAGAGAATAATGCTCCCTCTGCTCCTCAAACTCCTACATTTGCCATCCTTTATAGCGTAGCTGTAAAAATTTGCACTAGACTGAGACACTTTCTCTCTTCCTGTCAACAGACTGTGTGCAAATACATAATGTATATGTACACTGAAATACATACATATACAGTGATGTAATATATGTGCAATATATGTATATAAATAGTATTTCTGTGTATGTATGAATACATGTAACTGTGATGTATTACTTATGTACATGTGTGTGCATGCATGTATCTATGTATTCTGACAGGGTCGGGCCAGATGGCTACAGGAGAGTGATCCTATTGGGATCCGGGAAGTGCTAAAGAATCCCCCCGCCAGCCTAAGAGGGGGATCCACAGGACCTGGACACCAAATGAGTATGGGGGACAACTAATGAAATAACAGGGACAGGAGTGTGGTCAAAGGGTCAAACGAAGGGAACCAGACGGGGACACTGAGCAGAGAACCCCGGACAGCACCCACTGCTCCTCAAAGGCGTCAAGGGAGTCAGTGGACACCGCCCAGAGGAACTCTGCCCGGATACGTGAATGGACGGAGGATCAGAAATAGGCCCCACAGTCAAAGGAGACTCCATCGGCCAACTACAGGAGAGTGATAGAAGGCAGCTATATTAGCCCCAGGTTAAGTAGGTCCCTTTTCCCTGGGTAAGATAACAAGGAAGGTTCCAGAACAATCGGGAACTTTCTGGAAACAATTAAGACAGACAGGCTGATTAGAACACCTGCAGCCAATCAAGAAGCTGCTAGAATCAATTAAGACAGGCTAATCAGGGCACCTGGGTTTAAAAAGGATCTCACTTCAGTTTGTGATGTGCGTGCGAGGAGCTGGGGGCAAGAAGCTGAGAGTGAGAAGGCATACTACTGGAAGACTGAAAAGTACAAGCATCATCAGACATCAGGAGGAAGGTCCTGTAGTGAGAATAAAGAAGGTGTTGGGCGGAGGCCATGGGGAAGTAGCCCAGGGAGTTGTAGCTGTCACACAGCTGTTACAGGAGCCACTGTAGACAGCTGCAATCCACAGGGCCCTGGGCTGGAACCCGGAGTAGAGGGTGGGCCCGGGTTCCCCCCATCGCTCCAACTCCCTACTTGATACCAGAGGAATTGAACTGGACTGTGGGATCCACCAGAGGGGAAGGTCTCTGGCCTGTTCCCTGATCCACTAGGTGGATCAGCAGAGACTGCGGGGATTGTTCTTCTTCTTTTCCCCATGCTGGCCAGTGATGAGGCTAACTGAGTGAACGGCAGATTTGAGCCACGAAAGTGGCCAAACTGAGGGCTGCCGTGAACCTCAGAGGCGAGCAAATCCGCCAATAAGCGCAGGACCCACCAAGGCAGAGGAGGGACTTTGTCACAGTAGACAAACCTATAGAGGGAGAAAACGTTTTAAATTAGGCTTGGAAGGAATAGATTTTTATGAGTAAATGTCCATTTCACTGTACATACACATACCAACTAAAAATATTTCCATTGATAATAATAGAAATGCACAGATAAGCACAATAAGAAAAATGCTGCTTGAGAACTTATTAGAGTTTGCTTTAAGAATATTTGTTTTGTATATTTTGACATGTCATGTTGACAATTTAAATTTTGTAACTTGTTCTGTGTTTGTCTAATTCTCAACTTCACAGTCCAGAGTGATAGGATCTAATCAAATATTATGGACCAGATCCTCAGCTGGAGTACGCTGGCATAGCTCCACTGATTTTGTTGGACTTACACCAATTTACAGCAGTTGGATCTGGCCCTAAAAGGCTCTTTCGGTAGGTAGCATTTGGCAATCAGTCCTGTGCACACAAATACCGTTTAAGCAACATCAGGGCAGACAGTGAAGACACATTTTGGAATTGTGGTGCACCCTACTTGTGTCCTGCATTAAATTACTGTCATTATAATTAACTATTACTGTTTATTATCCCTTATGGTCCAAAGTGTGAAAGGTGCAGCAAAGAACCACATGGACCCTGCCCTAATGAGACAAATAGCTAACAAAGTATAGGTTTTTTGGGGGAAAAAAGCCTAAATACATACACCACCTTGCACTCTGAACTTGAAATAGCTGTGAAGGGACCATGCAGGGCTGTGTTTTAACCCTTACAACTTCTCCCAAGAGAGATCTTCCCCTTCATTCTTTGTGGGGGGTTTTAATATTGCTATAATCCCCCAACACTGAAATATCTGAAGTCCCTGAATTCCTATGCATACTGCGCGTGCTGCATTAAATCCTCCTGTGACGAGCTCAGCAGGATGAGATGAGGTTGCAGAGTCTCCACTTCTCCCTGCATTCCCTTGCTTGTGTGAGGAGTGAGACTCTCAGTGTGTCCTTGATGCTGTTTTTTGCAACTCTATTTGCAGCATGCTCATGCCCCTTCCATCCACAACCCACCCACCCACTCTCTTCCCTTCTTTTCTTCTTCTCCTTTCTGTGCAGCTACTGCAGCAACATTTGGCAACAGCCAACATGAATGGGCTGCTAGAGTTGAAGCATTTCTCTCCCTCTACCACCAGACTGACCCCTCTTGGTCCTCATCTCTCTCATACACAATGTAACAGCATCTTGGAATGGCTCAGAGCACAACCATAGTAGTGAGATGAGGACTGGGGGTATGGAAGAGACTTTTCCTGCTCTCATCCACAACCCTTCAAAATGTAACGAAAACATTATTTATTTTCTTTTTCAGGCAAGAGAAAGGATGGGCTGCAAAATCCAGATCCAGGGTTCAAACCAATACCCGGCATGTCCTATTGCAGAGACAGGAGTCAGCAAACAATTTTGATACAGTTAAAGGCTTGGATCTGATCTTCTCCCGCACTTCACAATAATTCTTTGGATTGAGATCTGGATTTGAATCCAGCACCCACCTTGCACAAGAGTTCAGGGAGGTTTCATTAGGGAAGGGGGAAGTATTGCTTCACATCCAGATCTAAAGAACATGCAGCAGTTGTGACACTGGCAGGCTAGGTGCCAGCTCTTGCCAAGGCTGCTGGCATTAGCTAAGAACCGACAAACTCATAGCTGGAGACCAGACAAGTTCACTTATGTGTTAGTGCTGCTCAGAATAGGTATTAGTCTTATAAGAATGTATTTAGTGTTTAGACTCTACAGAATGTTTGTAAACTGCTGCATTCATTAATCTTATTTGTAATGTCTGTATTCCATGCCATAAGGAAAAAAAGTAAGTTTTGCTTTATATCTTTGAAAATGTTCCTTTATCCAACCACGGAGGGACAGTGGAAGGACTCACTGCCTAATGGAGACTGAAGCTTGAATGAGGGCTAGTTGGCTGAGACTCAACCCTGACACAGCTCAAATTATGACTGCAGGATGGGGAAACTAATTGGAACAAATGGCAGAAATTATATCAGCATCCCTCTTAACAAGCTAATCGTGTTGTTTGTTTTCAGATTTCATAACCTAGCAGGTCTGCATTGCATCTCAAGTAAAAGAGCTCAGTACCAGGCAAACTGGTTGAAACTATAGTAAACAGAATTAGGAGACACATAGATGAACAGGATGTGTTGGGGAAGAGTCAGCACGGCTTTTGTAAAGGGAAATCATGCCTCATCAATCTATTAGAATTACTTGAGGGGGCCAACAAACATGTGGACAATGATGATCCAGTGGATATAGCGTACTGAGACTTTCAGAAAGCCTTGGACAAGGTCTCTCACCAAAGAGTCTTAAGCAAAGTAGGGAGTCATGGGATAAGAGGGAAGGTCCTCTCATGGATTAATTACTGGTTAAAAGATAGGAAACAAAGGGCAGGAATATATGGCCAGTTTTCACAGTGGAGAGAAATCAATAGCAAGGATCTGTACTGGGACCAGTGCTGTTGAACATATTCATAAACGATCTGGAAAAAGGGGTAAACAGTGAGATGACAAAATTTGCAGACGATGCAAAATTACTCAAGAAAGTTAAATCCAAAGCTGACTGTAAAGAGTTACAAAGGGATCCCACAAAACTGGGTGACGGTAACAATATAACAGATGAAATTCAATGTTGATAAATACAAAGTAATGCACAATTGGAAAACATAATCCCAGCTATACATACAAAATGATGGGGTCTAAATTAGCTGTTGCCACTCAAAAAAGAGATCTTGAAGTCACTGTGGATAGTTCTCTAAAAATATCTGTTCAACATGCAGCAGCAGACAAAAAAAAGCTAACAGAAGGTTAGGAACCATTAGGAAAGGATAGATCATAAAACAGAAAATATCATCATGCCACTATATAAATCCATGGTACACCCACACCTTGAATACTGCATGCAGTTCTGGTTGCCCTATCTCAAAAAAGATATATTAGAATTGGAAAAAGAGAAGGGCAATGAAAATGATTAGGGGTATGGAACAGCTTCCATAGTAGGAGAGATTAAAAAGTCGGAGACTGTTTATTTTAGACAAGGGATGACTGAGGGGGGATATGAGAGAAGTCTATGAAATCCTGAATGGTGTGGAGAAAGTAAATAAGGAAGTGTTGTTTACCCTTTTACATAACACAAGAACTAGACATCACCCAATTAAATTAATAGGCAGCAGGTTTAAAACAAACTTAAGGAAGTTCTTCTTCACATAACGCACAGCCAACCTGTGGAACTTGTTGCCAGGGGATGTTGTGAAGGCCAGAAGTATAACTGTGTTCAAAAAATAATGAGATACGTTCATGGAGGATAGGCCCATAAATAGCTATTAGCCAAGATGGTCAGGGACAATAAAATAAAATAAAGCCCCAGACTTCTGTGCCATTCCAAAGATTCAGTAATTTGGCTATGACAGGCAGAGCAAGCCACGTTTCTGACAGTCATACAGCTCAGGAAAACAAACTTTATTCCACTGCAGACCATAGTGAAACCCTTTGCATGTCTCTGATCTCACTGATGTTTTTCCTGTATAAGCCACTTCCCACAGCCATAGAGAGACACCATATTTACCCCCCACATCACACTAATTAAAAGATTGCACATGTAGAACAAAAGGTCAGCACCTGAAATAAAATGATTATAAAATAGGAAGGTGCATGGGCCACTAGAGCAGGTGACTGTAAGTCAGGACCCCAGTGTTCAGTTCTTAGTTCTGCAATTGACTCATTGTCTGATCTTGAGGAATTCACTCAGCCTACCTGTGCTTCAGTTCTCCACCTGTAAATTGGGCTGAATGTTTACACACCTCTCATCTGAATGGAGAACTCTGCTTTTGAATAGTGCGTTGTATGCAGAAAGCACATAACATAAACCCTCCGCAATGGCTTCTAGGTGAAGTTCCAGTTGCTAGTTTCAGCCTATAAAGCCCTAAAAGGTTTGGGTTCCAGTTATGCGATGCACTACCTCTCTCCCTGGTCCATCCTGCTATGACAGGAGATCAGTGAAGGTGCTCAGGCTGGACACACTTGAAATAACAGAGGGTTTGTAGGCTGGACATTCTCTCTGAAAGATTATGGAATCTGGGTTAGCGTTTCTCTCTTTGGTACCTTCTGGACACACTACAAAGCTCATCTTTTCTCACGGGCATTAAGGGAGATTGGAGATCAAGAGCTGGGGGGACTGGAGACCGACAGTGACGAGGGGGGACAGGTGTCTGAAGACATGGTTGTGCATGGTTGTGGGAGAGTCTGTTAACTTGAACATGTGTGATTGGAATAACTAATGCACTTGAGAATTGGCGCAAACAAATTAGGGCTGGAATTTTTGAAAGTGCCTAAGGGAACTGGATGCCTATCTTCCTTAGGTACTTTGGGAAATCCCAGCTCAAATGGTTAACAAGAGGATCTCCTCTTCCCTTCAGGCCTCTCCCTAGATTTACTAGACACATCTCTCTTTAAGTACTGTAGAAAGGGGAGTTGTGTTCCCCGTTCTTATTACCCTTCAATGGGAAACCTGAACGCCTTATCTTCTGGCCAGGAGGCAAGAGTGCCAGCATCAGAACCACCCAGACATTTAACAAGTATCTCTTCACCATTCTTGTTCTTTATATTATGAAGAAATAAGCTGGCGTTTCTTTGATCTAGGGACGCTTACAATAAGATGGATAAATACATATAATTAGCTAAGGAGAGACCAAACTCCAGTGAATACAATACATGCTGTGAGACAACCCTCCATTAAAAGCCTCCTTGTTTAAACTTCAATATTTTAGCAATAATGACAAAGAAACACCATGAAAAGCATTTATTTTTCACTTTTTATATAATCCCCTCTAATACGTTCATCAGATAATTCCTTTTACCTTGAATTGCCCCCCCATTCCATGCCCAAATTCATGTTTCCAGCTCTCCTAGTTAAACTGGATCCCAGAGCATTACTAGCAGAGATTTTCCACTCTTGTAATCTGCATTCTCTCTTCCTACCATTGTTGTTTTATTGACCTGCACTGTACAGTACAGAACAACATACACTTGAGAGGCAACAGGGCAGTGTTCCTAGCACACACAATCCTACCATAAGCAGTAACAAAAGAACAATTGCATTTACATAACATAGTAAAATGTATACAGAAGGGGCCTGGCCAACTACTTGTACAGACTGACAAATTCCTCACAATTTATGTGCCCTGTTTTGCTGATCTGCTTCTCCAGCTTGGCGAGCTGCCACTGAGAAATCCACATGAAACAGGGGGGAGGGGAATCCCCACTAAACCAGGTGCTGTATTTTATATGTGTGCATGTGTATACACGCTTACACACACACAAACATGCACACCATTAAGAGGCTAAGGAGGGGAGTTGGGGAAATATAATATCCAGGACACACTTTAAATGTCATGTTTTCATATTTATTCCAAACCGGAAAACAGAAATAACCAGGGGCGGGGGGGGGGGGGAAGGGGGATCCAGGGGTAGGAGTTGAGGGGCTGGCTTTTTTTTATTGTTCCCTTCAGAGATTAGATGTGGGCTGACCGCAAACATCAGCATTCTGCACTCTCGGGGGAATTAGAGACTGAGCTTTCTCCTCCCCTCCCCCGGTAAACAGTGCTGAACTGATGATGCAACATTCAGCTTTAATATGCCGTAGAGGCCCCAGCTAAGGTTGCATTATTATCAGCAGCAGCCTAGTATCCAGAACTGTTGTGTTGAGCAGATCCTAGAATGTTTCCCTAGAGAAGGAACAATCATTCATTTTCACTGTCTGCTAATTTAAAGATGTGAATAGAAGAAAAGTTCAGTTCTGCACAGGAGGACATAGCATTGGACACTTTGACTGATGTGTGGGCATAGAATGTAGTTACCATCAGGGCGATGTTTCAAAGAAAACTAAGGGTCTCAATTAGTGGAAATGCATTCTACAAAGGTCCACAGATAAAGTACTAGATTGGTCTAAACGAAGCACACTGACCTGCACATGCCCTTACTTCGAATCTCCTAAACCCTCAAAGCTGGATCCAGAGCCAAATGTCACGTATGGCTCCTATCTTTATGATGGGATGGACCAAAATAATGGATCCATGCATGCCCTCATGAACTGCGGAGTGTTCGAAATCCAGACCCAAATTTTGTGGCTCGGGTCTATTAATAATGAAACACTGAAAACATTGAAGTCAATGGGCCAAGTGTGCATAGTCTCACTAGATTTGATTCTCATTTACAATAAAGCCACTTTGCACCACTCTGGCAGTATAATGTGGCCTTACAAGACGTGTAAATGTAATTTATGTCCACTTTAAGACCCCTTTACACTGACAGAGTGGTGCCAAGGGGCCTTAGTGACAAGAAAATCAGGTCCAATGAGACTATTCATAGCCGTAAGAACTACACTGGGCAGCAAGTGTTTGCGGGATCAGACTCGCATACAGTACTGATAGGCCCAAATCCAGATTCTGTCCTGTTTTTATTCAGTCCTTACTCAGGGATACAGTGTTCCTGAATTTGTGCTAAGCAAAAACCAAGTAAGGAATCAAAGATTTGGCCCATTTAAACTAGTCTCTAGATTAATTTACTGTGTAGTCCTTAGGGTACTCATACAGGTGCATTGAAAATAATGTTATTTCCACAAGAGCTTTATCATTGCTGTGTTATTGCCACAGTAACCATGTCGTTACAATCAAATTTGTATCACCATAAGAAAGCGGTTCCTTAGAAATTAAACAGCATTCCCCAATGGGATAATTTGTCCTGCTAAATTCCCACATGCAAACAACAAAAGCCACAGGTAAATTTACTGCAGAAATTCAGACAACAGAAGACCTATTACTGTCAAACTAATGCCTACTATAGCTGCCAGAAAAAATAACAAATATAGATCAAGGGCTGAAGTTGCCTAAAGATACAGATAGGTACCTAGTGAAATTTACAAAAGCACCTGAAGGAGTTAGCTGCCTAATTCCTATTGATTTAAATGGGAGTTAGATGCCTAACCTGCTTAGGTGCTTTTGTAAATCTCCCTACATGCCTTTCTGCATCTTTAGGCACCTACATCTCTTTGTAAATCTAGTCTCGTCTTACTACACCAAATACCAAACACACTGATAAAGATATTTGTGCATTGCTATCAGGGCTAAGCCATGGCGTTATAGTGTGTCCTTACCAGAGCACCTCCTTTCAGCATTGTGTGGTGAAGCAGCAACTCAGCCTCAGTTTCCCAACTGCTCTTCTGCTGCTCCACACCCCCAATCTCTAATGCCTTCTGGATTGCAGAAATTTAGGTCTCTGGCTAGGTCACTTACAGTTCTACCCCTTCAGGGATTCAAAGTCCAAACCAGTATGAAGCAACATAAAGTCTTCCCTTTCCTCTGGTAGATCTGCTAGGCACCAGTCTTCCCCAGTCTGACAGTGAGAGCTCCACATCTGCTCTCTCTGCCTCCTCCCCTCCAACCCCCTAACTGAACAAGGCTCTTCTTTTTAAGCCCTTCCCTGGAAGCCTGCCTCCTGCTCCAGGTATCTCAATTTGGGCTCATTGGGCCTTCAGTAGCCCATTAACCCCTTCCTGCCTTGCGTGGAGGCTTCTGTGCCCCATTACATATGCATATTAAGATATTCTGGAAGAAATAAAATATTTCAAACCATCCTTCAGATAGGTGTGTGTGTGTGTATGTATCTCTCTCTCTCTCTCTAGCTTTGAAGATCTGTGGCAGTTGGCCCAAGTAATCCACCCTCTTTGCAATCTCCCTCACATAACCAATGAAATAATAGTATACAAATTAGGTGTACAGCCAGGGAGGTGATTGGTTGAGCCATCTCGCAATGGTGTAGGTCTCTTGGCATGGCATAGATACATGTCTTGCTGTCACACAGATGTAATATGTAAACTCAAAATGGCTGAGAACTTAAAAAATGGATGGTATCAGAGCATGAAACCCAGTGGTGATTCAACCTGGTGATATTCTGAATAAGACGACCTCTCAACCGTGCTTGTAACTGTTTCCATCGCTTCACACTGGCTCAGAGATTTTGGGCTTCAGAGTGACAAAGACACACAAAGTGACAAGTGACTCTTTTTTATTTATATATATAAAATCTGTGTAACCAAATGGGAAACAGGTGTTAGTCAAGGGAATCGTGTCTGATCTAGACCAGTCCACTGAAAAACCAGACATCTCACAGTCTATTTACAACAGAGGTTTTCAACTGGGGCAGCAGAGGGGTGTCCCCCTGGGGCATGAGTCAAACTTTCTATGGGGGTCACAGCAAGCCTTCTAATTCAGAAATTTATGCCACTCACTCAAATTTGGCCCAGCTGCCCCTTCGTCATGACCCAGTGGAAGCAGTGGTGGAGGCAGACAAGGAGGAGGACAGGGCTGGGGACCCAGGCGAGTCAGGGCTGGGCTCCCTGTGGGCTCATTCCACTCACTGCCCCAGGTTCTTCACAGAGTGCTGTTGCCTGCACTTGACCCTGTTAGTGTTGGCCTCGCATTTCAACCAGCTGGCACAGGCCAGGCCTGGGCCACCGAGCGCAGTGGCTCCTGTGTGGCCTCAAGGATTTTGCCTGCTCTGCAGCACTTAATTTGTGCTGGGTTTGCCAGGGCTGAGCCCCAGCACCTCTGGGCCTGGCAGTTCGTAGCCCCGGCACCTCTGGGCTTGTTGCGTCAGTTCTGAAAGTAAAAATATTGCTTGAGCCCTGGCAC
The DNA here is from genome assembly GCF_015237465.2 of Chelonia mydas. Lineage (NCBI taxonomy): Eukaryota > Metazoa > Chordata > Testudines > Cheloniidae > Chelonia > Chelonia mydas. Next base: position 17,803,147 of record NC_051254.2, read on the forward strand.
GTCTTATGAATTAAGCACTGCTTCTCTGGCTATCTGGCTGCACCAGGGGATGACCTCGGGGCATACCTAGTAAGTGGGGTGGGGGCGGGGGCTGGGGTTTGTGCCTCCCACAGGGCACAGGAATAGAAGAGGGGAGGCCCAGTGGTGCTAGCCCACCCTTCAGGGATCTCTGAACTGGGATAGCCTCTGGGGCACAGAGGCTTGGGTCCCACCACCCTACCCTGGGGACTGGAGAAATGGGGTGGGGGGGTATCCAGCCCTTGTTGGAGGGTAAAGAGCCCTGCTGCTAACTTGACACCTACTCAGTTACAAAACAAAAGTTAAGGTCCTGCACCCATCACCTCTGCCACATGACCTCTCCTCTGCCTTGAGGGAACCTCTGCACACACCTGCACCTGCCCATCATGAAGGAGAGGCAGCTGGCTGGGCTCAATTGGAGTAGTATTGCAACCCTGTGTGCCAGACAGTATCCTTTTCACTTCTGAGGGGAAGCAGGGGGAGGTGAGAGCATCAAGTTAAAAAAAATGCTAAGTGGGGCATGATTCAAAAAAGGTTGAGAACTCCTGCTTTAGAACAATCAGCAAGCATGGGAGAGATTAGGAAGGGTCCCTACAGCACACAGATTGTTGCACAAAGCATAATTTCTCATCCCTCATTCTGAGCACCACAGCTACGTCCCTCCCCTGAATCTGAGGGTTATTTGTTATCTCTACTAGGGCTGTACTAAACAGTTACAGCAAAGGGAGTGCCCATGCCTTGTGCCTATAAAGGTTAAGGGCTCTATTGTGCATTTAAGGCTCATCTGCACTTGAGGGCAGTGAGGTGCCTCAGCTGGACACATTGCTCCCTGGAGCTCTGGGTCTGCAGCATGCAAGTGACCATCCAGATCTGCAGGCTGGTATGGAGGGGTGGGATCATGCCTTGTGTCTTCTGTAGTGATTAGTTCCACTAACACTTTTAGCCTCACGCTGCCTATGCTCAGGTGAGTGCAAAGGTTGCAATTTGTACATCCACCCTGGGACGAGTCACAATCTGGCCCTGAATGCTTCCCCTTGAAGTGTTCTTCGCATCCATGATGGAACCTCATGATCTCCATAATTCCCCCCCAATCCCTACTTGAATCCCACTCCTGGCTCCTTCTCCTGCAACTCAGCCATCATTCTTCTGTAAGTGCATTGCAGTGAGTTGATTACTGGATATTGCAGTGCACTGAACTTTGTCTTCTAAACTCATTTCAGCCATTTAGATGTCTGTACTGTTTGACTTAGTCTGGGATGCAATCCAGAAAGAGTGGGATGGAGAGATTCTGCAACTCATTTTTTCTTTGCCTTGAATACCTGTCTGGCTTTTTCACCAATATTTACCTTCTGGCTCAGGAGGACTGCATGGGATTCCCGTTGGAGCCGATCAGTGCTGTTCCTTAATTGGACAAAGGGGTCACTATTGTGTAACATGAGATATTCCCTGTTCCCAAGGGCTGAGCATGTAGACCAACAACCCTACAAGTTTTCTTTTGTTTTTACTCCTAAATTCCATTCTACAATAGCAATATGATGATCTAGGCACTGCACTGCAGAGGTGAGGCAGACATTTCAGAGGACCAGGCAGGGTGTTCCATCTGATTTTTTTTTCAGATAGTTAAGTATCTTGGTCTTTGGTTTCATGCTCAATAAATAACACTCAAGGTGTGCTATGAATTATCATTCATAGATGTACTGCATTCCATGTTGCTGTGTCAAATATACTGAATATGTAAATATATATGTTTCCACCTACAATACAGATAGAAAAGGAAGGGCAAATTGGAAAGTGTCTCTCAGGTTTTTAACACGACGCCTACGACCATAAAGTGAAATCCTGAACTCATTGAAGTCAATGGGCGTTTTGCTATTGTCACCCTGGATACTTCAGACCTAGCCAACTACTGCCCAGTGTCAAAACTCCAATTCCCGAGCAAGTTCACAGAGACGTTAGGCGAAGGCCAACAACAGTTCTTCTAACTGATGCTAACATTCTCAACTTGATGCAATCTGGATTCAAGCCAGGACATGGAACTGAAACTGCTTCAATGGCACTGACGCAGGATCTCCCGCTATCAATGGATACAGGGCAGACAACCATTCTCATCCTCCTGGACCTATCGGCAGCATTCAGCACTGTTGACCATGAGGCAATGCTGTCTTACCTGACAGAGATGGCAGGGGCCCTGGGTAATGTGTTAAAATGGTTTGAGACCTTTCTGGAGAGGCACTCAATGAGTAGTGATGGGAAACTGCACCTCGACCACTAGGCCCCTCACTGATAGTGTTCCACAAGGATCAATTCTCTCTCCTGTCCCTTTCAACATTTACATGCAACCACTATGTGAACTGGTCAGATGGCATGGGCTGATGTGCCAGCTGTATGCAGAGGATTTGCCTCCGCTCTCTATACTGACTTACTGTTGAATTTCAAACAAAGTTAAGGTCTCTGTTCTTATCTTTGAGGCACCCCGTGGCCTGGGCCCAGGATATGTGAAAGTTTGCTCAAAGCTCCAGGACAAAGATTGTAGCACATTCCTGTGGCACAACAGAACTCTCGACAATAAGCTCGCCTGTGTGGGAGACAGAATTTTCTTGGTGGCCTGACCCTGTAGAATGAACTCCCTCATAAACTAAGGACCATTGTAAACCTCACCACCTCCCACTCCAAGTGCAAGGCACATTTGTTTGACCTTGCTGTCTCTAACATAGCAACGTGTATATTAATCCCATCCCACCCCCACTCTCCCAAAAAACAACTACCAGTACATGCTTCTCCCTCTGGAAAGAGAATGAGAGAACAAACAATACGTGACAAAGGTAGTCACTAAATGCACTACAGGAAGGAGCTCAGACACTACATTGATCAGTGTGGTATTAGAACCTATATAGAATAGGAGCTTTCCCATTGACTTCAATGGGGCCAGGATTTCACTTACAGTATCTAAGCCTACCCACCCCCACACACAAGATACACCTTGAAAGCCTGTAGCCTATAAATTCCATTGTAGCTCAAATGTTCTGTAGTTTTACTCCATTAGGTCCCAATCCTGCAAAGGGATGCACTGCACATTGTGTGGACCCTTGCATCTGTTCAAAATCTTGTTGAATTCAGTGGCCCCCTGCCCATGGGCATGCCTTTGCAGGATCAGGCCCTTAGCTGGTCGCACAGAAAGGGGCCTAATACTAACATTCAGATTTCCCCATTCCATGGTCCACGAAGGATATTCAGATCCATGGTTTGGTTTCAAGCCAAGTTAGAGAGAGGGGTTCACTGCAAAATTTGGGTCTGGATTCTGAACCTCCCCAATGAACACAGGTGAGGGATGTTGGAATCTGGGGTCTGGGTTTCCTACCATCTTTAGTAACCTATTTACAAGGGGGAAACTGTGAACCTTCCAATGGTATCTAGAGAACGACACCAAAGAAGAGTGTGTTACACAGACAAAAAGGAGATCGGATAGCTGTGATAACATGCACTGTACCAGCCCAATTAATAACTGTCTCTCTTCTTTTTATTCTTTATTGAGCTAATACAACCGCCTGCCCCAGCGTAAGTACAAAAGGAAATATGCTCCCTCCCCATTCCTCTACAGACGCTGCCGCAGTCATGTTGACATATAACAGATTCCACAGCTATAGCTGCTATATCGAGAACTGCCTGTGCCAAGACTTCCTATTGTGTGCCTTGCCCTCCCTCCCCTCCTGATATCCAGGAAGAACAGTCCCAGCCTATTACCCAGTCAGTACACATGCTAACACTTCACCCTCATGAATCTTTCATGGCACTCCAGAAGATTTTTCAAGCATACGCCACAGGGCCACTGCAGGGCCGCCTGAATCAGCTAGAGCTGGATAAAATAGGAGAAGGCAGCAGCGGCTCAGCACAGTGCCTGCCAGGTCCAAGTCAGTGAGGGGTGATTAATTGGGACAGGTTTAAGCAATGTCTTCTAGGTAGAGTGCTCTGCAGCCAGCTACACAGAGAGATCCTGCCTGCTATGGCACGTAGCTCCTCATTTGCACCTCTCCAGCTTAGTCTCACAGAGAGGAAAAAACAAAAAAAAATTAAACCTCAAGCCTTTCAGCAAAGCCAAGCAAGCTAGGAAACAGCAGTTAGAAAACAGGGCTTAATTCTGCATCCTGGCAGCGTATGGCTGGCTGGTACCCCAATTAGCACGGCATGTTGATTACAAGCACCACTATGGGCTCTATTCCATCAAACCACATACAATGCTTTCCTCCCCCTCCACATGCATACGGGTGGGCGCTTTGTACCAGGAGGGGTGGAAACAAAGAATGTTGGGTTTGAATTCTCATGCTCATTTAAAAATATCAGCAGGAACTGACCCTCTTTATGGTGTGTTTCTGAGTTATGTAATTCGGCAGCCGAACTGGAGGGCAGCCCTTGATCCCGAAAGGTAGCATGCAACTCAGGAATCAAGTGCTACAGTGGATTAGCTTATGCGTCTGCAAGGGGAGGCGAATGATGGCCAAATCCTTCTCCCAAATCCATCTCCCCCCAAACATCTGCAGAGCCTATGCATGTTTGTGCAGCACTCAAAATAACAACAAGAAAAAATTATTCCTCCAAATCACCCCCTCACCAGTGAATGAATAAATACAAAGCTGTATTGAAGAACAGAAGACATCGGTGATAGCTCAGGACAACTTACCTTATTCAGGGAGTAATGACAAAGCCACAGCTATGGGTGTTGTTTTGCTTCTTTTGCCTTAGATTCAGATTGTAAACGAGGGGCAGAACTAACCATCTCTAGAGGCTGACCCTTTCCCCAGCCTATTTTAAAACTATTTAGTCCCTGCCTCCTCAATTGATTGACACACATCCAGACCAATTGCACCACACACTGCTCCTTTGGGGCTGCGAAGCCACATTACAGGTAGGGCCTTTGCTACACATTGCGCAGGTCTTTAATGCTACTGAAATGGATCACTCACCCGCGCAATGTATATGTCTCATACCCAGACTTAGAGTTGAATGTGTTAATGTGAAGAATGACTTATACAGTGAAGGATGCCTCTCAGTATCAGTCTGGCATCAGAATAAGAATAAGAACATTGCAAGCTGATCCAAGAATGATGTCAATAGGGTTATTCAAAGAAACATTGGAAATGCCATACTATCTCAAAACACTATCCTATTTTTGACAGTGGCCAGCACCAGATGTTTCACAGCAAGGTGCAAAAATCCCTGTAACAGACCAGTATGGAATAACCTGCCCAAGGGGAAGTTTCTTCCTAATTCCAAGATATTAGTGAAGCATGAGTGTTGTGAATGCAGTTGTGAATACTCTCATTCTCCAAATACATTTCTAATTGTTTTTGAATCATGCTTACCTTAGGCCTCAATAAAATATTGTAGCAATGAGTTCTATGGTGGGACAGGGTCAGGCCAGATGGCTACAAAAGAGTGGTTGAAGGTAGATACATTAGTTCCAGGTTAAGCAGGTCCCTTTTCCCTGGGTAAAATAACGGGGACGATTTCAGAACATTCAGGAACTTTCTAGAACTAATTAAGGCAGGCTAATTAGGACACCTGTAGTGAATTGGGAAGCTGCTAGAATTAATTAAGCCTAATCAGGACACCTGGTTTAAAAAGGCTCTCACTCCTGTTAGTGAGGTGCGTGCAAGGAGCTGAGAGTGAGAGGGTGTGCTGCTGGTGGACTGAGGAGTACAAACGCTACCTGGCATCAGGAGGAAGGTCTTGTGGTGAGGATACAGAAGGTGTTGGGAGGAAGCCATGGGGAAGTAGCCCAGGGAGTTGCAGCTGTCACACAGGTGTTACACAAAACACTATAGACAGCTGTGATCCACAGAGCCCTGGGCTGGAACCCTGAGTAGATGGCGGGCCTGGGTTCCCTCCAACTCCCTATTGGATACAGGAGGAGTTGCCTTGGACTGTGGGTCCCACCAGAGGGGAAGGTCCCTGGCCTGTCCCCCAACCCACTAGGTGGACCAGCAGAGACTGTGGGGATTGTTCTCCTTCCTTTTCCCCATGCTGGCCAGTGATGAGGTTATCTGAGTGAATGGCAGATTTGAGCCATGAAAGTGGCCAAACTGAGGGCTACTGTAAATCTCTGAGGTGAGCAAAATCCGCCAATAAGCGCAGGACCCACCAAGGTAGAGGAGGAACTTTGTCACAATGGGTTAATTATGTCTTGCATAGAAACGATTTCCTTGGTCAGTTTTAAATTTGCTGACTTTCAACTGGATTGAATTTCTCCTTGTTTTTGTATTATAAAAAAAAAGTGTGAATAGGCATGCCTGATTTGCCTTATATACACACCACTCACTGTCACCACACATCATCTCCTCTCTAAGCTAAATGGTCCCCATCTTTCAACCACTCTTCATATGCAAGTCTTTCAATGTCTCCAATCCCTATTTCTGCTATATCTTTTTGAGACGGTTTGCCTGGAAATGAACACAGTATTCCAGGCAAGGCCATATAATTGATTTATATAATAGTATTACAATATTCTCAGCATTATTTTTAATCCCATTCTTTATACTTCCTAACATTTTCTTTGCTTATCTGACAGCTGTTGCACATTGAGAGCAGAGATTTTCAGTGAGCTGTCCACATGGATACTCAGGTCTTTTCTTTGAGCCATTACAGTTAATTTAGAATCCACCAGTATGTAGGAGTAGCTCAAAGGTCTCCTTCCAGTTGGCATTATTCTGCATTTGCCAATACTGAATTCCATCCTCAAGCATGCTGCCCGTTTACTGAGCTTTGCTTGGTCCCTCTGAAGTTCCTCATGGTCTTCCCTAGTCTTGACTAACCTAAGTAAATTTGGGCTGCTTGCAAACTTTGCTACTTCGTTGTTCAAATTCTTTTTCAGCTCCTTAATAAATATATTACACAAAACTAGGGCTTCCAGGGATCCCTGTGACTATGATGAAAATTGACCATTTATCCCTTCTCTTTGTTTTTCCTCTCTTAACCAGTTTCTGATCCATGACAATTTTGCCTTTAACTTCATGACTGCTTAGTTTCTCTAACCGTCTCTTAGGAAGAACTTTGTCAAAGGCTTTGTAAAAGTCCAGATCAACTAGATCATTCATTTCTCCATTAATCCACTGTTTCAACAAAAAGCTTGTTTTCTTTCCCTTCATCCTTCTTGAAATAATTGACTATATTCCAGACCTCTATCCTTGAGGGTCATTCTGGAGGGCTTGTTTCTCCCCAACCTTGGTTGTATTGTCCCTAGGGTGTAGAATTGATCTCCTCAGATGAATCCCCCCAGCCCTGCCTCCATCAATTTTTCAAAAGGACTGAAATATATATTCTTTCCTGAGAGATTTTCTATTTTAATCAGTATCAACTGTTCTGTAGGATACCTGCCTTCTTGCATATTTTTTGCAATGGTAAAACTTCATTAGGCTTTTTAGATGTGTTATTTTTAGATTATTTAGTTACTACTTTAAAAACACACTAGTATTCATAATAATACATTTTAACTATAAGTGCCTTGGTGGGGGCCTTTTAAAATATAAAATAACAATTCACAATAAATAATAATAAATTATTATTGCTGATAACAAGGGAGTGTGTTATATTTTCATAAGCTCTAGACCACCTACAGCTCACAAAATATAATGGGAAACATTAAGCGTTTAACTGGTTTTATACATTCCCTCCCCCACCTCCACTCCCCATGTTCTGTAATAGATTTACAAACAGTATAAGGGAAAAAAATCTTCCCTTATAAGAATAGCATCAAAATTCTTCTCAGCTTTCCAGCTGCTGAGTGTTTCTGAAGCCTTCAGTGAAATGCAATTAGTATCTTTTACCGCCTGCCTTCTGGGGATAGTGACATTATTATCTTATTGCCGTTTCACCTTGACATGCAGATCACAAGGCAGAGAGCTGGATTCTGTCTTGAGACGGCTTGAATTGTGGCATTTCCACAGATGGCTCAGTGATTTGAGAAAAAGGAGAGAGAAAAAAGCAAAGCGAGCCATTTTCTAGCTTTATAGATCTCAGCTTTAAAAAATAATTAAAAAAAGAGAATTAGAAATGGAAAAAATAACTCACATCAGCTCTTTGCAGGACAAACAAGGGAGAGAAATAGCAGAGAGGGTGATCCAAAAAGCTTTTCAAAATCCTTCCCAAGCCAAACCCCAGCACTAGATGCTGTTGTGAAAGTGCCAGCATTTGGGTTTAGGTTTATGTAAGGACCCCCTTTCCCTCAGCCCAAACACTCAGCATATTTCAGTTCCATATGGACATATTCACAGATTTTTGCTTCTCACGGGGCGGGGGGGGGGGGGGGGGGGGGGGGGGGGGGGGGGGGGGGGGGGGGGGAGGGGAAGAGGAGAGAAGAGAAGAGAAAGAAAGAGAATAATTTTATATCCTTTCAAAAAAATGATCACAGAGGCATGATCTGCAACTCTTTAGCTACACTAATGGGGTCAGCCTTCCTAAATGTTGAGCTGTCCAATGTGTAATATTTGCCTCTTTGAGTAGCGGATTGATGGTTTTATTTTTGTTTTGTTACATTAAACTTCAGATTGCATAGCCTGAAAGAATGGGCTTTTTGAACAGCAAAAGCAGAGTAAATCTAAGGTGTGTGCACACGCATGCATGCATGTCCTTCTCAACAAAGCCATCTGAGTGGGCTGTCAGTTTAAGAAATGAGTTTAAGAGTCTCGCGTGACTCAGGGAGAGCAACACTGCCTTGTGGAGACCTCTATAGAAAGAGTCCATCCTCACATACAGACTTATCTCAGGCTGCCTGCTTCCTAGCTGACCTATAGAAGCAGTAATTTTCATTTGCTTTCAGTGTCCTTGGATTTGAACTTGCATCCCAGCAGGAGAGAGCTCAGAACATCAATGAGTGAGTGGGACACTGTGTATGAAAGGAGGTGGGGTTTAAACATTATTTAAAAGTGGGCTTACAAGTCTGGCAACTTCAATAGGTGATGTGAAAACTTCCTGTTGTGAGAAGGGGCTATTACTGTCATCATCCAAGGTCTTTCCTGACTTTGGAGGCAGACATGTTGGCTTCTCAAGTCAAGCAGTTTGTTTTTCGCACATTTTGGCAGCATGTGTGCCTGCGTCTGGAAGGAATTTCATTACACTTAAAGGTGAGAAGTGGCCCTTCACTTATCATAGCTTGAAGGATTTTTTGGGGGCGGGGTACTGTGTAAAACTCAGCTCACAGGGGGCTGTGAGGTCCTTTTCTCTGGTTTCAGTTCCCCTGGGTCCTCATGGCTTGACTCTCAGGTATGCACAAATGCAGTAACTCAGTAACAATCTGCATCTAAATCAGACTCGAGTTTCATGAAGCAAACCCATCAATTGGCCCCGGTATGCTCAAATTTAGAGATGGACCACAGCCACCATATTCATATCTGGATCCAAACCTCCTCACAGTTTGAGCTGGCCCATTATAAAGTTAAGAGACAATTGCAAGCATGGTACCAGGATCAGAACATCGCCACAGTTCAAGGGTATTTACATGCAGGATTTTGATTCAGTCAATTCTCTGCTTGATACTGGACCCAGTTATGAACCTTAGCGTGAAACTTTCAATGACCATAGACTGGATTCCAAGTTTATAATGAAACACACAAGCCAGGAGAGTTTGGTGTCTTCTAGGTTACATAATGGAAGGTTTGTCTGGCTTTGGTGAGTCTTATAATATCCTGTAGCCACAATGAGATGAATATATGTTGTCTATTGTGTACTTGTTCTGGGGTGTGGGATCAGGGGCTGACCCCACTCCCCAGAACAACTTCCTGAGAACACACAACCAAATGGGACTGGTGGAGCTGCTGTTAGCAGCTTGATGAGCATCTCCTGTTTTCTATTTAGATCCTTTTCTGGCTTATTTGCTGACGTTTGTTTATTTTAAGCCCAAATGGCAAGTGTGTCTACTAAATTGAGCTCCTTTTCCACACATGCATCAGCTCAGTTTCTTCTCCTCTTATGATGAGGGGTTCACTGACCAATGATTGGCACAGTCATTTGTTAGAAGCCTAATTTGTACTGACCTCATTCTCATACAGCAGGTGGGCTTTGGGCTATTGAAAAGATGACATGACAGGAGTTAAGATATCTCCAAAATCTTTATGAATTTATCATTTAAAAAAGAGAGAGTTAGAAAGGGTGCTGTTTTTTTAAAACACAGTAAAATATATTAAATAAACCTCCTTATTTTTTTTGATGGTGGATTGGCAACAATGGATGATGCTAATTAGAGATTCCATAAAGCAACTGGCTAATTTCCAAAGAGGGTGGTGTAAGGCACAAGAGAAGCATCTCAACAATTTACAGCTTAACCAGTTTTTATTTTCTCTTTATTGCTGTCACCAGGATTAACAAATGCGAAGTATTTATCCCATTTTACTGGCAAACTCTTTTAGTACTTTGGTGCATTAATGTAAACTTTTAAAATGCATTTGTTGTTTTGTGGTGGGTTTTTTGGTTTTCTATTGCAAAATCTGAAGTTCTAACTTCTAAGATAGGTTCATGAGTTTGTCAGTTAGGGTGTTACCTGCTCTAGCAAAGACATCTCTCATTAGAGACAGCATCAATTAGACTCATTTAAGTTGTTATTTATTATTATTATTATTATTGAGGAAAATCCTCTGGATCATAATAATCTTTTCCTAAAAAGATCCATATGCTAAATGGAAATGGACCAAAACTGATGATAAAAATGTTATTTTCAAGATTCTGAGAGAGCACCAGAGGAGAAAAATTAAACAGAAATTAAACAAAAAACATTTCATTTTGCAGGCTTTTTCTGTATCTACTTATGTGTACTATATGTAGCACCTTCCACCTGAGAATCTCAAACTGCTCTACAAACAGTAATTAGACCTCACAAGTCCCTCATCAAGTAGATGTAACAAAACATGCTACTGCAGCTTGCCTTGATCTTGTTGATTTGATTCTATGTTGACTTTTAATCGCTCCTGACCAGTTTCCTGCCAGGATACATCTGGTGAGTTGGTCTAAGTGCTGCTCTAGCGGTTGCAATAAAGTAGCCAAATGAGCAAGTCTGTTAAGTTGGGAGTCCTCAAAACATATCAATAGGGAAAAGATTGATCCCCTTGGAAGCCCTCTCTTGTGCTCTGGGAATGGGGCTCTTTCAGTAGCTCTGGACCAACAGCAACAGGAGTTCCAATACATATATTTGGATTGCTGATTTATTTAAAGGAAAATGTAGGAAGGGTGGGTTAGTGTTTTGGGTGCTAGCCTGGGAAATAGGAGACTTGGCTTCAATACTCTGCTCTGCCACAGACATTTTGAGCAAATCACTTAGTCTCTCTGGGCCAGATTTATAAAGGCAGATACATGTCTAGGAGGAACTCCCATTGAAAGCCAGACACCTAACCTACTTAGGCACTTTTAAAAATCCCACTAGGTGCCTATCTGCTTCTGAAACTCTGTTGCCCATCTGTAAAATAAGGATAGTAGCATTGCCCAACCTCACAAGGGTGCTGTGAAGATAATAAATATATTACATATTGTGAGGAACTCAAATACTACGCTAACAGGGGCCATATATCCCTTAGTTCAGTGGTTCTCAACCTGCGGCCCATGGGCCTCTTGTGGCCCAATCAGCACATAGCTGCAGCCCATGTAACATTCTCAGGGCCATAGAGGTAGTATTCAATGGTAAACAGGTTGAGAACCACTGCCTTAGATAGATGTTTAGCTAAGAACCATCCTCAAATATTCTTTAGCTGTGAAACACAACACCTTCTACCACTGCTCTGTTTAAACAAGTCATCCAGGACTTGAGTACCAAAGTGGAGGTGCCAGCTAGTGCATTGTAGAGTGGATGGGCTTTAACAGCATCTTTACTCCAAAGTGAAAGCCAAAAGCTTCCACTTTGTTGGTAGATATCTGCCACTAGTCTTTCCCATTTTCCCATCACTGGCCCCATAATGGTACACAATATCCTAATCTCACTCGGATCCAACAGAGGCTCAGAAGTCCAGTAGATTTGCCCAGTTTCATCATCGTGCAGATTAGCTCATCCTACCAGGCGTTATGGTGGCCGCTATGATCAATATAGTCATTAATAGGCTCAAACCCCTGCAGATGTGGGTGCTCAGCACCTCTCTAGACACAGCATTAAAACTCGAAAACTCTGGCCTACATTTTTAAGGGTATTTAGGTATTGCTACATTCAGTGTGAAAACTGAATTGTCTTTGAAAGCATAAATGAGAACAGAAGCCTAGGATAAAAGATCCTAAGAAAACTGGTAGCCACTAGCTACTGTCTTAGCATGAAGACAATTATAACCATTGTAAAGAGCACGATCTTGTGGTAAAGGGTAGTTTTGCTGCATGACAAAGCCCAGCTTGTTCTTTACAGTCTCCTGATATGAAATCATGATGGTTACTGTTGCGTTTTAGCTCCCAGGCTAGAAGAGTCCCTGGGGACGGGGGGCAGAGAGCGAGAGTGAGAGAGAGGCACGCACACACCCACACCCACACCCACACCCTCACACACACAGAGTGCTGAAGCAATATTATTTCAACTTGTGTTGGATCAGGTGCCAGTCTGCAACTTTTTCCAAGCTCTGAAGATAGCAGAGCCTTTTTGTGTTGGTCTCAGATTTGGGGGGTGAACGGCACAAACATACAACAGAGGGAGGAGAGTAAGAAAGGCATCCATCCCACTGTGCTGGGCAGAAAGGTGATGACTGCCCCAGCTGCAGGCTTGTTAGTTTGAGGATTCCATGGCCTAGAGGATCCCACTTCTGTTTTTGCTAGCCTGAAAAAAAATTTTCCCAGACCCACCTTGACAATGATTTTTTCCCCTGACTCCCTATCCTCCCAAACATCATTTTTGGCTCCAGGATTGCACCACTCTGTGCCTTCATCTGAAGGAACACCACAATTTCCTTGTTCTATCTACAGCTTTATGGACAGAGGTGTTCACTTTTTATAATACTGGTCCATATCTGGTGACCAAGGAAATAAAGACCAGTCTTTTACCAGCCCTCCTGTGTATCACACTTATTATACATCCCGACCTCAGGGGAAACATCAGCTAAACTCCCACCTCTCAGATCAGATAAAATCCTTAGGATGGTTACTACTGTTTTATTGGACTCTCTTCTGATGTTAAAGAGGATGGATAAAAATAACTTTGTCCGAACCATTCTGCTATTTATACACCTTCAAGTCAACAGTGTAAAGGTTACCTGCCTGTGACCTGTGCTAAAGCTGACAACATAATTTGGCCATATTTAATCTTACTATGTGTATGCGGGAGAGAAGCAAAGTGAGAGCTTTCAGAGGGGAAGCCGTATTAGTCTGTATCAGCAAAAACAATGAGGAGTCTTGTGGCTCCTTAGAAACTAACAAATTTATTTGGGCATAAACTTTCGTGGGCTAGAACCCACTTACAAGAGGCCTGTGAGGAGACAGGGCTAAAAGAAAAGCAGATTGAGTTAAAGATGAAGGGGGAGATTTTTCAGAGGCACAAATGTCAGTCTGGTGTCTAGCTTGCAGAAAAAGTCAATGGGTGTTAAGCACTGAACTGCTATTTATGCCTTTGAAAATACACTGTTCTCAATGCAGAGTAACCCCAAGAGTTATTCTTAGTCTGTGGTGGCATAACTAAGAATAGAATCTGGTTTATAGACTCAAATTTAATGATCTTGAGTTAAAAAAAAAATCACTGAATCATAGAAATATAGGGCTGGAAGGGGCCTGGAAAAGTCATCAAGTCCAGCCCCCTGCACTGAGGTAGGACCAAGTAAACCTAGACCATCCCTGACAGGTGTTTGTCCAACCTATTCTTAAAAACCTCCAGTGATGGAGATTCCACAATTTCCCTTAGAAGCCTTTTCCAGCTTGTAATACTCTTGTAGTTAGAAAGTTATTCCTAATAGCTAACCTACGTCTCCATTACTGCACAGTAAGCCTATTATTTTTTGTCCTACCTTCAGTGGACATGCAGGACAATTGATCACAGTCCTCTTTATATCAGCCCTTAATAAACCCCATGCTCTGAGTGTCTCTAAGCCACTGACTGCCAGAAGCTGGGGCTGGACAATTCGGGATGGATCACTCGATAATTTCCCTGTTCTGTTCATCCCCTCTGAAACATCTGGCACTGCCCACTGTCAGAAGGCTAGAAGGACCATTGGTCTGACCCAGTATGGCCATTCTTATCATATCTGAAGACTTATCAGGTCCCCGCTTAGGCTTCTTAAGACTAAACATGACTTTCCTCATAGGTCAGGTTTTCTAAACCTCTTATCATTTTTGTTACTCTTCTCTGGAGTCTGTCTAATTTGTTCGCATCTTTTCTAAGTGTGGCACCCAGAATTGGACATGGCACGGGTGAGGCCTCAGCTGGAGTACTGAGTAGAGCAGGACAATTACATGTGTCTCTTACACATGACACTGCTATTATTACACTCAAGAATGGTATTAGCCTTTGTTTGTAAATGCATCATACTTTTTACTCATATACAATGTGACCCACTGTAACCCCAATTCCTTTTCATCAGTGCTATTGCCTAGCCAGTTATTCCCCATTTTATAGTTGTGAATTTGATTTTTCCTTCCTTAGTGAAGTATTTTGCACTAGCTTTTATTGAATTCAACTTGTTTATTTCAGGCCAATCCTCCAATTTGTCAAGGTCGTTTTGAATGAAAATACAAGCCCCACTTCCTGGGGCTTGCAAAGGAAATATGGAAGTACAGATGGTGCGTACAGTGGGCAAAAAGACCCTGAAGTCAGTGAAGTTCTTTCCACTGACTTCAGTAGGGTTTTGAATGGACCCAAAGACTATAAGGTAACCGAGTCTGCACAGGTGATAAAATGCAACACTTCCATGTTGTGATCTAGATGCAAAAAGTTCATGACAGTCTTCAAAGCTTCACAATCATCTATGAAACCCAATTCATAAACCCATCTGTTAAAGTCCCTGCTTTACAAGCAACCATTTTATACTAAAATCTTTGAAAAAAATATCCCAGGTGCTAGGTTGGAGTTCTGCATGGGGCTTTAGAGCTATTATGCTGAGAGGTGTGGGTGACTACACCAGTTACAAACCTCTTTCAGACTTGGTGAACACACCCTTTGTTCAATTAATATAATGTCAGGAACCCCCCACCTAAGAAAAAAGGGGTTGTGAACCCACTTAGGAGTTGTGGACTGAGTGGTCAGAGGGTTTTGCTGAGTATTGTTTAGGTAAGTGTTTATGGAGGGCAGAGGGAGAGGCAAAACACACAGAATGAGAGAGACTCAGGACCAAAGCCAGAAAGCCAAGCAGCAGCATGTAAACATGGTGCAATCCTGGAGAAGCTCGGAAAGAGGGTCAGGAGTGCTGGCTGAATGAAGCTTGCGTGTGTGAGCTAAGAAACTGCTCCTCTTGGTTTTGTTCCCTCCTGTGTTTGAAGAAGCAGAACTGTAAAGGGGCCCTCACCTCTTGAGCACCTCTGAGTGGCTGTGTATGGTACCAGATTCCTTTTCCTGCCCCTAGCGCCCCCTGCCATCCGACTTTGGTGGGTCTTCAGTGGCTTGGCCCTCCAGCCAAGTCACAAAGTCTAAATGAACCCCCTTTTCCTCTCAGCCTGCTGCTTCTTGAAGTGCGGTGTAATAGGACCAAGGGACCCCAAGCAGAAAGCAACAAAGGCTGAATACACCACATCACAAGGACTTGGTACATTCCTTATAACAAAGCAAGACAGCATCAAAGAAAATACCTGGCTCCATCATCAATATCTACTTCCAACTGGGACATTCCCATGGCCGTGAACTTTGAGTAGCCGCTTGGTCAAAAAGAGGTAACGGAATATTTATGAAGTCCATAAAAGCATATAATCATCAGTTCAGTTTTTCCTGAATCTGGCTAATGCCAGGAACTTTGTACTGTAACAAAACCTGACCTGTGACCACCCAAAAATAAATGAAAATTATCAGCAAATCATTGTCCATTACCTTCAGTGGGACGATTCCTCCATTAAAAGAATAATTGGTGGGAAAAACTCATTTCTACTAAAGCAAAAAATAATAAGTTCAGATAATGCAAATATAATTCAGAAGAAAGTTTGAACTCTGCTCATTTGCTTAAAAATTACCCATTAACTACTGCATGCTAATTATCCACCTTTTTTCATTTTGTTTTTATGAGAGAGATTCATTCATTTTTAAACAAAATAAATGCCCAGAAAATCATGCCACCCACTTCAATTATGATCAAAATAACCATCTCTATGATAGGCTAAAGCAGCAACAGCAGCCCAGAGAAAATGTATTCTGAAGATAACTCATTACTGAGCACTTTGTCTCACCTTCCCTTAATAAACTAGTCATGTTTTTCACTTTATAAACATCGAAAATATTGGGTTTTTAATAGGGTAATTTGTACTACGAACTCCTGTAAAGATGTTTTGATTTTATTTTTTTGTGGTTCATAAAGCTCTAGTTATGGAGTATATGTGGACAAAAGGACTTTGACTTGTTCATTTTTTTCATTTCCAGATTGCTCACTAGAAATCCAAGACCCACTCCCTGACTCTGAATGGAGGTCTATGTGAAATTTGAGAGCTAGGATGGGTAATTAGGTTTGTCAAGTTATTCCACAAAAGGCAGTAAGACACATGGTACGATTTTCAAAAATGCCTAAATGACTTTGGAGCCTAAATCCCATTGATTTTCAATAGTATTTAGGCTCCTGAGGCTGCCTAAGAGTATGTCTACCCTGCATTGTAAATCTGGGTCTGTGGGACCTGCGCTTGTGGACATGGTGTTTCCAAATCCATGCCTGAAGTTTCAAACTGCATTGTAAACCTGGGTTTACAATTGCTGGACCTGGGTCTCAGAATCATGCTAACGTGTCCATACCTCACTACGTAGACCTTCTGACTCAGGTCTGCATAGATCCACAATATAAAATGACAGGGCTCAGACCCAAGTCTCAGGGGGCTAGGTCTCTGATCCCCCTCTTCCCTGCAGCAGGGTCCTAGGACCCGGGTCCTGACTGCTTGCTGACCCAAATCAGACAGATTTGTATGTGGACGGTAGGGGGGTTTGGGCTTAGATCTGAGACTACAATGTAGACATAATCTAAATCGCTTTTGAAAATGGGATTTAGGAACTTCTGTAATTGTTAACCCTACACTAGGAACACAGCTCTTCCAGATGGTTTGAATAGATGGATCTTTTGTTATTGTTTGTGTGTGTGTGAATAAAATAGTTATCTTTATTCAGTTTTTAAATAAAATGAGCTATATAAAAGAGAAATTGGATGGACTAACAAGGTTCGAAAAACCACACTGATATCTAGTCTAGCTACAAAGATGCAGCCATATTTATTACTCGCCATTTATGCCTAGGCAAGTGACCTTCTGTTTATTGTGCAAAACTTACTTATTTTGTTGTTACCCTGTCCTCCTGATTCTACCCATTTCCCCATTTGTCTGTTTTATCCACCTGTAGCATCCTGCCAGGAAACTACACTGCAAACTCTCTGGACCAGAAACTGTCTTTTCTTTTACTTGTTTAGACACTGCCTAGCACAACAGACCCTTGTTTGGCATCCCCAGTGCTATACAAATAACCGTACAATAATATGCACATATATCTATACACACATAAATAAAAACAATGCTACACTTCCAGATGGGCATCATCTTGTTCTCAATGAAGAACTCCCATGGACTTCAATGGGAACAGGACTGAGCCCCAATACACACTGCTGGATGGCTAAAGATGCCAAGGGTCTGATACTCTTTCAAGGAGAAATTTCAGGATCCTCGGCATCCAGAGGGAGGTGCCCACAGGCCAAATTTTTCAAAACTGGTCTCCATGTTTGGGGGTCTCAGTTTTGGGGTGCCCAGCCTGAGACATCAAGGGCATGATTTTCAGCCATGCAGAATATCCACAGCTCTGAACGAAGTTGGTGGGAGCTCCACGGGCTCACTATCTCTGAATTCAGGCCACAGATGCTTCAACGTGGGTGCTCAAAAATAGAGGTCTGAGCTGGAAATCCATAGGAGCCGAAAGCAGTCAGTACCTCCCGGGTGGTATTCGACAACGCAAGGGAGTTCTTTGCCCAAGGTCAGTTGCAGACCCAGAAATGGAAGTCTGGAGTCCTGACTCCCAGAACCTTGTTATAACCACATTGGGGCCAGAGGTTTCAAACCCCAGCCCCCAGGGCTCTTAGGAGCCAGCATGTTCCAACTCACCATCCACTGACCTGTTAGCAGTCACCAGAACTGGAAGCTCAACTTTGGCAGAGGACTTCAGTTCTGGGCTCTGATTGGTGAAACTCTGAAGGTCCTGACTGGTTCCCTGCTTCTACTTAAACCAAGCAGAGGAACAGGAAGGTGTCCGTGCTTAGGACTGTCTCCCTTGTGCTACCTGCTCCTTGATTCTGACCTTCTGCTATCCCGACCCTGCCTACCTTTTGACCGTGGGCCTCTGACCTGTCTCAATCTCTGATCTCCTGGTAACCTGTCTCCTGACATGAGACTCTTAGTCTGCCCTCTGCCCTCTGTCAGTTTCTGGTGCCTTGGTATCCAGACCCAGACTGCCTCCTCGCTCCCAACTCATGCTCCAACCACTAAGTCAGACCACCCACCTCCGAATGGTGACAAACCACTAATTGCAGCCTCCTGGAATGAAAGCTCCAGGCTGAATCCCCGGATCCAAATGGCCCTGAAGATATCTCCTACCTATCTTACATTGGTCAAACCAAACCCCAGCCCCAATTCAAACCATCCAAAATTTTGGCAAAGTTGGGACGTTGATCTTTGCCTCTCACAGCCCTTTATTAGAAGTCAAAATAGGACTGAAGAAAATGGTTTTATCATTTAATCTGCAAATGTATCCCAGGTTTCCCCTCCCAAGAGGATTTCTTTTCCTTGATTTCATCATGCTCAGAATGCTATCATCTGAATGTCCACTGACTCACTGAACACTGAAACCTTGCTGAAGGGCACTGTTTGGTGAAGGTGATTTCCAAAACAACGAGAGAGATTTGGAAATATAAAATGTGAGGCCTGAATCTGACCTCCGTTTTACACCTGGGTAACATAATTAACTTCAGTGGCATTACTCCTGATGTACACTGGCACAAATGAAGGTAGAATTAGGCCCCTGGCACTCAAGGATGAGGATTTGTGCATATCGTCACAAGGGTAAGGTGGTAAAAGCCATACCAACTGGTGCCAGCTCTTTTCCAAGGCCAAAACAGGTGCTTTCCCTTTAATAGGCGGCCATCTGTGTCACACAACTCTAATTAAGCATCTGTTCTCCAAGAGGCTAACAAGTTCTTTTACTGATAATCCCAAACAGCTTGCCAGCATTATTTATAACACAGCTACAGTGAGTCCCCTCTCTGGTTTGAGTCCCTTCATTGTTAGAATAAGATCTAACTGCATCATTATTATAAAAAGACACATAAAATATAACCCAACTGTACACAGTATACATGGAAATCCCTACGATTTGAATTCATACAGCTTTATTCAGAAAAAGACTTAACGAGACAGGTTGTCACTGGGCATCAAAGGATTTGGGATGATATTTAGGATAACAGTTTTTAGACATGGAGCAAATCCTATTATGATACCAAATGGCCATCAGTTGTCACGGTGGCAGGTATAGTGCACATCTGAACTGGGATGCCAGCCACGAGCCTGGTCATCTGAGATAAATTGTACATCACACTCCGTTTGCCCTGTGTTAGACAGGGAATTGAAAGGCTTTCGTGTGCATCAGCAGCTGGCAGTCACAGAGCACTGATAGCATCTGCCTCTTCTCCTCTGCTCTGCAATATCCCTGCATGTGCCCAGTGCTCATAAAGGGAATCTGCTAGTAAAGGATATGGAATTGGATACACCTGGGATTCCCAGAATGCCATAATAGGAGACAAAACAAGGTATAGCAGCCACCGGAGCAATAGGGGTATTAACTAAAGCTTTCACTTGGGGTGTTTGGCCCTACATGAGAGCCCTCTGATCCCAAGCAATACTAGTGAAGTCTTAATAGGGCCCAGATACTGCTTCACAAAGGGGCTGATCCAAAGTCCACTGGACCGAAAGTCTTTCCATGAACTTCAATGGTCTTTGGGTTAGGCCCAGAGGCTGTTAGATAAATAGAAATGGGAGAAAATGAGGAGTGGTCACCAATCTTCCAGTCAGAGGTGGTGAACAGCTTAAACCTGAGTGCATTCAGACACCAAGAAGGGCCTCAGACCCCATTGGGCTGGGTCCAGTGTTCACCCCAACTAGACACCATATCTATTTATATATCAGAGCCAATGCCCACTGAAGTCAATAGGAATCTTTCCTCTGACTTCAGTAGGTGCTGAACTGGGCCCTAAGTAAGGACGAATCACCTTGGTTAAGTGTCTTATCCCACTTCTAGCCTGGGTTACCCTTGTCATTCAACTGCCGGCATACAGCAGCACAAACAAATACTGTCTCCAGGATCCTCCTTCAGCCTCCAATACAGCAACAAATTTAGCAGAGGAAAGATTCCCCCCATCCTCCACTATCTCTCTTTCTTTGTTCATTCTTTTATCTCAGCAGTCCTCCAAAGTCTATTAGCTCTACTGCTCACAGCAATGCCCCCTGCTAGTGTATATCAGCATGGACCTTCTAGTTTTCTGTTCTCCTTGATTCCAGGGGAGCAGCAGTGCTCTTCTTGCTTATGCTTTTCAAGATCAGTTACTAGCGGTGCAATTCTAGAATCATCCCAGGCTGGTGCAGTACCCTGGGAACTGAGCCACAGCCCGTGAGGTGTATTAGTGCCACAAGCGAGGTTGCTAGCAGGCTGAGGCCACACCCATCAGGTCCTCATTGCTGTACAGGAAGATTAAAGAAATACATAAAAATGTGCTGACCAAGATAAATTTTTCTTGCAAAAAAATTCCTGGGAAGTTCACAGCAGTGATATATAAAAGTGCTGGAAAGTTTACAAAGCAAGGGAGACTTTATAAGGGTCTAAAAACACACAAAAGAAATAACTAAATTAATTTCTGTCTTGCAACTGCTAAAGGCCATGCCAGCTTCTTATGATAATGATAATTTCCACGAGTCACCGGGAGCCACAACACAATTCTTTCTTTCCTTTTCTTTTTTAGTGGCTATTAATCCAGCTATTGCAATGGAAACAATCTTAATAGCGCGCCATTCTTTTGAAACTTCTGGCGCTAATTTTCACCTCATCACTCTTCCAGGTACAAACAGTTCTACTACAAAGAGATACAGAGACAAGCCAGCGTGATAAAACAAAACACCACCAGACACTAATTAAAAGATTGAGATATAGACTATCAGGTTAGCTTTTGCAAAGAAAAGAAAATAAATAATAAGAGACAATGTCCGGCAGTCAGAGCAGGGGATTGGAAATCAGGACTCCTAGGTTCTATTTTTGCATGTGCCAGTGACTCACTATATAACTTTGGAAAATTCATTCAGTGCATGATTCTTCTCTCAGTTATACTGGTGCAAATCAGCAGTAACTCCATAGCTATGAGAGTGCCACTGGTATAAAAACAACATGAGAGAGCAAAGTTATGTCCTTAACTTCTATGCCTCAGTTTGCCCATCCATAAACTGGATATAACACTTAATTAGTACACCAGAGGGGCATTGAGAGAATAAATGTTTGTTTATTGAGATTGGTGGGCCTCAATTTGACACTGCTGGATGAAACCTCCGCAATACGTATCATGATCATCATACTCTAAATTAAATCAAACAGCTTTATAATAAAATCTACAGCTGTTGTGATCTAAGGAGTGAAAAGATGGGCAGCATAATTATCTGTTTGGGGTTCACTGTGAAGAAGCAATCAGCTGACAGAGCAGAAGAATGATGGCCTAGTTTCAGAGGGGCTGGGAGATGCTTTAAATCTAATCAAGTTGTCCCAATCTATCCCAGACCTAACTGAGCCCCCAGCCAAATTACTTTAAGCAACCACATGCTTGACTGCCACTGAGAAACAAGAAGGACAAATAACTACAAATGGGCTCCATCCAAATCCCTGGAATGGAGCACTCGGATATTTTTGGGATAGGATGGACAAAATGAAATCTGGATCCAAATGTTCTACCTTGGGCTCACGTTTACAAATAATTGGCTCAATGTGAAAAGGACATTTTAAATGCATTTGGTATCTGATTAATGGCAGTGGCTGTATCTCCCCTCCTCCCCAACCTAGCTTTGAGACAAGACATTAAAGCTAGGTCCTTTAGACTCCTCACATGCGATTTATGAATATGGAAGCAAGAAGACCCATGGCATTTAAAAAAAGATAAGGAATAGGGAATAGCCCCATTGTCCTAGGGAATATTCTCTTTTCTTAGGAAAATGAATGTTCATGTCCCAGGCTGTGTACAAAGTTATTACGTGGCAGATTACGTCATCTGCTAGTTTCATATTCTGCCACAGCAATTTTGCCTTTCGGAGCCTTTTGGAGGTTTAAGGCCAAACCGGACTGGGCTTCAGCACAAATGCACAAGAGGAAGGTCACAAGGAGCCTTCCCACTTCTCGCAACCCCACACAGGTCCTAACCACACAAATGCAGCTCCTGTGGTTTCTTGACGGCAGGGCTTGATCCCACTGGTACTCTTCTGGGATGTAAGCCATCTCAGAAAAAGGACGGATGCAGGGTAATGCCCCACCCCCTTCACCCTGCAGGGTTCGCTGGCTGGGGAAGGCAGTGGTCATTACTTAGCATGTGGTGCAGAACTGGGGAGGGCATGCACCCTTCCAGAGTTGCACTCTGATGCAGGACACCATCTACTCGGCGTTGTGGTTTAACAGCATAGCCTGGTTCTTTGGGCTCCCTGCACGTTGAGAAAATGACCTCTCTCTCCTCACGACTATTTCAAAACTTGGATTCCTCAGTTCCCATCCCTGCACACTCCTGCTGTTGTCTCTGTTAAAGGGCCAAAAGCATTACCTTATTGAGAGGCACCGGGCTGACACGCCACCACTCACTGGCAAGGAGGGAAGAAGATCATTCTCTGAAGAGCTAAAATCCTAATCTGCCTTAAACTGTTTAAGACCCAGGACAAGCCCTTCCAAGGTAGCACCCATTGTCAATGACATGCTGATGAGGGAGAGCAAGGCAGCGTCATGGAGCACTCGACATGTGTTTCAATACCGTGAAAGAGGGTCTTGCAAAGTGAAGATCAAGATTCAGTTAGACTTCACTCTCCATTATTTAAGTGTATTGCTTTCTGCACTCATTAGAAGCTGGTGTGAAAGGGCTGCAGTAGGACAAGGCATCAAGGGATTAAAGACACCAAAAGGCCGTTTGACGAATCCTGATATCCCTAGGCACCATCAGGCTTGAGAACCAAAACCTTTCCCTCCCATTTCCAAGCAGCCAGCACTGCAATGTGTCTCAAAGAGGTAACACAGTCCTTTGGGTTTGCAGCATCGCAGAGATCATGATCAGTGGGTCCATTTTCCAGGCACACCTCTCTCATATTTCAACAGCGCTTTCCATTCCAAAAAGATCTCAAAGCACTTTAAAAGGTATAGCAACCCAAGGGCCTTAAAACCCGGCCTCTCATACAATGGATATCCTGGCCTACATGGTGAATTCCATTGAATAACTGTGAGTTCCTGTATAAAACACCACTTCCTTTCTACAGGATAAGTGGACTGGAAGGCCGCAGGAGTGTATTTACACAGGAATCTGCTCAGTCTGCCACTGAAATGCAGCTATCATTGGGGTAGAACAGGCCCCAACCCCACCACATGGTAGGAAAGAACAAGAATGTCAGGGCAGCGTATGAGGGAAGCAAAGTATAAAATTAGTTTGGACAGGATCCTGGGACTAACTCCCCTACTGTTGTGAAAATGCCATGGATTTTGGTCAGTTTTACACCTCATTTGGAAGGTGACATTTCCATCAGCACAGTGACCCCCTCCCAACATTCCACTGGGGCATCAATTCTGTACTGACCCAGAAAGAAGGGGTGCCATTATGGTGACTCACCGATACCATATGTCTGAACCTGCTTAGCTTGTGACTCTGTCAAGGCCATAGTCCAAGATGGAGTGACTGAATAACACAGACGACTCATGGACTTTCTGCTCTCTTCCTGGTCATTCAGAGTTTACATGGATGCTAGCAGCTACCCTGTCTAGTAGCTAAGCTGCTCTCTGCAAAGAGATCCACTCCTAATTTTAGGCAAGAAGGATTGTGTACAATCTGGGCAGGGATATCTTAGCAGTTTCCTAAGAGAGGATGGAGAGAACCTGGAAAATCTACCTCTTAAACGTTCAATTTGAACTCTACCATTACTATGAGAAATTAACACTACCCCTCCCCCACCCCTACACGTAGTCCCGCAATCTGATTTAGGGCATGCCTATATGGAGAGTGAGTACACGGCAAGCTGCGGCGTGGATCTAGAGCGTGCTAGCATGAGGCACGCTAACTGGCTGCGTGGATCCTGCTACTGGGCACTTAAAGTTCCGCAGTGCACTTTATCCAGATCAAAGAGCACTAACGCTCCATACAGACAAGCCGTTAACCTGTCACTCGTTTCCTTTTCTTGGCTTTTTGGATACAGACAAATGAAGAATTAAACCAGAGCCTGATGCTGGGCTCAGCAACATAGGCGCCGACTTCTACTGGCGCTGATGGGTGCTCGACCCCCTTCTGAACCCGGCCCTGCCCTGCCTCCACCCCTGCCCCGCCCCCATTCCAACCCCTTCCCCAAAGTCCCTGCCCCAACTCCGCCCCCTCCCGGACCCTATTCCGACTCCTTCCCTAAATCCCCGCCCCGGCCCCACCTCTTCCCCACCTCCTCCCCTGAGTGCCCCACGTTCCCACTCCTCCCCCGTCCCTCCCGGAGCTTGCTACAGCTGTTTGGTGGTGGCAAGCGCTGGGAAGTAGGCGGAGGAGAGGGGACGCGGCGTGCTCAGGGGAGGAGGTGGAGGAGGAGGTGAGGCGGGGCAGGGAGCTTGGCTGCCGGTGGGTGCAGAGCACCCACTAATTTTTCCTTGTGGGTGCTCCAGTCCAGAGCACCCATGGAGTCAGCGCCTACGTTCAGCAACAAGTGTGACATATCAGTTTTCTGCCCTAAATGAACACCAATTTTTAATCCCCCCTTTCTCGTAGAGCTACAGGTTGAAAGCCCAGCAGCATCTTATCCCTTTATCTTTTCCAGGCAGATCAAATGTATAACATACAGTTAAATATGTGGGTTTTCTTTTGGTTCTGTTTCTTTCACATGATGGCACTTTGCATAAGAGTAGTGTTTTGTACCAGTGCCCTTAGCCAAATTGACGTCCCCACTGCATGCCACCTCACTGCAATTTTTGCATGTCATTTCTATTGTATACACAGTGTCTTTCAACCCACAGATTACAGAGCGTGGATTTTGTGGAGAGCAGACAAGTTTCAGGCTCACTTGTAAGTGTAAAATATTGTTAGTCTAACATCTGTTATTTCCTCCATCCGGGGACTACATCCCGCACTCGCATGCTAGGTGACCCAGAAGTTCCTTTCCAAGTAACTACTGCAATTCTGTCCCCAGAACATCGTATTTGATTCTGTGTGTGTGTGTGTGTGTGAGTGTGTGTGTGAGAGAGAGAAAGAACGCGCAATTTTACCTTTTGGAAGTTCTCAACTGTGAAACGTGCTGCAGCGCTTCCTGTGGGAAAGGCAAGCTTCCAAAATACACTGGGATTGGAATTGCTAGATCACTCCTGTGCAATGAGGAAGAGGAGGGAGAGACATTGAATAAATATTTATCTGTCTACACCGCATTTTGGAACAGAAAATCTGAAAAAGCAACAACCTCCAATAAAACTCTCAATCTGCTGAAGCTCTCTCCTACTCAGAAACCCCTGCAGCTTAATAACTTACTGATGTTTGGGCAGATTTTATTTTACTTTGAAGAAAGAAATAATGGGAGGAAAAGGATTGTCTAAAAAATAAGAGAAATCAAAATCAGCCCATCTGTGCCAAATTACTCAGCAATAAATCAGCTGTTACTTGCCTGGTTGCTCTGCTACACTTACGTTATTCCAGTTTCTTTTGTTATTAGCACAGTTGACTTTGCAATACCACAAGTGGTACCAGGGCTTGTGTAGCTGTGCTGCATTGTGTCATGCTATATTTGGATCAAAGGTCAGAGCGCTGCAATTGAAGAAGATTGCAAGAGATGGGAAACAGCATAATGATACTAACTTGCTGAATTCATATGTCCATCATCATTGCATTTTCCTGGCTGTCTGATGATTGAAAGTCCATGGAACAGGCCTCCCCCCAACTAGGGACATTATTTCACTCTACGCAGAGATAATGTCCATAAGCAGCCCGAGCTGCCAGCATGCATCATGAGCTATCAACCACCAGGCTTTGCTTAAAGGGTTTCTCCCAGCTCCCCCCTGGGCTTTATTTTGGGTGTACAGGAATTGTGATACTTTCACCCTCCCTGAATATAAATTGAGGATCTAGAAGTTTCTATTCCATTGACATACAGTAGATTTGGGTTCCATATGATGAGAGTGAAGTGGGGTGGCACACAACATTCACAAGGGCCTAGTCCGAGTACCTCTCTAGCTTTTGAACGGCTACTGCCTCCCCAGAAAAAATGGCCTTGGAAACAGAGCATAGGGGTGAAGTGCAAAATTCAGATGTGAATCCTCACCCACACTTTCCCACAGATGGGGCAACTGAATCTGGGGTCTATTAATTATTAACCCCAATCCCTACACCTAGTTCCTTATTACACAGAATGTCCCCCTTTTTTAAAAAATATATGTACAACAAGATCAGGAGATGCTGAGTGCTGCAAAAAGCAGCATGAAATATCCCTAGTGAATGTAGGTGGGTTGTTGTTTTCTTCTTCTTTAATAAATAATAAATAATAATAATAATATCAGGAGGAGGGCTGCTAAGAAAACAATCCCTTATTTTTGAAATACAATGTTGGCTACCCTAGTTGTGTCCCACATGGCTGGAAGTCTGGAATTATTACTCATGAGGCCCAATCCTACAGTTTTTACATGCTCATTGCAACTGCTGGGTTTATATGAGATGTAAGTGGTGAATAGACTTTGTGCGGGCTCCTTGCCCAGGGGTGAATTTTGTCCCATGGTGAATAATGGCTGCTGGCTCTGGCTCTAGGTTGAAGAGACCAGCTGTCAAACTTGGGGCCCTACATTGTGCAACTAAGAGCTGCATCTAGGCCATCAGATAACAGAACTCAGGCATATTTAACAGGTATCTGAGCATCTAAGTGCCCATCTGAGCATCCAAATGCAGAATGCAGAGACCTAAACTTAGATGCCTAAGTTTTAAGGCTGGGCCCTGAGTACTAATGGAAAGAACTTTCAGTTCCATTGAACATTTCCACTCTGCCTGGACTTCTACACAGCACAAAAAACCCCTCCCTAACCCTTGTCCCAGTACATCCAGGGTCCTGTATAAAACCTGAAATGGACTCTTTGGAGGGAAGTCATGGCAGGGTTTCCACTTCAGTTGATTCAGAGACATGATGAGGTGTATGTGGGGAGGAGCTATTTCCAGGTCATTCATTCATTCCAAATGTGACACTGGCTGACCAGGTCATACTAGAGCATATTCAGGCCAATTCACTTGTGTATTAGTATAGATCAAAATGAGTGTAAATGTAAGACTGTATTCAGGTGTTTAAACTTCATGAAAACTAGTGGAATGTTACTTGTACTGTTTTCACTTATCTGTCCCTGTTATAATGTAATAGCAGACATTTACACTGTGTATATCCCTGTAACTAAATAACCCTTCAAAGAAATCTTGTGAAATGCTAATGAAGGACATAAAGGACTTTAACAGAAAATGCTAACTTCAAAGCAAGTGGCCATTATGTATGGTGTTCGGAGGTCAAAAGACTAAGCGCATTCCTTGCTGACCATCATCAAAGGAAAAGCCCATGTGGGTAGGGACATTGTCCGCTTGCTTTCTGTGTGAAGAGACTACAAATATGGATTCAAAGAAAGATCTTGCATCTTTGAACTCTTTGGACTCTTACAGGGAAGTGTACCAGGTGCAAAGCAGCCATACCCAGATATCGAAGTACTTTGAAAAGGGAAACTGGCAGTTTATTACATCACTGCCATCCTTTGGAATTATAAACTGTGATTCACTTGTACATATATTTTACCTGCTTTAATTTCTCAGTACCTCTCATTCTTTTTTCTTAGCTAATAAATCTTTACTTAGTTTACTACAGAACAGGCTACCAGCGTTGTCTTTGGTGTAAGATCTCGAGTACCAACCGGAGTAAGTGACTGGTCTCTTGGGACTAGAAGCAATCTGCTGTAGTGTGATTTTTGGTTTAAATAACCTTTTATCACAAAGTTCAGTTTGTCTAGGTGGCAAGATAAACTGGACAGTCTAAGGGGACTGTCTGTGACTCCATGGTAAGACTGGCACAGTGATCCTGGAGTTTACATTAGTTACTGGTTTGGTGAAATCTAAATACAGAACATACCACCAGTTTGGGGTATCTGCCCTTGTTTTCTGACAGTCTGCCCTGAGTTAGGCACTACTCACAGTTGTGAGCCACTCCAGACAGCATGACACCAAATTTGAGGGATGAGAATTTGGTCTGACACAATACCACACAGGCAGTATGCCTGGCAGCTTTCCTATGGACCCCCCAAAACTTAGGGGGAGAGCACAATGTAAGTCTCACTGCACAGAACTGCACTCCCAGACAAATGCTGCTATTTTCAACAGAGTGGGGCCTGAAGTCTATTCCAAGACACCAAGACTATACCGGCGGGGGGGCAGAGGGGGGAGGAAGGAAGGAGAGAAGAGACACAACAGCCCAACAGTTAAAAAAGATTTTTTGTATTGTGATATTTTAAATGGGAAAAAATGGTAAGCGCAAAAGGATTTGTAGAGCTTCTCTTTTCATGTACAAAAGCCCTTCCAGAAGCAATCACCTCTGCTGTCCACACACATACACACACATGCACTGCGCTTCATGAATTCACATTGGCACTCCAGAGGCTTAAAGGGGAGAAGTACAACATAAGCCACCGTTGTCAGCAAGCCACCCGATACTATAATTGAGTCGGCTGAGCTAAGAAGGGGGAAGGAGAAAAAGAAAGAAAGAAATAAAAGATGAAGCCCCCGCATCAATGGGAAAACACTACAATCCCATGCATACATTGTCCAGTTAAATTGATGGTCTTGCATTATTTCTAGCTTGCATTAAATAGCCCTGTAGAGTTAACACTGTTCTTGAAAGATTACTTCACCTTTCACCTCTTAAGCTCTGAGATACTCCTAAAAGTACTAGCACATTATTATAAACGACAGAAAGCAACGTTAATGCCAAAATGCTCCATCTGTTCTCCTCCCTCCTCGTCACCAGTGTATTACTGGCATTATTAAAAAGAAAACATATCTTGGAAATATCGGATTCCCTTTCAGTGGCAAATACCATGCTTGGAAACTACCTCTCATCTCCATTGTATGCCAAGTGCCGACAGGTTACTATTTCCAACCTCTTGTCTTTGTTGCTCCTCCTTGACACTTCTCACTCTCTCAGAAAGTGTCAGATTATTATTACTGTTATTACCTTTGCCTCATCTTTGAATGTGAGAATTAGAAGAGAGATATTAATGGGAAGTTAGCAGAGGAAAAGCCTCGCACTTCGGAAAGCATCAATGAAGCCAAAATTAGGACAGCTGAAAACAGAAATGTTTTTTGCCATTTAAAAAAAGCAAGCAAGCAAGCAAACCCACAAACTGCGTTAATGTTATTTAGGATGCTGCAGAAGTATGGGCCAAATCCTCAGCTAGTGTAAACAGGTGTAGTTCAACTGAAGTTGCTGATGGCACTGTGCCAATTAACACTAGCCAAGGATCTGGCCCGGATATCTATATACAATCTCTTTCCTGCCCCCTCTCACATGCCTGGAAGAGATTTCCAGTTTTCATCCTCTCTCCTTCAAGCAATCCCTCCTTCCTTGACATCATAATCAACTCCCTTCAACCCTTCTTTCCAGGATCTGTGGTCTTGTGTTTGTCTCACCTAGCCTGTAAAGTCTGGGGGGCGGGGTAAGAATGTGCCTTAATCTATGTTTGTAAAGCACCCTGTAAATTACTAGATAAATATGTTTGTTTTCAACTGCTTATTTGTTTTTCAAAGGGGAATTTACGGGAAGGTAAAAAGAAAAGGAGTACTTGTGGCACCTTAGAGACTAACCAATTTATTTGAGCATAAGCTTTCGTGAGCTACAGCTCACTTCATCGGATGCATACTAGAGTCTTGGTCTTCTAGCCAGCCACGGCACCATATTGAATCCATATTTGCAGTCGGAGCAGAGGAGAGTTTGGAGAAGTGCCGTGGCTGGCTAGAAGACCAAGACTCTAGTATGCATCCGATGAAGTGAGCTGTAGCTCAAGAAAGCTTATGCTCAAATAAATTGGTTAGTCTCTAAGGTGCCACAAGTACTCCTTTTCTTTTTGCAAATACAGACTAACACGGCTGTTACTCTGATATGGGAAGGTAGGCAGCTGAATAAGTAATTAGGTACATAGACCATGACTGAAGTAAGAGAAAAGGTGGGTGAAGTAATATCTTTTATTGGACCAATAAAGCTGGTCCAATAAAAGGAATTATGTCACCCACCTGGTCTCTCTAATATCCTGGGATCAACACGGCTACCACAACACTGCGTATAACTGAGGTGACACAGATAAAGAAAGGATTGTGAACAGGAAATAACACAGGAATCTGAATTCTCCATTGCAGCCCAGGTTGCAAATAGTCAAGCCAGCATTCGTTGTGATAAATCAATTGGTAAAAGGCAGACAAGGAAGATATTTTTAAATGAAAGACTTCACCCTTTCTACCTACATTTGACAGGAGAGCATGATGAGTGATGCTGTAAAAATAAATAGACATCTGGCGCACCACCAAACAGCTGCATTTGAATGCCTCACTGCTAATGGCCATCACAGCTGGGCAGCTAGCTTCCAGTTACTTGGATCTGTGTGTGCCAAGGCTGTTTGCACATTCCAGTGTGGATTTGCAGATGCACCCATTGCATCATCCTTTTAAATGTGGCCTTTAAAGCTATTCAGTAAAAAATAGGTGCCTTAACCATTTTGAGGATGGGATTTAGGCATCAAGGACAACTTTGCTATTAAATCCTTCCCAAGAGTTAGAGTCTACTGGAAATCAAATGAATAGGGTCAAGATGGAATAAGGTATTTTAAATACCTCTTTTCCCAAGGCTGAAAATATAGCAAAAAGAAATTATGCATCAAAACTACCACCAGCAGCAGCGGTGAATACAGAAAAACGAGCTGTACAGCACTCCTGCCAGTTGATGGAAAACTTTAATACATAAAAATATTTTTCTGAGAAATAGACCCAAACCAGACCCTTGAATCCAAACCTCTTTGAATTTTAGGGTTGGAGGTGCAGAAGTGAAATCACAAAGCCAAACCTGTCCCTACAGTTTTGGTTCTCGGCCATTTCCAGTACCAGAAGGGGCCTATTTTTTGGTTCAATAGCAACCCAAATCCTGCACCAATATATGGGTCTTCAGCTGGTATAAATTGGTGCAGTCCACTGAAGTCAATGGATTTATATCAGCAGGAGATCTGGCCCAGGATCTTAAATGATTTCTACCACTGACCTCTTGTGTGACTTTAGGCAAATTGTGTGAAGGAAAACTGCAAATTTTAAATCAGACAATGATCTTTTTAGAGACAAGGCCTGTGATAATTTCTTGGACCAACTTCTGTTGGTGAAAGAGACTTTCATGCTCTTCTTCAGGTCTGGGAAAGGTAATCAGAGCATCACAGCTAAATACAAGGTGGAATGGCTTGTTAAGCATATGGAATTAACACATGCTGCAAGAGACCATTCAAAATTAAGTGGGCAGACACTGCAAACGACCATTGTTTTAAATCTTTTCAATACAACTCTACTGGTGTTAATGAGACCTCGTTGTTATTATAGCTTGAAGCCCGTTGTGCTAGGCACTATACAAACGCAGAGTAAGACAGACTTCCTGCCCCTCAGAATCTACAGTATACCAAACAAGAAAACCCAAGGAGAGGAAATGGAAGTATTAGCTCTGTTTTATAAATGGAGAACTGAGGCATAGAGAAACTAAGCAACTTACCCACAGTCACACAGGGAATCTGGGGCAGAGCTAGGAACCAAAGCCAGGACATGGGCGGCCCAGTCCAGTGCCTTAACCACAAGACCATCTTTCCTCCTAGAAGAGCACCTTGTCTTTGCTGTTTATCAGGATTCGTTGACCCGGTGGGGGGAGCAGAGAGAACTTGCCTTGCTAACCAGCTCCTTTCCTCATGCCTGATTCACACAGCAAATTTTTATGGGATCATAGTAACTTCCATAGAAATAAATGTAATGCTACGAATGCCAGAATGTGGATCATCATAAAATAGGCTGGTTAAAAAAAGGGAAGAAGGAGTTTGCCAAGGGGTGACTGGCTCTTATACCTACAATTAAATATGTCCTTGTTGAAAAGAGGGAAACTTTTTGTCCTCAGTGGAGGCTGACAAGCCCCTAGGCTATTGGCCATTGGATTCATGTGGCAGTATACTGAACTGTATCGCTTTGAAAGTCAACTGCCTAAAAAGGCAAGAAACGACTAACAAGTGGACTGTAAAAAGTCACATCACCAGCAACTATACAAGGCAAGGATGTCATGCGAAGGTGTTAGCATGTATTCAAGGAAATCTGAGCTCTGAACGCACCATCAGCAAGATGGGGCTCTCCAGGAGGCAGAGGGCTACTCAGCACAATCTGATTTCTCAGCATCAATTCATCTTATTGCTCCCTGTGTTGTTCCTGGCCCCATCATGTATCTTGCTATCCCTGACTTTGGGAGGTTAAGAAGAGATGATATTTCAGTATATATTTAAAAAATGATTAATTAATAAAAAATTCTATGTGGTACTTGCACTTAAAACAAACAAAAAAGGCTTTTAGTATAATTTACCTCCCTAGTTATACCTATTTGCATAAATACAGCTTGCACTAGGGTGGCATTTGAGGAATATTAATTCTCAGTAAAATGAGGAAGTTACATAAAGCCTTTTGAAAGGAGCAGAATTACATATCTCATTTACCTGGAGATGTGCCTTTACCAAACTATACGGAATACCACTGAAGCAGGGATTTTTAGTTTTTTACATGCTTATTTTTCCTCTTTCTCAGATTCTCAGCCCAGAGACCTTCCCTCGGTCATGCCTCATGTAACAAAAGCTACACGCTCTCACAGCACCTTCTTTTCTGGCGTGGCAGGGTGGAAAGCCCAGGCACAGAAAGTTATGCTGCATCAGACGCAGGCCATACGCATTTGCACAGTACCGGAGATTCTGTCTGCACAGAACTAGAGTGAGGTGGGTTTGCAACTGGTCTAGGGAGCAAAGGTACAAGGTTGAACCAGGGTGAGAGCTTTGGGTTTTGATTCGACATGGTCATCTTGGGAACTTTACCTGAGATATTTAGGCCCCGAATGGAGATCTCGCAAGATTTCTAATATCCTGAATGCATCCCAGCAGTGACCAGAAAATAGGGCCCTTTAGGTCTGGGTCATGACCTAGGATCAATGCCCTAGGAGACTGGAATGTCATTTGAATAGTTTTGAATTCAAGGTGCCAATTTCAGCCCAAATCGAGATAAAACAACAGCTATAAAAGTGGGCAGAGAGACCTTGCAGCTGCACTGTGATAAGGGACGTAAAGGGCTGTGTTAGCTGAAATGCTTCTCTACAGGAATTAGCTTCTTGCTCTTATTCACATTTAAAATGTAATGCATTTCCTGCCTGGAGGTAGAAGGGCAGCCTGGAGGACCCCCTCTTTTGCCTCTCCCAAGCTGAGATGCTGACTGTGGTTAACCATCTCTTTCAAATGAAAAGGTTTGCTTTTCCACTCACTCCACCACAGTTGCTTCTGCGCTCAGAGCCAAGGATATTTTGACACTTAAATGACAGCAACAGAGAGCCTCTTTGAAGGAGAAAACAAACTGAGAAACAGAACCAAGAAGAAAAGGAGTACTTGTGGCACCTTAGAGACTAACCAATTTATTTGAGCATGAGCTTTCGTGAGCTACAGCTGTAGCTCACGAAAGCTCATGCTCAAATAAACTGGTTAGTCTCTAAGGTGCCACAAGTACTCCTTTTCTTTTTGCGAATACAGACTAACACGGCTGTTACTCTAGAACCAAGAAGCCCTCTCTACAGAACTTCATACTCCTCCCTACTGGTAATTCCACTGGACTCCACTGGAATCTGACAACAAATCTTGCTTGGTTTCTGCTGGTTTGTATAGGTATTTATTTAGATTTAAGGTGGATTTTCTAAAGCACGCAATGTTGGCCTAGTTCTGTTTCCATTGAAGTCAATGGAAGTTTTACCTTTGACTTCAATGGGAGCAGAATGAGGTCACCATGGAGCGCTTCTGAAAATTCCCCCTTTATACTGCACCTTTCTAAACTTTAAGCATGTCCACAATAAAATAAATGCACATGATGACAAGTAGCCTCAGGAACCAGTAGAACAATAGGCTTATTGCTCCATTTCATAACCTAGTTGTCAAGTAGGGCAGGAAAGGGTGTGACAGGATTGTATTACAAAGCAGAGCAGATCCAGCACTTGCACTACAATTTAATGACACATAAAAGTCAGCGTGTTCCAAAGTTTAGTTAAGCAGCCATAAGTTTTGATGCTAATGCAGAGCTTATCTGAGCTATTCAAATGTCATGAGTCTGTAAATACAGGCTGTGCATCTTGTAATTACAGGCTCCTACTCGGGATTTTGGCACTTCTACTCCTAGCCCAACCTCAGAAGCGCAGAAGGATGTGAAAATGAAAAACAGTAAAACATAAATATTAACCTAACTTTTTTGAACCTCAGAAAAAGGTTTGATTTCCATTTCTGGCAAAAGTTCTCGCACTTGAAGTGCTGCCCTGTGCAGCGTATTTGTCTAAGATTAAAAGCATTCTGTGGCAGTGACTATATCTTGTAAAAATTCTGAAAAGCACTGTCTACGGTACAATTATGGAGCCATAAAAAGAATAAGATTTTTGAGTCAACTCCTATTATAAGCAAACAGGTGGCTCTTTTTGCCCATTTCTACTGCAAACCAGCTGACACTCAGCTATCCCTGGCAGTGTGTACTAAAAGGATACTGTCCAGTTAAAATCTATTGGCTAGTTTTTCAGATGTTCTTGATAGAAGCTTCCAGGCGCTGAGCACTTTTGCACATCTGGCCACTTCATATATGTGCCTAAATGGAAGCAGCTCTTTGGAAAACCTCACCCCCAATATTTATCAAAAAATATCCTTGCCTATATTGTAAATATTATTAGTATTTGTATTACTGTAGGGCCTAAGGCTCTTCGGTAATTAGAGGGGAAATAATTATCACCTTTAGCCATTGCCTATCAATTTTACTGTCAGGATCTTTCACACTTCCACAGTGTTGCAGTGTCTGAGTAGCACTGCGATGTTTATCTGTTGCAGAATAAGACGCTAGATTTGGGGCCAAATTTGACCTGACCTCTCCTTCCCTCCCCCCTGTACATTCTATTTTGCTTTGTGCCATAATTGTTTCCTGAAAGCTGCGTACATATACATTCATTTACATCATTTTACTTCTGTTGAGAAAAAAATCTCCTTCCCCTAATAGAAGAAAACCAACCTTGTCTCCAGCCAGTCAGAACTTGTCAGCAGCCTCAGTGCTACAGGGTACGACGAGCCAGATGACACTGAGCACAACAAGGGATTGGCTGGCGAGAAGGGAATGATGTTTGCATCCTATTTTTAGTACAGCCTGCAGCAGGCTCTTGTGATCACAGAGCTGGGTCTGCAGGAACAATGTGCGATGGATGATCATTCTCAATGACATTAAATCCCACTCTGAACTCCCATGTTACTGAATTAAATAGCAACCCCAGGAAAGAAACGCCTTATTCACTGCACTGGTCTCTCTCTAAATCTTTGCAGTCGAGTATAGGGGAGGCAGGATGTGCAGGGTGGCTTGAGAATCTGGTTCCCCTCAATTTCTTCACCCCCCTCTCCATGTTTCTTTGTAAATAAAGGAAGCTGCAACTCACACAAAGTCATGACAAGAATCCTCCCTGCAATCTCCATACGGGCCATCCTTATTAACTAACGTACTTTTCCCCTAAGACCAGCCTGGTTATAGCTTCAAAGCTGTGCAAAGATTAGACAGCAGCAACTCACAGAGATGTTCCTGGGGTCTGCCAACAGGCCAGATATGAAATAGTTGCTGGGTAAATGTCTCCCACATGCACCAAAGCTACGTGGGGCCCAATTCTCTCCACTCAGACAGGACACAAGCAAAATTTCCATTAACTTCCATGGAGGCCATTTGTGTCATCTGGGGTGGCGGTTGAGGCAGGATCATAATTCGCAGCTGCCAGCTGTCTTTTGTTGATATTTATAAGTGAAGCTACCTAGGGAAAGGTGCTGGCTGGATGGGCCTGGAGACCAACACCTATTTAGCCACAGAAATGGCACAACACAAGGAGCAGCACTGCCCATGTCACCCCAAACTCAAACTGAATCTGAGCAGGTTTTTTGCTTTTTTTAATCCCTGAGGTTAGAAAAGGTTCATTTATTTCTTGGATCATTTTTGTTTTGTTTTTCTCCATTTTCACCATGCACCTCTGAGCTTCCTTTTTTCAGCTGGGAAGGAAGCAGAAGCTATAGCTATTATCAAAAACACCATTCATCAATATTTATACATATCCTAACACATGTTCTCCAAATTATCCCAATAAACAATTCAGCTTAAGCTGCTAAGCAGCCAAGCTTCTACTACAATGCTGGAATGACATGAAACTTGCTGTTTCTCGTTGTAACCTCAGCCTAGGCTCAACGAAAGCTCCCCAAGGCACACAAACCTAGGCATATTGGAGCTTATTGAAAAACAATTCATAGTTTTTCACTAAAATCACGTGAGTTTTGCTGTTTTACAGAATTCTGATGCTAAACCAGGAGAAAGTCAATGGCCTGATGGAAGTTCTACATTGTGGTAATTGGGCATTTCAGAAACGAAGCTTGCGGGATGATTGAAACCAAAGGAAAGAGTTGCATGAACCTTTGTAAACAAATCTGTCAAGCTTCACAAACTGCAACCCTCATGTCTATATAAAGGAATGTCCTGTTTTAGTTATAGGCAATAAAGTCTCTGATCTCACGGGGATGTAAATCAGGAGAAATTACAATAAAATCAATGGAGCTCAGAAGCAAGAGCAATGGGTCTGCTTCTCCACTGCCTTGCACCTTGTGTTGTCATGCATACCTGTGCAAGGTAAGAGCAAAATATAAAATCCTCCACTGGTGATGGCATTTTGCACTTCCTTTCCAGAAGTGTAAATGACTATCGGGGTTGCAAAGCAGCAGAGAATCAGGCCGACTGTGTCTCATTCCGTAGGACAGTAGTTTTACTGGGCCAGACTCTGATCTCATTTACCCTGGTTTAAAGCCCAAGTAACTCCTTCACTTTCTTTAATTTGTGCTGACTCAAAGAGTGGGCTGTTGCTCCCCTTCTCTCTGTTCATACACTAGCCAGGACATTAAGAAGAGAAGCTTAGAATTTAAATAATAAACACTACTGTGAAAATCTTCTTAAAATATTTCAAGGATTATTTCACTGTGCAGTTGCACTCTTGCGGCTTAGTGGCAGTTATACTTCCGGAGGGTTTGTCTGTAATGCTAATGCACATGGCTCTGCAGTTTTCAGAACATACCCGGAGATGCATTGCTGAGGGAACAGAAGAGTTCTATTCTCTTCCTGATGCACGGAGGTGAACCCATCTGAATTTAGCCCACTACGAGTGTGCTTCAGTGGGAGATGTACCTGCTTGCCCCTGGGCTGAGTTTGAACCAGGAGGTCTCAATCATCCCAGAATATCACAGCAGTGTAAGCTACACTTGTTTTGTACACCCTCATATGCACAAATGCACAAATCAGTGCAACCAAAAATATTTTATCATTTACACCCATTTTACACTTGGCATGTAACCGTCGCTATGTTCATCACCACTCATATTAGACCCACTGTCTTTAGGATTCACCCATCCATTTGTTAAGGCTCTTCCAGCTCAGTGAAAAATCCGTAAGATTCTTTGTTTATTTTTGTCAAATGATTATTTCTCATAATCCCATTTACTTGTTCTGATAATGCAGATACATAGGCATTCGGCCAGCTTTCAGTCTCATTCACACTGGTATAAATCTGGAGTAACTCTGCTCAAGTCAATGGAGTTACTCCACATTTACACTGGCATAAACGAAGAAAAGTTTGGCTGATTGAGAATGAACTATTCAACATCTAGGCCTTGGTCACTAAAATATCATGGTGATGATTGCAGTTGGAAACCCGATAGAGATGAATCTACCTATTTATTGTAATAAATGGATATAGACAGAGAGAAGGATGTAAAGACAGATACTCCAATAGAATACGAGTCAGAGATGTTGTTTCAATGCAAACACAGGGTGTCTAAAGTTTAAATAAAATAAGCTTATCTAGGGACCTAATAGATTCTCTTGGCACTTGCAGTCTTTAAGTCAAAACTGGATGTCTTCATAAAAAATAAGCTGGAACTCAAACAGAAGTTATGGGCTTGGTGCAGAAGTTATGAGGTGATGTTCTCTGGCCTGTAGTATATAGGAGGTCAGACTAGATAATTCTAATGGTCCCACCTGGCCTTAAAAATCTATGAAAATGGGGATGTGATGTTTCACTCCATATTGTTTATGAAATATGCTTATGAATATGACATAATTGAGATGTACTTTATGTGAAATACCATTGGAAAGGCTATAATTTACTGCAGTGATCCTCAACCTTTCTTGGTAACGGTAACGCTTCTCGGCGGCGTTTCAGCGGCGGTGTGTCCTGCGGGCGCACAAAAATGCTCCGGCGGGCAGCACGTTGGGGACCCCTGATTTACTGATTGTGATTCTCCAGTGTGTATGCCTGTATTATTTCTGTATCTGAAGTTAGGAATGTTGACTATATATCCGACGAAGTGGGCTGTAGCTCACGAAAGCTTATGCTCAAATAAATTGGTTACTCTCTAAGGTGCCACAAGTCCTCCTGTTCTTTTTGCGGATACAGACTGACACGGCTCCTACTCTGAAACCTGACTATATATCTGTATTTCAATTATGCTACTTTGGGTGACATCCACTAACACTTCAGGTTAGCCAGAAAAGCCAGAAAGGGTGGATGGCCCATCAGTGAGGACAAGGGACTGTGAAAAGGCTTGGCCTTCATGCCATACTGCCACTGACTCATGGATGCCGTGATACTACAAAGTCAGGTGGTCTTGTCACTGGCGCAGTCGGGTGGAGAAAACAGCGGGAGCAGAGATAAAAAAAAAAGGTGCCACCCGCTAGTACTTACCCGGCGGCGCTCCGGGTCTTCAGCGGCACTTCGGCGTCGGGTCCTTCACTCGCCCCGGTCTTCGGCGGCACTGAAGGACTCCCCACCCAGCCACTGCAATGCCGCCGAAGACCAGAGCAAGTGAAGGACCCGACGCCGAAGTGCCGCTGAAGAGCCGGAGCGCCGCCTGACCCGTCGCCAAAGATCCGGAGCGCCGCCGGGTGAGTAAAAATTAAAAAGGCGCCAAAGAATTAAAAAGGCCCCACTTCTGCTCGGTGGGAGAGCGGCTGCTGCCCCGCTCCCCACCCTAGCTACGCTACCGGGTCTTGTCCCCCGATACTAAACATTACCTGGGACTTCCCGTAACTTTCCACTGGAAGGGACCAGGTGGGGGGGCAAGTTTGGGAAACAAAGGATTCCCACCGTATGTAAATGCTATTTAAGGTCAGGGAGGAAGGCAAATGAGACTCCTCCTCTCCATGGCCTGTCTGCCTAAGAAGAAAGATTGCTAACACCACCTGAAGGGAAGACGGAGGGGGAAGAAGGGGAGAGTCCAGACTGAGACAGGGGTCCAGTCTGAAAAGGAATATAACTGGAACTCTGAACCACGGAAACTTTGCAACCTGTCTAAAATAACATTTAGGGTAAGAAATTACATTTTGTAACCTGTTTCTTAAGTATATTGAGCTTAGCTTGCATACTTTGTTTTATTTGCTCAGTAATCTGCTTTGTTGTGTGTGTTATCTCTTATATTCACTTAAAATTCACCTTTTGTAGTTAATACATTTATTTCTTGATTATAATATAACCCAGTTTATGTAATTTCTCACTGGGGGGGGAGGGCGCAAGAAGTTGTGCATATCTCTCTCCACACAGAGGGAGGGGGCGAATTTCATAAAACCTTTGGGTTTGTACCCCTTAAAAGAAGTGGGCACCAGACTGTTGGAGCAAGCCCCTAAGGCTGAATCTTTCCAGAGAAGATCTCTGTCTTTCTGTGCAGCTGGGTGTGGCCCTGCCTGTGTGCTTGGCTGGAAGAGGCTTATGCGCCTAACCCAGTATGGCCAGATAAAGGGGACCCAGACTGGCAGAATAGGCTGACTCAGTTAAACCCCAGGACATCAGCTGATACCCCAAAGGGCCCAAGCCCATCACAGGGGGAATAGAGAATGCTGAGCATTTGTTTTGATGGACTGACAGCTCAAGATGATAACACAGGGTGCAAGTTGCACTGTGTGAAATACTGAAGATGCAAATCCTGCCGAATCAGTTGCAATGGAGGCTTTAGACTGGGATTATCAAAGGAGTCTAATGGAGTTAGATGCTCGTGTCCCATTACATTTCAGTGGGACTTTGGTCCTTAGCTCCCATTAAAAACCCTAGCTGTAAATACCAAAGCACCAAGGAGGGGCAGAGGGACTCTTACCTTTAGAGTGGTCCAAGCCGGAATGCCAATGAAAGTAATAGGATGAAATTAAGAAGAGGATGATTTCGGTTGGATGGTGGTGAGATCTGTAGAATGGCCTTCCTGGGGAAGTGAGGAAACTCCACAAGTCAAGTCATCTCAAACTAGACTAGATAAAGCATGGGAGAATATAGTGAAAGGAACGATCCTACAATCCTGTCCTAGCTAGGGAGAGGCAGGCTGCCCTAATAGCCTTTTTACATCTAACCTGTCACTAGGCAGCACTATGAAATGCAATGCTAAATGGAAATGGGGTCAAGCCTGCAAACATGCATCAGGCTCTGGAGACCTTCAGCACAAAAATAACATTTCTTTTTTAAGTACTCATCCCCCTCCATTATTTCCCCTGTGAAATCCTCACAGCACATTCAGGTTTGTCACAGTTCTATGACGTCACTGATCATCAGAATTTCCACGCGACCCCTGGAATCAGTGTGGTCACAGAACAATCCATTCGAGGCTACTTATGCAAACCAGGAGGCGTCACAGGATTTCACAGCAGGAGGGCAAACTCATTTTGTAAAAGATATTTGTATAGAGCCATAGGTTTGCACAGCGCTTTACAGGTATAAAACATGAGATACCTACCCTAAAGGGATTATAATCTAACAACATATACCACGTAAATTAAAACATACAAGGATGCTGTGCTGAATGCCCTTCAATGCCTAATTCGGGGGGTGGGGGCTGCATTCAAGCCATATTACGAGGCAGAACTCAATTTTAATTTTTAATTTGCAGTTTGCCTTTAAACAGCCAACGCTCCCCAACTTCAAGTGAGGGAGAAATGTATCACCATTATATTGGGGGGGAGGGAGTGTTCTCACAGTGGTTCATTGATCAATGGTTATTTATTATCTGTTACACAAGGGAAGTGTGTTCAGCAACAGCATTCTTTTACTGGATTACTTGTTGCTATATGATTCCTGGGTTCTGTATTTTTAGCAACACTGTTATATTCTCACCCACTGCATGGAGCTGGGGAGGGTGGAATGGAAGAGGCATTCACACAATTAATGTAAAGAGAGTAATTAATTTGAAAACAATGCCCAGGAGGTGGGAGGGTTAGGGTTTTTTTTTTTTAAGGGTTTTTTTTTTTTTTTTTAAAGAAATTAAAGTCACACCAAAGCTCCCGTGTCCCTCAGGACTGAGCGTTACACTGACTGCACTCGTTATGTTCACATTTTAATAGTCATTCAAGCACATTTCTCATGCTCTGTTATTTTACCACTTCCTCACCCTTGTATAATAGATACAGTCATTGCCACTAAAAAACCAACATTTACCCACAGAGGTATGTAAAATACCGTGGCGTAAGCTGATGGGTGGTTTCACCATTAGGGAATAGAAATAAAGCTCCAAGCCGCAGTCCTTTCCTCAGGGCTTGTTCATTAACCACCAATAAACAAAACAAAATAAAATAAAATAAAAACAAAAACAAAAAACATCACAAAACCCAGAAGCAAATTAGATGAAAAACACTGGGAATGATTCCCCAGAGGCTTTGCCCAGCCAGCCAGGCTTCCTTTCCCCTTAACTCATCTTCCCCTTCCTTTTATATGCTGCTCCCAGCAGCCATGAGACTAGTCAAGACCTATGAACTCTTGAGGCTGCCTTGCATTCACCTTGACACACACGGTTATTTCTTGTTCTAAACCCAGGAAACATCCAACTGTAACCATTATGGGTAACAGAGTAACAGCCGTGTTAGTCTGTATTCGCAAAAAGAAAAGGAGTACTTGTGGCACCTTAGAGACTAACCAATTTATTTGAGCATAAGCTTTCGTGATATTTTTTCATGCTTTGTGTGTATAAAAAGATCTTCTACACTTTCCACAGTATGCATCCGATGAAGTGAGCTGTAGCTCACGAAAGCTTATGCTCAAATAAACTGGTTAGTCTCTAAGGTGCCACAAGTACTCCTTTTCTTTTTGCATTATGGGTAAGTAAATAATGAGGTTGTAATGGCAACTCACACTTTGTCCCAGATAGGGGTCTGAGATCAGCAAGGGGGCCAGGACCTGGCTCAGGCCATTGGAATCTGATGTTCACAAGAATGAAGTATTAATTGGAGCCAAGCAATGTAGGGAAGCATTGTGCAGGCATCTAGACTGCACCTTCCCTTCTTTACTGACAATGAGCCTCATTCCTGGCCTGTATTGCCCTCTGCTATTCCACTCTTAAATAACCCAAGCACAGCCCTTGTGCTTCTCGAGCAGTCATAACAAACAGTGCACACAAAGTGCAAAAGCCTTGCACCTCTGTAGATCTGACTCAGGTCACAAGTGACAGTGAGTTGAGTGGCCCACCTCACAAAGGCACTGGGCCCACTCTGGCTTACTTCTCAGGGTGAATTCAACACTTGGGCTCAGGATTATCACAAAAGTATTTTATTGACTTCAGACACCTACTAAGCTAACCCCTTTGGATTTCTAGAACTGAGCAAATCAGCATTTCAGTTCATGAAGCCTCATGAACAGCCCTGAGTTTCACCTGGCAGCTGCAGAATCTTCTGAAAGGCAGGTCCAGCCCCAAGTCCTGATAATTAAAATTATTGTCTAGTCTTAGGAAGGGAGGAACCTGGGGTCCTATTGATTTTGTGTGAGTGTGAGAAAGA
The DNA here is from genome assembly GCF_015237465.2 of Chelonia mydas. Lineage (NCBI taxonomy): Eukaryota > Metazoa > Chordata > Testudines > Cheloniidae > Chelonia > Chelonia mydas. The sequence goes on from NC_051254.2 coordinate 17,846,646, forward strand.
GCACAAGCAATAGAAAGGGGACTGTAAGCCGGGTTGATGCATTAATGAAAAGGAATTAGACTTCTGGACAGGCTCTAAGGGCAACCTCACAAAGACCAGAGGTTCAGCTAAGCCATCAGAGGTCACATGAGCCTCCAAATCATTTGAATCTTGCCCATCGCTAAGGGTATGCCTATACTGCAAGTGAAGGTGTGATTGTAGTATGGATAGGTACATCCAGGCTAGCTTTAATTTATCTAGCATGAGTAACAACAGTACTGTAGATATGGCAGGGACTTCAGTATGGGCTAGCAACCAGAGTACAAGCCCTCTGGGGGCCCTGGATATGTACTCTGGTTGCTTGCTCATGCAGAAGCCCAGGCTGTCACATCTACATTACTGTGGTTTCCCATGCTTAAAAGTAGCACGGATAGGCCTACTTGTGCACAGATTCCAAGGCCAGAAAGGTCCATTGTGATGATCTAGTCTGACCTCCTGTAGAACACAAGCCACAGAACTGCCCCAAAATAATTCCTAGCACAGATCTTTTAGAAAAACACCCAGTCTTGATTTTAAAATGGCCGGTGATGGAGAATCCACCACGACCCTGTGTAAATTGTTCCAATGGTTAATTACCCTCAGTGTTAAAAATTTACACCTTTTTTCTAGGCTGAATTTTCTAGCTTCAACTTTCTGCCATTGGATTGTATTATACCCTTCTCTGCTAGACTGAAGAGTCTATTATCAAATATTTGTTCCCCATGAAGGTACTTAAAAGGTTGTAATCAAGTCACCCTTTAACCTTTCCTTTGTTAAGCTTAATAGATTGAGCTCCTTGCGTCTATCACCATAAGGCATGTTCCTAATCCTTTAATCATTCTTGTGGCTCTTCTCTGAAGCTCTCCAATTTATTCACACCCTTCTTGAATTGTGGACACCAGAACTGGACACAATATTCCAGCAGCAGTTGCATCAATGCCAAATATAGAGATAAAATAACCTCTCTACTCCCGTTCAAGATTCCCCTGCTTATACTTCCCAGGATCTTATTAGCCCTTTTGGCTATAGCTGCACACTGGGGGCTCATGTTCAGCTGATGATCTACCAGGACCCCCAAATCTTTTTCAGAGTCATTGGTTCCCAGGATAGAGTCCCCGCACCTGTAAATGTGTTGTACGTTCTTTTTTCCTAGATGTATACACTTAACCTAAGGTCTCTCTAGTGCACATGTAATTTGATACCATTCTAAGGCCCTTTTACACTGCCAGAGGAGGTACAAAAGGGCTTTAGTGTAAATGAGCACATGTGGTTGGTGTTCAGGCATGGTTTGGATATGCATCCAGAAGACCAGACACTTAGGCATATCTGAACTGTGCACCTCTCTGGGTGTGCAAAACTGGGCAGGATCTCTCTCACAAGACTTTCCTTTCTGCTGGCAGATTCTACAGTTCCAGTTCTGGTGCCAGCCACAAACTAGAAAGGAACCCTCCCCTCAAAAGTTTGGATCAAGCTTAGTTCTAAAATCAGGTGAAGATGGAAGGATGAGTTTGTTACAAGTAATGCACAGAGCAACACTTACAGGTAAGGCTGCCTATGCATTTCTATTGTGAAATTTTACTTTTCTTGTTACAGTTTGTATTACAGCAGTGCCTAGATGCTGTACAAACATTTAGCAACTGTCCCTGCCACAAAGAGTTTACAATATAAATAGACTAGACAAACAAAGAATGGAAGGAGGCAAGAGATGAAGTGACTGGCCCAACGCCATAAGGAAGGTCAGTGGCTCAGCTGGGAATGGAACCCATGTCTCCTGACTCTTAGTTGTGTGCCCTATCCACTGGATCACACTGCCTCTCCAACCTATTTTCAGTTACTTGTAACTTCCTCAAATAAATTTCTTTTCCCCTGAAAGTTTCATGAAAAAATGGTTGAGCATTTTCAAGCATGGAACAAGTGAAATAATGTAGTTTTCCTGATAAGAAGATAATTTTGCAACCTTTTCTTTGAATAACTCTAGTGCCTTTGGAGAAGGTGACGGGAATTTGAAATTTGGCAGACACATAATCCCTAGGTTGCAGATGTACCTTACAATGGTCCAGTCAAAATCAGATTTGATATTGTTTAAAGATGTACTTTGTGAATGTGCACCAGATTATGTTAAATAATAAAATTAGGATCTTTGAAAATTCCACTAGCAATGCATATGAGTGTTTATATAAACTAAGAGAAAATGTCCATACAGTGAACATATAGTGTCTCAGGACTGTGCTGGACATGCAGATGAAAGCATAACAAGAGTGGAATTTCTGTTTGCACACATAGCAGGTTGTGGAATATGATCTGCGAAGGGGTGTATGGAGGCAGGCAGTGTTCAAAGGAGTCCAGCCTCCTTCAGTATGATATTTGAAGGGGAGGAATAAATGATTACGGACTTGTGGTTAAGGTACTAGATAGGGACACAGGAACCTTGGTTCAGTCCCAAGCGCTGCCACAGATTTCCTGCGTGACCTTGGGCAAGTCACTTAATCTTTCTGTGCCCCATTTTCTCATCTGTAAAATGAGGCTATTGATACTGCTTTATCTATGAAGATAAATTCACTGAGGCCTGTGAGGCACTCAGATATCATGGGGCATGGGGGCATATAAGTACCTAGACAGACATGGAGGGAGCAGCTCAAAACATTTATGAAGAAGGAAGCAAAGCTGGGAAGAAGTCTTGCTTTCTTTTATATGATACAGAAAGGTGTGTCTCAAATGAAGCAATGGTTACTTTTGCATTGATTGCACACATTGCCTAGCAAATAGCTGAATGTGGTGACTGTGGTGGAATTGGAGCTGTTCTGTAATAATTTATGAATACTCTATGTTGCCAGGTTATTGGGATATTTACTATATGACTATACTGGTTTTCATTTAATAGGGGTCTGTAAGAAAAAACAAGCAGGAATGAATGACTCAAGATAAGCCACCTCTCTGCAAATGCCTGAGGGCTCTTAAGAGACATTGGATGCAAAACAATCTGTTCAAACCTTATATTTAACAGTGAGTGACACTTTGAATTAGTTTTCCATACCTGAAGAAGAGCTCAAAAGCTTGTCTCTCTCACTGTGACAGGGCTCACTCACCTCCTGTGAGCACCTCCTGTTGGCTGGGTGCAAACCTGTACACCCTTTCTCTCTGCTCATGGTGCCCCGTCGGCTGTTGCCCTCATCAGGCGGAGCTTCAGTGGCTCAGCCCTCCGGCTAAGTCACACAGTTAATACGCAGGAACGAACAAACCCTTTATAGGGTAACAAAGTTCAGTAAATGGTTGACCCTCTTCAGCATCTTCAGTCCTTGGCCTGTTTAAACTCCTAGTCCCTTTCTTGTGCTTGTCTCCTTCTTGGGGCTTTGGCCACTGTTCCAGTGGGTGGGACCTAGGCCCACCTACTAATCCAGGCCCCAACCAAGGGACCCTATAGCCATGTACTGCCTTCCTTTAATGGTTACTGCTGCTTTCACTGGGTGGCTTCCCAACTGGTCCCATCACCTTCTTGGGTTCTCTGTCTGTTTCCTGCTTGACCAAGGTCTCTTCCAGGCCTTGTTGTCTGCCTAGTTTCTCAGTCTTTCAGTCATTCCGCCCCCTTCAGGTCCCAGCTAACAACTGACCTGCTCAGGCCCTGCAGCTCCTTCCAACTGAACCTGCTGGGCTCTGATTCAAGGCTTCCCTGCAGCCTTTCTAGGCAGGCCTGGAGGAGCCCCTTCGCTGCTCCTTTTCTAGGGCAGAGTGTGTTAGGACTGCAAGGCCTTCAGCAGGAGGCTGCAAAGGGCCCAGTACACGCCCCACCCATCACACTCACCAACAGAAGTTGGTCCAATAAAAGATATTACATCACCTACCTTGTCTATTTAATATCCTAGGACATTACAGGAAAAGGCTCATGCACACCAGCTGTTGATAGGACTAGAACAGTTTAAAAAGGGATTCTCTCAAGAGAGGGGGAGATGTTCAAGGGCATGATAAAAAGACATGGGGAACCTTTTGGGGTGTCCAAAGAAGCTAGGCCTACCTAAGTCACCTTCACAGGACTCTTTGGGTAAGCATGTAAGACTCTTTGTTGTTTTAAAACCCTTTTTCTCTAAATATTTTGTTCCTAATGTTAAAATAAACAATGCTTTGGTTTAAGAAGGTGGTCTGGTCACTATACACCACTGGTCACTGACTCCCAAAAGGAAGAACTGCTTGTGCTGAAACCAGTTGGACCTGCTGGGAAAGCATGGTTGTTACACAGGATGCTGTAGCCCGGGGGTCTGGCATCACAGTGAAAGAATTGCAGCATTTCAGACCAGGAGAAGTAAAGGCCTGAGGCCTGACACCTGAAGGAGTGCTCTCAGAAAGATCAGAGAGGAAGAGAGATGCAGCTCGCCCTACGCCGTAACAGCAACATTTCCTTGTTTCTTCATTTTTAATTTTTTTTAAATGTAGGAAATCCCATTTTAACAAAACAATCTACATGGAAAGAACATGAACGTTGCAAAGCATAGTATTCCCAAGTCAGGATACAAGAATGGTTAGGTTCCCTGTTCGACCTGAATCCTGCCCCGTAGTATGTATGCATAGCTGGACCATGACATACCCTGCAATGTAACACAGAGAGAAGACTTATAAACCAGCAGGACGATTTACAAGACCAGGACTAGATGTACTTTCTGGTCCTTAGCCATGATGTAGACAATGATAAAACTAATGTTAATTTATTTATCTGTCCAAAAAAGCCACTTGCCTCAGGTTAAATATTGGCAGGCTGATCTATAGCATCTTTCTGTCTCCCTAACTATAACCTAGGGTTCCCACCTGTCCAGGTTTTCCCAGGAGTGAACCTTTTTTGAGGTAGCTCTCCTGGGAAATCTGTACAAGTGCTCAGTACACACTGCCAGCTGTCTAGTTTTATGGGTTTAGGATCATCCCGGAATGTGCCTTTTTTTGTAACTCAGAAGAGCCAGCCCTCCCGGAGCCCCACAAGGGCAGAGTGCTGGCCCGGGAAAGATAATTTCCTGTTCCACAACGGACGAAAGGAACGGGAGACCTGTCGCGTACTTGAGCTCACGTTGCTTAATTACAGGTTTCAGAGTAACAGCCGTGTTAGTCTGTATTCGCAAAAAGAAAAGGAGTACTTGTGGCACCTTAGAGACTAACCAATTTATTTGAGCATAAGCTTTCGTGAGCTACAGCTCACTTCATCGGATGCATTCAGTGCAAAATGCATTCAGTGGAAAATCCACTGAATGCATCCGATGAAGTGAGCTGTAGCTCACGAAAGCTCATGCTCAAATAAATTGGTTAGTCTCTAAGGTGCCACAAGTACTCCTTTTCTTCGTTGCTTAATTGTTTGGCATGCTGGGGTAGGAAAGCAAAACCTTTCATTGGGAGGTTACAGGTTCAGCTCTACAAAGAGATTTTTTGTTTCCCCCTCGTTTAACACTAGCTCGGCTTAGTGTTGCATTTTGTTTGGGTTGGGTTTTAACTTTTTGCCCAAACGTTCATGAGCGAAAGCGACATTTATGGGGACAGGCAGCCTCTAAAGGCAGCTCACCGCTCCCTGGCTGCGGGCCCTGTGGCTTGTTTCCTTAGCAACTGCAGGAAGGGAAAACAGAGTCTGTCAGATGGAAAATGTCAATTACAGCAGAGCTGTAGAGGAGAGAGGCCGCTGGCGGAGGAGGGCGGTGGGGGGAGGAAGGCGCCGCGAAGAGAGGGGAAGGCGCAGCAGAGGGCTGTGCAATGGTGAAGGAGATTTGGCAGGAGGGAGAGCAAGTGTCGAGAACAGCGAATCTGTAAAGGAGAGAGGCTGCGACAGAGAGAAGTGTGCGCAGTGGAGCAGGGCGGATGTCAGCGGAGCGGGGGGGGGGGGCAAGGGGGAGATGGTTGAACGGCGCAGCCCTGACAAACAGGATGAGAATGATAATATTCAGAGACAGACAGACAGACAGACTGACTGCCAGGTTGATTATAACACTGTTTCTTTGGCAATTTTGCCAGCCCGAGAGCCTGTGAGAGTGGTCCTAAGAAGCCGCCTGACTGCAGCCCCCGGATCTGACAGGCTGCAGGGTGACGGATTAGGGCAGCCGGAGGATTAAATAACTAGATGAAGAGAGAGAGAGAGAGAAATAAAAAGAGCCGGGGGCGCGCGCTGCCTGCACTTGCGGTATCGATCTGCGCCCCCCCGTGTATGTCTCAGCGGGCCACGACTGAAAGAGAAACCACCTGCCGAAACGGTCGGGAAAGAGCGACAGACCCAGCGTTCATACGAATCAAAACCCATCCTCCCTCCGCAGACCGCCACCCACCCTGCCAGGGAATGGAGGGAGGGACAGAGAGAGGCAGCTTCTTTGCAGGGCGCCCAGGAAGAGGGCGACTCCGGGGGCAGAGGTCGGTTAACGAGGCCCCGGCCAGTGAGGCTCCTTTGGGGGTGCCCCGGGGGAAGAAGGAAGGCGCAGGCGTGTGTGTGCATTCATGTGTGTTGCTGTGTTCTGCCCCCCTAACCTTACCGCTTCCCCGTGCCTCAGACTCTGCCCTACAGTCTGAGACCCGCACGGCATGGGCGGGGACTGCACCTTGTTTTTAAACGAATGACTTACAGGGAACTGAGGTTAGACTCTTCCCCCCTCCCTCCCCTCTAGGCTTTGAGGACAACTGCTCATTTCTTCATGTGTTTGTTTCTCTCTCTCTGTCACACACACACAAAATCCTGCAGTCCTGGCTTTCAGGCCATGGGGGTGAATGGGACTCAGGACGCCCTGCTCAGTGCGTTAAGCCTCCGAGAAAAATCGAGCTGTTCTCTCTTGCGAACATCTGACTTTACAGAAGAGCCACAGGACAAACATAAAAAGGGAAAATCCTGGCCATTGCTGCTGTTCCTTAAGGGCAGCAGATGAATTTGGGGATATTGACTACGTCACTTCCATTGACGTCAGTGCGAACTGCAGCAGCTAATTCCCCGCACGCTTTTCTGCAAATATTCCCTTTAGTAGAGTGCCTAGCTGGAGAAAAGGGGGTAGAGCTTATTAGCCTGTGGTTTTATATGGTTTGGAAAGGGCTAACACAGGGCACATGGTACCCAAGCGTCATTCATGAAGACAGACAGACATAAAGGATACAGAGAAAATAGGAAAAAGACCTAAAATACTTACTTTCAGTTGTGTCCAAGGATGAGAGAATTGATTCTGATTAAATAAAAAAATCCCACAGAACCTTTCCAATTGCTACAATTTAATTTGAAGGGCACTTTTTACAGTCTCCCTGTGGATTTGAACCTGGCTTCTATGACAGGAAGAATGATCTTATGTTTAAGGCTCTGAACTAGGACTCAAGAAATCAGGATTAAGATTCTGTCTCTGCCATAGGCTTGCTGCATGACCTTGGGCAAGTCACAAACTCCCTGTGCCATCTGTAAAGAAGGGGGTTGTACTAATTCTCTCTATCCTTCTGAGGAGTTCTGAGACTTACTTCATTAATGTCTGGGAAGTGTGCAGATACTATGGCAAAGAGGGCCTATAAGAAGCTTCACAGACAGATAAGAACCAAAATTACCAGCAGTCTCATGTTTACCAGGAGGTTTTCAGGGCAGTGTTGCAGACCTAAGACGCATCTGAACCAAACCAGAATTTTGAGCTCTTTGTGATTTACCCATCACTGCTTGTGACCTGAGCCAAGATTTGAACATGGCGCACCAGATGGGAAGGTTTTTTCCCCATAAATTCACCATGCCATCCCTGCCCGGCCTTCCCAAGAATATCTGATTAAAAATTATAACAATGGCACCAGCTAGTCACTCTGCACTTCTCACTTTGGACAACAATTCACACACAACCAGCTCGTGATGTGGCAGCAACTTCACCCTTAGGGTGCATGGGTTATTATTCAGTCCCTTGAAGTCAACACCTACTTGCTCATTTAAAGCTGTTTTAAATGGTAACCGTGCTAAATCACCCCACACTCTCTTCCCTTAAAGACCATATGGACTTCCTTGTCGGACTGCGATATACTTAAATTACAACATTTTTCATCTTGATTGACAATTATATTCTGGTGGAAGTTGGAGAATAGCAGGCTCAATGACTATTCGTAGGATAGAGTAAGTAGAATAAAATGGAGAATAATTATTTTATTAATATGGTCCCTGGCAGTTGGTTAAAAAGGAAATTTTTAGTCAGGCTTGTTCTGTATTTGTACACTCTGTATAGTTGTCTAGACCAGGAGACTACAGTGCAGAAGACCTGGATGTCATTGCCCCACACTGCCACTGATTCACCTTGTTCAACCCCTTTAACCTCTCTGTTCTCCATCTCTCCCCCTGTAAAATAGGAGTGATCATACTTGTCCATCTTTGTAAAGCGCTGTGAGATCCATGGATAAAAGGTGCAATTATTGTGTGCAAGTATCATCGCTTTCACTGCTGCTCTCCCAGGTTGCCTCTTATGAATAAGAAAAGCTGCAGATCAAAATCTGTAAAGCCACCGCCTCCTCCTTCTCCAAATTTCCTTCTGCCATAATGTACAATGACAACTGCAATCTGACGAGGGCTAGGCAGGTGGAGAGTTGTGATCACTGCCTTGATTGGCTAAGAATTGCACACAACCTATTATTGTTATTATTATTATTAAACATTTATATTGTGGCAGTGCCTAAAGACCTTAACTGGCTTGGACCCTATTATCTAGATGGTTACCCTGTTTTTCTCTCAAATCCCACCCTGGTACACATGTTCGGTTCATCCACCTGTTCTGTCTTGTCTTTTAAATTATAAGCTCTTTGGAGAAGGGACTATCACCTACTATGTGTTTTAACAATGTCTAGCACAATGGCATCCTGACCTGGTTGACTTTTAGGAGTTATCACAATAAAAATGTTAAACAGTCATTGTAATATCTACATTTTTCCCTATCCCCTCCCTTGCATTCCACATAACTTTTTTTCTCTTGTGAGGCAGATTAATTGTGATGATGGACTTTACAAGCATCAGTCGTGGTTCTGTGCCTACATGAGACCCAATCAGTACAGTATTTAAAGGACCAAAGAGAAGGGCAGGAAATGGGGAAAGCCACTGGCATCTCTCCTGTCCCACTGAAGAAGTGCAGCAGCAATCACTGTCCTGGAAATGAATGTACAGGTCTATTGTCCTGTGTTTTCAATTCCTCTCTATCACTGGTTATTTTTACACATCAGCTTTTGTAATTGAGAGTTAAAATCTGCTCTGATTAACACCTCTGTCTGAAATGAAGACATCCAAATAAAAAGACAAGAATCCAAACATAAACCTTCAGTCTCTTGCCATTCCAGAATTTTTCATAAGTCCTTTTCGTGGCCTTCAGAAGGGCAAAAGGTGCTGTCTTCCGGCACCTCTGAAGAGCTCCGACAGAGCAAGAACAGCCTGGGTGGCAGCAGCGTAAGCTTCCACTCACAGTGCCCTGCTACTGGGCCTCAACTTTCAGCTAAAGGGCAAGCCTGTAGGGCTGAGAGGGGTGCTCAGTTTCTGTGAGTACCCAGGCTCCTCCTCTGAGCCTCATATTAAGTCTTCATAAGCATCCCAAACTCATACCTCAAGTTATGATAATGCCACAGCGATGGGCATAACATAAAATCCTAATTTAGGCAGACCACAATAAATAAACAATAATAATTCAATAAATAAACAATACTTAGCATTTATCAAGCACATTTCATCCCTAGATCCCAAGTGCTTTACACACTTGGGTGAGCACTATTACCCCATGTTACAGACAGGGTAACAGAGGAATGAAGAGGTTAAGTAATTGGCCCAAGGTCACACCACGACCCTGGGGTAAAGTCAGGAATAGAACCCAAGTCTCTTGGCTGCCGAGCCTGACACCCAATCATGATGCCATAATTAGCGTCTCCATGAACTCCCCACTCCCCAGATCTTTGACTTTCTCTGGGAGTTCTGTGCTTTGAAAAGATCTTAAAGGGGACACACACGTTCCATTCACCCAGAGACCTTCTCTTCCTAAACTATCTTATTTTTAAACACAGGGGGCCAGATTCTCAGCTAGTGTAAATCATCTGATATATACTAGCTGAGAATCTTGTTCTACGGTCTAAGAAAATCACTTCATCTGCTTTTAGCCACCTATCCCACCCAGCTGCTTCCTCCTAACTTAACCCCCGCAGGAAACAGACATTTTGGTCACTAGTCCTTAAGCCACTTGCAGAATCTTTCCAGGGAAGAAAATGAATATTGTAAAGAGGAATCAAGTAAAAGTGATTCATATTTAGTAGCCTTTGAAACTTTGAATCAGCTAATGGTTGGGCCATTTCAAATTCTGCAGAGGCTCTAAAATCAATTGAGGTGCAATAAAGGACTCTTGCTGACTGAGGCAGTGTTGTAAATATCAGTTCTTTTAACCTGCTTAAGTCCAATAGGTTCAGCAACCTACTGAAGAAAGGGCCAGACCTTGCTTATTAGAGGTCTAGGAAGAGAAGACAATGATGGCTACTGAGGCAGCACTAGAAGTGACCCAAGTAGTGACCCAAGAAGGAAAGAAGATGGTGAGCTGCATAATGCACATCATCCTTGAGGGGTATCTGATAGAAACTACTTATGTATGAAATGTGGCCTGATAGAGCTCATGGCAAAAAAGATTCAGATATTAGAGATGCAGCTGGAGATAATCATAGAATCATAGGACTGGAAGGGACCTCAAGAGGTCATCTAGTCCAGTCCCCTGCACTCATGGCAGGACTAAATATTATCTAGACCATTCCTTACAGGTGTTTGGAGATTTTTTAAGAGCAGATTAGACAATGATGGAGATTCCCCCTCGGCAATTTTATTCCAGTGGTTAACCACCCTGACAGTTAGGAAGTTTTTCCTAATGTCCAACCTAAACCTCTCTTGCTGCAATTTAAACCCATGCTTCTTGTCCTATCCTCAGAGGTTAAGAAGAACAATTTTTCTCCCTCCTCCTTGTAACAACCTTTTATGTACTTGAAAACTTTTATCATGTCCCCTCTCAGTTTTCTCTTTTCCAGACTAAACACACCCAATTTTTTCAATCTTCCCTCATAGGTCATGTTTTCTAGAACTTTAATAATTTTTGTTGCTCTTCTCTGGACTTTCTCCTATTTGTCTACATCTTTCCTGAAATGTGGCACCCAGTACTGGACACGATACTCCAGTTGAGGCCTAATTAGCACGGAGTAGAGCAGAAGAATTACTTCTAGTGTCTTGCTTACAACACTCCTGCTAATACAATGATGGAATTCATCTGAGGATGAAGATATAATGCCAGAGAAGACAGAGGAGATGGTACAGACAACAAGATTTGTAGATCCCTGCTGAACAAAAGGAGCTGGAGGGAGGGCTGCCAGAAGAGGAGGGTGATCCATAGAAGAATGTGACCATGAGGACAAGGTAAAGGAAAGGACCAGCTAGTGGTGGTGAAATTAAGTTGAATAACTGGTTTGCTGCACTGGGGAATGAGGAGGAGAAACAGGCAGAAGATGGGATGGTGAGGAAGAAAAGAAGGGAAGCCAGTCTCTGTAGAAGAGAGGAAGAGATGATGGAGATAACCAGGGACCGGAGCCAAAGGAAATATGAGGATGTTGTACAGGGGACTGTGTGAGAGAACATAAAACAGATTCCTACCAATACCAGGAAGAGACAGGCCTAGTGAACGGGACTCCACACTCAAAAGACTCGACAGGCCTGTCCCCAGACCAGATCCAGAGAACAGGAGAGTGTGCTGTCCACCAGGAGCAAGGATAAGTAATGTGGACATGAGGCTGAAGAGGCTCCTGATGGAGTGGTTAAAAATTCACTGATCATGCTGCATGTTGGGACAAATGACACTGCTAGATTCCCATTGGAATGGATCAAGGGTGTCTAAGCTCAGCTGGTTAAGAAGTTTGAAGAAGTGGAAGCTGAGGTGATTTTCAGTGGAATACTTCTAGACCCCAGAGAAGGCAGTGACAGCCTGACGAGATAATTAAGATCAACAGATGGCTCAAAGATTGGTGCTAGACGTTTTCACATTTGAGGTGGAAGAACAACGTAAAGAGGTTAATTCACTCAAATTGGGAGGACTGGATAACTTCCATCGCAGAATACTGAAAGAACTGGCACATGAGATTGCTAGTCCAGTAACAAGGATTTTTAATAAATCTGTCTATTCAGGGGTAGTACCATATGACTGGAGAATAGGTAACGTCATACCTATATTTAAAAAAAGGGAAAAAAGTGATCCGGGCAATTATAGGCTTGTTAGTTACTGACTTCAGTAGTATGCAAGGATTTAGAGCAAATTGTGAAATTAAATTAATATATGTAAATTTAAATAATTAAATTCATAGAGGTAAAGGGGATGTAATGCAACATTGGTTTGCCAATGGTAGATCATACCAGACTAATCTGATTTCCTTCTTTGAGAAAATAACTGATTTTTTAGATAAGGGAAGTGTAGTAGTTCTAATATATTTGGACTTCAGTAAAGCATTTGACATCATAATACATGAGAAATTATTAGTTAAATTAGAGACGACGGGGTTCAGTATAAGCATTGTAAGGTGGATAAGGAATTAACTAAAAGGGAGAAGGCAGCTGGTTGTGTTGAAAGGTGAATTATCGGATTGGAGCAGAGTTCCTCAATGATTGGTCTTGGGACCCATCTTATTCAACATTTTTATTAATGACCTTGGCACAAAAAGTAAGAGTGTGCTAAACAAATATGCTGATGATACAAAGTTGGGATGCACCATGAATAGTGAGGAGGATCAGAATATTATACAGGAAGATTTGCAGGATCTCAAAGACTCAAGTGACAGAAATGGGATAAAATTATAGTACAAAGTGCAAGGTGCAATAGTGCAAAGTGCACTTAGGGTCTAATAATAGGAATTTCTGCTACAAGTGAGGGGGTGATCAGTTGGAAGGAACAAAGGAGGAGATAGGCCTGGGTGTGGGGGTTGATCACCGGCTGACTATGAGCCACCAATGTGATGCGGCCGTGAAAAAGGCAAATGCAATCCTAGAAAGTATCAGGCAGGGCATTTCTGATAGAGATAGAGAAGTATTAATGTCATTGTACAAGGCACTGGTAAGACCTTGTTTGGAATACTGTGTACAATTCTGGTTGCCCATGTTCAAGAAAGATAAATTTAAACTGGAGCAGGTGCAGAGAAGAGCTACTAGAATGATCAGGGGAATGGAGGGCCTGTCTTATGAGAGGAGACTGGAAAAGCTTGGCTTGTTTAGACTCACAAAAAGGTGGAGAGAGTATATGATTGCTCTCTACAAATACATTACGGGGGTAAATAGCTGGAAGGGTGAAGAGCTATTTAAACTAAAGGACAATGTTGGCACAAGAACAAATGGATGAAAACTGGCCGCAGGGGCACCAGAACGGGGTGGGCCAGGGCCCTACCACTTTTGGAAAGGCTCCCCTGCTGCTGACTGGCCGTGAACAAATTCAGGCTAGAAATTAGAAGAAGATTTCGAGCCATCAGGGGGTGAGCTTCTGGAACAGCCTCACAATAGGAATTGTGGGGGCAAACAACTTAATTAGTTTTAAGAGAAAGCTGGACAAACTTATGAGTGCAATTATATGGAGGGGTTGCTTGTGATGGTAGGGGCTGGGCTCAAAAGCCCTGAGGCTCACTTATAGTTTATATCTTGTGTTGCTAATGCTCATGCTTTATGTGGGGTTGGGGAGGAATAACCTTGAGGGCTTTTCACCTTCCTCTGCAGTATGTGGGTGCAGGTCACTTGCCAGGATTATCTGGGTCTCTCTCACTTAATCATTGCCCTGCCATTGTAGGGACTTGGAGCACTGGTGCAGCTCAGTCCCCCCATTCTCTGCTTGCGGTGCATACTCTAGTTTCCTGTGGGTTTCATTTACTTTGGTTTCATTTCCCTTGTTAGATTTAGTGTGAGGGTCCTGGGTGGTGTTGGTGGCTTGTGACATACAGGAGGTCAGATTAGGTTGGGGTGGCCAAACTGTGGCTCCGGAGCCACATGCGGCTCTTCAGAGGTTAATATGCGGCTCCTTGTATAGGCACCGACTCCGGGGCTGGTGCTACAGGCGCCAACTTTCCAATGTGCCAGAGGGTGCTCACTGCTCAACCCCTGCCCCCACTCCGCCCAGTGCCCTCACTCCCCCCCACAGAGCCTCCTGCATGCTACGAAACAGCTGATCGGGAGGTGCAGGGAGGGAAGGGGAGGTGCTGATGAGAGCCGCCCGGGGGATGCGGGGGAAGAGGGGCAATTTGCCCCGGGCCCCACAGGGGCCCCCACGAGACTGTCTGAAGTCTGAGGTCTGAGACAAGGAAGGGGCCAGTAGCGTAGCTAGGGGGGTGCGGGGCAGCGGCCGCTCTCCCACTGAAAACAAGAGGCACCTTTTGAATTTTTACTCACCCAGCGGCGCTCCGGGTCTTCAGCCGCATTTCGGCGGCGGGTCCTTCAGTGCCGCTGAAGACCCGGAGTCAGTGAAGGACCCACCGCCGAAGTGCCGCCGAAGACCCAGAGCGCTGTGGGTGAGTACAAGCGGCGGGCACCTTTTTTTATGTCCGCTCCCCCTGTTCGCCCACCTGGCTACGCCCTCAAAATTGCTTTGCCCCAGGCCCCCTGAATCCTCTGGGCAGCCCTGGTGCTGATCTGCAGGGCTGCCAGTGGGTGGGAGAGCTGATGCAGGGCTGCTGACATATTACTGTGGCTCTTTGGCAATGTACATTGATAAATTCTGGCTCCTTCTGAGGCTCAGGTTGGCTACCCCTGGACTAGGTGATCTGCTGGTCATTTTTGGCCTTTAGCTTTATGAAAGAGCATGACATAGCACTGGTATAGTTTGTCCAATGTATGTAAAAGTTTAATAGATTAACAGATTCCAAGGCCAGAAGGGACCACTGTGATCAGCTAGTCTGACCTCCTCTATATTATAGCCCATAAACCATCCCTAAAATAATTCATAGAGCAGACCTTATAGAAAAATGTTCATTTAAAAACTGCCTGTGATGGAGAATCCACCATGACCCTTAGTAAATTGTTCCAATGGTTAATTACCCTGAGTGTTAAAAATGTACACCTTATTTCCAGTCTGAATTTGTCTGTCTTGAGCTTCCAGCCACTGGAACCACTAGACTGAAGAGCCAGCATCAAATATTTGTTCCCCATTAGGTACTTATACACTGTAATCAAGTCACCCCTTACCTATCTAAACAGATTGAGCTCCTTAGAGACTATCACTAAAAGGCAGAATTTCTAATCTTTTAATCATTTTCAAGGCTCTTCTCTGAACCCTCTCCAATTTATCAACATCCTTCTGGAATTGTGGACAGCAGAACTGGACACAGCATTCCATCAGCAGTCGCACCAGTGCCAGAGACAGAGGTAAACTAACCTCACTACTCCTACTCGAGATTCCCATGGCTATTCATCCCAGGATTGCATTCACCCATGTGGCCACAGCTGTACACTGGGAGCTCATGTTCAGCTGATTATCCAGCACAACCCCTGTCAAGGTTCCTTCCCCACTCTGAACTCTAGGGTACAGATGTGGGGACCTGCATGAAAGATCCCCTAAGCTTATTCTTACCAGCTTAGGTTAAACACTGCCACCACCAAAGTGTTACACAAAGAACAGGGGAAGTGCCCACTTGGAAACGTCTCCCCCCAAAATATCCCCCCAAGCACTACACCCCCTTTCCTGGAGAAGGCTTGATAAAAATCCTCACTAATTTGCATAGGTGAACACAGACCCAAACCCTTGGATCTTAAGAACAATGAAAAAGCAATCAGGTTCTTAAAAGTGAATTTTAATTAAAGAAAAAGTAAAAGAATCACCTCTGTAAAATCAGGATGGTAAATACTTTACAGGGTAATCAGATTCAGAACAAAGAGAATCCCTCTAGGCAAAACCTTAAGTTACAAAAAGACACAAAAACAGGAATATACATTCCATTCAGCACAACTTATTTTATCAGCCATTTAAACAAGACAGAATCTAACGCATATCTAACTAGATTGCTTACTAATTCTTTACAGGAGTTCTGACCTGCATTCCTGCGCTGGTCCCGGCAAAAGCATCACACAGAAACAGAGAGACCCTTTGTTCCCCCCCGCTCCAGCTTTGAAACTAACTTGTCTCCTCATTGGTCATTTTGGTCAGGTGTCAGCGAGGTTATCTTAGCTTCTTAACCCTTTACAGGTGAAAGGGTTTTTCCTCTGGCCAGGAGGGATTTAAAGGTGTTTACCCTTCCCTTTATATTTCTGACAACCCCCAAATCTTTTTGGGAGTCCCTGCTTCCCAGGCTAAAGTCCCCCATCCCGTAAGCATGGCCTGTGTTCTTTGTTCCTAGATGTACACATTTACATTTAGCTACATTAAACACGTATTATTTGCTTATACCCATCTTACCAAGCGATCCAGATTGCTCTGTATCAGTGATCTGTCCTGTTCATTATTTACCACTCCCTCAACTTGTCCATCATCTGCAAAGTTTATCATTGATGATTTTATGTTTTGTTCCAGGTCTTTGATAAAAATATTAAATAGCATAGGGCCAAGAACCAATCCCTGAAGGACCCCACTTGAAACACACCCACTTGATGAGCATTCTGTGTTTACAATTACATTTTAAAACATATTGGTTAGCCAGCTTTTAATCCATGTAACGTGTGTCATGTTAATTTTATATTTTTCTAATTTTTTAAATCAAAATGTTGTGGTATCAAGTCAAACGCCCTACAGAAATCTCGTATATTACATCAACACCTTTATCAAACAAACTTGTAATCTCATAAAAAAAAAAGAAAGTTATTTTGACAGGATCTATTTTCCATAAACCCATGTTGATTACCATTAATTATATGAACCTTCTTTAATTCTTTATTAATTTAGTCCCAAAGCAGCTGCTCCATTATCTTGCCCAGGATCAATATCAGGCTGACAGGCCTATAATTACCCAGGTCATCCCATTTACCTTTTTAAATATTGGCACAACATTAGCTTTTTTCCAGTCTTCTGGAACTTCCTTAGTGTTCCAAGACTTACTGAAAATCAACATTAGCAGTCTAGCACACTCCTCAGCCAGCTCTTTTAAAAATCTTATATGCAAATTATCTGGACCTGCTGATTTTAAAATGTCTGATTTTTGTAGCTACTGTTTAACATCCTCCTGAAATACTAGTAGAATGGAAAGGGTGTTATCATATGATATGACTACGTCACCTGTTTTCCTCCCCAAATACAGAACAGAATGAGTCATTGAACACTTCTGCCTTTTATGCACTGTTGTTGATAATTCTACAATTTCTATCTAGTAACGGACCATTACCTTTATTAGGATTCTTTTTGTTCGTAGTACATTTAAAAAACTCCTTCTTAGTGTCCTTAACTCTGCTGGGCATAGATTTGTGTGTTTAAATGCACATTTAGTGACTGTCAGGAAACAAATTCCTATTAATATAAAGATATGCACTTCTTGGGGCAAAATAAGAGCGCTCCAAGGAAAAATGTATGTATTTCAATGAATGTTAGTGTGATAATGAAAAAGTGCAAACATCTAAAGCTTACTCTATCTTAAAGAGACACTGTCAAGTTGGAATGCAGATAATTAAAAATATTTAAAGTTTCTCCACCTCTGTAATTAACATATTAGATTATTAAAATGAAAAGAATTTCAAACCAATTTTATTTCTTCACCATTTATGCTCCTTGCTTATTTATTTATTATTTGCATTTCACTCAGTTTGAAGAATGTAACAACTGACCAGTTTCACTTTTGTTTCTAGTCAGTTTCGTTTTGCATGTGGTTCCCTATATTTGAGGGAAAACTGTAAAGTCACCTTCACAAAAAATCCCTATTAATTAGAATTAAAAACAAAAACATTTCTATTAATTTCAGGTTTTTGTCAATATCCTTTTTAATTAATTGGAGATAACTTAAATTTTTGGGTCAACCTAAGATGACAGTGTCCTTTTAATTAATGAATATTAAAAAAGCTTGCACATAGGTTGTTAATTCTATCTCTTGTCTGCCCTTCCTTGTTAGGATGAATCCTTTGCAAAACTCCACAGATTTTCCTTTTCTTACAGACAGTACAATTTTACTGATATCCAAACTGATAAATTATGTAAGTGAAGTCAGAGTAAAACCTTTCATGGACATAAGAAATTATTTCTGCGTCATGCAGAGTTTCCTGTTCCACTCATTTATTTTTTTGGTTGTCATCTTCATTTGAGCAACCTTTCTGAGACTTGAAAAGGTCAGTGCCCCCACATTTGGTCCGTAGGATTATAGGTGACGAGCTGTGTTGAGAGATATAATTGAGCCCCTGGCACGCAAGAGATTTCAACCTGTCCAGGCTATCAGACAGGTCTATTTCTTTGAAGAATCTAAAGGATGTGAGAGTTGGGGATGGGGATGGAATTTTTAAGAAGCTGGAGGCTGTGTCAAAAGATAATTAGTGTAGTCTAATTGGTCTCGAGGCCCTTGATCACAACTCTGTATGCAGTCTGCAATACCTATCCCCTCTCTTCTTTCCAGTGACGGTAAGGCATCCAATAGTGAGCTTCTTGGTTGCCATGCCTGGGATCAGGTTTAGGTACAAGAAGCACAGTCACTGCAGGCAATACTGAAAAGAAAAGGCATGCAATCACAAGTCTGCATGACCGTGTTTATCAGATGGTCCTGATCTGTAGGTAAAAATGTAACAGGGAAATGAAAACTTTAGTGGTTTGAAACTGTATATGATTGTCAGATCTACCCATCTAAGGTGGGACATCTCACAAGTTTGCAGAATGTTGGGACCCTGGTATCCTCAATTTTCTGTTCTAGATATTAAATGTATGGACCCTCACTGCTTCTTAGTCCTAATTCTAACTTTATCCAACAATTTATTTAGCCTCCCCCTAAGCCAACTTAGTCGTGGTGCTTATCCTGTGCCTGTAACGTACTCCAGGTGGAGAACAGATGGTGCTCTCAATTCATTATGGACACAGTGGAGAATGGTCATTTCTAGATCTCTGGTTTGAATCTGACTAATCTTAATAGCTATTCAATAGCCTTTGTGAATTGAGTAAGAGGCTCTCCATCCAATTCTTATTGGACAGATATCCATATCACTGAAACCTAACTCACAACTGTGACCTTTGTAAATACTCTTCTTCTATGGGCTGGGCACATTGAACTATGGTACCTCTCCCTGTTAGGCCTTGTTTGAACTAGGGACATCTGTAGCTAGGTGCGTGTTTAAATTTTTTTTTTTTTGCACCATTACTTGCAGGATCCCTGCTACCAATGGCATGGTGGTAAAAGTGCCTGCACCCAGGCTGCTCTATAGCTTTCACCATTGGTTGCACTGGTGCAAAAACCCCAACAAAATGCAAATTTCCTGGTGAGGACACACCCTAGAGGTGGTCATGTCTGAGGCACATGGATGGATGGGGAAGGGACACTGTTGCAAAGCTTGCATATGTACTGCACTTGCATTTGCATGTGCTCTGGTGTGTTTCCAGTGCTGCCAATTTAGCACCTCGTATTGGCAACATGGAGTTAAAGATGCAGCTGGAAGTATACGAATCATGTTTGTTCCAAAGTTGGGAAGCAGAAAGGGAGAACACTTTGACCTGTTTTACGCCTTCAGATATCTTGAAGACTGAGCCAAAATAATATATTAGGAAGCCAGAAACTGACTGTAGCTTTAGATGTCAGAGATATCATCATAGTCACTCTGTCAGTAGCCTATCCATCATCGTTTGGACACAGTCTCTGGAGCTGGTTAGATATAATTAACCCTGTGTCTGCTACATTTCAATGGCAGAACATTAGCAGGCAGAGCATCCATTATTCTCCCCTCTGTGCTGAGAGTTGAGCAATTTATTTTCTCAAGTAGACAGTGTGTAGTGAAGAGTGTGATGAGGAAGGAGGAGGACTGGAAATATATAAAACCAGGCAGAAGCCAGTTAAAGTGGTAATTAGAAGAATGAAAGGAAATCTACCAAATTGTATGGAATATTTTCAGGGAACAATATTCTTTGGGTCACATTCTCAGCAGGCACAAGCAAAGAAAAGTCACCCACTAACTATTTGCCCTATACTACTGTAACCTTCCTGGGGTAAGTGTCTGTCAACAGCATTCCAATTTCAGCTACAGAGGCAGTTGCAGAGAATCATACCACCTGCCAAGGTCTGAATGAGCAGCAGTCCCAAATGTTGCTTCTGTTGTAACAGAGGAAGGAAATTTATAGAAAGAGCAGCTTTACACAGCCTTCGCAATGCAGAAGGAACTCCAGTTGAAGCCAGCATGGCTTTGCACATACAAGGTTTGTGGAGAGACCCTAAAAAAGAGACTGTGTTTCCTGGTGTCTTGGGGAAGCAGTTAATGTTCAGGTGGCAATAAAAATGGTAGCAAAAACCTGGGCACTATTGGGGTAGCAACAGTAACCTGTCTAGATCATACCTCTAGGAACAGAAATGTTCAGTTTAGTTCAGAAATGGACTAAGCTTTAGTCCTAATTAATTTTTTTAAAGAAGCTTTTCCTATTCACGTGAACTGGAAAATGGTGAATATTTATTAAGGGCCACAAGACCTTAGCAAGTAAATTATTACTGTGTACTAGTAGAAAGAATAAATATTGTTTATAATTATTATTTAAGGGCTGCTGGTGCACTGGGGCAGAAAGTGGGAATTTAATAAGGCATTATAGTTTGAAAAACATAGGGCCAGGTTCTAGTACTTTAATACACACTGATTTAATACCTTTCTATTCAACAGAGTATCAATATTTTTTATCTAGTCCATAGTTTGATCAGGGAAGACTATGAGTTTCTCAGGAGAGGACTGCTTAAGCAAATAGGAGTATTTTCTTCAGCGATATCAGTGCCAAAGTGAACAAAGGAAAACTTATGATTGCTCTAAAATGAAAGCCCCCAGACAAAGACTGATTTTTCTAGAAAGCAGTTTTGTGTTATATTTGCCTGTATTGGTGCATTTTATTTTCCCTCATGGAGAGAAATTGCTTGTTTATACACTTTCCCCGTTTTCCCCCTATGCTTACATTACATGGTTTTAACATGTCCTAAGCAGATTTTCTGGAAGAAGTCTAGCCATAGTCAAGCAAATAAGATTTTACTAGCTTCATTTTTCACTCAGATACGTGGATAGTGAGGTTATCAAAAGCAAAGAGATAGAAAAAAATATGAAAAATATGGAAAGCAAGCTTTAAATAAGACAAACAAATGGGCCTCTATAGAAAAGAGTCTAGCTAGCTAGTTTGTATTTTTCTAATGTTCCCATTCCCGCAGTACCTGAGCACCAATAATGGGATACTGTAAAATTGTCATATTGTATAAAGCAAAGGCAGCCCAAGTTTATTCAGCCAAGGAAAATATTGTCAGCTGGTCTGGAGGCTGTGGGCCATGGAGCGAACAAATATGGGTCTGTTTTAAAGACTGCTTCAGGAAGAGATGATCCATTGGTACGGTGTTGTCAAGGGGTTAGAATAGCTGCATGGGAATCCAGATGTATGGGTTCTAGTCCCAGCCCTGCCATAGATTGGCTGGGTGACCTTGCTTTGTGCAATATTTTATCCATCTATAATATTAGTTTCTCAGAACTAATATGTTTGTAGAGAAGCTCAATTAATATTGAAAAGCACTTCAGAATACTTGGTACAAGCTATTATTTTAAACAAGAAATGCTGTCATAAATATTTGGATACAAAATGAAGGAGCTTTAAGGAGAGGCGGTTATGCAGGTTAGGATGAGTGGTAGGAAGGCCCTGAGAGGGCATAGAGGCAACCAGCAGTCGCCACATTTCAGCTTTGTTTCAAGTTAAATGAGGATGAAACCAGACTCAGGTTGGAAATTGCTCTCTCAGTGATGCTGAAGGAGATGTGTCTCTAAATATAGAATGACTGGCCTACTGTTTAGAAATAACATGCGTTGATTAATCCTATTACCCAGCTCAACAAAAGAAAACTTTCCAATGAGAACTACCATGGGTGAAATGACATTAACACATGACTGTCATAAACCAGCAAGAGCTGATCTCTCTCACCCTACTGCAATCTATCAGGTCTCTTTTCCTCTTTCCATAATTTGTTGAGATGCTGGAAATCTGCATACAAAGGCACCAGGGCTGTGAAGAGAGCCAGCGCAGGGCCTACGCACCACTTAATCCCCACTTGCACCCATAGGATTGGTACAGTCACTCATGATAATATTCAAGTAGAATGAAGGATTCTAGCCAATAACATGGCTGGTTCAAAAGCTGAGATTTAAAAGCAAAAATTATTTGTCCTGCAGACTTCACGCATATCTGAGTCTCATGCCTGCACCATCGTCCCTGGTTTCTGAGTGTGAATGCCAGGTGTCCGTATACCTCCTCTGTATCCTAAAGATAAACATGTCCTTCACTGTAGTCACCTATTCCATCATAAGCTCCTATCAAATGAGCCTTGCTAGCTTGTAAATTACTGCGCAAACCATTCTAAACAATAAAGGCAATTTTACTTACTGAACCATTAAATTTACATACTTAAATTAGACTCAACCAGACGTTGAGAGGGGACGTCTCACGGCCAGACAAACAATGAATTTAGGGAAAGAACTGCCGTGTACTTCCCCACCTCTCACATGAAATTAATGAGGTGCTTCAATTTAATCATCATTAAAATTACATCTTTATTTAGTTACTTAGCGGAGTTGGACTCACTGCGCAGCACGGAAGACGCAGCAACCCCATCCATCTACCTTTCCAAAAGAGAGAAGAGCTGAGAGTGCGGGTTTCTCTTACCCTAACTTCCTCTGGATCCCTGGACTCTGTGTGTGTGTGTGTGTGTGTGTGAGTGTGAGTTAAGGGCCCAAGGGGTTCACTAATTCACTAATGTTTATTATTAAGGTGAACAAAACAAAGCGGAAAGGGAAAGAAAAGAGCAAATTCAAATGAAGTGAGAAATAGGGTTTGAGATCAGGGAGACTGGTGGGAAGTGTGAGGAGAGGAGGAGGAAAGAGACAGAAAGACATTAACTCTTTGGAGTTTACCAACTAATCGGAAATCTTCTCAGCAACATTAGTTTTAAAACTTTAATGTGTCTTAAATGGAAAAGCTCATTAGAAACCAGCACTTTGAAACAAAACCCAGAATATACACTTAGAGAAAGAGAGAGAGAGTGAGCAGAGATGAGACACAGCAGGTCTTGTGTGCCTCTTCAATTTGTTTTGCATTTGCTCTCACACACACAATTTACTCATCTCAAGATGCTTTTGTGCAGTTGCAGGGCCAGCGTGGTGAGAAATGCTCACTGAGAGTGGAAGCAGTACCCACTGTGCTGTATTTATAAATTTACTGTGGCAATGAAAAGCTTTTGGGCTCTCAAAACAGTCCAGAATGACTCTGGACCTTTCCCATTCATCCATCCCTGTACATGCAGGGTTCTGCTGTGACTAGCACTGAGCCAATGCCCAAAGACATCTCTTCTCCCCCACTCCCTTCACCTGCCTGAGGCACAATTCCTCTGGGAACTCCTGCAGGGAGGCTGCACTTTCACACTATTTCCACCATAGACAGTGGCTGTAAGCACCAGCTGAGCCCTTGCTTTTCTCCAGTACATAGGAACTGGGCTAGAAAAGAGAGTGATAGGAACTGTTGCAGTCGGGAATGATGTGACCTATAGATGGAATCCAGGGACAGCAATGTTGGCTCCTCCCTATAGGTCAGTGGTGAGGCTAGACCTAGAATATTGCAACAGACTGGTCATCTCA
Source organism: Chelonia mydas (assembly GCF_015237465.2). NCBI lineage: Eukaryota > Metazoa > Chordata > Testudines > Cheloniidae > Chelonia > Chelonia mydas. The sequence continues at coordinate 17,870,380 of NC_051254.2, forward strand.
ATTCCTGAGAGACACCAACAAACCGTAGGGATTTCTGGGAAGAGCAACAAAAATTGCCCGTGATCTGTATGCAGTGGAGTAAGTAACTGAACGGTGCAAGCATGAGAAGGGAACGGTATGAGAGGGTGACTGGCAACTGACCGGGGAGGGACTAGGTGGCCTGACAGATCTTTACCATCTCTGCTTTCTGTGCAGTTATGGTTCTGCATTATTGAAGGGTAATAGCCCAGTGGAGGTCATGTCCCTCCATTGTACTAGTGCTAGGCATCGTACACACATGTAGTAAGAGACAGAGACTGCTGTAAAAGGCTTACAATCTAAATAGACAGAGGTGGGGGAGGAAGGAAATGTTACCATACCCATTTAACACATGAGGAACTGCAGCTGAGAGAGATCAAACGATTTGCCTGAGGCCACACAGGGAGTCTCTGGAGGAGCCAGGAATTGGACACATGCCTATCAAGTCGAAGGGTATGTCTGCACCACCGAGACTACACCAGCATACCTATGTCACCATGAGGCAGCCTACACCAAGAGAAGGGGTTTTTCTGATGATATAGGAGCATCACCTCCTAAAAGGACATTAGCTATATCGACAGAAGCAGTCTTCCATCGACCTAGCTGTGTCTACACTGCAGGGTTTTGTTGGCATAGCTACGTTGCTCAGGGGAGTGGTATTTTCACACCCCTCCCTGCCTGATGCAGCCATGCCAATCTAACTTTCAAATATAGGTCAAATCCTAGTCTGGTGCCTCATCCACAGGGTCAGAAATGGATTATAAGATAAAAAGGGCCTTTAACATCTTCAGCTTCCTGAGAAGACCCGGTGGGCAAGGGTGAAAGTAACATGGAAGAATTACCGGTACGGGGGCCTGGTTCTGGGCCCCGGAAGGGGCGGGGCTGGGGGGTTCAGCCTCTCCCAGCCAGCCCATCCACGATGCCTGGCCTGTGCCGCCTGGGGCTCCAGCGGTGATTTAAAAGGGCCTGAGCCTCCGGCCGCTGCCGAGGTAGCTGCAGTGGTAGCCAGGAGACCCGGCCCTTTTAAATCGCCAGGCCCCGGGGCAGCTGCCCCTTTTACCACCCCTATCTTGTTGGCTCCTTTTACCCCCTCTCCTGTCAGTGGCCCATCGGTGGCCCTGTCGGCGGTGGGAGTGGGGACAGCAAAAGGGGCAGCAATGTTAAAACGCTGCTGCAGTAGCACTTTAATGTCTTCTGCATGTGGGCCGGTACCGGCAACCACTTCTTACCGGTACACCGTACCGGCCCACTTTCACCCCTGACCGTGGGCCTAATTGACCTCTCACTTACAACAGTGTAACCCCATCACCTGATGCGGAGTCAGTCATGTTTTACACTGACGTGGGTGAACAGAATCAGACCTTGTGCTACCAGACGGAGAGAATCCAAACACAGGGTAGCCAGTTCTCCCAGTGATATGTGAGGAGCTGCTCAGGTGGATAATGCTAATGGGGCTACAGGTAGAAACCCTTCACCTCCACCTCATTTACTTCCCTCCCAGGCAATGAAGGGAGACTAGACCCCAACAAGGTCAAATGATGCTTAATTTTTCTATTGCAGGGGTATCAAACGTATGCCTGGAGGCTGGATCTGGCACACATGATACATTGACGTGTCCTGCATGACATATTCAGATCCTCCAGAATCATAGAATCATAGAATCATAGAATATCAGGGTTGGAAGGGACCCCAGAAGGTCATCTAGTCCAACCCCCTGCTCGAAGCAGGACCAATTCCCAGTTAAATCATCCCAGCCAGGGCTTTGTCAAGCCTGACCTTAAAAACCTCTAAGGAAGGAGATTCTACCACCTCCCTAGGTAACGCATTCCAGTGTTTCACCACCCTCTTAGTGAAAAAGTTTTTCCTAATATCCAATCTAAACCTCCCCCACTGCAACTTGAGACCATTACTCCTCGTTCTGTCATCTGCTACCATTGAGAACAGTCTAGAGCCATCCTCTTTGGAACCCCCTTTCAGGTAGTTGAAAGCAGCTATCAAATCCCCCCTCATTCTTCTCTTCTGCAGACTAAACAATCCCAGCTCCCTCAGCCTCTCCTCATAAGTCATGTGCTCTAGACCCCTAATCATTTTTGTTGCCCTTCGCTGGACTCTCTCCAATTTATCCACATCCTTCTTGTAGTGTGGGGCCCAAAACTGGACACAGTACTCCAGATGAGGCCTCACCAGTGTCGAATAGAGGGGAACGATCACGTCCCTCGATCTGCTCGCTATGCCCCTACTTATACATCCCAAAATGCCATTGGCCTTCTTGGCAACAAGGGCACACTGCTGACTCATATCCAGCTTCTCGTCCACTGTCACCCCTAGGTCCTTTTCCGCAGAACTGCTGCCTAGCCATTGGGTCCCTAGTCTGTAGCGGTGCATTGGATTCTTCCATCCTAAGTGCAGGACCCTGCACTTATCCTTATTGAACCTCATCAGATTTCTTTTGGCCCAATCCTCCAATTTGTCTAGGTCCTTCTGTATCCTATCCCTCCCCTCCAGCGTATCTACCACTCCTCCCAGTTTAGTATCATCCGCAAATTTGCTGAGAGTGCAATCCACACCATCCTCCAGATCATTTATGAAGATATTGAACAAAACCGGCCCCAGGACCGACCCCTGGGGCACTCCACTTGACACCGGCTGCCAACTAGACATGGAGCCATTGATCACTACCCGTTGAGCCCGACAATCTAGCCAGCTTTCTACCCACCTTATAGTGCATTCATCCAGCCCATACTTCCTTAACTTGCTGACAAGAATACTGTGGGAGACCGTGTCAAAAGCTTTGCTAAAGTCAAGAAACAATACATCCACTGCTTTCCCTTCATCCACAGAACCAGTAATCTCATCATAAAAGGCGATTAGATTAGTCAGGCATGACCTTCCCTTGGTGAATCCATGCTGACTGTTCCTGATCACTTTCCTCTCATGTAAGTGCTTCAGGATTGATTCTTTGAGGACCTGCTCCATGATTTTTCCAGGGACTGAGGTGAGGCTGACTGGCCTGTAGTTCCAGGATCCTCCTTCTTCCCTTTTTTAAAGATTGGCACTACATTAGCCTTTTTCCAGTCATCCGGGACTTCCCCCGTTCGCCACGAGTTTTCAAAGATAATGGCCAAGGGCTCTGCAATCACAGCCGCCAATTCCTTCAGCACTCTCGGATGCAACTCGTCCGGCCCCATGGACTTGTGCACGTCCAGCTTTTCTAAATAGTCCCTAACCACCTCTATCTCCACAGAGGGCTGGCCATCTCTTCCCCATTTTGTGATGCCCAGCGCAGCAGTCTGGGAGCTGACCTTGTTAGTGAAAACAGAGGCAAAAAAAGCATTGAGTACATTAGCTTTTTCCACATCCTCTGTCACTAGGTTGCCTCCCTCATTCAGTAAGGGGCCCACACTTTCCTTGGCTTTCTTCTTGTTGCCAACATACCTGAAGAAACCCTTCTTGTTACTCTTGACATCTCTTGCTAGCTGCAGCTCCAGGTGCGATTTGGCCCTCCTGATATCTTTCCTACATGCCCGAGCAATATTTTTATACTCTTCCCTGGTCATATGTCCAACCTTCCACTTCTTGTAAGCTTCTTTTTTATGTTTAAGATCCGCTAGGATTTCACCATTAAGCCAAGCTGGTCGCCTGCCATATTTACTATTCTTTCGACTCATCGGGATGGTTTGTCCCTGTAACCTCAACAGGGATTCCTTGAAATACAGCCAGCTCTCCTGGATTCCCTTCCCCTTCATGTTAGTCCCCCAGGGGATCCTGGCCATCTGTTCCCTGAGGGAGTTGAAGTCTGCTTTCCTGAAGTCCAGGGTCCGTATCCTGCTGCTTACCTTTCTTCCCTGCGTCAGGATCCTGAACTCAACCAACTCATGGTCACTGCCTCCCAGATTCCCATCCACTTTTGCTTCCCCCACTAATTCTACCCGGTTTGTGAGCAGCAGGTCAAGAAAAGCGCCCCCCCTAGTTGGCTCCCCTAGCACTTGCACCAGGAAATTGTCCCCTACGCTTTCCAAAAACTTCCTGGATTGTCTATGCACCGCTGTATTGCTCTCCCAGCAGATATCAGGAAAATTAAAGTCACCCATGAGAATCAGGGCATGCGATCTAGTAGCTTCCGTGAGTTGCCGGAAGAAAGCCTCATCCACCTCATCCCCCTGGTCCGGTGGTCTATAGCAGACTCCCACCACTACATCACTCTTGTTGCACACACTTCTAAACTTAATCCAGAGACACTCAGGTTTTTCCACAGTTTCGTACCGGAGCTCTGAGCAGTCATACTGCTCCCTTACATACAGTGCTACTCCCCCACCTTTTCTGCCCTGCCTGTCCTTCCTGAACAGTTTATAACCATCCATGACTGTACTCCAGTCATGTGAGTTATCCCACCAAGTCTCTGTTATTCCAATCACGTCATAGTTCCTTGACATCACCAGGACCTCCAGTTCTCCCTGCTTGTTTCCAAGGCTTTGTGCATTTGTATATAAGCACTTGAGATAACCTGTTGATTGCCCCTCATTCCCAGTATGAGGCAGGAGCCCTCCCCTCACAGACATTCCTGCCTGTGCTTCCTCCCGGTATCCCGCTTTCCCACTTACCTCAGGGCTTTGGTCTCCTTCCCCCGGTGAACCTAGTTTAAAGCCCTCCTCACTAGGTTAGCCAGCCTGCTGGCAAAGATGCTCTTCCCTCTCTTCGTAAGATGGAGCCCATCTCTGCCCAGCACTCCTCCTTCATGGAACACCATCCCATGGTCAAAGAATCAAAGCTTTGATTTATAAAAGTAAGTTCCTAGCTCTGGTGGCTGCGGAAATTACCTTTCAAACATGAATCCATGCACTGACCTTTACCTGAGTCTGCAAACAGCCTGAAATAATGACTCAGAGGAGTAGCCACCTCTGTCCCCTACCAATCTGATTGGAGCCTCATCTTTAGAGCCCAGTGATCGCACTTTAGTGTCAACATTAAAGTATTTAAATCACTGATTGTTTTAGCAGATGGCATGGAATGAAGCCCACTGGACTGGGAATTCCACATTGTGGCAGGAAAGTGAATGCAGAAGGAAGAACAGAAGAGACTCACAAAGACCAGGAAGGCTCAGAGAAACAGGAGGAGGAGGAATGGAAAGGAATCTGTGTTTATGCTGTATCTAGCAAAGTGGGGTCCATAACTGTGGCTCCGAGATGCTACTGAAATACAAACAACAGCAATAATGAAGGACAGAAACAGTGGGGGCCTAACAAGGAGACGATTTTCTCACTGAGTGATGAATGTGACAACGAGGCTCTAAACCAACAATAAATAATAACTAAACGTTCAGTTGCTACATAAAAGCCGTATTTTCCCCTTGATCTCTTTGCAAGGGATTTACTGACATCAGTGACATTTCACCATGCATTGCGGTGAGAGTATAGTCCTGAATTCATACCATGATCCATGGACCATAAATAAACATAGAATTTGGGTAAATGAATTTGACACCTCTGTTTTATAGCATCTTAACTCTTTCTTCAGGCCAGGAGGGACCAAGAATTAGCTACATTTGACTGGAAATAGCACTTATACCTTTCAGCTCTGGGTGCCTTTTAAAAAAAAAAGTGTTATCTCGCCTGTAAATCAAAACACAGTTCAGAAATAAAAGCCTCCAAATGACATCAGCAAGATCAAACATCAGCCCATGAAGAGGGAAGATGGAAGAACCGGGGCTGGGGGGATTAGAGCCAGAGATACAGTTTGTCTACATTAAAAATGCAACATCAGCAGAGGCATCTGAAAGAGTCATTCATCAACTCCAGGATCAGAGAAACATCTTAAAGTAAGTACGTCATTTACATATGCACATGCACAAATTGTCTGCTGTGGAAGGAGAGGAGAGCAGCAGTCTTTATGCCTTGTAAGTCTTTCCCTAGTCCTTTGGGTAAATACAGGACCAGAATGACATTAGGCATGGAAAATAAGAACCTTGCTCACAGTAACACGGGGTACAACTCTTGTGAGCAGCCTGCATGGAAAGTAATCTAATGCTGCAATTTCACAGAAACAATATAGAGTCACTCACATACATTATGATTAATGGCTGGATACCATGGTGTGAAAACCATTTTAAAAATGCCATTTTTGTCACTGACAATGTTACACATATAGTAAAGGTCATACATGATAAGAGCATTATCCATATTTCTTCTGCAAACACGTTTAACCTTGTAGAGCACAATTCCCCAGAAGATCAGTGATCCATCTCCAGCAACAGAACTGTACTCTGCAGAATCTAAGAAAGTCAATTTTACATGCACACACACACACTTTTATATATGTTATATATGCATACACACATTTATAATTTCTCTCTCTCTCTCACACACACACACACAGGAAATCTTGCATGTCTTTCAGACCCAAAGGAAATGGAAATGTTCTGTAACAATGCCTCACCCCTTAAACTCCAGATTTGGTATGCTGTCAATTTGTACAGGAACCCATCCTGTGTGTCTTGCCACCCAGGAATCCAAATGTGCCCTTCTAATGAGCACCATAAAGGATGCCTCGGAGCCTGATTTCGCAACCCTTATTCTTGTTAAGTAGCACCGTTCTCCATGATTATAAACAAGTTCTTGCATTGTGCGAGATGAAAGGGCAACTCACTAGGGTTGCCAATTTTGGTTGGACATATTCTTGGAGGTTTCATCACATGACGTAATATTTAATTAAAGATTAATCTTTAATTCCTGGAGACTCCAGGACAATCCTGGAGGGCTGGCAACCCTAAGTCCCAGGTACAATCTCTCCTGCCTTTATAGTCTCCATAGGGGTTGCCAGTGTAGTTCTGTTAGGGGTAGAAATAGTGGAGAGGCCATGCCAAAGAGATTCCTCCTGAATGACCCTGGACCTCCCCTCCTGTGTTGCTCTGAGATCAAGGCAAGGGGGATAGGGGGAGCGGGGGGTTAGACTCCCATGCTGTTTTCAATGTAAAGAGCCCTGAGAATCACAGAGGCACTGCTGTGTAAGCAGGAACTGATTACATTCCCTAGTCGATTTCTAGGCTGACATTCTCAGTTTGTCAGATCAGCTTGTGCTCCCCTGTGTGAACAGCACACCATCATTCGAGGTGGGAAATCGTTTCCCCCAAGTGGTTTGCAAAATCTGCTGGACCAAATTATTCTTCTCATTGTTAATGCTTCTCTCCCCAAGCCTTTTCACCCACGAAAAAGCTCGGATGCCATTAGGATGACTGAAAATATCTCATCTAGGGTATCACTGATGGAATGAGTGTTCTGATCATCTCACGTGTTGGGGGGCGGGGGAGAATGAGGGAACACATCTGGGTGATTCTGGCAGCACCCCCTTTTACTCCAGAGATGACAGAAATAGACTAGAAGAGGCACCTCAGACAGTAGGCATTCATAGATTATACATCATTCATTGTTTTTCTTTACCTTGTTAGCTTTCGTAGTACGGAAACAAAGGATTTGCCTTATTGCAGCAGACCCTGGACATTCCTTCTGCAGTGCCTGGCTGCCGATAAGTCAGGAAAAAAAAGGAGGATTTCCCTTATCCACCTAGCTAATTGTTCCATTCTGTGAAGATGTTGTGTATATTTTTTGCAGATTCCTTCCTGACCATGGTAGGAATTCAGTTTATGCCCTGAAGCATGTGGCTTAACTCTCAGATAATTCTGTTATCTTATGTAACCACAAAGGGAATTAATGGTCATACATTATTTAGTTCTTTTAAAAACCCAGCCAGAACATTTATCTCAATAAACACCTTAAGATAAATCCTCTCTAAAGTCAACATAAAAGGAGTGTTTGGTTTTTTTAGTGGTTCAAAATTTACTACCCTTTAAAGTTTACTTTGTGGTTGTTAATACAAATGGACACTGTTGCAAGGAGAAGATGCTGCTGGTGGAATCCTTACAGTGAAAAACTAGCAGGAGAGGAGATTACAGTCCACAGATTATACAAGGGCCTCAGGGTGGACTGGCTGACATGAAGCCCAAAATTTATAACAAATGTTACAGCTTGCACTAGGACAGGAGCCACCAAAGTGCGTTGCCAAAGGAGACCACAATGTAGACTACAGCACCATACAGAGGTGGGTGGGGGAGCATACCATATGATCCCTGCAGGCTGCACCTCGGTATTAAAGATGGGAATGGCCTTTAATCTGCTCCATTTTATGCAAATTAGGTAGAGGCCTGTGAGGGGCTGCCAAGGAAACCCCTGGTTGGGCAAAGCTTGTGATCCTCTGTGGACCTAAGGAAAAGGGTCCATAGCTTGGCGGAAATAACAGAGGCAGATGCAAAGCCCTGTGGCTACAAACACAGTCTCACTAGAGAGAACAAGGAGTACTTGTGGCACCTTAGAGACTAACCAAATAAATTGGTTAGTCTCTAAGGTGCCACAAGTTTCTACTTTTCTTTTTGCGAATACAGACTAACACGGCTGCTACTCTGAAACTAGAGAGAACAGGTCCTCTGAGCAGAAAATTAGTAAGCAGGTTCCTGGAAATGGGGGCCAGAATCAGGTGGGCCTGGGAAAGGTTACAGCCTGCATTGGGAACACTTTGCTGCTCCAACCACATCCTCTTCATGCTTCTGACCTTTGTCTCTGCACGGCCCAGGGGAGAGGCCCCAGGTCCAATAATTGTTTGTGTTTTCCAAGAAGTCAGGTCAAATATCTGACCAAAGGGGAAAAAGAACAAGTTTCTTCTGGCCCGAGGTTTGATTCTGCCCAGTGTATTTTCAGTATATAATAGACCACTTCAATGAACAAACAGAAAACAACCCCGCCTCCCACCCCCAGCAAAATCCTGAGTGGCTTTCATTCACTCTTGTTGCTGTCTAAAAGACAGTCAGAGACTGCTTGTGTCTGCATATGCAAGTGTGTTTGCAGATTCACACGTGTAGTTGTGTCTGCCAGTGCACACTGGTATGTGTGTATGCCTGCGTGAGTGCATGTATTTTCATTCAGCTACACTCTATTCATAAGAACAGAGAGTTAACCACTCGCTGTAAGTGATCTCTGCCATCTTTTGTGGGTTGAGAACCTGGAACGCTGCATAAATCATTATTCTTGCTAATTACTAGGCAACATCAAACAAGACAAGCATTTTACTCCTCATCACTGAATTTTGTTATGCTAATTAGAGTTGTATAAGCTGTTGCTATTAAACCTGGAGAGTCAGAAAAAACATTTGCATTAATACCCACAAAGCTGCTTCAAAACCTAGTTATTAGTATTTCAATGAGGTTCAGGTTATCAAGAAGCTGCTGCCGTTTCAGGGGCTGGTTTGTTGTTTTCTTTTTTTTTTTTACCCCCTAAATCCTGCTGTGAACTAAAATATAAATAAATGCAGGGCGATGCAGTGTACTACATGCAGACTGCACTGCCAAACAAGGAACAAAATGTATGAAGACAGGTTGAAGAGGAGCAGATATAAATGTGAAGGAAGCACGAAAACCTGAGCCTTGGTCTAGGCTGTGGGGCGGGGAACTATCTAAGTTACACAACTTCAGCTACGTGAATAACGTAGCTGAAGTCGACGTACTTAGATCGACTTACTGTGGTGTCTTCACTGCGGTGAGTCGACTGCTGCTGCTCCCCTGTCGACTCCGCCTGCACCTCTCACGGCGTGGAAGTGCAGGAGTTGACAGGAAAGCGCTTGGGGGTTGATTTATCGCGTCTAGATGAGACGCGATAAATAGATTCCTGCTGGATCGATCGCTGCCCACCGATCCGGCGGGTAGTGAAGACATATCCTTAGACTCTGTTACTCCAATATATAGCACTTTTCAGTTTAGGATCTCAAAGCCCATAAGCCAACATTTTCAGAAGTGGGCACTGATTTTGGCTGCCCAATTTGGGCTTGACTTTCAGAGGTACTGAACACCCAGTGCCTCTGTGGGGTTCAATTGGAATTGTGGGCACTCAGTATTCAGCTGAAAGTTGAGCACCCACACTCAGTGGCAACTTGTAAATGTTAAATGTTAACAAACAGATGCCCAAGCTTCATGATGCCCATTATACAGATAGGTAAAGTGAGAGAGAGAGAGAGGGAAAAGCTGCAGTTTAGCTCTGATAAGTGTCTATAAAATATCCCCGGCTTACTCAGTCTTACACTGTGTGCTCAGAGTGACCTACCCAAGCAGAAGCAACTCTCATGCATTTTCATCAGACTTGCAGGGTAGAATTCTTGCTTGCTTGCACATGTTGCTATAGACAATCAGTTAACTAGTGGAAGCGAGGGCAGCATTTGAGCTTCAGAGGATATCAGTGACAATGATGCTTTGGCCCAGCTGAATGTGGTTATGTATTGCAGCCAACAGGCTGCTCAGAGGTTCCTGATAATGAGTTCATAATATTTTGCACTTACAGGGGTTGCTATCCAAAGTCAGCATTTGCCAGTAGTTACCATAGTGTAGAATCTGAGACACTGGTAGTTTTTCCATAGTCTGAGAATAGGAAAGAACTCTGTTATAATGACTAGCAATCTTTTTTCCACCTAATCTTTTAGTTATAACCATTGTATGTGGCTGTTTCCATCAGAGGGTCTCACAGCATTTTACAATGCTCAGTTACTCCTCTGCATATCCCTTTGATGCAGTAATGATTATCCCCATTTTACATATCAAACAGGTATAGAAAACTTAAGTGACTTGCCCAAGATAAGACAGGTAATCTATGAACAAGCTTGGAACAGAACTCAGATCTTTTGCCTCACGGTACTGGGACTTAACTACAAGATCATCCTTACTGTTAAGTGTTCAGGAAGGAATGAAGAGCCATGAGAAATGTTTCCCTTCCATCACACTGAGCTGCAGGCATAATTTTTCTTGTGATCATTTTGCTTCTGGTGATCACTACAGCATGGGGGCTTAATTCTCTGGTGTGTGACAGGTCTGTGCTCAGCATTAGGTATCTGTAAGGCGAAGGGGATGCTTAAGGATGTAATTATAGTTATGAGTAAGAGTCCTTAGGCCATAATTGCAGTGTATGTTGTTACTGGCCTGCATTTGACCTGTGTAACAGACAAACGACCCGTTGTGTGCCAACTGGTATCCAGACATCCATAGTGGACTTCATCAATTAGTACAATCCCCACCTGTTGGCTAGACTTGCTGTGTGTCTTTCAGCTCAGGACACAAAATTCCCTTCTGTGACATTTATTTCACAGTAAAGAGTAGACCACATTGACAGCTGGCTGTCACTTAAATAATACATCTTGAACTATATATCTAACCCACAGTGTTATTCTATTGACTGGACTACAAGTTATTGGCTTTTAACAGAGCATTTGTCACTTGCTGCTGAAAAGGGAAATCTGTCCTGTCCTACAGTATATTGCTGTCCAGAAAAACAAAAACAAACAAAACCCTCCATTATTTTTTAACCCTGTGGGTTAAAATATACAAGTCAATTTAGTATAGACTAAGGGCAGGACTATTGTAATACTGATGAGTTATTTCCCCATGCTTTCCCCACAGGTTTTCTGCTCCATGTTAATTCTGACCCACAGCATGCCCCATTCCCCCCTGCTATGGCACTTCTCAGCTTCTATTGACCAGAGACTGTCAATCACACTAACCTATGCAGCGCTCTTTCTGAAATGACCTAACCTGGTATTAGAACCCATGTCATCTGAGTTGAGAAACCAGAGCACTGGCTTACTGTGCTTCTCCCAGCATTAATCTCCCTCATTTCCGGTGGCAACTGCTGCTTTACATTCCCTCAGGTCTCATTTACATCTGTATGTGTCCAAATAAATAAGCCGCATTCCCCTCTGCAACCAACAGACAACGTGAAGGTCTCGCTTTTTCTATGTTGCTATGAATCAGTGTAAGAAGAAGGGACAGTTGGCAAGGACAGTGCCACCATCCTTTGGGGCCTATTCTAACTCCCTAGCCTCCCTAATCATAGCCAGATTAAATAATAATAATAATAATAATAGAAAAACCACAGCAGCAAAGCTATGGTAAAGAGAACTCTAAGATGGATGAGGAAAATGAAGACACTATGAAATGCAATAGATGTCAACTTCTACTTATTTTTTAATTTCATCTCTTACAAGCTTTTTGGAAGCTAACATGATTAAGTTCTTCACACAATTTATTAGCATCATGTTGGAAATCCAGCAGTATATTATGCTGTCTGAGTAATCCAATTAGTAAAATGTATTTATTTAACCAGAATATTAGCGACACACAATCCCAAATGCAGTAAAGTCCCTGATCCTAGAGTTCCTCTCGCTACTCAGAGTGCATTTCCCAGCTATGGAAAGGTTTATTCTAATAAAATAAATATTATCCCTTTATTTTTAGAATAACAGAGGTAAACTGAGCCTGCATCCTCAGCAGACAGCTTCTTGCAATAGATTTTGGTGTAGATTTCACAGCTTTACAGTACCAGCCCCTCCTCCCCTCACAAAAAAACACAACAAACCAAACCAAACCAAACAAACCCAAACCAAAACTATTTCCAACTGGATTTCTCAGCCAATTGCTCATAAAATATAGAACTTTCTTTCATATGGAAACGCAAATGCACAAGTAGGCTTGTATCATCTTTCAAACTTTAGCCTTATTGGAAAGACCTTTAAAATAAACACAGTGTGACACATGAAGGGTCTTAACATTTGCACATTCGTACTCTAGTGTAAATGAATTTAGAGCTGGTGAAAGAGAAGTGATTGACAGCCTCTGAGTCCGAAGCAGGACAGAAGTAGCATAGGCAGCAGCATACAACTTTTGCACCACCACTACCACACACAGGCTTGCCAATGTGTCTTGACCCTAAACTGAAGAGACCGCCTCGTGGGGTTTCCTTAGATTTTTAGCTCTTTGGGGCAGGGACCATCAGTTTGTTCTGTGGTTATACAACGCCTAGCACAATGCTTTATGATGAGGGCTCCTGGTCACTACCACAATACAAATAGATAATTCGGGTTGCCATCTACGTCTACTCAATCGTTGGCCTTTCTGCAGAGAATGCCAGCCAAGGGCTCGTCTCGACGCGGATCGTGGCACTGGCTTTTGTGAAGCAGTAACACCAGTTTGTCTCTATTTATTTATTTCTTTTCAGTGAGCAGCCATCACTCAATACAGCAGTGATTTCTAGTCACTGCCAACACAAACTAGATTTGAACTAGCAACCTAGCACATTTACATTCCCTTGAGCCTGCTAGTTCCTTGAAGGTTTTACGATAATTTTAGTGAGTTCCTTTTTGCATATCCTACCATTTTTGTGAACATAGGCTGAGGTGCTTAGAACATGGGTTCTCAGCCTGGGGCTCAGAGCCTCCAGCTGGGGCACAATCAGGTTCAGGGGAGTCACAAACACTCTCCTTCCTTTATAGCTAGATGGGGTGGACGGGGAATCCCGAAACTTTTTCTGGTGTAACATGAGGTCACAGCATGGAAAAGATTGCGAGCTACTGGGCAATTAAAGGACAGGGAGACCTGCCTCTCCCCATAGCTTTAGGACCTACCCCCTTAAGACATCTAAGGTAAAATTATAAGGGTCCTGGGGCTAGTTTGTGGGGAGCAGGCATGGCAGAGAGAGGATGTACCTAGGGCTTTCCAAGTAATCTGCCAGGCACTGGTTTGCTTCCGGCCCTTGGGAACCAAACTCCAGGGTTTGATGTGCAAATCAGAATCATAGAAACGTAAGGCTGAAAGGACCCCGAGAGGTAATCTAGTTCAGTGTTTCTCAACGACTGGTCCGTGGACCGGCACCAGTCCCTGAGATCTCCCTGACACAGTTTAGGAAGGCAGCAAGCTGGGTAAAAGACTTCCGGAACCATGGGGACCAGGGGGCCATGGCCCTCCCACTTTTTGAAAGTGGACAGGCCTGGCCCATCCACTTTTCGCCATGGGCCTCCCTGCTCCTCCTCTTGCCCCTGGCCAGGGTGGCAGCTGGATCCCAGCCAGGGAGCCCGGGCACTGTGGGACACTGTGCCGCAGACGCTCCTCCTGCCCTGGGCGGAGGGCCCCGGGGCAGAGGGTATGCGCTGCAGCTCTTACCATGGCTGGGCTGCGGCTCCGAGGCCCTGTCTCCTAGCTGGAGCCGGGTCAGGGAGAGCCACACAGGTAGCTGTGGGGAGCTGCAATTCCTCCACCTTCCCTGGGCAGGGGGCCCGCGGGGCGGGGACACGGCCTGGGGGTTGCTTTTGGCACCCCACACCCCAGGCATGTGGAGAGTCCATGGCTCCCTGCGGGGCCTCAGGAGAAGGAGTAGGGTGGGGACACAGGGGGAGGGGCCGGCTGCCCCCCCCGACTTTTGGGAACGCTCCGCCACCACTGCCCTGGTATCAAAAAGGTTGAGAAACAATGATTCTAGTCGATCCCCCTGTGCTGAGGCAGGACCAAATATACCAACACCATCCCTGACAGGTGTTTGTCCAATCTGTTCTTAAAAACCTCCAGTGATGGGGATTCCACAACCTCCCTAGGGAACCTATTCCAGTACTTAACTATCCTTATACAGTAGTTAGAAAGTTTTTACTAATAGCTAACTTAAGTCTCCCTTGCTGCAGATGAAACCGATTACTTCTTGTCCTACCTTCAGTACACCTGAAGAACATTTGAACACTGTCCTCTTGATAATAGCCCTTAACATACTTGAAGACTGTTTTAGGTCCCCTCCCCCAACCCAGTCTTCTTCAAGGACTACAGGATTAAACCTATTGAAAGGGAGAGCAGAATCCATACAAATGATTCCATTACTTTCTGCACCTCTCCCCAAAGTAGAGCTTGCTGAATAACAGATATTCCGATTTGCTGACACTTCCAAAAAATCTATAGAAAAAAAATCATTTCAGGTCGAATGAAATGCTACATGTGATCCCAAACAAGGTATTGGAGCACTTGTGGCACCTTAGAGACTAATAAATTTATTAGAGCATAAGCTTTTGTGGGCTACAGGCCACTGAATTGGATGCATAGAATGGAACATATAGTAAGAAGATATATATATACAGAGAAGGTGGAAGTTGCCATACATTGTAAGAGACTAATTAACTTCCACCTTCTCTGTATATATATATATATATCTTCTTACTATATGTTCCATTCTACGCATCCGATTAAGTGGCCTGTAGCCCACGAAAGCTTATGCTCTAATAAATTTGTTAGTCTCTAAGGTGTCACAAGTACTCCTGTTCTTTTTGCGGATACAGACTAACACGGCTGCTACACTGAAACAAAGTATTGTGTTTCAGTTTCAAATATTTTTTGTTTTTAATTTTTTTTTCAAAAATAAAGGAAATTTCTGAATGAAAGGTTATTTTGAAATCTTTCATTTTGATATTTTGATATTTTCCAAGTGAATGTTTGGATTTGTTCAGATTTTTTTTTTCTGACAAACAATTTAGCAAAATCGACACAAATTGGGGAAATCTTTTGGGGTTGCCTAATGGGCATTTTTGAAGGAAAAAAGTTCTGGTCAAAAAATTTCACCCAGCTGTACCCCAAAGAGACTGAAATCTAGACCAGACGCAGCCCATGCATATCAGAACCCAGCAGATAAGAAGGGATTAGGGTGGGCGCATGTCATATAGACCCAATAATACATTTCCCCCTGCAGTTCCCTTTCAGAGCAGGAATGGGTTTTTTATTCTCCCCAAGTTAATGTGAGATCAGTTCTCTGTGCCTTCTGTTTTGGGAGCTATTTTTTGAAAGCCCCAATTGCCAAAGCCAGTGGGGGGGAAAGGGAGGAGTTAATAGCCATTCACAGTTAGTAACAGGTCTGAAAAATGCCAGCATCATCAGACAAAGGATCTAACTTTTTCTGCCAGGGATTTGTTATTTTGTGTTTATTTTCAGACCCTCCTTCAAATAAATCATTACTGGAATGTGGGGAAGTGTCTATTCCTCCTGCTGATGTGCTGAGCTTCAGTGTGTGTGTGTGTGTGTGTGTCTGTCTGTGTCTGTGTATGTGAGAGACAGAGAGAGACACATACACACACACAAAACATGGAGACCTCATAATAATACTAATGGGAATTACCCATGTAAATTAGAGATTAATAGACCCCAAGGAATTAGTTACTGTTGGGGGTTCATACTTCCTAAATAGGGGATTCTGTGCCTAGTGCGTAGAGCAAAGACTGGGAGTCACAACACTGGAGTTCTACTTCCACCTCCAGCAGTGACTCTGTGTGGCTGCTGTGTGCCTCAGTTTCCCCATTGGCAAAGCAGCTGTAATGACTTACCTACCTTGTAGAAACATTGCAAGGCTTATTTGATGTTTGCATGAAACATTTTGACGTCTTTGGACAAAAGGCACTGTAGAAGTGCAAAGCATGATCAGCTGTGGCCTCCATGGGCTCTGTGCATGGAGTGAGAGGTGGGCGATCTTTATGTTCCAAAAGCCACATCCAGTGATTTTCCACAGAGACTAAATGCCAGGGACACAACCGACCATTCTCCAAAAATATCACGGACATAAAACACGTGTCCCTCTTATTAAGCAGCCTTAACAAAATAAGAATCAGGTTTCTTCCTCCCCTTCCCCACTCCCTTTATTCACAGTCTTGATGGCAGTTGTTACGGGCTCTCCTACTTCACCTTTAACAGGATATTAATAAAAAGAAGCCCTCTAAGCTTCCCACGCTGGGGTGATGATGAGCCAGACTCCATCTCTAAACGAGGACATCTCCTGCAATATTACCCCCTCCAGACTAATAGCTGACAATGTATGCCTTCCACATTAATGATAAGGGTACAAGGGAAAACAGACTGCTCGCCTTTTCCGCTGACATTACACTCTTCGATGTACCCACCAACTTCCCCTAAGGCAACAGAGCTAGTAATAGGTTCCTCTAACTGCCTCCTGCATCAAACCTGACACCGGCCGCTTTCTTCTCTTTTCCCACCACTCCGCTTACCGCTCTGTCATTGTCATTGATTTTGACTTAAAAAAAAAAAAGCCTTCCCATGCTTTGAGAATTGTAAGTTAGTGAAGGGCAGCGACCGGGGGTGGAGCAGGAGAGAGGAAGGCGGAGGGGCTTTCTCTTGTGGTGTCTGCGTCTGAGCTGGGGAGAGACAAAGAGGGGATGCTGTGACCATTGCAGGGCTGAGTGGACAGTGAGGCTTATGCCACAGGAACAGCCCCCGTATCAGGATTCACAGGGATGATGCCCACCCATACAGGTTGCTCTGTCACTGATTTTTGCAGTGGTGACAGGATTTGCTTTGGTTTTGCACTGATGTTAAGAGCACTGGACCTCTGAGGGAGGGGTGGCTCTTCTAACTCTGTTGTCATCCCAACCTCAAAAGCATGCTGAGGGTACCCTCCTTATCTGCCTACTAGGAGAAGGAGAAGGGAGGGTTCCAGTAAGGGCTCTCTTCCTCCCCCGAATGTCTGCTGTAAGATTGTGGAGGAAGGAAGCTTCTCCTCCCCAGCTCCTGAGAGATAAGGTTATCTCAGGAAATCTTACAAGCTCCTTGAGAGCTGGAAGTGGGAGAGTCTGAGGTTAGTCAGGGCCTGCTGGTCAGCACCACGGAGGTCATGTTCCTTTCACCAAGAAGCCAGGACCAGCTGAATGACTGTTGTTGTTCTAGAGTTAATATGATGCAGTGGTTAGGCCAACAGCTTGATAACTGGGACTCCTGAGTTCTCCCCAGAAGTCTGGCCCTGGTTCCCTGTCAGTTTCTCTGTCTCTGTTTGTAACATGGGTGTGACACCTCCTTGCTCACGCCGGTGCTATAAAAACCTGCGTTTGTGCTTGTGGTTTGGCTGCGTGGTTTCCTTTAATTCCTTCTCTCTGGTAGGTTGCCTCTAGGATCCAGAGTCAGCAGTGATCTGAGGCCCTGGCCTAGGTCTAGAGGAGGACATCTCTCTGGACACCTCAAGGCAACCTCATTAGCTCCCCATAGCATCTCATTCCTCCACCTACCACAGTGGTGACCCCAGAGATGTACCTCTCCTTATGCTATGGTATAGGGCTGAGGGATGATGAGTGGGTGCTTGCCCATGGAGAAGTAAGTGGATTTCCCTTAGGGAAATGAGGGGGAGGGCTGAGGAGAGGTGACCTTGTTAAATCCCAAAGTGGGAGGGAAACCATTAGACTTCACGGTGGTGCAAACTTTAATTCACTACTAACATGGGCTTCTATGGCAAGCCCCAATAAAGTACTCTATGCATGCCTAGCTGGGGATGGCTTTCTGCTCATAACCTCTGATTTATGCCCTGTCTGGTTTCCTGGTGAACTGCTGTGTGCAACAACGTTCTACAAGAAAAAAAAATTAAGTTTTAAATCAAGTATATTCCATGTGTTCCCTATGTCCTCCTCTGCTGCTCTGGGTGGCAAAGATACGGGGTGAAGATAGGGGTCATGGGGTCAAACCCTGGATGTGGCCAACACATGTTAAGAACACACCTATGTTCCTAATGAAGAGAAGATGTCACAGCTAGTACATTCTGATGGGCAGGAGCATCGTAGGCAGGTACTGGGAGGCTACGGTCTGGCTTCTATGCCAGTGCTAATTGTCTGCATTGTAAAGTAACATGGTGGTGGATGACTTGGTGCTTAGCCTTGCTCAGAGTAAGTATGTTCAAGACTTAACACAATCTAGTCCATGTCAGCAGTAAATGAAACTGAGAATCATCCACCAGCTGGTTGGCTGCTACTTGAAATGAATTTCACTCCAATTCTTAGTGAACAGGCATCCTTTTCATCATAAAAATTAACACACTGCTGCTAGCAGGGTCAGTGGTGAAGTTACTACGAAAGGGAGAAGGAAAGAGAGGTATGTCTGAGCACTATGTTTTAAACCTGTGGACAGTGGAAGACTGTTAGTTTTTCTTTCCTGCAGATCAAATCCACTTTGGATACAACAAACAAGTATAAATGCAGAATCGATCTTCAGATGCAAGATATAGACCACTGTAGACTTGCAAAGTATCTATACTGCACTTCCATTAGGCTGGAGCAATGGAGACAGAGTTGGCCTTTGGCATTTTAATTGCCATGCTGTCTAATTCTGCTCTAAGCAGATCTATGGGATGCCATGGTAAATATACCATGACACTTTGCATATAGCAGAGTTCTCACCACTGGAGCTGCAGAAGTGGGGAATGGTTCAGAAAAATTCCTAGTGTAGATGGAGACAGTGTCTATCCCCCTTCTAGTTGCCGGTTCACGTAGGAGGCTTTGAGTGAATCTCCTGGAGAAGGAGTTTACTAACCAGAACGTTTGTGGAAATAGCGAGTTGTATGTGACTGTCTGAGACTATCTGCCCAAAGCTATTTTGAATTCATTAAACACAGTGGTTGCCCCACACCTCTAAGAGCTAGCCTCATCCAATCAAGGAGCAGAAACAACATCAGGAGACCCATTTGTCCGACCAAAACCTAACCAATGCAGCTTGAATTTTGAATCTCTCACACTCTCAATGAACGGCTTGCAAACAAGCTGCAGACCAAGGGTAACTGGCAGGCATTATTTGGGTAATAATTCTAAATCATGAATACATCTGAGAAACCGGCAAGCTGTTCACAGACCATTCACCAACAAGGGAAAAACGCTGAATCAGCCCAACAGTTTGTTCACTATAAATTATTTATTCAGCTGTAGCCGTAACCTTATTTAAAGCATTAAGACCCAATTAGGCAACTCTTCATCACTCAGCACATTCTGCTCCATCATAGGAGGAACAGTCTCTTCAGTGTCCACCACTGCACATTCCGTAATTTAGATACTTTGCCCTTACGTATGGCAGCATTGCCCAGCTGAAGACCTCAAAGAGCTTCACAAATGTTAACAAGTTTAGCCTCACAAGACTCCTAGGAGGGAGATAAGTATTGTTATCCTCATTTTATAGATAGGGAAAAAGAAGCACAGTTGGTTAGGGGCCTAATGTTCAGAAATGACCTTTAATGGTGGGTACCTTGTATTCTTTGCATGCCCAATTTGGGATACTTAGAGCCTGATTCTCAGAGCCTGACTGCTCAATGTCTCTGAAAATCAGGCCCTGGGTATCTCAAGTTGAGCACCCCAAAGCTGAGGGAGGCACCCAAAATTAGAGGCCACTTTTGAAAATGTTGGACTTTGGGACTTTGCCCAAGGTCAAAGAGCAAATTTTTGTCTGAGCGGAAAATCGGATCTAGCTCTCCTTTCTCCCATTGCAGTAACTACAAGCCTCTCTCTATTAGCTACAGCTTCTGCGAAGCCTGTGCAAAAATGAATAGTGCTTCCCCAAAACACATTTTACCTGAGCTGTCTCATGACTCCCCTGCAAGTGGTCAGAGCCTCTCAGACAAACACTAAGTTCAGAACAGTGTCAGGAATTGGACATCAGAGCCGAGCATACCAGGTTCTGGGACTTTGGAAGTGCTACTAGCTGCTGCAGAGCCTGGGCTCTTTTTCAGAAGATCCTGCAGCTCTCTGAGCTATGGACACCTGCTGCAATGTCACCACCCCATTGCAGTTAGCATGTGCCATTGGAGCTGTCTGAATGGGGAGGGCGGGGATGCAAAACAGAGAAGAGACAGGTTTGATATGAAGTATCCAATTGAACAAAAGCATATAGGGAATTGAGCCTTCCCCTCCCCTTGTTTTAGGGAGGTGATGGGGTGCGGGGGAGGTGGGTGGAGATGTTTCCCACATTGGCACGAAAGGGGCAACACCTTCATGAGAATGGTTCCAACGTAATGCTCTAGACTAAAGTGGGTTGTGGCTGAAATAGTTAATTACTGCTCAGCTGTCTGAAGCCTTTAACGACTCTGATTAATTTCTCTCCCCTTTTTAAGAATTCTCTGCATAAGTGACTTGCTCCTCCACCCCTCTCCTTTTCTCTTTGTAGAGCTGTTTGCAGGCAAGGCGCTGTGCTGGAATTATTTATTCCATTCTGTGCTGCTTACCTAGCACTGCAGCAAAGCTCCGTAAGCCCAAATCCCTGGCCTATCATATGTGGTGCTCTGAGCCATGGCACGGCAGTGAAAGCCATCTTGGCATTGTCCTTCTGTTTTAGGTCCCTTTCCAGCATCAGAGCTCAGGGACTTGTTTTTTAACTGAGCAAATTTCTTCCTAGAACAGTGAGTGAGTACGTAAGTACCTGAAAGAACTGATTTATGGTTATTAAAACCAGACAGAGCCTATCATGCAGGGATTGCTCTCTGGCATTGGATGAGAAAAGAACAATGCTAGCTGCACTGATGTTTACAGGCAGCGGTGGGGGTAGGGAGTATGGTTCCTCCAGTACCTGTCATTGGTCCCCGTTTCTCCCCTGGGACATGAAAGCAAAGAAGGGTCTTTGTGTGCACCCATACCTAGAGAGAGTGCTGCACAATCATATTCCTAACTGCTGTGTTGCTATGATCTACATATGCCACACGGCATTCCACTGATCTGGGGAGTCAGAGAGACCCAGTTAAAGTGAGCTCAGTGCTCTGTCCTGCCCCCTCCCCCTTGCCCATTCCCTGCTTAGTGGCCTGTTCTGTGACCTCCTTCCAGGCAGGGAGGAGACAGGTTTCCTTTTTGTGCCCTCTTGGTTCAGCAGTTCATCCCTGCTACTGTATTATTTATTCTAATGCTGTTGTAACTCCTGCCATTGCCCCCCGCTCTCCCCATTGCCCCCCTCCCTCTCTCCATCACCACTAGCTGCACCATTATACGGGACCCACAACCCTGCCAGCTGAGTAATTAGACCTCCCGATCCCTTCAATCCCCTTCTATGTTGTTTACTGAGCACCTTCAGGCAATCTAACATTATAGAATATTTTGCAGCAACTATGCCCATCCATCAGTCTGGGACTGCAGCCCTGATGGAGGACAGAACTGAAGGAATTACACAGCGCCTGGCACAGACACCGTATTTTAAAAGCAAACAACAGTACACCTCTCTCTGCTGCTTCCAATCCTGTTTTCCATCTGTTAGGATAATTACTACATGAATTATTATGATTGTTGCTGTTACTGGTTGTGAGTAGGAGCGGGTTTCTCTTTCTTTCCACATGTTAAAGGTCATGTACTGGCTGTAATGCAGTATACACTGCATAGCCCCCTTTCTTCAAAAATAAACCCGTCCCAAAGGGATCTGTATCATCAGCTGGAGTCAGTCACAGATTGCAGGTAGGATATAATAATAATGCATTGCATCTACTGCCTTTCGTCCAAAGATCTCATCCGAACAGTTTACAAATCACAGTGCCCCTGGAAGGGAGGTGGGCATTTGTTATCACCAGTTTGCAGTAGAGAAGGGCTCAAAGTGGAACAGAGGATCTGGGCCAGGCGAATGCTGGGAAGGTTCAGATCTGAGTTCTGCGGCTCTAACTTGTCTCCATGATCCGCCTGATTGAGCCTGTCAAAGGTGTATTGAAAAAGTAATCATTTGGATTCGAGCACTCCTCCTCCCACCGCTGCACACTCCTGACATTCTGACATTCATATTTGGATCTGAATGCCATGGCTCAGGTCCATCTCCACTTACAGATGGGGAAAGTGAGGCATCCAGAGATTTTTCCAAGGCCATCCAGCAGAGCCAATGGCAAGGTCAGGAAGAGACCCAGGCCACTGCTCCACCACTCTAACCACTAGACAATACTGGTTCACCTTTTGTCTATATGCTCCCCATTCTCTGTGTGCCCAGTCCATTTCCTGCTGAACTCACAGAGACTCTTTCTGTTGACTTAAATGGGAGCTGGAGCAGGACCTACGTTTCTCACTAATTTGGGGCCAGATTTGATCTCATGAGTAGCGAGATAAATCAGGAATAACTCCACTGACTTCAGCAGAGTTACTCCTCACCTATACTGTGTAGCTGAGATAGAATTTGTCTCTATTATTCCAAAGTGCTCTCTCTTACTTTCATTGTACTTCATCTACAGTGTGATATAAGCCTTTCCAAAGTGTGGCTTTTCCTCTAATAGACAAGGCATAGCCAGTGAGATGAATGCATTTCCTAGGTTAGTTTGCTCTAATAAGTGTCCAGACACACACACACACATGCACACACACACAATCATTAGTACCTTTTGCTGTGAGCCCTAATTTTGGAGACTGCTGCTGTCCCAGATGTCTTGTTACTTCATTTAAAGCATGTGCTTAAGCTCCATTGAAATAAGTGAAACTTAAGTGCTTTGCTGAATCAGGCACTCAATTAATGACAAAGATAAAAAATCATCCCCATTCCAGAAAAGGACAGATGTGAAAATTACAACAAATCTATTTTAAAAACCAGCCACCCGTTGAAGGCAAGAGACACCAAGAATCCATACTCAACATTACACCTTCAAAATAATACAATACAAGAACCTGGAGGAAAAGGAACTCCATTACATGTCTCCAGTTCTGTCCCCCACATGCCGTCCCATAGACAAAGTTAATGGCTCTGCATGGGAGAAGTCAATTGTCTGAGTTAATGTTTGAGCTGGCTTTGAAATCTAAGCAACCATCATGTATTATCTCTGGAGTTCACCACCATGTTCAGTGTAAGCTACCATAGCTTTAGGAATAAATGAGATAGCTTGAGTTTATCCATGTAAATTAAAAGAAAATCCCAGCAAATCATAAAAATACAGGACCACGTGGAAATCGTTGATGCCTCATGATATGGAGGAGTATGTAAGCAGAGACATCTTACTGCACACCGAAAGAAGAATAACTTGAGCTGTTTGAAAAATGCAGAAAATATTTTGCAACAATATTTCAATTCTTTTCATCAAACATTTCAAATTTTCAAACAATGTTGACCACTCTGAGTTGGTTAAAAAGCATAAAAATAACACAAAATATTTCAAACAATTTTGACAAATTGGATTTTTAAAAAACTAGCTTTAAAAACAATCCTTTGAATGATATAAGGCATAACCCTCAACTTCTAATCATCTAGGAATGCAAATCAAATGGTTCAGCGTACAATAACACAAAGTAAGGAAACACACAGAGAAACAAATATTTCTACGTTGTTCTCAATAGCAATATTATATTTGTATTACATATACACTTTTAACAGAGCATATTTTGCTGCCAAATATCTTTACTACAAATATGTGGTAGGAAAAAAAGGTGACTATCGCTTGCTTGTTTCTTACAGGGATTCCATTCAGGTCTCCAACCATTGTTTCATGTTTCTACCAGTACAGTAAACATCCCAGCCTCACCTGTCCCTTCATGATGGGGTGGGAGATTATGCAGTTTGCAAGCACACAGACCTTCACTGGGCCCATGTCAAGTAACAAATAAACCTCTTGCTTTGATGTAATCCAAATTGAAATCCTTACCTGCTCTTGACTCCTTCAAAGGCGGTTTTCTGGCAAGAGCTTATTGGATGATTTATTCTTTGCTGAAAGACAGAGAAAATAAAGAATTTAAATGACACACAAACAAACAGTTTACCTGATTGTGATGGAACTTTTCTACATTTGGGTAAAAAGTTTCAGAGATATTTCAGGTTTATTTTCATTATTCAGCATTATGTGCAACACTCACTTACAATGAACATTTCTTTCCACCCAATTTTTTCGCTTTGGCAAACTCTCTCCCTACCACATATTATTGTATTTTGAATTGGGATGGATGAACAGATTCAGATAATGTAAGAGACACTTTTTATGAGCATTTGCACCCCATAATCAAACCAAATCTTTTCTGACTTTCAAAACAAAATTTGCATAACTTTCCCCCATTATTTTTGCATAGCTTTTCTCACATTATTTTTCATTTAACTCACACCATAATTGGCTAGTGGGTATGTATTCCACTGCCCTCTTTCTGCATAGAAACAGAGCTGCTCAGGTGTGTGTGTTATAGGCCCTGTCTTGCTAATGGCGATTCCATTTTAGCTTAAGAGGTAAGTGCCTGTGCTTTTGGAGCAGGATGATCTGAGTTTATCCCCTCTGTCACTTTGAAGTTCTAGAAGCCAAAGTGTGCAGCATAGTAATCACCATGAACGTTGTGACAACACATGCGTTTTTCCTGGATTCGGTCTGGTCTGAAAGCCAAGGGGCCAGAACAGCAGGAAGAAGCCTGTTCTTGGGTTATTTTCTGTCCAGCCACAAACAGAAGCCCCAGAACTCTCACAAAAAAAACCCGTTTGGGTGAGATTTCCAATCCAGTTTTGCAAACCTAAAGGTGTGGATAATTTAGATAATGGATAACTTCGATTTGGATAAAGTAGATAATTTAGAACAGTAGCAACCTTTCTGGTGAGTGCTCCACCAACTACTATTTTAATGTAATATCTTTCTCCAGCCTAGCCCGTGTGGCTGAAAAGATGGTTCGCTTTGGTCTGTTGTGTGAGTACTAAAGATATTGTAGATTTCAGAGTAGCAGCTGTGTTAGTCTGTATTCGCAAAAAGAAAAGGAGTACTTGTGGCGCCTTAGAGACTAACAATTTATTTGAGCATAAGCTTTCGTGAGCTACAGTGCCACAAGTACTCCTTTTCTTTTTGCAAAGATATTGTAGGACTTCAGAACAACCAAAAGGGAGGGTGTCCTCAGAGTGCTTCCGCCAATGTGCACGGGCTGAAATTGTGGAAAAGCAGCATCATGTATCCCATAACCTCAGCCGTGCAGAACACAATGCCATCCACAGCCTCAGAAACAACTCTGACATCATAATCAAAAAGGCTGACAAAGGAGGTGCTGTCGCCATCATGAATAGGTCGGAATATGAGAAGAGGCTGCTAGGCAGCTCTCCAACACCACTTTCTACAAGCCATTACCCTCTGATCCCACGGAGGGTTACCAAAAGAAACTACACCATCTGCTCAAGAAACTCCCTGAAAAAGCACAAGAGCAAATCCGCACAGACACACCCCTAGAACCCTGACCAGGGGTATTCTATCTGCTACCCAAGATCCATAAACCTGGAAATCCTGGATGCCCCATCATCTCAGGCATTGGCGCCCTGACAGCTGGATTGTCTGGCTATGTAGACTCCCTCCTCAGGCCCTACGCTACCAGCACTCCCAGCTATCTTCGAGACACCACTGACTTCCTGAGGAAACTACAATCCATCGGCGATGTTCCTGAAAACACCATCCTGGCCACTATGGATGTAGAAGCCCTCTATATCAACATTCCACGCAAAGATGGACTACAAGCCGTCAGGCACAGTATCCCCGACAATGCCACGGCAAACCTGGGGCTGAACTTCATGACTTTGTCCTCACCCATAACTATTTCACATTTGGGGAGAATGTATACCTTCAAATCAGTGGCACTGCTATGGGTACCCGCATGGCCCCACAGTGCCATGGTGCCAATGGTGCCAACATTTTTATGGCTGACTTAGAACAACACTTCCTCAGCTCTCATCCCCTAATGCCCCTACTCTACTTGCGCTATACTGATGACATCATCATCATCTGGACCCATGGAAAAGAAGCCCTTGAGGAATTCCACCATGATTTCAACAATTTCCATCCCACCATCAACCTCAGCCTGGACCAGTCCACACAAGAGATCCACTTCCTGGATTCTTTTGGCTAGGTATCGAGTTTCGTTGTTCCAAAGCCCTGGGCAGGAGCATGAAAAGGGTCTCCCCAGGACATTATACAAGCCTACTTAACAAACCAGTGTGTCCCTACATGAGGGAGGAAAAGGAACTATTGTAAACTTTCAAGAGGCTATTATGAAATAAATAAAATGGAAACTAAAATAGTTTTAAAAAGTTACCAATAGTTACCAATAGTTCAGTGTCTTAAATGCTAATATAGACAATGCATTTTAATGGTACTGCAGAAAGGATGGCATTGTGTTATTATTTGTATTGTGGTAACACCTATGAGCTTGAGTAACAATTCAGCATCCCATGGTGCTGCTTACTGTACAAACACAGAACAAAAAGGCGATCCCTGCCCTGAAGATATTACAGTCTTAGCAGATGGAGAACAAGTAACCAGCCAAAACAACACTGGTTTGAAGATCAGAGATGTAACAGCAATTTGGCCTGATTTAATGTGAACTTTATTTACTAGATTGAGAGGTCAGACAATAGCATTTTATACCCAGGCAATTTTTTCCACGCTACACTATTAGAAATGAAGGTCTGTCATCAGTTCATTATAGAGAAGGGCCATAATGCAGCACAGAACAGCTACTGGCTGGATGTCTCATAGTCAGTGCCCATGACAGGGTCCACAGCTGTAAATTCTCACCCCATCAGCAGAGTGCAACATCAACTGAAGGCGATAAAAGGTTTCCTATATTTACTAGCCATTCACCTTTGGAGATGCAAGTTCACTAACTACCTTCCATAAGCACATGAAACTTCCAGTGAGGTCAATAGAAACAGACATTTTACCAGACCAGGTAAGAGCATTTGTTCACCAAGTCCAGCATTCTGCTTCTGGTATTGGCTCATTTGAGCTGATGACTCCCTATATCAGCAACTCCCACAGACACACTAAACTCTGTATAACTCCATTTAGATCTTCTAAATGTACTGTCATTAATTTTATGGAATTACCACTAGTTCTAATACTGGACAGAGTGAAAAAGAGAACAGATCAGTCTTCATTGTAATTGCCACATCATAATTTTGAAAATCCCAGTCAAGATCCCTCTAATTCTTCTCTTTTCCAAGCTAAATAGTCCTAATTTCTGCAAACGTTTCTCATGTGCACTCTACAGTATGTTATAACTTCATTGCCTTTCTCTGGACCTTTTCAGTCTCAGCCAATACCCTTTCTAAGGAGATCAAAGTTTGAGACAGGGGTCCAGCAAAGGGCGTACACCACTGGTTTAATATACATATTTTCTGTGCCATTTTGTTCCCGTTTTTAAAAAGCATTATATTAGCTTATTTGTTGTAAAGAAGGGGACAAGTAAATTGTAGAAAAAGAAAGTAACCTATGGCCTTTATGTTTCAGGTTCAAAGCTGGATGAATCTCAAGTGAAAAATGAACCTTGAACCTAGTGGTATCAGAAAGACCCCATACAGTTCGCAAACTTCTGTCCACCCCTCTGCACAGGAAAGGGACATATTGCAGATCTGAACTTAACTGCCTTGACAGAGACAGTGCATCTGCCTTCACTATCATTTACTCATTCCAGTTATGTGGTCCCTTCCTGGTCACCAAATTTCCTCCCAATATTTAAAAACAATAACATGGAAAGAAACGGTTATGCACAGCATATATCTCATATACAGTGAAGGAGAATAGGGCAGAGACCCCTCTTTAATTCCCTGTGGAAGACCCTCCTCACTATTCCTCAAAATGTGGACATGAAATGCCAACAGCTAGTTAAACTGAAATTCCTGTCAAGCCAAGAGGGCTGGGTCTACAACCCATTCTCTCTTTAAGGTGAAATACTTTGGCAAGGCAATCGTCTTTCTGCACCAGATGTATCCCCCTAGTAACTTGGTAAATCCAGTTCTTAGGCTTTGCCACAAAGAGGCTTAAAATCAGTTAGCAAATATTTTTAAAGGGGGTTTCTGTGATGAAAGAGGAGTGTGAGAAAGGCCATTGATTAGGAGCTTTTCAATGCTTATAGGCCAAAAGGATGAATTATAGCTTTTAAGAAAAGTGCTTTATAAATGGGGTGATACATGGAGTGGGGTGAAGCTTACAAGCAGATGCTTCAATATTACTTTGTTTTTAAGCCTTTGTGAACTATTTTCAGGATTCCATTTTGAGCATTAATTCATATTTATGCAACATTTTTGAAGATGAAGATTAACAGGGTGATCTGTGGTGCCCTACAGGTAATGGAGGAACAGCTGTCCCATCAGACTCCATTTTCATCTGGCATATCAGATTGCAATTCTGGAGATGGGTAGCTGGGCCCTGGAATAGGACCTTTTAGTGCATCAGCAACCTTCACTACAGCTCCCAGGTTCTGATTTTATCTTTGATTGATAATGTATGCACAAGTACTGGGCTAGCTCTGTAAAAGGCACCTATCTTAGCTGGGCACTGCAAAAATGCCTCGATGTTAGGAGACTTAGAGTTGAGCAAATACTTCAAAAATATCCTTCAAATATTTGCTCAGATAAAATGATGAATTAACTTTGGGCGTGTTTACTTTCCACAATCATTCTGGCAGAATTGTTTGAAAAAATAGCAAATATTACACAATATTCATGGAAAGCAAATTTTGAACGTGTACATTTTTGCTTATCTACCCTGGAAACCTGATTCTAGAAGCTACTCTCCTCCAATCAGGGTATGTCAGCAATACCATACGACCTATATGTCCAATCAAAACTCAACCAACACAACTCAGATTTACCATACTGAAGTGCCACAATAAAGGCTCATGTGTAATCTATAGAACAAGAAAAATTTGCAGGACGTATTCAGCAATAACTTCAAAAAACAAACACATCTGAGAAAATGGTGAAGTGCTTGTAGATTGTTTACAAAGAGAGAGGGTAAAATAGAATCTTTTGCTATGAATACCTCAGGTTCCTTTGCTATTATAAGCAAATTAGAGCATTAGGATGCCATTAGATATTATTTACCCCTGTACAGCCATGCAAAAAGATATGGTCCCTGCTTTAGGAGTTTGCAATCAGAAGTCATCCTATAAATATAGGGAAGAGGACTGGAGGCCCTATGACTTGTGAACAGGCAGTGAAGATTGTACATGTCTGATAGTTCCATGGTTTTCTTTTTCTTATACTTGTTTAAAAGGGAAGGCGAGGGTTGGCAGGCTATTTCATCTCACGGGCAGATAGTGTTTTTCCAGAAAGAGTAATTAGAGGTTTTGGACGATCAAGCAATACGATACCTGATTTCTATACAATACATAATAGGTGACCATAAATATTAACTGGTTTACTTATAAACCTCTTGGGACAGATGACTAGATCTGAACTAAACCTATCATAAAATCCAAGTGACTTCTATGTGCACAAGCTGTTGGCTCTGAAGGTGAATGAAAGCCCTATTTTTGTTTGTAAGTGGTCTGCAGGGAACTTGTTAACGAATCTCAGCATCCTTGTCTACACTAGCCTTTTTCTCTTTACTTTTCCCACTGTTACCATCCCTGGTGCAGCTCCACTGTTGGTATCAACAGTGGGAGCTGCACCATAGGTAGCCACCAGTATTTTAACCATCATGTCGCCTAGACCTGCTCTCAGCAGTGTTAGGTGACAATGCTTAAAGCCCCAGCAGAATTGCCTACACCGTGGGTCAAGCTGCTCTGGTGATACCAATACTGGACATTTTAAGAAACTAGTGGCTAGTGTAGAAACAACTGAAGATGTTATTCAAGGGCCATTAAAACCAGACAGAGAGGAAACCAGAGGCACTTTTTGGTGGGGGGAAGAATATGCATTTGGAAGATAAAAGAAATCTGAGCCATGTGATCAGTATCCAGCAAGATGATAAATAGAAGCACGAGAAAATACTCTGAAGTGCAAACACTGATGTGTCTGAAGCCTGAAATTTGGTAGAGTATTTTTGCCCATCACAACCTGCAGATCAGTAATTGAGAAGGACACATCCTCTTTCTTATATTGAGTCTGTCTGAGACTGATGATAGTGGCAAGTTAATTAATTATCTCCAGCATCAGTTTACTTGAAGATTTTTTTTTCCAGTAACCCATCAAAGAAGCTTGATAGAGGCCTTGATTAGAGGGATAATGAAGGAAATCTCCAGTAGATTAGATCATTTCTAGTCTAATTGCAGCCATTGTTAACATGGGCTGCTTTCGTGATTCTGGGATTCATGTCAGGGAAATTTCATGAGAGTGCAAATCCACCTGAAATGTGATATTTAAGGATAAATTCAGGTAACAGCATGTTTATCATATTTCTGTCAATGGAATAAGAAAAAAAAATCAGATCAGCTGATTCAATATTGGGAAGAGATTTTGCATGCATCCTATCTTGTGTTCTCTCAGTCCATGGGAATGACCCATATTTTGGACTCAAATCACAGATGGTTTGGGATCCCTGAAAACATGGCATGTGCAGGGGAGCAGAAGGAGGGTACTCACTAATGTAAAGGGAGAGTAGGGATTTTGATATCTACATCTTTCTCTGTGTCTGGAGGCCTCTTACTAACATTGACCATTTAACACAGAGTATAAATGGGGTGGTTCATCTCAGTCCTTTTCACCACTCATCAGCTTTCTTCTCTGGTGCAATTCAGTGATTCCCCGTCCTCAGAACTAGATTGTCAG
This sequence comes from Chelonia mydas, assembly GCF_015237465.2. Classification (NCBI taxonomy): domain Eukaryota; kingdom Metazoa; phylum Chordata; order Testudines; family Cheloniidae; genus Chelonia; species Chelonia mydas. The sequence goes on from NC_051254.2 coordinate 17,901,473, forward strand.
GGCACCAGAATGGGGACAGAATGGGGCTGCTGAAATTACCTGGCAAACCTACTTCCTTGCTGCATTTCTAAGAATGAGCTTGCAGTGAGTAGAACAGACATGGAGAAAAACTTGCATAGATTGGACTCACCCCAGTCAGAACAGAGACGCAGCAAGACTAACAGAAAATATTATAGCTTTCCTTATCTCACATGGTGAGTATAAGGCGGCACATGAATGATGAAAGTGCCGGGGCAAGCTCTGCCTTGTCTTACATCCCAGTGGGACAGCATGGAGTTGTCAGGGCAGCATTTGGCCTGCTGTGTGCAATTAGGTGGCCAAGGAACTGTTCCACAATTCTGGTAGTGTGATTCTTGTGTGTGAGAGCGTGCGTGTGAGAAAGAAAGAGACAGAAGTGTTTGTTGCTTTTTAAAAATGTAACTTAAATACATTTGGAAAGAACCAAAAGCCTGTGAGCTTCAGACTGAGCCAGATGCCCCTGGTGGCTGTGTCATTTAGTGTTGAACAGAGATCTCTGGAAAGTGAAGTCTCTATCCACAGAACAGAGAGACACTGAAGCAAGCTCCCCAGCACCACCGTGCTTCATTGCTTCTAGCAACAAGCTGGTGCGTACAGTCTCTAGGGTCTCACTGCGAAGTCTGCCAAAAAGGAGGTCAACGGATGCTAACCACGATGGTGGGTCTTGTCCTGAGGATGAACGTCCACTGGGAATGTGAGTCCGGCTACCAATTCCTTTCTCACAGGCCACTCAACGGCTGTCAGGTGGGTCACCACTGAGCTGGATTCAAACCAGCAACTGAAAGATGAAAACCTCCATCTCCCAACACTTTCCCCTTGCTGGTGTCCCCAGTACAAATTCCCTTTGCTTTCGAAGTCCCCTGGGTATTTTAGGGTAATTTTCGATCTACCCAAACCATGCACACTGTGCCAATCTACTAGCAGGAAGAAATAAATGGCTAGGCTCTGATATTTCAGTCTATTGGGCAGATCTCTATCTCACATAAATAAAACCCCAGGCCATGCCCAGAAATTCCTGGGGCAAATTTAAGCAATCTCTTTATATTATTTTAAGATGAGGCTCCAGATGTTTTCCACTGTGTTGGTGCTCTGCAAACTACTCCCGGACATAGTTACATTGACTGTAGGGTGCGCAGATACCAGAGATGCCATTCTATAAATGCCTGGATAGCAGAAACAGAAAAAGGAGCAACAGTCTGACGGAAATGCAGTGATAATGATGGTGAAGTATTATCTTCATAAACAGAACACAACATGAAAGGACAGCATCATCATCACCACCTCACAGTTAGTAAATGTCCCGCTCTTCAACATGAATGTTAGTTGCCTTATTTTCTATCTGGTAAATGGTAGGTGATGGGAAGAGACCTGGCTTCACACCACTGCACTGCTACCATCATTCTAAAACTGCAGACTGGGTCCATGCAAGTGGGCTTAAATAAAAAGAGAAAGGTGGGGAAGTAGAAAGTGTTTTATGGGATTAAATGTCCCAGTCTGAAGTAAAGCAATTTCCTTCGGTCTCCTGCCATTTCCTTGTGGAGGCTTATCATCTCCAGCTGGGACGATATAAAGCCCCATTTAATCGAGATCCATTTAACACTGAATCACGCTAACAAGATTACTTAGCCAGGGCTAATTCTGCATTTGCTGAAGTGCAGTATCCAGGGTGAGTAATCTCTACGTGCTGGTGGCAGGTTCACAGACAGGTTAGCCAGTGGCTTAGCATCACAGACAAAACATGGAAAGTACATGGAGGACCATGACAATGAAAACCCAGTCAGTTAGCCTGTTTGGCTATTTCCTTTCCCCTATTCCATGTTATTTGAGATCATTGCAGAGAGGGTTTCATCATTACCCCATAGGATCCTAAAGGGGGAATTATTTTCTTTGTCCTCTCTAGCATCTGGGCTGGCAATACGGTGAAATCCTCTTCAGTCATTATCTGTTAAGTGCATAGCATCCTTTTGTGAGTTAAAGGGCACAGCAATTTTTTGCCTGGGACTGAATTCAAAAGGTTTTGCCTTCCATCAGGAGATAACTCAAGATTTGAGGACTAATTGAATACATTTATATGCACACAAGTGATAGGCATTCATACAATTTTTTAAAGTAGATTCTTACAATTCAGTCATTTAAAAATATAGCACTAGGGGCTCCATTATTTATGATTATTATTAATGGCAGCAACATACTTCCTTCACAGTGTGTGTGAAGTGCCTTTTTTTTTTTAAAGGGGAAAATCTGCTTTCCAGGATTCATAAAACACCATCAGAGTGCCATATCATCATTACAAGAAATAATAAACAATACCTAAACTTTCCATGTCTTTACTGCCTTACACCTGAGACTCTCAGAGTGCTTTAGACAGGTAAATGGTTTAAGCCTCGCAGTACCCCAAAAATGCTCCCAACCCTCCAAAAATCTATGGGCAGAGCTAAGACTGTTGGGCTGTGATGAAATATGTATTTCTTTATACATGATAAGAATAACGTGTTTGCTTATTAGGTGGGCAGTGCAAGATTTGATGATGATCTTAACCATTCACTTCCCTACCTTTTAGTGCATGGATTTTGGAAACAATGTGATTGTTAATTATACTGTTATCACTTAGTCACCTTAGTTCCCCCCTCCACCTTAAATAAATGAAGGGTTTTTTCCTGTTTTGTTTTTTTAATCTTTGGAATTTCTCATGCCATTATTTATTTATTTATTTGTACATCTTGCATCCCCCCCCCCCCCCTTTTGCGTAGGCAAAGGAAGACACAATCTTTAAAACTGTAAATAAATGGGACAGGCGAGTCACCAGATTGTTAAGGAACTCGGTGGAGGAGAAGAATCTAATAATGGCTCCTACAAAGCTCTGCCTTGTTCAGGACCTGATCTAAAGCCCAGTGCTGTCAGTGGAAAGAGCCACATATTGACTTCAGTTGCTTTTGGATCAGGCCCTCACTGTGCTTCTGACACGTTACTTAGCTACGCTAGACATGAGTGCATGCACAGCATAGCCTATTTTCACTTAAATATTAAGCATAAAAAATTCATAGCAAATGAAGTGTCAGAACCAAGAGTGGAACCAACGACTTGAATTCAGCTGTTTTGTTCCACAGCCAATATCTCACCCACTATGCCATAGTATCTGCCAGCCAAGCCCCTAATCCTTCACTGTGCTTTGCTTGGCCTAAGTACTAAGTACAGCTCTGAACCAATATATATGAAAGCAAGATATGGTTCTGCCAATTCAGAGTTCACGGTACCTGGCTCTGTCACAAACTTACTAGGTGACCTACAGCAAGTAACTCAGAGTTAATTTTTCAAAAGTACACGTGTGACTTAGAAGAGTCTAAATCCCATTTTGAAAAGTGACTTAAGTTTCATTGGAAAATGCGAATTTGTCAAACCTGAAATGTTTTGCGGAAACATCTCTGATTCAAAGAATTTTTGTCAAATCAGAGGTAGGGTTCTTGGTGGGCTACTGAGAAGCCAAGACTTCCAGGGCCTCCAGCTGCAGGGTTCCAGGATCTGCAGCTCTAGGGCAGCCCCACTATGCCAGGGCTTCCAGGCTCCCTGTCATGGACCCAGGAACCTGGAAGCCTTGGGTGCCCCAACTCTAACCAGGGCTTGGCTACCAGCTCCACAACAGGGAACCTGAAAGTCCTGGAACAAGCTTCCAAGATTCACAGCTCTGGGGCAGGCCTGCTCTGCGGCAGGCCTTCTCTGCAGACTGCCCCAGGGCTGGGAGGGTTTCCAGGCTCCCAGGCCAGCTTGTTCCCATGCTGCCCACTTCCCAAGGCATTTTGGTGGGGCATCCCGGAGAAGGAATAGCCTAGATTGAGGCCAATAATAGATTCTCTGTTGCTATTTTCCCCCCCCATCAATTCATTGACAGGGAATTGTGTCTAGATGTGAAATGATGCCAGTTGCATAAACATTTTACAATTCCTGCCCTTGAAAAATGTCTTTTGCACAAGTCAATGTCAAAATCTACTTACATTTATTTTGTGGCATAAAGTGATTTTGTTGGGCAGCTAGAGAGACGCAAAGGAACGTTAGACACTGTTCACATTTCAAAAACGTTATTTAAAGCCTTTAAATCTCAATTTTTTTCCAAAATTTTCAGCAAACTTTCCAGTTGCCCATGAGACTTAATCTGAAATATTAGAAAGCATGAGAATTTTTTCTGTCTTTTTGAATTAATAGAAGAATAAAAATCAGCCTTAAAATGAGACAAGGTTTACATAAGAAACCAAGGAAGTTCTATTTCATGTAGGCACAGAGGTCGTGCAGGGAAACCACTGTTATATATCAGCTGTAGAATGAGCCTCATGTTCTTTCTAAGCTGCAACCAGCCAATAGAAGATGACATACATACATGAGATGCATGTATGTACAATGGGAAAGGCAATGGGGTCTAGTGCCTCGGGCACTGGACTGGGAGTCAGGAGTCTTGGGCTTTATTTCTGGCTCAGTCATTGACCTAGTATGTGACCTCAGTCCCCCCTTCTGTAAAATGGGGACAATTTTGTAAGGTGTTTTGAAATCTGTGTTTGAAATTCACTAAGAGCTAAGTAAATAAGTGCCCAGCCATGCTCCAACTGAAGCCCATGGCTAAATCGTTCACTGAAATCAACATGATCTGTAATGGGCCCCAAAGTATCCAACAATAGAAGTAATCAGTAATTTTGCTTTCGTTACAGTCGATTTTCTTCCTATATCGCTAGCACATGCATTTCCATGGAGCTATGGCTCCGCGGAAAGTGTAAGAGGTAGTAACATGTAGAGCTGTGTCATAGGGCAATTGGCCCTTGAAGGGGAGTCAGGGCCTAGCTTGCACACAATGACCCTGGGAAGACCCCCCTGGGAGTAACTGATTGCTTACATGGCTGTTTAATGCCAACATAGAGTAACTGTCAATCAGTAGGCTTGGCAGAATTCAATCCTTATTTTTTATAATTTAGACGGATAATATCAACGTTTATTTTTAAGTGTTTTTTCAATTTTGTATCTATTTAAATTTCACTGTTGCCAGAAATTACGGGAGAGGGGAGGTCACATAATAGGGAGGTCAGACCATTGTTTAATGACAGGAGATGCTGAGATTCAAAAAGTTAAAGCTTTCTAACCATCATATCACAAAACTGTCAGGATTACATGTCAAAATTTACCAAGTCAATATCTTTAAATCAAACTCTAGCCAATTCTTTCTTACATTCCCTATCTGTACATTTTGATCCTCATCAATGGAAACTTTTTTTCATTGGTTTGTGTGGTAGGATGGGATCTACATTTAGCAGTAAAAGTCTAATCCTTCCAAGCCTATCAATCCGTAGAGGAGCATGTGCGCCCTATAAAAAGGCTGCCTGAGGATACTCCTATGAGGGAGGTGCCTTTAAGGAGAAGGGATTTGTAAGGGGGAAGGCAACCCTGAAGGGTGAGTGTCCACATGGAGGGAATAGGAGTAGCCCAGGGGAAAGAACTGGGAGGGCTCCAGAGAGAGGGAGGGACTGTACCCTACATGAACAGAAGTACCCTGAAAAGAAGGAACCTGAGACTGTTCCCCAGGGAACAGGAATATCGTGAAAGAAGGATCTGGAGGCGGTTCTCCAAGGGAAGAGAGCAAAAGCAGTCTAGAGTCCTGACTTTAGATGAGGGACTTGGCCTTGAACGCCCTGTGTCTACCAGATTCAGAAGTTAATCGGCTGATCCCAAGGTGGCAGAAATACCTAAACAAAGTCTTGCTTATGCTTTTGTTAATCTTTGTGGTCAATAAATGAGACCCTCTCAAGGGGTTGCTCTTTTATGCACAGAAGGTCATGTGGACTTGTCTATACCTAGGTGAGGGGAAACTAAGGCAGGGCTCACCTATGGCTCCACAACCAGACACTAGAGGGCTGAGAGGCAGAGCTGGAGCATTCACAAGTTGGCCAAAATATTTTGGCCTAAAGTTTTGGGTGTTTTTTACTTTTCAGTTCACCAAAAAAATTGGGGGAAAATCATTTTGGATCAACCCCCTTTTTATTTATTTTTTTTATTTTTCAGAACAGCCAGTGAACTGAAAAATCGGGTATTTACACAGATCTAGTAACAAGCTATATTTTGAGCTAGAAGGAAATGAACAGTTAGACAAAAGTCAACATTTCAGCTCAGGATGATATTGTTAAGTGACTCAAGAACAGTTTGATGAATTTTCTTCAAACTTTGCGGAAACATTCTCCTTTGCCTTCAGAGTAAATATTTCAATTTTCAGGTCAATCCAATTTTACAATCAAAGTTATATGGGAGACAAAACAGGTTTTTATAATGGAAGCCAGCTGCACCTTGACACCGCTCCATAATAAGCTGGTGTTCTAGTTTTCTTACTGACTCAAGCAATACTGAAACCATATTTAGCAACAGACAGATTAAAATGAGAATTGTGGAAGCATGAAGCCTTGTTATCTGCAAGATTTTCCACAGCTGAGGCTCAGCCATGCATTGATTGCCAATTCAGATCACGAAGTTTGTCCCTGTGGAGCCTCCATATGTTTCTCCCCCTGGAGGAGCTATGAATGTCAATACACCCGTTGGCGTGCAGTATATGCAAGTCCTCCAGAGGATGAAATGAGAACTGACATTAATTGGCCACCATTGCCCTTCGTAACTTTTAAACATTGTCCAATTTTTTTTATGAGTCAGGAAAAATAAAGCTGTATTTAGTGTGACACACAAACATGGTATTGATGGATAGATTCATCGCTGACTATTCGCTATATGGAAATGTAAGGACTAGCCACATAAAAGTTCACATAACATAATACAAAACAGGTGAATGCATAGGTGCTGGAACTAGGGGTGTAGGGGGTGCTGCAGCACCCCCAGGTTTTGCACAGAGTCCCGGCTGCTGGCCCCTCGCCCAGAGGCTCTGCTGCTGGCCCCGAGTCCCAGTGGCCAGCCCGCCTGCTCCTGGCCCTGGCCCTGCCCCCAGCTGCCTTACTCCTGTCCACATCCCTGCCTCCCAGAGCCACAGCCCTGTTCCCAGCCCCAGCTCAGCACTCCCACTCTAAAAACTGTTCCAGCGCCACTGGGTGAATGAGTAGATAGATTGCTCAACTAAGCTGCCACTTCATGATCTTTATAGAGAACTTGGTATTATGCTGAGAAACTAGTCTAGAAAATTACCATCGAAGTTATAGTTTTAAAAACATTTTTTTCATTCCCATTTCCCAAAATATGCAAACTAACCACTTCTACAGAACCTTCAGTTGGAGGATTTCAAGGGGTTTTACAAACATTAATTAAGCTTCACATCATCCCTGTGAGACAGGTTAGTGTCATTAACTGCATTTTGCAGCCAGATAGACTGAGGTATAACGAGATTAAATAAACTTGTTTTAGGTCACACAGCAAACCAATGGCAAAATCAGGCATAGAACCCAGAGGGCCTGTCTCTCCCATCCCTTCTCTAAAAACTGCTACCTTCCCTCTCCCTTCCAGGAATCTATAACATTTTATCTGATCTTATGCCATCATTTCTCATTAAATGACCACCTTCTTGTGAGACTATGACCGACAGTTTTGTCCATTAAAACCTTATTTTGCCAGGAAATAGTCAGGGGCAGAGATTATATCTCAGAGTGCAGCAAGGGGATTTCTGCTGGAGAGTATTAAAGGAATATGTATACTCAGTGATATAGTTTGCTAGTTAGTTAAATTCTGTGGTTTTTTTAAGGTTCAGAGTTTCAGTTTACATAAACATCCCAATGTTTGCATGCTTACCTGGATTATACCCGAACTATCCCAAACTCCTGAATCTCCAAAATTGGTCTGGAAATCTCAGGAGAACAAACTCCTGTGAGGTTTCTTATAAATTCCTGTGTAAATTGGTGGAACGATCTAAAGCAAAGAGAGCCTAGACCCTGATCCTGCAAAGACTTGAAGCATGAATAGTCTCATTCAGTCTTATGAAATTCATCACATGCTCAAAAGTTAAGCATGCACCTAAGTCTTTGCAGGATTCAGGCTTTAGTCAGCAAGTCTCTTGCCTGGCATTTATTCTTGAGGGCAGTGTTTATAATGAGGTAATAAATATCTGGCTGTAACCAGAAAATAAAATGGAGAAACTCCCCAGCTTGTGTTCAACGCAGGCCCATGATGACTGAGTATGGAGCATCATCTTTCCAAAGGCCCTCTCCTGCCCTCTCTTTCCAAAACAGCCATTCCTATATTACAGAGCTACCTCTGCGGACCTGTGCAGGAAGAGAGAAAGACTGAGCTGGTTAATCTCCAGGTCACCAAAAATCACAAAGTGCTCCTTCACCCTGTCACATCTTGCTTCTGGGTGGACTGGTAAAACAGCAAGAACAGCTGTTTTTTTTATGGCATTACAGCATCTCCACCTCCAGTCTTGGCTGGAAACAGAAAGTTCAGAGATGTACATGAAAAATCAGAGGTGGGGCCAGAACAGAACCAGAAAATCAGATCTGGACCCCTGCACTGCACAATGATTAAAAATAAAAACAATGAAAAGTTACCCAGTATTTTTGAAACCTCAGAAAAAAAATTGTTTTGAGCTCTGGGTGAATTTTCAGGTCCATTGTTACTTTATCTGATCAGGTTCAACCACACCTTAATTTAGGAACTGCCATTTTCTTCTGTGCTGTTCTTATATATGACGAGTTTGAGTTTCTTTAAACAAAGTAAGCTTTATTTACCCCAAATCCTCCTTAACTTCAGCCTCTGTGTATCTAGCATGGTACGTACTGATCTAACTTAGGTACTTACATGGCCTCATTACCATAGTATCTGAGCACCTCACAATCTTTAACATATTTATTTTCACAATACCCTGTGAAGTAGGCCAGTGCTGTTATCTTCATTTCACAGATGGGGAATTAATGCCCAGAGAAGCTATGTGACTTGCCTGAAGTCACACAGGAGGTCTGTGTCAGATCAGGAAATCGAACCTAGGTCTCCAAAGGGCCATGCTAGTACCCACTGGATGATCCTTCCTCTACATGTCTGGCTACGGAAAGAATTCTAGACATGCATTTTATTAGGCATGCATGTCTTCTATCAAACTCTCAAGGGAATATAACCACCAGATTTTTGTAAACAATTGAGGGTCTGAGTTGTTACCAGCAGTAACTATCTTGCATCTTAGCCACTTCCAAAGCCTCATTCAGGAGCATAATTCCTCACCCTAGACAGGTCTGCCCTGTGACCGGGCTATGGTGATCTTTTGGTGTTGTAGTCTTTTATTACTGAGTGATAGCGGCACTCTTTGAGTGCTTGCTTCACTGAGGGTGATATCCAAATTTCTATATTAAAACTATAATCCTTTTTACCCCCTTTAAATTATTCTGGCCCTACTTCTAGTACTGCAGCTACAAGTCAAATAAAGTAAAGAAGTGTGCAAATTCCAGCAACAATGTAGGCAGACTTCATAGCACCCAGGATAAAAGCATGCAGCAAGTCAGCCTGCCCATAGCAAAAGTACATGGAAAAATATGTTGTAAACCTCACAGAGCAGAAATACACAATCATAGTGAAGGGAGAACCTTGAAATGTTCTGACTTTGGTTCAGATAAGCATCCAAAATCACCCCCAGGGCAATTTTCATAGAGGGGGAGCAATAAACAGCACTTCCCGTCTGCACTACACAACTCTATCTACAACTGACAACCAGTTTATAACGGGATTTCATTGCTAGATTTGTAAACTGTAAAATTTTCAACAACAAATGCATAATAAAAGCAATGGATTAACTCTTTTTGGAATGCAGCCATTACTGGTTGTTCTACTGCCCTCACCCTAACTAAAATACGCCCAGCCTCATTTACAACTCAGCATTTATTGAAGAATTGCTTCTTGTTTGTTAAAGAAAAACCTCATCAGTATGAGCTATATCAGAGAACAGACATAACACAAACCACAGAACACAGCAGAAAATAGAACTAATAGACATGTTAAAATTTTGGAACTTTTACAAAATAAAGAAAATTGAAAAAAAATTAGGAGAAATTTTGGTGTTTCCAAGAAATTTCCTCCTTGCTTTTAAACCCACTATATACATTTTAATATCAAATTGAAAAAAATTAGATTTTTAAAAACTTTTTGATAGAGGTCTTTTTTTTAATTTTGCAAAATGTTTCCCTCCATTTCAGGTCAGTTCTAGCAGAATGAGATGAGTAAGGCAGTCAATGAAGATTCTGTTTAGTCCCTAGACAACTTATTTTTATTGTAAACGAAAGCTTATGCTCAAATAAATTGGTTAGTCTCTAAGGTGCCACAAGTACACCTTTTCTTTTTATAAATGAAACTGGTAAGCCAACCTGGTTGAATTATTCACTGTGAATTTAGCCCTTTTTTCTGGCTGTAAATCTATCACAAACCAATCTACTTTGCTGGTTTGAATAATTTTAAGACTCTGACTTACTGGTAAAGTGTTTCATTTGCCTATTCATTACTTGTTATTCAGCGATTGCGATTGGTTACATAAGTCACCATGTTATTGTTTCTGTTCCCAGACTGGATTGCTAAACCTTTATTAAGTATGAGAATAATGAATACTCTTGTTGGCATATTAAAATGGGTGACTGGGAGAAGAATAGTCACTCCCTATACATGTCTGCAAACAAATCCCCATTCAAATGAATGTTCAATAGCGAGCAACAGTGGGCGCACACATGATTCAACCGAACAATGGTTGGTTCATAAACACTGGTTTTCACGGTTTCACCTGCTGTACCTACACGGGTACTTGAAATATGGAGGTGGCCAGCCTATGACTGAATATCCAGCAGTACAAAGAAAAGCCCACAGAAACAAGTTAATAAGAGCTAATGAAAAAACACAAAATAAAATGAACAAACACACCTTGTGCACAGCACCACCCTACTCACTTTGCTTGCGCTGTACCTTTCCCCCCATGGCCTTTATTTTTGTGTCTTTACAGAATGTAAGCTCTTCCGAGTGGGAATTGCATTCTGCTACATGGGTGTACAGCTCCTAGTGCAGTGGGGCCTTCGGACGCTCCTGCATTATACATAAACAAGGAATATTCCACTGGGCTTTTAACTGGGTCCAACCAATGGGAGTTTTATAGCAACAAAATCCCATCCTTTACCACAAATGTACTTTGGTACAAAAGTCAAAATTCAAGCAGCTAGACACATTCCAAGCTTCTCCCTCAGCAAATGCCAGAAACTAGCTATGCCTGAAACCCGCCATCCCTGCTTAAATAGGAAAAAGTTCACACTTACTCAAAGCTGCCACCTCTTGCCTGTTTTTGCTGACTGCATGGCTCCCCTTTGCATGTAATTATTTTGGTCTGCTGGTGTTAATGATGTGTCCAGTTCAGTTAGCCTGTTCATCAGTATTGTTGGTCATTTGCTGTTTCTTTGTTTCTTGCCTCCACAAAGGTCACTACATCATCAGCAAAATCAAGTACAATTCATCCATTATGTATCAGGCCCAGCCTACCGCTCACCTGTCCCTCATTTCAAGGCCACACCACATTTTAAACCCACGCTTCCCTTCAGCCCGACATGCCGTTGGTGTAACTTTTGTCAGTATAAAATATGTATTAAACAGACATGCTGAATTGTGAAAATGAAGCACATGGTGTTAAGTTCAGGGATCTGGTATTATTTTAAATTTCCTTTACTTGATCCTTGCTATGAGTCCCTGCCCCATGTTGTGTCCTATAGAACAGATGACTGCTTGTAGGCAGGTGTGTGTAATGACCTGCCATTTGCTAGGGTCGCTATATGACATAGGATTGCAGCCCAGTCTAATCCCAAAAGTATGGATCAGAGAAGGCAGCTTGGTTTCGGTCTTTTCCTTGACCTAACAGTCATCATGCTCCTACAAGAGTGTCCTGCATGCAATCTAATTACAATATTGACTGTCCTCCTCAGGAGCAATATCATAGTATAGGGTTCCAAAGGGAGACCATGTGGATATTGTCAAATGCCTTGTAAAAAAAAAAATCAATAAAATTCATCATGTATCCACAGTGGAACACTAGTACCTTTCCAATCTGAGTCCTCAGAATGTCAATCTGGTCAGTGCTGGAGTTAAGCACATGCATGATGTGTCCTGGAGAGTTTGGTGGTACAGATGGGACTTAGTGTTGTCAAAGCCCCTAAGCCTCCTGGGAGGCTTTTGAATGTCAACCCCCTGAGAAGTGTAATAATATTCCAGAAAATGCATGGCCTTGGACTACCTTATTTCTGTTACAGAACAAACTCTACCTAAAAATAAAGACCCCAAGGATAGGCCTGTGAGGATTGGTTTTTTGTTGTTGTTTTTTTGTTTGTTTGTTTTTTAAAGAAAAGGTTTTAAAACCTTGGACACAAGTGGAAATGTCCTGATTAGCTGTCAGAGAAGGAACTCCAATGTCAATAACCCCCAATACACACATACATTACAGAAAGCTAGTGTGAATAAGGATTATTGTTGAGAGGTATTCTTCACACAACACTCAGGTCACCCTGTGTCATCATTTTTCTCCTGTAACCTGCCCCTATGGCTTAGGTGATGATATTTATCATATCTATTGCTTATGCTGAGAGGAAAACCAGGAAAGTACCTTATAACAATACATACCCCTCCACAAAGGAGGGGGAGGGAAGTGGGGAATGCCACAACCACTTTGTACTACCCCTTCCCCTATTTGTCCTGGTTATCAGACTGGAAAAGATCACCAATTACCCTCTTCCCAACCACCACTGCTTCTGCTAACAAAAGATGAAAAGCACATTTATTTCTCTTAAGTGAGATCTTTTTGTGACACATAAAGACCCTCGTATACATGACAATTACTGTAAAAATGTCTCTCTGTCTACAGCACATCGGCAAATGGATTTAAGCTCATATGATGGATGTAAAAATGTCTATAACTGCCCCTGTCGCAGCTCCCTAGAAGCTCTCAGTGGTGTTTTTCCATGTATATAAAGGCCCACAAAGAACAAAAAGGCATGTCAGCAAAGAAAGGTGGATTTTCTTTCCCCACCTAATCAGGGAAACTTAATTTTATTTATTTTTATCAACAATTTCAAGAACTGTTTCTCAATCATAAAAGTAAAAAGCAGAGGCTAAGACAGCCAGCTAGTCAGCCCATCACTCATATTTAGCTTTTATTTGTGCTAGAAAGCCTTAAGAGATGCAATATCTTGCTTGCAGAGACACCCTAGTGGCAACATTACATTACTCAAAACACCAAATGAGGCTTGTGCAGATAATGCAAAATTCCCCATTCTGCCCCTCGTACACTTTATGGATCTTACCAATGGCTGTATGTGCAAATTAGGGCTTTTTTCCCCTTCCCCTCAGTTTATTCTCTTAACCAATTTGATTTCCAGCATTGACATTTAGAAAAATCAAGCAAACTTTATGTAAAAACAAATATTTTCATTGGACTGTCAGTAAATTATAAGTTTCAGAGTAGCAGCCGTGTTAGTCTGTATTCGCAAAAAGAAAAGGAGGACTTGTGGCACCTTAGAGACTAACAAATTTATTTGAGCATAAGCTTTCGTGAGCTACAGCTCACTTCATCGGAGCATTACACTAGAGATTTTCCACACACATGCCCCACCATGATTTCTCCGATGGCACAAAGTATCAGGGACAGTACCCGTGTGTAAAATATAGACAGACATCTCATCCCCCTGAGACCCTTTCATCAAAGGGCCTCAAAGGGCCAGATTTACCAAGGTATTCAGGTGCACAAAGACGCAGAAAGGCACCTAATGAAATTTACAAAAGTGCATAAGCAGGTTAGGCACCTAAATCCCATTGAACCCCATTGGGAATTAACTTTTGAAAATTCCACTAGGTGCCTATCTGCATCTTCAGCTGCCTAAATATTTTCGTAAATCTGGACCAAGGGACTTAGCAAACATTAATGACAATTACATATGTATGGTTGTAGCACCTAGAGGCCACAACTGGTGTTCAAGGTCCTATCGTGCTAAGCAATGTACAAACAAGTACAACAAAGATGGTCACTGCCTCAGAGAGCTCACAATCCAAGATCATTACTGACTGTATCTTCATGATAGCCCCATGAGGTACGTAATTGCTGTCCCTGTTTTAAAGATGGAGAACCTTAGCCCCGCCCCCAAGAAAAATGTCCTTTAGGCAAAGCTACCCTGATTTCAATGAGACCAGGATTTTAGCCACTGGCATATACAGTACACTTCCTTTATACACTTTGATAGTGTACATCAGAATCAGCATGGATTTGTCAAGAAAAAATCATGTCAGACCAACCTGATAGCTTTCTTTGACAGGGTAACAAGCCTTATGGATAGGGGGGAAGCAGTAGACATGGTATATGTTGACTTCAGTAAAGCTTTTGATACTGTCTCACATGACTCTCTCTTAAACAAACTAGAGAAATGCAACCTAGATGGAGCTACTATAAGGTGGGAGCATAACTGGTTGGAAAACGGTTCCCAGAAAGTAGTTATCAGTGGTTCAGTCATGCTAGAAGGGCGTAACGAGTGGGGTCCCTCAGGGATCAGTTCTGGGTCTGGTTCTGTTCAACATCTTAATCAATGATTTAGATAACGGCATAAAGACTACCCTTATAATGTTTGCAGACGATACAAACTGGGAGGGGTTGCAAGGGCTTTGGAAAATAAAATCTTGGGGTCATAGTGGATCACAAGCTAAATAAGAGTCAACCGTGTAACACTGTTGCAAAAAAAGCAAACAACATTCTGGGATGTATTAGCAGGAGTGTTGTAAGCAAGACACGCGAAGTAATTCTTCTGCTCTACTCTGTGCTGATTAGGCCTCAACTGGAATAGTGTGTCCAATTCTGGGCGCCACATTTCAGGAAAGGTGTGGACAAATTGGAGAAAGTCCAGAGAAGAGCAACAAAAATGATTAAAGGTTTAGAAAACAAGACCTATGAGGGAAGATTGAAAAAACTGGGTTTGTTTAGTCTGGAAAAGAGAAGACTGAGAGGGGACATGATAACAGTTTTCAAGTACATAAAAGGTTGTTACAAGGAGGAGGGAGAAAATTTGTTCTTCTTAACCTCCGAGGATAGGACAAGAAGTAATGGGCTTAAATGAGGTTGGACATTTGGAAAAACTTCCTAACTGTCAGGGTGGTTAAGCACTGGAATAAATTGCCTAGGGAGGTTATGGAATCTTCATCACTGGAGATTTTTTAAGAGCAGGTCAGACAAACACCTGTCAGGGATGGTCCAGATAATAATTAGTCCTGCCATTAGTGCAGGGGACTGGACTAGATGACCTCTCGAGGTCCCTTCCAGTCCTATGATTCTGCCTCCATTGCAGTCTCTGAATTCACATTCACCTGAGAGAGATTTCTTGCTCCTATTTACACTGTTACCCTAACAACAGCACAAGGTGTCAGGTGTCTGGGAGCTAAAGGCTCCCCTCTCTGTGGTATGATATTAAAAGCATATGCAACGAGGCTGCACCTTCTGTTCGCACTCTGTCAGTAATCCCGCGTAGGCAGGTTTGCTGTTAACCTTCCTAATGGAAAGTCTGTTAGATGGCTCACTGGCTGTGTCTCACAGTTAAGTATTATCTGCAAAGATGCAGACTGTTGATTTGTGGGCTTCTTTTAAAGAGAGCGCTGCAGAGGCTTAAACGAAATGGCTGGATGCAGCACAGACCAGAGGATGAAAGGTGTTTTTGTCCAAATTTGGGACAATCAGGTTATGTGTACCTAATTCCTACAGAAGAAATAACTCACTTTGGCTGCTCTTGGGGAGGGAAAACGAACTCATTCTAACTTAATTGCAAATTTACTTCTCTCTTTTTCCCTCCTCTGATAAAATGAAGGTAAAAAACCTTGTAAATGAGAATATCTAATGTTCATTAGTGGTTTGTGAGAGAGACAGAGAGACACAACTCATTACTGGGTTCTTCACCTTTACCCTTGACAATGGTTATTTACATAATAACCTGACCCTTAGGTCTCTGTTCATTAACAAACACATGTGAAAACACAGAAGCAGCTGGCCAGAACTCATAAATATATATTGTTAACCTTGGCTTAGAAGACTTACTTTCACTTACTAAAAAAAAAGGAGAGACACTATTTTGCATGGCTATTATGTTACAACCTCAGTAAATGGTACAATAGGCCAGAGGAACGAAGGCAGAGCATCAGTCGAGTGGCACTAGATGTGCACTCCCACTCGGCTATACTGTCAGTTGGTTTTAGACATAGGGTTCAATGCTTGATTAATTCCTTCATTATTGTGTTTATTGATTTATGTTTTATGGGCTACCTCAGAGGTGGTTCCCCTCACTGAAGCCCAGGAGCAGAGACAGATTAAGGCATTAAACCCACATGGTGTCCTGTCCCTGCACCACAGCTTCACCCCTGCACCGTAGCCCTGTCCTGCCTGGGCTGGTAGTGGCAGGGGCAAGCCACCTAGGAGCCATCAGCTGGGCTGGTAGAGAGCTAAAGCTGCCCTCACCGCTCCCTGGACCACCAATCTCTGTCTTCTAGTGGGGTCTGTCCCAGAGGTGGATAGGATTCAGCACCCACATGCCCATCTCTCTGTGTGTACAGCCCTGCTCATAGATTCATAGACTTTACAGTCAGAAGGGACCATCATGATAATTTAGTCTGACCTCCTGCACATTGCAGGCCACAGAACCTTACCCACCTGCTCCTGTAATAAACCCTTAGTCTCTGGCTGAGTTACTGAAGTCCTCAAATCCTGATTTATAGACTTCAAGTTATAGAGAATTCACCATTTACACTAGTTTAAACCTGCAAGTGACCCATGCCCCAAGCTGCAGAGGAAGGTGAAAAACCCCTAGGGTCTTTGCCAATCTGACCAGGGGAAAAGTCCTTCCTGACCCCAAATATGGAGATCAGTTAGACCCTGAGCATGTAGGCAAGGTCCACCAGCCAGACACCTGGGAAAGAATTTTCTGTAGTAACTCAGAGCCCTCCCTATCTAGTGTCCCATCACCGGCCATTGGAGAAATTTGCTGCCAGCAGTCACAGATTGCCTACATGCCATTGCAGGCAGTCTCATCATACCATCCCTCCATGAAATTATCAAGCTGAGTCTTGAAGCCAGTTAGGTTTTTTGCCCCCACGGCTCCCCTTTGAAGGCTCTTCCAGAACTTCACTCCTCTGATAGTTAGAAACCTTTGCCTAATTTCAAGCCTAAACTTGTTGATGGCCAGTTTATGTCCACTTGTTCTTGTGTCCAAGACACAACTAACTCTTCCCCATGATAGGGGAGCAACGCTGAACCCTCCCCCGCAGTCCTCCATTGGGCTAGTGTAAGCAAGGACCTCCTCAGAGCAGCTGAGATAAACAAAGCAATTGGTGCCCCTCACAGCTACTGTTTCAGCCTGCCTGCAGAGCCAGAGAGACATCACTGCATTTGTTACACTTTAGTCAGGTTTTAAAGCTGTTCTTCATAACCATGAGGGTTTTTAAAAAAATGAAGTTGAATCATGTGATGATGTCAAAATCTCTATGTGCCTGGACCCTAAACATGCACCAGATGTGCCTGTGCCTTAATCCAGCTGTGCTCAGGAGTGACTGACAGCTACGAGTTTAAGGTGAATCCATGACACCCTGAACGATAGGCTGCCCTGACTTTCATTAACCAACAGGGGCTCCTTATCTGGCTTAAATTAGGCCCTTCAACATTCCCTATTCTTTAAAGAGGGATATTTTAATAATCATTTCTGTCAGGCACCCAATGTGATTTCTCCACATTGTACTGATTATAGGAAGTTTTCCATCTAATCCATTGATACTTTGCTTCAGTTCTGCAGTAGGGACATCTTCCCAAGTCTACTTCTTTGGTGAAGCCCCTAATAGCAATTGTACAGTGGATTCTGAAAGGTACCAATCGTTTCTATGACCTGCTGTGGCCCTTGTGGCTAGCAATAGTCATTGGCCCTTCAGGTACTCGCCTTCCACAAGCTGCTCCAGTTTTACAGTAAATGGATCTATCCATGCCATGTTCCTAAAGGCAGCATTTCCAAAAGCTCTTTTTTTGTGGTCAAAAACGTCTTGTTTTACGATCTTCCAAAGCACTTTCACAATCCTCATCCGGTGTAGTAAGAGACAGTGTGGTGCAGTGTATAGGGCACCAATGTTAGTCAGGAGAGCCGTTTTCTATGCAACTTGTTAAATAACCTTTGCTAAATTACTTAAACCATCTGTGCCTTGGTTTCCCCAAGCATACAATGAGAATAGCGTTACTCACCAAGCTTTGAGAAGTGCTTTGAGATCTCCAGATGGAAAGTGCTATGAGCTTACTGTTGTCAGAAACTCAGCTGCCCATTTTATCTGAGCTATGGGATGACATGGGTGCGACACACAAGAGTGCAATCTAGACCAATGAGGCGCTGTGTCACCCCTTTCCTGCAAACCTGGGTGCCGTAAAAACTTTGCTAGAGTAACAACCACCTGGGCCGCTCACAAACAGCCTTCCAGCATGCAAGCCACACCCTGAGTGTCTGTGTGTAGCCTGTCAGCCACACTTGGGTTACACTCTGGCTTTTACCAGCCTCGATTACTTCTGTAGGATGACCCCAACACACTCCCAGTCCTGGATTTCCACCCAGAAATTAATGTTCTATACTACCCAATCCTTTCCTGGACAGTCCACAAATATTAAGTCCATTATTCCTTTAAGGGAATAATATACACACAACTTGCCACCCTAAATGGAATTACCCAAACACTTTAATTTAAACACCCTGGATTAGATAAAACAAGTGTATTAACTACAAAAGAGATAGATTTTAAGTGAATACAAGCAATGAGGCTTAAAAGTCAGAAATGGTTACAAGAAAATAAAGATAAAAATGCTTTCTAGTGCCTAGCTTAACACACTGTATTAGATTAAAAGCAAAGTTTCTCACCACATGC
This sequence comes from Chelonia mydas, assembly GCF_015237465.2. NCBI lineage: Eukaryota > Metazoa > Chordata > Testudines > Cheloniidae > Chelonia > Chelonia mydas. Next base: position 17,920,370 of record NC_051254.2, read on the forward strand.
TTCCAACAACATTACTGACCAAACTTTCAGGACCCTTCCCCAGAGTTCAACGGCTGTTTCCTGTGTCTTTTCAGGTGCAGAGACTGAGATGGGCATAAAGAGAGAGAGAGAGGAGTTTCTTGGGGTGTTTTCCCCTCCTTTTTATAGTTTCAGCCTGCCCCCCTTTTAAGATTGCCGCCCCAGGCACCTGCTTGGAATGCTGGTGCCTGGAGCCAGCCCTGCGGGTAGATATACCAGTGCTAGCTGTGATCAAGCCACAGGGATAAAAACAGATTTGTAGGCAGAGTGCTGCGAGCAGCAGGAGGGTTGAGCTGCCTGAGAATGTGCCTAGAGTCTCAGATGGGATCGTACTCAGGGCAGCTAACTCCTCCCATCTCTCTTACAACTTCCAGCTCCAGTGTACACATACCCTTAGAAGACGGATGGAGAGCTCCCACTTGAGAAACATTTTTGTTAGTATTAGTATAGGATAGTGACAGAGAAGGGCCTTGTGATCAAATGTTAGTTTCTCTTTCAAGGGCTAAGATGATTCTGAGACATTTCCAGTCATGTATCCACTGAAGAGACACTGAAGAAAGAAAGTAAAGGACACTCAATATTCTTGCTACATTTAGTTCCCACTATTGAAATCCTTCAACAGTGCAAACCCTGCAATGCTTTGGAAGACAGTGCGTAGAAGGATGATGGCAGCTGCTAAAATCTAGCCATGACCATGCAGCTGGTGAGTATGTAAATGTACAATGTTGCCACTGTGTGGTCTAATTACTCAGAATGCACCCATGGTATTGAGATTTCAAGGTCAAGGGTTCTTCAGAGTGGAGAGTGCATGGATTTTTTATGTTCTACGTGAGTTCCTTTTGGCACACTGTGATTATCTACAAAAGGGGGCCCTTCCAAATCCCATAGTAATTATTTCAGAAACCAGCAATTCTCTCTGCTCCCATCCTATCATGCCTCGGGCATTAGGCTAGAGGAGCTTGGGAGGCTGAGAAAGAAATAGCACATACACATACTTTCTTGAAAATTAGGCAGAAGGCTTCCCTACAAAAATATGCATTGGACAACAAATCCATAAGATTGGATTGGTCTCCACATACATAGGAAGCTCTGGTATGGATGTATAGAGATTTGAAAAAGGAACGGTCTAGAGAGATTATTGATATTTTCACACTTTCGTTGTGTCAACTAGAAAAGCTGTTCCTCTCTCTGGAGCAACTCTCAAAATCTTCATTGGCGTCATCCTAAATAATATCATATATTTACTATAGACCTTTATATCCCAAAGAACAAGCTCCATGGGCTTGATTCACTCCCACAGATTGTGGCTTTCAAAGTACATCCCCTCTGTCCCTGGGGCTAGCTGTGCGGCATGGGGGCAATATACATGCCAAGGGAGAGCAGGTGGCATGGCCTCCACTGCCCTTCTCAGTGGGATCTGTCATGACACAGAAGCTTGTATTTTCAGCTGGGACTCCATAGGAGTCCACCTGGCAGAGGCTGCCAGGAGATGGGCTAAATGAGGCAACGTGCGCATCGCAGGGAACTGGAGCTTGATCTTTCCTATCCATCTCATGAAGCCAGGAGCTGTCAAACATTTTTATTAAGTTGACCTCATCTTAATAGAAAGATTGTCCCAAAGACAACGTTTGAAAACTGTATAATCTCTCTGTGCCAACCAGAATTGCTTACGAGACAAAGCAATATTCAGAAAGCATTCACCATACTCTTAATGGCTTGAATGCAGTACAAAGGCCAGAATCGAGGAGGAGAGCCAGGATCATGTGTCCTGCCAGCTCTCTGCACACCTCCACCCAAGACTCCATGGACCACAGTGTGAGGAGAACGGATACAGAGCTCACCACTGAGTTATCTGAATGCATTGCAAGTTCCCTCTGCAGCTATTTTCTGCTTTCTCCATGAATGTCAGTCTGTCACAGTCTAGATGCCAGTATCAGACATTTTGGCCTTGGTGAGCTGAGAGCTTTGCAGAATGCTAGCCCTTGGGCCTGGCTGGAGTTTGACATTTGAGAGACAGAGGAACTGGTTAGAGAAACCTTAGATCTGGTTGATGTGTGATTCAAGCAGAATTATATCTAGTGGTTGCAGAGTACACAGTTTAATTGTGTTTATGTATGAAAGGCTGAAATTAACAGCTCATGCTGCAAACTCTGGCAACAAAATCAATCCCCTACACTGTATACAGTCTATATTATCCAGCATGAATCCCTCAGAAGCCTTTTTACTTATTCACTCAGTATTTCCAAACCAATTACTAGCTTACAGTTTGCAAAGCGGGCTGACACTTGGGGTTTCAGGCAGGGACTTCCTTCAGTCCCACTACCAATCCAAGTATGTTTTAATTTAGTGAAGAGGGAAAGCATATAATTTTTTAGCTCCAGGGAAGCCAGAGGCAATCACAAATATCCCTTGAGCTGAGTCAAATTCTTCAGTTTAAAGAAGCAGCTCATTCTATTGCAATAATTGGACTTTAGTGTCCCTTTCGTTTAAAAAAACAATAGCTGATTTAGAGAGCTGATCACTTGGACACATGGCTTTTCACCTCTGGGACCCTAGTACAGCCCTAAATTTAATTGGAATGAACCCAGAATAGCAAGTGGTTCTCATATATGGAAATAAAGCCACTCAACAATCCACAAACCCACCTATAGTCAGTATGCCTTCATTAGCATTCACTCTCTAGGCAAGACTGAGCCAGGATAGACCTGGGAGGAATATGAATCCATTTTGTTACCCAAGAGGAAGGCTAGACTGGGAGGAGGGTCATGTGATGACTGCATGTTGGACAATCTTGGACAATCTTCATCTGCCATGACAGTGAGCAAAGTTGGATAAATACACCCAGAGGGTGCTGCAGTAACAGGCCTGACACATTCTGTTGCAGATCAAACAGCAAAAATTCTGGGAAGAAGGTATCAGCCAAAAGAGAAGCCTTTGGAGATTAAATGAGCAGGTGATGTCTATTCACCTCGGAAATGCTAATGATACTTTTCAGATAGGGAGACACAGTAGGCCTGTTGGAGTAACAGGGTAAGGTTTGTGCACTGACTGCAGCCGATGCCTATTGATTTGAATAGGACTAAGTGAGCAGAGACTGGGATCATTAGGAGGTGCAAAATCAAGGAACACTGGGAAAGGCCAAAGTAATAATACAACGCACTTTCCATTGGAGGATCTCAAAGTGCTTTGAAAACAACAATTGAATTACTTTGCTCTTAATACTTCTCTCGAGTAAAGAGGCATCATTATCCCCATTTTGCAGCTAGGAAAACCCAGGCACAGAGGCATGAAGTTACTTGCTCCAGGTTACACCGGGAGACTGTGGCAGCACTATAAACAGAAGCCTGTTCTCCTGACCCCCAGTCAAGTCCTAGGATTTTACCCACAAACCATGCTTCTTCCTGTGGATAGCAAATGGCAGGCCAGAATTAGACACAGGGGTGGCACATATAGATCCAACCTGGAAAATGCCATCATGTATTTTTAATCCAACCGCCCCGTCACTGAATAATAAAATGAAAGGATTGCTGAGTTTGACTGGCATTTGTAAGTAGCTTGTGAAAGGGGCTAATAGAGGGAGAAAATTAGCTGCATTTATCATCTTAACTACATTCATATTATACTCACGATCCAATTGTTTAAAAATTGGGCTTTTAGAGCTGCTCCTTTTTAAAGTGTAAGCATTACAAACAATTGTGATTTATTCTCAGAACAAACATTCTGTTAAAAAGATGCATTTTTTAGCCTATATATGCCATAAAAGAAGTGACCTATGGTGCACAGATTTGTATTGAATAACTTTCAATACAGTCTTATGAAACAAGAAAATAAAAGCTCCAGAGGATTTTATGTTAGGGGCTTAGTCAGAGCTTATCTGAATCATCAGAAGTACACAAAGATATTGTGTATAAAAGATACACTATGCAACTATTAATTTTTTCCTATATACTATATCTTTAAATGTCTAGAGATTCTGCTGTTTGGAGATACTGACAGCCATTTTGTATTCCATTCAATACAGATTGTTACAGAGGAGACAAGCACATTGTGCTTTCTTATGAGTCCTCATCTCCATTAGAGAAATTTTGCAAAACATCACTTCTGTCTTATCTGTACTGAACATCAGCCAGCAGCCCTCACCCATACCCCGATTTCTACCAAATACAGGGTCAGATATTCAAGAGCACTGCTTGGGATCACATGAAATAGATGGATAGAGCTGGCTGTCATCAGTGTACCGTAAACACAGTAGTCCATGCCTCTTGACTAATCCTTCCAATGGCCCAATATGCACGTTGAACAAGAGTGGGGACAAGATGGAACCCTGCAGAAATCCACATGAAAGAAACTTTGGCAAAGAAGAGCAATTGCCCAGAACTATCCTTTGGGACCATGCAGAGAGACAGGAATGAAGCCACTGAAGGGGGCTATCCAAATGCTAGAGTCCACAGACAAATCACCGGCACTCCATTGTCAATAGTACTTAAAGCAGCTGACAGATCTAACTACATGAACACCTGATCTTCACCCACTGCCAGGAGGAGATCAGCTACCAAAGCAACTGGTGCTGCACCACGCTCAGGTTTGTGCAGATCTAGGTTCTTTTTGTTTGTGTGTTTCTGATCGCATTGGATCTTCTGATGACCTGAGAGTTTATTCTGTTAACAAGATGCGTCCTTTATACTTATGCCAGGGGGCAGGTGTCAAGACTCCCGAGTTCTATTCCCACCTCTACCAGTGACTCACGATATGACTTTGGTGGACAAGTCAGGAGGACACGTCAGAAGATCTAACAGATCTTTGCCATCACTAAAGCCATTTCTATATTGGGAATATGCCTCAATTCCAATGATCGATGGCTAAGGCTATGTTTTAGTCATGGGCATTTTTAGTAAAAGTCATGGACAGGTCACGGGCAGTAAACAAAAATTCATGGCCTGGACCTGTCTATGACTTGTACTATATATCCCTGATTAAATCCTGGGGGAAGGGGCCCTGGTGCTTGCAGGGGAGAAGGGGTGGCCTGGGGGTGCCACAGGTGCTAGGGGGGTGGGTTGGCGGGGCTGGCAGGCTCCCTACCTGGCTCCTTGCAGCTCCCTGGAAGCGACGACGTGTTCCTTCCTCAGCTCCTAGCTCCGTGTGCTGCCCCCGCCCCAAGCGCCGGCTCTGCAGCTCCCACTGGCCAGGAATTGCGGCCAATGGGAGCTGTGGGGGAGGTGCCTGCCGGCAGAGGCAGCACACAGAGCTAGGAGCTGAGGGAGAGACATGTCACTGCTTTCGGGGTGCCCCCAAGGTAAGCGCTGCCCAGAGCCCTCACTCCCTCCCGCACCCCAAACCCCAGCCCTGGGCCCCCTCCTACATGCACCCAAACTCCTGCTGCTGCTGGGGGGAGTAGGCGTGGTGGCCTGAGACTGCCCCAGCAACGGCTGGCACGGCTGGCCCAGGGGCTGCTCAAGCAGCCCCCGCGCCAGCTGCACCAGCCACGGAATCCGTGACTTCCATGACCTCCATGACAAACTTGCAGTCTTATCAATGACCAGCCACAGATGTACCTTGAAACTAGTGTAAAGTCATCCAATGCAAATCACACCAGCTCATCTTGTCTACATTTGGTGTTTACCCCAGAGCAGTTACATCAGTGGCTAGCCATTGCTTTCAGGGGAAGAAAGGTTCCAGTGGCTATGGAGTTAGGCTGGAAGAAAAGAGACTGGTGTTCAAATCCGTGTTCCACCACAGACTTCCTGTGTGACTCTAGATGTGTCACCTAGTCTCGCTGTGACTCAGTGCCCCATCTGTAAAATGGGGATAACAGAACTGCCCTGCCTCACAGGGGTGTTGTGAAGATAAATACTTTAAAGGTGTGAGGTGTTCAGATACTACACTAATGGGGGCCATATAAATCCCTTAGATAGGCTGATGGAATTGGGACAAATTCTCAACGTAGGCAAGGCCCAAGTTCTATGATTGTAATGAAATGCTCTACAGCCTTCCTGCAGAGTGGGAATACCCTCTGTGGCTGCTGCTGCTCTGTATCTGCGAACTGATGCTGGGTGGGAAGCCACTGGCTTTTTGGAGACAAAGAGGAAAGTCTCCTTGTCCTTATCAATGGCAAAAAAAAATTATAGTCGTATTTTGTCAACTATTTCCTTAAATTGCCACTCTGGCTCTGCTGGGGAAGCCCCCAATGATGACCACACTGGGTCACAGAGCTGGAAAACTGTGGGATTCCTCTCTGCCCCTTTTCCTCAACCTCTCACCTGAATGTATTGATTGTGCAGCTTTTCATTCACACTTTGAGGGACCAGACTGTTTTTCTAATTAAGCCGGCAGCTTACGCCCAAGCGATAGTGAAAGAGTGCAATTAGCCCTGAGTCATAGTTTGCATTCATTTCCCCAAATGCAAGCTGCCAGTCCGCCAGCGATAGAGACATTGCTCGCTAGGCAAAGCATTTCATGCCGGCTTGCTGGGAGGAGTCACTGACCCACTCAGTAATTACTCATGCTAACAGCTTAACTCACATGCAAATTCCTCAGCTGACTGACAGGTGAACAGTGAGATGGCCCTGCCTTGAGTTAGGGGGTGGGGGGAAGAAAGGGAGGGGAAAAATGGGGGGGCGGAGTGACACAGATGTAAAAGCTTGTGTCAATTTCAGCTCTAACGTGGCTTCAAAGTAGGACATGATTCATTAGCCTGATTTCATGCCCAGGATAACAAAGTTGTGGTTGCGATGTTAATTAAGGAGGGAGGGAGTGGGGTGGAACTTGGCAGGGACCCTTCAGCTGGCATGGCAGACAGCCCCCAGATGATAGGGCCACTCCAAAACACTTGCTGTCTCCCCAAGGGGACCTCAACACATCAGCCTCCCCCCTGCCACAACTGCCCTTCATTGTGCACCACTCCAAACCAAGGGAGATTTATTCTCACCACTTCCGACAGAGCCAAATCCAGGCAATAAGCCCCTGAGTCCTGTTCCACTGCCATGAAAGGAAGAGCTGCCCTGGATGTTTTCCCTTCAGTATCTGGAGCCTGCTCGGGACCCAGTGGGTTCTAAAACATTCTCATTCCATCTGGCCGAAGCAATTATTTTATTGTCATAGGAAATTGGTTGAAAGTGACAAGAAAGGGCTGCTGGGGTCAGGGGGACAGTTTGAAAGCAAAAAGCATTGTCATGTATTTCCTTCCAGCCTGCCCTGCCTCCTCCCTCTGCCATTGCCTCTCTTGTCCCATTCTCCCTTCCTACCAAGGTGGCCTGGTTGCTCAGTAACTGAAGTGGGTGCCTTGGCACCGTTGGGCCTATCTTTAGTTTAAAAGAAGGGAAGGGAGTAGACAGCGGAGTTTATGGGAAAGGAAGGAGCCTGGAGAAGGAAAGGAGAAACTTATAAGCGCTGTCACAATGCAGACAGAACTGGAACGGGAGACACGCCTCAGAATAACCTGCCATAGCCACTAGGGGCATGTCTACACAGTCCGCAACAGCGAGCCTCCAAGCCCAGGTCAACAGACTGGAGCTCACGCTACCATGCTAAAAATAGTTGTGTGGACATGGCCGCTTGGGCTGGAGCTTAGGGTCTGAAGTCTAGCGGGGTGAGGGAGGATTTCAAAGCCTGAGCCTCAACTTCAAAGCAATGTCTACATGGCTATTTTTAATGTGATAGGGCAATCCCCGTAAGCCCAGAGCCGAGGCTTGCTGCCACGGGCAGCCATTGGCTACATAGATGTAACCTAGGCCACATGACTTTATTCCTTGTTTCTTACTATGTTTCTTCACTGTTGTTTGATGACTCTCTGGTCTGTGTTCAGGGCCCTAATAAAATCTCTTTAACCATGCCCTGACTGTATACATACCCCAATGCAACCCGATTAAATTGACAGAGCTGCATGGGATGCAAGACAGATCACTATCCCACTAAACTATTTGTGACTTGAGATTTGGAGAGGAAAACATATGACATGCACTGATGGCATTGACACCCCCAGCTGTGCATAGAGGTTTATTGTTAGATTAATGCTCCCATAGTGCTGCACTTTAGTATTATCCATATTAGAGTAGTGCCTAGAAACGTCAACTGAGATGAGGGCCATATTGGGTGAGGTGACGGACATACACATAGTAAGAGACAGTCCCTTATGCTCAGAGGTTATCATCTAAATGGAAAACACAGACAAAGGGCAGGAGAAAGGAAACCTTATTATTCCCATTGTACAGATCGGGACAAATTAAGTAACTTGCTCAAGGTCACAGAGGAAGTCTATGGCGCAGCCAGGAATTCAACCCAGAATTCCCAAGTTCCAGTTGAATGCCTCAGCCACAAGACCATCCTTCCTCTCATTTACAAACATTGTGGGAGGGAAAGTGAGTCTGGATCAAAAGAAGCTACTTTGCTGAAGACAGGAGAGCACTGACATTAAAAATCACCTTGGTGAGTGTTTCATTGCAAGGACCTAAAAACCTGCATACAGTCTTGCCCTTTAAATAAGATGAAGAATATCAGCCCAGCACAGCTGCCTTTATAAGGAAAGCTAAGTGTAGCAAAAGTCGTTTAATCTCTCACAAACCTGTGAGCGGCTTCCCAATCCCTCCTCCTCCTCCTTTAAAGAAGCCATCAAGAATTTTTAAGTCTATGGACTCTTACTCATGGAATAAATAAAAATCAGGACTCGGAACAATAGTGCAGACTCCTATGAGGCCCAGATACCATAAACTGGTGCCACGCCGATTCATCATTTATTACAGCCTTTTCCAAGTGCATCTATTTTTTTTTTTAAAGTGGCTGTCACGAACATCTCTCAAATGTAACAACATGCTAGGATTCAGGGACAATAAGGGGGGTGGGGAGGAGAGGGAATGCATGGCTTTGCTAGCTGGGTTTTTTGCTACAATAGCTATCTTAATTTTAATTTTATTTATTTATTTATTTTTTAAAAACCTCCAGCGCCAGCGCTCTGCATAGAGCCTGCTTGCAGCTCCAAAAAGCTCTTCTATTATTCTCAGGCCATTTGGTAGCAGTTGCCATGGAGATCAAAAGCAAAATGGCATGCAAATCAACACAAGCCCTGGCGTTCAATAACAACATTAAAAGGGCAGCCGGATAAGACGACAGAAAACACTTGAAATGCTTCAACCTGCACTGCTAACTGTGATTAGATCTAAAAGGGAAGAAAAATACCCTAATGGATTATATTGAGCAGGGTAAAGGACTGTAAAATAGGACTTCACTGCAGTCTCTGTGATTATCTTATATGTATACACCCATACATATATTATACATACACACAAACACACATATGTCGTAGATTGGAACAAATAATTCTTAATGAATAATTTATACCTTGAATTTACCCCTTTTTTCTGCTTAGAATATCCATAAGCAGCTGCCGATTGCCTTGCATTTGCTATTAGAAATCTGGTATGGTATTGTTTCTGAGTATCTCTTCTAGTTGTTGTTGTTTTTGTTTTTTTTAACTCCTCTAGGGACTGATGACGCATATTGCTGTTTCAAGCTGTGCTGCTTAGCTGTGAGTGGTCAGAACAGCCACACAGCCCTTGTTTCCATTCCCTGTCTGAATGAAAGCATACAAGAGCTCCTGGTGCAAGTATCTGTGCACACAGTTTAGTTTCTGCAAGTATTCACATGTGACTTTGAAATCCACTTCCGGCAAACATTTTCCACCAGCAAAACCCTGTTGCTCAGAAGTTTCAAAAAAATTAGCTCAAAGGGGGTGAGAGCACAGCTAAAGCAAATTAATTGAAATATTCAAACTAACAGTCATGGTCTTTTTTTTTTTTTTTTGCATCATTTGCCCAGTCCTAATTATATATAATTAGAACAGAGCAAATGATGGGAAAATTGTATACACACATATATGCGTATATTACACAAAAAAACTGTATTAAAATAATGTTCTTATGGCTGCAAAGTCAAGCGCTCAAACGTTAGGAAATGCTAAAATTAAGGTTACCTGTGCCATCTTAATTTGACCCCTTTTTGCCCATGCTTTGTGCTACAGTTTGTAATGAAATGATCAAATACCATTTTTTCCACAGGACTCCTTCCTTATTCAGTGCACAGTTGGGCTAGTGCTCACTTAACAAGCAGCTGTTTATTATTTTGTTTCTGTCCTTGTTGTTGTTGTTGTTATTAGCTATTATTAAGGCTACGATTTAGACATGGGTATTTTTAGTAAAAGTCGTGGACGGGTCATGGGCAATAAACAAAAAGTCATACCCTGTGACCTGTCCCTGAGTTTTACTAAAAATACCCCTAACTAAATCTTAGGTGCTGGGGGGTGGGAGCTCCTGCGGATGCTGCTGATCTGGGGTGTGGGGATGCTCCGGGGCCCTGCCGCTGCTGGGGTGGCCTTGCTGATGCTGCTGCTCTGGGCAGAGTGGGGAGGCTGCTCAGGGTCCCGGCACTGCTGCTGCTCGAGGCGGGGGGTGGCCCAAGGCCACGCCGCTGCTGCTCCCAGACCGTTGCTCTGGGGAAGCACCCAGGACCTGCTGCTTGGGGCTACCCAAGCAGTGGCTGATGCGGCTGGCTCCAGGGCCACCCCAGCTGCTCGAATGGCCCTGGGATCAGCTGCACCAGCTGCTGCCAAAGTCATGGAGGTCCCAGAAAGTCAGGAACCTGTGACCTCCATGAAAGACTCGCAGCCTTAGCTATTATTTGTATTATCATGGGAGCCTGTGGCCCCATTCTATTCTCTAGAGATTTTAAACCGGGGTGGGCAAACTACAGCCCGAGGGCCGCATCCGGGCCTCCAGATGTTTTAATCCATCCCTCGAGCTCCCGCTGGGGAGCGGGGTCAGGGATTTGCCTCACTTTGTGTGGCTCCTGGAAACAGTGGCATGTCCCCCCTCTGGCTCCTATGCATAGGGGCAGCCAGGGGGCTCTGCACGCTACCTCCGCCCCAAGAGCAGCCCCCGCAGCTCCCATGGCTGGGAACAGTGGCCAGTGGGAGCTGCAGGGGCAGTGCCTGCAGACGGAGCAGTGCTCAGAGGCGCCTGGCCACGCCTCTGCATAGGAGCCGGAGTGGGGACATGCCAGTCCTTCTGGGAGCTGCTTCAGGTAAGCGCCGCCCAGAGCCTGCACCCCTGATGCTCTCCCATGCCTCAACCCCCTGCCCCAGCCCTGATCCCACTCCTGCCGTCCAAACTCCTCGGTCCCAGCCTGGAGCACCCTCCTGCACCCCCAACCCCTCATCCCCAGCCCCACCCCAGAGCCCACACCCACAGCCCTCACCTCCTCCTGCACCCCAATCCCCAATTTCGTGAGCATTCATGGCCCGCCATACAATTTCCATACCCAGATGTGGCCGTCGGGCCAAAAGGTTTGCCCACCCCTGGTTTAGACCATGCCCCTCGCTGTAGTATCAGAACGCCTTCTAGTAGTGTATTAAGCAACATGACTAACAGCTGCTATCATAGAATATCAGGGTTGGAAGGGACCTCAGGAGGTCATCTAGTCCAACCCCCTGCTCAAAGCAGGACCAATCCCAGCCAGGGCTTTGTCAAGCCTCACCTTAAAAACTTCTAAGGAAGGAGATTCCACCACTTCCCTAGGTAACGCATTCCAGTGTTTCACCACCCTCCTAGTGAAAAAGTTTTTCCTAATATCCAACCTAAACCTCCCCCACTGCCACTTGAGACCATTACTCCTTGTTCTGTCATCAGCTACCACTGAGAACAGTCTAGATCCATCCTCTTTCGAACCCCCTTTCAGATAGTTGAAAGCACCTATCAAATCCCCCCTCATTCTTCTCTTCTGCAGACTAAACAATCCCAGTTCCCTCAGCCTCTCCCCATAAGTCATGTGTTCCAGACCCCTAATTATTTTTGTTGCCCTCCGCTGGACTCTTTCCAATTTTTCCACATCCTTCTTGTAGTGTGGGGCCCAAAACTGGACACAGTACTGCAGATGAGGCCTCACCAATGTCAAATAGAGGGGAACGATCATGTCCCTCGATCTGCTGGCAATGCCCCTCCATATACATTCCAAAATGCCATTGGCCTTCTTGGCAACAAAGGCACACTGTTGACTCATATCCAGCTTCTAGTCCACTGTAACCCCTAGGTCCTTTTCTGCAGAACTGCTGCCAAGCCATTCGGTCCCTAGTCTGTAGCGGTGCATGGGATTTTTCCGTCCTAAGTGCAGGACTCTACACTTGTCCTTGTTGAACCTCATCAGATTTCTTTTGGCCCAATCTTATAATTTGTCTAGGGCCCTCTGTATCCTATCCCTACCCTCCAGCGTATCTACCTCTCCTCCCAGTTTAGTGTCATCTGCAAACTTGCTGAGGGTGCAATCCACACCATCCTCCAGATCATTTATGAAGATATTGAACAAAACCGGCCCGAGGACTGACCCTTGGGGCACTCCACTTGATACCGGCTGCCAACTAGACATGGAGCCATTGATCACTACCTGTTGAGCCCGACAATCTAGCCAACTTTCTATCCACCTTATAGTCCATTCATCCAGCCCATACTTCTTTAACTTGCTGGCAAGAATACTGTGGGAGACCGTGTCAAAAGCTTTGCTAAAGTCAAGGAACAATACATCCACTGCTTTCCCCTCATCCACAGAGCCAGTTATCTCATCACAGAAGGCAATTAGATTAGTCAGGCATGACTTGCCCTTGGTGAATCCATGCTGACTGTTCCTGATCACTTTCCTCTCCTCTAAGTGCTTCAGAATTGATTCCTTGAGGACCTGCTCCATGATTTTTCCAGGGACTGAGATGAGGCTGACTGGCCTGTAGCTCCCAGGATCCTCCTTCTTCCCTTTTTTAAAGATGGGTACTACATTAGCCTTTTTCCAGTTGTCCTATGTGTTGTTTGTTCTCTCATCCTCTCTCCAGAGGGAAAAACGTGTTCAGTGGAGTGTTTTGTTTTGGAAGGTTTTTTGGTTTTGTTAATATAAATATACCTGTCACTAAATATTAATATTAGAGAAGGCAGGTCTGTGAAATGCACGTCACACGTGGAGCAGAAAGTGATGAGGTTTGTGATTGTCTTTGATTCCTGAGGGAATTCATTCCACAGGCTCAGACCACCCCCAGAAAACGTTTGGTCTCTTGTACAGACAAGCTTTACTCTTATTGTAGAGAGTTCCATTGTCCCAGAGGAGCATAATTGTCAGTCTTTGTCCTGAAGTTTTAGATGGTCTTTTAGGTATCCTGGGCCCAAGACATGCAGTGCTTTGAAGATAAGGACTGAGACCTTGAACTTGATTGGAAATCCTGTGGGAAGTCGGTGTAGAAAGTGGAGGACAGGTCTGATGTGCTTGTGATAGCTTGTATTGCTGAGGAAATATTGCTGCAGTGTTATGGTCTAGTTGGAGTTTCTTAAGTGCTGAAGGTTTCATGCCCAGGTATAATGCACTGCTGTATTCCAGGTGAGGAGTGAGGAAGACAAGAATAATTGAAACCCGGTTTTCATTCCCCAGAATGGGATGGAGTCTCTTAGCTGACCAGAGACGGCAGAAAGCATTACTCTCAGCTGTTGCTATGTGAAAGCTCAGTATCAGCAAGGAATCGGAGAGTACTCCTAGACTACAGACGGAATTAACCTTCAACCAAAGAAGCCTGGACTGTGGCTGCAAACTCTTCAAAATAGTTTCCTCTGCCCACCAGCATCACCTCTGTCCACAGATCCATGGGCATGAAAAGTCTTTCTTCTTCACTGAAAGTAAATGATATTGGTGGAGCCATGCAAAAGATCCTAATTAATTTCAGCCCACTTGAGGAGGCAAGGTGAAGAAAACAGATGCTCTTACACCTTCTAATGTCTTTAAAATGACATTGCAGCCTCAGTAGGGGCTCCCAGCTGGAGAGTGGGAGGAGCCCTTTGCTCAGAGCAATACTAGGAATTAATTGGCCTTGGATTCAACCTAATGAACGAAACCTTATAATCTATAATTGGACCGCTAATTCTTTGAGGTACTTTGGGGACAGAGCAGAATCTTGGTAGATGCTCTGGTTTGGATTTGAGGAGGAGATTGTGATCATTTCTCCTCTGCCTCAAATATATATTATTTATATAAACATTAACTATTGGACTTAAGTACCTTTCTATCATCTTCCCGCTTTGAAACTAATTAGCTTTATTTGTTCTATTCACTACACCAGCTGGATTTATGAACCTTTCGCCTCAAACTAGCAAAAACCAGGAGCGGGATGCTGCGGTGGATCTACTGAATACTCTGCCACCCATGCTGGGCACAGAGCCATTTTAGGCAGCAGTTTTCCGGAGCCAGCAGGTCCAGGTCCTCAGCACCAGACTTGATCAATTGGTACAGATTCAGGGACCTCATTGTTGCTCATGCTAGGCACAGAACCCTCTTGGCAAGAGGTTCTCCATCATTAACTGTGCTGGGTTTTTGGCACCAACTCAAAGGACCCGGACAAATCCAGGGACTTCCCTGACATTTATGTGTGGCAGAGAGCCACACTGGTGAGCAGATCTCCAAACTCGATATTGGACTTACCTATTGTTAGACTTAGTCATTTAAAACTGAATAGCCTCCCCAGTTGGATAAGGTTTGAGGCATCCCTCCTACTCATCACAGATTGTTTTCCTAAGTCACTGCTGGACTGAAAAGCGACCTCCAATGTTCACAGTCATAGTGACATTGTGAACTTCTTTGGCAGCCTTTTCCCCCATAGATCTGAAAGCCCCTTGCAAACATTAATTCTGTCTATCTCAGCACTTACACTGTGCTCCTCCCTGTGGTATCAAAGTGCTTTCTAAAATCAATAAGCAAAGCACAATGCTTGCTCAGCACACAATTTTAAAACATTCCCTGCTTTATTTGAAAATCATCAAATAAGGCAAAGAGCTGAGTTGCTGAGCCTCTTCCTCAGTTACTTCAGCTCTTGGGGCCAGCTCCTGAGTTGACGTAAATCTGCACTGATTTACTGAAGTCAATACAGCTGCATCAGTTTACACCAGCTGAGAGTCTGGCTTTCACTGGCTTCAGTGGAAACTGAAGATGCTCAGCACCTTGCAGGATCGGACCCTCATTCATGATTCAGGACAGCATATAGCAATGGTTTGTTCAGGCACAGAAGTGCATACGACTGAACCATTTCCTAGGTGGTTGGAATACACTGATTTTTCATTTGCAGGTAATATCAGAAATGGCCAGTGTATTTTTTTCAGCTGTTCCCCCAAAGACATTCACTTCTGGGGAAGACCAAGTTTATAAAGCTTCAGCCCTTGAGGGTTACTTTTTGAGTCAGAATATGTAGCTGAAGAAAAGAGTTTCATATGAAACACCGTCCGGCAAGTGAGGAGAGAAAGCAGAGGTTTCTGTTACAAGCATAGCCCTCCAAGTGGCTGATTCTAGGTGCAGCAGAGACAAGAGGAGGGCTTTATTACAGTCAGTGGCTAAACAGGAACACATTTGGTCTTAGGCCCATGCTGGGTGTCCCTCAGTTCAGCTAAAGTGTCATGCATGATACAAGAATGGTGAATGGAATAGGCAAGAGTGATCTTCACTAGGCATGATCCTTACATTAAACCTTGGATGATTAATCCTGGCATTAGTCGTGCATGATGTCTGTCCTTTTCCTTGTATAAATAGTCATCTCTATTCTAATAAATTAGCTTAGGCTTTCTCGACTCTTTCTGTTTATTTAAGGGGTTGTCGTCAAACAAATTTGTACCAGCTTAGATCATAGAATCAAAGAATATTAGGGTTGGAAGGGACCTCAGGAGGTCATCTAGTCCAACTCCCTGCTCAAAGCAGGACCAATCCCCAACTAAATCATCCCAGCCAGGGCTTTGTCAAGCCTCACCTTAAAAACTTCTAAGGAAGGAGATTCCACCACCTCCCTAGGTAACGCATTCCAGTGTTTCACCACCCTCCTACTGAAAAAGTTTTTTCTAATATCCAACCTAAGCCTCCCCCACTGCCACTTGAGACCATTACTCCTTGTTCTGTCATCAGCTACCACTGAGAACAGTCTAGATCCATCCTCTTTCGAACCCCCTTTCAGATAGTTGAAAGCACCTACCAAATCCCCCCTCATTCTTCTCTTCTGCAGACTAAACAATCCCAGTTCCCTCAGCCTCTCCCCATAAGTCATGTGTTCCAGACCCCTAATTATTTTTGTTGCCCTCCGCTGGACTCTTTCCAATTTTTCCACATCCTTCTTGTAGTGTGGGGCCCAAAACTGGACACAGTACTGCAGATGAGGCCTCACCAATGTCGAATAGAGGGAAACGATCACGTCCCTCGATCTGCTGGCAATGCCCCTACATATAAATCCCAAAATGCCATTGGCCTTCTTGGCAACAAAGGCACACTATTGACTCATAGCCAGCTTCTCGTCCACTATAACCCCTAGGTCCTTTTCTGCAGAACTGCTGCCAAGCCATTCGGTCCCTAGTCTGTAGCGGTGCATGGGATTTTTCCGTCCTAAGTGCAGGACTCTACACTTGTCCTTGTTGAACCTCATCAGATTTCTTTTGGCCCAGTCCTCTAATTTGTCTAGGGTCCTCTGTATCCTATCCCTACCCTCCAGTGTATTTACCTCTCCTCCCAGTTTAGTGTCATCTGCAAACTTGCTGAGGGTGCAATCCACACCATCCTCCAGATCATTTATGAAGATATTGAACAAAACTGGCCCGAGGACTGACCCTTGGGGCACTCCACTTGATACCGGCTGCCAACTAGACATGGAGCCATTGATCACTACCTGTTGAGCCCGACAATCTAGCCAACTTTCTATCCACCTTATAGTCCATTCATCCAGCCCATACTTCTTTAACTTGCTGGCAAGAATACTGTGGGAGACCGTGTCAAAAGCTTTGCTAAAGTCAAGGAACAAGACGTCCACCGCTTTCCCCTCATCCACAGAGCCAGTTATCTCATCATAGAAGGCAATTAGATTAGTCAGGCATGACTTGCCCTTGGTGAATCCATGCTGACTGTTCCTGATCACTTTCCTCTCCTCTAAGTAATTCAAAATTGATTCCTTGAGGACCTGCTCCATGATTTTTCCAGGGATTGAGATGAGGCTGACTGGCCTGTAGCTCCCAGGATCCTCCTTCTTCCCTTTTTAAAAGATGGGCACTACATTAGCCTTTTTCCAGTCGTCCGGGACTTCCCCCGATCGCTATGAGTTTTGAAAGATAATGGCCAATGGCTCTGCAATCACATATGCCAACTGTTTTAGCACTCTTGGATGCAGTGCATCTGTCCCCTGGACTTGTGCTCGTCCAGCTTTTCTAAATAATCCCTAACCACTTCTTTCTCCACAGAGGGCTGGTCACCTCCTCCCCATGCTGTGCTGCCCAGTGCAGCAGTCTGGGAGCTGACCTTGTTCATAAAGACAGAGGCAAAAAAAGCATTGAGTACATTAGCTTTTTCCACATCCTCTGTCATTAGGTTGCCTCCCTCATTCAGTAAGGGGCCCACACTTTCCTTGACTTTTTTCTTGTTGCAAACATACCTGAAGAAACCCTTCTTGTTACTCTTAACATCTCTTGCTAACTGCAACTCCAGGTGTGATTTGGCCTTCCTTATTTCACTCCTGCATGCCCGAGCAATATTTTTATACTCTTCCCTGGTCATTTGTCCAATCTTCCACTTCTTGTAAGCTTCTTTTTTGTGTTTAAGATCAGCAAGGATTTCACCGTTAAGCCAAGCTGGTTGCCTGCCATATTTACTATTCTTTCTACACATCGGGATGGTTTGTCCCTGTAATCTCAATAAGGATTCTTTAAAATACAGCCAGCTCTCCTGGACTCCTTTCCCCCTCATGTTATTCTCCCAGGGGATCCTGCCCATCAGTTCCCTGAGGGAGTCAAAGTCTGCTTTTCTGACTGATAAACCGGTTTAGTTGAAGTCTTGCAAACTCCTGTGCGGACACACTTACTTTCATTTAACAGTAGCTTTTTCAGTTTAGCTTAAAACTTTTCCTGATCAACTGAAGCTACACTGCTGGTTTAAACCAAATTGGGAGTATACACAGGGGGTTGCATTATTTTAACTAACCCGGTTTAAAAATCACACCTTTAGTTAGCTGATGCAACTCTGAGTGTAGCCCAAGTTTTAAGACCATCCATCCTTCTTTCACTCACATATTTTCACCGGTGCTGGTTTAAGAATCTTCCACTTTTGCATCCCTTTTATCTGACTCAAACATCCCTTTTACAGACTTAGATCTTTCCAATCTCAGATCTAAACATTTTCTCACCCTCTGAACTTTTCCTTCCTTCTGCTCTGATGTTATTTCATTCTATAAAGCTTTTGGGGATACAGTTTGCAGGAAGGACACTGCTATCTATTTTGCTTATTGGTTGCTTTACAGGCACACTTAGTTTTAAGTCTCGATGACCTCCAAGTCTCCATGATTTGAAGAAAATCAGCTCAGTTGTTTTAAAGTTATGAGCATTTAAAGGTGACCTCCGAAAAAAGTTTTAAAAACTGGGCTTGTGCCATTCCTGCATTTCATTTAGGATATAAAGAAAGCCTGAAGGAGGGTTTTTCACTTTTCTTTTAAACCTAAGAAATGCCTGGAATGTCCAGTCTGCTCTTCCCTGGTTTTGCTGGGGGAGTCCATGGGGCAGTCGGAAAAGTTTATTGCAAGCTCTTATACCTCACCTAATGGGATGAAGGTATTGAATCTTTAACAAAGGTCTATTTTTCTCCCACATATTCATTACACGTTGACATTAAATAGGGCTTAACAAAAACAACCGCTCCAGCAGGTTAAGCTGTCAGATTACAAATCCCTCCCATCTCTTCAGGGGTGAAAGTAAGGGGGTACAGGCTGGTACAGCGTACTGGTAAAAAGTAGCCGCCAATACCGGCCCGTACCGCTGACTTTAAAGCACTGCCGGGTCGTCGATGGGGGGCGCAAAAGGGGCAGCGACATTAAAGCGCTGTTTCCCCTTTTGCCCCCCCTCCCCGGATGCCAACGGGGGGGGAGGAAAAAAAGTAGCTGCCCCCAGGCCATGATTTAAAAGGCCCGGAGCTCCGGCTGCCGCTGCCCCTTTGAATCGCTGCTGGAGTCCCAGGCGACATGGGCCAGGTAGCGCAAATGGGCTGGCTGGGGGATGCTGACCCTAGCCCTGCCCCTTCCGTCCGAGGCCGCACCCCTTTGGGCCTTGAGATGGCCATGTACTGGTAAGAGCTCCATTTTACTTTCACCCTGCCTCTCTTTCTTGTGATGTTAGCATTTCAGTAGTTCTCCAGTTACGGTCCTACCAAATTCACGGTCCATTTTGGTCAATTTCATGGTAACAGGGTTTTTTAAATTGCAAATTTCATGATTTCAGCTATTTAAATCTGAAATTTCATGGGGTTGTAATTGTAGGGGTTCTGACCCCAAAAAAGAAGTTGTGGGGGGGTCGCAAGGTTATTGTAGAGGGCGGGGTTGCGGTACTGCTACCCTTACTTCTGCACTGCTGCTGCTTTCGGATCTGAGCAGCTGGAGAGCAGGGCAGCGGCTGCTGGCTGGGAACCCAGTTCTGAAGGCAGAGCCGCCACCAGCAGCTGCACAGAAGTAAGGATGGCAGGGCATGGTATTGCCACCCTTCCTTCTGCGCTGCTGCCTGCAGAACTGGCCCCTCAGTCAGTAGTGACACTGGCTGCCCAGCTCTGAAGGCTGCAGCGCAGAAGTAAGGTGGCAGGATGGTATTGCCACCCTTACTTCTGTACTGCTGCTGGCCAACAGCTGCCACTCTCCGGCCGCACAGCTCTGAAGGCAGCACAGAAGTAAGGGTAGTAATATCGTGACCCCTCTAAAATAACCTTGTGACCCCCCTGCAACTCCCTTTTGGGTCATGAACCCCAATTTGAGAAATGCTGATCTCCCCCATGAAATCTGTATAATACAGTGTAACAGCACACATAAAACTGGATTTCACGGTCTGTGACATGTTTTTCATGGCTGTGAATTTGGTAGGGCTTTAATCATAGAATCTTCCAGAGAAGACAGAACCTGAATTCCTAATGTAAGTAACAAGCAGGGAGACCAACCAACCAACCAAACTAAAAAAAACATCGACAGAAACCTTTCAGATCTTCTGTCTCCATCATAAAGAAGCAAAACTGGGCACAATCCCAGTGTTATGTCCTTTGCAGGTCACCTTTAAAGGGAATTTGTCAATGTTAAAAAGAATGGTACTTCGTGTGTCAGAAAAAGTTTCTACCTACTCTTGTTACAAGTAACATCTACGAATACTACCGTGTAGATTTCCAAAAGCACAATGGAGAGCTCGGCACCCAACTCCCATTGATTAAAGTTAGGCACCGAGCTCCTCTTTGGGCCTTTGAAAATCTCCCCTTATAACTGAAAGAAATTAGAGGAATATTGGGGGAAAGGAAAGGAAGGGGAGAACTAAGAAAGATAGTGGAGGAGGCTGAGTGGTTGAAGCAAAAGGGAAGGGGAGACGAAGGCCTATACAGCTAGTCTCCAGGCTAGAGCTCTCTAATAAATCTGGATCTTTGGAATGAATAATAATTATCCAAAGTGGCATTTTCCAATGTGCCTAAGGGAGTTTGGTGCCCCTCACCAAGGTGTTGTGCATCTAACTCCCTTAGGCATATTTGAAAATCCCGCTCAAGTGTTGCCTGAACTTTTGTCCAAATTACAAATCCATTTTTTCCAAGGTTTCCAAGTAAAATGTATATTTCAGATATATGACTCCTAACTTATTTCTGTCCTTCCCCACTGATATAAAGGAACATATGACCCACAATTCCCACACTACAGCGGTAGTGTGACAGTGACTTAATTAGTTAATGTTTGTAAGCCACTTTGAGATAGCCAGATGGAAAATGCTGCAGAACTACAAAGAATTATTACCCAATACAGGCACCTCAGAGCTAAGGATTCCCATTTAAGGACAAGCCAAATTTAAAGAAAGCTGGTTCAACAGTTTTAAAGTTACAGGGTGGGATTTTCTGGTCTCCTAATACCACTTTGTAGGTGTCTCAAAGTGGCCTTAACACAGTCAGAAGAAGCAAGTGAAGAATTCCCACTGTGTTTGGGAACTGGCCACTAGCTCCTTTGCCAGCTACTCCTTACTCCCACCATAAGGGGAGGGATAAGGTGTTTGGGGAGTTCCAGGGGAGTAGGCCATGGGCAGGATGGTGAGGGGGTATGGCAGACCAGAGAGCAGCTCTGTCCAATTCTCCACTAGTGTAAGGTCCTAAGGGAGCTTAGCAGTGTAATTTTGAGCTGCTCTTGTGCAGCTCTAACTTGCACTAGAGAAGGGTGACTGAGGATCAGGGAACCACAACTGGCTCCCTGCAGACCCCATCTCCACTGGACTGGAGAAACTATCCCAGCATGTCTAACATCAGCACCGTTGTGTTGATTCACCACACTGCTAGAATCTGGGAAAGAGGGGAGACCATGAAGTGGAGAGAGCTGTTCTCTTGTGTCCAGCCCCTCCTTTTTTTCATTTGGTTTGATAAAGATGGATTCAATGATAGTGGGATTAAGAACTGCAGAATATCTCAAACTCTGTCATTTCTAATCTTAGGCCATTAATCTTTAAACAGTCAAAACTGTAAAATATACAACTGATTTTTTTCAAACTTAGCTTGTTTCATAGATCTCATTAGAACTGAGCAATCAAAGCCAAGTAGCGGTCTGTAACTTACTTATGCAAGGTTGCATACTGAATTTAATTTGGTGTTATATTCTATTAGTTGACAAATAGTTTACAAAGCTATAGAGAGAAAACATTTCAAAGGGAGGAGTTTATAATGTTAATTCTGCATTTTCTGACTTTGAAATAATGCAACTTTAAATCTGAAAAAAAAGTGTTATTCAATTTCTAATGGCACACACACAAGATTATGATTTCTTTCATCACAAGTGCCACCCACTGCAGGAGAATTTTCTCCTCATCAGTCCAATTGTTAAAAAGGTTCTATTTTCCCCATAGTGTCAGTCGTGATGAAACCCTCCACTTGTCCCTGTGTCCGCATTGCTGAAGGAGTTAATTGGGCAACATTTCGCTCACCTACCCAGCATCAGAACCCCTTGCTGAAGCTCAGCTGCATCTCATACACCCTCCTAATTACATTTATTCACAGAAATCAAAAGGAGAGGGAAGCAGTTGAGTAAAGGTCACATTAATAACAGAGGCTGAAAGAAAGCCTGTGGATATGTATTTTTCATTAAAGCCACATTTGACTGAAGGGGACTATTCTTTCTGGATTGGCAGCGTTTCTTCAGCAGGCTGTCGATATAAATTTTAAAAGAGATGTTGCTATTCTTCTTGTCCCTGCTTGTTGTCTACTGGAAACTTGCTTCTTTAAAAAGAAAACTAACAACACTGCTCACCTCAAGGTCAGGTCTAACCTGAGGTAACAGACATCAAGACAGGGGTGTTTGCACCCTCCCCAAGACAATGGGCACTGCATCTACTTCCAAACCTAGGCTTTATTGAGGGCCCTTTGAGAAGCAGGGGACCCTGAAGATACAGAGACCATAGGCATCTAGAGCCAGCTGGGCACGCAGTCTGAAACCTGAATTACCAGTTGTGGCCAGGCTTGATCATGCACATGTTTAAAGGTGTGTTAGGGATGAACAGAGGCGAGTCTCACCATACATGGAAGGCAGCAATAGGAATGAGGAGACATAAGTTCTGTTCTCACTGGCCTGCTGGTGACTTTGGAGAAGTGACTTCCCCTCTTTGTGCCTCAGTTTCCCGATCTATAAAATGACAGGTTCCCACAATGTGACATGAGCCTTTAAGGATTTTGATTTCAGGAAACAAATTTGACGTACTTGGCATGAGGTTACCATATACAGCCTATTTGTTCCAATGCCTCATCCATGCCCCAAATCCTCTGTTTTCCCATGCACTAAGACCTGTCTTTCTTCCTTCAAACATCTCCTCATTGCTCACTGGTCAATTTGCTTCCAGATGCTCATCACTCCACAAGTGTCTGCTCCCCCTGTTCTGCCTAAGTCTTAATTAACCACATTGTGTCCATCTAAACTAGATGATACACTGCTTGGGTCTGAAACTATCATCTTAATAAAATGCTTTATATATAAATAATATTGACCATTGGTGAGATCCCCAATTGGAATCATCAGGCTCTCATTGGTCAGGACATCATCAATGGAGGACTTACCTCAGGCCCTGATACAGATACACATGCATGCACCCACATGATCTGTGTCAGCCAGATACACTAAAATGTCATTTACTACAATAGCTCTGTCCACAAGACACTGGCCCTTGTAGAAATGGGAATCAACTTGGTAAAGAAGTAGGACGACGAAATCTTGAGTAAATACTTGGATGACCTTTAGGTCTGCTTGTCTCTCTCTGTTTTCATGTACAGCATCTGAATCTTTGAAGGAGATACCTCTACTATCTATATGCTCACACTACATATAAACTGCATGGATGGCTGCATTCCCCTTCCTCAACTGCCTCTAAAATGTGCTTTTATCACAATCGGACTGAACATTACACTCACAGCCTTTCACTCAAATATGCACCACAGATCAAATTACTCCTAGCTAGATGAGGTACTTATATGGTCCCCATTACCACAATATCTGAGGTCCAGATTTTTGAAGGTTTTTAGACTCAGCATTGCAAAGCCTAAGGGTATGTCTACACTACGAAATTAGGTCGAATTTATAGAAGTCGGTTTTTTAGAAATCAGTTTTATATATTCGTGTGTGTGTGTCCCCACAGAAAATGCTTTAAGTGCATTAAGTGCATTAACTCGGCGGAGAGCTTCCACAGTACCAAGGCTAGAGTTGACTTCCGGAGTGTTGCACTGTGGGTAGCTATCCCACAGTTCCCGCAGTCTCCGCTGCTCATTGGAATTCTGGGTTGAGATCCCCAAGCCTGATGGGGCTAAAACATTGTCGCGGGTGGTTCTGGGTACATATCGTCAGGCCCCCGTTCCCTCCCTCCCTCCGTGAAAGCAAGGGCAGACAATCGTTTCGCGCCTTTTTTCCTGAGTTACCTGTGCTGACGCCATACCATGGCAAGCATGGAGCCCGCTCAGGTAACCGTCACCATATGTCTCCTGGGTGCTGGCAGACGTGGTACTGCATTGCTACACAGCAGCATCAACCCATTGCCTTGTGGCAGCAGATGGTACAGTACGACTGGTAGCCATCATTGTCATGTCCGAGGTGCTCCTGGCCACGTCGGCCAGGAGCGCCTGGGCAGACATGGGTGCAGGGACTAAATTTGGAGTGACTTGACCAGGTCATTCTCTTTAGTCCTGCAGTCAGTCCTATTGAACCATCTTATGGTGAGCAGGCAGGCGATATGGATTGCTAGCAGGCCGACTGTACCATCTTCTGCCAGGCAGGCAAGAGATGAGGATGGCTAGCAGTCCTACTGCACCGTCTTCTGCCGAGCAGCCATGAGATGTGGATGGCTTGCAGTCCTTCTGCACCGTCTGCTGCCAGCCAAAGATGTAAAAGATAGATGGAGTGGATCAAAACAAGAAATAGACCAGATTTCTTTTGTACTCATTTGCTTCCCCCCCTCCCCCGTCTAGGGGACTCATTCCTCTAGGTCACACTGCAGTCACTCACAGAGAAGGTGCAGCGAGGTAAACCTAGCCATGTATCAATCAGAGGCCAGACCAACCTGCTTGTTCCAATAAGAACAATTACTTAGGTGCACCATTTCTTACTGGAACCGTCCGTGAAGTCCTGCCTGAAATACTCATTGATGTAAAGCCACCCTCTTTGTTGATTTTAATTTCCTGTAAGCCAACCCTGTAAGCCATGTCGTCAGTCGCCCCTCCCTCCGTCAGAGCAACGGCAGACAATCGTTCCATGCCTTTTTTCTGTGCGGACGCCATACCAAGGCAAGCATGGAGGCCGCTCAGCTCACTTTGGCAATTAGGAGCACATTAAACACCACACACATTATCCAGCAGTATATGCAGCACCAGAATCTGGCAAAGCGATACGGGGCGAGGAGGAGACGTCTGCGCGGTCACGTGAGTGATCAGGACATGGACACAGATTTCTCTGAAAGCATGGGCTCTGCCAATGCATGCATCATGGTGCTAATGGGGGAGGTTCATGCTGTGGAACGCTGATTCTGGGCTCGGGAAACAAGCACAGACTGGTGGGACCACATAGTGTTGCAGGTCTGGGACGATTCCCAGTGGCTGCGAAACTTTCGCATGCGTAAGGGCACTTTCATGGAACTTTGTGACTTGCTTTCCCCTGCCCTGAAGCACATGAATGCGCAAGATGAGAGCAGCCCTCACAGTTGAGAAGCGAGTGGCGTTAGCCCTGTGGAAGCTTGCAACGCCAGACAGCTACTGGTCAGTGGGGAAGCAATTTGGAGTGGGCAAATCTACTGTGGGGGCTGCCGTGATGCAAGTAGCCCACGCAATCAAAGATCTGCTGATATCAAGGGTAGTGACCCTGGGAAATGTGCAGGTGGTCATAGTGGATGGATTTGCTGCAATGGAATTCCCTAACTGTGGTGGGGCCATAGACGGAACCCATATCCCTATCCTGGCACCGGAGCACCAAGCCGGCGAGTACATAAACCGCAAGGGGTACTTTTCAATAGTGCTGCAAGCTCTGGTGGATCACAAGGGACGCTTCACCAACATCAACGTGGGATGGCCGGGAAAGGAACATGACGCTCGCATCTTCAGGAACTCTGGTCTGTTTCAAAAGCTGCAGGAAGGGACTTTATTCCCAGACCAGAAAATAACTGTTGGGGATGTTGAAATGCCTATATGTATCCTTGGGGACCCAGCCTACCCCTTAATGCCATGGCTCATGAAGCCATACACAGGCAGCCTGGACAGTAGTCAGGAGCTGTTCAACTACAGGCTGAGCAAGTGCAGAATGGTGGTAGAATGTGCATTTGGATGTTTAAAGGTGCGCTGGCGCAGTTTACTGACTCGCTTAGACCTCAGCTAAACCAATATTCCCACTGTTATTACTGCTTGCTGTGTGCTCCACAATATCTGTGAGAGTAAGGGGGAGACGTTTATGGCGGGGTGGGAGGTTGAGGCAAATCGCCTGGCTGCTGGTTACGCGCAGCCAGACACCAGGGCGGTTAAAAGAGCACAGGAGGGCGCGGTACGCATCAGAGAAGCTTTGAAAACCAGTTTCATGACTGGACAGGCTACGGTGTGAAAGTTCTGTTTGTTTCTCCTTGATGAAACCCTCCGCCCCTTGGTTCACTCTACTTCTCTGTAAGCTAACCACCCTCCCCTCCTCCCTTCAATCACCGCTTGCAGAGTCAATAAAGTCATTGTTTCTTCACATTCATGCATTCTTTATTCATTCATCACACAAATAGGGGGATGACTACCAAGGTAGCCCAGGAGGGGTGGTGGAGGAGGGAAGGAAAATGCCACACAGCACTTTAAAAGTTTACAACTTTAAAATTTATTGAATGCCAGCCTTCTGTTTTTTGGGCAATCCTCTGTGGTGGAGTGGCTGGTTGGCCGGAGGCCCCCCCACCGCGTTCTTGGGCGTCTGGGTGTGGAGGCTATGGAACTTGGGGAGGAGGGCGGTTGGTTACACAGGGGCTGTAGTGGCAGTCTGTGCTCCAGCTGCCTTTGCTGCAGCTCAACCATACACTGGAGCATACTGGTTTGATCCTCCAGCAGCCTCAGCATTGAATCCTGCCTCCTCTCATCACACTGCCGCCACATTTGAGCTTCAGCCCTGTCTTCAGCCCGCCACTTACTCTCTTCAGCCCGCCACCTCTCCTCCCGGTCATTTTGTGCTTTCCTGCACTCTGACATTATTTGCCTCCACGCATTCGTCTGTGCTCTGTCAGTGTGGGAGGACAGCATGAGCTCAGAGAACATTTCATCACGAGTGTGTTTTTCTTTCTTTCTAATCTTCACTAGCCTCTGGGAAGGAGAAGATCCTGTGATCATTGAAACACATGCAGCTGGTGGAGAAAAAAAAAGGGACAGCGGTATTTAAAAAGACACATTTTATAAAACAGTGGCTACACTCTTTCAGGGTAAACCTTGCTATTAACATTACATACATAGCACATGTGCTTTTGTTACAAGGTTGCATTTTGCCTCCCCTCACCGCGTGGCTACCCCCTCAACCCTCCCCGTGGCTAACAGCGGGGAACATTTCTGTTCAGCCACAGGCAAACAGCCCAGCAGGAACGGGCACCTCTGAGTGTCCCCTGAAGAAAAGCACCCTATTTCAACCAGGTGACCATGAATGATATCTCACTCTCCTGAGGATAAAACAGAGAGATAAAGAACGGATGTTGTTTGAACGCCAGCAAACATACACTGCAATGCTTTGTTGTACAATGATTCCCGAGTACGTGTTACTGGCCTGGAGTGGTAAAGTGTCCTACCATGGAGGACGCAATAAGGCTGCCCTCCCCAGAAACCTTTTGCAACGGCTTTGGGAGTACATCCAGGAGAGCCGCGAATGCCAGGGCAAATTAATCCTTTCACATGCTTGCTTTTAAACCATGTATAGTATTTTAAAAGGTACACTCACCGGAGGTCCCTTCTCCGCCTGCCGGGTCCAGGAGGCAGCCTTGGGTAGGTTCGGAGGGTACTGGCTCCAGGTCCAGGGTGAGAAACAGTTCCTGGCTGTTGGGAAAACCGGTTTTTCTGCTTGCTTGCTGTGAGCTATCTACAACCTCCTCCTCATCATCATCTTCTTCGTCCCCAAAACCTGCTTCCATGTTGCCTCCATCTCCATTGAAGGAGTCAAACAACACGGCTGGGGTAGTGGTGGCTGAACCCCCTAAAATGGCATGCAGCTCATCATAGAAGTGGCATGTTTGGGGCTCCGACCCGGAGTGGCTGTTCGCCTCTCTGGTTTTCTGGTAGGCTTGCCTCAGCTCCTTAAGTTTCAGGCGGCACTGCTTCGGGTGCCTGTTATGGCCTCTGTCCTTCATGCCCTGGGAGATTTTGACAAAGGTTTTGGCATTTCGAAAACTGGAACGGAGTTCTGATAGCACGGATTCCTCTCCCCATACAGCGATCAGGTCCCGTACCTCCCGTTCAGTCCATGCTGGAGCTCTTTTGCAATTCTGGGATTCCATCATGGTCACGTCTGCTGATGAGCTCTGCATGGTCACCTGCAGCTTGCCACGCTGGCCAAACAGGAAATGAGATTCAAAAGTTCGCGGTTCTTTTCCTGTCTACCTGGCCAGTGCATCTGAGTTGAGAGTGCTGTCCAGAGCGGTCACAATGGAGCACTCCGGGATAGCTCCCGGAGGCCAATACCATCGAATTGTGTCCACAGTACCCCAAATTTGACCCGGCAAGGCTGATTTAAGCGCTAATCCACTTGTCAGGGGTGGAGTAAGGAAATCGATTTTAAGAGCCCTTTAAGTCGAAAAAAAGGGCTTCATCGTGTGGACGGGTGCAGGTTTACATAGATTTAACGCTGCTAAATTTGACCTAAAGTCCTAGTGTAGACCAGGGCTAAGTGACTTAGATGGCTAAGCCCTGTTTTCAAAAGTGATTTAGGAGACCATTGACTGTCACAATTGCCTAAGTCACTTTTGAAAATGGGACTAAGTCATGTAGACCTTGCACTGCAGAGTGGTGCAACACCTAAATACTTTTAAAAATCTGGGCCTGAGTATCTGATACTTTCACAAGGACTCCTCCTTGTTTCTGACACTTTTTAGTGTACTTATCCTCAGAACAGCCCATTGAGGGAGAGAAGCGCTATTACCTCCATGTTCAGAGGCACAGAGTGACTAAGGCCCAGATTTTTAAAGGTATTTAAGTGCCCAACTTCCCAAATCTGGGCACAAGCGATTTGTCCACGGTCACACTGGAAGTCTGTTGTGGAGCAGGGAATTGAACCAGATCTAAACTAGTGGCCTAATCACTGGACTGTCCTTCCTCTTTGTTGTCTTTGGAACAAACTGCAACTATAATCACAGTTCTCTGATATTTACATCTATAAACTGAAATACAAGTGAATTAGCAGCTCAGAAGGCATCTAGATCGGATCCATTTTTTCTAAGTACACAAATACAGTAATAAAGACACTAAGGCTGAGATAGTCAAAGCCACTTAGTGGATTTGGCTGCCCAGTCCCCATTAAAATCAATGGGACCTGGGATCTGAATCCCCCAGGCTGCTTTGCAAAGCTCAGCCTATGTTGTTCATCCAATATATAATGATTTTGAATTAATTTCTGAACAAGTGTGTAGAAAGCTGCATGATGCTTCTTCGTGCCTCTCTTCCCACCCTGGATTTTGGTGTTCGTTATCAATTTGTTTCTAGCTCCAAAATCATCAATGTGTACCTCAAACCTATGTTGCACTAGAAATCCCCCAAGCCCACTTCAAAGTTGGATGGTCCTGAATTAGTACAGCGGAGCCTGACAGCAGGAATAGGTGTCAGTAGCTTTCATGAGCTACTTAACCTGCCGACTAATACACAAAGTCATTTCTGCCACAGCTGTCTGAACAATACATTTGCCAATTAAGTTAATACAATCAAATCCCTTGTATCCAGCAGAAAGGGCAGAGCAAATCCAGGTGAAAGAGAATGGAATCTTACAATTCTCCTATGTGTCACACAGCAGAAGAACAAAGGGAAAGAAACAACATTATAAAAACAGTGAAATCCACTGTAAATTAATGTGAGGTATTAGGGGCCTCGCTTATACCTTGGTCTGTAACACTACAAAGAGGTGAATTATGGGAAAGCTAGCGCCAGCTGGAACTTGGAACACAAATTGACTCACTGGCTTCGTGCTTTTTGAACCTGTTCTTTAAAGTGGTTCTGTTGGACTGGGTCTGATTTCATTCACCTACAGTCCTTCTCTGGATTTGTGGGGATGTCCCCTCTACTGAGCTGGGCTCTGTGTGATACACAGTACGCAGGTGTCATACATATACAGCTAAGGGTAGCATAAAATCCCTCCTTACCTGTAAAGGGTAAGAAGATCAGATAACCTGATTGGCACCTGACCAGAAGGACCAATGGGGAAAGAAGATACTTCCAAATTGGGGGCGGGGGGGGAAGGCTTTGTTTGGTGCTCTGTGTGTGTTCTCCCCGGAGACAAAGGGAGAGACCAGACAAGTAATCCAGCTCCCACTGAAATGATACATCTAATATTACAGAAATAGTAAGTAATAGCAAGGAAATGCATTAAAGTGTCTTTTGTTTTAACTTGTGAATTGTCCCTGTGCTAAGAGGGAGGTTTATCCCTGTTTTTGTAACTTTGAAACTAAGCCTAGAGGAAGTTCTGCTGTGTTTTTGAATCTTTTGTTACCCTGTAAAGTTATATTCCATCGTGATTTTACAGAGATGATTTTTACTTTTTTTTTTTTAAATAAAATCCTTCTTTTAAGAACCTGACTGATTTCTCTATTGTTTTAAGATCCAAGGGTGGGTCTGTGTTCACCTGTACCAATTGGTGAGGATGTTATTCTCAAGCCTTGCCCAGGAAAGGGGGTTCAGGGCTTGGGGGAATATTTTGGGGGAATAGGCCTCCAAGTGGTCCTTTCCCTGATTCTTTATCTAAATCACTTGGTGGTGGCAGCAAACTGTTCAAGGACAAGGTGGAATTTGTACCTTGGGGAAGTTTTTAACCTAAGCTGTAAAAATAAGTTTAGGGGGTCTCGCATGCGGGTCCCCACATCTGTACCCCAGAGTTCAGAGTGGGGAAGGAAACCTGACAACAGGTTAAGGTACCAACCTCATGCGCTGCTTTGACACCATAGTGATAGGCACCTATGCGTAAGTATATATTGCAATTACAGAGTATGACTGCAGTTCAAGGAAACATACCTGAGCTAACTTCAGCTAGCTTGGGACCTGGAGCAGGGAAGCTGCGGCAGCACAGATGGGCCTCCTGAGTAATTAACCCAGGGCTTTGGGCGGGCTTGTACCGCCCGCTGAAGCGCATCAGTTTTAGTACGTATATTAAAGCTAGCTCAGCTACATCTGCTTGAGCTGCCACCGTACTCTGTGACTGCAGTACAGACATATCCTTAGAAATAAAAACAGGTGACTATAGGCACAGTCACAGGGTGCGGGGGAAGGACAAGGGGAAAATATCTTCTGCTCCCGCTAACTTTTCAGCATTCTCTTAATGATTCCCACAACATAGCTGCAGATCCTGTCCATTTTTGCTATAGGCCCCTCCCTATTTTTATGAGGTTGTACCTCTGTAGGTCATATAAACTAGACAGAAGGGTGGAGCCTAGAGCTGTGGAATACTTGGGTTCCAGGTCTCGGAGTCCTGGAACACAGTTTTTTGAATGCAATTTTCTTTTAACTGGTTTTCAAGACCAAACAACAGGCCCAATCATGGAGGTTTCTACTACCTCTTTGTGAGCCTAGAAAACCTACATTTATTCATGTGCCATTTTGATGGGTCTATTTCAAAGCTTTATAGGGCAGAGTAGGAATAAAAATGCACAATAAAAAGATTTTAAACTAGGTCTTATTACAGGCCCAATCATGCTCCCTTTGAACTCATTAGCAAAACTCCCACAGATGTCAATGGGAGAGGGCTCCACCTTTAAATTCCAAAATAAATAAATGCACAGAAGCTATTATAAATACCAGGAGTTCCAATAAAAACATCATAGCAATATGAAGCTTAAAATATTCATCTAGAGTTTTTATCCCTAGTAAACAACTTAATGGCCCCCTGGCAAGAAAAAGAGAAATCCTGATACTGAAAGAATACCTATCATGTGAATGTATAGAGACAGGTCCTCTGGGCAAGTCAGGCTGTGCTCAGTGCAGGACTTGTGTATTTGTGCGTGAGGATGTATGTGTGTGCACACGCACAAAAATGGCTTTATGATGCCTTTGTGTCTCCACAATCCCAAGACCAGGTATGGGCTGATTCAATCCTATGGTGCAATTTAGAGGGGCCTTGGGGCCGCTCTAAATTGCACACCACTCCCTATGGCCCCAAGGGCCTATTCTGGTAGCAAGTGTACAAGGGTGCTCTGGACATGTATGCTACTTTAGGGGTGGCATTGATCTCTCCACACTCTCAAGGAGTTCCCCCTCCATAGAGTGAATCCTGAGGTAGCCAGATAATTTGGCATTTCAGCCCCTTCATGCTGCTGGAAAAGTGCAAAAGGACCACAAATGAGGACAACAATCTGGCCTTAAGATTTTTACGACAAATAGAGTTTTCTACAGCCATAACTTCCAATGGGAAATTATTTCCACGCCACTCTCACAAACTACTCAGGTTCCTTCCATTTTGCTAATTACCTTATTTCTTGCCATCATCACCACTGTGTAATAGTATCTTTTAAAACCACTACCAGAAGGGTAGCCGTGTTAGTCTGGATCTGTAAAAGCGGCAAAGAGTCCTGTGGCACCTTATTTACTAACTGTTAGTCTGTAAGGTGCCACAGGACTCTTTGCCACTTTTAAAACCAGGTTTTTCTGCTGCCCTGACAGGAAAATTCCATAGCTTCCTCCAGATCAGAGGTTCTCAAACTGTGGTCCGCGGACCACTGGGCTCCATTCAGACGGTCTGCGGATAGTTCCCTCTAAGATGCACGCCTGGGTGGCCGCACACAAAAGAATGAAGGGTCACCCACCTGATTAGTGGAGCCGTGCAAGCCTGGCTCCACTAATTAGGTGCCTGGACCCTGGAGAAGATGCACACGTAAGGTGAGGTGGTAGCCTTGGAGGGAGTAGGGGGTAGGTGGGAGGGGGCAGTGGGGTGAGAAGAAGGCATGGGGGGAATTTGGGATGTACAGGGCTGCGGTGGCCAGAGAAAGAGGCGACTTTCCCCAGCTCCAGGGTTGCGGCTGCCGGGGAGAGACCCCCCTCCTTCCCAGCCTCAGCTCTGTGGCGGGGGAGACACCCCCCCACCTTCCCAGTCCAGCTCGGTGGCTGCCACGGCAGGGGAGAGAGGGCACATCCATCACATTAGAAAGGTAAGACTACTCATATTAAAATATGAGTTGTGTGCTTTTATTTGTAGAACAAAAAAACGTTTATTATTAAGGTTTTTTATATAGAGCTTTTACCCAAAGCACTTTACAATAGTTAGCTAATGGTACAAACAGCATTTGGAAAGATCATTAAGTGGTCCGCCGAGACCCTTAGCAATTTTAAAGTGGTCCGTGAAAAGAAAAGTTTGAGAATCACTGCTGGAGATCATTCTCTTGTGGGGGGTGGAGGAGGGATGGAAGAGAGAATTTGCCTCCCGCACCTTTGCTCCCCCCCCCAAAAAAGAGAAAACAAGCATGGGTTTCTGTCTAGAGCTATGAATCTTAAAGGATTTGTCAGAGATGCAGAAGAGAAACCCTGTGCCACCGCAGTACAGCCAGATCTTCACAAACTCAATGGCACCATGGTTTTAACAGTGAAATAGGACCTTCCATCACCTCTGCCTCCAGGATCCCCACTCCTGCCAGGGGACTTGAATGTTCTAGAGGGGCAGAGCAGCTGAGTACCTGAGTACACAGGTAAATATATATGCAGTATACCACAGGCAGGGGTTGTGGGGATAATTCATTACTGTTGTTAAACACTGTATGGTCCTTGGAAAGAAGGGTAAAGTATTGTTAGCCCTTCTGACCCATGCAGTTAGCCAACATTGTCCCCAGGGATGTTTCTGCTTCCTTTTCTGTGTGTTTCATAGAATATCAGGGTTGGAAGGGATCTCAGGAGGTCATCTAGTCCAACCCCCTGCTCAAACCAGGACCAATCCCCAATTTTTGCCCCAGAGCCCTAAATGGCTCCGTTAAGGATTAAACTCACAACCCTGGGTTTAGCAGGCCAATGCTCAAACCACTGAGCTATCCCTCCCTTTCTATGGTATTTCTGCTGCTTACACACACACACACACACACACACCTTCCTCTAACAATACCCGTCCCTTCAGACCCCAGGGAAAACCCATCAGACAGAATGGCTCAACTTCTACTCCAGCATTGCAAGTGGCCTGTGCTCTGGGTGGTGGCTCCTATTGTTTTAGATATCCAGGGCTTGCCTTAGGGGCAGGTGATCAGGGTGGCCATCCTGAGTGCCAGCTTCCGGTGAAGCCCCAAATCGGGGGGAGAGGGGAAAGGGAGAAGGGGGCATATTGCTCATTCGGTTTTGGGGGGGAGGAGGGTTTCTCAGCAGGGAGGGGCCTGAAAACGTTTTCAACCATGGGCACCAAAACACTGAAGGCTAGTCCTACAGCTGTCTATTCCATAAAAGGAGCTTACTTGCTTTCTACATTTATCTTGAATGAAGGGTGGCTATTACACACACCAGCTTCAGTGAGGTTTCATCTACCCCCAGTAAACAGTGTCAGTAAACAGTAAAGCAGGGTGGAAGGAAATGGCACACAGCAGAGTGGTCAGTGTGTAAACAAATGTCAAATTGCTTCCTCTATAC
Source organism: Chelonia mydas (assembly GCF_015237465.2). Taxonomy (NCBI): domain Eukaryota; kingdom Metazoa; phylum Chordata; order Testudines; family Cheloniidae; genus Chelonia; species Chelonia mydas. Next base: position 17,954,711 of record NC_051254.2, read on the forward strand.
TTGCCTAATAAGGCCTTTTCTACATTACAGGGAGAGATCGATCTAAGTTACGCAACTTCAGCGATGTGAATAACGTAGCTGAAGTCGACGTACTTAGATCTACTTTCTGTGGGGTCCACACGAAGCGACGAGTACAGGAGTCGATGGGAGAGCGATTGGTGGTCGATTTAGCAAGTCTTCACTAGACCCGCTAAATCGACTGCTGATGCATCGATCACCATGTGTCAATCCCCTAGTAAGGGTAGACAAGCCCTTAGTGTCTAAGATAAAGACAAAGAACAAGCGACCAGAGAAGAGCTAAAATAGGTGATGATAATACAGAATACTTAAGCACTTACACAGAGTTTTTCATTCTAGCAACCCAGTGCACTGTGCAAACGTGGTAAGTAACATTACTTCCATTTTACAAATGGGAAAACTGAGGCACAGATGTACATAACTTGACTACTGTCACACAGTGAGTAGGCAGAAGATCCAGGGCTAGAATGCAGGTATCCTGACTCTCAGTCCTGTCTCCCATGAGATTTTGCAGCATGAGACATGCAGGCTGAGAGGAAGGAAGAGGCACTCCAAAGACAATAATGAGATTCACTACAGTTTTCCTGTAATCCTGAACAAAACTTGCACTCTGCCAAGCTACTGCCCATAGAAAAAACAGCAGCTGGAGCAGGAGAGCCACCAGCAAACTTTGCATTTTACTGTAGAGCCAGACACCTAACCCAGAATGCAAGGCTGCTTCCTTGGGGCGGGGGGGAGGGAGGGGAGAGACACGGCTAGGGACTGGGGGAGTAAGATGCTAGACACATGGTTGCAGGTGACACATGCAGCACCACGGGGGACAAAGACAAATTACAGTCTGTGGCTCTCCATTTTAGGGAGCCACCTCCGGGAACGAGCTGTTCTGCTCTACCTCTTTCTTAGCCAGAGGCAAGGTACTTAATAAAGAAGGTCTGGTGGCAGGAGGAGGAAAAGACAAACAAAATAGGAAACAACCATGGAGGCAAAATACTTCCAGGCATAGGGAAAAAATATGATTTCAGCAAAATATCTCTAGCCCACTGGACAACAGAAACAAAATGAATGAGGCGGCGAGTGTTTAAAGTGCGAGGCTCATATATGACAGCAGAAGATCTGAAATTTATCAAGAGATGTAACTGATTTGCTGTGTGAACCAGGAATATCTATCAGCTCTATCCACTGCAATTAGCTGCTACTATGCTATCCAAAAGAGGTCACTGACAGCTACAGGTTCTACCTTACTAAAGCAAAAACTCCCAGGCTCTGCATTTCCATTAAGAGCAATCTCGAGAGTTTGGTCTGCAATATGATTGAATGATCTTATGGAGTGATGGCCTTTGTGGGTCCTGTAGTTTGTCTCATGGAATACCAATTACAGTCATTTCAGAAACACTCTAAAGCCCCACTAGTGCAGGGATACATCAGGTACCTTGCTTACTACCAGCTTTCTTGTTTTGTAAAGGATTGCATTGTGTACCAGGGAGCTTAGAGGGGTGTTCCCAGAAGATTTTTACTTTAAAAAAAATATTTTCTGTTAATGCATCTAAAATCACCTAATAGTGGAGGTGGGCAGGCAATGTGGAAGTTTCTCTGTGTAGCTTTGCCAAGGCATCCCAATACTGAAAGGCTAGTGCAGCAATCATAGGCAGTGAAAGAGAGAAAAGACCTACGGAACTGCGTTTAACTTATCTCCTCAGATGGTTTGTAACATATAACATGCCCTGTGTTTTTGGTGGGCTCTTCTGGGGCTGTGATCACTAGAGATGAGGGAAGATGAGTCTTGATCTGACCTTCTCTGAAGTTTGGATCAAGGGTTTAGACCTCCCCGTAGCTATCATATTATTAGCCCTGTTACCTCAGCACATTTGTGCATATCATTCTGAGCTAATGAATAATCTGTGACAAATAATTACACAATTAATTCCGCTGCTGCTTCTGCTCATGAGCTTCCTGAAAACAAACTGCAATTTTCTCAGATTTATCTGAATTTACTCATCTAATACCTCCTGCCAAATCCTTGGTCTGTAGTTTGTTTACAAGCAATTTGTGTTGTACGTATCCAAAACTCAATCTTTTTTGATTGGCTGCAGAAGTCACATGGTGTGTTTCTAAGCGTGACACTTGCAATAGGGTTTCCACAGTGAACAATCATGATTAAGAATTTATTATTCACTTACAACAAATATTCTGAAACATCCTCATGAAATTCACTGTTCCCATAAACATTCTTCCACTAAACTCATTTGTGAAAATATTCATGGAAAATGAATCCAAAAGAAGCAAAAATGAAGACAAAGCAAAGCTGTTTCATATTTTGAATGAATACTCAACCATTTTTAACCAGTAGTCACCCAGCTCTATTCTTAATCAGCTTTCACTGCATACACTTGCAATGATTACTTGAATTAATTAATCATAGTAATAATATGCATGAATTAGCCATAACACCATGTATCACGAGGACCAAGGATAGCAAATTCAATACTGATTTTCTTAGTAGACCATTAGCTTTTAAAACCTCAGTACATCTTCTACAGGTTAGGCCTTGGATTTTTTCCTTTTTCCAAATGTGGACAAGCAAAATGCAAAACTGATCATACTAGTGGCAACAACAACAAAAAGCATCCAATTCCCACACCTCTCCCACTCATCCCAGGCTGCAAGGCAAGGGTCAGGCCCAGGGGACATTTAAAGGCCAGTTTCAAGCCTTCCCAGATAAGGTTCTCTAATGGCAACATTAACCCAGATGTGGTGAGAGCAGCACCAATGGGCACCAACCACTGTAATAATCATAGACTGAGTTATTTTCTTCCTTCACACATGATTATTAAGAGACGATGCAGGTCTTAAAGCTGGAACCTTTTGCTCTGGGAAAATTGTGGGTGACACTTTACATACGGATTAGATAATTAATGTATGCCCTGATTTCCTTCACCGTAACATAAAAAGGATGAGAACGGCACTATAATTCCAGATAATTAAAGAGTGATCGACTTACAGTAGCTTCCACTGCGGCCCACTGTCATTAACACTGCAGAAGCCCTCTCTATTCTTCACACCTCACTGCAAAGTGCACTCTCCTCTCGAGCTCCCCAGGGACTGAAGAGCTATAGAGCATCCTGTGATTGAGGCGCCTGCTGCTCCATACTGGTGTGGCTCAGGGCTTGGGCAACAGCCTCATTTCCTATTACCAATAAAGGACAGGTGTCTGCCTGCCCCTTTACAGACTCGATGGCTGAGTTTGAACCCCAAAGGATGCTGCAAACACCACTCCTGGTGCCTTGATCAAAAGGTTCCTTTCCAGCGGGATTTTGGTAGTGATTTAGCGAGAAGCAAATGGAACCGAATAAACTACTTTCATCTCCCTGCGGACTTGCCTGTCAAGCAAAGCGACACCCACATCCCGCAGATGACTTGGACTCACAGAAGAGTAACTTTCCAGAGCTGTTGGATGAGGCTGAGGTATAGTAAGTTGTATAACACAGCCATAGTTGCTGCTAGAAATCACTGTAAAACAGTTCTGGATCATAATGAGATCTTAAGATGAACCGACCAGTTGCAAAGCATTTCCAAACATTGGGCCAGATGCCACCAGTAGAATCCAGACTGACAGTCTGTGGGGAGGAGGCACAAAACCTATCTAGAATGGGGAAACAGCAGTACAGACTCTAAGGCACAGCCCCCAAAGTAATGGAGGGGCTAGGACACCCAAGAGAAGCATTAGGGCAGCACATCTCCACAGGAACTGCCCAAGAACCACAAATGGAATGTTAAGCGCCTCCCTCTGGTGGAAGCAAACCAGCAAAAGGTTGATTTTCTTTTCTGGTGGTTCGAGTTCCATAGTTTCCGCGTTGGAGTGTTGCTTTTATAAGACTTCTGAAAGCGTGCGCCACACCTCATCCCTTTCAAATTTTGGAAGGCACTTCAGATTCTTGGGTTAAGTGCTGTAGCTATCTTTAGAAATCTCACACTGGTATCTTCTTTGCATTTTGTCAAATCTGCAGCGAAAGTGTTCTTAAAATGAACATGTGCTGAGTCATCATCTGAGACTACTAAAGCATGAAATATACGGCAGTATGCAGGTAAAATAGAGCCGGAGACATACAATTCTCCCCCAAGGAGTTCAGTCACAAATGTAATTAAAGCATTATTTTTTTAATGAGCGTCATCAGCATGGAAGCATGTCCTCTGGAATGGTGGCTGAAGCATGAAGGGGCAAACAAATTTTTAGCATATCTGGCACGTAAATACCTTGCAATGCCAGCTACAAAAGTCCCATGTCAATGCCTATTCTCACTTGCTGGTGACACTGTAATTAAGAAGTGGGCAGCATTATCTCCCATAAATGTAAACAAACTTGTTTGTCTTAGTGATTGGCTGAACAAGAAGTAGGACTGAGTGGACTTGTAGGCTCTAAAGTTTTGCATTGTTTTGTTTTTGAGAGCAGTTATGTAACAAAAAAAAAATCTACATTTGTAAGTTGCACTTTCACGATAAAGAGATTGAACTACAGTACTTGTATGAGGTGAACTGAAAAATACTGTTTATCATTTTTACAGGGCAAATATTTGTAATAAAAATAATAATATAAAGTGAGCCCTGTACACTTTGTATGCTGTATTGTAATTGAAATCAATATATTTGAAAATGTAGAAAAACATCCCAAAATATTTAATCAATTTCAATTGGTATTCTATTGTTTAACAATGCAATTAAAACTGCGATTAATTGCAATTAATTTTTGTAATCGCGATTTACTTTTTTGAGTTAATTGCATGGGTTAACCGTGATTAATCAACAGACCTACTTTTTATACATCTAAAAAGGGTTACATCCTAAATCTCTCACTGGCTTCTCCCAAATATACCTGTTGTGAATGGGCTTAATGGCTCAGGGGACTGGGACTGGGATATAGAGCCTTTCACCTGTAGGCCACTAGTTCTTTTTGTATTAACCAAAGCCCATTAACCTCTGAAATCTTCTCAGTGTCCACAATAGGGACATGAAATCATATTTGATTGAAGCAAATATAAGAAATAATCCCAGCCTGCAAAATTCACATCTAGATGTGAAGCCAAAGTTTCCCGAACTCTGGGGCATGCTGGGATTTGGGTTCAGACCCCGGCACATACCAGGTTTGTTTATGGCCTTCAAGGCAGAACTTTCCTAAAGCTTGGTGGTGTCCAGACCCAGTGGGTTGGCTCAGACCCATCTCCAGTAAGAACTGATCCGAACCTTTGCCCATTCCAAAACCAAAATTGTTCTCAGGGCTTGGATCATCTCAGGAAGTATCTCCCTCACATCCTGTAACCAACCAACCACACCTGCTCCCTTTTAAATCCAAGAGGCAGGTCTCAGTAGATCCAGTAGCCTGTCTTCTGGCCCCCAATTCTGCTGCTGCTACAGTAGTTCTCCTTAGGCTTCCTGGTAATCTAGTGATTTCCTATTCCTGTGGGTGGCTCATGCAAATCTCATCTTCTTGCAGACTTAAGGTGGCAGCTGCCCTCTTTGGGATAAAAACATGGGGCAGCCCCAGGGCAGCAGGAGACTGAGCTGTAGTACGGTTCAACAAAGAAGTTATTGTGCCCTGTCACCAGAGGAAATGTTGCAGCCGTCAGAGGAGAGAGGCTATATGCCCTCACCTCGCCCAAGTCTTGCCACCCCTGGAGGGAGGGTGGATGTGGGAAATGGTGGAAGAATGATGGCTCAGAGGTAGTAAAGAACAAGAGTCTGTTGGAAAGAGCATTATTTTTTGTCACAGAGAGGAAGAAGATGGTGGATTGGAGGGGGAGTGGGGGTCCAAAGAACTTTTAGATAAGCTTTGGTTAAGCCTTTTGGAGGTTCACTCAGCCCTGATACCTATCACTAAAAACCACTGTCACAACTGCTGTTAACCAGAACACTAAACAGCCTCAGCAGAACAGAGGCGTGGAGGCTGCACTAAGAAGTCACCTCTAGAAGTGATACCTGCGGGTCAAAGATAAGGCCAACTCCTGGCAGGGTTACTTACATTGCCTCTACCTGTCTACCTATTCTATCTGTGGATATGTATTATGCAGCTGAACAACGGTTTCTGGTTTCCAATCCAGAAGCTTGCCACCTTTCACAAGTAGGTAATTTACCTACCAGGATCTCCTTCCTGGACCAGTAACACTTCACGTTAAACACTGGTGCTTCGTATGGATGGCGAGAACACCCACAGGTATGCTAGTGTGGAAGGTCCAACTCCACACATCTACAGCAGTGCTGCCCCTGCCGCCAAGTGGTTATGGAAGGGGCCTAGGAAATCCAGCGATACTCAGACCTCAGTGGGTCAGGACCCAAATTAGCAATCAATGTGACCCAAAAGAGCCACAGTTGTGTGAATTAATTGTTTCATTTACTATAGTACTATATAGTCATATTTAAACAGTATGAGAGGGGAAATGTTTAGTTTATATAATCTTACAGCAAAAAAATGACTGACCAAGTATTATTTTATCAACGACAATCGGTTAATAACAAAGTAAAAGAATCCTGACTGGTTAATAACTTAGATTGGTTAACAAATCACACAGTGTTTTAATATCGTGTGCTGCAAAATGCCGCAGGAGACTCATTAAAGAGCCACTTGCAGCACGCAAGCCTCAGTCTGAGTATCACTGCTATAGTCTCTCGACTTCCCCATAGCCCAGCTTGGCTAGAGAGCTGGCAGGAAATCCCAGTCCCCTTCCTGCTGTCAGCTCCCTTCTCATTTGAGCGTGGGAATTCCACTCAAGAAGAGACCACATGGCATAGGCCGGAAGCAGGGGGCACATGCTGCTGCTGTTGCAGGGATGCAGCAGGCCCATAGCCTGAGATTTTGGACTGGGAGGGCCAGCCTGTCCAGGGAGCAGCATGGGTGTTTGACCAGTCAGGGCTTGCACTGCACTACACTAATATAAGAATTGGCCATCACCCTGAGGGAAAGAGGTGACCTAATCTGGGGCTAAGGCTGGAGAGGCCTCATGGAGAGTTTGTTATTGATGAAGTTAGAGCTCCTTTGTTAAGCTTCTCATCCCCTTTCCATGGCACTGTGGTTCTTCTGCCCATGCTGACAAAGGTTGGAATAGACCAGCATTCTGGAGTAAATTCCTGCCTCCCTGAAGGCTGCAGGAGGGTTCGCCACCCTTAGGCAAAGAGTGGGAGTTTGGAAAAGCCTACCTTTGTGAGAAGAGCCCACACTGCATTAGATAGGCAAAGGGGAGGAGAGAATAGAAGGGCTAAAAACCCCCATGCTTCAGATAATAATTCAACCTCTGTCTGAGAGGGGTCAGGAAGAAACTACTGGTAAGAGTACAGAGAAGGTAAACCAAAATGATTAGGGGTATGGAACAGCTTCCATATGAGCAGATTAAAAAGACTGGGTCTGTTCATCTTAGGAAAGAGAGGACTAAGGGGAGATATGATAGAGGTCTATAAAATCATGACTGGTGTGGAGAAAGTGAATAAGGAAGTATTATTTACCCCTTCCCATAACACAAAAACCAGGGGTCACCCAATGAATTAATAGACAGAAGGTTTAAAACAAACATAAGGAAGTATTTCACACAATGCACAGTCAACCTATGGAACTTGTTACCAGAGGATGTTGTGAAGGCCAGAATATAACTGGGTTTAAAAAAGAATTAGATAAGTTCATGGAGGAATAGGTCCATCAATGGCTAGTAGCCAAAACGGTCAGGTACGCAACCCCATGCTCTGGGTTGGTCCCTAAACCTCTGACTGCCAGAAGCTGGGACTGGGCGATTATTCAAATTGTCCTGTTCTATTCATTCCCTCTGAAGCAGCTGAAACTGGACACTGTCGGAAGACATGATACTGGGCTGGATGGTCCTTTGGTCTGACCCAGCATGGCCATTCTTACATTCTTAAGGACAGGTTACTCATAACTGCCTGATATTGCTTTCATCTGAAGCAAAAGGTACTAGCCATTTACAGAGACAGGATCTGGACTCCATGGACCATTGATCTTACCTGATATGGAAATCCCTATGTCTGGGTTCTCAGGCTGGTAATTTCCAAGGGAGCCTAAGGGAATTAGGCACACTACTCATTGAAATTCTGAGCTGCTTTGAAAGTACCAGCTTCCCTTTCTAAACTAAGCCTTCTTCAGCCCTCCCTACCCTTAATCTTGTCATCAACCTCACAGTAAAGTGGACAGCCCAACATACAGCTCACCTCAGCTTGGCAGGGGGAATTCATCCCCTCCCCGGGCTGCTTCACACATCAGAGTTACAATGAAACACCAGAATCAGACAGGCCGCTTCATTCACTGCTGCTTCCCTCCCCCGACACTCCAGAAATAAAATGAAATAAAATAAAAAAGGCTCCTGCAAGCTATGCTAGTTGCAGGTTACACTCCCTTTTTCACTGGTCACTTCTGTGCGTGTCAAACCCCCTTTTCCTGCACAGCTCAGCTCCATTCCCAGAATAAAACAAACAAAACCAAGTGCAGCTCTCAGTGGTGCTCATTTCACTTACTGTGGCTTTAGAGCAAAATTTGCTAAGGAGAGAAATGCACAGGCCGCAAGGGAATGATTTCCCATTTCAGGTTCTCCTCTTTATTTCCCTCTGCATCACTATCTTTAGCCCTTTGTTTATTGACTCTGTTGACTCTCCTCCTTTTTCTCCATTGCATTACCCAGTATTTTTTAATCTATGCCTGGTTTCCTTCTTCCCCAACATCTAATACAGTTATAATAAATAAATAACCAGGACTATTATTGTTGCTTCTCTTCCTTCAGGGTCACTTCAAGGCTTTAAAGGTCTCAAATGTCTGACCACAAGCCGCCTCCCATTTCATCAAGATAAACCCTTCCTGGTGCTGAAACCTGACAAATGCCTTCCTGCCTTCAGCTGTGATACTTACTTGTATCACCTTTGAAATATGTATGCACATGTTATGCAGTGTGGATGCATATCAATGCCATGCTGTCTACCTTTGCATATTAAATCATTGCCATATCTTCACTGGTAGTAAAATATGCAGAGCGTATGCTAAAGAAAGCATCCCTGCTGAACCATGGCAGACTAACGTCCTCCCCCTAACCCCTGCACACACGCTCCCCAGCATGGGCTGAAGATCCCAGGTATTTCAGCCCAATGTCCTTTGTTCTTATATTAGCAAAGGTATTTTGCTTGTGTTGCCTTTACAGTTTTAAATGCTTCGATTTTACAACTTGTGCAAATGCAAATTGCAGCTAGGTCTAGACTCTACACCCTCTCTCCACCTCCAACCCTCCAAAAAGGAGGCTTCCAATGAAAACCCAGACCCATCTTTAATTATAATAAAGATAGCAGATCTCCTTGCGTCACTGCATTTTCTGTATCACTCACTATTTCCCCTGCCCCACAGCATCAGACTACCCCAGAACACAGAGAGGTATTTCCTTCAGTGTACATTCTTAACCCCCTTCCCTTGCTGAATCAACATTGCTGTAACATTCTTTCAGTGGGGAGGGCCACTCATATGTTCACTTATGGAGTGCTGGGACCCTTCGACAAAGAGGCGAAGGACACATTGTGCCTAGAAAGCAGCCTGGCCAAGTCCCTTTGCTGACATTCACCTTCATGATGTCGCTTGGCACCACAAGCCAGAGATGGGCTGGAATCTCAGTCACTTCCATAAACCAAGCTGTTTTAAAGGGAGCATGGGATTAGACTGACCAAATGCCAGATTAATCTTTTGTGGGCCCCAGCACCTGGACCATAGCCCTGCCCCTCACTCCTCCCATGCTCCACCTAGAGGTCCCACCCCTACTCTGCCTCTTCCCCCTGAGGCCCCACCTGCCGCTTGCATGGAGGGGAGGAGGTGGAGAGGAGTAAGCAGGGGGAAGGGGGCAGAGAGCAGTGAGTGGTGGGTGTGGCCTCAGCGGGAAGAGTCCGAGCGGGGGCAGGGCCTTGGGGCGGAGCAGGTTGTGGGTCCACAGTCCGGGCGCTGGGGCCCCTTCTGATTGTGGGCCTGGCACCACAGCACCATTGTAAACCCGGTACTGGACTGACCACACTAGACTTCAATCTGTAGTCTTGCTTCCAAGAGTAGCCAATACTTGATGCTTTCTAGACAAGCCTCACAACTGAGTTAGTTGTGCGATGCTATACACATGGGGGGAAATGCCTTCCTGACCCCTCCAGTGATCATTGTACACTCTGAAGCATGAGATTTGACTAATCTTTTGTTAGCATCATTGAGGGTCATTGTGCACTTTGAGCTCAGTGAAACCATCTACTCAGTGTGCAAAGGCAGTCAAAGAAGTGAACAAAGTGTTAGGATGTATCCAGAAAAAAATAATTCTGAACATATAATAATGCCTTTATATAAATCAATGGTAACCCTTCCTCTTCATTGCTGTAGTCATTTCTGATCAACCCATCTCAAAGAAAATACTGCAGAAATTGAGATGATTAGAGGCATGGAAAGAATTTCATAGGAGAAGAACTGGAAAAGTATTTGACTGGTTGGTTTAGAGAGGAGACAAATAAGAAGGGTTATAAAGAGATATAATACAAGTACCAGGGGACATTCAAGGAAATTGAAAGGTGGCACATGTAAAATTGATAAAAAGATTTGTTTTACTATTTGTATCTATTTATATACAATTCATAATTAAACTGTGGAACTCACTACCACAAGATTTAATTGAGGCCAAGAGTTTAGCATGCTTTAAAAAAAGCATTAGACATTTATATAGATAACTGGAATGTCCACAATTGCATTAGAGAGGATGTAAGCATTTTGGGGGCAGAGACAATCTTTTTGTTCTGTGTGTGTACAGCATCTAGCATAGCGGGGTCCTAGCCCATGACTAATTCTCCTAAGTGCGACAGTTATACAAATAATAAGTCATAATAAAAATGTAAGGAATATATGACATCATGTTTCAGGGTATAAACTGACCATTAACTGCCTGGGGTTATGAGGACACACCCTGTTGGCAAGCTACACTCTCATTGTTCTTTGCCAAGATTATTGTTCCTTCCTCTGTTCTGTCACTGTTAGAATCAGGATGCTGGACTAGATGGACCACTGTCTGAACAAGTGCTGACATTTAAAACTCGCCACCTAAACTGCACCTGCAAAATGGCACCCACTTCTCTTGTGCTGACACCACTGCATTGGTGTGCGCAAAATGAACACATACACGTCTAATTACCTGTTGTGCATCCGTAAATGCCTGTGTCAGTCATGAATATGGGCTGTGAGGGGGCAACGTGCCTGCACAATGGAAGCAATCAGCTCTATTATTGATCATCAAACTATTCTATTTTTAAAAGGAATCCAGGCAAAGTGTTTGTCTTGATCCGCAGAGAGTGTGAATTCTGCAGGCTGACAGCAGGCTGTGTGATGAAGTATTGTTTTTATTCGCTCTAGTGTTACCTGCCATTCAGTTCACTTAGTGACCCTTCGTCTTGGGTTCTGGGGTAGCTATAAAAAGGAGGGACTGGTCAGTTCTCACAACACCCTTCTTAATCTAAAATATCACTCCCAAATCTTCTTTAGCGCATCCCCTTTCCAGGCAAAATTATTCCAGGCTTTGCAGCCTCTTGTCATATATGCAATAATACTTTGCCATCAGGCAGCCTGGCCAGCTAATTACCTATCATTCCTCTTGCTTTCACATCTCATCTCAGAATTTCTCTCTCCTACCTGTAGTCTTCTACATTTCTCAGGCATTTCTCTTCTAGCCAGTCTTGCTCTCCCCCACCCCTTTGCTCTCCCCAATGTTGCAGAATTCAGAAAAGAAGTGAGAAAATGAGAAAAGCTGTCACTATCAAAGTGAGCTCTGGTAGAGCAAGAGAACAGGTATGAGCCCCTTTGTTTCTCTGCAAGATGTCAGAAAGAGCAGGATTAGGAAGAAACATTTTCTTCTCAGCTCCCAGATGGCTATTTTCTTCAGTTGGTATCGATCCATTCACCTTTCTCCATCCTCTAGTTAAGCCCCTGAGTACTTTACATCACTGCTTCTGCAGGAATACACAAAAGTTGCTCTTTGATTTCCAGTAATTAAAGCTTCCTAAGACAAAAGCTACATAATGTGTCAGTGTTGCTCTGTTGGTCCCACTCTCACTTTTCAGCCAAAAGTCATGGGTTCAAACTCTACCTTAGGATTCAGGCTTCTATTCAGTGCTGACATTGTAGCACAGCATTAGGTGGGAGATGAACTGTGAGAGGTGTTATCCTTCAGATGAGAGGTTAAATGTCTGTCCTTGGTGACTGTCCAGCTTCTCCTGTCCAAGCTAATTGTGACGTTGCATGCCATAATGCTTTATAAAAATATGTTTATAAGTGTGGATACGATGTAACTGGAATATACTTTATGCAAAAGGTCTCTTGTAAGGTATCATTACAAAGCTTATGATCTACTGAGTGTATTCATCCTATTTGTATGTATGTATCATTCTTGGATCTAAAACTAGAAATATGAAGTATAACTCTGAAGTCCTACTGTAATTATGCAAAGTGTGTGCCATTCATGGTGGTTTAGAATCTTGATGGCTCCCATTGTCAAGGACAATGGACTGTAGATGGCTCTGTTTACCTACAAGCCTCCACTGCATTCATGCGGGCCAGTCCTGGAGGAATGGAGGGGGGCTCACAGGACATGTGATCATGTCACCTGAACTGGAATAGATCTTTAACCTGGTGCTTTTCCATTTAGAAGGAGGGGTGGGAACCCAGAGAGAGACAAAAGATTCCTGCCTTGTGCCAAAGCTATAAAAGGGGGTGGAACCAAACAAAGGGGCCCAGTCATGTGGAATCCTCTGCTTTTCACCTAAGATGCCTGCTGGAACTAACAAGAACTGTAGCAGGGAAAGGATTGGGCCCAGACTAGACAGGAGTCTAGTCTGTGAAAGAAGCTTATTGGTACATCTCTGAGGGTGAGATTTACCTGTATTCAGTTTCTTAATGTATTAGGCTTAGACTTATGTGTTTTGTTTTATTTTGCGTGGCAACTTACTTTGTTCTGTCTGTTATTACTTGGAACCACTTAAATCCTACTTTTTATACTTAATAAAATCACTTTTGTTTATTAATTAACCCAGAGTAAGTGATTAATACCTGGGGGAGCAAACAGCTATGCATCTCTCTCTTTCAGTATGATAGAGGACAGACAATTTATGAGTTTACTCTGTATAAACTTTATACAGAGTAAAGCGGATTTATTTGGGGTTTGGATCCCATTGGGAACTCAGTGTCTGGGTGCTAGAGACAGGAGCACTTACTAAGCTGTTTTCTGTTAAGTCTGCAGCTTTGGGGGCATGGTTCAGACCCTGGGTCTGTGTTGCAGCAGATTAGCATACCTGGCTCAACAAGACAAGGTTCTGGAGTCCGAAACTGACAGAAAAACGGTCTCAGAGGTAGTCTCAGCACATCAGGGGACAGTCCCAAGGGGGTCTCTGTGAGCCAACCCATCACGCTAACACTCTTTCTTGCTCAATAAAATAGGTTCTAATACAAGGGCTGTGCAGTTTTCTTTAAGGCAAAAGAGCTTCTCCTTTTTGCCGGGGTCACTGATCTTCCTGAAACAAGTTCACCATTAGGAGAGAGGCCAGTTTGTTTACTTTTCTGTGTTCATTTCTGACTGCAACCTCATTCTTCTCAATTACCTCCTGCCTCAGGTCAATAAAGATCTCAACGTGTTTCGTGGAACAAGTAGTCAGAGATCAGGAATATGAATCAACCGGTGTGTTATTGGATAAGGGAAGCAGGCAATGAAATGGTCACCAATGGCTTGTTCTCTTGTATTGGGGAGCCCCATCATGCTTTTCAGAGAACACTAAGGATTTCCTAATCTTCAGACTTCACTGAGGCTTTTCCAAGCAGAACATGTTCTAGAGGCTTGAAGACACTGAAACCTCCAGAAAGGATACACACTGGTCTGAGAAAATTAAAGTATTTGGTCAAACCTAACTTCAGCCAGGATCTCTTACCAATGGCATATTCCTAGAAGTGCACTGGAATAAGAACCCCCCTGGATAGTATCCCACAAAAGGTGAAGTATTTATACTTTGAAATTGGCTCAAACGAAACAGAAAATGCCTCAGTCATTATGTGCTCTGACCACATCTCATGTTACTCAAGTCACAGTAGAGCAAAAGCCTCTAATTTCTTTCTATCTGTCATGCTTGAACCTCACCCTGCTTGGCCATAGTAGGGTTAGTAAGGTCAAAACACTGTTAATCAAGTCACCGGTGACCACACTGCCAATGTGAAATGTGTCATGGGCTGGCATACCCCACTGTATTTGTCAGACCTATTTCCACTACCCTGATGTTGTGTTCCACGGTTTTGGGTCAGCAGTATATTCCCTCACTGAATTATGATGACTGTAGTTTAGCTGAAGAAAAGAGCATGGTAAAGAACGTTTTAAAGTGGAGGGTCTTGACCCTGCCCTTTTATATGCTGCAGTTTTCTCACAAGTGCAGAAGCTTTTTACCAAAGGTACCAAGGCATGTTGTGGATTGAAAAGCAAATTTGAGCATGCAGTGATAGATTACTGACAGCTCATTTTTGGCATGCAACTGCTAATCTCAGACAAGGGCATTGTAACGATCAGCTAAACCCATACTACTTGTGAAATCCTGAAAAAAGCCTTTCCTAGACAAATAGGAGAACTTTACAGCTGAGTTCCTGTAGAATGTAAGGTTGTGATAAATAAAGTGGGGGGACAGTGCCCTTTGATGGACACCCAGCCAGCCAGTTAGCTGTAAAATCGCTCTTGGTAGCTGTTCTTTTTTTTCGTTACCTGGGGGACTTTTTAACCCTTTACAGGTAAAGCAAGCTTTTTAGGCTTCAATCTGCAGAAAAGAAGAGGGAGCACCAAAGATTATTGCAACTGAAAGAACTGGAGATAAAAGAGAGAGTGAGAGAAGAAAGAGAAAGAGCGAAAACACCAACTGAACCTGCTACAGAAGCAGAACTCCCCAACCCCAACAACTCCCATCACTCCCAAAATCCACAAGTGGGAACACTTATGACCTGCATACAGTGAGGAGGACGATATTGCTGAATATCTGACGACCTTTGAAAGGCTTTGTGTAATACACAAAATCCCTGATAAGAGAGTTCCTACCTTGATTGCGAAATTAACTGTAAAGCTTGAAATGTGTTCAATGGAATGCCTATTGAAAGATCTGCTGGGAAAATGGGCGTAGGGCAAAGAGGTGGTAAGATTTGAGGGAATGTTGGATCTTGTTGCTCAAGAGTGTTTCCTAAGCATAGCATACGTAAGGCTGATGTAAAGCAATGCCTATGGGACACGGATGTAAAGTCTGTGGATGAGATGGCTTTTTTTAGCTAAAAGAAAAGGAGGACTTGAGCCACCTTAGAGACTAACCAATTTATTTGAGCATAAGCTTTCGTGAGCTACAGCTCACTTCATCGGACGCATCCGATCTTTCATTTTGTGTACGTATTCCCCATTACTCATCCCAATATCCCTCTTAAGATTCCTAAATATAACTCTGTATGTTTCAGGGGTAATCTGAAAACTTCGCAAAACAGTATCTTTAAATTTACAACAGTCTGCAGCATCTTCAATAGGCATTCCATTGAATACATTTCAAGCATCGGATGCATCCGATGAAGTGAGCTGTAGCTCACGAAAGCTTATGCTCAAATAAATTGGTTAGTCTCTAAGGTGCCACAAGTACTCCTTTTCTTTTTGCAAATACAGACTAACACGGCTGTTACTCTGAAACCTTTTTTTAGCTGATGCCTTTGAACAGAATCAGGAGTCTATTGAGGGCAGGCCACAGAAAGAGGGATTTTACAGCTCTTTTTGGCTGGCTGGGTGTCCATCAAAGGAAGCTATCCCCCCACTTTATTTATCACAAAGGTGACATGGACCGTGTGTGTCTATGGAGTGGCATCTTCATAATAGAACAACAAAACACACATCATCAAACGCAGATGAAAATTCTGTGACAGTTTTGGTCAGTTCTTATCACCTGTTTTGAAGCAACAGACACAATTAAACCACTCCCCAGAATAAAGGGTAACTGGTTGCCACAGGTCCAGTGATGGGACAGTTGCCTGCTTTGAGCACCCTGGGATGTTGTGGTTGATCACAACATCTCATCGTCTGTGACTCATGGGAGCACACTGCAAACACATTCCTCCCTTTTCATGAAACTCTCTCCAACTGGGTCCACTTGCCCTTTGATACATTTTACAAGGTCTGCAGACCCGAGTGTACCTGTTTCATGGGGGAAATTTCTCATTAGAGCTTGTGCTCCTCTTCGTCTTTCATGATGAATCATTGCTGTTTTAACCATACTGCGAAGATTTATGCAGTAATAGATGTGGGGAATAGCGCTGGCTCAAGGGTCTCTGAACAATAATACATAATTCGGAAATTAATACAGGGTAGCAAAGACAATGGGATTTGAAACGGGCATTATCAGCTAAGTCAAAGGAAAATTCCACAGGCTCGTCATGTGTAGATGCTTCTGTTATACACACACCCAATTATAACTTTGGCTTTTACAGAAGAAACTGACTTAAGCCATTAAAGCTTTATTATTTTTTCCCAGGATGGGAGGGGGAGTGGGAGTATGGATTCCTTAAAGATAGAGAGTTTAAATTAAAGCTTTAAAACTGTGACTGCGCAAGATTTAATACTGACAATTAGCCTGGACAAACAGTTAATCGTCCTGCAGGCATAATTTATATATTCTCTGTGCAACAGGGAGAGAATGTCAGTGCATCGCACTGCAAATTAGTGCAATAAAAGAATCTCATAACCTCTAACAGCTCAGCTGTCTGACAAAGAGAGATCATTCCTCCACTTCCGATCCTGTTGCCTAGCCACAGTGAAATCATCCTGAGCAGCTGTGCTCAGATATATACTTTATTTCCTGACTGTGTATGCTGCTTGTTTCCTTCCTACAGCATTCTGAAGCCATTCTAGCTCAGGTTATGAGTTTTGTCAGTGCTCATGAGCTAAGCTAAGAAGAGTTGGACCTGCTCACTACTCAAATGGGAGACAAGTGAAAAATGATGGCTGCTGGTGCAGGAAGTCGGGTTAATGTTGTAGGTCCATTTAGGTGATTTCAGCAAAGCACCTGAGCGCAGGCTTAACTTTCAGACTTGACTTCAATAGGGCTTAAGTGCTTTACTGAACAGGGATGGATTTGAACATGTTGTTAAAAGCTAAACTCGTGTTTAAGTTGCTTTCCTGAATCAGGGCCTAAACAGGCCTCATTCTGACTCAGTACTGTTTTTAGGTGACACTGCTGTTGGAGGTGGTGTCTGTCAGAGAAAATGTAAGATCAAGGTCCTAACCACTTGTGAGTACTTAAAGATTTTCTAGCTGTTTTTGTAAGAGGACATGTGCGAACACCTGTATTTTGGCCAGATTATAAAATGGCTAATAATGTTCAAGTGACATAAACTTCCCATACAATTTCATTTGGATAACGATAGCAACTGCAAAACTGTGGTCCATGAACTGGAGCTATTGCTAGTGTTCTGTGGAGAGATAATTACAGGTGTTGACTCTTCTTTGTTTCCATGTGCTTTAGCGACAGCTACAAATACATTAAATAATTTCCCAATATTAATTTTCCATGTTTTCCAGTTACTATCATTGCCACATGGGTGTCATGTGATCATCAAGAGGAAGTGGAGTCAGACCATCACCAAGAGCAGGAGAGGTTTCCATCCATTTCTCAGTTACGATGTGGTCCACACCATGACAAAATTTGGGAAGTCCCTGGATAAAGGTTACTTCTTCACTTCCTGTCCTAAACTGTGAAGTAGTATTGGTATGGAAACCTTAAACAGCTGCTGTGTTCCAATACAGATCTGGCTGCATTTCAGCGATGAGCATCTTGTACAGCACCTAAAGTATTGTCTAATCTTTTGGGATACAAGGTGCTAGCAATATGGTGCCGGAATCTGCTTTCCCCCATCTCCCTCCGGTACCTCACAGTGAACACAAACCAGTGGTATTTTCTTTTGTAAAATATTTTTTCCTTGCTAGAATGTTTTGCTTTTCTGAGCTGAGGGAGCCCCAGAGAGCTTGCTGCACATGCAGAATTTGGAAAAGCTGTTAGACCCTCTTAGCATGAACCACTAAATGGTGGATGAAGCTGAGAAGTCAGGAAAAAATACATCTTATTCAAATTCACAATTTATACCCTCTTGTCTCTCCTGTAAAGTTAAATTTGATTTCATTTGGGAGAAAGGAGAAGGGGAATTAAAATCTTGCGCAGAGAATAAAATAGTTATACTGGGACTTCCAGCTTTTAGGGCACTGCAGGAAATTCTATCATATTTACTTCAAATAGGTTAACAAGGCAGTTAACCATTCTCTGCTTTTACTACTCATAATAGTATGCCTCTGAAGAAAGTGATTAATGAAAAGGATTAGGAACCAAACTCCTCTCCAGCATTACCACTGACTCTCTAGGTGACTTTGAGCAAATCACTTAACCTCTTTGTGCCTCATTTCCCCCATCAGTAAGGCGGCTATAATGGGCCAACTGGGGTAAATTGGCATAGCTCCACAGTACACAGATTTACATCAGCTGACGATTTGGACCAATATCTACTACCAGCCAAGGGTCTAAGGAGACTCCAGTAGAAGCCCTTTGATATCCTCATACGAAAGTTACCATGTAAATGCAAAGATTATATATTACAATGTCGTACTCAAATCAATCCTTACCCTATGCTATAACAGCTTACCCTAACCATATTTGTTGGGGGTGAGTGGCCAATAAAATAATGTAATCAGTTCACCAATGTCAACAGCTGCCTCT
This sequence comes from Chelonia mydas, assembly GCF_015237465.2. Taxonomy (NCBI): domain Eukaryota; kingdom Metazoa; phylum Chordata; order Testudines; family Cheloniidae; genus Chelonia; species Chelonia mydas. Next base: position 17,973,518 of record NC_051254.2, read on the forward strand.
AAATATGATTTGGCAAAGAGACATCTTATTTGCAAAAGAAACAAAGTTTTAAGAGAGGCAATTTGTTGGCTCAAAATAATTGCACTTACATCAGGATATGTTAAAACTGAGACGTAACAAGAATGTCAGTTACCTAAAGATTGATAGTACATGACATGCTATTCTTCCCACTACAACAAATTTACATAAAATGCTTATATTACTGTAGTTTCATCGGACCCGAAAATGCAATATGATTCCAATAACATTTCTCTAGAGATACACAATGGGCTGAAACAAACACATACACAAGTAGTGTTGGTTCAGCTGAGTGCCTTTATTAACAAACATGCCAGAATGCATTTCTAATATTGTACAATTTAAATGGAGCTTGGGTGGAAAAAAATCTCTTATGCAGGGTGGCTCTTGCTTTCAGCCAATCCATCTTACTATTTCCTAATGTCAAGCTGTTGTTTTAAAGGTGTAATAAAGCACTCGGTTGAAATGCTGGCATCACTGTAAATTCAATCCAAGCCATTTATGTCTCCTGTTTAGCTTCATTAGTGAGAACTCACTGGTCTCAAGTTTTAAAAAGGTTTTTTGTTTATTTGTTTGTTTGTTTTCATTGCTTCAAACTTTTGACCTCATGGTAAATAAAAAATACAGGACATCCTCAGGGGATATATTACATGGTTTTACAGGGACAACTCGGTTCTATTCTCAGCTCAGATACTGGCTTTTGGTAAGACACTTAAGAAAACTTTAGGTGTCAGTCTTCCTTATATGTCTACCCTCCAAACTAAGTATGGCATGCTTGTTGTGACACAGCTAAGCCCTAGTCTAGGGGGTCAAAGTGTAACTCACTAGCGAGTGTGTCTTACATGCCACCCCCCTCCCCGATCTTGAGCCGCAGCTAGAGAACCTATGATAGCCAACCGACTCGGAATGTAACCAGGGACCTCCCAGGGTGATCACCTTTTCAAAAGGCAAAAGCGGGACACATGCAGGAGCTGCTCCCCTCCCTTCTGTGGCTCTGCCCCTGCTCCTCCTCTTCCCCCGAGGCTCCACCCCCTAAGGCCAGGCTGGAGCCAGGCCATGGTAAGAGCCGCCCAGGGAGCCTAGGCCACTGGGGGGAGACCCGGAACCTCCACCTGCCCTGGGTGGGAGGTTAGGGGGGCCTGAGAGCACCCCTGACCCATGTCCCTGCCTGCCCAGGACTGGTGGAGGGTTCGGGACACCCCACAGCAGCCTGGGCGGCTCTTACTACCTCTTCGGGAAGAGGAGGAGCAGGTAGTGAGGCCTCATGGTGGGGTAGGGGGGGCTAAAGCCCAGCTCATCCTCCCCGCCTCCGGGAAGAGGCTGGTGCCACTCCTGAGCCTCAGGCAGGCGCAGAGGGGCTCCACAGGGAATCCGGAACAAACGCTGTCATGGAGTCACTCAGCCTGGGCCTGGGACTTGAATTCTGCATTTTGGGACTGTCCTGCCCAATTCGGGGTGGGTGGTCATCCGAGGACCTCCAGAGCTAAAAGCACAAGCCATTATATCTTGAGCTAAAGGGCCAAGTCTCCTTAGCTGTAACAGACTCAAATCCTCTCCAGATCAGGCACAGAAGGGGACCTGTAAACACACACTGACCAGTGGGTTACACTACCAAATACTTCAGCATTTGTTTTGCTTCAGAATAAAACAATCCCAGCAGACAGACACATAAGGCAACACTACACAACAAACCAGTGTGAGCCACCCCATGCAAATAGGTGGCTGTGCTATAGCAAACCGGCATATGAAATCCCAGCAGCAATGAGCAGCCTTGCAATGACCTACCAACATGCATGCACAGCTAAGGAAAAACTAATTTGACAAATGAACAGATTACAGTTTCAAGCTTCAAAGGGGTTTCATAGGATAAATAGTTACTGAAATTTAAATTATTAAAAACATGAACTTACAATTCTTAAAAACAACATAAAATAGTATCCTAATTTTAGTTTTCACTATGGAAAACAAACTTCACCCATAGAAGTTTTGAAATAGTTAGCTGCTGCTTCTCCTAGCCAAGACCAAGGTGGCACCATTACGTTGTTAAAAGTACTTGATTATCACCTGCCAACGTGAGAATTGAAGGTCTGGCAAGGAACAACTTGTAACAGGATAGAGGCAGCGCTGCTAATTAAAGTCCAGGAGCACAGGCTAGATGTGCAAAGTGGTTTGTGCAGAGGAAGTCTCCTTCACACCCAGTCACTGGGCATTGTAAATTTGTTCTTCTAACAAAATTATACCCTAATCATGCATTTTGTTTAACAAGGTTTCACATTAGTCATCCCAAAAATAGAAGCTGGTGAATGGTCTTTATCCATTTAACTGGTGCGGTAATAATCATTTTATTCCAAAGGGTATGTGCAGTTTGTAGCAAATGTACAGACTGGATTGTACTAAAAGCATCATTTTTGTAAGAGGTTTAATTCTTACATCCAGGATTGGTTTAACTGGCTTCACCGTACACACAATAATTTCTTAGAAAGGGGTTGTTATCTTTAAAAATCTTCTTTTTCATTTTTAAACTATGTTTACAATAATTCCTTGGAGGTTTGAAACTGAAATCTCTTTTCTTACAGACATTTTTTCCTGTTGTTGTAAGCAGATTGCTGGTTTATTATTGCTTGTTATTCCACAAGGATGTGTCTAGGGTGTGGTGAGTTGAGTAGTCCAGAGGAAAGATCTCTAGGAGCAGCCAAATCTGAGGGGAAGGTTTGTACTGACCTTTATGTTCTCCTATTGTTAATTACTTCATAAATAAAGCAAACACCCAGGAAGGGTTTGTTTTGACAGTATTTGGACTTTGTTTTAGAGCAGGTTTGAAAAAGGATCCTCTCAAAAGAATACTGAATTTGGGGTGGAGGGATGGGAGTATACACAGTTTAACGACACGGAATTTATAAGAAGATATAACAGGGGGAGTGGGAATTAAGTCACATTTTAGGCCTCCTAACATTAAAGGTGCCCCTTTAAGAAGTTTGTGCTAACGAGCCAGCAAATTATTGAGAGAGTCAAAACCAGCCCTCTAGTTCTTCAGACTCAGAGAACCAATCTGGGGCTGCCCAAGTGGAAAATGATGTGGTTTTTTGAGGTCAGTATCTCAGGTCAGTATTTGTGAAGGCTGCATGTGAGCACAAAGAATTCCCACAAATATATCACAGCTGAAGTCATTCATAACAAGAGGACCTATGGGCAGGCTGTGTATTGGTTGAACGTACATGGAAATAGGCACTAGCACTAGACTCAATGCTTGCACAACATTCTATTAGCATGAAGGGAATTCTTCCCCCTGAGGAACTAACAAGTGAAGCTTCAAAGCAGAGTGGACCTTTTGCCTCTTGTAGGATGATTACCTCCTTGCTGGCTAATAAACCAGCAACATAACTGTGTGTGATTATAGCTGGAGAAGTTTGTAAGAGCTGATATCAGGGGGTTATTTCTTAGCAGACTCTTCCACAGTGAAAGGCCAAAAGTGGAGCCTCCTGTCAACAACCTGCTCTGCAAATGAAGTCACTGAACGCTGCTTTATGTTGCAAAGTCAGATTTAATTTGCTCCTCACTGTTACCTGCAAGAGTACTTTCCAGGTTTCTCCCTCCCTGGGAACATCTGTGTTTTATATTAATTTCCCCCAGGACTATTCTCTTGCATTTTCCCCAAGCTGAATTTTCTGTCCATGTTTCCTATCTGTGTAATAATACCTTTGTATTATTTCTCCCTCCTTACTGGTTTATATAGCACTCTGAATTTAACATGAGCTGCCAATTGGGTGGCTGGGGGAGATGAGAAGGTGGGTAGTGCTGGGGTTACTGATCAACAGAACTCAGGGCAAAAGAAGGGTAAGGGATAATTTTTCCTCTGTTGAATGGTTTGGGCTGCAACATGGGACCTCGAAGAGTGGAAAAATGGGAAAGCAGGAGGAATATTCAGAGTTCTGTTACAACCCCCCCCCCCCCCCCCCCCCCCACACACACACCCAGAGAAAGAGGAGGGCAAATAAGAGAATTCAAAAGAAGGAGGGGTGAACAGAAAAGATAAATCCCAAACAAAAACACCCCTTTCCAAAGCAGTTCCATGGAATGTTCTCATCACCTCACATAGTGAAAGAGGGATATGTACAGTACAAACTGAGATACGACTGAACTGAAAAATAAACGACACTCTGCTCTCAGTGTCTAACCTAGGTTAAGGGTAGGTAACTGGAAGCAGAGAGATTGCATGCTCATATGTGCAGTAGGAGGTGGTGATATGTAGTTTCCTCTGACAATAATTGTGGCTGGAATGTCTGACTGCACCTATTTCCAATGTGCACAACGTGGAAGAGAAAGGCTCTTGATTATAAAGAGAGACCTTCCCTCCCCCCTCCCTCACCGTAATTACCAAATTAACACATTCTAATGGGTGAAGTACTCCGGCAGCAGACTATGATTAATGCACAAGTCAAATTAGCTGCAGATTCTTTCCCTCTAATTTTAGCCCACTAAAATAGCACGAGACAATCTGTAATGTCTCTGGGGTGAGCCTCCCACTCCACACCAGCTCCCTCCTCCACCATTTAAGGAAATCTTTAACGCTTAATGTGAGAGGCAGCTCAGCTCTGCCACTCTGCTGGAAACCTCACTCTAATTCACCCATGGCATTGCTGCGGCCCAGAAAGAGAATAATACTATGTCCTGCAAAGGGATAAAAGGTGTGAGCATCATCATTTGGTGTCAGGTTAGCCACTGTCTTCCCAGGCACAGAAAGGCACATGGCATAGGAGGATATTTAAGCTTTTCACCCCCACCTGATCACTTACAAAGACAGGGCCAGATAGTAATCCCCTTGGCACACTGCTGAGCAGTTACTGACAGCAGGCATCTAAGAGACATCAACAGGACTGGTGGTGTGGGGTAACTGCTCGGGATGTGCAATCTGGCCCATAATATTTAAACATGAGTCCGTTCATCTCCTCCACTATTCTTTTAGTTCCTTTGCTATCTCAGCTATTAAAGTAATAATTTTAACACATCTAAAGCCACATTTAATTTATTTCATACTAATGAGTGAGCGGGACAAATGATCTGTAAACAACATTTATTAAGAGTATAGCCCTTTTTCCTTTTGTGATTTGTTTGCAAACTGATCTCATGGTGACAGCACTGGCTCAGCATGGTACAGCTCCAGGGGTGTAGTAAGCTGAGAAGATGAATGGGGAAGAGGCTCCAAAAGACCTTGTTTGAACAAACACTACACACTTAGTAAACATAGTGCGGTAAAAGCATTCTCCACAAGGCTATTAGAGGAAAGTTCAACTCACAACCTCAGATACAAACTTTCCTGAAGTTCATAGATGTTTTTATCTAGATCAGAAATTCACAGCCCAGGGCCATCTCTATCACAAACCTTTCGCCCGGCGTGAGAGCCCTGAAAAGGCTGAGTGCTGAAATGCAACCTGTGGAACAGTCTTCCTTCCAAATGCTATCATTATTTCACCCTTGCAGCAATTATTTTGAGTACTCATGGAATAAATGTAATATGTTGCCCTGGATCTGTGCACAAATCTTTCCTTGGGACATCACCCGGAGTCCTAGTTAGTAGGGGACAAATTTAAAAAAAAAAAAAAAATCAGCATCCAACGTACAGCTCCCCAAGTGCTCAGCAATTTTGAAAAAACTGGCCTCTTTTTGGGTTGCCTTTCGGAGAGCACCTAAGCTCCTCCAAAATGACACCCAAATGACATGCTGAACTGGGGAGCTAACAGAACCATATTCTTTTAAATCTCGGTTTCCCTCTGTAAATACTTTTAAGAAAGCGATATGCTTTTGAGGCAACCTGTCCCAATGGAAAAGGGCAATGTGGCAAATGGTAACTGAACAGAAATCCTGTGTGTCCTCTTTCTGATTGAAGATACTCTGAAGTCAACATTTGTAACTACCTAGAATACTGCAATAGGAATTTTCATTACCATGCTCTAAGCTATAGCATGAAACTCTCTGGACATGCAGGAAGAGAAGGTTGCAAAATGTCTGGTGTTTAAAATGTCCTTTAAAAGCAAAACACCAAAGGGCTACCAAAAAAACAAAGAACTAGCAGACCGGAAGGCTCAGGACAATCTCCTCCTGGCCACAGGCAAGCTAACTGTTTATATTAGGATTTTCTAAGGCATCTATTACACTGTGGGGTTTAAGGGCTACACAGCACTTCAATTTAACACAGCCTTAAATGGCCACATGCTCAAAGCTGCCATAGGTCCCAGTGTGCCTGTGTGTCCATTTCCCCCTGCTTTCTTCTTTCTCCCTTATTCCTTCCCTGTGTGACCAGAACTTTACACGACACCTGCTACCTTCAGGAGCAATGAAATGGTCAACTACAAAGCTGGGACTAACAAGGAAAAGTGCTGTCTTGGGCCAAAAAAGGGTGTTTTTAAACCATGTTAATTGGGTGTCCTAGTAACTAGGACAATAGAAAAAATTAACAGTAGTTTGAAACACCCCTTAACACCTGAGGTAGATGCACTTTTAAATCATGCTGCCTGGCCATGGTGTAAGGTAACTCATGTTAGCTGACAGAGCAGCCCCTTTAATCACCATCCGGGCCATAGTGACCAGCCCAGTGCTATGGAATTTCCTTCCAGAGAGATTAAAATGAGCATGAATCACACTGCTGTTAGGACAAAACTGCAAGACTCATGGCATCACTCTGTCTTTCCAGCAGAAATTAAAAACAAACAAGCCCAAGTATCATACCCCCTCACCAACCTCTCCTGATAAGAGGAGAAAGTGTTATAGAATAAGTGTTTAGATATGTGGTGGATTTAGTGTATGTAGCTCTGTAATGCAATCAGATACCATGGTGATTAGAGTCGTGGAAAAGCCTCAACAGATTAGACAGGCAATAAAATACAGATTTTTTTTTTAAACCTCATGGTCACTCCCCCTAGTTTGAATCTAAGCTAGATGGCTCTGACAAAGGCATTGTCATCTGACAGGACAGATCTTTGGTAGCCTCTGAGAAATGGAACAGTCCAGTTTCTGTGCATATCACACTTGACGTACAAGAGAGTGGCGAGGGATAGAATGAACACTGAGACTGGTCTAACCACACTGTGGACCCTAGAGTTAGTCCCTCCCCAAAAAGGTGCGTGGAACAAGGGAGGTGGGGGGAGGAGATGCTTCCCACACTGTAACGGTTAGAAAACAGAGGACTTCCATTTACAGGACTGTTGATCCAATACTTGCCCAGAAGCATCATGTGGCTGGGAGATGAATGGGAGGGTCTAACAGATGTTTTCCCTCTCTAAATTGCCTGAATCACTGAATTAATATTACAGCTGCCCAGCAGAAAATGATTGCAAGAGAGGCCAAACATAACACCACAGTGGCTGCGTCACTTCGTGTTACAGTGGTCAGCCTTGCCAGCTTTAACTTAGATGCAAAAATGAAGTTCCATGGGTATTTGCAGTATCCTCCATGCTTCCCTATACTTACCATGGTGAGTACCTACACATCTGCAAATGCTGGGATAACCGTATCAGTCTATCCAAGGCAAAACTAGCGGGTTAATAAATGGTGATAGTATTTGAATTTTCATACTGTAACTAGATTTAATGTTGTTCATTTATCTGACGGAAAACTGTTTTTTAGTCTTCTTTGCATTACAGTTCTCTAGTAAAAATACTTAGCTCCTACAGGGTATGACCAAAAGACCATAGAATCAATGGACAGGTTCCCACTGGCTTCAGTTGGCTTTGGATCTGTCCGATATAGTGTTTTTCATCTGCAGCTCTCAAATAATGTAACCATCTTCAAGTATCCTTCTCCCCGCGTTACCGACGCGGGAACTAAGGCACAGAGAAGTGAAGTGACGTATCCAAGGTCACGGAACAAGTGTGTGGCAGAGCTGGGAACAGAAATGGAGTCTTCTGACTCCAATTCTCCTGGACTATGCTGCCTCTCAGATGTAAATACTCTGCCACGCCATTTAGACAAATCGAAATCTTGCATCAGCTGCTGTTTCTTTACATCATCCCAGATTTTCCACGAAGAAAATTTACTCAGACAATGGCATCATGTACTTCATCCTCCAGACCTAGGCAATTGAATGCAATGCCTTTCTTTAGCAGTCATTTGTTTTCATAAAATGTAAAGGAATATAGTGATGCACTCCGTGTGGAGGAGGCTGTGTACAAACTATTAATGCTGTTTATCGCTAAATTGATATTTCTTTGAAGACTTCTAATAAAGTCCAATTCCTCCAGAGCCTTAACCATGACAAACGTCAATAAATGTTATGAGTCCCTGAGGCTGAATTTTAAAGGAGCATTAAAGAATAAAGAATGCACAGGTCAATTGCTGAAACAAGTAAATGACTTTAGGAGTAATTACATATAATTTTGTCTTGTTTATTTTGCATTAGTTATAAGTGTCCATAATCTTGTGTCCCTCGGGGTCTCTTACAGTTTGGGTTGAAAGAGTCCTCATCTCTCGTTTGGTTCCAGGTGTGGTTATAAGGACCAAAAAGGGGTTCTAAAAATGGACCTTCAGTACCTAGCGTATCTGTTCCCCCTGTGTGAGTTTAAAAAGTCATAGCAGCTCTGTATCAGCAGAGCAAAACGCCTTTAGCTGCTGAAGGACAAGCTGTGTTCTGTTCTGGTGCTACATCAAAGGTAGGGTGACCAGAAGTCCCGTTTTAAAGGGACAGTCCCGTATTTAAACCCTCCTGCAGGTGTCCAGACTTTTTCTTAAAAACGGGCAAATTGTCCTGTATTTTCTGTCCCCCCCATCAGTACTGGCGGGTCCTGCTGCTGGCTGGATCCCTGCTCACCGCCTGCCCACACACCAGCGGTGAGTGGGGGGACCAGTGGCTGATGATGGGGGTGGGTGTGCAAGGCTGGCGGCAGGGCAAAGCTGCAGCGTGCGGGGCCGGCCGCTCCGCCGGCTGGTCCGTCAGCGCAGCCCCCTTTGCGTGCTGGCTCTCAGCCAGCAGGGCCCCACCTCCCATCCTGTTTCCGGTCAGCACTGGCTGCGCGCTGCGGTGGCTGGTGAATATAGGCAGGCGCAAGGGGTGGCCGGTCATGTGTCGCCTCTGCTGCCCACCCATTGGCCCTTAACATGCTCCCCCTCTCGCTGTCCTCTCCCTGCTTTGCCCCTTCGCTCCCCCACCCCACTGCTCCTCCATATCCCCCCTGGAGGGACATGTCCCACTCCCAGCACTGTGTGGACAACCAGCCCCTGGTCAGGAGTGCTCAGCTCACCAACAGCCTGGCTAACAGGCTCCTTCCTTCCCACACTGCCTCTGGCTGGATCGTCATCCCAGGAAAGCCCAAGATCCTCCGGCCCAGGGTGCTGGCCAGGAGGAGCCAAGCCTTGCATGTGCCAAAGCCCCACACAGCGCTGGCACGGGGAAGCCTCTCCACCCCTCAGTTAAGCTCTGGAGTGGCGGGGGGGGGGGGAAGAGTAGAGAGCGATTTCCAGCCTGTTCATGCTTCATCCCCTAGGCACCCTCCCCTGCTGAGCCACCTCTCTGTCCAAGTTCGCTGAAGCCCCTGCAGTTAGGTTCCCTGGGCTCTGGTGCACAATGCATCCTTAGGGCTTAACACCTTCCTACCCATGCTTAGCCAGGGGACAGGAGGCAGCTGGGTTACGTCCGTGGCCAGCAGCAGCATGGAGGTGTTAGCTGCCTTTCAACATTGTGCGGGCAGGAACGGACAAGCTGCTTCCAGCCACAGGGGAGGAGGGAGAGACCCTGCAACTGGAAGCAGCTCCCAGCTGTGTGAGAGAGGAGTATGGGAGTGTTTGTGTGTAACCGATCCCTATGTGTGTGGGGGGCGCGGTAGGGGTGTGTGTGTCACTCCTCCCCGCGTGAACCCTAAAGCCTTAAAGATAAGAAGGTAAATAAAAAGAATCCAACTAGGCAGTATTTCTTTTTGACAATGGCTCAGTCAACTTGATGTTAATTTGAACATTTGTACTGCATAGTTCTGATTGATTGCCATTGAACTCGCTTGAATAGGAGTAATTTTACCAGGTGTCCCGTATTCAGCATAGGGAAAGATGGTCACCTAATCAAAGGGCAGAACTGCAAAGGTGGGGTTTCAGGTTTGCTATTATCGGTTTTCATATCCAAAGCACTAATGTTCCCAGGTTTTTAAAGCTGGGATGTGGAGGCACAGCGAAAACAAGGCAGCTTTACTACCAATCCAGCCAGTGACCGGGGTGAAAGTAAGTCAAGTGACTTACCGGTACGCTGGGGCCAGCTCTGGCCCCCGGAAGGGGCGGGGCCTAGGGCGGAAGGGGTGGGGTTGAGGGGGTCAGAGCCAGCCCCAGCCCACCCTATAAGGTAAGTGCCCCCCCCACCGGGGTAGCAGCAGCAGCCCGGGGCTCCGGGGGCTATTTAAACGGCCCGCGGCTCCCCTCTTCTACCGCCCCAGTCCTTTAAATAGCCGCCAGAGCCCTGGAGTAGCAGCGGCGGGGCTCCAGTGGCTATTTAAAGGGCCCGGGCAGTAGAAGCAGGGGAGCCCCCTTTAAATAGCTGCCGGAGCCCTGCAGCTGCTACCCCAGGGCTCCAGCAGCGGGGCTCTGGAGGCAATTTAAAAGGCCTGGGGCTCCAGCCAGTGCTGGGAGCCCCAGGCCTTTTAAATTGCCCCCTGGGGAAGACGGACTGCCCCAGTACGGTACACCGGCTCTTGCCGGTACGCCGTACTGGCGCGTACCGGCTTACTTTCACCTCTGAGACAGTCTCAGCTCCTCAAGCAGATCAGGTTTGTGTGCCTGGATCAGGAATGCGCCTGAACTGAAAAACAATGAAGAGGAGGCATTATGCTGGAGGGAGAGAATCCGCTTGTGGAACCTGAGTGCTTGTAGCAAGGATCTAGTGGATAAGAGTTTTACCAGTCAAGAGAATAGAAGATGCTGAAAACAAATAAAAGTATGAGCTAAAAGTTCTAGGAAATTTCTTCCTGGGCGGATGACCAAGTGTCTGCCTCCAGTGATCTGAAATGAACAGATTTGTCCCATGCACCAGCAACCCATCTGTCCTCCTCAAAACTCATTACATTTCATCTACCTGACCACCACTCCCCCAGTCTTCCTGGACTCTGCTCCCCCATACTAACATACTATTACAAAACAAAAGGGAACAGAACAGCAGAAGGGTTCTTGTCTCATCTCCCCTCTGTGCTCTACTCTCCAGCCCCCATTTCTCTCTCTCTGTTCTGCACTGCAACATTTCAGGAGCTCCCCTGCTTTTTCCTCTGACTCCTGTGCCCTGCTCAGATCTGTGCTGTAGCAAAAGAGTTATCCCCATATTGCTTCATTTTCTCTTCTTACTTTGAGTGCTCTCTCTGCAGCACATGCATGGACATGTGCACCTCCACCCCCCATATTTTCATTTTCAGTCATGGTTTAACATGTGTTAACTATCCCAATTATAAATTCCACTACATGAGTAGAAATTAACATTTGTCTCTCATCGATGCTAGAAATTATAACTGTGTTGGTTAATACGTGTTGAGTAACACATGCTAACATATGACTAAACACACAACATACCTCCACAAACACTCTAGAGGACATACCACTAAGACACGATGAGGACAGAAGGTGAGTGCTGTCGGCGCAGAACTAACTGGAGATAAGAACTGCTTGCATGGTGTTTTTTACTCACTTTTCATTTCTTTTGTGTTCTCAGATTGCTCTAGATTAGCAGACTATTTACATACCCCTTATGAAGTACATTTGATTTTCAGGGCAGACTCAGCACCTCTTATGTGGCTGTTCTGACTCTGATGTTACTTTAAAGTGTGTCTGCTTATAACAAGACTAATAAAAATAAAGATTTTTTTTTTAAATGAACACAGATTGTAGGATTTGGGACCTCTCTGCAGACAGCAGGAGGAGCAAGCACGGTAATGGACATGTCATAATCTTTCTGTGCCAGTTAATATATGTCCAGTTTTACAGTGATGTTTTACCACACTCCACACATTCAGCAGAATCCCATTTCTTTTAAGTGATTTTGATAAGCTGATTGATGCAGTCCCTGTTCTTCTCATATGTGTGTGTTTGTAAGAACCCGTCTGCCTGATGCCATGGGCTTCTATCTAATGCATCCGATGAAGTGAGCTGTAGCTCACAAAAGCTTATGCTTGAATAAATTTGTTAGTCTCTAAGGTACCACAAGTACTCCTTTTCTTTTTGCGAATACAGACTAACACGGCTGCTACTCTGAGACCTATCTAATAAAGGACTCATAATGTACTTATTTTCCTCAACCATGACTTTCCTCCACAATTTACTACTTTACAGAAATTTAAATCTGCTGCTGAATTTCACTGTATTATTAATGGAGAGTCAGTGCACAGCCACACTATAATTAAACTACATGCCACAAACAAACAAAACAAACAAACAAAAAAACCCAAACCCCACCATCCAGCATTCAAATATCATCAAGGATTTGACTGAAATTCACCAAGAAATTTAGAGCCAGGCTGAACTGCAGAAGCCTTCCAATGCCATCTTGTCTGCTCAGTTATTGCATGGAACAGATGATATGTAGATTTCCCACTATTATGATTTCCAGGGGAGGAAAAATACACCACTTATTATAGATGTGCACGTGTACACACACACACACACACTCTTCCAAGGTGGGATAGAAATGGACAAACTGTTTTAGTAAAAATAAGAACCTCTGTCCCCACCCCACAATTCCCTCCCCTTTACTGGACCAGCATCTTTAAAGTTCTGAAAATTGCCAGTCAGTTTTAATAGTGCTTTCTTGTTTTCAAAAATCAATTCTCATAAGGAAATTGGCTTTTGAGAGATTTTAAGTTCTGTATGTGATGCTGGCAGACCAGATGCCAGCTCATGCCAAGGCCCTTAGGCCTCAACAAACATTGACATATGCATAGCTGGAAACCAGTCTGTCTCACCTGTGTATAGTATTGTTAAGATAGGTATTGGATTTATCAAAGTGTACAGTGTTTAGACTTCATGAAATGCTCGTAAATTGCTGCATGCATTAATCTCATAACCTCTATATCATATGGTATAAGGTAGTACTTAAGGCTTGGTTCTATAATTGTAAAATGTTTGTTCTGAAACTATGTAACTCACCAAAAAACCTTCATCTAATGCAAAATGCTGGATTCTTACAGAAGGTGCTCTCTCCTGCCCATCAGGAAGGACTACTGAATCCAAATGGGCCTTTGTGGAACAAAGACTTCATTAATTGCTTTCCCCATAACTCTGAAGAGGGTAGTGCCCAACCCCTTGTCCCATCACAGCTTGAACACTGGGGAAGGGGAATAAAGATGCCTGTGAAGGAAAACTTATTACTCCATAGCTTGGACTCTGAGGGATGAAGATTTCTAAGCATAATCAAGGAGTCCCCAACTGTTTAGCTTGGGTTAGCCCTAAAAGATGCATAAAGTTTGCTTATCATAGAAGTTTCTATTATCCTTTGGCATTTAAGACTGTCAGACATTTGTGTGTGTATGTTACCTGTTTTAACCCTGTAAACAACTCTCCTTTCTTTTGCCTAGTTAATAAATCTTTCGTTAGTTAATTACAGGATTGGCTACAAGAGTTGTCTTTGGTGAGAGATCTAAGGTGCAATTGACCTGGGGTAAGTGACCAGTCCTTTGGAACTGGGAGTAACCTGAATAATATTGTGATTTTTGGTGTAAAGGACCATCTATCACAGAGGCATGCTTGCCTGGGGTGGTAAGATAGCCCGGAGTGCCTAAGGTGACTGTCTGTGACTCCATGCTAAGGCTGTTATACTGCTTTAAGAGTTCACGCTTGTTATCTGGTTGGTGAAATCTAATTATAGAACACACAACCAATTGGGTTTGTGCCCTGTTCCTGGACAGTCTGCTCTGAGGTTGGCATTCACACTTGTGAGCCACTCCAGCCAGCATAACACCATGATCACTAAAAATGGACACAGACCTAGGCATCCCCAAACTTTGGATGAGACCATGAGATAACAATCTGCCCTAAGCAAAGGGCAGTAAGTTGTTATGCTACTCCCAGAGTAGCCTGGGAGAGAGACGTTGACTCAGCAGGTTATTATCTCCCTGCTCCGAGGAGGCGGTAAGTTGCTCCAGGTCTATGCTTTGCCCAGCATGTACAGTACAGCAGCGTTTGTTGAGGTTTATTTTGAGAGAAAAGGGTGCAGAGCCTTGACTGGCCATTCCCAATCCTATTCCACCTCCTTCCATCTGCCTGCACTGCTGGGGAAGGGGATGGGGTGGAAGTAGCCACTGTACAGAATTCTCTTCCACTCCAGTGTTGCTACCTGTGATGTGGACTGTGGGAACATCCTGCAATTTGGATGGTACTTTTGGATGATCCAGATTCACAGTTCACAGCTGGCCATTCCCTCTCTATTGGGCCCAACCAAACCCCCAGAGTCAAGAATCCCTTAACTATAAGAAAGTTCACACTTGGACTTTGCAACTTTGGCCCCCTCTAGGTTGACCTGCATCTGCTCTGCAGCTTTTACATTCAGTGCTGGGAAAAGAACAAAAGGGGTTAACCTCCTGGCTGTGGTGACGCCAGGCTACCTGGGTCCAGTAATAAGCCTATGTGGGCAGACAGAGGTTCATAATTACTGCAGGGGACATTTTTAGAAACAAAAGTTGAAATATTCTAGCTGGAATCCGTTTGGATGGACCTTTTGACTGGCTGCATCAGTGCAAAACAGCATCACATTGGCAAGGTGCTCCATGCCCCTGCCAAGGCTGACTGTCACTCACTGAGTGCCTCACGTTCCAAATCACCATTCACGTGAAAGGTTCTCCAGGCAACACCAGAGCAGCCTTTTCACTGCGGTTGTCACAGGAAGGGAAGAGTGACAGAAACATGGCCCCCCAACACTCTCTCTGGAAAATCTGGGGACTTTAAAGGAGACCTTCCCAGTATGCCTCATCTGTAAGGACGACTGGATTGAGAGGGTGGGAAGCTGTTACAGCAGAGAGAAGAGAGGAAACCTTAGGGTTTCCCAGCACTGCAGAAACCTTTAACCCACCCTTTTCTTTTTTTTTCTTTTTTTTTTTTGGGGGGGGGGGGAAGGGGGAGAATGTCTCTGCACTGCAGTCCATAGGAATTGCACACTGTGGGCCAGGGAAGCTTTAATAGGACACCCAGATCCCACATTTGTGAGCTCAGACTGGCATAAAGACACCTAAAACAGGCACTTGGGAGCCCTATTGCCAATCTGAGCGCTCAGCTTCAGAACTTGGTGCTCTTACTGAGACATCTGCGTTTGAGCACTAGGCCCAGTGCCTCTGTATCTGAAAGTGTTTTCAGATTCTTTCACTGAAGTCTCTGCTCGCTCCTGCAGGCTCTCCCTGGCCTGTGGCAGTCCAGAGGAAAGCAGATTACTCTTTGCATCCTTCCAAGGGGGACACATGCCCATGAATTCAACTCACAGATGCAAAATGCCCTTTTACAAGACACAAGCAATGCCTCACCATTCGACCCAATTTAACACATGCTGGCACTGAACGCAGATTAACGTCACACATTTCTCAGGTTCCAGTCCGCCACAGGACAATATTGGGATATGCTGACACCGAGCTGCAGGAGACTGGGGGTCTGGAAGTTGCTGATTTGAGCTTATCCAAACCTCATTGAATAAAAACTGCAATAAAGCTCCTTGGCAGGGTGGCTCAGCACCTTAGGTGTCTAACACATGAAGACAGCTAATCTGGGCGAGTGTGGTTTTGCTATCTGGTGCGGAGTATCAGGTCAGGAATCGTAACCATGGAGAACAGAATGGGGTTTATTTTGATCTTGACATGTTAGCTGCTACTGTAACATAAAAGCCTGGATATGAGGCTTTGCCACTGGGTCTATGATGGGATTCAGAAGCAAAGCACCACATATTCACTAACTAGACTAATATTTGAATCTGTTTCATTCTACTTTAGTGAAGCTGGGATAAAATGGTACTACTGCTCCCTCCCTTCCTTCCTCCCCCCCCCCCGTCTTTTGGGATTGGGTCTGAGCTGTTAAAGGGGATGCAGTGGGGGGCTGGGGACATGAAGACAGAATTTCTCTGGAAGAATGAAAACAGCATGGAATGTAAAAGGAAAACAGTGGGCCGTTATCTCTGCTCTTTTCACATGGGACACTGCTGATATTCTTCCTGCGATTCTATACTCCTTCATATCCCACCTGTGAAAACATCAGCGCAGCGGCCAAAAGCACATATTTGTGATGATAACATCACTGGGAAGGGTGGATTTAAACAAACAGAAAAAGAAACGAGAAAGATTCTCATGCTGCTGTGTCCTACCAATCAGCAGATTTCAATGAACTGTAGCATAAAAATGGTTAAAACAGTGTCTGAAATGGCCACTTATTTATTATTTATATTGCAACTGCACCTAGAGGCCTAACCAGGATTGGACCCCCACAGTGCCAGGTGCTGTACAAATGCATAGTAAGAGAAAGTCCCTGCTCCAAAGATCTTACAGTCCAAATAGACAAGACAAATTGTAGGATGGCAGGTCCTTTTCTGTGCCCGTTTCCATCCTACAACATTCCTATACTGTTAAATGATTGATACACACTTTCTACTTGAATGGCAACTTGACTACAGTTTTTTGTTTGGCGCGTACTTTTGGAAGTGGCACCCTGCGCAACTTTCATTCACCTTCCTTGTGCCCATACATTATGATACAGTCTTTATTTACATGATCACATACCAATTTTTTCCCCACAGGACCATTGCCTTATTCACTGCACTGGATGGATCTTTAAGAGCTGCACTTAACGAACAGCTATTCAATACTTTGTTTTCCCCTACTTGTTCAACGTTCAGCCCTAGACTTTATTTACTGCATACTATTCAAACTGATCTGGAGGCAGAATTATTAATTTCTTCATGGGCTTTTCTATGACACCCATGACTATAGTATACAAGTACTCCACAAACAATTAATCTAAACAAAACTCCTGTGAGGTGAGGTGAGGTGCTGCTATTAGTCCCATTTTACAGATGGGGAGCTGAGGCTCAGAAAAGTTAAGGTCAAAAGTATCCACTAATTTTGGGTGCCCAAACTGAGATGTCTAGGACCTGATTTTTTCAGCGTATTTAGCATTATATCATACTTTATTAGTTCAAAGCACAGTTCCTATTGATTTCATTTGCAGCTGTGAGTGCTCAATGCTTTTGCAAATCAGACCCCAGAGTCTCAAGTCAGGAACCCCCAAAATGAGGAACACACAATTAGTGACCACATGTGAAAAGTTTTGTTTAAGTGACTTGACTAGCATCACCCAGGAATTCTGAGGCAGAGACAGGGATAGAATCCAATTCTGTTAGGCACCTAAGTGTCTTAACCATGAGGCCATTCTTTCTCCTCAAGCAGTCCCCTGCCTCATTCACTACATACCTGCCAACTTCTGCAACAAATCAGGCAGGGGCCCACAACCCTAATTCATCCACAGAAGAGCTCCATCTTGTGCACAGACGGAGGCTTGGGTGCTGTGGAAAAATAGTATTTGATCATATTACTAAAGACTATTGTAGTGCATATGCAAGCACAAAGGGCTTGAATTAAGATTGTGCAGACAACCTTAATTCCAATCTTTCCTAGCTTTTGAGGGCTTGACTTTGTATCCTTACTAATATTCTTTTAATGCATATATTTGAATGTAATTTCCTAGGTTTTTAAATAAAAGCAAACAAAGAGCCGAATTCCATCACGTGGCATCATACTGACACCCACATAGGTCATCAGCAGTGTTAGAAACCTTAGCTTCACCACACGGACTTCTGTCATTTGAGCTAATGGAATAATCAATAGCAACAGCAGGTTGTCAGCCTCTCTGTAGACCAGCACCAGAGGGGAATGAGATAAATACTTTGTCAGCGAGTTTCACAGATATTTGCTGGCATCAGAGAAATGGTGAGGCTCAGGAATCTTGGCTTCATTCTAGGCTCTGGGAGGGAATGTTCTTTAGTGAGCAGAGACTCTTCTGCCTGTTGGTCCCAAGCTCGACCCCTTCTGTCCTGTCTGTTCCTTGTCCCAGTCCTGTCTTTTCCCTATCCCCCAGCTCCTTTTCTCATTGCCCACCCAGAGCCAACCTCTACTCCTCAAACTTCTCATCCTAATCCCAGTGCCCTCGCCTGGCCAGTCCCAGTCTCTCCCCACTCCCATGCCATTCCCAGTCTCACCATATTCCTTTCCCTCTCCCCAGTCTGGCTTTTGCCCCCTCTGTATTAGATTCAGATGGTTTTCTTCACCATGGTGCCTGACTGTCATAAGTGGGAGAGCACTGAGTGCCCAGGAAAGAGGCTCCCTGCTCTCAGCTCTGGTGCCTGGTCCTGCCCTGGCCCAGTTCAGCCAGGAGTGACCATGACAAGGGAGGTCCTTCTGCATACCTGTAACCCTGACTGGAACACACTCAGTCTCTCTGTGGGGATGGCGCATGCCCAATCTGGCCAAAGCTATGAACTGTGAGGGGATGGAGCGTGTTCAGTGAGGATGGAATCCGCAGAGATTTTAGCTTTAAGCTCCAGCAAGTCTCTATGGAGAATGTGTGAACTGCGGTTTTTCCAAAGGCTTATAACTTGGCCAAATTTGGGCATATTTTCACAGGGACAGCAAACTGCACATCCCTGACAAAGGTCATCTGCCCAGATTTCAAGACTCTGCTCCAAAGGATGAAAGCACCAGAGTATTTCGAAGACAAAAGTAGACAATTTTTGAACATGGGCTAAACACTGTGTTTGTCCCTATCCTCATTCCCAAAAACAGCCAAACCATTTTGTCTGAATTTTTTTTCAGAAGCATGCAGCCTGAGACAGAGATTTAAAATTTCAGCCTGAACAGTTAGCCTGGCAAAGTTACAAGCAACTTAAAACAGGGAAATGTCAGGCAACCTTAATAATAGGCAGTATTATTACCTCCTATAATATGCACTTACACACTATAAAACAGTAAGAACAGGATATACGGCAGAAGTAATTTTTCAGTGGAAAGTTCTCAAATATGCTTGTGACACTGATAATTTCCAGCACTATCCTAAATGAACTTATTTAATTAAGCTAAACCTTATTGAATTAAGTTAATACCCTTGGGGTTCATTGTATTAAAAATGCAATGGTGTATGTGGAATTGCATATATTTCCACGGGAAGGGGTAATAGGAGAACAGCAGGGGGTGATTAAGCAAATTCACTAAAGTTGCGATATCTCCAGAGAAGCCACACCCTTGGAGTGATGCACATGTACTAGTTCAAACTGGATTCTCCACGGACCAACAGACAAAGACAGGGTTTTTGGAAAATAGTCTCTTTTAAAACTGGCTCAGGGCCTTCTTCCTGATCCAGCAAATGGACAGGACCCCTAACCCACAGACGGCCCCAATTCTTAGGGGAGGGTTGGAAGGACTGGGCCTATTGAGACCCCATAAAACTAGGTGCTTGTTCTGAGCGGAAGGTCTAATGAACTCGTAACCATAAGGCAGCCCCTTGGTGGGGTGTTGAAGGACTGCTCCTGCCTGAGCCCATGTTAAGATTGAGGTGATGTCTGGTAAGCTTATTAGTGTGCATGTAGGTTCTTTTGTTTTTAACATATTTTCTCAATAATGCTTTTTACGTGAAGAATAAAATAGGCATCCATAAAAAGAGCTGTGTGGTACTTCTAACTACTGGCAATCACTCTGTTACCAGTCTCTGAAGAGAAAGCAAGCAGGTGTGCTTGGACCACCTGTCTGTGTTGGGAAGAGCACAGTGATGGCAGGGAACTGTGCAGCATGGAAAAACCCTGGTCAGAAGGGAGTGAGACGCAGATCTCCACCCAAAAAGGCAACGGTTAGGCAGCTGGATGCCTGAGAGTGGGTGCCACTGAGGGGAAATACAAGTGTGGTTGTCCTGAACTGTGACAGAGCTCCCTAAGGAAATAAATTAATTCAGCATTGAAGATAGGGTAGATGTAGACGAAGCAACAAGGAATAACACAGGATAACGCTGATGACCACAAGAAATAATCACACTGTGCCCATTCCACAGTGGTGTCTTTCCAATTCCAGATCTGGAATTAGATGAACAGTGAAAGGGGAAACTATACAAATGTCTCCATTTCTTTCACTGATAAATTAAAAAGAGAAGAAAATCCTCAATCTGAATGTGGTCACTTGCATTTTCTGTAGAATCTTCTATTTGTATTTATTTTCCAGTGCTTCCTTTCAGTCATTGGGAAGATTTACACAGTGTATTTGTGAAGGATGATTGACTACAAGGAGTCTTTGTTGTACTATCTGCTCTAATTATTTTAATTCAAACACATTTCGTTATAGGACTGACATCATAAACGCTGTTTTCTATAACAAATAGCTGTCAGGGCTGTCAAGCAGATCTGCTTACTGTTTTATATCATTACAATATTTAATTTCAACTCTGCATTTTTTGTCAAATGTTCTCAAGATTCCCTTTCCCTGCTAGCGGGATCAGACAGACACCTTCAGTTTCAAACCGATGACTCTTTTGTGGCACGATCAGGACAAGGGGGGATTTGCTGAATGATGCAAATGTATCAGCTATGCGAGCATGTGCCCAGTCTTAACTTGACTGCAGTGTCTGCATTACTGCACATATGGGTTGTTATTACCACCAAGCTGGCTGAGTTTCATGACATGCTCAGACTCAAACCTTCCTTAGTAATAAGATCACAGAGAAGCTATTTCATTATTGGGCTTTAAATATGACCAGGAACAGATAGGAACAAGCAGCAGCTAATTCCTGGGTTCTTCCTATATTTCTCACTTATCTGACTCTGACCCTCCTTTGTTAAATGAAAAGCACTGGATCAAAAATAAAACACTTCATAAATCCTTAAAGACAAATATACCGTAGCACGCTCTGTAGCGGTCCCAAATCACCACATTACAATAGAGCTGCTATGCTGTTTTGAATCTTTACTGTAGAACACTAAGATTCTATTTATACAGGGATGCTACAATGCTCACCTTTGTTTTAAACTTACTTTTTTTAATTGTCAGCCACAATTTTTAACTGACCAGACCTCATTCTCCTGGCATGTGATCTCTATCCAACCAACAAACTGCTCCAGTATTTGGGGCTATATTTATGCCTGCTTCTTTGGTTCAAGGTATCATGCTCTGCTTACCAGACAGATGCCTTTCTGATGGTTTATCACTTGTATTTTTTTAATTAATGAGAGGGGTGTCTATAGCCCAGGGTAGGGGTTGTTTTTGTTTTTTTTTTCTTCATCTTAGTTAATTAAAATTTAAAATCTATTTGCAAAAAAGTGTGGTAGGGAATAGTAGTATTTGGGGTAACATTTTGAGTTGTGTGATTTCTGTCGCATGTGGCTTTGGACAGTGGCTAACAGATCACTGGCTCCTTTTGGGTCTATTTGGAAGAGATGACAGCATGATCATTTTAACCTGTCTCTTTATGTTCTTCTGGTTGAAAAGGGAGTCTTCAGAAAATTCCCAAGGACAGGTACATGACCAAATAGATGCACAGTACCAATTTTCTGTGTTTCGGCATGACATCTGGAACCATCATTACATCATGCATATTCTGCCAAGACATTTTCATGGGATCTCGGAAAACACAGCCTATAGGGAGGGTCCAAAAGCCAGTCTGATAGTCTGTATAGCTGTTGTTTAGTGAGATCTGTATATGAGGATTTACAAATGTCCACCCATCTGCCCAGCATCTTTGAGCATCAGCTACTCCATTTCAGGAGAGTATGAGATGGAATAACTTATCTATTCTATCTTTGACTTTACCACTAATTCATCAGATTTTGAGTCAGCAGAATACTTGTTTAGGGGACGGAGATGGGTTATAATTGCCCTTTTGGGTCAGTCCATAATCTCTTTTGGAAATCCAATCTGAGCCAGCAGGGATACGGTGCACAAGCTGCTGAAATCCCTATCTGGCACATAGAAGCACCTGGCAAAACCAAATTTTTGCACTGCAGCTCATAAATCCTCTTTGCTGCCACTGATCTCAGGTCTACCCCATGCTACAGAGCTGATTGGAGAAATTCACTCCATTTCTTAATCACTCTCGATTTGCTGTTGCACTCAACAAGAATTTGGGAGCCAAAATATTGCCCCTGCATTCCAAAATTTGTTAACTAGAATCATAGAATATCAGGGTTGGAAGGGACCTCAGGTGGTCATCTAGTCCAACCCCCTGCTCAAAGCAGGACCAATCCCCAACTAAATACTCTGAGATCTGATTCATCACTTCCTTATGGCATGTCGTACGCTGGTGTAACTCCACTAGGCACCTGTCTGCATCTTTAGGCAGCTCAATACCTTAGAAAATCTGACCCTAATTGACTTGCCAAAGATCACACAGGGAGACTGGCAAATCAGGGAATTAAACCCAGGCCTCCTGTGCCCCAGGCCAGCACTCACACCAATGACCCATCCTTCCTCTCACAAATGTTACCACCTTCAGAACACAGGGCAGTATTTCTGGGGCATTGCAGGTGTGACGGGTTGGATCACAGAAACCCCCTGGGGGCTGCCACCTGATGTGCCAACACTACTTCTGCTCCTGCTTTCTTGCCCTGTCAGCTTAGGACTTCAGTGCCCTGCCTGCTTCGAGCCAGACCAGCTAGCCTGCTTCAAATCCAGACCCAGGTCTGAACCATGTCCCCTAACAGCTGTAGGCTTAACTGAAAGCAGCTTACAGAAGTGTTCCTGTCTTTGACACTCAGATGCCCAACTCCCAGTGGGGTCCAAACCCTAAATAAATCCATTTTACCCTGTATAAAGCTTATACAGGGTAAACTCATAAATTGTTCGCCCTCTGTAACACTGATAAAGAGATATGCACAGCTGTTTGCTCCCCCCTCCCCAAGTATTAATACATATTCTGGGTTAATTAATAAGTAAAAAGTGATTTTATTAAATACAGAAAGTAGGATTTAAGTGGTTCCAAGTAGTAACAGACAGAACAAAGTGAATTACCAAGCAAAATAAAATAAAACACGCAAATCTAAGTCTAGTACAGTAATAAAAACTGAATACAGGTAAAATCTTACCCTGAGAGATGTTTCAATAAGTTTCTTTCACAGACCGGACACCTTTCTAGTCTGGGCCCAATCCTTTCCCCTGGTACAGTCCTTGTTCCAGCTCAGGTGGTAGCTAGGGGATTTCTCACGATGGCTGCCTCTCTTTGTTCTGTTCCACGCATTT
Organism: Chelonia mydas; assembly: GCF_015237465.2. Taxonomy (NCBI): domain Eukaryota; kingdom Metazoa; phylum Chordata; order Testudines; family Cheloniidae; genus Chelonia; species Chelonia mydas. Next base: position 17,996,719 of record NC_051254.2, read on the forward strand.
ATATATCTTTTGCATGAGGAGGGAATCCTTTGTCCCTCTGGGTTCCAACCCCTCCTTCTTAATGGAAAAACACCAGGTTAAAGATGGATTCCAGTTCAGGTGACATGATCACATGTCACTGTAAGACCCCAAGCCTTCGCTCCCCCACAGCCTGACTCACAGGAAGGCCTGCCTGCAAACAGAGCCATCCGCAGTCAATTGTCCTGGTTGATGGGATCCTTCAAGATTCAAAACCACCATTAATGGCCCACACTTTGCATAATTACAATAGGCCCTCAGAATTATATTTCATATTTCTAGTTTCAGATACAAGAGTGATACGTTTATACAAATAGGATGACCACACTCAGTAGATTATAAGCTTTGTAATGATACCTTAAAGGAGACCTTTTGCAGGAAGCATATTTTAGTTACATTATATTCACACTCATCAGCATACTTTTATAAAATCATAGAGAGTGCGTCACAGCACCGTTTGTGCAAGAAATAATAATTTTATTTTAAATCCTGGCACAAAACAGAGATATATATTAGGAACCATTAGGAAAGGGATAGATAAGAAGACAGAAATAACTTAATGCCATTATATAAAGCCAGGATACACCCACTCACTGAATACTGTGTGCAGTTCTGGTCACCCCACCTCAAAAATAAAAGATGTAGTAGAATTGGAAAAGGTACAGAGAAGGACAACAAAAAATGATAGGGGTATGGAACAAAGTCCATGCAAGGAGATATTAGAAAGACTGGGACTGTCCATCTTAGAAAAGAGATGATGTAGGGAGGATGTGATAGCGGTTTATAAAATCGTGCCTTGTGTGGAGAACGTGAATAAGGAAGTGTTATTTATCCCTTCACGTAACACAAGAACCAAGGGTCACCCAATGAAATTAACAAAGTCAGCAGATTTAAAACAAACAAAAGGAAGCATAAGCACAGACTCCGTGGGTGCTCCAGAGCTGGAACACCATGGGGGAAAAAAAGTGGGTGGTCAGCACCCACCAGCCGATCAACTGCTCAGCGCGTCGCACTGTTCAACTGCTCAGTGGCGGGTGGGAAATGCTGGGGCCGGGGCATAGGAAGAGACGGAGCAAGGGTGGGCCCCAGTTGGGGGGGGGGGCAGAGTGGGGGGAGAGGGAAGAGGCAAAGTGGAGGTGGGCCTCGGGGCAAAGCAGAGGTGGAGCACCCACCCAGAAAGAAGAAAGTCGGCACCTGTAACAGGAAGTACTTTTTCACACAACACTCAGTCAACCTGTGGAAATTATTGCTGTGGGATGTAGTGAAGGCCAAAAGTATAACTGGGTTCAAAAGAGAATTAGATCAGTTCATGGAGGACAGGTCCATCAATGGCTATTAGCCAAGATGGTCAGGGATGCAACCCCTTGCTCCAGATGTCCTCAAACCTCTGACTGCCAGAAGCTGGGACTGGACTACAGGGGATCGATCACTTGATCACTCCCTGTTCTGTTCATTCTCTCTGAAGCATCTGGCACTGGCCACAGTTGGAAGACAGGATACTGGGCTAGATGGACCATTGGTCTGACTCCATACAGCCATTCTTATGTTCTTATCCTTACTTAATTTTTTAGAATTCCATCAGACAGATACCAGGGGATGAGTGAAGTATAGATTAGACAAAGAGACACATGGAAAAAGAGCAGCATGTTAATAACCCTCTTCAAATCTGGGGAATCTAGAGTTGCCTAAAGCCCTAGATTGGGAGCTCTCTGGGGCAGGGACTGCTTTTGTGTTCTTTGTTTGTACAGTGTGTAGCACAATAGGACCCTACTGCCTGGCTGGGTAGCTTACAGAAATAATAAATAATAATAATAATAAAAAATGAAATGGGAGCCGGAGCTAAACCCTGTTCTTTCCCATGTTGCTAATGTAAAAATATGACTTTATCTACACAAACATACACATTGTGAAACCCCCCTCCTCCAGGAATGTGCACTTCCACACAGTAAACATTTCATTCGCTCGAGCAACGAGACCTGAGGCTACAGACTGTTATGAGCCTAACACATGCTCTGCTATTTGGAGCTTATCATTTAATTAAAAATAATGCATGAGTTTTGGGGCCAAACCAATGAGCTAAAGCAAACTGTTCTTCTTTCCTCGCTCCCGTCTGCCTCTATTTCTTTGTGGCTGGCATGCAGAAGCATAGAACACTGTAACCTTGCTTTCTGGCACAAAAGTGCTATAAACCGTCAATAAATTTTACTGACTTTCCAGTGACCTTCATGAGGACTGGAAGAGTCACATTTCACACCAAAGATGGAGCTGTAAATATTTTATCAGTGCAGTAAACACAGTGCAGACAGCAGCACCTTACTCATTTCCCCGGGACTGCTCTGTGAATATTGCCACCTTGCTGAGGAGGAGATTTATCTGCTGCTTCAAGACGAATCCCAGCACAAAGGCGAAAGCAGCTCACAGAGAGCCGAGTGTCTTATTCACAGCAGCCTCCTGTCACTGGCAGCTGCTGCCTCATTATAGAGCAGCTCCCCAGGTTTTTGAGAAAGACAGCAGCCTGGGTTGAATTAGAGTGGGATACACACTGTCCCCAGGGCATGGATCTCACTGCTACCTCAACGGGGCCCCGATCCAGCAAATCACTGAAGTATGTTCTTGAGTAGTCCTACCAAGGTGGGATTCTTCACGGCCTTTAAATTAATCGTGTGCTTAAGTGCTTTTCCTGAATCAGGGCCTCAGTCTCCAGAGTGAACTGTCCTGGTCCACTCAACAAAATTGATTTTTCTATAAATACAACTAATACTTATTTTTCCATTCCTGTAGATCTTTTTAATGGCATACATCACCAACTCAACCACCAGCTGATATGGCAAACACTCACTCACTAATATGAATAGAGGAAGGCTATGCAAAACAGGAGATATAGAACACAGATCAGATTAGGCAGCCCCATAATTCGTGAGAGGATGACTGGGCTTTAGTGAATGAGCTGTGGGAAAACATGCAAAAACCAGAGACAAACCATTAACCTCAAACTGAAATGACATTGTCCCCTATGGAGAAAGGTGTCTCTCATTTATATGCTGCATAAGTAACATCTGCACACTTAGCTGAGTACAGCAGTTCTTCACTAAGCAATCCTATGTCTATTTGTGTAGGAAAACTCAACACCAGCTATTCAGGGACTCAGACTACCCTGTGTGTGTAATGCTACTACATCAATGCCTGTATGTATACATATGCAGAACAATACGATATCAACTATCTGAAAACACTACCCTTAAAACCTGTATAATTTTTTCCTGTTTGTGCTTTATATCAATATAAAACAAATATATTAATATAAAAACAAACTGAAAAAAATGAAGAAATACGATGCACCTCGCCACTATCCCTATTCAGGAGAAATAAATGCTATTTTGGGGAAATAGTTACTATTATTTCCCCAACTTTACCCCACCAAAAAGCGGTCTGAGTACCTTAGGCCCATATTGATCAAAATGCTTAAGCAGATGCAAATCCCACTGAAGTTAGGCACTTAAGTGCTTTGCTGAATAATATGGCCTTGAAGAAGCGTTCCTGTTTGTACACTAGCATTCAGATCCTGGCAAGTGTGACCTCAATGTTTTACATGTGTGAATTAGACATGCAGTCAGAGAGGCTGCTGGTGTGACTATGACATACACAGACCTGTAAAAGACCAAGGCAGAGGCATGCCCTGCTCTCTACTCTGCTCTTCACAATGTTTTTTTTTTTTTTGTGGCACGAGCTGGCCAAAGAGATTGGGAATGGGCGTGAAGTAGAAAGCCTTTCCACTGGCACTCAAAGGTAGGCCAGCACAGTAGTGACTGAATCCCTGCCAAAAATGCTGGGGCCTGATCCAAACCCCACTGGAGTTGAGGGGAGTCTTTTCATTAACTTCATTAGGTTCTCGATCAGGCACCTAGTGGACCTCACAAAAAGCACCAATGTATAGCACTAGTTGGCAGCTTCGGCAGAAGAACTAAGGATCACGTGCATGAGGACTGAGTACCATCAGGGTGCTTAGTACTGTATAAACATGAAGGAAGACGGTGTTCCTGTACCACAAGGACACCATACAACTAAAATCTTACAACACAGACGAAGACTGGCCTCTTCGGTCAGCTATGGGGGGTGTAGGAAATTCACACTGTTGTTACCCATGCTGTTTCTGTTCCATGGATAAACAGAGGACTCCATTCTCCAGAGCTCTGTTAGTCCTGGACCTGTTCACTGCATGGAATTCACTTTTACTGTTTAGACACAAGAGTCTGCTGACTTCACGGTGGAGCAGCCATAGCTGTTCATCTGCAGCAAACCACCATTTAAAATAGTTCCTCCCTCCTAAATATGCATCTCAATTAACTAAGCAAATTAGCCTCCTTTCTGCCAAGTCACAGGAACATGGAAACAGAAGGGGAGAAGATTGAAAGGCCATCAATGACTTCTCCCTGCTGCAGTGGCAGGAGGTCATTTGTATGGGGTATGCCTCTATGATCGTAACAGAAGCTTTCTGCTCACTGTTCCAGAGGAAGGCAAAAGCCCCTCAGGGTCCCTGCCCAAATGCCTTGAAGAGGCAATGAGATTGGAAGGGGATTTCCCTTCCTGCCCCAGACAGGAGAATCAACCCTATTGCATGTGAACCTAGACTTGCCATGATCAAGTAGCTCATCCAAGGACACACCAGCTATTTTAATATCCCCTTAATGCAAGGCCACATCTACTGGGCAATCTCATCAGGGACACAACACGTTTTAATTTTTTACAGCCATGATATTTCCTGGAAATAAACTGAAATGCACATGAAGTTGTTGTTGCTCTAATTGTACTAGCAATGGGGCTGGATTGGGTTCAGTTCAGTTCCCTCTCCAGACAATCCAACTCCAATAGACAAACCACCGGCATGTACACAGTCTTCCCCTCTCCCAGATTCTCAATCTACCTCCCAAGTAAGGAAGCCCAGCCTGCCACAGTCAGCTGTGTGCTTCAGCACCTCCTGCTGCTCATTCTCACAGCTGTGTCAGGATTCCTTCTGACCAAAGACCCTGGATCCAAATCACCCTGCCCTACCCCACACCTCCTGACAGGTATGTTCCCATCTAGCTTTTGGGTGGTTTTACAGGTCCAGGGCACTGAGAATTTTCATTAGTCCCTAAAACTTTCCTCCCATGGCTCGCAGCAGCACCCTAGGATCATGGTGATGCTGAATCCCTGAGGCAGTCTACACTGCACCCATTTGTCCCTGAGCCCTTCTCTACAAGACACGCAGCATCAGCCATTCCTAGACAAGGTCTGGTTGGCACAATTCAAGGCTACTTCTACGCTGCAGCATGTGCTTCTTTATAAATAAAAAGGACAGCAAGGAAAACAAACACTAAAAATTCCCCTGCCATTGCAGAGATGATCATCCAGTGTCATCTGCCCACTCAGGGATTCCAATCTAGAGCCTATAAAAGAAGCACAACCTCCGACTAAAACATTGCATTCTGCCTATAAAGGGTTAGTTTATGAGAATAAAGGGTTAGTTCTGTCTAGCAAAGGCTCCCCACCCCCCAATTTATTTCTGCAATTGTAATTAAGGCCCTGACAAAGTGGTTTAGCTGCCTGAGTCTTTTGTTCAATTTATTGATTAGCTATTTCTCAGAAGTTCATTACTATCCAGAGGCTGGGAATTGGGAATTGGGTCTGTGAGGTTTTTCAAGGCTTCATCTCTGCTTCAGATGATTAAATGCAGCCACAACACATCCATCCTGCATCGAACAGCTCTGCCCAAGGTCAAACATTCATGCAAAACAGGAGTGCATATCTGCATGTCTAAATATCATCTGCATGAATTTCCAAGACGACATTTTTACAGCCTTCCCAGCAAGTTAAAAAAAATGTATTTATAAAGGTAACTCAGGTCATCTCTTGATGTTCCCCATACAATATCCTTTAAGGAAAAATATAATAAAAAACAAACAAACATAAAACCAACTCCCTTTAACTGGGATTTTGGGGCAAAATCACAACTGGTATTCATTGGCAAATCTCAACAGAGCAGCCAAGGTCAAAATGGCAAAGGGGACCATTCATAACAGGTATGAGGCATGTGGAAGGGGGCTGTGGAGAAATGTGGAACCTCCACTACCGGTGCTGTTTTGGTGGAGAAAGGATTTTAGTGCTGTCAGTTCAGCATCAATATTCACCACCAAAGAATAAAAACACTATTTTTCTTTTCAAACATTCAAAGCTATCTGTCCTGAAATTGGTCCATCGTGCCAAGGTAATGCAAGCCCACCAAGAAGAGTACCAGTTGCAGTGGGGATTTCTGGGGCTGTAGGCAGGAAGTGGCCCCTTCAAGTCACAGCAGAGATGCACCACCAGCAAGGCAGTAAAATTCCATGCCCAACACACCACATTATGCTTGAGGACTGCAGTGTTTTGGGGATGTCAACTTTCCCCTCTCTGGGGACAAATGGTAGCTGTCAGGGTTCCTTCCACACTCTGAACTCTGGGGTACAGATGTGGGGACCCACATGAAAGACCCCCTATGCTTATTCTTACCAGCTTGGATTAAAACTTCCCCAAGGCACAGATTCCTTTCTTGCCTTGGGATCACTGCCACCACAAAGTGATTTAACAAACAAACAAACAATCAATCAGGGAAAGGACCACTTGGAGTCCTATTCCCCCAAAATAGTCCCTCAAGCCTACGCCCCCTTTCCTGGGGAAGGTTTGAGCATATATCCTCACCAATTGGTTACAAAGGGACTACAGACCCAAACCCCTGGGTCTCAGAACAATGGAAAAATCAGTCAGGTTCTTAAAAAGAAGGATTTTATTTAAACAGAAAAGGTAAAAGAATCACCTCTGTAAATTTAGGCTGGTAGTTAACCTTACAGGGTAGCAGAAAATTCAAAGAGCACAGAGGAACCCCTCTAGCCTTAGTTTCCAAGTTACAACAAAACAGGGATAAACCTCCCTCTAGCAACGGGAAAATGTACAAGTTTATCTTTGTTTTCTCAACTAATATGCCTTCCCTGGCCATAACTTACAAGTTTGAAATAAGAGAGACTTGTTCAGAAAGATTTGGAGAACATGGATTGGTGTCTGGTCCCTCTTAGTCCCAAGAGCAATAAAAACCCAAAACAAAACCTCTTCCCCCCCCCCACCCCAGATTTGAAAGTATCTTTTGTCCCCATTGGTTCCTTTGGTCAGGTGCCAACCAGGTTACTTGAGCTTCTTAACCCCTTACAGGTAAGGAGGAATTTAGGCTACCCCTATGTTTATGACAGTAGCACTTTGTACAATGGTCGGCGCTCTGGAGAGACAGCCTGCTTAATGTGCTGACCTCTCCTGAATTCGGAAATTTAAAAAAAAAAAATGATTTTTTCTTTCTTTTATAATGAATGCTGTGTTTGTGAAAGCCCTGGAAACTGAAATCCAAAATCTCATGGACCATAAAGGAATGACCTTGCTAAATCAGACCATTGTTCCCAATTTAACATCAGTCTGTTGTCATGAAAATACATAGGGATGGAGGATAACATTTTCAAAAAGTCCTAAACCCCATTTTCAAATGTGCCACAGGCACTTTGGACCCTAAATCCCATTGACTTTTAAAGTGCCTAAGTCACTTTTGCAAATGGGGCTCAGGCTCCCAAGTCATTCAGGTGATTTTGGAAATTTCACCAGTAATAAATTCAGCCTTATGATTTCACTGCCAGATCAACAGACATAAGAAGTGGGGAAAGGGAACTCTACCCAAACCATGCCTACAATTCAGAATAATTAGACATTTCTTATGAAATTACCAGCAATGACATAGTTAACTTTTATTTTGACATGTTGTCATGAGGATTCAGAGTCAACACCACATTGAGGTGAATGGAGTCTGTTCACACCTCTCATGTGCATTGTTTATGTCTGCCTCTGCAGACTCAGCAAGACAGCAGGACATACAAAAATTAATGAATGTTCTCTTTCCAGCTCTAAGGGCCAGTGAAAATATTTTTCGGAGCAACAAGGCAATGAGGGAAAAACCTTTGTTTAAACAAATATGCTTGATAACAATCTGCATTTTAATATGGCTAAATGTAAATGTATACATCTCGGAACAAAGAATGTAGGCCACACTTACAGGATGTGGGACTCAATCCTGGGAAGGACTCTACTCTGAAAAAGATTTGGTGGTCATGGTGGTTAATCAGCTGCACATGAGTTCCCAGCGCAACACTGTAGCCAAAAGGACTAATCTGATTCTTAGATGCATAAACAGGGGAATCTTGAATAGGAATAGCAAGGTTATTTTAGCTCTATTAGGCTCTGGTGCGACTGCTGCTGGAATATTGTGTCCAGTTCTGGTGTCCACAATTCAAGAAGGATGTTGATAAATTGGAAAGGTTTCAGACAAAAGCCAAGAGAATGACAAAGGATTAGAAAACATGACTTATAGTGATAGACTCAAGGAGCTCAATCTATTTAGCTTAACAAAGAGAAGATTAAGGGATGACTTGATCACAGTATATAAATACCTACATGAGGAACAAACATTTGATAACTGGCTCTTCAGTATAGTTGAGAAGGTATAACAAGATCCAATGGCTGGAAGTTGAAGCTAGACAAATTCAGACTAGAAATAAGGCAAAAAAATTTAACAGAGTAATTAACCATTGAAACAATTTACTAATGCTTGTGGTGGATTTCTCTATCACTGGCAATTTTTAAATCAAGATTGGTTATTTTTTGTAAAAAACATACTCTAGTTCAGAAGTAATTACTTGGGAGAAGTTGTGTGGTTAGGTTAGACTAGATGATCATCTACGAGAGGTTAGATTAGATGATCACAAAGAGTAGCAAAAGAAATTATAAAACCATGTGAAAGGTGAAGGGACTTATGATTTACTGAAGCGCTTTTTGAGAACTGTATTGCCCAAATGGTTTTATGGCTTGGTAGACCCTTCTGTTTCTAGGTTACCGGATGGAATATGGCTCAGCTTGGTAATGACCAAAGGTTATCAGCAGGCCAGCTGAAATGAGCTGGTGGTCTCAATCTAGTTCTACAAGGAGCAGATGTTCATATCACCAGTACTGGCTTCCTTGTTAATAGTATCAGTAGAAAAGGGGTAATGACTGAATGGGCAACAGAGACTAAACTACCCCTTCATCTATAACGGATGCTAGGGAACTGGCCTGGAATACAAACAAGAATATGTTCTTGCCTGAGGCTTACAGGGGTTCTCATTTAATGATACATAAAAATATATATAAATGATTCCAGGGTCCATATGGAGTCAAATAATATGACAAAAACTTAAATCCAACAAGTAACTCAACCCTTAGCAATAAAACACATTAAGAAAATATCCTACTTTCCTTCACCCCAAAATAACTTATTTCAAGTATCCACTGAGGTAACCCCAAAAGCATGAGCAAAGAAGTAGTTTTTGCAGCCTTTCCTGACGGTCAACAAATCTTTTGTGTAAGTGGGTCACAAAAAATCCCACAAACAGCCTCTGTAGGAGTTTTTCCTATATTTTCAATATTCTGACAGGACATCCAGAAGCCTGTTCTGTTTTGAAATATTACTGGAATTGTTGTAAAACTTCAGAGAAATTTCAAGGTTGGTCGGAGTTTGGGACGAAGATTTAGGGCTGAGATTTGCACAGGAGCCTAAGGAAATTAGGGACTCAACTGACAATTTTCAGAGTAGCAGCCATGTTAGTCTGTATCTGCAAAAAGAAAAGGAGTACTTGTGGCACCTTAGAGACTAACAAATGTATTTGAGCATAAGCTTTCATGAGCTACAGCTCACTTCATCGGATGCATGCAGTGGAAAATAAAGTGGGGAGATTTATATACACAGAGAACATGAAACAATGGGTGTTACCATACACACTGTAACAAGAGTGATCAGATAAGGTGAGCTATTACCAGCAGGAGGGGGGAGGGGAGGGGAACCTTTTGTAGCGATAATCAAGGTGGGCCATTTCCAGCAGTTGACAAGAACATGTGAGGAACAGTGCGGGGCGGGGGGGGGGTGCGGAATAAACATGGGGAAATAGTTTTATTTATTATAGGTAACTTCTATGTACTCTTGTGGCTCTGTCAATCTGTTTCTTCACTTCAGCAGGTGGGTATTGTAGTTGTAAGAACGCTTGATAGAGATCTTGTAGGTGTTTGTCTCTGTCTGAGGGTTGGAGTAAATGTTACCTACTACAGGACAGGCCCAAGAAAGATAATAACAGAACGCCACTAGCCATCACCTTCAGCCCCCAGCTAAAACCTCTCCAATGCATCATCAAGGATCTACAACCTATCCTGAAGGACGACCCATCACTCTCACAGATCTTGGGAGACAGGCCAGTCCTTGCTTACAGACAGCCCCTCCAACCTGAAGCAAATACTCACCAGAAACCACACACCACACAACAAAAAACACTAACCCAGGAACCTATCCTTGCAACAAAGCCCGTTGCCAACTGTGTCCACATATCTATTCAGGGGACACCATCATAGGGCGTAATCACATCAGCCACACTATCAGAGGCTCGTTCACCTGCACATCTACCAATGTGATATATGCCATCATGTGCCAGTAATGCCCCTCTGCCATGTACATTGGCCAAACTGGACAGTCTCTATGAAAAAGAATAAATGGACACAAATCAGAAGTCAAGAATTATAACATTCAAAAAACAGCTGGAGAACACTTCAACTTCTTTGGTCACTCGATTACAGACCTAGAAGTGGCAATTCTTCAACAACAAAAACTTCAAAACTCCAGACTCCAACGAGAGACTGCTGAATTGGAATTAATTTGCAAACTGGACACCATGAAATTAGGCTTGAATAAAGACTGGGAGTGGATGTGTCATTACACAAAGTAAAACTATTCCCCCTCCCCTGCACCGTTCCTCACATGTTCTTGTCAACTGCTGGAAATGGCCCACCTTGATTATCACTACAAAAGGTTCTCTCCCCTCCCCCGCTCTCCTGCTGGTAATAGCTCACCTTACCCGATCGCTCTCTTTACAGTGTGTATGGTAACACCCATTATTTCATGTTCTCTGTGTATATAAATCTCCTCATTGTATTTTCCACTGCATGCATCCGATGAAGTGAGCTGTAGCTCACGAAAGCTTATGCTCAAATACATTTGTTAGTCTCTAAGATGCCACAAGTCCTCCTTTTCTTTTTTCAATTGACAATGTATTTCAGTGCAAGCTGGGCATCTAACAGATACCGTCTCTGCATTGGATCATCTTTTTTGTATCCAAATTGGCTTGCTCGTTCAAGATTTTTCTAACCCTCTTCAAGTTCCATAAGTAGTTATGTCATAGGGCCCCAATTCTCTAGCATGCAGAGTACTCTCAACTTCCAAGTCAATGGGAATGGAGAGCATTCAGCACCTTATAGGATGAGACCATGCTGCACAATTCAGTCATTTCCATAGCAACAGACTGATGTCACAAATACAGGCTTAAGACTGTGGTGGGATTGAGGTGAGGAAGCAGAATGGAAAACCCTTAAAAAGGGATGGGAATGAACATAGGAAGAGCTTACCAGCTCAATAAACTGCTCTTTGTAATAATGTTTTCTCCTTTCATGTGTGAAAGACCTTTTTAAAAAATCACTTTCAAGTCAAGGGCAGGAGAGACTAATACTCATACACAGCTCGATTTCTCTTTAATTGGATACATTATTTCCCTTTCCAATCATTCATTTTTAAAAAATAAACATTGTTTACATTCAAATCAGGCCATTTCCTGTTCTCGCTCTTCTCCCCCTCTCAGCCCAGCACCTGTGTTTGTAGTGGCACAATTATTTCCATAGTGACAGACTTGTGATCTTAGATGTGTTGTGTACAGGGCTGAGTTACAAGCTGGATGATCAAGAAGCTGAGCAGATGGGTTTCTCTAGGGATAAAGCGCTGGGTTACTGACAATGAGCAAGGAAAAGGGGGGAAAGTTGCTCTTCCACCCGCTCCCTTCTTGCCCTCCAAAGATTTTGTCTCCAATTTTTTCCCCTCCCGTAAGGTTCCCTTGCAAGGAACATAACTGATATCGTCACTGAAAATAATAGAATTTATAGCCCAGACTCAACACTATAAATTTAGCTATTATGTTCCTGATGGGAAAATGAAGAATGAAATGAATTGAGACAGAATATTTGTCTTAATAATAGTCTCTTTTCTATGGTGTATGTGTTAATACATCTGTGTATAAATACACATAACCTATATATAAAGAACTGGATGCACATATATATAATTAGGCATTCATGTGTGTGTGTACATACTCATAACTAGTAACACTTTTTTAAAATAAACACTCAGGTGTGCGCACACACCAAGAAATTAGCTAAGATAACCAAAAACCAAATTACAATAGAAATACAGGTTTCAGAGTAGCAGCCGTGTTAGTCCGTATCTGCAGAAAGAAAAGGAGGACTTGTGGCACCTTAGAGACTAACAAATTTGTTAGTCTCTAAGGTGCCACAAGTCCTCCTTTTCTTTCAATAGAAATACAGATGCTGTGCTCGAGCTGCCTCATGGGGGATGGCTGTACCCTATCAGAACCTGTCTATGCAGATAACTAAATGGTTCCACATCACAAAAAAAAAAAAAACAAGAGGCTTCTTCCTTGGCCCTTTGTCATCTTTTGGGTTTATTTTATTTTTCGCTAGGAAAGTAAAAGCTGAGCCAGCGGTTCACTGGTCTAAGCTGTTGCCCTGAGGCTGTGATAAGAATTCTACTCATAATTCCAACTGACCACTCCCCCCCAAGCTCCTCTCCCCCCCATACACCGTCCCTCCCTTGTTGGGCTGGTGCAGAGTCATCCTCCTCATCCCATCCTGAAAGCATCACCCGAAAAAGAGTGTGTGTCCAGGATATGATCGTTTGTCATTTAGATAGAGTATATGATATGAACCATGGCAAACACTGTAATGACTAATTTCAAACATTTATTACAACACTTGAGAGACTTGAAAGCTGTCCTTGCGCTTGATTTTAATAAATGCAGTCTTGAAGCAGCCGCTTATCAAAGTGACACAAATTGTGTGGTAAATAGATTATGGCACAGCTGAAATACTGGAAAATGAGATCAGAAATGCTCCTACTTTCCCATTTAGAACACCATAAGATACTCCAACCTGAGTGGATGCTGGAACACTAGCATGGGCAGATCCTCTGAAAATGAGAGGAGACCAAACCGCTGGCAAATTAACGCTGAACCCGTTTGACTGTAAATCATTTACTCATTGGCGTGTGAACATTTTCTTATGCATTAGCTGGTTATGGTTTGTACTTTCTAGGGGTGGGAGAAGCCACAAAGGCCTGATCCACACCTAAAACTTTGGTCAACCTAGCTATGTCACTATGAAAAATTCACACCCCTGAGAGACATAGTTAAGCCGATATAAGCCCTGGTGTAGACAGTGATAGGTGAATGGAAGAATTTTTCTGTTGACTTAGCTACCAGCTCTCCAAGGGGTGGATTTACCACAGCAACAAAAAACCCTTCCATCGCTGTAGCAAGTACCCACGCTACAGTGGGGCAGTGGCGCTGTTGCTGTGCTGCAATAGCGCTTTTAATACAGATTTATCTGAAGAAGGACCTTGGTTCGCTTTCAGTGCCAAACCCAGAAATCAGACTGACTCCATTGGCTGTCGTGGGAGGCGCAAGCCCTAGAGCTGGTGAAAAATCAAGCCATAAGGGCTTGTCTACATAGAGACAAACAGGGTAGGTCTACACTACAGCTGGGAGCGAGTTCCCACCTGCGGTCGTTGCAGCTCCGGTGGCGATTCAGGCTAGCCACCCAAGATCAAACCCGGGGGGTCAGGTGGCCCAAGCTGCTGCCCGAACAGCAACATCCACGCTGCTATTATTAGTCCACTAGCTCAAGCCCTGCTAGCGTGAGCCTGTCCACCCAGGCTGGGAGACTCACTTCCAGCTGCAGTGTATACATATCCAAAGTCTCTGCTGGGTATGTCTACATGTTGAGTGGGGGGTGTACTTCCCAGCTTGAGGAGACATATCAGCACTACCTCTGACTGAGCTAGCATGCTAAAAACAGCATAGCCATGGCAGCGTGAGCCACGTGAGGGCCCAGCTGCCCCGAGTACCTGCCTAAAGTCTTGGCCCAGGTCAAAACGTAGCCATACCCTTAGTGCGCAGCAAGCTGGGATGTAAATCTACAGCACGCTAGCTTGCCACACACTAACTGGCCGTGTGGTCCCTGATTCCTTAGCGTGTTTTGACCTACAGAATTTTAGTGTGTGGTAGCAGGATCCACACGGCCTGTTGGTGCTTGACAAGCTAGGGAGCAGTACCTGCCACATGTTAAGTCTTCATGTAGACAAGCCCTGACATTTTTAACAGCAGCCACTGATTTCACCAGTCCAGCTTGGGCCTGATTTCCTGGAGGTGCTGAGCACCCACGGTTCCAATCAAAGTCAATGAAACCACTGTTGCTCAGCTCCTCTGGGGAAAAAAAAAATACCCAACTCAGAAGCCACTTCTGAAATTGTTTAGGCCAAGTGGCTTTTTCCACTTGCAGAACTAGAAAGAATACAGCTACTGTCATGGACAGCATGGCATAACACGGGCCTTTTACTGGCCATTAAGTGTATTTATTTCAGATCATTTATAGTCTTTTGCCTTTTGCTAACAATAAGTAAAACAAACAGATTTCACTGCTGGAGATCTGGCTTTTATTTGCTTTCATTCCTCTCTTCTTGGTTCACTTTCTTTTACAATTCTTTCTTTATGTGCATCTATTACAGCTATCTGCATGATTCAGGTGTCGCTGGCTCCTTGCTCTCTTCCTTGTGTTTTATTTCATTATGCTCTTTATGTTGCATGGATTGCTTTCCCTCTTCCTGTCCCTGCCTAATTCTCACTCTTCTTGCCCATTTTCTAGTTTTGCTTCCTTTTTTTGGCTTCTTTTCCTCTCCAATTCTCTGTCCTCTTCTGATTTTTTCACCCTCATTTCTTGTCTCACTCCATTTCTTCCCCTATTTCCAGTTTTAGGCTGTTCCTTAGGACCGAGGTCAGGGTATTTTAGTCAGTTAAAATTTTTTTTACTGAAAAATGTTTTGATGAAAAATGGCTTTTTAACTAAAATGACAATTTTCTGCAAAAAAATTCCTTTTGGTTAAAAACAAAATTCATTTCCCCCCCCCCAAAAAATGAAAACAGAAAATGTAGGTAAACTTTTTTTGGGGGGGAGGGGGAGGATTAGGTTTTGGTTTTCAAAAAGCAATTTTTTAAAATTGAAAAATCATTTTTTTTAACCAAAATCTGTTTTAAAAACTGAAGATGTTCTTGGGTTTGGTTTCATAAAAAGAATGAAAACATTTTACAGGAGATTTTGAATTTTTTTTTTAAATATTCAGTGAAAAATAATTGGTATTTTTCAACTGATTGCACTGGGTGTTTTGGCCAATATCTTTAAAATGGGCCCCAGTTATCTGAAAGAACTGCAGACTGGAGACGAGAGAACCAGTTTGGAATAAATAGGAATTTCTCCTCCTCAAAACTTCACCCCCTTCTAAGACCAAACTCACCCCTAACTGTTTTGAAGGTTCACAGAAGATTTTTTTCCTGCCATTCCTGACTGGGATTGTGGCTGGAAGTGACAGGAGAAAAAAAAAAAAAATCTGCTGTTGCAAGATTTCCTGCCCAGCATTGCAAACCCAAGGGGCCAGATTCTCTCTAGAGTTACGCATGTGTGAGCCCACAGAAGCGATGGAAACCCCATTTGTCTCTGTGGGCTGTGTCTACATTATGAGATTATGCCAGCATAGCTACAGTGCTGTTGCTATGAGGCTATATGCCCCGTAGCATGGACATGGCCAAAGATCAGCCCCAGATTTTTTGGGAGGGTGTGTGTGTGGAGGGGTATATTAAATGAAACTGAATGGCAAGGTTCCCTTTGAGAGTCACCCATCGCTATGCAGCTTCCTTTATACTGTTAAAAAAAAATGCATGTGTGAACTAATTTTAAGAGAAGATCTTTGGCTAAATCCCCTGCACAGCTTCTTTGCCTTTTGATAGTCCATTCATCTGGAAAGGATACAGCCCAGGAATTAGGCTGCAAGTTTTGAATATGCAAAGCGGAATAGTCACCATCAGATATTCTTTCACTTTATTCAAATAATTGAAATGCTTGCTATGGTTCTTACAAATCCAGGGAAATGTGTTTACAGAATCATCCGCTAAAAAGAATTGGATTCCCACATCACAGCTCGGGGGATTTTCAGGGGTTTCTAGAAAACACTGCAACGGCAACAGCAGAAGGCCACTTTAATAAGTAGATATACTGCAATTTCATATTGGAATACACAATTAAAACCAGAAGAGAAAATAGACATGACCTCAATCCCCCCTTCAGGATAAACTCCACACACCTGGGGAGAACACATTCCTTGTAAAATTTCCCTCTTTTCTCTTTTGTGCTTGCTGAGAGGCAACTTCCTCACACGGCCACTGGAAGAAACTTGCAGTTTCACACCAATGAGTACAGAAGAGGAGGAGAGAAAGGAAAGGGGATGAAAGCTCTGAATCTCCATCAGCATAACATTCCCTTCAGTACATCTGCTAGCCGCTGTCATCCTCATTTCTGTTGAATGCAGAGGTGGGTTCGACACTGGTTTTCCTGGATCCCAAATGGTCAATGTTACTAATATTTTAGAGAGTATTCTCTTTCCAGGAGAGAGAAAAAAAATTAATCCAGCTGGTAAGTCTTGAAGGCTGATGGATGCCTGTGGCACACAAAGAACCCCGACCCATGCATTTTCTTTGGTTTCCTTTCCATTGCAACAGAAAGGCAAAGGGCAAGGACTGGGTTGGAGACACGCTAGCTACCAGACTATAGAGTACGTATCACCAGCTTTACCTCTTTATTGTAAGTAAAAGGAGCGATACAAAAGAGTGGGCAGCTAGCAGCACTGAGTAGCTAATCGAGACTTCACGCAGGGGACTGAAGTGCCTTTGAGAACCCGATTTGTGCACCCAGTCACACAAGTCCAAATGAGACATTCCAGTAGCCAAATTCACACAGCCAGACACTCAGATAGCAGCAGAACAAATGCACTTGAAGTGAAGGGGCCCGCTCCTGTTCCCACTGTAGTTGCTGGCAAAACTGTCCCATTGATTTCAGTGGGAGCAGGATCAAGCCCCTGTAGAAGGAATAGCTACATGCAGAACATGCTGCTCTACGGCCTTTGCCAACACGCTCCTCTAGACCCATTTCAGCTGCATTGCCTACAGGAAGTTAATTCACCAAAATAATTAGCATGATATTTAGTGCTCTGTGGAAACGCCTATGCACAGTCTTACGGGTGGAAGCTGCAGCCTGCCCCCTCCCACTGAGTGTCATCCTCACTCATGGCCTCTCATCCAGTACTAGAGTTTCTCTCTGGGGCAAGGGCTTATATCTGTTTGTGTTATAAAGCATCCCACATGCCCATTTTTAATTGTTAATAATAACGACAACTAGAGAGGAGTCCAAGCTGCGATGTTTGAATCTGGACCCAAACAACCCCAGAGTTTGAAGATTTGGATCAGGCCCCTTCTCTAACTCAGGCCTTTAAAACTTTTACTTTTTACTCTAAAGCAGGTGTTTCCTAAATGTGGTCCATAAGCAGGATACTTTTTTATAACACTGAGGCAATAATACTTACTGCAGGATAGGATGGCTGCTTTCAGGAGCAAGTATAACTCGTGATAAGATTTTTCATCTATAAATCAAAAGCTACTTTAGAAAACTGGGTAAATATTATCCTCATTATATAGGGGAAACTGAGGCACAGGTCAGTGGCAAATGTGAGACTAGAACCCAGGCCTCTCATCTCTCAGTGCAATACATTCGCAGTATCCTCCCAGTTTTATTGTTCCCGAATAGTAAATGGAGTCTTTGGATTTGATAAACCTTTCAAGCTCCTGACGGGTTCCAAGATTTTTTTTGGGACTATTCATCCACCTTTAATTCAAATTACCAGGCTATTTAGTAGCTATTATTTGATGCCACCGTGCTTCTGCAGAGGCGTGGCCCAAACCTTGCCCGGGTTTGCTATTGAGTGCAAGCAGCGACCCTGGCAGGAGGAACAGCACTTTGATCAGGAGAGAGACACTCGCACAGAGTGGTAGCCATGGCAACGTGTTTTTGCAGAGCAGGAGGCATATCTGCCAAAGCTCAGAGATTTGCCATTTGATCAGATGGATTTCCATCTTCTGGATGTGATCACAACCCACAAAATCCAGGCCAAGCTGAGGTCTTTACAATTCTTCCTCTTTGGGGGTACAGGACTGAAACAGGAAGCTGTATCCCACACTGGGTAAAAAGGGTTTAAATAGAATATAATTTGTGGGTGAAAAGGTGATCTGTAAAAACTAAGGTCTGACTCCTTTTCTCATGTTGGGGGTGGGTAAATCCACAACTTCCTAGGATGAGAGAGAAAAGGTGACTAATCCCACGGCCGGGTCCTTCTCAAATGAGCCTCTGGTCCTCTTTCCTGATCAGCTGGTAGATAGGCGGTTAGATTTTTTTAAAAAAAATACAGGTGGACACTTTTGCTGTCTTTTACTTAGAGATGGACGCATTGCCTGGAGAATCACCTGGCTCCTGAAACCCAGAGAGTTCAGGGTGTCTGGACCAGGCCTAGGTCTAATTTTATTGATCATGAAAACAAGACTCTGAATACGTTAGCTGGACCTTGGGCAAAGAGCCAGCAGGGACTAGTCAAGCTTTCTGAATACGGACCTTCCCAATGTAGCTCAGTTATCACAGGCTGCATCCCCTCATATTCCAGTCCAGGGCTCCCGCACAGCTCTGCCCATGCACCTCAGCCCTGACCAGTGGCAACCCCAGCTATTCACATTCATCCCTGGCATGGGTGGAGTGACTTGTTATCCGAATGTGGAGCTTGGGGATCAATGACAAAGCAGAGCAGACAGGCTGCAGAGGAATTTCCATCTAATCTGCCTCAGCTGATAGGAAGGTAGCCATGACTTGGAGACTGAAGGAGGAAGGGGAACAGGAAGAGAGAGAGAGAGAGCCATGATGGACTAGATGGCCTCAGGCCTTCTGCAGAACTGTGGCAAAGCCTGGAATGAAAAAATAATCACTCCTCACTATCTGATACCGCTCTGTATCTGAGCTAACGCTGCAGAATACCAGGGAGATTGTGCTGCTGAAGCTGGTGGTAGAGTTAGCACATACAAAATATACCCAAGCAAAGCATCAGAGCCTGTGCTGAGACCTGGAAGGCACAGGAGTATGTTCAAGAACAAAAGAAATTGGATAAATAATAGGATTTGCCACCAGAAAGTGCCATGTTTGCATATTTCACAAGCATGATGAGCAAAGTTCCTCGTGACTGATGTGAAAACTGTGTGCACTTTTTTGTTAGGAGGTGAGCAAAGGAAGACGTATAGGTAAAGTACAACTACTGATCACCTCTCCTGCTGAAGATAAACACAGCTCAGCGCCAGACTGCTTTGCTCTGCTTCAGTTTTCACTGCCTGACCTTAGGAAAGGCCAGAGAAAGATGCACGAAACAGCAGAAGAAACCACAGCATTGCAGAGTAGTTTAGGCGGTGGCTGTGCTTATGCCGAGCACTCTGTACTGTGCAGACAAGAACTGTGGAAAGATTTCACCACACTAAGCTCGTGATGGGACGAACCCCCATATGGTTCAGAGCTCAGTTTGGTTTGGAGAGCCCCCCATGAGTTCATATGCTAATCTCACCATTCTGAGGTCTTCCTCCCTTCCTGCAAGCAAATCTGGAGACTCCTGCAAAGCCATTAGATTGGGGCCAGGCCTCTCCATAAAACTTATCCTACTGCATTCTTCAAAGCCACAGCTTGCCCCCACCTACCTTGAGTCTGGGACTCCTGCAGCTGCAGATCCTGGCACTTGAATTGCCCCTGCCGTCCCTGATCTCAAGCTTCCCCCCTTACTACCCTGCTCTGCTCTCCTGCTTTCCTCCTCAACTCTCAGCTGGAGCAATCCCACCTTGGAGCAAATGACTTCTGTTCCTCCACCCCCATGCCCCCAAGCCTGATTTTCTTTCCTCTTTGTGCCCCCCACCCCCAAACAAACAACATTACCAACATTCTGCAAAATGCAACATGGGATCCCAGCAAGTCTGTGCAGTGCCAGCTGCATTCTTCATTTCTTATCTACGCTGGGGAATCTTCCAGGTCAGTGGTGCCCTTTTTAAAATGCATCCCCTTGTCTTGGTAGCCAGGGGCACACGCGTTTTACAAAAAGCGCCCAGCATGGCAGAGTCAGACAGACCTACAGTGGACTTGGACAGACAGCAGTATAGGCAAGGATCAGGCCTTTGGGCAGTGGGATAATGGGACGAGGGGCAGGAGCATTTATCCGAAGGATAGACAACTAAACCTATTTGAGAGGTGTGTATGAACTAACTCTCTTTTTTCACCCCCTCCCTGAACCCACATGCCCGTCCCTTGCTTTTTGCCTCTGTAGGTTTGAGCGTGAGATAAACATGCCCTAATTATTTTCATCTTGCACAGCTGAGCCCTGAGGCTCTTCATTTCCTTACCTGAATGCTCTCGCTCCCAGTGTGTTATATATGAAGAAGCCCTGTGACTATATTTGCTATGCAGCAGAACTCCAGTGTCACAGGCATCTCAAAACTCTCTCGTTTTCTTGCCTGAGATTCTAATAAGGGACATGAATTACTCAGAATTCTTACAGTCAGGGGGCTGGATGATGTGGGGAGGTGGGTAATGGGATATAGAACCTTTTGCCTCTAGACCACTGGTCTGGATCCATCTTGAGCTGGCAGAGATAACAGGCTGCCTGCAGTTTTTTTGCCCCGTGTGAACTGAGATGAAGGGCTCAAGCTTCTTACAAGTATCTATCACAAAGAAGTGCCACTTCAGCTGGCACCTTGACACTTATCTCCTTGATCATTCCTATGAGAGGGCACCTCCTGCTAAGGTTTGAGGCAAATTAGTAAGGAACAGGGAATGTAAGGAAAGCTTCTCCTCCCATTATTCTTGCTGTACCAGTTCAATGCATTTTTACTAGATGTATTATGGTAAGACCCAACGTTTCCAGTCAGGATCAGGGTGCCCCTGTGTTGCACACAGGTCACTCCCTCAGCACTGCACTGTGCATTGCAAATTTCACCTTTACTTTCAGATACATTATGACAAATGCAGCAGGTGGATCTGAACTGCCTTTGAGGGTCAGAAAACATCTCCACCTTGCTTTCAGTTGCCAAAAAGCACACTCTGCCATTATCATAGTTGAATCTCTGTATTTAGGTTTGTGCAATCAGGAAAGGGTTTAATTTGCCATGGCAAGAGTGAATATGCAGGGTTATCTAGAGTCATGGGAGGATGGAAACACCATCAATGCCAGTGTTGGATGAAATATTGCTTTTCCTGCTTCTAAAAAGTCCAGACGCTTTGACATTCCTGGCATAACATACTTTCCCCCATTAACTCATGTAAGAGTCCATGAATCTGCCACAATTAACCCCTAACACCTGCATCACCATTGAGTGAAAACCCTTTGTGTTAATATGCTTCTGGGATCACTTGGAATGGAGGGGTCACAGGATAGCCAAGTGTGTTCCATCAAAACCTCAACTATTTAAATCCTGAATCATTCTTGGCTCACTGGCCATTTTGATCAGACGCCCCACAACACACTACGGGTTAATCTCTGACACCTTCTCCAAAGGATCACACCTCATGGATTTCCCCAACCAAAAACTGGTGCCCAATTGACCAATAAATTGTCTGTAGTAGCCAACACCCACGGGGCAATCGATACTTTCTATTCCATGACAAGACCATCTCTCCTTCTGGTGGCATGGCCCTGCAACATCCAGACAGTTCATCACAGAGATGCAGAAAAGATTCCTTATCTTATCTTGAAGTTCTGCAGCCACTGAAGCTCATCCCAGCTGTTGAGAACCATTAGATCCCATGTCATGGTCTGGGCCCCTTTGGGTGAATATCACCCTCAATTATCACTCTGAGCCAGCTACTTGGGTAGTGGCGAGTATACTGCTGCTTCATCATAGACTCTAAACACCTTGGCTCTGGCTCTGGCTCTCTGAACATACCACCAGAACCTTCTCCGCTGCTTTGCTACCTCATGTGATATACAATTGCTTTTCCAAAGCTCTAGCAGAAAAATCTTGGTTGCCAAGTCAGGAACAAATCCAGAGCATTCTTTCTGGCCTCTATTTTGAGGTTAAAAAATGGCGCCAGGATCAGGGCACTGATGGTTTCCCCAGGAATCACTGGAGTTTGACCTCTTCTCCCCCCCCTCACAATTCCCTGGGTTCCCAGAGGCCTTTTCAAATCTCCCAGAAGCTAATGGTTCAGGACCATTGGGCAGGTACCCAGAGGACAAATGCAACAGAATAGCACAGCACATTGGGTGGATGTGGGGCAAAATTGCGAGTAATCAACAGCCAAAAGAGCCTGGCTAGTGCTAATACTTTGCACTGATGGTCCTTACACCAGGGATATCCCACCATCCAGTGATCAGCAGAGCAGTTCTCTGGCATAGAGTAGTCCTCTGAAGTTGGAATATCATGGCTGTTTTGAACCACTCTCTAATTATTGTGCCAATTCCAAGAAGTGCTGGACACACCTATAACTTCCACTGAAGTGAAATGCGGAGAGAGAAATGCTCAGCACCTCTTAGGATCAAGCCCCCAGTGGGAAATATTGTACCACTCCTAGTAACTGAGAGCAGAATTTGGCTTGTCATTTGCAATTAAGTTTCCTGAGCTAATGATGCTGCTTCGCAAACCCAGGTCAGTCTAATTAAGAAATGTTATACCTTGTAGTCCCAGCGTATCATGTGGCAAACAGCTGTGCATGCTTTCAGCTTTGACAGCAAAAATAGTGTATTTATTTATCCAGTGAATGTGTAACTGCTGGAGAGAACTAAACTCCTGTGCTGCAAAAACAGCTGAAAATACAGAAAAAGAAATGCCATTCAGATGGGACCTGTAATTATAGGAGAGGACACTGACCATGTAAAATGCAATTTTGTAATGAATACTTATGCGTTAGCTTTTCTTTGAGATTAAAAGTACACAATCAAATCAGGAACAAAGTGAAGCTTGCCCTCAAGGAAAGACAGTTTGGAAGACAAATGCAATTATAGCACCATTTGCAACGCTATATAGACTGGCTGAGAAGACCTCATGGAAAGAACTTGGGCAAAAAATTCTATTTGGAAACAAATCTGCTTATGCTTTGTATGTCTCCATTCCTGTGTTCTTTACTACTACGCACATATTAACATAAACAGGATCTTGGTAGCTTAAAGTGTTCCATCTGATCCTGATGCATGTTCCCCATCTCAAGTCAGACAAAGTGACAATACTTTTCCCTGTATTTTTTTTTCAAATTTAGTTTCAACAGAAAAAATAAATAGAAAGGTGAACAGTATGACATTCATTTGAATCCAAGGCCTGCAAGGGTAGAATTTTAATTAACTGCCTTTGAGAATACCTTCCTAAAATGCTTGGAATACAAATCCAGTATTGTCTTTTTGCTTCCTTGGGCTCCCCCATCTGTCTGTCTCCACCTATTGTCTTATCTTATGCTCAGATCTGTAAGATCTTTGGAGCAGGGACTGTCTTTTTGTTCTGTGTTTGAACAGTGCCTAGCACAGTGATGCCCTGGTCCGTAACTAGGGCTCCTGGGCACTACTTCAATACGAATAATAATAAATCCCCCTGGCGGCATTCCTCTCAAACTTGAAACCTGTCAATGTGGGTCACAGGTCATTTAAATGGAAGACCAGTGATCAAAACATGGTGCATCTGTGTTTTGGTGTATGTCACCCTGTAACGGGGTTATTCTTTACTGGCTTCCTTCTCCCTTGTCAGGACACTCCCTGTTCTGAGCGAGAAGGCAGCATATATACTTGCCTCCTTCAGAGACCTCCCCTAAACTGGTGGGAAGGGAGGGGAGGTGTACACTACAGGACTCCTGGTCCCAGTACAGTATACTGGTTTTCCCATCCAATTCCCTGGGAACACCTCATCTTCTGGCTACAATGCTGTTTCCAAGCCTTTCTTTATTCCAATGTGCCTGGAATGGGGTCTTCTGGCCCCCTTCAATCTTAAAGAGCCAATACACCCCATCACAATAAGGAACAGATATAGTATTTTAATCTATAAAAGCTGTATTTAAGAATGCCTTCTCGCTTTTCACAGTTAATTAAACCAGTTTTACAACCTGTTTGAGATTCAGAGGAATTAGGGCCACCTGTAAGGGCTGCTTGGGCACTGGCGGTGGGGAAATCATCCCAGTAAATTATTAAAGGTCTTATTAGCTTGTAAGTGTAGGTAGAAGAGCAGACTTGGGCACCCAGAATGGTCTTTCATTTCTTAGAGTCTAGATTATCCACTACAGTAGCTAATGAAGAGGGGAACTAGTCAGTTTGTGTGACACCTTTGTGTGAACCAATGCCTGTGTTCACTTTTGTGTGAACCAATGTGGAACCCTGCAATAACAATCCACTATGCATAGCCAAAGCCTTCTGCAACCACCAGTCTGTGCAGCACTCTGCTCACAATCAACCCTGCAAAAAAACCAAACTGGTATGCACAAGCAACCCTACACTAACAAACCCCTGGATGCAACCCCGCATTTATAGACAAACCTACAGCAACAAAGCACGAACGTTCAGAAGCAACTCACCACCCGCCATCTTTACTGCTCAGCACAGAACTCACAAGACATTCTACAGTAACAACCTAGGGTGCACAACGCACAGCTCACAGACAACCCTACAATAACAAACTTGAGGACATGTACAAAAGAGAGGGACATTCAGATGGAACCTCAGAGGAAGGACAGATTCCTGATTAAAACAAAAAAACGAAACAAAAAACGATCAAGGGAGGAAAAGAAAAAAAAATGTAAAAAAAGGAC
Organism: Chelonia mydas; assembly: GCF_015237465.2. NCBI lineage: Eukaryota > Metazoa > Chordata > Testudines > Cheloniidae > Chelonia > Chelonia mydas. The sequence continues at coordinate 18,021,655 of NC_051254.2, forward strand.
TTTAGAAGAGATCAAATATCTCAACTGTCCATTTAAGCTTTGAGTTTCCTGGCTTTGTCTCGCTGCCTTAGCACGATGGAAACATAGGGTGGTTTACTGCATTTGGAGTGACAGACAGATGCTCAGAGCCGGTTTGCTTCTCATCTGCAATTCCAAACACCTTGTCAAGAACAAATGTTTCAAAAGACATCTATCCACCCATTAATGCATCTATTTGTGAACCTGTTTTTTAAAGAGAAAAAGAAAAACTAACTGTGTATTTGCCACAAAGATGTTCACACAGAGATTCTGGTGGGACCATATCATGGGGATAAGCCTAGTTTCAGCCCCTTTTTCAGGCTGAAAACAGCTTGCCATTTGAATTGAAAAGGTGTAGTTGGTTAAGTATTTGCAGCAAGGGGAGAATCAAACAGCCGCATTTTTAACCGATCATGTGCTTGCTTCTGTTTCGTAAGATTTATTCCCTCATTAATCACTGCCCTCCCTTCATTCATGTTAAATATAAAAATGATTAGGAAAGATTCCCCATCATGGTTAAAAAAATAATTAGCTGCTACATCATGTTGCACACATTCAGATAGAAAGGAGTGATTAAATTAGGAATATTAAAACCCCATTAATCTGTGCTCAACTTAAGCTCTGCTTGTTCGTCTCACTGTAGCACTTATTATTTCTGACACAGAGATATTTGAATTACTAGCTGAAACAAGGTCACTATCAGAAAGATGTCAGGTCAGCAATTAGTCAAAGGTGGGAGAAGCTACCAGAACCAAGCTGTGCTTGACAAGCCACAAACGTGTCAAGAAGTCTTCACTTCCTAGTGTCATTGCGATGAGTGGGGTCACTCCCAGGAATCTAAATTAATGTATATGCAATGCAATCCTGCTATTAAAGGGTTGCGTTTGACACTGGCTGACAAATCCCACGCAAGGGCTTATTACGTCGGACAATAACTTACAGGTATTTGGGGATTTTAAAAAATATATATTTCTTTTAGAAGAATTGCTTCTTAAACAAGCATGATGGACAGCACAGAGTTTCCTGTTTATCCAGAGAACAGGTACAAATGGAAGCCATCCCCCCACCACCAGAGTTGGTTTTGCCTCTCCACACCCCACCCTGTCCCCACCCCGACCCCAGTTGCTGCCCTTTGCCATGTCTCAGCCTTGCCTTGAGAGATCATCTCCACAGAGTTTCCCCATATTCCCCCCCGCTGCTGTTCCTCAGACATTCTTGTCAACTGCTGGAAATGGCCCACCTTGATTATCACTACAAAAGGTTTCTCTTCCTCCCCCTCCCCCCCCCCCCCACTGGTAATAGCTCACCTTACCTGATCACTCTAGTTACAGTGTATATGGTAACACCCATTGTTTCATGTTCTCTGTGTATATAAATCTCCCCACTGTATTTTCCACTGAATGCATCCGATGAAGTGAGCTGTAGCTCACAAAAGCTTATGCTCAAATAAATGTGTTAGTCTCTAAGGTGCCACAAGTCCTCCTTTTCTTTTTACCTTCAGAGTCAGAAGGTAATTCAGCATCTGCACCCATTCACTCTATTTGCTGAGGGGGCCAGCAAAGGACTCAATTCTAGTGCCAAGTGCTGCAGTGCTTTTGTGTTGTGGATACCAACCCCTCTGGGAAACCAAACTAGCCTGAGCCTGTCCCACTTAGTTGTGTCTCAGGCTTGAGGACAAAAACCAGCGAGTTCAAGTCCCATACAGGTCCTGAGCTTCTACCTAGTGCTGACACAGCTTGGCGGCAACAGAAGCAAGTGCTTCACTGTTACATGAACTGTCCTTTGAGGTTCCTTCTACCCACCTTTGGTGGGGACTGTAAAGGCAGAATTGTAATGTTCACTTCTCTGTTTTTCAAAAAAGCAGAGAATGTGGCACCACCTTCTCTACAAATTGGTATTGCAGTGGCTAATCTTTTGGGCTCCCATTGGCAGCACGGGTACTAAAATTGGAAGGAGACAGAAAATTAGCATGGCCTCTGCATGAGGATGGACACTCAGAGCTCTAGATGACACTTTAAGTCTAAACAAGCTAATTTCATATAGTCAATTCAGTAGTCAGCAGATGGGAACATCCTTCATTCACTATGGACCAGTGCTGGATTTGAACAATGACTTCAAGGCAAAGGCTGTATGGCCCAGACCTTGGAAAGTATTTAGGCTCCTGACTTCCACGGAAGTTAGGACCGTAGGTATTTCTGAGGATCTGGGCTTATGCTACTACCTTATACTCATGACTACCATCTCCCTGCAGCAGCCATGGTATGGCTCTTCTTTTATTTCTTGAAATTAATTTAATAGAAATTTGTGGGACTTTTCCCCAATCTATTCACGGTTTTTTACCCCTTCCTGTGTAAAGCATGAAAACATGTCTCGGTTTACATGTTTTAAATGATTTAATTCTGCAATCAGTTACATCAATGGGACAGAGATATCCACCCTCTGCAGGAGTGTGGTCAAATGGATCTCTGTAACTCCAAAAACAACCGCCCACATGCAGAGCTCAGTTGCTGGCTGAAAAGTTTGTTCTCCACATGACTCCCACAAGCAGGAGAATTTATGGTTTACACAAAAAACTAGCTGCATTACATGTTTTGCATGGCCCCTGCCCCAAGTATCTTATAACCTAATTTTAAATAGAAATCAATGAACAAGAGCAACAGAAACCAAGTGGGAGAGAGGAGGGAAAGGAAGGATGTATGTTATAGTAAGGTTACACGGTTATGTAAGTTCTAAGTGTGTAGGCCACAGTATTGGTATGACTCGTGGGGGCCAAGTTAGGCCAACACTGAGTGCTTCTGAAAATCCCATCTAGCCATGATAGTTATATATGCCGTTGGGTTTTAGAGTATTTGCTAGAAAAAACTATCTATGACAATGGGCTGGGAGCGATGGAGGTAGTTCTCATCTCCCCTCCTTGCTTGTGTCCGCTGCCACCCCATTCCTTCTGTCTGCTCCATCCTGGAAGGAAGGTTTACTGCAGCATTTTGTTTGACATACCAAAGGAGATTTTAAGGATTGTCCAAGAGAAAAAAATATCTCTGCTCAGCTGCAACACCAGGCCTGGGAAGGGGGAGAAGAGGGCCCTGCTTTAATCTGAATACTCCCTAAAGACTGGGAAGGGGGTATGAAGAGCCCTGAAAAGTCAGCTCCCTCAAGTCTGGAAAGGGGCTGCCTGTGAAGAATCCCTGAAACTGCATGAGGAGCAGAGATGTGTAGGGGGACAAAAGACAGATGTGGGCCTGAGGGTAATGGAGTGCAGAATTCATAGAATCAGAAATTTAGGGTTGGATGGGCAGGGGTGCTAGAACAATTTGTATAGTGGGAGTGCTGAGAGCCATTGAACCAAACTGTAAACCCTGCATATAATGGAAACCACGTCAAGCCAGGGGGTGCAGCAGCACCCCCAGCACCACTAGTTCCAGCACCTATATCAGCACGGGAACTCAAGAGGCCACCTAGTTCAGCCCCCTGCACTGAGGGAGGGCCAAGTAAACCTAGACCATCCCTGATGAATGTTTGTCCAAACTCCAGTGACAGGGATTCCACAACTTCTCTTGGAAGCCTATTCCAGAGTTTAACTACCCTTATAGACAGACATCTTTTCCTAATATCTAATTTAAATCTCCCTTGCTGCAGATTAAGCCCCACTATAACTCCCAGATCCTTTTCAGCAGTACTACTGCCTAGCCAGTTATTCCCCATTTTGTAGTTGTGCATTTCATTTTTCCTTCCTAAGTGAAGTACTTTGCACTTGTCTATCAAATTTCATCTTGTTGATTTCAGACTAATTCTCCAATTTGTCTAGGTCATTTTGAATTCCAGTCCTGACCTCCAAAGGACTTGCAATCCTTCTCAGCTTGGTGTCATCCTCAAATTTTATAAGCATATCCTCCACTCCATTATCAAGTCATTAATAAAAATGCTGAATATAATCATACAAATGTCGGACTGGAAGGGACCTCAATAGGTAATCTAGTCCAGTCCCCTGCACTCAAGGCAGGACTATGTAATAACTAGACCATTCTTGACAGGTGTTTGTCTAACCTGTTCTTAAAAACCTCAAATGATGGAGATTCCACAACCCGTCTAGGCAATTTGTTCCAATGCTTAACTACCCTGACAGTTAGGAAGTTTTTCCTAATGTCCAAAGTCCAACCTAAACCTCCATAGCTTCAATTTAAGACCATTGCTTCTTGTCCTATCCTCAGAGATTAATTAAAACAATTTTTCATTCTCTTCCATGTAAAAACCTTTTGTGTACTTGAAAACGGAATAGTACCAGACCCAAGACATACCCCTGCGGGACCCCACTAGATATGTCCCTCCAATTTGACAAGGAACCATAACTACTCTTTGAGTATGGTCTTTCAACCATGCATCTAATAGTAATTTCATCTAGACCACATTTCCCTAGTTTACTTATGAGAATGTCATTAGGGACTTGTCAAAAGCCTTACTAAAATCAAGATATATCATGTCTACGGCTTCCCCCCCATCCACGAGGCCAGTAACCCTATCAAAGAAAATAATTACATTGGTCTAACATGATTTGTTCCTGACAAATACATGTTGGCTATTCCTTATAACCCTATTATCCCTCTAGGTGCTTACAAATTGATTCTTTAATAATTTGTTCTAGTATCTTCCCAGGTATTGAAGTTAGGTTTCGTAGTCTATAATTCCCTTGATCCTCTTTGTTCTCTTTTTTAAAGTCAGGTACTGAGTTTACCCTTCTGCAGTCCTCTGGAACCTCACCCATCCTCCATGTGTTCTCAAAGATCATCACTAATGGTTCCGAGATTGCGTCAGCTAGTTCCTTATGTACCCTAGAGTGAATTTAACGAGGCCCTGACAACTTGCCTCTCTCTAACTTTTCTAAATATTTTTAAAGATGTTCTGTCCTTATTCTGGCTTGTGTTCCTTCCCCCTTGTTAACATTAATTCTGTCAAGCATCTAGTCATTATTAATCCTTTTAGTGAAGACTGAAGCAAAATAAACACCACAAACATCTCAGCCTTCTTAAGGTCATCAGTTATTAGCTCTCCTTCCCTGCTAAGAAGGGGACCTTCGTCTTTCTCTCTCTCCTAATGTATTTAAAGAACCTCCTCTTATTGCCTTTTATATCCCTTGCTAGGTCTCATTCATTTTGTGACTAGCCTTTCTGATTTTGTCCCTAAGTGCTTGCACTGTTCTTTTGTACTCACCTTTAGCAATTCGTTCATGTTTTCACTTTTTGTAGGATTCCTTTTTGATTTTCAGGTAAAGCGCTCCTGGTGCAGTCATATTGGCCTCATACAATTCTTCCTATCCTTCCTTTTACATCAGGATTGTTTGCTATTGATCCTTTAATACTGTCTCCTTAAGAAACAGCCAACTCTCCTAAACTCCCTTTTTCCCTTAGATTTTCTTCCCCAGGGACGTAACCTACCAGTCGTCTGAGTTTGATAAAGTCAGCTTTTTCTGTGAAGTCCATTGTCCTTATTCTTCTGCTCTAATTCTTTCCTTTCCTTAGAGTCAGGACATCTATCATTTCATAATCACTTTTACCCAAGCTCCCTGCCACCTTCAAATTTACAAAGAATGGCCCCATTAGTCAGAATCAAGTCTAAAATCATTGCCCCAGCCCCCCAGTTAGTTCCTTCCTTCTGAAAGAAGAAGCTGTCCCCAGCATATTCCAAGAATTTATTGGACATTTTGCATTTTTCCAAAAGATGATTGTTATGTGTCTGGGTGGGTGGAGTTAGTGGAGGGGTGCACAAAGCTAATTGATGTGGGGATTAGGGTGCAGAATTGATGTGGGGGGTTGAGCACAAAATTAATTGATATAGGGATGTGGTAGCCAAAATTGTGTTTCACTAAAACTGAAAAAAATAAGAACACAGCTCAAAAAACATTAATTTTCTTTTTAAAATCCATGTGTGTTTTTTTTAGTTTGACTCATGATTTTTGAATTTTTGGGGCTGGCAACACTGCACTGCCTATATATTGATCTCATTCACCATAACACTCAGCCCCTACCCCCATCCTGGGTCCAACAAAGCCCAAATTTGGTGACTCTCAAGTCATGCCTGAACGTGCATTCCTTTGTCCAGGGGCTTTTCGGGAGCGGCTGTATAGGGACTTGGGTACTGATGTGGGAGCTTCTTATTTGGCCTCCTACAACCTTGGGAGTTGGAATTATTTTGTTGGCAAATCATAGTTTGTTTTGGATGCTTATCTCCACATTTTGCAAACCCTAAATAACTACCTCAGCACTGACAGCTCAGGAGACTTTATAAACACATCGAAATAAATACTGGGAGTTACTTCTGAGCATCAAGAGGAGGACAGAATTCTCCCCATCTAAGCTCTGTTGAATTAAAGACAGTCATAAATCACTGCCCAGCTAGCCCTGGAGAAATGAAAGAGGCTTTGAGTATAATCTGGCCTGCAATTTAATACAGCAGAAAGAAGAAAAAGGGATGAGAGTAAGCAGAGACCAGCAGGGGGAAGGACAAACATAATTGCTGGAGTCAAAGAGACGGATGAAATTGCAGGTAAGTGCTAGCCAATGAACTTCCAAAAACTTCACAAAGGACATGGAAGTAGTTCAGCTGTTAACACCCAGTTCACAGTATAAACTGCAGGAGTACACCCGCTGCGCTGCTAGAACATGTTACTTTCAATTCGGGGAATGAATAGCACTGCTGATGAGTAGGTCAAGTACAGCTGTAAAAGGCTTAGCTAAATACACAATAAGCGTTAACCAGAGCCCAGCCATTGAGACACCATTGCTGCATAAGCTTCTATACAGCTTTGACACTTAAAAATTGTGCTAAGAAATGGGGAGCCTGCCAGCTCTTCAGGACTGCCGCCAGCATAGTAAGTGGCAGTTGTTGTATCTTGTCTGACTCGCTGGCATGCTGCTTTGTGGCACGTTTTCACACACACATCATGGAAAAGAAAGGAAACCTGGAAAAGACAACAAGGGTCAACATGCCAGACTGGGGACCTAAGACAGCTGGATCAAAACCAGGCAGAAATGCTTTGGAATAACATCACACCGAGCACAGCCCAGCTGCACTGACATTCCCTACCCTTCTATTTTCCAGTACAAGTCTATAACCAGCATGCACATCTGCTTCCTCTGCCCAGTCTACAGCATCTCAAACACTCTGAATACACCCCCTTTGAACAGGGAGGACGTTTGGAGAGCAATCTCAACATGAGGGTTATGTTGCCAGGGAAACAGTTTACTTGGTAATAGAAGCATCTATTCTGGGGCTATTTTTCCCCTTATTGTTTTTGTATCCCCACAGCATCAGCTGACAATCAAGCAGCAGCAATCAGAGCACCAGCCACAGGATACAGAACAACAGATACTAAGACAGTTAAGATGAGCACACAGTAAGCTGGAGATGTGAATGTGGAGAGGAAGACAATGCCAGGTGCAGCCAGGCTGGGGCAGAAGCTGCTGGTCTCTGAGCGTCATGCCATTAAGAAGTGTTTGCAACAAAGCCCTGCTATACGGGTGAACTCTGATTAACCAAAACCAAACATCAGGCACTTCCCCAGGTCCTGTCCTTTCCAATTTACGACAGCTTTTAAATTCAGCAGTCTATAGTAAGAGAAAAGCCATCACATGCTCTCCTGCCTCTCTTTGACCAGGAAAGAAGTGAGGAGAGAGTCCTCAGCCACCAAATGCTTTCCTCAGTCTCTTTGCCCCATGGCCGGGCTTGGAAACAGCCTGTAAACATGTATGCACCACACCTCTCTGAAGCATACTTTTAAAAAGTAAGTCTCTAGGTGTTATGGTTGCAAAGAAAGCCTCAGAAATGTTACCTGAGTAACTGATGTAGCGATGAATCTGCAGAGAGCCTGGGATAATAGCTTGGAGAGGTGAAGTGCCCCATTCATCTCAGTGAGGGGTTAACTCAGAGATCCTGTGATGATTATTTAAGTGTCAGCCGTGTTAGCTATTTCATTCCTCATGTAAAAAGGAGAGGAAGAGTCACAGATTTCCATGGTTTACTGTGAGCGACAGCCCATGTTGGTGCCGCATGTGGGAGGCGTTTGGGAGATGCTGTCACTCCTTAACTTCCCCCTTGCTCAATATGGAGTCAAGCCTATGGAGCCTAGCAGAGCCCATGGGCATGTTCAATCTCCGCTGAGGAGGGGCAAAGCTCAAGGAGCCCAGTGGAGCTAAGCCATACTGTGCACAGTCATATTTTTAACATCTGCACACTTTACTGTGAGTAACACCTCATTGTGGTGACTCCCATGGGTGGAGCTTATTTTGTGAGTGCAGCATCACCACCATTTTTCTCCAATCTGATCCCTGCCCTATGGTCACATTGCAGCGACCTTCTCTCCAAGGAAGGCTTAAAGTAGCTCCTTCCAGAGCCAGTCAATGCTACTTCATGTGCCTACTAGAGATGGTGCTCTGCAGGTGGGGAGCTACTAAGCTTTGCAGGATGAAAGCTTGCCAACCCCGGAGTTATCTGATTCATTCTTTAAGGGTCCCAATCCTGATTATCCATATGACCTGGGGGACATGTGAAATACTCAGCTGAATGTTTCAGACATTCCAAAAGTCCTATGGATAATCAAGGTTGGGGTCCTTGTCATAAACATACAGCTAAGGGTAACAAAATCCCTCCTTTGCATGTAAAGGATTAAGAAGCTCAGATAACCTGGTTGGCACCTGACCAAAAGGACCAATAAGGGGAGAAGATACTCTCAAATCTGTGGGGGAAGGTTTTTGTTTTGTGTTTCTTTTTTTTCCTCTCCGGGACAGTGAGAAACCAGGGCAGGGAAAATACATCTCCTAAAGCCATACCTGAACTAAGCATCTAAGATTACAAATTGTAAGTAATAGGAAGGAAATGCGTTAGATTATCTTTTGCTTTAGCTTGTGAATTTTCCCTAGGCTAAGAGGGAGGTTTATTCCTGTTTGTTGTTTTTGTAACTTTAAAGTTTTGCCTAGAGGGGAATCCTCTGTGTTTTGAATCTGATTACCATGTAAATTACTTTCCTTCCTGATTTTACAGAGGGGCATCTTTTATTTTTTCTTTAGAATAAAGTTCTGCTTTTAAGAACCTGATTGGTTTTTAATGTCCTAAAAACCCAAGGGGCTGGTCTGTGCTCACCGTGTTTACTCTCAAGCCTCCCCAGGAAAGGGGGTGAAGGAGTTTGGGGGGATATTTTGGGGAAACAGGAACTCCAAGTGGTCCTTTTCCTAAACCTTTGTCTAACTCACTTGGTGGTGGCAGCGATTCCATTCCAAGGACAAGGAAGAATTTGTGCCTTGGGGAAGTTTTTAACCTAAGCTGGTAGAGATAAGCTTAGGGGGTCTTTCATGTGGGTCCCCACATCTGTACCCTAGAGTTCAGAGTCGGGAGGGAACCCTGACAGTCCTTGAAGAAGGAACCCGAAGAAACTACAAAATCAAATGCTTGCCTCAGGCAGAATCCAGCAATAGGTTCTGATGCACTTAAGTTCCACATACTTTGACACAGGGGCACTCAGGTTTTATGTGATCCATGCTGCCAGCAAAGCCCATCCCACAAGAGAGTTGCTTTACAAGCAAACAAGAACAAAAATGTTAGGAGCATTGTACTGGAACTCAGGATCCAAAATGCCCGTTCTGAGAGGGGAATACCAGCATCACAGACATAACCTGAAATGGGTTGAGGAGGTCAGAGTTTGGCTTTGGCAAACCTGCGGCAATTTGGATCTAGGTTACATTTTATCTGAACCAAAATCTGTGGGAATTTGAACAAACATTTTTTGTTTAGGGCCCCTCTAAAGAAATGGAAGTTGGAAAGATCTATCGGATCATCTTTTCTATAGCCTGTCGCTGCAGGACTGTACTATCAAGTATATTCTTAAATGCTTTGTCTAATTCAGTCCTAGACATCCCAAATGATGGGGTTCCCCCAGTTCCTTTGAAGGACTATTCCAGAGTCTTGCTATTAGTAACATTTATAGGTACAACACAACACGTTTTTCAGGAAGGTGAACCCAGTAACGGAAGGAAAGAACAAGAAAAACGACCTCCCATTACAGAAATGGCATCCTGAAATGCTACCCAACAAGCAGTACCAGACAGGAAATGAAGAGGAATAACATACCAACAAATGAATGAGAAATGTATGTAGATGGATTACCCAAATAAGAATTTGTCCAGGATGCCAGATCAAATACACCCATCTCTTGCAAAAAATGACATCTTGGGATCTTTTATGACCCCACGTGGCCAGGACCTGGATTTACTTCTCAACTGAACTATTGCTGTGCCTAACGGTCAAATCTGCTGGAGCTCTAATAACCAGTTCACGGTGATTGCTTTCATAGAATCATAGAATATCAGGGTTGGAAGGGACCTCAGGAGGTCATCTAGTCCAACCCCCTGCTCAAAGCAGGACCGATCCCCAATTAAATCATCCCAGCCAGGGCTTTGTCAAGCCTGACCTTAAAAACTTCTAAGGAAGGAGATTCCACCACTTCCCTAGGTAACGCATTCCAGTGTTTCACCACCCTCCTAGTGAAAAAGTTTTTCCTGATATCCAACCTAAATCTCCCCCACTTCAACTTGAGACCATTACTCCTTGTTCTGTCATCCGCTACCACTGAGAATAGTCTAGATCCATCCTCTTTGGAACCACCTTTCAGGAGTTGAAAGCAGCTATCAAATGCCCCCTCATTCTTCTCTTCTGTAGACTCAACAATCCCAGTTCCCTCAGCCTCTCCTCATAAGTCACGTGTTCCAGTTCCCTAATCATTTTTGTTGCCCTCCGCTGGACTCTTTCCAATTTTTCCACATCCTTCTTGTAGTGTGGGGCCCAAAACTGGACACAGTACTCCAGATGAGGCCTCACCAATGTCGAACAGAGGGGAACGATCACGTCCCTCGATCTGCCGGCAATGCCCCTACATATAGATCCCAAAATGCCATTGGCCTTCTTGGCAACAAGGGCACACTGTTGACTCATATCCAGCTTCTCGTCCACTGTAACCCCTAGGTCCTTTTCTGCAGAACTGCTGCCGAGCCATTCGGTCCCTAGTCTGTAGCGGTGCATGGGATTTTTCCGTCCTAAGTGCAGGACTCTGCACTTGTCCTTGTTGAACCTCATCAGATTTCTTTTGGCCCAGTCCTCTAATTTGTCTAGGGTCCTCTGTATCCTATCCCTACCCTCCAGCGTATTTACCTCTCCTCCCAGTTTAGTGTCATCTGCAAACTTGCTGAGGGTGCAATCCACACCATCCTCCAGATCATTTATGAAGATATTGAACAAAACCGGCCCCACGACCAACCCTTGGGGCACTCCGCTTGATACTGGCTGCCAACTAGACATGGAGCCATTGATCACTACCCGTTGAGCCCAACAATCTAGCCAACTTTCTACCCACCTTATAGTCCATTCATCCAGCCCATACTTCTTTAACTTGCTGGCAAGAATACTGTGGGAGACAGTGACAAAAGCTTTGCTAAAGTCAAGGAACAACACGTCCACTGCTTTCCCTTCATCCACAGAACCAGTTATCTCATCATAGAAGGCAATTAGATTAGTCAGGCATGACTTGCCCTTGGTGAATCCATGCTGACTGTTCCTGATCACTTTCCTCTCCTCTAAGTGCTTCAGAATTGATTCCTTGAGGACCTGCTCCATGATTTTTCCGGGGACTGAGGTGAGGCTGACTGGCCTGTATTTCCCAGGATCCTCCTCCTTCCCTTTTTTAAAGATGGGCACTACATTAGCTTTCTAGTTCATTTCTAAAAATCTTGCTGACCCTTCTCCCCCACATTCTCTCACACACACTTTCCTTGCCCTGTCCCTGACTCCTCCAAAAATAACCCCTCTAAAACTTCCACAGTGCAATCACAGCCAGTAGTGCTGAAGAAAGGAGTCAGGGGAGTAAAAGGCTAAAATGTGGCAGAATGGGATTTTCCTTCCCAAGTAATTACAGAATCAAATATTCATGAGCAGCAGGTATACTGCTGCATTATCTGCACATTCCTCCACCTGCATTTCTGTGTTTTCAAGGCACTGACTGATGCAGTTTCATATGAGACAGAGACAGAGGGAAGAAAGTTTTCAGTTTTCTTACCATCCCTGTATTATGTAAAAATCATTTCTCCTCTCCCTTTGTCACAGCTAATTTAGATGCAAAGCAAGCTCCTCTGTTGGAGTGACTCAAAGCACTAGAAACGGTGCAGGATGGATTATTATTGCTGCTTCTCCAATTTTGAGGGAGCTCAGGAGCTTGTGATTACTGAAGTAACAAGTCCCCCCCTCCCCCGGCCACAAATTCCTTATGCACCACAAATACTTTGCAGCAAGGCCTCCTGGGAAGAATTTCATTTACATACACCCTATTACAAGGGCTGGCCACATCCTGGCTTAGGCAGTGTTTGATAAAGAGATACCATACAAATGGCAAGTCTGAGCATTCATGATATGGGATGGGGGCGGGAAGAGGGAGGGTTGAATCTCTGTGCGCTTCGCTACAATGTGGCAGTGGAGAGAGCGAGGGGGTTGGAAGGGGGAGAGAGAGAGAAAACATATGAAAAGAGAGCAGTCCTCATTCTGCTCAGCACAGCAGCCTGAAAGTTCACACAATGAGCAACATGCTGCATACAAACTGTTAATTGGATTTCTGAGCCTTCTATCACAGTGATCGAACTATTAAAATGTGACTTCCTTTGTAATCCCACCATGATGAGAGAGGAGTATCCAATAGGGCTGAAGGTGGGATCTATTATTTTTACTTAAAGAACTTGTATTGGTTTCATTTTTCCAGTGAGTTTTTTTTTTTAAACCGCCCACAGAGTTATTTATGGAGCCTAAATCAGAAAAGATCTGGTCTTCTTGAAGCACCTTCCAGTTCCTGAATGGACTAGATCTCACTATCTAGGTGGCTTTATGCAATAAAGAGGACAATGAAAATGTAAACACAAATACAAATATTGAGGTATCTAACTCTGTTGGGATTTGCACAAGTCCCTCTGTTTTGGGCTTTATTTGGGTTCTTGCAGAAGCCAGTTGTGCAAATCGGCAGTTAAGAGACTGGAAAGCAGGTTCCCTGCCGTATTTGATTTCACAGACAGAAGGATTTCCATTTTTGAAAGTTGAGTTATTTTTCTTGTAGGTTAAGAGACAAGTGGTCTTTTGCTTTTTGCTAAGTCATCTGAGTGACACACTCATTCTCTGGTGATGGAAAGATGGGCCTAAATTTTCAAAAGTGACTAGAGCTGTTAGCTGCCCAATTTCAGCCACTTAAAAGGAGCTTTGTTTTTCTGAAAGTGGTGAGCACCTGCCTTCTGAAAATCAGGCTCCTCTACGGTGTCAAGTTGGGCATTCAGAAACTGAAGGACCCAAAATGACTAGTCATTTCTGAAAATGTCGGACTGAGATTTTAAAAAGGGTCAAAAGCAAGAGCGTAATTGGAAAAGGGCCTCCGAAAAGCTGACCTCAGCATCATGGTCCATTTTCAACAGAAAGCTCTGAAACGCTATTTTAAGCGGGGCCGGCTCCAGGCACCAGCTTTGCAAGCAGGTGCTTGGGGCAGCATTTAGAATGGGGCGGCAGTCCGTGTCCCATGGCAGCAATTCGGCGGCGACTACTTGGGGCGGCAAAGTTGGTAGAGCCGCCCCTGATTTTAAATCTAAAACTTTCCAAGACAGTCTAGAGTTCTGAACTCTATACTGAGGACTCAGCACTTTTGTACTTGTGTACTCTAGAAACCCTTCACTGAGCAAAATAGGTGTGTCTCAGGCCTCTGATAAAAAAAAGCATTCCTTGTAATAGTGATGGGCAATCTCTGAGTAAAACAACTGACACAAACAGTTGTACAGAACTTCAAGCTGAAATGCAAAGATCTCACTCCTCCCCCATTTGGTAGAGATGCAAACTGACCAAGTGTTACCTGGGAATCTAGGTCACCAGACAGAAGCCTTTACCTTTTCTCTCCCCCCCTCCTCCCTCCAGCCCTTCCCTCCTCACAGGTCTGAATTCCTTAAATCATGACTTTTATTAAATCCCAGCATGGCTCAGATCACAGCTATAATTTTTCTCTCTCCCCAACTTCCCACCACAAATCCATTCTAAGTGAGTGACATTTGCAAAGTGTATTTTCACGGCCCTCCATAATCCCTTCAGAATATTAAGACTGCATTACTTTGTCTTTGGTTACATTAACTTCAATTTTCCTTATGAGTAAGTATTTGGCTAAAAATTAATATAGTGAAGTTGAAAAGAATCTTATGATAGGAAAAGACTAATTTCATCTCTGGCTGCTCAGATACCAGAGTACATTGGGGTTAATGTAATTAACTTACAATTTTAGCCTGGGTTGTGTACATACACTGAATTTCCCTGCTGGAAACAAGATTAGATTTTATTACACTATATATCCTGGTTATCTTCACCATGCCTCTAATATTACTTCCCTCAATGACTTCAAGGCTCTCTGCTGCAATGAAAATGCAGAACCATCTGGTACTGAGCCCATGCAGTTTATTTAAGGATTTAATTAAATGCTCTAAATGGTGAGCTTCTACGAATTAACATTTTAAATGTGACTTATTGCAGGTTTAATATTGTCTTAATGCCAACCTGGGAAACTCCATAGCCAAGTTGTTGACGTTTAAATTGAATTCATCTGGGTGGCTCCAGGGGGACTCATTAATTAATCTAAACAACTAATGGGGATTGGTTCTGACTTTTGATGAAGATTATTTACAGAGACAATTTGCAGTGAATAAAGAGTCACAGTAGGCAAATGTTTAATTGAATTTTTAAAAAAGGGACCTCATTGTCTTCAATATCAGGGATGCATCTTATGAGTAAGCTTTGAAATACACTGAAAGGGGATGATTGCTTGAAGCTTTCCTAGCTCAAGCTAATAACAAAAAGAATGGGTAATTTCATTTGCCTGTGTAATTTGCAGCTTGTAAGGGGACAACAGGTCTGCCTGGCTCATAGTTTACACAGAAACAACGTTTCCTAAAGGAAACTTTGTGCGGTACCAAGAGCAGGTTTCTCTGCTCATTTTTACTTCGTATAGCAGAAGGCAGGATTTTCCATCTAAACAACAGTTGGTAGAACTAGGGTCAAATTCTGCTCTCATTTATACCAGTATAAATCCAGAGTAACTCTGATGAAGTCATAGAACTTACTCTGGTTTGACAACAGTGTAATCGAGAGAAAAAATTGGCCCATTGTCTCTTTTCTATTCTACTGTGCACAAATGGAAATCAGCCCTCTGCAGCTCATATTGCGCCATCAGCCTGCCAGGGATTGACATTTTGCAACATGGTTATTTTTCCAGTGAAGTATAGTACCAAAATAGTACCCATCTCTCTGTCTATTGATTTACAGCCATCAAAGCACTTAATCTATTGTCTTAAATACTGCATCTTTCAGATTCATTTTCACTGAGCTTTTATTTTTTACTATTTCAAGTTAAAAATTTGTATTCCAGTAGCACTTAGAGACTGCAACCAAGATGGGAGTAGTGTTGTGCTAGGCATTGAGCATACACATAGTAAGACAGGAGTCCCTGCCCCAAAGAGCTTGCAATCTTAACTTTTAATATTAACCTTTAACCACACTTAACTTTAAGATTATTAATAAACTCATTGTCTTTAATGAGAATATTCACATATTTAGAGTTAAGTACATGTGTACACGTTTGCAGGACAGTATTCTAATTAGGCAAGATGGACAGAGGATGAGAGAAAGGAATTATGCCTCAATTTTGCATCTGTAAAATGGGGATAAGAGTGATTAAAAGACTTGTTCAATGTTATGCACATAATGTCTGTGGCAGAGCAGAGAACTAAACCCAGATTCCCTGAGTTCCAGACCAGTGCCTCAACCACAAGGCCATTCTTCTTCTATTTTGAAGTTGCCAGAAATTTATTTAACTAAATGTTAAGGATGCTTCAGTAACTAACAAATGTTAATGAGGTGTATGCAGCTATTAATCTGTGATCAATGTTTGCATTTGTAAGAACTCCGCCTGTGTACAGAGAACACACCCATTTTATTCCCAGTGTTGTTTTAAGCTATTCCAGATGAGAGAGACACACATTGCTCTCTCCTGCAGACTTTACTTCTGTTTTTTCTTGTAGCTGGTTTTCCTTAATCTAAAATAAAAGTAATTCAGATTCCATGGTCTAACTTAATCCAGGACTTCAAAAGGTATTTGTTAGGTGGTGGTTCCATCCCATGAATGTCTGTTCAGTCAGAACAGGACTTAGACCTCAAACTCATCTCACAGATGACCCCTAAAAGCCTTTAGATCTTGGGTAATGACTTTGGGTCACTTCTGATTTTGTCTGTTTGAGAGTCCATCCAAAACTTAACTAAATATTTTATTTCTGATTGTGAAGACTAACGACATACAGATGAGCGGCATGGCGATGCAGTATGCCCATTTTGGCCAGGATCTTGCCCCTGCTAAGGCCTTTTTGTGATGTTCTGGCTGCCCAAACAGGCTATAAAGTTGGCTCAATCACCCAGCTGAGAACTCCCTGCCTCTGCACCTCCCCTTGCATCACAATTCTTGGCATTAGGGACACAGCATGAACACTGCTGTGACCCAATGATCCCTACCTAGTTTAATAGTCCCTTGGCGACTATTATCAGCCTGCACAAGTTAGAGCAAATCCTAGGCTGCTTTATATCGCTTCAGAGGCCAGAGTGACCCTCAGTCACTACCCCTAGGCTTGTGGGGTGTGTGTACTATATAAAGCCGTCTTTTCCACAGCATGCTCAGGTCTGCACTTATAGGCGCTCAGCCAGACCCAAGGATCAAGCCCATTATCTTCTCTGATTTATCTCTACTTATGGTTTAAATTTTATTTTTGATAATATAAGAATCTGTCTTGTCTGAAACTAAAAGCTTCCAGACTTCATTTCTTTACATGGCTGGGCACAACCAGAATGCTAATGCAGAAGGGAATTGAGGGGGAGGATACAGTAAGAAGATGTACATAGCCATTAAGTCAAGGAGACTAAAGCATCCAGTCCCGATCAGCCCTGTTGGATACTGTCTAGAGCATTGCCAACGGCTCTGATACCTAGAGAGGAGCTCTTTTATGCAAACACCTCCAGTAACAGCTTTTGTGGATCTGACAGACAGAGTGGTTAAAAATTATACATTCAGTGGGTATCCTGTAGAGAGAGATTGTTCAGCACATCTGAAGAGGGGAGGTGGAAACTCAGAAAGAAATTCTGAATTGTCTGAAAGGAAAAGGCTCTCAGTCAGACAGGATGGATCCTAAAGGCAGTTGAACCAGTATTCCTTCCTACCTTCTCTGGGACATTGAAGAGGGAATTCAACTTATATGAAAGTAGACCAGAGTCATGAGGAAGATAAATCCCAAGGGAAGTGATGAGAGGCAGAGACTCAATGTAGATGAGAGGATGGTCAGAGAGTAGTGCTTTCCAATGGAGTGAAGATCTCAGAATACATAATCTCTCCTATCTTTTTTGTAGCTAATAGGTTAACTTCCCCAGGCTTCTCTTGAAGTGATGTGGCTAAAGGTTAAATTTTATTTTCTGTAATACCTCTCTTTCTTAGATTAACTTGATGTTAAAAATGTAAGGTGTTTAAGAAACCAAAAGATAGCTTGCTATAGCTAATTTATTTGAAAAGAAAGGGTCCATTCTGATAACTTTCTCTCTGAAATTATCTCCATCTTCTAATGAGAGGTAAGTAATTCACTCATCTGGGTTACAGCCTATTACCTGGTCCTGGGCAAAAGGAAGGGGCAGAGGTTTCTGCCCTAAGGGGTTCCATTAGGACCTGGAGGTACACAAGGACCTGAAAGTAGAGTAACAGGTAGTGTTACAGTAAAATCAAACAACAGGCAAGTTACCATCTTACCTGTACTTTAAAGAATTGCACATTCTCGTGCAGAACCCAAATAAACAGAGCAACTGCTAACTGATAGTGGGGCTCATATTTTTGGTATTTCTCCTTGCTTGTGTTTGACCACTACTGCCATCAGCAGGAAATTAGAATCCTTTTTATTTTTTCCCCATTGGTTCACCTGCTTCTGCTGTTTATTCTGTACCTGAAGTCAACATAATCCTGTTGGTCCTATCACAACTGTGGAATTGCCATGTTTCAGCACCAGTTGATCTTTCCAAACCATTAGTGCCTGAAGTTCACTCAAACAGTGCTACCTGCTTCATTGTATCATGGGAGAATGTGGGTGAGTGCAGGCAACCCTGCATAAGTTTTATTTAAAGACATGTTTTAAAAATCTGCTAGAACCTCTGAGTGAAATTTGCCTCACTCTCTGGAGTGACATTTCTGTGACCCAAGAATCCAGTGTTTTAGAATTAAAAGAAGCTGCATGAGAAAATAATGAAGTTTAATGCCTGGATTCAGCCTTTTGGGGAAGAACATTGTAACCAATAGGCCATGTCCGCATCTTACCATTTCTTCCTTCACATTTCCAAGATCTGTCCCTTCCTCTCTATCCCAACAGTTATACTCCTGATTATCTCCCATTTCAATTCCTGAAATGTACCCATTGCTGGCCTTCCAAATACCCACATCACCCCCTCCAGTCTACCCAAAATACAACCACAATAACTATCTTCCTTGCCTGTTGGTCTGACCACATCTGTGAGTCTCTCCTCTAGCTCCTCCTCCACTACATCAAGTTTCAACTTTGGATCCTCACTTACAAGGCTCTCCGTAACTCAGCCCCAACTGACATCTCCCATTTAATTGCTTCTCTTATTATCCCAGCCTCCAACTTCACAGTGATATCAGCCTCAAAGCCTAAGTTGTCTGCTTCTCCCTCAGCCATGCTACCCTCATGTACAGAATACTGTCCCATTACAGGTCCTCCAAGCCACCACACTCTCTTGATACCGATTTCTTCCCCGGTGCTCACAAGAATGGAGTCACTAATAATTATTATGTATTAAACTACCTGTACCATCAAGATCATCAGCTGAACCAAATAGCTAGCAAACTTACTATGTGCTGTAAGGTAACATTTGCTACCTACACTTGTCGTGTGTCAGTTTGGACCATATTGGGGGCAGAGACTATGCCTTTCTGTTTTGTCTATAAAGTGCCTGGCACATTTTTGAGGACGGTAGAAATAATACTAAAATAGCCCTATGACATGAGTATTTTAGTTAAATGGATAATCATGGCAGGTTTTCCGTGCACAGGGAGGGCCTACTGATTTCCCTTGGACTCTGTTGCTGCTTCTTCAACATGGTTCCACAACCTTTGGCCAAGGAAGCAGCTCCCTTTCCCCAGGAGAAATTCCCACCCCCTGCAAGCTCGAGTGGGATGGAGAAAAGGGAGAGGCTAATGCAGTAGATAGTAGGGATGCTCAAGATGGGGAGATTATTTACAACTCATCTATTCCTGCCTGCAGAGTTGGTAGATTTTATATTTTGCCCTGAGCAACTATCTACCTAGTTATGGGATCCCCATCCTTCCCGCAGCTAATTTGAGTCCTTCATCTGGTCTCTACTGATTTCTGCTAGTCTCTGTTGGGTCAGCTGGAGGCCAGTAGCTCCAGGGGCCAGTACACCAATAGCCTTATTGCTCTGTTCTAAAACCCAGTTGCCAAGTGGAAACTGTAGGAACCAGCTGAAAGTTTTCCACTATAGTATCCACTAGAGGTAGGTTTATAAGTCTCAGAAGACCACATAGCTGGTTGCTTGGATAGGGCCTGTAAAGCTCTGCTTCCTATTTAACATGAACAACACCTGACTTGGTCAGTAGGCCCATTGACGTTAGTGGAACTACTAGTGGAGGGAGGTTCCACTCATCGCTTGTGAAGGTTCCAGAATCTTACTTTGCAATTCTAGTCTCTTAAATCTCTCGTAAATTAAATATACTCATTACATTTAACAAAACCCCCTCCAGTTATGTGTGAAAATGGGATGCTTATTGAGAGGATTAAACAACCATGCAACCAAAAGCTCACAGTCCCGATAAAACCAAAGGCCTCACCAGAACTCTGCCTGTAGATGGACGCCTCATTAATAGTTGTGAAGCTAACACTAGAGAGAAACTTGAAGAGCTGACAGCTATTGGGGAGTCTTGCCCTGACCTCTGATAACAAGAGAAAATGAATCATGGGGCTGCGCATCAGAAATGATTGATTGGTCGCTTTCCCAACAGAGCTTGTGGTCTACAGCAAGTCCACATTTACAGTGAACACAATATGGCTGGCACTTTCAAATCCTTGCTCATGCTACTGATTCTTACTCACACAGTAATCTCATTGATTACAAGTGTTCCAGGATCAGCTCCTATTTCAACACTCACTTCTGATATTTGATGCATTCTTATTTAAAGTGCCATACTACTGTATAGAGGATGCCTTATAAGGTATCCCAGACATACTTGTCAGAGATGCCATTTTTTCCTCGCTTTTAATATACATTTGATGACATTTTAATAGTGGTTATTATTGTATGAATCATCTCCTCAGTAACCCAGGTGAAGCCAGTGGACTTTAAAAATACATCTATCATATACTATGTCTGCAAAATGTATAGAGATGGGACCTAGCTACAAAGTAGAGACTTGATCTGAACTTTCACAAACTCCTGTGATGTTTTGTTTTCCGGGTTTTAATTCAGGCCATCATAAAAGATACTTATAAAGGGCCAGTGACAAAATTCCTATCTAGCTCAAGATCCAAATTTCAAAGTGTGAGGATTTTCCGATCCAGGATTCTGATTCAGGCCCATCTCTCCGTAGGATTTATATATTTGAAATATAGTCAGAGATGGATTCCATCAAGAATGTTTTTGAAAATTAAATCTTGACCAAAGCTGCTGACATTTCAAGACTCAGGTATTGTAGCTCCTCTCTTCTCCATTGGGTACCAGTACATTGCTGCTATAGTATGGTCAACTTTTAAAAATATATAATACATATTTTAAATTCTTAGCTCCAAGCATGGTTTGTTGTACCAGGACCATTCATTAGGAACATTCTGCTAACTTGGTAACATTCAATATGTATGTAAGTCTGAGGTAAAAGGATGTACACAAACAAAACTTAACTAAAAATCTTTCATACTAAAATTCCCAGCTTTCTGGAATATATTTTAATTGTCACAGAGTTTAGCAATGTAAAAATGTTCCATTATTGTGCAAATTCTGTCACGCTGAGTTATTAGTAAACTTCATCTTCAAAAATGTTCAATTAAACCCTGATCATCTTGCTGTGGGAGGCTACTTTAACTGAAGGCCATTCACACACAAATAGATGTACAGAAACATTTTTTTCTGGGATGGTTCAAGGACTTCCTAGGGAAACAGAATTGTTTAGTTTGTGCTAATTTTTAGTTAAGGGGTAAAAACTGATTCAACAACATGTTTTCTTTTTGTCTTACCTATACTCTTCTCTTACACTCTTATATTGGCAAAAAATATGGTTATGCTGAAATGCTGTATGACATCTCTACCACTTTTGTAACAGTTTGGATGAAATGTATCGTTCCATATCCAGTATGTGGTTTAAGTATAGCAATAAAAATAGAAAGTTCACAATACAATTTTTCAAACAAATATTCACAGATAGTTTTTTGGTAGTGTCTACCCAGCTCTAGGAATTAGCCACAGACAACACAATTGAACAGCTTTAAAAAACAAACAACCACGTCCTTTCCCCTTCAAATAAAACAACAGTATTTAAAAAGAGAAGCCCTAGCCTTAATGCTTTGCTATGAACCAAATGGAATTCTATCGCTGAAAGACCCAGCAATCCTTTGAGACCTTTGCAAGCCCCAAGAGGACTCACTTACAAATTTGTAATTTTTCAGTTCATCCCTTTAACAAACTGTCTTAGTCCTGGAGTTTAAATTGTTCTATTAGTTGCCATCAATCTAGGATATTCATAAGTCCCCCGCCCCAGTACCTTAGTATTTGAGTGCCCCACAATGTTTTTAATGTAGTTGTTCACCCAATACTCCTCTGAAATAGTCCTTCCCTATTACACCCATTTTACAGATGGGAAACTGAGGCACAGAGGCCTGGATCCAAAAAAGGACTTGGTTGCCTAGAAAAATCACTGAAACAACACTGTGATCCACAAAGCCTGAGCTAGGTGCCTAAGCTGTCTCTACAATGCATGGAGAGAACTAGGTGCCTTAGAAAGCGATCCACAAAAGCCAGCATGCTTGGTAACTCCCCATCTAAGCATGCCAGAGGGGTGTATGCTAAGCCCCACCCATCTCACAGAGTTATGTGTGTAAGACTGGGCTGTAGGGACTGCTAGCAAACCACAACTGGGAACCTACCTCCTGGAGTCATCTCTTGTGAGAATGAGTTAGGTGGATGCCTCATTCCATATAAAATGTCTGGAGGAGGAGACAGTGGTGCCCTCCCATAACTTTTAGCCCAGTGATTACAGCACTTACCTCGGATGGGGGAGACCTGGGTTAAATTCCCCCCTCAGGCTGACGGGGTAGAAAAGTTTTGAACAGGGTGCTTTAACCACAGAGCTAAGGGATATTATGATGAGGGGCTCCCAAAGTTCTCCTACTGAAGCTGTTTAACTGTGTAGAATAATGAAAGAGTGATTGGAGCAGAGGGACTGGAGCCTGGGTCTTCCACCTGCCAAGTGGGTGCCGTAACCACTGGACTTGAGTGTCTCTCTCGCTCTCTGGCCCTAAGATGGACACTCCTCCACCTCACTTCCCCCAGTTTGTAGATCATAGAGGGCCTCAGGTAGGATACAGACGTTCAGATGCATAGAGTGAGGCAGCAGTGTGCATGCTCCAGCGCAGAAATGTAGGCACTGAGGAAACTTTGACTTACGCACAGAGTGCGTTTAGGTGGCAGCCACACAGGGGTTTTGTGGATTGCAGGGGTGCCTTCATAGATCTGGACTAGAGAGACTACAGTACATGACTATGCAAACTTACACAAGCAGTCTTTGGCAGAACAGAGGATTGAACATGGGTCTCCCAAGTTAGCATCCTAAGCTCTTGGTCATTCTTTCTCCCTTATCACCACCTGCAGAAACTATGAAGGGAAAACTTCTTTTAAACCTTTCTGTGCCTCCCCTCTTATGCAGGCGAGGAGACATCAACCCATAAAATGAAGTGATGTGTTTTTTTAAATGAGGGTTGGGGAAACAGATGTCACAATTTCGATTTTGATTAAACAGAGCTATGAGACTGACCTTCTCTCTCTCACCAAGATCTTGATTGTCTTTGGTTTTAAATTCAAAAGCCGCATCCATGTCCTGGAAAAAAATATATTGAATTTGCATTATTTTCAAGTTTTATAGCCGTGCTCCCAGTAATAAAAGACTGAATAGTGAATATTAAGATGGCTGCAATTTTGAGGTGATTGTTTCCTGTAGAATCCAGGAGCTCAAGTGGAACGGAGCTCAATAAAACAGCAAAAAATGTTTCCAGTTCTGCAACACCTCTATTGGCTCACATTAAAGAGGGCTGATTAGAACGGGTTAAAAAAAAAAAAAAAAAGGGAGGGGAGAATTTCATTATTCTCCCACGACCCCCTCCCCCGCCCCCAATTTCCTTCTCTTTTCTGAAACTTTAAAAATTTTAAATTCTGAAATTTGGAAAATTTCAACCAAGTCAGTAGCTACTCAAAAACAAGGGCAAATTTTGTGAGAATTTTGTCAGATTCTGTTTCAGACTTTGAAATTTTATCAATATTTGAAAAATCTGACCAGCTGTAATAAGAACAAAGAATATTTAGCATCTATTAACCAAGGCATTCTAAGCACTTTAAAAATTTGCCATTTTCACACCATTCCTGTAAGGAAGATACTATTATACCAATTTACAGATGAGAAGATTGAGGCACAGAGAGACAATTTGTCCAAATTCACATAGAAGTCAACAGCAAAATCAGGAAGCAGTACCCAGAAATCTGAGCTTCCAATTTCCTGCTCATTAACCATTATCAATGTTCAGATCTTTGCAGAAGAAAAAAAGTTTCTCAACAGCTGCATTTCATAGCTCTCTGGCTGTTTGGGGACTAAGGCCCAGATTTTAAGAGAGACAAGGTGGGCGAGGTAATATCTTTCATTGAACCAACTTCTGTTGGTGGAAGGTGCACATTTTCAAGCTGCTCAGAGCTCTTCTTCATGTCTGGTGAAGGAGAGTGTGCTTCATTCCTCAGACCTGAAGAAGAGCTCACCAGAGTATTTTGGAATCCGCTTAATTATCTTAAGATCTGCACAATAGTTATTGGAATTGGATTTATTCTCCCTGGGTAGAAGCGAAAGGCCATGAGATGAACTAAAACAGGTTTTCAAAATCATGTGGGTCTAGCAACATTGAGGGGAAATATTATTCCCCCCATGTGTGTTTATTTCCTACACTGCCTCTTTCACCCGCTAAGGACACTGCTGTCTGCAAAGACAGGCACCCATTGTGTGTTCAGTTAAGTACAGACTGTAACAAAAGAGACATCCTCTTACTGTGTGTGCTTCTCATGAAAAATTTACTTTTGTTCTCTTAACAAATAAATGTCATTCTGATAAACAATCTGTTTGCATTTTGCGTATGGAAAATATAACAGTAAGGGCTTTAAAAATGTAAAGAAGACAATCTAAATATTAGGGGGAGGCAAGAAGTTTGGATTCAGATTTAAACACCAGAGTTCAAGGGGTCAGAGCCAGTTGCACCTTAGGCTCATCTTCACTAAAACTGAGATAATCCAGATGAGAGAGAATTGTTTAACACAAAAGGCCAGCTAGAAGTTGAGTAAACAGAAGCAGAATGCAAGATTTACTGGGTGAAGTTCCATGGCCCATGTTATACAGGAGGTCAGACTAAGGGGATTGTAATATTCCCTTTTG
Organism: Chelonia mydas; assembly: GCF_015237465.2. Lineage (NCBI taxonomy): Eukaryota > Metazoa > Chordata > Testudines > Cheloniidae > Chelonia > Chelonia mydas. The sequence goes on from NC_051254.2 coordinate 18,046,499, forward strand.
GCCTTAAAAATCTATGCATTACCAGGGCAAAGCTGAGAGCACACCATGTGTGAATAAAAAAGACAGCAGCAACATTTGTTTCTGGAGAAGAGAACTGAAGGAAATGGTGAAAGAACAAGAAGATGAGATTGGGAACATACGTCACCTAAAAGAGGCAGACATGCAGGGCTGAATGATAGTTATTTACCTTCATATTATTCTACGTTCTTGTGAATATGCATTACGTGGATTAATTTAATGAAACAGGTCCTTTTGCCTCAGTTGGAGACTGTTGAACTCAACAATTCACTTTTATAATTATTCACTACTGTGATTTAATTATTGAAGGAGAATCTCAACACCACTGCTAACTGTTTAATTAAAAACACTATCAGGGAGCAATAACACCAACATGTGACATAGTACTTAGAGGAGGTTCCTCGCTGAAAACTTATTCCAATTCCTTTTCCTGGCTAAATTTGCCGATACATTCAGAATCCTAGAGAAAGGGTGAGGTGTGAGCTGCACAAAATAGCCATAAGCTATTTTTTATTTGGATTCTGCTTAATTTATGCAATATCAAGCTGGAGAAAAGGATTCTCTAGGGCAACTAGGATGGGGCTAGTATCTCTCATGGTAGGGAAACAGACAAACCTTGGATACAAGGATTATAAAGGGATTCTTCATTCAGGCTGCTAGATGCAAACAGATCCTGTGAGGAACCACCTCCTCCTGCTGCTGCTTTACCTGTTCTGTGGTTTGAGAGCCTGGCTCTCCCTTACCTTCCTCTTCATGCAATTCTTTTCACCTGTGTAAAATGTTACCACAGATGTGAGGGCAGAATTCTGATCTAACAGAATTTCATACCCACTTTAAACAGCTGCAAATGGCTCCAGCCAGAGCCTCAGCTGGTGCAAATCAGAGTGACTCCACTGTAGCCCTCAGCACCTTCTGGGCTTTGAGGTGAAACTTCTATATAGCGTGAGAGGATACCTTGGTTCAAGTCCTGTACAAAGGCCTTGCGCTGGCACCTTTCATCAGCATTAAATTCATTTAGACTATTTAAAATAAAAGAAACAGAAAACTAGCCCTTAAATGATAGTGAGTTTAGCCATTATCTTGACCAACACTGGTACTCTAGAAATATTGAGCTGTGACTAGAGCAATTCCCATTATTTAGATACTTTGGAATTTTAACAGAGATCAGTGGTATTTATATAGCTAAAGGTGGAGACAAAATAGCTGCCTCTCTCCCTTTGACAAACCAGGGTCCCTGAAAAGTCCAATTGGGTCTTTGGGAATTCACTTCTTTAGCTCTTGTTGCAGGTGTGGGGGCTCAGCCCAAGCACACAGGCTAATCGTGGTTTATGAGGCGGGTAGGATCTTTTCAGGAAGGAAAGTTTGCATTAGTCTATTGTGAACTGGACTGGTTATGAACGAAAGCGATTACAGACCCCAGGGTTGACAGTACTTGCTAGATTTAAACAATCTCACTTGGTGCTCGTAAGAAGTTAAAGTGAAGATTCCTAAATTCCTAGGCTGTCTTTTTCTATTATTCTTTAAAACTCCCAGCTTTCCTGCTAACTAGGTTATATCAACTTTTTTGGTTTTAATACTTTTTAAAAAAGATGAAACTACTGAAAAAATTAAATTGCTGCCTTCTTGAATATTATCTTCCCAGTTTATTGTGTGCCCTCTCTCCCCTTCCCTTCCCGGAGAGACCAGCCATCACATGAAAATGCTTTTCAGCATCTGCAAAATTTGATGCCCAAAATAGCCCCATGGTTGCCCTAGCAACTAGCATTTATTCCCCCTCCCTCATTCCCCCCCTTTGCATATTGCTGCATATTTCTATCATCTCTTTCCAGGCTCAGTTCATAAACACGGCTGCATAATAAAGAATGTTATCACCAATGACTTACAGCCCAGCTGCTGCAAATAAGATATGAAGTGGCAGGGAAATACAATTTCATGCAGCTAGGACAACAGATTGATTGGGTGCCCTTCAAATTTGATGCCACTTCTTTAAGTCTGTCCAAATAAAAAAAAAAGTTAGTTCCCCCCACGTCTTTTCCTGGTAGAAATAGATAATAAAAGCAGGAGATAATTCATAGGGATACTCACTATGGCTGAAGCAACCTTGCCCTGAGACATTGATGATTCAAAGAGATATGTGCCTTCATCCCCATCCCCATCCCCCTATTCTTCCCCAGCGCTTCTTCATCAAAAGGTTTATCCCTCCAGTTTGATCGTCTTTTTAATTTAATTAGCTTCCCTCTCAAATGATTATTCCTGCTCAGATTACTAGCAGGAGGGCTGTTGTAGATCTAGGTAAAACAAAACGCTGCACTCCCACAAGTGCCATCTTCAAAGTTTGATTATATATAGTTAGACAAAGAGTAATACAAAAAGCTGCGAGCAGCTCCCATGAGTAGAAAGAGTTTCTAGGATCATCAGCATGTCAAGAGGAGGTGGGGTTCTTGATCTGAATCTGGGCAGATCACACTACTCCATTGTGCCATTGTTTATAGCAGGGGTCATCAATGTTTTTCTTTCTGAGCCCCTCCCCCCCCCCCCCCCCCCCCGCCCCAAACATGCTATAAAAACCCTACAGCCCACCAGTGCCAAAAACACTGTTTTTCTGCATATAAAAGCCAGGGCAAGCATTTGGGGGCAGCAAGCAGGGCAATTGCCCAAGGCTCCACACCACAGGGTTCCCCGTACAAAGCCAAGTTGCTCAGGCTTTGGCTTCAGCCCCAGGTGGCAGGGCTGGGAGCCCCAGGCTTCAGCCCCACACATAGGGTTTCAGCTTTCTGCCCTGGGCCCCAGCAAGTCTAACACTGGCCCTGCTTGGTGGCCTCCCTGAAACCTGCTCACGGCCCCCCCCAAGGGTCCCCGGAGCCCTGGTTGAGAACCGCTGGTTTACAGTATTAGGGAAAAATTCTCTGCTGGCATAGCTGCACTGAAATGCATGGAGTTGTGTCTGCTTGCATCAGAGGGGAATTCAGCCCTCCCATCCAGCCTCAGTCCCTTCTCTTTTTCCTCTATCTATATTTTAAAATGGAGGTCTGCTGGACTCTTTGCTAAGCCCTGGCGTATTGTTCGTGGTAAACTTGGTGATGCTCTCTGGCTTCGCTGTTCCTTGGACCAGAAAGAGATTGCTGTGAATTACTAATAGTGCCACAGGTGATGTCAGATTAAAGGCCTCACAAAAATACATGCAAATCCCTTCCCCCCGTCCTCCTCCTTCCTCCATTGGCTTCCAAGCAGCATATACAGTCTATATAGCTTTGTGAGACATCTCCCGTGCCCAGGAGTTTCCTGTCAGTTATGCTAAGCAGCTCCAAATATATGATAGTTATTCCATTATGGACACCATTGTCAGAGGCAGGATACCAGACTAGATGCATGCCTGGTCTGAGAAGCCCACAGTACCAGGACACTTGCACTGAATGGAGAACTGGGGCCTGCTGTTTTTCTCGCATCTAGAAAAGGCTGGAACGGGGCCAGGTATCCAACCCTAAATAAAAGAACAGTCTAGATTTTTAAGAAGCATATGGGCAAAAGTTTAGGCTGGACTAGCTGTCCTTCCTTCATTTCAATCCTCAGAACACTTGAGTTCACAAAGACCAAAGACAGACATATGATATTGTACTTAGAATGTGTACTGAAAACATGCTCAATCTCTTTTACTACTTTAATTTGCCAATACATTAGGGATTCTGGGGAATTTAAAGGTGTGAGCTCATGGTCTCCCCCTCCCCTACTTAGTACAGGCTTCACCTTGCAGCCTCATTCAAACAACAGTTCTATTTGAATCTGCACTCCGCTCTGAACTCCTCATCGTTAAAGATGCTGGAGCTCTTTCCCCAGCATAAAGGCTATTGGGCTTGGTGTCTTCTCAATCCTGGCTTGGGTAATTACATTCTGCTAACCTAAATTCCCTCTGCAGTTCCATTGGATACCATATTATACTTCACTTCCTGTCCCAAACTGATGCACAATATTGCTGGGCACTTCTTAGCTTGTACAGTCTGACAAAATCACAATGCAATGGGGTATGAGGCTGCCAGCCATTGGGGTGTATCCTGGAAATTACAGAAGGATGGACAGTGTATCAAGGCTGCTCCTCTTGCAACAAAGGAAATTAAGAGACTAACCAGGTGATTGCTGTGTAATTCACATGGGTTAGGACCCCACGGGATCAATTCTTATGTGGGAGAATTGCCATTAAATTCATTGGGAGCTTTCCCAAAACCAGAATGAAGAACCAAATTTGGTCCCACCAGTGCTTAATTTGCAATGAAAGAGGTGCCAGGGCTGAAGCAATTTGGTGCCAGGGCTCAAGCGGTTTTTTTTTGCTTTCGTAACTGACACAGCAAGCCCAGAGGTGCTGGGGCTACGAATTGCCAAGCCTAGAGGTGCTGGGGCTACAAATTGCCAAGCCTAGAGGGGCTACAAATTGCCAAGCCTAGAGGTGCTGGAGCTCAGCCCCGGAAAGCCCAGGCACCAATTAAGCACTGTGTCCCTCTTTATAAGGGTGTGCAAGACTCAAAGCCCCAGTGGTTCTGCTGTGGGCGGGGGGGTGGGGGGAGGGTGCACGTATGCAGGCCAGACAGGGGGATCTCACCTCACAGGAATGTGCAAGAGGAGTGTGTGGGTGAGCAGACTGGCATGGAGTTGTGCCTCCCATGCAATGGGGGAGGAATGTGGGTGCAATAGGCACAGACCCAGAGACAAAGTGACTGAAATTCTATTATATCCGGGCTCTCACAGAGCCCTCATTCCCATAGTATCTGAACACTTTGCAGAAATGCATTAAGAGACATGACTAGCATGTGGCACCTGTGGTTCCCCGCACCCCCACCCCCCAAAGGAAACTATTTGGAGATTTTTTTACTTTTACTATTTTAACTGTATTTAATGTATTATACAGACACTATGCTATGTGTTTCTATTAGAAGTCCAACGTCAAAGAAGAGCACCTTGCACTTGAAGCAGAAGGGAATGAGATTTATGGCATGTCTTTGATCCTGTGGGAACTCTTTCCACAGTCTGGGACCACCCCCCAAGAAAGACAAGCTTTATCCTTCTGCTGGAAAGCGCCATTGTGTCAAAAGAGGGGAGCTGTGGACTCCAGTCCTGATCCTGGACCTTTGTGATCTTTTATATATCACTAGCCCAAACCCTTGAATACCTCAAAGACAAGGGCTGCAACCTTAATTTGGCTCAATAGTCTATAGAAAGCTAAGGTAGAGAGCAGAGAACAAGTCTGATGTGCATGTGCTCACCATAGCCTGCATTGTGGAGGAGCCAGACTTCTGCCTTCTGTGCTGGTTGGGAGTTTCCTGCTCTAGAGCATCAGGAGAATGAGTTCATAGAAATTAATTGACATATGCAGCAAAGTTAATGAAAAAGTTGCTCAGGGGTCAAATCCAGGTTGTCACCACTTCAATGGCAGCAGAGACAGTCGCTGTAGTCCAGCCTGGAGGTGACAAAAACATATATAACTGAGTCCAGATTCTGTAGGATGGGAAGTGGCCTCCAGGCCCGTTGTAGAGTGCATTACTTGCAGATGCTGCTATTGAGAGCTCAACATCAGCAAGGAATCCAGGAGCCTCCGACACTGTCGACTCCGTTGACCAGCTGCGGTTGTGCATCTTCAACCAGTGGAGACCGCAAAGTGGCTACAAACGTCTCAAAACGTTTCCCTCTGCCTTCTAGCATCATCTCTGTCTTGTTTAGGTTCAGCTTCAACTAGGTATTCTTCATTCATGAGCTGATCTCGAGGCAAGCACTGGGCCAGCTCAGTGACAGCGGTGTTGTCATACGTAGCAAGGGCTAGATAGAGCTAGGTGTCGTCAGCATGATGTTGGCTGTTGAGTCTATGAAGTCTCAGCAGTTTTAGTGGCTTCATGAAATGTTGGTGCTTCATGCCCAGTTACCAGGTCATGGGGCAGATTCTGTTTCTGTCATTCCTTTTCAGTGTTAAGTACATTTGCAAGAGAAAAGGATCTTTAACCGTTCATCCGCTTCTTTTACCAATTCCCCATCTTAAGAGATGAAGGATTATCTAGTGGTTAATGTCTAGTGTAGGACTGGGAGACAGGAGCCCTGGATTGTATTTCTGGCTTTAACATAGACTGTGTCACCTTCTGTAAGGTCACATTACCTGACTGTGCCTCACTTTTCCCACCTGTAAAATGAAACAGTGAACCTATATCGAAAACTTGGATCCAAATAGCTCTGAACTATGGGGTATTTGGGAGCTGCATCTGAATTTTGCAGCTTGAGAACATCTCTAGTAAAATGAGCATAATACTTCCCTACCTCCCATGGGTGCTATGATGTTAATGAATGTCTGTAAAACATTCTGTCATCCTCAGGTGGAAGGCCCTAAAACAGGGCAAAGTATCCATCTCATTAATGGTATGGGGTGATTTCAGATCTAGCTTGACCAGGTGCAACTCCACTGGTATGGGGTGATTTCAGATCTAGCTTGACCAGGTGCATTGGATTGACACCTGCGTAGAGGTTGGAATTTGCTCAGTGACAACATAATCACATCCACGGTAAGTAGAGTGGTTTGTCAGGCGGAGACGTGCGCCTACAGGAGGGAGCAAGAGAGCTCTATGGGAGCAGCGATCCTTTTTTTTTTTTTTTTAAATGGCAATATCCCTACTAACAAAGAATAAGGAAAGGGAAATCCAGAAAACACACCATATGGGAAGGGAAAAGGTTCACGCACTGAGTAACTCTCAGCATTTTCTTTGAGGCAAGAGTAGCTCTTTAATTTAGTGAGGGTCATTCCTGTGCTGATTTCTGCCCCAAGTGGAGGCCAAGTTCATTCCTTTTAATTTCCTTTAGATGCGAGTGCTTGGATACAGAATCCAATTTATCCTTCTTGCCTCAACTAAATAAGTAATGATAAAAAAACCCTAGTGTGCCCTATAAATGCCCCATAATATACAGAATCTAAACGTCACATTTTTTTGCACCTAAAACCTTAAACCCCATTGACACCATAAAACACCAACATCTCATGTCCCATGATTGTTTCCCATAATCTAGGAGAACATTACGGAGAGAAAAACTGTGCTGACAAATGACATCTTATCTGTTTTCTCCCCACCAACTTCCTCCCCCACTGCCACTCCGTGTTTTTGTCATTGCAGGTCAGACACCTGCTCCCCACTTCGTAATCTGCAGAGGTGATAAATTCTTGTATGCACTGATTACCAGTGACTGCATTTGCTCTGTGTCAATCTGGAAACCAGCAAATTCACTCATAGTTCCCATTCTTTGTCCTGCAGGAGGGGAAAAAAGCACGGACTCTGGGAATCTGTCTCTGTCCTCCTTGCCTCATGTCAGCGATGAAGAACTATTATTCAAACAAGGCTCCATATTAGCACCCACATCGTATGGGTATACAGCCACTTTGATCGGCTCTTCTGAGTTCTTATGAGTTGGGGGAGGCAGGGAAGATCATTTACATGAGCTGGGGTCTTCTGTATTTGGCCATCACCTCAGCATGGCTAAAGAAATGTTTAAAGGGGAATACTCCAAATTGGCATATACCTGTCAAAAAACAATTGAATAATTTTATCTGCAAAACAAGCAACTGGGCTGCCCATTGAAAAACTGACCTTTGCAGGAGAGGGGCCATATCATGGCCTCACTTAGACCCCAGCCAGCGCCACTTGAGTTGTACCAGTAGGTGAGGGGAGATTTGGCCCTGATTTTGTTTTTTTTAAAGTCATGATAATGCTTAGCACTGAGAAGTGCTGTACAAGCCCTGACTAGTTGAGACTCCCGACCCCGCAGGAGACTGGAGTAGAGGACGACTTTGCTTATTATTTGTTCTTGTGTCATAAAAAGTGTTGATGTAAAAATGGGTAGGTGGGGTGGTCTGAGGAAGAGAGGGTGAGAGCATTAGCTGGTGTCCATAGGCAGAGCTCCACTGAAGTCAATGGGCCAGTCAGTACAGCTCCACTGACTCTTTAAAGGCAAAGAAGCAAAGCCAGTTTACAGCCACTGGGGATCTCGCCCTAGAAAAATCTGCACTCTTTCGGGAGATTGCACCTTTATCAAGTAAACAGGCGTATTATCGGGCTGAACTGTATTGTCTACCTACAGCACCCTTGTGTGACGGGTTGAATCACAGAAATCCCCTGGGGGCTGCCACCTGATGTGCCAAGACTACTTCTGCTCCTGCTTTCCTGCCCAGTCAGCTTAGGACGTCAGTGCCCTGCCTGGTTTGAGCCAGACCCGCTAGCCTGCTGCAAACCCAGACCCAGGTCTGAAGCACATCCCCTAACAGCTGTAGGCTTAACTGAAAGCCGCTTACAGAAGTGTTCCTGCCTTAAACACTCAGATGCCAACTCCCAGTGGGGTCCAAACTCTAAATAAATCTGTTTTACCCTGTATAAAGCTTATACACGGTAAACTCATAAATTGTTCGCCCTCTATAACACTGATAGAGAGATATGCACAGCTGTTTGTGCCCCCCCCCAGGTATTAATATATACTCTGAGTTAATTAATAAGTAAAAAGTGATTTTATTAAATACAGAAAATAGGATTTAAGTGGTTCCAAGTAGTAACAGACAGAACAAAGTGAATTACCAAGCAAAATAAAATAAAACATGCAAGTCTATGTCGAATCAAACTGAATACAGATAAAAACCTCACCAGTTCCAGTAAGCTCTCTTTTACAGACTAGCCTCCTTCTAGTCTGGGTCCAGCAAGCACTTACACCCCCTGTAGTTACTGTCCTTTGTTCCAGTTTCTTTCAGGTATCCTTGGAGGTGGAGAAGCTATCTCCTTAGCCAGCTGAAGACAAAATGGAGAGGTCTCCCATGGGCTTAAATAGACTTTCTCTTGTGGGTGGAGATCCCCTCCTCTCTCCCAGGGCCAGTGCAAGGATATTTTGCGCCCTAGGCAAAACTTCCACCTTGCCCCCCCCCCCCCACACACACACACATTGGTTCATTGCTGGGCAAATCTCAACGAGCCTTTATAGACCCCAGGGGCCAGCTGTGGGGCTGCTCCCCAGACCAGGTTCCCCCCTTTCCACCCCCTGAACTCCCCTGGAGGGTGCACAGCCCCCCCGCGAGCCCTCCCCACCCCACCCCACCGACCCCGGTGGCCCCCGCCCCAAGTCCACTCACTCGCTTTGCCAGGCTTGGGCCGCTGCAGCAGCTCGGTAGGGAGGAGCTGCCTTCCGGAGGCACTGGAGAGCCAGTGTCCCGCTTGCGGCGGCAGCGAGCCCCAACCATGGAGGAGCCAGCGCAGCACAGGGGGTCCAGCAGCCCTGCGAAGGCAGCGATGCCTCTAGCAGGGAGCAGCCGACCCCCCTACCCTTCCTGCCCAGGCTGTGGCCCTGCACCCCCCCCCCCGGGGGCTCCTGCAGGCTGCAGCGGATGCATGCGGATGCCGGCCCCCATGTGCCCCCCGGCTCCATCCTCGCCTAGGGTTACCATATTTCAAAAATCAAAAAAAAGAGAATGGGGGGGGGGGAGAGCCCTGCCCTAGCCCCGCCCCCATCCACTCCCTCCCACTTCCCACCCCCTGACTGCCCCTCTCAGAACTCCCAACCTCCCCCGCTCCTTGTCCCCTGACTGCCCCCTCCTGAGACCCCCCCTACCCTAACTGCCCCCCTAGGACCCTACCCCCTACCTGTCCCCACCCTTCTTCACACCCCCGCCCCCAGACAGAGGCCCGGGACTCCCAACCCATCCAACCCCCCCGGAACCCTGTCTCCTGACTGCTCCTATCCCTCTCCACACCCCCTACCCCTGACAGGCCCCCCTAGAACTCCAGACCCATCCAACCCTCCCCCTGCTCCCTGACTGCCCCCCGGGACTCCCCTTACCATGCTCATGCCGGTCAGACGCTGGCTCCATGTTGAGGCAAAACACACTGCCGGGCTGCTGCGCCCACAGCCCCTCCCCTGCAGAGTGCTGAGGCAGCGGGAGGGGTGGCGGCGGCTCACATGCCTGGGAGCCGCAGAGCCCGAGCATGGCGAGGGAGGTGCCGGGGGGCACACGGGGGCCGCCGCCCACATGCATCTGCTGCAGCCTGCAGGAGTCCCCGGGGGTGGGACGCCAGGCCGCAACCTGGGCAGGAGGGGCAGGGGGTGCAGCTGCTCCCCGCTAGCGGCGCTGCCACCTTTGCAGGGCTGCTGCCCCCCCTGTGCCATGCCAGCTCCTCCATGACTGGGGCTCACTGCCCCTGCAAGCCGACACTCTGGCTCTCCGGTGGCTCCGGAAGGCGGCTCCTCCCTGCCAAGCCAGGGAACCGCTTTTTGGCGCCCCCAACCACTTGGTGCCCTAGGTGACCGCCTAGTTCGCCTAGTGGTTGCACCGGCCCTGCTCTCTCCTATGCAAAGTCCAGCTCCAAGATGGAGTTCTGGAGTCACCTGGGCAAGTCACATGTCCATGCATAACTCACAGTTTTTACAGGCAGCAGCCATTGCCCACATGGTATCTTGAATGTCTCCAGGAAGACGTCTTATGTGGATTGGAGCATTCCAAGATGCATTGTTCCTTAAGTGCTTCTTGACTGGGCACTTTACTTTGCGAATTTCTTTCTCCAAGATTTGACCAAATGCTCTACTAAGGTTATTTAGAAATGAAACCAGTACATGGCCAATATTCATAACTTCAAATACAAAAGTGATACATGCATACAAATAGGATTAATAGATGCAATGGATCATAACCTTTACATAGATATGTTACATGGCATATGTAGCATAGAACATATTCCAGTTATGTCATATATATTCATAAGCATATTTCCATAAAGCCTTATGGAGTGCACCGTCACACCTTGAACCGGGGGAGTATGTCATCTACAAATGATACAGCTTCATGTTCAGTGTTGGTGTGCAGTAAATCATAATGGATGCTCATACCCAGAGGAATGCAAAGAAGCATGTCCTTAAAAGGTTGGGTCACCACCAAAGGGTGTGAGTAATGGGAATAGTTTGCATTCATAGGGTTTAGTCCACTCAAGCTAAAATGGATACAGCGGTTCTTTAGAGTTGAGAAGACAGCAGGAGAAAGCAGCTTCATATACACGTTGGTGAGTTTTCAGAGTAACAGCCATGTTAGTCTGTATTCGTAAAAAGAAAAGGAGTACTTGTGGCACCTTAGAGACTAACCAGTTTATTTGAGCATGAGCTTTCGTGAGCTACAGCTCACTTCATCGGATGCATAGCATATCGTGGAAACTGCAGAAGACATTATATACACACAGAGACCATGAAACAAAACTTCCTCCCACCCCACTCTCCTGCTGGTAACAGCTTATCTAAAGCGATCATCAAGTAGAGCCATTTCCAGCACAAATCCCAGCCCATCCCTCTTTGAAACCTCTCTTTATAATGCGCATGATAATCAAGGTGGGTCATTTCCAGCACTAATCCAGGTTTTCTCACCCCCCCCCACACACCCCCCTCCAAAAACCACACACACAAACTCACTCTCCTGCTGGCAATAACTTATCTTACAATGTGCACAGCAATAATCCAAGTTTAACCAGAACGTCTTGGGGGGGGGTTGTAGGAAAAAAACAAGGGGAGATAGGCTACCTTGCATAATGACTTAGCCACTCCCAGTCTCTATTCAAGCCCAAATTAATAGTATCCAATTTGCAAATGAATTCCAATTCAGCAGTTTCTCGCTGGAGTCTGGTTTTGAAGTTTTTTTGCTTTAAGATAGCGACCCTCATGTCTGTGATTGCGTGACCAGAGAGATTGAAGTGTTCTCCGACTGGTTTATGAATGTTATAATTCTTGACATCTGATTTGTGTCCATTTATTCTTTTACGTAGAGACTGTCCAGTTTGACCAATGTACATGGCAGAGGGGCATTGCTGGCACATGATGGCATATATCACATTGGTGGATGTGCAGGTGAACGAGCCTCTGATACTGTGGCTGATGTTGTTAGGCCCTGTGATGGTGTCCCCTGAATAGATTTGTGGGCACAGTTTGCTCACCTTTCAGAAATAACTCCAGTGAACTCTCTCTTACCCAGCAGACAGCACGTCACCAGTTTTAGATCATTCCTGACCTGGGTTGCATTTGAACAAGTGAACTGGGGGTGAAACAGTTGCATCCAGCCATCACTATTTCCCTGAGTTGTCCAGCCCCTGCACAAATGCAGGAAAACACATCCCCTTAAGCTAAGATTTCTAGGCTTTGATTCTGTGGCTCCACACGTCAGTATACACACAAACCCTATATAGAAATTGCCTTTTTTTGTGTGACATACAGGAGAGCTTACACTCTGTTCTCTCTTTCACCTGGATTTGCTCTTTCCTTTGTGCTGGATACAAGGGATTTGATTGAATTAACTTAATTGGCAAATGTATTGTTCAGACAGCTGTGGCAGAAATGACTTTCTGCATTAGTCGGCAGGTTAAGTAGCTCATGGCAGCTCCCGCTATCTATTGCGGCTGCCAGGTGCCTCTGTATTGGTTCAGGATCATGGACCTTCAAAGTGGACTGAGGGGCAGTTTCACTGTGTTCTTCATCTGAGCTGGAGAGTCACAGCTGGTGCCTTTTGGCACCCAAGCATCTGGAAATCAATATTTACGGAGTTGGAAAGACCAAGGAAGAGTTTGCCACAATCTACAGTGTAACATGCATTGGAAACAGGGCCTGAATATATAGTATACTTTAAAACAGAGCATCCATGTGTCTTTGGAAAGAGGGAATGCCTCTGTCTCCTGGGCCTAGTTTTCTGTCTCTTTCTGAATTACAAATATGAGGGTTGGGCCTCAGTGTTTATAAACCCCAGCAGAGCGCATTAGAGCTTCCAGTGAGCTCCTACAGCCTGCTTTTCTGCACCCACCCTCCCCTGCCTGCAATACAGGTCTGACACATAGGAGCATTGGGAAGAAACTAAATTTATTTCTTGGTCCATTGACTCTAGGGCCTGCTGTACACTGCACAGGCAAGCCCACAGAGCAGCCAGGAGACATACTGTTTGGCTATCGAGGGGGAGAGCCTATTTGCTTCCTCTCCCACAGCTGCCAAACCCCTTCTCCCTCCCCCCGTCGTCCTCCAGGCACCCGGCATGGCAGGGCTCCGTTCTATCACTCTGTGATCATTTTGACCCAAGGGCTCTTTAACACTCGTGCGAACACACACCCTCTTCTCCCCTGAATGGTTGCCTTATATCTTACTGCAGGTTGGTCTTATTCGGCCAGGAAGCTCTTTGGGTCAGGAAAGCCATTTTATCTGCGTGCAAAGTGCTGTGCCACCTGATCGTGCTGTGCCAATGAGTTCCCCTCATTTACATTCAGATGGGTAGACAAGCAAGTGCTGTCCAAACAGCGGAAGCGCTCCAAGAGCGGCTTCGAACCTGGGGAAAGGGAAGGCCCGGGGACTGCTGAGGCGGCTGGCTGCAGTGCTGCAAAGTGAGGGACAGTGGAATGATGAAGGGAGCATAGGGGCAATGGAGACTAGAGGAGTAAGGGAAGGCATTGGGAGCAATAGAGAAAAGGGAGGGATCTGGAGCAGTACAGGGGGAGAAGTGAAGGGGGGAAACTTAGGTGGCAATTATTGACATTTCAGGAAAGACCCAAGGATACTCTGGGAGAAATGTCCTTTAGTGCGTCCCCTCTTGAGAGAGGCCAGCGTCTGTCATTTGGGGGCCTGCGCTCTGCAACACAGCCCTGAGAGCTGTGAACAAGCACCCTTGAGTTACATGCTTGGAAATCGATTCTTACCCAGTTTCCACACTGTGTGTTCTAAGTGGACTAAGCACAGAGGTGGGGAAGGGGATTGTGCCCAGTAATGAGCTGGGGAGGCTTTTGCTTCTAGGTTAATGTGAATTTGACAGTGATCGGCAGCGGTGAGCAGAGCAACACAGCCACACCAACGGACCTTCAGGGACCTGCTGTGTGTGATATGAGCTGGAGGAAATAATCCTGATCCTAGCAGACAAGCGTCTATATCACCATCCTCACAGGTGGGACCCGGCGGGCAGTCTTAGCGGAGAGGCAGAGGAGACTGAACTGCCCTCTCATCCAAAGAGGTCATTGCCAGGTCACTGGCAGAGCAGGGTGTGAGGAGAGGGCTTGTTTTACCGTTCCTTACACTATAAGTAATCTTTGGAAAAACAGAGGTCTCCATCCTCCTGGGCTGTCAATGTGGTATCGTCTCCACCACTAAATTCACTTGAAAGACCACTTTTAACAGCTTTTTATTTGCATACACGCTGGGCTAGAGAAGAGAGGAAATTTTCATAAGCATCTTGATTTCTACTAACTGAAACCAGTGTAAATCTCTGTTTTTTATGAATCTCACTTACATTTTGTGCCTGACTTGTGCATAAAACTTCCCCAGGTTTACACAAGCCAACTCCATAAGTCATTCCTTTCCCAATCGGGCCTTATATCTTGATGACCTTTTAGAGACCAATGACTGCTTTTTTGTTGTTATCCATAATTGGAAAAGCACTGGAGATAAGAAAATTTATAGCAATGTGCGATCTACCTGAGAGAGACAATAAAGAACACTGGTCGGCAGAAAGAGAGGAGAAGAAAAAATACCCCCTCTCCCCCACACAACTGCCAACCAAGATTAACTTCTTTTATGCTTTACAAAATATATTTACCCCAATCAGTTCTACCCCTTAACCTTCTATCACCTTCCCTAGCCCATCCTGCCTACATTTCCAAAATACACACATATTCCTGACTAGCATCTGCTTTAGTTTCCTCCTGTTATGAATTTATCTAAACACACACACTTTAATTTGAACCCTATAAAAGGCAAAAAGAGTTTGCTTTCTCTTTCCCCTCCAGCCACCTCACTCCTAACCTCATCCTTGCCCCCCTCCAAAGTGAATAACCTTTTTATTACATGAAACAGAGTCCTCTAGAAAGGTAATCTGGAACCGGAGTGAATACACGAACACATGTCTACTGGAGAGGGAGATGGAAGAGAGATAAACTTCAGTGAATACTCATGTACACACATACACTCACAGACAGCTTTGGGGTTAATCACACAGACACATTAATAACCCCGCCCATCACTCGCACTGATCTCTACCAGCAAATCATTTCACACGACAGGATCACTGAACTGCTTATGAACATCAAAAGAGCCATTCCCAGCCTGAATCTTATTTTGTTTTGGAACAAAGACAGAACGGTTACATGCTGCCTCATCCCCTCAACTGGGGAGAGTCAAAAATGGGGAAGCAGTTCTGTTATTTTTAAGAAGGGAGAGTCATTTCTAAGGCTTAGATTCTGATCTCAGTCACAGTGGTGTAAACCCAGCATATAATAATGCCCTTAAATGAAAATGACTCCCATCAAGTCAACTCTGAAGTTTAGCCCTGAAATTTACTGAGATCAGATTCTGGCCCAGTATAAGCAGGAGAGGTTCTAAGGTTATACATTTTGTAAAAGATTTCCTAATACAAACATTAGAATATGCCCCACCAGCATCATCCAGGCTCATGGGTTTAAGATTTACAAAGAGGAAAGATGAAAAGGTTCATGAAGAAACATTGAATGATCATTCACTAAATCTTTCTATGTCCTTGCTTTCATACTTCCTGGGAGAGCAGAAGGGTCCTACAGAAAGTTTCCAACAGCGGCAATGCTGCCAAGTGTTTAATGTAGAGGACAGGAAGAAAGGGTTCCTGGATGCCCTACCACTGGTGCAGTATGTGCCCACGGGGAAATGACTCTCTCTGCTATTTTTAGCACGCTAGCTAAAGCGGAGCTAGTGAGTGTCCTTCTACCAGCACTGGGAAGCTGTGACCAAATGCACCCCTGTATTCACACCCTACACACCATTGTAATAACCTTCATACAAAATACACCTTGTGAGGTATCCTTTGAAAACTAATAACTTTCTGGTCAAGAATGTCATGCTGAAATGTGTGTAGCAACATTATATGTACAGTTACGACCATAAACTGAAGTTATGACTGAAATGTGTTTACCAGACAAGTCTGGAGAGTGGGTAAATCAGTTTCTCAAAGACAAAGGACAAGGTAACACCTCTAGCCAGGTGTTAAAGTTGACTGGCAATCACCAATCAAGTGGCCATTCTTTGGCAGTGAAGTAGGGAAGGAATAGGTGGATCTGCATCGTAGCAAACAACAAACATGGAACCTCTTTTACCACGAGACCCCATATGTCCATCCTCACAGCTAGAATGAACTTTATATAGGGGTACCCCTCTGGAAAATGTATTTCAAAGTGTGACTGGATTGTAAAAGGGAGGAGCAAAAACACCCCAGGTATTCTCTCTCTCTTTCAGCTGAGAAGACAAAGGAACCAGTCATTGTTAGACTTTGGGAAGGGGTCTGACCTGAGAATTTGGTTGCCATATTGCTGGGAACATGTGGTAAGGATTTCACCTTGAACTGAGTCTAGTTTGTTAAGTTTTAGTTACTAGAAAGCATTTTTATCTTTATTTTTCTTGTAACAATTTCTGACTTTAATACCTTACACCTGTGCTCACTTAAAACCTCTCTCTTTGTAGTTAAATAAACTTGTTTTCTTCTTTAATCAAAACTAATCTCGTGTTGTGATTAAACTGAATTGTTTGGTAACTCCAGTTACGGTAGCAAACTGTTGTACAAACATAACGAATCTCTAATATCTGAACTGTCCAGGAGAGGGCTGGATAGTGCAGAACCCATGTTTTTGGCTAAAATCTGGGGACTGGAAGTGTGTTGGGGTCACTCTACAAGTGGAAGCCAGAGTGTTGCTGGCAGGCTGCAGCTACACACAGATACTCAGGGTGTGACCTGCATGCTGTTTGTGAGAGGCCCAGGTGGGAGCTACAGCAGCAAAGCATTGCAGGGCAGGTGGTGACATGAACCCTCAACTAGTTCGGATTGCATCCTGGAATGTCATGGAAGCGCCCTCCCCACTGTTGTGTCGACATAGATCTAGAGAGGTCGGGTGTACCATAGCACTCACAACACCCTGTAATGCACCCAGTTACAGTAGAGTTCTTACATCCCCTGCCTTCAACCACCAGAGGCAGATTAAAGAAGGCACTCAAGCAGTTCTGATTCCATTCTTCAGATGGCAGCTCCATGTGCACACACACACTCTCTCTCTCTCTCACTCTCTCTCGACTTGTGTTACCTCATTCTTCCCTCTGAAATGCTAAGGAGTGCTGTTGATTGAGCTTTCCGTGGAGCCAATCTGAGCACTATTTGGGAATGAGAAGGTAGCCCCGATTTGGTGCTCAGAAAATGGAACGGCGGATGGGATATATTGCACCATGAAAAGGTGGAGGAGGAGCCTTCAGGGCTCCAGCCGAGATGCAAAACATTCCTAGAAATAAGCATGTTCCAAGAAAGAAGAATGGATTACTTTAGTATGGTTCATGCTAAGGGAAGGCAGTCACAAAGTGTGACTTATCATTTACATAGTGATTAGCAACTTCTGTTCCGAAGGATCCCAAAGCACTTTACAAGCCACATTATGGGAAGGAACCCTGCTGCCACCTCCAGGGTAGGTGCTGAGGTTCAGAGATCCAGGTTGCATCAGCACCCAGAAGATCATACACTTAACCACACTATTCCAACTTTCTGGGGCTGCAAGACTGGGTTGGGAATTTCATGAAAACAACAAGCAAACAACTCTCTTGCTGTTCATATCCTTTAGCTTCTCTTCCCACGGGGAACCCACAGTTACAGCAACAAAGAAAAAAAATGAAGTAAAAACAAAAACCTGTATATGAACATTTTCAGTCTTGCAGGCATATACACAGATTGGCTAGGGTTCAGCTCTTGAAACAGATAAAGGTGGGGGATGTTGTGGTATTTCCATCACTAGGATTTAGCCTGTGTAGTTTACACATGGAAACAGCAAGTTGTGGAGAAGCAGAATAAGACAAATTTGCATAACACAATGGTAGAAAAAAACCATGACTCTCCTTTGTCACTAGAGATCCTTTGAACGCCCCCAAGAAAGTCAACTGAATATGGCAACCACACAGAATGGTTCTGTCAAGGTGAGGTGCGCTTGGAGCTATGACCCAACCAGCAGCACCTTGATGTGTCTAAGGAAATTGGGACATTTAGGGGATGCAGGAGGGGCTCAATGTCATGTTTTGCTCACAGCTCCCCCTGCTTTTCTCCTCCCTTCCTTGGTGCAGTCATTCTGCACTGCCGCCGTCTTTCTCAGACATCTGTATTTTCTGATTATTCGTTACACATTGATTAGTCAATCCCACATTCACCGTGATTGTATTCTTCCTATGTACTAATATTTCAACGAATGAGCAGTCAAGTAGAAAATGAATTTATTAGCACGTGATTGTATTACTGAGCTCTTGTATAGGCAAAGTATGCAGCAATATTTAATGCAGCCGAGTAACAAACAGGTAGTTCAGAATTAAATAGCACAGATGGCCGACAGTGAGTACCAGTGCCTTGAGAAACTCTATGAACCCTTGGTTTGGGCTTTGAAATCAGCTTGGGGGAGTGGGGGAGGCAAGAAGGAGGAGTGAGAGAATTTTTTTGCTTAGTATTAACTTAACATTCATTTTCTGAGATGCCTTTCTAAGTAAGAAACAATGTTATATTTTTAACTACTCTATGATACCTAAGACTTTTTCTTCTTACTATACTATGCTGTCCATCATGAACACTACAAGGACATAATTTATATCTTCCTTCTCTAAAACCTCATGCCCCTGCCATTTGAACTAATGGAGAAATCTCCTGCTCTTGGTAGAACTATCAGGCCTGTGACACAGAATGAGCACTTCTGATTCCATTCATTATAACACCAACACGTACAAGCTCCTTTTTAGCAATATTCCAGAAAATTGTCCTTTCTAATTCCACCAGATTGATTTGAATTCACAACTGGAGTTCAGCATACAGTATGAAGTTCCCAGTTCTTTACTGGGGGAGAAAAACACAACCATTGTTTTCCCTGGGATATTCTAAATTAAAAATTTGTCAATCTTCATTCAGATGTCTCGGATACTAAATGTATCATATGTTAAAGGAAAAGTTCGGTACAAAAATGCACTCACATTTTAAAGACAAGCTGAAATGGGCCATTTTTCAAAATGGGGTAGCCAATTTTGTACTTAGGTGACAAGTCCTCATTCGAGGAACCTAATGTCATGTTATATAGAATCTGTGCTTCTCTGAAACAGGAGGTGTTCATTAACACAACTGTTAGCTACAGATATGAGGGGAAAAAAGGCTTCCACACAGCTTGAGTCCCAACTTTATCGCCCTTTGTCATAAATATAAAGGGAAGGGTAAACACCTTTAAAATCCCTCCTGGCAGGAGGAAAAACCCTTTCACCTGTAAAGGGTTAAGAAGCTAGGATAACCTCGCTGGCACCTGACCAAAATGACCAATGAGGAGACAAGATACTTTCAAAGCTGGAGTGGGGGGGAGAAACAAAGGCTCTGTGGCTGTCTGTGTGATGCTTTTGCTGGTAACAGAACAGGAATGGAGTCTTAGAACTTAGTAAGTAATCTAGCTAGATATGTGTTAGATTCTGTTTTCTTTAAATGGCTGAGAAAATAAGCTGTGCTGAATGGAATGGATATTCCTGTTTTTGTGTCTTTTTGTAACTTAAGATTTTGCCTAGAGGGATTCTCTATGTTTTGAATCTAATTACCCTGGAAGGTATTTACCATCCTGATTTTACAGAGGTGATTCTTTTATTTTTTCTTCTATTAAAATTCTTCTTTTAAGAACCTGATTGTTTTTTCATTGTTCTTAAGATCCAAGGGTTTGGGTCTGTGTTCACCTATGCAAATTGGTGAGGATTTTTATCAAACCTTCCCCAGGAAAGGAGGTGTAAGGTTTGGGAGGATTTTGCGGGGAAAGACGTTTCCAAACGGGCTCTTTCACAGTTATATATCTGTTAGACGTTTGGTGGTGGCAGCGATAAAGTACAAGGGCAAAAGGTAAAATAGTTTGTACCCTGGGGAAGTTTTAACCTAAGCTGGTCAAAGTAAGCTCAGGAGGTTTTCATGCACCCTAGAGTTCAGAGTGGGGAAGGAACCTTGACACCCTTGTTCGCAAAGGAGATGCACATCCCCTCTGAAACCCTGCATATCATACAGAGACATCAAATCTAACTGTAAGTACATAGCATTATACCTTACAGCCAGTAGGAACATAGAATTGCCTACCTTAATTTAAGCTACCACGTTTGGCGGTTAGGTTGTTTATTTTCATAAAATGTATTTTGCAAGGTTTGGAGAGCAGCAGTTAAGGCTGCGCAGGTAACCAATGTACCTGCTGGGATGCTGGCAGACCAGGTGCCAGCTCATGCCAAGGCCTGGGCCTTACTGAACACTGACAAATGCATAGTTGGGAACCATTCTGGGTCACCTGTTAAAATAGACGTTAAATTGATAAGAATGTGTTTAAACCTTATCAACAGCTTGTAGAATGCTGCATGTATTAATCCTACTTACAAATGTCTGTATCTCATGTTATAAGGTAATGTTTAAATGTTTGCTCTGTAACTATAAAATTCCCGCCCCACCACCTCCCCACCCCAGTCAGGGGAGAAGCATTATCAAGTGTGAAATACTAGTTCACCACCAGAGGCGTTAACTCCTCCCCAAAAACATAAGGTCTACATTCATCAGAGAAGCCACTGTGGACAAAAGACTGTTGATTGCTTCCCCCACAGCCCTGGAGAGGGTTCGTGCCCAAGCCTTCTTCCCATCACAGCTTGAACATTAGGGCAAGGGAATAAAAATACCTGTTAAGGATAACTTCTTATACCTATTCTGCTTGAGCTCTGAGGGGTGAGGATTTCTAAGCATTTGCAAGGAGTCCCCGGTTCTTTTGCCTGGATTAGCCCTAAAAGATATGCAGTCAGCTTACTGTCAAAGTTTCTATTACTTTCCTTTTACTGTAACTCATTTTTGTATGTATGCTTACCTGCTGTAACCTTGTCAATAACTCATTTCCTTTTCCTAGGTAATAAAACTTTAGTTGGTTTATTACAGGATTGGCTCCAAGCATTGTCTTTGGTTTGAGATCCGAGTACAACTGAGCAGGACTGAGTGACTGGTCCTTTGGGACTGGGAGTAACCTGAATATTGTGATTTTTGGTGTAAAGTAACCATCTATCACATAGTCCAGCTTGCCTTGGGCATTCCATGGCAAGACCATAGACGAGTGGTGCCCCCCCATAGTGGGGGGGCACAAGCTAAAGGGGAGGACACATGACTGCCCCACGTATCTCCCCTGCCCAGTAACCCCTCCTGCCCTGCACCCAGCATGGGACTGCAGCGCTCTCCTGGCCCCATGTTACCTTTGGGAGGGGCAAGGGCTCTCTGCCTTTATCTCCCCGCACCTCCCCCTTGCATATTTGGCCATTCTCCCTGGCAGCTGGGTGGAGAGCAGGACGGAGGCGCTTCTGCCTGAAATGGCCTGGCTGAGAGGCAGCAGTGCAATCAGCACACTCTGGAAGGCAAATGGCAGGCCTGGTGACTTACTGGGCAGAACCAGAATCTGAAAAATCCCTCTTGGATTCCTGTCCTTTCAGCACTTCCTAGAGGGGCAGTTCTACTTGCAGCAAATTTGAAACAGGGCCCCAGGTAGAGCCAGTTGCCACACTAAGGCAGCAATTTCAAAGCAATGCATCAATTAGGTCCCAAGCATCTGCAAAACCAAATTTTCCTCCAGCCCTTGAAGCCCGAGCTATTATCCTGAGTGTCTCAGCCACTGCTAGTGGGTATTTCAACCAATTGGGCTGGAGAACTGAACCCAGTGTTCCCTCATTTCTCCTCCAGAGTCCCACACGTACAAAGCCAGTCCTGGCACAAGCCATGTGCTTAAAGCTACGTGGCATTCCTCAGTTTACAGACCCTCTGCCGATCTCCTTTTGGATGCAAAACTCCTCACATGAGAGATTCAGATGCCTCTGATTCTAATATGGACTCTCTCTTACAGTTAAATTATGTAAGATATTAATTTTTGTCCTTGCTGCTTTAATCCTGCAATGCACTATAGCAACCCCATACTATTTTGGGAGACAAACAAAGCCTATGTCTGAAATCATTTCATTTAATAGACTCAGTAAGATGTTTTAGAACTAGAACCTAACTTCCCCTTTTTCACAAAGGACACTGAAAAGAAAATTAACCACTCAAGGCAAAGCTAAATTGGAGGCTGCGAGAGGTTCCTATAATAACCTTCACTGAGAGGACTGACTCATCTCTTTTGTTTCCTCAAGCACAGACTGTATCTGTTTGGAAACAGACCAAGGAAAATGCTGGCATGACTCCCCACGTCCCAGACAACCTCTTATTTTAGCCTCTCCATTGTTCCACTCCAAGAGACCAGGTTTGCTTGGTAGTTACCCATAGTGCTGGCATCATTTAGAAGTTTAAACCAGTCTACACCATTCTTTTGATACACAGAGCAAGGGGAGGATTCCATCTTGCATGACATCACAGAAGCTCTTCCTCAGGGTTAGCCCATTTCCTTCCTTTAGAGCTGAACAGATCCATTCTCTGCTTTAGGGCCTGATCCGAAGCCCACTGGAGTCAGTGGAAAAGCATATGGGCTTTGGATCAGGCTCCTAGCAAACATCCTTGGGAATTCATAAAGTCTAGCAATGAGTCCTGTCCCAATAGCCTGGAAAGACACTTTTACATGAGCACATTCCCCAACTTTAAAAAGGAGACCTTTGCACTTGAAGTCCTTTCATAAGAGAAGCACACGAGATAAAGGACTTATGGGAAGATCACTGCACTTACCCGCTCCTTTGTGCTCATTGAAGAAATCGGTGGATTTAAATAAAACAAAAAACAAAAACCCTGCATAAGTTAAGTGCAGGTGAAAACTCTTGGGCTGGGACAGAAACTCAAGTATTCTACATGCAGCTGCAATGCAAACTTCCCCACCATGCGGCCCCACTCTTGAATTGGAAGGACCACCCCAAGATGAGAATTCACTCTTCATGCATCCTTAGTCCTGGGGGAGAAATCCTGAACCTACAGACGTCAGTGGGATTTTTGCCATTAACTTCAATGCAGCCAGGATTTCACACTTGGTCTGCTGAGACTGCCAGCAATAAGTTAGGGTTTTGCAATTTGGGCGAATCTTCACTGGGAGCTGGACTTAGACCATCAACTCATTTCACACAGGCCACCAGCCAGCCATTCATTGATTAACAACAAGATGGGATGTGTCCTGAATACCTTTAATAGTCACGGGTAGATTACTGACCTTTTAACAGAGCGAGTCAAAAACTGGACAAACTACAAAAAAAAAAAAAAAAAAAAAATCAAAATATTCAAGTTGATTTTGTTTCACATAGTTCAAAGTAAATCATTATTGGTCTTTTCCCCCCATCAGTTTGCTGTGATAGATTTTCAAAAAATTTCATTTGTTGTTTTGATTTTTCCTTTCCTTTTTTTCTTTTCCCAATAATTTGTTTTTAAAAATGACTTGAAAAAGCAAGAAGAAAAAAGGAAATACAAAAAGAAAAAAAGGTGGAGGGGGACAGGAAGGAAATAAACTGATGTAAACTTTTCAAAAAGTTTTTCATGAAAATTTATGATTTTTTTTAGAACGGACAATTTTTCACCAAAAAATTAAAAGGCCACTTTTTGGGGGCAGGGGAAACCAAAAAAACCAAAAAACTGTACTGAAAATATTTCAGTCACTTCTAGTTTTTATATAAGGGAATCTTCATCACAGTCCAGTATCTCCAGCTCCATTTCTAGATTGGAGCCCTAATGCAGTGCTAATGACACACATTTAATGATTACTTTGCCATGGGATCACATAGGCTCCTTGTCTCCTCCTATTAGCCATGCAGTAAGTTCCTTTCCTTTTCAGCACAACCCTCCAGCTCTCTAAGCCCTCGTCTACACTAGGAGTTGAGGTCAAATTTAGCAGCGTTAAATCAATTTAACCCTGCAGCCGTCCACACAACGAAGCCCTTTTTTTCAACTTAAAGGGCTCTTAAAATCGATTTCCTTACTCAACCCCCGACAAGGGGATTAGTGCTGAAATCGGCCTTGCCAGGTCAAATTTGGGGTACTGTGGATGCAATTAGATGGTATTGGCCTCCGGGAGCTATCCCAGAGTGCTCCATTGTGACCGCTCTGGACAGCACTCTCAACTCAGATGCACTGGCCAGGTAGACAGGAAAAGGCCCGCAAACTTTTGAATTTCAATTTCCTGTTTGGCCAGCGTGGCAAGCTGCAGATGAGTGCAGAGTTCATCAGCAGAGGTGACCATGCAGAGCTCATCAGCAGAGGTGACCATGATGGAGTCCCAGAATCGTAAAAGAGCTCCAGCATGGACCGAACAGGAGGTATGGGATCTGATCACTGTATGGGGAGAGGAATCTGTGCTATCAGAACTACGTTCCAGTTTTCGAAATGCCAAAACCTTTGTCAAAATCTCCCAGGGCATGAAGGACAGAGGCCATAACAGGGACCCGAAGCAGTGCCGCGTGAAACTTAAGGAGCTGAGGCAAGCCTACCAGAAAACCAGAGAGGCAAACAGCCGCTCCGGGTCAGAGCCCCAAACATGCCGCTTCTATGATGAGCTGCATGCCACTTTAGGGGGTTCAGCCACCACTACCCCAGCCGTGTTGTTTGACTCCTTCAATGGAGATGGAGGCAACACGGAAGCAGGTGTTGGGGATGAGGAAGATGATGATGATGAGGTTGTAGATAGCTCACAGCAAGCAAGCGGAGAAACCGGTTTTCCCGACAGCCAGGAAATGTTTCTCACCCTGGACCTGGAGCCAGTACCCCCCGAACCCACCCAAGGCTGCCTCCCGGACCCACCCGGCAGAGAAGGGACCTCTGGTAAGTGTACCTTTTAAAATACTATACATGGTTTAAAAGCAAGCATGTTGAATGATTAATTTGCCCTGGCATTCACGGCTCTCCTGGATGTACTCCCAAAGCCTTTGCAAAAGGTTTCTGGGGAGGGCAGCCTTATTCCTTTCACCATGGTAGGGCACTTTACCTTTCCAGGCCAGTAGCACATAGTCGGGAATCATTGTACAACAAAGCATTGCAGTGTAAGTTTGCTGGCATTCAAACAACATCTGTTCTTTATCTCTCTGTGTTATCCTCAGGAGAGTGATATAATTCATGGTCACCTGGTTGAAATAGGGTGCTTTTCTTAAGGGGACATTCAGAGATGCCCGTTCCTGCTGGGCTGTTTGCCTGTGGCTGAACAGAAATGTTCCCCGCTGTTAGCCACGGGGAGGAGGGAGGCAAAATGTGACCTTGGAACGAAAGCACATGTGCTACATATGTAATGTTAACAGCAAGGTTTACTGTGAACGAGTGTACCCATTGTTCTATAAAATGTGTCTTTTTAAACACCACTGTCCCTTTTTTTTTCCCACCAGCTGCATGTGTTTCAAGGATCACAGGATCTTCTCCTTCCCAGAGGCTAGTGAAGATTAGAAGGCGAAAAAAATGCACTCATAATGAAATGTTCTCTGAGCTCATGCTATCCTCCCACACTGACAGAGCACAGATGAATGCGTGGAAGCAGACAATGTCAGAGTGCAGGAAAGCACAAAATGACCGGTTGGAGTAAGTGGCGGGCTGAAGAGAGTAAGTGGCGGGCTGAAGAGAGTAAGTGGCGGGCTGAAGAGAGGGCTGAAGCTAAAAGGTGGTGGCAGCATGATGAGAGGAGGCAGGATTCAATGCTGAGGCTGCTGGAGGATCAAACTAATATGCTCCAGCATATGGTTGAGCTGCAGGAAAGGCAGATGGAGCACAGACTGCCACTACAGCCCTTGTGTAACCAACCGCCCTCCTCCCCAAGTTCCATAGCCTCCTCACCCAGACGCCCAAGAACGCTGTGGGGGGGCCTCCGGCCACCTAGCCACTCCACCCCAGAGGATTGCCCAAGCAACAGAAGGCTGGCATTCAATAAGTTTTAGGGTTTTAAACTTTTAAAGTGCTGTGTGGCCTTGTCCTTCCCTCCTCCACCACCCCTCCCAGGCTACCTTGGCAGTTATCCCCCTATTTGTGTGATGAATTAATAAAGAATGCATGAATGTGAAGCAACAATGACTTTATTGCCTCTGCAATTGGTGATCGAAGGGAGGAAGGGAGGGTGGTTAGCTTACAGGGAAGTAGAGTGAACCAAGGGGCGGGGGGTTTTATCAAGGAGAAACAAACAGAACTTTCACACCATAGCCTGGCCAGTCATGAAACTGGTTTTCAAAGCTTCTCTGACGCGCACCGCACCCTCCTGTGCTCTTCTAACTGCCCTGGTGTCTGGCTGCGCGTAACCAGAGGCTACGAGATTTGCCTCAACCTCCCACTCCACCATAAGCGTTTCCCCCTTACTCTCACAGATATTGTGGAGCGCACAGAAAGCAGTAACAACAATGGGAATATTGGTTTCCCTGAGGTCTAACCAAGTCAGTAAACTGCGCCAGCGCACTTTTAAACTTCCAAATGCACATTCTACCACCATTCTGCACTTGCTCAGCCTGTAGTTGAACAGCTCCTGACTACTGTCCAGGCTGCCTGTGTACGGCTTCATGAGCCATGGCATTAAGGGGTAGGCTGGGTCCCCAAGGATAACTATAGGCATTTCAACATCCCCAATGGTTATTTTCTGGTCTGGGAATAAAGTCCCTTCCAGCTTTTGAAACAGACCAGAGTTCCTGAAGATGCGAGCGTCATGTACCTTTCCCAGCCATCCCACGTTGACGTTGGTGAAACGTCCCTTGTGATCCACCAGTGCTTGCAGCACTATTGAAAAGTACCCCTTGCGGTTTATGTACTCGCTGGCTTGGTGCTCCAGTGCCAAGATAGGGATATGGGTTCTGTCTATGGCCCCACCAGAGTTAGGGAATCCCATTGCAGCAAAGCCATCCACTATGACCTGCACATTTCCCAGGGTCACTACCCTTGATATCAGCAGATCTTAGATTGTGTTGGTTACTTGCATCACAGCAGCCCCCACAGTAGATTTGCCCACTCCAAATTGATTCCCGGCTGACCGGTAGCTGTCTGGCATTGCAAGCTTCCAGAGGGCTATTGCCACTCGCTTCTCAACTGTGAGGGCTGCTCTCATCTTGGTATTCATGCGCTTCAGGGCAGGGGAAAGCAAGTCACAAAGTTCCATGAAAGTGCCCTTACACATGCGAAAGTTTCACAGCCACTGGGAATCCTCCCAGACTTGCAACACTATGCAGTCCCACAAGTCTGTGCTTGTTTCCCGGGCCCAGAATTGGCGTTCCACCGCATGAACCTCCCCCATTAGCACCATGATGCCCACATTGCCAGGGCCCATGCTTTGAGAGAAGTCTGTGTCCATGTCCTCATCACTCTTGTCACCGCGCTGACGTCACCTACTCGCCCGGTTTCACTTTGCCAGGTTCTGGTGCATTCTGATAATGCGCGTGGTGTTTAATGTGCTCCTAATTGCCAAAGTGATCTGAGCGGGCTCCATGCTTGCCGTGGTATGGCTTCTGCACAGAAAAAAGGCATGGAACGATTGTCTGCCATTGCTCTGATGGAGGGAGGGGCGACTGACGATGTGGCTTACAGGGTTGGCTTACAGGGAATTAAAATCAACAAAGGGGGTGGCTTTACATCAAGGAGAAACAAAAACAACTGTCACACAGAATGGCCCCCTCAAGGATTGAACTAAAACCCCCAGGTTTAGCAGGCCAATGCTCAACCCACTAAGCTATCCCTCCCTCTGGTATTTCAGGCAGGACTGAATCTCTATTAAAGTTTTCAAGGTGCCCCTGACAGACCTCACCAAAACGATTGTCGTCTGTTGATTTCATGGACAGAGGGAGAGAGAGACAGGGGAGCAAATGAACACAAACAAATCCGGTCTGTTTCTTGTTTTGATCCACTCCATCTATCTTTTACATCTTTGGCTGGCAGCAGACGGTGCAGTAGGACTGCAAGCCAACCTCATCTCCTGCCTGCCCGGCAGAAGATGGTGCAATAGGACTGCTAGCCATTCTCATCTCCTGCCTGCTCACCATAAGATGGTACAATAGGACTGCCTGCAGGACTAAAGAGAATGACCTTGTCGAGTCACTCCAAATTTAGTCCCTGCACCCTTGTCTGCCCAGGCGCTCCTGACCGACCTCACCGAGGTGGCCAGGAGCACCTCGGACACAATGACGATGGTTTTCAGGCCTATTGCACCATCTGCTGCCACAAGGCTATGGGTTGCTGCTGCTGTGTAGCAATGCAGTACCGCATCTGCTAGCACCCAGGAGACTTACGGTGAC
Source organism: Chelonia mydas (assembly GCF_015237465.2). Lineage (NCBI taxonomy): Eukaryota > Metazoa > Chordata > Testudines > Cheloniidae > Chelonia > Chelonia mydas. Next base: position 18,074,726 of record NC_051254.2, read on the forward strand.
AGTGAGCTGAGCGGGCTCCATGCTTGCCGTGGTATGGCGTCTGCCAGGTAACTCAGGAAAAAAGGTGCGAAACGATTGTCTGCCGTTGCTTTCACGGAGGGAGGGAGGGAGGGCCTGACGACATGTACCCAGAACCACCCGCGACAATGTTTTTTGCCCCATCAGGCATTGGGATCTCAACCCAGAATTCCAATGGGCGGCGGAGACTGCGGGAACTGTGGGATAGCTACCAACAGTGCAACACTCCAGAAGTCAACGCTAGCCTCGGTACTGTGGAAGCACTCTGCCGAGTTAATGCACTTAATGCACTTAGAGCATTTTGTGTGGGGACACACACAATCAACTATATAAAAACAATTTCTAAAAAACCGACTTCTATAAATTCGACCTAATTTCGTAGTGTAGACATATCCTAAGTGGGCATGCACTGAGGATAGGGTTACCAACTTTCTAATAGCACAAAACTGAACACGCTTGCCCCGCCTCTGCCCCACCCCTTCCCGAGGCCATGCCCTGCCCTGCCCCTTCTCCTAGACCCCGCCTCCCGCTCACTCCATCCCCCCACCCTCACTCACTTTCACAAGGCTGGGGCTGGGGGTTGGGGTGTGGGAGAGGGTGAGGGTGAGGGCTCTGGTTTGGGGTGCAGGCTCTGAGGTGGGGCCAGAAATGAGGGTTAAGGATGCAGAAGGGGGCTCCAGGCTGGGACAGGTGGTTGGGGTGCAGGAGGGGGTAAGGGCTTTGAGGTAGGGCTGGGGATGAGGGTTTTGGGGTGCAGGAGGGGGCTCTGGGCTGGGGTGAGGGGTTCAGAGTGTGGGAGGGGGCTCAAGGCTAGGCAGAGGGTTGGGGTGCAGGCTCCAAGAGGGATTTTGGTTGCGGGAGGTGGCTCAGGGTGTGGGCTCCGGCCAGGCGGTGCTTACCTCAGGTTGCTCCCGGAAATGGCCGGCATGTCCAGCTCCTAGGCAGAGGGGAGGGGCCAGGGAGCTCTGCGCACAGCCCATGCCTGCAGGCACCACCCCCACAGCTCCCACTGACCGCAGTTCCTGGCCCAATGGGAGCTGCAAGCCAGCACTCATGGTGGGGGCAGCACGTGGAGCCCCCTGGGCCCTGCACCTAGGAGCCATACATGCCTGCTGTTTCCAGGAGCTGCACAGAGCCAGGGCAGGCAGGGATCCTGCCTTAGCCCTGCTGTGCCACCGACCAGACTTTTAACACGACCAGAACCACCAGGGTCCCTTTTCAACCAGGCGTTCCAGTTTAAAACCAGATGCCTGGCAACCTTAGCTGAGGATGCTGTGGAGGCAATGTGACCAGGACCTGAGCTAAGAGCTGAATTACTCGCTTACACTGCTCTGATCAATAAGAAACAACATTTGATGGGATATGAATGGAAAGTCCTTCCTGGTCTTTTATGGACCAGATGGTATTCACCCAAGAGTTCTGAAGGAACTCAGATGTGAAATTGCAGAACTACTAACTGTAGTCTGTAACATATCATTTAAATCAGCTTCTGTACCAAATAACTGGAGGATAGCTAATGTGATGCCAATTTTTAAAATGGCTCCAGAGGTGATCCCGGCAATTACAGGCTGGTAAGCCTGACTTCAGTAATGGGCAAACTGGCTGAAACTATAGTAAAGAACAAAACTGTCAGACACCTAGATGAACATAATTTGTTGGAGAAGAGTCGACATGGTTTTTGTGAAAGGAAATCATGCCTCCCCAATCTACTAGAATTCTTTGAGGGGGTCAACAAGCATGTGGACAAGGGGGATCCAATGAATACAGTGTACTTAGATTTTCAGAAGGCCTTTGACAAGATCCCTCACCAAAGGCTCTTAAGCAAAGTATGCTGCCATGGGATAAGAGGGAAGGTCCTCTCATGTATTGGTAACTGGTTAAAAGATAGGAGACAAAGGGTAGGAATAAATGGTCAGTTTTCAGAATGGAGAGGGGTAAATAGTGGTGTCCCTCAGGGGTCTGTACTAAAACCAGTCCTATTCAATATATTCATAAATTATCTGGAAAAGGGGGTAAACCGTGAGGTGGCAAAATTTGCAGATGATACAAAATTGCTCAAGATAGTCGAGACCCAGGCAGACTGCGAAGAGCTACAAAAGGAACTCTCAGAACTGGATGACTGGGCAACAAAATGGCAGATGAAATTCAATGTTGATAAATACAAAGTAATGCACATTGGGAAAACATAATCCCAACTATACATATGAAATGATGGGGTCTAAATTAGCTGTTACCACTCAAGAAAGAGATCTTGGAGTCATTGTGGATAGTTCTCTGAAACATCCATGCAATGTGCAGCGGCAGTCAAAAAAGCAAACCGAATGTTGGCAATCATTAAGAAAGGGATACATAATAATAAGACAGAAAATACCGTATTGCCTCTATATAAATCCATGGTATGCCCACATCTTAAATACTGTGTGCTGATGTGGTCGCCCCATCTCAAAAAAGATATATTGGAATGGGAAAAGGTTCAGAAAAGAGCAACAAAAATGATTAGGAGTATGGAACGGCTGCCATATGAGGAGAGATTAATAAGACTGGGACTTTTCAGCTTGATAAGAGACTAAGGGGGGGATATGATAGAAGTCAAAAATCATGACTGGTGTGGAGAAAGTAAATAAGGAAGTGTTATTTACTCCTTCTCATAACACAAGAACATGGGGTCACCCAATCAAATTAATGGGCAGCAGGTTTAAAACAAACAAAAGGAAATATTTTTTCACACAATGCACAAGTCAACCTGTGGAACTCCCTGCCAGAGGATGTTTGTGAAGGCCAAGACTATAACAGTGTTCAGAAAAGAACTAGATACATTCATGGAGGATAGGTCCATCAATGGCTATTAGCCAGGATGGGCAGGGATGGTGTCTCTAGCCTCTGTTTGACAGACGCTGGGAATGGGAGAGAGAGGATGGATCACTTGGTGATTATCTGTTCTGTTCATTCCCTCTGGGGCACCTTGCATTGGCCACTGTCGGAAGACAGGATACTAGGCTGGATGGACCTTTGGTCTGACCCAGTATGGCCATTCTTATGTTCTTATTAAAAGCAGGAGTCATAGCACAGGAAGCTCTCTCCCCTCACACTAAACCAATGTCTTAACACGGGGAGAGTCATTCCTCTTTCCTTGTGAAGTATGGCCACAAGAGTGGTGGATCTTCATACTAAAGAATCCCAGGAAGGAAGGAAATAGCTCCTTCCCCCCTCTCTCCCGACACACAGCATGATCAAATGAAGACAGAATCAGTGGTTTAGCCATCCAAAGGCTAATTTGCTGCACACACGCACACCATGGTGCCTACACAGTAATTTTATAGTCCAAAGACCGGTCCTGTAGAAACAGGACGAACTTCTCCATAGAAATTATCTCTTGTATATTAGACAGGTATTTCAGAATCATAGGAGCAAATTCCCTAGCAAAGAGTGATAAGACTTCTCTGACAGCTGGTAAAGGGTAGGTTATCAAAGTGTTTATGGTGATCAGAGCAGAGGGGATTATATTCAAACCCCGACAGGTAAGCTTGAGTATCAGGCAACATGGGCATACCCACTTGTGAATATAAACTCTCATCTTAATAAAATAGGTTTATATATAAACCGGGGGACGTCAGCCGGGATTGAACCAGGCACCTATATCTCTCAAGGACAGACCTCAACCAATGGATCCAACAGATCCAAGTCATAAGCTGGCAGCACTAGCAGGTTTCACTACTCTATGGCAGTGGCTCTCAACCTTCCCAGACTTCTGTACCCCTTTCAGGAGTCTGATTTGTCTTGTGTACCCCAAATTTCACCTCACTTAAAAACTACCTGCTTACAAAATCAGACATAAAAATGCAACAGTGTCACAGCCACACTATTATTGAAAAATTGCTTACTTTTTCATTTTTACCATATAATTATAAAATAAATCAATTGGAATATAAATATTGTACTTACATTTCAGTGTACAGTATATACAGCAGTATAAACAAGGCATTGTCTGTATGAAATTTTAGTGTGTACTGATTTTGCTAGTGCTTATGTTGCCTGTTGTAAAACTAGGCAAATATCTAGATGAGTTGATGGACCCTGTGGAAGAACTCTGCATACCCCAAGGGGTACATGTACCCCTGGTTGAGAACCACTGCAGTCTATGGAACAGCCTCAGGTGGGACATATACATTTGGCCAGTACATTACATACACACGAATACAAAAAGACACCCCACATTGACCCCATATTTGCCAATGGAAGAAAGATACATTTCGTCTTACAAAGCATTGCTTTCATAGGTACCATGACAAAGTTGGGATGCAAATCTGCTCAAAGGACATGCTCATAACAGTTTAAATCTAAACTTGTGTGCATTGGGGGAGGTATTAAGATGGCATCCTTGTGACATGGAGAATGCTTTTGTTCTGACAACTCTTTCACCTTTCAGGTGAGGGGGGCTTGAATGCAATATACCCTGGAAAATATGTTAAACCTGTCCAACTGTACTTTTAAAGTAAACGTTGGAGTGGTGAAAGGGGCCAGACTGACAAGGCTACAAAACTAAATTTCTTGATTAATCCACAAGAGGTGCAGTATGGCCAGAACAGAAACAAGCTTCCTAGTCCTTCTCCTGAGACCTGTAAGGACCACCAATAGGCGTGAAGGCACAGTTCAGTCTCCATGCACTGTCAGTCCTTACGACTCTACTGACAGAAACTGCCAACCACGTGGTTAATGCTGATGATGGTTTCTTTTGTGGAGGTGTGGGGGGGGAAGGATAGGGGCCCATGTAGAGTAGCCAATGGATTGACACCACCAACTCACCTCATATAAGCTACCCATTGAACATCCACCAGAATCATTTCTGGTCATTTCACCATACTAAGTGGCACTAAAATCAGTGACCTGAAATTAAAAGGCTCTGCATTCCATTTACCAAAGTCCCTGTATATTTAGTTACATCAATGCAGAATTTCTCTTACTAAGCCAGTTGTGCGAATCAACACCCCCTCTTCCTGAGCATGTCTTCATCCAGTAAGAACAGTCTCTTTAAATATTTTTATTCTATGTGTTGGTAATACATCACAACTGCCAGCTGGTGTCCAGACTCCAGAGCTGCTTTCACCAACCACCATTGAAAAAGCACAGGTGCCCTAGACGTGGAATAGGGGAGCAAGGGGCAGGGGTGAGTTATGGATGTTTGCACTGGGATTTACATGAGAGCTTTCGGTGGAAAAATATTGCTCCAAAATCAGAATTGGGAACCCAAAGTTAGAAGAAAGAGGAACTAATAAATCAGAAAGAGTCAACCATTCTAATCTGGGATGATCGTTTGAGAAGACAGTAAGTGGCATTAAGTGCCACCACAAAGAAAGAAGAGTTTGTACCTTTATTAATAGGTAATAATAATTTGCTCTGCTCTGGGGTCCTCAATCAGAGGATGTCAGCACTTTGCAAAACAGTCATTAATTTAGCCTAGGCCTCTTACCAGAGGGAGCCACAGTTCTATGTACCCTGCCACTTGCCAGCACAGGTTTCAGGAGGTGGAGATATGGTTAAAACTATAGGGAAATGTTAGAAGGAGAATGAGCCCAGAGCACTGGGTGTAACTGTGTCTATCCTGTTATGGAACAGTTGAAATGTTTGTCAGTTTGAGTGGTAGCTTATCATTCACGATTTGTATTACAATAGCATCTAGATGTTGTAACCAAGATCAGGTCCTCACTGTGCGAGGTGCCGTACAAACACCTAGTAACAGATAATCCAAATAGGCAAGCCAGACAAAAGATGGCAGGGAAAACTGATGAATTAACTTGCCCAAGGTCACATGCAGCAGGTGGGTAGCAGAGCTAGGATTAGAACCCAGGTCTCCCAAAGCCTAGGCCACTGTCCCGGCCACAAATCCATTCTACTTCTTTTGTACCTTGCTCAGCAACTGGGCTGGGGCTATACAGGGGGAGCAGCTGGTGCAGCCATCTTAAGCCACTTTAAGTCTCCTACAAGTGTGAAAGTGTACACGTTCTCTGGCTTGCTCAGAAGCCATTTTCCAGTCTAACAGTCCTTAAACATCTGGCTGATCTGGATATGTCGGCCGACGGTCTTCAAGAAAGAGTGATTTCTTTCACTCCTTTTCTAACAGCCAGGCATGCCCAGCTAGCACATGGCGGCTCTGAAACACATAGGATTTCAGGAAGCGACAGATTTGGGGGGCAGGGAAGGGGTTTTAAGGCGCTCTGGTGTCATCTTGTTTTATTTTTTGACATTGCAGCGCTCTGGCAGAGTGATTTGGTTGCCAAGGAAACAAGCGTGAAGGTGCACAGGGCTGCTGCCCACATTGCAAAGTGTGAGAAATGCCTGTAATCAGCAGCCCAGCACTCCCCGCTGGAACTCTGCCAATTACCGCCAACCTCACCATGCAGTTGGCAGGACAATGCGAGGCATGCATTCTAAGAGAGGAGTGGGGGAGGGGCACGAAACAAACAGCAAGCCAAGCATCTGTGCCAGCACTAGTAATGGGGACACCCATATTAGGACAGTAATCCAAGGTTATCAACTCACAGAGAGATCTTTGTATTGGGAAAGGGGACAAATTCATCCCTAGCTAGCAGCCAAGGACAGGTTAGCCAAGGTACCTGCTACAGCCTCTACTTTTATTATTCCCATTATGAGAACACCATTATTGTTGGCAATTTGCAATAATCAATTTGAAATCACAGTTTGATTAGTTAATGCACATTTGGTTGATCTCTCTAGATAATTTGATTCAGCAGGGGATTTTCTGTTTTTAAAAGTGTATTGCAGTTGTAAACATATTAGATTGGGTGTTTGTTTGAGGGGGTCTGTGTGCACATGTCACAAAGAGTGGGGGCCACATTCACATGTGCAGGGAGGTTCAAGAGACATTGGTGGGGAGAGGCAAGCTCTCTCTGCTCCTGTTGCTGCTCCTTGTGCTGTCCATGCTCCATGAAGGACTGCGGTCAGCAGAGTGGGATCCCTGTCGCTCATTCCCGGCTTCTGGCAAACAGAGGCTAGGGACACCATTCCTGCCCATCCTGGCTAATAGCCACTGATGGACTGATCCTCCATGAATTTATCTATTTTAACCTTGTTATGGTCTTGGCCTTCACAACATCCTCTGGCAAGGAGTTCCATAGCTTGACTGTGTGTTGTATGAAGAAATACTTACATTGTAAAACAGTACTTTACTTTCCCAGGAATTCTTACTTCAGTGCACGTATGTTACTTCTATAGCCATTAACAAGAGATACAAACACACAGCAAGGGGAGACCCAACCCCTTTGGAATATCTTTTGCAGAAATGCAAAGGTTTTGTAAAAGAAAGAAAAAGAAAAGAAAATGTAGCATTTTTTCCCTTTAACTATTGAAACCCACAGACTTCAAACTCCCCACAGCAGGCTACATCTTCCTATAAAACATACCATGCCCTACGAGAGGGATTAGCAGTAACTGCTGACCAGTTCATCTATAGCAGAGCAATGGGTCACCCCCAGGCTGGTTATTAGCCACATGTCCAAGCTAAATTGATAGCATCAGCTTTCTAGCTCATACCCTGCCTCTGCTGGTATTAGAGATTGAGATACATCTTAAGCCATTAGCTCCTGATGCCCAGAGTGCTGTGAGCTACACAGAAACAACACAGGGCAGCTCTCAGGCTATGGATGCAATTCTGCAAGCTGCATTTTATCAAGCTAGTTATTGAAAAGTATAAAAAACAACAAGGAAAGGGAAGCACAGTGTCTGGAAGAGGATGAGTAAGGAAAAGGGCCCTAGGAACCTCAGAGAAGGATTGTTCTGCAGCTCTCATTCTGCCTAGAGAATGAGGTTTATCCACCCAGAAGCAGTATCTAAAAATGCCTTCTTTCATCTCCAGCTAGCTACGAAACTTCATCTCTTCCTCATGGGCAAGGACCTAACCCCAGTCATCTCTGCATTCATCCACCTTCAGGCTGCACTACAGAAATTCATGGTAGCTGAAGCTGAAGACACTACGTAGACTGCAGTTCATATGGAAGGTGGCTACCCATCTTCTCAGTAGTCTCAGCCACTGTGATCATATCAGGCCCATGCTCACGTCCGTCCATTGGCTCCCCACTCAGCCATGGTCTACACTGGTGGGGGGGGGTCGATCTAAGTTACACAACTGCAACTACATGAATAACGTAGCTGAAGTCGACGTACTTAGCTCTACTCACCGCGGTGTCTTCACTACGGTGAGTTGACTGCTGCCCCTCCCCCGTCGACTCTGCCTGCGCCTCTTGCAGCGGTGGAGTACAGGAGTCGACGGGAGAGCACTCAGGGATCGATTTTTCGCGTCTACACTAGAGGCGATAAATCGACACCTGCTGGATCGATCTCTGCCTGCCGATCCGATGGGTAGTGTAGACATAATCAATGTCCAATGCCAGTTTAAGCCTTTGCTTCTCGTATTCAAAGCAATTAATAGATTAGGCCCAACTATATTAAAGACCAAATTTAGATCTATGAACCACCATGACAGTTGACCTCTTCTGGGACAAACCAGATCATAAAGCCCAAGATGAAGTGCAGGATTGTAGGAGACAAAAGTATTCTCAGTCAAGGGGATCTGGCTGTGGAACACGTTTCTGGAGGAGATCAGGCAAATCCAGAGTCTAACCATCTTTGGGAAATACTGCAAACCCTTCCTCTGAAGGGGCCTTTCCATCCTAAGAATGCCTAACATTGGCACCCCTTCTACTCAAAATCCCCAAGCACACAAAAACCATACCTGAAGCAAAACTAACTTGTTTAAAAAAGTAAATTAATAATTTTAAAATAAAAAGAAATCCTGCCCCACATAGAGGTTTTACCCCCAAAATTGAGATATGCCAGAGGCTCCATGGAGTCCATTAGGAGCTTCTCTGTTGCTATTGGTTTTATGTGCAAGGTGCTTAGATACTCTGGTGATGGGCTGCAGTATAAAACCTTAAGATAGGCAGATGTCTGCCAACTACTGTGCTTCTAACTACTGTGGGACATTTTCTTTAGTATAACTATACGTTTGCTGCCCCATCATAAAGGGGTGCTCACACTTTTCTGTAGCTCCTCTTAATAGAGAGAAAAACTCATAGGCTCCTTCCCTCCTGCTCGCCATGCCAGGTGCCCCCCACCCCCTCAGTCTCTGTCACTGTCCCTTTTGAATTCTTAAAGTTCTTAAGGGGTGCTGAGGTTTTATTTGTTTTTTTTTTGTTTTTTTAAAGAGTGCACTGGAAATTTTACACTATAATGTTTGAGCTCCCCCCACCCCTTAATTTAAGTTTAGTTTGACAAGTTAAGTACGGTCTCCTTTTTCCTCTTCATTTCATCTCCCTTCCCTCCTCCCCCCGCCCCATTCTGTTCCCCTCACTCCCCCTCCTCATGCTGTTCCGATTCCTAGTCAGCTTTTCCTTCACATATTTCATGTCTCTCCTTCATATTCCTCACCTCTAGGTCTCTGATGTCACTGTTGCCACCAGGCTATCTGGGTAGCTTCCATTGCTTCTCCCTTTCTTACATATCAGTGACCCTACTGGCTTGTGTCTGTCTGCAGGAGCGCACACTGCTCCTTTTCACACCACACTGTGGCTGTCTAGCCTGAGTCATTCCTGCTCTTTGCCAGCAGGATGATTGTTGTAACTAACATGCAGCTGTTCTCTACTCTCCATTCCCAGTGCATCTCCTACCAGCGAGTGCAGAATCTTGCCCACTACATCTAACTATCCAGCACTCTCCTCAGCTCCCCCATGGGCACTTAAGCTTACCCACACATATGTTAAAAGGAGGAAAATGCACAAATCTGTCATTTAAAAGACATTATGCATCCAGGATGTGCCTGCAGCATCCTTTGGAGAAAGTCGGCTTGCTGCAAATGACATTACCTGGCTGGCGCAGTAATTATGAGCAGTATTTACAGCCTTGATACCATTTTAATGTTGTTTTGCATCTGCTATACTTTCACTTAGAGAATAAATATAGTAGGGAACATCTGTTTTCTATTGCAGTCTAACACGACATTCCCAAGCCAGAAATGTCCCCAATGTTTCAGTGGGCTTTAATTATTTCAATCAGCATAGCAGGGCCATCTCCCCGCAGCAACAGGTACAAGCCCTAGCCCGGCTTTTCGAGCAGATGACATTACCTAATGCTGTTCATTTTTATTTTGCTCATTACAATAACATGTGGAAGAAATAAGGAACTCCCAGTGCAGATGTCATCTCCACTTTGTATAAACAGGGAGTCATCATCGGGCATGGGGAAGAGACATCAGAAGGAGGAGGGAAAAAAGTCACAGTCAAGGTCTTATCCCAATTGACAATAGAGAGAGCATGAGAGGGAAAGAAGGCTGCTTGCGAAAGAACAGGGAGCCCTCAGGGTTCTGTCAGCTTCACTCACAAATAAGATCTATACAGAAATCTGTCAAAGAAATTTGACCGAAAGTGGAGGAAGTTTAAAAGGTCTTCATGTCACCTTCCCAACTTTTATCTGAAAGTCACCAGCCGCTGCAGATGTTAAAAGAGTGTAGGGAAGGGCAGGGGGCATGGCATTCGAATTACCAGAGGGAAGAAGGTGTCCTTGTGCCTTGTCCTGGGAGTCAAGAGAACTTTTCCTGGCTCTTTCCCACACTCGCTGTGCAGCCTTGGGAAAGCTAACTAGATTTTCTGTGCCTCAGTCACCTTCTTTAGTAAAATGGGACTAATGCTGCAAAACTTTCATTTGTGTTTGTACAAGTTTTGGAGATCTTTGCCTGCCAAAAAAGGGCAAACATATCTTTATTACTCTCCTTCGTAGCAGTTTCTTACGGTCATGCAATTCTGTACATCTCCTTAAAAACAAAGGCAATTCTAATATATCTGTACGGAAAAAACATTCAGATGAAGACACCTACCTGAAGTTGTACCCACAGAGTTTGTGTGGTTGCACCGTATGAGCAACACTCGGATTTGTACTCATAAAATGGGTAATTGCCTGTGCAAAATTGTGCCACCTGCTACACCCCCCAAGAGCAATATTTAAACCAACACTGAGCCACAAGCAATGGAGCCTTCATTGGAATGATGCTAACCAAGATGTGACAATGCTCCGCCTAGTCTTCCATCCCAAGAGATGCAGGACCATCCTCTTTCTCGCCTGATTTTGGTTTCAAATGGGAGCAACAACTGGCCCTAGCCTAGACAACTCTGGCACAAGATCTCATTCCCTTCCCATTCAGTCTAATTGCTCTGAAGAAATGTACCATGCAATCAAACTGGAGCAAACAGGGACAATTAGGATTGTTTCCAAAGTTGCTTCCTGATATCACCGCACAGTGTTCTGAACAGCAACACTGCTGCTCCCCCACCAGGCTGGAGATTTTTAATGAGTCCAAATTATCAGCACAAAGACTCCCCCCCGGCAAGTCCTGCCAGTTTGCCAGGTGCATGAAAGGAAAGTGATTAATTCAGTCATGTTCTGTATCATCATATTCTATAATGGCAGAGGTACAAAACAAGTGCATTCTACACACCACAGACACCATGTGGATTCTAGGGAGATTATAGAACAGCATTAAACTAAATTGCCTAAGGGATCACCAAAGCCTCTCTCTTCCCACCAAGTTTAAAGGGGGAGTGCTGTTGTTTCTGTAACAGTTTTGCTGTCTCACTTTCACAAAGTGTCACTATTCTTTACTGCTATTTAGTCTGTGGACAAGGAGAACCCTCGAAACAGTGGCGGGGTGGAGAGAGATGGGAATATTCTCTGTTTAGACACATATTTTCTTTGTAGGTTTATTTAGTTTGTTATTGTTTACAAGTACCAAGCCAGCATTCTAAGAAAGCCTCAGACATGTTCAGCATTTGCCACAAGAGGGCTCCCTAAATGAAACTGCTAGAGGCAGTTTGGCATTTCTTCACCTAACTAGACGGCTTGCTTTCTTCCTGTCCAGAGAATGGTGCGCCCTCGGAGAGCCCTCTCCACTGGCACATTTCCATAAAGTGCAAATTATCTAAGGATTAATAAATCTGAAGCCCGGGGGTCAGGGGGGAGGGCAGGGGTCCCATCAAAATCTCAGACCTGAGCTTCTCCATGTTGTGAGGACACTTGGATTTTGATCCAAATTTATGGCCAGTCTTTTGTTTGAAGATTATTTTCTTTAGGCTCCTTTATCTATAGAATATGAACTGAAAATTTCATCCAGAGAGCTCAGTGCTTTACAAAGGAGGGGAAACTGAGGCACAGAGGAAGAAAGTGAGTTGCCTATGGTCTCTCAGCAGGTCAGCAGCAAAGTCAAAAAATAAAACCCAGATCTCTTGACTCCCAGCCACATGCCCTATCCACTAGATCGCATTGCCTCCCCTCCATTTGTGACGCAACGACGAGCCCTGTGCTTCACGGGGATCCCCATCTGAGCCTTGAGGATCTGTCCTCTCATTTCCCCATACTTGCCATGCACCCACCTTCCAGGCTGGACTAGGAGCTCATCTAGAGTAGAAAAATTCCACCATGTAACTAAATCAATTTTAAATCAGTGCACTTGCACTAGATCAAACCCCTAATGCAGATGCACTTAAGCCACTTTTAAGTCATGATTATACTGATTTTGGTTATTTTGGAAACTGAATTAAGCTAAACTGGTATAAGGATAACTACAATGGGTAGTTTGCACCAGTGTAATTGTACTGATTTTGTTACACTGGTGCTAGTTTTCTTAATGCAGACCAGGCCTAGCACGGGCAGAGGGTTCTGCGGGTCGGGAACGAGGTGCACTGAGAAAGATTTGTGGTAGCCACAGAATGCGACAGCAGAGGATGCAGCACTTCAAGAACAAGGTGCGGTGGTAGAATGGAGCATAACGTCTTGGAAGAGGTCTGAGCAGGATTGAGATGCATTAGAAGAGCTCTGGAAACTTCTACAATGCCTGCCCAAACTATGCCTGGGTATAGCCATGGGAATAAGTCCCTCACTTTCTGAGGTGCCACATATTTTAGAAGTTGGGAGCATTGCTTCTATTAATGATAAAATGTAATATTTACTGAGGAAACCTAACCACTAAAAGGCTACACTGTGTTGTAAAGGCAGTGTAGTCTCGTGAACAGGGCGTTAGACTGGGAGTCGATAGGCCTTGACTTTTCCCAGCTCTGCTGTCCACCTGCTGTATGGCCTTGAGCAAGTCACTGCTACTCTGTATGCCCGTGTTGCTCCTCTTAGCCTTTGTGTTGGCTATTTAGACTGAGCTCTCTGGGAGCAGGGACTATCTCTCTGTATACATAGTGTGTAGGACAATGGGGTTCTGATCTCAATTAGGGTGTTTAGATGTTACCATATTATTATTTTTTGTGTTAAAACAACAGCTGCTTCAATATGCATTAGGCAATCTGATCTGATCTGGAACATGGTTAAGCAAGAGAGCTGGGGCTACACAGATATATATATATATATCTGTGTATATAAAGCCAGCAGAAGGCTCTTGGCTCATTTAGGTCAATTAACTTCAGCTTTCCATTTAAATTCTCATGTCACTTTACAAATAAGCCGAAAGCAAAGCATAAAAGGGGGTCAACTGAGGAGAGAGTTGGCTCAGGATTTCTAGACCGTGAAGCTGTTTAAACCCAAACGGTGCAAAAAAAAAAATGGAGATGATCAGACAAGAACGAGGATCAACCAACAATTGCTGCTGCTTCAACGATTTGGATTCCTCACTTCTTACACTGAATTTCCAGACCAGAACATGACAGTTGCTAATAGTGGATATAAAGGAAGCCATCTGAGGTGCTCAGCAAGAAGTTTTATGGGTCCTACTATACCCAGGAACTATGCTATATCTTCTTGAGCACCATCTACTGGCACTTTATCTTTAGATTATATCCAAAACACTATGTTAAAAGACCATTAAGGTTGTAAAGTCAAACACTCAAAAGTTTAGAAATGGAGGAAATAAGATTGTCCGAGAAATCTAAATTCAGCCCCTTGTACAATACAATCTTTAAATACATGATCACGTGCCATTTTTTCCCACAGGACCCCTGCCTCATTCCGTACACAGGATGGACGTTGCTCAGTCAGTGAATCAGGGCTGTGACACAAAGGAGGCACTTCTGTATAGGACTCTTGCCTCCAGAGTCGTCCCTTGAGTACGGTGAATCAGGGCGACTGCCCCAGGCCCCGCACTTTAGGGGGCCCCACGCTTCAGGTGTGGAGGTGAGGTGGGTGGGCAAGTGAGCGGGGTGAGGAGGCGAATGGGTAGGCGAGTGGTAGGTGGGGGGGCAAGGAGGAGCCCCCTTACCAGAACGTCCCTCTCCCCCTAGCACCTCCTGCACACTGGCAGACCCCGCCAATCAGCGCCTCCTCCTCCCTCTTCGCGGATCTGATGTTTTGCGGAATCAAGAGGCGCTGGGGGAGAGAGGAGAGGAATGAGGGCACGGCGTGCTCGGCGGAGGGGCAGAACTGGGAGGGGAAGAAGCGGGGTGGGGGTGGGAAGAGGTGGGGTGGGGGCAGGGCCTTGTGGGAAGGGGTGGAGTGGGGGCAGGGCCTGGGTGGAGCCGGGGAGGGGGGGAGCACCCCCCGGCAGATTAGAAACTCTGCACCTATGTCCCAGGTGCTGCACCCCTCTAGGGACGGCCCTGCTTGCCCCATTTGAGGCGGAAGTTGTAAAGTGTGTAGTGAATGAAGCAGGGCACAGAAGGAACAGGAAGGATTGTCTCGTGGTTTAAGGCAGTTAAGGAAGTAATTTGGGACATGAAGAGGCAGCAGCGGCATGTTACGCCAGGAACAGAAGAGAAGCTGAATGCAGGAGAAATTGCCAGGGAACTGTGTACAGAGCAGGCTGCAACATGTGGGACAGGGTATAACTGTTGGACATTGCAGCTGGGTTCAGGTCTGTGTGGAACTTGTGGGGAAGCAGCAGGTATAGGGCAGGCAGCCAGTGCAGACGGGCCCCCAACAAGACACACACCCAAGGTTTCAGGGTATACTGTCCACATTCTGTGAGCAACACCAAGCTACCACACCGCCCCATGGCCTCAACAAGATTTATGGGAGCGTAGCATCTCACAGGATCAACACACACACACACCTCTATCTATTTACTGGGATATTATTATAGGTAAGGCTGCGAGCTTGTCACAGAGGTCACAGAACTCATGGATTCTGTGACTTTCCGTGACCTCCAGGATTTCTGCAGCAGCAGCAGTTTGGGTGTGTGGGAGGAGGCTCAGTGCTAGGTGCAGGGGGTTGGAGGGTGTGGGGGGCGCTTACCTTGGGGAGGGGGGCTCCCACTGCAACTCCTAGGTGGTGGAGGGACCAGGGGGGACTGTGGTTCCCGGCCAATGGGAGTTGCAGCAGCCAGCACTTGTGGCAGGAGCAGCACATGGGGGACCCTGGCCCCTCTGCCGCAAAGGAGCTGCAGGGACATGAAGCAGGGTAGGGAACCCCGGCCAGCCCCCCCAAAACGTCCCCCCAACACCAGCAGGGGTCCTGGGCCGTGCATCGCGGCCTGTCCTCCCCAGCACCAGTGGCGGCCCGGGCCATGCGCCGTGGCCCAGCTCTCTCCCCCACCCCCAGCACCAGCATGGGCCTCCCGTCCAAGGTTTAGTCACAGGTATTTTTAGTAAAAGTCATGGACAGGTCACAGGCCGTGAATTTTTGTTTACTATCCATGACCTGTCCATGACTTTTACTAAAAATACCCATAATTAAAACGTAGCCTTAATTATAGTGCATGATTCTTCTCTCCTTCGTAGCATGATTACACGGGTCTAACTCCATTGAATTTCAATCAACACAGAAATATAGGGATTGCCATACTGGTCCATCTAGACCGGTGTCCTGTCTTTAACCATGCCAGGAGCTTTAGGGGAAGACACAAGAAGTCCATGGTGGGCTGACGTGAAGTAATGTGCCCCGATGCAAGCCTCATCCTAAACCCCAATAGTTAAAAACTGCTTAAAGCGTCCCGTTTCAGGGCTTAAACTCCCTTCCAGTACTTTTTTTCCCTGTTAACAATAACTATAACAACGCTGGATATTCTTATTATTCATCTAAAGTGTCCAAACCTTCTTTGAATCTTTTAAGTTCTTGGCCTCAACAACATCTTGTGGCAATGAGTTCCACATTTTGCTTTTTCACACAACATGAAATTATTTCCTTTTATCAGTTTTAAGTTTTGACATCTTTTAATTTCATTTAATGTTCCCTTGTTCTTGTTATGAGACCGAAAGAACAGAAGCTCCAGGATACCTCCTCTGTATCATTCATTATTTTTATACACTTGTGTCACATCCCCTCTTATTGGTCTCCTTTCTAATCTAATCCCAATCTTTTTCAATTTCCCTTCAGAGGAGAGTTTTTCCGGGCCCCTAATCATTCTGGTCACCCTCTCTGAATCCTCTCTAAGTCTGCAATTTCTCTTTTGAAATGGAGTGATTTGTACTTTACAAGGTATTCCAGACAAGGCTGATTTATAGAATAGCATTATAATTTTTCCTTATTAGTCTCCTTCCCACTCCTTATTCATGCTGGCATCATATCTGCATTTCAGACCACAGCCATACATTGAACAGAAGTCTTCATTGAGCTGTCCACAGTGGCATCCAAGTCCCATTCTTGAGCGGATACAATTACATTTACAGCCCTGCGAGGTGTAGGCATAGTACGACTTTGTCCCTCCAGTGTGTACATGGGTGGGAGTGAGAGGAGAATCAGTCCCTTGGAATGCAAAGTCACTTGGGCAAATCACACCATCCAGCAGCAAAAGTAGCGCTGGAGACCTGTGTGCGGCAATCCAAGATAACCGGTCGCCTTACCTGACCGGGAAGGACTACAGACGCTTCTGTGCTGATCTTTCCACACAGTGCCATTCAGACTCATCCTCTCTGCAGGCCTCTGAAGTTCAGTGGTGCCCCTGGGAGGAAAGAAAGGAGGGAGTTGGTTTGGTTTGACAGGAAGGGAAAATACAGCTACGATTCTCACAAACTGCACTGACAGGCATATCATGTGTGTGTCCAGTCCCATGACTCCTTTCCCCACCCAGGTCACTCTCTGTCTTGCACTCATGAGCCCTGCCCATGAACAATTTTTCACCTATGCCCCAATTCTTCGAGATTCTTAACCATATCCCTAACACTAATCACATGAGTAATTAAAATGTCATCAGCGGCACTATTCATACGTTTAAGATTAAGCGCATGCCTCAGTATTTTGCTGAATCAGGGCCCTCGGTCCCTCACCTCCTTCTACGTTGTCATAGTAGAAATACGGTTCCCGGCACTGGAGCCCACTTATCTGCTCTCAGGTGCGTAACCGCTCACAAAAGCCATTCATTGCTGCATTGTACGTTATCCCCTAAGTAGCACTCTGGGTAGAGGAACGTTCACACACATAAGACTCAGCTAGAGTCATGGTAAAAATGCCCAGCTTATCTGTTTTCATAGGAGAACAGCCCATTC
The DNA here is from genome assembly GCF_015237465.2 of Chelonia mydas. Lineage (NCBI taxonomy): Eukaryota > Metazoa > Chordata > Testudines > Cheloniidae > Chelonia > Chelonia mydas. Next base: position 18,092,161 of record NC_051254.2, read on the forward strand.
TAATCTGGTTTCCTGTCCCGGGTGCTGGTGGCTAATGCCAGATGTTTCAGAGGATGGTGCAAAACCCCCATAATATACCTCATTGTGCAACACTATGCTACAGAGTGAAATTGATTCCTAAGCCCAACTAGTGATCAGTATATGCCTTGCTGCATGAGAATTGGTAGCCCTAATAATTTTCCATCTCACTCTTCTCTAACAGTAGGTGCTAATGTTATTTGTATAAATGTGTAATCTTGTTTTTAACTCTTTCAGAGGTATTTGGCTTTATAATCACAATAAAACCCTGCAGCAGCAAGTTGCATAGATTAATCATATGATGTGTAAAAAATTGTTTCTTTTTATATGCTTGTTGCCGTTTAATTTTTACTTGCCCCTTTGTTCTTATTTTATGGGCAAAGGCAAACAGGAGTACCTGACTGGCAAACTCCATACCATTCATTATTTCATATGGCTTTCCCATAGCTCCCCTTTGTCCCTCTTTCCCAACACAGGCATCTTAGGCTTTGACTCTTTCATCCCCTGAAATCTTGACACCCACTTCTTGTTTTGGCGGTCCTTTGACTAACATTGGCTATTTTTACTAGACAGCCCCACAGGCTCACTCAATGATTTTTCCCCATAACCTCAAGAGTGCAGGCAACTTTTAACCACTGTCTAGGAGTCTGCTAAAATGTACTTAAAAAGCAGGGTACAACTAGTTGGGAAAAGGACCAGCAGAAAAAATTAACCCCCTACTCAAACCAAATGGAACTCTTTGGTATTAAAGAGTTTGGTTAACTTCATTTGTTTGGCAGAATTAGGGGAGCCTCTGTACTTTATGACAGAAGTGACAGAAGTACCACGAGAAAGCCTGTTAGTGTGAAATCTCTAGCCCAATGAGGTTTGGACAACACTACATACAGGCAAACAAACCTTCAGTTTTGCTTACACTAACGAAGCTGAGAAAATCCTATGAGGTTCCTTTCTCTTTCCTTTTATTTTAAGGCACAAAGCAACACACCAGCATTTCCAAAGGATTCCTTCATTTATAACACAAACAGATGAGCTTCTTTCCTAGTGTCCATTGACACAATAAAGATCTCAGGCTCCCATGAACTTCAGACACAGCTGGTGAGCAGCAGACTTCAGTGCCCACAAAGTTTCCTCTCTCAAAATATCCACCAATGGGTAATGAAAAATAAATCCCTTGCCTCCAATTTGTGAAAGCCCTCAGTACAGTCTCTTCTGCAGAAGCATCTTCTACATGCTGGGATGGGACTCAGGTGAACTGGATTCAGTGCCCAGATTTGCCACTGACTAGTCACATCACTGCTCTATGCCTCAGTTATCCCCAGCTGTCAAATGGGGATAACAACACATGCTCACCTTTTTAAAGCACTGTTAAATCCTAGGATGAAAGGTAGTGTTGTAGGGATTACATCGAAATTTAATTAAACTTTTTATAAAGATAAGCAAACACCCTCAGCAACAAACAAGTCCCCTTTCACATAAACTCAAACCTCAGAGCAAGAAGCCTAGGTTGAACCCTACAGAAAATAGTTAATTAATATCTCTTGCTGAGGCCTAATTCTCTTTTCAACATGTGGCTGTCACTGCCTTGTCATCACAGCTGATTTACAATGGGGTTTAATTAAATCCTCTGTATATTATTCAGCATTCTCTGAAGACACCACCAAAGTGGCCAAGGGTATTTAAAATGTCACCTGCTGAGACATATCATCTCCTCCTAAATAAATATGACAGTGATCAAACTTTGGCTAATTACAGTGACTTCGTTATTTGTTTGTATGTTTTAATATTTAATTGCTTTCGTGTTCATCCGATTACAAAGCAACAGCAAATAGAAATTAACTTTTTATCAGCGTGTTCCCAGCCCAGCTAATCAGCACTTCAAAGGCCAGGCACAACTGGAAGCCATCCAACCTGAGAGAACTTTACAATATATTCTCTATCAAATGGACCATTCTATTAAATTAAGGGTGAATTGTGTTCTTCAGGATGTCCCCAGCTCCCACCCAGGCTCCCTTTATGTGACCTTTCTTGGACCTGTTGTAGTATCTTTGAAGCATGATTGTAAATTGTGCATTTGTTCATGCAGGGCTTTTAACCACACGCTGCCACTGCGCAACTGACCAAGGCAACTACTCTTTATGTGCATCAGTCAGTACAAAATAGTTTTCATTGGATAACTTACTATTTGTAAGTCAGTAGCACTTAGGGGCCCCACACAAGACTGTGCGCCTACAGGGCCTAGCACATAGCTAGAGGCAGTCCCTGCTCCAGGGAGCTTACAAGCTACACAGACAAGATACAAAAAAGAAGTGGTATTACACTCATTTACAGATGGGACTCAACGTGGAGAGAAGTGACTTGCCCAAGGTCACTAAGGCAGCCACACAGAGTGAAGAATTGAACTCAGATCTCCTGCGTTTCATTCCAGGGCCTTACCCACAAGGCCATTCTTCCCCTTCTTGACGTATAATGAATAGTACAGTTTTGATTACAGGACAGTTCCTGGGATAAACCCCATTCTCATTCACTCATAACTTTCTTTAAAATAGACAAAGAGTCCTATGGCACCTTATAGACTAACAAACATATTGGAGCATAAGCTTTCGTGGGTGAATACCCACTTCGTCGGATGCATGTAGTGGAAATTTCCAGAGGCAGGTATAAATATGCAAGCAAGAATCAGGCTAGGGATAACGAGGTTAGTTCAACTGCTAGAAGAGGGCCTCATCCTCCCTGCTTGAACTAACCTCATTATCCTTAGCCTGATTCTTGCTTGCATATTTATACCTGCCTCTGGAAATTTCCTCTACATGCATCCGACAAAGTGGGTATACACCCACGAAAGCTTATGCTCCAATGCATCTGTTAGTCTATAAGGTGTCACAGGACTCTTTGCCGCTTTTATAGATTCAGACTAACACGGCTACCCCTCTGATACTTTCTTTAAAATAAACTCCTTCCTTTGGACTGAAATTTTCCATCTTTCAACTCAGCTGCAAGGTGATCTTTCATATTACTGGAAGTTTTCAGAAAACTTGTCAGCCTTTCTTACTTCGCTTGATGCAATAGACCAGTCAGCCTAACTTCAAAATCTGGAAAGATACTGGAGCAAATTCTTAAACAGTCAGTTTGTAAGCACCTGGAGGATTATAGGGTTATAAGGAATAGTCAGCATGGATTTGTCAAGAACAATTCATGCCAAACCAACTTAATTTCCTTTTTTTGATAGGATTACTGACCTAGTGGATGGGGGAAAGCAGTAGACGTGATATACCTTGATTTTGGTAAGGCTTTTGGCACAGTTCTGCATGACATACTCTAAACAAACTAGGGAAATGTGGTCTAGAAGAATTTATTATAAGGTGGGTGCACAACTGGTTGCAAGACCATGCTCAAAGAGTAGTTATAAATGGCTTTCTGTCCAGTTAACAGGGTGTATTTAGTGGAGTTTGTAGGAGTCAATCCCAGGTCTCGTACTATTCAATATTTTCATTAATGACTTGAATAATGGAGTAGAGAGTATGCTTATAAAATCTGTAAATGAGACCAAGCTGGGAGGGGTTGCAAGCACTTTGGAAGACAGGTTTAAAATTCAAAAGGACCTTACCAAATTGGTGTGAATTCAATAAGATGAAATTCAACAGCGACAAGTATAAAGTACTTCATTTAGGAAGGAAAAATCAAACACATAACTACAAAATTGGGAATAACTGGCTAGGTGGTAATACTGCTGAAAAGGATCTGGGAGTTATAGTGGACCACAGACTGAATATGATGCAGCTGCAAAAAAGGCAAATATGATTCTGGGGTGCATACACAGGAGGTAACTGTCCCTCTTTCCTTGGCCCAGCTGAGGCCCCAGCTGGAGTACTGTGTCCAGCTCTGGGCACCACAATTTAGGAAGCATGTAGACAAAGTGGAAAGAGTTCAGAGGACAGCAACAAAAATGACAAAAGGTTAGAAAACTTGACCTATGAGGAAAGGTTGGGGAAAAAAACAACAAAAAAAAACAACCTGGTCATGTTTAGTCTTGAGAAAAAAGAGTGAGGCGACATAATCACAGTCTTCCACTAAGGTACGGGCTGTTATAAATAGGTCAGCGAACAATTGTTTTCCATGTGCAATGAAGGTAGGACTAGAAGTAATGGGCTTAATCAGCCTCAAGGGAGATTTAGGTTAAATATTAGGAAAAACTTTCTAACTATAAGGGTAGTTAAGCTCTCGAATAGACTTCCAAGGAAGATCATGGAGTCCTCATCGTTGGAAGCTTTTAAAAATAAGTTGGAAAAAAATCACCTGTCAGGGATGGTCTAGGATTACTTGGTCCTGCCACAGCGCAGAGGGCTGGACTTGACTTCTCGAGGTTCCTTCCAGCCCTACATTTCTATGATTCTATGTTGGGAGGGGAAAGGGGAGAGAACTGACAACCACAGTGAAACAAGAGGAGATTTCTGAAACTTGAACTATGAATAGTGTACCCTTTGTGTTACAGTCATGAGCAAGCATGTGTGTGTGTGTGGGGGGGAATTCAGATAAACGTGCCTAATTGATAAAAAATATACTGTCGGCTTTTTCTCCTGAAAAATTTCCCACGGTTACTAACACCAGTGGTAGCAGAAATGGTTGTGAATGCTAGTGGAGTAGTATTGTGGATGCTGATGTTTTTAACACTGGGTCAGGTAGACCCACTTTGATTAGGTTAGCTGACACAATGGTTTAAAATGCTGGCAAGCTGCTTGGAATCTTGTCTACACTAGGGCTCCCACTGCTACTAGCCACCTGTGAGGTCCGAACCGCTTCAGTGACAGTGAGAAATTTTTCAGCAAAAAAAAGGCTAGAGCAAACAAACATAGCATGAGCAAGATAAGTCAGTCTCCCCTCTGCAACAAGCTGTGAGCTGGATGGCAAGCAGTTTATGTTTTCAAGAAGGTTGATGTGGAAAATGATTAATCCCAGTTGGTTTCTCTTTGCAAAGTTCCTAACAGCAGTAGGAGCCTGCTGCAGAGAGAAAGTGATTCAGGACTGATCAAGGAAAGGAGATAAGTAGCACTGATGCAAAAAGATGTGGGGACTGATGCAACCAGGCAGCCATACGCAACCCATAAAGATAATTTATTTGTATTCTGTCTTCAGAATATTGTGGGATTACTACTTCTTCCTAGCCTTGTAGGTGCCACAGGGAAGGTCTGGAATTAGGGTCAGGAGGCTGTGAATGAAGCTGTGCCACAAGGTAAATCATGATCTTAAGAAATGGCCCACAAAGTAAACAAAATTTGAAAACCCTTGTTTTAAATACAAAAAGAAAAGGAGTACTTGTGGCACCTTAGAGACTAGCCAATTTATCTGAGCATAAGCTTTCGTGAGCTACAGCTCACTTCATCGGATGCATGCTGTGGAAAGTACAGAAGATGTTTTTATACACCCAAACCATGAAAAAAAATGGGTGATTATCACTACAAAATGTTTTCTCTCCCCCCACCCCACTCTCCTGCTGGTAATAACTTATCTAAAGTGATCACTCTCCTTACAATGTGTATGATAACCTGGATTTGTGCTGGAAATGGCCCACCTTGATTATCATACACATTGTAAGGAGAGTGATCACTTTAGATAAGTTATTACCAGCAGGAGAGTGGGGTGGGGGGAGAGAAAACCTTTTGTAGTGATAATCACCCATTTTTTTCATGGTTTGTGTGTATAAAAACATCTTCTGTACTTTCCACAGCATGCATCCGATGAAGTGAGCTGTAGCTCACGAAAGCTTATGCTCAAATAAATTGGTTAGTCTGTAAGGTGCCACAAGTACTCCTTTTCTTTTTGCAAATACAGACTAACACGGCTGTTACTCTGAAACCTGTTTTAAATACATAATTACAAAGTCTAAATAAGCAAAATGAGCCAGTTATCACATAGATTTCTCACAAAAATATATGTAAAATGTAAACATCTTTCTGTCCTTTATACAGCAGTTGTAAAAAGTCTGACCTTTCATACAACCAGAGACAAAAAATAAAAAAGTACTTTAAAAATTCAAGATTATCCAAATGTGATCTAAAGTTTCTTGTAACATCTGTTACTTTGGTATATTCCTACCAAAAAAACCAAAAAACAAAAAACCAAACAAACAAACTTGGGATACATCCCCTTAATTCAGAAAAGCAGGAAACAAGTTACAATAACCAACTTCCCCTTGCCTTAGCCAGTACACAATGGCCACTGTCACAGAAAGAATTCACCCCAGTTTAACTCTCCTACTGCAAGAGCACATGGGAAAAGATAATACAAAAGACACGTTCCTCTGGGCTGCACTATAAGAGAAGACATTAACTCAGAGCTCATTCTTACACCATGAGCACCTAACAGATCCTATACTTATGCTTACCTCATTTGTATAGCAGTATGAGATCTAAGGATAAAAAGTGCTTTATAAAAAGCTAGGTATTATGATTATTAATTATTATTATTATACTCTAGTGCAGATGTACCACCACTATGTTAGAATTTTTTTCTCACTTCTTTCAGGCTTTACCCGTTCAGAAACTGACTGTGGACAATGGTGAAGTCCTATTTTAACCCCAGGTGTTGTATATCTTTGTTAATGGCATGCTCACATAGTGGCCCAGTGGAGGGATTTCTGTGTTTGAATTCCAGACAAAAGCATCTCCAGTGGTGTATGGAACATTAAAGCTTGTGGTGACCATGTATACAAATGGAACCTTCAAGGTCTGGAATATTCCATATGTCAGAGATCAAAAGATTTGTCAGTTGATAGCATTACAGCTGGAACTGGCCTGGAGCCCAAAAGCAAGAATGGAACCTAAGGTGCCACAAGTCCTCCTTTTCTATTTGCAAATACAGACTAACACGGCTGCTACTCGGAAACCTAGCAGGGTTGGATGTAACATGTAGAAGAAGGTGTGGTTGGAAATTTTCTGACAGAACAATTTTTCCATCAGAAAATGCCAATGAGGCAAAAGACTTTTCTGGAAACGTTGTTTCAGACAAAAATTCGTCCCCAGTAATTCCACATAAGCTCTCTTGACACAATAACACTGTCCTTGGAGATGGTTTATTACAAAACATGGTGCAAAGGGTCCAAAATGTAAGTTCCAAACACACACAATTCACTTCTCACTCCAGTGCAAACAGTCATTAAGCTCACCTGGTGTCTCATCTCATAAGTGACTCCCTCTCAGGCAACTCTGATTCACCAGGCCTCCCCCTGTCTCTGATTCTCCCTAGTCCTTTATAGGCTTCAACTGCTCCCCTACGCTCTTAATTGGCCAAATGGACAGGAGCAGCTGTCCTGGCATAAAGGAGATGGACCTACTTTATTTACAGTGGCCAGCCACCCTGTACCTAAGGCACGTAGCAAAATAAAATAAAATGCCTCACTGTGGTTGGAAAAAGAGAGGTATTTGCGTCCTGAAAGGCTTAGAATGTCCCTCAAGATCCCAGTGATTTGGACTCTGATGATTTGATCCAAGTGTTTAAAAAGCGCTATGTTCTCCCCCCAAAATTCCTTAGCTAAGAAAGAAAAATTTCACTTAAGAAACCAACATGAAGGAGAAAATATAACCAATTTCCTGGGTAATCGTACAAAGCTGCCCACTACATGTCATTTTGGTAGCCATCCATGAGAAGACGTTGAGAATCACACTTTAAGATAGATGTGAACAAATTGGAGAGAATCCAGAAGCGAACACCACAAATTATTATAGGTCAGGTGTTCTAAACCTCTTGAGGAAAGATTGAAATAATTCACATATTTAGTCTAGAGAAGAGAAGGTTGAAGGGGGACATAATAGTCTTCAAATATGTAAAACATTGTTATAAAGAGAATATATGGAATGTGGTTCTATTTATACCATATGCTTCCCACTTACATTGTTTAACTGGTGGTCAGACTATGGAGAGAAAAAGTTCTGTCTGAGCAGCTGGATGGTTCAGCAAAAGTGATCAGCAGGGAAATAGTTAGAAATAGTGACATTCAATGTGCCATTAGGTTTCAGAGTTAACACCCCATTCTTATCAGATCACAACTCCCTGAGCTATTCAGGCTGTCTGCCAGCAGGCTGAAAAGAGTACCCTGCATAACTTCACCATCAGAAGAGATGGAAACTTTTAAAGAAAGCTCAATTTTTGAAGGTGATGAGTCTGCCCAAAATATGCCTGTATGATGTATCACGGTAAAGCCTGTTGAGATCCGCTTTGTAGGAAAGGTGCTACCCAAAGTACGGACTAAGTCCAGGAGGTCTAAGCAACCTCAGCTTCTGCTGAACAGAATCCAAGTGCAGAAGAATGATCAGCATCTTGAGACACTGGGCCTTGAAGCACCGTGACTTTGATGCTTATTCATAATCAAAAACTTATTGGCAAAACAGCAATCCAAGATGCAGAACAGGCGGGATTGTCTTCCAACACAAAAACCAAAGCAAGAGGTTTGCATGCAAGCATCACATTTGCAATTCTGATTGTCTAATAGGAAACGGCTCCTAAAGGAGGGAGGGGCAGGAAGGAAATATTACAGCAACATTATTTTGTTACACTAATTACCAATAATGGCACATACTAAGATACCAACCACAGTCAATTCATTTTAAAAGCTATATAATAATGTTTAGGATAAGGAATTAATTTTTACAACCACTGAAGCAGATTTACTTGTACAGTAATGCAGAACTGTAATACAGATTTATTACAAATTACATTTCCTAACTCAAGTGGTTGACTTGAAGAGGCTCGGCATGAAAGGAAGGCACCCTGTGGTAAACAGGGGATCTTCAACAATTCACAGGTGCACTCCCCCCAGGAATGGGAGGCATTTAGGGTGCTGTTAACCCTTTCCTAGCCACCATGCCCCAGTTTCCACTGTCTCTGAAGGTCTCTACCTCACTGCTGGTGGACAAATGTCCACATTACAAAATCCACCAACAGCACCTTTGGTGGTGGTCTTCAGGTGACATGATAAGGAATGAAAATGTAATGTGTGGAGTCTGAACTTTCTTTTCACTCTCAAGGTATTCCCTCTAGAGCAGGGCATCAGGGAGTGGTGTGAAGAGAGACTTGCCTTGCTACAGATTGCGAGGTATCTGTCAATAAGCAGAGAACTATTGCCAGAGACCCTATTCCCCTGCCACCAAAAGGAGAGACAAGTATCCTGCAGCCTGGAGAACTGGGCCCCAGGGTTGTAAATCAAACATTTTTCATTATTAGTTTACCTTAAAAAATAATCATGTCATTTTTTTTAAATTTCCCCTTATTTTACAATACCTTAAATCCAATAACTTTAGTGACAATTGGCACTCACAGATCCCCCTGTCTATACCCAGTCAGTTGAAAAAGGGAAACAGCTCTCAGGAAACCTATCACAGGTGTGCAGAAATTCGTAAGGGTTTTTAAAAAGCCTTGCCTGTGACATCTGACCTTTTGTACACAGGCACCAAACAAACAGCTCTCTCACAGAGGAGGGAGAGTGACCAAGGAGGAATAGATCCAACAAGCTTTTTCTCTTCTGTGTTGTATTGGATGAGTTGCTAAGGGGCAGTTTTGCAAAGCATCCCCCATTGTGCCAGACACATGGCAAAGGCCACATTATGAAGCCATCACTTGACAAAGCTCAGCCTTAGCCGCAGAAATACATATTTTATTTACAGAATTTGACCAATTTTGTTTTTATTTCATTTTTAATCATTCCTATATGGAGACCCCTTTGCGTAAAGTTTTATTGTGGGAGCGCAGTGCCTGGAGGGAGATTCAATAACTTAGCTGTAAAGCCCTGAAAAAGGGAGGATGGGGAGGGAGTGGTTTCTCATGCAAATACTGGAGAGACCGTGAACTCCCGCTGATGTTTTCCTAAGCTCCAGGATAAATGAGACTTTCTTAATACTTTCCCCACTGCAAATAAACAGATGGGGAGCCTCTGACATGTGACTTGTGCTGACCTATTCATCACAGCATCCCAACTACAGGTAACAGTTATTACAGCTAATTATTGGCAATTACTGCCACTGGGCTAGTAGGTGTGTTTCCCCAATAACTTCCAACAACTAGCGGGGCTTTGAGGGAGGCTTTACTGCCTCAGCCCAGCCAGCCAGCCATTTCACCCCAAAATGGCAACTCTGTTTCACACCATGGCATCATCACAGGACAACCAGAGGGATGGGCATGGGGGGAACAAAACCCAAACCCACAAACCTATGGGGTTGCTGACAACACATTTTTTGCCTCCTGAGTATGGCGTGTGGAGTGGGGACCCGTTTCAATTCGAACAATTCTCCCTTTCTCTCCTGAAAACCTTTACGCAATCAAGTCTAGTTTCCCGCCCTCCCCCCCAGCCTCTCCCTTACATGGATATAATTCAATTCAGACAAAAACGCAAGTGCAGTCAGTGCTTTCCCCACATATAAAGTATACAGCAGTGGGCTGAGGAATGGACCCTTTGAGAAATTCATATGCCAGCCTTCCAACTATTGTCATTTCATTCTGTCTTTGTAATTGTCTGATATTACATTGTTCCCTGCCGGAAGATTAATTAGCTAGTCTTACCCACAAACATACCATCCCTCTGAAACCCTCCAGGAAGCTGGAGTGTTGCCAAGTCTCTCGTATTTGCTATTCTGGCTGGCAGCTGCTACTGTATCTAAGAAAGCCTCCTATTCTCCCTTAACAACAGTTGCTGTGCCAACTGACCCCCTTTTTTCCCCTCCCCCTTCGCTCCTAAGTCCACCACCAAAGAGGTAGCTAAGTTTCAATGCCGCAGGCCGGGGATAAAGAGGGGAGGAAGGGGGAAAAATACCGCCCCACACAAACCAACCCTCTGATTGGCATAATTACTCACACTCATTAAGTATGGCTGCATTGCATATGCAAATCGAGCGAGTCAAGTGCACAGGGCGCGTCAGGCTGCCGGAGCACCAATAATGCCTTTCAGATTCCTCAGTTCTGTCTAGCGTTGGGAAGAATGTGAGCGAGATGGCATCTCACAGGCTGGTGTGCCGAACTGACAGAAAACAGCCTTTGCATTCAAGCTAAAGACCTACAGCATTAACACCAAGATCCTTGAAAAGAGCGAGGGGGGAGGACGAGAGAAAGAGAGAGAAGAAAATGGGGGGGGGAATGGAGGTGGGTGTGTGTGTCAGGGAACATCGCCAGCCATTTTGGATCGAAGGGAAACAGTGGGGCAGAGAGAGGGAGACACGCAAACCTGCCTGTCTATACTTCCGCATCCCCACACCCCCGCCCGTTTCCCCCCCTCCCCAACCCATTGCCCTCCATCGTAATCAATGCTCAAGACTTTTTATTTTGCAGCTGCCATTAGTGAAGACAAGGGCACTGTGCATACTACAACTGCTTATTGTGTGCACTCTTGGCAAGGCGCCTGATCCACCGCTGAACACCTCGGCATGCCAGGCAGTATATTTTCCGCTTTTGTTTTTTTTTCCCCTCCGCCCCATTCTCCCTCGCCCTCTCTCTCCCATCTACCACCCCTTTTATTTATTTTATTTTAAATGTGGTATCCAGACAATCTGAATTTCGCAGTTGCTGACCGTACAAAATGTTTAAAGCAAAGGGGGACTGTTTTGTTTTAAGGGGAGGAGAGTCGTGAGTCTCTCTCCAAAGACAACGTGCAAATAAAAGACATACCCTTTTGCGTTAGCGACTGGCATTCACGTCCGTACTTACAAGCCTCTGCCCCCACCTCGTTTGTATGCTGCCAAGGAATGGACTGCCGGCATACATTGTTGTTTTGGGTTTTTATTTTTTTCCTTTTAAAGCTTAAAAAAAATTAGAAAAACCATGTTTAAATTCCAATGCGCTCTGTAAACCAATGCTAATTAACCAGCAGGAAATTACCTTGCAGATTGGATGCCTTTGCAGAAGGTCCTTGAGAAGTTATGCTCGCCTCCTAAAATTGCCACATCGGTTAAATTTTCTGGGGGTTTTTTTCCCCCCCAGTTTGCTCTTTTGCCAGAGTCAAAAAATAAAAGCACGGGCCCGCTCGCCCTCCCCCAACCTTCGCTGGATTTCCAGCTGTGGTCCCCTTCAGGGCAAAGGCAGTAAGAATTTGCAATATAGGAGGTACTGCATGTGAAAGCAGGTCATGTTTAAAAAGGAAAAAAGAATAGCAAGCCTGCAATACCAGTAGTAACAGCTATGAGCAAAAATGAATATACTGGACTCTTTACAGCCTGACACAGTTTTAGCTCCGGCACCCCACATACCTTGCCCATTTCCAATGTCAAACCCCAGAGACAGACTGTATCTAAGGAGGCAGCCGCAGGCTATTTTGCTTCTTTTCCTCACCAGGCTCAACACTGTGGGTTTAAAGTTGGAAAGAAAAAGGGGGCTTTGTTACAACAGACTGTCCTGCCCCTCCATACATTCCCCCTAGCCGACCCCCTGCAAAAAATCCAAAAGCAAAACCCGTGCACTGACTCTTAAGGGAAAGATGCTGCGGTGTTTGTTTGGAATGGGCTATACACTAGGGTGCACTAAAAATTTTTTGAACCATGTGATCCAAAGGCTGCAGGAAACGATCAGATATTATCATGGGGACTAATTAAGTTCCACCGATAGAACGGAGAAGCTGGAGTGTACTACTGTCCCCCTCGGTAGGGTCCCCCCTGCCTTTTCCTGCCATCCTGGTGTACTACAGGAACGTGAATTAAGCCCTGATGAATGCTGTATTAATTAATTACATGAAGACATTCGTGGGCGGGGGGTGAGGATGAGAGGTAGTGGGGGAATTTGCACTATGCAAATGACCTGAGGAGGGGCAGTTATAAATTTGTCTCCTATTGTTTTCTCACCAGAAGGTACAGAGTGGAGACAGTGTGTTAAGTCAGTGTGGCTAACCTGCAGGCACCAGGCACAGCATCAGTGAGACTGAAAGCCATCTGTTTTGTACCATGGAGATGAGCTGTGGGAATAGGATCTCTCAAAAACTAAAGCAAGAAGGGGGGGGGGGAAGAGGAGTTCATACAGCCCACAGCTCTGTGCCGCCATCTTCTTTCACTGAGAAGGATGGATATGAAATCAATTTCACACATTCTGAAATGGCTGTTCAAAAGGGTTTTGCTCTCAGGAAGTTAATGGGATGAGCTCAACGGAGCCAGCCAGTGTTGGGGAGGGTTGTAAGGTTTTGTTTGCATATGCAGATTGTTTACTAAGCCAAAATATTAAACCATTACAAAGAAGAAGAATCAAAGCTCAGAGTATAACATCAATGTATATTCTCCACCCTCCTGCTCGCATGCCGCTGATCAGAGGAACAGAAGGGCTGACCTATCATAATGGGTGGCTGGGACTTGGAGAGAAAAACATTTTTTGCTCAAGTGTGAGTGAACGTATTGCTGAGGCTGAATTGCACTGGCCAGCATAAGGCATGAGATGGAGCTCCCTGATGCACACAACCCTAGCAGTGCACACTCAGTCCCAAAATACTACACCCAAAGCCATTCCAGTAGCACAACCCTCTGGATATTGCCAGTGAACTAACTCCAAACCTGGCCTGCTACACCAACACTGTCCCCCCTCCGATTCTGCCAATGCACGTCAACACTGAGCCCACTGCATCCCCTGCTAATCCAGTCCTAACCCCACCCCCTCAATTTGTTTGGAAGGAAGTTTTGAACTTGGGTCTCCAGAGGTGAAAGCTTGGCATATTCACCCCACAGCACCATGATTCCATGAAGGGCTGTTGACTTGAGTTGACCCTGTAGTCTGCTCAAGATCATACAGCCCACCTAGCTCTTTTCCCCCGCAGCTCGCACATCTCACCAGTCTTCTCCTCACTCTGCCTCTCTCAATCTCTTGTTCTCCCATGTTAAATTTCTCACCCAAGCGCTATTTGTAATTACCCTAGAAAATGGAGTCATAGCTGACAACAGCTGTTGCCACAGCCTTATACACGTTGACATGCTGGAGAAGTCCACTAGGGTCCCTCTCTCCAGAGGAGAGCCACACATCTGGATTACCCCTGCCAGAGTCAGCTGAACCCTCAAGGTTCACAGTCTTTTCTCTCAAACCCCTCCCCTGACAATATCATCACCAGCAAACAATGTGCTATGCAAAATACTTCATAGGTTTTTCAGAGACAATTCCAGGCGGTGGCCCTTGTACTTCAAGTGCTCTTGCCTCCTTGGCTATGAAGTAGTGCTGGCATTTTAAACTAGAAAATAAATTCTTCCCAGGCCATTCCCCTACACATAAATCTCTCAGGTATCCCCAGTTTTGAGGGACCTCACTCATTTAAGTCCCAGAGTTAGCAAGGTCCCACATAAATTTGGCGTCCCCTCACTTTCGTTGCTGAGGATTATTTACATTAGAACAAACGAACCATGGAAGAGTGGTTAGAGAGTCATTTATGCCGAAGGAGGGAATCCCTCATTATTTTAGGCTTTCTTAGTGAATAACTTGTGTCCCCTCATCCTGGGTTTCCATCACAGTGTGTCCCACATTTGCGCCTTGTCAGGTTGACAGGTATGTGGCTTCTGCAGCACCCCCATAAACATTTCTCAGGGCTTGTGTACACAGAGAGTTAGCGTGTGGCAAGCCAAGGTGTAAATCTACAGCAGTCAAAGCACACTAGGGACATTTCTGTGCACAGTAGCAGAGTCCGCATGGCTAGTTAATGCGTGGCTAGCTAGTGAGCTGTAGATTCACCATCTGGTTTGCTGAGCACTAAGTCTCTGGGTAAGGGCAAGGCAGAGGGTGGAGCATGACAGGGGATGGACACATGTTGTGGGAATCCCTGTTTAAATATTGGCAGCTCACCCCTGGCTTTACTTTCAGCACTATTTTCCTAAACAGGTCTCTTTCTTCGTCACACCTTACTAGTACCAGCTTCTCATAATCGTTTCTATACTATTCATGCCTCCAGTGCTGTTCCTAACTATTTTGCTTCTCCTCTTGGACCTCTACTCCCCAGAATGCTATCCTCCTCCTCCTCCTCCTTCTCATTTATGCCATAATTTAAAAACTGTCTTCAAACCTCTTTCTTCTCTGTTGCCCTGAAATTGCTACAGAGGGAGAATGAGGGTGCAAAGCACTGCAGTTGCGGCTAGCAGTTGTGGCTTTGTCTGTTGCTATTGCTCATGATGTGCTAGTTTTCACACTGTTTCCTCTCTAACACTCACTCATCAGGTGTTATAAAAACAACATCATTTAATGTCTATTTCTTCAACACATTTTAAGTTTTTTTATGAAATGTATTCACATTAAAAATAAAAACTCCACCCTGTCTAAGTGACTGTCCTTATTACTGTACCAATCCTCCTGTTAATTTTGGATTTTATACCGGGACACAGAACAAGACTGCCAAGTTGCTTTGCAAACAACAAAGGCTTGCCTTCTAAACATTCCTGGCAAGAGCTCTTATTTTCAAAAGTTTTCCACTTCAAGGAGTAAAAGTTGTGGTTAATGTCTTGAAAGAGATAGTTCAGAAATAGAAGAGACCCAGAGATAGGCAAAGAAAGTTATTAGAGGTATGGGGAGGCTTCCAGAAAAGAGAAACTTCACCTTCCACTCCAGGTTCAAGATGCACTTCCTCGACCTGCTTTCTCAAAGCACTACAAACTTATGCTGGTATAACTACGTCACTCAGGGATGTGGAAAATCAGTTATACTGACTATAGGCGCCAACTCTGTGGGTTATTCGGGGCTGGAGCACCCACAAGGAAAAAATGGTGGGTGCTGAGCACCTACCAGCAGCCCCCCAGCAGCCCCTCCCCAGTGCCTCCCACCCACCGGCGGGCCCCATGGATCAGAGCCTCCTCCACCCCTGCCTGTTTCGTGGTGTGCAGGAGGCTGGGAGGAAGCGGGGAGGAGTGAGGACGCGGCAAGCTCGGAGGAGGGGTCGGAACTGGGCGGGGAGAGGTAGGGACGGGAAAGGGTGGATTGGGGGCAGGGTCTGGGGCAGAGCTGGGGTCGAGCACCTCCTGGCACTTTGGAAAGTCAGTGCCTGTGATACCGACCGAACATCGGGTGTAGACAGCGCTAAGTTGACAGGAGGGCTTCTCACACTGACATAGCTACTGCCTCTCGAGGAGGTGGAGTATGTACTCCAACAGGAGAAGCTCTCCCATTGGCTTAGGTAGCATCTTCACTAAGTGCTGCAAGTTGTAAACAAGCCCTGACGCACACAGAGCAGCATGTACATTCTAAAAAAACCTAAAAACAAGCCCTACCAAAATAAAACCCTCCGGTGCACACACAGTTATCTCCTTAGAGAGAGGAGGAGAGAGAGAATGAACCGCATGTGACAGATATTAGTCATGTTGTTTATTCACTACTGGAAGGTGCTCAGACGTTACAGTGATGAACACAGTATACGAAAAGCCTATATAGAAGATTGAAAGATGGTGACTATTTTAGTTCAGAGAGGAAACAAATTAAGGGCAATATGAAAGAGATACACAAAATAATGATTGGGATAGGAGTGCCAGACCTACTTCTCTATTTACCCTTTCTCAGAATATAAGAGAATTGGGGCAGTCAATGAAGTTGAAAGGCAACAAATTAAAACTGTGAAAATACTTTAAAAAAAACATAATGCATAATTGCCCAGTGAAGCTCACTGCCACAAGATATTAGTGAGGCCAAGAAATTAGGAGGAGTATAAAACCCAACTAGACTGTTCTATATAATGAAAACATCCACAGTTCAATTATTTTTAAACTTATCTAATGTAAGGGATACAAACAATCATATTTTACCCAGTAACTGCCTGGGGTTAGGAAGAAACGTCTCCCTATGGGCAGGTTATATGGGGTTCCTTGAATCTTCTTCTGAAGCATCTTATACTGACAACAATCAGAAAGAAAATACTTGACTTGAGGGAGCACTGGTCTGATCCTGTATGAAAATTCCTGTGGTCTAGGACTTATGAAGAAAGATTAAAACTAAAGGAGTGTGGTCGAGTGATTAGAGTAGAGTAGGAGCCAGGTCACCTTGGATCTGTTCTTGTTTCTATCACAGATTCGTTATATGCCTTTGGACAAATCACTTTCTCTCTCTTCCCTCAGTATCCTGGGCAGCAGAACAAGGATTACCCAACCCCAACCTCACAGCTGTGTTATGAGGCATAAAGCACTTTGAGACCCTTGGATTAAAGTCTCTATGTGCAACATATTTTTTATTAAATATGAACAGCTTGGCTAAATGACAGCAACTAAAGGGAATACGATCACAGTATATAAACACCGAGAAAGCAAAAGAGCAGTTGGGGGGAGGGTAATAAAGTGGTGTAATATGAAGTAAAGGGAAAAACTAAAGGGGGGGGGGGATATTAAGGATGAATATCAAAAAAACGTATGTAAGCCCCCCTGTTTAAATCTTAAAAGTGGACTGGACATGCCACTAGACAGCTTGCTGTGCTAATACGTGAAGAGGAGAAATTCTGCATTAGACAGGGGATGGAGCTAACAAGTCTTTTCTATCGCCAATTTGCAGGATTCTGTGAAATTGTTTAGACACTATTAATACCCAGTATGTCCATCGCCAGGGCAGCCCGTTTCTCCATAGCGAGTGGGGGCAGCTTAAATGTAACCCTCTGGCTAAACGAGGAAAACTCCACACTTCCAGAGTAAGCAAGAGTCCAAAACATACAGTGGCTCCAACAGATGCTCTTTGTTGTCTCTGGACCACAGCCCCTCTCAAATCCACCATCTCTTGGAAGCCCTGCCAATGGGCCCTGAACTAGGAAGCCAACACTTAGTGTATACCTTTTGGTTCCCTTTGTCTGTGACCTTTTCCTTCTCTCTGCTTGTCCTTTAACTCTCCCCTGAGTCTTAGCTACTTCTGTCCCTTCAGCATAAAACCAACTATTCCTGAGGTATCTCAAAACCCGTCACCCCCAAATCTGTCCCCCAACAGCTCTATCCACCTCAGGTATCTCTATCAAAGTCCATAAGAACTTCTCCCTCCCTGGGGTTCCTGACCCTTCAGTCCATCTGCCTCTTAGGCCTCCTCCCAGGCAGTGTGGAATAGTTGTTATTGTTAGGTTAGGGTAGGGGATGCTCCATTTTGGAAGGTGGGCCTCTGGTCAGCAGGGTGCAATCCACACCAGGCTGTAGCTGCCAGTACTGCCAGCCCCTAAAGTTTGAACATCACCAGTCAGACCCCAAGCAATCATGGAGTTTGGCCCTAAAATTGTATTTAAAAAAATCATAAAACAGAAAAGGTTTTAGTGTGTGATATGGTCTGTCTCCTGATTTCTGACACACACCCCTGTCCACCCCCAGTGCATGTGTGTGGCATGACCGTATTGCCAACTCTCCCACATTTAGAGGGTGCAGGAGTGCTCACTGGAAGAAAGACTGAACCGCACCGATGGGTATAAAATGCTGCCTAACAGTGCCAAGTTTCCAGCTTCTCCCTGAAGCCAAAAATCCAAATTAATTCATCCTCCTCAGCCCCAGACATGCCCATCCCCCACATCCATTCTACCCCAATTCTGTCCCCAGAGCACCTCTGCTCCTTTTGCAACTCCAGGGCTCTCCAGTCCCCTCACCCAGACCTGGGGCTGGGGACAACTGCAGCATGGGCTTCTTCGCCCACTTCCTAGGCCTGGAGGGAAGGTGCTGCTCCAGAGATTCTTCACCCCCTTTCCCCTTCCCCAGGGCCAAAGGGGCAGAGAGCAGACTGATCCACTGTCCGTAATGAGGAAGAAGGGAGCAGAACCACCTTGAACTACTGGGCTCTTTCTGCTCCTTCTTCCCCTCTTATGAAAACTGGGGGGAGGAAACTCCCTGAAAATGGGGGCAGAGGAATAGGAGGGGGAGTAAGGGGAGGTACTGAGACCTGGTGGGGGTGGGGGCGGTGGGGAGACAGCCAGCTCCAGCCTGGAAATGAGAGTCCTGGGGTTCCTATCTACTCCCAGGCCCGTTCCAGCCCCTATGGGTCCTGTTCCCTGCTCCTGACCTAAGAGGCCACAAATACTGTATAGTGTAGATGGGACCCTTAGTCACAGCCTTTAAAGGGAATTCAATTAGAATTGGTTACCTTTAAAAAAATTCTTAATTTGTTTTTTTACACAAAAATAAACAAAATTGTGAAAAGTTTTCATTTTGGTCAGTTTTCCATTGTTTTTATTGTTAAAACAAGCTAACAAACATACCAAAAAACCCAACTCAGAACTCAGAAACTGAGAAATTTCACCAACCCACCCTCTCCCCCTAAATTTTTTGTTTCTTCTTTTTTTTCCCCCCACAAAAAACTGAAAGCTGGATGTTTTTGATATTTATTTTTAAATATATCATGCAGAAAAAGAAAAATTCCCTGGCTCTTCTTTGCATATATGCAGGGTAACTTAATTACCCATCCCAGCACATTTCCTCCTTGCTAAGCTTCCTCAAATAGTTTCACCTGGGGCAACTGGCCTCCACTCCTGACAGCTGAGGTAATACTATGGGTGAAAAGGGGAGTTTCCTTCTCTTAATCCAAGGAAGGATCATAACCCTATCCACCTCCATAAACTGTCTGGGGTTTATGCACCCACTCACAAGGTCATTTTGAATTTCTAACTCTTGTAAGGATCTCATCTTTTCCATCCATCTCCTCCGTGTCCCCATCAAAGCCTTGAAGATTCACACACATGCCTTCCCTGAGTTTCCCTCTAAAGGCCTCTTTTTGCATCTTCTTGGTTAAGAGTTCTGCCCCAGTAACTTATCCCGGCTAATGATTTGGGGGCACAAATATCTCCTCTCCAGCTCAATCCAATCCAAAATATCAGTAGCTTGCCTGCTACTGTGTCTTTATAGATAACTGCCACCACAGCCCAGGTTCCACTGCAGTTTCTGGCCTGACTACAATCATGGCAGCTGTTTCAGAGTTCCTGCTTTTAAAACACTGTGGTATACTTTATTTGAGGCCTCTTCTGCCAGAATCCAGTGGAAGTTAAAGATCCCATGAAACATGTTGAAGAGAATCAGGTATCGCTCACCTCCCCCAGGTAACATTCCCCCTCTCAGTAAATCATATTCTAATGTCCAAGGTGCTATTGTGAAGAACACGGGCTGTTGCAGTTGTCTGTGTGTTGACTCTAGGATCTGACTCACGGCTTTGCACAGGGCTTGGAAATATGGTGCCGGGAACATAGAGGACATGAACACAAGATTTCTGTTCTGCATGGGAGGTGGAGACAAATACACTCACTGCCCTGATTTGAATGATCCCAAGATGCAAAACTCATATCTGGGCCCAAGTTTCCCTAAGTTGAAGATATTACCTCTACAGTTTTGCTTTAGGCCTTTGCTAAGCAGGACGCATGTACCAATCAACATGTCACGTAGTCCACACGTAGGGCCTTCTACCTGCTGATAGGTATGTTGTAGTTTTCACTAGTCCCTATTTTAAATAGAAACGTCTCTGTTCTCCCAGGGTAGTTGTGGTTTAAGTATCAGTGAGGTTAAGTCTCATTTCTGCAATGAGCAAGTGATAAGTGGTTGGAGGTGGCAGCTTTAGTGCCTATAAAGAAAGGAAAGCCATATTCCACACTCAGAGTTCACATTACTACTACTCTTATTATTATTATTATTACATTATTAAGGTGCCACCGGACTCCTTGTTGTTTTTGTGGATACAGACTAACATGGCTCTGTTAGTTTTCAAGGTGCCACCGGACTCCTTGTTATTATTACTTTAGTTAGTTATTTACAGTATCTCCCATTATATGCCAGATTCTTTCTACACTCTCAGGAAAGACAGGTTGAGATTTAAAGTCCAACCGGGTGAACCAAGCCAGGGGTTTTTCCCATGCCCACATCCAATTACAACTGCCATCAACTGGCACCTTTAAGAACATAAGAATGGCCATACTGGGTCAGACCAACAGTCCATCTAGCCCAGTATCCTGTGTCAGATGCTTCTTAGGGAATGAACAGAACAGGGCAATTATCAGGTGATCCATCTCCTGTTGTCCAGCCCCAGCTTCTGGCCGGCAGAGGCTTAAAGACTAATAGCCATTGCTGGACATATCCTCCATCAACTTATCCAGTTCTTTTTAAAACCCAGTTTAAACTTCCAGTCGCAATGAATAATTCACCAGCCTAACAGAATGTACAGTTAATTAGCACAGGGAATTCAGAGTCTGGATGGTGCTTTGTTTAAAGGACAAAATGCTTGTGTCTGTTGCAGAAATTCTTGAAAATACCTTTTTTAATTAAGCATTTTAACTCTTGGGAGAAGGAAGCCATGGGTAAGTGTCCTCCCTTCAGTGCCAGGAGAGTTAAAAGGGCAGCTTTCCAAACTATACATTAAAATAAAGAGGGGAAATGCACCAGTGAGACTTTTGAGAAATCGTGTACATTACAAGTGTGGGTTACGTTAATTGCCAAATTATCGGGCTGCCACTTCATTACACACAACCCCTATCCTCACTCCTTCTCAGGATCTCACTCTGGCAAACAAAAACCTAAGTTACAGGTTGAAATTTACTTTAAAAAAAATCAAATCTCATATTCTCATGTAATCACCTAACCCCAGGAGCTGGTGCTTTCAGAGAAAGCATTGAGACCCCCACAATAAAATCGCAGGACATTTCACTTAGAACCCAGCAATGAGGCAAAGACTAACTTCCCTCTCCAGCTATAACAGACCAGGGGGCCCATTCAAAAGGGAAGCTGTCAGAGTGTTTTAGAGGGAAAACAGCACAAGGATGTAAATCTGGACTCAGCTCAGAAAATCTCCCAAAGTGAAGGAGGGTTCAGACCCAGGGCTTTTTAGATTTGGGCCTGTTAGGTTTTTCCAGCCCTAAAGAGCAATAATACTCTTTTAATCGCAATGCCTTTTTACTTTTAAAATTTTTAATTAAGGGAAGAACACAATAAGAAAGAACAAAAGTTAAGTCTCTGTGAAAGAGCACAGTGTGTGTGCACAAGTCTCCTTTGTAACAGGGTGCACCTGAACACAAAACGGCAGCTGCATCCCTTTCAGTGGGTGGGTCTTCTCGTCAGTGAAAGATGCACTACAGAGAAGTCAAGTCAGAACAGATACAAGTGAAGTTGCATACCACAGTACCATCTCTTGGCTTGGATGGGAGAAAAAGTGGAAAGAGGATGGGGAAGGGAGGGATGTGGGGGATTAAAGAGGACAGTGAGTTTTAGAATCATGGAGCCCTCTCTCATCAATCTACATCATGCAGTCAGTGGAACAAAATCCATTAGTGTCTTGGATGAGAGTGTTAGGCAAGGAGGCCTGAAAAGCCCTCTTGTCCGGGAGACATAACTCACAAGCTTTGTGCAGGACATTTTATGCAAATTTTGTATTACCTCATTTACATTTTTGTAAATAATTTGCATACAATCATAAAACACTGGCTGTAGAAAAGTGTTATGGGTGGTGCCTGACTTGAATGGGACTCCTTACACATGAAGAGGATGCACCCACGCAGCTCGTGTAGCAGGTTCTACCCTTCAGGGGGAGACTCCTGGAGTGGACAGAAAAAGGGGCAGTGATTCAACCTGCAGAGAATGTGAGAGCAGTGGAGACGGGGAAAGGGAGATTTCTGAGAACCCAGAAAAGCTACTTTTCCATCTGTTATCAATAACACAGCCTGTACCTTCAGTGCAGTTGGTTCAGGAACGTGGCTCTTGTCAATTATACCAGATTCCCTCTGTGGTAGGTGCTGGGGTAAGGAGAGCACTTTCTAGGTATTGCAACCTCCGTGGTCTTCTCTCTTATTATACAGGTAGAGAATACATGCATACTGCTCTGTGTAAGAACAGTCTGTAGCTTTCATCTGAGGATCCCACAGTGCATTACAAACATTAACGAAGACTCACGGCGGGCCAAGTATTGTCTTATATTGGCACCCATCACCATACTATTTGACACCTCGTCATTTTAATGAGAGGGAAAACTAATAGCTACTGACTTGCTGTGTGGCCTGGAGCATGTCATGATGCCTTTCTGTGCCTGGGTTTCCCTGTCTTTAAAATGGTGGGGGCAAAACACATATCCACCTCACAGGGGTATGGTAAGTGTTAATAAGTATTTGTAGCATGCTTTGGCACTGTGGAGTGATAGTGTTATGTATGGTGCTAACACCAAGGTCAACGCCATCCTCAGCAGCTGAGTCCGCTCTGAAGCCTCCTTCTAAACACACCAAGGTAAATGAGTCACATTAATTTGCTACAGAAGGTGGGACTTTGACCTTTGCCTATTTAGACCTTATTTCACGAGGCTTCTGCCACCAATACACAGGATACCTGAGTGGTGTTTCACGAGGTTTTCATTGGTCATTTTCTCTTCAGGGACAGAGAAACTCTTGGCCATTTTGGCTACAAGGACAATTAACCAGATTGTCTCAGGTGTCTTCAGTATAAACACTCTCATGATGTGAACGTACTGGTTCAGGTTTGGTGGCTTCCTTAATATTGACATTTTAGGATGGAAGACCAATGAATTAGGAAGTTCATTTACAAGGGAATGCCGCTACCCAGCTGGTGACTACATGCGGACCAAAAGCTTCAGTGGTCCGATGAAATCATCAATGATGGACACAGACTGAACATCCAGCCAGACAGCCTTAAGGAACTAACTAGAGATCAGTCCTTGTGGTTCTTGTTCTGCAACGAAGCGATGTCCTTTTGAGAGTTATCGTGGTAATGAGATTGATGCTTTTGAAATGGCCACTGGACAGCTCAGAGCACGCTGTGCTCAGGTAACAAGGCAAAGGTTCTTTTTGACAGGAACTCTTAATTCTAATCACTTTTTATTTTTAAATAAAATTGATTGCAAACTGATTTGGAGCCGTTTTTTAAGTGGGAGATTATCCGGGACATATTGAAAAAAATATGACAGGTTTCAGAGTAGCAGCCATGTTAGTCTGTATCCACAAAAAGAAAAGGAGGACTTGTGGCACCTTAGAGACTTGCATCCGATGAAGTGAGCTGTAGCCCATGAAAGCTTATGCTCAAATAAATGTGTTAGTCTCTAAGGTGCCACAAGTCCTCCTTTTCTTTTTTTGAAAAAAATATGTAATCTCAGGTTTTCTGAATGACACAGAAATGTCACTTAGCTTTAGAACTTGGAAACAGGCTTCGGGGAGGAGGGGGGCGAAGCTTGTATTTCCAATTTCTTTCCTGCTCAAGTTGGCCTCCTCTTAAGAGATTTAACTTTCCAAATCCTGGGGGACTATAAGGATTTAACACCATCTGGATATGTTCTCAACCTATCGGTAAACCCGAGACTTTGTTGCTTTCAGTAATATGGCAATACCTAGGAAACCAAGATCTCCTAGGTTCATCTTTGCCTTAGGATGGTAATTAGAATTGGCATTTTCAAACAGCACCTCCCACTTCAAAGGATCCTATCAAACGCTGTAAATTATGGCCCAAAACATGGAAAAGATCCCAATTTAGGCACATATTACCCCTGCCAAAGCAGGGTTGTAGTATACCCAGATTACCAGCAGTACCCTTTGCTCAAAGCAGCAATAAACTGTGTGAGTGGGGCTCTGTGGTCCCCATTCTGATATAGGGGGCACAGTGTAGAAGCCTGGCGAGCATGTCCTTGACCCCCAAATGCTCCTCTGTTACCTCGGGGTCTCTGGAGTGGCCTTTTGGTGGTTTGGGAAGATACCCAGAATCAAGGCACAAAAATCCCACTCCATGCTCTCTCTCTGCCTGTGGCAGACAGAATTTGGCTCAATATTCTGTGCAGGGCTACGGGAATGCATCCCCTCTGGGGTGGTGTACATAATCCAGGCAGACAGCACAGCACACCACACAAAGCAGAAAGGAGGGAAAATTTTGGCCAAGAATTCCTCCCCCCGACCCCCCTCGCCTGGACTTAAAGAACAAACAGACAAACAGCCTCCCACTCAGTCACAGCGTGTCAGACACACTGAGGTCCTTGTGATTAACAGAAGGGTCTCAGGCTTCCTTAGATCAAGGGCCCTTCATTACTTGTTCACTAAAGCCGAGAGGAACCGGCAGAAATACTACAAGTACTTAGGCGGAAAAACATTACAGAGTCTAAAGGCACTTTAAATGATTTAGATACAAACTCGCCTGTAATAAGACATCTATTTTGGTTAATCTTTTAGTTGCAAATCTTGGAACTCCTGAACCTGCCTGAGGGTACTGTCAGCAGCACTCCATTTAAACACTGCTTATTGGGAGTAACTGCTATTTCCCACTGTAACCTCCAAACCTCTTCAAGTCTATCTTATTGCTTTGCCCAAATATACTCGCCTTGAGGATGCAGAGGGTTTTTTTTCCCCTTCTCTCCATTTCACTAAGAACTGTTAAGATGATTTAAACAAGCCAGATCAGACAAGATCACTTCCCATGTGATGCAGCCTGGGCTCAAAATAGCCTGCCCCAGGTTTTTTAGAGTTTTTTTTTTTATTTTAAGTACTTGCAAGGGTTATGTATTCAAATGACTGTGGGTTGATCACTTGTCACATGCAAGGGATTTGAGAAGACAGGTGCATTTTCATCTTCCCAGCGAGCCAATTTAGGACAAGGCTCCCCGCACTCACCTGAAGGAAGAGGCTTCTCTCCCAAGATGCAAGTGACTAGAATCTTTTTTCTAAAATCAAGGTGGGCCATTTCCAGCAGTTGACAAGAACGTCTGAGGAACAGCGGGAGGGGGGAGAATAAACATGGGGAAATAGTTTTACTTTATGTAATGACCCATCCACTCCCAGTAAAACTATTTCCCCATGTTTATTCCCCACCCCCACCATTCCCCATGTTTATTCCCCACCCCCACTGTTCCTCAGACGTTCTTGTCAACTGCTGGACGTGGCCCACCTTGATTATCACTACAAAAGGTTCCCCCACCCCTGCTCTCCTGCTGGTAATAGCTCACCTTACCTGATCACTCTCCTTACAGTGTGTATGGTAACACCCATTGTTTCATGTTCTCTGTGTATATAAATCTCCCCACTGTATTTTCCACTGAATGCATTTAATGAAGTGGGCTCTAGCTCACGAAAGCTTATGCTCAAATAAATTTGTTAGTCTCTAAGGCGCCACAAGTACTCCTTTTCTTTTTGCGGATACAGACTAACAGGGCTGCTACTCCGAAACTTTTCAGTGACAGTTTTATATTCTCTTGCATCTGAGCTTTGTTGCATTCTAATTTGTGTTGTCCTGTTTCCCAGGTGGGCTCCAGAGGTCAGACTGTGAGTAAAGAGGAAGATCCAGACAAGCAAAATTTAAAAAAACCTCCACGCTCACAATTGGAGCCAAATTTTCAGAATGGCTCGACTTTTATTTTAAGCATCAAAGTAAGTGGCCAGTTCTTCAGAATAGCTCAGCCTGTTGGGTGCGGGGCATATTTGAAAATCTGGCCCATGGTGGAGAAAATAAAATGAAAACAGATCACAACGAGTTCACCGTAGTTTTCATACCTTAGTTTTCAGACCCTCAGTGCACATCTCTGAGGACTGTGACCCTTTTGAGTTTTCTTCCTCATGGACCTTCATTACTTTTCATATTAACCTGCTGCAGCAGCAGCTATCAGCCTTAAAAATACCTGGTGAACAAGCAACAGCACCATAATTTCACTCATTCCATCATCGCATCTGCTTTCAAGCCATCAGCAGCCGTCAATCATTGTTCCTTAGCATCTTGTAAATTTTGCACCAAGATCAAGATTCCTCTGCAAGCATTCCCAGCTAAGCATGCTTCAGTGCAGTTCAGCGGTGCTTCCCTAGTTTTCTCTCCAATATTTCTAGCTTTCAAATGTCGATATTTATGATATGTCATATTGACCTGCACGACAACAGAAAAACCACCATTGCAATCATCTTTTTTTTCCTAACAGTGCCCAAATCCTTAGCACAGTGAAAGAAAAAAGCACAAAGAGTGTATTGTTCCATCAGGAAAGTCAATGTTAATAAACTATTATGGTTGCCTGGCTAGAATCATTCGGAAATTGGGAAATGTCCAAGTGAAGATTGGCTGTGTTACCTTAACTCCAACACCTCATGTATGCACTGCAGTTAGGGCTGATCAAAAACCAGAAAAACAGTTTAACGCCATTTGAAAATACTTTTTCTTACACAGGGTTGCAGTTGGGCCCTGCCCCATGCACCCCTAACCAAATCTCATTTCCTCCATCATCCTCAAGCAACTCCATTTGTGTACAAATGACCCGCCTTGCTTTGCAACACATCTTAATGGGAAAAGATTCATCTGTCTACGCCCCTCTGAGACAGGCCTTGAGTGAGGGTTAAGGTTGCAGATACCTGTATCCTTCACCCCCCTTTCCTTAGGGGATGAGGGATTTGCGACCTTATGAGGCAGTATGCAGGAAATAAATTCACCTCCAAAATGCTAGAGTTCATTATCATATCAGGGTGATGTTGCATCAGCATTTTCATAAACAACGTTTAATCAGGTGGACTGTCTTAAAGAAATGAATAGTTCTTTGTTCCCCACACAATGGTCATTTTCTCCTCATTCAGCTACCGCCCCCCTGTTTAGCTCCCCAAAGTTTTCCTACCTTCCTTTCTCCAGTCTTAGCAGTCAGTCTCCTCCCCCACCCTCCCACCCAAATAATCCTTTTGAAGGTAGCTCACATAGGAGGAGTCTATAGATCTTTGCATCCTCTCCATCTTGGGAAGATGGTCATTAGAGATACGAGTGCAACCCCTCCAAATGTTTAGTATCAGACAGTTTCTTGTCTGCTAGGTGAGCTCCCTTCCATGTCTTTTGTCTGGGTTTAGAAAAGTAATTTGCAGACATGCATAACTCCGTCTTCACAATAATTTTGCTCCATATCTAATATCACTTAATGACAGAACCAGGCCCTCTACCACAGGTCTATTTTTTATTGCTTTTTAAATCTTTTCATGCCTTTCTTTTTGTTCCCCCTCTCCCTTCCCTGCATGCCAGCTATTTTGAAAAATGACTGGAGCAAAAAAAGACAGAAGAATAATAACAAAGGAAAGAGAAGAAAGAAAAACTGAAAAAACAATATGTGAAAAAATTCAGGCAAAACGTTTTGAAAAAAACGTAAAAAAAAAAAACCAGTTGTCACAAAAATGTTTGAATTTGAAAAAGAAAAGAACAAGGAAAAGGTCATTTTTCAGCAAAACAACTTTTTACGCCACAAATATCAACTGCCTGTAATTACAGTACAATCTCATCACATGATCTTGGACTGCTTTTCATTTATACAGCCAAGTTGGCCACTCATGTAGGCCTCCAAAGCTGTCCTTAAGCAGCACACTTTACATACTTAGCAAGAGAAACCCCTGTTCAAAAGGTACTGCATGTGGACAAGTTGTGATTTTAAAGAGGTCATCAACATGAATATCAAACTGAATTTTCACTGGCACAGCCAAGGCATATCTCTACCATGGGAGCTATCTCCAGGCCAAAGTTCAGTTTTCTGCCTCCTTGGAGTTTGGGATTTGCACAAAAACCTCATAAGATTTATTTTTTTTAATGACGAAAAGTGCATTTTCTTCATTCTCTCATACTCAAGAGCAACCATTTTGGCCCAAGTTTTCAAAATAAACAAATAAAAATGGTTTAAATGAATCAATCACCTTCCAAAGAGGCATAGCCTGAAAGGTGGAGGTTTTGGTAAGTTATAAGTGACTGACAACAGGGGGTTAGAATGGAATTGCTTATGCAACCTTAGCTCCAGCAATCCACTATCACAATAATAATGAGTGTATACATTATTAATGTTGATGTTTATTCTTATGACCAAAGACAGTGAGTTAATATTTAATCCAAAATCCACATGAAACCCCAACCTCCCCTGGCTTCTCATTTATCTCCTTGTTACCTTGGAAAGCTCTGAGCTTTGTAAACTGACCTGAGACTTTGACTATTAGGGTCTGATCTAAGAACCACACTGGCTGTTTTCTGCATAAGTACTGCATCTTTTGATCCGGTAACCACTGTCACTTGGGATCTATAAGGTTTCTTAGATAATCCCGGAGAGCCAATGCTTTGTAACTCACTTCACTTTAATATTCAAGGCAAAATCTGGACAGCCCACACATAAAGAGACAGACTTCTCTTTCTTCACAGACTTAATTTCATCTGCAAATTACATATACGGAGACAGATATTTATACAGGAATGCCCTGATCCTCCTGAGGGGAGCTTAGACTCTCCAATGTGTAATTTTGCTTTAGGAATATGATATGTAATCTTGCCTTTCTTCTTGAGGTGGTAGGAGAAAGGGGGAAAGTCACTGAAATCATCTCCTAGCAATTGCTCCCCTACATAAACCTACAGCTAATAGGATATAAAATGTGGCAGAAACATAAAAGGGAACTAACTCGTTCTTCCTACTTTCACATCAATGTAATCAATAAGGACATTTTAGGATGTGTTTCTTAAAGGGCTAAATTTTTGTGCAGATTTTATTTTTAAAGCCAGGTTTGTCGATCTGGTTAAAGGGAGTTTTTGAGAAGGGTTTGTGGTAAAACTCTTTTTAAGAGGTGGCTTGGCTAAGGGGGGCTGGATAGCTCAGACACCGGTATTGGGTTATGGGGTTTTCCTAGGTTTGAATCCCATTTAGGATAATAGGGGTCCAAGGTGTCAGGTTTTCTGTTGCCCATGACCTGCCTCCATACAGGGAGCTGTTAGTCTATGTCACAGGAAAGGTAATGAAAAGCCACTAAAACTGGGACGAACTGCCACCTGTGTATGGCCCACTGCAATAATCTGTCCTTGAGCTGACAAAGGCCCAGATCACAGCACATGTGCAGCATTAAAAGCTACAACAGGTCAAGTAAAGTCAGTTTGCATAAACTCCCGCCCCCTAGAATAAACCCAGGGCCTGATTATCAGAGGTGACCCTCACTGACTCCTACTGGAGTTGTAGGTACCCAGGACTCCTAAAAAGCCAGTCCTAAATACACAGCCCAGCAGACAGAGGCCTGAGAGAACAGACAAGCTTTGCCCTGTGCCCGAAATGTCAACACACACAGGCTCTGGTGGACCAACAGGGCTTCATAGTCCTGCCCCCTCTTTCCTGAGGCTACCCGCCTTGCCATCCATCAATGCCTATTAACAGAGGGGCCCCTGCGGTTCTCAATATCACACAGAGCAAGAGTCTGGCTGTGGGTTATATCAACAGCTTGGCTTGCACCCAAAAGCAAGTCGTAAGCCATTCTGTTTCCTGGATAATAATTTTCAGCCAGCTCCCTGCAACACCCCATCTACCCACTGCTCATTGATGGCTCCTTCCATTCCCCAGCCCTTATTAACCCAATGCCAATGGGTTCTCATTTTCCCTTTCCCACACTTTTGCTGCCTGGCATCAATCCCATTCTCCCGCTGGTGCTTCCTAGCTTCTCTCTACATTAGCTACTGCTGCCCCACTCCCCTCATTTACTCTTGTGCCTCACAGGGTCACAGTGATAGCAGCCCTCCCATGCTTCTGCTGCAATAGCATTAGACGTGCAGATCGTCCTTTGTTACACAGTACTTTGGAATTATTTGGAAACAAAGACCCGTGCAGGTGATCCCAGTGCCAGACTAACAGCAGAGGTAGCAAGGACAAGATAAGAGAGGGGCAGCGCTTCAGACCAGCCGCTTTTAAAGTCAAAGGGACGAGGCTGAGGTATTTTCAAATCAGTTTTAACTCTTGATTGTTTCGAACAACCCCCTGGAAAGCTGGGACTGAAGTTTGCGGCTTTAATTAAATATTCTCTGTTGTTCCGTTGATGCAGGCGCCCACTGTTCTGTCATGGCAGGGCTGCCCGTGAGGCTACCCCAGAGTGGGCTTCGACCACAGGTTTGTTATTGCAGGGCTGATCAGCAGCACTGGGCATTGAGCATTGGTTTGTTATTTTGGGGTTGGTTGTAATGAAGCAAGGTTTGGTACACTGGTTTGCTCTTGAGGGTAGCTTGTCAGGAGCCAGGCTCCCTGCAGATTGGTTTGTTATTGCAGAATTGGTTCTAATGAATGCTGGGCTTTCATTACTAGTTTGTTGTCGTGTGGCTGTTTCTAATGGAGCTGGGTTGTGGATGCTTATTTGCTATCAAAGGACTACTCATGGCAGGTGCTGGGCTGTGCATCCTAGGCTGTTTTTCTAGGGTTGCCTGTGAGGAACTGCCCTACACCCATTAGTTTGGGATATCAGATGTTATCAGAGTGAGGGAATGGCTCAAGAACCCATTAAAGAGCTCTGGGGGAATGGGCACGGGAAGATGGTTTTAATCAGATAAGGGAATTCAGTACATTGCTGCTGCATGCTAGGAGATATCCTTTTAAGCTTCAGTAATTTTTTTGAGTCCCTGGGAAGCTTGTGAGGTGCCTTTGAAGGAAGCATGACTTATGAAATTGCAGTTTTTAGCCTAGATGGGTAATGTTAATGAGAAAATATTGCAGTCTGTGATTGCAGTTCTCCTGAATCCCATAAGTTTGAAATAAATTATTCTGTTTTCCTAAATGAGGCAACATGGCACAATCCTGCTTCTAAGTCATTTCAATGGTGATTTTTAATTTGGGTAGCACCACTCACAGGGTTTGCCAGATTAAAAACAAATTAAAACAGAGGACAGAGTTACAAACTTTCACTTAACGGGGGTGGGAGAAAACCTTTGCTTTAGATTTTAAAAGGAGCAATGAGACCGGCAGCTAGATCGTAACATTCAGAGAATTTTGCATGAGCAGAGAGGTACTTTGGCAAAAAGGGCCTGATTCTATTATCCATTGAAGTCAGTGGAGTAACCCTGTGGTAAGCAGGATCAGAACTCAGCCCCTCATGTAGCACCATACCCTATCTTGCAGTGCTGCACAATCACAACAAACATAACTCTGCAACGTGCCCATTGTCGTTCACTTTTCATCCTTCACAGCAGAAGAAGCTGTTTCCCATGGAGGCCAGTCCAGGACCATGGAATTCACTTGCGGCTTTGAAACTACGGGTTCTTGTGTTGCTGTGTGGTGGAGACTGGGGGTCAGCTCTTGGGCTGAGTTGCTCACTCCCAAAGGTCGTGGGGATGAAAAGCAAAGAGTGAGTTCTCAGCCCACGAGGACTATGGAGAGGAAAAGGAGCTTTGGGCTGAAACTCTGGCCATTTAGTGAGAGCTTTTATTAGCTTCGGAAATGCATGCAATTGCACTGAAGAGAACCATGCGTGTAATGACGGGTTTCAGAGTAGCAACCATGTTAGTCTGTATCTGCAAAAAGAAAAGGAGGACTTGTGGCACCTCATCCGATGAAGTGAGCTGTAGCTCACGAAAGCTTATGCTCAAATAAATTTGTTAGTCTCTAAGGTGCCACAAATACTCCTGTTCTTTTTATGTGTGTAATGGATAATATAGGGCAATATATTCAAAAGGCTCCACTAATTTAAGCTGCCTCGCTTAACACCGAGAGTGCATTTTTCAGCGGTGCTGAGCACTTGCACCTCCAAGAGCTGTTTGCATTCGGCCCTTCTGAAAAGTCAGGCCCAAGGTTACAAACTGGGAACCCCAAACTGAGGCACTGAAACCAGTTGCCATTTCTTAAACATACTATAGACTAGCCTGCCATTGGTCACACGGAGTTTTAAAAGGCAGCTAACCTGAGGCAGAGGGATGCAGTTTTGCTGGGGCAGATGATCTAGAAGCTCTTAATAGAATCCCACAAGCTTAGAAAATGAAAACAACCAAGTGCTCAAACCCGCAGTAATGTGTTTTGTCCTCAAATTGGAGGGGAGATGAGTAGAGTTTATCGTGACCCTCCTTCTAACCAAATCTTTGGAATCTCCTCGGAGTTACTATCAAATGTCTGCTGCCTCAATTGGGAAGTTTTTGTGCCTCTCCTATGGGTGTCCTGGCCCTGGTGTAGCTTCACCAGTGGGAGATCTAACGTAGACCAGCCATTGCCATTTTTACCCCACATAGTATCTCACCCTGCCCAAGCAGGTATAGATGACATGGTGATAAAAACCATTGGCAGCTGGTCTACCCTAGTGAATTTCACCAGAACCCCAGTGTAGATGAGACTTTATAGGCATCCCTCTGCCCCATTCATTATACTCAGCCTTGGATCACAGAACATGGTTTTGTTGTCCAGGACAGTAGAGTTATAATATGCCTCACAGCCCACATGAGCTGGGGTGGACGGAACCTTCAAAGGGACTGCCCCTCAAGCACTGCAGATGGCCCCTTTGATCGCAAAACCTGGTCTTATCACTAAACTGCCATGCAGCGTGAACCCCACTCCCCTCTATTGCAGAAGTGAGAGTGCTACTCCCTGGTGCCTCGTATCTAAGATTTCCCCTGTTGTTGGCACCTGCATTATTATCTAGAGAGGATTTATTTCATTCAGAAATAGGTCTCCAATGAAGTTATTAATCAGAGAGAGAGAGATGGAAGAGTACAACAAAAGTTTATTGTGTGCTGTGGATGAATGATAAGCGAATACCAATGCCTTGGATAACAATCAGGAGAGAGAGAGAGAGAGAGAGAGAGAGGAGAAAGAAGTGCAGCACTGTGGGTAAATATATGCTGCTTCTGGTGATGATTACCCTCAAAGTAATTAGTTTTTAAATCAGGCAGACATTTCAGAAACTACTCACTATGAGCGACTTTAATTATTTATACTCCCTTTTATTCTTCTTATTTATAGTCATCCTCTTTGGAAAGGGAGATGCTTTCTGGGGTGGGC
Source organism: Chelonia mydas (assembly GCF_015237465.2). Taxonomy (NCBI): domain Eukaryota; kingdom Metazoa; phylum Chordata; order Testudines; family Cheloniidae; genus Chelonia; species Chelonia mydas. The sequence goes on from NC_051254.2 coordinate 18,125,764, forward strand.
CACTCAGCCGGAACAGAAACCTAGCTCCAGCCCGGCCTTGCTAAGCACACATCTCCGTAAGAGCCAGTAATTTTAACAGCTACTGGAAGGGGGGGAGGGACCAAAAAATCTCAGAGGCCAAATTTCACTTGTGCTGTTTTTTCTGGTGGCAAGACAAATTAAAGTGAAAATTTCCACCCAAGTCGCAAGCTACAGAAAGCCCTCCTCTGCTCAGTCATTAAACTGTCCCTCATCGTCCTTTCCGTCATTTATTAAAGTGAGGCCACTCAACAAGTCATCCACACCGAGCTCCCTGCTGTCCCAGTCCAGCGCTGGTAGGCCAATTTCCCCAAGGCAGGGCTGAGCTTTTCAGGGAATGTTTTGTCCCACTGGACCATCTCTCTCGAGAATAAGGAAGACTTATTTTCACTTTACTCTTTGCACAGAAGAATATACTAAGTGTAGGGATTGCTAGGTAACTAGTCCTACCTCTTTGTTAACCTTTGAGCAGCTTGACAAACAGGAGAGAAAGGGAAAGGGCATGGGCAAGAGGTTTACTGGAGCGTGGTCCAGTGGTTACTACAAGGAATCAGGACTTCTGTGTTCTATGCACAGCTCTGCCAGTGACTCATGAAATGATTTTGGTCAAGTCACTTAACCACCCTGTGTCTCTCAGTGCTCAACTGTAAAATAGGGATTAACCCACATTTGTAAAGCACTTTGAGAGCTTGGGCTGGAAGGTGCTGTGTAGATGGAAAGCTTCTTACTAATCTGGCAACCAGCAGCTAAAGGGGTACAGTGGATCTCAGGGCATCCTGGAAGGATGTGTTCCTTGCCTGCTTTGCAGGCATGAAACCCTCAACCCAGCTTCTGATGATCTGTCAGCAACTTTCTTAGTAATGGATTTTCCTGTTAAACTGTGGCTCAGCTCCTGAATTTAGGCCAGAAAGGGCATGGTTTGGCCTTTGTGTACATGAGTCTTGCTTTACTCATTACTGAAATGCAGCGATTTCCAAGGCATGCTCAGCAGCTATTTAATGGTGCACAGCAACACGAAATCAGAGTTTAGGACAAGAAGTGGATGCTTCTTGCATCAGCAGTGAGAAGAATGACCCAAGGGGGTCTTTCTGTCTTTAAAAAAACAGCAAGGAGTCCAGGGGCACCTTAAAGACTAACAGATTTATTTGAGCATAAGCTTTCGAAAAAACCTCACTTCTTCGGATGCACTGAGTGAAAGTTACAGATGCAGACATAAATATACTGACACATGAAGAGAAGGGAGTTTAATGGTGTTAAATTTGCAAGTGAATTTTAGTTCTGCTGTTTCTCTTTGAAGTCTGTTTCTGAAGTTTTTTTGGTCAAGTATAGCTACTTTCAAATCTGTTATAGAATGTCCAGGAAGATTGAAGTGTTCTCCCACTGGCTTTTGTCTGTTACCATTCCTGATGTCCCATTTATGTCCATTTATTCTTTCACGTAGGGACTGTCCGGTTTGGCCAATGTACATGGCAGAGGGGCATTGCTGGCACATGTCACATTAGTAGACACGCAGGTGAATGAGCCTCTGATGGTGTGGCTGATGTGGTTGGGTCCTCCGATGGCGTCACTAGAGTAGATATGGGGACAGAGTAGGTAACGAGGTTTGCTACAGGGATTGGTTCCTGGGTTAGTGGTTCTGTGGTGTGGTGTGTAGTTGCTGGTGAATATTTACTTCAGGTTGGGGGGCTGTCTGTAAGCGAGGACTGGCCTGTCTCCCAAGGTCTGTGAGAGTGAGGGATCGTTTTCTAGGATAGGCTGTAGATCGTTGAGAATGTGCTGGAGAGGTTTTAGCTGGGGGCTGTACGTGATGGCCAGTGGTGTTCTGTTATTTTCCTTGTAGGGCCTGTCCTGTAGTAGGTGATTTCTGGGCAGATTTGAAAGTAGCTATACTTGAACAAAAAAGACTTCAGAATCCAACAGACTTCAAAGAGAAACAGCAGAACTAAAATTCATTTGCAAATTTAACACCATTAATTTGGGCTTGAATAGGGACTGGGAGTGGCTGGCTCATTACAGAAGCATTACTTTGCCTCTCCTGGAATTGACACCTCCTCATCTATTGTTGGGAGTGGACCATATCCACCCTGATCGAATTGGCCCTGTCAACACTGGTTCTCCACTTGTGAGGTAACTCTCTTCTCTTCATGTGTCAGTATATTTATGTCTGCACCTGTTAACTTTCACTCCATTCTTCTGAAGAAGTGAGGTTTTTACCCACAAAAGCTTATGCTCAAATAAATCTGTTAGTCTTTAAGGTGCCACTGGACTTCTTGTTGTTTTTGTGGATACAGACTAACACAGCTACCCCCTGATACTTTCTGTCTTTAGTGTCTCTTCAAAATATTGTATCCATTTGAAACTGCAAAAGAAATGTAGAAAGGCAAAAGTGTAATTGGACACCCAGAAAACTGGCACACTAGGGGTCACATGTTTGTTTTTACAAGAAAGTACTAGGATATTTTTCAGGTCCAAATACTACTCAGAAACTGCTTTTCATCTCATCAGAAAGCTCTTTACCTTTTCCAACATGTGCACAGGATTCTAACACACTATTACTGTTTACTTAGCATGAGAAATACACAGATCTGGACAAAATATTGAACACACCCACACATCTCTCTGCCTCAGGTTCCTCACCACTCTGGAGTGTTTTTGCAGGGTCCAGGATTCCTCTCCTGCAGCTCATGGCTTTAAGACTCATGGAGTCTCTCTCTGACCTCTGCAGTCCGTGGCCTTCTGCTCTCCTGCCCAAGCTTCCTGCATCTTGCTCTGCTAATCTCTCAATTTTTTATGTCCCATGACCTGCAGCTGATTTCTTTGTTTTGCTAGTAGGAATCTTCCACTGTCCACTTCTCCAAACCTTTGTACATACACTCGGTCAAACTGGTTTCCCTAGGCTTCAGCCAGCCCATTGCCCCAAGGTGCTTCCACCTGAATAGATGACCATTAACAGTCTAATGACCCACCACTGTACCTGGTTGGGGAGGGACATGCTATAACCCTGACAGCAGATGACTGACATCATGTCCACACTGAGGCGTTCAGAATAACTTCATAGCACCAGCCAGAATGAGCTGTACATAGATAAATTGTCCAGGTCATCACAGGGCACACAGAACACTTTTTCAACAGGCTGTCATTTACGTGACATCCACCCTTAAACTCTTTAGTCCTGCATGTCAACATACAATTGTTGTGAAGTTGCTACCGAAACTCCACTCCTTGATATTTAAGCTTGGAAAGATGAGATTTTTCATCACTAAATTTTAATAAACATCGATTTCACAGTACATACAAACTGATTAAAAATATTTCCATCGATAACAGAAATTCACAGATAGGCAGAGGGAGAAAAATGCTGCTTGAGAACGTCTTAGTTTGATTTCAGGGTATTTACTTCATATATTGTGATGTTAACGATTTGTGTTCTAACAGTAATAAAGCTTTAACTTTTTGAATCTCAGCATCTACTGTCATTAAATAAAAAGAAAAGGAGGACTTGTGGCACCTTAGAGACTAACCAATTTATTTGAGCATAAGTTTTCATGAGCTACAGCTCACTTCATCGGATGCCTTCACAAAAACTTATGCTCAAATAAATTGGTTAGTCTCTAAGGTGCCACAAGTACTCCTTTTCTTTTTGCGAATACAGACTAATGCGGCTGCTATTCTGAAACCTGTCACTAAATAATTATTGTATGACCTTCCCCCAGTTTCTGCCCAGTTTCCTGAAACTATGACAACTGAAATCCGTTTAACCCCCCCACCCCCAAAATGCGTAAGCCATAATTTTATACAACTGTGAACAAAAGTTTAAATATATAAAAGAAATCTTGAACATAAATGTCAATACCTGTCCCAAAATATATTTAATAAAAATAAAAATAAAATGCTGCCAAACTTACTGATATTACATAGGCCTGCAAAGCTAGCTCAGTGTCATTTAATGTCCTGCAAGCTAGAAGTATAGAAGGTAGGATAACCTGGCAGTAACTGGGACCCCCTTAGAAGGGAAAAACAAACAAACAAAAAAATAGAGCAGATTGCACCCTGAGACTTTTACGCTCCTAAATGAAGACCCTGAGGTCTGTGTGCTTAAATTCAGAGGCTATTTGATAGAAGCAGCACCCAGAGTTCAGCACAAGAATCAATTGTTAACAAAGAATGAATTGGCTAGTCTCTAAGGTGCCACAAGTACTCCTTTTCTTTTTGCGAATACAGACTAACACGGCCCCTACTCTGAAATATCTATTATCTTAAGTACTTCTAGTGCCCCCAGGTCCCATTACCATTGCACCTGAACACCTCACGAGCTTTCATGTATTTGTCCTCACAACACCCCTGCGAGAGGAGCAAGTGCTGTGATCCCCATTTCACAGCTGAGGTATTAAGGCCGGGGATACTACGTGTCTTTCCCAAGCTCACACAGGAAGTGCGTGGTGGAGTTGAGAATTAAACCCAGGTCTTCTGAGTCTAAGACTATCGCACCCTAACCACTAGACCAGCCTTCCCCTGGGAGGGTAAATCTTGTGTTGAATTAAAGGATCATTATCCTGTGATTTTTCTAACACGGGGGGGTTACTAGAGCAAAGCCTGAAATAACTATTGGGGGTTGGTTTCTCTAATAGATTGTAGGCCCTTGGGAGAATACACTGGGGAATGCCTCCCTCTATTGAGCCCTTTCAGAAATGCCTTCAACTCTTTATATGGAGCCCAGCATGGGAAGTGTTAGTCTCATTCTCTTTTCTGGCTCATTCAGATGTAACCAGCTGTTAAAGTACATTGAAACCAGAGGGGGAGCTCTTATGGGACCAGTCTAAAAGGGGGATTGTTGTGTTCTCCAGCCAGGAAAGGAAGGGACTCTTCCCCTCCTTTTTCAGGAGAGGCGAGCCCTTCTCTCACTATGCTACCATACCCCCAATTCCTGCTTACTTTAACCTTTGTGTATAGTTGTCCCCTTCAGACCCAAGAGCTGCCAGTGGGCAAAAAGGCCCTTAGGACTTATGGTAGCCAGCAGGGGATGGAGGGACAAGTGGCTCTAGCCAGCCCCCCAGTGAACCTGTTAGCCACAGATCTCTTTTATTCACAGTGAGTACCTCTTGCTGCTGGCCGAGCCTCTGGGGAGGGTCCTTCAGCACACGTGTCTTCAGGCCATTCCTCAGGGCTCCCAGAAAGAACTTTCCTAACTCAGCCCCAGCACTGAGGGGCCAGGCCTCATCACCAGGGTTCTGTAATTGAACCCAGCTGGTCCCCCTTCTGCTTCTCCTTGGGGCTGAATTAACTCCTTCCTGGCCTTTAAGGTGCATGACATCCATTCACAGACCCAGCCAGGTAAATCAAATTCAAATCCCTTCACTTTTTGAGGACCCCTGTATCCAAACTAGCCAAGATCCCTCTCCCTCTCTCTCTAACCTAGATTAACATGGAGCGACATTTAAGTTCCAAACCAATTCCTGCTCCAAGGCAGCTGAAACCCCACGAACAGCTGAGCTCCCAGGATTTCTACTATTTTGGGCCAAAAATCTTGTGACAAGAAGTTGCGAGATTTCATAAAGGGCTGATCTGCCTACAAGCCCTGAGCTGGGTATGAGCTCGCAGTGTGGGTGGAGCCTGTACACTTCTCAAAACACACTGGCAGCTCTTGTATTTTTCATAAATAAAAGTAGAGAGGTTTTTAAACCTTGGGGGAGCAATATTGTATTAACACTCCAGCTGCAGCCAGCAGAGCAGACTGTGCATAATGTGTCAGAGCTTCCTGAGAGCAGCTGGCTTTATTGCTGTCCCCTTTATAAAAACTACCTTTCCATAGCATCCTAACAGCTGGAAGCCATTCGCTGGGCCATTCCCGTGAAATGGCCTTTGACCCCGAGGAATGGTTCTTCAGCCGAGTTGAACGGCATGGTCCCCTTTTCTGAGAAGAGGAATTTTGCCCATCCCAAGCGGTTTCCCAGCATCCCTCTCCATCGTGCCCAAGAACATTTGTTGATACAGCAGAAACATTGGGCTAGCTCAATGCACTCACTGGGCTGGAGCTTGCAATGCGCTGGGCACCCTTTGCTCCCATGTCTGTTGCTTTGTGCAGGAGTAAATCGCTTACAGGCTGAAATAGAATCCTAGGGAAAGCCTGCAGGATGAGGTAATGCTTGTGGGAGCAGGGGGGTGGGCATTACGGCAGTCACATCTCTAGGCGAAGCTCTCCAGCTCATTCGTAAGTGCTACATTATCTACATCCGTCCTTTTTCATAAGAACTTCAGCTCAAGTGGCCATCTGCCCATTGCAATTCACTAAAACAATGAGACGCTCTGTGCAGACAGCTTCACGACTGTAGACTCTTGTTTGTCGGAAGAGAATGGGGGACCAAGAATTTATCTGGACTAATTGGATTTTGGAGAAATGGGAGGAACTTTAATACAAAGTGTTCAGCAATGGACATAACCCCTCCACTATTTAAATTGGGCTAAAAAGGGGGTGCAAGATAAATGAGGTTCTACTGTGTATTGGAGTTGCTAGACAGAAATATTTCACATCTGACAATTATAAGACAACATACTTCCATCCACACGGAAGCACAAAGAACCCACAAAGAGACAGGCAACTCTCGATTTAGTCCCAAGTGGAGCACAGGATCTAGTATCTGTAGCTGAACTGCTCCATAATAGTTACCATAATGTAATTAAATGTAACATCCTTGTAGTGGGGATAATATGAAAAAACCCACCACGGTAACATTTAACTTCAAAAAGGGGAACTACACAAAAATGAGGATGTTAGCTGGAAATTAAAAGGCACTGTCACAAGGGTTAAATACCTTGAAGCAACATAGGCACGATTTAAAAATCCCATAATAGAAGCTCAGATTAAGTGTACACTCCAAATCAGAAAAGACGATAAGAGGACCAAAAGAATGCCAGCATGGCTAAACAGAAAAGTAATGGAGGCTGTTAGAGGCAAAAAGTCATCCTTTAAAATTTACAAGTCAGATCCTAGTGAGGCTATCAGGTAGGTGCACAAACTCTGTCAGTTAAGTATAAGATGGCAGGCCAAGAAATAATTTGAGAAGCAAGTTGCTAAAGATGCAAAAACTAACAGTAAACATTTTTTTTAAGGACATCAGAAGCAGGAAGCCTGCCAAACAGGCAATGGGACCACTGAATGATCGGGGTGCTAACAGAGCACTCAAGGAAGACAAGGCCACTGCAGAAAAGCTAAATGAATTCTTTGCATCAGTCCTCACTGCAGAGGATGTAAGGGAAATATCATAATGCCACTGTATAAATCCATGGTGTGCCCATACCTGGAGTATGTGTCCAGTTTTGGTTGCTCCATCTCAAAAAAGATAGTGGAACTGGAAAAGATTCTGAGAAGGGCAACAAAGAGGATAAAGAATATGGAATGGCTTTCACACAAGGAGAGACTATAAAGATTAGAGCTGTTTACCTTAGAAAAGAGGTGACTAAGGGACAATATGACAGCGGTCTAGAAAATCATGGTTGGCGGGGGGAAAAGTGTTACTTACCCTTTCCCACAATACAAAAACCATGTGTGTGTCACCTGCTGACATTAATAGGCAGCACATTTAATACTAACAAGAGGAAGTCCTTTTTCACACAAAGTACAATTAACCTGTGGAACTCATTGCCATGGGATGTTGTGATGGCCAAAAGTATAACCAGCTTCAAAAAAGAACTAGATAAGTTCATGGAGGATAGGTCCAGCAATGGGTATTAGCCAAGACGGCCATGGGTGTAACCCCATGCTTGGGGCGACCTGAAAACTCTGACTACCAGAAGCTGGGAGGAAAAGCCAAGGGGTGGCTTACTCCAATTGCTTGTTCTTTACACTCTCCCTGAAGGTCTTGTATCGGCCACTGTTAGAGACAGGATACTGGGCTAGACGGACCATTGGGGTGGCCCAATATGGCCATTCTTATAATAATAGTACTTGCCCATGTTGTGAGCCTTTGTGTTGGAAAGGCACATCCCAGTTTCATCTCAGCACAACTTAGTGCTGTCAGGTCAGTACATCCTCTCTTCCTCCATCTGTGCCTGTTTCTTCCCCACCCCAGACCAGCCCCTGAACAATGGCTTAATCATCCTACTCCCAGTGCCAGGGTTCCACCCAGCTTCTTTCCCAACCACCCGTTTCCAGTTCCATGCTACCGCTCCGCCACCCAGGGACTCCAGGGTCCTTCACTGAGACCAGACCTCATTCCTCCAGTGGAGCTGCAGTCACTGGGGAACGTGCATTAAGGGTTTTGCCCCTGAACACTCATCCAAGCAGCATAAGTCTCAGGGAACAGCTATACTTATGCTAGCCAGTGCATGGTGTGCCTGAAAAGTGGGGCCCATCCATGATCACTTCATTCACACTGCAGCTTCTGTTCAGGAACCTCTCCCTTGAGTATCTCCTGTCTGGATCCCATTGGCATAGAGTTTCCCCTGCCCTCAGATCCTCCATCTATGCTGCCTTCACCCCTGCAATTCTTTCCCCCTGCCACACCAACCAGGGCTGGTTCTGGGGCAGGCTGCTCCGTTCAAGGTGGCACAACTACTGGGATTTTCTTTTTGGTTTGGTTTGCCAGGCTGTGATTACATGTGTTTTTGTTTGCTTTGCTGATTGGCTGGCTGCAAGGGCCGGGGTGGGTTGGCTCAGCTGCTGCAGGGAGGGGTGTGCCAAAACCATTTTCTATGCTGACCTGCAAAACAGCTAGGGCCGTTCCTGCTACCTACCACAGTGCTCTGGAGAGAGTGTTGAAGCAGAATATAGGGTACTTAAACGGTCTCTTTTTCCTCTAAGTATCACAGCACCTAGCTGGTTACATGCTGGAGAGGTCCTCATGTCTCAGCCAGCTCCAGCCGGACTCTCCCCTTCTCATTTACAAACCCAGTGAAAATGTAGGAGGTCCTTCACCTCAACAGCGGTTATTGGACCCTGGGCTCTGAACTACCGCTCCCCTCACCTTCCACTTCCTGTCTGGTTTACAGTGCAGCTGATGGGTTCCAATTCTTTGGACCCTTTAGCCTATTAACCCTTTTCTGCTCGGTCCCAGCAAGACCTGAACTGGGACAGGACTGATGGGCCATTGGTGACGCTGAATATGTTCAATGAAGCTTCTTGGTCTTTCTAATGAGTGTTGGTCCAGGAAAGGCTCCTGGTATTGCCTCAAGTGAAATGCAGCCTCTGTTAGAGCAGTACCAGCAACAGGAATGGGAATATATTAGCGGAATGAACAATACAGGAACTGAGGTAGGTCGGTCACCCATAATAGAATTTGGCTAGGATGCTGTGGCTCCCTGTCCCGATTTTTAAGCCTGCTTAGCATCCAACATCTCCACTTATATCCCAGATCCGGCCCAATATCATTATTTTTGAAAGAACCAGAGGGATCTTTATTAGCCACAGGACCTCTTTTATCATATTCAAAAGTGGCACCCCAAATATCCCAGCATGGTGGCACTGGAACTTTAGCAATTCAAAGAAGAGCACTTCCTACAGAGACCCTAACACAATCCCTGCAGCCCCTGAGTTTGCCTTCAGGAAGAAATGTCCTTGCATAGTAAAAGATCCGACACAAGATCAAACTTCCTGAGGTTGTGTGGCTCTGAAAAACAAACAAAACAAAACAAAACAAACAAAACAAACATTTCCAAGTAAGCCTCTTTCCATCTGCATTTGAAACATTTATTTTGGGAAATACATATTAAACACTATTATTTATACAAAAAAGGACTAAATTTGTCATAATGCATATAACACCCAAAAGGCCATATTTAATAGATCTGGATTAATTTTTTTAAACATTTTTTTTTTCCAAAAATTAGATTACAAAGGAGAAAGCGGCATGTCTTGCTTGGCCCAGCTTGAGATACTGTCTAGGAAAGGAGTTTAAGATGGTGATATTTGCAGAAGTGCATCACGCAGAAAAGACTTTCTACCCTCCCCTTGAATAGTCTTTTTAACACTTGAAATACATACGCTTTTCAGTTAATACACAATATTTTGTTTTTGCTAAAATATAGCAAGTCAGCAAGTAAATAATTCATTTTCCTCAACTTAACACAGCTCTGTAAAAATTCCTACTTTTTTCCAGGAGGGGGGTGAAACAGAGTTAAAGGGGAGTACAGATTTTATCTGCAAGGCAAACACACCTGCACAGACACATTCATGTGTCCCATAACCACACCCACCATATAGAACATCTGTCCATGCAGGCATGAAGGGGGGCGATCTTGCAAGATGCTACTTCCCTCTGCTATCATGCAGAATTGGGCCCTGCTAGCCTGTAATTGGTTCCTGTTACCGGCCTGGCATGGACAGTAAGACAGCTGGAAATGGCGTGGAGGGATGCAGCCCTGAGCAGACTCTATGGCTGGGTCTCTGAAGAGTGATGTGTGGGGAGCAGCAGTCTGCAGACACTCCACTGAGGCAGAAGAGCATGCGGGCCTCTGAATCAAGATGAGAGCAACATCCCTCTTCAAAACCTTCTTACCGCCTGTAAACATGTAACTGGTCTCATCCCTCAGGGGGTTCGGGGGGCTCTGCAGGTGTCTCTGTGAGGCTGGAAGTTGGGACACCTTTGCCATTTTGTGGGAGCACCAAGAGGAGACAATCTGGGCACAGTCTTACACCTCCATGGGGGGGGGGGTCAGAAAAGTGATGTTGGGCAGACACCAGAATCTGTCTTGGGGCTGGGTTTTTAGACAGAAGTCGAAGTTGGGCAGTTGGATCTCTGCTCCAAGATCGACTTGCACATGGGTGGTTCTGTCCCTGCTGGATTGGCCCCATGCATGGAGTTTCATTTAAGCACACTTGGCGTTTACGGTAGCTGATCTAAGTCAACAGACCATGTTGGGGATCAGGGACCCTATACTACAAAGCTTGCGTGAGATACCAGTTTAGCCTTTCTTACAGCTGAAGGCTTCTAACAAGCGTGTGGCATGCGGGGCTCGATCTGTGTGCGTGCACATGGTTCTCAAGAGAAAGCATTAGCCAGATTAAGGAACTGGCTATGTACATATAAGTTGCCCAGGTAAAGGAATAAAACAAATTGATTCAACAGCCTCCTCTGGCTTATTTAAAACCTAATAAAACACACAAGTCACACAATACAAAGAATTCCGGCCCCCTGCCCGTGCTTTGCAGAGATGGTTCTGTTCTCAGCCCCCTTCACACACACAAACGTATTCTGAGCCTTCAACAAAGACACTGAATTAAAAATAAATACACCAAGTGTTCCCAGGAAACCAGCCATAGGTATGGTCCAAGCACTGAGTGAGAGGGAAAAGCTGGGAAGAAGAATCTCTGAAGAGTCAATCTCAATAGGCATTTGGCAGGCTGCACAGAGAAACTAGCTATTGCATGGGAGCTGAATTCAAAGGCACTTCTCTCAGAGCGGGCCGAGATTTAGAGATCCGTGAGTCACCCCATGGCATTCCTGGCTTATTGCAGGTGACAGGGAGTGGGGTGAGTGGCTGGCTAGGCACAGGGCTGGGGGCAGAAGAGAGGCGGCAGAGGTCAGCTTGTGATCACTTTCCCTTTCCATCCACATGCCCGCACCTCGCTTACGAAGGCCATGTTTACTTAGAGAAAGCCTTGCCTTCAATGGACGGAGAAGAAAATAAAAGAGCCACATGACGCAGGGTAAAGCCATCTGGTTCCAACTATCTTTACAGACATGATGCGTGGCAGTAAGGAGGGCAGTCCCCGCGCCCCACTCCATGGCGCCGTTTCAAGACACGGAGAAGAGAGAAATCAGATTCATTTCATGATTGGCTTCTGTGAGCAAGAACAGAGAGACTCTCCCCTACCTCCTGGCTTGGATTTCATTATAAAGCAACCCTCCAGCTCCTGGTTAAGCCAGGTGGAGTGAGTTAGAGCAGGCCTTTGCGAGGAGGGGGATCTTCCACCTACCCAGGGATTATGCTTTGGGCTAGTGTTAGAGAATAAATAGAGACTGACTTCTGACTTGGGACAGTCATCTCCTCCCCTCCCCTCACTCCCTCCCCGGCCATCCTGTCCAACCACCCAGCCGCCCCTCACTAAGCCCAACGGGAGCTGAGAACGGAACCCCTGCGCTACGGGGCAGGCCGCGCCAGGGGACTGGCAGTCACCACGTTCTTGATGATAGATACGGCATCAGGTTACTTGGTCAGTTAACATGGGCAGCGCGGGGGAGGGGGACGGTGGCAGAAGAATTATATAAAAATAAAGGGGGTAGGGGAAGAAATGAGAGCGCGAGCGCGTTGGGTCCTGGCGACGGAGAGAGACGGTTACATTTCATTGGCCTCCTGGTCGGCCACGCCGTTGGAGAGCGTGCTCCGGCCCTCGTTCAGCCGCTTCACTCTGTAGGCTTCAAAGTGGAAGCCGCTGGTAATGTCCTTGATGTTCTGCATGTGTGTCCTGAGGGAAGCAGAGAAGCCGGTTAAATGAGATCTCTGTGCGCAGATGTGTAGCCCCACAATGGGGCTTTCACGGCAGCAGAGTCTGCCACCACCTCTTCCATGCTGCCACCTCAGGCCCCGCAATTTCAAGGTCTCTCGCCCTTCTGGTTACTCCTGGAACCTCGAGAATGTGACCCCAATGTAGCTGATGCAGATGGAACAACAGCTCTGAGAGATACCAACTGCCCCTGTTCATTCAAAGTGCCCCAAAGTGGGGGCCTACGGATGTGTGTGGTCCCCTCTACAGGGAGCCCAGCCCAAAGAGCCTACAGGCTCATATTTTGACGCTCTGCAGACTGCGAGTAGGCGGAGCACCTCCAGTGGGCACAGCTTACAGTGTAGGCAGGTCTTGGAAGAGTACTGCCTTTCTCACTCCCCTAACCTCTGCATCTACCCCTCCCCCCATGAAGTGCAGTAGCTGAGTGGTTAAGACACTCAAGTACAATTCTGAAAGTCATGGGTTCAAGTCTTGCTCAATCTCATGCAAAGACCACTTTCAGTGCACCAGGCCCCCAAATGGGCCCTCATCTGCTAAAGGCAGTAGGACGCGATGCTGGCCAGATCGCCCCTGGGTGCCGTGGGGTAGGAAACAGATGTGCCTTAACCACTTTGGCCTGATGAGCTATTGACTCAGGGAAACTTTGATAACCGGGGGGACAGACAAGAGCAGCTTGGCTTCCCATTCCCCTATGGGAGGAATCACTCATATGGGAGAAGAGGTGGTAGCACAGAGCTTTGATCAGCCCCCTCTCCACAACTCTGTTTCTCTCGATTCCCTGTTGTTCTGAGGAGGGCATTGACAGGTGATCCAGGAAGGAAGGGCTTGGCTGTGGGATTACTGTTGGAGGAAAGGCTCCAGGCAGATCTAGCCTGGCTCACAGGGGAGGTATTGCGCCTTACACACTATTTGCAGGGTCGGGGGAAGCCCATACCTCAGGGCTGACTGCCTAGGGGGGGTTATGGGGAGTGGTGGAATACGCTCAGCTAAACAGCCTGCATTGGCAGGGAATGGCTGCCACAGGTTTCCCCAGTTCAGAGCTCTCTGCAGCTTTGCTACCAGTGGAGGAGGCTTTTCCTCTCACAGGAGCCCTTACGCACAACTCTGCAACCATCACACCCTCTCTCAGTTTGCCGCCCGCCCTTTAGTCTGAAAAGCACTTCTGAGAGCAGCGTGACTCACACCCAAACAGCAGGTTGGCCCGTCTCAAAGTCAGGCGGCGTGTCAGTCATGTCTTTCACACAGGAGCTGACCAAATGGCCCCTGGACTCCAGTGTAATATCTCCAACAGTGATCGGTGCTAGGGGCTTCAGGGAGAAGCCTGGAATTCCTAGAATCCATATATCATGAGGGGAAGTTTTCCCCCAATCCAAGCTGGCAATCAACTTAAGCCATGATACACAAGGTCCAACGCCCCTTATCTCTTTACCCTAGCTGGCGTGACTGCAGGACTAGTCTTATTTGTGCAGGAAGTTTTAGGCCTGGAGGTGGTTACTCTTCAGAAGGGTTTAAATGGGGTTTAGAGCATCACCTTTGCTACTGTAGGGAACCACACCTGGGATTCCACTCACTAGTATGAGCCCAGTGCTACAGCAGCCAACTGGAGGGCACGGAGGTGTATGGTGGCAATAGGCAGCTGGCACGGTGATGCAGGAGACACTGGGACTGAAGCAATCTTTGGGATGCCTCTATGGTGGGTATTGCTAGTCTGACAGCAGGACTCCCTTCCCATTCCCTACTCCCTAACTTCTGCTGGCCAGTGCACCCAGGAAGCCCCCTAGTTCACGTCCTCATTCAAGAGGCTACGGGTTACACAGCAGCTGTTGCTACTGTGGTCTGCAAGAAGCAAAGGCAGAGAGGATAAAGCAGCTCATGCACCAAGCAACTGCTGAGCTCTGCCCTTCCCTTTGATGCCACCTGCTGGCAGAAGTGACACGAATACAACAATGGCGTCTCTTTCTCACCCAAGAGCAGTTATACCGACCTGATCAGGAGATCCCGCAGATAAGCAAACTCACAGTGTGTCGTGTTCTCAACTGGAAAGGAGAAGAGGAGGCAAACCGTTAGGGCACAGCCCAGAACACAGCCACATTTCCTGAGCAAGCCAGCAATTTCAGGACAAGCCGGGCTCTGGCTTTTGTTTCAGAATTAACACCAGTGCACGGTGGGCACAAACAGCCTGGAGCAGGGGCTTCAGCCCAGCAGAAGGATCACTCCGCTGAGGGATTCCACGGGCTTAAAATCAATGTTTGCCTGTCATGAGGAAAAGCCTCTTCGCCATCATAAGCCAGGATATTTACACAGAGGCTCATTAGCTGTTACCTGCCTAAAGAGCAGCTGGCAAGAGACAGGAAGAGCTTTCGTGTCTGTTTCGTCTGCTCACGCTCACTTGCTGCTGGAGCGAACACCCTCCAGTGTAAGTCCACTACCACTTCACTGCGTCACCCAGGCAAGGGGCACCAACTGAGTCCTCGCAAACAACGAACCTGTTTCAACGTAAGTGTCTCCCGAGATGGCCGGGGGTAACCAGAAAGGCGAAGGGAAGTATGGTTTTGTGGTTAAGGCCCTGGACTGTGACTCAGTAGCCCTGGATTCAATTCCTGGCTTTACCCCAGACTTCCAGTGGGACCTGGAGCAGATCGCTGTGCCTTAGTCTGCCCCTCCCCCCAATCTTGATTCATGCTGTGGAATGACATGATCTACTATTGGGACTGTTCTGATTAAAAGCGGCGTGGAGCGAAAAGCCTTGAAAAAAGATCACTGTGCTGTCTGATCATCCTGTGTCCTGCTCTCAGCACACGGTGTGTTTGAACGGTGCTGTTGGTCTAATTCAGAGGGACATATCCCTGGGCCAAGGAAAGCGTCTTCTCCTTTGTTTTCTACATGGCTGAACACAATGCTCAAATAGTAAGCAGATTAACAACACTATTTCTGCCACATAACCAATGGCAAACATTGGGTCCTTGAGTCTCCCTATACTGAAGGCAGATACCTCACACCTGAAGGATGACCAGCATTTCTCACAAACCCAGCCAGGACCATCACTGCCAAGCCCCGAGAGTTACCAAGAACTAGCCACAAGAGGGCATCCGAGGGTTTAAAATAAAATGGGTTCCTTTGGCATCTTTGTTAAGTGCTTACTCGAAATAGGATTTCTATAAAAAGAATCGTAAAATCAGAAAAAGCTCTGAAATGGAAGGTGGGGGGAGAAGAGAGGGAGGGAGCAGTGAAATCACATGGACTGTGCCTCTGGGATCCTAGCTACCGAGAGCAGAGCATGTGTCGCACTGATAGAGGTAGGCGTCCCCAATGAAATGCTGGTGGGAGACTGACTGTGGAAGGAAAGAAGGGAGGGGAAAAAAAAAAGAGGAAGGCAGAGGGGAAGAGGAGGAAGAAAGGAAGGTGCAGCACATGGTGGGGAAGAGAGAAGAACAAATCCTGTGAGAGTCCTGGACAGAAGGACGATTCAAACGCCCCAGCGGGTGCTGAGAGGCGGCCCGTCTGCACAGACGCCCTCCCCCGCAGGCAGCCAAGCATTCGGTTTCAGGCTCCTGCAGCAATTGAGGAGACCGGCTTGGTGCATGGAGGGTTCCTTCCAGAGGTAAGGCAGGGAGGGCCTGAGGAGCTGGACATGGCCATTTGTGGGCCCTTTCATGAAGCAGCAAGACTCAAAAAGGGCTGTGCGCCCCCTGCAGGCACCGGTGGGATGGGCAGGAGAGAGGGGGCTGGGAAGAAGGGCCCTGCCCCCACTCAACTTGATCCCAGCGTTTTCAGAGAGGCAAAAGATGTCACCACTCGGTATCCGTCACTCCCAGCCTCTGCGGATTAGGGGATGGGGATAGGTGGGCGGAGACTATTCCGTGGGGCAGAGAAAGTCGTACACTAGTCCCAACTGAGCACAGTGGCTACTGCGAGTGCAGTTGAATCCACTGAAGGTGACTTGCCAAAAAAAAAAAAAAAAAGTCCTAAATTGGGGCTGTGCCCATTTTTGCTCCTTTGGACAGATAAAAGCTGCCAAATGGGAATGCCACCTCCTAACGGGCACACTCTCCTCCTCAGCGATAGCAGACATGTCCAGTCTTTCCTGGAGAATCATTGGGAGGCAGCAGAGATGGGTGTGGGGAGCTCTAGGACCTTGCAGAGATAGAGGGGGTGAATATGTAACAAAGGCCTGCTCTCTCCAGTGTATGTTGGCCCTTGTAGTTAAACAAGGGACAGCCCAACCCCCACAATAGCTCTCTTAGAATATCATCCTCTCCTCCCTGTTCTCTAGTCTTCAGGGCAGACCAGATGATTCTGATGGAAAATGCACGCGGAATCCCCATCCCCTCACGCGCTCCCTTCCCGTCTTTCTCCATCAGAAAGCGGAAGTTTCAGGTCACCTCGGACTCCAGATTTCCAGGCTCATCTGCACCATCAATGACTGCAGGCTAGGGAAATGGAGATTTCTAGAGCCTGTTAAGAGAATCTCCACACTTACATGGCACTCCCACAGCCAGGCCCCTCCTTTGGGGCAGTTGTTGAACAAGAGAAAGATGCTGGCATCGGGGCAGAAGACAGGTGAGAAGGGAGACAACAGAAAGGAAAACAGCGGAAGCAGTGGAGGATCCTCCCCTCCTAACCAGCGGTCAGGAGAACAATGAAAGGGCTCAGAAATGACCCTGCTCTCACCCTCAATCCCAGAGTGGGATGCCTAGGAAGCGGAGCTCTTGATCTGTATTACAGTAGCACCTTCACTGGCCTCCGCTGAGATCAGGCTCCATTGTGCTAGGCATGTACACACTAAGACACTGCCTGCTCCAACGAGCTTACAGTCTAAACAGACAAGACAGAGAAAGCGGGAAGAGGGGAGACAGGTTCCGCGAGTGGCAGTGGCTTGCTCAAGGTCACAGCAGCTCAGTGGCAGAGCGAGAAACAGAACCCAGGTCTCCTGGACTCGAGCCTGGTGCCCTAATCACTGGGCCATACTGCCTTCCTTATGACCACTTATCAAACACCAGTGCTTCCCCATCAACAGCAGCCGTGTAATCTCCTCTGTAGGGCCCCAACACCGTACTGGAGGGAACCTCACACGTGTCTGCTTCTCTGCAGATGGAGAGCTGCTGGAGCAATTTCACACAGGCTGCTCTGGGATGAGACCCCCAGCTCTGCCGTGCCATGAGGCTTTCAAGAGCCACTCCCATCGCAAACACTAGAGCAGGGTCCAGTTCTGTTCTGTAGAGGGCAGTGGTGCACGCTCTATCCACATATTGCACATGCTTCCAATTACCGCCTTTTGACTTCCCGTTCAAACACTGCAGAAAACAGACAAGGGGGTGGGGGGCAAACAACGACAGCCCCTACCTTCAATGGTGCCCCACTTTGTTTTCCTTCCAAGAATTCTTCTCCCGTTAACCTGGTATTCCTGGTCACTGCCCACCACTGCAAACGGAATCATTTCCTGGAGGGACAGAGCATAGCGCACAGGTTAACGGCTTCATCCTGGAAGCCAACAGGTAAACCAACTGGACGGAGTGGCCTTGGGTAGGATAATCCACAGCCAGCCCAGCAGGCAAAGCAGTTATGGTATGTGTCTAAGAGCTCTGGTCTCTGGGCTGTAGGTCTAGCCTCGGGAGAAATCTGCAGAGGGGATTTTTTACTGAAGAGTTTCACAGGAACATCTCCATAGGTTCGACTTGTCTGTTTCCACTGCACTTTAATGGGGGCGATGCATCTTCAGCACAGCAACGGAGGCTAGATACATCACCGCCGCCATGTGTGGGGCCAACCTGACAGCAGCTGCTCTCCCAAGAAGGGACAGGCTTCCTCGGCTTCCCTTTGGGAGACTGGTGGTAGCTCTCTGAAATACGGCAGGCAGATAGGACTAAAAATAGGGGATTGGGGGCTTTCAAAAACCAAAGCGAGGGGATGCATCACCTCAGCAAGTGCTGGGAAGGGCCTCACACACAGCTCTGTGAATGCTGTGAGCACCATTTGTTGCAGCACCCACTGCTGCTCCAATCGCAGACACCAATAAAAATCTGCCAATGCATCTCTATCCTGGCCACTCCCTTCCAATCGTGTCCCTCTCTGCTATCTCTTACTATTTAAAACCTTCAATCAATAGTGCTGCCAGAGGGAAATGCTCCTCAGAGAACAGGATGCCTCCACCCAGAGCGCAGCAGGAAAAGGGCATCACCTGCACATGGCTTGGCAACAGAGCAGTGCAACAGTGCGGAGGGGCTCCCCTGCCCATTTGTTAAGGGCTGCTGAGGGAGAATCATAGCCTAGGAGGAAGCTGCAGCAACACCTCAAAGGGCAGGAGGGCTTGAAAGAGTGGCAGAAAGATGACACTAGCCCATCACTAATGGCTGATTGGCTGCCCCACTGCCAGCCGTCACACCTCGGAGTCAGAAAATACCAGTGGGTGGCAAAGGGCTGGGAAACGTTCTCATTCAGAGCCCTCCTCTTCCTAGCCTAGCTCCCCAGCCTGGCTTTGCCCCCAGGGCCCTTGTTGGGCAAATACCATGGTCCAGCATGTCACATTTAGGGAGCCACACTCTAACAGCCAGGCCAGTTCTCAATGAGCCGTCTGGAAACAAGTCACAGCCCCAGCCCCCAAACGCCAGCCACAGGAAGCCTTCGCTTGCTCCTCTGAGTGCAGCAACAGCCAACATTCCCCAAGGCTCAGACCAACGGTGTCAGGGACACAACACAGGAAGGAAGGCCACTCTACCTACTTTCCTATCCCTGTGGGAGGGAAGTGCAGCAAACACCCAGCCAGCCTGCTGCCAGAAGGATGGGGCTCAGCATCCCAGGCTATGGCTGAAATCAGGCAATTCTCATGACCTGGGGAGCAAATCTCCCACCCACTCTTTCTATATTGTCTCCAGTCTCTGTGCACAAACAGGGGTAAAGTGCACCAGCCTTGGAAAGGAAATACAGGCACTTTGCTGAACCCCCCAAAATCTTCACAAGCCTCTGGAGCTGTAGGGCCCAGCCCGAAGAGCTCTGGGCCACAGTGCTATAGGACAAAAGCACCATCCACTCACTCTGAATTTCTCATTCACAAGCCGGTCCTCGGAGTCTTCGTCAAACTCCTTCTGGGGATACACGTCGATGTCATTGGAGAGCAGGTCGGCCGTGATCTGAAGAAGACGGACATGGAAAGGACACCATGTTAGACTCCATGACCATGGCTGCTGCCTTTCAGCCTCCCCAGCAGCATAGCAAGGCTGCACCCTGCGCAATACTGAATGGCCATAGAACAACTCGAAGTCCTTTCCAGCTTGGAACTAGCCAGGCAACCTTGCGTCCCCTCCCCTCCTTACTGCTCAGTGAAGGATGCGAGTTTCAGTGCTAAATATCCACCCAGCCTGAAGTGCAGCCCATGAAGTTCTAGAAGATCCTCTCTCCATCACCCCACCGCCCCCAGGATAGCGTCCGTCTCTGAGCGGAGCAGAAGGCCACACAGATCAAGATGAAGCACTGCAAGCTGGACCCCGCCTTCACATTAAAAAGACAAAGGGTAGTGACAGCCTGCACCATGGGCAGCAAGTCAGGGCGACCGTGCACCTCCCAGGCACATGCTCCTGAGACTGGAGGTGGGCAAGTTTGGGTGCTCCAGAGTAAGCTAGCAAGTCACTTTCTGGTATTTGTGTCTTGCTCACATTCCCTGGAAGAGGAACCCCAGATCTTGTGCTGCATATCCTGAGAGGGGTCACGTGGGGGCAGGAACACACAGCTCAGTGAAGTGTAGATGCACGAACTTGCTCTTTCTATCCCTTCAGATAGGCGCTGCAGCTGGCCATGAATGAGAACAGTGCGCCTCTGTCCAGCCTGACACCGTGGGGAGAAAACCATGGTGTTCAATGGCATTGGCCACTGCAACGGCAGTCATCTTGGCTGATACCTGGCAAACCAAGCCAGCAGCTTCCAGAGCTGAGAGCATGAGCTAAAGCTGCAGGCTCTTGAGGGTTGTGTTCAGTAGCTGGGCAGCGTAACAGACTCCCATCCTCTGGGGATCGAGCTCAGAGGAAGACAGACACACACTGATCAGTGGGTTATGCCACCATGGACCCCGCACAGGATAACACCACAGGAAAGAGGCACCCCGCGCCGAGAAGCACAGTGGAGCAGCGACACCCAAGCCCCAGGTCCTGAAGAGCCTGGAATGGGGTCTCGGAAACCCATTTCAGTTGCAAACAAACCATCTGCCAGGAGCCTTGCTCTGAGGGAGCCTCATTTTGCAGCCTGGGATCTGCTATGTGTCTGAGACAACACCAAAAGGTTCTCCCCTGTTAGACACCGGGCTGATCCTCTGCCACCTACTCAGCCACTCCCTCCCCCAGATCCATGGGCTTGAGGTGGAGGGGTGGCTCATACTTCCCTTGGCACACCATACACTGCTCCTCACTGCCTTAAGCAGACGGTAGCATTGGATCGTTCAACAGTGATGTCATTCCCTCCTCCACACCGGGCCTAAAGGGCAGAGCATCCTACCCAGATAGGGGGACGGTCTGTTAGTCTAGATCAGTGTCGGTTTTAAACCAAGCACTAGCACTGCACCATTCACCCGGGAAGAATGGCAGATTTTCAGTTCCTGAATCCAACCGGGCATCAGTGTCAGGGATTTTCAAGCTCCTGAATCCTGTAATGTGCACGGGAATTAGCAACCCTGACACCAAGGGGTGTGTGCAGGGTGTGCTGGCCCACACTCCCCAGTGCTGTGAACATCTCGCTGTGGTTCATGCATTAGACACACACTGATACCAGGTTCCTGGAGGGAGATTCGGGTGCCATCAGCACCAGAACACACCTGTGCTGTTTGTCTTGAAGAAAACTCACGTTTGAATCCAAGTCTGAATGGTGCCAGTGCCATGAGGCTGGCACTGGCTCTAGATCAGCCCTGCATTTCAGGGGAAGTGAACCCCCTCTCCCAAGCCAGAAACATCCACTCTGACAAACTTCCCCACCTGAGAGCACCCTCCGTTCTTGTGGGCGGGGGAGTCACATAACACCAGCAAAGATATGCTGCGGTTTCAGGAGCAGGCTTGGCTTTAATGTGGGAAGGTACGACTGTGCAGGTCTTTGGACTCCACTTTGGTGCAAGTTAACAGAGCACTGGCATAAATCTGGAATAATGCCACCCAGCCCATGGGAATTATCCCAACTTAAGAGAGAACAGAATCTGGACCTACTGAGATCTGAATGGGGACAAGACAGCCACTGGTGGTTAATATTCCACCACCACTAAGCTACAATGGGCCAGAAAGCAGAGTTTAAAGGCAGTTCCAGCTAAATCACCTTCCAATACACTATGGCCACCTAATGCAGATGAGGCCATTGCATATTACAGCTGTGCACGTGTGTATAGATCTAGAGAGAGACACACTCACACACGCCTAAGCACTATTGCCAGAGCCATATTGGACCACTTGGAGGGCCAGATCCTCAGCTGGTGTAAAGCAGCCCAGCTCCACTGTCTCCTGATTTACATCAGCTGAGGATCCAGAGCTGCTGGCTGGTTCCGTTGGAGCCCGTTGAGGAAGGGGTGCAAGGTGTCCAGTCTCACATGGCGCATAGACCAACTTAGTTACATTTTTCACCTCCCTTTGGGAAGGATTTTCAGAGTCTGGTTATAATCAAAAATGTAACTCAATAAGAAGAAGGAACTTCTTACCCCGCCTTCCTGCTACCATGGGCCAGTGCTGCTCAGAGACACCCCTGCCACCCAATTAGAGTGAATAGCGTGGTACAGGGCTGAAACAGCGGAGGGAAAAATTTGCTGAGTCTTCAAGTTCTATCTGTTCCTGCTTCCTTGACAAATGCAAGTTTAGTCCATTAACTGCAAAGCCAATACGGCACCAGGAGAGCCAGCTGGATTCTATTGCGCCTGACGCGTCAACAACATTGTCAGCTCAGTTCCGAGCTCAGCTTTTGTTGCCAAGGATGATATCTGAGGCACAGGGAGCCAAGCTGGATTTTCAGATTCCAGACTGATTCTAGCTCCAGCAGCTAGGCAGACGGAGAGGGAGCGACACATACGCGTGCACGAGCCTTGTAACTTCTGAACTGAGCAAACGGCATGTGGAAAAGTCATCGGGAAAGACCAGACTACAGCAGGCTAGACCGTCGGTCGTTACAACCCTTCCCCTGACTGCAACAGCTCCTCACTTGTCCCCGAGAGCACGGGATGCTGATAACACGCAGCCTGGGCTGGACCACAAGATTTGGCTCCATTTCCAGAACTTTGCTTGGCCCTCTGTAGAATGGATTCAGCTATGAAATTTGGATTCAACCCCCCCGCCCCCGGTCAGATTGGTGGTTTCAATTCATGGCCCTCGCTCCCATGGATGGGACAGGGGGATGCTCAAGCCAGCTCTGAACCCCAGCTGGTGGATGACGTTCAGTGAGCAGGGCAGCTCCTCCCCTTCCGCAGCGATGCTTTGAGTAAGACTACATCCAGGAAGGCTTCAGAGCCCTGTAGCCTCTCTCCACAACCCACAGCATCCCCCGATGACCTGGATATGACAATCTGTGCTCTCCCCACCACCCCGAGAGTCCCTCCCCAGGCAGAATGTTAGCAAACCCTCTCTGCATAGCCTTGCTATATTGCCCAAGGTAAGAATGGGCTGAAATCAAACTGGGAATCTCTTTGCTTCTGTTGCTCCAAGTCAGATGCTTATGGAGACATTTGAGCATGTGGATTTAGCTGTGCTTCATAATTTTCCTTCACTGCCTTGAGCCTGGATTTACAATGAACCCTTTCACCTCAAGCTATTTGCTACCACATGCAAAGCCTCCCTCTCTGCTGGGCTCTTATGGGTTAATACCGGATTAGAGGACCAGGACATCCTGAAGTCAGCCGGACAACCCTGAGACCCCTTTCCCTGCCATTTACCTGACTCCGCCCCTTGCCCGTTTCCTTCCTGCGTCAGCCTCGCTGCATTCCGCGGGGGTATTTATGGAACGCTGGCTGAGCTATTGGGTTGGCAAAACCCAGGCTATTCATGCTCAGAATGGCAATTCAGACTCGAGAAGCAGCAATCCAAGAGGCGACTGGTGGCTTGCTTATTTCTGCAGCGCATGCTGAGACCATCACGCCTGCAGCAAAATCGTTGGTCATATTATTGGATTTATAGCCCTTTGAAAGCCAAAGCAAAGCAGCGGCACCACGAGGAAACAGCACGCTTGGCTGTAGACTGAGACAGCCTCTTATGGGCTCCCCACCTCACCAACCTCCAGCTGATGCAATCAAGGGAACTGCACGGTTTGCTTCCCCCGTCAATCTCAAAGCGGACCTCAGCATGCATACATTTTGGCCTGGATTCTGTATCATTGCAGGATGCTGTGCAGTAATATAAGCTCCCCAAAAAGGGCTCAGAGGCTCGACATACAGCAGGACCAGCCTCCTAAAAACCATAAAAACAGCCTGGGGGGGGGAAAAAATAAAACAGCCATGCAGAGGGAGACCAAGAGCTTGAAATCCATTGTGAGCTGACAGAGATCCAAGGGAAACACAAGGAACTGTTTGGAGGCGAAGGCCCTTCCTCCTGCCACATGGGATCACTCAGAGCTGCAGCCTAAGGAATGCTCTGGGCTCCAGGCCAGCCCTTAGGCTTTGCAGCCCTGCAGGGGGCGGTGGGGAAGGGAGGTAGGGAGGGAGGGAGAAGAAGTGCCGGCTGGGGAGTGGCTGCCATCCCCTTACCCTTTTTTTGAAGTAGTCTCTCTCCTCCAGCGTTAATGTGTCGGCTTTGGCGATGACTGGCACGATGTTAACCACTTTGCTCAGGCGTCTCATGAATTCGATATCTAGCGGTCGGAGGCTAAAAGCACAGCAGAGAAGAAAGGGAATCAGACTTCAACAGTAGCGACGTAGGGGCTGTTTCAGGGGGAGAATCCCCAGCACAGAAAGGGTATTTAGAGCCTAGGGAAGTGGGGGAGTAATTTTGTAACGCTGGAGAACATCCCTCTCTAATCAACATTTTCTTAAAAGCATGAGAGGGGGATAGAGACAGACACATGCTTTGTGGACACAAATACCGAAACATCCCAGGTTCCATTTTCCAAGTGCCCTGCAATCATTTATTAACCCTCCACACTCTGTGAAGGAGGAGAGGATTTTTATCTTCATGGGGATTCTCAGCCACAGAGGATTTTAAGGAACTTGTCACGGCTACACAAGTCTGTCGCAGAGCCGGGATCAGCACTCAGGCATTCCTGGCTGGGTTCGGTCTGCTAAGCCATCCTGCCTTCCTTGTGCAATGGAACTGGACAGTTTAAGGGTGACCCATTGTATAAAACTTTGTCCATCCTGGCACCTGATCAGAATGAAGTGGAATCATGACCCTTCCCCCTCCCCCCCATCCCCCACCCCCGCGCAGAGTAACTGGCCTAAGGACCACACGCTTTGTACTGACCCCTCTGCACAGGGGTGAATTTCACCCAAAACGACAGACCAGCCAGTGCAGATACAAAGCATGACTTGGTTAATGCCCACACTGAGAAGTAGCAGTGGGACAGATTACTCTACTTCCACAGCGGGGTTAGCGAGGACATGAAGCATGAAGGGAAAAACAGATGCCCCAAAGCTACAAGGAATTCACAACCCAAATGATTGTCCTTCTTAAGATCCCAGCTAGAAGGCTGTCTAAAACCAAGAGTGGCCTCAAGTCTCGTTAACAGCTGGCCAGCAGCTTAAGGGAGCTAACTCCATCCACCCGAGCAAACTGCTGGAACACAAGGCCAGGATTGTTTCTTTTGGCCCAGATGCTGCTGGGGTCCAGAACACTCCTGCCCCTTGCGAAGAACAAACACAATTTGGGTATTTGGATTTGCAGCTAGTTGTGTTGACCTGAGTGAGGCACGATCCCCCTGCCCGCTCCAACTACCTCATCAGGCAGCCAGACATGATGCCAGGGAGATAAGCCATTGCCATGGGGCTGAGAGGCCCCAGCCAGCCTGGGAAGCAGAGTGGTAAGAAGAACAAGCTACTGTAAAGAAGCGAGCGCAGTGTCATGTATAGTGCCTGGATACAGGGAGCACTGAAGCCCCTTGGGTGAGGGAAATCCCAAGGAATTTGCCTGCTTGAAACTGGCCAGAGCACGCCAGGGTAGAAGTGGAGGCAGGGAGTATGAGGAAAGGGCGCAGCCAGGCCAGTGCTGGAGCCAAAGGGCGAACACTAAATTAATGCAACTTCATATGAATCAATCCTTGCCTCGCTGTCCTGCCTCACAGATGGGGGTGCATTTATCCCCAAGGTACAGTGGGGGAAACTGAGGCACGGAGTGGCCAACATGTCTTGCCCAAGGCCATACAGCAACTTAGTGGCAGAACTGGGTCTACACACCAGCTCTCCTAAACCCCAGTCCTATTCTGTAAACTGGGAGACTGGCACCTCTGTACTCACAGAAGGAGACAATATTGGCAACTCAAAGCCTTTCACCTCCCAGGCAGGCAAGTCCACTTCCCGCTTGGGAGCCAGGCTAGCTAGCCACTGCCTTTCACAACTGGGATTGCCACAAAACTTTGTAGCAATCTCAGTTGTGAAAGGCAGGAGTTAGCTTTGAGTTGCGAACATTGTCTCATTCAGATGCCTTGTGGCCAGTGCAAGGCTAGAATTCCTTTTCTACATTCAGCTGGCCACAGTGCAGCTGTGGCCACAATGCATGGAGGACATGGAGAGATTCAACACAAGAGAGGTTGTGGTCTCTCTACTCCACAGAGAGCAGCGGGAGTGGGGCAAACACACCAAAAAGCCTAGAGATCACATCGTTAGCATTAGGGAGAGGAAGGTCCTAATACAAACTCTGCAGTCACAGATTGCCCTGAGCTCCAGGAAAGCAAGAAATTAGTTTGGCTTTGGAAAGGAAACCCCCCAAGGACACATCTGAGCAGACTGCTGTTGGAGAGTGCTGTTTAGAACTCTGCAGAATACATTTGCCAACCCCCCTGGGAAGCATCACTCTTATGTTTCTCTCCCCAAGGACTTCTTTCCCTCCTGTTCTCCTTGCAATTTTTCAAACAGCTTTTCCCCTTTAAAAGTCTCTCCCCCCGTCGACAGCATGTTCCTGCCTCTTTCATCAGCTTTTGTTTTAGGTGGAAGATGGGGATGTGTATGTGGCCAATGCAGATTGAGTCACAATCAGAAGTGCATTGGAATTTTAACTCTGATTTAAAAATTGGAGCCCAGTTATCAAGCCTGCCTTGGTCCACTGAGCTGTAGGGGGCCGGGGTGCCCTTTGTTACTCTAACAGCAGCGTGCCAAGCCACATCTAGCCCACATCCCCATCTGCACCCAGCTCCGACATCAGCCAGCTGCACAGCTTTGGATCTGCTGGCATCTACGCACCATGCTTAGCCCATCCCAGTGGGGTTTGGTGACTGGGCAACAGCAGTGCATCTCCTCTTGGTGCTGAGGTATTCTTAACGGCCAAGACCAGTCATGAAGTCTCCTATGTACAATATACGAGATTGTGCACACTTAATACTGGGGTGAGGAGGCAGAGGAGGTGCTCTTGAGTGAGCCCACACAGCTGCAAGATTACGATCATCTCCCTCCCCATAACACCAGCCCACTCTGATTCAGTCACTGATGCTTTTCCCTCTAGCTCAGCAGTGCAGCAATGCTCCTGTACAGCAATACCGGGCACTGCTATCTTTCGTACAAGCCCTAAAACAGAGGTCCCAATCCTTTCTGATCTTAAGGGTCTTACAGCATTAAGAGCCCCACACACCTTTCAATCTGTAGTGTCCTTCCAGTGACTGGTTTCCCCTCGATGCTCTAACTAGACAAACAACACAGCTGCAACACCAGCATCTCTCCAGAGAGAGGTACAGGCAGACTTGGGACATAGAGAGATACAGAAAAGCTGCTCCAAGTGGCAAGAGTTGCCCAGAAGGTGGCTCTTGCACTAACAATGGTGAGATGGTGTGAAAGACCAGAGGAGAGGCTGGAGGAGCAGAAATGCAAGCCAATAAGGCAGGCTGCACTGCTCCCAGCATTCACCCAGTGTGGTCTTTGAAAAGAAGGCCCTGAGTCTATCAGAAGATTTTTACCCCATCATAGCAGACGAATTCCAATTCAATCCCCCTGCACTGAAGTTTCAGTTCAATAGGGTATTCGTCTCCACTTCCTGCCCTACACAGATGCAACACTGCAGCAGAGGACTCCCTCCAGAAGTGGCTGCATTTCAGTGGTGGGCGTAAGAATTCTCATGCTGGTTGTAACACTCGTTGGGAGGAAAGGCATCTATGGGTCTAATTCTCTGCAGCTCCACTGAGCAGCGGATTTGGCCCATAGTGACCATTCTAAAACCCTATTAACTGAATCCACTGGCTGCGGCTTCTGCTCTCTCACAAGCTGGGGTGTGAACCTGTACGTCAGTGAGGAGGCTTTTGACTGAAGGGTCAGCAGCAGGACTCAGGGATGCAAACTCTTCTCTATTATCAGCCAGGTCCCCTGTCTGACCTCAGTAGACCTAGTGCATCCATGAAGCCGTAACCCCCCCCCCCCCCGCCAACTCCCCCACCTTCCCCCATAGTAAGACACTGTCAGAGGAGACCAAACAGAGTAAGCTTTGTGCACTGTGGGGCCCTGCGCTTTCCCAGAGTCCCCACGGCAGAGCTTCCTGGCATCTTGCTGAGCTCTTTCCTCTGACTGCTGGAGAACCGAGGTCAGCAGACTTTCCCAAACAGCAGTTCTTCCTACACCACTGCAGCGAGCAGCATTCCAGCT
The DNA here is from genome assembly GCF_015237465.2 of Chelonia mydas. Taxonomy (NCBI): domain Eukaryota; kingdom Metazoa; phylum Chordata; order Testudines; family Cheloniidae; genus Chelonia; species Chelonia mydas. Next base: position 18,153,939 of record NC_051254.2, read on the forward strand.
TCGAGGCTTGATACCAGGACAGGGCATGGGACAGCCAGGCTGGCTGCTGGGGATTTACACTTTGACACAGCTCCCTGTTAGTAGCAGAGCAAACAGGGCGAGCTCTGAGCCTAGAGGCAGCAGGGCCCAGTAATAAGACAGACGATCCAGGTCTTTTGAAGCCAAACCCCAGCTCTGCCACTGACACAATATACCGGTGTGTGGACCACGGTATAACCTCTGTCTCAGTCCCCTCACCTTTAATGTGGGGAACACTTCCCTCCCTCCCACACAGGGGAGGGAAAGCTTGATTGACTTGTTAGAAAGCTTGATTGGCTGCCTTTATAAAGTGCTTTGAAAATGCTATTACTCTCCTATCAAATGAAAGTCACAGGGATTAAACAAATAGAACTCTAGAGAAGTAACTGAACTTCACAGAGAGCAAATAATTTTTCTTTATGTTTTTTGGACCATCCTATACAATTTGCTACTACATTCTATTGGACAGTTTAAAAAGAACTCTATAGAAAAATACCATTTTCTATTCAGTTCCGTGGGACTTTCCCCAAAGGAGGCCCTTTAACTGGAAGTCTAGCCAGGAAAGCTCTAGCTCTAGACTAAGTTACAAATATTAAAGCAGATGAAAATTCATTGGCTCAATGCACCTGAGAAGTCACTAGCACTGGGAGCTGGCTTACGCACAAATTAACCCTTTCGTAGATATTACGTGCACTATAGACATGGCCACTGTAGTAGCAGTGGGAAGAGATGGCTTACTCTAGCATCAGGGAGTCCATCCCCAGCTCCCTATTGCAAGGAGCAAAGCAACTGATTCTGGAACCTAAGGAAGACCATTTTGGTTCTCCCATTAACTTTTTCATTGCTGAATAAAGCATGCAAGAAAAGATGGATGATCACAGTACAAAAACATGCAGAATCTCTTGTGATCAGTGTTGCGTTCCAGAATCATAAGCAGGCAGTGGGTGCAGTTCACAAGAGGCAATTGATTATATTTTAACTCTTTTCCAGTATGATCTCTGGAAGGCCAGGTCTGTGACTGAATATGTACAAGAGAAACTGCCTTTGCCTGACAGGCAAAGGGACCTCTAGGGAAAGAGGACAGGCCACAGCTGAGTGGAACTGTGGTGGGGGATTGTTCCACCGAACTGAAATATACACACTGGGTGGCTATAAAACCTTGTCCTTCCTTTTTGTTCAGTGACCACTATTCAGCCCCACAAAGTTTGGGGGTGGGGGAGGGAATGGAGTATTACTGCTGGGGTTGTGTATGGCCCCTCCAAGTTATCTACACCTGGGCTCGCTAGCATAGGTGGGATCGGGCAGGAAAATTCCCTCTAAGCTGCGCGGCCACGCAGCAGGCTACCAAGGGCCGCGCAGCCACAGGGGCCTGGAGAGGACAGAGGTAGGGGTGGGCGGGGAACAAGTTGGGGCATACAGGGCTGTGGCAGGGAGAAGCACCTCTCCCCCAGCCCCGGAGTTGCCATGGTGAAAGAGGGCTGGGGGTAGTCCTCTCTCCCCGCCTCAGCCCTGTGGCAGCCTGTACCCCAAACCCCTCATCCCCTACTAGAGCCCTCACCTCCCCGCACCCCAACTCTCTGCCTTAGCCCTGAGCCCCCTCCCACACCCCAAACCTCTCATCCCCGGCCCCACCCCAGAGCCTGCATCCCCAGCCCTGAGCTTCCTCCCCACTTCGAATCCCTCTGCCCTACCCTGCCACACATCACCTCCATACTGGTGCACATAAAATTCATTCCGCACATGGATGTAAACAATTAGAAGGAACACTGTAGGGCAGACTCGGCTCTTGCTTGTTCCCTTAAAACGCAGTTAAGGAATAAAAGCTGCTGAGAATACGGAACACAGAATATACCCTGTCAGTGGCGTCCCAGATCTAACGAGCAGCAAGGAATAAAATCTTCTGATTTGTACACTGAGCAAAACACCCGTGCGGAGTCACACAGGGCTCCCCCCCACCACCGCCAGAAAGGGTGCCTCTGCACAGAAGCTGGGAGGGTGCTTCCCGGCACAGGCAGACAGACGCATGCCCGCTCTGCTCGAGCTAGTGTGCTACAAATAGCAACATGGCTGCTGTGGCATGGGCAGTGGCTTGGGCTAGACGCCTGAGCACAATCCCACCCCGTGGGGACATACTCGGGCAAGTCACTAGCAGAGCTAGTGTGGGTCTGCCTACGCATGCAGGAAGCAAGCTACATGTAGACATATCTAAGTGCGCAACAGGAAACTGCTGAGGCACAAACCAGAACTGAATCTAGCTCCCTCTCTAACAGCAGGGACACTAACAGGAGAGGAAACTGGACGGTGTCAGTACAGTCAGAAGCAGCGACTCCAACACACACGGGCTGCACAGCCGGTGAGTGAGAAAGTGCCGTATTTCACAGCCACTTTTCAGAGTCAAGCCATGCCTTCCAGACATCATGCAGAGCCTGCTGTGGAATTTATTGGGTGGTAAGTAGTTGGGGCTTTGTGTCCATGGACAAAAGCCCCTGCCAGCATGTTACTTAGTCTTTGCAAACATCATTTTACCGGGGCCTTATGAGGAGGGCAGGGCACGCACTAGATTAGTTTCCTCTGCCCTGGACTCCTGACTGATGGGAGACAGAGCTGAGGATGTGTCGTTAGGAGATGGAAAAGGCATCAGCTGATTCACTCTTGGGTTCCACTCTACGGGAGGAATAGACAAACCTTTTACTCAACGTCTACAGCAGAGTCTGAAATGGAAGCAAGCAGTCTACCGGGTGAGGGCTATCATGGGATAGGACATCTCTGGCTCACAGACTAGAGTGCTATATTCAGCAGTCTCGTAAAAGTCACTCAGGGATTCACCAGTCTCGGTGGGTTCTGAACGTATGTTAAATGTTTATGACAATGACAAAAAGAACGGCTCCAGAGGATCAGGTATTAATCCAAATGCAACTGGCACAGAAAGCAGAACCAACTCCAAGCCAGTCCCCATCTCCACAAGGCACTGCAGGTTAAACTAACCCCCTGCACACTGCTGGCTGCGGAAGCAGTCACATGCTGCCAAAGGGGTGCTAGGAGTCCTTGCTGTGCAGTTTGGGAAGGGAGGAAAAGAGTAATGCTCTGCCCTTGAGTCATCAGGTCTGGAAAGCAGCAGGGCCGCTGCATCATTCCCCATCGTCAATGAAGGGGCAGAAGGCCCCTGAAAAGGACAATCTGAACAGTGGAGGACACTTGAGAATGACATGGGGATTAATTCCGCTACCACATTTTCTGTAACCGGTGCAAACGATTGACAGTAGTAAGATGCGTCCGTGAGAACGGGGAGAGGGAGCTGGCTGCCAAGAAAAACTGTGATCCAAATTAAAAAGCAGGTTATGCAGGCAGAAGCATCCCAACAGGTTGAACCACCACATCCAGAGAGTTATCCCTTCTGGGGACACCTCTGGTGAGCATCATAAGAATGGCCATAGTGGGTCAGACCAATGGTCCATCTAGCCCAGTATCCTGTCTTCTGATAGTGGCCAATGCCAGGTGCTTCAGAGGGAATGAACAGAACAGGAATCATCAAGTGATCCGTCCCATTGGGATTTGTGTGATGTTGCCCCCAGTGGGGATCCACAGAGTGCAAAGGAATACCTGTCATTACCCGCTAAGGTGGCTCAAGTGATAGAGGCCTGAGGTTTGAGAGCAGAAGCACCAGGGTTCTAGTCCCAGTTCCCTCCACTTGTGGCATATTCAAGACAGCGGTAGTGTAACAGTGACAGACCCTGGTCATCGGCGGGCCGGATCGAACCTGGAACTCTGGAGCGAAACGCATGAGTCTCTACTATATGAGCTAAAAGCCACACGGCTTTTAGCTAAAGCTGCAGAGCAGACTCGTTAATCGCTCTCTCAGCGGTCTCGGTGCCACTAGATGGGACAGAACACCATATCTAGAAGGTGTGTGGGTTACACTAGCATCTGCAGCTCACAGCTGTGTTAGAGATGCACAAAACCAGCATGAAGGGATGTGCCTTGCTTACATAAAACTATGGGAAGATGCCTCCCAGCTCACCACTCTCTGAAAAGGTTTATGGTCATTTCAAACAATACTCCACTCGACAGTGGGAAGAGAGAGTCTACCCCGTGCTAGCCCATAATCTCTGAGCATGGGGCAACTCATTAGGAGAGCAGGGGAGATTATGAAGGGCAGGAGGAAAGTGCCAATGGCAATAAGAAATTAGATGTGAAACTAACCAGAGAGTGGCATCAGGCACTCAAATGGCACACGTTACAACTCCGAGAGAGCCAGCATTTCCCATCCACTCCCCAGTCCCATTAAAGGTCTTCCCTCCCCCCGAGCTGTAGTCTATGGCCTCAGTGCGTCCTGCTGTTCCCCGGCATATATGCATCCTCTGTCGGGAGGCGAAAGTCAGGAGCCAGATGTCCTCTTTGACACCTGGGCAGGAAACCGTGGCCCTAGGAGAAGCAACCTGAGACGGCAGCCAAGCGAGCGGGTTCTAACCCCCAGCTGGGGTATCAGGCTACACGCAGCCAAAGGCTATTGCAGGGGAAGGAGCCTGTTGCGTGCAGCGTGGTAATGAAGCCTCTCGAACTGCAGGGCCATTTTCTTATATTGGAAACACATGTTCTTTGGAGAGAGAGGGGAGAGGGAGGGAGGAAGAGGCGGAGGGGGGAGGAAGCAGAGAATCAGACTTCCATGCAAACACTGCTACCCTGGGAGCAGCCGGGTGAGAGAAACCAGAACATGCCATTAGAGAGGCACAGGCAGAGGGATGAGCGCCTAACATGTCAGTGCCCTCCCCCACACACACGACGGCCACACACAGAATGACGGCGCTTTCCCAGGGATGGGGGAGTGGGCTGTGGAATGGGTCATTTGCTCCACCTCAAGAGTTGCATTAGCAAACTCCTGCTGCTGGATGCACGGCCAGGTCAGTGGCACAGCCATAGTGCTAAGGGTTCAAGGGCATGCACGTGGTCACCCCTTCTAAAGCTCCAGTGCTCCTTGCACACAAGCAGAGGGCTCAGAGCCTCCTTTTCTTCCTCTGCTGAAGAGTGGGATTTGCAAGGTCACCAGACCTAGAGTCTTCTCTAGAAAAGGTCTGATCATCCCGAGGCAGACAACTCCATTGGCTCCCTCTGCCCCTAACAGAAGGCTACAACAGACAAAGACTCCAAGCTCACAGCCCAATCAGACAATCCAAGGACCCCAGGGTCTTTGCAAACTGCACGTATGCAACCACTTCTGCTCTATGCTAATGTATGTGCAGGGCCGTTCACATTGACAAGGAATTTGCTCTCTAAAGCCAATGGAGAAGGGCACTCTAAGGTCTTGTCTACATGGGAAAGTTTCGTCAGTTACACAAGTATAGTTATACCTGTCTAACTTTCCACGCCGGGACAATTACTCTAGTCGAAGAGTGCCTTTTTTTTTTTTTGGTTGAGTTGAAGCCCCTTCCCAAGTGACATATGTGAAACCAAAATAAGTGACTCATATCCAAACAAGAGTGTCCACACAGGGGGTTAGACTAGTATAACTATATAGGTTTAAGTTCATACCTTGTTTATACAGAAGACAAGGCCAGATCTCGAGCGAAGGAATCGCCACAAACCAAATGAAAATTCTAGGTCCCGACACTTGGACACTTGCTTTTTAAAGGTGCCAAGGACAGAAATGAGGCTACATATGAAACAGGCCATGATCACTTCCAGGCTAAAAGCTCTATTTCTAAATACCCCCTTCAGGCTCAGTACCAACTTGTTCCATCTGCTCTATACTGCTCGGACAACTGGAGCCTTGCTTAACAACCACGGACAGCATGGTAGGGAGGCACTTTAAACGTTGGCAAGCACATTACCATCAGATTCTAGCCACTACTCACAAGGACTCTTGGGATTTTGGCTAACTGTTTGATTGGTCCTTGGGGGGGAAAAAAAAAATGAAGTGATGCCTGCATATTTGTTCTACCTGTGCCTGGCTAGGACTGCTTTGTGTTAATACTAACAGCTATAGATGGGGAAGGAGCTAGCTATAAGCATTAGGAATTACAGCATTGATATGTTACTTGTGTGGGATTGTACATAGAGCACCTAGCAGTCAATGTGTGCATGCTTCAACGTACAGGAAGTGACCAGAACCTGGCTAAACAGGATGTAGTATTTGCACTAAAGATGACTGACTGGAAAAAGTTATTGTAAGGTCACACAAACCAGAGCGATTTTGAATTTCTTAGCAACTTCTGGGGAAGACTAAAGACAGAGACAGCTAGCACCAGAGAGACAAGTAGGTTCAATCTTGATCATAACCCCACACCCACAAACACATACACACGCCATCCTCAGTAGGAAAGATCATTCTCCCAACGAGGCGGATACATACGCATGGCCGGTGGCTGGGATGAAGTATATACAGCAGTGCACCCTGGTGTCTGGGATCCGCCTCTTCCGGTTAACATTGAGCTCCTCCTGCAAGTACTTCTCGTACTGGTCATTGATGAACTTCATGATGGGCTGCCAGCTATGCAGAAAGACATACACACAGGTGAGACAGGACTCATGCAGGGACTCTAAAACCACCCACAGGCTACCCTCTGGACTGGATTCTGAAAGGGGGAGTCATTGGGAGTGGACGGTGCTCAGCATCTTGCAGAATTGGGCCCCCAATTTCATACCACAGCTGCAGGCAGCTAAGTAAAGAATCCCCCAAGTCCTGTGTGAATGGCAAATCTTGTTTTTTCACCTTTCTAAAGCCAAGTTTTCTGGGAATCCTCCCAGTCCTGGCACTCAACAAGGGGAACAACTAGGATGTATGGCCGCAGGAGAGCTCAGCTTCTTGGCTGTGAGCTCTGCCTCTAGCACTAGGAGGCAGTGCAGAGCCTGCAACCACTTCACGTGGATAACTGGGCTCCACCATCCAAATGCGAGACTCTCACAATGGTAAGCAGGCTTTGTAAGTGTTAGCGCCCATAGTAGCCCCTTTACTGCCGCAGGAATGGGCATCCTGTGACCAACTAGGCTCTGACCCATTTCAGAACAGAAATATTAGTGAACAGCACCAGGAGTGTCAAATAAGCCCTGGAAAGCCTGGCCGCTTAGCCCTGCCATCTTCTTGCTCTTCCCCATCCACCCCAGGATCGCAGCCATAACCCTTCACCAGGTGTCACTTCTGAGAAAGGCAGCAGAGCAGTTAGCCATTGACTGCCCGGACTGTGGGAGACCTGCAGTGCCCCAGAAAGCTTAACAGAGCTTGTAGTGCTTTCCTAGACATTGTATTTAGAGAGAGGTTGCGGGGCAGCGGAGTGGGCTTTAAAAAAAAAAAAAAAAAAAAAAAAAGAGAGAAACATGCTTGTGTGTCCTCCCCCACAGACATTGGTCACTCAAATTTGTCTGTATGCTTCCAGCGTTATCCTCATCCCCACATAACCACATAGCGTGTGGGTGTGTGTGTGTGTGTGGGGGGGGGGGATGTACAGATATTGATAATTATTTTGGCACTCACATATCCCCACAAGTGGGACACATGGACGTTCAGAGGCGGTGGCTGCCCCAAGGACTTTCCCCACAACTGCTAACTCTCCAGCAGATGCAGAAAGGGCTAGGTGATCAGTTGTGTCAGCATGATGGGGATGCTGGGGCTGAGGAGACGGGTGGCCTCCTTAGCAGTGGCAGTAAGGTGCTCTATAACAGCTGCTGATGGAACTGCCTGGCCATTTCCCGGGAAGTCTAGGGCAGAGTCTGGCCTTTGGCCTGCTGAGAACAGCGCAACATAGCGCTCTGCCCCATGGCCCTGAGACGTGTGGGGGTGTGGAAGGGTTGTAACTAACCACCAGTGGGTCATAGCTGTCCCCATGCCATCTCCACACCATTTGGCCAGGTTCTTTGCCCAAAGAGCAGGATTCCTCGGCCTTTTTTGGCACCTGCCCTGTCCATGAAGCGACACTCTGGGGTGGTTGGGCTCCACCCCCTGGCAGAGAGAATGCTGACTAACCCCAGCCCTTTGCACTGGAGCCTGCTGGGGAAGGAAGCTGGCAGGATTATCTGGTTTCCCTTTGCAGCTCACCAGCCCAGCTGTTCAGCATCTCCAGCCTCCCTCCCCGCCCCTCAACAACCAAGCTGGGCAGAATGAGAGCCACAAGGGATCCGCATCTTTGCAATGCGCCCCGGCCCATTCCATGCCCCGGGCCAAAGGAAGGGTGGTGTAAAGTGAGCCCCCACCCTCATAGGTGGTCTGCATGACAGAAGGCCTATGCCAGCACAGCCCGGGGCCATTCGGCTGCAGTGTTCCCCTCTCCCGGCTCCTCACCAGTTCTCATTGTTGATGTGGTCTCCAAACCCTGGGGTGTCGATGACAGTCAGCTTCATACGGACACCTTTCTCCTCAATATCTGAAACAGAAATGTCCAAGGGATGGTGTAGGCAGCAAGCAGAGACAGGCCCAGGGTGCAGCCTTGCCCTACTACCAGAGATCTCTCCAAGCGGCTGCTCTCTTGGTACCTGCAGCCCTCCAAAGATACAGCATCCTATTACATCAGTGGCATTTCAACTGCATTATAAAGAAGACACTATGCAGCTCGGCTCTCTCAATAGACCATATAACTCCTCCCCCTGCGAAGCACGATACACAACCAGCAATTTCAAATTATTGTGTTCTGGCATAAAGGGGTCTAGGCTGGTGGATACAGAGAAGATGCTCTGGCTTCTCTTGGCCTAGGAGGCACCCCCAGAGCTCTGTCACCCCGCAAGGTGCATGTATGCCCAAGAGACTCACCATGAGTGATCGACTTTATTTCAATGGTTTTGGGAATCCGCTCTTCAGAAGCTGGCTGAACGGATTTCCGGCTGACTTTGGATTTGAAGAGGGTGTTGATTAACGTGGACTTCCCCAAGCCACTCTGACCTGGAGGACAGGGAGAGTCAGAATCAGAGTTAGAATTGTCTCCATTTCACCTTTATGGGAATTCCCCGTCCCCACCATGCATCAAGAACACATTCTGCTAACTAGGGTGGAGCCAACTCCGCAGGCAGCGGCCTTGCACATACCTACAGTTTCTTTGCAGAATTTAACAGTATTTCCCAGACCCTCTGGGATATTTCTTCACACCAGCAGATGGCTGCATATTGGCTTGGGTACACATGGGCCGGAGCCAACGTTTCAGACCGGCTCATGCTTTGTGCCCCCTGCTGGCTGACATAGCAAAGTGGTTCCTGTAGCTCATTCAGCCCAGGTCTGTTCTCCTGCTCATGCCGCATGTTAGTCAAGTGACCTCAGCACGTGGGTGTGGATCACTGGAACTTTGGCTCCCTCTTTGAAAGTGAAAGCATCCTTGGTAATGAGGCAACACACTCAGTGGAAACAGCTCCCTCCTGCAATCAATACAGTTCTCTGCCCCCTGTCCCTGTTCAGGGTGGAACACAAAACCCGTGTGTTTGAAGACATTGCCCGGAGATGTGGGATGGAAAGCGCAGGGATCTGGCACCCCGTAGAGTGAAGTCAGACAAGTGACTCCAATATGGAACAAGATCTCACTTGGTTGAAGACGCGCTAGAGAGAAAACACGGCCCATTTGGGCACAACTAGACAAACTCATTGGGGAGCATGTGAATAGCTAGTTTGTCAGTTCGCTAAACAGCAGCTCACACGACCCGTAAGGGCAGAGATACACATAGCACAGAAGGGCTAATGTTTACAGAACCCCTTTATTAACCTTAACTGAGCCAACACAGAGGCCACACAGTCATCTTGAATTATTTATTTGCCCCCTGTAAGGCTGCAATAACCATTTCCCTCCTTAACAAGAGGATGGGAAGCAGACAAGCTCTCCCTCCGCCATGACCCCTTCAGTAAAGATTTTCTTAAAGGGACTTACAGATTGAAATGGCCCACTGGAGGGCTCACTTACAGGCTTCCTTCACTGTCTGTCCCACATGAATTCCATTCCTTGCAAGGCTCCTTCTACCTTTATCTCAGCCGATATTAAAGAGGACACTCTAAACTGTATCTTATGTTTTTGATCATCCACCACGACAGACAGCTTCCCCCAAGCTCTTCAATAAATCCCGCAGGGGATAGATACTAATGATCCAGGACTAGGCTAAAAACAAAACCTGATGGTTTATGGCTGAGATCACAAAGGGGAATAAATCAGGTTTGGGGATAGATTGGTTCTTTCAGCTAAACTAATGAAGCATCGGCTCTGGCCCCAGAAATCAGTCACATTTAACAGGACCAGAGGTTCTCTTAAGGGCCAGATTTGGGCAGCGCATGGCAGCTTGGGCTAAATCCATCTCTGTTGTTTAGATCAATGTTCCAGGAAAAATAGCACAATGCTAGTGCTAGAATATTCCTAGGAAAAATACTGTCAGACAGGCTTCAGCTACCGAGCGGGGCCACTAGCTTCTAACTAAATTTGCAAAAGCACTTCAGAGCAAGCTTAGTCCCAGCCTCTGCCCCACACCCAACCTCCACCTCCATGCCCACCCTTCTAGGACCGAGAAGATCAAAATACCCCCTTCCCCATCTCCCCAAGCATCCAAAAGCTTCTGCACTGGTTTGCTCTCCCATAGTCTCTCCCCACCTGCTTTTAGCAATGCCAACAGGAGGAAGTCTTGTTTTTGTCAGTAGGCAGAGAAGCTATGGGTGCAAAAGAAACACAGGGCAAATTCAGTTCAAGTGTTTTGCCCTTTGCAGAGTTTCATCAAGCAACAGAAGGGTTAATGCCTGAAGTGTAAACAAAATAGGCTAATCTAGGTATTCTATTTGTGATCTTGTTAGTTTTTCCCATATACTTCTAATTAAGATGTGATATATTGTTGCAACCTGTGCTAGTCTGTTCCTGCATCTAACGCTGTTTAATTAGCTGGAGTGAAAAACACTAAAGAGCAGAGCAGCTCCTGGGAGTGGGTAGCAGAGACGGAGGTTGGAATGCGAAGCTTTTTGGCCATCTCTGGTCAGTACATACTATGCGGATTTTGTTCAGGAAAGTAGTTACTTTGCAACTTCTCAACATCTCAGAGTAAGGAGCCACTTTTTCCATAGTCCTTTTCCTGGCTGTAACCACACCTTAGCGGCAGGGATTAGGGGACTAAAGTAGTTCTGGGAAATCCAGACTGACCCACAAGTTAAACACTTCCAGGAATCTGATTGAAGCTCTCCACAGTATTGTTGAGGACATTAGTAGTGCTCATGGTGGCAAAGATCCCCAGAGAGATTTGCTCTACAGAAAGGATGGTCCTGTGTTGAGTGCACTACACTGGGTCACAGGACACCTGGGTTCAACTGCCAGCACCACCACAGGCTTCCTGTGTAATTCTGGGCAAGTCACTTAACTTCACTGCCCCTTGCTTCCCCAACTGTAAAACGAGGATAGTAGTACCTGTCTTTGCAAGTGCTCAAATGCCAGAGTGGGGGGCCATATTATACCTAGATAAATGTCTGGGCAATACAGCGGGGTGTTGTCTGGCTCTTTGTGGGGCTGCCCAGCTGAGCACTAATGAAGAAAGGCAGAGGACGGACCAAGAAAGAGCTGACTGGAAAGAACGTGGCCAGGGAAGGCGTGCTTCTCTACAGCTCCTGTAAGCAAGTTGCCTGGGAAGTTGCTTTCCAATAGAGGTTCATTGGGTGCTCTGCACTGCCACATGACTAGGCTAACCCTGAGGATCCCACTCAGCTGCATTCAAATGGACTCCACAGAGCGCATGCTTTAGACTAGGCCCATCGGGAAGAAGGACTGAAACTGCTTGGCTACTCCTCATTTCTCCCTTCTGTCTGCCTGAACCAGAGACCTGTGGGTGGCTTCCAGACAGTTTTAGGAACATGGCAAGACTCCCAGATTCAGCAAGAGCGAGAGACAGACAGACAGACAGACAGACAACCCCCAAGTAATACCGCAGTTCTGTGGGAGCCCTGAAATAAGCAGCTGCCCCATCCCCTTGCCCTTATCTGTACAGGTTCAGGAAGCCTGTTGTCTCCCAACTTGGCATGGTATTTAGTCAGGCAGGAGAGAATGAGGGGATAATGGGAGATCCCATCCTGGGGCCTCAGACTTAGACCTGTAGGGCTAGAAGGGACTTTGAGAAGCCATCTAGTCCAGCCCCCTGTCCTAAGGCAGGACCAGGTAATCCTATCCCATCTCCGACAGGTGGTTGTCCAACCTGTCCTTATAAAGCTCAGTGATCCATTGCAAGGGTCACCCTCCCATTCACATGCACTGAGCACCCCTCGCCCGCTCTGTCGCATACCCTGTGTTTTCCTGTGATAGGCAGAGAGTTTCAGCACTTGTTTAGGCTGCCACGAATTCCCTGGCCTGTGAATACTCAGCCGGGAGCTTGCCAAGGAAAGAACAGAGTTTTCCAGCCACTGTGAGGTATGGGCTTCCATACCATACACGGCATTCTGCCAAGGCAAGTCCGGGCCCCTCTTACAAGTCTCCCATCACCACCAGAACTGCAGAAGGAAGAGGTGCCTTCCCACTGCAGCCTGCCCTCGGATGGCAAGAGGAGAGTTGTGGCTCCTAGGCATCACAGGGCAACACCCCTAAGCTGTGAACTCAGGGTATCCCAGGACAGGGCAGAAGCAAGTCCAGCTCTGCCAGGGGCCTAGGGTCTCAATTCATGCAACTTCGGATCTCATGAAGAATCTTGATCTTTGGGGGACAGAAAGTCTGCTGAAATTGCAGCTGATTTGGGGAGAAGCTATTGTAACCCGCAAAGCCGGCTCAGGCTCACCAGTCTCAGTGACTCTGACCCAAGTTCCGGGTTTGTTGTGAGCCAGGCCTGGTTTTGGGCTCGCTGCACAGCTCTTTGGGGCTAACCAGGGTAACCAGCAAGGAGGCGCCAGCTGTCCAGGTACAGGTAAGGGATGAGGGCAAAGAGAGCAAGAGAGCTACATGTCAGGGGGCTGTAAAGCCAGGTGCAGAATCAGGCTCCCAGGGGAGCGGATGTCAGAGGAAAGTGACAGTGCCAGCACACACTGCAGGTTAGGCCAAAACTACTCCAGTCGTCTTTGACCCCCAGACTTTCTTTCTGTACTTTGCCAGCCCAGGATAAACAGTGCTTGGCACCCTCCTCCATCAGGGAGAGCAGATATTGTTCCACTCCATCCCCACCAGCAGGAGGCACTGAGGGAGAGAGGAAAAAAACAAAACAAAAACACATGCCAGAGGCCTTGCGCTCCAAGCAGACTCGGTGTTGTGTTCTCTTCCCCTTGTACCCTGCCACAGGTCGGTCACCTGAGAAACTGCTTACCTACAGCTGACTGGCCAAGTCCTGCTTACAGTTGCTCAAGAGGAACTGAGGACAAGCTGCTTTGCAAGCCCTTATTCCTGGGGATTATGCAGGAGTCAAGTGTAGGGTGATCATATTTCCCTAACTGAAAACATTGGGTGTAGCTGTGGGGGGCTGGCCCGAGCCCTGCCTGGCATTGCCCCCCACCCGAGCTGTCATCAGGGGCATCATGACTTTTTTTGGCAAAACTGGGCATTTCTCCCGTTTGCTCTTACCTGAACATTCCTCTGCACTTCCCCTAGGGCAAAAGCAAATGGGAGAAATGCCCAGTTTTGCCAGGCGTCCAGGACAAAGTTTCAAAAAGGGGTCTGTCCTGGCCAAAACGGGACATATGCTCACCCTAGTCAAATGGGTTCTGACTTCCAGATCCCAGGTGGAGTTTCACGGGTCCAGGCAAACCACCTTGAACTTTGCAAGCTGAGCAGCTTAGATCTGGGTACCACTGCAAAGCACGGAGCATCGATGACAGTTTTACAGGTAGCGCAGGGAGCACAAATAGCACTAGCCGTGCTCATTTCTTTTATAGACAGATGCTTCTTCAGAGGTTGCTCCTCTGTAAAGCCTCCCCCTTAATAACCAAACCTACAGATCCATGTGCTCAGATTTCAATTGCTATCTGCTGAGGCAGACAGTTTTAGCCTGAGGCAAGTTTCGGCAGAGCCAAGCTGTAAACCTCTTAAATTAGAGGCTTATAAAAGGGAAACTTAGATAACCACAGCAGTAAAACTTCAGCTAGAGCAGCAGTAAGGAAACCTGTGGCCTCCAAGTGAGGGCAGGTGGGTTGTGGTGGTGGGGATTGCCGGGGACCGAAGGAAGACTCTAGTTCCTTGTCCTTTATCCACTGCAGCCTCAAAGGGATAACAAGAGCTCAAGAACGTCTATCGGTGTATCGGGTTTTGGCACCAAGCTCACCATTCACAAGGGAAGAGGGAAAAGCAAAGCTCCACCCCATTCCCCACATACCACAAACACCAGGGATGCTATAATCCCAGTGTACATTGCACCAGGGTAAGCTTTTATATGCTGCAGGCCACTCAGACTGGCAAATGGTCCAGCCAGAGGAGCCTCAAAATGAGGCCAGCCCCATTGGGGTCCTTTAATTACATCAGCGAATCTTCGGTGTTATTTCCTCCCCTGCTTATAAAGCTGCTGCACCCCCAGTCCAGCTCTGAGGGCCAAGTGGTTTGTGCCTCACCCAAGCAGCAATGGAAAGGGGAAGGCAACCAGGACGCAAAGCGACAGCCCCTCTTCTTCATCATAACACATCGAGAATTCAGCTGCAGGGGAGTAGAGACCTGGGGCCACGCTGTGCCATGCTGCACAGGCCTTGCTTACACCCCAGCAACTACCCTGATAATGGTGTCCGTTTCCAACCCACGTCCTGCACACCCCTCTTCATCTCCAGCCTCGTACACCCCACCTGTAAACTGAACTCCTCCCCGTCCCCAGGCCTTTCAGGAAAAGAGCCCAACAGAGCCCTGCTCTGAGGCCTTGTTTCACAAGCAGCACCATCTCACACAGCGCTTGGTATCCCCAGGTAAATGCAGCAGATCTGGGGAAACTGTCCGTACAGCTTGGGCAGAATCACTGCTTACTTCTTGTTTATCTGTAGTACAGTAAAACCTAGAGGCCCCAATCGAAAACCAGGCCCCATTATGCTAGGAGCTGTACATACTCACAGGAAGAGGTTGAAATCATGCAGTTACTCCTGGCCCCCCACTTATACCATCAAACCACTGCACTGGGGACTAAACAGGAAGAGAGAGGAGAAAGACTCCTTGGTCCATGGCCCAAGTGGGGGCACTACACGTGGTAGCACTGAGGTCTAGCCGTGGAGAGCCCCCACTAGATTTAAGGGCGCACAAACTCTTAAATGCTAAACAATGTGCCTGGCAACACTGATCCCAACCAACTCTGTGCTTTAACAACCGATAGCAGGCCAGGCCCCTTAAAGTAGAAGGGAGTTTGCTGACTCCGAATGCAAGAATCCCAGCATTAAATCTTGGAAGCTGCTCCTATAGAAGCTACAGGGAGAATAATCTTGCCAAGGAGCTATAAAATAAACAGCTTGTCCTCCACCAAGCACAGCACAGCCGGTGTCTCCTGGGAGAGCAGCGTCTGACGGGAACTCACCGACTACCATGATATTGAACTCAAATCCCTGCTTCATGGCTTTCCTTCTCATCTGCTCGAGGATGGCGTCGATCCCGACGTAGCTGAAGTCGGGAGCTGGCTTTTCGGGCCGTGGCGGTGCCGCCTGCTTGAGGCCAGCATCTCTGGGGGTGTCCGTCATGCTTGGCGTGTAACTGGGAACTGCCTCTGGACCTGTGGAAGTGAAGGAAGAGCAGTGAGGAACTCTGGGAAGTAAATGCTGATGCAGAGCAACGGGAGAGGATGGCAACAAACACCCTCTTGCCCTGTAGCTTGGAAGCTGAGAGACACCCTGAGCATGAGTGCCAATGACTAACCTAGCCAAGCAAGTGAAGGGGACAGACGGGTTAAAAACGGATAATGCATCACAGACGGTGCTTCCTTGGAGTGCAGTTAGCTTGGTTTACCATTCACTGCACCCAACTATGGGTCTAGGAACATTACAAAGCTTATTTAAAGCAATTTAAAATGGAATATTAGGTTGTCCAACAAGGCCCATACCAGAGACCCCTCCTGCAATATCCTCCCAACCCCCACCCATTCCCCTCCCACACCCATGCACAAGAGCTGCCTGGTAGAACAGGCTGCTCTTGCATCATATCCCAAAGATCATCAGAAATCTGATGATGCAAATCAATCACAGCAAGGAGGGAGGCGAATTCCAGAGCCAAGGAACCTTCCTGTAAGTGTCATAGTCATAATATTTAGTCAGACTGATGAAGTCTTAGTGAGATGAGATCTCAGCACAGACCCTGCTACTAAGGGCCTGTCTACATGGGGAAATTTACTGACTCAGCCGTAGTGGTAGTATTATACCACACTTACAGTTTTGCTTCAGCTGCTTCCAAAGGACAAAAGCTAGGCTGAAAAGAGGCCACTCTAAATCCTGAAAGAGTGTCCACACAAAGTGGGGTGGGGGTGTTGGTTTACACTGCATAGTTGCAGAGATAATTATACTGGTGTAGTTCTGCTGGTAAATTTCCCTGTGTAGACAACCCCCTACTTGATGTTCATAAATGGGACAGTATTGCCTGGTTTGAGAGACCGTTGTTGCGTTTGTGGATTAGCAGAGGGAGAATTCGTAAAGTTCCACTGTATTGTCACTATTAAGAGTCTGTGGAGGCGGGGGGAGGAAGTGGCGTGTGGGTATCAAAAGATTCAATTACTTGATTTAGAAAGAAAAAAAAAAGTGCCTTGTAACCAGCCACTCCCACACCCACATGTTAACAGAGCTGCAGGTTCATGCTACCTGTAAGGAAACACTGCAACTGTAAGCTGCTAAAGGGCAATTACAAAATGCACCAGTGTAAACCTTGATTGTGCCCCACTTTGTTTGGAAGTGGCTTGATCAGGGAAACCCTGTAAATTAAAAGGGGGAATATCTAAACTGCATCTCCAACCCACACGTGACAACTCTGCTCTGTGGATCAGTGTGTTATTTCTGGGGCTCCCAAACTAAAGTAGCTCATGAATTCATCCTTTCCAGAAGGAACCAGGGCCTGCAATGACAGCCAAAGTTGTTCAGTTTTTAGAGAAAAACTCCAGTAGAAGCCAAAAAGCTGCCACCTTATAAGATGTTCAACCCCCTCCCCATCAGCCTGGGTCTTGGGAGCTGCAGCCTAGGTCAGCGTTTCTCAAATGCAGCCACCAGGGATTTTTCTTGTGGCCACAGCCTCCTGGGCAGTGATTGGGGGGAGCGGGGGGGTGGTGTGGACAGAGCAGCAACCCCTCCCCAGGGGCCACCAGCAGTGATTGGACCCTGCCCTCCTCTGGAGACACACAAGCTGGAGGAGCAGGCAGCCAGTGAGTTCCCCAACTTCCTGGAGTAGGGGGGTTGGGCTTCAGCCCTGGGGTGGCAGGTGGAAGGCTCCAGCTAAGGGGGTTTGGGCTCCACCCCCAGGCTCTGGCCCCGAGCTCACCCCCTTATCCCCTGGCCCCCGCTGCCTCTCCCAGTGCCCCATCGCCTCTGGTCCCCATTGCCTCTGTACCCAGGGCTTAATTTGTCCCCGGGCTTGCCGGGGATGAGTAAGTCTGCTGTGAAAATGATATTTGTATGTTTGTTAATATCACTTTCCACAGTACACTTAGTAGCTAGCAAGTCTTTAAAAAAAAAAAAGCAACCAAAAAAAAAGCAAAGGAAACAAGAAAAAAACACAAGAATGCTCAAAGCACATTATTTGTGTTTCTGTTCTGTTTAAGTCCAGTAAAGAATAGAGACAACCGTACATTAATTTTTATTATTGAGTCTTCAAAAAAAAAAAAACCCTATGTAGATAAATTACAATGATTTGGACATATGTATGTGCATATTTATTTGTTTTTCCTAAAGTATTTTAGGGAAAATGGTCAGAGCGGCCACCAGCAAGATTTGGTGGCCACACTCTGAGGCCACCAAAAAATTTGTTATGAGAACCCCTGGCCTAGGTCCAGAGCTTGGGTTTCTATTCTGGAGTAATCAATGTCTTCTGGGAAGACTCCTAGGCTCTGGACACATTCCCCCCTCACTGCTGCTAGGCCTAGCGAGGATGACATCAGACCCTCTCCTGGCTTGTTTGCCTCACTCTGCTGTTATTTTTGGCCTTTTATGATGTGCTAGGTGCTCCCCCCCCCCCCCTTAAGTCCAAAAACATGTGTGTGTGACTGAGTGAGTGAGCATGGGTGTGTAAGTTTAGCTGAATTAAAGAAGCCTACATCCAAACAAAGCCACTTTCACATTCACCATCCCCTCTCTGCCAGCGACCTGCAAGAGCTTGTAACCTCTTGTAAGCCAGACAGTCAGTCAGGACTCACATGGATCTGGCACTAGGAAGCATTCACTTCACCCAAGTAGCACACATACTATTGCACATACTCAATCCTACATTGCAGAATACAAATTGACAGCACAAATGCATTTAGACCACTTCGAACTTTAAAAACAAACAACCAACCACACACACAATCCCGGGCTCTCCAGAACAGAGTTACACACAGATCCAGTAGGGAACACACCAATTTTTATATGCACAGTAGCGGCATGTTCCTTCAAAGCATAGCTTTGTACCAAAGCCACAAAAAGTCATGCTGATAATGGGCTGCTGGCCCCAACACTGCTCCTTGCAAAATTATAGACCCAGCAAGCCAGAGGTCTTTCCATGGATCCTGAATTAGTGCCATTTTCAAAATGGCAAGGCCAAGAGTGGAAAAAAATCCTACATACCACTTGAAAAAACAAATCCACTTGGAAAGAATGTAACCGCTAGGAGAAATACTGGGTTATGTAAGGGTTTAACTGTTGCAGTAACAGAAACAGTAACACAAAGCACCCTTCTAGTCATAGCTTAGGTAAGAGAGATCAGTAGGACTGAACCCTAAACCTGTACGATTCTGGGGTGGTTTGTGGGGATTGCTCATGTACGTGCGGGAGGATTCAGGTGCAACAAGGCAGCACTGGAGCGGAAAGCTGGCAGCAAAGAAATTGGAGCGTGCTTTCTGTGCTCAGCTAAAGATGCCGCATTGTTTGTACTCTAAGAGTCAGAACCGGGAAATAAAATATCTGGAGAAGAGAGTTATTCTCCATTTGCAGCAAAGGAAATGCACCTACAGCATCTGTTCCATGTTCTCCAACCCACACAACTTCTAACAATGCTTGCAGTCCTATGAGAGAATGCAACATGCATTGCTACATAGGTCTGTGCTTGGCAAACAGAAAGGCAAACCCCCATATGGTGCAAGGGAATGGACTAGAGACGCCGAGCTGGGATGTTCCAACCCAACTCACACAAGTCCACACTTGACTCCGCCAAGGTTCTCATGTTTCAGCAGCCCCAGAAGACCAGATAAAAGCCCTACGACATCAGAGGAAATGCAGACATCCTGTTGGTGCAAATCGTAATGACTTGCTGCCAGCTAGTATATGGCAATGCAGTTAGGTAGCAGCTAGTTCCACAACTGCTTGGTCCAGGCTAAAAGAAAATGTAATCAGAAAGAATTTATTTTAAATGTTTCTCTCTCCTCCAGCTGTGGTCTGAAAGCTCAACCTGACTAGGGGAAGGTTACTGACCCTACAGGGCAAAGCCGTGACACCAACTCTGCATGCAATGCTCTCAAATGCACAGGAGAGATTTTGTAACAAAGGAATTGAGAATATTTTTTTCATTTGACCTCTCAGTGTTGCAAGTAGCCATAAATGTTACTTGTAGCAAACATAGGTGAACAATTTTTAAGATGTGTGACTCTAAATTGACAGGGTTCCTTTAATAATCAGCAATTAAACAAAAAGTCAGTGTCAATAGGTGCACTCGAGCATCCCACTCTGGCATGGTTGGTTGTGTCCTGGCCTTATTCTCATCAGCCAATTTGTATCCAGGATTCCTCTGACATCCCGAAGCATGAGTAATTTGGCTGCAGCAGCTCTTGGAACAATAGGCTCTCCTGCTTTTCTCCAGGCAGACTTTTCCATTATGGCTGGGGGAGTGTTCTCGCCAAACATGTATAAAACAGTCTCAGAACTAAATCTGAACAGATGCAGTGGTTGGCTGTACATACATGCTGCCAGGATTTCCTGTTAGTATTTAAAACGTATCTTCTTGATCACGGTAATAGTGCCAGAGCTGCAGAACTTTCCATGATACTCATATCAACACCACTAACCAGAAGCTCTGAGTGCTAGAAGCGGGCATGTACTACATAATACTGATACAGATCTGTGGTTGCTTAAGAAATTCATGGTTGTCACTATGCTGCCCACCTAGAGAACTCATAGCAACAGCTAAGACAGATCTCAGATGCCTCTGTGCCCCAAAAGCCCCTACCCCTTTGCGCTATAGGAAAATCTCAGTCTAGGGCCTTTGACACACAGCCAAGCAGTTCCAACAGCATTCTGGAAAGGCTAGTGATACACAGTATCCAGCTCATTACAGATGCCTTGTTTCCTCTAGTTGAGGATAACCAGGTGCAACCCTCCCATCTGTTTTGTGGTGACACCTATCTGACGAAATAGCATGTTACTTTGCTTGCCGTTTGCGCTCTCCAGAGATACATGGATAGGGGATCATCAGAATGTCACTGCACTAGCAAGAACAAAATAAACCAAGTGCTATGCTACACGCAGCAACAAGATCCAGTACAGCTGTGCGGGAGTTCAGTTTGTCAGAGACCCTGGGATGGCTGATAGCAGTTCACACACACACACACACTTCGGACTCAAGCCAAACTCAGCATCTGTGTATCAACATGAAAAGCTCACCTCAGGCACAGAGAGCGCATCTGCTACCCATGTGGGGCTGAGATGCTAAGAGCAGGTCCACGCACAGGCAGCTACAGTTAGTTAGCAGAGTGCATTCATTCAAAGACATTGGAACCCCTGGAAGCCAGCAAGTAGTTGAGGAGAAATGAGGGCCTAGAAAAAAATGGACAGGCAATGCACCATTCACAGCTCAAGAGATAACCTAAAGTGTTTGGGAGGCCAGGAAGAGAGCAATTGTAGACTGTGCATATTGACTGGATTCCCATTAGATTCAGAGTGCTTCTAGTACCCTAGGTTTTAGAGCAATCATAAGAATGTAAGAACAGCCACACTGGATCAGACCAATGATCCCTCAGACCAATGATCCCATCTTCCAACAGTGGCCAATGCCAGATGCCTCAGAGGAAATGAACAGAACAGGGCAATTATCGAGTTATCAATCCCTGTTGTCCAGTCCCAGCTTCTGGCAGTCTGAGGTTTAGGGACACCCAGAGTATGGGGTTGCAGCCCCGATCCTCTTAGCTACTAGCTGTTGATGGACCTATCCTTCATAAACTTGGGTAATTCTTTTCTTAACCCACTTATGCTTTTGGCCTTCACAACATCTCCTAGCAATGAGTTATTCAGGTTGACTGTGCGTTGGGTGAAGAAGTACTTCCTTCTGTTTGTTTTAAACCTGCTGCCTATTAATTTCATCGAGTGACTCTTGGTTCCTGTGTTATATGAAGGAGTAAATAACACTTCCTTACTTTCCCTGTCATATTCCCGCTTAGTCTTCTCTCTTCTAAGATAAACAGCCCCGGTCTTTTTAATCTCTTCTCAGATGGCAGCTGTTCCCTACCCCTTATCATTTTGTTGCCCTTCTCTGTACTTTTTCCAATTCCAATACATCTTTTTGGAGATGGGGTGACCAGAACTGCATGCACTATTCACAGTATGAGCATACCACGGCTTTATATAGTGACACTATGATATTTTATCTCTTATTATCTATCCCTTTCCTAATGATTACCAACATTTTGTTAGCTTTTTTGACTGCGGCTGCACATTGAGCAGATAGTTTCAAGAAACTTTCCATAATGACCCCAAGATCTCTTTCTTGAGTGGCAACATCTAATTTAGACCCCATTTTTTTGCATGTATAGTTGGGATTATGTTTGCCAAAGTACATTACTTTGCATTTATCAACATCGAATTTCATCTGCCATTTTCTTGCCCACTCCCCAGTTTTGCGAGATTCCTTTGTAACTCTTGCCAGTCAGCTTTGGACTCAACTATCTTGAGCAGTTTTGTATCATCTGCAAACTTCGTCACTTCACTGTTCACCGCTTTTTCCCTGATCATTTATAAATACGTTGAACAGCATAAATTCGAGTACAGATTCTCAGAGAACCCATCTATTTACCATTGTGAAAACTAATCATTTATTCCTAACTTTTAAGCAGGTACTGATACATGAGAGGACCTTCCCTCTTACCCCATGACTGCTTATTTTACTTAAGAGCCTTTGGTATGGGACCTTGTCAAGGGCTTTCTGAAAGTCCAAGTTCACTATATCTACTGGACCACCCTTGCCTGGTTGCTTGTTGAACCCCCCCCGCCCCCCCCCAAAAGAATTCTAATAGATTGGTGCGGCACGGTTTCCCTTTACAAAAAGCAGTGTGGACTCTTCCCCAACATACTGTGTTCACCTAGGTGTCTGATAATTTACTAGAGTTTTCACCAATTTGCCTGGTACTGAAGATAGGCACCACCCTGTAATTGCCAGGATCGCCTCTTGAACCTTTATTAAACATTGGCATTACATTAGCTACCCTCCAGTCATTTGGTACAGAGGTTGATTTCAGTGATAGGTCACATACGACGGTTATAGGATTACCAGATGTCCTGATTTTATAGGGACAGTCCCGATATTCGGTGCTTTTTCTTATATAGGTGCCTATTACCTCTCACCCCTGTTCCGATTTTTCACACTTGCTATCTGGTCACCCTACACGGTTAGTAGTTCAGCAGTTTCATACTGGAGTTCCTTCAGAACTCTTGGATGAAAACCATCTGGTCCTCGTACTGGTTAATTTATCCACTTGTTCCAAAACCTCCTCTATTGATGCCTCAGTCTCGGACAGTTCCTCAGATTTGTCACCTGAAAACAATGGCTCAGGTATGGAAATATCCCTCAATCTTCTGCAGTGAAGGCCTATGCAAAGAATTAATTGAGCTTCTCTGTAACAGCCTTGATTTCCTTGAGGGCTCCTTGCTGCCTTGATAATACAGTGGCCCCCATGATGGTTTGCAGGCTTCCCGCCACTTTGCAGGTGACTTTCTTCAGAGCCTTACAAAAAGGGGGATAAACACAATTATCTCCATTCTGAAGACAGGAAAATGGAAACACAGAGGTTAAATGGCTTTTAGATGGAAACTCCCTGCTCCACCCTCTAGATCATGCTGCCTCTATTTATGACAAGTCTGAGAGGCACTCCGTGCAAGGAAAGTGTTCATCAGGAATGGTAGAGTTAGGGTATGTCTACACTGCAATTAAAAACCCACAGCTGTCCTGTGCCCTCTGACCGGGGATCAGGCTAAGGGGCTATTTAATTGCAGTGTAGATGCCTGAGCTCTGGGACCCTCCCACTTCACAGGGTCCTAGAAGCCTGGGCTCCAGCCCAAGCTTTAACATCAACACCGCAATGAAACAGCCCCTTAACCCGAGCCTCACAATCCCGAATCAGCTGGCATGGGCCAGCATTTGGTGTCTAATTGCACTGTAGATGTACCCTTAAAGACTGAAGCCAAACTGAGGGATGTTGCTTAAAGCCCCACCAGAGAAACTGGTTTCAAGTCCTACACGACAGCTATATCAGAATGCAGCATCCAACCATGCAACATGATTCGGCATCATCCCTGTGTATTGCCATGGTTTAACCCTTCATATGCTATGCACGTCTCTGGCTACAAAATGCCCCCACTGCCAGGGTTACTGGGGCTAGAGGCAGAAGAGTGAGCCCATAACAAACTCTCCCTTTCAGAAGACCCAGGAGGAGCACTGCTGCTAAACTGCCTGAAGCACCATCATGCACCTCTAAAGGAGCAACAGCAGCTTCCACTGGGACATTCGTGGGCCTCGAGCCTTGTTCTGCAGCATCTGTGCAGCCCAGTTAATCACTCCTGCCCCAGGCTGCTGTCCCTTCCCCTAGTACTGAGTGCTGGTCTCTAGACTGGGTCAGAGTCTTCACTCGGATTAGCACAGAGGCTTGTACACCTTGAAGAGGGTATAAAACTGCCGCAGAAAGACAACTTGATTCTCCCCTCTTCTTCTTGGAGATCTGCACAGGCAGGATTTCCCCTCCATAGAGTTCATTTCTCTCCCCACAGATTCCTTCTATTGCTGGCCTTCAATCTTCTGTTTGCACTTAGCACCTGGTTACCTCCTGGTAATTCCTCTCAACTACAGGCACTCCAGCGAAGGAAAGATGCTCCAGACCCCTCAAGGGGAAGGGGGAGTTGCTACCAGCTGTTACAAATGTATCTTTCCCTGTATTTGGGGTTTCAGGCATGGGTGTGACAGGGAAACACACAGACTTCCAGGTCTGTCGAGTGGGCTTGTCATATCATGCATGTGGGATGCACAGTGCTGAACCAACAGTATCAGTCAGCTGAGGGGATGAAAAGCAACAGCTTCGCAGGGTCAGGTATCCACGAACAGCTACTAGAGCAGTCCAGACCAATGCCAACTAACCTCTGAACCGCTGGGCGCCAAAATCCCATGACAACCGTGGCTGGTGGGTGCAATGGGGATGTGTTTCAGAACCCGAACGTGCATACAGAGCACTCGACTGGCTAGAGGCAAACTTGGCAGCATGGACCAAGCACAACACACACAGGTGCTGGGTCCCCGACCTTCGTCCTGCAGCTCAGTCCTAGGCTAAGCTTGGTGCTCCAGCCCAGGCATTTCCTGAGCAGAGAGGCCAGGAGCTCTCAAAGGAGGGAGGTTCCTAACTCCCATTGACTTCCCCTGGGATTTGGGCCCTGTGTTTTCTTAAGCTCCTTTGAAAAAAGTCAACCAGCATTTATGTCCAGAGGTACTGTGGCGTGAATTTATGCGGATTAGGAGAACTCTATGGTCATCACAGACTACTTTTAACCCAGCGAGGAAATTATTTCATAGCCCTTGCCCCCTCCACAGCATTTCTTCCCTTTCCTCCCCACAATTGCCCACTAAAATACAGACAGCCCATGAGAAACGAATGCCACGGGGCCTGCTCCTGGTGCCAGGGATGCTACAGCATGACCCCATTGGACAGTCTTCCTTCAAGAGGGATGGCCACGAAGATGGCTGCTCCTGAATTAGGAGCACTCTGAGTCTTGTCTGCAGAACCTCTCAAGCCAAAAGCAATACAATGAAGTCAAAAGGTAGGTAAGAAATACGCTCCAGTGCTTTAGTTTTAGACCATCTGATGCAGAGGTGAAAGAGGACTGGGCAGCTGAGTGAACGGGGGCAGTTCATGCCTCAAAGCTACCGTTTCAGACTCTCTGCAAGGGCATCTGCCCGAGTTGGCATCGGTTACCCTTGCTTCAAGTTTTGGAGGTTCTTATCCCCACCACAACAGCCATAAGCCAGAAACGGGAGAAGGATCTCATCTCTGCCTCCTGGGTCTATCGGGGAGATGACCAGACAGCTGCCTTACGTACATTGGTCAAGGTGATGGTTTCTGTCCAGATCCTAGTGAGGGGCGGGGGGGGCCTCCCATCCCAAAGAGGTGCCCATGTTGGTAGCATCTGCAGAAAAAGCAGGCCAAAAGCGAACGTGCAGACAGCCCTCTTCTCTCATTCCGAGATGGGGAGGCACATTGGTGATGCAGATGCTGCTATGGAGCGAGTTGTTCAACCTGCCAATCCAGCACGTGGCACTTCGAAAGTGCACGGGAACTGAACTCGAGCTACATGACATCCTGCTTAAAGACACAATGGGAGCCCCCCCGATCCTTTAGAACAGTGGTTCTCAACCAGGGGTAAGCGTACCCCTGTGGGTACACAGAGGTATTCCAGGGGATACAGCAACCCATTTAGATATTGATCTAGTTTTACAACACGCTTCATAAAAAGTACTAGCGAAGACAGTACAAACTAAAATTTCATACAGTGACTTGTTTATATTGCTGTATATACTATACACTGAAATGTAAGTATAATATTTATATTCCAATTGATTTATTTTATAATTATATGGTAAAAATGAGAAAACAAGCAATTTATCAGTAATAGAGTGGCTGTGACACTTTTGTATTTTTGTGTCTGATTTTGTAAGCAAGTCATTTTTAAGTGGGGTGAAACTTGGGGGTACACAAGACAAATCAGACTCCTGAAAGGGGTACGGTAGCCTGAAAAGGTTGAGAGCCACTGCTTTAGGATATGGCTACACTGCAATTAAACACCCATGGCTGGCCTGGGTCAGCTGACTTGGGCTTGTGGTGTTGACATTCAAGCTCAGGCTGGAGCCCAAGGCCTGGGACCCCATGAGGAGGGAGGGTCCCAGAGCCCAGGCTCCAGCCCGAGCCCAAACATCTACACCGCAATTTTGCAGTCACATGGCCCGAGCCAGAGTCAGGGCCAGCCGTGGGTGTTTAATTGCAGTGTAGACATTCAGTTACTGAGTTGGGTAGAAGTTTAGGTTAAATGGCTCCAACCCTCCTGATCCACACTGCCCATTCCCTCACCAGGAAGTGCCATTTGAGGCTTATCTCTCACTCATTCATTTGCAAGAGAAGCAGAATTTTTACAATTTGCTTCCCAATTCCCACTCTCCTCCTGTTGCTTCTCCCCAGAGGGAGGCTCTGTGACAGTAAGAGAGTTTAACCCTTTCAGCACTACACCATCCCATGTGGGCACTTCCCAGGAGAGGAACTCATACTAATCCCAACAGCTGCTGTTCACCGTTCCAGCTAGCTACAGACATACAGCCTTCTACAGCTAGGGAACTCTACACTGTGGGGCGCCAGCTGCCCTCTGCAGTGTCCCATGGCTCCTGTGCTCAATCCCGTGACTCAGGCAGGGTTGTCCTGGGATAAAAAGCGTATCAGTAGGGCCCATGGCAAGGAGGAGCTTTGCCCTTGCACAAGAGACGGACTTAAAAGACTGAGCAAAATAGAAGAAAAAAAACAGGAAACAAACATACAGAAAAAAAAGAGAGCCTGAAGGGAAAGACTAAAAAACAAACCAAAAAACACACACACAAGTGAGGAAACAAAATAACCTTGCCTTTGTAGGACAGGGGCTGGGAGTAGCCACTAGTTCTGACAGGAAGCTGGGGATCCAACTAGAACTGCTATATATTCCCTTCAACCCACCTACAAGAAATACCATGACTAGAGGTGTTGCGGAGGACTCCGGCAGCCCAGCATTACCCAAGCTTTGGAAAGTGAGTCCCCCTGCAGGAAACTGAAGTCACTTGCAGGTCCCCTGCGATCCTGCTATGCGTTAAAGGCCCACACATCTTAATTTATACATGCCCTCCCTTCCCTCTACCCATGCTTTGGGAAACCCTGATGTAGTTCATAATATGACCCCTCTTTTCCTTTCTTCCATGCTTTGATGAGCAGAGAAATAGTTGAGAGTTCATAATTTCCTGCTTTAAAGGCCAGAAGGCGCGATTTTGATCCCACAGTCTGACCTATTGCTTAACACAAGCTAGAGAACCTCACCTAGGATTCCTGTACCATTTCTGTTTGCAATCAAAGTATCACAATTGGGGTCTCAGTTAGCACACACTGAAATGAATGGGGCCATTCACACCGGAAAGCTACTGTTTCAGGCTCTCGGCAAACTCAGGCAGAGGTCTCTGCCTCAGTTACACTTGCTGAATGTTTTCTTGACAGTCTCCAGCTGGTGTTTTAAAATAATTAGAGCTGAGATTCTGAAGAACAATTGAGAGGTCTCCAGCTAGTCGGTTGTATTCTGCACTTTGGAAAATGCTGTAATCTCAGGCTCTTTGAGAAGGAAGGAGAGCCGTCCAACAGGACATGTAAGTCTTGCCCATCTACCCTCCTGCTGTGCACCAGCTACCAAGACTCAGTCTCACTTTGCTGGACTCAACATCTTTCTAACCCACACACCAGTCCTCTCAGGGAGGACAGGAAACCACATGCCCTGGTTTCTCTAACCACAGGAGAGTACAGCTCAAGTGACAGACAAAAGTGCAGGAAGCCAACATTTCTAGAGAAAACAAGATGTGTTGTCATTTAGCCTATTCCCCTTTCCCACTCACAAAGACTGTTTCCAAGAGAAAAAACTAAGTTATGGCACATGGCTTAGCTCTCCTGGACATCCCTGGATTGATTTCCCAGAATACCCAGCTTTCAGCACACTGAACACGGGTTCTGGAGCCAGGTGCAGCTGAGAAGTGTAATTAAGTCCTACTTGTATAACAAGTTCATTCAGGGCCATCAGCTAGGATGGGGCATGGTCATACCCTAAAATCCTCTCCGGTGGGATCAATGAACTCCCTGCAAAGGCCAGGATACAGGGGAAAAAAGCCATCCCTCCCAGACACCCTATATTCAGCTCTGCACTGCCAGCTACTTTACTCCCCACTGAGAAACAGGAGTGGAATGATTGGGGGATTATTTAAATAAATGAATGACACAAAGCTTGTCACCCTCCCCCCAGGGAGAAGAGCCCCTCTGCCCATAGTCCTGTCCCAGGTGTAAGAGGTCAGCAGAGGAGGGACAGAGAAAGGACACCAACCGGTGCAGGCCTGTGTTATGGCTTTAACTGTGGAATTTTAGTCCCATTTTTCCCTTTAAAAATGGAAGTAGACCCTAGTTAAATTAGCTGAAAAAAGAGTAAGCAGGTTGTTAAATGAGTGTCATTGGAAGAAACTCCCCATCTCTCTTTGCCCAGCTTCAGGCACCGTTACCTTCAGAGTAAGAGCTGCTACAGGCACAGACAAAGCAGGTTGCCCAACCTAGCCCAATCCTGCACATATGCATCTGAGGGACCTGAGCTGTCCCAATGACTTCTACAAGGCCACTTGGGTGAGTAAAACTAGCCACAGGCGTCAGCGTTGACAGGCATTCAAGGGCAGCCAAAGAGCTGTTGCGGGGTATTTAAAACCTCTGTGACTGTAATAAGGAGAGTTATGTCCAGGGAGCCTCCCTGTGGATTAGAGGTCAAAGCAGCAGGATGTGGGAGGAAGACAAGACAGGGAGGCCTAGAATACAGTGGTTTCTACTAAGAGTGCTGCTAGGGTTACAGTCTGGGAACTCATCTATACAAGGGGTACGTTAGTCCCGGACAGGTTTCAGAGTAGCAGCCGTGTTAGTCTGTATTCACAAAAAGAAAAGGAGTACTTGTGGCGCCTTAGAGACTAACAAATTAGTCCTGGAGAGGCTATGGAACACCTCTGGCACACCGATATCAGCAGAGCACATATCCCCCTTTGCTTCCCCCCACATTACCATCTAGGTTGCTTGTAGCAGTTGCTTCCCCCTTCATTCCAACAGCAGCCCCTGTGCTAGCCGGCACCGAGGCTTTCCCATCTTCCTGCTAGGAATACAACCTCCTATTCATTCCATCCCAAACAATACTGG
Source organism: Chelonia mydas (assembly GCF_015237465.2). Classification (NCBI taxonomy): domain Eukaryota; kingdom Metazoa; phylum Chordata; order Testudines; family Cheloniidae; genus Chelonia; species Chelonia mydas. The sequence continues at coordinate 18,183,168 of NC_051254.2, forward strand.
GCATGTAAGCAGGGCTCCAACTGAGGAGGGAGAAGAAACAACAGCTTGTCTTGTTGAGCTAATTAATTATAAATACAAGGGAAGGACAACCAGGAGGGAGAGGTCCCTGTGTTGAGCGTTTACCAGTTGAACCTTGCATGTGATCTGAGGGGGTTTTGTCTCAGGCCCTGCAGATGGAGTAGTATTGGCAGCCCCCACGGTACAAGACCCTTAAAACACAGAGAGCCGCTGTTTCCTGACTCCATCTGCCTGGATCCATTACACTAACTAGGGGACTCCCATGGGTTTTCAGATACTTTGCTATCAAGCTATTCCACTCCAGACCTCAGAATTTTTAAGATACTGTTAAAATACCTCCCTGTGCTTTAGGCAGAGATGCCTGCTGTGAATTCAGCTCACTGCACAGGCTACCAGGAGCCTCTTCCATCCTGCCTTCAACACTGCATACAATGCAAGCAGAAACCTCAGCAAAGAAAGGAAACAGCAACTTACCCTGGCTGCTTTTATTGCTGGTGCTGCTTCTCCTCCTCCAGTCAGCTTGCAATGATTTCCTCCTCCCCCTAATCAACTAACTCCTTCCACTTGCCTAGCTCTGTGCTGATGGTGAGCTCCCCCTTGATTAGCTGCAGTCAGCCTGCAAACACATCTTCTTAAAGGGGACTCGCTCCCCAGCACTCTCCTTTTCCTGTCCTTCTGCTCCCTGCCACCATCCCCACAGTCAACAGAATTCTACCCCTCCTCCCACGGCCACTTTTGAAAAGGCATATAACCCTCTTTACCAGAATCTTATATATGCCCACCCATCCTCCTAGGATGCCCTGCAATGAGATGCACCACCCCATGCTCTCCCTACCCCTCACCCCACCCGTTTGGAATGGGAAGTGCCCTGCCTGTGGCAGGGAGGCTGCTGCATTGCAGGGCAATTTCAGTAGGCCTGCTGGAAACAACTGTGCCCCTGGAGAATTAAGGCTTGCGAAGACAAAGACACTGCAATGAAATACTCACGGCTGACCGGGTCAGTGGACTCGGACTCGCGGGGCTGTAAAACTGCAGTGTAGACATCCAGGCTCAGGCTGGGCTCTGGGACCTTTTCCCCTTGCAGAATTCAGGCTCCATCCCAAGCCCGGACATCTACATTGCAAGTTTTACAGCCCCACAGTCCAAGCCTGTTTACATCGGCTAGCCACGGTGCTTAATTGCAGCGTAGACAGACCCGAAAAGGCCTGGACATTTGGATCCACAGTTCTGAGAGATTTCAGAGTAGCAGCCGTGTTAGTCTGTATTCGCAAAAAGAAAAGGAGGACTTGTGGCACCTTAGAGACTAACAAATTTATTTGAGCATAAGCTTTTGTGAGCTACAGCTCACTTCATCGGATGCATTCATTAGCTGGCTTGGCCTGTGTCTACTTGTGAGAACGTATCTGTACTGTGTATACTGTGCATGCCCTCAATGGAGTGATAGGGACCAGTTCCCTTGAAGGGTGCTTGCCAGCTTTAGAGATTGGACTAGATGGCTATCAGGAATGGCAGTGTCTTAGCAGGGATTTTCACTGAGAAAGCATCAGCAGCAGAGATCGATTCAGGCCCTGTCTAGACATCCATGGAGCTGCAGGGGTACAAACCTCTAGTGAAGACACACTGCAACTTACCCCAGTGACTCACCAGGGTAAATTGCACTGGAGCAAGCCCCATTTTACATGGTTGCATATTCACCGAGGGCAGGATGGGGGGTTTTCATCACACTGTGGCTCCACCAGGGTTAAAAAGCACTGACAATTATACACAGGGCATTAGGGCAGACCCACCCATCCTGACTCCACATTCAAAACCACTCCCAGAGGGCTGTGTGCTGTGATGCTACCTCCTAACACAGCATCACCGCTTCAGTTTGGGCAAAGTGCTTGCTTGCCCTGCCCCTGCATTCCCAACCTCGGGTGCCAGCAGGAGCTATGGTCCCCTCCCAGCTGTGCCGGCAGCAGGATGTTATTAACATCCTTGGGGTGAGGCTGGCACTTCGCCTCTGGGTGCCTAGTGTCATAGGGACTTGGGGCCTGCTGTGCAAACAGAGGCTCTTTTCATAGTTAAAGGGACGGCAGCTAGTGGGGACTTTTTAGTGGGATGGAACACAAAGCCAGGCAGCCCCTGGGAGCGCCCCTTGGATTATTTCAACCACACAGCAGTCTGCTACAGTAAATAAACCCAAAGGCAGCCTCCATCCCACCCCACCCCCAACATTACCTAGCCGACATCCTCAAATATTTGCATTAGAAGGGGCTCCCTAGCCTCCACTTCCCCCAGTGCAAGCAGGAAGGCGGGATTCCTGAAGATTATCACAATGTAAAATGGCCAGGCTGGAATGCCTGGCGCCACTGCTGTCATTGCACTGGTGCACTTAGGCAGCCCGAGCCCGGATGCTACCCTTGAACCGGCCAGATCCTGGGATGAATGGAACCAGGCTTTGGTGCCCAGTGCTTTTCGGGAGTGGTCACTGCACCGTGGGTGCTGCCTACCTGTCCACCATCTCTGCAGCAGATCACACAGACCACGGAAATGGAGACATGCTGAGGCTGGTTGGCTCAGCAAATTAATTTAAGGGCACTCCTTCCTCTATTCTCCAAGTCCATTGTCTTCCCCAGATTAAAGCTAAAATGGCTCCCTTGTTCTGAGACCTGGTTGTCTTGGCTCCAATACTGTTGCGTAGATTCTTTGATCCTCAGGGATATATATATATGTATTTTAAAGCTATCTCAGGAGACAGTACATTGCAGGACCAGGATCATAGGGCATTGAAGAGGTGAAGAAAGATCAAACCGTGCGCCCCTACTGCTTTGAAACCGGGTAGGGAGAACGCACGGATCAGACGTGTTATCAGCATCAGCAGTCCTCCCTCGAAGATCAAATCCTTAGACAGATTTCTGATAACTAGACCAAAGGAGCTGCTGCTATGCCACCAGCCCTCTGGGATCCTAGCCGTGTACGAAATACTCTTCTGCAGGAAAATCAGCCAAAGGCCGTGCAACCCAAACCCAACTGGTGCCTAAACCCCTGGACTTCAAGTAGCATTTTGTGCCTGTTCTGTTGTCCGCGGCAGGCTCTATAACTCACATTCTGCTTTCCTTCTCCCCTAAGAATTGGCTTGAGCCGCCTTATTTCCCTTGTCCGGTGGTAGGTCCCTGCCGATTACAACGTTAACCCCGTTCATCCCGATGGCTGCCTTCTCTTCTCTTCCCCTGGCTGCCAACAGCTCTGGCAAGGTTGCTGAAGTTGGCATGTATCCCTCTGAAAACGGGCTGGAAAACAGGCTGGACAGGATTGATTCCGGCCCCTCACTTTACTGATCGCCACAAATAACAATTGCTGAGAAAGTGCTGTCACTGCGTTGAAACCGAGGCCGGAAATCCAGCCTCAATCTGTTTACCCTGCAGCTGGATTACACCACTTTTTATGACTTAATAAAGCTCTAAACCCTATCAATGAGTATTAGTGTTTTAAGCTCCTTAATAGTGAAAATCCTACGCTAGATGCCAAACAGGGCCTTGCCCAGTAGCAGCTGGGCCCATCATTTTTTAAGGTCACTCCAGGTTTTCATTAGGTTAAGGGCCAGCACTGGGTCATGCAAGCCAGCAGGCTGACCTAAACCGTGACAGGGCCTTGCTGATGTAGGGCTCAGTCACGCTCATGCTGAAGTCAATGTCTTAAAGAGAGCAGGATTGGGGCCTTCGAACAAGAGCTATCAATATAAAATGGTTGCCACTGAAAAGCCATCATGTGCCAAAAGTTAGCACGCAGCTGTGTCTGAGGTGCTGCACTTTCCATCTGTGCTTAGAACAGGAAATCAGTGCGGTCTCTCAGATGTGTGTTGACTTTATAAATGGTGGCTACTCTACACTTAACTATTATTAAAACAATTACACATGCTCAGGATTACAACCATTTCCTGGATGCTTGTAAAATGTCCCTACTCTGGGTCACGAGCAGGGACTGAACCAGAAACTTTACCCAAACAGCATGGACTTCTATCCCTTGAACTAAAGGAGTAACTCCACGAATTGCTAGCAGTAGCAAGTACTTATCCTCTGCGTGAGTGAGCTGCTGGAGGGAGAACATAACATGCTTGGCCAGCCTGTTATATTTGAAACTGAAGTCTTTTTTCTTTTTTTACAGATTTAATAATTTTATTAAGATGATGTTGAAGTAAAAAGAAAATGGTACAGAGTTTAAGCATAGAAGTTTCTGGTTATCAGGGAATAAAGTACAGATTATCAAGGGGTGCGAAATGCGGTTTAGGAACGGGTGGCATAAGGAATACGTAATCTGCAATCTCCCCGATTGGGGGTAAAAGTTTAACGGGTCAAAGTACAGACATTGACATATGGGGGTATGTTGTCCATATAATGGCTATGTTCAGGTGTGGAGTATAATGAATGGATACGATGATGAGGATGGATTTACCCTCATTTGGTGGGATTTAATGTTCAGTGAGTTTATGGTTCCAGTTCATATGGTCCAATGGAAAAAGTCTCTCAGTCCCTTTCCCATAGTTGATGCATGATGTCGTACCGGCTCACACCTCCTGGTACTGTCGGTGGCCGGTGTGTGTTCAATGTTGATGTCCCTGGACCATCGGATGGTGTCCGAGACCATGAGGCGCCGCATGAGCCGTGCGTACTACTACTGTCCTCACTGTTCCACACAGACTCAGATTTGTGATGTTAGCCTTGTTTGTGAGCAGCAGAAAACTGCAGAAAAAGTTTCTCCCCTCAACAAGTCAAGCACTGTAGCGCAGTGGTTCTCAAAGCCGGTCCACCGCTTGTTCAGGGAAAGCCCCTGGCGTGCCGGGCTGGTTTGTTTACGTGCCGTGTCCACAGGTTCGGCTGATCGCGGCTCCCACTGGCCGCGGTTCGCCGCTCCAGGCCAATGGGGACTGCGGGAAGTGGCGCGGGCCAAGGGACGTGCGGGCCGCCCTTCCCGCAGCCGTGATCGGCCGAACCTGCGGACGTGGCAGATAAACAAACCAGTCCGGCGCGCCAGGGGCTTTCCCCGAACAAGCAGCGGACTGCCTTTGAGAGCCACTGCTGTAGCACATCTATAAACACTGCATCATGGCTGGTAACTCACATACCGTGGGGCTGGTGGCTCACGTATCATGGGACTCTTACACGCTCTTCCGATTGGACTTACTGTTTCAGCTGCAGAGGCAACACAAAGAGCCCACCCAGAGAAACGATCGAAGGGTGGGGAGAATGAGCCCCCGAGCACAAAGACTATAAAGAGACAACCCCTGACTCTACCAAAGAGACACGCTGGGCATTTAGAACAGTACATCTCATCAAAGTTATTTGTAGACTGTTTGCATAGAGCAGTGATACTCAAGACCTCAGTGGTTCAGGAGCCAAATTAGCAATCAACGAGACCCAAAAGAGCCACAGTCGTGTGAATTCATTGTTCCATTTACTACAGTACTATCTAGTCATATTTAAACAGTATGACAGGGGAATATTTAGATTACCTATATCCCCACATATATCATTCTCACGCAAAATGACTGACCAAGTATTATTATTTTATCAACTACAATTGGTTAATAACATAGTAAAAGCCTCCTGATTGGTTAATAGTTAAGTCACACTGTGTTTTAATATCACGCACTGCAAAGAGGCTCCAGCGACCCATTAAAGACTCACTTGAGGCTCCGAAGCCTCAGTCGGAGTATCACTGGCACAGAGGAATCGCTTGTACAGCAACACGACCACCTCTCACATTTGTGCTGTAGTACCACCGACAGGCTGCTGAGGTTGAGGCCCAATTATACTAGTTTCTATAAATGGAGATAGGAAGAGACAGTCCCTATCCCGAAGAGCTTACTGCCCAAAACGACAGCAGGTTAGTGGCAGGAAGGATTCTTATCCCCAGTTGCTAGTGAGCAACACAGAGATTAAGTGACTTGCCCAAGGTCACACAGGACATCTATACCAGATCCAGGAATTGAACCCAGGACTCCTGCACCCCGGTTCAGGGTCATAATTCACAAGATCATCCTGCCTCTCTCTAAAAACTTTGGGGCTAGGAATAATTCTGGGCAACCCCCCGTGTTCTTATGAGAAGCGTCACAGATTTGCACTATGCACAAGGGGACACGCTGTCAGTGTTGCATCTCCTCCAAAACACTGGGCCTGATTCTCCCCTCCTTTGCACAGCCACTTACACGTGTGAGTGTAAAACTAGACCAGATCAAAATTCTCCATGCACACCAATGGCAGCATTTTATATCCCCTTGGTACAAGGGAGTGGAGAATCAGGCCCAGCAGCAGCCCAGTGTGCCAGAAATTCTGCTGGGGCACTGGTTCAGTACCGGCTCCCAGAGGAGACTCCGTGGTATCTATAGTCATGAATCACCAGTGCCAGTAGCACTTTCCACAGGAGCCCAGGTTTTCCTTGGGGCAATCCCATCCAAAGGCTGCACCAGGGTCCGCTGCTGCTTATCTTGGAATGGGTGGCCATATGGCCCACTGGACGGGCACCAGGCTAGGAGACAGGATTGCTGGGTTCTAGTTTTAACTCGGCAATTGATACGCTATTTTGGACACAGTACAGAGTGCAAAGTGCAGGCAGCCAGACGTTCTGCCTTGTGGCTCTTAACAACAGAGCTCTGAAGAGTGGTTTACAATCCATATAGGTGCACATCGCATTGATCCCTGGTTTACCGCACAGCAATAGGGCTCAGACACCAAACTGTTTGTATTTTATTTTTGGTAAATAAAATGGCCCAATTTGAATTAGTGCCAATCACCCATAACTCCTACTGGCTTCAATGGGTGCTGCAGGTGTTCTGCACCTTGGAAACTCCAGCCGCTTGTATTGCAACTCTCAGATCAGGAGCAGAAAATGGAGCAAATTCAGAGCATAGTGAAGCTCCATTAAAGTCAATAGAAGGCAGTGTGAGCCACTGAACAGGGAAGGACTCCGGTCCGCAAATCAGATTCTAGCCAGTGCAATTCAAATTTTTAACAGTGAGGGTAATTAGCCATTGGAAGCATTCAAGGGCGATGGGTGGGAGGGGCCCAGAGGGTCACATGACCCTCCCCAAATGCTGGGGGGGTGCGGGGGCGGCAAGGGGCCAGCAGCTGGCAGGGCCAGAGCCGGAAGGGAAAAGGCAGGGCCAGAGCCTCTCCTCTTCCGGCCATGCTGCCCGGCTGTTGTACTCTCCCACGCTGCCTGGGAGGGGACGCTGCCCAGCGTGGTGCAGCAGGAGAGAGCCCCCCCTCCCCCACCAGGTAACGTGGGATAGGGAAGAGACAGGATGGGGAGAGCGTGGGGGCCCTGGGCTGGGAGGAGTCATGTGTGGGCATCAAGTGGTGAGGCCACATGCCCCCCTGTGTGTCCCTCCCCACTAGTCACCACCAAGGGTTGTTTGTGGTGGAGTCTCCATCACTGGAAATCTTTACATCAAGAGTGGATGTTTTTCTGAAAGATCTGATCTAGTTCAAACAGGAATTAATTCTGGGAAGCTTGTGATATGCAGGAGGTCAGTCTAAATTATCACAATAGTTCCTTTTGGTCTTGTAATCTATGAATCAATGAATCAGCTGCCACTCGCCTGCACTGAGATCTTAGATAAGACACTTCACCTCTCTATCCCTTAGTTCGCCCCAAAATGGAAGGACAATAATCAGGGCCGGTTCTAGGTTTTTTGCCGCTCCAAGCTCCGAGAGCGCAACTGCCCAAGCCAAAAAAAACAAAAAAAAAGGAATGCGGGAATGCCACCACCACTGGCATTGTGCCGCCCCAAGCACGTGCTTGCTTTGCTGGTGCCTAGAGCCAGTCCTGGCAATAATACACGTCTTCCAGGGTAAAGCGCTTAGACATCTATTGGTGAAGAGAACGATATAAGAGTTAGCTATAATCATTGTATTGGAATTAGATATTAATATTTGTTACATTCGACTGTGGCAGAGCCCCAAGTCCCTCCTCCTACATAAAATGCAATTTTCTTCTTCAAGTTGTCAGTTTTTGGCACTGGTTGAATTCCCTATTTAAACAGCATAATCCTTGCTTAGCATATGCCTGGGCCTGGGCAAAGACCCCATTCATTTCTGAACAGGGCTGCAAGCAGAAATTTACTTAGCGGCTTAATCCCACAAAAGGGAAACCTTACACTTTCTGGGGGTGAATGAACCCAATCCAAACTCCAAGGATTCAGAGCAAACAAGACCCGGTCCTGCCACTGCGGGGCAGCCCCAGCAACAGGAGCAATGCAGAGAGCAGAGACTTGCACTAATTAGCTGCAGTTCCTGTTTGAGAACAGATTTAAAACAAACAAACAAACAAAAAAACTCCCCAGACATTTGCAGTAGCTGGTTATTCACCAGTCATCTTTTTGGCCAGAGTTTTGGCCATAAATTTTTTGCCCCCCATATGCTGTGGTAAAGAGACTCCATTATCAATGGTTCGAAGAGTCAGGAGAACGCAGCGTTGAATGGGAGCATTGAGTGGGGGGAAACTGAAGAGTGAGAGGAGGATGGTCCAGTGATTAGGGCTCTGGCCTTGGACTTGGAAGACCTGGGTTCAAGTTCTTGCTCTATCACAGAATTCCTGCGTGAACATGGACAAGTCACTTAGCGTCTCTGAGCCTCACAGTTCCCCCATCTGTAAAGTGGGGATGATAGCACTGCTCTGCCTCACAGGGGTGTTGTGAAGGTAAATACACTAAAGACTGGTTTCAGAGTAGCAGCGGTGTTAGTCTGTATTCACAAAAAGAAAAGGAGTACTTGTGGCACCTTAGAGACTAACCAATTTATTTGAGCATTAGCTTCACGAGCTACAGCTCACTTCATCTGTAGCTCACGAAAGCTTATGCTCAAATAAATTGGTTAGTCTCTAAGGTGCCACAAGTACTCCTTTTCTTTTTACACTAAAGACTGTGAGGGACTATATCAGTACTTTAGATAGTGAGGGGAACTTTTGGAATCAAGTACTTTTGCAGTTGTGAATTTGTTTTGATTGGCAAGAAACAGGGAGCAATTCTGACTGTTTCCCTGAATTCAATAAGCTGCATCATTCGTATCTTCTGGAGAAGCATCAGTTTTCCATTTGCCACCTATGATCTCTCCCTCCTGCTGCAGCGCAGGGAACATCTGTGTGGGAAATGCATCCGCTCTGACAGCTCGTTCCCACAGCCTGCTCCGTAAAATTCAAGCCTGGTCTTAACACATGAGTAGGGCAAGCAGCATATTGGGGCACTTCAGACTCTGCAAGTCCTGGGCCAGTCTAACCTTTGCTCTCTCACAGACACTCTCCTGGGTTAAAGTACCAGAGGGAGAGCCAATTTACAACCTGATTCCCTCCCGTGACTAGGAGCCCAACAAATCACACGGGCAGCTCTGGACATACCTTCCGCATTGCTCAACCCTTTCAGGTGAAACTACAGCAAGTTTGGGAAAAGGAGCTGGGGCTCAGCTAGTTCAGCTCTGTGACTCTTAAGAAAAACAACACATTCCTGTTCAGCGAGCTCGGCCTGGCTGCCTGACCCCTGGCTAAGAAGGGGAAAGAACAGCTCCCGCAGACCGACACCTCCAGCCTGGCTCGCGTCCACCAGCAGGCACAGGACGGACGGACAGACAGACAGAAGGAACCATTCTGGATTTTGCCATCGGTTGATATGCAAAGCTGACTCTGCATCCTTGGGAGGTGTCAGCTGCTCTGCCAAGAGGGTGCGACTCACTTCCCTTCACCCAGCATTGCCACTGCAGCAGCACCCTTCCTTCCAGCGCGGCTCATTAGCAGCAGGGAGACCCACAGCGCCACTAGGCCAGCGACCTCTAACTGTGCTCCATCAGTCACTGCTGAGAGGCAGGCCCAGGGCCAGACACACACTCAAGGAGCAGAGGAGAAAAATGCTCCCATCATCCTCTGCTCACTGAGGACACAAGCTCGGTCGTGCGATGTGCTGACATCATCAGGAGTTGAGAGCACTCAGGAGACACCTAGAATGTGACAGGATCAGGCCCAGCAGCTACTGATTTGCCTTTACACGTAGAGGTTGTTAGACAAACACAAGTGTCGCAGCTATAAAGGTCACCTTGGAGACAGTGATGCTCAGACCTACAGAAGGTGGGGAGGCCTGCTCTTTGGGCCACAGCTAGAGATCTGCTGCCCTGGCTGAGGAAGAGAGCAGACTAATTCCCATGCCACATTGCCTCGGAGCTGCCTGTGTCTTCTAGTGTGTTTCTGGTTGATGGGCAGCTAACAGCTCCCCTCCTGCAGTGAAGACTTGAGTGTTGTCCCACTGCTTATGGGAGGGAGGTCCTGAACCTAGAGAGGAGACCATCAATAGCTAACTCCTCACCCTACATTAGGGATTCATCTGCCACCTTCAGCCAAACACTAACTGCAGCCAGCAGCTGATTAACCAGAGATTGAATGGATCAGCTGGTCTGAAGGGGCCCTTGCACCCCAAGATTGGGTTGCCTCCCGCTGGGCTCCAAGTTTGGACACCTCTCTCCCACGTAGCCTCCTGCCACATAAAAATGTATGCACCAAGCTCCCAATTCACTGTTCCACAAAGCCCGCTTTAAGCCATTCCAGCAGCATAAAGGAGCTGTTCGGTAGCAGAACGGACTGCTTGGCTAATAACCCCAGTGGAACTGCTCTACGCCACTTCCTCTTGCAGCTCCCTCAGATTGATACTAAACTGGGAGGAGTGGTAGATACGCTGGAGGGCAGGGATAGGATACAGAGGGACCTAGACAAATTGGAGGATTGGGCCAAAAGAAACCTGATGAGGTTCAATAAGGATAAGTGCAGGGTCCTGCACTTAGGACGGAAGAACCCAATGCACAGCTACAGACTAGGGACCGAATGGCTAGGCAGCAGTTCTGCGGAAAAGGACCTAGGGATTACTGTGGACGAGAAGCTGGATATGAGTCAGCAGTGTGCCCTTGTTGCCAAGAAGGCCAATGGCATTTTGGGATGTATAAGTAGGGGCATAGCGAGCAGATCGAGGGACGTGATCGTTCCCCTCTATTCGACATTGGTGAGGCCTCATCTGGAGTACTGTGTCCAGTTTTGGGCCCCACACTACAAGAAGGATGTGGATAAATTGGAGAGAGTCCAGTGAAGGGCAACAAAAATGATTAGGGGTCTGGAACACATGACTTATGAGGAGAGGCTGAGGGAACTGGGATTGTTTAGTCTGCAGAAGAGAAGAATGAGGGGGGATTTGATAGCTGCTTTCAACTACCTGAGAGGTGGTTCCAGAGAGGATGGTTCTAGACTATTCTCAGTGGTAGAAGAGGACAGGACAAGGAGTAATGGTCTGAAGTTGCAGTGGGGGAGGTTTAGGTTGGATATTAGGAAAAACTTTTTCACTAGGAGGGTGGTGAAACACTGGAATGCGTTACCTAGGGAGGTGGTAGAATCTCCTTCCTTGGAAGTTTTTAAGGTCAGGCTTGACAAAACCCTGGCTGGGATGATTTGATTGGGGATTGGTCCTGCTTTGAGCAGGAGGTTGGACTAGATGACCTCCTGAGGTCCCTTCCAACCCTGATATTCTATGATTCTATGCTCTCGCTTACACCAGGCTGAGAACACAGGGATGGGGGCAGTGGCTTAGAGTACGATTACAATGCAATAAAAGATCCATGGCATGGCCACGGGCCAGCTGACTCAGGCTCCTGGAGCTTGGGTTCGAGGGGCTAAAATTGGCAGTGTAGACATTGGGGCTTGGGTTGGAGCCTGGACTTTGAGACCCTGAGTCCGGGCTCCAGCCCAAGCCTGAACGCCTACACTGCTATTTTTAGCCCCGCAGCCCGAGCCAGCTGACCCGGGCTCGAGACTCTGTACCACGGGGTTTTTATTGCAGTGTAGACGTACACTTAAAATCTTCTATCAGTGGATGGAGTGGAGATCAGAATGAATGGAGAATCAGGAGCCACATCTCCCACTCCCCAGCACAACCATTGCAAAGCAGCTTGAAGCTAGTCTGCCCCCACAAACTCAGGACATTTTCGGAGTGATTTGGCACTACTTCACCACGACCTGTGTTTCTCTAGCCACTAGCAGCTTAATTTATGGGCAACTAAAAACAGCAACAGGCGATTTGCATAAAGACACACAGGAAATGCACTCAGCAAGTAACAAAATCAGTTCTCATCCAACGGCACTAAATGGGCGAGGGGAAAAATGCACATTTAAAAAAAAAAATCTTGTAATTTTTTTTGGTGAACAAATAAATGCAGTGAAGTGTGGGAAGTCACCCCAGAGCTCAAAATGGGCTTGCTGGACCGTTTCAATCCAGCATGACTGGCTTTACAGTAAGATTCTTCAGCGCTCTGCCCCATCAGAGTTTGAGTGACATCAGCACTGCGGCCTGCCCCAATTCCCTCGGGAATTATAAACTTTATAAATTATAAATTCAATTATAAAGTCAAACAGACCTCCCCGTTAGGAGCATTTCTCTGATAGCCAGCTGGACTTTCCCACGCTAACTTTCATCCCGTAATTCCTAGGACGGCCTTTCTGTACCAACCAAAATTCTACTCCAAGCATGGCACCTCACACACACTTCTGAAATGGTTTGCCACATTTCTCTTTAACCTTGTCTACACACAGGCCTGACAATGGTTTCACTATGTTGCTTAAACCAGTCCAACCCTTTGTATATCAGTAACCAATACAAACCCTGCAAGTGTAAGCACCTTTAACCCAGGATCAGTGTCTATCTGGAGGCTTTAACTGAATTGGTTTTTCTATCCATGTCATTACACTGGTGTGAAAACTGCACACACACAAGCCCCTATCTGACCAAGCGGCACATATTTAGGATCCATTCTTGTCCCTACTGATGTCAACAGGAAAAACTTCAATTTGCTTTTAGTGGATGCAGTACCAGGCCCTTAGTTTTCTCAATAGCTCCTCACCAGTCACCTTAATTATTATTGTCATTCTACTCTGAATTCCCTTCGCTCTGTCCCTATCTACTGAGGAGGAGAATCAGCAGTCGTGGAGAACAGCAAAAGGGAATCATGGAAGCAAATTAGTTACAAAGAGGCTGCATGGCACTAGAATGGGAATCAGCCGATCTGGGCTTTCTGCCACTGACCTGCTTGGTGACCTTGGGTTAGTCAGTTGAACTCTCTCAGCCCATTTCCCCTCCCACCCTTCGTCTGCCTTCTCTATTTAGGATGTAAGATTTGCAGGACAGAGACGGTCTCGTGTGTTTGTACTGTGCCTAGCACACCAGAGCCCCGTTCTCGGCCGAGACCTCCAGACACTACTGTAACACAAAGCACAAGTAGTAGCCTAGAGAACTTCCTCATAGTGCTTCAGCCTTTCATTATTTTTAACCACAAGTTGTAGTGGGTCCAGCTAGTGCTACAGCATCAGGAAACAAAGGGATGCCTGCTCAAAGTGGTGTGGTGTGTTACCATGACGGGCCAGACAAAGGCAGTCAGTTACGTCTTAGTACAAATACTCCCAGCTGAGGTATGACTGTGCACACGCAGAGCAGGCGGTTTCTGGACTATTGTTGTCAATGCTGAGCAAGCCAGCACTTCCCCTGTCTCAGAACAGAGTTAGCAACAGCATATAACATGGCTGGTCTTTGTTAGGACATTTCTCTGCATAAGAGAACTTAGGTTTGTTACTGGGTGCTCCCTGAGGCTTGTATATGGCTAAAATGCTCCTGAGTGCTGATTCTTTTAGTACCTTTTGCATGCCCTGATAGAGACATCCACATTTGACAGCTGGCCCCAATCGTGCCCTTACTCACGTAAGTAAATCCCACCGATGCAAAGCTCGGACTCACCTGAGTAAGGGCTATGTAGGACAGGCCTATTGTGCCTATATATTCATGATGGTCAACGTACAATGCATGCACACGTACAAACCAGGTGGAAGGGGCGTTTCTTTGTGCCCCTAAAGATTCCCATGTTGGAGAGATTTTCTTGCTTTTGGTGCTGTGCAACCCAGAAGAAGGGAGGACAACCCAACACTGAAGAGAGGGGAAAACTCTTAGCTACAATCCTATTAAAGCTGCCATGGTGCTGCTCTTTCTTCTAGAACTTAATTAACAGCGTGTTGTCATCCCAGGTTGTTTATAGAACCAGCCCTGTCATTTAATGCAGATGCTATTCTGCTAATAATAATGCTTTGTACTTGTATATCTAAGAAATCCATGAGCAAGGGTGGAGGCAGATGGGGGAGAAAGGGCCCAGGCATGTAAGTGCAGAGTTATCCAGCTACATTCTTACAGTCATGCCCATCACCATTGTTTCTGGTACCCCTATAATATCTTCCCCTCGGCCCCCACCCCCAGGGGGAACAATGGATCATTTTGTTTCCTCATGCTCAGCACTGTGTCTTACCCAACCCAAGTGGGAACCCTGGGCTGGTCCCAGCCCCTCGTGTCAGCTCACCGTGATGATAAATGAGTTGTTACAAGCTTCCTGTTTATCTCTGTGCTGCAGCACCAGCAGGGAGCGAGTGCTCAATGGAGGACATCCCTCACCCCTGCCAGTCTCACCCGCTTCCTCCTTGAGGAAACACTTCCCTGGGAACCCAGTGCACCAGCCTTACACAGGGTGGGTGCAGCGGCACATCCCACGGTACTGCTGGGCAACAGGACGGGGGCTTGAAGCTGCAGGTTCTGAAGCTGCAAGGTGCTGAGCCCCCTCAACCATGCTGGGCTTCGATGGGCATGGAGGATGCTCAGTACCTCACAGGATCAGACCCCTAAATACGCAAATCAGTGTCAGTTCACTGAGCCTTAGTAGTAGCACCTTACAGGAGAGGTAAAGCAGGTGTCTACCCCGCCCCTATACCTGGGAGGTGGCTTTCACTGAAACCCCTGTGGCGCTTTCTCATCCACCCAAGACAAAGCACATCTCCAGTGCGGCCCTGTGTCCTAGGTCTCACCACTGAAGTGGCAATGTTCCGCTTTTCACCCTAGCATACAGACAGCTTTGGAGGCCAGCAGGTAAAGGGTTAACTCTGGAGCTCACTAATTCCACCTCAGCATCTCTCTTGGGAGGGGAAGTGCTTCATTGCTCCCCAGCTGCAAATGCTCCTGTAGTCGTGGCCTGGCAGAGCAAACTCATTGGTCCAGGAGTATCCCAAGCTGCCTCGTTAGAGCACAGCCATGGCAAGCCCAGGAGCACACAGCAGAGTGCAGAGCTACTTGTGACAGTGTCTGCTGCTTGCTGTGTGCATCCGACACCAGCACATGCCCTGCTGTGCTTCATGGCTTACACTCACGTCAGCGAACGGCATAGGAGGCGCTGACTCCCTAGAAACAGACTGGGAGCTGGACCTTCCGGACTTGATATTTAGAGCACTGTCCCCTGGAAAGTGGGGGAGGTTCCAGTGATCACATGCTGCATGGCTCTGGGCTGAATTAGGTAGAAGGCTCCAGTTTAGCATGCTCAGAGCCCTCCACCGTATGAAACGGAGGAGACTGGATGGTAGCAGCCCCCAAGGAAGGACTTGAGGAAATCATAATGCATTTAGCTGGCCCAGCAGTGTGGCATGCTGCATGGCCATGTGCAACAGCCCCGGCTGGCATCTCCCCAGTCCTGTGAAGGCAACACACTGAACCTCTGAAGAAGGGGTGTCCCGCACTGCACGAGAGTGGCCCCTTCGGCTGATTAATGAGTGACACTGATGGGCCCCAAATCTTCAACTCACTCTTGGTCAGAGGACGGGTCTAAGCAGGGGATAACTGGGTGCAATTGTTGGGATTCCAGCAACAATGCAAAAGGTCTCACCTTCCCTCTTTGGTCTCAGGAGAGACTAGAAAATATGTTCCTAGACTTTTCCAGGCCTGCTTTAGGGTCACCGTATCTTAACGTTCAACTTAGCAGAGAGGCACTCCTGGGAGCGTCTCATTAACTCCCCTCTCATGCCAGTTTGACTCAGACCCAAAAGGGAAATCCCTTCTCTCCTCTTAGCTGCAACTCACCAAGAGAAAGCACCTTATGATTCTCTTCCCAGATGGGCAGAGCCCAGCACTCCTTCCCCAACACATGTCCTTGGCTCCTGGCTGGTGCGGGCCGATTTGGATCCCAACTTCTGGTGGATAGCCAGCGTTTTAGTTATTAGTATCTGTATTACAGCAGCACCTAGATTCCCCAGCTGTGATCAGGGCTCAGTGCAGCAGGCTCCGGATGCACAGTCCCTGCCTGAGAGCTTCCAGTCTGAACAGACAAGACAGACACAGAGTGAGAGGCAAAACCGAGCTCTTGGGACTTGCCCCAGGTCACACACCAGGGCAATGGCAGGGCTTGGATTAGCACCCAGGACTCCCAGACTCCCAGGGCAGTGCCCGAGCCACAGGACTACGGTGGCTTCAGTCTGGCCATTCCAGAGTGGAACAGGTCATCAAGTTCTGATGTGGATCAGAGCCTTCCCAGAACTGGATCTGGAATTTACTGCAGTCCCATTTCTACTGGGATTCTTTCACTTTGGGAAAAAACGAGGACTCGTGATACAGACTAACACAATTACCCCTCTGAAACCTTCACTTTGGGATTACCCTGCTGCCTGGGGCTAATTGACTGATCTAGTCCTCCTGCCAAGAGAACATGCCCTGCAAACTGGATCCCTGCAGAGAGCGCAAGTCGCAAATCCACATTCCCATGGAACTGCTGGGAGAAAGGGCTCCCGTTGCCTGCCAAGCAGCAGGGCCTTGCTGTGCAGATGCAGTTGCAGAAGTGCCTAAAGCCAGGCCTCGCCCTTGCGATCTGCATTTCCTTGGGCGCCAGAGGAGCCAGCCTCATTGGGATTGGGAAAGAGCGGTATTCATATGGTAATTCTTCTGCGAAGAGAGAACAAGGAGAAGCCTCTTCTGCTCAGCAGCTGGGGCTGGGCTCCCACTAAGGAGGAGCCAGCTGGCTGCCCCAACTGCCAGGGACAAAAATACAGGCCTTGCCTTTTGTTCTACTTTTCCCGCCCGCTAGCTGGCATTGTCCCTATTCCACCCACTCTGGCCTGCCCCACCCTCCGACAGCCCCTGCTGGCCTGATTCAGAGCCCAGCAGGCCAGGGGTCAAAGGGAAACAGCCCAGAGCAGGAAACAGCTTGGCCCATTGGCAGGGGTTAAGGAGGCATTTGAATGGAGTCCCATTGCCCAAGGCAGAGCAGGGGCAGCTCCCCTGTTTAAGGCGAGGTCTGACACAGCACCAGTTAGCGGCTGCCTTCAGTCCTGAAGGGGTATCGAAGGCCACTGTGAGATTGGCTGGCCACTGCCTACAGTTTGTGATGGGAAAGCAAAGTCCCACACTGCACTAAGAAAACAGGATCACAATACAGTTCCCAGCACTAGTGGTTAGGACAAGAGGCACCCTGAGATGAGGGTCTCCAGGCTCAGACAAGGCTGGCAGAAAACGGAGGATGGTGACGGTCATCTGAAGATGCTCCAGGGTCAGTGGCTAACAATGGGAGGGCTCCGGGAGAGGAAGCCTAGAGTGAGTGTCGCTGACCAGTGGGGAAACGTGGAGGGGATAAACAGAGGGGGAAATTATGCCAACGAAACTCAGCAGAAAGCCACATTAGGGGGCATAAAACTTGAGCTGTCAGTGCCCCGTCTCACACACGCTGTGGGCAAATCTGTTGTCCAGCCTGGTTTCAAATGTTCGTACTTTCCACCTCTTGTGGACTGTCCAATAGGGGCTGCCTGTTACTATTTTTAATCTACGAATCAGGAGAATCAGCTACAGACATTCCCTATTGCCCAGCCATCCCTGAGAAAGTGACAGAGGCAATTCCCCTGCTCCCCACAATCATCCTGGGGAAAGAGCGTTACTGGGGGAAATGGAAAAAATTAACCTTTTCCAGCTGAGCTAGGAGAAAGCCCACAGCAAATGGTGCCTCCATCTAACTCACAATCCTCCCCAAACACTGAAGAACATGGTTTTTTGTCTTCCATTCAGTGACTCCTCCTGTCAGAAAACAAATCAAAAGCCTCCATGAAAGTGAAGATACAGAGATGCTGCCACTAAAGCAGCAGCTCAGGAAGATTTTGATTCTTCTTTCTCTCTGCTCCAAAGGCCCCTTCAACCAGCAGGCATGTAAATCTGTGCTTCCAGGGTTTAGCGTCTGATGCCGAACAATCCTGCAGTGCTCTCCGGACCCTCGCGAAAGCCAAGAGATTGTCAATAAGCAACATGCGCACCAAAGGTCCTGGCTGGGACCTTAGCTCCCGTTCCTAAGATCTGACTACTTGGCCCTCGAACAAACACACCTGGGGGCAACACAGATGAGGATGAAGATTTCAACATCATTTATGATCTTAACAGAGTTTAAAAATTCAGAGCAGGAGAAAGGAGCGTGAGCCCCGAGCAGGAGTTCCTAGTATGCAACAGTTTAACCACTTCACAAGAAATCCCCCGGCCACCTCCCTTCCTGCTGTCAATCAAATAACAGCCCGGCGGCAATGACAGCAATTGCTTATTACGTGAAAAATGTGTATTAGGAAAGGAGTGAATATATTTTTAGCAAGAGGAGCCAGGGCCATATGACCAGCCAGCTCTGCACTGACCATAGTTTGGACACCACTGTTCTAAGGTAACAGAGGCCATGGAATTCTATGACCCAGCGAGAGCTCCAGTGAGGCTGCACCTCTTTCTATAAACAGGATGGGGATTACAGGTAGTGATTTCAGTGGGAGATCTACTATTGCTGTGTAGGATGCTGAAATATCCTCACAACAGCAAACCCCTGGGAAAGCAAATTCCTATGCTGCAGTTCCAGAGAACCCTGGAATTCTGAGAAAGGAGGGCCCTGCTCAAGACACTCTCACTTCTCAGGGCGCATGGAAGGCCATTTCAAGGGCATGGTGAGGATGGACTTCCATTTCCCTCTCTTGAGCACAACTGAGACTTTCCAATAGAAACCAGGGCACATGCTTCTGACAGCAACAGCTACGGCCTAATTATAGCTGACTGCAAGTTAGAAGACCATATCCCCTGCTCAGTGTGTGTGGGTATGTAATAATGATCCTTTGCATTTCTCGAACAATTGTCACCTGAGCATCTTAAAGTGCTTTATATACGTCATGCAGTGGCGGTAACCGGACTTAAGGTTGAAACCAACTTCCTGGTACAAACCTGATTATCAAGCCCTCCCAGCAATTACTCAACTTCCCTAAAAGAATCCAATTCCCTTGAAATTTCACATGCCACATTTCAACCCAGGCTAAAATTTTTGAAGGGATTGTTATCTGGACTCCATTTGAAATGCACTGGCAACATTAACTCAGCAAGATTTTCTCTTGTGAATTAATTAAGCCTCTCTACACTCCTAATAGGAAAGTATTAACCCTCTTTCAGGGATAAATAAACCGAACTGCAGAGCAGTTAAGTGACTTGCCTGAGGCCACAAAATGGCACTGGCAGAGTCAGGAATAAAACCCAGTCCTGGCTCTCACTCCTTCGTTTGAACTACACATCAAGACAACACTGTAGTCTAGGACATTGTGATAACCAGAATGAGGCTTGGATGGATTGTGTGGGGATCAGAACCTGCAATGCATGCCTAACCTCCAACCCCCCCCCCCATCACGGACGGGGTTCCTATGTTAGGTATTGCATATAGGGCACCACACTACGTTAATAAGAAAACCATGGTATTTAAAATTAAAATAATTTACAATGTAAAATCTCTTTTGTGTTCTGTTCAAGGGGAAAGAAGAAAACATTTAGAGTCCCTCCCTTGCAAAGGAGTTCAAAAAAGTTAGGAACAGCTGATTGCTGAATGCAGAAGTGAGACATTATTGATTACTCAACCATTCACAATACAGTTGGACCTTGGTTCATTTGTATACAGCTATCCTATTGGTTAGAATACTGGCACACTTTAAAAGTCATATTTAATCACTATGATGTCACAGCTCTTGAGTACTGCACTCTGATGTCCTCTCCAGGAGATGGACTTTATTCCACCAGCAGACAAGGAGACTTTCTGCTGTATTAACAGAAGGAGACATTCACCTTACCTAAAAAGTGTTACATGGGTTGCACTAGTTACTCTGTGATAGTGTTAAGCATCATTATTATAGTGCTGTAAACACACAGGATGCATTACAAAACAATGTCAGACACAAGCCGCACCCTGAGGAGCTTACAAGCTCAGCAAGACAAGACTAGGCACAGAGCAATGGGTCAGGTAAGGGACAGTGTGGTGATAGGATCAGTGAAGAGAACTAGGCAGGAAGGATACCTGGAAAACACGGGGTCTCATCCTGTGCTGAACCTTTTGGAGACTCACCACAGAAGGCAGAGATTGGCGGGAGAGGGGTCAGAGGTAACTTCACCGCACCTTTGTGTGGCCCAGATTCATGGCTCGTGGGGCCCCAGGCATAAATTAGAGCAGTTTATGAGACTGCTCTCCTCCCATGGGCTGCCTATGGGTTTGCCTACACAGCAGTGGCTGGCCCGTGCCAGCTGACTCAGGCTCATGGGGCTTGGGCTGTGGGGCTGTTTCATTGCTGTGTAGACTTCCGGGCTCGGACGAGAGTCCAGGCTCTAGGACCCTGAAAGGTGAGAGGGTTCCAGAGCCTACACAGCAATGACACAACCCCTTAGAGCCCAAGCCTGAGTCGGCGGGCACAGGCCAGCCGCAGGCGTCTAAATGCAGTGTAGACACAGCCTAAGAGCTGTGTGCCAGTGCAGAATCTCCACAGTGCCCTGTGCTACGGATATGCCCTCTCCTGCCCCCAACAGGTCCCTGGCCCTGCCCTTGGCATGCCCCCTACACTGGGGACTGTGAGGGAAGCAGTGCGGGACTGATTGCTGCCCCAATTCCAATAAGAGTATGGACACTTTGGCACAGAAGGAGTGGGAAACTGTTCGGAGTGCAAGATGAACTCATGACATAATAATAATACATGTATAGCACTTTTCATCAGTAAATTTCAAAGCACTTTACAAAAGACATATCGTCATCCCCCTTTTATAATTGAGGAAACTGAGGCACAGAGAGGGGACGTGACTTGCCTAAGGTCATACAGCAAGTCAGTGGCAGAGCTAGGAACCGAACCTAGGTCTCCTGAATTCCAGTCTAGTACTCTATGTGCTAGGGCACATTGCTCCAACAGAAGGCATGAAGCTGAGAGTGGGGAACATATATACCCACATCTCTTATCGATGCTCTTCACAGAAGGGTCAGAGCTAGGTCATAGCTGGCCCTGTGCAATTACTCTCATGAATTTACACTTTAACCTTGGATGGGGGGGATTTTAAAGCAGCACAGTGCTAGATTTTGGAAGGGGTTGAACAGAAGTGCTTAAAAGAGCCAGATCTGGTCCCCTAAAAACACAAGACCCACATGGTTGCATACCCACTAAAAGCAGCTCCTGTATGGGCTTGTACAAGCAAACCTTGCATCACAAGATCTATGCTCATGCATCTGAGAGCAGAATCCAACCCAGAATCTAGATTTTAATCTGTAAGGCTTCCTAACAGGAGAAACCCACCCCCCTGGGATGGTAGGTTACTTCAGCAACTCTGTTATATAGTCAGTTTTAAAATGCTGGAGCAATGGTACCCTACACCCCTGGTCCTACAGATGGCCTGCTTTATCTGATCCACATGGCATCTAGGCCAGTGCAACGGTGGGGAATTTACATGAAAGAGTAGTCCACATTAAGCCAGTGGGTTTGAACCAGAACACACCTGGACCTGAACTCAGAAACTGGTTTCCATTCTCAGTTCTCTGCATTAATAACATAAATGCATCCTGCATACTGTGGTGATGGTCATTACAGAAAAACCTGGAAACAATCTCACTCCGCCAGTAACAATGGTACAATTACATACTCAGCTGCTTGCTCAGCCCCCAGCCCCTGCCTGTTATGGAAAAGAAAGCATCCTTCATAAAGGGTAAAGACTGTCTCAGCGGATGCTCATGGCACTAGATAGATCAGGCCAGATTCATCCCAGATGCTACTTTGCTGGCTGAAGTGGAGCTACCCAAGGAATGAATCTGGCCTCTTTTAAAAGGAGAGTCTAAACTTTCCTGGAACAAAGCTGGTTTCCCAACAAGGATGCTGGCTTCAAGCAGCACAAGGCATACTGTAGCTGAGGGAGCAGGGCCACCCTAAGAATCTGGTGCTCAGTCTGTTTGGATTTAAAAGTGCCAGGCAACAATGAGTTGCTTGGGGATTCCAGGCCTGGAAGAACAGAGTGCATTTCCTGTAAGCAAGCCCTTTCATTGTGAGAGTCATTGCTGGATCTGTACCTGCCGAAGGACCCCACGCCCAAGCACTTGTCTGTCTGAGAAGTCCCAGGAAAAGCATTGACTTAGTAGGACTACGGTTTTCCCATAATGCCATATAAACACACGTTTCCCAACCTTCAATGATCCTGCTGCAATGCAAGCAGCTGTCCCAAGTGATCATTTAAGAACCGGGAGCGCCCAGTCAGTTGCAAAGAAAACGTCTTGCCCTCCCCCAACCCCCTCACTATATCTCCCTGCAGCCCTGAAAGTTTTCATCATGAAAAGGCTTGTAAAGGGTAACACAGCAGCAGGAACACTGACTGAAAGCGACACTTGAGAACACGGCGTAAAGAAAAGTACTCATTTGAGTTTCAAGCGAACACAAACCGACTTGGACTCCCCCCCCCCCCCCCCCCCCCGCCACCCCCAGGGCTTATAGGAAAACACGCTCTGCACTCTTTCAAAAGAGATTGCTAGATAAAGGCAAGAGGAGAGTTACAGTTAAGTCCCCGTCTCAAGGAGAGCAAAACAAGCTCCTTCCAAAGCAAGGGCAAGAAACCACCAGAGAGAACGAAACTAAAGCACCCGGCTCAGTTGGCCAAATATTTACAAAGAGATAGCTGTGAAGCACAAAGCTCTTTTCTTCTTTCTCGGGGCGGAATCTGGTCGGAGCATGGAAACAAAATTCCCCCATCCCTGTCTCTCTCTGGTTACAATGACTCAGCCTGGAGGCTGAAAGCTTTTAGCAGGGCTAGAGCTGCTGAAACCTGCCCATCTCCAGAAGGGGGACAGAAGCTTGAAGGCGTCCTGCTCTGCTGAGCCTTGCACGTTACCATTGAAAGGAGCCCACGATCACAATTTAGGATTGCTGCCTTCCCCCCCATCCCTACCCTGGCATGCAGGTCCCCAGCCCTGCGAGGGAAGCTGTGGCCGGAGAGAAGGCGAGTCCCCGTGCAGCACACGGCGAGGCAGAGGGAAGGGGGATTATTGGAAAGAACAAAGGGAGAATGAGAAGACTCACCCCAGCAGTTGAAACACTCTAGGCTCCTGGCGATGTTAGCAGAGAAGGCCCGCCCCCTTCAGGGTCACATGGTTCAGAATACTAGTCAATGATCAAAGGGGCTTTGTCACTCTGTGAATTATGAGCACCCAACAGTGCGGGGGGTGGGGGTGCAGATGGATAATTACTGCCCAGGGTGCAGAGAGTGGAGTGGAACCGGCGGGGGGGGGGAGGCAGTTCAAAAGAGCCAATTAAAAATAAAAACTCTGTGACACAGCAATTCAGAGGAAAGTCTCTGCTCTAAAAAGGAGAGGAGGTGAAGCTGACTCAGCTTATGGGGATTTCGAAAACTCAGGGCGCTGTCACACAGGGGCGATCTGGAAAACAGGGAGCATTCATCCCACAGTGCTGGCAGGATCTCAAAGCACAGCACATGTGTGAATGAACTGGGCTTCACAACTCCCCTGCCACTCAGCTAAGCATTATCATCCCCATTTCACTGGTGCGGGGCGGGATCCTACGTCACACCATGGTTAAGGGATTTGGCCAAAGTCATGCAGGAAATCAGTAGCAGAATGGTGACCAGCTTCCAGATCTCCCGATGCCCAGCCCCGTGCTTTAGCCACAGGACCATCACCTTGCAGCCAATACAGCAGGTTAGTTGGCCGCTCCTCTGCTGTAAGCGATGATAGTTGTGCTGAACAGCACTTTGCATTTGTGGCTTTCGCTGGGAGATAAATGAGGTGACCTCGCTGATCTTCTCTAACCCCAGATGTATCTTCCTCCCAGCCCAGCCAGTTCTTCCTCCTGCTGCCTGATCCTGCCCTCAGTGGCACTGGAACATTTTTAGTAGTAGGGGTGTTAAAATCCAGCCCCCTTACCCCTGTCTGCACCCTCCACCCCCCTGCCCAAGCTAAGGCTGGGAGCAGGGCTGTGTCTCCAGGAAGAGGGGACCCAGACAGGGATAAGGGGGCTGAGGCTGTGGCCACAGCTGAGGAGGGGCATGGGGCCAGGAGCAGAGCCCCTGGCAGGGGCTGGCAGCCGGGATGCCACGTGTGAGGCCAGGAGCAGAGCCCGGCCGTGGGGCCGGACCCTGGGAGCAGAGAGTGGAGCCCTGGGAGCAGGGGATGGGCCTGGATGCAGGGCCCAATGGCCGGGGAGTGGGGCCAGCACCTGTGGCCCCAGAAGCAGAACCCCAGGCGCGGGGCTGGGAGTGGGGCCGAGGCATAGGCCCCGGGCACAGGGCCAACAGCTGGGGAGTGGGGCTGGTGGCCGGGATCCTAGCAGAGGGCCAGGGCATGGAGTCCTGGGCAAGAACTGGGAGCAGGGCTCCTGGGTGTAGAGCCAGCGGCTGGGGAGCGGGGCATGGGGCCGACCCCCAGGACCTGAGCTGGGGAGTGGAGCCCTGGGTGCAGGACCGGAGGCCTCACATAAAACCTGGGGGTGGTGCAGCACCCCCTGCACTCCTATTTCCCATGCCTATGCCTGCCCTCTAGTAATAGCTTGTCCTACATCCCGACCCACTGCCACAGAGGGGGCTCTGATGTCTCCAGTTCAACACTGGGACTTCACCGAGGGGCCAGTCCTACCTCTTCTTCCATGAACACGAGGGCCACATAGGCATAGAGCTGCTGGGGTTTTGTTGCACAGGGAGGGGGCAATTATCTGAGGAGTGTTGCACCCTCTGTGCACAGTGGAGTTCAATCCTATCGGGGCTCCCTGCACATGTTCAGCCAGCGGAGTTAGAGGGAGCAGGGCTGCTGGTCCCTTGGCTACATGGAGCCCCACCCAGATCAGCAGGTGCAGCAGCAACTGGGGCTACTGCAGCCTGAGGAGTACTTCTCCCCTCGCCTGTGTGGAATCCCCTGTGCCACGTCTAGCCCCTTGTGTATGGAGCAGGAGGGAGGCTTTTGCTGGGAGTAATCAAGCCAGAGGAACTGGTGGGCTAGAACAGGCCCAGCCCTTAAACCAACGCAGCTAAGAAACAACAAGTAGCAAGGATAGCCAGGGCAATCTATTAAACAAGGTGAATGAGCAGAAGTTAGTTTTATGAACCACTTTTGTTGGGAAATAAATACACAAGACAAGGAACTTCAGTGGATTTGGGCTAGTAAAGCCATAAATGCACTGGGCCCAACTCTCCACCACCTTACCATTTACTTTTCCACCTCTGGAAGGTGGGCGTAAAGGGATACCTGTCTGCTTTCCCTGGGTGCCAATGATGACACAAGGTGCAGGGCAGTGGTGAATCAAGCCCACCATTAATCAGGACCTAAGTTCCCTCTAAGCTGCACGGTTGTGCAGCAGCCTACTAAGCGCCGCTCAGGGCTGCAGCAGGGAGAGATGCCTGATAAAGAGTCTGCAGTCCCAGATAAAGAGGCGACTCTCTCTGCAGGCCCCAGCCCAGCCCCGGACCTGCCAGGAGAGGCACTTCTTCCCGCCAGACCCAGCCCAGCTTTGGACCTGCCACGGCTGGGGGAGAGGGGCCCCTTCCCCTCCCCAACCCAGCCCCGGGTCGGCCATGGCCATGGGAGAGGCACCCCTCCCCTGGCCTCAGCCCAGCCCAGCCCCGATGGGGAGAGACGCCCAGCCCAAGGGGAGTCCTCTCTCCCCACTGTAGCCCTGGGGCAGCCTGCACCCCAAACCCCTCATCCTCGGCCCCACCCCATAGCCCACACCTCCAGCTGCAGTCCTCACCCCCCCACACACACACCCCAACCCTGAGCTGCCTCCCACACTCCGAACCCCTCGGCCCCACCCTGCCACATTAATTTTGTTATGTACACCAACATGGAGGTGATGCACATAACAAAAATCATTCCGCACATGCTGGGAAAAATTAGAGGGAACACTGGGGACTGGAGTCCCATTGTGGGAGAGTACCTGGAAACACCTGGAGAATGACTACCTGGGAATAGAGGACCCTGTCATCTTTTTTCAAGTGTCTAATCACTACTGTACTGGTGCTACATGAATAATTTGGGACATGGGAAGGCAGACACTCCCTATCCACCCTCTCCTAAAGGCTCTAGTCTCTGGCTCTGACACAAATCACATACCATAAGCCCATGAAAGCTTATGCTCAAATACATCTGTTAGTCTCTAAGGTGCCACAAGTCCTCCTGTTCTTTTTGCGGATACAGATTAACACGGCTGCCACTCTGAAACGTACCATAACACAGAGACCCACACTGCAATCTACGAATAAGCCTACACAGTTGCTTCACCTAAGACTACTCCCTTTCTTGTCTTTTGTATGAACTCCTCTTTGCCCAAATGGTGCATTGGCACAGGATCAGGGAGCTCGGTGGGTTGCCAGCCTGGGTAAGTCAGATGGATGGTAACACATGCCTTTGGGCCAGGCTTTCACTGCTACCCGTTGTTCATTTGCAAGCTGAATGTACCTCGCCCTCTGACAGCACGTCTGCTCCCAAACTAACCCCACGGGCAAACGCTCGACGCAGCATGAGCACTTTGTCCAGGTCAGGACATATCAATGGGTTTGCACACAGGCAGCCTCTCTGGGTTACTGGCCACGGTCGGTCTTCTCCATCTTTTGGCTGGCCTTTGCTTCTAATTGGGGTAAGAAATCTCTCTCTCCCAGTGGTGAAGAACACACTGAGGCATGGGGAAGGCGGGGGAAGGCTGGCCTTTGAACCACCCCACTCATTCACACAGGAACAAACTCAAAGACAGATAAGGAGAAAAAATAAAGATTCCTCCAACCCCTTTTTGGGAGCAGGTTCTCACAGCTAAAGCTGTTGGGGCAGGGATGGGAGAAATCCTTCTGGTGCCATCTCTTCCTAGCCCTAATGAGGGGCCAGGCAAGTTATATAAGTCACTAGTACTCCATAGAGATGTACTGGGGAGGAGTTCGCCCTGCCTAACCCATCCCTGCTACCTTAAACAGCCAGCAGGACAACTCAAGCCCATCCAGTACCGGGAGGAAGGGAGTTTGCTTCCTGACCATTCTTCTTCTTCCTACTATCCAACTGACAGAGCAAAGCACCTTACCAGGGAGAGATTTGGGAGACCAGGCTCCTGCCGCAGTGGCCTTTATACAGACATTTAAACTGTCCACAAGCAAAATTGCAAGAGAGAAATATGCTTCTCAGTGGAATATGTGTCACAGCAGTTTTGCAATTGGCAAGGGCGATCTGTGGTTGGCGTCTGACTTGTTAGTCCGACACAGGACTGTGTGAGCTGGACAGTCTTGGACAATGCTAGCACACTGGATTGGAAAGTCAGGATCATCAGAAAAATCAATGGTCACCCCTGGTCTGCAGCATGTGTTTTACAGATGGGGCTCTATGGCCGAGGGGGATGTTCTCAAGAGTCAGCCCCTCCGAGCTGGGGAGGACGTTACACAGAGGCAGGTTATCATACCTGCAATACACTTCACTGAGCCTGGGAGGTAGCGGGCGGCAGCTTTGCTCCACTGCAGGCCGTGGAATGAGTGACCGTTATTTGTGCATGGGATAGTGTAGCCCAGAACTTCCCAGGTTGCCTCCAAAGTGGTCACATAAAATACAACCACAGAGAAGAGACGCTTATTGCAGCAGCCTCAAGTGAAACATCCACAGCGTGACGTGGGGAAGCGATCCTGCCAACAGAGAGTCCCAGGTTCCTCTCCTCTTCCCAGCATGCCCCAGCTCAGGGACAAGAACCAAACTGAGGAATTGGTCATGTCTCTGCCACGCAAGACCTCGGTCTCAAAGAGATGCAGACTGAGTGTAAGCATCTGCACTCTCCTCCTCCTTAAAACAGTCACTCTCAAGCTGACCTATTCCTTAATCCACCCAGGTCCTTGGGTGGTTTTGTCCTTCCAGAGAGCTTGGACCTAAAAACAAACAACAGGGCACAGGGAAAGTGCTAGGGCAGCTGCAGTAGACAGCAGGCAAACAAACCAGCATCATCAGCTTCCCACCTATTGAAGAGAACCTCCTCCCAGCAACTCAAGTTAAAGCAGGTCCAGTCCCCCCTGCTCCCCGAGCTCTGCTGTCAGGGCCCTTAAAACAGAGCCAGGGAACATACAAGAGGGTTGTTAAATCCACCATCATCTCCATCCTTTGTGCCCTTCAGATGTTCTGATTGTAGTTTGCAGTGTGAGTGGGCAGAGCTTTGTAATAGGAGGAGAAAGGTTAAGCAATTTGGGGACCAATTCTGCAAGGTCCTGAGCGACTGGAGGACACTCAGTGCCTCCAGGACTTGCTGAGCACTTCGCATAATCCACCCCATATGTGTCAAAGGAGAAGTGAACAGGGAGATGGAAGGATAGGACGCTGAGACCGTCAAAGCCAGCTAAGGGATCTGGAAACCCAATTCCCATGAAACATTAATGGAAGGGGGCTTTGAAGAGAGCCTTAAACCCTAGCCTTTGGCAGAGAACCATCCATTTAAAGCTACATACGCTCCCTGCTCCCCTGGCCCCTGCTGCAGACTGCTCAGCAGCCCTGTAAGGAAATCGGGAGAACAATAGGTAGCAGCTCATTGAGGAAGGGCCACTACATGCGCTCCTGAAGCAGAGCACAGGCTTATT
Source organism: Chelonia mydas (assembly GCF_015237465.2). Classification (NCBI taxonomy): domain Eukaryota; kingdom Metazoa; phylum Chordata; order Testudines; family Cheloniidae; genus Chelonia; species Chelonia mydas. The sequence continues at coordinate 18,211,915 of NC_051254.2, forward strand.
CGTGACTCTTTCCCTTCTGCTACCCTACCCAGCTGCTCAGCAACCGAAAACCAGGCACAATGATAACCAAACCTACTCCCCAGGGGCTTCCTCCTCCCCCCACTGTGAAAACAGAAGAGGCAGGCCTGGCTTAGATCACTAAGTTCTGGGCAAAACCATCTAGTTTGCATAGGAGCATGCAGAGACCATGTTCAGTATCACATGTCAAAAATCTCTGCGCTTTGCGTAACTTGGGCTCTGCCAAAGGAGCATTTCCCTGTGCTGATGCCTGCATCACGCCCCTGGTATTTCTCCCTCTATCTCTCCTCCAGACCAAGCCACTTCTGCACCATCCCCCCATCTTCCAACTTCCTTTACACTCCGGTCATCTCATCTCGAGAGCTCTGACTTCCTGTGCTAAACTCCTGTAGCTGCACACAGTCACAAAACCTGAGCAGCTTCCTCCCCTGCTCCTTATTCCCTGCTGTGAGGGGAACAGAGAGGTCAGGCAGAGAGATTTAACTCAGCCAAGGATTACATGTAGGAGAATAAGCCTTGGCCAGAGTCCGCAGAGGCTCCAGGATGATTGGGGGACACCAGCTCTTTGTTAATCATATCTACAGCAGAGCTGGTTGGAAATTTTTCATTTAAAAAAAAAAAAATTAAATGGAAAATGATACTTGTCAAAATCAAAATGTTTTTAAAAGGGTGATTTTGACATTTAGTTTTAAACAAATGAAACAAAGCATTTTGATAATGTCAAAACATCCCAATTCAACATTTTTGGAACAGAAAGTTATGATTTTTCATTTCAAAACACTAGTCAAACAAAAATTCACTTTTTTAATATTAAAAAGTTGTGTGTAGTTTAAATGGGTCAAAATCAGAGCAAAATGTTTTGATTTTACCAAAACCAAATGTTTTAATCAACCGCCCTCCCCCTTTTTTCTCTGTTTGCGGGAAATTTCAAAGGTTTGGCTTCTGTTCTGTTTCGGAATAGAAAGAAATTGGAAATTACGGAATTTCCCATGAAACAGAAAATCCAGTTCCCACCCAGCTCACATCTACAGGCTGCTAGAGCTTCCAAACCTTTGCCGACACTCCCTCTTAGCAGTGCTTGCTCATCAGTCCTCCTCTGTGCATCACAACCAGTTCCTGGGCCTCCTCCCAGAACAGAGCTCCAGGAGGACTAGCTTTTCTGTATGGGCAGTGCTGGGAAACACCCACATCTAAGGTAACATATGGGGAGCTTAATGTCCCTTAGATGCAGCTGTTCATGCAGGGCAGACTTCTCAGAGAGGATTGATAGCCTTGTGGTTAAGGCACTGACTACACTGAGCCTGAAGGGATCTAAGTTCAGTTCTGAGCATTGCCACAAGCTTCCTGCATAACCTTGGGCTAATCATTTAGGGCCAGATGCTGGGTGACTTCAATTGAGCTACATGGATTTTAACCAGGTGAGGATGTGATCCACTTTCTCTAGATGCTCCAGTTCCCCATCTATGATTATTCCCAGTAAAATGGGGACAGTAATACTTCCTGTGCCTGTCTTGTCTAGTTGGGACAGGAATATGCTCTAGCACTACCACAATGGGGCCCCGATTCCAATCAGTACAGCTACTAGAATACAATTAGAGGTGACAATTCTGCCACCCATAGGCTGAGCGGTACATAAGTATGCAAGGAATCCCATTACATCATGGAGTAAGGTGCTGCTCATCTGGAGTAAGGGTGGCAGGATTTGGCCCTTCAATCGCGCTACAAACAATTAAAAGGATTCAAGGCAAGAGAGCAGCCTGGGTGAGGGTGACAAGAAACCTTCATGGATTTAGGCTCAAAATGAAGGAGATTAGGAATTGTTAGGAAACAGCTCAAATGCCGCAGGGGATTTCAAAAGTCACAGGACGGCATGGTTTTTTAGCTTAAGAGTGCTGTCCATCCCTTCATCCCACAGCAGTTGTTCTTGCCAGAGTATCATTTGCCCAGACCACTATGTTAATTTTACTAATGAAACACTGAATCGACCTTCACTGGGGGGAAGGAGGGATGATGTACCATCTTACACTTGGCTGCATCTGTGCTGTGATTAATACTGTTCAATGCACAGATGCCAGATGTTCTTTGTGCAGGCTGGAGCCTATCCCATATTGCACCGAGATGGAATTTTTGGGCATATGGATGTGGAGTGCTCAGGGCAGGAGTTAATCAGAGTGCAGGGATTTGCAAAATCATTTGCATGGTTATGAGAAAAGACTATACAGTTCTTATGCAGACCAGAGCCAGTCAGAATAGAGGGATGCACCTACAGGATGTGACACATAACTGGGCCTCTATTTCTCAAATATACATCAAACTGGCTGATGGGTATTGCTTTGCATAATCGCTCTCAAATTATTTCTCAGTAACCCTTTGATGATTATTCAAATCCCTGTACTCTCATTAATCATTGCCTTCAGACCTCCCATCCATACGCCCACACTAAACTTGTCTGGCCCCTGCCCCACTCTGTCACTGATACTAACTGCAAGTTAACCAGAAAAGGAACTATTTGTATTTGGTCTGAGAGGAGTGGGGAGGATACACACCACGAGGAGGAGGATGGGGAAGACAAAGGAGACAGACATTCGGCATAGAGACTTCTCAAGGTCCCTTCCAGTCCTACATTTCTATGATGCTATGGTGACAAAATGGGTGGAAGGTCAAAAACTGAGGTCTCCATGTTTGGGGTAGGCATACGGAGCAGTAGTTTGAGGACGACAGTCAATCAGACCAGAGAGCATGACAGGAGCCAATCAGAGCGCAGGAGCAAGAGGAAGGATCACATGTCCTCAGAACCCAGGGAGGGGGTGCCCGGGCTGTAAACACCTTTGCCTCCTTCCTGGGAGATCATCTAGTTCTCACCTTGTAAACAGGAAGCAGCCTCAAGTTATCATTCAAATCTCTTTCTGTTTTCATAGCAAGTGTTCATAAAAGCTTGTTCTCAGGCTGGTAGTGCTAGGTGGCCCTGTCTCTTGTCTCCCTGAAGGGCTGAGAGATCTGTCTGCATAACCCTCCAAGCCTGGACTGTCCGAGCTATTTCCCAAGCAGCTTACTTAGGAGTCATTTCACTTGTGATTCAAGCCAGTTTGTAACTGGACTCTCCTAAAGTACTGTGCTTGCTCCATCAAGGCTTAGCTTCACTCTCGTGTGTCCCCACGCTCCTGCGGTAAGCAGCTTTACAGCTTTGGGACTGCCCGTTGCATAGACGCCCCTCAGAGTCCACAAGGATTTCCTTTTAATCAGTCTCGCTGGGGTTTGTCTCTGTAACAGACATTCATTTACAGCCAAATCCTGCAGTATCAGATATGATGACACTGCAGCACATTCTGATGTGCCACATCCTGTCCTGGGCTGAAAGGGAACCTGACAGTGCTCCTTTGCTTGCCATCTTCTGGGTGTGGAGTGAAACACAGTACCTGAGCACTCGTCCTCACTGTTCCCGTGGCTCCTCTCTGCAGAACAGGGGTGCTACCTGCAAGGTCCCGGCCCACTTCCCACCGGCTAATTACTTTCTCTCTACATTTCCTCTGCGGTGTCAATGGGACACACGGTTTGCTAAAAGGGTTGTGTAGCATTGGTGTGCGTGGTTAAATAGCTGCCATGTTCCATCCTGGACATGGCTGCATTCAGTAATGGGGGAAGTTCCTGTTGACCACAATGAGAGCAGGAGCAGGCCAGTCTTTTCCGAAGTGCTCTGGAATCTTTCAAGGCCGAGAGACATTAAATACCCTTACCACCACTGATACCTCAGTCTCCTTGTTCATCTTCATTTCACATTCACAGCCTAAGTGCCTGGCTCATAGCAGTCCTCTGCTTGTATAGTGACTGGTGCTTTCCTGCCTAACTCCAACTTCCAGCTTAGCAATGCTGGTAACTTCTCTAAGCACGTAGGCCCTGAAGTAGCAAAGCACGTACGCATGTGAGCGCTGTTGTACCACTGCCTTCAACAGTACTTCTCATGACCTTAAACTTAAGAGTTTTCCTAAGTGCTTTGCTGAATTGGGGCCATAATGAACAAAGAGCAATGCAGTTACTGACATCAAAAGCTGCAGAGAATCAGACGAGATATGTATTCAGCAGAGGCCAGACTTATGTGTGACCTAAAAAGCTTCTCATGTGGCTTTGGTTCACTTCCGCTCTCTTTCTTGCATGGTTTCCTCTTGCTTTGAGCTCCTACAGGTGGGAGCAGAGCAGAGCGCGAGCAGTTTCCTCAGATGCTGAATTCAGCTAATAAACACTTCAGGTCTGAGTAGATGGTTCTAATGCTACATCAACGCAAATACTGTGGAGCCCAATGGCTAGTGCACTGGACTAAGACTTAGAAAAGACCTGGGTCTAAATCCGAGCTCTGCCACTGGCCTGCTGAGGGCAAGTCACGTCCCCTCCCTGTGCCTCAGTTTCCCCATTTGTAAAATGGGGATACTGATCCTGACCTCTTTTGTAAAACACTTTCATAGCTATAAGAAGTGCTACAGAAGAGCTACATGGTATTGTTGTTGTCAGCTCACACCATTGCTCATGAAAGGGTCACTAATTTCGTGATATGGTGATTGTCTCTCTCGCTGGGGCATATTCAGATTTCAGCAGCACAGGTGTAAATCTAGAGGAGCCCCTCTGAAGTCAAAGGACTTACACCAGATTTTAGTGAGAGCAGAATCTGGCCAGGTGTGAAAACACCCTTGCAGTTTGTGATTTCCAGCCTGTGCTCTGATGCACACACCTGAATCCAAACATTCATGAGGATCATCAGTGATTCCCTCAGGACCAGCCCAAGCCAATGACTCTGGGAGATGGGGGTATTTGTTAGCATAGGAGGAAGGAAACTGGATTAAGCAATTCCCTATATGATTTAGTGGAATGTCCCGTCCCCCCACCCCATTCATATCACTCTGCACATGTACCCCTCCATGTGTTCTCCATCAGATTTCCCCTGGAAGCCTCCTGTCTATACTGGAGGCAGAGCGCTGCACAGCCCAAGGAAAGGTCAAGCTGCAGCCCTAAGCAATCTCCTCGTAGCTCTTACGTACGGGAAGGGGTTGGAAGGGGGATAACAGTTGACTCTCTGTGATGGGACTTTTCAATGTTACTGGCCCAACCTAAATATGAAAGAAATGGAGCCAACATCTAGCCAATCCGAAGGCTTCCTGATTCCTAGCCCTATGTCACTGGCATCACAAAGCCAGCATCCCACAGCATCAAGATCAGAGGTGGGCAAATACGACCCGCGGGACTGTCCTACCCGGCCCCTGAGCTCCTGGCCCGGGAGGCTACACCCGGCCCCTCCCCCACTGTTGGCCCTCCCATGCAGCCACGCTGCCGCGCAGGCAGAAGAGCTGTGAGCTCCTGACGCTCTGAGTGGCATGGTAAGGGGGCAGCGGCAGCCTGCGTGCGGCGGTGACAGGGTTGGGTAGGGGGTCCCGGGGTGCAGTCAGGGGACAGGGAGCAGGGGGTGGTTGGATGGGGCGGAGGTTCTGAGGTGGTCAGGGGTCAGGGAACGGGGGGGGGAGGGGCGTTGGATAGGGTGTGGGAGTCCTGGGGGGCCTGTCAGGGGGCGGGGATGTGAATAGGTCAGGACAGTCAGGGGACAGGGAGCAGGGGTGGTTGGATAGGGGGTGGGATCCCAGGCGGGGAACAGTTTGGGGTGGGGGGGTCCCAGGAGGGGGCAGTCAGGGGACAAGGAACGGGGGGGTTGGATGCATCGGTGGTTCTGAGTGGGACAGTCAGGTGGTGGGAAGTGGGAGGGGGTGAATAGGGAGCGGGGGCCAGGCTGTTCGGGGGGCACAGCCTTCCCTACCCGGCCCTCCATACAGTTTTGCACCCCAATGTGGCCCTCAGGCCAAAAAGTTTGCCCACCCCTGTTCAAGATCCTCAACTCGCCATAGTGACTGGATGCAGCCTTCCAGGGGTTGGCCAGGAGAGAGTTAACACCACCAGAAACCTCTTCAGTGGGTGTCTGCCTTCCCCACAAAGGCTGCCAGAGCGCTCAGCCACAGGGGCGGATGTAGCCTCCTGATTCAATGGGTGCGCTATACTTAACTGGGGAGGGGGCACCAACCACCCGCTGCAGCGCCCTCCGCCCCAGCTCTGCAACTCTAATCCCAGACCGCTGCAGAGGGGAGGCCCCAGGGAGTGGGGGTGGGGGCGTTGGAGACAGAGGCCACCCTGAACTCACCCCAGAGTGGCGGGTCCTGAGCCTGACTCCCCACTCCAGATGGCTGGCCCATACCTGAGTGGCGCTGCAACCCAGTCCGCCAGGTCGCAACGCCTGGAGTGCAGAGCTGGGTTCAGCTCCGCGGGACAGGAGATGCCACTGCAGGGTGAGTGCGGGGAGGTCCCTCTCTCCAACATCACACCTCCCCCAGCCTCCCCTTCAGACTGGGCCAGGAGAAGGGTACATTTGCCTGGTTATGAACCCTTGGTTGTGGATGCAATTGGGCCCATGAACTCACACTACAGCTGCCCCTGTTCAGCTATGAGAGGAATGCGGCAGGGCTCAGCAGCTGTGCACTCTGTAAGATGAGTGGGATTCTAGTCGCACTTGGACAGATCCGGGAAATACAGCTACTGCAGGGAAAGGACAGACTCTGACTATGACAAGCCATCTGCCTCGGATGCTTGATGGAAGCCTCATCTCAAATCCAAATAGTGTGTGTTCCCCTTCAACTGGCCGCAGCTCACCGAGCTACCCGTGTAAAGGGCCCTCAAAAGAGGCAGAAATAGCCTCCTGCCACGTCCCTGGATGGTCTAGAGCTGATGAAAGGGTTCTCAGTGGCTCTGCTCCCAGGCCCATGCATAGTGGTGGATGGGGAGCATGTCAAGAGCAGAGCATAGGTTAGAGCAGCTTTGAGGCAGCTCTAATTTACACCAGGGACCAAGATGGTCCTTGTATGGCACCAAACTCTGGGAATGCAAAAGTAGATGAAAACCACCTTCACTCTCATCCCAGTCCCAAGCACATGGAGTAACTGAGAACCAGGCCCTTTCACTTCAAGCTTGCTGGCATGAATCCAGCCAAGCCTGAGAGCAACTGCATATTATGACCATCCCTTGGCTATGGGGTGGCCCATGTGAAGCTAGTTGCTTGGCTCGCTCCACTTCTGAGCAGACAAGTATCCACATCACAGAAACACTCTTTTCGGCACACTCCATGAAGGGCATGGAGACCGTCATGCTCCTAGAGTTGGCCCCTGCAGGGCAGGGCTGATGCCCACTGGTGAGCGAAGCCAGCAGGGCTGCCAAAGGTGCTGTACTCCAGCGCTGCATAAACAGCAGCCGTCACACTCCAGGTCCATCAATCCATTTCTTCTAGCTCTCTAATGTAATTCTATGGCCCCACCACCATAGTTTCTGAGCGCCTCATGATCTCTGACATATCTATCCTGACAACAGCCCTGGCAGGCAGAGAAGTGCTGGTGTCCCATTGTACAGGCAGGGAACAGAGGCACTGAGAGGCTAAGTGACTTGCCCAAGGTCAGACAGGAAGTCTGTGACAGAGCAGGGAACTAAACCCAGGTCTCCCGAGTCCCAAGCTAGCCCCCAGCCAATGGCCACCCTTCCTCTCCTATCCCCGTTCCACTGCACTAAATTTGCTTAGAACAAAAACAGAATTCAGACCCAGGCGCAAAGTTTCCTGGCACTGACAGTGCTCTGTCCACATGTGCCCCACCGAGGCCAGGGTGGCAGAGGGAGGCATTTGCAGAGGAAACACAGGGCATCTTTCTCCAAAGTCTAGTTTCCACTGGGTTCCCGGTCTTTGGCTTTGGAGCCCAGTTGTATTGACTCTGACTGGCCTCCAGCAGCACAGACAAGGAGAGAAACAAGTGATGTTAAACTTTACCATGAGAGATGGTGGGGGGCTATGTTCTGACGGGGAGGCTACAGAACCCATGTCTGCTGCTCTATTTTGTGAAAAAATTGTTTCCTGAGGTGGTTTAAAGTGAATTTTGTGCGGTGAAAGGTGCTAGATTGACAGAAGGCCCCTGCGTAGCAGGGACTGGGTGGAGCAGAGCTGCACATATCAATAGTTAACCAGGAGGGTTTTGGGAGTCTATCGATGAATGTCCAGGAGTTATTGCCCAGCAGCGTATTTGGGAGAATACAGCCGCCTGCAACCGTAACTCCTGCCCATCCGCCTCTTTGGGAAGAGGAAGCAGAGCTGAGGTCTGGTGGTGAAATAAAACTCATGGACCAAAATAAATGACCAGGATATTCTCACCCTCTTTGTACAGGTGGGTCCTGTTTTGAGGCTGGGGTTTATTTGCACCTGCTCGGTTGCCATTTTACACCTACGATCTGCCTCTGTAGCATCCATTAGCATCACTCTGTGGACAGCTGGAGCTCCCAGACGGCACAGCCTTCTCTGCCAGGATGGTCCTAGGCCCTAGTGGGAGGTTCCCTTAGCCTGGGAAAGTCAGTCTCTCAGCAAAAACAAAAGCCGCTCGGGTATGAGAAAAGTGACGCTTAACCTCCTATTGTCTTAATTTACTAGGAGTAAAACAGGAACTGGATTTTGGTGCCCGTCGTGGAATGGACTCTGAGTGCAGCCTCTACTCTTGAATTCCAGCATGAACTGCCAGCTCCTGAGAAGAGAGGCGGCACCTGCTGCTGATGGGAGTAGCAGCCCTGACTCCATGGGAAGGAAACCCTCCCAAGGATCTCCTGTTAATGCAATGAGCACAGCTTTAGACATTGACTTTTCTAACACTTCCCTCACAAGACAAACCCAAAGCAGCAGCATCACAGCAGTCCGACCTTACCTGAGCTTACAATCCGTCCTTTAAACCCAGACATTACATAGCAACCTAAAAGCAACTCAAGGGTGCATTTCAACCCAGCAAGCAGTGTGGCTCTGAGATCTGCTCTGCAGATAGAGGGAGAGCACTTGGTTTGCAGTATTGTTGCAGGCTCTTAAAGGTCACAACTGCTGCTGGTTTGGGGTTTTCAGTTCTACAGGATACAGCTTTTGTTTCTGACACTTTTGTGTTGTAGCCAAGAGCAAAACAGTTTCTCGGCTCAGCGTTTTAGTAGGAGGACCAGAGGTTGTGGCACAGCCTCAGTGAGCTGCAGTCCGCTCAGTGCTTCTAGCCACCAGTGGGACCTAGGCAGCGCCATGGGTATGACAAAGTTCAGGAGCGTCTGGATCAGGGATTTGGGTTCAGACATCTCTAGAAAAAAGAAAACTGCAAGAAGAGCCGTTTTACATGGGACTCGCAAAAAGAAAAGGAGTACTTGTGGCACCTTAGAGACTAACCAATTTATTTGAGCATAAGCTTTCGTGAGCTACAGCTCACTTCTTCGGATGCATACTGTGGAAAGTGTAGAAGATCTTTTTATACACACAAAGCATGAAAAAATACCTCCTCCCACCCCACTCTCCTGCTGGCAATAGCTTATCTAAAGTGATCACTCTCCTTACAATGTGTATGATAATCAAGGTGGGCAATTTCCAGCACAAATCCAGGTTCTCTCCCCCCCCCACACACACAAACCCACTCTCCTGTTGGTAATAGCTTATCTAAAGTGACCACTCTCCTTACAATGTGTATGATAATCAAGGTGGGCCATTTCCAGCACAAATCCAGGGTTTAACAAGAGTGTCTGAGGAGGAGGGGCGGGGTGGTAGGAAAAAAAAAGGGGAAATAGGTTACCTTGCATAATGACTTAGCCACTCCCAGTCTCTATTGAAGCCTAAGTTAATTGTATCCAATTTGCAAATGAATTCCAATTCAGCAGTCTCTCGCTGGAGTCTGGATTTGAAGTTTTTTTTGTTGTAATATCGCAACTTTCATGTCTGTAATCGCGTGACCAGAGAGATTGAAGTGTTCTCCGACTGGTTTATGAATGTTATAATTCTTGACATCTGATTTGTGTCCATTTATTCTTTTACGTAGAGACTGTCCAGTTTGACCAATGTACATGGCAGAGGGGCATTGCTGGCACATGATGGCATATATCACATTGGTGGATGTGCAGGTGAACGAGCCTCTGATAGCGTGGCTGATGTTATTAGGCCCTGTGATGGTGTCCCCTGAATAGATATGTGGGCACAGTTGGCAATGGGCTTTGTTGCAAGGATAGGTTCCTGGGTTAGTGGTTCTGTTGTGTGGTATGTGGTTGCTGGTGAGTATTTGCTTCAGGTTGGGGGTCTGTCTGTAGGCAAGGACTGGCCTGTCTCCCAAGATTTGTGAGAGTGTTGGGTCATCCTTCAGGATAGGTTGTAGATCCTTAATAATGCGTTGGAGGGGTTTTAGTTGGGGGCTGAAGGTGACGGCTAGTGGCGTTCTGTTATTTTCTTTGTTAGGCCTGTCCTGTAGTAGGTGACTTCTGGGAACTCTTCTGGCTCTATCAATCTGTTTCTTCAATTCCGCAGGTGGGTACTGTAGTTGTAAGAATGCTTGATAGAGATCTTGTAGGTGTTTGTCTCTGTCTGAGGGGTTGGAGCAAATGCGGTTGTATCACAGAGCTTGGCTGTAGACAATGGATCGTGTGGTATGGTCAGGGTGAAAGCTGGAGGCATGTAGGTAGGAATAGCGGTCAGTAGGTTTCCGGTATAGCGTGGTCTTTATGTGACCATCGTTTATTAGCACTGTAGTGTCCAGGAAGTGGATCTCTTGTGTGGACTGGACCAGGCTGAGGTTGATGGTGGGATGGAAATTGTTGAAATCATGGTGGAATTCCTCAAGGGCTTCTTTTCCATGGGACTCCCGATTCATGACTTGAAACTAACCAAGAACTTCTGCTACCCAAAAGAAAAGCCAGCCTGTTCTGACTGGATACTGCACAAACTGCATTAGTTAGTGTCTAATCACTGACGTTCAGCAGGAGAGGGACCCTGGCCATAAATGGCATGCAGAACAATAACCAGCTAAGGGAAAGCTATAATAGGTCAGTGGGTGGAGGATACCCCCTCATAGATGGAAGGGGTTTAGATTAGATGCCATCCCAACATCCCTTGATCCTTTATTGCCCTGGTAAATCATTTATTTGGAAGCCCTTTTCCGAAATCCCTGGAAGCTTCCCCTGACCCTAAGAATAAAATATGTTGATGAAAATACACAGCTTTGTTCTTGGGTCCTTTCGAGTATAAGGTTTGTGGAGCAGGGATCATCTCTTTACCCGTGTTTGCACAGCACCAAGCAGAATGGGGTGCTAATCCTGACTGGGGTCTTTGGGTGTTAAGATATTTGGGAAAAATTTCAGACACACAAAGGGCAGTTAAGGTGCCCAACCCACTGAAATTCGGTGGGGGCTGAATGCTTTCCCCCATGTGTGCTTTTGAAAAGCTCTTCCTTTATTATTAATTATTATTATTATTAGACTCTTACTAGCAATTTACCGACTGGTTGGAACGCTTCACTGACTGGAGCTGATCTTTAATCTCTCTCCATGTTTCCTGTCCTACAGAGAGGAGAACTGAAATGCAGGTCTGAGGTCCCAAAAGCAGAGCTGACCTTCAGCTTTCAGGATGGCTGGGATCACTCTACATGTCCATCCTTCACTCGGGCCTTTGCCCGATGCCCTGAAGGGCTGTGCGAAGCGGCAGTGCTCCAGCACAAGCACAAAGAAGGGTTCCGTGTGAGAGTGAGAGTCAGGTTACGTGCCAGGTATTGCAATCTCCACACTAGAGATGCAGAGTGAAAAAGGGACGGGGCAGATGTTGCCAACTCGAGATTTTATTATGAATCTCATGATATTTGGTGTTTTTCTTAAAGCCCCAGCTCCTGGAGTCATTTTGTCACATGAGAATCTCAGTTTTCATTACAAAGAAGTAAATTTCTAGCCCTTATGGTTGTGGAGAAAAGCCTGAAACATGAATCAAATGGACCCTGATGGCTCAGAAATCAAGTTAAAAGACCCCAACATTTTTTATTTTTTTTAAATCTCATGATTTGAAGCTAATGTAATTTTGGGGGAGCCTGACTTTGGATTTTTGAACTTTTGGGGTTGGAAGTACTGGAACAGGCAAGTCTGCAAACATAGGTTCAAGCCAAAGACTCATGTTAGCTTCACACTGCCCTCATAATCCTGCTAGCAGGCAAAGTAACTTGGCAGGAGTGCAGCAACGCTCTCCTAAAAGCAGGATCTGGTCCCTTTGCATTCCTTGTCCTGCTCATGACTTTACCATGAGCTTCTCTGTGTAACATTCCACAGCTGTGCTGGGCAGGATTCATCACCCTACTGAGCCCAACCTGTAAAGGGTGACCACAAACCAAGCCTGGGAACAATCCCCCTTCCCGAAAGCAAGAGTAATGCAGCGGCAGGGGAAAGTCCTTCCATTCAATTTCTTCGGCCGATCTATTTTTAAGGCAAGAACTGGCTAGATCAAGAAGGGACCCCCATGCCCCTCATGAAGACCACCCAAGACTCATTCACTGGGAGGGAAACACCTTCACTTTGGATTCACTTGAAGGCAGGCTCGGTAGGACTTCACCCTCAATTGGCAAAGTGCTCGGTGCTGCACTCTGGCCCCTCTATGGAGGATCTGGCTGTGCATGTCAAGGAGACATTTAATATCCTGCTCCGAAGTGTATCAGTGAATCTCCCTCTTTCCAGTCACTGCGAACCAACCCTGCAGGCTCAGATTTCACAGTCTGACCAGGGGACCGGTAGCTGGAAGAGCCACGTAGCCTACGGTGAGTTGGTTCACACAGGCTGACTGCTGTTATGTGGGACTCAACAGTCTCGGATATGGAGGTGATGGAGGGCGGCCAAAAACTAAAGGACAAATAATCAATTCCATAGTGATTTATACAAAAGCTTTCCCTGTCCTCCTCTCCCCCACACTTCAGCCCTGGCTGCTCAGCAGAGCCACGGAAGGACCTTTTCCCCTACAAATTAAGTCTCTGTGGAACTTGCCCTCTCCCTGGGAAAGCCTAGAGGCTCCCTGGGAGAAGGACTGCATACACATGTAATTCACTCTTTCACTGACTCCTGCTTCCTGAAGGCATCGCTCAGCGTCAGAGGCACGCAGGGCAGGAAACACAACCGGAGACAGCTGCTAGCTTTGACTCAGCAGGATTAGAGACAAGCACCCTTTTCTACCCCCCTCAATATGTGAATCAAGTGGAACTTCAGCAGTGGTGGCAGAAGGGGTAAGCAGCCCTCTGGAGAGACAGGCAGAGAGGGACAGATTCTTCCCTGCTGGGTATCTTATGAAGTTATTTACACTGGTGAAAACTCTACCAAATCACAGTACTCCACACACACCAGTGGCACCAGCATAAATTACTACACAGGGTGGTGCAAGGAAGTGGAGATTTGAGTCTCCTTTCTGGTTCTGATAACTGTGGGTAAGTTGCTTCACCACTGTGCCTCAGTTTGCCCATCTGTAAAATGGGGATAAAGATTCTGACCACCTTTATAAACCACTTTGAGCTCTATGGATGAAAAGTGCTACATAAGAGCTAAGATTTATTTATCATTATTATTGCAGTCTTAAGCTGCAGTATCACCTGCTACTCCAGTCCTGAGTCCTCATACAACTCTGCCAATCTACCTCAAATCTCACTGCTACGCTGTCCTGGGTTCCCACCAATTCTGGCAGCTTAGACCATGCAATACTCCGTCCTCCCAGGCCTGGACTGGAGCCAGCAAGATCTGCCAGCCCATCCAAGAAGTTTTGTGATGCAGGCTAGTGTTCATCAGTTTCCCACTGGGCACAGTCTTCAAATCCCACATTTATTACCCCCCCCCCACACACTGGGTGGCAGTGGCTGTGTACATTTTACAGCCATTTGTGCCCAGTTTCAGGGTTTTTTTCCCCTTCACTCCAGATTTGTAAATCAAAATGTAGCTTTTGCTGGGGAAAACTGCCTTGTGGAAAAGCTTTGTGAAAACTAGGGCCTGTCCCCAGGAGAAACCCCACTGCCTCCAATGGGGAGAGCTTTGCTGCTGGGGACTTAATATGAGTTTTTACTCATGTCTGCAGAAGCAAAAGGTGTCCCCACACCAGCTCTCTGTGCTCCTGATGCTGCAAGGGATCTAGCATCCCGCTAGGCATGCCGCCTACCTCACTTTTCTGATCTTGCTTCCTGTAAGAGGCTGAAAGGTCCCAGAATAACTTTTAGGCCACATGCAAGAGTCTGATTCAGCAGAGCGTAGCAAAGAAGGGGTTAAGATGAGAGCCGAAAAGAGGCACGACCTGGATACAGAACAGTGCCCAGTTCATGCCGGACCTGCCTTAGGAAAGCTCCCACCATGGTGTGGTTCTGCTCTCAGCCCAGGAATTCCGCTGTGGCCAGTGGAGTTAAGCACTTGGCAGGGACACACCCAGAAACTTTTCTCATGATGCACCGTCAGTCCCTGTAGAGCCATCCCCACTGCAGCCGCTGGCCCTGGCACCTTGCCCACTGAGCGCTCAGCCCCCACCTTCCAGCCCAGGCCACCTGGGGCAGCATTACTCTCCATCTCTGAGAGGGGACACAGGCTGCTGGAAGTGGGGTGAGGACAGGCAAGTCCCCAGGGGCAGCTCTGGTATAAAAGCCAGCCCCTCAGAGGGTAGCTATGGGGCCAAACTTGAGTGAGTGGCATTGCAACCTGGTGCATGGGTGTCACAATGCTTATCACTAATTTTAGACCCCCACCCTGTTACAGCAGAGGGCCGGCGAGGCCAAAGCAGAGTGGGCCCCCTGGGCAGTGGGGCAACCAGCGCTGCTTCTCCTCACCACTGCCAGTGGTACGCACTGAGTGTAACATGTGTCTGGCTGCAGGAGCCGCTGGTGCCCAGCACAGACTCAGGCCCACGCCTTGGTCCTTGATGCAGTGCAGGAATAATGGGCCTGACTCTGCTCTCACATGCGCTGGTGTAAATCAGGAGTAACTCCATGACTGTCAATGGAGTTGCACCGGGGGTCAAATGGTGCAAGTGAGATGGGACACAGGCCCAATGCATTGTCAAGTGAAATGCTCCTTCACACCAGCCAGTAGGTTTTACATGGCATCTCCCTCCGGTTCACGGTTTTCTAGCCTCTAACCATGAAGGGGTCTATTCTTTTGTTGCACTTTTGCAGTCCCTGGTCACATGATATGTAATACAAGCCACTGCCAACCTACTGACAACACCTAGGATCACTGACAAGGGTGCTCACACCTTGTGCGTCAGGCCAGAAGCTGGAGGATCTTGGAGGAATTTCCCACAATGGTGTAGTATAGAGCTGGATTACAGGATGGAGCTTCCTCTGAAAACACACGACATCTGTCAGAGACAGGATATCAACTAGATAGAGTCTAAGGGCTAGTCTACATAGCCCCGCCACTCGGACTATGGGGGTGTGAAGTGCAGTATGTACGAGCCGGTTGTGCTGTAACTGCCCCATGTGAACACTGCTGGTGTGAACTAAAAGGTACCTAGTTTCAAACAGGACACTCTTTCCCTCTGCTGCACTAGTATGCGCTGCAATTCATACACCTGTAGTCCAAACTGAAGAGCCATGGAGACGTAGCCTTCGTCTGTTCTGGTGTAGCGATTCCTGTCTTCTAAGTCACTATATGTTTACTACCCTTCCTCCATCCATCCACCCCCACCCACACACACTTCAGGCCTAGTACTGTATAGTTCTACTGACTTCACTGGAGTTACACCAGAGATGAATTTGGCACCCAGTTCTATAGCAACACCTCTTATACATGCTCCTCCTTCTATCTCAATCAACCATGGATAAGGAGGCACAAGAGGCTGCATTTCCAGGCTTCTAGTCCCCCACCCGCGCAGAAGTGGTGGAGCTCAGCCAGCGTGAAGGGGGATGTAATGTGTCCTGCAAAATGGTCTGGCACAATTTCCCTCCATCCTGATGTAGAGGGGAAGCGGGGGCTGAATTGTGATGGTCAGGCTCGAAGGTGCCAGTCCAGCCCAAAGTGAAGATCAGCTCAAAACCTCATCTCCTGTTGACTCCAGAACCTCAACTTTCATTTCCAGCTGGCAGTTCCAAGCCCCTCTGACTGTGGATGGGACCGCTGTTTCCTAGTTAGAGTCTGCAGCCAAACAGATTAAAACAAGAGGGCTGAGAGAAGGGCTCAGCTTGCCCCAAGCAGCTCAGCGGGCTGCTAAAGGCAGGTATTGCCAGTACCAGCCTAATGCAACCAAGCTGTGGTGCAGCCTGCGAGATTATTTAAAGGGAGCTGCCATACAGCTTGGTCGAGCAGTGAAAGGTCCTTTGAGAAACTAGAGTGAAATCCTCTCCGCCATGCAAAGCCCAAGAAAACAGATCTACTGGGGGTGGATGGAATCTTCCACCTCAACCCTCCGAGCTGCTGCACAGCTATCCCCTAGCCAATACATTCCCCCTACATAGGGGTTCGGCCACTGGATTTGCATCTTTCCAACCTGCCTCTGCTTCCCCTTCTCCCGCCCCACTTACAACACCCTCACCCCCATGTTGCTGCAGAGACAGCTGCCACAAAATACTGCTCCATGAAATGCAAGGGATTTGGGGTCCCCACCACACAGCCTTTCTGCAGCCCAAGCTATGCTGCAGGTTGGTCTTGCGTGCTCACACAATGGGGGCGAGATTTGCCCCAGCTGATAGCTGTCAACAGCTCTCCTTGGGCATGTTATTACAGAGCAATAGAGCAAGGCAGAGCAGAAGAGGAAATTCAATCAGCCTTGATTCCCCGGCAGAAATCCTGAATATCTCGGTGGGGGTGGGGAGGAGTCAGGTTGAATCCCCCTCCCCCCAACATCTACTACTCCTGAACAGCACCAAAATCAGCATCTATCTTGTACGGAACAACGCTGCACTTGTGCTGCAGGGTGGGCAAGGCTTTTCCATCAATCCCGCATTTCGCCCTGGGGTCGCGGAGTGGACTTTTCTTTGCTATGCAGGAAGTCGGAGGTCGAATGCTCTTCTATTTCGAAGCTTTCACACTCCCGCTATCTTGGGAGCTGGAAACTTAAGCCATTTCCTGTGTTCTACTGACCGCCACTTAAAAGACATTTGACCCTGAAGTACCACACTATTTATGCAAAGCATGGGAGCCAGCCTGGTGACTTACACGGGGAGGGGACGTTTCTGTTGGGCAGGATGAATGCAGCATCTGAAACCCAGCCAGTCCCCAGCTCCACTGGGCAGAAACTCACCTAGGGAGAACACAGCCGCCATGGGGCAACTGTTGAAAAGCTAAATGAGCCCTATATATTTGGAGATCAAAAGGAAAACCAAGACCGAAAACACTGGATGGAGCCCTCTCCTCTCCAGGGAGCTGTGCTGGGGCTCAGACAGGCAACCCCCAGCAGCTGCTCCCAGCAGTACACACCTTCTGTATAGACAGCCAGTGATTACGAGGTGGCCTTGTCTCCTTGTGCTGTTCATTACAGCGGGGTCAGGAGGAGACTCACTTTGGTTCTCACCGATCTGTTTAGGGACCCTCGCAGACCTTGTCCCACAAATCGGTCTAGTGGTTGAGACAAGCTCAGCGATGCTCTTCGCTCTCCTCTGAGTAGACAGAAGGCTCGACGCGGATGCTTCAGATAATGGCTTCTCCCCACTGTGAAACAGGGCTGGCCTAAGGCACAAACAACACTCACACCACTGCTTCAGATCCCGAAGATCTACTTTGAGTCACACACCCACAGGCTGCAGCCTTCCAGCAATGGGACTGGAGAAGGAAAAAACTCCCGGTTCAGCCCCACCCCTGTTCCAGAGGCTTAGGGCCAAGCGGCTCACAAAACCAGCCCAGATCTGATCTGGCTTCCCCTTGGGGGCCTGGAGATCATCACTACCAGAGTTTTGATACCCCTGAGGTCCATAAAGATAGGAACAAACAGGAGCATTGCGTGTGAAAGGCTGGCAGCAACCTGTGTTAAGTAGCAGAGATAAACGAAGGGGAAGTGGCTGAGCTTCATGTTTGCTCTCCATGTATTTTGGACCTTAAGGACAGAATCTGCCCCAGTGCCAAGCCAGCGTCTCTCTGTTGAAGCCAGCAGAGTTACTCCAGATTTGCACGGATGTGAGTGAAGGCAGAATATGGCCCTCGTGTGCCCTTATGCTTTAAGAACTGGCCTGGTGAATGGTGCCCTGGGACAGTGGATAGCTCAGCCATAGATCTATCAGATCTGCCTGCCTGTCTCTTTATCTTGCCCTCAGAGGTAGGCCTGCCTCCCGCTCTTGCAGTCCTACAGTTTAGCTCCTTACAGAGCGTGCAGTCCCAGGGGCTGTGCATGTTGCTGGACACCCCAGTGAGAATCGCAGGCAGCTGTGAGAACTTTTTTTCCTGAGGTCAATGCTGCCTATTGAGTAATCCAGATTAACCTTCTTGGGCCTGCACACACTTGCTGCATTCAGAGCTCACCCTCCTGGGCATTCAGCTAGCTGGCAGCCTGCAAAATGCCAGCGTTCTTGGCATGCTTTTCACCAGAATGCCTTTGAGCGCGAGGTAACAAGCACTGGGCTGATATATAGTCCTCAGCTGAAAGGTCTTGTCCTTCCCACCAGAGCTGCCCCAATGCTGAGAAGTGGGAGCACTAGGCATGCACAGATCACTCCATTAGGCTTGGACAGATGAGCTGCTACAATGGGCCACGCTCCAGACCGCTCCTGGTCCTTGATGAAGGGCTCAAAGCCTGCAGCTCCCTTTGGCTGCTGAAGTATGTTCTCTGCAGGGCTCAGCCCACCAATCTACAGTCTTGTGGAAAAGGCCAGAAGAGCAGGAGAAGAAGGAAAACACAAGCACTTTCTCTCTCCCTGTGGTCCACTTACACCGCTTCTTTCCTTCCCCATCTCTTTCTGCTCAAACACAAATTTAAATGAAGAGGAGCCGACTTCTCACCTCTGGCTCCCAATCCCAGTTGGGTGAAAAGTGACATGAGTCAGTAGTTTCCAGTCATTACACACCAGAGCAGTGGAAGTGAAAGAGCAGAGGGAGAGGTGTGTGTGTGTGTGTGTGTGTGTGTGTGTGTGTGTGTGTGTGTGTGTGTGTGTGTGTGTGTGTGTGTGTGTGTGTGTGTGTGTGTGTGTGTGTGTGTGTGTAAGGGGCGCGTTGTCATGACGGTCCTAGCAAGTGGAAACATATTGGCAGAGCTGGGGGTGGAGCAGAGGACCTGGCACTGCTGGGCAGGATTGAGGTGCCCTGGCAGAGCAGTGGGGGGAATACAAGGTTTGAGGTGCACTGGCAGAGCTTTTGGAGGGCTCAGCTTGCACCCGACCGCACTCTGCCAGACTCTCGCCAGTGCCATCAGTTGTTTGTTTTCACCTGCACTAGGTTCACTCCCAAAATGAACAATAAACAGAAAAATCTCAAGCAAAAGAGAACTCCCGTCTGAGCTCTGGTGCAAGGCCCATGGAGATGACCCAGTGGGGCAGGGCTCAGCCCCGCAGCCTCACAAGCCCAATTACACCCACAAGTAGTCAATAAATCACGCTCTCCCAGCCACCCCTGCCTCCTTTTGTGCTTCCGTGTGACTCGTCTGCCTCACCGCTGACTGTCTGGGCGAGGGGGACGGATGCATGGTCTCATTCCAGTAAAGCAAAACAGTACCCCGGTGCCCATGTAAAAGGCCCTAGCTCTGCTGAGTCCCTGCTTACAAGGAGCTCAGACCAAAGCAGAGCACTCCGGCCCTGGAAAGATCTCCAGATGCTGGGGAGCAAAGAGGTGCACAGCTCTCATCCTGAGCATTTACATCTTCCAAGCCCTTCTCAGGCATTTAACCCAGCCTCCCGCCCTACGACGTAGGTGGCGGTGGGGGTTGTTATTTCCCCAGGGAACAGAGACGGTAACTGCCAGGAAAACCACGACTACAGCTCCAATCCCAATTCAGTGGACGCACCAGCAAAACTCCCACTGACTTCAACGGGAGCAGGATTTGGCCCTACTACATTCCAGCTCCAACGGCCATTCCCCACTCTGCACTTGCTCTCTCATATCACGCTCGTGCCTTTAGTCTGGAAGCTCCTCAGGGCAGGGATCCGGCCATTGCTCGGCATAGGTCTCCGGCTGAGCTACAGAGCGGCACAACAGAACTCCCAAACAGACATGGTAGGAGTTGCTAGTTCGAATGTGCTGAGTGGCTCACACATTCCTGAGGAAATTCACCACGTACATAAAACTGAGTGAAACGTAAACAAGGCTGAGCTGTAGCTGACTAGCTACGACTGATCCTACAGTGACCTCTGACGAGGCTGGTATTTACATTAACTACCCGGCTAATGGCACTAATGCACTTTATATCGCGGCGCCCTCTCCATTTCAGGACTATAAATTAGAACAGTAACTGTCACTGGTGGCAGGCCCCGGCCCGCTAATGAGCCTTGTGCCAAGTGCCTTCCCACACCCTGCCCTCCCCCCCAGGGCAGCGGAAGGGAGGGTGGATGCTGGATCTCGATGGCGGGGTGACCCCCAGGGAAGGCCCGAGCAGCATGTGAGGTAATTTCCCCCAAGACCCACTTTATCAGCGCGCTGGGCCGCGAGAGGAAACGAGTTCAGCCAGAGTTTGTCTAAACACATTGTGTTTTATGCGAAAATCTGCTCCGATCTCCTCCCTTTCCCAGGCAAACCCTGACAACTCCAAGGAAACCTTCACCCTCCTTTCTCTTACTGGGGAAGGTGGAGGAGGGAGCGCGCTGGACAGGAATCGCAGATAGTGTTCCACGCTTCCTGTCAGAGGCCAATCTGGCCAGGAGTACCAGCTCCCAAGGGTCAAAAAATCATGGGGCAGGCCCCCAAAATCATGAGATTGGCTTGAAAATCATGAGAGGTTTTTTTTTTTTTTTTTAAATGTCCTTTTTGTCTTCTGGTTTGGGGGCCTTTGGGGTGCACTCAGCATCGTGTTCTCAAGCTTTTATCTGCAGCCATGAGGATTAGCTACTTTTTCCTTTTTTTATATGAAAGCTGAGATTTTCACTTAACCACATGCCTCCAAGAACTGGGGCTTTAAGAAAAGCATCAGCTATCCTGAGGGTTAGCAACATTGTGTGAAATCTTGGTCTCACTGAAGTCAAGGGGAATTTTGCCTTCAACATCGTCAAGATTTCACCTAGGAGTACTCCGCGTGTACACGATTTGCCCACTATCTATAGTGAAAGTGAGGGGCAGAAGTGAACGTCTGGACAGTTAATTAAGGATACCTTCAGCATATTCCAGATCTGTGAGCTAGGTTGGGGAAGGACTGCAATACACGGTCAACCTGGTTTTGTGCTCTACACCAGAACTCTGCTGCTCCACAAGCAATCCAGAAACTACCCCAGAGAGACTCAATTGTATCACCGCAAAGTGCAGGATGGGAACAAGGAGAATGCTCTACAGTTTAATCAAAGTTTGAAAAACAGAGCCATAAAGAAGCAGCTATCAATGTCCCTTCCACAGGAAAAAGGGATGAATGTGGATAGTGTTGGCTTAATGTAACTCAGTCAGGCACAATGTAATTCTTCCACCACACAACTGGATGAATGCACTCAATCCTGGAGGAGGGGACTATCAATGGCCATTATCCAAAATGGTCAAGGAAGCAACCCCATGATCTGGGTGTCCTTAAAACTCCAACTGCCAGGACTGGTGACAGGGGATGGATTGCTTGAAATTGCCCTGTTCTGTTCATTCCCTCTGAAGCATCTGGCATTGGCCACAGTCAGAAAAGATGGATCATGGACCACAGCTGTTCTTATGACCCACAGCACCCCATGCTATTCTGGGTGTGCCCACACACAGATCTGCTGATGCACACAACCCAAACCTGATCTGCAGAACCCCCCTACTATCCCAATCCAGACCTTCTCCTAGCTAGTGCATTAACCTGCAGCTGCTGCCAACCAACCCGCATCCACACACTGCATATTGGCACCTTTCTTGTTTGCTTTCCTCTTAGGGCTAGTCTACATGTGGCTGTGTAGTCGCAGCAGAGCGCTGGGAGAGAGCTCTCCCAGCACTCTAAAAAACCCACTTGCACGAGGGACACGGCTCCCAGAGCCGCTGCACTGTCTACACTGGCACTTTACAGCACTGAAACTTGCTGTGCTCAGAGGGGTGTTTTTTCACACCCCTGAGCGAGAAAGTTGCAGCACTGTAAAGTGCCAGTGTACACAAGCCCTTAGAAGGATTCTGTTTGCAGAGTCTGTTGGGTGGGCTCATATCCCAAAACAACACTAGCAATCAAACACCAAGGAAAATGACCAAAACAACCAGAAAATAGATGTCATTCTAAACCCAAGGGCTCTCTGAAGTTGGCCGTGAATTGCCAGCTGTTTTGTAGATCCCTGAGAAAGTGGACACAAGGGCAGAATCTCAGAGCAAGCTGGAAAGAGCTTGTTTTGCATAGATACAGACATTGGCTGGCATCTTCCCCTTCCCCACAGACAACTGCCAGCAGCTCTCATGGAATAATAATGCTCCAACAAGTTGTGCAGACATCAAGGGCCGGCTTCGATCACCCAAAACCTTACTCATGGTGAGTAGCACCATGCTCCACGAGCAATCACAATGAACCCAGTGGGACTATTCAAAGCATGAGGTCCTAATCAAGGGTGGCAAAATTCAGGTCTATCTAACTAACCGTCTTCACACCCCCATCAGATAGCTACAGAAAATCTCATGATGCCCTGTCTTACAGAGGGGGGAAACTGGAACACTGGTGACTTGACTTGCCCGAGGCTACGCTATACAGTTTAATGGCAGAGCCACCACCAGAACTTGGGACCTCCGCTCTCCCAACCTTCTCTTTATTCTTCCAGGCCATGCTGTGTTTCATGCTCAGAATACCTGACCCCATTTCCATAACAGTCACTAGCGAAAACTCCCATTGACTCCAGCTTCACAGAGGAGAGCGAAAGACAGAAAGCTCCCCTGCGCAGAAACTGCACGTGCCCACGTGCTCCTAGCTGTGAAGGGTTCCGCTTCAGATCCTCATCCAGCTTTTCTTAATGCCTCTGCCCCAGGGCTCTGGCGAAGGATTTGGGGAACCCTGCCTCCCCGCTGTGTTAATAAAGTGCTGTCCCATCCCATCCCAACCCAACCCAAGTCAGAGAGACCTTTTTCATTGTGAATACCTGACTGCACCAATTCACTCTCTGCCAGCAAAAACAAAAGCAAATGTGGCCAGGGGCCCAAGCACAGTGACTAAACTCTAGATCCCAACGAATATTCGTGGTATCCATCCCAATTTGTTTGTCTGAGGAACAGTGCCTAACACTTTAGGAGGTCTAAGCTGTGATTCAGTCACCATTAGAGAGCGTGTCAATTTGTTTCAAATGTCCCCCCTTTCCCTACAACCCTCCCTTTCGGATTCCCATCTCATCTATCTCTGCCTTTTCAAGGCCAGACTGTTTCCACCCGGAGTGAATTGTGTTTGTTCTGTTTGGAGGGGGAGGTGCAGGAGGAGGAGGAGGGAACATGCTGCCACCATAAAATTCAAGTGCTGCAGATAAACATCAAAGAAACATTATTCCCTTGTATAAGTAGATGACTGTTAAACATGAATTGATCATAGCACTGCATGACATAATGAGGCCAGAGACACAAAGAGGTGCTCAAAATACTACTGTGTGGAACATTACAAGGGGCTGGTAGTTTACACTGCTCTGCAATGCAGGAATGCCTCTCTTAATCACCTCTACCACCCTTGGCCTTGCTCCGGAAATAATAGACAACATATATAGAGAGTGGAATGCATCAGACAATACTCTCAGTCCAGGCCTCTTCTGCTCTCATTCTCAGAGGAAAACAAAAGCAGGAATTTTCAAATTGCCATTCAATTCCCACTGAAAGGCAATGAGGATTGCGTGCCTTCAGCCCTTGCCAGCCAAAAAGCAGACATGTCATATGTATGACACAGGCAGCCTTTGCATGTACAATGTGTGCTTGTAACATGTTGCAGGTATATAATCTGCAAAGGCAACACCCACCAGCAGCCCCTCTTTCTTTAGTTCTAGGGCTTGATCCTGGGAAGGTCGTTTAGCACTTTAGAACAGGCCCTTAAGCTGAATGTGAAGTTTTAGCATGCATGAAATCGAGAGATTAATTCCCTCCCTTCCCCAAAAGCCAGGCATAGTTGGTCTATGAAAAGCTCTCCCCACCGATTCTTGGCCTGATCAAATCGGAAGCACAGAATCGGCTGTGCTGGTCCAGTCCTGAAAACAGTTCTGCGAGTGCACCTCAGTTCTGAGCTGAAATGAATCCCCACCATACAAACCCAGGCCTCTCCTGAGCAGACTGAAAACCGTACAATGGTGTTTTGCCATTTATACACCTGGGGACTATGATGAGATCATCAGATTCATTTTCACTTGGGACCTGAGAGTTTTAACATAAGCCTCTGAAGGGGTGACAAGCTAGAACACTAACACCCAACCCACCAGAGCATCAGCGCCTGCAAAATCCCTCTGTGCTTCAACCAGTATTTATTCCAGTTGCCAAGTGTTGCGTTTGCTATGCAAGAAGACTGATGGGCCTTTTTTCCCCTATTGAAGGAACCATAGGCAAAGCAAAGCCCAGTGAGAACATCCTGCCATTACTTCTTGATAGCTGTAAGAACCTTATAAGGCATGTTATGTATTTTCCTTGTTCATATGTGTATAATTCATTAGTTGCAGTGGCTTGCATGGTACTTTGGTCCATAGAACTGAGCCAGCCTCTCTGGCAGAGTTTTGGCTCTGAGCTTTGTCTCGGTCTACCCCCACCCCACGAAAGAATGAAACTCA
Organism: Chelonia mydas; assembly: GCF_015237465.2. NCBI lineage: Eukaryota > Metazoa > Chordata > Testudines > Cheloniidae > Chelonia > Chelonia mydas. Next base: position 18,236,553 of record NC_051254.2, read on the forward strand.
ATGGAGAGAACCAGTTTTGCATGCGACCCTGGAGAAATCCAGATAACTCCTGCTCCGACCAGGAAATGAATGTACTATTTAAATTGATCTAAAGGAAAGCAGCCCCCTTCCCCAATTCCCTTCTTTAAACTCTATGGCAGATGGAACAAAAACTGGGCCCAAGAAAGTCTTAGCACAGGCTCCAATCCAAGATGAGCTGCTTCTTCCATTTATAGCCATGTTCAGTCCAGCTTCATTGCAACATCTTAGACTCTAGGAAATTAAGTGTGTGTGTTTGAGGGAGTAGTGAAGAACACAATTGGCCAATTGTCAAATTATCTTGTTTGATCACAATGAAGTTTGATGTTCCCAAAACAAAGCTATCTCTGCATGATCTTAATTCAGTCCTTTGCCTCGTCTTATAAGGCTTATTGCGCTGGCAGGTTACCCAACCTATCCTGTCAAGCAGTGGCCAACAGCAACATCAAGCTTAGGCAGAAGGAAGGATCTATAAATAGTTTAAAAGATAATTCTTCAATCTGGAAAAGTCAATTCTTATCCTACTTTTATCAACAGTCAAAGTGCCCTATCAGCAGAAGGCATTGAAGTCCAAGTTAATAGCCAACCCATACTGAAGGAGACCCTGGTGAAATTTTTGTCTTATCTCTCCCAAGATAACTGACTTTTTTTCTTATCAGCCTGCAAGACTATTTTCCCAAATGCATGAGCCCCTGGAACATCCAGAAGAGAGAAGAGCTGGGGACCATATCTCGTAGAGCTAAGTAGGATTTTCCAGGGCGTGTGGATGGGAGACCTCCAATTAGCAGATAGGATCTGCACCGCCTTGCACCTTGTGTAATCATTTACACCTATGGTAGGAACTGGTTTTCCTTTACTCTGAGGCACTGTTACCCTGTCAGAGCATAGTAGAACCTTAGTATAAATGAGAACTAGGTCCGTAGTGTTTTATACCCACTTTGCACAAGTGTAAATGATGACATAAGGTGCAAAGCTGTGGAGGATCTGGTATCTAAGAGTGCTGCTGATTCAGAAGGGGGCACTCTTCCCTCGCAGGGTAGTTCTACACTGCACACTAAGCCCTGGCTCTGATTCAGGTTTGAGCACAAGCCCCCTTCAATGCACACACCAATCAGTCTGACTCAGGTCAGCGAGCACTCAGGACCCAGGTCCTAAGACCCTGCTAATGGGGTGGGTCAGAGCCCTAGGACCCTACTAGGGGAGGTGGATCAGAGCCAGAGCCCCAAAGGAACTCAGGTCCAAGCTTTGTCATTTTGTAGTGTGGACACAACTCAAGCTGCAGACCCAAGTCAGAAGGTCTGCATAGTACACTATGGATGCATTAGCATGGCTCAGACCCGGGCCCAGCAATCGTAAACCCAGGTTTACAATGCAGTGTGAACCTTCAAGCGTGGACTTGGAAACACTAAGTCCACAAGCCCAGGTGCCCCAGATCTAGGCTTAGTGTGCAGTGTAGACATATCCTAAGTCTGCAAGGAGCCAGCGCCCCAGCCTGATGTGATGAAGTGCTGGGCGGCTGCCTTTTGGAGAAAACAGAGGCCTTGATCACTTGGGGTCTTTAAAAATCCCAAGTACACAGATCCCAGCATCCTCTTTGGAAATTCTTGGAGGCAAACATCATGCTGATGTATAGAAACTAGAAATGGGAGAGAGACGTTTAGATCATCCAGTCCACTGCAGGAAGGTGCCTACAGTGTTCAATCCAGTCCAGCTTTAAACAACAGGACTCGCACCACTTCTTTTGGGAGACTATTCCACAGTACAATAGATCTGTCTGCTGGTGAGATCACCCGTTTCACTGCAGACCCACAGGGACTTACACTGGGGCAAACAAATTCCTTCTTTTATCAGAGTTTGGCTGACTCTGAAATGAGAAAAGGAGACACTGAATCTGCTAAAACAAGGAAATAAATCCAAACCTTGGCCCTGAGTCACACTGGAAAGGAGGGGCTGGTTTGAAGAAGGGGAGAATCTGCCAGTCAAACAATATTAATAACCGCTTGAGTCAGTAATAAGGCCTCGCTGGCCTGCAATCACACTCCTATTTAATGCTCTGCATCTTGGCTCAATCATACTAGACCATCTCTGGTGTCCAAATATAACTCCTTATCCCCTGCCCATGTTGGTTTGGTGGCTTGGTAATTGACTTCAGAGGCTTCCACCTCTAGGTCGCCAGCAACCAGTTATTCACCACCTGGTGGCCCAGGTGAGACGAGTTCAGCAGGCCTCAGATCATCTCTCAGCAGGGAAGGTGTCCTCATCAGAAAAACCACTATCACTGCTGGCACCTTCACCAGCATTCTCAGGAGCCAGTCCCAAGTCTAAATGAGCTTGGAGGCTGAACAACCCATTTCCTGTTTCAGAGTAGCAGCCGTGTTAGTCTGAATTCGCAAAAAGAAAAGGAGGACTTGTGGCACCTTAGAGACTAACAAATTTATTTGAGCACAAGCTTTCGTGAGCTTCTTCAGATGCATTTCCTGTTGCCATTCCAGAGCAAGATCAAGGAATGCTGGCAGAGGAGGGGGAAGCTTGCTCTGCTGCTGCCTATGCAGTACCTGCCTGGGGGTATGGGAGAGGGGAATAGAGTATGAACAGAGAGCTTCCTCTGTTGTCAAATTCATGTTGCTCTCCAGACTGTGTGCAACCTCTGTAGTGAGACAGGCACATCTCCCCCTTGCGCTCTCTCCTCTTTTCTCTCTTTCTTTCCAAATAACTGGCGCTGCAGATTTTCCTTTTTTCCAGATTATCTCATATTTGGCGCCTACTACATATACACAGCGTTGGACTCGGTGCATTTTTCATTCCCCAGTCCCCTCCCTGCTCGCAGTCTCTCTCGGGTATGTTCGGCTGCAGGCGCGCACACGCACGCACGCACCCAGTCTAGCCCCAGTGTGTCAGCTGGTTGTAAGGAAATGCTTCCCCACAGGTTTAATCTCTTAGTGCAGTTAAACTGCTGTGCCACTCAGGGACTTGGAAAGGATTACTCCAGCCTGGCCTTTTCATTTCAGGTAGAGTTGCTTTGTTTATTGTCTTTTAAATCTCTTTAACTCCCCTTCCCCTCCCCCACCCCCTTTACAACTAGGCCAGAGAGCCACATCCCAAGAGGGCCTTGATAAAATAGACACAAAGGTATTTGAATAGCACATTCCACCTTTCCATCCCCAAACCTCTCTGGATGAGAAGAGCCCCACGCGCCCACACCTCCCCCAAACCAATGAGGCCCTCTTCTCAATGGGCCCTTGTGATAGGGTCTTCCTCACAGGAGCCTTCTCCTGGCAGTGAGGCATTCGCCTCTCAGATTCCTCCAAAGGCAAAAAAAATTCTTTTCTGAAGATGTCCCTCCTCACAGAGAGGGTCAGAGAGTTTGCCTCTCTGGGCAACCCTTTTCATCAGCTTTGAGTGGCCACCTAGGTTACAGGGTGGTGGGCAAACAGCGCTGGAGTTTGGGGTTCAGTTTGGAGAAGCACCCAAATGCTCAGACGCTTCACCACACCTTCTCTAAATTCCTGAACCTCCTGGGACAGCAAAACAGGGCTGGGAACCTCGCTCATCTCCCACCAGATTTCCCAGCACTTCTCTGGCTTCCCCAGCGGGGGCCAGGAAGGGCAGAGGCTGCTTCCAAGAAAAAATAGGTTTTTAAAAAGTTATTGGAAAGCTTTGGAAGCCAAACCAAGAATCAAGGCAGGCTCATGGGAACACAAAAAATGTCACACCCGATCAGATCCAAAGTCCATCTAGTGACAGTGGCCATTAGTAGCCGCTTCAGAGGAAGGCTGAGTTCAGGTTTTGGGTGAAGGTACCTGGTACTAGTTTATCTTATCTGCCTTGGTTCCTCTGTGCCTGCTGGGGAGAGTTCTGGAGAGAACAGCAGCCAGAAAATGGAGGGACAAAGGCAATGAGGTCCTAGTGCTGGGCAAGGGCAGGACAATGACTCTGTGGAGCGACATTAAACTCTGCGGTGTCCTCAGCCTAGAGCATATGCACGAAGGCACTCTGAGAACCCATGGGTGGGGATCGAGGGGACTAAACTAGCACAAGATAATGGTAGTGAAGGCGTGGGAGAGCCGATAAGAGACTTATGGGCTTTTCCTGGCCCTAAGCATATGCCATGGGTCAGAATGAGACAAAGGTTATACCTCCATCACGTGGCTGCGGTCAGTAGTCACTGACCCAATGGCTTCTCTTATAACACCCTTCTGCCCTTCACAAACCCGAGGACCCCCATACCTTTCCTGAGCAGACCTGGTTAAACAGATCCTCTTCTCCTTTGAGGGCAGTGTGGCGATGGGGCTCTCAGTGACACCAGAAAATGAACTCTTTCCTCTCATGACTGACACACAGAGGGTCTTTCTAACCTTTCCAGAGCCAGGGATTTGCTAAACTCCTTGCTCCGCTGCCAGTTAGAGCTGGCAGGAATGACAAGCAGGCAAAAAAGCAAAGAGAAAATTAGTTTCATCAGCGCCAACTTCAAGCTGGTGGCTTTCTAAATATGACATATTTTGCTGGCAGCATGCGGCCAGGACAACTTTCCCAGAGCCTGGGCCAGGACTGAAGGCACAGCATGTGCTTTCAAGGAGAAGCCACTTCACATCGCTTTCGTATCAGATCAAGGAAGATTTCCAAATGCACCAGGTATTGCAACTGAGCCTCACCTCCAAATACAACCCAGGGGTTGAACAAGGAGGAGCCGGGGCCAGAACGAGAAAGAATTGACTAACGAGGAAAAATTTACCAAAGTTCCGGGAGCACCTATGGCCTTCTACATTGAGTGTTCATGGACTGATTGTAAAGGAGGTTTGTTACCAGGGGAAAAGCTGCAACCTTAGTGGGTAAGCACAAGAGGAGTATGGGGAGAGGACAGGGAGCAGGAGATGGAACCTTTCATCTCCAGTCACCACCTCCAATCCAGCCTACCTCAGTGATGGCAAAAAGCTTTTGGCATCTGGAAGCTGTTCAAGGGCCTGTCATAAGTAAGCTGGGATTTTCTGTCTGGGTGTCTTCAGCAGAGGCCAACAACTGAATGGACATGGGAAACTGCGCTACTGAACTATCCTTTCACCTGCAGAAGAGGTCCCTGGAGCAGAGGATGTAGAAGGAGAAGTGGGGAAGATTGCTCTGCCACTGCCTGTCCTATAGCTATTCTGTGGCTAAAGTGTCCGTACCCCACATTTAATGGGTAAATGGAGGCAGAGACAAAAAGTGACTTGCCTCATGCAGCAAGCTGGCAGCAGAGTCTGTAAGAGAACCAAGGAGTCCTGACTTTCAGACAGCCACTCCAAGCATTAGAACACTTCTTCAGAGAGTCCACTGAGGAGATGAAAGGAATGTAGAATAAAAGCTGGAGGTTTGGATGCTCTTCCTCAGGAATAACCTGTTGACACAATGTACACCCACCCACCCACCCACCGACCCCCACACACATCCCCTCTCAATCTGTCTACCTGAGGGGAACTAGACTGAATTCCTTTCAAAACTCATTAGTGCTACTTTCTTCATCAGACAAAAGGTGGCAGGCTATCCTGTTATTTACCTTTTACTTTTCAAAGTAAAATTTACTGCCAGGGAAATTGCAGGCCAATTCAACCATCCTGGAGACTGACCATCTTCTACTTGTCACAAGAGGGCTGCAAACAGAGTGACACAGACAACTTCTTGAGCCTCGTTCCATGTGCTGTATCAAACCCATTGCCTCCAGGACTCAGACCTGCTCTGAGAGAGCAGTGTGGATTCCTTACCCTTTACCACCACCACTGGGCACGCGACAGAGCCCCTTTCACCAAAGACGGTAAAGCAGTGCAATATAAAGAGATGAATTAAGCCGCACCACACCCAAAAGGGAGCTCAAAAGAATTATACCCATTTTACAGAGGGGAATCCCAAGGCCCAGAGAGAGGAGATAACTTGCCCAAGATGACAAAGTAAACGAGGAGAAGAGGAGGCGAGAAAACCTAGAAGTTCTAGACCTCTACTGTAAGCATAGAAAACCGCTGCTGCTCCCTGCACTGGTGTAATGCTTGCCATGGGATGCCAGTAGGAGAACCTACCCTTTCCCAACAATTAAATAAAAAGATGATGATATCTACTGGACATAGAAAGGCTTCAACTGTAGAGACAGCCGGACCCAGGTCATCTATCCCTGGAGTGTCTCCAGCGGTTTTTGTGGTTCTAATGCATCCGTGTATGTATTACATGCATATGCAGAGCGTGTGTTTGAATATATATTTGCGATGTGTAGGTATGCATTTGTGCACGTGTGTGTATAGGTACATTTGTGTGTCTGTAAGTAGGTGTGTTGACTGAGTGTGTGAGTTTAGAGCACTCGAAATTGCAACATTAGTGACAACAAGAAGCCATGGATGGAACCATGAATACCAGAAACAGCTGAGACATGCTGTTCATCTCCCCAGACAAGAGGGCTCTTGCAGAATTAGTAATTACAAATTATACGAGGCTCTTCCTAAAGGATTAGGCTGGCACCCATCCAAACCAAAGGGAAGCCCTCAAAATCCTTCTATTGAGAAGTGTCTGTGGATGTCATAAGCTGGTTCATATGCACACAGCTCCCTCCTACTCCTCCCTCCCGGTTCCCCTGTCCCAGAGACGACATGGAAGGGAATTCTCGTACTGCACCTAACACAATTCTCCTTGCACCATCTGCCAAGCCAACAGAGGCCAAGGAGCTAATATCCAGGCTCCAGGCAAATGACAACAGCTGCACAGTCTCAGGGGGCGGTGATAAAACCTGCCCCCAAAAATGTCAAGTGCTCCCCTCCTGGTTTAGCCCGGCACCTGGACATCAAGGGACACAGTATGCAGCAGCTGTGAAGCATACATGCCTCCAGGAGCTTGGAGAGGGGCACTGTGGGGGCAGTGAGGAAGGCAGGTGCCTAGGTGCTGCCTGGCAACAGGCAGCAGAGGAGAGGCTGTTTGGAAGGCAGTAACAAAGCACAAACCTGAGAAGAGAAATTGTAGAGCTGACCAATGCCTGCACCACCAGGGCAGGGACCCACATCCGGGCACTAACACACCTGAGGCAGAGTCCTGCCTGCCTTGAACTGGTCGAAAGGGGCAGCAAAGCAGCTGTGAACACCCTTCCCAGTGCAGAGCACCCCCTTACCAGGCACAAAGTCCCCAGCCCAGGGGATGTTCTGGAGTGGATCAGGTTAAGCTAGGGGACACAACAGGGACAGGAGGGGATGAAGCAAGGACAATATTGACTATCTATTCCACAGCTGTTGCAAGGTCCATAAGGGCCACAGCAGAGGGAGATGCATCGCCAGACTCATTCCCTAACCCCAGCGTCAGCGTGCCGAAGGTTCAGTCCACACGCCTAGAGAGTTCTACAGCGTGCCCCCAAGGACACGTTCTCAGAGGTGCAGCTCAGCCAGCCACTCAGATGGATGGAGCACAGCATGCTGGGAACCACAGTGTCCATGGACAGCACGCCTGTATTAAAGAAGAGGCTGGCTTCAGGAGGCTCCTTTATGGAAGGTGCATGTATCCCTTGGACACGTGGAAAGCTCCCCTGGAGCTGGTGAGCTTTGGGCACCCCTGGCCCAACCGCAGGGGTTTGCTACTTGACCCTTTGGTGCAAGCTGTGCTCTCCACCCAGGCTTTCCCCAGCAGGCTTGCTAGGCCTGCGGTAACCCTTTGAGGAAGCTGTTTGCACGTTGTTTACAGTGATGCTGTTGCCTATAGACTATACCACATCTGAGGCTGCCTCCTGCCACCTACTGCAGAGGTGGAATAGTCTAGCTGATAACATTACTCCCCCCCCCCACCTCCATCCTCCCAGAGCCCGCTTCAGTCCTTCATGTGTCTCGCTCAAAGCATCCAAAGTACGGCCTGAGAGACAATGTAGTTTGAAACCATCCTCTGCCCAGAGCTGCAGAGTAAGGACACAACCTAGCAGCAGTAGGCAGTTACTGCTGGCAAACTGAACCAACCTGCAAATTCTGCTCATCTGTCAAGGAAGCTCAGCCCACATTCGGTACTTATCTGGGCCCTACCACCATTGCATCTGCGCCCCTCTCAGTCTGTAATTCATTCATCCTCAGAAACACCCCTGTGAGGTACACAACTGCTATTATCCCCACTTTACCAAGGGGGGAGCAGATGCAAAGAGAGACTCCAGGTATGTCTGCACTGCAGTTAAACTCCTGTGCCTGGCCCATGTCAGCTGACTTGGGCTCCAGCGCGGAGGCTACGGCTGGACTGTAAAATTGCAGTAGACACATTTGGGCTTTGGCTGGAGCCTGAGCTCTGGAGTCTGAGCTGAGGGGTGCAGATGAGCCCAAACGTCTACACTACAATTTTACAGCTCCACTGCCGGAGCCCAGGGAGCAGGCGTCAGCTGAGCTGGGCCAGGTGCGGGTATTTAGTTGCAGTGCACACGTACCCCGAGCGACTCGCCCACAGTCACAAAATAAAGCATATGGCAGAGCAGGAACTGAACTAGCAACTTAACCAGCCTAGCAACTTAATCACTGGACCATGCTTCCAGCAGACTGGAAGTAGCCTGTCATCAGTTCAAATCCTGCTTAGGAAGGTGGCAGGAACCAAAGGTTACCACCATCTGATGTTGGCTGCTGTCACATTAAGCGAACCGGCTGTCACAATCGCCTGCGCAGTGGATGGCGTCCTCACAAGAGTCATCACTCTCAGAGGAAAAGCCAAGGAATGAACAGACCTGGAGGACTGACTACACCCTCCTCCACTAGAAAAGTTCCCTTCAGGTCAGGTGGCAGGGCATGAGAGAGGAAGGGAGGAAGAGTTTGCATGACTGCTGCTTGTGCTAGGGATAGCTGCTATTGGGGATTTCAGTCTCCAGGGCTGTCAAAACAGCATTAAACTAATGCAAATAAATGTAGAGGGGAAATAAAAGCAAGAGACAGATAATCAGGTTGTGCACAATAATATTTGGATTTAAATATGCATGTAAATTAAAATGCAAATTAGGCACAGCCCTCCAGTGCCTGGCAAACTGCCATGAGGCTTTTGAAGCTATGCAGGTGGAAATCGCTGCTCTACGGCAATCTCAATACAAACTAACTGCTTCCCCTCCTACCCCGCAATGGCAGTTTCACCACAGCTAGCTGCTCCATTTGTTTGGCTTCCTTTCCCTGCCGTTTCTTTCAGAGCTGCTGAGCTCCAGGTGACAGCTCATCTCCAACCAGCCTCCTTCCTGCATCACACACTTTCCTGAAGACCTTCAGCAAAGGTGGTGGTGACAGCAGCAGTGGGGTGAGGGGGAGGGGAACAGCATGAGAACACAGACAAGTCACTGACTGCTGGAGCTCAAGGGAAATAAAATCTCAACAAGCTAGAGGCAGGCACAAGGGGTTAATTACTTCTGGGCTGTTTTTGAGGCTCCACTGTAGGGGTAGCCGGGGACTGGGGTGGAGGGGAGTTTCCACGAACATCATGTTGCAGCATCATGCCTGACCCAACCTCTGGGAGCATTTCCCAGGTAGAGGAAGCAGGGCATCAATCCAGGTGTCACAACTGCCAAGTGAGACAGGGGCAAGTGCCACTGCAGGGACACAGCTGCAGCATGCCTAGAGACCTGGCAGTCTCACCTGCAGCCAGCCATACATCTCCAAGGGAATGCACTTTGCTCTGCAGTGCAGAGACAACTGGGGAGGACGGCGGTTCCTAATCCTGGCTGTCGGACAAGAAATCGAGACTGTTTGCAGCCCTCAGCTCCCTTGGGCAGGAAGCAGCTGAGTTGCCAAGCTATCATCGCCCTCCAAATCAAAGCTTCTTTTAGTCACAGGGCCAAATTCACCCCTGGTGTAAATCGGTTCCGTTTCCAGCTCCCAACGGGATGGATTTGTTTAAGGGGAGAGCTTGTTTTTCTCTTGGGTTGTTTCATTCGGTCTCAGGTCCACAAGCAGCTTTGAAGCGATTTCTTCCCACACCAAACTCAATCCCAGGGAAGGACAGCCTGGGATGACAGGTCTGTCCCTTGGCCCCTTCAACACAGATGAGAGAAGCCACCTACCAAGACGCCACTGGGTAGAGGGATAATCTAGTTCCTTTTCTGTGGGGCTCAGCCGTGGCCTGCCTCTCCGCACTCACATATAGGCTCTGGGCACATCTCTTCCAGGACAGCACCCCTATTACAGTCCCCAACCTGCTAGCAGACCCAGTTGTACTACAGCTCAGAGCTATGAAAACATCACAGACCTCATGGGCCTCACTTGGAGTGGTTAGTCCTCACCTCCTCTTCAGAGCAGACTTTCCTCCATTATCACTCTACTAGCTTGGATACGGAGCATCAGCCGAGCTGAGAAGTCCTAGCCTTTGTAGCATGGCAGCCAGTGGTGCCCTGTGGGCTTTTAAGAGTGGGAAGCAGAGCAGCCCCCACCCCAGCCACTCCTTCCATCTTGGAAAGGTAAGGGAAGCATCTCATTACCCCCCAAAGACTGTGTGTGTGTTTGGCGGTGGGGGATTACGTAGTAACGTCTTCTCAGGGGGTTCCAAGAAGCCTTCTCTCTTTCTCCTACCGCTGAAGGGACCCCCCTTGGCTCTCAAAGTCCATGGCTTCTCCAGACATCAGCTCTGCTCGCTTTGCCCATGCTCAGTGAGCAGGGTGCCGATCAAAAATCCTCCCGCCACAGGGCTAAGGGGGCAGGACGCTCCTCCGCTGCCAGGCAGGACAAACAATGGGTAGTCCCATAAAACGCCAGATCTCCAACATTCCCACTAGGCCACAGCAGAGAGCGCTCCTCCAGAGCGGGCGCTACACAGCCATTCACAGGGAGGGAGTGCCCCACAATGGGGTCTGGCAGGGAAAGTGGCCCAAGGAGCTCTGATTGCATAGGCAGCTTAGAGTTCACAACGGAGAGTGGCTAAGATGTCAGTGGGGGAGGGGGAAGGGGTGCTGGGGCTTGAGGGGTGCAGTGGGGATATTGCACTAGCTCTTGGGCTGTAAATCTGAGCTGGGAAAGAGTGACCAGGAGGATGAACCTTTTAACTCAGTTTCTCAGCTCTTTTATTGGACTCGGGGCCTCCCTGGGCCTGAAAGCTCCCTTTGTGTCACTCCCACCGAGCACGGCTGCCTTGTTCTGTAAATCGTACCCCAGACAGCTGTGCTGTCGTGTAAACCTCACCCTCAGCAGCTGTCTTGGGATTAAGAAAAGGAGTACTTGTGGCACCTTAGAGACTAACCAATTTATTTGAGCATAAGCTTTCGTGAGCTACAGCTCACTTCATCGGAATGCATCCAATGAAGTGAGCTGTAGCTCACGAAAGCTTATGCTCAAATAAATTGGTTAGTCTCTAAGGTGCCACAAGTACCCCTTTTCTTTTTGCGAATACAGACTAAAACAGCTGCTGCTCTGAAACCTGTCTTGGGATTGTGGAGCCCCTTTGATTTAAAGACACCCGCACTTCCAGGCAGCTGTCCAGGGATTCTGTAGCTTAGACACTGTTTCCAGTACCTACCAAAGGGCCCGATCCTGCGTGATGTTGTGCTCAGCATCAGTGGGAGCGGAGAGGGCTCTGCGCCACCCAGAAGGAGCTCCACGCCTGGCAGGATCAGACCCACCGAGCATCTCACTGGGCGGATGGTCTCTCTGGCTCAGGCTCAGGCTATGTTAAACCCGGAGTGGGATGAGGCAAAGTGGATTGGCCTGCAGTGCTTTTATGGCTTATTGTGCTGAGATATCTTGTGCTGTGATATCTTGTGCTGTGTTCTTAGATATCACTCAGCCACAGATAATCAGAGTTTGTTAACTGAGATAACTGCAGCTGTCCTAGGCTGCTTCCCCTCCCTCAGTCCCACCAAGGCTGTTCCTCTCTTCTTACAAAGGCTACACACAGTTGGGACAAGGGGGACTTCACCATTTCCTCATTCCATGTATTGTAAACTCCGTGGGCTCATGGTTAGCACAAAGGACTGGGAGTCAGGATTTGTGGGTTCAAAGCCCAGCTCCGCCACTGACTCACCCTCAGATCTTGAGCAAGTCACTTGCATCAAAAACGTGGCCTCTCTCGGTGCCTCAGCTTTTGGGCGCCCAACTTGATGTGATTTGAGCCTGATTTTCAGAAGCCCTGAGCAGCTGCAGCTCCCGTTAAGGTCAGTGAGAGCCGAGCTCCAGCTCCTGCCCCTGCAGCAGCCTGTCCAATGGCAGAGACCAACTCCTCACGCGCTCGCACCCAATTGCTAAATGATGCCCTTCAGCACTGCCAGCTTCATGCCCTAGGCCAGGTGGGGAGGGAGGGCTCGCTAGAGACCAGGGAGTCTCACAACAGCTCAGGGACGAGGGGTCAGAGGCAAGCAGCGTCATCAAGGGTACGTGGAAGTGAAGGGGGAGTGAGCTGGATGGGGCTCTGTGCAGTTGACTTCACACAGGGTCCTCCTGGGGCTAGGCCCAAGCCTGGGGAGGGCCCAGCACAGCTTCGGTGTCAGATAATATGGCTTTCCTGTTTCCATGGACACTTTTGAATGGGAGGCCACCTGGAGCAGTGCTAACACCTGAGAGGCCAGGTCCTCAGACCAAGGCACTTCTCCGCTGCCCCAGCCTAATGCCAATGAACGGGTCCAGCAGCCAATGGCAGAATGTATGCGTGTGGGGAGGGGGTGAAAATCATTCTCTACTTGTCCAAGTGTTACTACAGGGCCAGGTCTCCCCCAAGCAAAACCACCCTAACAGCCTCTGCTGGCAGCGGTCGCTCCCACAACCAAGCAGCCCAGCTTGCGGCGCAGAGCAGCAGGGAGGCTCCCGACAGGTAATGGCAAAAGTCGCAGGAGGCCTGGACACCCCCGGCCGGGTCCGCATGCGACAGGCTTGCAGCAGGCTCCGGGGCAGAAAGAGGAGGGCGCGATGAAGAAGGCAGCTCTTCTGTGGTCTCCAACCACCCTCCTGAGCTAACAAAGCAACTGAACAATAGCGCTGGACAGGCTGACAGACGTTGCCTTGTAAGGAAGTCTGGTTAACTCCTGGCTGGACTGAGTGAATTGAGGGGCGAGAAGGGCGGGCTGCGTAACTCACTGGACACGCAAAGTCCGCCCAGCGGCCTGTTTCAGCTGTAACACTTCACCCCACAAGGGATCGACTTGCATGAACCCTGGAGAAGAGCAGGGCGAGGAGGGAAGGTTATGGCCTTCGATGCCAGTGCTGCACCTAGCAGAGGAGGGGACTGGGGAATGGAAAAATCAAAGAGCTGGAACAGAACAAAAATCTCTTTAAAACAGAAGTGGGGGGGAATAAAGGTCCCGGCGCCGCTGGGGGAGGGGAGCCAGCTTTAATGCCTAATGCAGGATTAATCAAAAACAAGATAGAGCTAATGTAAAACAGGGCTCCAATTTCACAGTGGCTCCGGTCCATGACACAATTACAGCATCTGGCTACAGGGGCCAGAGGGAAAGAGCTCCTGATTCCTGCTAAGAGAGAGGCTGGGTGGCTGCCCCAGCAGGACAATAATTGCTGACACAGTGCTGGAGTCCCACAAGCGTCAGCCCTGCAATGAAACAGCAAGCAATGCAGGCGCCATGTCCGCACCTTTCACGTCACCCCAATGGCTGCTTTTCTTAAGGAGACACAGTCAAGGCGGGTGGGCCCAAGATTAGGGCCAAAAGTGAGAGCAGTGTCCCATTTTACAAGCCTGGCAAACAGCTGAGGTAAGGGGGAGGGGGATATTTTCTCATTCCACTTGCAGCAAGCTTTGTGGTCTCATGGAGCCACTTAATGAAAATTCTGCAGTGCCCCCAGCAGTTCCAGAAGTCTCAATAAATCCAAGCATAATGGACGCATGACTATATTCATTCAGACACCAGTGGGTACAGAACCCAGGACCTTCAGCACCAGACCTCACGACATGAACTAAGGGAGCAACAGTTAGCTGTGAACAAGTAGCAGCTGGCTGTTGCCCCCCTGGTGGGACACCCACTAGGGGGAGACATAGGCAGACATATACTTAGCCAGCATGTTACACAAGGATTTGCCCAGGACTCTACTTACCCTCTGGACTCTTTGGCGGGATTTCAGCCATTACTGGTTGCGCCTTTGATTCTGGTTGGAGATGTTGACTGGTCAAGGAAGGCTCCAAATTTTCCATCTGCCTGACAGGTGGGACTGGGACCTCTGGAGACTTTGCCACCTGGATTTCTACCCGTTTGGTGGCAACATCCGGCACAGGGGCACTGGCTGTGTCGGCTCTTCGCTGGGGCAGCTCCGGGATCTTTGAGGTGGGGGCTTCCATCCTCCGGACAGCGGGCTCCTGAGGCTTGCCTATAGTGATCTCAGTCCTTCTTGGAGTGGGCTCAGGGGGTTTGTGCCCCAGCCCCTCTGCTCTCTTGAGGCCGAACCTTGATAACCCTGGAGTGGAGTTCTCCACTTGCTTGGATGAGATATCAATGGAGATTTCTGTTCTTCGTGACACAGGCTCAGGAAGTTTGGGTCCAGAGAGCTCCACCCTCCTCAGAGACGACTTAGGCGACCTTTGACCTGGAGAGTCTGCATGTCTGGCAGGTGTGTCTGAATTCCTGGCACCAAGATCCTGGAATTTCTGTGTGGAGCTGGATACAGTGGACCTGAGGAGAGGGTTCGGGGTCCGTCTTTGCGGCGTAGAGGTGTTTGGAGACTGGTCTACCTCCTCTACCTCGAAAGATCGCTTCAGAGCTGAAATACATGAACAGAATTCAGAATTTAACAACAACAGCATCTTCATGAGAGGATCACAGCACACTTTACCAATGTTCATGAACCTTCAAGACTTCCATCCCACACTCAAGAGATGGGTAAGGAGGATCAGTACCCCCGCTGAACACATGGGGGAACTAAGTAACAGAGAACTTATGGAACTTACCCAAAGTACCCCTATGGTACTTACACAGCGAGTCAGTGCTGGAAATAAGACTAGAATCCAGGAATCCCAATTCCCAGAAATCTAACCACGACTTGAGTATCTTTTACACCTCTAATACAAGTTATTACCTTATTAGTATTCTCCACTCATCCTGGGGGTAATGTTTTGTCTCCTGCTTTGCATAGGTGTAAATGACTTCACAAGGTACAAGGCAGCCTGGAACCAGGTCCTAATGGGGGCCTGCTGGCCGGCTTTAGCTCAGTTACACTCTGAGTAGCCAGCCAGCGTGATTCCACCTCCAAGGGCGCGGTGGTACATATACAACTTCTGAGGGTCGAGTGGGTCACTTGGAGCAAAGTAATCCAAACCCACCCTCATGAAAGTGTCCAAAACAACTGGAGAAGACCAGGAAATCCCCAATAAACATACCACTGAGAGAGAAGCTGGTTATATTTTAATAACAAGGGATCAGACTCTGAATAAATCCTCTATAGCAATACTTTGTATTTGTCAAGAGCCTTCTACCCAAGGATCGCAAAGCGCTTTTAAAATGTTCATGAATTTAGCTTCGCCACAGCTCCTTTGGGGCAGGGAAGTGCTGGTTGGGCCTCTGGACACTATTACAGAACAAACCATGATCAGCCTCATTTTACTGATGGGGAAACAGATACAGCGCTGCTAAGTGATTCATCCAGCATTGCACACAGCCAGCAATAACACTCAGGGAGTTCTGGTTCTCAGGCTTAGGCTTCAATGTGAGCTTAGCACCGAGTGCTTTGGTTTAATCAATAGGCTGCAGAATGTCTTTACACCACTGCTTTCAGTCATTCGCATACTAGACCTGAGTAATCAGCCTGTCTGAGAGGCGCTACAAAGCTGCATGTCATTGGAAGTGAAGTTTTCTGCTGTTCTTGCTGTCCCAGTCTCAAGGGGCCCACAGCATTTGCTCTGGCCCCTTTAACACATGGAGACAGTTTTCCCACTAAGAAGGCAACTCTGAAATCCCCGACCCAGGAATCTGTCTGGGGAAAGCCAATAAGTATTGCATGGCCCCAGAAACCTGAGTTCGCTGGACCTGCACTTCAGAAATCAAAGGAAGCACAGAGTATCCTAGCAGGCTGGGTCCATCCACATCAATCCATCTCTCTTCCACCAACTATTATTATAAACTCCTCCAACCTGATGATCCCACCCCACATTAGCCCAGGGTCAGCCCCTGTCAGATCCCAGCCTGGTTCATGTCAGACTGGCCAGGTATGACTGACCCTGCCCACCCCTGGAGTTATCCCCCCGTTAGAGGAATAGGCACCTGAAGAGAAGGCATCAACTCCACAGCCCACAGGACCCACTCCAGTCCCTGAATGTCAGGCACAGAGAGCAAGAGGTGAACAGCACGTGCACAACAGGAGGGAAAGTGGGAGAGGGAGAGAAGAAATCATAGCTACTCTCAGTTACTCTGCCTCCCTGTGCTACGGTAATGTCCTAAAACCCACTTACTGCACAGCACCCTTAGCCAGGGGACCAGAGTGCACGGAAGAGAAACAAGCCCTGGCGTCTCCCCACCTGTCACATGCAATGATAGTATGGTGGGACAGGCCAAGGAGGTGTGGAGAAAGCATCAGCACCAAACCCTGCTTCCCCTCTGTGCATGAGCTCTGTGGGGTTGGGACTCCACTGAAATTTGGGAGCAAAAGAGGGTGGAGTCAGCATGCAGCTGCATGATCCCTTCCAAACCTGATGGATGCTCTGACCAAGAGTAGCTGCCTAAAGCAGCGTTAGCTCCTGCTGGGTCCTCTAGTCTAGGAGCCTGCCACTGTGCAGTTGCAGAGACAGGGACTAAGGGCAAGAGAACTTCAGGACAGGTCAGTGTCTTTCTACTCAGGCAATGAGTTAAGTCTACTACCTGCCAGCTCCTCCTTAGAAAACACAGGGCCAGTCTCGGAAGTAGCAGCCCTACCGTGGTGGCATAGTGAATAGGGTGGCCATCTGCCTTTCTGTAATAGGGTGGCTATTGAATGGTGCCTGCTGCCCTGCCCCCCAGATCAGGGTGCACTTACTCCCCTATCTCAACAACAATCAGGCAAAGACCCAGGCGCTGTAATACAAATGTCCGAGTTTGGCCCATGAAGAACGACACACACGCTGCTCAGGAGCTGTCCCATCAGCTTGGTCCCATATATCCCAGAAGCAGCGGTGCTTGTCCCGACTATAAGGCAAGTATTAATTCCAGAGTGGAGAAAAGCGCCTGAACCCAGAGGAGAAGGAAGAGAGGCCTGTGAACTCTCAGTCCCTCTTGACACATGTATTTGTCAGAGCAGCAGCCTCCCCGCTCAGAAATAGGAACCATCTGCTCCAGCTCTCTCCAGCGTACAGGGTCAGGAAAGCGTTCCACGTGGCAGGAACTCCAGCGCCACTCTGCCAGCAGATTGTAAATGCAGCTGCTGACACGCAGCCGCCCAACCATTCGTTAGTTATGCTTATGTTCAGAAGGTTCCTCCTCCCCTTGTCATGAGCTCGAGTGCTGCAAAGTACAGGCCAGCCAACTGCTGGGAAAGCGCTTGGCTGCAATATAGCACGGCGGGGGGGGCGGGGGGCGCGGCTGTGATGGAGATTGCACCGATTTGCTGCAGCAGCTCAGTCTGAGGGGTTATCCTGCAGGGAGCTGGTGGAGCCCGGTACAGATTAAACAGCCATGCCCACACTTGGATCTGCTATGAGCAGAATGGGATTTGAGGCATGTGGAAGCTGCATGCTTTACCGGCATAATCTGCCGTGCCTGGGGTCACCATGAGCCCCACATTTCAGGAGTGGCTGGAGTTTTAGGGCCAATTCAAAGGGGAGTACAAGGGAGTCTGCTGATGTCACTGACATCTTCCAGGCCCTTCCAAGAGGGTTTGGATTACCATTCTGTCATCAACACAGCCTTTACGCATCAGGTAGGCTGGGTTGGCCATGCTCAGAGGTAACATGTAAGGAGCGAGAGGAAGGGTACGTTACACGTTGGTGAGTGGCTGCAAGTCTGGGAGGGGACAAGATGATGTAAGTTACACCACCTTCGACTCCACGAGAAGGGCTTGCGGGACCCAGAGAAGCTACGGGCCCCCATGGTGAGGTGCTGTAGGGATTAGAACCTTCTGTTTTTATAAACAGCTTCCCAACAGGGGGCACTATAGCATGATCATGGATGCTCAGTATTCACTTGATTGTGGCCCCAGGGCTCTCGCTTGGATGCTTTGCACTATACCCTCGCCAGGGGTGCCGGGAGAGTCGCTCTCTCTGGAGACCCCTCTTTTACTCAGCAGTCCACAGGACACACTCCCCCTCCTGTGAGCCTCACTCCTGTGCACTCAACCTCCCAGAGTGGAAATGGAGGGAAGCAACAGTGGCCTGGGACCAGACTGCCACTGGCAGCCTCTCCCAGTAGCCATGCAGGGGGCATCACAAGGAGGGCAGTATTCAACAGCTGAAGAATCCACAGACACCTCTCCCCCAGCTGGAGCAGCCATGAAGGGAGAAAGGCCAGTCTGGTAGTTTAAGGCACTGGACTGGGACTCACGAGATCAGGTTCAATTCTAAAGTCTGCTACAGGCTCCATGTGTGATCGTGGGCAAGAGACAAACTCTCAGCGCCTCCATTCCCCTCGCTGCAGAACAGGAATCACGATTCTTCGACCTGGCCAACAAGACAATTCCAAAGCTGTTGAGAGGCTAAGTGCATGAAGGCCTGCATAATACACAGACAGTGCAGCGAACGGGGCCCCACACGGACCTTGACAGATGCAGCTCTGAAGAAGCCAGGATCAAGAATTTTAGGTAGGAGCTTTGGTTGGGGAAGGGGGGGGGGGGCCGCTGAGAGAGGGAGCGTGCTGCAAGAGCTCATTAAATATCACTTTCCCCTACCCTGAAGTGATAGTTAACTATGGGCTGCTCCATTAGCATTTCTATTCCAGTAGCACCTCCAGGCGCTGTACAAACGCAATATAGACAGTCCCTGCCCTACCAAGCTCTCTATAGCATCACACTGACTCCTGCATCAGTACAGCAACTCCACTGCACGCTGGGAACCCTGCTCTGTTATTTGAACATTGCACTTAACCTGCCCAGTTCATGGATTACCGCCAACTAAGATAAACAGCTGTTTGCATACTCTGTGTGCCATGCAATGAGAGACATTACTTCTTGAAAGAGGTGAAGTGCCTCTTCAGTTAGAACTACCACTCAGAAAGCATCAAGTCTTTATTGCTACCAAGAAGCAAATGTGCAATACGGAAGGAGGGTTTCCGAGGCACTGAGATACAGACCACAGCATCCACATGAAACCCCCAGACCGGCACCGACTCCAATCACAATCACGAAGCAGCAATACCCTGCTTTCTTCTAGCACCCTCTTACCCAACGTGGTCAGATACCATGATGGCAGCAGGCCATGTAAATAGATGGCAAGATCAGATGAGCTAGACTGCTTCATCCACCGCTCAAATGCAGACTGTGCTGGGATGGACTACGGCAGCTGTTTAACACAACACAGCAACACTTCAGGGCATGCAGCAGAAAAGACTCGTCCAACTGAATCTGCAGTGGGGACAGGAGGTGAGGTCGGCAGAATATCCTCTGCCCTGGCATTTAGCCAGGACACAATGGTTAAAGCCCTGCACCTGCACCTTCCAGACCTGCAAGCGGTCTGGTTTTACCTCTCATGGGAAAGACAACACATGCAGCAGCAGGGCGCCATCCAGCACTATGCCGGGCACTGACTCAATATGGACTCAGAGGAAAGAGAATCATCAGGCCCATTTACACAGGGGAAATTAGGTGCAGAAAATCCTAACTAAAGCCTTGAAAGATGTCGGGACAGTTTCCCTTCATTGTGCCCACTCCTGGTTCCACTGATGAACTAGAGGGGTCTCACGGGAGCCTCTTGCTAAAATTTCCAAGCCTGCGTTCAGGAGCCTGGGATTGAAACAGACACTCAACTGCAATAAGAACACTTTTGTCACAACCATGAAAGCTGCTGCTGCCTCTGCTTCCCACTCCCCCACTGACACATGGGGTGTGGCACGCAGCCCGGTAGCACCCCAGCAATGCCTGGCTCCCTCCCAGCACTCTTCCCATAAATGAAGTAGCCACTGTCTCCCACTGGTGCCATTATCCAGCGCGACAGAGCAGAGCCCCACTGCTGTGCATTAGACCCCTGCCACAGGTAGGTCTTTCCACCAGCAGTCGGTGCCTTGTGACTGATCAGCTCAGCACAAGAACATTCCACCAGGGGTCTTGCAATTAAGCAGCAAGCAAACCTCAGAAGGGCTGGGAAAGGATTGTGTCGGTTTTGTATGTAGTGCTGTGAGGAAGAACACCATCTCCTAGGCTGGCAGCGTTGACGTGAGGTGAGGAACAATGGGAAGAAGCCACCGAATGTCGGGCTTCAGGGTGTAAGCTGAAGGCCTGTGGGATTCAGGAAGGCCCCCGTGGGGTTTGGCTGGAGGCATTATAGGATTTGTTGCCTAACTTTGAGAGGCAAGGGCAGTCCAGCAGAGAAGGGCTGGGAGTCAGGAGACTAGGCGCTATCTCCAGAGCACCGATTCACTATGATCTCTTTGTGCCTCACTTATTCAAGCCATAAAGCGGAGCTAACGACATCCACCTTTGCTATAGGACCCTGAGATCTGGGAACGAAAGGGGAAGTGCTAGGCAGCATCTCTGAGGTATCGAGTCCAGGCTACTACTGGAGGCATGATATTGGACGGATGGACCAGCAGGGTTGGCCGTACTGGATCAGGCTATCCTCTGCCCCATTCCGTACCTAGAGTGAATTATCTCTACTGGGGCAAAAGAATCCTTGTAATGAAGGCAGACGGAAGAATTGGGAGGGATTTAATACTCCGGAGCAGTGGGTCTCAACCTTTTCAGGTGGGCAGCTCCATATTTGAAGTCAAAAATTTCCCCACCCCTCTTTTATCTCTTATAAGAGAGTGAACAATCTATCGATGGTACCAATACTAAGCCTAAATAATTAGTTTCCTGAGGTTGACAGAGAGCATTTGGCCAGTTCTCCACCAGTCGCACAGAACGTTTAGTCTTCTAAGGGCTGTAGTGCTGTGTTCGAATTCTGGGTGTTGGCTTGGTGTGGGGGTGGTGTTTAGTAGCCTGCAGCAGGATTTGCACGAGGTCAAACTAGACCATCAATGGTCTCTCCTGGTCTTAAACTCCGACTGACTGACAAGCCAGTCCCAGCACACCCCTCTCCTCATTCAAATCCCTCTGGTGAGCCACTTCTTCCAGGAAGCCCACCATAGAAAACCACATGTATTGTTAAAAAACACTGGGCCTGTTCAGTCTGGAGAAAAGAAGAAGGGGGAGCTAATAACAGTCTTCAAATCTGCAAAGGGCTGTTACAAAGAGTTGGGGCTCAATTGTTCTCAGTGTCCACTGAAGGCAGGACAAGTAGTAATGGGCTCTATTTGCAGCAAGGGAGATCTAGGTTAGAGATTAGGGAATCTTTATAACTCCAAGAGTAATTAAGCTCTGGAACAGGCTTCCAAGGGAGACTGGAATCCCCATCATCATTTAAGACAAACCACCTGTCAGAGATGGTCTAGGTTTACTTGGTTCTGCCTCAGTGCAGGGGGCTGGACTTGCTGACATCTCAATTTCCCTTCCAGCCCTACATTTCCAGGATGAGAAGATCTGTGAGCTGTACAGTACTATATAGGCCCAGGTGCATATTAGAGGTGATGCAGAGCTGCATTGCCTCAAGGGAAAATCTAGGAAGAATTCTACCAGAGGCTCCCTCATTGGTCACTCAGGGGTTGTCGTACACTTCAAGGACACTCCAGGAAAAAACAGATGGTCTGCAACTGCACCTGGCTGCTGCCCAGGAGAATGGGGAGAGGTTCTTGTGCCCTTCCTTCCTTAAGCTCCTATAGGGCAGCCAAGCAAGTGCTAGCCGCATGCTTAGCTTCTTGTGTGTGCGCTTTCAGGCAGACTCGGTCTTGCTAGCTAGGTCTTGTAAGCCATCACTACCAAGCGCATTGCTGATGAGCAGCAGCTAATTCTTGACAAAATCATCAATGTCCTATTCAGAACAGTAATTAAAAATAAAGGTCCAGACTCAAGAGCTTTTCCAAACTATCCAAAGCCTTCAAGTCTCCAGTGCTGGGCTGGAGAACCCAAGGGCATCAGCTTTTCTGCCATTTTCTTTCCTGCTTTGTGCCTCTTTAATGATTAACTCCTTTTTCCCCTAATCTCTATTTTTAAAAAGTTTGATTCAGGTCATTGGCCTGCTAAACCCAGGACTGTGAGTTCAATCCTTGAGGGGGCCATTTAGGGATCTGGGGCAAAAATTGGGGATTGGTCCTGCTTTGAGCAGGGGGTTGGACTAGATGACCTCCTGCGGTCCTTTCCAACCCTGATATTCTATGATTATTCTATGAGTTTTGGATAAAGGTACAACAGAGATTGGGAAAGGAGAAAGTAGGATTCAAATCTGAACTGCTCCCTCCACCTCTCTCTCTACACAAGACATCTGTGGGGGTAGGATGGAAGTAGGTCAGATGAGGACACACTCATTAGCCGCTGCCACTGTTGTGACAGACAGTACCGCAGTTCTGTGAGCTGGGGGTTTTAAACCATGCTCATCACTATGATGTCTGAGTGCTTCAACCTCTATCTTATTCCCTTGGACCAAGCGGCCTACTCATGTAAAGACAGATGTGTCTGGAAGATCAGACATTCCAAGGTAAATAATGTTCTCCCAGTGAATGTGATAGCAAAGGAAATGGCAACATTTTGATGAGTACTGGAAAGTTTCTTTATTTAGGCAATACTCCATTTGTGGATCTCACTCTGTGAGCAGGCTGCAAGATTTACGTTCCTTTTCTGGTAACGTGCTGTCTATGCAAACAGCACCACCAACCACCATTTCCTAGCCCACGGAAGTGGATTGTGAAGCTGACTCAATGTTTCAGCAGAGTTTAGTCTGCACGAAAATCACCAGCACCACAGGAATTAAAGATTCTGGAATCAGAATTTCACTGGCTACTTAGCTGTTGACCAGCACAGCCAAGGAGAGGCTGTGGTGCAATTATGCTAGTTCTGCAATGCTGACAGAAGGATTCAATAGAGTTTGTCAAACTCACCAGATTAGGATTTGGGACAAGGCACGTGTGATATACTCTAGTTTCCCAGAGACATCAAAGGGAGTTCCACAAGCAAGTAGAGGAGAACACGGCCTGATAACTACTGGGGGATGTTCTCTGGCCTGTGATATGCAGGAGGTCAGAGTAGATGATAACAATAGTCTATTCTGGCCTTGAAAAATCTCTGAACCTGCAACTTTCCCTCAGGTGAGTAATCCCATGGAAGTACTTAGGTGAGGAGGAACAAACAACCTGTGTGACTAAGGGCTGTAGGTTCGGAGCTATAGGGCTCAATGCTCCAAGGTTCTGACTGTTTGAGCCATGATCCATATGCCAAAATCAGCCCTTCCAATGGTATCACTCATGCATTTTAGTGCTCTGCTGGATCGTGGCCCGAGTGGCCTGAGTGCTCAGTTTGTTGCAGGACCCAGTTGATATATGCAGTCCTAAGGGGTGATTTACAGACTCATTTTTCTGTACCATAAACCTCCCTGAAAGTTTCTGGAAACCAGAAAGAACCTACCCCATTAAACCAAGATCAGACCAAGGGGGAGGGGGTTAGGCAGACAGTAGTCTGAAAAGGCCAGCTGAATGTAACAGAAAACAAAAAGAAAAGGAGTACTTGTGGCACCTTAGAGACTAACAAATTTATTTGTTTTCTTATGCTCAATCACTCTTCTATAGCTCTTTTGGACCAGCCTGTAGAACCTCACAGCCCAACCATAGAATTCCACAGGATGGCTCAGAATTCCTACAGGGCCCAATTCAAGTCCACCCAAGTCAATGGGCGACTTCCTGCTGACCTCACTGGGCTCTGAAGCAGGCCCACAGAAAGGATTCAACAGGCTTCGAGAGACGTTTCTCTAGAACTCCATTGGTTTCATCCCTATTAATCACTGCAAGCCTCTTCCATAAAGACAAGCAGGAACACCGGGTCGCGAAAGCAGAGAGCTGGTTGGTCCAATCAAAGAGGTTTTCAGACCAGCCAGGAATGCAGAAGACGGCTCCAAAGATACAGAACAAACTGTGCTGGGCAGCCAGCTACAGACTGCTGAGCAGCGCAGGAGGGACCCACCCCAACTCCACTTTAGTCTTGGGCAGGGCAAGTATTCCATGTTCCTGGGGTGAAGGAAGGAAAATGGCTGTGACAAATGGGCCTTGCATTTCTGCCCTGCAAGCAGAAGCACGTTCCTTTGAGCAGAGCATGCTTCTAAAGCATCATGGGGCCCAAGATCACCTTGGCTTTATGACTGTGTCAGCCCATTTCTCAAACTTTCACCTTCTCAGCTTCCCTGATGCTTTGCTTGCCTCTTGTTCTAGCTCTTTCCTGCTCAGCGTCACCACGCCCCTGCACACAGCAGCTGAGCAAAGAAAAGGGCAAGAGAGAGAGTGTGGAAAAAAAGACCTCAGGAAGCAAAACAATCCCAGAAAAAACAAAAACAAAAAAAAACCCATCAACACTGGAGAGTTTAAAAATAGCCTGCACAGCCCGGAGCCAAGAGAAGGGAAGTAAACAGCCCGTGTTCCAAAGGACCCGCCTCCTGGCTTCCTGCAGGGAAGTTGGCTTATTAATTAAAACAATAATAGCCAAATAAAGCCCAATGCCGCAGATCAGCCTTGCAGGCAGGCCCTGTGTGTTAGTCCTCCTGGGTGCCTAGCACAACACCGTACCAAAGGGGCTGCGTCTGCAGATGCGTTGCACAGTTCTCCCACCACTGCATGGCTAATACTCATAGGGCCAGATTTTTAGAGGCATTTAGGCACTTAACTCCCCTTTAAAATCTGGTCCTTTGCCCCTATGTAGCCCCCCGAGTCCTTCATTTCCCAAGACATGGGTTCATTTATATGTGGCCTAAGATTAGCACATTCCACCAACCCAAATTTCTGCCTTTCCCCTGCAGCTTCTATTGTATTTTTCTTCCCTACCTGTGACAGGGCAGAAACCTCCCTGCTCCAACCTGCACTGCAAATCAATCATCAACAGCACTGACCTCTCAGGAGCACATATTCTGCACTTATTCCACAAAGGGACTCACCCTGAAGACCTTAGGCAGTTTCCACAATATCACTGTGTGTTAAACTACCACCATGTTCTGCCCCAGAGGTGGCTGCATTTTAGTGCTGGGTGAATTATTTATGTCTGTATGCATTTTGTAAAGCCTCTGGCATGAAAAAAAGACACTTGTAAACGTACATTATTGCTGTTACCTGTGCAGGATGCAGTGTGCTGATGTATGATGACTGGCTGCCTTGTGCTCACTCTCTCTAAAAAGGACAGCATGTCCATGATAGTATGAAGAGACAATAGAATCTCTTTCTCCCCCTTTTCCCCTGAAAAGCTGTCTGTGTTTGAGGTTGACAATGCAACATCTGCATGAGGCCAAGCAGCATTCAGCCACGAAAAAGGTGTTTCTGTTTTCTGGTGTGTTTTTGTTTACCTGGTTTAAAAGATAACATGAGCAGCTCCAGCTCTGCCTAAGTGTTAGATTCTGCCCTGTGTATCATCAGTCCTGGAGAGGCTTCAGCAGAAAATTCTTCTAGGAGCACCAACTGCCGTGCACATTGGCATGCCCTTTGCAATACCCTTGGAGGGGATCCATCTTGATCCCCCATCTGGGCTTGGCTAGCAAAGCTGTCCTGTGCAGAGGGGGAAGGGAGCAGATCTGAAACCTCACCCAACCATCCCAGCCCCCACTCAGGGACTGGCTTTGTGAGGGTAACTGGGTGGTCAGAGCTTAAACAATCATGATACTGAAAAAAAAGAAGAAAGAATCCCCCCAGTGTGGATTCCCGGGGGAAAAGCAGCTCTCTCTCCAAAAGCAGCAAAGAGTCCTGTGGCACCTTTTAGACTAACAGACGTATTGGAGCACAAGCTTTTGTGGGTGAATACCCACTTCATCAGATGCATGTCTCTCTCCAAGGCACCTTGCTGTAATCAGCCTAGTTTACAACACACAAATGCAGCAACTCTTTGCTCCTACAAGGAAACGCGTGTTCAAACAGAAAGTCGGGGCACAGCTTCCTTTAATACAGTAAATGGTAACGTTTGTGTATGTATGTGTTACTTGGTCCTTGGAAAATGCTTTGAAATATGTAAGGGAACAGATTTGTATTGTGGGTTTCATAATTTCCCTTCACTGCTAATGCTCTCTCCCACCAAAAAATCCTCCTGTAAAACCCACTTCCCCCACAAAGCCTTCCGACCTGGCGGTTCTCAGCTTTAATCACTCCACATCCCATCTCGATGGAACTGTTGTCTGTGTTTCTCTGATCTCTCCTAAGGCCTGATCCTGCAAACACCAGTGAATGTAGAGAAGTGTCACTACAGAATCTGATTCTGCCACCTACACTTGCGCTGTGCGGCTCCTGTAAGCATCGTGCCCAGTAACGTGAGTTGGCAGGACCGGGCCCTGCGATTGTGAGCACGTTGGCACAGGAAACGTGTCTTGCTCTATGACCATGCATCACGGTAACTGTGCACACTGCAACCTGAGTGATGAACAATCTTTTTTGTGCATCTCCCAGACCATCTGCCTCTCCCACTGCTGTATGGAGGTCATCGTAACGCTGACTTTGCGACAACTCAGGCATGCCTGTCATCACACACCATGGAATCACAAGCTAAGAATTAGGGTCTCCCCATGAGGGTCACACAGAGAGGGAAGTAGGGCTGAGCCACAAAGCTCTGAGAAAATCCCACTCGTTTACAAAACAGACAAATCATCAAAAACAAAGTCGGGGGCAAAGCCCAGGGCTGCACGCATGAAAGTGCCTCTCTCTCTAGAGCATGATCCAAACTCACTGAAGTAGACGGAAAGATTCCCATTGACATCATTGGGCTCGTTGGCCCCTGCCCTCCCCACCAAGCTTCCTGCCCCTTGCCTGCAATACAAATCTTTGCTGGGTTTTCATTAGAGAGCTTCCTGCTCATCTGTTTTCTGCTACGTGGAATAATGTCCGACATCAAACACCCCGTTTTAGATGTGGGGGTAAAAAAAATCTCTGGATGACACCTGTGGAACGGGGAGGCTAACATCTGTGGACATGTTGTAAACAAAAAGACACCAAGTCCCAGCCAAGGTGATGCCGTGGACAAGGAAACCTCTGTTTACAAAGCACTGAAGGAGACCAAAGGAAACAAACAGAAAGGGATGCCATTTCCTACAGAACCTATGCTAACTGCTTTGCAACCTGGCTCAGGCTCTGCAGAGACTGAAGAACTGAAAGGAGAGGTGGCTGCTTCCCACTAAACATCCCGCACTTGATTTCTGTAACCTCAGAGTTATGTTTGTTTGCTTGCTTAAGCACTGAAAGCTCACATTGCATTTTTAGACACACAAGACTCTTATGGGAATAAGCCAGAGCCAGTTAAACTGTTTATTTCAGAATATACAACGGTATTATTCCAAAACATTGATTTTCTTTAAAGGGCTACCAGATGGTGAGCTGGGGTTCCCAGGGAGGGTGAGCCATAGAACTGAGGTCCTACCCATTCACGGTCATTAAATATCCCAGGACACTTGTCACCAGACTGGCAGGATGTTAGCACCAGTTTTCTGGCCATATTTCAGCTTGAATAATTACATTCTTACACTTCACTGACCCCTCTACATTCAAATGGATATGACATTCTTCAGCACTTCCAATCCTAAACCGTTGTGTGGGGTTGCTGTACTCGTAAACAGCTGCCAAGATCTATGCCAGAGGTGGCTGCATTTTAGTGCCAGGTGAAGTAAAGGGCTATGGAAAGAGCTTTTGGAATATTATTATGTTAATAATGTGCATGCAGGTCATTCACAGCTCCCTTCCAACAATACTGAGAGTTATATTTGTGTGATGGCTGCCATCTTGGTAGACAGCCCAGGGATTGAACTGGGGACGTCCAGAGCTAAAAGCGTAAACTGCTACAGCTTGAGCTAAGCTCCCTAGAGGGTGCTATAACAAAGTCACAGCTTTTGTGGCTGGGACACAGAAGGGAACCTGGAACAGATACTCACCAGTGGGTTACGCTTGTATGTGCCAAGAGGAGCACAGAACATCTAGTTTGGACTTGACACGCACTCTAAAAAACAATGAGTTATAAATGGTTGATGGTCACCATAACACTTAGGTATGCTGCTTTGCAAACGTTCACTGACTGATCCTCAAAGCACCCCCAGGAGATATTCTGATTCTCAATTTACAGACAGGGAAATGGAGACAGAGGAGTTCAGCAACTTTCCCAAAGCGACTGAGTGAATCAGCATAAGAAACAAGAACAGAACTCAGAAATTCCTGGATCCTTCTCTTGGGCTTGGATCAGGAGACCACATCATTATCCTGCCCAGCCAGCCTTGCTGCGACACGTCCATATGATATAAGGGCTTGGTGTGGTAGAATAGCATCAAGCAGCTTGTGTTTGGGATGGTCACATTACTCTCAGGACTTGTCTGTACAGCAAGTTATTGCGCAGAAAATCACACTATGAATCAACCTGGCATCAGCTTGCCACCAAGCAACGTCCCATCTGGACATTATGCAGCAGTCACTTGCTGTGCAGCCAAGCCCTCCGTTAGAGTACACACTTCATAATGCCTTTTACCGAGTGTCCAAACAGAGCAGAAATGACTTCAGTGTAGTTCCCAGGCTGACACACGGGTTATATACAACAGTTTAAGGTGATGGACTGATTAACATTAGGACCGCTGTAAAGTGAGGGTCGGTGACAGCATGTAAACAGAAAAAGACAAAACGTAGCGGTAAATGAAATCGCAGAAATCTCATCTAAACCAAACATCTCCAAGCAACATTCCACATGCGTTCATTTAAATTATGATGATTACCTGTAATAGCCCGTGCGGTACACTCAGCCGTTAGGAACCATTGCATCATTTTACCAGATGCCTATTTGAATGTGGAAAAGCAGAGGACTAATTATGTTCAAGTATTAAGAACAGCAACAAACGGCTCCCAGATTAAGTCAAATTCAGATCTTGTCTCTTACTGTACTGGATAGACAAAAAGCCTTTGGGCTCGATTCTCATCTTGGGAAAGTCATTTCACCAGGGCAAAATGCTACCAAATAAGAATGGGAGCACTTTACACCTATTTTGTACTGGTGTAAGACAATGGAAAAAATCAGCCCCTTGGATTTTATTCCCAGCTTTGACATCAACTTGCTGGGGGACCTTGGTCAAGTCATTTCCCTTATCCATGCCTCAGTTTCCCCATCAGTACAATGGAATTGCGATATTTCCCTCCCTCACAGAAAGGTTGTGAGGCTTAGTTCACTAATGTGCTTTGAGATCTTTGGATTGACGGTACTAAAGATCCGCACAGTTATATTCTAGGAAGTCAGGGGTAGAAGAAGGCTAAATTTTGGTGATGTCTTTTGAGACAACAATTCTCTAGGAACAAAAAGAAAAGGAGTACTTGTGGCACCTTAGAGACTAACCAATTTATATGAGCATAAGCTTTCGTGAGCTACAGCTCACTTCATCGGATACATAAAAGTGGAAAATGCAGTGAGCTGTAGCTCACGAAAGCTTATGCTCAAATAAATTGGTTAGTCTCTAAGGTGCCACAAGTACTCCTTTTCTTTTTGCGAATACAGACTAACACGGCTGCTACTCTGAAACTTCTCTAGGAACAGTATGGGATTACCCAATTTTCACTAGTTGTCTTTGTAAATTAAGATGTGTTTGAAGATTTGGCTGATTGACTTAAGCCACCCTTCTCCCTGCAGCAGAAAATACCATGATTGTGCTGCAGATTTTTTTTATTTTGTTTCTTCATTGGGGACAATGCTGTTTCTCCAGAGATTATTTTTTTAACCTCACCTGTGTCTTTAAACTATAGTCAGAAGGTCACCTGCATCGTGACCACTGTCTGGGCATCAAGCAGACAGCATCAACTCTTATTTTGGCAATGCAGTGCTGGGCACACGTGGGGAAACAGCCACAAAGGCTTGAGAGCAACCATTGCTCTGGACTGGGCAGCAAGACTGAGGCTACGTCTACCTTACCGCTTACGTTGGTATAATTTAGGTCGCTCAGGGGTGCCAATAAGCCACTCCCCTGAGCAACATAAGTTACACCGACCTAAACACCAGTGTGGGCAGCGTTATGTCAGTGGGCGAGTTTCTCCCACCAACATAGCTAACGCCGTTTGTTGGGGGTCGATCAATTAAGTGAACGGGAGAGCTCCCTCCTACCGGCTCAGAGCAACTACACTGGAGAGCTTACAGCGGTGCATCTGCACCAATGCTGTACGCTCTTGAGTGTAGCCATAGCCTGTCTCTCTTGTCCAATGAAGCTAAAGGTCCCCTGTCACATCAGAGGCAGACTCTGCTGACAGATGCCATCTCTGATGCGAGTCACATATCCTGAGGGGAAGGCGTGGGTGCAAAAGAAATGTAAGACCACTTACAGTAGGTGGCTGATCATGGAGCGACAGGGGATTAATGCCAGGTTCTGGAAAGGAGATTTCATCACCCTCAATAGTTTAAATTACTAAATCTTTGTTTGACAACGTGTCCTAACAGGCAGAAGTGCCACCAAGCAGCTTTGAGCAAGCTTGGGAAGAGGGAGGGTTTAACAGATCTGTCTGGAGCCAAATACAGCACGGACAGGTGCTGTACAAGTTCCTCCACCACACAGTTCTGCCGGTGCCCTTTGAGCTTCTGGCTATTCCGATCCTGGGGACCCCACCCACACGCATAGAGCTCCGCCACTGCCCCACAGCCCTGGCCTGAGGACCCCCACAGCTTTGCCAATGCCCCCCAATCTTGCCCTGCTGTACCTTATCCTATTCCAGGCCTAATCTGCTCCTGGGCAATATGAGCCAATCCTGCAGAATCAACTAGTATTTTTGTGACATGGGCAAGTGTCCCATAGGGACTCTAATGAGACCGCCAAACTTATCTCACTGGTGAGCTCCAGTCTGGAGAAGAGGTGAAGGTTCAGATCAACTGCAGCGAAAGAGGAGACAACTGGGGAAAGCCTGCCAGCATCTTTAACAGCCTCCCCACACTGACTCCACAGGAAGCCATGCTCTTCAGAGGCAGCTTGTTCCCAGCAGCCGTGACATGTACACAAGCCTCCCAGAATTTGACAGCACTATAAACACACCATCATGCCGCTCTCCTTAAACAACAACCCAGGAAACCAAGGAGGGAGGAAGGGGGAAAGAAGAGCGAAAGCAACCGACTGGCCAATCAGTCACTCTTAATATCCCCCAGCAGCACTGGCTTTTATAGGGCAGGGAAAAGACCAGTGCTGCAAGAAGGCAGCTGCTGCCAAGAAGTACTGGGAGGGATTCTTTCCCTTTCTCTCTCCTCCCAACCCTCGTCCCTTTCCCATTTCCCCTCCCTGGGACAGTACTGCTTGAAACATCTCATGAACTAAATCCAAGATCTAAAATGGCTCTTCTCCCTTGTTCAAAATTTACTTTTCCGTTAGCAATTAAAATAAATATATACAAGCGATGGGCTCCCAGCAGGGAATTCTGATACTTGCAACAGTTTCTCTCTCAAATGATCTTTGCAGGTTTCATCTGGTTTGCCTTCTCCGTCTTTGCAAGCCCTCGCTATGCCTCCCCTGTGGCTGGATCAGGCTGGACGCTGCGCAAGTCACCAGGATCAAGGAGTGATGTAACCATGGTGGCTACTCAAGTTAATATTTTCTGTGCAAATGGAGGTGGTGCTTATCCATCACTCTGTTGGTTGCATGGCAGATGCTCCCCCAATGCCCCTTGCCCTGGAATTTAGATGCCACCAGGCCTGATTTCCCAGAATCTGTAATGCTCTTTCTGAATTTCGCCAAAGGAGTCCTTTTGTTTATTGCCATATCCCTGTCACGTGGAAAAGGGACCAAGCTGCAAAATCTGGATTCCAAGCCCCTCTCTCGCACCAGCTTCAGTGGCATTTGGATCATTATTACAGATTGAGGCCAGTTTGGAACTAGAGGGTCAGACTCAAAACACTATAAAAGGGAGGGGGGCAGTTTCAGATTTGCAGCCTGGGTACTGGCCCATCTCCAGCATTATCACCTGGGACAGGGGTTGTAATGGCCCATTTGCCAGAAATCCATGTCCCTCACTCCTCCGCCTGAGCCAATGGTGTCTGCACCGGCAAGGGGAGCAGAGGTAGAGCCATCTGGAAACATGGAGACAGAACTCCTCTCCCATCTTGAGGGTGGTCCCTGTAGGTCAGGTTTCAGACACGTTGGCAGGGCTGGGTGTGCGGTGGAGGACACTTCCCCATTCTCTTCGGTCTTACCTCGAGCTGTAGCTGCTTCTCCACTGCATTACTACCTCAAGCATCAGCACTCAAGCTTCAACCCATATGCCCCCGAGAGGCCCGCTATTTAGAGTTTAAAGCGCAACTTAACATGAGCTAGAGATTTCTGTGTGTGGAAAGGAGTCAGGTCAGGGGCAGCATACAAGTTAAACCGCAAGCTAGCACTGCAGTGAAGACAAGCCCTTACAGAAAAATAAATTAAGAGCAGAAAAGGAAGTGTTCTCTCTCTGTTGAAGAGGAAGGTTGCCTTAGGAAGTATAGTTAGTGGTCAATGGGAGCTTTGGTCCAGTGGAGCCCAGGACACCCAGAACTCATTGCACGTACTGCTGTGACAATCAGTGTTGAGCTCTGGCCAATGACTTTGGAAAAGCAATCACAGCGAAAGCCTGAGTCACAGCTGCGAAGCACTGAGAGCTTTCGTTAACCCAGGGGCAGCTTTTCGGACCACGTCAGAGATAACAATAAACCTCTTCCTTGCCCAAGGTCCCTTTCCTCTTCCTCAGTGCTGTCCTTCACGTACAAAGGAAGGAAAATGGGAGTGCTAGAGTGCGCTGGTGAAAGACAACCGCGGAGCAACCAGACCCTGAACTCTGCTGGCATCTGCCCGGGGGTAGAGATGTGGCTGAGGCAGGGGGGCTAATGGGACGCAGCGATTGTGAAAGGAAAGGGGGAAGACACGCAGCGCAGCAGCATGTCCCAGCGCTGAGCGGGAGGATGAGGCACAACAGCTCAGGGTAGGGTGACCAGATGTCCCGGTTTTATAGGGACAGTCCTGATATTTGGGGCTTTTTCTTATATTGGCTCCTATTACCCTCCACCCCGTCCCAATTTTTTCACACTTGCTGTCTGGTCACCCTAGCTCAGAGACAAAACCAGCCAGGCCTAGGCCTCTCTACCAACACCGTCCCCACTATCAGCAATATGAATGCTCTCCCACTTAGAAATGGACATGGGCCCATCAACTCTTTTTACACGACACCAACAGCCAAGAGGCTGGGCTCGATCTGAACTCGGAAGCAAAAGGATCCACAGCCCATTACCCATCCCCGCCTTGCCCCATGATCCTCATCTCTCTAACAGTGGAGAAAGAGCTGTCAGGGGTTTGCTCCTGCAGGAAGAGGAGGGTG
Organism: Chelonia mydas; assembly: GCF_015237465.2. Lineage (NCBI taxonomy): Eukaryota > Metazoa > Chordata > Testudines > Cheloniidae > Chelonia > Chelonia mydas. The sequence goes on from NC_051254.2 coordinate 18,269,923, forward strand.
GGGACAGAGGTGATGGGAGTGGGGGGGAGGGAAAGCACAGCTGATAGCTCTAGGGCTGGGCCAGCTGCAAGCGCCTTGTCTCCTCATTTAAATAGTAAAGCTAGTTATGTAAATATTTGGAGTGGTGCTGGGATCTGATGTTTCCATTATTGTCTCTGAATTTACAGTGTGTCCCGAACTCAGGGTTTGGCTGCTGCTGCTGCCCTCGTTCCCACTCCCATGAAAACATGCCATGTACCCTACGGGGGGCAGAAGGGGAACCAGAGAATAAATAAAGGGAAGCAGGAAAGCAGAGCCCAGATGACACAGCCAGGCCAGGCCACACCACACCAAGGCTTCACGTCCCTTTAACAATGCGATTTTGCCGACACTTGCCAGGCTGAAAGGAGTAGCGGGTCCTAGCCTGGGACAGGACAAAACAAGCTGCTTCCACCGCACTCTACCCACAAGGGGGTCTGGAGGTCAAATAAGCCACCTAAGGGCAAAGAGCAGAGAATAAAATGGAAGAGCAGAATTCCGAGGGTAGCATACCAGGCCAGCCTTGGGGGGACTCCAAATGATGGGCCGCAGGGGCCTCGGACGGCAGGGGACACTCACAGTGCAGGCTCCAAAGATGCTCCTCTCTTCTGGCCTTGGTCCATTTGCATTGGCCAAGCACCTGCACGTTCTGCAGCCATAGGCCTTTTCCCATCCCCCACAATGCTTCAACTGTACTAGTGCAAAGCCGTTCTTAGAGTTCTCCCATTGCTGACCTCACCCAAAGGTGCTAGTATTTTGCCACGTCTGCAGCACTGGAAGCTCCGGGGCCTAGCATGGTGCCACAGAACAATCTGTGCTTTGTGGCGTAGACTGTTAGGCCCCAGGGGAAGCAGCAGGGCTCCTCACTGCATAGGCTGCCACAACCAGAGACCCTTGGACAGTCCCACTTCCTAACTAGGGACAAGGTCGGGGCTGTCACCAGAGTCTAGCTCTACAGGCACAGAAACCCTTTTCTTTCCTCCTCCCCTCCCGCAACTTACTTATTCCATTACTTTACACACGGGAAAATTCCAGCCACCTGCATGCCCAGCACGATTACGGTCACCTGTGCCACCCCAGCTGCTATGACTATTACTAGAGACTGAAGTCCATAGGCTACTGTAGTGACCAGCTGCTTCCACATCTGTCGGAGACTAGAGGTTGGCAAACTAACCATAACAGAGTAAGAAAAGCCGTGAGATCCTTACCCAAAACTCAAACCAAACCTGAGCAGAGCCTCTTGTGAGATGCAGAAAGGTACCCTACCTGTCCACACAGACACCTCTGCTGCCCTTGATGCCAGCTGGAAGCAGAACTGCTGAAGTATCATGACAGATGGTTTCTGTGGTAATTCTGGCCTAATCAGAGGCAGACAGTGCTGGAAATCTGATGAGAAAGGCTGTTCTTAGGAACATTCTAACCATGGTACGCCCATAATTCGAATACTGCATGCAAATCTGATCACCCCAGCTCAGAAAAGATATATTAGAATAGGGAAAGGTACAGAGAAGGGCAACAAAAATGATTAAGGGTACGGAACAGCTTCCATACGAAGAGAGATTTAAAAGACTGGGACTTTTCAGCTTGGAAAAGAGACTACTAAAAGGGGGATATGGCAAGAGGTCAATAAAACCATGAATGTTGGGGAGAAAGTGAGTAAGGAAGTGTTATTTACTCCCTCACATAACACAAGAACCAGGGGTCACCCAATGAAATTAAGAGGCAGCAGGTTTTAAACAAACAAAAGGAAGCACTTCTTCACACAACGCAGTGTCAGCCTGTGGAATTCATTGCCAGGGGAAGTTGTGAAGGCCAAAACTATAACAGGGCTCAAAAAAGTATTAGCTAAGTTCATGGCAAATAGCCACTGTTGGACCTATTAGCCAAGATGGTCAGCGATGCAACCCCATGCTCTGGGTGTCCCTAGCCTCTGACTGCCATAAGATGGGAATGGACAACAGGATAGATCACTCGATGATTGCCTGTTCTGTTCATTCCCTCTGAAGTACCTGGCACTGGCCACTGTCAGAAGACAGAATACTGGGCTGGATGAACCAGTGATCCGGATTCATCTCCCCACCCCCCTCACTACAAAATTAATGAAGTCAAGCCAAGCAGATGCCCCACAACTCACCTCTCCACCTCCTCCAGTTTGATGCCCTTTGGTCCCAAAGAAAAGTATTGGCAGGACAAAGAAAAAAAATCCAAAAACTAAGCAGGTATGTGATTTCTTCCATTCTTACTGACCAGCTCAGTTGTGCTAAGACATCAGGCATTCCATGAGCCACCTCCCATGCCCTCCACTCAAACAGCCGCTTCACTTCCCAAAATGTTTGTTGTTTTGGGGGAAACGCTTCCATTTTACACCATTTTTTTGCCTTGGATTCAAGAAGACTGTTAAGGGGAAGGTGGAGAACAGAGACAACCCTCAGAGGTCTCATTTGAGGATTATATAAAATCTAACTGGTCAACTCTGAGCATTAAGCTTCCTCAAACAGCTGGGGAGAGGTATTTGTTAGTGTCAGGCATGTGTGTACAGGATCAGGAGTGCAAGAAGGGGCCCATCTCAATCTAATTTTTTAGATACTCAAGGAAATCAAAAGATTGGGGGCAGGGATACCTACTTGCTTAGAGCATCTACAAATCTTGGGTGGGAGGCTGAGATGCACCTTGAAAGATTTCCTAGCATCTACTTCCCTGAACATGTGCAAAAGAAGCTGGAATAATGGAACTGCCTCAGTATGTGGGGACCTTAGTTAGGCCTTGTGTACATGAAGGGAAAAAGTCGATCTAAGCTACGCAGTTTGAGTTATGTGAATAGCGTAACCCAAATCGACATAGCTTAGATCTACTTACTGCAGGAGCCACACTACGCGACGTCGATGGGAGAACATCTCGTGTCAACTCCCCTTACTCTTCTCGATCAGGTGGAGTACAGGAGACCATGGGAAAGTGATCGGCGGTCAATTTAGCAGGTCTTCACTAGACCTGCTAAATCAACTGCCAATGTATCAATCACCATAGTATCGATCCTCCAGTAAGTGTAGACAAGCCCTTAGTAGGCCCCACCCCATGCATCAGAGGCCCAAATGCACATGGCATCCAACCCACGCTCTTGATCGAGTCAGATTGGACCCAAATGCAATGTTATGAAAATCTTGTGCACTTCCTCTCCCCCGGCTTTGCACCATATTGAGTTCAAGTCACATTCTCCACATAACACCACATCCATCCTTCTGGCATGCTGCTCTCTAATATTAGCATCATGGCTGATACTCAGCATCTGCAGCATTCAAGCAACAGCTGCTTCCCTCATGCAGCATGCAGGAAGAATGTGTGCACCAAGTGGCTTAGCATGCATACCCCAGAAATGTGTCCCTACGAGATTCCAGACACTTGCTGAACTGCACTTTAGGGAAGAAGGTGGGCTGGATGAGACCACGGGACTCGGGAAAGCCCTGGGATCCATTTCTACTTGGGTCCTTTGTCAACATGACCTGGCAGCCCTTGTTTTAGCTCCCACTGACCCTGAAAACCACCACAGAGGTCGGGTACAATTGGTGGACCTTGCTCAAGTGAAGGCCATGACTGGAATATCATGGGGTGATATAGGGCAGGACAGAACTGCACTGGCAGAGCTGGGGGGAGGGACTGCAAAAGGAGAAAGTGCTGCCAGTTAGAATCGAGGTGCATTGTCAGCTGTTATAAATTACCTTCCTATGGAATGCCTGCTTCTAGCCAGCTCTAGTGCATTGGATTGTAAAAGCTATTACTTTTGTGAGGAACGCGTTCGGATTGGTTCTTGTTTTCTTTTTTAATAAACGGAGCTCTGCTCTGCCAAGTAGCAAACTACACAAGAAGCCACTATAGTATGTTGGCAGCCTGAAGCCACACTATTTTTGCGCTCTGATGCCGTCAGATTTCACGAACTCTGCAGGACTGAGCTAGGATGGGAGACTGCCAAGGCCCACCCAGGTACAGGAAGAAGCGGGTGAGTCAATAAGCTGCTCTCGTCCCAGTGAGTCGGTGCTGATCCGACGTCCCAGCATGGCGTCACTGCACTGCTGGAGATGGAGTCTTTGGGATGGACTGTAAAGCCAAGGATCTAACCATTGGTGACAACTGAAACTTATTTTGCATTTTTTGTTGGAGCAAAGGTGCTAGCCCCAGCATCCTGATCAGATGCTAACTCTGGAAATTACATTCTGCCTCCTTATATTACCCTGCAGTTTCAAGTGATTATGGTCTCATTCTCCATTTGCTGCCATTTGGGTCATGTGTTCACTAGGAAATCCCATGTTTGGAGCGGATGCTGACCACGACTGATGGCAAGAGTGGAGAAAGACTAGTTGTACTCCGCATCATGCCTGCTAACTCAACTCCATGAATTCTTAGTGAAGACATACCTTTGTTCAAGTGTCATTCAACAACAGTTGAATTCCACCCTAGAGGTGGCTGTACTTCACTAATGGACATCTTCTCTCTCTCTAAGGGACTTTACTTCAGCAGAAAATGTTTGCTCAGTGCTGAGAGGCCCTGTATATGTGCAAAGTATTCTTACATTACTAGTGCCCTGAACTAAGCCACCTTGAGTAACTGCAAATGTAATTCTTAATACTGGTGAGAAACACATACACCCCCACCCCCACCCCATCTTCGTGAATACTGCTGTTGGATACTCCAGGGATGGGTTCTGGAATGTAACCTGACATTAGGACAGATTCAGGTTGATCCCCATACCGAAAAGCAAGCAAGAAGCACACAGTCAAGCTATGTAGATCAATGGCTGGAAGAGAGTCTCCGTACCATATTGCACATATGTATTTATTTCACATTACTGAAAGCGGAGCTAGCTGCAGTCCAGGCCCTTGGGGGCACTGTGGAGCTGGCTGGGCCTAGGAGTTTTGTTTAATTTTGTGCTAGTGCTGGGCAATGTAAGATGCTGATGGAGCTATCTCACAGGGGTGAGGCTGGGGGGGTACTGGCACAGAGCAGGGCTGAGATCACTGTGGGAGGAGGAACTCTTCAGAGGACCTGCCAAAACCTCTGAACTTAGGAGTGCAACTGTGCTGGTCCTGCACGAGTCTTGGCAAACCAGACTCCAAACTGTGTGGAGAAGGGGGGAGAAAAAATTTCTCTGCTTATTAAAAGAGACAGAGTCTCTGCCAATCACATACTGGGGATTAAAGTATCTATCCCATGCCACCATACCTGTTAACCTAACCAATGCTTATAGATGGCCCTGCTGCCGCCCACTTCAAATCAGATCGTTTCCTCCCCACCACCTGTGGCACTGCTCACAGGAGCATGGCAGAGCCAATTTTAAACCCAGCCACATCACAGGGGATGGGCGTTTCCCCACGCTAGCCGATGCTCTGGTTTGGATGCTGGTGCCCACCAAACTTCATTGCAACAACTCGCATTCCTCCTCCTGAAGATGCGCTTTGTGAAAGGATGCCCACGCCCTTCAGCAGCGGCATCGCAACCCCACCACGCTGGCTCATGAGACTTGGCAAGGCTCCCATGCGCAAACCTGCACTATACCAGGGCATCCCCACATCCTGGCAGGGACTCATGTTTGAGTGATGGCCGCCTTCCCGGCCCACGCCCTGGGATTGAATCAGGGACCTCCCGAGCTAAAAGCATGAGCTGCTACAGTTTGAGCTAAAGAGCCCAGGCTGGGGCCTGCAACAACTCCTATCCTCTGTGGACATGCCCGGAACACTCATGACCCGTGGGTTACACTTGCACCGGGGGGCGAAGGAGGAGAGGAAGGAGTAGCATCCCCTCATGCCAAGTAGCACTTCGCTCCCATCTGCTACTCTGTAGTTTTAGATAAAGTTATCAGGCCCAAGCCAGTGAGGGACACTAGAAGAGGAACCAGACAGGGATGGCCAAAGGGAACATTTTTTTGCAGGACTGACAGGCCTGCAATTTGCAAGAACAAAGAGGGTTCCAGCTTCCAGAGGATCTGGGGTCTGTATCACTTGAGATTTTTTGGCTATATCTTTCACTCTGGCCCTGGGCCAGGTTAGGCTGAGATGCCTGCCCAGAAGTCAAACACTGGGCTCACTATTGAGGGGGTTAGGAGAATAACTGGAACTGGCACTACCAGGGTCTCTGCTTGGGATGCCACCGCAGAATGGCGACAGCTAATTAAGCTGTGAACCATTAACCTGGATCCCCGCTCAGGGCAATGCCAGGACTCTTGGCCAGATGCATCCACAGCTTTCTCTCTGCTTTGCACTACACAGACAGGGGCTGCCGTTTTGGGAATACCCACTCTGGCTTGAAAATTCTCCCACTGGGGGGCAGCTCCTTGTCGGGGGGGGAGGGGGCATTCACATTCTGCAGCTAACAGCCTTCAAGCTCATGGCAGGGCCTTTACCCTCTTCAGTTTGTTCTCCGAGTGGAGGATTACTTCAGGCTGCAGACAGATTTAAATGCAGTTGGGATGGGTGAAAGGGGAGGGTTGTAATTACTTCAGAGCCTGAGCATACTTCAGTAGGGATGTGAGTGCAAGTCCCTGAAGGGCAGTTATACACGCACTAGAGGAAACAAAGAGTGGAAAACTGATCGAGCAGTCGGGCAGCTTCACTCACTCCAAACTTCCACCAGCACTTACTTTGTTATGAGATTGTATTTCCCCCTCTCTCACACCCACCCATCCCTCCCAGCGTGCTGCTGCCGAGTCTGGAGTCCTGCACGGTAAAAGATTGCAAGGGAGGGGTAGCCACGCTGGGGAGGACATGCCCCTGATTTTCACAGGAGGGGAAAGATGATCTTGTGGTTGAAGCACTGAACTAGGACTTAGGGTTTAATTCCCAGCTGTGTGTGACCTGGAGCAAGACATGCTGTGCCTCAGTATCATCAACTACAAAATGGGAATGAAAATACATCTCTGCTTCACTGCAGGGGATACAAGACTTAATTCTGAGAGACTATGGCTACAGAGGCCACAAAAGTATCTAGACGGACAGATCCAGAGCCATGACCCATCATCCTTGCCCTAGAGTTCTGCTATCTCTTGGTTTTCTACAGCCCACTGTGCAAAGCTCTGTTTCTTTGGACCATGGCTGGCTCTTAAGTCCTAGTGTTTCTGGAGGGAAAATGTTGCTTTTCCAGAATTCGCACCATTTTTAGGAAGAACAATCCCCCTGATCTTAAAATCACACCTGTGTTCTCCAAGCCATTCCAGATTAGTCCCTTTGTCCTGTCATTGCCTGTCTCTGGCCTACATGCCTCTCTGGCAAGAGTCCAGACTTGACTAGGCTAGTTCTTTGTGCTCTCCTGAAAACTCAGCACATTGGGCACATGCCCAGAGCCCTCAGTTCAAAGGCATCCCTCAAAACCCTTCAGCGCTCCACAAGGGTCTGAGAAGGAGATACTCCTTCTCTCTTGTATGCTCTCCAGAAGCTCAGGCTGCCACAAAGTAATGAGGCCGTAACAGGCAGTAGAAATTCGAACCCAGTTTACAGAAGAAGCTTTCTCCGGCAGCTCTAGCTATGACCATCTCACAGCTATCTCCAAGCTGTGCTGGCATCCAAGAGAAGCAAAGGGCAAGCAAGCCCTGCGTGTGCTTGGAGATTCACAGCCTTCTCTATTATGTCAGGCATGCACTTCAGACTAAAAAGCTACATAAACAGAGTAAGAAAAGACAGGAAAAAAACAGCTTGAAGATCTTCCCGAAGCAGATAACAACAGAATGCACCATTGCGCTGAACCAAAAAAAAAAAAACCCCATACACTCAGAACTGAGTCAATCACCTCTGAGCTCCCCAAAAAGCTGCCAGAGGATGTGAGATGGCAGTCGGCCAAGTTCAGACACCTCCATTTTTCCAGCCTCCCCAGCCCTACCTACAGAAGTACAGACAAGTCAACAAGTGGAGCCAAACACTTCTCACTTCGCTGAAGAAGAGGTCAAACCCCACCCAGTCTGTCCCCTGCCCTCCTGCGTAAGAGGGACGGTCACCAGCCGTGGCCAGTGGTAGTGACTCAATGGAGCTGTTTCCAGGAGATGGCAACCCCCTTGTTCTCCATGCAGAAGTGAAAAGCACTTTTCGCCCCTCCTAAAAGTGCAGCCTGCCACATTTCCTGGAAGAGAAGAAGTATGACATTGGCCTGGCCCTGGGACCCAAAGAACTGGGCTCAGTCCCCAACTCTGCCACACTGGAGGAGCGAACTGGAAGCTAACCCTTTACACACCGCTGGATGAGCGCCAAACACACAGATCCCATGGCCACACCTGATTCAGCCCAATCTGGTGCTGGCAGGTTCTGGGGACAGGGCCCTGACAGTCACTGCCCCACAGACAGAGAGTGCCTAGCAATCCCGGACTGATCTGCCTGCGGATTTGCTACGCTGCCCTGTAGGAGAACCCAGGGCCAGGAACTCGAGGAGCTCTGCTGAGCACAGATGCTGCTGGAATAATGCAAATATTTCCAGGTCTCTTTCTGGTTGGGGGGAAGGGGAGGAGCTGGCAATAATCCCCCTCTCAGGAGGACCAAGGAACAGAAGGGCCCCACTCCCTGCCCTGCCAAGGAGGCTGCCCCAGACACAGCTCAACAGGAGGCTGGAGGCGACGCTGGCCCTTGGATCCACCCCAGCCCCAGATGACTGGAGCGGTGGCAGGCCCGGCCCGAGCAGGCACAACGGCGGGGAAGGAGACGCAAAGACCGGGGGAGGGGGAGCTGCCAGCTGTTGTCCTGTCCCCTTGAGAGCCCGGCCTCTACTGAGGCCTTGGGGCGCACAGAGCCCCCAAGGCAGCTACAGCGCTGAGACCCTCCAGTCCCGGGGACTCCGCCTGCCACTCACCGGAGCTAGCGACCCCCTGCCCTGCGCCACCCCCCGCCGCCCCCAAGGGCAGGGCAGGGACCCGCTGCAAGGGCCGCCCCGCAGACCCAGCCCAGCCCGGAGCGTCCTGGCTGAAGCGCCCGCTTGGAAAGTAACCAGCGCGCAAGCAGCCCCGTGCGCTCCCCCAGCCTAGGGGCCAGCGGGCCCCGCCTCACGTCCCGGCAGATCCCCCCAATCCAGCCTCCACCCAGGCGCTACCTCCTGCTGCCCCTACGCGAGCCGGGGCGCGGAGGGTGGGGGGCAAACAGCAGTATCCCACCCAGCGCTAAGTGAGGACCCCCCCCCCCCCCCCGGAGTGCTCGGGGGCTGCCCCCCGGCGCAGGCTCCTACCTTCGAAGTCGGAGATGATGCCCTCCAAGTGCGCGTTCACCGCCGGGTCTGACATCGCGGCGCGCTGCCCCCACCCCCTCCCCAAATAAAGCCCCCGGCCGGGGGTGGCGGCGCTGCGGCCAAACTCCTGCCGAGCCCCTGGCCGGCCGGACAGCAGGATCTCAGCGACCGCGGGCTGGGTTCGCTGCCGAGCTCGCCGGAGCCCCTCTGGGGCCCCCTCCCACTCGCAGGCTCGGGCTGAATGAATGGAGGAAGGGCCGAGGGAAGGAGCCCTCCCCGCTCGCACACCCAGGGCACAGCCCCAGCCCGTGCGAGCGGAGCCCAGCCTCCCCTCCTCGCACTGGCTGCTCGGCACGCCCGTCAAACCTGCCTCCCCGCTCGGGGACCGGGGGGCACAGCCACCTAGCTACCGCCCGGCTGCTGCCTCGCCGCCCTCGGCAGAGGGGGGAGCAACAGAGCGGGAGGGCGGCGACCGCCCCTCGCTCCCCGAGGAAGTGCAAGTGGGTCGTGTCGGTGTTTGCAAACGCGCTGCGCCAGGCGAGCTGGCTGGGGCGGGCGAGCAAGGACCCGGGAGCTCATCTGGGTAGAGCTGGGCTGATGCTGTTTACCATTGGGGGTGCCCCATTCTCACATTCCCTGCCACGGGCAGAAATCACCTTCTGCCACTATAGACAGGGAACATGCCACCCTGCAGCCCCTTTCCCCCGTGGGGGGAACTCATTCGCTGTACCCAGTACTGACACAGGCTTTCCCCGTTGCCTCTATACCTGCCCCCCCTTTATTTCTGCCAGTCTCCCTGTATTTCCACACTTCTCCCCACCGCTTCCGCCTCTACTCTTCTTGGTCCCCCTCTTTGTTTCAGGTTTTGCCTACACCCAACAGTAACTAAAATGGGTTTAGACACTGATTTAACCACCTTGTAGTTAAATGGGGTGCAATTCCCTTATGTGGACACTCCTAAATCACTTAAGGTACAGGGGAATAAGCTACCCTGCTATAACCAGCTTAACCGGACCCAGAGGGTGGGAGGTGGTAGAAAACCATAGCCATCACAGAATTAGTTCAGTCAGGCCAAACAATGGGTGTAGAGCGGGCCTTAAGGATTGCACCAATTCAGTGAGTTAAACCAGTGCAACTTTAGTGCATAGATAAGGCCTCACACTTTCCAACCTTCTTTGGATTACACAGGACCTTCTTCCTTTGCTTTACCTCCCCACTTCCCCCTTGTACTCCCTCCTCCAACAGCTTCAAGCCCTGCTGTGCCAGTAACCGCCTTTCTGTAGGACAGTCCCTTATGATCCTCTCACTCTGTCTAACTGGTTAGACTAGGCCCATCACTATAGCATCAGTGCAGGTTCCTGCAGCTGATCAGAGATTGCTACAGAGCAGAGAGACGTGCTGCATCTCCCTGGGGACTGAGTCTTCCACAACCCGGTGGTTTCAGACTGATATACTCTGGCCCTAGAGCCCTGGTGCAGCTTGTGACCCTGTTTTGTCACTGTCTGCCTCCCCTCTTCTCGGATGTTGCCCCTCCCCTCCTGCTTTCCCCTTCCCATTGTGACTCAGATACTACCACCTTTACTCAGATTGGGTATGTATAACCGCAGAGAAGGCTACTACTCAGCACGTTCTGTTCCATTCTAGGTAGATTCTTACACTGAGCTCATCACCCCATAGCATCGGAGTAGGGGTGGCAGAATCTGGCCCTCTGTCTTGTCATTCTCCCAACCAATAATTCCCCCAGAATCATTTTGACTGTGCTACCCTAACCCACTGAATTTGTTCAGAGACAGTAGCAGGAAAAGTAGCATAAAACAGACCCAATTTAACTCTTTTTCTGCTAGGCCATGGGGGAAGCGATGCGGAAAGAAGCAGGCCGGGTATAACCCTCCATTGCTGCAATAGGGGTGCATCTGCAGATTTATTTTATTTTAAAATTCTTAATGACTTTCCACCCCCAAACACCAAAGAGACTTGTCCTAGCACACAGGAACCCAAAAGCAAAACAGACTAGCCCAAAGCTGTCTAAAGCACCAGAAATCCAAAAGGCAAATGAATGAAGGGTGTAAAGCACAGCTGATTTCCACTGCTGTGCAATCCAGGACTTCACTGAGTGATGTTCAGTTGTTGATCTGATGACATTGGTTGTGCCCTAGCATCTAACAAGCCAGACCACATGAAGCAAACAAATGGATCGCCAGCCTAGATTGGGTATTTAACACTGCTGGTTTTAAGCCATATAAAAGCAGCAGCAGGAAAGGTGATTTGTTTTTTACCCAGTTTTAGTAATCTGAGGCTTTATTACTAATACGTGGAAGGACTTCCTTAAAAAAAAGAAAATCATGATTGTTTAAACAAGCTGATTAATGCACCTTTAAAACAGCAACATGGTATTTTAAGCTACAAATAACTTGTCAGACGTTACAGCCTCCCTTTAAAAAGAATAATGCTCGTGTCTTGAATTCTTTACAAGGAACTGGTAAACCACAAACAGTTCCGAGAGGTTTGCACTATGCCTCCTTGCCATTACAGGTTTAAAAATAATATAGATGCTTATTGCATTGATAACGTGAGATTGCTCAAAAATACATGAGTGCAACTTTCTTTGGAAGCCCATGGTAAATTAGCCCAGTTATACATTCCAAGTGCGTTAGACAATGGCATGAGCTCACGTGGGTTCACAGCTCGAATTGCCTTTCTTGTGATGCTAATTTCACATCCTTAATAGTGGGCCCTTGCCATTTTCAGATCTACACTGAGTCTTTGGGAAAAGGAAACTATTGTTACATTATACAGGATCCAGTGCTGCTGACCTGTACCAGTGGCCTTGGCACCAATTTTGAAAGGAAGCTTGTGTTTCCTTCTTGTATGGTGCTAAAGTGCAGGGGTTATATCCACAATCCATTTTAAATGGACAAAAAAAACCCAAACCCCAGAGTCTGAGATTTACAATTGGCTAGTACAAGACAGTGTTTTTCAACCTTCTTTTATTTGCGGACTCCTAAAAAATGTCATATGGAGGTGCGGACCCCTTTGGAAATCTTAGACACTGTCTGCAGACCATGGATCCACGGACCACGGGTTGAAAACCATTGGTAGAGAAAAGTTGCCTTGCTAAAACTGATGGAGAATTCTCTCAGTATTGGGAGCTGTATAACCTGAGTTTGACTGAGATGAGCACTGCTAATGGGCATAAGCCTCTGGTGAATTGTCATGATGGGGGTGGGGGTGGAATGCAAATAAAAAATAAAGTGAGCAAGCAAAGAAAGAAAGAAATATGGAAGGAAAACAACCCATGGCCCTCAGAGGGGCTGAGTAGTGTCTGTGAACCATACAGTTACCTCAACTCCCACTGAATTCAGTGTGAGAGGAGACTGCTGAGACCCTCACTGAGCCAGGTCCATTGTTTGGAGTCTGATGTTACCCTCCAAAATATGTCACCCAGGCAATAGTGTTGTACTGTGATGGAATCTGTGTTTTTGAGATGGGGAAGGGGTCAGGGAATAGGGAGTGAACGAACTAGTGGAAAAACCTGCTAGTTGGATATATTTTTAATGCCAGTTATCTCAATGACAACAGAGCCAGAGCCTGGACTCATAGCTTCTCTGGGAAATACACCTCTTGTGATATAGAGGGAAACAGCTTCCAGAACAGAGATAGGCACAGGGATTCCATAAATACAGAGATAGGGGAAATGAAGTCATCAACAGGAAATCAAAACCCCTTTCTCTCTGTTTATTTGGTAAAATGATACCTATTGTGGAGGAAATGGGAAAATTTCCACTGCCTCACACTGCACAACCTGGGCCAGGGGAAGAGATGAGGGAGAGAGATTTGTCCAGCCACATTGCAACTTGTTGCTTTCCGGATGATTCCTTTTTTTTTTCTCCTTCCATTCCCTTAGATAATTACTTTTCATATAAGGCTGCTAAATGCCATCTGTTCTATTAATAGCACACTGAGTGGTGCACAGAAAAGGAATATTAGAAAAGCTAATGTGGCATGCAGCATACTCAGACTTGGGGTATTCTTACACTGCAATTAGACAGCTGCTGCTGGCCCGTGCCACCTGACTTGGGCTAAGGGACTGTTTAATTGCAGTGTAGATGTTAGGGTCCCTCCCTCACTGCAGGGTCCTAGAGCTCAGGCCCCAGCCAGAATGTCTCCCCTGCAATTAAACAGCCCCTTAGCTCGAGCCCGAGTCAGCTGGCATGGGCCAGCCACAGGTGTCTAATTGCAGCATAGACATACTGTGACAAAGCTCTGTCCTTGCCTCCGTGGGTCCCATGTTTCCTGGCAGATTTCGCTAGCCTCAGAGGCTCACTGTGACCATCCACGTAACCCTTCTTTCTCTAGAGACAAGGGTCACAGTCTACTGAGCCATTTTCATCATAAGCCAGCAAGGGAGGTGAGGAGAAGTTATCCTTCCTTACACAGTCTCCTCCCCTCCCGCACCTTTGCCCCCTGATTAATCACTGAGACGGGGAGATTAATCAGGGGGCAAAGGTGGGGGAGGGGAGGAGAGCCCAGGCCCACCCTCTACTCCGGGCTCCAGCCCAGGGACCCTAATAGTATCAGCTATGGTAGCTGACCTTTTAGAAACATAACATGTACAATTCCCTGGGCTACTTCCCCCACAGCAGTCCTCACTTCCTCAAGCTCCACTTCACCCTTACCTCAGGGCCTCCTTCCTTGTGCCTGATATGGTGTGTACTACTCAGCCTCTCCAATAGCACAACTTCCTCCTACAACTCCTGACATGCACACCCACCTGACTGACTAGGAGGCTTTTAACTAGTTTCAGCCAGCCCCTGATTGGCTTCAGGTGTCCTAATCAACCTAGCATTCTCCCTGCCTTCTGGAAAGTTCTTAATTGGCCCCAGGTGTCTTAATTGACCTGGAGCAGCTTCCATTTCACTTAACCTGGTACCAGGGATTTGTTTAGCCTGGAGCTAATATATCTATCTCCCACTACTTTTCTATAGCCATCTGGCCTTGCCCCCGTCACAATACCCATAGTTGCTAAATATTGAACAAAACCCTAAGTATTAACGCTTGTGTGGGTTTGATTTAATCTGGGAGGAAAGCAACCAACATCTGAGCTAAGGCTGCCACTGTCACTAGCACAGGAGTGTGAGAACAGTGAGTAACTTATATACCAGATGGGGTATAACAACTGGGCACAACGAGAGGACTGGAGATGGAAGAGGCGGCTTTCATTTGGAATTGTTTTGCTTTTGTTGGGTTAAGATATAGAGCTGTAGATTCTTAGCAGACTGGATATCTCCTCTCTTCCTCCATACAGCTGTCCTCATCTCTTCTTAGTTTCCAATCTGCTCCTAAACTCCTTGAATGCCAGATTTATTCCTGTAGTCTCCCAAATCTACCCGGTCTGCTAGGATTGGTGGGAAGGTTGACTTTGTCTAATGGGCAAACTCAGCTATCTTGACATAATCTCAGCTATGCGGTTGCTTTGCATCAGTCTGCATCACAGAAGATGTTGAGGAGATGGGTACCCCAGATCTAATCTTTCCTGGTAATAAAGATGAGGTGCTGTCAATGGATCACCAGGCCCAGATGAGGGCATCTAGAGCTGTGACGGAATTTGTCAATGAAGAGACTGAGGTGCTAACCCCCATATGCAATCTCTTATTGAAATCAGCTACCAGGATAGCAAATAGCAAAATAAATAAATAAAATGCTAGCGGTGAGCAAAAAGGATTGGATACTCATGTTTATGGATAACAAGAATATCCAGATTTACAATAGTAAATATTATAAAACTAACAGGAGTTTTAGAAGGAAGGTAAACACTCATGCCTTGGCAAAATCTGAACGCTAGCTGGCTGGGGTCAGGAGACAGCTTTCCCTGGGGCAGCTTATCCCATCACTGCCTCTCCCCCAGTGTACCTTCTTGCACCTTCTTCTGAAGCACCTCTTACTGACCACTGGCAGAGTCAGAATTCTGGACTGGATGGACCTTGGGTCTGATCCATTATGGCACTTCATATATTCGTGGATTTTAAGAGCAGAAGGGACCATTTGATCACCTAGTCTGACCGTATCGCACAGGCCCAGAGGTGAAAGTAAGCCGGTATGCCCTGGTACGGCGTACCGGCAAGAGCCAGCGCGCCGTACCGGGGTGGATTGGCTTCCCCAGGTGCATTTTAAAGGGCCTGCAGCTCCCAGCAGCAGGTGGAGCCCCGGCCCTTTAAATTGCTGCCGGAGTCCCACTGCCAGAGCCCTGGGGTAGCGGCGACGGGGCTGGGGCGGAGATTTAAAGGGCCCGGGGAGGTAGTGGCGGCCAGAGCCCTGTCCCCGGAGCCCTGCTGCCGGAGCCCTGGGGAAGCGGCGGCAGGGCTCCGGGGAAGATTTAAAGGGTCCGGGGCTCCAGCCGCTACTACCGCCTAGGGCCCTTTAAACCACTGCCAGAGGCCGCGGCTGCCGCCGTTACTCCGGGGAGGGGGAAGGAGGCACTTGCCAGTACAGGGTAGGCCGGGGCTGGCTCTGACCTCCCCCAGCCCCACCCCTTCCACCCGAGGCCCCGCCCCCTCCGGGGGCCAGAGCCAGCCCCAGCCCAGCCCTGTACCGGTAAGTCCCTAGACTTACTTTCACCCCTGCACAGGCCATTAAATTACATTGCGTTACCCCTGTATTGAGCCCAATGACTTATGTTTGGCTAAAGCATCTCTTCCAAAAAGCAGCCAGTATCAGTCTCACGCGTGCCGTATACAGAGTGGATGTTGTGATGGTCAAAATTATAACAGGGTTCAAAAAAGAATTAGATCAGTTCATGGAGGATAGGTCCATCAGTGGCTATTAGCTAAGATGGTCAGGGATGCAATCCCATGCTCTGGGTGTCCCTAAGCCTCTAAGTGCCCGAAGCTGGGAGTGGATGACAGGGGATGGATCACTCGATGATTGCCTGTTCTGTTCATTCTCTCTGAAGCACCTGGCACTGGCCACGGTTGGAAGACAGGATACTGGGCTAGATGGATCATTGGTCTGACCCAGTATGGCCATTTTTCTGTGGTAATGTCAACTCCCTCCTCCTACTTACTACTCTCCTGTTTATACATCCAAGGTTTGCACTAGCCCTTTTTTGCCACAGCATTGCACTGGGAGCTCATGTTGAGTTGCTTGTACACTCTGACCCCTAGATTTTTTTCAGAGTGAAGGATACAATCCCCCAATATATAGATATGGCCTCCATTCCTTCTTCCTAAGAGTATGACTTTGTCTTTGACTGCCTTAAAACACATTTTGTTTGGATGAGCCCAGTTTGCCAAGCGATCCAGATTGCTCTATATGACTGTCCTGTCTTCATCATTATTTACCATTCCACCAAGCTTTATGTCACTTGCAACATTCCTGTGTGATGATGTTTCACAGGCCCCAGAATTGATTGCTAGGACCTGTGAACATCCTACAAGTGCAGCCTGCAAAATACAGGAGCCAAGTTAAAACTAGTGTAATCCCTTCATATCTGGGACAAGCAGCAGCTCTGACCCTCATTCTCCATAGTAGAAGTATTTTGCTTATGCTATCCCTACGGTCAGGAACTGGGTGGCTCCTGGCTCTCTTCAAATGCTTTCTCCAGACCTGTCTTTTCACCCTGGCCTATGACTCCCAGCTCTTCTCTTAAAAAGCAACCAATCACATCCTACGACTTAAACCAGCCAGTTCTTTTTGTGATCAGTCATTCTCTCCCAGACTTAGTCTTTACTGGCTCTCTAGCCCTGCCATGCTATAGTTACAGATGCTACCTGTAAGTTGTATTGTAACCTACATACTTTACATAACTGGATTTCCTGGTAAACTGGATTTTCTGGTAAACTGGAAACTTTCCAGTTTGGCAAGGCATCCCACTGACCAAGCCAGCTACATTAAGACCGGTATAAAAAAAACCACAGTTGCAATATCATCACTTGGCTGGCCAGCAACCTTCCTACACAGCAAACTTTCCCTCTGGTTCTTATGAATTCAGGGGCTCAGCTGACTCTGTGCTGGGCTCCAACATATCTCCAACCTCCCCAGTCAATTGTGTGCATCCTCACTTACGTTGGAGTCTGAGTTTTCCAAATACCATGGCAATCTTCTTCTTCAGAAGCAGCTAGTACTGGCCAGTGCCACTGATTGGCTATGGGGCTAGACAGATCTCTGGTCTCATGCAGGCTGGGAAATTTCTGTGTTCCGGATCCTGCAGTTGCACAGGGATGGAGAGGAGATGCCAGGGACCATGGCATGGCAGAGGACTGCCCAGGCAGCTGTATTATAAAACAGGGGCAAAACCCCCATTTCTCTCTAGGAAGCGTCTAGGAGGCATGGGAGACCCTTCTTAAGGTGCCTGAGGGGCTCAGGCCTGGTAAGGGCTCTCTATCCCCACCCACTTCAAAAAGCACTTTTCATGGTGTGTTTGTGGGTGGCAGGGAGGAGTGACATGTCACATGGCGAGTACGCTCTCTTCTCTAAACCCTTCAGAGTCCCGCCTTATCGCTCTCACAGTCTGCTCCCCCCTCGAATGCCAGGCTCAGTTGCAGCAGATGGCCTGAGTCATTGTGGCTAAATGAATCCTGTAGGCATATTTTTAAAATTATCCAGCAAACTGTAGCAGATAATTAATCCCCATCACCCTCTTTTTTCCTCCCCTGGCTCTAATTAGAAAATGGAACCCTTGGAGGGGACCCGCTGTTCACATCGGGCAGTCAGACGCCTCCCCTGCTGAGCCGAATCTGCAGCTGCTCCATGATGAATCAGCCCTCAACAGCTTTCCAGGCCAGGGCTCCCTTTCCATAGGAAGAACACACCAGCCTCTGTGCCCTGCAGGGAGAAGGCCAGGGCTTGGAATGCTCTATAGCTCCCCCTGTGGCTGATGCAGGAGCAGTGCTGCCCAATCCATCCTGTCTGCTTTGGTCAGAACAGCAGCAGTGAAGTGGAAAACCAAGGAGAGATGGGTCTTTCCAACCATTAGGGGGCAGAGGAATGAGGAGCCCAGGTGACTTCACTGCTCCTAAGCTGCTCTCCTTCACCAAAGAACTCTGGAAGACAGAGCCAGCACACAGGAAAGCTTTCCTGCCCGTTCCAGCCCCTAGACAGAACTAGGATCCCTACCAAATCCAGTGCAGTGAATGCAAACAGACACATCATCCAATAGAATCTTAAGCCAGATGCTTAGGGAACAGGGAAGGAAAGGTTTGCAACTTCCTAGAGAAGGAAGGAAGGAGTGTCATTAAATTGGGCTGGGCTTCCTTTCTAACTGGTCAGTGAAGTGACTGCAAAACTGGCCATTGTCCATGCACCCATGTGCACCCGTCATCTTCTGAGTCACATGTGCTCAGGTTTCCGCCACAAAGTTTCTGCTCACAACGCCCCTAGGAAGAAGCCCTGTGATCTCCCTTTTACAGGTGGGGAAACTGAGAGAGAGTGCATTAGTGGCAGAGATTTTCAAATGGGGTCAGCACATCAACTGCATCTGGTTGGGGAGTTCTTCCAAAAATCTTCCAAAAATGTAGGTATTCGGGTACCTACATGGAGCTGAGTTTTTTGGAAAGCCTGGTCCTGGCTGTGGGTGCTGAGCATTTCAAAACCTGACCCTGAACTCCTTTGAAACTCAGGACCCAGGAATGAATTTAGCCTGAAACAAAACACGTGCTACGAAAATACAGTTACAGCAAGAAGAGTGACTGTAACAATGATACTTATTTTCCATCAGTGTTTCCAGATCAAATTTGCTCAGTTAGTCAGAGAATCAAGCCATGCCTTTTCTCTTCCATGTGTACATACATGCACACCAGATCTTGCCAACAATATGCAAAGGGCCCAGTCCTCCTCTTGTGCAACTTGGAATAACTCCCTTGATTTCAATGGAGTCGCTCTGGATTTACACTGGTGTAACTGAGATGAGAATCTGGCCCTAAACCTATTCGCTTCAGCAGGATTTATACTAGATTTACATGGCATAAAAGAGACGGGAGTCTGGAATTCAGACTTGAGTCTCAGTCCTGCTATCCATACGCAGGCAAAACTCTTTTAGACTTTAATGGCTGTTTTCCCATCTCAGGACTGCAGGACTGGATCCTGAGCTGACAGTTCTGTTTAACAAGAGCTTGCCCTTCTGCAGCTACATTGTCTCTGGCAACAGAAACTTTGTTTGTTCCAGCAACCTGAGCAGATGTGATACGGAAGATGCAGGGAGCACACGGGCCCAGTTTTACAGACTATAATGGAACACATGGGGGGACAGCAGTAGCATGCCAGGTTGTAGGGAGAGTGGCCTACAGCCCAGCGGGCTCCATACAGGGGCTCTGCTGCTGCCTCTGTCAGCTGCACACGGACATGAAGCGTCCCCCTCCCCAGGCGATGCTCCCAGCAGCACTCAGAGCCTTATTGACCTGAATGAGCAATTTGTCCATTTGCACAGAGCAACCCGTGTGCACTTAATGAGTTTGCTATTGACCACACGGACCTCATGCTGCAAACACATGAGTCACTCATGGCATCAGTGTCAGAGCCCAGCTGGAAGCATTTCACGTGGAGCCGTCAATTCCGGCTATTGTGTGCACCGAGGAGCCGGGAAACAAAAACACTGTCCGAAGCCTGGGCTGAGGGACATGCTGAACTCCCCAGCTTCGCCAGAACACGGACACTCTAGCCCAGCCAACACGGCAGTGTTGACACAGCACGCTCGCTGCCTCCCTTCACCCAAGAGAGACCTGCACCACTAGGCTACTGGCTCAGGGAGGGGGGAAATAGGCTAATGATACCACGTCCATGCCTCGTGGGGGGTAGGTTGGGAGACTTAAGTGCTCTGAGATCCTTGAGGAAGGGGGAGTAGAAATGCCAATTGGGGTTATATCTACCCAGACCCTGCGGCCTTCAAGGTAAAATAAGGTCAGCCTGAAACTCTCCTCCAGCTTGTTTATTTTCAGCTCAGCGCTCACTGTGAAAGTTCAGTTTAAGGTGCAGCCTTATTGGAGGCTGGCTTTTCACAACAAAGGCCAAGCGTGCTCTCCCAGAAGGGGAACAAGCTGACAATGCATCATGCTGCGCACATAGAAATAATGTAGAGGCTACCCTACGTTACAACACGTAGGCGCAAAACTCAGCATGGAAAAGACACTTGAACCAAGAGGAGAGGGGTCCGAACCCTTGCTTGGGCCCCGAGGAGTTTAACACACACACACGTGGCCCAGTGTGTCTCCGGTCGCAAAGCCTTCCCGTGCAGCTGTCAGAGGCATCTGACTCTGTCAGAAGTCGCTGGGCCATTATCTTGAGCGAGAGGAGATGTCCTCACATTCCCAGCAGGAAATATTGTGCATGTCTTTCTGCTCATGGAGGGAAGGACAATGGGGTGGGGGAAAGGTTAGTCTGGGACCCTGGTCCCCATAGAAGCAGGCTACTTTGCTTACTGAAAACTACCTGGCAGCCCTTAAATAGAGAGGGCTCGGAGGAAGGAATGAGCCAATGTAACACCCATGCTTTGCTGCCAGATGTTTCTCCCTCTGCTTTGCAGCTGGTCTCCAGCTGAGAGCTTCCGAGCTCCTTCCTTCAGGATAAGGAGATGATGTAGGAAGAAAATGGGCTCTCCGTGCTGAGGTGCTGCAGAGATTACCCTGGGCTACTCCGACTTATACAACAACCCTGGCCCCTATCTCTCCTCCCACATACACAGCGTAGTCTTTCCTCTCTCTGCCTGCCTGTCTGTCGCCCACCCTTCCCTCTGCGCTCCTTCTCATGTTACACCAGGCTGCTAGGCGGTAGTGCAATGCTCTTTTCCTATCCAGCTGGGTATGTCATTCCAGAGAGCAGCACACAAACCAGCCGGGGAGTCAGCCTCTAGAGATGCTCCCCAGCAGCTCCTTCAGCCGTGTGCGCGTGACCTTTTCAACCCAGAACTTTTCCAGTCATAAATACGCCAGCACATGGCTGGAGAGTTTCCTCTTTTATGGCTCCCTACTGCTTTGCCATGAGGCTGTTTCCAGTGGTTCCTACTACATGTGCCAGTCCCTGCTTGGCTTCTCACCACCCTGCAGAGGCTCCAGTGATGTTCCAAGCCCCACATGGCATCTATCGGGACCATGAAGATCTTATACACAAGCTGCAGGCTGCCTGATCCAAAGCCCGAGTCAATGGGAGTGCAATAGGGTGGAGCAGGCCCTGAGAGCGATGGTGTCTCCTCAACCGCTTTTCCTTAAAGATTTTTTTTCAGAAAAAAACATTCGAAGAGCTGATAAGAACAATTCCTCAGTTACGTACCCACCCAGCTTCCTCTGCAAGAGGCAGACAGAATAAAGTTACAAGGCACGGTTCTATCATGGTAGCTTTACCTTAGTAAAAAATTAAAAGAAGCACGAGTAGGGAAAAAAAAGTGAAAGGAAGAGAAAAATAAATCAATCTTTCCTCTCCTGCAAGTACCCTCCCACCCAAGATCTCCAAGGCCTTTGCAAACACCCATGAAGCAAGCCTCCCAGCGCCTCGCTGAGAAATATCCTGATCCTTGTTAAGCAGATAGGGAAAATGAGGTACAGGGAGGGTTTGTTCTTTGTTCGTACAGCGCCTAGCACAATGGGGTCCTGGACTGGGGCTCTTAAGCACTGCTGCAATACTCATAATCAAGTGACTTGCCCCAGGTTGCACAGTGAGCAGTCATAGAGCCAAATTAGAAACCAAGTCACTTGATTTTCAGTCCTGTATTTTAATTGCTAGACCATACTTCCCCTCTGCAAAACAGCATGAGGTCGGTATAAGCAAAAGGAACAGGGTTAGTGTGGGAAATCGTTACATATGGTGCTGTGTGTAACTCTTCATGGTGCTGCCAGACCATCAACATCCACCACTTCTTTTCAGGAACAGTACCGCTAAGAACCAAATGCCTGTCGTCATACAGCCTCTTTACCTGCCCATCAGAGTGTGCAGCCTGTCAGTTCATTCATGCCCTCTGGTTAACACCACACAGCCCCACTAGTTAATCTGCAAATGTCTTTCACCTGCAACTGGGCACACCTGCCTCACAAAGTGCACAAGCAGCTGCTGAGTGCCCTTCAGCTGTTTAAAATCCTGCAGCATGAGGGAGATTCCCGGCAATCACTGAACTTTGCTCTGCCTCCAGTCCAAACTAGCACCGAACCACGGTGTGCGCATCCTTAGGAGTGCAGTGATAAGGGTCTAGATAGACAGGATCACAGCAATCCACACAGGCCGGCCTGTCCCCCCTGTCACTCACCACCTCTCCTCTGCACTTGTACACCTACGCCCATCCCCCCTCGAGGGAAAGTGGGTCTTGGAAGCCTTGTCAGCACAGAACTTCCACGCCCACACTAAGC
Organism: Chelonia mydas; assembly: GCF_015237465.2. NCBI lineage: Eukaryota > Metazoa > Chordata > Testudines > Cheloniidae > Chelonia > Chelonia mydas. Next base: position 18,292,446 of record NC_051254.2, read on the forward strand.
AAGAGGAGCTAGACTATTTCCTCTCCCTTGCAGCCTGTTGAATCTTTGTTCTCTGGTGCAGCCAATGTTTGTGGCATGGGAGCGTCAGCTTCCTTCTGGCACTCAGCCAATGGTGAAAGCCAGCCTTTGCCATGCACACTTCTTGTTATGAGTATCCTCGCTTCAGCCGCTGCACAAGTAACATCTGTCAAAGAGTTTGTCGGTCAGGAGCTGGTGTTCACTGATACCGGGTGTGGACAAAGGCAAGCGGTCCATGGTGCTGTGGGTGCAGGAAGCCCTAGGGCATGTCTGATAAACGGCTTGTACAATAGAATCTCAGAGTTACCAACACCAGGGTTATGAACTGACCTGTCAACCACACACCTCACTTGGAACGGGAAGTACGCAATTGTGACGCGGCAGGGAGGGGGAGGTGTTGACCTGGGAATGTGGCAGGGGAGTTTCACTGGGGATGGGAGACCTGAGAGCCAGTAACCTGAGCCAGGAGGGGGAGGAGGAGGTAACACTCTATCCGGGAAACTGGACAAAGGCTGCAGGAGAGAGCCTGCTGGGGGGATTTTGGTTTCAGTTTGGTGCTGGGTGGTGGAATGCAGGGAACCCCAGGGCTGGGGTTTAAGCTCCCTGCCCCTCAGAAAGACTTGACTGAGGGGTCCTGGTTGTACCCGCAAGCTCTGTTTTAGACTGTGTTCCTTTTGTCCAATAAACCTTCCATTTTACTGGCTGGCTGAGAGTCAGAGTGAATCCCAGGAAGAGGGGTGCAGGCCCCGGACTCCCCCACACTCCGTGACAACTGGTGGCAGAGGTGGGATGTACTGCACCCCGTGAACAGCGCTTCCTGCAGTAAGTGACTGGGGAACAGTAAAACGAAGGGGGATTGACGGGGACCGGGCGTGCTGAAGATTCAGAGAGAGACAGTTTCAGGGGGCGGTTAACCCCTGGGAGTGCGTGACCAGAGAGAAGGACTTTTGCAGTAACAGGGTCCCCCGGGGGATTGCAGCGAGCAGTCCCAGGGGCGGAGGAGTCTGCAGCTCGACCCTGGCAAAGAGGTAATGACCTCAAGAAGGACTGGCATCCTAGGGGTTCTTCCTGGAAACCGTGGAAAGCTGCACAGGCCTGCGAGTGGCCAGCAGGGAGATGTATGCTAAATGCCTTAAGAGTGACCTGGTGGAGCTGTGCAGGCAGAGGGAGCTGCACACTGGGAGATCCACCAAGGAACAGCTGATTGCCCAGTTGGAGGAGAAGGATCGCTTGGATGACCCAATCCCTGTGTGGGCTCTGGGGCCTGACTGGGCTGGGAGGGGTCAGACTGCTGCTGAGGACATCCCAAGACCCTTCCTACCTATGCCTAGGGGAGGGGTTGGGGGAAGCCCAGTGAATACCGAGGACACCCTGACTCTGGCAGCCAGCAGGGGATCCTCCCGGCAGAGCTCCCCATCCCTGGAGTGGAGGCAGCTGGAATGGGAGAGGGAGATGAAAATGAGAGAGTTGGAGGATCATGAAAAGCGGCGTCAGCATGAGAGGGAGGAGAAGGAGAGGCAATGTCAGCGTGAGCAGGAGGAGAAGAAGAAACAGAGGCAGCATGAAGAGAAGCAGAGACAGCATGAGCTGGAGCTGGCCAGGCTGAGGAGTAGTAGGGCCCCGGTTGCGATGAGTGAGGGGGGACCCAAGACTGCAAGGAGCTTTGATAAGTGCTTCCTGGCCCAGCGTAAGGAGGGGGAGGACATAGATAGCTTCCTGACGGCCTTTGAGAATGCCCGCGAGATGCACAGAGTTGACCCTGCAGACAAGCTCCAGTTTCTCACCCCCTTACTGGACCCCAAAGGCATGGAGGTATACAGCCAAATGACAGGGGCGGAGGCAGGGGACTACGAACTGTTCAAAAAGGCCCTGCTCCGTGAGTTTGGGCTGACCCCCGAGATGTACCGGAAAAGGTTCCAGACTCAGCGTAAAACGCCTGAGGTCATATACCTACAACTGGTCAACCGAATGCAGGGATATGCCCGCAAGTGGACAGCTGGGGTCCAAGCTAAAGAGGACCTGCTTGACCTAATTGTACTGGAGCAACTGTATGAACAGTGCCCTTCCGACCTGAGGCTATTGTTGGTGGACAAAAAGCTAGAGAACCCCCGACGAGTTTGTGAACAGTTGGTCAGCGGGTAGCAGGGAGGAGTCCCAAAAGAACAGGCCCCCCACGATGCAGAGAGAGAGTCACCATGGGACCTCCCAGCGGGGAAATATGGAGAACCCCCTCCCAAGGGGAACGCCTGGCGTCAGGACCATCCGACCCACTCGAGGGGACGAACGTGACATGAGCTGCTATCACTGTGGCCAGAGAGGCCACGTACAGACCCAGTGCCCCAGGCTCAGGGACAGACTGAGCAGACCCAACCTACCCAGGGTTAACTGGGTAGGGACCCAGCTGGACAAGGGTCAGACGGCCCAGGCAAGGGGGGCTGCCAGCTTACCACCTGCTCAGGAGGGAAGAGTACCCCAGGCCAGCTCCGCCAGAGGGCTGGATGCTCTGGACTCAGGGTGCTCGGTTTACAGGGTGGGCGCGGGGTTGTCCCTCCGGAGAGAGTGCCTTGTTCCCCTGGAGGTGGATGGGAGGAAGGTCAATTGATACTGGGATACGGGCGTGGAGGTGATGCTGGCCTGGCCCGAGGTGATGGCCCCAGATCGGGTGGTGCCCAACACCTACCTGACCTTGATGGGGGCGGGCGGGACCCCATTCAAGGTGCCCGTGGCAAGGGTACACCTGAAATGGGGGGCCAAGGAGGGTCCCAAGGACGTGGCGGTGCACCACCATTTGCCCACTGAGGTTTTGATGGGGGGGACCTAAAGGACTGGCCAAGCAACCCCCAGACTGCCCTGGTTGTGACCTGTAGCCAGAGCCGGTGAGGGGCACTTTGCCCCGACCTTGGGGAGGGTACCACACCGGAGGTGCAGGATCCTACCCTGGTGGGGAGGGAGCGCCGAGGGGCACAGCTCAGAGAGGCTGTGGCCTCAGACCCGGCCAATGAGAGGGAACCAGTCCCCATCCCTTCCCCAGCCACTGAGTTCCAGGCCAAGTTGCAGAAAGATCCCTCCTTGCGGAAGCTCAGGGACCTGGCCGACCTCAGTGTGGTAGGGACCATGAGGAGAGGTTGCAAGGAGAGGTTCCTGTGGGAGAAGGGGTTCCTGTACTGAGAATGGGCTCCCCCAGAGGAAGTGGAGTCCTGTGGGATCAGGAGGCAGCTGGTGGTCCCCCAGAAGTATCGCCGCAAGCTACTGTACCTGGCCCATGACACCCCCCTCTCAGGGCACCACGGAATCTGGCGCACCTGGCAGAGGTTGCTACAGAACTTTTACTGTCTGGCAGTATAGCCGATCCTGCGACCCCTGTCAGAGGGTGGGGAAGGCCCGGGACAAGGGGAAAGCGGCTTTGAAACCTTTGCCCATCATAGAGGAACCTTTCCAGAAGGTGGCCATGGACACAGTGGGACCTCTCAGCAAGACGACCCGGTCGGGGAAGAAATACGTTCCGGTGGTGGTAGATTTTGCCACCCATTACCCTGAGGCAGTGCCCTTAGCTTCCATTGAAGCAGACACCGTGGCAGATGCGCTCCTGACCGTTTTCAGCCAAGTGGGGTTCCCCAAGGAAGTCTTGACAGACCAAGGATCCAACTTCATGTCGGCCCTGCTCCAGTGCTTGTGGGAGAAATGTGGGGTCCAGCACAACTGGGCCTCAGCTTATCACCCCCAGTCCAATGGGCTGGTGGAGAGGTTCAATGGGACGCTAAAGATGATGTTGAAAACCTTTATGAACCAGCACCCGCAGGATTGGGACAAGTACTTACCTCACCTGCTGTTCGCGTACAGGGAGGTACCCCAGGAGTCTACCGGATTTTCGCCTTTCGAACTGTTATATGGAAGGAGGGTAAGGGGCCCCCTGGACCTGATGAGAGACGAATGGGAGGGGAAGGCCACTCCCAATGGAGAGTCAGTGGTGGAGTATGTCCTGATCTTCCGAGAGAGACTTGCTGAACTCATGGGCCGGGCCAGGCCAGGGATAATCTGGCCAGAGCCCAGAAGAAGCAGAAGGTCTGGTATGACTGCACGGCGCGGGCCCGTGCCTACGCCACCGGGGATCAGGTGATGGTTCTCATCCCCGTGAGAAAGAACAAACTACAGGCTGCCTGAGAGGGCCCTTTCAAGGTTGTCAAGCAGCTAAATGAGGTAAACTATGTGGTGGAACTGTCTAACCGGGCACACCATCGCCGGGTGTACTATGTGAATATGATGAAGCCATATTGTGCCAGGTGGAATGTGGTGTTGGCTGTGTGTGGACATTGGGAGGAGCAGGGAGATGACCCTTTAGTAGATCTATTCCCTGGGACCAGAGCTGGTTCACCCCTGGAAACAATTCCCCTCTCGGATCAGCTAACCCCTGCTCAGCAAGCTGAGATCAGGGGGGTGCTGCATCCGTACCGACAGCTGTTTTCCAACCAGCCTGGACGCACTAATCTGACTGTCCACCAGGTGCAGACAGGATCGCACCTGCCGATAAGATGCTCCCACTTCCGAGTCACAGGGAAAACTTCTCAGGACCTGGAAAGAGAGGTCAGGGACATGCTGGCTTTGGGGGTGATCCAGCCATCTGCCAGCCCTTGGGCCTCACCGGTGGTGCTGGTCCCCAAAAAGGACAGGTCGATCCGGTTCTGTGTGGACTATCGGAAGCTCAATGCCATCACTGTATCTGATGCCTACCCCATGCCCAGGCCTGATGAGCTCCTAGACAAATTGGAAAGAGCTCGATACCTTACCACCATGTACCTTACAAAGGGCTACTGGCAAGTGCCGCTGGATGCAGATGCCCAGCTGAAATTGGCCTTTATCACCCCTCTGGGGCTCTATGAGTTCCTGACCCTGCCTTTCGGCCTCAAGGGAGCGCCGGCCACCTTCCAGCTCCTGGTGGATCAGCTACTGAAGGGGATGGAGAGTTTTGCTGTGGTGTATATTGATGACATCTGTGTCTTTAGCCAGACCTGGGAGGACCATGTGTCCCAGGTTAGACAAGTGCTGGACCGACTCCAGGAGGCTGGGCTGACCATAAAAGCTGGGAAGTGCAAGGTGGGGATGGCTGAAGTATCTTACCTGGGCCATCGGGTGGGGAGCAGCCACCTAAAGCCGGAGCCAGCTAAGGTGGAGGTGATCAGAGACTGGCCCGCTCCCCACACCAAAAAGCAAGTCCAAGCCTTTATTGGGTTGTCAGGATACTATCGAAGGTTTGTGCCCCACTTTAGCACCATAGCCACCCCCATCACCGAGCTATGCAAGAATGGGAAGCCAGACAAGGTGATCTGGACTGAGCAGTGCCAGGAGGCTTTCCGGGCGCTGAAGGAGGCTCTGGTCAGTGGCCCAGTTCTGGCAAACCCAGACTTTGACAAGCCCTTTATGGTGTTCACCGACGCCTCAGACATGGGACTGGGGGTGGTGTTAATGTAGGAGGATGAAAAGGGGGAGAGACACCCCATCGTGTACCTGAGCAAGAAGTTGCTACCCTGGGAGCAACACTACGCGGCCATCGAGAATGAATGCCTGGCCGTGGTGCGGGCCCTCAAGAAACTAGAGCCATATCTCTTTGGGCGACACTTCACTGTGTACACCAACCACTCTCCCCTGACCTGGCTGCACCAGATGAAAGGAGCCAACGCCAAACTCCTGAGGTGGAGCCTGCTCCTGCAGGATTATGACATGGACATGGTCCATGTGAAGGGAAATGCCAACATGATAGCGGATGCGTTGTCACGGGGAGGGTGCCCTGAACTTCCCCAGGTCACTGGTCAGAGTGACTCTGCTTAGTTCAGTCTCGAAGGGGGGAGAGATGTGACACGGCAGGGAGGGGGGAGTGTTGACCTGGGAATGTGGCAGGGGAGTTTCACTGGGGATGGGAGACCTGAGAGTCGGTAACCTGAGCCAGAAGGGGGAGGGGGACGTAACACCTCTGCCCGGGAAACTGGACAAAGGCTGCAGTAGAGAGCCTGCTGGGGGGATTTTGATTTCAGTTTGGTACTAGGTGGTGGAACGCAGGGAACCCCAGGGCTGGGGTCTAAGCTCCCTGCCCCTCAGAAGGACTTGACTGAGGGGTCCTGGTTGTACCCACAAGCTGTTTTAGACTGTGTTCCTATTGTCCAATAAACCTTCCATTTTACTGGCTGGCTGAGAGTCACAGTGAATCCCAGGAAGAGGGGTGCAGGCCCCGGACTCCCCCACACTCCGTGACAGGAATCAGGCAGCAACGACAAAAAGCAAACACAGTACAGTGCTGTGTTAAACGTAAACTACTAATAAAATAAAGGGAAAGTTTAAAAAAAGATTTAACAAGGTAAAGAAACTGTTTCTGTGCTTGCTTCATTTAAAAGAAGATGGTTAAAAGCAGCATTTTTCTTCTGCATAGTAAAGTTTCAAAGCTGTATGAAATCAATGTTCGGTTGTAAACTTTTGCAAGAAGAACCATATCGTTTTGTTCAGAGTTACCAACATTTCATAACTCTGATGTTCTACTGTATTTTTGCTTGGGTGGGCACTATACATTGTGCCCATCCAGGCAAAAATACAGATCATTTAGCAGGCCAGCCAATGGTCAATGGAGGGGACCTACAGTGGGAAGGAGAGTGGCTGATGATCTGGAGAAGGAAAAACTATACTCAGGAGAAAGCATGTTCTCTGTGGCCTGGGACTGTAGTCTAGCATAGTGACTTGGGACCTGTCTGCAGGGTCTCCCTTGAGTCCCAGGCTCGAGCCCTAACCACTAGCTCACCCTTCCTCTCTCCAAACAAAAAAGGATGTAGAAAGTTGAGTGCCGCATGCATGTAGATGTGGAGCTATGCCCAAGAAAGCCTCCCAGATGTGCCCACTCTTCCAGCCTTCTGTGGTAAAGGAGACAGGCACTGTTTATAAAGGGAGTGTAACTGAGAAGCACGTGCTAACCAGAGCACATTATACTAATGGGCCGGTTCCATACTTCTCAGCTAACGGGCTCCCCAGGCAGCAGTAACGCAGTAATCCACTCTGCATGGCCAATGGAGCAGGGCCAAACCCAGCGCATGCCGAGGTGTTGCTATCCAGCTCTGACTCTGAGTAGCCCCTCAATGGGACGTGAGGGATGGCGAGACCCAGGGAAGAGTAGGGACACCAAGAGTGAAGCTGGCTGCATGTCTCTCTGGCAACCAGGCTGTCCCCAAATTGTCAGGTCACAGGGCAGGGACCTTTGCTTTTTACTGGCTTGTGAAGTGCAGCACGCACCTAGAGTAATATTTATACAACCAGCCGACTCTGTGCAGTGCCACATGAGTATGATATGCACGGTCCTAGGTGATTTTCCTTTGAGGCCTCCTGCAGCCCTGTCCCAGGCTTCAGGGGACTCCCCCACCCTCACTCCACACACACACAGACCATCCGCCACACCACCCATGCTACGGCCTAGGCTACTCTTTCCTGGTGAGAACAAATTCTTCTCACTCAGAGACTCCCATTTCAGCACTTGTGGCCTCCACCAAATGGGGGCAGGACAGTACAGAGAGAGAATCAAACCCAAGACTTCTGCATGGCAGTGCTAAGTGCTGGGCTGCCACCGGGTCAGACTGTTCTGGTTTTCTGCTCACGGAAGCCCTTTCACTGGCACGAGCAGCTTTCTGCACATGCAAGAGAAAAGGGCTGTGGATGCTGGCTCCCGTAATACAGAGGGGAGACTAATAAAGATTTGTCTGCTGTGAGACGATTGGCAGGGGTGGGGGTGGAGTGGTACCCATGAACCAGAAGGTCCATTGCAGCGTTTTCCCTGCAGTGGGGAAGGGAAGAGCATGGGGCACGTGAGATGGAGGGAGGCAGAGCACTGAGCCAGGCAATAGATTCGGGAGGTGATGGAGGATGGTGGAGCAGGGGGCATGTGAGATGGAGGGAGGCAGAGCACTGACCCAGGTGGTAGATTCGAGAGGAGATGGAGGATGGCGGCGCAACGGGCATGTGAGAAGGAGGGAGGCAGAGCACTGAGCCGGGCGGTAGATTTGGAAAGTGATGGAGGATGGCGGCGCATGGGGCATGTGAGATGGAGGGAGGCAGAGCACTGAGCCGGGCGGAAGATTTGGAAAGTGATGGAGGATGGCGGCGCAAGGGGCATGTGAGAAGGAGGGAGGCAGAGCACTGAGCCGGGCGGTAGATTTGGAAAGTGATGGAGGATGGCGGCGCATGGGGCATGTGAGATGGAGGGAGGCAGAGCACTGACCCAGGTGGTAGATTCGAGAGGAGATGGAGGATGGCGGCGCATGGGGCATGTGAGATGGAGGGAGGCAGAGCACTGACCCAGGCGGTAGATTTGGAAAGTGATGGAGGATGGCGGCGCATGGGGCATGTGAGATGGAGGGAGGCAGAGCACTGAGCCGGGCGGTAGATATGGAAAGTGATGGAGGATGGCGGCGCATGGGGCATGTGAGATGGAGGGAGGCAGAGCACTGAGCCGGGCGGTAGATATGGAAAGTGATGGAGGATGGCGGCGCATGGGGCATGTGAGATGGAGGGAGGCAGAGCACTGAGCCGGGCGGTAGATTTGGAAAGTGATGGAGGATGGCGGCGCAAGGGGCATGTGAGATGGAGGGAGGCAGAGCACTGAGCCGGGCGGTAGATATGGAAAGTGATGGAGGATGGCGGCGCATGGGGCATGTGAGATGGAGGGAGGCAGAGCACTGACCCGGGCGGTAGATTTGGAAAGTGATGGAGGATGGCGGCGCATGGGGCATGTGAGATGGAGGGAGGCAGAGCACTGACCCAGGTGGTAGATTCGAGAGGAGATGGAGGATGGCGGCGCATGGGGCATGTGAGATGGAGGGAGGCAGAGCACTGAGCCGGGCGGTAGATTTGGAAAGTGATGGAGGATGGCGGCGCATGGGGCATGTGAGATGGAGGGAGGCAGAGCCCGGACCCAGGTGGTAGATTCGGGAGGAGATGGAGGATGGGAGAGGATGAGGGATTTTCAGCCCATCAACAGGAAGTGAAAAATGCTAAGTTAACATTCCATGCAACCCACTAGCCAGGCTCTAACCCGTCGGAATGAAACCATTAGAGATGGGCTGACTCTGAGGCCTTTGGAACCAGATAAGAGTCAAAGACACCAAAGCAGGGGGGTGCTCCCTTAGTAAGAACTGGCCTAGCTTATATGGGTGCATACGGGCGAAAGAGGGAAAAAGGCTTGGACTGGGGTAAGCCATGAGTTTGAAAACAGCGTTTGGCTTTGCATCTGCTCTACGAAGTGCTGTCCTAAGCTGCTCTAGCCACCAGTGCTCTTTGGACAGGAAGTGCCTCCATCCATCAGCCCCCTAAATCAAACCACCCTTGTTGTAGCTGTTTAATGGCTCGGTTCCACGTCTTGCTGTGGGCTTTGGGGTCATTAGCTTTGCTTTTGTTTCAAATGGAGGCTGCAGAGCCAAACTGCTTTCAGAAGCAAGCCATGCATTGGCTGCCCCCTTGCAGTAACAGAGCAGCAGTTTCATCTCCACATGCATAGACCTGTGTACATAGCACATGCCCCGGTCACAGCCTGGCCACTGGGCTCATCTGCAGGCAGCAAAGTGTAATTGCAAACTCCTGTCCTGATCAGGAGACTTTATCAGTGCCCCTGCAGACAGGAGTGAAGCATGCAGGCATGGTAGTGAGACAAGTGTAAGGTGCTCACCTGCATTAAACCCTCCCGCAATCTCAAACATGTAGGGCAGGCTGCATTTGTTCAATTACTGGCCTCAGCAGCCACCCCGTGCAACCCAGGTGACTTCCCCCACTGTCTCGTCATTATTATTTCATCGTTACATTGCAATAGCACCCAAAAGATCCAACCCACGTCACAGCCCCATTGGGATAGGGGCTGTGCGAACACACAGACTCAGACAACCCCTGTTCTGAAGAAGTTACATTCGGAATGATTTTAAATTCTAAATACCTTCTCCTAGAAAGGAATTGAAAAAGAGAACAAGTGTATGCATTACGCATTAGCCATGACCCTACCTTTGGACATATCGGTGAGACCCTCCTATACAGGGAAGGCTCTTTAACCATATTCAGCAGACTCAAGGCATTGTCCTTAATCTCTGGAGTGGAGATGCTTTGGTCAGGCTCCCTGGCAATAGATCTTCAGCACATCTTGGCAGGCCAATGGACACCACAGATGCCATCAGATTTCCAAAGGTTATTGCTAAAGTCTGCCGATGCGGATTCACTTCCATAACTGAAAATTTCCAAATAAGGGTCCTGCCAATAATGCTTGCTCAGAGTTTATCGGAGAAGAGATCACTGCCAGCAGGCCAGAGCATGGTTCCCAGCCTCACTTCAAGACAGCAAACCCAGAGCCACTCCACTTACATCACAAAGTGCATTTTGACCCTTTGGTTATTAATTTGGTGGGAAGGGATGGAATTATTTTGTTAAAACCTGTTTAACTCAAACAGCTGACAGTGAAGAAAGTGGGGGGAAGAGTAACTGTCTCTGGAGGCCTCAGCATCTCATTGTCCAACTCAACTGAGGGCTGAGACAAAAAGGAAAAAGCACTGGACTGGGAGTCAGTAGATCTGTGTTCAGTTCCTGGCTCTGCCACAGACTTCCTGTATGCTCTTGGTCAAGTTATTTAATTTCCCCGTGCCTTAGTTTCCAAAGCTGTAAAATGAGGGGAAATCATTTCCCTACCTGACATGAGGGTTGTGAAGAACAGTTCAATGATGTCTGTAAGGCAGTCTGATATGATGGTGATGAGGGCCATATAAAAGATAGCTGCAGCTTGCGCATCAGACCATTGTGGGTGGGGTCACTCTCCTATTCCATTTCTCCACCCTCCAAAAGGTCCTCCAGCAAAAGGAAGCATGGGGAGTCCAGATATTAAAAAAACAACTGGAAAAAAATCTTTTTTCCTTTGTTACAAACAAACAAACAAACCAACCCTTGAGATCAACTTTATCCATCACAAAGATGGGCTACAAACACATTAACAGCTTCGAGTTTTCCTTTGCAGTTCATGATCCTGACCTCATGCAAATGTCCCGCGGCGTAAAGAGCAATACAAGTCGCTCTTCACACTTTCCTAAGGGGTTACAGCGGGTCATTTACTGGCTTCCTAGTTCTCTGCAGCATCCACCCTGAGGTGGCAGAATTCAGGAGGGCTCTTGAAGTGGCAAGATTCCACTGGAATGCTGGCCTCAGTGGAGGGCACTAGGTAGATGGGGCCATTCCAGCTCCTGTTAAGCCAGGCATCACAGAAGAAGTTAAAGGGACAGTTGTATGTACTGAGTCAATGTTGACATATTTCAGAGTAACAGCCGTGTTAGTCTGTATTCGCAAAAAGAAAAGGAGTACTTGTGGCACCTTAGAGACTAACCAATTTATTTGAGCATAAGCTTTCGTGAGCTACATCCATGCATCCGATGAAGTGAGCTGTAGCTCACGAAAGCTTATGCTCAAATAAATTGGTTAGTCTCTAAGGTGCCACAAGTACTCCTTTTCTTAATGTTGACATAGGTACTTGCGGGGAAGGGCCCCCTCTTGGACACCTACCAGTCTGGAAACAGTTTTTAGGACCCCTGGGAATGGAACCTCTTGCCCGGAGGGATGTTACCTCAGCCAAGCAGGCCACTCCTTCTGTGACTGGACTCCACAAGAGTCCTTGGCAGTGCAATAAAGGGGTCATTTAGAAAAGTCACAAAGCCTCTTGAAAAAACCTTCCCGCAGTGAGGAGGAGGAGCCGTTTTGCAGCCAAGCCCCCCTGTAAACAAGCTGATAATGATGTTTGCATCAGAGCAGAGGATGAATGCGGCTGCACTGCAACACCAAGCCTCTCTGTCTGCTCAAAAAAGCCTCTTTCTTGCAGAGCTCATGTTTAATCCATGCTGGGAATCTCTGCTGCCAGCCATATTAACATACAGCAGGAGCTCTCACCTCGTATATATTTATACCTCCAGACACTCTACGAGGAGGGTAAGTAGTGGTGCAAATATTAAGAGTACCCACTGGTTGGCAAACACCATCTTGTTTTTAGCAGCCACTTAGCTAGCTAGTCACTGTACAAAGTAGTCTCTTAGCTAGTCACTGTGCAATGATACAAACCCAAACCAGAGCCATCACGTTATTATGACGTGCATCAGAAGTGACTGAAAGCTATTAGTGTTTCATAGCGGCTCAGTGGCCTACATGAAACAAGCTGATGGGTCTCAGGCCAGATCCTAGGAGACCACCTGTCCACAGCCCAGCTGGTACAAACTGGCAGCACACCAGAGAAGCCAAGGGATGAATATCCCTTGAGATTGAATTCTACAGCACTTATCCCCAGAGGCAGGCAGCCCTACACAACACCATGTGTCATCTGGAGGAAGAGTCATTAGCAGCTTGGCTTGTGCATCAAGATCCAGATTTTTCCCAAGGAGCTGGTGGTGAGATTTTCACGCACTCAGCACCCAGATTCAGGATCTAGTGTTCAAAATAGCTCTGCTCCCATTTGGGCGGCTAAATAAGGGCTAGACTTACAAAAGTGCCCATCACCCAGCAGCTCCCCTTGTGACATATTGCCGATCACGAGCAATGTTAAAAACCACTGAGCCACTTATTTGCAGTAATAGCTAGAAAGCCTACCTTACGGGTGGGCATGTTTTTCTGGGACATTTGGGGAGAGGCGGTGTGTGTGAGCTGGGGATAGGAAGACAGGGATTGATTTGGGGATTTTATATGGCAGATGAATATATTTAGTGATTGGAATTTTTATCCTGGATATTATCAATTTTGTAAAGAATAGCAGATTAGCACTATAAATCTAAATACATACTGTGGCATGAAATCTATCCATCTATATGTGTTATAGATATAAAATGTATTCTATTTATTTGCAAATCAGGTCCCAAAATTTTAGGGCCTAATAGGAGAAAGGCAGTAAAATAAGCCGGGTTTTGCACTGAAAACGCTGTGCAAATCTCTGATGTTGGCTACGACAGAAGTGGTGACAGAGCACTTACAGATTAAGCACAGGATCTTCGCTCCTAGTGGACCAGACTTGTGTTCCTCAAGTGCTTTTCCAGATAACACTCTTTGCGCACAGTTTGCTAACAATAACTGTCAATCCCTTCCATCCACAACTTTCAACCTACAGTATTTCAAACACAGTCCTACTTGATCAGATGCCTACAATAGAGACCTGCAGTGGGACCAGGAGAATGGGAGAGGTGTACAAGGTGAACTTTACAGAAAACAATGTGACTGAATGTCAAGATAAGGGTTGTTCTAACAGCAGCATCATATTCCTCTATCTGCTAAGAATACTCTTCAGAGAGGCCTGGAATACTTATTTTGCCAGCCAGGTTATTACAGTCACACAACAGTGTCTGCACGTGCCTCGGGTGTGTCCCTTTCGTGACCTCTTTGTAGAATCTGATTGCATCACTCAGAACTTTTGATGCTCTCATGAGAAGAATGCAGTTTTGCTTCCCTTCTCGCTTCAGCCTCCATTCCCAAGGAGGTCCCTTTAATTGGCACCTGGCTTCTTTCAGCTTAGTCCAGGCCTCCATTGACCACAGCCAGTCTCAGGGCAATGTGGCAGCATGAGTAGAGATCACTACAAAGGTCATACACTCAGCTCAAGGTGGGAGATGCTGCTGGCTGAGGCCCTTATCCTGGAAATATTCAGACAGGAGAGCAATCCCACTGAGGTTCAAAATAAGGCTCAACCATTCCTCATCATTTACCTATATTATGCTCTGTCCCTTTGGACATATGGTTTACAAATAGCCATCCATTTCATGTCATTCTTCTGCCAACAACAAGAGCTGTAATAACCCTATGGAGAAATCGCTCCACAATGTATAAGGTTCAAAAGTTTTCTTAAGCAGCAGCCATAGTTCTTACAAACTAGAGACAAATCTTGAAGTCTGCACCCATTCCTTAGACAAAATTTCCATCAGCGTCAATTGTTCAGCCATTCTAACAGATGGGCAAGGCCTCTAGGCTTTTATAGACTTATGCCCCAGTTACTTTAGAGTCTGACAGGTGTAGAAGATAAAGATACATTATAATTGCCATATTGGAGCTTCCAGGAGTGATGTTCAGCATGGCTAGTCAACACTATCTTTGGAGAGACACTCAGGAGTACGTATGGAGGTGCCAGCAAGCTGCAGATAATTCAATCACGGCTGGTGAGCTCACTCTACCCACTGCAAAATATGAAAGGCTAGGCAGGACCATGATGGCTGTAGACCCAAAGGAGGGCTCAATGTTATCTATTTAACTGCCAGGTGAGATTGTGGGGTTACTCAGATTAGCGAGAATTATGCCACCCCTTTAGAGAGGGCAGACAGACCAGCCCACCACTGGCATGCTAGAGATTCTGAGCATCTGTGACGCTCATTAGTCAGCTCATAAGAATGTGAAGAAACCCATCTCCAACCCAGAGAGCAACCGGTGTTATTTGTTCCACTGTCTGCCTCAAGTCATCCCCAAGGGAGTTACTGTGTTTAAAGTGAAATCAGCAATGATGGCTCACAGGGCCCATCAAATATTCCTCCTCACGTTCCCAGGCCAGAGCAGGTGTGAGGGAGGTATCCATTTTATACAGCATTTGCCCTCTGTATCCAACAGCTACTAGAGAACAGGACGATAAAGAGCTGACAAAGTTTCGGCATGGGAGTTGGGGCCTACGAGTCCGTCAGAGTGAGCACAGTGCAGGAGATGGCATGAGGAGATGGCAGATGGAATCTCACCACAAACTGAGCACAAAGAGTTTATCTGGGCAGGGCCAGATCCCTGTGGAAAGGGTGCACATGTCAGTTTGTTCATGCAGGGGGCACGGAGTCTGGAATGTGTTAGCAGGAGATTGATGGGGCATCCCCCTTGCAATCCCCATCTTCACAGCCCTGACAGATGTCCTCTCTCTCTCCTCCTACAGTGTTTCCCATTGCAAGGAAGGTGGCTGGAACTCCCTTGAAATGCCTCTCATTTCCATACCTCCAATCCACAAAGGGACTGATCAAATCATTTCCTCCTCCTCCTCCTCCACAGCAGCATTCCCAGTATCTGCTTGCCTGGAGAGCCAGACTCTAGCCCCATCAATCACACTGCTTTCAGAATTGCATCCATCTGGCCTAGGTTTTAGTCTCAAACAGCTGCACCGCGCCCCTGAACCTGAAAGGGATCCCCAGAGTCTGTGACACTGGAGATTCCCATGGCAACAAGAGTGGTGTCACCCAATGGCCTCAGCTGAGCACAGGATTGGGGCAAGTTCTGATGACAACAAAATCCCAAGCCAGACAGGGAGAGCCACACAAAATCCTATCTGCGCCTTGGCTTCCTTTCCGCTTTGACCCTGGCCCTAAGGCTGTGAGTTCCATGCAGCCAAGCCCACTTGGAACGGTCTCTCTCGCAGCTTGGAAGCCAAGAACATCCTCCGCAGATGAAAGCCTGTTGCTACATTTGTTATCAGAAAAGTCAGCAATCACTGGGAGGACAACAGTGCTATTATTTATGGCCCGGATTTATTGCCATTCACCCCATCCTATGGGACCCCTGGCACCACATTCCAAATCCTGAAATGCATCTGCCTTATAGGCTGACCTATGGAAGATACAAATCCCAGGATCCTGCAAATCATGCACCTCGCTTCTCCATCCAGCCCCCTGAATGTCCCAAAGGTATAGAATCCTCCTTATCTGCCAGCTCAAAGGAAAGTACAGTTCCTGCGGGCCACTGAAAAAGAATCAAGCCCGGCCTCTTCATTATAATCAGATGCGCAGGCCAGAACACTAGACATGCATCACGGAGGTCCAAACACAATCCCACCAGCAAGAGGGGTTTGTGGAGTCACAGAAAACAGCAAGATCAGTAGCTTGATCCATAACCCAGCTTAGCAAAAGGCAGGCAAGGCCTGTGGGAACATCTGTGAACGAGGGAGATGTAAACTCAAATTACAATCAGAGAAAGGCTCCAGCAAAGTCACCAAGGAAAGTCTCTGGGGCTTTAGCGGAAAAAACTTTGTGAACAGAATAAAGTTTGGAGCCTTCCCTAAACTACCTTTTGTTTGCAACCTTCAGAGCAGCAGCTGCAACACACCAAAGAGAAAACCATAGAATATCAAGCTTGGAAGGGACCTCAGGAGGTCATCTAGTCCAACCCCCTGCTCAAAGCAGAACCAATCCCCAATTTTTGCCCCAGATCCCTAAACAGCCCCCTCAAGGATTGAACTTGCAACCCTGCAGGCCAATGCTCAAACCACTGAGCTATCCCTCCCCCCAGTCAGGCCCCATGATTTACCTGAAGTTAGACTCAGCCTGATGGTTTTGGCCCCTTGGTGTTTTTGGGCCTGAGCCTAGAACATGCTCATCGGCTGCTCAGAACTACTCGTTGGAGAGAGCTCCTCCTACAATTCACAGACTCTTTAGGGGACAGCATGATCTAGTGGACTAAGTCCAGGCCTTAGAGCCCAGAATACCTGCCTTCTAATCCCATTGCTGCCACTGACTCTCTCTGGGGCCTTGGGTTGGTGTCTAAAGTTAGGCACTTAGGGATGTAGTGGGATACCTAAATAAGTGGCCAATTTTCAGCTCCCATTAACGTCATGGACACTGGCAGGTGATCACTCTGAAAGTCAGACTATGTATTTACCAGGAGGAGCCTCTATATGGAATTTGCTGCCTAGCTTTCTACATCCAGTTTGAAAACATTGGCCTTATCCTATCTGAGGCCATTCCTGTGACATGCTGAGCACCTCCTGAGCAATGCAGAGTTCCTTCAGCTCCCAGTGAAGCTCAGGATCTCGCAGGAGGCACTCAGCAACTTGCTGGATTGCTCAGCACCTCACAGACCCCATGCCTCAGTTTCCCCACCTATAAAATGGGGATAATGATACAAATAACTGCAACCTCTTACCTACCCTGCAGTGTTGTTAGGAGATGAACTAATGTTTGCAAAGCACTCTGGAAATATTAAGTGCTGCAAAAGTATTATGGAGCAGACCCTCAGCCGGTGTAGTCAATGGAGCTCTATGTGTTTAATATTAAAAGGGCAGTATTCCCATTTAATTTAAAACAATATCTGTGGAGCTTCACTGGTAACTTTTTATTCCCCAGTTTTACATACCCCTGCCCCGGGGGTTCAGGCCAGCAGGGGTGAGATCGAATGGAAAAATCCTGCACTATGGGGCATCTCTTGTAAGTCAACCTGAAGCATTGGTTATCTCATGGGAAAATCTGCTTGCAGGAGATTCTGAGCAGTTATGTACATCCAAGCTGTCCACGTAGTTAGGATCGGACTCAGAGAAGCAACTGGATTTGCAGTCACCTGTCCTCATGGAATGTGGCTAAAATTGTCACTGTCTGGGCACAGGCAGGCTTAGAGTAGAGCCAGGTAGGAAGCCATGAGCTAGGAAAATGCAGCATGGTCTGGGCGGGCACTTATTAAAGCATAAAAGTAACTTGATGGGCTGTATCTGGCCACTTAGTTAAACAATCCATCCCCTCCCTCCGGTGCCTGGGAAACCGGAAGCTACAAACTGTGTTCAGTGCTTGCTCTTTGTACGCTGCTAGCATTTGATAGCAAGATCCAAGCTCCTGCTGTGCTCACTCGGCTTTTAATGAACAGCAACAGAAAACACCTTCCCTTTGCCAAGGACATGGGCTCCAGGAGCCCCGCTTCCTGCGAGGCTCAGGAGACTTCTGAAGCTCCAGAAGCGGAGAGGGGAGTGAAATGACTGCCTGGCCCCTGCTGGGGAGGTGAGCAGAGGTGAGCAGTGGAGAGAGGAAAATTCCATGAGGCGGTGGGGACATTAGCAAAGAGAGGGCAAAGGTCAAACTGGACTCCTACTCTCTCTGCTCTGAAAGGCCCAGAGTCATGGGCTTCCTGCATGCAACATGAAATGTGGATAAAACTTTGATAAAAATGATCACCTTGATCACCTCTCCCCACAGATCAGAGAGATCCGCTTAGCTACCCTGGCCCTGTGTGTGCTTCCCTCCCGTTCTGCCTCCTGGGCAGCACAGCTCCTTGTATCGTGCGCTGAATCCCCCTTTCCCACCCTCGCAGATTCCCTTTGGTCACATCCCTGACAAACCTTGCTGCTGGCTGTCAGCTCCCCCTTTGCACAGGGCAAGGTTCCATTTCCTCCCCAGCTGGACGTAGCGGGCCGAGACTTACCTCCTTCTGCCCCAGATAGGGAAGGGGAGGTGGGTTGTCTTGGTGATCAGCTCTGGGATGTGTCCCAAGACACTATATCCAGGAGCTCACAGTTACGGGAATTGGGCAGGGAGGAAAGCGTGGGGCCCTTACTGAATGAGGGAGGCAACCTCGTGACAGAGGACGTGGAAAAAGCTAATGTACTCACGGCTTTTTTTGCCTCTGTCTTCACGAACAAGGTCAGCTCCCAGACTGCTGCGCTGGCAACACAGCATGGGGAGTAGGTGGCCAGCCCTCTGTGGAGAAAGAAGTGGTTCGGGACTATTTAGAAAAGCTGGACGTGCACAAGTCCATGGGGCTGGATGCGTTGCATCCGAGAATGCTAAAGGAGTTAGCATATGTGATTGCAGAGCCATTGGCCATTATCTTTGAAAACTCATGGCGATCCGGGGAAGTCCCGGACGACTGGAAAAAGGCTAATGTAGTGCCCATCTTTAAAAAAGGGAAGAAGGAGGACCCAGGGAACTACAGGCCAGTCAGCCTCACCTCAGTCCCTGGAAAAATCATGGAGCAGGTCCTCAAGGAATCAATTCTGAAGCACTTAGAGGAGAGGAAAGCGATCAGGAACAGTCAGCATGGATTCACCAAGGGCAAGTCATGCTTGACTAATCTAATTGCCTTCTATGACGAGATAACTGGTTCTGTGGATGAAGGGTAAGCAGTGGACGTGTTATTCCTTGACTTTAGCAAAGCTTTTGATATGGTGTCCCATAGTATTCTTGCCAGCAAGTTCAAGAAGTATGGGCTAGATGAATGGACTATAAGGTGGACAGAAAGCTGGCTAGATTGTCGGGCTCAACGGGTAGTGATCAATGGCTCCATGTCTAGTTGGCAGCCAGTATCAAGCGGAGTGCCCCAAGGGTCGGTCCTGGGGCTGGTTTTGTTCAATATCTTCATTAATGATCTGGAGGATGGCGTGGACTGCACCATCAGCAAGTTTGCAGATGACACTAAACTGGGAGGAGTGGTAGATACGCTGGAGGGTAGGTATAGGATACAGAGGGACCTAGACAAATTAGAGGATTGGGCCAAAAGAAATCTGATGAGGTTCAACAAGGACAAGTGCGGAGTCCTACACTTAGGATGGAAGAATCCCATGCACCGCTACAGACTAGGGACCAAGTGGCTAGGCAGCAGTTCTGCAGAAAAGGACCTAGGGGTTACAGTGGATGAGAAGCTGGATATGAGTCAACAGTGTGCCCTTGTTGCCAAGAAGGCCAATGGCATTTTGGGCTGTATAAGTAGGGGCAATGCCAGCAGATCGAGGGACGTGATCGTTCCCCTCTATTCGACATTGGTGAGGCCTCATCTGGAGCACTGTGTCCAGTTTTGGGCCCCACACTACAAGAAGGATGTGGAAAAATTGGAAAGCATCCAGTGGAGGGCAACAAAAATGATTAGGGGACTGGAACACATGACTTATGAGGAGAGGCTGAGGGAACTGGGATTGTTCAGTCTGCAGAAGAGAAGAAGGAGGGAGGATTTGATAGCTGTTTTCAACTACCTGAAAGGGGGTTCCAAAGAAGATGGATCTAGACTGTTCTCAGTGGTAGCAGATGACAGAACAAGGACTAATGGTCTCAAGTTGCAGTGGGGGAGGTTTAGGTTGGATGTGAGGAAAAACTTTTTCACTAGGAGGGTGGTGAAGCACTGTTACCTAGGGAGGTGGTGGAATCTCCTTCCTTTGAGGTTTTTAAGGTCAGGCTTGACAAAGCCCTGCCTGGGATGATTTAACTGGGGATAGGTCCTGCTTTGAGCAGGGGGTTGGACTAGATGACGTCCTGAGGTCCCTTCCAACCCTGATATTCTATGATTTCCCGCATGTGGAACCACAGACCTAATGCAGTGGAATTCTGGCCTGTGTAGCTGCCTTCTCTCCCTATCTCCTCAGATCCCTGGACTTTCCCATGCATCCATCTTTAACGCACCCCCTTTATAATGTTCCCTACCATGGTTCTCCTTCGGGGTAGAACCTGTGGCCTGCAGTACCAAAAGCACAAGCCTCTATCGCCTTTAGCTGGTTGTAGCTGCAGTCTCTATGACTGGCTGGGCCAGCCTCCAAAGGATTAGTGTTAGACAGCCCGCCTTGGTAAAAAAGTGTGGCTGTATTAGGGTGCTGACCCCGGGCACTGCATGGACCCTACTGTAAACAGCTGTGCCTTGGGCTAGTGCTGCTGTAGAGAAATTGTATTCTTTCAGAAGGGCCCAGCCCATTTCATCCACAGTTTGCTAGGATGGGCTCTCATGAGGATACACTACTTCTCCATCCATTCTCATGCACCTCCCCACGCTCCATAAAACACCTTCACTAAGCTACCAAGCTTTGTGCCTATCCCACTGGCTGACCCTAGCACCAGTTTTAAAACGGAGGCAGTCTGGCCCCACTGGTGGGGCACTGGGTTAGAACTCAGGGGACCCAGGTTCTATTCCTCCTGACCTGTTGCAAGTACTTTTCCCTCTCCATTTCACAGAATGGTAGGACTGGAAGGGACCTCGAGAGGTCATGCACTCCATTATCCTTCCCACCCTTGGCCTGTCTTGTCTTCTTGGACTGTAAGCTTTTTGGCACTTCCTAGTACAATGGGACACTGATCTCTGCTGCGGCCTCTACGTCGTACAAACATCAGTGGTTTATTATAGTTGCCCCTTCTCTCTGTTTAACGGGGTCTGTCTCCAGCTGTGACGACAATTCACTCCAGGCATGGATCTGCTGTGGGAAATTCGACTCTGTCGTTTTCCTTTTTTCCTGTACCCCCACCCCCGACTCAGGCATGGAAGGAAGTGACCATCAGAGGGAAAGACCTCTGTGCACTGAACTAGGATGACTTGTTATGGAGCTGAACATACACCCACCCACCCACATCTCTGAGATTCTGAATACTTGTGGGCATTAGAGATCCATGACACTTTTAGTGAGAGCAGGAGTTAAATCTGATGTACTGGCCTCATTCCAATACAAATAATTACCATGACACATATATTTCCCTCCTCCCCTCTGGCAATTTATTAACTAATAATCCCTATTTTAAAATGAGCTAACGTGTGCTGTTAAACAGCTCAGCTCAGAGGTGGCTGCATTTGATGGATAGCTGAAGCAATTCCTATATAGGTGAAGTGCTATAAAATACCTTTGAATAGAGCTGGATGGGGAATTATTTTTCTCCACACTGAAAAATTTCAACAAAAACATTCATTTTTATCAAAAAATTTCTTTGAATATTTTCAAGTTTTTCTTCACAAAACCAAAGACCTGAAACCTTCCCAAAATGGGGTTTTCAGCTTTTTGACAGCCTTAAAAAACACACACACAAAATTTTCAGTTTTGTCAAAATGTTATTTTTAGTTAAAAAAAAACCCCAACAGTTTGGACAATATGGTTTTGACCAGCTTGTATTTGAATCCTTGAGATTACTAGAGGAGAGTGAAATGGTAAATATTTTAAGTGCTAAGGCATTCAGCTGCTACTCTGCTCAGCAGTTGCAAGGCCCATGTGATTTAAGGCTAGGTCCCATGGGAAGTTAGCAGCCCCAAGACCTTTGGGGATCTGAGCCTCGGAAGCTCAAGCCTTGTTGTAATGTGGAGCAGAGCAATGCCTAAATATCTTTACACATCTGGTCCTAAAGATTTTGTGCTCCCTGAGTTTGGCAGCTCAGCTACTCACAAGGTTGCACCCCTTTCCTCTACCAGGATAAATTACTGCACATTTAAACCTGAGCCTTCCCTGAAAGCCGTGGCGTTTCAGGCCTGGCTTGCAAAACACAGAGCACAGAGAGGCCTTGGGGCAAGGGAAAGCAAGAGAGAGCCCCTGTAGCTGAGTGACTGCTAAATGCTTTAGCAGCTAAGCAGGAGCAAATGAAAAAACCATGATGGAAAGAGTAGGCCATTAACTGGAGAAGATCTCTCTCTGCGGGGGGGCGGGAAGGGGGAGCAGGGGGGCTGAAAGAGACACCAGCCAAGGCCGTCTCTGGAAACCGTGTGGGCTGGAGGAGCCATAAAAGGATGAGCTGGTTTCTGTCTCCTCCTGCACGTCCCTGGTGATACAATGGGCGCTGGACAGTTCCAGCTAACAGGAGGAACAGAGACATGCAGCCGCATGATTTGTGTTACCTTGAACATACCTGAGGCGGCGGCTGGCTGCAGGCTCCTGATTATGGAGTGGTGAGAACTCCCCACAGGGAGAACCTTGGCTGGGGTCTCAAACGCTAATGGTGTCTGATGCAGAGGTGGGCAGCATTCTGGGGAGTGAATCTCGGACCCGACCATCTGCCTGGGCTCCCCAGAATGGGCCAAAGGTTGAGTCAGGGAGATTTGTTCATGTCTGCAGCCAAGCCCCTCCAGCGGCTCTCCATCTCTGCTCCTTGCATCCGGACTGACTGCTGCTTTCATCACCCAGAAAGCCCCATTGCCTACACTGAAAATGGAGGTGCTTGCAACAGAGGTCATTGGGGTTTCCAGCTGTATAAAGGCAGCCCCTCCTGCTGCCAACTGGGAGAGGATCTTGAAGCACATCTGTCTGGGAGACAGTAAGTACCAGGCTCATTTTACAGCTAGGGAAATCAAGGCATGCATGTGAACTGATTAGCGCATGGCCACAGAACAAAGCGGTGACAGAGCTTGGATGAGAATCCAGGAGTCCAGAGCTCTGCTGTAGCCACTAGAACACCCCCTTCAGTGTGGGGCTCAACTAAGGCTTGCTGGTAAAAAATAAAGACATTAACCAAAAAGTTCCAATATCAAAACAAAACCGGACAATGGCCAGTGCACCGGAGAGGAGCCCAGCTAGTCCACTCGGAGAGCTGCTGGTCAATTTCACAATGGGTAGCAGATGACAACGGGTGAAAGATGGCTCTCACGTTGAGCTTTTCAGCGCCTCACTAATTTACTGAAACAGAATGCACACACATTCATGCACACGCACATGCATGCTCACAACATTCCAGCAGCATACACATAACACCCCATATTATAATTGGGGTGGAGAGGGGAAACCAAAGGAGCAACATCTGAGAGCGGGCATCTCTAACAGGCTACAAGGTGACTTCTCTATGCAGCACCCACCTCCAGCTGTTTGGGCCTCTCTGCCTCCTAATAGGTGCATGCACCAAGCTGCCAAGAAAACAAAGATCAGAAGAGAAAGGGCAGCCATAATAGCCTGATGTGGCATTGCAACGTCAGCCTGGAACATTAGTCCAGAAAACAAGCATTGTCATTTTTTAATATTAGAGAGAACACTGAATGTGCATTGTATATATCATATTGCCTCTATATAAATCCATGGTACACCCACATCTTGAATACTGCGTGCAGATGTGGTTGCCCCATCTCAAAAAGATATATTGGAATTGGAAAAGGTACAGAAAAGGGCAACAAAAATGATTAGGAGTATGGAACAGCTTCCGTAGGAGGAGAGATTAATAAGACTGGGACTTTTCAGCTTGGAAAAGAGCAGGGATATGATGGAGGACTTTAAAATCATGATTGTGTGAAAAAAGTAAATAAGGAAGTGTTATTTACACTTTCTAAGAATACAAGAACTAGGGGTCATTAATTGGCAGCAGGTTTAAAACAAACAAAAGGAAGTATTCCTTCACACAACGCACAGTCAACCTATGGAATCCTTTGGCCGAGGATGTTGTGAAGGCCAAGACTATAACAAGGTTCAAAAAAGAACTAGATAAATTCATGGAGGATAGGTCCATCAATGGCTATGAGCCAGGATGGGCAGGGATGGTGTCCCTAGCCTCTGTTTGCCAGAAGCTGGGAATGGGTGACAGAGGATGGGTCTCTTGATGACTACCTGTTCCGTTCATTCCCTTTGAAGCACCTGGCACTGGCCACTGTTGGAAGACAGGATTCTGGGCTAGATGGACCTTTGGTCTGACCCAGTATGGCCATTCTTTTGTTCTTATGTTCGCCTAGAAGATGGCTACAGTGGGGACTGGGAAGGGTCAGGGCAGGAAAACAGAATGGCAGTCAACAAGTGTTTGAAGGGTATGAATACCAAAGATGGACAGGATTTATTTCGGGCGCCCCATGCGACAGAACCAGGAGGAATGGGATGAAGTTAAGAAAAGTTAAAAATGGATCGCAGAAAAAAAACCTTCAAAGCGGGAGTGGGACAATTTCCATGGCTGGGATAGAAACCCTCAGCCCTTGGGATTTTTAAAAGCAGGCTGGACAAAGCACTAGCAAATATGCATCAAGACAGAGACTCAGCAAGTTAACTGGGATTTTTCATCTTTAACTGCTAGGATTTTTTTTTTTCTCCACCAGAGCTCCATGTTGGGATTTTGGAGCATCCTGAGAACTGGGGTAACTGGAGGCAAGATGGGTCCGTATGGAATAACCCCTGGGAAACGAAGGAGGCTGAAAACAGAAATGTGTCACATTCTGCTGGCTGTTTGTAGTGCCAGCCAGAGAAATGTACAGATGGGCAATTACTAGTCTCGCTCTCTCTCCCTCTAGCTCAAATCCCCTCTTGTAATCCTCACTAATTCTTTGCCTCTTCTACATATCTACAGAACTCTAATCCTCTGTCCTCTCCTCTGCTGATGTGTAATCAAAGCCTGGGCTGTGGGGTTAAGGGAGCTTTTAAAGGGACTCAGAGGCTCACATGAGCAAACATGGAGCTCCCCCCATAAACTGGCGCTAAGCACATTGCAAAGATGGGGGAAGATCCCTATTTGAAAGCACTGAACATTCGGAGGTGTGGGGCGGGGGTGGGACGCTGGCTCCTTTCTTAGCCAGTGCCCTGTTGGGCGCCCTCCCTTTATTGTTCTTCCTCTCCCTTCCCCTTCTTCATTGTCTATTTCCCGTACTGCCCACCCCACCCCCCCCACGTTCACTGCCCCCTGAAGCTGGAACAGGGCAGCAGCTATTTCTTCTGCCATGAATTATGTGAAGGCACAAACCCATAAAGCATCCCCAAGGCTTCCGATTTCAGAGCGGGCCTGGGATCCTATTGCGAAGCTCACACTGCCATCTACTGGCACCAAACCAGCGTAGAGAAACAGCCTGTCAATTCTTTTTGTTATTTTCCCGTATCTTAGGGATTCCTCCCATCATGGTCTCCGTGGCCAGTTGGTCAGCTTGACTAGGCGACAGCCTTCTGGCTACTCCCTCTGTCCATTCAGGCCTCTTCCAGATGAATGCCTGCTTCCCTCAACGTCTAGTTCCACGCTCCCCTTCTCCCCACCCCTAGCCTTCCCAGCCCTAGCGACCCACAGGGAGTGGAGAGCGAGTCACTGGAAATGGATGACTTCTGCTGAAAGAAGAGGCCAAGCCTGATGCCCCAGGAGATGGCACCCTTCCCATTTGCCTCGTGGAAGCCCAGGACTGAGGTTGCTGGGTTACAGCTGCTAATAATCCCATAGTTCACAATGAAACACCTTTTTGCGTCTACCCGTGGTCTTGCTGAAGTCCATTCAGGGAGTTAAATACCATCTGCCCTGAAGATTTACCTGCCTGCTGGACTACCTGGTTCAGACATTTCACGTGAGCAAATGAAGTCAGCACTGCCATCAATCAGCCTACAGCTAACACTATTTATGTGGAGGGATTGCCCTCCTCCCCTATTCGTCTTTGGAACATTTTTAAAGGACTCAGGGGTGCAGAGACCAACCCCCAAGAAACCAGAAGGGGTTAAGATGCCACTTCCCCTCACCGCTGTAGGCAGTATGGGCCAGTGAACAGGGCACTGGACTGGGAGTCAGGAGACCTGGGTTGTTCTACTCCCAGCTGTGTGAGCTTGGGCAAATCAGTTCACCTGTATGTGCCTCTGTTTACCTTCTGCCCCTTGTCTGTTTAGATTGCAAGGAGGCAGCGACTGCCTCTCACTACGTATGTGCAGCGCCTAGCACAAGGGGGCCCTGTACCCAGCTGGGGCCTCTGCTGCATTTAATAATAAATAATAATGTTCAAAATGGGCCCAATACAAAACACTTTCAAACCTTGGGGAAGTTCAGCTCTGCCCTTTGCAGTCAGCACCCTTCACTGAACTTTCCCTGCAACTGCCCACACTGGGACAGCCTTAAGGTATCCCACAGAAACAAAACCTAAACAGTAACGCTGGATTCAAAGGAAACCCAGAGCACCCTGACTCCTGCAACTGAGTGGTCTTGTCCAGGTGCTGCACAGATTGAACATGCCAATATTCTGCCACAGGGCAATGCCTTCCAACAGCTCCCTCTGCAGCTACTTCCCTCCCCCCTGCCTATCCTGTAGAAACAGAGAGCAAGACATGGCTGATGTGCGGGAATCATCGGCACCAACACAGATACACCCTCTCCGCAGTCTGTGGGACAGCTGGCAAAGGGAGATGTTAACCGGGAATAGTCACCTGGGAGTCTCAGACCTGCAAGCCTCAAGAAAAACTATTTCACTCCCTGCTTTGTTCTTCATTCCACAGACAGCCGTGGGAAGGAAGCACGGCTAGGACAGAGATTACATTGCAGCTATGTCCCAGCTCCTGGCCACCCAGAGGCGGGCCCAACATGCTAGAACATCCTTGCATTGCAATTGCATGTCCACAACCTACTGTCCTCTGACAACGAGGACTCCTTGTTGTTTTTGCTGATACAGACTAACATGGCTACCGCTCTGAAACCTGTGCTCTCTCCCCAGTTTTCTGCCAGACTCCCCTCTGCCACAGCTTCCCTCTTCTTGCCTTTTGTTTTGGCAGCTTGCCAAGCAAGTGGGACCCTTTGGAAACCGGTGCGGTGAGTGAGGGTTGTAATTAATGTGCTCTGGATTGCAGTAGTGCCTACGGCCCCATTGTGCTAGGTTCTGTACACACCTCTATCACACAAAATCCCAGCCCTAAAGAATTTAGAGTATTATTAAAGTATTAGCATTAACTGCAAAATCTATTCTTGCCTGTTCATATGGATGAAATTCCAAGTTAAAGATCTCTCCTGGGTTAGACAATAGATAATACAAACCACCACCATAATAATGCTCTGTATTTATATAGGCCTTCTTAAATTAGAAGATCTCAAAAGCACTTTACAGAGGAATTCCCATACTAGATAGATCCAAGCTATCCAGTCTCTGGCAGCACCCAATGCTTCAGAGCAACATGTAAGAACCCCACAAGAGGCAAGTGCAGGCCCCATTCTGGTCTCTAAGGCCTCGTTTACACTTCTGGCAGCATGCAGGGAATGTGGAGCTACACGCCGCAGTGAAAGGCAGCCTGCGTCCACACTTATCACTGTGGCGTGTTGTTGCATGCAGCAGGGAAAGGCTCTGGCAATGGGGAGGCAGCGGGAAAGGCTCGATCAGCAGGGAGCTGCCAGAGCCTTTCCTCCTTGCTGGAGCCTTTCCCTGCAGCAGGGAAAGGCTCCGGCCGTGGGACATTTCACTGATATAAACAGCAGTATGGCTGTGGGAAGCATGGCTTGAGTGTGTAGAGAACTGTGTAGGGTACATGCCGTGGGGGTTCAGGCACTCGTCTCTTTTCTACTCACCCACGCAGAGCCTCACCATCTACATTGCTGTTTATACCCGTGCTACTTTGGTGTGCAGTGTCTGTACTCTACGGGCAGCTGTAAGTGTAGATGTACCTTAACAGAGATGGGCTTAGGCCTGAAGCGTGAGGTAACACCTTGTAGATGGAGAAACAGGGGGATGAAGTGACTTGCTCAGGCAGCAGGGCAGTGGCAGGAATAAAACCCTGGTTTGAGCCTCAGTCCAGGTCATTAACCAGCAGAACATGCTACCTTGGTCTGTCTGCAAGGGGAGTCCTCCTGAGTAGGATGCTGGATGCAGCCACTTCTCTCAGATTGAGACTAGAGTAGAAATGGGCCCTAGCCACAAAGCTAAGATCTGGGTCCGGATCCTTACTCAAAGCATGCTAGCTTCACAGGCACTCTCTGAAGGAAAAGCATCCACCTGAGCCCATGGGAGCTTAACCCTTTCATTTCTGTTTCTGCAGAGCGACCTAAACACACAGCTGCACGCACACAAATGTTAATTTACGCTACGTCTACACTTAAACGGCTACAGGCTGGCTTAACTATGTTGCTCAGGGGCATGAATCATTTTGTGTCATGTAGGTCAGCGGGAGCCAGACACTCCTCCCCACCAGAAAGGATAAAAAGCCTGTACAAAGCACAGCGCCTACCGACCATGTGCCCCGTGGCAATCCTCCCTGGTTAGACTCACTGACCTGTTAGTAGAGGGTTTGTATACAGCCCCCAAACCACCATTACACATTTGTGACTCAGGGCTTGAAACATGCAGCCCTAAGAAAAAGCCCTGGAAAGAAAAGCATCTGAAACTAATAAATAACACACGTCCTTTTCTCTCCCCAAAGTGAGAGAGTCACCCGCAGCTGACAAGGACTGGAGAGTGGAGGATGGATGGCCAGTAATGGGCAGAGCTGCTGGCCCAAGGAGCCTGCAAACCAGGCCCAGAGGATCTGAGGGAGAAAAGGGGAAAGAGTATGTGGGTGGGGAATTGTGCTGGAGGTCCCTCTAGCAGGGGATCACTTGAACAGCGGTTTCAGTTTTTGGGTGCCCGCCTGAGGCGCTTTGGGTTGATCTTCAGAAGCCTGTGGGATCTGCTGGTGCTCAAGCCCTCACAAATGAGACCCAAGGTATCTCCAGCAAGGCAGCCCAAATCAGATGCCATTCTTGCATGTTTGGGCCTAAGCTTCTCCCTACAGCAGTGCCTATTCCTCCCAACGCCGCCTTCCGCACTCACTGGGCCCTGGCTGC
Source organism: Chelonia mydas (assembly GCF_015237465.2). NCBI lineage: Eukaryota > Metazoa > Chordata > Testudines > Cheloniidae > Chelonia > Chelonia mydas. Next base: position 18,321,377 of record NC_051254.2, read on the forward strand.
TTTACGGGGAGGACGTTCCCATGTAACTCCCACCCAGTCTTGCCTTTAAACCAAGAATGGCACACGTGGAAAAAGAAGAGGCACCTCTGGAATCTGGCTTGGATAGGCCTGGATAAGAGAATGGCATGCATGGCGCAGACCATTTCAAACCTGAGTGGTTTGCCGTTGCCCGCAGTGTGTCGTAACAGACCCTAGTAGTTCTACTGGGCCACTTTGGGGGCCGCTCTACCAGACAGCAAAGAACACGATCCTGAAAAACCTTTTCTCCACTGTGCCAAGGCATAAACCTCCGACCAGTCCTTGGATATGAACCGTGACCCCTGAGCCTGCCCCATGGCTGGGTTTGGCCCCTGATGGGGCTTTTCCTGTGAACCCTATGGAGCTGGGTATAGCTGAGTGAGTAATTATGCTTGTTAGGCCCCAAACTAATTACCACATAACCTGCAGTTTGCTCCAAGAAGTATTTATTTAGCCCATCAGACCTGGTGATGATGTAATCAGTTAATTAGTAAGGATCTTACAACACAGATTTTTAAAAGCTTAGGGAATCTGCCATGGCCATTTACCAGCCCAGCCACAAAATCTACTTGTTGGCCCTTTTATCGTGTAATGATGTAAAAGCTAATGATATTGTACTCACCTGTCAAATTACATATAATCTCCCCAGGCCAGGGCAAGTAGACGTTTGCACAGCTCTTAGAGCATCTCTCAGCTTTAATGATCCCAAAGGGCTTGGTGAACTTGATATACAGGGATTTCTTGGCCAGCCACTCACACGGCAGCCACACCGGGGGTGGAAAATGGCCCGTGTTTAACAACAGAAACAACATTAAGGACTGTGTGTTTGTAGCACAATGGAGCCCCAGTGCAGGATGGAGACTCACAGGCACTACTGCAATACAAATAAATACAGAAATAATAATGATGCCCCTTGGTTTAGGAGTGGTAAGAAGGAGTGCAATATCCCATTCCAACTGCAAGGGAAATTCGTTACCCAGATTGATATTTCGTAAGGCCGTGCTGCTCTCGCAAACAAATGCTGTAGGATCTTTGGTAACCAGAAGCAGTCAGAGCGTCACTGTCATGAAACTCATCGCTGGGGAAAGTGATGTGAAGGGAGGGGCACTGCCTACTGACTCACCCATCTTATTGCCTGGAGCTCCTGAGTTTCCTTCATGGCCTTCCATCCAAGCACAGACAGACTATTATCCCCATTGTTCAGGTGGAGAACTGTGGTACAGAGAGACTAAGTGACTTGCCCAAGGTCGCACAGGAAGTCTATGGCAGAGCAAGGAATTGAACCTGGGACTTGTGACACTAGGCTACTCCCTAACCGCTGGGCTATCCTTCCTCTCTTAATACCAGCCAGAGAAGGTATGGTTGAAAGCAGGTCCCTTCTATGTAGGCTACATAACCTGATACTAGGATTTATAGTAGGAGGTGTTGCTGCTCTCTTTAATGCATTACTGTGTACCTACAGTATTAGCTACAGCTGCAAGTACCTAGTGGAGAAGCCAACAGGACACACAGACATTGTGCTTCTGGGATTGCTAAGACTACAGAAGACGTGTTGATTCAGACATACTTTCCCCAACTACGTACTTGCTTCTTAAATACTCAGCATCTTGGTATGCTAGACTCTGGAACTTGGAAACATTTTGACTTGCATGAGATACTTCTTCCCTTCATCCCCAGCAATGTCTGAGTCTCAGCCATGCAGCATGATCAATCACTGTGAAAGGGAATCTAAAAACTGGAAATGCACTGAAGTGCTGATTCAAGGCTGTGTGAGGTGGTGATGGGAAAACTGACAACTGGAGACTCGATTCTACTTGATCCCCCATGTGAGAGGAGAATCATGAAGTACTTTATTATTGTAAATTATATTACAGTTGCACCTAGAAATCACAACACAGATGTGCTAGACATGTGTACATCCATATACACAATAAGAGTCAGGAGCTCACAATCTATGAATAGACCAGCCAGACAAAAAGGTGGGTGAAGGCTAGCATTGTCCCCATTTTACAGAAATGGAACTGAGGCACAGAGAGTAAGTGTCTTGACCAAGATCACAGAGGAATTCTGTGGAAGAGCCAGGAAGTGACTCCAGATCTGGTGAATCTCAGTACAGAGCCGTACTCACAATGTATCTTTCGTCCGATCTGAGTGGCGCACAGGATCTGCTTCAAGAGATGAATATAGCTGAATTGCTTGGTAATAATGACCATACTGTAATTACATTTAACATGCTTGTAGGGGGGGAATATAAAAAAACAAAAACAAAAAACAAACCACCACAATAGCATTTAACTTCAAAAAGGGGAACTACACAAAAATGAGGTGGCTAGTTAAACGGAAACTGAAAGGAACATTCACAAGAGTGAAATGCCTGCAAGCTACATGAAACTTTTTAAAAACACCTTAATAGAGGCTCAAACGAAATGTGTACCCCAATTTAAAAAAAAAACAGTAAAGGACCAAACCCCTCCCCTCCTCTCACCATGGCTAAACAACGGAATAAAAGAGGTGGTTAAAGACAAACAACATCCTTTAAAAACTGGAAGTCAAATCCTACTGAGGGAAACAGAAAGGAGCATAAACTCAGGCAAGTCAAGTGTAAAAGTATAATTAGGCAGGTCAGACAAGAATTTGAAGACCAGCTAACACAAGACACAAAAACAAACAGCAAATTTTTTAAAGCCTATCCAAAGCAGGAAGCCTGCCAAACAATCAGTGGGACCACTAGACAATCGAGATGCTAAAGGAGCACTTAAAGAAGACAAGGCTGTTGCGGAGAAGTTAAATGAATTCTTTGCAATGGCCTTCATGGCTGAGGATGTGAGGGAGGTTCCCACACCTAGGCCATTCTTTTTAGGTGACAAATCTGAGGAACTGACCTAGACTGAGGTTTCAATAGAGGAGGTTTTGGAATAAAGTGATAAATTAAACAGTAATAAGTCATCAGGACCAGATGGTATTCACCCAAGAGTTCTGAAGGAACTCAAATATGAAATTACAGAACTAGTAACCAAAGTATGTAGCCTATCACTTAATTCAGACTCTGTATCGAATGACTAGCGGATAGCTAATGTGACTGATTTTTTAAAAAGCTCCAAAGGCTATCCTGGCAATTACAAGGCAGTAAGCCTAACTTCAGTACCAGGCGAATTGGTTGAAACTGTAGTAAAGAACAGAATTATCAGACACATAGACGAACACAATACGTTAGGGAAACACAGCAAGTAAGTCAGCACAGCTTTCGCAAATGGAAATCTTGCCTCACTAATCTATTAGAATTCTTTGAGGGGGTCAACATGCGTGTGGACAAGAGTGACCCAATGGATATAGTGTATTTGGACTTTCAAAAAGCCTTTGACAAGGTTCCTCTTCAAGGCTCTTCAGAAAAGTAAAGAGTCCTGGGATAAGAGGGAAGGTCCTCTCTTGGATCAGTACCTGCTTAAAAGACAGGAAATCATGACTGGTGTGGAGAAAGTAAATAAGGAAGTGTTATTTACCCCTTCACATAACACAAAACCGTGAATCACCCAATGAAATTAAGAGGCAGCAGGTTTAAAACAAATGAAGGGAAATACTTCTTCACAAAATGCACAATCAACCTGTGAAACTGGTTGATAGGGGATGTTGTGAAGGCTAAAACAATAACTGGGTTCAAAAAAGAATTGGATAAGTTCATGGAGGATGGGTCTATTAACAGCTATTAGCCAAGATGGCCAGGGACATAACCCCATACTCTATTGTGGGTTTAGTTTCCCTTCACATTTTTGACTCTGAAGTAGCAAGGTCCAAAGATCAGTTCATATAAAACAAGCCACCTGCAGGTATAGGCTGGCGCCCATGAAAAACACTAGATAAAAAATCCTGCACTCTTAGGGCTGGGACCAATATGGACCTTCTCATCCTTTCAAACTCCAGCTCTTGGGATGAGATAAAAACAGGTCTAGTAAAAAGCTATCATCATTGAACAGGAGGTGGGAATCCCATATTGTCCCTGTCTCTCTCCAAAGTACAGGTTTGGTGCTGGAGGTTGAACCCTCTAATTTGCTGCTAGTCTGCAGAGTAGCCAATGGGCTGAATTCCAAGTGCTCAGCACCCCAGCCAGGGCCAGAATGTCAGAGAACTCAGCTCCCATTTGGGCACCAAAATAAGTGGCTAGATTGTCACATTGGGTGCTGAGGATTATTTGTTTGAAAATCTGCCCCTAATTTGGGGCCCTACATTGGAGCTGAGCTAGTTTGAAAATAGGCCCCCAATTGCAGGTGCCGAGCACTTGAAAATCTGGCCCCTAAAAGGGAAAAATTAGGCATAAAATGGAAAAAGCCCTAAAGATTAAGAACCATTTCCATGAAATTAACAAACAAATCCCATGGAAAGAGAGACACAGCCATGCACACGGTTCCCTTGAGTGATTCATTCAGTGATCAGTGCAGTACAACTGTCTAACCAGTTAAAATGGATTCTCATGCACACATTGCTTCTAAGCAGTGAAAGTGAAGCAGGCTATCCTGTCTGCAGCATGTTCATTGCACAGGCAGGGAGGAGGAGAAATACAAAGTGGCATAGAGGAAAATTAGCTAGATTGCTCAAATTTTTTCCATTTTAATAATCTAATGTTACTTGTAGCATAGATGAGTTTCTCTTTTTTTAATGATGGATTTTTAACCTGGCAGCATTCCTTTAAAAAGAAATGAAGAGAATCCCTCGCACATGATTGAACCGAGGTCAAATCAGGCTCTTGATAACAAGGGAACCAATCTGTTGGCTTCTGGAGGAGATAGTTTTCTCCTCACACTCCTACCTGGTGGTCACATTTTTTTTCTTTTTGGGGATCCCCCAAGCAGCTGTTCTCAGACCTCACTCCTGGCTGCACAGCCTCTAGAAGGCACCATTTCTAGGAATGGCATCACACCATTGTAGCAACCTGCATGGAACTTGGAGGGAGGAGCACAGGTTTCAGGAGGTGCCAGAACGTCAGCCTGTGTGCACATGACTAGAATGCTAGCTGCAATTGCAGCATCTCTTTAAATCTCTTAGTAAAGAGATAGTAAAGTTTTACAAGCAATGTTATCTTCTCTGTTATTACCCAGCATGAGGTACATGAAACATGGTGGCAGTGGTCAGTCTAGTGAGACCCATGTCAAGGAACAGAGTGTGATTGACAGGAAAACAAAGTAGTACACAGAAACAGCACAAACAGGCAGCATGGAGGGACTCAGATCACCAGGAAAGCTGGGTTTCTAGACAAAAAGCCTTGCACAAGCAGAGAAACAGTAGAAGCAAGAACTGAGTCTGTACATAGATCTGATCATGGGGGGATAAAGATGAGGAAATGAAAGAATAGCTTTTTTACTGCTCAATGGGAAAAAAGAAGCGAGAGAGACATTGCTGCAACGAATAATGCCTGAAACACTGGAAGAGCTGGTAGAGGTGTTTGATAAGTGCTGTGAGACCAGACAGAATGAGACTGGTTTTTTTTATCCAAAACCAAGAAACAGAAGAGGGATTAGATATTTATATTACAGAGTGGAGAACTCAGATATCCACATGTAACTTTGGAAACATGAATGACATTAAAGACAGGATTGCTTGTAGCACTCACAATTCTAGTTTTACAGGAGAGACTGCTGAAAGAAACAGATCTAACCCTAGAGAAATGCCTCCAAATAGCAAGCACAGCTGAACTGTCCAGAGAAAGGATCAAAGCAATTACAGCCCCTAGCGCAGAACAAGTACTCAGGTTCAAGCCAAAGGAACCCAGGAAGTAGGACAAAGGCAGACTGACTGAGAATGCAGACATCATGGCTCAGTGTACATACTGTGGAAAGCAGCACAAAAGGCAGAAAGAAAAATGCCCATCCCATAGGCAACAGTGCCAGGGATGTAGGGAGCAGAACCTCAGGTTTGGCCCGGCCACCCCCATACCAGTTTTTTTTCTTTTTTCCCCTCAGTTTTTAACACAGGGCTCTCCCCAGCACTGGCCGGTCCTCGTGCCCCCAGTTAACCATGTCATGCACCCCACCAGGGCAACATGCCCCACAGTTTGAAAATCTCTGCTGTAGAGGGTGGCTGACGGGCGATAGCACTGAGGGAATAGAAAAGGGGAGCCTGTGCTGCTGTGGAAGCCACTGGGTAGAAAAATGCTAGACACAATTCGGACATTCAGAGTCTACACCTGGGTTTGATTCTGCTGCCTCACCACCATTAATCAAGACTAACTGCAGGGGAAGCCAGTGGAGTTAGCCAGGGGTAAACACTGCTGGAGTGAGATCAGAATCAGGCCACCTCCATTCAGAGCTACACACATTTATGGAAATCCCATTTACAAGCATGGAGGGATACTGTGATCCCTACCAATCTCTCCCCCTATACCCTGAGGCTCAGGTGGGGTCACTACCTCAGTCACTCCCCGTAGACTCTGAGCCCCAGGAGGGGTGGGCACTGCCAAAGCAGAACTGATTATCATTGAAATCGGTCCTTAGACACCCTACTGATTATACAGCTGCTGATGACCACACACACTGCAAACAGGTGCTGTTTGGGCTGCCGCTGGCTGTTCAGTTGTCACACTTTACTGTAAGCTTCCATTTATAAATTGTTTATACAGGGTTAATAAATAATTAATAGGTGTGTAATAAATGGCTAATCAATTGTTAGAGAATTCACTAGGTTACTTATAATCATCTACAGCCCCTTCTAAGACCATCTGCAGCACAAGCCTCTCATGTCTGTAACATGCTTATAACATCTATGAATCATTTATTAACTGTTTATAAACCGTTTCTATATGGAACCTTAGTATAAAAATGCAACTGATCATTCATCTGGGGTACTAGATCCTCCATAAAAGCGACGTCTATCTGCTCCACCACCCCACACGTCGCAATAAAAACACAATTCCTACCCCTTCAACTTCTCTCTGTCTTTCCTTTCCTTTTAATAAAACCTGGTGGAACCTTTTGCCTCTTCTGCAATTAACGTCTCAACTGAGGCTGCAGATAAGAACTGACTTGGCCCTTTATAACAGGAGAATCTGGATGAACCAAGATGTCCATCTCTTAGAGAAAGAAAGGAACACTACCAGGAACAAACCTGCTGCTATCTAGCCTCCCCAAGACCATTTGGAAAGGATTAGAGGAAGAGGAGAGAGGGATATGAATTAATAAATAAGGGGCTAGAGAACACCAGATGGGTGTAGCTTTGCAGCCCTTTTACCGAACACAAGAATAAAGATATCTGATAATAAAAAAGCAGCTCTGTGTGTTTTAATGCACCACAGCATAACTTGTGAAACTCAATGCCAGGTGATTTTACTGAGGCAGACAGTTTAATGAGGCTAAATAGTCATATTATTATTAATAACCATTTCTATTATAACAGTCTATTCTACTGATGCCCAAAGGCATTCATCAGGATTGAGGCCGCAGGGTGCTTTACCTGTATAAACATAGAAAGACTGTCCCTGCCTGGGACAACGTAAAGCAGGACAGGAGACAGGCCCAAGATTGTGGAATGAACTCCCACAGGAATTAAGGACCATCACAAAGCTCACCGCCTCCCGCTCCAAGTGCAAGGCCTTCTCTAACATAAACATAGAGCAACATTTATAAGGTATATAAAACAAATCCAAAACAAGACACTTCCCTGCACACACTTCTCCCCTGAGGAGCGGATGAGAGAACAAACATGACAGACTTTAGACATGTTGCTTACTGCACTGCTGAGGGTGCTCAGATATTATGGTGATAGGTGCAATCTAAGAACCTAGAGAGACCAGAAAATTTTAAAGGACCATGATCTAAATATGTCTCTGTAGTTAAACTAGCTACAATAAAATCGACAAGGACTATCATAGCCTCACGCTTCAAGGATCACCAGGCGCAGAACTAGGTGTTTTACAGGGATTGGCACCTTCATCTGAAGCATCAGGCATTGGCCACTGTCAGAGACAGGAGAGCCAATTAGGGAAGCTGTTGATCTGCCTTGACGTGGCAAGGCCTGTGCTCTCCCTGTGTGGGGAGCGCCTGTAGGATTCAGGAATGCTTTTTTGCAGTAGCTGCAGGAACACAGCACTCTTACGGAAGAGAAAAGGCTTGATTCTCAGTCATGCTGAGGCCCCTTCACACGGAGAATTCAGACAGGGAGTTTTTATTTCCTCATTGTGAAGCTCCAGTGGTGGAATATTAATTAAAAACATGTTTCTGGCCAGAAGAGTGCCTTGGAAACGTGGCCGCCTAGCACCGCGTGGATCTGTTCTCCATCTGAGTCATGTTTTGTTGATTCACCAAAACCAGGGTTTTTTCTTTCCTGCTGCCAACACTGCAGAGCCAGCAGAGCTGTGAGAGAGCAGGATGCTTTCTCCTCTGCCTGGGACACCAGCCGCTGAACTGCCAACTCCTGTCATGATGGCTGAAGCACGACCAGCCAGACTATGAGGCTGTGACTCAGGCAAAACTGGTGGGCTCGATTCTCCTCCCCTGTTCACTGGTATGCAGGCCCATTGAGAGAAATTTGGGGCCCTGGTACAATCATGTTAGCTGGGGCTGCACCCCCTCCATTTAATTTTATTTACCCAGATACTACAAACCTTTTGCCCCCCTCGACGCATAGGGCCCAGTATAACTGCCCCCCTCCATCAGCCCTGCTCGTGTGCATCAGGGGTAACATCGATAGAGTGACTCTGGTGTACATGAGACCAGAGTCAGACCCCGAGTAAGAATCAGATCCATAGATTGCAGCCGGATTGCCAGGTACCAGGCACAACTCAGTCTGCTGGCAGACAAACCGAGCCGATTTGCCCAGAAGTCAATGCTGGAGAATAAACCTGGAAACCTGACAACATAATCTGAACTGCCCAGAACCTCACTTAACAAGATTTTCCTATGTTCCCTTTAACCCTTACTTTACTGTGTCTCTAAACTGGTTTCCCAGCACATTTGAAATCCCTCCCTGAACCGCAGCTTTTAAATACCGTTTACTATAAACAAATTTATGTCATTGGATTTTAACTCTTTCCTCAGGGTCTACATATACCCATAACCCTCCTGCATTTCCCTCTCCCACGCTGCTGCTGAGAAGGGGGTTTTGAAAGGATGAGTCATTCAAAAACTGCTTCTAGTCATGTCCCTTTCTTTCTCCAATCTTGGACAGAGCTTCATTGCCTGGCGACTCTGCAGTGCACTCTTTCCTCCCCGGCACAGACTGCTGACATCTTAGGCCTCTAGAACAGAGCGAGCATGAGGAGCAAGAGCAGAGTACTGGGTCTTGCGTCCCCAGTGAAACGCTCCCAAGTCTGAGCTGTGTGTGCAAACCAGCCTCTGTGCCCCTGAGTTAAGAGACATACAGCTACTACCCTTGTTTAGCGCATATCACATACCACAACTATTTGTCATCCACATGCAGGATGAGGATTTAATTGGAGGGCTCTGTTGCCTGGCTTCCCTGCCAACAACTGCGTGACACAGCTAAATCAAGAGAACTGAAATCTGCATACTCTCATCAGATTCCAGCAGGCGTCGCTGGCACACCCAAGCTAAGTCATCAGCAGACCTGACAGTTTGCATACTTTGCTAGTGACCCTTAGGAAGGTGCCAGGCTACTGGAGGTTAACTAGAGCTGCTGCATCTGTGGACTACTGTACCAGGGTCCTTCCTGCCCTTGGCTCCATTGCACATGGGGTACCAAGGATGAGAGTGGATAGGAGGTATCCCACCCAGACTTAGGTGGGCTCTTTGCTGCAGTTAGCTATTGCATTTAGGTTGCATGAAGTGTGTTGAATCGAGCAGTTCCCAAAATGAGCAGGGACTCCGGGGAGCGGAGATCTGGCACTTCTCTTGACTAAAGAGAGCCTCAGATCATGTGACTGGGGCCAGAAATTAAAGTCCAGTTTCTTGCCAGCACTCCTGTTTGTCAGGCCCCCTTGTCCTGGGAAAATATCAACGCAAAAGGAAAGCAGCAGCAGATTTAAAAGATCGGTTCGGTGCTGGGTCCGACTGGCTCTGTTCTGCAGAACTTGCCCCAGTCCCTCTGTTGTTTATCCTCTGCCTGGCCAAGGCCTGTGCTGCAGTGATAGAGGATTATCCACGTCTGAGCACTGGTATTACTGACACATACACACTCCATCCTTTGGGTCAAGGGCAGCTCCCAGGAATGCTTTGAAGTGACTCAAAGCAAAGGAGGGAATGTGGGGAAGAGACGGCAAGAGAGAAGGAGGGCAAGAGAGAAGGAGCGCATACGTCATCCGAGCTGCCCTTATTGGAAAAGGGCTGGGAGGGAGAGAACGCTCCCGCAGGCCAGTCTCAAGCTGTGAGCGCTCTCAATTCCCATCGACAGCAATGGCAGGAGTTGCGGGTGCCCAGCACCTACCAGGATCAGGCCCTTAGTCAATTGCAGCTGGGTCTGTGCTCCATCAGGGCTGTGCTCCCTCTGTCGAGCACTGTTACACACCTGGCTGGAGTAAAGAAAGGCCTCCCCTATGGTACTTAATGGCACAGACTAGTGTCCAGACAGACAGCAGAGGAGTTACAGATGCCCCAAGGTCTCCAACTGCGGAGCCCCACAGACCCCCACTCTCAGCCTGATGGCCTCTATGGGTCTCCCCAGCCCCTGACTGCAGCGAGCAATGCTGGGTGGCTGCACGGTGGACCTACGTGGCCCCATTTGGCCCAGGAATGGGATGGACGTTCCCTCACGGCTGCTGCACGCCACCCTTGCTCGACTGCTTCCCCTCGTCCTTGTGGTTTTCTTTCCAAACCTGATGCCCAGTAGCGCAGTGCTGCTTGCCTCACCCCACCCGGTCGCTGCTTTACCCAGTCCAACTCAGAGTGGCCAGAAGAATATGCAGGCTCCAGAGCAGATAAGAAGCGATCTGCTCTCCACCCCAGCATACCCCCTGGCCCCCAGCAGGGGCGGGGAGCAAGGAAAAAGCAGGGAACCACAGACTGAGTTAATGGCTGCAGAGTCCCAGCCGTTCAAAGCAGCAGCCCCTGCACCCCTGGCCTTTCCAAAGGCACTGGGATTCCTTTGCTGAAGGGCCTCCTGTCTTCTCTTAGGGACCCTCAGAGCTCTGTATGGACTCAGCCCTATTCTCAGTCTCTGGGCTCTAGCTTCTAGGGCAAACATTCCTCCACCCCCACCCCTGACTTTTAATAATGAATAGTTGTCAAGGCCTTAGCCATTGCTCAGCATCAAGTCCTGCAATGCTGCAAAGCTGCTTGCTGAGACGCGGTTACCTGACGCCTTCTGACCAATCGGCAGCAGTTTTGGGATTAATCCCTCGGACATGCGCCATTAGTTGGGGTTTGCAAGGAAGGACAGGAGTTGGATGTATCCAGTTTAGTCGCCCTTCTATTCCCACCCCCCGCCCCAATACACACACTTCACCAGCAACTTGAAGCCAAAGACATGCCAACTGCATGAAATCAACCCCCTTTTCCAGGGTTATACAACAAACCTCAGCTCAATGTGGGAACACACATGCAGCCAGGAGGCCCTGTCCTAGCAACAGAAGACTCCTGACCTATGACAAGTCTCTGTACAGCAATATAAGCATTACTGGAGAGGAGGATATTGTCTTTAACACAAGCTTTGGCATGCAGAGAGAGCTAAACCACAACACACAGCCATATGAACTAAGCAGCCAACCTCCAGGATCTAAAGGCATCCTTAAGTCAAGAGCCAGGATATTTTCTCTCCCTGACTCCGAGTCCTGAGCTAACAGTCTCAGCATTCATCTGCCTCACTCGGTGCGGCAGATTGGAAAATATAAAAAAAAAGAGAGAGAGAGAGAGAGACTCAAATGAAATCCAGACCCAGAAAACGGTTTCTTTCTCCCACACCCTCCTCTGCTTCTGTTGGAAACACGGTCTGTCTGGAGAACTTAGGAGGTTGAAAAAAAAAAGCAGCAGAACATTAAAAATAAATAAAAGAGACCATTGAAATCAAAGCAGAGCTTGGCTGGTTCTTCTCTTAACATGCAGACACTCCGGGGAAAGTGGAGGGGGAGCAGGGCAGAGTAACAGAACAGCAGAGATAAAACAATCAATAGCCTACCTGAAATGCGGTCCCTCTCCATTACTACGGGATATATTTAGCATCCGCGTGTCACGCCGTCCCTTTTTTCGGTGGTGTCCCCTTCTTTCACCCACTCTCCCTCCCTCCCTCCTTTCTTTGCCTCCTCCTCCTCCTCCTCCTCCTCTTCCCAAAAAAAGCTCTTTGTCTGGTCTAATTTCTTCAATCTGTTGCAATCATGAATGCATCCAAATTACCACATTTCCATGTGCTGATCATATGTTTGTGCTCCAAACTGAAGTAGCTTTGTCTCTTTGAAATGAAAAGAAAGACTGAGGCAGAAAGGGAGAGAAAAAAAAAAGGGGGGGGTACATGACCCACAAATTCAAGAACCCCCCGAAATACTCCAGCGCATGTAGACGATGGCAAAGCCCAAGTTCTCCAGAGCAGTCTTAAAGCTGCAGCATGCGCGAATCCAGGAGACTGCGGCCGTCTCTGCGGCTGGCTCCTTTTAGTATCCACCAGGAGAGGCTTACACAACTTGACTCCTTGGAATAACAGAGCAACACATCCAGCTTCTCAAATCTCTCCCGGCTTCCCCAGTCTGATTCTGTTGCTATTTCCTCTATCCCCAGCCCTCCTCCTTCAGTGGCTAAAGCATTTTAAAGAACTCAGATCCTGCTTGTTCCCCCACCCAGCCAGGTCTGAAGTTTCGATTCATGCATAAACTATTCCGTCGATAAAGGCTGATTTCATCCTCAGGCAGAGCATCACGGTTTGCCTGCTACCAGGAAGGACCCGACTGCTGCACATGTTTAGTCTCCCACCGGAGCCCTGCTGGAGAGGTTTACTGCTGAATCTTGGCAAGCAATCCCTGCTTCTCCTTCGCATGAACAGCCGGCTACGCCAGGCCCTCCCCTCGCTACACAAGCGATAAGAGAAGAGATTTCTGAAGCCAGCTAGAAACCAATAGTGAAACCTCCCCTTCTAACCCAGCGGTGACAGGAGTCAGGGGCTGCCCTGTCATCCCCGAATGGACAGAGCTGGGCTTCAGAAAGCACCTTTCATGGACTCCCTTCTGCACAGTGAAGAGATAGGGGCTGGCAGTGCACTGAGTGTGCAGAGTAAATGGAGCAGCCATTAGGAGCTCATGCGCCACTCTGGACATTAGAGCTGCTTCTGTTGAGGGCAGGGAGGGGGAATGCTGGCAAGGACTCTGGGGATGGAGGCTCCTCTTTGTGGAAACCGCCACCTGGACAGCTGCCAAACCCAGGCAGAAGAGATGTTGGTTAAACACCTTCCCATGAGCAAACACCTGTACCAGCTCAATACATACTGCCTGGGGCTTCAGCATGGGAATGAGGCCAAGCCCCTGATGGGACTCGAACCCACAGCCTTCTGGCTCTGTAGGGAGCGAGCTATGCTTGCACCTTCTGTTACTGAAGCAGTCACACTGCTCACTACCCAAGCCACAAGCCAGTCTTTCCACGGGACACACTGCCTTGAATGATCCAGGAACCATCTCTGTGACTGCAGCAGATCCAGAGGATGGCACTAAGTGGTGAAGCACACAGGGTACCAGCAGCCGACACGTCACTCATCAGCTGGGCAATGAGAACACTCTGCTAATTCCTCAGGCCGTGAGTCAACAGCCCAGATGTAAGGGCACCCGCCTCCCCCTTCAGTGTGCATGCAAGAGAGGCCTGGCCCCACAATGAGAAAGCAGGGACTGCCACTAGGTGGCAAGGAATGGAAGGCCGTTATTGTTATTCACCTGTCGCACGGGTGTCATTTGTAAAGCCTGGTGCGCCAAAAAGCCAAACATGGCTGAGAACTTAAAAACGAGATGGTAACAGGCCACGACTCCCAGTGCTGCTTCGGCGTGGTGAGATTCCAAACAAAAAGAGCTCTCGGACAGGCTCCTTGCTGTTTCCATTGCTTCACACGGACTCCACAGACATTCTAGGCATCAGGGGGGGACACACACACCGAGGGGCAATCCTGCAATCTTCTTATATGGATTATTATTTCTACTAGAGTAGCACAGACGCCCTGATCAGGGATCAGGGCCCAATTGTGCTAGGCACTGTACATGCACCTATAATAAAGACAGTCCCTGCCCAAAAATGCGTACAATCTATATGGAAAATTATGTGTATTGCATTAGCATCAGGCACGTGCCCCTTAGTAATGTGGACTATGACAGAAGATTACCTCATGATTATTATTTGTATTGCAGTGGCACTTAGGAGACCTGATCATGGACTAGGACCCTATTGTGCTAGACGCTGTACAAACACAGAACAAAAAAGACAGTCCCTAAGCCATTATCTGTCTGGATGAATAAACTTTCCATGAAAGAATCATTGGATTAAGGGAGCTGTCAAGAAACGTATCTTGGTTTTTGTGGGTTGGATCTACTATCCATTGGTTTATGGCAGCAGTACTAAAAAATCCCCCAAAGCTACACATTTTCCAACACGTCCGATGATGGAATCTGGTTGCTGCCAAAGCCAGAGAGGGAAGCAAAGGAATTACTGCAGGGGATCAGACCATTGGCCCCTATGGCCAGTGTCAACTGCTCCAGAGAGAGATGCAAGAAACCCTGTAGGAGCAGTTATGGGATAATGTATTCCCATGGAGAGTTTCCTTCTGACCCCAATAGTTAGAAGTTGACTTATGCCTGAAGAGGTAGGGATTAGATTCCTTCTCATATTCTTTCACTATGAGAATTCTGGATATTTTTGCGGCTCATATAATAATAATCATCTCTAGCTTTTCTACAGCACTTTGCACCAGTGCATCTCAAAGCACTTCACAAAGGAAGTCAATATTATCTCCATTTTACAGAAGGGGAAACTGAGGCACGGATCCATGACAGTCACCCAGCAGGTCAGTGGCAGAGCCAGGAACAGAACTCAAACTTCCAGAATCCCTGTCCAGTGCTCTGTTCACTAAGGGTATGTTGCCTCTCAAATGTCTAGAGGAGAATAGGTGATGTGGCTCCATCCACAAAGAGCAACTCTGTACTTCCTGTCTGAAATGTACAAGGGTAAAAAGCCATAAGTGTCACATAGCTACATGCAGCACAGAATCCAATCCATTGCCTCCCATAGGGAGCCTTCATTGACAGTCTCTCCATGCAGGAAGCCAATTGAAGGCCACAGAGGAAAGGAAGGGGTTAAGGGGAAATATCGAGAGAGGAAATAGATGAATGGGAAGGAAGGAGAGATGCAAGGCAGCACAAATGTTAGCGCATATGGGTTTTAACCCATCAAGACCTGGATGGCTCTGGACCTGCCAACCTGAGACATCGTCTCTCACTGCATGCTAGCTGCAGTGGGTACAGGCCGGGAGATGGGAGGCAGCCAGTAGCTACTAGCCAGGTGGTCTATGTGCAGGATTTTCTTCCTTCCCTCCCCTAGAATTGGAAATAGCATGTATCTAGTGACTCAGGGCTGTTGGGCAGGGGCAGCTGTGCCAAGGGCTGGAATTTGAGTGCTCCAGCTTTTTTTACCTTCTTGGTTTGGGAGAGTTTATGGAGTTTGCTTTTAGTTGCATTCATATTTGTATTTTAAGCAGCTGGCAAAGGGGCTGAGAGTCCTCAATCGGTGCTTTATGATATAGGAATTGTATAAATCTAAATAAAGTAAAACAAAATACATAGTAATTGCTAACAGCACCTGTTGGTGAAAATGTAGACTTTTGCTTGCTTGTTTGTTTTTGCTCCTTTGCATAATAGTGAAGCATCTGAAAGAAAGTCCCTAAGACCCCAATGCGTTTAAGAACGTGCTTATGTTTAAGCACATGCTTTGCTGAATAACTGTTGTACTCATCCATGACCTTAAGATAAGCATGTGTGTAAACAGTTTGCTGAAGCAGGGAGGGCCTAATACAGTAGCTGCTGTTTGTTTCAATAATTTCTTGGGAAGAGGTTAGTAAAACGTGATCTGGTGATGGGGCTTCTCACTGATGCTGTTATTTGAGGGATATATAGGCACTTTAAAATCAGTCGTCCTGATGCAAAGCACTAGGGAAAGAGGAGCATTGAAGGTCACATGGGTCTGACATCGAATGGAGCCACTCCGATGAGGGCTGTGCACGGTACGGAACATGAAATGTGGGTCTCAAAATTAACGGCTTCTGCATCTCATTTTGAATCCATGAAAACTGGCCCTTATTTTTGAGAAAAAAATTGACATTTGGAACTTTTCAATGTCAGTAGGACAGGGACCATCCTTGGAATTGTTGCTCCTTGTGAGAAACTGGCTGTTCTGCAAATATTTAATGAAAGACAAAATCTGGAGGGAGGGTGAAGTATCCCAGAATGAAACGGCGACTGTCGCATTGTGTTGGCCTTTGATGAAGGCCCTAATACTGGTGCTGTATCTGCCCCTTGAGAGACACTGACAAAGTGCATGAGAGGCCTAGGACATTAGGGATTGGCCACTCCGCTAGAGGTTTATCTGATGGTTTTCTTGTGCCTGGACTTTTTTTAAACATTAAAAAACCTTGTTAAAAAATACAAGTGAAGTCACAAGGCCCAGTTGGTGGCATTACAGAGGGCCAA
This sequence comes from Chelonia mydas, assembly GCF_015237465.2. Lineage (NCBI taxonomy): Eukaryota > Metazoa > Chordata > Testudines > Cheloniidae > Chelonia > Chelonia mydas. The sequence goes on from NC_051254.2 coordinate 18,337,974, forward strand.
TAATAGAGCTGTGTGAGAGGGCAAATTAGGAACAGCCTTTAGGGAAGAACTGTTGACCATTTTAAAAATAGCCTCCAGTTACATTTGGGGCTGGGAAGCTTAAACAAATAGGAACCTTGATCTCCCAGCCTCCTTTGAGCTTGCTGAGCCAGGCGGAGGTTGGAGACAGCGTGTGGCTTCCATGCTTTAGCCTCCCCCTTCAACCAGTGTGTTTGCTAATTACGACAGGCTGCAGACACAAGGCATTTCTCTCCGATGGGGCGTTAGGGAGGAAACAACAAGCAGGAAAACAAACAGAATCCAATTAGAGGCTAGAGTTTGGGGTTTATATATAGCGTGTCTTCCACACCCGAGTCAAGAGACCCTGGAGCACTTTGCAAGGCAACCAGCTGGGTGCTGGCAGTGCAGCGACTCTGCGGACAAATAAAGCAGCCATTATGTGGCCAGCAAAAGCTCACACGCAGCTTTGGATGCTGGATCCCGTTGCACTGAGACAGGGGACTGTTAGCCAGGACATTGAGGTGACCCAGTACATATAGGTTCTTTAATTACCAACTTGGAGGCCACTACAGGTGGGTAGTAAAAACCTTGGGATGAGACACAGAGAAATTCTATTAGCAGGTCCTCCTGTCTGGCTCTCTAGGTTTCCTAGCATGCTCATCACAATGACACCTGGGTGCCTGCCACAGAGGGTCTGAGTTCCTCCTTTCTTTCATTTAAGGAGAGAATTATTTTCTAGCACAGCTGGTGCTCATATGGGACGAGTCCATGGGTTACAGCCTGAGCTTTTCCAAGCTGTCTAGGTGGCTTGGATACCCATTAAAATTAATGGGATTTGGGCATCTACATCATTTTGGGGAGAGGGGAGTCTGTAAACCCATGTCATTAGGGGCTGTACTGGCGTTGCATGGATTTTAGAGTCAGCGCAAGAATCACCTGGTTGGGACAGCTTGCTTCAATCCCCTTCTCCCCCAGTGAAGCTCCCAAGAGTCCATCCCTCCTGACACTTTCATTATTCCTACTGTAGCAGCACCTATGGCCCCCAATCTGCCACCAGGGCCCCATTGCACTAGGTGCCAAACCAGCAAGTGACACAAAGTCCCTGGCACACAGAGCTGCCACTCTCCCTCTCTCCGTCTTCTTCCCATAAAACACTAACCAGATTATATAGCTCCCGCTCCTGCCCCAGCGCTCAGGCTGCTGGCAAGGGAAGTGTTGCATGCGAATGCACAGACTGCAGGCCCCTAGGTTGGGCTGCCATGGATTCAGCTAGTTACTTTACTTCTCAGACATCCATAGTACCTTGGAGACTGGAGCACCAGAAACGGGAGGAAATTCAACAGTGTGAAGCGCACTTAGGGTCTAATAAGAATTCCTGCTTTAAGCTGGGGGCCCATCAGTTGGAAGTGACAGGGGAGGAGAGAGACCTGGGTGTGCTGGTCGATCGCAGGATGATGAGGAGGCACCAGTGTGATGAGGCTGAGAAAAAAGGCAAATGTGTTAGGTGAGGCATTTCCAGTAGAGAGAGAGAGAGAAGAATTAATGTCATTGTACAAGGCACTGGTAAGACCTTTGTTGGAATACTGTGTACAGTCTGGTCATCCATGTTCAAGAAAGATGAATTCCAGCTGGAATGGGTGCAGAGAAGAGCTACTAGGACGATCAGGGGAACAGAGGGTCCATTTTATGAGAGGAGACTGGAAGAGCTTGGCTTGGCTGAGAGGGGATGTGATTGCTCTCCGTGAATACCTTGTGGGGTAATCACCAGGGAGGGTGAATAGCTATAAAGAACAATGTTGGACAAATTCAGGCTGGAAATTAGAAGGTTTCTAGCCATCACAGGAGTGAGGTTCTGGAGCAATCTTCCAATAGGAGTTGTGGGGGAAAACAATGTAATTAGTTTTAAGAGAGAAATGGGCACATTTATGAGTGGGACTGTCTGATGGGGTTGCTTGTGATGGTAGGGGGCAGGGCTTGGCAGCCCTGAGGGTCCCTTCCAGTTTATGTCTTATGTTCCTAAAATCTCATGCTTCAGGGCTCCAGCTGGTCACCTTGCAGGGGTCAGGAAGGGATTTCCCCCACCTTTTGTTTTGTTGGTTTGTTCTCTCCTTCCTCTGAAGGAGGAAGATGGCCATGAGTGGAAACGGGACATTGAAACGGGGAGGGCCAGGGCTCTGAGGTGGCACTGAACATTTTCTCTCTCAGGTACTTGGCTGGCTGGTTCTTGCTCACATGCTCAGGGTCTAACTGATCACCCTACGTGGGAATGGGAACTTTCCCCCAGGTCAGACTAGCAGTGACCTTAGGGGGTTTTCACCCTCCTCTGCAGTCCGTGGGTGTGGGTCACTTGCTGGGATTTTCTGGGTATATTTCACTTAATCATTTCCCTGCCATTGTGGGGGCACAAATATTCTAGTCTCTGTGGGGGCAGTGTTGCTTTGGTCTCATTTAGCATGCGGGTGCTAGGAGGTGTGGATGGCCTATGATGTTCAGGGGGTCAGACCAGATGAGCCAGCGGCCCCTTCTGGCCTTAAACTCTCTGACTAGTAGCCTGGGAGGCAGTGAAAGGACGGTGAGGGCAGGAGGCAGGGTGGTTGTAGATGAATGTGTTTGAGCCACACTATGTGCAATGGAAGATGTCTGGCTGTAACAATACAGATTCAAGCGTGGAGAGATCAGCTGCAACTCCCTTACACCAGGGCTGGGCCCATTTACACCTGGGCTGAATTTGGCCCACGGAGTCGTCACGTTAGATCAGCATCCACTGAGCATTTGTTCCAAGAACCCCCTTCTCGCATGAATAATTTGGTGACGTGCAGGTTGGGGAGGCCCTTAATGGAATTCTACCACTCCTTTAAAAGGTGGATTCGGGACAATCATCCCCTCTCTGGATGTTGCTTAATCATGCCTGCCATAGATGACGTATCCCTTGAGCTCCTAAAAATGCTTCTGAAGACCAGATTGCACCAGGTGCCATGTATTTAAAATACAAGTATACGCTGAGGGAGGAGGAGAACCCCACCTAGGTCTTGACATTCACCCTGCCCCTCGTCCCTTCCAGATATACAGGCTGAAAGCTGCTCTGCCCTGTCAATAGCCTCAGGATGACAAACATCCCCAGCACATGGCTCTTTATAAACCTTTGTTTGCCAAGTGCTGTTACTTCCCTCCCTTTTTATTTTCAGGAGAAAGCATATTTGTTTGAAATAGGAAAACAAGTGTGTACATTTCCTCAGCTCTTAGCTACCCAGCCCTGAGATCACAGGCACCCCTGATCACAGGCTTATCATCGGCTACTCGCGGGACATTTTAGTGGCAGCCTCTTGTTGAATATTAGCAGCCCATTGCTTCATGCCCCCAGGCCCGTATGGAACATTTATTTAATGCACACACAAACCGGACTCGATTTCACTTCCTGCTGCTACCAGCATGTGTGTCTCTTTAAGAAGAGCTGCTGGCTAGAACTCTGTTCCACCCTGGCTGAGTCTCTGCCTGATTCCCTTCGAAGGGCAGGAAATCCCCAGCATATCCTCTCCAGCCTTTCTGCTCACACTTCAGAATTAACGTGCGGATGTATTAATAGCTGCTGGCAACGCAGAATGAAAGGGGAGGCGGAACAACTAGACTCAGGACCTCATGGGAGCTGGTTTCAATTGCTTAGCAGTGTGAACTCTACTAATTCATTTCTGCTCAGCTTCCCCTCCTCACACCCAGCTCTGAGAGCCAACTGGGGCTGTCTTCTCAGAACCACCCCATCTCCTCTACCCACCCAACCCAGCACCTTGCTCAAAAGGGCTGGGACACTTCCCCCCTCCCACCTCCAAGTGCCTGATGGGACAAAGCATGGTCCTGCATTTGATTGCACCTGGTCCTCTGCTGGATGAGGATCTTGCTACTGTGATCTGTGCTCTCATCACGTCCAGGTCAGGTCACTGCAATGGCTCTGACCTAAGATGGAGAACGAAGGCCACATGAGAGCTATTAACCTAACCTATGCAATGGGCATCACCCTACCTCTAACGCAAGGAAAGCAGCTGATTACACCCGGGCTCCATACACTGCATGGCTCCCAGTTCATTCTGAATACAATTCAAGGACCCAGCTCTATTATTAAAGGCCCTTCTTAATAAGCCAGGGCCTTGGCTTCCTTGGCAACTGTACTCCCTCCCTCTGCAACCCAGCAGGACAGCCGTGCCCAGATGGAACCTACGACTGTCCTAGGGAGCGGGGCTTGCCGCTTAGCTTTTGCCCTACAATAACAGTGTGGGTAGCCAGACACCTATGATAGGTGTTTTCTGAATGCAACACAGTCAGATGCCACTGTGGGTCAGATCCTCAGCTGGTGTGAATCCAAGTAGCTCCACTGAGGTCAACAGAGCTACCCTGACTTACAGCAGCTGAGGATCTAGCCTGGTGAGATCTTGGTTTCTCACTTCTTACAAGAACAGCTTTCTGGGGAAAGGACTTCCCTTCCCACACAGTGCATAGGGCACTCTCCTGAGAGGGGTGCTACCGGGTGCCACCCCTCTCATCTTTTAGCCAGCACGGCCACTTCCAGCAGTTTGTCCCGGCAGGATGGATTTCGCGGCTTCGTGCCACCGCATCATTCCAAGGACCATCATCATGTTGCCAGGCAACACCACAAAGAAACTTTGCCATGGGGTAACATAGCAGGATGCCATTGCACTGGCCTAAGGGAGCCTCTGGGTCTCATCAGTGGTCTTTCAGGTCCTGCTAGCAGAAGAGACCCACCTGTTAAAATAGGAACTATGCTGCAAAAGCCAGGCTGGATTGGCAACACTACAGGGCTTGTTAAGAGTGGCAGAATCTTGAAGGCCTGGGCAGTTCTCAGATCATCAGGCCTGCTTTTAGGCACAAAAAATTCAACTGGAAAAATTCAGACCAGCAGGAGCTGATCCAAGACCCATGAGTCAGAGTTGTATTTTGCTACCTGATCCGCCCCGGCACCCACAGGAATGATTTTCATGGTTCCCAGAATTCCATCCATACTCTTTAGTGCCTCGCAGCCCAGCGTCAACTGTCCACAGTAGCTGATCCCCTGCTTCCATGGCAGAGTAAACAGCAAAATCATCCAACCAGAACGATAAGGACACGAAGAAAGCGGCTGTGTTCCCATCTCTTCTGCAGCCCTGCTTAGAGAACAAATTTAGAGGTGGGTAAATGGGTGCTCTGTGCCTAAGATACAATTAGGGGTTTCGATAAACACTAGATGGTAGCCGGATGTTCCTGCCTTGGAGGCTCGCAGCATGCCTGTGGTGTGAAGCCAGCAAGATTTCTCCAAGCAAGCCAGAGTCCTGGAAACTGCCACTTATCCCCGGCTGACGTCAAGACACAGGGCTGCCGAGGAGGGAAGAGAGAGAGCAGAGAGCCCATCAGCGGGTCTCACAACAACCAGCCCTTGAGAAAAGTTTGCAAACTGCCATTGTGGAGGTGAAAAGAAGTGGGAGAAAGCAATCACGGGAGAAAGACAAACATGCAGGGCAGGGGATTCCTGACTAAACATAGCTACAGCACCGATCTCGCTTAGACAATGGCACACTAGCCATTGAAGCCAGACAGCTCCTTCCTCGCACCTGATCTCCACTCTATGCTGCTGAATGCATTCCTGTGCTATATAGAAGAGGTGGGATCATGCTGTATGCCCCTCCCCACACGCACATGCAAACACACACACACACACATCAATAGTGGAATAATCTCAACAGTACCTGTCAACACCCTGGCAGGAAATATTTCCCCTCTTCTCCCCCAGACACCGGAGAAGCCGCCTGCAGCCTCGCTCTCTGCTTAGCTCCTGTGCGTGTGAAGCAGTTTGCAGTGCTTTCAGGCAGACTAAGTGCCTTCCACCTCCGCCGCCCCCCATCAAGGTTGTTGTGTTCCTCACTGGATACATGTTGGTGCTGGGAGGGTTGATAATGAATGTGTGCATCTCTCTCTCTGAGTGCACTGTGTTCAGTTTAAGGGGGATTGTTTTGTTTTGCCTTTGCAATGGAACGAGACTAGCAAAGTAAACCAGACAAAGCTAAATTCCATTGCGACTTCCCCTCTTCTCTGCTCCCACCCCCCCGGCCTGTCCCTCCTGCAGCAGCTTGCCATACTCACTTGAAAGGGCTATGGCTTAAGGAGTTTACTCCAGAGGCTGGCTGGTGCTTAGACTATAAAGAACCTGATTGACAGCCTGTCCAAAGGCAACAGTATTTCAGTAATGCCTCGAGGCCCCAACCCAGATCAGGGCCCTGTTGCGCTGTACCAACACATAGTAATGGAGACCCTGCCCCAAAGAGAGCACAGTCTAAACAACAAAGACAGTCAAAGGGTGCGTGAAAGGAAATACCACTATCCCCATTTCACAGATGGTGAATTGAATGCTTGTGATGGCAGGGGGCAGGGGGCAGCAACTCACTTCCAGTTTATATCATATGTTCCTAAAAGCTCATGCTTCAGGGTTTCAGCTGGCCACAGCAGAGGTCAGGAAGGGATTCCCACCTCCCCTCCTCCAATGTATTCTGTTGGTGTTTCTAAAATCTCCTTCCTCTGAAGGATGATGGATGGTCACAGCTGGAGATGGGACATTGGATGGGGTGAGGTCAAGGCTCTGAGGTGGTGCTGAATATTCTCTCTCTCTCTCTCAGGTGCTGGCTGGTTGTTGCTCACATGCTCTGGGTCTAACTGATCGCCATGGTTGGGGCTGGGAAGGCATTTCCCCCCCCCCCCAGATTGGCAGTGACCTGGGGGGGGCGGGGTTTGCCTTCCTCTGCAGCGTGAAGGTACAGGTCACTTGCCAGGATTATCTGAGTACATCTCACTTGATCATGGCTGGGGCCTCTGACCGTGGTACAGCTCACTCCCTCCTGTTCTCTGCCTGTGGCATGGAACAGTTTAGTCTCCCGTGGGCTGTAACATTTTGGTCTCATTTCAGTTGTTAGGCTGAGTTTGCAGGTGCTGGGGGATGTTGGTGGCTTGTGAAGTGGTCAAACTAGATGGTCTGGTGGCCCCTCCTGGTCTTAAACTCTGTGACCCTATCACACCAAACCCAGAATACCCCATAAATCAATAAACCTCAAATCTTCCTCAATATTTTATACCACACCTCCCACCTGGACCACCCCATATACCTAACAAACCAAAATGACTCACGATATTGTGGTCCCAACCAGAGATACTGTAAAGAAAGTGCTGAGCACTTGCCTTCCACAAGAAGTCAGACCCCTTTAAGCGTCTCAGGTTGGGCACTCAAAACCTGAGGTGTGGTATACTGAGGACTGTGTTGGAATTGCAAGCTATCACTTTAAGTGCGGGGGCTGTTCCTGGTCCTACTTACAGGGCTTTGTAGCAAAGCACATGAGCACTGGCAGCAAAAGTTAGTCTGGAAAGAGCCAGGTCAAAGAAACGTGGTGTGAATTTTGCCTTGCTGCCCTTGGGAGCAGCCTGTTTTCTCTCTCTCTGTTTTGGGGGTTTTGTATATTATCTGAATTCAAAAAAATAAAGTAGTGTTACATTGCAACGATCCGGCAGGAATCCTTTATGGTTTTACCTACCTTCGCTGTGTGAATGCTGTGAGTATATCACGAGGCACCCAAAATCACTAGCCACTTCTGAAACTCTTAGCCATGCACACATAAATCACTATAAACCTCACAATCCTGGACACCAGAACCCCCCTCACTGCCGCAAACCATCAGATATGTTGGTGGTGCCTGCAGCCGCATGTACTTTACACATGGTGCGTATCATTAGCAGGGGGGAAAGTCAGCAGCATTGGACTCTCCCAATGGCAGCAGCAAGGAGCAGCAGCACTGGCCTCCCCGCACCCACCCACACAGGTTTGGCCCCGCAGCTCGTCCGTCATAGTGGGGCCAAAAGTGAGTGAGTGGTGCTGTGACTTGGTGCACAGCTGCATCCAATCGATGCATTTTCAGCCTTTGCTTTCTGTCCCCGCATCCTCCTCCGCCCAATTAGGAACACAAAGAGGACACATTTCAAATGCCAGCCTGGCACTAGCACCCAAGAGGAGTGAGTGACGCATGCACATGTGGGCACTCTTTGGCACAGGGCTGCACGCAGCTGGGGTAGCCCGCCTGGTGCATAGAACAAAAGGGAATAGAGACTGCCCCAGGAAATTCAAATGACCTCATCTAGGAACATGTTCAAGGCAACCAGGCTTCAACAACCAGCTGTTAACTCCTTTGCTACTGTGTCAAAGTAAAGGTCAGAGGCCAGGCCTCAAAGCATGAGCTTCCATTAGTATCACAGGCTCAGCCCCAAACCCTGCAGTACCTCTAAATCTAAGCTACTGTGCTTTGAACCATTATAGCCGAATGCTTAGAAGGGCAGTTTTCAGCAAGCCACTGCCACTCCAGTGGAGAGTCATACAGCTCGATAGAGCACCCTACGTTTTTTGCATCCTTCGGGTCTCTTGGGTCTGCTAAAAAGAACTGGAAATCTCCTGGCAGCAAAGTCTCTCAGGAGGCATTTGGATCATCCCTGCTTCTGGTGAGACTGGAAATACTACAGTAATAGCCTTGATCACCTGATGTTGGAAGTGGCCTGCGAAAATGACTCAACCAAAGTTAAAAGTTGGGGTCATCTGACACTCCGGACAAATGTATAGGTCGGGTTTTGTTAACTGCGTTGTCTCACCTGTCTCCTAACTCCAACTCATCTCTGATGTTAACCCTTTCACTGCTTCTAGGCATAAAGAGAGTGACGATGGTCCTATGAGGGAGGCAGGACCCTGAGCTTCAGGATCCCTGGACACTAGTCCCCACTCTGCCATGAACTCACTACATGGCCTTGGGGAATTCGCTTAAGCTTCATCTTTCAAAAGTGTGCACTCGTTTTGGGTTGCCTCCATTTTTGGTTGCCAGACTGGAAACAGCGAAGGTATAAACACCCACAAGTCCATTCGCTCAGCCCCTCTGACCAGCAGGCCATACATGGTTCCATTTCAACATTAAGGCATCCCAGATTCACAGACCCTGTAAAACGTTTTGGCCTCAGCATCCCCATCTGTACAATGAATCCTTTCCTGTGGGTTCCCTCACAGTGATGCTGCCATGAGATTTCCAGTTCTTTTTAGCAGACCCAAGAGACTTGAAGGATACAGAAACGTAGGGTGCTCTATCGAGCTGAATGACTCTCCATTGGAGTGGCAGTGGCTTGCTGAAAACTACCCTTCGAAGCATTCAGCTATAACGGTTCAAACCACAGTATCACAGAATTTAGGACGGGGGTATTCATTGCTTAGTGTCATGCCATTGGCTTCAAAGGTGTTACACCAAGAAGGAATTTGCTCCCATACCTGCATTTTGAGACCCTGAATGGAAGGTGTAACAGAAATGCCAGGCGTTGTTACTCTTCCACCATGTCCCAACCTCCAGCTGGAGCGGTCACACTTCTTGAAGCAATGGGAAGTGAGGCCTGATCTGCTCTCAAAGAGTTTGCTGGCAAACCTTGCTAGTGTAGACAGTTTATACCAGCAAAATGTCCTTTTATCAGTATAGCTTATACCAGTTCCCCTAAGCAAGACAATGATACCAGCAGAAGGATCTTGCCACTGTAACAGCAGCTACACTTGGGCTTTTGCTAGGACGGCCATGTCAGCAAAACACTAAAATAAATAAAAATCCCTTCCCCAACTGCTCTAGCTATGGCAGCAAAGCTCCCAGTGCAGCCCAGGCCTGAGGATGGCGAAGCTGCACGGCAGGTGCACTGGAAAGAACGTCACCCAACGAGATACCTTGATGAAGCTGGTGAACCACGTGCTACAGACAAGCGCTGGATATTTGTTGTGCTGACCTGGCTGTCCTCGCAAAAGCCCAAGTGTAGCTGCTGTTACAGTGGCAAGGTCCTTCTGCTGGTATCATTGTCTTGTTTAGGGGAACTGATATAAGCTGTACCGATAAATGGACATTTTACTGGTAGGGAATCACAGTTAAAGTTTTAAATTTGCAGATAAAACATTTTCTCCCTACTCCATCTATAACTCCAGTCCTCTTGCTATGTAAAGCTGTGAGATAAGAGCAGTACCTCTGGTAAGGAGTTGCCATGCCTGGGAAATACTGTCAACTGGCACCTAGTTCAGCGAAGGCTGATGAAAAATCTCTCCTCCTCTGACCTTTGATTCTTAGGAAACATGAAAAATCTTAATGGTGGGGAAAAGGATTGAATTGTTCTACAATTTCATTCACTAAGGATTCCCCTGGAACTTGAATATTTTTAAAAATGTCTCTGAGCTTAGGGATGGATTTCGCTGCCTAGGGCAGTGGCTTTATAGCACTAACTGGGGACAGGAGCTGTGAACCCCCGCGACAACATTCAGTCCCGACCTGCCTTAACATCTCCTGTGCCTCCACTCTTGCGTCCCTCTCACAGCTGTGTCAATGCCACACTTTGTGGTGAAGGGGATTTTACAGTGTCTGCTCAGACTTTGATAGAGAACATCAACCTTTCATTTTGTCACCAGCATCAGTCTTATGAGGTCCTTGAACTAAGTTCTCTGGAGGCCCCTACTCATGAGATTCCATCCCACACTCCCTCACCTCTGATCGCTCTTTTGGTCCCTTTGTCCCTTGACCTACTCAGGGTAAGAGGAGAACGAAGGGCACAAGTGACTCCAAGAGTAACAGGACTGGGGCATGGTGCTTCTCGCCTTGTGTCCGGTAGGATCATTTTGAGAATAAAAGAAAAACCTTTCGGATGAAGGTTTTCATGCTGTCAGTGAGTGCCCTTTATAATGCAACCCAGATAGCTGGGCCTGAGCTTTGTGCTTCTCTAAATTATGCATTGCGCTTCCAGGCAGCCTCAAGATAAACTGCAGTCGGTCTTCAGCCAAGTGCTGATGATGCAAAACTAGGGACGTTGCTAGCACTCTGCCTCTTGTGGATAGGCTCACTGTGCCTCCCCTGGATTGCAGCTGGCTCTGGTGTAATGCCTCTCTATTGGTCTGGCTGGCTGAAAATTAATTAGCCATGCAGCAAGATAGAGAACAAAAGCAGGGAAACATGAGGCACCTCTTCCTCTCTTACCCGGGTGGGAGTTCTGACAAACAAATCACCTGATCCAGAAACAGATCTAGTAAAGGAATAATTTCCCTGCATCAGATTTAAAGGCCATCTCCTCATTAGGGCTTGCCTGCGCCCCAAAAGTATACCGCTTTACCTGCACCCTAATCTGCGTGCTGCACCAGCACCCCCCAGAGATGTTCTTTCCTCTGGACAAAAGCCAGAGAGTAGCCTGGAAGGAAACCAAAGTACAGAGAGCAGCTGGCATCCCAAGATGCAGATTCTCTCCACTCAGGTGCTTCGGGGCTATTCACAGATCTGCCAGGTAATACACACTCCCGCCTCGCTGGCATGTGTCAGCAAATATTTTCACTCACTAGTATTCCTCAGGGCTGAATCTGAAGAAGGTTCAGTGGGGGAAGCCCTGCCGTCTCAGGAAACACATTTCCATGCTGCAGAAATGATAGCCAAGGCTACCAAAGACATGCCGAGTTGGCATGTTAGGTTGGGAGCTAGAGTTTGCCATGGAAGTTCTGATTTAGGGCTTCTGCTCTTCTCTCTCCTCCCGCCCAGCCTCCACTCATCCTAAAGAGGAGTCGCCTGTTTCCAATTGCGTGTTTAATACAGACCCCAAACCTCCCACATTGCTCAGCCTGATGGACTGTATTCCCTTGTTTAATTGTCGGGTGACATTGCCAAACCCAGACATTTGTATGTCCAAGGGACTCTCAGCAGGGGCCCCTCCAACTCTTGAGGAGCAGCCATTTCTTGCTGTGCAGTGCTGCTGACCGTGGTTACTGAGCATTGAAACTTGTTAATCATCCTTCCCGGGCTGGGCAGGGAAAAGAGGTTGTAAATTCCCAAGTGACGCTGAATCTGGAATTTGAGGGGTGGGGAATCGGAGCAAGTGACCATACAGGAGGGCCACCTAGGTGGGTGTGGGGAAGAGGGCTAATAACAATCCCTCATTTGTCCCTGTTCCACCTCTGAATAGGCTTCGCTAGGTCCAGCTCTGTAGCTTCAGTGATCAGACCTTAGCCAATTCCCATACACAGGCTGCAATGGCACCTGTAGCCAGGGTCCGCATATGGCCCCCTGACCAAGGTCTCTGAGTGCCTCAAACAAACATGTCTATGTATTTACCCTCATGACCCCCCTGTGAGGCACGGCAGTGCTGTTATCCCCAGGGTACAGATGGGGAACTGAGATAAGTCACTTGCTCAAGATCACACAGGAAGTGTGTGGCAGAGCCAGGAATTGAACCCAGGTCTCTCCTAAGTCCCCTGGTAGCACCCTAATCACTGGGCCTCCCTTGTGTCTAGGGGGTGTCCTGGAACTGGAGGTGCTAGCCTACTTGTAGATGACTGGCAATGGCCAAAGGGCACTGGCACAGGGAGGAGAGAAGCTGAGAAAGGGGTCACAGGACCAGATTTCCAAGACGGCTCTGGGTCAGATCTGCAAGGGCTCAGCCCCCAGCAGCCCCCATTGCTTATGGCCAGAACTCTGGCTTATGGCCAGAAATCTGGCCTGCAGAATGCAATGGCTGTGGAAAGGCACCTTGGGGTGGCGAAGAGCCCCACGCTATCCCTGACTGAGCAGCAGTTACAGGGGAAACACCACAATCGTCCCAGTTATAAGTACTCCAAGGTGCAGGGCAAGCGAGCAGAGAGAGGAAATTTGGCCCTGAAACGAGGGGAAATGGAGCTGCAGTTATATGGAGCTGTAAATATTTACTACAGTATAAATCAAAGCACTGAACTGCTCGTTAAGATTCTCAACATGAAAAAGTTTATTAAAATTAAAAAGGGCTCATACCAGAAAAACAGGAGATTATATAAGTAGAGTCTGAAGAAACCAGACTAATTCTGTGTCTTTCAATTTAGCGTCTCTGCACTCCAGTTACCCTAGAACTTCTACCTAGTCCCCCTTCTGTCTTTGGATATAGCTGGATGAGGACATACCACACTAGAAGTCAGGACAACATCTTTGTGTTTGCATATGAAATGAACTAAAGTGCACTAGATACTAAGACCTGACTACGGACTATTTCACTATGGCCAAGAATTTGAAGCCAGTTTTCCTAAGGTGATGGTTTAGTGCATCACCTATCATCCAGACTGGTGTCACTTCCCATCCGCAAATTTGCAGGAGAATCAGAGTTTTTAAGAGGGATCTTCAGGGCTTTGCAGCCTTGTGACGTTGGATTATGACAGTGTGCTATTATGATCATGTCTTTGCATCAAGATACCACAACATTATGAGAATGCAACATCATCACCCATAGAGTCATCCTCAGGGCAGGAAGAGGCAAACATTATGACATCATGGTACAATACCACAGCATCAGCAGGTGCATATTCTTTCTGAAGCCATCCTTCAGTCTACCCTTTGGGGACAACCATAACCTGAACACTCAACTGTGGCCTTTGAATGGTCACTTGACCCAGTATCTGCCAAGGACCAAATCTGAACCAAGGCCCTGATCCAGCGAAGCACTTATGCATCTACTTAAACTTCCAGCACATTTTCTGTAGCTAAGTCATTGCTCCAGGAAATCACTGTTAGGATAACTTTCGCCTCCCTCTGTGCACCGGGAAGAGCAGCAAGAACCTGCCACAAGAAGATCTGAGATCTCAGACAACACATCCAGGGAACGAGGACTGGGAAGCGGTACAAGTGGCCAAGAAAGCAAGTAAAAAGGGAGAGAGACTGTGAACGTAAGACTGTCCAAGGAGAGGTGTATCAAGGCATCAAAGGAGAGAGTGGGAGTTCTCCAGGGGATCTGTTTGAAAAGTGATAAGCATTCCTAAAATAATAATTTAAAATTAGATAAATTTTGCAGCATTCCGGAGAGAAAGAGGAGTATGGCGGGTAAGAGATGCCAGCAGCCATCCGTATATCTCCTGGGGAGGCAGAATAAATATGAAAGAAAGTTACCATCACACCAAAAGCGGTAACGAAAAGAAAAGAACGTTTGCAATGGGCAAAGCCCCAGAGGCAGCTGGAGCCTCCCAGAATTCTGAGCAGTGCTAGAGGGAACCTCTCTCAGCCCCTTGGGATATAGGGCAGCACGGACAAAGCATAGGGATGATAACACAGGGCCAGCAGGCTCCAGAGATAAGATCCCACCAAGGGAAAGCACAGAAGCTAGTTCTGTTAGAAGCTTCTTGTTGGTTAATTCAGCCCTGAAGACCGAAGCCCTCTCTTCCTTCAGAGAAGGAGTGTGGGGTGGGTCATGGCAAAGCCGGCATTACCTCTAGTGTGGCAACTCTGCCGCACAGGGATCTGCTTCCGGGGGCCCAGTTCTGCAAGGTGCTCAGTGCTCCACTCGTAGCAGGCCAGATCTTGCCCTTCTGAAGACAATAGCAAAATGTCCTTAACATCAGTAGGTGCGAGATTGGTCTTCTCAGCTTCAGTGGGAGCCAAAGGCACTTTCCAGGACTGGTGCCTGGCTAAAAGGTCAGTTCCATCTCCATGACCCAGTCAGTCCTGGGCCCCATCATACCGAGGCACCAAAGCAGGGGTGCCAATATTTATTCTACCGTGGTAGTGGTCAGAGGCCCCGATCAGACCAGATCCCCACTGTGCTCGGTGCTGTGCAGGCAGAGGATCCCTGCCCAGAATACCTTACACACTAAGGAGACAAGCATCAGGCAGAGACAGGGGAGAGAAGAAGTCTATCAGATAGATAGAAGTGTTCCACACACCTGCTGTTTTCCCTGTGCTTTGCATTGCATAAAGTTATATCCACTTCCTCCCAGCTGCCCCTCTGCCACATCATCACAGGCTGGGTTATTTCTTGTAGGCCTCGCCGCGGAAGCAAGGTAGTTTGTAATGTTGTGCTGAAAACCTCTCCTCTGGGAGCTAGATACCTGTCGCACCCAGAGAGCTGAACTAAGGCCAGCAAGGACAAAGGAAACTAGAGACCTTTAATGGAGATTCCAGCAGTGGGGCCCAGCAAGCGGGATAGATTGAGATCTAAAGAGAGTTACAATGAACTGATAACCAGGATTTGTGGATTCTCTAAGGGCTTGAGTCAAAGCCCACCTCAACCAATGGAAAGACTCTCATTGACTTCAGGGGGCTTTGGAACAGACCCCAGAGGGACAGCATGTGTAGTAAGGGGGAGGGAATGTTTTCAGGAAGTACCATGTCAGCCTATGAAAAATTCCCCAGGGGGCAAGGAGGATGGGAACATCGGAGTTGCATTGGAAGTCAGTGGGAAACTCCTCACATCCCCATGCTCCCATACGTCCCCACAGGGACCCATCCCATTTCAGTCATTTTCTCGTCAAGTTCAGCATGTGCTGTGCTCTTTCAAAGGAGTCGGGGCTTATTTTAAAACTGTCACTTTATATAAACCATCTGTGATTAACATCCAGGTGAGGAGACAGACTATAAATATAGAGTCTACACGGATGGACACCAAATATCCCAGTCCTGCTTTTATAGCACATTGTCCATGGTCAAGCCAAAGAGTGTTACAAACAAACTGAGTGAGAAAATAAAATTCTGACAAGCCTGTTACACTAATAATTCCGATGCACCCAAATAACGTTCCTTCACCAAGACCCGGCAGCACCAGAGGTTTGAAAATGTATTTTCGCTAGGCATACACCCCCATCAGGTCCATTTTTTTCTATTGTATTTTAACTTTTGGTGCATGGAAAAATAGGGGTTTTTTTTAGCAGGTCTGTCCCTTAAAAATGGTATTTGCATAAGTTGTTTCTACTGCCCTATGGTCTTCCCCAGAGCAAACAGAACAAAGATTTGTCTTGTGGCTTCTTGCAATAGGTGATTTCTCTACATACACAGCCGAATTGTGCCCAGCCCTGCAGGGGTGCATGCAAGGGGATGAAGAAAGTACAGGGAGCCTCCTCACACTTGTGTGCCCAACCCCTGTGCAAGGGCACAATGGCAATGATTGTGCTGTCCTAAGTGCTACCATCTCATTGCTAGTTCCTAAAACGGCGCATGCCATAGCTACCCCCATCCCAGCAGAGAGGGAAGAGAACAGCTGTGGCAATCGAAAGGGAAGGGAATTGAAGGGCTATAAAAGGAGCTTTGGGACCATGATTTCATCTCAGCCTCTGATGGAGGACCAGTCCTGGTGCGGGAAAACCCATGTTCAGATGCCGAGAGACTAATAAAGGAGTTGCCAAACCAAACAAACATTCCAGGCTGACCCCACTGGCTTCATATTTCTCTTGATTATTTCACAAAGGAAAAAAAAATCTGTTTTTCAAGTGACAAAGTATAAGCAATGGTCTGTTAGAGCTGGAAATGGGTGTCCACAGACTGGCTGTTGAGTCCAATTGCCAAGCAGAGAGAAGGTTCCCGAGGAGAGTCACAGCACTATGAGCTCTGGCTGCAAGCACCTGGTACTGCTTAAAAAACCAACTAAGCCAGAGTCTCTTTGAAAATGAGCATTCAAGCTCGAAGAGCAGCCCTGTGACTATAAATGTCGCCAGCGAATACTTGTGGAAATGGATTTATGGAGGCTAGCAGCTGCCAGCTCTCTCTCTCTCTATTCCTCAGCATCTCCTCCAGAAAGAGCTTCCAAACTGGGAACGCAGCTGCTAGGGAAAGGCCTAGAAGCAAGTTCCATGCCAGATCGATTGGCAAAACACTCCCTGGATTACACAGCCCAGTCAAGAGCACCAGACCCCAGCACTCATGTCCCCAGCAATCCTTTCACAGGCCCGCCATCTGGAAGACCACATGGGTGTTTTAAATGGAGGAATTTCAGTGTAGCCATTAGGGAAAGGTGACCATCCAACTCCACTCACCTTGGCCAGCTGGCTCCAGCTCACCTCTCTGCAGCTCTTTTAAAATTGTGTAGTGACAGTGCAAGAGGAAGCCACCCCGCTGCAGGAGATCAGAGCTCACACTCACGTGGGGCGTGTGGGTGTGAAGAATTCTGTTCACACTAAGGGAATGAAACCCACAAGTATTCTCCCTTCCCCCGAAGTGATTGACCCAAGATGGCTACTGCTTGTTGTGACTCTATGCAGAGGAGCCAGGTACAAAGCCGGATTCTTCATCGGTGGAGACACCACAGCCTCCTGCAGGTACATTGCACTATGACCCTGATGTAAAGCAACGTTCAAGAAACAGACTGGATTTGGGTTCCCACCGCCATCTCCCGGTAGCCATCTGGACAGCTTCATCCATTCGTCTACTTGCATTAGCAGTAAGCAGTGCAGCAGGCAGGCGGAGCTGCAGAACTAAGATACCTGTCACAGATGCTGAGTGGACAGTGTGAAGCGCTGGGGCTCTAGAGTTTTATGCGCAAGGAGCTTGGGCCTGGCTGGGTTCCTGAGCCTCCGGGTGCCACACTGAGCTAAAACTGAAACTTGACCCTTGTTCTCCAGCCCCACTCCTCATACTCCAGCTGCGACGGGGGGTGGGGGTGGGGGGTTGTTCAGGAGAAGCTGTGCCCACACTCCCCAGCACAGCAGCGGTTGGAGCAAGAAGTCATTTCCCAGCTTGCAAACAAAAGGCCACTTCATTTGACACAGGGTTTGTTTTCCTGGGGAAATGCCATTGCAGTGGCGGTGCGGTCCAGCTCATGGGGCAGCAGACTGGCTTTGAGCAGATCTCGATTCCAAACCTGCCTCTGCCACTGGGTGAACTTGGGCAAGGCTGAGCCTGTTTCTCATCCCTCCCATCATCTGTCTTATCTAGTCCCATGGAGCAGACAAAGTCTGTTACCCTGGGTTTGTACAGTGCCTTTAACCATGAAGCCCTGAACTTGGCTGGCACACCTGGGCATTAAATAGTAGTAAGTGAGGAGCTGCCAGCAGGGATCTTGCTGGAAAAGGGACAGCATTTGACAAACAGTGGCACAGTTTTGAATCTCCTTTCCTTCTAGCTGTAAAAACACTATTGCAATAGATAGAAAAGGGAGCTTTAGGGACAAGTTTCCAGCCAGTCTTTAATAAGGCACCAACAGCATTTGCAGGAGCATTTATCTGCAAGCATAAAATCCTGGATAGGAACAGGGAATAAAAGTGTTACCCATAATCCTGTGAGTTCCCCGTGCATGGAATTCCTATAGACGCCAATGGGAGTTCTCATGAGACAAACTTCAGCCACGTCACTACAGGAGGAAGTGCCATCTTTTGGAGCCGGGGCTTCTGGATATGGAAGCAACTGCACAAAGGTTCCATGATAGCATGACCAGACAGCAAATGTGAAAAATTGGAATGAAGGTGGGGGGTAATTGGTGCCTTCTAGAAGCCCCGAGTATCAGGACTGTCCCTGTAAAATCGGGACAGCTGGTCACCCTGTTCCACGAGCTACAGCCCCGCCAGCCACTGGAATAGGAGCAGCTGGGGGTACTTGTCAAAGGGCCAGTGTCTTGGGAGGACCTGTAGGCAGGGTGCATTTGGATTTCAACCATCACTTTAGTCACTAGGATCCCTTAAGCAAGATTGGCCCTAGGTGAATTGTTGGCCTAAACACAGCACCTCTGTCCCTTCCAACCCTGTCCCAGCCAGAACCCTTCCTTTGTACCTCTGACCTTCACTCCCCATCCAGTTTTCTTTTTGGTCCCCCTGTAATCAGTTTTCCAGGCTCTGGGACCCAGCTGGGCCTTTCATTCTAGTGGGCTTCGGCCCCCCCCACCTCGGCCAGGATCAAATAGGCCCAGCCCTGCCCCAGAATCCTTTGCACTGGCTGCAGTGAGCATCTTCGTATTGGGGACTTCTGCAACATCCCCCATACTAGGCGATTCCCTTCTGCTCTTCCAGCCAGATTCCACTGACCTCCGGCTGAGACCTCGCTAAGAGGGACATTTGGGACTCCTGTGCTAACATGGTGCTATTTCAGATGTGGCCTCCTAGCTAAGCTCAGCCCTCCAGGGACCACTGCAACCTAGGCAGCCCTCAGGCTGGGTGTAAACTACAGCAGGGTTCAAGCTGGCTCCAGGCAGTCCCAGGTCAGACTAGATCTAATGGTTCTTTTTGGCCTCAAAAATCTCTGACTCTATAACTGCCTGTCTCTCCTATGCCTAAAGTTGGTGCTGCCCTCAAGCATTTTCCCTATTGCCCCATAATTCCCTCACCAGTCTGGGCTGAATTCACACAATTAATATCAGCAGGACTCCAAAGCTCACCACATACGATACAGACAGGGCTGCAGAGCAAGTGTGGCTCAAATGCCGAAAGCCTCCGAAGGGAGACAAGAGAGCTGTGCAGTAATGAGTTTGGGAGACACCTGTTTAAAGAGAGAAACCCTCCCACTGGCTTCCTCCTGAATGGGGGAAACCGCTTAAATCATGTCAAGCTGCAATTAAGAATGTCATTTTAAGGACAAGCACACATTAGCCGTAAATCTCCATGTGCAATAAAAGATAATGGCTTAGAAGAGTGAGAGAAAGCCATTAATTACCAGAACTGTAATTCAACCTCAGGGCACTCTCACTTTCTGCTCACTGGTGTCGGACTCTTGACTTGATGTGCGGATCCATCATTCAACAGGTAATTCACCTCTAATTCTATAGTGCAGAATATGTAGGGTACGGAAGCCTCTCTCTGTGTTTGTTAGAAGCTAGCTTTCCCTTCTAGCAATGCTTGTTATTTGATGGAAGGTGGGAGAGGTTCTCTCTGATAGCCCCAGGAAGCAAGCATGGGAGAGGCAGCCTTTCTCTTGGAGGAGAACAACTCAGGGAAACAGGTGTATTAATGCCACTTACTTGGACTTGTCAGGTCACCGAGTCGCCGAAGTCTCCCACTGGAGGTTCTGGTGATTCCTAGAGCAAGAAAAATCAGTGATAAGGTGCAAGGCTAACTAATGTGAACCTGGCATGTGGTTTGGTGTCCATGCTGTGATTCCTGATCTGCCAAAAGAGCAGGAGTACTTGTGGCACCTTAGAGACTAACACATTTATTTAATTCCACCTGTTCTTTTTGCGGATACAGACTAACACGGCTGCTACTCTGAAACCTGATCTGCCAAGCCACCCTTCTTCTGCTGGTGTCTGCTTTGTACAGAAACATTATCTATGAAATCTCAAGAATGGGTATTTTGAATGGAGAAATACCTCACTGGTAACCTTCAGCTGCCCCGTAGTATACACTGGCTAATAGTGGTTGTTATTAGTATTCTGCAGTATCAGAAACTGCAAGCATGTTTAAAGGTCATGAAATTGGAGAAGAAAGTTCTAAAGTAATTGAGTAGGACAGACACACACACACAGACACACAAACCCCTTTCAACCTAGGACTTTTTTTTACTACAGATATTCGTGCCCGGCAATGTTTTCTCCAACAGGAAAACACAGACATTCCCCTGGATCTTGCAGAGAAGTGAGTTTTGCTAAGACAAGCAAACACAACAATATTAGACCCTAATCAATGTCTAGGCTGGTGCATGCATACAGTATGTGCATGCATGGTACAGAGACTTAGAAGGGATGAAATATGCCTCCCATATCCTGGAACTGCCCAGAGCCAGCTTGGCCTATGGTGCAGGTTAGATCAGCCCAGGAGGCTGCAGTGGTCTGTGCACAGCACTGCAGAACGCACTCCCTGACCACAGCATGCTCCTGCCACGTCCGTGGAGACACTCCGTCGGGACCCTAGTGAATGGTACCCACTGCTAGTTCCGTGCCTGTCAGAGAGGATCCCTCCACCAGCAAAGTCAATGCAAAAGGACCAGATGGAGCTAATTTATCACATAGCATCTGTATTAGCGTGGCTAAACTGGCTGAAATATTAGACACATCCCTGTGTTCTGGACTGATGGTCAACCAGAAGAGACACACCTGAATTTGGCTTGGTTTGAAAGGCCTTTTTTAATGAGTTAGTCTTTCCATATCAGTTTGTGTGAACCACCCAGCTGCTACCCAGACAGTGGCAGGGAATTAGTTACAGAGGAAGTTTACCCTATCCTGGAACATATTTTTCTTTAGAAGGTGACCAAATCTCTCCTTTATTCCATTCCACATACCCGGATCCAGAAAGAGAGTACTGATCCTCCATATATCTGGGTGTTGCTGCACTGTCAGCAAGGCAGTGCTGTCTACTGGTTAGAGCAACGGGCTGCAAGGAGGGATTCCTGGGTTCGGTCTCCAGTTCTGCTACCTACTCCTTGACAAGTCACTTACCCTCCTTGTGCCACAAATTGCCCATGTGAGGATAGCCACAACCACACATCTTCCACTTCTGCTGTGGGTGTTAAATTTTCCTTATTAACCAGCTCTGATTTAAAACAAACAAACAAATGAATTGGCCATATCCAGGAATCACAGATTTAGGGCTGCCCCTCTCTAACTGACTCTGCAGTGCCTTGATGTTACAAGCAGTGGCAATTACATCATGGATTCAGTGGATCAGCTGATCTGGCTCCCATGGAAATTCCAAGAGATTCCAAACAGAATCCTTCAGTCTCTCTTGGTTTCTACTGGAGACTGGGGGGCATGGATCAACGTTCACTTCGCACTCCCCATCAGTAACTGGCCCAAGCCGGGGAGCTAATGGTCCAGTCAGTGGTCCAAATTCGGTGACGAATCCTGGTCATGTGCCACCTGAGGCATGTTGCACATATGCTAAGAAGAAGACTGGAGGACCAATGTCTCTAAGATCCAGTAGTCCCAGCAACAAATAGCCAAGTAGATGCACTACTCTTTCCAAACCCTAGTTGGCCACTAGGGCATTTTGAACAGGAATTTCCACTAAGGTCCCCACTGCACTTGCAACCTACAGGACACAAGCAGGTTTGGAACTCTCCACTTTTTGTTCAATGCAGAGTTCATTTATAAGAGATAGCTCACTAGTAAGTGTCTTTTTCTCCCACCCTGCAGCAACCAGTCAGAAAACCAGGGTGTGCCTAGGTCCCAGAGCCCCGAAACAGTGGGTTAAGTATTGTTGCTCCAGCCTCTCAGCTGGAACAGCTTGTGCCTTATTTAAAAAAAAAAAAAAAAAAAGAGGGAGGTGGGGAAGGCAGCAAACCTCATGCTAACTGCCCTGGGACAGGGGTTTCTGGCTGGCAACTCCACTTGGAAAAAGCGCCTCATGCTCAGAGCCGTGCGGGTGTGTGTCTCCACTTTCCTTTCGTAATGTAAGAAAGTCTCGGTGACTGCGAAGCCACGTGGCTAAACCCCTGGGCCAGTTCCAAGATGACGCACCCTGCTCCTCATCCCCGGAGGAGAAAGAGGGAGAGCCCCCGGGGCAAGAATCACCCTGTGAAAGGGGGACAGTAAAAAGTCCAGATTTCAAAAGGAAAAAATTGAGACTGATGTTTCCCCCCTAGTGGCGAACACTGCTCTATTGTGCATGTGCGAATGCAGATGGAAGAAAGCCTGTCCCTTCAACAGCTGTATCTGTATCAGGGGGGTCTGATAGAACTTCCAGCAGATCAGTTTGTAAACAACTTCCATTATCAGACAGCACAAGGCAGGAGTCTAGTGGACAGGACTTTGGTGTGGAACTCAACAGACCTGGGTTCTATTCCCATTTCTGCGACTGACCTTCAGTGTGACCTTGGGCACCTCTCTGTTTCCTTGTCTATTGACGTAAGCAGGATCTGAATGAATGGTCCCCTGACAGCTAGCTGGGAGGGGGAGAGACTTTGGGTATGTTTATGTAAATATATTTGCTCCTGCTCAGGAGATAGAGCGGTGTCAAAGTGATCAACTTTGGCTGGTGTTGGGTTACAAATCACCTTAGTACTGAATGCCAGGGTAGTGGAATTCAGTTACCAATGTTGTAATTATTGTAGGAATATAGGGAAGCAAGACTGTACTTAATCTTTCCCAAATGAGGGGGTCACCCTCAGCTGAAAGACCTCGTTAACCTGTTCCTCCCCACTGTTCAAAGAAAGAGCTAAATAGGCTTCATTTGGAGCCTCTTTTGTTATTTTAAATGCTCTATCACTGAGAGCTGAAATCACTTGAGATGGGGCAGTGACTCTGCTCAGCCTGCAAAGAGCTGAAAATCACTAAGAGACTGATGTGCAGAGGTCATGGCAGAGAGACAGATGGCAGAAGAAGGTGACTGACAGTCAGCTGGCAAATGAGTGGCTGGCAGAGTCGGAGAGGCAGAGCGAGCGGCCAGCAGGGCGGCTCGCAGAGAGGCACAGCGAGTGGCCAGCAGGGCAGCTGGCAGAGAGGCGCAGCGAGTGGCCAGCAGGGCAGCTGGCAGAGAGGCGCAGTGAGTGTCAGGCAAGTGCCTGAGCAACGGAACAAGTAAGGTGCTTCCTTACCTCCACCCAGGGTGGGAGGCGAACTCTGAAGATGCACCTCTGAACTCTGGTCTGCACTGACCAAGGACAGCAACTGTGCCTGGGGTGCAGAGAAGGACGGGCACGTTACAGGGACTTTTGGGTTGCTGGACTTAAGAACCTGAGGGGAAAAGGACACTGCCCAACTTACTTGGGGGTGGGTCTTTTGCTCATGGTTTATGTTTATGAACCCTGTTTCTGGTGTTTTCCCAAATTAACGCCCAGTTACTTCCCTCCTTTTATTAAAAGATTCTTTTCTACACTCAGACTCTGTGCTTGCGAGTGGGGAAGTATTGCCTCTCAGAGGCTCCTGGGGTGGTGTGTCATTTTCCCAGGTTACTGGGTGGGGGCTTGAGCCTGTTCTGTGTTGTACTGATGGAAAGAAACCCCTAGATATTGAACCCAGCCCTGGTTGCTGCTGCCTCTGCCTGCAAGAAGGGTTACATTTTGCTTGTAAGCTCTCAGGGGCTAGTTTTGCTTCTTACCAGGTGTTTTCACAGTGCCTAGCACAGTAGAGTCCCCAACCTCTCCTGGGACCTCTAGGTGCTAATGTAACACAAACAGCATTGCAATCTCTTGTGTTTGGGGTTGTTTTTGCCACCACCTCCACCACT
The DNA here is from genome assembly GCF_015237465.2 of Chelonia mydas. Classification (NCBI taxonomy): domain Eukaryota; kingdom Metazoa; phylum Chordata; order Testudines; family Cheloniidae; genus Chelonia; species Chelonia mydas. Next base: position 18,361,837 of record NC_051254.2, read on the forward strand.
TTCGGAAACATTCCCCTGAGATTTTCTTCACTCGGTCTTGGCCCAAAAGGGGATTTTTTTTTCAGGAAGTTGGACTGGATATTTTGGAGATTGTGTGTGGCAAAGGTGAAAATATTTTCTTTGTTAAACAAGAATTTTAACAGCACTTCTTTAGCTAGGCTATGGCAAGAGCGGCTGAAACCTAGCAAAGAGTGGCTCCTCCCTGAGGACTAGCACCGTTGCTGTGTTTGGGCAGGGGGAGAGAATGATTTAGCTTCCACAGAAGCTACAAGCATTTGAAAACTGCATCTATAGGAGAAACTGCCCCCCCTTTGGGTGACCTGCAGATATGCAGTCATGCAGAGCTAGTTAAATCCATCCTTTTGGGGTCAAAGGCCATATTCACTCTGCTGGCAAAAAAGATGCAAAGCAAGGAACTTCCAAGCTTGGACAAGATTGGACACAGGAAATAGATTTTATTTCTCTTCACCCTGGTAACAAGGTAAAAACGAAATGTAAAACATTCGCAATGTACAGTGTGACAGAGCCCTCTGCATTTGGCGTTTCTTATTCTTGAACTTGCAATATAGCTATGTATCTATTTACTTACACACACACACACACACACACGCACGCACAGTTTTGCACTTACATGGCACCTGTGATAGAGAGACCTCCCAGCTCTTTGCTAGTATGATTTAACTCTCACATTTCTGAGGTGCCAGTAAGGATTATTATCCCCTTTTAGTAGCTGGGTAACACAAGCTGCAGAGAGCTAAAGTGACTGGCCCAAGTTCACGCAATAAGTCAGTGGCAGAGACAGGATTAGAGCCAGAGTATCCTGACAGCTATTTGGCTGCTCTAACCACTAAGCGACACCATGTGAAGGCTACCTCAAGTACAATAATACCAAGCTTTTATACAGCAGTTTTCATCAGTAGCTCTCAAAGTGCTTTACAAAGTATTATTATCCCATTTTATAGACAGGGAAACTAAGGCACAGAGGAGTGAAGTAACTTGCCCAATGTCACCGAGAAAACCAGAGGCAGAGCTGGAAATAGATCCTACATCTCCTGATTCCCAGTCCAGTGTGCTATCCTCTAGACTTCTCCACAGAGACACAAACTGCCCAGACTGACCATGGGAGGACGGTTAAGCAATGTGGAAAGACTCCAGTCCCACAGGACAGGAGAGAGAATCTGTCATAGATGCAAATGCAATCAGTAAGAAAATGTATTCGCTCCCCAGATCATTGCAAAGACTGCAGTGCAGGCGAGGTGGACAGTGTATCAGCATGTTAGACAGCATTCTGGGGTTACCTCTGTTCATAGCATGGAGGCCTTTGCAGCTCTGGGCTATGGGACTAGGAATCAAAAATCAAAGGCTTCTATCCTACACATACTGTCTATAAGTTTTCCCTCTAATAGCAGCAGGAGCATCCCCAGGCCAGGCTATAGAGTACTGGAATAAGAAACAAAATTAAATACATCTTATCTGGTTGAAATTAGGGCAGTTTCCCCACAGTCCCTCAGTGTAATTTTGAAATGGAACAGTCCGTCAGGTAAAGTAGGACAGTCTAAGAGCAGTGCATTCCACCACATGGACATGTCCCTGTTATGCACAGGGATCGCGTTAGGGACGCTTACCACTGTCCTCTGATCTCTGGCTGAACAGTATCCGGTAGCAGTTTGTAATCAAGGCAGAATCACTCCCAGACCGGCAGCCTAGGCCCATAGGGAACACAGTGAACACAGGGCATCCCCAAAGCATGCTGGGCCTGACTGAGATCCCTTCTATAGCTGTGCAAGGCAGCAGCAATTCCAATGGGGTTGCATCAGTTTGAGCAAGATCAGAATCAGGTCCAGAAACTCTGGCAGTCTCACAACTCCATCTGCCCACCCCCAGACAATACAGGGCCCAATTCCCTACTGCCTCGCACCTCTTGTGCCACCAACGCAAAGTGTGTGTAAAATACTCCCAAATCCCATTTTGCACTAGTATAAATGATACCAGAGCCAGGGTGGGGGGGTAGGGCAATGGGAAATCAGGTCCAGTGTATCTAGAGGAATCACTGCTGGTGGAAAATGACTGTCTCAGCTGGTTACTACCGGTGCAAAACCTGACCCTAATAATGGAACTGATAGCTACTTCCACGTCCAATATCCCCAAAATACGATACTACCAAAATAATCCTGGTTTGTTTTGTACAAAGTGCCCAAGGCAAAGAATTGTCTCCCTGACCCTTTTCTGAACATTTAACAATACCAAGAATGGGTCCTTTCCGTGGGCGTAGTTTTGGGGGTGGGGGAGCAGGGGAGGGCATTGCCCCCTTCCAAAGTGCAAGCCTTGGGCAAGCACGGAATTTGCCCCCTCATGCACAGCCCCATTGGCCTGACTGGAGCTGCCCCCCCAGTTACAGAAGTCAAACTACGCCTATGCTTTAGGCTCATTCTCAAATTGTGTCGCTGATCCCGATAGCTATACACATCCCATACATAAGGCATATGTATGGGACATATTCTTAGATATTCTTCTACATATTCTTAGATCCAACTCTTCAGATTTATGGGCTATGTCTGAACAACAACATGGTGTTACAACCAGCAGCACATGCTCGCTACACGTGTTACAGAAGTAAATATAATGGTGACCACTGGTCCTGTCTAAAATGACTAGGCCAAATGCACCAATGGTGTAAGCAGGAATCATCCCACTGGTCAGTCATGTGGCTCCTGCTTATCTGAGCAGTGAATCTGGCCCCTTGTTTCTATAAGCTGTATTACTGGCAGACTACCAGTCTCTGAGATCATCCAGGAGATCTTCTCTAGGGCTACTCAGATAATTGAATGTATGTTTCTGCACCCAGTATTAGCACTTTCTTGTCTCTGTTTAAGACCGGGACCTTTTCCCAAGGCTATTCAGGCCATCCCAGCTACCCTCCCATACCCAGAGGATAAGAAAAGAGCTTCTCCAAGCCATCTCCTGCCCTCCATTGATCAGGAGTGAGGAATGATGGGAGGGGTTCTTGGCCATGAGGGGGAGACTTCTGAGATGTATACAGGACTTGGCTGGAATGCTGCTCTGTGACACTGGTATTTCCCAGTGTGATGCTCAGTTTTCTAGACCATCCGTTCTTCAGGGCAGGTTCTGCATCACTCTCTGTATTTGAAAAGAGCCCAGCACATTGTGGCTGTGATTACCAACTAAATAGTAACTATCAGCCTTCCAGTGCTGCACTGTCATGGCCCCCCACCCTGTCTCCTGGAGAGGATGTGAGGGTGACAGCCAGGCAGAGCCCTACTGCCTTCAGGAGTACAATTAGATGATTATGAAATACTCAGTTTCCCCCCTTTTTTTGTTTAGATTTGCGTGTGCATTTCAGTGCATCTGAAATCTGCCAGCTAGGCCATCCTGAAGAGTGGAATCTATGCAGTTTATCCACCGCACAGGTGCAACGCAGCCAGACGCAACACAAGTGTCCTTCACCCCAGCCCTAAACCCTGCCTTCATGAACAACCCCTGGAAACGCTAGTTCAGCTGTTGAGGGTTGGGACCAAAGCTCATAATACAAAAAGGGAAATTCTGCAGTAGGGCTGATCCACAGTGCATAGGCAGGTCCTCAGTGACTTCTTTACCTTTCTCTCTGGTGTCTGGATGCTGGACGTCTGCCCAAGCTGCGACGTTCAAATGCTGGCTCGGGACATAACTGAAAATGGGTTGGATGAGTCCCATTCCCGTTTGCCCACATCACATTCAGTAGAACTTCAGAGTTAGGAACACCTCGGGAATGGAGGTTGTTCGTAACTCTGAACAAAACATTCTGGTTGTTCTTTCAAAAGTTCACAACTGAACATTGACTTAATACAGCTTTGAAACTTTACTATGCAGAAGAAAAATGCTGCTTTCCCTTTATTATTTTAGTAGTTTTTTTCCGTTTAACACAGAACTGTATGCGCTTTTTTCTTTTTGTCTCCTGCCCCGATTGTGTACTTCTAGATCCAAATGAGCTGTGTGGTTGACCGGTCAGTACGTAACACTGGTGTTTATACCTCTGAGGTTCTCCGGTAGCTCAACAGCCCTGACCGGGTCCGCTCAACAGAGCACTAGAAGTGGAATAGCAGAGGGTGCTGGGGGTGAGGACCTGAGCTGCATTGGAACAGCTTGGAAGCAGCAAAGTTGATGAAGGCTAGGAGTGGCACTTATTTGCAGAACATGCAGGTAATGGGGGCAGAAATCTATGCCTGACTCCAGCCAGTGCAATTAGTACTTCTCCTTCATTCGCTCTAAATCCATTCTCACCCCTGAACCCAAAAAGGAATATGTGAAACTGAGTGCGCTGAGCTCCAGCCCTAATCAGAAACACGCACTGAGGAACCCGATACTTTCCCCAAGTTCTGTGTAACGGAGACACTCTCCAAAGAAGCTGAGCACAGCTGGACAGAAGCACAACCCATGTGTATGGTTTCTTTTGCTTTTCATCCTGGATCAGATGTCTCTGGCAGCAGCAGCAGCAACAGCATGCTGCAAACAGACCTCTCACTGGAAGCGAGGCAGGGCTGCATCTGCAGTTCCCTAGTTGACACTGATAATGGATTCAGACATGGATCAATGCCTATTTCTGATGCAGCTACTTGCCGGTGTGCTCATGGGACTGTGGCACATGCCTAGGTGCACTGCTGCCTGTAACCACTGTATGGCCTAAGCACCAGAATTGTCAGTGCTCAGCAAGCTTGTGCAGATCAGGGGTCAGATTCTAAGCTGGTGTAAATTGGCCAAGCTTTGTTGACTTCAGTGGAGCTATGGTGATTTACAGCAGCTCAGAATCTGGCCAACAGCTGGAGCACAGTCATCCCTCCAGCAAGCTGTTGGGGAATTGGAATGAATAAACTGCCTACACGTCTCGTACTGGGCACATTGCATGATACTAGCTACCACGTGTGTTGCTTGGAAGGTCATCATCCTGCCACCGAGCAGTGGCCAAAAGGTAGAACTGTGTAAATGGTGGTTATGGATGGAGGAGAGCCTCAGCTGCAAAACTGAGACTTGAATTTTCCCAAGCTTAGAGCAGGAAAAGGAATTGAGATTGAGAGTTTTAAACTAAGTTCCTCTCCAGTTATGATCAGAGAGTGATTAACGAATCCATAGATTTTAAGGTCTGAAAGGACCATCAATACCATTTGTCTGACCTGAGTTAACTCTGCCATAGAACATCACTCAGTCATTCCTGCATCATGCCCACTCACTTGCAGTTGAAGTAGTTCATGTCTTTTAGAAAGACGTCCAGTCCTGATTTAAAGATTTCCAGTGATAGAGAATCCACCATATCCCATGGTAAGGTATTCAAGGGTTAAAATGGCCTCCAGGTATTGCTGAGACCATTTCAGCACAGAATACACACAGCGAGGAGGAGGGCTGGATGAATCATACAAAACGGGAGTCACAAATATTTCCACAGATGGGAGTGGCTGGATCTGTTTGTTGCTGTTAGTGGGAATGTTATTCATTATTCATGAGTGCCTGGACATCTGCCATCTATTCAGAAAGATGCTGGTGAGTTATGAAGGCATCAAAAATGTTAGCACAAGCGATTATTTGTACTGTAAAGGGTGTTCGTCATCACTCGTGCTTCTCTGGTTTAAAAATCAGTCGTGCAATCAGGTAGTAGAAATGGTACCACATGACTTCACTGACAAATCACACTCTCTAAATTACACCAGTTACAAGGCACTGGAAAAATAGGCCCTTTGTGTGGGGGGTCAATTTCACCATTTCCTCTGCTCTTTGTCAGGGATTCATACAGTATTAGGGGAGAGAAACATTTTTAAATGAATAGGAAAATAATACTGTGTGAAACCATAACAATGAGGAAGGGGACTCAGGGACAGCTATCATGCCTGAAACGACTTGTAATTCTCTTCTTGAAATGTACTAGATTCCCAGTTGTTGATGTTCCTCTAACTTTCCCCTCCTCATTTACCATACAAAGCTTCCAAGCTCCATCCGAGATCAGAAAAGGAGGGGGTGAAATGCCGAGTGAAATGCTGCTGTTGGGGGTATTTCCATGAGAGAGGGACTTAAACCCAGAGGTGAATTTGGTTTTACAAACACGCCCCTCCACCCCCGCCCAAAAAAACAAACAAACAAACAAACAACCCACAACCTTCAGTCAGAGTTCACAAAACCAAACTCGGAGTGGTTGAGATCTGGCTACCCTTTACTTTTTATCAGCCCCAGCTATGTTCTGGAGGCAGGCCTGGGTGTTTGAACCAATAGCTCCAGCCCATCTCCAATTTCTGGCCAGGCTGGAAAGAGGAAATACCAGAAATCTACAGTAACCAGCTCTCACAAAACCTTCAGGCCAGCTCTGCAGCCTCACGAGCTTCAAATAATAATAATAATTCACTGAACTATGTATCTTGCAGTAGCACCTAGGAGCTGGACCCCACTGTGTTAGGAGCTTTACAAACACAGAACAAACACTCGGTTCCTGCCCCAAAGAGCTTTCAGTGTCCAAACTTTGGGGTGCTCATCACCCAACCAAACCACCAAGCTTTCTGAAACTCTCCTGGCTAGAGAGATCCCTTATCTGATTTGATGGAGGGAAGAGAAATTTTAAATATGGAATCTGGTATGTCCAGAGGAGAGCAAATGGTCCCAAGACTTCCCCCTCCTGCCCTCAGCCCCATACTATTCTAGGCTCTGGCTGAGGATGAAAACTCCCATGGCAAAGCTTCGGTGCGCTCTGGCATTCTGCAGAGCTTCGTAACCCTGCGCAGCAATGTGAGGCTCAAAAACACATGCATTTTAAAAACTCTGTTTCCTGCTTTCCTCGTGCTCTCTCAGTGCAATTCAACAGATGCTTTTGGTTTTCAGCTGCAGATTTTCCCCAGTGGCCCTTCAGTGCTTTCCTGCTCTGATTTCAAACACGAAGCGCTCTCTGGCTTCTATTTTAGAGGGTTCCCCCCTCCAGTCCCCGGACTGACACTGCAGAATTGATCACCAGAAAGCTGCAGACCTAGGGGTGCTCTCAGGATGGAGTACATGATGTTGCTGCTGTTTGCCAGGCTCAGAAAGACAAATGTTGATTTTTCCCAGAGGAGGATTGAGTGTGTAAAGAAGAAAAGGCTCATAAGAGGCGTCTGTTGACTCTCCTGAGCTCCTCCTTTGTTAAGTGTATCTGTCCTTGAATTCAGGTAGGGGCCTCAAAACCAATTAACCAAACTCACTCACTCAAGTTCTCACCCTACCAAGGGGAAAAAAATAAAAGAATCAGACAAGCCCAGAAACATTCTAAAAGGATCATGCTCTTCACCCTGAAGCATCCTCGGTGTCAGTAGTTTGCACTCATGTACCCAGGGCCCACTTCACCGTAGCTTGTGTGGTTATTTACACAGTGCAGTGTGAGTGTAACACAATCAGACCACAGGGGGAGCATTTTACATTCATTTTGCACTTCTGTAAGCAGCCCCACAAGGTGCATTGGTGAATCAGGACCTCTCTTGGTTAAGTCTCCTTCGGGTTTGTGGTCTCTAGCATTCTGATCATGGGCTGGTAGGCCTAGATTCAAGCTCCAGATTTGACAGACTCCTTCAGTGGCCTTAAGCCACTCACTTGAGCCCAGATGGTGGCTGACCCCTTGGGACATTGAGCATCCAGATTGCTGTTTTACAGCTTTGGCCCCATCCCTAGTCACAGCTTGGTGTTCCATTCACTTGCAACAGTGTCCCCTAGGAATAAAGCTGCAAGGTTTGAAGAGGCAAACAGCTGATCAGCTGTTGAGGCAGTGTGGTCTGCAGAAGCAAACCCTAGACAGGGAGTCAGGAACTGCTCTGCTCTAAATATTGCTGAGCCACTGACTCACTCACTGCAATTCAATTCTTTTTGCCAGGCACCTGTCTGTAAAAGTGGGTGAATAACACTTCCCTGCTTATAGGGCAGCCCAAGGATCTATTCCTGAATGTCTGTACTCGTTACTAGCACCATAAAGCACTTGGTAGGTGTGAACTACTTATAGATAATGGCAGCGATGGCTATTATCCACAAGCAGTTTGGCAGAAGGAGGTTTATGGCTATGGATGCTAAGAAGCCTTGAATCCTGGCTGTAGGGCTTTTTCCATAAAATCTACCACAGACACAGCCAGGGCAACTCCACTGAATAAGCTAATAACATTCTTTGCATGTTTTTCCTTGAGTCTTACAGGGATTTTTATTGCTAACTGCAAGAGGACGGCAAAGCAGACTAGAAAAAAAAAACTGGGGACTAGCTTTTGAAAGGGATTTGGGTGCCTAGAGATGCAGACAGGCGCTTTTTGAATATCCAGATGCAGGGAGTCACATAGCAGGAGGTTTTTCCCCTACTCCACTTTGCCCCCCCCCTTACAGTTAATATTGAAAATCCTTGTAAGACACAAGGAAAAACACACAAAGAATGTTATTAGCTTATTAAGCAGAGCTGCCCTGGCTACGTCTGTGGCAGGTTTTATGGAAAAAGCCCTACAGCGAGGATTTGCTGTGTTTGCATTTGGTCAGTTCAGCTCCACACAGATGGACAGGGACAGAGGCACAGGCAGAGAACTGGAACACAGTGGTCTAGGCACAGAGCCATGAGGGGAGTTAGGGACTTACCTATCTGTGAGGATCTGAGCCCTAATCCCAGACCTACAAACACTCAGCAGCTGGAATTGGGCCACGGCTTTCCAAACAAGACAGCTCCCATTCAGGCATCTAACTATAGGTTCGATGTACAAAAGGACCCAGCACGCTGAGCTCTGGAAAACCTGACCCCACGGATGCTCCAATCCTGCATGGGAAGCAATGGAGGGGGAAGGGCATCCCTGAACCCACACTAAGCCATGTTAGCTTTAAATAATAGTAATAGAACAAGGAAGCAGATGTTAGGATCAAGCTATGGGGGGAGGGGGTGCTCAAAACAGGAAGGGGGAACAATTATTTAACTAAACTACCTTGCCAGTTGTGTCCTTTTAAGTTCGGCTTCCAATAGCGCCGAACAACTCTGACCTCAGTCCAGCTTATCTGACTACACCTTAGAAGCCAACTCAGTCAGCTCCCTAGATGAGGTGGGAGGAAAGCAACCCTAGAGTGGTGCCTTGAAACAGGCCCAGCTGGAGGAAATACTGCTTGATGTTACTCTATGGTTACCCTCTCCTCTCCATGGATACCAAAAGGTCACTAAGCAGCCGGCTGCTCTAATGGGCTCCTCCAGCTGCAGCTGAAGAGTGGGAATATTAGGGAAAGAATAAAACACCTGGCATCTACTTAAACAATCAAACTCTAATGCAAGGCAAAATGAACTGGCTCACAGCTCAGGTGAAAAGCATGAGTAGAGCTGCCACCTGCAAACTTAGAACATGAGTCCTTAGAACAGGATTCATCACTCATTTATTTATGAAGGGAAAGTTCATGCAAGAGGAACCAAAGCCTGTGCTGAAATACAGTGTCATACAAGTCTGCTGGGGACAGGAGAAGAAGATAGGGGGTGCCCTAATGACCCCCTAGAAAAGCCAGGTTGCATCAGCAACAATGCCATGAGCCCAAGAGATTAACATGATTTACCCAGTGGTAAGGTCAGGACTAGAACCCAGAATGCCAGTCTCCTAAGCTCCCCACCCACATGAGCCACACATCCAGCTGTACTGGCTGGTGTGGGAAAATTACCTTTTTCTCCAAAGAATTGTTGCCACATCTACACAGAGAACTGAGAACTGCCTTGTGCTGCTGTTGGTTTTGCAACAGGAAGGTCTATATAAATGCATCGAACAATGTAGTGCATTGATCCAGGCTCCAAAGGGCAAAGGCTGGAAGAGTTTAATGTATAGATTCGCCTGTGGAATGGAGGGGACCCCCAACACCCTAGGCTGCTCTTTTTCACCTCAGCTCGCACTCCATCCCCAGCAGCCCAGACAGACTGCACTCTTGTAGCTGGAGGTGGGCTCCAGCGCTGGCAACATTTATATGCTAGGAAGGACTGAGGACTGTAGCCCATAAAGGACGAGAGGCAGGTGATCTCTATGGCCTGAATCCAACATGGGTGCTGTGTTGTCTCCTTTTTAAAGACAAGCTGGACGGCAGGAGAAGGTGCAATAGTCACGCAGTCCAGGCTTACAAAGAGACAAGTTAATAGCGCCCCCATCAGAACATTTTTGGTCCCTATGGACTTGAAGATTTGAGATCACTTTCTGGAGTACTGCTGGTCTCCTTTGTCTGCACATCAGGGAGGTTAAAGGGTGATGAGAAATGAGAAGGGGTTGTGAGTCATTCTCATGCAGTTCAGGGCATGCTGACATTTATAATCCCAGACCAGCTACACAGTATGTTAAACTCGGCTGTGGCCCAGCAGGCCTTGGGCTCTTCCCTTCCCAGCTGGTTGGGACTCACAGGTGATTATGGATATCTAGTAAGTGGGACCTTGGCATTGCCAGATTCTGTGATTTAGCAAATGACCTGGCTTCTCCTGCTTTCTACCCTTTCCCATTAGAGAGGGCCCCAGAACCCCCTATCAGAGAGGGATCTTCAGGCAGTGCCACAACCTGCCATTCCAAACCTGTCTCCAGTATTGTTCTCCAGGACATGTCCACTCACAGGATGGAATCTCTCCTGCCTGGATGTAAGCACGAGGACTGGACAGGGGGCGGAGGGAGGATGCTTAAATGACTGTTTAAATTTCAAGCTTATCTCAAGCAACTGAGTTCATGGATAGAAAATGGTTCTGCTTTGTCTCAAGAGGAACTGCTGGCCCCTCTCCCTGCTAACACGTCACCACAGTCTCACGCCCTGAGCCACTGAAGAATATCCACTGGCTCGGCCCAAGTTTATGTTATCATACTGAGGTGCCAGGTCTGTGACCGTTTCAGTCTCTAGCATGGCAGTTTGCTTCATGAGCAGCTGTGCCCTGGTCCACTGATATTACAGGATGCTGGGAAGGAGGCTCAGCACCTACCCCACCAGGGATCTCTATGTTGGAGCATGCAGTCGCTTATTTTCAAAACGTCATACGGCCTGAGGTGAATTCAAGCAATAAAGCTCCTTTAACTGCCACTGTGTAAACCAGCAACCTCCTGAACAAACACAACAGAAGGATACGAAGGGCTTAACCCCAGCTGTAAACAAGTGTTCACTTTTAGGATGCAGTTTAGGGAAGAAGGATTGTCCAGGTGTTAGGACTCTACTGTAGGACTTGGGAGACCTGGGTTCAGTTTCCTGCTCCATCACAGGCTTCCTGTGTAACCTTGGGCAAGTGATTTTGCCCCTCCGTGCCTCAGTTTTCCATCTGCAAAATGGGGATAATAGCACTGCCAGCCTGCACAGGGGTGTTGTGAGATAACTATGCTCAGATACTGCGCTAATGAGGGCCAAATAAAAGCCTAAGTTATCTCAATCGTTGTTAAGGCAAGGAGATGGAAGTTAGGATACCTGGCTCTGATGCAGTGTTGCTGTGTGACCTCGATAAAGTCTCTTCACCCCTCTTTTTGGCAGCTTCCCATCTGTAAAATGGGGCTCATACCACCCTCCCCTCCCAAATGATGCCTGTAAAGGGCTTTGGGATCTTTGGATGGAAGGTGTTAGAGAAGTGGGACATATCTTTAGTTACAAAGCTCAGCCAGTGGAAGAGACAGAACTCCCTGTGTGTGGGATCTGTTTGTGATGTAGGCACTCTCTGAGATGGTGACAAACATACACCAGCGCTCCACGGGAGGAACATTAGAAGACGGCCATGTCCCTCGCCCCTGGTGGGGCAAGATAAGCCACAAGGCAGCACTGCTTTGGCTGTGTGTAACTAGAGGCCATCAGTCTCCAGCTCTCCCAGGCCTGGCTTTTTTGCCAGCAATTGACACAGTCAAAACCTGGAAAAGATTACCCAGCAAATGGCAACACCATAAGTCAGCTCACGTAAGCCCTGGGTCACTGGAAAGGCTCACAAATCTCCACAAACTCTTGGGTGAACCCAAGCACTGTGACAAACCCTCCAAACCATGGGAGTTTTCCCTGACTTTGTCCTAAATTTTTCTCACAGTCTCCACATTCAGGTACCTAGAAATTCAGGGCCTGAGCTGGCTCCCATTGAGAACAGTGGGACCCTCACTATTGATCACAATGGGAGTCTGATCAGGCCCCTTAGTAACTGTCCTTAGTGTTGTTTGTTATGGGCCTGATCTAAGGTCCATTGACGTCAGTGGGGTTTGGATCAGGTCCTAAAATAATGAAGCAGAAGGAATTTCTGTGCAGAATCTTCAGCTGGGCTGTAAGGCACTTAAGCCAGTGCTTCTCAAGCTATCTGATGTGGGGGACCGGCAATTTTTTTTTCCAATGTGCGCACAGACCGGCAGCCGCTGGCTCATGGACTGGTACTGGTCCGCGGACCACCCCTTTGAGTAGCACTGACTTAAGCCATCTGCCTGGTGGCGACTTGATCCATGACCACCTCAACAGAGCCAGGGCTGCTGAGCCTCAGGGTCAGACAGCTTCACCCTGGGGAAGTGCATGTCCCACAAGTCTATCTGCTCTCCCTGCCAGGCTGCTGCTGCTACGGACACGTCAGGGCTGAACAGAGGGGCTATTGATCCTTCACTTTGCCCCAGAGCAGCTCCGTGGGTCAGGCAGAGAAACCCAGGGCTTTTTCGCTGTTTAGTCTTCCTGACATCTCCTCAAGGCACAAATCAAAGCCAGGCTCCCCCCTGGAAAAGGGACTAACTCCCAGAAGGGGAAAATCAGCTCTGGCTGGGTGAAAAGTGATTCAAGTCAGCTGTATCATCTCAGAACAAAATTCAGCCTCCTACCCACTCATGGTTCCCTCAGCCTCACTGAAGCAACACAGCGCTGGATATCGCACTGACTCCGTGCAAAGCAGAGACTATTATAACATTTTGAATGACCTAGCTTGTGCGGTACACAATGAAGGTGGGAGGAACATGCCTTTGTAGAGTAGAGGAATAAGGTAGTATCCCTTTAAGTAGTCGGTGGGCTCCCTAGTGGCGCTCACAGTGTTCTGTGATTTAGAATCCGGCAGAACCCAGTGTACCTGAGCCTCATGTGTTTGGGTATGTTTAGGAAGTATGGTTACTTGGGATCCAACTATGCCCATGTGGTTTCTTCATATTGCCTTTTGGGTAAAGAGCAACAGACAGCAAAAGCCTTTAAAAAGTTGGAGGACCCAATGGATCAGGAAGTCTATGCAGTTGACTAGGCCTCTGACCTCCTGCTCCACCCCTTGTGTCCCCTGAAAGTAGTGAGCCGGATCTCAAAGGAGACAGGTGCCTTTTCTCTCTGGGAGGGGGATTTTGCCTTCAATGCCATTTTCCGTCTCCCTCATGTTCGTTCTTTTTATGTTTTAGGTATAAGCCCAAATGGTGGTACACAGCCTATCCCAGTAACAGGCCTGTGCACCCTGGTGCTGTCATGACCCAAACAAGGGCACTTTCAGTAAGAACCCCAAAGGTAACTGGCAGTCTGGGAAGCTTCAGTCTCCCACACACAACCTGCATTCTCTCCAACCCTCCAAAGTGCTGCAGGCCACTGAGCCTGGGGCCCATTGACCTCTTGCCACCCAGCTTCTTCAGGGCCTGGCTGGCTGGCCCACTCCGCAGCACTGACCCGGGGGAGGCCAACCTGCTTCCCTCATTTGGATTCTTCTGTGGGTTGGCAGCTTGCCTACCTGCCCCTTTCTATTACAGCAGGATCAGGAAAGCTCCTTGACTCCGGCCCCTTGTTTATAGGCCCTTATATCAACCTAGAGCTGAGCCACCCCAAACTGGGCAGCACTCAGAGGGCATCTCCTTTGGTTTTATTACCAAGCCACCCCTTTGGTGAGATTACCATGGAGTACTTTATTCCTCAAAGATGAGCAAATTCCTGCCAACTAAGGATGGGGGCCCCTGCTCAGATTCCTACCATGACACAGGCAGACTACACAGACACACAAGCAAACTCAACCTGGCGGGTTTCACACCCTCCAAGAGGTCTTCACTTAAACAGGGTCAGCCTAACCGTACATCAAGAGAAGAAAGAAAGATCTTCGGTAAAGCAACTCTCTCAGTGCCTGTGCCCTGTACAGGCCGTAGCTGAGGGTGAACTGGAGGGGAGAATGAGGTGTGAGAAAAGCCACAAATATAGGGATAGCCAAACTTACTGATTCTCTGAGCCACATACAACAGCCTTCAGAAGTTCGGAGCTGAGGCACATCTGCCAGGGCTCAGGACTTCAGCCCCTCTCCTGCTGAAGCCCTGAGCCCCAATAGGTGCGCCATCCCTGAGACCCCCCACCCCACTGGGAAGAAGCCCTGATACCTCCCTCCCTGCTGGTCAGAAGTCCCTACCTCACCACCCTGCTGCAAGGCAGAGGTCCTTAACTCCCCACCCCCCAGTCTAGTTGGGGAACGGGCATGTGGCCCACAAGCCACAGTTTGGCCATCCCGGAAACATCAACTTTCTGCTGAAGTGGTCCAGACACCAGAAGGAAGAGCCATAGCTCACTACCTCGCCGAGCACAGTGGCAGTCAGTTATGAACGTGCCATTTCTCCTCTCTTGTGACCCCTTGTTCTATTGGCTCACTTAGTGGTGATCTCATTTTGCCATACACCTGCACCAGACAGACATTTAAAAAAATAAAAATACTAATGAACCTCTTCCGCTGACTGTCCTTCAACACCTGCAGCTCTCATTTCTGATCCCAACTGCCGGGCTACAAAGAGTCAAAAACTCCACCCCAAATTAAGAAGGTAGGTAGTAAGTATACTGCCCCGAGCATGACGCTTAGATATAAAGGTGCAGAATCATTTTAACTAGTACATTTTTTTTCAGTTATGTCACAGCGTGGTTATGCCAGTGAAGCTCTATAGGCAGAGCTATGCAGTGTGCACTATTGATGGCCTGTAAAGTCAGTTACACAGATGCTGGACTTTGCTGTGAGGTCTGTTCTGAAAGTAGAAGTCATTGCCATGAAAACTTCTTTAAACAAACACACGAACGAATCCAACAAAATAGCTCCTGAGCATCGGAGTGTCCTAAAAGGCTATCACGTCTCTCACGCCCCTTCCCGCAACCGTGCCTCCCCTAAAAGCGTTGGCTGTTTTAATCCATTCTAGCCCTTGTCTCTTTAAAGACCTGCTCTGTCCTTGTTGTCTTCATGTCTTCCCCTGCGTCTTTACAAGATTTCATGCTTTCCCTGTTTCTCCTCCCAAAGCTAACCAGATTCAGCCTATAAACACGTGGAGTCCGGTTGGCTTCCGGTCCCTGGTGGTCCCTCTTCGTGAATAGCAATAGGTTGCTAGGAGAGATGTCTCCCTGTGAGTGGAGAGAACCACCAGCTGCAGAGGTTCAGCTGTGTCTCTGTGCCGGCTGGTTTGGGCTCAGGCCCATTGAATCTCAGTGGGAGCTGCTGAGTACTTCATTCGGGGGCCTAAGTGGGAGCTGGGCTCTTTGGAAACTCAGCTACTCACCTGATTGGAGTATTCTCGCCCTTTGGGAATCTGAGCCAAAGCCCCTGCCACCCCCTCTACCCAAAGCAGCAGTAATCCCCCCTGAGGATGATGGTCTTTCTTGAGCATAACCTTGCTCCTCTTCATTTCCATCAGGCATATCACTATCTCCTCTCTCTAAGCCCCCTGTTAAACAAAGCTCTGAGTCCTGTACAATGTTTCCTGTAAATAAATAATCCCACAACATGGAACCAAACTCCTCCTTCCCCCAGTTCCCTTGCATTGGCCACTCCAGCTGAGTTTCCTAGAACCCAGATGTCATCGGACCTCGCTGGGAGCCTGCAGGCTCTTTCACTTTAATGTTGTGCCTGTAGAAAAACTGGAAGGGGATGCTCTAAACATCAGTTTGGAAATACCCAGCCTGGGCTGGAATCACAAGCCCCAGTCATAGCAGCTTTGAGTAAGCCCTTCAGATTTCCAAGATGGCTAAGTTTAGTACCATACAGGGTGTCTTTTGAACGAGAACTTACAACTAAGATCCTGGCTGCTCAGCATGGCCTGACACTTTACATAAATGGCAGGGTTGTAATCTGTCACTATTGGCCAAAAGTTTCCTCTTCGCTACTCATGTGCTGCCCTCCACCCCAGAAGTGGCTGCATTTCACTGGTGCTGTGTGACCCATAGATCGTAAAGCCATTTGGTGTGGGGCGAAGGGTGCTTTATAATTGGGAAGTCAGAACCCAAGCTGTGATTACACGACTCCTGCTTCCACAGAGCTGGATTAGGCATTGATTCCACCATGAGCACTAGGAAAGGCCTTCCCAGACTCTGTGATGTCCTGTCACCAACTCTAGCCAGGATGATGAGTTACACAGCAGAAGGCAGATTCCCAGGCTGCAATGAATCCTCATCTGAAGTGTAAGCACTTCAAATGGTGTCTCGGGGCTCCTTTGTCATGATAAGGTCATCCCCGGCAAGTGTGGGAAAGCGTTGACTCACTAGTGACTGTGCTGCCTTTCTCTGACTGGACTGCTGCCTTTGGGCTCTGATTACAATACGAAAACTGCACACACATGGTGATTATATGTGCACAGGCGTCCTGGATTTCTTCCAGAGGATGCTGGAGCTGGGGAGGAAGGAAAAACCCCTAATGTTTTCTTAAAGTGGTGTTGGTGAAAGTGTCAGACCAGCAGCCACGGAGACCAAAGTCCACCTATCCAGAGAAGAGACTGGGCACAGAAGGTGGCAGCACAAGTTTTCCAACACCAATAAGCTTCAGCCTTAATATGGAGGAGTCGCCTCCAGGGATGAGAAGGGAGTTCAGTTTCCTTGGCCCAGTCAGTCTGTGGCCTGGCCAGTGGTCTGAGAGAGGTGGCTGCACTGGACGGAGACCACCCTCTCACGTCAGCCACCAAAGAGCTCCCCAAAAGAAAGAAGAGACTTTCCATTTGTACCTGCTGGGAGAAAGCTTTAGGGGGTCACTCTTTCCCTTCGCCAAAGAGGCCAAGTTTTCTCCATCTCCACAGACTCTGCCCCAGATGGGAAAGCCCTTTTGAGCTGCAAGACTAATTCTGTCTGTTGTGGTTTGCAAGGGGGCAGATAATGATCATTCAGGAAGAGCTAGTTACTGTGTTGTAGCCAATAGCTCTGCTTCCAATGAGCGACTGATGGCAAGCAATGCCCCGGCTGAGGTTCACGGAGTCCAATCCTGTTCCAGCTGAGGTCAATGGGACTTTTGCAGTTGACTTCAAGAGGAACAGGACCGGGCCTGTGTCTGTGAGCTGCAGTGCATGGAAACTCACAGCTAAGCTGGAGTTCAGGCAAGACAGGACATGCAAGAGGCAGCAGAAAGGAGCGAAGAAGAAAAGAAGTGAAGGTTTATTTGCTTCCATTTCCCTGCCTCACATTTACCCGTCTGCCATTAGCTCATCAGGGAATTATTCCCCACAGCCATATTTCCTTGTTTGACGTGATGCCTTTTGTCTGGTTCACTCAGGGCAGGCAGGGTGAAGGCAGGAACAAGGACCATGCTCCCGGAGGGGGATTACACACCCAGTCAGCCTCCTAAACAGCAATTTTTGGCTGCAGCTCTTCTTTATTTGACATCTCATTAAATTGCCTGGTGTTATGTACAAGCAGTAACTTACTGCTGGGCTGGAGTTCCCTGCTCTGTGAGCTGGTTCCTGAGAGGTATCAGGATGTCATGTTAGCTACGGCAGAACTTTTCCACTAGCTGGAAGAGAAAGCGATGCTATAATAGCATGCCCGGCCAATAACATAGCAGCTGATGTACCATGAGCTGCCAGTACTATCTCATACCATGCCAACAAAGCATACCAGTGCTATAGCGGACTGTCCTAGCAATGCTACATCCACCCACCATGCTGATGCCCTGGAAGCCATGCCAACATCATAGCCACATGGCACACTGATGTGATAGCAGCATATTCTGCCAACATCACTGTAATACATATTGGCACCAGTATGGCAGCCAATTGGTTCCACTGAAGCAGTCCACCCACACTAGAGTCTTTGCGGAAGGAAACCTGGGGCCTTGGAAGGATGCCTAATGGGGTATCACGGGTGAAGCACTCCTTGCCAGACTGATGCCCCCTCCTGGTCGTGCTGGGGATTAGCTCAAGGCCAACGCCCATGTCCACAGTCGGAACACTGGCACCGTCTCTGCTCCTCTCTCAGCTCCCAGGACCACAGCATCCTCTTCTCTACTGAGCCCTCTGGCTAGGTTGTCGTCTGTGTTTCCCCCTTCCAGGGGTAGGTATCTCTGTCCATCAGTCCAGCCATTTCCCTAGTGGTGAGTCGGGGGGACCCAGATCCACCCATTACTCTAGGCACAAACCCAGGACCCCTGTAAATAGCAACCTCTTGCTGCTCCTCTGTAAATGCAGCTCTATTCCCCTGAGCCACTTCCCCATGGCCCCAGCACCTTCTTCACCCCCACCTCAGGGCACTTCACTGCTCAGTCCCAGGAGCCAGCCAGAGCTCAGTCCAAGGTGCTTACAACTCTCTCAGCCCTCCAGGGTCACAGTCCTCACTCCCTGGGCTCCCAACAGGAACTTGAACTACCCTTTCCGGTAGCTCACTTTTATATGGACCTGCTATGGGCCCTGATTGGCTGTTCCTCACAGCCCTGTCCTATCGGCTGCTCCCCACGCAGCCTCCCTATGGCCCTATTAATCCTTTCTCTGCCAGCGTGGGGTGGATGCCCCATCACCTGGGGCTAAGACAAACAATACAGCAGCACGCTTTAGTAATGTTTTTGGAGCATACCATGCTAGTGCCCTAGCAATATACAATGCCAGTGTCACAGCAGCGTCTCATGACATACCCGCGACTGAGAAGAATGTGGGTCTCCCTGAAAATGTGCAGGGATCAGAGTGGGCCATCTGGTCAGACATTGCTTAGTGTTTTGAGATAGGCTGGGAAGGTCGCTGACTTTAATGCTAAGAGGTAACAGACACAGGCTGGAAATGGGATGCTGGGAAGCGCATCTGTTCTGCTTTTCCCAGCGTTTTTTAAATTTGAATTTTAATAGTGTTTAAAATTTGAATCGCGTATTGAAAAGCTAGCTGGAGAGGTAGCATAGGCTCATGGCGAAGGCACTGTGCTGGGACTCAGGGGATGTGAATCTATTCTTGGCTTTGCCACTGTCCTGCTGTGCACCCTTGGGCAAGTCACTTTCCAGCTCTGTGCCTCACTTTCCCATCCTACCCGTTTCTGTCTTGTCTATTTACTTTGAAAGTGCTTTGGGACAGGGATTGCCTTTTGCTATGTGTTTGTGCAGGCTCTAGCGCAAGCGGGCCCTGATCTCGGTTGGAGCTGCTAGGTGCAATTGTAGGACAAATTACAAACACCACTGCTGAAAGCAATGGCAGTGCCAACGGGCCGAGCCGGGGGAGCCGCGGGAGGGGAAGTGAGTCATGCAGGAAGTTCAGAGGTGTGCTTTTCAGTCTGCCGGCTCCAGTGGTGAAAGTCGTTGCCAGGCAGCATGTGTAAACATGACAGGGCAGCGTAGCTTTTGTTTACTGGCTGGAAAATGTGACTGTGTGGCACAGGCTAATCAGCTGCCTGAAACAATGGGCGAGTGTTTTCCTTGTGAGAACTGGATCCTATTCGTTTTCTCTTTTGTGTCTGGGTTTGGGGCAGGTATGGAGAGCGATTGACCTTTCAGATTACAAACTTTCTCACAGATGTAAATTATGGCCCCTCTTAGCCCACGTGACTCACCAAACCAAGCCACAGAATTTGTTTCCAGTGCCCCGAAGATAAAGTACAAAGCTCCTTGTCTGTGCAACAACTATCAGCAGCTCCTAGATTAAGGGAAGATAAACTCCTGACATCCCCCTGGCTTTTCCCCCTCCTATAATTTCATAAAACTGACTCATTTCCAAGCAAGTTTAAAGTGTTTCAATACCCTCCTTCATCATTAGCCATGTCATCAGAGGGCTGGAACAGAGAAGGTTTAGATTGTAAGCCTTTTTTGGGAGGGGGGCTGTCTCTTACTGTGAATTTGTACGGCAACGAACACAATGGGGCCCTGATCGGTGCATCACCACACTCATGTAGATAACAAATAATATCATAATAGACAGGAGGAAAGCTCTGACTTCTCCCAGCACTGGGGAATTTCAAGGATTGTCCATGTAACAGTCCAGGACATTTTTTCCCCTGAAGAAGGGTATCATGTCTTTGAGGAGGCTACCCTCTGCTCCTCCCCCTAGTGGGAGGAGCCCAGCCTTGGGGACTCTGCAAATGAACAAGCAACAAGTCAATATTGGGGAAGGCTGTTGGATGCATGTGGGTTGACCCTTCAGCCTTGCAAAGGGAATGAGGCACCGTCAGGAGATGGGACCAAACAAGGGCAGGAACTGCATGTATGTGACACTGAAAGGCCATGAGAAAGGCCCAATGTATGTGGGTCATGCTTGTGGGATGGATTCTACAGGCAAATTCTGTCCCTAGTTACCTCCATGCATCCCCAGTGAGTGTAGTAGGGTAGCATGGGCAGAATTAGGGGCTTGTATAATTTCTGGGCCGCTTTAAGGCAGGATCGATGGTATATGAGTAGATGGAGTTCAGGTCCTTGGGCAATGTAAACACAGCGGATTTTATTATCAGGAGAAAGACTCCCAGATTAGGAGCTGCATGAAGCAATTGGCACCACCGGCAAAGCAGTATGCGTGGCACTGCCAACCCCCAGTGTTCAGAAACCAGGAGTCAGGCTCCAAAACGATCAGGAGACTGGCTTAAAATCATGAGATTTTTACAGTCTAATACATCTGGGGTCTCTGGCAAGGGGTGGCTCAGCACTTCCTGTGTGTCGCGCATGGCGAACGGCTGCCCTTGGGTGATTGGAAAGTGTCCGTTTCTGCAGACAGAAATTTACAATGCCCAGCGCAGAGCCCTGAAACAATTCCCAGCCGGTTCCAGGGCCAGGTTTCACCTGCTCAGGAGCTGGCTTGCCGTGGGGCTGAGTGCTCCCCAAAGGCTTGATCCAGAGGCCCCTGCAATCGCTAGGAGTCACTCCACTGACTTCAATGAGCCCTCAACCAGCTCAGCAGCTGCTTTTCTCCCCACATTCCCCCAGGAGGAGGTGAGAGCAGGGGGGTGCCTTGCTCCGTTTGTTTATGAGCTATGCTAGGCGTTCTGGCCTCACTGACTGGCTCCAGGGCTCGGCCTGGAAAGCCTAGCTCTGGGGGGAACGATTTGTGGTGTCATTTATGTGAGTTTTAATTAAAACAACCCGATAGAGAAACTTCTGTATGTAATACAAACAATGAAAGGCAAAAAATCACGCTATGAACCCCGTGCCGAGTTGCTCCTCCCCTGGCAGTTTAGCTAGTCAGGGCAGGCATTGGGCATGTTGCCAGGGAGATGATTATGCCACCATTGTTTCCTCAGGCTGGGAGGACTTGGGATGAAATCCTGGATCCATTGAGGTTCATGGGAGCTTTGCCATTGAATTCAGAGGGGTCAGGATTTCAAACTTGATGGCCAGCAGGGACCTTAGACTCCCAGGAATGCCCCATGCACAGATGGGAGGCCAGACTGTCAGCTTCCCCTCCCGCAACCCTTATCGGTTTGCAAACTCCATGGCATTGTTTATGGGTGCTCCGCATTGGCCTAACTCTGCAACAGGAAGCACAGCTTGTGTATTTCTAAAGTCCCATGCCCAAAAATTACACCAGTGTCTGCAGCACCTGTTTGCAACCCTACAATAACAAACTAGGGCACAAAGATATGCATTTAGAGCGTAAACTCTTTGGGGGCAAGGGCAGCCTTTTTTCCCCTGTGTTTGTTCAGTGCCTAGCACAATGGGGGCCTGGTCCAGGAATGCAACAGCAACACAAATAATGGAAATAACAACTTGATATGAACATGGCTCAACACAACCCTGCAGTGAAAAGCCACGGTGGGAAACCCCAGCAACTCACAAGCAACCCTACAATAATAAACGAGTGCTCATGAAAAGCCATGTTAATTGTAAGAGGGCTCCACGTGGGTAGATGTCCCGGTGGCAGATCCTTTTTCAGGATCAGGATCTAACTGAGGCAAAGAATAACTCCAATCGGATCTGTTTTCTTAGTTGCTCAGATACCACAGTGATAAATATAGTGAAGATACTAGATAGACAGAGAGATAATGCAGACAGATTAAATAGCTCAGAA
The DNA here is from genome assembly GCF_015237465.2 of Chelonia mydas. NCBI lineage: Eukaryota > Metazoa > Chordata > Testudines > Cheloniidae > Chelonia > Chelonia mydas. Next base: position 18,383,934 of record NC_051254.2, read on the forward strand.
AAGGGATTCTCTGAGAATGCCTTAGCGCAGAATATCCAGGGTACGCAATTATCTGGGTCAGGTTGACTGAGCATCCAATGGTGCAACTGGTTAAGGGCATCGTTCCTGAGAAATAATGGGGTAGCCTTTAATGAGCTTGAATGCACGTCACAGTGGCAGGCAGAGCTGTTCCTGACAGAAATGATGGGTGGAAACAATGCCACCAGTTTGTTAATCTGCCCTGGCAGCGATGTAGTTTGCACTGAATTCTGTTTTCATACACTCGCTTATTGCAGCTAAAGACTGAGGTCTGACCGCGCATGGTCATTAAAGATCCCATTTTCCAGGCTTTATACAGGCAAACTGTCTGCTGGGTCAATGGGTAAAGGAGAGAAGAACTGAGCTGTCAAGAGCCCCATGACACTTGCCCTGGGGGGAGGAACATTAATTTCAGAGGCCTGGCCAAATTCCGTTCTGCGCCTCTAAAATCCCCATCTAATCTCAATTGGAAACAATCTCTCTCGCTTGCAGCCTCGGCGGCTGTGTGGTGTTGCTGTGCACCGGTAAACAGTTAGCACCATCCCTCTGTATAATGACAGGTTTCAGAGTAACAGCCGTGTTAGTCTGTATTCGCAAAAAGAAAAGGAGTACTTGTGGCACCTTAGAGACTAACCAATTTATTCTGAGCATAAGCTTTCGTGAGCTACAGCTCACTTCATCGGATGCATACTGTGGAAACTGCAGAAGACATTATATACACAGAGACCATGAAACAATACCTCCTCCCACCCCACTCTCCTGCTGGTAATAGCTTATCTAAAGTGATCACTCTCCTTACAATGTGTATGATAATCAAGTTGGGCCATTTCCAGCACAAATCCAGGTTTTCTCACCCTCCGCCCCCTCACACACAAACTCACTCTCCTGCTGGTAATAGCCCATCCAAAGTGACCACTCTCTTTACAATGTGTATGATAATCAAGTTGGGCCATTTCCAGCACAAATCCAGGTTTTCTCACCCCCCCCCCTTTTTCCAAAAACCACACACACAAACTCACTCTCCTGCTGGTAATAGCTTATCCAAAGTGACCACTCTCCTTACAATGTGTACGAAAATCAAGGTGGGCCATTTCCAGCACAAATCCAGGTTTTCTCACCCCCCCCCCCAAAAACACACACACACACACACACAAACTCACTCTCCTGCTGGACAAGCTATTACCAGTGGTGCTTAATGACTTCTTTGTTTCGGTTTTCACCAAGAAGGTTGGTGGCGATTGGACGTCTAACATAGTGAATGCCAGTGAAAATGAGGTAGGATGAGAGTCTAAAATAGGGAAAGAACAAGTCAAAAATTACTTAGACAAGTTAGATGTCTTCAAATCACCAGGGCCTGATGAACTGCATCCTAGAATACTCAAGAAGCTGACTGAGGAGATATCTGAGCCATTAGCAATTATCTTTGAAAAGTCATGGAGGAGATGGGAAACATTCCAGAAGACTGAAAAAGGGCAAATACAGTGCCCATCTATAAAAAGGGAAATAAGGACAACCCCGGAAATTACAGAATTACAGCCCAGAAGGAATTACAGACCAGTAATTCTGTACCCGGAAAGATAATGGAGCAAATAATGAAGCAATAAATTTGAAAACACCTAGAAGATAATAAGGTGATAAATAACAGTCACATGGATTTGTCAAGAACAAATCGTGTCAAACCAACCTGATAGCTTTCTTTGACAGGGTAACAAGCCTTGTGGATGGGGGAAAGCGGTAGATGTGGTATATCTTGACTTTAGTAAGGCTTTTGATACTATCTGCATGACCTTCTCATAAACAAACTAGGGAAATACAACCTAGGTGGAGCTACTATAAGGTGGGTGCATAACTGGTTGGAAAATCATTCCCAGAGAGTAGTTATCAGTGGTTCACAGTCATGCTGGAAGGGCATAAGGAGTGGGGTCCCACAGGGATCGATTCATCAATTATTTAGATAATGGCATAGAGACTACACTTATAAAGTCTGCAGACAATACCAAGCTGGGAGGGGTTGCAAGTGCTTTGGAGGATAGGATTAAAGTTCAAAATGATCTGGACAACTGGAGACATGGTCTGAAGTAAATAGGATCAAATTCAATAAGGACAAATGCAAAGTACTCCACTTAGGAAGGAACAATCAGTTGCACACGTACAAAATGGGAAATGACTGCCTAGGAAGGAGTACTGCGGAAAGGGATCTGGGGGTCATAGTGGACCACAAGCTAAATATGAGTCACTGGTGTAACGCTGTTCCAAAAAAAGCAAACATCATTCTGGGATGTATTAGCGGGAGTATTGTAAGCAAGACACGAGAAGTAATTCTTCCGCTTTACTATGGGCTGATTAGGCCTCAACTGGAGTATTGTGTCCAGTTCTCTGCGCCACATTTCAGGAAAGATGTGAACAAATTGGAGAAAGTCCAGAGAAGAGCAACAAAAATTATTAAATGTCTAGAAAACATGACCTATGGGGGAAGATTGAAAAAACTGGGTTTGTTTAGTCTGGAGAAGAGAAGACTGAGAGGGGACATGATAACAGTTTTCAAGTACATAAAAGGTTGTTACAAGGAGGAGGGAGAAAAATTGTTCTTCTTAACCTCTGAGGATAGGACAAGAAGCAATAGGCTTAAATTGCAGCAAGGGAGGTTTAGGTTGGACATTAGGAAAAACTTCCTAACTGAGTGGTTAAGCACTGGAATAAATTGCCTAGGGAGGTTGTGGAATCTCCATCATTGGGGATTTTTAAGAGCAGGTTGGACAAACACCTGTCAGGGATGAATTAGATTATACTTAGTCCTGCCTTGACTGCAGGGGACTGGACTAGATGGCCTCTCATGGTCCCTTCCAGTTATATGATTCTATGAAAGTCAAGATTATGCTGCAGCATGCTGGAGCTCCTGACTCCCCATCCAGAGCTCAGAACACAGCTCTCTTTCAATAACCTCTACATTTATTATAAGTACATTGATCATGAATGAACTATACAGGTATTTCTTCTGCATGCACCCTGTTAACAAGTCCATGGTTTATACAAGCAGCAAAGAGTCCTGTGGCACCTTATAGACTAACAGACATATTGGAGCATAAGCTTTCATGGGTGAGTACCCACTTCATCGGATGCATGTAGTGGAAATTTCCAGAGACAGGTATAAATATGCTTCTATTTATAGCTGCCTCTGGAAATTTCCACTACATGTATCTGACGAAGTGGGTATTCACCCACGAAAGCTTATGCTCCAATACGTCTGTTAGTCTATAAGGTACCACAGGACTCTTTGCCGCTTATACAGATCCACACTAACACGGCTACCCCTCTGATAGTTTATACAGTGGCAGTACAAGCAGGAAACCCCTTGATCACCCACAGATGTTCTTCAGAAGGATTGAGAGCTACAGTATACAACCCAAGGGTCTGATCACATCCATGTGGGCAGACCCCTGTTGTGTGGAGCCCAACCAAGGCCTAGGCCTCTCCCTGTTAGCAGCAGCAGTGTCTTAGATGGAACCGTTCTGAGGTTCCTGTTCCGTTCAGGATGAGGAGTGTAATTGGCCACAGAGGGAAAGTTTTGGAAGACTTGCAAATCCCAGATTTTGTGCAAGTTTCCCCCCAATCCTGCTCAACCGGTGGGTCACATCCAGTTCCATGGGGGTAATTCAGGAGGTAATTAGGGTACTCGTTTTACAAATATTCTCTGCATCATACACATTCCTTAAGCAATTCTTGCCAAGCTTGGAGGTCACCTGAAGGTCATTCCGCGTCAAGCCTCAGCCTCACCTCTTAGCATGAGCCTTGCTTGTCTATTGCCTTGTTGGCAATGCACACGGATCTGAGTAATGGAAAAGGGAGCACTATATCCTTAAAGAAACAGTATCCCCTAGAGAGGATCCCAGCACAACTGAAACATCTCAGGACAACTCTCCTCTCCCCACAGATCTGAAAAAACAAGTGTGAGGAGTTACAGTTGGCGTCATAGTGGGGGCTTCTTGTTCTTAAACCTGCCATGTAAGATTCCTCCTGACGGCTGCAAAGGCCTTTATAGCCCCTCTCCCCTCCAGCCACCTCAGTATATTCAGGCCCAGATCATTGCAGGGCTGAGCTGTGTATGCCTGCAGCTAAAGCACAAAGGTCTGAATGTCTGTTTATGGGTAAGAGGTAAAGTATCTAAGGCAGGATCTCTAGCCCAACCACACCTACATGGCAAGTGTTCAAAAGCCACAGCAGATGTATATGATTTCCCTACACTGCCTCAGAAAATGTAAATCCTGCTTGGGCTGTGAATATCCCCACAGCAGGAAGATGCAGCAAAAGCATTACAGCGTGCCCAGCAAACACAGGGCCTGAGCCAAAGCCCAGTGAAATCAATGGGAGTCAAAGGGAGTGGGGCAAAGTCTGGTACCTCGGGAGACTGAATTTAAGCCCCACGGCCCCTCTCTATCCTCACAAATCATGTGAAACGTGCTTGTTGCTTCCTAATGTCGTAGCTTTGGGGCGTTCATTAGCTGGTCTCTCACAGCCGTACTCTTGCTTCTGGCTGAGAAGGCGTTGTAGTTCAAATCCCACAACACAGTGCTGGGGGTTGCAGTGCTGGCAGAAAGGGGTCATCTTTTCAGCCGAGCCGTTTTGGCATGTTCCCTTCCACCTCTCATTAGTCCTCCTGACTTTTCCTGTCAAACAAGTCCTGATAGTCTGCACACTCAGTGAGCGGCAGTAACCTTTCTTTGTAAAGCCAGCGGGATTCCCTGTGACCATCCCAAAAGAAAACCATACATCTACCAAGATTTGTAATGCTATCCAATTTATAAGCTTAAGCAGGCTTGGGTCTGGCCAATCCTGGGTCTGGAGGGGAGACCACCAAAGAAACCTAAGGATGGTAGGGGATGGTAGTGATTCAGTATATGACCCTCTTCCTTCTGCATCAGCAAAGAGACAAGCCCCCCAAAGGACATTACGGGGAGCTGTACTCACTTTGAATTCTAATCCTGTCCTCCAAAGCGCTAGCCTTTTGGCTGAGTTATACACAAGGTCTGATTATGTACAGTCAAGATCAAGTCCATTGTGCCTTTTCATAGAAATGTAGGACTGGAAGGGACCTCGAGAGCTCCTCTGATCCAGTCTCCTGCACTGAGGCAAGACTAAGCATTATCCTAGACCATCCCTGACAGGTGTTTGTCTAAACCTCTTCTTAACAACCTCCAGTCACAGAGGTTCTTGACCCTCTCTAGGTAATTTGTTCCAATGCTTAGCTACCCCCACAGTTAGGAAGTTTTTCCTAATGTCTAATCTAAATTTCCCTTGCTGCAGTTTAAGCCCATTACTTCTTGTCCTGTCCTGAGTGGATAAGGAGAACAATTTATCACCCTCCTCTTTGTAACAGCCTTTTACGTATTTGAAGACTGTTATCATGTCCCTCCTCAGTCTTCTCTTCTCCAGACTAAACAAATCCAGTTTTTTTCCCCAATCTTTCTTCGTAGGTTGTGTTTTCTAGACCTTTAATCATTTATGTTGCTCTCCTCTGGACTTTCTCCAATTTGTCCACATCCTTCCTGAAATGTGATGCCCAGAACTGGACATAATACTCCAGTTGAGGCTTTATCCATGCTGAGTACAGTTGAAGAATTACTTCTTATATCTTGCGTACAGCACTCCTGCCAATACATCCCAGAACGATGTTTGCTTTTTTTGCAACAGTGTTACACTGTTGGCTCATATTTAGTTTGTGATCAATTATAACCTCCAGATCCTTTTCTGCAGTACTCCCTCCTAGGCAGTCATTTCCCATTTTCTATGTGTGCAACTGATTGTTCCTTCCAAAGTGTAGTAATTTGTATTTGTCCTTATTGAATTTCATCCTATTTATTTCAGATCATTTCTCCAGTTTGTCCAGATCATTTTGAATTCTAATCCTGTCTTCTAAAATGCTTGCAACCCCTCTCAGACAGGCATCTTCTGCAAATTTTATACGTGTACCCTCTATGCCATTATCCAAATCATTTATGAAGATACTGAATAGAACCGGACCCAGGACAGATCCCTGTGGGACTTGACTTAATATGCCCTTCCAGCTTTTCTATGAACCCATTGACAGCTATTCTTGAGTATGGTTTTGCAACCAGTTGTGCACCCACCTTTATAGCAGGTTAATCTAGACTATATTTCCCTAGTTTGTTTATGAGAAGGTCATGTGAGAAAGCATCAGAAGCCTTACTAAAATCAAGCTTTAACACATCTACTGCTTCCCCCATCCACAAGGCTTGTTACCCTGTCAAAGAAGGATATTAGGTTGGTTTGACATGATTTGTTCTTGACAATTCCATGTTGACTGTTACTTAGCACCTTCCCTTCTAAGTGCTTATAAACTGACTGTTTGATTATTTGCTCCATTATCTTTCCAGGTACTGACGTGAAGATGACTAGCCTGTAATTCCCTGGGTTGTTATTATTCCCCATTTTATCGATAGGTATTATACTTGCCCTTTTCCAGTCCTCTGGGATCTCTCCTGTCCTCCACGAGTTCTCAAAGATAATCGCTAATGGCTCCGAAATTGCTTCAGCCAGTTCCGTAAGTATATTAGGATGTATTTCATCAGGCCCTGCTGACATGAAGACATCTAACTTGTCTAAATCATTCTTAACTTGTTCCATTTTAGCTTCAGATCCTACCCCATGTACACTGATGTTCACTATGTTAGTCGTCTGATCACTGCTAACCTTTTTGATGAAAATGGAGACAAAAAAAGACATTTAACTGTGCCATTGCTGTGTTTTCGGCATTGTCTTTCCCTCTTCATTGAGTAAAGGGTCTACTCTGTCCTTGGACTTCCTCTTGTTTCTAATGTATTTGTAAAATGTTTTCTTGTTATCCTTTGTGTCCCTAATCTCATCTTGTGCCATGGCCTTTCTAATTTTGTCCCTACATGCTTGTGTTGTTGTTTTTTATATTCATCCTTCACAACTTGACCTAGTTTCCACTTTTCATGTGATTCTTTTTTGAGCTTCAGGTTATTGAAGATATCTTTATTAAGCCAGAATGGTCTCTGGCATTGGGATAGTCTGTTCTTGTGCCCTTAATACTATCTCTTTAAAAAACTGTCAACTCTCCCGAACCCTTTTTTCCCTTAGACTTGCTTCCCGTGGGATCTTACCTCCAATTTTCTGAGTTTGCTAAAGTCTGCCTTCTTGAAGTCCTTCGCCTTTTTTCTGCTGTTTTCTCTCCTACCATTCCTTAGAATCATGAATTCTATCATTTCATGGTCACTTTCGCCCAGGCTGCCTTTCACCTTCAAATTCTCAACCAGTTCCTCCCTGTCTGTCAGAATCAAAACTAGAACAACCTCTCCCCTAGTCGCTTTCTCCACCTTCTGTAATAAAAAGTTGTCTCCAAAGCATTGCGAGAACGTAAGTGGGGGTTTCAACCCTAGTGTCCTAGCCAAATTCCAACCCACGCAATTACATTCTGCCTCCCTAACTTTCCTCTTGTTGTACCTTCCTCTATACTGAACAATATAAACTTCCCTTCCTTTTTTAAACAACTGCCACGTTCCAGCCCAGAAGTGGCTGCATCTTTGTGATGAGCAAAGTGTTTCTAAAATCCCTTTTGGATGAAAGGTACTAAACAAATGTCAAAGCCGAACCCTACTGTAGTTATCTGGAATTGTGCTCACTGGGGCAGTCTCATGAGCTACACATCTCACTAATGCCAGAAGATTTGCAGTCTCTCAGGTTTACCCCACCACACATCAGTACAAAGCAAACATGACAGTCCAGGACATTCAGCTTCAATAGCAAGCAGCCACAATTTCAGCTCATTGGACACTGACAAGGCTCCTTAAGGTATGGGATTAAAATATGTAATGCTCATATTCAGCCCTGCTGTGCAAAGTAGAACTTATGTGTTGTCTAGTATTTGGGAAGCATCAGGAGGCATCAGAAAGGGGTTGCAACCCATCAGATGTTTTTCTATCTATGCCTTTCCAACAGGCCCATCTCTGTGGTGCCTGTGTGCCATGTTTTGCCATTGTTAACTGCCTCATCTCACATAAAATCTATTGGGCCAGATCTTCCATAGAGATAAAATCAGCATGGTTGCAATGGAGATGCACCAGCTAACACCAGCTGAGGACCTGGCCCATTATTTTTAGGAGCAAGGAGGTATTACGAATCCCTTCTCCCATCCTGGTGTCTGCACCTTCTTTTTGCCCTGATCCTACCCTTGAAATAACCCTCCACTTTCTATGCTCCACACATTCCCCCATGAAACACACTTCTTTTGCCCTGCTTTCTCACACTCAGGAAGAGTGGTCGCTGCGACTGCCCTCATGCCATGTCTTGCTGTACTGTAGCAGTCATATCTAGCTTGTCAAACTGCCCAAGGCAATGGCCCGTATAAATGACATGCTTTGTAAGGCATGGTGCTATATTAATAATAATACTTTCACCAGCTATGGGTCCCAACATGTAAAGTCATAATAAAACCACCAGAACAGTCTGCTGATTGACACCAATAAGATATATATTTTAGGGGGTGGGAGCTCGAGACTGAACACACAACAATAGAAACGTTCTGAACGGACAGAAGCACTGGAGTAATCCGAGGCATTTCCATTGGGGAGCTCTGAAGACAAAGCACTGAATCCAGCTTGCTCCTGTGGTTTATGAGATCATCCAAGCCCCCAGAAGGGATTCGAGTTGGCTGTTATGTGGCTTCAATAAGTCACAATATTTTGGCCACTCCAAAAAGCAACGAAATACCAGCGAAGAAGCTCACCCACGCAATGGTCCAACAAGGAATGTGACTCCGGCTGCTTGGAAGAGACCGGCATGTAGACAACAGCCCACATTCTGCAGGCAGTCACATCCAGCCTGCCCCACTGAAGTCACTGCGGTAGCAAGGGTGTAAGTGAGCAGAATTTGGCTTAAGGAATTTAAAGGCACAGGCTGCTGGCTGGACCAGGAGTGGAACTCAGCTGTCGAGGGGAAGATATGCCTAAGTGCAAGCAGGGACCCTAACTGCAGCGTGTCAGCTGGGTAACTGATTGGTCTTTCACAGGGGATTTGCCCTCACTGTCACCCAGTGATCACTTATTCCAACGATCTGTTAGTTTGACCTTACAGGAAGTGTCAGGAATCCATGCTAACTTTAGCCACTCCCCTCGCATTGTACCAGCGGCAGCTCTCTGTGAGCAGTGGCTTGGCAACTCTTTCAGAAGCTGCCAACGCCAGGCTTTCACAGGGCTCGCAGGGCTCTGCTCTCATGGGAAGGCTGAAGATGAGAGGGGAGGAGCTGTAACATTGGACTGCTCCTCGGTTGGTAACTCAGCTTCCAGGAGGCAGAAGATGACCTTGGCAGGACTGTAACCAGCTGCAGCCCCACCGCTGCCATTCACCTACAATGGCTGTCCCCGCAGGAGCAAGCGCGAAAGAACCTGCATTGACTTGGAGTAGAGCTGGGGAGTGGAGCAGGGTAGGATAGCGGGCGCTGACTCAGACCCACACCACCCTCCCGTGGCTCTGGTTCATTCAGTTCACAGCACACATACTATTAGCGTCCCTTACAACAGGAAATGCAGCCGGTAACGTAGGCACCGCTTTGCTTTTTAGAGTCCCTCTTTTGTTCCAAGCTGACCGTCTTTGCCGTTCCTTGTGGCATGTGCTGTCACAGTGACTTGTGGGTCACAGGAACTGCATTCACAGACATTTCCAGCGGGCTGGCACAACCTGCCTCCCTGGGTTTGCTCTGGGTTTCTTAAGCCTTTTCCATTGATCAAAGACTTTCATTTATAGGCAACAAAACAGTGTCTCTCCTCCGACAGAGAGACGTAGAGCAAGAGGGGCTTGTATGTGCCATAGTGTTATTTTTAAGTGCTGGGTTTGTACACACACACAGCTGACTGATTCAAGAACACCCGGCAGCCACCAAACCAGGGCCCGCTTTGCTCACCTGAGTGTACTGACTTCTTCATGCTGCCACCGTCGCGGACGTTACATAGGAACAAAATTCCGTGCCGAGATGGCTTTCCAAGTTGCTCCTGCGACTAATCCCCAGGGTGATGTGTGACTGGCTTAGTGCTGTTGTTCCCGCAGGCAGGGATCAGCCAGGGGAAGTGCACTCCTCCTGCACACTGGCTCCACACAACCCGGAGCTCCAGCGGAGGGGCAGCCCAGCACACTCCCAGCAATTAGAACACACCTTTCCTAATCTGATGTTCAGTTCTGGGCCGTTCCAACTGCGCTGACATTGGAGAGCTCAGCCTCCCTGGTGGGTTAACCTTTTCCCCTCCAAACACAAATGCACTCTGCAGAATATTTCTGCCAGCTCCCGGGCCTGGAACCTCCCGCAGATTGAACCTGTGCAGCCAGGAACAAAATCTACCTGAGTTTCTTCCATCAAGCCCCGAGCCACCCCACCGCCGTTGACTCAGCCCCTCCCCGTCTGTGTGGGGCAGGATCACCCCAGTTCTAGGGAGAAGCAGTTTCTAGTTCAAAGTGCATTGCTGGCCTGTCAGCCTGATTAGTGTAAACATCTCCTCTTCGTTCTCCAAACCCGCATGGAGAGGCAAGGCTGCCAGGCAAGTGAAGCATTTGCTTAGCCTCCCGCCGTGGGGTTGTGTGTGTGCATGCGTGTGTGTCACAGTGTGTGTGCGTGCGTGTGTAACCGAACCATTCATCACACCAAAGAGAAGCAGCCCAACAGCCAGCCACATACCAGACAACCAGCTTCACAAAGCGGAGGGAGATTCTCCCCCCTCACACACAGGTCCACTCATCGCCCTTCAGAGCATCTGGGGAGAGGGAAGACTCGAGTCTGACACATGGTCTGGGTGTCTCAGGAGCCCAGAGACGAGACACATGCTTCCAATTACTGGCCATGTGAAGTGCATGCTGGGTAATTAGTAGTCAGGCAAACACGCTGAAGGCATTGTTAGCACAGAAAGAGGAGAACATTAAGAAGAAAAGGCCAAAGAACTGGATTCTGCCCCATGGAACTGGACTCTTTATGGAGTTAGGTCAATGGTAAATTCCCATTGACACCGAGACTCACTCAGCAGGAGGAAAGGTGGCAGAACCTCCCCCCAAAGCCTTGTCTACATGAGAAAGTTGCACTGGTTTAACAAGAGGTGCAATTTTGAAACTGATTTGGTTAAACTGGTGCAAGCCCCTGTATGGATGTTCTTATTTCAGCTCAGAGTGACGTATTTCCATTTGGCTTAAGCCTATCAGGATCTGGTTTAAACTAAAAGAATATGAGCCAGATTTAAACTGAATTAAGCATGTCCACACGGTGGTTTGCACAGGTTTAATTGAAGTGGTTTAAACACTAATTTAAGTTAAACTGGCACAACTTTCTCATGTAGACAAGGCCTGAAATAAAAATGATGCTGTGGGAGGACAGACTGGCTCCTAGCTACAGTTTTTCACCTCTAGGCCACCAGTGTGAATCCAGCTCCAACCATTAGTTATTACCAGCTGATGGCTGTTTGGTGCCCTGGGTGAAATGAGTTTGTTGAGTCTCAGTCTAGGTTCCCCATGGGCAAGTGTCCACATCACACAACCCACCATCATAGCCGGCTCCAATTCCTGTCTCAGGAGAGCAGTTGAGGATTGAATGGGCCATGGAGCTTTAGCTGCTCTCTAACCCCCAGAAGTACTTGCATGTGTTGTGAAGGAAGCTGCTGAACCAGCAACTTTCACCAGCACTGGATTTGCACAAAAGTAGTAAAATATTGACATTGTGGTTTGCAAAAGGCCCCCTCACCATGTTGTTGGCTGTGTGGCCACTGCCCTTAAAAGCCCCCTCCCCCACCCCTTCCTGGGACTGTGTAAGCACGTGTCTCATTACTGAGAGCCCAGGGCCATCCCTGTTGTATTCAGCAATCCAGAGGACGGGTGACTCACCTTCTTGCTTTTACCCCCACTGTAATATCCTGCAAGAAGTCTGTTGCTTTGCAAGCTTGCCTGGCACAGGGTGGGTGGGCTCTGATCCTGGCATTGCATGAGGACATGGAGAGACCAGTAGCCCATCCCATCATTAAACAGCAATACCTAGCTCTTCTACAGAACAGATCTCAAAGCGCTTTACAAGTCATTAGCTCCATTTTACAGGTGAGAAACCGAGGCACAGAGAGGGGCAGTGACTTGCCCAATGTCATACAATGGGCCAAGGCCAGTGTTGAAGCCAGGAAGACAATCCACAGCTTGCTTGGTTGAATGCTAATCAAATATCCTACCGTCTGGGGTACCCGCCTTGTCTCTGCACCTCTGGTTATATTCACAGACATGGCTGATTCAAATACTATCATACTCACATAGAAACGTTTTGCAGAAGGTTCAGGGACAATTTACAGCTCCTCTCACATATTTGCATGTGTGTATGTGTGTACAATTGTGTGTGGGGGGGGGACATGCAATTAGGTGTGCACAATTGTGTGTGTGTGCAATTGTGCATGCACGGTCATGTGATTGTGTGTGTGCACAGTCGTGTGATTGTGTGTGTGCTCAGTCATGTGTGCATATGATTATGTGCATCTATGTGTTTGACTATGTATGTGTATGCATGTGTGCAGAGCAGTTGCTCGACTGCACAAACACAAACAGCAAACTGTGGGGCAAGGTCTCTAGCGCAGGGCCAAATAAACGTGAAGAACTAGAAAATGGCTGGAGGAATTTTTTTATGAAACATCCGTCAGAAAAAAATCCTTTTCTTGAACTGCCTGGGCCTCTGAATTATCCAGAGAGTCAGTAGTTTTGCTTGGAAAGGCAGGTTAATGTTTAATCCAATACAGAGCCCTCAAGCTGCAAATAGGTAAGTCATTTATAGCTCTTTTCTGTTCCCTAAGATAAGTGAGGGAATTTATTGCTCTTGAAAGGGGCGGGATTCAGAGTCCTGGCTTGCTCCAGACACAGTGCAGGCCCGGCACTGTCTGGGTGAGCGTCCCACACATGCAGCTCTGCCAAAACACCTCAGGCCTGAAGGGCAGCGCCTCTGATGTCCCAGTCCTGGGCCCCCATCAGCTCTGCCAAAGCACTTCGCTTCTAGCCTGGAGCACCACTGTTACTGCAGTTGTGGGCCCACAGGCAGCCCTGCTAATGCACCTCAACTCCTGACCTGCAGTGCTCCTGGCATTGCCAATCTTAGTCCATCCTCCCCATTCCCAGCGCTGCCAATCCACCTCAGGTCTCATCAGTAGGAACCCCGCCCCGGCTATTCCAGTGGAGACTGTAACCAAAATTCAAAACCTTGACATTCTTCATGACATGGAATGCTTCTTTTCCAGCCAGCCAGCCTTGTGAGCCTTTAGTGCTGGTATCGCATTTGAAGATGCTGCACGCTATCCAATCATTGTGGCTATTATTAGGAACAGGAAAGGGTTAACGGAGGCCACCATGAGCAAGGAAAGGCAGCAGGAGCTGTATTTAGGGAATAGGATGAGGCTCAGCAGGGCTCAGGGGGAGAGACTTTGTGGAGCAGGGCCCTGTTCCATCAGGCTGGCTGTTCTGCCACCAGTCAGGGAGGGAGCTGGGAGTGAGTAGAAGCCAGCGGAATGAGGGGCAAGCAGGAGAAAGGCACAATAGGGCCAAGGGAAGGGGTGCATGGGTTTAACAAGCCAGCAGCAGGCCAGGCCTCATCAACTTCTTTGGGGAAAAATATTCCTGACAGATGTAAAGGTGGAAACTAGAGTGATGGGGCCATAAATCGGCCGCATCCCCCTCTCCAGCGCTCTGTTTGTTTTACGTCTGATCCTGCCAGCTTCGTACAGTTGCACAGTCGCTCTGCCGTGGCTGCATGGCTGGAGGGCGCCTGTAAAGTTTTCCATCCAGCACACTCTTCCCTGTTTGGCCGAGCAGCAGGGGAGAGGGCAGCTGCCAACCCAAACAGTAGGTGAGCTGTGCCATCCACCCACTGGCTGGAGAGAGAGAGACACCCGGGGAAAAGAAAGTCAAGCAAAGCCTTTGAACTGGGAGTGAAGGGAGTGGGACCACACGGAGATGGGAGCTTGTGGCTTTGGCAGAAACTGGCTCCAGCATGAGCTCGCCGGGAGGGACGGAGGAACAGCCTCAGTGCTGATGGATGTGCAGCGGAGTGCTGACTCCTCCCGTGCACTTCGTACGTCCAGCAGCCCGGAGGCACTGAGTCAGCAGAAGGGGCCAGCCAGGCAAATCACTGGCTGGAATAGGATCCCGCCTGGTTTCCTGGCTGCAGAGAAACGGACTTTCAGGGTAGTTTGCTCCCTGCTGGAGGCATGATGTTTCCACGCCAAGGGGAAGTTGCTTGCGACTGAGGCCAAGCCCAGAGAATGGCCAGCACTGGGAACATCTGGTACCTGCACTCCCAAGAATCAGAGCCTCTACCCTCCTCATCCTACAGCTAACACTCAGAGCACCAGCTACCCCTTTCTGTTGCAGAGAGACCCCCTCTGCCGATAGCACAGTCTCCCTGCCTAAGCCAGTACCAGCACCAAACACCCCACTAGCCCTGGCTGCTTTCCTGGCTCCTCAGAATCCTAGTAATAACATTGGGAGCTTGATAGCTTCAGAGCCCTGCTTAAACGGTAGTGAATTAACCCTGCAGTGAACTAAGGCTAGCATTGTCCCCATTTCATAGAAGGGCAAACTGAAGCACAGAAGCTAGCCCAGGGTCCTAGCAAGAGTCACTTTCAGAGCTAGAGTTAGGAGCACCGACGTTCATTTTCGCCCATCCAGCTAACTTTCTAGTTGCTGTCACATTTCGCCCGGTTCTCCCTCTGAGCCCTTGGAGGGTGGATAACTGAGACACCTGGCTTCAGAGCGTTACCAAAAAGCCATTCCAATTGAAGAATTTCTGAGAACATTCCTGTAACAGCTAGTCTGTGGCATGTGCAATTTACACGATGAAGAGGTCTAGAGGGTTGATTGGCACTCGTCTGGCACGGCCTCCATAACTCACGCATCACTCCAGCAGTCGGGAGTGAGACAGCCAGAGTCATGCCAAGAACACTGTTACGCTGCAGCATACTAGCTATGTGTGTATATTTTTATATAAATTATATACTCACACCCACAGCTGACTTGCTATGGCAGACATGGCAGGGAGGGGAGGGGTAAAAGTTTAATTGGCCAGAGTCTGGGATGGCTACAATATTCCTGATTGGGGAAGCCAAGTGAGTCAAAGAAATGAGGCTGTCAAAGATGCATGCTAAAGATGGTATAATGCCTTGTGGTCTAGCGCACCAGAGGCCTGGGTTCAATTTCCTGCTCTGCCACACACTCCCTGTGTGACGTTGAGCAAGTCACTTAGCCTCTCTGTGCCTCAGTTCCCCACCTGTACAATGTGGATAACAGCCCTGCCGTGTCCCACAGGAGTACTGTGAGGTGTTGAGATAGACATTAGTCTTTGTGTATGTTATATGTAACTCTACACATAAGAATGGCCATTCTGGGCCAGGTCAGTGGTCCATCCAGTCCAGTATCCTGTCCTCTTGCAATGGCCAGTGGCAGACATGCTAGAGGGAATGAACAGAACAGGGCAATTACAGAGTGATCTATCCTCTATCGTACAGTCCTAGCTTCTGGCACTCAGAGGCTTAGGGACACCCATAGCATGTGGTTGCAGCCTGGCCATCTTGGCTAATAGCCATTGATGGACCCATCCTCCATGAACTTATCTAATGTATTATTGAACCCATTTGTACTCTTGGCCTTCACAACATCCCCTGGCAACGAGTTCCACAGGTTGACTGTGCGCTGGGTAAAGAAGTCCTTTCTTACGTTTGTTTTAAAACTTGCTGCCTATTAATTGTATTGGGTGACCCTTGGTTCTTGTGTTCTCTGAAAGGGGTAAGTAACACTTCCTTATTCACGTTCTCCACACCATTCATAATCTTCTAGACCTCTATCATATCCCCCATTAGTTGTCTCTTTTCCAAGCGAAACAAGTCTTTTTAATCTCTCCTCATATGGAAGCTGTTGCATATCTTTGCAGAGATAATGCAACCAGAACTGAACACAGTATTCAATGTGTGGATGGACCATGGCTTTATATAGTGGCATTATGATATTTTCTGTCTTATTATCTATGCCTCTCCTAATAGTTCTTAACATTGTTTGCTTTTCTGACTGTTGCTGAACACTGAGCAGACGTTTTCAGAGAGCTATCCACAATGACTCCAAAATCTTTCTTCAGTGGTAACGGCTGATTTAGACCCCATCATTTTGTATGTATAGCTGGGATTATGTTTTCCAATGTGCATTACTTTGCACTTATCTACATTGAATTTCATCTGCCATTTTCTTGTCCAGCCACCCAGTTTTGTGAGATCCTTTTGTAACTCTTTGCAGTCTGCTTTGGACTTAACTAGCTTGAGTAATTTTGTATCATGTGCAAACTTTGTCACCTTACTGTTTGCCCCTTATTCCAGATCATTTATGAATATGTTGAACACCACTGGTCCCAGTACAGATCCTTGAGGGACCCTGTTATTTACCTCTCTCCATTGTGAAAACTGACCATTTATTCTTACCCTTTGTTTGCTATCTTTTAACCAGTTAGTGACCCATGAGAAACCTTCCCTTTTATTCCATGACTGCCTACTTTGCTTAAGAGCCTTTAGTGAGGGAAGAGGTGTTGTCAAAGGCATTCTGAAAGTCCAAGTCACTATATCCACTTGCCCACTTGTCAACACCCTTCAAGAATGATAATAGATTGATGAGGCGTGATTTTCCTTTATAAAAGCTGTGTTGACTCTTCCCCAACATACCATGTTCATCTATGTGTCTGATAATTCTGTTCTTTACTATAGTTTCAACCAATTTGCCTGGTATTGAAGTTAGGCTTACCGTCCTGTAATTGCCAGGATCCGCTCTGGAGCTTTTTTTAAAAATTGGTGTTACATTAGTCATCTGGTACAGAGGCTGATATAAACAATCAGTGACATACTACAGTTAGTAGTTCTGCAATTTCATATTTGAGTTCCATTAGAACTCTTAGGTGAATACGGTCTGGTTCTGGTGACTTATTACTGTTTAATATATCACTTTGTTCTAAAACTTCCTTTACTGACACCTCAATCTGGGGCAGTTCCTCAGATCTGTCACCTTCAGTGAAGACCAATGCAAAGAATTCATTTAGTTCTCCTCAATGGTCTTGTCTTCCTTGAGTGCTCCTTTAGCACCTTAATTGTCCAGTACCCCACTGACTGTTTGGCAGGCTACCTAATTGCTAATTGCTGTTAGTTTTTATGTTTTTTGCTAGATGGTTTTCAAATTCTTTTCTGGCCGCCCTAATTATGCTTTTAACGTGAGTTGCCAGAGTTTATGTTCCTTTCTATATTCCTCAGTAGGATTTGACTTCCAATTTTTAAAGGATGTCTTTTTTGTCTCTAATCACCTCTTTTACTCTGTTGTTTAGCCATGATGGCATTTTGGTGTCTTCATACTGTTATTTTTTATTTGGGGTATATATTTAATTTGAGCCTCTGTTACAGTGTTTTTTTTAAAAAGTTTCCATGCAGCTTGCAGGCATTTCACTCTTATGACTGTTCCTTTAATTTCCATTTAAATAGCCTCCTCATTTTTCTGTAGTTCCCTTTTTGGAAGTTAAATACTACAGCAGTGGGTTTCTTTGGTATTTTCCCTCCTACAAGGATGTTAAATTTAATTACATTATGGTCACTGTTACCGAGCGGGTCAGTTATATTCACTTCTGGGACTAGATCCCTGTGTACCATATAGGACTAAATCAAGAATTGCCTCTCGTCTTGTGGGTTCCAGGACTAGCAGCTCCAAGAAGCAATCATTTATGGTGCTCGGAAATTTTATCTAGACTGCATCCCAACCTGTGGTGACATGTTCCCAGTCACTATGGGGATAGTTGAAATCCCCCATTATTATTGAGATTTCTGGTTTTGTAGCCTTTCTAATATCCCTGAGCATTTCCCAATCACTGTCACCATCCTGGTCAGGTGGTCAATAATGTATTCCGACTGCTATACTCTTATTATTCAAGTATGACATTTCTATCCATAGAGATTCTCTGGTACAATTTGATTCATTTAAGATGTTTACAATATTAGACTCTACGCTTTCTTTCACATACAGTGCCACTCCCTCAACAGCACAACCTACTCTGTCATTCCTATATATTTTGTACCCTGCTATCACCATGTTCCATTGATTTTCATCATTCCACCAAGCTGCTGTGCTACCTATCAATATCCTCATTAAATACTGGACGCTCAAGTTAACACACCTTAGTATTTGACTTCTAGCATTTGTATACAAGCGCTTATAAAATTTGTCAATATTTAGTTGTCTGCCTTCATGTGAAATAATTGAATGGGACTCTGTCGTTTGACTGTTTCTCTTCAGTTCCTACCTGTACTTTATCAACTTCCATCCTCTCCTCTTTACTAGAATCGAAAGAATCCCCTTTAATAAATCCTCCCCAAGGGATGTCTCTGTCCGAACTGTGTGCACGTGTCAGCTTTCTCCCAGCCATTCGTTATAAAACTGCTCTACGACCTTTTTGAATTTTACATGCGAGGAATCTGGTTCTGTTCTGGTTTAGGTGGAGCCCAAACTTCCTGTATAGGTTTCTCCTTTCCCAAAAGATTTCCCAGTTCCTAATAAACTGAAATCCCTTCTCCATACACCATAATCTCATCCACACACTCAAAGCTTGCAGTTCTGCCTGTCTAACTGGTCCTGCACATGGAACTGGAAGCATTTCAGAGAATGCTACCATGGAGGTCCTGGATTTTGATATCTTACCTAACAGGTAAATGTGGCCTCCAGCACCTCACTCCTACTTTTCCATTTGTCATTAGTACCTACATAGACCACAACAACCACCGGCTCCTCCCCAGCACTGCACATAAGCCTATCTAGATCAGGGGTGGGCAAACTTTTTGGCCTGAGGAACACAGCGGGGAATAGAAATTGTATGGCGGGCCATGAATGCTCACAAAATTGGGGTTGGGGTGTGGGAGGGGGTGCAGGCTCTGGGATGGGGCTGGGGATGAGGAGTTTGGGGTGTTGGCCGGTACTGAGGGGTTCGGACTGAGGGGTTCGGAGGGTGGGAGGGGGATCAGGGCTGGGGCAGGGGGTTGGGGCATGGGGAGAGGCTCAGGGGGTGCAGGCTCCAAGCGGCGCTTACCTCAAGCAGCTCCCGGAAGCAATGGATGTCCCTCTCTGGCTCCTACATGGAGGCGCGGCCAGGAGGCTTTGCATGCCCCCCCATCCGCAGGCACTGCCCCTGCAGCTCCCATTGGAGCATGTAGGAGCTGGAGCGGGGCCATGCCGCGGCTTCCGGGAGCCGCATGGTGTGGCCCCCGACCCAGTGCCATGGCTGGAGTGGAGCCAAGCCAAGTGACGCGTCCCCGACCCAGTGCCCTGGATAGAGCGGGCCGAGCTGTGTGATGTGGCTTGTGGGCCGGCTTAAAACAGCTCGCAGATCGAATCCAGCCCACGGGCCATAGTTTACCCACCCCTGGTCTAGATGCATTGAGAAGTCCACCACCTTTGCACTTAGCAAGTAATTCATCATGTGGTTCTCCCGGTCATCACAAATCCAACTATTTATATTTCTAATAATTGAAATGGTTATATAAAATGGTTGTTCACTAGTTCTATCACAGCAGCACCTGGAAGTCTCAACCAGGATCAGGGTTTTACAAACACCTATAGATGTGGTCCCTGTCCTACAGACTTTATATTCATATTTATATATTTATATATATATAATTAGCAGCTGCAAAACAGCTGGCAGTCTGGGTGGAAAAACCCTAGAAAGGCTTGGGATCCTTCTTCTACAGTCCAGGCACAATCCTAATTAGAGCCCTGTGAAATGTTCAAAGCCAAACTTGCCTCATTTGGGGCTTGGTAAGAAATCTGATGCTCAGAACAGGTTTGCAGACATGGGCAAATGTGAGGTTTCCCAGCCAAGCTAGAGGTGGGGTGCAGCCAAACCCCCCTATCAGAACACTAGGTCTAGCTCCAAACTTCATATCTCTGTGCAGAGCAGAATCAAACCCCAATCTAAACTCTGGGGGCAGCATCCAGGTCTAAACTTCCCCAGAGTTTGGAGAGTTTGGATCCCACCCATTAAGGAAGTAAGTTGCAGCAATAATCTTGGACATGGAGCTCAGATCTGACACCCAACTAAATGCAACCAGGCGATGTTGGGTAGCAGTGGCTGAGTCTTCAGCTTTATTTATACCCTAAACTCAAAGTAAAATTTGAGTGTGCACACACTTGTGTGTATGGTCACACACCTCCATAGGGACTGACACCACAGAGAACTTTTGTATGGACAGTCACATACTCCAAGAGCTAAGATTTGCACTGTACTAGGCCTGAATGACCCTCCCTCTTTTCAGTTATAGTACAGGTGTTAAAGCAGGCATCCCCTGGAATGGGAGAACACAGATGCTCTGGCTTTCCTAACACCCCATCACAATCTGATGCTCAGACAGCAGAGGGAAGCAGTCTGTGATGTGATGAGCTGAACCCTCCTTCATTGTCTGCCTGTTTCAAACCGCGATTCACTTTATAGCACAACAGCCAGGCTCCCTCTGCACTCTCAACTGCATATGGCTAGGAGGTTAGTAATTTAGCAATGCATTCCCTGCTTCCTGCTCCTGTGGCTCCATCTGACACTGCAGCATCCATGGGCCACAGCATCATAACATTGTCATCTAGCCACCTGGCTCTGCAACCCTGCCGCTCCACAGCCTGGACTAATGGATGTGTTTAGGAGGCAGGAACTTTAATGAAGCAATTACCTAGCTTAAGTCAGAAGGCTTTGATCTTTCCTCTCACCTTCATTAAGGTGAGCCAGAAGGAGCGTCCAGTTGCTCATGGGCAGGATTTTATTACCAAACAGGGTAACATCTGCTATGGCACAAGTGGTCAGTTTCTGAGAACGACCTTGCCAATGTATTTATAAGAGGAAACTTTTTTTACAGCCCCAAACTGAAAGCTGATGCTTCTATTATAAATAAAATAAAGCAGCAGGCATGGGCAGAAGGGCTGGTGCCCAAGGGAAACAGCAAGAGGACAAGTCACTTACCTGTTCTGTGCCTCCGTTTCCTCATCTGTAAAATGGGGATAATAATCCTATCTTATCTCACAGGGAGTTGTGAGGCTTGACTAATTGAAGAGTGCTTTGACATCCTCAGGTGAAAGGGACGACAGAAATGCAGACTTTTTTATAGTTACTAGTTAGTATAATGTAAGTCATTGTTTTGCCTCTTCATTTGAAGGGCTTTCAGATGTGACCGGTGACTTTGGGGGCCCAGATCGAGACATCTGAAACAGCCTGATTTTCAGTGACTCTCTGAATCTCATGCCCCTCCAAGACATCTCACTCACATGCTGAGTACTCACAATCAAAAGCCAAAAAATGACCCCACAAAAAACATTGACACCATTTTGCTCTAAAATGTGTTGCTGTTTTTGATGCGCTCTAATGGTCTTGTTCTCTATTCCCTTACAGTCATCTCTTGGGCGCTGCTCGGCATACGAAGAGGAGCACAGCACTGTTCAGACATTGTTGAGTATTTTTTTCAAGCGTAGGAGTGGGAGACCCAAGAACTGGCTTCTATTCCTGGCTTTGCCACTGACTCCCTGCATGACCTTGGACAAGTCACTTACCTGTTCAGTGCCTCAGTTTCCCCATCAGAAAACGGGGATAATAATCCTGCCTTATCTCACAGGGAGTTGTGAAGCTTGATTAATCGGAAAGTGCTTTGACATCCTCAGGTGAAAGGGGCTACAGAAGTGTAAACTTTTTTATAGTTCCTAGTTAGTATAATGTAAGTCATTGTTTTGTAATAAATCTACAGGAGCAAGAACCTGTTGGATTCTCCAGGGCCTCAGTCACAGGTTTTCTAGGGCAGACTCACATGACCCTCGTGTTCTCCTCTCAAGCGGAGCCCCTCTCCCTTGTGCTTTGCCCAGGAAATACTAACCAGGAAACATACATTCAGACTGGAGATGCATCAACTTTAATAAAGGCCAGAAGAGACCATCATGATCATCTAGTCTGACCGGCTGAAGAGCACAGGCCATAGGATTTCATCCAGGGATTCCTGATTCTAGTTTAATAACTTGCAATTGAACTAGACCATGTGTAAAATTTTCAACAGTGTCTAAGTGACCTAGGCCCAGATCCCGTGGGAGTCAGGGGCCTAAAGACCGCTGACAGTCTGAGCCAAAATGCCTTTTAGAAATGGGACACAGGCACTTTTGAAAGTTTTACCCTACGTCTACCATACTCAGGGGCAATCCCACCTTCCTTCTCCTGCTCAGTACATGCCCTGTTACATCTTAGCATGGGGTTAACCCTTTTCACCCCAGCATCCCACAGGCAGCTCATGTTCAGCTGGCTGTCTACAACCACCTGCAGAGTCACTGGTTTCCAGAGCACAGGCCTCCTCCCCAGCACTGTAAGCCTGACCTTGGTGTCTGACCTTGACCTGTGTGTTTGCATGTGCTTGGGAGGAAGGCGTGAGAGGCCCCTTCCCCCTACTGGCTGTTTGTGGAACAGCAGGCATAGAAACCCATCAGACCCATTGTACAGCTGTTTCTCCGCTGGGAGATTCTGGACAGGAGCCACAGAGCCCAGCTGGTAACTGGAGAAGGAGGGAAGCAGGGAACTGGAGAAGAGGGGAAAAGGAAACACAGCAAATCTGGATGAAGGAAAACCACAGAAGGCTCAGCGAGAGCCAGGCTGTAATCGCTACCAAAGCAATTATGGAAGATTTATACCAGGCTGCAGAGCTGGGTCCTTGGCACGTGAAATGGAAAAGCTGGAAGGAGGGAATTTGGTATCCTGGCACTGGGCTATCTCAGATGTGAGCAGTACAGCCTCAGCACTTCTGTCCTATCTAGGGGCGGGGCGGAGGCGGGAAGGAAGGGCTACACTTCTCCGCTTCCAGCCTGGAGCTCAGGCCAAATGTTACTTCCAAGTTTACAAAGGAAAACAAACACCACAATGTCAAATCAGTGACTCACAATCCTCAGCACCTTCCTGGCGCTGGCGTGCAGTGGAGCCATTGGCCAGGCCTGGCAGCACCCCTGCGAGGAAGTATTACTGCCCCTCCCCCTTTTTACAGGTGGGGAAATGGAGGCATGTAGAGGTTTGACATGCAGCTAGTCCATGGCAAAGCCAGGATTGGAACCCTGGAGTTCCCAGCCCCAGATCATGCTGCCTCTGGGAACTGAGTAAGTCCCTGTGGCCCACACTTGCACAGTGTGGCTCTCTGTCCCGCTCTAAGGGTGGGGTGAGGGCTGGACCACATCACAAGTTTCTGTGCTCCTGACTTAGCGCTAACACAAGCAGCTCCTCTAGCCCAGGCCGTAGGGGCACATGCATTTAGATCCAGAGCTCCTGGGTTCAATCCCTGCTACCAGCGCCCTACCCCGGGGGCTATTACGTTACCATCCTAGGCTGGCAAGTTACCAAGGAGATCCTTGCTCCTGCGCTGAGCAATGCCGTGCAGATCTCTGTGCCTGTGAGAGCCCCAGTGGGGCAAGGATCTGCTCCCATGGAGCTGAGAGCAGGACTGGGACCAACGAGTGGAAAACTGAACAGGCCAATTTTCACCCCTGCTGTAACTCCACGGAGTCTGGGATCTCCACAGCAGCCAGTGTGAGCGATGCCGGAGGCTTCCATGGGGGCCAAGTGGGTGAGGAATCTTTCCCCAGTCAGTGAAGTGTGAGCAGAGCTGATCCACTACTGCTATTACAGCCTGTGGAATCTAGGCTGCGATAAATCGCTGCCTGGCACCTTCAGACAGTGTCACAACACCCAGGAGAGGACTCTGCCCTGCACAGAAGGAGAACACCCGTCAGACGGAGTCTGCAAATGATGCCTTCACCCTGGGCAGCAGAACCCCAGGCTGGTCCTACTACAGCCCTGGAGGCTGGAGCAGGTTTCTGTCTAATATGCCGTTGTCTGTCACTGGTGACATCTCCACTGCCTCCCCGGTTGTAGCAAACCAACCCCCATTCCTATTTGATTTCTAAGGACTTGAGTCTACTCTCCCTTACTTTGTTTTTACACTAGTGCAGCTCTATCAGGCCTGATTCTGCATGGCCCTGTACCTTGCAGGGCCATTGCATTGGTGAAAATGACTGTACCAGTTCAGGGCAGCTGCAGAATGAGGCCCAGTGAATTCAGCACAGTTATTCCTGATTGACCCCCAGGCCCTAAGCACATGCTGACCCTGACAGTTCCATGTTAGATGAGAGGGGAAAACAGCTTTGGAAAGCTCAAAGCCAGGGGAGCTGCGGAACGCAGAATGGAGCAAACCTCAATAGTTTCCGCAGGAGATCCAAAAGTCAGTGAGGTTAAGGGGGTGCAAAGCAGCCTGGCCCAAAAGCTATCAGGTCAATGAAATGAAGCAGAAAGGACCGACTGCAAACCTAGCTCAAAAGGCTGATCCATCAGAATGAAAAATGCCTTGAAAGAGACAAGACAAGAGGTAATGTAAACACGGAACCAAGCTCGCTGCAGTTTACCAGGTAACAGCAGGGATTTGACTAATGAATCCACCTCAGAGGGGGACTTATAGAAGGATGCCTCAGAGCAAGGGTGGAGGGATGGTGTGGGAGAGGGGGAGAGAGAGGCCAGCGAATCACTAACTGTTTTCCAAGTTCTTTGACTCCTCCCAAAGGCTCAGCCTTGATGCTGGGAAATCACCTCAGATACTAAATATCTATTTCTGTCTCCATTCCTTTTTTTTTAAAATAGCCACGGTTGTTGTAGGGCCTACCATATTTTTGTGTTCTGCTGCTGCAAAGCCAGTGCAAGTTCACAGGCAGCCCCCATCTTCCAGAGCTGCACAAAAGATGAAGTAAGCAAAACAAGGCCATGCTTGTCTCCTTCTTGGTAACAAAAAAGGCAGTGTGACCTAGTGGTTAGAGCCAGAGGACTGGGGATCAGGAGAGCTAGGTTCTTTTTCTAGCTCTGCCACTGACTGTCTCTGTGACTTTGGTCAAGTCACTTCACTGTTAGATGCCTCAGTTTCCCCATCTGCAAACTAGTAAGTTGTGTGTGTTGAGGTTAATACCTCTCTGTTTACACTGCTGTGAAAGACTTCCCAGAGATGCAAAGAAGGAGAGAAAAAGGATCAGAGGAAACGCTGATTCATCAAATGAAAATGAAACCAAATCTGGATTTCACTGCATAGTGCAGCCGGTAGGGTAATTAAAGGTCAAGCAGGTGAACCAGAGAATTGGTTCTCACTGTTCTTCCCAGCGATGGGCCAGAATCTCCCAACCCAAACAATCCCGCACTATCAGGCTTTGCACTGGGACCCAGAGCGTGTGCCCCAAAGCACTGAGTTGGCCGGCAGTCTAGCCAGGAGTAAGCAAACACTGCTATTATCTAACAGCCTGGCGGGTCTCACTGCAAAGGTCTGCACTACCAAACTGACCAGCACAGCTGGCAGAAAGTGGTATCCTTGTAGGCAATCTCAGAGAGTCCAGGGACATTGAGAAGGACCATCCTTCTCTCACCCTTAGACATAGGGCCTAAAGAGATGAAGCACAGGGCAGCTGCTGCATGAAGCGTGCAGAGGATTTAGGTCTCCCGGGCTGTCAAGCTAGCACAGGGGTGGGTAAACTACAGCCTGCGGGCCGCGTCCAACCCATCAGAGCTTTTAATCTGGCCCTCAAACTCCATTGCCCAGCTCCAGCTGGGGAGCAGCGTTGGGGGCTTGCCCTGCTCTGCCTGCCCGGCGCACATCAAACCAGCAGTATATTTCCTCTAACGAGCCAGGCAGGAGCGGTGGCTCCTAGTCTGTGTTAGTGCTTGGCTGTTTGCTACATTGCAGGGAGCCACACCAGGGCCCTGGCTGGAGCATGAATGGATTCCTAATGGAACGATGACTTCAGAGTCTGGACTGGTTTCAAGAGCAACTCAGTGAGCGGGCTGGTACTAGCAGCTGTGTGAATGTAGCTGTGTGGAACTCCCTACTCCTTACCCGCTGCCCCCTGGCTCTTTTGATCTCTTTCTGAGCTGGGACTGACTTGAAGGAAGATGGAAAATAAGTTGTTCTCCAAAGAGACCTGGAGATGGATGCTTTAGTGTTTACGTGCCAGGCGGAATCCAGGGCTCTGAGAGTTCAGAGAGGGAATGTTCATTCTCTGGGCTAGAAAGAATGGGACTCCCCGGACAAGGAGCCATGCACATCCTCACCCATTGGCAAAGGGCAGAGTCTAGAGACAGCTCACCCTGCTCTCACCCTCGCTCAAAGGAAGGGGACTGTGCCAGTGGGTGGGGGATATCATGGTGGGTAGGGAATTGTTCCACCAGACATCGCGCTGTGTGGGAGCTCTGTGGTACAAACTGTTTGCTCCCTGGGGTTGATCCATTTTTATACCTTTCCAAAAGGATTTGGGTCACAGTGACACTGATGGAATGATGGTGATGGCTACAGCCAGGTGCTCCACAAGCTTTCCACACACAGTTCTGCCCGTGCGCAGCCAACCTGACTTGCAGCCCCCACTGCTATTCGAGGCCTAAATCTTTGTTCTGCTTGCAATATAATGGATCATGGGTAGACGAGCATTTCCCTGGGCTCAGTGGATTCCACGCTGCTCAAGATTTTGTTCCTGTATTGCCCTCTGGTGGCTGGCCTACAAACAACAGGTACATCCTTGTGCAGTTGGACGACCTATTGAACACGGAGTCATCATTAGATCAGGAGCCAGAGATTGAGGATTTTTTGAGCTAAACGGTGGGAGTTTTATTTCCAGTGCTGCACACCTGCGGCTGCTTTAGCTGACAACAGTTGTCTCAGTATGGGAGCAGAGACCGATTCCAGCTTTGCCTATGCCTCCCATTCCTGCCCTGCCCTTCCACTTGTGGGAATAGCCACCTGCACAGACATCTCCACACAAGCACAGAGAAGCCTCTTCTCTGATGCTAGCCGGCAAACTGAGGATTTTAGCTTACTGGACTGTTAAGAACCTTACTCTGTGGAACCAGAACTACGAGGCACAATCACTCGACGCAGGGCACAGGCTATCTATCTATATCTCAGCGCTTACAATCAGTTTGGTACAATTGCAGGGAAATGACGATTTCGGAGCCTGTCAGACTTAAATAGAAGACTCCCAAAAAGCTTGTGTCATCGGCACCTGCCAGTTTCCAACTGTGAAAACCAAACCAGACAGGCATGCACAAAAGCAGGTCTGAAACTGGTCCGTTCCTCAGAGGGGAATAGGAAGATATGACTTTTTGCACCTGTCTATTTTCCAAAAATGGTCATTGTCATTATTTGTTTAATTTAGTAAATGAATGGGGTGGGAGAGACAGGAGGCGGGGGATGTGTTACCTGAATGGCTCATGGGCATAGGGCTGGCTTACAGAGAATTTTACCAAATAGATCACTGGCTTGATTCCAACTGAGACGACTGGTGACTCACCATACTGGGGGGGCACCAGCTAAAGGAGAGGACATGTGACCTCCCCACGTGACTCCTCCCTGCCCCCCCTGCGTTCTCCCCGTCCCCTCCCCATCCCACGTTACCTGGGGGGGGGGGGCTCTGTCCTCCCGCTGCACCGGGCATGTTTGGCTGCTCTTCCTGGCAGCCAGGCCCCAGAGCCACTCCCGGTTGCTGCACGGTGCGGCATAGCAGCTGCCTGGATGAGTGCCTGGCTGCAGCGGCAGTGGGCTGCCTCCCACCCGGGCTTGGCTGAAGGGACTGCGCCTGAGTGAGTCGGAGCCCTCTGCCCTCCCCGGCATGTTGAGAGTCGGCTCCTGTCCCCAGAAGCTGAGCCCATTCTTTATGAGATATTTGCCCAGCTCCAATGATATTGGAATATATCCATGGACTCCTACTGTAGCATGTCACAGGTCTCACTGCTGATTTCCATGGCCGTCTGCTACGGCTGGGGTAGAACTCAAATCTTCCCACTCCAGTATAAGCCTCTATTGCAATATTCTTAGCAGTCACCAGATGGCACTGTTACAGATACTCAACTGTGTATCGGCAGTTAGATCTTGGAGAAATAGTGGAAGTTAAGTTAGTTGTGGTGCAGGTCATTTTTAGAAGATGAGCACACACCAGTCTGGTCCGTGCTTAAGTCTCTTTGAATAGAACTAATCGTTGATGGTGAGCTACTGACAACAGGCTATGCCTGTGCAAGCAAACAAACTATTCCGTGATATCAAAACAATGCATCTACCCTTTGAGATCAAGGAGTATCGCTCTTAGCGGTCACCAGTGTAGGATCTATGCCACGCTGCTGATCAGTTCTACTGTGGTATCCATATCCTTTCATTGCAGTGCTGCTCTATTCCCTCCTGTATGGTCTACAGTGTGTGGCCCTGCCCCATGCACTAAGGCATAACATTTCTTGGCCACAGGACCATTAGCTTACATTACCAAATGGCAGATGAGGTTATATATCAGTCACACACCCATATACATATTATTATTATAATATATAATATTATATATATATAATTTGTAAGAAGAGTATGTTTGTGCAAAGAAGCTGCAAGCTGCAAACCTGCCTAAACACATAGAGGAAAGTCCAGTGCAGGAACTGTGCATGTGGCTGTCAGTCCTGATTGAAATCACTTCAATAATTCATGGCTCATTACCTTACCACATGGCAGTTCAAAGACTAACTCCCTAATCCCTTTCCCCATTCTCTCCTTTGGTGTGGTTTCTTAGTTTTAATCAGTGAGGAGAAACAAAGTGGAGAAAACTGATCAGAGTCTGCCCTTGGGAGCAAAGCACAGGGGGTAAAATTAAGATCTTAACTCTTTGAATGTTGCCATGTTCACTCACTGCCCGCTGAATGAATGAAGGTTTAAATGTAATGAACTATTATGCACTGTCCTCTGTTGGATGGCATGAGAACTGCTCGATGGCATGTCCTAGGCACCATACTGCTAATAGTGAAGGGAGATTTCTATTTTTATTTAGCTCCAAGATGTCCATTGTGGGCAGCACAATAAGATCTGTGAGTGGCCACGGTGTTTTCAAATATATATGTCCACATCCAACTTTATCCTGAGGGAAGTGGCTTATCCTTAGGCTGCTTCAAGGATTGGCCGATTTCATGGGTCTTCCCTGGGGCTGCTGGAGGAGGTCAACTGATCCTCTGGCTGCCAGGAAGCGAGACCAATCAGGACTCTTAAGCGGAGCCAGTCCCACTGCTGTGCCTTAGCTCTCTACACAAAGTTAAGAATATGTATGTAGCGTATAGGACAGGGGTGGGCAAACTATGCCCCGCAGGCTGGATCCAGCCCTTCGGGGCTTTAGATCTGGCCCGCGGGATTGCCCCCCGTGGTGCCGCAGGCCCCACACCACTCTCAGAAGTGGCTGGCACCATGTCCCTGGGGCCTCGGGGCAGGAGGGAGCGGGGACAGAGGGCTCCATGCATTGCCCTTGCTTCCAGGCACCGCCCCCTGCAGCTACCATTGGCTGGGAACGGGGAACCACGGCTAATGGGAGCTTCAGGAGAGGTACCTGGAGGTGCAGCAAGGGCAGTGCGCAGAGCCCCATGCCCCCCACAAGGGCTGCACCGGGACATGCTGAGTGGCACGGCGTGGGGCCAGGGCCAGGGCCAGGGCCAGGGCCAGGGCATGCAGGGATCCTGTCCTGGCCCCAGTGCTCGCCGCTGCCGTCCTAGTGCTTGCCGCTACCACCCCGGAGCCACTTTAGGTAAGCAGCACTGGGCCAAAGCCCGAACCACTCCTGCACCCCACCCCCCAACTCCCTGCCCTAAGCCCCCTGCCTGCACCTCACACCTTTCCTCCCTGCCCTGAGCCCCCTGCACCCCTGTGCACCCCTGCCCTGAGCCCTCTGTCATACCCTGCACCCCTCCTGCACCCTAACCCCCTGCCCTGAGCCCCCTCCTGCACCCTAACCCCCTTCCCTGAGCCCCCTCATACATCCCGCACCCCTCCTCTGCCCCAATCCCTTGCCCTGAGCCCATTCCTGCACACCACACCCCCTCCCACACCCCGCACTCCCTCCCGCACCCCAACCCCCTGCCCCGGCCCTGCATACAATTTCCCCACCCAGATGTGGCCCTTGGCCCAAAAAGTTTGCCCACTCCTGGTATAGGAATTGGGTGGTATCCCTTTAAATAGTGTAGATGGAGTCTACTCTGCAGGCAGCTGCGGCCATGAAAAGGCACATGCAGGAACACAGCAGGGAAACTCTCTTCCACCCCAGGGACACCTGTTCCAACCCCCCTCCCTCAGAGTAAACACACCCACCCACACACCTGGGAATAGTACAATGAATATAGGAAAGGGAAATATTGATTTACAGAGGGATGAATGGAGAAAAAACAACAGAGGGGAAGAGGGGAATAAAACAGGTTACATACAACACGAGGCCCCACAGGCCCTGTGGTACCACAATATGACAGGGCAGACACCGAGCACTGCGTCTACACTCAGCGGTCAGGAGTCCTGGGCAGAGTTCCAGTCCAGCAGCGAGTCTTAGGTGCTCCTGGTCGTCTTCAGTGCCAGTGAACTTTCCCCAACAAACCCCTCCTGTGCCCTCTTCTGCCGCTCTCTGCAAAGCCACACAGAGTGACCACCCCCCTACTTAGCTAGCTACAGCCTCCCTCCTTATTCCCAGTGCAAGGTCACAAGCCCCCCACAGAGCGCTGGGCAGCAATGATACTGGGTCCAGCTCCGGTTTGTCCTCCTCGGGTGATTCCTCCCTGGCACAGTGCTCCTCCTGGCTCCTGTCCCAGGACATCCCTGGCTTCCCTCCCAGGCTTTGGGCAGGTTCTTGGCTACATGAGGGCCTGCTGGCTGTAGCCCTCTTCTGTGGAGCTAGACACCCACACCCTGTCCTCTCCCTCTCCCTACGCCCCTGGGACAACCAGCCCTTCCTCTGCCTCAGGGCAAGGTTTTAAAGGGGCCATTCCTATATCAGATATGCTGGTGTGCTCAACTTCTTGCAGATTAACGGTGATATTAATTAGAAGTGATTGGAAAATGCCAATTATTTTTAGGGGAAATGTGGGGGGGGGGGAGGAATTTCAAAATGTTTACTTTTTGAGGTAAACAAAAAAAAATGTAGGTTTTGAAAGTCATTTTTTGGAAAACTTCAGTTTTTGGTTTCTAGTTTTTCAAGAAAAAACAACCACCCTGGAAAATGACCAAAATTAACATTTTCATTGTGGTCAAAAAGCCATTTCTCAGGGAAATATTGTCATCTCCACATTTTGTCAACCAGCTCTAGCCATAGTCCAGCTGCCAGGATATCCGGCTCCCTCTAAGCCCGGCTGGTTAGCAACACACTGCATCATAGTAAGACTATGTGCAAACAAACACCTGTCGGCAAATATCAGACTGAGCTTACAGGAAACAAGCAGACAATGTCGACAGCTCCCCTGACTGGAGAGAGGCATTAAGACTTCACACACTTCTAGATTTGCTAGAATTTTATGGACCCTTTTTTCAGCTGGTCTCAGCCACAGCATCCAATTCTGTGCTTACAAAATTGCACACACAAATGTTTGCACCCACAACATTCACACACAACTGTTTTGCACACATCAAGAGGTGTGCAATGCAAGGGGCAATGCATAAAATTGGCAGGTGCAGTCAGAGGTTGTGGCTGAAAATGTGGCTCTATTGATTTATGATAATCAATTCAGCTAGTAGAAACTCTTTCATGTCTAAAACGGTATTTATTTTTATTGGAATGTCCTTCTGCCTGGGAGCGGGAGTTCCAAGGGGGTGTGTGAGAGAGACAGTATGAGAATGGGTGCGTGAAGATTAAAGAGATAGCAGCGCTAGCCTAAAATTGAAAACGCGATTCACAAATAACGAATCACATTTAAGTCCATCCATCCCAGGGTAACAGAAACTCCAAGAAATAATTCCAAGACCTTGTGTCAGGTCACTGGCCCCTGATTGTGAGCCCAGTGATCCTTACAACCTTATCTCCGGGCCCTCAATTGTCCTTATCCCGGACTTCAGGTGATTTCATGCCACCTGGCCAGTGGCAACCAGGGGAACCCAGGCCCACCTTCTAGTCTGGGCTCCTGTGTATTGACTCTGGATGAAGCCTGCTCTGTCTGTCACTATTGCTGCTACCCTGGACTCCTTCCTACCATTAGCCTTTCCTCCGGCCTTTCCCCCAGCCCCTTCCTGGGCCCTTCAGAACAATCAGCACCTCCCAGGGCTTTTCCCCAGGGGTCTGGTTCCTGCCCTTGGGTCAGGGTCAGCCACTGCTCCACTCCTGTCTCTTCCAGGGATCTCCACTACCCTGCTCCCCAAAGAGCGACTGCAGAGTTCTTTGCTCTCTGCCTGCAGCACGTCACACTCCCATCCCAAGACCCCTTAGGCTTTATCCTTGCTACCTCTTGGACTTCACTGCTTCCTACTTCCTCCTGCCTCAGGACCATCCGCCTCTGGCCCCAGGCTTCACAGCCCCTACCTCCCAGGCTTCCTCCTCCTTCAGGACCCTCCAGTTATAGCTCCAGAGCGTAAACTCCCAGCTGCCTTTCTGCTGAGTTTCCTCCTTGGCCTTCTCAGGCTTCCCAGCGCTCCTGCTTGGTTTGATCACCAATTAGATCTACCACTCCTGCAGGTGCCCCCCAGGGCTCAAGCTCCTAGTAACCTATTGTTAACCAGTGTGGGGTTTATACACCTCATCACGCAGCCTTTACCCAGTGGCAAACACTCCCGATTTAAAAGCACCTCGGTCGTGTCTCAGCTTCAAGCCCGCATTAGGGTTAAAGCTAATGTCACAATTATAGGCACAGAGCTTCAATTATTAAAACGAATCATTTTATGTTAGAATTTGGTGCAGCCCCGGGCACCTCTCAAAGCAGCTTTCAGTGCTGGAATGACTAGGATCTTTTATGCTAGTGGTGGAGAGCCAGAAAGTGAAACTGACCCTAAACAGAAAGGGAAACTGACCAGTCTAGTTCCACTGAGCAGAAGTGCAAAAGAGTAAACAAAACATGTAAAGAGCCAATTCGGGTTTAGAGAATTCTTTCCATTGTAATAATCTAAGGATTTAGTTGTAGTAATGCAGACAAGGAGACTGATGTTTTAAAATCTGACACTGCCCCTTTAAATGCAGACGTGTCATTTTGCCAGAACAAGTGCCCGGGGATGGCAGGCGGCTTAGCCCAGGTCAGGGATTGAACACAGGAACTTCCAGACTGTATCACACCAGTTCCATCTATTCCAGTGTCTTGTCTCTGACAGCAGCCGATACTTCAGAGGGAGCTGGAAGACCCCCAACAGTAGCTGATGTGGGGTCATCTGCCCCTTACATAGGTCTCTAGTGTCCCTGAAATGAACACCCCTTCACTGGGAGTATTGCTGCACTGACCCCCTGCATAGGCCCTCCTGGCTCAACCCTTCTGTTCTTCCCATCCAAAGCCCCGTGAACAGGCCTCAGTCAATCCCAGGCTTCTTTGTAGCGTAACGTGAGGGGAAAGGAATCTGGCCATTTCCCTTCCCCTCCCCCCACCCCTTTTTGGCTATCGCAGCCGACCATGCTGCCAGCTTTTGACGCACCCCAAACATATATTTAGTCGCCAGCAATTTGTCTTGCGTTGTGTCATGTGGGTTCCAAACACAGGGATCACTTATCCCGCGAGGCGTCCGGCAGTCTCTGGGTAAACCTGTAATTTCAGAGGCTTGACTCAGCTGCCGCCAGAGGTCGAGAGCTCCTCAGGTGCCGGGGTGGGGGTGTGGACCACGACCGCTGAAGAGAACGGCAGCTCAGGGAGAGGATCCCAAGTCACAGGGCCTGCCTTTGTGCGGCCCTGACCAGCTCTGCAGGCACACCAGATACGGGGCGAGAATCAACCTTCGCCTCTTTCCTGGAGGGAATCCAAAGGCTTCTGATGCGAGGGAAAGACAACTCCCCTGGCAGCCCTCCAAAACAAATGTACTAACAACTCCACTCTGCACAGCAAACTGGAGCACCCTGTGTCTGGAAATGGGGGGTCGGGAGGGCATCATGGATCGGCATCATTGCAGTGCATTGGCAAATGGAGAGAATCCAGATTAGGAGTGAGGGGAGTAGGGGCCAAATCAGGCTATTTTAATGTTCTAATTTACAGGGAGGGCTCAGGATCGAAGGGGCTGAAGGTGCACAGCCACCACTAAAGTCACTGAGCCAGATTCTCCTATGTGATCCAGACCCCTACTCAGCTGGTGACTGATTCTGGCTGTAACTGGCCATCTGAAAATTATCCCAGCAAGGGGGGGACTTTTAGCTGGCTCCTGTGCCAGCCATTTCCCCCAGCCTGAGCACAGAGTGCATACCAATGGGGCAGAGCAGATAGACAGTCCGGAGAAACCACGCGGCATTGCATAAGCTAGAGCAGCTCCTAGGCTGCTTTAAGTCCTGGTCTACACACAGCATTTCTTCTATGTCAGTTAGGTGGGTGATTTTATAAGGAGATAGTTAAATCAGTGCAGATCCTAGTGTGGATGCAGTTAAACTGGTATAAAGGTGTTTTTACCCGTGCTT
The DNA here is from genome assembly GCF_015237465.2 of Chelonia mydas. Taxonomy (NCBI): domain Eukaryota; kingdom Metazoa; phylum Chordata; order Testudines; family Cheloniidae; genus Chelonia; species Chelonia mydas. The sequence goes on from NC_051254.2 coordinate 18,418,416, forward strand.
GTTACAGAAATAGCCAAGCAGCCCTAGCTGGAGCAAGGGGTAGCAAGGCTGGGTGATGTGCTCTACTCATTCCCAGTGGTACTTTCAGAAAAAGCCTTCAGGATCAGAAGGGGACGCACATGCAGAAATCTCCTGGCTGCTGGACTCTTCTGAGGAGGGAGCAGAAATGCCCAGCCGGCCCTCATGCCCAGGGACGAAGGGAGAGAGGTGAGAGCAAGTGAGGATGGGAAAACTGGCCTAGGAGCTCTGAGACACCCTTCCCCAGCACTGGCCTCTTTCTAGAACTGAACTGGGACAGAACTGGCCGTGATGTTCAGACACAGGTTTCTTCTTTGCTGGTTTCTGGCTGGGACACAAGGTGGAGAACAGCCAGGTATCCTGAGAAATGCTTTTCTGGACGAATTCACAGCCAAGTCAAGGAAACTCGGGAGGGTCTCTTCTCTGGTCCTGCAGCCCCAGGTGGCTCTCAGCCAGTAACAAGGAGGTTTCAGGAGTGCAGGCCTTTGGCATTCATACCCTGCCTGGATCCACCCACCTGTGCCAAAGCCATTTGGGGTTGGCCAGTGGCACTGAAGAACATTTGGGGCCCACAGAGCAAAGGAGGAATCCCAGGGGCAGAGCTCCCTCACAGAGCAGGCTGCCACAGATGGGGCAGGCCTGTGCCCGGCATGCCGGGGCGATAGATGTGTTGGAGAGGCACCGCCCAGTGCTTCACCTGCAGGAACGGGGCAGCAGGCTGGAATTTAATAATAGCTTCCCTCACTGAGCATCAATCACCTCTCGGAGAGCAGGGCGATTTGGAAGCTGTTTAGACAGGCCTGGCTCTCCAGGAATCAAAGCTAGAGCTGCAAATGGATTAGGGTCAAATGGGTGGGGGGAGCAGCTCACCTTCCTCACGATGGCCTCTGCCCCTTGCATTCCTGGGGCCTTCGCTGCCACACACTTGATCAGTTGGCAAGAGAAAACAGGACAAATGCCCAGTTTTGTCAAAAAAGTGGGGTGTGGAGGAACATGCGGGCGGTAAGCAGTGATGGCAGCCCCAGCCTCGCGAGGGCGGCAGGGGGACAGGCAGGGATCGGGCGAGCAGCTCAGGCCAGCCCCACATGATGTCCCTAAGCAGGAAGTGCAGCTAAAAGTGGATGGGAGCTGCTTCTGCGTGGGAGAGCCACGCTCCCCATCCTTTCCCTGGCTTGTGTAAGCAGCCCTCCTCCTAGGCCGGCATGGGGAGTTCCTTGATCCCCTTCCCTGACTACTCTTGGCCCAGAGCAGAGACTCTATCACAAATATGAACACGGCTGCCTCCGTCAGGGGCAGGATGGGACCAGTTCCTAACCGTGTCTCGTCACTTGCTTGAGTAGGCGATTAAGGGCCTACTCCCATTGAAGTCAGTGGGAGTTGAAAGGAGGAGCAGGATCTTCCCTGAAGAGAAAGGAACATTTCATTTCAATGCTGGAAACTGGTCAGTTTCTCTGTCTAAGCAGGTTCCCCAAGAAAAAGCAGCTCAGGCACAGGGGAGAAAAATTCCTAAGGAGACATCGCCCTCTTGTGTCCTGCCTTGGGATTTGCAACAAATTCTTTACATGCAAAAATATTTTTTTAAAGCAGTCTTCTTAGCAAAGGTTGCCCAGACAGTTGCTATTTGATCCACATGATAGCCCATGCACTGAGGGGAGTGTCTGAAAACTTGAACCCCTCCTCTGCAAGCAGGAGAAGAGAACAGAAACACCCGGGGAGAACTGAGGCAATGCAGGAGAAAGTCCAGGGGTGCTTCTTTGTCCCAATTATTGAAACTATTAACGTGGCTTCCCTCTGGTGAGCAAATACCGAATGTCACCAGCAGCTAACCCTCATTATTACTCAATTTAGAGAATATAAATACTAGGAAGTGAGATCCTAGAATGTTTGGCTGCTGGAGGTATTTACATTTATGCGCTTATGAGCACGCACACACACGGTTATTTGCCATGTTGTACAATGAACATAGCAATGGCCATACTGGATCAGACCCATGGTCCATCTAGCCCACTATCCTGTCTCTGACAGTGGCCAGTATCAGCTGGTTCATGTTACCATACTCCTTTTCTGCATGTTTTTTAAAGACTTCACTTATAAAAGGTTTGAATCCAGACTGAACCAGTTTCTAATTATATGACCACACAATGGCAAGTGACTTGATCTCATGCCTAAAAAACAAAGCAGGACTTCAATGAAAACTAGCTGCTGCACGTTTTTTTTCTTGCCTGCATTTGTGCACGTCTGGGTTCCAAAATGCTTGGAAGCAAGGAAGACTGGGAACCTTTGCAAAATAGCCTAGGCGATTTCCAGCCACTAGCCTCGATTCTGCAGCTGCACCTGCTAGCATGGATCCCCACATCCTTGCAGAGCTCCAAAGGAAGCTACTGCAGGACTGGAGTTCAGGGTTTCAGGTTCAAAAAGCATTTGAACATTCCCAACACTGCCACTACGTAGCATCAGCTTGTTTAATGCAGCAATCGCTTTTACTCTACTGTGTCGGATGCAGCTCTGCTTTCTCTAGAGATGGCTCAAAGCTGCACAGCTCCGAACCTCAACCAGACTCCCCCCAAAGTTCAGAGCTGGGTTTTTGGTTCAGCTCATTGTAAAGATAGGGCCCGGCAGCAAAATTTGCAGGAGGTTGGTTTGAAGAGAGTTCTAGCTCTCAGGTACATTGAATACCTGACCCTGTAAATTGTGGTGTCTCCCCTCTACCTCAACATATACTGAAAATGTGAGTATGGAGAAGCAGCAGCAGGGAATGGACAGGAGAGGGGATGGATTTTTCTGGTACTGGGTAGAGATGAAGGAAGTTTATTCCCATTTGACACCCACTTTCCACTGGTGGGAGAGGTAGCACAAGATGCAGGGACAGTGGAGAACCAGGCCCACTGTCATCCACCCAATGCACCCAGCTTCTATGTCCCCACAGCCCACCACAGGTTACACTTATCATTAGCAAATCCTCTCAAATGCAAGCACCTCTCGTGGTTCTCATGTTAATCAGTTCAGTTCTCTGTCTTGCTCTAGGTGTAATCCAGGCCCATGAGTTTGAGCATGAGGTTAATCAGCCGTCCTGCTCCCAGTTCAGTGATGAGCTGTTATCACTGAGTGCACCATTAGGTTTCCTTCCCTCCTTGCTCCTTGAGGGCAGTGCTATGCCAAAGAGGGGAATCCCCCTGCCACCTGAAGATGGCCAAGATAGAGCTTTCCTGATCTGCTTTGGGAAGCTGTTTCCCACAGCATGGCAAAGTCTCCGCCTCTTGCTTCCTTGAGTGTGTGTTTGTGTTCCTGTAGCCACAGAATGCCCAAGGATCATTGCTGTGATGGGGAGTTACTGAAGAAGAAACTGTCTCTGAGATGTGTCTCATAGAATACCAGAGTCGGAAGGGACCTCAGGAGATCATCTAATCCAACCCCCTGCTCAAAGCAGGGCCAATCCCCAATTTTTTTGGCTCAAATCCCTAAATGGCCCCTTCAGGGATTGAACTCACAACCCCAGGTTTAGCAGGCTAATGCTCAAACCACTGAGCTAGATAGCATGGCCTAGCTGGGCAACGAACTACGCAGGGTGGAAGATGAGGTATCTAGTTGGCAAAAACAGCAAAAACTCATTATAACAGCTCCCTGGGCTGTTGAAGTTATTGCTCCTTGGGATGGAAGACAAAGTCATATCTAACTCAGCAGCATTAGGAAGATCACAGAGATCTATTGCTTTCCTCACTCTTTAAGAAAGAGATCAGCAGTGGTGCTGAGATAGGGTTGGGGTAGATCTTGTATTGAAATGTAGGATAAAGGATATGACCCATCAGACTGGAGTGCCTTGAAAAGATGGAATATTTAACCAGGTCCAAAGACAAAGGCCCTGTGGGATTTCTTCTGAATCCTCTTAGTGAAACCCAGGCAGTCCTTCTCTTTCAGAAAGCTACATGCTGGCCCATCGGAATGGACATCCACATGCATGTAGTCTTTGAGGACAATAACCCGAGGACAGCTTAGAGAGCCTGGCCATAACCCCTCTAGTTGCTTTGAGCTGCATTCACCAGCAGAACCATCCCTTTCAACCTGTCCCCAGGAAATGACCAGATCTTTGACTAAAGTCTTCTCTACATTTGGCAACCTCATGCATGGGAAGAGGGATGAACATATCACAGTTATGACACTACCACTTTTTCTGCTTGGTGTCACTGGGCCATTGTGAGACCCACTGGAGCCAGCCTTGCCACCTGTGGCCTGCAGCATCACTCAGCCAGCAACATGTGCCTGTTCTGGGTGATACTTCATGATAAAATCTGGGAGACCATTGGCATTATTCACCACAGACCCCAGCAAAATCCCACGCAGGAGCGTTACAAATGAGCCGTTCCAGGGTGGCGTATTTCTCAACAGAAGCCATGGAGATTAGCCGAAGGAGATTTAATGGAAGCTTATTCAATCATCTCCACTAGGGAAAGTCATCCTAATAGAGATCCCCAAATCTGTTCCTTTGCCCACCCAATTCACCCCATGAAGACCCCTTCCTTCTACCCACACTGCTCAAGAAGTGGCAAAAATAAACACAGAAATGTGCACTGAAATCAGTGGAGCAAGATTAGGCTCACAGAGAACTTCTATTCCCCAGACAGGCACAGGCTCATCAAGCAAGCTCCTTTCACTCCACTTTCCCTTTGTCTCTCTCTACATTCTCACCTACACCCCAAATAACCACTTAAAAGCCACCCACCACATGCACAGACTAGCTCACAAAGGCAACAAGCAGCTTTCACCCCAGTGCCGAAGGAGGGTTCTCCAGTGGGCCAGCCATTTAGATTTAATCAGATCGCTAATGTGCATTAAATAGTATTTGAGAATTTCCGGTGTATTTAATATGGGGGGATTTGCATATCTACCACTGAGTTTTTAATCCTCAATAAATAGATGTAGAATAATCATTATTAAATGAACTTACAAGGGCTGGCTGATTAAATCCCATTATAAAGGCAAGTCTTACTGAGTCTATTTATTGCAACCCTACTCTTTCAGTATTAGCTCATTATGCCATATTTGATTATGGGGGGGAGCATATTTATTGCAGATTTTGCTGTTCTGTAATTGATGCCTATCTATGGCCCAGCTGTTAAGCCTTAATAAATGTTCTTACTAGTTAATTATTTAATTACCATAAATAACAGTCTCCTCCGATCTCCGCGAGAAGTGCATGGGAGCCCTTTGGTGAAAGCATTCATGGAGATGAAGCTTTATTGCTGTCACCAGCCCTTCAGTGTACTTTGGTGTTGCCACGATGCCCCCAGCGCTGCTGCCAACAAACTGCTGGGACTGGCAAATGCTCCAAAAGTGTCGCTGTCATGTGCTATTTTTTTTTAATAGCCTCAGTGGATCGTTTTGGTTTTAACTCTCTCTGACTTGTCGCACACTCTTGGAAAAACAGGGGAAACATTTCAGGCCAAATCCTTTGCTCTCAGTAGAGTTAACCCCCCCGGTGTGAAATTTGGCTCTTGATTGCCACGGGCATTGGCCATCTTCTCATCAGGAGAGGCCCAGGGGCACAGCAGCAGGGATGCTCACATCAGGGATTGAAGTGTGTGTATGAAGCCTGGCCAGCCTCTGCCTCCATCACATGATGGTTGTTCCAGGCTAGTCCCAGGGATCAGCTCCTCACTTTCTGGAGACACTGGATGTTGCTCAAAGTTACAACCCACAAACACAACCATCTATGTAAATACAAGAAATGGAGAGAAAAGGAGCTAGAGAACCTAGGTTTATACACATACATACAGTACTACAAAAGTTTTTTTCTCCTGCTGATAATAGCTCATCTTAACTAATTAGCCTCTCACAGTTTGTATGGTAACTTCCAACTTATCTGTACATGTATATATATATATATATATATATCTTACTATATGTTCCATTCTATGCATCCGATGAAGTGGGCTGTAGCCCATGAAAGCTTATGCGCTAATAAATGTGTTAGCCTCTAAGGAGCCACAAGTACTCCTGTTCTTTTTTCAGATACAGACTAACACGGCTGCTACTCTGACCATACAGTACACAGTACAGTACACATGTTTATACATACGTACAGTACACATATGCATGCATGTACACACATTTTGGAGCGCATCTTTGCAAAGTCTCATTCGCGATTGCTGAGTCTTAGCTTGGGACTGCTTCATCCCTATAACTATCTGCTGCAGGTGGGCCTGCCTGCACGCCTTGTAGCTTAGCTTAACACACTGCTTTGTTCTTTGCTTGTGGCTTAAGGCAAACATTGTACTTGCAGTTTCTGTATCTTTGAGCCAAAACATTCACCCTGCTGTAACCACCCCATGTTATAAAACATGTGGCCGGCTTCACCTTGTATCTGTTTAATGCCCATCCCTGCTTCATCCGAGTACACTAAAATTTGTTAATGCACCAAACAGAACAATGGAGGAGAATCACAGAAAATTCCAACATAAGCAGATAAAGATAAACAAGTTATTCCAGGAGTGAATGAAATAACTGAGATTGTCTCAGAGCAACACACACTGCGAATCTGCTTGCCATTACCAGCTTTCCCCATTACGACTGATTCTTGAAAAGACAGCAACTTAATTTTGCATCTGTTTCCCATCAAAGAATTCCTGTAGGGCAGCTCATGAGCAAAGAATTTAGAATCTGGGTTTTAAGCATCCTTCTCATTCAGCCCTGATGTAAGCAAGTGCTACTCCATCGACTTCAACAGAGCTGCACCCATACACACCAGGTATGATTTTAATTGCAAACATTTCTCTTGTCCTTTTTTTAAAAAATTAGATTTCCTTTATTGCGCAGTCTTTTCTCTCCATATGGTACCATCTGAACCTCTAATATGTAGGAGTGCTAGTACCCATAATGCCAAACTTTCAGTACCCTGTTCTGTCTGTGACTTAGTGGCCAAGCACTATAGCTGACTTAACTTCCACTGCTGCGTCCCTTAATACAGCGTCATAGAAAGAAAATTGACATGATCTTTGCAGCATTGGTAGAATCTGAACCTAGATCCAGATCTGAATTTTGTGGCTGGTCCAGAGTGTGCCAGATTTCCAGAGGTGCTGAGCACCCACAATTCCTGTGCATCCCTCTGAAAATCAGGTTTTATATCTACGATGGGTCAAACCAAAACCTTGGATCCAAATAGCCCTGGACTTTGCTGGTTTGAAACTTGGTTCCAACTTGGCTCAGCATTATTTCTAATTGTTTTGTTGATGCAGTGCATCAGAGAGCTTTGCTCTAGGAAGGATCTTCCTTTGATATTATACAGTAGGGCTTTAAAGGAACAGGAATGGCCTGTTAACTATGCAGGCCTGCTGGGGTAAGACAAAAGCTGAGTGAATTGAATACAGCTGGCTCCATAATCAGTCAATGGATGATAATCAAATTGCAGGGATTTCTTTGGAGCGGGCTCATCTGTTTTCAGTTGTGGGCCTCCTTTAATGGGAGGAAGATTCTGAATTAAAGGTCTTTCATTAAGACTAATCTTCAAAAGAATCCTAATCAAGTAAAATTTCTAAATGAAGGAAATTAAAGAGGGATCTGTTCCCCCCTTCACCTCCCTGGTATCCAAATCCTGTCAGCAATGTGAACATCTCCTAGATTCACTGAGAGGCTGCCATGCCTGAATAATGCAAAACATTCAGATGAAAACCTTCCTCTGATGAATACTTGATGGGAGTGATATAGAGACTGAAGCCAGGATGCGTGTGTGCATGAGCAGAAAGCCCCCATGGTTTAGACACTGAAGGAGTACAACGGCCAGCCTCTATGGTCCACACGTATCTAGGGAGAACATTGTTCTCCCCGGTGCTTGCTAGGTAAACTTAATCAGTGGCTCCACCAGGATGTCTGACCACCAAGCAAGACACACCTATCTAGGCTTGCATGGACACTGGAAGGAGTGATGCTTGTCAGTAGATGTAAGTTTATATTAAGGCCATCTATTGGAATCAGACGAGCCCTGGTGCTGCAGTGAGCTTCCTGAAATAGATGCACGTGAATTGTCACCAACACAGCCTCCTTCTCTGCAGGTAGGGATGAAGATCTCCCCTTGATGCTTCCAGGGAACCTTCCTCCGCCCCGTACCATTTATGTCCTACAAAGCCCAGTATCCTCAGAAACAGCTGAGTGGCTCCCATCTGTCTTCTGTCCTCTTCTCTCCATTCCTTATTGAAGTTATCCTTTGAGCATCATTCTTGCATCAGCCTCATCCATCTTATAGTGCCCATGCTAGTCTATTACCACTTTCACTTGCTCCCAGTCCTCCAGATGTCTTTTCCCTTGGCTCACTGACTTACCAGCAGCGCAATCTCTTAAGGGGATGTACCATTGTGAGAGTCAGCAGCGTAGCTCTCAGATTACTGGGGTGCCCTGTGATGGTGGTAAGAAGTTGTCTCAGGCTGAACAAGGAATAAGATTAATAAAAACCCTTCACCCCAGTTAGAGCATTAAAAAATTCAGCGTAGTCTGGGGTTTTCCTGTCGAGTTATCGCTGGCATCTTCCATTGTCACAACTGCCATTAAAATCTTTTTAACCTTGTGATGGGGTGTCCACCCCACCTAGGACTGAAAGGGGTTAAAATGGCCAGGCAGTCCTGTTAACTCCACAGGCTGCACCCAGAGAAGAAGCCAGGGAGCAGGGAATTAACTGGAAGCACACTCAGGTGGACAGGAACAGCAGGGGCCCATATAATGCCCAGGAGCTGGAAGGAAGGAGTCTCCAGTCACTCCCTGGGAGAAGGGAGGTGTGTCTGGGGCTGGAGGCGAATAACCTGTAGTTACTCCTTGGGAGGAGCAAGTGTTGTTTGGCAAGCCCAGTGAAAGGAGAGAGCCAGAGAGATAGGCAAGGCTCAAGGGAAGGATCAGTGAGGTATGGGGTAGGTCAAATCTTGGCTGCCGATGAGAGGGCCCTGGAGTGTGGACCCGGAGTAGTAGGTGGGCCCGGGTCCCCCTATCAGCTGCTGACGAACTGGCACCAGTGGGGCAGTGAGGAGGCAGACACCCTGAACCCATTTGTCAAGGGGGACTTTGCTACCCTTGCCGTTCCTGGCGTGAGAGGGGACCACAGGACAAGAGGGTGACGGGAAAGACACTGCCAGAGGAGGATGCAATATCTGGCCAGAGCTAATCCCCAGAGAGACCACGAGGAGGTGCCACTAGTGGTGAGTGGACAAACTTCTTACTAAAGATGCAGGAAAAAGAAGAGAAAATATTTAAAGCATTTGAAACTCAAAGCAATATGCAAGGCTTTCATTTTAACCATCTTCCTTATTTCCTTCAGCTGTGTCGAGTGTCTTCCATAGGGGAAAACCCCTGCTTACCTGTCATTTCAGAGGGTGTTAGGCATGGTTTTAACTGGGCATTTGGGAGTTAAAAAGACAAAGTGAGTTGTGATATGCCCAGACCGGTGTTTTGTTGTGGTGGTGATTAGTGAAGTCTGATCGTGGAAGGCAAACACACATGTAAGGGGAGACGAAAGAACAGTGAAGAAGAGAAATTGCAGCTTGCGTCTCTGGTGTTTTCTTCAGCCGCAAAGCTGCGAGTGAAACACAGGCCCAGCATGGCCCAGGGCACTGCAGTGGGATGCAGCCCTGGGTTCTATTCCTGGCTCCGTCACTGACTTGCATTGTGCCCTGAGGCACATCACTCCACCTTCTCTGTGCCTCTGTTTCCCCTCCCATCGTTTGCCAGTCTTGTCTATTTAGCCTGTAAGCTCTTCGAGACAGGGGCTGCTTCTCACCATGTGTCTGTACAGTGCCTAGCACAAGAGGGTTCTGATCTCAGTCGACACTGCTGGGCGTTACTCCCATCCTACTCATTGTGATCATTCAAGAAATAATTCCCGGTGCTGCTGTGCCAGTCATCCTTCCTGATAATCAGGCAAGCCAGAAGCCAGCAACAACTCTGCCTCTGCAGCAATTTGCATGCTCACCCAGAAGCTTTGACTTCCTCGCGGACACATTCAGGCATGCCTGGTGCTGGCACCCAGCGCTCCAGCCTGGTTAGACAAAGGCCTCGGCAGGCTCATGTTCTCCCAGAGGCAGAGAGAGATTTTCCGATGTAAGCCACATCGTGCACATGTTGTTGTCCCCTCCTCCTCCCCAGTCTCTCACAAACAAGAGAAATTTAAACAAACAACTGAATGTGATAAGTGTGGTTAACTGGGGAGTGGCCTGTGATCTGCTTCACGCTCTGGCGTCTATTTTTAAAACATCGGCTAGGTGGGCCACTTGCCTCTGCAGCAGAGGGCTTTGCTGGGTGTGGTGGAACAGTGCGGCAGAGATGCAAAGGAAACATAAACACCACCAGGAGGCTCCCAGCACTTTGCTGAGAACAAGCTAGAGCTGGAGTTCTCACAACAAATTATTTCGGTGGCCTCAGAGTGCAGCCACCAACTTTTGCTGGTGGTCATGCTGATGCTAAAGAGTGAGTCCCCACCATTCCCTGGCTGAAGATGAAGCCCAAGCCCTGCTGCTAGGAACTCACCAGCTGCCTGTGGAGTCTCAGGCTCACTATGCCCTGGCCAGGCGGGAGTGAGGGAGTTGCCCAAGGAAGTACCCCAGTGACCAAACGCCGCAGCCCACAGCCACCTCTGGTGCCCCACACACCAGCCCCACGTGTCTCCAGATGTGCTTCTTAGAGTCCTTGAGGAGGCTGTGCAGTGCAGGGCACCGATCCCTGCCAGCAGTGCCAGCGGCGCAAATACCAAGGCAGCGCTTCCAGGAGCAATAGCTGGGTGCTGTGGGAGTGGGTGCAAAGCAGCAGCCCTTCCCCAGCCTCAGCCCATGCTTTGGAGGCTGTCGTGGCTGCAAAAAAATACACTAGTAGCTGCATGCAGCCATGGTGGTCACATTGAGAAATGTTGAGCTAGACAGAGGACCAGGCAAAGACACAGACTGTATCTGGCTGGGCTAAGCAAATGAAGGCAAATGGCAAAAGATGCACACCTGGGCTTTTTCTTCCCATGGGAACTGCCCTATTGTGTCTGTGACCAGACATGTCTTGTCTGCTGGAGTATGGATCAGTGCCCTGTATTCTAACTGTGCACAGGGGCCTGTCAAAGAATTCATGGCATTCTGGCTTTCATCTTCCCAGGAGGCATTCACTTCCCAGGAAGCTTGACATTGCTTTACCATTTAGAATTAGATGTGTACATACTGGCAGTCCTCCAACGTGGCCCAGAAGCAGAAGAAACCTGGCCTAGATTCATTCCCTTATGCAATTCTGGGGACTCCAATGGAATTTCCCCAGGGGATGAATTGGGCCCAGTTGGGATCAAAGGGGCTCTGGGGCTAACAGATGAAACGTAGTTCTCAAATAGAAAACCAAATGGCCTGCTTGTGATACAGATGCATCGTCCCTTCTCACTGTGCTCCCAAGTTCGGCCTCTCCCCTGAGGGAGCTGGTTTTATTGTGCTCCCTGATTTACCTCTGAGCTCCTAATGAGGCCTTTAGCAGCACTTCGTTACCTGGACCTTTACACCTGCAACAAAGCTGAATGGGCAGTTAAGTCCTTGCCTGCCAGTGCTCTGGTAGGGCCTCTGCACCTGGACACAATGTAATCATACATGAGAGATTTATACTGTGTGTGCGCAAAAGTAACGTACAGAGGAGAGCTGAACTGAACCCCGCGAGGGTTCCTTCGAAGCTGAGAACTTAGAGCTGCCATAGGTCCCTGTTGTCTAGGGTCTGCTCCATGCCTAGATCTAGTTCAGGCTGAACAGCCTTTCAGGGCATTTCTGCAAGACACTCCGCCCGAGGACTCGGAGGCGCCGTTACCATTCACAGCATGCCGGTGCAGCACGTGAAGCAGGTTTGACGAGCACAAATGAACCGACAGGCATTTGATGCCATCGGAGAACTGACACTCAATTCAGTAGGACTGGGACCATCCCTGGCCAAGAGAAGTCCAGGAGTGGGAGACAGCCAGCGCAGGTGTGGCAGGGCAGGGCAGGGCAGTGGAGAAAATACTTGTTCAGCTCCTGACTGCACTACGTACCCGGGAACAATTGCCATCTCAGATCATATCATCAGCCCGTCTCATCTTGGGCCTTCACCCAGAAGTGACGGGTCCCTGATGGGAATGCCCACTCTCCTGCGATGCTCCTAGACAATTGTGCTATATTGTACATAACTCTTCTTCCTTCGTCCCCTCCTGGCAGATAGTCAGTGTCACTGCCTGGGAGCAGGGATCTCCCCTTACGTCAGAGAAAAACATGAAGATTTTTTATATCAGGTTTGCGGGCCCTTAGGTCATAAGGCAGCAAAAATATTCACTGTCTGAATGCTAATAGCTGGCCATTTTTATCATCTCTCGCCTTCATGATCACTCAAGGGTACCACAGACAAAAATCCCTTGTGTCCAGCCCATTTAGCGGGCAGCTTTCATTTTAACTTTGCAATCTCTGGAGTTCCTTCTCTGCAGCCTTGTCAGTGTTGGGGTGGGAGCTGAAGATTTCATACAGAAGACATACAAGTGCTGCCCAGTTGAGACAGCTACCGTGTCTGAGCTGCAAGGAACGTGATGCTAGCATGCTCTGCAGAAGCTGGTAAAAGCATCATAGACCAAAGCTCTGCTGTAAATGTCAGAAGTCTCTGCAGCCTTGGTTGGAGACCACACCAACACTCTACAGGATGGTTATGAGTTGGCAGGGTAAGTCCAACCCTTATAAAATAACAATCCATGTCAGCAGTTTTCTGCAAAGAGGTGCTGCACTCAAACGTGCCCTTTCAGCAGACACTTGTTTAACATGGAAACCTCCACATAGAGCTCACCAGTCTGGGAGGCAATAGCAGAGTATGTGTATGCAAAGTACGGTAGCACCCAACTTGTGTGTGGTGTATGGGGGTGGGGTACTTTGCTGGTCACCCTGATTTCTGTTGTAGCTTTGCTTAGGACTTATAATAATACCTAACTCTTAGACAGCACTTTACTTAAGTAGATTTCAAAACACTCCATACTCTTTTAAGGTATTTCTTTCCCCTGCCAGGTAGAACACTGCTATTGGCCCCATTTTACAGATGGAAACTGAGGTGCAGTGGAGCCAAGTGACATGCCCAAGGTCACCCAGGAAGCCTGTGACAGAGCAGGGAATTGAAGCCAGGGCTCCCGAGTCTCCAGTTAGTTTCCTAACTACTGGAGTATCCTTTCTGTACAGCACAGGCTGTAAAAATACCACTAAATGAGCAGAAGCCATTAAGCTGCAGTCCTCTCAAGCCCAACAAGGTCAGCTCTCCTCCCACCCCTTTTCCGCATCCCACTTCCCCGTACTTAATGACAGCACCACAACAGGGCCAGTCAGTGTTCATTTCTGCCAGTGGTGAGGCGGCAATGCCTGGAGCAATGAAAACAGAGCTGAGACTCAAAGAGGACAACCTCTAATCCTGGCTGTACCCCTGATTTTTTGTCACTTCCCTGACCTGTGCCTCTGTGATAAAGATACTACCTGCCTCCCAGGCATGTTGTGAGAATGGATTATGAAGTGCTCTGAGCAAGCAGCATGCTATATAAGGGCCCAGTATTGCTATTACTGCTTGTATAGCAAGAGCACCCAGTCAGGATCAGGATCAGCATGCTTGGTTACGTACAACCATACAGCGGGACCCTTCATCCTTTCAGGACAAAAGGCAGTATATAAATGTCAGATTTCTGTCTTTACCACCTGAGTCCTGTGTTCTAACCATTCCTGTTTCTAACCTGGGAAAAGAGAGTCCTGGCCATCGGCTGCCCTAGAATTATTTGGCTCCCAAGTGGGAGAGGTCTGCAGCCAGCCATTAGTCATGTGAGACCCTGGACAGGACAGTCCATCTGCCATTGCATTTCCAAGCAATCAGAGGCAAGCTCTGGTGTAAGCCACATTGCTGAGACATCTGTCAGGGAGCCGCAGTTCAGCACATCTTCCAGCAGCATTCGGGGTCAGAGAGATACGAATGAAGGTGATTGTTTACTGAGCTGATGCGCCTTGGGTTTGCTGAGCTGCATCACCTCTGCAGCAGCCTCTTCTGAATCAAAGTGACCACAGCTTGTCGACGTGTTAGCATGGAGCCATTTAACAAGGTGGTAGGTTAGTAAATCAGACCTCAGAAGAATAAGCCCCTTTGCAGATAAGCTGTAGGTGTGAAGAGTGTCAGATAGAAACATAACACTTCAAAGGCTATGGCAGCAACCACCCCTGCACCTACCCCACTGCTGTTCCTTCAGTGCGACAGCAAAGAAAGATGCACTAGCCCAGCAAAGCGTGCTGACCAGATTCGGTGAGGAATCCTGGTCATGTGCCACCTGAGGCACATTGCACCTATGCTAAGAAGATCATGAGCAGCAGCCTGGTTTGGGTTATAAATATTGCTGTCCTCTTTGCTCCTTCCAAGGCAAGGTGGCACCCTCAGTTCCCAGGGCTGACTTTGTCTCTCTATAACAGAGCCAGAGAGGCAAAGGAATAAAGTGGGGTGGTGGTTTATCTCTCCCAGCAGCTCCAGTTAAGTGTGAACTTCAGGCTTCTGGTCACTTGCCACCATTCTGTAGAGACACCACTACAAAGCCGCCACAGACTGCCCATCATGTGTTACCCTCAACTTGCTAGCAAAAGAGCGATAACAAGAGATCTGAGGATTTGGACAGCACGTTCCTTCTCCTCTGCAGGGCACCAGACTGTCAAGGGTGAGACACCTCTGCTTTGTCCATTGCTGGAAATGTCAGAGGTTCTGTTTGGGATCTTTACATGAACCTTTGGGAACTGAAACGAAGGCTGCAGATCCCATGGGAAACAGCACTCCAGTGAGATTCCCTGGACGTGCTGGTTTTGGCTAGGCCAGGAACACGGATAGCCAGGGTGTTCCTGCACGCAGCTGCTGTCAGCTTCCTAGAAACATGCTGCTGGAGGGGACAATATGGCTGCCTGAGGACAGCCTTTCATCTGACCTTTCATTGCTTCCACCTCATACCCGGTAGGGAATTAGGAGGTGCAGCCTTACCTCCCCCAACACACAGTCAGAGTCCCTGTTAACTGAACTATCTGGAACATAGTAGTTCTGGTCCATGAGGTATTTTAATTTACTCCCTGACTCTCCCCATTCCAGACACACAGAGGGAGCCACTGCACTTTGCTTATAAATAACCGAGAGCAATCAGAAGAGCAGTGAATCCTTCAGAGATGTTACAGAGATGATTAGTCAGGCTGGTCCCTTTCTGAGAAGCTGAGGACCTTCAAATGCATACCCATATCACTTGGTATGCCAAGAAGCCACATGAGAAACCAACCACATACACCTTTAAATGTCATTCGCCAGCAATGCAGCTGACCTGGCTGGTGCCTCACTTCTCACTGTTGAAAAACAACATATTGCAGTCTGGGGCCCTAAGCAGTAAATTGGTTTCTGTGGTTTCACTCGAGCGATTGCCAGAGAGCTGCAAGGCAAGATGGGTAGAGGAAGACAGCTCAGAGAAGCAAAGCCGAAGGGTGCTCAAGCTCATCTGTGGGCATCGCTCTCTCGGAGAGCTTGTGCAATCCTCCTTCGAGTTGGGGAGTAGTCCCAGACCAGGGGCTCTCCAGCATGAGAAAGGGCTGCAGACTACTGCCTTCTGTGTCATGCAAGGTTCTTGAATTCAACCCTCTGGTTCCTGATCTCTGATCCTCGGCCAACATTCAATGAAAAGAAGGAGCAAGTAAAATAACAAAGAAAGTGCTTAGGAGAATGAAAATATTGGACCTGGCCAGTGTATTTTAATAAACCCCCCACCCCCAAACATTTAATCTGAGATGCACCCCATGCTCCAGAGGGTCTGGGAAGTGGATTCATTGGCTTTTCCATTGGAACAGAAGTGACTCTGAAAGCCAGGTCCAAAGAACAAGAGAATACTACCTGGAAAACAAACTTTTACAGGGTGCCCTTTCCTGGAAGGCCTAGAATCATAGAAAGCTTAGGCTGGGAGTGTCGCGCTGAGGCAGAACCTAAACTAAAATGGAACTAGATTGCTGGCACTTGACATTAAAAAGGTCATAGAGCAGTTTTTAAACAAAGGGTTGGGGGAAAGCTGACAGGTGCAGAAGAGCACATGTTCGGACAAAGTTATCTCTTAGGGGAGGATCTATTAATGGAGATTCTCTATGTCCTAGTAAGGAGGAGAGGATGGAAAATGATAAAATATGGGTAGGATCTGATGAGAAACAGTCAAATGAAAAAGAGTCCCATTCAATTACATCGTGTAATTTCAGACAGCCGAAAAGCGACAATAAAAGAATATAGCAGTAAGGATTTAGTAACGACCACCTGACCAGGATGTTGATAGTGACTGCGAAATGCTCAGGGAGATTACAGAGGCTACTAAAATAAAAAAACCTCAAATAATAATGAGGGATTTCAACTATCCCCATGTTGACTGGGAACATGTCACCTCAGGATGTGATGCAGAGATAAAGTTTCTTGACACCTTAATGACTGCTTCTTGGAGCAGCTAGTCCCAGAACCTACAAGAGGAGAGGCAATTCTTGATTTAGTCCTAAGTGGAGCACAGGATCTGGTCCAAGAGATGAATATAGCTGGACTGCTTGGTGAACATAGTGAACATAATATAATTACATTTAACATCCCTGTGGCAGGGAAAACACCACAGCAGCCCAACATGGTAGCATTTAATTTCAGAAAGGGGAACTATACAAAAATGAGGAAGTTAGTTAAAGAGAAATTAAAAGGTACGGTGCCAAAAGTGAAATCCCTGCAATCTGCACCATAATAGAGACTCAACTTAAATGTATACCCCAAATTAAAAAAACATATTAACAAAACCAAAAAAGTGCCACCATGGATAAACAACAAAGTAAAAGAAGCAGTGAGATGCAAAAAGGCATCCTTTAAAAAGCGGAAGTTAAATCCTAGTGAGGAAAATAGAAAGGAGCATAAACTCTGGCAAGTGAAGTGTAAAAATATAATTAGGAAGGCCAGAAAAGAATTTGAAGAACAGCTAGCCCAAGACTCAAAAAGTAATAACAAACATTTTTTTAAGTACATCAGAAGCAGGAAGCCTACTTAAAAACCAGTGGGGCCAGTGGATGACTGAGGTACTAAAGGAGCACTTGAGAGATAAGGCCATTGCAAAGAAACTAAATTAATTTTTTGCATTGATCTTTATGGCTGAGGATGTGAGGGAGATTCCCAAACCTGAGCCATTCTTTTTAGGTGACAAATCTGAGGAACTGTCCCAGACTGAGGTGTCATTAGAGGAGGTTTTGGAACAAATTGATAAATTAAACAGTAATAAGTCACCAGGACCAGATGGTATTCACCCAAGAGTTCTGAAGGAACTCAAATGTGAAATTGCAGAACTACTAACTGTGGTTTTTAACCTATCAATTAAATCAGCTTCTGTACGAAATGACTGGAGGAGAGCTTAATGTGACGCCAATTTTTAAAAAGGGCTCCAGAGGCGATCCCGGCAATAACAGGCTGGCCAGGCAAACTGGTTGAAACTAAGAACAGAATTGTCAGACTCATAGATTAACATAATTTGTTGGGGAAGAGTCAACATGGTTTTTGTAAAGGGAAGTCATGCCTCCCCAATCTACGGGAATTCTTTGAGGGGTAAACAAGCATGTGGACAAGGGGGATCCCATTCTCACTTTCAGGTGACTTTGTAAATAAGAAGCTGGCAGCATTATCTCCCGTAAATGTAAATAAACTTGTTTGTCTTAGCAACTGGCTGAACAAGAAGTAGGACCAAGTGGACTTCTAGGCTCTGAAGTTTTACAGTGTTTTGTTTTTGAGTGCAGTTATGTAACAACAAAAAAATCTACATTTTAAAGTTGCACTTACACAATAATATTACTGAGGCATTCTGTGCCAAAAAATTAAAAATTCTCCACACAAATACTTTAAAATTCTGCAAAATTCTGCAAGTTTTATTTGTCAATAAATAAACGTAGAGGCTCCAGCATAGCAGTGGGGAGCACAGGCCACTGGCTGCACAAAGGTGGAAGATCACCCTGCAGCCCCCCTACCCTCAGGACACGGACTCAGCGGTTAGGTTGCACCCAACCCTGACATAGCACAAGGCCTGGGCCTGCCCCAGAAACACCCTGGGTCCCAGCCCCCCTGTGCCAGATGCACCAGGTGTGGGGCAGGCAGGCTCAACCAGGCAGGATCCAAGTGTGGAGAGGCTCAGTGTGGGGAGATCCAGGTGTAGGGTGAGAGGATTCTGTGTGGGACAATCTGGGTAAAGGCAGCTCCGTAAGGGGGTCTAGGTGCACAGAGGCTTGTTGGGGCAGTGGGGTTCCAGTTGCAGGGCAATGGGACTCTGCAGGGGCTTCCAGGTGAAGGTGGTTGGGGCTCAGCAGAGGTGTCTGGGTGTGGGGGTCTCAGCGGAGGTGTCTGGGTGCTGGGGGAGTGGGGCTTGGTGGGATGGGGGTCTGGGTGCAGCTAGTTGGCGGTCAGTGGTGTGGGGGTCTGGATGTGGGGGCTCAGGGTGGTGCAGGGGGTGGGGCTTCAGGGTGGGGGTTTGAGTGCAGGGAGCTCATTGTGGGGTGGTCTGGGTGAAGGGGTGGAGGTCCAGAGGAAGGGGGTCTGGGTGCAGGGGGGCTCCAAATGCAGGGGTTGAGGTTCAGTGGGGTGGGGTTCAGGTATGGAGGGCTAGGGGGGTTCTGGGCATACTGGGTTAGGCTTGGCAGGGGTGTCTGGGTATGGGAATACAGTGTGCAGATGTGGTCGCCCCATCCCCAAAAAGATATATTGGAATTTGAAAAAGTACAGAAAAGGGCAACAAAAAATGATTAGGGGTATGGAACAGCTTCCGTTTGAGGAGAGAGTAATAAGATTGGGACTTTTCAGCTTGGAAAAGAGACGACTAAGGGAGGATATGACAGAATTCTATAAAATCAGGAAAGGTGTGGAGAAAGTAAATAAGGAAGCGTTATTTACTCCTTCTTGTAACACAAGAACTAGAGGTCACCCAATTAAATTAATAGGCATTAGGTTTATAACGAACAAAAGGAAGTATTTCTTCACACAATGCACAGTCCACCTGTGGAACTCCTTGCCAGAGGATGTTGTGAAGGTCAAGACTATAACAGGGTTCAAAAAAGATTCATGGAGGATAGGTCCATCAATGACTATTAGCCAGGATGGGCAGGGATGGTGTCCCTAGCCTCTGTTTGCCAGAAGCTGGGAATGGGCAACAGGGGATGGATCACTTGATGATTACGTGCTCTGTTCATTCCCTCTGTAGCACCTGGGATTGGCCGCTGTCAGAAGACAGGATACTGGGCTAGATGGACCTTTGGTCTGACCCAGGATGGCCATTCTTATGTTCAAGTAAACCTAGATCAGGTGTTAAAAACCTCCATGATGGGGATTCCACAGCCTCCCTTGGAAGCCTGTTCCAGAATATAGCTACTCTTATAGTTAGAAAGTTTTCCTCCAATATCAAATTTGCTTCCGATTGAAGCCATTACTTCTTGTTCCACCTTCAGTGGGCATGCAGAAAAATTAATCACCATCCTCTCTGTAACAGCCCTTAAAATATTTGAAGACTTAGCAGGTCCCCCTCAGTCTTCTTTTCTCAAGCCTAAACACGCCCATTTTAAAAACCTTTCCTTGTAGGTCAGGTTTCTAAACCTGTTATCATTTCTGCTGTTCTCCTCTGGACTCTCTCCAATTTATCCACCTCTTTCCTAAAATGTGATGCCCAGAACTGGACACAGTACTCCAGCTGAGGCCTCACCAGTCTCCAGTAGAGCAAAACAATTACAATACTCCTGTTAATACACTCCTGAATGATATTAGCCTTTTTTATAACTGCATCACATTGTTGAGTCATATTCAATTTGTGATCCACTGTAACTCCCAGTTCCTTCTCAGCATTACTACTACCTAGCCAATTATTCCCCATTTTGTAATTGTGGATTTGATTTTTCCTTCCTAAGTGTAGTAATTTGCATTTATCTTTATTGAATTTCACCTTGTTGATTTCAGACAAATTCTCTAATTTGTCAAGGTCTTTTTGAAATCTAATCCTGTCCTCCAAAGTGCTTGCAATCTCTCCCAGTTTAGTGTCATCCATAAATTTTATAAACACACTTTCCACTCCATTATTCAAGTCACTAATTAAAATATTGAATAGTACAAGACCCAGGATTGACCCCTGTGAGACCCTACAAGATATGTCCTCCCAGTGTGACAGCACACTATTGATAACTACTTGGAGTATGGTTTTTCAAACAGTTGTATGCCCACCTTATAGTAATTTTATCTAGACCCTATTCCCCTAGTTTGTTTATGAGAATGTCATGTGGGACTGTGTCAAAAGCCTTACTAAAATGAAGATATATTGCCCCCTTCCCCTTTATCCACAAGTCCAGTAACTCCGTCAAAGAAGGAAATTAGGTCGGTCTGGCATATTTTGTTTTTGACAAATCCAGGCTTGCTGTTTTTTATAACCTACTATCCTCTAGGTGCTTACAAATTGATTGTTTATTAATTTGTTCCAGTATCTTTCCAGGTATTGAAGGAAGGCTGACTGGTCTATAATTCCCTGGGTTCTCTTTGTTATCCTTTTTAAAGATAAGTTCTATGTTTGCCCTTCTCCAGTGCTCTGGGATCTCACCCATCCTCCGTATGTTCTCCAAGGTAATTGCTAACCATTCCAAAATTGCTTCAGCTAGTTCCTAGGATGAATTTCATCAAGCCAATTAGATTACATCAAACTTATCTAAATATTCTTTAACTTGTTCTTTCCCTATTTTGACTTGCATTCCTTCCCTCTTGCTGTTAATATTAATTATGTTGAGTACCTAGTTACCATTAACTTTTTTGAGCAGAATAGCTAGTAAATACCTCAGCCCTCTTGATGTCATCCGTTATTAGCTCTCCTTCCTCACTAAGTATAGGACATACACTTTCCTTCCTCTTTCTTTTGCTCCTAATATATTTAAAGAACCTCTTCTTATTGCTTTTTACATCCCTTGCTAGATGTAACTCATTTAGCCTTCCTGATTTTTCCCCACATGCTTGTGCTACTCTTTTGTACTCCTCCTTAGCAATTTGTCCACATTTCCACTTATTGTAGGATTCTTTTCTGATTTTCAAGTCATTAAATTTTTTTTTTCCTGTTGGAGCCATATTGGCTTCTTACTACTCTTCCTTCACATCAGGATAGTTTGCAGTGGTGCCTTTAATATAGTCTCCTTGAGAAACTGCCAAGTCTCCTGAACTCCTTTATCCCTTAGATTTTCTTCCTAAAGTACCTACCATTTCTCTGAGTTTGCTAAAGTCTGGTTTTTTGGAGTCCATTGTCCTTATTATGCTATTCCCACTCCTTCACTTCCTTAGAATGATGAAATCTGTCATTTGACGATCACTCATAGGTGCTGGAACTAGGAGTACGGGGGGTGCTGCTGCACCCTCTGGCTTGAAGAGGTTTCCATCGTATACAGGTTTCAGAGTAGCAGCCGTGTTAGGGTTTACAGTTTGGTTCCAGGGCTCTCAGCACCCCCACTATAAAAATTGTTCCAGCACCCCTGCAATCACTTTAATCCAAACTGCCTTCCACCTTCAGATTCACAACCAATTCTTCTGTGTTGTCAGAATCAAGTCTGAAATGGCTATCCCCCAGGTTACTTCCTGAGACTTTTTTCCTGACCGCAATACATTGAGTGTAGTCAGGACAGCAGAGGGTTCCACCTGAGTCATTTAAAATTCAGTGGAGCCTTGTAGGGAGAAAGGGGGTCGCCTCCTCAGCTAGGGAACTTTTGGAAAATACTTGCCAGCTGCTGCAATCTGGTCCCTTTGAATGGCAAAGCAGTTGCTCTGCTGAAGTATTTCCATGTGCTTCAGGGATGGGTTATAGCAGCACCAAGAGAGTTCATTCACCCCCAGTATTAATACACTTTCCTTTTGTATGCCGGTGTATCCCTTTGAGCTGTACAGTTACATAACTTGGTACTAGATAATAACAGCACTGTTGAGGGAGGGAGGAAGGAAGGAAGGAACTACAAAGGAGTTGCCCCCTCTGCAGTTGAGCGAGCTTTGCTGTCCAGTAGAAGCAGGAGAGAGCAAGGCTCCCTGGAGCTCAGTGCAGAGAGTATGTCTCTTGCTTAACCCTGCTGAAGCCTGTGTGGGCACTCCACTGACACCTGCCCAGGCAGGTGCCGGTGCACCCCGCTCCACACAGCACAGGGACTGCAGGGACAGGATTTCCAGGTTACATTTAGGGAGAATTGTTTAAATTCAGCTGGTAACAACTTGGGTTAATTTGTCCATTCCTTAAATGGAAAAGCTTTGAAATCTTGTAGTGAATCAACACAGCATGTAGGTTTCCTGCTTCCACCCACGTCACAGGGGGGATGCTCTAGCCAGGTTAGATCAATAGATAAAGACAGGAGAGGCCAGTGATGCACTGCCAGAGGTTTGCTAGAATCCTCCTCTCATTTCAAAGAGAAGTTTGGGGGGAGGGAGGCCTGCTGGAGCCAGCTCCTCTCTGCACACAGTTGTTAACCAGCACAAAGATGCCTTATTCGTTTTTATTATTACAGGGTCCAAAACCATGCTAGAAGCTTAAGGAACAGAAGAACGGCCATACTGGGTCAGACCAAAGGTCCATCTACCCTAGTATCCTGTCTTCTGACAGTGGTCAATGCCAGGTGCCCCAGAGGAAATGAACAGAACAGGTAATCATCAAGTGATCCATCCCCTGTCGCCTATTCCCAGCTTCTGGCAAACAGAGGGGAGGGGCACCATCCATGCCCATCCTTGCTAATAGCCATCGATGGACCTATCCTCCATGAATTTACCTAGTTCTTTTTTGAACCCTGTTATAGTCTTGGCCTTCACAACATCCTCTGGCAAGGAGTTCCACAGGTTGACTGTGTTGTGTGAAAAAAATACTTCCTTTTGTTTTTTTTAAAACTGCTGCCTATTAATTTCATTGGGTGACCTCTAGGTCTCGTGTTATGAGAAGGAGTAAATAACACTTCCTTATTTACTTTCTCCACATCAGTCACGATTTTATGGATCTCTATCATATCTCCCCTTAGTCATCTTTTTTCCAAGCTGAAAAGTCCCAGTTTAACTCATCTCTCCTCATATGACAGCCGTTCCATACCCCTAATCGTTTTTGTTGCCCTTTTCTGAACATTTTCCAATTCCAATATATCTTTTTTGAGAATGGATGACCATATCTGCACACAGTATTCAAGATGTGGGCGTACCATGGATTTACATAGCGGCAATAGGATATTTTCTGTCTTATTATCTTTCCCTTTCTTAATGATTCCCAACATTCTGTTCGCCTTTTTGACTGTCGCTACACATTGTGTGGATGTTTTCAGAGAACTATCCACAATGACTCCAAGATCTCTTTCTTGAATGGTAACGGCTAATTTAGACCCCATCATTTTATATGTATAGTTTGGATTATATTTTCCAATGTGCATTACTTTGCATTTATCAACATTGAATTTCATCTGCCATTTTGTTGCCCAGTCACCCAGTTTTGTGCGATTCTTTTGTAGCTCTTTGCAGTCTGCGTAGGACTTAACTATCTTGAGTAGTTTTGTAAGAGCCATTTGCTGTGGGACCGTAAGGAAGTCTGCGGCCAAGCACAGGGACTTGAATCTAGGTCTCTCAAGTCCTAAGCGATTGCCCTGCCCATCGGCCCATGCTTCTGCACTACACAACACTCCATTGTGCTACACCATCATGTTTCTGAGGAACAAACTATAAACACTGCCAGCGTGTGGCCCAGACGACAAGCCTGTTTGCTGTGTGCTGCTGCCTCCCTCTTTGGCTCTAGTGGTG
The DNA here is from genome assembly GCF_015237465.2 of Chelonia mydas. NCBI lineage: Eukaryota > Metazoa > Chordata > Testudines > Cheloniidae > Chelonia > Chelonia mydas. The sequence continues at coordinate 18,442,227 of NC_051254.2, forward strand.
AGAGAGCAGTCTTGTTCCAATGGGAACACCCAGCAATTGATTCCCCAGCCCTGCACTCCTCCCCTTTCCAGCCCAAGCACTCCTGAGACACTGGGTTTGCCCTGCGCTGAGGCAGGAAGGGGAACGTTTCTGTGGAATTCTCCTCGTCATGTGATTGGCAGCACATCACCGTTCACCTCAGATGAAGGCCTGTCTGGCCTCAGGGTCAGAAGAACTTGTTCCCACATGTCACATTTATGTGGGGGGTCCAGGGCTCAAGAGCCCCACCAATGTCCACAGGAACATGCTGCCTTTATGCAGAGCAGTTTCTGCTTGAGAGGTCATGAAGCCAAGTCCCCCGGGACTCTTCATGGATCCTCCTCAGACATCAGATGCCCCCTATCTATCTGGGTAGGCCCAGGCCATCACTGTATTGTACATACTAACAGAAGTGTCACTTCTGGGAATCACAGCAGACAGACCGGGGAGGCTTTGAGACTGGTGTAAAAAAACAGCTGGTCCCCACTGGTTATGGCATATTCTCCTCTCCCAATGGTAAAGTACAAGCATTTCTTCAGCCTTGGTGTGTGGTTCATTAGCTCCTTCCTTTACCTCACCCAGGCATATTTTGAAGAGCTGGCTCACTGAGGTCATAGCTCCCCTGCGGTCTTGGTTTTACTTCTCACTTCTGTAAATCGGAAGGGCTGCTGTGCGTCAGGTACCCCTGTGCAGAGCCCAAGGGCTGGTCTGAGGCCTGTCAGACATTAGAGGAATGGTTCTTGTAAGAGGCTTTCTGCACAAAGCCCCAGCCAGTGCACTGAGTAAGGACAGTGCACATAAATCCAGCAAAATACAATGAAAAGCGTTCTAAGCAACTGCCACTAACCAACAGACATATGGTTATTCAAAGGTCATGCAAAATTGTAGTTGTCTATTTTATTTCTTCCCATCTCCATCAACCTGATATTTGATGATTTTTGCTTAAGCAGGTAAAAGCTGCACTCAGAAGGTGAGCAGTTCCTCCCCTCAAATTTCTTCACCAATTTACTCTAAATTGAAAATCATGTACTGGACAATATTTTCCAATGCTACCTTAACAATGGGAATTGAGTGTTAGAGGCAGTGTCTGCTATAGATTTTATTGTGCTTTGCAGGAAACTGTCAAACTAGCCTAAAAGTAAACTAAATCAGTATCTATAATGTTAATTTGTAAAGGACATGAAAAGATATAGAAACTGAAAAAAATGTGGATACAAAAAGAAATGTGTAAAGCCCTCTTCATAAATGTGCATGTAGCATTTCATACACATTTAAAGTTTGACCAGTGGATTTGGTATTTTTCCAACAACTACACAGTAAAATATTAAATATTATGGACCCAGTTCTGTAGTTCCTACTCAGGGAAAACTTCCAGTGAATGCAACGGGAGCTCTGCCTGGGTAAGGATTACAGGATCTGAGCTGACAGTCACATAACACACATACAAATGAATATTGCAGATATGTGAGTACAGCATGCTGACTATAGCCATGCAATAATATACTGAATATTCAATAATCTACTCATGCAAAAGTGACAAAACAGTTGGGAATGTCTTTGATGAGACACCAATTCAATCAGCCACTCTGCTGTAGTTACAGCTTGTTGCCTAACCAAAAATTCTCTCTCAGTACCCTCTCTCCTCCCTAATGTCTCACAATGTGTCTTTTTGGCACCTTCTAGATGACAGGAAATACTGTGGTGAGTAAACAAGCCCCTGCTTATCTGTCGTCTATTACAGGAAAAAAACAAACAAAAACTTCTGTCTTCAATAGCTAATATATTTCCTCACCCACACACTCTATTGCAGTGGTTCTCAAACTTTTGTACTGGTGACCCCTTTCACACAGCAAGCCTTTGAGCGTGACCCCCCACTTATAAACGAAGAACACTTTTAAATATATTTAAACACAATTATAAACACTGGAGGCGAAGTGGGGTTTGGGTTGGAGGCTGACAGCTCGTGACCCCACAGGAAATAACCTCACGACCCCCTGAGGGGTCCCAACCCTCAGTTTGGGAACCCCTGCTCTATTGTGCATTGCTCCATGGTTACAACATAGAGAGATACTAAGGCCAAGATTTGCAGAAGCAGCCCCTGATTGCGGGTGCCCAAGTTGGGACACTTCAGGTCCAGTTCTCAGAAGTGCTGAGCACCCACAGTGCTAACTGAGAAAAGAGACCGGTGCTCTCTGAACAAATTTGTAATGCGAAATAGAAATATACCACCAAGATAAAGAATATCTTGCCCCCTTTGCAGACCAAATACAAGACAGCTTCCCTCAATCAAATACAAAGCACAAAAAAAAAAAACTTTAAAGACCATTTTCCTTCATTAACTTCCTTCCTAAACACCCTGAATCCAATAACAAATATCAGGCCCACTTCCCCTGTTTTATACTGTGCTGGGGCTGGGGGTAATTAATTAATTCCTCACAGCTGAGCCAACTCTGGATCTCCCTGCACTCAAGGCAGACAGCTGTGGTCTGTCCTCTAGCCAGAGAGAAAGAGGATTAAATCCTTCCCTGCTAACCAATGGACAGGTCTATATAAGCCATTACAGAGCTAATATAGCTTTTTATTCACCCCACTGAGTTTTCAAACTCATGTTACCAAGAGAAAGGTAAATATCCTAGAGTGATTTTGGCCCAGGCTCATCCACTCCCTGGTCAGATGTCTAGCTATTGATTGTGGTCCAGGCTAGCTGACTTTTGAAAGTCATTGTACAGTGCAGCATCACTGAGGTGGGTTTACTGAGCTGTGTTGTGTAATAACCTACATTAAACAGACAAAGAACCAGAAAGAGGGACAGCAGCTTCTGTGATATCATGGACCTGAAAACCTCACCATTTCCTGAATTTAATGCAAGAATCCCAGCCATCTGGCTATTACCCTAAAGCAAGACCAGTCATATACACTGTAGGTCCAACTTCATCCCTGTGGGATAGTCAATGACTACAGGGGTGTTAGACAGGCTCTTTACATTTGTATTTTGCCATTTCACAAATGGGTTTTGAATGCTGTTCTGAGGAATTGCCTCTGCTTTAATACTTAGATTACACAAAACCCACTTACCCAGCTACTTGTGCTTTGTTGCAAATACTGGAATCCATCTATTTATTTATCCACTATGTTTTTATATAGATGTGCATCATCATGGTGTCTGAAGCCTACCTCATGGGTTCAGGCGTTACGGTGCGGAGTATAGCAACACCCCATGTTTAGGTACCTAGAAAATCACAGAACAACACTGCAATCCACACAGCCTGAGTTAGGTGCCTAAGCTCCCATGCGGAGAGAGAGGCACCTTAGAATGAGCTCTACAAAAGCCAGTATGCTAGGCAGGGAGCCACCTCAGCTAGCCAATAGGAGATGCTGACAAAAGGCAGGTGTGCTAACCCCTACCTCTCTCCCAGAGATAGGTGTCTATGTCCAGGCTGCTATTTCTGCTAGTGATCCATGAATAGGAACCAGCTGCCTGGAGTCAGGCAGCTTAGGTGCCTACGTTGTTTCTTGGGAGAATGAGTTGGGCACCTGCCTCAGCCCACGCAAAATAGCCACGGGAGGAGGCAGTGTCTACCACCTAACTTTAGAGCACTTAGCTGTGGCATGGGAGACCCAGGTTCAATTCCCCCCACCCTGCCTGAGGGAGAGAAAGGATTTGAAGAGGAGTCACCCAGCTCGCAGGAGAGTGCTCTAACCACTGAGCCATAGAAGAGGTCTGTTGTTGGGCTCCCTCGCTTTCTCCTGTTGAAGCTCTTACATGGTGGATAACTAGTTACAATCACTGGAGCAGGGGAACTGCGTGCTCTAAACACCCATCTGCAGAGCCATTTTCTCTCCCAAGTACTAAGTATTTATTCAAAATGGAACAGGTTTCACAGGAGAGAGTCCCGCATCAGCATATCCCATAACTCAGTAGTCCGTGCACTTGCGGGAGATCTCTGTTCAGATCCTTTCTTCCCCTCAAGCAAAGAGGGGGATTGAACCCAGGTTGCCCACATACCGGTAAAGTGAGCTAACCACTGGGCTGAATGTTATAAGGTAGGCACCAGCACCACCACTTTCCTCCAGCCAGATTTTCTATGGGACCCAATCCAGTAGGTAAGGCCTGAGCACGCCTATTGGATCAGGTCCCATAGGTAAGATAGGTGGAGGAGCACCTATCTTCCCTTAGTTCTTGGATTGCTCTGGGGCTTAGGTGGCCAGACACCAAGAGAGAGGCAGGTGCGCCCTTGCCCAGAGGAACTTAGGTGCCCAGGGAACTTTTACTGCAAAATCAGGTGCTGAGCACATTTAGGCACCTACAGGGTTAGGTGAAGCTGAGTGGAGGTTTTATGGATCTCAGTGGCACCTAAACCGGGACTTAGAGGTGCCTAAGTCCCTTTGTGGATCTGGGCCTGAGTGCCTCCCCGTGCTCCCAACACAACTTCTCTCACATGCTTCATTGGGGGCTGTGAGCATCACTAACGGGCGGAGCAAGGGCAGGTGTTGCATCATACACTGCAGCATCTAATGCCACCTTCCCCAGCACACACTCAGACACTCAGGGATGCACTCATTTCTCTACATTTTCTGTAAGTAACCTCCCTGCCCCCCACCCCAAAGTGGTCTTCACAATTGAGTGAAATAAGCAGAAATATTGCACAGGACACAAGGCAGGTATTTTTTTCTTTTCACTAAAGGGAATGACTGTCAGATGTCAGCCTTTCTAGCTCAAGCACATGGAGAAGGAGCTGCTGATGTCCACACTGCCTCAGCTGGCAAGAGCTTGCTAATAATTGCTATAAGAGTTGCCTGTGGCCAGGGTGTTGACCCTACGGGTGTAGGACATGTCTTCGTACACCGTATTTGCTTGCTTTTTCTTTCCTTCTTGGCAGTGTTTCTTGATCTGCAAAAAACAAAACAAAAACAAAACACTCAGGCAGCCATCCAGGTCTAGGGCTGGAGCAGAACCCCTGCCCAGGAGCTGTTCTCATCTTAGTGTGCAGCGAGTTACAAGCAGAGATAACAAAACGGTCCTTCTCTTAGCCCAAAGGAATTACATAGAGCAACAAGCAGAAAGGGCTGGGTTAATCCCCAAAATTCTTACAGGCTCTTCCACCAGCAGCTCTTTAGGGGGCTGAAAGTATCAATGGCTCCAACAGCTTTGGACAATTGTCTTGTAATTATTGCAAGAGGAGACACGGCTTCCTTAGGAGAGGCTTGCTGGCATCATTGCATTGTGGTGCCTGTTAAACTTGTTAGGAGGAGGCCCAAAGCAAGGCTTTCATTCAATCCTGTTCTACAGTTTGAAATGACTCTCCTAAATAAACATGCAGGGCATGGGAGGTGAGTGCGTGTGTCAGTCACAGCCCATTTCCAAAGAGGCTTTTCTGCACAAGCCCTCTGAGGCAACTTTATTGTCAGGGAACATGGCTGTGCTACCCTCTGACACTGAGCTTCTTCATGACCCTGTGGTGTCCCTGATCTCCCACAGAACACCGCAAGAAGGGGACATCCCTCCCGTCCATCCCAACAGGGGGCTTGTTGAGATTCCATTCTTCAGTGAGAAGGGCAACCGCAGAATGGTGGGATTTCAATGCAGTTACCACATCAAGGTCCATAGGCAAAGCTGGGGGGGGGGGAGGGGGCTGGCTCGTGCTTTCCTCCTCCTCTCTAAGAAATTATTATTATAATAGAACCTGAAAATGAGCCTGGGGCTGTACAGTCATGATAGAAGCCACAGTCCCTCCTTCAGCAATTTACAGTCTACATGTAGTCACGACACCAGGGGATGTCAGCACACAAAGGGATGGGAGCAGTGGGGATGGAAGGAAAAAGGGACAATAGGAGACACACATGGTTAGAGAGGTTTATCATATGTATGTCTTATGGCTCCACAATGTTTTATATGCACAGCACTTTAACAGGCGTGGTTGTGCTTGGGGATGACTCCTATCTGCAGGGTCAGAAGTGCGGAAAACATTGGGGCTGGGGCCGAAGACATACTTACATCGATGTGAGACAGAATGAGGTATCCCAGCGCAGAAACCGAGATCAAAACCATGAAGGAAAGGACATAGGGCACCCAGGAAGCCACACAGCACTCTGCCTGCTCCATTTCTGTGGGTGATTTATCAGAGGAGAGGCAGAATTATGACTTCATGTGAGGAACATATTATGTCGCTCTGCAGGGGGCTCTGCAGGCCAGCAAACTGGAAGTCCACCAGTGTCACCATCATTCCTCATTACCACCAGTGCATTCCCAGTGTCACACCACACATCATGGGAACCCTTAAGTCGACTCCAACAGCTGTTGGCTACCTGTTCTGGCTAACATCGCTCCCCCACCGATACACTGAACTGCTGTGACATTCCGCGAAGCTCAGCGAATCCAGGAAAAGAGATGTCTTCCTATACACCAAGACTTTGACAATGCCTTGCCCCCACTGTGTTAAGTCCTGCAAGCCTTTCTGGGAACATTCGTTTAGTCTCATGCAATCAGGCTATGATCAGGAGGAGGCTTGGAAAGCAGACTGGGCTAAACAAGACTTAAAAAATAAGTACCCTGTGCCGGATTTCACACAGAAAGTTTCTGGGTTTGGTGTTCCATGGTCAACTCTGACCCAAATCCGAACCAACCATGGTAGATGCGGGCATCGAATGCAAAAATGGAAAAACAAGAACCACCCATGGTGCGAGTGTGGTTCCCCACAACAGACCATCGAACATATCACTACCTATTGCCCAATTCATAAATATGAAGGGGGCATTACTGCAATAAATTCTGCTACTCCTGATGTAGCCATTTGGCTCCATCAGCTTCAGGTGAAATTATAGTTGCTGCTCTACACCAGCCATACGAAAGAAGAAGATGACCAGTGGAGATGGCAGTATGGCTTTCGTTCCTGGAACACAAAGGATTTAGGTGCCAATCCCATTAGGATGGTTGCTACCATTGCGTGCCATGCTGGAACACTTGGAGTAAGAAGAAGCTAAGCATCAAGGTATACTGTTCTGGTATCATGGGGTATAGAACTGTGCCAGGAATGACATGTAACCACTACCCTACCCCTTCTCCAAAGAATTATTGTGCAACGAGCGTACCACTGTCCAATGTCACAATTATTGAAAACAAACCACCATATAATAGCCATGACTTCATGTTTAATAACAGCTACAGCCACGTGTTCTTATGAAGCTTCAGGTGCATAGATTCGAAAAATGTCATCTTCACATGGCGGCCCAGTTATATATCTGACTCTAGTAAAGACATAGGGGACTAGATGAAATAGGGTACAACTGGCCCTTGCTTTATCTTCTCTTTAACCAAGGGCATTACGGACTCTATTGCGGCAGGGTACAGTACTCCCCATTTATTGAGTCCTCTCTGTTTAAAGTTACACCCTGCTTTGTAACTCTGCGACAACAATTGGGATCCCTGCCACGCTCCTGACTCCAGTAAATCCCATGGGATAAGGCTGTTATAGCAGTGTGGTTACACAATCGTTGGGAAAGAAACTAGGTAGGAACTGCCCCTTTCTATTTAGCAACTCTGTTTTCTGTGGGCTAGACTGTGCAACCCCTACTCCTGGTGGTCTCTTACACAAGGAGACCCAATGAAGTCATAAGTCTCATTGCCAGCATGAATGAGAGCTGCCCAATCTAGCCTCATGTATTTTTGAGTCATCTCTACATATTCTATAGACAGAACCAATTTTCTGTATTATGCTGCAGAGTCAATAGAGCAGGGAGAGAGTGACCTCGATTCTATTCTGCCTCAACATTTCAACAAAACTATTGCCAAAAGGTTTGACTATAGAATCTTTATTACTGGGGCTGATGATACAAGAGGTAGGTGGGGAAAAAACTAACCAAAATGGAGCTTTATCTTTGGATCCCATCCTGAATTTGCAGCATGATTACCTGCTGACTTGTAAATTGACCAAATCTGAGCAGGAGAAGTCACCTCTGACTTTAAAGAGAAAGAGAGGAAGGTGCAGAAGGATAGGGCAGCTATTTCAAGGCAATATGCAACAACTACTTTGTACTGTCTGGTACTTCAAAAATGGTTGTGGGAATTATCATCTTTTGTGGAACAGAGCAGGTACTTATGACTTCCCACCTAATTCTTCACCTCAACTGGGACATCCAGGATTTCCATTATCCTTAATGACATAGGTACCCAGATCACAGGTGAGAGTTGCCTACTCCCAAGTAACCTGGGAAGGAAATGGGGGTTACATTTAAAATTTTATGGCTGAACAGCAAATTTGGGAGGGAATAACTGTGGTGTCTGTAGCTATAAAACTACGAAGCCTTTGTTTTCTGAGTATTGCCTGTTTCCATGTCAAAGAAATCTGTTCAATGCAGAAAGAGCAACCATTTCACTTTCAGACTTGCTGCAGCCTGTTACAGATGAGACACACGCATGGGGACTTTACTTTTGTTCTTTCTTGTTGTCTTCAGATCAAAATTTATGGTTGGTATATGGGAAAAAACATAACTGTAAGAAGACCCCGTCTTTCCATAAACCCATCCTTGGCTCTGCTAATATACTGAAACACATAACCATTCAGTTAATGTTCTACACTTCCTCAGCCCTTTCAACTGAAAATAAATACCCACTTGTCTTACACTTTAAAAAAAACAGAAAAACGTGCAATACCTTTCACCACCAATATGGTGCCATGGCTCAACACATTACGGGGCTCGAAATTTTCTAGCGTGCTCCCACTACAGACATATACAGCAGTGTCATTTTTCTGCAACCGGTGTAGCGTTATCCTCATTTCTGTCCTGAGTAAGGAGATCTCGATGCGGTCTTTGTAGTGAAAGTCTACGGTACTGGTATGACTATTATTTTCGATGTATAGCACTTCCATGGCATTTACAACTTCTCTTTTCAAATACATCCCTACTAGCATCCCCTTGTTAGTAACGGAGCAGGTTATGTTGACCGACTCTCCTTCATTAACTATGAGAATAGCTGGCTCCTGTGTCACACCTGCATGCAGAGAGGAGGAAAGGAAAACATGTTATTACCATGCGGCTGACTGGGAACTGTTGGAGGCTAGAGGGAGGATGGCCTTGCACTATCAAGCTCTTCCAATTACAAAACACCCCTCTGCTCCAGAGCCAGGTGTCTTTGCCATACTCTTTGTAACAGAGTGTGCTGGCTCTTCAAGGACAGACACCATCCACCACTGTTCACAGTTCCCAGAGCTATATCAAGGGAATTCTGGGACTTGTAGTTCAGGCACTATTAGAGTCGCAGGCCTGAGGGCAAGGCTTGATGGGAGATGAAGCAGGATATAAAAGGCCAAACCACTTTCTTAGTTTAAAAAGAGACCTGGCAGGGACAGGGAGTCTGCCCACTTGGAGACCTGAAGGGGAACAGCAGTGATTTTTAGGCCTCTCCAAGCAGGAGCCTGAGGAGGGGCAATAGTTGTCTAGAACCCGTACAGCCTGGGGTGGGACTTATGAACCCCCAACACAAGAGGAAGAGGGTTATCTGCACACCCAATTGATTGGGCTATGGGGCTTCTGAGGGAGGAAACTGTAGTCTGGGAAGGGTGAAGGATTATCTACAGGCCCTAGAGGAGAGCTGTGATATCCTGAGGAGGTGTGGGTGGATGGGGTCTCCTGTTGGGATATATTTTGTATGGTGATAAACCAAGGCCCAGGAGGGGAAGCTTTGAGTTAGAACTTGAGTCATGTTGTGAGCAATTACAACAGATCCCTCCCCTCAGAGAGGAAACTGAGGCAGGGCTGCACCTGGAGGATAGAAGGGTAAGGTGCACCCTTACACCCTATCTAAAAGTGAGAGGTGAACAAATAAGTCTCTTTTAATAGCCATTTTCCTTCCGCTGACCATCTTGGAAGCTTATCTCCATTGCCTTTGCTGGGTTCCTGAAGCCAGCTCAGACCTCTCACTCTGGGGTGAACCTGGTCATTTGGAATCAGAATCCAAATGTGTGAATGTGTATCCAGACGTTGGAGCCTGCCTACCCCTACAAATCTGCTCACTCTCCTCATAAGACTTCCCCCCTCTCCATCAGCAGGCCCAGACTTCCATCCTTATTTTGGTTGTCTTCCAGGGGGAGACCCAGTGGCCTTCTGTCTCCCATCCAGTATCTTTGGAGGTTGCTCACTGGCCTGCTTCCCCTCCTGTTTTGTTGGGAGCTGCCACTGGGCAAGGTAAGGAGCCACGGATCTGACTTTACATAGGTCCAGAGGACCCACTATTCCATGCAATGGACTGAAGTAGCAGCTGCAATGGAGGAGCTGTGATAGCTGCCCTGGGCCTTGGTCCTTTGTTGGGGTGTAGATTTCACCTCCAGGTATGCCAACTAAATGCTTGGGTTTTATGTGCTCCCAGTGACTTTCACACCATAATAATAAAAGATACAAAAGTAATCCACAGGAACTGTGTACTGCAGGCTTCAGATCAGTAATGCAGATTATAAACAAACACTTGGGAACACAGACTGTGTGCTCCACTGCATTTGAACAGTACTGAGTACCCTGATGGCATTCAGCAAACAATAATCATCATATTACAGATTCCTAGATTTTGAAGGCCAGAAGGGAAAATTACAATATTCTAGTTCTGACATTCTGAATAACACAGACTATAGATTTGCATCCATTGATATATGCTTCAAGGCCATATCTTGTGACTGAGTGAGAGCATTTTTTAAAAAAATTTTTTTAAGATGCCCAGTCTGGCAATACACTGTAGCATAACACTTTCCCCACCCACCCAAAAAACCCAAGTAAACAAACCAAAAAAACCCATGTGATTCCCCTGTTGTCCAGTTTTCTCCCAGGCTATGTTGTATAGAAGTGAGTTCAGGTCTCAAAGTAGCTACACTTCATGGGTTTCTTTCAGATCTGGTGCAAGCATGTACAAATCGGATCTAGTGACTGATGGCACCAGGCAAATATCTACCGACAGCAGGAACTTCTGAGACTTAATGATCCCAAACTACAATACGACACTACTGAATAAGGAATTTTCTCTCATTAATTTTTAAATTAAATATGATCAGGTTGGGACTAATATTCACAACTTAAATCCTCTGAAGTTGCCCAATCTTCTTATTTCAAGTATCTTTGCAGTGTATTGTCTAATAGCATATATGTGGTTACGATAGTCATGTAAATTCCTGCATGTCACAAACCATGGAATATATTTCAAACCATAGAATCATAGAACTGGAAGGGACCTCGAGAGGTCATCTAGTCCAGTCCCCTGCACCCAAGGCAGGACTAAGTATTATCTAGACCATCCCTAACAGGTGTTTGTCCAACCCTGTTCTTAAAAATCCCCAATGATGGAAATTCCACAATCTCCCTAGGCAATTTATTCCAGTGCTTAACCATAGATTCATAGATATTTAGGTCAGAATGGACCATTATGATCATCTAGTCTGACCTCCTGCACAACGCAGGCCACAGAATTTCACCCACCACTCCTGCAAAAAACCTCACACCTATATCTGTGCTATTGAAGTCCTCAAATCGTAGTTTAAAGACTTAAAGGAGCAGAGAATCCTCCAGCAAGTGACCTGTGCCCCATGCTACAGAGGAAGGTGAAAAACCTCCAGGGCCTCTTCCAATCTGCCCTGGAGGAAAATTCCTTCCCAACCCCAAATATGGCAATCAGCTAAACCCTGAGCATATGGGCAAGATTCATCAGCCAGATACTACAGAAAATTCTTTCCTGGATAACTTGGATCCCACCCCATCTAATATCCCATCACAGGCCATTGGCCTATTTACCATGAATATTTAATTACCAAAACCATGTTATCCCATCATACCATCTCCTCCATAAACTTATCAAGTTTAATCTTAAAGCCAGATAGATCTTTTGCCCCCACTGCTTCCCTTGGAAGGCTATTCCAAAACTTCACTCCTCTGATGGTTAGAAACCTTCGTCTAATTTCTAGTCTAAATTTCCTGGTGGCCAGTTTATATCCATTTGTTCTTGTGTCCACATTGGTACTGAGCTTAAATAATTCCTCTCCCTCTCCTGTATTTATCCCTCTGATATATTTATAGAGAGCAATCATATCTCCCCTCAACCTTCTTTTAGTTAGTCTAAACAAGCCAAGCTCCTTGAGTCTCTTTTCATAAGACAAGTTTTCCATTCCTCGGATCATCCTAGTAGCCCTTCTCTGTACCTGTTCCAGTTTGAATTCATCCTTCTTAAACATGGGAGACCAGAACTGCACACAGTATTCCAGGTGAGGTCTCACCAGTGCCTTGTATAACGGTACTAAAACCTCCTTATCCCTACTGGAAATACCTCTCCTGATGCATCCCAAGACCTCATTAGCTTTTTTCACAGCCATATCACATTGGCGGCTCATAGTCATCCTATGATCAACCAATACTCCAAGGTCCTTTTCCTCCTCCGTTACTTCTAATTGATGCGTCCCTAGCTTATAACTAAAATTCTTGTTATTAATTCCTAAATGCCTAAAGACCTTACACTTCTCACTATTAAATTTCATCCTATTACTATTACTCCAGTTTACAAGGTCATCCAGATCCTCCTGTAGGATATCCCTGTCCTTCTCTAAATTGGCAATGCCTCCCAGCTTTGTATCATCCACAAACTTTATTAGCACACTCCCACTTTTTGTGCCAAGGTCAGTAATAAAAAGATTAAATAAGATTGGTCCCAAAACCGATCCTTGAGGAACTCCACTGTTAACCTCCCTCCAGCCTGACAGTTCACCTTTCAGTAGGACCCGTTGTAGTCTCCCCTTTAACCAATTCCTTATCCACCTTTCAATTTTCCTATTGATCCCGATCTTATCCAATTTAACTAATAATTCCCCATGTGGCACAGTATCAAACGCCTTACTAAAATCTAGGTAAATTAGATCGACTGCGTTTCCTTTGTCTAAAAAATCTGTTACTTTCTCAAAGAAGGAAATCAGGTTGGTTTGGCACGATCTACCTTTTGTAAAACCATGTTGTATTTTGTCCCATTTACCATTGATTTCAATGTCCTTAACTACCTTCTCCTTCAAAATTTTTTCCAAGACCTTGCATACTACAGATGTCAAACTAACAGGCCTATAATTACCCGGATCACTTTTTTTCCCTTTCTTAAAAATAGGAACTATGTAGCAATTCTCCAATCATACGGTACAACCCCTGAGTTTACAGATTCATTAAAAATTCTTGCTAATGGGCTTGCAATTTCATGTGCCAATTCCTTTAATATTCTTGGATGAAGATTATCTGGGCCCCCCGATTTAGTCCCATTAAGCTGTTTGAGTTCCGCTTCTACCTCAAATATGGTAATGTCTACCTCCATATCCTCATTCCCATTTGTCAGGCTACCATTATCCCTAGGATCCTCTTTAGTCTTATTAAAGACTGAGGCAAAGTATTTGTTTAGATATTGGGCCATGTCTAGATTATCCTTGACCTCCACTCCACCCTCAGTGTTTAGCGGTCCCACTTCTTTCTTTGTTTTCTTCTTATTTATATGACTATAGAACCTTTTACTATCGGTTTTAATTCCCTTTGCAAGGTCCAACTCTACTTGACTTTTAACCTGTCTCACTTTATCCCTACATGTTCTGACCTCAATAAGGTAGCTTTCCTTGCTGATCCCTCCCTTCTTCCACTCCCTGTATGCTTTCTACTTTTTCTTAATCACCTCTCTGAGATGCTTGCTCATCTAGCTTGGTCTACAACTCCTGCCTATGAATTTTTTCCCCTTTCTTCGGATGCAGGCTTCCGATAGCTTCTGCAGCTTTGATTTAAAATAATCCCAGGCCTCCTCTACCTTTAGATCTATAAATTCTTCAGTCCAATCCACTTCCCTAACTAATTTCCTTAATTTTTGAAAGTCAGGCCTTTTGAAATCAAAAACCCTAGTTGCAGATTTATTTTTGTTAATCCACTCTGACAGGAAGTTTTTCCTAATGTCCAACCTAAACCACCCTTGCTGCAATTTAAGCGCATTGCTACTTGTCCTATCCTCAGAGGTTTAGAAGAACAATTTTTCTTCTTCCTCCTTGTAACAACCTTTTATGTACTTGAAAACTGTTATCATGTCCCCTCTCAGTCTTTTCTTCTCCAGACTAAACAAACCCAGTTTTTTCAATCTTCCCTCATAGGTAATGTTTTCTAGACCTTTAATCATTTTTGTTGCTCTTCTCTGGACTTTCTCCAGTTTGTTCACATCTTTCCTGAAATGTGGCGCCCAGAACTGGACACAATACTCCAGTTGAGGCCTAATCAGCACAGAGTAGAGCAGAAGAATTACTTCTTGTGCCTTGCTTACAATACTCCTGCTAATACATCCCAGAATCATGTTTGCTTTTTTTGCAACAGCGTTACACTGTTGACTCATATTTACCTTGTCATCCACTATGACCCCCAGATCCCTTTCCGCAGTACTCCTTCCTAGGAGGTCATTTCCCATTTTGTATGTGTGCAACTGATTGTTCCTTCCTAAGTGGAGTACTTTGCATTTGTCCTTATTGAATTTCATCTTATTTACTTCAGACCATGTCTCCAGTTTGTCCAGATCATTTTGAATTTTAATCCTATCCTCCAAAGCACTTGCAACCCTTCCCAGCTTGGTATCGTCCACAAACTTTGCAAGTGTACTCTCTATGCCATTATCTAAATCACTGATGAAGATATTGAACAGAACCGGACCCAGAACCGATCCCTGCGGGACCCCACTCATTATGCCCTTCCAGCATGACTGTGAACCACTGATTACTACTCTCTGGGAATGGTTTTCCAACCAGTTTTACACCCACCTTATAGTAGCTCCATCTAGGTTGTATTTCCCTAATTTGTTTATGAGGCGGTCATGCGAGACAGTATCAAAAACCTTACTAAAGTCAAGATATGCCACATCTACCACTTCCCCCCATCCACAAGGCTTGTTACTCTGTCAAAGAAAGCTAGCAGGTTGGTTTGACATGATTTGTTCTTGACAAATCCATGCTGACTGTTATTTATCACCTCACTGTCTTCTAGGTGTTTGCAAATTGATTGCTTCATTATTTGCTCCATTATCTTTCTGGGTACAGAAGTTAATCTGACTTCTCTGTAATTCCCCAGGTTGTCCTTATTTCCCTTTTTATAGATGGGCACTATATTTGCCCTTTTCCAGTCTGCTGGAATGTCTCCCGTCTTCCATGACTTTTCAAAGATAATTGCTAATGGCTCAGATATCTCCTCAGTCAGCTTCTTGAGTATTCTAGGATGCATTTCATCATTAAGCAAAGTGGCCCAAATTCTAATCAGAACAACAGCAGTAGAAATCTATATTCTGCACTTGTAGATGACACTCTTCAACCCATACCAATGGTTTCATTATTTCTATAATACAAAAATGTTTCAAAGGGCGAAAGTAGAGGGGGAACTACAAAGATAGAAGTAAAATAAGTGGCACTGACAAAATGTGTGTGCTACAAAGCTCTTATACTATAGCCACTTGATTGGACTGATTTGCAGAATTCATTGTTTGGCTCCAGTGTATGTGAGTGACTGAGTTACCCCAAACTCACAGTAAGAAATACTTTTTTTCGCAGCCCCCCCCCACACTATTACATATTCCCTCTTTATGCACAGACAGAGGTACTGTGGGGGAAGAAAAGCAACTGAACTTAAAGTAATAAATCATCTGTACAAAAATTATTTTCAGTGGTACGAGTCCTACTGTAACAAATGGTCTGAAGAGTTAAAAAGGTTCCAAGAAATCTCTGTTAAACATTGTTGGGGTTTTATTATTGTGGTTGCTGGCTGAAATATATCACCTGAAGCGTATTTTCTTTTGACTAAAAAATACTATGAAACACAAAACAATCCTACTGTAGTTGAAATGCCTGGGAAATACCAAATTCAATCTCAGAAAATTTCAGAAAACTTCTGAAACTTTTGTTTCCTTTTAAGCCAACCCACCTCTCCCCAGTCAGCAGTTGATAAGAACTATTAACACCCAGAGAGTACATTTGCAGGAAATAACAATGTTATAAATCCTTCTCCAAGCAAGTATGGTAAAGAACTTCATGACCTTGCTTTCCATAACATAAAGGCCTTGCAAAATTGTATGTGCAAATACCACAATTGCTGGCACCAACTAGGTGTGTGTGCAAACAAATAACAAGGTAGGCTAGGGTAGATGGAGTCAAGTGTTTCTCAGCACCTATATATACCCCGCGTGGTGGAGACCTGGTGCAATTTGGTGGATAATAAGTTTTCTGTAAGAGTGACGAAAAGGGTGTGGCTCTATCTACGCTCGTAGCTAAATCATCTTCAATACTAGTTGAAAGGAATCCTAGGGGACCCATTGTTACTCACCAGCCATTGTGAATAGCAGGTCACTTGCCCAGATTAGAAGGACCCCAAGCCAAATTTGGATTTAACAGACTGAGCCATTGGAGCTACAATATTCCAAAACAAAGTTAAAGCTTGAATCTTCACTACATACCTTTCTGGGCTGGGGTACTCTGGAAGAGCAGGAAGAGCAGAAACGCAGCTGGAAGAGCTGGTGTCCAGGGCATTTTCACAAACCTTTGGAGCTAGATTTCTGTGCTACTGCATAAAATCCCACCCAACGTCAAGTGAAGAAAGGCAGAGCTTGATGAGCTGTTTCTCCTGTGACGCTGAACCCGTGTCTGCTGGCTGTCAACCACATCAGTAACAAACAGAGAAGCACAAACACCACTGCATGAGCTAGTTTTGAAAAAGTGCTGATGCGGGGGAAAAAACCCCAAACCATCGGTGTTTGTAGGGCTCAGTTCACCTATGCACTGAGCTCTCTTGACTCCCACTGAAGTTAGCTAGAGCACAGGTCCCCCTGTACCGCATAGGAGTGCTCAGAGCCTTGCAGGTTTGTGCCATTGGAAGGCCACGTTCCACCTTGCTGTAATAGGTGAGGCACCACTGACTTCAGTGGGTCTTGCACCCACTTGTACCAGGGCTGAATCCAGTTCAGTTTATTCCCACATCATCTAATGTACAAGGTCAGATGGTTCACTCCACCTTCATTCCCACTTCTGCATCCTTTTCAATGTCTATTGCTGTTGTGACAAAGTCAGGCCAGACGGCTGCAGGAGGGTCTGGGAAAACAGGTATGTTAGCCCTAGAATGCTAAAGGCCCTTTTTCCTACAAGCTGGGAAGGGGCTACTTCAGGTCAATTAGGGACACCTGAGTCCAATTAAGGGCTGCCTAAAACCTGTTAAAATCTCTCTCCTGGTGAGGGGGGGGGGGGGGAGGAGAGATAAACTGCTGCAAGCTGGAGGTAGCAGGGAGATAGGCTTCTCCAGTGTGAGAGACTCCTCTCCTCTCCTCTCCTCTCCTCTCCTCTCCTCTCCTCTCCTCTCCTCTCCATAGGGGAGACACCCAAAACCCAGTGCCTGTTTAGGGGAAGGACTGACACCCTGGGGCCAGCGACAGGAGAACACCTGCCCCAGTGAGGGGGTCAGAGAAAGGTATTCCCTTTTTGTTTTGGTGCTTTATAGGCTTGTTCCCCTTTGTTTGGCAGAGGAGGACTCCTCAGGCCTGCCCTGAGGCCTACTGGGAAGGCTCTGAGAAACAAACCCCGAAGAGGGAAGACAGACACGCTCCAGAGTGGGGGCTGATGTACTCCAGGCCCTGTCCCTGCCAGAGAAGGGAGTGCTAAACCTGGCGAGGCAGAAAGGGTGCTTGCTGCACGTGGTGTCAGAAGGGGGATCGCATTGGTGCTGAGAATCATCCCAGGGCAAGGTAGATCACCTCCCTGCCCCCGCAAATGGATGATCTAGTGAGGGCACTGGTGCAGGCCATGGCAGCATAACAAGAGGCTACCAGGACCCAGATGACCGCCCAACAGGAGTTGGTACGACTACAACAGGAGACAAATCAGCTGCTGATAAGCCAGGCAGCCCAGGATTGAGCCACCCTGCAGGAGGTCGTAAGCCAGCTAAAGGCCCTGACCACTCTGACACATGGCCTTAATGAGATGAAACCCCGAAGGGCCAGAAGTTAACTGCAAAAGATGACGGTGGAAGATGATGTGGAGGCGTACCTTCTCACCTTTGAGAGAACAGCCCTACATGAGGCCTGGCCCTGAGACCAGTGGGCCAGCATCCTTGCCCCTTTCCTATGTGGGGAAGCCCAGAAGGCCTACGATGATGCTGAAGAGCAGCCGGAGTCTGCAAAGGGATTTGGGGGACTGAGGAGAGAGGGTTGTGGGGTAAGACCTGATAGCCCAAAGAATAGGGGATATCCCGAGCAGGATATAGGTGTTATGCTTGTGGAGAACTAGAGCATATAGCTGCCCAATGTCCTAACACTGAGGAGCCCATGCAGTGCAATCTGGGTGATCATGCAGGCCCATGTGGCTTAATCAACCTTGTGGGGGTTGTGATGACCTCACATAGATACATGCGGCCAGTTAAGATGAATGGCATGGAGACCATTGCATTGATGATGGCTGGGATGATTTAGTTGGGAATTGTCCTGCTTTGAGCAGGGGGTTGGACTAGATGACCTCCTGAGGTCCCTTCCAACCCTGATATTCTATGATTCTATGATGGTTGTTTGATTGCTGAGTGTGTATGTACTGAATGTGTCAGTTTCTGTATCTACTGTTTTGCTTAAATTCAGCTGCATTGGTGCAGGCTGGATCATCATTGTTTCCTATCAGGAGCCATCTTGTTTTCACATGTCAGACTTCGTAGTTAGGTGCATTTTCTTCTGCTTTTTCATCTGTAAAAATCGGGGGGGAAACTCTTGTGAGAACACCATCGACTCAATTCCCTCTTTACAAAAGAAATGCCTGAAGCCAGGTTAGTGGCAGCTGGGTAATGGCGAGCTTGCTCCTGCTCTTTCTCACACCAGTGTAAATAAGAATCCATGACCGTCAGAGACATTGCACCAGTGTAAAATGGGTGTCAATTAGATCAGAACCAGGCCCAGTGTGTATCTGTTTGGATACAGAACAAGCAAAGCACAGACTGTGGTGGTGCCAGCTTCCCTTGCATGGCCTTGCCAAGGTACCTCAGCTCTGACCTAGTGGAACTGCCTCTAGGGCCGAGGGGATTCTGTCACTGTTGCTCCACAGAGGGTAGTGTTCTGAGGGGCTACAAAAGCTTTGTCAATACCATATAACTGCACTGGCAAAGCCCTCGATGGAAACCCAGCATGTTCCAACAAGAGGCATTCTCTGCTGCTATAGTTCATAGATTTCTACATTCCAGGGCCAGAAGGGACCATTGTGACCATCTAGTCTGACCTCCTGTGTGACACAGGCCATTAAACTTGCCCAAAATAATTCCTTTTGAACTACAGCATATCTTTAAAAAAAAATCCAATAGTGATTTGAAAACAGCTATTGATGGAGAATCCACCATGGCCCTTGTTCCAGTGGTTGGTTACTGTCCCTGTTAAAAACTTACATCTGAAGAGTTCAACCATCTCTCCTAACAACACAAACCATCCAGGCAAAAGTGCCCCTTCACCTCAATAAACTGCAGCTACATAGCCATTTTTCCAGAATAGGTATGATTTTTTTTTTTTCACACCCCAACCAACATAGCTATGCTGGCCAGACTTTACAGGGCAGACCTGGCCTCTGTCTGTAGCCTGTTGGCTCACACTGCCAGTGATGAGGTGCAATGGGAGAGCTGGGTGGGTTGCCAGGACTGGAAGCGAACATAACATTGCAGATGAGTATAGAGGGGCAGAGGCTGAGTTTCGGTAGGTTTAACAGGCATGGGTAGAGTTGTGTGGTGGTTTTAAGGAGTGGTTGGGGGAGGGTGGAAGCACTGAATAGGAGGTTTGGGGTCCATCAGCTGAGCATGGTAGGACACATTCTATGGATATGACTGAAAAGCACAGGGTACTTTAGTGCAGGAAAAAGATACCCTTGATTGCCTGAAGGAGAAGCAGGGACACTCTACTCTCCTGCTGTCTCCATTACAATTTCTCATCCTCTTTAGGGGGTGCAAGGTAAGGTCTGTTGGGTGTTACGGGTTTGCATTTGTTCATTTGTATGGAATCAGTCTCCACCAAGGATCATGCAAACTTCCCATTACGTTCTTGGGTGTAGCATTACGTGTTAGGTTTCAGTCATGAAGAAGTATGGGCTGGAACGAACTCTACCTGGTTTGTAGCATGGAGGGGTTCAAGTGCACATAAATACTGGCTAAATCAAGCCAGTAAGATCAAGAGGAGAGTAAGGATATGTCTACACTGCAAAAAGAGTTGTGTTCCTAATTCAGATTAAAATAGTAGTGAAGATGTAGCAACTCTACTTTTAATTTGGGACAGCAGTAGAGTGCAGGCCGAAAGGGATATGTCTACACCGCAGCAGGGCGCAAGCCTCTCAACCTGGGTAGGCAGAGTTGTGCTCGTAATAGCAGTGTGGACATTGTGGCTCGGGCTCTCCAGCCCACCTGACCCCTGGGTGTGAGCTCGGGTGGCTAGCCCAATTCTTGCTGGAGGTACAACTGCCACGGAGCTATTTTCAGCATGATAGCTTGAGCCCAGCTAGTGTGAGTCTGTCTACCCAGGCTGGGAGGCTCACATCCAGCTGCCGTGTAGACATACCCCAGGGGAGACTGGGGTTGAATTTGAGCTGCTAATCCAAGTTACCATATTTTCACTGCTATTTTAACCTGAACAAAGAGTTTTTCTTTTGCAGTGTAGACATATCCTTAAGCAGCAGCATTCCTCCCTCTTCTAAACTCATGGGATTGGTCTGCACTAGGCATTTTAATCTCAAATAATTTTGTTATCAATTAACCTGTGGTAGCTAACACATTTACAAAGGCTGGCATGGACACTCCCCACATGTTTGTTCCAGGCTATCACCATTAAGTGTGGATTACCTGAGTTTGTGGCACTAGCTCCTAGGAAGTGACTTTTTGAAATTCAGCAGGTGCAGATCGGACAGGCTTCGCCCTTAATGTGTGTTGTCAGACTGTACCCGCTGGCGGTACTTGTAGTATAGAACAGCTGCAAAAGAGCAGAGAACCAGAAAGAGGAGCACTAGAATGGTGGCAACATGCTCTTTCATGGTCTTCGGAATTTCTGGATCTGGAAGAAAAACCAGGTGTGTTAATAAGGACTCAAAAACATTATGGTGCCAACTAAAGCTGTAGCTTGTTTAAAACAGTAATTCTTAGTGGGATGATTTGTGTGTCATGGTACATTCAGCAGATATTGATGGTAACTTTTGTGATCTTGTTTTCAGCTTACTTCAAGTAAAATTTTCAAAAGTGCCTAAGTGGTTTAGGAGCCAATGTTGACTTCCAATAAAACTTGAGCAGCTACAGGCTAGATCCACAAAGAGTCTTAGGCATCTTGTTACCCAGTGGAATCCACAGCCCTGAGTCAGGCACCCAACTCTCTATGTGCTGCTTGAGGAGATTTAGGAGCCTAAGAAAGGGATCTGCAAAAGCCAGCACACTGAGTGAGGAGCTGCCTAAGCTAGCCAATGGGAAATACTTTGGCACCAATCTCCATGTGCGATTCACAGCTGTGAAACCGCTCCTGGCGTCAGGTGCCTCAGCCCTTTCTTGTACAAAATGCACTGCCCACATTGCTTTGTTTTATAAAAAAATCTAGACTAATCTACCATGTGAAGCAGAAGCATGTGACATATTATTCAAAAATCTCTGCTTTATCTTTAGACAGCTATTCCTGGAACAGTATGTTGGTGGTGCTCAATAATAATAACATTAGAACTAGTACTCTGAGAACTTCCAGTCACCCCTTTCCAGCTGGGGAGCAAGAATTCTGCACAAGACACCTGCTAACGTTTCATCATCAGGAGACTATTGATTTATGGCTGAAACTCAAAGTACTTCTGCTATATCTTATACCTGGGGTTGAAGTAAAATGAGGGTAATCAGTAACTGCTTTGTGGGCACTAAGGCACTTGGTTTGGTTTCTCTTGGTGTGCACATCATACAGCACAGTACAGCAATACTCTGAGGCAGCTAAGTTGGGTTTCTCATGGAGAGTGCTGGTAAGGCTGGTTAAGCCATCTTCTCCTTCCTCAGATACCAGGCTTGCACTGCCCGTCAGGTTAGTCCCGTGGCCATCGAACCAATGGATCTCCCTTTGTCGATGCCCTATAGGTGACAGGCAGGTGAGCTTTGTTCCGTTCCTAGTGAGATTAGGCTCAGTTTCTGGAGCTGAAAGAAACACAGTGTTGATTATGGCTTGTACAATATCCATTGCTTTTTTCCACAATAGGTGACTAGGGGTCTGAATTAACAGCTAATCTATGGGTCAAATTCAGCCTTGGCGTGTGTGGGTAACTCCACTGAAGTTCAGTTGAGGATGAATTGACCCTAGAACTGTGTAATGACAGTCCTGGCTGGATTTCTGTGGGGATGGAGCTAAAGGATCTGGTGCTAGGGTGGGTCACAACTACACCTTATACCATACGTGTGAGTACAGCTGGGGAAAAAAGGGAAACTGACAATAAAAGAAAAGTGGATTGAGGTGTCACTAAAGATTCTGGAGATGGCAGGGAGTTTATAAACAAAAATGGTTTCTGCCAGGGTGGTTTGGGTGTCCGTTTACACCTGATTGATTTCTCTAAACGTTTTATATTGTGGGTGAACCTCTAATGCGGAGGGCTTGACAGCCGTGACTTCAGTCACACAAAGTGGAGCCATGTGCTCTACAGGCTTCCCTCACCCAGCAATTCAACTGCCCTCGGTCCTTTTCTCAGCCCCCTGTGTCTGGTCCAGTGCTGACCTGTGTGACTCCTGCTATTCTAGCCATGGCTGTTGCAACCCCAGCTTTCCTACAGCACAGACAATTGCTGCCACTTGGGAAATTTTAGATCTTGGCCCACCTCATTCTGCTCCCTTATTCCACGGGCCCCATCCTCAGGAGCGAGGGGCTTGCTGATCAATACGGTAGGTGCCCTTTGAAGGCCATTGCAGGAAACCTCAGTCAACCCTAGCTCCATGCTAATCTTGGTTAACAAACTCTTACTTTATTGACTGCAGGTAAACCCAGAAATTAACTCATTTAGTGTGGATCTAAAGGTGCCCTCTTTCCCCTCTTGCTTACCAGAAAGTCTCATTACAGATCCCAGGTCAGACTTCCTCCACAGCTCTACCAATGCATCACAACCCTCTCTGGCAGCATTTATCTATTCCTGATGGCCACGGGACTAACCTGACGGGCAGTGCAAGCCTGGTTTCTGAGGAAGCAGAAGGTGTCTTAACCAGCTTTACCAGCACTCTCCATGAGAAACCCAACTTAGCTGCCTCAGAGTATTGCTGTACTGTGCTGTATGATGTGCACACCAAGAGAAACAAAACCAGACTCACAATCTGGTCCCCCATTTCCTAAGGGCTCAAGGGAGAGGGAAGAGAGGGTGGATAATCTATGCCAGGCCTCTACCTGGCAAAGGATACTTCCGCTTGCACACAGGAGGCAGCTGCATTGGGTGATATGTTTGGGGGAAGGGCAGAACCAACTCTTGTGGCTGCAAGTCTTGTGGCTGCTCTCCCACCCTGCACTGGTACCGATGACATGGGCAACAGGCACAAGGGAACGGTGTCCTTTAACCCTGGGTGGCTATACAGTAAAGGCCACAGTCTGGCCCTGAACAAGCTAATATAATACAAATGACTGGAACAGGGAGAAGAACACAGTCCAATTCCGTGTCTCTATTGAGCTACAACCTTGACACTCGGTGAGCTCACTCATGGAGTGCTGAGTACAAGAACAATAACCGCTGAGCTTTCACCTGTCCAACACAGGTCACCAAACAGTCTCCATTCTTTTATGGTATTTCAACCATTTT
Source organism: Chelonia mydas (assembly GCF_015237465.2). NCBI lineage: Eukaryota > Metazoa > Chordata > Testudines > Cheloniidae > Chelonia > Chelonia mydas. The sequence continues at coordinate 18,466,040 of NC_051254.2, forward strand.
AAGACAATGGGGCTGTGCAGGGCCTAACTCGGTGTTTGAAATGTTTGTTTATTCTGAAAACCTCTTTATTTTATCTCCAAAACCTCTAGTGCTGGTAATCGTCCTCTGAAAACTAATCCATGGTCGAACTGAATTTATTTATTAAAATGCTCAAAAAAGTAACTGAAATCTGGAGTAGCTTTATTATAGTGTCCATGATCCCCTCTGTGCTGTGAGTTTACCTGTAACCTCAAGGGTTGCACATCCAGCGCGGTGCCCAGCGTCAGAATAAAGATGCCATTTATAACCTCCTTCATCAGTTGCTTTTACTTCCTGTATGTGCACTTCAGAAACATTGTGTTGTAGCACCAACCGAATTCTTCCCTCTTCACTGGAATCCTTTCTTGCCCACGTGTTTATGACACTTTCTAAGCACGAGTTCTGTTTATTACAATTTTCACAGCGCTTAATGACCACATTTGTAATCTTCTTGTTGCTAATGCATGAAATTGTTGCCGTTTTGTTATATTCTGTTTTGACATCACTGCAGTTGAAGGTGAGAAATTCTGAGGGAGGTGCAGGGAAAAAGAACAAAAATAAATTATTACTCAAACAGAAATCATTAAGTGAAAAACAAGTGTTTGATTGCTAAAATATAGAATAGGTTTAAGTGGAGAAAACTTGTATCCGTTCGAGACCATTTGGCCATATTCTGTCCCAAGTTACACCTGTGCTACCTTACATAAGCAAATATGCGCAACTGAGCACAGAATTTTAATTTGGGTTTGACTAATCTCTAGTGTAATTCCACTGATGTCTGCAGAATTACTCCTGTGGTGAATGTGCCCTAAGATGACAGACAACTGATGGCCAGCATTTAAATCTACTTTATCCAAAGAGCATTTCCAGTGGGTGGAGTAGCACTGTTAGCATATTAGCACATCTTAGTCTCAGTCTTAGTCTGGAATGTGGGGGCTCGGTAGACAGGGGTTCTCCCAGGAGAGCCAAAGTGGAGGTTCCTTATTGGCTGAGCCAGTGGGAGCAGTGACCACCTGTCTGAGTTTACAGGAGACAAATGGGATATAACAATTGCCCTAAAACGGATCTGCTGGCTGATTCCAAACCACGCTGGTTGTGGTGGGAGTGGAGCTGGAGGGAAGAGGTGATTCTGTGGTTTGCAGTATCCCCTTAGACTATCAGTACTGTAATGTCTCTTCTTGCCAAGCTGCTAGTCCCTCTCCTCAGAAGGCTCTAGCTTCAGTTCTTTCCAAGTAGCCTAACTCGGTTTCCTCCTTGCCCTTGCCCCAGTTCATTGGGTTGCTGGTTTTAATTGTTAACAGTTCAGCTTTCTCCTTGGAGCATAAAATATATATTATTGTGTGATGAGAGGCAAACACAGTAAAATGAGGTGACTTACGGCCGTGGGAGGCACTTGAGAAAATGGACAGGAACAGGAGGCATGCAGCTGTTTTCTGGAGGGAGCCCATCAGGCGTGTGTCTCAGATGTCTGAGATCCTGAGGTGAAAGATGCTGTAGACGTCCAGCGTTTTGGTATTATTCTATCAGAGCAGAAGAGGTGACATCAATTTCCTGGGTATAAACTTAATTTACAGCCTTTAGAATTCCTGTCCCCTTCTCATCCTGTTTAATCTCCTTTCCACCAGCAACAAAACGACCCCTCATCACAGGACTTTTACTGAAAGAAGAACCCATTGTACAACACAGCAAATGCCTTTGGACGATGCCTGTGCAGTATAGGGAGGCAGCACGATCTAGTCAAGGAAGTGGTTGGCTGTGGGGACACTTGGGTTCTGTTGCTGATTCTGACACTGTGTGACCCTGGCTTAGACTGTCTCTGACCCTTGTGACCGCTCCCAGAGCCCACCCTAGCCTCATGGCTTGGGCACAGAAGAATGCAAGCAAGAGTATGAAAATGGTGATATTCAAAAGTGTACATCTCAGCAAAACCTGAATGGAATTTCATGGTGCGGGGTAGGGAAGGCCCGTCTCCAGTCTGAGGGGTTTCCCTCTCCCCACATATCAAAGGCCTACTGCAAACAAGGGAGGCATGGGAGCTTCTCAAAACAACAGTCGCAAGAGTCATTTATATCAGAAAGCGTTAGGCATCCTAAATGTAGAGATTGCTACCAACCCTATCGTGCTAAACCCAAGAGGAATGTAGCTTCAAATCTGCTGTGGATTAACCACTTCTAAGGATGAGCAGGTAATTGTCTCCATGGCCCAGGCAACCTTTGGCGTCTGTGCTGGAGTGGTGGCAAGGGTGCAGTGCAGTCATGGTGCAGGGGTCTGCCATGTGGACATCTGTCCTGCAGGAATTTGGCCTGAGAATCATTACTAAACCGCTAAGCAGTTTTCAGACTTTAATAACTTCCCTGCATTGCTACCATGGCTGAGATTTAAATCAGTGACTCAGGTGCTAAGCTGCTGGATCTTCCATCACTATCCTGAGACCCATCGAGCTCTCAGAAAATAAAAAACATCAGATGTATTTATTCTTCATCTGAACTTGGTGATGCTAAATAATGAAATTCCTGTATGTTTCCTTTTAAACCACCAGAGGGCGCAATGCACTCTGTTAACAAGTGACAATGCACAAAATTTATGTTGTGTTGCACTTCTAATCTTTGCAAGTTTCAGGTCCTATCCTCCCACCTCAGGCTACTAGCAACTCCTAAGGACATTCCTCTCTGTTTCACAGCGCTTAAGTATATGGAGGATGCTGTACATAAATAAACGTCATTATTTAGAGGGATGCTGTTAATTTGAAAACAATCTTACTTTTCTCTGAAAATTTTGCACCTTCTATTCTTACCAGGTTATCATCAGTGAACAAAGTTTTAAAAAGTGTATTTTGTACATAGTCAATTTCACCGTTTCCCCTAAACAGTCAATTGGCCATGATCATGTAAAAAATTAAGCAGATGCTGAACTTCACTGAGTTCAGTTAAGGAATTACTCATAAAGATCCTTATAAGCATCGACCAGGGAACAGAAACGTCCTTATAACATCTTTAAAGGAATTTAAGCAAACATTTCTGGACATACTATTTCAAAGGTGGGCTAACAGAAGCTAGTCAAATTAGAGTCAAATTTAAAAAAAATCAAGTTGGCTGATGTCATACCCCAATGAACAGTGCCATTAAATTCAATGGAAATCAACAATTCTTTGTGTGTGAAATCTTACCGCCTAGGCACAGTCCATTTTTTTTCCTCACCCAATTCTAGACTGTCCATCTGTCTTTTTCTTACTCACAGGTTTGCTGGAATGATTAGCCTACAAACTGGAGTGGCCTCTTAGTTTGGCCTGAAAAAAAGCCATAATTTTTGAGGCTTTCAAAGGTGTCTGGAAATCTCTGGGAACGCTTTCAGTGTCCTCCCTATCACACTGATGAAAATCATGGATTTGAATGTAGTGCTCAGGAAAGCGTTCCCTTAAGACTGAGTCCGACTTAGCATATGAAGCTGATGCTGGGCAAACTTCTCCCACAGGCTTAATTAACGCACCTCAATCCCATCCTGCGACATCAACTTATTCTGCTGCTAAATCTGCACACAGCTTTGCCAGCGCCCCTCAGCCCTGGCCTGCAGCATGGCTGTTGTTCCATTCCTAGGCCCACATGCAGCTCTGCCAAAGCATCTCAACACTGATCTGCAGCACCAGCTTTTTTGCCTACAGACCTTCAATGTACCAATGTACCTTCATTCTGGCTGAAACCAGAGGCAAAGGGCATCCTGCAAAAATGAACTAATGAAAAATTGTACATGGATTTTCAGAGACCAACATTTACCAATTTTTCCCAGCTCTGATGTTGATCTGTGAGCCGTATACCACTCTGTACAGACATTGTGGCCTGTTCTGTATATTTTGTGTGGATTTCACAAAATATGTATGAAATATTTGGACAGTTCTACAGGGTTTTCATGTGGAGCGTTTTATGCAGACCAGTAGAATCAGGCATGCACTTAACTAAACTTTCCCAGATCTACGTGTCCTAGAAATAGATAGCTCGATAAAAATGATGAGGAGGGAACCAGGAATATGAATTAATGAGTCCTGTAGCAGCACTAAAGGGGCCATCACCAGAACAGCACAATGAGGGAGTGACATGTCACACTCAGCCCCCAGTGTTTGCACCTATGCCTTGAAGTGACCTCATTTTCCATCCAGCCCTTAAGGTAACATCTTGTGCAATACCAGGTACCAGCAAAAGTCAGCGGGACATTAACAAGAGGCTCTGTACTTTTCGTGTCCATTTGTCAATAAAATGGATTTAAACAAAAAAGATAAGCCAGAGTCACTAACAGGTATGGTAGAGCATTAAAAACTGTCATGCAGGGGGCTGGAGAACAGCTCCTACCTGTCTATGGCTGAAAGATGTTAACACAGAGGTAGGTGCATATCATTAAGGAGCACTTACATTAAGGGTGGTTAGTATTGAATGCAAAGTGTTGTAACTTGAATAAAGACACATGTAAGACCCCACCTATACTGTGAAAAGCCACTGGTTGGTGGTTCCACTCCGGTTACTGCCTGACACAGTTAGCAACATGGTTCAGGCATGCAGTGTAGTGAAAGGGAAAAAAACGTGATCCAGGAAACTACAGGCCTATTCGTTTGACCTCAATAGTATGCCTGGTCTTGGAACAAATTTTGAAAGAGAAAGTAGTTAAGGAGGTAAACATAATTGGGATAAAATACATCATGGTTTTACAAAAGGTAGATCGTGCCAGACCAACCTGATTTCCTTCTCTCAGAAGGTAACTGATTTTTTAGACAAAGGAAATGCAGTAGAACTAATCTACCTGGATTTTAGGAAGGCATTTGACACAGTCCACTTGGGAAATTATTAATTAAATTGGAGAAGATGGGGATTAATATGAGAACTGAAAGGTGGATAAGGGACTGATAAAAGGAGAGACTACAGTGGGTCATACTGAAAGGTGAACTGTCAGGCTGGAGGGAGGTTACTAGTGGAGTTCCTCAGGGATCGGTCTTAGTACCAATCTTATTTAACATTTTTATTACTGACCTTGGCACATCAAGAGAGGTATTTCCAATAGAGACAGGGAAGTGTTAGTACTGTTATACAAGGCACCTTTGAGACCTCATCTGGAATACTGTGTGCAATTCTGGTCTCCCATGTTTAAGAAAGATGAATTCAAACTGAAACATGTGCCGAGAGGGGCTACTAGGATGATCCGAGAAATGGAGAACCTGCCTTATGAGAGGAGACACAAAGTACAAAACAATGTACAAATATTTTGCAATCAATACGTAGCCTTAGTCTCATCTCGTGGCAGGCAAAAGCAATCTTTGTGGGATTAAAAGATTTGGGAAAATATTCAAAATTGCAGAGAATTGTTTGCATATCCTAAGCAACATGCATAAAACACAAGCAACAAGGAACTTCCTTCTACAGGATATGTTCTAAAAGCGTGAGTTGCTCAGCTGATGAGTTAGATTTTCAATACAAATTCCTAACTGACTGTTTAAACTGGAAACCAGCAAGCTTTGCAATGGAAAAAAAACAATCTGGCTGTCACCTGTTCAGAGCCTGGAAAAGAATAACCTAGTACAGTACCTGAAAGCTGACAAGCATCCAGAATAAGTTTTTGATCCCTGACTGCTTCGTTCCCTAGTAAAGTCACTTCCAGCAGCTGGCAATCTTGCAAGAAAAGGACTTCAGCTGTAAGCTATAAGCTTTCCCACTCCAGTTTATTCTGCAGATGCTTCGGCCCATGGGGTTGTTTTCATAGCCTGGCAGAAAGAGACTTGTGGCACCGTAGAGACTAACAAATGGTGAGTCGAAGCGGGAATTTTCCAGCTTCGTGTTTATCCCTGAGCTCATGGTACAAAATGAAATGAAAGCACTGGATTTCCCATCATAACACCAAGGAACTTTCACTTTCATTTTCATTCTTGTAGCCAGCATTTTTACCTCATTAAATATGAAGTGTTACTATCTTTCAGTGCTGGAGACAGGTAGAGGAATTAGAAATCATTCTACAGGTCAAGAAAAGGTGAGGCTATGCCAGTGGCTATCGAGTTGTGGAAAGGACACAACCGCGGCAAAAAGGAAGAAATGACTGTGTCTTAATTAAGCACATTATCTGTATTTGTAGAGCTGGTTCTTAAATGGGTGCTCGGCTGATGCCATAACTGTATGCAGTGGGGGAATAACAATAGGGTGGACTGGACCCGGACTGGACCTCAGTGTCTCAGACTAGGACCCCTATTCCTTGGGGCTTCTTTCTAGCTCTGCCACTGATTGGCTGTGTGACTCTGGGTAAGTCTAGTGAACTTCCCTGAGTCTCAGGTTCTCTGTTTGTAAAATGATGCTCACCAGCCATGGGAGGACGATTTGAGATCTACTGGTGAGCAGCACTATCTATACAAATATTGTTATTGTTTCAACGGAAACAGTGTATGTAGCGTTATTCTGCAATGTCCTCTTGAGGCGGGGAGTGCAGCTCAATGAGTTTGAGCAAGGACTCCTGGGTTCTATTCCTTATTGCCTCACACTCTGTCATGTGGCCTTTGTATGCCTCGGTTTACCCATCTCTAAAATGGTTCACAAAGGCATTGGGAGACTGCGTTCCTTACTAAGGGGAAATGCTCAGGGACCCAAGCAGAATCATCCCCAGTGTTTGTAAAGTGCTTTGAGATCCCTGGAGGAAAAGCTAAGCATTAACTACTACTGACATCAGTGAGCGAGAGGGGCATGTATCAGTTTCTAGAAAGACAAACAACAAACCAGTGTAGGCTCAGGCACAGCAGTCTCTCCGGCAGTGCTTTAGGCTGCCAGCATATGGTGTGAAGCCAAATGTTTCCTGTGGACCTCTGCTGCGTCCCAGACCAAAGACACCTTCCAAGGCAGCATGCAGGGAATGGGAATGCGATGAGGGATTCGTGCAAAGCGTAGACTCAAAACACATGTTGCCCTGCTCTCGTGCCTGCTGTTTGCACTGCTACGTTTATGTACAGCAAGAGACCGAGAGAACAAGAAATCCCGGAAAGCCATTTCTGAACTCTAATCAATGTGCCGTGGAGATGGAAGAGTGGCAGCGAGTGGTAGATTTAAGTAATAATGGTGGATTTCATTAGAAAGATTCTGCCATGTTTCAAAGTCCATTATTGTACAGTCATGTTCTCAGGCAAATGGGCCCAGAGCCTCAAAGGTATTTAGTTGCATAACCTGCACTGATTTCATTGATTTAGGAGCCTAAATACATTGGAGGATCTGGCCCAAGGTTGCTAATTCCTAGCACGTAGTACTAGGATTCCCAAATGGGCCCCTGAGACAGACACTGACTCAACATGGTTGTGTATCCACCAGCAGAAGGCAGAGGATTGAAAAAGACATCCCAAGCTCAGACTCCAATACATGGGAGTCGCTGCTTGGGAAGTTTGGGGATGAACACACCTTGAGTGGAACAGGGAGGCTGGCGAGTTTGGTCTAGAACAGGAGAAGTTGGAGTCCTGGGTTCCACTCCTGACTCTCTGAATCTTTGGCCACACAGGAGCAGGTTCTTGTCCTCCAACACAACGCCCAGATAAATAGGCTTTGTCCAGGGGCCTATGCATGGGGTTGAGAGGATGGTATATGGAGCAGCCAGATAGCCAGTGAGCTGTGCTAGTGACCCACTATGCACCTCTTATGCAGGGGTTTTCCCAAGCCTATCTGCCATGGCCCAGGCGCACTGCCTCTCCCACTCCGATGTCCCTTGCCACAGAGAAAGCCTGTGTGGCACAGTGCTCTGTGGGTGGAGGGAGACTTCACCCTGTTTCTTGACAGAGATGAAAACCATGCTCTGCACCAGCATGGGGGATGAGTCCCGGCTGGCACATTTTAAAGCAAGTGGACATTTTATACTGAAGTGAACAGACACTAGAATCATCAAATGGGTTGCCTTATTCCTGTAACACATCCATATGAGCCATCCCAGTGATGTCAATGGAATTATGAGTGAGAGTGTAAGCTAAGTCTGGATGAGCTCTCCCCTGACATCTAGTGGTGAGCTGTGGGAAAAAAACTTCAAAAGCTGATCTCATCTGCACGGACACACACACCACCTAGGTGCTCAGCATGATGGGACTGCTTGCCCAAATGATCACTTGTGGCTGGTGTTGGATCTCCAGTCTCCTTGTTATTGGGGCAGGAGTAATAGAGGGTTGCTATCCTTGTTGTGTGAACCAAGGGCAACAGAACTGTACCTGACATACCCCAATGGAGGGACTCACCCTCAACTGAACAGCACTCGCTAGGCTGGGGACATGGGTTCCAAAGCCCAAGGAGTTGAGAGAAGGTGGGGACAGGTACTTGTGCCTGGTGGTGTTGGCTGTGTTTAAGGGTCCTAGACACCACTTGATCTTTCTTGTCCCTTTGGTATAATAAAAGAGCTAATTTAGATTCAATTGAGAGTCTTATTATATGCTGCAGAGCTGAAATCACTGATATCTAGGTGTAATATTAGACCTACTTTAGGACAGTATCTCAATTATAAGAGGCTGCCCAGTGTGCACCAGTGGTGAGGCTTCCCTCACTAACAGCTGAAATTACTGAGAGTTGGAATCACTGAGAGCTGTGTTAAGTGTTGGGGGGGGCCCTGGAGACATCTTGGTGAGTAGGCAGCTGGTGGAGAGGTGTGGCAAGTGGCTAGCAGGGTGGCCTGCAGAGAGTGTTAGCTACAAGATCTAGAATGGATAAGGCAGCAGGGAGCCCCCCAACAATAAATGAGCTCTCATTCCTTTACTGTGAGACTAGTATCTCTGATCTGGTTGGCTATCACCCTCTACCATGTAATTTCCCTCCCCCTTTCTATGATGGATAATGATACAAGTGAAGATAGGTATATGTAAAACAAACAGAAAATGTTTATTTGGGGAGATGTAAGCAAAGTGGGGACAGGGAAGCGAGTAAACATTAACTGAAACCTATTCTTTTACAGGTACAGTAACCTAGTGAATGCATGGTGTGAAGCCAGGACCCAAATCAATACCAGATGGGGTACAAGGTAAGTATGACATACATATATCACCCTTCCGTTGGTTGCTCAGGCCCTTTATCTCTTAGCCCGTATAGACCCCCAAGAGAGGAACACTGAAGTGATCCCTCGTTAGTCTGTTCTTCCGTGATGACAGCAGGGCATCTGAAGGCAGATAATAATGGCTGTGACTGTGACGGGTAATTGATCCGGAGTCTAGACGGCCCGTTGGAGCAAGATGCGTGTACCTGCCTCTAGGATGGGCAGCCCCTAACTGAGATAACTGCCAGCCTTATAAAGATTCTAAGGCGGGAAACCCCGTAGAATCCCTGCACAAAACCAGTTTGAGCTGGTACTTGTTTACCACTGTACCACTACTGACCGTTGAAAAGGGCGGGAAGCATTCTAGCTAACCCTTGGGTCACATGACCAATACTCCATTTTGGATTATGATGTAAGCAGTGTCAGGATGAGCTCCACCCTGACATCTGGTGGTGAGGTGTGGCAAGTTGTCGAAAAAAAACTTCAGGGGCCGATCTCATTTGCATAGGCACACCCACCCCGCCTAGACTGAGGCCATAGCTGCCCAAATGGTCACTTCAGCTGTTGTGGGATCCCCAGTGTCTGTTATTGGGGCGGGAAGAGTAAATTGTTATTACCCTGATTATGGGAACTGTGCTTGGAACTGTACTTGGCCTTTTGTTATGATGGAGGGACTCACCATCAACTGAGTAGCACTCGCTAGGCAAGGGTCATGGGTTCCAAAACTGTGTGAATTGAGAGAGACTTGAGACAGGTATTAGTACCTGGTGGTGTGGGCCCCTTTGTGAGGGCCTGAAGCACCAATTGCACCTCTGTCTCTCTCTACTGTGGAATGTCAGAGCTAATTTTGGGTCTATTAAGAGTCTTGCTACAGGTACTGGGCTGCATTCACGTTGGCCTTATGGTGCACCAGCACTAAGGCCCCCACTACTATGAGCTGAAATCACTAAGAGCTGAAATCACTGAGCACTGTGTCAAGTAGTGGGGAGCCGGAAGATCTAGCGTGCAGTGGTGCTGTTCGTGAGACGGCAAGCTGTGCAGAGCGGAGCCGTTCGTGAGACAGCGAGCTGTGCAGAGCAGAGCCGGTCGTGGTGGAGCGGAGCCGTTCGTGAGACAGCGGCGTGTTCGTGAGACGGCGAGCTGTGCAGAGCAGAGCCGGTCGTGGTGGAGCAGAGCCGTTCGTGAGACAGCGTAGCAGAGCAGAGCCCTGTGGGGCAGTCAGCTTCAGGACACGTAAGGTGCCCCTTACCCCTTTCCCCCACACACAGGCACATTTTAGCCAGACTGGGGAGTAACACTATGCAGATGAACTTTTGAACTCTGGGGCTGGACTTTTTGGACTTTGGGTGATTTGTGGATTGCTGGACTCAAGAGACGTTTGGGTGCTGGGACTCAAGAACCCGAGGGAAAGGGGCATGCCCCAATTTGCTTGGGGTGGTTTTTTTGCTCATGGGTTGTGTTATGAATCCTGTTGGTGGTGTTTCCCCAACATAATGCCACATTGTTTCTCTCTGTTATTAAAAGGCTTTTTGCTACACTCAGACTATGTGCTTGCGAGAGGGGAAGTATTGCCTCTTGGAGGCGCCCAGCGGGGGTGGTATATATTTGTCCCAGGTCACTGGGTGGGGGCTCGAGCCGGTTTGCATTTTGTTATTGGAATGGATCCCCTAGATATTGAACCCGGCCCTTGTTGCTGCCAACTCTGATGGGCAGAAGGGTTACATTTTTGGGGGCTCGTCCGGGATCCCTGGGTCAGTACCCCTCGCAAGCACCTGTTGAGTGATCCACTACATTGGAAAACAATTTATATATTTTTTTGTTTGTGCTTATATTTTGAGGAAATTACTGTTTGTATAATGGCTAATTTGTCAGGTTTGTTGGGCCCTGGCTCAGCAGCTTCTAGCTCAGAGGCTGCAGCCTCGGCTGATGATTGGAGAAAAGCTCTGGAGCAAACATTGGAAAAGATTGTGCTGTCCCATGCTGCGTCAAACTCTTGTCGTAAGTTAAGATTATTTGCTGGGGAGGAGGAGTTTGAACCCTGGTTAGAGCATACCACTGAAATGCTGCAAGAGTGGGCCGTACCAGATGCAGAAAAGCGAAGATGCCTCATAGAGAGCCTTGGCGGCCCAGCATTAGATGTGATTCGCACCCTGAAGCTCACTGACCCTGGGGTCAGTGTGAAGGACTGCCTAGAGGCCCTTGAACACAACTTTGGGAGCGTAGAGGACCCTGAAGACAGCTACTGTAAGTTCCTTAATTCCCGACAACAAAAGGGCGAGAAGGCTTCAGCCTACATACAGAGACTGGAGAGACTGCTTCAGAGAGCTGTCATGAGGGGAGCAGTGACTGCTGAGCAGATGGATCAGACCAGACTGGCTCAAATTGTAAGAGGAACTCAGTATCAGAACCCGATTCTACTTCATCTCCAGCTAAGAGAACGACGGGAACATCCCCCAAGTTACTCCCAGCTGATGAAAGAGGTCAGAGAGGAGGAAGAAAGGCAGGCTGCCAGTGAGTTTTGGGAAGCCCAAACATCGGATCCAGCCAGCACAACACCACTGCAAGCGGCCAGTGTACTGATGGTGAGCACCAGAGAGGAACTTGCCCAACAAATGCAGGTCCTGACGGAACGGATAGCTGAGCTGCAAAGTACCATTGACCAAGTTAAGACTTCCAGGAATAAGAAGCCTCAACCGGTGGCAATTGAGAAGCCCGCACTTAGAGCCACCATCCCACCCAGGCGAAGGGGGAAAGGTCAATTCTTCTGCTACCAATGTGGTCAGGATGGACACAGTGCTGCCAAGTGCCGTAATGAAGAAAACCCCTCCTTGGTGTATGGAAAGCTGAGGATCAGTTGGGAGAGATCCGGTAGCTGCCAGAGGGTCTGGGGACGGGGACCCCCCAGGTCTGCAGGATTTGAAGATTCCCCCAGAAAAGACTGTCCAGCTGGGATCCCCGCAGGACTGATAGGGCCTCGAGCAGAGGTCACGGTGAGGATTGAAGGGGTGGAGTGTAAAGCAGTGCTTGACACTGGATCTCAAGTGACTATTATATTTCAGTCATTCTACCAGCAGATGCTTAGGCACCTGCCTATACAGCCACTGACTGGCCTTGGCCTGTGTGGCCTCAGCATGGATGAATACCCCTACCAAGGGTATGTCATAGTGCACCTGGAATTCCCAGAGGAGGTTGCTGGGGTAAGAGAAGAGGTAGACACAGCTGCCTTAATATGCCCTGACCCTAAAGGGACCTCTGATATGTCTGTGCTGATAGGGACCAACTCCAGTCTCTTCAAGGTACTCGCGGATTACTGCAGAAGGCGGGCTGGGGACCAGTACCTGAATACCCTGATGATCCATACGCTTTGTGCTGAAGCCTATAGGAAAATTGAGAGCTCTAAAAGGGAGACATCTGAGCTACCGCTTGGGGCACTGAAGTACGCGGGCACGACCCCCTTAGTAGTGCCTGCAAGGACGGAGCAAGAAGTGCTTGTCATGAGTACCTGTCTGAAAGGCAGTAAAGGGACGTTAGCAATGATAGAGCAGCCGATGGGAGGAGAGCTCCCTGAAGGAGTGCTGGTCCCCAGTGGAGTCATAACCCTACCTGCTGAAGCCCAGGAAAGGGTGACTATACTGATTGCTAATGAAACGAGTCGTGATGTTGTTGTGAAGCAAGGACAAAAGATAGCAGACCTCTTTGAGCCTGAGTCGATTGTAAAACCCCAGTGTGAAACTCAAGTTCCCACAATAGACCCAGCAAAGTTTGACTTTGGAGATTCACCAGTGTCCGAGGACTGGAAAGATCGCCTGAGGAAGAAACTTTGTGAAAGATCCAAGGTGTTCTCACTGCATGAGTGGGATGTGGGATGTGCAAAAGGAGTAGAGCACAATATCAGACTCCATGACTCTCGACCTTTCAGGGAGAGATCTAGGAAGATTGCTCTCTCTGAGATGGAAGATGTGCGACATCATCTTCAGGAGCTGGCTGCGAATGGCATCATTACAGAGTCCCGCAGCCCATACGCCTCACCCATTGTGGTAGTCCGTAAAAAGAATGGGAAAATTCGGATGTGTATTGACTACCGCACCCTAAACAGCCGTACTGTGGTCGACCAGTACACTATGCCTCGAGTGCAAGATGCCTTAGACTGTTTGCTGGGAAGCCAGTGGTTCTCTGTGTTGGATCTTCGAAGTGGATACTACCAGATCCCTCTGGGAGAAGAAGATAAGGAGAAGACAGCCTTCATCTGCCCATTAGGGTTTTATCAGTTCGAACGCATGCCCCAAGGGATTTCTGGAGCACCTGCCACCTTTCAACGTCTCATGGAGAAAGTTGTGGGAGACATGAATTTACTGCAAGTGTTAGTTTATTTGGATGACCTGATTGTGTTTGGAAGAACCTTAGAGGAGCATGAAGAAAGACTTCTTAAAGTGCTTGATAGGTTGGAGGATTATGGTCTGAAGCTTTCAATTGACAAATGCCAGTTCTGCAGAACCTCAGTGAAGTATGTGGGTCACATCGTGTCCCAAGAGGGTGTGAGTACTGATCCTGATAAAATAGAAGCACTCACTACATGGCCATGTCCCAGTAACTACAGAGAACTCAAGACCTTTCTCGGATTTAGTGGCTACTACCGCAGATTTGTGAAAAACTATGCTACGATTGTAAAGCCTCTGAACGATCTCACCAGGGGACATCAGTCCAGCAAGAACAAATCTAAGTCCAAGAATAAGGGGAGGTCTCCAAAGCCCCCTGTGCAGAGACACTATGGCCCATTTGAACCATTTGGGCCACGGTGGGATGAGAGATGTGAAAGGGCTTTTCGAGAAATCATTACTTGCCTAACTCATGCTCCAGTCCTAGTTTTTGCTGACCCAAGCAAACCCTTTATCCTGCATACTGATGCCAGTTTGGAGGGTCTGGGAGCAGTCCTGTACCAGGAAGTGGAAGGCAAACGTAAACCTGTAGCCTTTGCCAGCCGAGGATTGTCTGATAGTGAAACTCGCTATCCCACCCACAAGCTGGAATTTTTGGCCCTGAAATGGGCCATCACTGAGAAATTTCGAGACTACTTGTATGGTGCTCAGTTCCAGGTGTGGACAGACAACAATCCACTGACTTATGTGTTAACAAGTGCTAAGCTGGATGCTACAGGGCAGAGATGGGTAGCCGCCTTGGCTAGCTATGAGTTCAGCATTCAGTACCGATCAGGGAGAAGCAATGTAGATGCAGATGCATTGTCCAGGCGTCCACAGGCTCCAGAAGTTGCGGTGATACCCACAGATGGAGTGAGAGCTATTTGCAGTGTGAGTCGCCGAGAGCCAGAGGCCCGTGAGAGCCTTCAGGGATGTGTTGCAGAAGCTTTGGGCCTGCCCCCTGAATGCATGCCTTCTGCTTCAGTGAACTATATTGCATTGGACCAATCTCCTTTGCCCATGCTCAATGCGGCGGACTGGCAAGAAGCCCAGCGGCAAGATATTGACATTCGTGATACACTACTTGCCAAAAGGGAGGGGCGAAGCCCAGCTGCGGTTGTCCCACCTAACCCGGAGGGTAAACTACTATTGAGAGAATGGACCAAACTAAAACTGATTCAGGGAGTGCTACACCGAATGACCACTGACCCTTTACAAAAACAACGAGCACAACTAGTGCTGCCAAAAAAGTACAGAGCCCTGGCCATGAGGGCTCTGCATGATGACTTTGGGCATTTAGGGATGGAGAGGACCCTGGAACTTATTCGTAGTAGGTTCTATTGGCCCCGAATGGCTGAAGATGTTCGCAGGAAATGTGAGACTTGCGCTCGATGTGTTCAAAGGAAAACTCTGCCCACGAGGGCTGCATATCTCAAGAACATCACCAGCAACAAACCTTTGGAATTGGTATGCATTGATTTCTTGTCTGTAGAGGTAGACAAGAGGAATGTTGGGAACATTCTAGTAGTGACTGACCATTTTACGCGGTATGCACAGGCATATCCCACACGTGATCAGAGGGCCACCACCGTCGCTCGAGTATTGTGGGACAAATATTTCTCAGTCTATGGATTCCCGGCTCGGATACACTCTGATCAGGGGCGGGATTTTGAGAGTCACCTTCTGAAGGAGGTGCTGAAGATAGCAGGAATTAAAAAGTCTAGGACAACGCCTTATCACCCCCAAGGTGATCCTCAGCCAGAGAGGTTCAACCGAACCCTATTAGATATGTTGGGAACTTTGCGACCAGAGCAGAAGGCAACCTGGAGCCAGCATGTCGCATTTCTGGTGCATGCCTACAATGCCACAAAGAACGATGCTACGGGAGTCACCCCATATCTCTTGATGTTTGGGCGAGAACCAAGATTACCCATAGACTTGTGCTTTGGTGTATCAGAGGATGGAGATAGCTATGAAACTCACCAGCAATATGTATCCCGACTAAGAGAAAAGCTGCAGGATGCTTATCGCTTAGCTACCGCTGCGGCTCGGAAGAACGCAGACCGCAACAAACATCGATATGATGCTAGAGTGCGTTCGCAGGAGCTCCAGCCGGGGGACAGAGTCCTGCTGCGAAATTTGGGTATTGCTGGCAAACACAAGATAGCTGACAGATGGAAGGCAATACCTTACCTGGTGATGGAAAAGCTGGGAGATCTGCCGGTCTACAAGATCAAACCTGAAGACGGCCCAGGGCAAATAAAGACGGTGCATAGAAACCTTTTGCTCCCTGTGGGGGAATTGGTAAGCATCCCTTATGAGACGGGCCACGACAGGGCAGCCGGGCAGAACAGAGGTGCTAGACCCAAGCCGCCATCCAAAACAGACAGCGGGCCCCCTGCAGCTAACTTACCCCTATTCTGCACATCTGAGAGTGAGTCTGAGGAGGAAGACACAACCCTGGTGTATCCTGGGATGGAGACAAGATTTCAGTCTCGATCAGCTGAACCAAACGAGAGTTTTCCCTCTTCCGCCCTAAACCCCATGGCGGAATTATTTAGGCCCCTTTCTGACACCCCGGTGCCGCTGATGAGACCCCCCTGTGATGACACACACAGGTTATTGGACAGTGGAGACACACAGGTAGAGGATGCCCTGGGCACCTTGAACCCTCCAGCGTTAGAACTAGGAGTGCAGGGGCCTACGCCAGTAGCCGAGGGACCCTCCAGGGAAGCCTCTCCATCCGTCACTCAAGAGGATGTTCCCCCTACCTCGGCAACAGAGAGTCTCAATAGACGAGACAGGGTGATAAGACCAGTGAAACGGTTAACTTATGATGCACCTGGGGTGACTAGTGAGGAGCCAATACATTTAGCACACAGGCTTGTGGAAGCTAAAGTGGGCTTCCTGAGGCCCTTTGGAGGAAACCAATGAGTTGGTATAAAGGGCGTGTGATTTGTCGGGACGACAAATTCTCGGCTGGGGGGAGGATGTAAGCAGTGTCAGGATGAGCTCCACCCTGACATCTGGTGGTGAGGTGTGGCAAGTTGTCGAAAAAAAACTTCAGGGGCCGATCTCATTTGCATAGGCACACCCACCCCGCCTAGACTGAGGCCATAGCTGCCCAAATGGTCACTTCAGCTGTTGTGGGATCCCCAGTGTCTGTTATTGGGGCGGGAAGAGTAAATTGTTATTACCCTGATTATGGGAACTGTGCTTGGAACTGTACTTGGCCTTTTGTTATGATGGAGGGACTCACCATCAACTGAGTAGCACTCGCTAGGCAAGGGTCATGGGTTCCAAAACTGTGTGAATTGAGAGAGACTTGAGACAGGTATTAGTACCTGGTGGTGTGGGCCCCTTTGTGAGGGCCTGAAGCACCAATTGCACCTCTGTCTCTCTCTACTGTGGAATGTCAGAGCTAATTTTGGGTCTATTAAGAGTCTTGCTACAGGTACTGGGCTGCATTCACGTTGGCCTTATGGTGCACCAGCACTAAGGCCCCCACTACTATGAGCTGAAATCACTAAGAGCTGAAATCACTGAGCACTGTGTCAAGTAGTGGGGAGCCGGAAGATCTAGCGTGCAGTGGTGCTGTTCGTGAGACGGCAAGCTGTGCAGAGCGGAGCCGTTCGTGAGACAGCGAGCTGTGCAGAGCAGAGCCGGTCGTGGTGGAGCGGAGCCGTTCGTGAGACAGCGGCGTGTTCGTGAGACGGCGAGCTGTGCAGAGCAGAGCCGGTCGTGGTGGAGCAGAGCCGTTCGTGAGACAGCGTAGCAGAGCAGAGCCCTGTGGGGCAGTCAGCTTCAGGACACGTAAGGTGCCCCTTACCCCTTTCCCCCACACACAGGCACATTTTAGCCAGACTGGGGAGTAACACTATGCAGATGAACTTTTGAACTCTGGGGCTGGACTTTTTGGACTTTGGGTGATTTGTGGATTGCTGGACTCAAGAGACGTTTGGGTGCTGGGACTCAAGAACCCGAGGGAAAGGGGCATGCCCCAATTTGCTTGGGGTGGTTTTTTTGCTCATGGGTTGTGTTATGAATCCTGTTGGTGGTGTTTCCCCAACATAATGCCACATTGTTTCTCTCTGTTATTAAAAGGCTTTTTGCTACACTCAGACTATGTGCTTGCGAGAGGGGAAGTATTGCCTCTTGGAGGCGCCCAGCGGGGGTGGTATATATTTGTCCCAGGTCACTGGGTGGGGGCTCGAGCCGGTTTGCATTTTGTTATTGGAATGGATCCCCTAGATATTGAACCCGGCCCTTGTTGCTGCCAACTCTGATGGGCAGAAGGGTTACAATAACATGGATGCCACCCAAATACAATAAACAATGATAATACAAACACAAACTTTAGGATTTTGCCCCTTACAAGAGGCGCGACCAGCAGGGCGGCTGGTGGAGAGGCATGGCAAGTGGCCAGCAGAGACGCTGGTGGAGAGGGCCAGAGAAAAGCCCTGTAGAGGCGTGGCAATCGGCCGTTGGGGCGATGAGCGAGTGCCCGAGCAGTGCAGTGTGTTAGTGCCTCCTTACCCCCCACCCCTGTCTTCCACACAGGGTGGGAGGTGAACTCTGCGGATGAACCTCTGAACTCTGTGACTGCACTGACCAAGGAGAGCAACTGTGAGTGGGGGTACAGAGAAGGGACGGGCATGCTAAAGGGACTTTTGGGTTGCTGGACTTAAGACCCTGAGGGGAAAAGGACACTGCCCAACGTACTTCGGGGTGGGTCTTTTGCTCATGGTTTGTGTTTATGAACCATAGCTGTGGTGTTTTCCCAAATTAATGCTGAGTTAATTCCCTCCTTTTATTAAAAGTTTTTGCTACACTCAGACTCTGTGCTTGCGAGTGGGCAAGTATTGCGTCTCAGAGGCACCCAGGGGGTGATGTGTAATTGTCCCAGGTTACTGGGTGGGGGCTTGAGCCACTTCGGTGTTGTATTGTTGAAAAGGAACCCCTAGATACTGAACCCGGCCCTTGTTGCTGCTGGCTTCACCTGGCAGAAGGGTTACATGAGTAAGGACTGCAATGCAACTTGCAGACTCAGGCTCCAGGACAGAGGGGATTGCCCGCCTAAGATCAGAGGGGTGCATTTCCCTTTGATTATCTGCTCTCAAGTTTTAGGGCCAGGAGCTCTCCCAGGCTTCCTCCTACCCCGCATTTAAACCCGGCTTGTTTGCCATTTTTGTCTCCTGGAATAGGAGCCCTTCTGGTATAAACATTTTCATCCAACACCTTGTGCTTCTACAGCTTGGGTTGTGTCTTTCTGCCCATCCCTTTCAGCTCTTGTGTGGCAAGAGCTTCTACCAAGCACATGAAATGAAACACGGGACTGGGTGCTAGTCTTTGCTTGTTTAATCACTTCCTTTGCATCTGAACATCTTCAGTGGATGTTGCAAAACTCCTCTTCCTCCCCCCCTCCACCTCCCAGTGTTTAAAGGTGGTGATCACAAAGGTGGGGGATTTCACTATTTACAGTGCTCACGGGTGGTTGGTGGTTCTCTTAAAATTATACTGCTGTATGTAGGATATATTTTTGGAGTGAAGAAAGCTTAGACCAGATAGATGGGTGCCTTTGCTAGCATTTTTATAAGATTTAAAGAAATAAACATTCACCCTACTGCAGAACTGATGGAAGAACTTGGTTTCTGGAATGACCTATGTCCTGCTGATGATGCAATCTAACGCTTTATTTCCATGTGTCTCTCTAGATATTCCCCATGCATTGGTTACTCCCAAAATGGAGAATTCGGTTGAAACCCATTCAGATTTGCTAATTCTTGTAATTCAGATTTTAAACCCTATGGGATGGAAGGATAAAGCACAACCGTCCTTCGTACGAAGGGCCTCAATTGCCACAAAAGACTCCTGAAACCTTGTGTATATACAATTTTTAAACCATTTAAAAACAATTTTTAGTCTTCTTTGCAACTATAATAATTAAGATAGAAATCAAAACGGTGACTTCAAAATCCGTCTGGTTAAAACCTTCTGTTCAGTCAGCAGACAGAAAGAATCCAGAGACGAAAAACACAGAGAAATAATTTCCCACTTGCCAGTGAGTTGATTTAATGGCTCTTTGATTTTTATGTGAAAATCTTTCATATCATTAAGTAGATTGGGTGCTAAAATGACACTGCAGCCAGGAATTCTCATTCTAGCAGGAGACATTGATCCATTGCATAATAAAACAAAGCAACTTGTATTTGTGTTTTGATTACTGTTATTTACAGGATTGGTTAAAGGGGCACAGAGCCAAATAGTTGAGGGTCAGAAGTTTCTATATTTTGGAAGTTGCACATTATGGCTTTGGTCCTACAAGCTTCTGATCATCACCAGGGGAGTTGAGGGTGTTGGACATTATACAGGGGAGACCTATTAGTAGATGTCCTTTGATTATTGCCCTTGTTTCTGGTATGAATAGCAAGCTCCGAGGAACTAAAAAATATTCCATTGTCTCCTACTGGAAGTGTCTTGCATAGCTATAGCTGCATATGGGTGCACTGCCAGCCCCGTCTCTCTTCCCTGCTATGGGCGCCTCCTAGCAGGGCTCAGCGGGAGTGATAAGTGTCTTTCCCAGGCACGCCCCCTCTTCCGCACTCAGCCCCACTCCCACCCAGGCAGAAATCTGTGGGGAGGCACATGTCCCCATGTGACCCCCGCCCCCTCAGCTCTCTGCTATGTGAGATAGAGGTGAAGGGAAATCAAGACTCCTCCATGAACAACCATAAACTAGCAGCTTGTCCCTTCCTCTCCCACAGCCGCAGGTACCTGCTTGGCAGTAGGTGTCCGCAGCCCTCTCCAGCCTGGGCCGTGCCCGCAGTGGAGAGGCAATGGGAGAAGTAAGCGGGAAGGAGCTGTGAGGGGAATGGGGGCAAGTTGGTGCCGGCTTTGAGCGGGTGTGGAAGGCGCAGGGGGAGCAGGAAAGGGTCCAGAGGCAACACGTGGGGTGGTCACGTGCCCGCCCCAACCTTTAAATTGCCCCCCCACCATCAAGAGTTATGGGTCATTTCTGGCTCAGAGCACATCAGATTCAACATGGTCATCTCTCAGGCCCCAATCCTGCTCTGTGATCTCATTGTGCCCACATGGAGCCCATTTTGACATCAGCTGGGCTTTGCACAGGTACTGCAGGCTGCCTACATGGGTCACAGTGCAGGATTGAGGCTTCATTTGGTGCAGCTCCCCCGCACCTCGGGAAAAACTAATAAAGTTTTGCAGGTGTATAAGCACCCATCAGAGGCAACAAGCCAACACCCATGCAGAATCCAAGCCCTGATCTCACACAGTGTTAACCTCTGTGTTGGAAATAAAGAAAACACTGGCATGGCTTTAGCAAACACGTAAGTGTCAGGATGGGAACATTTGAGACCTAACTCACTGGTCAATGTGCTCTTTCTAGCCATATGAAAGTTCAAAACCTTATGGAAAAAATATATAATATTCTTATCACTGATACTGCAAAATTAATTCAAAATGATTTCTTACAGAAATAAACCACAAGTAATTAGTGTTGCCATGAAGTAAAAAAATGTCAAGAAAGAAAATGCTATCCACAGCCAGAGACAATGCTAGAGCTAATTCTGGAACACAAGCTCCTGTGGCAACTTGAGTGGAAAAAGAATAAGTTTGGTTCACATTTTTAAAATGTCACTAATGGAAATTCCATTTGAAAATTTGTATCTGGTTTCTACTGATTCTGCTGGCAAAAAAAGTTTTGGCACAGAACGATACTCGTATTATTGGCACGGAGCAATAGTTTCATTATTGGGCTACTGATGTCTGGCCCAGCGCTAGAAACCAACACAGACCAACTGAAAGATTCAAAAAGAGCCGACTGGAATTGCCATTATGGGTTTGATGCTCCAGAATCTGAAAGGACAGTGTCAGACTTTGCTTTGCATTACCTTTGGCTCTATACGCATGACTTGCTATGTACGTAAAAAGAAAAGGAGTACTTGTGGCACCTTAGAGACTAACCAATTTATTTGAGCCACAAGTACTCCTTTTCTTTTTGCGAATATGGACTAACACGGCTGCTACTCTGAAACCTGTCATTATGTACGTAAAATACACTATAATTGCAGATATGCCTTTGGCCTTAATTAACAGAAAGACTGAATCAGCATAGCAATGACAAGAAGATCTACCTCTTTGACTAACAGATTCCTGAGACAAAACCAGTGGATACCTGGTCATGGGATGGCTGGCTGTTTGGATGGAATTTTGTATCTGCAGCTTCCTGCCCTGAAGAAGCTAGGTCCTGGGCCTAATTACTGGTTTAAAACTCAACCAGAGGAGGTGTGACAGGGTGCTATTAATAGCACCCTGGTCACTGAGTTTGCTGCAGCACTGGCAAGAGCGCAGGATTAATTGAAGCCAATTAGACACTTTCTATTGGGGGATTATGAGCCCCTGGGTGCTATTCACTGGCCTAACGAGGTAACTGGGAGGCTGTAAATGGGAGGAACAGGAAGCACGGGGAGCTGAAAGGGTGAGCCTGGGCTGAGGAGTGAAGGTGGCATGGAAGCCTCCTCTTGCTATAACCCTGCACTGAAATCCTCACAGCGTGTAAGGAAAGAATAAATACACCCCTGGTGAAAGGGTAAGGGCCGGGCATGTGTTTGTGACTGTGAGTCGACACAAACTGGCCTGGAGGTACGGTAAGCTGGGCAGCGATGGAGGCACCCATTGACAGGAGGATGAATAGTCTCACAAATCTTCCCACCTCCAGGTTCTGACATAACCATGTACAGGCCTTTGTGTTGCTGGTAGGTAACTGGAGTGTCACAGAAATATAGGCTCAGCCCAGTGGCCCATCAAGGATAGTGTTTTACCTCGAATAGCAACAAATAGTGAACATTTCCGAGGAAGACAAAACAGAGTCTCCCAAACACACACTAGTTATCTAGGACAAGGTTCCCTGGCATCTTAGGCAGCTCTATGTCTGCTTGAGGAGGAGTTGTTTAAGCCTGGTGGGTACTACAATTCCCAGCAACCACTGGTGCAACTGTCAATTAAGTTTATTTAAACAGGGGTTTCAAAAGGCCTGGCCTTTCCCCAAAGAGTGTTTGGAAAAAATTACTAAAATCTGGCCCTATGGGAATCTGCCATTGGTTTCAGCCGGAGGGAGGAAGGCAGGTATCTCTGTGTCTTTCAACATAGCAAGACATTTGGATAAAATCAATGGCCAAGATTTTTTTCAATGGATGCCTAAAGTTAGTGTCCTAAATCCATGTTTTAATTACCTGATTAAAAGCCCTGATTTTCAAAAGTGCCAAGACCCCAGCAGCACTACTGACAGTATATGGCTGAGGCTACACTATTCAGTCAACAGAAATTTCCCATCATTGCAATACCAACAATTTAGCTCCTCAGTTCTAGTGTAAATTAGCTGCATGTCGTTTAATCACCCTACTATCTAAACAAAACAAGATTTCCCACTTTCTTTCCATATTTTTTATCATATGTAGAAAGTAAATCAGTGCAATTAATTTCTGCAATCTACTTGTGAAGTTAGGGCCCCATTTACATTCATTTTCTCTTCAGTGTGTCCATTCATCATACAACTCTTGCAAGTAATTGAAGTCGGTTCTGATTCGGGGGATGGTTCCCAGTTCTGCAGCCCCTTCACAACACAACATTTGGTTGGTAAATTAGATTGGCACTTGCACCACAAAGTCTTTGTGATCGTGCACTGCACTTATGTCCTGATGGCTGCAGGTTAATTGGGGGATACAATGCTACATACATCTAGCTGCCGTATTAGCCCATCCTAAAGGGCTGGCTATTAAGGTAGGAAACAAAGCTTTGATTCCATCAAAAGTGGGGAAAATATGGCCTTAAAGCATCAGTGTTTCAGGGAGGGAAAGAACTTTGCGCAAATTATCAGACCAGTGAAACAGAGAGGAGAATGTTTCTTCACATTGTTTGATTGCTGAGTGTGTATGTACTGAATGTCTCAGTTTCTGTATCTACTGCTTTGCTTAAATTCAGTTGCATTGATGCAGGCTGGATCATCATTGTTTCCTATCAGGAGCCATCTTGTTTCACACGTCAGACTTCTTGGTTAAGTACATTTTCTTGTGCTCTTTCATCTGTAGAAATCAGGGAGAAACTCTTGTGAGAACACCCTAGACGCAATTCCCTCTTTACAAAAGAAATGCCTGAAGCCAGGTTAGCGGCAGCTGGGTGACAGCGAGCTTGCTCCTGCTCTTTCTCACACTAGTGTAAAAAAGAATCTATGACAGTCAGTGACATTACACCAGCGTATAATGGGTGACAATTAGATCAGAACCAGGCCCAGTGTGTATCTGTTTGGATTCAGTACAGGCAAAGCACAGACTGTGGTGGTGCCAGCTTCCCCTGAATGGCCCTGCCAAGGTACCTCAATCTGACCTAGTGGAACTGCCTCTAGGGCTGAGGGGATTCTGTCACCGTAGTTCCATAGGGGCTGGTGTATGGTACAAAGGCTTTGCCAATTTGCCAATAGCTGCACTGGCAAAGCCCCCGAAGGAGACACAGCATGTTCCGACAAGAGGCATTCTCTACCGCTATAGTTCATAGATTCCTACATTCCAGGGCCAGAAGGGACAATTGTGAGCGTCTAGTCTGACCTCCTGTGTGACACAGGCCATTAAACATGCCCAGAATAATTCCTTTTGAACTAGAGCATATCTTTAAAAAAAAATCCAACAGTGATTTGAAAACAGCTATTGATGGAGAATCCACCATGGTCCTTCTTCCAATAGTTAGTTACCTTCACTGTTAAAAACTTACATCGTATTTTAGTCTGAATAGTTCAACCATCTCTCCTAACAACACAAACCATCCAGGCAAAAGTGCCCCTTTACCACAATAAACTGCAGCTACATAGCCATTTTTCCGGAATAGGTATGATTATTTTTTTTCACACCCCAACCAACATAGCTATGCTGACCAAAATTTACAGGGCAGACCTGGCCTCTTTCTGTAGCCTGTCTGTTCACACTGCCAGTGATGAGGTGCAATGGGAGAGCTGGGTGGGTTGCCAGAACGGGAAGCGAACAGGACATTGCAGATGAATATAGAGGGGCAGAGGCTGAGTTTTGGTAGGTTTAATATGCGTGGGTAGAGCTGTGTGATGGTTTGAAGGAGTGGTTCGGTTGAGGGTGGCAGCACTGAAATAGGAGGTTCGGGGTCCATCAGCTGAGCTGTATGGTGTCCCAGGACTGGCAGGGGGTACTTTAGATCAGGAGTTAGATACTCTTCATAGGTGTGTGTACTCCCGGAACATATTTGCTTGGATTGCTGCAAGTCAGAACTGAGGTGTGTTTTGGCAGAGCTGCAGGGGAGAAGCACATATAGCCAGTCCATGCAACGCACGACATTGGGTTCTTATCAGCTTTTCATTATGAAGGGCACTAAAATGTAACAAAGCAATCAAATCACAGAGATATTGGGCTAAATTCAACCCTGAAACAACGCCAGTAATTTCAGCTGAACTACACACCAGATGAACTTGACCCATGATGAGATACAATACAAACAATGGAAAGGCTTACATTGTCTCAAAACTGGAAGGAGGTTCCTTAATACGTCTGCAAAATTCCCTCTGGCCATTGCTAGGAAAATGAAGGGGAAAAGGGATTTGCATTAGAAAATGTATGAAACCATTAGATGATTTAATTTCAGGAACTATACTGCATCATTGAAAACAGATTTTAGCAGTGCTGCCTTCACTGTGTTGACCAAGACAATGAATGAGAGGCAACACCCCATTGTGAATGCAGACACAGGAAAGGACTACGTTTTGATTTTGACTGGGGTCAGTCACGTGTTTCCGTGCAGTCCTCTGCATGGTTCCCTGATCACTTGTATACCAGGGGCAGTGCTGTCTTGCGTGTATTTGAAGTTCTTTCTCTGGGCTGGATTTGGCAGTGCTACCCAAAGCTTTATTTTAAACGCCATCTGAAATTTAGCAAGAGATTAACCCTTTGCCTGGCTTGAGACTAATGGCAAAGGGAAAAATTTTCAAATATGCCTATGTTACTTAGGAGCCCTGGTCCCACTGACTTTAAGTGGAACTCAAAAACATGTCCTGGGGACACTTTTAAACAATATTTCTCTGTTAATGTAGGGGCTGGTCTTTACTGGGGGTAGAATTGGACCATTGGGGCTGGGAGTTACACCTCTCCAACATCATTATTTTGCATGGTAGGACACAATCTATGGATATGACTGAAAAGCACAGGGTACTTTAGTGCAGGAAAAAGATACCCTTGATTGCCTGGAGGACAAGCGGGGACACTCTACTCTCCTACTGTCTCCAATATAATTTCTCATGCTCTTTAGGGGGTGCAAGGTAAGGTCCGTTGCGTGTTACAGGTTTGCATTTGTTCATTTGTATGGAATCAGTCTCCACCAAGGATCATGCAAACTTCCCATTTCGTTCTTGGGTGTAGCATTAAGTGTTAGGTTTCAGTCATGAAGAAGTATGGGCTGGAATGGACTCTACCTGGTTTGTAGCATGGAGGGGTTCAAGTGCCCACAAATACTGGCTAAATCAAGCCAGTAAGCTCAAGAGGAGAGTAAGGATGTGTCTACACTGCAAAAAGAGTTGTGTTCCTAACTCAGATTAAAATAGCAGTGAAGATGTAGCAACTCTCCTTTTAATTTGGGATAGCAGCTAGAGTGCAGGCCTAAAAGGATATGTCTACACCGCAGCTGGGCGCAAGCCTCCTAACCTGGGTAGGCAGACTTGTGCTAGTAATAGCAGTCTAGACATTGTGGCTCAGACTCTCGAGCCCACCTGACCCCTGGGTTTGAGCTCGGGTGGTTAGCCTGATTCTTGCTGGAGCTACAACCTCCACATCGCTATTTTCAGCATGATAGCTTGAGCCCACCTAGTGTGAGTCTGTCTACCCAGGCTGGGAGGCTCACATCCAGCTGCTGTGTACACATACCCCAGGAGTTGAATTTGAGCTGCTAATCCAAGTTGCCATGTTTTCACTGGTATTTTAACCTGAACAAAGAGCTTTTCTTTCGCAGTGTAGACATATCCTTAAGCAGCAGCATTCCTGCCTCTTCTAAATTCATGGCATTGGTTTGCACTAGACATTTTAATATCAAATAATTTTGTTACCAATTAACTTGTGGTAGCTAACACATTTACAAAGGCTGGCATGGACACTCCCCACGTTTGTTCCAGGCTGCCACCTTTAAGAGTGGATTAGCTGAGTTTGTGGTATTAGCAGGGCTGGCACTAGGATTTTTGCCACCCTAAGCAAAAAAATTTTTGGCTGCCCCCGCTTTTCTTTCATGCCCCCCTCCTGCTCCCCCAGCTCCGCCCCTTCCCAACTCCTTCCCCAAATCCCCGACCCCGCCTCCTCCCCCGGGCGTGCCGCATTTCCCCCCCTCATTGCTTCCTGCGGCTCCCCCACCCGCAATCCTCTGCCCTAGCTCACCTCCGCTCCGCCTGCTCCCCTGAACATGCCGCCGGTCCGCTTCTCCCCCCTCCCTCTCAGGCGAGGGAGAGGCAGCGCGTTCAGGGGAGCAGGCGGAGTGGAGGTGAGTGAGGGTGTGGGGGGGGAGCACCAGAAGTAAAGGAGTGGGGTAGAGGAACCGCTCCCCGCCCCAGCTCGCCTCCGCTCCACCACCGCCGCCTCCCCCGAGCGCACCGCCGCTCGGCTTCTCCTGCCTCCCAGGCTTGCCACGTGAAACAGCTGTTTCGCAGGCAGCAAAGGCGGGAGGGAGGAAGGGGGGACAAGCAGAGCGGTGGCGGCGCGCTCAGGAGAGCAGGCAGAGGCAGAGCGGAGACGAGCTGAGGCGGCGGGGGCACATTTCTAGGGGCGGCATGGCCGGCGCCGGAATACCGCCCCAAGCACCTGCTTGTTTTGCTGGTGCCTAGAGCCGGCCCTGGGTACTAGCTCCTAGCAAATGACTTTTTGAAACTCAGCAAGTGCAGATCGGACAGGCTTCGCCCTGAATGTGTGTTGTCAGACTGTACCTCGCTGGCGGTACTTGTAGTATAGAACAGCTGCAAAAGAGCAGAGAACCAGAAAGAGGAGCACTAGAATGGTGGCAACATGCTCTTTCATGGTCTTCGGACTTTCCGGATCTGGAAAAAAAAAAGGTGTGTTAATAAGGACTCAAAAACATTACGGTGACAACCAAAGCCGTAGCGTGTTTAAAGCAGTAATTCATAGCGGGATGATTTGTGTGTCATACGGTACATTTGGCAGATGTTGAGGGTAACTTTTGTGATCTTGTTTTCAGCTTACGTGGAGTAAAATTTTCAAAGGTGCCTAAGTGGTTTAGGAGCCGCAGTTGACTTCCTATAAAACTTAGGCAGCTACAGGCTAGATCCACAAAGAGACTTAGGCACCTTGTTACCCAGTGCAATCCACAGCCCTGAGTTAGGCACCCAACTCTGTATGCACTGCTTGAGGAGATTTAGAAGCCTAAGAAAGGGATCTGCAAAAGCCAGCACACAGAGCAAGGAGTTGCCTAAACTAGCCAGTGGGAAATACTTTGGCACCAATCTCCATGTGAGATTCACAGCCATGAAACCGCTCCTGACGTCAGATGCCTAAGCCCTTTCTTGTACAAAATGCACTGCCCACACTGCTTTGTATTGTAAAAAAATCTAGAATAATCTAGCATGTGAAGCAGATGCATGTGACATATTATTCAGAAATCTCTGCTTTATCTGCAGACAGCTATTCCTGGAACAGTATGTTGGCGGTGCTCAATAATAATAACATTAGAACTAGTACTCTGAGAACTTCCAGTCACCCCTTTCCAGCTGGGGAGCAAGAATTCTGCACAAGACACCTGCTAACGTTTCATCATCAGGAGACGACTGATTTATGGCTGAAACTCAAAGTACTTCTGCTATATCTTATACCTGTGGTTGAAGTAAAATGAAGGTAATCAGCGACTGCTTTGTGGGCACTAA
This sequence comes from Chelonia mydas, assembly GCF_015237465.2. Lineage (NCBI taxonomy): Eukaryota > Metazoa > Chordata > Testudines > Cheloniidae > Chelonia > Chelonia mydas. Next base: position 18,494,423 of record NC_051254.2, read on the forward strand.
GGCACTTGGTTTTGTTTCTCTTGGTGTGCACATCATACAGCACAGTACAGCAATACTCTGAGGCAGTTAAGTTGGATTTCTCATGGAGAGTGCTGGTAAGGCTGGTTAAGCCACCTTCTGCTTCCTCAGATACCAGGCTTGCACTGCCCGTCAGGTTAGTCCCGTGGCCATCGAACCAATGGATCTCCCTTTGTCGATGCCCTAGAGGTGACAGGCAGGTGAGCTTTGTTCCGTTCCTAGTGAGATTAGGCTCAGTTTCTGGAGCTGAAAGAAACACAGTGTTGATTATGGCTTGTGCAATATCCATTGCTTTTTTCCACAATAGGTGACTAGGGGTCCGAATTAACAGCTAATCTATGGGTCAAATTCAGCCTTGGCGTGTGTGGGTAACTCTGGGTGGGTAATTTCTGTGGGGATGGAGCTAAAGAATCTGGTGCTAGGGTGGGTCACAACTGCACCTTATACCATACGTGTGAGTACAGCTGGGGAAAAAAGGGAAACTGACAATAAAAGAAAAGTGGATTGAGGTGTCACTAAAGATTCTGGAGACGGCAGGCAGTTTATAAACAAAAATGGTTTCTGCCAGGGTGGTTTGGGTGTCCGTTTACACCTGATTGATTTCTCTAAATGTTTTATATTGCGGGTGAACCTCTAATGCGGAGGGCTTGACAGCCGTGACTTCAGTCACACACAGTGCAGCCATGTGCTCTACAGGCTTCCCTCACCCAGCAATTCAACTGCCCTCGGTCCTTTTCTCAGCCCCCTGTGTCTCGTCCAGTGCTGACCTGTGTGACTCCTGCTATTCTAGCCATGGCTGTTGCAACCCCAGCTTTCCTACAGCACAGACAATTGCTGCCACTTGGGAAATTTTAGATCTTGGCCCACCTCATTCTGCTCCCTTATTCCACGGGCCACATCCTCAGGAGCGAGGGGCTTGCTGATCAATACGGTAGGTGCCCTTTGAAGGCCATTGCAGGAAACCTCAGTCAACCCTAGCTCCATGCTAGTCTTGGTTAACAAACTCTTACTTTATTGACTGCAGGTAAACCCAGGAATTAACTCATTTAGTGTGGATCTAAAGGTGCCCTCTTTCCCCTCTTGCTTACCAGAAAGTCTCATTACAGATCCCAGGTCAGACTTCCTCCACAGCTCTACCAATGCATCACAACCCTCTCTGGCAGCATTTATCTATTCCTGTGCTGCTTTACATGGGCTAAATAGTGGCTTTGCCCTGGGCAAAAAGCAGCATGTAGCCGCACTGACCCAGGAGCAGACTTGGAACTCAGAGACTCACAATCTGGTCCCCAGTTTCCTAAGGGCTCAAGGGAGAGGGAAGAGAGGGGGGATAAGCTATGCCAGGCCGCTACCTGGCAAAGGATACTTCCGCTTGCACACAGGAGGCAGCTGCATTGGGTGATATGTTTGGGGGAAGGGCAGAAACAAGCTTCCTTGCAACTCTTGTGGCTGCTCTCCCACCCTGCACTGGTACCCATGACATGGGCAACAGGCACAAGGGAACGGTGTCCCTTAACCCTGGGTGGCTATACAGTAAACGCCACAATCTGGCCCTAAACAAGCTAATACAATACAAGTGACTGGAACAGGGAGAAGAACACAGTCCAATTCCGTGTCTCTATTGAACTAGAACCTTGACACTCGGTGAGCTCACTCATGGAGTGCTGAGTACAAGAACAATAAACACTTAGCTTTCACCTGTCCATCATAGGTCACCAAACAGTCTCCATTCTTTTATGGAATTTCAACCATTTAAGACAATGGGGCTGTGCAGGGCCTAACTCAGTGTTTGAAATGTTTTATGTATTCTGAAAACCTCTTTATTTTATCTCCAAAACCTCTAGTGCCGGTAATCGTCCTCTGAAAACTAATCCATGGTTGAACTGAATTTATTTATTAAAATGCTCAAAAAAGTAACTGAAATCTGGAGTAGCCTTATTATAGTGTCCATGATCCCCTCTGTGCTGTGAGTTTACCTGTAATCTCAAGGGTTGTGCACCCATCGCGTTCCCCAGCTTCAGAATGAAGATGCCATTTATAACCTCCTTCATCAGTTGCTTTTACTTCCTGTATGTGCACTTCAGAAACGTTGTGTTGTAGCACCAACCGAATTCTTCCCTCTTCACTGGAATTCTTTCCTGCCCACGTGTTTATAACACTTTCTAAGCACGAGGTCTGTTTATTACAATTTTCACAGCGCTTAACGAACACATTTGTAATCTTCTTGCTGCTAATGCATGAAATTGTTGCCGTTTTGTTATATTCTGTCTTGACATCACTGCAGATGAAGGTTGCAAGTTCTGAGGGAGGCGGGGGAAAAAAGAACACAAATAAATTATTACTCAAACAGAAATCATTAAGTGAAAAACAAGTGTTTGATTGCTAAAATATAGAATAGGTTTAAGTGGAGAAAACTTGTATCCGTCAGAGACCATTTGGCCATATTCTGTCCCAAGTTACACCTGTGCTACCTTACATAAGCAAATATGCGCAACTGAGCACAGAATTTTTTATGGGCTAAACTAATCTCTAGTGTAATTCCACTGATGTCTGCGGAATTACCCCTGGGGTGAATGTGCCCTAAGATGACAGACAACCGATAGCCAGCATTTAAATCTACTTTATCCAAAGAGCATTTCCAGTGGATGGAGTAGCACTGTTAGCATATTAGCACATCTTAGTCTCAGTCTTAGTCTGGAATGTGGGGGCTCGGTAGACAGGGGTTCTCCCAGGAGAGCCAAAGTGGAGGTTCCTTATTGGCTGAGCCAGTGGGAGCAGTGACCACCTGTCTGAGTTTACAGGAGACAAATGGGATATAACGATTGCCCTAAAACGGATCTGCTGGCTGATTCCAAACCACGCTGGTTGTGGTGGGAGCGGAGCTGGAGGGAAGAGGTGATTCTGTGGTTTGCAGTATCCCCTTAGACTATCAATACTGTAATGTCTCTTCTTGCCAAGCTGTTAGTTCCTCTCGACGGAAGGCTCTAACGTCAGTTCTTTTGTAGCCTAACTTGGTTTCCTCCTTGCCCTTGCCCCAGCTCATTGGGTTGCTGGTTTTAATTGTTAACAGTTCAGCTTTCTCCTTGGAGCATAAATAACATATTATTGTGTGATGAGAGGCAAACACAGTAAAATGAGGTGACTTACGGCCGTGGGAGGCACTTGAGAAAATGGACAGGAACAGGAGGCATGCAGCTGTTTTCTGGAGGGAGCCCATCAGGCGTGTGTCTCAGATGTCTGAGATCCTGAAGTGAAAGATGCTGTAGACGTCCAGCGTTTTGGTATTATTCTATCAGAGCAGAAGAGGTGACATCAGTTTCCTGGGTATAAACTTAATTTACAGCCTTTAGAATTCCCGTCCCCTTCTCATCCTGTTTAATCTCCTTTTCACCAGCAACAAAACGACCCCTCACCACAGGCCTTTTGCCGAAAGAAGAACCCATTGTACAACACAGCAAATGCCTTTGGATGATGACTGGGCAGCACAGGGAGGCAGTTCAATCTAGTCAAGGAAGGGGGTTGGCAGTGGGGATTGCTACCAACCCTATCATGCTAAAACCAAGAGGAATGTAGCTTCAAATCTGCTGTGGATTAACCACTTCTAAGGATAAGCAGGTAATTGTCTCCATTGTCCAGGTAACCTTTGGAGTCTGTGCTGGAGTGGTGGCAAGGGTGCAGTGCAGTCATGTGCAGGGGTCTCCCATGTGGACATCTGTCCCACAGGAATTTGGCCTGAGACTCATTACTAAACCACTTAGCAGTGTTCAGACTCTAATAACATCCCTGCACAGCTACCATGGCTGAGATTTGAACTAGTGACTCAGGTGCTAAGCTGTTGGATCCTCTATCACTATCCTGAGACCCATCGAGCTCTCAGAAAATAAGAAACAGAAGACATATTTATTTTTCATCTGAATTTGGTGATGCTAAATAATGAAATTCCTGTACTTTTCATTTTAAACCACCAAAGGGTGCACTGCATTCCGTTAACAAGTGACAATGCACAAAATTTATGTTGTTTTGCACTTCTAATCGTTGCAAGTTTCAAGTGCCCTATCCTCCCGTTTCAGGCTACCAGCAACTCCTAAGGAAGTTCCTCTCTGTTTCACAGCACTTAAGTATATGGAGGATGCTGTACATAAATAAACGTCATTATTTAGAGGGATACTGCTAACTTGAAAACAATCTTACTTTTCTCTGAAAATTTTGCAGCTACTATTCTTACAAGAAGAAAAGGAGTACTTGTGGCACCTTAGAGACTAACAAATTTATTTGAGCATAAGCTTTCGTGAGCTACAGCTCACTTCATTGGATGCATTCCTCCACTGCATGCATCCGATGAAGTGAGCTGTAGCTCACGAAAGCTTATGCTCAAATAAATTTGTTAGTCTCTAAGGTGCCACAAGTCCTCCTTTTCTTTTTGCGAATACAGACTAACATGGCTGCTACTCTGAAACCTATTTTTACAAGGTTATTATCACTGAACAAAGTTAAAAAAATATTTTTCTCTCTAATTTCAGTGTATTTATTTTGTACATACTCAATTTCACCATTTCCCCTAAAGAGTCAATTGGCCACGATCGTGTAAAAAATTAAGCAGATGCTGAACTTCACTGAGCTCAGTTAAGGAATTACTCATAAAGATCCTTACAAGAATCAACCAGAGAACAGAAATGTCCTTATAACGTCTTTAAAGGAATTTAAGCAACCATTTCTGGACATATTATTTCAAAGGTGGGCTAACAGAAGCTAGTCGAATTAGAGTCAAATTTTAAAAAAATCAAGTTGGCTGATGTCACACCCCAATGAACAGTGCCATTAAATCCAATGGAAATCAACAATTCTTTGTGTGTGAAATCTTACCGCCTGGGCACAGTTCACTTTTTCTTTTTCAATTCTACACTACCCGTCTGTCTTTTTCTTACTCACACGTTTGCCGGAATGATTAGCCTACATGTCTGGAGTGGCCTCTTAGTTTGGCCTGAAAAAAAGCCATAATTTTTGAGGCATTCAAAGGTGTCTGGAAATTGTGGTCCATTTCAGTTTACATGTACCAGATTTACAAGAATGAAAAAAATCGCAGAGACTGTCTATGTCAAGTTTTGTTGCAAGGAAATTATCACCGCTCTGATAGAAACCCCCTGAACAGGGAAGCTTATAGCAAAAACACCAACTAATAATTAATCAGAGAATCCAGCCTAAAGCCAGGAGAGAGGAGCAAAGAGGTGTGATCCTAGGACCTGTTCCTGCAAACCCTTAAACACAGGACTTGCAACTTTACTCATTGACTTCAATAGGACTACTCCCATAAGTGAGGTTGCTTATGTGCTTAAGTGTTTTGCAGGATACTGGGTCTTGAGATGAGTTGTTTCCTTCATGACCTATGTACGTACTTCTTGTTGTTTATCTTGGGCCCTTGTGTAATCTTTATCTTTGTTTTCATTCTGTCACTGTACAACTACCCTCATTGCAGGCTGTGTTTTTTCTGCTATTCTCCAGCACTGTACTGGAGAATTTGTACCTTGGATCTGCCTCTTTCTTACCCTTGGCTACTTCTTGCTCTTATTTCTAATTCTGCATAGGTCTGTACGTTGTCCATTCTTTCCTGCATGGCTCAAACCCTTCGGGACAGATTCTTATCTCTGGGAACACTTTCAGTGTCCTCCCTATCACATTGATGAAAATCATGGATTTGAATGTAGTGCTCAGGAAAGACTGAGTCCGACTTAGCATATGAAGCTGATGCTGGGCAAACTTCTCCCACAGGCTTAATTAACACACCTCAATCCCATCTTGCAACATCAACTTAGTCTGCCGCTAAACCTGCACACAGGTTTGCCCGCGCCCCTCAGCCCTGGCCTGCAGCATGGCTGTTGTTCCATTCCTAGGCCCACACGCAGCTCTGCCAAAGCATCTCAACACTGATCTGCAGCACCAGCTTTTTTGCCTACAGACCTTCAATGTACCAATGTACCCTCATTCTGGCTGAAACCAGAGGCAAAGGGCATCCTGCAAAAATGAACTAATGAAAAATTGTACATGGATTTTCAGAGACCAACATTTACCAATTTTTCCCAGCTCTGACGTTGATCTGTGAGCCGTATACCACCCTGTACGGACATTGTGGCCTGTTCTGTATATTTTGCGTGGATTTCACAAAATGTGTATGAAATATTTGGACAGTTCTACAGGGTTTTCGTGTGGGGCGTCTTATGCAGACCAGTAGAATCAGGCACGCACTTAACTAAACTTTTCATTAATGCCCAGATCTACTTGTACTTGAAATAGATAGCTCGATAAAAATGAGGAGGAGGGAACCAGGAATATGAATTAATGAGTCCTGTAGCAGCAGTAAAGGGGCAGAACAGCACAATGGAGGAGTGACATGTCACACTCAGCCCCCAGTGTTTGCACCTATGCCTTGAAGTGATGGCTACCTGTAGTGGCCCTCATTTTCCGACCAGCCCTTAAGATAACATGTTGTGAAATACCACATACCTACAAATAAAACAATTAGACTGTGATATAAATCAGAGCAGTCAGCTAGAATTGCCAATAGCTGTTTGGGGAGATCATTTCACTAGACTGAACTTTCTGCTCCATCAGTATCAGTGAAGTGTGATGTTTAACTTTGCCTTTAGCCTTATCAGCTGTGCCTGTGTTCTTCAGGTTGTTTCTGTTCCCAGCTGCAGAACTTAGCCACTCTTACAACCTGTCCTGGGATGAGCACCTTCCGCAGGGTCCTTAACTCCCGTTCATGTCAATGAGAGTTGGGGCTGCTCGGGACTAGACCCTTCATAGCTAGGGCCTCATTTCCCAGCTTTACCCCGGTGCAAGTTTGGAGGAACTCTGTAAAGTCAATGGAGGTAAAACCTGTGTCTAACTGATGAAGGGGAAGGGAAGATTAGGGCCCCATAATTTATTTCATGGCACTTTACTCTCCAAGGGAAACTGAAAATTTATCATTTGCCAGCCCAGGCCCCACAGCTCTGAGCTGTACTCCAGACTCCTCTGACCACTGGCCGAGGTTTGGGAACAAGGCTGAGCTTCAGGCTGTTTTTCATTGTCTAAGAAGCAGTTTGCACATCTCTACTCAACTGGCCTGATTCTGTGAGATCAGGGCTGAGCATTGCCGGCTGACAGGGACACCAATGGCAGTTGGGGGTGGGAAGCTGAGAGAGAGAGATGGAACCATAAGTCACCTTTGAATTCTTCACCAAGGTCACAAGGAGGTTTGGCGGAATCCATGGGCGGAATTTGCCCCTGGTGTAAGTGGGTGCAACTTACATCAACTTCAGGGGGCGCTGCACCTGCTTACGCCAGGATGAATTTAGGGCTACAAGCCAACGCTGAAGTCAGTAGTGTCACGTGTAAATCAGTGTAGCTCTGACTTCAGTGGCACGATGTCAATTGACACCTGATGAGGAACTGATCCTAGATGTTTAATCGTATCTCAGGAGGCTCTAGAGGTGAAGCTATTCCAGTCAGCGGGACATTAACAAGATGCTCTGTACTTTCGTATCCATTTGTCAATAAAAATGGATTTAAAAAAAAGATAACCCAGAGTCACTAACATGGGACCTTTTAATGTATGGTAGAGAATTAAAAACTACCATGCAGGGGGCTGGAGAACAGCTTCTACCTGTCTATGGCTGAAAGATGTTAACACAGAGGTAGGTGCATATCATTAAAGAGCATCGATATTAAGGGTGGTTAGTATTGAATGCAAAGTGTTGTAACTTGAATAAAGACACATGTAAGACTCCACCTACACTGTAAAAAGTCACTGGTTGGTGGTTCCACTCCGGTTACTGCCTGACACAGTTAGCAACATGGTTCAGGCATGCAGAATAGTGAAAGGGAAAAAAACGTGATCCAGGAAACTGCAGGCCTATTCGTTTGACCTCAATAGTATGCCTGGTCTTGGAACAAATTTTGAAAGAGAAAGTAGTTAAGGAGGTAAACATAATTGGGATAAAATACATCATGGTTTTACAAAAGGTAGATCGTGCCAGACCAACCTGATCTCCTTCTCTCAGAAGGTAACTGATTTTTTAGACAAAAGAAATGCAGTAGATCTAATCTACCTGGATTTTAGGAAGGCATTTGACACAGTCCACTTGGGAAGTTATTAGTTAAATTGGAGAAGATGGGGTTAATATGAGAACTGAAAGGTGGATAAGGGACTGATAAGAGGAGAGACTACAGTGGGTCATACTGAAAGGTGAACTGTCAGGCTGGAGGGAGGTTACTAGTGGAGTTCCTCAGGGATCAGTCTTAGTACCAGTCTTATTTAACATTTTTATTACCGACCTTGGCACATCCAGAGAGGTATTTCCAATAGAGACAGGGAAGTGTTAGTACTGTTATACAAGGCACTTTGAGACCTCACCTAGAATACTGTGTGCAATTCTGGTCTCCCATGTTTAAGAAAGATGAATTCAGATGGGAACAGGTACCAAGAGGGGCTACTAGGATGATCTGAGAAATGGAGAACCTGCCTTATGAGAAGATACTCAAAGAGCTTGGCTTGTTTAGCTTAACCAAAAGAAGGCTGAGGGGAGAGAGGATTGCTCTCTGTAAATTTATCAGAGGGATAAATACCAGGGAGGGAGAGGATTTATTTAAGTTAAGCACCGATGGGGACACAAAAACAAATGGATATAAAGTGGCCATCAACAAGTTTAGACGTGAAATTAGATGAAGGTTTCGAACCATCGGAGGAGTGAAGTTCTGGAGCAGCCTCCCAAGGAGAGCAGTGCGGTGGGGAGGGGAACGCCATAAAAACCTAACTGGCTTCAAGACTGAGCTTGAGAAGTGAATGGAGGGGATGGTATGATGAGGGATGGAGAGGGCTCTGAGTTACTACAGAGAATTCTTTCCCAGGTAGCTGCCGGACATACCCAGGATCTAACTGATCTCCATATTTGCGGTCACGAAGGAATTTTCCCCCAGGTCAGATTGGCAAAAACACTGGGGAGTTTTCACCATCCTCTGCAGCATGGGGCACAGGTCACTTGCAGGTTTAAACTAGTATAAATGGTGGATTCTTTCTAACTTAAAGTCTTTAAACCATGATGTGAGGACTTCAGTAACTCAGCCAGAGGTTAAGGGTCTATTACAGGAGTGTGTGGGTGGGTGGGGTGAGGTTCTGTGGGCTGCGATGTGCAGGTCAGACTAGAAGATCATGATGGTCCCTTCTGACCTTAAAGTCTATGAGTAAGGTTTCCTCCTGCATGAACTGAATTTCTAAATCCCATGAACCCTTGTTCTTTGCCACAGCATGATTTGCTTAGCCAAAGCCTATCCTGTTTTGGGTTTTTAATTGACTAAAACCTTGCAGTTTAATAGGACAGATAAGTGAGATATCTCATATTCTGTATGATGTCCTTCGCTGAGCCACACACACATTTCTTGTGTTTCCAGATTTGGGCTGGAAAACTAGGGAGGGTTTTTCTGATAAGCCTCGCTTCTGGCAAGGCTACCTATACCCTGGGCCAAATTCAGCTCTTGGGTAGCTCCGCTGAAATTAATGTGATTGGTTTGGCCCCCTGTGAACTGCCTTTCGCAGAAGAACAAGAGCAAATATCAAAAATGAGGGGTGGGAAAGGGGGGGAATTAACCAAAGAAGGAAGGGAGTTTGGCGGATAATGAATCAGACTCTCTGGCCCTAACTAGAAAGCTCAGAGCTCAGATAGGAAAGGGTTATGAGTGCATGAATTTTGTTCATCAGCTGCAACCTTTTTGTGTCTCTCGTTTTTCCCTGATTTTGCTTTTGTGTTTTGCATTTCATTTGCTATACACAAGCCCTGTGTTTATTAAGACAGAAATAAACAGATTAACCTAGTGGCCCAGAGATCAGTCTTTTAATACTGGGAATATACAATGTTGATACAATGTTAATCAAGGATCAACCCTTACTCTGGCAAAGCACCTAGTGAAGGCAGGGGGATTTTTCTTGAGTGAACACTTAGGACTGCACGGTTTGGCTCAGTAAAAATAAAACTAAGGATTCGAAAGTGCTTCCCAAATATTATGCAGATAATTCTCACAGCCTAGTTGTTCTACAGACAGATAAACTGAGGCACAAAGAGGCCATGGGCGTTGCTCAGGATCACAAGGTGATTCTATGGCAAAGGGAAGAATATAAAGCAGAGGTGAAATAATGGTTCCTATTGAAATTAATAGCAAAATTCCCATTAGCATCCATGGAGCCAGGATTTCAGCTCAGAGTCCCCAATCTTACACTGCTACACTGATGACTAAACCTCACTTCCTCCCACCTTAAATCATGGAGGCTTGCTCGAACAAGGCCGGGGAACCAGTTCTAAGTAATGTGAGTGACAAGCAGAGGGCTAAATTCATTCCTGGTGTAACCCTCTGATGTCAGTAGAGTTACATCAGTGACTCATTTGTGTCCATCTGTACAAAGGGGCATGGAGGACAAGACGTCCACTCAATGTGCAGCGGCAGGCTAAAAAGCAAACAGAATGTTGGGAATCATTAATAAAGGGATAGATGATAAGTCAGAAAATATCCTATTGCCTCTATATAAATCCATGGTACGCCCACATCTTGAATACTGCGTGCAGATATGGTCGCCCCATCCCAAAAAAGATATATTGGATTTAGAAAAGGTACAGAAAGGGGCAACAAAAATGATTAGGGATACGGAACAGCTTCCATATGAAGAGAGATTAATAAAACTGGGACTTTTCAGGTTGGAAAAGAGATGACTAAGGGGAGATATGATAGAGGTCTATAAATCATGACAGGTGTGGAGAAAGTAAATAAGGAAGTGTTAATTACGCCTTCTCATAACACAAGAACTAAGGGTCACCAAATGAAATTAGTAGGCAGCAGGTTTAAAATAAACAAAAGGAAGAGCACAGTCAACCTGTGGAACTCCTTGCCAGAGGATGTTGTGAAGGCCAAGGCACTAACAGGGTTCAAAAAAGAACTAAATAAGTTAATGGAGGATAAGTCCATCAATGGCTATTAGGCAGGGATGGTGTCCCTAGCCTCTGTTTGCCAGAAGCTGGGAACGGGCGACAGGGGATGGATCACTTGATGATTTCCTGTTCTGTTCATTTCCTCTGGGGAACCTGGCATTGATCACTGTCAGAAGACAGGATATTAGGCTAGATGGACCTTTGCTCTGATCCAGTATGGCCGTTCTTATGTCCTTATGACAAAGGGGAGATGGTGTTTAGGAGGGTGATAGACAATTAACAGGCTCCTGATCCCCGCTACACTAGCTAAATGCATCTGCATTTCACAACCCCCACTGCACATGCACACCAGGTGTTCATCCCATGACCTTTTTGGTGTCTGCTACAACAAATGGATAGGTGATGTGGATCTGGAGATCTCTGCTTTCCTGGGAGTTGACAAAGACCCCAGCAGTTCACCAGTTAAATATGAAGGCTGCTATCAGCCTTTTAAAAGGTAACTTGCTCCAAATTTCAGACCCCCTTCAGTAGAGGCAGAATCAGACTTGCTGAAGAATTCAGGGATTGTTGAATTCCTCACACTCCAGCCTAAGTACCTGCTAACTGTGAGACTCAATCCATAAACACCGTAGGACAAGTGGAAAACACTAAACAAAATGAAAAGGAGTACTTGTGGCACCTTAGAGACTAACCAATTTATTTGAGCATAAGCTTTCGTGAGCTACAGCTCACTTCATCGATGAAGTGAGCTGTAGCTCACGAAAGCTTATGCTCAAATAAATTGGTTAGTCTCTAAGGTGCCACAAGTACTCCTTTTCTTTTTCCGAATACAGACTAACATGGCTGTTACTCTGAAACGAAACAAAATGTGAGCTATTGACGACAACAAGGAAGTCAAGCCAACAAAAAAAAAAAAAAAACAGCCCCAGAAAAGCCTTCCTTGAATTGCCATGCTGGGTCTGCAGCTTCGTTCTGGCAATCCTAGCTGGATTTATATTCACGTTAAGGGTCATTCCTGCTGAGTTACATCTGAAATGAATTGGGACCCATTAACTCAACTGGGGAAAACACTTTTCCCTGTCAGTCACACTACAAAATAAGCGCTACCACCCTAAAAGAAAACATGCAAGATGACGAGAAAGGACAACACGGCTCTGAGGCAAACAAAACAGAGAAATCAGCAATTAACTGGGGCATGGGGATTCAGTGGGGAAGCTGTATTAGACTCCGTGGAAAAGAATGCAAAATAAGCTGAATATATTTATAGCACATTTGCTCAAACCGCTGGATAATACTCAAGAGTTGTTTACTCCTTACAGCTTTTAAAGCGATTTTAAATGAAAAGAGATGAGGCTGTGTGGAAAGTTAATTTCAAGTCAATACATCCCTGCAAACTAAATTGTTACTGGTTTGCTTCCAGCCCTGCTGCAGTCACAACAAATCTCAGTATAAATCCATGCTGTAATGTAACTTTCAGTGCCTCCTACTTATCAAAATCAAGAGTTGCAAGAATTTTAATTGTAAAGTTATGGCAAGCTATTAAAAACCATTCCTTTGCAAAACATCTACAAAATAACCACTTTGGGGAAAGGGGTCATCCCCTCCCCCCAAAAACCAGCTAACAAGATATGACAAATAGCATCAGTGTGATGGGACACTCACCTGAGGATTCGCAAAAAGAAAAGGAGTACTTGTGGCACCTTAGAGCCTAACCAATTTATTTGAGCATAAGCTTTCGTGAACTACAGCTCACTTCATCGGATGCATACTGTGGAAAGTGTAGAAGATCTTTTTATACACACAAAGCATGAAAAAATATGAAAAAATACACACACAAAGCATGAAAATACTTTTTCATGCTTTGTGTGTATAAAAAGATCTTCTACACTTTCCACAGTATGCATCCGATGAAGTGAGCTGTAGCTCACAAAAGCTTATGCTCAAATAAATTGGTTAGTCTCTAAGGTGCCACAAGTACTCCTTTTCTTTTTGCGAATACAGACTAACACGGCTGTTACTCTGTCACCTGAGGATTAAAATTCTGCATGTGTTACAGTGATTCAGGACCTGCCTGTCTACTGTTTTGCCCCTTGTATGGTTATTCATACCTGTGCAAAGTGGCTGTCAGATGGGACCGTTTTGATAGGGTAACATTTTTTTACCCACTTTGCACAGATATAAATGGTGCGAAAACAGGAGAGAATCATGCAAAAGTTTTGCTGAGCAGCACTCAAATGCAGAACATTTCTAGCACACCTGTTTCACAGGTTGTGTCTTTGCTGCAAAACAAGGTGGTGTGTTTTTACATGGTTAGCAATCTGAATGTAAACTCCTACTGCAGACTATAATTTTTACCTCCATATAGTTAGTTGATGTAAATCCCAGGTCAGGGGTGTTTGACCTCAACTAATTACACAGAGAGGTAAAACTACATTGTGAAATCTAACTCGACATGCAAGACAAACTACAAAACAACATACAAATATTTTGCAATGAATACATAGCCTTAGTCTCATCTCGTGGCAGGCAAAAGCAATCTTTGTGGGATTAAAACATTTGGGAAAATATTCAAAATTGCAGAGAATTGTTTGCATATCCTAAGCAACATGCATAAAACAGAAGCAACGAGGAACTTCCTTCTACAGGATATGTTCTAAAAGCGTGAGTTGCTCAGCTGATGACTTAGATTTTCAATACAAATTCCTAACTGACTGTTTAAACTGGAAACCAGCAAGCTTTGTAATGGAAAAAAACAATATGGCCGTCACCTGTTCAGAGCCTGAAAAAGAATAACCTAGTACAGTACCTGAAAGCTGACAAGCATCCAGAATAAGTTTTCGATCCCTGACTGCTTTGTTCCCTAGTAAAGTCACTTCCAGCAGCTGGCAATCTTGCAAGAAAAGGACTTCAGCTGTAAACTGTAAGCTTTCCCACTCCAGTTTATTCTGCAGATGCTTCAGCCCATGGGGTTATTTTCATAGCCTGGCAGGTGAGTAGAAGTGGGAATTTTCCTGCTTCGTGTTTATCCCTGAGCTCAGGGTATGAAATGAAAGCACTGGATTTCCCATCATAACACCAAGGAACTTTCACTTTCATTTTCATTCTTGTAGCCAGCACTTTTACCTCATTAAATATGAACTGTTACTATCTTTCAGTGCTGGAGACAGGTAGAGGAATTAGAAATCATTCTACAGGTCAAGAAAAGGTGAGGCTATGCCAGTGGCTATCGAGTTGTGAAACGGACACAACCGCGGCAAAAAGGAAGAAATGACTGTGTCTTAATTAAGCACATTATCTGTATTTGTAGAGCTGGTTCTTAAATGGGTGCTTGGCTGATGCCATAACTTTATGCAGCGGGGGAATAACAATAGGGTGGACTGGACCTCAGACTAGGACGCCTATTCCTTGGGGCTTCTTTCTAGCTCTGCCACTGATTGGCTGTGTGACTCTGGGTAAGTCTAGTGAACTTCCCTGAGTCTCAGGTTCTCTGTTTGTAAAATGATGCTCACCAGCCATGGGAGGACGATTTGAGATCTACTGATGAGCAGCACTATCTATACAAATATTGTTATTGTTTCAACGGAAACAGTGTATGTAGCGTTATTCTGCAATGTCCTCTTGAGGGGGGAAGTGCAGCTCAGTGAGTTTGAGCAAGGACTCCTGGGTTCTATTCCTTATTGCCTCACACTCTGTCATGTGGCCTTTGCATGCGTCGGTTTACCCATCTCTAAAATGGTTCACAAAGACATTGGGAGACTCCGTTCGTTACTCAGGTGAAATGCTCAGGGACCCAAGCAGACTCATCCCCAGTGTTTGTAAAGTGCTTTGAGATCCCTGGAGGAAAAGCTAAGCATTAACTACTACTGACATCAGTGAGCGAGAGGGGCATGTATCAGTTTCTAGAAAGACAAACAACAAACCAGTGTAGGCTCAGGCACAGCAGTCTCTCCGGCAGTGCTTTAGGCTACCAGCATATGGTGTGAAGCCAAATGTTTCCTGTGGACCTCTGCTGCGTCCCAGACCAATGACACCTTCCGAGGCAGCATGCAGGGAATGGGAATGCGATGAGGGATTCGTGCAAAACGTAGACTCAAAACACATGTTGCCCTGCTCTCGTGCCTGCTGTTTGCACTGCCATGTTTATGTACAGCAAGAGACCGAGAGAACAAGAAATCCCGGAAAGCCATTTCTGAACTCTAATCAATGTGCCGTGGAGACGGAAGAGTGGCAACGAGTGGTAGATTTAAGTAATAATGGTGGATTCCATTAGAAAGATTCTGCCATGTTTCAAAATCCGTTATTGTACTGTCATGTTCTCAGGCAAATGAACCCAGAGCCTCAAAGGTATTTAGTTGCATAACCTGCACTGATTTCATTGATTTAGGAGCCTAAATACATTGGAGGATCTGGCCCAAGGTTGCTAATTCCTAGCACGTAGTACTAGGATTCCCAAGTGGGCCCCTGAGACAGACATTGACTCAACATGGTTGTGTATCCACCAGCAGAAGGCAGAGGATTGAAAAAGACATCCCAAGCTCAGACTCCAATACATGGGAGTCGCTGCTTGGGAAGTCTGGGAATGAACACACCTGTGTGGAACAGGGAGGCTGGCGAGTTTGGTCTAGAACAGGAGATGTGGGAGTCCTGGGTTCCACTCCTGACTCTGTGAATCTTTGGCCACACAGGAGCAAGTTCTTGTCCTCCTACACAACGCCCAGATAAATAGGTTTTGTCCAGGGGCCTATGCATGGGGTTGAGAGGATGGAATCCTCCCCACCTCACCCTGTATCCAAGGTATATGGAGCAGCCAGGTAGCCACTGCAGGGGTTTTCCCAAGCCTATCTGCCATGGCCAGAGGTGAAAGTAAGCCAGTCTAGTCTGGTACGGCACAGCATCCCAGCAAGAGCCAGTACGCCGGACTGGACCAGCTTCCCCCGGCTGGTGCTTTAAGGGGTCCCGGGCTCCCCACAGTGGCTGGAGCCCCGGGCCTTTTCAAGTGCCACCCGAACCCCGCTGCCGGAGCCCCTGGGGTAGCGGAGGCAGGGCTGAGGCGGTGATTTAAAGGGCCTGGAGCTCTGGCCACTGCGGGGAGCCCAGGGCCCTTTAAAGCACCACCTGAGCCTCACTGCTGGAGCCCCGGGGTAGCAGCAGCAGGGCTCTGGTGGTGATTTAAAGGGCCTGGAGCTCCACTGTGGTAGCGGCACCCGGAGCCCTTTAAATCGCCCCTGAGCCCCACAGCTCCCAGCTGCCTCTGCAGCTGGTAGCTCCGGGGGTGATTTAAAGGCCCAGGGTCTCCCAGCTGCAGCCGGAGCCCTGGGGCCTTTAAATCTTGATTTAAAGGGCCCGGGTATTTAAAGGCCCCGCCTCTTCCAGTTGAGGCCACAACTCTTCCGGTCGAGGCCACGCCCCCTGCTCAGGACTCTGGAGTACCAGTAAGTCCTTTAAGTTACTTTCACCCCTGGCCATGACCCAGGCCCACTGCCGCTCCCACTCCCGTGTCCCTTGCCACAGAGAAAGCACGCATGACACAGTGCTCTGTGGGTGGAGGGAGACTTCACCCTGTTTCTTGACAGAGATGAAAACCATGCTCTGCACCAGCATGGGGGATGAATCCCGGCTGGCACATTTTAAAGCAACTGGATATTTAATATGGAAGTGAACAGACACTCGAGCAGCACTATCAGGTCAGCAGACGGGTTGCCTTTTCCTGGAACACATCCACACGAGCCCTCCCAGTGATATCAATGGAATTATGTGTGTGAGTAATTCAACTTGCAAACTCAGGCTCAAGGACAGAGGGGATTGCGCTCCTAAGATCAGAGGGGTGCATTTCCCTTTGACTATCTTCTCTCAAGTTTTAGGGCTGGGAGCTCTCCCAGGCTTCCTCCCACCCCTCATTTAAACCTGGCTTGTTTGCCATTTTTGTCTCCTGAAGTAGGATTCCTTCTGGTATAAACATTTTCATCCAACACCTTGTGCTTCTACAGCTTGAGTTGTGTCTTTCTCCCCATCCCTTCCGGCTCTTGCGTGGCAAAAGCTTCCATGAAACACATGAAATGAAACACAGGACTGGTTACTAGTCTTTGCTTCCTTAATCACTTCCTTTGCATCTGATCATCTCCCCCAGCGAGACCCCTCTTCCCCCCAACCCCCCAGTGTTTCGAGGTGCTAATCACAAAGGTGGGGGATTTCACTATTTACAGTGCTCACGGGTGGCTGGTGGTTCTCTTAAAATTATACTGCTGTATGTAGGATATATTTCCTAGGTATGTGAAGAAAGCTAAGACCAGATAGATAGGTGCCTTTGCTAGCATTTCTATAGATTTAAAGAAATAAACATTCACCCTACTGCAGAACTGACGGAAGAACTTGGTTTCTGGAATGACCTATATCCTGCTGCTGATGCAATCTTATGCCTTATTTCCATGTTTCTCTCTAGATATTCTTCATGCATTGGTTACCCCCCAAATGGAGAATTGGGTTGAACCCCATTCAGATTTACTAATTATTGTAATTCAGATTTTAAACCCTAAGGGTTGAAAGGATAAATCACAACCATCCTTCATACTAAGGGCCTCAATTGCTGAGAATTTTCTCGCCAAATCCTCAGTTCAGGCCTCTTCCTAAGCTAAGTGCCAGGCATCAGTCCTTTATGGAGGCATGTAATGGGTGGGGGAAGAGGAAGCAGAAGTACACAGCATGTGTATAAAGCACACTCGTCCAGCATCTATCAAATCCTGCAATCCAATCAATAAAATAAAGCCAACCAGTGAAATGTAAAGACTTTTCCAAAGGCTTTGTCGCAATCACATTAGAATTGACATTTCAAGGAGTTTCCCATCCCCTAAGAGATTTCTATGCAGGGGAGTAATTCCATAAATGGATTAATCATCTGAAAACTAGAGATGGGACAAGCAAATCTGTGCCCCTATAAGACTCAAGGTTCAATGTTCCTCCTTTCTCTGGGCCCATTCTGTTCTGCCATGTGAGGAACTTGAGGCTGCAGACACAGCAGCACTGGCTGAATTAGTCATGAAAGCAAAAGGAAAAGGGAGCACTAGAAATTCATTGCTGTTTCTACAATGCCAGGTTTCTCAGAAACACAAAGACACGCTTTAGAAAAGTGTGAGGAAGCTGACACAGAAGTGTAGCTTTGTTTGGGTTTTTGGAAGTTCCCTTTCCTTTGTGAGCAACCAGCACACCTCACGTTCTCTGGTGTGAGCAGCCAGCTTTACTCTCCGATTCCCAGAGACGGTAGAACTATGACTCCCCTGCCTGAAGCCCCATGTTCCCTGGGGGAGCCTATCAGTACCCACCCTGAGGTCCCCTGAGTACAAAGGATGTAGAGCCATAGTGAAGGGAGGCTTCTTGTCCCCTTCCTCTCCCCACCCCACCACATAGTGCACCTACCTAAGGGCCAACCAGAGTCTAACTCTCAGAGGCAGATTCTTCAGCAGAGTTCAGCTTCCATTTATGCACCTAATCATGGGCCAGAGAGTGCAAAATGCTTAATACCCAGTATGCCGAGCTCTCTTGGAAATGCTGATTACATATAATCTAGCATCATGTAGAACAAGCAGGTTTCATGTCTCCTAAAACAGCCTTTAATTTGGCCGGTTAAGAAAAGCAACACAACCAAACCCAATGAGTAGAAGAGAGACATTAAAGAGCAGGGTTTCCAAAGTATTGCTCCTTAACTCACAGAACCATAGACATCAGAGAAGGAAAAGCCTTATGTCTTCCCCTCTAACAACCCTCTGGCTCTCTGATATGTTAGAATATTAGGGTTGGAAGAGACCTCAGGAGGTCATCTAGTCCAATCCCCTGCTCAAAGGAGGACCAACAACAACTAAATCATCCCAGCCAAGGCTTTGTCAAGTTGGGTCTTAAAAACCTCTAAGGATGGAGATTCCACCACCTCCCTCGGTAACCCATTCCAGTGCTTCACCACCCTCCTAGTCAAATAGTGTTTCCTAATATCCAACCTAGACCTCCCACACTGCAACTTGAGACCATTGCTCCTTGTTCTGTCATCTGCCACCACTGAGAACGGCCTAGCTCCATCCTCTTTGGAACCCCGCTTCAGGTAGTTGAAGGCTGCTATCAAATCCCCCATCTCTTCTCTTCTGCAGTCTAAATAACCCCAGTTCCCTCAGCCTCTCCTCGTAAATCATGTGCCCCAGCCCCATAATCATTTTCGTTGCCCTCCGCTGGACCCTCTCCAATTTGTCCACATCCCTTCTGTAGTGGGTGGCCCAAAACTGGACGCAATACTCCAGGTGTGGCCTCACCAGTGCCAAATAGAGGGGAATAATCACTTCCCTCAATCTGCTAGCAATGCTCCTACTAACACAGCCCAATATGCCCAAAAACATAAACGGAGAAATAACTTTTGAAGTGGTAAGAGAATGGCCCATTACAGACAGTTGACAAGAAGGTGTGAGTAACAATAGGGAGAAATTAGTATTGGGGAAATTAAGTTTAGGTTTTCTAATGACCCAACCACTCCCACTCCCATTCAGGCCTAATCTGATGGTATCTAGTTTGCAAATTAATTCCAGTTCTGCAGCTTCACGTTGGAGTCTGGTTTTGAAGTTTTTTTGTTGAAGAATTGCCACTTAGGTCTGTTATACTAATTTCTCCCTACTGTTACACACACCTTCTTGTCAACTGTCTGTAATGGGCCACTCTCTTACCACTTCAAAAGTTATTTCTCCTCCCTTGGTATCCTGCTGTTAATTGATTTATCTCATTAGACTGACCTAACACTTGGTAAAGCAACCCACATCCTTTCCTGTATTTATACCTGCTCCTGTATCTTTTACTTCATACATCTGATGAAAGCTTGTGCCCAAATAAATTTGTTACTCTCTAAGGTGCCACAAGGACTCCTTGTTTTTTTGCTGATACAGACTAACACAGCTACCACTGAAATCTCTCAGGGCTTGGCTACATTTGTGAGTCACAGCGCAATAAAGGAGCCCCGGGCGCACTAGCTCAGTACCCGTCCACATTGGCAAGACACGTAGAGCGCTCTGACTCCGCAGCTACAGCACTGCTGGTATTCCACCTGGGCGAGCGGAATAACGTTTGCTGCGCCCCCACTGGAGTGCTGCGGCGCCAGTGCGAATGAGGTGTTGCATTACTGTGCCCTGATCGGCCTCCGGAAACGTCCCATAATCCCCTTAAGTCAAGTGGCCACTCTTGTCATTGTTTTTGAATCACTGTAGGAATGTGGATATGCCCTTTGAAAGCTCCAATTCTGACATCCGGCTGCTTATCTGCTCCGAGACAAAGCAACCATTAGTGTGGAATGCTGTGTGTGTGAGAGAGAGAGGCGGGGTGGGGGAGGGGGGTCTGCTGCTGTCTAAACTTACAAGACAGCATGCTGACATGCTCTCAGCCCCCCAAAACCCACTCTCTCTCCCTGCACATACACACAGCACACTCCCTGTCACACTCCACCCCCCCACCCCCATTTGAAAAGCACGTTGCAGTCACTTGCATGCTGGGATAGCTGCCCATAATGCACCGCGCCCAATGCCACTGCAAGACCCTACAGCGCTCTACAAAGGCTGGTTTAACTCAAAGCGCTCTACATCTGCAAGTGTAGCCATGCTCTCAGTAGATAAGTTTCATAGTAGCAGCTGTGTTAGTCTGTATCCGCAAAAAGAAGAGGAGTACTTGTGGCACCTTAGAGACTAACAAATTTATTTGAGCATAAGCTTATAAATTTGTTAGTCTCTAAGGTGCCACAAGTACTCCTTTTCTTTTTTGCTCTCAGTAGAGAAACTGTTTACTATAGATAAGGGCCCGCTAATGGGTTCAATCCCCCTCTGCACTCATTAGGCACAACAACTGACTGACACACTTCAAAGAAATTCCTTCCTCACTGAAGAGGCCTGAACAGCAACTGGTGCACTCTCCTTACAATGTGTATGATAATCAAGTTGGGCCATCTCCAGCACAAATGGGTTTGTGTGTGGGGGGGGGGGGGGTGAGAAAACCTGGATTTGTGCTGGAGATGGCCCAACTTGATTATCATACACATTGTAAGGAGAGTGCACCAGTTGCTGTTCAGGACTCTTCAGTGAGGAAGGAATGGATAAGCTATTACCAGCAGGAGAGTGGGGTGGGAGGAGGTATTTTTTCATGCTTTGTGTGTATAAAAAGATCTTCTACACTTTCCACAGTATGCATCCAATGAAGTGAGCTGTAGCTCACAAAAGCTTATGCTCAAATAAATTGGTTAGTCTCGAAGGTGCCACAAGTACTCCTTTTCATTTTGCGAATACAGACTAACACGGCTGTTACTCTGAAACTAGTTTCTCTACTGAGAGCAATTTCACTAGGGAGAGAAGTGTATTGATTCCTAGTGGCCAAAGACTTTCAGATGGACATGGACATACTGAACTTGCTTTAGAAAGATCCAGTGTGGATAGCTCAAAGGAGGTTTCAGATGGACTGCAAATTGTTAGGGAGTTTGAACTGTCCCACAACCAAGAGGCTGTGCTTGGCCAGCAGTTTGGGGTGACAATGTTGTCAAAACAGGAATGTCTTCATACTGACATTGTAAGTGAACAGTTTGTGTCTCAGGTTCAGAGAGAAGACTGGGTAGCTGAATCTGCCAGGCAGAACAGCTGTGCTGTTGATCTCTGAAGGGGGGTGGCAGACAAATTCTCGTCCCTAGACACTTTGGATACGTTGTAAGAAGAAAAGGAGGACTTGTGGCACCTTAGAGACTAACCAATTTATTTGAGCATAAGCTTTCGTGAGCTACATCCGATGAAGTGAGCTGTAGCTCACGAAAGCTTATGCTCAAATAAATTGGTTAGTCTCTAAGGTGCCACAAGTACTCCTTTTCTCTTTTCAGAAAGGTATTGTAGAAGCTGCTTTGTTGCTGGCATGGTCAATCTAATTATTAGAACAAACCACCAGTTTGGGGGATCGTGTGCCCCATTCTTTGCAGGTTGCCCTGATTGAGCTATCTCAGCATGGTCCCTCCAGGCATCAGGGTCACAGCATTTAATAAAAATTTCTATTCCAAATTACTCTAGTTCCTTTCTGGGTAATATAGATGGGAAAGCAGCTTGGGAGGGGAAGGTATATGCTATTCTATTCAAGTTCCTGTATTGCGCTCGTCACCATAGTATCTGACAACCTGCCAATAGTGCATTGAGCAATTCGACTACACATTTGTCATGTGTTGTTTGTTCTCCTCAGCGAGAGAGGTGTGTGCAATGGAGTGTCTTGTTTTGGTAGGGTTTTTTTTTATTATACAGGTTGCTATATGTTTATGTTAGAGACAGCAAGGTCAAAGAAATGCACCTGCATTTGCACATGGAGTGGATGGTGGGGAGGTTCGTAATGGTCCTTAGTTCCTGGGAACATTCATTCCACAGACTCAGACCGGCCCCCAAGAAAGTTCTTTCTCCTGCACATACAAAGAGGTCATAAGGGTAATCTTTATATTCTTGCTCCTAAGCCAGACCTCTGCACCAGGCTAGAGTAATGTAAGGGCAATTCCAATGTATGCAGAGGCAAAGAGCAATAAGTGGCCAAAACTGCAGGGATTAGAGACATGTAAAGACATCCCTGCCATGCCCCCTTTCTGCTGGCTGTGTTCCTTGTTCCCCCAGCATGAAGGGGGAGTTTTAGGAATCTCTTTGCCAGGGTGAATCTCTTAGGGCTGGATAAACCAGCTCTGCAGCCAGAATCCTGCTGCTGGTCCAGCTCAATGGAGCCACACTGCACCAGGAGAACTAGCCCTGAGTATTTGAGCTCTTATCCTCTCCCCAAACTCTGTTTCTATCCCACATATGTAGGAGAGAAAGAAAAACAACAATTAGCCATCTACAGGGGTCTAAATGGTCCAGGGGCCGGTGACAGACAGAGATCCTGGATCTCAGGGTCAAATCCAGCCCAGAAGAGTATTAATTGAAAACTGTTCCCTTTGGAAAGCTGTTCTGTTGCCTGTTGAGAATGAATTTGGAGGTGTCAGGCCAGTTCCCAGAGGGCAGCTGTCCACAGCCACAAACCTACCCCTATTGGCGGGAATTGGCCCCATTGTTGGCAGTCTCAGCAGAGCAGCCAAGGACTGAAGAGACACTGCCTGAGCTACACTCGCACCCCAAGGTGTGGACCGTCCACACGGGGTTTGACTGTGGGGAAAGGCTGCACTGCTGCTGCCTAGGCTGCACTTACCCTGGGAACAAATGGAGCGCTTGAGTGAGCACTATGGCTTGTCATCTTTGGTACCATAGAGATGTGTCGGTTTGAACCCTGTCCATTCTCCAGGGCACAATGCTGGTGGGCAAAGGAAAGTACTCAGAAGAGTTCACAGCCACAGTCTTCTTTGATGGAAAGTACACACACGATTGGTTAAATCAGTCCATAGTTTAGCAGTACTCTTGGGTTCCTTGCTGACACTAAGCTCTCACGCAGCTGGAGCCATGGGTAGCGCTTTCTATCATCCCCTCCTGGCAGACAGAGATTTGGCTTCAATTATTCATGCCTTTGTCACCACTTGTCTGGATTACAACAGTGGGATATACCTGGGCATGAAGCCTTCAGCACTTAGGAAACTCCATCTAGTATACAACGCTGCAACCTGTCTCCTCAGCAACATAGGCTACCATGATCACATGAAATATGTCCTCCGCTCCCTACACCAGCTTCCCATAGACTATCCAATCAGGTTCAAGGTCTCAGTCCTTATCTATGAGGAGCTCCGCAGCCCGCACCCAGGATATCTAAAAGACTGCCTAGAGCTGCAGGATGAAGACCATGGTCAACAGCTTTGCTTCTCAGGCACGATGTAATTCTCAACAATAAGGGGAAAAAGTTTGTATGTGCCGGAGATAGACGTTTCTCAGGGACCAGTCCAAAACTGTGGAATGAACTGCCCCAGGAACTCCCCCAGGAAATAAGGATCATCCCAAACCTCACCACCTTCTGGAAGGGGTGAGGTCAACGACATGCCTTCTGCATCATGATCCTATGCAATAGTGTACATTAAAAACAATCAGTCAAACAACAAACAAAAAACTCCTTCCAAAACAAGACATTCCACTGCACACACCTCCACAGGGAGAGGATGAGAGACAACAACACGTGCACAGATGTATAGCCATGTGGCTTAATGCACTACTGAAAAGTGTTCAGATACTAGGGGGATGAGCGTGGTATAAGAACAGAGCGCAGTGTATAGAATAGAATAAAATAAGTCTTATTCTTAGCTACTTTCAGTCAGTACTTCTACTGTGTCCTTTAATTGTGTGTAAAACCTCTCTTTCCCTTTCCTCTGTGCAACTTATAAAACCAGACGCTATAAAAATGTCTGTAATGAGGAATTTTGCACCCGTGAAAGGCTTTGGATGCTCGGCTTGGAACACAGGAAGTGTATGCCATCCCAAAGGGACTCAAATTTGATTTCCAAGAGCTACCTTAAAGTTCTGTGTCCTATTCCCTGTCTCAGGTTCTTCCATGCCAAGAATCCTGAGATTTTTACTCTTGGAATGATTTCTAGTTCTCTGCATAGAGCAATGTTTTCTTGAACCATCATGGCAGGGGATTTTTAGAGCTATCAAGTTCAGCTTTTACAACATGCCATTATCAGTTGCACCTTAAACACCTCTTTCAGTCATTCAACCTCTTGAGGAACCCGGGGCAAAGGCTTCAAGTTTTGGATCCAATCTTCCCTCCACAGATTAGCAGTTTGCAAGACAGTTCTGTGTGTGGCCTTGACTAAACTAGGGCATTGGTTTAGGTCCAGCGGCAGTGGTGTCAGCAGGGTTGGAGGTCTAATTATTATTATTTGTTTATATTGCAGTAGTTTCGAGCCGCTCGTCTTTGATCAGGGCCCCAAGTTCGGTGTGGCTGGACTCCAACCAACTTTAACTAGCAAAGTGGTCTGCCCATCTGGGTCAGAGCAGACAGGACTCCTTTGCACAATTCCCTCTGCAGTTGCAAAAGACATTTCCTTAATGTAGAGATTACTAGCTCGGATAACTCATCCTTAATATTAGAGATGAGTCAAAAGCAAAAGGGCAGATCCAAACATTACCAACTTTGGAGAAGTTCAGTTCTGCATCTGGACTCTATCTTTGTTCCTCATTGTCCATTTCTACTTAACATGATGTTTGCGGTTTTTATTTGCCTTGCTTATTACAACTTAATTCCAGGGCCGTCTTTAGGAGTTATTGGGCCTTATGCTCAGGGCTGTCCCTAGGCATACGCAGAATACGCAGCTGTGTAGGTGTTATAAACATACAGCTAAAGGGTTAAGAAGCTCAGATAACCTGGTTGGCACCTGACCAAAAGGACCAATAAGGGAAAAAGATACTTTCAAACCTGTGGGGGAAGTTTTTCTTTGTGTTCTCTAGGGACAAAGAGAGGGACCAGGCAGAAAACAAAAACCTCTCCTAAACCATACCTGAAATAAGCCTCTAAAATTACAAATTGTAAGTATAGCAAGAGAATGCGTTAGTTTATCTTTTGTTTTAGCTTGTGGATTTTCCCTGTGCTAAGATGGACGTTTATCCCTCATTTTTGTAATTTTAAAGTTTTGCCTAGAGGAGAACCCTCTGTGTTTTGAATCTGATTACCCTGTAAATTTACCTTCCATCCTGATTTTACAAAGATGCTTCTTTTACTTTTTTTTCTTTATAATAAAGTTCTCTTTTTTTAAGAATCTGATTGGTTTTTAGTGTCCTAAAATCCCAAGGGTCTGATCTGTGCTCACCTTGTTTACCTATCTGGTTGGTAGATTATTCTCAAGCCTCCCCAGGAAAGGAGGGTGAAGGAGCTTGGGGAGATATCTCAGGGAAACAGGAGCTCCAAGTGGTCCTTTTCCTGAATCTTTGTCTAACTCAGTTGGTGGTGGCAGCAGTACTCATCCAAGGACAAGGAAGGATTTGTGCCTTGGGGAAGTTTTTAACCTAAGCTATAGAAATAAGCATAGGGCATCTTTCATGCGGGTCCCCACATCTGTACCCCAGAGTTCAGAGTCGGGAGGGAACCCTGCCAGTAGGGCACCATGAAATTTGGGGCAATTTGCCCCAATGGTGCCCTAGGCAGCTGTGTGCTGCATATGCGGCAGCACCAGCTCCGGCGACCAGCCCTATCCCTCGGCCAGCTCCCTCGCGGGCTGCGCCCACTGCAAGGGGCAGGGCCATCCCTAGTGGGGTGTGGGGCCCCAGACAACTCCCTCCGCCCTGCCTCTTAGCCTTCCCTCCTGCTCCGCTCCCGGCCTGCCCCCATTCCACCTCTTCCCCCAGCGACCCCGCACTCAACGGCAGCGGCGGGAAGCGGAGTAGCCTGGCCCCAGCCCGCTCTACTCCGCCAGCTCCCAGCCGCGTCGCTCTGCTTCCTGCCGCTGGTGAGTGCAGGGGGGACTCCTCCCCTCCTCCCAAATCCCCTCCCCCGAGCGACATGACTGGGGCGGAGGGAGCAGAGCAGAGCGGGCTAGGACCGGGTCATTCCACTTCCCGCCGCCGGTGAGTGCAGGTGGGGGGCTGGGGAAAGGACCATCCCCCGCACTCACTGGTGGCGGGAAGCGGAGCGCCATGGCTGGGAGCTGGCAGAGTAGAGCAGGCTGGGGCCAGGCTACTCCACTTCCCGCCGCTGCCGGTGAATGCGGAGGGAGACCCCTTCCCCCAAGTAACAGAGCTGGGGCCGGGGTGAGGGAAGTGGAGTGGGCTGTTCCTGGCCCCCGCTAATCCCCCGGGCCATTCTGGGCCTGTGGGGCCCCCCAATGTGGCTCCCCACAGCTCCTGCCTCCCGGGCCTCAGACCTTGGCCGGGGCGGGGGGAGGAGGAAGGGAAGCAGGTGCTCCCCCCAGAGGCCTGGGGCTCTGTGCAGCCCCACCCCCCCCGGCACCCAAATGGCTAGGGACGGCCCTGCCTATGCTGGTACCCCTATGCCCGACTTGCTCTTAGCAACACAAACATAAGCTTATAGTAATGGAAAACTTGCCACATGCACTTTATTAAAACCAGTTTAAACAAATTAAGGAACTATAATGCTGATGGACTATGTCTCCACCGCCCCATTGCTGACACGCACTGAGCTTCACACAGGGCAGATGCTGCTGCAGCCTGGGCTCACAGCCCGGGGGACGTGGATGAGGCAGCAAAGGATACCGAGCCGCCCTGCTGGTGGTGGGTCTCCCCCAGGGGTGCTGATGTAGGGGGATAGGGTAGGGAGAACTGGGTCTCCCCCAGGGGTGCTGGTGGGGGGGATGGGGCAGGGGGAACTGGGTCTCCAGTTACTCCCTGGGGCCCAGGTCAAGGTGGCTTATCTGGAACAAGGAGCACCCAGTGGTCGGGGTGTCCATCCACTGGATGATGGTGCTGCCTCCTGCCCCGCATGGTCCGGGAACCCCATGCTCCCTGGCCTCCGCATTTGAATAATGGCGGGGCTGGGATGGGTGCACAGGGCGGGAAGGGGGAGCTGCATGCTCAGCATCCTCCCACCAGCACTGCCCCAGGCCCGGCAGGGACCTAAGAGCACAGGGAGGAGGCGGGGGCTGTGTCACGGGGGAGCCCAGCTGTGTGCAGCGCGGCAACCAGAAACCCCCAGGCCTGCCACCGAGCCTTCCCCCCACCCCCGCGCACCACCAAGTGGTACTAGACTCTGAGGGGAGGAGATGGGGCCGGAGCGGAGCTGCAGAGGCTGAGAGCTCCTCTCCTCCCCCGTCACTGTCAGGAGCTGGCAGCCAGCTGGCCAAGAGGAGCAAGTGGGCAGGGGTCAGGGGTAGGGAGAACGCAGCCCTGGGCCCGCCGGCCGAGAGCAGCCAGAGGGAGGGGCTGGACCGGAGAGGAACCAGCGCTGCAGCGGCCGCTTGGCTGCGGCACGCATGGAGCATTGGGCCAGGCCAGCGCACAGCACCCTCTTTGCCATGCCACCCTGGGCACCCGCCCTGGCTGCCCACCCAAAAAACGCCATCCCTGGTCCTGCCTCAAATTTTCTGGTGCCCTATGCAGCAGCGTATGCTGCGTATGCCTAAGGACGGCCCTGCTTAATTCATTTTAAGAACAGTAAAGAAAGTGACATAGAAGGATCATACTGGAGAACTCACAATCATTTTAGACAGTGAATATCCATTAAATGGACTTATTTTAGTGGTGGTGGCAGTAGAGAGGTTACTTACTGTCTGTAATAGTTGTTATACCGTCTAGTAAGAGGTTCAGCCCAACTTTTTGTATCAGGCCTTCACCCAGCCATCTGCTATTGGTCCTCTTCACATGCCTCCTTTTTGGTTCAAAGGAGGCATCACAGAAATTAGTGGAATAGCTTATGGGAAGCATTTGAGGAGGACTCCTCAGAAAGTGGGTAAGCAAAAGTGCTTCAGAGCAAGACTGGAAACACAGAATGGGAGCCACCAGGAAAATGCTGGACAGTTTTCTTGGTTGGACATCACTGCTGTACAGGAAGTGGAGAGCCCTTTCTTCTGCAGATGCTTGAATGCCATTTGCCTTGGTCATGTTCTGGGTTTTCAGCCCTTCAGCCTTCAGAAATAGATACATTAAATTTCATGTGATTTACTCTTTGTATGGGGTGGTGGCGATGGGGGATGTTTAGATGAAACCCAACTAACCAACATCCCATCCCGTCTGAATGGACATTCACTGCCCTATCACACTCTTTCCCCTAGTGCCCTTGGCCTTCTTCTGATACTGTACAATGTGCTGCATGTCAGTTAGCTACCTAGCTGCTACCCTCTTCCTCCCCCAAGATGGCTGCACTTCATTGGTATTGTGTGTACACCTAAAAAGAAAAGGAGTAGTACTTGTGGCACCATAGAGGCTAACAAATTTATTTGAGCATAAGCTTTCGTGAGCTACAGCTCACTCCATTGGCATCCGATGAAGTGAGCTGTAGCTCACGAAAGCTTATGCTCAAATAAATTTGTTAGTCTCTAAGGTGCCACAAGTACCCCTTTTCTTTTTGCGAATACAGACTAACACAGCTGCTACTCTGAAACCTGTGTACACCTAGTTCATGAAGCCCTCTGGTATCTTTCTGAGTGAAAGGAGCCTTAAAACTGCAAAAAAGGATGATCTAATCTGTTTGCCATCCTAAAAGTGAAAGCACATTTAGCTGGAACGTGATCATTCGTATTAGCCTGGCTTATTATAACAAGCTATCTGTGACTAATAAACAAAGGGATATAAAGTGTTTCCAGTAAGTCAGTCCATGTGATTTTTTTTAAAACCTATAAAGCAGCAGTAGTGAATACAAGCTTCCAAAGGTCAAAGTCACTCTGACTGTGTTTACAAGTTTCAGCAGAGACTGGCGGTCTAGGGTTTAGTAATGCACACAGGAACCAATTAGAAAAAATAACTAACTAACCCAAGATATTGCTGGGCAGACTAGAAATTTTATAGGTCAGCACTCCTGGTATCTAAGAATTTCAGTTGTCATTTTGCATACTGAGAATTTTAAATCTTCTGTCAAAGTTTTAATTAAACTAAAAGAGTCCTCCCTAGTGAAAGTCCACTGGCTTCAACGGATGGAAAAATTTGGACTGCTCATACACATGGGAAACAATCAGGGTTACTAAGTCATGCATGTACACTTCGATTTACTTTCTCATATTACAAGAACAAAGTAACATTCAATGTACTTGAAAAGCAACACAGTGCGGTTGTAACTTTTTTTATGCAAAAAGAATTATTAACCTGCGGAACTCATTGACTCAAGTATATAATTGAGGCCACGATCTTAGTGGGATACAAAAAAAAATAGACATTTATATGGATAATGATAAAATCCAGAGTTACATTAACTAGGAAAATGTTGTTAAGCTATATAATCTAGAGCTGTGCAGGAACTGGAATTTCCATTTTGTGCGAAATTCTGCTATTTCAAAATTTGTTTTCATGACAAGTCAGAATAAAATGTCGAGTTCTGAAGCGTCCCACAATTTTCAAAAATATTTGTTTCAGATCAGTTGAAGCATTTCATTTCAATTTT
Organism: Chelonia mydas; assembly: GCF_015237465.2. NCBI lineage: Eukaryota > Metazoa > Chordata > Testudines > Cheloniidae > Chelonia > Chelonia mydas. The sequence goes on from NC_051254.2 coordinate 18,524,368, forward strand.
GACTTTTTAGATTTTTAATTTTTTTCTAACACATTTCAAAACGAAAAGTCATTTTGAAATGAAAAATCAAAACATTTGGTTCCAAAAATGTTGAAATTGAATTAAATTAAAATTAAATTTCATCAAAATCAACATATTCTTGCAGAAAGGAGCAGCTCTACTAGAAGTCCTTATGCTTCTGGGCAGAAATCAATCACTTATTGATGGGGGTCAGGAAGGAACTTCACCTAGTGGTTGGTTATTCCATAATTGTCCAGTCTGGTGCTTCTTGCACCTTCCTTTGAAGCATCTGTTACAGGCCACTCAGAGAAAGAAATGTTATAAACTTACATATTTTAGTTAAATAGTTTTAATTAGCCAGTTACCTCAACTAGTTTCTCACTGGTCTTTGGATCTCTATTCCTTAGAGAATGTGCAGACTAATGAATTATTTTAAACTTATGAGTTTTATTAGTCAAAATACCTTTTCAAAAGATATTAAGAAATAACAAAAAGCCAAATAAAGATGGTTAGAAGATATAGTTTACCATGTCAAAATAAAACTCACATGGGATGTTACACATTATCAAAAGGTAATAAGTCAATTTAATTAATTGAAGGTCTTATTGTAACCCACACACCTTCTGGGTTGGTGTTCTGTCCCATCTAGTGTCACTGAGACCATTTAAAAAGAGAGAGGTAAAATGAGTCTGCTCTACAGCCTTAGCAGGGCTGGCCTTAGCATGAGGCGAACTGAGGCGGCTGCCTCAGGTGCCAGACTTGGGCGGGCCGGGGGGGGCGCCACCACTAGGACCCAGAGTGTAGAAAATTGTGTCTGCTGCTGGTGCATATGTATTCTCTCTGCTCTAGATGCACAGAGATGGTGGAGTGCTGTGCTGGAGGAAGGAGGGCACAAGAGACATAATAGGCAGGCAGGAGAAAAGGTGAGAGGGAATAATAGAAAGCAGCAGGAGCTGCAGGGAGAGAGAGGAGGAGGAGCCTCTTATGTACCTCTCTAGCACCCCCAGGAGCCTGGACTGATTAACACCAGCTTCTCAGGGAGCTTCCTGTTTCCTGATGCTTCCCTGAACTCACTTGAGGAGAACAGGCAGTCAACTGAAGTAGTAGGAGCCAATTAGGCCCTTGAGATGCTGATATCTTCCCTCACTCAGGCTCTGCTACCAGCCTGCTTATTTGTCCCCTTCAACTGAGTGTTGAAAGCCACTATAGCTGGCACAGAACAGCAGTCATGAGTGAAAGAAGAAAACGCACCTCTGGGGCAGCATTCAGAAAAAGAGATAGAAAAGCTTCCTTTCCTTTCTTTAGGCAGGAAGGAGCTCTCCTGAGATACATAGACACAAATGTTCACGGTGAGCCTTCCAGCCCCAGTGAGGTTGTGAGTGGTGAGGAGATGCCTGATCTTCCAGTTAGTCAGAGTGCAGGTGACCTGGCAGCTACTGCAGCATCCATATCTCCATCTCAAATGGATGTAACCATGCACATTGCTGAAGAAAAGTGTAGATCAGAGAAGAGTGTGGTGGAGGCGCAAGGAACAGCTGCTGCTGAGTTTAGTTCCTTAAATCTAGATGATCCAGGACTGTGGACCCACTTGAGCAGTAGCCTCAGGGACTTCCTTGTACTGCATGGGTCACAGCAAGTGAAAAACTTCATGTTCCCCAAAGACAAAGAAAATAGAAGTTTCCATCCAACACATTACTGGAGTGAAATCCCCAATGGTGACAAAGTGGAGAGGCCATGGCTTATGTACTCAAAAGCCCAGAATGCTGCATACTGTTTTTGTTGCATACTCTTCCAGTCTAATGTTCCAGCCACACTGAGTTCTACCGGAACAAAGGACTGGAAAAATCTGGCTAGAAATCTGGCATGCCATGAGAAGGCAGCAAATCACCAGAGAGCATTCCATAGGTGGAAAGAGCTTGAGATGAGACTAAGGTTAAATCCACCATAGATGATCAGCATCAAGAGAAGATTGCATCAGAGTCTCTTTACAGGCAAAATGTTCTGAAAAGGCTCATTGCCATTGTGAGAATGCTTGCTACCCAAAACCTAGCAATGCGTGGCACTTCAGATCAGCTGTATGTGCCAAACAATGGAAACTTCCTTAAAATTATGGAGCTGATGGCTGAGTTTGATGCTGTACTCCCGGAGCATCTAAAAAGAGTCACCACCCAAGAAATGTACACACACCACTACCTTGGAAAAACAATTCAAAATGAGATCATACAGTACCTGGCAACAAAAGTCAAACAGAAGATTGTGGCAGATCTGAAGTCAGCAAGATATTACTCTGTTATTCTGGACTGCACACCCGACATCAGCCATACGGAACAAATGACTTTAATGGTGCGTTTTGTGACAACAACAGCACCTAGTGAAAATGTCCCTGTAATGGTGACTGTCAGAGAGCATTTTCTAGAATTTATTGACATTGATGATATTACAGGAGCTGATATGACAAATGTGCTTCTTAAAAAGCTGAAGGATACGGGAATTGCGATAGCTGACATGAGAGGCCAGGACTACGATAATGGTGCCAACATGAGAGGAAAGAACAGAGGAGTGCAGACACAGATCCGAGAGTTAAACCCTCAAGCTTTTTTTGGTTCCTTTCAGTTTTCATTCATTGAACTTGGTGGTCAGTGATGCAGCATCAGCTTCTAGTGAGGCTGATGATTTTTTTAATGTAATTCAAAGCATCTATGTATTTTTCTCTGAATCAACTCATCGATGGCAAATTTTGAAGCAACGTCTGGGAACATCCTCTCTGACACTGAAACCACTGAGTGCCACGTGATGGGAAAGTCGAGTGGAGGCGATAAAGCCTATCAAACACCAAATTGGGAAGATAGATGATGCCATAGTTGCCATTATATATATATATGTTATGACAGGAACTGTTCATGGGAGAACAGTGGCAGAGGGAAATGGAATCACCAGAAACATACATAACTTCAAATTTCTGTGTGGCTTAGTGTTGTGGCATGACATACTGTTCGAAATATATATTGTAAGTAAGAGACTCCAAGGTGTTGACTTGATATATCTGGAGCAATGGAACAACTGGACAAAGCAAAGTCATACCTACAGTCTTACCGGTCAGATGAGGGATTTCAAAACGTTCTGAAGAGTGCACAGAAGTTGGCAGAGGAACTTCACACTGAAGCTATTTTCCCACCCATTCAAGAATACAAGAGTCACTGAAGAAAACGACATTTTGATTACGAGGCACGGGATAATCCCATAAGAGACCCCAACCAACAATTCAAAGTTGAATTCTTTAACCAGGTGCTAGATTGTGCAATACAGTCAGTTGAACGTTTCATGCAGCTCAAGGAACACAGCAGTATATCTGGGATATTGTATGATATTCCAAAACTCCTCACTATACCTGAAGAAGACCTATACCAGCAATGCAGGGCACTAGAGACAGTGTTGACACATGATGACATGCGCGATATTGATGCGAGTGATTTAGGTGATGAACTGAAAGCCTTTTCAATATACATTTCAGCAGGATCAACTCCAAAGGCTGTTCTGAAACATATGTGCACAAATAAGATGACCACCCTCTTTCCAAATGCTTTTGTTGCTCTGCGCATACTTCTAACACTTCCTGTAACAGTTGCCAGTGGAGAACGCAGATTTTCCAAGCTGAAGTTAATAAAAACACATCTATGCTCCACAATGACATGGGAGAGGCCTTGAAACCATCTCAATAGAGCATGAGCTGGCCCAGACTGTGGACCTTCAGGAAGCAGTTCAAATCTTTGCAACCAAGAAGGCAAGGAAAGCACCACTTTGTTTATTCAAACAGATAAAAATGCCAGTGTTTACTATGCAGACAAGAAAATTGACATTTGCTGTTCAGGCATTTGAAAGTTAAGTGTTACTTACAATTTTTGAACAAGGCATTTTAAAGTTGTTAGTTCTTCTTTATTGGGGTAGGTAGCAGAGCAGTACCATGAGAGGAGTAGAACAGGAAGAGGGCAGAACTGAGACCTTTCAAAGTTTTGGCCCAAACGAGGGGGTATGGGGGCAGCATTTGAGCTCCCTGCCTCAGGTACCAAAATGTTGTGGGCCGGCCCTCGTTAGCTAACAGCCAGTTGGCTTCTAGCTCATGTGATAGATGCTCATGCACTAAGCTCCAGAGGTCCCTGGTTTAACCGTGCCCAGTGACAACTGGGGTCTGTTGGTGTTACATGATTACAAGTCTTTTTACAAAGGTAAACATTTATCTGAGCTCTTAGTACTCTGGGCAGGTGATTTTGGAAGCAACATTGAACTACTGATCCTTAAATCAGAGATCCTTATTTCTTTCTAATCATGTCTGTACCAATGGAGTCATAGGACTGCTCCTGATAACTCAACCAAACAATTCTAAAGTAGAATTTAGAAGTTTTGACATGTTACTTAATTATCAAAGAATGTCAATTCAGTTCCAAATTACCTTGCTCACCTGATACTCATAGCCAAGCTTTGCCACTTATACATGCACAAAACTTATCCCAAAATGTAATATGCAGGGAATGATGTTGAAACTACTGTCTGGCCTCTGGAACTTTAACAGGACGGTAAATTCTTATGCCACTTTAATAAAAGATTCAATTAATGATAACGATCTTTAGCTTACAAACCAGTTCAAAGCTTCTTCCTCTCTTTGTCTGAGGTGCTGTCAGTTCTCTTGACCACAAAATCTGTGCCATTTCTAGGCTGAATTCTTTGAAAGAGTTTCTTAGAACTGACTAGGTAAGCAGTTTCCTGTTGCAAATACCACTAGACTTAGTGTAACGAGTTTCCCCAGACTCAGAACTCTCAACTATTTACTGACAGCATAATTTCAAGACAACTAAGATTAATTTGTTAGTGAAACACAAATATACAGCATACCGTTTAGGCATTCAGTGTTTTAGCTTAGGTATTTACTTCTGGAGAAGCATTTAGCCAAGTCATCTCATACATGTTTAGAACTGCCTTAACTACTTAGTTGGAACTGACATGAAAGTGGGTTCTTCAGTTCAGCTTCATGGTTGCAATGACTGATTTCTCAAGAAAGACAGAAAAGCCATTCATTCATGATTCCCTAAAGGTGTCATGATAGATGTATGCTCATTATTTTTCTGGATTTCACAGCGGTCTGCCTTGGTAGGACTTTGGCATTTTGTGCCATACCACTTTGGGCAAGATATATTAGGCCATACCAGTTTGTACAAAACATCCTGAGACATACACAGAACACCTGCTGGGATCAGTCAGCAACCTATTTCCTTATGGCCTGATAATTTTGGCTGTTTCACCTTAAAGATTTTCACTTCACACTAGCTTCTCCATATACTGCTTAAACGCATAAGATTCTTTAGCACAAAACCAATACCTTGTCCAATATATCTTTCTTAAAGATCAGTTATAAATTGCCTGTTGATCACATTTCTATTTAAAATAGACAATGCACAGTCCGAACTAGCTGCTGGATTCTGTGGTCAGGCTGCCCAGGGATCTGTCACATTATCACTTATATAGCTTTAATTTTCAATATAGTTTCTTGAATCTTAATTGATCCCTTTTAGATTTATATTACCTAGCAATAAAATTATACTTCTAATCATGTATTGTTGCTCCTTTCGGAGGGAGCAGTTAGCGAACATTTGGGGCCCTGCAGGCTGTTCGAAGAAGAAATTGATGATACATGTGTCACATTCTGGGGTGCAACCCAGACCAGTGACAGGTTGTGTCACCAGCTGCCCTGTAACCCTGAGTGCCTTTAAATGCTCTGCTGCTGTGGCTCACAGCCCAGGCAGCAGACAAGCATGCAGTGAGTGTCCGTGTGCTGAGCAGACCTGGTTCAGCACCCTGACCCTGCAGCCTGCTTTTTACACCACAGCCACACACTGGTCCCCTCCAGCCTTGGTTACTACTCGCAGAGTGACCCCATCACATCTCCCAGTTCTGAATGCCCCGAAACCATCTGCCCCGCTTTGTCCAGCCCTCTCACAGACGATTAATAAAGTCCATTGCTCGTTTAAAGAAACAAACTGCCTGCTGCTGTTTGTTTCTGCAGTGTTCAGAGAAACTGAACTTTGTGTACGTCCTTTGTAAATAAACAGGATCACACCAAAAAATATGCCTGACACATTGTGACACAGGCCCATTGGTGGTTCACTCTTCTGTGTCAGCAACTTTTGTCAGGCCTGACATACTCACTATACTTAACACATTGTTGTCATGATATTTACCCAAAAGATGGCATGTGGAAAACCAATAACTCGCTGATCATTAATGAGCAGACAGTTTCCTTGCTCACTATTTCCAAGTCTGACCCTCCAGCCTGTTCAGTGCCCAAAAAGCTCTGTCTCTTTCAAACTATGTCTCCTCTGCGGGACGTAACATCTGCTGTTTGACATGTTTTAAAGGCTTAGGCCTGAGTCGTGCCAAGGATTCTGGCCTATGTGTGGATGTATACGACATTACTCTTATTAATGAATTCCCTGCTTTCTCTGTCATTGCTATCCCACTCTCTGAGATACTGAACTACATGGAGTACTTGGTTGATCCATTATGGCATTCCTATGATTGTGGTTCAGTGCTCTTGCTGTGAAAGGAACCCTCACTTGCTCAGAATTACATCAAAGTGCTATTTAAATACTCCACACCGGACCATATGCATCACTGAGTACAATGCAGTTCCACCAGGTGAGAATCTGGCCCAGCGTCTCCACTTCTTTAGAGTGACTGACTTTTTAAACAATGAATTTAGTGCTGGTAAAAGGTGCTGGATTAACTGGCCTGGAAAGTGAGGTCTTCTGCTTAGCCAGAGTGCATTGACAGTGCAAGCTTTCCCTGACATTGTCCAAGCCAAAGAACCTCAACCATGACCTGCTGTGACCTCCCCTAAGGGTGCGATGGGAATTCTCTCCTCACACCCATTCTATTTTTAGCCTGTCTACTGACACAGTCAACAAAGGGGTCTGCTGAGTTGGGGGTTGCTGAGATATGGAGACTTCCCCACTAGAAGATAAACTCACACGCACAAGCTAATCTCATACTGAGGCAAGCAAAGGCCTGGCACATAGAAAAAACTTTTGGTGATCTATGGACCTAAGCAAGGCTCAACTTGGTGACCTAGATATGTCACTCCATAGCCCATTACTAACCTCCTGAGCTATTCAGTCAGTCACACAAAGCCCAGCTGACTTAGCCATTAGTGGGCAAACTGCCTGAACAAAACTGACAACACAATGTTCAGGTTGCATAGACAAATAAGAAACAAAGTCAGGAAAGTCTTCAAGGGAGCAAAGTGAAGTCCTGAGTCTGAAGGGGAAGAGGAAAGACTGGCCAAAATGGATCAGAGCTTAGACTGGTCTCCTGCCTCTGCACAGTGGCCAGTGCATGGGCCTCTAGAGGCAAAGGAACCTCTGCCCACCCCCAGTGCACCACTGGCAATTGAGAAAGAAGAGCTCATCCTGATGTAACACTATTGACGTATGTGGGCTTACACCAGGGATAACTCTTGCCCATTATTTCCTGATCCAGACACCAGTCACCCTATTAACTTAAAGCCAAATTCTGCCCCGTGTCACATGGGCTCACTATGTCTCCACCCCTGACTTCACCCACCCAGCAGCACACAGACTGAGGCAGGGGCCCGGCTAATAAGCCCACTGGTGCATCACAGCCTCACTGGGGCATGGGCTGCTGGCTAGGGGCCTGCTTTGGCACTAAACTTGCCAGTACACATGTTACAGTGTCAAGGAGAGACTGGGATTGAGGGGGCCCTGCTGCTCCTTTGGGAGCTCCACTTGTGTTTTCCTTATGCTCCCACGCCAGCCACACTGATGCAGCCTAGCATTGGCCAGCGAGATGCCTTTGAAACCCTAATCGGCACACCCCTCTTCTCCCCCTGAAGCCTCTATAGCACCATTGTATAAGGGCAGGCTATGTACTAATGTTTGTGGTCATGAATTTATCCAGCTGTTTTTTAAGTCCCAGCTATAGTATTTGAGCTGATGACCTGTTATTGCACAGAACTGCATAAATGAATGTAACAGTCCCCTTTATCTGTGCCACATTCACTGCCCTTTCATTTCAAGGTAACTTTCTGTTTTTAATTATGTTGGGAGTGGGTAAAGAGGACTGACTGATCATCTCACTGTACCCCCAGAATTTCATATTCATAATCAGAAACCCATAAACATAATCTGAAATGCTTCCAAGTATCTCCAACACTTCTCCTCTCCCGGATAAACAAACCTGGGATTTGTTATCTCTCATATATAAATTCTGTCAAAGCTCTAACCATTACTGTTGCCTGTCTCTGGACACAGCCAATCTCATTTGCTCCATCTCTTAAAGGAGACCCCAGAGTGGACACAGAGTACCATGTGCTATTTTCTTTCCCTCTTTAATTCTCCCAAACTTCTTATTTGCCTGTCTAATTGCTGATTTTTCTTCAGTAAGCTATCCCCAGTGACCCCAAAGTCTTTGTCCTCAGTGAGCCATGCAGATTCACGGCTCTAGTTCTTCCCATGTGTTGATTTCAATGTGTTGAAATCTGTGGGGAGTTTCTTACAATTCTCCATAATTTATACAAAAATCTAAGAGTTTAGCATCACCAGCAAACAGCACTAACTTGCTTTATTTCTCTCCCGTCTGAGAAACAGCCATTCGCTATGACTGCATTTTTCTATAAGACAATCAGCATGCATGACTAAACTTGGCACATAATTCTTTTATTATACTTTTATGAGGCCTTGTCAGCCTTTGGAAAATCCAAGCACGTCATGCCTACGGGTAACACTGATAAAAGAAGCTATCCCAGGTTAGAGAGGCATATTCTTCCCACAGCAGCCCCCAGACTGCTTTGACTTAATACAGCTCTGCTTACCCAAGCCCCATGTTATTCGAACTTTAATTGGGGTCTTCTGTACTTTCCCTGGCATTGAGCTTAGACACACTGGTCTATAATTGCCAGGGTCTTCCATGTCACCACATTAGCAATGGAGCCAACCAATTCCTTAGTCATGGTAGGCCACATTATTCAATATGTAGATCAAACTCATGAGCATGGGAGACAGCACCTGCTCGCAAGAGCTTACACTTAAAATAGACTGGAGAGATCAAGGTGGGGAAAAAGGGAATATCAGTTATCCCCATTTCACAGACAGGGAAATGAACTATGGAGGGATTAAGTGACTCTCTCAAGATCAAGATCGTGCAGTGAGCTTGTGACAGGGCCGGGAACTGAATGATCAATGCATCTTTCTCCTCACCCCAGCCACCTCTTCTAGTTCCCAGAGTCCTCACACACCCCCAGGATGTACATACCCCTCCTCCACAGCTCTGTCTCTGCTGTGGAGCCCTTCCCTCTACCCTTCCCCTCGCCTGCTGCACCTCTCCTCCAAGCTTTGGAGTACATTCTTCTTCCCCTGGATGTGTGCCCCAGCTCATATGGCCTAGCTATTGCAGCTGTTCCATGGACAAAGGTGACCTACCCTTGTGAGATGCATGGCCATTAGGCTGCAACTGGTAAACAGAAGTGGACCAGCAGGAGAAGGAGTTTGGTGGTGGGTGTTTGGTCCACAGTATTATCATGAAACATTCCTAACATTCAGCCTAATGTTTCACTTTCTTAACTTAAATCCTGTGATTTCAAGTAAATGGAAACCATGTGCTCCCTTCCCCCTCTGCCCACAATCATCTCTTCCCCAAACGATCTACCTCTTTTATCCTTACCGATCCCTGCTGTCAGCTGATTGTTTTTGCAGTCCTTCTATGAACACCTTGCCACTCAGTCAATCTCCTTCTCGTAATCAGGTGACCATAAAACAATATTCTGTGTGTAATTTGGAGGCTAGCCATAAGTTATTTTGGCCTTTACTGCCATGTCACACTGTAATCTCATGTCAGAGACATGCTATTCTCCCCAGGTCTCTTTCGGCGTATGTCTCAGAGGACAGAGGTGATAGCCCTGGTGTATCTGGCTGTGCTAGGAGTGCTCCCAGAGTTCCTCCCTGAACAGCTGCGTTTCAGATTAGTTTGAAACCAGCTAGAGTGTTTTACCTTTTCTAATCTCACTAGCTCCCTTTGTATTATTTTTCTATCCCTCTTGGTGTCTGCAACTCCGCCCAATGGATCACTGTTTATGAATTGCATTAACATGCTATTTACATGCCTCCCTTCTGGACTACTAACAAAGAGGCTAAGCAAAGAACACACTTAACCCCGATTCCTGTAGTATCCCGCTATGCAACTCCCCCAACTCAATCCTTCCCGATGTATCAACGCATAGGAATATAGGAATTGCCAGAGTGGATCAGATCCAAGGTCCATCCAGTCTGGTATCCCGTCTAACTGTGGCCAGCACCAGAAGAGGTATAAACTCCACAGGAGCAGATGTGGGATAAGAAACTCCTCTCACAGGTCACATAATAACCTCTGGTAGTTGGAGATTGGATTCAACCTTGAAGTAAGAGGTTGAATATCCCTTCCAACATTTTTGCCATCAGTTACATAATTTTGTTTATTGTATCTAAGCCAGTTTTCAGTCCACATAGGAGTGTTCCTCTCCAAAGCCACTGGAATTCAATTTTCTGGTAAGATTCTGAGAGTGACTTCATCCAATGTTATGTTTTTATGCCTTAAGCCAAACGCTTTCAAATATGGGTGTATCTGGGTTACTCGGGAGCACTGGGAGCCACAGAAAACAAGAACTGAAATCGAGGTGGGTTTTGTGCGTATGTAGGAGCCTACGGTGAGGACATCTGCACACACGTACTGCTTTCTCCTTGTCTGCTAATTCTATAATTCAGTTAAAACATCACAAAGGATGGAAAATCCTGTATCCACTAAAATAAATGACCATTGTTCAGGATAGGTAAGCACAAGAGTCATCCTGTTATTACCTGTAACACTTATAGTGAGTGGGGTTAAAAGTTAGGCCATTCAAACAGCCAGATGTTCAGAAACTGGCCTAGTGAAACCAGGGAGCAAACACAGTACTCCTCCTCTTCAAAACCACCACTCCCTTCTAATCATTTTGGCAGCTTAATTACCCTTTCCACAGACGAGGTAAACAGGAATCACCACAACCTACAAAAGGAATCAGCATGGACAACACTTTCCCCCCTCACCTCACTCATTTAGGGGACTATAAACCAATCAGAGTGTAAATTTAAACCTTGGGCACTAGAGTTCCTCCATGGAACTACACCAAGCTCGTCTCTGCCCCGCATCTGGGGGGGCTAGGGTTCCATGGGTGAGGAGGATGTGGACCAACGCTGCGCAGGTTCCCTGCTCCCTAACTGTTGGCATACTGTGGGGCCATGCGGGTACCCATAGCAGTGCCGCTGATTTGAAGGTATACATTGTCCCCAAGTGTGAAATAGTTTTAATTGCACTGTTAAAAATAGAATACAAATTGAAATTTATTAACTATTTTGGGATGTTTTCCCACATTTTCAAATATATTGATTTAAATTACAACACAGAATACAAAGTGTACACTGCTCACTTTATATTATTATTTTTATTACAAATATTTGCACTGTAAAAATGATAAACAAAAGAAATAGTATTTTTCAGTTCACTTCATACAAGTACTGTAGTGCAATCTCTATCATGAAAGTGCAACTTACAAATGTAAATTTTTTTTTGTTACATAACTGCACTCAAAAACAAAACAATGTAAAACTTTTAGAGCCTACAAGTCCACTCAGTCCTACTTCTTGTTCAGCCAGTCACTAAGACAAACAAGTTTGTGTACATTTACGGGAGATAATGCTGCAGGCTTCTTATTAACAATGCCACCTGAAAGTGAGAACAGGCGTTCGCATGGCACTTTTGTAGCCAGCATTGCAAGGTATTTACGTGCCAGATATGCTAAACATTTGTATGCCCCTTCATGCTTTGGCTACCATTCCAGAGGACATACTTCCATGCAGATGATGTTGGTTAAAAAAATAATGCGTTAATTAAATTTGTGACTGAACTCCTTGGGGGAGAATTGTATGTCTTCTATTCTGTTTTACCCACATTCTGCCATATACTTCATGTTATAGCAGTCTCAGATGATGACCCAGCACATGTTGTTCATTTTAAGAACACTTTCACAGCAGATTTGACAAACTGCGAAGAAGGTACCAATGTGAGATTTCTAAAGAGAGCTACAGCACTCAACCCAAGGATTAAGAATCTGAAGTGCCTTCCAAAATCTGAGAGGGACCAAGTGTGGAGCTTGCTTTCAGAAGTCTTAAAAGGGCAACATTCAGATGCGGAAACTACAGAACCTGAACCACCAAAAAAGAAAATCAACCTTCTGCTGGTGGCATCTGATTCAGATGATGAAAATGAACATGTGTCGGTCCACACTGCTTTGGATTGTTATTGAGCAGAACCCGTCATCAGCATGGATGCATGTCCTCTGGAATGGTGGTTGAAGCATGAAGGGACATATGAATCTTTATCACATCTGGCACGGAAATATCTTACTATGCCAGCTACAATAGTGCCATGAGAACGCCTGTTCTCACTTTCAGGTGACATTGTAAACAAGAAGTGGGCAGCATTATCTCCTGCAAATGTAAACAAACTTGTTTGTCTGAGTAACTGTCTGAACAAGAAGTAGGACTGAGTGGACTTGTAGGCTCTAAAGGCAATTTAATCCAGTGCCCAACTATCCTGACAGTTCGTTTTTCTCCTGTCCAACCTAAACCTCCTTTACTGCAATTTAAGCCCATTGCTTCTTGTCTTGTCCTCAGAGGTTAACAAAACAGTTTTCTCCCTCCTCTTTGTAACAACCTTTTATTTACTTGAAAGCTGTTATCATGTCCCCCCTCAGTCTTCTCTTCTCCAGACTAAACAAACCCAGTTTTTTCATGGGGGAATACACATAGCTCAAAAGAGCGATATATGTTCTGTTTCTGCAGCTACAATTGAACTGAAAGTGTTAATTGTATGTAACTCTGATCATGGATTGGCATCCTCATGTACTGATCTCAGGTAACTGGTACTTCATGACAACTTCTTGCATGTCTTGAAAGATTCATCTCAGTCAGTGCACATCACAGACAGCGTCTGTAATCTGATAGAATGATGTATCTGGTTATACCAAAACTGTGAAGCTGTTAACTATGGTGCAAAGTGGTTTTGCTTCAGCAGTTTTGCTTATAGCAATCTAACCATTTTATGACCATCAAAAGGCATGGCAATCTGTCTTGGAGAACTGTACCTGACGATAGTCTAATGTTGATTGTATGCCAGTTTGGATGGTGCCATTCATTTAAGATGTGCATCAGTTCGCATTAACTTCCGGAATGATGCTTGCTTTGGAGTAATAACAGAAAAAGATTTTTACATGATCCTTAAAGGTCTAGCCCCAGTTATGGAAACATCATCCTGAGAGGTATGCAGCTTGCTTGATATTTACGAAACTCTTCATCTCAAGGAACTTGCTGAAAAAGCAGTGGCCCTGAGATGTTGTCTGAAACAGGAAAGTCTTTGGCCTATTGTTGAAATCTAAATAGTGGGTGTGTTTTATTTACTCTGCATTATCAGAAGGAAATCAGGGTTTGAAACCCAGGAAAATAACCTCACTGAAGTGTAGCAGAGGCACAAACAAAGAGTTCCCAGGAGATCTAATCAACGTCACAGCAAATGCTCTCAGAACCAGAGAGAAATAAGTTTAAGCTGCTTAGAGCCCTTCTGACGAGCCTGCTACCTGATCCCATTAGTAGGAAACTACCAGGAAACATCAGCAACTGATACCAGGGCCATAGTTATAGGAAAAATGCATTAAACATTTATTTCCTTTCAAAGGAAAACTTACAGGCCCTGGACATCCAAGTAGCTTATTGAAGTGAAAGGCTTCTGCTTACTTGTCCACTGGATCCCTGGGGGCAGTTGCATGCACAGCATGGGAGCCGGGGAGGTAATTTCAACCAAGGAGCTCTTGGAGTTCACCGTGGGGAAAGAGCCATATTTTTCCAGCATTTCTTTAGCAGAGACTCTGGAAGTGATTCTCCCCTATCCCCAGCCAATCTGCATTATGACATTTTTGAAAAAGTGTAGTACTGAAAGGAAATATTTGTTCTGCTCTTCAAGTCACTGGGTGTAGAGGGGACCTTATTGGGAAGCCAGGACCGTGAGTTTTCGCCTCTTCACCCTTATTCATTTTAAGGATAAGCTTATTGGTATCCCTGTGTCAAAAGTTCTGGATTCTGAGTCAGTTCTCAGGAGGAGGAGGAGGAGGACACCTTAGCAAATCTGACCTTTATGAAGCTGGTAGCCTTTTGCCGGTGGCGGGGGTCTGCGGAATCCAATAGGGGCAGAGACAAATTTGAGGGGACCATGCTCTGAGGCTTGTCTCCAGGACTCACTGCACTAACTGCGGGGTGGGGGGGGCAGAGCTGATCAAGAAGCAGAGCTAGGGCATCAGGGTATTGCTAATTATAATCCCCACAATTGTAAGGAGCAGTCCAAGGACTGCAGTGTGACCATGCAAACACATTCAAGAACACGAGGGTCTCTGGCTTTGGTCTGGCACAAGGAATCCTTGTCCCAAGGGTGCTTCTCTCCATACAACTGCAAACAGTGCATTCCTTGGGTGATCCCTCAGGACAGCAGTAAATCTCTTTGGTTCAAGTGCAACCTCTTGCCCATAAAGTTTTACATTGTTTTATTTTTGAACTCAGTTATTTTTTGGACCTAATTCTACATTTGTAAGTTGCACTTTCATGATAAAGAGATTGGACTACGGTACGTGTATGAAAAAGACTTTTGTTTTTACAGTGCAAATATTTGTAATAAAAAATAAATATGAAGTGAGCACTGTACACTTTGTATTCTGTGTTGTAATTGAAATTGATATATTTGAAAATGTAGAAAACATCCACAAATATTTAAACAAATTGTATTCTCTTATTGTTTAACAGTGCGATTAATTGTGCTTAATTTTTTTAATCACTTGACAGCCCTAATACAAAAGCAATCTGAGTGACATCCAGACTAGATTCCTCCTAGCCTTGTGAACAGGGGCCCCACAATCCTTTGTGAACATTTCTGAGGGGGAGCTGTACGGGAGGCACATTCAGTTAAAATCTGATCGAATTTTTCTTTTGGCTCCACAAAGGAAGTGAACTTAGTCTGTCAGGACTCAAGGTCTCAGCCAGAGTAACCAGAGTCTGCAGGCAAGCAGTTTGCAAAAGCAATAGATAGACCGGATCAGTTACTGTCTTTGACAACTCACCAAGCCACTCGCTGTGACTATGCCAGTGGACCAGGATGTCCTTAGGACAAGACTTCCTGAGTTGGAAACTGGCCCCCAAACTAGCTGATTAGTGATGGGATCCAATCTACACTAGGGCAGACCCTGACTGTCAGCCATGGAGAAGAAGGGAGATGGGTTAGAATCCACAACCATCCAAAATGACCATTCGCACATCAGGCAGGATTTTGTTGATTTTGTTCAGGTTGATCAAAGGGAAAGTTTATTTAGGGGAACTTGTCCCTGGAGGTCCTGCCCCGAAGCGGTTAGGATACAAGGCACTGTGATGGGACTAGCTCTCCCTGGATCCAGGGGCAGAAGTGACTCTAAAGGCAGAAAGAATGTTTGACCAGATTAACCAAGCACTCCTGTCAGCAGAGAGAATGCTCACCCCACAACACAATACAGCCAGATTCACCAGTTATTCCAGGATAGGGTGAATGTTGTGGGTATCTGCTGAAGGAACTAACTTGGGGGGGAAAGAGGGATGCCCACCCTGTATATATTACTGAAGGCTTGTTAATTGGGAATGATTTACTAATGCACTTCACTCCTCTAATTGAGTGCCATAATTACGTGTTGTGGGCACATGTTTCTAAAGCTAGTCCTTACAAGTTGACTTCTGAGAAAAAGACAATGCAAGTGCGGGTCTGCACCACCCAACAGACCCAGCTAGTACTGAAAGTGATGGCCAGGCCTCAGAAAGGCGAATAGGCTAGTCTTAGGGGAAGCCAGGACATCGCAGAAATTGGAAAAGCAATTTGATATTCAAAGCCCCACAAGCAATAGCAGAGAGATAAAGGAGTTAAACCATGAATCTGCAGCAACGCCACAGCCTATGGGCACAGAAACAGGAAGTGCTGTTAGCAGACAGGCTCCAAGGCCTCACACTAGCCCTCTGTCCTTTGTAAAATGTATCTGTTAGCCTTACGTGTTAGCTAGCTCTGAAACGGAAAAGGCAACTTTTTCCCCAAGTCCCTTAATGAAAGGGTTATTGGTAAAAGAGCCACTTATGAAACTGGCCTCTGAGAAGGCTCATTCGGATGGATTCATTTGAAACATTAGCTGAGCTCCATGAACAAATAGCAATGGTCCCCAAGAAAGAAGCATTCTGCACCATCCAACAACAGAAAGGCCCTGGGAGAAACCAGGGTTGGGTATATGTGCACTGACTATTCAGCTTGGCAATCAGAAGTTAGTGCATTCTGCCCCGGTAAGAGATCTCTAGAAGCAAAGGTCCTTCCATGTGATCTTCTATCACATGTGAAATTACTGCTCCATTTCCTTAGGGGGAAGTTGCACAAGCTACTTTATGGGCAAAGATGCATTGTAGCATGTAAGAACCCTTTCAGATGCTAGGAGCTTCTTGGCCTCATCGAAAGTCTCAGTGCACTGTGTGGATGAACACTACTTCTGTCCATTGTATCCCAGTTCATTCCAGGGCTGTAGTGCTGTCGCAAAGTTAAGCAAAAACCTATCGTAAATGTCACGCTGTCGGAGTGGTTCACGACCTCAGGGCAGGCTGTCAAAAGCAAGGCAGATGCTCCAAACTGGTGGTCTATTTTATAATTAGTTGTCACCGTAACAGTCTCAGCATGGAGTCACAGATAGTGCCCTTGGGCTCTCCAGTCTAGCTTACCCGCCAGGCAAGCTGGACTCAGTGATAAATAGAGCCCTGCGTGAATACAAAATTTGTATCGACATCCGATCCGCAAAAATGATCCATGGATTTGTAGGGCTTTAGTGATAAATGGTCACTTACACCAAAAATCACAAAATATGCAGGTTGCTCCCTGTCCCAAGAGACCAATCATTCACCCCTGGTCCATTTGTACCTTAGACCTCACATCAAAGACAATGCTTGTGGCCAAGTCTGTAATAAATTAACTAAAGGTTGATTAACTAGGAAAAAGAAATAAGGGAATTAATTACAGGTTAAAGCAAAGCATATATGCAAAAATAAGTTTGCCTGTAATTCAAAAGGTGACTGGGATGTAGTAATCTATCAATTCAGAATGTCTTTCAGGGCTAATCTATGCCAAGCAGCACTGGGATCTCTTTGCTTATGTTTAGGAATTGTCACCCCTGAGAGGCCAGACAGCATGAAAGAGACCCAGTTTCTCTTTGTCAGGGATTTTTATCCCCAAACTGATGGGATGAGTTCATGTGTAGGTCTCTCCTTCCTGGAGGGAGTCAGGAATGTAGTCAACAGGGTTTCTGTCCTCATTTGCCTTCAATGGGCCATGGACGAGCACTTTACCTTACTCAATGCCTCTTTTCCTGTTTGGTGAATTACACAATGTTAAAATTTAGATATTTAGGCCTGCCTGGAAAGTCCCATACTTTAAGAACTTAGGTGTATTTTTATCACTTAGCTAGTTAAAACTACGTTCATTTATGCTAAGTTATGCTCATTTATACTAAGTTATGTTATAATGAGTTATACTCATTTATACTAAGTTATGTTCGTTATGCTAAATTCATTTATGCTAAGTATCCCATAATTCCTTGCATTTGCTGAAGAAAGCACTTTGCATAAGCAGATAGGAAACTTGTCAAAATCAAGGTACATTCGTTCTATGTCTTAATCGAAGCTAGGGAAGTATCTGCCCAGACCAGTACTTGGAATGCTTGTATCCAAAACAACGATAAGGAAGGAACAGAACGACATGTTTGGGAACTGGGACACACTGATGGGTTGGATCATCATATAAATAATACCAGATGAAATGTGTAACCTTGGGAGCACACCTTCTGAGTAAAGTCAATGTAACATCACTGCACTAGATAGCTTCCCAGAGACTGGTGTACAGCCTTTTCCCTGTACTAGATTATTATTGGCTTAGAGCAATACACCAGACGGACATTGTGATCAAGCAGTTGACTGTACAATTTATGAACCAGTTGGTAAGCCAAGCCATCTAGCTAAACGTTGGTCAAACCAAGCAGTGCGGAGTCACAATGTAACTGCTTGGAGGGGGATGATGCTCAGGAAGCAGTGGGATGCTAGTGTTCATTAATCTCACATACACTTGTGTAGCCAGCCAAGCCAGGCCTAGTGACCAGTTTTATAGCTAGGGCATGATAAAACACTTTAGGCAAAATGCCAATACTTCAGGAATTCCTGGGCCAAAAGCCACATTTTCAGTATTCTGTATATAAAAATTAAAACACTTTTCTTGGCTAAATACCAGACACAGACTAAAAAGGGGGGGGGGGGCGGAATCCTCTTTCAATAAACATCATAGAACAAATTTAAAGCCAAGGCAAATGAAAGTGAGAGATGGGAGACATTAAAATCCCTTGTTGTACAATTTGTAAATAGTCATGTTTGTCCAAGATTCGGGCTAGATATGTAAATCTTAACCCTTGGGGTCACGTGAGTAACTTGTAAAAAAGGGAAAGATAAGAAGCAAAGTGGTATTGCATTGCATTGCCTCACATGTTTAGTGTTGAACAATAATGTAAGAGCTGACAAGGAACTTATAACTAGAAAAAAATCAAAATGGGAAATTAAAACAGCAAGTGGAAAGTGTAAGCAACTGCAATAACCCTGTTGCCTAGACAAGAAAGTAAGGGAAGACTAGGAGATTGTCAGGGGAGGTGCATCCAGCAAAAAAGAGAAAAATTAACCTGGCAAAGACAGGCTAAAAATCTGTATGATGTTGCCCAAAACCAGTTAACTGCAGCAAGAAAAGTGCTCTTGTAACCAATTTGACATGCAGACAAAAGCAACAGGCATTTGGGGAACAAGTTCAAATTTTGCATGAATTGGTGACAACCTGGGTCCAGCCACCCCAAAGAATAAGGGGTCTGAACCCCAGAGAATAAGCAGTTGAACTAACAGATTGCACATTATGTCATTGTACTATAAAAATGTCAAGTAAGGTCTTTTATGAAAGCTTGTAACGTTCTGAACTTGATGGTCACTATGAGATATGTGTACAGGCCATGGTGATGAATGAATATATTTGCATGTATAGAAAACTGTAAATTGTGACTGTGATGCAACTCACAACAGGGAAGTAAAGCAATCAAGCAGGGAGGGGCTACTTCCCAAACCAGTTGTTTACATGAAACCAGCTTCAATCCATTGTCCAGCCCAGGAAAAGACAATGGTGAATTGCTAAAGTTAATGGAAAGACACAGACAATTCTGAATTTCCGCACTTTGAATATCTGTAGTGACTGAAGGGAAAAAAAAACCTGCAAGCCCTTTTAAAATGGGAGTTGAAGTGAAATCCGTCCAGAAACTGAGGACCTGCCTCAAGGCGGGAAGCTGTCCGTTAAATGCTAGATCCCTCTACAATTAGGGGTACACTAGGAAACTGTGCAAAGTCAATAAGTATATTGTATTCGAAATGGGATTTTACCTAATATAGAAGCGTAAAGCCTGAGGTTGCGTCTTTATGTTTATTGACTGTGTAGCTTGTCTGTGTTTGCTCTCCCTCATTATTTCCTCTTGGAATCTGGGGGGGGGTTCTATTAAACAAACCTTTTGTGTATTTTTACCCCAAGCAGGTCTTTGTTGTGCAAACTGTGTGGAGTGTGTGTGCCAAATTGAGCTGATGACTGGGGGGGAAGGGGGGCAGGGGGGAGCGCTGGTTTCACATCTCCCGCGGTGACGAACTGGAGGGGGAAAGTCCGAGTGTCTGATAGTTTGGAACTTGGGAAGGATGGATTTGGGGGTACTTGGGACTGAAAGGGCAGTTAGGATCACCCTGCAAGGAGTAACTAAGCTGGTGGAAGCCAGGATGAGACCTTGTGCTTGTGGGCTGGCTACTGGTGTCAGGGATCTGAGCCATAGCAGCACAAAATTAAGGTTACAGGACCTCTTATGGGTCTGGATGAGCTGAAAAATGTCACAGACCTTCCTGACCTTTTGATAATGGGTTTGCTTTTAGACATTGATGATATAGGCACCATTTATTTAAAACTCTAGCAGGAAGCCAAGCAGATGTGGGGGATGGAATTGGGGAAGGTTCTAGGCAGAATCTCGACAATGAAGCACAGAGAAATGGAGTAGCTTTAGAGAAAATACTGTTACTTATACAAATAAAGTTCCTTGTTCAGTGTTAGACGAAAGAAACTCTTTGTGCAATTTTTTATCCTTGTTACATGGCAAACAGTACCCCCAACTTCTCTATCAGAGACTGCATCTATTACTCATTCAGTGCTCACTCACAGTGATACAGACTGTCATATAACAAGGGGAAGGATCCCTTAGGTACCAAGACTGTGATTTAAACACCCTCCTCATTTTGCTGACTGATAAGGGGCTCACAGATGCAGTGAGGATGGGTGTGCTGTGGTACCACACCTCCAGGAGGTGTGTTGAGAATGAACTCCCTTGAAACACACCTCAGTCTAAAGGTATCAGAGACAGAACAATTACTGGACACAGTAATCATCATCAAGCAATCAATATGCAAACAGCTAGAAGATAATAAGGTGATAAGTAACAGTCAACATGGATTTGTCAAGAACAAATCCTGTCAAACCAACCTAATAGCTTTCTTTGACAGCTAACAAGCCTTATGTATGAGGGGGAAGCAGTAAATGTGGTATATCTTGACTTTAGTAAGGCTTTTGATACTGTTTCCCATGACCTTCGCATAAACAAACTTGGGAAATATAGCCTAGATGGAGCTACTATAAGGTGGGTGCATAACTGCTACGAAAACCATTCTCAAAGAGTGGTTATCAGTGCTTACAGTCAAGCTGGAAGGGGATAATGAGTGGAGTCCCGCAGGGATCAGTTGTGGATCCGATTCTGTTCCATATCTTCATCAGTGATTTAGATAATGGCATAGAGAGTACACTTATAAAGTTTGTGGATGATATCAAGCTAGGAAGGATTGCAAGGGCTTTGGAGGACAGGATTAAAATTCAAAATGATCTGGACAAACTGGAGAAATGGTCTGAAGGAAATAGAATGAAATTCAATAAGGAAAATCACTTGCACACATACAAAATGGGAAATGACTGCCTAGGAAGGAGTACTGTGGAAAGGGATCTGGGGGTTACAGTGGATCACAAGCTAAATATGAGTCAACAGTGTAATGCCTGCAAAAAAAGCAAATGTCATTCTGGGCTGTATTAGCAGGAGTGTTGTAAGCAACACAAAAGAAGTAATTCTTCCGTTCTCCTTTGTGCTGATAAGGCTTCAGCTGGGGCTCTTAGGCACCATCATAATACAAATAAATTAACAACAAACAACAGCGTATTCCCACTCAACTCACTAGGAATTCTGCCTGCAGGACCCTGGCAGGATCAGCCCCTATGTCCATAACTTCTGGACATTTTCCGTGGGGAGTATTTCCCATGTTCTTGGACCCCAATCTAATGCTGATGGGGGGGCTGACTATTTCAATGTGCCTTGAAGGCCTTCCTCAGTTTAGCTCCTTCCTGCCTCTCTGCACTTTTCTCCTTTTACTCTCTCTACCTCTTGAATCATCCCAAGGCATTTGCCTGGATGCCCCCCTTTATGTCCCACTGTCATTCCCCCCAACCTTGGAACTCCCTTCCTGTTCACGTCCAACCCCACCTCATCCATTTTTCTTATAAATAATAGTGCTAATCACATAAAACAAATATGATGTGCTAGCCGCCCAGGTGATCATGTACTCATTGTCCTTACCCTGGTCCCATGCCTCTTCACTGCCTCTTCTTATGTTATTATCTCCTCCTTTTAGTCTCCTGGGCAAGGAACCTGTTTATTCTGTAAATATCCACAGGTGTCTGGGGCACTATATAAATAATAACGATTACTTGTGCATGTATCATTTTCGTATGTGAAGTTATAAATATTGGAATATCCATCAGCTTTATGGGGATTGTCTGCCCCATTCTTTGCAGTTCACACTAATTGAGTAACCATAGCTATCCCGCACTGGGACACCAGTCACAGCCAAATATGCCATGTAAGATATTAAGGACCATCAGCTATACAACTGACCCACTGAGAGAAGGCAGATACACCTTATGACTCAGCAAGGCATACAGGGACATGCCTATGAGGAGAACTCTAAGGCTTCCTAGCCATGTGCTGGGCAGCTTGTGTTTAAAACAAAGAAAGCACAGGCCGCATGGCAAGAGACTATAAAAGGCAGCTGCATCTTCTCCATTTTGTCTTCAGTCCTGCTTCTTACCTCTGGAGGAACTTTGCTACAAACTGAAGCTCTGAACAAAGGACTGAATGACCCATCCAAGCTGTGGATGTATTCCAGAGACTTGACTTAAGACAGCAGTTTATTCCAATGCTGCTACAAGCCTGAACCAAGAACTTTGCCATTACTATATGTAATTGATTCCTTTAACCAATTTCAGCTCTCATCTTTCTTTCTTCCTTTTTATAAATAAACCTTTAGATTTTAGATACTAAAGGATTGGCATCGGCGTGATTTTTGGGTAAGATCTAAGTTATATATTGACCTGGGTGTGTGGCTGGTCCTTTGGGATCAGAAGAACCTATTATTTGATGAGACTGGTTGTAAAGAACCACTCATCTCTGAATCCAGGGTTTTTGGTGGTGATATAAGAACTGGAATGCCTGAGGAAACTGCCTTTATGTTTTCTTGTTAGCCAGTGTGGTAAAACAGGAATTTAATTTTGTGGCTGGTTTGGCATATCTTATAAAAGAATAACCACCAGTTTTGCGTTGTGTTTGCCCTATTTTTCAGCAGTTTCTCCTGAATTTGGCATTCTCAGTTATGACCCATATCAGAAGGAAACACCTATGAGAATAATGGCAGGGAGAAACCAGAGATTTTTTAAAGATAAGACCTCTGATAAATTCCCACAATGCCAGGTGGTCTGGTCATTACTGCTGAGATGTCTCAGGAAGTCCACCTCACAACATTGTTTCCAGCAATTAGGGGACAGCTGGCTTTCCATTGGACGTATCCACATGAGAGTAGTGACCATGAGGCAGAAGATTTTGGTTTCCCACCACAAACTTGGAAGCAGGTCAGTAAGTTACTGGAGGCAGAACCAAATTCGAATCTCCCAGTCTCTTCTCCCACGTCCTTATATATGACATAGTATTTAAAGAAGAGCTCAAGAAGCCAGGTGCATGATCTAGAAATAAACACTATGTATGATTCTTTCAGCTTGTCCCAGGACAATGGATTCAACCAGTGGTTTTGCTCCAGTGAGCAGCACCTTATTCTCACAAGCCTTGCAAAGCGGGGTATTTGCTGAGACTGAAAAGTGAGTTAGGCTTCTGGGTGAGCTCCCTCAGCACTGCTATAATTTAGAACAGCTTTGCCACACTGATGCTGGGAGGGGCACCTGAGAGATCAACTGAATCCACTGTGGAGGTTATGGGCTCCTTTGGCCAGCTGCTGTTAGGAACTAACTCGGACTATTAGGAACATGTTTGTGCAGGAGTTAGCAAAGTGTCAACAGGCAGAAGTGGTGAAATCCACTTCAGGGGATTTTGTTGACATCAGATATTAAAGAAACCTGTCCCTTTAATGAGGATAGTCATAATGAGGTGTCTTGAACTTGCTCTGTAATAAAGTCACCACCCGTTGCAAGCTTGCCCTGCACTTCGAATGCAACTTCGGAGAATGCATCCTGAAAGAGTGTACTTTTGCCATTAATGATGCTCACATAGATACCTGGGGCTGGGCTAAGTGCTGGTCACTGTATAGCTCTCCAGGTGGGAGGAAGCAGCTTTCCAATATTTCCAAGGGTTTCCAATATTAGCTTGATTTTTTTTATTCCTCACCAACCAGCTTCAACATAGCTAAAGCTATCCACTTGAAAGGTACATGTAGAATCTTATACCAGGGTCTGATCTCCCTAGGAATTTGGAGGCAAATCAGACATGGTGTTTCTATCAAAAAGGCTTCAAAACCAGGAGGGGATTCACTTGCGACATTTTCAACTTCTCTCCCCCTCAAAGTCACAGCCCCCACATATATCTCTCTGTCACCAATTGACTCTCTTATTCTGCTGTCCTGATGCCTTTGACTAGACTTGGGAGCACACTAATAGTTTATGCGCAAACGTCAGGAGTCTCACCAGTTTCCTGATGAAGTGGGTTTTAGCCCACAAAAGCTTAGGCCCAAATACATTTGTTAGTCTCTAAGGTGCCACAAGTACTCCTCGTTCTTTTTACCAGTTTCCTTGAGGCATTAAGGCATTTCTCCTCAAAGCAACTGATATGCACAATATTCCCTTGAACTTGGAGTTTCTGTTTTTGTTTTTTAAGCTGGGAATTTCCTGATGTCTTCCTCTCCCTTGCCCCAAAACATCAAGTTTAGTGATGAGTCTCGGGGGAGCTCTCAAGCTTTGCTGAGGCTCTGGCAGAGTTTGCAAGCTGGACATGGGCAGAAGCTTTCACAGAGGCAGAGGCTGTATGTTGAAAAGGAAGGGAGTCTACTCCCTTCCTGAGACATCCCCCTACTTCCCCTATCCCAGGGAGACAGCTACAGAAAGGGAGGGGTAACAGTCACTCAGTGGGGTGGGGTGTGCAGGCATGCCATTGCATTGTGGGAATGAAGCCACAGTTGACCCTAGTAAACTTTGCTCTATAATAGGCTGGTGCTGACATTTCTCTCACCCAGCGCTCCTGGACAAATCATCACAACAACCTCCCCTGCTCTGAGCCCAGCTTCCTTTCCTGCCTGCTATATAAAGCAGCTGGGCCGACTTCCCCAGCAAATGCCAATTGCCTTGAATTGGCAGCTGGTTAACCCTTTAATCCCTGGTTTCTGAATCCTGCTGACAAGTACTGGAGGGGGTGGGGATTTTTCTTCCATCTGACTCTTGTCAGATAGCCCCATCCCCAGTAACTAGTGCTTTCTGGAGGCCCAGATGCGCAGTGCACCCTTTGACACCCCCCTTTTCATTTCCAAGGGATTTGCCTGCCTGCAGGGGCAGCTGCCTATGCAGACCGGGATTGTGGCATGTGACAGGGCAAGACACACACTGTGCTCCCTGATGGAAACTTTACATTTATTCCTTCTTTGCTTGGTAGTTTTCCTTGAAGAATTTTAACAAGTTTTCCAGACCATCTTTTTCTCGGTGCATGGAAAAACATAACAATTGGGTTTCTTTGGGAAGCATGCCCTAGATGGACCTTCCCCCGCCCCCCTCCCTCCCATCCCATACACACACACACAAAACCAAGTGCCTCTTTTCATCGCTTGGTGCAGCTCTTCCCAGACTACTTACCCTGCACGAAATGCAATGATGGCGTCAAGCCACCTCTAGCTCCCCACCTTCCTTTCCTGGCGTGAGTACAGGAGTGTAGCCAAAAGAACCATTGTCCCTTCTTTCTCTAAGAGAGTAACAAATAAGTTATTTGGATACTTCTGGGGTGGGGAAGGTGTTACACCTGAGAGGAACTGTGGAGGGAGAACATGGGTTTGGTTTTTGTACACAATATCTAGACATCAGCCTATGCTGTGAATTAGGCACAGATGCAGCTTTCACCTTTTCTGAGGCACTTCTCCTCTGAGAAGGCAGAACCAAATCTGGCAGGTTTGTGCTAGTTAAAGAAAAAGGGGAAAGAATTTTGGGAGTCACCAATTTGAGAGTCGTTCTTTAATTAGTCCCTGTGCCTTGCTTGTTATGCATGGCTCAATAGCTGGCCTGTAAGCATCATTGGTATTGTACTTTATCTGTTTGTGTGGGAACAGCATGAGCAGAAATAAAATAAACCTCTGTGGATGACTTTGGGGCACTTGTTGCAGGAATTTTCCTTATCCAGTGCTGATCACACATCAGAAAAGGTTTTTTTAAATCCAGAGCAACAATGTTTGGCAAATGTTTTCCACTAGGGACAATCCCAGCATGCTGTTCAGACTACACAGGGGCCACTAGACACACCATGGAAATGCAGCCACTCCTGGAAGAGGAACGGGGCGACACCACAAACGATGGTGTCCATAAGGGGATGTGAAGACTAATGTAGCCGTCTGAAATTACAGCCCAATACAGGCAGCAGAACTGGAATTTGACTGAGATACCAAAGCAAACGGCTCTCCTCTTGTAAAAAAATGGCATGGACTCTTTTAATGACCACAGCTCATCAGTGCCTCTGCTCTATATCTCATCTGACAAAGAGACGTCCCAGTGACCCAGGGCATCTGCCCAGGAATGACTCAAACTCAGCTGCATTGGGTTGTGGTTGAAGAGAGCAAACAAGAACGTAACTAGGATTGACCTGAATGACTTATTCATACAAACACACCTAAATGCCGGGATTCGAATTACCTTCTCTATCTAAGCCTGCACTCCTTCTCCTATTTTCACGCATGATGTGCATTTATGTTAAAGCATGTGTTCAATTAACCTTAGACCCTAAGGCTACGTGTACACCATGAGCTAGGGGTGCAATTCCCAGGTCACACAAGCTCTCATCTGAGCTAGTTATGGTGTATGCTTGCCACCCTGAGTATGTGCCCACAGGGTTCAGGCGGGTTTGTACCTGGGCTGGCTAGCCTGTAGTACTGCAGGCTAGCTGTGAAATTAAGCCGGTACTGCCTGGTACGGGATACTGGCAAGAGCCGGTACACAGCGAACCATACAGGCAGGGGGCAGCTTCCCCAGGCCGGAGATTTAAAAGGAGCCCTGCGCCCTTTAAATCGCCGTCAGAGCCCTGCTGCCGGAGCCCCGGGGTAGCGGTGGCAGCTGGAAGCCCCAGGGCTCGGGCGGCGATTTAAAGGGCCCTGGGTTCCGGCCGCTGTGGGGAGCCCCGGACCCTTTAAATTGCCACCAGAGCCCCAGGGCTCCGGCAGCGGGGCTCTGACGGCAATTTAAAGGGCCCGGGGCTCCGCTGCAGTAGCGGTGGCTGGAGCCCCGTGCACTTTAAATTGCCCCCCTCTGTCAGAAGCCAGGCGTGATGCGTAATTCAGGCATGTGTGAACAGAACACACCAGGAGTAGGGTGACCAGACAGCAAGTGTAAAAAAACAGGATGGGGGTGGTGGGTAATAGGTGCCTATATAAGAAAAAGTCCCCAAATCAGGACTTTCCCTATAAAATCAGGACATCTGGTCACCCTAACCTGGAGGGAACGTTGCAAGCACCGGGAGACATGGGAAATTCCCAGGGAGTCCTCGAGAGGAGAGGATTTGTCAGCGCCAGGGAGGAATGTGTTTCTCCAGCTATTGCACTGTGTAGTTGGCGAAATGCCTTAATAGGGTGCAGCTTGCACTCCTTTGACACATCCAGTATCAGGCACGGCTGGAGACTGCATACCAGGCAGGATCACAGTCTGCTCCAGCACAGCAATGATTAGCTCCTGGCTCTTTCCTCCTGTAACAGGGTTGGCTGCCTCACCTGCCTCCTTGTGGTCACAGAGGCCTCTGTGGTGCCCTACCAATAATTTCTCCCTTGGAGGGCTCCTTACACAGACTCTGCCCACTTTTGAGGTCAAAATACCCTCCTTGGAGCCTGGGTTGGCTCACAGACAATAACTCCATAAGACTCCAAGCCCCAAATTAAAGTCCCTCAAATCAACATTTCCCTTCCTACTCGCAGGTCTCTCCTCCTGGAGACCACTCTCTCCCTTGCCTGCTCAGTGTCTCTCCTGCCTAAGCAGCCCTTCCCCCGCCCTCCTGCCTCCAGGGGTAACATACTAGAGCACAGGGCTCCCCCTACAAGTCATTTCTCATCTCTGACTCAATTTCCCTGTCAGAAAAATGGGTTAATGTTTGCATAGCCTTCTATGGGTCGGTCTGAGCCGATTAATACCCTGGATATTTTCAGATTGTCCTGATGGTAAATAGTATCACGCCCATTTTACAGGTGAGCTACACTCTGGGACTCCAGCCCAGTCCTGACATTTTATAGAGCACTTGCCCTTTTAAAGGACCCTTAAACATTTTGCAAACCGAGAGAACCAGAATGAGTGTGCAGGACACAAAGGCTTAGCCACCCAAAGGCAGCCGGGTTATGGGGAATGCTGTTCCTGTTTAAGCCACGCACATTGCCCTGAAGGGTCATTGAGATTCAGCTGCTTCCATGGGAGGCACATGGATTAAGTGTGTCATGATTAAGTGAAGATGGACTAGATGACCTCCTGAGGTCCCTTCCAACTGTGGTATTCTATTCCTGAACTTCCATTTTCTTAAAAGATGCTGGACGAAATGGAGCTGTGCCCTCTGCCTATTGGGCAGCCAAGAGGCTGCAGAGCAGCTGAAGGTTTCACTTCTGCTTGATAAGGACCCTTTGCAGAGGACAAGCGTCAGCACTCTCACTGACGCATCATGACACCTGCACTTGACTGGAACTCAGCAGTATTACAGGAATATTCCTGTAATCAGCTAATCAGTGGCATCCAGGAAGCACTTTTGCACACATAGTATATAGCTCTGAAAGGAAAGCCCTCTCCTCCCACGCACGATCAGGCACCTCCAACAATAGCACTATAAACTACAGCACATCCATCGTGACATCTCTGCATTTTTAAGCACGTAAATACCTGGCAGAGCCCAGAGGTGAGGTCTGATCTCAGGCAATATAGGTTCAACGTCAGGGTCACAGACAGTCTCCGCTGGGGGTTAATTCTTGTCTTCAATGCAACACAGATTTATTTTGCATTTCCATTTCTCATAGAAACCGTATCCCAAATAAATGTACAGAGTATTAATTATTATTATATCCTTGGATTACAGGAGCAGCTGAAGGCCTCAGTTAGGGGATCAGGGCCCTATTGTGCTAGGTGCTGTACAAACATGTAGTAAAAATACACACCCTTCTCCAGAGATCTCACAATCTAGATCAGGGATTGAAGGGTTCATGTTTAGTTCATCCACCTGGAAACAGTCAGGGCACACCCTGACTGTTGTGTAGGAGCAATGCACACATTGCTCTGTCCAAGGACAAGGACCAGACATGAACCATGGGAAGTCAATTAAAGGACAGTAACCGTGGGAAGCTTCCTTGGCCTGGGCTCAAGGCCTGAGAACTAGGATTGTAGTAGATAGAGGCTGGTAAATAAGAATATTAATCAAAGTCATATATTCCTTTGTTGCGTCTTTTTGCGGTGGAAGTATGTAATGCGCAGGGGGGAGAGATATAATAAAAGGGAAGGTGGAAATCTGACAGGCAGCAGCCCGTCAGCAGACCAGCTCACTTGCTTTCTAAAAGTTGTGTTCCGTCTTGTCATTGAACCGCCACAACTGGCGCCCAACGTGGGGCCCTCAGCACTCACCTCGCCCGGCAAGGGTTTCAGACGCGTCACTCATCCGCTTCGTGGATCCCGGTGAGTATTTTTCGTTGTGGTAAGTATGGGAAGCTCCCTCTCTGCTTTGCAAGTGCAACACCGCAATGAGCTACAGTATTTGCTGCGTAAGGCTCAGCATGACTGCCCCACTCGAGAACTCACTCTCCTGCTACAGGAGGTGAGTGCCCAGTGCCCGTGGTACCCTGAGGCCGGAACCCTTAAGCTAGCGGACTGGGAGCGGTTGGGCCAGACATTGCATGAAGAGCCTCGGGCGCCCGTGCAGGCTTTACATGCCTGGCACCTCTGCCGCGACGCGATACAGCGTGTCGCCTCGGACAGGCCCTCCCTCGCGAGGCTGGTGATCTCGCCACGCCCGCCTGCGGCCACCCCTCCTCCTACCAATGC
Organism: Chelonia mydas; assembly: GCF_015237465.2. NCBI lineage: Eukaryota > Metazoa > Chordata > Testudines > Cheloniidae > Chelonia > Chelonia mydas. The sequence goes on from NC_051254.2 coordinate 18,554,209, forward strand.
AACACAGTGTGTCGCCTCGGAAGGACCCTCTCCTGCACCAACAGAGGGGCTGCCGATTTCGCCACCCCTGTCCGCTCCTGAAGCCATCCCTCCCCCTGCTTCGCCCCCCAGTACCTTTCTTACCTCCGCCTCCCTTGCCTTCCCCTCCGGAGCCGGTGTGTGATTACCATCCTCTCGTGGGGCCCCATGCTCTGGGGCCCCCCGGGGGGTCCTCCGCGTCTGCTCAGGGGCTTTCGCTGGTGCAACAAATGGTTCACGCAGCGAAGACTCGCTCAGATCTTACAGCAGAGGAGCTGGCTGATGTGGTCTCAGTTTGTCCGGTGACCTGGCAGGACGATGGCCAGGGCAACCAGGTTGCAAACTGGGTCAGTTTGCCTTACTCGGTGATCAGAGAGGTAAAGAAAGCAATTTGCGAGTTCGGCCTGACTAGCACATATGTGCGTGGTCTCATTGAAGGGCTAGGTTCTGGGTACTCCCTGGTCCCTGAAGACTGGAAGGCGCTGTTGCGCATGATGCTGACACCTAGTCAGTATGTTATTTGGCTTAGTGAGTATCGGCAGATGGCAGAACGCCAGGCCCAGGTTTATAGAGAGCAAGGTATCATTTATGAGCACTTGGCAGGGGAGGGACAGTTTGCTACCGTGCAGCTGCAGTCTCAACTCCCTCCGGCCGTCTTCCCCATTATTTCCACCTGCGCCCAGCATGCCTTCCGGAAGGTCCCGGATTCGGGCAGGCCTACTAAAAGCTTTGCCAGTATCCGTCAGGGTGCATCAGAGTCCTTTATGGATTTTACCAACAGATTGCAGGAGGCTATCCTCCGACAGGTGGATAGCCCTGCAGCAGCTCAGGAGATCCTGTTAAAAATGGCGGTTGAAAATGTGAACGAGGATTGCCGCCGTGCTCTCCAGGCGGCACAAGCCTCTGGAATTTTAGAGCTGTCGGACATGCTGCGGGCGTGCCAAAACATCGGAACACAAGCCCATTAGGCTGGAGTTCTGGCTGCCGCCCTGCGAAAAACCAGAAAGGAGGGGAAGCGTTGTTACCGCTGTGGTAAGGAGGGTCACTTTCAGCGGGAGTGCCGCTCATCAACGGCGCCCGCCCGACCCTCAAAGAAGTGCCCCAAGTGTTGGAAGGGCTATCACTGGGCTAATCAGTGTCGTAGCGGGTCGGGAAACCGCACGACGGGTCTCCCCCGAACCCAGGGCCAAACGGGGGTGTTTCCCACTCAGACAACTGTTCCTCTGCCTTAAAATCCGTAGATTCTATGAGGGCGGCGACTGCTGGAAGTGCAGGGCTTGATTTGATCATGCAGGAGGACACTGATTTTCGGTTGCCGGGGGAGGTTTGCGCCATACCTACGCAGGTGACGGGACCTCTCCCTGCCGGCTTTGTGGGTCTCGTTCTCCCTCGCTCACATGCTGGGAAACAGGGCTTTTTTGTCATCCCCGGGGTCACTGATGCCGATTACACCGGCAGAAATAAGGTCCAGGTGTGGACCCATCTTCCGCAGTCGCTCCCGCGTGGACGGTCAATTGCGCAATTGATTTTAGTCCCCTATCAGGTGCCAGCCGCCGAGGATCGAACCCGGGGCGGAGGCGGCTTTGGATCAACGTTGTCTCACTCGCCGTCTCACAACACGTCCTCTCCACTTGTTGCTCTGACAATGTCGGTCTGCCCCTCGAAACCTCAGTTAACACTTCTCTTAAATAATGTTCCTTTTACAGGGCTGGTGGACACTGGAGCTGACGTTACGGTGATTCATTATCCGGAGTGGCCGGTCAGTTGGCCAACAGTTCCTTCTAAAGAGTTGTGGGGGATTGGGGGTAGTAAACCCGGGCGCCAAAGTTTGTCTTGGGTCACGGTCTCTAAACCAGGAGGCCGTGCCCTTGCTACAATCCGCCCTTTTGTGCTCCCTGTCCACCTCAATATTTGGGGCGTGACTTACTTACAAAGCTGGACACCACCCTCGATATTAATATATAATGGCCCAAAACCCTCCCTCACCGACCTTGCCCTCCGCATTACCCTTGGTATGGCAATCCTTAGAGCCCGTATGGATTGACCAGTGGCCCCTCCCTCTAGAAAAGCTGAAAGCGCTTCATTCGCTTGTGCAGCAGCATTTGCAGGCACAGCGCTTGGAGAGCTCCACTAGTCCCTGGAACACCCCGGTGTTCGTTATTAAGAAAAAATCTGGTGCATGGCGGCTGTTACATGACTTAAGGGAAATAAATAAACGCATACAACCCATGGGCCCCTTACAGTTTGGCTTACCGAACCCAAATTTAATTCCTCAAACCGCTCAGCTTTGCGTGTTAGATTTAAAAGATTGTTTTTTCACCATCCCCCTTTGCCCACAAGATCGCGAAAAATTCGCGTTTACGGTGCCACAATATAATAATCAGCAACCCTCTCAAAGGTATCAGTGGAAGGTCTTGCCCCAGGGAATGCAAAATAGTCCAACCTTGTGTCAGCTTTTTGTGGATCGAGCCCTCGCCCCTTTTCGTGCCCGATACCCAACTCTAAGGGTCTTCCATTATATGGATGACATTTTGCTTAGTGGTCCCCAGGTCACGGCACAACAGCTTGAATCTTTGTCCCAGATTCTTGGCCAAAATGGCCTGTTAGTGGCACCAGAAAAAATCCAACGCTCTTATCCCTACCACTACCTCGGGCATAAGGTTTTACAAACCTATGCCTCTCCGGTTCGCCCGGAATTAATTCTACCTCAACCCCTAACCCTTGTTAAATTACAACAGATTTTGGGTCATTTAAATTGGATTCGACCCTACTTTCGTCTCCCCACCTCAATGCTGCGGCCGTTGTTCGAGCTCCTCCGTGGAGCTCGGGCACCGGGCGCAGTTATTGCCATCACTGAGGAGCACATTGCCTGCATTCGACAGATCAATGCAGTGTTGAGTCAGCAGTTTGTGGACAGACTCACTGAGGTCCGTCCCCTGCGGTTGGTTCTTCTTTCCACCCCTCATACGCCCACTGCGGCTCTGTTTGTACCTCGTAAGGACACAGCCGTCTCTATCACAGAGTGGATATATTTGTCATCCACTCCTCCTCGGAACATTTATCCTTATTTAGATGCCCTGTCCGATCTTGTTCGTAAAGCCCGCCACCGTGCAGTGCAACTCACTGGCACTGATTTAGTTGCCATTGTGTTCCCCTTGTCCCGTAGTGAATTTGATTCTTTGTGCCACACCTCCTTGGCCTGGCAGGTTGCTCTTTGTGATTATGTGGGAGAGATTTCCTATAATCCCCCAAAAGATCCTCGGTTGGTGATCACACAAAAGGTGCCACTAATTGTACATCGTCTTAGCCGCTCTCAACCCATTGTTTCAGCTGTCACTCTTTTTACTGATGGCTCTCCACGTCGAGGTGTAGTCACCTATCAGTTGGGTGACCCCCCTCGTTGGCATTCTCGTTTTACACTGCCTCAGCGTTCCGCGCCGCGCTCAGAGCTGGCTGCTGTTATTTTGGCCTTTCAACTTTTTGCTGATTGTCCCTTTAATTTGATTGTGGACACCCATTATGTTTATCAGGTAATTGATCACTTACCCCTAGCCCTCATTACCCCTCAGGTCGATGCGGACCTCCTTCGCCTGTTTTTGTCTTTACAGTATCTCATCGCCACTCGTAATTTCCCTTATTTTGTTGCTCATATTCGCAGTCATACCCCTCTGCCTGGGCCACTCACTGAAGGCAATGCGCGCGCCGATCGCGCGTTACGTGGTCATGTAAACTCCCTTTTTTCTGACCCCATTGAAAACCATGCCTTTTGTCATCAGTCTGCCTCTGTTCTGGCCTGACAGTTTCACATTCCTGCTGATCATGCCCGTTCTATTGTTCGTTCCTGCCCCCACTGTGCCGCTGCTGCTCCTACTTTCTCTTATGCCGTTAACCCCAGAGGTACCACAGCGAATCAGCTATGGCAAATGGATGTCACTCACGTGCCACAATTCCACCCCTATTCGTTTTTACATGTTTCCGTTGATACTTATTCGGGATTCCTTTGGGCGACCCCACAGCGTGGGGAAGCCACTCCCAAAGTTATTCACCATTTGCTAGCCTGTTTTTCTGTTATGGGTCACCCAAGCCAGATAAAAACGGATAATGCCCCAGCCTATTGCTCCACAGTCCTCTCCACTTTTTGTGCCCGATGGGACGTCCGTCTTAAACACGGGATCCCTTATAATTCCACGGGCCAAGCCATTGTTGAACGTGCCAATCGCACGCTAAAAACCTTGCTCGACAAACAATTAAAACAAGGGGAGCTGCGTCTCCGAATCTTAGGAGACATTCAGCAACAAATGCATGTCCTTTTGTTTGCTTTAAATAATTTAACGCTGAACGCAGATCAGCAGACCCCCGCGGATCGGCATTTTCACAAATCTGAGGTACTGGAAAGACCGCGTGTCTATTACCGTCAGCTGCCCGATCCGCAGTGGCTGGGCCCAGTACCTCTAGTCACTTGGGGTCAGGGATATGCTGCTGTGTCTCTCCCTGCAGGACCGTTGTGGGTTCCAGCCCGGTGTGTGCGACCGGCACTGAAACAGCATGGCATGGCACCAGGGGCTGTCGAACCCCATACCGGAGTTTCAGCTGACCTTGGAGGAGAACGCGGTGCCTCCCGGGTCGACAACGGCGGGACGGAAACGGAAGAGGCGTAGCGTCCCAAGCCAGCCCGTGACATGGGGAGCAGTAAAAGCATTGGTCGCCGCGGCTCAATGAAGACTGGCAGCAAATCAACAGCCAGAGACTCATGAGACTTTGTTTGTGGCGATTCTCGCCCAAATCACTGCTAATTCTGTACTGATTGTATGCCTTTTGTGCCTGCTATTTCCTGTAGGGGTTGGCTCGGGAGCGCTTTCTCTGTTACGGGCCCGAATGACATATAACCTATGGGAAAGACTGGCTTCAATAGCAAATGTTACCCACTTTTGTTTATCTGATTCTGTAGCAGCCGGAGAATTGTTAGGTACATGCCTTATTCCAGTATGTCATCACCCTGAGGAGATAGGGAATGAGACGATGCTCGCTGCTTACGCGAATCTCTCTTCCCAGTACTCTGGCATGGCTAATTGGGGCCCGGCCAACTATACTTTGCCTCACACGGCTATATCCCTCCACACACCGTACCCGGCCGGGGCCAACAGTGTCACCTGTGCGCGTGTGGTTAACTGCACTAGTACAAAGGTGCCCTTGGGCTGTCGGCAAATTTCTCAACCCCTTTTAAATTGTTCCCACGCTGTGAATGTTTCATACAATTATGGCCATATCATCCTACCATCAGGGTGGTTTTTTACCTGCGGCTCACGCACCTTTAGTTATATTCCCGCAAATTTAAGCGATGGCACCCTTTGCTGTCTTAGTAGAATGACGCTTATTTTGCCTTTTGCCGGCCAAAAGCGCAGTAAAAGAAGTGTACCCCTTTCAGACGATTGTGTTGCAGATGTTGAGCTTTTTAGTTGCACTGAGTATACCGCCTTAGTGGCCTCTATTGTTGGGGTCCCCAGGCTTGCCACTTATATAGTCAGAACTTTAAATGCCCTGGCGTGCTTTGCAGCAAAGGCAATTAATACAACATCCAAGGCAATTGCCCTACTTAACACAGAGCAACACGAATTAAGGGATGCAATTTTGGATAACAGAGCAGCCATGGATTTTCTGCTCTTGAAACATCACCTAGGCTGTTCCACGTTTCGGCATATGTGTTGTTTTAATTTAACTGATAATAGTCGTTCCATAGAAACTAGACTGGCCGAATTGGCCAATCTTACGGCACACATACGCCAAGATCTGGGGTTTGAGGGCTTTTGGAATTGGCTTACAGGTTGGCTGCCCTCTCTAGGATGGCTGCGACAACTTTTCGCTTATGCTGTGTTTGTGATCGTTGGGCTTATTTTTTGCTGCTGCTGTGTACAATGTATTCCCTCTTTGCTAAGACTTTGTAGAGATCCGCCCTGGCAGGCTCCCCGAGTTATGTCCTTGTCTGTCCGGGAGTTAAATTGCTTGCAAAAGCAAATTGATGGCTACCATGAGATGGCCAAGTATAATTAAACAAAAAACGGGGGGATGAAGGGTTCATGTTTAGTTCATCCACCTGGAAACAGTCAGGGCACACCCTGACTGTTGTGTAGGAGCAATGCAATGCACACATTGCTCTGTCCAAGGACAAGGACCAGACATGAACCATGGGAAGTCAATTAAAGGACAGTAACCGTGGGAAGCTTCCTTGGTCTGGGCTCAAGGCCTGAGAACTAGGATTGTAGTAGATAGAGGCTGGTAAATAAGAATATTAATCAAAGTCATATATTCCTTTGTTGTGTCTTTTTGCTGTGGAAGTATGTAATGCGCAGGGGGGAGAGATATAATAAAAGGGAAGGTGGAAAGCTGGACAGGCAGCAGCCCGTCAGCAGACCAGCTCGCTTGCTTTCTAAAAGTTGTGTTCCGTCTTGTCATTGAACCGCTACATGGGATGGGCAAAATTTTTGGCCTGAGGGTCACATCTGGGTGGGAAAATTGCATGCAGGGTCATGAATGTAGGGCTGGGGCAGGGAGTTGGGGTGCGGGAGGGGGTGTGAGAGAGGGTGTGGTATGCAGGAAGGGGCTCAGGGCAAGGGTTTGGGATGCAGAAGGGGTGCAGGGTGTGGTTGGGGTTGAGGAGGGGACTCAGGGCAGAGGGTTGGGATGCAGGAGGTGATGGGGGGGGCTCAGGGCAAGGGTTTGGGTGCAGGAGGGGTTTAGGGTGCAGGCTCCGGCCCAGCGCTGCTTACCTCAAGTGGCTCTGGGGTGGCAGTGGTGTGCAGTGGGGCTAAGGCAGGCTCCCTATCTGCCCTGGCCCCGCGCCACTCCCGGAAGTGGCCATCATGTCCAGCAGTGACTCCTGGGGGTGGGGTGGGATAGGGGTGGGGCAGGCGGCTCTGCCTCGTGCTGCCTTTGCCTGTGGGTACCACCTCCAAAGCTCCCATTGGCCGCAGTTCCCCATTCCTGCGGCCTGCAGGTGAGGGCAGCACATGGAGCCCTCTGCCCCTCCTCCCTCAGGGGCCGCAGGGACGTGGTGCCGGCCACTTCCAGGAGCAGCACAGGGCTAGGGAACCTGCCTTAGCCCCGCTGTGCCACAGGATTGGTAATCCCATGGGCCAGATTGAAAACTGTGCCGAGCCAGATCTGGCCTGCGGGCCGCAGTTTGCCCTCCCCGATCTAGATCAATGACAAGCTGGACCAGGTGGACGGTACAATGAATGGATGCAGGAATGGAGGGTGAGGCAGCAATACTGGCAATCTGTACACTATCTATTGCATGGCAGCAATGGATCCAGTGATGGTAGCGAAGAAACATTTCCTGTTTGCTAAGGTGCTTCTAATATCCCTATCCAAGACTCTGACCCAGGTGGGGCTGGTTAGCAGCCCTGATGGCGGGACATAGGGAAGCATGCTGTGGCACATGGCAACTGAAGTTCTCTATGTCAGTGGGCCAAGCAGAGTGCAGGCAGCCAGCTGTGACCCATTGCTAACTGGAACATCATGGACTTGCAATAGACTCTGTGAAAGAGTATGTGGTAAAAAGGATACTACCCCTTTAAGGAGCCGACTGGATAATCCAGGATGGCCCTGCTCTGCCCCGGAGGCTGAACCATATAAACAGAAACAGGAACAGGAAGTGGAGTGGGGTGGGGAATAGAACTCAGGCAGGCTGCAGATGCTCTTACATGCAAGGAGACACGTCTAACCTGACTGAAAGACTTGGGCATGGATTGTAGGTTTGGGAGCCCTGATACGCGTCTTGATGAAGTGTTTGCTGCAATGCTTCCCGTCCTGAAGTCTGATTCAGAGGTAGACATACTACTGTGTAAATAGGTGTTGGCTACTCCTTGCCCTTGAAATTGAATTTATTGCTGTTCTACTAGAGGAAATTAAGGTGGGCCAAGCCTGCAGCATCACACCAGGGTGTTCAGGGACTGCCTTCACCATTACATACTCATATCACCATAGGAGCTAGGAATTAGTTATAGTGTTATACCAATAAAATAAAAACCAGCAGGATCTTATTAAAGGGGAAAAGGCAAAATGCCACATTTATTGTGAATACAGAAAGAATCATAGTAAGCAATTAGTTATAGCTATAACATTCCATTCAATTTCATATTTATTCACACATTCATTCACACACACACACACACACACAGAGGTTCTGCAAGGTTGTTATCGTAGTTGCCAGCTTTAGAGTTGCTCATGCCAAGCCACTGGCCAGGTGGCCTGGACGTGAGGAGGGAGCAGGGCCTTGTCAGATGCTCATCTGATGCTCCTGGAAGTTGGTTTGCAGAATCAGACCCCAAAGTTCTCACTTTCTAGAGTCCATTTTTATAGGAATTTTTTCCTATGCCAGTCTGTGGGAATTGCTTCATCATGCTGTTGCTGAATCAATCAGCAGATGGCACATTCCTGATGGCTCCCTGCTGCCAGATGTTATCTTGTTCTTTGGTTCTCCCATTCTTGAGGCTGTTGGGTGGATTCCAGGCTGTCCTCCGGGGGTCCTCTGGTTATTTCCACTTGACGCCTTCTTCAGCCGATGGACACTGAATTCTTATGCTGGCACCTCCCCGCTCATTCAGTTATTATCCACACACATCCTCGATCTCTGTTTTAATCACAATTGTTAACAAAGCGAGATGAATACAACAAAAGGGCAGGGAGTATCTGGGTGCTGTTTCTGTTGTTACAGAGTATTGCTTTGAGTCTCTCTCTGTGTGAGTAGTTGTTACAAAGAATTGCTTTGAGAACAGACTGTCTTAGAATGTACTAACACAATTAGCAGCTTGCAAGTTTCACACACAGAGGGAGAGAAACAGTACCAAAAACCAAGACACCTCTTAATTAGTAATACCCTGGAATTTAAACTATGGGGAATCAAACTCATTTGTGATTTTAATACAAAACTTCTTTAATATGATCCAACAATAGTTGAGATAAACCTGTATTCTATGGGCAGGTGCATTACAAGGGAAGGGAAATTAATGGTGTAGTTTTACATATGAAACATCAGGTGGTGCATTGGGAAGACTTGTTAGAAAGGCAAAGCTTACAGCAGCAGGATTGCCTGCTCACGCTGAGACCTGAGGCTGGCCAATCCTGCTGGAGGCTGGCTCTGCACTGCTCCATTAGTGCTCAGAATGTGTTTAGTTCTCACAAATTGTCCTAATTACCAGAAAATCGCCCTCCCTTTGCTCTCCGCTCAGCAGCCCCATGGTCTTTATCAGTGAAGTCCTACTTAGTCCCAGTTCTTCACTGCAAGGAGCCTGGAGGTCTGTAAAAGGAGCTAGAAACAAGCGGAGGAGCCTCTGGTAGGGACCACTGACCACAAGGAAAAGGAGGAGAGGAAATAGGAACCCCCACAGCCAACCTTGCACCAGCTAGCCCTGAATTCCATCCAAGAACAGGCTTAGCAAAATATTTCCGAATGGCATTTTTTTCCCTTTGGACTGGCCCGGACTGTACCAAATAGCCTACGTACCCTCTGGAGGGGATCTTGGAACCCATCCGCAGTCTTCTCCATACCTAGCTGTACTCCCTATTTCAACTCATGCTGGTTGGACACTGAGCTGTTCTACTCTTGCCCCTTCTTCCGACGCCAGTGTCCCAGAGTGGACACCAGTGTCACACCCCTTCCAAGCTATCGCCAACGGCAAGTCGGCTTCCCAGTGGGGAACTCAGTGAGGTGGAGTCTACATATGTTCTATGTGTAACTTGCTTTAGATACACCCATACCCCAGTCCTGGCACAGAACCCAAAGGCAGCAAACGGACAATTTCCCCTTCCAGAAATCTCAGCCCGCACATCAACACCCAACTTACCATGTGCCCAAAATTGTCCCTGCATAGACTCAGGCAGGAAGCACAACCAATAGTGACCTGGCCAGAGGGCCGAGTCACACAGAGGTGGCTGCAGTTTCTGAAGCGAGAGGGTCCCACGGGGTGAGAAAGGATGTTGGATAAGGACACTGCCAGAGCTAATCCCCAGAACGGCCAGGAGGAGGCTCCACCAGCGGTGAGCGCGCCCAGTGACGCGAGCTACTTAACAGCATCAGATTGCAATGGCCTTCAGGCAGTGCCGGTCAAGATTTGAACCAATGACCTAGAAGTGAAAGGCCTTCCCCCTCCCTGGGCCAGCCCCAGGTCACCCATCGCTGAGGTGCGGCTACCTCTTTTTCATTTAAAAATCTGAACTTGTAGCAAAAGCACCAGCCCAGGCATTTGCTCACTCACATTCTTTCAATTTTCTATGTCCCTTCTCCCCGTCCATCGGTTCATTGGCTTTTTCTGTGCAGATTATGCATTTCACTGATTTCCAGGAAAGTTAATGGGGTTTTAATATTACTCTGCTCTCTCATGGCACAGATGTTTATCTATTTAGTTTCTCTTTCTGCTGACTTCAAAAATAATTCCTTCAGAGCAAGTATCAGCCTTTCCAAGCAAACAGTCCATCCTCTCGACCAGTTTTGATCTCTCCATGCAGTGATTTCCTTACCAGACAACGTTATCTCATCATGGCTCATGCTGTTTCCTTTTGTTCTCTTCACATGACCCCAGTAGTCCATGGAGCAAACTAGGCTTAATGGTAGAACAAATAAAAGGCATGCTGGCTTGGAGGTTGACAAAGAAAAAAGAGATGCAGAAAACAGCCTGATGTGTCAAGACATAGTTTTGACTTTGACCCATGCTCTGGGTGTCGGGGGCTGATAATATTTTGACTCAGCACCTCACATATGCTATTTGAAGCAGCACTTGCTTGTTAGATTTTATTTGCCACTTGTGGGACAAAGCTAAAGAACAACTTCCCGCAGAAGCTGATTCCTTACAGCTTCACAGAGAGGCTGGGGAATGTCAGGATCCCAGTTTGAGGCTTGACTGCAGGAACACACTAGCTGTACACACAATGGGCCAGATCCTCAGCTGGGGGAACTGTGTTGATGTCAGTGTGGCCCATTCCTGGGGGGAGGGACTCTGGTGATACACAGGACCGCTCTAACTTGTCAGCAGACACAAATTGGAACCGAAGGTAGAAGAGAACCAGAGACAACTGAATAGGATCTTTAGCTTGTATAAATTGGTGTGTCTCCACTGAAGTAAATAGAGCTATGCTAATTGACACCCACTGAGGTTCTGGCCAGACAATGCGATTTCTTTCTTAGTATTTTTATTGAGTTCTGCATGTTAGCAGACATTCAGCGTCCGCTGCGCTCCATGGCACTGGAACCTATAGGAAAAAAATAACTGATAAAGCATGGGTGAGGTGTGTTACCCAATGAGAGCATTAAGCAGCCTCTGATATTTCAGGAAGTGTCTGGGGAAAGTTATGAAAATGTCCAGCCTGTTGAGCTTATCTGTACGTGTTTCATTACTAATCATCTCACCCGGCTGAGCAACTGAGCTTTCATGTCCCTGTCCGCCACCTGGAAATGTTGTAAGAACCACAGAGTTCTTGAAGACCCCTGAGGCTTTATGCTTCTCCTCCACAACTTGTCAAGCAGCTCCCAAGGGAGATGTCAGAGCTGATAGGAGCCTTCCTTTGGGAGGTCAAGATCAGTGAGTGGGTAACGGGAGTAGTCACTTGACATTCTCCCCTGGAGGCTGAGGGAAAATGCCTTTGGAAACAAAGTCCTAGATTTTCAAAGGCACATGTGTGGGAATTTTAGCTGCACAACTCCTAGTGGATATACCCTGTCCACGTGTTACAGGCATTCCTTTGCCTGCCAGCCTGAAACACGTGAGTGTTTTATGGGTTAGTGAGAGACACGTGGCTCAAACTCCTCGCATTGCCTTGAAGATTTAGGTGGAATAATTAAGGGTAACTGGTATGTCCCTGGTTAAAGGGAGCTCCTTCAACTGAGGCACTGAAATAAGATGGGGAAGTGCATAAACTATGAGATTTTTTTATCCTGTCTGGTGAGTGAAAGCACTAGCTAAACTCCAGAAGAGCTACCTGAGCATATGCGTGGCTAAGTGTAAAATCTGGGATAGATTCTCTGGGAACAGCCGCTTCTTTTGCCCCACCCTGCTTCTTCCCAACCCTGCTCTGCCTCCGCCCCACCTCTTCTCCGCCTTTTCCCACACTGCCCCACCTCTTCCCTGCCCAGTTGCACCCCCTCCCCTGAGCACACTGTGCCCTTGCTCCACCCCCTCTTCCCCAGTGCCTCCTGACGCCGTGAAATGGCTGATCCGCGGCAGGCAGTAGGCTCTGGGAGGAAGGGGGAGGTGCTGATTGGTGGGGCCTGCTGGCTGGCAGGAGACACTGGGGGAGGGGGAGGTTCTGGTAGTTGGGCTGATGGTGGGTGCTCAGCACCCTGCATTTTTTTCCCCGGTGCACAGCCCTGGAGCACCCACGGAGTCAGCGCCTAGGCCACAAGTTGTAGTTAGGAATCTGGAATGGATGGGCCAAATTGAGGAAGGAAGGTGATTCCAGTTTGTCCCTCTCACCCTAATGTTGGGACTCCTAGAGGTACTCATATCTGCTCTACCCATGTGAAAGGGAGTCTAACGACTATGTCGAGGAGCCAAAAGAAGACATAAGATAAAGTAGGGTGGGATCTCCTTTAATATACACCCTCTTATGCTTTCTTGCAGTTCCAGGCTGTGTAAGTTAGGCCAGCATAAGCTCCCTTGTATGTCGGTAGAGTCAGTAGATGTGGAGGAGTCTAGCAGAGGGTAAGGGGTTCTAGCTCGCACTGCCTTATACATCACTTCTGAGCTTAGCCCTGTTTTCAGGACTTTACAATAGCTATCTAAATATCCAATACCTATTAAAGTCAATGGAAGAGCTCCCATTGATATCAGCGGGCGTTGGACTAGGCCCTTGAAGAGCAGATGACACCTCATGCCATGTTTTTAAAGTCATCCTGTTCAGATACAAGTCCCCTTGGAAAAGCCTATGGTTTTAGGGGGATCCTACAGAAACTTTCCCCCCCAGTCTGGAATGATTCCCTGTTTCATCAGAAGTAAGCTCCTCACAGACCAGGACACATCGACTCAAAGCAGCACCAGAACAACAGATGCAAAACCTTTAGACATATCTCCACTACTATAACGATCAACGCCCCCCCCCCCGCCATTCACCTTTCAAGATTCATGGATCCTACGTATGCCTGTCACAAGCTAGGGTGTACCTCATCCAGTGCACTAAATGCCGCCCCCCCAAAACAACTATGTGGGTGAAACCAGACAATCACTATGTTCCCACATAAACTCACACAGGAAAAAGACAAAAAACACCCTATCCCCTGCGAGCAAACACTTTCACAACACGATCTGTCTATATCTGACCTGTCAGTCCACCTCCTCACAGGGAACCCACACAGCACTTTCAAAAGATGAGCCGGGGAGCTTAAATGCATTACTCTGCTAGACACTAAAAATCATGGACTGAACAGAGACACTAGATTCATGGTTTATTACAACACCCAAACCCACTAACCCCCTGTTTTTGTCCCATGACTACAGAAGGGTCAAAGGGCCACTTCTGGCTCAGGGGCCCTCTCATCGGCAGCCAATGTCTGCCCTACTCCATACCTTGCTGCTTCTGATCTGAGCCTCTCCTACCCCTCTGGCCCTCACCCACCCCTCTGGCCCTCACCCTTCCTCTGGGCTTGCCGTCCCAAACTCCCTCCTCCCTGGGAGCAACCGTAGGATACCTGTCTCACCCCAACCACACCCCCTGCCTCTCAGGGAGGGACTGCGGACTGCAGACTGCTTCTCCTGCAGCTCCTGGGCTTTATACAGGCCCTGCTTGCTTCTGTCCAGCTGAGCCTAGTCTAATTATTCCCTGCTCCCTGGCTGCTCCTCCAGGTGTAGCTTGGGCAGTTAATTGGCCCACCTAGCCACCTTAACTCCTTCAGGCTTTGCGTGGGATGAACCCCCCCATCACACCAAGGCACAAAGTAATGTAATGGCATTGCAGCCAAAGCCTGCCTGGACAATGGAGGCTGAGCTCTGGTCTCCATTTGATTCTCCACGGTCCAAGCCATGGTGGGTGTCCTGTCTGCTGGAGGAGCGTGGCACATGGTTCTCTCTGGAGGCTGTTAATGCTGCTGCTTTTGTCTATCACCGAGGGTCTCTAGAGAGCAATGGTTGGACCTTCCCCACCTTAACAGCTGCCTCTTCAATGTCCTCAGCCCCTTGCCAATTGGAAAGCTGAGCACCCAGCTCCAGACCTGCCTGCCCCAAAAAAACAAAAGGTTTAAGGAGAAATTTTCACATGGCCTGAGCCCAGTTTCTCTCTCTGTCAGAGCTATCTGCACCTGGTTCTTTGCAGGATGAACTCCCAAATTGCAAGGGCACACCCCAGTGCTTGAACACCTCCTGACCTGGGTTGCATCCATGGTCAGTCGATAGAGATGCAAGTACCAGCACTTCAAATCTGGGTACAGATTTAATGCTGTAAATGGTGCCTCTAGAGAAAAGGGGGCCCTGAGTATCACTACAATAGGCTCCTTTGCTGTCCTCAAGCTACTACAACAGGATGGAAACTGATCTGCAACCTTTGAGCTCAGCTCCCATTTCCCTGCTCTCAAAAATTCTACCCGCTGCCAGCCAAGTGGCAGTTCAGCTTTGTTCTCCAGCACACCTGGCACTTTCTGCCTGGGGAGATATGCTTTTCCCACCCCAGGAACTTGCCACTGGCAGCTCTGATTGAAATGGAGGGCAGCGGCTCACCTTTTAGATTGCTAGAGCACCAGCTGTAAGTGCTTTGTCCATCTCTTCTCTCCAGATAAGTCCCTTAAGAGGTGATGCAAAGCAGCTGCTCCCTGTGAATCCATTGAGAAATACTGGGGTAGGTAATACAAGCTGCAGGACCTAAAATAAAGGGGGGAAAGCACCTGCTGGAGAGATTGGCCTCGCTAGCAACGCCGAGGTTATAGAATGGAGAGGGTGATGGGAGGAATGGCCACTCTATTAGCGCATGGGGTGAAATCGATAGAAGCCTTTCAGAAATAGATGAGATGACAGTGGGAATTCGTGGGGACAGGAGGGTTTTTTCCCCCCTCTACACTTATTTTGTATTGGGCTGCATGGCAAAGTGAAATAGGTGACATGCGGGCGAGAAAAGATCATTTCAGAAAAAGTCAGAGGCCCCATGGAGTTATGCCAGAGAGACGGGGCACAGGAAGGAAGCCTGGCACACGTAACGGGGGACAGAATAGGGAACTGATAGCACGCTGATTAATCAAAAGGACAAAGGCTCCAGGAGGTAACGATGAGACAAGAGGCCCAAAGTTATTGGATGCTGCTAAGACACTGTGAGGCTCATTTGGGAGCAGCCTGCCTAAGGTACTTCTCTAGCCCCCTCCTCACAGACTCTGAGCACCTCACAGTCTTCAGCCTATTGATGTATTGATTCTCACAGCACTCCTGGGAGGTGGGGAAGGGAAGGGCTATGACCTTCATTCCACGGCTGGGAACTGAGGCATAGACAGACCAAGTCACTGGTCCACCATCAGGCAGGGAACCTACAGCACAGCTAGGCATTGAACCTGCATCTCCCATGTCCTAACCACTGGACGGACGATCCTTCCTCTCATGATGTATTATACAGTATGGGTGGGTCTTGCCTCTGGGAGTGCAGGTGGGGTGTGAGTTGTACCCCAGGAACTGGAGGTCTTGCCGCTGTCGGTGCTCTAGTCCCATACTGTGGGAGAAGGTGGTACCTCCATTCGAATTCATTGCTCTGTCCTGCAGTGTGAGCTGGGAACACAGATTCAGAACTCCTCGATTCTCCTCCTGGTTCTGCCTTGAACTCTACTCTGCGATGCTAGGCAGATCATACAGCCTTATTGTGCTTCCTTGCCAAATGGGGAGGAAAGGACGCTCACCCCCGAGTAGCACTGTGAGACATCAGCAATGCGTGCTAGAAAAGCACACGGTCCTATTAAGATCATATAGGACAGACAGGTGCTAGACTGTACAACCTGCAACTGCTGCAGTAACATCCGTGATACCCGTCAGTGCAAGCTGCACCCAGAGATTTGCTCCAACGTGCACATCCATAGAAAATCCAAGCTGGGAATGGTCTTGGGAAGAGACCAGCTTTTGTGTGAGAATCAGCTGGCAGGTGCAAAGCCCCCTTGCCACCTGCACTAGACAGATCCTGCTGCCTCGTCCTGCATGGGTGGATTATAGCTGAGTCTGTCATTGATCCTATAATTCCACCCTATTAGACTGTAAGATCTTTGGCGCAGCTCTCGTGTTTGTACAGTGTCTAGCACAGTGGAGTTCCATTTTTGGTTGATCCTTAGGCACTACCATAATAAACAGGGTGAAGTCGCTGGGTCCATTGCCAGATTCAGCACTCAGCAGCTTTCCTGTTCATCAGGAGGTGAGTCCCCTCCCAAGAGGCAAAATGGAGTCTGGCACCCAGGCTTAGGGACTGGTCACTAACAGGAAGGTTAAATTCCTTTTAAAAAATCCCCCTTGGCCATAAGCTGGTTTCTGCGCAACGGAGCCTGGAGAACCAAGAGCTGATGGTATTGATGAAAAGCTGCCTGTATCTCTTCTTCCTCCCCAGTCACTGGTAGGTAGGGAAAGATGGTGTTGAAACTGTTTTCGCACTCCCTGACCTGAAACCATTACAGGAAGCTCAGCTGCTGTGATTTCCCATTGTTCTGTCACCTGCTGTATGGTATGATATGCTGCCACAGCAGGTAAGCGGCAGGGCATGTATGCGTGCGGGTCAGGTGAGGGGGGGATAATGTAGTTACTTTTATACATCGGTGAATTTCAATGTTTCTGAAAGTGGGGACTGGCGCAGACTACAGCCGGGCATTGCACACACTCCCACAAACCTCTGCCAATGCCCCTCAGTCCCGTTCCTGCTGCGCCCGTTCTGCCAATCCTGTGCCCCCCAAACCGCTCTGCCATTGCACTGCAGTCCTGACCTGCTCATTTCACAGGCCTGCAAACCCATCTACTAGCCTGTAGACCCCTCTACAGGCAACTAGCCTGTCTCACTACATTTCTTCCATGTCCAAAGCAGAGCTGGAAAATTTCGGCCCTGCCTAGTTTTGGATCTGAGCTGTAAGTGGAACCATAGGGGCTAGTTGAGACATGGGGGTCCTAATTCAAACCCCCCACATCACCCCAAATTCCGAAGGAATTCAGGTCCAAGGCTTCGAGTTTTGACACAGCTCCAATTTTGATGCCATGGCGAGAAATCCTAAAGTAGGAAATGCCAAATGATTAGCACTTGCCCCTCTCCTCATCAGCTGCCCCTGATCCTCGCTTTTTAATGACACAGTCATTTCACCTCAATAGTCTCCACCCGTGCATTAAAGTAAATGGCACAACTCCTCTTTTTTCCCCTGCTTCAGCATTTGAGACCGTGGGGCTGAACAAGGCAGAGATTCATCATGTTTCTTTCCACTTGAGAATAGGTTGGATCTGACTCCTGGAAGTTGCTCAGAACCCTCAACGAGATGTTGAATTATCCATAAGGGCATTCGTTGAAGGATGGGATGCCTTCAAAGCTCTGGTGCTTTAGAGCTTTCCACGAGATTATTTTACCTGTCAGTGCCAGTGCTGGGGAATTTCAAAGCTGACAGAGCTGTAAGGCATCGTATCCGACATGGCTGTGCCATAGCTTGTGAGAATCCATCAATCATCTTCTGCTTTCACTGACCTCAGTCAGATATTCAAGCAGCTACTAATCTCTGTGTCTTCATTCATCCTGCTATAAGGAAGCTTTCAAATGGAGTCAAGCAAATGCAAATGCAAAAAAAAAAAATCTGCAAACATTTGTGTGAATAAAAACTGTGAGCTGAGACTCTGCATTCATTTGCCATCGCTAGTCGGAGGAGGGATTTTTGTGTTTGTTTGCAAGAATGGTCTGGCGAAGCCCAAAGGATTGCAAATATTTGTGCAGATGTGTTTGCAGGCAGCTTTCCAGCAGAAGTTGTTTTCATCTTTCCAGCAGATGCAGCAACCTTGTTATTCATTATTTGTATTCCTGTAGCGCAGAGGAGCCCATTGTGGACCAGGAACCCATACACAGCACAAAACAAAAAGGCAGTCTCTGTCCCAAAGAGCTTACAAACCAAGTAACCCTGAAATCACTTTAAGTTCCCTCCTATTTATACAAGTTACAGTGGCCAGGGAGCAAACAGATTATCATGTGACTCCAGTGACCAATCAGAAGCCGGAAATAATGAGTAGCCTAAAAGATGGTTGAAGAACTAGTTCATGCACAGCCCACCAGCTAAAATAAAAGGCGGGTCAAACAACTGCTAATAGTGGACAGGTACATAAAAATCAAAGTCTGGTTTCATGTAACTGGCAAACAGAACAACAGGCAAAACTCATCCACTAAACCAGGGGTGGGCAAACTGCGGCCCAGGGGCCACATCCAGCCCTTCAGACATTTTAATACGGCCCTGGAGCTCCAGCCGGGGAGCGGGGTCCTGGGTTTGCCTCACTCCAGCCAGGAAGCAGAGTTGGGGGCTTGTCCTGCTCCGCGCATACCAGGGATCCGCACGGCTCCCAGAAGCAGTGGCATGCCCCCCCTCCGTGCTACGAGTAGGGGCAGCCAGGGGGCTCCACATACTGCCTCCACAGCTCCCATTGGCCAGCATCCGTGGCCAATGGGAGTTGCAGGGACAGTGCCTGCAGACAGGGCAGTGCGCAGAGCCACCTGGCTGTGCCTCCACATAGGAGTCGGAGAGAGGACATGCCGCTACTTCTGGGAGCTGTTTGAGGTAAGTGCCACCCAGAGCCTGCTCCCCGACCCAGCCCTGATTCCCCCCTCCCACCCCCCAAACCCTTTGGTCTCAGCACGGAGCACCTCCTGTACCCCCAACCTCTCATCCCCAGCCCCACCCCCGAACCCACACCCTCAGCCGAAACCCTCCCTCCCTCCCTCCTGCACCCTAACCCTCTATTTCATGAGCATTTATGGCCCACCATACAATTTCCATACCCAGATGTGGCCCTCGGGCAAAAAGTTTGCCCATCCCCTGCACTAAACTATATTCTGTCCTTAAAATATGCACAGTCCAACACAAACTCCTCCTTGCACTCTTAGGGATTGAAGGTCATGCCATATTTCCCCTAGATATGCAGTAAGGTCTCAGATTTGACCCATATCCTCCATGTCACAATAATTTGGCTATTCTTACTGGGTGCCTCCACCAGTTAAACCTATATTTACTGAGCTAATGTCAGATCAAGCTTCAGTGAAACGTGCCTCAGCCAAATAACCCCCTCATAGACTCTCCCTCTGATCTCCTCCAACCTCCCAACTCTGTCGCGGAATCTGGGCCTGAATCAGTGCTTACTGATGCCCAGTTCTGTAGTTTCAGGACAATGTAAGGGCATTAACTAATTAATGCTCTCAGTGCCCTGGGGGAGAGGGATTGCTGAGAGCCAGAAGTGAGGTGACTTACCCAAGGTCAGAACACGAGCCAGCTCCAGAGCTGGGAACAGAAAGCAGGCGTCTGGATTCCTAGCCCCACCTTTGCTCTAATCACTGGACAATGCTTTCTCCATTAATAATACAATTAGTTTCCCTCCCAATTCAGTGTTGCCACCTCTGTCAAACAACAATTATCTCTTAGTTCATAAAACTAGTTCCTCTTGCATAGCTAACTCTCTGAAGTACCTCACTCCATCCCTAGTCTCATGACCAATTTACTAAGGGCGTGTCTACCTGGGAAAGTTATCCTGGTATGAACTAAGGCATGAATTAAAACTGAGATTGTTCTACTGCTATAATTCCCTGTGTGAACGCTCTGATTCCAGTATAACACACCCTCTTTTGAGGAGCCCCAATTATATGGGAATAAGAGTGTACTTATGGGGAGACACACTGGTATAGCTATAATGGTATATTTTTCAGAGTAACAGCCGTGTTAGTCTGTATTCGTAAAAAGAAAAGGAGTACTTGTGGCACCTTAGAGACTAACCAGTTTATTTGAGCATGAGCTTTCGTGAGCTACAGCTCACTTAATCGGATGCATATTTCCACGATATGCTATGCATCCGATGAAGTGAGCTGTAGCTCACGAAAGCTCATGCTCAAATAAACTGGTTAGTCTCTAAGGTGCCACAAGTACTCCTATAATGGTATAGTTACACCAGTATAACTAGTAAAATTTTCCCAGTGTCATTGTAGAGTGTCGGTCCCAGGATATTAAAGAGACAAGATGGATACAGTGTGAAAGATATTACCTCACCCACCTGGTCTCTCTAAAACTTTCCCATGCACACAGCCCTAAGCTAAGAAATGTAATCTCTTCTGTCTGTCTCCTGCAGGTGTCTCACACACAGCTCAGCTATTGCCTGAGCTTTTTGGGGGCTCATTATGTTCAGGAGAACACTTTGCATTACTCAACCGTTAACGGCTTCTCCCTGGGTTAACTGCACATAGCTGCTGGTGGATATTGTAGCCAAAGGAGGAGTGCAAGTCCAGATGGAACTGCACTGGCAGAGCTGCGTGAAGAATGTTTGCCCAGTGCCAGCTCTATGCTGGCTTAAATCAGAGCTGTCTGTCCCTCCCTTCCCTGAGCACTGGAATTCACTCACAGTTATGTGTGTGCAAAGCCTGGATTAGCCTGAGGAAAAGGGCGTTTCGTGCAGAGGGGGAGCCTGGTCTAAGCACAGAACTGGCAGCCCAGAGCCAGCTTCACACAAGCCCCCTCTTGGGCAATTGCTTTGTATCTTCCATTCCCCATCTGTAACACAGAGACAAACATTCACGTCCAATGGGGGTTGTCAGGGTTAACTCGCCTGGAAGAGGGAAAGTGTTATCTAACTGCTTGGCATTATTTTGTGCATGTGTCAGATGCCCAGTCTGCCATGCTCAAGCTTCCATTCACACCTGCAAAGGTGCTCCTTGGGTGTCCCCCTGTGGATCACTGGCCTTTCATATAAAATGCGCTCAAGTTCCTCCTTGTGAGGCGCCGATCCTGCTCGGTCTTTATTACGGTAAAGTGGGAAAGAAAGAAAAAGGAACAAAATGCACCAAAGTGACCAGTGGAAAACATCTTAATTGACAGCACCCTGGGAACTCAACCATTGCTTCCTTTATTTATTCCTTGGTATGTATTTCCTGTGTGTGCTGTTCTGAGAATGGGGAAGAACTCTATATCAGGTCGAGAGAGAAAGAGAGAGAGGTTAAGGAAGAAGAAGGGGGAGAAATTAAGGAGGTACACAGGTGGGAGGGAATGGGGTGGAGGGGCAGCTGGCAGGGTTACAGCGGGAAAGACAGGTTGAAGGTGAGGGTTTTGCTGCCATTCCCCTGTGAAAAGAAAGCAGTTGCCAGGTGAGAGCAGTGATCATTCCATTCCTGATCTCTGGTGATCTGATGGGACGGAAGTAATTGTGGATGGTGGGCGTTTGAGTTGGGTTGAAAACAACTGACAACACACAGGCATTCAGCACAAGCTGGGTGGCAATATGCATCCAATGCACACGACGTGGTTTAAAAGCGGGTTGCTCACAGCACAAGTGGCAAAGAAAGAGGAAAGCTAAGCATGTTGCTTTACAAGAGGGAGCAGAGAGCTGAGGAGGAGAGAGATGGGGGCACAGTATCCTTAATCCAGCTATGGGTCACAGCACCAACGCTGTCACTGTCAATCCAGGCCTCAGGTAGGCTGAATCCAACTTTGCCTCTGACATTTGTCTCCTCTCACAGGCAATTTCTCCTCCCTGGCTGCACTTCTAGTCTGTCCCGCCTCTTAGATGGCACCCATAACTTGTGGAGCTGTGCTCATACGCCGAGAACCCCTCAGTGGCACAAAGGGTTAATGCTCACGACTGGAGCACTGCGATTTAGCTAAAAAGTGAAAGGCGCCAGTTCTGCCATAGACACCTAGCTCCCTAACAACCCCCAGCTCCCATTCCATGTGCCAGGAATCAGCAATCTTTACTTAGAAGAGATTTAAGGCTCAAAGAGTCACAGCAGGCCAAGGTTAACTACATTGGCAGATCGGCTCAGGAATGGAATAGCAGAGGGGTTTGGAGGTCAGCCCTCAGGTCTAGTGTCAAACCTACAGGAGTTCAGGACTGGAGTAACAGTTACAGGGTAGAGTCGAGAGTCATTTGCCAAGCTGAATGGGGAAAGCTTGCACAATCCTTGGCTTTTGCTGATGCTATTCATCCTTCATTGTACTACTGAGAACCAGTAGATTCCCACCAGCCCCAGAGACGTCTGCAGACAATCACTAAGATGACTTGAATCCCACAGCTCCAAATGGCACTACACCATTGCCTGATGGGCCAGGATGACCTGACTACCACAGAAAGGCTGGGGGGAGAAAGGGTGCCAGAGAGAATGTCGGAGTGCTTATCAGTGGGTTGTATTGGCATTTAGTTATCATCATCTATGAACAAACTCCTCAGTCCCATGTCCCCCTACGTTCTCTTACCTCTCAGGCAAGTCCAAAGTTTCTTGAGAAGCAGGTCCCAGCCTGTACTCCATGTTCGCCAAGCTCAGCACTTTTCCCCCAAACTGATTGTCTCTCCTCCTGCCCCTTTCTGGGGCTGTTTTTCCCCTTGGGACTCCTTCAGCCTCTAGTCTTCTCGGGTGTGCCCCTTCCACCCTGTGGACTGAGCTGGGCCTGGCTTATAGAGACCCCAGACCCTTCCCACTCCCAGCAGCCTCTGAGGGGATTGGTTAATTGTAGCCAGCTGCTTGGCTTTTTCTTCTCCCCACTGGGACAGTTCACACTACCACAATGACACAATCCGCCAAGGGGAAACACCAGTGCTTACTTTGTGCCAGGGCTTGCCAGGAATGAGATTAGCAACAGCATTAGCCACGGTACTTCAGACTGTTCCAATCAACACAGCTGTTGAATGGTGGGATCAGCCAGCTCGCATAGCCACAGTAATATTGTTTCTCAGGCACCTTCTGACATGGGGGATGGTTCAAGGGAGCTAGACCAGCCTTGCCTGAGTCACTTCGGAGATGCTTCCTTCGTTATCCTAATGGTGTGTCCCAAGCCGAGATTCTCAGCATGTTCTGGCAGATCACCGGTGGCGTGCAGAGAGTGAAGTTGGCTGCCAGAGTTGCATAAAATATATCTTAGATGTGCTATAATCATATTATAACAATATTTCTATGAAGAATATGGGGTGTAGTGTCACACCCACCCTAACCCTCCCTCCTCCTTATAAGAATCCATGGGCCTTGCAGCATGTCCAGGGGGCACTGTGTCAGATGGAGAGGGGGAAGCGAGTGTGAAGATCCGGAGCTCTTCACATAACATGCCCTGTCTGCACCCCCTCTGCTATGTCCCTGGTCTCCTTCTTCCTGCACACGCCCCCTCAAACTACAGAGGCAGTCCCCGCAGCACTTCTGATGTGAGACATCTCTGGGAAGTTCTGGGGATGCCTAGCTGAAAGTCAAACCCTGGCTCTGTTGGGGAAAGGACCAATGATGTCATGTCTTTTGTCACTCCATTGGGGTCAATGTTGCATTGATCAGAGATGGAAAGATGAGCCAGGGGTTGGAGTGGAGAGTGTCAGCTTCATCACACCCCGTCCTCAGAGGAAGTCCTGAGCCACTCCCCCTTTCCCTTTCCTGAGAGTGAGCACACACTGAGACAGCCGCAGGGTGAAACAAGTGATGATGGGACTGAACTGAAACCCCAGATCCAGAACCTGAACTTAAATTCAGCTGGAGTTGTCCGGAACAGAGTGCCAATAAATATTTTCCCTTGATTCCAGCCTGATGCTGTTGGTTCTCAATGGGGGGTCTGCAGCCCTCTGGAGGGCCGTGAGCTGGTTTCTGGGGAGCCACAGGTCCTCACTGAAGCCCTGAGCCCTGGTGCGCCCCATGGGGCAGAAGCCCCGAGCCTGGGCACCTCCTGTGGGGCCGAAGCCCTGAGGCCCGGCACACCCCACAGGGCTAAAGCCCAAGACACCCTGCCCCACAGCTGAAGCCCGGAGCCCCGAATGTGGGAGGGGGGCATGGGAAGCTTGAGGAAATACTCTATGAGAATTAAGCCCTGTCCAAAACCTTCCCTGTAACTTTGGAGAAGTTCCGATCCACACCCAACATTCACAGCTGCTTGTGTCTCTATAACAGGCCAAACCAAAGCTCTGGACCCAGATACCCCTGAACACAGGGTATATTTGGAACTAGATACAAACCCCAAAGTCTAGGATCTGGCCCATCACTACTCAAAACCAGGGACTCTGTGAGATAGGCTGGGATTTTTTTGAAAATTTTTTTGTATACATCAGTGCTCCTGGAATGGTCGCATCCCCTACCTACCTCCTGCCTGCCCAAAAAATTCTGACTTGCCAAGCTGCCACACCGTGGGGATGTGATAGTGCCATCTGCCTGTGATTCCTGCTCCTTGTGTGCCATTCCCAGGTACAATATCTATTAGCCTTAGTCTGGCACATGGATTGGAATAGGAAACAGCCTTAATCTATCCTGGTATTAGCACGGCTTGTGTTGCTATCATACTTCTCCCTTTGATCCCACCCGAAAGTGGGATGTCATACCTCTTCTGAAGGGCTGGGGGGCATTGATTGCTCATCTGCCATTACCAAGAGTAACCACTAGATGTCCCCACTGCTACATAGAAATGCAGTGGCAAGGCTACAAACACAGGTAAGTTGGGGGAAATGGGCTGAAATACCAGCTGGGTACCACACACCTGCCAAGATGCCTGGAGCCTGTTCTGAGCATGTGCCTGTGACTTCTCCACCTCTGCTTCCAGCAGGGCCCCTGCCCCCTGATATGCCTTGTATCTGATCTCAACTGGGGGACAGCCATGGGATGGGCCGGGGGAGGAGCCTGTAAACAAAACGGAACAGGGGTGAGAGAAGGGCTCATTAAATAACTGGCGTTGAAACTCTCTGGGAGCAAGGAATGAGGGGAGTTCAAAGCGTCCCTTCCCGTGGCTCTGCCCCCTCTTGAGGGAGGGTTTTCCCCAAAGCTCTGAGGGGTTCAATTCCCAACAGGGCTTCATTTCCTACCCCCCACCATTCCCTTCCCTGAACGCTCCCAGTTCCTCCCCTCTCTGCCCCAGCAGTTCAATAATACCACCGTGAATACTGTATTCGCCCTGGGACACAGAGCCAGCCCCTTGGGGGTTGTCCCCATCTGTTACTGGAATCCTGGGAGGCCTCTCCTATGGATTTATAGGCACTCCCTTCCCTTAGTGGGTGACCCGGTGCTGCCCACACTAATACCTTTGTACCTTGCAAGCAAGTCTGATGCAGGTTCATTGCTTTGCACTGGCGATGCACTGCAGGCCGGGGGGAACGGCGCACCCACAATGTGGTGCTTCTCTGCCAAGCTCCGCCCACAGGAAAAGCTCCACCCATGCGAGATGCAAAAAATGAGATACCACTCACAGTAGATTGTGCAGATGTATAAAATCTGTGCACAGCTTAGCTCCACTGGGCTCCCTGAGCTTCCCTCCCTTCCCCAATGGTGGGGCTTGAATACGCCCAGGGACTCTTTTAGGTATGGCTCTCTCTTGATTGGGTGAGGGGGCTGGGGGAAGTGGTGGCTTCTTTCAAATGCTGCCCACTTATGACACCAAAATGAGACATTTCTCACAGTAAATTAGGCAGATCCAGGACCTTCCCCCCCTCCTCTGTTCCTTCTTGTATGAGGAATGAACCGAGTAACAATGTTGTCATTTAAATTATCATCACTGGACATCTGTGTTAACTTCTTGAGGTGAATGGGGCAGGTCACACCTCTCTGATCTATTGTTCTCTCCACAGACTCCTCTTTCTGTGAGGTCTGGTCTACACTACAGTGTTAGGTCCACACAAGGCAACTCACGTCGACCTAACTAGGGAAGTGTCTACACTTCAATTTCACTCCCGCTGACATAACTGCCCCGCTACGCCAACTTCATAACTCCACCTCCACGAGCAGTGTAGAGTCAAGGTTGATGTAGTGAAGTCGATGCAGAGTCGGTGTACACACTGTGTCGCTTACATCGACTGCTCCTGGCTTTCAGGAGCCGTCCCACAATGCCCCATGCTGACCGTACAATCGATACAAGCGCTCCTGGTGAGGACGTGTACCGCTGACACAAGGAGCAAAGTGTAGACATGCACAAGCGATGGAATTCCTCAAGCTAGGTTGACATAATTTCGTCATGTAGCCATGCCCTCAGGAACACTCTGGTCACATTTTTGAGGTTTTCTTTGAAGCTCATATACCTGGGAGACTTTAAAAAACAACAACCTGTAAGCTGAGATTGTGGAAAATGAGATAGAAGCATCAGCAAGGTGCTGGCGCAGTGCCTGGATATGTTCCAGCCGTTTCTGAGTCTGTGGCCCGGCGCCGGTCCCTGAGATCTCCCTGACACAGTTTAGGAAGGCTACAAGCTGGTCCGGGGTCTCAAAAAGATTAAGAAACACTGATCTAGTCCATCCCTCTGTACTGAGGCAGGATTAAGTATACCTTGTTTTCTCCATTCTCGCAGGTACAGTTTTGGACGTGTGGATGCAGCGTTGGAGAGTCTGGTTTGGAAGCACTTGAAGTCAATGAGCTTCTAATACCAGCCAGTCTCCAGCCACCGTTAATCATAATCAGCTCAATCCCCTTCCTCTAGAGTGTAGCAGCCCTGCTCTGCCACTGGAGAGAAGCTGAGCTGTCAGTCACATTCACATGCTACAACTGAGCCCACTTAGTTTCACATCAGATAAAGAAATCAACAGCTCGAGGCATTTATGTTTTCAAAATTCCCAGCCCTTTCTCATTTCCGTGCATGTTCCTGGTTAAGCATAATCCTGATAATTCCCTTAATTGTATCAATATACCACACCAGCTGTGGCCTTTAAGTATCTGCAGTTCTCAGTTACTCAGGCCAGCCCTCCCTGGGAAGTGATAATTAGGTACAGGAAGCACATTAGAATATCACGGAGATGTTTCCTGCCAGCCAGTGAAAGGCTCTTATTATTTATTACTTGCATTGCCGTAGTGCCTTGGACCCGGACGCCATTGTGCTAGGTGCTCTACAGACCCAGAACACAGCGAAGGTCCCTGCCCCAAAGAGTTTACAAGCTCAGGTGACATGCCAAGGAAAATCATGGGCTTGTGCCCTTTGGGGCTTCTTCCAAGTGTAGACCGAGAGATGCCCAGAATGGTATTTTTAAAGTGTTATTTTCTGTTTGTTTTTCATCTTTATAACAGAAGGGACAACAAAGCCTCATCTTCCCTGTTCATGCTGGAGGTCTCCTGGGAGGACTAGGTAATTGAAGAAGTAGCTTTCCCACCCTTTAATTGAACGGTCTTTTCCTCCCACCTCTTTTCAGGCATTTCAGTTAAACGAGTGTTAACAAAAGCAAAGAATTCTAAATATTCTGAGGCAAAATCTCCTCCTTTCTCAACTGCTCCTTGATTTTTATGATGTCCGAATCCTACAAGCTCACCCAGGAAAAACAGATCAGGGAAAACCCACATTGCTAATGTATAAAAAAGAGCAGAAACCTTTCAAGTCTTCTGCATCCACCAGAAAGAAGTAAAAGAAAAAAATAATTATTTTCCCTTCATGGGCGATGTTTAAACATTAATCAGGTCTGAAAGCCACAGACCATGCATTCTTCAGCAACATTCAAACCTACACTGTTTGAGAAAGGCTTGGAGGTACTGACATGGCTCTCGAAAGCTTTGCAATTGGATCAAGGGTGCTTAAAAGACTCACCCGCTCAGAGAGCTCACCCTTCACTGCAATGGGTGGATTGCTTTAAGCGATGGGAATTACAGAGTTGTGATGAGACAGGAACGTGCTCCAAAGTGATTTTACCTGTGGCAAAAGCCTCTCCCCCTTTGCTTTTCTAATGGGATGACAGTCGGACTCAGACTCTAGCTCCCCCTGTAACAAACTCACACTGGGAGGTTCCTGGAAATTCTGAAACTAAGAAAAATGAGCCATCAAAGCTCAATGTTCCTTTTAACTTTGAGCTTTCCTTGATAAATGAAGGGGAGTTTGAAAAATTCTTCCCAACGAGCAGCTCATACTGCTGCCAAAGCCCCTGAATATTCTAGCGCTTTGCTTTCTTTTTCAATTTCTGGTTAGTCCTAGCAGCACATGTCCTCTCTGAAGTCTGCTCTTGTCCTTGTGCAGTGGGTCTGTGAGATTCCAGGAAAGCATGAATAATACAGCGAGCACAGGGCTGTCCCTCCAGCCTGGCGAACAAAAGGGGAAAGAACTGAACTGTGGAGTTAGACTCACAGAAAACAAGGGCAGTTATTAATTATTATTAAACATTTATATTGTGGGGTACTGAAAGCTCACAACCATGCTGGACCGCACTGTGCTAGGCACTGTACAATGAAGAATAACTGAAATAAATCTATGGCAGGGATGGACCTCTGGTGGCCCAGAGGCCGCCTCTGGCCCGACAGATCATTTTATTTGTCTGGCCACAGCCCAGGTTGGGACAGGTGACCTGACAGCACCAGTGCCAGGAAGGGGGTGAGATGGGCATTACGGCGGGAGGGCCCTGCCTTTGCGCAGATGCGTAAGTTACATGAGACAAGAAAGAGGGATAAAAATTGTTCTCATTAACCTCTGAAGATAGGACAAGAAGCAATGGGCTTAAATTGCAGCAAGGGAGGTTTAGGTTGGACATTAGAAGAAACTCCCTGTTGGGGTGTTAAGTACTGGAATAAATTGCCTAGGAAGGTTGTGGAATTTCCATCATTGGGGATTTTTAAGAGCAGGTTGGACAAACACCTGTCAGAGATGGTCCAGATAATACTTAGCCCTGCCTTGAGTGCAGAGGACTGGACTATATGACCTCTCGAGGTCCCTTCCAGTCCTATGATTCTATGATTCTATGATCATGCTTTCTCATCTGCCACCAAGAGTGTACATCTCCATACAAAAACAAAAAATTACATGTTTAAGAGCAAAAAGCAAAGTCTAACACCTGCTGAAAAGAGAACCTCTTCTTGCCTAACCTTTTGCTTAAACTTGTGGGCGATCTGTGGTGGATGATACCTTTGAAAGAATGGATTATATTATGGTTGTCACCACCATCACGGAACCTGCAAGTTTTGCCATTTATTTCAGTTTGACCCTGAAAACAGCGAGAATCTACCATTCCATCCCTGTAAAACTGTTTGATTTTTTGTATTTGTAAGAACTAGCAGTGTATTTAAAAAAGAAGAAACGAAATAAACTGTCTAACATTTGTTTGCATTCACTGCCACTCACGTTGTTTACAGTCAATCGCCTAGCAACAGTAACTAAGGATGTTACATCATGCGGCCTTCATCGAATTTCACATGGAAGAGTCACGCATGTAGAAGAAGGGGTTACAGCAACGGGTTTGAAATACGACTAGGAGAACAACAGCAAACAAAAAAAATGAGCAAAGTGGTAAAATTAAGTGCTGAGCAGCGAGCAGAGCAGTGCCCTACAACATTCCATGAAAGCGGAGGAAAATTGTTTTGTACGTTATGCAATGTCCCTGTTGATTTTACGAGAAAGGCTGGCTGTGATAAGCATCTTGAAAGTGCAACTCATTAGTGCGAACGAGAGTCATTAAAAATGGACGAAGATAGAAATGTCAAAAAGCAGGGAACGGTTACAGAGCTGTTTAATACCAAGACCAAAGAGCAGCATTTCAGGAGAAATGAAGTCTTCAAATTAACAGAAGGCTTCTGTGCTGCAAATATGCCCCTGCATGCCTTCAGCAATCCAAAACCAAGAGGGTTTTTAGAGAACAAGGTAGGTGTTCTATCATGCGCAGCTTGTCACGTTGAAGAATGAAAGGAAGAGTCGCAGTCCTGTGTAGGAATTAGCATTGCGGCAGATTAAACTATTGATGCTGAAGACAGGTGATGTGATTAACATTCTTGCCATCCCCGTCCTACCAAGCACTGACAATTGCAGGCGCTTCGGACGCAGGTGAACACAAGCTGGGTGTTCTTTTGTTACATTGTGATGTTTTGGAAGCAGTCAATTTTAAAACAGCAATGGTTGAAAAATTCGCAGTCCCATTCGATCGCACCACTGCGTTTGTGACCGGTAATGCCATGTTCATGGGGAAAGCCCAGGATCGAGGTTTGGAAGGTCTGGATGTAAATGCTGTACATCTTACACGCATGGCTCATTTGCTTAACCTTGCGGGCGATCTATGGCAGATGACACTTGTGAAAGAAAATGAATTAGTTGTGGCTGTAAAACGTGCTTTCACTCTCTGCCCTGCCAGAAACGCCTGGTTCCACATGTTTTGAACAGAAAGAGGGAAAAGTCCTTCCATCCCACCAACCCCCATAATAACCAGATGAACAGCTGGTTCAATGAGGCTCTTTGTCACACTGAACACACTGAGGATTACATTTCATTTTTTACGGAGAATGGTCGTAGCAGTAGTTCAAGTGTTCAAGAGACTGTTGATTTTGCCAATTCTCAGCAGTTACTGAAGAACTTCAGGTCCAAAAAGAGTTTGCACCCCAAATCATGAACACGCTTACAGCTTATGAAGAGCCCACAGTTCATGCTCATCAAGTCAAAAATGGCATGTGTGATCTTGTGTTGTGGGCAGAGAGCTGTTCTGAAATCTGCCAAAACCCAACAGCAAAAACAGCCCTCTTGGAAAGTGCCAAAAAAAAAAAAAATCATACATGGACCCTCAACCTCCTGCTTTTGCCAACCTGCTGCCGCTTTCTTCAGTGCATGCTGTGTATTTGAGCCAAATCAAGCAAAACACCTTGACATTTGCAAGATCACGGAATTTGAAAATCCACTGTTTGAGGACAACATCCAGCCCAGAGAGCATATCGGGCGTACTGCGGAGCAACTCTAGAATTGAGGAACGAGGAGGTTTTCCATTTCTGGAGAAGCATGATGGCCAGACACCCAGCTGTGTCAGTAGTTGTCCTGTGATTCTTAGCAGTACCAGTCAATAGTGTGGGCGCCAAACATGCCTTACAAGAATGTGCTTGGGGCCAACAGAATCTGCACGAAAAATAACAATCTGTCTGTCTCTAACTTGCTGTACCAAAATCGCAACAGTTTGCAAAAGGGACTTTACTAAAAGAATCAGTTATTTTGGTTATGTAGCTTTTCATTTTTGTTCGAAAAATGATTGCACAATATGTATATATATAATTTCAAAATAGTTTACTTGGACAAAGAAATGAAAACTATTACACTAACGGTGTCTGTTTCTTGTAAATGTTACACAATAATACTTTATTGTTAAATTGTTACACTTTTTTTGTTGCCATGACCATAAGCTGATTTGGTACATTTTTACCATGACTGTTTCATGAATTTTGCCTAATTTTACCATAACAATATCGTATCCATACCAGTGACACAGTGCTTGTTGCACGCCGTGCAAAGGAATTCCAGCAATTTTGAAATAGCTTTGCACTAGCTTGTGATAAATTTGTACTAACCATTAGCCTAAAGAAGACAATGATTATTGCACAAGGTGAGCTGACTGCACCAGACTAGATGCCATGCACAAGTTCTACTGTCTAGGATCACTTGCATCAGATAACCTATCTCTGGGTGACGCGCTTCACTCTCACATCGGAAAGGCAGCCCTCTCATCTGGCCAACTGACCAAGCACATGTGGAATAACAGGAACTTGCATTGAACACCAAGATTCAGGTCTACCGGGAATGCATTTTGAACATACTGCTGTATGGTGGCAAGACCCCGACCATCTATAACAGACACAAGAGAAGACCACACACATTCCACCCCCGCTGTCTTTGGTTTTCCACTTTGTATTTAGAATACAGCAAAGTTCCTGATACCAAAGTACTCAAGAAAGCAAAATTACCAAGTTTAATCACTCTTCTCAAACACAGATCTCTCTGTTGGCTTGGTCATCAGCACCAGATGGATGATGGCTGCATTCGAAAGGATCTCCTCTATGGAGAACTTGTGGATGTCCCAAGGCCACTGGGCCAACCTAGGCTCAGGTTCCAGGATGTTTGCAAGAGAGACCTGAAAACTTTCAACACCGACGCTGCAAGCTTGGAAGCTGTGGAAAAAAACAGGCTACTTGGAAGGACCGTGCAGCACCAGGAAGTCAAAGAGGCTGAAGAGAGGTAGAGAAACGGGAAAGCAAAGAGAGTGAAGAGGAAATTGCAGAGCTAGTAGAGTACCAGCTTCATCTTGTGGCCCTGCATGTCACACTTGCATTATCTGTGACAAGGACGGTCAAGCGAGAATTGGACTTGTTAGCCACTCGCAATGCTGCAGCACGATGCGCAGTAACTGAACTGCTTTGGCATCGCCTTTCAAGATAGACGGTTGCCACTCAGTACCTTAAAGTTACCCATCCTGGTCTCAGGGTCCCGGGGGTTTAATTTCCAGCTCAGGAAGACATCCCCACACTAGCTCGGATCGAGTTAGCGTGCTGAAAATGGAAGGGTAGCTGCTGTGGCCTGTGCAGCCAGATGGACCAGCTGTCCCAAGTTAATGTCTAGGGTTTCAGATGCAAGCCGTCAAAGCCCAGTCTCCCATTCCTCAGGAAGTATGGAGCTTATATGATCCACACACCGAGGTATCATGTTTCCTATAGAACCCCTGCATCCATGGGGCTATCTGGGGGACTGAACTGGGGCTCTCAAGCGCCAAGAGGCCATTTGAGCTCAAAAAGTGTCCCTGGAGGTCAGTTCTCAGCAGGAGGGAGCCATTTCAATTCACTGAACTGTCTGGTTTTTTGTCAGGTGGGTTCTGCCCAGGGCTGACTCCCCGCTGCACTTTGCATGGTCTAAATGCGAGGCAGGGCAATGGAGTGTCGGCTCACACATTTTGTGCCTTTCATTACACAGTAACTAGACCAAAATAAAAGCTGCCCCATCCACAGGCCTAGAACGAGCAGTTTCCTAACCCTTTAGCTGGAGCAGAAAGGAATCCCCCCCACACCCACCACCACCCTCCTGACGTCACAGCTGTTTTAACCCACGCCTCCCCTAGACCATAAGTGCGTCTCCGCAATCTGGAGCCTGATGGCCCCTCCCCATGGTGACCACACAGAATCATTCAGAGGGTTGGAAGGGCCAGGACTAATCCGTGCCAGCGTCTGACTCCTTCACACAGAGCGCAGGGGGAATGCTCACAGGAACAAAAATAATTGTCTGCTACAGTCCATAAAAAGCAATTACTCTTTCCTCGAGTCGGGAAGCTGATAAAGCCGGGTGTTAATGGACTGGCATGAAAAGAAACAAAAGGAAAACTGTCACAATCCTGATAACCGTAACTGCTGCTCTGAGCACAACAAAGGCAGAGCTAGGGACAAGCAGCACTTAATTGTCAGGTCAGCTGTTCAAGCCAGCCCCGGTCAGTCATTACCATTGGCTGCGTGGGCATGAAAATGAGCTGGTCACCTCAGAAGTGTGCACAGCACAGAAACATTCTGCCCGGAGAGGCCATTGCGCACTGCAACGCTGACCCTGAGCTCCCCGTTCCTGGCCATGGGGGCGTGCAGCGCACAGTGGCCACGAGACAGCTGTTCTGTGGAGAGAAAGCTTGGTCTCTGGGACTGTCAATGCAGAGCCAACCATACGGGCAGAGTAAACAGTCACCTACGACAGCAAAATGTTCAGCCCCTGCTTGTTCAGGTTGCTATGGGCTGGCGAGGGTGGACATTTGCCAGCTATCGAGGACAGCAGAACTCTTAGCATGGGCCTGTCTCACCAGCCCTACATTCACTTTGCAGTAACGCTGCTTTGAACTGACACAGCCCATCTTCAGCTGTAGGTCTCAAAGTGGTTGCTTTACCCCCATTTTACAGCTGGGTAAACTGAGGCAAAGAGCCATGAATGGATTCCGAGAAGTGCACCACGCAAGCAGCAGAGCCAGGGAGGGAACCCAGGTCTCCTGCCTGTCAAGCTTTGACCACACTGCCTCTCCCAAAATATACATAGAAAATGGTAAAAAGCTAAGGAAAACCTGATGTTCCCTCAGATCCTGCCAGTTGCCTCCAGCCCCGTGGCTGCTCTGCCACAGGCATGTAACTCTGCCTTCAAAATGGAGAGTAAACAAACCCTCCGGTGAACTACTGCCTATGTCACTGTTCCCTTCCTATTACCTTCCCCTTGAAGCCCAAGAGTTCATCTTTCATTGGATTTTTACTATAAACAAATGTGACACAAACGGATTAAACTACAAACAGCAAGACAGCTAACCCATCCTTTAGGGCTGGTGTCAGACCCTTTCCCCTCTCTTGTGGAGTGTCAAGTATCATGCAAAAAATTGAAGACTCCTTCCATCAGGAGCGTGTACCGGGTGCCACAGCGAATCCCCCGCCGGCAGGGATGGCAGGGGTGGAGAAAGAGACATTCGAAACTTGGAATCAGATTTCAGTCATTTGCACATTTTAAAAAGTACTCATTTGGGATATTTTTGCCCTGATAATCACAGTGAGGCAATCAGTAACCTGTGCAGGATGTTGACAGTTTTAGCTCGGCATCAAGCACATTGGAGATGCTAAATTTAAAAGACCTCTTGCTGTATGTGGTGGAGGCAGCCCTGATCCTCTTTTCCTGTGGGCTGTAATACCTTGGTCTAATTTCATTTGGGTTTACAGTGCAGGTGCTGGGTGGTGTTGGTGTCCTGTAATGCACAGGAGGTCAGACTGGATCATCAGGTGGTCCATTCTGGCCTTGGATTCTCTGACTCTGTGACTCTAAAGGTCAGAAGTCTGGGGTCCTGTGAGCCAGGGATCAGGGCTGGGAGGGGATCCAATATGATGTAAGTAAGAGAGGCTTTTTCCCTCATGGAGACGTTACATTCATTCTTTGTTGCTTGCCTTGAACTCAGCTGAAAGGAATCCAGAGTGAATGTAGATGTTTTGCTCTTTGTGGGTGGAAAATTGAAAGAGATCCTTTCTGTACTTTCCCATCAACCTTAAATGCCAACCCCGCAGCTTTTACACAATGTATAATTAGCCTGTGGAACTCATTGCCACAAGATATCATTGAAGCCAAGAGCTTAGCAGGGTTAAAAAAGATGGAATAGTTATAAGGATGATGAGTATATCTAGGGTTTTTAATAATAAGGACTTAAAAACCACGAGGGAAGGGGTAGAAACCTCATGCTTCACGAACTAATGGTGTGTCAGGAAGAAACTTTCCGAATGAGTAGGTTATTCCATAACTGCCTCTGTAGAGATTCGTGCACCCTTCTCTTAATCAGTTGGTGCTGGCCACTGTTGGAGATGCTATACTAGACTAGATGGTCCCCTGGTCTGATCCAGCCTGTGTTCCTATAGGTTACAGCAAGATCAGACATTGTCATCTGATTTCATACCATCTCAGGGAGATTGCCAGTGAGATTTACCCATTTTGTTCTTTTTTTCCCCAGTAAGGGTTTTTCAAAGTTTAATCCTAGATTCATCAATTCCAAGGCCAGATTTCAAGTCCTCCATTCAGGCGGTCTCAGTCAAAGAAGGTCTCATCAGGTCAAGGACTGTCTCCCACCTGTTTGTACAGCACCTAGCATAGCAGGGTCCTGATCTTAGCTGGGGCCTCTAGAAGTGACTGTAATACAAATAATTAACACTAGGAATCCAGAAGTAACCGGATACATTTGATTATAGTTGGGTAAATTTCCCATTGACATCAAGATTGTCAAAGCCATTTATCCACAGGACTGGTACAGCACAGGCACCAACACCATGAGCTGCCCCTACTGTATCCCCCAACAATGTGCCTCAGTGCTGGTCTGAGAGAGGGTGGTGGGCAGACACTAGGTGGATCAGTACTATCTCCAAGACGCAACCTAAACACCTAGTCTAATGACGTCGGCTTGTCACTTAACTGGTGTGACCAGCTTTGATGAGTGGAAAGTGCAAATGTTGGTGGCAGATGCAAAATGTTTATATGGGTAGTGGGGCCCCAGAAGGTGCTGCAGCTTGGCCCGCTGGCCCTAGGGAGGAGCTGCATGCTGGCCATAAAGGGCGGGGGGGGAGGGAATGGGGAGCAGAACACTGTAACTAGAGGTGGGCTTGAGACACAGTGTGGGTCCAACTCCAAACTTCCCCAGCATCTAGGGCTGCTTAGAGCTGGGGGGTTGGTTCTGTTGGTCTCATCTGCAGCCACAAAGTATTTTTGGCCTCTGATGGATTCCTAGCACACCACTAAAGGAATCCACCATGGGCAGCAAATCAGCAGCAGAGCCAAGGCTATGGCTGCAGCACACATATAACAGTAGGGCCTGTGGGATACCAGTGGAGAGATCAGGTCTCGCCTGCAGACCACTAGAACTCAGCCTGCTGCTCACACATTTCAGAGCCTCAGAGCCTTTTACGATGAAAGAATCACCCTGGCATCCCAAATACCTGCCAGGTCCAACAGAAACAAGACAGGCTTGTTTTCCAGGGAGAATAACAGGAGGTGAAATTAAAAGCTGCTCTCAAAAGAAATGTGAGCTGAGTTCTTCTAACCATCTTTGTTTTCATTCCCGAGCTCTCCGATTTGGTCATATTGGCAGGTCTGTAGCAGGAGGGCTCCCTTTACCCATCAGCAAAGGAGGAAACCCCAAGCTAAGCTCGTCAAGGGGAAGAAAAATGTTTTTGTTGTTGTTTTTGTTTTGCTGCTTTATGTGTTTTTAAAGCTATTCCTCTTGGTTTTCAGTGCAAAGGAAAAATTAAATCCTGTGACACGTTGCATGCAATTCCAACACTCGTTGCGGTTTTTTTTAACTTGAAGCTTTTTCCAGACACACACGCCCCTTTGATTGACATCTTGGATGAAATTTTAGGCATCCCTGGGTAGAAAGAATACAGCTCGGCTTCAGAGCTGTAATGGTAAACCAACCCTTGTCTCAAAAAACAGCTGTCTGATCCAGCCACGCATGCCAGTCATTTCTGTGGTAGGGGTGCTAGTGGGTTAGCTGCTGCTCATGTGTATCAGTAACATGATGTCCTTTACCTCAGCTCTTAAGCTCCAGCAGTAGCATCAAGTCCTTCATGTATATTCACTTCTCCCCTGGCTACTCTTCACCTGGAAGGCAGAATGATCCAGTAGCTACACCACAGAGCTAGTAATCAAAAGACGAGGTTTCAGGCCTGGCTCTGCCACAATTTTGCTGGGGGACCTTGGGCAAAAAATAACTTCAGTGCTCAGTGCTTCAATTTTTGTTATCTGTAAAATGGGAAACTTCACTTCCGTTGTAAAGTGCCTTGAAAAAAGATGAAAAGTGCCATGGAAATTGAAATGATTAGCAGTATTGTACTTGCAGGCTGCTTTCCATGCATTCTGCATCTAGGCAAGCCCCTCCCTTGTTGAGGTTTTTCAGGCAAATCTAGTTTCATATTAGTTGGCCCGAAAGTCCTCACATTTATTCTTTACTAGCGGCCCTTCCAATTGCAGGTACTCTTTGTGCTTAGCACTAAAAGTATTTAGAGGATTATTAAATTGTTCGTTCCTGGAAATAACTGTACTTAAAAGATGTGAGAATAACGACTGCTGTTCTTCCTGAAATCCCACGTCTTCCTACAGCAAGAGGAAGCGGAAATGAAGACTGTGATCAACATTCCAAAAAGCAGTGTTTTTTCTTATTACTGGACATTGCTTCCAAATCTAGGCCAAACTTATGGCCAACCATTAGAAAGGAAGTGACTTCTCCTGTCTCCTTGGGTTGCATGCAGAACTCCACCCTGTGCTTCTCCTCCCCCCCCCCGCCGATGTTTTTCGCTGATGGACACTGAGTAATGACCTTGTGCCCCCACCCAGAGAAGCACACGTAGCCTCTCATGAATTATGGATGTTACTGGAAATGACAACAGGTGAAGGAACATTCAGAAGAACCTTGTCCGTGTGACAAAATGTCCTCTTCCTCTAAAAAGGTCTTTGACAGCTTCCTCAGATAAGTTTCAAACCACTGGAGACTAAAATAAGCAAGACAGCTTGGTGTTGTCTCTTTACCATGTATTGACAATGACTCACCGGAGAGAAAACTGCCTACTGAAGTACTGATTTTTCACATCAAGGCATGTGGAATAAGGGAAAGCGTATCCTTCAATCCCATCCACAGTTAGCGTGCCGGAAGGAAGACTGAATCTAGTATGCAAGAGCTTGACAAACTCACTTTTTGCTGGTTTTTAATCCCCTTTGGCTCTAAGTGAAGAGCATCCAATCAGTGTTTGTAAGCAGAGATGGTTTACCATGGATGCCACTGCAAGAGGAGATGGGACACTAAGACTCCTTAAGGAGTCACTGGCTACACCTATGCTTTAAACCAGTGGCTCTCACCCTTTCCAGACTATTGTACCCCCTTCAGGACTCTGATTTGTCTTGCGTACCCCAAGTTTCACCTCACTGAAAAACTACTTGCTTTCAAAATCAGACATAAACATACAAAAGGGTCACAGCACCCTGACAAATTGCTGACTTTCTCCTTTTTACCATATAATTATAAAATAAATCAAATGGAACATAAATATGGTACATACATGTCAGGGTATAGTCTATAGAGTAGTATGAACAAGTCAGTGTCTGTATGAAATTTAGTTTGTATTGACTTCACTAGTGCTTTTTATGTCGCCTGTTGTAAAACTAGGCAAATATCTAGATGAGTTGATGTACCCCTGGTAGACCTCTGCGTACCCGCAGGGGTACCCGTTTGCCTGGTTGAGAACCATTGCTTTAAGCAGGAAGGGAATACTCAACTCTCTCTCACTGTTGGTATTTCCACAATGGATGAAAAGTGGCATATCAAAGTTCCAAGGAGATCCTCAGAACACTACAGTAATGGGGGCCATACGTGGACTTAGCCAGGTCCCCATTCAGAGACCAGGCTGACCTCAAAGGCCTGTTTTCACCACCTGGAATGATACTGAATGGCACATGATTCACCCCATTGCTCTCCCCAGTCTATGTTCAAACCAGGCCATCGTGTTTTTCATCATTCGTTGTGGAAGGATCTATATATACCCACCTGGGTAGGAGCCCTGAGCATCCAGCAGCGCTGACTGTCACCAGCGAAAAAGGAGTGCAGTGAGGAGGTTCTGTTCTCAAAAGCACCTACTGAGCCTGATGTAATCCAGGGGTGAGCACATTACAGCTCCCTGTCTGGGCCCAAGTATGAGACAGTCGTGGCTCAAGTGCCTTAGCTCAAGCGCTATTGGCTCATGCTTTTAGGGTTGGAGGCATCTGGTTCACTCCCCAGCGCATTGGCTAAGAAGGTGGCCTTCTTACTTGCCCATATCTGCTCTGCATCGGCCCCCCCAAAGCACCGTCATAAGATGGGTGTCCTCACCCTTGAACCAGGACAAGGATAAGAGTTACAAACAGTGATACCCTACCTCTTGCCAGGGGTCAGGATCTCCTGACTCTAGTCACTGCTGTTACAACATCCGCTTGGTTTCCTGAACAACTCTTACCACTAACAGCCCCGCAGAGCGAGGCCAGCTGGGGAAGAGCAAGCTGGGTGCTGGTCTGCCGCTTGCGACATCAGCCAGCTAAGCTCCAGTTCTAGTCTCTGTACTGGTGGTGACAGGCAAAGCAGAAAGCACAGCTGCAGATGCCTGGCTGAGTTGCAGGGTGATTTGTAAAGAGTGGGGCATATTCATGCAAATGCCCCTGGCAGAGGAAA
Organism: Chelonia mydas; assembly: GCF_015237465.2. NCBI lineage: Eukaryota > Metazoa > Chordata > Testudines > Cheloniidae > Chelonia > Chelonia mydas. The sequence continues at coordinate 18,593,754 of NC_051254.2, forward strand.
GAAACTAGAACATGGACTACAATGTGAACAGACAGGGTTGGTTTCCAGCTGGAGTGGTGCATTACATGAGAGAAAACACATGATTTTTCAGGGGGGAATTTATCCCCTTCCTCCAACAAAAAAGGCCCTTGGTGTCCCCACTGGAAAGTGCCACCCAGCCACCCCCAGAAAATGATGATTTATCAATAATAATTTATCAAACATTGCAGCTTCGTTAACAACCCCTGGCCCAGTAGGATCCTGCTCCATGGCTCGGGTTCCTAGGAGCTGTGGCAATAAAAATACTACGTAGTCAAGGGAAATGAATGGTGCAGGGGGTTAGGAGGCGAACAGACCCTGGTGGTGCTGAAAGGGATGTGCTCAGAGAACACTCCCTGCCCCCAGGCTGCAGAACCCATGGGGGGCTGGCGGCACCTGCGTTTCTGAACCTTCTCAGCATGGGTAGGTACACCTATGGCTACACCAGACCAGAGAGAGCATATCAACACAGTAAAAACAGGTAAGAGAGATTCAAATCTCTGCCCTGCATTAAAACCTCGAAAAGTTAATCTGCAAACCAGCCGAACAGAAGGAGGCAATTACCACCCTGAAAAGGCATTCGTGCTTTAAAACCATCCTTTAGCAGCTCGCTTTCAAAGCCTAGGTTTTTTCTGAGTGAGTTAATGTAAACAAAGTCCCACGAGGACGTCAAATACAGGCAACAGCAGCAGCGGAAGAGCAAGGCTCATTTCCCATAATCTTCTCCCATGTTCTGCCGGGCTTCTGCTCAATAGTGTTCACTTGCTGGGGATATCCTGCCCTCCCCTCTCTGCCTTTGCAGAGGCACTACATGGAGAGTGGGATGCACAGAGCACTGCTCCACACGGGCTGTGATAAGAGGAGACTGTTCGAAAGGGCAGGCCAGAAAGAGAGGACCGGGAGAAGCAGGGCAAAGTCAATGGATCGGCATTTACATGGATTCCGCAGGCAACACCCCTGGGGCAGGGATTTATAGCCATTCTGGAAGCCACTGTTCGCAGGAGTAGTTCCATAGCCTGGCTGGAAAAAATATTCCTGTTTCCCCAGGCTCTGCCTTGCAGGGAGTCTCCAACTCTTCAGGCTTCCCTCCCCTTCCCGCTGCCCCCACAAATATCAGCCATTATTTCTTCGGGTTTGTATATCTTTTGTGAGAGGTTTGAGCTCTGTGTGGAGAGCTCGTCCTTTCGAGCTGCCGGCTGGTGAAAAGGAGTGGTTCCCACATGGCTGTCTCGCCTGACACCCCAGGAGGAGGCAGACGCAACATTCAGGATCTGAAGGCCAGGGATGAGTGGCCAAGACCAACACGTCGCAGACCAACAGTATGTTAATCAACAGCATGGCAGATGAAAAGGCCACTGTGGCTGACAAAGAACTGCTCTGCCTCATATGTCTAGTTTGGAACAGGCATTTATTTGTCACCACATTATTTCCATTGGACCCAGTGAAAAGTTTAGAACTGTGCCCGTGGAGAATGGAGAGAGTTACGAAGAGCAAGTTTTCTGCCTTCAAACGTTTGGCACTGGTTTTGTCCAGACTCTCAGCCAAAAGATGGATGAAAAGCTAAAAGCTGAGCAGGAGAGGACTGAAAGGTGATAGACATAAAATGTCAGAGAGGCAGGAGGACAAACAATGGCTAAGAGAGGATCTTATGATGAAAAGCATTTGGAAGACACGCTAAAATAGCCCGGCCATGTCATAAGAAGAAATGGGAGTGTAAGGATGGAGATGAAGGGACAGTTAGGGAAATAAAGAGGACACCAGGGAAGAAGATAGATGAATTGGGAAGCATTGTACACCTAACTTGGCACTCGCATTTTGTCCCTGGATGGAGAAGTTTCTCAGTGATCACCCCAAGTAATGTGGCCCCTGGGATGTTTACGAAGGTAAGAATGATGAATTGATACCTCCCCAAATCTTAGCCAGCATGTCTATGTGTGTGTGAACCCATCTAAGGTTTCTTCTGGACAAAACGGAAGCTCACATTTTGGAGCCCCCAAACCTTGATGATTTCACTCTCAAGGCCAGATTGATGTAAATCAGGCATAGCTTTCACCAGCTGAAGATCTGGCCCTCCATAACAAATGCAACAAGGATTTACTTTTATGTAACAATTCTGTTTTAATGAATTGCACTTCACCCCAAGAAGCATCTGAAATATTAATCCACACAGATCAACAATTACTGTATATGGACCAAAAAGGCCCAAAGGCTAAAATTGAACAGCCATAGGCGACATTTAACATCCTTTCTTTCACTGAACCATGGGCACCAGAATATGGCTAAGATTTTAAGACGACTCCTGTTATGGCTTTCCTTTTGGGTGGAGAGCAATTCTTAGATGTGTTTACTCTAGGAGCCAGAAAACTCTGCATAGCGCCTACATGGACTGACCTTCTGCTGTGCCTTCTTCAAAATACAGATTTTATGCATGAGTTTTTAGTGTCTGGTGCATAGATCCTTGGTAATGTGTTAATTCACTCTGACATACTAATGCCATGACTTGGTGCGATAGCAAATCACCAGTGATGTGATACCTGTCCCTACGGCACTGGCTCATCGTTAACATGACAGCAGCAGTTGATACCATCTCACCTGATATCTGCTTCAGAAAGAGCCTTCAAAGATGCCTTCTTTGCCGTTCCTTGCTAGGATAGAACATCGGCTCTGACAATATGGGGAGGAAAGGAGAAGGAAAGGTTTGATGATTATAGGAAACACATGGCACTGGGTGGGAGAAATACATTGCTTCAGACTGCAGAGATACTTATTTTTAGCCTTGCTAATTTCTGGAGTGGGAAAAACTATTCTGTGTTATTATCCTTGTTGTTGTTGTTATTTTATAGAACAGCCCATTAGCTATGTAGACTGTAGCAACTGTGTATTCCTGGATCCCTTTCAGCTCTGGTCTCTGAATAATTAATACCCACATAATGGATCTTCTCTCAATGTGCATGGTTTAAAGACTAGGCAAGTTATCCCCCAGCCCTTCCATGAAGGCCCTGAATAAAGCCCTTAGAAGGATTTGGGAGACAAGGGGCCTGTTGGAAGTACTTTCCTTTCTGCTTTTAGACTTGCAGTGTATTTGTCAGAGACTTTTGGATACCTCGCAAAGTGGGGGGAGATCTCTTTCATTCCATGGCTGGAGGTCTTCAAGGGGCCCTTGGGGCTAGTTGGAGGTCTTTGAGGGGTCCCTGGACATGGCTGGAGGACTTTGAGTTGTCTTTGGTCTTGGGTGGAGATCTCTGATGGGTCCCCAGGCCAGTGTGAAAGTCTTCAGGGATGGAGATGTAACTGTGGAGTTCTTTTGGGGTTATCTACTGGGGTATGGAATCTGATTTTTGCTCTTATGGGAACCAGCAAGTACAGGCAGAGACCTTGTATTATCACAGTGTATGACCTGGATGTTGTCCCTGCCACACTGACTGAGCTAGGAAAGTGTTGCAACCCATCCAATGCCATTAAAGCTGTAGCAGCTTTCAGATGAAAGATCTTGTCCTGGGGTACCACCTACAGGGGAGTAGGATCTTGGGGTGCCACCTGGGGTCCTGGGGTGCCACCTCTGGGGGGCTCTTTGGTGCAAGAAGCTATTTGTTCCTGGTACCACCCTCATAGATCCCTGATCCCCTAGTGCAAAGGCAAGGGAACCAGACACAAATTACCCCAATTACACTTATGTTCTGCCCATCCCTCCCACAACAATATGGAAATGCAGCGCCCATGCTGCAAATCCCAGCCTGATGCCTTCTTTTGGGGGTCAGACCCCTCAGCTATGCCCTCTGGCATGACAGAGCAGGTGAAAGAGCAACAGACAATGGCCTGTTTGGGAACAATCCTGTACATAGGTCACATTTCCTGTACTTCTCATCCCCCCTCGTTTATTACAGAAACATTCCTTTGCATGGATCTTCATCGCCGATAGGTTCATCTGCTTCCACTTCTGATTCCCCACCTCGTCACCTGGGATGAAGGGTGCTGTGGTGACGAAGTAACTTATCTAATGCCGTGCAGCGAGTCAGCAGCAGAGTTGGGCACAGAACCCAGGAGCCCCTAAAAGCCTTATTAGTCCCACTGAAGGAAACCAAGGCAGACCACACCGATTTTTTTGCTACGTAACAGGAATCTTTAGTGTAAGCCCCCCAATTTTCTTGGAAGAAATAAATGCAAGCCGTAGGCGGTAGCTTACTCATGGAACAGATAATCATTCTTCCTTCCAGTAAGATACCTGCTGTGTTTTCTTTAACCACCTCTTATTTATTGCTGTAACTTGAAATCAAACCTGGTGATTTAAAATCTTTTGTAGCATCTCCTGAGTCCCACCCCAGTGCACTATCCCACCTGTTCTAAACTCGTTACTGTGTGACTAGCTCTGCCAGCTACCCCAGTGGGCACAGCACTGCCCTGGGTCACTCAGGACCAGGAAGCTATCTCAACAGCTGCAGCCTTTGGCTAAAAGTCAGCTATAATAGGTCAGAATATTAGTTCTCTGGGAACTGTAAACATTGAAACATTTGTGTCCATGTGGAGGCCGGAGTCACTGCAAGGGAGCTGTATACTCTGTTCATCCAAGGCAGATGTATGAGAGAGAATCCCTGCCAACCTCGGACTGTGATCATGGGATGAGCCATATTTCAGTCTGTGACAGACAGCTGGGGAGGGGTGGGGGAGACACCACTCCTGAGATTCCTCTGCACCAAGCCTTGGTTCAGAATCACTTTATCATGAGCAAAATCACAGTGAAACTGGTCCCATAGGTTTACGCTTCATCCAGCCAATGAATCTCTTGTCTCTGCTCTGCTCTGCACTTGATTTCCTTTCCTGCGGAGCTCTCCTCTTGGATCAATGCCTGCAAGCCAGCCAGCACACACAGTGTCATTTCAAGGGCCAAGCTCAATTATTTCCGTGATAATCACTGGTTCTCCCAATGGGAGGCCCGTATAGATTTCTGGCATTAATGATTTTCTCTAGTAGCTATAGCCAAGCAGAGACAATGGCTCGAGGTTCTCAGATACAGCTTCCCAGCCGGATCATTTCTATGCAACGTGTTACTTTTGTTAATTGCTGGGCAGTTTTGCTTCCTTTGGAGCCCAGACTGCTTTCTTTTTGTATCCAATGTCAATGCTCCACTTTGGTTTTGTTTCCCACTTGTGCTATGGCCCTTTTTACACCCCTCTAAATGTAAAGAGTGTAGAAATGGCCCTCAGCAAACTTACCCCGTGTAAAGAGGGCCCTGGCTAACTTAGAGCTATGGCCCAGGGAGATTAATTGAATTACTCATGATCACACAGGGAGTCTATGGCAGAGGCAGGAACTGAACCCAGACCTCCTGAATCCCACTCCAGTGCCTTATCCACAAAACCATCCTTCTAAGAGAGTCACCTTCTTAGAATTATAACTAATCGCTCCGTTTTTGTCATTGTGGCTTATGAAAGCTGTTTCCCCATCACAGCTGCCTTGCACTCTGTCAACAGTTATGAAATGTTCATCCATCAGATCAAGCACGTTTTCAGCTGATACCAACGTTGGCCGAGCTGTGTGGAAAGGAATGAACTTAAGGCCGTCTTTATTTCATCATTCTACCAGCTCACACAAATTGCTTTTTCCTTTGCAGTGAACAAAACCTTGTGCCTAATGAACCAATTGCTCCTCTATCAAGATTTGGAGGAGTCAGTTTTAAGATGCTTTTCCCGCCACTCTGGGAATTAGTTAACTGAGGGGATTGCAAAAAGAGCTGGGCAGGAGACTGGAGACACCCATTCCTATCAGCAGCGCTATAATTGGGGCTAAATAAGGCAAGGCTGCTGGGCTGACAAAATCATAACTGAAGAAAGCATCAGTCAGACTCAGCGTCATATCTGAATCTCACATTTGGATCTGTCTATGGCCAAATTGCAATTCCGGGGTTAGTGTAGCTTTATTTGGTCTACATCGAGGGTTTCTGTTGAGGCAACTTCTGTAAATAAAGAAAGCACCCAAGACAGAAGGTTTGTCTTAAATGAGGTTTTCTCTGCAAAATGAGCATTGGCGACAGCTTAATAACAGTAGCTGCAGAAATAGACTCATTCTGGGTCTGTCAATCAGGCTATTCAAATGGTGTCAGAAATGTGCCAACAGAAGTGACTCCAAACCCACTGAAATGTGTCCCTGTTGGAGGAGAGGCAGGCTGAGTTGTGTGCCTCTACGTTCTTGGGAAGGAGGGGATATAGGCCTGCACAGGATTCCTCCCTGCAGCGGTGATGTCCTGTGTGGGGACCTGCTGTTCCCATCCCCACCTCCCTCTGGTCTCCTGACAGCATCCCTTGACACTCATGAGCCATTCAGACTGCTCTGTCCTGCTCTGTTACTTCACTCCTTTGCTTCATTCACTCTTGACGTGGCCAGAGGGAGCTGAGGGAGCGTCTATCCAAGGAGTTGTTCCCCTCTGTGTGTAACAGGGAAGCACTGCCCTGATTACTGCTCTGCCCAGGTACTTCTCCCTCACCACGGTGAAGAGCGAGGACTTGCTACTGATGAATGAGAAGGGGATTCGTTACTCCATGCTGTGCTAATGCTCAACCTGTGCTGCTGAACGTCAGCACCCAGACTCTCTGTGATGTGACGCATCAGCACAGTGAGACTGAGGGGGCAGGAGTAGCCCTCCGGTAGGATATCCTTGCTTTTGTGGGGCCGACTCTCAGTGTCAGGGCTACTAGAATGCCATTAAGTTCTGGGTGTAATACAAAAATAAATTGAAATATTTTTTTCTTTGGGTAACAATTCCAGCTGGTCCCTACAATCCACTCACTGACCAAAGATAATGGAGATGTACTCGGGCTGTAAGCTGTTTGGGAGAGGGGCTGTGTTTTGTTCCGTGTTTGTGCACCACCTAGCACCTCAGGGTCCTGGTCCATGACTTAGGCTCCCAGGTGGTAATGCAGTACACAGAACCATAGAAATGTAAGGCTAGAAGGGATCGTGAGAGGTCATCAAGTCCAGCCCCCTGCACTGAGCCAGGACAAAGTAAACCTAGACCATCCCCAACAGGTGTTTATCCAACCAGTTCTTAAAAACCTCCAGTGATGGTGATTCCACAACCTCCCTTGGAAGCTTATTTCAGAGCTTAACTCCCCTTAGAGTTAGAACGTTTTTCCTAATATCGAACCTAAATCTCTCTTGCTGCAGATTAAGCCCATTACTTCTTGTCCTACCCAGTGGCGGATTAATGATTTTGCCACCCCTAGGCCCAGAAATAATTGCCGCCTGCCCCCCCAGCTCACCTCCGCTCTGACTCCGCCTCTGCCTCCTCCCCTGAGCGTGCCACCAGGTCCTACTTCTCCCCACTCCCTGCCAGTGCTTGTGCGCGAAACAGCTTCACAAAGGAGGGGGGAAAGGGGCGAACGCGGCGCGCTCAGGAGAGGAGGCGGGGCTGGGGCGGGGATTTGGGGAAGGGGACCAATAGGGGCAGGGAGGGGGCGGGGAAGGGGTGGAGTTGGGGCAGGGCTGAGGGCGGAGGGCATGAACCGGCACCAGGGGAAGCAGCCTCTGGCTGCTATTATAAATTTGTCGCCCCTGCAAATTTGCCGGCCTAGGCCTTGTCAGCCTAGGCATTAATACCCCACTGGTCCTACCTTCAGTGGGCATGGAGAACAATTGATCACCATCCTTTCTGTTACAGTCCTTAACATATTTGAAGACATGTAAATAAATATTAATAATAATTAATAATATTAATAATGGAGAGACTTTTCTGTCTCATGGACTCTTTCCCCTTAGTTCTGAAAGTCAAATTTACCAGCTAAGACACAAGATAGGAAGGCAAAAACCCAGGATCCAGCTGAGGGAATTTAGGTCTTCCATCCATACATGGAGCCTTCACTGCTATACTAGTGGACTGAAGTGAGGCAGTGTAGCAGGGCAGTCACCCTGCTCTGGCCCTGAAAGGGTTAAAGCCAGCCCTTGGAGAGGGCTGGGGTTGAGAGAAAAGGCTAGGCTGATTGGGAAGGCAGCCACAACTGGGGCCACGCCCCAATCAGGCCACAGCTGGCCCTATAAGAGTGCTGAGGGCCAGGAGCTGTAGAAGTCTCACTCTAGCCCTGGACTGGGAAGGGCTAGCTGCCTGGGAGCAAGGTACCTGAAGTGGAGCAGTGCTGGGAAAGGGCAAAGGGAGCTGGGGAGCTCCAGCCTGATAAACCCCCAGGCTACAGGCCTTGGTGGAGGCCTACAAAGGTACTGGGGCCGCAGAGGGGCAGCCCAGAAATAGGCAGAGGCAGCTGGTCCTAACCCCTTGCCAATGATGAGTGGCAATTACACTGCCGTCTGCCCCAGTGAGCAGGGGCTAGATGATGACTGGCAGTAGCCACTGAGGCAAGGTGGGTTTAGAGGGTTGGGGGTTCCCCTGGGAGGGGAGACCCAGAGTTGGGGTACTGCTGGGGCAGAACCCTGAGGAAAACGGCACCAGGGTCCAGGAGGGACATGGGGCCAGCGGCAGGCAAGACACTGGCCTGCAGAGGGTGCTCTGAAGGCTGGAAAGAGCTAATTCCCAAGACGTCCAGTAGGAGGTGCCGCACCAGTGAGTCGTCGCACCGCTACAGGCGGCCAACATGTATATGATCCCCATGAATAACTGATCTGGTCTGGCAGTGAGCTACAGACTGTCTGCGGAGTCAAGAGTGACTGATGCGTCTTGGCTGGCACTAAAACATAGTTGCAGTCAAAATATTTTATACCCCATTTAGAATGACACAGATGCAAGAAGCAGCCCGGGCTACAGGCTCTAAGATGATGAAAAGCAGCAGGCAGTTGCAGGGAAATGGAAAAATAAATACCTCACTATTTTTGCTCCGCTGATTCTGACCCATCCTCCTCAGAAAAAGAATGACTGTGATGTATTAACATGGATTTTTTATTAACCTAGATCTCTGATCTAGAGAGAGAAGTAATTGTATAATCTGGGTCTTGGTGGAGGAGGCAACAGATATGAATATGGGATTACTGGTGAGTCCCATATTGAACCAAGAGCCCCATAGTAAATCTCTATTTTTACTGATCCTAACTTACCTCTCCACTCTTTCCTTCTGCTCTTTGAGATAAAATCCCCAAATAGCATTTAAAACATCACTTGGGTGCAAAAATGAACAGGTTTGCTAAAAACCTAGCAACAGAAATACAAACAGCCTGCAGTGAAGCCCTCAGGAAGAAGAAATGAGGCGCTTGCAATCTGTAGAGCTAAATTCTAGGAACGCAAATTAGCAATCCGCACTTCTGGACAGATAGGATGGGTGGTACGTAGCACTAAGACAATACATGGGAGCAAAGCTCCAAGCTGGCTGTGCCTCATGATCATCATCAGAGCTGGGTGAATAGTGGAAAGATGTTTCCATTAATATTTGCTGAAATACGAAAGCAGATTTTGAATCCACTGTCTTGCTGCCCTGTCTTATGTGCATTCCAGGAAGAGCTACAGCCTTGAGCTTAGACACCAAAAATATTCAAAGAAAGCAATTTTTTAAGTATTTCTTTTTACTGGATTTTAGACATCCAGGAAAGAATCACAGCACAGAATGAGGCAAAGGAGAAAGAAGACCAAAATCAAGATTGTGCATGCATCTTCCAAGCAGCACCAGCACTGCCAATTTTGCTTTAGTTCTTAGCAGTGTAGGGCCTGTGACACACAACTATCCAATTCTGATTCTATCCACTAGAGTGCAGTAGAGTAGGCACAAAGTTAGCCTGTTCAGTATTAACATCTCTATGATAACAGCAGCTCTATATTTTGGGTGAAGAAACTGCCAAAGGGCTTGTATGCCTTGGCCAAGGCAATAGAGCATACCAGTGGGAGAGCTGGCATTCCTGTCAGTTCCACCCACACATTTATTTCCCTAGCCCACACCTACTGTCCATGCAGCACAGTGTTTCATTGGGACCCCTGTGAAAACAGATGCAACAAATCCCTGCTGTAGAGTAAAGGTCACAAGATGTGCGTTAGCAACAGCCAAAGGATGGGATGGGACCATCACCTACCCTGAAATTTGGGGATCAGCCCAGCTTTTCATAGGTCTGCCCAGCCTCCTGCAAAGTGAGCATGTGAGACAACAAAGGAATCCTGACTCCCAGTGCAGTGCAAGAACATCGGCTAGTGTCTACACTGGCCTTTCCTCGCCTAAAGCTCCCCATTGCTGCTACCACTGAGAGTACTAGTACAGATCAGATGCAGGTGGGCACGGGCATTTGAACTACCCTCTAAACAGGGTTAGATAGCACCAGTTAAAATGCTGACATCCAACTACTCGGGGGCTCCCGCTGGCAGAGTTACACGTGTGGTAGCAAAAATGGGAAATACTCTAGGCAAAATCCCCAACGTTGACAAAGACTTAACATCATCACAACAGCAGCAGCATGTGAAGTTGACGTGTCATGATGTGACTGTTCAGGTGTGCTGGAAAGGAGTGCATTGCGGGGCTGTCCAAGACTAGCATTCCAGGGTGGAGCCTTATGTTATCAGATGACCTGCTTGTTAAAGAGGACTGAGTTACTCCGCTCTCTCTCCCCAGGTAGCACACACACAGGCTTTGGCTGAAGTGCATCAAATCTCCCCTCCACACCTTGGGCATTTGGACAATGTTCTTGCCAGACTCCACACATGTAATTAGCTTGCTGAACCAAGCAAGACATGCTAGTTTAGTTTGTGTGCGTGCATTTGGATTCAAAAGCCCCAGTATCCCTCGCTTCAGTGCAGAAAGGCACTCTCCAGCCAAGCAGCTGGTCTTCACCATTAGAGGAGGGCAAAATCAGTGCAGGAGGAACCCTGGGAAGCGGACAGGATTAATTCAATCCACAGCCCTTGCAGATCAACCTCTCCCTTGGAATATACAACATGCCCTGCAGCTGCAGCCTTCTATCATTTAGAAATCAGCCAAAAGGGAGGAATTGAGATGCTAGGCAGGTTTGCCCAGGGATGTGCGATTGAATAATGCCTGGCCAAGCTAAAGCACAGCTAATGCGGCAGCTGGGCATGTGCTGGTAGTGTAAAGGATTTGAAAAACAGGTACTAGAGAAACAGAACTCCTTTTGAGTTACTATTTCCCAGCCTGGGGTATGAATGAGTCACTCTCAGCAGCAGAATGCAAAGCTTTATAGAACTAGAGTTGAGCTGAGGGAGGGGGTGAATGTTTCTATAAATAGCCTATCAACTTCAAGCGTAAAATTCAACTCAACCACGTTTGTGACTTTCCTGAGTTCCCTTCCGAGTGCGACTCACTCCGTGCAGTCAGCCGAAGGCCTCTGCATCCCATAACCGCCCCCCAAAATAGCAATTAAGTAGCACTTTGAAGCGCTGCCTAACTTGAAATTTGCATGGATGGTTCGGTAAATTTCACAGGTCACAACAGGAATCACGAAGTGCGTATCTGGTTGGTCTAATTCACAGCAGTTGCATTCTGCCGACCAGAATGAACAAACTCGGCAAATAATTTGGAATATCAATAACTGGAGAATTTCACTATCTGTTTGCAGACAATTCACGAACTGGAAAAAAAGGGGGAATTCTTTAAATACCTTATTGGCTGCACATGTCACACACGCAGATCAGGGGGCTGCCACAGACTGGAGCATTTTATTAAAGCTTTTGCCAAAATCCAGCAAACCCACACAGGTTGCAAAATCTGCCACACTGAAGTGCCTTCCAGGAGCACCTTCCTGAGCTGGAACCCCACCTGGCTGTGGCCCAGAGCGCTGACCTCTTCAGCAAAGCTCAATCCCTTAATGGGAAAGGCACTGAACAGGCAGCCCTAACATTTCAGCCCCTTCTATGTAAAAAGAAAACACTTGACACCAAAACAATAGGCACCATTTACAGTAACATCCATGTTCTAACTTTTGAATGATCCACATATGATTTGCTCAGCTCACTCTCTCTGGAGCTCACAATGGAGCGATGGTGGCAATTTGCACGCAAGTCAAGCCCAGCACTAGATTAGCAGGGGCTGTTTGCACAGCAGGATAGGAGTACATTCGAATGGCAGAACTCTGCATGAAACTCTAGCAGCAAGAGATAGTGCCGGTCAGGATTGGGGTGCAGTGGGAGAATTGTATCAGGAGAGCTTGCACAGACCTGCCCACAGTACTCCTTGCCCTAGCTCTGTCCCTCAATCGCCAAATTCATGCCAAATTAACCCCAGGGCAGATGCACTAGCCAGAACAGTCCAGCCCAGCCCATGTGCTCAAGTTTAGGCCCACAGCCCTTAGGGCAGGTTTGTTAATCACGAGAAGATAGAAAGGCTCAAGATAATACAAAACACGCAAGAACTGGGCCCTTCCCTGCTTTCAGAACCCTGCCTGGCTATTGAGGGGAGCTCCCTTCCTAGCCCAACCCTACCCCTGGGTCTCTAGTGTCTAGCCCCTGATTAGGAACAAACGTGACTTATCACTCTAGGCCCCAGTTTTAAAGGGCCCCAGAGTGTAACAGACACATGGGGACGCATGCCCCAAAGCTCAGTAGCTATTACACACAACTAACAGCTCTGAGTAGCAGACACTAGGCATCCTCTGCAGTAGGAAATGGACAAAACAAGCCACATTTTACAGAAACCTCTACACTCATCTGGGGGGCACCATGGAACCCATGCAGAGCAGAAGAGCTTCATCTGAACACACTCTGCCAAAGCCCAGAGCAGGCGTGTGGCAGCACATTCCCCGGTGCTTTCCCTGGGGAGGCTTGCATGAGACAGACTTGGGGTTTGCCAACCAGTCGGCAATTCAGCTCAAATGTTCAAAATCCTGTTTTTCCTCTTAAAACAAGAGGCAATAGCTCTTTCAAGGGCTTGCCTCAATCACTAGCCAGCAGCAAAACCACGAGGTGATCCCTCGTCTCCAGCCTTCTGGGCGTTTCAGTTAGAATTGTTTCAGAGTAACAGCCGTGTTAGTCTGTATTCGCAAAAAGAAAAGGAGTACTTGTGGCACCTTAGAGACTAACCAATTTATTTGAGCATAAGCTTTCGTGAGCTACAGCTCACTTCATTGGATGCATTAGAATTGTGGGTGTGAAGCCTCCTTCCCCCATAGGATAGCCTGACTGCATAGCCACAGGGGGAGCAGACTGGCGGGAGCCCTTTGGCCCTCCCTGCCTACGCAGCTAAATGAACTACAGACTTGGGAACCCTAAAGCAAGAGCCCTGCATCTGATTCCCCTTGCTTTCCCCTTGGCATCTGGCCCACCTGCTGCCGTCTGTTCTGTTCTCGCTCTGCAGTCATTCCAGGCCTTCCGGCGGTCTAGGGGTCAGCTATTGGATTTTTCTCCCAGAGACGGGGCCCGCATCAGACAGAACCGAATCCTCCCCTGGAGTGTCATTGAAAACCCAAAGCACAGGACAGACCCCACACAAGAGGCTGGCCATTAAAAACCTTCGCTGTCTTTGCGAAGCTTTCACCATGTTTGTAACCCAGAGCATCCAGCACAAGGGAATGGTGCCCCCTCGACAGCACTGGAGACTGGAGTCCCTTATTTGTCCACAGACCCAGTACACCATGGGCCATGCCAGCTCCCCGCACACACTGCGTCCTGCCAATCTGCCTGGACCCTGACCTCGTGGGGTTATGGCTTGTTGCTCATTCAGTCCTTTTTGCCAAGGCTGTTTAGACAAAACTGCTGCGGGACGGACGTTGTGCTGCCTACTCACGGCCTTAGTAAATGCTATGGGCTGGTCTGTTGCTGGCGCCCTGCAGGAGAGAGTGCAGGGACCCTTCCACTTTCTTTTCACCCTGGCCCTGGGGTGAGCCACAGAGTGCCTGGAGAGCAGAGTCATTGCTCTCTGTAGATGCTGCTGCCACCACTGGCTCTGTGCGTGCGTGTGTGTGTGTGTGCATGCGCGCGCGTCCACTGTGGCAATGTGCACCCCACTATCTTTGTCTCTCTCATCTAGCTGCAGTGCTCAGGTTCTAGGGGCCTGCTATGGAGTCCCTATTCTGTGGACAATTTAGTATAACTGCCAAGCGAGTGGAGTGAATTCACCGCTCACCATTTTAAACAACACTGTCCCCAGTGCTCACCGTGGGGATTAATCACCTGCCAGTGTCCCCTTCTGTTTGCAAAGTCGCCTGCGTTTTGCTCTCTCTCATGTGACTGACCTTTGCCCAGGTATGTTGTTAAGAGTTCCCTCTCTGCCCAATACCATATATGCCTCTGAATATGTCTGCCAAGTGGAAGAGCATGAGGCAGACAGGGCATGGTGACCATTTCGCACATGTATCCAGCTTTGTGCCCTACTCCAGCCCAGTGTAAGGAGTTCCTCTAAGTGGATAGTGGACAATGTTCTCACCCCAGACAGGAAGATCCATGCCTACCTCAGTCCCTCTCACCCTGCCCATCATGTAACCCAGATACAGCTAAGAACTAATTCCCTTGCCAGCAGGCCAAGCAACCTGGGGTGACACGGTGGAATTCCAAATTCCACTCTGGGAACCACTCACTGACATCCAAGTTTTCCACCCTCCTGGCTCCACCCAGGCTCAGAAATTCAGCAGCCTGAAATCTGCACTGACAGGAAAGCCAACAATAAGATCTACATGTGACTTCCCAAAGCCCCTCAACAGGCTTCTCACTGGACGTGATCGCATTAACCAGGTTGCGACATTGCACTCTATATGATTTTATAAAAATATGTTAATGAGTGTGAATATAATGTAACTGGAATATGCTTCATGCAAAAGGTCTCTTGTAAGGTATCATTACAAAGCTTATAAACTACTGAGTGTGGTCATCCTATTTGTATAAATGTATCATTCTAGTATCTGAAACTAGAAATATGAAATATAACTCTGAGGTCCTATTGTAGTTATGCAAAGTGTGAGCCATTAATGGTGGTTTGGAATCTTAATGGCTCCCATTAACCAGGACAATTACCTGTCGATGGCTCTCTTTTACTTGTAAGTCTTCTGGTAGGCTGGCAAGTGGGTAATGAAGTCTTACAGTTACATGTGCTCATATCACCTGAACTGAAATCCATCTTTAACCTGGTGTTTTTCCATTAAGAAGAGGGGTGGGAACCCAGAGGGTCAAAGGATTCCCGCCGTATGCAAAAGATATATAAGTGGGTAGAACAGAACAAGGGGAAGGCCATCATGAGAAATCCCCTAGCTACCACCTGAGCTGGAACAAGGGCTGTACCAGGGGAAAGGATTGTGCCCAGACTAGGAAGGTGTCCGGTCTGTGAAAGAAACTTATTGAAACATCTCTGAGGGTGAGATTTTATCTGTATTCAGTTTTATTACTGTACTAGATTTAGACGTGCGTGTTTTATTTTACTTTGCTTGGTAATTCACTTTGTTCAGTCTGTTACTACCTGGAACCACTTAAATCCTACTTTCTGTATTTAATAAAATCACTTTTTCCTTATTATTTAACTCAGAGTATGTATTGATACCTGGGGGGTGGGCAAACAGCTGTGCATATCTCTCTATCTGTATAAGCTTTATACAGGGTAAAATGGATTTATTTGGGGTTTGGACCCTATTGGGAGTTGGGCATCTGAGTGTTAAAGGCAGGAACACTTCTGTAAGCTGCTCTCAGTTAAGCTTGCAGTTTGGGGCATGTGGTTCAGACCCTGGGTCTGTGTTGGAGCAGACTGGCGTGTCTGGCTCAGCAAGACAGGCTGCTGGAGTCCCAAACTGGCAGGGAAAGCAGGGGCAGAAGTAGTCTTCGCACCTCAGTTGGCAACCCCCAGGGGGTTTCTGTGATCCAACCCGTCACACAGGTTATCTACCAATGAGCTGCCACCTGATCTTCCAGTAGGACAAAGTTCTTAGGTGGTGTCCCTTGGGCTGTGGACGGCAGCTCTATCTCTATGTCAGGAGGAAGTATCCATCGCCTTTAAGACAGCTTCAGCAGTGGTCGTACTGGCAGACAAGTTGGAGTGCTAACAGCCCCAGAGAAACAAGCTATACGCTCCAGGGCCCTTTGATCTTGATGCTGACTTATGCCAGTAGGCAGCCTTGCTGGATGGCTATGAAAATCCCTGCATCGCTTGCACTGGTGTGGACATGTTGTACATAGAGCATAGGAGCTGATAACATGCAGCCAGACGGGAAGCTCCACTATCGGGCAGCCAACAATCCTCCTCCTCCTCCTCGACTTCCACCATGGAAACAGGAACATTCCAATCCCATTAGATGGCATCAAAAGCCAGTAGGACGTGCAGTGAAGCCAGGAAATGTGCTGGAAGGGACTGGGGCCCTGCCAGTGTGAAAGCTGCCTTCTTAGGGAGGCAAGAGACGTATAATATGAAAAATACCAGTAGGTGCTTGCCTGTCAGAGCTGGTGCAAATGAATAGTGAGACCTGTCTTGACAAATAAGTGAGCTCACTAGACTATGGAAATTAATGCCATAATGCTCCCTGAAAAACCGAGGCAGAGAAGCCCCGGTCACAGCTATCCACTTTGGGCTGCCTATAGAAATATCCACTGTCAGGCCTTACTATCTGCACTGCTGTTTGAAATAAGCCTTTTGACAAGCTCCAGCCAAAAGACTGCCATTCAAGGAGCTCTTAGCAGCTAGCTGTATTTCTAGTTAACATATAACCTGGGAGATCACGCAGCAGCAGTTTCCCAGGCAGGGAAAACCGTATTTAGTTCAGTCTTTCCCCTGCAGATATGATGCTCTGCGATTATACTAGCTCTCTAGATTCCAGAGAAAACAAGTTACAGCATGACCAGGGTGACTATCCGAGCCCCATGTCACCCACAGCTGGGGCGGGGACTGAGCTGTCGAGCTCCGCACCACCCAGGGGGAGGGAGGGCAGCTCTGAAGGCAGCGCTGCCCGCCAGCAGCAAATTTCTCCGCTCTCCTGCTGGCAGGCATTGCTGCCTTCAGCTGGCCGCCGCTCTCTGCTCTGCTTTGCAGCCGGGACGAATGCCCAGTTTTTGGTGTAAAAGTAGGGACAGAGCTGAAAAAGAGGACTGTCCTGGCCAAAACTGGACATTTAGTCACCCTAAGCAAGACCTTTAATTGTGAGATACATGTTAGTTCAGCCCACGAAATCAAATAGAGGCTTGGAGTTGGTCAACGGGAGAAGACACAAGTCTCCACTATCCAATGGAGCTTTGGGTTACAAAAAGATGACCATGGGGGCAGAGCCAAGCAGAGAAGAGGAGAGCTTTGCTAGGGGTGAGCTGATGAAGGAAAAAAGAATGCAAAACCTCTGCTTAAGATGAGCTGTCACTTTCTGAGTCACAGCAGGGACGCAGCAGCAAGTTAACAGACCTAGAGGTAAAAATAGAAGGAAGTCCATTGATTTTGAAAAAACCCAGTAAGTGCCCATCTTGATCCTTCCCTACTGGAGAAGTTCTGCCTACAAACGTTAGGAACCACTTCACAGTCAAATGGCTGGAGCTCTGTGTTGAAATGTCTTCCCTAGAAGAGACACTAGAAATCTTACCCACTGACATTGAGTTCTTAGAGGGAAGAGGGCCTAGAAGAGAAAAGCAGCTGGGTAGCATGGAGGATAATGCAGAGGAATAGGCAGACTGGCCATTAAACTGCAGTCAAAAAAATCAAGTGGGCAGATATGTGCAGGGGGTTGAAGATTAAATCTGTGCAAAAATATCTGGATTCTGGGAGCCCTCACCAGCCAGGGGAGCTCTCTAAGCTTAATGCTTTACTGGGAAAAATGATGCCCTCAGTGTGAGAACTAAAGGGGAAACATGATGCCACACGTGGTTAAAAGTTACAAAACTGAAATAAAATTTGTTGCATTGTCATAGCATCAGTCTAGTGGACAAAGAACTCTGGCTGATGATTCGAAATAGGAACCTAGGGCCTGAATCTCATTTTCAGTGCCTTCAAATGGGTATGACTGTAATTTACATCCATTTTAGGGACCCCTTATGCTGTCAGGGCAGTGCGAAGGGGGCTTAGTTGTGTTGACCTGGGTTAAACCTTGTTATGGATTGAGTTAAAACCTCCTTGAAACTGATGTATGAACAACACGCTTCGTTTAAGATTGATGCAAGACAGAGAGTTAAGAGGTTCCACAAGGTCTAATAGAGCCTGCCCAGAAACTAACACCACATGGGCAGAAGGTTCCATTGGGTATTGCTCTGACCTGGGAGGGAGGGTGTGGAAAAAGTCTAGCTGGGTTTAGTGGCAGACAAGAAACTAAGAGAGCCTCAGAGCCAGAAAGAAAGCCAAGCAGCAGCCTGTAAGCATAGCATGACCCTGGGAAAAGTCTAGAGACCGGCTCTGGGGATGGTTGAAAGAAACTCGGGCTGTACACAAAGAAGGAGAAGCAGGACATGATACACTCCTTGTAAATAAACAAGCTTGCATCAAACAAAATACCCGACTCCATCATAAAGTTCTACTCCCCACTGGAACATCCCCAAACTTTGACTAGTTGCTTGGGTCAAATGGGGTTACAGTTGTTATGTTCACAGTATCCACAAAGAGAGGTTAGACCAAGACATAAAATACTCTTTCTGGAAGGCTGCAACATATCAGTACTTTATTTCTTAGCATCCAGAACCCTAACACAGAAGAACCAAAAACAGAGAGCGACAAAACAGGCTGCTCCCTAAAGCAGTGAAGCACAACTCACCCCACCTTGCTCTAGGCTGGCGTTTTGCAGATTGACTGCTGGGAAAACCCAGACTGCACACTTTTCTACAGAGCCCCCTAGCCTGCAAGGACCAGGAAACCCCTGACACTTAAAGTGATAGCTTGTCATTTTAACACAATTTTCAATAGACAACATAAGTGTACATGAGAATCAGGCCCCTAATGTTTGAAGGGAACAGAGCCCTACTTTTTCCTGAGTTTAGCTTGGTTTTGAGCTTCACAGCAAAGAACTGATGGAAGTTGAGAGAGCACTACAAGGAGAAAATAAAGAAGGTGCATTCTTGGTTTGGAATACAGCATCAAAGCAAAAGCTGTGGGCTACATCCTTGAGGGGGTTGGGGAGCGTAAATCAACACAGAGACACAGAGCATACAGGACTTACTGGTGGATCTGACCCAGAAGTGAATGCAGTCACTGTCCCAAAGAACGTACAAGCTAATATTAAGATGGGTTATAAGTGAGAACTATTGACCTAGCCAGAGGGAGGCAATGTGGCCTAGCGGATAGCGCACCATTCTGGATCTCAGGCAACCTGGGTTCTATACCTGGCTCTGCTGCTGGGTAACTTTGGGCTAATCACATTGCCTCTCTGTGCCTCAGTTTCCCCATCCCTAAAATGGGGATAACAATACTGATCTGCTTTGAGAGCTACTGATAAAGAGTGCAATATAAGAGTTCCGATCAAGGAGAGTAAAATGCTTCTTCCTAGGCTGAGCTCTACAGAGACTCCATTAACTCCTGGGACTCCAGTTACTGAATCAGGTAGCAGACAATACATTTAACCCCATACCAGACAGTTCTTTACTATACTTTGTAGCTGTGAAGACTGCTGTGAAGACTGGGTCTCCACACTGGCTGGGAAAGCTGATATTCTGTTGTGCCAAGGCACTGAAGCTACCTGTGATGGGACTTTGCTGTCTAGATAAGCATCAGGCTTTTTTTTCCACTAGCAAACAGGAGGGAGCTGACGCAGTCCAGTGAAGTCCATGGATGTGGACTGGAATGAGCTACTTATACCTAATGTAAAGGGACCACTCAGTGCTACAAAACTAACACTCTATTCCCAGGACCAAAGGCAGGGAACAGACTGCTTTATTCAAGTACATCACAAATAAACAGTGTGGGGTGGGGAGAGCCCCCTCTGACAGACACACTGTAGGGAGGTCTGGACATGGATACATCCCTTGATATTTGTCCTGGTGGTAGCCATCTTCTCTATTAATTGTTCATGGCAGCAGCACAGCTGGGAAGTGACCTCTTCTCCAGAAGCTTCAGGTCTAGCATCAGATCCTTCTGTAGTAGGAAGAGGGCCTGAAACTTAAGCCCGTGTATCAGAGGCCTGGTATGAGGCCTGAGGCCTGGGCTAAAGTAGTGGTCAAAACTTTGCTAATATAAAGCAACATCAGACTGTGAGCGAGAGGCAGGCTCTGCTCTCAGAATCTGTCAAGAACAGGGCTGATATTACAGAAACACACGTTCCTAAGAGGTGTTAGGCGCAGAGCACTCACGCAAACACATTCCAGAAGGGTGGTACGAGAACACCTCGATACCAACACATTCCCTAAAGAGAACAGGAACACGCTAACCCATCCTAAAGATACGGTCAGGATGACAGTGTGATGGATAGAGATGTACAAGGTGATGGGTGGTAACTGGCTACGTCAGAGGGTGTCAACTAACTACGTCAGAGGGGCAGTATGTAACTTGTTTGTACTGATGTATAAAATGGAGTCTCAGAGGCAGTGTCTCTGTCTGGCCAAGAGGAGAATGGAAAGTCCTGCCATTTACTGAGCCTGGCCATTGTTACGGGCAGACATGTGTTAATGTACCTGAACCATTGAGCTGGCGCATTAGCACCGTGTCTCGTCGGCAATAAACCTGACCAAATTCCTTCGCTATGAACCAAGCCTGTGGATTTATTGGGCAGTTCGATCGGAGCCTGCTGTACGGGCTATCACACGCACGCAGCCAAACATCTATAAATATCTGACCACAGCTCCCAGTACCCTCCAGGCAGGGCAGGTATTTTGCTTAGGCACTGGGAGAGTCTCCCCAGTAGAATTTGCCAGGAAGGGGGATCCCTGTACATCTCATACTTCCTCTCCTGAGCTTTCTATACCCCAGTAAACCAGCTTCCATGCAGGCTTGAAATTACTGGAGGTTACTCCATGATGGAAGAATGAGAATTTATCAGAGAACATTTTGGTCGAGTTGTGGACTGTAGAGCTACCCTGTGCATTGATCTGCTCCTGAATGTCTGTGTCGTCCCAGATCTTTCATCTTCTGACATTTGAATGCACAAGTTCAGAGCTGTAACCTTTAAAATGTTAGCATTCTGTCAGTCAGAAAGGGGACAACTGCTCATCTAGGGGAAAAGGGAATGCAGTGTCTCCATGGCATTTTCATTTGGCTTTAGGTGATTAAAAAAAATAGGATAAAGAGTACTGAATAAAACCAGATGTGCTTTATCTTCAGTGGCAAACACTACTCCAGAGCTGTTCCTGGGAAGAGAGACATTGATGTGACCAACACAGTGCATGCTGGGAAGGTCAGCAAAAGCAGGGTATTGGGGCTGGGGTAGAGAAGAGTAGTCCTTTTATAACTTGAAAAAATTTAAATAATTTTGCTGTAGTTCCTGAATTCCTTCAAATTAGGGGGCGGAAAAAGTAGAAGCACCATCATGTGAATCAGTTATAACTGGGCTGTACAAAGGCTGAACATTCAGAGATCTTTCTTTTCCATGGTCCCATGACTGGGCACAGAACTGCTCAAAAATTAAATGTTCTTTTCTCAGGAAATTTTGACATTTCAAAATTACTTGCTGTTCCCAATCGTGACAAAAAGTTGAAATAGTGTAAAAAAAAAATAAAATAAAAGCCATTCTGACAAGTTCTGAATCAGTAGTGTTTCAGTGGCATAATGTTGACATTTTAAATCAAAATGAAACATTCTGGCACATCCAAATGAAATGTTTGTTTTCAACAGACATTTCATCAGACCAGAAAGTAAAAAAAATAAGTCATTGTACTCACCATTTTCCCCACAGAAAATTTCAATTTCCATGAAACCACATTTTCCAACAGTGTATTTTTTGGTCAAACACTTTCGACCATCTCTAACACAGCAGCTTTGGTGAACGCTGATCTCAGTTTTTGAGGACATATTTCAGCTCACGGTTAACCCCGCTGGGGCTGTGAGCTGTGCAATTGTGGACATGACAATAGTGCAGTACGAGACATGCACATCCCTCTCCAAAGATGAAGTTACAACACCTGCAAGGCTCCCCCCTGAGATAAGGAATCTCCTAGGGGAAATCTCCCACTCAGAGGGGTCGGCAACCTTTCAGAAGTGGTGTGCCGAGTCTTCATTTATTCACTCTAATTTAAGGTTTCGCGTGCCAGAAATACATTTTAATGTTTTTAGAAGGTCTCTTTCTATGAGTCTTTAATATATAACTAAACTATTGTTGTATGTAAAGTAAATAAGGTTTTTAAAATGTTTAAGAAGCTTCATTTAAAATTAATTAAAATGCAGAGCCCCCCGGACCGGTGGCCACTAAAATCAGCTTACGTGCCGCCTTTGGCACGCATGCCATAGGTTGCCTACCCCTGGAATAGAGAGATGAGATATACAGAGATCCCCCTTCCTGGGAAATTATACCATAACTACAGTGGGGGCTTTCAATAGACACAAAATATGTATTGGCTGCCTTCTCTAAGACTCCAGAGATAAATCTCAGGGGATTGTTCCTTTGCCGCTGAGAGTGGGGATATGATACAGCATCTAAGAGGGACTCTTTCCTTTTCCCCTAGGCAGAGAGGAATAAAACTTTAGGGAGACTCATCAAAGGCAATGGCAAAACTCCCATTGACCAGGATTTGGTCCAATGTCCTTTGGCTTCTATAGGCCACTTTATTGAAAGAATGTATTGAAAATCCCCAGAAAAGGGAGCCCAAAGACCCTTGAGTGGATGGACTGAGCTGCTTCTCAAAATAAACTTCCTCGCATACCCCAGGCAAGTGAAAACTTCTCTCCTACTGTCCTCGAGGCATTTATTATCTGCCCAGAGATGAACCAAGAGACATTCTGGTAAGAGAACAGCAAATACAAGGTGAATTTCACCCGTGGTCAGAGTGCCTCTAAATAGCTGTCACATAAAGCGACTGGGCTCCAGGAGAGCTGGGCATTATTGTTATTAGGATATTCTCTACACATGCAGCTGAGCCCTTGGTTAATTCATCTGAGCAACATGAGACAGTTCTGCAGTGTCAGCACGATCCACCAGACTCATTGTCAGAGAAGAGACAAGGCAACACGGGAGAGAATCTGGCAGGATAAAATAGATGCAGCTGGGAAGTGTTCATCATCAGAATAATCATTAGACTAGAGGGACTAGAGGGTGCAGACCAACCCATAAGGTACAATACACAAGCAGCTGCGGCTGCCGATCCAGTGTAAGAAAACAATTGCTTTGTCCAACTTGTCCATTCTTTTCCTGAGGCCCAGTTTGACCAATCACATTTCCGGCTACCACAGGACTCATCTGAAAGCTGGTTTGGGTAAAAGTGGGGCTGTCTTAGGGCCAAGACTGGGTCTGACATGGGGCATTTATCATTTCAGGTGGAAATCCCATGAGGCTTGGTGACGTCACACATTTCCAAATCCAAACCAGGAGACGCTTAGCGGGTTTGACCGAGTTCCTCTTCGATTTATTTTTTTCCCATTCGACCCTGAGACTCCGAGCACCAGGTGGGGCTGCAACCCCTCATCAATCCATATCAGATCTCTGCACACCAAACCTGCTGAATTGCACTCAGCTCTATGTGCAGCCCAGTTCCAAGCCTTTAAGGAGGCCTGGCTGGGTTTGGTAAGTTACGGGCGAGCATCTGGACATCTGGGGGATTATCTGAACTGAGCCATTCTGGGCATTCACTCACCACTGATCAGAAAAATACAGCTGTGAGTTTTCACCCAACTGAGAGAAGCCCTCCGCTCCCATTCCCGGTCCTCACGGTCTCTCTGTACACTCTTTTCTCCTACCCACCACCGGCTCCAGCTGTTTATTCACCAGGGCATCACTTCTGATGGCACTGAACAACAGGAAGCCCAGTGGCAGGCAGGCAGGCAGACTCATGGCAGGGCCAGGAGAGCAGGGACAAGCTCAGGGCAGCCCACAAAGCGCCGGAGAAACATTTCATCTTCCAAGAGGTTCACACAAGAGAGCCTTGAAAAAATCAGAGACCGTCTGTTCAGCCTCTACTGCCTACATCCCAGGCTCTTTAATGTATTTGGAGCTGCTTCTTGTCAGTTTCCCTTTAAATTCCCTTTATACAGAGAAAGCAGAGACAAAGAAGAGATGGGTTCATGCCAAATTAGTACCTATTTCTGGTTTTCGAATGGCTCAAAGATTGGGCCCCAGTTTTCATTCATTAAGGGTCTCCTCTCTCTTTTCTCAGCAGCCTCTGATGAGCGTGAGTGTGAGAAACAGCCAGACTTTTTCTTTTTAATTAGAGTTCATGCATTCAAATTCCCCTCATTTAGGTCTCCTTCTGCTTCCCAACGCTCAGTCCAGTCTGAAGTTCTAGGAGCTCCAGGGATTGTAGCACCCACAGGCAATGAAGCCAGGATTGCTTAACTGATGGCAGTGTCATTTCTAATTCAGCGATGCAGCTCAACCCCTAATTACAGTGGGAATGGAGATATTACATCCCACCATTCACTGCCATTGTGGGGCATCAGCCCCTCAAGCTCATTGAGCCTAAGCACTGCTGATTTGCATTAATGCTCTCAGAGGGGATTTACTTTCCAGAATAGAATATGCAAAAATTTACAGTAAAGGCCACTGAGATACAAAGAAGCAATCAGATTTGCAGGGATATTTATAATGACAGCAAGCAAACCCCTGGCAGGGGGGTGAGGGGAGGGGAAGAAGAGCCTGCAGCAGTGCAAGCCGGCTTCCAGACCAACTTGGAACAGAAGCAATCACGGCCAGAAGGAATATTTTCTGTATATCACAAGAAAGAGTTCTAATCCTACCTTTCTGTTATGCTTTTTCTCTAGACAGGCCCCATACAGCTCAAGGGGTGAGGCAATAATAGTATAGACATGGAGGTTTTCAGACCAGGCTGTACAAACACCTGTCAGGGATGGTCTGGGGTTACTTGGTCCTGCCTCAGCATGGGAGATAGACTAAATGACTTCTCGAGGTCCCCCCAGCCCTATGTTTCTTTGATTCTATAAGAACCCTCACCAGGACACTGAGGGCACATCTACACTGTGATAAAAGACCCACGGCATGGCCGTGACTGGCCCAGGTCAGCTGACTTGGGTCCACGGGGCTCAGGCTGCCGGCTTATAACATTGCAGTGCAGATGATCCGACTCAGGCGAGATCCCAGGCTCTGATACCCCATGAGGCAGGAGGGTCTCAGAATCCAGGCTCCAGACCGAACTCAACCATCTATGTCGCAATTCCATAGCCCCGCAGCCTGCGCCCGAGCCAGCTCACCCAGCCTCTGAGTCTCAAGGGTGCAGGTTTATTATCGCAGTGGAGACATACCCTAATAACCAGCTTCTCGTCCCCTCTTTCCCAGTCTGGGAGGAGCAGTCCTGACTTCATACCTTCAGCAGTTTCCCAGGTTAGCACGGCGCACCCTGTGACCCTCTGTTTACAACTGATGTTGCGGGAGGGATTGTTTCAGGGCTGCATCCTTGAAGATTTAAAATAACCCCCCATAACAGAGCTCTGTTCAGCTGCAGGGAAGTGCAGTAGCAGCCTGAGTTCTGTGTCTGGCCAAAGGGTGATGTGATCCCAGCTGAATGGACATGATGGTAAAAGTGAGCCGAATAATGTACATGGGTGGCAGTGGCCAAGGAGCACTCAATAGCACTCCTAGCGGCCCAGCTCTTCAGTGACACAGTGACCACGACACGCTTTAAAACTCCACTTTTTTACTTTCATACAAAGTTGAAAGCTTTGAATTTTGCACTCATGAAAAAGACATTAACGGCACCAGCTCAGGACACTCCGTGTAGGCAGGTACCATGTGACTTCCCACACACAGCTGTGTCCCTGCCCCTCAATCCTGACCTGACACACCCCTCATTATTCCAGTCCTGGGTCATCTTTTACTGCCTGAGACCTGGGCTCGATCTTGGTTTAAATCACAATGGACAGTAATTGGTTGATCTCAACTTAGTGAGAGCTGATGGTATTTTTATGCTCGCACCTAAATCCTCATGCATAATGGGGCTTGATCTGCAAACTCTCCTTAGTAGAGATCCAGGACTGGCACAGCTACCTGGTGCTGCAGCTAAGGACTGAGGAGCACTGAGCAAGAACTGGAATAGCAGGGGGAGCATGCAGTGGAGGGGTGATGCCCATTAACCAAGCAGAGTGTGTATCCCAGACTGGAGCAGCAGAGAATTCTGCAGGTCAGGACCGGGATGCATTGTCATAGCTGGTGCGGGGAGCTCAGACATGCCCTATCTGTACTACAGTAACTCGGATCTCTAGCCATTATGATTGACTGCTCACTTTCAGCAGCACTAAAATTCATTGATCTATGAAAGCTAACGGGAAAAGCATGTTTTGAGGGGACTGAAACTGCTTCTGACATTTCAGCTAGGTCTGCATGTCTTCGTTCTTCTCCTACTGTCAGCCCAATATCTGACAGTGGGACCCTGTTATCTCTTCTATCAAGAGAAGGAATAAAGAGCTGCTTCACTCATTTTAAATGAGCCAGTTCACTTTCTACGGTATTTCACCAGAATAAAACAGTGCGAACCAAATAGCTGCCCTGAAGGATTTGAAACTGATGGCATGTCAGAATTAGCCAGCACACCCAAAGCTTCCAGCTACATTCAAGGGTTTGTTTTTCATGGGTGTGTAAAATGTGTGTGTGTGAAGTTGCTTGTTTAGCTCCTGGAGACACTGATTTTTTTAATGGATCGCTCATTACAAGCTTACATATAAAAGCAAAAAACAAACAACTATAGACACATCTGAGGTTGTGATTCATTGGGAAGGTGATAAGATTAGGGATATACATACACGGCTCAAGAAAGCAAAATTGTCATCTAAGCTCAATAAAGCAATTTAGCATCTGGGCTTTCAATACAGAATGAGATTGTTGCCAATGAGCTAGCAAAATCCGCTCCAACACCCCAGACCAGTGCTTAATTTGTGCCAGGACTGAGCCCCGGCACCTCGGGGCTTGGCAATTCATAGCCCGGAACCTCTGGGCTTGCTGTATCAGTTATTAACGTAAAATCATTGCTTGAGCCATGGCACCTCTTTCATTGCAAATTAAGCACTGCCCCAGACCATGGACATGTTTCAGGATAGAATGATTCCACATGGGTTACCATCTCTGCTGTTCTGCATGCTATGAAGGGGAGACCAGAGCTGTCTTCTTCAGCAACCAACAGAAGCCAAGTACGTCAAATCTGTGTGCAGTTTCCACAGCAAAACAGAAAAGGCCTCAACATGGAAGTGTTTTAGCATCTCCATAGAAGACTGGAAAAGGCCCTATTTCGCCTTACATCTTAACTCAAAAATGGGCAGTTCTTAGAGAAAAGTGACTCATTTGGGGCCAAAAAGTGTGACATTTTCCTAGAAAATGTGTGATGTTTCAAACAAAACAAGGCCCATTTTTTAACAAAGTGGATTTTGCATCAAAATGATGAAAATTTGTATTTTCCCATGGTTTGGTCTCCCTATACTTAATCCTACCTCAGCATGTGGTGGGGAGAGGGACAGAGGTGGGGGCCTGGACTAGATGGCCTCTTGAGATCCCGTCCAGCCCTACATTTCTATTATTTCTATGATTTCAGTGGAAAAAAATTAAATGGAAAGCAAACTTTCACCTAGAATGAAATGGCAACATTTTTGGATAACGCTTTTGCTGAAAAATGGCCCTAGCTTTGCACAGGGAAAGGCAGTGATACAATAACCTGGCACAATAATTTGAAAGGTCAAAACACCACGGTGGTCATGGGAAATGTGGGTCCTTTTTCCTCGCTATCTTGAGCTGGGCACACAAAATCAGTGTCCAATAGTGAAAATCTGACTGTAAACCCACGCAGCGTAGGAGTGAAACGTCACCACTCTAACGTGGTCACACTTGACATCCACTTTATGGAGGTGTATAGGACTGCATAAGGTGCATGGCACTGGAGAATCCGGCCCAGAATGCTTTGCTGTAGCAAGTACCAACTGGCTAACTGCTGGTGCTCGTAGAGTCTGGGAGCTCAAACCCATAGGGCGCTGAGCACTCTGGAACTGATCCAGCGTAGCACTTAAGCACATGCTTAACTTTAAGCAGGTGAGTATCCCCACTGAAGTCTCCCTTTAGGCTGCCTGTGCAGGCAAACTAGCCCCATTCGCTCCTGCCTCTGTTCCCTTCTTTGAAGCCCCTTCAGGCCGAGTCATGAAGGGTGGATGGAAAGCACCAGGTCTGCTGCTGTGGCAGAAGACTTTCCAGAAGCTCTGAAGGTGATGGAACAAGTCAAGTCAGCTTGAATCCCCACAGCAGCAGCTGCCTTTCCTGTGTCATTTTGCAGAATGCATGGAGCTGGGAGGGAGTGCCTGCCAGGGAAATGCAGTGACATGCAGGGACAGGAATAAATGAAACTCACACATGTCAATACCGGGACCTCTGCATGCTTTGACTTTCTCTTCTTTCCACCGCTTTATCCCCTTCTCATTTTTCTTTTCTTCCATTTCCCTCTTTCACTGACTCCCAGTTATTGATTTATTACACACACACACACACACACACTCCCCTTCTGGAGGTAAAATCCTGGCCCCATTAAAAGTCAGTAGGAACTTTGCTGTCATTTTCAGGAGAGCCAGCAGTGCCTCTTAATTCTCTCCCTTACTTTAACAAGGTAAGTCTGCCATCTTTCCCCTATTTGTCTTTTCAATAGACTTGCCAGGCATTTCTTCCCCTCCCCCTGCCCAATTCTCTCAGTCCCCTGTGATCTGCTGGGTTCTTCCCTGTCACTTTACTGCTGTCCTTCATATTCCATTGTCTCTGTCCCTCTTGCGCTCACCTGTCCTTTTGCCCAGAGGTGACTCAGGATAGGCAATTGTCTAGGCTTCCAGGGGCTCTGTCGCTTAGGATGGAGCTCTCCTACACCAACAAGCTGTCAGGTGAGAAGTTCCCGGCACTCACTCCAAAGCCTGGGCTGCAGGAGGAGGTAGGCCATCCTGCAGACAAATGGGGCAGCATTACAGATGGGGAGATCAGGAGGAATGACTCAGGGAAAGAGATGGGGTGACCTGCTCTTTTAACTCGGGCGAGAGGGAGCAAACCATTCTTCACCTAACCAGCTGATATACCCACAGCTGGCATCATCTGTCCCTCTGGCTCTCCCCTGTTTGTTTGTACCAACTTGTGCCCCCCCCCACCCCATCTCCTTGTGTTCTGTTGTTTCTTACTATTGGTCTGTTCTTTTTCCTCTGCCTTCCTTTTCTGTTTTCTCTCTTCCCTCTGCTATATCCATTTTGTTGCGCCTTTGCCGACTTTCTCTCTCTCCTTTCTCTCTTCTCCATTCCCCCTCTTCTCTTGTCCCCCCCATGTCTTCCTCCACCTTCTCCTCCTCCATCAGGCATGGATTCTGTTACTTTCCATTCTGCAGCCTCAGCTCCACACATTGGTACCCACTCCTGACAGCAGCCCCAGTGACACTGCACAGTCAAGAAATGTCTCCTCCCTCCATCTATCGGGGCTCAACGGGGCGATGCTGTCCTTTAAAATGAGTAAGAACACGAAGGACAAAATGAGGGACAGATGATGCCAGCTGTTAGCAAAACCAACCGACAAGAAGCTAAAATGACCAGGTGTCATAAATCTTCACTTCATGCCTCGGCATTCTTGATGCCAATAATGAAGAGCACAGCCTGCTAGACAAAAGTAAATGTAAGTTTGGTGGGTGGTGTCTGTGTAAAGCAGGACAGTAAAGAGGTGGTAAAATGCACCAGGCCTGTCTTTGAACATCTCTTTAGATCCAAGATACCAGAACTGGAAGTGGTTTGGCTCATTTCTCCAACCATTTAGCTAGACTCAGCTCACATTTAACTCTGCCAGGCAGATGAGCCCCAAATGTTGCATTTCGGAGAAATCCAGAAGACTTGTATAAAACCGATATTAATGGAAACGTTTCTGAAAATGGGACATGGTTTTGGTTGGGATAGAAATAGTCCCATGGAGTTTGTGCTTGCGAGCCCCAAGACCTCACAGCCTTGTGCTGGCGCATGAGAACAGAAGGTGAATGTCAGCACAAGCTGAGCATAAAGAAAAGCCTTATCCATGATGCTCGGCTCAGTCCCAGAGTTCCCAAGTGTCCTTATCTGCGGGGAGGGAGGGGTTGGTTCTGGCCCATCGTGAAAGGGACTTGTTTAATCTCATGGTCTAAACTGAGGCCTTGTCTCCATGAGAAAGTTGTACCAGGACAATTCACGTCAATGTAATTAAGCTAAGCCAACGGTGGGAGTCCCCACTGCAGTGCCCGCATCTGTTTCAGTTACGTCGCTTGGGGAGCACTTTGTGCAGCACAGGGATGGCAGCAAGAGAAGCCCCCTGCTCTCTGGGTGCGCAGGTGCAAAGAGCTGCTGGTAGAGAGATGAACGGGTAAGTAGGGTTGGTGATGAAAAGCGAGGGAGCTGGAAGAGGAATGCTTAGAGCCGCCGGGAACCATTGCCAGCTGGTGCATGGGTCTCACTGTCAAAAGGGCCTCACGCCATCTGATCAAGTGAGATACTGAGAACCCTTTTGCCATTGGTTCCAATAGCCAGCATAGAAACAACAGGCTATACAGGCTGAGAGGGGGAATTTACCGCATGCTTTGAACATCCAGAGCTCTGAGCTGAATGTGCTATAAATGTCAGCTGTCCCCTGTACTCAGACATGGCCCTAAGTGAAAAATGGTCAACACAGCTGACAGAAAGGCCATTTGCAAAAGGGTGCAGGACACGCAATCACATAGTAATTCAAGAGCTATGAATGCAGCTTGGCAAAGCCTGGATAAAGCAGGCCAGCTAAGCATCATTGGTCACATCTATGCTGCAATCAGAGGTGTGACTGCAGCATGTGTAGACGCACCCAGGCTAGTTTTGATCTAGCTAGCTTGAATCACAATAACAGTGAAGCTGCAGCTGCCGAGGCAGCAGTACACGCTAGAAACTTGAGTACACACCCAGGGCCCTAGCCCTACCTGGGCTTGTACAGAGCAGGTGCTGTCGTGGCCCCCACTGCTATTGGTACCCAAGCTAGCTAGGCTATGTCTACAAGTGCCAAAGTCACACCTCTGACTGCAGTGTAGACGTACCTTTAGACTAATGAGTCTAAAGACGCCTTTCATTTAGATTTACCATTAGAGCTGCTTAGGGGCCCAGTTCAGCAAGATGTTGAGCACGCACAACTCAACAGCCTCCTCCAGGGAGTGACTATGTGTTCCCTAACACAGGGGTTCCCACGCCATGGGCCACAGCCCACTGACAAAGACCCGGGTGGTCCCCCAGTACAACGGGATTCTCCAAGCAAGCTCTTAGTAAATGTTTAACTCCACATGACTCGGGTAATCTAAATAAAAGCTATATAAATGTAATATTTTGACCTGTATATGGTGGACAGAGTATACAAAAAAAAGTTTTAAAAAAACCCAAGCTGCAATATGTCGAGTTTAATTCTCATGAGTACAAGAGTGCGTTTCGCTGCAAGATAACCAAGAACGTACAACACAGTCTGCCATTTACAATGGTAAAAAACGACAAGCCGTATTTCAATCTGACAATGGATCCATATATTTTTTAAAAACGAGTAGGGTGGACTGGTGGAGAAGAAAATGAAAGTCCCAGACCACCTACAGCGGCACGAAATGAGTCAGCCAAAAAAAAAATAAAGAAGGTGTTAAGAAGATACGATGACGCGTATTTGAAGTTTGTACTCGCCTTTATCACATCGGAGGAGTACCCATTGCCTCAGCGGGTTTAATATAACTCTTATTTTCTATTTTTATTTACAATATTAGATTATTTTCTAATTTGTAGAGCGCAGGGTTGAGTCTTTACTTTCACAGCGCAGAAATTTAGATTTCGCACTAAACAAATTTGAAAACACAATATAGTGTTCAAAGTTGGACAACCATTTTGTTTTAAAGTAAACACTACCACGGTGTGGTTTTTAACCCTTTTGTTAACATTGTTGTGTTGCTTATTGTTCAGTTTTAAACAACATTGTGTTTCCCCCATTTGAACACCACATCTTGCTCTCAGCATTTTTTTAAAGTGTAGTTTTCCTGAAACTCTTTGGGTTCATAGATCTTGCAGCATTTCTTTGACTGCATATTGCTCGGGATTTCTAGCCTTACAATGGATTGCCTTACAATGAAAAGGAAACATGGACATTGTTTATTTACTGTGTTATCGTTTAAATGTATGCAATAAAATTAATAATTTCCCTCCAGAAGTGTTAATAGCGGGCCGCAGTGCCTATTGCAGCTGCACCGGTGGGCCTCGGGGAGAAAAGTCTGGGAACCACTGCCCTAACACACTTCGGGAACATCTACACTGCAGTGAAAACCCCGCAGCACCGAACTCGGGTCACCTGACTCAGGCTCGCAGAGCTCGGGCTTTGGCGCTGAAAACTGCAATGTAGACGTTCAGGCTCGGGCTGGAGCCAGCAGTCTGAAACCCCACCGTGGGGGTTGGCTCACAGAGCCCAGGCTTCAGCCCAAGCATCTACACTGAGGTTTTCAGCCCTGAAGCCTGAGCCTTGAGACGGCACTAGCTGCCCCAGGCCAGCTGCGGCCTTACCACAGGTCTTTTATTGCAGTGTAGACGTACCCTGAGAGACGGGTGGGCAGGGAAGCCGCCGGTGGGAGGCACAAAGACCATTCAGATACTGCAGTGATGAAAATCCGCACAAAACCATAATAGAAAAAGAGGAGGCAGCCCAGCGGCAGCAGGAACAGGCGCCTCTAGTGGAAAAAGTCCAACACTGCAGTCAAAATATTTTCCATTCCCTTCTGACAGGGACAGATAACAAGGACTGATGAGACAAGTCACTTGAATATGCTGTTAATTTTTGCTTTTAATGAGCTTGCTTATTTATGCAGGTGTTTGTATTTTCTGGCACTGCTGGTTTGAAAAACTGTTTGTCCAAGAGGCAAGATTCTCCACACTCCCTATGAAACAGCGGTGGCTCTGACCCCATTTGTAAACCCTGCAAAAATGAGTCTCTTTCAACCACATGGCATCAAAAGGCAGCGGCACACATTTACAAGGCTACTTCCTCATCCATTGGGAACATGCTGTTCTTGCACATTAGAGTTTTGAAAGGCATCAGCAGCATCTGTAGCAATTGTGCAACAAAACATATTCTAAAATAAAATAAAAGGGAAGTTTATTCCCACGCCATTTAGGCTCAGTACCTGCAGTTCTTTTCCCTCCCCAAGCTCCGATCAGTGATACCCAGTGACCAGACAGCCTCTTAAAGCAATTATTATTTATTTAGGACCAAATTATTTCAGATAAAAATTTCTTAAAACAATAAGCAGACAATACACATTTCAAGCTTGCTAAGTGTCTAGCCGTCTTCTATATAGGGATCCTGCTAGGTCTAAGATTCACACAAGCTTCCCCCAAAACCACTAGCAGGGTATAATTTTGCATAATCTGTCTTCTTAACTGACAAACCAGTTCATGGAGTGAGGCCTTTAAACCTGTTCAGTCTTTTGATCACCCTCTACAGAGGAATCAAGTCAGGTTTCAACTGTTGTGATGGGGCAAGGCCAGATGGCTATAGAAAAGTAGTGGGAGATAGATATATTAGCCCCCAGCTAAACAATTAAGACACCTGGGGCCAATTAGGGGATGGCTGAAACTAGTTAAAAGCCTCCCAGTTAGTCAGTTGGGTGCACATGTCAGGAGCTGTAGGAGGAAGCTGTGTGTTGGAGGAATTGAGCAGTACAAACCATTTCAGGTGCAAGGAAGGAGGCCCTGAGGTAATGGTGAAGTAGATATTGAGGAAGTGGGGGCTGCTGTGGGAAAGTGGCCAAAGGAATTGTATGCATCCTATTTCCAAAAAGTCAGCTACCATAGCTGCTACTATTAGGGTTCCTGGGCTGGAGCTGGAGTAGAGGCTGGGCCTGGGCTCTCCCCCCCCCCATTAATCATTGAGACTGGGAGACAACAGAGACTGTGCACGGGAGGGTTGCTTCTCCTCACCTCCCTTGCTGGCTTATGATGAAAATGGCTCAGTAGGCTATGACCCTTGCCTCGAGAGAGAGAAGGGCTACATGGAGGGTCACAGTGAGCCTCTGAGGCTAGCAAAATCTGCCAGGAAGCACGGGACCCACGGACACCAGGACAGAGCTTTGTCACACTGTTTATAGCCTGTTGGTTTCAAGGCTCCCAGCCTTGGCAAAGCTGCTGTGAACCTTCAAACTGGATCCTGGAAGTAGCATCTTCATGCTAATAACTCAGCAATTGGCTAGTAATTGGCACCCCATGTGCTTGCTAGGAGGTTGCCCATCTAGACACATGTTGTTTTCCTGTTGGTTTTTCCAGCATTAAGTTAGACCAATACATTCATGCAGGAAAGCCCAGTAACACAATGTATCTATGCCAGGACTGTCTCACTGACCAGGTCATATACATTAGCCACAGAATTATTGCAGATCAGTTAAGTGTAAAAATAAAATTAGGAAGGCCAAAAAAGAACTTTAACAGTTAGCCAAAGACTCAAAGTAATAGCAAAAAAAATGTTAAGTACATCAGAAGCAGAAAGCTTGCTAAACAAGCAGTGAGGCCACTGGACGATTGAGATGCTAAAGGAGCACTCAAGGACGATAAGGCCATTGCAGAGAAACCTAAATGAATTCTTTGCATCGGTCTTCATGCCTGAGGATGAGAGGGAAATTCCCAGATCTGAGCCATTCTTTTTAGGTGAAAAATCTGAGGAACTCACAGACTGAGGTGTCATTAGAGGAGGTTTTGGAATACATTGATAAACTAAACAGTAATAAGTCACTAGAAGCACTTGGTATTCGCCCAAGAGTTCTGAAGGAATTTAAATGTGAAATTGCAGAACTACTGACTGTAGTCTGTAATCTATCATTTAAATCAGCTTCTAAACCAGATTACTGGAGGAAAGCTAATGTGACTCCAATTTTTAAAAAGGGCTCCAGAGGTGATCCCGGCAATTACAGGCTGGTAAGCCTGACTTCAGAACTCGGCAAACTGGTTGAAACTATAATAAAGAACAAAACTGTCAGACACCTAGATGAACATAATTTGTTGGGGAAGAGTCAACATGGTTTTTGTAAAAGGAAATCATGCCTCACCAACCTACTCGAATTCTTTGAGGGGGGTCAACAAGCATGTGGACAGGGGGGATCCAGTGGATATAGTGTATTTAGATTTTCAGAAAGCCTTTGACAAGGTCCTTCACCAAAGACTCTTAAGCAAAGTATGCTGTCATGGGATAAAAGGGAAGGTCCTCTCATGGATTGGTAACTGGTTAAAAGATAGGAAACAAAGGGTAGGAATAAATGGTCAGTTTTCAGAATGAAGAGAGGTAAATAGTGATGTCCCCCAGGGGTCTGTACTGGGACCAGTCCTATTCAACATATTCATAAATGATCTGGAAAAGGGGGTGAACAGTGAGGTGGCAAAATTTGCAGATGATACAAAACTACTCAAGATAGTAAAGTCCCATGCAGAGTGCGAAGAGCTACAAAAGGATTTCATAAAACTGGGTGACTGGGCAACAAAATGGCAGATAAAATTCAATGCTAATAAATGCAAAATAATGCACATTGGAAAACATAATCCCAACTATACATATAAAATGATGGGGTCTAAATTAGCTGTTACCACTCAAGAAAGAGATCTTGGAGTCATTGTGGATAGTTTCTGTGAAAACATCCACTCAATGTGCAGCAGCAGTAAGAAAAGTGAACAAAATATTGGGAATCATTAAGAAAGGGAAAGATAAGAAGACAGAAAATATCCTATTGCCTCTATATAAACCCATGGTACGCCCACATCTTGAATATAGTGTGCAGATGTGGTCACCCCATCTCAAAAAAGATATATTGGAATTGGAAAAGATTCAGAAAAGGGCAACAAAAATTATTAGGAGTATGGAACGGCTTCCATATGAGGAGAGATTAATAAGACTGGGACTTTTCAGCTTGGAACAGAGATGAGTAAGGGGGGATATGATAGAGGTCTATAAAATCATGACTAGTGTGGAGAAAGTAAATAAGGAAGTGTTAGTTACTCCTTCTCATAACACAAGAACTAGGGGTCACCCAATTAAATTAATAGGCAGCAGGTTTCAAACAAACAAAAGGGAGTATTTCTTCATACAATGCACAGTCAACCTGTGGAACTCCTTGCCAGAGGATGTTGTGAAGGCCAAGACTGCAACAAGGTTCAACAAAGAACTAGATAAGTTAATGGAGGATAGATCCATCAATGGCTATTAGCCAGCATGGACAGGGATGGTGTCACTAGCCTCCATTTGCCAGAAGCTGGGAATGGATGACAGGGGATGGATCACTTGATTACCTGTTCTGCTCATTCCCTCTGGGGCACTTGGCATTGGCCACTGTCAGAAGACAGGATCCTGGGCTAGATGGACCTTTGGTCTGACCCAGTATGGCCATTCTTATGTTCTTATCCTACATAGCAGATCCCTGTCTACCAGATCTAAAAGCTGAGAACCAGACAATTTGGACCTTTCCATCCTTCCTTTGCTAAAAAGGACCCTCAGGAAACAGGCTTTCCCAGGAGGAATAGCTTTGCTGGCCATTCTGTCTCCCTCTGTAGGCAAGGAGGGGTTTTTCTCTTTTTCAGAGGAGTTTCCCACCTCTCCCCCACTGCACACAGTGTTTCAAATTTTGGTTTTTAAAGAGAGATTTAAAAACAAACAAACCCTCTCTTGGCTGAGAAACTGGAAAGTCACTCCCATCCCATTCCGGACAGGGAGGACACAGTACCGGTAACTCCCCTATAGGAGCGGCAATGGTGTGGAGGTCTGGTGGCAGGGAAAGTAGAAGGCAAAGGGGAACAGGCAGAAGCACCATGAGAGAGAAAGGAGAAGGGAATGGAGACAAGAAAGCAATATGTAGAAACAGAGTTTCCAGGACAGAGAGGAAACTGCTGTACAATAGGTACTGTTATGTTCACAGCATACACGCAGACATTAGATAAAAGCAGAACTTTTTCTTAGAATTCAGAGTAACACACAAGAATCCAAAGAGAGAGAAAACAGGCTGCTCCCTAATACAGTAAGGCAAAACTCATCCCACCTTGCTTTTAGCTGGCTCTTCCCAGATTGACTCTGCTTGCATGTTTTGCTACAGCACCCTCAAGACTGCAAGCAGGACCAGGATTTAAAGTGGCAGCTTATAATTTTTACAGTTTTCAGTACACCACTTCTACCACTCTCCCCCTCCCACACTGGCAGCTTCCTTTGCCCAGTTTCATCAGTGCCACTTAGCATGTCCAGTGCCACCTGCTGGAGGAATGGAGGAAGTTCAATGTGTCCTGCACACCAAAGCCAGTAATAAAATGGCACACCCTGAATTTGCTGTGCTGCATGTTACACTTTCTGGTTAAGCCACAGTGCTGGGGGAATGACAGGGAGCAGCTGCAGGGCCTTATTTTTACAGCTGGCTTCTTCAATGACCTTTATGGCAAGGAGATGTGTGTCTAGCCTGTGCATTCACACTAACACCCCACCCCTAATTATAGGTAGCAAACAATGGGTGTGGGGAGGGACATTTTATTTTAAAAACAGCCATGTGCTTTGTTTAACAAACAGCTGCCATCTCTGGAGTTGCATGTTTCATACACACTCCTTCTCATTTAAATCGTTTCCAACTACTCATTGCAGCCTGACTCACCAGGAACCTCACATGTATATGCATCTCTGCTCTAGGACACGGGGCCGGGGGGAAGCAGGGTGGATAAAAATGGATGATTTTTAGAAAATAAATAAATACCTAGAGATTATTCTACGTACATTAAATACATTTTTCTTTTTAAAAAGAAACCTATTTAAAATTAAATTTGAAATTATGACAACCTATATTACAGCCTTAACTTGGTACAATCGATTAAAATCATTTACGTAAAATTAAAATAGTCAAACAGAACATGTTTGCTGCCAAAGCTTTAAAAGAAAGTCCAGCCACTGACGATACTGGCTAAGCAGCTAGAACCTGAGTTTGCTGAAGTGCCAGCAGTAACCTCTTTTGTTCAGACAGAATATTTTCTTCTTTTCAGTTTATTCAATTAGTTTGGTTCAATGATTAATTCATTCAAAACTGAGAAGCTGAACAGAGCTGAAAAAACTTGTTTTCCTTTCCCAATCTATGAATTAAAAACTAGGTCTGAGGATAAGTTCTACTAGTTCTAAAATCTCGAAGGACACGGTGACCAAAACCAATCTATTAAATTCACTAAATATAGATAATATATTCTTTGCTTAACAACTTAATTTTAAATGCAAAACAGGCTTTAATACACTTTAACTTTCTCAGGTATCCAGCACAGTTAAGATCGTTTTATTTAGATGATGAAAAACAATTTTAAAAAGC
This sequence comes from Chelonia mydas, assembly GCF_015237465.2. NCBI lineage: Eukaryota > Metazoa > Chordata > Testudines > Cheloniidae > Chelonia > Chelonia mydas. The sequence goes on from NC_051254.2 coordinate 18,631,969, forward strand.
TGGTTTTATGCATTTTTACTTTAATTCCAATTTGTACTTAAATGCACCTTGACACAGGGCACGAGTGAAAAGTTAATCTATTAAACAAATAAAAGCATCACTCAACATTTTCTAACATCATAAAAAAATGAACAAATAAGAATCTTAATAAATATTAAGCTATATATTTGCTTAAATGTATATTTATGACATATGTTTATAATGTATCCTTGGGGTTAGCGGAAAGTACCAAATTAATCATGGATGCTATAATTAGTTGCAAATCAACATGTTTTAATAGTTGGAAATCAATGAGAATCAAACTTTCTTTAGGAAAATAACTATAAAGTACAAATGCAGAACAAGATTAAAATTGATGGTTTAAATCAAGGTTTCCTGTTTGCTGATTTAAATCAACCAGTCTGCCATGGGAAAAATGCATGATGCTTTTCCTTCTTAAAGACCAGAGCTCATCTCCTGGATTTTGGTGAACAGAGCTTTTTCGTCTCATCCATTTGTAGATGACACAACCCTTTCTCTGTATAGGTACTTACATAGCCCTCCTTACCGGAGCATCTCATAATCAGCATGGGTACAAGCCTAGCACAGGCCCTGATATTCAGCCTGCTAGCCTTCTCTGAAGCCCACACTGCTCTGTCTTTACTGCTATTGTTCACTACATTAGCTGGATTCAAGCTAGCTGGGGTAGGCTAGCCCACACACAGCTTTTGTTGTGTAGACATACACAAAGAGACAGACATTTTAAAAGAGGCCTCAACCTAGCATCTACCACAATTAATTGCACCTGCAGTGCAGTGTCCTAGTAACAGGTCTAAATGCTCTCCCCTGTGTCTGCAATTCTGTTAATTACATAAGAACGGCCATACTGGGTCAGACCAATGATCCACCTAGCCCAGTATCCCATCTTCCAACCATGGCCAGTGCCAGGTGCCCCAGAGGGAATGAACAGAACAGGAAATCATCAAGTGATCCATCCCCTGTCACTCATTGTGGGAGCAAAACTGGAAAAAGCAAAAGAGGAGGACACTTTAAAAAATGCTGTTCAGAAATACAGGAGAATCCATGTACCTAGCACACCCCAGTGGGCCCAAGAACATGCCAGTTTAGTTATCACAGCAATGATCAGGATCTCATAGAAATGCATTGCATTGGGAGACATCACTTTCTTTTCTGAATGGCTTTAAAAACAAGCAATACACAAATCACTATCACATGTTTTAAGACTGTATTAAAGGCAGAGCAGCTTGTTCAGCAGCCAGATGCTTCAGAGGGAATGAACAGAATAAGGCAATTATCAAGTGATCTGTCCCCTGTTACTCAGTCCCAACTTCTGGCAGTCAGAGGTTTAGGGGAACCCAGAGCATGAGATTGCATACCTGACCATCTTGGCTACTAGCTATTGATGGACTTATCCTCCATGAACTTAACTAATTCTTTTTTTAACCCAGTTATACTATTCGCCTTCACAACATCCCGCAGCAATGAGTTCCACAGGTTGACTCTGCATTGTGTGAAGAAGTACTTCCTTATGTATGTTGTTAACCTTCGACCTATTCATTTAATTAGGTGATCCTTGGGTGACCCACTTATGCTATGTGAAGGGGTAAATAACACTGCCCTATTTACTTTCTCCACACCATTCATCATTTTATAAATCTCTATCATATCCCCTCTTGGTCTTCCTTTTTTGAAGCTGAACAGTCCTAGTCCTTTTACTCTCTCCTCACATGGAAGCTGTTCCATACCCCTAATCATTTTTGTTGCCCTTCTCTGTACGTTTTCCAATTCTAATTCATTGTTTTTTGAGAACTGAACTCAGCATTCAAGGTCTGGGCAGACCCTGGATTTATATAGTGACAATGTTATTTTCTGTCTTCTTATCTATACCTTTCATAATCGTTCCTACTGTTCTGTTAGCTTTCTTGACTGCCACCACACACCAAACAGATGTTTTCAGAGAACTATCCACAATGACTCCAAGATCTTTCTTGAGTGGTAACAGCTAATTTAGACCCCATCATTTTACACGTATAGATTATGTTTTCCAACATGCATTACTTTGCATTTATCAACACTGAATTTCATCTGCCATTTTGTTGCCCAGTCAGTCACCCAATTTTGTGAGATTCCTTTATAACTCTTCGCAGTTTGCTTTGGAATTAACTAGCTTGAGTAATTTAGAACATTTGCAAACTTTGCCACCTCACTGTTTACACCTTTTTCCAGATCATTATGAATATGTTGAACAGCACTCATCCCAGTACAGATCCCCAGGGGACCCCTCTATTTACCCATCTCCACTGTGAAAACTGACCATTTATTCCTACCTCTGTTTCCTATCTTTTAACCAGCTTTCCCTCTGAGCCCATAAGTGCCTACTTTACTTAAGAGCCTTCAGGGTGGGATCTTGTCAAAGGCTTTCTGAAAGTCCAAGTACACTATATCCACTGGATCACATTTGTCCACTGGGAATAAGGACAACCCGGGGAATAACAGATCAGTCAGCTTAACTTCAGTACCCAGAAAGATAATGGAGCAAATAATTAAGCAATTTGTAAACCCCTAGTAGATAATAAAGTAATAAGTAACAGTCAGAATGGATTTGTCAAGAACAAATCATGTCAAACCAACCTAATAGCTTTCTTTGACAGCGTAACAAGTTTTGTGGATGGGGGGGAAAGCGGTAGATGTGGTATATCTTGACTTTAGTAAGGCTTTTGATGCTCTCTCACATGACCGTCTCATAAACAACTAGGGAAATATAACCTAGATGGAGCCACTATAAGGTGGGTGCATAACTGGTTGGAAAACCATGCTTGGAGAGTAGTTATCAGTGATTCACAGTCAAGCTGGAAGGGCATATCAAGTGGGGTCCACTGGGATTCATTCTGGATCCGGTTCTGGTCAATATCTTCATCAATGATTTAAGTAATGGCATAGAGAATACACTTATAATGTTTGCAGATGATATCAAGCTAGGAGGGATTGCAAGTGCTTTGGAGGATAGGATTATAATTCAAAATGATCTGGAAAAACTGGAGAAATGGTTTGAAATAAATGGGATGAAATTAAATAAAGACAAATGAAAAGTATTCCACTTAGGAAGGAATCAGTTGCACGCATACAAAATGGGAAATGACTTCCTAGGAAGGAGAACTGCAGAAAGGGATCTGGGGGTCATAGAGGATCACAAGCTAAATATGAGTCAACAATGTGACACTGGTACAAAAAAAGCAAACATCTTTCTGGGATGTATTAGCAGGAGTGTTGTAAGCAAGACACGAGAGGTAATTCTGCTGCTCTACTCCACGCTGATATGGCCTAAACTGGAGTATTGTGTCCAGTTCTGGGCGCCACATTTCAGGACATATGTGGATAAATTGGAGAAAGTCCAGAGAAGAGCAACAAAAATGATTAACATTCTAGAAAACATGACCTATGGACAAAGATTGAAAAAATTGGTTTTGTTTAGTCTAGAGAACAGAAGACCAAGAGGGGATGTGATAATAGTTTTCAAGTGCATAAAAAGGTTGTTACAAGGAGGAGGGAGAAAAATTTTCTCCTTAACCTCGGAGGATAGGACAAGAAGCAATGGGCTTAAACTGCAACAAGGGTGGTTAGGTTGGACATTAGGAAAAACTTCCTAACTGTCAGGGTAGTTAAGCACTGGAATAAATTGCCTAGGGAGTTTGTGGAATCTCTGCCATTGGAGGTATTTTAGAGCAGGTTAGACAATCACCTGTCAGGGATGGTCTAGATAAGACTTAGTCCTGCCTTGAGCGCAGAGGACTTGACTAGATAACCTCTTGAGGTCCTTTCTGGTCCTATGATTCTAGCTGTGTCTCTTCAAGTGCTGCCACGTACCCTGTCCTGACTCACCTTGTATCCCTCATGATTCACAACTGTTTTTCAACAGCTCTAGCAGAAACCTTTCTTGCTGGGCAAGGAACAAAAGCTGAGTGCTCACTTTGCCCTCCATTTTGAGAAAGAGTCTCGGAAATGGCAACTGCTCCCATGGAATCATGGGAGTTTCCACTAGAAATGATGGGGAACTGACTTCTTCTCCCACCATTCCCTTGGGCAATAAGACAGCCTTTTTAAAATCTCGCACAACATAACAACCCAGAGGGCAATGAGAATGCAACCCTAGAGTAGCCGAGCCGTGGGCCCATGGTGCAAAGCTGCAAGTAGAACCGCATGGCTAGGATGGCCTCACTTTCAGTGGGCCTTTCCCATCCATTCCTTCGCCAGCCGATGAATTCTCTAGCAGTCCCAGTTTGGCCAAAAGGCAGCTCACTTATGTATAGATGATGATCCTAGCCTTGCTGAGGATGTCTTGGATCATTCTTTGTTACCTGACTATGAATAGCTGGCATATTTGATGGTAAACAGATTATGACAATAGTTAAGCTACCGGTGTGCTAAGACAGCGGTCTGTCATGCTGACCAATATTATCACCTTGTTTCTTTTTTTGTTCTGTATTTTGATATCACCTAGCACAAAGGGGTCCTGGGTCATGATTTAAACTGTGTGTAAGCCATGCCTGCTTGGGGTGGTGCTCTGTCGCCCTCTAATGGCGGCTAGGCCACTTAGAGATTGATGATTCTGTTGGAGCATGAGCTAAGCCAGTGGTTCTCAAACTTCTGGGGCTCAGGACCCATTTGTAAATGGGTATAGCCTGCGCAACGCAGTAAGTAGCTGGGGGTGGAGGCCCGGAGGTGGTTTCGGTCAGGTCCTGTCCTTTGGGCGGGTAGACTCCTACCTGACACTCACCACACTGTGGTGGCTCCTGCAGATCCGGTGCTGTGGGGCTGGCTGGGCTTGGCTCTGCTCTGGGGGTGTTACAAGCTCTGGTGTTGCAGTGTCACTCAGGGTTAGCCCCACCCCCCGGACCGGACCAAATTTGTGAGAGTGGAGTTGTGACCTGTCTCATAGGGTGGCAGTGCCACTTGCTCAAGCTTGGCCTACTCAGACTTCTGTTATCGTGACAGCTAGGCTAAACCTGAGTGGTGCCGGGACCCCAGAGGCTGCAGTGTCTGGAGTAGGGAGTTGAGCCCAGCCAGCCCCCTGGGATAGGAGCTGCCACATGACCCTTCGAAACATTCTGGTGACCCCAGTTTTGGGTCCCAACCCGCAGGCTGAGAAACTCTGAGCTACGAGATATCGGCCTTTTAGCTCAGACAGTAGAGGGTCATGTATTGAGATCCAAAGGGCCCAGGTTGGATCACTTCCGCTGACAACCCACCCGGGCTGCCAGCGTCACATATGCATCTAACGTAATCATTATGTTGCTTTAGTGGATTCCTATGAGAAGGCTCCGGCTTGTTTTTTGTGAGTGGTTTGTAAGGATGAGAATTTTAGAACACTTGCCATTTTCCCCATTACAATTTACATGCAGGGAATTTATGTAAAGGATAGATAAGAATATAATGTATGCAATATTATTGGTCTGGAAGGGGAGAAGTGAGACATCATTTCCATGTGTACTGGAAAGCATGTATTAAATGGCATTCTCCACACTATCTGCAGCAGTCAAACAATGACCTCTGTATGTCCAGCGTAGCCTGATTCCCTTCGCCCTGTGAACAGAGTAATTGAATTTTCCCTGATCTTTCCAGGCACTGCAAAGGTCCCACTGGGCGATAGAAAGGTCAGAGGAAAAAAGAAGCTTGAGCAGCGTATCTTTGACTTGTTAATAAAAATGTAAATGTGTCTGTGTGGGTTGGGGAGCCCCTGCCTGCACAAAACCACAGCGGATCTAGGAGAGCAGCTTGCTCTAAAATTCTTAATGAGACAGCTGACTCCACTGTGTATGAATGGCACATTAGCCATACTAAGAGGCAGCCAGGGGAGGCAAGGGCTGCTGTCATCTCTGTAAAGTCAAAGTCACTAGTTTAATTTAAAGAGAGAAGGGAGGAGGAAGCAGCGGGGCTGGAACAATTTTTATAGTGCGGGCGCTGAGAGCCATTAAACCGAACAGTAAACTCCAGATATAATGGAAATCTCTTCAAGACAGGGGGTGCAGCAGCACCCCTAGTTCCAGCACCTATGGGAAGAAGGGTTCGCCTTGACACTTTTGCCAACTTCTCTGTCATCTCTACATATTTGGGGTTTTTCTTAAATCCTGAGTTCTGGGAAGCATGGAATTAGATGAGAATTTCGGCCCAAGTTCTTTGGTTGAAAGAAACAAAGCAAGGAGCTGTGACTGATTGCACCCTTCACACAAATACGTGTGGTTGAACTGAGACTCAGACATGCATGTATGTTCTCTTCTCCACATGGGGTCAGATTAAGGCAGGCCTCTAACCACAGTGCAGATCCCAAGTCCACTGCGTCTTTCCCTTGGGTTCAACGGGCTTCAGATCAGGCTCACTAGACTGAGCCTATAGTCAGTCCACACAAGCCCGTCTGACATATTCAGCCCAGGAGAGGGCAGTGATACAGGCTGGGATATTACAGTGGGCTTATTTTTCCAAATGACCATTCATTCCCACTGTATGAGGACTAGACAAATAAAGCAGAGCTGATTAATTTAGCTTGATTGACCCCGGAAGCCATGTGGTCCCAGGCAAATTGAGATCGGCATCCTTCTGCATATCAGTGACAAATGCTGCATACTTACGTCTGTTGCATAAATAAGGAATCAATAACAGGCTTTTCCCAGAAGGGTTTCCTTCTCTTAAACCAAGAGGGTGATAAAGTGGCTTCCAAATGAAAGCCAAAACCCGAGATCAGCCCTGCCAGCCAGTTCTAAACTCAGTCTAGTCCCAGTTAATCTCCAACATTAATGATTCTACAGAGAAGCCCTAACACCAACCAGAGACCAGCTCACAGTCAGCTTTGAAATTCAAGTCAGGTCTGGAAGGAATGCCCAAGGCAAAGGGATATGTGTGATGCCCAAGGCAAAGGGATAGTCGAGATGTAGATTCTCGTCCTGGGAGCTATAAAGAACCCAACAGTGATGGATGGGAGGGCAGATGGACAGAGAAAACAGGCTGGCCATTTGTTTAATGGGAAAGAATTCTTTAGGATCTATGCATTTTTTAAATAGAATATATAGTTAACAGCATTTCACATATGCATGTCAGGGCAGACAGCGATCAACACCTGCCCGCTCTCTTTGGGGTAGCAGAGGACCCTCGCCCAGTAGAACTAGTGCAGTTCTGCTGTGGAAGGGGGCATGGGACAGGAGCTTGGAACCTCTGAGGGATATGTGCACTCCCACAGGCTACCGATCTCAGCTCCGTGAGAACTCTCTGCAGCCCAGAGGGCAGGTGGAAAAGCAGCAGAGAGCCAAGCTGGTGCATCCTCTGGCTGTTCTCCCTCCTTACAAGGGATTGCAGTCTCCCTGCCCGTGGAGTCCTTGGAGGCTTCCTGTTGAAACGGCCAATGAGGACACTCATCCTAATGTCGGCCTTTAGCACGCTGGAACCTGAAGCAAGCCTGCTGGCTCATGTCCCACAAGCGGCCATTCATGGTGAGGTCTTGCCCTTGTAGTGCCTTGGCCTGGAGTCAAACCAGTCAGGTGGAGGTGAAATAATGTCACCTTCTGATAAGCTTTGTAACCATAGATCACAGGATCAGCTGTTGATTGCTAATTATCAAGGGCCAGGAACTTCTTCCTGCTGCATAGTAGGGAGGGAAGCAAACCATGGGAAGAATGGTTGAGAAGCTCCCTGAATCAACTGCATGTGTCCCCAGCCCTGGGGGGGTCCATAGAAGCCTTTCTGCCCAGCCGCTCACTGCTGGGACTTGCTGGGTCATAACAGAGCATAAGCTCTTTCTGACACACTTTCTCCAGAATTCCACTGGGAAAGTTGGGGGAAGCTCCTGGTGAGATTAACCTCTCCTTTATCCCTCCCACCCTTTCATGGGATGGAAAGTCAGGGCCCTAACCAACAGCCCAGGAGGTATGGAGCAGGAACCTGATTTATCTGCAGACCCTTGGGGATAAAGATTATGCCTTCTGCCCTCTCCACTTGACTCTGAGGAAAACATTTATGAGAACCACCTGGAGGTTTTGCAATATTTCCCCAGGTCTGGGCTGTTCCACAGAACAGAAGTGCTGTAGTGCTAATAAGCGATGGTCACATAAACACCACCCTATACCGGAAACCTCCCGACCACTATACTTACCTACATGCCTCCAGCTTTCATCCAGACCACGCCACACGATCCATTGTCTACAGCCAAGCTCTACGATACAACCGCATTTGCTCCAACCCCTCAGACAGAGACAAACACCTACAAGATCTCTATCAAGCGTTCTTACAACTACAGTACCCACCTGCTGAAGTGAAGAAACAGATTGACAGAGCCACAAGAGTACCCAGAAGTCACCTACTACAGGACAGGCCCAACAAAGAAAATAACAGACCCCCACTAGCCATCACCTTCAGCCCCCAACTAAAACCTCCCCAACGCATCATCAAGGATCTACAACCTATCCTGAAGGACGACCCATCACTCTCACAGATCTTGGGAGACAGGCCAGTCCTTGCTTACAGACAGCCCCCCAACCTGAAGCAAATACTCACCAGCAACCACACACCAAAAACACTAACCCAGGAACCTATCCTTGCAACAAAGCCCGTTGCCAACTCTGTCCACGTATCTATTCAGGGGACACCATCATAGGGCCTAACCACATCAGCCACACTATCAGAGGCTCGTTCACCTGCATATCTACCAACGTGATATATGCCATCATGTGCCAGCAATGCCCCTCTGCCATGTACATTAGCCAAACCAGACAGTCTCTGTGTAAAAGAATAAATGGGCACAAATCAGACGTCAAGAATTATAACATTCAAAAACCAGTCAGAGAACACTGCAATCTCTCTGGTCACTCGATTACAGACCTAAAAGTCGCAATATTACAACAAAAAAACTTCAAAAACAGACTCCAACGAGAGACTGCTGAATTGGAATTAATTTGCAAACTGGACACCATTAAATTAGGCTTGAATAAAGACTGGGAGTGGAGGTGTCATTACACAAAGTAAAACTATTTCCCCATGTTTATTTTTCCTCCCTACTGTTCCTCACACGTTCTTGTCAACTGCTGGAAATGGCCCACCTTGATTATCACTCCAAGAGGTGTTTTTTCCTCTCCTGCTGGTGATAGCTCATCTTACCTGATCACTCTCGTTACAGTGTGTATGGTAACACCCATTGTTTCATGTTCTCTGTGTATATAAAATCTCCCTCCTGTATTTTCCACTGCATGCATCTGATGAAGTGAGCTATCGCTCACGAAAGCTTATGCTCAAATAAATTTGTTAGTCTCTAAGGTGCCACAAGTACTCCTTTTTCTTTTTGTAGAGCAGAGAGTCCGCTAACAATTTATTAAAGAATGGACCTTGGTTGCATCTCATCTCTCCTTATCTCTGTGTGTGAAATTCACCCCCAGGCACTGAAGTGATGCATAAACCTCATGCGGGGCCTTCTGCTGAGGAGTGAAACTCACCCTGCATCCATAGAGCATTTATACACACAGCCTCAGCGTAAAGAGTTCTAGGAGGGGGAAAAACAGACCCATTAGCTGAGTCTTCCTTCTGGATATTACAATCCCATGGTTTTCTTCCATGTGGTGCAGCCTACGGCAAAGCAAAAATAACTCAGAAAGGAGAAGACAAATGGCATTTACCTACAGGATCAGATGACAAAACAAAAACAAATAAAGGAAGAGAGAAGACAAAAATGCCAAAAGAGCAGGGTGAGGTCTCCAAGTGCACTGGCTCGGTTAGGGCAGCTCTTGCACCAGCAAGGACAAAGCAGGAAGAGTGAGCAAAGGAAGCTACCAGCAAACACCATTTTCAAGGCTGAGACCCATTTGAGAGCATAGCTAGCACATGAGCCCGTGTTCAAGTCCTCTAGGGCTAGTGCTGTTTAAATGTACCATTACTCAGAACAAGAGAGGACACAGGGACTGACTGCTGAGTCGTTCCCCTGCCAGTGAATAGCCAACTACTCATTTACTCATTGTCAGCCGCCGCTTCAGGGGGTCCTGGATTCAGCTATCAGCCCCCTACACACTTAGGTGCTGGCAGTTCAGCATGGAAGCACCTGGCAGTGGAAAGCAGTTTGCATTACGGCTGCTTAGATTGTGGATAAGCAAAGAGAAAGGATGCCATTTAGGCCTTAACCTCTTCGCCCCACTAGTGGTATGTCTCCTACTGATGTGCAGCTCATTGATTGTAATGGCAGATGATGACACTCTGGGGTGCAATTCAGACCCATGAGGTGTTGTCACCCCTGCCCTGCAACTTTGGGTGCCGTGCAATGCTTTGCTGCTGTAGCTCCCACCTGGGCTGCTCAAACAGCCTGCCAGCATGCAGGTGTCTGCATCCAGCCACAGTCCTTGCTCCACCAACGCTGACCCAGCAGCCTGTCAGCAAATACCAGCCACAGTCTGGCTTCCAGCAGCCTGGGTTATTATTTGGAGAGTGACCCCAACAGACTCCCAGTCCTGAATTCCCCCTGCCCCCCAGAATGTGTGTTCTGGACAGTCCAGATATATTAGGTCCATTTGGGAATCAATATACAACAGTCTGCTACAATAAAATAGAGTTACCCAAACAATTCACAACAGTGGATTAGTTTTCATTAAAGAAGAAAACAAGTGTATTTAACTACAAAGAGAGAGGTTTTAAGTGAGCACGAGTATAAGACATTAAAGTCAGAAATTGACTACAAGAGAAATAAAGATAACACATCCTAGTACTAAAAAGTAACCAACTAGACTTGGTTCAAAATAAAATTCTTACCACATGTTCCCAGCAACAGGGCTGACCAAATTTCAGGTCAGGATCTCTCCCAAAGTCAAACGGGCTGGTTTCTTTTGTCTTCTTGGGTGAAAAAGACAGAGATGGATAGGGAGATACACACTGAGGTGTTTTTGCCCCCACTTTATAGTCCAGTCCCCCTTTGAAATGCCTTTTCCTGAGGGTTACCCCTAGATAAAGATCATTTCCCATTTTGAGGATGGAGACAAGGCATCTCATGGCAAAAGAGGTTCCATGCTACTGGTTGCTAAGATGCAGATCTATTTGCTCCTGCCGCTCTTTCTTGCCCAAGAATAGTCACTTGGCAGGTGATGGCCCATCAACTTTGATGACAGCTGGCTAGAGGCATCAGCTTGTCCTTTGTCTTTGAGAAACTGGTTTACCTCCTCCCCAGACTTGTCTGGTAAACACACCTCAGTCATGAACTAAGCTGAAATCATTACTTTACATATAACGTTGCTATTTATATCTCAACATGATATTACTGACCAGCAAGTTATTACACTGCGGAGCTCAAAAGCTTGCCTCTCTCACCAACAAAAGTTAGTCCAATACAAGATATTACCTCACCCACCTTGTCTCTCTGGTGTTATTAGCCCCTTTTTACAGATGGGAAATTGAAATCCTGAGAGGATGAGCATTTTATCTACAGTTCTAAAGGAAGGGTCAAGTTCGCTAGCCCACTGCTAGACGATGGCAAGTCATGTTCAGTGTCGAGTCGGTTCGTCATGGTTAAACCCTCCCAGGACCAGGGTTTAATCAATTAGCGCACAAGCACACAGCACTTGCCCTTGTCTGACTGCAAAGACATAGCCAGCGTCATGGCAGCTAACACAATATTCAAACACAAAGGTTTGTAGTAAAGACAAGGACCCAGATTTGTAAAGGTATTTAGATATTGCTGCACTCAACACTGCAATGTCTATGCCTCATTTTCAAAACGGATTGAGGCACTAAGGAGCCAAAAATACCATTGGCATGACTCCCCCTGGTGTTAACAAAAGTCAAACAAACGAGAACCGGTGCCCAGCTCCAACCCCCGTCCTCCTCCAGAGCCGACCTGGAACAAAAATGTTTCTATCTGAAGCATTCCTGGGATACTTTCCCGTATTTATTTTGCATTTTACCTGCCTCTGCACAGGCTGCTCCCTGCAGTGCTAAAGAAGCACTTTACTAAGTCTTAAGAAAAAAATAAGACAAAATGTATACGCCTGGCCGGGCCTGGCCGGGCGCTCAATGTCACAGGAAAATCAGTTATCACAACTTTTGTAGCCAGACATGGACGTGGCACAGCAGGGTTTGGGGAGAGTTACAGCCCAGGTCTGTAGCCCCAAGAAGTTTGGATTGTTCAGGTAAGCTTTGAAATAGCAATCACATTGAAGGGTGTGTCTCTCTTGTGCCACTGTGGAGAACAGATCCCCCTTGCCTTGTGTGCTGTAGAATCATTATGGTTATTTTTATTACTTATTCATTATTTGCATGGTGGTAAAATCAAAAAGCCTCAATCAGGATCAGGGATCTCATAGTGCTAGATACTATACAAGCACATAGACGCGGTCCCTGGCCTGAAGAGTTCACCATCTAACTCCTCATTAAGGAGATGATGTTCCCTGCTGCAAATAACAATGCTTGGCACCAGAGCTGGGCAAAATTTTTCAGCCAAAATTTTTTTCCCAATGAAAAATGCAGATTTGGATTGACCAAAACATTTTGCAATATTGACAAATTGTTTTGGTCACACACGTTGTTTCCACACAAATTTTTCCATTTCTGGGGGGTGGGGGGGTCAAAACAACATTTTGTTTCCAAATTTCCTCTGCTTTTATTTTAAAGTGTTTAAGAACGCCCACAATCAAAATGAAACATCTGGGGCTGAACAAAACATCTTGTTTGACCTGAAATTACTTTTAACAAATCTTTTCAATTCCCCGAAAAGTCAAAAAAAGGTAGTGGTTTTGGGCTCACCCAAAACTGCCCCCTGAATTTTTCAAAACTGACAGCAAACCAAAAAAAGCCAGTAGCCCCGCTCTACTTAGGACTCCTGTCTAAGGTTCTCAGAGCACTTTACAAATATGAATGAATGCTGATTCTTCCAATCTGCATTTGACAGATGATAAAAGTGAGGCTAACTGAACTAGCCAAAGTCAAACAGCAAATCAGCATACAACCAGGAATAGAAACCTGAGCTTGACACTCACGCCACATCTCTTGCCAAACCTCTCTCAAGGCTTCTCAGCAATGGCTGCCACAAGGTGCTTTTGTCTGATGAGCATGTGTGGCCCCGGTTAACCCTAATGGAAGTGCCATGTGCACAGACAACAGAATTACATGACAAATGCATGTGTTTTTAAAACTGCTTTAGGTGCTGCACAGGATAACAGGCCATGAGTGGAAAGCCAACCATCAACTGCTTTCATAACTATGGAAAGAGCAGGATTACAAAGGATTCTGCGAAATATTCACTGACCAGAGCAATGTCTCAGTGGAGACGGCCCTTTCATTTACGGTCACAAGGGAAAGGGCTCCGAGTTTGCGAGTCAAAGTGTTTCCATCCGGAGAATGGCCCACACTATTCTAAAAAAAATAATCCATGCCCTTTCAGTGCTGCTACGATAGAAGCCTTCTGTTTACACAGAACAGGATCAGTGCAGGTAGTTGTACACAGCCAATGAAACCTCCACCTCCGGGCCCGAGGAGACAGTTCAAGCCCCGTCTGAACCTTGACCTATCTCCTGAGAAAGCCCTCTCATTTCTGGAGTAGAGACACCTATCTGTTGGAAACTATACTGAGATCATTGTGTTCATTTCACGCAAGCCACCAATAAATGATACCTTTGAGGCAGGCTAGATTAGAATCACCAACCTAGTGATGAAGGATTTAGCCAGTGCAGCCCAGCCACCCAGTCCCCTGAGCCACCCAGTTCCAATTTACATTTCAAAAGATGTTTTTAACATTTTGTTTATTTATTAATAACCTTTTCACTGAAGGCAAATTTTTAATTATTGCGTTAGTGTGAAAGAGACTGGTTCTCCTCTCACTCACACATTACATTGGTACAAAACCCTGTTTCATTGAATTAGTGGGGTTACTCTTGCTTTACGTTTACGCTTACAAGAGGCCCAAGCACATGGATTGGCAGAAAATTCTTCCTACCAAATAATAACCCGCAGGATGCTGCCAAAATCTTTCCAGTTATAATTCTTTTAAAGCCGTTTTTGCTAGTGATCAGCAGGAAATAACAGGGCAGTTGACAACTGAGGAAAGGACATTAACAAGAAGGAAGGGAAGATGATATATTTACAGTCTGCCAAAATGCTCAACATTAGTCACAGCAGCTGAACTGCAATTGAGAACAATAAACCAGATTCAGAATAGCATCAGACTTACCTGTGAGATGTGCGTGTGGGGGGAAACCAGCAATGGTTTTGAGATTGACTGTCTGTTCTTTCGCCAGTGGAAGGAGAGGGGCAGTTTGGTAAACAAAATCAGCTGTTTTCAATCTTAATAAGAGATGGGACCTAGATGCAAAATTCAGATCTGGATCAATGAGCCCTAAACTTCAGGGTGTTTGAATGGGGGGTTTTGATGCGGGCCCATCTCTAATAATGATGTTGACTTTGAGCTTGGCTTTGCTGCAGAGTTAACTTGAATTATCACTCTAGTGTTGCCTTGCTCCTAACTTGAGTCCCATCCACATACATGTAAGCTTTAAGATAAGTGTAGTGGTGTAGCAGGAGCTCTGTCGCCTCCTGAGCTCTGCTGTGGCCTGCCTCAGTTTCCCCTTCAATGAAGAAACAACTAAGTCTCTTGAGCAGCCTGGTCAAGGAGAAACCCAGCAGAGTTTCAGACGGCTTTAGTAAAGGGAGAAAGGAGCACTTATACACTGGTTTAAAAGGTTCTTATCTCCGAGCCCAGATAAAACTGATGAGTCCCAAAACAAGTCTCTGGGTGCCAGCAGCAGCTCCTTTCACTGCAAGGCCTCATACTTCTCTGCTGTGTGAAGAGCTCTGCAGTCTTTTCCCTGCTTGCTCAGGGTCTCTCCCAGGCAACCCTGCCTGGACAGCTTTTGCCTAGATCAGACTCCCTAGGAGATCCCCTTCTTGGGAGCTTCCTTTCTCCTCAGGGGCTTTCTTCAACTGACCTCTCCCAAATCTTTTATTAGGACCAAGTTCTCCTTACTTAATGAATTGCCTTCCAGCTACTTAGGCAGTTAACCACCCCATGTGGAGCTGGGGTGACCCTCACCATTCAGCTGAACCTGTCATAGGTAGGCTGGGCACCTGACTCCCCTTTCAACTGGAGCTGGCTGGCCCACAGAGGGTAAAAGGCTCAAGTTAGCACAGTTCATCAGCTGCCAACAAGCCAGCTCTGTGCAGTGGGAGTGTTATTGCATGGCATGGCCATTCTCCCTGGAACCAGGCTAACTGGAGAGGCGTTAATTCACCTGGAGACAGCATGAGTTAGCACTGCAGTGAAGACACCTTAGCAACTCCAGAACTCCCAGCAGGCAGGAATATTAAAAATGGAGAATGAAGAAGAAACGATTCCAAAGAAGGAATTAAATCAGGCCACTGACTCTTAGCTAGTAATGGAGAGATAAGAGGGAGCATAAACGCACAAGACATGGAAATTTGGAATGGACTGGATGGACCACAGCACTGCCATGTGCTGGCAGCTCAGATAAAAGACAGCAGAGTGATCTGTGCTTGGAGGTATCATCTACCTCAGAAGTTCTCAACCAGAGGTCTGCGTACCCCTCAGGGTACACAAAGGTCTTCCAGGGGGTCCATCAACTCTTCTAGATATTTGCCTAGTTTTACAACGGGCTCCATAAAAAGCACCAGCCAAGTCAGTACTAACTAAAATTCCATACAGGCAATGGCTTGTTTATACCGCTCTAAATACTATACACTGAAATGTAAGTACTGCACAATATTTATATTGCAATTTATTTCTTTTATAATGATATGGTGAAATGAGAAAGGCAGCAATTTTTCATTAAAAGTGTGCTGGGACACATTTGTATGTTTATGTCTGATTTTGTAAGCAAGTCCTTTTTAAGTGAGCTGAAACTGGGGGTACACAAATCAGACTCCTGAAAGGGGTACAGTAGTCTGAGAGCCACTGATCTACCTGCTGCTGCCATTGGAATGCAACCCAGCAAAGTAAACTATGGGCCTGAGTGGCGTCTCCCCGGGCAATGATATAAATAAGGAGTGATGCCATCGAAGCCAAGGGGCCCAAGTCTCCTCTCACTCATGCTGGTGTAAATCAGGAACAACTTCATTGAAGTCAATGGAGCTCCGGGTCGTAATGCCAGGGTAAATGACATAGGGTTTAGGCCCAGGATTTGAAAACCACCCTCCCAATATTCAGCTGCTAAAAAAATTCCTGCTGACCCTTTAGCCTTGTGATTTCTCAGTCCCAGCCCCCTTTGGAATGGTGTTTTCCAGCTGCTCTCTGTTTTTATTTCCCTTCTGTAATGCTGATGAAAGGGAATCAGTTTAACCTACGCTGCTTGGACAACTGTTTGCTATTGTGGGGCTAAAAAAGAAGGTATTGTGCGTGATACCCCCACAGACGCAGGATCGTCTGGCAATAAATTCTCCAGTGGAAATAAACTCATACTCCTCTTTGCAGCTGATATCAGCATCGAGGAGCACACAGTTTCCTGGGCCAGGCAAACCTCCCTATGGGAATTTAGCCCTTTCTCAGCCAATGCTTGGAGATCTGCGTCAGTTTGGGCAGGCTAAATAGGGGCTTAGAGGTTTTGAATATAACTAGTGCTGGGGGTTAAGTCTCACAGCTGGGTGGTGGCCAGTCAGGTGGGGAGACAGCCAAACCAGTCTCAAGTACCAAAATGCCACTGCTTTAAACAGGATCTCAGCTAGCTGCAGTCAGAGCTACCCGATGCCGAACGTCATGGAGCAACATAAATAGCAGGCAAAGGGGGCACAAATTTCAAAACACACGTGGCGAGGTAGCTTCTGAGCACAGAGGTCTCTTGCCGTCTGCCCAGGCTTGTCCTCGCTTTTGGAAAGTTCTGGCTCCCAGATCCCCTTTTTTAAAAACAAACAAACAAACAAACCATTTTATTTTTTCCCTAGGAAACTTCAGCAGCTGGATTTAAAAGCCAGGTTTGAGCATGAAGCTTCGTTCCTCTTATAGATAAATGGAACGTGCCGGGGCTACCGAAGCAGTGCTGGGGGAACAGGCTGGACCAGCTGGGAAGCCTGTGACTGCTGAGAGATGCTCTGAACTGCTGCTTGGAGGGAACG
Source organism: Chelonia mydas (assembly GCF_015237465.2). Taxonomy (NCBI): domain Eukaryota; kingdom Metazoa; phylum Chordata; order Testudines; family Cheloniidae; genus Chelonia; species Chelonia mydas. The sequence continues at coordinate 18,649,036 of NC_051254.2, forward strand.
AGTGTGTGTGTGTGTGTGTGTCTGGGGGCAAATAGGGGTGTGTATGGGGAGGTAGGGGGTGTGTGTGTATGGGGGGTGTATGACTGAGTGTGTGTGTGTGTATATGGGGGTGTATAGAGGTGTATGAGTGGGGGGAGTGTACAGGGGTGTATGGGGGTGAATGGGGATGGGTATATAGGGGGTGCCTGGGGGTGCGTGTGTGTAGGGTAGGTGCATGGGGGGTGGGGTGATGCCGGCTACTACTACTACCCGCTTTAAAACGCTCATGATTTCCCCAGGTTGCTGAATTTTGCGACTCCCAGCCTGGGGAGCCGCCCAGCCTGTGGGCTCTGTGTGATCAGGTGAAGCCTTGGAAGTAGCATTGTCAGGGGCTGAGCGAACACGGCGCTCGGAGCAGGCGGAGCGGAGGACGGGAGGTGCCGGGCTCTCCCCGCAGACCTGCCCTTTGATCCAAGCGCTGGGCTCCTCTTCAGGCGCCGAGAGCGAAAACAAGTGGGGCTGCAGGGATCCGAGCGCCGGGCCCTTGGAACAGACCCCACCGCCCCGCCCCGCCCTTCGCTCCAGGTAGGTCTGGGCTGCCCGAGCAGGTGCGCTCCTAACTCGGGTTCCAAGCGCAGTGAAGACAGGGCGACTCCGCCTTTAGCTCGAGCTCCAGCTCCAGCCAGGGGCTGAAGCGGAGCCGCTCCACCGAGCGGGGAGCACGCCGGGCTTCCCCCAGCGGAGCCAAGCCCCCCGGGGCGGCTCGCTGGAGCTGGCGGGGCGCGGATGGCGCATCGCGCCGCCGGCGGTGTGCTCTAAGGGGGTGCGCTGGGGACCCGGGGGGCGGCGCTGTCTCTGCCGTGCGGCTCGCTGTCCCGGGCGGCCCGGCAGCGGGGCGAAGGGAGGGTTAAGGGAGGGGAGGGCAGCTGGCGGGGCGCAGGTGCCCGTGGGGGAGCTGGCAGGGGCTGTGCAGCTCTGCTGGGCTCTGGAGCATCTGACGGGCTGGTTTGACTGGACCAGAGCAGACCTGGCCAGGCTGGGTGGAGAACGGGCCCTGCTGGGCTCTGATCCCAGACCCCCCCCCCCGCCCCTGGGGGTGTGTTTGCCCCTGCAGAGGCTGGGGACGGCTAATGGGTTTGTTGGAATGTCTAGTGCCCTGTACCCCTGCCCCAAGGGCTGTGCCGCGGGAGGGGGGGGGGCTCTAGGCACCAGACTGCCCCTGTATATGGACCCTCTGCACAAGCCTCATTGGCACTGCCAGACCCTGGGGGAGCAGTGGTGTCTGGGTGGGCCAGGTGGAGGAGTGGGCAAGCCATGGGGTGCGGGTGCATATCCTCCACCCTCGGGCTCTATGGCCGCTGTAGTGTTGTTCCCACCCTGCCTGCAGCCATAGCCAGGGAAGGGCCCCTGGCACTGTGGGTCCATTGCCAGGGAGCTAATGGGAGGAAGGGCAAGAACCAGAGCTGCTGTGGAAGCACTGACCCTCTCAGGGATCTGCCCCGGTTGGGGGTTGACCCCATTGCCTCTCTCATGATCAGGTCTGAGAGGACAATGTGGAGGGAAATCTCAGCTGGGGGCAGCCTGGCATAGATTAGGTACTCCAGAGCCTTCTCCTGTGGGTTTTTCCACGGGAAGGGGCAGCCTGGGCTTAAGTGAGTAAAAATATATAATGCAAACACAGAGTGTGTGTGGAGGTCTTCATGGAGAGCACCAGGTCCAAAGGGTTTGGAAATTCAGTCACTGTAGAAAGTGTGTCTACATACAGAGAGAGAGAAAGAGAGTATGCAGATTTATTTTCACTGAGTCAAAATACATAACAATTGTATATACACTCACAGTAGAACTCACTTTTAGTGAATTCACCAATAGCATGGCTTTGTATGCAAGTAGAGTATAAGTTCTGATTTTTTTTTCAGTTAACTACCATGTGCAAATTGCAATCTGTGTTATAGTAAGAACCTCAGAGAAAAGTTGTTCTGTGAAGAGCATGACCTCTCTGGGTAAGGCTGCTGTGTAGAACTCAGTCTGTGTGTATCACACACACACAAAATACAGAGAGATTTGGATGCAGGATGTTAATTGAATGCTTGTTATCCCTCTTCACAATGTCTTAGACTCCTTCATATTAGGAAGTTTAGAAATTGCCAGAGCAGACTGGTTTCATAATGGTGATGGCTGTTAAATCTCAGAAAGCCTTTCTTTTTCAACACCAAATTGAAGCCTGTCTAGTCTTGTGGTAGTGGTTATAAAACCCTTTCGTGATCTGCATGTCCTCCTATGCTTCCCTCTGTCTAGCAACCTGGGAAATGGCCCTATAGTGAGGGGTAGGGCCCTCCACAGCCTGATCTTGCAAAAAAAATCACATGTATCTTTGCACACTGCAGAACATCTGCAGCCTGCACAAGCGGTGCAAAAATGTGCCTCAGAGAGGGGTGGCTACCGCATAATATTCTCCACTGCTTTGCCAAACATCTAACTCACTGTTTTTCTGATACATTTTGCCTAGTGTAGAAACTGGGATCCGTTCTGCAGATCATTGTCAGGGAGTCCTTTCTCCATCCGATGAAAACCTGCTAAGAAATGATCCTGCTCCTCGTACCTGTTCAACTCCCCCAGCTTGAAAGAACTGACCTGGGAACACCCAAGCTATGAGAAGAGCAGCTGAGTTAGCTGTTCAAGAGGATGTCTGTAAATGAAGAGCTAGAGAACAGGTTTTCAGCAACCACCCTGATGGCCACGGAGGCAAGTGAAGGGAGCCCATTCAAAATCAGCCCCAACCTTTCCTACAATGCCACCCAGGACAGTGCTCCAGCCACCAGTTCAATGGAGGACATGATAGCCACTTGCACCATCGGGACTATCCTCTCCATTATGTGTGTGATCGGTGTGACGGGCAATGTCTACACCCTGGTGGTGATGTGCCATTACCTGAGATACTCTGCCTCTATGTACATTTACATCATTAACCTCGCCTTGGCAGATCTGCTCTACCTGCTCACCATCCCTTTCATCGTTGGAACGTACTTCATCCAGGAATGGTACTTTGGAGATGTCGGCTGCCGCATCTTGTTCAGTCTGGATTTCCTCACCATGCACGCCAGCATCTTCACCCTGACGGTCATGAGTACAGAGCGCTACTTCGCAGTGCTGAAGCCCCTGGACACGGTGAAGAGGTCCAAAAGCTACCGGAAAGCCATTGCCGTCGTCATCTGGGTGGTGTCTCTGCTGCTCACGCTCCCGATGCTCATCATGATCCAGCTGGTGCAAAGAGACAGCAAAAGCATCTGCATGCCCACCTGGAGCAAGCTGTCCTACAGAATCTATCTGACCATCCTCTTCTGCACCAGCATTGTGGGCCCAGGGGTGATCATTGGATACCTTTACATTAGACTAGCCAGGACCTACTGGGTGTCCCAAACAGCCTCTTTCAAACAGACCAAGCGGCTGCCTAACCAAAAAGTGCTGTATCTAATTTTCACAATAGTGCTGGTCTTCTGGGCTTGCTTCTTGCCCTTCTGGATCTGGCAGCTTCTCTTCCAATATTACGAATCCTTCCCGTTGTCCCCCAAGGCCATGAGGAACATTAACTATCTGACAACCTGCCTGACCTACAGCAACAGCTGCATCAACCCTTTCCTCTACACCCTGCTGACCAAAAACTACAAGGAATACTTGAGGAACAGACAACGCTCTTTCCATAGCAGCAGTGGGTACTTCCAGAGGAGGAATCGATTTCAGAGGATTTCTGGGAGATCCCTTTCCACGAGCAGTCAGCATTGCACAGAGACCTACGTGCTCACTCATGTTCCCGTGGGAAACAGTGCCTGAAAGTAAAATACATCTCCAAGAAAAAAAAATCAATATTGACTTCAGTGTTGCATTGCTTGAAAGTGCAACATTGTAAAGGCAAAGTCTCAGCAGATTCATAATGTGTTAACGCTGAGTCCAGAGATTGTGCCATAGCAATCTGCACTCATTTGTTTCCAGTGCCATGGATTTTGCTGCTCACCCAAAGCCTTTTGCTTTTTTCATTTTTTTATGGTGTATTTCTCTCCCATCTGTAATGAGAGCCTGTAATATTGACACTTTTTTTATGATTACAGCTGTCCCACAACATTTTAAAATTAAGTTATTGAAATATTGGCTTAGATGGTTTTATTTGTTGTTTGTTTTTAAACAGTAATGCTAGACTAATTGTGGCTGGTTGTACAAGAAGTGAAAGCAGTACAATTAAAGAAAAAGCAGCTTGTGTTTCTGACGTATGTGTTAATCCAGTTTGAATTTTGTAGGGAGGTTACCGGGAGGTTTGAGGGAAGCGTGGCTGGTTCTGGACTAACTCACCCTGGTTTTACAGTGGTAATAATCCACTGTGCCTGATTCTCCTTCATTCTAGTTACTATAATGGTTACTGGTAGTAGCAACCTACTGGTGTACATGGGAAGAGAATCAGGCCCCAAGCGTGGGTATTACCCCGGCCTTGGTCAGAAAACACACAAATGAGGATCCTCAGATTCCTCCTGTGCACTGAGTCAGAATACCCGAATGTCCAAGGTGGGATGGAGAACTTTTCACTCACGCCCCTGGGTGACCTTTCCTTCCCCTACCCCAGGAATTCTCCCTCCATACACAAGTGAGAATCAATGGCAGCTGATCCCATTAGCAACAGGACAGACAGGCATCGTCAACATTAGTAACACCCCTCAAACCAAGCACTCATCTCGGAGAGTGATATTTTGAGCTTTCTCCAATGGCGCCTAAGACCAGCTCCCCTTAGATGCTCACAGAACCAACACGAGTCCTCCTATCGCTTTGACCCCTGGCTCCCATTCCCTGGGATAACGCTATGCCATGCAAAAGGAATTGCAGCCAAAGGACAGAATTAGAAGCAAATTAAGGCATGGGGCCAAACTCTGAGATGCTGTGAGCGAGGAACATTCCCCTGGTGGATGAACTGCATTCACTTATCCGAAGTAGCTGGTAACCTTCTGTTCCTGTACAGAGCATTTTCACTGTGATTGGGGATAAGGGAAGCTGTATCTATAACACTTCCTGTGCATTTTTAAAAAGAATTCTCTGCATGATCGAGCAACCCCCCAGCTGAGGTCTCAAAGCACGTTACCAAGGAGGGGAAACATTCTCATCTCCGTGTTATGCACAAGGAAGCTGAGGCACAGCGTTTCATTGACTTGCCGTCACACAACAAGTCAGCTGCCGAAACAGGAATAGACCCACATCTTCTGAGTCCCTGTCCCCTGCTCTAGCCACTAGGTCACACTGATGCAGTGAGCTGTAGCTCACAAAAGCTTATGCTCAAATAAATTTGTTAGTCTCTAAGGCGCCACAAGTCCTCCTTTTCTTTTTGCGGATACAGACTAACACGGCTGCTACTCTGAAAACTGTTCCTACAGATGCAGATGCTCTTCAAGGCACAGCAATTAGTGCTCTTCATAACTCGCTCTTTCCTGATTTCAGATAGTGAAAGCACATAATAATCATCCCTGGATTTTACACAGACCCTTTAATCTGTAGCTCTCAAGGCACTAGACAAAAGAGGTCAATATCATTATCCCTATTTTACGTATGGGGAAACTGAGGCACGGGGCAGTGCAGTGGCTTGCTCAAGGGGAGCACTTTATCCTGACATCTACACAGTGCTCACTCATTTTACTTGTGTCTTTATCGAGGGTCAAGTTTTAAAACATGGCCTTGAGTTTGGAGGTCCCCCCATTTCCAGGTGCACCTCTTGAAGGCAAAAGGAGGCTCAGCCACTCAGCACCTCTGTCAGGCTCCAGGGCCCAGATTTTCAAGAGAGCGCAGCTTCCATTTAAACACCTCCATAAAATGGCCAGGGTTTCCAAAGGGCTCAGCTCCCAGCAGCTTTCATTGTCCCAAATGGGAGCTACCGGGTCCTGAGCACACTTGAAAACCCAGCCTCTCGTCCAGACACCTCAGTAGGAGCAGTTGGGCGCTGAGCTCTTTTGAAAATCTGGTCCAAGCAGAGGTGAAAGTAAGCCGGTCCAGTCCGGTCCGGCGTACCGGGAAGAGTCGGTACACAGCCAACCTTACCGCCGGCAGCCAGGAGCCCTGGGGCTCCAGCAGCGATTTAAAGGGCCCAGGGCTCCCGGCCGCAGCTATCGCTACTGTGCCAGCAGCCAGAGCACTGGGCCCTTTAAATCGCTGTCATAGCCCTGGGGTATCAGTAGCAGCAGCAGGGAGCCCCGGGCCCTTTAAACTGCCACCGGAGCCCCGGAGTAATGGTAGTGGCGGCTGGGAGCCCTGGGCCCTTGAAGTCGCTGCCGGATCACTGGGGTAGCGGTGGTGGCCAGGAGCCCCAGGGCTCCAGCGGCAATTTAAAGGGCCGGAGCCCCAGGGCCCTTTAAATCGCCACCAGGACACACTGAAGGGCTGGCTGGGGGAGTCTGGCCCTAGCCCTGCCCCTTCCACCCAAGGCCTTGCCCCTTCTGGTTGAGCCCACACACACACACACCTTGCTCAGGACCCCCACCACCCTGCATACCGGTCAGTCCCTTAAGTTACTTTCACCCCTGGGCCCAAGGTGTCCAACACTGGACATTGAAAATTAGAGGTCTTTTTGGAAAACTGGGCCTATCAGGCCTCTGCAGCCCAGAGGGGGGATGCTGGGGAGTGGTTATTAAAAGAAACAGGATCAGATCCTCACCTGGCAAAAATTAGCATAACCCCATTGCCCTCAATGGGGTTGTTCCAAGAATCAGGCCCAGTGAAATCAAAATGGCTCCAAAATATCCCATCCTTCATAAAATACTGAAGGCCTAAAACATCCAACACACCAGCCCTACATTCAACAAAATCTGTGCACCACTGAACGCTTGGCTGACGCAAAAGCCCTGCTATGTAACGTGAAGCTAGCCAGCCTGCGGCTTAGACGGGCAGTCTGCGGGGAGCAGGAAGTGCTAAGTTCTCCTGATTTATGCTGTGTCTCCTGGCTGTATTCCGAACTGAGGCCTCATTGCATTCTTCCCCACAGTGCTCCCAGGGGACAGGACAAGATGCGCTGTGCTCGGATGACATGTGAAGGGCAGCAGCCCCTCTGTTTTCTATTTCTAACCAAGCTGGGGTCTCAGTGGGAGGGTCACAGTTCAAGCAATATGGACACAAAGTCACAAGAATACCAGACTCCTGCAGGCAAGTGAAACGATCACTGGTGGCATTTGAAATCCAAGACACTTCAATGCCCAATAATGGCACATTTCATCTGAACCTTTAACCTTCCTGTGCACTCCCTCAAGGGGTCTGTTTTACTACTTGACACATTCACATCTATAGCAGCTGCATGGGGGTATCGAGGGGAGATTACTCTGTGTCTACAAAACAAATGTAAGCCTCTGACCAGCCTGGTTAGCCCCATACAGCAGATCCTTTAGGTTTGCACCATCCAGGAATCGCTTGTGGCGTCAGTTGCACTTCAGTGTAGTAAAATGGATGCCCAGGCTTTGCTCAAAGCCAGCAGGCAGTAACTGGAGAGAGCCTGCAAGTGCAAAGGACAACCCTAGCACCCGAGCAGTTTATTACTGTCTGCGAAGTACAAAGAAGGAGCTGCCTTCTTGTAGACGGACATAAACTACTTGGTTAGTGATATCTGTAAAATCATTATTGTGCCCTTCTGGCAGGAATCTATGACTATTCAGATACTTAATGGCTCAGTTCTGGCCTCATATTTGCATGCACGGATCACACTCACTAGAAATCAATGGGAACTCTGTGGGGGGATGTCCCAGAATTTGTCCGCACAGCTGTATCCTACTTGATCTGAGTCCCCATTCCATTGGATCAGACCAGGAGCCCTTTCATCTTCCTGAAGTCTTACATTTTCACCTATTCTGCTGAGGGTTTCTGCCCTGTGGTGGGGATTGCAGTGACTAGAACTGCAGGCCAGTTGGGGGCCTTCATGGGTGCAGAACTGCACCATGCCAGGAGCGTTCCCAGGAGGCACTGGGGCTCAGAGACATCCCTCTTAGGCAAACTCCCTTCCTGCAGGGGGGAAGGATGGGCAGTAATTTGCTGGTGGTTTTTATACACACACGCGCACACACACCAGTGTGGCTGTGCTGGTTGACACACTGTGGAGGTGGATCCAAGTGGCCTGGGACACCCTGATTCGAGTCCCTGATTCAGAGCAGAGACTTGAACCTGGACCTCCCCCATGGCAAGTGAGTGCCCTAGCCACTGGGTTGTTGGCTGTTCTGGGTCTCACTCTTGTTTTGATCAGAAATTCCACCTTGGACCTGAGCTACATTTCCCATGAAAAATGTTTCATCAAAAAATTCCTGCTCAGCTCCAACCAGGACACCACTATGCTAGCCACTGTGTGTACACAGACTAAAAAGACAGTCCCTGCCTGTAGCAGGGTGAGACTCACTGGTGCGGCACCTCCTGCTGGTCATCCAGGGAATTAGCTCTTCACCAGCACTGGAGCGCCCTCTGTAAGCCGGTGTCTCACCTGCCACTGGGCCCGTGTCCCTCCCGGACCCCGGTGCCTTTTTCCCTGGGGTTCTGCCCCAGCAGGACCCCCACTCTGGGTCTCCCTTCCCAGGGGAACCCCCACCCTCTAAACCCACCTTGCCTTAGTGGTTACTGCCCGTCATCATCTAGCCCCCGCTCACTGGGGCAGACTGCAGTGTAATGGCCACTCATGATTGGCAAGGGGTTAGGACCTGCTGCCTTTGCCTATCCTCAGGCTGCCCCTCTACAGCCCCAGTGCCTCTGTAGGCCTTCACCAAGGCCTACAGCCTGGGTGTTTATCAGGCTGGAGCTCCCCAGCTCCCTTTGCCCTTCCACTGCACTGCCACCCTGTTCCCAGGCAGCTAGCCCTTCACACTCCAGGGCTAGAGTGGGACTCCTCAACTTCTGCCCACAGCCCTCTTATAAGGGCCAGCTGGGCCCTAATTGAGCTGGCCACAGCTGTGGCTGCTTCCCCACAGCTTCCCCCAGCTGTTCTCACTCCATTTCCCAGCCGCAGCACTCTCTAGGGCTGCTTTTAACCCCCGTTCTGCAGGAGTGGGGCACCTGCCCCACTACATTGCCGCAGGGAGCTTGCCTTCTACAAGAACACATCCATCAGTTGTGACAAACAAACTAGGAATGAAACCAGCCAGTTTGCTTGCCCCCAGAAATCAGCGTGTAGAGCCTTTCTGGCTATGAAGGTGAGCTGAGCTGTGAACGCACAAAGGTGTGTGTTATTTATCAAACACATACCTGTATATATGGTATGAAGTGCCCTGTGTGTTCTGGACACGCTGACTATAAGATGGAGCATAACTCTCCGGCAGCTGTGTGATTTGTTGGCAGGAGGAGATGTGCGCTGGCTGTTATATCTGTCAGGGCTAGCCGTAGTGTACGCTAGGGTGTGCTGGGTACCATGCGTCAATAGACAATCAGTGTGTGGGGCCAAACTCTCCTCTTGATCACACCACTGAGATCTCCTCCACTTTAGCCACCACTGAAGTGCTGTCACGAGGAGAATCTGGCTGCCTGACTCCATGGGCCTTTGACAGCAGCTGTGAATCTAAGCCAGGCCCCTTTCATTTCGGTCCTTAAATATGGACACTGCACCTCTGGCCCTTCATCTTTTATAATAGTGTGTGCCCTTCGACGTACGTAATGGTTAAGGCTGTTACTGGAGCCCAGGAAGGCGCTGACATCTTTCTTCTGAAACAGCTGGGACTGGCCAGGAGACCAGACTTCAGGGGCTATTCATTTCTCCAGCCATTCCTACAAGGAGCTAGAAACTGTTTTGCCACAGCTGCCTTTCGCTCTCCAGGCTGGTGACTTGGAACATGGAAAAACCCAAACCAGCTCCCAGCGGGAACCCCAAACTTGCAGCTGTCTCACTTCACTCCCCGCGGGAATTAAGAGGGTGGGAATCCTTCCGAAGCTCATTGCTAAAAACACTTGGCTCTTGCTCCTAGTAGAGAATTTGGACAAAAATAATCAACATTTATAGTTTTGTTTCCTTTGTTAAAGCCAGCTGTTCATGGAGTGGCTGGATTAGGAACGGGGCTCTACAGAGCCTTTCATCTCTAGATCACTAGTTCAGTACCAGGCTGGGTCAGTTGTGCTGCTATCTGGATGCTGATGCTATCTGGATGCAGATACTATCTGGGTGGCCTGCATTAAACAAATTTGTGATCTCAATCCATTTCGGAAGGGGGAGGGGTACATGTCACAAAACAACCCGCACTATTTCATTCGCCCCTTGCTGGCAGTCTCCGTGCAGCGGCCAAGGTCTGAAGGGGCCTTGGATACTCAGCTCTCACCCTGGGAGAGCCGTCTGGAGAAGCTCACTCCTCCTGATGTGTTGTCCCTGTTCCACAAACAGAGTTCAATATTCAAGTTGCAGGGCTGTCAGGCTGGGACTTGTCACCACCATTAAACCTGCAGCTGTATATAAATACACACCAGCGTGACTGTGAACCCTAGGCTTGAGGCTGCCTCACTACATTAGTGCACACATCTGTCTGGGCTCCTTTTTTTATTCTTCAGAAATACAGGGCCAAACCTTGAGGCCCTCGCTCTGGTTTTCCTCATTCAGTCCAAACTCCTCCTGGTCTGGGTAAGAGCTAATAAATAACTTCGAGACCCATGTCCTCTGGTAAATAAAATCTTATTGGCCATCTCTCTCTGGGATCAATGCAGCCCCGGAATTAATTAACCAGAAGTGCAATCTCTTTACAGTTCTCAAGCAATATATTTCCGAGTGAAGTGCTTCGGAAAGACAGGGGCCAGATCCTCTGTTGCATTAGATCAGCTTTGCCTTAAAGCCACCTTGGCATATACACATCCCTTACAAAGATATGCCAAGTGCTGCTCCAGCCACAGCTGAGATCTGGCCCCACCTATTTGTGTCACTTTATGCCACCTATCTATTTCATGTTGTGTGAGACACTGGAGATGCTACCAAAGCCAAACAATGCCAATCATTACTGCCACTCCAAATTCAATCTTGCATGTGCCAATCTCTGAGAGGTCTTATGCAAAAATATAGCATCCAGGTTTTACAACATGGTTGCCAGTTAAAACAGAGGCTGGATTAATCCCTGCAAGGATTCTCCCATGGATTTGGAAGGGATGGGGCCCCATATAGTGACCATCTCCTCCCTCTGTCCACTTCTCACCTAACTATGCCCAGCCTCTCAAACCCCTAACCCTTTGACCGCGGGTGTGGGAGCTTGCATAGGTTCAGAAGGAGGGGGTAGGATGTCGCTTAGGCAAACTCTTCCCTCCACTCTCAACTGAAATTGGGGCATTTCCCCTCTGTGTTAATAAAGGGAAGGGGTGGTCTGCCCAGTTCCATGGCCATGGTGAATTCATTTTTACACACACCCCTTGATCGCACGTCCCCTGAAAATGTTCTGGGCCATTGAAGTATATGGGAAGATTCCCACTGGGATCAGGCTCCATCAGTGCATGTGATCCATCAGTGCATGTGATCCATTCCCCAGCAGCCACCCCAAGTAATTTGGTCAGATGCTGGGGAAACTCCACGGGGCCAAAAGCAGACGGAACCCTCCCAAGCGCTTGGAGCAGGAGCAGGGCCATTACAGCTTAAGGGGGAAGACCAGAAGATCCATACAGCGACGAACTCTCCAGGTGCTGTCCATCGACTCGACAAGCTAGGGAGTGAGTCCCAGCTCGCGTACGCGGTCTCATTATGAGCTGGCATGATCAAAATAGTAATAGAGCTGCAGTAGTGCAGGCAGGGGCAGCACAGGCTGGCCACCCTGAGTACGCAACCAGAGAGTTTGCACTCCTGGAACCTAGCCTGGGGCTCTCACTGCCCGGGATACCACAGCGACACTGCTGTTTTTAGCATACTAGCTCACCTGAGACCTACCGCAGGTAAGGGTACACGAACGGGGAATCAGCCACAGCTCGTGGTGCAGATGCAGCCAAAGACTCGAAACATGCAGCCCACCAGAGCTGTGAGTGGCTCCTCCATTCAGGCTCCTCCAGTGCTGCCCCCACCCTGTACAGCAGAATCACAGCAGATCCACTGTATACGTCCCCCCTCCCCCGCCACACACACACCCACCCTCGGTCTGTGATGCAGGGACAGGTTTGCTCCAGGCTGAATGTGCAAATGTAGAGATTAAACTGAAATGCCTCCCTGTGCTCTCCCACTGGAGTTCCACTTCGCTGTGTAAAAACAAAATATCCATTTGAAATTCATATTTTCTCCTTTGTTTTGCATGGTTTAAACTGCAAACGCTACAGCCTGTAGCTAAGTGTCACTCTCAGCGTCACAACGGAAAATGAAAAGAGTAGGCCATGCTAACCATTTATTTTAAATGACAGTTTGATTTTATTTTGGTTTGCCTACAACAAAGCATCACATAAGAGCATCTCTGACTGAAAGAAGCTTTACTATAACAACTGGGAAATAATTAGTCAACACATCACTGAATTAGATCAAGTTTATGTCTCAGAATAGACTCTTACTGCTCAACTCAGTCATTCCAACCATTTTTCATCCAGAAGGCGGGTTGTTTGTCCTGGGAAATCATGGTTTTGCCAGGACAAAAAAAATTGCCAACATCCCCAATTTAGTTTTAAAAAGGAAAAAGCCATGGCGGACAGAACTTTAATTGCTATTAGATTTAGTGTCTGTTAGCTAAGTGGTAAGTAGCTGCCATTAATAGTTTAAAAGTGTCTCTAAAGATCACAAAATCCCAAGTTAACAACCAAATATGTAAAAGTCAAAGGAAGAGCCTTGCTCAGTAATGGGTGCAGACAACCATTGATATTTTATTTACAAAGCTGAGGAGTCCAAGGTTTTGTCATAGAAATTCTGGCAGTGACAAACATATACCCTGGTTCGCCAGTAAAAACTGTTGGAGAACAAGTGTTTACGTAACCTTCAGAGAGAGAGAGAGACAATGTATTGGCATCAGGGGCCAGTTCTGGATGACAGCCTGCAGACACCTGAGACCTGATTTTTCAGGTTTGTGAAATGCTAAAGGTGACTTGAGTTGGGCACCCAAAAATGGAGGGACCCCTTCTGAAAATGTGAGCCTAATGTTGGCACTTGACTGGGAATGTGGGTTAAGTGCTTTGAGACCCAAGGGTGAGAGGACAGTATTTAACTACAAATTAGCATTTCCCCTCTTAAACCTTGGGCCCACTCTTCAAGAAGAAACCTCAAGGCAGCTCCCTCTTCTATAGCCTATTGGCAGAGCCAATCCCCATTCCTTGAGAGCTGAAGGCAGCATCTATCCCTTTCATGCCATGTGCATGTTCCTTTGCCAGAACCGGTGCTTGTTTCGATTCCCAAAGGCTGATTTCGCTCCACGCATGAAACTGACAAAAGGCAAGTGGGCAGAGGGCTGGCTGTGCTGAATGGTTTCCACGTAAGCAAGGGTGCACTCAGCCTCCATTTTTCTGGGGTTTGTTTATCCCAAAAGAGCAGAGAGATGCATCCACCCAGACTCGCGCTGATCACTGTGTCTGCCTACTTCATGGCTTCCTGCTCGAAAGAGCCTAAAACATTAACTACCAGCACTTTTCAAATAGAATTGTTGCATGCAAAATGTCTGCAAGGGTCTGAGAGTCACTGCTATGCTGGGATACCCTTGGACTTGAGTCTCAGTTCTGCTTCCAGAGTACGGCTTGGAGAAAATTCAGTGCCCAGGACAACGCAGCTGAAGGTAGCAGTGCAAAGCACTCTTAGAATTGGAACAGCTGGAACATCATACTTTGGTATTTTCACTCAGCAACCATCTTTCTGAGGGCTGCAGCAGTGCGACAGGGCAGTGCACTAGCATTTGACTTCGGAGATGGTGCGTTTGAGACTTTTGAATTACACCGGGGTGAGAGAAGAAATGCCACTGAAGACAAGAGCGAAAAATAGCCTTGGAGATCTCATCCTTATTCCTGCATATTGGAAACCCTCCAGATAATTTGGCACCACTGCTAGACTCAACCAGGGGGGATGGAACTGGGGGGCTAGTGCCCCCACAATGGAAATATTGACATGCAGATCTATGTTTCCATTACCCCCAATGTTTTCTGCCCCTACAATATCTCACAGAGGTGAGAGAGGGACTCAGCTACGTTCCACGCCCCACATGCACGCAGTGGGGTGAGGAGCAGAGACAAGAGTGGGACCTGAAGGAGGGGCTGGATGCAGAGAGACCCCCCCGCCCCCATGGTTCAAAAAAATCAGGCCAGCCACCAGGAGCAGGTAGGACTCCCTGCCCCAGCCTGGTCCCACCTTCCAGCCACTGCGGGTCCCCGTGGAGACACCCAGCCCAGGGGAGGGGCAGGAGCATGCATGACAGGCACTGGGGGAACAGGTGATATGGGACAGGACAATGGCACTTGGGTGGGAAGCAGGGGTGTCAGAGCACAGGAAGCCTGCTCCCAGGGAGGTTACAGGGTACCACTCACTGAGGAACTGTCATAGGAACAGCAGTAGGAACTACCAGGACTCCCTTCCCGCACCCCTCTCTCTGTCAGTAGCTCCCCTTGCTCCCTCTGCTATCCTCTGCCCACCCCCCCCCCATTCACAGGAAGCTTCCCCCTCCCCTGCACTGTGCATGAAGTAACCCACGACTGGAACAACGGGGGGGTTATTCAGCTAGTGTTGGCTGAAATGTGTGGGCCCAGGTCTGGAAAAACAGGTCATTATTATTGAGGGACATTGGCCAAGCTGTCTGGGGAGTCCAGAACTCAAGGCACAGTACAGTACATGATCAAGGGGCATTAGCAGATCCAAGTGTGTTTAAATTTGCATAGTGCCTGCTTATGCCAGGACTCAGACAAATGCTATCAGTCCCTTACTCTCATAAGCACTACATTCCCCCAGAAAACCAAGAAAAAAAGAGAAAATGGTCTATTGGCCAAATTCTCTGCTGGCCCAGATTAGTGCATCTGCACTGGAGTCAATGCAACGGTACCAAATTTATACCAGAAGAGAACATGAGCTTATATTTCTACTAAATGCCCCAATTTCCACTGTTCTATACTTTCTACAATAGAAAGGATCATTGGAATACAAATATCCCTTGCAGTGATAACAGTCATCTAGGGGAGTGATAGAACAATCCATTCACTGTGAACTGCTGCATTAATATGTGAGGTCTGGCCATAAGTCACACATATACTGAGGTACCTTTGTACCAGAGTCCAAAGAGCTCAGCAAGATGACAAGCCAAGTGACATTACAGCAGACAGTCCTTGTAGTATCAGAAATCTGTCAGCTCTAACTTCGAGTTTCCTCTCTCTGCTGGGAGCTTCCATCGCAATTTATGATTCCAAAGGAACCTGAGCTGTTAAATTCTCCCAGGCCTTGCTCTTACTTCCTGGATTGTCATTGCAACAGCATGGTGCACCTGCCTTCATGAAGAACATAAGCAGGGCTGGATTTACCCCTTTCACACCCGTAGGCACAGCCTCTTCAGTGCACTCCCTGCCTACAGCTGACCTTCGTGTTTTCCATAAAAAATTAATTTAAAAGAAATATAAACACAGCCTCCACAGGAAAGCACGAGACCCTCCACCAGGCATGGCACTCCCAGCCCGAGCTGGGGCGCAGCCCACTGGCCCCTGGTGAGGCGCAATGTGAGGGGGACGGGACTGTACCTCTCCCCATAGCAAGCGGTCTCCTGATGTCTTCTCTCCCACAGCCCGGCATGGCAGCCACGCTCCAGCTCTTCCCGTGCAAGTGAATGGGGTTCCGGCCATGCTCCTCCCTCTCCCTCCCCGACATGGGGCGGAGGCAGTGGGGCAGCGAAGACTGGGAAGGGGCTGAGAAGCTCCCAGCATCAGCTCACAGCGCCTCCAGGCGGGCTGACTCGGACGCTCACCCTGCTCCAGCCCCACACACTGGGCAGCCACCAACCCGTGGCGGGAGCCCAGCCACCCGCAGAGGAGCTGTATGTAGTAACTTTTTAACTTTTAATCGCCCCTAGAATGCCAGTGCCCTTAGACACCTGCCTACTGTGCTGAATTGGAAATACATCCCTGAGCATAACTATGCCCCTTGTTTTGCCAGGGACCAGGGATAGTAAGAGCATGTTCCCATTTAATAAGCTTTAGTTTGGCTTGTATTCAGTAGCTTGATTACAACTTAATTTGGCTGCTCCCAGCTCTTTAAAAAGAAATTGTGTTTTTATAGCTGCCTGGGGCTTGATTCATGTTCAGCCATAAAATTCTTGCTTGGCTCAAAATTTATGTCTAGGGGGAAAAAATCTGTCCTTAGAACACTTCTTGTGTCTGAATGTGAGAACTGAGGGCTAAGCCTGCAGGCCTACAGTCACTGCCTGCTTTCAAGCTACAGAACGAGCTGAGCTTTCATCTGCACTGCGCCAGATAACCAAATGGACTTGGAAACCCAGATAATCTCTGAGGGAAAACATCAGCTTCATAACTCACTGACTTCAGACATCGCACCTTCCTAGGCATCTGATCTCTGGGCTGGGCAGGATGGCGTGAACCTCACAACTGATTCACACTGCGTTTTTCAAAGGAATAAAAAATAAAGCCCCAGTCCTGCCATGAGCTCTGTGTGGATGGATCCCTGAACCCATGAGGTGCCCCGCTGGTGCAGGGATTCACCTCCATAGACCTCACTGTGGGAGCAGGGCCTAAGGCTCCTTGGCTAGACCATGGAATTGCTGCAAGCCCAGAGCAAGGGGCACTGCAAATTGCACTGCCCCAGGATCTGGCCAGGGAGAGTCACATTTTGGTGCCTGGTTTCCCCTTGTTGCAGGAGAGTTAAGCAGCACCAGCTCTTCGCCTGACACAGCTCACTTCTCCATAGGTGCTGGCTCGCCTGTGTTGCCTTGCACCATGGCCTTGGGCAAGTCACGGCACCTCTCTGAAAGCCTTTGTATGCTGCTTGTTTAGACGGTAAGCTCTCCAGAGAAGGGCTGTCTCACTATGCGTCTGTACAGCACCGAGCTCAATGGGGCCTCGATCTCTAGCTGCTACAACAACAACATGGGACCCTCTTGACTGAGGGGTTCAGCTCAGGAATTTTTATACTCAGCCCTTGGGACAGGTCACTTACAGTCCCATGTCCTTACATCAGGTCTCCAGCCCATGACTCACAGGCCCATGGTCCTTACACCCTTACTTCTCATGGTTTTCCAAGTCCCTATCCCCTTATATCAGGGAGCTTCACATCTCCTTCCCCACTGGCGAGTAGAGGAACCCAGTGTGATGGGTTGAGTCACAGGAACTCCCTCAAGACTGTCACTAGATGTGCTGGGATACCACTGAGAACAAACCCCCCTGCCAGAAAAGGCTTCCCTCCACTCCCATTTTGCTGAGCTATACATACCAGTCGGCTCCAGCACAAACAAAGAGGTTGGGCCATGCCCCCCTGCAGTTCACAGAAACTAAGATTCACTTAGCCCAGGGGCTTCTCCGTTAACAGGGACTTTCCCAGCACCCAGTATTTAGTCTTTCTGGGAGCCTAAACCCCGAATAAATCTGTTCTACTCTGTATAAAGCTTATACAGGGTAAACTCATAAATTATCCGCCCTCTATAACACTGATAGAGAGACATGCACAGCTGTTTGCTCCCCCAGGTATTAATCACTTACTCTGGGTTAATCAATAAACAAAAGTGAGTTTATTCAGTATAAAAAGTAGGATTTAAGTGGTTCCAAGTAATAACAGACAGAACAAAGTAAGTTACCAAGCAAAATAAAATAAAACAAAACACGCAAGTCTAAGCCTAATACATTAAGAAACTGATTACAGATGAAATCTCACCCTCAGAGATATTCCAATAAGTTTCTTTCACATACTGGACTCCATCCTAGTTTGGGCCCAATCCTTTTCAGACCAACATTGTAGTTTATGGCCTGGGTCCAGCAATCACTCACACCCCCATAGGTACAGTCCTTTGTTCCAGTTTCTTTCAGCCATCTCTTTGGGAGGGAGAGGCCATCTCTTGAGCCAGCTGAAGACCAAATGGAGAGGCTTCCAGGGCCTTTTATATTCTCTCTCTTGTGGGCAGAAACCCCTTTGTTCTTCTGTGCAAAGTCACAGCAACAAGATGGAGTTTGTAGCCACTTGAGCAAGTCACATGTCCATGACTGATTCAGCTTTTTGCAGGCCGACGCCATTGTTTACATGTTAGTTTGAACATTCCCAGGAATGCTCAGATGTAGACTGGCATCTCCCAAAGTCCATTGTTAGTTAAGTACTCCCAATTACTTGAATAATCCCTTTACCCTATGTTGGCCAAATCTGCCTTGTGTGTTTCCTACAGCAAACACTTTAAATACAAGTATAGAGCCAACGCTCATAACTTCAGATATAAAAATGATACATGCATACAAATAGGATGAATATATTCAGTAGATCATAACCTTTGCAAAGATATGTTACATGGCATATCTAGCGTAAAACATATTCCAGTTATGTCATATTTACACCCATAAACATATTTCTATAAAGCATTATGGAGTGCAACGTCACACCCAGCCCCTGTCTCCCCTCTGGGTTCCAGCCCAGAGACCCTGTTTCACATCTTTCTACCTCAGTTTGTCAGCAGGCCTTTGCCACAGCCCCTTCCTGGACCCACTGCATGCCTGCATTTCTCTCAGGCTCCACAATCTCTCTCTGTTCTCAGGCTTCATAAGCCCTCTAGGCTCATCCTTCTTCCAGGGCTGGGGCTCACAGGGTAGCCCCCGGAGTCCTCCAATAAATTCCAACTGAAAATACAAACTTAACCAAACTTCTGCTCTCCTTGGCTTGACCTTTCATCCCTCTGAAATTTCCCTTGCCCTGTTCCTCCACTGAATGCCTCCCAGGGCTCTCCCCTTGGAAGTCAAGATCCTGCCATTTTATCAGAGCTCATCACTGGAGTTTACTCCACCCCAGGGCTGCTCTACAACTCTCCTGACCTTTTTCCAGAGCATCTTCCCAAGACAGCATCCCAAGGCCTACTCTCCCCTTGGGTTTCCTCTTCTACCCTGCAGTCTCTCTACTACCAAGAAAGGAAGGGGAGCCCAACCCTCTCTGTATACTCACCACCCAGCTCCTCCCTCAGGTGGGACTCATCTTGAATTGGGCCTGGCCCTCCCTCCAGGTTCACGAATTAAGATCTCTATCTCCCCTTAGCCATGAATTAAGATCTCTAGCTCCCCTTAGTTTACACCCCATTGCAATTGCTAACAAGGGGCAACATACATACACACTTGCCCACGTTAAAAAATATCATCTGCAGCAAGAAAGATTGCCCCATACAACTCACCAGCCCTAACCATCCTTGGAGCACTTCCTAAAGGCTGACACTCTCAGACTATAGCAGCCCCACAAGGGGATCAAATTCTAGATTTAAGGACCCTCCAGTAACAATGTTCCACCTCCAATTCCTCAGAGTTTGGATATAGGGACTGCCAACAGGTCTGCCTCATTTTATCTCAATACACATAGGGAGCCATGTGATTCACAGGTAGTCATGATCCAGAACACGTAGGGTTCTGGAGAGAAACATCAGAATGTGGGAAAGGATGCTGGTAGCCGCCTGATAACCTGGGAAGCAACATGAACAACAGAAATCCAGTTTTAGACATACCAACACAGGGATTGCCAGGCAAATTCCCCATCCCTGCATCATAGCAATCATCTGAAAGGACAGAACAAATATTGGGGTGGAGCCATGGAAGCTCAGAACTGGATTATGATGACATACAATGGGTGGTGCAGGCAGATGCAAAAGTAGTAAGATTGCCATCAAAATGGTGTGGGTATCTGAAAGGACAAAGACACTCCACTTTTTCAGGAGGGCCAGCCACCATGATTCTGTCTGATCAGCATTCAGTCTGACACCCTGCTCTCAGGTGCTCTAACACAAGACATTAGCACTGATCTCTTGTCCACATGAAAAACATTTGCTGGCATCATTATGTTATTTAGCGGTGTGACTTTTTTTACCAACATACTGATAATTATATTCAGGATCGGGAAGGAATTTTCCCCCAGATTGGCAGGAACCTTGAGGTATTTTTGCCTTCCTCTGCAGCATGGGGCCTGGGCATTGGTGCACCTCCAGCCCTGCTGTTCTCTGCATGTGGCACATCATAGTTTAGTCTCACATGGACTGGGATACTTTGGTCTAACTCTGGTAGTTGCCTTTGCTGAAGCAGAGGCTGGGAGGTGTTTAATGGCCTGTGATGTACAGGAGGTCAGAGATGATCTCTTGGTCCCTTCTGGCCTTAAACTCTGGCATAGCTATGCCAGCAAACACCCTAGTATAGACACAGCCATACCCACAGAACTCTGCTTATGTCGGTCTGGGGAACTGGCATACACTATATCGGCATAAGCGCAGTTTTGCCAGTACGGCTGCAGCCACCCTCGGAGCATTTTGCGATATCATTAAGGCGCAACCTTCCCAGACAGTCTCAGCTTTCTCAGCAGTTGAGGAAAGTTAAACTGAACTTCATCAGTCACTGATAACTTCAGGCCAAATGAAAGCTTGAGGGGACTTAGAGATATGGGAAAGGCTGGCTCCTAGCCAGAGTGCTGAAATCTCCTGGGGGCAGCCATGTGTAAGATGTGATTAGGAACAAAGCAGATAACCAGAATTATCCTTGCTCCGCTAGGAGCAAGACAGAAAAAAAAAATGCCCTTGGTTAATATCTTCTGGCGCTTAAACACAAACACTTCACTTCTGAAAATAAAAGAAATATCAAACAGTCCCCAATCCCAAACGGAGCTATGAATTCAAAGCCTGAATTTCAATATATCTGCAAGGGCTCCAAGAGTAACATCCTGCAAACCACTCATACGCACAGAAACATCTGACAGACCCTGAGGCATGCAAAGGGCTAGGCATCAAAGTTCTACCGCTCACAGTACGCATGAGAGTGAAGTTTAACAGTCATGATGGGGCAACCTGAGCAAGACCGAAGGAGACCAAAAGATTGCCTTTTTACTGTTCTCCCATCTACCAAATCAAAGCACTTCATAGAATACATCACCTCCTGTGGTGTGCTGCCCAGATTTTGTATTGCTTGAGGATTTCTTGGATGTTTTGAAAATACCCCCTTTAGACATTTTTGCTGGGGGGAAAAATATGTAGGAGTCAGAGAATATGGTGGTGAAAGCTTAAAACTCTACAGCATAACCTCATGGCTGAAATGGCAAGAGAGCTGACGACAATTCCAAGTGACAGGTTCGCATTTAGTTCTCATACTTACACAAATAGTTCATTTCTTTATGGAACAAAGAGGAAGGATGATCTCGTGGTTATGCAAGATTTACAAGAGAGTCTGGATTCAACTCTTGGCTCTGACACGGACTTCCTGGGGCTCTTAGACAAGGCCTTCTGTGCTTTCGTTCCCCATCTGTAGAATAGTCATCCCTTTCTCCCACCCTGTGTCAGTCTTGTCTGTAAACTTCGTGGGACAAGGACTGTCTGTCTCTTCCTATGCATCTGTGCAGTGCCTAGCACGATGGGGCTACTGTCATACAAAAAATCATGCCAACAATTCATGGCACAACAGCTAATGCCGTGTGTGTGTGTGTGTATTTAGTCAGATGAGCTACTCTAGGTGGACATATTCTAATACAGAGAAAAGATGGAGAAGGGGTGTCAATCAGTTATATTTGCAAAGGTTAGCAGGGAGCATCAGAATCCCTGAATGACAAAGTAAATGCAGGAGCCTTATTATTTCTGCAACAGGTCAGACCCTTGCTCACACCGTACAGTGCTTTTTCCTGTGAACGCCGTTGGAGTGCTCATATAAGGACTACTCAGCATGAGTAAGTGTTGCAGAGTCAGCCCCATGGTCCATACATTAAGTAATGGGTTATTTAAAAATAAAGCAGACTCTGTGCCCTACTGCAAGAAGAACGGACTTCTACGAATGCATGTGGATGTGGACGAGCTGCAGTGACATATTAAGAACCATTCTAGCTGGTCAGGTAAATCAATCATACGTATTTTGAAATGCTGCCAAAATGGCTCAGCTATCACTTTCCATTTCCTGGCTCTGGTAAGTGAGCTTGTGTTACATGCCCTTAACGTTATTTAAATTCTGTTTCAGAGTAGCAGCCGTGTTAGTCTGTATCCGCAAAAAGAACAGGAGTACTTGTGATACCTTAGAGACTAACACATTCTGCTTCTCCTTCCAGTGGAGAGCCCAATTTTCAGCCTTGGGAGCAGCACCTATTACTGAACTTGGAGTGTGGTGCTGAGCACCCTTGGCTCCCACTGACTTCTATGGAGCTGAGAGTACACAGCACATCCCATGAGGTGCTCAGCGCCTTGCGGGATCGGGCCGCTGGGCACTAAATCAACACAGGTAACTAACACCCATTTTAAATACCTATGTTCCATTTTGTGCCCCCAAACTTAGTTTGACAATTGGGTTTGAAGGCTTTATAAAAGTGCCTTTTATGTGTTTTCTCCACATGCACCTGTGTGTGTGTCACACGCACACACTTAGCCATCACACTTAAGCAAACTTTACAAAAACGTTCCTCTCTAGGAGATCTGGGAGGCTCAGGTCAACAGGAAAGTTTCTGAGATCAGTTACAAAAAGTGGACAGAGTGGGAGCTGAGACGGGAAAGGACCTTTGCGACTTTCACTGCAGAGTTTGCTCCTCAAGAACATTCTGAAGTCTGAAGAAGAGGTGTCAATTTCTGCAGGAGACTATTAAATTCCTCCTGAGGCCATACTTCTCAATGTGCCACGGCCCAAGTGTGTGACAAAGACCTAAAATAAGAGACACAGCATGTTATTCATTCAGGAGACCGGAGTTCTATTCCCACCTCTTCTGCTGCCCTGCTTGCTGTGTGACCTAAATCTGAGAGGATGCCAAACTTGTTGCATCACTTTGGGACCCAAAGGCGGGAGGCTTGAGAGACCTGCTTGAAACTGAGCAAAAGCCATCTGCCAGGCATGCTGGGGAATGGCTCCACCCCATGCGGTTTAGCCTCTCCCCTCTGCAGGAACCTGGCGAGGGTCTCTTGCATTGGCAGTGTTAAGAAGAAAGCTGCCCAGGGAGGCAGTTGAAATGCAAACTCCGCTCAGCATGCTGGGGCTCCCGCAGAGGCAGGACAGCATGTGATTATCTTTGGCAGCGCTCCTGGCGCTGAAGTGATGGTTATAAGGGTGCTCTTATAATTGAATGAAATATATAGACAAGCTGAGTTAAAGGGACGCTGTTCCCTTACACTGAAGTGTGGCAGGGACGGCAGAACAGGACTGCACTGGCACTGCTACCAAGCCACCCTGGTGTCTTAGTTTTTGGCTGTGCAGAGCCTTGAAGATAGAAGGTGGGAGGGGGAAGCACAGGCTGTCATGCAGCCTGCTGACAAGGGAGATGCGGGAGTATGGAGGGGAGAGGACACATGGACAAATTTCCACATGACCAGTTACAGGCAGAGTCATCCGTCAGCACATTCACTTGCCAGGGAGGCAATGTCGAAGGGATGGCTCGATGGCATTCAATGGGGCACTGTGTTCCGTGAGAGGACGACGAAGTTTTCTCTGCCCCGAAGGGCTATGCTGCAGCAGGAGGCAACATCAAAAGCAACCAAGTGACGTCCCAGTGCAGTGACCCCAAGGACGTGACATTGGATCCAGAGTAACCCACGCTGCCTATGAGCACATTTGTTTGTTCGCGGGGGAGAGAAGGGGGATGTGAGTGTGAGAGTGTTTGAGAGAACAGCTTGTCTGCTTTGGAGAGAGAGGAGCGAGTGTGTGAGCAAGTTATTTCTCCTGTACGTGTGGGAAAGACGACAATATTTGGAGGAAGAGAGTCTTCTCCTGTAGCTAGCACATATGCTTTTGGGGAATCACAGCGTGAGACAATCAGGATTCACCACCACTGCTGAATTTCATTCAGGGGAGTTCCCAGCACTTCCATGACTAAAGCTGGTAGGCCCATCCGAGGTAGAGATAATATACTATATGGATAATATACTAGCCTAGTCATTTTCAGGCCTCTAAAAAGCTCCCAGCATGACATACCAATTCAGCTCATCTGCAGCTTTTTTCAAAAACAGATGCTATTTAATAACAGCCCCTAAAATCTGCAAAGGAGCAAACCAATTTGTCCGTTATAATTCCTGTCACATACAGCTAACACTGGCTACGATGGATTTCTGTGCTTGCTGCGCCTTTTTAAGGCCAAGCTGAACTGGTGAGGAATTAGTGCCTAAACCAAACCACTAAGGGGAAAAGCAGTTCTTAAGCACCTTCCCAAATCTGAGATAATAGGAATGCACCAAAGGATTTGAGGGGCTTTCGGCTCAGGACTAGACTAAAAGCTCTGGCTATTAAGTGCATGCAGGAGAGAGAATCCTCTCAGCTTCTCCATCTGTTGCTCCTGAGAAAATTAACTCAGTGTCCATCACCTTCCACCCTGCTCTTTTTGTTGGTGTTTCCTATGGGCTAGGATGCCCCTAGCCCTTTTGAACAGGGATTAGACCAGGGGTTCCTAAATTGTGGTACATTTCTGAAGGGCTGTTGGCCTGTCTCCCCAGCCCAGGAAGGATTAACTCTATGCCCAAGTTTCTGTCAGTCCCCCTGCTCAGCACACAGTGTATCACAAAACAAAACTATTCCCCTTCCCAACCCAGGTGCGGTGGGCCCAACAGCTTTCACTCTGCCACAGGAGCCTCTTCCAATTGAACTGTCTCAGCCGGTTCATAGGCATCAGCTGACCCCTTCCCAGCTGGAGCTGATAATACACCTGCCCTCAGACCCCCTCACTCTTAAAGGGGCAGAGCACCCTGTTCCAGTGTACCCTGGGCTACGTGAGCATGAAGTTCCATCCATTCACTTCACAACCATTTTTTAAGATGACGACACGGGAACCAATAAAGTTTGGGAGCCGCTGCACTAGACCGTTGTGATGCACTCTATATGATTTTATAAAAATATGCTAATGAGTGTGAATATAATGTAACTGGAATATGCTTCATGCAAAAGGTCTCTTGTAAGCTATCATTACAAAGCTTATAATCTACTGAGTGTGGTCATCCTATTTGTATAAATGTATCACTCTTGTATCTGAAACTAGAAATATGAAATATAATTCTGAGGGCCTATTGTAATTATGCAAAGTGTGGGCCATTAATGGTGGTTGGGAATCTTGATGGCTCCCATCAACCAGGACAACTGACTGCGGATGGCTCTGTTTGCAGGCAGGCCTTCCTGTGAGTCAGGCTGGGAGGAATGAAGGCTTGGGGTCTCACAGGACATGTGACCATGTCACCTGGTACTGGAATCCATCTTTAACCTGGTCTTTTTCCATTAAGAAGAGCGGGGGGGAACCCAGAGAGACAAAGGATTCCTGTCTTGTGCCAAAGCCATATAAGGGGGTGGAACAAAACAAAGGAGGCAGCCATCATGAGGAATCCCCTAGCTACCACCTGAGCTGGAACAAGGGCTGTACCAGGAAAAGGATTGTGCCCAGATTAGGAAGGTGTCCTGTCTGTGAAAGAAACTTATTGAAACATCTCTAAGGGTAAGATTAAATCTGTATTCAGTTTTTATTACTGTACTAGACTTAGACTTGCGTGTTTTATTTTATTTTGCTTGGTAATTCACTTTGTTCTGTCTGTTACTCCTTGGAACCACTTAAATCCTACTTTCTGTACTTAATAAAATCACTTTTTACTTATTAATTAACCCAGAGTATGTATTTGTAACCCAGAGTAATACTTGTGGGGGGGGAGGAACAGCTGTGCATATCTCTCTATCAGTGTTATAGAGGGCAAACGATTTACGAGTTTACCCTTTATAAGCTTTATACAGGGTCAAACGGATTTATTTAGGGTTTGGACCCCATTGGGAGTTGGGCATCTGAGTGTCAAAGACAGGAACACTTCTGTAAGCTGCTTTCAGTTAAGCCTACAGCTGTTAGGGGACATGGTTCAGACCTGGGTCTGGATTTGAAGCAGGCTAGCAGGTCTGGCTCAAACCAGGTAGGGCACTGAAGTCCTAAGCTGACAGGGCAGGAAAGCAGGAGCAGAAGTAGTCTTGGCACATCAGGTGGCAACCCCCAGGGGGTTTCTGTGATCCAACCCGTCACAACCGTTATCCACACACAGCTCTAGGACAGCGTAGGACGGCGCAGAGGTCAGACTATTGGCATGACGTAGCCGTCGATTTCATTCATACCTTCGCAGGTAGAACAGGAGTTACAGAAATCTCAGTTGGCTTTGGAACCCAGTACAACAGGGGCACTAATCCAATCATAGCTAGCAGCAGCCTGAAATCTATGAGAAAAGGTGGTGACAGCAGAGCACTAGCATCGACATCACGCACTACAGTGATAACTTGCAAGATGCTGCCCCTTGCTCTGCCACGACACGGTAAATGAGTGTCATTTCAATATGTATCACAGTGTACTGTCCCTGCAGCAAGTCAGTCTCATTCAAACCACAATACCGTCTAAACCCTATTCAGAGCCTGAGGAAGTCAGTGAAAACTTTCCCATTGATTTCAATGGGCTTTGGATCAGTCTCCAAGCTACTGCGTGTTCCTGCAGTTTGCAGTACTTCCCCTCTAGAGTTCCACAGAGCACAGGTACATCTCAAATGGCTTCAGCCCATTCATGTGTGAAATGAACGTGCCCAGGGCTGTCTGGAATACAAATGAGGACAGCAGGAGACCACACAGAGTAAGAGCACATTATTTGTTCCTCCTGAGTGTTTATGGCAACAATATCTTGTCTTCCATTCCACACGCAATTAGAGAAACAGAAGATCTATGTGGGAGAATAAGCTCCCACTAATTCCTACACTGGTGTCATCTCTGGAGCTGCATATTAGAGACAGGCGGTAATGCCAAATTATGCTAATGAATTTCATCATGATAACAGCTGGAGGGATTAACTGGACACTTATTACACCAACATTTACAAATAGGAAACTCATGATTCAGCTCCTATCTATAATGGATGGATGTCACATTCCTATGGAGATTTTCATCCACAATCAAAGCTCTCTAAAAACTTGGAGATCTGTTTATACACCCCCCCATCACGGGGGTTCAGGCATGGGTGCTCAACGCTTTCTGAAGAACAGGTTCATTTCAAAGGTCTCAGGTTGAACACCCAGCTCCCCAACTGCTAGTGCCCTGCTCTTCTCACTACACAAAACTATTTAATGTGGTTAAATCACCGCAACAGTCTAGCCAAGTATTTTCCATTTGCTTAAAAGTGGAATCCCATCCAGCTTCAGAGAAACATTCTACAGCAATTTTATGACTGTTACAAAATAACCTGCAATTTTATAACCTACAAATAACTCTGGGCGTTTGTCAGCATGACCTTCAATACAGGGGTTTTTTAAACAGGCTTTTTTATTGTTTGGTCTTTCTTTGGACAACTGTCCCTAAACTAGGGGTAGATGCCAAAACACTTTCCTGTCCATCAAAGTCAGCTTGGTGTTCAGACATTTTTAAAGAGAAACAATCCAAACTTTTAAAGCAAGATTCTGAAATTGCTTTGGGATTAAATCCCTCTGCTGAATTGCAGTATTTCCACTTGGGAACAAAAGTCAGCAGCATTGGTTACTTGGAAGCATCATTGAGTTGATCCCATTGAAAATACAGTCCTTTCTATGGAATGCAAGGACAGACTGGCCCAGGTTGTATGAGATGCTGAGAGCATGCTGGTCTGCTTGGTAAATGACCTATATTTTTCCTGTCTTGAGGAACAAATGATGATTTCAAGGCATGGCACCCAAGGAGAGAAACTCAGACACTATGGCAATAGATGCCGCTATAAGATTTTAGACAGAGATCTAGAAACTCCAGCCATTCACCACTGGAAAATGGAGCACTGGAATCTTTCCAGTGATGAAGGTCAGTTTTTTCTAGCTATGGAGCTTCATGAGATCTCACAGCTGTCCTTTCCTTCTTACTTTCACCATTGGTTTGAACTGAGCTTGGTAGTTTAAACTTTCTCCCTAGTGGACATTTTTCCTTCTCACAAAGTCACTTGCCACCATAAAGTAACATCGTTGGTGGGTATAGACAGCAGGGACTGGCCGAGCTGTGTGTGTGAGGAGGAAGCCAGAACAGATCCAACCTCTAACAAGTGCTGCAAGTTCCTCACTTTCACAAGCAATGAAATTTGCTCCAGGCTGGGGTTTTTTAATGATTAGGAGTCTCCAATGTGTCTTTTGGTTTTGTTTTTCCCCAGTCAGCAGCAGCAGCTTTTGAACTGTGAAGACTAGAGCAAAAAAGCAGATGGTGGTAGAGGGGAAAAAAAAGTATCTATCCTAAATCCAAAAACGATGTCATGCTCTGCTGATAGCTAAAAGAATTCAGTGGCCTGGTATCATTTACATTCAGAAGGGCATTCAAAAACACCCCGGTCTTCTTTGTTCTCAGGAATTCGGTTTTGTCCCACGCAGCTGATGAGTGGAGCAAACGCCCGTAAGCCCTTTTTCTGTCCATCCTTCAGAATGTGGGTGTGGGGTTCATAGAGGTTTGGTCCCCCAACAACTCTGCAATAGTTTTAAACCTGTCTCAATTTACAGACCTGAAACCTGAAAACTCCACCCCTCCGGAAGGGCAATTCATGACCCGCAGAGAGAATTCCACTGAAGAACACTGCGTTGCTGTCAGCGCGACAGCCCTTCCCACTTGCAGCACAGCTGGAATTCCATTCCTCTAGGATTGCTGCTCCAAACCTGTGTCTCTCTCTGTCCTGCAGGGGGTGTTAATTCCAATTTGCCACTCATTTTTGAGGTTAAGGTTGGGAATTTCAGACCCTCCTGTTCCTTCCTGTTTGGGAGCAGGGTGTTCACATTGACTTAAATGATGCTTTATCTTGGCTCTTTGCACAGGGCTGACTTTCAGTGATTAGGAGTAGAGGCAGTAGCTGGACCCTGGAAATCCAGTATAAAGAAAAACTAAAAAGAATTCACATTATGTGCACATGGACCTGGCAGCACATTATCCTCCCAGCTTCGTTGTGGGGCATATTCTTCCATTGTTCCACAAGCAAGACTCCCCTTGGCAGCAATAGGAGTTCTGTGCAAAGCTAGAGGTTAGAATGTGGGGTCTTGATCTGGTCTTCTACCTCCTGCACAAATGGGAACATGTAAAGCCACAGGCCCCTCTCTCCATCTTGCTGAATGGCAACTGACAATGTTTCGGCTGCTAGCCAGATGGTATGGTCCGGTACTAGGTACTGCCACTCTGAGCTTGGAAATGTCACATTGCACAGTATAAGGGCAGACTGGAGTAGGATTTCCTCATTTACAGAGGAGAAAACATACATGTTCTCCACATGTTATGGGAACACACACAGGTTCAGGAATTCTAGGAGAAAGTATCATGCAGGATTAATAAGGACAACCCTCATTTTATAAGGGAGACTTTACCAATTTGTTAACCATATTATTCTCAGTGGGTCAAACTCACCCTTGCGCTTAGGGCTAGCAAAAGGCCTACGAATCCTGTCCCACTGCACAGAAGTGAATATCACCCTAGAAGAGCTGGTCAAGTAATTTGCTACTAAGATCTCACCTGACAAATGTTGGCATTATGCATCCAATAAATTGTTTCTCCAGATGGTCAGATAATATACAGCAAATAATTTATTCAGCATTTTTTTCCATCGGTCATCCAGTATACTTTATTTAGCCATCACTTACGTTTGTACAGAGAACACAGAACATAAGAATGGCCATACTGGGTCAGACCAATGACCCGGCTAGCCCATTATCCCAACTCCGAGAGTGGCCAGTGCCAGATGCTTCAAACAGAATTAACGGAACACAGCAATTTCAAGTGATCCATCTCGTCATCCAGTCCCAGCTTCTGACAGTTGCAAGTTTAGGGGCACCCAGAGCTTGGGGTTACGTGCCTGACCATCTTGGTTAATAGCCATTGATGGACCTATCTGCCATGAACGTATCTAATTCTTTATTGAACCCAATTATATTTTTGGCCATCACAACATCCCCTGGCAATGAGTTCCACAGGCTGACCCTCCGTTATGTGAAAAAGTGCTTCCTCTGGTTTGTTTTAAGCCTGCTGTGTATTAATTTCATCGAGTGACCCCTGGTTCTTGTGTTACATGAAAGGGTAAATAACACTTCCCTATTCACTTTCTCCATTCGTGATTTTATAGACCTCTTATCTCCCCCTTGGTCGTCTCTTTTTTAAACTAACAGTCCCAGTCTTTTTAATCTCTCCTCACATGCAAGCTGTTCCATACCCCTTATCATTTTCATTGCCCTTCTCTGCACTTTTTCCAATTCCAATATATCTTTTTTGAGATGGGACGACCAGAGCTGCACACAGTATTTAAGGTGTGGGCGTACCATGGATTTATATAATGGCATTACAATGTTTGTTTTATTACCTATCCCTTTCCTAATGGATCCTAGCATTCTTTTAGCTTTTTCAACTTCCACTGAACACTGAGCAGATGTTTTCAGAGAACTATCAACAATGAGTCCAAGATCTCTTTCTTGAGTGGTAACAGCTAATTTAGACCCCATCACTTTATAGGTATAGTTGGGATTATTTTTTCCAATGTGCATTACTTTGCTTTTATCAACACTGAATTTCATCTGCCGTTTTGTTGCCTAGTCACCCTAGTGAGATCCCTTTGTAACTCTTCAGAATCAGCTTTGGCCTTACCTATCTTGAGTAATTTTGCATCATTTGCAGACTTTGCCACCTCAATGTTTACTCCTTTTCCCCGATCATTTAGAAATATGTTGAATAGAACAGTTCCCAAAACAGCTCCTTGGGGGACCCTTCTATCTACCCCTCTCCATTGTGAAAACTGACCATTTTTTCCTACCCATTTTTTACCTCCATCTTTAACCAGTTACTGATCCATGAGAGGATTTTCCCTCTTTATCCCATGACTGCTTAGTTTGCTTAACAGCCTGGATCGCCTTTGTCCACATGCTTGCTGACTCCCTCAAAGAATTCTATTTAACTTTTCCCTCAAATAACATTCTGCTGACTGTCACTTTAGTAGTAAAAAAAACACACTCTGCTCATATGGTAGACTGAGAACTACTGGCTTAAGTGTCTGATCCGAAAACCATATTGAAGTCAATGGGAGGCATCCCATCGATCCCAGTAGCTTTGGCCCTAGGTGATTTGGCAAATTTATAAAAAAGGAATATTCCATTCTGGATCACAAAGCAAGCAGAATTCAGAAAGATGTGCTCTGTATTTCTGGAGCTTCCCCATCAGTTGGTGTTTATAAGCTGTCTCTGCATATCAAGCTCCTCTCTTAGTTCACTCAGTGCTGTACATTCTTTGAGCATGCATATATAACATGCTGTGCTTTTGCATTTCTTTTCAGATTTAAAAAACACAAATTTTAGAACAGAAAAAGCAGCACAGGCCAGAATAAGTAAGTACATATGTAAGAAAGCTGTAGCATTGTGACAGTGCTCTAAAAAAACAACGAGATTTCCACTGAATTTGAAAAAACATTCAAATATATTTAGGGCTGAACATTTATGGAACCTATGATCCATGGGGGAGGGGAGCAGGGGCCTTCAGAATCCCCGTTCCTTCCCTCCATTAATCAGGAGCACAGAGATCTTTCCTCCCACAGAGGGATGGGATGAGATGAGAATTCCTCTGGAGTTTAACATCGCTACTAAAGGGTGTATGTATGTGGGAAGCTCAGGAAAGTTAAGATGAATTGCATAAAGTGGTGCAGTCAGAGCGCTTTAAACCCCAGGGTGGATGCTCTCATTCAGAAGAAAGTGACCTCTGTTTGCTGTATAGAAGCACAGAATATCAGGGTTGGAAGGGACCTCAGGAGGTCATCTAGTCCAACCCCCTGCTCAAAGCAGGACCAATCCCCAATTAAATCATCCCAGCCAGGGCTTTGTCAAGCCTGACCTTAAAAACTTCTAAGGAAGGAGATTCCACCACTTCCCTAGGTAATTCCAGTGTTTCACCATCCTCATAGTGAAAAAGTTTTTCTTAATATCCAACCTAATTCTCCCCCACTGCAACTTGAGACCATTACTCCTTGTTCTGTCATCTGCTACCACTGAGAACAGTCTAGAGCCATCCTCTTTGGAACCCCCTTTCAGGTAGTTGAAAGCAGCTATCAAATCCCCGCTCATTCTTCTCTTCCGTAGACTAAACATCCCCAGTTCCCTCAGCCTCTCCTCATAAGTCATGTGTTCCAGTCCCCTAATCATTTTTGTTGCCCTCCACTGGACTCTTTCCAGTTTTTCCACATCCTTCTTGTAGTGTGGGGCCCAAAACTGGACACAGTACTCCAGATGAGGCCTCACCAGTGTCGAATAGAGGGGAACGATCACGTCCCTCGATCTGCTGGCAATGCCCCTACTTATACATCCCAAAATGCCATTGGCCTGTTGACTGTTGACTTATATCCAGCTTCTCATCCACTGTAACCCCTAGGTCCTTTTCTGCAGAACTGCTGCCAAGCCATTCAGTCCCTAGTCTGTAGTGGTGCATTGGATTCTTCCGTCCTAAGTGCAGGACTCTGCACTTGTCCTTGTTGAACCTCATCAGATTTCTTTTGGCCCAATCCTCCAATTTGTCTAGGTCCCTCTGTATCCTATCCCTACCCTCCAGCGTATCTACCTCTCCTCCCAGTTTAGTGTCATCTGCAAACTTGCTGAGGGTGCAATCCACACCATCCTCCAGATCATTTATGAAGATATTGAACAAAACCGGCCCCAGGACCGACCCCTGGGGCACTCCACTTGATACTGGCTGCCAACTAGACATGGAGCCATTGATCACTACCCGTTGAGCCTGACCATCTAGCCAGCTTTCTATCCACCTTATAGTCCATTCATCCAGCCCATACTTCTTTAACTTGCTGGCAAGAATACTGTGGGAGACAGTGTCAAAAGCTTTGCTAAAGTCAAGGAACAACACGTCCACTGCTTTCCCTTCATCCACAGAACCAGTTATCTCATCATAGAAGGCAATTAGATTAGTCAGGCATGACTTGCCCTTGGTGAATCCATGCTGACTGTTCCTGATCACTTTCCTCTCCTCTAAGTGCTTCAGAATTGATTCCTTGAGGACCTGCTCCATGATTTTTCCAGGGACTGAGGTGAGGCTGACTGGCCTGTAGTTCCCAGGATCCTCCTTCTTCCCTTTTCTAAAGATGGGCACTACATTAGCCTTTTTCCAGTCGTCCGGGACTTCCCCCGATCGCCATGAGTTTTCAAAGATAATGGCCAATGGCTCTGCAATCACATCCGCCAACTCCTTTAGCACTCTCGGATGCAATACATCCGGCCCAGTGGACTTGTGCACGTCCAGCTTTTCTAAATAGTCCCGAACCACTTCTTTCTCCACAGAAGGCTGGTCACCTCCTTCCCATGCTGTGCTGCCCAGTGCAGTAGTCTGGGAGCTGACCTTGTTCGTGAAGACAGAGGCAAAAAAAGCACTGAGTACATTAGCTTTTTCCCACATCCTCTGTCACTAGGTTGCCTCCCTCATTCAGTAAGGGGCCCACACTTTCCTTGACTTTCTTCTTGTTGCTAACATACCTGAAGAAACCCTTCTTGTTACTCTTAACATCTCTTGCTAGCTGCAACTCCAGGTGTGATTTGGCCTTCTTGATTTCACTCCTGCATGCCCGAGCAATATTTTTATACTCTTCCCTGGTCATTTGTCCAGTCTTCCACTTCTTGTAAGCTTCTTTTTTATGTTTAAGATTAGCAAGGATTTCACTGTTAAGCCAAGCTGGTCGCCTGCCATATTTACTATTCTTTCTACACATCGGGATGGTTTGTCCCTGTAACCTCAATAAGGATTCTTTAAAATACAGCCAGCTCTCCTGGACTCCTTTCCCCCTCATGTTATTCTCCCAGGGGATCTAGCTTAATCTTCCTTGACAATGAACCAGAGGGCTCAGAGTGACTGAGAAGCTGACTGTTCTGAGGCTGGGTGAAGCATGCTGGGCTCCCTGAGGGCTCAGCAGATCATTTCCCAGCCCCTGCTGGTCTAGGAGGCGGAGATGGGCCTTTTTTACATCCTCCCCACATGGCCACTAGGCTCATTGTTTTGAGGTTGAAGACCCACTGGACAGCAGAGAGCGGTGTAATCTGAACAGTGGATTGGGATACAGGAACTCGCTCTTTAGCAAAATTCCCCCTAGTGCAGAAGGCCAGCCCAAGTTCTGATCGCTACATACATGCGGATTTAAGGGTGCAGAGGCCTTGCACTGGCTTGCTGCAAGGGAGTGAACCTCATCCTTAGCCTCCCTGCCTTAGTCTCTCCCCCAACACACACACACTCCCAAAGTGAGGTTAACAATTCCAGCCTTGCAGGGCTGCTGGGTTAATTCACATCTATAAAGGGATTTGAATATGAAAGTGAGTAGTACTTACTGCGGACTAATAATAGGATTTAGGAATGAGAGGGGCAGCCTCTGATAAATCCTGAAACACCTAATGAGTGAAAAAACAGGTGGTACCCTAGAGTCTGACTCAGGTGATGTGTCTGATCTTGGACCTACTGTGCAAGCATCTCATAACAGCTTTAAATGTTGCCATTAGCCGTACACACACAGAGTACATGCTGCTGAATATAAATACTGTTTGCTGGTGGCATTTGTATTCCTTTCTCAAGTATTTACTGAAGAATGGTTTCCTCTTTTGCATTTGAGACTCTTGGAGTCAATCAGACAGTTACATAGGAGGGGTAGCTTGCAGTATGGACAACATATAAATCCCTCTTGCTGCACAGCCACCTCCGTCTCTTCCCCCGGGAGGTGATTAGGAGCTGCAGGAGGTCTTGACTTCCTTTGTAGAGAGGGGCATGCTAAATCCTTAAAATGGAACCACACATTCTTTTCCACCCCCTCCTGCTTGATCTTCTCTCAATAAGCTCATCCGCACTTAGAGACAGACACTGAGACACTCATTAAAACTGCCAATACAAGAAGTTCTCCCCGCATCCCCTCACATAATGAGGGAATGACAGAAGGACGGGTGGATATGGAAACAGTTTGCAGCTGCTCCTGCTGCTGGAGAGATTTCAGCCCCCTCCATGCTCTTGGCAATGGCTCATTAAATCTACATTCAACCTGACAAGATCCACTGAATTCTCGCTCTGGAGTCATTCCTTATTTGCTTTAATAATGGAGACAAAGAACAGCCCAGGCCAGATCCTGGACTCAATTCTCTACCCCATTATGTGATTCCACTGCAGTCGAGGGAGTGACCAGGGCATAAAAATGGGTGTAATGGGATGAGGAATGAGGCCCCCCATGTTCTCTGACTGCAGTGGGGGCAGGACTGGGCCCTAGGGTTGAACCCAGGTTCTGGACAAGTAAGCTTGCTAGCATGGGTTCAGCAGTAGTGCGGAGAGGGCTTAAGAGGAAGGTCCTAGAAAAATACCTGCTCTAGCCCCGTTCCCTTGCAGCATGCTGTGCAGAGAGGCTGTTCCCTGCTCTGCCCCACACTAACTGGATACATCCTGCTGAGGAGCAGCCCAGCTGGCAGGTAGTCGTCACAGATGGGGCAGGAGACAAGCTCCCACATAGCCGCCTTTCCCCACCACCTGGCTTCCCTGTACCATTGCAGCAGGCGTGTGGTGGCTTCGCTCCCTGCAGTTCTGTACAGCCAAATGGAGCATTTGAGGCCAGTTCTTTTGTTATGCGGGATTTATTTATTAGTTGTCAAAAACCTAGCGTTAGAACTGGCTCTTAGTTAACAGGGCTTCAATTGGTTCTGCTCTGTAGTTCAGTGAGAAGGAAGCACAGTCCATTAGACACTGGCCAGGGTACAATGACTCGCACTTGTGAACTTGGCTTGCTGCTCTCAGAGTGCAGGCTGAGTGAAGTCTCACTTCAGGAGGAAAGAATGGGTTGGTGCTTAAAACACTAGACTGGGACCCAGGAGACATGGCTTCAAGTCCTGGGTCTGCCACAGACTTACCATGCAGCCTGGGGCAAGTAAGGTGATCTCTCCACTTCCTGTCTGTGAAATGGGGAGAGTAATTCTTTCCTACCTCAGAGGCGGGTTGTGAAGATCAATTCATCTAGTGGTTTGTAAGGCCCTCAGGGCCACATATTTAAAGGTACCTGGATTTTAATGGGAGATAGGCACTTCTGTCCTTTTGAAAATCCCACTAGGCACCTACCTAAATCTTTAAGTGTTTAAATACTTGGGGGGTCTGTCTTTTAGCTATTAATGTGATGGGAATAGACACTACTGTGTTCCCTGTAGCTAGATACTCCTGTATTTACTGATTGATAATGCCTTTCTTAAAATAAAATCCTAAGACATGGCTAAGCAAGCTTCAGGAAAGCCAGGAAACAGAATTCGTCCCTACTAAAAAATATGCATCATCACTACAAATCACTGGGTGAGACCTGATCAACCCATTATATAATAAAGCAAATCAAAGCTGCAGTGTTCTCTAGAGAATATTGAGCATTGCGTGTCTGTAAAACTAGTCAAGTGACAGCATCTTCTTTAACATCCGCTGACAGTTCTCAGATGAACTGGAATATAGGATGAAAGTGTAATTATATCCCTAGATATTTGGGTGGATGTTTCCTTCCGTGTTTTTTTGAACTAGTCCAGCAGTTGATTGACCACAGGACTGACTGCCTATGCAAAGAAAAGAGGAGAAAAGACCACAGGTTTGAGGTCATCATTCAGCGTGCAAGAGGTTCTCTCCCTCAAATAATACATTTGTCATTTCAAATGGTTCTTTACTAGTTATGGGGAATGGTTAGTACTGAAGCTGATGTGTTCAAGAGTTGAGCAAATAATTCATAACAAACTATTTGGTCAAATAATTTAGCTTCTTTTTCTCTTCATGGCTTGGGGAAGAGCAATTTATAATTCTCTATGATGGACTCATTTTTCAACAAATGCTTTCTGCAAATTGCTCTTGATCTGTGGGCTGCACAGGAGAAAATTCATTGTGAGGATTTCATATGCAAAATTTGAGCTGTATTACTAGGTTTGGACTAGACACTGGATCACACAGATTGTGTTCCCTAACTGGACAAGAGGTGCTCTTGGTTTCTGGTGAGAATACTCACATTTAAAAGTTCAACATTTGCTTTTGCAAATGATCTCTAATGTTAGCTTTTCCTGAAAATATGCTTGCTAGCAAACTGGTTGGCTCAAATATTCATAGAATGTGAATACAAGAGTGGGGGGACGGGGACCATGAACACAGCAGGTGCAAATTCAACATTACATTTGAACAAATAGCCACAGTTTTTGGAATGCTGAAATATGGAATAAAATGTGAAAATACTGAGATATTTGCCCAGTTCTACCATAAGCTATTGAAGTAGCCACATTCCACCCTGAGGGTGAGTGCATCTAAGTATTTGGCAAGGCAATCCCTGGATATAGTATGTGTATAATATGGGGAGACATTTTACATCCTTCAGAATGAAAGACAAGAAATCATTATTGTCCTTTTGTGGTATATAAATTCACCCTAATGCAGAGGGCTAGCACAAGACCTATGCAGCACAGAGGTGGGGCTTAAGGATTAATGTTCCCCACTATGAATGATATTGGCAAGAGTGTGGAAACAAGCCGTTTGAGTACTAGCAAATTCCTGTGGAAAACTCTAGCAGAATTCTAATGTGTGTGTCTTGCAGTTCCTGGTATTGGTCTCAGAACCACCAGTACAGGAGCTAGAGGACATGCTTAGCCCTTCAGTGGTAAACTTGATGGTGTCTGTCTATTCATGCTAAATCATTGCATTCTGTGTCTCTGCAGTTCATATTTTCTCCACTATGGTGGGTGATGTTTTCTTACTAGCTGCCTCAAAGTCCAGCTAACTGCAGGGAAAACACGCCACAGAACCCACTTCAAAAAGTCACCTATCTGGAGGAACTCCCAGAATTATTAATGCCATTGATCAAGGGGATGGGAGTAACTCTTGAAGCATTTCACATATGAATGTAGATTTGTGTCCCTCAGTTTAGAAGAGACCCATTTCTGCCACAAAGCCAATTTGACTTAGGAAAACATACCTTCTGCTTTGGATGAGGTCCCTAAGAGCACAGCCATGAGGTAAATCAAGAGAACTGCTTCACTATTTGGTTAGGTCAGGATAAGCAGACACTCTCTGAAAGGAGATACTGATGCTGTTTGAATGCCAGCTGGAGGAAACCTGCTTGTGTTTGCAGAAAAGCCAGAGTCAGATGAGAAACCAATAGATGTGTTTTATTTCCTGTAAGGCAAATGGAAGCCACTTGTGAAGAAGGTGTCAACTTTATAAGAACTTCTCATGAACTCTGTATATCTGTCTTTTCTCCTGACTAGGCTGTAAGGATTTTACTAGTTTGAGTGGATGAAATACACTGCACTAAAAAAGTCTAATTTGGCATGGTGTGTAAAAGATGAACTTTGGATGAATTTCCCCAATTTTTATACACACACACCGGAAAATCATGCAAAGTTAATGCTTTAAACACCATCGCAAGTTATATTTCAGTGAATTCAATATATACTGGGGAAATTAATGATAAAGTTCCTGCCTATTATTTCATATACATTTAGAGGAAAGGTAATTATTCCATAAAGCTAGAAGTCAAAATTTTTTAAAACTATGTTCCTTGCTCTGCATTAGCGGGGCTTTTGCCCCATTTCATGATGATGTCAAAACATAATACATGACTAAGATGATTATGATATAATTGCTCATGCAGTCTTGGTTCCTTTGAAAAAATAGCAGCCAGGGAGATCATCCATGCACTTTATAGTATGTATGTGTGTTGCCAACTCTCACTATTTTATCAAGAGTCTCCCAATATTTGGTGTTTTTCTTAAAGCCCCAGCTCCTGGAGTCAAGGGATTACATGAGAATCTGAAATCTCTTTTTAAAAAAAGTTTCTAGCCTTCATGGTTACAGAGAAAAGCTTGTAGATGTGAACTCTAGTGGCTACAAGCAGGAGACACACAAAACAGACCAAATCAGAAGAAGGGCACAAAAGAACCTGAATGAGTGGGTCTTTATGACATGGCATTTACTCAGTGAAATATAAATGGCCAGGAGGCTATTTGGCGAACACATGCTAATTAGAGTGGGCCTGAACATTTTTTAACTGTGCGGTGAGAAACCTGGACCCAGACCTGAATATTGCCGTTGAATCTCAGGCCCAGCTTCATTACAAACGTAGCCAATGGTGCTGTATATCTTGCATTTAATTCCTGACCTCCCTGGGATCCTTCCTGCTGTATATGTGTGTTGTCATAGCTGCACTAAAATGGATGGAGCTATGTAGATCTGCTCCAGTTGTGGATCTGTCCCTTTCCCCCCCCATGGTCTCCAAAGCATAAAGGAGCCAGAAAGTCTTCACCTAAGCTGAGGTTTTATGTGATTGGAAATGCTGCTGTTATTTCAAACGCTCTGTCCGCACTTGGTTGCTGAAACGGCCTCAGCAATGCCGTCCCGGAATGTGAAAACAGGGTAGTCTGGCCATTAGCCCTGGCTTTGCCCTGCAGTCTCCTTGCCAATGGGTGTCTGATGGCAGCCAGAGAGAGGGGTAGAAGTGCAAAAGAAAATAAGCATTCGCTGCAGCAGCCGGCAACATTCCTGAGCAAACAGGATCATGCCACCTGACTTCAGACACCGAGCTGCGAAGTATGAGCAGGGAGAGTCCCGCTCCCCACTAAAGCATGCAGCTGAGTCCTCAGCTTATCACAACGTAATATACATATTGTTTTACCACATCTGGTCCTCATCTGGATGCTGAGCCAAAGCCAAATGATTGTACGTCCTGGAACAGCTGGCTGGTTCACTGACTCGGAAGTGTGATGTCTGCAAGAGTGAATTCTGGGTGAGAAGAGTTTAGCTCAGCTGCTACTAAGTTTGCATGGGGAAGGCTCCTTTTTTGACTCCCCTTGTCAGGTAGCAGCCTACAGACCACAGGTGTACCGGTTTGAGTCCTGGCTGGGGTAAGAAGCAGGACACATCACACACACAGGAACCCCAGCCAACAGATGTGAACTCAGCCCAGCATAGCAGCCTGCTCTACAGAGTGCCTGGCTGCCAGATGTTAGCAGATACAATAAACATCTTTGCACTGAAGCACTAACTGGCCTTGTCATCTGAACAGCCCCATTTTTCTCCCCTACAGTCACTCCTGACTAGCTATTAAGAGTGTTAAATTGCATCCATGCTAACTCCAAATCCTGAGCATAGGGGGTTAGCTAACACATGTTAGTAATGGCGAGGAATCAACGAGGACAC
This sequence comes from Chelonia mydas, assembly GCF_015237465.2. NCBI lineage: Eukaryota > Metazoa > Chordata > Testudines > Cheloniidae > Chelonia > Chelonia mydas. The sequence continues at coordinate 18,689,200 of NC_051254.2, forward strand.
AGTGAAATAAAGCAAAAAGAAAAGGAGTACTAGTGGCACCTTAGAGACTAACCAATTCACTTCATCGGATGCATGAGTTGTAGCTCACGAAAGCTTATGCTCAAATAAATTGGTTAGTCTCTAAGGTGCCACTAGTACTCCTTTTCTTTTTGCGAATACAGACTAACATGGCTGCTACTCTGAAACCAGTGAAATAAAGGTAAAGGGCTAGAGCATCGGCCCCTGCTCTGGCCCCTCTCCCCTTGAAAGAAACAGGCAGACCAGAGTTTATGGTCCCAAGAGAGATGTAATTTTTATCTTGTCAGAGTGCCTTTAAGAACATACCTCTTATATTGCTCTTTGTGTGCTTAACATTACACTCTCCACCAATTCAACGGAGTTAGTGCTAGTGGGTGTTCAGGACAAATTCCAACTCACTTAAAGAAAGTTTCCCCACACCTAATTAAACATCAGGCCCTAAAAGTAATTAATGGGAGCTTAGATGAGGGCCAATGCCAGAGTGATGAAGCTAATACTGCGACTCCATGTATTGCCACAGAAAAATGGGCAGCTACTGAGTCGATAAGTAGTAGTTAACGATTAATTTATATTATGCTACATAGTGACAAGTGTAATTATGTTCTACTCAGGTTACAGATAGGATAATTGCCTCCAGCTGATCTTGGATTTGTACCTCATTGAAAGGGACTTGAATGATATAACCAAAGAGGGGATCTTTGCTTGAAAGTCTCTGACTGGCTGGAAGATCCTCGGAATCACCAACAGCCGCTCTCGGCTTTCCAAAGGGAAATGCCACGTCTCTCCAGAAAGGTGGTCTGGGTCTGGGGGAGAGAAGAATGGGTATCAGACAAAATTCCTAGGGCAGATAATACAGGAGATTATTCAATTCACTGTTTCAATACAAGGACCTGGTCCCAAATGTGTACACAGATATGAATAAAATACATCCCTGAACAAGACTTACCCTGCCAAGAAACTACATGCAGCCAGAGTCTGGTAGTGGTAGGATTCCACTAACCCTGTCACCTTCACCCCCCCTCCAAAATATATATATATATATATATATATATATATATATATATATATATATATATATACATACACACACACACACACACACACACACACCCCTACCTGTGGGATTACCAGGCTTTCAAATAAAAGACCCCACATTTTATTTAACCCAGAAGCCTCTGTAAGGAAATTTTATACCTGCTCTCCATGCACACTTATAGCCAGGACCAGACTAGCATCTGCAGATCCCTCGCAACTCTTCCTAGGAGTCTTGTCTGGCCTTTGGTTGCTCTGGAGGAGGAAGTTAATCACAACTCCCAGCGAGCCACAAGGGCTAGCATAATTGGCCTGTGTTTAAATAAAGCTCTTGGATCCTGAAGTGAGCCAAGTGGCAGCCTGGAGTTGTAATAAACACTCTCCTAGAGAGACAGCAGCAAACCAAAATGTTGTAGCAGGTTTTGGGATGTCTCAAGGGACAGGCAACTCTTCACTCTCAGAGACCCCCCAAACCAGGCACAATATCAACCACCTCCCAGAATCCTTTGTATGTGGTAAGAATAAGAAATGACACAACACAACAATATTCTACAGCAGACCTTTAACTCTGCCCTCTCCCCACAGCTCACACTGGGCCCTTTGACCATCCCCAGCCAGGAGTACGTCTCTTCCAAAGCAGGTGTGCCGGCAGGCCATGGGTGCAGGGGTGGTCCCTGTGGTAGCGTCAATGGAGGCCAGCAGGCCATAAGCTTGTAATTTGCTGCTGTTTAGTTTGGTTTCTGAGTGTCTGGGGACACCATGGCTACCCCTCTTCACAACTCACCTTGAAGCTAAGCAGGACCTAGACCACCCATGTAGGTTTGGGAGCAGAGTTATGAGAAATGCCAAGACCTCGTCTAAGGCACTTATGGGCCAAGTGTACACTTTTTGACCGTGCAAAGGTTGAGCATGCCTTTCTGCTCTGTATACAGCTAACATTGAGACTCAAACTGCATCCAGGATGAAATGTGCAGTGGCCATGAACATTCACAGAAAAAAAACCCACATGTGAAGTGTTGGTATGGAGACAGACACACAGCATGGTCCCTGATATAGCAGGGAGTGCTGGCTAAACTCTGCAGCAGACTTTCAGCGTAACGAAGTCTGGCGGCTGAGGAATGTGTGTGCACTTCTGCCACCTATGGCAAAAATCCACAGTCCACTTGTTTATGCTGCATACTGAGCCTAATTCTTGGGGATTTGGGTGTACTTGTGCAACGGCCAATTGGGCCGCAAGAAACCAAAGAATAAATCAACATTACAACACAGTCATAAAACCCTTCTCAATAATACTTTGCATTGCAAACTAACCAGTCTCCCCATGTCTACCAGATTACATCATCTTCAGCGGGGGAATAGCAACTTTTAACAAAGGCAGTTTTGATTAGGGACCATAAGGTGACTCCAGTATCCAAGTTCAGAAATTCAGCAGCTGTAGGTCTGTGATTTTAGAACAATGAAACAATCAAAGTCACTTCAATTAAATCATCCTCTCTGATGTTTAGCCCTCTCTCTCGCTCATTCTGCTGTAAGGAATAAATAAAGCAGGGCATCATCTTCTGAGTCATTTAAAGAGTTCCGCTTTGGTTCCTAGCTGGAAGGTAGTTTGAATTATCCTGCAAAGTTATTATTCTTTAGGCAAAATGGATACAGGTAAAATCTATCTAGACTGTTTTAAAGATGGGTCAGCTGGTGGCAAGGATACAGCAGGCTACCAGGGTAGGAGATGCCGGTTTCACCTGGCTATCAAGCTTTTCTTCTTCCTACCCATCCTCAGCAATGGTCTGGTTAGGCTAGTTGTCCTAACTTGGGGGCACAGCTTTCTTCTTTTCCAACAGTCCAGTCTGCTATCATTAGACTTAGGCTGACTGGTCAGGAATCAGTGTAACACATTTTCCTCTTCTGGCCTGAGCCATTAGCCAATATTTCGGGCTTTGCAGGTTGTTTCTGCTAGGAGGAGAAATTTATGATACGAGTCAGGCATTTCTAAGGTGCAATCCTGTTTATTTACAAAGAATGTACACAAAGTCCTGTTTCCCTGAACACAGCAGGAACCAGGAGGTGGTGGTTCCCTTCCTCATAACTCCAAGCCTGCCTTTCCAGCCAGCAGTCTGCCCAAAAGAAGCTCTCTCTCTCTCGGTTTTCTCCCAGGACATACTACTGGTGCTTTTCTGGCTACTTTTCTACTGGCTTCCTGTTTCTCTCACACAGAAAACACAGGGGCTGGGGCCTGACTGAATTGCAGCTGTGTGTGTGGGGCTCTGGCCATGTGGCTCTGCTTCTACACCAGCCTTGCCATGTTCGTCCAGCATTTGGGTGGTGGTTTCTATTTTTCAGCTACCATTAAACAAAGGGGCATTTAATTGATCCTTCACTTAGGCTGAGTTAAAGGTGGCTGGAACACCCATCAGCTTCAAGGTCTGTGATTGCCCATAGATCGTGACTGTGATTGCCACACACATGCTGGCTGCCACCAACCCCATCCAGCATAACAGCTCCCACCTGGAATGAAGCCTAGATTTTCAGTTTTTATCTGTACTGCACTGTCTGCATCTGAGACTGTAAAACTCTTTATGACTTATTTATGTATGTACAGCACCAAGCACATTATTGATGCTCACTAAACAGTAACGAGTACTAGTAACCTTATTCCTTCAGGGTACTCAGACAAGTACAAAGGTGGCTTTCTGATACTCTATAATCGTTACATTTCCTCTCTGACTGCACTTAGTTAACAATTTTATCCTACACTCTTCCTCTCATTCATATTTCTCTTCCCTTCCTTCTTCTTTGAAGTTCCATGCCCTTTCTTCATATATTGATAAGGAGTTTCAAGCTACCTGGGAAAGTTTTGGGAGTGTGGATGCTATTGGTTTTAGTGTGGGAAGAGAATCAAAAGGTTTTAATAAATGGCTTTTTCTGCTAATTACTTCAAATAAAATGTTTTCTCTTTAAAGGAACTAAAATGCATGCAGCAGTCAGTGCAAACAAACAGAAACAGACACTGGAAAGATAAAGAATGTGATGAGTATAAATAAAAGATAAGAACATAAGAACAGCCATACTGGGTCAGAGAAAAGGTCCATTTAGCCCAGTATACGGTCTTCCTACAGTGGCCAATGCCAGGTGCCCCAGGGGGAAGGAACAGAACAGGTAATCATCAAGTGATTCCCAGTTCTGGCAAACAGAGGCTAAGGACACCATCCCTGCCCATCCTGGCTAATAGCCATTGATGAACCTATCTTCCTTGAACTTATCTAGAATGTGACTGATATCACCACAATAGACAAGAGATTATGTACTTCTCGGCATTCATTATTGTATCTTTTTTATGCTCCTGCTGTCCTGAGAGGTTAATGCTGTATTTGAGTATGGAGAGATCTAGTGACTCCTTGAGTCATATGTGTTTGTCTTCTTACACTGTTTTGAAAAGAGAATTTTCCTCAGAGGCCAATTTAGAAAATAATTAAAATTTGAATTGATTATTTCATAATAGATAGTAATGCTAACAATCTCAGTTAATAATAATTAATAATAGAATCTTTATAATAAGTACAAAATACTTTTACTCAGACAGATTAGAAAATAATTAGAAAAAGGAAGGCTGATCTGGTGGTTAAAGCATTGGATTGGATTTCAGGACACCTGAGTTCAGTTCCTGGCTTGTTCACAAACTCCCTGTGTCATGTAACATCCCTGGGCCATGGTTCCCCAGCTGTAAAACAGGGATAATGCGATTTTCTTTATCCCACCCTTTATCTTTTTTCAGAGTAACAGCCGTGTTAGTCTGTATTCGCAAAAAGAAAAGGAGTACTTGTGGCACCTTAGAGACTAACCAATTTATTTGAGCATAAGCTTTCGTGAGCTACAGCTCACTTCATCGGATGCATACTGTGGAAAGTGTAGAAGATCTTTTTATATACACACAAAGCATGAAAAAATACCTCCTCCCACCCCACTCTCCTGCTGATAATAGCTTATCTAAAGTGATCACTCTCCTTACAATGTGTATGATAATCAAGTTGGGCCATTTCCAGCACAAATCCAGGTTTTCTCAACCCCCCCCCCCCCCCCCACACACACACACACACACCCACTCTCCTGCTGGTAATAGCTTATCTAAAGTGACCACTCTCCTTACAATGTGTACGATAATCAAGGTGGGCCATTTCCAGCACAAATCCAGGGTTTAACAAGAACGTCTGGGGGGGGGGGGGTAGGAAAAAACAAGGGGAAATAGGTTACCTTGCATAATGACTTAGCCATTCCCAGTCTCTATTCAAGCCTAAGTTAATTGTATCCAATTTGCAAATGAATTCCAATTCAACAGTTTCTCGCTGGAGTCTGGATTTGAAGTTTTTTTGTTGTAATATAGCAACTTTCATGTCTGTAATCGCATGACCAGAGAGATTGAAGTGTTCTCCGACTGGTTTATGAATGTTATAATTCTTGACATCTGATTTGTGTCCATTTATTCTTTTACGTAGAGACTGTCCAGTTTGACCAATGTACATGGCAAAGGGGCATTGCTGGCACATAATGGCATATATCACATTGGCGGATGTGCAGGTGAATGAGCCTCTGATAGGTTTCACAGTAACAGCCGTGTTAGTCTGTATTCGCAAAAAGAAAAGGAGTACTTGTGGCACCTTAGAGACTAACCAATTTATTTGAGCATAAGCTTTCGTGAGCTACAGCTCACTTCATCGGATCATCAGCCACACTATCAGAGGCTCGTTCACCTGCACATCCACCAATGTGATATATGCCATCATGTGCCAGCAATGCCCCTCTGCCATGTACATTGGCCAAACTGGACAGTCTCTACGTAAAAGAATAAATGGACACAAATCAGATGTCAAGAATTATAACATTCATAAACCAGTCGGAGAACACTTCAATCTCTCTGGTCACGCGATTACTGACATGAAAGTTGCTATATTACAACAAAAAAACTTCAAATCCAGACTCCAGCGAGAAACTGTTGAATTGGAATTCATTTGCAATTTGGATACAATTAATTTAGGCTTGAATAGAGACTGGGAATGGCTAAGTCATTATGCAAGGTAACCTATTTCCCCTTGTTTTTTCCTCCCCCCCCCCCCGCCCCGACGTTCTTGTTAAACCCTGGATTTGTGCTGGAAATGGCCCACCTTGATTATCATATACATTGTAAGGAGAGTGATCACTTTAGATAAGCTATTACCAGCAGGAGAGTGGGGTGGGAGGAGGTATTTTTTCATGCTTTGTGTGTATATAAAAAGATCTTCTACACTTTCCACAGTATGCATCCGATGAAGTGAGCTGTAGCTCACGAAAGCTTGTGCTCAAATAAATTGGTTAGTCTCTAAGGTGCCACAAGTACTCCTTTTCTTTTTATCTTTTTTGTCTTTCTAGATTGTAACCTCTTTGGGACAGTAACTGTTTGTTATTATTTATTTGTATTACAGTCATGTTTAGATGCCCCAACCAAGAAGACTTATAAAATGCACAGGAATAAACTCACTACACATGGCTTTATACTGAGTGCATTTAGTGCTTGTCACCTGACATTCCGGGAGACCAAAGCCCTCCCTCCATAGTACGAGTATAGCACAGGAACCTTTCCCCATACTGCTGTAGATGCATTGAAGAGGGACTACATGCCCATACAATTGTCTCCCATGCAAAACTACCAGCAAGGTGCCAAACGCTGCCAAGGGTGGTTGTGCATGATACTGACAACTGGACTGAGACAATAACTTATTTACAATAATAATAATAATCCCTAGCTCTTATATAGCACTTTTCATCCATAGATGTCAAAGTGCTTTACAAAGGAGGTCAGTATCATTATCCCCATGTTACAGATGGGGAAACTGAGGCACAAGAAGCAAAGTGACTTGCCCAAGGTCACCCTGCAGCAATGCTGGGAGCAGAACCCAGCTCTCCCGAGTCCTAATCCAGTGTGCTAGCCAGTAGGTCCCACATTGCACGCAAGCCATGAAACAATTGTCAGATGGTAGCAACTTTCCACCACTACTGACCTGTGGCTGGACTAGACTTGGTGATCTAAAGGGGAAAGACTTTATATTCCATTATCACATAATTCCTTCAGTTTCAAATATTAAATTAATCATGGTCTTTTCAGATCAGCTCAGTCCATTCTTGAAATAAATGAGGTCTGTAACAGCTTGAAATCAAAGAAGAATTCAGATCAGCTGTTGAAAAATTCTGTCATGGTTGATTAATCTATGAATTATTCATTCCAGTGGTAGCTCTGGATCGTTCAGCAGAGACACACTATACTGATGGTGAAGTACCTCACCCAGCAAGATGGAAGAAGGTAGACCAAACCAAAGCACATTTACTATCCACAGGGCCAAGTGATGCTCACATAAGTACACCCACCTTCCCACAGATCCCTGCCCCATCCTACTTCATAACAACATGCTCAGAAGTGTCCGTCCCAAGGGTCATAGAAAATGTCCAGCACAGTGTCAGTCAGTCAGCGTTTCTGCCCGGCTGTCCCTCCCTTCCCACTGCACATACTGACGGTGAGGTTGTATCAAGCCAGTATAATAAGACGCTCAGTTCACTGCACACAGATAAAGCAAAATCCCTCGAATACTAGAAGCAGGAGGCAAAATCTTAGGGTCAAGTCCGGTCCTCACTATACTAAGCCATTTGCAGTGTCCAACAACCAGAAATCCTACAAAAACCAGAACACTGCACATTTCTGAGTGCTGTCTACCGACACCTTACCTATTAACTATTTACATATATACAGACATCTCCCTTTTATAGCACATCCCCATAACATCTCTCAGGCTGTAGGGAAACAGAATCATTTCAATTAATTACATACAGCAGTGATGGCAGCAATATACGTTATCTCAGGTATATTTACAGTCTTTGCAACGGCCGGAGAACTTGACAGCAGGGAGTGGAATGTTGCCCACAGCCATTGATGAAGTGAGCCAGTGCCTCTGCAAAGAATCAAAGCAGTACAAAAACTCCTAATCTGATACCATGTGAAGAACGGATGTAAAGAGTTGCACAGAATGATCCATTTGCAGCACGGGGCAGAAGGAAGTTTTATTGGTCCTACAGAACTCTGAAACAATGCTGCACATTCTTATTTGCCATCTACTTGTGCCTTATCTACTAACTAACTAACTAATTTACAGACATCTCTATTATAGAGCACTCCTGTAACGGTTTGGAACTGGCCTCAAAGCCTGCAGACTACATCCCCTGGAGCCATGTGGTCCCCTGTCCCCTGCCTAGTGCTTGAGAGAGCAGTTGGCTGGAATCCATGGGGGAAAATGAAGCTAATGGGCTCTCTTGCCCTCTATCCTTCTCCCCTCCAGCCACTCCACACACGCACAAAGCAGAGCAAGCTTTTGCTCTAACTAAACTCCAATAAGTCCCTTGTCATTTTTCACTGCTTAATTGCTGCCTTTCCTCAAATTGCCAGTTTTGTTTCCTGCAAAAAAAAAAATGGTACTTTTTTCCTCTTTCTGTGAAATCACAGTTATAATAACCTAATTTTAGTGATTATCCCTTTATAATGGCTGCTGGCAGATTATTAAACTCTGGGTTTTTCATGAGATAATCACAGCCCTGGGGAATTTGAGACATTCAGCTGCACTTCTAACCATGTAAACATCCTCCAGGGCACTTGGTTATGTCCTGGCTCCCACCAGAATCCTGTCAGAGGAACACTTTGGGCAACTTTCAAAATAGGAGTTTTACCCTGTACTTCCTCACCCGGAGCCTCCTCTAACTCCTACTGAAGTCAGTGGGAGTCAGCATGGAAGCAGGACCCAAGCACTGTTATTCCCAATGATTGATCCATAGACCAGTTTTGGTAGATCAGGCTTTTGTGATGGGTTATAGGCTCGCCTCCTTGCTGCTGGACCCCACTGCATTGTCACTGCCCACCTCCCATTCATCTCTAACCAGCCCAAGACTCTGATCACTGGGCTTGGGGTTTGGAAAAACACTCTGGGTTAAAGTGTGCACAATGGAGTCATTGTTATGTATATTCCAGCAGTGTCTAAAGCCTTCGATCAGGGATCAGATTGTGCCTGGTGCTATGCAGACATGAAGGAAAGAGACAGTTCCTGCTTTATGAAATTTACTATCTACAGCCCCGATCCTGCAGTGAGCTTCACATAGGTGTAGCAGACTTCACTGGGGCAGGCTCATGGACTATGTAAAGCCTGAGGCTGCTCTGAACTGTGCTGGAACTGAACTGGGCAGCCCGAAGGGCTGGAGGGAGGTGCCAGACAGACCATCATCCCCAACCCCAGTCCTGCATCAAGCACAGCTCAGTTGGACCCATGGATTTAGTTCTGTGTTCCTATAGCTACCGATCCATTCACCCCACATTCATTTTTAACTCCGCCAAGTTCTTTACAGTATTGCCTACCTCGAGCATTCCAGAGTCAAGCCCCCAAAAAATCAGACAAGTGGCTTGAAATCATGGGATTATTTAAAAAAAAAAAAAAATCACAAATGTGCAGGTTTTTTAATTTGCTTCCTGGCCTTTAGGGTTTGTGTTTTCAAGTTTTTCCCCACAACCACAGGAAATGCACTTAAAGAAAAAACCAAGGAAAGCTGAGATTCTCATGTGATAACATGACTTCAAGCACCAGGGCTACAAGAAAAACCACCAAATATCACAAGTTTTGTGATAAAATTGCCAGTGATGGAAGCACTGTCTCTGGCTTCTTTTCATTTGTGTTTTTTTCTGTTACCCCCTGCTGCTAAAGGCAGGGTGCTACTTCTTACACCTCAGGGCCCAAATGTATTCTACTCTAACTGCAATGGTTTTGTTGTGTTTTATTCAAGGATGCAAAACAAATATTTTTCAAGGGGAAGAAAATATGCTCCAAAGGGACTACTTAGTTCACCTTGAGTGGAAGGATTAAGAATTGTGGCAGTGAAATGAACCCCTTAGCAGGAGGGATAGAGGAAGTGCGCACACATATACACACACAATGGGAAAAGAAGAAAGAAAAAAAAAAAAGTAAAAATTCCAGAAAAACCTTAGAACTGCAAGAAAATTGCTTTCAACCCAGAGGTATTTCCTGGTTTCACAGCTAATGCCGCAAGACACTGAGCTATGTTGCTGGTTTGTCCCTTGGCCTTTCTGGTAATAGATCAGGAGTGTTTTGACATCCACTTGGACAACCCACAAAAAGACATGGCCACAAATTGGCCAGCACATTGCCAGAGGGGATCGAATGTAAAGCAGCCTACTGTCTTCAGGGCGCCGCGTTGAGACAGGATGTTTTATGAGGGCTTTGCAAGAGGAATTATGAGGTTTCCCATGCCATTTGTGAGATAATTAGGCTGTTTCAAGGGGAAACAACCATTTGTTTAATTGTGACCATGATTTATGGAGCTGTTTGCTGAACTGTCCCTGGAAGAATGGTTGCGTGCAGGGCACAATTGATTTGAAAATGGGACTCGTTGAGGCCTCAGAATCAAGGAGGGTAAAACTGAGGGCTAACTTTGTCTCAGCCTTTCTGTGGAATTTATGCCAATGGCTTCTTGTTTTTTAGCTGGGAGGGGCTAGTTAAGTTTCCATGCCCTTCGCTCAGGCCTGGAACAACAACAGTGGGTGCAGTTATTGACAGCTGGGAAGGGTTTTATTTATGTGGATGCCTACCAGGAACTGGAGATAGGCCTAATCCACATAGTTTGAATGTTCCCCAGTGGCAGGGGCAGTTGGGCCTATTTCTGCCATTAATGTGATTGATACCCGTGATCTCAATTCTTTGCTCCTTTTCAGGGTCATTCACTCCACTGCAAGGTTTTAAGACTCATCATAAAAAACACTTGGGGCCAGATCTGTAAAGGCATTTAGGCATCTAATGCCGACAGGTGCCTAGTGGGATTTTCAAAAGTGAAATGGGAGTTAGGCACCGAGGTGCCTTTGAAAATCCCAACAGGTACCCAACTGCACCTTTAGAAACCCTTTGTCTTAGTCTAACAACAGATGAACTAGCAGATCTAGGAGAGCTGAGAATCCCAGAGCATTCACCCTGGGAGACAATAGGGTGTCTTCATCCCTTGTGTGACCCCACCAAACCAATGTGCTCTATGTGGCTGGTGGATTAGATGTGCTGTGCTAACTCCTCAGTCAGAAGCAGGCAACTGCTTTTGTCTTTGTCTTAACAGAGGTGCTAAGGGAAAAGACTGTTCCACAATTTGTGGTGAGTCCCTCTGTGGCCTATTTGAATCAGTCTCTTAAAGTGCCATGCAGGCAGAAAACCAAACCCTCCACCTGCTCCTTGAGGTAGCAAATAGCTCAACCCTTCACACGGTCGAGAAAAGGTAGCTACGCTCCCACCCCATTTTAAGCCCCCCTCCCAATGCAAAGGGGTGCATGACAAATACCACTGGTGGGTGGCATATGAGGGAAGAACAGTAACTTTTATCTCTCCAGCCTATTTCAGCCCAAAGAACCCCATAGCACTTTAGTACCATAACAACAATGCAGCCCCCTCTGGGGTGGAGATGAACAGCGCAGGGAACAACCAGTGCATAGCACACTGCAGAACAGTGACGTGTCCAGACAAGCTGGCCATGGACAGACAAACCCCTACTGTTCCCGAATGTGCCAAGGCACAGCGTGGAGAGCAGCCTGACTGGAGTTCTCATGTGAAAGACCCTTAACAGCCTGATCCAGCTCTGAATAACAAAGGTCTGAGGCAGCTCTGCTAAAATCTGAGCCGGTGGCTCAAGGGAGTCTAGGTATTTCAAACCAGATGTTTAGCCCACTAAGCGAACCGTCAAGGCTACAGATGAAGGAGCTAGAGGTGGGATGGCCTCACCGTGCTAATGAGTGAATTGCCCTTACTCTTGCAAAGATTTTGTGCCAAATTATGAGCTGGGAGAACAGTACGTGCCCTGACAGCTATTTTCAGTTGTCCCCAGTCTCCCCACTCCAATGACGGAATGTGGCACCTGAGTGAGGGTATAATAGCGATGTGTTATCACTCAGAAGAGTTCACATTATGGCAAATTCTTCTGTGCTGACAAGAGACTGGAAAACATAGCATGTTTTTCTGAGATGACCTTCACCCTTTATAGTACCAGCAAGACAGTCTGTGGCATGTGGGCATCACGGCAGGTCCATGGGGGGCAGCAGTCTGCCAGCACAGCCTGCCATTGATCATTCATATGCTGTTTGAGAGGGAGGGAAACAGATCCCTGCTGTGTCACCATGCAGAGTCTGATGAATTGCCTGCCCTGTATCACAAAAGGGTATCATACAAGCATAAGAGGGAACTTCTCTCTCCTCCTGGGTCAATAAATCCCAGCCTGCGTGATAGCAGAGATCGCAAGGCTCTAACACCCAAGGGGCGACAGTGTTTTGCAGCACGTGGGATCAGGAGCCCCGGCCAGCAGATTTTTTTCAGTGCAGCCTGGAAATCCCATTAAGAGGCGTTTGGCAGATGTCTTCTTCCAAATCTCATTATCCTGCACATGGATTTCTGTCCAGCTCTCTGGCTGGGATTTCTCAACAAGGTGTCTCATTAGATAGCCCAAGGGAGAATACAGGGGTAAAGAAGCACTTCCAAATACTCCGTAACAGAATCATGGTCACCTAGGACTTGACATTTATCACTATCCTGTGCTCTGGACTTCAGAGACAGCAGGGTAGGAACACGGATCCTTCCGCTCCAGAAACACCAGCTAAAGGAGAATCACCTTTCACTACAGGAGGACTGGGGCTCATGACACTTTCTTGGTTGCACTGTAGTCAACAGTCCCCTCCCATGGTGGCCGAGTCCAAGCCAGGACTTAGGGAGACCCAGCGCAGTGACAGCGCAGGCTGTGTTTTAGTTAGTCTGTGAGCTGGAGAGCCAGAGAGAACCTCAGGGTCCTCCACCCCCACGCGCAGAGGCCTCAGTACAACAATCCCCTTCGTTTTCATTGCAGCAGGGGCCTGCCCCTTCATTTCCACAAGGGGAACAGGACACTAGTAATGAAGACATAAAGTTCTACCCCTAGAAACAACAGCAATGGCAGCACAGCCGAGAAACTGCCCTGGGCAGGTCCGATTCCGTCCAGTAGCGGCAGCTGTTCAGCAGCCTGGGATTTTCCAAAGAACAAGAAGAGTCCTCGAAGCCTGAGTCACACAGGATTTCCACGAGACAGCCGTACAAAACCCACCTCCCATGGTCACAGAGGAGAGCAAAAAGGGGTTGGGTATCAACTGTCAGTGTTTCAACTGGTTTTTAACTCTGGCCCCAGAGGTTAAATGGACACTGCCAAACACAGAGCATGTATTTTAAAGCATTCCTCTCCTTTGTCACCAACAGCACTTTGCATTATTACAGCTGAGGAAATATAACTTCTCGTGCCTCAAAGTAAGCATCATAACTAGGGGGGAGGCTCAGTTGTTTTGCCTAAAAGCACCCAACATCCTGGGTTTGAGTCTGGCTCAGCAATGATTGGGTTACTGGCTGGCCTGCTCAGGAAAGATGGTGAGAAACTGAGCAGAGGAGGAAGGCAAGAGAGGTGTACAAATGCAAACCCAGAATCAAAAAACTGAGTGGAAAACAGAAGGAGTAAAACACAAATAGAGAGAGAGGGAGAGAGAGAGAGGTGGACAATATGCTGAAGAAACGGATGGTCTACATGAGGAACTGAGCTATGCCCTCAGAGCTTGTGGGGAATAGTGTCTGTCACCCTAAAAGCCCCTCTATGCCAAAACACTATGGTCAGAATATTTAGCCAAATAGCAGCTTGCATGGTCTCATATACAAACTGGTCATGAAGATCATTACGTGATGTAAGTATGGGTTGTATATAAAGAGTTATGTATTTATGCTGGTGATAGGTTCTTAACATATGTTGTGGCAGCAGTTGACAAAAAAGTTAGTCCTAAACAAAAGAATGTAGTTTAGTTTCTTTGCTTGTGTCTCCATTGTAAATTGAGCAAGGTGATGCCAGAGACAACCAAAGTTTTATTGCATCTGAGTCTGCAGGAAAAGCAAATTGCAAGGAGGGTGAGGAAGACAGGATAATAGCATTGACTTCCTGAAGTACAAGCAGCATGGGACAAAGATGTTATCTGGGGATATACTTCAAAAGAACGCATTTCAAAAGGTTTACTGGACTAGAAAAAGAAGGGGAGAGAAGCCCTTGGTTATCCAGCCATTCGTGAACAGTGGATCCCTCAATTATGTGGGTTAAGGAGGCAGAGAACTGACTGTGAGAAGTTTCCAGAGACCAGGTGTGACAGGTTCTCCCTGGGGTTCCACCTGGAACTGGGGTACCACTGAGCCACAAGCCTGGGCTCCCTCTCACACTGTACTGCTGTGACAAGCTGTAAAGCCCTCCAGCCTGCACTTTCACCAGCATTCACATGTAAGGACACACCAGCTGCAGTTACACGCGGGCTCTCTAATCAACAGCTTTCAAGCCTGGAACCCCAGAGCAGTACCGTCCTGCCCTGATCAAATCTGGCCAGTATATGGGTTTAATACCCGGCTCTCCTCTCCCTCAATGTGAAGAGGGCAATGCACACTTGTGGTAACCAAGCAGAGATTTTCCCCAAGCACTCGGGTCAAAGCTCACTGGTTTAGATTAAAACAAAAACAAGTTTATTAACTACAAAAAGATAGATTTTAAGTGATTATAAGTGATAACAAACAGATCAAAGCTGATTACCTTGCAAATAAACAAAAAATGCAAACTAAGCTTAATACACTAAATAGATTGGATATGAATTAGCAGATTTTCACCATGAGAAATGATACAAGCAGGCTGCAGATCCTTAAGGGGCGAGCAGCACTTGCCTTACAGCTTGGACTCTCCAGATGTTTCATACACAGGCTAGAAATCCCTTTAGCCTGGGTCCAGCACTTCCCCCAGTTCAGTCTTTGTTCCTCAGGTGTTTCCAGAAATCTTCTTGTGTGGGGAGTGAAGAACCCCAGATGATGTCACTCCCTGCCTTATATAGATGTAGTATATGGCAGGAACACTTTGTTTCAAAACTTGCTTCCCAGACCAATTAGTGAAAAAATGCTGACATCCCAAGATGGAGTCCAGAATCATGTGGCCTGGTCACATGTCCTTGTAGAGTCATAGCAGCCATTACTTATAGGCTGTCTGTAGCATTCTCAGGAAGGCTCATCAGGTGGGAGATAAACTTCTCCTAAGACCTATTGTTTTTTCCTAATGGCTCATTGCCCTAAATACACCCTTCCCAACCAGCTATCTAGACTGAAAGCATCTTGTCTAGTGGGCATTACCCAGGTGCAACTACATTTGAAATACAGATACATAGTATTTATAACTTCAGATACAAGAATGATACATTCATACAAATAGGATAATCATATTCAGTAAATCATAACTTTTTCAATGACACCTCACGACTTATCTTGTACAAAATGCAGTATAATTATGTCATAATCATATAATATCACTATGAAGAATGAGGTGCAGTGTCACAGCAGGATTGTATTATGTTAAATTTTAGACATTTGAAAGTATGTTTTATTTTGTTTTCTTTGTAACCATTTCTGTTTCTGGTATCTCTGCTTAGTGTCATTTAAATCTCTGTTCTTTATTAATGAACATGCTTTGTGTTACTCTGAACCATCTCAGTGCTGGGTATTAAGGTAAAAAAAGGGTCATCACTCCACTGGGCTAGTATATGTACTGTCTCTTTGGAGACAGAAGACTTAATGATTCCTGTGAGTGTCCAGTGAGAGGGACTGGACACAATGGAGAGCCATCTCTGGGGAATTGGGGTTCACTGAACGTTACCAGCAAGGCAAGGTTTAGACTGGCAGAGTCTCACGGAGTTTGCTGGTGAGGTGGACAGACTAGTGTGGCAGGGAGCTAACACACAGTTTACGCTCCAGCAAGCTCTCTCTTTCTCAGGCAGGGGGGTAACTCAGCAGTTTGCGGTTCTGGGTGCCCAGAGGAAAGTGTCACAGGGTCATCTACTCCTATTATACAAGTTCTTACTTTGGGGATCCACACCATGCAGGGAAGGCATGAGCAAGATGCAGGGCATCATGATCACCTTCCCTTTCTTTATGGCAGACCTGAAACCAAAGGTGGGTGGGTCCAAAACTCTTTTTCTGTCAAACTATGCAGCCATGGGTTGGAAGAGTTGATAACCACTGCCTGGATACACAGTATAAGGTACCCTGGAGCTAAAGGAACTTTTAACTTGTTAACTGAATCACCTTCTGGGGAGAAAAAAGCAGAGTGAAAGGGCAGTAAGAAGGTTTGAGAAATCCCATTGATTTTGTGAACCTAAAAGTAGCTTGCAAGGTTATACATTCAAATTTTCCAAGGCCAGAAGGGACCCCTGTGATCATGTAGTCCAACCTCACATTTAACACAGGCCAAAATAATTCCTTTTTCAACTAGAGCTATCTGTTTGTTTTGGGGGTTTTTTTAAGTCCACAAAACCTTCATCTCCCACCCACAGTCTGAGCAGAGATGAAAAAAAATCATCCTTGACATAACCCCAAGGAAATCTTTGGAGTTACACAAGGTATGGATTTGGCCCCATGAATTTATAGATGTATCTTTTAAATTCCACTAGGATCTCTCAGACCCATGCTTGACCCCAGAGGGGATTCTAAAGGTCAGTTAGCCTGTATTTCAAACCTCCCTCAGCACACATTTTTCACCTGAATGTGATTTCTAGATTAATGGATGGTGTGTGGTAGTTAGGCCTGGACACTGCTCTGTGGTTGCCTGGCAAGCAAGTCATTACAGACATAAATTAAATCCACATTGGCTGCTTCATGAGCCATCAGGGAGTATCATGAAATGTCCTAGCAGAATGCTGCTGAGTAGAATGGAATCCCTCTGGGGGCTTGTCTTCACTGCAGAGTTTACTCAAGTTATAACTTAGTATTGCCCTTAGCTAGGTCCTGTCTACACACAAAAACCCTCAAACCAAGTGTGTGGTGCTGCCTTTAACTCAAGTTGACTAGCATGTCAGGGGTATAGGCTGAAGCTCAAGTTAGCACAACTCATCAGCTGTTCACATGATCAGTGGATGCAAGCTAGCTCCACTCGAGCGCTGCTAGTCCTCCAATGCCTCCCCACAGTTCCCCCATGTGGTCAGAGAGGACAGACAAGTTTTCCCCAATCCACTGAGAAAGAATCCCTAGAGTGGCTCAGCTTACTGCTGTGCAATGAACTATGGGGTTATGCCCCCAGAAGTATGAGTACCACACACACACACACACGTAAATGCAGCACCAATCTGGACACAGTAACCAAAGAGTTATTTTACAATGTGGCTGCTCACACTCAAGCTAGTAAGGCAAATGTAGATAACCTGAGTTAATTCTGCAGTGAAGGCAGACCCAGTGTCATACTGCTGGATCTCATGGTACATTAGAAAGTAGAGATGCAACAGAAGGACCAGTCCAAACCAAACCTCTCCTCAGACCTAATCCTGTTTTACAGCAGGGGTCAGCCACAAAGCTCAGATCTGGGTCTGGGTTCCCTCACGCTTACGGGCAGTTGGGATCCAAGGTTTTGGTTCAGGCCCATTTCTGTTACAAAGGAGAAACTGTGAAGTCAATCTGTGCTGCTGCACATTGATATTAAATGACACAGTCTCGCTCCCCGTCTCTCTTTCCCTCACATCGGATCCCCCAGGAGGCATTAGAGAGCTCCCTGCCCCTGCAGCTAGCCCATAGGTTTCTGGCTTGGCTTCACACACTGCGTAATACTGTTTCTTGGCCAGTCACTCCTTTTGCTGCCTATATAGCAGCAGTTCAGAACTCGCTCTTGGGGAAAGCTGGGTGCAGTGTTTATTCACAGAATGCAACAAAGCATTTCCCACTGTGCGGTGATCTGAGCTCCCAGTTCCCGTGGAAACAATTCAGATAGTTTATATGAATGGCTAATTGTACAAGCCACAAAAACATCCTTCACATCATCACAACTGCAGGTCCAATGATTAAATGGGAATGATTCATAAACCTTGGTGACAAGCACCTGGAAATAAATAGCCAGGTGGCTATAGCAGACAGATAATGTCGGCCCAGTCCACTGATGCCATGCTTGAGTAGCCAAGCTTAGCACGGTGAGATACAGCCCACAATCAGGGGGAAAGAATCCTTCCCCAAGGCCAGATGGTACTTGGTGCTACCAAAATGTTCTGGGGAGTTGATTTATACAAAGCTCCTTGCCAGGACTAGCACGGACTGTTTGTTAACTAACACAGTGTGAGATGAATCTTCCCCATCTGCAGTCCAACACCCTCCTGTATAACAGCGTCTTCAGTCCCTGTCATGGTGAAGATTTAAACCACTTGCAGGTAAATTGCCAAAAGATTGCACAAGATTTTAGCCACATGACTCCCGCTGGCTTGGGGGTAATGGCACAGCTAGCAAAACCTAATGGACTGAATGGGATGTCACATGATTCCCTTGGCACTAGGGTTACCAGAACCTTGCAAATGTTTCTCAAAGCTATAAGCTACTTCAGTAGAAACAATATTTTAATCTAAGAGAAAGTGC
Organism: Chelonia mydas; assembly: GCF_015237465.2. Taxonomy (NCBI): domain Eukaryota; kingdom Metazoa; phylum Chordata; order Testudines; family Cheloniidae; genus Chelonia; species Chelonia mydas. The sequence goes on from NC_051254.2 coordinate 18,707,763, forward strand.
CTTTGGATGCAAATACTAGTGCTTTGAATGGAAAGGTATTTGCTAAAGATTGGCCTGTTTGAATACGCTGGATCCAAGACCCTCTGAATTTTGTAGAAGTTCAGGTCCCAGCCTTACAGTTTCACTACTGGTTCAGGATTCCTGATTCCAAACGGACCTCATTCAAATCCTTTGCCTTTTGAAATGCCTCTTTCAAACAAAGGGAGTTGGGTTCTGGAGCCCATGCTGTAAGCAGATTGCAGCACATTCTACCAGCTGTTTTCCTCCTTTCACAGCCATGTTTTATCTGGCAGTGACTATTACCTTCCTCACTCCGTGTCACAGAAGTGAATTTGTAAGTGATGTCTTGTAAAGCAAAGAAAATAATCTCAGTGTGACAAATGGCCCAAGGATATCAGATTTAAATGTTACTTGATGAACAGCACACACCATCTCAAAAGCAGTATCTGTTATAAGCAGCAAAACGGGTTTGGGGGGAAAAAATCTTTATCCGAGATGATTCTTTTATTCCCATGCCATCTAGAAACATTTTGAAGTTTGAAATCTGCTCTATAGAAATCCCTTTTGCTACGGAAGGTCTAAAATGTTTGCACTCCAAGTGGCATGATGAGCTGGTGGCATTTGTGCTTTTGTGTGACACTGCCATCCGTGTCCTATCCAAAGCTAATCAACACAGCTTGAAATTCAGATTGAGCATTTGTTCTTGTGCCATTCACTGCAATTTACAGACCAGACATTACTTGGTGAACAGCTCTGAATCACAAACATATTCAAGCAAATCATAACTGCTCCTGCACATCTTATTAACAAAAAAGCAAAGTTCACCCAATAAGTTATTGGAAGCAAATGTTTTCTCTTGTCCTCGCTTTGAATTTAATCAATGAATGAGCTTAATCAATGAATGAATCAGTAAAGCACTTTGAGCTCCTGGAATGAAAAAAAGCTACGGATGAGAGCAGAATATTGGGATTTTTATGGCAGATATGCTAACATGAAGCAAAGTGATAGACAAGGGCCTTCTCTAAACTGTAGATTAGCCCCAATTTTAGCCATCGGTGGGAGCACTGGACTGGGATTCAGAAGACTGGGTTCTTGTCACAGCTCTGCCATAAGCCTGCTGGGTGACCATGGGCAAGTCACTTCCCCTTTCTGTACCTCAATTTCCCCATCTGTGAAATAGGATAATGATGCTGACCTCCTTTGTAAAGTGCTCTGAGCTCTCTGGATGAAAAGCTCTAAATATGAGCTAGATATTATTCCCCAAATGGTCTCAAGCCCTGAGCCTACCCAGGGTCCTCTTGTTTGTGTTCATAGCTCCTTTATGCTTTTAAAGAAAGTCCCTTCACTAAACAGTAATGAGAAATCAAGCATGTAAATGAAAGCCAAAGTACAACCCAGGGTAATTATCTGCTCCATAAACTTTAAAGGCTTGGTTCACTGAACTTGTCAACATCAATAATATAATTTCTAAGTCTATTGCCAAAATAAAGTTCCCATATTTCCCCATTTGGGTACCATTAGCCTTCATCTGACACAGACCTGCTGATCCAAGCATGGATAGCCCTGGAGCAGGCTGGAGTGGTTTTGAACAACAGTACCACCACCAGAGCTTTTTCCGTGGATGTTTTTTCTGCTACAAGCCTCTTGTGGCAACAAGACATAAGGCCCCACTCCTAATCTTCCTTACACTGGCTTTACTCAGACAGAACTTTCCATTGACTTCTATGGCGTTACTCCTTATTGGCACTAGGATAAGATCCAAATAGACCCAAATATTCCCTTCAGTCCCAATCTAGAGGAATCCTGAAGGAAAAGGGAAACATCCTATTTGTTTTTCATAAATTTTTGCAATGCCTCTGGGGGCTAGAATAATGTGTAATCTGGTCACATGGTATTTCAGTTCCTGGATGGTGACAATACCTTGAGAAGATCAAATCTCATTCTATATTTTGGCCCCATAAATGACCCACTGAAGAAAAGAAATAGCCCATGAAAAAATAAGCAAATACTAGGAGCAAGGATATTTGGATTAATCACATGGAGGCATAGATCTTATTGGGCATAAGTAAACTTGCATATGGCTTGGTTTGAGTGCTGGGTTAAACTGTCAACAAGGGTGTGACTGGCTGGCTGCGTGCTGGACAGGTGTTTTCAGGTTAGCCGAGATAGGCTGAACTGAATTGATAAGCTCGGAATGTACATAAGGCAAGGACATAAGCAATTGGTCCTTACATGATCTTGACTCTAATTGGCTGGATATTGTACAGAAGCATAGATGTCAGTAGCTAGGGGAAATATATATAAACTGTGTGGTGTGAGACATGAATTGTGGTATCACTCTGTACCTAAACCCCCTGCGTCTGGGCCTGGCCAGCGTGGGCATAGAGCTGTCACATGCCTAATAAAGTAACCTGAATGTCGAGCTGGAGTCGAACTCAGTTTTTGGATCCCAGAGAACTGGATGAAGTGCTCTCCCAGAACTGGACAAGATGTCCTTGATAAGCCAAGTGGAAAAGGTCCCAGAGAGAATCCCAGCATCCCGTCCCAAAGGCACAGCCCAGGTTCTCTGGGAAAGAGAGTGGGGTTTAAAAGGCTTTCACATAAGGGCAGAACTTGAAAAGAGAAGATTTTGATCCAAACTGATTCAATTGCCTGGTCATTTCTGGGCTCCTTTGTTACTTCTTCTATTCTCCTTCAGGGGCCAAATTCTCTAAACTGGACCCTCGGGGAAGTAGTAATCCTGCACCTGTGCTCTCACTATCTGCTGCCCTGGGAATCATCAGGAGGCTGCACATTCAGATTATGACTTGGATACAGAGGAGAGTAAACAGGCAGCAGACCGGAAGCGGGAGGGGACAACTAAACAAGAAATGTCTCCGATCGGTAGTAAAAGTGCCAAGGGAAACTGTTAAAATGGAGATGGGGGAATGCATGGAGGATTTAAAGGAACTCTACTTGAAGATCTTGCTGATTTTCCCAGCTCTGGACCCACTGAAGACAGGTTCAAGAATTCCTACCCAGCCACTGGCTGATCCCCAGCTGGTCACCACCACTCCAATGAGCCTCCCCACTAATCTAGTGCTGATGCTTGCTGAAATGTCTTCCTACTCTGTGTCATAGCTCCCCTCCTCCAGAAGGGGCAATACAACATTGATCTCCAACCCCCAGGCTTCTGAAACCCCTGGGGTAACCTAAGCAGGGTTTTGTCCCTGCATCTTCCAGGGGAGCGAGATCTGTCATAATTTTGACTGCACTTGCTATTCCCCAAAGCTATCTTGGGTTGCTCATCCATCTACAGGACTCCCCTGTTTTCCTCACTATCTCTGTGCCCTGATGGGTACAGCTCCTTATACATGGTGAAGAGACTGGGGCAGGTGAGTATGTCTCCAGTGCCTATGCATTGGAGTGAAATATCAGCACAAAGTCTTATACCCTGAGGCCCCATTGAGCAAGATGACCTTGGGGAAACCAGCCAGCTCACTGTATCAAAGGGAACCTCACCACATACTGCTGGTTCCACAGGAATTTGGTGGAGTTATATAACAGACTTTTTCTTCATGGCTTTGGAATGCAAGACAATAATAACTAATCATTTTTCTTTTATCCTTCTTTCAATATTCTTGGCTGAGTTTTCTGATTATTAAAGTGGCTAGAACCAAGAATAGTGCAAGCCAGCATTGTGCAGGCTTCACATGCACAGATCAGCTGCTGTACCTCAATCCAGACCTGTAGCAGCCCCTGTTGTTCCAGTTGTGAGCCTCACTTGATCACAGACTGAGGTAAAATTATGTGGGGGCTTTTGTGATATAGACATGTTTACTTGGGGTCTAGACTGAAATGAATCAACCGCATTTTCAACAGTAAGGTGGGTTGCCACACTTCACAAACCTGAGGCAAAGACAGAAACACAACAACATTGTGACACTGGAATGTCAGAATTCTTGTGGTATGACATAAGATATAAAACTGGAGCATCCTGGGTCATCAAGTCCAGTCCCAAGACAGATTGAAGGTACATCGACTCTGGTGTCCTGTTTCCACAGTAAGACATAAAACCCTGCTTGTGTAAAATGGCTAGAAATTTCTTCCTGACCTCAGCTGGTTTATATTCTCATTAACAACCCTTGTCATATTTATTTTGGTTAAAATAAATAGTTAGTATTCTATGCCCTGAAGTCATGATGCAACATCACAAGGCTCCCAGCATCAGAATTAAACTTGAGGGAGGGTTGTGTGCCAAGCAAGTCAGGGATTAAGAGGTTAGAGTTTAAGACAAAAGGAAGAAGGAGTGGGCTGACAAAAATCAAGACTTCAGGTAGTCCAGAATTAACTTCCTGCAACTCAAGTTAGACCTTTCCACTGCCTACTCATTTCTGTGTAGTGCTGGCCTCCAGCCACACCAGGATTGAAAAAGGAGCCTGAAACCTGAAAAATCTTTGTATACCAGGAAACTGGTAGTCAATTAACTCCAGGATGTCCACATAAGCAGGGCTGCAACCAGTTCCAACCTCAGGTTGCCACAGTGTTTCACTCTCAAACCCACTGAGGCTAGCACCTATGAGGTCTTAGCAGCTGAAGTGCCTTCAGAGCTTGCCTCTGAGTCACAGTACACCTAGCATGCTGCTGGGGAGGTTTGGTGTATTCCAGCACTGAGCAGCTGTAGTCATTACAATCACCTCAAACAAATATCTATCAGCCCTCTTCCCCAGGTCCTTCCCAAAGTCACCTCTTTCCTAAAGCCTTTCCCAACTGGGGCTTCTTCTCCTGCTCCCTGAAGTTATACCTTTCCAGACTTTCTGCGTAGCTGGTAGAAAAAATAAAGCAGCAGCCACTGCAACCAACATACCCCCTTCTCCTAACATTGAGTCTCTTCCTCCAAGAAGGAACAGGCTCCCTTTTAAAGGCAGCACCACCCCCAACCCCACCAGGCTGCCATCACATAAGCCTTGGTCACCTGACTCAGCTACAGGCCAGAGCCTTAAAGCAGGTGATAGTCATTTGCCCAAGGAGCAGCTTGTTGTTCCAAGCTCCCAAGAGGGCCATGCAGCTATGGCTGGCAGGACACTGAGGTCTGCTTGTTTCCAGCCTTTTATTGTCAGTGCCTTTGCTTGCTTGGGCAAGTAGGTTTCCATTCCCCATCCCTTTGTTCTCTCATCTTCCTTAACCTTGGGGCAAATACTTTCCCTCTTCTTCTGTTACTGCTTGCCTACATATGCCAACTCCTTTCTCCCCCCCACGCATTTATATCCTGATGGGCTGATGGCCTCCCCAACTGCTCCCCCAGCTTTGCACACGTCTCTGGTGTTTAAACATCAGTCTCCTGATCCGCTCTCAGGGCTACTGGAGCAGCATGGTCTAGTGACCAGAGCAGACAACAGCGTATCCTGCTTTCTGACAGCCTCATCTGGTGCTGGATGGGTTTCCTGATGATTTTCCCTTTCCCCACAGAAGCATATGGATATAGAAGGGCTAAAAGCTCTGAGCTCCTGCATGAAATCTATCTCCATTCAGAAAACACAAAGGCAGAACTTCCCCCAGAACTGTCATCATGTTCCTAATTGGACTAAATGCATTTAATCACTCTGCGCTTGTTGGAGGGCCCTGTTAATCCACTAGAGGATAATGACACCAAGTCGACTTCATCTTTCTCATTTGTTACATTCCGAGTGATAACAAAACAAATTAGCAAAAAGTCAATTACAAAGGATTATAAATAAACAGCACCGGTATTAAACAGTTGGGATCTGTGACAGGCAGGGGACATGGAACCATAGATCCAAGCCTGCTAGCAGATTCTAGCTTGCCCAGTTAGATTTTAGGCATGTGTGAGGGAGGTCTGGGATAACATGGCAAAGGGAGCATGAGTCTGAATCTTCACTTTGAATGTCCCTTGTGTTGTGATCTTGTCTTTAATAGAGCTCCTTTGAGAGGGATAATTTCCCTTCTCTTATGCTTGGTCTACCCCTGAATTTGTACAGGTTTAACTAAAAGTCTGGTTTGATACTGATTTAGTTAAACCAGCACTACTTTGTGTGTGGACAGTCTTCTATCAGGTTTACGGGTGTTTAGTTTGCACAGGTTAATTTACAAACATGAGTTGCCCCAATATCACCAGTGTTAATCTGAGAGAAGAGAGTCCACACCAAAAGTTGCACCTGTTAATTAAATCAAATTGAGTTAAATGGTACAATCATGTGTAGACAAGCCCTTATCGGGCTAACCAGAGCATAGGATAGACTTGTGTCACAGTTCAGGGCAACTGCACTGTACTTCCCCTCAGCAGTTCAGAGCTGATAATGGAGGAAGTTTATTAGCATCCCCTCCCCCTACTAGAGAAGGTCCATACAGTCAAACAACACCACATCAATTGCATGTTTACACAACGGACCCCAAAGATATTCACTCTAATTCAGTAAAACTTATCTTAACTCCACAAGGTTTGTTCAGGATATTACAGGACGTTGGCAGTCTGTCACAGCCTGAACCCTTGGCTCCTTGACCAGGTATGTCAGAAAGTAACTGTACCATCTAGAGAGGGGCCCAAACCAAACTCTGGAACCAACCCCCCAAGCTTTGCATCACATTCAGGCCCTCCCCTCCTTCTGTCAGTGATGGTTGTGTATTTAAGGTTAGATCATGATGTTAAGCCACACCCCTCAGCAGAACGGTGGGCAGAGGATTGGGATCTGCCAGGGCTAGGAAACACACAGGAAGTGCAACTCCAGCTGCCGCCTTGGTGGGCCCTGTGTTACAGAGAGCTGGACAACAGCACCTATTGAGAACCCAGGGATGGGCAGGTGCAAGCCCACCCTCATCTGAAGGCCCCTCCCCCAGCCTAAGGGGAGAAGCTACCAGACCTAGATCTCAAGCGAATTTGGGGGGCAACAAATGAAAAACAGGGATGGGAGTGAGGGTCACAGAATCAAAATCAGGGATCCAGAAGGGGACACCGAGCAGAGACCCTAGGATAGAACGCACTGCTCCTCAAAGGTATCTAGGGAGCCAGTGGATGCTGCCTAGAGGAACTCTGCCCAGATGTGTGAAACAAGGGAGGAACAGAAATAGGCCCCACAGTCGCAGAGCAGCTCCCTGTCCAGCATCCTCCTTCTGGTATGGCAAGCGACCACCTTGGCTAGCACCAGGAGGCAATTGACCAGGAGGTCACGCAGCTGAGCCAGCATGCTGGCCACTGCAGTTCTAATTAATCACCCCAGAACAGGCCTCATTAAGAAGAGCTGTGCTGATTGATGAGCTGAGGAGAATCAAGAGGCTGAGCAGGCCATTAGGCAGATGATACAAAAAACACAAGAAGGAAGTGGAGAAAAGCAGGAGGAGGCAGTAGAAAGAGAGAGGGGAGGGGAATTGCTCTTTCCTACTCACTTCAGGAGCTGAGGGGCTGGGACTCTAGGTATGAGGCTATATAATGTATAAGCATGGTAGAAACTAACGTAAATAAACTGCATGGGGCATTTTACCAGCAAGGAGGTCTCTGAGCTGTTTGTCGACTTGAGCAGAGGTCAGAGCGAGCAGGCCCTGCCTTTACCTCATCCCTCTTCACCCCCTTTGGGGAGACTGACACTGCTGTAGCCTCAGGCAGTCCTTGCCTCTGAGCAGGAATGCCTGGCGTGCAGGGAGGGGAAGGCCTCCGCCTTGCACACCTCCCAGAGCCAGTGCCAGACTCAGAGTCTGGGGCTGTCCAGGGTGGGCTAGGAGTAGCTTGTCCATGCTGGCCAGTGCTGTAGGAGGCAGGGAACGGCAGTTGATGTGGAATAGCTCCTACTTGGATCTCCCTGTCTCTTTCATGCCATGCTGCTTTCCCCTCAACCAGATGTGTCAGGGACTCACCGTGTGGAATGTAGCTTATAGATATTTCAATGGTCTTTCAATTTTACCTAGTGAACTCAGTGCTGGCGAAAGGCACCAGTACTGCAGGGCCAGCCCTAGAGAAAGCTTCCCCATACTGCTGCCAGTCAAAGCCTCCCCACTCACTTCAAGCCTGGGCCAAACCCATTACAGTCAGTGGAAAGATTCAAATTGACTTGAATGGACTAGGGCTGGGAGGGCCCCTGAGTCTATGCACATGCCGCTCTGGGCCTCTCTGCTGAGATGACTCGAGTGGCATAGTTATTCTTGTGGGCGATCAGGGTAGACTCCTGTATCTTCCCCATTAAGTAATCAGCAATGAGCTCCTCCAAGTCTCCCATCTGCATGAATGGAGAGCAACTAGCAATGGAGAGCAACACTTGGTCTGATGGGGAGATGGGCTCAAGTGGGCTGAGCCCATGACTAGGAGCCAGGAACTCTTCTGTTCTATGCTTGCCTGTGACATTGGCCAACTTTGTGACCAGGAGCAGCTCACTTAAAGGCACATTGCCAACAGGCCAAAATGTGGACAGGAGGTCCGCTTATAAAGACCCTGCTCTGGAAAGAGATGTTTTCATAGAATTTTTAAAATTGTAGTGGGAGCCAGAAGAATTAGTTTTTCTCCTCCTGGATGACCAGAAAGGGTTGAGGGGGAGCCTTGGTTCACTTGGTCTGGAGAGTAAAAGCAAACAATCAACACCACGAACGACATGGGCACTCGATTAAAACCTTCACTTCTAATGGTCTCAGGTGCTAGTAGTAACAGAGGTGGTCATTTTTTCAGGATACGTTTGATGTCGACTGTGGAAAACTACCAAAAGCCACCTGTTTCACTGAGGTATCAAAGGGCTAAATTTTTAAAGGTATTCAGACACCTAATGCCCAGTTATTACAATGGGAGTTAGTTGCCTAAATGGCTTTCAAAATCTGGCCACAAGTGAGTTAGGCACCCAAGTCCCATTCATAATTGGATTTAGGCACTTAAGTGACATAGGCACCTTTGAAGATTTTACCCAATCTCTCTAACCACTCTGCCTCGTTACCTCCTTCTGGAAACTGGAGACAGCCTACTTACTGACATACCTGCCAAGGGCATTGTGAGGGTTACTCCGTTAATGTGTGTAAATTCCTTGTCATTAGCAAAGGGACAAGTATCCTTATTTATCCTTCCAACAGAAAGAGGGCAGCAATCTCAGAGGGATGACTATGTGACAGTGAGCATCTCAGGAACATGTGCCCTTGATCAGATAAATGATGATAGCTCTCCATTCCAGGGAAAACCTAAAGGCAAGATTTCATTACCCTGTAAACTTCAGCCAAGCCTCCTCATTACACAGCAGACCAGTCAAGTCTCCTACACTTCCCGTCTTTTTCCTACTGGCTCCAACCTGAAGTAATCTATTTTTTTTAAAGGTGTAAAACCCTGACAATCTAATTTAATGTCTCCCTGGTATTTTATGTTCTCAGCACCTTTGAAATAGTTTCTCTGAATTTCACTGCAAGCAGCAGTGACGGCTTGTTATTTAAAGATAGAGTCACTTACTTATGGCATGATGTGCCCCAGGGAAATGCAAGCTTCCTTGTACAGAGAGTGAGGTGGTGCCATACAAGACAGGGGTTACATATCAAGGTGCTGGAAAAGAACAGTCTGATGGATGCGGGTGGTTGAATGAACAAAAGGCTCAAGGCAGGCACCAAAAGAGGGAGCTGAGCATCTTGCATATGCATTGAGACAAACTTTTGTAATAAAAAACAAGGCCTGCTTGGAGAGCTTAGCATGCAAAGCCCACACTCCCAGAGAGGCTGGGGATCCTGCACTGTGATGTGTTGGGTTTATTATAGTCACAGTTAAAAATGTGAATGAAAAACATCTGGGAAGACTGACTGCTTGTTAGAGGTCAAACACCTGAGGGGGCTCCTTCGCTGTTTAAGTCAACGCCTCTGGCTGTAAGAGGGATACAAGGAAAAGAGAGAAGACCTGAGAGATCTCAAGGTCAGAGGAGGTCAGAGGGGGTGGAGAGAATCTGGAGGGGGAATGAAATGATAGGGAGAGTCTTAAAGACCAATAAGTGTAGCAGAGAGATGTTGCAAGCAACCAGAGCATGGAATTTCCACCTCACTTGTCTGAGCATGGATTCTGCTGAAGCCTAGGGTGACCAGATGTCCCGATTTTATAGGGACAGTCCCGATTTTGGGGTCTTTTTCTTATATAGGCTCCTATTATCCCCAACCCACTGTCCCAATTTTTCACACTTGCTGTCTGGTCACCCTACTGGAGCCGCATTTGGTGCTGCCTGAACTGAACGCTGCACTTGAGGCACATGGATGGGGCAGGCCGTGTCAGCAGTTTGCGAGGTATTCTGAGATAGCTGGGCAGCAGTCCAGGAATATGGTTTCAGTAGCAGGCAGAGTAAGAAGTAGATCAGAGAGATCATTAAACCTGAAAGTCTGAAGCCCGTAGGAGGCTTTTGGTTTTGTGAGGGTCTTGTTCATTGTTATCCATGGTGGTGTAACACAACTAAAATGTCAGCATTGCATGCTTCCAAACAAGGGTGAAAAAAATAAAATCAATATTATTTAAAACTGTTCCATAAAGATACAAATAAATGACTGACCAATTTATTAGGTAAACCAACAATCAGCTCAAGTGGTGCAAACGCTAGCTTGCTCTTTTCTACACTTACGGTCAGCCCCTATGCTGCTAGCCACGAAATTGGTGAATGGGAATGAGTCCAAAGAGTGACAATGCCTTAGTGTTTACACGTGCTGAGAGAATTTAATTGTAAAAATGCTGCCTATTTTACAAACATTTTTGAAAAAATGTAGTAAAATATTGTGCAGAAATTTGTGGAACAATGTCCTGACAATTTTCCACAGGCCCTTCTTCCTATCACCAAACCGAACTGAACAGATGCCTTCTTTATACTGAATGTGACTTTATTTTGCAAAGCCAAAACCTAGAGAAGTCTTAGTTTTCAGTTAGCTCTGACTTGTGTAATGCCTTCAAGGGCCAAAGAAAACTTGGACTGCTGCAGTTTTTGTAATTGTCTTGACCACGTTACGGCATGCACAGGAAGCGAGAGGACTGGGCAAACACTCAAGAGCAATGAGATCAGATGGTGTTATATGAGGTTAGACCATATATCTTGTAAGCTCAGGTTTCCTGCAACAGTTGTCAGCGATCTGTTAAATTCTGAATAGGCATTTTGATGTTGGCCCAGTCCACTAGTTCAATTAACACTTCTATGATATCCCAGACCTGGACAGCTGCAGTCTCCTAGCATGAGTCAGTTTACTGAGTTTAGATATCACTGTGATCGATGTCTGAGAAATACCATGGACAGATGGATGACAACATTTCACTTGGACCAAGTAAATAATTACCACAAACAATTCATCAAACTGATATTTTTTTCTGTTCTTGGTGAAGTGATCACACGCTCCTGGAATGCATTTGTTCTTCGGAAGTGTTCAATAAACTTGTTCATAATATTTTAAAATCTCACTCGTGAAGATAAGATTTTGGAGCTGTAATGGTTAGGTGTGATTGGTTAGATAAGACACGTGGTGTTGCTGACTGGATGAGTGTGTAAGGACTTTTCATTTGAACACACACAAGCAAATCTAAAATTTAACTTCAATGGGGATTTATGACTGCACAGTAGTTCACCTGCATGCAGCCCATTGCAGAATCTGGGCTTTAAGATGCCTGTAGCCTATGGTCATTGACTTTTGAAAGCACTGATAAATAGTTCTTGATCAAAAAAATACAGTGTCTTATGAAGTAGCTCTGAAGGGCACAATGATAGGAGACTGCCAGGTGTTGTTTGGGTGCCTCAGCTTTGAAGCGCCACACTTCCAAATATGTGCCTTTCTTTTTATGAATAATCTAAACTCTGCCCTCCCCAGCTTTGTTTGCTTATCTTATACCTCCTGTGTTCTATTAATACTTGGAACTTTCCAGTCTGTGCCCTCACTTCCAACCATAACTCCAGCTGAACAAAGCGTTTTTCTTGGAACCATTTTCACCTATTCTCCATTTCTGTGAGCGGATGTGTGGCGTATTGGTTAGAGCCAGGTGCTCTCCTGAATTCTAGCCTCAGACCCTCCATTGACACAGTTAGTGACGTCACAACCGTAATTTACCCATCTATGATTATTACCTACCTTACAACGTTGTTGTGAGGCTTGATTAATTAATATTGATAAAATGCTGACACATTCTGACACGAAAGATGCTATCCAAGGGATTATGAAAACCCTATGAAATCTCCTCCTTGCAGTTAAATAAAGTTTGTACGCTACATCTTCTGTTGGTGTAAATCAGCAGAGCTCTGTTGAAGTCAATGGAGTCAGGCCAATTCGCAGCAAGTGAAAATTTGCCCCTTTGTGGATTTATGTGTGGATGAATTTTAACCTTATTTTCATTAGTTGTCAATTGTCATTCAATCAGCAAATAGCCATCAAAAACCACCAAGTTCAGACCCACTTTGAGGTCCAGAGGGATGGAATGAATATTCACAAGCCTGTATAATGTATGAGATACACCTTTTACAGTTAATTTGACAGTCATTTACAATTTTGCATTGCAAATAAGAATACTGATTCAAATCTTCAGTTTAGACTGTGGATTATCATTTGTGTGTTTGCCCTGCAAATTATTCTTTTCTTTCAATGACTCATGAAGGCACTTATCTGACAGGCCGATTGGTATTATACCTCTGACACCAAAATCCTCTGTTACTAGAGAACTTCATTCAAATTGCAACCAACTGTTACAGTGTAATTTCTGGGCCTGATGGAACCACCAGTGTTTAAAATTCTCATTTGGAATTCAAAATCCATGGCTGCTTCTTATGATAAGATAAGCCACATAATTCCATGTGAAGGATCCAATTTCAAATGCATGAAAGTGAAGAAAACCAGCTTCCAGTGGCTGGCCCCTTTAATTTTGTCCTCTTGTGCATAGGTATTGGTAAGGAAGTTTGGCACTTATGGTATTAAGTTTATGTATCATTGTGGGCTGGGATTGTAAGTAACTTCTTTAAGGGGGAGATGTGACAAAGATTGCAATCCTATGCTGTATCTTTGGATCCATTGTTTTACATGACTGGTTTATGTATGATTTTGTTCTGCTCTGGCAGGAGGGCAGCCAGAGCTCCTCCAGGACTTAAATACAGTGTGTGGTGATTAAGGTAAATCAGCCAGGTTGTGACCCCTCAGAGAGGTACCACCTCCTGGGGAGACTCAGATATACTAGTTCAAACTACAGGTTTCAGAGTAACAGCCGTGTTAGTCTGTATTCGTAAAAAGAAAAGGAGTACTTGTGGTACCTTAGAGACTAACCAGTTTATTTGAGCATGAGCTTTGAAGTGAGCTGTAGCTCACGAAAGCTCATGCTCAAATAAACTGGTTAGTCTCTAAGGTGCCACAAGTACTCCTTTTCTTTTTAGTTCAAACTAGATTCTCCAGAGACCAACAGACAAAGAAATTACTTTTGGATAAATAGCCTGAGTTTAAACTGACTCAGGGCCTTCTTCCTGGTCCAGCAGTTGAACAGGGCCTTTTGCCCAACAAGGGGGGTGTGGCTGACTCCTGAGAAGGGCTTCAGATGCCTTGACCTACTAAGGCCCCATAAGTCTCTAATAAGCTTATTAACATGTGTGTAAGTTATTTTGTTGTTTTTAATGTGTGTTCTCTATAACGCTTTCACCTTAAGAATAAATGTGCTTGCTTAGAAAGAGATGTGGGGTAACTTGTAACTGCTGGGAACTACTCTGCTCCTAAATCTTTGAAGAGAAAACAAAGCTCAGATGGTCTGTTTACACAGTCTGGCTTTCTGGGGAGCTCACAGTGTAGGCCAGGAACTGTGCGGCCTGGAAGTACCTTGGTCAGGAAGGAGAGAGATGTGGATCTCTACCCAACAGAGGTGGTGACCGGAGAGCCTGGAGTAGGTGCCCTTGGTGGACCACAAGTGGGAATACAGTGTGCAGTTGCCATGAAGTGTGACATCATCAGGCAAGAGTACTGTGCGACAAGATAAGATACTGCCAAGCATGAGCATAGACTTTTCAGACTGTCATTTAAACTGTCATACAAAAACCTACAGTTAAAATCTGTTTGCTTGCAGTTTGGGATTTCTTGACTCAAAATAATCCTGGATGTCACTGAAATTTCATAGTCATCAAAGAGAACTTTTTTGTAGCAACTACAGTTGTGTCTGTACTTCTAGTTACATCCCAAGCTAGAGCTGTTTATTATGGGCACCTTCTTTCTATCACTGATAACTGGGGAGCAGTTCTTCCCCAAAGGGAGGACAGTCATGAACCATACCCACTCTTGCATTCCCCCATCAGTCACAAGCTTTCTCATGGCAACAGCTTATAGCCTGTAAATTGGGCATGTAATGAGATCCTCTATGAGCCAGAGAATAGCTGGATGCATTTTTAATCACATGGATCTTGCAGGCCTGAAAACGGTCAGGATGGCAAAAAAGCAACAGTGGCAACTTCAGGTTCCTGCCTCCTCTACTAAACAACATTATTTCCTTTTAAAACTCCAACCCAAACATCTCCCCACCCCTATTAAACACCTGCTCAAGATTCTTCCTTAAACCAACCCCCTAACTGAGCTTCCTTCCCTAGTGAAATGAACAGGTCCCGTAAAACAAACATCCTCTTCCAAAAGCCAAATACCCTAGTCACTCCTCCCAACCCAGGCAAACATCTGGCAGATGGGAGGGGTGACTGGGGTATTTGGTTTTTGGAAGAGGATGTTTGTCAAGCTGCCATCCCATGACAAACATCTTTCTTCCCCCTCTTCCCTCCCCTCCAGTCCCCAGCACTACTAGTGACAATCCCTTAGACAGGCTTTTTTATTAGATTCCTTATTTGCACAATCTCAGACTAGTGACGTGTGGCCTTTACTTTGTCTTGCTTAGCAATTAACAGCATTAGACTGTGCTTTGTGCCCATTATAAAAACATCTATTAGAACAGGCTCACGTTAATGGATTTTGGAATTCAACAGCGGATAAACCCTGTCCCTTTATTTTGCCTCACTCGGTTTGATGGATGAGCACTGTAAATTGACTAAGAAGGAAACAAGCTGCTGCAGCTCACAGCAGGTTATCCAGGCATGATGCTCTTTTGCTGCATGTGAGTGTGAAGGAGGCAATGTATCACACTGTTAAGGTCTAAGCCTTGCTTGATGAAATAGTGGCTCTCAGAGCCCAGTATAGATTCATTCAGTATTGAAAGAAACCAGTAAAATTCCAGTGTCGGCACCAGTTCAACACCTTGTATGTTCAAGCCTCTCTCTCAGTATGATGTGCCCATCCCCATATCCAGGTGCTAAATAAATCTAGGCTAGTCACCAAATGTCAGTAACAAACCAAAATCCCCTTTGACAAAGGGCTCCCTGCCTCAGCCATTGGTACTTTCCTCTTGGTGCCCCGAATTTCCTTGTAGAACTGCTATTCATATTCCTTTCACTTCTGGGAGACGTTGAGTGCTGTCAAAGACCCATGGCTCCAACAGCAGTTGGGGGTGCCCGCTCCTTGAAGGAGGTGACCAGCACTTAGCTTTGCTTGGTTGTGTCTAGCTTCACCTTGGAAGTGGACTCGCTATTTTGGGTATGTCGTCACTGCAGAGTTAGCATGGGCTCTGGAAAGAGTGGTGCCATAACACCCCCCTACTGTCTACACAGAAAACCCCCTAAACCTGGCTTGAGGGTAGTTGAAGCCTGGATTAGCAGGTATGGCTGAGGGTATAGACTTGATTTCAGATTGCACTTCAGCCTTGCCTGCCTCCTTTGGAGTGAGGATACAGGCTAAGCAAGCCTGAGTACCGTTAGTCCTCCCATGTTATCCCACAATTCCACATGGGCTGTACTTTCTTGTCTATCTCCTCCCTTTTTCTGCACTGTAAATTGCCCACACCGGCGCAGTGTTTTAACCCAGGTTTGTCTGACACCAGCTTCTGGTAAAGCTGTGGAGTGATATCAATGAGACCCATAATTTGGGGAAATGTACCCAAAATGGCATTTTTATGTTTAGCTGACAGGAAAGAAACCAGGAGGCAGAGAAGTCAGTTGGATTCACAATGGATCACCTGTGGGCTGCAGACTCAATTCCTTAATGACATTCTCATTAAAGGTTCTTGCTAACAAATGCTGTTTGCTTTCACCTTCACAACCATCTGTGGTAATAACAAGTATCTCCCCTTGGAAGTTATTTACGTGAAGTATTTTTCTTCTGTCACTGCCACAGACAGCAGCTCCATGCTAAGCAAGAGAGAGCAGCCTGCAAATGAATTCACAGAGCAGCCCAGGCTAATGCACCTATCAGAACCCTCACCGGGCACCCATCTCAGCACACAAGCTAGTACAGCACCATTGTGGATGCATCCGATGAAGTGAGCTGTAGCTCACGCTCAAATAAATTGGTTAGTCTCTAAGGTGCCACAGGTCCTCCTGTTCTTATTGTGGATTCAGTTACCCGATCTGGCATAGGTAAGGCATTGCAGTGGGGACACTCTGCCCATGCTAGGCTAGGGCTAACTCTGCAGTGAAGAAATGCTTTTTGAGAAAATAGACTCTACTGCAGTGTTTCAGCATTTCCCGATGCTGTTCTGGCCAGAAGTGGGCAAGACAGACCCAAATATTTCAGAGCCTTACAAAAATTGTCTGAACCTGGGTCTCTGGGCAAGGCAAGGGAATTTGAGGGAACGTTATTTTTCCTGAAGCAGTTGCCCACCCCAAGTGGTGGTGTCCAGCGGGAACCCCCAGTAACTGACAGCTACCACCGGGGACTCATAGGGTCTTTCAAGCTGCTGTAAACCTTACCTGATAACCGGTAGTTACACGGTGATTGCGGCTATTTCCTATGTGATGCACTGAATGACTACGAGAGAAAGATGTGAGAGATTTAAAAATGAATAAAACATAAAACCCTGTTCAGCTCGTACCCCAGATGGATGCAGAAATTCTCTTCTGAGCCAATTTGCAGTGCAAAAAAACCACACTGCATTAGCCACTTAATGACGGAAATCTGCCCAGGCCCAGCTGGTGGAAGAGAAGCTAAGTGGGCTCTTTCCCTTCCCATTCGTTGACACTCGCTGTTTAGCTGGCTTATCAGGGCCAGTACATTAGGGAACCTTCTGGCACTTGGAAAGAGGTACTGGAATGAATCATACTGAGCTTATGAAGTAGCAGATCGTCCAAGCAGGCCTCATTGAGCATAAGAAAACTGGAAGGTTATTCTTAAGCACTATGACATTTACTGAGCTTTCTTGACATTAATTATCAAACAACAGGGGGCTATTCTTCAACCCCTGTTGACCACATTAAGTTATCACAAAATACCCTCTTGGGGTTCCCATCCTGCAGTCCTTTACAGGCAAAGCTATTCACTTAAAAAGGAACATAAAGACTAGAAATCTGGAGCCAGAAGACACTGGTACATTTTTGAAAGGGGTGATCAGGCTACAAAGCTTGGCTCCCAGATCCACACATTCAGCACAGGCTTTTGCTTCACAAAGATGGGGTGAAGAGGTGAAGATTGGTTTCAAACATCTCTGAAGTTTGGGGATGGGGGGAATTGGATCTCGGATTTTCAATCAGGCCCTCTCCGGTAAGTATGTTTCTCCCTCTGGGGTGGGGCTCCTTTAGGGACTGGGAATTATTCTTCAATGGCAAAATACAGTTTCACAGGCGTACAATTGCCTGGACCTCTCTGTTTAAATAGACAAATAGGCTGCAGTTGTCATTATACCCCTCACCAGGCAAAGTTAAGGTTTCAGGCATGTATCAGCAGCCTGTTCTTGACTTAAGCTCCAGTCCTGGAACTGACTCTATATTGGCTTCCCCTTGTGCAGATGTGCACCTTGGACTGAAAGGGGTTCCATGCTAGTGCAGGAGTCTACCCTCAGGAAGCCCCATGGCAGGATCACAGTGTCAGTCTGTGAATGCAGATCTAAGCCCAGGATGCCATTTCAGTCCCATTTCCCATTTCCCTTGAATGGGTATTCTGCCTGAGTAAGAACTGCAGGAGTGGGACCTTTGATTAGCCATCTAGGTCTTAATATACAAAGCCATAGTCTGAGAGCCTTACCCAGTCTTTGTTGAAGTCAATAGGATTTTGTCTGAATAAATGCTGCATAAAGACCTCAGCTCTGGACTCGCTTCTAAACTGCAGAAGTTTTTACAAAACATGTCACAGGAACCAAACTTTACTGATGCCTGGCATATCAGAACTTCTCGGGATGGGACATGCTGTTTCTCCTTGCCCTCTCACCATCTATTTCAGGATAGACTTTATTTTTCTCAGGGTAGTGACTAGACGATGTGGTGACCACAAAAACTGGTCATATCAGTTTATCCGATCAAGTACAAATCAGTCTGAAATGTTATCTCACTGGCAGCATAAACAAAACTTGGGCCATTTGGCATTTCAGTTCAACTCTATTTAATAATAAAATATTCTGGACAACTACCAAAAAGGAAATAAAACAGATACTGCCGCCTATTTTGAGCTGAACTCTTCCTCTGACCTCCCATTTCCCATAATGCAATAGGGCAGGGATCGGCAACTTTTGGTACGCAGCCCAACAGGGAAATCCGCTGGCGGGCCGAGACAGTTTGGTTACCTGCAGTGTCCGCAGGTTCAGCCGATCGCAGCTCCCACTGGCCGCGGTTCGCCATTCCAGGTCAATGGGGGCCGCGGAAAGCGGCACCGGCCGAGGGATGTGCTGGCCTCTGCTTCTCGCAGCCCCCATTAGCCTGGAACGGTGAACCGCGGCCAGTGGGAGCTGCAATCAGCCGAACCTGTGTATGCTGCAGGTAAACAAACCGTCCCGGCCTGCCAGCGGATTTCCCTGACAGGACGCATGCCAAAGGTTGCTGATCCCTGCAAAAGGAAATGCTTTTAAAGCTACAGCACCTGGACAAATCATGGTCTTTTCAACCAGTGGTGAGGAAGAGAAAGAGAAAAATATGTATAGGTAAATTAACAAATGAAAGTATTAGAACATAGGGTTCTGATCCAGTTTTCAGTGGGATTTATATCAGGCCCTATGTGATTATGATTAAGGCTGCGAGTTTGTCACAGAGGGCATGGAAGTCATGGATTCCATGACTTTCCAGGACCTCCGGGACTTCTGCAGCGGCCGGTGAGGCTGGCCTGGGGGCTGCCTGAGCAGCTTTGGCAGCCCCTGGGGCAGTCTCGGCCCACCCCACCCTCAGCAGCACAGGAGTTGGGGTGTGGGAGGGGGCTCAGGGCTGGGGGGTGGGGTGCAGAAGGGGTGCTTACCTTGGGGACTCCTCGGAAGCGGCAACAGTCCCTCCCTCCTGCCCTCACCTCCCAGCTCTGCACACTGCCTCCGCCCACAGGCACCGCCCCTGCAGCTCCCATTGGCTGTGGTACCCAATGGAGCTGGGAGCTGCGGAGCTGGCAATTGGGGCAGGGGCAGCACGTGGAGCTAGGAGCTGAGGGGGGGACATGTCCCTACTTCCAGGGAGCTGCGAGGAGCCAGCTAGGGAGCCTGCCAGCCCTGCCAACCTTCCCCCTGCCAGCACCAACAAGGGTCCTGGGCTGCATGCCACCACACTCTCCCCCCCATCCCCGAAGTACCCATGGTGCTCCCCGGACCGCCCCCCCAAGCACCCACAGTGCGCTCCTGGGCCGCCTCCCCATGACCACCCGCAGCACCCCCGGGCTGCACCCCGCCCCCCAAGATTTAGTCAGAGGTATATAGTATAAGTCATGGACAGGTCACAGGCTATGGATTTTTATTTACTGCCCGTGACCTGTCCATGACTTTTATTAAAAATACCCATGACTAAAACGTAGTCTTAATTATGATGTATCACAACTGGCCAGCAAATCAAATTCTGCTGCTGCCAGCTCTAGATGGATATTGAGAAAATATCCAATTTAGTAGAATAGGAAAGTTGATGCTACATGCATTGCTGGTTTGGAGTCGGATTCCAGTTCTTGGACTTGGTAGAATATCTTGTACAATTTTCATCAGGAATTCTTGATCACAGTCATATGCCAAACTCTTTCCCTCTTCCAGGACTATTTTGTTTCTGCCCCTATGACTCCCACTGAAATACAAGGGAGGTTTTGGTGGACATGGAATGGAATGCTGGACTGGAACTTCTATATAGAGACAAAACAAAGATATTCTACTCTGTCTCCTAATAGTACATTATTAGCTAGTCCACTGGTTCCAGCAATATAAACAGATACTTGCATTCCTGGATTTGAAGGGCATGCAACTAAACCCAGTTCTTTATGCAAATGATCTGCCTATCATTATAAAAGCATCATAAATATAGAAGCTGTTTATAGAACCTTCCATTAAAATTTTGTTGTGTTCTACAACCATATTCTCAAATATCTGGGTCCAAGGATAACTAGACAAAATCAGAGACCCTTCACTTGTAACACAACTGTTCTTTATCTATCCTCCAATCAGTCCCCATTAAATAGGATTGAAGCTTTGTTAACTATCTTCATCTGAGCATCTGGCCCTACATGTCCACAAGAGTACATTCTGTATCTGCTAATGAGTTTGCTTTAACAGACAATAATCATTCTAACCCAATTAAAGGCTAATACAAATAAGCAAAGCCTGTTTTCTATCAACAGGTGGTGTTGTATAGAAGCAATAAAGATGGTCCTTGTAACTCATGTTATATAACAACTTGACATGCATCCAGTCATTTTCCCCATTAACTTTCATAAACCACCCATAAATGTACTTTTGCAATATTTTGTGGAGAAATAAGAATCCACAAAGTAGCACAGAAAAATGTATCCACCAAAATTCAAGGGGGAAGTAGTTTTCTAAATAATTCCCATACCTTTCATTATGCCCCAACATATTCAACAGTTTAACCAAGAGAGAATTGAATTTTTTTTTTCTGTTTCCATAGTGAAAACCTCTACCACTCTCGTTTAATATGTCTGCTACTATTACCATAAAGCTTCCGAAGGCTTTGGTAAGTAATCAGATTACACTTAATATTAGTAAGGCCTTTGGTATTTTGTACAAAGCTGTGTGTAACAGTCTCATCAGTCCTAAACAAATATCTCTATGGCTAAACCCAAAGGTTCAAATAGATTGTTAAAAAATAGGAAACCACGGATGGAGAAAAATATTGACTTTAAGAATAATAAAATATGCAGGAAACAAAATACAGTTAAGTCAACATAGGAACAGAAATACAGAGAAACAAAATGATGGGGAACAGACACATAGGGCTTGATTTTCACAGATGCTAAGTATCTGGCACTTCCATTGATGTCAAGGCATTGAGGCTGCTCAGCTTTTTTAAAATTCAGGCCTGGATTCAAGAACTTTCCATTGATTTCAATGTGGGTTTTGGATCAGGCCCTTTTTTGCTAATCACACACTCTGGCAAATCTGATGCTAAGGTCTTGATCCTACAAAGACTTATGCATGCACTTTGAGTAGTGCCATTTGAGTCCATGTGAATAGCTACCGTGTGAATAGTTAAATGTGTATTGACAACATTCACTTTCTATAGGATATAACTAAAGAGAATAAGCCATGCACACTAACCAGAGATTCAGGCTGCTACCACACACTCCCACACCCACACACACCCTGCCCCATGGATTCCTGCCCTGGGTGTCAGGACTGAAGAAGCAATGGATGCATCTTCCAGCATCCTCATCCCGTGGAACTGACCAGAGCAGCATACAAGTTAGAGTAATGTGACATAATACTACAAGTCAACTGACAGTTTTAGAGATAGGCCTGAGCCAAAATCAAGCTGTCCTAAAATACATCTGGAAGCGTTCGTATTTGGGGCTGTGGCAGTGTTTGAGACAGAGCCAGGTGCCAAGCTCTGAACCAGAACCGGATTCAGATCTGAGTTTCCCAAAGTTTGGGGTTGCTTTGCCCTAGGGGTTTTGTTCAGGCCCATCTTTGGTTAATTACATATGTGACTAAAAGCAATGCCCATGGAGTCTGCTTTTCACCACTGATGACAAATACCATTATGTGATTGGGTCTGTAAATACATGACAATAAATACCTGACCACAGCACAGGAGAGTACATACTTTAGCTTGTCATTAAGGCCCAGATCAACAACGGTATTTAGACTCCTAACTCACTGAATTCACTGGAAGTTAGGAACCTAAGTACCTTTATGGATCAGGGCCTAAGTATTCAGGATCTACTGTAAGTGTAAAGGAAATGTGTTTGTGGCTTATAACTAAGTGGTCTCAGCTAATTATATAGGACGCAAACATTCATACAGGACCAATGCATAATGATGCAACTGCTGTGTAGTTACAGGGAAAATGCCCTGCAAATGCAGTGTGACAGAATTATATTGTCCTACAGAAACCACAATAATTTTGCCGTAAAATGACAAAGTAGTTCACATTGTAAAGGTCACTGTATTTTAGGCCCAGAATTTGTCCTATGGATTCTAAAGGCCTTATTCTGATCTCAGTTACTCCAGTATAAATCTGGAGTAAACCCATGGAGGTCAATGGAATTGCTCTGGATTTACATTGGTATACCTGAGATAAGAATCTGACCCAAAATATCTGTCCATAGAAATAGCTAGCACAGTTCTTTAGTTTTACTCTATGCCCTGTGGTTTTTCGCAGCCATTATTTGTGCTTTCTTTTTGGGCCACCAGCATCAACCAAGGACAGCAGCACAGATCTAGGCATAAGGCTTAATGATTAATTTGGGCACCCTCTGCTGGAAATGACAGATTTAGACAAGGACATGCTGTGGGCTGCTTCCTCATTTGTTGCATT
The DNA here is from genome assembly GCF_015237465.2 of Chelonia mydas. NCBI lineage: Eukaryota > Metazoa > Chordata > Testudines > Cheloniidae > Chelonia > Chelonia mydas. Next base: position 18,730,433 of record NC_051254.2, read on the forward strand.
TAGGGTATGCCTACACTACGAAATTAGGTTGAATTTATAGAAGTCGTTTTTTTTAGAAATTGTTTTTATATAGTCGATTGTGTGAACATAAAATGCTCTAAGTGCATTAAGTGCATTAACTCGGCGGAGTGCTTCCACAGTACTGAGGCTAGCGTTGACTTCCGGAGTGTTGCACTGTGGGTAGCTATCCGCAGTCTCCGTCGCCCATTGGAATTCTGGGTTGAGATCCCAATGCCTGATGGGGCAAAAAACATTGTCGTGGGTGGTTCTAGGTACATGTCATCAGGCCCTCCCTCCCTCCCTCTGTGAAAGCAACGGCAGACAATCGTTTCACGCCTTTTTTCCTGAGTACCTGTGCAGACGCCACACCGCGGCAAGCATGGAGCCCGCTCAGCTCACTGTCACCATATGTCTCCTGGGTGCTGGCAGATGCGGTACTGCATTGCTACACAGCAGCAGCAACCCATTTCCTTGTGGCAGCAGACGGTGCAATAGGCCTGAAAACCATCCTCACTGTGTCCGAGGTGCTCCTGGCCACCTCGGTAAGGTTGGTCAGGAGCGCCTGGGCAGATATGGGTGCAGGGACTAAATTAGGAGTGACTCGACCAAGTCATTCTCTTTAGTCCTGCAGGCAGTCCTATTGCACCATTTTCTGCCGGGCAGCCAGGAGATGTGAATGGCTTGCAGTCCTACTGCACCGTCTGCTGCCAGCCAAAGATGTAAAAGATAGATGGAGTGGATCAAAACAAGAAATAGACCAGATTTGGTTTGTATTCATTTGCTCCCCCCTCCCTCCCTCCCTCCTTCCGTGAAATCAACGGCCGACAATCGTTTTAGCGAGGTCTGTCAGGGGCACCTTGAAAACTTTAATGGAGATTCAGTCCTGCCTGAAATACCAGCGGGAGGGATAGCTTAGTGGGTTGAGCATTGGCCTACTAAACCCAGGGGTTTGAGCTCAATCCTTGAGGGGGCCATTCTGTGTGACAGTTGTTTTTGTTTCTCCTTGATGTAAAGCCACCCCCTTTGTTGATTTTAATTCCCTGTAAGCCGACCCTGTAAGCCATGTCGTCAGTCGCCCCTCCCTCTATCAGAGCAACGGCAGACAATCGTTCCGTGCCTTTTTTCTGTGCAGACGCCATACCACAGCAAACATGAAGCCCACTCAGATCACTTTGGCAATTAGGAGCACATTAAACACCACACGCATTATCCAGCAGTATATGCAGCACCAGAACCTGGCAAAGCGAAACCGGGCGAGTAGGCAACGTCAGCGCGGTGAGGAGAGTGATGAGGACATGAACACAGACTTCACTCAAAGCACAGGCCCTGGCAATGCGGGCATCATGGTGCTAATGGGGCAGGTTCATGTGGTGGAACACCGATTCTGGGCCCGGGAAACAAGCACAGACTGGTGGGACCGCAAAACGTTGCAGGTCTGGGACAATTCCCAGTGGCTGCGAAACTTTCGCATGCGTAAGGGCACTTTCATGGAACTTTGTGACTTGCTTTCCCCTGCCCTGAAGAGCATGAATACCAAGATGAGAGCAGCCCTCAAAGTTGAGAAGCGAGTGGCAATAGCCCTATGGAAGCTTGCAATGCCAGACAGCTACCGGTCAGTCGGGAATCAATTTGGAGTAGGGAAATCTACTGTGGGGGCTGCTGTGATGCAAGCAGCCAACGCAATCAAAGATCTGCTGATATCAAGGGTAGTGACCCTGGGAAATGTGCAGGTCATAGTGGATGGCTTTGCTGCAATGGGATTCCCTAACTGTGGTGAGGCCATAGACGGAACCCATTTCCCTATCTTGGCACCGGAGCACCAAGCCAGCGAGTACATAAACCGCAAGGGGTACTTTTCAACACTGCTGCAAGCACTGGTGGATCACAAGGGACGTTTCACTAACATCAACGTGGGATGGCTCAGAAAGGTACATGACTCTCGCATCTTCAGGAACTCTGGTCTGTTTCAAAAGCTGCAGGAAGGGACTTTATTCCCAGACCAGAAAATAACCGTTGGGGATGTTGAAATGCCTATAGTTATCCTTGGGGACCCAGCCTACCCCTTAATGCCATGGCTCATGAAGCCGTACACAGGCAGCCTGGACAGTAGTCAGGAGCTGTTCAACTACAGGCTGAGCAAGTGCAGAATGGTGGTAGAATGTGCATTTGGACATTTAAAAGCGCGCTGGTGCAGTTTACTGACTCAGTTAGACCTCAGCAAAACCAATATTCCCACTGTTATTACTGCTTGCTGTATGCTCTACAGTATCTGTGAGATAATGGGGAGATGTTTATGGCGGGGTGGGAGGTTGAGGCAAATCGCCTGGCCGCTGGTTATGCACAGCCAGACACCAGGGCGGTTAGAAGAGCGCAGGAGAGCGCGGTGCGCATCAGAGAAGCTTTGAAAACTAGTTTCATGACTGGCCAGGCTACGATGTGAAAGTTCTATTTGTTTCTCCTTGATGAACCCCCCCCGCCCCTTGGTTCACTCTACTTCCCTGTAAGCTAACCACCCTCCCATCCTCCCTTCGATCACCGCTTGCAGAGGCAATAAAGTCACTGTTGCTTCACATTCATGCATTCTTTATTCATTCATCACACAAATAGGGGGATAACTGCCAAGGTAGCCCGGGACGGGTGGTGGAGGAGAGAAGCACCAGGAGGAGTGGTGGAGGCGGGAAGGACAAGGCCACACAGCACTTTAAAAGTTTAAAACTTTAAAACTTATTGAATGCCAGCCTTCTGTTGCTTGGGCAATCCTCTGGGGTGGAGTGGCTGGGTGGCCGGAGGCCCCACCACCGCATTCTTGGGCGTCTGGGTGAGGAGGCTATGGAACTTGGGGAGGAGGGCGGTTGGTTACACAGGGGCTGTAGTGGCGGTCTGTGCTCCAGCTGCCCTTCCTGCAACTCAACCATATGCTGGAGCATATTAGTTTGATCCTCTAGCAGCCTTAGCATTGAATCCTGCCTCCTCTCATCACGCTGCCGCCACCTTTCAGCTTCAGCCCTCTCCTCAGCCCGCCACCGCTCCTCGGTCATATTGTGCTTTCCTGCACTCTGACACTGTCTGCCTCTACGCATTCGTCTGTGCTCTGTCAGTGTGGGAGGACAGCATAAGCTCAGAGAACATTTCATCGCGAGTGCGTTTTTTTCACCTTCTAATCTTCACCAGCCTCTGGGAAGGAGAAGATCCTGTGATCCCTGAAACACATGCTGCTGGTGGAGAAAAAAAAAAGGGACAGTGGTATTTAAAAAGACACATTTTATAGAACAATGGGTACACTCTTTCACGGTAAACCTTGCTATTAACATTACATACATAGCACATGTGCTTTCATTACAAGGTTGCATTTTGCCTCCCCCCACCCCGTGGCTAGCCCCTCGCCCCACCCCGTGGCTAACAGCGGGGAACATTTCTGTTCAGCCACAGGCAAACAGCCCAGCAGGAACAGGCACCTCTGAATGTCCCCTTAAGAAAAGCACCCTATTTCAACCAGGTGACCATGAATGATAGCACTCTCCTGAGTGATAACACAGAGAGATAAAGAACGGATGTCGTTTGAATGCCAGCAAACATACACTGCAATGCTTTGTTGTACAATAATTCCCGAGTACGTGCTACTGGCCTGGAGTGGTAAAGTGTCCTACCATGGTGGACGGAATAAGGCTGCCGTCCCCAGAAATCTTTTGCAAAGGCTTTGGGAGTACATCCAGGAGAGCCGCAAATGCTAGGGAAAATTAATCATTAAACATGCTTACTTTTAAACTATGTATACTATTTTAAAAGGTAAACTCACCAGAGGTCCCTTCTCCGCCTGGCAGGTCTGGGAGGCAGCCTTGGGTCGGTTCGGGGGGTACTGGCTCCAGGTCCAGGGTGAGAAACAGTTCTGTAGTATCTGGCTGATGAATCTTGCCCATATGCTCAGGGTTTAGCTGATCGCCATATTTGGGGTCGGGAAGGAATTTTCCTCCAGGGCAGATTGGAAGGCCCTGGAGGTTTTTTGCCTTCCTCTGTAGCATGGGTCACGGGTCACTTGCTGGAGGATTCTCTGCTCCTTGAGGTCTTTAAACTACAATTTGAGGACTTCAATAGCACAGATATAGGTGTGAGGTTTTTTTGTAGGAGTGGTGGGTGAAATTCTGTGGCCTGCGTTGTGCAGGAGGTCAGACTAGATGATCATAATGGTCCCTTCTGACCTAAATATCTATGAATCTATGAATCCTGGCTCTCAGGAAAACCAGTTTCTCTGCTTACTTGCTGTGAGCTATCTACAACTTCATCATCATCATCTTCCTCGTCCCCAAAACCCGCTTCCGTGTTGCCTCCATCTCCATTGAAGGAGTCAAACAACACGGCTGGGGTAGTGGTGGCTGAACCCCCTAAAGTGGCATGCAGCTCATCATAGAAGCAGCATGTTTGGGGCTCTGACCCGGAGCGGCCGTTTGCCTCTCTGGTTTTCTGGTAGGCTTGCCTCAGCTCCTTAAGTTTCACGTGGCACTGCTTTGGGTCCCTGTTATGGCCTCTGTCCTTCATGCCCTGGGAGATTTTGACAAAGGTTTTGGCATTTCGAAAACTAGAATGGAGTTCTGATAGCACGGATTCCTCTCCCCATACAGCGATCAGGTCCCGTACCTCCCGTTCAGTCCATGCTGGAGCTCTTTTGCGATTCTGGGACTCCATCATGGTCACCTCTGCTGATGAGCTCTGCACTCACCTGCAGCTTGCCACGCTGGCCAAACAGGAAATTGAAATTCAAAAGTTTGCAGGCCTTTTCCTGTCTACCTGGCCAGTGCATCTGAGTTGAGAGTGCTGTCCAGAGCAGTCACAATGGAGCACTCTGGGATAGCTCCCGGAGGCCAATACCGTCTAATTGCGTCCACAGTACCCCAAATTCGACCCGGCAAGGCCAATTTCAGCGCTAATCCCCTTGTCGGGGGTGGAGTAAGGAAATCAATTTTAAGAGCCCTTTAAGTTGAAAAAAAGGGCTTCATCGTGTGGACAGGTGCAGGGTTAAATCGATTTAATGCTGCTAAATTCAACCTCAACGCCTAGTATAGACCAGGGCTTACTCAGCATTGCCGATTTCCCCATTGTTCTAATCTCTCAGTGATTTTTTTTAATTCTCAAAAAGTATTACATTTAAACTACTTCCAAAAATCAGCTGCGGAGGTATGTTTAAAAGAAAAATCAGTGATCACATGAAGGCCTTGACCTGGAAATCCAATGTGCTGCATGCAGCAGGGACCTGTGGGGTAGATTAGAGCAAAGGGTATGGATGGACGTAAATAAGGCTCAGTACTAGGCATATACTCTGCAGTGAGTCACATTTTCAATCCCTTTGTGATCTCGCTCCATTACTGTCAAGAGCTGAGGAGAGAAAAGGGGCAGGATCTAGACAGAGAATGAGCCTGTCTGAGGAGACATGGACTTACGCCTGAAGCATGGCATGCAGAGAAGGTGTGTAGGATTGCTATAGGTTGTCCGCCGGTGTATGCAAGTCATGCGTGGCGTGCCTCGGGACCGACTTGGCCCACGGGATGATTCTGGCTGGCCCCTGGACAAAATGGCCTCCCCTACACAGTGTGACCTCACATGCATCATCCTGCTCATCACAGTTTACCTTGTGCTTCTCCATGCACCAGCACTGAGCAGGCCAAAGCCCTGAGTGAAAACAGAAAATGTACTGGAGGGTGCGAGAGTGCACATGAATTCTGTCTCAAGTCACCATGCAGTCAACACAAAGTTTGGGCATCACTGGGCCTGATTGGAAGGAAGTCAGATATTGAATCTGAGCACCAGTCACCTTGCTGCATTTACTTCCACAAGTTATCGATCTGAGCTGCAACCTCCACTCACCCCTCCCCCACCGCCACATCTGAAGAAACCAAGTCAAACAGGACAGGAAGAAATCCTGTCTAGCCAAGCAAATGTGTAGTCCCAGCTGTCCCCAGGCTCCCACTTGCTCAGAACCTGCCTGCAGCCCTGGACTCGAAAGCATGTTCTTTATGAGAGGGGATTTTCTGCCAGACACAAGGACAAGGCGTAAAATTAAGCAGGGCTTCCCTCCTCAGTGAAGCCAAAGCCCTTGAGTGCTGGCTGCCAGATGAAAACAGTGTGGAATGGATTTACTTGTTATCCTCTCCCAAAGCGCAGCACAGATAACAGTTTATTTTTCAGCTCCATTCCATCCAGTCACTTCCCCGCCTGACCCAGCCAGTACATTTTCCCCGTTTGACTTTGCGGCCTTTATTTATGGCTGCAGTAGCTTCTGGGCAGCAGCATGGCACAGCAGACCCTTACCCTGCCAGCGTTCTCAAATGCCAAGGGGCGTGGGGTTGAAAGATAATGCAGCTACTGAGAAAAAGAAACCAAGAAGGCAAAATATACAGCACTGGCTGAGCAGTCTGCTCTAAGGGCTAGTCTACATTGCAAAATTAAGTCGACCTAAGTTACGTCGACGTACAGCCACCTCAGGAATTCACTTGCTTTTGCACGTCCGCTCTACGCTCCTTGCATCAGCGGTGCATGTCCCCACCAGCAGTGCTTGCGCTGATTTAACTGTCAGTGTGGGGCATTGTGGGATGGCTTCTGAAAGGCAGCAACAGTCGATGTAAGCAACCCGGTGTCTACACTGACACCGCATCAACCTAACTACATCAACTGAAGCGCTGTCTCTCTCTTGGAGGTGGAGTTATTAAGTCGGTGTAGTGGGTGAGTTACCGCAGTGGGAGTTGCATTTTAGTGTAGACACTTACAGAGATAGGTCGATGTAAGCTGCCTTATGTCAACTTAACTGTAGTGTAGACCAGGGCATGTAGGCACACAGTTTGGGGCAGGGGTAGCCAACCTTTGGCTCCGGAGCCACATGCGGCTCTTCAGAAGTTAACACGCGGCTCCTTGTATAGGCACCGACTCCAGGGCTGGAGTTACAGGCGCCAACTTTCCAATGTGCTGGGAGGTGCTCACTGCTCAACCCCTGGCTCTGCCCCCGGCCCCAGCCCCACTCCACCCCTTCCCCAAGGGCCCTGCCCCTTCCCCTGAGTCTGCCCCTTCCCCTGAGTGCCCTTGCTGCTCCTCCTCCCCCTCCTGCACACCACAAAACAGCTGATCGCGGCAGGTAGGAGGCACAGGGATGGAGGGTTAGGTGCTGATCGGCGGTGCTGTTGGCGAGTGGGAGACACTGCGGGGAGCTGACGGGGGGCTGCTGATGCGTTACTGTGGCTCTTTGGCAATGCATATTGGTACATTCTGGCTCCTTCTCAGGCACAAGTTGGCCACCCCTGGTTTGGGGGGTAACCTCTGCCCAGTGTTTTACTGTAGGTGAGATCCTGGTTCCATTGAAGCCAATGGGAGTTTTGTGACTGAAGTCAGTGGGCACTGGATTTCACCCCAGATTTTCAAAGGAGCTCAGCACTCAGCAGCTCCCATTAAGAACAGTGGGGCACCTACCACTGACCATGACCAACTAATGTGTTTAAATGTGACTTGCTCTGTCTACACTAGGATTTAAAAATGTTTTAGTTCAAACATGTTAGCTCACAAGTTTTTAAAAATAGCCGATTTTTTTTAACTGATTGCAAAATGGGACCACAATGAACCATGCACAAAAATATAGTTTGCATCTGTTTCTGTTTTGTAGGGTTCAAAATTGACCTTGTTTCCGTTTCATTTTCTGTGATTCTTTTATCAAATATTTTTAAAAAGTTAAATATTTTGCTTTCTGGAAACTGGTTTCTTACCGAAGAACTGGTCACCCCAGCAAGGGGCTGACGAAACTACAGAATTAGAGAAAGGCTTGTTTTGATTTGAGTGTACATTTGAAGTAAATAAGCCATTCCCACCCCCACAGAAAAGGTGCTATTTGACTCACATGACATTCGGAAGCCCAAGAATGGAGAACTGAGGTGATGCAGGATCTGATGCTGGACTGCATAAGACCTTGTTGCACAGCTCTACCTATTTTCCCAGTAGGGATGTAACCTAGGATGGATACTTTAGTGAGATCCCTTTGATAAGATACTGGCTGCACATCACTGGCTTTCACAGTAGCTAGCAGGGTATGGCCAGGAAAATGGAAGCATCATGAAAGAAATAGCCAGACCTGGCACTGAAGCCATTTGGGCATGAGAAAGGCATATGGCATCTCGTCTGGCATGTCAACTGAAATCTTAAAGATCTTTAATGGTTTGGAGCTTCATGGGTGAGACTCTCTTGTACTTTTGTATGAGACTTGACATGCCGGCTGGTATTGCTTACGGTTAGGAGGGGAGGCATCAGCGCCTCCCTGCACAACGCCTGGGGATGTCTGTGACAAGGTTATTCTGAAGATAGGCATTGACTGAAGCAAAGGGAGACAGGTCTGAACAAGAAGAGCAGTAGGTTTAATGACTAAAGCTACGACTCTGGCCCAGAAGTCACGGGTGCCGTAATTTTACGAGATCTCTGTGACTTCTTCAAAATTCCAATAATTCAGCCCCGGCAGGCAGGTTTCTGGGCTTCATTTCCATGATTTATTGTTTACTGCCCACGTGTGTCCGTGACTTTTAATAAAAATACCCAAGCCAAAATCATAGCCTTATTAATGACCCATCAGCAGGAGCAAGCATGCCAGTTTCCATTGTGAAAGCCAACCAAAGGCCCCTTTTGGAGCTCGGATACTTCAGGGCAAGCCAGAGTGCAGAACTCGCTTCTGCTCTGCATACTTGCCAGTCACTCTTAGCTGGATTCTGTGCTGGACTATTGCAGCGCCTGGTCGCAATGTGTGCTGCATGCTGAACGTTGCTTGTGATTTCACTCTGAGAATGTTCTGCAGCCAGAGTTAGGGCTTGAAGGAGACAAACTATTTACACTGTTGAACCAAACAATAAATTAGAGGGAAGGAGGGGCACAGTTCAGGGTGGGTGGAGCCCAACAAAGCATAATTAGAGGCAGATTTTGGGCTCTGGACTCCAGGGATTTGTTACAAAGGAGAAGGAAATTTGTGTCTTATTTGTTTGGAAAGGCAGATTCATTGGTGTCGGTGAGCAATTAGAAACTGCCAGGCCTGCTTGGGTACTGGCTACTCACATGGTTGGAGCGGATCAAGTATGTTAGTCTTAATTTAAAGTAAATAAGAACCTGAGCTTCAAAGGTTCCCTATCCAAACTTTAGAGGGGTTCGGATCCGGGTTTTGGTTTGGCCAACCTATTTGAAAGGGAACCTGCACCTTTGGTAGATTCTTAGGTTCCGTGTTTGTGTCCTCTGTTTAGGTCCCAGGTGTTTAGGTTTTGGGGAATGGGAAGTCTCTTCTTTTCCTTCCCGGTCCTTACTGGAATACAATGCATTATTTATTATTGATACAAATAACTATTAAGCACCCAGAGTACAAGACAGAGACAGAAATCCCTGCCCAGAGAAGCTTACAATCTAAATCAGCTCAAAACTCACTGCCCAACCCTTGTCACTTGATTTTAATCTCAGCTTTTTTCTTCCACTCAAGACTGACCCACACTGGTACACTTGCAATTGGGTCTGATTCCAGATCGGAATGTCCACAAAGCTTGAGTGGGTGTGGCTCTGATGTTCTAGCTCGAATCCTTACAATAGAGATGGAGCTGAACCATGATCTTTGGATCCAGTTCTGAATTTCCCCAAAGTTTGAAGGATTTGGGATCTGATGTTCCACAGTGGGCCCATCTCTATCTATCACCAATCTCCCTCAGCCCCGTTTCTCTGGGAACAAATGGTATCTCTTTACTTCAATTGCCTTTTATGTGTATTACTCCCAGGTAATTCCCTTGTGTTCCCCTGTTTATTCCTAGGCAAAGGAAAGCACAAATGATCAGAAACCGCCGCTATTACCAGGAGCACAAGCCACATGCAAAATGAAATGGTGGTTACACTCCTGCTACACAGATCTTTAGCAAGCATAGACTAAAAGCTACTGTGAGCTGCAGAGCATATCAGTGGGAGTCTTTCCACTGACTTCCATGGGCTTTGGATTAGGCTCATAAGTACTGTGTTTGCATGAGAACTAGACAGGCCACCATTGACCAATGCATCTGCACGCATAAGAAACGGGATGAATCAGAGGGTTGGTAACGAGCTACACAGCCTTTCATCTCTAGCTTGTTTAGCTCCTATGGGACAAGTGTCCACATTTCAAAAACACTGGTCCAGCTTGCACCTTGTTGGCAAGTCCCAGCAGAAAGGCAAAGGATTGAATGAGCATGGAGACTGGCCCATTACTGAAGACCTTTCCAGGTCAGGTCAGGGGCACACAGAAGAAGAATGCCATAATTAAAACTAGCAGATCTTGCCTCATCTGGAACCTACCCAAGTATATTGTCACTATGGTGTATTATCATCTGTACAAGTCCTGATAGCTCATGCACGAAAGGACTTAGAGTCAGAACATCTAGGTTCTAACCCCAGCCCTACCACAGACTCTTACTAAGGTCTTGGGCAAGTCACTTAACCTCTTATCTTAACCTTAGTGAGAGCGAATTCTATACCTCTAGGGAAACCCCTGTGCATCGGGATGAGACTGGACCCAGCGGCTAGTCTAACATCCATCAAGAGTCATTTAGTCATAGAGTGCCAGTTGTTGCCATTATTGAAACATTTTCCAGGGAAAGCTCCCAGGCCTCAGTTTTAGTGTGAATGCCATAAATCAAGCCAAGCCTTTGTAGAGACATAACTAAGTCCGTATGGTACCATGTCTACTGCTGCCAGGAACCAGCTAGGAATGGGCAGCTACCCTCAGTCACAGCTAGTATGGCATTGCCCGTGTTGCTGTCTCCTCTTCTCCCGGCACCTCCTGGGAAACAAACAGCTTGTGATGCTCAAAGACCAGGAAGAGAAACGTGAAGAGATGCATATGTGGTACATTCTTCTGTGACGTCAGTGACAATATGGACGTGGTAATAAGTACTGCTGACACATGGTGGAATGACAAAAATCCATGGGATACTGTACTACCTGGCTATAAACTATGCAGGAAGGACAGATTAGGGGCCATAGTTCAAAATATGCTCTGGAAGAAAAACAGGGACCATAAAGAGACCGCGACAGCCCGGGGGAAGAGTTCTGCCAGTGCAGGAGCTGCATAGAGCTGGAATGTTCAGCCCTCCGGCCCCCCCCACTTTAAGAGACTGTCAGAGGTGGGACTAGAAGCAGGAGGGAGAACAGGCCATAGGGAGTCTCTAGGGATGCTCTGATTTATGCCAGGAACTGGCATCCAGGCTGTGCCAAAATAGCTTAAAACTACTCTCTCTGTCTTTATCTCTCTCACCAACCCCCCCAATCTCCCACACACACTCCCTCTCCCACCCTGTGGTGTCCCACTATGTCTCTGAAAAGGCACAGCAGAGAATCTAGCTCCTGATGCATTAATTTAAAATAGAGCCTTGATCCACGCCACAGCTACACTGGAGACATTGCAAAGGCATCAGTCAGGAACCGCACTGGGCAAGGTGAGAGAAGAGGCAGCAGTTTACAGAGATGCTGTGGTAGGTCTCTCCTGGAAAAGGGGAGAGGCAGCTGCCAAATAAAATTAACCCTCCTCAAAACTGGTTTTTTTTTAAAGTTCACAAGATGGTACAAAAATAAGATAAATAAGATTCTGGGAGGAAGGGGCGTTCCTAGAACTGACCTTTGAGCACTGGCCTTCAAATCTATGAACACAGGCTTGACCCCAGCCCAGAGGGACAGATACTATACCAGAAGCCCCCTGTGCCAATTCACTGCTAGCCTGTAACACTGCTCCTCTCCTCGCCCTCTCTCTGAGCTGAAATTACCAGTCAAACTGACTTATACTAAACCATGGGGAAGCCAGTGTCATGCTATGAGCAGAGGTCCAGCAGGGCACGTTCTGCTCTCCATTGCGTGCATATAATCCCTAGTGAAATCAATGTGGTTGTGATGGTGTAACTGGGAGCAGAGTTTGCTCCACTCAAGCTAATTTGACTCCCTGGAGGTCTATGTTCAAAATCTGAATTCAGAGGTGTGTGCAGTAACCCACTACACCTCTGTGCCCTCTCTTTTTCACCCTGGCCATCACTAGTCTGTCCTGAATCTTTGTTTTTTAACTTGTTGATAAACCCCCTGCATGACATCTCCTTGGACAATACATCCTCATTGAACTGCATTTCCTTTCTTCCAGCCAGCAGGCTCCACAATCAAACAAGCTGAGATTGCAGCAATTTGGCCTGAGGTTCTTTTTCATCAAAAACCTTGCTTGCGATGAGGTTCAAACAGCATCCTAGGGGGATCCGAACAGAAAATGCATTTACCAGGGTATTCATTGCAGCCATCTAATCAGAATACTTTTTGCTAAGACACATCTGGGATTTCATTTGGCCTTTTATCCAAATCATGTTCATAGACGGTAATTCCCAGTTATTAATTCCAGCAAATTAAGGCCACCAAACAGTTTGAGGTTTACCCTGCCCTGGAAGCTGTGGGTAGAGGCTGAAACATTTTTCACTCCCATGGACATTTGCTTCTGTAGTGGAAGTCAGGAGAGAAACCACGTCCTCCCAGATTTTTGACAGATAGCTGCAGGGTGGGAAGCTTTGGCCAGTCACTTTATTTTTTCACCTTTCTATAAATCTTTTATATTCAAAGGATCTTAAATAGTCTAACCAGAAACCTGTTACCAGTTGGAGACGTTTTCCCAACTTTTAAAGCCTTGCCCTATGAATGGTGATTTAATCATAACACCCTATTAATGAATATAAAGTGGCTTCCAGCTCGAAGGATCCTATATCACTTTACAAAACATGGATGCAGTGAAGAGAATGGAAAAACTATTGCACAGAAGCAGGGCCCTAATGGAGACATTTTAGCGAGATGCAACTATGAGCTCTTTGTACATAGGCCACTGAAGAGCCATCCAACAGTAATGACTTTTAGTTACTGCCAGACTGGGCAGGAGTCAAACCAGCGCCCTAGAAATAAACGGAGGGATATTCCCTTACCTGAGTCACACAGCTTCTGTCTGGGCTGTGTTTCCTTTTAGGAGTAATGCTTCAGAAGTGTGTATAATACCAGATGTAGGTAGGCTAGGTAGAGGAGGTCCTCTGGGCAGGGCTGGGTCTAATTCCTTCCCAACTCAAGAGGTAGGGTTACCATACGCTGGGTTTTCCCAGACACGACCTCTTTTGATCCTCTGCCCTCTGTTTCAAATAAGAGGAAATGTCCAGGACTTCTGCGGCGTACACCTTGCAGCTTGGAAAGAGCTGTCTCCACACCCCGACTGGGCCCTCCCCTGCAGCTGCCAGATCCTGCCCACCCAGGTCCCGGCTCCCAGACCTGGGGAGGGGGACAGGCCGGCAGGGAGGCCCTGACTGATGGGCTAGCACTGCGTCCTGGGCCTGCACCAGCCACCCTGCCACTGTGACAGGGAGCGACACTGCCCCCACCTTGAGAGTGAGGCCCCGCAAGTACCTCCTCTCAGTACACACACCCCTCCAGCACCCCCCAATGCCTCCTTGAACTCCCCTTCCGGCAGTGTCCTCTTTTGGGGAACCTGAAATATGGTAACCCTATCAAGAGGTGAATTACTCCTGCTTACATCTGTTCAGCAATGGAGATCAGAGATCGTTCCCCTGACAGCATCTTGGAACAGCAGTGCACTCTTGTTCCCTCTTTACTCAAGACACATTCCTAATGGTTGTCCCCCTGGAGGGTAATAAATCCTTCTCACTAACTGCTGCATTAGCAGCAAAGCACTCAGGGAAATGGAAACTGGCTGGGATTACTTTCAAATAAACAGCTTTGAAATCCGGAGGACAAAGGAAGTTGCAGTCTTTAGAGGAGAACCAAGTCATGTGTTCTTCCCTCTGAACTCAGAGCGTCATGTTAGAGTTATTTCCATATCACTTTGCACCAGGCAGCCCCATCAACTTGCTATTTAAAAAGTCCAAAAGCATTTGGCCAGAGGGTTAGTGCTGCTTACAGCTGCAGTTGCACTTTGCAATGTGAATCCCGGCAGCTCCATTGGTTTCAGACACATCGCCTTGCCAAAAGGCCTCTTGCTTCCAGAGAACACTCAGGTTCCCATCAGAAACCTCGCAAAAATGAGTGAACTCCATAAGCACTGGCGATGGCGGACCAAAGGGTCATTCTCCCTACACCCACTGGGAGCAATGCCCCACACTATTTAAAACCTGGTTGAGAGGGCGTGTGCTGCAGTCTGGACAGGCCACGGGCCCCACGCTGCATTGTGCTGCATGCAGCATGCCGGGCAGCCAGGTTCCTCTCTGCATCATGCCACTGGGCCCTCAGTCACTGGCTGCCAAAACTCCACTGGGGACAAGCTGGGTCTGGGAAGCAAGAGAGACCCCGTCACCTAAGGACTTTGACGTTGCCAGCAGGGAAGATAAAGTTAGGAACAGAGCGGGCCAGGGGGAGTGCAGGGGAGAGGCAGGCGCTTGAAGAGGGGCATCAGAGGGGGAAGAGGATTACCAGGCTGCGGGAGGTTCCCAGATGGCCAGGCAGGTGGGGAGAGGTGTATCCCTCACACAAATTTGCAGTCCTTTGGGCAACCCTACCCTCCTAGAAGATCTGCAGGTGGATCTCCGAGTTGGTAATGGGTCTCTGCGCACAGTAGGGCTTGGATCCTTCTGTCTCTTGGATCTGGGCAATGCAGATATCTCAGCAGAAGGAGTTTCCAGATCTGTATGCCCTTAGCATGCAGTCAGCTTTCAACCAATAGCAAGGCTCATATCTGTGTTAGATTGACCTAGCCTGAACCAAGGAGACGTATCTCTGTCAAACACAGACCTGGCTCTTTAGCCCCTCTGCACCTGAATGGAGGCAGAAGATCCTCTTAGCTGGGCTTCTCTATGTTCCTCACTTCTGCTTCACCACATGGTGGAGGCCACAGAGCCAGCATCCCCGTTTCCAAATCCATCCCTGATCTGCTCCCCTCTTCTCATGTCAGAGAAAGTGAATATTGGGCCCAAGGACTGGGTCTGTTATTGCCGCTGCCCTGAACTGTCTGACACTCTCTGAAGTAACAGGATTCTGCTCCAACTTGACTTCTTAGTCAGTACGAAAAGCCATCATGAAACTCTCATCATGGTCTGCTGCTTTTGGACCATGATCCTGTCCCTTTAAAATCGAGTTCCATTAACTCCTGTACATGTTTTCTTTACTGAACAGCTGAAAAGTTAATCAGCCACACAATTATCTGTGAGAAGTCAAAAAAGGCCCCAGCAAGAATGCTGTAATGAATTTGTAAATTAGATTCTTCTGTGCCCTACAGTCATGGCAATTAGGATCACACCACGTCCATACAGCATGGTGATGTGACACAGCTCTTCAGCGGCCACTTATTGTGCATGCAATCAATAGCATCCTCTTGGGAATCCATTGTGTACTGCAAACAGCAGTTTACACAAGATCCCGCGACAGCCAATCTGCATCGTAAGAAGGCTTCAGTTCAGCATGGCACTAGGTTCTAAGAGGCCCATCAATTTATTGGTCTCAAAGAGGCATTAAATATGCCTTGGGAAATCCACTACAGTGAAAAAGAAAGTTTCTATTTAGAGTTGGAAAGATTACATTATTCGTGGTAAGTGTAAGTAAACATCGATTTCCCTGTACACCCACAAACAGATGAAAACTAATGTCCATCAATAATAATCACAATTTACAGATAGGCAAAGTAAGAAAAATGCTGCTTGAGAACTTATTACTGTTTGATTTAAGGATATTTTGTTTGTATGTTTTGACCTGTGATGTTGACAATTTGTGTTTAATGGTTAGAAAGCTTTAACTTTTTGAATCTCAGCATTTACTGTCATGAAGTAATTATCGTCTGATCCCCACACACACCCAATTTCCCACAACTCTCAAAATTTAAATACATACAAATAAAAAGCTTAAAAATAAACATGCATATTAATCCATTGAAATTATTTAAAAAATGGAATCCTGCCAAGGCCATTTGTATTCCAGGAGTTTACTCCTTCACTACAAACCTCAAGTTCCCTGTCTTCTACAGACCTCCTAATGCAGTTCCCTGTCCAGTGCACCAGTGCAAACACTAGCTCACCGAGGTGTGTCCCCGCAGCACTCAGAGGTAGTTCTGAGAAGGATCACCGGACCAGGAATGGTCCCTACCGCCACCATGTGCCTGAGTCATGTCGCTTCTGGCTGGCGATTGTAAAGGCGTGCTGTTAGTTCAGGCAAGAGAGACCTGCAGGGAGAGTTCTCCTGTGCAAAGAACCAGCACATGCTGATTGGCTGGGGAAGGCAGCCAGGATTTAAGCACAGCCCTAAGAAGGAGGGCTGTGAAGACTCAGTCCCAACTCCCAAGGAAGAAAGGACTGGAGCTAGGAAGACTGGAGCTAGGTCCATGGCAAGGTCTTTCCAAAGCGGTGCGGGGGCTGGAGTGGGATTGGCAGTGGCAGAGCTCCCCTGGTCAGAGGGAACCAGGGAGTCAAAAGAGAGCTGGAGCCGGAAGCTCTCTAACAAGGATAAATGGAAAACCATGAGGAAGGAAGCATTTGAGCCTAGAAGGGCCAACAAAAAGAGTGCGTTCATTTTGGGAGGACTTGATCAATTAGCCCCCAGAGGAGAATGTTATTTTAAAGGTTCTGAGTGCCCATAAGCCAACTGGAGAACCAAGCGGGGAGCTGAGGTGGGACTGCGCTCTGCACCAAGCTAATTGTGGCCAGGGCAGCACATGCTCTCAGAGTGCAGGGCAGACCGCCACAAGGCACACAAGCCAGACTCCTGACTGTGTCTCAGCCTTGATCGGATGCAGTGAGAGAGCAGACCATGAGGGAGCTGGTTATGGCTCCCTGATCCCATGCTGATCGGCCTCAAGATAAGTGAGAGCTGCCAAGGGGCAGCTCTAATGTACACCAACAGAGCCTCAGGCATAGACAGGACGCTGAGCCTAAGAGCATGCAATCACAGGGTGTGACAGCTGCAAGAACAGACATACCCAAGCTAGTTTTAATCTAGCTAGCAAGGGGGTGCAAGCAGGGGCACTGGCCCCGCAATTGTCATCGGGGGCACAGAACTCCTCCAGCCCCCAGGCCGCGGTGGCAGGGAGAATGAGCTCCTCCCAGTGCCAGGGCTATGGGGAGGAGAGCGAACTCCTACCGGAGCTGGTGTGGGGGGGAGGGAAGATTGAGCTCCTGCTGGAGCAGGGGGGTAGGAGGGCATAGAACATGCCCCCCACCCCAAAAAAGGGGTGAAAGTTAAATTCCTGTGCTTGCCCCTGCGGAGCAGTGCATCCACAGCAGCACAGGCTAGCTCCGTGAATAATTACTCTTGGTTTCATGTGGGCTTGTATGGCCCACGTTGAAGCACATGTTGATGCAAGTTCACTGCTTTGGGAGCTGAGCTAGCTAGATTAAAGCCAGCTCGGGTATGTCTACTTGAGCAGTAATCACACCCCATGGCTGCAGTATAGACATACCCCAATGTCCATCGTCTTGCAAAAAGGGGATGTCCCCATAATGACCACAAGGGGTCAGGATCTCAGTTTTATATCTCAGCTGAAAGCGCCACCAAAAGAGAGTATTCCCAAGCAGCATAATGCCTGGACATCACCAACAGAGCTTTGTGAAGCCTCCTGGAGTTTCCCATCTGAGTACAGATCAGCTCTGACCCTAGTTAGCTTGTGAGAGCAGATGAAACTGCAGCCTGCAGTGCTATAATGGAAGCCATTATTGCTTTACACGTTTTAAATTATGGAATTACCTCCTAGAAAGCTACAGTGATAGCTGAGTTACTGTAGGGAATTTGCAGTTGTAACGGAGGCAATTGGTTCAAGATGTGGGAAAATAAGACAACAATTTATGTTTCTTTTCTCCTGGGAAACTTCATTGTATTACTTAACCCCTTCCATGCCCTGTGAACCATGGGAAGGGGGGAGAAACAGGTTAATTAATTGCCGTGCAAAGCCCCATGGAGTCATATCCTTTACTGGTGATCTCAGGCTGTAAAATGGCGCATATACTTGCAAGGTCCAGCATCATGGGCTAGATCCAGGAGGAGAAACATGATGGTTGTGAGTTAAGACTGATGAAATAGGTATTAGAATTATAAGAAAGCGTTTACACTCTATTGAATGCTTCTGAGTTGCTGCCTGCATTAATCTTACTTGCAATAGCTGTGTTCCATACTGTAATATTTGCGTGGCTGTATTGCGAGCTTCTGTGGCTGTACCATACAGATGAGGGACATTAATTAGTGTGCAGAGCTACTCACCTATAGAGAGCCTTGTTAGACTGCAGTTGATGTATCGGCAGGTCGAGCTCTTGATTAGTAAAAGGAGCCATCAAGTTCATATCCACACTGGGACTGCTGTCCCTCAGCAACCACCACTTGAACTGCGCAGCTGAAAGCTTTGTCTCTATCAGGAGTTCTGCCATTGTCTACCAGCTAGGAACTACATTAATGCACGTTCTCACCCTATCTGCCTAAAGGACCCTCAGCGCTAGCAATGAGCATTGCCTCCAGGCTCCTCCTTTCCCTCCCTCACCTTGCCACCCCCGCAAATTTCCCCAGACGGGAGATGGGTAATTGCTGCCCAAAATGGCAGTGCATGCACCTCAATTATCATTAGAGATCATTAAAGCCTCTGGGTGGCAGGGAGCTTTGAGTTGCCTGTTTATGCTCAGATGTCCAAGGCACCACACATAAGTGAGAAAGCGGCACCCTTCACACACGGCTGATTTTTTAAAAAATTGTTTGGTAGCTTGATTTCTTTTGCCACCGTGCATTTCTAAAAATAAAAAGTAACAAATCTCAGTGGGTCTGATTCTCCTCTCCCCTGTTCTAATTTTATTCCACTAATCTATCTGTGTGCTTTTGGGGCTCCCACCCCACTACCATAGTACTTGGTGTTTCCTCCAATTTACACATCAGTGTAAGTGAGAAGAGGTGGGTCCACTGTGTGTGATGGCCTGGAAGGACCCTGTCCGGGTTCTTGAACATGCCAGGAACTTCTTCAATAGAGGTGACACCTCAAAGAACCCATTCTAGGTTTGACTCGAGGCCAGAGTCTGGTGGGAGGAGCATTTGGTGCCTTCTCGGTAGCTTACTGGTAGATGTCTAGCCAGACTGTTTGCACCGTAGAATCCCATTTGTCCAAATAGAATGGGGGATATGGAATTTGTTCAAATATATAAGGGGTTCTGCTCAGACAGGGTATTTTTCATGTATGTGGTTCATGTTGGGGGACATACTGTACTCTACTGTTGGATAAGGGGAGGGGGTTCAGAGAAGAGGAGTTTCACTGTATCTTATAAAGCTGCTCGTGTGTTAACATTAACACTGAGTAGAGCTGAATCCAAACTAGAACGCAGGATCCGAATGTCACCCTCACTGCCAGCTAGGGACTGGGGAAATTTGGATCCAGATCCAAACTTTGCAGCTTGGACCCAGGTCCAATACTGAGTCTTAGACCATTTCCCCACTGCCTCCCGACTTGTGCAGTCATTGATAGCAGTGCAGAGTAGGTACAAAGCGATATAAGCAAGTGAGGAATTCTGATTTGGGTGAGTTCTCCACCCGCTTTGAATAGGAGTAAATGGCAATACAAGGCACGATGCAGTGGAAGCTCATTCACCCTAGACCATCTAGTTCATCTGCCTGCCAATGCAGGATAACACTCTTGTCCCCACTATATATTAGGGCTTTTTGTCCAGTCTTATTTTAAAGACCCAGGTGCCATGCCCACTGTTTCCTTCTGGAGATAATCCCATCATCTCACAGATCTCATTGCAGGAAGCTTTTCCTGATTCACGGCAGTTGATTGCTCTGATAACTTTCCCCTTCTTGCCTCTTTCCCTGTATTGTTAAAAAAAAAAAAAAAAAAGTAACTGCTAGATAAATTATTCCAGCTGCAGTGTGCAGGCACTGTCAGGAATATTCACTAAGTTGCTTGGAGCCGTTGTCCCTATGTATACATCTCTGCATTGCCACTGAACTGCCTCACCATAAAGGACAGACACACCTTGGGCCTGATTCTCAGGCATGCTGAGTGTCAGAATTCAAGGCAACAGTACCTATATTCACCCTTCATGGTCCAGCAAGGGCACCCACTTTCAGGCTTCCAGCTCCCCATCCATCACCTCTTTTGGGCAGATATACGAGCCTCTCTCCTTCCCAACCAGGGTGCTTCCAGGCTGCATGATTCCTTGCCTACACTGTGGATTCCCCAGCAAGTCAGGCTGCCTAAGCAAGCTGGCTTTGCTCTTCTCAGAGGCTATAAACATTATAATTGCCACAGTGATAAGTTACCAGGCAGCTCTTAATAAGCAAGTACATTTATTCTTAAGGTAAATGCATTACAGAGAAAACATTAAAAACAATAAAAGAACCTACAAACCTGCTGATAAGCCTGCCGGAGATCACCCCAGCTCCAGCAAGGGCTCTGGCAGGTGAACAGTCCTTCAAACCCCACCAAAGGGTTTTTCTGTGATGACAAGTTCATAACAGCTGTTTGTCAAGGATATTGCAGGAAACTGCCATATCGATCACTCTGAACACCCACCACTGCACTGAAGCCCTTAACAGCTACAGCACCTCTGAATGATCAAATCCTTAAGTTGAGATCTGAAGTTGGGCACCCAATAATTGAGACTTGAAAATTTGTCTATAAATATTTGACTCTGACGGAGGGGAAGCAGTGGAAGCTTGAGGCTGAGTGTTCTTAACCATTTACCTTCAGTTCTGGGTTGTGATTTCTCAACAGTGGCTTCACTGCACACTCACTCCCCTCCATACATATGAACTGAGAGTGAAGTCACAGGGTGTACCTTCCTTGGCCAGCAGGGGGCACTACAAATGTGACACTGTAGGTACTCCCCACCTCAGTTTCCCCTAATGCCCTCAGTAAGTTCAAAGGCTTTACATACAAAACAACACCTCTACTGAGAGGTCTAGTGTATTACTCAAAGAGCCAATGAAAACACAACAAGATTACACCCAAGCATCTTAGCTAGGACAGAGTCAGTCCCATTTATCCATTCCCACCTGGTTCCACCACTCCCCTCCAGCAGGGTTCTCTCCACTGAGGTCCCTTCCCTGGGGTCAGGCCTCTCACCACTTCCCCAGAGCCAGAGGACTGCAAAGATCTGCCAGCTGCAGCTCTTCTTTGGGGCATCAAATCTGAGATACCTCCTGCAGCTCTTTGGGAGTTCCCTGTGCCTCAGAGCAAACCTTTCATAACCCTTGCTCTGGTGAGCTCTCCTGGAAGCCCTTTTCCTCAGAAGCTTCCTGTCTTTAGGACCCACTTCATCTGAGCCCTGGTAACCCTTTATCTAGCTAATGAGCTGCCAATCAGCCCCCTAGGGATTTCATTACTTCCAAATGGGTCTGAGATGTCTGTTCTCCCTTACAGGAGCTATCTCAGGTAGGCTGGGCCTGGTGACATCCAGTTATTGTTTTTTAGACACCCATAGAGCTGAAGCACATACATGTACAGAATCATGACTTCAACCCTGCTCTGTTTATTAGAAAAAATACTTCCCAGGCATCACTAGTGAGCACTTACGTAGGTCCTCACTATAGGGAGAAATGCAGGCTCTCAATACAATATGTCATATCCTCACCCACTCACATGTTTCTCTCACACTCGCCATAATCCCCAAAGAAGGCACTTAATAGCTCCATAAGGAAATTATGGGTTGTCTCTGAATTAACCCTTTCTCTGGTTCACTGCTGTAAGAACCTGATAAGATGCCATATTGTATATATTCTTGTCATGCCTCTGTCCCTCTACCTTTTTTCCTCTCCCTCACACGGATCTGCTGATCCTTCTCAGCTCTGGAGGAGAAGCAGAAAGGCTACGGCTCTGCCTAGTCACTGCCGCCAGCACTGTCCTGGAATGGGAACCTTATTATCTGTGCCCAAAAAATCCCAGGCTGGACAGCTTGTGAGCTGCTGTCTCTCCGGGTTTTGAAGCACGCTCATGAAGAGGTAGCAGATATCAGTCCTATGACCCCAACACTTTACTATGAAACCAGATAAGTCCATTTTAAATGGGGGACTGTCATACTTGAATGATATTCATTTAACAAGGGCAAGATGCCTTTCCCTCCTTCCCATTCCATTAGAATGCAGGGAAGTCAATTCATCTTTCACTTGAGAGCTTGAGCTGAGCCCTGTCAGGAGTGAAACTTCTGCTCCTGGGGGACCTTGAGATTAAAACCTGATGCTTAGATGACGAAAACATCCATTCCGGCCTAGACAGTGGAGATTTATCTTTAACTCCTTCAACTGCTGTCAGTCAATGTAGGTGTTTCAATAGCAGTTTTAAGGGAATGTCTGTTAAATATAGGGACCCTCCGGGTGAAACTACCTTGGTGGGCAAAGGCATTTCCTGGGAGTATCTAGCAGACCACTGTCAGGATTAAGAGTAGCAATGGACAATGGGTTTGGAGGTTCTGTTTATAAAAATCACCCATAATGTGGCAGCTCATCTGAACTTTCCAGACCTCCCAGGTCTGAAAAATTGGATTGAGAATCTCATGCAAACAGGTTCACTCATGAGATTTACAGTCTTTCCTGTATTCAGATGAGCCAGGACTCAGCTGTTCACCACATCTACCTCTGGCTGCTTTACAGCATACATACGTACAGCACACATCTACCTCTGGCTCCTGCTTTCACCACATCTACCTCCTTCCTGCTTTACAGCATAAGCCAACATTGAACTAAAGGGACGAGAATGAAACTTTCCCTGTGGGCATAATTACCCCTTAAGGGGTTCATACACCTTCCTAAATAGCACACAATACTGGTCACTGTCAGAGAGAGGATATTAGACTAGATGGGCCACATATTTGATCCAGGATGGCAATTGTTATGTTCTTTGGAAGCACATAAGTGTGCGCAATTGAAAAAAAACTAACGTTTAAAAAGTTAACCTAATTTACTGGGGGGAAACAGTTCGGGTCAAATTTGGAGTAAAGATTCACATCAGCTCTGCCTCACTCACTATGGAAATAATGAATTCAGACATCCATGTCAAGGTTCATTTCACGTTCACAATGAACCTTGATAGCCCCAGATTCTAAAGATAATTGACTAAAAATAAATGACTGTGCACAGCCATGAGTTCCACAGATCCATTCGTGCACCATAGTCCCGATGGCAGTGTGTAGAATAGATGTGTGTAACTGTGCCAGATGCTGGTACAATTGTGTCCCCAAGTGTGGTGTACATTCCCAGCAAACACCCCATGCCCCATATATATCATCCCAATGGCCCCCATTTGCAACAAGCAATTAATTCTGCCCCTCCATGGCCATTGAGGAGGGACACATCCAAATATTTTCTCAGGACAAACAATTACTTAACTGAATTATTGTCCATCCTCCCCATCTATTCCTCAGTGGTTCCCAGTGAGCTCCTCCCTTTCTTATTATTCCCATAGGGCTCATGGGGACCACCTTTGTTGCATTCCCTTTCCACAGTATCATGGTAACTATTACACAGGTGCTAGCCCCAGAGTTGAGCATTTTGTATCCCCATACACACCTCCCCCTTTCCCAAGTTAACCTTTTGAAGCCATCCTCCACCCATGTCAAGAGGTTTCCTACTCATTGAGTTCGCAGCAGGTTCACTTTTGCCGCTCTTTTCCATCCCATTGTGATTGCAGACCATTGCTGTGCCAGTAGCTCATTGATTTGCTGCTGCAATTTTACATTCTGGGTTATCAGTTACTTCGTTACCCAACAGTTCCCCAGATTTCATACACCCAACCCTGTGTTTCCTGCTGCCTACAAATCCCTTTTCCAGTGACGATTCCATGTATGTCCCCTCACCCACCAATTAAATTGTTGCTTCAACCCTTCTATGTACGTACTGTATTTGAGGTGTACTCGGTCCACCCACCATTTTGGGGGGTGTACCACCCATACTATGGACTGGAAAGACACGTTGAAAAGCGCTGGTTTCACCCACTCCCACAGTGGCTCCCATGCATTCGCCCATCAGGAAGCATTTCCAGCTGCAGGCTGCGGTCAGCTTAGATCAGGATTCTTTCAGCTTGGCATCCATATTACCACAACTTGGGAGTGTAGTGGGCCACGTGTTTCCTTCTTTTGCCACTTTACATTGCAGGATCTGGGTAGGATTTTAGAACAGTAACAGTTGTGATTAGCAGCAATGATTGTTCCATTCTAGGCCAGGGAGTCCTTGTTTTCTCTTTGTGGGTCCACCTGTAAAATGCATGCAACATACATTTTTCCATCCCCATTCTTAATCCCCACTCTGCCTTTTTATTTGCAAGCAGTGAACCCATTCCCACCCTTCATTCTCCATTTCCCTATAGCAGCAGGCTGGGCGCCAATTGGTCAAAGCCTAAGTAAGAGCCCCCACCATTTAGGAGCTAGGAATAGATGGTGTCCTCCTGGAATCCAGTACATCATTTGATTCCCCCACCCTTGGGTAGACCGTGCTCTCCAGGCAGGTCGTATAATGCGTTTGCCTTTTCTGCTATATGTGTTAACCCTTCTTGTATAATATTCACCAAAATAACAGTAATAAGACAAACAACACAAACCACAACACAATCTTCGTTGTGACAGTAGACCCACAGTGCTCTGAGTTATTCTTCCGCTAGCGCCAGCTTGCTTGCAGAGTGTCTGAAAAACAAAAGAAACATTTCCCAGCCCCCCGGTGGGGACAGATTATTGCCTTTTACAAATCTCCTTGTTAATTGTAGGAAAAACAGAAGAATTACCTCCACACTGTCCTTGTTTTGTTCTATAGTCAGGCTAGTGAATTATCCCGCTGTTCATTTATAAAATTCATGAGGTGGTGTACCTCAGTTTCCCCTCTTGTACAACAGACCACGTTTGGAATGGTTTCTCTGCTGTGCCTAGCTTTAAGTTTATTCACAGGTAATAGCTGAGAAGCATCATTACCATATGACCTTAATGATTTTTTTCCAAAAATCATACACGCTATACATTGTTACAGGGGTAGTCATAAACATTAAATTTATTCCAATGTTTAATATTGGCATCAAATCTATTAAAAGTATTTTGTTATACCATACCTTTTATTTAGACAATTTGTTTTGAAGGCCAGTGTGTTCATTACCCTCTTGAACTCTTTTCATAAGCTTTAATTTAATTATATCCTTGGAGGTTTGGTGCATTACAAGGTAGGGGTGTCGTGCATGTAAGAATACTCCTTTTGTATCTGTCTTCAGATTTTAGCACTGTACAGACACACACACACACAAAGGAATACTTAGGGTTAACCAGTCCTCTCTTATTTTCAGGCTTGTCTTGTTTTCCCACCTCCCTTTCCTGGAGGGCCATAATCTGAGTCTTTTTGCTTACAAGAAGCTTGTTTGCTGACCAGGTATATTTATTATTTGCAGCTCCTTTGTGCTGCCATTTATGGGCAGTTCTCTCCTTCACTTATCCGCTAGGTAATTTGCATCCACACAGACGCTTTCTGGCTCGCTTTTGGTCTTAACAAAGGAAGAGAAAGACTTGGTGTATTGGCCAATCACAGGATGACTATAATCCAACATTGTGATGTGGCCTTGAAAAAAACTAATGCAATCCTAGGATGCATTAGGCGAGGTATTTCCAGAAGAGATAGGGAAGTGTTATGACCATTGTCCAAGGCACTGACGAGTCCTCATCTGGAATACTGTGTGCAATTTCTCCTCTCCCATATTTAAGAAAGGTGAATTCAAACTGGAACGGGTGCAGAGAAGGGCTAGTAGGATTATCAGAGGAACGGAGTACATATTACAAGAGCAAACTTAAGAAGCTTGGCTTGGCATAACAAAACAAAGGCTGAGGGAAGATATGATTATTCTCTATAAATACATCAGAGGGATAAACAACAGAGAGGGAGAGGAATTATTTAAGTTAAAGGCCAATGTCGGCATAAGAACAAATGAATGTAAACTGGCTATCAACAAGTTTAGGGTTGAAATTAGACAAAGGTTTCTAACCATCAGAGAAGTGAAGTTCTTGAACAGCTTTCCAAGCGGAGCAGTGTGTGGGGGGAAAGCAAACTTGTTTCAAGATTAAGCTTGATAAGTTATGGAGGGGATGGTATGATGAGGTTGCTTACAGTGGCATATGGCCCATTCACGACAGCTATTAGCAAATCTCTCCAATGGCCGGAGATGGGACATTAGATGGGGAGGTCTTGATCATATGCTCAAAATGATCACCATATTTGGGGTCAGGTAAGAATTTTTCCCTAGGTCAGATTGGCGGAGACCCCGGGTTTGGGGTATTTTTTTGTTTGGGGTTTAGGGGTGGGGGGTTGCCTTCCTTTGCAGTGTGGGGCACAGGTCACTTGCTGGTTTGAACTAGTGTAAATGGTGGATTCTCTGTAACTTGACCTCTTTAAATCAGTGGTGGGCAACCTGTGGCCTGAGTTGCTTCCCGCAGCTCCCCTTGGCCGGGAACAGTGAACTGTGGCCACTGAGACCTGCAGGCGGCCGTGCAAATGTAAAAAAAACTGTCTGGTGGCCCGCCAGTGAATTACAGGCTGTGTGAGGCCCGTGGGCCGCAGGTTGCCCACCACTGCTTTAAATCAAGATTTGAGGACTTCAGTAACTCAGAGGGAGGCCATGAACCTATTGGATGGGTGGTTGGGTGAGATTCTGTAACCTGAGATGTGCAGGAGGTCAGACTAGGTAAACATGATGGTTCCTTCTGGCCTTAAAGTTTATAAGTATTTGGTGAGGATATATACACTGGACAGAAAAGCCACACTGTTACTCCATCTGGTTCGATCATTCCAGTCTAGCCCATAAATACCTAAACTTCCCAGCAATATCTCCTGATTAATTGTTTAGCAGGAACCATACAAATGCAGCATCTATCATATTTTAAAGTGAAGCTTCCCACAACACCCATACTATGAATTAAGAGAATAATAAGCCCTCCTCTATAGCTTTACATGCTTAAACCAGTGTGCAAGCATTATCTAACACAGCTGCTAAATGATTTGGAGGAGGGTCATGGAGCCTTAGTGTGAAAGTCACCTCTTTGGTGCTTTGAGATCTTAAGTGAGACAAAGGTGCTGCATAGGCTGAGTGTGAACCCGCTGCACAGGAGTGAATTTCATCCTCAGCACAGAAAGCTTCCTTTAATCAACAGAGTTAATATGTTAATACGGAGAGCTTGAGAATCTTCAAATAACAGGATTCATTCAATATCCAAACTCTGGAAAGCATTTTTCTCCTTAGGAGACATGGTCAATAAAGGCCAACATCCCTGGTTGCCATCTGTCCTATAGGGTTACAATCTCAGTTCTTCTTTTCTTCAACTATTACGTTAAAAAGTTTAATTTTATCTTCATCATCCCCCCACCCTCTACTGCTTGACAAAGGACTATTATTTCTTTTACCCATCATAACTCTTACCTACATATAAAATTCCTTATATAACGGACCTGGCAGGCACCATGGTCACTCTTCTCAGTTTTCAATACTCCATTTTCCTCGTGGCTCCACTTCATCTTCCTTAATATTTGCCACCAACCTGGCTTTTCGGCCACCCACAGCACAGTAATGTCATTTTGTCCCCTAAACCATGTCTTATGCTGCAAGGAATACCTTAAATTGTGGATTTCTGCCCATAGTTTCCATCAAAACAATCAGTCAGGAAAAAAATTGATTTACTGAGGAAAACATCTCTATTTTGATGTATCAGGGACACAGAGAAAACAACTCTTCTGTTGGTAGAATGCAATTACAACAGGAAGTGCATGGGTGGTTTAAATGGCCCTGAACAGTAACTCAAGTGCACTTTTCCCAAATATCCGCTATAGTCCATTCATTATACAGCTTTTGCCAGTAAATAGGAGATAACAGGAAAAGCCGTTGCCTTACATACAAGGTATCAATTTACACAAGGTGGCATAGACTTCAAGGGGACATTAAATTAAATTATCTAATTGAGGTATATTTCCCAGTTAACCATTTCACCAGCTGGTACAGACCCTACCCCAGTCATCAGACACCACCACTCCACCTCACATCACATCCATTCTTCTACTGCATTTTGAATGGCAACATTTCTCTTGGGGGGAGGGGGGTGAATTAAAAGGAAAAAAATCAACACCTTTCTCTCCCCAGAAGTTGTGACACAGCCCCAGAATCCCAAAATGGGACGTGACCCAAAGCGGGGGGACAGTGTTCTGGGGGTACCAAGATTTCCAGAGTGACTCAGTTCCTCAGTTTCTGAGTGCCCAAAATGAGACACCTTAAAGTGGCTTGATTTACAGGCAGTGTTGAGCCCCCTTGCTATGCAAATCAGACCCTTTAAGATGTCTGAAGTTAACACCCCAAAAATTGAGGCTTCCAAAATTGCTAGTCACTTCTGAAAATCTTGGCCATGATTTCCTTCACGGAGGCAAAATATGTACAGTGCTGGGAAGAGGCAGGTGGATGATAAGGGGACAGCTATTTGAAAACACTCCCATCCAAGGGCTGCAGAGCACCATAGATTCCCACACACCTCTGACCCCCCCCCATAAGCCCCTACACCTACCCACTCCAAATTTGAGTGAGTGGTGTTGTGACCTGAGGTTGCAGCACCACTCAGGTTTGGCCTGGCCAAAAAGCGGTCAGGCTGTGACTTGGGTACAGTGCTTGATTACCCAACAGGCAGACTAAGCACAGGCTTAGGGCACCAGCAAAGCAGGGGACACCCAAAAAAATGAGATTTTTTTTTTTTGGAAAAAATTTGGTATTTGATATTTCAAAAAAAGCATGGAAGTAGTCATCATGGGAAAAATCAGAACTTTGTTAGACTTCCTTACACTCCACTGCACACTCTTTCCCCATTTTTCTGTTCTCTTTTTATTACTTATCCCCACCTAAACCAGGGCGGTGTCCTACTAACATAGATCGAAATAACGCGAGGAAATCAGATCCTGTCATGTATTGCAATAAATTTATGTTTTATTATTGATATATTCTTCTGAGTTATATGTACTTGATTCATTTTTTTCTCTTTTATATATATATATATATACACACGCACATAAAAATAGTGTACTTTATGTAATTTGTTTGGTTTTTTTAGTTCAGATATCTGAGAGAAGGGGCAGGATGAAACGTAACCAACTGAGCGGAGCACAGAAACGTAAACTGGCGGAAGAAAAGAAACAAAAAACTAGTGAAATTTTCCAAAATCTTCCAAAGCTGACATCATTTTTCAAAGCGAATCCATCAGAAGCAACATCTTCTCTCAGTAGCACAGACATCTTTCTAAAACCTGTAGGTGTTTCAGAGACTGACCCTTCTTCTATTGGTGAAACAAACCCCATTCCAGAACATGTGGATGTGTCAGAGACTGTAACTGATCATCCTACTCCTGGTGGTAAAACAGACATTGTTCTAGAAGGTGTGGATGTGTCAGAGACTGAACCTGCTCATGCTGTAAATAATAGGAGAAAAGATCCTGGTATGTGGATTGATTTCAATACCGATCATGTAGCTTACTGGATAGACCGTGGACCAAATGACTGTCAACACCACACTGGGCTATTTGAGAAATCATGTCGGACTTTTACCAATGGTAAACAAACAAGATATTGTCCACAAAACATATTTTTCGGCATGAAAGCGAATGGTGAGAAATACACTCGAGAATGGTTACTGTATTCACCATCAACAGGGTCTGTGTTCTGTTTTGTTTGCAAAATTTTTGCATATAAACCTTCAACATCCCAGTTTGCTGCAGATGGATTTAGTGACTGGCAGAATACTGTTTTAATTGAACAACATGAAAATAGCACTACTCACAGAGATTCAATGTTGACATATTTAAATCGAAGCTTTGGATTGACACAAAAATTGGAAGAACAAATTAAAGGGGAGCGTGAATACTGGCAACATGTCTTGCAGCGTGTTATAGCTGTTGTTCAAACATTAGCTGAACGTGGTCTGCCTTTCCGGGGATCAAATGACACATTTAGATCATTGCAGAATGGAAATTTCTTGGGATTGTTGGAGCTTGTGGCTCAGTTTGACCCATTTTTAACAGGCCATATCTCAAAATATGGGAATGCTGGCAAAGGTAACCCATCATACTTATCCAAGACAATATGTGATGAACTCATTGGTCTAATGAGTGACAAAGTTCGTTCAGCTATTGTGGATGACATAAGTACTGTCGACTCTACACCTGATCTTTCACATATTGATCAATTGAGTATTGTACTAAGATATGTGTCTCCCACAGATGGAAAACCAGTTGAACGATTTATAACATTCCTCAATTTGAAAAGCCACACTGGTGAAGAAATGGCAAATCAAGTACTGCATTGTCTGTGCCAAGTTTTCAAAATAGATTTCTCAAAGTGCAGAGGTCAATCTTACGATAATGCTGACAACATGTCAAGGCGTTATCAAGGAATGCAGAAGAAGCTTTTAGAACAGGACAAATATGCCATATTCATACCATGTGCTGCACTCGCTCTCAATCTTGTTGGCTGCAATGCTGTTGATTGTTGTCCGGTGCCAGTAAGTTTTTTCTCACCAGTCCAGTTACTTTATACATTTTTCTCTGCCTCAGCACAAACCAATGGGCAGTTCTTAAAACATATTTGGGCAATGATCGTGTGTTGAAATCTCTTTCTAATACTCGCTGGGAGGCACATGCAGTGGCAACAAGTGCAATTCTGGAGTCCTACTCAAAGATTGTGGATGCATTAGAAAGTATAGCTGAAGACCAATCACAAAAGGGAGAAACTATACAAGAGGCAGAAAACATTGCAAACAAGATGGAAGAACTAGAGTTTGTATCTATGTTGACCATGTGGAATGAAATTTTACAACACTTTTACCACACAAGTCAAGCTCTCCAAGAATTGGATTTGAAAACATGTGCAGACCTCTGTCAATCATTAGCAGACCACTTACAAACTCTGAGGAATGATTTCAGAAGAGTTGAAGACTTATCAAAAGATACCTTGCCTGATACTAACTACAAAGAAGCCCAGACCGACAAGCGAATCAGGAAAAAACAAGCAAATGATAGCAGTGCAACAGAAACAGCATTGAATCCTAGAGACAAATTTCACGTATTTACTTACTATGCTATAATTGATACACTTGAAGCTCATATGAAGAGGAGAGGTGAAGTCTCAAGTAGATTTTCTTTTCTAAACGATATGGACTTATCTGACGAACAATAGTCACAAGGTTCCCAAAAGCTAGTTGACACACATCCTGTTGACTTGAACATGAATCTCTGTGGAGAAGTGTGGCAGGTCCACTGTTATATGTGTGCAAAGTTTAATGAAACAGCAAAAATGAAATTCAGTCACATTGATCTTCATGACACAATATTGAAAGATGGAATACAATGTGTATTTCCAAATGTAGAGCTTGCACTACGTATTTTTCTAACAGTGATGATTACTAACTGCTCCGCAGAACGCTCTTTTTCTCAGCTGAAAAGAATAAAAAACCCTCAGAGAACAACAGTGTGTCAGGACAGACTTGATTCACTTTCCTTATTGTGTATGGAAGCAGACATGTTTTGTCGAGTCAGCTTCGATAAACTTATCCAGAATTTTGCAATCAGAAAATCTAGAAAGAAGCTATTTTAATTTCAGCATACATGTAAGTTTTGCATCATTTCAAAAAATAAAATTTTATTTTACGATATAGTATGGTTTTTATTTTGAATTAAATATGGGGGGGGGCACCATAATCTTTTCAGTGCTTAGGGCCTCTAAAGGTCTTAATCCAGTCCTACTTGGGTAACTCCCTCAGCTCCGTAGCCTATGGTCCCATCTTTCTATAGAGTACCATTTGGCATCTATACAATGAGGGTCATAAGAACAGAAGAACGGCCATACCGGGTCAGACCAAAGGTCCATGTAGCCCAGTATCCTGTCTTCCAACCGCAGTCAATGCCAGGTGCTTCAGAGGGAATGAACAGAACAGGTAATCATCAAGTGATCCACCCCATGTCACCCATTCCCAGTCCAGACCCTGCCCCTCTGAAGTCAATGGCCAATCTCCCATGGATTTCACTACATCAGGGATTTGGTTCTGTCTCATTCTGTTCTCAAGTTTTTGCATGCTAAATAATCCCCATTATGCATCTTCCTCATTCAAAAGCTGTTTCTGATTCTTGAAAGAGTTATTTTATGAGTCCAATCCAAGGCCTATTAAAGTCAATGAAAACACTTCCCTGAATGTCAACAGGAACTGAATTTGGCCTTGGATGCTTTACTGCACATCATAGTTAATATTGGAAATCATGTCTTTTTGTGAAACAAAAGTCAAAGCTGAGATCACAGGCGGCTGTCTTCCCCAATTCACTCTGTGAGATACAACAGATCTTGTCAAAGGCTGCCACATTTTTTTAAATAATCACATCTGTTTCATCTCTCATCTCCACCTATATTCAAATGCTAGATCCCAATTACCGCCTCTGGCAATTCCTTGGTTGTTCCTCTCATTCTTGTCTTTGCTATTGTTTCCCCCAATTGCTTCTATTCAGCTAGCTGTCATTAACTTATTTAGATGCCCTCTCTATACATTTGTCCTCTGATACTGTAGAAATACATTTTCTATGTCAAAAAATCTACCCACTTACTTGCAACCAGACTGTGTCACAACCAATTTCCTCCAAAGTCATTTGCCTTCAGAAGTGCAGGATGAAAACAGTGCTCTTTATGTTTAAGATGCAAGCAAACACCTGTCAAGTGCATTGATAATTGCGCTGTCAGTTCATGCAACGAGAATTAGTCATATTACCCTCCAGATGAATTTATGCCACAATCTCATAAATAAAAAAAAAAAGTTTCCTTATCTCATTAAAATGGAGAGATGATCTGAAATAAGAAATGTTTATCTGAAAGAAACACTCTCCTGAAGTCTGTCTTTGACCAGATTTTGTCTGCAATAAGCCAGATAAATATCAGGAAAGTATGAATACAGACTGGCTTGGAAAAGATCTGCTGAAACTACTTTGCACCACATTGCTGTGTTGTGGCATCATTTCCAGATAAACCATCCTAGGAAACAGTACTTTAGTGAATGACTGATTGTATAAAACTAGCCACATCAATGCACCAAATGGCGCAATATTACCATCCCAGGTATCACTTTCAGTAACAGAGCAGAATTGTCTCAAGGTTATGTTCCTTAAAGGAACAGTGACTCACTAATAGAGATCCGTTTAAACTGATGCTCATCATCACGGTTCTTCCTCATGCATCAGATGAGTTGGTGTTGAGGCAGGACTTCTGTTAAACTGGAAGGTCATTGTGTAACGTTTTTAAAATAAATCTCGGTGTGCTCTCTTTGACCCTTCAGAGCTTCTCTGGTCCTTTGAGTTAAACAGACTCCTGTTGCAGAGAGCAGATGCAGGTCTGTATCCCTGTGTTCACCCCTTTTACAGGACTATGATAAATTTTGTACAAAGAATGCCTTGTGGGGTTTCATATGAAAACTCAGAATTTGCTGACCATTATTGTCCTGGTAAAATATGTGAGGCAACGTTGTATATAAAGTTATAAGATTCTACTGTATGATATTGCTAAGACATGTTCCAAGTCTGGGTAGCAGTAACAAACCAGTTCCCCAGAGATAAAAGGCTAGCCAATGCCAAAAAAATCAATACAATCAAATGGACCATCACCTGGTTAAGTGGCCACTCTTCAGCAGGAAAGAGCATGTGAAAAATCTACATCTTGACAAAGAAACAGCTTCAGGTTCCCATCCACACAGACTTTCTGTCTCTTGAACCTCAGCCGGAGATGCTTTTCAAAGAAAGAAAGAACTATAAGAAGGCAGAGAAGATGCCCCAATTATTCCTCCCTTTCTCTCTACCCATGGCATTCACAACACCTGAAGAACAAAGGAAACATTTGGACAGGGGATGGATCCAGACTGAAATAAAGTCATCCAGTAAGACTGCTGAAACATGTGGTGAGAGAGACTTTGCTTTAAATTCACTTAGCTTGTTAAATTAGGCATTAATTGTGATTTACTTTCATTTTCTTGTAACCAGTTCTGACTTTTATGCCTCATTACTTATATTCACTTAAAATCTATCTTTTGTTGTTAATACATTTATTAATACAGCGTGTTTGAACTGAAGTGTTTGGGAAACTCTATTTGAGATAACAGGATTTGCGCATATCATTTTCTATTAATACAATGGCTGACTTTGTATGAGCTTGTATGCTCCAGGAGCAATCTGGGCAGTTCAAGATGGACATTTCTGGGGAAAGTCTGGGACTGGGAGTTTGCTGGTGTTGCTCTGCAGTATAATTCAAGAGTGGCTGGCTACAGCACTCATATACTATAACTGGGAGTAACTTACATGCTGGAGGCTGTGTGTAAGGAGACCAGGAGTGGTAACTCTCACAGCAAAGCAGTGTAAAAGAAAAGCCATGTTGGAGAACTGAATTGGCACAGCTGTTCATGAGTCCAGATTGTACCATGGGTAATGTCACAGCAGAGGATGGGTCTAACTGGTGCATCATCCAATTTTCATGCATTCAGCGGGAAAGCACCAACTCCACACAATGGCCTTGAAAGGTGAAATGTTTAAATGACAGGCCAGCTATTAAAAGGATGTGCAAGCTTTAAAAAAAAAAAAGAAGAAGAAGTTGTTTTTATCTGTACAACGGTGAGGAATGGGCCAGAAGGTGAGGGAGCAGCTAATCAGTTTCTTTCATGTATTGCTAAGCCCTTGAGCCGCTAAGCATCACTAAATTGTGGGCCACCAATCTTCATAACAAATGCTCAGTGCTGAGGTGTGTTCACAAGGAGAATGAGAGTTTATTTTGCACAGGCATGCACGCACGCAGACTTTTCGGTTGCGTGCTTGCATGCCTGTGCATTCATATGCACAAAACACTGGATACGGCTGCTGAGCCACCTTGCTGGTGGCAGCAGGGCGATGTAAGTAGATTTGCTTTCTGTAGGACCCCTTACGCATGCTGCGCCAGGCTGTCTCTCTGATAACTGGAGCATTCCAGCATTAGCCTTCCTGTTCTCTGGAAACTGCCAAGTCAGAAGCAAGGTGGATCAGGGCTTCATCTTGGCTAAGCGGCTTTACTTCTAATGGATACTGCGAAGGATGAAAGTTGATGGGGAGGTGGAAAAGGCTGCTCCACTTGTGTAGAAAGCGTGAGTTCTGCCTTTTCCAAGAAACAACAAAGAGAGCGTTTCAGTGGCATTGCAGGGTGAGTCAACCAGACTAATCCACATCCTTCCGAACCTCTTGTCCCAGATCCGTGAGTCAGTCTGACTCTGGAGCCAACACGATGAGAAGCTCCACTTCCTCAAATCTACACCAGACCCACTGAGAACAGTGCCCTCCTTTCACATACATAACCTGCTGTGATGGCCATTGACCTTCAGTGGGAGTCAGGCACCTACCCCCTTTCAATGCCTTTGAAAATCCCACTTCAAACTCCACCTTGGCAATGTCTTGTGGGTGTCCGATCACCCCCAGGGCTTTAAACAGGGCCCCAGTGATAGCTCTGCAAAGAAGCCCCATCCTCTGTCAGGAGTAACCCACCACTTGTTACACTTCCACAACAAATATTGCTGATTGAAATGGATGGTCTCCCAGACAGAAGTATTGGTGCTTTGCATAATTGAAACCATCCATCTTTCAGGCGCTAATTTTCTGAAAGGAAAATATTAATTGTAAGAGCCAAACATTGTCACCATCCCCTTTTGTTGAAGGTCATTGTTAAAATATGATGCAAACAACCAACATGAAGACGTCCTTTCCATGCAATGATGCTTAGAGACTAGTCCAGAGGTTCAAAGACTGTGCTGCATATGCCCTTTATTATTGCCCCTAGTAATCCACACTAAATAAACTCATTGGTACATTAATTACAAAGCCAGAGAAGTGGCAGATTTGCTTCTTTGCTGGGAGCAGGAGTTTTATGCCTCGGTGATTTGTATGTGAATGTTGTGTCCTTTCCATGAGGAGGAATCACAAAGTTTGGTGCCATAATGACCTCCCAGAACTTGGCTCTGTTTCTGTAAAAAGCAAAAGCATTTCCATGTATTATTTTCACTAATAAGACACAAAAAGATGAGAGAGTTCTGCCTGCCGGTACATCTACAGTCGAATAGAAACCCACAGCACCATGTCTCAGAGCCTGTTCAATTGACTCGGGTTTGCAGGGCGCAGGTTCCAGGGCTAAAAATTGCAGTGCTGAAGTTTGGGCAGAGGCTGGAGCCCAGGCTTTGAGATCCAGCCCCCTTGCAGGATTTCAGCTGATCCAGGCCAGCTGCAGCCATGTTGTGGTTCTTTTACTGCGGTATAGATAACCTCAGTGGTTTGAGGAAAGGACCAGGAATCTGGGCATCTACATTAAATATCCAAATTGGGAAGAGCCAAGGCGGGTGAGGTAATAGCTTTTATTGGACCAGTTGTGGCTGGTGAAAGTGAAAAGCTTTCAAGCTACACAGCTCTTCATCAGTTTGAAAGCCTGTTTCATTCACAAGCAGTAGTTGATCCAGTAAAAGATATGACCTCACCCACTTCAGATCTCATGTCTTGGGATCAACACCACTGCAAACAAAATCTGGAATCTTCCCTTCTAGGTGCTGCTACTGGCCTGCTATTTGAAATGGGGTTTCCATATAACTGAGCTGCTTCTAGGGGTCTGCAGTTTAAAGGGTCCATGGAAGCAATGGGACTCGGCAGCACGTTTTGAGAAAAACAAGGATGGTCTTGTGGTTAAAGCACTGGACCGGGACTCAGGAGATCTGATATTAATTCCTCGCTCTGCCACAGAATACCTGTGTGACCTAAATTTCTGTGTTCCATAGTAAGCTCACACACACAAAAAATAAGAACAACAATATTTTTTCCCCACACTTTGTCTGTCTTGTCTATTTAGGCAGTAAGCTCTTAGCAACAGGCAGTCCCTGCGTCAATGTGTCTACACAGCAGCACCTAGCATAATGGGGCCCTGATCTCAGTTGGGACTACAAGATGCTACTGTAATATGAATAATCATTATCTCCCACACTAAAGAGCTCCCCAGCTGGGCATCCTTCAGAGAGAACACTTAATGTCTCAGGTCCCCCTTGCTGCAAACTTGGTGGGGAAACCAACTCAAGTGTACCTACCTGCCTACAGGAAAGCACCTACCAAAGAGGCCCTTACACTGCTGCTTTCCCAAGGGTGCCGGTTGGGAGAGGAAGGCCAGACAGCCTGAACAAGCAGAAGGGAGAGAGAACAATCTGGCCAGTCCGCAGGGATAAAGTGGAAGACCACCAGGCCTCACACCTGCCCAGGTGACCATCAAGATGAGCTGGGATGGTGCCCATCCAAGCTCATTTTTCTTCTTTCAGCACCTCTGGAAGTTGCGATCACCAGCGCACAGATTAGCATCTTTTCTTTCCCTCTCCTCTAAAGGCTCAAAAGAGAAAAAAGTTCTTTCAGCTTTCTGGATATAGTCACAAATAGATGAAGGACCGAGAGCCCCTCTAAAAGCACTCAGTATCCCTTAGGCACTGAGCCTGCTGGGATCACAATTCCTCCAGCAGCTCCTGCTGGGTGCTGTGCCACTGTGCTGCCTGCGAAGGCATGTGACACTCATAACTGAGCCGTTAGGTTGAGCTTTTCAAAGATGCCTAAAGGATCTGGACACCCAATGGGGTGGGAATTGGGAACCCAAATCTCTTAGGTGGCTTTTCAAAGTTCAGCCCCAGCCTTGTGCTTTCCAAAGCAGCAAAGGTTGAGAGTGTTTGCTCAGCCCTGAAAAAGGGAAGTACCTCAAGTCGCTGAACAACATCTCTGGACAGTGATTGGCCTGGAGTTTCCAGGAATTAAAGATTAATCTTTAATTAAAGATTATGTTGTGCGAAGAAACCTCCAAGAATACGTCCAACCAAAATTGGCAACCCTACTGAGCCCAGTTGGTCCCCTATGGATTCCTGAGGGATGGGTGAGCCAAGGAAGGGCATTGCAGTTAGGATGTTTATTGTTTTTTAAATGATCTGGTCTCTCCTGTACATTATATGGTTAAGTATGAAAGAGCAATAATGTGTTAGACTTGGTCAAAGTATCTCCCTGGGTGTTGAATGTTCCACAACTACCACTAGGAGCTGCAGGAGTGAGTGAGAAAGGAACCCGGCAGGCTCTCACCTTGGGGTGGAGTTCTGAGTGACTGTTCAAAGTACTGGGGAGTCTAAATGGTCACCATTGTGCCCAGGGACTAGGCAGCTGGACAGCAGGTTCCAGCTCTCAGGATGGGGTGCTAGAAAAAGGATTTGTGCCCCAAATCTGTGCCAAGGGACCCCAAGATTTGGGCAGTAGCTGGGCTCCACTCAGGCTCCAGGAGGCTTAACACACTTGAGGACCCAGAGATTTGGATTCTCCTCACAGCAGTCTGGTGGGTGGCCAGAAAGGAGGAGCCCAAAAAGATGTGTGATATTGATTAATAGATGTATTCCATTAACTGTGTTTGTTCTGAGCTCCAACCATTTGTTGTTTTTTAACAGAATTTCCTGACCGGGGTCATTTTCCAACCAGCTCTAAAAAAGAAAACAGTGGCTGCAAATGAACTGTTGGAGAAGGGAGAGTTGGCCAGTTGTCACTATGCCCTGTAGCTTGATGAGTCCAGTCCTCGCCCTGTCAGCTCCTAGAAACGTCTGACAAGCATCAACAACAAGTTATTCAGAAAGCTCTCTGAAGGGATGATCAGGTTTTTCGTCCTGCACTAACTATGGGACTTGTAACATTCACAGCTGGCGGAAATAAACCTGTTACATTTCCAGCAGTGTGACCGATCAATAGCTCGTGAACAGAATGGGGGCAGTTGGGGTGAGTAAGTCAAAGGCACAGGGAGAGGAAGGCTGTATTTTTAAAACAAAGCACAATGTATAAGTGACTCTAGGAGTCACAATTACAGCAACAAGAGCCAGGGTACATCAGAGGGCTCCTGCTAGCACTTCCTCTATGGACATTACAGGGCTCTGAATGCAGGAGGAAGTGACCAGTCAATCATGAACCTCTTTGTTTTTGACTGTTAAGATCAGACAAGGTCAGTTAAAAACCTGAGAGCACTGAGACATGGGCTGCCCCTGGTTAGAAAAGCCCACAGTTATACTCAGGGGGTTTTCTCCTCACTGTTTAATCAGGGCATGTTGTATTTACAGAAATGGAACTAGTAAGGGGTTTAGTCCCCAGCTATTTCTCTAGATGAGCATGGATATACAACACATACAGAAGGTAGGAGAATCCAGGCATAGCTCCACAGCTTCCTTACAGTTCCACAGGCTTCTTCTGCTCCCCTCAACCGCCTGGCGGTTCTGTGCCTCGGTTTCCCCTTCTGTAAAATGGGGGTGATAGTACTTCCCTACCTCACCAAGGAGTTGTGAGACTTAATCCATCAATGTATGTGAAGTGCTCCAAGATCGTCTCCCTGGCTGGCACTACAGAAGGGCAAAATGTCATTAAATTATTATTACTCAGTGGATAAGAACCACAGCATCCAGGGATTGCACATAGGAAAGGACAAACATCATGGATATTACAATCTCACCCCTAAAAGAAGATCGTAACCAGTGCCCCCCCAGCTGGTGCAATCTCCCTTCATTCCCCTACTCTTCTTCCAAGACTTTGTTAAGACTTCCCCTTTTCAGCTGCTGAGCCTTCTGGCAAACCACATGCATGCAATAAACAAAGAAAAATACCCTACTTTGAAATCAAGTTCTATGGTGGTTCTAGAACTTGCCTCCAATTTCTTCTGTCTTGGTGCATCTGTTGGGAGCAGGGTATTAAAATGCACATCATAATGCAAATGCATTAAAACAATTGGCCAGAAAGTTTTGGGAGCAAATGTTTTAGTCAGTCAAATATAATAGGCATCCACTAGCCAGATCATTTTGTTGTTCCAAAATATTATTCTTTGATCTCTTAACAAGGCCTGTTCCTTTAACAGGGTTTCATGTAACAAAGCTGGCCCGGTTTGTGCAGTATGTAGTCTGATTTGCTTCTGTACCTTGAATACTCATTGCATTCACAGGGCTATTCTTTCATCACGTCAGCTTCAATGGCATGGTATCTTCTGGTGCACTGGGAATTTGTTTTCAAAAAGATTTTGCCTCTTAGCAGAGATTCATTTCAATGGGCTCTGCTGTACGTCTTCACAGGTTTTGATTTGGATGAATGGAAAGTATTCTCATCTCGGAAGGTCTGATCTTTCAACAAGTGCTCATTATAGACAGCACAAAAACGTGATAGACACGCACAGTAAAGGGGATAAAGGGCCCAGTCTTGCAACCTGTACCCTAGCAAGATCCCCACTGAAGTCTGGCCATACGGCATGAAATTTATCTAGTTGTGGTTAATGACATCTTCCCAGTCATTATTATAGGCTTGTTATATAAACGAGCTGTAAAATAATTCAGGGCAAGAAAGCACATGGTATTACTCTGTCCTCCTGAATTACTGCTGTTTACATGGAATAAGAGATAGAAAGGGAGAATGCTAAACCATGTTTAAAAAGGGCCAATAAAGCAAGGAAGAAGGTCAGATTCTCAAAGGTATTTAGGTGCCTAAAAAGACAGACAGGTGCCTAGTGGGATTTTCAAAGCTGCCTCAGCAGCCTAGGTGCCTAGCTCACCTAAGTGAGTTTGTAAATAACCCCAGATGCCTGTCTGCCTCCTTTGGGCACCTAAATAGTGAATTATTGCATATTAAGAAGTACCAAGGGCTCCACACCCCTATAACCTTAAATCATACACAGTTCTCATTGAAGGCAAGGGAAGTTTTGTATAGTAAAGGGCTGCAGAATCAAGCCCCTGGTCTGGAAAAATTACAATTCCCAAGCAATTTTGGAAACCTAAGATTTCAGTTTATGACACACATCAAATTGTATAGAACCATCAGAACAAAAGCCTGTCAGTCTGGATTATAGAATCATAGAACCAAAGAAATGTAGGCCTGGAAGGGACCTCGAGAAGTCATCAAGAACAGCCCCCTGCACTGAGGTAGGACCAAGTAAAACTAAGCCATCCAGGACAGATGTTTGTCCAACCTGTTCTTAAAAACCTCCAATGATGGCGATTCCAAAATCTCTATTGGTAACTTACTCCAGAGCTTGACAACTCTTATAGTTAGAAAGATTTTCCCAATATCTAACCTAAATCTCCCTTGCTGCAGATTAAGCCCATTAGTTCTTGTCGTACCTTCAGTGGACATGGAGAACAATTGATCCCACCTCTTTGTAACAGCCCTTAACATTTTTGAAGACTTATCAGATCCCCCTCTGTCTTCTTTTTTCAAGATTAAACATGTCCAGTTTGTTTAACCTTTCCTCATGGGAAATATCTAAACATTAAAGAGTGGGAGTAAATGGCTAAGGCAGGAGTAAGTAGATCTAATGGACCAAAACTGAGCCTGTAAAGGTCAGTTAGACTGTGGAATAGCCTCCAAACCTAGTCCATGAGGAGCCATTTTGGAAGGTCAGAAGGAAGATCCAGCTATTGCTAAAGTTCTTCATTATAAGTCCTTTGGGCATGAACCAAATGACCAAGAGAACACCAGAGGAGGATGTGGTAAAATCTCCACTCTGATGCATGAATGGTATGGTTGCATTTGGATACAGATGGAATATTTTTATCAGAAAACCAAGTTACAATCAATGCACAGAAAAGCACTCATCCCAAGCTCTGGGCATCCTGGGAAAATTCTTAATAAAGCAGTTAATCATAAACAAACTCTAGCAGTTACCCACTAGCAGCACAACCCAGAAGCACCGGAAAGATAATCAACATGTGATAAACCCCACCGATGAAATCACCATAGTCCCCTAACTCTGCCTTCTCCCTGATGGCCAGGGAAAAAAGTTGAGTCTCGCACCTGGATGAGCCCAGCTCCAGTAGTACATGTGGTGGAGGGATAGGAGGTCAAGAAAAGCGTTGTGAGGATCTGAGGCCCTTGCCTCATTTGCCCTACTTGAGCCACTGCTGAAGCCAGATGAGTTTTATCAGGTGTCAGCCAAATCTGGGGGCAATGCGGCTCATAGAGACCTTGGTGACACTGGGCCTGCAATGTGCGTGGCTGTCCCCACAGCCCCATCTCAGAGTGTGCGCAGGCAGCCAGTAAAAGCGTGAAACACAGCCACAAAACATGAAGGTGATGAAGAGTGCAAGGGGAGAGGGAAATTCCTGCCAACCCGGGACTCGAGCAATGGCTGCTCAGATGTCATCTCAGATTTTGCAGCCAGTGTGTTACTTACGGTTCCATACTTGCTGGTGGGATTTTCAGTAACAAAGTTATGATTCCACCCAGCTGCGCTAAGGGTTTGCCTCCAGGTGAGTTGATTTTCTCTCTCTCTCAAGACTGACATAAATACACTTTCCCCTTTCCTGTGACTGTGTCAGAGGCTGAGGCAGGTGTGAGGGAGGGAATTCTCCTCTATGCTCTGACCATGGTGCTGAATGCTAATGAAGTCTAACAGTCAGCATCTTTCCAGGTTATTTCTTTACCCCTCAGCTCACGTTTTCAAATGACTGAGCAAGGCATTTTTCTCTAATTACTCGCAGGTATCCAGGTGGTATGATGCGTCTACCTGGGCTGGTCCTGAGTCACCAGCTTTGCCTGCCACACTGAGCTGCCATTCTCAATAGCTGTGCTCCAGCCTCCTCTTTACATCAGATGCCAAACTTCAGAGCTCCCCCGAAGCAACACTAATGATTTCCAGGTGGCAAAGACAGGCCCACTGGACTAATGAAGCTGTTGCACATAGATGGCAATAAACAAGGCACAGTCACATCCTCCATTGTTGCATGAGAATCTTGGGAATTGGGGAGCGAACGGGAAACTAAATAGGCCTCTCTTCTAAAAACAGCAACAAAAATTAATGGATCGTTGGCTTTTCCAATGTTTGCTGATTCAGCATCTAAAAGTCTC
Source organism: Chelonia mydas (assembly GCF_015237465.2). Classification (NCBI taxonomy): domain Eukaryota; kingdom Metazoa; phylum Chordata; order Testudines; family Cheloniidae; genus Chelonia; species Chelonia mydas. The sequence goes on from NC_051254.2 coordinate 18,773,305, forward strand.
TATTTCCATTCCAGATACAGTGTCTTTCTGGTTCACAAGGGTATTTTACAGTAGCAAATGTTGCTGCTCTCCAAGTCTTCACCATGCAAAACTGTCCATGAAAGCTTGGCTTTGGCTAAGGTAGGGTTGCTTACCGGTGCTTGGCTGCTAGCAGCCTTTTGTTTTGTTTTGTTCTTAAGAGCGGAAAAAAGAAAGAGTGCTGCACTATTTATTCTGGAAGGACAAACCATCGGAGCACACGGACTTTTTTTTAAAAATAGTATTGCATGTATTGGATTCCCAAAGAGATGCTAAAAATCAACCTTTTTTCTCTTGCTTGTCTGCACAAAGAAATTATTTTGGGGATGACTGGGGTTTTTGTAGAAGCTACAATGGCTCCCAGTAATAAGATTATACCCAGTCTCTGCAGCTGAGAAAAGCTCTCCTCCTCTCCTCCTCAACATTGGCAGTCCAAGATACCATGCATTTCCCTCCCTGGGCTGATTAGCTCTAACACCATTGCTGCAGATGCCTCTTTCTCTGTGCTTAATGAAGCTTATCCATGCTGAACTGCTGTTGCACACTTGAGACAGCTTTTGCTAACATCAGCTGTGAAGCTCTCAGCTGGGCATCAACCTCCAAATAGAACCTCTTCTGTTCTTATCAGCCCTGGTATTAGGCATAAGAAGATGCAATAATTGGTTGGGGCCCAATCAGGGGGAAAATATGATTACCTACATAAACGCAGGCTGGGTTCTTTGTAGCTAGGCCAGCAGAAGGAACAAATGACGCAAACTGGGATTATTTAAGGATCTGCATTCAGTGTTTGAATAGCTTCTTTTATACCATCAAATTAGCAAATTATTCAAGTCTATTCAGTCACCCAGTTTAGCATTGTTAACTCTTTCCCCACCAAAATCACCACATCACATGCCTCTCTCAGCAACTCAGTAGTATAAATGGTAGGTCCTTCCTTAGACCGCTATGGTATTGTGATTGAACACCTTAGAGACCTGACTACTGCTGCATAAGAGCTCTCTGAAGAAACAGTGTGGGCTACTGGATAAAGCAACACTTTGAGAGTCAGGAGACCTGGTTTCTGTTCCCAGAAATGCCAGTCACTTGCAGTATAGCATTTTAGGTGGGGTGCCGCTGTGCCTCGGTTTCCCCACCTGTAAAATTAGGCTAATGATGCTCACCTTTTTGCAAAGTGCTTTGCGACCTGTAGATAAACGGTGCTGGCATGTATCAAAGTCAATGGGAACTGGGGGAGGAGGGTCCTTTATGTCTGTGTCCTACTTTCCCTATTTTAGGGTAGGAGGTGCCTGAAGACAGGACTGTCTCTCTCTCCATCTCCACCTCCTCTCCTTTTATTCTCCTTGTGAAAATTTCCTCTCCTCTTTTGTTTCTCTCATTGCCCTGTCCTGTGACTTCTCTTAGATCTGTGCATCAGGGACTTCAACCCTTCCTCTCTTTCCTCCCCTAGGGGGTCTCCTCCACGTACCTCTTCTCTGCTGAGGGCTAATTGGGTGCACTCAGCCTCCTGTCTTCCCTGGTCTCATTTCCCATTTCTCCATCATTGGAGAGAACCTGCTCGCCGAGTCTTGCTTTTTCTGCCTCTCCCCCGACACACCCAGTGAATAGTTAAATCCACTCCCGGACATTATGGCAACTAGCACTCTGTGACCACAGCCCTATTTCTCTCCCATCAGGGGGGCCTACTGAATCTCCCAAACCTCCTGTCTCTTCCTCCCTAAGTGAGTTTAATTAGGAGGCTCTTGCTAACTGGGGTTCTCCACACCCCAACAAAAGATTACCCGGTTGTCTCCTCCTGCCCAGAAGAGGCCAATGTCTCCCCCGTCTCTCCCTGGGATGACTGGTTTGGAAGGATCTCCTGCACCCCAGCAGGAAGCAGGTGTAGAAAGCAGGGCCCAATTCCTCCACCCTCAGGCACCTTTTCTACATCTCATTCCCGCACCGATTCCACATCAGACAGGGAGGGTCCTTTGCCGCAGCTAGGATCAAAGAGCAATGAGCAGCCATCTGCGTAGGAATGCCACAACACAGAATGGAGCCCCCTGCTAGAGGCGGGGGTGGGGGAAGCAGAGGCTGGCTGGTGTGAAGGAAGAGGAGGAGCTGACCCATTCAGGGGGTGCAGTGGCACTCAGAGTTGCAGGCCTGTGTTTACATGAAGAGCAAGGGGCCCACTCAGATGCTGACCCGGCCAGCCTTTCAGACCGTCTGTGAGCATCGCTCAGAGTGAGGGCCTGCTGTTTCTTCTGCATATTCCACAGGTCTAGCACAGGGGGTTCCCAGTCCACAGATGACTAGGGCACCTAGGTGCTATGGTAATACAAACAATAAATCATAATGATGATGTGAAACATATAGCCCCACCTTCTGAAATAGACCCACTCAGAGAGAAACCAAACAGCAGTGCTGCGGGAGGCAGATGGGGCAATTTTATGTGATAGCCATTTTGCTGCTTTCTGTCAGTAACTGTGTGTAATTCACATCACCTGCCGGAAGTCTTGCAACAGGAATTGACCATATATTATTACAATTGTCCAGAGTAAAACTGATGGCAGGAAATACTATTTTACATAACACAAAATTAACCTGTGGAACTCATGGCCACTGGGTAGCATGGAGGCTAGGAGCTAAGTAGAACAAAAATGTGGGGGAGGGTTAGATATTTACATGAGTAATAAGAACATCCACATTTACCGTATGTACGATACAAAATATAGGGATATACACCAGCATGCCTCAAGGCAGAAGCCAATCACTACCTGACAGGATTAGGAAGAAACTTTTCTTATGGGTACGTTACTCCATAATTATCCATTGCAGGGTCCTTGCATCTTTCTCTGAAGCATGGTCTCTATCCGTGACAGGACCCTGGCCTAGATCCAGAATGGCAAGTCTTATGTTACCTATATATACACACTATTACACTAACGCAAACTACATTCAAAGCTCCGGCACTTTTCTTTTGCCCAGTGGGTGCTCCTCCCCCGCTCTGCTCCAAGGCTCCGCCCACACTCCGCCTCTTTCTGCTCCCCCACTCTGTCCGCTCCCCCGAAACTGACCCACCTGCTGCTTGCTCCTCTCTGCCCCCCTTCCCTCAAGCGCCTCCCGCTGTTGCCTGTCCTGGGAACCAGCCCAGGAATAACCACAACAAAGGGTGAACTTGAGCAATACTGAGGGTTGATTTACTGGCATTCCTGACTTGTGCAATTATATTTACACACACAACTCATTCATGCTGGCAGGCTGCAGGCACAGATGTTGGTTTCGATTTCATAGGTGACTGAGGCTGGCCGGGCTACAGCTTCCCGGAGATCGGCCGTGAGATCTCCCGAAGTCGCTTCAGATCCGCGGGAGGGCTCTACTGCTTCCAGTCCCGACTTTAGTGTGCTGTTACATTTTCTTGTTGGTAAGTGTCCTGGCCACCCATCTCAAGCTTTATATCTTCACTCAGATAATACCATGGTTCCATAAAAGACTATATTTGCTTCTTTGTTTTGCCATTGGCTGTCACTCATACTGTTTCACTCATTCCTTATATTAATTGATTACATATTCATAAGCAAGGATTACAATTGGTAATATAAAGCAATGCAGCTTTAAGCAAGCATCTAACATCTTTCCGCTGCTTGAGGTTTTGTAACAGCAGAACAGGAAACTGTACAGGCTGCACTCGAAAGAGCACGTGGGGGGGGGGGGGGGGGGGGGGGGCTGCATCTGGCTACACCTGCCAGCCCCAGGGCCCCACTGAACAGCTGATCAGTGGCCAGCCCTGGGGTCACAGAACCACTGTGGCTGGTGGGTGCTGAGCACCCCCTATTTTTTTCCATGGATGCTTGAGCCCTGGAGTACCAAGGCGTCAGTGCTGATGATTAAAAGAATGTTAAGGTTGCAAAGTCAAGCCCTCAAAAGCTAGGAACTGCCAGAATTTGGGTTGCCCCCCTTGTGCATATGGATTATGATACAGACTTTAATTACATGATCACACACTATTTTTTGCCACAGCACCCCTGCCTCATTCAGTGCACAGAACAGCTAGTGCTCACTTAACCAGCTATTCAATATTTCGTTTTCTTATTGTTCAATATGTGGCCCCCAAACCTCATTACTTCACACTGTTCAAACCCTGCTCTGAAGACAGAATTAATTAATTTCCTCATGGGCATTTCTATGGCACGCATTGCAACAGTATCCAAGTATTTCACAAACATTAATTAATTTATCTTCATAAAAACCCCTGTGCGGTGAGATGGTGCTATTATCCCCATTTTATAGATGGGGAATAGAGGCACAGACATATAAAGATCAAAAGTATCAATTAATTTTAAGTGCCCAGTTTGAGACATGTAGGAGCTGACTGTTCAGAGTAATTAGCATTTTACAGCATGTTGTATATTTGGCAAAGTTCTAAGCAACTGAAAATGGGATCTTATAATGGGAAGTGTCAGGCAACCCTAATAATAGGCAGTACTCCCAGCCCTGCCTGTAAAACAAAACACAGCTCTCAAGGCTGAAAATAAATAGCAAGCAATAATGCAGAAGGAAGATAAGTCTTTATTTAGGCAAGACTCCCTTAAGTCCGAAAGACCTGAACTTTATCACCTTTCATTGCATTAGAAATGGTTCTGTTCATTTAAAAGCGTGTGGGTGGTTTATTGCATTCCTGTAGACAGAATTAATCCAGATTGTTTGTTTATGCATTGTTAGTGTTAGTTCAGCTATTGAGCTTCTGGTTCTCATTTAATAATACAGGGTTATGTGATGATGCCATTATATTTAAATCATTGGATACTCACCCCTAGAAAAACTTTGCTCAGTGCAAATGTGAGTAAGAAAACAGGTCACACCGTTTGCTTTCAGGTGTTTAAAATCCAGATGTGCACCCAAATTTCATAGGATTTTCTATGCTGAATTGGACATGGCCAAAAATGGGATGGTGAGATTTCAAAATCCAGAGCCAGATCCAAATTTTGTGGCTTATGTCCCTCTTCTGTGCCTCTATGACAGTCTTGCAAACTGTCATGAAAATCTATAAGCCCAGACACACAATCTACTTGCCAACTCTTTACTATAGTGATGGGTCACATTTCAGGGCAACTGCACCTGTATTCCCCCACTGTGGTACAGCAAGGGCATCTCCTCTCAGGCTTCCAGGTCTTCAGCCATCACGTCTCTTGGGCAGCAGCATACAGCTCTCTCCCTTCTGACTGGGGTATTTCCAGGCTACACAGTTTCCTCCTTACACTGATATTCCCAGCAAGTCAGACTGCCTCAGCAGGCCAGCTTTGCCTTCCTGCCTCAGAAACTACAAACTGCGTAATGACCATAATTACATTACCACACATCCATTACTAAGCAAGCACGTTTATTCTTAAGGTAAAAGCACGACAGAGAAAACATACTGAGACCAATAAAAGAACCTCCATGCATGCTAATAAGTTGAGCAGAGATCACTTCGACTCCAACAAGGTTTCTGGCAGGTGAACAGTCTTTCAAACCCCACCAAAGGTTTTCCTGTGGTTACAAGTTCATAAGTGCCTTAGCTCAGAACAAGCTCCTCAGTGAATGTGTAATTTCCTCCTTTATACAGTTTGAGTCTTTAGTGACCATGAATGGGTAACCAGGCAGACAACTGGGATTCTCCTCGAGGCGTAGCTTCAAAAGGTTGGGTCCGGCAGTGAGGAATTTGTGTTCCCTCCCACCAGGTATTTCCTAGGAAACCCAGTTAACTTTAAAAATTCACATTGATTCAAATAGTTCTTGAAGCTTATAACAGTTTCTGGGGTTTACATTAGTCTGGTCTCTTCCCTAGCAACATTACATACAATCCCACAGTCACACACACATTTGCATTTTTAATACAATCAACTCCGAAGATCCTAAAAGTTTATTCAGTGAGGTTTATCCAGAAAATGGCCATATCTGACAGTTGCTCTTAAAAATAAACTATTTGCTCCAGGTGTAGAATTTTGCATGGCAGCTTTAAGGAGTTAAAGACTCTGAAATAGCTTAGCTTCTTAACAGCTTTTTAAACCCTTAAGCCACTTTATGGAATTAAAATCACATTCACTCTTAAAGCAGCTGAACTCCTGAAAGTTTAAGCCACTTTCAAGAAGCGCTAAGCTGGTTTAAACTATCTGGGCTCCATACATTTTTCACACTCACTATCCAACCACTGTTCAATAGCCTCCAAATCTGGTATCTTGTGCAAATCAAATCCAGTTTGGGTGTCCAGTACTGCTAGCTAACGATGTACATTTGTACAGATTAATACCTAGAGCCTGCAAGGGGAATGGATTCTAAAAGAAAGAAAGAAAGAAAGAAAGAAAGAAAGAAAGAAAGGGCTACCTCCTCAGCTGGAGTAAAACAATGTAATTCTACCGCCTTCAAAGTTGATTGACACCAGCTGAGGATCTGGCCCATACTCTCGCTGATCTATGTTTTCACCCTTTACTGTATGTCCAAAACTAAAACGATCTCTTTCCCTCTGCTAGGTTGCCAAAACCTTTCTAGTTCCTCCACATAGAATTACTGCTGCATGTTTCAATGATCACCTTTTCTCAGCCAGGAGCTGGAGACCAGGAGCTATTCTGTTCCTGATAACTCATGAACTCTGCACTGGAACGGGATGCATGTTCAGGAGAAACACAAGGAAGACACCAGCAAGTCACTGTCTTTCTTATTCCACTTTTGGTAACTCCAGGGCAGTATGCTATCAGTAGTTTGCACCAGACATCCCTGGAAAAAGATCATAATCAAAAACAGGTGAACAGTGAAATCAGTGGTGCTTCCAGTCCTGTATCTAGTGGACAGCTGCCAATATCTCAAAAACCAGCCATTACCGGAGGAATTAATTGGTACCTCCGTTGGCAGTCCAAGCAAAGAAGTCAGAGACTAAATAAGCGTAGGAACTGACCCGCTCAGCCTTTGATGTTTGCTATCCTCAACTCAGGATTAAGTCATATCCACAAAGGCAAGGTAGAGAACCCTGTACTAACTGCCTGTGCAGTCCCTGTTCTATAGTCATGCAAAGTTCCCACCATCGTAATCTCTAATGCTGTCCATCTGGCATCACTTCTGAGAACTAAAAAATATGGGGGAGGAAGTGGGACATTGGGTTTCAAAGAATTAACAATAGCATGGGGCTTTGGAACCTAGCGTTACTGTCTTTGGTTTGGTTTCAAAGCTATTATGATCGCTGGGTGCAGTTCATCTAACAGAGAGTGCGCACAGGCATGAAAAACCACAGAAAACCCCGAAGGTTTGCTGCGGTATGTCTACACAGCAAAGAAAAACCCACTGCTGGCCCGTGCCAGCTGACTCGGGCTCACGGGGCTGTTTCATTGCTGTGTAGACCTAGGGCTCGGATTGGAGCCTGAGTCTGGGACCGTCCCATCTTGCAGGGTCCTTGAGCCCAGATATCTACACAGAAATGAAACAGCCCCACAGCCTGAGCCCCGCAAGACCAAGTCAGCTGACACAGGCCAGCCACAGGTGTCTAGTTGTTGTGTAGACATGCCCCTGAAGGTCAGACACCCCCACACACCTCCCTCTTAAACCAGGCCCTGTGCCCCTTAAATCTCAAAAGTGAGCAGCCTTTTCAAAGAGCTTCTTTCCCCTTCCCACTTGCTCCCCTTAAACCTTGGTTGCTCTCCTTCATGCTGTCAGTCCCCTGACTTCCTCAAGGATGGACTAATGAGAATGGGATTTTTGCAGACCCATTGGTTGCATGACCAGTGGTCTGCTTAAAACTCATTTGGACGAAGACCTAGCCCTCAAATGATTATGACGCTTTGCAGCCACTCACTTCACACTTCTCTAGTCAGAGCAGCTACAGTCACTCATTCCTCCAAACATCTCTTGCTGCTCTGTAGATTCCTAACTTCCCTGCTTTTGTTTTATGCTGCACGCAGACCAATTAGAGACATTCTTATGCTTTCAGAGTGTTATTGAGCCACTCTGAGCATGGAAGACTTATTGTAGCATGCTGGAATTTAAGTATCTCTTGCCAGGTTCTGCCCTGGTGGAAGTAAGTGTCCCTCTTTTTATTTCAGTAGAGTTACTCCAGTTTTATACTGGTGTAACCAAGATCAGCATCTGGCCCAGACCAGGTATTGGACCTGCATAAAACCACTCAACAGGTCATTGGCAAAGGAAGGATTAGAACTAAGGATTTGAGGGCTCCCAGGCTGGTCCTGAGGGCTCTGGGAAATAACCTCTCTCCTGGATTTGTAGCTTGTGAATTTACCCTTGATAAGAATAATTGATATAATACAGCCCCTTCTATGGAAACAAGAGATATATGCACAAAAGAGATTCAGCAAATTCAAGAGTTTCTCTCTATTTTCATTTATTAAAAGGAACTCTGCTGTCTTTCAGTGCTCACTGAGTTCAAGGTACTTACACAATAAAAGGGCAAGCTTTCATTATTGAGAAAGGAAGTAGATTGCAGGCAGCAAGGGCTTGGTGATTAAAGCCAGCCCCAAACACTATAGTGTCTCTTTTCTGATCTCAATCTGGAGTGCCCTAAGCCTACTGCAGCTGGTTGAGCAATGAGTCATGACAGCCTCACTGGAGTGTGCTATCAGGGTTCCATTAAGAAAACCCATCCCATTTCTGCATCTATTTGTGAAGAATCTTGTTTTATGTTCTGACCAGGATGCCATTTAGTTGGAGAGCTCAAAAATCCTTGTTCCATGCAGATCCAGCGTAGACCCTGGCAATCTGACAACTCATCGCTGTAATGGCTAAGTGCATGTGAAGAGCGGGAAGAGTAAACTTCTCATCCTATACCTCCATCCATTTAAAAACATTCTTTAACCCCCTTCTCCTCCAGCCACAATGTTTATTTTAATCTTTGTTATTCAGCTGAATCTAACATTATTCCACTTCATGTTATAGGGTGCTTCACTCTATGAAGCAGGCAGAGGTATGTCTTTTGGAACAAGATTGCGGGTCACCATTGTAAGAGGTATAGACAACAGATATGCTTTGAATGATTAATAACTTAATTTCACCTGGCCCTAAAAAAACAATTAGAAAAGCTATCCACCTCTGTTTATCCCCAAATAGGATCCACCTAGGAAGTAAAGACAATAAGAAAATGGTTCATGTATGTGAGACACTTTGTTTGAGGACCCACAGAGCCGCCAAAGTTGGGAGTTCTACTCCAAGAATAAAAAGTAAAATGGGTGCTTGAGATTATTGTAGGCCAGAATCTCTCATATTTTGACGATGGATAAAACCGTCTGTTTTCCTCCCAACATAGCTAAAAAGAACCCCAGAAATTTACCAACCCAGGATAACACCCTGCTTCCCTAGGGAAAATAGCCCAGTACAGAATGTGAGTGGATCAAAAGAGGGGTGAGGAAGCTGCATGTTAACCCAACTAGAAATAACTTGCTGTGAGACTTAAAGTCAAATAAGACAAATTGCCTGTTACCCCCAAAAAATCCAAACCATGTTTTCACCCCAAATTATAAGCTATATATCTGTTTGCCTTGTAAATCAAATATACCACTGATCATTTGTTTTGCCTCATCAATATGTCTTTCACCCCAGATTAGAAGCTGCACATTTGCTTGCCTTGCGACTCAGACATACATCTCTCTATATGTGGACAGTGTCTCTTGTTCTGCTATAACCCCTAAATAATAGGAAATGCTTATGTACAATCAAAGCATGCATGAAATATGTCCATCAAATTTGGAAGATAATAAGGGATTTTGTTGATTTTCATTGTAAATAACTGTGGCACTCTAGAAGTAATAGGAATTGTATGGCACAAGAAGAAGGAAAGTTGAAAGATATAAACCAAGATATAACTATGGATTATTAAAGAAAAGGCTTAAAAGGGGAGAAATTCCAATTAATAATGTGGGCTAGGATTGAAATACAATCCTTGAAATTAATCAAACATCAAAAGCCTCCGATAAAAAAAGAAATGAAGAAATTTGTTCTACACCAGCGCCATCGACAAGAAACTGATGGAAGCAGCAGAGAGCTGAAATCTAAGCACTCAGTGGACAAGTGTCCAATAGAAATCTGAAGGCTGCCCCCTGAAATCAGGAGATATATATAAAACTGAGGGCACCATGTAAGATCCCAGAGTTGACTGAACCTACAAATAAGCTGCAGAATCCCCAGTGTGAAAGATGCCCAGACTAGCCAGGCGGAAAGGACAAGAGTCTAAGAAGTGGTGAGATTTTATTTCAAAGATGGAATTTCTCCTGTTCTTTACCAAAAGTAACTAAAGGTTATCTTGATTAAGTTTACACTCTCTAGTGAGACAGGAAGTAACCATATTTTAGATTTTAACAATGCATGCTTTCCTGCATAAGTCCAAGAAAATTAGCCTAAGAGAGATATAAAACAAAACTGTAAGCAATTGCTTACAATACTCTAAACTTGTCTCTTTTGGAACAATCCATTCAAATAGCCAAGGAACTTTACTCCTAAAAGTGCCTTAAAGACAAGGGCATCCTTGGAAGTATGATAAATGTGTTATGTACTAAAGAATTAATGATCATAAGTAAATCTAATAAGAAATCTTGCATGATTTGCATTGTTCCTTGGTATAACAACTGAGCCTCAACTTTAGTCTGTGATGATTGCTATCAAGACTGGTTGAGAATTTAAAATTAAAAGCTTGGGTGAAAGTGATCATGAAATAATAGAGTTGATGATTCTAAGGAACGGTAGGAGGGAGAACAGCAAAATAAAGACAATGGATTTGAAGAAGGCAGAGTTTAGCAGACTCAGGGAGTTGGTAGGTAAGATCCCATGGGAAGCAAGTCTAAGGGGAAAAACAATAGAAGACAGTTGGCAGTTTTTCAAAGAGATGTTATTAAGGGCACAAGAGAAAACTATCCCACTGCATAGAAAAGATAGGAAGTATGGCAAGAGACCACCCTGGCTTAACCAGGAAATCTTCAATGATCTAAAAACGAAAAGAGTCCTACGAAAAGTGGAAACTAGGTCGTATTACAAAGGATGAATAGAAAGAAATAACACAAGTATGTAGGGACAAAATTAGAAAGGCTGAGGTACCAAACGATATCAAACTAGCCAGGGACGTAAAGGGTAACAAGAAAACATTCTACAAATACATTAGAAGCAAGAGGAAGAACAAGGACAAGGTAGGACTGTTACTCAATGTGGAGGTGGAAATATTAACAGAAAATGTGGAAATGGCAGAGGTGCTTTGCTTAATGACTTCTTTGTTTCTGTTTTCACCAAGAAGGTTGGTGGTGATTGGATGTCTAATATAGTGAATGTCAGTGATAATGAGGTAGGAGCAGAAGAGGCTAAAATAGGGAAAGAACAAGTTAAAAATTACTTGGACAAATTAGATGTCTTCAAGACACCATGGCCTGATGAAATACATCCTAGAATACACAAGGAGCTGACTGAGGAGATATCTGAGCCATTAGCAATTATCTTTGAAAAGTCATGGAAGATGGGAGAGATTTCAGAAGACTGGAAAAGGGCAAATATAGTGCCCATCTATAAAAAGGGAAATAAGGACAACCCAGGGCATTACAGACCAGTCAGGTAAACTTCTGTACCCGGAAAGATAATGGAGCAAATAATTAAGCAATCAGTTTGCAAACATCTAGAAGATAATAAGGTAATAAGTAAGAGTCAGCATGGATTTGTCAAAAACAAATCATGTCAAACCAACCTGATAGCTTTTTCTGACAGGGTAACAAGCCTTGTGGATGGGGGGAAGCGATAGATGTGGTATATCTTGATTTTAGTAAGGCTGTTGATACTGTCTCGCATGACCGTCTCATAGTAGGGAAATACAACCTAGATGGAGCTACTATAAGGTGGGTGCATAACGGGCTGGAAAATTTTTCCCAAAGAGTAGTTATCAGTGGTTCACAGTGACGCCGGAAGGGCATAACTAGTGGGGTCCCGCAGGGATCGGTTCTGGGTCCAGTTCTGTTCAATATCTTCATCAATGATTTAGATAATGGTGTAGAGAATACACTTATAAAGTCTGCGGACGATACCAAGCTGGCAGGGGGTTGCAAGTGCTTTGGAGGATAGGATTAAAATTCAAAATGATCTGGACAAACTGGAGAAATGGTCTGAAGGAAATAGGATGAAATTCAATAAGGACAAATACAAAGCACTCCGTTTAGGAAGGAACAATCAGTTGCATGCATACAAAATGGGAAATGACTGCCCAGGAAGGAGTACTGTGGAAATGGATCTGGGGGTCATAGTGGACCACAAGCTAAATATGAGTCAACAGTGTAACCTGTTGCAAAAAAAGCAAGTATCCTTCTGGGATGTATTAGCAGGAGTGTTGTAAGCAAGACACGAGAAGTAATTCTTCCGCTATACTCCACGCTGACTAGGCCTCAACTGAAGTATTGTGTCCAGTTCTGTGTGCCACATTTCAGGAAGGATGTGGACAAATTGGAGAGAGGCCAGAGAAGAGCAACAAAAATTATTAAAGGTCTAGAAAACATAACCTATATGGAAAGATTGAAAAAATTGGGTTTGTTTAGTCTGGAGAGGAGAAGACAGAGGGGACATGACCACAGTTTTCAAGAATGTAAAAGGTTGTTACAAGGAGGAGGAAGAAAAATTGTTTTTCTTAACCTCTGAGGATAGGACAAGAAGCAATGGGCTTAAATTGCAGGAAGGGAGGTTTAGGTTGGACATTAGGAAAAACTTCCTAACTGTCAGGGTGGTTAAGCACTGAAATAAATTGCCTAGGGAGGTTGTGGAATCTCCATCACTGGAGATTTTTTAAGAGCTGGTTAGACAAACACCTGCCAGGAATTGTCTAGATAATACTTAGTCCTGCCACGAGTGCAGGGGACTGGACTAGATGACCTCTCGAGGTCCCTTCCAGTTCTATGATTCTAAGACTGTACTGTGTGTGCCGTACACACCTAGAACATTGGTTATGCGTATACTTGCGTGGTGAACTGTTGATGGTACACTAATGTGGTGCTGGGTGAATTAATAAATGAGTGGTTAAAAACAACCAAGTGTTTTGATTTGAGAAATCCCGTTCAAGTGAAAAGTTGACCTGAAAAGAATCCAACATTAAAATTAGAACATTAACACTCCCTGGACTCCTTCAAAAGGGGTTATCCTGTTAGATTCCTTTCTGTTTTAGCTACAACACGTATTAATTGTTAAACCTAGTTTGTTCAATTTCAGCTTCAGTACCTAACCAGCACCTTAGCAAAGTCATAAATATTTATCCCTTTTCTCACTTACACCATCTATAAACTACAGTGAAAGCCACCCTGAGCTCTAACATAACAGACAGCTTCCTGCCACACATACAATTCAATTAATCACCTACTTAGGACTGCTAATTACATTTCACCAACCATAGAGGACCCTTGCTAAGTCAAATTGAAAATTATGTAAGATCTGCTTTGAATTAAAGGTGCTTTCATACTATAAACAAATCCCTCAACATGGGAGCAACAGAGAATACGACACATCGCAACAAAACAAGCACTGGCAAGAGCCAACAAATACATTTGTTTGTATTTCGTTTCTGGTATTAATTATGTACTAGATACAAAGTAATGTTTCCACCTTCATTGTTTCATGTGCCTTAAAAAGGAGTGACGCTGACAGGCCAGGTGCCGGTGCATGTCAAGGTCCCCATGTCTCAACTGGACACTGCTAGATACTTGGCAGGAATCTGTATGTCTCGCCTGTGGGTTAATGTTGATAGAGTAGGTATTAGAATTATAAGAAAGTGTTTAGTGTTTAGACTTGGTTAAATGCTTGTGAGCTGCTGCCTGCATAGGTGCCAACTCCGAGGGTGCTCCAGGGGTTGGAGCACCCACAGAAAAAAATTAGTGGCTGCTTAGCACGCACCGGCAGCCAGCTACCCCCCGCCCCACAGTACCTCCCACCCACCAGCGGCCCCACTAATCAACTCCTCCCCTTCCCTCCCAGAGCCTCCCACCCACCACAATCAGCTGTTTCATGGCAATCAGGAGGCTCCAGGAGAAGTGGGAGGAGCGGGGACAGGGCGAACTCAGGGAAGGGGGCTGAACTGGGCAGGAAGAGGCAGAGAAGAGTGGGAACTTGGGAGAAAGGGTGGACTTGGGTGGGGCCTGGGGTGGAGTGTGAGCGAGAAGAGGCAGGACGGGGGTGGGGACTTGGGTGAAGGGGGTGTATGAGGCCAGGGCCTGGGGCAGAGTGGGGGATTGGGCCCCGGAGGAAGTCAACACCTATGGCTGCCTGCATTAATCTCACTTGTAATATCCGTGGTCCATACTGTTATGTAATATTTGAGCGGTTATATTGTGAGCCTCTGTGACTGTATGAATGGCCATCCAAGAGAGGGACGTTAATTAGTGTGAAGAGCGGCCCTTCCACAGAAATTGTTATGCCCCTCTCACAAGAGGAGACCCATCAATACCAGACAAGCTATGAGTAGATCTTACAACTGGAAACACCCTATGTCTGGATTGAGGAATCATCAACAAAAGGACTAAAGTCTTTTATTGTTGTTCTTTTCTCCTCCCCATGAAGATGAGTCATGTGAGTGGACTTCTCCCATCAGCTGAGTTTGCAGCTCAAAGCTCATGGCAGGAGGGGGATAAAAACCCCTAACAAAAGGAACTAGGGATCTCTATGGTGCTTGAACTCTGTGGCAGCAAGGTGTTTCTAGGCATAAGCAAGAGATCCCCAGCTGCTTAGCCTGGGTTAGCCCTAAAGGACAAACAGAGCTTGCTGCTGATAAAAGTGGATATTACCTTTTGAAGCCTCAGACTGTAACTCATTCGTGTGTCTATGTTGGCTTGCTTTAACCTTGCAAATAGCTCTCCAATTTCCTTTTCCTATTTAATACATCTTCATATAGCTTAGGTTGCAAGCATGGTGTCTGGTGTGAGACTTAAAGCGCAGCTGAGCCAGGGTAAGTGATTGGTCCTTTCGGCTCAGGAGTAACTTGAATATTGCTGTGATTCTTGGTGTAAGGACCATTGATCGCAGAGATACGCTCACCTGGGTGGCAAGACAGACAGCAGTGCCCAAGGGGACAGTCAGTGACTCCGTGTTACAGCTGTTAACGTTTCTCAGGAGTTGCACTTGGTGTACTCGGCTGGTGAAATTCAAGTGTAGAACTCAGAACCTGTTAGGAAATGCAATCTGCAAACTTGACACGACAGTCGACTGAATCAGCGCTCTGCAATTCACGCCCCCGGAGACCGATCTACAATGCCACTTTACTCAGAAATCTGCCAGCCCTAGGCAGCTGTGGCCCTTTGCAGCTGCCTATGGCTAGTATAGATAGCCTTTGGGTTGCAGGAGGCAGCAAGTGGGGGGAGTTCCACCAGTCTTGCAGTTAGAACCCAGGAGTTAGAATCCTGTACAGCTGACACCTTTAGGGAAAGACACACACAGGGTGGGGAGGGGAGTGTACTTTTATGGGTGCATGAGAAAAAGAATTTATTACAATACTTTTCTTGTGGCATGGCTGGCTATAAGTCCTGTTACTCAGTACAGTAGGAACATGAGCTATATTTCAGAGAATTTAGTGTGAGCTTAAACTTCTTCAAACCAGTATTTAAACAGACTGGAAGATGTTGTGATTAATTACAAATTGACTGGGTAATTAAAAAGAATCTACTGGGGAGGCAAAGGTCTACCTAAACATGATGAAAAGAAAATGACAAATTAAAACCAGATAGGAGAATTCCCTGTTCTCTCTGCCGTTCACGACCAATTTAAACTGATTAACATAAAATAAGGTTCAACTGAGGGGCTTTTCATTTTGTTGTTAGGGAGGTTTTGTTTATTTCTGTTTTTAATTGCCTAGCAGTGTGGATCCTAGTGGTTAGTTTCTGTGACAGACCCGCATTTTCAAGAGAGGTCTGTATATTTGCGACATCACTTGTTTGCATTTGGTGCCCAGCCACATGATTGGTGAATGCAAAGCAAATACGGTTTCTGCTTTAATTGCAAGATTTTCCAAGGGCAAAAACATGTGGTTTCAAATATAAAGATTTGGGGCTTGATTCCTCACTGCATTACTTCCCTTTTACAGCCGTGTAACTCCACTCATTTAGTTCCTGTCAAGTTACACCAACTGGAAACTGCAGTAACATAACATCAACTCAAACCCTTCTTGACTGAGACCCTTTTGAAAATTCAGCCAATTGAGCATAAACTCACATGCTGCCACCGAAGCCAATGAGCAAAGTGCTGATATTAACTAAGGAAAGTCCTCTCTATTCGCTCTCTGACATTAAGCAGATAGAAAATGTCCCACTGTGCACCTTTGTTCATAATCCTGCCCTAGGAGAGAAGTCTGTAATCCTTTATCATCCAGTCAGTCACCTGACACCACTCCGGATTTGCAGACTCTAAACTTAAACTGTGAGTGAAGTTTGAGACGAGCGTGAAATACTCTTTTGGATTTTGATTTGAGGTTTGTAGCAAATATCAATGTTGTCAAAAGAGTATTTTACATGCACCCTCCCCGCCAGTGGGCTTTTTGACTAACATGTGTACTGTGGATGTGCCTTGCTGCTAGGTGTACAGTTTGGCATACGAAAGCTGCGTTATGCATGTTTGACGTTGGTACAATAAGTATAGTAGTCTATACTACTAATCTCAGAAGCCTCATAATTGCTGTTGTGCAGATTTTCAATTAGAGAAAATTGACTGGTAAAATGTGAGTGAGGTTTTGACTATAGGGACTTTATTTTATAGTGACATCACACATAGGATACATTTTGAAGACTGCCACATGATAGAATTATCAATTGAGATAACTTCTGCAAGGCTCTAGCACTATCAAATTTAGCATGACATCACAGTCCTGAGCCCTTCCCCAGGTGTAAGATGGGGATATTATTACCGCCCTGCCTCAGAGAGGTGTTGTGAAGATAACTACATTACAGTCTGGGAGGTTGTGATGAGGCTGGTGCCACCTAGTGGGTAGGTCACTGGGTCCAAGCTCTCACCCGTCTCTGGCATCCCTTGCCAGCAATCACTCTGACGCTGTGGCTGTCCACCTTCCAGGTGCTGGTGACTGAGCCCTTCAGCCAGGTCACCAATCAATTCCACCCCCTTACAGTCCAACAGCCCCACAAGAGAAAGGTTCTTCAGCCCCTCCTCCAGAACCTGGTGGGTTGGGCACCCTGGCCTCAGGGCTTACAGTGTCTCTATCCCCCCCTATCTCTGGGGGGGTGGGGTGGGAAAAGGGATTTGTGCCCCCCTCACAAGAGGGTGTTGGTCGGGGAGCTGGGGCTCTTCCTCTCCACAGGGCTCTGGCTAAGGTTCATACAGACGGCAGCATGTGCAAGCACCCCAGAGTACTTCAGGGCTGCCCACCTGGGCCACTTCCTACTACTTACCCTCCTACCCAGGGCACAGCCAAAAGCCTTGCAAAAGATCCAGCCAAAGTTTGAGTGAAGGGTTCCCTAGTCCTAGGGAAAGGCTAGTCCCTTTTCTAGGGTCTGGGGGAGCTGCCACTCACAGACCTTTTCCCCTGCAGCCAGGCCTCCTGCTGCCCCCTCTCTCAGGCAGTCCCAGCCCTTTCTGGCGCTCTTGTCAGCTCCTCCTCCTGCTGGAGCAGGATCTGCTGGTGCAGCAGGGAGAAGCCACCTGGACTCAGAACTGCTCCTTAACCTCTTCAGGCCCAGCACAGGGTTTATACACCCCATCATAGAGGCACTTAAGTACTACAATGTTTGAGGCACTTCTCTGGCCCCTGACAAACAGACTCTTTGGCGGTCTTAATGGCCCACTGGGGGTTTTGTGAACGTGCATGAAGTGATTTATTTCCTGTTCACACAAAGGTTCATTGCAAGTCTGGTGAAACTCCTGCAAATACACCTCCACGCAAAGCCTCGAGCCGGATGCGTTAGCACGACCATCTGGAGAACACTGTAAGCAAGGAAAAGGGAAATGAAAAGGCTCAGTCCTCCAGTTTGCAAGCAGAGAACCCCATGGGACTTAGGTGACCCATCACGTACCTCAAAGCACAAATAACTTTAGGCACAGTCCTAGAAAATGAGTCTGCAAACTATTCAGCGACTGGACTAGCAGCAGCCCTTATGCAGGTTAGCACTGAAGTGTTGTTTGCAGAGCTGCTGGGAAGGAACCTGACAGAGCACCTGTTTGCATTGCGAAGTTGTACTCCGTGTTATTAGCCCCCCTTTTACCTCCACGCACACCAAGGTTACTCCAATGCTGTTTCAAAAAGAAACGACAAAGAGCAAATAGCCAGGTCCAAAGTACTGTGATATATTTTAGTTCATGAGGAAGATTGCACTGAAATGCCATTCCGGTTCACACAAAACATTAATTCAAGTCAAAAACCAGAGATGGAAAAACACTCCAGCCCTGTCTTAAGGCCACTCGACTGTGCGGTGTAGTCATCTCAAGCTGTTATGCAGCAGCTGAAAGGTAGGGTAGTTGTGGAATGGAACTTTCTAATTAGATGCAATAATTTAAGTACTCAATTGATTGCAATCTTGTACCGGTAAGGAAAAGCAACACGCTCTGAGGCTGGAGGTAACTGATGCATAGCACGGGTTTGGATTTTAAGACCAGTACCACCAAATGAATGGGAGACTTTTGTCTAACCTTTAAAGGTCTTGTAAGTCAGTGATCCAACGTAAGTGAGAGTTAGCCTTGTAAAACTGCTAGAGCGCAGCAGCTCTGGATCTGCACCTTGGCAATGAAAAATTCAGCCTTCAATCACCCTTCACATGCAGGGATCTTTTTTATACAAGATGTCCTATGACATGCTTGAGCCTGTGCCATTGACTTCAGCGGGGACCGAAACAGCCCCATAATCCCAACAGTCTTGCTTTCAAACAACATCGTGTTGCCTAAGTGCAAGCACAGTTGAAGCTGGGAAACCCCAATACATTTTGTTTTCTTTTAAGCCAGTCCAGCCTAAAAATGGTCCATTGGTGCTTTGGCAAAGGTCAGGCAACGACACCAGAGTTTTTTATTAACACATTCAAACAAACAAAACAAAAAAACAGGCTTTCAGTTAAAAATATGAAAATGGAGTATTTAATTCAAATTCCTAAGTAATGAGCACTTCTGTGAAATCCCCACCACACTGCTCAGGAGGGATTGGACTAATTCTAATCCGCGTTGGATGAAGCATCTGAACAATGCGATTTGGAGCCTATACAGAGAGTAGGTTTTTGGACCTCTGGTTTGCTAAAGCAATAATCAGCTAGCTAGGGACACTGAATATCTCCACTCCTTTACTGGAGAGCAACCAAGGCAGGTTCCAAGGCAAAGGGCGGGAGGAGGGAGAGCTTCTACTGTTGAGCTAACCCCTCTGTAAAGGCTGGGGAGGAGGTTCCCATCAGCAAACTCGGCCAGTTGTGGAAGGGGAGTTCCTGTCGTTTTTCCGAATATGTGACACAGCAGCTGCACAACTCCTAACACAGTGCAGCCCCACCCTGCCCCCTACTCAGGGCTGTCCCCTAGTGGCACAACTTGACCGGATTTATAACTTACTGATGGCTGAAAGCCTAACTCCTGACTAGCTCAACCTTTATGTCCTACGGGCAGTGGTTCAGCTTAATACCACATGGCAAGCATTGGCCATGCCTTTAAAAAAAAAAACCACTCACAACAATTATTTGCCTCACTGGCTATTCATGGCTTTGGAGTCTGTTCTGCTAAAATAAAAAATTAAGCATCAAAAGCCTCATTAGGCGTCATTAACAGACACAGGGCTTTATTCTCCTTTCCCTTCTGCACATTTTATTCCATTGGCTTGGATGGCCTTCCTCTTGATTCACACACCTGTGAGCGAGCAGAGGATCAGCCCCCAAGCATTGCTCTGTTATAGCTTAGAGGCACAGACTGTCTCATATCTGATGGATTGTGACATTTCGCAAGCCTCCCTTGAAAACAAAATCTATTTTAAAAAATTCCATGTTAACCGGTCAGGAAACAGCAATGAGCAAAGCAGCGTTCAAGCGACTCATGCTCTCCAGAAGCTGAAAAATGCTCCGCGCCGTCTTTCTCTTATTCATGGTGGAATTCTGGAGGGAAGAGCAGACATCTGCCTCAGGGGTTAATAAGAAGCCACTCCCCACCTGCTGTCAGGCTCTTTAAGGTGCACTATAATTTAATCAGCTGCAATTTGAAGTGCCAAAAAATCTGAAGGAAGGAATCATCCATGTTTCATATCCCTGAGCACTGCTGAACTGATAAGAGCAAAGTCCCTTTCCTGTGGATGTGCTCTCTAAAAAGGCTTAGCCGAATTTTTCTTTTTTTTTATCATTCTGACAGATAAACGTTGATATTTTGAAGCTTTTTTTCTATTTTTAACAATTTAAATTTTCACAATTGTGCAAAATTATGGATTCTAAGCTTTTTTTCCCCAATATTTATTTATTTAAATTTTCACGGTTGTGGGAAACTATGGGCATTTCAGACAACAGTCAGGCTTGACAAAGCCCTGGCTGGGATGATTTAACTGGGACTTGGTCCTGCTTTGAGCAGGGGGTTGGACTAGATGACCTTCTGGGGTCCCTTCCAACCCTGATATTCTATGATTCTATGATTCTATGAACAGGGGGTTACACACAATAATTATTAGCTGATGCTGAGAGTAAAAAATCTTAAAGCTTTATAGCCATTAAAACACAAATTGTCAACATCCACATGTCAAAACGTACAAAGTAAATATCCTTAAATCAAACTCTAAGAAGTTCTCAAGCAGCATGTTCCTTACTTTGCCTATCTGTAAATTGATTATTATAGATGGAAGTATTTTTCCCATTGGTTTCTGTGTGTACACTGAAATTGATGTCTAGCTACATTGACCAATAAAAGCCTAATCCTTCCTAGCCTATTTGTAAATAAGTATGTGTCCAAAAGGCTGCACAGTACAGGTCAGGCAACTGCACCAAGCAAAGCAGGGAATACCAAATACAGGGAAGCCTTTGATGTTCCACAAAGGCTTATTTGGTTTCAGTGGGCCTTCTTGTCCGCAGAGCCAGCACTTTACACTAATGAATCCTTCATTCCTGTTTGGTGAGTTACACAATCACAAAGTTTACAATGCAAACACTCACTATGACTTTATACAAGGGAGATCAATACACGCAGCATTCTACAAGCATTTCATCAAGTCTAAACATTAAACACATTCTTTAAATTAATTAAACATTCTTATCAACTTAACATTTATTTTAACAATGCTAACACACAGGTGGGCCAGACTGGTTTCCAGCTGTGCATTTATTATTATCCAGTGAGGCATAGGGCCCTTGGCATGAGCTGGCACCTGGTCTGCCAGCATCACAAAGAAACCTGATGAAAACAAAATACAATTCCAGGGCCCCTAGAAGGGGAAAATGCCTGTGAAAACTGGTCTCAGAAGACTCCACTGTAGAGGTGGTAGATGGAAAGTGTCAAAATGGAAATTTTTGTGGAAATATCCATTTTCAATTAAATGTTTCCGGTTCTCTTGGGGAAAAAATGAATGCTCCCAAACTGAAAAATTTTGTTGGGCTTGGTTGCAATATTGCAATTTTCGAGTGTTTGTTTTTTCAACAAAAACCTGGAAAAGTTCAAGGAAAAACTTTGATGACAACTATTTTTTTTTCCATTTTCACGGAGCAGGCATTGTAATTAAGACTCTTGTTCCCTATGCACACAGGGGAAAGGGGGAATATGTTGCTCCTGAATTTTTCCAACATTGATTATTTTTCTTCCTCACCCCAATGTCCATTCCACTCTACTTCTATTTGGTGCCCTCTCACCCCCAGCAAATGAACAGCCGCACCTGTGAAATGCTGGGTTTGCTGCTAACCGCAGTCTGCAGCAGACATTAGCTCAGCACAGCCTGAGCAGTTTGCAGCTGTACACCAGAGATTTGAGAGAAACTAAGGCTGAGTCAAATGGCCGGGGAATAATGCAGACAGTGGAGCAAGAATTTGTCTGGGTTCTCAGAGGACATGGAATGCTCAACAATAAAACCACAACAACAACAACAGAGACACAATTGCAGCTTTCCTCGCAGTAGAAAAGTGACTTTAAATACAAACAAAACCACCACAAACATACAGAGTGGCTCACCAATTTCTATTGCTATTTAGCAAAGCCATTTACAGAGAAAGTTGCCACCTGCTCCCCCATTGCTAATTTGATAGCACTTAGGCTTCTGCTCAGATGCCAGTTCCATGGTTATTTTCTCATCCAGTCCAAATGCCCTCGAGTGCCACCCTAAAATTGAAAAAAACCCAGCACACAAGGAAAGAAAATAATGACTTCAAACTTCTCCTGAATATAGCAAATCTCTTTTACATATTTCAGGGATTTAAGGCAGCACTCAAATTGTGAAGGGGAAAGAAAGGATTGAGAAAGAAGTTGAAGAAAACTATTGCCTTTTCCTTCCAATTTGAACAGCAATCTGAGAACTATTTTCCATCATTTCATATCAAGGCTTAAAAAACAGCAACCCAAAAGAGACAAAGACAGCTCTCAAAGTACATTTTAATAGCATTTAATAAACAGATACTACCACAGAGTCTGTAGTCAAAAGAGGTCACGCTCGTAATATGCAAATTCAAACCACAAACTAAAACTTTTATTTGAATAAGTTAAAATATTTGCTCTGTTATTTCCCCCAATGGTGGATGCAGAACAACTGCATAAGATACTGCTGCAAATTCTGTCTGAGGCCTTTTGTCATTGCTTTCATGTAACAGCAGAATTTTTATCTGCACATCGGTTTTGATAAGTCAGAGCCTGCTGGATAATGGAGAAGAATAAGAAGAGCACATTGTGGTGCATGGACAAATAAGCAATGAATATTTTCATTCCGTTATCGAATGGCGCTTAATCAAGGGATTTGAAGCATCTACACCACTTCAAGGAGGAAGGATGTGCTGAATTCAAAAACTCTTCCAGCCTTTTGTTTGTAAACCCACTTTTTTTACTGAGTTGATGCTTACATTCCATCTATAAACAATGTATTATATTTTTGGTGGGTGGTGGAAGAGATAGGCAGGGGTTGTTTGCCATTTCAAAAAGAAAACCTGTGTGTGAACTCATTGCTATCAAAACTTGGAAACTCAGGCCCAGATCCTTAAAGGTATTTAGGCACCTAACTCCCATTGAACTCCTTTGAGGATCTGGGCCTCATTCATGGCTACAGTCAAGCATAATTCACACAGGTGTTGTGCAAACTTCCTGCATACCGCCACTGTCAATAGACTTCAATCCTAAACTGCAGCAGCCCCTGCTGTTCCAGTCCTGGTCTGGACCCCAGACCACTCTGCCAATGCACTTAATTTTTGATTGACAGCAGTCCCTTCTTTCTAAAGCATGATAGATAATTGAACATTGTTCTTAAGCCCATTGTAAAATCAGGCATCCTCTTTTTCTCCCTGTTTATTCCCCTTCTCCTCAAATGGAAACTGATAACTATTTTTCAGATCACCCCAAGTGCGGCAGGTGGCAGTCTCCTGCTGGTTTTTTCAGTGTTTTGAGTATTTGTAGTGTCACCAACTCTGGACTCCAATTTAGGCAGATGCACACAGAGGGAACTGCTTTGTCCGTTTGTTTTAAAATATTCTGGTCATTTTTAAGGACACATTTATTTCAGACACTGAAATCATTCATCTGGGATCTTTGCACAGAGCAAACAAAAAGGGATTCTACCATATATATCCATTATATAATTCCACCATTATATCTTGATTTAGTAAGACTTTTGATACTGTCTTCCATGACCTTCTCATAAACAAACTAGGGAAATACAACCTAGATGGAGCTACTATAAGGTGGTGGCATAACAAGTTGGAAAGCCATTGCCAGAGAGTAGTTATCAATGGTTACAGTCAAGCTGGAAGGACATAACGAGTGGGGTCCCACAGGGATCAGTTCTGGGTCCGGTTCTGTTCAATATCTTCATCAATGATTTAGATAATGGTGTAGAGAATACACTCAAAGTTTGCCGACAATACCAAGCTGGGAGGGGTTACAAGTGGTTTGGAGGATAGGATTAAAATTCAGAATGATCTGGACAAACTGGAGAAATGGTCTGAAGTAAATAGGATGAAATTCAGTAAGGACATATGCAAAGCACTCCACTTAGGAAGGAAAAATCAGTTGCACACATACAAAATGGGAAACGACTGCCTAGGAAGGAGTACTGTGAAAAGGGATCTGGGAGTCACAGTGGATCACAAGCTAAATATGAGTCAACAGTGTAATATTGTTGCAAAAAAAGCAAACATCATTCCGGGATGTATTAACAGGAGTGTTGTAAGCAAGACAGGACAAGTAATTCTTCTGCTCTACACCACATTGATGCGGCCTCAGCTGGAGTATTGTGTCCAGTTCTGGGCACCACATTTCAGGAAAGATGTGGACAAATTGGAGAAAGTCCAGAGAAGAGCAACAAAAATGATTAAAGATCTAGAAAACATGACCTATGAGGGAAGATTGAAAAAATTGACTTTGGTTAGTCTGGAAAAGGGAAGACTGAGAGGGAACATGATAACATGTTTCAAATACATAAAAGGTTGTTACAAGGAGGAGAAAAATTGTTCTCTTTAACCTCTGAGGATAGAACAAGAAGCAATGGGCTTAAATTGCAGCAAGGGCAGTTTAGGTTGGACATCAGGAAAAACTTCCTGTCAGGGTGGTTAAGCACTGGAATAAATTGCCCAGGGAGGTTATGGAATCTCCATCACTGGAGATTTTCAAGCACAGGTTAGACAAATGCCTGTAAGGAATGGTCTAGATCAGCGGTTCTCAAACTGTGGGTCAGGACCCCAACGTGAGTCGTGACCCCTTTTTAATGGGGTCACCAGGACTGGCATTAGACTTGCTGGGGGCCAGGGCAGAAGCCTGAGCCCTGCGGCCCATGGCCAAAGCTGAAGGCTGAGGGCTTAGGTTACAAGCCTCCTGCTTGGGGCTGAAGCCCTTGGGCTTTTTCCCCGCCACCAGGGTGGCAGGGCTTAGGATTCAGTCCCCCTCCTGGAGTCATGTAGTGATTTTTATTGTCAGAAAGGGGTCGTGGTGCAATGAAGTTTGAGAACCCTTGGTCTAGATCAGCAGTTCTCAACCAGAGCTCCCCCAAGGGCCGGCTCCAGCTTTTTTGCCACCCCAAGCAGCAAAAGGGGAAAAAAAAAAAAACCCAAGCTGGGTTGAGCTGCCGCTGAAGTGCCGCCAAACTGCAGGCCCCACCGCCAAATTGCTGCCGAAGACCCGGACATGCCGCCCCGATGATGGACCGAGTGCCGCCCCTTTCTATTGGCTGCCCCAGGCACCTGCTTCCTTCACTGGTGCCTGGAGCCGGCCCTGCTCCCCCCCACCACGGGGCTAAAGCCGAGAATAGTGCGGTGCTAAAGCCCTGATCCCCAGTGCCCCCAACCACAGGGCTGAAACCAGGAGCAGTGCAGGGCTGATGCTCTATCCCCAGGGCACGCACACACACCCTGCGGGGCGGAAGCCAGGAGCGGTGTGGGGCTGATACCCTGAACTCCTTCCTTCCCCCACCGCCCCCACTGAAGCCGGGAACGGCGGGGCTGAAGCCCTGATGTGGGCAGAAGCCCTGAGCCTATAGGCAGAGTTGACGGGGCACGAGGTGTTGCCCCACCAAACTTCAGTGCCTTACCCAGAGTGGGGCAGTCCTGGGGGCAGTTCCACCCCGCACCACCTCCTCCTCTCCCTCAGCCCCCACCCCCTGGCCAGATCCTAGGAAGCTGGACCCAGGCAGTGAGGGGCAGCTTCTCCTCTGGCTGGTGGTGCCCTGGACTGGGCAGCCATGGCATTCCCCCATCTGCTGCTAGTGCCCGGGGTTGCAGCTGATCTTCAGCTCCCAGCCCCCTTTGACTGCTCACACAGCTGGTCAGAGCTGCCCAGGTGGGGACCCGGCTCTGGGGCTGGCAGAGCCCTCGGGGACCAGCCACTTGCAAACAGCCCAAGACAGGTGGGTGGCCGACTGAGGTGAGTTGGGGGTGGAGGTGGCACTCCCTCCCTGGACCCTGCTGTGCAGAGCTGGCCTGAGCCCTGCCGGCCCTTGGCCCCCCCAAAACTAGAAGTCAAACTACCCCTATGCCCAAGGGTCCCACCCCTGGCCCAGAGCCCCGAGGCCCCCCCCTGCCCTGGCTGGCCCTGGAGATTTTAATAGCATGTTGAGGGGGGCCTCAGAAAGAAAAAGGTTGAGAACCCCTAAGATAATATTCCGTCCTGCCATGAGTGCGGGGGACTGGACTAGATGATCTCTCGAGGTCACTTCCAGTCCTCCGATTCTATCTTTATTCCCAAAGGGAATGCATTTAAATGTAGACCAGATGTTTTCCCGGACTTTGTAGCACTGATACAGCTTTATCTTTTGCTACCACTCCACTGAGAGTGCCGTCATATATTATAATTACATAGAAAATCTACCTTAAAAGAACATTATTTGTGTTGCAAAGTCAAGTGCTCAAAAGTTAGATAATGCCAGCTGGAACTCAGATTGGGCAAAACAAGGCATTTCTCCCTAGCTTTGCTCTCGGAAATGACTGAACCACATTTGCTGAAGTTTTTCAGAATAATTCGGCCTAACGTAGATAACTAGTATGTTAAATTTCAGCCTGAACAGTTAAAGTTTGGCAAAGATAAACAACTGAAAACAGGGTCTTATAAAGAGAAGTGTCAGGCAACCTTATTAATAGGTGGCACTCCGAGCCCTCCCTATAATATATACACACTCACACACTAATCCTTGATGGAATGTCACATGCAGAAAGCTGTAGGCCCAGATTCTCAATGATATTTAGGCACCTAACTCCCATTAAAACCAGGATCTGGGCCATGCAGACTCTGTAGCCTTGGCAATGCTGACTAGCCACTGTATTTCTCACAGAAGAGTCACCTTTCTGAGACCAAACATGGCATCAAGTGGCACATATTGGCCTGATGTTTTGAACAAAGATGTGTCCAAGCCAAGAACTTGGATCTGAGCATGCCCAAAGTCAAAAAGAAGCAGAGACCCAGCAAGCTGCTTTGGGACCCCTCTCTAATTTTGAAGGAACCAACATGCATCTGCTACACAGATGTTTGTTTTGAGAAAAAATTAAACACTTATCTTACCTCAAGGTCAGTACGAAATGAACTGAAATGATGATTGCTTGGGAGTCCTTGGGAGACTGATTGCCCTTTGACTGAATGCTCTGCTGTATTTCTTTTTTGTATTGTACAAAGCACAATAATGTATGGAATCCCCATGGAAACAAGATGGGTATCATCATGTATTGTTATCCCAGTAGGGCCGACAACTATGCGACAAAAATGAAAGCAGTATTTTTGGAGCCAGCCGCAGTGTTAGGCCTAGTCCTAAAGATGCATGAAACATGCGTTTGAACATAGCACCTCCTTTTGCGCGGTGCCACCTATTTGGGACCATTTGGAGTTCATTTTTCCGATTCTTAGGAACATTTAAGGTGTCATTAGAGAGGGGAGGGGAAGGAATCATCTCAAACAGAAACACAATGCAAATAAATCAGCACTGATATACCAGAGTGAAACGTTTTCTAAATGCCTATGGATAGAGCAATTTCACAAGCCATGGGAGTAATAGGGTGTCTCAGCTGTGTGTTGGGACGACCAGTTCTCTCAGCCCAAGCCTGCAGCTCTTGGGCATTTCTTCAGTTCTAAACATGCCGTTTAATTAGTTCCATCTTTTTGAAGATAAAAGACAATCTCCAAAATAGCATCCCCAGTCCCTCCTCCCCGACTCCCTCCACGTTTACTATGTTCGTGACAGTAGTGAATTAAAGTGCTATCATGCAAAGAATCATCTAAGAACAGGGGATTCCACAGCCTTCCATAAAAGGTTAATCAGAGCAAGTGACAGAAACAATTTCTTCTTACTAAAGAGACGTTTAAATTAAAACTCAGCAGGACTCCAGCTGCCCATGTGAGCGAACTCAGTTTTGCCAGGCTCCAATGCAGTGATTGAGCACAAAGTCCAGCTGTGAAAGCCAAAGCAGTAACTCCGGGGTGAATTTGGCTTAGACTGTTCGGTATACATGTAAATGTTCATTCAGCGCGTACACCAGTGGTTCCCAAACTTGTTCCGACGCTTGTGCAGGGAAAGCCCCTGGCGGGCCGGGCCGGTTTGTTTATCTGCCGCGTCCACAGGTTCGGCCAATCGCGGCTCCCAGTGGCCGCGGTTCGCTCTCCAGGCCAATGGGAGCTGCTGGAAGTGGCATGGGCCGAGGGACGTACTGGCCGCCTCTTCCAGCAGCTCCCATTGGCCTGGAGCAGCGAACCGCGGCCACTGGGAGCCGCAATCGGCCGAACCTGCGGACGCAGCTGGTAAACAAACCGGTGCAGCCCGCCAGGGGCTTTCCCTGCACAAGTGGCAGAACAAGTTTGGGAACCACTGGTGTACACAGTTCATATGTTAATCCTGACGAGGAGCTCAGCTGTGTACCTAAGGACTGAGGGATGGCAAATGAGCAATGCCTCAGGTTGCATGGGAGGTATTAGCCATGGCAACAGTTGAGCATCTAAATTACATAGTAATATCAGGCTCTATTCAGGTAATTACAGGCTAAGTGCCAGCTAATTATTTCTCTCTCTTTTTATTTACCAAGCCAAACTGCAGTTGCTACCAAGCAATGATCACTCTCAGACCTTATTCAAGTAACCTTCACTAAATATACCGTTATCAAGAGGTCTACTGGCAAATAATCATTGCCACCAATGTTAATGGGAGCTACACATGCTGACTGCTGGGGGGATTAGAGCACACGGTATTTACCTCCTAAAACCTGTGAAGCTGTTGAAAAATAATGAAGGTCACTCACAGGTTAAACTGAGCAACTTCATGCAAGTGCAGGCCTGGTCTAGCACCGGGCAGCTGAATCTAGCAAGGTTCGCTGACTGGGGCTGCTCAGCCTCTTCAGCAGTTTGTTGCCTTTTAAAGCAACAAGGCTGCTTGCAAAATAAATAAGAGACAAATCATCCCTCTTGGAGCATAGGCAGAGTAAAATGATTTAGCACAAGGTTCTCTGCAAGGCCAGAGGGGGGGAAATCTTCCGTTCATTCCACAGAGCTGCCCATCAGCCTATACTACAGTCTATGGGGTCTCCTGCTTCCACTGCAATTACACACACTCCCCTCTACGGGGCTGGATAGTAACCGATCTGCTGGCTACCCCCTAACATCCCTCAGTCATGTGATAAGGAAAAACTGACGCAAGTCTCTGATTCTTCCTTCTAACCATGAATAAGGAAAGCAGCTTTATCCCTGCGCTACTGCATCTCCTTCGCCAACACACCCTGCTGCACTGCAGCGCTTCTGCCCGGAAACTTCCCAGCCACTTCTGCCTGGCTTCCTGCTACCAATCAAAAGCAACAGTTCTACTCATATCCTCTCACACACATACATTCCACTACTGGACACAGAGCCCCCCTGGAGCCATGCAAACTTCTCTTCCTGCCCTATGTGGTACCTCTGCAGTCTCCTTCCCCTGCACAACAGAGCTGAACTGTTTCTGCTGCCTTCTGCACACTGAATTCGTCCCCGGTATTACTCCAGTGAATCAGTGGGGTGAATTTGGCTCAGCACTTCTAGAAGGATTTGACAGGCAGCAATTAGCCCTAAGCAAAAGTGATGTATGCAGCTTGAAACTGTGATGCCTTTGGTTCCTGTGTACTGCACCTTTGATTTTCCGAGAAATCTGCCACTGTGCAATGAGAGCAGCCATTTTCTTCTCAGATTTACTGCAGCATACACTCAGACACATACACTGCGCTCTCTCAGTGAGACTTTACATTCATTCTTTCTTGTTGTTTTCTTTACTCTAAAATAAAAGTTGTTTTAGATTAACAGTTCACTCTGCGTGCATGGGAACAGAATGGCAAGTTAAAGTTAAAGGTGCCAAATTACAACCCTGAAAAGTGACAAGGTGAGTGAAGTAATATCTTTTACTGGGCCAACTTCTGTTGTTGAAAGAGACAAGTTTTCAAGCTTCAAAGAGCTGTTTTTCAGGTCTGAAAAAGGTAACCAGAGTGTCACAGCTAAATACAAGGTGGGACAGATTGTTAAACATAAGCAGTTAACACATGTTGCAAGAAACCACTTAAAATGAAGTAGGCAACTAACACCTTTGCAGTCATAGGACAGAGGAAGAGTAGTAGATTACAAATTGTTGTAATGAGCCATAAAACCAGTGTCTCTGTTGAAAGCATAATTTTTTAGTGTCTAGCAAAGGTATGAATTTAAGCTCCCTCGTCTTTTGAAGGTTTCCTTTGAGGAGTAGGACTGAGAGGTCAGATATGGAGTGATCGTTTTGTAAAAAGGTGTTCAACGCAGGTGATATTTTTGTCTTTTATCATTTTTCTGTGTAGCTTCATTTGACAGCATAGTGATTGGTTTCACCCACATAGTGTTGGGGCATTTGATGCACTGGATGAGGTACACCACATGTTGTGATAGGCATGTGTAGGATCCATGGACCATGAAAGGTGTTTTGTTGGGGGTATTGAGCATCATAGCAGTGGAGATATGTCTGCAGGTTTTGCATCTGTTATTTTTGCAGGGTCTGGTGCCTCTTTGAGTTGGTGGGTACTGGTCTGTGGGGAGCTTGCTTTGGATTATGAATTTAGTGAGACTGGGAGATTGTTTGAAGGACAGAAGAGGGGGTTCAGGAAAGAATTCTTTCAGGATATGGTCCCCATCAAGGGTGGATTGTCATTGTTTAATGATACCCTGTATGGGTTCCAACATGGAATGGTAGGTGAAAACTAGGGTTGCTGGATGGGGGGTTCTGTATTGAAGCAGGTTCTCTCAGGGTATTTGGGTGGTCCAAACCATGATGCAGTCTACTTCTCTGGTGAAGGCGGTTTTAAGTGTGTTAAGGTGTGTATCCCAGACATCCTCCTTGGAGCATATTCTGTGGTATCTGAGTGCTTGGCTAGAGACAACAGATTTCTTCGTGTCTGGTGTGAGTCCTGGATCTGTGGAGGTATGTGTAATGATCCATGGGTTTCTTGTAGGGTTCCACTGTTGGGTCATCTGTAGGATTCCACAGTTGTCTGTAGGGTTCCACTATTGAAGCTGATCATGAGGTCCAGGAAGATGATTCTGGTGTAGGGAGTGTTCTAATGAGAGTTTGATAGATGTGTGGTAGTTGTTGAAGTTGTGGTGGAAATCTCTGAGGGAGTTTAGGTCATCTGTCCAGAGGATGAAAATATCACCCATGTATCTCAGGTATATCATTGGTTTCATGGTGCATTCTTCCAGAAATTCTTCCCTGCAGCGTGACATTCCCCATCCACAGAACTGGGACTGAATGGACAGCAGGGGTGCAAGTGTCCCCCAGTCCCTCACTGCCCTGCCCTGCCAGTATCCTTCATTCTGGCCTGGAAAGAAAGAGTGGAGTTAAATTTGCATGCCGTAACACAAGGCACACACATTAATACAGAAACCCAGCCCAGCTGCCCCTAGTCTTATTCCCCTGAGCAGCCTCATGTTTCAGTTTGCATATTGTGTTTGACACCAGTGTTTAAGTCCTAGTGAAAAGCACCAAAAAGAGGAAGGCCCGAGAGGACGCCACCAACCCCCAATATATTTTAATCTCTCGTTCGTGTCAAAAAACCTAAATATCCCTCCGCCCTCCAAAGCTGGATTTGTAGCCCAAGGGCTGGTCCTGCTGCAAAACAGGCACCCAGGGCAACACTTGAGCCCGCACTGTGTGTGCAACAGGTTGCTTCCAGCACCATTAATCCCATTCGTATTGGACCAGATAAAGATGTCGTGATTTGTTGCATGGATTCAATCTCAGACTGCAGACGTAAAAAGGTCTCTTCACCCCTTGGTGGTGCCCCTCATAACTGGCTGGGTTTGAAATCAGGAAACTGCTGCTATTCACAGTCAAGCCGTTACATTTCAAGTTTTTGATTATTTCCAGACAGTGTCTCTGCTGCCTCTGCCATGTGTCACTTTGCATTTTATTTTCTGTTAACAGAAATAGTTCCAATTTCCAAGCCCTCATGTCTCACACAACTCGCTGGGTGCTGGGATATTAGGGTTATTGCTACCCTTTCCCATGATTATTTATTATTTGCATTGCTGTAACACCTGGGAGCTCTAGTCATGGACCAGGACCCCATTGTGCTAGGCGCTGTACAAATACAGAATAAAAAGCCAGTCATTATTGCTTCAATATCCCTGACCTATTCAGTCTGAGACAGTCAACATATCACTGCCCCGTGTTCCTCTCTTTGTATGCATTAGTAATGATTAATATCAGTATAAGAACCCATCAACAGCATATTTGGGATCAAATTCTGCATAACTCCCATAATTATTGTTAAGCTTCATAAGACACTAGGAAAAGAGGGTAGCAGCCATAAATATGATTTCAGCTGTTAGAAGTGATGATGGGGGGAGGGATAGCAGACTAATGCTCAAACCACTGAGCTAAACGCAGTGTTGTGAGTTCAATCCTTGGGGGGGGGGGGGGCGCATTTAGGGATCTGGGGCAAAAATTGGGGATTGGCCCTGCTTTGAGCAGGGGGTTGGACTAGATGACCTGCTGAGGTCCCTTCCAACCCTGATATTCCATGACTTTTACCAGTGTTTAGGACTTCACATTCTAATGACTAGAAGTCATGAGTGTATTGTGCTTACTTTAATGAGGTCTTGATCCCTGCCTGGTTTTACCAAATTACAAATACCAATAGCTCAGCCAATCACAATACCACCACAACCACTAGCATCCCTAATGCTGCCACTGATACTGAGAACGTTGTGCAGTAACTTCACATTAATAAATTATAGACCACAGCACATTCCCTAACTATGGCTACACAACAATGTAAGCCTAGCGGGGGGTTAGTGGGACTCGAGTCAGGGGGCCCGTGTCAGGGAACTGTGGGCTTGAGTGTCTACATTGCATTTTAACCCTAGGTTCAGAACGTTCTGACCTGTACTTGAATCTAGGGCTCTGGCATCCACACTGCAGTGCACAGACCCGAGTCAAAGTAACCCTATCCCAGAGTGCCTAGTGCCCCCCCGCCGCATCCCCGTCAACACTCTAGCCCTAGGAACGTGGTGCACTGTGGGAAAACTCTACCGCGCTCCCTGTTTCCTAACTGTGGCCGTGCTAATGATGGGACTCATGCCCACAAGGCGCACATGAGTACATAAAGTGCATAACTAGCTCCTTTGGTGGCTGTCTCAGTAGAACGACTGCAGTTTGAGAAAGCTTTATACTGAACTATCATCTAATCCGAGAATTGGGCTCTGCACCTCTAGGCTGAGTCACATTGGCAGGAAAATGCCTGTGTGCACCCGTTCTGAGGGTAATTCAGACCTCAATCTCCAGGGCTGTCAAATGATTCAAATGAAACTTTGCAACCCTTAATTTTGAAAATGCAGGTGTTTTTCTTTTCTTGTGTGTTTATTTATATATTTGTGTCTGTCTGTTTTGAAGTCTGATGTAAAATGTTTCAGGTTTCAGAGGAAAACATACACACCCTGGCTTCTGCCGGCTCCGGACTGGTGAAGGGAATCCTCAGGGCTTGGGGTTCAGGGTGCTCCAGCACCACTGGGGATCCCTGAGCCTTGCCCCTGCCGCACCTCGGGAGGCTGCGGGGAAGTTTGGGGGCTGACTGCCACTCACCACCCTGACAGTGCAGGCAACCCGGGCACCCCTGCACATGCAGCCCCTGGGAAGGCTGGGGGAGCAAGAGCCAGAGAGCGGAGCAGGGAGCAAGCGCTGCCCTGCAGGGAGGGGGGATCAGCAGAGCTCCTGGCTCAGGCTGACCTGGAGAGGGATGACCCCCAACATCCTGGCACCCAGGAGCCACCTCCCACCTTGCAACTTTGCTCCCTGCTCCAGGCAAGCAGCGTTGATGCATCTAGTGGTAGCAGAGACTTCACCAGCGTGTTGGCTAACCCTCCCCAGACCTGCACCTGGCCTATGCTACAGTCAATCCCATCAGCAGTCCTATTGGTACAGCTGCACCAGCGAGCAAACCATTTACATGTTTTCCTGCTGCAGCCCACCCCTTAGGGAACAGGCTGCATCAGCTTTATAGATTGGTTAGAACAAAGCCTGAGCAAAATTAGCATCCCAAAAGGTACAAACTGTTTCTTATGAATGACACAGGGCTTTCCACAGCATAAATAATTCCAGTTTTGCGCTTCCAAATTCTCTCTCGAATGGCACAAACTCCTTATATCAGGTCTGTGTGATAGGACTCAAGTCAGGACAGATTAGGATTTTATTTCCTTGCTGGGTGAAGTCTTCTGAAGATTTAGTTCTTTTGGTCCCACATTGCAGTCAGATACCACTATGGTGCTGCCTTTCTTACACATTAGGGTGACCATATTTCCCAAAATGAAAACAGGACACAGTGTGGGGCTGGCCCTAGCCGTCTGACATTGCAGCTTGCCCGGGCTCCATTGCCCGGGCCTGGGGCTGACAGCCCGAGCCCTGCCACTCGGTGACTTGACTCACCCACCCGAATGTTTCTCCACACCCCCCTGGGGAGAGCACACCCTACTTTTTTGGCAAGAGGATATGGGACAAATGCCCAGCTTTACCAAAAAAGTGGGGACGTCCGGGACAGGGCTTAAAAAGGGGACTGTCCCAGCCAAACCGGGACATATGGTCACCCTGTTACATGTGGGTTCTAATAGGTCCCTTTAACGGACTCCTCAGTGGCATCAGTTTACAGGAGATCAAGGAGAAGCCAATTCGAACCCTCCCTGACCGTGCAGGCAGTTCCCTGCATACGCAGCCTCTGGAGGGCTGAAGGAGCCTGGGAGCAAGGGACAGAGAGCAGAGAGGAGCTGTTGCTGCCACTGCAGGAAAGTTTTGGGGCTGGTTCCCACGCAGCACCCTGACAGTGGATGCAGCCTGAGCACCCCTGCACATGCAGCCCCTGGGAAGGGTGGGGAACCCAGGAGCAAGGGACAAAGAGTAGAGCGGGGACCAAGCGCTGCCCAAGCTGCCTCCTGCCTTGCACCTTTGCTTGCTGCTCCAGGCAAGCGCCACGGAACCAGAGCTGCCACCACCATAGTAGGAGCAGGAAGGGGAGCATACTCTGCCAGGCAGTAATGGCACTTCTGGGCCACTGCACTGGCTGCCTCCAGCGCTGCTACTCTGCTGCCAGGAACTCTGGGATACCGCCTGAGGACTTCCGGGAGCCCAGTCAAGCTGGGGCTGTGTGTACACAGGCAAGCAATAGGGCTTGGATGCCAGGTCCCAGCTTAACCCGGGCTTGGACCTTCCAATTCTCCAGGGTCCTGGAACACTGGGTCCACGTCCTAGGTTACCACACTTGCAGTGTGGACGCAAGGGGGTTTGGCTTGAACCCGGGCTCAGACCCAGTCTTAAACTGCTGTGTAGACATACCCTCAGTTGCCCAAATTCAACCCTGCTGTAAAGTGTTTCTGACTGCCACTGAAGAAACCCAGGATGGATTCAGCCCATGATGTGGTAATGTGATTATACTATATCACACTGCATTGGTGCAAGAAAGTGATTTTCTTCCTTGCATGGGAAGGATATGATGTGTATGGTTCTACCCTCCGGCATGTTCTGCGACCATACACAGACCCAAATACCAGAGAGTAGGGTGGACCCTATGGAATTGTCAAATTATTTGGGTACATCTCTCTCTCTCTGTGGCCTCTCCATCACTGACAGTTTCTTCCCTTCATCACCCACTACTCACTCTTGTGCTACTAATCAAACTGGAAATGACTCAACATGGGGATGGGTAGCAGGTGAATTACATGCTTTCTGTTCATGACAATGAGTTGTATAATTGCCAAGTGCCCCAGATGACACTGATGCTGGCAGACCAGGTGCCAGCTCATGCCAAGGCCTCAACTGAACAATGACAAAAGCATAGCTGGAAACCAGTCTGTCTTACCTGTGTGTTCTTGTTAAAACTGATTTATAAAAATGTGTTTTGTGTTTACTTTATGAAACGCTTGTAAGTTGCTGCATGCTTTAATCTCACTAATATCTATACCCCATGTTATAAGTGTTTGCTCTAAAACTAGAAACCCCCAGTCAGGAGAGAAGCATTACCAAGTGTGAAATACTAGTTTGCCACAGGGGTGTCATCTGACCAACAATAGAAGGCCCATAGATACCAGACAAACCATTGCAGAATATCAGAGGACAAAAGATATTGTTGACTGTTCCCCCCATAGGGATGAAGAGGAGATGTACAGGTGGACTTGTTCCGTCAGCTTGAAATCTTGTGGGAACAGAATTAAAAATCCCTGACAAAAAGAAACTATCTTATGCTGTTCGGACTTTGAGAGGGCAAGATTTCTCAGCATAAGCAAGGGATCCCTCAACCTGCCTGGCCCCTTAAAGCCTCAGACGTGCCATGCGGTCGATGCACATTGGACACTTCTATCAACAGTTCCAGCTCCGGTGCATGTGCACCCACATTTGGAATCCACATAGGGATCATCACTAGAAGAAAAACTTTGTTTATTACAGGATTGGCTACAAGCATTGTCTTTGGTGAGAGATCTGGGGGTGCAAGTGACCTGGGGTAAATGACTGGCCCTTTCGGACTAGGAGTAAGCTGAATATTGTTGTGATTTTGGGTGTAAGGGATCATCTATGACAAAGGCAGGCTTGCCTGGGAGGCAATATAGACTGGAGTGTCCCAGGAAACTGTGACTCCATGGTCACAGATGCAGGGAATTACAGAGCAGTCAGCTTAACTTCTGTACCCGGAAAGATAATGGAGCAAACAATTAAGCAATCAATTTTGCAAACATCTAGAAGATAATGAAGTGATAAGTAAGAGTCAGCATGGATTTGTTACGAACAAATTATGTCAAACCAAACTGATAGCTTCTTTGACAGGGTAACAAGCCTTATGGATAGGGGGGAAGCGGTAGACATGGTATATCTTGACTTTAGTAAACCTTTTCATACTGTCTTGCATGACCTTCTCATACACAAACTAGGGAAATGCAACCTAGATGGAGCTACTATAAGGTGAGTGCAAAACTGGTTGGAAAACCTTCCCCAGAGAGTAGTCATCAGCGGTTCACAGTCATGCTGGAAGGACATAACGAGTAGGGTCCCAAAGGGATCAGTTCTGGGTCCAGTTCTGTTCAATATCTTCATCAGTGATTTAGATAATGGTGTAGAGAATACACTTATAAAGTTTGCGGACAATACCAAGCTGGGAGGGGTTGCAAGTGCTTTGGAGGATAGGATTAAAATTCAAAATATCTGGACAAACTGGAGAAATGGTCTGAAGGAAATAGGATGAAATTCAATAAGGACAAATGCAAAATACTCCATTTAGGAAGGAACAATCAGTTGCACACATACAAAATGGGAAATGACTGCCTAGGAAGGAGTACTGAGGAAAGGGATCTGGGGGGTCACAGTGAATCACAAGCTAAATATGAGTCAACAGTTTAACACTGTTGCAAAAAAAGCAAACATGATTCTGGGATGTATTAGCAGGAGTGTTGTAAGCAAGGCATGAGAAGTAATTCTTCCATTCTACTCTGCGCTGATTAGGCCTCCACTGGAGTATTTTGTCCAGTTCTGGGCACCACATCTCAGGAAAGATGTGGACAAATTAGAGACGGTCTAGAGAAGAGCAACAAAAATGATTAAAGGTCTAGAAAACATGACCTATGAGGGAAGATTGAAAAAATTGACTTTGGTTAGTCTGGAAAAGGGAAGACTGAGAGGGGACATGATAACATGTTTCAAATACATAAAAGGTTGTTACAAGGAGGAGAAAAATTGTTCTCTTTAACCTCTGAGGACAGGACAAGAAGCAATGGGCTTAAATTGCAGCAAGGGAGGTTTAGGTTGGACATTAGGAAAAACTTCCTAACTGTCAGGGTGGTTAAGCGCTGTAATAAATTGCCTAGGGAGGTTGTGGAATCTCCAACATTGGAGATTTTTAAGAGCTGTTTAGACAAACACCTGTCAGGAATGGTCTACATAATACTTAGTCCTGCCATGACTGCAGGGGACTGGATAAGATGACCCCTCAAGGTCCCTTCCAGTCCTATGATTCCATGGTAAGATTGTTAGTTATAGTGCTTGTAGCATTCACACTTGATACTTGCTTGGTGAAATCCAATTAAAGAACATACAGCCAAGTTGGGGTGCGTGCCCTGCTTCTTGACAGTCTGCCCTGAGGTTGGCACTCACTCTCATGAGCTACTCTAGACACCTTGACACACGTTCCTCACAGAAATACAAACAAGCTGGAAGAAAGCAGGATCCTCCAGTCTCCCATGGTCTCTGTACTGGAAGTTTTGTCATTGATTTCAATGGGAACTGGGCTGGGCAAGAGAGTGGGTGTGAAGCATCTGAAGTGCTTTGGGATCTTTTAAGGTGAAAGGTGCTGTGTACAATAATATGTAATTATTCTTCTATGATGCAGAGACCCTTTCTCTGGGAGGAGTAGGGGGTTCTGCTGTTTGTTCTAAGGCAAACAGCTTGTAGGCATTTGAGTAGCAAGCATGGCTTAACAGCCAGCAAAGCCAATTTACCTTCTTCATGAAACGGCTTCTTTTTTAAACCCAATATGGACTGCAACCTAAACAATGGTAAGGATTTACTGCAGCTGGTTGCAGAAACCTGTCTGCAGTTAATACAATTTATAATGAAATAAATAGTGCAATACATACCAGTGGAGATTGAAATTACATTTTCCCATCTGCAAAGGTTAATGCTTTAAATTGTGAAGACCTGGGCATTTTCCAGCTGCCTCTCATTCTCATTGTGGCAAACACCGAATGGATTATTAATATTTGACCATTATGTGCAGGACGGTTTTTCAGACTATTTACTGTACCAGGGTTAGGTTTAAAAGGCAAGCAAGCTTGATTTTTGTTGTCTTTGCTTTCTGCTGAAAGGTTATTGTGTTTAAAATGAGTTTGGGGCTCACAGATAAAGTCTGTTTAACATCTCAGAAACCCACAGCCTTTGCTCAACTCCTCACCCTGCTAACCAGGGACTAAAGCTGTATAAATGTATAGCATAGGACAGCCTTTGTTTATGCACAGCATGGTCAAAGGCAGGATGGCTGGATTCAGACCTATCTGGGATTCTCCCTCCAGATAAAAGCAAGGACACAAACCCATTCACTCACCATAAGTGGGAAGAATTGTTACATTTGCACACATTATGAAAATCCCCCAAACTCTCCCTATTAGCCTGTGCTAGCCCCATGCATGAAGGGTACCTGTGCTGCAGGGAGCAGGGTAACAGATTAGGCAATCATGAGCATTCTTCCCCAGGATTTATTTTTAACACCTCCAATGTGGTCCAATCTGGCCCATTCCAAAAGCAAAAATGTGCTCTTCAGAAGTGTGCTAAAAACCTCAGGGCTACATCACCTCCAGCAGACATGACTGATTTAGCAGCATCCAGGGAAACCTCAGCTCCACTTTTAGCACCAAAAGTCCCTCAAGACCCTTATCCCTTCATTTTGGTGGCAGAATTTCAAGAAAAGAAACCCCCTTCTGCTCCCACCTCCATCCCCACCCCTACCCCTGCCACCAGCACATCACTGTGGCCAGGAAGAGGTCTTTTGAAAACTAGGCTGGGCCAGCCCATTCTGATCCCATGGCAGGGTGTCACTAGAGTAAACTGTCACCAGGATCCCCTTTGCCATAACATTAGTCATCACCGTGATAACACGAGCTCCTCAACAGGGATGGGCTAGGCACTTAATCCTGTCTCAGCTAAGGAGGGGGTGGATTAGCTGATCTCTCAAGGTCCCTTCCAGCCCTACATCTCTATGATTCGATAATACCCCACTGAAGTTGTTGGCCTGGGTAATGACTGGAGGAGCTGGCCCTAAAAGAACAGCAATGCTTGTACTGCTCTTACTGCAGTGTCAACTATTCTCTGTAGATCTCCGTGCCCCCAGGCCTCCTCCCCACATCCCCCAGGCAATGATCCATTTAATGTTAATGAGCTAAAAACACAGGCCAAGAGCAGACTATCTGAAGCGAATGAAGATGAAGTCAAAAGCGGATCTATTTCTTTCTGTACAAGAATATCCCAGATCACCCATCCAACCTGTATCTACTCTGGCCTCATCCAACCATTGTTCCCCTGTGGGCTGCTTCCAAATATGTGAGAGTTGAAAAAACCAATTTCATTCCAATAAAACTGCTAATCCTCATCGCAATCAGCTGTGAAATTGCCATGGCATACCCCATCCCAGGGCTTATTTCTAGTCTCATACAACCTTTTTACATTTCATCATTCAGCAGCATCAACATAGTTACAAATCAATTCCATATTCTACTGAGAATATGCAGGTGGGGGAAGGCACCAGCAATTTGTGTAAAAGAACAGCAATGTTGTCCTGATGTAAATGTGTAATTCAGTCTTAAGTTTCATCTAAAAATCAATGAAGTTATTATTTTATTTAAATGGCTTTGTGCTTCATGGTGTACAAATGGATTTGGAATCACTGTTCATTCCACTCCCTGTGAAGTTTTTCAGCCTACCTAATAAATTACTTTGTACCTGCTGAAAATGACACCAGTAATACAAATTCTGCTTATCTAACACATAGCATGACAGCAGCACCAGTGCATCGCAATCAGACACCCTCTCTGTGCTGTCATTAAGGACAAACCAGCTCAAGCAATTCAGTGACAGCAGTGGTGGATTTTTCACATGTGCTGCAAGATGCTTATTTTTGGGAAATTTAACAATTTATTGCCCTCCTTTCCAAATTGTTTGAAATAATTCAGGAACATGGTAGCAAGAAGGGATGCTGAAAGTCTGGGAGTCTAATAGATTATTATTATTATTCCTAGTTCTTATATAGAGCTTTTTATCATTAGTTATCAAAGAGCTTTACAAAGAAGCATTATCCCCATTACAGATGGGGAAACTGAGGTACAGAGGGGTGAAGTGACTTAGTCAAGGTCACCCAGAAGGCCAGTGGCAGAGGCAACAATAGAACCCAGGTGTCCCGAGTCACAGTCCAGTGCGCTATTCACTAGAACTGCATTAAAGCAGTGGTGACATAAGAGTTCATTGAAGGGAGAATGGAGGAGCAATGGGGGAAAGAACAGTTTTGAGTATTGTTTTGACACCATGTAACTTTTTGTTTATTTCTGTTAGCATAATTTACAGGCAACAGCTACCCCTTAGAAAATTATTCTTATTCATGTAGAGACCCAGGCAGACACAACAGACATTATTGTTGATATGTTCAGCTTCTGAAACAAACTCCACCATAGGAGACAATAGACATTTCTCCAAGATCTAACTCCTATATATTCAGATGAGAGCTGGTGGGAATTTTTTATTCAATAACAAGCAACAACTTGCTTAGACAGTGGAAGTCCATAGCACCAAATGTCCATGATCACTCTGTATGCCTTTATTCCAGGCATCTAAGAGCTCCACAGGTTTATTACTGATCAGGTGCAGCCAGTTTAATTGTGGGCAACCACATTACTGCCACCAGGCAGTGACCCCTTCTGACCTCAAGTCCAATCTTCAACACTCCATGTGTGGGGACTTTGTCTCCATGTAGGCAACTGACCAAAAAGGGCCAGCCAGGGGTGGCCAATGATGACTTTAGTCTTCTAGAGGCCAATTCTCCGTTTTTAATTTCCCTGTGGGAAATTCTGACTTTTTTCCCCATTGAATATTTCAACTTTTCATTAAAAAAAAAAAAAAAGACAATTTTTCTGTTTTTGGCAAACAAAAACTGAAATATTTTCCTCTAAAAAGTGCTAAAAAATTAAAACAATTCAGCCAAAAATCCAGTTTCAGTTTTCTGACAAAATAATTGGGATTTTTCAGTGAAAGCAGACACTTTCTGTGCAGTCAAAAATCCTATTTTCCATCCGAAAAAAGTTTCAACAGGAAATGCTTGACCAGCCCTGATTCAGATTAACAGAACTAGCACCATCTGCTGACTCCTGATAATGCTGCAATGGGAAGAAAAAGACAAGAGTGCTGGGACAGACACGGGAAGGGGTGAGATGTTTCCCGGGGTAGAGTTGTGAGGCCTTTTGTTACCAACCTGCCCTTGCATGTGGGAGCCTGGTCTGCGCCTGATGGAAGTCTGCTCCCTGACTCTCCCAGCTGAAGGCAACACAAACACTGCCCACAAGCACTTTCAGCCCATGTGGGCTCTGCTGTCCCTCATGCAGGCTAGTGACAGACACCCTCCAACCCCCGAGTTCTCCGAGTGTCACCCTGTGGTGCCCAGCCCCTGCTCCACTAGACACTCACAGAATAACCAGCAATAAGTAACAGCAACTTACATAGATGCTGGAACCAGGGGTGCTGGAGGTGCTGCCGCTTCTCCTGGCTTGAAGTAGTTTCCATCATGTACAGAGTTTACAGTTTGGTTCAGCGGCTCTTAGCACCCCCACTATACAAGCGCCCCTGCCAGCTTATGCATTACATCTTAGCCACCAGCTCCGCTTAGAATTGTTTATAGAGACAGCAAGTCTGAGCTTAGTTAAAGAATAGAGATTCATATGATAGCAAACAGAAATATAGGAAACAAAGGGTTACATATAAAACAAAATCATAACATGCATTCTAGAGCCTAACCTCAACTGACGAGATGCCCTCTTGTCTATGAGGTACTGATTCCCCCCCAAATTCTCTCTCTCTCTCTGCGTTTTTCCAACCAGGATGGCTGAGCGCCTTCTTTCATGAGGCCAAGCCCACTGGCAGCTTGCCTCCCACGAAGAAGGATGCCAGAGCATCTTTCTGCGCCCCAGTTGTAACAGCTCAGACCTTTGACTTCACCTGAAAACAGGGTGTCTCCCTACTGTTTACCTCTTCCTGTTAATTTGCCTTCTGAAGTCCCCACAAGCTCTTCATTAGCATTTGACTCAGTATGCTAATAGACTCTCGTTGTAAGACACACAATACACAGTGGTCAACAGAGAAATGAGTGTCTCCCGTCTTCTGTGTGGTGGAACCTGACTGAACCTCTGGCTAACCTGCCTTTCTATACAACGCCTTAGGAACAGTTTCCAGTACATATACATATTTCCTTGCCTATTATCTGCACATTCATTTCACAAAGGTTATGATGAGCTGGGTGACACAGGCTTGCAGTAGAAATCTTACATGACACTCTGCTACCAGAACATAGATACCAGACTCCAGGGATCTCTATAACCCATATGGCCCCTATGTGCTTTGCGAGTTGGCATTAGCAGGTCCTTGGGTCTCAGGGCTTAGCCAGGACAAAAATTTTTCTGTGCAGGAGACAAATCTTTCATGGAGGCCAGTCCGAGACTGTGGAACGAACTCCACCAGGAATCAAGGACCATCACAAACCTCGCCACCTTCCACTTCAAGTACAAAGCACTTTCTTCATTCTGCCTTCCCTGAAATAAGCACACACCAGTGAGTACATAAACAAATTAAATGAAACTAAAAACTCTACCAAAAGCAAACACTCCACTGCACACAGAATTCTCCCCTGGGAAAAGGCTAAGCAAAAGAACAAGATGCACATGACAGATGTCAGCCATCTCGCTCAATGCACGACCAGAAGACGTTCAGATACTACAGTGATAAGGCCAGTATAAGAAGAGAACAGAAAATGAACATGCTGCAAAGGTAATTCTGGGGGGAAGTTCTGAGGTAGAGAGCCAAGAACTAGCTTGCACCTGAGTGTCCTATGTAGCTTAAAGAACCTGAGCCAGGAACCCACTGCAACGTCACATAAGAGCTCCCTCAGCACTTTCAGGGCTCGATGTTGCTCTAGTGAGACTACCATTAGCCACCATTAGGCGAAGTGCAGTAGCTGGCTTTAAAAGCTTGCAGCCACGTGTGAGCATGTATCTGTGAGCAAGGCCAAGCCACCATATTTGTATCTAAATGTTACTAAATGTTTACCCAAAATGTTCTGAGCATATCCTTCCACCCTCAGCTTGAAATGAGCCCCAAACCTCCCATCAACTTGGTTGCAGGACTTTGACAAGGAGCTCTCAGGAAACGCTAAGAGCCACCTCCAGCCTCTATTCTTCCATAAGCCTCTTCCCTAGCTCTTTGGACACACACACAAACACACAATTCCAGAAACAGATCATCATCTACTCCTGCTGCTTGCTC
Organism: Chelonia mydas; assembly: GCF_015237465.2. Lineage (NCBI taxonomy): Eukaryota > Metazoa > Chordata > Testudines > Cheloniidae > Chelonia > Chelonia mydas. The sequence continues at coordinate 18,817,394 of NC_051254.2, forward strand.
CTCTCCTGAAGGGAATCCTCTGTGTCATTAGATGCTGTGTAAATTATTATGTCACAGAGGAGTATGGGCCCGATTCAGCAAAGCACCAGGCGCCCTCGACTAATTCAACTTCAGTGGGAGCTGAGGATACAAGAGTCTGTCTGTGCTCAGGTTGCCAATATTACAAACAACATTTAGAGCTTGTCTACACACAGAAGTGGCACCGGTTTAACTCAAATCCATTTAAAAACTTGAAACTGATGCAAACCCACAGGTGGAAGCTAAACTGATACAAGGCAGGTTAGGAGGATCTGTGCACAAGGTTGTACCAATTTAACTAAATGAGTTTCAAATCACACTTTAAGTTAAACCAGTGTTATTTTAGTAATAGACAAAGCCTTGGGGTTAGATTTTTAAAGGTATTTCGGTGCCTAAAGAGACAGGTAGGTAGGTGCCTAGAGGGATTTTCAAAAGGCCTAAGCAGATTAGGCACCTAACTCCCCTTGATTTCAAAACTCAAATACAGGTTTTAGATAGAAGATGTATTCTACATGTTCCACCTGGGAAGTTGTATTATAGTGCATGAGCTACGAGGCTTCAAAGATTATTATTTCCTATGGTCATTTCCTGTAGCTGAATTGTTATGAATTCATTGTTACTTTGCACCGGGACAGTATATACCGTATGAAGCCGTCAGATCACCAGGCTGCTATTTCATCCTTGTGCTACATAAAGTTATTTGGGCAGGTCTCTTTCCCAGGCGCAGGAGAGAACCGTTTGTCTTGTATAAGAGAGGAAAGTCCCACCACATTTGCCTGCCTTGTTTTTTTTTCCCCCCCTGGGCTATGTCTCCATTGAGTTGTTTTAAGCGGTTTTAAATTGTTTTAAGGTCATAAAAGCAAGCAAACTGTTCGTCCAGGGGAGTTTTTCCCAGCTCTTTTAACCCAGGCAACAACAAGGTACCATAGATCCATCTCAGTGCTCCCTGCCCAAATTGGGGTTGACTAGGATACTGGCCCTGTAGTCAAAGATGTGCCACATACTGACCTATTCTCAGTGGTACAGTCAGGTACCACAAATAACAAACCCTTCCGCAACCTCTGTCTCCCACACCAGCCCCAAGTATCATCCTAGCTGTGCCCCAGTGGCACTGTCAGGTACACACTCATGTTAATCTTTCTTGGGGTCCCTCACCATAGCCTGAGCACTAGTTAAACTTGTGCCAAACGTCACAAATTACAAACGGACCCCATGTGCCCATTCTACTCATTTTGAGGCCAACATGATTTGTGTGTGTGTGTGTGGATGTAGTGGGGGAAGGACGTAAAATCAGATTTACTACGGTCCACATGCAACCTGAACTCAGGACAATAAATTTAAAGATACAGAAGCAATTAAACTTTTCTGGTTTTGCAGATGTTGTGACCTAACCAGCTAAGCTTCTCTCTGCTTTAAAATCTGTAAAAGAAATAAGTGGCGCATACTTCTAGGCTGACTCATTGTGTCCAACAGCAGCCTGAAGAGAACTTTTATGTCCAAGATCTAATGCCAGGAAAAGAAGTGTTTACCTAACAGAATGGCTGCAACAACACTGACAGGATCCAGGCACTGTTGTAATGTCTCATAAACTTCTAAGTTATGGGATATTGGCTATTTACTCCTGCCACTGTTCTTTTGCTTTCTAGTCTGGCACTGCTGGATTTTAAAACCTATGGCATTTTCTTATCATGCAGGCTTCTCACTTCATTGCTGTGCAAAAATAAGCAAAGCAAATGTAAATTGGGTGGTATGTTATTCAACGTTTTACACATATTTAATAAAACTGCTTTGTTTAATAGCATTAAAAGCTGAGGAAGAACCACCATTTCGCATTTGCTGCAATGCCAGGAACATGACCCCGGGATGCGCACCCACCAGCTCACTACCTTGTGCTGTTTTATCACTCTGTAGATCCGTGCCAGCATGGAGCCCAAGCCATGCCTAGCACAGCGCCCAAGGCTGGTACAGTCCGCTGTTCTACTTAGTCACTTCATAGCCTGGTAGCTCAAAAACAAAATGACTCCAATTCCTATCATCTGCCCAGATGTGGTATATCAAGGCTCTCTCCCAGAACATCATGCCAATACATCCTGCAATGTCTTTTTGTTATTAACATACAAGTGAATTTAATACACAAATGCTTTCAAAGGAATTCAGGGCTCCTGAAAGATACCAGAGTGAAACTGACCTTTGTATTCCTACACCAGGTACTGCATGACCATCAGCAGCTGCAAATTTGGCCAGGTTCATCAGTTTTAACTTAGAGGGATCGCTCTTTTGGGGGTTCAGCCTCCATGATTATTCAGTGCTTGACCACCTCTTCTCTAAGTCCCACTACTCCCACACAGTCCCACATTACGCTTGCTATACTCAGACTGAGGAGGCCTGGAGAGAAATTACCTTAGGAACTCATTTGTCCACCCCTTAAATCAGCCATCAGCCTATCACAAATGAGTGACAGGGCTGCTCTTTCCCCCTCTAGCCTAGGGCTGGGTGTGACCCCACAGCTCGCCTGGTCTGACCTCAGGCCAGACCCAGAAACAAAACCAGTCTCCCGCATTGCAGCATAGAGCCCTGCTACTGCCCACTGAGCTGTCTGCCGGCTCCCCATGTTTGTAAATCAGCAGCAGTAGCTTGAGGATAAGCCTCTTGTGGGCTGAGAACCTTCCTGGAAGTCATTTCACATCCTGGCAGCTCAAACATAAAATGAATCAGACTGGCCCACTTTAGCAACCCCACAGGCACGAAGCTTCTTCAGGCAAGATCAACTGCAGAGGTCACAAGAGTTATCAGGGCCAAAGCTGCATCTGTTTTCTTGGGCTCAGTTCAGCTATTTATGGCAGTAGCCTTTACTCATTTTCTCCTCTCCTAAGAGGCCAAAAGAAACATTGTGGGAAGATCACTCAGCTCTGGTAGGAAAGGCAGTTGTCAAACCAGGATGAGAAGTGGCATCCTGGAGAAGTGACATCCGATGAAGTGAGCTGTAGCCCAAGAAAACTTATGCTCAAATAAATTGGTTAGTCTCTAAGGTGCCACAAGTACTCCTGTTCTTTTTGCGGATACAGACTAACATGGCTGCTACTCTGAAACCTATTCTGGAGATGGAGTCACAAGATGTAAAACTTTGGATCTGGGTTCCAAATCCTGGGGGAAAATACAGGTGTGTTTAAATCAGACCTAATCTCTAATCCCTAGCTGTTGATCCAAAAAAAAAACAACTGGGCTTAAGTTTTGAGGTGAATTATGTTAATGGTCTTAGTTCCAGTTTGTATTGAGGTAATGCCCAAAGTCACCAGTGAAGATCAGGACCCCCTTGCTAGGCGCTGTATAAAGATTTAGGTAAAGGCAGTAATTGCCCCCAAAGAATTTAAGGCAAAGATTCAGATTTGTGACTTTTGTTTGTTGCTGTCTCAGCTCTGAAGAGTTTTCTCTTCCCCTTTAAGTTCCTTTAGGGTCTTTTCTCCTTAAGCAAATGTTCCCAACTGACAGTTTGAATTAGTTTTTTTAATGTTTTAGGACACTCGATGAATCATGAGACCATTTGGTAACTAAATATTGCATGTTTTATTCATATAGACTACGAATTCTCTTTCACATCCCCATGGAGAGTTTCATGAAGCAGACTCTAAATCCAATGTTTAAAAACCTGGTAGGGGAAAGAAAATAACTTACCAATTACAGCACTTGCTGCTCCCAGGATGTGCCTCTTCTCCAGCTGTGACATACTGAGCGGCTAGAGGTTTTTAAGACGGCTACTGATGTGACTGAATGAAGGAGCCTGTCATCCACGCCTGGGTAAGAGTGAATGGACACACCAGCAGAGTGGAACTCCCATAATGAATCATGGGAAAATATGCTCCATTTTCAGCCACCAGGGGGGAATCCAGGAAGGAAACCAAAAGGTTTTCAGGCAGGCACAGAGATGCATTACAGAGACTGTAAAAGTTGCCTGACTTTTATTGTCACTGTGGTTTTATAGGGATATTTGCAATCAATTACACAGGAAGGCATGCAGGGCTTAGCTGCAGCAGTGTTGTATACAGATAACAGAGGTCCTTAGTATTGTTCTGCACGAGAACATACACATTACTTGGTGTAGCTCTATTACACACATACATATATACAGGTATTTGGGCAATATGAGTATATGTTGCTATGTCCACACGTAGCTGGTGCAGCATTTTTATACAAAGGTGAGCAACATGGGTGCCGTATTTTTATATTCAGATTAGGGCTGTTGATTAATCGCAGTTAACTCACATGATTAACTCAAAAAAATTAATCGCAATTAATTGCACTGTTAAACAATAGCAACACCAATTGAAATTTATTAAATATTTTTGTATGTTTTTCTACATTTTCAAATATATTGATTTCTATTCCAACACAGAGTACAAAGTGTACGGTGCTCACTTTATATTATTATTTTTTATTACAAATATTTGCACTGTAAAAATGATAAAAGAAATAGTATTTTTCAATTCACTTCATACAAGTACTGTAGTGTAATCTCTTTATCGTGAAAGTGCAACTTACAAATGTAGATTTTTTTTGTTACATAACTGCACTCAAAAACAAAACAATGCAAAATTTTAGAGTCTACAAGTCCACTCAGTCCTACTTCTTATTCAGCCAATCGGTAAGACAAACAAGTTTGTTTACATTTACAGGAGATACTGTTGCCTGCTTCTTATTTACAACACCACCTGAATGTGAGAATAGGCATTTGCGTGGCACTTTTGTAGCGGGCATTGCAAGGTATTTACGTGCCAGATATGCTAAACATTGGTATGCCCCTTCCTGCTTCCTCCCCCATTCCAGAGGACATGCTTCCATGCTGATGATGCTCGTTACAAAAATAATGCGTTAATTAAATTTGTGACTGAACTCCTTGGGGGAGAATTGTATGTCTCCTGTTCTGTTTTACCTGCATTCTGCATATATTTCACATTATAGCAGTCTTGGATGATGACCCACCACATGTTCATTTTAAAAACACTTTCACAGCAGATTTGACAAAATGAAAAGGTACCCATTTGAGATTTCTAAAAATAGCTACAGCATTCGACCCAAGGTTTAAGAATCTGAAGTGCTGTCCAAAATCTGAGAGGGACGAGGTGTGGAGCATGCTTTCAGAAGTCTTAAAAGAACACTCCAATGTGGAAACTACAGAACTCAAATCATCAAAAAATAAAATCAACCTTCTGCTGGTGGCATCTGACTCAGATGATGAAAATGAACATGCATTGGTCCGCTCTTCTTTGGATCATTATTGAGCAGAACCCCTCATCAGCATGGACACGTCCTCTGGAATGGTGGTTGAAGTATGAAGGGGCATACGAATGTTTAGCATATATGGCACGTAAGTACCTTGCAACACTGGCAACACAAGTGCCATGCGAACCCCTATTCTCACTTTCAGGTGACATTGTAAACAAGAAGCGAGCAGCATTATCTCCTGCAAATTGTAACCAAACTTGTTTGAGCAATTGGCTAAAGTAGGACTGAGCGGACGTAGATGCTCTAAAGTTTTATATTGTTTTATTTTTGAATGCAGTTTTTTTGTACATAATTCTACATTTGTAAGTTGTACTTTCATGATAAAGAGATTGCACTATAGTACTTGTATTAGGTGAATTGAAATATACTATGTCTTTTGGTTTTTACAGTACAAATATATGTAATCTAAAATAAATATAAAGTGAGCACTGTACGCTTTGTATTCTGTGTTGTAACTGAAATCAGTATATTTGAAAAATGTAGAAAACATCCAAAAATATTTAAATAAATAATATTCCATTATCGTTTAATAGCTCAATTAATCACAATTAATTTTTTCAATCGCTTGACAGCCCTAATTCAGATCAATATGCAGATGTTGTTTATTTATTATAAAAGTGAAAGATTCCAGTCTTTCTCCTGTGGTATAAGCTTCCGGTCAATGTTTGTCTTTTTTCTTGTGTGTTACAAGTAACATATTAGCTAAGACCCAACACTGATCTAAGGAACTTTGGGCAAGGTAACCATATTTTCAAAGTCTGGGGCACTTTTATGGGGGCATTTTTCTAGGGTCACAGCTGTAATACAAAAGCACTTCTTTAATGCACATGACTCATGCATATTTTTGAAGTGGAGGATTTTTTCCAGTAACTTAGTATCTGAATGAGTTTATCATGAAACCCCAAACTTGAACTTTGAGAAACAGACCAGATTTCATAATATTTATATGCATTTCACTTTTCTCTTCAAACGCTAGGCTCTCTTTCCACTGGCCTGATTGTTCCTGGTAAATGTGGAGTAAACTCTACCTGCTATAGCTATATGTCTTGAACAAACATTTTGTACTTGTAAAAAAGTTTTAATTGGTTAAATGAAAAACCAGGATATTTCATGAATGAGAAACTGAGTTGGGACATATAGTCTGTTTAATTTTGGGGCCATCTAAACTGAGCTACAACCTGTTCCATATCTGAGGTTTCTTCAATATTCCTTAACCAGATTAAGCATAGAGCTTGGTCCTGGGAAGCACAAGGTGACCATGACTTTTGTTAAGATTCTGGGTAAATGTTAGCTCTGGGAATTTGAATGTGTTAGTCTCCTGGACCTTTTTTTTTAAAATCAAAATATATCTCGGAGTTGTTCTGTGAGTTTGCGTGAAACTGTTGGCAATGCCAGGAAGTGCATGCAGTTCCTATATACCCATGCCCTTTCTATCCAGACTGTGACCAGGTTGAGCTAATTTTCTTGGTGATTAATCGGTTTACCACCCGAGGATTGAACTGGTTCTGGTTCATGCAAAGCCTTGCAGCCTAATGAGATCATTGTATCTCAAGAGGATCAAGAAACTCTCAGCCTTCAATTATATTTACTCCGTAAGGATTTGAAGGCAATAGGGCTCAAGCATGAAGCAGGAATTACAAAGCATTTGTAATTATTAAGCTAAAACTAATTAAGTTTCAACAGTGTGGAAAGTTGTCAGTTTAGGATTTCTGGTATGAAAATGGCATTGCCCAAGAGAACTACCACTCTCCTGACAGCATTGTGCTATGCGTGGCACAATATACGGGACTTCTGGTGTGTGGCATCTGTTTTGTACAGTTTTTAAAGTGATTTCCAGTTTTGGTACCCAAGGGAGGTACAGCACAGGGACATACCTCCCCGCAGAACCTCATTTTGAGGGATGTCGATATTTGGTTATTGGCAGGTTAAGAGATTTGCACAGGAGCATCCATACTTGGTAGAAGCCCATAATGCACCTGGCTATGTAAAACTGTACATGAGGCATGGAGACGGCTAGGACATACAGGGAGGAAAGACCCAAATAACATAACAAGACAGGCATTAGACTGGAAACCTCAGAGCAAGAGACAGGTACACCAAGGATAACATGGAAACACACAAAACACAAAAGGAGTACTTGTGGCACCTTAGAGACTAACCAATTTATTTGAGCATAAGCTTTCGTGAGCTACAGCTCACTTCATCGGATGCAGAGTGATCACTTTAGATAAGCTATTACCAGCAGGAGAGTGGGGGGGGGGAGAGAAAACCTTTTGTAGTGGTAAACACCCATTTTTTCATGGTTTGTGTGTATAAAAAGATCTTCTGTACTTTCCACAGTATGCATCCAATAAAGTGAGCTGTAGCTCACGAAAGCTTATGCTCAAATAAATTGGTTAGTCTCTAAGGTGCCACAAGTAGAATCATAGAATATCAGGGTTGGAAGGGACCTCAGGAGGTCATCTAGTCCAACCCCCTGCTCAAAGCAGGACCAATCCCCGATTAAATCATCCCAGCCAGGGCTTTGTCAAGCCTGACCTTAAAAACTTCTAAGGAAGGAGATTCTACCACCTCCCTAGGTAACGCATTCCAGTGTTTCACCACCCTCCTAGTGAAAAAGTTTTTCCTAATATCCAACCTAAACCTCCCCCACTGCAACTTGAGACCATTACTCCTTGTCCTGTCCTCTTCTACCACTGAGAATAGTCTAGAACCATCCTCTTTGGAACCACCTCTCAGGTAGTTGAAAGCAGCTATCAAATCCCCCCTCATTCTTCTCTTCTGCAGACTAAACAATCCCAGTTCCCTCAGCCTCTCCTCATAAGTCATGTGTTCCAGACCCCTAATCATTTTTGTTGCCCTTCGCTGGACTCTCTCCAATTTTTCCACATCCTTCTTGTAGTGTGGGGCCCAAAACTGGACACAGTACTCCAGATGAGGCCTCACCAATGTCGAATAGAGGGGAACGATCACGTCCCTCGATCTGCTGGCTATGCCCCTATTTATACATCCCAAAATGCCATTGGTCTTCTTGGCAACAAGGGCACACTGCTGACTCATATCCAGCTTCTCGTCCACTGTCACCTCTCGGTCCTTTTCCGCAGAACTGCTGCCTAGCCATTTGATCCCTAGTCTGTAGCGGTGCATTGGATTCTTCCGTCCTAAGTGCAGGACCCTGCACTTATCCTTGTTGAACCTCATCAGATTTCTTTTGGCCCAATCCTCCAATTTGTCTAGGTCCCTCTGTATCCTATCCCTACCTGCCACCATATCTACCACTCCTCCTAGTTTAGTATCATCCGCAAATTTGATGAGAGTGCAATCCACACCATCCTCCAGATCATTTATGAAGATATTGAACAAAACCGGCCCCAGGACCGACCCTTGGGGCACTCCACTTGATACCGGCTGCCATCCAGACATGGAGCCATTGATCACTACCCATTGAGCCCGACAATCTAGCCAACTTTCTACCCACCTTATAGTGCATTCATCCAGCCCATACTTCTTTAACTTGCTGACAAGAATACTGTGGGAGACCGTGTCAAAAGCTTTGCTAAAGTCAAGAAACAATACATCCACTGCTTTCCCTTCATCCACAGAACCAGTAATCTCATCATAGAAGGCGATTAGATTAGTCAGGCATGACCTTCCCTTGGTGAATCCATGCTGACTGTTCCTGATCACTTTCCTCTCGTGTAAGTGCTTCAGGATTGATTCCTTGAGGACCTGCTCCATGATTTTTCCGGGGACTGAGGTGAGGCTGACTGGCCTGTAGTTCCCAGGATCCTCCTTCTTCCCTTTTTTAAAGATGGGCACTACATTAGCCTTTTTCCAGTCTTCCGGGACTTCCCCCGATCGCCATGAGTTTTCAAAGATAATGGCCAATGGCTCTGCAATCACAGCCACTAACTCCTTTAGCACTCTCGGATGCAACGCATCCAGCCCCATGGACTTGTGCACGTCCAGCTTTTCTAAATAGTCCCGAACCACTTCTTTCTCCACAGAGGGCTGACCACCTACTCCCCATGCTGTGTTGCCAGCGCAGCAGTCTGGGAGCTGACCTTGTTCGTGAAGACAGAGGCAAAAAAAGCAGTGAGTACATTAGCTTTTTCCACATCCTCTATCACTATGTTGCCTCCCTCATTCAGTAAGGGGCCCACGCTTTCCTTGGCTTTCTTCTTATTGCCAACATACCTGAAGAAACCCTTCTTGTTACTCTTAACATCTCTTGCTAGCTGCAGCTCCAGTTGTGATTTGGCCTTCCTGATTTCACTCCTGCATCCCTGAGCAATATTTTTATACTCTTCCCTGGTCATTTGTCCAATCTTCCACTTCTTGTAAGCTTCTTTTTTGTGTTTAAGATCAGCAAGGATTTCACTGTTAAGCCAAGCTGGTCGCCTGCCATATTTACTATTCTTTCTACACATCGGGATGGTTTGTCCCTGTAACCTCAATAGGGATTCTTTGAAATACAGCCAGCTCTCCTGGACTCCTTTCCCCCTCATGTTATTCCCCCAGGGGATCCTACCCATCAGTTCCCTGAGGGAGTCGAAGTCTGCTTTCCTGAAGTCCAGGGTCCGTATTCTGCTGCTTATCTTTCTTCCCTGTGTCAGGATCCTGAACTCGACCAACTCATGGTCACTGCCTCCCAGATTCCCATCCACTTTTGCTTCCCCTACTAATTCTTCCCGGTTTGTGAGCAGCAGGTCAAGAAAAGCTCTCCCCCTAGTTGGCTCCTCCAGCACTTGCACCAGGAAATTGTACCCCTTTTCTTTTTGCGAATACAGACTAACACGGCTGTTACTCTGAAACCTGACAATAGAAGCAGAATTGAAAGCTATCAAAGTTGAAAGCTATCAAAGTGACTATCAAAATTGAAAGCTATCAAAGTGACATTGAAAGAAGCTCAGGCTGCAGCAGGAGACCAGCAAAGACAGGGGGCAGTAGTGAAGGCCCTGCGCAGAGCTGGAGCAGCACACACAAAAAACCCCCCACACATGCAGCCGAAATCTAACAGGTTCTATTTTCCGCATGGAATAGAAAGACACAAGACAGTCCATGAGGCAGAGGAAATCTCTTTCCTGACCCTTTTACCCCACCAGAGATACAACTGTTGATGCTCATACATGTATCCAGTCCTTTTTTAAAAAAATTAGCCACTCTACTGCTCTCTCCAATAGGGCAGGACATCTTGTTATTTATCAGGACACAGTACAAGACCTGGGAACCTGTGTCAGTGTTTAATATAGAGAATCAGGCTCTCAAATCCAGAGAAGTATGCAGAAGCCAGCCCTTCATTTTAGTGGTGGGGAGAAATTTATCAGATTACACGGTGTCATATCTAAATCTCTCCAGCTTTCTTATCTCGTTAGGGATAGGGTTGAGAGGGTATTAAGTGCATCTAAGCAGCTAACTGTTTTAGAAGGGGGATATGATGCAATCAGAGTACTTTTGCTAACACAGTTTGCACTGTTTCACAGTAACAGCCGTGTTAGTCTGTATTCGCAAAAAGAAAAGGAGTACTTGTGGCACCTTAGAGACTAACCAATTTATTTGAGCATAAGCTTTCGTGAGCTACAGCTCACTTCATCAGATGCATACTGTGGAAACTGCGGAAGACATTATATACACAGAGACCATGAAACAATACCTCCTCCCACCCCACTCTCCTGCTGGTAATAGCTTATCTAAAGTGATCACTCTCCTTACAATGTGTATGATAATCAAGTTGGGCCATTTCCAGCACAAATCCAGGTTTTCTCACCCTCCGCCCCCCCACACACAAACTCACTCTCCTGCTGGTAATAGAGGAGCAAATAGCTGCCTGATCACCTTACCAGAACTGAAGCCTAAAAATCGGTCTTTGATTAAGCATTTAAGGAAAAAACAAATTGCTGCAGACCCAGGTCATAACAATGTTGTTTGGGCCCAGTCCTGCTGTTACTGTAGGTTAATGGAAGTTTTGTCTGACTTGAAAGGCTGAGGGAACCAGATTGTCTGTGAAACCCGATTGGTCAGTCTTTTTACAAGAGAATCTGGTTTTTATAGGACAAGTTTTATACTGCAGATGCTTCACAAATATGACAGGTTAGATTCTGGCAGGGCCATGGCTGTAGAATGCAAATGTCACAGTTATTAAGAGGTTATTCCGTGACTTGTCTAATAAATCTGCTCCAAGTGCCTGCAGTCAGACAGGTATTCACTACAGAGCAGGGATTTCCCTACACCCCCCCGAATTTCCCCAACACCCCCCCAGTTTTGTGAACTAGTTACATGCAGTGTTGCCAATTTAGTGATTGTTTGGACATTTGAATTGAAATTGAAACATTAATACACACTTTAAAAGCATACACAGTGTATGATAAAATATGTGAATCTGAAAAAGTATAAAGAAAAGGAGGACTTGTGGCACCTTAGAGACTAACAAATTTATTTGAGCATAAGCTTTCGTGAGCTACAGCTCACTTCATTGGATGCATTCAGTGGAAAAAAAACATAATAAAAAGTATAATAGATTTGAAAAGTGTGAACATAAACTAGCTTCCTTATACAGCTGTTGTTTTTATGACCATGTCAGTGCATTCATTTCGGTGATGTTGGCCAACCTAATAATTTCAAATTATGATTTGTAAGCAAAGTCTAAATGAGCTCTCCCTGACAGCTAGTGATGAGCTGGGGGCTGGGGGGAAAGGCTTCAGGACCAGATTGTATTTACATTCACACCTAATCTACCTAGGTATCCAGCAAACAGAGCTGTGTTGCCCAAGTGATTTTGGCTGGGGTTGGGTTCCAAATCACTTGAATGCAGGAGGGAGGTGGCGGGGTGTAATTTTTATTGTATGAGTAAAGGGCAGTAGAACTGTACTTAGCCTGCGCTGATTGAGAGCATCGAGAGAGAGAGAGAGAGGGTGGGGACAGGGTGTTTTGCAAGTGCTCAGACCTGCGGTGGGGACAGTGTTTCTGTGGAAGAGACAGCCCAGTCTACACTAGCAGTGAGGTTCCCCCACTGAGAGCTCAGCTAAAATCACTGAGAGCTGGGTGGAACCTCAAGAGACCAACTCACAGAGGTCACAGTGGCAGGTGGCAGCAGAAGGTGACGGTGCAGGGCCATTGGCAACAGAGCGATGGAGTGAACGGTGGCACAACCAACAACAGTGGCCAGAGCAAACTGTGAGCAGCTGGAGGAATGAGCAAGGTGCCTTCTTGCCCCCCCCACACCTGGGAGATGAACTCACGTGAAAGCACCTCTGAACTCTGAGTCTCCACTGACCAAAGACAACACCGGTGAATGTTAATGAGGCTCTTAAGAACGTTGAAGACACAACACAGTTCATGCGAACAAACATGGTTGTGGCATCATACTTTCTATTTAAGCAAGAGATACCGTACACTACAAACTGGAGGCCAATGTTAAGTGCATTGTCACTTGTTCGGAACCAGAGTTCAACTTCAGGATGAACAAGACCAGCAAATGCTCACTATCTTTCTGCAAGAAACTCAACTGACGGGCTAGACGTATGTGGTGCAACAGTGAAAGACTCAACAGTTGAAAAAGTGAAGAATTCCCTCACCACATTCAAAAAATGTGCATACTTGGCTAATGAATGCACCAATGCAAATGGTCATCAAGTATTAAGTCATTGTGTATGTTATCTTGATGTCAGTGGCAAGCCAGTAGATGCATTTCTAGTTGTTCAAGTTATAGAAGACAGAGTGGCTGCATCTGTGACAACCTACAACTTAGAGTTAAATGCTTTTCAATGGGACCCCAAACAGATAGCTGCTTGTACATTTGATGGAGCTGCAAACTTCTCTGGAAGACATGGTGGAGTACAAGCTTTGCTCAGAGAAAAGTGTAACCCTAGTCTCTCCTATACACACTGCAGAGGCCATCTACTCCAACTAGCACTAGTACGAGCTGCAAACTCTTCAGAAGACATTCAAAAAGCTATACATTTAATGTCTTCATTATATTCTTTTTTCAGCAAAAGACTGAATATCTTGGAAAATATAGAAGATACACTGGGACTGAAGTTCAGATTACTCCAACCTGGGAAAACCCTCTGGTTTTCTCATAAGCAGTCCTTGGCTGTTGTCTTAAAATTACTCCAGCCATTATTACTGGCTTTGGAAAGTATCTACCAAGGTGGGATGGATCTAAGTAGTGAGGCTGGTGGATTACTTTTGCTACTACGTTCAGAGAAGACTATTGCCATTCTCTCTCTTGTAAGTCTACTGTTGAAACCACTTGGGTCATTAAACAATGCCATCCAGGCATCTGCTACAACAGTAGTAGATCTTTGACCAGCAATAGAAGCTACATTTGGATCAGAGAGCTATCCACTGAAAAAGTACTGGAAGAAGCAAAGACTTCAGGCCAGAAGTTGAGTAATGAAGTCATTTATACTGAACCCTTAAGTGAAGAGGACAAGAAGTGTTTGTTAAGACAACTGAAAAAGAACACAGACTTGATTCTTAAAAATCTACAACAGTGACTTCTAGATTCTACTCAACCTCTATATAGCTTTTACAGATCCCTGTCTTATAAAACACCTACAGTTGTTGGGGGGAGGGATAGCTCAGTGGTTTGAGCATTGGCCTGCTAAACCCAGGGTTGTGAGTTCAATCCTTGAGGGGGCCATTTAGGGATTTGGGGCAAAAATTGGGGATTGGCCCTGCTTGGAGCAGGGGGTTGGACTAGATGACCTCCTGAGGTCCCTTCCAACCCTGATATTCTATGATTCTATGACAGTTGAGTGGAGTGAGGCACTACCAGCAATGGGGCTGCCATGTGCTCAGGACAGAATAGAGAATTTCAACACAGAGTGGAATATCATATGATGAATGAATGAAGATATGACTTCAACTTTTTTATCATCACTAGTGGCTCAACCTGATCTTTATGCTCTGTTTCCTGGGCTGAAAGAAGTAGGAATTCATCTCTTGCTACTCCCCGTCACAACAGCTACAGCTGAGCATTCTTTTTCATCATTGAATAGAATTTTGTGTTTTGAAAGAAGTCGCCTTCTGCCTGATCATATGAATGAACTAATGAGCATATCAACTGAAGGAATGGAAGTACCGGACACACGAGAAGCCATCAAAGATGAATGCATTGCATTCAAGAAGTTCATTAACAGAGTTCTGCAAAATTATAACAAGAAACCAAAAAGGATGTAGATGTAGTGCTTCATAGAAGGCTTGAGTAGCCAACTTTAATTTGTGTGATGATTTTAAAATCTAATAAAATGGTCATGAAACATTTTTCAGTTTTTACTATGGTGCTATACAGCCCACCTTCCCCCTCACGGTCTCACCCCTCATTGGCCCTGACCCCCCCCTTGTAAATTTGAACACCCCCCCCACACACACACACTTTCAATTAATGGAGAAAACACTGCTACAGAGGCCTTCAAGCAGGGTGGAATGCAATAGGGGCTGTTTGCAAGACTCCTAACCATGCAGCACTGAGTAAAAAGAGCCAGGAAGTTGTATATTAATGCTGCTAACCACGCAACCGCCATCATCTGGAGAAAATGAGCTTGGCGGATTCAACCCACATGAACCTAATCATTCAAGGGCAAAATGGGAGATTCAACCTTTCCCCAATCAGCAGCACACACTGGCAGATGACTGCATTCCTGCCTAAGATACAGCCAGGTTATGTGTCATTTCATTTTGCGGTCACCCCTTCTCCCTAAAGGTCTTTCCTCTTTCTTTCTAAGCTTAGCCCTTCCCTCCCACTGCCTCTTCAAAGGAGATAGGAGAGCTCCCTTTTTCTGATTGCCTTCTCTGAAAGTGCCATTTCACTTCTCCTCTCCCCCAATACCAAAGGCCTAAGACACACACTAGCTAGGCAAACAGAATTTTTCATTTCCTCAGAAGAAATAAACACTATATGAGAAAAAGAACTACAAGTCTAGTTCTATCCCACATCCCCTTAGTAACAGCCTGATCCTTTCTAATTTCCCCTACACCCAAGTTGGCCTTTTATAGGAACCTTTTTCCCAGCATGCCTTTCAGGGGCTGCTCCTTTAAATATGGCAGAGCCCATCACCTGCAAGCCTTAAGTGAGTGTTTTGTAATTAGGTGTGTAGCATCTCTATTCTAGCTGGTAAGTATCTGCTATATTTTCCCTTTCTCATAGCTGAGAAAGCAAGATGTAGGCAATATAGCCATGTTGATCACAGGATATTAGAGAGAAAAGGTGAAGTGATATCTTTTATTGGACCAACTTCTGTAGGTGAGAGAGACGAGCTTTTGAAGTACAAAGAGCTCTTCTTCAGGTCTGGAAAAGGTACTGCCAGCATCACAGCTAAATGCAAGGTGGAAAAGATTTTTTTAGCAAAAGCAGTTAACACCCATTGTAAGGGACCATTCAAGGTAGAGTGGCCCGTTAACACCTCTGCAGTTAGAGGACACAAAGAGGGTGGTCAGTGGGTTGCAGACTGTTCAATCCATGATTTTTAGAGTTTAGCAGAGTAATGAGTTTAAGCTCCTAGGCTTGTCTGTTGAAAGTGCTGTGCTGACTGATGGGGCAGATATTGAGTGATTGCTCTGTGAAGTGTTCACCCACAGGTGTTTTCATTTTATCATTTTCCTGCGTGAGAGCCACATTCTCATTCTTGGCTAGTAGAGAACTATCTCCCTTCATCCTCAAGGACTTGGCTGGAGTTACCACAACCGGAGCTGAGCTCTTGTGTTACCTGCTGTTGCACTACAGCACTACCCAGAAAGGTTGCAGCTGTCTTAAAGGTCCTATTCTTCAGATGAAATGTAAAACCGGAGGTTCTTTCAGCCTGTTTTTAGCAGATTACCAGGGAGATACAAGCAGACCTCACCGCATTTTTACAATGCAGTTTGTCAAGGAAAATCCTGATACATGGGGGAAAAGACCATTTCTACTCCCAATAGATCCAATCCAAACGACCAAGGCTTTGTGTGAGCTATTGTCTGGTGCAGAATGACAGCAGCGGTTGCCTATTACCCTGCCTATATCACTATATTAATAATTCATTATTGTAAAGGGAGCTTTAGGAAATGCCTTGGTTATGAGAGCTGCCATAGGAAAACAAATTCTAGTCCAATCTAAAACTGTTAGACCATGTAGGTGTTGTTTGCCCCAGGGAGCTCCAACGGTGATCTCCAAAAAGTCATCCTGTAACAGGCAAAAAAAAATATGACAAATATTGTATGTTTTAAAATCTAGCCGATGTATAGCACAGAGCATGCACTGGGCCTTCCCTTGGAAGAAGGCTCCCTTTGCTAAAAGAGAGAGCACAGCAATAAAGTAACTTAGTTAATTTTCAGCAGGATACTATATGTGAGCTGTGGCTTTATGACTAAAGAGAAATAATTTATTACAATCATTACTATTAATACACTTGAATCCACTATTTTGACCTTCTCCATCACCCTTTAGATTAGGGGTGGCCAACCTGAGCCTGAGAAGGAGCCAAAATTTACCAGTGTACATTGCCAAAGAGCCACAGTAATACATCAGCAGCCCCCCATAAACTCCCCCCACCACGCTCCCAGGGCCTCCTGCCCACCTGCAGCCCTGCTGATCAGCACCTCCCCGTCCCTCCCGATCAGGTGTTTCGTGGCATGCAGGAGGCTCAGAGGGGAAGGAGTGAGGGCACAGCAGGCTCAGGGGTGGAGGCAGGGCAGGGCCTGTGGCAGAGCCAGGGGTTGAGCAGTGGGCACCCGCCGGCACCTTGGAACGTTGGCGCCTGTAGCTCTGGACTCTGAGTTGGTGCCTATACCACAAGCCGCATATTAACTTCTGAAGAGCCGCATGTGGCTCCGGAGCCACAGGTTGGCCACCCCTGCTTTAGATGGATGGAATAAACAGATGGGGTGGACTTAGCAACACAAAGTTAGGGCCAAAATCTTTATTCAGGCCTAACCTCCCACTCATGACATTAAAAATACTTGGCACTTACATAGCGCTTTTCATCCCTAGATCGTGAAGCACCTTACAAAGGCGAGCATAGGTATCATCAGCAGTAAGTGATTTGCTCAAGGTCATACAGCAAGTCAGGAGCAAATCTAGGAATAGAACAGAGGCCTCGTGACTCATGGTGGTGCTCTATCTGCTCTGCTGCCCAAATGTCAAGGCATAAAGTCAAGACGGGAGCCATGGAGAACATGGCTCATACCTGAGATAATCACCTCAAAGCCCAATGCAACCACTATTAGAATGTGTGGAGAAACACCATCTGTTGCACGATAATGGGTATAAATCATATCCCTATGAATGCCAGGAGCACAGCTGGGTAAATCTCAAACCCACTCAAATGTCACCATAGTCTAAAGCAAATCTTTGATCTCATTTAAATGCCTACGTTCTAATCCAGGCTACTGGATTCAGGAAGGACTTGGAGCCAGACTGTAACAGAAGAGCCAAGCGGTGGCACAGGGAGCAAAGCAGTGAGTAAGGCTGGCGTTCCCATCAGGAACAGTGTGAGTTGGGCACTAGGAACTAGAAGCAATGAAGTCCCAGAATCAGGAAGAGGGTGAGTCCTCGACAACAGCTGCTAAGGTGACCATACTTTCAGAATAAAAAGAGACAAGTTTGTGGTAGCACGTTTTAGGGTTGTAAAACTGATCCTTTAAAAGGGGATAGTTAATTGTTATCAGAGCTCTCAAACATTCCCCGTTCCAGCTCCTTTCTTTCATCTGCTCACCGGGGTCAGAAAACTCCACCTGCTTCGTCTCCCCTCTGTCCATTGCTTCCCTACCCTCTATGATTCCAGGGACCATAGAAAGGAGGAAAGTAGGGGATAGAGAGATGACTAGATTACCCACTTCTTCCCTCTTCTACCTCCAAAAGGCGAGAGCAGGGAGTTTCTCATTGACTATGTTGAGACATCATCACCTGACAAGTTATGGCAAACTTTGGCTATGAACACACTGACCAAAATTGCCTCCTTGTTACCTCATGGCCCCATCACCATCACTTCCCAGTCAGTCATATCCACTCATTGTTTCTTGCATACTTTGACTGGAAGCCATTTTGTTGGGCTTGTGCCATGCCTAGCCCAACAGGACTGGGACCGTTGAGTACTACTGTGATACAAATAATAAACAGCTGGTCCAAAACATACATTCCTTACACGAGTGAAACAGGGGCACAAGGCATTTCACATTGGAGTAGCATCAATACAGTTTGAACAAAGAATTTGTAGATGCAGAGGAAACAAACATTTTGACTGATGGTATGAAAAGCTGTGTCATTTCAGGCATCCCCCCAAAAAAGTTCCCAGGACACCAAGACACAAATCATATGAAAGGCTGGGACACTCACCAAGTCAGGGACATGCAATCTCTCCAGGAAACTAGATCTCCTAAGCTGCTTGCTAAATCTTATATAAAAAGTATGAACTTTGCATTTCTCTCACACAAATTGCAGCTCCGAAGCTGATCATACAGGAGATGTAGGCAAAGGGGGAGTACAGGTATTGGGAGGGCTGTCACCAATATTTAAGACACAACAAAGAGACTCCAACGTCTTTCCCTTCCCCCTGTCTTTGTTGATTATGAAGGTAATAAACCACCACAGGAGCAAACATTAAACTAAAAGCACCTCAGAAACCAGCAGAACGTGGGAGTTTGTTGTTTGGTCGGTTTTATGAATAGGAGAACGCTTATATAGCATCCATCATGCACATTAGTGCCTGCGACAGACAATCAGATAGCATGGAGTTGCCAGTTTCTGTACAAATTCATATCATTTCAAATGGTGAGCATCCAGAAGACCTGCAGGGTGTTTACGTACATAAGCACTGGGCAGTATTCACACCCCATTGATCTTTTTGTTGTGAGCTGAAGCAGACCAACTTAGAGATTATCCAGACTTTATATTTAAGCTTCCCTAGGGGACTTTTAGACTTATTGGAATCAGCATGAGAAGGAAGAAAATTTAGTAGGCAGCACAGAGGAGTGCTGAAACTTTGGGCCTTATGCATGAAAGAGCATGTAGTTTTCTTCTAGTTTAGGAGGAGTGAATTTTAGTGCTACCAGAAGTTAAGGACTGATAGCACTGGCTTGAGTTAGGTATAATGTGGCCAGGCACCATGCAAGCTTCCATCAGAATTCATTAATGCCACAAGAGTCTGTCTACACTGGAACTGGAGGTATAATTACCAGCTCAGATAGACACATTCGCACTAGCTTTCATCAAGGCTAGCATGCTTAAAATAGCCATGTAGCTGCAGCTGCATGAGTGGTGGGATGAGAGAGCGACGCCAAGTTCAATCCCATCTGAAACCCTATTTACCTATTTGGGATGGCTAGATTTCACCAGGACAGAGCAGTTCTTTACAGTGACACCTCATACTTGCCAAATCCAGTGGACCTGAGGATGCCAAGACAGCTGGGCTAGAGAGGGAGAGAGAGAAGAAAGACATGGTGCAGATTCTTAGATCTTACTGTCAATAAGAATAAGAGACCAATGAACAGCTACAGATGCCAGAGAAGTCAAGTGTCATTATAGCATGGAAAAAGCGACATAGCTCCTGTGTGATTAGCTGCCAACAACAAATTTCACAGTAAGCTCTTCCTGCAAAAACTCAATACAGTAAGAAAACTGGAGAGAAACCAAAACCTTTCTCCTGCAGTTTAAGTGACGCATTACATTGGTCAAACTGGACAGTCTCTACGTAAAAGAATAAATGGACAAAATCAGATGTCAAGAATTATAACATTCACAAACCAGTCGGAGAACACTTCAATTTCTCTGGTCACTCGATTACAGACCTAAAAGTCGCAATATTACAACAAAAAGACTTCAAAAACAGACTCCAACGAGAGACTGCTGAATTGGAATTAATTTGCAAACTGGATACAATTAACTTAGGCTTGAATAGAGACTGGGAGTGGATGGGTCATTACACAAAGTAAAACTATTTCCCCATGTTTATTTCCCTCCCCTCCCCCACTGTTCCTCAGACGTTCTTGTCAACTACTGGAAATGGTCCACCTTGATTATCACTACAAAAAGTTTTCTTCTCCTTCCCCACCCCCCTACCCCCGCTCTCCTGCTGGTATTAGCTCATCTTAAGTGATCACTTTCCTTACAGTGTGTATGATAACACCCATTGTTTCATGTTCTCTGTGTATATAAATCTCCCCACTGTATTTTCCACTGAATGCATCCGATGAAGTGAGCTGTAGCTCACGAAAGTTTATGCTCAAATAAATTTGTTAGTCTCTAAGGTGCCACAAGTACTCCTTTTCTTTTTGCGAATACAGACTAACACAGCTGCTACTCTGAAACCTGTCATTAAGTCATTTATAATCAACCCCATGATGGTGGGCTTGAAATTAGGCAAAAGAGTTCTGCTCCTTTCTAATCAGGAGCCACCAATCTTTGATGAATCAGGCAGTTGGAAAGACAAAATAATTTTGAAAGTGGTTATGACACTAGCAGAGCAGGTGCCAGCTCATGCAAAGGTCCCTTAGCCTCAACTGAACACTGACAAATGCAGAGCTGAAATCAGTTTGGCTCAGCTGTGTGTTAGTGTTGTTAAAATATGTATTCGAATTATAAAAGTGTTTAGCCTTTATGAAATGCTTGTAGGATGCTGCATGTATTAATCTCACATATAGTATCTGTACCCCATGTTATAAGATATTAAGTGTATGCACTGTAATCCTCTGTCATTGTGTAAGTCAAACAGGAAAGAAGCATTAATCAAGATAAAATGCTGGCTTCCTCCAGAAAGTGTTAGGTCCTGCTCACCAAGAAGGCCCATCAAAACCAAATGAGCCACTGTGAAACATCAAAGAACAAAGACTTTAATTGCATCCCTCTCCCTTTCCCTCCAACCCCATGAAGAGGAGAGTTGTGCATGAACTCATCCCATCAGCTTGAAGTCTGGGGTAATGGGAATAAAAATTCCTGACAAGGAGAAACGTGTTTGGACTTTGGGAGGGCAAGATTTCTAAGCATAAGCAAGGGACCCCCAGCTGCTTAGCCTGGATCAGCCCTAAAAGACATATATATATATATATAGATTACATATTATAGCAACTTCTACCATCTTTTGGAACCTAAGGCTGTAACTCGTGTGTGTGTTTACCTGATTTAGCCTTGTAAATAACTCATTTCCTTTTTCCTAGTTAATAAATCTTTAGATAGTTTATCATAAGATTGGTTACAAGTGATGTCTTTGGTGAGAGATCTGGGGGTGCAATTGACCTGGGGTAAGTGACTGGTCCTTTGGGACTGGGAGTAACCTGAATATTATGATTTTTGGGTGTAAGGGACCATCTATCACAAAGGCAAGCTTACCTGGGTGGCAAGATGAATTGGAATACCCAAGGGGACTGTCTGACTCCATGATAAGG
Source organism: Chelonia mydas (assembly GCF_015237465.2). NCBI lineage: Eukaryota > Metazoa > Chordata > Testudines > Cheloniidae > Chelonia > Chelonia mydas. The sequence goes on from NC_051254.2 coordinate 18,839,048, forward strand.
CTTTTACACTGCTTGAGGAGTTTATACTTGATAACCGGTTGGTGAAATTTTAGTATAGAACTCCCCGCCAGTTTGAGCTTTGTGCCTGGCCTCTTAACAGTCTGTCCTGAGGTTGGCACACTCACCCGTGAGCCACTGCAGGACGGCATGACAGTGGCTTGTGATTTTGGGTGCCTGAATTTTTTTTGATGCCCAACTTGAAACACCTTAAAGGTGCCTGATTTTTCCAAAGGGTGAGTGTTCAGCACTTTTGGAAAATCAGGACTCTTTTTAAGGAGAGCTAGCGAAAAAAGATGGAATTTCCATCTCAAACTTTCATAATGTTGTTTAGTCCTGAATCAAAGACACAGAAGAAAAATCAAAATCTTCAAATTTGTTGCAAAGCAAAATTCCAACATATTCCATTTATCTTAATGAAATATTTCATTTTTACTTTGTTTCAACTTTTGTAATATATTATCATTTAGAATATATTTCAAAACATTTTGACTTTTATATTGTAATATTAATGTTCGAATGAAATAACATTAAAATGAAACTTTGATAACTTCCCATAACATTTTTAATTGCTATGTTCCTTCAAAACATTTAGATTTCATTGAAACAGCACATTCTGATAGAAAACTGTTCCATCAATGTTTTTATCTCTACTTTCTAGCTGTTCAATTTGAAACACCTTAAAACAGACGTACCCAAAATCATTAGTCATTTCTGAAAAATCTAGGCCATTCATATGCACAGCCTTATGGCACTCAAGAGGGCACTGGTCTTGTATGTCAAACTTTACTCCTTCATTAATCCTGTCAGAATACTAAAAACTTCTGTACAATGCACAGGAGGAATCTTTGTGGGAGTCTCTGTGATTTGAAAACAAATTGAACAGGATTTCTCTCAAGGACAAGACTGGTTAGCCTACAACTTCACTTATTACAAATAAGATAATGAGGCTACAGCATAAGTTCTGTCTTTTTTCATACACCTCATCCAATCTATAAAGAAAATGAGGCATTTAATGCATCTCCAGGGTATCTGTGAGACAAATACTGACAGCATGGAGAGTGCATTGAATGTGATAGGTCACTTTGGTTGCCAAAAAAAAAATGCCAATTACAAAGGGACCACAAAGTCAGACTAAGATTTAGCTCTATGAAGATATTCTCAGTTTATTGACACACGTTGGCAGCTACTCCTGCTTTACAAAAATTAATAATGGGAAATAAATTTATCTGCTCAATTATTTTTCCAGGGAGCATAGCGCTTGGGGAAGCTGCAAGCCCTGGAGACAGAACAGTTACAGCATAAGCAGCAGCAAGCTTCACCACAGCACTCCCCAAAATGCCTCAACCCTATCCTGGGACAATCAACTCCAAGGCTGAATGGGAAGCTCTGTCTTCATGGCCCCATTCAGTCCCTGGCCTCTCTTCTAAGGCCTCATCTCCACCAGAAAATGCTTGCCAGGACAGCTATGCTAGTATAGCTCTACAGCCAATCCTGCTAGTGGAGAGGTTCTTTTGCCGTTATAGGCTATACCAGTTCCCCAAATGAAATAAGCTATCCTGGCTTTTGCTATATAACTGTATCTACAATGGGGTGTTTGCTGGCACAGCTACATTGGGTAGGGATAGGTTTCAGAGTAGCAGCCGTGTTAGTCTGTATTCGCAAAAAGAAAAGGAGTCCTTGTGGCACCTTAGAGACTAACCAATTTATCTGAGCGTAAGCTTTTGTGAGCTACAGCTCACTTCATCGGATGCATTCAGTGGAAAATACCACTGAATGCATCCGATGAAGTGAGCTGTAGCTCACAAAAGCTTATGCTCAAATTAATTGGTTAGTCTCTAAGGTGCCACTAGTACTCCTTTTCTTATTGGGTAGGGATGTGATTCTATTTTTTCACCCTCCAACCAGACATACTTGTGCCATAAATCTTTTAAGTGTACACCACGCCTCGGACGGGGGACAAGGGTTCCAATTCATCCCCGTTGTGGTGGTAGGTTTGAATGATGAGGACCCTGTCTACAAGGAGCTGGACCAAGACCAACTCATTTCACAGAAAATACCAGATGGCAACAAATGTTGGTCATTCCTGATCTGGGCTGCATATGGAGCCCTTCACAATGACTGTTCAGTTACAAAGTAAAAACGGTTGCCGAGATGCATGAGGGGCTTAAAATTACTTAGACATAGATTTTGATCAGTAAATGTTGGTTAAAAAATAAATTTGATTTAATTTCTGAATCTCAACTTCTACTGTCCCACCAACAATTAGCATGAATAGTAGTTGCTAGTTTTAATTTCCTGCTACTGCAAATATTTAACTTGATAAAAACAGAAAAGATACTTATCAATGTTTGTTTCCATCTGTCAAAATTCAGAGAGATGCAGGGAATTGTTCCAAGCCTGGCCATAAAGACTTATGACTTATGTACAGAATGTAACGCACACTTAATACCTTCATCTTAGGCTTCCGGCAGAAGAGGCCAAGTTCAAGGTTCCTGAATTATAGCAATAGTCCAAATTCTGTGCTTTCAAGCCCTGCTGATTGTCCAATACCTGTGAACTGAAGTCCTTACTTCTACTCACACTGAAACAAATAGGGATGCACGGAATGAAAGCCAGGGTAGAATCTGGCCCAATATCTTTGCTCACTTGTATATTCAGTGGGTGTTGAACTCTCTTCTGCTTTTCCCTTCTCTAGGATGAGATATCTGGTAACTGGAGGAAACCTGAACTCAGGACACTCTCCGGGCAGGTGTAAAATTGCAGGGAGCAGGTTGCATTTGTACAGGAGCCTGTATTTGATGCATGACATGACTGCAGTCTGAGACTTCAGGCCGGCAGGTATTAGAGTAATTTCTAGGTTATTTTAATTTCATCACGAGTGAGCTGGTCAGTTCTGTGCTTTACATTGTTTTCTTAGCCATTTCCTTATGGAGCATTCTTAATGGGACAGGAGCTGAATAGGGAAGGCCACCTGTTGAAGTTGGAAATAGGTTGAAAAATCAAATTCCACCCACCAGGCACACCCATGTGCAGAGTCTAGCAGAGGTGTGAGGGAGCCTCCCCAGAAAATTCCCTTGATTGCGCTTCATTTTTTTTAATATCACACACACACACACACAGATACCTTGAGTGTGCTGCTTTGTGGGAATATTATCTCTATAGTGGCACTGGAGGTATAATTGCCAGCTTTGGTAGACATACACACACTTGTTTTGATCGAGGTAGCACATGGAAAATAGTAGTGTGACCGCAGTGGCCCACTAGCCACCTGAATAGATACCAAGGGTCTCAGATGGGATTGTACTCAGGCAGCTGGCCTATGCCTCCAGCCATGCTGCTATTTTTAGGATGGTCACTCACTCAAATTAATTATATTCTGTCTGCCCAAATCTCTGGTCTTACACTACAATTTTTGCCTTTAAATAAATCTCTCCAGTTCACCTTCATTTATCAATGGATTTATTTTCTGTAGTCTCGCCACGTTAAAATAGGCCATCCCTTCCCTCCCCCCGCCAACACACACACACATTCCTGCACCACCAGTACCAAAAAATGACAGAGGGATTGGTCCAAGGATGTGCCTCTGGCTTCCAAACGCCAACCTATTTCCATCACTATGGCTCATGAACAGAGCCGTGTAGTCTAGTGATCTAAGAGCCAGGAATTCTTAGGGTATGTCTACACTGCAAAAATAAAACCCACCACAGAGCGTCTTAGAGCCTGAGCTCCTGGCCAAGTGACTCAAGCTCTGCAAGTCCGAGTCTGTAGACCCACTCTCTGAGACTCCCTGCTGCAGGGTTTTTCCGGGGTTTTTTGCAACATAGACATGCCCTTACATTATAATCCCCAGCTTTGAGCCCATCGCTCTGGTTCTGAGTGTGTCAAGTGGCCTGCCTCAGTTCTTACATAGCCACTTCATGGGACTTCTACAAAGTTTAACTAGCTAATGTTTAGTAAGTGCCAGATATTTGATGTCAGCTCAGTTTTAAACAGAAATCGCTTGTCGCTTATTAAAAAATAACTACAACAAATGTCTAAGTATTTGCATTTTTTTTAAGTGAGCTAATATTTGGCACTTAGTCTAGTAAAAACAACTAAACTAAATAAATGTCAACTTATTAGTTCATTTTTTAAAAAGACAGTGTGATGAAGAGGGACTGTTCTTAATGTTCCTCTGAATATTGTGGGGTGCCTCAGTTTCCCCTATGCAGTTCTTAAGTATCTAGGTGGTGGGATAAGGGTGTATGATCATTGCAGAGCCCTAGAGGGCAGGTGTGTGCAGGGGTCTGGACACAGAGAATGGCCAACACTCTGTTTCCTGGCAACTGATGGCTTGGCCCTTCCCCCCTGCAAGGTGAGAGCTAAAGGGTTGGAGAACAAAGGAATCCGGTGACCTCCTAGCCCGGGAAAGAGACAAAGCCCAGAGGAGGAGGGGCTGGAGAGAGTTTCAGTTTGGGGCTGGCTGGGGAAGAGGAAGTGCAGACATGGTTGTCTGGCTCACTGCCCCTCAAAATGGACCTGGCTGAGGGGTCCTGTTCTCTGCACCTACAAGCTCTGTTTTAGACCATGTTCCTGTCGTCTAATAAACCTTCTGTTTTACTGTCTGGCTGATAGTCACATCTGACTGCAGAGTTGGGGTGCAGGACCCTCTGGCTTCCCCAGGAGCTCGCCTGGGCAGACTCGCCGTGGGAAGCCCACGGAGGGGCAGAGGATGCTGAATGCTCCAAGGTCAGACCCAGGAAGGTGGAAGTTGTGTGAGCTGTGTGTCCTGAAGACAGTCTGCTCACAGAAAGGAGACTTCCCCAGAGTCCTGACTGGCTTCATAGGGAGCAGTTCCAGAGCATCACCGGGGACTCCGTGACAGACAGTCATTCTTGTTTAATTTATTTTTGGAGTATCTTCAGGCAATGGAACTTTTCTCTTGATTACAGCTGTGGTGATCCCATCAACTAGCTGATATTAAAGAGGAAGACTAGAAGGTTGCGGTGAACACTGATTCTGGGATAAACATGGGAACAACTTTCAATATATAGATACCCACCTTTGTGTCAGCACTGTATAGTACAGAAATACCTAGTCTCCAATTCTCCATTGCTACTGTGCTGCAGGGGGTTTTCCACTGTGCTGTGCCTTCCCTGCAATGTGGAGTGATGTTTTCAAGGACACTGAACGAGAAGCATCTTTCACTCACCTGTTGCTGTTGTTTGATGTCAGGGAGTGGGCTGCACGGATGTTAATTCTTTGTTCTTTTCTTTCTTCTCCTATGTGTCTTCAGCAGCTGTCATGTTCCATGCTCTGGCTCCTGGATACTAGCTGGCAGCTGGTATCTTGGATAGCTCCGCTTTGAGCTTTCGCGAAATCCTCATTAGCTGAAAAGAAGTGGTGAGTTGGCATGACCTTCACAGTGTAACAAACTTCTGGGACAACACTGGAGCCTGAAGATTGTAATCTTGTATGGTTTTATCCAGATAATCTGGGGGGTGTTTTAAACCGGACATTCTTCTAACTCAGTGGTTCTCAACTAGGGGTACATGTGCCCCTAGGGGTACTCAGTTCTTCCAGGGCATACATCAACCCATCAAGATATTTGCCCAGTTTTATAAGAGGCTACATAAAAAGCACTAGCGAAGTCAGTACAAACAAAAATTTCATACAGACAATGACTTGTTCATACTGTTCTATATACTATGCACTGAAATGTAATATATTTATATTCCAATTGATTTTAGAATTACATGGTAAAAATGAGAACGTAAGCAATTTGTCAGTAATGTGTGTGCTGTGACACACTTGTATTTTTATGTCTGATTTTGTAAGCAACTAGTTTTTAAGTGAGGTGAAACTTGGGGGTACAAGACAAATCAGCCTCCTGAAGGGGGTACAGAAGTCTGGAAAGGTTGAGAACCACTGTTCTAACTCGATGTTTAGGGGTCTCTGCCCAGCATAAGAGGGTAGATGGAAGATGTCAGGGAGAGGAGCATGGCTTACATTTAGGCCTAATAATCATGCATTTCCAGGCTCTAATCCAGGTGTTGACAGAGTGGCCATGGATAGCAGGTCACTTATTTTCCCTACCTCCGTTTCCCTGTCTGTAAAATGGGGAACGTTGCCATGGGACTGCAAAGATTCCATATTATTTTTTAGAAATCCCCTCAAATCACCTATCAGTTAGTACTTGCCTCCCTACAGGCTACAGCTCCTCTCAATGCAGGGTTGGCTGGAAGCATTGTGCTAGCACCCAGCCATCCTGTGCTGCTGTTTGCCTGTTACTGGGCTACGGGTCACCGTGATTCCGGTGCTGTGAAGGACATAGGGCTGATCTAGGGTAACGTATCATACTGTATGTGAGCTGGTTATTGTAGTAATTACTGTATGGCTCCTTTGGGTTACTGGAACATTTGCTGTATGCAGGGGTTGATTTAGCTTAATAGCAGGACTATCATGAAATGAGCTAGAAGGCAATAAAATGGATCCAGAGAAGCAACCTTCCAGTAAACACTGTAAATATTAAGACAGGGTGCCTGAATTATTAGCTGGGAAGATGCTACTTCTAGACACAGCCAAGTTACAGGATGTGCTTTGCCAATGGTGGGAATAAACAGCTCAAAAGCACCAGACACAGGTAAAAAGCCTCCCTGAGCAGAGGCAGGCAGCTGTCAGGGAGTTGTTTGTGAAGAACAGACTGACACAATCCCACAATTGGAGGCTGGAAGGAGTTTGGCCTTCCCAAGCTTCCCGGGAGATGACTTTGCTCCGGTTGCTGTGGCTAATCAATACTTTGGTTTCAGAAGGCTGCCTGGGCACCGCAGTCGCCACTGAGCATGGGCTCCCAAAGGGGAGACTTGCAGGTGCTGAACCCGGTCAGGCCGGCTGGGTAAGCAAGGTTGAATCAGAGATTGCTCTTGCCAGGACCTGGTGTAAAGGTGGGAGAATCATAGGATTGTCCCCCAGGAAAGATGGAGGTATGAGACTGCAGGTGTGGTCAGCAGCGCAGCTGGCTTGTAACCCTAACACATACAGTCATCAACCACGCTGCTTTTCCAATGTGCCTCAATCCTGACCAGGGAGGGGCATTCAAAGCCCAAAGGCTGTGGGGCCCTGACTTCTCGGTTGAGACTTCCAGCAAAGGGGGCCATGCATAAGGTTCTGGTTGTTAAATTATTACTGCAAGCAGTAAATCGCAGAGGACATTTATTGCTGCTGACATCCTGTTCTTGTGTTTGCAGTCAGCACTCTGCAAGCTGTCCTGTTACTTGAAGATCAGTTCTTGAAACTGAAAATCTGAAGTCTTTGCTCTCCCACTTTGATCACACCAGTACCTCAGATGTTGACCTATCAACAAGCGGCTTGTAAGTGCAACCTAGTTATCCACAGACAGCCTGTCACAACACTCAGCGATACCCTAACCAGCTTCCACAGCTCCTTTACTGCAGCAACAAAAATACTAGTAAAGCCATGCTTCTCAAGGTAAAAATTTAGATTTCTACAACCTCACAGGGGCACTATAAGCAGCTTGTCCATGAAACATTTATACAGCAATTAAGAAGGAAGTGAGATTATAATGAATTACCTTTCATTAAAATGAATAACTTAGTTATCTGCACTGGACATTTTATTTCCCTGCAAGAATCAAAACAGAGAGAGAACAGAAATCTTTAAATGCTGAACAGAGCTGGCTGAAAGGTTTTGACCAACACATTTTCCTGTTATAAAATGCAATTACATCAAAATCACCACTTTCTGCAGGAAAATATTGACTTCAGTGCCTCTTTTTATTTTTCTCACAGAAAAATTAAAAAAAACTTTCAAAATGAAAAGTTTAAATGAAAGTTTTCGAATCAACATTTCTGGAGTGAAAAGGGTGGGGAGAGAATTACAACACTGGAAAACTGAAATGTTTTAGTTTCCAAAAAACAAAATGGCATTAACTATAAACAAAACAAATGTCACAAGTAATTGATTGCTTGGCTTTTTTCATATACTGTACATAGATATTTGCCGGCTTATCTCATAATGCATATGCACAGTCTTTAATTACAAAATCACATTTTTCCAACAGACTCCTCATGCAGTGCTTAGATTGGATGCACAAAGGGAAGAATTAAGGGTGCATGGGCAATAAATCTGCTTTTCCCATCTTTTGAGTGCTTGATTTTGCTACCTATATAACGTTTGTCTTCTTATTTTATGCCTTACTGTAATGCCTAGGAATCCCAGTCATGGACCAGGTCCCCATTGTGCTAGGAGCTGTACAAACAGAACAAAAAGATGGTCTCTGCCCCAAAGAGCTTACAATGCTATTCAGCAGCCCAATCCTCCTGGTATGTGCTACATGAGAGATGCAAAGCTGTCTAGTGGTGTTAGACTACAGCATTCCTGAGTTCTAATACTGATTCTGCTGCTGACTTACTTTGTGACTTTGGGCAAGTCGCTTCCCCTCTCCGTGCCTCAGTTTCCCCACAAGTAAAATTGGGATAATACCGCTTCACTCAACGGAGTTGTAAGTTTGTAACACATTTTGAGGCCCATCAGTGAAAGAGAATGTTTGGTTAGCGACACTTATGTGCACAGCAGACTGATGCTGTAGTTAGAGTTTAAGGGTAAATTGGCCCCGATGATTCACCGAAGCAAAACCTAGTGGAGAGAGCACTGGACTGGGACTAAGGAGAACTGGGTTCCATTCCAGCTCTGCCACTGGCCTGCTGAGTGACCGCGGGCAGGTCATTTTCCTTCCCTGTGCCTCAGCTTCTCCAGCAGTACAATGGGAATAATGATCTCAAACTCCTTTGTAAAGCACTTTGAGCACCACCGATGAAAAACACAAGGTAAGAGCTAGGGATTATTAATTAATATTACTGAATGACCTCATGCCCCCTTTTGATTTGGTTATTGGGGTTTGATTTTTAGTGTTCGCCACTAAACTCTCTAAGTGACAGCTCAACTAACACGCAAGTAAAACCCAAAAGCCTGTCCAGCATTGTAAAAAAAGACAGGGTTAATGATCATGAGAACCCCCACAACTCCCAACTCAGCCATCACTTTAGAAAACACAGAAATCCAAGAGGGGAGTCAATGCAAGCGACTGGGGGTGTCCAGAAGGAAGTAATGTCACAAATTGGCAAGATGACAACTGCATTCATCAGTGCAAACAAACGTTCGTCATAGAAAATCTACAATTTAAAGGTCAAACCCTGAAGCTTCAATGCAAACGTTGTTTCCATTTAACAACTAGAATTGAAAGCTGGAAATCCCCCCCTCACCCCTAAATTAGACAGTTGTCTAAAGGCCTTCAAAAGCAAATGCCTCAGGAAAACACTAAGTATTATATTGAATTAATTTATAACAAATGCCGGAGATTGGTCAGAAGGTGAGAAGGATTCGGAGTAGGCTGTTTCACAAAAAGCAGTTTCCCATTTCACCTTAGTAATTTCATTATAGTCATGGTGACAGATTGTGATGTCAAATTTCCGCAGAGAAAGCTGCTGCAGGAGGAAGAAGGAAACTTTGATGTAATCCATGTATCCTCCTTAATAATCACAAATTTCAGCACAACAAATATTCAGAACTGCATTCCATGGGCTTCGTGATGTTTGGTTCTTTAAATTTGTTTTTTAAGCTGAAGCTGTTTATTAAAATTAGTTCCTGATTCCTATGCAATCAGACTTGGGCTTCACACTGAACTGTATTTGTCAGCCAGGTCATAGGAGCGTTCTGTTGATGTACTCGAAAGAGCATCATGCTACAAAACTGGTGCCCCAGAGGGCTTGTGTGTTTGTTTCTCAAGGACTCCAGAACACACTTGCTCAGCTTACAAGTAACAAGCTTTTCTAAACACCAGCCCTTCAGTCTCTATGGCACCCAAGAGCCAAGATGTATCCTTTCTTGATGCTGTATCATAAGCCCATGAAGGTATAAAATAAAGGTACACCTCTAATGAACCTTAACTCCACCCAAGTACATATCCAATGGGCCAGAGTTAATGATGGTGAGGAAACAAACCAGCTTGACTTTTAGTTCCCAAGCTGAGTTTGCAGGGTTGGCAATTAGAAACTTTTTGTGTGTGTGTGTAAACTGAGCAAAAGGGTATTGAGAAATGGTTAAAAACAATAAGCACAGGACCATGCTGTGATATCGGTGCGCTGCTGACTTCCATTCACTGAAGCTCATTCATCCCAAATGGCATTGAAAAGCTGCAAAGAATAACCATAAAGCTTGCTATTTATACTCTGAATGACATGTCTGTGTTAATGGATGTAAATACAGGGGGGAAGGGCGTTAAATTCTTTTCATGGTCCTGTAAAAGATGAGGCAGATTATACAGAAAGTAGGGAAGAGCAAACATTGCTAAGGTACATTTTCTTCCCTTTACCACCTAGGTATCCGACAATAGCTTCATTATCATCTCTGTTCTTTGGTTCATGTCTCAGAGTTCTGCAACTCTCCAAGAGCCGGGTTTTGTTTAATGCAGAACCATTTAGAAAAAATGTTTCCTGCTCTTTGCTTTCTATCAGGCAATGCCACTTTGCAATAGCTGATGAATATGGAATCTCACTGGGGTGCATAACCTAGCCACCCACACCTAGTCTGTTTAGCACAAACTATATCCATTTTTCCTTTGCCAGGTTGCTCCTGCCAAGGTCCCATACTTAGAGGAAATATCACTGCTATTCTGGTTGCAGCACGTATTAAAGGGGAACAGTCTGTTCTATGTGTAGGCTTCCTTCTAAGCAGTCTCTCCCCTAATGCTGGCAATATTCCCTACTCCCCCACTGATACTTGCACATATAGGGGAAGTTCCCCATACTCCCCATTCAAGCAGATCCATCCTCAGGCTACACAGCCTGCTACTGCTGGCACAGCATCCGTTGCTGATGCAGCCCAATGGCACAGTCATGGTGATGCAGGCACCAGGGGTGGCAGGTTTGTAGAAATTTTGGTGGTGCCCAGAACCCCCTGAACATCCCCCCCAAACTCCACCCCCCACCTGCCCAAGGCTCTGGGAGGGGGGTTGGGTGGGGGAGGAGGTCTGGGGTGCAGGCCCTAGGCTGGGGCTTGGGGTGCAGGCTCTGGGAGGGAGTTTGGGGATGGGAGGGGGTGTGGAGGAAGGGGGTGCAGGTTAGGTTCTGGGAGGGGGTGCGGAGGGAGGGGGTGCAGGGGTGAGGTCTGTGGGGTGAGGGTTGTGAGGTGTGGCTGCAGATGAGGGGTTTGGGGTGTGGGAGGGGCTCAGGTTGAGAGTAGGCGTGTGGGGATGAGGGCTCTGTCTGGGGCTGGGGGGTTGGGATGTTAGAGAGACTCAGGGCTGGGGCAGAGAGTTGGAGTGCAGGGGGATGAGGGCTCTGACTGGGGCTGGGGATAAGGTGTTTGGGGTGCTGGAGGGGCTCAGGGCTAGGGTAGAGGGTTGAGGGTGCGGTGGGGGGGGTGAAAGTTCTGGCTGAGGGTGTGGGCTTTGGGGTGGGGCAGGGCTGGGGATGAGTTTGAGGTGCAGGCAGGCTGCTCCGGGACAGGGGCCAGAGAGGACTCACCCCCCTCCAGCCCTTTCCCTACCAGCAGCAGCGAACTCTGGGGGAGGAGCCCCCCTTTCCCACCCCCCAAGCAGCACACTCACTCCCACCACCGTCACTGTACATGCCCCTAGGGCCCCTCTCAGGTCCAGGAATCTCCCTCGCCTCCCCCATGGTGGGTGCCGGGGGGTGCTGCGTGCACCTCCTCCTATGCTGTTGCCCCTGACTGTAGCCTCACTGGGGGTGAGGGATGGGGCTGCCTCCTTGCCCAGCATGGGGCAGGAGCGGTGACTGCGGGCGTGGGGGGCCCCCTATGCTGGTGGAGGGTTCCACCGGAAAAGGGAAGGGTCTGAGGTGGAAGGGCAGGCTCAGTCAGTCTGCCCTGGCAGTCGAGTCGGGGACACTAGGACCCTGCGGCAGCTGTTGCTGGAGGGAGACAGCCAGGGACGCTCTGCTCTGGGGCAAGCGGGGGCCCTGGGACACGCAGGGGAGGGTGGCAGCAGGTGGGCCAGGGGGACACCCAGCCCCAAATATTGGTGGAGCTAGGCCCCTGGGCGCTGAATACTGCTGGTGCCAAGGCACCACCTGGAGATATAACTCACTGCCTATGGGCACTACCTCTTCTGACATAACTATCTCAAGGGTAGCAGCATGTACAGTGGGTAGCGCATAGTGCTGGTAATCAGCAGACCTGGGTGCTCTTCCCAGTTCTGACTTTGGTCTATTATGAAACTGGATAAGTCACTTATCTTCTCTGTGCCTCAGTTTCCTCCCCAGATGCACAACTGGCATAACTGTCCTAGCAAGAGTCACCAGCTGGTGCTGTTACATAGAGTTGCACTAGTTTTTTCTTCATGTCTTAGCACTAAAAAGAAAAGGAGGATTTGTGGCACCTTAGAGACTAACCAATTTATTTGAGCATAAGCTTTCGTGAGCTACAGCTCACTTCATCGGATGCATACTGTAGAAAATACAGAAGATGTTCTTATACATACAAACCATGAAAAAATGGGTGTTTACCACTACAAAAGGTTTTCTCTCCCCCCACCCTACTCTCCTGCTGGTAATAGCTTATCTAAAGTGATCACTCTCCTTACAATGTGTATGATAATCAAGGTGGGCCATTTCCAGCACAAATCCAGGGTTTAACAAGAACATCAGGGGAGGGGGGGCTAATGCACCCAGATGTGAGACCCTCTCTGAGGCTCAAGATAACTTATTTATACAGCTAAGCCAAAGCCAATTTAACATAAGAGACAAAAGAAAGCAGAAACTGACAAATATATATACATATCTTATTTGCATACTAACGTTTACCAATCTCCTAGCTCAGTAGGAGCTCTAAGTTAATTAGTTTGACGACCCACTGTCTCACACTCCTTAATGTTTCTCTTCCTGACAACTATATTTCAACAAACCTTCAAGTAGCATTTCTTTAATGAATTATAATTTCAATATAATTCATTCTACTTTCACACTAACTAGAGTCAATTCTTAGAGAAGAGTTGCTTCCTTAGAACGAGGCCCTGGTGTTTTGGCTGAAATTCCTGAAAGAGGAGGTTGCCTGGGTGCTGTTGGCCCCTCTGTTCCAGGTGTGGTCTATATTGAGTATTTTCTTAACACTGACTCAGCATCACCCATTTCTCTCTCAACAGGAAACGGACCAGCAAATCCCTGAAATATTCTGCACTCAGCAGAGGGCCAACAATACTTGCTCACCTTCATAAAGTGCCTTGTGAGGCTTAGAGAAAAAGGGCTAAGGAATAGTTATTGTATTATTATCCCAAATTCCCCATCCTCAGGGCTGCCACGACCTTCTTTTTCCCTTGTTCTGTTTGTCATCCTGTTTTTGATCTGATGGCCTGCAGGGAGGTGGGAGGGTTTCTTAAACCCAGATCTTTAAGACTGACAGAACCACCAAGTATGGATGCATTTTTTACTCGACATCTTTTAACACCACATAGCAGTGAAGTTGCTCACAAATCAAAGATAAAAAACAAAATAAAAAGAACACAAATGCTTTGAAACAAACCCTCAAAGGTACCAGCGTGCTGACCCCTTTAGCTTAAAACTAAAACTGTCTTCAACTCTGAGGAAAGATTGTGGAACAATTTTGTGCAGACAAAAAGATGAAATGAACAAAGCAGACATGGAGGTTACCCGGGTAGCAGAAAAGCATGGCCAGTAGTATTAGTGATGTCTACACTGATCCAAATTGCCTCAGATTCGTTAGTCTTTGTATAGCTCATGTTGTTGCTGAGCAATTTCCATTCCACCTGATGATTCTCTGAGTGAAAAAGCACTCTCTTGTGGACTTAAGTGAATTTAGCCTCGGTGAGAGAAGCCTGTATTGGCCTCTGAAATTTTCCATTTATTCAATCAGTGCCTGCCACATGCTGCCCTGCTGATTTGCCAGAACCACAGTTCTCTCTGATCAAATCAACCCTACGCCTCTGTTTAGACCACCAGTGACTGGGTCAATTAGTCTGGAATACAGTGATTTTGTATCACTGACAGCTGTTCCCTGAGAACTGGACTGAGATCCATCAACTCATTTCACTCAGGCAGTAAGGCTCAAATCTTCAACAGCATTTAGGTATTGATTTCAATGGGAGATAGGCACCTACACACCATTGAGGATCTCAGCCCAGATCTACAAAGGAACCTAAGCAGTGCAGTGCTGTGATGGGTATCACGGCACCTAGACAATCACAGGAACACACTGTGATCCAGAAAGCCTCCATTAGCCACCTAGGTTCCCCCAACAATGAATGGGGAGAGATATGTGCCTTAGAATGAGCTCCATAAAACCCAGCACACTAGGTGGTGAATCACTTAAGCTAGCCAATGGGAGATCCTGATGAGAGGGGGGTTGCTAAGTGCTCTAACTATGAGCTATTCTGATATCCCAAAGGCTTGGCCCCATGGCCCCTCCGTGAAGGGGATGCTGTGGGGAAACACATGAGCTGTGCTGTGACCCCTATGCACCAGGTAGCAATGCCGCTCAATTTTGTTCCCCCCAACCCCTTTGTGATGAAAGGGCCATGAGGCCAAACGTGAGTGGGCAGCCAGTGCTGCTCCCCCTTGCTGCTGCAACAGTATCTAAACCAGACCAGCTGGAGCTCACGTTGGGCCCCCCTCATGAACTGGACCCCAGACATGTGCCTAGGTTGCCTATGCCTTAAACTGGCCCAACCAATGGCATGTGTAGCATGCCTATGGCTGCGGGCTCCATTGCCAGTCTCCTCAGACTTTCAGTCTACCTTCAAATAGTTCGCTGGGATTAACTTTTGCTGTGAGCTGGCAAAATCCATTGTGTGTGCGCTCCAGAATGCTGGTTCAATAGAACAGAGAAGGACATTCCTGTGTCATGGGAGAAACCTATCAGCGTGAAAAATAATAAAAATGCACCGTATTTGCTATCTGGTCACCACATATTAAGCTTTCCAAATCAACTGATATATAACCTGCCAATCTAATATCCTCTAATCCATACTGACTGCTAAGAATCTATAATATCCTGCTACCCTCAATTATGATTATTGCCTATGAACTGAAATTAGTTCACATCCCTGTTATTTTTGTATTAATGTTAATTATACAAATGTATTGCAGTTATACTGCATTTGTGCCCACTCTCAAAACAGTACAGACTGTTTTCTGTTCAGGGCTGCCAAAATTGTAATTTTAATAAATGTTGTTTTCCCAGCTACCACATAACAAGTCTTAATATTGATAATAAAAAAGGAAACTTCAGTGCCTTATTCTCTTATGGTAAACAACATGATAAAAGGAACTAGCAGTTTAGAACCAAACCAAATATTTACCCCTTCAGTTCCTGTTTATAAGAATATAGAAGATCTCCAATGACTTGAAAGGGGGAACTGAGCAATGTTTTGTAAACTGATGTCTTGTCTTGATAAATGAGAATAATTACTGGCACTCTCTTATCTTGTTGATGAACTCCCCAGAGAGCTCCAGAATTAAATTGTCCTCTAATTGCATCACAGCTTGAGTTCCAACAAGCACCTTAGGAAATCAGCCAGAGAATTGCTTGAATTTAGATTCACTACTTCCCACTGAAGATGATTCAGGCTGATTGCCTTCATTCACAAAACCAATGAGCTGAAATCCATTAAAGGTGCCACTGCCTCCCAACTTTTGGAGCTAGAGATCCTGGAAGTCAGAGTCTGATTCCCTAAATGGAAGGAGAAAGCCCCAAAGGTGTCTTACCCTTAGCAGAACATTGCTTCTTACAACCTAACAGTGCCTGGCTCTGAGAGGCACGTCATTCAGCATCTCCTTTTAGCCCCATCTTGCATTAAACAAGCATCTTTCCTTGCTGTTTTCTCAGCACAAACCTTCTATACTTTCTGGGGGTAGTGTTTGAAGATGTAAGATTTAATTCTTCTTTTTCCTGCACCAGTGTAAATCAAGGTGAATGGAGTTACACCACTTGCAGATCATTGTAAGAGCAGAATTGGACCTCTGCCTATTATTTATTCAGTGCAATGTAAGTTTAGCAGTAAATTATAGAGCACTGAATTGTCATCTCAGTGAAAGAAGAGTGGAAAAGTATAACATTTGGGCTGTATAATGGCATCTTCTGTTGCAGGAAGGGGTGCTTCTGTAGTGTAACTAGCACCTGGATTGGTTATAGGTGCTTTAAAAATATGAGAGACTAGCTAGGCAGAAATAGGTGTATTCTTATAAGATTCAGTTTCATGCTAGATGGTACCTGAGTTAGGATAGTTCTAGTGAGTGAGCGAAGTGGAGGAATGTGTACTGGCTGAATTGCAATAAGGTTTGTACGTTGACAAAAGGGAACTGAATTAAGGTTGCACAAGCTCTGGCATTTTCTAACTTTTGAGTGCTTGACTTTTTTCAAACCTTAACATACTTTTAATGTATTTTTGTCATAATTTCCTATTTTTTTTAAAAAAGAAACTGGAAAAAAATAGAAAGTCCATCATGTGGAATCAGAGTGACCTCCAGCTTGAGTCAACAGTAGGATTCAGATCTTTAGCTTCATACCACAGACCAGCATTAGAGCTAACAAAGTCACGGGTAGCAGTAGTAGATAGTTATCCTCTATGTGGACCAGTCACTATGTTATGCTTAGAAGAAGCACACAGGAATCTTTTTCAGGGGAAAAGGCAATACGCTGCATTTATTGAAGATACAACAATTAGCATATACATTCAATCACACCACACACACACTGTCCTGCCAGTCGATGTTATAGTTACCAGTCCAGAGTCCGGATCAATCTAGTGGCCAGCTAGGTTGATCACGGGTAGGTAGGAGCTGGGTTCTGTCGGTCATGACATGATGTTCTGGGGAAGTCTTGGCAGGATGAACTCAAAGTTTCATGGCAAGGCACCCTGTTTATATAGTGATTTTCCTTCATTGAGACCAATGAGTTTTGCACTGTTATGCTGTAATCAATTGTTGTTTGATGAGTGCTTGTTTTCTTAAATTGTTTTTCTCATCCTTTATCTTGTTCTTTCATCAAGTCTCTCAGGGAGTTATCCCATGCTGGTTTTGATCACAACTGTCTTGTCCCCATTGATAGGTGCCTGTCTCATCTTTAGAGTCATCAATCTGCCTTCCTCTGACATTTCAATAGGGGCGTGTTGCAGCCTCCTGGTGCCTTTGCGTCTGTCTCTGGTGCTCCTTAGAACATCTGGTTCAGTGAAGGCCTTCACACTTATCTCTTAACACCCATTCCTCATTCACACACAAAACAGAATTAATTTACACAGAACATTTTGACAGGAACATCAAATTGCAATGCAGAAGAAAAACAATCATGGCATTCTTTTACGTATTTTAAAATGCTAAGCCTACAACAAAGTGGTGACCCTTACAGATCTGTTACTGCCTTGAAATCAGTCCAAACGCAAAGAAATTCTGGCTGATGCATCTCTACCAATGGCTGTTAGACCATTCCTTTCTGCTATTCAAAAAGTGTGGCTGGCAGGATATGGTCAAATCATAGAATCATAGAATATCAGGGTTGGAAGGGACCTCAGGAGGTCATCTAGTCCAACCCCCTGCTCAAAGCAGGACCAATCCCCAATTAAATCATCCCAGCCAGGGCTTTGTCAAGCCTGACCTTAAAAACTTCTAAGGAAGGAGATTCTACCATCACATGTACATCAATACATTTAATACATGCTACATTATCTTATTATTCTTTATCCTTCATTCTAAATTATACAAAATACAAACAATAAATCCTACTACTACAACTAGAGGGGAAATGAGAAACACTACCAGTGGGTTTCACAGCTATTTGCTGACAGCAGAGGAACTGAGGACACCTGGGTTCAATGTGAGTTTCTGGAAAGAAGTGTGAACTAGTGGTTTGAGATCCTTCTACCCATGTGCCCTATTCTGCCTCTGCCTTGCTCTGGTACTATCCACACCCACACCCATCCTGGCTCCTGCACCTGCTGTTCCTGCACAACACCCCCCATCCCCTGCCCTCCTCACCCTCTGCACTGTATACTCCCGCTGGTCCCCTTGGCTCCTATTCCTATTCCCCCAAATATTCCCTGCAACTCACCTCACCTGTTTCCCTCCCCTCCAGAACTTCCCACTCCTCTGCATTCCAGGAGCATGGCTCCTTCCTACTATCTGCCTGTGCGTCAGCCTGAGCAGTGGGCAGTTGCCCTGGGTGCCAGCTTTTGAAGAGGCCCCACTTGCTTGGCCGCTCAACCATTTTTTTTTTTTTTAAACTTGGCCGCTTGGAAGGGTGACAAAAAGGGTGGCAAAATATCAAGGGCTGGTCCTGGGGCCGGTGGTGGAGGGAGCATTCCCTGTGCAGGAGCGACAGGCTCCCCACTGTCAGTTCCTGTGCTTGGTGCACAGCAGCCACCCCACAGCCAGGAGGCGCAATTGCAGGGAAAGACCGGCTCAGCCCCTGCAGCCCTGGCCAGCAGCATGCTCTGTGCAAACAGGACCGCCAGAGAATTTAGGTGCCAAAAACTCGAGCGAGTCTCCACTGAGCATGTGTGCACTGAGCGGGGTTTTCCAGAGGCTTATTGTTTAGCCAGATTTGGGGGTGTTTTCACAAAGATGGCACCATAGTGAACCCCTGCCAAATTTCCCATTCCTACACCAAAGTCAGAGACATTAGAGCATCTCTACAGAACAGTTGTAAGAATGATTTTAACAAGTACAAAGCGTATCCTTTCCTCAGCTTGTACTCCGGAAGGGCTGAATCGTTTAGCCAAAACTACCACCTATAATTACACTGTTGTCTGTCTGTACTTCCACAAGTCTGTACGTGTCACTGCTGTCCTTTACTGGCTGTCAGGCATCTGGGGGCTTTAGCCTTCAGGGAACACAAATTATAATATCGCTGCACAGGTGTGATTATTGCACAGGGTATTGATGATGTCTTTATTTTGCTGTCCCATTTGATCAGACACGAGAGTCTTTGTCATTATGACAGGTTTCAGAGTAACAGCCATGTTAGTCTGTATTTGCAAAAAGAAAAGGAGTACTTGTGGCACCTTAGAGACTAACCAGTTTATTTGAGCATAAGCTTTAGTGAGCTGTAGCTCACGAAAGCTTATGCTCAAATAAATTGGTTAGTCTCTAAGGTGCCACAAGTACTCCTTTTCTTTTCGTCATTATGTTTACACTAGCGAGCTGCCAGCATGTTCGGCTTAGTCTTCCTTAAAGCCCTTTTCTGGCTTCTCCCATAGCTCTTAAGTTACAGAAAAGACTTATACAAAAGACAGACTGTACAAAAGCCTGTTTCCCTTCCTGGCAACAGAAACTTTGAAGGGTTCTTAAAGCTGAAGCATCAAGAGCTCTTGCCTCCCTGTGAGCTTTGATTTCCTTTCACAGTATTTCTGAAGCCTGCAGGTAAAGAATGTAAACGGCCTTGCCACAGGCATAAAACCTCACATTATGCAAACAAAAGAGGTTAGGTAGCAGGTGATATATCTGGAGGATTAAGCATGAGTAAACCAGTTACGTCGCAGGGTAAAACTTAATGAATCTGCCCATTTCCGAATGGCTGAAACACAGCCATGCTCAGCGCTAACAGCTGGAAGCATTAATGTGTGATACAATGTAATCACTCCATAAACGCACTGGCTGCACAATACCAATAGGCAACGCTTTAAATCCTTTCTAAATATGCTGCACTATGCATTCAGATAAGCTCCATAGGCGTGAAGCTGTACAGTAAAACACAGCTGATCTGTACTTAATAAGAAAATGGTATTTACTCCTCCAGTGCTAACAGTGTAGATTCATGCCTCATTTTTCTAAAACAATCAGTTGGTATTTAAATAGCATGCATGACTGTAGCTGTTGTATATACTCTAGCTGAAGCTGCAAAAATATCCTCAGTAGCGGATAATTCTCTGATCCATAATAATAGAGAGAGACAAGGTGGGTGGAGGAATATCTTTTATGGGACCAACTTCTGTTGGTGAGAGAGACAAGCTTTTCACTGACACAGAGCTCTTCCTCAGAGCTTGTCTCTCACCAGCAGAAGTTGGTCCCATAAAAGATATTCCCTCACCCACCTTGTCTCTCTAATATCCTGAGACCGACACGGCTACAGCGACATTGCAATAACATAAGTAGCTATTCATGCACGATGAACTGCTGAGAGCTCTCTAAACAGTGCTGAGACAACGCAATCCCATTGCCAGAGGAAATTAGCACTTTGCACATTCAGTTCCACATTTGCAAAGATATTTAGGCACTGAGAGATGCAGATATGTGCCTAGTGGAAATTTCAAAGGTGGTTAATCAGGTGCTAGTGAACCAATGGGAGTCAGGCACCTAACCTGATTAGGTGTGTTTGAAATTTCCACTAGACACCTAAATTGCTTTGAAAATCTGCCCCATGGTTCCTGTGCTAATCGAATCATGTGCTTCAGGCCATAAATTGATCATCGCAGAGGTTAGGAAGGACTTCTCCAGATTTGTTTTCCTGCCAACACATGACGTCTTGCTCAGAACTGTGAGCCACTGTCTTATCACTCGGCCTCAGCAGGAGTGAGCTTTGCTGCTACTAAGCTCTGTGTCAGCACCCTGACACACCAGCTTGTCTGCCGTGCTGGCAAACTCTTCAGGTCTCTGCCAGCCCAAATCTTGCCTTGCAGTTTCCAAGTTCCTCAGAGATGTCTCCCTGAAGTGACCAGTCCCTCTCACTGAGCATTCACAGAAGCTATTAAGTTTGCTGTCTTCAAAGAGACTGTTAATACAGTTTGCTCCATCCACTGTTAATACACAAGCCTCCAGTCGTCTCGGACTTTCCCTGGCACTGGGCCCCAGACCTCCAACTTGTCATGATTGCGTGGTCACTGTAGGCACCAGCTTCCCCACATTAAAAGAAATCACACGCAGACTTCTGCCACAGGAAATAACATCTTTCCAACCTTCCAAGCCCTGCAGTGACGGACTAGTGGTGACGGGGACAGGATTAGTGAATCTGGCAGTCCCTAGCCACGAATCTGCACATAGGCGGTAGTAGTTAGATGGTCGTCTAGCACCTGGATTGAGCAGGGGCACAATTCAGCAGCTACTATTGCGATTGAGCCGTCCTCTTTAGGATCCCCTCTGCTCACCCCGCATGGGGAGAGGGCTAGAAAAGATGCCCTAAACCTAGGCTGTCTCATACACTCCTGGCCACAGGCGCCAACTTCCCCTCTGCCCGGTGGGTGCTCGACCCCCCTCACACCTGGCCCCGCCCCGGCCCCATCTCTTCCTGCCCCTGCACCACCCTCACCCCACCCGCATTCCACTCCTTCCCCAAAGTCCCCGCCCCGCTCCGCCTTTTCCCACCCCACCCCCTTCCACCCCCTTCCTCCCAAGTCCCCGCCGCTGCCCTGCCTCTTCTCCGCCTCCTCCCCTGAGCGTGCTGCATCCCCGCTCCTCCCCCTCCCTCCCGGCAAGTGCTAAGTGCAGCCAAACAGCTGTTAGGCGGCCGGGGGCGGGGGGCAGGAAGCGCTGGGAGGCAGGCAGAGGAGCGGGGACGCAGCGCACTCAGGGGAGGAGGAGGTGGGGCAGGGGGTGAGGGGATCTTGGCTGCCTGTGGGTTCAGAACACCTGCTAATTTTTCCCCACGGGTGCTCCAGCCCCGGAGCACCCATGGAGTTGGCGCCTATGCTCCTGGCTGGATTACCGCGTCCAGTGGGATCACTCTGCCTGCGGTCGAAGCTATAAAAAGACAGTGACTTATGCTACATGGAATGTTCGCACCCTGACGGATAACAAAGATAATGTACGCCCGGAAAGAAGAACTGCTATCATCGCCAGAAAACTTGGGAGACATAACTTCGACGTTGCTGCCCTGAGGGAGGCAAGGTGCCCAGATGAAGGTCAACTGAGAGAAGAAGGTGGAGGCTACACCTTTTCCTGGAAAGGAAAACCTGCAGAGGACAGGCGCATTCATGGTGTCGGTTTTGCGATTAGGAATAAGTTTGTCAGTCAGCTTACAGAATTTCCTGTATGAATCAATGAACAGAAAGAACTTTCTCCCAGAAGGCCGCTGGCCTGCCACAAAATGTCTGTACTTACTGCAGGTGAATTTACGGTTCCAGGACCCATATGTAAACCCATGGTAGAGATCATCCTTGAATCCAGGGATCCTTGAATTGAGGGATTGCCAATCAGTTACACAGCCCTGAGATGGTTTGTAATAAAACAAGAAGAAGTTTATTAACAAAGAACATAGATTTAAGTGACAGTAAGAAAGAATAAAAGAGAGCTATGGTCACAAACAAAACACACTTTCCAGTGACTAAATTTAATTTTAGCAACCTACAATCTTTGCCTGAGCAGTTTTCTTACTTACATCAAGTTACCAGCATCTCTTGCCTTTCAGGTCAAGAGGATCCAGGTTTCATAGGCTCAAAGAGTGCTGTGCTTTATCATCCCCTCTGTGATGGACAACTAAAGTATCCTTTTTGCTCCCCTTCTAAATCCACTGTATCTGCCTCAAGACCCAGAAAGGCTTCCTGGGGTGCAGATTCTGTCCCCCCACCATGATTTTTAAATGGTTTTCTCCCCCACTAGTTTAGCTCGATGGCTTTGTCCATCTTGTACGTAAATATACTTTCATTGTTCTCTACCGGTAACCAAGCCAGACAGGCAAATACATATTCCTTTGTCTAGGGCTATGCCTCCCAAACATATTTTAAGGCCATATATCCAGCACACCTCTATCACGTTTTGTATACAGTCTGTACAGCCATCACAATGATTTTCAGGACCAGTGTGCCACCAGTTTACATATGATACCATACATGACACCTTTTAGACACAGAGCATGCCCAAGTGTGTTGGGAAAAAGAGGGCGTCAGGCCTGATGTGGGTTACAGTATGGTGGGTCCTTTGCCAGTTGGCACTGAGGGGCACCCAGGGTTACCCCCTAATGATTTTAGTTTCTGTAGAAAACTCCTGTAACTCCCCCATAGGGCCAGTATATAATCCCTAGCTCATAAAGGTACACATAACATAATACAATAGCCTCTGGAGATTCCAGGTGTCTCAAATGTGTGTCACACAGAGCACAATCAGCTACATGCATTATAGCAGAGGGGAATACTAGACTCAGCGCAATGGCTAAATGGAATGCTTGAATATCAGAGATTTCCTCAGTGACAGATTGCATATTCAGTGTATTTAGAAACCATGTAAGTGTTGCTTATTTGCATTATAGAACCAGTGAGCAAACTGTTATTATTGAATCTATCCAGCTTTAAACCTGACAGCTGATAACATGCATTGCTGTGACTCTCCCTGAGTCATGTCTCTCTTATAGTAACTGTATGTGAAACAAATTTTTGACACTCAATTGATATTTAATTGAGACTTCAGAGATGTCTGAATCTTGGCAGAGTAACTGCACTGTGGCACCTCAGGATCACATGGATGTAACACCTTCAATCAACAAACAAAATGCTGGGGTATGTGACAACGACATTAGTCAGTGTTTCATCACTTCGCCTGGAGACACAGCTGCTCTCGTAGAATCCTCCCTGTTGGTGTTCTACTCAATATAGAGTGGTCATCCAATGGAACTACACCTCCCAGAAGCCACTGGAGGTGGGAGTGTGGTTTAGTTGTTAAATGAGAGTCAAGTCTACGTAAAATGAAATCATACAACCTCCCGACAGAATGGATCTCAGAGCCCTTCAGTCATCATTCAACTGATATTCCGCTCAAGACCAGTGGGCCATCCTGGAGCTAAGGGAACTGGGTAAAGCATTGAACTCCACCAGCTACTCCCGCTCTATGTTCCAGGCTGGTAGCCCTTCCTCTATACTCTTAGAATGCAGGTGGGAAAACATTAACTCTCTTCCCATTGTTCTTTGGGGAGTGGACAGAACAATACACCCTCTTCTTTTCTTCTCACTGGCCTCTCACTACTGAGGCACCTCCAGCTGGCTGTCCGGGGAATTAGCTCTGCACCCTTTTCTGGTGGTGTCTCGCCCGCTATCACCTCTGTTCCTGGACCCACATCACTCCCAGGACCATGGCGTCCTCTTCAGGGACACCCCCCTCCAGCTGTGCCACACGCTACATTCCCCAACTTCTGGGGGGACCTGCAGTCCACAGTCTAGCCACTTCCTTCAGTGGCTCCAGCACCCTCTTTACCCTTGCATCAGGGCCTCAGTCTGCAGATCCCTGCAACCTGCCAGGAGCTGTCTTTAGCAACCTGGGTCTCTGCCTGCAGCACTGCTCTGCCCAGGGTGCTTCCTGCCTTCTGCTGCAAGGCAGCCACTCCTCCTCCCTTCTTAAGCTCCAGGGAGTGACTAGCTCTGCTCTGTTCTGCAGCCCTTCTTATATGGGCCAGCCCAGCCCTGACTGGCTGCTCCTATAAGCCCGTCTGTGATTGGCTACCTCCTGCACAACCTCCTTAGGGCTGCTTTTAATCCCTTTTCTTCACAGGGAGGGAAGATAAATGCAGCCAGTGGCTCATCTCCATGGGTCTTGAAAGAGAAGAGTTGATATGGTCCCTAGTTGGAAGGATGGGAGAAGACACCGGCCCCTTTTGCTGCTTGTCCAGGCCACTGGGGCTTGGAAAATAAAGTTTCTTCCTAGCTACCAACTCTCTCCCCCATGCTGTTGTAAGCAGAGGAGTTAAAATGTCTCTGCTTCTCCCCAGCCTAGGCACTGAGGGAAATGGAGTAAAGACCCCAGACCTCTCCCTGCACCTCAGCAGAGACCCCACCCCAACCTAAAGGGAACTGTGGGGAGAAAAATTTAGGTCAGGCCCTCTACCTCCCCACACCCCACCCTATTCCCTCCCTCCAGCAGGCCCCAGACTTCACGTACACGCTTGCCCTTAATCTATTTACTAGGGAGGGCCTAGCGCCCTTTTATCACTGCAGCACCATCTCCCAGGGCCGTTAGAGGGCCACTCCCTACACTCCATGGGGCTAGCCAGTAGGCCCCACGCCCAAATCCATGTAAGTGTCTTCAGAGATTGGGTCACTTGTCTGCTGTGCTATCATGAAGCCCACTGCACAGGTTCTTTAAAAATCTGGTGCTAAGATGTCTCCTGGTACCCTGGGCTTTGAGACCTACAAGGTAGAAGTTGTTACAGCTCTTGATTTAGAGATATTGAGCTGCACTGAGCTGCCATAACATTTCACAGCTGTGCTCAGTGGGGGTGGAAAGGCTGGGTTTGCCATACGACCAGAGATAAGAAGAAATGGCATTTTCTCCCCCATTTTAGTACCTCCTCTGCTAGTGCTTCATCGCCTCTGAACAATCCTTCCCCAGCCCTTTATTCAGATCACTCCTTTTCCTGTATAAAAGAACAAAAAGCCCAAATCTTTCAATAGGCTATTCATCTGCATTGTTTCAGGTGTTTTCTTCCTAGGAGCTGCTCCTGACAGAGTGAAATTTACCTTTAACTTCTCCTATTCATTCCAGAACAGAAAGAAACCTGTTATATAGACAAATTTCTCACTGCAGGAATGTTAATTCTCTGTACAAGTGTCTCTAAAGTTAAAGAGCTGCTGACACCTCATGGCAAACTTTAAAAAGCCTTCTGTTTAGAAACAACTTTCTTGTATAACAGCAGCCACCACATGTGCTGGGCCCCTCAGTGGCCTCCGTGGAGACATTAAGATTAAGACCCAAAGCTGCAGATCCATCGAACTATGGTTATATTGACTCTGTTATATGGCAGTGAACCACAAGTGGTGAGGTAGGCCAAAGAGTGGCAGACTGGCATTTTCCTTTTTTGTCATCTTCATCAGCTGCTCCATGTTAAGTGTTAGGACAAGATCAGCAATGAGGATATTTGTAATTAACTGAACCTACCCATCACTCCATTAGCAATGGTTCAGTTTCAGCAGCTTTCTAGGTACTTTCTAGGTGACATATTATTAGGATAGAAGACCAAAGAACTACTAAGCACATTTCTTAATGCTGCTACATGCCCAGCGATATCATGGGTGCCAAAGCTTCAGTGGCACTATAAGATAGACAACAATGGTCATTGAACATCCCGCTAGACCATCTTAAAGATGTAGCTAGAGATTGATCTGCATGGAACTCGATCTGTGAGGAGGCTACGTCTCTTTGAGATTTGCCTTGAGGATGTTTAGAAACAATTTTCTTGTTTGCTTATATTTATATATATATACAGAGAGAGAGAGAGAGAGAGTCTCTAATTCTCATTCCTTGCTCCTTATCCTATAAATGCTACTGCTCCTGTGACGAACAAAAGCACCTCTTGAATGTATCTGTTGAATAAAAGCCCATCAGATATTTTGTGCTCTAGCTAACAGGGCTGTCCTGAATGATTACTACTGATTAAATGCCTAAGCATTACATGTTCCAAGAATGCTAATTAACTTCCCACAGAGTAGCAGTTGGGGGATGTGATCCAATCCATGTCCAAACAGGAAGGGCAGCTAGAGAACTCTTATATAGCTGATGGGGTCTGACTTCTCGTATAGTTCCTTTCATCCAAGACAAACTTTAAGCCTTATAGCACCCCTTTGAGGTAGGTATGGTCCCGATTTTACAAATGGAAACTGAGGAACACCAAAATTAAGTGATTTGCCCAAGGTCACAGAGGATGCATGTGGCCAACCTATGATTAGAAATAAGACCACCCGATTCCCATGTCTGAACCACAAAACCATCTGTCCTCTCCTTATCCCTTCTTAGTCCTCAGAAACATCTAACCTTTGTGTGTTATTTGCTATAAGATAATAAGCCAAATCCTGCTCTGTTACACAAGAGTAACTGACTTAATGCCAAACTTAACCCCTTAGGTTCAGATTCATAAATGTATTTAGTGGCACCTTTGTGGATCTAGGCCTTATTGTACAGTACCCCAGGTAGGGATGGAGGTAAGCACTATCCCACTGTGTTTCACAGATGGAGACACAAGGAGGTGAAGTCACCAATCAGGTTGGCTGAGTGTAACCTACTCTCCAGGGGTGTTGGGAGGCTTAATTTCTTCCTATTTGTGAAGTCCTCACATGTTCTGGTGAAGGATGCTGGGCCCATAAATAAACATTTTCAACAAAAAAGCCCATGGTGTCTGTCATTTGTTAGCCAGCTGTTCAAATCGCACCCATATCAATGAGGATTGAAAACTGTTACCTGATAGTCTGCATAACATCTCTGTTTCCTACTGGAAGGGTTTTTCCACTAAAGAATGTCCCACAACCAAGTGACATGCTTACGTACCTGCCATGCTCCTTTCCTCAGGCATTGGGCAGGATTGGACGGAGCGAGAGGAGTGTTGTTGTACTCTGTTAGGCAGGATTTGTTTTGCTATTGTATAGTTAATTTCTTGAAGTGGAGGAAGCAATCCACCATTGCCCCTTACTATGACAGCTAATCTATGTGATGGGAGACAAACTAATAGTGAGGGCCCTTACTGAGACTAGGAAAGGAAGGCCAAGGTATGAATGGCCCATAGGAAATGAACTACTCTCCTATCCCTTAGAAGCAAGCCCTGGTCATCAGGTTGAACAGGCACATTGGCGGGGAAAGCTTGCACCAGTACTTCCAGAACGTCTCTTCTGCAGAAGAACAGAGGACCTCACTCTCCAGAGCTATAAAACAGGCTCATTTGACAGGCCCTAAATACACTTTAAATCAAAGGAAAGGAAAGCAGTAGACATCATGAGAAGAAATACAAATGACTATTCCAAACAAATTGCAGGGAGAGCATGAATTTATCCTGGGAAGTGAGGAAAGACGTTTTATGCCCCCAAAGCTTTATGGAGCAATAGGCCAGACTTTCACATTACAACGTGATCTGATTATACGGCAGGGCAGATTTTGATGTTCTCTTTCTTGCACGTCATGTACCTCAGAGACTCTGCACTAGCTGCCAGGAAATGAGAACATCATGATGCTTATGGTGGGGGGGGTGGGGGAAGAAATCAAATATTCCATTTTATAGACAAACTCCAGGGGTTTGTGCTCCAAGCCGTTTTCAATAATAAAATCATCAGTATTTTGACATGAAAATCAGCTAATCTCGTCTCACCCTGGCACCTGCAAGGCTGAAGTGTGGCTTGGTTAACACTCTGGTCATCTGTAACCTAACAGAGAAAGGCGTGAATTATAACGCCTATCACTCAAGCCATCTGGTCTCCCGATTTTCATATTGAATTTCTCTAATCCTTTAGAGAGTTGCATTTTTAAAAAAAAAAACAACTTCTTCGTCACTGCATCTTTCACGTTGCTTCACTTCATCCTTGCCAGAACCAGTTCTTCCATGGAACCCCATGTCATGGGCTGGCATGGAGGCATGTGGAAAGACATTTGCTCCCATTCTGCATTAAGGAGCAGTCAGTAGATGGTGGCACACTGACATGGTAAAATGTAGCAGCTCTATGCATTGTGTGCAGACTCTTACATGGATCTCTTAATCTAGGGAACTCTGGTAACAACCCCATGTAGGCTCAAAAGAAGCATCTAACAGTGCATCAATTCCATCGACCCATTGCAAAAATATAAATTTAAGGGGCACACATGGAGTAAATAATCCATATTGTCCTGTTTACCCTGGTGCCTGGGCTTTTCTAAACAAGTTTGACTCAACTCTAGACATTAAGTCAAATTCACGGTTGGTATTAATGATCCTAACTTTACTGACTCCAGTTGAGCTGCAGCTGTATAAGCAAGTGGCCCAAGAATTGATGATTATGATAAATTTATTTTATTTGCTGATGTTTATTCAAGTGCCAAGACCCCTTAGCTGCAGCTTTTCCTGGGAAGAAATCCCCATTGGCAGAAACCTCTGAGAGTGACAGATTCAAACCCATGACACTAAATAATTACAATGCAGAGACATCAGAACAGAAATATCACAAACTGTTCTGCGGATCTCCAGAGATTGCAAACTCCCAAGCAGAAGAGGCAAGAAACAGGATGAAAGACTGGCTCTTTTGGAAGATTTTGTAAGCTTTTGGAATCCTCTCTCACTCGAGAGGGCTGTTTCATGTTCTCTTTCTTCTTTTCCCCACACTGTGTGTCTCCACGATGCAGCTTGAGATGAGGAGAAAAGTGTAAAAGAGAAAGACGCAGATGATGAAAGGGATATAACAGCAGGTGAGAAGGTTGGGTTTATACACACACCCTACCTCCCAAGAGTATTGTCAGGTTTGATGGTGTTTTACACTGAGATTTCAAGATACAATGCACTACCCAAGAGCTATTATTACTGCTTCATGATTTCTAGAGTTGGCCCAATGAGTTCATTGTTTCTGAAGCATGGGTTTGATCTGAAACTCATTGAAGTCAAAGGAAAGATTCCCACAGATTTCAATGGGCTTTGAATCAGGTCTAAAGAGTGAGGCTTGCCCAGGAACCATTTATTTAACAAGAGGAAATCCCTTTCTCTCCTCACACATATTAAATGTATTTACCTTGACTTTGCAACAATTAAGTATTAACTACTCCTACAGAGACAGAGTAAAGACTGTGAAAGAGACATCCCTGTTCTATTCTAGCAGGGATGTCCCTCTAGCAAGGGAAGGTGGAAAATAAACAGGGACATTGCCTTGCCTGTACTTGAAGCCCTTTAATAATGCAGGATTAGGTTATGCAGGATTAGGTTATGCAGGGAAGTAAGAGTACTGACCCAGCTTCCAAATGGTCAGAGAAGAGTTCACACTCAGGAGTAAGTTAGTTCCTCAGTGGGAGAGAAATGTGTGGGTGTGGATTCTGGGCACTGTTTCCTAGATTGTTTTGTTCACTTGAGCAAAGATGGATCAAGCAGCAAAAGCAGCAGTGTCTACCCAGGGTATTCTGCTTCCAGAACGCCAGCTTACTACCAGGGAGTTCAAGTTCCCAGATCAAACCTGCTTCTTTGCCTGGCACTGCAATTCACACAGTTTGGAGCAGAGACCTGTTAATGGTTTCTATAGATTGCTCTCTATACACGGATGTACTGTGTAACAGAAAGCCTCTCCAACAGCCAATATTTTGCCTTCCTTGCATCACCTTGGGTGACAAAAGAGGTTGATCGATGCCTTTCAATGTATTGTCCTGAATCTAGAGGGGGTTTTCCAAATCTCGCTGTAATGGTGTTGGGGAGGGGTATTGAACCTCTACAGGAAATGGCTTGAGGTTATTACTATTAGTAGTATCATGGTTGTGCCTAAGGCCCTGAATGAAATTAGATCCCCATCCTGCTAGGCAGACAGTAAGAGTGACTCCCTTTGCACAATCTAAATAGACAAGTCAGATAAAGGAAATATGTTCATCCCCATTTTACCCATTGGGAACTGAGGTAGAGAGATCAAGTGACTTGCCCAAGGTTCGATGGGGAGCCCATGGCAGACGTACAATCAAACCCAGATCTCCTGAGTCCCAGTCCAGTGCCTTAACCCCAAGAACATCAGTCCTTTCACAGGCTGGCTCTATTCTTTGAAATTCTTCACATCACTATAACCTCTGCCCAAAGGGCATGAAAGCTATACTCTCCATCAACGGCCGTGGGGTGAGATCTGTTTTCAGACGCTCCAATACAAGGACAAGATCCTACAAACACCTACAACTAAGCCCTAGTACTTATTGCCCCATGTGGTCTGAGTCAGACTATATACAGCTGTAAGCGCTGTGCTCAGCTCTAAGGATTGACATGCTCTACTCATGGTAGTACACCCTATAGGCCAGATACACAGCTGGTGTACACCCATGTAGCTCCTTGGACTTCAACAGAGCTACACCAGTTTGCACCAGCTGAGAATCTGACCTTATTCTCATCTATTTCTACTCTAAAGCTACAAAGCACTTACAAGGTTGAGTATTTTGAGTTTTGAGCCTACAGGTTCAGGGCTGAGAGATGGATCTGGGGAGCCTCAGCTGGCAGCGTGTGCTCAGGGACCTCGCCAGCACAGCCTCTGAACATCTCTGAAGATGTCTCGGATGCCTTTGACCCTTGCCCTGTCTGAGCTCTCAGCACAAACCGAGCATTTTTAATTTCCCAGGTATTGCGTGTGGTGATTGGCTAATTTGTCGGTGCAGTACGTTCACTTCCTGTTAAATCAGAAACTGACAGATGGGTCCCAAGACCAGCCTTTAAGCTCTGAGATGACACAAGAACATGAATGGGGGAGGGGATTTGTCCTTCCACCCACTGCTCCTTTAGAGCTTGTGGAGTCCCACCTGTCTGAAACCTAGGCATGAAAATCCTGCAAGATGATCTCTCCAGCATAGCAGAATTACAAGGTCCTTAGCCCGTGGTGCCCGGTGGGAGCTATGTCCTGGCAGGTGGAAGATTCAGGCTTGATACACCTTGAGTCAAGATATGTCACTGCCTCTGCTGAGACAGAAAGCCTGCAGCTACAGCAGCATGTTCAGCTGATCAGATAAGGGAACAACTTTGCTGGATCTGAAAGAAATCCCATCCAATCCTCCTCATTCAGAAGGCTGGAGGGTGCACTGCAGGGCTTAAATAAACATGAGACACCAACATTTAAAGTGTGTGTGGTGGGGGGAGAGGGAGAAATGGCAAATGACACAACCCCTTATCCTAGGCATGTCATTCATCCTAAATATGAATCAAAACCAACAGGATCCTACTTAAAAAATGGCCATGGCGTTCAAGCCCCAACCCAGGAGTGATTCCTCTTTTCTAGCCGTGAAGCCTGTCAGACCTGAATGGAGGAATCAAAGCCTGTTTCCACTTTACAAAGGCTGTGGCCTTCAGCTTCCCAAATTACACATACTCGCCTGCCACCGGTAGATAATGCAGTAGCAGCTATTAGCTGAGTAATCCAGTGCTGTTACAGAAATGACCTGGGCCATGACTGCTCATTCCTTACCCATCGTGTACATCACTGCTACTCTTTTCCAAATGAATAGATTAGTTAGTTAGGAAGTTCTAATAAGTAGGCTCTAAGTACCTGAAAAAATCATTACCTCTCAAAACGGACGATCAATAAAATGGAAGGTCAAGTTACAGTTTAAGCAAAAAGAAAAGGAGGACTCGTGGCACCTTAGAGACTAACCAATTTATTTGAGCATAAGCTTTCGTGAGTACAGCTCACTTCATCGGATGCATGCAGTGGAAAATACAGTGGGGAGATTTATATACACAGAGAACATGAAACAATGGGTGTTACCATACACACTGTAACAAGAGTGATCAGGTAAGGTGAGCTATTACCAGCAGGAGAGCGCGGGGGGATAATCGCTCACCTTACGTGATCACTCTGGTTACAGTGTGTATGGTAACACCCATTGTTTCATGTTCTCTGTGTATATAAATCTCCCCACTGTATTTTCCCCTGAATGCATCCAATGAAGTGAGCTGTAGCTCACGAAAGCTTATGCTCAAATAAATTGGTTAGTCTCTAAGGTGCCACGAGTCCTCCTTTTCTTTTTGCGGATAGACTAACACGGCTGCTACTCTGAAACCTTACAGTTTAAGATGATTTTAACCTCACTGTATTTTTGTGCAAGACCCAAGTACCTCAGTAGGAGAAGGTTAATAAATACAATAAAATAATAAATTAATATATATTACTAATATTCTATATTTTAATGGTTTTAAGAGATTACAAATAAAATCCGTGGGATTTCTTAGATTTAAAGTCCAGAAGAGACCATTAGGTCTGACCTCCTGTATAACATAGCCTACAGAATTTCACCAAGTTATTCCTCTATTGAGCCTAATAACTTATCCTTTAGTCAAACACATCTTCCAGAAAGGCATCCACAGTCCTCAATTATAGATTTCAAGAGACAGAAAATCCACCACTTGCCTGGGTAGCTTGTTCCAATAGTTAACGACTCTGACTGTTAAAAATATGTTCCTTAATTTGTGCCTTGTTTAAAGCAACAAGTGCAAACCTTCTTCATTTCTCTCTCCCGCACAGTCCCACTCGTTACAGTGATTAGTCAAGTCACTCTCAGACCTGGTGGGACCACTCCTGCAAAGTGCTGAGTACCATCAACTCCCACTGGTGTGCAGGAGTTAAACCCACAAGAGAAGACACGCATTTTTTTTCCAAGGACCAGGTATTCCTCTGCTGTAGAATGACCGCAGAGAGCAAACTGCTCTTTATAAAAGCTTAAACAGGAATGCCCTGCGATCTGTGTGAGGCCTCCCACATGTTCCCCAGAACAAGCGTCTTGGGGATTCATTAGTGCTCAGCGTTGCTCAATTAAATAGTCTTCCACTGAAACAAAAATATATCAAGAAAGCAGAAGCTTATTAACCACATTTTCAACTTCTCTTTTTAGAACTAAATGTTGCTGCTGGGTCGTTAACACACCCTGGGCTGCAATCTCTGATCTCCCTAGCATGTGAAAAGAGAGGAGAATGTGGGGGCAAGAAGGGGAAAGCGTGTCACGATGCTGGTCTTTACCATCATGTCTGATCATCCAAAAAACCAGATAACGTGGCAGAGGAATGAATAGCTATTCTTTCCTATTTTGGCCATGTGTGCTGGCCGTTAAAATGAAGAATGGTGCCAAAGCAAAGACAACAGGTTCAAAACAGAAAGGATCGCAAAAGTTTTATGCAACCTATTTGAGACGAATCTAGTTATGCCAAATCCTGATCTCCCTGGGGTCTGTGGCAAAACTCCTATTAACTTCAGGGCAACCAGCATTTGGCCTTATAAACAGTCTATTGAATTCCCAGCTGCTCAGCTGAGCAGCCAGGATGGCATGTAGCCTTGTACAGGGTGGATTCAGACTTTACGGTGGAGAGAATTTCAGTCTCAGTACCTGGATCTAAACTCTTTTGATACCGAAGCTGAACCAGTTAAAGCTAATCCCTGTCCAGCCAAACTGTATTGGAGAATCTGGCTCTCCCCCAGCAGGATGCAAATCACATTTAACCCAGCCACTTTATTCAAGGTAGTTTAAAAGTCTGTATAGCTGTGAAGACACAGACACATATTTGCGGTTGCAGCAGCACAGCCTGATGCTGTGGCTTCTTGTCAGACTGTGTAGCAAATTACAGATGAGAATTCAATCAAATATTTTCATCGGGCCAAATCCTGGTCACATTGAAGTCAACGGGCATTTTGCCACTTTGTAGTAAGCTACAAAACTGAGCCGGGGGTTTTCACTCAAACATTTCCAGTTGTGCTCAAACAACATAAACAAACATGGGCATCATCTCAACAGGCTGGAGATACGGGGCGGTTTTCAAAAGCACAAAGATCAGCTAGGCCTCAAGTTCCCCCTGGAAGTCAGTGGAAATTGGGGGCCTAATTCCCATTTTTGCCTTTGGAAAATCTCCACTTTAAATATGGATGGCCCAAACCCACACCAGTCTTCAAACCAGGGCCGGAATCCAGACCTCCACTGGTTTTGCAGAACAAAACTACCCCCTTGCCCATCTCTATTTCAAAATCGTTTTATACGTTTTTCTTATAAACCTCATTCATTCCTTTAGGTTGTTGAGAGTAGCAAGATGAATCAGCTGTCACTTTAAAGCTCAGATTTCAATGTAGCTTGAATACTCCCTTGATACTGAAAGCAGATAGTGAACAAACAAAATTTAAACTGCCAACCATTTAAAACAAAATCAGTATGCTCTTTCAGCCTCCTCAGTACTGTCCCTGCTATTGAAGCCTGGCCATCACTGTCAAGGTCTGTCTCTGAATATGCCCAGAATGATAGACACTTACTCGCTGAGAAACATAAGTGCTACCTCTGTCTCAGTTTCTCTCTGTTGCTGTTGCTGTTCACAGGGTGATCTGCTCCAATGCATTTGGCTGACTTAAGGTAAAGCACTGAGCTGGCACTTGCCAAAGAAGGAAACGCTGGAAAGAAGACAAAAACAGCAATAAAAAAGACAAAAAAGCCCATGAAAGATCCACATCTTGGTCTAAATCTTGCTGTCACTCTTTTTGGGGGGGTTATGGCAGTATATGCCTTTGCTGGTGGCATAGTCAGTCTCACATATAGAAGTCTTACATATTCAAATCCATTTCTTCATAATTTATTTCTTTGAGCAAGAGAGGGATAAAAGGTTTAGGCTACTCAGCTTCTGTGGGTTTCCACTGCTCCACAACCTGGACCAAGATGTTAATTACTACCGACCCACATATCTCCACAGGCACCACCAATCGTTTCGCCCCTCAGTGCCTTGGTTTACTTCTTACTCACCTTTGCAAAGTCCTTTCAAAGTGAGTGCTAAATATTATTAAGATTTCACTTCTATGCACCCACACACTTGTATAATATGAAGCAATGTCCTGCTGGGCTGGCTCTCTGGGGAGCGCTCCAGGGAATTACATTCATGAAACTTCTTTGTGCCACCGTGGGTGAGGGCAGCTATACCCAGACTACATGCACACGTATGTTCTCTCATAGGGCTTGTCTACACAGTGGCACAGTGCAGACTACAGGAGTGTGAACTGCACAATGTGCTCATGAGTTGTGCTCTGACTGTCCTGTGTGTAGACCCTGCTGGTGCCTAGTTCGCACCAATGTAATTCTGTTTCAAACTGGACTATGTTAATACGGAGCAGGTAGAATGCAACATGTTAGCGCACTCTACAGTTCACACCCCCGTAGGCTGCATTACACCACTGTGTACACTATCTCATAGTGCAAACCACTATAGAGTCAAGTCACAGTGAACAATAAACACAACACACACGAGTCACTGTCCAGCAATCTTCCGCCATGCTTTGCATTCTTTACACAGCCTTGAGAAGCAGGTCAGACTGCATCCTGTCCAGCCAGCCATTTCATGTCACCACGGGTGTGTGTGTTCCTCCCCGCTTCGCCCCAGCCCCTGACATCAGAACCTGCAACACATACTTTGGCAATACTCTGCTCATCCAACACACAAGTCCTGCAAACTCAAGTTTTCTTCATCTGATCATCTTGATAGTATCAGGTATCACTCCGATGATCCTGCAAATTTGGCAAATTACCTCCTCGTTAGTCATATGCATAGTATAGCTAACATGCAGCAATCCCCTGTAGTAGTTCGGTTCAAAGGCAGAAAACCTCTTAGGATATGTCTACACAGAAAAAAAAACAAAAAACAAAACCCGTGGCTCAGGCTGCGGGGCTGTTTCATTGCTGTGTAGACTTCCAGAGTCAGGCTGAAGCCTGGGCTCTAGGACCCTGTGGGGTGGGAGGGTCCCAGACTTATATGGACTTAGATGTCACCATTGTCTTTGTCGTTTCATTTGATATCTTTAGAGCTAACTTCTCTGCTTCCAGTGCTGCTCTTTCTAGCGCAGGATGGTGGTGACCAATCCCAGTCGTGGCTTTAGCAGTTCAGTTGTGTCAGGATGATGAATGCATAAAGCTAGGTCAGGTTATGCCCACTGACTCACAGTATGTTCTTGGGCAAGTCATTACTCCTGGGGGAATTCTGCACCAAAAAATTAAAAATTCTGCACACAATATTTTAAAATTCTGCATATTTTATTTGTCAAAATAACACAATATAATCACGCTGGTTTCAATTATTTTGGTAATTTATTTAAACTACAGTAAAATGGATGGAGAATGGGAGTGGGGAGCATAGGAGGAAATCCCCAAACCCCCTCTGTCTAATAGTAGTGTAGCTAGTATTCACCCTTTACTTACAGTTATTAGTCAACAAATATATGCAGCCACATGGGGGAATTCCCTAAGAACAATGGGAACAATTCACTAAGCAGGCAGGCTGCTACATTCTGCTTTGTCCAAGAGGACAAAGCCTGCCCAATGCCTACCTCCTCAGAAACACCCCAAAGCCCTGCCCCTCCACACTGAGCGTGCTGCAATAGTGAGTGAGAGAGATACAGTGTCTCTCTCTCACTTGCACAACTGCCCAGCCCTATCCCCTGATCGTGATTTACATCTCTACCAGGTGCCCAAACCAACCTGTCCGCACTGCTGGAGAGGGGCACATGACCGACCTTGCAGCTTCCCTTTGCTTCCCCATCAGAAGTCATTTTTCTGCAGAGAAGCAAAGAAATCTGTGGGGGCCATGAATCCTGCACACACGCAATGATGCAGAATTCCCCCAGGAGTAAAGTCATGCCTGCACAGGGATGCTGGAACAATTTGTACAGTGGCGGTGCTGAGAGCCATTGAACCAAACTGCAAACCCTGTATATCAGGAGTGGGCCCATGCGGCCCATCAGACCTTTTAATCTGGCCCTCAGCTTCTGCCGGGGAGCGAGGCTGGGGACTTGCTCCGCTCCACGCAGCTCCCGGGAAGCAGCCAGCATGACCCCCTTCCGGCTCCTATATAGTACACAGAGGTGTGGCCAGGCAGCTCTGCGCACTGCCCCATCCACAGGTGCTGCTCCCGCAGCTCCCATTGGCCACAGTTCCCAGCCAATGGGAGCTGCAGGGGTGGTGCCTGTGGACGGGGCAGCACATGCAGAACTGCCTGGCCATGGCTCTGTGTAGGAGCCAGAGTGGGGGACATGCTTCTGGGAGCTGCTTGAGCTCAGCACCGCCCAGAGCCTGCACCCCTGAGCCTCCCCCCTGTGTCCCAATCCCCTGCCTCAGCCCGGATCCCCCTCCTGCCTGCTGAACCCCTCAATCCCAGCCTGGAGCACCCTCCTTCACCCCAAACCCCTCATCCCCAGCCCCACCCCAGAGCCCACATCCCCAGCCGGAGCCCTCACCTCCTCCCACACCCCTACTCCCAATTTTGTGAGCATTCATGACCCATCATACAATTTCCATACCCCGATGTGGCCCTCAGGCCAAAAAGTTTGCCCACTCCTGCTGTATATGATGGAAACCACTTCAAGCCAGAGGGTACAGCAACACCCCTAGTTCCAGCACCTATGTGCCTTCACAAGGGGATTAATGATCCTTCCTTTCCTGGTGGTTGTCTTTGTGAAACTAAATACATAAGACCCTGATTCTCCCTTGTGCCAAGATCAACTTGTTGTAGGGGGGGAAGGGGAGGGCAGCAGCCAGGGAGGTGGTTATGCCTATCTCTTTCTCCACCTGGTCCAACTCCAGTGTAACTTACAGAATCACAGGGCGGGAAGGTACCTCCAGGAGTCACCTGTTCTAGTGCAGCTTCCCACACCGAGGCAGGGGGCAAGGAAACCTCGACCATCCTTGACAGGTGTTTTTCCAACCTGTTCTTAACAACCTCCAACGAGCCAACCAGCCAGGTGAGCTGCTCCACTGCCTAACTATCCTTACAAATAAGAAGAGTTCCTTAACATCTCAACCTAGCTAACCCTCCCTTGTTGCTGATTTGAAGACTGTTAGGTCTCCCCTCAAGACTATTGCACATGCCCTCACAGACCAGGTTTTCTAAACCCCTTGCCATGTTGTCACTCCTTTCCTCTTCCAGGAAACATTAAACTGACACTAAACTGGGAGGAGTGGTAGATACGCTGGAGGGGAGGGATAGGATACAGAGGGACCTAGACAAATTAGAGGATTGGGCCAAAAGAAATCTGATGAGGTTCAGCAAGGACAAGTGCAGAGTCCTGCACTTAGGACGGAAGAATCCAATGCACCGCTACAGACTAGGGACCGAATGGCTCGGCAGCAGTTCTGCAGAAAAGGACCGAGAGGTGACAGTGGATGAGAAGTTGGATATGAGTCAACAGCGTGCCCTTGTTGCCAAGAAGACCAATGGCATTTTGGGATGTATAAGTAGGGGCATTGCCAGCAGATCGAGGGACGTGATCGTTCCCCTCTATTCGACATTGATGAGGCCTCATCTGGAGTACTGTGTCCAGTTTTGGGCCCCACACTACAAGAAGGATGTGGAAAAATTGGAAAGAGTCCAGCAGAGGGCAACAAAAATGATTAGGGGACTGGAACACATGACTTATGAGGAGAGGCTGAGGGAACTGGGGATGTTTAGTCTGCAGAAGAGAAGAATGAGGGGGGATTTGATAGCTGCTTTCAACTACCAGAGAGGTGGTTCCAAAGAGGATGGCTCTAGATTGTTCTCAGTGGTAGCAGATGACAGAACAAGGAGTAATGGTCTCAAGTTGCAGTGGGGGAGGTTTAGGTTGGATATTAGGAAAAACTGTTTCACTAGGAGGGTGGTGAAACACTGGAATGGGTTACCTAGGGAGGTGGTGGAATCTCCTTCCCTAGAAGTTTTTAAGGTCAGGCTTGACAAAGCCCTGGCTGGGATGATTTAGTTGGGGATTGGTCCTGCTTTGAGCAGGGGGTTGGACTAGATGACCTCCTGAGGTCCCTTCCAACCCTGATATTCTATGATTCCAGAGGGGCTGCTCTAATGTTCAGTTCCCAGCTGGCAGGGCAAGCCCTGTCCCAAGCCCTCTCCCAACAGCCCCTGTGGGGCAGGCCTAGGAACCTCAGATGGCTTCACACCAGGAGGGGTCATTCTCACCTGGCCACTCCATCCGCTCCTCTGCCCACCACAGAGGGGCAGAAGCAGGAGCCGGGTTTGTAAAACACTCTATTAATTATTGCCCAAGGTTTGTCACTCGGCTCCTGGTGGCCTCATTCCCGTGCCCAGAGGAGGAGGCAGCCTGCGATCTGTGCCCCTGGCCCTGCCCATTGCAGGGATCCAAACCACCGAGGGCTGATCCCCTGCCCCTCAGCACCCTTCCCGCCTTCCCCCGGCCCGGCCATTTCGGCCCCGGGGTGACCCGGGCACGCCCAGACACACGCACCCAGCTCACCCCCATCACGAGCCGAGCGTCCGACGGCCACATCCTCCTGCCCCCCCCCAGGCGCGGCTGCTGCCGGCAGCTTTCGCAGCCCGGAGCCACTCGCCGCCCGCCCGTCCCCGGCGGCGGCTGGGGGCCGGAGCCAGAGCCCTGCCCCTCGCCAAGTGGCTTGGCCGGCTGGGACTCGCCCCCGGGCTGCAGAGTTCCCCGCTGGGCGCTGGAAGGGGCTCGGAGGCGGCTCCCTGCACCGGAGCCTCCCGTCCCGGCTGAGCAGCGGCGCCGGGGAGCGCGCCAGGCAGGGCGCAGCAGCCCGGGCGATGCCCGCCGCCGGGCGCCCTGCAGCCGGAGGCCGCCTGCCCTGAGCCCCTATGGAGCCCAACCTCACCGCCGGCGGGGCAGGCAACGCGTCCGGCCGGGCGGCGGGCTCGGGCGGCGGCGGCGAGCTGCTCATCGCCTTCGGCGCGGTGCTGTCCTGCATGTGCGTGGCCGGGGTGGCGGGGAACGTGTACACCCTGGCGGTGATGTGCCACTCGGCGCGCGGCGCCGCCCCCATGTACAGCTCCATCATCAGCCTGGCGCTGGCCGACCTGCTCTACCTCTCCACCATCCCCTTCATCGTCTGCACCTACCTGGCGCAGGACTGGTACTTCGGGGACCTGGGCTGCCGCGTCCTGCTCAGCCTGGACCTGCTCACCATGCACGCCAGCATCTTCACCCTCACCCTCATGTGCGCCGAGCGCTACCTGGCCGTCACCCGGCCCCTGGGCAGCCTCACGCGCTCCCGGGGCTACCGCAAAGCCACGGCCGGCGCCGTGTGGTCCGTCTCCCTGCTGCTCACCCTGCCCATGATGCTGATGGTCACGCTGACCGAGGCGGGCCAGGCCGGGGGCAAGGTGAAGCGGATGTGCGCCCCGACCTGGAGCGCCGACGCCTACCGGACCTACCTGACCGTGCTCTTCAGCACCAGCATCATGGCCCCGGGGGTGATCATCGGCTACCTGTACGCGCGCCTGGCCAGGACCTACCTGGAGTCCCAGAGGAACCCGCCCCACAAGGAGGGCAAGAGGTCCCCCCGGCAGAAGGTGCTGATCATGGTCTTCAGCATCGTGCTGGTCTTCTGGGCTTGCTTCCTGCCCTTCTGGGTCTGGCAGCTGGTGCGCCTCTACCACAGCTCCCTGCAGTTGACTTCTGAGACCCAAAAGTGCATTAACTACCTGGTGACCTGCCTGACCTACAGCAACAGCTGCATCAACCCCTTCCTCTACACCCTGCTCACCAAGAACTACCGGGAGTACCTGCGCAACAGGCACCGCAGCTTCCACCGCTTCACCTCCTCCTTCCGCAAGCGGAGCTCCAACCTGCAGCGCTCCTGGGGAAGGGCCATGTCCTCCAGCAACCAGTATGACTACGCCTCGGAGTCCCTGGGCATGGCCACGCTGAAGGACAAGTGAGGAGGGAGAGGGGCTCCAGACACGTGGGAACCAGAGGAATGTCTGTCCAAGGTAAGGCTTAAGGGCCCCATAAAGCCAAGGTACCGCGGGGAACTGGCTCTCTGGGTACTTCCTTTACATCTTGGGCAAACTCCTTCCAAGCTTTGTCTAGCTCCCGCTCCGCACTTGTTTTACTTTGATTCCGTGGTACTACAATGATGCCCAGGCTCGAGGACTAGAAACCTGGCAGTCTGAAATCTCCCTTGTCCGGTCCATAGTACTGTTAACTGTTCAGAATGTGTCTCAGGAAACTTTGAAAGACCCTTTCCTATTTCATCTTAAACTTGAACTCTCTTGTATACAGTAGAGTGTTCTGCACTTTGATCAAACTCTTCTCAGAAGTGGGGAAAGGCTGTATGGGTACATTCATTGTGGCGATGCGGCCAACCCCAGGCATGACAAACTCATGGGCCAAGCCCTCTGGCATCATGAGATTGTCTTAAAAATCAGGTGAAATTGAATGAGAGAACATTTGGGGTTCTTTTTATTGGCCTCCTGGTTGTTGCTGCTGTTGGGTTTTGTTTTTTGTTTTCTTCCTTAGGGATTGGATTTTCAAGCTTTTCTATGTAATCATGAGAGCTAGAAACTTTTTTTTTTTTTTTTTTTTAAAGAAAGCTGGGATTCTCTAAATACCTAACTCCATGAGCCTGGGCTTTTAAAAACCCCCACTAAATATTGTGAGACTCGTGATAAAACGGTGACAGTTGGTGACACAGTTGTGGGGGACATGCATCAGAACAATGTTCATGCCAGAATCTCCTTGCAGTCTGCACCAGTCTCTTTTAAGAGCAAGATGAGGAACTTAATGAATTAAATGCCATGCTGGTATTGTTTCCTGATTGTGTGATTCAACAACTAGAAATTGCTCTGCTCCCTTGAGCCTTTCTACTGCATTTTCTAGGGAAAAGAGGGATGATTAGGTCAGAAATTGACATAATAGGCCAAATTAATTACTGATGTAACTCCACAGAAGTCACTTTGGCTCAGTATAAACTACTCATTATTGTTCTTCCACCTAACATCTAATAGCAAACCTTCAGCACACCCATTTCAAAAATATGTTTGTAGCCTTTTTTTTAAAGGGTAAAACCTCAATTCAGACAAGATTATTAAGAAGCAATGGATCATCAATGGTTTTACCCTCAGTCGACTGATCTCTTCTTCACTCAGCACAAGGGTCTGTAATTATGAGAACCAAAGACACTGATCCTTGGCT
This sequence comes from Chelonia mydas, assembly GCF_015237465.2. Taxonomy (NCBI): domain Eukaryota; kingdom Metazoa; phylum Chordata; order Testudines; family Cheloniidae; genus Chelonia; species Chelonia mydas. The sequence goes on from NC_051254.2 coordinate 18,881,322, forward strand.
GCCACAGTCAGGGCTGATGAGAGGCTGGGAAAGGGGGGACAATTGTACCAGGATCCCAAGCACAGGTCACCACCCAAAATGTCTAACTGGGATGAAATGGGAGGGGTTGAGGCCCCAGAGAACATGATATACCAGGGCCCCAAATTTCTCTCAGCAGGCCTGCTCCTAGTGTAACATGGAGTGGAGGAGTGGGGACAAAGATAGCTTTAAGCTATCACTGTTTCAGCCTGTACTTTACCGTATCGTGCAGACTAGCTAGCTAACTAAAGTGTCATCGAATGATAGCATTTAAGCCCAGAAGGGACCACTCTAGTCTGACCTCTTGTACATCACAGGCCACCAGCACCGCCCAGAGAATAGAAGGGATCAAGGTCCACCAGTGTCTAAGGCTCCTGCCGTGGCAGGGAAATGATTGAGATATACTCAGATAATCCTGATAAATGACCCATATGCTGCAAAGGAAAGCAAAAAAAACAAAAACAAAACAAAAAAAAACCTAGGTCACTGCCAATCTGACCTGGGGGAAAATTCCTTCACAACCCCATATATGGGGATCAGTAACACCCTGAGCATGTGAGCAACAAGCAGCCAAACACCTGAGTGAGAGAGAGAGTGTGCTCAGTGCCACCGCAGCGTCCTGGCCCAACCTCCCTTTTCCCCCCCATCTCCAGCTGTGATCATCCCTGATGCTTCAGAGAAAGAAGATTCAAAAAAACCCCTCAGAATACATGGTACCGGGGGGAGGAAGGGGGAGATCCCTTAGTTATCCTGGCCACTGGCCTGCTGAAACCCTGAAGCATGAGCTTTAGGTAGATTTACATAATCTAACATGCTTATCCCTGAGGTGTCTGGGTACCACGACATAAGGCATTGTTAGGACACACAATGTGCCATGTACTTTTACAACATTTTAAGTACTTGCCTTTTTTGGAACTAACCCACGGTTGGATTCATCATTTGTAACAAATTTTCCTTTCCTTTGCTTCACATTTCTGGGCCTGTCTTCACAGGAAAACAACACCTGTAAAAAAGAAACAAGGTTAAGTTTCATTCTGAAAGGAGGTGTCTCTTTCTCATGCTGGTTGTGGGTGGAATGCTGCTGTCAAGCAACAGAATAATACGATGGTGAGAGGAGAACCACTGCTTATTTGAATCAGGCTGTATAGATTGCAGGTGTTGTCCTTGCAGCTTGCTCATATCTGAACAAAGGGGATGTTTCCTCATGACCATACAGTGAAAAAAATCCACGCTGACTGGAGCCTGTTCTTGTGAAGTATTGAGTATTTGTGACTTCCATTGCTCCTCACAGGAACAGGTCCTTAAAGGCCAATTATGTAACAAGATGGTCCCATGCGAAAATGTAGTTGTTTAATCAATGGAAAGTAGAATTACAAAGTTATGAAGAAGATAAATCAGTCTTTGTGGATCAATAAAGTACATTATAGAATTGTAGGACTGAAGTTGCTTCAAGAGGTCATCTAGACCTTTTCCCACCCTGAGGTAGGATTAAGTATATCTATACCTTCTCCGACAGATGTGTGTCTAACAACCTAGTCTTAAAAATCTCCAGTGACAGGGATTCCACAACCATCCAAGATAATCTGTTCCAGTGCTTAACTAACTTTACAGTTAGTTTTTCATAATATTTAACAGAATCTCCCTTGCTGCAGATTAAGCTCGTTACTTCTTTCTCAGTGGACATGGAGAACAAATGATCACCATTCTCTTTATAACAGACTTTGACATATTTGAAGACTATTATCATGCACATCTCGGCCTTCTCTTCTCTAGACTAAACATGGCCAGTACTTTCAACCTTTTCTCATAGGCCAGGTTTTCTAAACCTCTGATCATTTTTGTTGCTTTCCTTTGGACTCACTCCAGTTTGTTCATATCTTTTTTAAAGTGCAGTTTCCAAAACTGGGCACAGTACTCCAGCTGAGACCTCACCAGTGCCGAGAAGAGTGTACCAATTGCCTTCCATGTCTGAAATACGACACTCCTGTTAATATGGCCCAGAATGACATTTGTCTTTTTCACAATAGCATTACGCTGTTGACTCATCCAATTTGTGATCTGCTATAACCCCCAGATCCTTTTCTGCAGCACTGCTGCTTAGCCAGTTATTTCCCATTTGGAATGCTAGTCTTAGTATCTGAGGACAGTCTTCTGATGTTCTATTCTATTTAGGTTCTTCAATACCATGGTGATGGGTATGGTATAAGTGCCTATGCTTTAGCCTAGGTAAAGAAGAAGGGGTAATTATATCACATGATGTCACAACCCCAGAAAGGGATAGACTCAGTTTGTATGACATTGATGGCTCCTTCTCAGGCTCAGGTTGGCCACCTCTGGTGTGGTGGGTGGTGCACGTTGTCTGCAATTTTGGTCTCAATTCACACTGGAGTTGGACTCGTGGTAGGACCCCATTAATCCACACAGGGTTGGAACAGTTTCTGCTAAAGAGGGTTAAACATGGTAAATTAAGTGAATATGGACGAGACAAAACTCTTTTACAACAGTATTAGCAAGTTGTTTTTTAGACTAAGTATTGCCAACCCCAAGCTTGGAAAAATCACGAATCAGGCCCCAAAGATCATGAGACAGGATTAAGTTATGAGATTTTGGGGTCTTTTTTGTGGCCTCTGGGTTTCTGTGCTTTTAGGGTACACTCGCTTCATGCTTTTTTCTACAACCACAAGGGCTAGAAACCTAACTTTTTTTAAAACAAAAGAAAGCTGATATTCTCACACAATAACATGAATCCAGGAGCTGGTGCTTTACAAAAAACTCCAGATATCATAAGACTCATGATAAAATCACAAAAGTTAGCAACCAGTTGTAAATCAGAAGTAACTCCCTTGATGTCAATTCGCTTGTAACTGAGAGGAAAATGTAACTCCTTGTCTAGAAAACATTTTTTAACATTGTTTGAAAACAGTTTTACATGGGTTGCTCTTTTTCAGTCTGACCAGGCAAAACCAGAAACTACTTTTAACCCTTATTTTTAAAAATGGTTCCCTGATGCAGGTCAAACTCCAGTGAGCTTTGTTTTGTCTGATCCAAACTTACAGATCCCAGGTCTCAGCTAATTTTCCAGGAAAGAGGGAAGTAGTAGTTTTAGGTAGTATAGCATTTTGCTGTTGTTTGGCCAGAGTTTGTGACTGCAAAACACTGTGCCCACTTCTCAGCAAAATTAATAATTTCATCATGAGAAAACTCATCCAGACTCATTATGTGTTTATGGTAAAATAATAACCATGAAAAGGACCACTAGTCAATGCAGTTCCCCCCAAAAGTTTTCCCCTTCATTCATCTCAGCTAGTTTCCTTGTTGCAGACACTGTAGATTTTCTATCTTCAGTCTGAAAAAAGAACAGTGCTGTTCTGTGGGACTGGTGAAAATATTTCTGTTTTCCCAGGAGCAGATGAGCTCCTTTGAACCTTGCTGAGTTGCTGCGGACACTGCCATTTGTTGCTGGCTCTTCCACCTTTTAAAATAAGCTCCCAATAAATAATTGAAGGGCCTGCTGTCCATTTTTAATGATTTCAGTGGCACTTCAAAGCTGCCATATGTGGCAGGGAGTTTGCAGGATGTTTGATTCAGAGGTTAATATTTGGATCAAGTGATTTAGGTATTCCTAAATCAGTTTTCATTAATATGTCATTGAACATAAAAAGAGGAACAATAACAGGAGTGATTCTAGGAACATGTTGTAGCCTTTCTAGATAGTGGGCCCTTAAATCAATAACAAGGGGGAGGCAGGACCAGCCTGAGGCACTATCAAGATGAACAATTCTTGGATCTTCCTTTCCATACAGAACCAGCAATTTATGCTCAATTTCCTCACCAGCAGCAAGACCAGAGGAAAAGGCATAAAAGCCACTTCCCATCCCAGCCCTCTAGCAGCGGGATATTCCTGCATCTGGTCATTTAGATTCTTGTCAATCCTAAAGCCATCCCTTGGGCAAATCATTTAATCATTGTCAGTTTCTTTGGAACGTGTATCTTTTCCTCACCCAAAACAAAACAACTCCAAAAAACCCCTCCCCGCTGCCAGTGTTAAATATGCAAGCAAGTTAGGCTATTTTACAAATGTTTCCTTCAAAGAAAGAGGCTGTAGGAAATAGCTCATGTTTTCAGGAGAGGTCCACACGGGTTTGGAATGGCAGGGGCTAGAGAATACCACCCCAGGACAGTTATTTCCTAACTGTTGTGCTCTGCTGACATCCAGCTAAATGTGCCTACTATTGTATTTCTGTGGAGCAGTGTGGTCCCCTAGTGGCCAATTAGGGAATTTCCTATGGATGACCAGAGGCAAAAATTCACTGCCCACGTCAGCTTCTAAAAGGTGTCTGGTTGTAGTTAATGAGATCATAATATTGCTTTATTTTGTAATATTCCTTTCATAGTGTCACATGGAGAAGAAAGCCATTAAGGAGAGAGATCTTATTTTCAAAGCCTAATTTGTGTCCCTCATGTTTCTAACTGGGCAGAATCCAAACTGGCTCCAGTTTTGTGATTATGTGCACCAGCCTCACTGGCAACCTCCAGAGGAAGGAGCAGGACTCTGGGAGTAGGGTAACCAGATAGAAAGTGTGAAAAATCAGGACACTTTTTTTTTTTTTTGGGGGGGGGGGGGGGAGGGAGGGGCTATAGCTGCCTATATAAGACAAAGCCCTTAATATCAGGATGGGACATTTGGTCACCCTGCAAGGGACTAACTAGTGTTTGGCATAGCTGCTGCAACAGAGGGAGCTAACTCATTTTAATTTGCCACATAACATTAGTGGATGATTTAGGTGTTTGTTTGGGGATTTTTGTGGGGGGAGTGAGGGTGGCTGTATGCATCAATGCTGGTTTAATTTACAAAATTCTAGTGGCATCTTCATAAACTCCCCTTTACACATCCTTTAAAGGCAAGAAGGGTTCTAACTGAAAGCTAGTAGTGAGGATAATTGGCCCACTGTTTAGGGTCTGTGTGACCTTGGGTGAGTCACTGAGGCCCAGCTCCACAAAAGAGATGGGTGCTGTGTTGCTCAGTGTTGCAGCACCCAGAAAATCACAGGAACAACACTGTGACCCACAAAGCCTGAGTTAGGTGCCTATGCTCTTATACAATGAATGGGGACAGGGAGGTACTTTAGAATCGTCATCATCACTCCCATAACTGCATTGGTCTTTTGGGCACCATCACTGATGAGCAATCAACCAACTGTCTCCATCCCGATGATTGCGTGTCAATGCTTGAGTCTCCGCAAAGTCCATTCCTGTCCACTCTTTTATGTTGTCAATCCATCTCTTCTTCTGTCTACCTCTTTCTTCTTCTTTTCCCCTGTACTGTCTCTTGGAGGATGATCTTGCATAGGCCAGATTATCTTGTTACATGGCCACACCACTTCAGCTTGCACTACTTCACGGTTGTCAGGAGGTCTTCATATGACCCAGCGCATTGGGTGATGATGTTGCGGACCTCTTCATTAGTGACGTGGTCAAAGTAGGAGATGCCCAGGATTTTACAGAAGTATCTCATCTCTACTACCTGTATTTTATGTTCAAGTTTTGCCATAAGGGTCCATGTCTCACATGCATACAGAAAAATGGAGATGACCAATGCATGCAGCAGTTTCAGTTTGGATTCCAGGGAGATGTTCTTATTCCTCCAAATTGGCTTTAGCTTTGCCACTGCTGCTGTTGTTTGCGCAGTTCTTGCCCGAATTTCTGCCTTGGATCCTTCATCAGTGATGATTGCCCCCAAATACTTGAACAGTTTCACTGTATCCAGTTCCTGTCCACTGACAGTGATATGTGAGCTGATCCCATCACATTTGTTTATCATCCACTTGGTTTTCTCTGCACTGATTTCCATGCCATATTTTGCGGAGGTTTCATCCAATCGTTTCACAAGGTTGGCAAGTTCATCTTCGCTGCCTGCCAAGCCATCAATGTCATCAGCGAACTGAAGATTTGAGATTGTTCACCCCCCCACTGCTGACTGTGCATATGTGATCTTCTAGGGCATCGGTTATTATGCGCTCCAGGTAGATGTTGAACAGTGGTGCGAAACCACCCTCCTATTGTGCCATTGACGAGAACTGCACTGCTGGCCTTGGCATACAGTTGTTTAATGGTAAGAATAAGCTTATGAACAACATTGTAAACAAACATTCTTCATGTTTGCCCAGAGAGCTTCATGCCATACTCTGCCAAACGCCTTTTTGAAGTCAACAAAGATGTGGCAGATGTCCTGCTGATGTTATAAGTACTTCTCACCTAGAACACGGAGGTTGAAAATCTGTTCTGTGGTACTTCTTCCAGCACAAAAGCCAGCCTGTTCTTCAGTGATGATATTCTCTGCTTGTGGCTTCAATCTGTTTAATATGACTTTCAACATCACTTTGCTGGGATGGCGAATTAAGCGTATGGTCCAGTAATTTTGACACAATTGCAGGTTGCCTTTCTTTGGCAGAGTGATGATTAGTGACTGTGTCCAAGTGGAAGGCCACTCACCCGTCTGCCAGATCTTGCTGCAGATCTTGGTGAGTACATCTATTACTATTTCTCCTCCAAATTTCATCAGTTCAGCTGAGATGTTGTCAATACCTATAACCTTTCCATTCTTGAGAGATTTCACAGCTGTCTCTACTTCTTCATGTAGTATTGGAAAGTCATCCTTCTCTGTTGAATCTGGGCTGTCTAAGACACTAGGATCCATTTAGAGTAGGATCCACAAAAAACAGCATGCTGTGTGGGGAGCCACCTAAACTAGCCAATGGTGAAAGCTGACAGGAAGAGCATATGCTAAGCCTTGGCCCTTTTATGGCATTTTGTGCCTAAATCTGGGCTGCAAGGAGGTGCCTATCTCTGCTTGTGATTCACAGACTGGGGGAAGACAGATGCTTGGCTGCAAAAGTGACATGTGGGCCCCGATCCACTCGGTATGCTCAGAGGCTTTTGTGAACAATCTAAGGTGCCTGTTTCTCCCCATTCATTATACAAGAGCCTAGGCGCTTAACAGAGGCTTGGTGACTCACCCTGTGATTTTCTAGGCACACAGAAAATCAGCGTCACACCTAAGTACCTTTGTGAATGTAGGCCCTCAGGCCTCGGATCCCTTCCTGTAAAATGGAGACAGTGGCACATTCAGCCTCACAGCGGGTATGTGAGGATAAATCCATTACGGATAGTGAGGGGCTCTGACACTATGGAAGTGGGGATAATATAAGCACATAAGCGCTCTAGGCTCTAGTCAGACTGAACCCTTAATCCAAAGGAAGGTTCTGAAACTGGAGTGGGCTCTCAGGACTGAAGTAAACTTCTGAAGCTCATGCCAGGAGCTTGTTCTGAGCTGAACTAAGCTCTGGGCTCAAGAAGGCTTCTGTGTTATGTCACACTCCCCAGCTGAAGGGATCTCCAGGGCTATGCTAAACCCTCCAATTGGAAGGAGCTTCCCCTGGAGCAGGCTTCCCAGCTAAACTGAGTCTCCACCTGAAACTGGCAACGGTGTGAGACCATCTGTATAGTCCTGTAAGCCCACCCCTAATAGCTTTGGCCAATCATCCCCCTCCACCTGACCCAATATGGAGCCTCACAGGTACTAGCCAATGCTGCAGCCTTTCCCACTGCCAAGGAAAACATCACCAGTGTGGTACCCCGAGGTGAAAATATGTCAGTCCCTGTTTTGTTTTGTTTTTCTAGATAAGGACAATTGGAAGGAGGAAAGGAGAACCCCCCCTGCAGAGCACTCCCTGCAATTGGGTCCTATTTCTCTGTCTCTCATTGGGACCCAGAAAGGAATTTTAATAGAACTTAACCATTTCACAGACCTGCTTTCTGAGCCACCATCTTCTCTATTCCTTCAAAGCAATGGGCCCAAGAGAGAGCGAGAATAACTGTGGTCCAGAGGTGAGGGCACCCAGCTGGGAGAGCCAAGATCTATTCCCCTTACACCAATCACTCTTTCATTATTTACCTACACTGGAACAACTAGGAGAGTTTGTGGGACCCCCACGTCAGAATATCCCAGAGCTCAGTGATTAGAGCACACACTGGAGAGGTGGAAGAGCATTGTTCAAATCTTTGTTCCCCTCTGGCAGAGAAAGGGGAAATGAACCTGGGTCTCTCACATCCCAGGTGAGTGCTCTAACCACTGGGCTAAAAGTTATAGGGTGGATAATGCCACCGCTGCTGCGGCTGCTCTGGGGTTTAGGTGGGAGATGGCAAGACCCAGGCCCAGAGGCAGAAACATAGGTGCTGAGGGAACTTTTACCCTTAGGTACCAAGCATGTTTAGGCACCTACAAGGTTTGAGGGGAGTTTTGTGGATCATAGTGGCATCAAAACTAGGACTCACACATTTAAATCTGGGGTTTAGGCTCCTAAGCACCTTTGTGGATCTCACCCAAAATAACTAATTTCAGCAGAATAAAACCACCCATCAGTGTCCTATACATGGGTATTATTAACTGGCCTCCAATATTAGCTGTCGCTGGCAGCTGTTGTGATTTATAATTAACATGGTGTTCCCAAAGTTGCAAAGCAAACTCCACTTTGCTAGCTGCTTGATCACAGCTCATTATTCAGGCTCTAGGGTGCAAGGAGGCTTTCTGCATGCATCCAGATTAGCATCTCAAAGTCAGCGCCTGTATTTCTGATTCAAAACAACTGCGATTCATCCAAGCAAAGATACGACAACTAAACTGCAAGTCTATAAGCCTGGAGTACTGGAGAAAGCCACGAGTGGTTTAATTACAATGGTGTAAGTGGTGAAGTCACTGGCGAGAGCCCACAAGATTATAGGGACCCAACCAGAGTACTATTTCAATTTAGAACCTAGGAGTCCAGAGAGACAAGGCAGGTGCCGTGCGCTGTCTGGAGATAAGGAGATTGCACCCCTGACTAGGACAGTGGATAGGACCCACGCATCCACTGGATACCTGGATACCTACTGCCTGGAAATGTAACCAGATGGTAGATACAGACTACCTCCATTGGACAGAATGCAGGTATCCAGAAATTGGGGTGACGGCCTGTCTGTGCTGATGCTTAAAGGGGCTTCTAGCTGTGTAGGATGCTTGGATCTAGCCACACATAGGTATCCCCATTTGTGCTACCACCAGCCCGGAAGAAGTTGAGCCAAACCATGCCATGCAGCAATGGAGACAGGCCTCCTGGGGAGAGTGGGGTCCCCTGGGGAAAGGGGCAGCTGAGAGGTGGGCCCCCTCCAGCTGGGACAACCCTTGGCCTCAGATGTGAGCACCTGGCAAGGACATGCATGAGGGGATCACAGTGTTGGAGGCTGGGAGCAGCCTGGAGACACTCCCCCTACCCCCCTTGACCTCCCCCCTCCCCTCAGAGTGCAAGGTAAAAGCATCAGCCACTTTGCATGGGGGGAGGTGGCAGTGGAGACAACTTGTAGCACTGGGGAAGGGAGACCTGGGAGGCTAGATCTGAGCCGGGGAGGTGGGGGTCAGGGAGCTGAACTGGAGTTGTTGAGGGTGGGGGAAAGAGGTCGGAGTGGAGCTCAGGGGCTCTGGATCAGCACTGGGAGAGGAGGGTTGGAGGGATGCTGGGGGAAGGCTTGTGGGGGCCTGGGGAGGTGGATTAGGGAAGTGTGGGGGCAGGTAGTGAGCTAAAAGGGGCTGGAGAGGGGATTAGATCAGGGCTGGGGGGAGCGAGGGTTGGACTGAAGGAGGCTGAAAGGGGGTTGAGGAAGAACTGGAGGGGAGTAAGGGGAGCCATGGACGGAGCTGGGGGGGTTGTAGTGGGTTGTGAGGGAGCTGGGGCTGGGGGGGGGCGCTGGAAGGGGGTGGATTGCAGAATCGGGAAGAGGGCCTTTAACCTATTCTTGCACCAGGGCCCTCTGGGACCTTCTTACGCCACTGAGTCACAGCTTCAGGGACATGCTCTGACAGTGACTTCCAGCAAACTCATTGTAATTCAACCACCTTTTTTAATTTGGAACTGTTCATTTCACAGCTGAGAACCATCAGGACTGCAGCTGCGAACTATATCCTCACCAGGTTTTCTCTCGAGTAATTACTTCGCAGATTTGATTGAATACAATGTCATCCAAAAATGTAGAGGGGTGAAGACGGGGCAAGTGAGTTAACTCTTTGTATTGCAAGAGTGCCTGGGGGGAAGGGAAGAGGGAAACTGGGACACCTGTGCCTCTGAAAACTTCCCCCTCCACACCTCGACGAGGTCAAGGCCCTGTGAGCTTGTGCAGTGGATTTAGTTAACCTTTAAGAGTTGGGGTTGAAGTTTGCTCTCAGTTCACCCTGTCACAAATCCTGAGTGACTTCACAAGAGTTTCTGCAGCTTCACTCTAGCGTAAGGCTGTGTCTACTCTACCACTTCTGTCTATCGGCAAAACTGATGCTGCTCAGCAATGTAAATATTCCACCCCCTTGAGAGACATAAATTACGCCAGCTTAAGTGCTAGTGTGCACAGCGCTATGTCGGCGGGAGACAGCTACCACTGCTCGTTGGGGGAAGTAGTTATGTCGACGGGAGAGCTTTCTTGGTACAGCCTCGCCGCTGTAAGATCGCTAGTTTAGACCTAGCCTGAGGCTATGTCTACCCTGGAAATTGAACAACAAAACTTTTGTCTTTCAGACGTGTTCAAAAAACAACAACCCTGAAAGACAAAAGTTTTGCCGTGACAAGTGCCAGTGTGAACAGCGTGTTGTCGGCAGAAGCACTCTCCTGCCAATGCAAACGCCGCTCATTGGGGGTAGCCGTTTTTTGTTGGCAGGAGAGGCGACAAACGGCGGCTACGCTGCATGACTTTTAGCAGCACAGCAATGGCGACACAGCCACGTTGCTAGAAGCTGTGTAGCGTAGACATAGCCTTAGGGAAAGCTGAACTTGGCCCTTGTCTTCAAATCTGATTTAGGTTTTGTGTAACAACCGGCGTGGGGATCTCGGCCACATCCATATTTTGTGTGCCCCCCACCAGTCTCCCACATCAAACAATTCAGTATCCGTTACATTCTCCCTTCAGGGCACAGCCATCGCAGACGAGCTCTCAGACAAGATCCCCTTAGAAAAACTGTGCAAGAGTAAAAGAGGTACTGCTAGAGGTACTGCGTGCACTACACCTGGCTGTATCTCACTCCTTCTGCTCTCAGTATCTCGCTGATGTAGCTATCTTTACATCACCTGACACTGGGGCCCGGAGGCCAGCCCTCCTGACAATTCTAGCACGGGCTTACTATGTAATTATGTAGGTTTAGAATAAGATAGCCGATAGCCTTACAATATCTGAGCTAAAAAGAGACTTTTTTATTTAATGGTTAGAATAGAGGGCTATGGGGTCAGGACTCCTGGCTTCTGTTTCAAGCTCTGCCATTCACTTATTGGGTAACCTTGGACAAGTCCCTTAACTGCTCTGTGCCTCTATTTACCCATATATAAAATGGGGATGATTAATACTTCCCTGGTTTACAGGAGAGCTTTAAGACCTAATTAATGTCTGTAAAGTGCTTCGAGATCCTTGGATGAAAGGTGCTCAGTACAAAAGGACAAAGTGCTAAGTACAGAAGGACCAAGGCTTTAGGGATATCTCATGTTTCCATTAGCTATTAATGGACTGAAGAAGGAAACATTTGTGCACCAGAAGAGTTTATATACCACTTTTAAATTAATGGCAGCTACTCGGCTAAGAATATATTTCAGTCCACAAGGAATATAACAGCTATGCTTGGAAGGCTTGATGTAATTTTGCTGCTAAAAATATTTCTCAGTGCCATAGCATCAATACAGTTTCTGGAACATCTCCCAGGGTAAGAACCTGCAATAGGAGGTGTGGAGGGAAGATCAAGTCTTGGTTCCTTGACTTCCAGCACCAGCTGTTTCAGCCTGTTTCTGATCACCTGTCTCCCAAGTCTAGCATGATGGGAGCTTTGTACCAAGAGAGAACCATTTTCCCCTTTTTGGTTCTCTGATTTTCCCCAAAATCAATTGGGCTCTAACCTCTGAAGCCTAGAAAATTCCCCGAAATTTTGAAACTGACCAGACATGGCAGACAGAGAGATGCTTTTGAATTGAGTGCAAGATCTGTGCGCTCTTGCCAATAAATGCCAGAAATTTTAACTTAAAATTTCCTTTTTCATTTTTTGCATAAAATTTATATACAAGTGTGACTACCCCCCATCCCCCACGGAGGATAAGCAGCTGCTGGAAAGTCTGCTGCATCCCACAGACTCCCTGCTCTGCTCTTGCTTTGAGAGACTCTTGGGGAACTGAGTGCCGACTGTCATTCTGGCTGCTGAATTTAGTGTCTCCTTCAACAGTTTCGAGCGGGCTCTTCGGGGTTAAGTTGCTCTTTCATTTTGATGACAGTTTGTTTGGAGGGGAAACAAACAATTCTTTTTCTCTCCCCTCCCCATGCACACTTTGGTTCCAGGAGTTTGCCTCATCTGTCAGGGAGAACTGATACAACCTCAGACTAACCCAAACCTCTACTGAAATAAAAAGCCTAGGATAGCCAAGTCCTGTTCCATGCGGTGCCCAGCTAGCCTCTCTGCACACCAGTGTCTCATTGAGTTTCCACTTGCCTGTTGGTGGTTATCACTGGATTTAAAGCATATCTAGGACATGACAAAGAATGCTTCCTTCAGCAGGTCACCTTGAAGAGACCCAGAAAACAGTCCAATGCATGTATCCCAGGTTGTATCACAAAATAGCCAGGACGTTCATGCCATTTTATCAGAAAGACCCCATGCACTCCATAGCAAGTTGCATTTAAATTCTGCAGCAAAGCCCCTACATTGTGTTACACTCCAGCAGGGCAGATTGCAACTGAGGGTGGTCCAATAAAAGATATTACCTCACCCACCTTGTCTCTGCAAATTCTGCAGAAGCCTACGTTACATTAAAAGATTTAATTAAATATGAAAATAGAATCAGTGCAGTACGGGGGGAGGGGGTTTATATTACATCTATTTTGATGCTGTCCTCACGCATATTTTCAATATGTCAAAAGATATTTGTACTGACATGATACAAATGAATCACAGAAGCCAGAGGATTAATGTTGGCATTTAACTTTTCATGTTCAGGTTTCTGCGTTAACTGCTGGTTAAGACGGATAGACCACTGCAGCCCTCAGAACTATTGCTTTAGGCTGTCTGCAGACTTGGGGAGACAGCCCTGCATCAGTTTACGCACTGCTTTCAAGGTTATCACAATCATGATCACTAGAAACTTTCTTTAAAAAATGAAAGCTGTGGTTCTGGAGCATGACTCTATGGCAGATTCCACAACCTGAGAATACACAGTACTCCGATCGTAACCTGGGGCTAGAACAGGATTTAGCCCGATGCAATTAGATCAACCATTAAACCAGCAAACCTCTCTCACCTTTGGCAATCTTGATAGTGATGCTGAGTCTACATGCCTTTTGCAAGGAGAGGGAGAAGGTAGCTGGGCTGCCACAGCAGCAAATCTGTAATGCGTGCCTGCTTTATTTCTAGCTAGCATGGCACACTGTTCCCTCGCTTGACAGCAAGACCAGTTAATCCTGCCTGATGCTTTCATGCTGTGTTTGTCACTCGCTTGCTTTAGTGAAGGAACTAGTCCAACAATAACCCTGCGGCTATTCACTCCCATTGGACACACTATCTGGAAGTGGCCATTCCTTCACAAATCACCTTTGGAAACTGCCCCACAGAGAGCAGGAGAGGGGAGAAACTTGCAAGATTTGACTCTGGCATATGACGTTCCTTTGTATGTTGAGCATGCACACATAATAGGACAAAATAGCGTCTTAAGTGATTATTGGTGGAAGTGGGCATAGGGCATCTCTGCCAGGGTATGCAGATTTTTAATTTCTCTGGGAGGCCACAGTGCTTATGGCCATCTCACTGTCAGGATTGTTCTGGTTATCCCTGTCCTTTACTTACATACTGCTAGAGGTTTTTTTTTTTTTTTCTCCTGCTGATAATAGCTCATCTTAACTAATTAGCCTCTCACAGTTTGTATGGCAACTTCCAACTTATCTGTATGTGTGTGTGTGTATATATATCTTACTATATGTTCCATTCTATGCATCCGATGAAGTGAGCTGTAGCTCACAAAAGCTTATGCTCTAATAAATTTTTTAGTCTCTAAGGTGCCACAAGTACTCCCATACTGCTAGATACTCTGTCTTCAGGTAACTCCACCTGCTGCACTAATCTTCATACTGTGCTAGTGTATAGCTAAGCAATGACTGGGTGAATTAAATTTTTATGGAGATTATCCATAGTGGATTTCATTGAGAATTCTGCCCTAGGAAGCTCTGCCTTTTTTCTTTTTTTTTTTTTTAATTACCAAGAATATATTAGGGAAAATATGGCTGTGCTGAGGGTTGGGCTATGGCTTAGCCTGTGTGTGTGCCCATTTTAAATTCCTATTGACTCATACTCACTGCACTCCCGTGGGATCAGGAAGCAATGGCAAGATTCCCATTGACTTTAATGGAGCCAAAATTTCACCTCAGACATTTAATATCTGAGGCTAAAAACTAACTGTCCAACAGATTTAATATGTCTCTGTAAAGGTACTTACTTGTAGTGCTCTAACTGCCATTAGGTGAGGGAAACTATAAAATGAAAGGAACTTGAAAAGAAGTCACAGTTACTCCCATTGCTAGAATATGTACTCAGCCAGACCCAACCCAGAAGCTCTATTTGTTTCTATTTCCAGGTAGTGTCTCTCGACTGTCTCTGTTACTGGGTATCTAAAGGAATAAAACAGCTGGTGCTTTTATTTTCCTCTTCCTCAGAAATACCTGGAATTCAAAGCTGAACAGTGGATGTGTGTTCTAAGCAGGACTGACAGCCTAGCCCAGCATAGTGGGTGGTTGTTAGAAGAAAGAGATACCCCTTCATGCAAACAGCCTACAAAATTTAAGTTCAGCCCTGAGATTTTTAAACTGGGAATGTCATAGAAGAAATACAGCCCCATGTCCAGTCCAACTAACTAGCATGAATCAAGCCCCCAGATGTTTTTACTTCTTGGTGTGACATTCCACCATGAGAATGAATCATAATGCAACTGGAAATGTAAGGGTATTAAAAAAGGGCACCTGCACTGACAGCCTCCTTTGCCCCAGCCAGAATGCAGCTGATCAGCAGTTTTTCTCACACCCCCTACTCTTTTCACAATTGGACTATTGCTTTTGTATTGCATACAAGGAAGGTGTAATATATAAACCATCTGAGCTGCTATGAATGTTAAGCCCCAGCAGTGGTACCGTATGTCTCAAGAATTTAGTGGGGAAACAAAACAGTAGAGATTCTTGAAAAAACGGCATTACTGACAGGGCCAGGGCATGAAAAGAGCAGGTGGAGCTACGCAGCAGCAACTCACTGCCTCTGACTCGAGAAGAACATCAAAACTGCTACTTGCTCCTCGTTAAGGACTGTAATCGTTTTTTTAAAAACAAGAAAGCATGGAAATAGTATTGGGAAAGACACTGCTCTTCATAGAAAATGTCTAGTTTCTCTTTCCTCTCACATCCTAACTGGGACCCCTGTCTTGGAAAGCTCTAAAGCCTGTGGTTCAAACTCTATTTGTGTAGGAGACTGACTTCCCCATCTCACTATATAGGCTTTGGCTGGGGTATAAATTCTGGACCTTGGACGCACTTCAATGCACAGCAATTGGAAGTCACAGGCCTGGGGGAGTAACCAATTTAATAGCAAGCACCCTGGTGGATTACCATTTGCTGCCTGTCTTCTCTAACAGGAACTCAAAGGGGCAGGAAAAGGAGTGCTTCAAAATGCAGAAATCACTACCCACAGGGAGGGCTCCACAAAGGGCAAGGATTATATATGGCCTTTGTAGGAACTGAACTTTTAGTTATTTACTACTTGTTCGGTGCCTTATTGTCACGTACCATGTCACTCGGTGGGAATATCAGCTTCTCTTCAGGATGTTGCTATTTCTTACCTTTGTTTCTCATCCTCCTTTCTTCCCTCGGTGTTTCCATCTCAACAGCAGCTCCTAGTTTCCTCCATGAACTCCAGTCCCACCCCACTCCTCATTCAGCTGCTAAAATTATGGGCAATGAAACTGTTTATTTATATTTGATATTTAGTGTCATTATCCGATGTTAGAGTTTAACCCCCAGTGAAATTTTTAGGGACCAGGGAAATTTTACACCTCTCCCAGCTATTGTTTCAGACGGCGTGCAGACCCTAGAAGATAACACTTCATTGATTTAACCAAGTATCTTTGCAGGCATGTGAGCTAGAGTTTTAGGGCTGTTCTACGTTAGATAAGTTGCACCAGCATAATTCTATTGACATTCATGCTGGTTACACTGGTGCAAATCCTTAATGCTGATGCACTTAAACTGGTTCAAACCTCACTTATTTTGATTTAGCTAAAAAGTTGGTAAAAGACTGAATCTAAACTCATCTAAATGCATCGAGATATAGTGTATCTAGAATCCCTGGTGTTGTACTGATGTGACTTTCTAATGTAGATAACCCCTTTAATTTTTTCCTTTTTCAACCAAAAGCTTAGCTTCTGCAGAGTCCGAATAGGCCACGTGGGCCATGTAAATACGTCTCCAAGGGTGGGTGTTTGGCACCTAGGCTCTAAAATGTGATGCAGAGCTCTGTTATGGAGTTCCCCTATCTCTATTTCAGTGAGTAGGACTGTTGATGTGGGTTGTTGGTGGTGTTTTCGCAGGCTTAATGAGGCTTCCTGGAAGGTGCTATATAAAGATTTCTTGTGATGCAAAGTAGAGCTGAAAAATCAGCTTCACTGTTAGGAAATATTAGAAAGTTTCACTTTTTTGCTGTAAAGTCTATAATAGCCTTTAAAACATCGAGTTCTAGACACTGATCTTATTTGAGAGGTGCTGAATCTTATAGAGGAAGCTTTACCCCATTCGATTTCTCTAGAGTTTACCTTTCTTTATGTTTTCTTCTTAAAATGTGTGGTGGACTGGGTTTGGGTTTTTTCAATTCTCAGCTATTTGACTTAGGCATGAGGGCAGGGCGGATAAAAATAAATGAGGTTTTGAAAAATCCAAAAAATCAGATTTTTTATTTAAATTGGATTTTTTTATTTTGTTGTTTAAAATGATATTTTCTTCTTTTTAAAAATAAACCTATTTAAAATAAAATCTGAATTTAATACAAAATTTGTTAAGGCCTAAATTTATAATCTCTTAAAACATCTTAAATGAAAAATAAATATTCTGAATCCATGAGCTTCTGTCAAAAGTTTTGAGTTAAAGGTTGCTTTTCTGCATAAAAAACAAATCAGGAGAAAACCCTCTAAGTTTTTAGTTAGACTTTTATAAATATGGCACAACAGGTCATGTATTGTATTAAGGGTTTTAATTAATAATAAATTTATTTGCTGTTTTGTGTGTTTAATTAAATTCCATTTACTATCCTATTGAAGCTTAACAGAAATCATGAATAAAAGTTAATTACCTAGTAAATGAGCAATATATCATTCACCATTTTCTAACATACTAAAAATGTCCAATTAGTAAGAATCTGAAAATATTAAACTATATAATTGCTCAAATAAATCCACTTGGTGATTTAAATCGCCTTGATTTCAAACCAATCTACCCTGCATAATGGACTTTATTTTTCAGCATGTGAACAGCTGGTGGTTTAGGAAGCTGCAACCGGCGACAGCAGTATTGGAATAGATAGTAATTACATGCTAAACTCATTTTAATTGGTCTGTTATTGAATAATTTGGAAAACTGAGTGTGTGTGGGGGGGAACATTTGGTTCATTAAGAGTTGGTTTAATCCTTACTAAATGTACTTGTCCAAAACAGAGCTTACCTTACTACACAGCTTTCAGAGTCCCTGCTTTCCAAGGCTTTCAACTGGGAAATCATATTCTTAATCTATTCTGCAGCTTTAAATTTTCAAGATGGCCCCTTCCTGTTTGACTGGTTTTTATTCATATTTTAAGATGGTTAGGCCCTGATTCTCCATTACATCTGAGCTCTGTTTGGATGGAGTCAGCATAGCAGAACTCTGCTCCCACCTTCCCCGGACCTGCTCACAACCCCAACACCCCTTCCTTCCCCTTATGTCAGGAGAAAGATGACAGCTGGTGTTGGAGGTAGCTCTGCAGAGTTCCCCTGCACAGGTTTGGCTGCTTTAAGTCCACTCTGCACTATTTACATGGTCTTAGTGGACCACAGAGTCCAGCCTATAAGGGGTGTTGGAGTTGTGAGTAGGTCGGGGAAGGTGAGAGCAGAGTTAAATATGAAGGAAACATCAATTAGTCTGGATAAACCGCCAGAAAATATATACGGTCAGATCCTCCACTGGCATAGCTTCACCAAGTTCCATGGAGCAACACTGATTTATACCAGCTGAGGATCTGGCTCATACACTGTAGAACAATCCTATCCTAACAGAAGGATGGACACTAGATAGCCTAATAGAAGCTAGAGATGGGAACAGACCTATAATTCTTGACCCTCAGACTCTGATGCAATTAACTCTTACTTGCACAACAGTTTTGTATATGCATTGCTAATGGCTACAGCTATAGGGATGTGGGCAAACAAACTTCTCTTATGTAGTACGTAGTGAGAATCAGGGGCTGTTCCATTGCAACAGACCACATGGGATAATTTTATCCTTCAGCTACCTAACATCACTTAATCATTTTTCTTCTTGGGAAGTAATTTTTAAAGTAAGATTCAAAGTCTAAAATTATATCCCATCATCCTCCAGAAGTATCTTCTGTGAGAGGCCTTCACAGCCACGTATGCAGCTGAAGTCTTGTTTTACTGAATGATTATATGGTGAGAAAATAAACTCCAGGCAGAATGAGCGAAGTAGGAGACTAACCGAGTCCTGTGAGCTAGATCACAGGGAAAGGCTTTATAGACTTTGCACTCTTTTTATTATTGCTGAACTAATCCAACACACTGACATCTCCCTCGAGGTTGCAAAGAAGTAATGCTTAGGGAACTAGTTTCACATCAGGAGGATGTCTTCAGGGGACTTCCTGGAGCTTAGGGGAGTCTGCTAGTTGGGGCTGGGCTGAAAGGAGAGGATGGGGTTTCTAGGTTCAGGGCCTATACTGTGATTCTTGCCTGCAGTGTGTTGCAACTGTTCCCCACTGCTCCTGCTCTTGAAACCTTTTGACTTCCTGAGGCAATCTGCTTCAGAGGCTTGGAGCACAGAGGTTCTAGCATGGAGTCCAGCAGTGGCAGTGGAATCAGGGGGGAAGGAGGGGCTAATACCCCCGCAATAGAAATATTTAGAGGGGCACCTAATGTATTGTGTCTCCCCCCCCGCAAAAAAAGTTTTCTGCCTCCGCAATATCCCACAAAGGTGAGAGCGGGATTTGGCTCGGTTTCTGCCTCTGCACACATGCGCGTGGAGGGAGGGGGTGTGGAGGTGAGCGCAGGCTGTGGGACCCAGATAGGTTCTGGAGCACTTGGCGCTGGCCACCAGGGAGCAGGTAGCAAAATCTATCCTCTCCCTGCCTTCCAGCCACTGCGGGTTCTGGAGGAGACACATGGCCTGGGGGAAGGGCAGGAGCACATGTGCTAGCTGTTGGGCAGAGGTGGGGGACATGGCTCCAGCACCTAGGGGGCAGGGGAGTATCAGTGCACAGGATGCCAGCTACCAGGGGAGGGCACGGAAAGAGAGCACAGGGCTCCAGCTGCAGTAGGAACTGCTGGGATGCCCCTTGCCAGCGTGGAGCTACCCCCAACTGCTTGCTGAGTCTCAGTAGCTCCTCTCACACCCCCTTTGCCCCCCGCCCCATTCACACCAAGGTTCTGTCCCCCCTTGGAGTCCAGAGTGGCTCCATGCAGGGAATGCTACCAGTGGCAAAGGCAAGGCGGGGATGGCACATGAGACTTTCTGCCTAGTAATCAGGGCTCTTCCAGCATTCAGACAAGCCACAGGGAGTGAAAGGAAGGAGGAGTAGCCAGGGCTGATTATGTCGGGTGGGGCGTGGGTTGGTAGAGAAAGATGTTCAGAATTAATCTCTTCAGCTTGCCAACCCATGACTACAAATCTCACAATACTTGCTGTGGGTTTTTCTTAAAGCCCCAGCTCCTAGCGTGACAGAGGCGAGACTTTGGAAGTATGGACATTTCAAAAGACTACTGATGTGCCACCAGGATTAGTCAAACTTTTGTATCTATAAATGTTCTCTGAGCTAGGGATTGTTTTCTAATGCAGGGGCAGGGGTACTCAGCTTCCCACAAAGGACTAAAATTAATGTTTGTGTGGGAGTAATCACTGCAGATCCTGGCACAGGTAAAAAACTCCAGAGAAGTGCCACCCTGTGGAGGAATTGCACAGACTTGACTCAGACCGGGTTCAAGAGGCCCAGGAGACAAAGAAAGAGTTTGGGGTATAAAGAGAAAATCTGGAGTGCCTATGGGTCCCTCATTTTGATCCAAAAACTGACATAAGATTGTAACCCAGAGGACAAAATCCTGCTGCAAGGGTTTGAAGGATTGGGACCTGCAGGGTCTCCCTATGGAAAGTGGGTGACACCTAGTATGCAGGTGTATAGGCTGTTTATTGTTTTATGTTTTCTTTCTAATCCTTTTGTCCTAAAATAAATGTTCTGTGCTCTGTGAAAGCTGGCTGGGCATTGGTAACCCTGTTATTGCCTGGAAGAGACAGCAAACTACAGGTGTTGGACTAAGGTCATACTTGCTGGGATAGTCACAGTAAATGGCAGGGAGGACTGCAAGTCTAAATTCTTGGTCTGTAGGGAGAGGGACAGGAGTTCCATCCAATAGCAAGGTGACAGCTGAAGGCCTGAGACTTAAAGGGGAGCCCCTGAGCAGACCACGGATGGGGAAGATGCGCAGTTAACTCCAGAGGGCGCACATGCGGCCCTGCGAGTAATTTTTGTTTTTACCGCTGCCTTGTGCCAGGCCGCGTTACCATGAGCTTGCCCCTGAACCCCAAGACCTTCCTGAATGGGCTGATGGGGAAGCTGGTGATGGTGAAGCTGAAGTGGGGGATGGAGTACAAGGGCTACCTGGTGTCTGTCGACGGCTACATGAACATGCAGCTTGCAAACACAGAAGAATACATAGATGGTGCATTGTCAGGACACCTTGGTGAAGTTTTGATAAGATGTAACAATGTCCTGTACATCAGAGGAGTAGAAGAAGATGATGATGATGAATAAGTTTGTATATTTCTGGAAAATAAAGATCAGTTTTTCCACACACACACAAAAAAACCCTCCAGAATTGTAACACTGATGTCAGGTGATGTGAGAATCCTGACATAAAAAAAAATCTACCCCTTCTGATTGCAGAAAGAAGCTCAAACATGAACGCAAAGGCTCAAACCAAAAGGGAAATAAAAAGAACCCTCAACTTATCATTGGGCTTAAAAACTACGATTATTTTAAATGATTGGGCTTTGCAACATCCTAAGGTTTGATAATAAAGATGTTATTACACTGAGATTGAAACGCTACCACACCAAAGTATCTGCAAACATTTAAGAAAACTCACTCAGGCTATTAACTGAAAGGATTTAATTTCTGGATTCTTCAAAAAGTTTCTCAAACTTCTTTTCACGACAGTGAAGTCCCCCTAAATTGCACTGTATTACTAACTCCACAGAAGCAGCAAGGTGTAGAGGAAAGAAAATCCAAAAGGACAGCTGACAGTGCACACAACTTCTTGGCAATGAAGAGACAGTTGGCATGCCAGTGGCTTTAAGTACTTAACTAACTAGCAGGCTCTCTCTCTACTACAGATTACAAATCCAAAATACTCTGCCTGCCTGAGACTTTGTTTGCCACATTCTACATCAAATCTACTTTCTATAGATCCACTATGGAAAAAAAATCTGAGAGGAATAAGGTGCATCATTGTAAGAATGTGTGTTCAGACTCAGAATAGCATCTGCATGATCTGCCATATAACTTTAGTAGTCAGAGCAAACTTCTAGGACTAAGACTTTGATGGCACTATCCAAGACCTCCCTCCCTCCCACCTATTCAGTTATGAATGCTTTAATCCAACGTGGTGCTTGAGCTGCTCCAAACTCAAATTCGCCCATGATGGTCTCCATCTCCCATGGATGTCAACATAAACAGAGGATACTAAGCAACTTACAAGATGAGACTGTCAGAGCGTGCACCACAAAATGAGGTATGCTCAACATAGAGGCTCCTATATGGGAAACCTAGAGTACTAGCAAAAACAAAGCCTGCAGTGCCAGGATTGGTGTACATACCAGTGGCTGAAAGTAAGTGAGGACCAGATTCTCACCTGCAACTACCAGTAGGGTCTTGTTCAGTAGGAGAGAGCCACTGGCCTCTGAACCTGAGCAAAGTGGGAACTCCACACCTGGTGCAGCTTTTCAACAGCAAGGTTTGGGCAGGCTATAGAACCACTTCCATTTGGCCCTCAAGACACTTTATGGAGTACTGTGAAGTATGGAGTACTCTGTCATCCTGTAGAACTTCCAACCAGATTCACTGAGGCACCCACATTGGCTCTGAGTGGAGATGAGTCTTGAAAGCTCCCAGCAAAGCCTGTCTGCCTTGTGACTCCCAGCCAGATTCCTGCCACTAAGGAAAATACATGGATAAAACATTGGTTTTTCCTTGGGTGGGAGGATGAGTGTGAAGGCAGCTCCCCCTTCAATGTAAGATGATGCAGCTTGTGCCCTCCTCTGAAAGCTTCCTTACGAGTAAAAACCCTTTGGAAGGAGATGCTTGTTTACAGCTCTTAGTAATGGCTGCCAGCCAGTTTATTGCTAGTCAGACTAGTGCAGCTGTTCTCATTCTGAGGTGGAGGTAAATTGGAGATGTCTAGGAGCAAAAAAAAGTAGAACCAACGCCAAAGTCCTTCACTCTCCATCTGCAGATTGATCACCTTTGTATTTTGAGGGTGAAAGACTGTTTTGAACTTCCAAGAGAAAAGATCAAAATGGACCCTACAATTGACAAGAGACTGGGGCTGATCTCAAACTACTCCGATCTTCTGATCTTGGACGTCTGAAATACAAAGGTGGATCAGTCCACACTAAACAATGCCCCTGACCAAGAGAGGGTGACTTGTTTATTTTAGACTGGAGAGTGCGTGTCTCTAAAGAAATGGGGACACACGTGTGGAGGGAAAGCCCACATGCACCATTTATATACATTCACAATATATTGTGTGTTTTTCCCTTTAAACTCCAACTTCTTCCAGAATAACAATCTTAAAATAAATGCTGTGAAATGAAAGAACTGCCAAAGCAAGTTCATTTGAAAACCTGAGAACCTTGACAGTATCCCTATAGCAAAGCAGAGTCATGTCAGCTCAGCTGGTTACAAAATTTCTGAATGGAATAGAATTCAAACCTCTTGAGGACTGTAACATTTTCATTGCTTTGTTTTAAGTACTAAAGTCTCAAACTAGAAATTTTTTTTGCCACTCAAAACCATCACTTTCCCTGCACATCACCTCAGAACAATTATCATTTGTATTGCCAATAGGTTTGGAAGAGGCATAGGCTGAGATAGGATAAGATTAGGCAAGCTTGTAATACCTCCCCACTCTTCTCTCTGTCCACAGAAAATAACATTACCTGCCTCTATGTCAGTAGCTTGGTGAAGCTCATGTTACACGAGCCAGGCCTGATGGAACTTATATTGTATTTCAGAAACCCATAACCCCACAAAGAAAGCTACATGAGCAAAGTTAGCTTAGATTTATACACCCAAAAAGAGTATCTACCTCATGTTCCAAGATCCTAACATAACTAAAAAATACTCCAGAGCTCAATGCACCGTACTCCTAACTAGCAACCCAGGGACAGTACAAAGCTTAAGCATTCTTCCCAATTCTGTCCCACTTTCAAATCCCTGGGAAAGAAAGATTTGCTTTGCAGCATGCCCTTAAGGCATCATACTTGGGCTAATTTGGACTGGCAGCCGCTTCATAGGTCTTCTCAACAAGACTTCAGTGTGAGCACCCTACTGATTTCAACTGTGGCCGTGTGGAGCTGGGAGGGAGGCAGACTCCCGACACAGGTATGTCCAAGGCTGGGTGACTCTTCCCACTTGCTCACAACCGCAGCTGCGGCCCATTCCCTGACTTCTGAGAGTGGGTTTGGAGGAAATAAGGCTCAGTGACCCTGATCAGCAGTTGTCCACATGGAGAAACTACTCCCACCCCTTTTTTTCCATTCTGGCAAAGGGAATAGAGGACAAAGTCAAAAAGCAACTTGGAGTCTGAGCCCAGGCCCCCTCTGGCATCTTCGCATCTGCCTTTGCTCGGGCCCCTGCAAATCACAAGGCTGGCCTGACTCAAGGGAAAAATAATTAGCTTAGAACCGTGTGTCATTAAGTTACCTCCCTGCAGGATTCAGACATGGGAAATGCTTTTTGATTATAGCCCCTCTGTACGTGCTTAATGGTAAGGAGTGTCTAATTCAGGGAAGATTAGCAGAGGAAGAAGTTTTAATTGCTGACTCTGAGGCCTAGATAAATATCCCAGCAAAGGCTCCGAAACATGTTTAACTTGCCTTGAAAGTGATAATGTCTGCAGCACACAGGGATTCATTGGATCACAAACCACCTGCAGGAGCCAAAATGCATTTAGAAAACGAAGCTGAGAGGCTCCAAGTTCCAGTTCTTGAGATAAAAATATCAAGTTCAAGGGCAGCATTTAGCTACAAGGAAGCTATTAGACTGTGAAGCTCTCGGCACTAATAAATGTAATACCTCTGGGTGCTTTCATCACAGATTGAGCAGCACATGCTTATAAGAAGGTTGTATGGTCTTCAGTTTGATGCAAGCGAAGCACTGATGAGCAATTCCCATACAATGTTACCCTATGGCTTCGGCAGAGGCATGGAAAGTGGGGAGCTTGAGGCTTCCTGTCTGTAGCTAGACTCTTCTGCCATTCAGGCAGGCTACATGGGCCATTAGGAAGGGAAGAGGACTGGGGAGAGGCCAGAGCTCAGGTTATTATGGGGGTATGAGCAAGTAGATAAAGGTGTTTGGGACAAATACCTCTGTGAAGAACACTGAGGACTAGGACCCATGAAATTATTTATCCATAGTGTCCTAAGGCTGTAAAATGTTACACTAAGGAACAAGATTATTCTTGTAGACTTTTTTCTATCACACCAAAAATACCAACCAAACCCTCAATCAGAAAATGTTTATCCTGTGAGCACCTAAAAGGGTTTTTAGGGGGGCAGTCAGCGTGTATGTATTACATGCTCATGTTTCACTTTTGTAGTCTGTTTTCAGACTCTCCCCCTAGGAGCTTAAAACCTAAGACAACACAATTGAGATATAAGATGCAGCAGCAGATCCAGAAGGAAGTTTAATTTAAAAATAAAAACAAAAACTAATAGAGAAACCCCAGCATTTTCTTCAGATGGCTTAGCATTGAGCTTGGCATGTTCACTGTAACAAGTTAACCAAGTGCTCACCTACCACACCTATGTGAGTGAGGGATGGATAGATTAGATAGATGATACTGAGTTGTGGGTCTTGTGGAAGAAGCAAGTTTTGTGAAAGGATTTGAAAGAAGAGAACCTAGCTGCCTGGGATACAGTTATTTCTGATTACTTGCATTAGTTTTCTCTTTTACTAACAGTAAAGCTGATGACAAAAATGGACTTGTAGAGTTAGACAATGATATGGAACCTTGAGACTGGGTGAGTTTTCTTTAGCTGCTTTCCGCCTAGTAATTCATTACTCTTGCTCGCATTATTGGTTGCTGTCATCTCTCTATAAGAGGCAGCAGGCAAGATTCTCTGTTATAATTCTTTTCTGGGAGTCAGGCTCCCAGGGAATTTTTCTTCTTATTGTTCTACTGAAAAGCAAGCAGAAAATCCAAGGAATTTACAGTTGGCAGTTATGCTCTAGATTTTTGATGGATCGGACTGTAATATGTAAAGCAACTGAAACAGACTAGAAATACTTTGAATACAGTAACTTTGTTTCATCTCCTTTGAACTGAGAACTGCAGGGACTACACTAAACAAACTGAAATGTGATCTACTTTTATTGCAGTGTCTGTAAATACTGAATCCTCTGCAGAATGCCGTTTAACTTTTCATACTCGTACTCAGTGACTCTCGTCTAGAACAATAATACACAAGGGGGACTCTGAGGATGTGCCACCTTCTCAGAAATGATTGTCCTGGGAAACAAATAGGAGCTAAGAAATTACTCATCTGCTGGTAAGGAAGAAGGTGCAGCAATGAGATGCAAAATGGCCATTTTAGGGCTTCTGTTGTTTGTGTGCTGTTTCCCTCCCCTTCTCCCCCCCATTTAAAGGGCCAGCAGCCAAAGGAATATGCTGGGAAAGGCTCCTATGAGAGTGTGAATCCACACTGGTGAGTCTGGGGACAGAGGGAAGGTGCAACAAGCCAATCACAGAGAAGGAAATTATCTAGTTTTTGTAAAGTCATCATCATGGTGTATCAGCACCAAGGGAAACTGCTTAAAATAATAAAGAAATAACTATATACAACACCTAGATGAACATGTGACGGCCAAATCATGCCTCTCCAACTTCTTTGCATGTGCAATAAGAGAACAGAAAAAGGCAAACCAGATGCTTCCTGCAGGTAATAATTTCCACCATCACATCCAACACTATAATTTTTCCTTTTGGTCTAGTAACAGAGTATCTCTGTCACAAAGGCATGCTGTGATTTGGGGCACAGGCTCTTACTACACTGATACCAATGGGTCCTCTGCTTGAAATGCAGAGTGTGAAGTCTATTTCATTCAGAAGTGCATTAGTAACACTTAACTGTGAAGCTGACTATGCCCAGAGAGCCCAGAAAGTTGTGAACATGACCACAATTTGTTTCGACACTGTAATTTATGGGCATCAAATACTGAGAAAATATTACGATAATGTAACGGCAGGTAAAAATGATCTCCCCTTTATCACTATTTCCATGACAAAACAGGAAATAACAGGTCAGTGCAAAATGGAAGTAAATTTAGGTCTGAGACAAAGGATGTTCGTTGAGGGATGGTCAATACTCGTAATGGAAGGAAAATAATAAGGTACCTGGAAAACTGAAGGAAGCTAGCTAAAAAGCACACCATGGCAAAGAATGAAAAACCTTGTTAGAATGAAAAAGTGGAGTGACACTCAGTAATCTTTCCCTCAACTAATATAAAGCCCTTTCAAAGAGGATGAATGGGTTACATTGGCTGAGTGGGTTCAGACAATATTACTAGTATATTAAAAACGCAAACTTCTTTGAGTATGATTGGGAAAATAAGCTGTGTGCAAGGAGATTGCAATGATTGCACAGTTCAGTAATTGATACAAAAGATGGAGTGAGAGAGAGTCCTGTGGAGGAAGAACACAGCTTGATTTTCTTAGATGCTGGAGATTGGAGAAGGAAATGCAGTAATTGCATAGTTAGACTAGAACTCCCTTTTTAAAGGTAGGTGTGGAGCCAACTAAGACCTCACAATGACATAGGATCAGAATAAAATCTATAAAAATAAACTAGATAACCTTTTAAAAAGCTGTCCCTCCCCCCAGTTCAGTTTCACAGACCATGTACATTTAGTAAATTAATGGTACTACCTTAAAATGAGAATTTCACAAGTAGGCACCATCACTCACTACTAGCCCCATTTAGTTTTGGGGATTCCATATTAAAAGGATCAATCCTGATCGCCCTGAAGTCAATGGAAGCCATATTGGGCCCTAAATTACAAACTTAGGGGCATATATATGGCCTTCACTCTGCCCATGGAAAGTCCAGTGGTGTCAATAGGAGTTATGCTGATGAGTCAAGATGCTAGTTAAGGTCTTCGATGTGTCGGGAAGCTGCTTATGCGGCCTCAATCAGCTGCGCAAGAGTCAAACTCTTATTTGTCATAATGTTCCTACATTTCCATTACGCACATATGTAAATTTAAGGACCTGATCCTGCAAACATTTTCAGTACATGAGTGGTCCCATAGTGGGACTAGGGCTTATTTCTGTATGAAAGTTATACAAAATTATCACAAAACATTTCAGTTAATGTATATTCACACTGTGTATACAAAGAAGTAAGATGTAGGTTGCAATATGTGCTGCTGGGGTAATGTTTGAGGGGTGTACTAATTTAGGCACTTTTTGGAGGAGTGAGCAAATGACTGAGCACGGTGGGGATTCAGTAAGCAGGATTTAATGAAGAGACATTTAGGTGTATAGGTAGGGCCCTACCAAATTCACGGCCATGAAAAATGCATCATGGACCGTGAAATCTGGTCTCCTCCTGTGAGATCTGGTCTTTTGTGTGCTTTTATCTTATACTATACAGATTTCATGGAGGAGACCAGCATTTCTCAAATTGGGGGTCTTGACCCAAAAGGGAGTTGTAAGGGGCTTGGAAGGTTATTTTAGGGGGGGTCACAGTATTGCCACCCTTAATTTTGTGCTGCCTTCAGAGCTGGGCGGCCAGAGCAGCAGCTGTTGGCTGGGCCCCAGCTCTGAAGGCAGTGCCCTACCAGCAGCAGTGCAGAAGTAAGCAGTACCACACCAGGCCACCCTTACCTTTGCGCTGCTGCCTTCAGAGCTGGGTGGCCAGAGGGTGGCGGCTGATGACTGAGGGGCCAACTCTGCAGGCAGCAACACAGAAGTAAGGGTAGCAGCACCGCAACATCCCTTACTATAACCTTGTGGACAACCCCCCACCCCCAACTCCTTTTTGCGTCAGGACCCCTACAATTACAATACCATAAAACTTTAGATTTAAATAGCTGAAATCAGGAAATTTATGATTTTTTAAATCCTATGACTGTGATATTGACCAAAATGGATGGACTATGAATTTGGTAGGGCCCTAAGTATAGGCCAGGAAAAAGAAACTAATCTTGTCATCGTCCTTTGGCCAGTCCTGGAACCTTAAAGACAAACCTCTAGCATGACCACATGGAAGGTGGCCAACTGTGATGGACACAAGTGAGTGTGCCCATGCACTAACATCACATGGGTGTAGGCACTTCAGGACTGAACAGCTGACAGTTAATAGGAAGCTGGTCATACGAAGAATCTTACAGTTCTGGGTATCTTGTTACAGGTTTAACACCAAGTGGAAAGACAGGGGAATTAGTCGTCAGCTCAATAGGAGAGTTTAGGAAATGGAAGATAAGGCAATTTATAAAAGTGTTCATAGATATTTGGCAAAAGCATATAGGCACTTACCTGGAGCTCCCAAACCATTCCCATGATGTGAATCAATTAGCTGGATTTCCTCCCTGTTGTCATTATTTTCAGATAATTAGCTTCAGCAAGCACAGATGAGCCTGACTCTGAATCAGGCTACGATGAGCAGCAGCTGTCAGATGTATCTGTGGTTCATAGAGCAAATCACTAATCTCTCTGGATGAAAGCACTAAATATACAAGATATTTTATTAAATGGTCATTTTGTTTAGAAAATGTAATGGCTATTTGCTCTACAGCTTTCTAAAGAGTTTTGATAGCTGGGTATAAATAAATGTAATTTAGATGCACTCCCAATTCTATCTCTAACATCTGAGTGTTTGAGCACCAGACAAACCTTAGTAGTGCCTCAGTTAGATCCTAATTTCCAGCAACCATTTCCAGTGCTATTCCCAGAGTCTGCGAGAGGAAAGGAAGAATGGGAATGTTGAGAGAAGTCTTCCCGACCCACACTTTTTAAAAGATCACATAATTAGGTATTTAAGAATAACTGTGTTTGTGGGTGACCGCAAATATGGCACCATAATTTTAGCTCCAATGAAAACAAAGTCATTTTTATCTCTTGAAAAAAGGCAAAGTTATTGGGGAAAGAAACTCAGATACTGAAAACTATTAACAAAGAAGGATCAGAAACACATTAAGCTACAGTATGTTTAAGTACTAATGCCAGTACTGCCTGAGAAATCTGAGCTCCACATGTAGTTAGTTCTGCGACTCCTAGTAGCAAATATCACCAACGACTGGAGATGTAGCACTAGATTGGGCAGGGCTCAGTGAATTCTTTCCCTGATGTCTGGCTGGTAGGTCTCACAGAGATGCTCAGGGTCTAACTGATTGCCTTATTTGAGGTCAGGAAGGAATCCCCCCCCCCGTCAGATTGACAGAGACCCTGGAATTTTTTGGCCTTCCTCTACAGCACAGGGCATGGGTTGCTTTCTAGTTTGAACAGGAGCAAATGTTGGAATCTTTAACTCATGATTTGAGGATGTCGGTAACTCAGCCAGAGGTTAGGGGTCTATTACAGAAGTGGGGCGAGGTTCTGTGGCCTGTGATGTGCAGGCGGTCAGACTAGATGATCATGATGGTCCCTTCTGGGCTTACAGTTTATGGGTCTATAAATTGACACCTTTCCCTGATTATTCTTTTATTTTTTGTAGCTAGAGGCAGTAATCAGAATCTTCTAGTTTAAACTGCATTTCCAATTCTAATTTCTTCTCTATGAATATTACTTTTAGTAGACAAATGCAAGAGCTTCAGTATAAAAATCTTAATTGGCACTGGGACTCTAAAAGAGACGTCTGAGTTGCTATGCCACTTTCTTCTTTTTAAAATATATTGATCCCCTTTCAAACTACAGCACGTAAGTAGACTGTGGCAATGGTAATTGACAGACTTGATTACCATCTTGCTGAGAACATCAGTATTAAGGTGGAAATCTCACTATAAATGTAAACACACACACAACTTGTTCTTAGATATGTTTTAATGTCAGTCAGAATTCACAGTATGAAGAAGATGCAAAGTGTCTTGTAGGCAGTCTTTGAAGTATGAAAAACCTGAAAGATTCCTCCCCTGCAACTATATAACAATAATCTCTGGTGCATTAAAACAAGTGCGTTTTAGAAGGTGGCTCTGAAAGATGTGCTATTTTCAACACAATTCAGCCTGTGTGAAACACAGAAATAACCAATAAACACTTTAAAGTGGCAAATTGCAGTGAAGATTCTTTTGTAACTCACTAAAAAAACTGAAGAATTGAGTTTAAATGACATGATAGCTTTAATAACAAAACTAACCCAAGGAATCTGCTGCTGTTCATCCTGTTCTTGCATAAGTGTACAATTAAGGCCTGATCTAAAGGTCCCTGAAGTCATTAGGAGCCTTCTACAGACATCAACAGGTTTTCAATCTTGCCTTCAGACATGCTATCCAACTAACTTTAATATTTTTATTTCTTTAGATCCAGCCACTATGACAAGTTTTCCTCTTTCACATGGAAAGAGTCGGTCTTTCTTGGTGTGCTGATAGCTGAAAAACTCATTGCAGATTTGCCTTGCAGGCATGTCAACTGATATCTCTACCAATGGAACCAATGAGAAGAGCCCCTTTTTAAACTGAGTTGCAGTGGAATCCTCCAATATTTAAACATTTCCAATGTCATAAGTGGATTAAAAAGAAAAAAGGGGACAAAAGCATGTGAAATGCAGGCAGTCACAAAGCAGTTTCTTGTAAGCTGCAACAGACTTCTAAAGAAGTGACACAAATTCACACTATACTGTCAACAGAAGACTTGCATCAGAACTCAGTATCTAAGGAAACTTCTTGTTTCTCCTACAATTAAATTATCAAAATGCTAATCTGAAAATCCCTTAGTTACCACAATAAAGCAAGGTAATTGGCAAGATTAGTCATTTGTTTTGGTACTAGTTCTATATTTATGGCACAACCCACTATTTTCTGAAGTCCTTGAAATACATTATTCCAGTAAACGTACCATAAATGAGCATCCATGGTTAAGGGCAAATCTTCACACTAGGCCAAAGCAAATTGTTCAGAAACTTCTGACAACTTGGTTCATTATTTGAGCCAGAAAGTTAAGAGCTGTTCCATGACTGCAGTTGAGTGTTGTGAAGCATGACAACAAAATCAGAGCGCCCTTCAACCAAATATCAAATGCCTGAAGTGCTTTATTGCCAATTAAACCCAATAAAAATAGAGCTGAACAAAACATTTAGACAAACTTTTTCAGTGAAAAATGCAGCTTTAGGGTTAGAAAAAAATTTTGTGAATTTATTAATTTCACAGAATGGTCTTGGGTGGAATATCCTAAAAAAAAAAATCTGAAAAAAAAAATCAAAATGTTTGGTTTAGACTTCCAAAATGTTTAGATTTTTTAAATTTGAAAACTATTTTTCATTTTGAAATTTCCTTTAATTATATTTAAAGAATTAACCACTAAAAAGCTCAAACAAAACAATTCACACAAACAGCTGAGTGCAACTACCTTCATGTTCACTATGGAGATGCAGCTGAAAAAAACAAAAAACAACCCAGGGCCAAGCACATCAAATGCTCCTTCCTGAGCAGAGCCCAGACCAATAGGACATCCTGTTAGCATTCTGGCCATTCCTGTTGCACTACTGAGATTGCTCTCCTAAAGCCCTAGACTATTGACTCACCAGACAATTTAGTTTCCTAATTTTACTTGATACTAAACACTCCTTACCTGCATTAGGTGAGGTGAGACCATGTCTTCCCCCTTCCCTGCCCCCCGTGTTTAGCTTTAAATATCTGTAGTAATTTAAAGAACAGTTCAAGTAAGTTCCAGTAGACAAAACCACATGTGTATTTGCAAATAATGCCCATGACTAAGAGAATCTGTTGCAGGAAGAACAAAGTCTGGACAACATGAGGATAATGTCCTTCTTGTTCTATCTTAGGTGTTGTGACCAGATGGAGATGACAAGATTTAAAGGGCCAAATTCTGGTCTGTTACACCAGCTAACAATGGCATAGGGCCCAGCAGAACTTGGTTCAATATATTCTCTGCATTTCTCAAAGTGAAGTAACCTAAAATCAAAAAGGACTTGTTTTCTCAATTGGATGAATAAAAAAAACAACCCCTTTTAACAGAATGTTGAATTAAATATGGTCCGTAAGGCACTGTTTGCAACACTTGTGGAGGAAGATGTGTGAAAATGATGTTACATTATATTAAATACAGGGTAGGGAAATTTTAATTGATTGGGAATTTACACAGGAAATTATCTCCATTTTCTCCCCTCACAGGGCTTCTTCTATCATTCCACTCGACCTCACGTTCTCTCCCAGGACGGATTATGTTAAGACTGGATCCCCAATGCCGTGGTCAGGATTGCAAGTGAAGGAGATGGTAATGGCATAACGAGTGCCCCAGCGAACCTTTTCCACTCGATGAAGGTTCTCCGACCCAGAGGTGAAAAAGGAAACCCGGCCTGTAAGAGACAAAAGTAGAAGATTGGTGAGAGGGCCTATTCCACACCATTGACTAGTGGCTCTCTGTGTGGTGTTGCTATGTCTTGGCCCATCTGCTATTTCTTTAGGCTTAACTGCTCTCTAGCTAACTGAAAACTCAGGACTTTATCACCAGGAAGACAAATGATATTACAACTGTGGGCTACACTGAGACAGCTTACTAAAGCTGATTAAAAGGTGCATCAATCCTTTGTGCTAAAATGATGAAGACACAGGGTTCAGCTGGGCCTTAGAGCTTGATAAAGAGTGGGTAGAGGCCAGGGAAAGTATGAATCCCCTTCTAATTTGCCCTGATAAAGATATAGCACTTGTGTACTGAACTGCCAGGAATGGGATTTGGGTTTGATTTTTCACGCTGGTCTCTAATTCTATGGACCAAAGGAGCAGGGAGTGCTGCAAAGGTAGCAAAAAGTCCTCCAAAGAAGAAAGAACAATTATTTCCCCACTCAACTGAAAACTCTCTAGATAACTTAGGAACAGCATGGACTGACTCACGCCAGAGTCCCATCCACTGACATGTCTCGTGGGTGGGGTAGCCTCAGGACTATGTACAGGTTGCAGAGGACATCACCCTTTTCTCCCCGTAAAAACAGATCCAGAGTTTCATACCTCACTATGAACATGATTTAGTATGGCCCTTACACAAGAGTCCATGGGGAGGAAGGGGGAAAAGCATGAGCAACCCCCTTTGGAAAACTGCTTGGCTTATCAGGGCCAGACAGTATTACAGTGTCTGCATCTTTGGGGCAAATTGGGATTGTTCCACATGGTACCCTCAAGGGGATAGTGTGTGTGTGTCATGGCTCCATCCCTCAAGCACAGGCCAGCAGAATTGACCTGCTACACATGGTGGGGATAAGTAAGCTGCACTCCACAAAATGGGGTAAGTAACTGCCTCCCTGAGGCAGTTTATCTCTCATTACTCCACTAGGGCAGGTGGCTCCATATTTCCCACTATGGGCTGCACCTAATTGCAAGAACCTAGCTCTAATTTGTTGGGTGTTTTTACAAGGACTAAAGTCCCATAACTATAAAAGACAGTGAAAAGCAGAAGTTTTTAGCTTGATTCTTTTTCTCACTGCTCATTATCCAGGTTCTCACATGCTATCACTGGCTTGCAACAGAGGCTCTTAAAAAAGCCAGTAACTTACCAAAATTTCTCACTATCAATCACCACAAATCCATCTCACAAGGTAATTTTCCAACCTGGAAAAAGCCAGAGTGGATTTTATAAGCAGCTGTGAAAGGGCACAGGCCATTGTTCAGGTATTTGCAATCTCTTTGTGCACTGTCAGAACATTCATTTTTCAGATAGATCAGAAAGTTCTATATCACAATGCAGTTCCAATTGCTCTTTCCTTAGAAAGAGAGCAATTCCACAAATGAATGGGTTTGGCAGTTGCTTCATGACTACCAAATGGCTCTAGTCCTGTAATTAAGTGCTTTACCACCTATGACTTTTCCAGTAGGAGCATTCCAGAGGGTTTCAGTGTGTTTTTTGAAGTGCCATAGACTTAGTATGGCCATTCATGCATTCCCAGAATACCAGACATTCTGGTACTTCCAGGAATGGCATGGGCTCACCCCCACTGCTGTGACCTCGCACGTAGGATGCGTATGAGGTCACACTGAATACAGATCACCATTTTGAAGAGTGTGCTGGCCTGCCCACATGACCTCTCACACTGAGGGGCAGAGAGGCACACTTTTCAAAGTGGCATGTCCGTTTTTGTCTCAGTACTGGCTGGAGGACAAACCACACAAAAAGAGGACTGTCCAGTTTAAACCCAGACGAATGACCTGCCTACAGACTTAGAGTGCTATCAAAATAACTAGATAACATTTAAGGCAAAATGCTCAAAATGAAGCATCAAGAAGAAGGGAACACTAACACTTGCACAATCTTTCACTGCTCCAAATTGCCCATGAACAACGTAAGAAATTATTTATTTAATGAGTTAAGTAACTAAAGACACGTCTACACTTACCAATAGATCGACCCTGCTGCAATCGATGCAGCGATTGAATCCACGCTAAAGACACGCTAAATCGATGGGAGAGCACTCTCCCATCGATTTGTGTACTCCACCTTTCCGAGACACATAAGGGAAGTCGACGGGAGATGTAGCCACTGCAATAAGTGGATCTAACTACGTCGACTTCAGTTATGTTATTCACGTAACTGAAGTTGCGTAAGTTAGATCTATTTACCAATGTAGTGCAGACCAGTCCTAACTCAGACTGAAGCAGCATGTTGACAGACTGTAGTATTTTTCTTTGCACGGCTGTCCTATCTGAATCCCATGTTTTCCTACTCAGGCAATTTTTCCACTGATCTCAGTAGTCTGAGATTTGTTATAAATTCATCTTAGGGAATTCCCATACTAAGAATCTGACTCTTGTATGCAATATATTTATCTATGAGATGCCCACCACTAAGCCACTGGAGTCATTTGGCTGCCTTACTGTTTTACTACCGCAGTTTGCACCACACGGAGGTAAATTGCTCCAATTATGCAAACTGTACTCCAGAACTGGGCACAAACAGCTAATTATGGGAGGAGAGAGAAGAAATGCTAACTAAAAAGATCCAAAAGCTTTTTCACTGCTGATGTAGGAAGTGCATTTAGATGCTCTAAGTAGCATTCATTAATCAGAACTCAATAAGACGACAAGTCCTGCAGCCTTGGTTCACAAACTAATCCCTGCTGTTTGCTCTGCTGAGGCTGACAGCAAATCTTGCCCCCTGTGGATTCAGTTACCGTTCAAATTTACATAGGGAACCTGTTCTAAGAGCTAAACAAAAACATTTCAGCAAATAGTAATTTTGCTGAAAAATGCATTTTTTGGCGCACCAAACCTATTTGTGAATTTGGGTCAAATGTGAATAGAGTTAACAAAAAAATGAAAATAAAAATATTGGAAATGTCAAAATGAACAATTTCAACATTGTTTCAAACTGACATTTCTGAAATGTTTCATTTGACCTAAACAACATTTTTTGGTTTTTTGTTTCAGCAAGAAACACCCCCACTTGCCCCAAAAAAATCAGTTTAGGCTTGAAACAAGCAGAATTTGTTTCCAGCTTCGCTGTTTTGGCCACCGAACCGAAATCATTTATTTGGTTACCTCTGTTCCTAAACGCTGAATAGCATCGCAAAATCATATGCTGCATTCTGCCCTGCCTGTGGCTGCATGTCAGTGGTGGGTAAAGCTATATATAGTATATTAATTTACATGCACAGTTTGTAATGACCATTGGTGTCCCGTTCTTCTGAATGAAAGGCACTACACATAATAGCAATGTATTACTATCCTTTGAGCATCAAAATGAACATGCTGGCATCTTCTCAAGGACTTAATTCAAAGCTTGTTTGCCCTGAGTGTATTTATTTATTTATCTAGTTTTCTCTTTATGCTCCATCCATGTACCTGGTTCTCTAAATAAGTCATTTGTGCTCACTAGCTTTGCCATTGTTCATTTAAACTGACTTTCAAGCATTTTTGTTCAAACTCCTATTAAAAAGATAAGGAGCAAATCAAGGTAGTGATGTTTCAATTAATTGTTTAAGCCAGTTAACTAAAGTTGATTCTTTGAACTATCCAGGATGTGATTTTAATTTTCTTCTTTTACAAATTTAACTCTTTAATTCCAGCTTTTCTGTAAAATGACTTTTATCGCTACCGTGCATCAAAACCCTATTAAACACAGAAGGAAGAAGATACTTGTAGGTACTGAGTTGCTGAAGAATTCACAATTCCTGCACCGGGGAAAGGGAGTCTGTCCTTTTGCCTCGCCTGGGAAGCAATTTTGGTACAAATAAATTTCAGACACATCTAGAACAAATGGCTTTTACATTAATAATACTTAGTCCTGCCATGAGTTCAGGGGACTGGACTAGATGACCTCTTGAGGTCCCTTCCAGTTCTATGATTCTATGAACTTTAACTAGGTACAATGTAATTTATCAGGTGCGTTAAGGGGTTTTTAAGGGTGTGGAAGAGGGAGTGGGGATGTTTGAGGGCAGAGAGGCTGCAGATAGTGCAGGAAATGGCAGAAACCCTATGCGGGGGGGGAGGGATAGCTCAGCGGTTTGAGCATTGGCCTGCTAAACCCAGGGTTGTGAGTTCAATCCTTGAGGGGGCCGTTGAGGGATCTGGGGCAAAAATTGGGGATTGGTCCTGCTTTGAGCAGGGGGTTGGACTAGATGACCTCCTGAGGTCCCTTCCAACCCTGATATTCTATGATTCTATGAGGCTGTTGAGGGGGAAGGCAGCAAAGAGCTGGGAAGGACAGCAGAGAGTAAGGGTGTGAAGGAAGAGCAAGTTGTAGAAAGTGTAGAGTGGAAGCAGCTGAAGGGCAGGGATGGAAGCTGCAGGGCGTGTGTGGAATCCCCACGAAGCAGAGTAGCAGAAGGTGCAAGCAAGGGAACTGGCTCTTTGTGCTGTTCTGGCCACAAAAGAGCCATAAGGTTGGTTCTCAGCCAGCTGAGAATCCTTGGGTGACGGACAGCTGGCACAGCCTCCCTCCTTCTGCTCTTGGCAGTAGGGGGCACAGCTGGAACATCTATGCTCCATCCATCCCCAGTTGCCTTAATTCTTCTTAGAGGGCCCAGGAAGCTGCTCTAAATTTTGCCAACAGCTAAGCTGGCCCCAGGCCTGGTGAAACACAAAAGTAATCATAGAAATGTAGGGCTGGAAGGGACCATGAAAAGTCATCAAGTCCAGCCCGCAGTGCTGTTGCAGGGCCAAGTAGACCAGCCCTGACAGGTTTTTGTCCAACCTGTTCTCAAATACCTCTGATGATCGAGATTCCACAGCCTCCCTTGGAAGCCTGTTCCAGAGCCTTAGAGTTAGAAAGTTTTTTTAAATATCTAACTTAAATCTCCCTTGCTGCAGATTAGGCCCATTATTATCCTTTAACCTGTTCTTTCCCTATTTTGGCTTGTATTCCTTCCCCGGTTGTCAATATTAACTGTGTTCAGTATCTGGTCATCATTAACCTTTTTAGTGAAGACTGAAGCAAAACGGGCATTAAGCACCTCAGCTGTCATGAGGTCATCAGTTATTAGTTCTTTCTCCCTTCATCTTTCTCCTGCTTCTAATGTTCTAATGCTTCTCCTGCTCTCTTCTTATTGCCTTTTATGTTCCTTGCCAGGTGTAACTCACAGTAATGTAAATTGATCTTTGACACCTCCTGCACCCTGAGTTAGCGGAGGCCCAGCTCATCTGGATAAGAGGATCAGGGCTATATTCTTCATCTACCTTAAGCAATAGCACAAGCCACAGAGATTATCCAAGCCAGAAATGGCCAACCTGAGCCTGAGAAGGAGCCAGAATTTATCAATATACGTTGCCAAAGAACCACAGTAATATGTCAGCAGCCCGCCATCAGCTCCCCTGCCCCGCTCCCAGCGTCTCCCACCCACTGGCACCCCCACTGATCAGGGTACTCCCCTCCTTCCCCGCACCTCCCAATCAGCTATTTCGTGGCATGCAGGAGGCTCTGAAGGGGAGGAGTGAGGGCAAGGCAGGCTCAGGGGAGGGGACAGGAAGGGGTGGAGTGTGGGCAGGGCCTGTGGCAGAGCCCGGGATTGAGCAGTGAGCACCCCCTGGCAGACTGGAAAGTTGGCGCCTGTAGCTCCAGCCCCGGAGTCGGCGGTGCCTATACAAGGAACCGCATATTAACTTCTGAAGAGCTGCATATGGCTCCGGAGCCACAGGTTGGCCACCCCTGATCCAAGCGAACAAGCTGTGGTCAGGTAAGTGACATGAGATGTTAACCAAATACAAACAAAACTGAGGCAAATTAAGTGCTTTTGTTTAAAAATCCCTGTCAATGGTCTCTATTTGAATTAATTTGATCTTCATCCAGCCAATCCATTGTTTATCACATCAATGTACCTGGCTGCAATCCTTTCATTATGCAACAAGGCAGTATTCAAAATACAATAAGCAAACTATAAGACATCACTAGTACTGAGGCAACTTAGTGACAATAAGCTGCAACTGTCCTTTTCAAAAACATACCCAGCCAGACTGTGGTGAAGTTTCTTATGCAGAATTTTGCAGGGAAAAACAAATCACAGGTGTTTATCAGTTATAAATATCACATCTTGATACTTGAATCACAACCACTGTACAGTTTGATACTGAATATAGCCTTATCTGCCATTTAAAAGATTCTTCTGTGGCTCACAGAATTAAACCTAAAGTGAGAAATGTACCTGGAAACTTTCTAGCTAATACTACGCTGCAGCAAAGCACGTAACAGACTCTAATCCGTACCATTCCAGGAGTTCATAAGACAATTTGCAACCTCCCTAAAAGTTGTGTGTGATGAATGTCAGGACAGGAATTATACTATTAATGGGTATATTTTCAGCTTGATGCAGGGGAATTTATGCATCCAGCTGTCACTAGCAATAGAGGTTTATTAAGAAAAAAGTTCACTTTAAAACTACTAACGGTTTTCTAGTACTTCAAAAAGAAAAGGAGTACTAGTGGCACCTTAGAGACTCTTCGAGTGGTGGTCCCTACTGGATTCCACTGAGGGTTATGCATGCACACCATGCGTCCAAAGTTGGAGAATTTGGAAGTAGCGCCCGGTGGTCTGTACCCCCACCACAATGCAGTAGTTCTTTATTCTTAACAGGCTAAAAATGCACAAAGGGAGAGCAGTCTCCAGAGAATGCTTAAGTCCACACTTAGCAGATAAACCATTTGAGGAAGCGACTGTATTTTCATTATCCAGAGAACCCTGGGAAAAGACATCAATGAAAATGAAGTGCCACAGTAATAGAGACTTTGACAAGTCAAACAGTATAGTTATTTCAACTATTAGACAGAACAAGGGCATAATGAGACAGGTGCATGAAGGCAGAGCACTTATGGTCCTGCTTAGAACAGTGACCAAAGGCAAAAATGATGTATCGTGTGAAAACATCCTGCTTCTTTGGGAACAGCTGGAAGACCCACCCAGAGTTTGAATTTTCTTTGCAGCACCATGTGCTTGCAGTATGAGACCTCACCCAGAACTGCTGCAGAAGTTGCCTAACCAGAGGGATTTTCAGGTAGAACTGCAATTTACTTCTGTGCGTGCACATGCAGTACAGGCTTTAGACTTTGTTACTGAAACAAGAACCTTCTCTGAGCCATACTCTAGCTTTAATCCACAATATTCAGGAGCTGTTACAAGTTTCATTATTACAAGAAAACAAAACATGACTTAGAAAACAGCTTCCAAAAAAAGGGAGTGAGGTCAGACTTAGGCTCTTCCTGGTTTGTCATTGTCCTTGATACGAATCAACTTTTGGTCCAAGATGTTAGACCAGCAATTCACAAGCTGTGAACCACAATCCAGAGAGAGCTGGCTGGTCCCATGCTCTTGGCTCTGTTTCCGGATGCTAGATTGTATTAAAGGCAGTTAAAAATACATATATACTTTGTTAACATTACTTTCTCACATAGCCAACTGCTGTAGCTGCCACATGGATGCTGCGATTGGGAGGGGATATGTTCACAATATAATCTCTCTATTTAGAAATCATGCAGACTGTGAAAACCCCTGGGGCGGCTAGACTATATTTTGAGCTTCCACGCACAAACTAGTGATGTGTTACACATGGAAAAGAATAGGTGAGCTAAAAATAGCCATTCATTCCATATGAAACTTGCATATTATAGATCCTTGCATTTCCCTGCCAAGAGTGACTTTTGTCTTACAACTTTACACTGTCCTTCTGAGTTTCTGTTATTGTTTCCTTTGTACTTTTCTTTCATTCTCTGAGTTGTAAACTGTCTTTGATGGACGTTTCCTCTCCCTCCATCTTAACAGATTTCTTTTCAAGCACACTTTTCTGCTTCATTAAAGAACACTTGATTGTTATTTCTCAGCACATAAATGTCAATTTGATTTATGAGCACTTCCTGTTAAAATGGCATCACAGGGTCCTTAACATAATCCATGACCAGAAGGTTTAAAAATAATATAAGATGTATTATCTTAAAATATAGAAGGAAAATTATGTTATCCTAGTGAGCCTTAAAGAGCGAGGCCCCAAATAAATGGCCAGCTGAGGTTTTGCATCTGCAAAAAGGAGACTGGTTTCAGAGTAACAGCCGTGTTAGTCTGTATTCGCAAAAAGAAAAGGAGTACTTGTGGCACCTTAGATGAAGTGAGCTGTAGCTCACGAAAGCTTATGCTCAAATAAATTGGTTAGTCTCTAAGGTGCCACAAGTACTCCTTTTCTTTTTGCAAAAATGAGACTGTTTCCCTATGGATTCCCCAGCAAGCTGAACCGCCCACCAGGTCAGCAGCAAAAATACAAAGGTAGCATGAATCATCCTTTTTCTTATCAGAAGAGCTAACCTGCTGTCTGAAGAATAAATTTCATCCAGAACATTCATAATTCAGTCATTACTATTTTCCCTGTCACTGCAATACCTGGACAACTCAGTACTTGCTTAGTTTCAGGAGTCTTTAATATACAATTCATGCCCAGTGGCCCGACCCTGCAAGAGAATTTCTAGACTCAAAGTATAATAGAAAACCATGGGCCACTCTCTCCATCTTCTACTTCTCCCCTCCTTCACATAGCTCTGCTCCTCCCTGTAGTGCACAAATTGCAGAGATCAGTGTGGCAGCATGGCACTCCTAGTACTTGGACAGGCAGTGCTCCCTGCTACCAGCAAAAGGCACTTTCACATTTTACATGCACTTAAAACAACAATTTCCTCATAGGGACTCCAGGGCCCTAAACCTTCCCTCCCATCATCCCAAATTCTGCCTGTTTTTCACCCATAACTCCCACTTCAAAATCCTTTGCACAAGTTCCCGCTGAGCTCCAGTGTTTCCTGGAAGGCATGGCACCCCACCCACTTCCCCAACTACCAGTCAGT
Source organism: Chelonia mydas (assembly GCF_015237465.2). Taxonomy (NCBI): domain Eukaryota; kingdom Metazoa; phylum Chordata; order Testudines; family Cheloniidae; genus Chelonia; species Chelonia mydas. Next base: position 18,923,416 of record NC_051254.2, read on the forward strand.
ATACATACACAGGGAGAACTTAACCATCCCCTCCGGATACTCTGTGAGGGGATGAAAAGATCCCTCTCCCTTTGTTCTCTCCTTTCCTCCCCATGGAGCATATAAAGCACTGATTAGGAGGGTGTGTGGGGTGTAGTCTTGTGACCCAAAAAGAACCTTCTGAACGACCATCCAGCCCACAGGTTGAGAATCGTGGTTCTAAAGGAACATGGGTCCTGGGAACAAGCCTCATCTGTGGTCCTGCCTGAGAGACCTACAATGACTGTGATGGCGTTGGCAATAATCAGTCTTTCCATGGGCTTCTCAGAACCACAGAAACATGCAGAGGTCTGGAACTTGGCATGACAAGACCTCAGCTAAGCAGCATATTTTTTTCCTTCCAAAAAATGTATTTAAAATAAGGCTAAAACCCCCTTTTGGGGTTCAGAAAATAAACCATCTCTGCTCCAGGGGGTGGGGGGCGGACAGTGTCAACACCTCAATCTCCTTGACAGTATGGAGGAGCCTTGTGGCTGCTTCTCTCTATTTCTGTCACTGTGTACCTCAGTGACACCTGCTCTGCTGTTACAAAACTGCTGTAAACAGAAAACAGAAACTGTGTGCGGGGAAAACTGTCACAATAAAAACCCATCATCTCCACATAAGCCACTTGTCTATGGTGAGAAACTGCCAACGAGATCAATCCCAAATATCTATCAAAGCTGCGCTTTGTCATTAGTGCCTGACAGGCACAAAACTCATTAAATGCTATCAGGCAAAGGGAAGCTTGTGTTGTTAAGAAAAACATAAAAATAATTGGGGGGGGGGGGAGATAAGATCTTTATCATTTATAAAACTTTCCTTCCCCCACTTTCTTTTCTGTTCCTAGGGAGCCGATTCTTGCTCTGACTCACAGGAATCTCTTGTTTATGAGCCTGAGCATTAGACTCAAGATTCAGTGCTGTGAATTCCATTTGACCTTAATTCTGATCAAGAAACCACTGGAATTCCAGTCAGTGACACTGAACAGACTACCAAAGTGAACAAGACTCCAGTATGTACAATAGCAGCGGCTATGTTAGTACAATCACTCAAACTGCATTGTGAGTGGAAACAATAGACAAATACTGGTACACACTGCAAGCTTTTGCAAAACACCACATTTGTTTTCCCTGTTTTTACTGGGCTGGCAACAGTTGTCCTTTGCTGGAGAAGAAACTGAAAGAGAATTAGTTTTAATCTCTTTGGCCACATTCAGAGGAGGTAACCACCGCTAGAAGAAGCCGACGAATAGGTAAGTATCACATCTGCATATACAAATCATGTTAGAATCATCTTCATTCCTATCTGGTTCATCCTCAGAAGATGAACCATTTTCAGTATTATCATTACTACTTTGACCTCAATTTTGAGAGGCAGTGTAATCTAGTGGACCGAGAAAGGAGAACATTCGAATGCTAGTCCCAGCTATGCCACTGATCTGCTGCATAACCTTGAACAAAGCACTTAATCTCTGTATGTTGAGATTCCCCATCTGTAAAATGAGGATAATGCTTATTGACGCTTCCTACCAGGACATCTGAGAGGATTAATTCATAAATATTGGTACAGTACTTTGAAGATTTAAATCAGCAATATACATGTTTAGTATTAGAACATCCTTCTCTTCCTCTTATTGGGACTGGAAAAATAAATAAAGCAACAAAGTTATAATATAAATAGTAGAAAATACAAAAACAAGGGAGCATAACAAATATTATTGAAACAACAGAATGCTCCATCATGAAACTTAACTACATGGACTGGGTAACGTCTCTAATATTAGCATGCGTAAGGGCAGCATGAGTCCTTTAACTCAGTAGCTAGAGGTCATTACTCCCCATACTGCAGGCAATCACAAGCGTCTATAGTTTGCCTGTAAAAATCTACCTGAGCTAGCATTGTCCTCTGGGTCTCCCACTGCATTTTGTAAAGACTCTCCATTTTAACTGTTAGCTCCTGGGGGCAGTGATAACACCAGGATGGACTGCAGACTATGGGTTAAGCCGTCACAGCCTTTTCTGAACCACACAGGAAAGTAAAGAGAATAAATCCCCCCCACCCTCACACTACCCTACTTGGCTCTGTTCAGATTGTGACTAGCTGTGGGGAATAACGGGGGCTACTCACTCAACACTCCACCCTGCAAGGACATGGGTGGGAAAGGGGGTAGAGAGGGACAGGGAAGTGGTAGGAGCTCTGTTCTGTCCCCTCTACTCACTGGCTAGAGTAGCTGAGTGGGCACATAGGGGAGACTAAGCTGCTCCACAGGAGGATGAAGTAACTTACTTCTCTTCCAAAGCAAGGTGAAGCAGGAACTGTTTCTTAAGAGTTCCAGACCAAATCAGGCATTTTCCCCCTGTGCACTGACAGGTTTGACAGTCTCATATTTACCAGCCTAAAACTGTTACTTAGGAAAGGAAGACAAATTGTGTCTCAGCTGTTGAGTAATACTAAGAGAGAAGCCTGAGAAATGGAACAAAATTATTTGGTTATTATCCTTGTCATCTGTTTAAGATTAATTGAAAATTCATTCTAATATAAAATGTCAAGAAACATTGTATCCCGAGGGAAACAATTGGATCAAAATATTTGCTGTAACACAAGGAGACTTTTATTAAATAAGTAAATATAACATGAAATCGAGATTGTTTTAGGACAGTATCATGGAACTGCAGTATCCACAAGGGCCTTGACTGCAATGAATGGTGGAAGCCATACTTCTCAGGTCCATACTTTCAGACTGTCTGCAAACTCAGGCAGGTTCTATTGCTGTACCGGACTATGCTCTCTTTATTTTTTCAAGCTTGCTTTCGCAGCCATAAGAACTCCGATGAAGTGAGCTGTAGCTCACGAAAGCTTATGCTCAAATAAAGTGTTAGTCTCTAAGGTGCCACAAGTACTCCTTTTGTTTTTGCGAATACAGACTAACACGGCTGCTACTCTGAAACCTGTTATTTTTTTTAATGACTGCTGAGATTCTCTGGCAATGGATGAATTCCAGGGCTGCAGAACCATAGAACGTGTGTGGTTCTATGTATGGGCAATATGGCACAGAGCCCAAGCTCTGTAGATGCAGTACTAGACCCTATAGGTGTGCCAATCAGATTCCTTGCAACTGCTTTTCTGGAATTCCTTTGACACTTTGACTTGAAAGCAAGAGCTCCAGAGGTGTCTTCTCATAGCAATGTAGCATTCTACAACTAGCTGCAGAGTCGGTGGTGTGTACTCCCTATGGACTTCCCAGCTCTCATTTTTTATTTTATACTGCTAATCTGAATTCATCTCAGGCATGGGCCAAGTATAACAACTGTCTCTGGATGCTAGAACAGACTTGTAGGTGTTCTGCTAATTTGCAGGCTAAGGTGCAGGAGGAGAGGGAGCAAGGGCACTAGCAGAGAGTTGTGGGTAACCTCTATCCTTACTTACAGCAAAAACTTAGTGAAGTCAGTGGAGTTACACAGTGATCAGGTCAAAGCACAATTTGGTCCCCAGGGTCAAATGCTAGTTTATACAACGAATGAAAAGGAGCTTGATGGTGCACAGTGAATATTTGTCTGTGGGTCAAATTATGCGGTGGCTTTTGTGATAATTTGGTACCATTGGCAGCGTGCCTAAGAAAGGCTCAGACTAACAGGCATGCTACAGGGCAAAACTAAGGTTCATTGGTTAAGTTTGCATGGAAGGGAAACTTGGGCAGCACTTTGCATCTAGCAATATCCCGAGCCACTGACTCTTCATTTTTATTAATATGAAAGCCACACAATTAAAACACACACTCGCCATATTATAGAAATAGGAAACATGAATTCCTTTTGCAGAATCATAAGGCTCTGCCTTCTGGAGCATAATATAATGGCAAACATAAAAAAGAAATAGGACACAAACCAATAAACATCTGGCATCACTAGGCTGACTCTCATGGTACACTAAACCCTGATTAGCCTGACATAATACAACAAAGCAACAAGTTGCTTCACCAGTGTAAGGAAATGCTATGCTCACCTATGCAAGTCTGATTTCTCACAGAAAGACTAATGCAAGCATAGGATCTGAATTCATTAGTCACTTTGAGCTTGAGGTGTTTTGGAAAATGTTGCCTAATCTTGGTCTTGTGAACATCAGAGTTGCACACACTAGAGGGACTGACTACAGCTTAGTAACTGAAAAAACAGAAGACAGAAAAGCAGGCAATTCCTCCTGACCAGATGCCCAATGTTAATGCCTCATCATCAGAGCAATTGTGCCAGGGACATCTCTTGCTCTTTTCCCCTCAGAGATAGTTGGAAAAGTCTGTCACATGCTGGAGAAATTAATGCCCAGAGAAGACTAAAATTACCATAGATACTGAATAATTATTAGTTAAAATTATTGTTCTGAATTCATTTTCTAGACCCAGAAATTACTAGATCTTCATTAGTAAAATCGGTGATTAACCTGCTGAACTCTTTCACACCTGGCCTGTAATTCTCTAAATTATTATTCTTACTTTCATGCATACGTTTTTACTTTAAATGCACAAGCACCTGGATTTAAAACTTTTTTAAATTATAGTTTTTAAGTATGGAAGTAATTAAGCTGTACATTTAACACTAAAAAAGCATGTGTAGGCTTAGATTCAACAGACTCCCTCCCTGCCTGTCTTTTTCCACCACCGCAGTTGGCTGCTCAAAATATCAGCAGTTCGTACTTCACATATTAATCCGCAAAGGAAGGCTGAGAGTCTAATGGGTCACCTAGAAGTGAAAACTGCCCTCTCTGCATCTCATCAAGACCTCTTCACTCTACTACCTCTCCTCTGATCCCTTCTTCTCATCCGCATCCTGGCACCCCAGGGCGTCTCTCCCTGCTGTCTCTCTCCCAATCTACCTCCTTGCCATACTTCTTACCATACCCCTGCTGCCATGTATCGCCAACCCCTTATGCTGGCCACTTCCTCTCTCCCTCTTTTTGGAGATGCCTTAGGGGGGTGCCCTGAGTTTCTGTGGAAAGATGCACTTATAGCTGGCTCCTGCAGCAATCTTTCATGTGTCTATCATTTGTGCCCCAAACCAGGATGCAGAATTTTTAAAGAAAGGGGTGTTTGGGATCATGGTGAGCTGTGTGGTACAGTCGATAGGTGTTGGAAGTGTGACTTGCCTATGAAATTTTTTTTAAACTCCATTAATTATTTCATCTTTATGGAAGAGATTTCTGGCTTCAATGCAGTGTTGAGTTCAAATGGATGAATTTCAAACTCTTTTTATTATTGGACAACAAACAGTAATACATCAAAAATAAAGTTTTATTGAATTGGAAGTGCCATTGGAGGCATGCAAAAAGTGATATGCGACTGTTGCATGCACATGAACAACAGAACAAACTAATTCTATTCTCGGCAAACTTAGTCCACTTTGCAAGAGGACACCAGCATTTGCAATAAGAGCTGAGTTAATGCATTATGATGCCTTGCTTCTCAAATGGTAGCATACACATGATGCAGATTAACTCAACCTGAACCAGTTCAGAATCCCTGTGTAGACAACCCTAAGTCTTTTATGTGAATAAACAGATGAAATGACTAACATTGAAGGTCTTCAGTGGGAGGTCTTATTTTAATGAAACATCAGCTCGGATTCTACACCTGATCACAGCAGCGTAAACTCTCCTGATGCTGAAAAGAAATAAGTGATTACTGAGAATAATGCTCTGAAACAAGAACCTGATTAAAAAGAATGAAGTTCATGATTAAACCTTAATTACTGACAGCAGAGGTGATGTCAGGAAGAGTGCAAGAGTGTCGAAGGTCAGAAAACACTTTAAATACCTGAAAGAATCTGCTCTGTTACTTTACTAAAACTAGGGATGTATGTGTATATGATGACATCCTTCCTCCTCCTCAGGACAGAATTTCATCTAGGTCTCATCCCTCCAATCCAGCTGGTTTTATTTAAGGGAATCTGTGATACCTTAATTACCCCCAGCTGCTTTCCTCATTTCTGTTATATTTTCTTCTTCAGACAATGATGAAATGCTAGTCTCCAGGCAGTCACCATAGAAGTCATCATGGAAGTTTAACCTGACATCCATCATCAGCAGACGCAACTGTACCTCCATTAATTAATATGTGTATCTCTAAGACACTAATTTATATGCCTGATTGTAAAAATATTAACCATTTAATCTCTAAGAGAAATGTTTATTCTTCCACTCTCCCTTCAGCAGGTCCACTGGTAGGATCATTGTTAATGGCCTAAGTAATGACTTTGCACCAAGATCATGGTTCAAAGAAGCAGCATGCCAGTTTGCAGTTCTCAGCTGGAGCTTCCAAGTATCAATCACATTATGGGTCTAATTAAAATACTAACTCATTTAATGACAACACAAACCCAGCATTAAGGATCATTAGAGTAAGAAACTAAAGTCTGGAAGAAGGTTCTCCTTCTTAAGAAAACACACAAAAAAGAGAAAGGAAAAAGAAAATCCTCAGAGCTCTACAATGGAAAAAAACCCAGCTGCTGTACAAATTTACTTCAGTGTATTTCTTTCATGATGCTACATGTTACTTCTTCATACCTTTTTTCTACAATTTTTATGCAATCATCTCACCAGTCATCTTTGTAGTGACTTACTGTTTTGTGAGCAGTGCCACCTCAGCTATAACCATCCAGGTCTATGCATTGCAGTGCTGGTCAGTAGGGAATTACTGTAGCAGCTAATGTCCCCATGCACTTACTATGATACTAGACTTTGACAGCTGCCAGGTATCTCATGATTCTTAGCTTTCACTGTTGGTGATCTACCACCAGATTGAGATGACCTAGACCTACTGCAAGAAACTGGCTAAAATTAATCCCCTAGCATTCCAAACTACAAGGCATCTTCCAACTTCGTATGTACAATGTAAAGAAACATCAAAGCAACTGCAAATTTGAGGTTAAATGTCAAATTAAAAAATGGGTTCCTACGGCATCATTAACTTCACCATGCTGTGTGTATGTAATATAATACACTGGATTACTAAATTTATCCTTTAAGTATCTTTATCATAGCTGCCTTAATGTTGCTGTGGGAACTTTAAATCTGAAAATTCTTGACTTGTGTGTGTTTAAATTCTCCATCGTAGTGTTCCATTCCTGCAGTCTTTAGTAGTGAATTTCCTTGATTTGTTTTTTTAATAAGTTAACAAAAACTACACCCAATAATGCACAGCTAAGGTATCACTTTCAAAAACTATAATACACTCCTGTGAATGTGTCACTGGACAGTCAAATGATGTCTAACCACTGCAATAAAGACAGCCGTGTTTATTTCAAGATGTGTACTTACATATTCAAAATCACAGAGAGATCCAGGGCCCCAGTTCACAAAAGCACTTCAGCACTTGCCTAAACCGATGCACGTGCTTAAGTGCTTTCCTGAAGAGGGAAAGACTGACGAATCAGGGTCTTGATGCACAGTTACGTCAATATGAATAATGAATGTTGTGCCCTTAAGCAATACAAGATTTCTAAATAACTCAAACAAACATTCCCAGACTTATAAAAGCCTACTTTTTCCAAAGAGGGCTCCATATTGCACAGGTAAAATTTGACAGTCCAAAATAAAGCTGGTTTCTGAGTTATGCAATCACAAAAAATGCATCTGAACACATTTTTAAAGCATGAAATATTTCTACAATCTTAACTCAAAAGTTTTCTTCCTCACATTCCCTCACCTATTTAAAAAACAAAATCAACTGTGAGTTGATAACAAGCACAGCGGCACGTTTCAAGTTAAAGGAAATGTTGTTTCTATGCAGATAAAAACAGAAGTTTAGAATGGAGTGTCTATTTCAGTCATCACTATAGCATGGCATGATCACAGGACTTTAATAGCAATCATGTCTCAAAATGTCAGTCCTTGTCCCATAGGCAGTACTGCCAACACCAAGATTCAAAAATCATGAGATTTTTCAAAAATATTCATTTGGGGATCTTTTTAATTTGCCTTCTGGCTTTTGAGCATTTAGGGTTCATGTTTTCAAGTTTTTCTTCATAGCCATGAAGGCTAGATGCTTACTTTAAAAAATAAAAGTTAAACTCTGATACACTCATGTCATCACATGACTCTAGGAGCTGCGAGTTCAAGAAAAAACATCAAATATTGCAAGAAATCAGAATCACTGTCTGTCCCAGTGTTCAATAGGCACATTGTGGTCTTCCTGAATTGTCTGTTTAATCACCATACCAGCCTCCACTGAAGTTATTTCTGCATTTCCCTTATTTCCCTGCACAGAACCATGGAATGGAAATCATTCCAACTTTGTCATGATAAAGAAGATCTCTCCCACCCCCAAACCTATTCCTCAAAAGAGTTACAGGTTTTTCCTTTGCCTTGACTCCACAGTGGCAACATAAAGAGAGAATTGAAGTCTTGCTGATTGAATTAATGGCTCTGGCATTTTCTATACATATAATACTATATGCCCCCTCAAAAAAAAAAAACAATCTGTGGCAGGATGCTATCCCTTTAAGAGCAGGGCATGCTGAGAATCTTCTGCAGAATACAAAATAAATAAGTTATAAGGAGGAAGAAGTCTGGATCAGGCTATTGTGGAGAAAAGACATTCAGGAAATGCAGTAAGGGCTTAGTAAAAGAACCCTGTTTAGAAGTATGGAATGCATCTGATTTTTTAAAATTATTTTTCTCTCATTGCTAGTTAACTGGGATTTAGCCTTCTATCCCTTCAGTCTTTGAATTTATCATTTTTAAAACACACAAACGAAAATCATTGCAGGCTTTTTAGATTTGGCCAATGTTGCTTGGACCGAATCTTAGTTGCTCTTGCTATTGCCCTTGGTTAATTACTTTTCATACTTTAAAGTTCTCTTGGTTTTAATACCCAGACCCCTTGAATTAACAGAAGCAAAGTCATGAGGAGAGAGAGGGGCGAGAGTTCTGGCTACTCCGAGAAATAACAAGGACATCTTTTTGCCAATAATTAGCACTGCCTGTCTGTGCTATTTGTTTTCATTTCGTTCTGGATCTTCAAGGTTCCTGCCTCTGATACACTGATTTTTTCCCCTTAATGTTTGAAGAAAATAAAGCTTTTATTTTAAAGTTAAGGAGTAGTTGTGGCACTGTAGCTCACAAAAGCTTGTGCTCAAATAAATTTGTTAGTCACTAAGATGCCACAAGTACTCCTTTTCTTTTTGCAGATACAGACTAACACGGCTGCTACTCTGAAACCTGTCATTTTAAAGTTGTAAAGTATAAAATATACTGATTAGGAAGAAGGACCTTGAATTCACCACATCTATTCCAGTTATTTTTATATTAATCAAAGTTTGGTGATCTCCCAGAAGTATCCCAGACTAATACAGGGGCCCTGCTATCTTCCACCATTCTATGACCAGAGCATTTGACAGAGAAGCAAATCTTAAAGAGAACTGTGCAGCATAATGTAAATTCCAAATGTGAATGGAGAATAAATCAAAGCAAGTGCAAATTGTCCCAAACTTTTTTTAGTGGGCAGTTGACTCTGAAAACTAATGACACTTCCAATGCCAACACTTAACTATTTCACTGATGACCATTTTAGCAAATACATCCAGCTAATGTGATTATCCACAGGGGCAGGTAGGATGGCAGGATATAGCAGAGCAGGAGTTCAAGCCTCCACAAGAAATCTACAGCTTCTCCTTTGACACGTATACACTGCAGCTGTGTGCTGTCAGCACACTGAAAACTTAGTGGCAGTGTAAAATACACTGAATTTAATATCAACCCCATCACCATGAGGAATTCTATATTGTCTTAATTATTCATTTTTTAATTTCTTTAAATCTACTCTGGCATTTCCAGTCTCCTCCAACAGAGAGCCACAGAAGCCAGATGGGCTTGTCACAGTGTTCATGGAGCCTCAACTACAGAGGAATACCACTTTGGAGAATCGGATTTTAATTGCTGCCACATTTATGTCCTCCTCTTGAGTAAAACTATCCTCGTCCCCGTCTATGATAGTTTAGATAACAGAGGTACAGTTTTAACGTTGGGAAAAGGATGATCAAAGTCTTCTTGTTTCATATCTTTCAACATAGGAATTTCTTTCAAGAACTATGCAGCTTCTACTGATGATATTCTTGTTGGAATTCTGCATCTCGCTCCAACCTTGGCTACCTTATTTTAAGAAAAAGATTAGATACAAACCCCAGTAACTTTTGCTGGCATCCAAAATAACTGAAGTATTTAATAGTTGTAGCTGTAATTGGTACTAACAACAGGCAAAAAAGAATGCATCTGGGATATGCTGATTTTATAGTGTTCTGATCATTTCTGCTTGAGAGGGGTTCTGCTTTTTCTTTCCCATGAAAGAGTATTCTACTGAGAAATGCAAAGATGTATTGGAACTGATTTTATTCAAATTTGGTGAAAAACATTTCTTTTTAAAGCACATTATGAACAATATCATCCAGACAGAACCCTTAGTTTCCAGTCACAACTGCAGTCAACCCTGTTGGTGCTAGTCAGTATCTTCTTTTCAATGTAACTAGCCTCTGATGAGAATTTTGACTTATAAACAAATCCCGGACAGCAAAAGCTGGCAGCTTCCAGCAAGAGTAGGAAAGGAAGCTAGACACACTGAATCCACATAGGGCAGTCAGTGCACAACAAGTGGGGGTGCTTTAGAATTCACATCTGTTTAGTGCACATTGCTGCCTGGAGCGGACAGGTCCTATGTAACGAAAGCTCTTTAATGAAAGCAGAACCGGCTGAACTGCTGTGAAATGGGAACTGCATTCAGACAGACTAAAGTTGACTGGGCTGGTGTTGGAGGGGGAGAAGATGGAGCAAAGAGACAGAATATTTGAGAAAAACTCCAAGGTGTTGATTTTAGAGATGAGAAGGATGAAAAGCATATAATTTGGGAGCAATAGACATTACCTTTCAACTGTTCTAATGCTCTTCATTTCAGCCCCAAATGCAATGCCATTCTATCTGGGAATTCTCTCACTGGTAAGGTACTTACAGCAGGGTCTCAAACTAAACCGAAAGATGTGCGTGCATGCACACATTATTTTGATTGCATCCAAGCTAGGAAAAATGGGTTCCTTCCATACAGCAGAGTGTGCTGGCAATTTGCCAAAAGCCTGTACCATGTGAATTGGTGAAACAATACAATGACTTGTTCTGCATCTATAATACAGTCAGTTCAGGGGCCTCTACATTAAGAAGGGATTTTAACTCCTTTAATTAGGTGATCAACTGTATAAAATATGAGTATGGGGCATAACGGTAATATTTAATAACACGAGAAATGTTCGTTAAGAATTAAAACTAGTCCGCATTGTAGTGATGCTAATATCTTTAAGATGGTCCACATTGCACTCTCTCTCCCATCCATCCTATTTAATTTTTGAGAAAAGGAAACTTTTATATATTTGTGTATACTTATATACAAGTGACATTTTGGGAGATGATAGAAAATGGTTTAAAAATTAGTCTCCAACTGTAGTTTGCCTTGTCACTGCGCAACTAGTGCATTCACTCACCCAGGAATTATATTACACTTTCAGTCCTAGGAAAAACATTTAAGAGGCAATAGTGAAGTGTGCCCTTGCAGCATTTCTGCCCAACAGAAATCCTTCAATGGTTTATTGTTAATTTATTATCTCCCTTCAAATGAATAGCTTTTTGTTCTATTTCATCAATTTTGTACTGTAATCTTTGACACTCAGACAAATTATTGTCTGAGAAGAAACTTAAGCACTTATTTCAGCACATGGTGTCTGTTTTCCTGAATACTAAAACTGCAACAATAAGAAAGATAAATGTTTTCTACACTCAGAACGATAGTCAAGCTATGACACAGCTAAATTAGCTGGCAAGGAGTCAGGGACCACTGGAAAAGAGTTTCTAAGAAAAATGAGAATTAAGCAAAACTTACTGACAGAAATTTCATATAACAGTTGTTTAGGGAGAAAAAACAGCAGGGTCAGAGAACACGTGAGAAGAGCAGAGACGCATTCTGAAAGTGAAAACTAGAACACAGCTTGCTTCCGTGATAGAAAAGTCCTCTAGAGTTATTTCTTCTTGGTTAGTCAAAAGGACCCTCTCATGCAAGTTACATTTTATCAGCATTATTAATTACAGTAGTGCCTGCGAGCCAACTCCATTGTGCTAGGCACTGTACAAACACCGATAATAGCTGGGGTCCCTGTCCCTAAGAGTTTACAATCTAAATATACAAGACAGACAGGGGACAGGGGGGAGGTCATACAGGGGTGAACAATGTGACGTGGCAGCAAACATCATGTTACTTGCACAATTTGGGGGGGAGGTAGTGAGAAGGGGATAAGCTACACGGAAAAAAAGGAGAAGGGAGTGGAGACAATGAAAGAAGAAAGGGGTGAGGGGGACAGGGCAGAGACAAGCGGATAAGGACAGATGTGGCATGAGTGAAGCTAAAGTGAAAAGACTTCTACGGGAAGGGGAGGGTTGAAGCAAACAGCCAATCAACAAAGGGCAGAGAAAGTCTAGTCAAAATGGTAGAAAGTTCTCTCAATGTTCAGAGGACCAAAGGTCTCTGCTTTGGCTGCTTCTGATCCTACAGTCTGGAGTCTCTGGATGACTCCTCTCTGAAGATTTACCTAAGGCCACAGAGTGGGGAGGGGTGGGAGAAGAGAGAGAGAAGGCACTACCTGGGTCCTAGAGCTGCCAGAGTTTGGGAGGGAGGTCTTCCCTCAACAGCTCTGGGTCCTTTGAGCCATCTTAACCCTCCACAGTAAGCCAGTGTCTTGGTACAACTTGCCTTTTACACTATGACAGGTTTCAGAGTAGCAGCCGTGTTAGTCTGTATCCGCAAAAAGAACAGGAGTACTTGTGGCACCTTAGAGACTAACAAATTTATTTGAGCATAAGCTTTTGTGGGCTACAGCTCACTTCATCGGAAGCATAGAATGGAACATATAGTAAGAAGATACATACAAACATACAGAGAACATGAAAAGGTGGAGTAAGAGGCTAATTGATTAAGATGAGCTATTATCAGCAGGAGAAAAAAAACTATTTTCATGTTCTCTGTATGTATGTACATACGTATCTTCTTACTATATGTTCCATTCTATGCATCCGATGAAGTGGGCTATAGCTCATGAAAGCTTATGCTCAAATAAATTTGTTAGTCTCTAAGGTGCCACAAGTACTCCTGTTCTTTTTGCCTTTTACATGGGGCTTCACCTCAAATTTCCCACCCCTTCTCCTTTTCACTCAGGATTCTCCACATCACTTATTGGTAATGATAATTTATGCAGCACCATAAATGTTAATACTGCTGTACTTAACACAGAAAAGACAGACCCTATGACAAACGACTTTACAATCCAACACAATCTAGCTAACCTACCTAATGCCCAACCACCAACTTCCAATGACAACTGGCTGTAGTGATAGTGCTGACTACTCTTTGGGATGTCTCTGGAAATTACATTATTATTTTCAACAGCCCCTCTTTCAGTTTCACTGCCTTTCTCCTGGATTTCTTTCTCAGGAGAGAAGCAAAGTAAACATCAGACTCACCTGAATCCGAAAAGGCCATGCACTTAAGAATATTCTGAGCTCATAGCATACAGCCTCAGAGCTTTTCTTTTCTGTACCCACTAACCAGACGTCTGGAGTCACCCCACTGAATGCCCACTTATCTGCAAATCAGGCATCATGCCCTAAATTCTCAAGTAGTTAGTGATGATTTTGGGTGCCTGTACTTTCAGATGCCCCAATTGAGGCACTTCGAAGGACCTGATTTTCAGATGGTGGGCGCTCAGCACTTTCTGAACATCAAGCTCCTTTAAAGTGTCTCAAGTTGGGCACCCTACAACTGAAGTGTCCACAATCACCAGTTACTTTTGAAAATTATTCATTTGCCAAAATGCTTAATTTGCCAACGACTGGGAGTTCATTGGAGTGACACCAAAGAGGCCCATATCTCCCCACAAAACAAAATTAGTACGGTAATGACCTAATTGCTGTTATCACCTAGAAGCCCCATGCATGTACCAGGGCCCCGCTGTGATAGGCTCTGTATGAATCCATCACAAAGACAGTCCTCGCCTCAAAGAACTTACAGTTTATGTGATATATTTTTTTCTTTTAAGTGCCAGTTTTAAAAACATTTGAAGAACACTTTCCAGGTGTCAAAGAAATCCTTTGAGTTGTTGCAAATCTGAATAGAACAACATTAGATTACAGGGAAAATAACTCCTCCACTCCCATAAGAGACCTACATATTCTTTATATAGCTCACAGACTATTTTTGCCCTGCTTTAATCAGTTTGTACTAATGTGTTCATTCAGTGCCTGGGCCACATATACTTAATATAAAAACCATTATGAGAAATGTGCAAAAAACTGGTCCTCCTAATAAAAAAGACTCCTTCCCTACCCCCACATCCTTCTGCTCCTCCGATCTCTCCAGTAAAAGCCTGGGAGAACAAATGGGTCTTAGAGCATGACCTGGAAGTTAAAAGACTTGGGGTGAAGTGAAGTGGCTTCCAAGTTGAGGACCTCTTGCAATTAAATCAAGGGAATGTTAGCTAGCGCACCTCAGCTGATCTCAACACCTCTAGTATTTGGTAAGGAGAGAGCTGCTCTCCACACTAATCAGAATCCAACACATTTAAAGCTTTATATGTTAAAACTGACACTTTTGAATTACACCCAGAAATGAACTGACAGCCAGCTCTGGTGTAACAGGGTCCCTGGAGCAAATACTTCTCAAAATACGAGTGGCAGCATTTTGCACCGGCTGACGTTTCCAAGTTTAACCTATCTTCACTCCACCCTCAAGACACAACATGGCAACTCTCCTCATCTTTGTGGCCAAAGCCAGGATACAGATACCCTCAGAGCCCAGGCTGCCCCTGCTTAACTGGACAGAGATCAGCAAGGGTTGAGCATTCACACAGCACCCTCTTCCCAGGAACAGCTGCCTCCACAGGAACAGCCCCAGATGGCTCAGGGAGCGGAAGACTAGAAATCAACCTTAGGGAAAAGTACTTCTTAGCCATAAAGGAGAAGGCTTTAGAGAGACACTCTTGTGCAGGAGTGGCCAACCTGTTTCTCCGGAGCCACATGCAGCTCTTCAGAAGTTAACATGCAGCTCCTTGTATAGGCACCGACTCCGGGGCCGGAGTTACAGGCGCCAACTTTCCAAGGTGCGAGGGGGTGCTCACTGCTCAACCCCTGGCTCTGCCACAGGCCCTGCCCCCATTCCACCCCTTCCCACCCCCTCCCCTGAGCCTGCCATGCCCTCGCTCCCATCCCCACCAAACAGCTGATCGGGAGGTGCGGAGAGGGAGGGGGAGACGCTGATTGGCAGGGCTGCCGGTGCGCAGAAGGTGCTGGCAGCAGGGTGGGGTGGAGCTAATGGGGGGCTGCTGACATATTACTGTAGCTCTTTGGCAATGTACACTGGTAAATTCTGGCTCCTTCTCAGGCTCAGGTTGGACACCCCGGATCTTGTGAATCCTATTTAAGGAAGGCTGTGACTTTTCAGGCAGTTATTCCATGTGCCTAGCCAGTCTCAGATTAACTCAAACCTTGGCCATTGTTAGTCTATTTCATCATTTCTTCCTACGTAATTAAAATGTAGCTACAAACAGGATGAATTTTACTGGCATCATTCCATTAATCATTATTGTGACCTATCCACTGTCCCAGGTCACATGTTACTGACACCCACTTGAAACACATTAGGCTAAATTCTATCCTCAGTCATACTGTTGAATCCCATCTGGGGTAGCACAGGTTTAACTGAGGTCAGGAATTGGTCCACGGAGAGTTATGTAGTGAAGGTAAACTGAGAATCCTACCTGCTCGGGGTTCTACAGTCTTGTTAGCACCTACATCCATGAACACAAATCGTCCACCACCAAAATCTTCAGTGTAGTCAGACAGATAAAGCAGCGATGTATAGTCAAAGGAGCCATAGGTTACCTAGGAACAAAAGAGAGAGCATTAAATTACCTGACTCCAGTCTGGCCTCTCCAGAACGCAAACTCCAGATCCAATAGGTCTGAGGGACTTTTCCAGTTTTTCACATCTTATTTTAGACATTCACTAAAAAGCTCTCTAAAGCTGGGAATGAACTGTTCATTTCCTCGTAGCTTTAGAAAGTCTATCGATCTACGTCAGCCTAACTCCTCTAGGTATTTTCAGTCCTAGCAAAAAGGATACCAGATCCCAAACCGATATTTTGGCCTGATGTTAAAAAAGTATAGGAACACAGGGATAGATATTGTATCAAGGTAAAAATGCTGCACGGCTGGGGATGAAAAGGATTTGCGCAATCTCTGACTGATTATAGTTTCCCCTCTTATCTGGGCACCTCACCTTTCACTCCCTCACCCTTCCTCCCTTTCATCTGCTAGCATGCAAGGACTCAGATGTGCTGATGATTCAGATCTTCCAAGCTGACTTACATCTGTTAGAGGAACAGATCCTTCTTTTTTCTTTGTTTTGTTAAAGTTCACAGATGGCTTTGGAAATAAAATGGTTTTTCTACAAAGCACTGAGGACCACATGCTTTAAGTTCTTCACATGCTGTGCCTTTTAAATGTCATAATGCCCTTCAGACTGTCTTTTTTCTTAATTTCTTTTTTTTACATTACTAATTTTGCTTGATACCTGGGTTCAAGAGAGACAAAATTCACTTTATGGAAATCATAAGATGCTGTGAAAATACTGACTACTGAATTTATCTGAGCAGAACAAGTCATCTATAATTAAAATAAAATATTTAAATCAGCAGGGATATTATTTGCTGGTTTCTTTACAAAGTGGCACAATTTAATCATGTTCTGCATTACAAAGGGTCCAGCAGAGAAGTGATCAAGGTAATTGCCTGATTTAAGGTACATTAATTATAAATAGTTCATTTGTTTCCTTTGACACAACGTCTGTCACAGAACAGAACTATTCAGATCAACAGACACCTTGCAAACCCATAAACTGTCTTGACATTTCCAGTTCAATTTTTTTTATTTATTTATTTTTTTTTAAGTATAGGTGCACCAGTGCCAGATAAAGCCAAAATTTATCTGAGTAGCAGTTGTGTACACTATACTGCATGAGCAATGACTAGAAGAGAGAAAATAAAATGAGATTTGGAGAAAATTAAGACACCAGATGAAGGATGAGGCTCTTCTTTACATTTACTTCATTTTGCGATTTTGAGCCTAAGGATTTAAAAGAAAAGTTACATCAGAAAAACAAGCTGTATTAAAATCTAAATCTGGAGTAAGGGAAAATTAAATTATCAGCCTTTCCTTTTATCCTCTTTGTCTAAACCACATTACAAATGCAAGACAATGTGGAAGGGCATTAACAAAAGTGATGTTATTAATGACATTTTAGTCCCAACACCCTAAAGGTTCATCAACTTTTTCAGGCTAGTAATAAATCCCCACTCCATAATTCTGTCTTCCTTGCAACCAGTAATGCAGAGACACCTTCAGCTAAAAGGACATGTTGGCTTGCACTGGAGATAAGACCACAGGTTGGTCCAAGGAATGCTTCAAGAATGAGAAGGATGTCTCTCTCATTTCACACGCGTTCAGTACAACTTACTCTTTCTCTTACATGCTTACAAGTCTGAGGCTTTAGGGGCTTTTATTATGGTACACTGTAAAATCAACTGCTCCTCTCTCCCTCAGTGATGTCCTCCATTCTCTCTCAACCTACCCCATCAACTCTGACCCTATGACCCACAAAAAATGGCTATCAGTCTAGCTATACTTTTTCAGACATTGAAACGTGGACATTCCTCTGACTGCAAACAAAGTTAGTATATCCAGTTCCTCCTCCTAATTTATAAACTTGAAAAAGAAACTGAAAAACCGTTTTTGTCTATGTTTTCAGCAAGGCCCTGGCCAGTCCTCTGAAAAACCAATTTTGCAGCAATAGTGCATTTGCACAAGTGCTACGAACCAGTGTAGAACTGGTGATGGGGGTTTTTTTATCAGCATGTCTGTCTAACCTTTAGCAGCAAATAGCTTTTTCTATTACTGTTCTTCATGATTGCTACCACTCAAAGGTAGATCAGTATTAAGAAGTGGTGACACTTTATAAGTGGTCACTGAATGACATTAAATTATAACAACCTCTCTGGAATAACACAACATCCCATGCATATCAAATGCATTTATTATCCCACTAACATTAAATATCAAAAGGCTTAATAAATTACATGAAAAAACTTATAATTGAAACCAACTCATAAAAGTCATACTGACAACTACAGACAGATCAATTTTCAATAGTTCTTTATGGATAATTTAATTTAAAACATATGAATGTGGCAAAGCGATCATTTAGACATTTCTGCTAGTTAGTTTGCACAATCATACAGCATGAGCCAACAGAAACTCTCTAAACTGCACTATGCTCATCTGTACACCCTTTATAATTTGCACACCAAAAAGACAGATTTAATAGCAGATGCTAATTGATGCCTTGTTACTAAAACTGCATGCATCCCATGTAGCTCACGAAAGCTTATGCTCAAATAAATCTGTTCGTCTCTAAGGTGCCACAAGTACTCCTTTTCTTTTTGAGGATACAGACTAACATGGCTGCTACTCTGAAATATGTTAAACTAAATTACAACTGTCAAAATTAAGATATTTTAAAATGGATCCTCCTTGATTTTTTTTTAAAGTTTTGTTTATTTGCTTACTCACCAATTTGATCGTTTCAGTAATGTGAAATAGGTTTCCATGTCATCATTAGCAAGGATATACTTTTTATTAGTAGTGTGCTTCAAGATACAGACTAATGTGAATAGGCCTGAATTTCTACCCTATTCATTTTCCAATCACACACTCCACGGCATATGAGGAGACTGATAGATCAGTAAAGTGGTTCTGAGCCCAAAATAAGAACCTCATTCAAATGCAAACCAGCTATGATGCAGAAAAACTGCCTTCTTACAGAGATGAAGGACTGTGGCCCCTATTGACATTTAGATCTGTTCAAGCAGTCCCTGGAGCCCATTCAGAGACCCACTGAACTCTCTGGAACCCTCTGTACAAAACCCTAGGAGATAAAGTGCTTTCCCAGACAGCAGGTGGAGATGTGGGGCATTTTTGTTTAAAGTTCAGCACATTGCATTATCAGTAGCAGAGAGGGCTGGCACACCATTAACAGCCAAGAAAGAAAGGTGGGGTACTGATTATGTTTCACAATCAATTCTTGAATGGCTTGGCATATGGATAAGAATTATATTCATACACATTCCAACACTTTAAAAAAAGTCTAACAAATCTATGTTTTCAAATACTCTCCTCCCCCAACCATTAGAGGTAAAGAACTGGTGCTTGTAGATGAAGCTATTTATTTACAGACCCAAAATAGCAACATTTCATCAACAACCACCAATAACCTTCGGTCTTTATCATGTACCTATCATTTGAGATGACCTGATTTTTAATAGAAGATGTGATGGGTTGGATCCGGCTTCTGGGTGCCACTGGATGTGCTGGGATCCCAAAGCCCGCCGGTCCTACCAGCCTGGGTTTCCCTTGTGCTGGGTTGCTGTGCCAGGCTCTCAAGCCCCTTTCCAGCACACACTCAGGCAAGGCCACACTCAGCTGCAGACACAAACTGAAATCAGCTTGGAGAATGGCCAGCACTCTGGTGCACACACCATCTGGAGTGTAAACCCCAAAATAAGATGGTCTTGCACTGTATAGAAAGATCTGCACAGCGCAAGCTCATAGAAATTCACCCTCTCCCTCAGTGTGGAGAGAGATGTGCACAGCTTTTGGCACCCCAGATATGAGTTGCACAAACTGGGTTTTGAAATAAACAAGAAATAAGTTTATTAACTACAAAAGGAAAATTTTAAGTGATTATAAGGGATAGCAAACAGAGCAAAGTAGATTACTGAGCAAATAAAACAAAACAGGCAAACTAAGCTTAATATACTCAAGAAACAGGTTACAAAATGTAATTTCTCACCCTAAATGTTGTTTTAGGCAGGTTGCACAGTTTCTGTAGCTTAGAATTCCAGTTATTTCTTTTTACAGACGGGACCCCATTTCTGCCTGGACTCAGCCCCTGCTTTTCCCCTCGTGTGTTTTTAGCAATCTTCCTTCTTTGACAGGGAGGCAATGGAGAAGAGTCCTGATTGCCTTACTCCCCAGCCTTAAATAGAATTTACGTAAGGCGGGAACTCTTCGTTTCCAGCGGAAAAATACCAGCAGTGTCCAAGGTGGTACTCCGTACCAGGTGACATCATCAGATAACCCATCAGTGTCAAAGCAACATCCCAGGAAGCTCCTCAAGACAGTGGGAGATTAGAATCTTCAAAGTTCTACTGTCCTTCTGAAATGGCTCATTCAGGCAGATTGCCTACTCTCTGGTGGGCGTTCCCCCAAATACACACACAGTTGTAATTGTTACAAAGCCAATATTCCTAACCTCAGATACAGAAATGATACATGCATACAAATTGGATAAACACATTCAAGAGATCATAACCTTTTCAATGATACCTCACAATACCCATCTTGCATAAAACATCTTAGTTTGCCATATTCATATCGTAACAATATTTCTATGACAAATATGGGGTGTAACGTCACAGCATCTACATTCAACAACCACCTCTCTTCTCAGTCTCCAGCTAACTCTCTTTTCTAGCACACTTTTCCCCCCTTACTTCACTTTCAGCCCTGTCTTCTTAGTGTATGTGCAACGTGCCTCAAGTGGCACACAACCAGGATTCATCACCAAATTAGGTCTGTGGGCTGGATCATTAGCGTCCCCGGCCCGGACACTGATGGGGAGCGCGACATGAACGCTTATCCATGTCCCCCCTTGGCCCTATAAAAATACTGAAGTATCCTTTTTATGTGCAAACATGGTGCTTAAATAAATAATATTAATAAATAACAGTACTACATACATAGACACATTCATTCAAGATGCAATGTGTGGATCCTTATTTCAAACACCTCTGTGTTCAAGCACAACACTAATAAAAAGGAGATGTTATCAGAGCACAAAGTCTTCAGAAACGTTATGACAGAAACACTGAAAACAATCAGTAAGTTGCCACAATGTGCACAGACTGACTGGGGGAGACTTCAACAGAGCAACAGAGAGGATTTAGACTGGATATTTCATTCCTGCTGTGGTAAATGTAACTTAAGGAATGTTATGGAGCGATTAAATCTTTTTTTCCGGTTCTCCAATCTGTAGATATACCACTTAACATAAAACCACTTGAGTTTGGATGCTTGTGGTTTTGGAGAGCCGTTAGATTGGAGATATTTAGAGGGCTTGGAGCAGTAATTTTACACTCACACATTCCCTTGTGAGCTCATACACATATAAGGAATTGCAAACTTTAAATTTGTCTCAATATTGGTTTGCAAGAGTGGGTAATAACACAAAAAGTATTTTTAAATGATTTTTTGTAATAATAAGTAGAGTTCCATTCTATGCATCATACAAATGAGTTTATATAGCAGTATTAAAAACCGTAAGTATTCAAAAGTCATGAAATAGACATCCCACCAAAAATTATGAGATTGGCTTAAAATCATGATACAAAAAACCAAAAGAAAAAAACCACCACATTTTTATTTGCCTTTTGAACCTTTAGGTTACACCCTGTTTACGCTTTCCATCTTTTCTATACCAGGTGCAAACAATGTGACCTAGTGGTCGAAGCAGAATCAGAGGGCAGAAGCAGAGGTGGTCAGGAGACAAGCCAATGGTCAGAGCCAGGAGTTAGGAATCAGGAGATCAGAGCTGGGCAGGGACTAAGGCTGGAGTGGAGCAGGCAAGGGATGGAGCAAGGGCTGGGCAAAAAGCAGGTCTGGAGCAGCTGCAGCCCTGGAGCGCACTGAGCAGCCAGTGCGCTGCTGTTGCTACAGGGCTTAAATGGTGATCTGTTGGTTCTTCTGACCATTCAGGGAGTACAGTTACTTAGTGAGGGTTTATTGGGCCCAGATGAGCTCACTGGGTTGCAAGGTAACCAAGCTCAGAGGCAGCTGTGTTCCTGACATTTTCTCTGCAACCAAAAACTAAAATGTTACCTTCTTTTTTTTTTTTTTTTTTAAATAAACACAGATTCTCATGACTCCAGAAGTTGAGGCTTCAAGAGAAATCCAAATATCGCAGTAATTGGCAATGAGGAATAGTGTAATCTAATCTCAAAATAAGCATTACAAACCAGTAATACACCGGGATCAGAGAGATCAGGGGCACAAATGGTTTACAAATATTTAGATTACTTCTGTTTGTGGATACCTCTGCATGGGGCAGTTATTTTTTTGCTCTATTTTATATCTGCAGTCTTCCAAGAGGCATTATGAATGTTAATTTTCTACTAAAGTCTTCCTCAGTTTTGTCTGTATAACAGGAAAGACATTTAAAGCAGTAGTATACATATATACGTTTGTGTCATAAATATAAAGGGAAGGGTAAACCCCTTTAAAATCCCTCCTGGCCAGAGGAAAAATCCTCTCACCTGTAAAGGGTTAAGAAGCTAAAGGTAACCTCACTGGCACCTGACCAAAATGACCAATGAGGAGACAAGATACTTTCAAAAGCTGGGAGGAGGGAGAGAAACAAAGGGTCTCTGTCTGTCTATATGCTGCTTTTGTCGGGGATAGAACAGGAATGGAGTCTTAGAACTTTTAGTAAGTAATCTAGCTAGGTATGCGTTAGATTATGATTTCTTTAAATGGCTGAGAAAAGAATTGTGCTGAATAGAATAACTATTTCTGTCTGTGTATCTTTTTTGTAACTTAAGGTTTTGCCTAGAGGGATTCTCTATGTTTTGAATCTAATTACCCTGTAAGGTACCTACCATTCTGATTTTACAGAGGGGATTTCTTTACTTCTATTTACTCCTATTTCTATTAAAAGTCTTCTTGTAAGAAAACTGAATGCTTTTTCATTGTTCTCAGATCCAAGGGTTTGGGTCTGTGGTCACCTATGCAAATTGGTGAGGCTTTTTACCAAACCTTGTCCAGGAAGTGGGGTGCAAGGTTTTGGGAAGTATTTGGGGGGAAAGACGTTTCCAAACAGCTCTTCCCCAGTAACCAGTATTTGTTTGGTGGTGGTAGCGGCCAATCCAAGGACAAAGGGTGGAATATTTTGTACCTTGGGGAAGTTTTGACCTAAGCTGGTAAAGATAAGCTTAGGAGGTTTTCATGCAGGTCCCCACATCTGTACCCTAGCGTTCAGAGTCGGGGAGGAACCTTGACAGTTTGATTCTGGTTTTATATTTATTTCAATTTGGAATTGAAAAAGCAGAGATCTGGAGGACCATGAAATATGTGTAAGTGAGGCCTCCTTTGCATGGCATCAAACATTTTACCTAAGCCAACCCATTGTGTTCCATACAGTGCTGTCACTTAAAACCTAGCAGACGCACAGGACGAAATGCAGGTATCCAGTGGGACGCACCACACTGTAACCCACATTTTAGATTCCTTTTTGGAAAGACTTGAGCTGTTGCTTTTTATGCTACAAAA
Organism: Chelonia mydas; assembly: GCF_015237465.2. Lineage (NCBI taxonomy): Eukaryota > Metazoa > Chordata > Testudines > Cheloniidae > Chelonia > Chelonia mydas. The sequence continues at coordinate 18,946,944 of NC_051254.2, forward strand.
GGCACTTGACTTGAGAATGCAAAAAGGTCGGCATCAACTTTAGCAGGAGCTGAGGGTGCTCAGTACTTTACAGGAATAGGCCCAAGAGCCTACTCAGAGGTGGGCTTAGCCATTTCCCCGAAGCTTCTGCACATCTACAAGATTCACACATTTTTACAGCTTACTGAACCCATGTTCTGGTCATCTGGTTCCAGTGAACTGTATGTCTGTGTTATCTATTAGAGAATGTAAGATTCATAAGGAAGGGACAGTAACATCCCCTCAGTCTTGTACAACACTGAATGCAGCCCGTACTCAATAATAAGAAATTCAATGAACTATCTGTGTTTTCAAAAAATGGAATCTGCTATTTTAGGGTTTTTTGCACGAAAATATGTAAAAGATCCAAGACACTCTTTTTTTACTTTTTTTAAGATTGAGATATCACAGTTTATTTCGTATTCTAGAAAAAGGTCGAACTGTGGTCTCAAAAAATACCTCTGTATAGTAACTCTTGGCAAACACTGACTTTTTAAGTAGTGATCACTGTAGCTTCAAGAGCATGAAAAAGATAAATAATGTAGTATTCAGGGAAGAGGATTAGTCTTATGGCATGTCTACACAGTCACTTACTATGCAGCAGGCTGGTATGTAAATCCACCTCACACTAGTGTGCCATGCACTAGCTGTCCGTGTGAATGCTGCTGTTGCACACTGAAAGTTGAATCCCTAGTGTGCTATGACTTACTGCAGTTTGAACAGCCCTTACAACATACTAATAGCTGATATCCTATAACTTTTAATAAGATTCCCCAGGAAGATTTTTGTACCAAATGCCCAAAGGTCTTTCCTAATGCAAGTGGGAGATATGATTCCCTATTATTACATGCTACAAGAAAGCAGCATCACAAAGGACAGCTTGTCCACAGTGTTCCTGCATTGTTTTAATTACCAGGACAGGATGCTGAACTGTTTAAAATTCACTACAGAAGTGTGGGTGGCTGGAGGGTGTTAATTTCACTTAAATGCAGTTTAAATACTAAATACAATGGAAAAAAAAGCAAACAAGCAATAGCCTACGGAAATGTATGGGTGAGATATAGAAGCATGCCCATATTTGTGTATTTGCACCAGCTGTGCCCTCCAAATGTCCTTACTGACAGATAGTTAATGGGGAAAGAGAATAATTTGCATGTCAATATAACAGGGGAGTGACAATAAAATGAAACAATAAAGACCCTCTGCCTCCAAATTTTCTTCAAAATATCAAGTTGAGATGATCTTCAGTGAGCCAAAATTTTGGCAATATTTTGGAAATTATTCTGCCATATTCATTGGCGCAACAGGATGGGATTCACCCAGTGTTGTCAACTCTCATGATTTTGTCATGAGTTTCACGATAATTATTGTTTTCCTTAAAGTCCCCTCCTGGAGTCAAGTGAATATGTGAGGATTTCAGCCTCCATTCTTAAAGAAAAGTAAGTTTCTAGCCTCATGGCTGTGAAGAAAGCTTCAGAATGTAATCCCACTGAATCTTACAGGCTCAAAAAGCAGAAGGCAAATAAAAATATATTATTTTTATATAATCTCTGATTTTTGAACGTTTGGGGTTAACAATACTGTTCACCCCTCTCTTTCTCTCTCTCTCTCAAAAAAGGCCAATCCCTGAAATTTCGTTAAAACAATCTTAAAGCACTCCTAAGTATCCCATGGAAACTGAAAGAGTGACTAGCATGCTAAGCTTTCATTGATCTTTATTTAATTTTCTAGCACTCAAAAAAGCCCTGTTTTGGAAGGATACTAGAAAATGCTGTTGCTCTTCACTATCTAGAAACTCTTGATATCTAGATCTACAGCCTATACATTTCCCCCTGCTTTTCCAATTACAGTCTGTAAACGCACAATGAAATTTTCCAATCCTGTGCTACCCACAGGAGACAGAAGAGATTTAAAAAAACACTTTAAGCAGATTGGACTGAAGAAAATAATTCAATGGCATATCTTCCAAGCTACAAAAAATGTCTATCACATCTAGCCTTCCCTGAAATATATGTTCCAGCTTATTAACCTTTTCCTTGGAATTCACCTACTTTGCCTCCTGCATAGCTGTGAACTTTAACTGGTGCACTGCCAAAATAACCATAAATAAGTAATTTAATTCTGTTAAAACACACCCTGATAAGGAATATATGTAAACTATTGCTCCCCTCTAATGCGACGATCCCGAACACACCCCCAAGTAACCTTAGGCTCACAAGTGGCCCCATACCTATTGTACTTAACAGAACAATTCATGTGCACACGGGTTTGGAGAATTGGGACATCATAAAAGATGGGGACAGGAAGGAATTATGTATTAGACATCTTAAATGGGAATGGGGATCCAAATGCTACAACAATAACTTTGCTCTGACTATGTTTCCCCCAGATCTTAGATCCTGACACTGAGTTGTCAAGTCCTGCTCTATCAGCTGCTGGTGTCCACACTACCCTGCTACTGCCAGTGTTGCACATCCTCACCAAGAACGCTTGCATCGACTTAAGTGAGGCATTGTGGGCACTGACAGCTGAGTGTGGGGCACTGACAGCTGCACGGGGCTCAGAGGTGGAGCCCTGCACCCACCTTGGGGTGACAACCCGAGCTGTGAGCCCAGCACCGGCTCAAATTCACAGCATGGAGCCTACTAGCAGTGAAACTGACATTCTTATCTCTTTCCTGGCTCCAGCTGTGAGCCCCTGCCCAGCTGCTCTGAGCCAGGGGCAGCCGTGAAACTGACAAGAATGACAGCCAATGTAAGTAACGCAGTATCTACACAGACTCTGCATCACCCTAACTACACCAACATAAGCGCTATGCCTCTCATGGAGGTGGAGTTATGATGTCAGTGTAGCAGGCCATTTACTTTGATGGAAGCAGCAGTCTAGTGTAGACACCGACAAAATTAAGTCGATGTAAGGCAGCTTACATCAACTTAATTCTCTAGGGTAGACTAAGCCTTATCCTGAGACCAACTGAGTATTATAACTGAGCCACCAATGGTAAGAGAAACAGTCCTTGAAGGACATTGAGTGTGGGTGTTTGGTGGAGGTTATTTAAAAAACAAAACAAAACAACAAAAAAGCCCAACAAAACGTTAATCTGGATCCTGCCACAGACCTGTAGAAGGACAATCCATTCCTGGCAAGCAAACTTCTTTTATCTGAGCATCTTATGGTCTGGCTACTTCCAGCTAGACTGAGGATGACAGAGGGATAAACCAATGGGTTTCTAAGATCCAGAACAACTGCCGATTTTTTTTTTAACCTCAAAGAAGACCTTGTATCTGAACAATCAGAGTTAGACCCATGAAGTAGGCTAAATAAGGGAGCTTTATTATTTCATTTTTCAATATTTTTGCTCTAGTTTCTGAATGAGACATTTTGCTGATTTTAGTAAGACCTGTTATTCCTGTACGACTCTGAAAGCAAATATTATTTATAATGGACACGTAATCATTTCTTGTACATGAAATGTTTGAAATGCTATTACAGCCATATATATATTTACACATACACACACACACTTACAAATAAATACATATAAAAATAAAAATAGTAACCACAGGTTGTAATAGCATTTAAAATATAAATATAAGAGTTATGTATTATTTAAAAGCTATACAAGAGCTAGATATTATTTTGCTTCAATATATAGGGAAACACATGCAGATGCTCATGAAGGTGTAAAAGTATTGGTGGATATGCCTCATGTTTTATTCATAGATACTAAGGTCAGAAGGGACCATTATGATCATCTAGTCTGACCTCCTGCACAATGCAGGCCACAGAATCTCACCCACCCACTCCTGCGGAAAACCTCACCTATGTCTGAGCTATTGAAGTCCTCAAATCATGGTTTAAAGACTTCAAGGAGCAGAGAATCCTCCAGCAAGTGACCCGTGCCCCATGCTACAGAGGAAGGTGAAAAACCTTCCAGGGCCTCTTCCAATCTGCCCTGGAGGAAAATTCCTTCCTGACCCCAAATATGGCGATCAGCTAAACCTTGAGCATATGGGCAAGATTCACCAGCCAGATACTACAGAAAATTCTTTCCTGGGTAACTCAGATCCCACCCCATCTAACATCCCATCACAGGCAATTACGCCTATTTACCATGAATATTTAAAGATCAATTAATTACCAAAATCATGTTATCCCATCATACCATCTCCTCCATAAACTTATCGAGTTTAATCTTAAAGCCAGATAGATCTTTTGCCCCCACTGCTTTCCTTGGAAGGCTATTCCAAAACTTCACTCCTCTGATGGTTAGAAACCTTCGTTTAATTTCAAGTCTAAACTTCCTGGTGACCATTTTATATCCATTTGTTCTTGTGTCCACATTGCTACTGAGCTTAAATAATTCCTCTCCCTCTCTTGTATTTATCCCTCTGATATATTTATAGAGAGCAATCATATCTCCCCTCAACCTTCTTTTAGTTAGGCTGAACAAGCCAAGCTCCTTCAATCTCCTTTCATAAGACAAGTTTTCCATTCCTCAGATCATTCTAGCAGCCCTTCTCTGTACCTGTTCCAGTTTGAATTCATCCTTCTTAAACATGGGAGACCAGAACTGCACACAGTATTCCAGGTGAAGTCTCACCAGTGCCTTGTATAACGGTACTAAAACCTCCTTATCCCTACTGGAAATACCTCTCCTGATGCATCCCAAGACCGCATTAGCTTTTTTCACAGCCATATCACATTGGCGGCTCATAGTCATCCTATGATCAACCAAATACTCCCAGGTCCTTCTCCTCCTCCGTTATTTCTAATTGATGCGTCCCTAGCTTATAACAAAAATTCTTGTTATTAATCCCTAAATGCATAACCTTACACTTCTCACTATTAAATTTCATCCTATTACTATTACTCCAGTTTACAAGGTCATCCAGATCCTCCTGTATGATATCCCGGTCCTTTTCTAAATTGGTAATACCTCCCAGCTTTGTATCATCCGCAAACTTTATTAGCACATTCCCACTTTTTGTGCCAGGGTCAGTAATAAAAAGATTAAATAAGATTGGTCCCAAAACCGATCCTTGAGGAACTCCACTGGTAACCTCCCTCCATCCTGACAGTTCACCTTTCAGTAGGACCCGTTGTAGTCTCCCCTTTAACCAATTCCTTATCCACCTTTCAATTTTCATATTGATCCCGATCTTTTCCAATTTAACTAATAATTCCCCATGTGGCACGGTATCAAATGTCTTACTGAAATCTAGGTAAATTAGATCCACTGCATTTCCTTTGACTAAAAAATCTGTTACTTTCTCAAAGAAGGAGATCAGGTTGGTTTGGCACGATTTACCTTTTGTAAAACCATGATGTATTTTGTCCCATTTACCATTGACTTCAATGTCCTTAACTACTTTCTCCTTCAAAATTTTTTCCAAGACCTTGCATACTACAGATGTCAAACTAACAGACCTGTAGTTACCCGGTCACTTTTTTCCCTTTCTTAAAAATAGGAACTATGTTAGCAATTCTCCAATCATACGGTACAACTCCTGAGTTTACAGATTCATTAAAAATTCTTGCTAATGGGCTTGCAATTTCGGGTGCCAATTCCTTTAATATTCTTGGATGAAGATTATCTGGGCCCCCCGATTTAGTCCCATTAAGCTGTTTGAGTTTCGCTTCTACCTCAGATATGGTAATATCTACCTCCATATCCTCATTCCCATTTGTCAGGCTACCATTATCCCTAGGATCCTCTTTAGTCTTATTAAAGACTGAGGCAAAGTATTTGTTTAGATATTGGGCCATGCCTAGATTATCCTTAATCTCCACTCCATCCTCAGTGTTTAGCGGTCCCACTTCTTCTTTCTTTGTTTTCTTCTTATTTATATGGCTATAGAACCTTTTACTATTGGTTTTAATTCCCTTTGCAAGATCCAACTCTACTTGACTTTTAGCCTGTCTCACTTTATTCCTACATGTTCTGACCTCAATAAGGTAGCTTTCCTTGCTGATCCCTCCCATCTTCCACTCCCTGTATGCTTTCTGCTTTTTCTTAATCACCCCTCTGAGATACTTGCTCATCCAGCTTGGTGTACAACTCCTGCCTATGAATTTTTTCCCCTTTCTTGGGATGCAGGCTTCTGATAGCTTCTGCAGCTTTGATTTATTTACCAACATTCACAGAATTACAGAAACGTAAATCTGGAAACGATCTCAAGAATCATCTAGTCCTTCCTCCCGATCCCCATGCTGAGGCAGGACCAACTGACCATTGCTGACAAGTGTTTGTTTAACCTGTTCTCAAAAGTCTCCAGTGAAAGAGATTCCACAATCTTCCAACTCCCTATTCCAATACTTAATTATCCTTATAATTAAGAAGTTTTACCTATTATCTAACCTAAATCTCCCTTGCTGCAAATTAAGCCCATTACTTCTTGCCCTACCTCTAGTGGACATGGAGAACAATCTATCACCGTCCTCTTTATAACAGCCCTTAACATACTTGAAGACTTATCAGGTCCTCCCCCACGCCTCCGTCTTTTTTCCCTCACAACTGAACATGACTAGGTCATGTTTTCGAAAATTACCATAATTTTTTGTTGCTCTCCATTGGACTCTTTCCAATTTTTCCACCATCCTTCTTAAAATGTGGCACCCAGAACTGGACACAATACTCCAGCTGAGGACTCACCACTGCAAAGTAGAGTGGAACAACTACCTCCCATGTCTTACATATTTCATTCCTGTTAATACACCCAGAACATTAGCCTTTTTCACAGCTGTCCATATTGTTGGCTCATGTTTGATTTGTGATCCACTGTAACCCCTGATCCTTTTCAGCAGTACTACTCCTTAGCCAGTTATTCCCCATTTTGTAGTTGTGCTTTTGATTTTTCCTTCCTAAGAAAAGTACTTTACACTTGCATTTACCGAATTTCATCTTGTTGACAAATCTCAAAATCCTTGGAATAAGATAAGTCAATGGCCCAGAGCTGATAAAAAACAACTCAAAAATTAAATAGTAATATATTCAGGGAGGTAAGATGATTACCACTCAGAGGGAACAGCATTAATTATGACTTCCAAAGCATAAAAATTGATAACAGATTGGGAGCCAATTAATAGTTGATTGCTTCGAGCTAGGTTTCAAAACAATACATGAAAATATTTATATAATGTTACAAACCAACAGACAGCTATAATAAAATCAAAGATCAATTCTGAATTGCCTACAAACTCTGATTAACAATATTCCCAAGCATGACACCTGCTTAGTGATGAGGGACTTTGATTACAAGATTGGGAATGACAACAACACAGTGGTGAAAGCAATGGGCAAGCATACTGGTTCCCAAAATCAGAACAGCAAATGACTGCTAGAATTGTGGCTGGTGTCAGGGCTCATAATGGGTGGAACACTATATCCACATAGATATGCACAAGTAACTTGGAATGTTGCAGATGGAGTCTCAAGGAACCAGACAGATTGTCTATGTAATGGAAGGAAATTTAGGGCAACTCTCCAAGGCATTAGAGCATACAGAGATGACAATGTTGAAAGTGACCAAAATTTGTGTGTAGCAAGAATGAAGATTAAACTTAAGAAAATTAAAACCCCAAAAAGCAGCAAGAAGATTAGCAAAAGGCTAACAGAGAAGACATTACAGCAGCAATTTCAAATTGAACTGAAGAACAGAGTATAGATGCTGTAGGACTGAGATCCACTACAAGAAGTGAACACTGACATGTTATGATCCTTTCTGCATGACAGTATCTCAGATGCTGCAATAACTGTACTTGGTTTCCAGACATGCAAGCCTAAAGTCTGGATAAGTGAGGATATGTGGAACTGTGTAAAAGAAAGGGACAAGCCAAAGCAAACATTCACTCTTCAAACACACCTCCAGAAAAATAGCAGCAAAACATCCGTTTAACCCAAAAGAGACAGCAGTAAAAAGCAGCATGAGAAGATACAAGAGGAAATATATGGATAACACTGCCAAAGAAGCTGAGGCAGCTGCTAAAAGAGGTGATTGTAAAACACTTCATCAATTCAACAGCATTCTAACTGGCAAGTTTACACCAGCCAGAGAGCCTGTTAGGGTAAATAAGGAAAGACCGTACCACCATGGAGGTGGTTCCATGGTGTAATGTTTAGCACTCTGAAGCCAGCGATCCGAGTTCAAATCTCGGTAGAACCTTATTTGTTTATAGAGCCCCAGAGACCTAATGGATAAGGCACTGGCCTCCTAAGCCAGGGATTGTGGGTTCGAGTCCCATCTGGGGTGAAAAACTTTTGGGGGGAAGGATAGCTCAGTGGTTTGAGCATTGGCCTCCTAAACCCAGTTGTCAGTTCAATCCTTGACGGGGCCATTTAGGGATCTGGGACAAAAATTGGGGATTGGTTCTGCTTTGAGCAGGGGGTTGGACTGGGTGACCTCCAGAGGTCCCTTCCAAACTTGAAAGTCTATGATCTATGACCAACAGGAAAAAAAAAAAGTGATGGGCAGAACACTTTCAAAAGGTGTTAAAATGACCAAAGCCAAAAGAAACTGTTGACTTTGACAAAGAAATTAAACATCCAGAAATAGATATCAACATATTGTAAAAGATGCACTAAAAAGTGAAAACCTGGGAAAGCTGCAGGTGAAGACGAGGGAAATTCTGGAAGTTTGTGCTGATGAGATCATCAGTAAAATCACCAAACTTTTCAATAAACACATGGGACCAGGAAAAGCCTTCAAGACCATGGAAAAATGGCATTATTGTCAAAATACCAAAGAAAGGTAATCAAAACAACTCTAACAACCGGTAAGGTGTTACACTTCCTTCAGCAATAGGCAATGCCTTCTGCAGTATCATCTTAAGTAGAATAAAGAAAGCAGTTGAGCTAACCAAAAAGCAGGCTGGATTTTGATCCAGTAGATCACAAGTTGACCAGATTTTCACCCTAAGAGTAGTCAGGTAGGGTATGGAGTAACAAAACCCACTTCTCATAAACTTCACAGATTTGAAGAAAGCATTTGACGGTCTCCACCCCAATTTACTCTGACATACCTTGAAGTGTTATGGTATGCCAACAAAACTAGCTAACATCATCAAGGCTTTATATCAAGGTGCAGCTTGAACACTTAAAGTAAACACAGACTTGAGTGAACAGTTTAACATAGACACTGGCATCAAACAAGGATGCATTCTTTCACCTCTACTGTTTGGCATTGCCATTTGACTTCATTATGGCTTGGTCTACACTCAAAAGTTAGATTGATAAAACTGCATCAGTCAGAAAGGTGAAAAAACCAACCCCCTGACTAACCTATGCCAACTTAATCCCCAGTGGAGATGTAGCCATACTGATGGAAGAATGCTTCTTTTGCATAGCTACTGTTGCTCAGGGAGGTGAGGTTCCAAAAACTGATGGAAAAACGCCAGTCCGTGTAGGCTGTGTCTACAGTATAGGGTTATGCCAGCATCGCTATGTCGGTGTAGTGTAGACATGCCCTTCTGAGAAAAAGTGTAGACATACAACACAGGCATTGCATGACTTAAGACGATTTAGATTTTGCTGACAACATAGCTCTAAGTGACAGCTCAACCAACATGCAAGCAAAGAGACTGTCCAGCTATGCAAAAAAGACTCTTAATAATGAGTTATGAAATAACAAATTTGTGAGATCCCCAGCAACTCCAAACTAAAGTCTTACATTAGAAAGGAAATACAAGACGTGAGTCAATTCACATACATTGGCAGTAACGTGCAAGCAAATGGGGGGTTTCCAGAAGGAAATAATGTCATGAATTAGCAAGGCAGCAGCTGCATTCACCAGTGCAAACAAGATTTGGTCATCAAAAATCTACAAGTTAAAAACCAAATGACAAAACTTCATCTCAAATGCTGTTTCCATTTAAACAACTGGATTTGAAAACTGGAAATCCACCAAAAGTACAGACAGATGACTAAATGCCATGAGTACAGGGGCCTAGGCTAGTGACCTCTTGAGGTCCCTTCCAGTCCTACTATTCTAGAATTCTAAAAACAAATGCCTGAGGAAAATAAGAGATATTAAATTGAATGAATTTATAACAAATGGTGAAATACATCAGCGTTCAACTCCTCATCTCCAAAGTTATCTGGAAAAGGTAATGAAAATATCTGGGCCACATGTTAAGAAAGAAGCCAGAGCATCTGCCATGCAAGGGGGTGTCATTGAACAGCTGGAGGATCATGTAAAAGGGCTAAACAAAAGAATCCCTCCATCAAACATTACTCAGAGTTGGAAAACTTCTGAGACGTAACATCAATGAGGACCTGCAAAGAGTGGTCCAGGATAGACAGGGAGGGCAGAGCCTTGTTTGTGCCGTAAATGGACTTTTGATGGCGTGGGAAGTATATCGGATTCAAATGATAACTGGTTTCTGTCCTTCGTGCATCAGTCCTGTGCAATGAGAGAGGTAGGGTTCTTTGGGAAAAAAATAATGTGATTACATAATAAAAGGCTATATTGAGACGCATACACACAAGGGGACATGGACTTCATGGACAACTGTAAAAATCACTACATTTTACATGATGCATTTAAAAACTATGTTACACTTTTGTTGCTGTTAATAATAGAAAAACAAAAGCCACTCAGCCAGTTGCATAACAGATCTGCTCCCTTGACAGCCCACAGTTTACCTGCAAGATGACAAATGAGGCATGCACAAGGACAGATGGATGGGAATAGTAAAAACGCACCCTGCTGGCTGCTCTGTATGTGCATTGTCGGGATGCTAAAACAGAGAAGCCTTAAACAACTTTCAGAAAGAAAATAGATTATCCTGCTGAAAATAAATTAGTTTCCATATGACAGGATAACTTGCAAATTCTAGGTGTGGCCTCAATAGAGACATCTGCTGCCTGGATTAAATGACCACATTATTAATTTTCTGATGCAAAACAAATGTGGAAAATAGTAACGAACAGGAGAGAAGGAACAAATATAGTGCCCAAATAGCTGTAAACACATGACAATAATAGTCAGTAGCTACAGAATTCAAAAATACACTCTAATGTATGAAAAGAGACAAAAAATGGACAAACAATAACTACTATAGTTACAGCTCTTTCTTCCAGTGTCATCATTCAAATGAGTTAAAATAACCAGCTCATCTTGTTTTCCTTCCACACACACACACACACACACACACACACACACACAAATCCCCATTCCTCATTTCTGCCTTGAAAGCTCCCCAGATTATCATGACAGCGCTCAGAGAGGGTTCTCATGCGATTACTAGTGAGGACAGGGATAAACATTGCCAGCATGGTCTGTTGTGTATATTTTTAAAGTTAGTTTTCATTGAATTTTGGATCATTTCATGACAGAATGCACAGATGGTATTCCCACATGCTATTCACACAAGACACTCCTTTCAGGCCCAGCCCATGGAACAGAAGAAGAGTCTTAATGCAAATTGAGCCTACCAAAGCTATGGAATTCCTTCCCAGGGAGGAACCTCACTTAAAGTGAAATCCCAGCACAAAAAGACTGTGCATATCTGATGTCCCACTAAAGCCCTATTTTGAGGACTTCAGAATAGAATTCAAATGATATGGTACTGGCCTCAGCATAGGGATGAACTATTCTAGATGCACTCCAAGGAGCACACCGTGCTATCAGCCAAAGGCCTCCAAGTCTTTGCTCCCAAGCCTTGGTGGCAGGGGGCTCTGCATTAGGGAGACCACAGTTTCATTTCCTTTAATTTTTAAATATTCTCTCCCAGCCTGTTGTCACTTTCACTGATTAAAATACTCTTGGAATTGCAGCTATACTCTTCAATCTTATTCAGCCTGCTCTAGCACCTAGGATGATGTCTGTGACAGCATCATATAGTTCAAGGCCAGAAGGGACCACCAGATCATCTAGTCTGACCATCTAACCTGCACATTACAGGCCACCAGCACCACCTAGAACCCACACATTTAACCCAGCAACCAAAATTAGACCAAAGTATTACAGTCCACAAGAGACCAGACTATTATGTGCCACAAGGAGAGAACAGGAGGGACGGAGCCACACCAGTGCCTGAGGCCCCCGCAATGACATGGAAATTATTTAAGTGAGATATACCCAGGTAATGTGTTCTTGATGGTGAAGAGCATACAGCCAGGAAACAAATGGAAAATCACTAGCTACAACAGGAAATGTAAACTTCACCCATAATCATTTGAACACAGTAATTGTCCATATTACTATTCCCCCCACTCCGAGTACTCCTACCCAAGTTCTATGAAAGTCTTCCTATTGTACTTTACAAGTTCATTGGCTGTGGAATTATATTTGTATTTTAAAAGTATTAGTCAAGGACAGTAGTCATGATAGAGGTTTGCCTTCTAAGGTAACGCCTGAGTTGGGAGTTGCTGGGGTTCTCCAGCCCTTGGGTAGAAAGGGTATGACTGAAGAAAAACTACCTAAGAGAAGATGACCATAAAAAGGATGACATTTATTTTACAAAGGTAGGGAAAACTCAACAGTATTTCTCTGCCACACCTTAGTTAAGAATGAGCGTGAGCATCATCAGTTTCACTTGACATAATCCAGGTTCAGAAAAAAAGCAGAGGCTTTTTTGGGTCATTTAGATTGTAAGCAGGGCCATAATCCCTGAGGCAGAGGGGAAGATGAGCTGCAGAGGATGTGAACTCTAGCTGATCTCTGTTCTGAAAAACAGCCTAAAAAATGGTCTCCAAAAATTGGTGAATTGGCTGAGACATTAATAGATTGTAGCAGCCCAAATGACCTTCATTAGTTTTAAGCAAAAGTCATTGTTAAAAAGATATAGTATCTCCAAATAAAACATTGGCCTGGGGTACTGTATTCCTATTACATGTTCACTTATTACACAGCTTCTCAAATTTTTTGTTGACAAAGTTTCACTGTGCAGAGCAGCAGCAAAAATACATTATGTATCTTCTCATTCAAACCACCTCCAGTTACACCTTCAAAAACTGACAAAAAGCATGGTTCAACCCTCAAACTAATTACCAGTTCTGAGTAATTCTTCTTTCTGGCATCACACAGACACTTTTTTCTTCCATTTAGTACAGACTTGTAGTAACCTAAAATTGCTGTGGGATGGTGAAGATGCAACAGTTCTTTTGAGAATAGACTAATAAGGAGAGTCAGAGTGAAAGCATACGATGTCGTTGCATTTCATGGAACTGGGATCTCTGCTAGGATGGTGTCCCCTGTGACAGACTGGAGCATGTGGTGGAACTGCCAGAAGCCACGTCAGCACTATTTTCATTCTAGATACAGTTCTTATTAGTATCAGTTTGGGTAATCTGCCCTGTATAAATCCTCCCCATCCACGTTACTCTGTATTTACAGTACCCCTTTAACCAACAATATTCAGAAAGCTGGTGTGGATTATCATTGCTTTGTCAATGGCTCTACACTTGATCTTGCAGCATTGCCCTAATTTAAACTGAGGCTGCCTCAAGTAATGTCAGCCTGTCACAACCTCTGAAGTTCAGTACAGCAGAATGAGCACTTTGCTAATGAGAGCATCAGTTCGTAGTTCAATAAATCAAAGGTGACTACCACAGCTTTGACTGATGCTGTCAGAAACATGGACAAAACACAAGAGCCAAGTATTTATTAATTATTATTATTATTGCATGCAACTTGGTCCTTTTAATATCAAGCATTTTTCCTGGTAAGAAATATTTCTTTATGTGACTTCTAATCAAGGATGTCCAAATCATGCCCTTAGAAGCCGACCTACTAATAACTTTTACCTACTGACAGTGAGGCACTGATAAGCTTTTGGATGGCTGTAAATCTTAGATCTGGTTCTTCTTGGTTCGGGTGGGCCATGATTCTGGAGCAATTCCAGTTTTTAAATCTCTGCTGAACTCCCAATTTATTTAGCTATATGGCATTCTCACCAGTAATTTGAGTTCTGCTTATTTACATAGATCCACTTGGATACAATGAATGTAACTAAACTCAAAAACAAGACTCACTCAGTTCAATCCACTGAACTTCACGAAGGTCATAAGCTATGATCTCAGAGATAAAAGACCCCTGCTATGTTTATAAAATCACTCAATAAACCTTTCATCATAACCAAAATCAGATCATGAAAAAGTCACGTCTCCTCCACAGAACATGCAGTAAAATAAACCTTGCACATCACTGATGCATAGGCATGGGAAGAAGAGGTGTGGGGGGTGCTGCAGCACCCCCAGGTTTTGCACCCTGCACCCCTCCCACCCTGGGTCCTGGATGCCTGCCCTGCTGCTGCCCAAAGGCTCTGCTGCTGGGCCTGGGTCCCACTCAGCCACCGGCCCTGTGCCCGGGGGCTCTGCTGCTGGCCCCAGGGTCCAGGCTGCCAGCCCAGGGTCCCGCCTGACCGCAGGCCCCACACCTGGGGCTCTACACCAGCCCTTGCTGCGGCCCCAGCCTCTGCCACTTTACCCCTGTCCGCGTCCTCCCCACGCAGACAGGGGTAAGAGAGATGCAGCTCAGCACCCTCACTCCAAAAACTGTTCCAGAGCCACTGCACTGATGCCTAAATATTTAAATTATCTGTAAACGTTGATAAGTGCTTTAAGAGATTGAGTGGTTCATCACACCTCTGAAACCAGGGCTGGCCTTCAACCAACTTCTTGGGGTCTCAAATCAACAACTGAGGACAAGGAGGGACTTTTGCTCAGCCAGTCTGCACAGGGGGTGCCAAAATCATTTTCCATCCTAGGGCCTGAAACAGTGATTACTAGAGATGGCTAAAAGTTTTCCGAAAAAGAGTTTTCCATCAGGAAAATACTACTTTGACAAAACTGAAATGTTCCACAGGAATGTGTTGATTGCATTAAACTTTCAAGAGAGACCAGACAGGCAGGCCAGCTACCTAACCCTGCCTGGTTTCCTGCCAGCCCAGACTCCCTGGCTGTCCAACTTCCAGGACTCCTTCACAAGCTGCCAGGGTATCAGGAGTCCCTGGGCTCCAGGGTCTCCAGCAGCCCATCTAGTGAGCTCTCCCACAGCTGGGACTCCCCAGACTCCCCAGCAGTTTGCTTGGCAAGCTGACACTTAGTTGGAGAGGCTGGACCAGAAATTTTCAAAAAATCCCTTTTCAGTTCTTCTGAAACAGATTGTTTTGAAAATGTCCATCCCACAGAAAATGTTACATATCTGACTTTTCATTCGGATCCAGAATGAAAATTTTTCAGAAATGAAAAATGTTCTGTGGGATGAAAATTCTGGTTCCTGCACAGCACTAGTGTTTATCATGATACAACATATCCCATAGCACAATTACACAGACTGGTACAGAAAAGACTGTTTGCATCAAAACTCAGATTACCCAAACTGATACTAGTAAGAACCGTATCAAGAATGAAAATAGTGCTGACGTGGCTTCTTTGTGGATGTCAGAAGCAGAAAGAATTCTGTTTGCCACTCGACACCCTCATATTGGGCTTTCCAAGACAGACCATGGAGAGATGAAACGCCATCTCTCTACTTCTCTCACACCCTCAAAATAAAGCTGTTTTTGGCTCAAATAAGTTTTTTCTTTTCCAGTTTATGTGCATGAGTGCTACAAGGTTGTAGTTAAAACACTACTTGGGAGGTAGGTGAGTGATTAATCAGTCCATCTATTAAAGCAGTTGTCAAAATCTACCCCTAATTTAAAAAAACAGATCTCAGTGATGAGCAGATGACAAACTTTTCTGCTTTGTTTAACGTTCAGGAGTGTTACTGAATATCTTAGATAGGGGTAGCCCCTCTGAAGAACAAAGCAATCAGACATTTTTCTTTTTCATATTGTGCAAACCAGAAATACGTTTGGTAAGACTGCTCAGTCATCAGAATCCCTGACTGCACTTTGCTCAAAGTACGTATGATTGTTTTTTCTTGATGCCTGAGTAATAATAAACACGAACTGAAATATAAAGGGAGGCAGGAGTACCAGATGTATTTATACAGATATGCTTTTGTCCTTATAAAACTTTAGACGGACAAGCATTCTACATTACAGAATGTTTTTATTCACCTGCATATCAAAGTTATAAATCGCCAAAAAGAGAAGAAAAAGTGTAATATACACAGCCACCTACTAAAGCAACATCAGTCTACCCACCATAGTAGGCAATAGCAAAGGATATAAAACTTTAACAGATATATCACATTGAACGAGATTACTGCTACTAAGTATGGGTGAAGTGTCCCACCACAAGGGTATCCTGAATAGAAACTAATATTTATAGGCACAGGATTGGGATATGGGAACATCGTAGCAGATGTTATTAGGTACGTCTCACAATTAAGTGTTACATCATCTTTTATCTTACACCAAGACCCCAAACCTTTTGATCTGCTAGGATTGGAAGAACAAAGGTCACATTAGAATCAGTATTATATGGCAATGTATTTTTTGAGACATAACACTGCCTTTGTGTTTACATTATTTTAAAATTTTATATATATGTGCGCACAGATACCCCTCCTTTTAACTGGTGTTGATACAGTAAAAGCTGTGTTATCCGGCACTTTATCAACCAGTAAGTTCTATTAATGGACATTTCTGATATCTCCCAATCCAATCTTCAATCTAGTAACCGGGACTAGTGTACTGCCCAGGACATTATGCAATTGCACATTCTGCACTCTACGTTTATGCAAAAGAGGCAGAATACAAGTAAGCAAGCTGATATCAGGGATTTATTCAAAAAAGCAGCTTCCAGAGTGTGTTACAGGGTTATTACAGATTCAGCCCAATCTCCTACATCTTCTAAATCTACAATGATAATTGATGTTGATAATAATGACCCTGAGGCACTGCAAGATCCTGAAGTGCCTTCTGAATCATCAAAGAGAGATTAAATTGTGTTCAGTATAGTTTTAGTGTTAAGTGTATTTAAGTGATCTGGGTGAACGCCATGTGCTGCCTATAGTGATATGTAGTGTCATAAGATAACCTACTGTATAGAAGCTTTACCTGTATACACCTAAGTGCTTCAAGAAACCAACCACTCTGCAGTGAAGTACTACTACTGGATTGGTGAGTACCTGTATACTATTTTATACTTTATTCGTTTTATTGTATTCTAATTCTTTGAAAACTGGTATTCCATTGGTAAATATAACTCTTAGTTAACCAGAATTTTTGATTAACCGGCACCCCACATTTCTCCAACATGCTGGATAACAAAGCTTTTACTGTATTTACAGAGTATCGCATGGTTGAATAATTCTAGCAGAAAATACCAAAGATTTTAAAGGAAAACTACACTTTTGAAAAAATGAGTGATACTGTCCTGTGTTTCCAGTATGACAAAGGCAAGCTGGAGTATTCTTCATCCATGTTCCTTTCACTGAAACAACTTTTATATCACCAGCCTACAAACATCTCCCAACTGCAATCGTTATTATGGTCTGGTACACTTGGGTACTCAGTCTCCAAAGTGATTTAATCCCAAAAGGAAACACATTCTGCCTCTCTGAACCTGCCACTTACCTTGTCAATGTGCGGGTGCCAGTACTCATCATGCGTTGTCTTGGCCTCTGTGCTGTTTATTCTTGAGAAGAAGGTTGGCTTGGTCAGATACATGGAAGAAGAGCTGATACCAAATGCCTGAGCTATTGTTTGTTGAATTCTCCGCCTTACATCACTGCAAAGAAGAACATGACACAGCACCATGGCACAGGTCCCAATTTAAAGCAGAGTGACATTATCGTTCTGCTGCTTCTTTCACTATCTGCTCCTACAGTTTATTGATTGTCCATTGTCACTGCTTTTCCCAGCCTAAATTTCTTCATCACATTTACCTCTGTAAATATATTTCAGGGAGTTTGGATTTTTTTCTCCCCTTTGTCTTAACAAACCTGGATCAGAGCTATAAGAATCCACCATCTCAAGTCGCTTTCCTTTCTTTTTATTCTCAGAAGCTAAAAAGCAATATTTTTTCTTTTCTTTCTTTCTTTCTTTCATATATAAAGTTTGGCATTTTGTTTACAGGCTTCTAAGAGGGCATAACAAATAGAAGAATGAAAAAAAATTAAAAGCTAGTTATACCATGCAGCTGCTCTTTACTTCTCCACATCCCTCCTCCCAACCCATTTCGTTCTTGTCTCTCCAACAATGAGCCATACTCCCAAGCCAACCCAATAAAACCAAAATTTAATAAAATGGCAAGAGAGGGAGACAGACAGACAGAAACAAGGCTCTCTATTTTAAGTTCCTTAGGGCAAATTCTGTGGCCCCAATCTTTTTGTAAAATGCCACGTACACCTATAGGCTTAATAAATAATACAAAATTAAAACAGAAAATATTTGACAGATATCCCTTTAATCTGCAGCAGACGACCAGGTAAGAAATCTGTACCTCCAAAAACTTGTATCTTGAGATACAAGCATAACAAAGGAAATTAAGTGTTGAAATGGGAAGATCAAGTTTTAATCTTAACATTGTTTTGTTTTCTTTCAGTTTTAAACAAATATTTTAAACTCTTCAATTATTCTCCTTGTTCTTGCTTTTCAAGTGCAGATTTTTTTTTTTTTTTTTAAAAAGGCACATTGAAAAAGGTTTCATTGGAAGTAAACACACTTGTAAAGCTTCCCAGTGGAACTGCATCATCATTTTTGTAGCTTATACCCATTATTAAAAGTTTCTCCAATATGCAGTACCAAACTTCAGAGAGATTTCAGTACATGCTCTCAAATACTTTTCTAGAGGTTTTAAACAGAGATCGTCACAAAGAGTAGGAAGGCTGAAAGTCAGATCTGTCAGGTTTGAGAGGCAAATACTTATCACAGGACTGCCAACCCCATGCATTCAAAACTCCTGAATCAGCCCTCTTATCCTGTCAAATCATGAGATTTTACAAAATAATACATTTGGGGTACTTTTTATTAGCCTTCTGATTTTGGAGCCTTTCGGAGTCACACTTTCCAGATTCTCTCCGCAACCATAAGGGCCGGATTTTTTTTTTTTTTTAAATGAAAGGTCAGATTCTCACGTAATCTCACATGACTCCACGAGCTAGGGCTTCAAGAAAAACATTAAATGCCATGAGAGTTGACAAGACTGAGGTCAGAGAAATGGAAAATGAAAGAGAGATACAGTATTGGGTCTTTGAATCCATCTTCCTGTCCTGGAGGAATGTTTCTAACACCATGGCATATTGCTCACACGTCACACTTTATGGTCCCAATTCAGCAAAGCACTTAAGCACATGCTCACCATGAAGCACGAATAAGCTGAATAGGGATGTGTAAGTACTTTGTTGTCCCTCTGTTCTCGGGACCAGCAGAGATTCAGTAGGAGCCCAATCCTACAAGATATGAACATTGTCAATGTGCGTTTTGCTTCACCATGAATTGAGGGCGCTCAGTGCTTTGTAGAAACCATCACTAGAATGATTAAGAACTAGGGGCGTGGGGGGTAGCAACCACAAAGGCAAAGAAAAAACAATCTATCCCGTGGGTTTGATGCCGGTGGGCCCGACCCAGCTGATAGCTACAATATATCTATGCTGAAGTGCTTGTCCCTAAAGGCCAAGAACATGTCATCACTTCATTTTCAGGGCATCTTTCTTTACACTGGTTTAAATCTCAAATATTTATTATTATAATGAAGAATAATGTCTATTTCACAGAGAGCACTTTTCATCTATAGATCTCAAAGAGTTTCACAATCTTTTAAAGGTATTTATCCTCACAACTGCCCTGTGAAGCATTATTAGCGGAAGCATTATTAGCCTCACTGTACAGATGGGAAACTGAGGCATAGTGAGGCTAAGTGATTTGCCCAAGGTCACACAGGAAGTCCATGGCAGAGCAGAGAATTGAACCCACATCTCCCACATCCTCGGTCAGTGCCCTAACCACCGTACCATCCTTCCTCTTAGTGTCCCCAGGCACCCTGTTTTAAATGCCAAATACTTATAAAGTCTATAACATTTATGCCCTCAGAGAACCTTAAAAGCAACACTGATTTCCCTCTAAGTCTGATGCCTTCTCCTTTTTTTAAAACCTTACTACTGAAGCACATTCTCTAGTCCTTATAAGCTGCCTTAAAGCTTCACTCCCCAGTGTAATGACTTAGGACAAGACAAGACTGCATGATTTGTAAAATGGAAAGGGGGAAATAAAGTTCTGCTCAGATTTTCTTCATTTACAAGAAGGCAAGAAAAAGTAACTGGTTCAGGTCTGCCAAAGGTTACTATAAAAGTTTATTCCTTTCCTAAGCTTAATTTACTGCTGAATGAAAACAAGCACATCCTTCAAGAGACGGAAATCTGCTTCCTGTTTATCAAAACCAACCCACATTTTCTAGCTCATCTTGAACAAGTCTTCTTCCCTTTCCAACCCAAAGATAACAAATAGGGCCAAATTCTGGAGTTCAAGTCAATGCAGAATTTGCATCACTAGTTTCATGTCTTTGTGAGCCATCATCTGGCCATAGTAGCTTCTGTTATTCTAAAAAAAAATTAAAGCAATCAACTCATTCTATTTTAAAAAAATCAGGACCATCTGCAGTGACTATTTTCCTTGAATATGTGAAGACAGTCTTTATGCCGATTAAATATGCATGAAACACTAACTGTCCCACTGAGTGGACATCAGGTCCAAGGATGGGCTTAGATTAATGGGCTTAGATTAATCCAAGACAGACAAAAAACGGGCCCAACAGAAGATGATCTGTGTTTTAATAATTGTCTTGCAATTATCCTCAAACCTGGAAAGTTTAGTTTAAAATGCTTACCTGATATAAATCTGCTAAACAGATCTCAAAGAGCTTTATAACAAACAGCTTTATATGAAGAAAAGTAAATGTGGTCAGGAAAAAAAAAAAGCAGCTCCTTTTTTTAAAAAAAAAAAAATCATCTGCAGAGAGTTATAATAAACAGAGCACCTAGAAGCTGATTTCCCATGATACGGATAGAAAAATGAAATTTAAAAAAGTAAATGAACTAAATTACCAGAATTACATTAATAAGCAACAGAACTACTGTGAAATCAGTTAATGCAGAGAGTTACATAGAAGTATCAGTTAATAAACAAGCCTATGAAAGCTCCTAGTACAGGAAATCAAAGTATTTCTACCTAAAGGAAGTTCCACTCATGCTCTGCATCAAGATGAACCACATGTAACAGCTTAATTTGCCATTTATTTTATTTATATTATTGCTGATTTCAAAGAGATATAGTGGTGTGTCAGAGACTGGATCTATAACACCACCTCATTTCCCACCACCACCAAACACACGAGACCAGCATTACAGGTAAAGGACACTCATCGTTTAAGTGATAGGCATAGCAGAATGAGCAGAAGGGTTAAATGTATTATAATAAAAGTTGAAAAATATGGGGGGTTGCAAAAGTCATGAACAAAATAGTAAATAAGTCTCTCAGTGGGAACAGGACACAATCTCCCACTTTATCCTAGCCGCCCTCTCAGATTCAGCTGTATGTACAGTGGAAAGTACAAGTTATTTTTTAGGGTCTGATCCAACACCCATTGAAGTTAACAGGAATCTTTCCATTCACTTTGGTGAGCTTTGGATCAAGCCTTTAAAACCACAAGCAAACGTGACAAAATAATCCATCTATGGGGCTGATAACCTAGGACAGGACATTTATGCAGAGCAGGCAGCATGTTTTGCTGAATGCTTTAAACAGTCCCAGGTCTCCCCTCCTTCCCTACATATACACTACATTCAGGTAGCCTCCATCATCTGACCACAGCAAGTTGGTAAATATGCATTTACAGGACAGCAACGTTCTGATCTTCTCCGCACGAAAACAATCTTCTATTCACTGACTCACTTTGTGATAGTAAAGTAACTTTGTGCCTGCTGAAATCAATTGTCTACCCAAGTGCCATGAATCAGATACCCCCTTTTACAGGTGGAGATGTTCTCTAGAGTCATACAAATGCAACTTCTCTGAATATACATTACACAAACAAAGGAAATTAAAGTAGTTTATCCAGAAGCTAGCCCATCACTTTAATGAATCAATCTACTTTGTGCACTGGTTTTAAAATCATTCTGCTTGGCCTACAATCTTTCCATTACAATCAACTTCCCATGCCTCAAACCTGACCTTCAGACTTTGCAACATGTATCAAACCCATACTTAAACCTTTTGCTCCTGTTCTCCTTGCTGCCATTCCAGGTAGTTTCTATATATTTTAATCTATAAATTCTTTTGAGACTATAGAGAGCCTTCTATCTACAACCATACTATATTGCAGCTCTATTTAAAAAACTCTTGTCAAGGCAAACAAATCCTTGAATTTTCCAAAATGAAAATCGTGTATCTTGCCCCTATTTCACCATTGCAATTGCTCAGGATGTATTCCCACTTTGCTCGGACACAATGGAAATAGCTTTGCTAGCACAGATGACATCTGATGAGCATGAAACCAAGTCAATAGTAGAAAGAAAAGTAGAAAACTCCCCATAATTTCTGTTGACAGCAACCCTTGTACATTTTCACATAATGAGTCATGGATGATGCTGAAATACATATGACAGATTTAGGGAAGAAAAGTGTTGTAGCACAGTTATAGGAAAGGGGGTAGTGAAATCTACTCTGTACTAAATTAGAGAAACAATGGGGCATATTTCCCATTTCTCTTTGTCTGAAGAGAAATGGGAAAAACAATAGTGAGGCTAGAGTCTAAGAAAAAAAAATACTTCAAATTAACCTCCTTTTTAAGTTTCAAGCCTACAGCACTGGCATCATGGAGAAGTATGTGACAAGGCTTTCTGCACACTGGAGTCTCACAAGGGCTGGAGAGAAGAAATAAAAAGCAGAGATTCCCCAGGGTCGACCTGAGTTATGCCCTAAAAAGACGTTCAGTGCTGACAGATTACTACATCTCTCTCACATTCTGAATCACAGACTGAAATTTATGCGTGTATGTATGCTTGCTTCCTTGAATCTGTAAATAACTCTCTCTTTTCTTTTTCCTAGCTAAAAAACCTTTAGCTAATGTATTACGTGATTGGCTACAAGTATTGTCTTTGGTGTAAGATCTAAGGCACAACTGATCTGGGGTAAGTGGCTGGTCTCTTCGGACTGGAAAACACCTGAATATTCTGTGGGTTTTGGTATATGTGACCATTTATCACTAAGTCCAGCTTGCCTGGGTGGCAAGATAGACTGGAGGGCCCAAGGGCACTGTCTGCGACTTCATGGTAAGACTGTTACAATGATCTAGGAGTTCACATTTGTTATGGGGTTGGTAAAATCCAATTAGAGAACATACCATCAGTTGGGGGTGTCTACCCTGAGGTTGGCACTCTCAGTCGTGAGCCACTCCCAACAGCATGACAATGGGCAAGGTAATAAATACTCTTTGGCTTTCACTCAGTTCTTTGCACATCTACACTCTGACAAATTTTTAAAACACAATTTGGTGTAACTTGGTGTAATTTTCTTCTAATGCCACGGATGGGGAGCGCTTTTAAACCAAGGATGCATATTCCAAGGTCTCCATTCTGGATAAAGATACAGACAGAAAGAGTCAAACAAGAAGAATTACTATCTCGAAAGCTAGAGGATAAAGCATGAGGGCACAGAAATTATAATTCATTCTGAAGCAGCGGCTATTTTGACACAGCCAGTTTAAAAACCAGCCTTCTCGAATGTCTGCTCTTGTTTGTTACTGTGGTAATCAGTAACACTCAGATGTGCATTTTATTTAGCTAGTGCTCTCCAGAGTGTATTTTTAAACAGGGCAAATGGAAGTAATAAAGATAAATGCTCCTCAAGATAGCATACAACAATCCATTAAAGATATATGCTACTGGAGTTGTGATTAAAGAGGAACAAAAGCATTTAACAATATATTTTGTTTGTGACTTGTCTCTGGCAGGTTGAAACATTCTCTATACCAACTAAGGAGTCCATAATCACTAGCTGCTGCTTTATTCCCCAAGTGGGAGGGGCAAAAATGTGAAGTACTTATACAATTCTTATAAATTCCAGTTTGTTTGGAATAGGGAAATACATAAAAAAGAAACCCCATAAATTAATCAGGTTATTTCTACAGGCTGGGAAGGAAAAAGAGAGTATTATGGTTATTTCTAAATTCTACTAATATGGTGACAGGGGTTGGGGAGTTCATACATAGATAGGATTAGATAAAATCTAAAATACTTTTCATGTATAAAAACATCATAGCTCATCTCTAAGACGATGGTATCTAGAAAGGCCAAGTTAGACAAAGATTAGCCATTTAAAGTGGTCAAGTTAAACAAGGCAAAACTACCAGAGTAATACAACTCCAATCCAACTTCAACAGACAAGTCATTAACAAGGCAAAACAAACTTTGATCAGCATCCATAGGAACTTAATGACAGAGCTGTACAAATAATTGATTTTTTTTCCATACACACAGTGAAATAAATTTTTTTTTTAAAGTTTGTCTTGGGTCAAACATAGTGTTTTGTTCAACCCAAAATAAAATATTTTGTTTCCATTTCAAGTATTTTTAGGTGAATTTAAAAAAAAAAAAATTTTTAAACAAAGTCATTGCAAATTCAAAAACTGAAAATGTTTCATTTCAAAAATGTCAAAACTAAATGTTTAAACTTTTTGGGAAATTTTTCATTTATTTGATGTAACAATTTGGTGAACCCACAACAAATTTGCAAAGTGCTACGGTCAACCCAAATCTGCATTTTTCTGCAAAAAAGTTTCACCTGAAAAAAAAAGAAAAATTCATCCAGCTCTACCTAACAATAATACTTTAGCCACTAGAGGGAGCTCATATTCTTCCATAATGACAACAGAAATACACTGAGAATTACAAGATAAAGTTAAATAAATTTGGAATACAAAATTTTCAAACCAAGTCTGCTCTGCAGTTCATGTCAAGATCTACAGTTACACAAAATTCCATGAAAATCAGAATTAATTTACTATGAACATTCAGCAAAGTAGTAAAAAGGCTTGTTCCCAAATGTTGGCTATACATGTCTTCAGAGATAGGAAACGTATTAAAACATGCTGTGCCAGTCATGTTAGTGAGTCAATCTGTATAAAAGATTAAACACCATCACCACAAGGCATGTTCCGTTACAGCAATATTTCATATTATGGCCCTGTAAAAAGAGAGTGTTACTTATCTAGCCAGACAACCAGAACACTCAAGAGCCTTTTCCCCTTTAACTATTTCTGTGTCTTGATCTACCCTCTCATCATCATTATTTGAAGCTCAGTCCCAAACAATACAACAGGACAGGACTCCCTTCATATATGTTACAATATATATATATATCCTAAAACACTCATGAAACAGGGCCTAGACCTAAAACGCATTAGACCTCCACCAACGTGCCTCAGTGCTGTGTCTCCAGCCTCTGGATTCAGGTAGAGCACCTTCTTTTCTGGTTGCATTAGTAGATCAGCTGGATGGGCCTATCTGGGACAGGAGTTTCTCACTGTTAGCATGGGAGAGGTAGGAAATCTTGTGGGATTGAGAACATTTTGTTAACATGGCATCTCAAAAGGGCAACTCAGAAAAAAAATGAAGTTATATTTT
This sequence comes from Chelonia mydas, assembly GCF_015237465.2. Lineage (NCBI taxonomy): Eukaryota > Metazoa > Chordata > Testudines > Cheloniidae > Chelonia > Chelonia mydas. The sequence continues at coordinate 18,972,479 of NC_051254.2, forward strand.
TGGTTCATTCTCCAATTACTGAATGCCTTTACCGGTATAACTGGAAATCCTCTTCTGTAAAAACTTCTTGAATTTTATCCCCAAAGTATCTACAAAAACAAGAGAGAGTCTAAGAAGAGGGATTATGAACCCGATTGTTTGACAATACCAATATGCATCTTCTCATCTGCATCCCCCATCTATGCTTCATCTTTTCCACAAATATTCAATAAATTAAACTTGATACAAAAGCCCCACAAGCTTTCCCACTATTTGAATGTGATGATTAAAGAGATGCACAGCTCCTAAAGTGTTGTTCTAAGATGTTACTAAAATAAAAAGGGACCCAAACTCAATAAATATTGATAGCATTTACCAGGCAAAGAAAATATTCCTTAAAATAAGAATATAGATTTCTCCCTTTTAAAAGGCTGGTGCAAAACCCTGTGTTTCTTCTACTATTGATATAGCTATGGACTTAGAACTGCACAAGAGTAATTTGTTATCCAGTATTACACAAAGGTAAATCTTACAAATGAAATTACTAATAGCTTCCTAAGAGCCCAGTTCAATAACAATTATGTCAGATTTGGTGCCACAGAAGCTTTTACAGGGTCTAAGAAACTATTGACAATCTATCAAATCCCTAATACATGAGTCCTTATGCACTTTGAGAAGGTAGAACACTCAAGTTGTGCAGGAGGCTAAAGGAGAGACTGTAAATCATTGTCCCACTTTACCTGTACAGATTAACAAAATGCTTCCCCACTGAAAGAGCTCCAGAGTGCAAATCCAAGATTGAAGCCTGGGAAAGGAGACAGAAGCAAAAAGGGGTGGGGGGGGGGGGGAACACACTGATAAGCATGGAAAAGCTTATGCCCTTATTTAAATCATCTTTCTCACAAACTATCCTCATTGAATGCTGTTTCCCTCACTCTTCCGAACAGAATTATTTGTTCCCCAACAGTCAGATACACAATGCTAAATGCTATTCTCTTATAGGTCTTTCATTTAGATACCAAATTGATAGGAGCCTTAGTAAGAGAAGGCACTGGATTGGGACTCCAGAGATTCGAGTTCAAACCTGGTCTTGCCACAGACTTCTTGCACAATCTTGGGCAAGTCAGTCTCTCTGTGCCTCAAACCCTCATTTGAAAAACGGAGATACCTCCTCTTACTCACAGTGGCACTGAGAGTATTAATTCATTAATGTTTGTGAGGCACTCAGATATCAGTGATATGGGCCATAAGTATCTAGACAGAGAAGCATTGGTATCTATCCTCTCCATACCTTTTCTTCAGTTAAACCTTTTCTTTTCCCTCCCCTCAAAACAGCAAATTTTATTTCCCAGGAGCCTCTCCCGCACCTCACTCACATTGATAATATTGTAAAATTAAACAGAGAAAATCTGTTTAAGACAACAGTTATTGATATGAAGCCAAAAAGTTAAATCCTCCTAGAGCCAATGGTAACTATTGCATTTCTAACATTTTAGTTATTAAAAATAAAAGACCTAGAAGGTAACTACAATTTTTCTCCCCAATCCTGAAAATTCAATCTATTTCCTCAGTCTGAGTCAAGCCATCAGAAACTCAAAACAGATGATGCCGTCTCATCAGCTGTTGCCATTCCACTAGTATCTCAGGAAAATGTTAAACAGCAGCTTCTAAAGTTAGATATTTTTAAATCAGCAGGTCCAGATAACTTGCATCCAAGAGTTTTAAAAGAGGTAGCTGAGGAGCTCATTGGACCATCAATGTTGATCTTCAACAGGTTTTAGTGCACCGGGGAAGTTCCAGAAGACTGGAAGAAAGCCAATGTTGTGCCAATATTTAAAAAGGGTAAATGGGATGACCCAGGTAATTATAGGCCTGTCAGTCTGACATCAATCCCAGACAAGGTAATGCGGCGGCTGACATGGGACTCAATTAATAAAGAATTAAAGAAGGGTAACACAATTAATGCCATTCAACATGGGTTTGTAGAAAAAACAGTATAAGTTAGTTTGACAGGATCTATCTTGTTGTTTGAGATTACAAGTTTGGTTGATAAATAATAATGGTGATGTCATTCATTCAGACTTCTGAAAGGTACCCGACTTGGGACCACACAACATTTCGATTAAAAAATAGAATGATATAAAATTAACATGGCACACATTAAATAGATTAAAAGCTGACTAACTGATAGGTCTCAAAATGTAATTATGAACAAGGAATCACCATTGGATGGATGTGTTTCTAGGGGGGTCCCGACAAGGATCCGCTCTTGGCCCTACACTATTTAGCATTTTTATTAATGACCTGGATGAAAAAGTCATCACTGATAACGGTTGCAGATGACAAAAATTGGGGGAGTAGTAAATACTGAAGAGGACAGGTCACTGATACAGAGTGATTTAGACCGCTTGCTAAACCAGAAGCAAGTAAACAATGTGCGTTTAATATGTCTAAATGTAAATGTATACGTCTAAGAACAAAGAATGTAGGACATACTTACTAGATGGGGGACTCTATCCTGGGAAGCAGTGACTCTGAAAAAGATTTGTGGGTCATGGTAGATAATCAGCTGAACATGAGTTACCAGTGTGATGCTGTCGCCAAGAGGGCTAATGTAATCCTTGGATTCAAAAACTGCGACATCTCAGGTAGCAGTAGAAAGGTTATTTTACCTCTATATTTGATACTGGTGTAACCAGTGCTGGAATACTGTGTCCAGTTCTGGTGCCCATAGTTCAAGAAGAATGTTAATAAATTGGAGAGAGTTCAGCAAAGAGCCAAGAGAATGATTAAAGGGATAAAAAACATGCCTCGTAATGCTAGACTCAAAAAGAGCTCAATCTTTTTAAGCTTAAAGAGAAGATTAAAAGGATGACTTGAACACAGTTTATATGTACATGGGGAATGAAGTATTTGATAATGGCTCTTCAGTCTCGCAGAGAAAGGTATAACACCATCCAATGGCTCGGAGCTAAAGCTAGACAAAAATCAAACCGGAAAGAAGATGTAAATATTTAAGTGAGGATAATTAACCATTGGAACAACTCATAAAGGTTCATTGTGGATTCTCCACTGGTAATTTTTACATCAAGATTTACTTCTAAATCAGAATACGTTTAGCCTGCATCAGCTGAACCTGATTTAAAAACAAGAAGGGTTAGGGGGGAGGGATACCTCAGTGGTTTGAGCATTGGCCTCCTAAACCCAGGGTTGTCAGTTCAATCCTTGAGGGCGCCATTTAGGGATCTGGGCCAAAAATTGGGGATTGGTCCTGCTTTGAGCAGGGGATTGGACTAGATGACCTCCTGAGGTCCCTTCCAACCCCGATATTCTATGATACTTTGCATTTATTCTACGATGATTCTATGACTCAACTAATGTAATTTTCAGTGTAGGCAGGGGTCCAACTGGCAAGAGATAGTTAAATGAGCTGACATCCTTTGATGTGTAACATTCTTAAATATTCTCACCATGGAATCCTGCCCTTTTCAACGTGATACATACATGGTCTCTTTGCTACCTGTGTGACAGGACTTGTGACCACTCAAGTTGTTTGGATATGTCACAGGCAATGATGGTCATACCACTAGGTGATCGGTCCATACACAATGTAAACTCCATCTTTCCAGCAGGATACATCCTAGTGCTCTAATGGCCCTTCTTCATTAGGCAAGATTCCACATTTTTATCATTACATGTTATTTGAAGTACAAAGATGCCATATCTAGATGACCGAGCTATCTAGTGGCAGCACGGGATATGGATACACAAGACTGCTGACCAGTCTAAGCTAACAATGCAGCTGCAGGGTCTCCCCCAGCCTCATGGCAAGGTTTTGCATCACTCACCGCTCCTCTGGGACCATGCTTGGCAAGGACATCGCTAATAGCCACATGCAGCCTCTTAGCCAGAAAGCGTTGCTGCAACCAGGAGGCTTTGAATGCTCAGGGTTGAAATGGGGGAATCCCAATGGATTCTGCTTCAGCCCCCACAATGAGGAAATATCCCTCTTCCACCATCCATCCGTGTGTTTTCCCCAGTCTCTTAAAGTACATACATTATCAAGCTATTAAAATGGATACGGCCTGGAGTGCGCAGACCCCTCCTCTCTTGTCGCCCCCAAAAGCATTTAGAGGACTAATGCAGACAAGTCATCCTACATCAAAAGTCACCCAAGGAGAGCTCCTGTAATAAGCTTTACTCAAACCTCAGTGTAATAGTCTTATTTAAGACCTCAACTTTTGTGCAACAATCTAAGGTACAGCCGTAATTGTGAAGTTGCTACAGAAGCTCTGTAATGGTTGTAAGCATTTTTATAGACAAAACCAGGAAATGTTATAACCAGGAATGGCAGGACATATAGTTAAATAAGTAGGTTTAATTTAAAAAACTCCTTTGCTTCCCAACTTCAATTTACCTTAAGCATTCATTCAAAATACCAATTTTCCTCTTGCTTCCTGAAGCAGCATGGGCTTGCAGCAATGCAGGGGATCCAAAATGATCAGTCCTGCGAATGAAAAGGCAGCGGATGGGCTCCCAAAAAAAGAAAGATATCCATAGCTGGGAAGATAATGGCTGCAATATGAAGCCTGGAAAGGCAGATGGAGGAGACTGAAAAGAAGCAGGGAAGGGAATGAATAGCCCTCAGCACTGCCTTAGAGAGGGAAAAGAGATTGAATGCCAGAGGCATGTAAGGGCTCAATTATACATATACACAGGGCTTCTATTGGTTCAGTTGCTGTCCTGAAAAGAAGCTGAATCACAGCTATTTTCGCATAAAGCCATCTGAGAACATTAGGCACTTATTGGCCTTTCAGCACCAATTTTTACACTTGGGAAGTTAGTGTGGAGGAAGACTATGGCAACACTACACCCAAACAAATCTCAGCACTCTGATCCAGATACATCACACCTCACTTCAGCTCAACACACCCAGCATGAAAGCCTTGATAAAGCTTGTACAGAGATGGCAGAACAACTGCTAACACTTTCCACCCACCTTTTAAGAGTGATTATAATAGAACAATTTCCCTTCTGCCATTGAACAGAATTTCTACTGGAAGATTCTGGACTTCCCTTAAAAGAATGAAGCACAAATTTAGACATCTTCATATCCCCAAGCCTTGTTAGTAGTTTCTTTGTCTATCATCCTCATATGGGGAGACAACATTGAACTGGGATTAGCAGAAAGATCAAGACAGGTTGCGAAAGGTGTAGGCAGGCAGGCATCAAGGAGAGCCAATTTTAGCGCTTTCAGAGAATTAAGAAGCACCTCAGAGGTGATCAGTTCAGCTTTCAGAGCTAGAAAAAGGGCTGGTGGAATGTGCTTGAGCAGGCGAGCCATGGAAACAACAGGTTTCAGAGTAGCAGCCGTGTTAGTCTATATTCGCAAAAAGAAAAGGAGTACTTGTGGCACCTTAGAGACTAACCAATTTATTTGAGCATAAGCTTTCGTGAGCTACAGCTCACTTCATCGGATGCATTCATGGAAACAACAGTGAGCCAGCAGTGGAAGAATCCAGACAATTCCCTCTAATCGACAAGGGAAAGGAATAGTCCAGGCAACAGCAGGATATAACTGGGAGGGACATAAAGCAAGATGGAAGATGTACACTGCCAAAAGTGATGTGGCAGCTACTTACAAAGGGGTAGTAAGATGCTTAATATACGTGAAGAACCAATTTGTGACCTGCAGGCAATGTAAGGGACAAGAAATGGGGAAGAGTAGTGTTTATAGGATGCAGAGTCCCTGCCCCATCCCTGGGAAATAAAGAGCTAACAGCAACTCAGGGGCTATAAAGATACTCCAGGGCCATGAACCAGGAACAGAGAGGCAACTATGGGAGGAGGAAAAGAGACTGCTCTCTGGTGTCTCTGCACAAATGCCAATAGCACCAGTAATCAACAGGATGAGTTTAATTTATGTTGGAGAAAAGTTATGAGAACAGTAATTACGGAGCCATGAAGGAATGAATCACAACTGGAACATTAAACACAAGTGGGAACACAGTGTAAGGGAGGCATAGAAAAGCCAAGGTCACCGTCTTTGTAGAGAAGCAACTAAAAACTAAATGAAGGCAAGTGGCAATCATGCTAACAAGAATGACAATAAAATAAAAGAACGATGAGCATAGCTATTTGAGAATCAGTCTGTAGGGAAATTAATCATGGTTCAGAAGCAGCACATAAGTGGGTGAGGTTCTCTGGTCTGTGTCATGCAGGAGGTCAGGAAAAATTATCATAATTGTCCCTGCCAGCCTTAAAATCTATGAATATTTATCCATGAATCATTACTGAGGGAGACAGGAGAAAAAGCTTAGCACCATAACTTGGTGACTTCTGCAATTCAGAAGTTTGCTGGGAATTTCTTAACATATGAGGGTGGAAAAGTCAAGTCTTACACTTAAAATTCACCAACAGAGGGGAAAAGGATAACAGACATAAGGGGAGGAGAAACTGACAGGCCAGAGAACACCAATTCTTTGAGTTTAGTACAATAAGTCATGATATCGTGTCCAGCCAAAAAATACCCTGAATCTCAGTGACTCCTAAACTAAAAGGCATGGCAGGCAATATCAGGTGTGTCTAGCTGTGAAAAAACAATGAAGGGGTATAGAAAGTTAAGAGAGCTGGAATAGAGTCTACATCTTAATATGAAGCAACTCAAATCAAGAGGACAATTGCAAACTGTGGAGAGATCAGTTTGGCTAAAAAGAGGTCTAAAAAATTAAAAGGGAGGAAAAGCGTTTAAATAAAAGATTTAAAAGTTAACAGCTATCCAAAGGACAATGTGCGCAACTGGACAGAGTCATCCAACACACCTTATAAGCCCTAAGAAAATTTAAGAAGCAGGCTAATTCAAATCCAGTCCAACATGCGTGCAGTTTTTTGGTAGGCAGAAAGAACAGCTAGATGAAATAAAGTGTAAAGCAGTCTCTAAACCATCAGGAAAAGAGGGGAGGATGAAAGGCTCTAATGAAATAAAACACTTTTGTCTGGACATCACCAACATCAGACACAACACCTCATAATCTGGCCTAACAGCTGAGAGCTTTTTGGCTAATGGTGTGGGAAATGCAAGCACAAGCATTAAGTGAGATGGAGCAAAAAGACAGGGCAAAGGTAGAGGAAAAAATGCTTAAGAGTAAGAAAGTGAGAGTTAAAGAACTTATGTCCATAGGCCTCCCCTCTACTGACATGAAAAAGGATGGAGTAAAGCTTCAGCAAATCATCATGAAGGCAGATGACTCAAAATCTCAGTCCACTGCAAAAAAAATAAGTCTGTGGTGAAAATAAATGAGATTGCATTTCAATGGAGCTCTCTGGGTTAACGGACCAGTGCGAGAATACGTCCTAGGATCAGGCCTGCAGTCAGGAGACCAGAAAACCCAAAGTTGGGGAGGAAGATGGGGCCTGAGGACACAGAGAACCCCAGGTTAGGAATAAAATCACTTTATGGCAGGACAATGAGGGCACCAACTTGATGCAATTCTTTGCAAACGACTCACTAAAGCTAGCAGCACTTGGATAAGGGACATTTACACTTGCTTCTTTCAAGTGAAGCAATCTGTTACCAATCTGCTGAAAAGCAAGAGCCGCCCCCAGCATTCAACATAATTTGAGTTGAAGCAGCCCACAGCCAAACTGTTTCTCTAATAGCTGCCAATCAAGATGATATGATTTCACATAAGGCAATTATCCTTCATGCTGAGAAGAGTCCCTTGTCCTCAGATAAATCAGTAATCCAGTGAATGTTCCCTTGGCCAATTCAAAGGGAATATATGTGCCTAACTATATTCAAAACTGTGCCCAAATCAACTGTTGCATCAACACAAAATACAGATCCACAACACAATGGTAGCTGATACAGTAATGAAAGAATGATGAGCTTTACACGAGCAGAGTTGGCATTCATTGATAATGAACTCAATGTTCCCTTCAGATACAATAATAAAATACTGCCTCAAAATGCGGGGCTGTGAGGAGGATTATACAGTGCTTTGATCACGTAACATACTATATAAATGCTAAGTGTTGTTACTATAGCATAAGTGGGAATACTTATGTAAAATGCAAGAGGTTCAGTGGGCTGCCCCATCATCTACTGCTCTATGAATTATTTTCAGAGCCCTCAAAACCTTCCTTTCACCTAATTAAAAAAAAAAAATCTTACAAAAAGTGACCAAGGAGGAACTAGGAAATAATTCCAGGTGTGGGATCTTGGGCACAATGTAAAACTAGATCTACAGCTGAAGTGAAGGCTGCCTTCTTCTGAAAGACAATCCAAATACCATTTCTATTTCTACCTAAACTTAGTATCAAGGAAAGCAACATATTTTGTGGGATGATGACAAAACAAAGGAGCTACTGACTCCACAATATATCTCAATCAGGTTCAAATATAATCTGGAAAAACTTTTAATGATAGCTCATACCTACAAGGAATCCCTGACTTTCTTGCTTTAGAATGTGTCTGTACATTAAATAAAGATGCTATGTGTTACTTGAAGCAAAGAAAGGTAGGTGATGTCAGATACTTTTACATCCTCTGCCATAAACTGGTGTACATATATAAATCCAGAGCAAGGTTAGCATATGTTCTAAGGAATAGATTGGAACTGAGAAACCCCCCTGGACATTACATTCAGTTCCACAGTTGCATTAATTTATTCTACTGCCACCAAATCCATCTTCATTTCCATGCCGTCCACCCCCACAACACCCAGCTACGGATCAAAGTTGAAAATACTCATTGGGAAACGTTTGTTGATCATTATTTTCTATCTCGATTTAGACAATGGGTTTTTCATTATGCTCTCCAAATGGCTCAGCTCCACTCCCCAGGCTTTGGCTCCCAGCTCAGAATCTCCTTTCCTCCCAAGTGCACCAGGGAATAAGAAAGCTTGTAGCCATCTTATTTCCCCAGGCCTCAGCTACTGCACTCTTTTCCAGGATGCTTAGCTCATCAGCCCACATTTCTGTCTCCCCCATTCCCTGGCAACAAGCTGAATTCCATCTCTCTCCCCCAACCCCAATACATTGCTACCTGGCTTCAAAAAACAGCATCAGAGACATGCACTGTAATCCAATTAACTCCCTACTGTGGGGAAATCTGTAGAACAAGAGACAGCTACACGCAAATCCCAGCAGGGCAGCAAGACAGTTATAACATATGTTTTGGTTCATGTTTGAGGTTCTCTCTGCAGCCACAAGGTCTAGAAATAATTTCATATTTTAATGAAAGCTGAGATTCTGGAGCACAATTCTGCAGCAGTGGGGTGAACTCTGTGGCAAATTCCACAACTACTAAATCGTGGGATACACAGGACCTTGAATAAGATGTTTCCTATCTTTTGTTACATGCTTTGGTAAGCAGTGAAATAATTAAGAATTTTGTCTTTTAAATTAGCATTGCTGGTATCTGAGTTAGAATCTATTGAAATGAAGTAGTTCACACCTGAGAGTTTTTGTTTCAGGGTCTCTGAAAAGTTGGGAAGGCATTTCTGCATTGGTTACACTCAGCTTGTGTTTTCAAGGTTTTCTTCACAACCATAAACTGGAGATTTATGGGGGAGGGTTAAAAATGAAAGCTGAGACTTTAGAGGACAAGTGAGAGGCCCGTTTACATTCCCTTAGACAGTTCTTTGCACCCCACCCACAGGGATACACAGACACTTGGGGAAATTGGCTTTAAAGCAAGAACCTTGTCTCTCAGGACCAAATCTTTCCATCTTTACTCAAGCAAACATCCCAATAATTTCAATGGGAACTTTGCTAAAGTGAGGATTACTGGGTTTTTGCCATTAGAGAAAAAGAAAATTTGTGTGGCAAAGGCTAGGTTCCAGATTAGTAGATTGGAACTGTATGATTGAATCATATTACATAGAAACAGACATCCCTCAGAAGGAAACCTACATCCAGCACCTACTCATAAAAAGGGTGGACAGAAATGGGATACAGGAGGAAAACAAGCATTACACCAAGCTTTTCCTTGCTTTGACTAAAACAAGACAAAATGAAGTCACTTATTCAGTAGTTAATCAAACTATTAATTTTGTAGCTGCAACTATATTTGTACACTGCAAAGGACAAAGACAAATCCATAGATCTGAGACAGACATGATGATCTGAGTGCTTATGTAACTCACACACCTCCTTGGGTGTGGTGTTCTGCCCCATCTAGTGGCACCCAGACCACTTAGAGAGAGAGTTAAATGAGTCTGCTCTACAGCTTTAGCTAAGAGCAAATTGACTTTTAGCTCTTGTGGTAGAGGCTCATGCACTAGGCTCCAGAGGTCCCCGGTTCGACCCTGCCTGCTGACGACCGGAGTCTGTCGGCATTACACTGAAACAAAGTCTGCCTGAAAAATAAAGGAATCTTTGGTAAACATATCTTGCATTTCCACAGGTCTGATATGTCACTCCACCTGTGCAAGGATTGTGGCTGGAGAGTTGTGGCACATGGTTAGTGAGAGAAACTGAAGGGAAAGTAAACTGGGATTACAAACAGCTGAAAAAAAGTCAGGAAAAATAAAGGCTACAGCAGCCAAAAGTAGCATAAACTGCAGGAAAAAGCAAATGGTATTACTAGTCTGAGTAAATAAGGGCTTTTTTTAAACTTTAACATTTAACTCCTTCCCCTCCTAACTTCTCTTCTACCCTTCCAAAACCTAGCCAATGTGTATTGCTAAAAAACAACAGCCTTCTTCCATTTCTGCAGAGGCAGGTCACAATCTACTTTCTCCAAACCTGGGGGACAGAGAACTCTTCCTAGATGACAGGTTTCAGAGTAGCAGCCATGTTAGTCTGTATCCGCAAAAAGAAAAGGAGGACTTGTAGCACCTTAGAGACTAACAAATTTATTTGAGCATAAGCTTTCGTGAGCTACAGCTCACTTCATTGGATGAAGTGAGCTGTAGCTCACGAAAGCTTATGCTCAAATAAATTTGTTAGTCTCTAAGGTGCCACAAGTCCTCCTTTTCTTCTTCCCAGATGAGTGGTTGTTCTCCATGGGGTTTTGGGCAGTGCTCATTAAAGGGCTGCTATACCGAGGCCTCCTAGGAATAGACTTGAGCCCTTGATTTAGAAACAATTTTTGTTTGTGTGTCTCATTTCCCTCATTCCTTACTGACAAAAATATCTGCACGAAAATGACAGAAGAGTTTCTCAAAATTCTATCAGCTCCTTGCTCATTTCCTTTCTAGTCCTAATTCAGCAGAAGACAAAAGCAGGTGCTTAACTTTAAGCATGCAAGTAGTCATACCAGGCTTTAACAATCACATCATCATCTACCACAAACTGGGATGTCACAGACTACCAATATAGGTGGGGAATAAGCAGCCAACTCTTCAGAACTAAAGATTCTATTCCTCACACAAATATGCTGAGGAATAAAGAGAGAGGGAAGAGAAATGAAAGGGAATGTATATCAAAGGAAGAGAATTGTTTTTAAACAGAATGTTTTTCAAAGGTCTTCTTGAGGCACCAAATATGTTTCATGTTACCCCAAAACTGATTTAAGTTTATTTTAGAGGCACAGTTTTGAAGAACCAGGAGTCAGAGGTCAATGCACCACTGCTGTAGTTAATAGCATCCACGTCCATAGCATACTACCATGCTCCAGACTGCAGAGTATAGCATGGGTGTTATATTTACAAACTGAACAACAGGGAATGAGTAAGTTATAATGCAAATGCCATGATCTTTGCTACTGAGAAAGACCAACATTTCTATGAGGAGATCTTGCCAAATCAGGGTGGAAACCAGAGGAATTATCCATCCTACTTCCTCCCCTTGCTCCCCCCCAAAAATGCATTTAAAACCTGAAAATCTTGCCTGGATAACAGAAGAATGTAAAAGGAAACAGGATGCTGCTCACCCCTCCATCAGATCCTCCCAAGGACAGTCCCCTCTCCGCTATTCTGCGGGTGAAACAACAGTCTCAAATTAGAACTACAGCAAGACCTCTTTGTCCTTAACAATATAATTTACAATGTACAGCTGTCGGATAAATATTAGCCAACACAACATATGTAATGTGCATTGGTGAAGAGAGTTGTCATTTGCTTGAAATCCTTATGATCTTGCAGTTACAAGTCACAAGCAGGCAAATAAACCCATGACACCAAGAAGGGTAGAACACTTGCTTACAAGAAGGTGGCTGCAATGTGGGGCATTCTCAGCCCTCTTGCGGGAATCCCAAAGACGCTTATAAAAAATTTTTAAAAACCTGGCTTCCAAAGATATCCTGCCAAACAGGACTAATGTGAAGAGGCCTACATTTCGATTCTAAGGACAATAATACAAAATCTCTACGTTATACTGGAGTACCAAAACCAAGAGACCAGAATTTGAAAGGGATGGACCTTTGACTCGGCTGTTGAACAAGCCATTACAACATGTGAGGACTGGGATCGATACTAATCGTGCATCAGCATGGGGCTGGGAGACTAAAAGCTACGTCTACACTACAGACCTTACAGCAGCACAGCTGTACCGCTCTACGGTCTCCCACGAAGCTGCTCTATGCTGGTGGGAGAGAGCTCTCTTTGCCGGCATAGTTAAACCACCCCCAACAAGCAGCAGTAGCTACGTCAGCAGGAGAGAGTCTCCCACCGACATAACGCTATCCACACCAGCACTTTTGTCCGTGAAACTTACGTCAGATGGGGGGGGGGGGGGGGGGGAGAGGGAGGGAGTGTTTTTTTCACACCCCAGACCTACAAATGTTTTACTAACAAAAGTGCTAGTGTTGACATAGCCTTAGAAGCAGTGTTCTTAGTCAACCCATAGTTTATAATACAGACCACATCACTCAGACAGCCCCTAGTGTTTGGTTACTGAAAGCAGTTGGTATTCAATTAGGCTGTTCACCTGCCTAGCTGTGTCAAGTTGAAGCATCTCTTAGCACTTGACCACAGCACCGCACATTGGCGTCATAGAGGAAGCCATCTGCCTTACTGCATTTTGTTAGCTCTAGCTCATAGCTCACAGCAGTTCATAGCTACTACTATGCACAGAAAGGAGATGGGTTACAAAAAATGGGGGAAAGTCTGATCGGGAACAATGGAGCAAATGAAAATCTCTAATTCAATCCAGGACAATCCCATATTTCCTTCCACTGGGACATGAGTCTTCCAACCTCCAGTGAATAAGACAGAGTCTGTCCCAGATGACTAGAGCAGCCAGTTCCAAAATAGAAAAAGACTTTGGAAAAGATTTTAGCACCCTGAACTGTTAGCCTTCGTCCTCAGCTAATGGCCTTTGCACCAATGACATGCTGTAAACACTTCCAATGTAATCCCACTTGCCTCTAGTCCAATGCGACTAAGGTAATTTTTTAAGGCTAAAAGAAAAATTACCTACGGATTCTTTCAGCTTCCTCCCTGGTGATTACTGCGTCTGTTATGCCTCTTCCACACTTTCTAGGAGTGCACCCTGGAGATGGACGATAAAAGGCAAAGACTACATTACAAAGAAGCACACACTGAATCTCAATATCCCACCTTCCAATTTCTGTTCTCCTTGAAAGAAAAAAATTAACAGGATAAAAATATTTTGAAAACAGATTTCTTGACCTGATTATTACCACCTACCTTATATCATTAAAACTAAAACCAATCCAAATTTACATTTCATTTTGAGTCCTAGTTCTCATACATGAGCAAAATGTTTGGGTTAAATACAATGCAAGGGAACGCCATGCCCTTAAAAATAAACTATTACAATTAACATGAAAACAATTCCTGGAAACATTTATTTTGCTCCTAGATTTCTGTAAAAACAAGCTTGTTAAAAATAAAGGCTTACACATTGACCTATGTCTCTTTACTAATCTATCAAAATAAACAGACTTGGTGCAGTCTGAGCCCTGGTCTACACTAGGACTTTAGGTCGAATTTAGCAGCATTAAATCGATGTAAACCTGCATCCGTCCACACGATGAAGACCTTTTTTTCGACTTAAAGGGCTCTTAAAATGAATTTCCTTACTCCACCCCTGACAAGTGGATTAGCGCTTAAATCGGCCTTGCCAGGTCGAATTTGGGGTACTGTGGACACAATTCGACGGTATTGGCCTCCGGGAGCTACCCCAGAGTGCTCCATTGTGACCGCTCTGGACAGCGCTCTCAACTCAGATGCACTGGCCAGGTAGACAGGAAAAGAACCACGAACGTTTGAATCTCATTTCCTGTTTGGCCAGCGTGGCAAGCTGCAGGTGACCATGCAGAGCTCATCAGCAGAGGTGACCATGACGGAGTCCCAGAATCGCAAAAGAGCTCCAGCATGGACTGAATGGGAGGTACGGGATCTGATCGCTGTATGGAGAGACGAATCCGTGCTATCAGAACTCCGTTCCAGTTTTCAAAATGCCAAAACCTTTTTCAAAATCTCCCAGGGCATGAAGGACAGAGGCCATAACAGGGACCCGAAGCAGTGCCGCGTGAAACTTAAGGAGCTGAGGCAAGTCTACCAGAAAACCAGAGAGGCAAACAGCCGCTCCGGGTCAGAGCCCCAAACATGCCGCTTCTATGATGAGCTGCATGCCATTTTAGGGGGTTCAGCCACCACTACCCCAGCCATGTTGTTTGACTCCTTCAATGGAGATGGAGGCAACACAGAAACAGGTTTTGGGGACGAAGAAGATGATCATGATGAGGAGGTTGTAGATAGCTCTCAGCAAGCAAGCGGAGAAACCGGTTTTCCCGACAGCCAGGAACTGTTTCTCACCCTGGACCTGGAGCCAGTACCCCCCGAACCCACCCAAGGCTGCCTCCTGAACCCGGCAGGCGGAGAAGGGACCTCCGGTGAGTGTACCTTTTAAAATACTATACACAGTTTAAAAGCAAGCATGTGAAAGGATCAATTTGCCCTGGCATTCGCGGCTCTCCTGGATGTACTCCCAAAGCCTTTACAAAAGGTTTCTGGGGAGGGCAGCCTTATTGCGTCCTCCATGGTAGGACGCTTTACCACTCCAGGCCAGTAGCACGTACTCGGGAATCACTGTACAACAAAGCATTGCAGTGTATGTTTGCTGGCATTCAAACAACATCCGTTCTTTATCTCTCTGTGTTATCTTGAGGAGAGTGAGATATCATTCATGGTCACCTGGTTGAAATAGGGTGCTTTTCTTCAGGGGACACTCAGAGGTGCCCATTCCTGCTGGGCTGTTTGCCTGTGGCTGAACAGAAATGTTCCCCGCTGTTAGCCACGGGGAAGTGGGAGGGTTGAGGGGGTAGCCACGGGGTGGGGGGAGGCAAAATGAGACCTTGTAACGAAAGCACTTGTGCTATGTATGTAATGTTAACAGCAAGGTTTACCCTGAAAGAGCGTAGCCATTGTTTTATAAAATGTGTCTTTTTAAATACCGCTGTCCCTTTTTTTTCCTCCCCCAGCTGCATGTGTTTCAATGATCACAGGATCTTCTCCTTCCCAGAGGCTAGTGAAGATTAGAAAGAAAAAAAAAAAAAAAGCACTTGTGATGAAATGTTCTCTGAGCTCATGCTGTCCTCCCACACGGACAGAGAACAGACGAATGCGTGGAGGCAAATAATGTCAGAGTGCAGGAAAGCACAAAATGACCGGGAGGAGAGGTGGTGGGCTGAAGAGAGGGCTGAAGCTCAAATGTGGCGGCAGCGTGATGAGAGGAGGCAGGATTCAATGCTGAGGCTGCTGGAGGATCAAACCAATATGCTCCAGTGTATGGCTGAGCTGCAGCAAAGGCAGCTGGAGCACAGGCTGCCGCTACAGCCCCTGTGTAACCAACCACCCTCCTCCCCAAGTTCCATAGCCTCCTCACCCAGACGCCCAAGAATGCGGTGGGGGGGCCTCCGGCCAACCAGCCACTCCACCACAGAGGATTGCCCAAAAAACAGAAGTTTTAAACTTTTAAAGAGCTGTGTGGCATTTTCCTTCCCTCCTCCACCACCCCTTCTGGGCTACCTTGGTAGTCATCCCCCTATTTGTGTGATGAATGAATAAAGAATGCATGAATGTGAAGCAACAATGACTTTATTGACTCTGCAAGCGGTGATCGAAGGGAGGAGGGGAAGGTGGTTAGCTTACAGGGAAGTAGAGTGAACCAAGGGGCGGGGGCTTTCATCAAGGAGAAACAAACAGAACTTTCACACCATAGCCTGGCCAGTCATGAAAAACTGGTTTTCTAAGCTTCTCTGATGCGTACCACACCCTCCTGTGCTCTTCTAACTGCCCTGGTGTCTAACTGCACGTAACCAGCAGCCAGGTGATTTGCCTCAACCTCCCACCCCGCCATAAACGTCTCCCCCTTACTCTCACAGATATTGTGGAGCGCACAGCAAGCAGTAATAACAGTGGGAATATTGGTTTCGCTGAGGTCTAAGCGAGTCAGTAAACTGCACCAGCGCGCCTTTAAACGTCCAAATGCACATTCTACCACCATTCTGCACTTGCTCAGCCTGTAGTTGAAGAGCTCCTGACTACTGTCCAGGGTGCCTGTGTACGGCTTCATGAGCCATGGCATTAAGGGGTAGACTGGGTCCCCAAGGATAACTATAGGCATTTCAACATCCCCAACGGTTATTTTCTGGTCTGGGAATAAAGTCCCTTCCTGCAGCTTTTGAAACAGACCAGAGTTCCTGAAGATGCGAGCGTCATGTACCTTTCCCGGCCATCCCACGTTGATGTTGGTGAAGCGTCCCTTGTGATCCACCAGAGCTTGCAGCACTATTGAAAAGTACCCCTTGCGGTTTATGTACTCACAGGCTTGGTGCTCCGGTGCCAGGATAGGGACATGGGTTCTGTCTATGGCCCCACCACAGTTAGGGAATCCCATGGCAGCAAAGCCATCCACTATGACCTGCACATTTCCCAGGGTCACTACCCTTGATATCAGCAGATCTTTGATCGCGTGGGCTACTTGCATCACAGCAGCCCCAACAGTAGATTTGCCCACTCCAAATTGATTCCCGACTGACCAATAGCCGTCTGGCGTTGCAAGCTTCCACAGGGCTAATGCCACTCGCTTCTCAACTGTGAGGGCTGCTCTCATCTTGGTATTCATGCGCTTCTGGGCAGGGGAAAGCAAGTCACAAAGTTCCATGAAAGTGCCCTTACGCATGCGAAAGTTTCGCAGCCGTTGGGAATCGTCCCAGACCTGCAACACTATGCGGTCCCACCAGTCTGTGCTTGTTTCCCGAGCCCAGAATCGGCGTTCCACAGCATGAACCTGCCCCATTAGCACCATGATGCATGCATTGGCAAGGCCCATGCTTTCAGAGAAATCTGTGTCCATGTCCTGATCACTCACGTGACAGCGCTGACGTCGCCTCCTTGCCCGGTATCGCTCTGCCAGGTTCTGGTGCTGCATATACTGCTGGATAATGCGTGTGGTGTTTAATGTGCTCCTAATTGCCAAAGTGAGCTGAGTGGCCTCCATGCTTGCCTTGGTATGGCGTCCGCACAGAAAAAAGGCGCAGAACGATTGTCTGCCGTTGCTCTGACGGAGGGAGGGGTGACTGATGACATGGCTTACAGGGTTGGCTTACAGGGAATTAAAATCAACAAAGGGGGTGGCTTTACATCAAGGAGTATTTCAGGCAGGACTTCACAGAGGGTTCCAATAAGAAATGGTGCACCTAAGTAATTGTTCTTATTGGAACAAGCAGGTTGGTCTGGCCTCTGATTGACACATGGCTAGATTTACCTCGCTGCACCTTCTCTGTGAGTGACTGCAGTGTGACCTAGAGGAATGAGTTCCCTAGACGGGGGGAGGGGGTTGAGGGGGGAAAGCAAATGAGTACAAAACAAATCTGGTCTATTTCTTGTTTTGATCCACTCCATCTATCTTTTACATCTTTGGCTGGCAGCAGACGGTGCAGAAGGACTGCTAGCCATCCTCATCTTTTGCCTGCCCGGCAGAAGATGGTACAATAGGACTGCTAGCCATCCTCATCTTTTGCCTGCCCGGCAGAAGATGGTACAATAGGACTGCTAGCAATCCGTATCACCTGCCTGCTCACCATAAGATGGTTCAATAGGACTGACTGCAGGACTAAAGAGAATGACCTGGTCAAGTCACTCCAAATTTAGTCCCTGCGCCCATGTCTGCCCAGGCGCTCCTGATCGACCTCACAGAGGCGACCAGGAGCACCTCGGACATGACGATGACGGCTACCAGTCCTACTGTACCGTCTGCTGCCACAAGACAATGGGTTGCTGCTGCTGTGTAGCAATGCAGTACCACGTCTGCCAGCACCCAGGAGACATTACCTGAGCGGGCTCCATGCTTGCCGTGGTATGGCGTCTGCACAGGTAACTCAAGAAAAAAGGCGCGAAACGATCGTCTGCTGCTGCTTTCACGGAGGGAGGGAGGGAACGGGGGCCTGACAATATGTACCCAGAACCACCCGCGACAATGTTTTAGCCCCATCAGGCACTGGGATCTCAACCCAGAATTCCAATGGGCAGCGGAGACTGCAGGAACTGTGGGATAGCTACCCACAGTGCAACACTCCGGAAGTCGACGCTTGCCTCGGTACTGTGGAAGCACTCCGCCGAGTTAATGCACTTAATGCACTTAGAGCATTTTCTGTGGGGACACACACATTCGAATATATAAAAACGATTTCTAAAAAACCAAGTTCTATAAATTCGACCTAATTTCGTAGTGTAGACATACCCTGAGATTAAGACTTCTTGCCAGAGAAGTTAGCCTTTGTTTAGAATGGTATGTGTCAGGTATAACTGTATCAGAAACACTGTACTTCATCCCTGTATGCATGAAATAAGAAGTGGGAAACATATAATGACCTCTCACTTCTTCCCAAGGGCAGAATTAAAGAAGGCAAAGATTACCGCTTGCATAATCGTCCTTGGAATGCAGAAAGATATTGGCTGACCTGGCCCCACATGCAGCATTTCAGCCCACAGGCAAGCAGGGTCAAAGAATACAAGATAGTTCAGGGTCTGGCAGTTCTACACAAAGCCTTTCATCTCATGTCAACAGTTCAAATCCAGCCTTGGTCTGAAACAATTTACTGTCCAATGACCTATGTGCAATGGGTTTGTCATTTCAGTGTAGTTTCTAGTCGATGACCATCCCAAATCACAACATACCACCACAATTAGCGCTGTAGAAATTATTATTTGTATTATCCTACGCCTAGGAGGATGGACCAGGACCCCACTGTACAAACGCAGAACAAAAAGATGGTCTCCGCCCCAAGGAGCTTACAATCTAAGTAGTTCGCAGTCTCAACAGAAAGGCCAGGGACTGGATTGCCGTGGGGAGCAAACTAGCCCCGTGCAAGTAAAGGGAGGGCCCACCAGTCCAACTCTCCTGGAAGAATGACGACTGCCACACAGGGCTGTGGAAGTGAACTATATTAGGATGGAGTGCATACCAGCTGAATCTTGCAACACCGTTTAAGAGATCCAGCTCCAGGACTGACCTTAAGCAAGTCTGCAGTCAACCCCGTGCAAAGATCTTGGTGGTAAAGAGTTCTAAATACTCTTTGTGATCTAAGAAGCCAGCTCATGAAATGATGATGTGAGATGATACTAACCATCCCTTCCCTCCCAGCTGCAAGGAAGTGTGGCAGAACGTCAGCAGGCAAGCAATGAAGGGTAGGGAGAGAAAGACAGACTCAAGAATAGAACCATGGAGAAGAGGCAGGACGCATAATTCCCAGGCATTAGGTGCCCTAATTGCATTTATAAGAGTAACTGTCCAAGAGGGCATCTCCATTGCCTGAAAAAGCACCAGAAAGGGTATAACTGGGACATTGAAGACTCCATCAGCTCTGCAATTTTATACTGCGCGCATGTGAACCAATTATTCAAGTAATTGCCCTTTGCTGCTATGTGAGACACAGAAGATAGGAGACCATGGGGATACAGCTTCAAATTACATGGCAAATAACCTTTAAAATCCATTTCTGCAGAATACGGCAATAATATAAAAATTAAAAAGAGAAGCCAGCACTACAAATCTCGTACACTTTTTATCTAGTAGTCCTTGAGGAATCACACATGTCCAATCCAGAGTCGCTTCAGGGCAGGAATAACAACTAAAATGTACTGTAAGCCACAGAGTCCTTGAGACTTGGCATTTTATAGATTTTTTTTTTTTTTTTTTTGCAGGGGCATGGAGGGTAATTATAAAGCAATAGAAAAGCCTAGATCCACATATTTGCTGACATCTGCCAGTATGCTTACTGCTTGTCAACAGAGTTCTCTCAGAAGATTATTTACTCACCAGAGCACAAAAAGGTGCGGGGGTGGGGGTTGGGGGGGGAGAGGAAAGGCACTTCTAAAAAATCAGTTAATGCATCTATGCAATCCAACAACATCAGGCAAACTGTGAACAGCAGCAAGCAAGAACAGATGACCACAAGGCAATGGGAATGAGAGGCGACTGGCACAGCAAAAAGGCATTACAAAACTCCTCTCCTCACCTTGGTGAGAAATAGCTATATCTGTCAGCCTTCTGGCCCTCTTCCAAAGTCCAGCCATTTCTCCAAGGCTTAGGGGAGAGAAAGAAGCAAGGAGAGATGCGGTTGGTGGGCAGCGTGGGCTACTGTTTTCCTCCAATTGTTAATTTTTTATTACTATATTCTTGTTTGGGGATGAGGAGGCTGCTGGTTTTATGATTTGTTTCAAATATCTGTCAGAGGCACCTGAAGCCCTGAATAGTAGATTGCATGTATACACACACAGTTTCTTCCCCTCACTCACACACACAGTCTGCTCTCTCCAATGATCAATCAGATCAGTCACAGACCTGTTTTTCCCGAACAAACATCATCCTCATGGCTCAGTACTTCCTGCTTACCCCCATCAACCATCTCTCTCTGCATTGTCCAAAAAAAGATTTTTTTTCCTCTAAATCAATAAGAGTAAAAATTAAGCAGACGGGCCCAGTAACAAATCCCTGTGAAAGAACATCTGACCGGATTACAAACCGGAATGATTAATAGTGTGCTCCATGAGTATTCAACAATAAATCACCAAAATCTGCTGGACAATTCATACTCCAAGAAGCAAATAATCAATTATTTGGGAAGTGTCAGGGGAATTAGACTATAAGGACGGTCAGTGTGCTATTTTGCACTGCTCATAATGCAATGCCAGCAAAGAACCTTGCACTGCAGCAGGAATGTATCAAAGACTGTGCTTAGCTACTACACCAAAGGAATGGTCTGCATCAGTTTTCTCCTATTACCCCCATAGGTTAACAGGGAGAAAAACAGGATCCAAGACTATCACTAAGCGGAAATTACAGTATTTTGGATCAGAAGAGAATGTTAAATATGAACTACTAGGACGGAGCAGGTCATAAAGAGCACTCAGTAGTAATGCCAATCACAGGCATTCAAAAATCATAACTCAGGCCCCAAATAATCGCCAGTTTTTGTTTTTTAAAGAAATACATTGAGGCAAGTTTTCAAGATTTTCCCTGAAATCAGGAAGACTATAAACTTACCTTTTTTCTTTAAAAAATGCTGAAATTTTCACACAATCACTTGACTCCAGGAGCTGAGGACTTTCAGAACACCAAATACTGCGAGACTTGTGTATTTCCAACTCTCATGATTTTATCACATCAGGTCTGAGTGGGTGCCCTATAGCCTCAATTTGTAACAAACCTGTAAACCAAAACCCTTTTGACAAGATTTTTGCCTGCCCAGGGCCAAAAGACACAAGAATTCTATGTTGCTGTGTTTTTAAGAGGCAGCTAAAAAGGGACTGAATTTTGGTTCCCAGAACTGTTAGTGTAAACTACCAGGCGCTTTATTTTTAACAGGCTGAACCACACAGAACCGTCACTGAATCTTTTTGCAACAATTACCACCAATAATACCTTGGATAACATCAGGTTTCAGAGCAGCAGCCGTGTTAGTCTGTAGCCGCAAAAAGAAAAGGAGTACTTGTGGCACCTTAGAGACTAACAAATTCATCCCATGAAATGAGCTGTAACTCACGAAAGCTTATGCTCAAATAAATTTGTTAGTCTCTAAGGTGTCACAAGCACTCCTTTTTTTTCTCTTGTATAATATATGTTCCAAGTGGTAACTGTAGCTCCAATACACCAGTGGTGAAGGAAACAGAAGCCATAGGAAGAATGACTGAGCATGAAGCCCAGAAATTCAGGAAGTAGAACTTGATTGTTTCACTAGAGAACAGGACTGAAAGCCATAGGCCAAGGGGAAAAGATGGATCTTGAGTTGGGATTTTAAAGAGAGTCTGGAGGACAACTGATCACAGAAGAGCTGGGAGGCTTTTCCAGATGGCAAAAACTGCCTGAGGGCGAGGGGAGGCGGGGAGACCTTCCACCTACCATGGAGAGAATTAGTCTGGTACTGGAGGAGCAATGAAAACAATCTGCAGGTAAGAGGAGTTGAGATTCAAGAAACGGAGAGATAGAAGTTGCTGAATCAGGATTTAGCAAAACCACAGAATAGGAGATGACGACATGAATAAGAGCTTTGACAAAGGAGTGATCAAGACAGAGCTGGATGCAGAAGGTATTCTGAAGGTAACAAAGATTTACAAGCTTGGATGTAAGCAATATAAAGATATTTTAGGAGTAAGTCAATCAGCTAGGCCCTGACAGTAAGAGATGAACACAAGATGTAAATTTAGGCAGGAACAGAGGGTGGAGCTGGTTTGTTTGAAGATTATTTTATCAATTAGAAAGGTCCCGCTTTTGGACACAGATGCACTGTAAATGGTAACACTTAATGACAGATTTTAAAATATACTGATATTTTCAACTTCTCCCTCGCCCTCCCCTACTCCAGATTCTGTTCTTTATTCTAACCAAATTCCTTTACTTCTGTTAGTTTTCCTTGAGAAAATTTTCATAGAAAGCTGGTTTCACCTTCACAATGAAATTAGAAATGGGGGAGTAGTTTCACAGGGTTTCAAGTATCACTAGGGATATTGCATCCAGTTGATACAAAGACATTCAGTGATATACTATCAGCATCACAGCTTTAAAACTGCAAGCTGCATGTTCTCTCTGACAAGGATCAAGAAGAACATATCAAGATACTCAACAAGTCAGAGAGACACGGCAATCACACAACCTATTTGGCATGTTGGAGGAAGATAGAATGTACTCAACACCATACAGCTAGTCAGACCTCCTACACCTTACTTTTTATCTGAAAAGCTACATGCCTGGGCACCATACAATGAAGAGGCTGTGGTTACTGGGGAATTCTCCCAGGAGCAAGAAGGTCATTTGTCACAACGTTCAACTGATGCAACCCATTTCAGAGCAACATAGCAAGAGGGAAAGATGGCTAGGATGACATTCCTGTAACAATACTTGCAGCCTAGTTGCTGGCTCTTCTGATACTACTGGTCACACACTTCCCGTCTGCCTTTCTGTATCCTCTCCTCTAACCTCTGGATGATGTCACATTGAAGTTACGACCTGGACCTGTAACATCACTGACAGGGAGAAGTACCATTACAACACAGAAAGCAATCTACACAGACGGTTTATCAGTAGAACCATGACCACCACCATAACTTTAGAGTGAAAAGCACACTTTGAGGAGGCAGCATAAGAGAGGTTTGCATGTATAATTTAGAATGCAGACCATAATTCCTATGATCATGATGCACCACATCTTATTCCCTAAATACAGAAAGCCAGGAGCTCATCCTCTGACAAGCAATGCTCTGAACTTCCGTATGAGGGATCTTCACTACCATTGAATGGTCAGGAATAAACTCTAAGCTGTGTGACGCCAATTACAATATCAATTGAAGCAGGCTGGAAGCACAATGCTTTAAAACCCATTATAATGGCTCAAAATCCGGTGCCGGAGGCCTTGTTGTGAGTTTCCTATTGTTGTCACACTGGATGCAGGAATTACCACTGCAAGCGCTGAAAACTCCAAGCTATGGTGTACTAGTCTGGATGCAGAAACTACATTAACAGAAACCTAGGCCAGCATCTGAATGTTCAACTTTATTTGAATCTTTACATGGATTTTAGGTGAACTTTGGAAAGTCGGCATAAAATATTTACTTGTTTGCAAGAACTTAAATCATTGTTAAAGGCAGGGATATTCAGCACATTTGTAGCCACTGATGACAGCAGATGACAGACCATTATGTTATTTGTATATACTTCATGAAATACAGCCTCAAATATTTAACAGCAACAGTTTCCTTAAGCTTTGGCTCCAATAATAAATAAAAACATAATTTAAAGCAAAAGCTAAGGAGTGAAATTATAGCCACCACTCTGCTTTTGCATTTTAAGACAGAGTGAAAAAACACAGTAGCCTCATTTTGCAGAACCAGCACCTCTGATTTATGGACAGCAACTCCACACTCTCCATGTTTACCTCCAAATACCTCCAGCTTTCCCTGTGCCATTTCTCCAAAATCCCATCAAGACCAATACCTACTTCATTGTCTCTCTTTCAAATAGCCAAGGAGCAATGCAGAGACACTGTATACAGCCCATAGGAAAGATATACACTTTTCTGGACTATGCTTCAAGCAACCCTTGTCAGCAGTGGAGTTCAAAAACAGCTAGGTTGTAGTTACCTATACAGGTTACTCCCTCAAATACAGCTGATTACATCTTTGTGTTCTCCACTCATTATGGCAGAAAGAGGAAGTACAGTCCCTATCTGTAACTGACTGGTTTGAAACAATTTGGGAGGTTACAACCCTGGAAAAGGTTGTCATTGGCTCAAAGACAAATTCACTATTATGCACTATGAGCCACCTTTTTTTGGGTCTGGTGCAAAAGAACTCCTAACTGGCTAAGTCCATAAGAAACGCTAACTTTTAAACAGATCTAAGAAAACACCTAATGGCTTGCTGGTCGATATCCATATACTTTTAATGGTCATTGGATGTGTGTATGAGCGCTTTGGATAAGCAATGGCAAATAAGTGAATGCCTCATACAAGTAACGAACAACAGAACCAGTCAGATTTTGTTCCGTAATGAAACAAAAAAAGGGTGGAACAGGCTAGTTTTAATGTAAATAAACAGCTAGCAATAGTGATTTGCTCCATGTCTGGGCTTCTGAGTGGAGGCTAAGTGTTTGCAATTGCTGTAAGGCTATGATCAAAGTTCAGACAGTATCAAAACTGATCACTTTAACAAATGAGAAATTTTATTGATGGTTCCTCTGCTATATCTCAACATTGGATTAAAAGAACCTCCGGGTCCTTCTACAAGAAACTGTGTCAAGCTTCCACAGGATGCTGCCAGGCTGAGAAACCCAAGAGGGCTGCAACCGGAATCAACACCAGAGTGCAATAATCTTCATCTTCTTAACTCTTCCCTGAATCTGCACTTCAAAAATGATAACAATTGACAGTTCTGTGCTCGGGGATTTTACATGCTGCTACTGCTGGCTCTGGATGGACTTGTAGTTCTATTTTGCTGCCTAATTACCCTCTTCAAAAATAATAAACTATTTTTTTTTAAAAAATCAAGACCCAGAAGATACCCCTGACCAAGTCTGTGTCCTTTTTTAACAGCAAGGGCTGGGAGCATTGTGGAAACAAGCCGCTAAACCTAGAGAAGAGGGGGAGGGATATGGATGGAAATGCCCTTGCATCACTCAAACTCTTAAGACAAATGATGCTGATGAGCTGCAAGAGGGAACTCATCCAGTTTTCCTGAGCTGGAAGGATGGTGACTGCCGGGACTGGAGGACAGGAGTGTAAAGATAAAAGCCATTGGAACATTGTAAATACTGCTGTCGAGGCATCAAACAGTGAGGCAGGGAGGAGCCAACTTCTGGCAAACAGCCAAAAGGAGCAGATGTTAGGCTGAAGCAGAATGAAACAGTTAAGGTATAAAGTACAGTTTCCAGCAAACTACTCAAAGCTCTGGAGCTGAATCCAACTTGGCAGCACACCTGGCTAAATGTAATCATCCTTTTTCTGAGTCACTAAGCTACCGGCAAACTACCTTTGGAACGACAGCAGCTTTCTGGCCTTGACACAGTGTAGCATGGAATATATTTCTTTAATCATCTCAACATCACCCCTTTGTGGAGACCAAGCAAAAGACAAGAGCTGACCAACCACAAAATTCAATACACATCACAATATAAATTGAATTATCTTTTAATAAAGCAGGTGTTTGGAAAAACATCAGATACCACAGGTGATTTCTTGAAAACATAGCATATAGGGCCAGATTTTTAAAAAGTAACCACTTACAGGTAAAAAAAAAAATAAAGTGTTATAGGTGAAGAGAGATATAGCATCTAATAGCCCAGAAACAAAGTGAAAGGTTTGCTTTACCCAGTTTTAGAATGGCTCTAATGTAGCTCTAAAGCTACTCTCCCTTTATGTGATTGGCTCTGCACCTATAAAGACATCATCTGGGCTGAATAATTCAATCATAATACAAAGCTAAATGTGTACAGAACTAGTCCATAGTGCAGGAGTATCTAGGGAGTGTCCTGGTCAGTGCTGCGAGGGGAAGCAGAACCCTGGCAATTTTTCTTTCTACCCCACGGTTAAATGTAACAGCCGACTAGATTACCTAGACACCAGAATTAAATACAAACTCAAGGGCAGATTAAGCCCCCAGGCTGAGAAGCTCCTCTGACAGGTGGATGGGGGGTGGATTGCTGGCAAGCAAAAAATAATCAGATGAATAAAAATAATTTGAGTCCAGCTCCAGCTCACTCACAGTTATTGGGCTTGAAGCAAAAATGACTGCATTAAATTCTCTACCCTGCATTATGCAGGAGGCCAGACTAAATGATCATAATGGTCCCTTTTAGTGATGAGATCTATGAATTAGGAAAGTATTTTCACATATCCAGAGCCAAGAAGTTTCTCAACCCAGCAAGCTCCTCCAGTGGAGATCTACAATATAGTGTTTTCTTTAAACCTGGGGAGATGGAATAAATCCGAAAAGAGCAGCACCTGCAGGTGTAATGGGCCACACCAACCATGCCAAAATTACACTGCAACAGATGCTGTGGGAACTACATAGCCCCTGAGTGTGCATCATGTTTAGTTTGAGAGTCACAGGAATCATCTAACCTTGCCACAATGGTTACGTTTCAGATCAACAGTGCCCAGATTGGCACCTAAGTATTTAACACCAAGGGGAGATCAAAAGCTTATTCACACATCCCTGGGAGTGCCGCTCAGAGCCTGAGCAGAAGACAGCCTACCCTCTGGGAGATTCCAGTATGAACTTTCCCCATTTCCCAAGGAATCCCAGAACTCATAAGTCACTGTGCTATACCACATACCCCAGAGGAGAGGGAAAGCTCACTATCTCTAGAAGCTCCATCACCAGGAACCCAAAGTAACCATAAGTGGATGGGGAAATAGGTAGCTACTTGAGAGAAAGCAGTCTCCGGAGCTGATCCTATTACCTGGAAGGGGATGTGTAACCAGAGACAGAACCCACATGCCTACTGCATTTGGCAGTGACAATAGCAAAGCTATGTTTTCATTATCAGTGACAACCTTGCAGGGGAAACTGGCTCTTAACTACAGTACTTAAAGCACATGATTCTGGAAACAACCTGTATCAGAAGTTGGTGCCTGTGTGATTACTATGTGCTCACAGTGCAGGCAGTACCCAGAATCAGTTCCATTATACTTCCTGAATTGTATTTACAAACTCCCACCAGGGGAGTCAGCAGAGCAGGAAAAGGAATGAGAAATTGATTTAGCAGGGAGTTTAATTTCACACTGCCCTAATGAAGCAGTTTGGGGTGGGGAAGTTGCATGGAAAGACAGCAAAGTGCTTTTGGAACCAGAAGATCCTGGAGTGATATAAGAGATTTGAGCATTTGGGAAGTCAAGGAACATGTGAGTTATGATGAGGTACATGTTACAGAGAGAAGAGGTGGGTATTAGGGACTCCAGTGGAAATGAGGCCAGCCTGCTGTGGCACCAGAGGACTACCCTACCCCATGACACTCATGTACAAATACCTTCAAATCTTTTATGGCTGTCATAGTCCTCGGAGCAGGGCACCTCAATGAATCTGTCCTGCAGACTTTCGCTGAAATGAGCCAGAACCTCGGCGACCCCATCTTCGCTGACCAAGTAGCTCCAGCTCAAGAGGCTAACGAGGACAGCAGAGGAGACTAGGAATGCAACTTTCAGCCACTTCCTCCGTGATTCTTGGTGGGCTCTGCTTTTCCTCACACTAAGAACAGAACACAGATAAATCCCTGTGTAAACAAGTAACAATCTTATATGCCCTTCTGCGCTGCAGTGATTAGGAATCACCTTGGGAGCTAGCTCATCAGCTGGATGAACATTCCCAGCCCTGTATCAACAAGCTGTGATAAGTAGGGCCCTACCAAATTCATACCCATGAAAAATGCATCATGGACCGTGAAATCTGGTCTTTTGTGTGCTTTTACCCTATACTATACAGATTTCAAGGGGGAGAACAGTGTTTCTCAAATTTGGGGTCCTGACCCAAAAGGGAGTTGGGGAGGGATATCACAAAGTTATTTTAGGGGGGGGTCATGGTATTGCCACCCTCACTTCGGCACTGCCTTCAGAGCTGGGCAGCCAGAGAGCAGCGGCTGTTGGCCAGGCACCCAGCTCTGAAGTCAGCGCCTCCCGTAGCAGCAGCGCAGAAGGGTGGCAATACCATACCATGCCATCCTTACTTCTGTGCTGCTGATAGCGGTGGCTCTGCCTTCAGACCTAGGCTCCCAGCCAGCAGCTGCTGCTCTTCAGCTGCCCAGCTCTGAAGACAGCACTGCCGCCAGCAGCAGCACAAAAATAAGAGTAGCAGTACTGCAACCCCCACCCCCATAGCAACCCTGTGACAACACCACCACCCCCCCGCCCGCTGGGCTCCTTTTTGGGTCAGGACCCCTACAATTGCAACACTGTGACATTTCAGATTTAAATAGCTGAAATCATGACATTTATGATTTTTTTAAAGCCTATGACTGTGAAATTGACCAAAATGAACCATGAATTTGGTAGGGCCCTCGTGATAAGGCTGCAGATTCTTAACATAAGTACATGCGAGTATCTGGGCTCACGCCAGACTTGGAAGGATTATTAATTTTTCTTAATTTGTTTTAAATCCATTCATGATTTTTTTAAATGATTACTTTAAAGTCTCCCCTACCCACCCACCCACCCACCCCCCCGCACCACCATTTCCATCAATCAGGGTCTGCTTCCAGAGGAACCAGCAGGAGTTACCAGAACTCTTGTAAATTGTAGATGCTCAGAGCTGCACATGGAGCTTTGTCATCCCTGATCCTTAAGACTTTAGGATCTAACACTCGCCTGAAGCCTATTGTATGTTAGCTTTAGAGGTGGGAAGGACTTAAAAATGTCCTGCAATATAATATAAATGCCATTTATTCCAGCAACAGTGTTGCATGCCCCCACTAGCCAGATTTAGGGCCCAATTCTGCAGTCCTCACAGAGGCAAAATTCCTCACTTGCTTTGACAGGAGTTACTCGCACCTAAGGGCTGCATGATTCAGCCCTGCTAAAGGAGGAAACTCAGCACAAACAGATAAAAGTGTCCTTCTTATTCCTTTTTCTGGCTTCCAAAGAACAGGTGCATTACTTGTTCTCTTTCCCCTGCAAAACTGCCCAGGCATGCACCAGGCTTTGCCATCACAGCCACCAGGAGGCCCTGCTAAAATGCAGAGCCAGAATAATGGAGCTCAGCTGTTTTTTAATCCTCTCTGCATTCCAATGGTTTAGGATTCCAAACCATTTTACAGTATGTTTTCAGAAACATTTGGCTCCTCTCTAAATCACAATGAAACTCTAAAAATGGCAATTAATTTACCTTACTCTTAACAGGCAGAACTTGGCTTTCCAACAGGGACCTTGCCAAGAGGAAGACAAAAAATCCAGAAGAAAATAAATCCATTTAATGTATTTTTCCCCCACACACACATATTTAAGATGCAGGAGGAAAAAAATGGAGCAGCTCCCTCCCTTCACATCTGCCTCACCCCCATTTTACCTAGACACTTAGTTTTTATTGCTAACCAAGCAGGAACAGCAGAGTGCCATTTAAAGTAAGGGGGCATAGATATCCCCCACATTTGAAACTTCTCTTCCCCTCTCAGGCATTCCCCCCCACACCAGCAGCCTGACCCTCCTAGCCCATGAACCCTTATACCCACCCCCTACAAATTTGAGCGACTGGCACTGCAACACCCATACTTGAACAGGGTCACAGTACCATTCAGGTCTAGCCATTATGACATATGTCACGATGGTATTTGCTGATTTGCACATTTAACTATGCAACAGTGTTTTGAATGGAATATCACGTACATAACATTATTGTCTATACATAACACTAAAAGCCAACCCCTCCCTCGCCCCCCTGCTGGTAATAGCTCACCTTACCTGATCACTCTTGTTACAGTGTGTATGGTAACACCCACTGTTTCATGTTTTCTGTGTATATAAAATCTCCCCACTGTATTTTCCACTACATGCATCCGATGAAGTGAGCTGTAGCTCACGAAAGCTTATGCTCAAATAAATTTGTTAGTCTCTAAGGTGCCACAAGTATTCCTTTTCTTTTTGCAGATACAGACTAAAACAGCTGCTACTCTGAAACCTAATAAAAACAGGTACAAATATCCAATGGATGGGGTGCTGCCTGTTCCTGACCTGTTATTTAGGGAACAGTACTTCTCTTGCAAAACTTACTACAGGTAACAAACATTAGGTAAAGTCTCAATGAACCATCCAAACCCTTCACAAAGGTCAAGTTTCATACAATCAAATTTTAGTTTTGCTAACAATTTTGGATACAGGAATAAATTTCAGCTATCATGAAGATTCAGGGGTAGTATTACCGGTATTCTGAACACCTGTACGGCCTTCATGAACACAGCATGGCTTAGATCTGGGCTGCCCAATCTTTTCCCAGCGAGTCTCTTAAGAGAAAGACTGCCTCATGGACTTTCACCCACGAGGTAGGTTGATCAGGTCTGCAGGATGCAAGCCTGGGACACAGCTTCAAAGCCCTGCTCTACCTGTGTAATGGTGGGAAGTCACTTGGCCTCTCTGTGCCTGGGGTCCCCATCCCCAGCTCCCCGGGGTGTGCGGAGGAGCCAGGCACTGGGGAGTGGGAGGCTGCGTGGCGCTCGGGCACTCTGCTGATGGGGACCCCAACATGGCAGGATGGGCAGCTCCCTTCGCAATGGTGCCAGCTCCCCGCGGGGCCCACGGGGACAAGCGGCGGGGTAGGGCTGTTTTAATGCCACATCTCCGCCGCCGGGGACGCGGCGCCCCGCACAGCAGCCGCCAGGCAGCGCGGGGCCTGGGCCCTGCTGGCGGAGCAGCCAGGCGGCGAGTCCCGGGAGCCTTCATCCCTCGCGGCTCCCTCCTGCCCGGGCCCTTCCCGTGATCGGGCAAGTGGGGGCGGGGCGCGGAGCCCCAGCCACGCAGCGAGCGGCGCTAACGGGCACCAGGGGCGAATCCCGGGGCTGAGGGGACGGCGCCCGGCCCCGGCCCAGCAGGACCCGCCCCCTTGCGGGGAAACAGCCGGGCCCCCACACCCCCTCGCCGGCAGGTACCTGCTGAGGCGCCTCCGCTCCCCCCTGTCCGCACAGGTCCCCGCGCTGCCCCCGCCGATCTCGGCAGCCTTGGGCCCCGCCCGCCTCTGCGGAGCCATCGCGCTGCGGGCGCTGTCGCTACCCGGAGCCCCGGACTAACCGCCCGCACGAGGAGACCGGAGCGATGCGCTCAAGCAGCCACTGCTGAGGCTGGAGGACAGGGCAGAGCAATCCAGACCAGAGACAAGAAGCCGATCAGACTAGAGCAATCCACGCCGGTGTCGCGGTGTGATCGGGCAGGCAAGAAAAGGCCAGTAGATAGGAGCCGTCCATGTGAGATCGATGAGCAGAACAGGCCTAAGCGATCTATACCAGAATGACAGAACAGGAGGTATGAACAAGGATTGAGAAAGAGACAGGCCAATGCAATCTATATCAGAGTGATAGAGCATAGGCATAGTTAGAGGCAGGTCATCCCAGAATAATAGCCGGTGAAGGGGCAGGCCAGAGTAATCCATGTCAGAGTGAGAGTAGACGCTTGGAAAGCAGCCAGGAGAAAGACCAAATAAATCTATTACCGAATGAAGGCCCGCGTGGAAATGGGCGGCACGGCAGACAAGAGCAATCCATGCCAGAGACCGGAGCCCTGGAACTGTCTTGCTGCAGCTGGGTCTGAGTGGGGCTGGGAAGGGCGTTAACCCTGGCGGTGCCGGGGCAGGTGGGTGCCGCTGGCCGGGCGGGTTCTGGACTTGGGGCTGGGCAGGGCCTGGCCGAAACCACGGCCAACCCCAGCGCCCACGAGTTGTGAGCTGGATACAAACCCGCCAGACTTGCTCTGGAAGGGGGAAGTGGGGGGGGCCTGCAACTGCCCCGGCCACACCAGTCGGGGGGTCCTGCAACTACCCAGCCACCCGGGGGGGGGGGTGTCTGCAACTGCCCCGGCCACCCCCAGTGTGTATGGTGGGGAGGGGCTGAAACTGCCCCGACCACCCTCTTGGGGACGGGGAGGGCTGAAACTGCCCCGACCACCCCGGGCGGGGGCCTGCAAATACCCAGCCACCCCCAGTGTGTATGGGGGGGGTGTCATAAATATAAAGGGAAGGGAAACCACTTTTCTGTATACAGAACTATAAAACCCCTCCTGGCCAGAGGCAAAACCCTTTCACCTGTAAAGGGTTAAGAAGCTCAGGTAACCTCGCTGGCACCTGACCAAAATGACCAATAAGGAGACAAGATACTCTCAAAGCTGGGGGGGGGGGGGGACAAAGGGTCTGTCTGTGTGTGTGATGCTTTTGCCGGGAACAGATCAGGAATGGAGTCTTAGAACTTGTTAGTAAGTAATCTAGCAAGAAAGGCGTTAGATTTCCTTTTGTTTAAATGGCTGGTAAATAAGCTGTATGGAATGTATATTCCTGTTTTTGTAACTTAAAGTTTAGCCTAGGGGGATTCTCTATGTTTTGAATCTGATTACCCTGTAAGGTATTTACCATCCTGATTTTACAGAGGTGATTCTTTTACTTTTTCTTTAATTAAAATTCTTCTTCTAAGAATTTAATTAAAAAATTAAGAATTTAATTAAAATTCTTCTTTTAAGATGCTTTTTCATTGTTCTTAAGATCCAAGGGTTTGGGTCTGTGTTCACGTATGCAAATTGGTGAGGATTTTTATCAAGCCTTCCCCAGGAAAGGAGGTGTATAGGGCTTGGGGGGATATTTTGGGGGGGAGATATCTCCAAGTGGGCTCTTTCCCTGTTCTTTGTTTCAGAGTAACAGCCGTGTTAGTCTGTATTCGTAAAAAGAAAAGGAGTACTTGTGGCACCTTAGAGACTAACCAGTTTATTTGAGCATGAGCTTTCGTGAGCTACAGCTCACTTCATCGGATGCATAGCATCTTTGTTTAACACACTTGGTGGTGGCAGCATAGGGTTCAAGGACAAGGCAAAGTTTGTACCTTGAGGAAGTTTTTAACCTAAGCTGGTAAGAATAAGCTTAGGGGGTCTTTCATGCACATCTGTACCCTAGAGTTCCGAATGTACCCTTGACAGGGGGGAGGGGCTGCGACTGCCCCAGCCACCCCCAGTGTGTAGCAGGGGGAGGCTGCAATTGCCATGCCCAGCTCTATGGGCAGGAACACCTACATCTGCCCATTGCTTGCCCTGCAACCAGCTCTGCCCCCCACAACTCCCCATCACGTTTCCCCCCTCCCCATCTCTGCTCCTCCTGCAGCTCCTGGGATCTTCACCCGCCCTCTGCCAGGCCGAGGCGGGAGAAAGCACAGTCCATTCTCCCCTCAGCTCTAAGGTTTCTTCCCCTCCCCTTCTTAGGCTGGGTGCTGCATCCAGGGGGAGCAAAGGTGTTGTTCCATCCCCGCTGCTCACAGGAGGGATGGGGGAGCAGAGCCCTGATCTGCTCAGCCCTTCCTGCTCCTCTCCTCCTGTGAGAAACAGTACCTGCTCCTGGGTCTTCCTACAGCCACTCTGATTGGCCGCTCCTCTTGAGGAGGCGGGCAAGTAGGACAGGCTACCAATCAGAGGGGAATTCCCCTGACCCCACATAAGCAGGACTGAAATTTGCTAGAGGTTGTAGCCAGGCCAGCTGCACTCCCTGGCTTGCCAGAGCTGGCGGTACTGGGTCCAAGAGTCCAGCGGGCGCTGCCTGGCCAATGCATCATTGCCAGGGACAGTGGCTTTGTAGGACAAGTTTTTCCTCAGTTGCCCTCAGCAAGGCCTGCACAACCTCAGGGCCCTGCTTCATTACCCTCACTCAGCTCACTGCTCTCTGGGGCAGGGACACAAGTGCCGCCTCGCAGATCACAAATCTGTTAGTGCTGCAGGAGATGGGGGAGTCTTTCACTTTCCCAGCACTGAGCTTGCCCTGAGGAGCAAAGAGGAGTCAAACTGCTCTGTCACTAAATCAGCAGATGTGACTGTGAACAGGCCCCAGGAGCCCATGTGTGGCATAAGAAGGTGTTGTTTGATATCGTGAATCTGATACCCTGTGGCCTCATACCAACATCCAGACTCTCGCTTGGGACAGATGGGTAGCCTGGAACACCAAGTGTTTTAGCTGTATCTTCTGTTCACTTACAACGTGGAATCAGCCCTCTCCCACTGACGTCCTATCTGACTTTTAACTATCAGTGTCGCCCTTTCCAAATTTCTCCATCTGTAACACAGGGATAAGAATAACCCTTTTCTGCCTCCTCACAAAGGGGTAGGGAGGTTAAATGGCTGCCTGTAAATCACATTCGGGTCTTTGGGTAAAAGGTACCACAGATTTATAAAATTCATGACTCTCTCCCTTGTGGAATTACAAGCCAGGAATCCCTTGTCTGGTTCTGCCCTCGCATGTGGCAGTATCATGGATATGATGTAGCTGGAATAGAACTGGGCCTGTGATCTGTTTCAGCGCCAATGGTTTAGCTTGTGTTTTTGGTACCTTTTTATAAGTGCAGCTCTTCCCCTGGTTAAGAAAACTGGCCTAAACTGGCTTACATGAGACCTCTGTACTTAAGATCCATATTTAATTGTATGGGGGGAAATACTCCAAGTAATAAATTTACTGTTCTCCTCAAGGTAAAATATTTGCTTTTGCTGAAGACTTTGCCATGCTAAGAAGATGGAAGAAAATAAAATGACAGTCTCCTCACCATTTGGGCTGCACTTAGTGCACTTGGATCTCAAAGGTGCTCCACCAAAGGTCTCCTACCTGGCTGAGGTAACACATTTATTGCATGCAGGTAGGATTGTTGAATCAACTCCAAAATGATTCCAGTCCTTAGCTGGAGGTCACACTGGGGGTGTAATGCAAGAGAGCATGTAGTGATCCATATGGCTTTGATTGGGGAAAGCAAAAAATTGGGTTTATCCAGAGGCCAGAATGTCTCAGTAGAACTTATTTAGGATGCTTACTGTAAACTGCAGTAACCTCAGTCCTTTCCTAGAGGGAAATAATGATTTAGGATTTCCACTTGTTGCAAATTAAGCTGTCATTCCAGCCTCCTTCATCAGCACTAAATCCACCACACACAATAAATATAATGCTTTGCAGCTGCATGAGGAATTCAGATTCTAGTTAAGGAAAACCTTAAAAGAGTCCTCTATCCAAATGAAGCTTTTGATTGTGGTTGTATGTGTTCACATTCGAGCCAACCAGCTCTGGGCTTCTTGATATCTTGGGTCCTGATTTCACCGTGAACGAAATACTCCACATAAGTGCCAGACAGACTGCCAAAGAAAAGTTAAGATTCCTTCTCACATCCTGCTGCCTTTGTTACCTTGGGAATTATGCAGGCCAGAACCTGTAAGACATGAGCTTGTCAACCTTGTTTGTTGTGAACATGGATATCGTTATTACAAGCCAGACACACAACTGCAGGGGTTTCTTTCTCTTGCAGATCTTTCCTTTATTTCGTACCCTTGGTGCCAATGGTCTTCTCATTGAGTATGAAGACATGTTTCCTTATGAGGGAGAGCTGAAGCCACTGAGAGCAGAGCATGCTTACAGGTATTGCAGTCAAATGGATCTTGCAAGGGTTGTCAGGTGGCCTTCTCATACTGCTAGGGAGGAGGCTACAGGCTGAGTCCTGGTCTCTGACTCTTGGACTGACCATCTGGAGCAGCTGTAGAAGCTCCTGGGGGTGGAAGAGGAGTATCACATGCCATTCTTAAGAGTCCAGAGGAATCACTGGTGAAGCTGCTACTGATGGTTTCCAAAGGGAGTGTCAGACAGTCCATCCATGGAAGGGTGGTAGCTGCAATATGGGGCTGAGAAGGTGCAATAGGGGGCATAAGGAAAGTGAAAGTACGTTATGAACGGGATGAAGATGCAACAGCAAGCCTCCCCTCAGACCTGGGGCAGGGGGGAATGGAGCAGAACATGTCCCGCTGGTGACTATATTTGCTGTTTCCCATTTGTGTCGGTCAGGAACACAGCTTTGGCATTTTCCTGATTAAATTTTTCTGCATGTAAAATCAGCCCTTCATCTGGTCCACAGCCTTGGGATCTTGTCTGTTGGGCCAAGTCAGGATTTGGCTGGGGCACCTGTCGGGAGAACTCGAGGAAGTAGTGCAGGCGATTCAGTAGATGAGACAGTTCTGTCCAATACAGTGCTGAGTTGAGGTGTGGTCTAATGTCCTGAACATGGGGCTGAGAGTCGTGAACTCCTGAGGTCCGATCCTACCTTTACCACTCCCTCTCTTTGTGGCCTTGGGAAAATCACTTAACCTCTGTGTTGAGTCTCCCCAGTCTGTAAAAGGGGATAATGATACTTACCTATCTGCCTTCTGGGGTGGTGTGAGATTAGTTACTGTAATATCTGTACAACACTCTGAAAAATATACAGGCATTACAGTGCATTTCATATCTGAGTGCCCAGTACTTGTGCTGGACTGACAGCCCAGCATGGTATGAAGAGCTGCCAAAGATGCCAGCTTTTAGACTAGAAGTAAAAGCAGGATCCTGATCACACATGGTCACTAAGGATCCCAGGATAATTTTCACAGGTATAGGTAATATTAGCTCTAGTATCCAGGCCAGATGCCAACAGAGGTGTTTCTGTTCTGCTCCATAAATACCCCTGCATTTCCAGTTGCATAAGGTAAGTGCTTCCCTTCCAGTTGTGTTAGTGTTGCTGTCCACTGTTAACCCTATGAAGCCTTTACCTGTGATTTCTGTCTGTGCAGTGAATTGCAGTCTGTGCAGTCAGTAAAGTCTGTGAAGAGCTTTGGGATAAAAGGTGCCTTATACCTATTAGAGCATCATCCTTCTGAAATTGACAAGCTACTGACTTTAGTTAACTCTAAACACTCTGTCCCTGGACCCTGGTGTGACTAACCCAAGTGTGTGTGCTCTTGCTCTCTCTCTCGCTTTCTTTCTCTCTCTCTCTTCCTAGTGCCTCAGAGATTAAAGAGATTTTAAATTTGGCAAAATTGCACGAGTTAGAAGTTATCCCTCTGGTGCAGACCTTTGGACACATGGAAGTAAGTGCATGTCTGGATTCGGGGGATGCTGTGTAGGTTAGAGAGTTCTGGAGAGCAGGGAGTAGGCCATGGGTCATTGACATGTCTAGTGTTTAGCGTTTGGGGGATAATATTACTCTGCACTTTTAACAGCACCGTCCATCCAATGATCCAGAGCACCCCAATGACACTAGTGAATTCATCCTTTCAACCCCTCCAGTGAGACAGGGAGTTCTTCTCCTCAGTTTCTGTGTGGGAAAGCTGAGGCACAGAGAGGGGATGTGACTTCGCAGTGGACGTAAGTTGCAGCGCCAGGAATAGAACCCAGATCTCCTGACTCCCATTCCCAGGCTTTAACAACAAGACAATTCTTCTTCCCCTAATAGATAAACTGACAGAATTTTTCTGTTGGGGAATTCCACCCCCCCAGCCCAATCGGCCCTCCACACCACCTGCCTTGCCATACCAGTCAGCACTTCCTTCCCTGCTGTAGGATTTAGGCACCACAGACAATGCAGTTGTAACCTCCTGAGTTATCCATGTTACCCCCGTATACACATGTTGGTTATAGCAGTGAGATGAGTGGGGTGGGGTGTGCCGCTCCCTCTGATCTGGGAGAGCAGCCACTGCTCAGCGATGTCTGGGCTAAGATGCTCTATCGAGCAGTGGGAGCAGCAGAATGTGTCCTGCCTCTGCTGTGCCTGGCTCTGGCTTGTTCTCTGCCTCTGTCATTTTCCTGAGCACAGCAAAGTTTCCAAAATTGTAACAGTGGCATCCGTTGGACCCTTGAGTGACATGAGACAGCACCATATTTGCGTCCATCTTGCAGTCATTCTGTGGTTACATCTGTACATCTCATCTCTTCTGTAGTTTGTCCTAAAACACCAAGAGTTTTCTCATCTCCGGGAGGTGGAGATGTTTCCAAACGCCCTCAACCCACACAAAGAGGAATCCCTGATGCTGGTCAGTGCAATGATTGACCAGGTGGTGGCGCTGCATGATGGCTTACGATGGTTTCACATAGGCTCTGATGAGGTATGATTCTCCATGACACAGTTTCTCTCAGGTGCTGAGGAACAAAGCCAGGGTTCACTTAGAAATCTTTTTGTGTCTGGGTGGACCGGGAACTCCCTGAATTTAGTGTTGGATGCTGAGGACACATCTGAGTGGAATTCCCTTTTCAGGCAAGGGAGCCAGCAAGATTCTAGCTCTGAGAAGCTAAATCTAAAAGTCATTTTAATTCTTAATATCTCTGATTGCAACGGAAGCAGTTTATTTTCTTTAATAGGTTGATCAAAAGTAAAGTATTAGCTCCAGAAAGGTGCTTCTAACTCAGCACTTGGCTTGAGTAAGACCCTTGGCCTAAAAGGGCTTCACTTTGGATCAGACTTCAAGCCTGAGGTCCTGATTGGTTATGTTCAACTATATCCTGTGTTTTTTCAAGCTAAGATATTAGCCCCATTGTCCAGGCCAGATTCCTTCTTCTTAGTTAGGCTTTTTTTTTTTTAACAGCACCTAGCGCTATGGGGTCCTGGGCCATGACTCCTGTCCGCTTCTGCAATACAAATAATAAATAATGCAACATACATTCTGCTGACAAAAATGCTCCCGCAGTTTCTGTTGGGTGACATAGCCCTCTCTTCCTGCTGATATGTGCTGTAACGCAACTGCCCCCAGCTATCCCAGAGGTAGCTGCACTTCACTGGTGTGCTGAGTGATTTCTGTCTGCAAAGTGGTTTGGTATGAAAGGGTTGATAAGGTCATATTAAAGTCCCAAAGAATCAAAGCCGTATCCCCTCACTGTACCACTTCGTAGAAGTAGTGCCAGGTACGTTGGTTAGGGTTCGGGATTCTCAAGGGTAATGAGAACATCCACAGTCACATGAAGGGCTATATAAAGATCATTAGGCTGAGGCACTTTTGTTCATAAACCATCTTGGAAATGCTGACCTAGTTTTCCAGGATCATAATCTCTCCCCCAGCCCTCTCCAAGATCACTGATATCTACACATGATTTTCAGTGCCTTAACCTTATTTCTTCTGTGATGGGTTTGATGGAGAGCACCCAGGTAATTCTACAGGCAGTTGGATGGCAGATGTATAGAGTCACCCTAAGGCAGGGAGCCCAACTCAAAGGAACCCGAACCCTAGCTCCAAGTACCCTTACCACAGGAACTCTAACCCTAGGGTGCAGAGCCACATTTCAACATGCATGTCACTGTGTGATTTGAAAACAGGTGTGATGGCTCTTCGGTGAAGTGACAGGATTGTTCAGGCTCCTGGAGGAGTTGTACCTCAAGGTTCTGCCCAGTCATTCCAGGAGATGGTTATTCTAACTTGCAGAGTCATTGAAAATGTTTGCTTTAAGTAGTTTAATTCATTAGGATATTTAACCTCTTCATTTCTGTGCAGACTTTCAGCCATCACAGCACACAGGTCTCTACAGCCTGTAGAGGCTTCCTTGGGCTCTTGGAGCCCCGCATGAAAACTGCTGAGGCTGGAGTGCTCAACAGCTGTGGGATGGGATTTAAACTAAATTATAGGTCAACATTTTACTAAACTGTGTGGATGCTTTGTGCTTGCTGCCTGCTACAGGCTCAGGGAGGCTTTGACAGGGAGACTTCTTTGGAAACTCTGGGCTCTTGTCTTCATTTTGAATAGATGGGAAATCCATCCTTCCCTATCCCTTTGTCTTCTCTGATCAGCCAAAGGGAGAATAAGAGGAGACCGGGATGAAGGAGGAGACATATTAAAAGAGCCTCTACAGTAAAGTAGTGTCTTTTGCTTGGTGCCCCCAGGTCTACTATCTCGGGGAAGGGGAGGAGTCAAAGCAGTGGCTGCAGAAAGAAGAGAACAGCACAGAGAAGCTATGTCTGTCCCACATGAAAGCTGTTGCAAGTTGCATGGTCTCGTCTCATCCGGCGGTGAAGCCCATTGTGTGGGATGATATGCTCAGGGGGGTGAGTGAGGAAACGCTGACAGGTACGTGAACTGGGCAGGACACCTCTCATAACTTTATAGCATAACAAGCTCTACATACCCGTGTTTGAAACAGACTGTACTGGGAAACCCATCATTCAGTTGTGACAATTAGGAAGAGGTAAGAAGTGATTTCACAAAGAGCTAAGGAGAGGAGAGGGATTGCCCAGTAGTTAGAGCCCTAGCCTGGGACTCAGGAGCCCTGGTGTCAATTCCCTGCTTTGCTGCAGATTTCCTAAGTGACTTTGGGCAAGTCACATAGCCTCTCTGTGACTCAGTTTCCCCTCTGTAAAATGGGGATAATAGCACTGCCCTACCTCACAGGCCAGTCCTGAGGATAAATACATTACAGATCGTGAGGTGCTCAGATACTGTGGTAACAGGAGCCATATAAGTACCTAACATAGATCGAGATGCCATGTGTGGGTCTTTGTCTTCTCTCTCTGACCATTTTAAAAAAATCTCATGGAGCTTTATGTAAGGACAGAGGTTTGAATCAGTGTCCTTAGCCTCAACTTCCACCCACGCCTGGGCAGTGTTGTGCTCCAGTTAGTAGTTGCTCTCCACAGAAATGTCTGCATGCCAATGGTGCAGACTCACGGAGAGAAGCCATGACCTGGTGTCTTTGACATTGCAATTTATCACTGTGCACATGGCAGGAATGTCCAGAACTGAACTGTGGGATTGCTCAGTAGCCTTGTTCACATTAGTCTTTTTCCAACTATTGCTAAACTTGGAGAAGCCCTG
The DNA here is from genome assembly GCF_015237465.2 of Chelonia mydas. Taxonomy (NCBI): domain Eukaryota; kingdom Metazoa; phylum Chordata; order Testudines; family Cheloniidae; genus Chelonia; species Chelonia mydas. The sequence continues at coordinate 19,013,658 of NC_051254.2, forward strand.
GAATAAACAGGCAACCAGCAGCATTGTCACCATGCTGGCGTGAAAACCTGCTCTGAACGGTTTAAAATGGGGTTTGGGTTAAACGCTGAATTATTGCAATGTTTACTGATACTTGGCAGCAGCTTCTGCGTGACCAGGTATTCTTCAGTGTTTAAATCCAAGTGAATTAATCTGGTACACAGTAACTTGGGACCAAACCTGCACCTTTGTGCATACAGAATTTCCACTGAAGTTGGTGGAAGGTTTACATGTGCAAAGAATACAGGATCAAACCTTTGCAGGATCCTTTGTTCCTGCAAGCACATGCACTGGTAAGGCCAGGGGATTGGTAATGAGGCTGACTAGAGATGAAGGACTTTTAGGTGGTAGCGTCGACATAGCCTATTTCAGCAAAACTTATGTCACTCTGGGATGTGAATATTACACCCCCCTGAGCGACATAAGTTACACCAACATAAGCATTCATGTGCACAACTCTATGTCGATGGGAGAGCGTCTCCCGCCAACGTAGCTTATGCCACTTGTGGAGTTGGCTCTCTACTGTCTGCATAGAGCGTCTTCACCAGACATGCAGCATCGGTGCAGCTTAACCAATACTTCCATTGATGTGGCCTTAGTCTGGCCAACAGACAGGTGTCCATCCTATGGATGATCACTAATTGGGCCCTTTGTTGACAGTCTCAGGAAAGAATCTAAGGACTGAATGGAGCCTGAACTGCCTCTCACCTTGGAAGAGTCCTCTCTAAACCAGTTTGCAGGGAGAGGCCAGGAGGGACTTGCGCTCTGGAGCTGCCTGTGTTCTTGTTTGTTCTGTAGGTAGAGAACATCTGCGTCCAAGGCTGACGAACCCATCCCGTGGGGTTTGATGCAGGACTGATTACTGCAGCATTAACACACAAGCAACTTTAACTGACCATTTTGAATCACTTAAAACAAATTCTGCTCCTTCTAGAGTCCGGGGTAGCTCAGCTGATGGAGCCAATGATCTGGGACTATGCACCGGATCTTGACGAGAATGACAAAGGTTTGTACTGTTGGTTCTGAACTGCTAAGAGCATGCAAAGCGCTCAGTTAACTTAAAAGTGGTCAGTTTCTTATATCACATGGTCCCCAGACACCAGAAGCTTTTGCTGTATTAAATAAACCTTCTCCTACTAACTTATATTAATATTAACTTCTAACAATCTCTGTAAGCGATGGAGACAACTACACAGATCTTGCTAGAATCCATGCATGCTGATTTACTGCTCCTGGGAAGGTTTTCAAGGGGAGTATGGCCCCTTTCTCTCTAGCAGAATATATGGAAAGATGATCCTAGCCTACCCTTCTGTTAAACTGAATATAGACTTTAGGCACGTCACTTCTTTAAAAAACACCTTATATTTGTCATCAGAGTCTCACCATTTTACACTGTCAAAACAAAGTTGTAAGCAAACCCCTTTGCCCTGACTTCATGGCATTGTACCTGTTCCATCTAACTTTATTTTTCTCTCTCCACTCATGTTGTGAAGGATTTTCATCTGTTAAGGTCAGGATTTTCACACCTACATGTCATCTTGTTTTTACTGGCCTGGGCACTCAGCATCGTCAATAAGGAGTGTCATTTGAAAAAGTCCTTAACGTTGGCTTAACTCTGCTTCTGTTGAAGGTTAATGAGCATTCTTCAGTGGGTCCAGTTAGGCCAATGCTGAGCACTTTTGAAAATCCCACCTCATGCAAGTTCCCTGGAAGTCTGAGAAAAGGCTCATATTTGATTCCCAAGGGAGTTGGATCAGGCCTTAAAGATTTTGTATTCAAATGCTTAGGGTACGTCTGTACTGCAAGTGCTACAGTGACACACAGCTGCAGCTATGCCAGTGTAGTGTAGACACTTTCTACAGCGATGGAAGAAATTTTTCCATTGCTGTAGTAAATCCAGCACCTCAAGAGGTGGTAGCTAGGTCGATGGAAGAATTCTTCCATTCACCTGGCTGCATGTACGTTTTTACAGCCCTGAGAAATGTAGCTTGATCGATCTATGTTTTAGGTGTAGACCAGGACTTAGGTGCCAGAGTAACTAACAGTTGTTCGGTGTTCCATAGATTCAGGTATACACCCAGCTTTCTTAGAGATGAAACTTAAATCTCCTAAGTGTTTGCATTCATTGGGTCTGATTTTCTTCTGACCTGCACCAGTGTAAATCTTTGGGGGGAGTAACTTCTGATTTACCCCAGAGTGAAAGAAGAAATTGGCCCTGTGTGGACTCTGCTGTAACATCAGCGGGGCATTCCAGATGCCCAGTTCTGCAGTCCTTACTCAAGTGCATAACACTTGGCTATGCAAGGAGACCTATTGAAGCCAATAGGCTACGCACATTAGTGAGGTTTGCAGAATCAGATCCTGAATGAATATGGGTCTAATCTTGTAGACAGCAAGACTCTCACTAAAAGCCAGTAGGGGACATTTGCCTGCAAATGGACTTTGGCTCCAGAGCCTGCATCCAGAATAGCCTTTGGTGAACAAATGGACTGTGTGTTTCAATCAGTGAAAGTGTGACACCGCTTCTGGCCCCTTCTAGCTCAAACCCAGAGCTGTGTATCTATTGCACAAGAGTTCAGGATCCAGAATTCCTCTGAACAGGAGTAATGCGGCTAAAACTGAACACCTTGTGCTGTACATGTCCCCTTGGTCTTATATTTCAGTGCTTCTCGTTGAAAAGTACCACAAGTGTGGCTTCCCCAAGCTGTGGTTTGCTAGTGCCTTTAAAGGAGCCACTGGGGCGAATCAGTCTCTAACCCTGATTGGACACCACCTAAAAAACCATCTGCAGTGGCTGAAAGTGGCAAACAGCACTCCTGCTGATATGCTCCAAGGCATCGCCCTGACTGGCTGGCAAAGGTAAGGGGTTGTTCTTTAAGCAGTTCCATGGAATGTATGCAAACAAATTCCCACCAAACAGTATCAAAATTGGTATAAAGGGGCCCAGGATCCACGGGGGCCAGAGAGTGCTGCAGGGAACTCCGGAATACTGCAGTGCCTCCTGTTGCTCACTTATAGCCCCTGCCCTAGTACGTGAGTGTTGTTGATGGGTCTCAAAAGGTTCCTTCCAGGCCTCTGGCCCAGGAGCATTAAGGCCATGGAGTGTGGAAGGGAAAACTGAAGGCTGTTCAGGTCTAAATCCAAATGGTGATTAATATTTGCTATACCTGGGAGTAAAAAACAGCATTAACTCAACTACATTCTTAACCAGGGAGCTTGTGTTTTGTAGCACACCGGGTTAATCAGTAGAAATGACTCTTGTTGGAGACATGTCCAATAGTTAGGTCTTAAGGCAAAATGAAGGTGAGAATTCCAGCCTTTTTAAATGCTGCTTTGTGCCCCCTTGAATGGGGTTTTATTTCACTCTTCTTTTATGGGTGGGCGTGTTGAATACACATTTATTACAGACCATTTTCTGCAGATGCATGGAGACCACTTTACTCATCCTCTGCTAATATTTAACATTGATAGGACTAATCTACATACCAACTACATGGCCTGCAGATAATGATTATTTAAACAAACCATTCCACAAGATGCCCTTGAAATTGTTTGCTCTCTAACTCAGATAGCTCAAGTTAATTTTATCCTTCACAGGATGAAAATATGAATGTAGCTTGATCTCCCAGTCCAGTTAAACCCTTGAAAATGGGGGCTACCCCATAGAAATGCGGCCAGACACTTAAAGTATCTCCTTCCAATGCGGCTCTAGTTAATACCTGTCATAAATATAAAGGGAAGGGTAAACCCCTTTAAAATCCCTCCTGGCCAGAGGAAAAATCCTCTCACCTGTAAAGGGTTAAGAAGCTAAAGGTAACCTCGCTGGCACCTGACCAAAATGACCAATGAGGAGACAAGGTACTTTCAAAAGCTGGGAGGAGGGAGAAAAACAAAGGGTCTGGGTCTGTCTGTATGCTGCTTTTGCCGGGGATAGACCAGGAATGGAGTCTTAGAACTTTAGTAAGTAATCTAGCTAGGTATGTTAGATTATGATTTCTGTAAATGGCTGAGAAAAGAATTGTGCTGAATAGAATGACTATTCCTGTCTGTGTGTCTTTTTGTAACTTAAGGTTTTGCCTAGAGAGATTCTCTATGTTTTGAATCTAATTACCCTGTAAGGTATCTACCATCCTGATTTTACAGAGTTGATTCCTTTATTTCTATTTACTTCTACTTCTATTAAAAGTCTTCTTGTAAGAAAACTGAATGCTTTTTCATTGTTCTCAGATCCAAGGGTTTGGGTCTGTGGTCACCTATGCAAATTGGTGAGGATTTTTACCAAACCTTTCCCAGGAAGTGGGGTGCAAGGGTTGGGAGGATTTTGGGGGGAAAGACGTGTCCAAACTATGTTTCCCAGTAAACCCAGTTAGAGTTTGGTGGTGGCAGTGGATATTCCAACGGCAAAGGATAAAATTAATTTGTACCTTGGGGAAGTTTTAACCTAAGCTGGTAAAAGTAAGCTTAGGAGGTTTTCATGCAGGTCCCCACATCTGTACCCTAGAGTTCAGAGTGGGGGAGGAACCTCGACAATACTCAAGGCCAGGAATGAAGTAGTTAAAAGAATAAACTATTGTAATGATGGTTTCAAATACCACAAAGCTGTGTGAGGAAATAGTTGTAAGTATTAGAAGGAGAAAAGGCTTTCATGGGACAGATGCATGATCTAAGATAAGGCCAGAAATCCTGAGTTCTAATTCAGGCTTTGACCCTGATTTGCCTTGGGCAAATTAATCTGTTTCTCAGTTTCCCCATCAGTAACGGAGGTTTAATTATCCCTTTGTACCTTGGAGGGGGAGTTAGGATGTGCTTTATCCTAAGAGATGGACTAATGTTTATAAAACACTTGGAGACTGTTGGATGAAATGCTAACATTCAGCACAGTTATAGCACCTATTTACAGCAAAGCACTGAATGAATGGACATTTATCTTTTTCAGGTATGACCACTTCTCTGTCTTATGTGAGCTTCTTCCAGTGGGAATCCCATCACTAGCTGTGTGTCTACAGGCACTACAGAATGGTACACACTGCCTATATCCTCTATCAGAGCTAATACCTATTCCAAAACAAAAGTTAACCGTGACTAAAGTTCTGCAAGATCAAACCACCTGTTAAATTTAACAGGCATGTCTGTGATCATGAAAATTGTTAGATTATAAACAATGTGTTTCTGATCTAATTTCATACTCTTTATAGGCACACAGGCATGACTATGGTAATAGCAGCTGCTGTGGTTTCCACCTATTGTGTGGTTCCATTAATTTAATAAAGAACCTTATTATACTAATCCTCTTGTGTTTTTGAGTAGTGCACAAATTGGCATTGGTTTCCTTTCTCAAGTGTAATCTTTTTTAGCAGTAGAAGCTATGAATTGCTTTTGAAACAAAACTGCTTAAACTGATTTTTGATTCATTGCTCATACAGAAATGACTAGTTATATAGACCACATTTCACAGTAAGGCCTTGTCTACACCCACAAGTTGTTCTCCTTAAACTATACCAATGTGGATAAAGGAGGACAGCCCCCCTAAAATGGATTCTGCTATACCAGCATAAAGGTGCTTATAGCAGTATAGCTTATTCACAGATGGGAAGGGGCATAAGCTATACCAGTAGAAGGTATTTATACCTGTATAACTGCATCCACACTAGTGATTGAATCAGTATAACCATTTCAGAAAAAAAAGACCCCTAACCTAAATAGTTATACTGGTAGAGTAGGCCTTAACCTGTAGAATTCCGCAAGGGTCAATTCTGTCTTCTGCATTTCTTCTTTTGGGGGATGGGGAAACCTACTGATACTTTTTTAAAAAAAACTAAGAATCTAAAATACTAAGAGGGAAATGCAGTGTAAAGAAAACTAGGCAGACAGGCCTGGGGTGGCAGTAGTCCTTTCTCAACAGAGAATTAACACACTGTACTAAAGTCTGTAGGGGGTGGATTTTCATGAGCTTCTGCTTCTGTTTAAGTGAATGGGAGTTTTACCATTGACTTCAGTGGAAGCAGAGTTAAAATTCCTCCTTACTTGTATTATAGCAATTTGTGTCCCTATTTTGCCATTCGAGGCTGCACTTTTCCTCTGCTTCCCTCTTACTTTGACTGTCCTTTGCCCAGGTGGCTATTCTGAAAAGGTTAAAGAAAATGTGGAGAAACAGCTGGGGCTCTCAAGTCTGGAAATTGACACTTTCATGAGGTAAAGCCCCACTTGCTGGATTCAGATGCTTCTTGTTGTGTTGCGGTGTAATTTTGAAGACTGACCTATTCTGTTTGGACAGTGAAAGTTCAGGGACCTTTCCAGGGAGTGACATCTTCACACTTGTGACTCAGGTCTGCTTCTATCTGAAGCCCTCAGTGGATGAACTTCTTGAAAGAAACAGGTAATACAAAAAATAAACTTGATGTTTTTGCTTTGTCTCCTCATAAGTGATTGGCCCATAATGTAGATAAATGGTGCAAGAAAACTTAAATTGACTTCTCTAAGGTGGCTAATGCTCTTACTTGTGGAGCTTAGTTGGTGGCTAAGGTGTTACATGACTCTCTGCTCTGAAATAGAGTGATACCAGCAGAGGATAACACCTTTAGACCTGGATTCAGCAAATTGCCCAAACACTTGCCTAAGTCCATCCCTATTTGTCACAGCACATGCTTAAATTCTTTGCTGAATCAGAGTTTTACTGCCATTGAAGGCAAAATGTAATTTCTGAAAGTTCTAGTGAGAAAAAGATTAGTGTTTAAGTTATAAAGGCAAAATATTATGCCTTAGGACACAAAATATCATTCTCAACCAAATTCAGAGGGGATGTGTAAAATGGCATAAATTAGACTCCCTTTCACTAATTTAGACTGCAACAGATCCATTCTACAACTGTGCAGGGGTGTCTACATCAGTATGAGGGAGATCCCAACTTAAACCACTTCTTACATCACCTCAGTCTGGCCTGCCCCCATCAGTCTGTCCCCATCAGTCACTGCTGTTTCAAGGAAAATTCAGGCTGAGATGTATTTTCAGGTATGTCACAGGCTGGTTCAGCCCCTACCACAGAAAGAGGAAGATTGTTCATCCTATAATGATGCATCATTTTCAGCCGGATGCATTAAGGTAACTTAACATTCCCCTTTGCAAGATACTGGAAATAAAGTTTGTGTTTAAAACATCCTGGGGAAACTTGACCTTGAGCACCACCGTTTGGAATGTCAACATTAAGCAACCTAGTTGTTATAAAACAATTGAACATGAAGCATATAACTTTTCGCCATAAGAAGTGTATCCTGATCTGTATTTGACTTGGAATGGCTCCATGGAATGCAGGTACAGCATTATCCCACAGGAAGTTTTTGCTATGTGAGAAAAAAAATAGTATAGTGCTTTTCATCCACAGATCTCGTTTGCCTTACAAAAGAGGTAAATATCGCTCTCCCCATTTTACAGATTGGGAAGACGGATACTCAGAAAGGAAGTGACTGTGCAGTGGCAGGATCTGGAATAGAAGCAGATCCTCTGACTGCCAGTCCACTGCCAATGCCAATTCATGGTCTTATTTAGTATATCAGTGTATATTTTTAAGCATTTATTTTTTCAATTTTTATCTATTTAAATTTTCACAGTTGTGGGAAATCACGGGGGTGGAGGAGGTCAGACAATAATTATTTGACAGACATTGAGATTCAAATAATTAAAGTTTATAAGCCAGCTGTTTTAGCAGAGCTGTAAATACATGCTTTTAGGCAGCATTCATTACAACACATTTTATACTCGTTAAGGTGGGACTCATACAAAGTAAGGTACTCAACCAGCATTTCTATCAACAATGGAAATTCTTTTGGGTTGGTTTGTGTGTGTATGTATGGTGAAATCAACATTTACTGATAAAAATCTAATCATTCCAAGTGTATTTAAAGTTAAAGCCTATTTTGTCAATTCATCGGTTATGCTGATTTTTTAACAGTTACTATGGCAGGGGGAGATTAAGTTTCAGAAACTGCTTTAGTGACTTAAATCCCTACTAATTCAAGGTCAGGTTTCAAATTTAAAAAAAAAGGCACAGTTCCTCCTTTGCACCATTTTTTAAAAATACTGAATGAGTGAGATGTGGAGGTTAACTGCCGCAAAACGTAAGGCACAGTTCTGCAGCTTTAAATCCATTGCAGTCCTGTAAAAGATGCATCCTTTCCTGCAAGAGAAGTGAAACTTTAAAACTCCAGCACAGTATGCTAGAATTCCATTTCTTCTCTCTGCAAAGGGTCACCTGATGATCTCATCTCTTTTGTCATGACTTAATTGCAAATGTAGTTGGTGCAGTTGGCGAATGATCATGGTGAAGAACATGAACTGTAGCACGCTCTGTTCACGTCTTCCTTTGGTTTCTGTTTAGTCTTCTAGACAAGTGGAATGCTGTGATGCAAGAGCTTCAAGCAGCCCTTAACAGAGTTTTCTACATGTGTACCCTAGAAGAGTGGATGGAGGAGAATGTCCATCCCAGCTTACACAAACTGCAGGAAGTAGTGGATGACCTAGACAAAGCAATACAAGCACAATCCTAGCTGCCCTCACAAACTGCCAGACGACTTATCTGAGACCCTGCCTGGTACAAATTCATGAGTAACAGTATAGCCAAAGCTTAAACCACCCATGGAATAAACGGGATGCAACTTCCCTGAAGTTGAGCTGGGCCATATCCACAGCAAGGAATTTGCATCAGCACAGCTAGAATGATGAAGTATGAAAATGTGGAGTTCTATCTTTACCTCCAACCAATGCCAAAACTCAGCCTCTGAAATCAGCTACTGCAATGTGCATACTTGACCAGACTTACTCCAGTGTATAACAATGAAAGCAAGAACGAGGCGAAGCTTGGCTGTGTTCTTAGTAGTAAGAGAATAGGGAAAGGAGAAAGTGCATCAAGACAGATCTTGAATTTTGAAAATCTCTCCCTTTTAGGTAAAAGTGACCTGAAAAAGTAATGTGGCAAATTCCAGTCACTCACCAGTATGAGCTGAATGCCCCTCAAGATTCCGCATACTTCTGCCTTGTTGTAGGTCTTTATCTCCTTCCATTATGGCCATCTGATTCTTGCTCAGAGGCAGTGTTCCGGTACGTATCCTACTGCAGCATCATGACAAAACTTCAGTCAATCCATGGCTCTGGATAAGTCCTGTTTGTGACATTCTTAGTTTCTAAAGTATAGAAAGGAACTTTAAAAAACAAAAAGCCTATATCCAGCTTTGAGGACGTTCAGAACTGAAGGTCACAACTTGATCTTTTTAAAAAAAAAATTTATTAAGATACAGGTCTTAACTGGCTTTTTAGGAGAACAGGAGAAAGATGTCCTTGAGGGCTGTGACATCACAGCATCGTGTATAACGGGGTATCAAAGCAGGAGTCAGCTGGCTTCAGTGGACTTACAGGACTTGAAATGAGAGGTGGGAAACTAATGTTTGGTAATGTGCTGAACACTGCAGTCTGGTTATTTGAGGAAGTTTCTTAAAGCCTCTTAACGTAACAGAAAAGTACCCAAATCACTTCAGACACCCTTCAGTTGTTAGCTTCATAACTATAAATCTGACTTCTGTTGCATCTACTTGCAAAGTTAGAAACTAGTCTGAAGTCAATAGAAAGACACCCATAGGCTTTCTGTGCTTGAGGTGAGGGCTCTTAATGGTTTATAGACAAGTTCATGTTTCATAGCCTTGTAAACTGGTTAACAAGCATATTGTAACTACTGGGCACAAAATAAGTCAGTGAAAATCAGATACTCCAAGTGTGAATTTACAATAAACATTCAAAATACCTTTTAAAATGTTTGCTTCATTCACTGCTTTCTTGAAACATCTAAATACAGAGTTTAAAGAATGAGTATGGGGCCAAGTTGTAACGTCTACTTTGAAATTAGCATATATCTGAACTACTGAGAAAGGCAGAGAGATACAATAAATGGGGCGAGGCACTGTAGAATGGGATTCACAAAAGCTATCTCACTAGGCAGCAGCTCCTTGCCTAAGGTAGCCAATGGGAGATGCCAACCGGAGAGGGGCGTGCTAAGCCCATCCCTCTTGGAGACAGTTGCTTAAGTGCTGGCTGCAGGGACGTGCATCCCTCTACTTGGGATTCTCAGCTGTGAACCCTCTACATAGACACCTATGCTGCAAGAAGCTGGGCAGGAGGGAGGCCTTCCTTCAACTTTTAGCCCAGTGGTTAAGGTAATCACCTGGGATGTAGGAGAGCCCTGGTTCAAGTCACCTCTGCCACCTGAGGTGAATGCTCTAACTAGTGAGCTATTCTGCTGTCTATTTCAATATCTCCTAAGGAAGCTGTCCACTGTGGATAAATACTGCTATTTTCTACACTCCTACTCCAAATGTCCTTGCCTCAAAGAGGTTGGGCCTTTGGTTCACTGTATATGATATGCCCTGTTCTGGACTTCTGGGGAATAAACAAGGATGGGTTAGCCTCAGGACATTTGGTTCCGTTCAGATAAGCCCTTTTGTAATTCTTTTCATCAGTAGATCTCAAAGCACTTTACAAAGGAGGTCAGTATCATTATCTCCATTTTAGAGGTGGGGAAACTGAACCACAGAAAGGTGAAGTAGCTTGTCCAAGGTCACCCAGCAGGCCAGTAGCCAGCTGGGAATAGAAATCAGGGCTCCTGAGTCCCAGTCCAGTGCTCTAATGAGAAGCAATGTTATTCATGATGGGAAATGGAAGGAATTTAAATAAACTGTTTAAAATGTTACCATCCCACTATAGAATGCTTTAGAGATGTGAGTTCCCCCCTTACCTTTACAGATATGCCTTAGAAATAAAGCCCAAATTAGACTAACACACTTCAGATTCATTTCTCTTCATTGGTACATGCAGCTTCCCAACCCCAGCTGGCATCTGGGAGGGACTGGGACAGTGCTGCTGAAACTAGGGGTGCTCCTGCACCCCCCGGCTTGAAGTAGTAATAACAAACACCAAATACATGGTTTCCACCATTAGCACCCCCACTATGAAAATTGTTCCAGCACCCCTGGACTGGGAGTCACCTTACTGGATGAAGGAGCTTCACTAGCACCTAGACTGGCAGATGCCTGCTTTAATTCTCAAAACTTGTAGCCACACAGTCCCTTCCTGTTTACCAATAAGAGCAGGCCCTCTTCTTTCAGTCCTGCAGACAGCTCCTCCATTCTCAGTTATCTGACCAGCAGCATATGCCATTATCGTTTAATTCAGTGGCTCTCAACCTTTCCAGACTACTGTACCCCTTTCAGGAGTCTGATTTGTGTTGCATACTCCCAAGTTTCACCTCTCTTAAACGACTTGCTTACAAACTCAAACATAAAAATACAAAAGTGTCCCAGCACACGATTCCTGAAAAATTGATTATATTCTCCTTTTTATCATATAATTATAATATAAATCAATTGGAATATAAATATTGTACTTATTAGTGTATAGTATATAGAGCAGTATAAAGAAGCCATTGCCTCTATGACATTTTAGTTTGTACTGGCTTTGCTAGTACTTTTTATGTAGACTGTTGTTAAATTAGGCAAATATCTAGATGAGTTGATGTACCCCCTGGAAGACCTCTGTGTACATCCAGGAGTACACGTATCCCTAGTTGAGAACCACTGGTTTAATTCACCTTGAAGTCAGCAGTAAGACCATGACTTCCCCATCTCATGCCTGCTCACCTGCTGGACCCACAGGGAGAGGCAGAGGTTAGGATCTTAGTCCTGTCTTTCCCTTGGAGTTAAAGATAAGCATGTTCTTGCATGCTTTGCTGGACTGAAGCCAGCGTGCTCAAAATTTTGCAGAATCAAACTCTTAGTCAATCTCCCACTGAAACCACTTGTTGTTCTTTGAGTGTGTCCCCCTATTGGTGCTGTACCATAGGATGTGCCACATGCCCCTGCGCTCTTGACCATATTATGCAAAGCAGTGTCTGCGGGCCCATGCCTCCACAGAACAGCCTCTCATGCTTCCCAAGATGGCATATAAGAAGGCACAGACCCACTGCCATTCAGTTCCTTCTCAACTGCCTGCAACTTGAGGTGGAGAGATTGCATGTCCACTATTCTCAGCTTCCTGCCTTTTCTTAACATAGCAATTTACTTAGTGTTTTTCTTTTATTTTGTTTAGTTATTTTATCTATGTAATTTTAGCACAGTTGTGTTTGGATGGTCATGCTCATGCAAGTTTCTGTAAGGTAAATAACCTCTCCTTGGCTTGCCCCACCAGCCCACCCACCATGCCTGCCTCTATTCCCTAAAATTGGGAAGAAACCTCAAAACAGAAATGCACACACAGATATGCAACTCCCTCATAGACTGCTGCTTTAACACTTACTGCCAAGAAAGTCAGCATCTAGCCTGGCTTTATTCCTAGTATGCCTTTCAGATCTCCTCCTGCTGACTCAAACCACCATCAACCGTAATACCAGTCTGTGAAATACTAATAGGTAACACGTATCAAGCAGTGGACTGTAATCCTAATTAAAAAGTTAAATTCCAGTAACTATAATATCAAACTGCTAAAGACGTTTCCTAAATAATCTATACCAAGTAATGCCACTTGAACACATTCCTTTTTCACCTTGGTTTAACTATTTGATTTGAACTTACTTACACTTATCCTTTATACTGAACATATCATGTCAATCTGGCTTAAAGCTAACATTTTTAATCTTACACCTCCTCCTTCGTGTTTAGTGCACCTCCCAGTTTGAATGCTGGGATATTCAAGGCTTGATGCTTTTGTGCATCTCCTAAACAAAAATGGGCAGATTATGATACAAGCAATTTTATCATGTTGAAGTTAGTTTGGCCCAATACATTCACCTTTGTTTCCTTCTCACTAATGACAGTTTGGTATAGACACAATGAATGGAGTTTGAGCTCTAGATATAACTTTCTGATCAAGGCAGAGGTAACTTGTCCAAAATCTACTCTTAAAAAAAAAAAGCAAGAACCATGTATCAAAAAAAATATATATTTCACCACATGGGAAAAAGATCTTAGAAAAGAGGAAAATAATCACAACATATTTGGGGGTAAGATTTGGTCACAAAGCACTGACATTTCTAGCTGTCCCATCCTTCTTAACAGAGAGTATCCAATGCTGCAAAGGTCTTATCTAATGCATCAAAAACTTTTAAAGTAGGAACATTGATAGAGCTAGGCTGAAGCTTTATTTTAGCAGTTGGCACTTGAAGAAAAAAAAACATGGTGGACTTGCCCTGCAGTAGCAGATTTTTAAAAAATAAATATGTAAAGCAGCCTGACTTGAGGCTCCCATGTCTACTACGGTTTTATTTGGAGACAATGCCCATCCCTAAAACAGCAGCATAGGAAATTGAAACATTTCAAAGCGATTGCAAGGCAAGTGCTATTATATTTTATTTAAAAAGAATCACCCCTGTTTGCCTAATCTAGGAGGAATAAGCCACATATGAAATGGACCAATTTTATATCTGAAATTCTGGACCGCCACTTTCAAATTTTTTTATTTCTGTTGGTTTCTAATTGTAAGTAACTTTTTCAGTCCTACTGTACTTGGCATCATCAAAGCTGCCAAGATAGTGGCTATCTTTTTGATTATTTACTATTTTAATATGTTTAAAAGCAATTTTTTTAAGGGATTAACTCTTTGAATTTAATGACAGGATTTAAATATCCGTACCACATTGGAGTTTTCCTTTAAACAAGAGTAACAGAATCTGACATTATAATATAAAGTCTCTAATTCAGTCTTCCTAAGTCCAGATACACTGTACCTGCAATGCATATTTACAGCAACCAGAAGTTTAAATGTGTGACTATCACCTTGATAACTGTGGAATGCAATCAACCAGTTCAAACCAATTCGTAAGTACATAATTTTTCCTAGGTTAATTACGAGGAGCTGACAAAGTTCAAAAGCCAGCATTGTCAACACCTACAAACTATAAGGCAAAGTAACAGATAAAATACTATTTGCTTTGGAGTCTATGCAAGCCACGTATGAACAAATCCATACTAAGGCTTCCAGCTGAAGAACAGTTTATGGGGATGCAGGAATTTAAAGCAATTCGGCATCATCAGGCCTCCAACTCAGATTTTTGCAGCTGTCGAGGCAGAGAAATTCTCACACATAGGGAAGACACCAAGCCACCAAATCATGAGGGGACTTCTTAGATGCAATGCAGCCTATACAGCTTCCAAGCATTCAGAGGGCTCAGCTTTTTTAATTTCATTATTACTGTTCATACTCGTCCTTGGGTTCGTCTGCATCACTGGCATCCGTTTCACTGCTCTGCGACAGATCTTGATGGTTCTCTACTTTGTTCAGTTCCAGAAACCCGGTAATGAGCTTGGCAACTGCTTCCACATCACTATGGAAAGGAATGAATTATGTCCGAATTAATGGAGGTGTGGGGCTGATGAGCCAGAGCAAACGCACTCAATGCTGAACACATATATATCTGAAGGCCCAGTCAATATGTGGAACAAGACTATGGTTAGCAACTCGCATAGGGCCTGTCCAGATTCATAAGCTGTGTGCCACTTTTCCAAACTGCCATTATAATCAGAAAAGTGACTAAAGTGGAACTTCATGAGTTCCATTCTCCCAATGACTTTCAGACAAGATGAGGTTTCCATTCACAAGTCAGAATATTTTGTAACAGCCCCTGCTTTACATTCCCTTGAAAGCTAAAGAACCTGTGGAATTCTTTCTGCTTTTTATCACTAGTAATAAAGATTCCTTAGTTAGTTAATAATTGTACTTATTATGCACGAGGCAGACGATAATCTGCCTCACTCTCTCATAGTTGCACTACTTCAGCATTGCTAACAGAAGGAGAAAGAATGAGGTAAGCAAAAACACAGTTCTAACTTGAAGACACACAGGGAGCAGCACTTTTAGGGAGTATAAATGCACTTGAAGTTGAGTGATCTACTTAGCTTTCAACACACTTCCTGCCACACAGAAGTATCTGATAAAGTTATTGCTACTGAGATATGATGCAAGATTTTAAGGTCTCCCATTAAGTCAATTACTCTTAAATGGTTTATCTAAAGCACTTAAACATTTTGTAAGGTTCATTATCACTCTCAACCTATCTCAAGACACCACATGCTTCTGACAAGCAAAGCGATAGGGTGACCTGTACACGTGTTTCCTTCTGGAGAGAGAAAATAATAGCTATAAAAATAATATCATAGAAACAGCAAGATAGAAGCCTGTCTATTCTCTTCTTAAAATTCACCTCTGCTGTGAGGCCTACAAAACACTCAACAATGGCTGAGACAGCTGCTTGTTACACTTACAAATCTCATTGCCAACTTGTGTTCTCGTCTTTTTGTTGTATCTAGTTTATACTAAAACTGTGAGCAATTTGGAACAAGGACTGTCTTTTTATGATGTGTCTGTACAATGCCCATCACAATGGGTCCTCAGTATAAATAACAGCAATAATCAAGGGGCCTCTTTTCCTTTTGATTGAACTACAAGTAATAAAAAAAACTATTAGAGGCCTAGAATGTCTAATATTGTAGATTTCATTACACAATTGCTCTTATTCTTAAATGCCTGAGACTCAAATCAGTCAGGGTTTGAAAAGCATAACTTGAATAATCCTAAAACTAGATTAAATAAAACTACCAAAAGATCTTGGACAATTCTCCCAACAGCCTCCTATAATCCAGCCATTGGCCCTATGGTTAACACCTACTCCTCTTTCACACACACTCATAATTGAAAAGAATAGCTCATACCTTCTACAGCCCATCACTGCGCTCTGGGTCAGGGGGTGGGAAAATCCAGTGACAAATCGAAGCACTACCAGGTAACCCTTCCCAAAGTAACGCACTTTCTCCTCTTCCACGTTCACATCTCGAATCTCATGCAGCGAAGCCGCTACTGTTAGCAAAAGCAGGGGAAGAACATCAATTACAGCCATTCCCAACATTGCCACTTCTGACTTATGTGACTGGGACTCTAAGCTCCCTCTCCCTGCTTTAATAATAATGAGCCTCTGTGCAAGGCTTCAGTACTGCTGCCCTTCTCCCACTCCACTGGGTGTGCTCTACGCCGCAGTTCTGGAATCCCAAACACCACCAGCTGTGGTGAGGGCAAACAAATCTGGATCTGGATGCAAAGCAGAATGCACCAACTGGTATAGTTTGCTCTAATGAACTGGTACAGTTGCCCAAATATTGACAATCATCCATTTATTACTTATGCTTTCCTGCTGTTTTTCCCTCTTTCATTAAAGACAGTTCAAACTGTTTTCTGTATCAGGTAGTTAACAGCTGTTAAATGTATTGAGACTGAGCAGGTGTTGTAAAATTCACCATTCAAATCAGTCATTTTCAGAGCATCTCCTGGGTCTCCATGTTAATTAGCATTTGCTCTCTGTTTCTGGTACAAATGCCTACTCTCGAGAAAACATTTGCTTATTGTTCAGGACACAAAAAAGGGGAAGTTCATGAACATTAACACTCACTCCTTCCTTCCCCCTCCCCCAAAATCTGTTTAAAATTTCATCATAATATTTAAGGAGGTTCTAAATGCTTTCAAGCCACTAAAAGCTCCCAACTATTTAAACATATTA
This sequence comes from Chelonia mydas, assembly GCF_015237465.2. NCBI lineage: Eukaryota > Metazoa > Chordata > Testudines > Cheloniidae > Chelonia > Chelonia mydas. The sequence goes on from NC_051254.2 coordinate 19,030,252, forward strand.
GGAAGCAGTTTGATTTAGTCAAGCAAGGAGAGCAGATGTTTGGAAGTCAAGAACATCCTGGGTTCTAGTTCCAATATAGCCAAGGCTCACTGTGACCTCAAGCAAGTCACTTAACCTGGGTTTGACTACTGTCACTGCAGCTATGCAATTGAATCAGATGCAGGAAGCTCAGTGAAAACCAGATGCAGCATTTAAACTGAGCCTTCCTGGATAAGTTCACATTTTTAAAAACGGACATTAGGATTTTGCATGGTGTGTTCTCAGAATAGTCTGAGGGATTTTGTTTTTTAATTGCTGTTCCCCAAGCCCAGCCATACCATTATCAACACTTCTTTTTGCTGTAGTGTGCACTACTTTAGCTCAATCTAGAATTAAACTCAGCCTGGTGGGGGAAGCTACTTGTATCAAGGGTTAAGAGACCATCTTGCAGAGTAACAAACCAACATGGGAGTGCACGATGCAACAGGAAAAAGAGGAGCCTGTTACTATAGCTATGACAGAGGCTGTGAGCAGGAATTCTCCACTGATAATACTTCTATTCTAGTCATTCACTGATTTATACTATGCTCCTCACCACTGTATCCGAGTGTCTAGAGCTGTATAAAAGAAAAAAAATCAGTCACCATGTTTGTGAATATATTTATTTCTAATTCTCATCCTCCAGGTCCCTGACAGGCTGAAGCTCCCTTGGGATTCCTCCTTCTGACAAGCAACCCCAGATGCTCGTGTCACATAAACCTGAAAATGCTGCTTGCACCGCATATCCCACTCAAGGAAGAGATCCCCAAACAGCACCCATTTCTCTAGCATGGCAGCAAGAGAACTGATCCTGTCCCAGTTTCTCATTTTTATTTCTGATGTATAGTGTTACCAAAACCAAATTTTCAGATAACACGAAGGTCACCCACAACTTCTGTTGCTTCTAAGGTGCTGCTTTTCAACACTATCATCATCCTAAAAAGAAAAGGAGTACTTGTGGCACCTTAGAGACTAACCAATTTATTTGAGCATAAGCTGTAGCTCACGAAAACTTATGCTCAAATAATTTGGTTAGTCTCTAAGGTGCCACAAGTACTCCTTTTCTTTTTGCAAATACAGACTAACACGGCTGTTACTCTGAAACCTGTCATCATCCTGGCACTCTCCCCAGTACCAGCTCCCATGTGTACATCACAAAGTGAATCAAGTTTCCCCTCCTCTTTGTGCTATTCAAGGGCAGCTTCTAGAGCTTCAGTGAAAGCAACTGCTCGATGCCGTGAAGTGACCAAAGCTTTTAAGAGCTGGGTTTGATTTCAGGAAATGCAGATTAATTAAATGGATTTTCTGTCTTGCATTTTCTAAGCAGGGATGGACAGTAAACAGTACCCAGAAACAAAGATCCAGTAATGATATACCATCTGTAGCTGTACGTACACATGCACAATAAATATGCAAAAAGAAAAGGAGTACTTGTGGCACCTTAGAGACTACAGCTCACTTCAGCTTATGCTCAAATAAATTTGTTAGTCTCTAAGGTGCCACAAGTACTCCTTTTTTTTTTGCGGATACAGACTAACATGGCTGCTACTCTGAAACCTAACAATAAATATGGTATCTTAAAATGGAGAGAAATATAACTCTGCATTTCTATACCATTTTTTACCCAAGCATCTCCAGTTGCTTTACATACATGCATGGAGCCCCAAAACACTGCTGTAAGATACATATGCTATCCTTCTGACAAGGAGACACAGGGTTTAGGAGATCTAACCGAGGCTGCACAGTGAATTAGTGCCAAATTAGGATTAGAACCTAGAAGTCTCAACTCCCCTGCTCCAACCACTAGATTTCAGTATCTCTCACCATCAATATTTGCAAAGCACACTGCAGATTTCAGTACATTAAAACTGAGTAAAATACAGCCACAAATGCCAATATGCCCCAGGAAAGCCCTATAGGAGTGTAAAAAAAAAAAAATCTGTGCATTCTGGCTATACTGTATAAGAGACCTTTAGCAATGTGGTATGCTCATTTGCATTTTAATACCCAGAATGCTTTTGCAGCTTAGCATGATGGTGGCATCTGCTCTCTGGAAACCAAAGAGCTAGGAATGGATGGAAATGGTTGACTGAGTGCAGAACTCTAGAATAGTTTATAAAAAGATTTGCACATAATTCCTCCTTCTCTGCCCAACTCTCACACTTTACTCCTGGGGGAATTCTACGCTACTGCATGCGCGCATAATTAATTAGCCACACATATTTTTAATTTTTTTGCGCAGAAAAAAGCTTCTGCCGAAATGTTGCTACGGTTTCCCCTTTTGCCCACTAGAGGACGCTGTGGCGCAAGAACAGCAGCAGCTCCCAGCAGAAAATATCATCTGCAGTTCCATCTTTTGCCTACCAGAGGGCACTGTGGAGATACAAAAAAAACCAGCAGCTCCTCACCAGCGAGGGAAGAGAAAGAGCCTGCCTTTGTCAGGCCAGCTCAGAACACAGGGGTTATGGGGAAACAGACAGCATAGGGTGCTGGGGGGGTCAGACAGGGGCTCATAAGGGCTAGTGGGGGAGGACAGACCGGGGCAGGGGCTGAATGGGAGTGGAGGTACAGGGCCACAGGGGAGAGGGAGATGCAGGGCCACATGGTGATGGGGGTCGGGCTACAGAGCTACATAGGGACAGAGGGTGGCTGAGTGGGGGCACAGAGACACATGGGGACAGGGGAAGGAGGTACAGGGACACATAGGGACAGGGGGTGGCTGAGTGGGGGCACAGAGAAACATAGGGATGGGGGGGTGCAGGGCCACATGGGGATGGGGAGGAGTAGGTTTCTGAGTGGGGGTGGAGGGACACATGGGAGTGCAGGAACAGATGGGGACGGGGCAGATGTGCCTGACTGAATGGGAGAGGCTAGGGGTCAGCCAGGGTCTGCATGGGGGAAGCTCCCTAACAATCTCTTCCTGCATCCCAAAAACACCTGTTCCATACTTTTCCCACCCATACCCAACAACCCTCCAAGTTCACAGCTAGGCTCCTTCCCAGCAATTTACTTCCCTCTCCCTCAGCTCTTCAGTTACCCCTGACTCCCCCAAGCCTTTGCACTGCTTCTGAGGGGTGTGGGAAATACGGTTCTGTATTGTAGTTTAAATGAATTTTTACTCAGAGTTCCGTATTAATATGCCTAGTAAGGAATCTATTTGTCAAAAAACATTTCCTGAATCTTTTTTGTTGTCTGAATTGTTACAGACATACTTGCTGACAGGTATTTTGAAATAAATGACCAAAAATAATTGAAACTGCTGTGATTATATTGTGTTATTTTGACAAATAAAATACACAGAATTTTAAAATATCGTGCACAGAATTTTTAATTTTTTGGTGCAGAATTCCCCCAGGAGTAACACTTGGTACCTACAGAAACACCTACTTTCTTACCTTGTTCCTGGCCTGCTCTTGAGAGGGTCAATATTTTTTTGTAAAGGTTGAATGTTTTAAGGAAGACCTTTCCCTTGTCCTTGTCAAATATAGCTTCCTGTAAAATTGCAACACAGCATCAATTGTATCCTTTTCTTTTAAGTTGGAAGGTGGCATTTACAACCTCCAAAAAATAAACAGCCCAACACTCACCTGTAGAGTTAGTTTCTGTTATCACAGCAATATGAACATAATAGTTTTACTTTTACTCACTCCTGTCCCATTACTGGATTATGAAGTCAACATTTTGTTCTTGGCTTCCCCTCAAACCAGACTTGTCTGAATCTCACACACTCTTTCCAGGACAGGATTTAAGTGGTTTTATTCTCCTTTAACTGTAAACTGTCCCTGGCCTTAAGACAAGATGTCACACCTTACAGAAGCTGAAACTTGCTCTTTAAGTGTGTGTGTGGTTGTCCCACAACCCCCAGGCTACTGTGAACATAAAATCTACCTACACCTTTCAATAATAACAGTGACATTACCAACTGGGCAAATTTTTGGACTTACATGATATGGTGATGTTTACGTTAAAAAGAAAACATCCCAAGGATTAGATGGCTCCAGGGACCGGTAATGGAACAGGGCATCTTTCGCATCTGGGTCATTTATTCAAGTACAGCATGGGTTAGTACAATGACAATCTTCCAACTGCTTGTGAAATGAGTTGGTAACATCAGTCCAGTTTCTGATGGACAGTTGTCATCATCATAAAAAAAAAAATCACAAATAGCACTCTCCTGAGCGTGGGGAAATATTGAGTGGGACTGGAGGTAGATCTGTCCTATAGTGACATGGGGGGCCTATCAACTAGCAGGGACAGCATGTGCAGGAAGCTTACACTGGTAACTTCATGTGCTACTCCTGTTCTCTTAGCTGAAAATCACATGTTGCAAATATTTCAGCTTATAATTGCAAAAATATTCTACACAAAACATTAAAAATACGACAGATATGTTTGGCTAAGTCTTGTCTTTAAACATCAATTCATCTTTAACAATGTTTCCTGTATTATCAGTATAAAGATTACTCTCACAGTTAACATTTATTATAAGTTACCAACATGGCTACATTTCTCAACAGTGTCTGACAATGTAACTTGTTTACTTGGATTACACAATATTAGTGATTATCTGGCTGCTGAAATCGACAGCCGACAAATACTTGAAGCCAGCACAACCCACTTCCTGTCTTCTGAGTTCACAGCATGTGTCTTACCTCCCACTCCTCCAGATTCTGTGCAGCCACAAAGAGACACCCAGCTATATAGAAGAGTTTCCATCCCAAGCTGTCTGATCAATACAAGATACACAGTATTATATACATTGTTTGAATAGCAAGCAAAAGATAGTAATAAAGATGACACACCCACTCTGGGAGCAAACAAGAAAGAAATGTGCCTTTCATGACAGATGTTTTCTTCTTCAACAGTAAGATATAGTATTTTAATAGTGTATTTCCAGGATCAAAAAAAGCAGAAGTTATTCCATTGTAAAAAGTTTTTTGTTGTTGTTTTAAAAACACTGGAATCAGTGCTATACAGAATGAACAATATATTTGTTGCTGGCAGGATTGTACATAGTTCTGTTGTGGATATGATTTTTTTTCCTGAGAACTTGAGATATTGAAATACTTTAACAAGGGGCTCCCATAAACACGTTCCTCCTTAGCCTGTGATAACCCATATGATAAATCCCCTTTGTGCTGCAGAGAACAAGGGTGAGAGACTGGGGATATTAATTTATTGAAACAAACATGTTTCTTCAGACCAACAAGGGAAGCAGTCAGCACATCTTGGCAAACACATATATAAAATGTCACATGCTGGAAATGTTTACACAGTGCAATCTGTCTTAAGTGACTGCTCCAGGGACTAACAATCAATTGCTTGACAAAGGTCTTTTACTAAAGATGGAGCAGAACTGGGCTCAGTACGTCTGGGTAGACTCCAGCGCAGTCTCTTAAGAAAGGATATTGTCTTTTACAGGTGGCGCCTCATATAGGTTTCACTGAATTTTGTCCTGGAAAAATATACTGACTATATTGTTAGTATAACGCACTGTTCCAGTTGTGTCATTTGAAACAAAGAGGGAGGCTTATAGGATGCTCTGCAGCTTATTTATTTATGGGGGTGGGGGAAGCATTTGGTGCAATCTGATCCATTCCCAAAAGAACAGATAAAAATAAAGAGCAAATTTTTGATGAGCCCCAAGGATTAGTTCTCTCTGGCAGGAGTGACTTAATAGCATCCAGAGAGAAGTACTTCCATCAGAGGCATGGTACACTCTTCAGTTTGCTGGCAGAATTTTAACAGTATCTACCCTCCCTGTGGATTTAAAAGAACCTACTAGCTAAGGTTTGTAAAATGTATTGAAACATAAAGCATTACAGAGTGCTAAGTATCATTGTTATAAATACTCTGGGGATGTGGGAAAGCAAGGCTGGAACGGAGCTGCGGAAATAACTAAAGAGGGAGAAAAATAGAAGATCATGGGGTAAGTCTGGGGAAGGCAATGGGATGCTGCCAAGTTTTAAGATTTGTACGAGCTCCAAGAGTTTATGGTAGGCACTTTATAAGTTAAAAAAAAAAAAGTACAAGATATTAAGGGGGATCAGGTGGAAGCTAGGGGAGAAAATCATCATATGAAAGAAAGTTCCAACAGGAAAGAATAAAACTCTCCATAAAGTAACCGGACATTACCTTCACTGTAATAAGCAGCAGCCAGACCTATGGAAGATATTCCTGGAAAGAGAGGGGACAGGTATGATTTAAACATGTAACTCGAGATATCTAATAATTCCTTTATTTAATACACACATATACACGCACCCAAGTTATATCCATTAATTCTCATGGAAAGAAGAGCTAGCTTTGATTGCAGCTTTGTTGTCCCTTTTGATTGTTACTCTCTCTCAATGCAGAGAGCAAATAAAGCATTTTGTATTAAATAAAATAGAATTCTCTCTCTTTCATGTAATTATATCATGTTTTTAAAATAGGGAAACTGAGGTACGGATAGGAAAAAGTGGCTTGCCTAAGGTCAGACAGCAAGACAGTGACCGAATCAGGAACAGAACCAGAAGCTCCAACTCCCAGCAAGTCTAACCATTAAATCTCGCTTCCCCTGCAAGGATAGCACTACTTTGAGTACTGAGGACATGAATATTAAAAAGGCTATTCTTAGCTGCAAGATAGCCTACCGTGCTCTGTGGGACCAACAGAAACCTGTGCATGCACTGTTGGCGTACACCTGTGTCATAAAGGTTGCCAAATGCTGTCACATATCCAAGAAACAATTGTTGGACAATACCTCATGCATTGGAATGCCTTGCTTTAATTATAATGTGGACCCAGGCTGCCAGTTTGACAAAATTTGTTTACAGTATTAAAAGACAGTATGGTCTAGTTGACTGGGAAATAGGATTGGGAACCAGGATCTCCTGAGTTCTACCACCAACTCTCAGTGTAGTCTTGGGCAAACAACTTACCCACTCTTTGATTCTGTTTCCCCATGTGTAAAACAGAGATAGAAGCACCATACCTAACTTGCAGGAGGCGCTGTGAGGCTTCATACTTTACGTCTACACAGTGCCCTTAAGACAAGAAATGCTATATAAATGCCAAAGGTGAAATTCTGGGCCCATTTAAGTGAATGGGAGTTTCGCTGCTGACTTCTGTGGTCCCAGGATTTCTCCCCAAGGGTTTATTGATAGTCAGCTGTGTCTTCATGCTATCCATAAGTGTCAGTGGCTATCCATAAGTGTTAGTGGAGACTAAAGTTGAGGTGATTTCACCTTCCCAAATAATACTTCCCAGAAATTTTAAAAGTCATCTTAATAGGGTTTCTCTCAGGAAACATTTGTAACACGCTTTCCTTAAAACATGCATTTAAATGGATTTAGTCCTATACATACTATTTGTGGCTGGCATAAAAATACAAGCCTGGGAAAAGCAGGTCCAAGTTACTCATTCATCTCTTCATGTATGGGGAAGAATCATCAGTGTCTTACCAACAAAGAGAGACCAAGATCTGATGCCAGGTGATCTCTTCAAATGAAGAATGGAACTTGTGCGGTTTTCAAGCAACATGTACATCTTCAGGAGAAATTCCCTGCAGCCTAGTAACACTCATGAAACCTAGCTGGACAATGAAAAGGAGTAAGAACTTACAAGTTATTGCTTTACCCTTTGTCCTTCCTTTCTATGCCCCAGTATTTGTAAACAACCTTCAGTCATGTCCATCTAGATTGTAATCTATCCAGGGCAAGGATATGGTGTTCTACTTACATGTAAAATACCATGCACATTTATGATACTCTACAATAATCACCATGGAGACTTGCAAAACAAGACTAACAAAGATTTGAACCCTGTAAGAAATGTCTCATTCTTTCTTTAAGGTTCCCTTCATTCCTAGCATAAGCAATATCCTTTGAAGAGTTTCCAAAACTGGCTGTCAAAATAAAATTAGCATTGCATCAACTAGCAATTGTGAACTCAGGGGAAAAGAAAAGCAATAGAAAGAGAGTGGTAAGTTCTTGTACAAAGCATTTCTTCAGCTAACAGGAAAGGGCAACAATAATGGTCAGCCTGTCAGCCAAAGCAGGACTAGGCAGCACACCACAACACAGGATACAGGATTTCACGACTCAGTCCCTCCCTCCAGGGTTGGGAGCGCTGCAGGATCAGCCCAAGCGGGAAGAAACACTTCACAAGGCACTGAGCTATACCTACAGCAAACTTAGGAATGTAACTGAGTGGTATTGTAGACAGCCATATGCAGCCCTCCTCAACCAGAGAATAGGCTCAACACACACTAAGAAAGATGGTGGGAATTAGAATAGAGGCACTAATTATAAACATTAAGACTAGACAAATCATTTTCATCGAATAATCATGGCAAGAAATTATTTTAATCTTTGAGCAATTGTGACTTCCAACAAACACTCTGTTCTACCTATGGTGACTTCAGCATATAAAAGGATTTATATTAGGGCTCCAGCAGGACATGTGTGAGGGCAGGACTGACTTGGTCAGGATGGATTACCACCACTGAGGAGGAGACAACAATGGGGATACCTTTCCAGAAGGTTTAAAACTTCTCTTCTAGTGGAGAACTAGTTGCGGGGGGAGAGGGACTGGGAGAAACGACAATACGTTTTCAAACTTTTCCTCATTATGGTGATGACTATGCAGCCACAACCCACGGAAGGGGGGATGAGATCACATTATTTTTATGAAATACTGTGTATGCCACAACATTTTTAGTAGGTCCCGCAGAGCAGGCTGTGGATGGTATACCAGCATTAACTGTGAATTTCCTCTATTTGTTTGGTTTGTGTCACAACCTTGGTATTACTTAAATGTAAGAGGGGAGAAGTGTTGTGCAGCCTTCCCCAAGAGTGTCATCTAGAAGACAGATGATCCTACCTACTGCACACATTACCTTTACTCACATTACCAGAGAATAGTTATCAGTGGTTCACGGTCATGCCGGAAGGGCATAACGAGTGGGTTCCCGCAGAGGTTGGTTCTGGGTCCGGTTCTGTTCAATATCTTCATCAATGATTTAGATAATGGCATAGAGAGTACACTTACAAAGTTTGCGGACAATACCAAGCTGGGAGGGGTTGCAAGTGCTTTGGAGGATAGGATTAAAATTCAAAAAGATCTGGACAAACTGGAGAAAAGGTCTGAAGTAAACAGGATGAAATTCAATATGGACAAATGCAAAGTACTCCACTTAGGAAGGAACAGTCAGTTGCACACATACAAAATGGGAAATGACTGCCTAGGAAGGAGTACTGTGGAAAGGGATCTGGGGATCATAGTGAATCACAAGCTAAATATGAGTCAACAGTGTAACAATGTTGCAAAAAAGGCAAACATCATTCTGGGATGCATTAGCAGGAGTATTGTAAGCAAGACACGAGAAGTAATTCTTCTGCTCTACTCCACGCTGATTAGACCTCAACTGGAGTATTGTGTCCCGTTCTGGGCGCCACATTTCAGGAAAGATGTGGACAAATTGGAGAAAGTCCAGAGAAGAGCAACAAAAATGATTAAAGGTCTAGAAAACATAACCTATATGGAAAGATTGAAAAAATTGGGTTTGTTTAGTCTGGAGAAGAGAAGACTGAGAGGGGACATGAGAACAGTTTTCAAGTACATAAAAGGTTGTTACAAGGAGGAGGGAGAAAAAATTTTCTTCTTAACCTCTGATGATAGGACAAGAAGCAATGGGCTTAAACTGCAGCAAGGGAGGTTTAGGTTGGACATTAGGAAAAACTTCCTAACTGGCAGAGTGGTTAAGCACTGAAATAAATTGTCAAGGGAGGTTGTGGAATCTCCATCATTGGGGATTTTTAAGAGCAGGTTGGACAAACACCTGTCAGGGATGGTCTAGAGAATACTTAGTCCTGCCTTGAGTGCAGGGGACTGGACTAGATGATCTCTCGAGGTCCCTTCCAGTCCTATGATTCTATGATTATTTGGAGAAACAGACTAAAGCCTTAAGGCAATTGCAAGCAAATCTAGTACTATATAAATCGACACTTTTCTTACTTTAAGTGGCCTTAAAGACTTACTGCATTCTCACCCTTTCTCAGATGAAGGAGCTCTAGCTGTCACTGCAAAGCTGACACGGCATGACATAATGCAGTACCATGTGGAGGCAGTGCATCTAATGGTTAGAGCCAGAGGCTGTCAGGACTCCTGGGTTGTATTTCTGGCTCCGCCATTCAGCCACTGAGAGAGTTTTGGCAAGCCGCTTAACCTTTCCGTTTATCCAGCTCTAAAATAATACTGACCTTCCCCATAAGTGTGTTATGAGGCTTTTTATTTGAATGGTGCTTTGGGATCATTGGCTTGAAAAGCATTATATGGTTCTTTTATCCTGGGAGATCCTGAGCACTTACAATTCTTATTGAGTTCAGTGGAGTTGTGGCTGCACAGCACCTCTCAGAATTAGACCTTATAGGTATCATTATTACATTATTGAACTAACAATTCCTATGTCTGCAGCATCAGTTAGCAGAAATTTGGCTTTCAGTGGATGTTATCTACCTACACTACAGGATTCTACATCCCTTACAACACACTCAACAGTGTTTTAAATCGACATTAGGAAGCAAAACAGAGCCAAATAGGCTCATGCACATCCAGGTTCTGAGAAGACAGAAATGGCCGTATCTTGATTCCTTACTCATCCTGTTGTTCTGGGATATTGCATGAAGCATGCACACACTTTTACTGTTGGGCACTTTAGACACAAAGTTTAGTTTTAAAAAAATTATAAAACCAAAACAGAAATATATTAATGATTTTTTTAAAATTTAAATGAAAACATTTCCTGGGCATGATGCTAATACTTCCTCGCAGCAGGTGCATCGGAACCTGACAGTGAAACAGCCAAAACTGAGTCAGCATCCTGCATTAAGATCCGCTAACACAGAATCATTCATCCCTTTTTAGAGTAACAGCCGTGTTAGTCTGTATTCGCAAAAAGAAAAGGAGTACTTGTGGCACCTTAGAGACTAACCAATTTATTTGAGCATAAGCTTTTGTGAGCATCCGATGAAGCGAGCTGTAGCTCACGAAAGCTTATGCTCAAATAAATTGGTTAGTCTCTAAGGTGCCACAAGTACTCCTTTTCTTCATCCCTTTTTACCTCTCTGCTCTGGATCGGTCTCCCTCCAACCAAATCTGACCCCAGACTTTCTAACATCTCCTGGCAAATGTCCAGCTGTCAACTGAAACGCAACATGACCCAAAGCAAGCTCTTCTTCTTTCCCTGCTGATACCAGGTGGGAAATATTTCTGGTCTAGAACTGCAGAGCATTCACTGTTTTGTGCTTGCTCTATAATTCGAACAGAGGAAAACAGCGGGGGTGCCTCATGATTCCTTTCCCCATCCTAGTATCCCGGGCATACTGCGGCTCTTGTCGTTTTATCAACCATCAGTTGGTTATTAATACCTGCTCCTCGCCCCAGCCTCGTCGTTTCCGCAACAAGAATAAAAGGGAAGATGTGCTTGGACTGAGCTCCCCTCTGATGCATTAATCAGACACTGGAGTTTCCCCACCACCGCACCTCCCATGTAGCCACATCCCTCCCCATGCCCCCAAAGTCCCAGCAACCCGCCCGAAACCTTGGCACCCCAACCGCATGCAGCCTGCTCCTCCCGCAACACCAGCCCCCCACACCGTACTATCCCCCCACATCCCAGCCCCGCACGCCATGCAGCCCGCCTCACTCCCCTCCCCCCGCACGCTGGGAGGGGAAGCAGCACCGCCACTGACCGGTTCCTTCCCGCAGCAGCGCAGCCCCACACGGACGCGCATCGAACGGGACTCGCCGCTCACTTTACTTCTCGAATCCGGCCGGGAGGCGCCACACCATAGAGTCGTGGGACCCGAGCGCCCTCCGCGATCACAGCGGAGATTGAACACCGCGCGCTAGAGTGTCGATACGCAAACCGCGCCGTAACTTTGGCGGCCATTTTTGCTTCGGGCAAAAAAAAATCCCCCCCCCGGCGAAAAAAATACCCATTAACTTCTGTGTATGTGCTTGGTGCCTAAATCCAAGATGGCGACCAACTTTAAATCCTTTCCGCCCAAATCCAAAATGGCGTGTTAAATTAAGTTATTACAGCTGCCCAAATCCAAGATGGCAGCTTACGTTAACTCCTTCCCGCCCAAATTCAAGATGGCCTGTTAAGTAAAGGTCTTACAGCTACCCAAGTCCAAGATGGTGGCTGAGGCACTCTTGCACTGAAGGCCTTAGGTAAACACTGTAGAGCTAGGGAGACTCCTGGAGGGAGGAGGATGGTTTTGTTGAGTGAGGTCAGTCTGCAGGACTTAGAGTCCTTGAAGTTTAGGCAGTGGACCGTGACCTCCCCTGCTGTGGTTGGAGGCAGTGAGAAACCTGCTGATGAGTGCATCCTCATAGGAGGTGGTAGAGCAAGAATTTCAGAGCTTGCATGGGAAGCTGGGGCCTAAACAGCTAGTTCTATTGTTTGTGCTCTGGGCAGCCCTGTTCAGTCAGAGTATGCATACCACAGCTGTCACTGTAGCATAGCATCTGGCCACATGCTGGCCCTGGTTCATGCATTATACAGCTACCAAGGAGACTCGGAGACCCCACGGTGTCACTGATGGTGACCACATAATAGCTTACACTTATAGCACCTGCCATCCCAAAGTGCCTTATGTGCATTAACTGAGCTTCACGACCCTATGGAGGTGGGTATGTTATCTCTATTTAAGAGATGAGGAAAACCAAGACCTGGGAGGTCACAGAGCTGGAGATAGAACCCCTTAATCCTGATTTCTGGTTCCTTATTCTAACCACTAGAAAACACTGCTTTTCTATGTTTGCTGTTAATATACATGTGTCTATATATGAACAGCTACTTGTGCATGAATTTGGAGATCGATATCAACACTTCTTTGGCTCAAAGGTTTGTATTCATACAACCATACTTTCTGTTAGTCCAGTAAAAAAAATTAGGCTACTATACCTTGTGAATTTTTATTAGAAACAGTACATTTTGTTTTGCACTTTTAAGCTAGTGCTAAATTGTAACAGTGTTGCCACTTCTGGTCATTTTATCAAATGTCTTGCAATATTTGATGTTTTTCTTAAACCCTCAGCTCCTGGAGTCATGATATTATGTGGTGATCTCATCTTATGTATTTTTATAAGTATGTTTTTAGTCCTCTTTGTTATGCAGAAAAACTTAAAAATGCAAACCCTAAGGCTCAAAAAACCAAAAGGCAAATAAGAAGAACCCCAACATTATTATTTTTGTACATCTCATGATTTTAAAGCCAATCTCATGGCTTTTGGGGGGAATGACTCACGATTTTTGAATGCTTGGGGTTGTTAATTCTCTAGTATTTTTAAAATCAGTTTAACTATTAATAAAATCATTAGGGATTTGGAACGGGTCCCATATGAGGAGAGATTAAAGAGACTAGGACTTTTCAGCTTGGAAAAGAGGAGACTAAGGGGGATATGATAGGGCTATATAAAATCATGAGTGGTGTGGAGAAAGTGAATAAGGAAAAGTTATTTACTTGTTCCCATAATATAAGAACTAGGGGCCACCAAATGAAATTAATGGGCAGCAGGTTTAAAACAAATAAAAGGAAGTTCTTCTTCACACACTGCACAGTCAACCTGTGGAACTCCTTGCCTGAGGACGTTGTGAAGGCTTGGACTATAAAAGGATGTAAAAGAGAACTAGATAAATTCATGGAGGTTAAGTCCATTAATGGCTATTAGCCAGGATGGGTAAGGAATGGTGTCCGTAGCCTCTGTTTGTCAGAGGGTGGAGATGGATGGTAGTAAAGGGATCACTTGAGCATTACCTGTTAGGTTCACCCCCTCTGGGGCACCAGGTATTGGCCACTGTCGATAGAGAGGATACTGGGCTGGATGGACCTTTGGTCTGACCCAGTATAGCCATTCTTATGTTCTTAATAAAATGTGCTTTGCCAAATACTGACTTCTCAGACATTCCTCAATCCATTATCTCTCTTTACTCTTCCTGTCTATTGCTTAATATCTGATTTAAAATTTATGTTTTTTGTTTAGGAAAAAAATATTACATGCTATAATTTCGGATAAAATAATAAATTAATGCAAACGAGATCTTAAATAGCAGCTACTAGAGCTAGACATTTTTTAAATCAGCAGGTTTGGATAACTTCCATCCAAGAGTTTTAAAAGAGCTAGCTGAGGCCATTAATGTTGATTTTCAATAAGTCTTGGAACACTAGGGAAATTCTAGAATATTGGAAGAAAGCTAATATTGTGCTAATTTTTAAAAAGGGTAAACAGGATGACCTGGGTAATTATAGGCCTATCACTCTGACATCAGTCCCAGGCAACATAATGAAGCAGCTGATATGGGATTAATTATATTACTGTAATTAATACCAATCAGCATGTGTTTATGGAAAATAGATCCTATTAAACTAACTTGATATCTTTAATGAAATGTATAAGTTTGGTTGATAAAGGTAATAGTGTTGATATAATATATGTAGGCTTCTGTAAGGCGTTTGACTTGATACCATATGATGTTTTGATTAAAGAAACTTTTTAGAACGATACAAAATTAACATGGCACACATTAAACAGATTAAATGCTGATTAGCTGATAGGTCTCAAAATGTAATTCTAAACAGAGAATCATCATCAAACAGGTGTGTGTCCAGTGGGGTCCTGCATGGACTGGTTCTTGGTTTTACACTATTTAACATTTTTATTAATTACCTGGAAGAAAACACAAAATCATCACTGGTAAAGTTTGCAGGTGACACAAATTCGGGGAGTGGTAAATAATGAAGATGGTAGATCACTGATATAGAGTGATCTGGATTGCCTGGTAAACTGGGCACAAGCAAATAATATGCTTTTTAATATGGCTATATGTAAATGTATATACATCTAGGAACAAAGAATGTAGACCAGACTTCTATGGTGGGGAACTCTATCCTGGGAAGCAATGAATGAAAAAGATTTGGTGGTTCAAGAAGGATGCTGATAAATTGGAAAGGGGAAAAAGCCACAAGAATGATTAAAGGATTAGAAAACATGCTTTATAGTAACAACAAGGAGTCCGGTGGCACCTTAAAGACTTACGGATTTGTTAGTCTTTTAGGTTCCACCGGACTCCTTGTTGTTTTTGTGGATACAGACTAACACGGCTACCCCCTGATGCTTTATCGTGATAAACATGAGAAGCTCAATCTATTTAGAATAACAAAGAGAAAGTTAAGGGGTGACTTGATTACAGTCTATTGGTACCTACAGAAGTAACACAAATATGATAATGGACTCTTCAGTCTAACAGAGAAAGGTATAACGTGATTCAGTGACTAGAAGTTGAAGCTAGACGAATTCAGACTGGAAAAATGCTGTAAATTTTTGACATTGAGAATAATTAACCATTGGAAGAACTTACGAAGGGTTGTGGTGGATTCTCCATCACTGACAATTTTTAAATTAAGATTGGATGTTTTTCTAAAAGACCTGCTCTACAAATTATTTTGCGAAAGTTCTATGGCCCATGCATGTTATACAGGAGGTTAGACTAGATCATCACAATAGTCTCTTCTGGCCTTGGAATCTATGAATCTTCACAGTACAATAATATTCACTTTTGGAAGGGAAATAGACTAAATAGAAAATCATTAATTGATAGTCTATAAAGTGAACTGAATCATGATCCTACTGTGAAATAAGGAAAAAAGTCTCCCTCTACCTACTCTGCTAGGTTTAATGAGACTGTGTTAGAATTAATTCTACTAATAAAACCAATGCCACACTGTAAAACTTGTTATCCCCATTCATTTATAATCAAGAAAATGCACATGCATAAGTCCTGTTCCTGCACGCCTTACTCAGGCAAAATTCGCATTAAGAAGTGCAGGATTGGACCCAGTAAAATTCTCTTCCATGTCCACAACTTAGTGTTCTATCTTCCTGCCTGCATACAGAATGCTGCAATGTTTGTTCTACATTTTCATATAACAGATATACTTTCAAGGGCTAGAGCACCTTGAAGATTTCTTGTTGGCTCAATATCATACTCCATGATAAGTTCTATTCTTCAGTTCTTGAAACAACTGACAGTTGTGAGGGGTGAAAGCGTAAATTTGCCCCTTTTACAATTTTCAAAGCATTCTTGCCTGTGGGGAAAGCTGCTACTGACAACTCTGGCTCAGAGTGCTGGTTTGGTATGGGCTGCTTTTAACAAGCTTTCTCACATCTGCACGTGGGTGAATGGGAAGCTGTAGAGCCCAGGGGTGACTGGGTAAGTGGGGAGCAGGAGAGGAAATTAGGTATGGAGGAGTTGGGAGATTGTGGGTAGGGTGGGCAAAGCTATACAAGCAGTGTGGGGTAGCCCAATGCCTCTGCATGAAGGCACTGGCACTTAAAGGGTCCACTCAGTACTGCAGCTTCTACTTCTTCACAGCAAGGTAGCAGCACTGAAAGGAGCACTTGCCACTTGATGTGATGATGGTTTAGCACAAATACCTTCTGCCTTCATGGTGCTACAGACTGGTGCTCCGGAGAGCTGAGGCAGTAGTGACCAGGAGTGCCAGACCTTTATGGGTCAAGATATTGATGCATGAAGGTTCTGCAGCCTAAGTGTGCCAGGAAGTAGAGGCAGGAGCGCCAGGAGATCCCTTCAAGTGCTAATGCCTCAGCACAGAGACACGGGATTTCTCCATCAGGCACCCATGCCTTGCACATCCCTTCTAAATTCTAACCCTCCTGCCCCTTCTAAATCCTCCTGCCCCTAATTATAGTAATATAATCCTTTAATCATCCTGACTCAACCTTTATGATCCATTCACTCTGCCTGTCCTCCACATCTCTGCTGGCTTTTTTAGAGTCCGCTCTCTCCCTCATATGCTATACCCTCCTCCTATAGTCTCTGCTCAGCCTTACTGCCCCCCGCAATTCCATCTAGTTTACCAGGTGCGTGTGCAGAGTCAAAAGCAAAAATAGCTGACGGCTCTTAGCAGTTTA
The DNA here is from genome assembly GCF_015237465.2 of Chelonia mydas. Lineage (NCBI taxonomy): Eukaryota > Metazoa > Chordata > Testudines > Cheloniidae > Chelonia > Chelonia mydas. The sequence goes on from NC_051254.2 coordinate 19,047,253, forward strand.
ATCAGCTGATCTTGGGGAAATCTATGTATGTGTTCCTGGAGTAGAGGAATAACTGTGTAATTATAAAATGTCAAAAGTAGCCTGTGTCCAAGATGTTATTAGAATGTGCTTGTGTGAAGCTTGCCGTTTTTATGAGGATTCTGGCTGTTTTACTGTAGGAATCCAAAGACCTATGAGGGAAACAGAAAAATTTCAAAAATGGGAGTATAGTATTCTTTAATATTTCCTGTTCAAAAGTTAATAAATATTTAATTTAAAAATATATAATTTAATTTGACAGTGGAAGAATAATTGTGCCAATTTTAGAGATTATAATCTAAGGGCCAGGAAACCCTTTCACAACCTGAAAATATCGTGAGGAGTGCCACCCTCTAATAATCCTTTGTCTTGAGATGTTTAGAGACTTACTTCTAACTTCAAACACTGTTCACAGCTGCAGACCGAGTGTGATATCGGTAGGGAAAAAAATGACATTAAGAGAGTAAAATAGAACGACAGCATTTGGGATCGAGATGGCAGAAACACAGGAAATGCTGACTGTCACAGCTGTGAAAAGAATACTTCAAACTGAGCTGTGTGCCAGTTCTGCAATATGAGTACAGTAACATTCACTTAACATTTTCAAAAGTGGCCACTGATTTTGGATGCCTCAGCTTCAGGACTCCCAATGTGAGACATCCTGGCTTGATTTTCAGAAGTGCCAAAAACTCATGACTCTTAATAAAGTCAATGGGAAATGCAAATGCTGGCACTTCTGGCCATAAATGTCTGGGGTCACAGATGTTTCAGGTTGGACACCCAAAAACAGAGAGACCCAAAATTAGTCTGTAAATTTGTACCTTACGTTTTTACAAAAGAACCAGGGGGTCACCTAATGAAATTAAGAGGCAGCAGGTTTTAAACAAACAAAAGGAAGTACTACTTCACACAATGCACAGTCTCTGAAGTGTTTGCCAGAAGCTGGTAATGGGCTATAGGGGATGGATCACTTGATGGTTACCTGTTCTGTTAATTCCTTCTGAAGCACCTAGCATTGACAGGATACTGGGTTAGATGGACCATTGGTTTGACCCAGTATGACCGTTCTTATGTTCCTGCCCAGATGTGCATAGCTGCACATTTATTTGGTTTTTTTAAAAAAGATAAAATGGAAAAGAGATCCCAATATTGAATTTGACCTTTGTGTTAATGTCTGAAAATGCTGAACCTGTGATCCAGGTGCATAAGGATCTGCGGCTGAAATTGTAGAAGTCTTTTTCATGGAGTTGGGTGTATCTGCTGTTTTGGGAAGGAAAACTTTTATGGTAAATAATACCATTATAACTGGGGCTTCCAGTTGGGATCTACATGAAAACAGATTCAAGGTCATTTACATTTTAAAGGCTAAAAAGTGGCAAAGGCCTCGGAAGAGAAGTGAAACATGTACTGTGCTTACTAAATCATGAAAGCCAGAGTTATAGAAACAGGAAATTATCATTTGCATTTTATTTAGCTGTAGTAACATGATTTTTCCATAATCTTCCTAAATCTAGAAGGAGCTATCTTAGAGAAACTCAGAGGGAAAAAAATAAAAGGAAAGAAGTTTTGTCCTTATGTAATTGTTGAATATTACATACAAACAAACTCAAGAACAGCACGAAAAGCTATTCCAATCTCTCTATATGTCAATGACTTGGCATTAATGTTAACTGTCTCATTAAGGGGAATGTGTGTACAGTTGTCATGAAGAGGATATATGAGGCTTCATACTACTGTGCATAATTACGGAGTTTACATGTTTCTACTGTATGCCATTTTCTGATTTATAACAGCACTTTAAATTATGCTTCGGGGCACCAAAAGAGCCAAATACTGCCTACAGACAGCTTCCCTTCTCACTGCAGGGTGTGGGCAAAGCAGCTTTCCTACTATTTTTGTTATTGCAAGTGAAAAAAATATAGAAGCAAAAAGAAAAGGAGTACTTGTGGCACCTTAGAGACTAACCAATTTATTTGAGCATAAGCTTTCGTGAGCTACAGCTCACTTCATCGGATGCACCTTAGAGACTAACCAATTTATTTGAGCAGCATAAGCTTTCATGAGCTACAGTTCACTTCATCGGATGCATAGTCTCTAAGGTGCCACAAGTACTCCTTTTGTTTTTGCGAATACAGACTAACACGGCTGTTACTCTGAAAAATATAGAAGAAATTTCTATTTGTTTCTCAATGAAGATACAAGCAAATAGTGCAGTTGTGTTCATGTATTGTTTATTGAAATCAATATATGTGCAGTAGGGACAGCCTTCAGGCTGGGGCAAGTAGGTCTACAATTTAGATAGTTTGATATAAGCTCTCTTTCTTTGTAATAGTCATAGTGAAAAAAGCAACAGAAAAAGCTCCATTAATATAGGAATGTCTTAACACAAAAATCCTCAAGGAGATCTATAGAACTTCACGTTAGTTTCTGCTTTTGAGACGCGAGAAAAGCACATCCTGTATGGAATGGGGAAGAGTGTACAAACAAGGCAGTGCCCTTTAGCAATGTCTAAATGTCAGTCTTGAAGCTCCTTTGCTGCTGTGGCTCCCACTCAGTCCTAGCCTAGCTGTGAGAATGAGGCATTCCGTTTACGTCGTCTGCAGCAGAGAGGCGCTGTCCCTTGCAGTTCCAGACAAGTGCCTGGGACTACGTGACAGCGCTCAGGTCTACAATGAACACTTCCAACTGAGTGGGAGGCTGTTGGGGGAACAGCTCAGGGCACTAGCGGGACAAAAAGACTTTACATTAAATAAGAGCTGAAAAACAAGAGCATTTCGCTTCCTTTACTGGAGCCTGTGCTTGCCGCCCTACCCTTGTTGCCTAGTTTTTCCCCCTAATATATATATGGATCTCTTTAATAGCTGCAGCATGTTCCAGGCTTTACCTCATGCTCTTTAATTTCTACCAGCCAAGACATAATTTATTGTAGGTTAAATGAAGTCAGCAGCAAGGTACAGTATCTGATTCTTTTCCCTTCCTTTCTCAGCCTTCTCTTTCATTCCTTTAGCTGCATGGCGGTTATTTTGTTACTGCTTGTGATTGCACGTCTGTGTGTTTGTATAGACAAAAAATGTTATGTCTTTGTTCTGCATCTGGGTGCCAAGCAATGTACTGCGGTTGTGACAATGGGAAATTGTTAGCCTTGAGCTGACTTTGCGGGAAAAATCGTTGATGGTAGTGAGAATCATGAATCGTTTCATTGCAAATGATCAGAATTCAAGGCTTAAGGTGCCGTACACGGAGCGATTTGTGTAATCACTGGGATGAGGGAAGAGAGATTTGTGTATATGATTAAAAGGGGGGCTATTAAACGCTTAAGTAAAGAATGAGACGCCACCACATTCAAGAGACTCAAATCAAAAGCAGTTTTTCTTCCTCCGTTGTGACGGTGTGAACCTGTTGTTCCCCTCCTTTGATGATCCAGCAAGACAGAGTCTACACCAGCACTATGTAGCACTCCCACCATTATTAAGAAGAGAGCTGTGCTTTCCCTCGAGAAGCAGTATCCTAAGTCTCCTCGGGTCTTAGAGCAAGATACAGTCTCTTCTGCATGTGCAGGGGTGACCCCTTTTACCACCCTGGTTTTGCATGTTCATTTCGCATCAATTGCATGTAGTGTCAGAGCTTGCTACCCCTGTGCAAAATATAAGGATGACCACAATCACCGACCCCCAAAACAACATGTATTCGCTGCCAGAATCTACAGAATGAACATGAATCAGAGTCATGGGTTACAGATTTGTATTCTAAGCATGTCAAGGGGGTGGGGGAGGGGAATGTTTCTGTACAGTACATTAAAGCCATTAATCATGATGGTTGCAGGCCCTGCATCTAGCCCACTGATCTTCCTAAAAGCTTTTCCTCTGCGGTATTTGTTACTCATTACAATGTTAGCAAATTCTCCAACGTGTGGTGTGAGGATTATTTTTTTAAACCGTCCATTATAGAGTCTGAAGAAGCTAAAGGTCCTTCCCACCCACAGGAAGACCGAATTGGCTGCTGTGCAGTCAGACCCTCCCACTCCTGGGCATCTCAATGGCTTTTGAAAATGCCAATCAGGAGGAGTGCCATAAGAGGGCAGTAGGGCAATAATAACAACAAAAGGCAACAGGAATTGGAAGGAAGAGCTGGCTAATTTCTTGCTCTTTGGGCTTTTATTATTGCAGAGAGCTGACAAGCAAAGTCACTGAAGTCCGGCTGCTTCCTCCTTTCTTCCTCTGCCTGTAGAATAAAGAGAATAACACTCTTCTGTAGTAAGAAAATCACCTTTAAAAATTTAATAGACATACCAAAAAGTAATACAAAGACTCACAGATGAAGTGTGAAAACTGCACCAAAAAAGTGAGTACTATTTTCTTACGACTTTATGCATTGGAAACAGTCGGTAGTTTGACTCCACCCCAGGTCAGGCACTTGCTTGATCTGTTACATAATGTGAGGATCCTTTGTCTTTCAAGGGGTTTCCATTTTTGAATAAGTAATGCAAGTCTGGGCTGCTGGAAGGACTTAACTTTATACCTCAGGGTAGGGCTAAGTTGCAGCCAGTGCACAGTTAAGTGACTTGAACTTTTTTTATATATTATCTCTGAGACAGGTGGTGCTGTAGTAGAATTTTTTGTTATAGATTACAAGGTCACAGATAGCCAGTACGCAGCCCATACTTCCAAATGGGCCTGCCTCTTGTATTCTACCTTACTGATACCATTCAAATATTAATTTATAACCTGGTTTTTTTTTTTCCCAGGAAAGGTTTAATTATATTTATTTCTCTGGGCAAGTTGTGATGGAAATGACATTTAATGTAACCTACTGATGCTGGTTTTTTGTGTGTGACAAGATCTTTTATACAATTTTCATTATATTCTGATTACGTTTCAAATGGCTTTATGTGACTAATTTATGGTATACTATAGTGGTTGCCATATATACTGCAGTCATTTCTCTCTACTCTCTTTCCTTATCCCTGCCCCCAGTGTTAAAAATACACCCAAAGCTGTAAAAGCCAAGCAGGTGAACTTCCCATCAATGTTTTCATTGTAATAAACATGTTGGGAAAATGTAACACACTATCTGAAGTCATAGACCTAGTTAAAAAAATGTTTTTTGAGTAGTGTTTTTTTTTGTTTATAACACACATTTCTATTATCTCTTTCAGGAATGTAGTAAAAAACAGAAAAATGATGACAAGCAAAATACATCGATTGATCCACTGAGCACAAATGATGAAAATGAGGAGGTAATGTTCCTTTTTTTTAAAATGATTTTATTAATCTAAGGTATATTATTGCTTTGATTTTTAGCCTTTTCTGTTCTGTGCCTTTTTTCCCTTTGGAAAAGAATAAATAAATGTTCGGATAAGCTATACACGAATAAAAATATGCACTGTACTTATAAACCAAAGCCCTACTTATAAGAACCATTGACAGAAAATAATCCAGAAGGGAGCTGGAATAGGTAGAGCCCTGCAAATCCGCGGATATCCACTTTATAGCCACAGATATATGTGGAGCATTTTTGCAGATCGCAGATGGAAACCGATGCATTTTATATCTAAAGCTCTGCAAATCTGTGGATATCCACAGATGCAGATATCTGCAGATCATTTTTGTGGATCAGATGCGGATACAAATTTTGTATCCACATAGGGCTCTAGGGATAGGGATACAAACACAGGGTTTGGTTTTTCAAAAGTACTGAGCACCTGGAACTCCTATTAAAGTCAATGGGATACGCGAGTATTCAACAGCTATGAAAAGCAGGTTCATTATATTGATGGTTTCTTAAGAAGGATGAAATTGAAAACAGCACTCAGTGCAGAGCACCCACGAGGTAATTTCTTTCAGTGGCTTTGTAGAAAGAGTCAAAAAGTCTGAAAATGCTTCCTCGAATCTTTTTTTTTTTTTAAAAGGGGGGGAGTGGGGTTGTGCCTGTTCTTATTGTATCTCAATCAATCCTTTTTTTTTTTTTTTTGCACTTTTAGTCCTCCAAATAAATGTGGTTCATAATTACAGAATGATATGCAGCTGATACTTTACCAACACTTAAAATGACACAGTATCTCCCTTCCCCCCTGAAAAAAGCATCTTGCATTCTAAGGGCCTGATCATTCATGGGGCTGAACGCCTTTGTCTCTGAGTGAAATCAGTAGAAGGTTAGGGTGCTCAGCATCTGACCTGATCTGGTCCAACCCATGAAATCGTTACTCCCATGAGTGGTCCAAATGACGACAATGGAATACTTGAGTAAAAGTTACTCACAAGTCAGAGTTTGTAGGATCAACTCAAGGCAAATGCAATATACAAGACAACAGTTTCCATGCAAAAATTGACCCTACAAATTTCTTTCTTGTGAGTTGGGGTTTTTGTTTGTTTGTTTGTTTGTTTTTTTAAAGAAAAGGAGGAGGGTGCTTGACGCTTCAAACCGCATAAAAGTATGTTCTAACTATAGGTGAAAGAGGTAATGTTGCTATAGGTCTCATACCTGGTTTGCTAAATTACACTGAATAACACTTTTCGTTTGAGAGTTTTGCAAGGGGTCTGGAAGTCTCTCTCTCTCTCTCTCTCCTTTGCAGAAGTTCCTCCTCCCTCAAACAAACAAATAATGTTCCATCCATAAATTATAGAAGTGGAAGGGACCTCGAGAGGTCATCTAATCCAGTCCCCTGCACTCAGGGCAAGACTAAGTATTCTCTAGACCATCCTGACAGGCGTTTGTCCAACCTGCTCTTAAAAATCCCTGATGATGGAGATTCCACAACCTCCCTAGGCAATTTATTTCACTGCTTAACCACTCTGACAGTTAGGAAGTTTTTCCTAATGTCCAACCTAAACCTTCCTTGGTGCCCATTGCTTCTTGTCCTATCTTCAGAGGTTAAGAAGAACAATTTTTCTCCCTCCTCCTTGTAACAACCTTTTATGTACTTGGAAAAGGGTTATCATGCACCCTCTTAGTCTTCTCTTCTCCAGACTAAACAAACCCAATTTTTTCAATCTTCCCTCATAGGTCATGTTTTCTAGACCTGTAATCATTTTTGTTGCTCTTCTCTGGACTTTCTCCAGTTTGTCCACATCCTTCCTGAAATGCGGTGCCCAGAACGGGACACAATTCTCCAGTTGAGGCCTAATCAGTGTGGAGTAGAGCAGAAGAATTACTTCTCATGTCTTGCTTACAATACTCCTGCTAATACATCCCAGAATGATGTTTGCTTTTTTTGCAAAAGTGTTACACTTTTGACTCATATTTAGCTTGTGATCCACTATGATCCCGAGATCCCTTACAGAGCTGTCATTCATATAATGTAACACAAAGACAATGCAAGTTTAGGGCCAAATCCTGCTTCCCATAGACATGGGACTCATCTTGTTTAAGCCATTGAGACAGTTTGCCTGACTCAAGTGATCACGATATGACCTTTCCTTTGTTTTGTGCCCTTAAAAACTATTGCCAAAGTTTTCAGACTTGGGTGTCTGATGTTAATTATGTAAATACATATTAGGCATTGAAGAAGCCTGAGAAGGTAAGTACTCGCAACTGCCTGTGAAGCTAATGGATGCTATGCTCAATGCCTCTTCAGATCAAGCCACTTCAGGTGCCTAAATATGGATAGGGTTTAGATGCTTAACTTCCAAAATTCTGAGTTTGAATTTTTTTGCCACTAGTATCTTCTGAAAGATACCACACAATATCTCAAAATGCTTTGGCATAGAATAATACAGTTTAATAATTTCAGAGGGGCCAAGAAATCAAGAGGTACTGAATAGACCATTTTCTAATTTTAAATGATACACACACACAAGGGGGACGGTCTTGTGTTTTTAACAAAATAACAGAACTACAGTTGGAGTTTAAATAAGCCAGTACAAAGGCCCTGAAAGTTAGCTTATCCAATCTCCTTTCATTTCCAGAAAAGTGAATTCCATAAATTGGCTAGTGCTAAAATATTCCTTAGTGACTGCCTAGCTTGTGACAACTGTGTGACATCAGAAGAAGGTGTCAGGATTTTCCAGCAGAATCAGAAGGAACTCTTTCGCATACTCAACCTTAACAAGGTAAAGTGACAAAGCATGCAGGAATTTGTGTGAGAGGAAGGATGTGAGATAGTGACTAAGCCGTTTCAGTGATAACTAAAAACCCTTGAATAGTATAGCAGTTAAAACACTTCATCCGTAAAAGTAAGATCATGGCTGTAATCTAAATTTTATGAGATGTATTCTGTAAGGCATAAGTAAGAAGCTGTAGGGCAAAGCATGATGATTATCTCATAACTTCAGTAATAAACTGTTGGGTGTGCAGTTATAGTGTTGTAAAACATACACTTCTTGAGTGTTGGAGGCATTCTGTTTTTTGTGATCATGGTGAAAGTATGAGATAATTTCATACCTTGCGCATATTGTTATCAAAGACCTGACTGCAAAAATGGAATTGTACCATTAGTTTCTAGTACAGTGGTGGGCAAACTACGGCCCAGGGGCTGCATCCGGCCCTCCAGACACTTTAATCCAGCCCTCAAGTGCCCGCTGAGGAGCAGGGTCTGGGGCTTTTCCCACTCCAGCCGGGGAATGCGGTCGGGCTTGCCCCACTCTGTGTAGCTCCTGGAGGCAGTGGCATGTCCCACTCAAGCTCCTACGTGTAGGGGCGGCCAGGGGGCTCCACACGCTGCCCCTGCCCCAAGCGCTGCCCCTGCAGCTCCCATTGGCCGGGAACCGTGGCCAATGGGAGCTACAGGAGGGCGTCTGCAGACATGGCAGTGTGCGGAGCTGCCTGGCCGTGCCTCTGCATAGGAGCTGGAGGTGGGGGGGGGACATGCTGCTGCTTCCAGGAGCTACTTGAAGTAAGTGCTGCCCAGACTCTGCACCCCTGTCCTCCTCCCACCCTCTGAACCCCTCAGTCCCAGCTCGGAGCACCCTCCCACACCCTGAACTCCTCATTTCTCGCCCCACCCCCGAGTCCTCACCCCCTCCCGCACCCCAATCGCAATTTTGGGAGCATTCATGGCCCACCATACAATTTCCATATCCAGATGTGGCCCTCGGGCCAAAAAGTTTGCCCACCCCTGTTCTAGTACATGCTTTAAGGTATGAATGATACCAGGCACATTTGAAAGGTGTGTATTCAGATGTGTATCTTGGGTTCTTTTTCCTCTTGCAAAATAAATAAATAAAATTATAGCTTCTGTCTGACACAAAGAGTGCCATTTTATTGCTGAGGGTGGTTCTTTGGCAGCTTTCCTAATACACACAATACTTGAGTCTGCTGATCTTGACATTGACTTAATAATCTACCACTCCGGACTATTGTACTCTCACCCAGGAGGCAACAGCTACTCTTAAAATTTCATTTTTAATTGAAATTGATACCACTCTCTCTACCTATTTGATATATCTAAGTACTATCAGTGTAAGGATTCCTCCCAGAATATTCTAGCCAGTTTTTAGGACTGGTTTGATTCTGTAGCATGATGTGGTTGTGTAAGTGTGAGACAGACAAAGATTTAAATGTAGCAGAATTATTGCTTTCTTCCAGTTCTAATGTCTATTAAGTAATCTGGTGCAGGATTTCTCTATTCCTGTTTTATTGCTTGTGTCTTTTAAGTCTTCCACTACCATTGGTGAGGAACATACACGACAAGCATCATGTCCTAACTAAAACACAAAGTGTACATCTTCACATATATGACGTGATCCTCACGAGAATGTTACCTTTGCACATCAGTCTTTTTCTTCAACCAAACACACTTGATTGTGCATATATAGCATTGTTGGATTGGTTTGTTTTAGGGTCCAGTCCTGCTGAATGCCTTCAATTCCAGTTGAAGTTAAAGCCACTGGGGCATCTCTCAGGATCACATCCTTAGTTTGAAGGATCAAATTTAAAATTTCAAATCTCCATGCTCCTGTAAACCTTAATCTAAACACCTATATTTGTTTCCAAGCTCTTCCCATATTTTGGGAGCATTATGCTTCCCTTAATTATCAAAATCCTGTAAATGTTGATTCTCTAACTCTGCTTGCCTGCTTAACAAGCCAAGGATAGGGTTGTCCTGGGAGGGATGGAATTCCTTGAGTCATACAACAGCAACTTCTCCAGCTGAGTGACTCTCAACATTAACAGAACCAGAAGGAAATTCCATTCTACTCTCTGTAAGCATGGTAGTTGCTTCATTGGGGCTTTCATGGTATGTTTGTTTAATGCGTAGGAAATTAGAGGAGCGACTCTTGAGGATGGGGAGGGAATGAGAAGGAGAGGGACCTTATGCTGTTGTAATAATCCACCTGCATGCTTTGTTTATTTTCCAGAAATGTGATACCTCAAAACACAAAGTGTTGGCAGTGTCTATATGCCCTCAGTCATTGCCTTATTTTGCTGCTAAATTCAATCTGTGCGTAAATGATGCAGCTAAGAGACTCTGTGGTTTCCTCAAAAGTCTTGGTAGGTTCTGATTCATTATTACGCTGGGAGAACACAGCAGGGTTATCTTGCGTTTCTTTCTTCCCTGACAGAATTTTGCAGCACTGTCCAGTTATAAGAGACTGTTTTGCAATTGTTTGCAATCCCTGACCCATGTCCCTGCCCCCTGGGGCACGCCACCAAGGGCAGGTGGACTGTCTGGGGCTCCCCACAGTGGCCTGAGGTCCCTGGAACCGTGGTCCGACTTCGGCTTCCAGTCTGGCCAGGGTGTGGGGCCTTGGCCCATCTCAGCCCCTCCCCCCCCCCCCACCAGAAAGAGACGGGCACTTCTCCTGCGTCTCGGGCAGGTGTGGAGCAGCACCACAAATCCGAGACAAATGCTGTCTCAGAGTCATTCAGTCCAGGACTAGGACTTGAACTCTGCATTTCAGAACTGCCCCCGCCCCGCACCCAATTCAGGACAGGTGGTCACCCTATGCAGGAGTGATTGATTTGGAGAACAGCTGCATCCTCCTCTGTCTTCATCACTATCAAAGAGAGCTCCTACAAAGTACTTTTTCAGAGTTCCTTTACCCCACGTGACTTAAACTGAAAAATATATGTAGCAGGAGCAAAAATGTGTGCTGAGGGTGCTGTGGAAATACAGGGACCTACCTCCTTATTTGCTGTAATTGTCTGAAGACAAAGTAATTTTGGAAAGGAATGTTACGAATTGTTTAAGAAAGCAGCCAGTTTGAACCACCTTGCAGCCCTCTAGGGGGTGGTGAGTGTCACTACTGGGCCTCCCTGTAAAGGGCCAGTGTGAGGTAAGGAAAGTAAAACTATTGACCCATCTGTCAAGTGCTGCAACGTATGAAATGTTGCCAAGTGGAAGCAGAAGGAAGCCCCAACTGTGAGTAACTGTTTTGAAAGAAACTGGGAAGTTTTAGTTATGGAAGAGATAACCTTGTTAGAAATAACACAAGTGACTGTCATAGTCTAATTTCCAGTCCATGGGGGAAATCCTGGCCACAAAGAAGTCAATAGGAGTTTTATCATTGAGCTCAGTGAAGCCACAGTTCTCCATATACCTTTACTAAGGGGAATTTTACTCCTCATGCTATCAGACCAATCCTTTGAGAGTTTGAGTACTGATAATAGTCTTAGAAGTTCTGCTTCTTTGTTCCTGTTCACTGTTGTTTCAACAATTTTTTCCAAGCAGTATGCAGTCTCTCTATTTGATATTAAAACTATACTTTTTTGATGTCTCATATACCATGTGCTTCTAACACTTCCTATATGTGTACCATTTTACTAAAACTTCCTCTTTCCTATAGTTTTTCCTACTTAAATAATAGGGAAAAGAAGACACTTTTCCTCCTCCAAGATCTATGTCATAGTTTTCCACAGAACAAACGTTATAAGTGTGTGTAACTGATCTGTTTTTTTCCCATTAATAAGGGAAATAATTATCTGAAAGGAACACTGTAAGTATTGGTGGGCCCCAAATTTATTTTAGATTGTTTACATTATCTGGGAATACATTATACTAGGTACAATGGTATAGATAATATTTTACAGCTGTATAGAAACACACTGACAAGTAAATAGATGGGAGGCCTTTGGTGATGTACAGAACATTGTGCAGGTATTTACAAGTATTTAGGCAAGGGCATCAGTGGAAGGTTGTCCTGTTGCAGGGATATAAAAGTTCGTACAGATAAGTATAAGCATTGGTTGTAAAATAAAGTTCATAGTTTGAGTCCTTGCCAGCAGCCGAGTTCTGCAATAGGGTGTAAGTGTTCACTAATGGGCAAACTTTCTATAAGGAAACAGATTTCCTTTTGAAGTTTTGAAGGGATTCATATTGTTAACAAGTCAGCAGCTTTTTAAAAATCTGTGGCACAGACAATGTGCTTTCAGATTTATGGTTTTGTTGTTCAAGTATGCTGCAGGTGTTAAAAGTGTGCCAAAAACTGGAGGGCAAGCAGGGTTTGTGCATTGTTTCTTTGAGTTTTTAAAGGTTACTTAAAAGCCTGGAGATGGGGAAGAAGGTCTGTGAGATGCAAAACACTCCAGGAGTTAATTCATCACATATTCTTGTCCTTTTGTTTCTTAGGGGTGCATTATGTATTTGACACCACTATAGCTGCTGATTTCAGTATCCTGGAGAGCCAGAAGGAATTTGTGCAGCGGTATCGACAGCGGAACCAGGAGGAACATGCCTTACCAATGTTTGCCTCTGCTTGTCCTGGTGAGAAGTTGAGTCCCTAACTCTGCAGTATTGTATAGTCCCCCATTTATCACTACTGAAATAAAAATAGTGCAGTTCTAGTTGTGTATCTTGTAGAGCATAAGATTTTTGGGCTCTATATTTCAAGGATTCTGAATCTTACAGCACATCCTCCTTTCCTGTAGTAATACTTGGCAGCTATAGCACTGTTCAGATTCTTTGCAGACATGGAGCTAGATTCAGCCCTGAGTTAAACAGGCTGCTGCGATGGAAGAAAATCTACTGGAGAGCAGGGGGTTTGGTACCACATGGCACATGCAGCTTCTTCTCTGCCAGGGAGCCAGGATAGCAACAAAATTGGGCAGTGTAGATGGGGAGAGTGTGGCCAAGTTGGATATGGAATGTGCTGTATCACTACATCCCTGAGGCAATCTGACATAGGGGTTCTCCTATGGAGCTCCAACTGCAACTTAAAGCTGTTGTCATCCAGCAGAACTGTGAGAAAGATGAGTAGTGCAAATGCTGCCTACCCTCCCCTGAGTGTGAATTCAACCAGGGTCTGTTGCACACTGCAGGTTCAGGGAAGCAAAATTAGTAACTCTTTGCACACACCGTTAACCAGTTAAGTTTCACATTCTCCCTGTGAGAGAGGCACATATTATTTAATTTTATAGATAGAGAAACTGAGGTACAGAGAGCTTAAGTTAAATTCATGGAGGTTAAGTCCATTAATGGCTATTAGCCAGGATGGGTAAGGAATGGTGTCCCTAGCCTCTGTTTGTCAGAGGGTGGAGATGGATGGCAGGAGAGAGATCACTTGATCATTACCTGTTAGGTTCACTCCCTCTGGGGCACCTGGCATTGGCCACTGTCGGCAGACAGGATAGTGGGCTGGATGAACCTTTGGTCTGACCCAGTATGGCCGTTCTTAAGTGTCTTGTCCAAGGCATCAAAAGGAGTCTGAGCAAGGATTAGAATTTAAGGAGTTCCTGACTCTGAGTCATGTGCTTAAACCACAGCACTCTCTCCACTACATCATTCTTCTCTCACTGTGTGGTTTTGGCTCTGCCTTCCGTTTCTTTGAATTAAACATTTCCTGTTGAAGAGCACCATTAAGAAAAATATACTTTTACTAAGTGCTTTAATTAGAAATCATGACTTCCATTAACCCATGCAAAGTTTTTAACTTGGCACTGGAGTATGGAAGGAAATGGTGAAATGAAACAATGTTCACGATGACTGTGTGAGTGGAACAATTTAATGTTGAAGGGAAGCCATCAACTTGAAATATCACATTTCTTTCTGAGAAGTGTATGCCTTGTTACAGGGAACACCTACCATTACTGGAACCAAGACAAGTTAAAGGGGACAATTTTTTCCCCAGTTTGTTTACTTTGTATAGTCAGTTATGCTATCCCCCTGTATACTCAGTTAGCTAGTCATTTTAGCCCAGATCCTCAAAGGAAGTTACTCACCGAACTCAATAGCAGTAAGGAGCCTAAATACCTTTGAAGATCTTGCTGAAAAATCCTTTATAAACATCAACAAAGGAGCAGAAAATGCTTTCTTAGCAATAATTATTGTACATTTCAGGACACATCGTTTAAGAGGAGGTACTCTATCCAAAAATGGATTTATTTATTTTTTTAAATAGTTTAATATTAACTAGTTCAAGTGGGCAGTGTTCCAGTCAGGAAATATTACTACAAAAGAGAAATGAAGGATGGTTTACAAACATAGCATGCTTTCCTTGGAGGGTTGCCAATCTCCATAATCTGCCATTATCATTTAATGTAAAATGTGTGGGCATATAATTTTGAATAGATTGTTTGTTTGTTTTCTGGAAAATGATGGTTGTTTTTTTTTTAAATTATACTCTTACGTTTTATTGTGTAAAGGTAAGTATCTTTGTCGGGTGGATAACTTCTGTATATTCTCTGCTGGATGTGTTGAACATACACTTCTAGGAGCTGCATGTATATATCAGGAGGAGAATACCCTTTAGGTTCGTCTGTTAGGAAAAAAGCGTTCTAGTTTGTTTTGTCTCCTGTGTTCAGAAGCAGATGTGCCATATGTTGTCTTTCCCTGCAGCTTGCAAGGTTTAAACAAAAAAGCACTCAATTTATCTTGTTACTCGTGATTTACCGGTAATTAACATTTAGAGGCCAGTCCAGCTCCCATTGAAATCAGTGGCAAGATTCCCAAATTGACTTCATTGGGACTGGGATTAGGTTCTCAGAGAGTATAGTGGGCTCTAGAATAATTGCCCATAAGTGTGGTTTTGTGTTACAACTGAGCCAGAGGAAATTTGTTTTCCCTCGTCTACAAATCAGAGATAATAACACTTATTCACCTCAGAGGGATATTATGAGTCAGTCAATTAATGGAGGGCACTTATGGGTTTATCTACACACTAAGTTTGGCACCTGCTTTTAGCAGTGGCACAACTGCATTGGTGCAAGCTATTGTATAAGTATTAGTGGAGACAGGTCAGATGTTTTCAGCACCACTGCTGCAAAATAGGAGCAAAATATTGTGGTAGACAACTCTCTGATTGCAGGTTTTATTGTCATTCACAATGATACCTCATGCTCAGTTGCTCTCTAGATGTATAGTAAATATGTTCAACTTTATTTCAAATGTCTGGGGGTTTTTTTGTTTCCATTCTACGAACCTATGATATAAATTGCTCCCAGAAGTTCTGTTTGTTTAAAGGGTGCATTCCTTTATCTCAATATTGGTTTAAAAGTGTTCTGTACACAGAAGATCACTCCAGATTGAGGCACAACAGTTTCACTTCTGTTTCTTTCAGGGTGTAGTTCTCCACATCTTGAACCATTGCCCTTAAGTATACAATGACATAGTGATCTGTGATTCAAACTAATGCTCTCCTTTGATTATAAGACTGCAGAGACCATGATAAAGGGTCATCTTTTGTGGATGCATTTTAATCTTATCATCATATGAGGTTTCTCTGCTTTCCTGTTGGAACTGTGAGGATTTCTCATTTTACTTCTGCTTTTATATCCCCTACTCAAGACCTGGCATCACAACAAATCAGCCGTTTGCCTGATAGAGACTAAACTATCCTTTAGCTCTTGTTGATTGTGTTCCTTAATTGGCCAGATTGGTCAACACTGAGTGACATGAAGCACTCCCGCTTGGAATTGATCTGCTGTTCCCAAAAAATTCCCATCCCCTGCTGACTCCTAAAGCAAGGGACTGGGACAGGCAGTCACAAATAGCAGGAAAGTACATGGCTACTAGGTGACTGTTCAGGCCTGTTCAAATGTCTTTGGCCCACTGGGCCAAATTCATTCTCACTTTTTTTCCACTGAAGTGTATGGCGTTATGCTGATGATAAATTTGGCTCCGTATTTCTCTGTAGTTTATAGCAATATGTAGGTGTTCAAACCACACATTTTTAGACCATTTTTCATACAGCAGATACCACTGATGATAATACATGAACTGAGCCTGGGAGCATTTACACACTGATTTGTGGTTTCATAAGACTTAAAAAAAAAAAAAAAAAAAACAGCAACACCCAGAACTGGTAGTTTAAAGCTAATATAAACCAGAAGATGGCCTAGAATTAATGCAAACATATGAGGAGTCTGTATGGTTAAGTAGAAGTGCTTCACTCCAGTAAGAAGCAGTCAAGTTTCTGCAGACCTATTGATGAGTAGGCAAAAAACAAACAGTGCATGTGTGAAGTGCAGATAAAAGCCTTGTATTGCTCATTCACAAAAGCTACTTCCATAACTAAACAGTGACTAATGCCCCTGTGAAGCTGGAGCTAATGGAAACTTGTTTGTTTCCTACCTATAGATACATGGTAGAAGAGCACATGAAATAAATCGCGCCTACCTAGCTGTCTGCAGCTGCTTGGATTTTAATGGAACTCCACTGGGTTTGTGTGATTTATAATATTGAAAACATTTGGTTTCTGAAAACCAGCTTCCTAGGCACTGCACTGTGATGACTAATGAAAATCATGCCAGATGTTTAAGGGCAGGGCCTTCTGAGAACATTGATCTAGAGTGACGTAGTGGAAAACTTCTAATTTAAAATAAGAGGTACTACCTCTTTTTAGGTTTCAGAGTAACAGCCGTGTTACTCTGTATTCGCAAAAAGAAAAGGAGTACTTGTGGCACCTTAGAGACTAACCAATTTATTTGAGCATAAGCCATCCAATGAAGTGAGCTGTAGCTCACGAAAGCTTATGCTCAAATAAATTGGTTAGTCTCTAAGGTGCCACAAGTACTCCTTTTCTTTTTCCTCTTTTTAGAAGCATAATCTGTTCTACAGTCATGTACATGATATGGGGTGTGTGGGTGTCATATAATTGTTAAAGGGCTTCAGATTCCAGTGCTATCAGTCCAACTTTTATTCCAGGCACTAAAAAGAAAAGTAAAAAATGTGGAACATTTATTTATTTTTCATCTGACATTGAGTGTGACAAGGTGAGACCTATAGCACTGGTTGGAACCAGGCATAATGAAGGTAAACACAATACAAACTTCTTGTTCATAGCTCTGACAGGGCACCTCAGTCCTGACATGCAGATCCCTTAACTAACTAGCCCTTGCTTCTCTTGAGCACAGATAAATAAATGTATGTTGGGGGGAGGGAAGTTGGGGGGTGTTTCTGTAATGCAGAAAAATGCCTGTTAGGGTCTCCTGTGAAACTGGACAGTCTCATTGTCTCTTTTTTTAACCAGAGTTGGGAACACCAGGCAGGAGGACAGCTAGTGCTCCCCTAAAGTGCACATGCCTTGTATAATTCTCCTCATACTGCAAAGGTGTCATCTGAGTACCATCCTGATTACAATAGTGTCTGCTTTTATTTGTCCAAGTGCCTGTTTTCAGCTGACCCGCATGTATAAGTAGTGTGTAATGTCTTCACTTTTATAGTGCTGCTTCTGTATGGTCTCCAAATCTCAAGATTACCACAGGCCTACAAATATAACGTTTCCTGGTAGCATGTGCTCTGTAGCCATTGTATCTCTCTTACAAACACTAATCTGTTTGGGGACAGAGAGCTTGTCTGTTGTGAAGTGGGTGTTGCCTGTGGGCTAACATATTGGGCTAACCCTAACATTTCTGTACTGTTTAGTTTTTGAAGTGGCAAAATATAAATCTACCAATGTAATAGACACATTGTAGGCCCAGTGGTTAGACACTAGCCTGGGACTTGGGAGAACCAGGTTCAATTCCTTGCTGTGTTCCAGGCTTCCTGAGTGACCCAGTCAAGTCACTTGACCCCCTCCGTGTCTCAGCGCCTCAGCTGTACGATGGAGATAATAGCATTGTCCCGCCCCACAGGCATGTTGTAAGGATAAATACATTAAAGATTGTGAGGCGGTCAGATGCTACAGCAGTGGGGACATAAAAGTACATTAGATAGAATGTATCTGTTAATATTTACAATAATACACAGAGATTTGGGATGCTTGTGGGGTTTTTTAAGAGGATATGGATAATTGATTTTCATGTATAACCGTAGCTGAAATCTGATTTGGCCAGGCTTGTTCCCAGTAATGCAGTGAGTTTTTAGATGATGCTTCATTCGACACTGCTGTTCTGGAGAAGGCACACTGTACAGTGTACTGGGACACTGAAACTTAGAAAACAGAAGGTTACAGAGTTACTCTTCACTCTCAGTAGAGTGGAGCAGATTAGTAAATGGTGATCCAAGTGATGGCTGCCAAAAAACGTTGGCTTATTTCATTATTAGCTGAATCCCCAGTTGAGATGCTCTCGTAAATTTGTGCATTCAAGCGGATGTAATACATAATTCACTTCACAGTGGATTCTAGGTTATAGAATTAATTACCCAGTAGATTCACCAAATCCATTTGTAGATTCCTCTTAGTATCCTTCAGAACAGCAGCCCCCATCAATAAATCTTTTACTGACATGGACAAACTGCATAGTCAGAGTAGAAATTTGAAAGCAAGTGCAAATTGTGATTGTCTTATGGAATACTGAGGTGAGGTTTGTTCTCTCCTCAGTGTGTAGGGAGACCTCAGACTTGTCCAATAAGTGTGCAGGGCAAAGGAAAGGAGTAAAAGGAGGAGGGGGAAATTGTATGATCCCAGTCTGGGTCCCCTCAGTGCGAAAGTACTCATGGAGCTACGTGTAAAACGGCAGGTGACTCCTTGAAAGTCACTGGATATCTTTTCATCTCCTGTGAGCCCTTAATACAGCGAGATGCAGGAGTTAGCTCACCTGTACAAGGGTCAGGCAGAGAGCTGCTGGCTGAAGCTTCTCTTCTTTGCTTCTGCTGTACTTGGCTCAGCCAGGGGAGCACCAGTGGATACTCCCACCCTAAGCAAGCTGTCTGAGTGAGGGCATGAGGAGGAAGAGCAACCAGAGGAGGAGATGAAGGGGGTAAACAGAGGAGAGCAGCAAAAGAGAGAGTGCCTAGAAGAGAATAAAGTGAAACTGAGAGAATGGACTGAACAGAGATAAGGAAGGACAGTCCAGTGGTTAGGGTGCTAGTCTGGCACTCAGGACATCGGAGTTCAGCTCCCTGCTTTGCAGCAGATCATTTGCATGATATTGGACGAGTCACTTAAGTCTCTCTTGGCCATCTGTAAAATGGGATAATAGAACTGCCCTACCTCATTGGGGCAGTGGGGGGATAAATCCATTGACTGTGGGCACTCAGATTGTACAGTAATAAGGCACCACATAAGTACCTAAAAGATAATTGGTGGCAACTGTGCCAGGGGAGAGCAGAAGAAGAAACCAGTCACCCATCCAACAATCCATAACAAAAGCGGCTCCACCAAAAAGAAAAAGTTGGAGTCCATCAATGCAGGGAGTCTCTGGAGAACATAGCTTCTGTTGGCATTAATAAGAGTTATTGCAGAAACTTCCTGCATATGGTGGAAGAAGTCCATCTTCCATTCCCCACTTTTAACAAGAAGTTTCCCATCAGCCTCGCCATCCCATCATGCTGGATTTTTTTATCCCTTTCCTCAAGGATCCATTTCCATATGCTCTCAACTTTGCTATCTTTCTTCATTCACTGTAATTCTAGGTTGGATCCGGTATGCTGAAAGGGTGCTTACCAACTCAGTGACTCCACACATTTGCACTGCGAAGTCTCCGCAGCAGATCATGGGGTCCCTGGTGAAGTGTTACTTTGCCAGGCAACAGGTAATTAATTCTGCTTTTCTTGACTGTTCTAGAGAATTGTTCTCTTGCATGTTGGTTTCTAATACTTAATTACAGATGTCTTACATCTCCTCCCACCCATTCATTCTTCCTAAACTGTCTGTGCTTACATCTCAGGCTAGATTGTACTTTGCTGCTATGCAAGTGTGCAAGACAAAGAACCTCTCAATTTCACCCCACGCTGGCAGAACATAGTTGCAGTCCTTGTGCTCTCAATGCCTCATGGAGATAGATTTTTTTTTTTTTTTACATAAAGAATTAAATCCAAAGTGACCAAAGTAAAGCTGGCATGCCAAATGCTGCCCACACAGTTCTACAATACAATCTTTAAAGCAGAGGGTATCATGCAGACACTACAGGTCCCAGCACGCAATGCTCTGTCATCTCAGATCGAGCTGAAGCATTTGTATGCTGAGAACTGAAGTATCCACTGGTTCTGAGTTCACAAGTTGATTCTGCCACTAATTTTAGGTACAGTCTTGAGCAAGTCATGTCCTCTCTCTGCCTCAGTTTCTCCATGTAGGGTGACCAGGCATCCCAATATTATAGGGACCATCCCAAAATTAGGGGCTTTGTTTTATACAGGCAACTATGCCTCCCTCCTCCCCCCCCGGCCAAAAGTACCCTGATTTTTCAGACTTGTTGTTTGGTCACCCTATCCCCATATGACAGATGGGGATAATAATACTTAACTATCTATTACTCCTGGAGGGATTCTGCGCCAAAAAATGCAAAATTCTGCATATTTTATTTGTCAAAATAATGCAATATAATCACACCAGTTTAAATAAATTACCAAAACAATTGAAACTACAATACAGAAAAAAGTCACAATAACTATTCATCATTTCCTAAACACATGAAAGTTAAGTAACAAACACTTGGTTACTGATACCCTGCATTCCAGTAATCCTGGATTTTCATTTAAATTACATTACAGAGCACCAAACAGCAAAAAAAAAAAAAAGTAGAAAGTCATATAGTTTTGCTAATCATTGTCATGGACTTGGCTGGGTACTTTGGGAAGTGCTTTGTTCTGATTATCCTGATATTTTACTGACTGCTTGCTAAATGTTTTATTTGCTCTCATTCTTTTTTTTTTTTTAATGGGTAAGTAAAATAAATCCTGATCTGTAATCTAACTCCATTGTGGCACTTCGGCACAGGAAAAAAGTGAGAGAGTGCATAGCTCTTCCTAGCTGAGGATTCCCTTAGGGTATGTCTACATTTGTAGTGTTTTTGCACTGTAAGTTTAACAGGTGATGGGGAATGGATCAAAGTAAAGCACTGGTTTGTGTACTCACTTAATTCCTCAGGTGTGTTTACATTAGCAGCACTTCCATTGCTGATGAGAGCAGCACTCTAGGGCAGCTATCCCACAGTGCAGCTCTCTCCATTTTGAGGATAGGTCCTGTGGGAAGGGGGCGGGGGTGATCGCGGGGCATCCGGGGTTCCTGCACAGCCACCTCCTCCCCAAACACTGATCAGCTTCAGTAACTCAGCATTGCTCCAAGCAGGGAATCGCTTGCTCCATGGAGCAGGCATTGTCACCTGGTCAGATGATAAATGAGCACTTGCCAAGAAAACAGGAAAGGGAGTTTCAAAGTTCCTGGGGCTTTCCAGGGGGAGAGGTGGATGTCTGTTTACCTGGCAGCAGAGCTGCTGGCAAGAGTGGTCACCTAGGCACTATAGGATATCCTCAGGAGGCTAAAAGCTATGTAAACGGAAAGAACATGTCTTCACTTGCACTTCACCGCAAAAGCATCATCAGTAAGAGCTGTATGCCTCTCGTGGATGTGGTTTTTCTTCAAAAAGTCATTGGCAAGTGTAGATGCTCCCATGGTTTTTGCGCAAAAAAGGGAATTTTTCTGCTTTAAATGGCAAGTGTAGACATGCCCTTACTGTCATTTATAATAAGACTTCTTTACTTCGCTCTGGCAATGTAGGGGCCTTAAAACTTTCACAGGTTTTAATGCTCCTGGAGGCGTTGACTGAGAATGGGAACAGTTAATTAACAATAGGAACAATAGGCATGCTGCTACATTTCTGCCTCAGAGAATGAGATCAATTAACCATCAACAGCAACTTTAACAACTTTACTACACAGTCAGGGTGCTACATTTGTCCCTCAGTGAGTGAGATCAGTTAACTCAAGCAAGCTGCTTCATTTGTGCCTCTAGCCTGTCTCATGCATATAAAAAGCCCTACCCTTACACGCCAGGGAGCTGCAGTCACAAGAGAGGGACAGAGTCTCACTTGCTCACTTTTTGGCACACATGTACGCCAGCTTCTCTCCCCCCCTCCGGTGACAGTGATCAGGTAGGCACGCATGCCCAGCTCCCTTCCCCCATCTCTGAGGCTGCTCCGGGCACACTGGAACAGACATGCTGCCTGACCTGCTGGGGAAGAGGCATGTGTCCCCCGGCAGATTTTTTTTTTTTTTTTTTTTGCATTTTTCTGCGGGGGGGGGCACAGAAAAATGCGGCCCATATGAATTCTGTGCCCCTGCGTGGGCGCAGAATCCCCCCAGGAGTAACCTATGACGTAGGGGTGTTGGTTGCATCAGTGAGTTATTGTAAAGTGCTCTATAAATATGTATGCTGCTGGTGCTGTTAGTAGCTGTCAGCCTCCTAGCAAATGATCAACATCTCCTTCAGATGGGCAAAGTATGGGTGCCACTATGATAAATGACAGCTGCAGCTCCAAATCTGGACATATCCCACGTCTCAAAATGCACAGCACTAGAAGTAGCTTCCGTGAGAAGAGGCTTCTTGCTTTGTGTTCTTACAGACAAATTTTAGTTAACCAGGTCACTTGGAAGAAGTAAGCTGTATAGCCTAATGTGTTTGTTTGGGATAGCTCTGACAACTACTGTAACATAATTAACTGCTACAAAACAAAAAAAAGTTGCCCAAGTTGCTGTGCCTTGCACTTAGCTTCAGACCTAATGTGACTGTAAATATAACCTGTGTAATTTTCTGCAATAATACTTTCATCCATGTTTGTCTCCATGCATTCTTGGCCTTTTCACAAAATTCAGATGTGCCCTTTTTATTCCTTAGAACCTATCTCCAGATAAAATTTTCCATATAATCGTGGCTCCTTGCTATGACAAAAAATTGGAAGCCCTGCGGGAAGATTTTTACACCCCCTTGTATAACTCTCAAGATGTTGATTGTGTTCTAACATCAGGTAAAACCTCCTTTAAATGTACTCCTATATAAAATGGCAGCATGATTCATCAGTTGTTTGAACTGACTTTATGCTAGGTCAGCTTTTTATTCATTTAGCATTTTGTAGCTGTCAAAATAAGGTTTAGTTTCATCTGATTCCAAAAAAGGACCCTTTCTTGAGTTACTGACTGTATATGTATTGCATAGACATTGGGTGTGGGATAGATAAAAGAACAAAAACTGGCTGTGTCTGTGTTCTGCTCTCCTTGTCTTATCCAGAGCAAGTATCTGAACTTGCACTGCAGTCAAACCTTTCTGACAGGCAAAAGCTGTCCTGGCCAGCATTTATTTTGTGGCTTTGTCCTCCTTATCTACATCCCGCCTGTTAATTCGTTAACACACCTCTCTTGGGAAGACTACTCCTTCCAACCTTCTTGCCCCCCAGCAGCTTCAAACAGCTGCCTTGTTTTTGCACAGAGGGGCTGGGGGGAATGGAAGGAAAGGGTTGTCTTTTAAGATCAACCTGCCACAAAAACATTTCCTCCTTTTTTGGGCAATGTGGAAATTTCTCCCAAATACCACCCTGCCCCAAGGCTCAGGAGGCGTATCATCCAATACTGGGCCAGTGATAGGTTGAAAGTTATTCATTCATTCTTAAACACTGCCAACATAGTTTGGTAAATATGTGGCACATCCAGAAATGTGTGGTGATGTGGTATGGCATAAAGGTATTCTTGGAACTCCTATTGGGTGACCTGTAAGACTCATTCATGGCTTCGTACGAAGGTTGCCAACTTTGGATGTATTCCTGGAGATTTCATCACATGACATAATCTTTAATTAAAGATTAATCGTTAATTCCTGGAGACTCCAGGCCAATCCTGGAGGGTTGGCAACCCTACTTCATACCACACTGTCCATGTGTTTTTGCTCTGCCAGTCTCAGCTATCTGTCGTCTTGAAGAGAGAGACTGTGTGTGTGTACTTTGGTCTGTGTTAAAGATAATTGTCCTGCATTGCCCTACAGGTGAAATTGTCCAAATAATGGAGCAGAAAAATATATCTATGAAAGAAGTGGCTGAAGTGGCTATAGACAGTTTGTAAGTAGCTTTTGCTGTGGGCTATGTTGTTGTTGTGCCAGTGATCAAATAATGTTCTGCCATACATAGAAGTCACCACATGTGTAGTGCTTTTTCAAACAAATAAGTTATTCAAAACAAAAGTTTGCATGCACCAAAACCAGACTACACTGAAACCTGTTCACATACACAGTGGCAAAAGAAACCAGCATTTTTCTTTTAGAGGCCTCTTGTATCTCCCAATCCATGAAGTGGTAAAATGCAACAGATAGCCCTTTCTAATGGATATATTTTTATACTAATCCAAAACCAATCACCTAAAACAGCAGCCTCTTCCAAAATGAATTCCTCTCTAATTGTTTTTAAAAGCCTAATTTAAAAGAATGAAACCTGTGCTGTGCCAAGATTGTATGTTCAACAGGCTTCGGTGTCTGCAATGGATATGATTAAAAAACCCGCAAGTAGCTTTTATTTGTATCTTTGTGCAGTAGTATTAGGTCTGTATAAAGTGGTGAGATTCTGGATTCCACTGAACTGATGACTTGAGTTAGTGTTATCATGGGGTGTTTTGATGCCCCACCCTAAGCTTTTTTTTTTTTTTTTTTTTAAAGCTTTGCTATAGTTGAACCTGTGTAAGGGCTAACTATTCATTCCCTCAGGGTGTGTTCTCCTTCTAGTACCCAGCTTCCCACTAGACTGAGCTGGGGCAATTTCTGTGGGGTTTATTCTGTGTTCTGTCATCCCTTCATTCAGACCAGCATCTTGACAGTAAATTTCCATTTTTCCTATTGTCTTCATGCAGAATTAGTGACAAATGAACACCACCCTCTCTGGGTATGTTAAATGTTTTTTTCCTGAATGGAGCAGCTAGGTTCTATCCAGATTAGATCAAATAAATACATCTATTGGTTAAAGGACAGCAGAGAAAAGTCATGCAAAACATTAGAGTATTTGTTTACTCACTGCCTAACTAGTATGGAAACTATCATGTACACTCACAGAATTCCTAGAGTGAGCTGTAGCTCACGAAAGCTTATGCTCAAATAAATTTGTTAGTTTCTAAGGTGCCACAAGTCCTCCTTTTCTTTTTGCGGATACAGACTAACATGGCTGCAACTCTGAAAATAGATCCGCTTAGTTAGTTACAAAGGTAGAGTCTCAAAGGTTATCCAGTTCCAATTTGTGTGTGATGCGTGTTAGTCCAGTCTCATTACACAGCTGCATAATGAAGTGACAACTCTCCTGCAAAGAGTGGAAGAAAGCTCCTTCAAGTCTACCCAGAATCCCTTTGAGTTTCTCCCTTCATCCTCAAATTGTATCTCGCCTAAGCATTGTCTACACTAGGGAAGTCTAGGTTATACAGTGATGATAACGCCTAAATCCTGTTTACACTACAGCCTCTGTGATTACTTTTGCTAATGGGGCTGCACTGGCTGTGAGTTGGGCTGCACTGGCTGTGAGTTAAAGGTACCCATTTTCTAAAGGCTTACAGAGAGGCCAGGTCGGTGGCTTTTTGTTTTATTAAAGAGCAAGCTTGATCTCAAATTTTAAATATACCATTGGAATGTCTTTTTAAGCTGTATTTAGGCTAATTTATATTAGGGGTGAGAGCAACACATTAAGAGGGATAACATAATATCAGAATTGAATCAGGCTACCAGACTTGACATCACAAGACTTTATCCGTCCCTATGGTGATTTTGCACCCATTAAAAACAGATCTTCAGAGGAACAGGAATGAAGTGAGAACAAAAGCTTCTCCAGTGGCATCTTACTTTTAACATTAACATTAAACAAAATTAAACTCCTCTTTAAAAATAAGCCCCAATACACTTGAAGCTGTGGTATAATCATTGTGATTGTTTGTTCAAGTTACTTTTTAATCCTAAATGACTTCTGTTGTAATTCTCATAATTACTATCTTAACTGGAGAACATTACTATAAATATAAGTTAGGCAAATACAGGACACACTGACACCAAACAAAACCACAGCTGGTAACAACAAAAATCACCATCAGTTAAATAAACCCACCATTAATGGTCTGGCTCAAAGAGCAGGTGGACATGCTGTAAGCCTGGTTCTCACTTGTTAAATGTAGGTTTTATTCCTGGTTCCTTAGGAATAAAACCCCAACTTTTCTGTGGTTCTTTTAAGTTAGATGTTTGATATATTATTATTTTGCATTAACAGTTCCTGCCTTTGGTTTCTGGTTGAATGTAAGGACTCAGGCTGCTACTACCAGCAGAATGCACAATCTATATAGCACACAAGCAGTGTCCCAGCACAGGTCACACTGGATGCTCAGGGAGGAGTGCAAAGTAGACCAGAGCTACAGATGCTTTTCCAGCAGAAGTGAGAGCAGGGTGACGAAGTTGTTATCCCCAGAGCAGCTAACAGGCTGGGACTGCTGTCAAAAACGCCTTTTTCTCACAATAGTGATGCCATGTATCCCTAACCACTCCTTTTCTACCAGAAAGATAAAGTATTTGCCAGTGATTCTGTAGGACTGCATTCCCATCACCTACACCCCTTGTGTCCCAGCATAAAACTGCCATTTTGATCACTAGAGATCATTCGGTACTATTCTTTGACCAGACATGAGTTAATTCCTGTATTTATTTACTTATTTATTCTACAAATTTCAGCTTGGATAATTGTGTTCTGCCGACAGGTGAATCCAATGTCAACTGGATATAGTATTTTTCACTTCCTGCTATCCAACAGCTACCATGTTCCATGGAATGATCCCTCTATATTGTTTCTATATCAGTTTACAGACATAGTGTTGGAAATCCTTGAGGGCACATACAGTTCCATAGAAGCCAGCAGAACTGCTCTTATGAGCAAAAGTTTGAAGGATCAGGCCTATGATCTGTAAAGTACTTTTAGATCCTTCAATGTTAAAAGTGCATCCTACATTACAATAAACATGATCTGATATTTATTATTTCACATTCATTTTGTTTTGGCTGGGGGTTTTTCACAGTTAAAACAAGTGTTTTCGAATTGCCTAAGTGCTGATACAACTCAGTTTCTATGTGACTTTGAGTGTGGTTTTTAAAATGCCTCTTAACCAGCTGGTCTTGATGGCTGTTTCCAAGCCATTTCATTCTATTATGTATGAATATATTTTGTTAAACTTCTGTTGCCTGAAGTTTTTGAAACTACAGTTTTTTTTCTCTTTTGCCATTTTCATTTTACCACTGTCTCAAAACACAAATTGGACAAGTTCATTTCTAGGAACAAATATTCTTTTCCCCTGACAAAAAATGTTATGGGAGAGAAAAACAAATCTCATTTTCTTCAGGTGAAATGATCAAACTCTGAGCTTCTTTCTCCCTCCTTTTTGTCCATTTTCTAAGGTTTGGTGAAATAAAGGAGGAGGACTTAGTGCGGCATGATGGGAGGAGATCTGATGGGTACCTGGAGCACATCTTTAAACATGCTGCCAAAGAGCTGTTTGATATGGATATCAAGGAAATCACCTACAAAACACTAAAGTAAGTTGGATTTTGGATGTTTGTATTAATGGAATGGGATAACATGAACCTCAGTGCAGTAACTAGGTATTCCACATATCAAAATCACTGGTTTGCATTGTCCTTAATAAGCTACCTGTAAATTCACCACTGGAAAATCACTGTTGCTAACTCTCTTGTTTTATTAATAATGCTGCTGCTTTGAAGATGGAATAGATATTTGTTCTTCAATCTCCACCCAAATTTTTATTTGACCGACAACACTTAGGAACTAGAAGCCCTGCCCATTCATCCTCAGGTTATCCCTTTTGCTTTCTATCATGAGAGCTCTGTGGGCATGTACTGAAATGCTTGTATCATCCTGTTAGTAATCCCTAAGGGATCTGAGGGTTTAGAATTTTCTCTCTCTCTCTTTCTGTACAGAAACAAGGACTTCCAGGAGGTCACCCTGGAAAAGGACGGTGAGACAGTGTTGCGCTTCGCAGCTGCGTATGGCTTTAGGAACATCCAGAACGTGGTCCTGAAGCTGAAAAAGGGAAAGTTCTTGTATCATTTTGTGGAAGTTCTTGCCTGCCCTGGAGGTAAGAATGATACTGGATCCATGGTGACTTTTTTTCCTGTTTCTGTGAGTATCATGGGAAGGTTCCAGAATGAGCTGATCCTTATTTTAATGATAGTAAGATGTTTACCACTCCACCATCAAATCTGAATGGTCCAAAATAAAACACACCTGTTTAGGCTTTCTGAGAGTCCATTCCACTTATTAGGTTGTCCAAAATGAGAGGGACAGTATTTGTTTTCTGCTGGGTGATCTGTAAGCACCTAGCCCAGAGTGCTGAGGGGTTGTCTGTCCTTTTGTGAAATACAGAGTTGAGGGAAAGAGAAGAATGTGGGACCTAGCTGGCGAAGAAAGGAGGGGAGGAGGAAAAGAGATTTTTGCTATGGAAACCCCATCAACATTTGGACACTTGCTGATGACAGAATCATTTTTAAAGGTGAACAGTGACTTTTAGCAGCATCAGTGGGGCTGCTGACTGCAAAAGGCAGTTATCCTTTTTAATTAGCAACAGGACAACACTGTAAATCGAGAGTTTAAACTACAATATAGTTCTTCCCCCAAACAAACCATTGCTGTGGTGTTCTGTTTTTAGGGTGTTTAAATGGAAAAGGCCAAGCCCAGACTGAAGATGGAAAACCTGACAAAGTGTTGCTCAGCCAGATGGAGGAAGTGTATGCTGCAATTCCTGTCAGGCTTCCAGAAACCAGCATGCATGTGCAAAAGCTCTACCAGGACTGGCTGGAAGGGATGGACTCCAAGAAGGTCCAGGAAACTCTGCACACCAAATACTGTGCAGTAAATCAAACAGCAAGCAGCATGGATATCAAGTGGTGACAAATCAGGCTCACGAAAGATGAAAAAACTTGCATAGGTTAGTTATGAACTCAGCACTGGAAACATTCTATGCAATTGGGGATGCCATGCACTAGCCAAGTGTACGACGAGTACGCTTTCTGAATTGCAGAATATTCCTTACTTAATACAAAGAACCATTGCTCAATTTTTTTACGTTGAATGCCTTGGTTCCCAATGGGTCTGTTAGACTCTTACTGTGCTTGACCTCCTGTGTATTTGGGAGTTTTTTGTTTAGTTAAGGTCTGATCTTGCAGGGTACAGTGAGCACCTTCTTCTAGGTGTACAATGCCCTCAACTTGGAGTGAAATTAATGCAGGTTGAGGGTTCTCACCACTTTTTACAGAACTGGCACCCTCAACCAGGAGGTATTGTAATCCTTACGTATGTGATTCCTTTCGCCAGGCAAGAACAGCCACCCTGGTTAGAATTGTTGTGTTCAGTGTACCGTAATTTAGAACTCTTTTGCCTTGTTAACCAAAAAATGATGATTTTACACAAAGCGACAGATGAAAAATGTAATTGAGAGATTTACTTGACTCCTTCCACCACTATACAATAAAGAGGTTTATTCAGCTACTAAAACGTTGGCAACAAGCTTCCTACAGACACACTAACCACAAAGGGAAAACATTCTGATATAAATGGCATGTCTTTAATAATACTAAATGGTTGTAACACAGTCCTCTCTTCCCTCGTTCTTTCATTAAGGATTTTTGCTAACAGGCTGGTTTGTACAAATAGTTAAACCTGTTAATCTCTCTCTTCAGAAACTTGCATCATCAATTAATCTTTTCTGTAACTTTTATTTTCTTTTGTCTGACTTGTTTATGAAAGCGAGATATGGTGATCCCATGTGAAGACAGGCATGATGTTGCCATGTTGCCTGCAATCTTCACCCTACATCAATTCTATGCTAGACTTCAGTCCTGATTTACAATACCTCTGCTATTCCATTTCTGGCTAGTCCTGAGCATATACAGTGTCAGATTGAATCCAGAGACCAGATAAATTTGTTGAGTGCCTCTAACAAAAAAATCTTAATTTTGGAACATTCTTGAGCTGATAATATGATGTAAACTGATAGTGCTAGTTTGGGGGCATTTTTATGTACATTACATGGCTGCTTCATTTAACAAGCTATCATCTTAAAAAATCATGCTTGATAGATGTAACCGTCTGTACAGCCTCACAGTTCAGGGAGGAATGTTTAAGGATGTGATGTGACATTCCAGCCATTACAAGGCTTCCACCAGATTTCATAGCAGCCTCATGCTTGTTGTTTTGATTAGTGGCTCTCTCAAAACTGGAAGGATTTTAGCTTTCACATTTTGTTGAGAAAATATGGATGGGGTTTGTCGTGATCTCAGGAAATGCATGAAAGCAAATCTTGTGGATTTCTTAATATCAGTTACTGTGTGTGTGCACAAAGCTAATAATACAAGATTTTGATGGAGTATGTTTGAAATCAGGATCTACCCTTGGAATGTAGGAGGTGAGGCATTCAATGCTTCCAGTCTTTTTTTTTCCCTTTAAATAAAGTATCTAACAACAGAGTTGATTATATTCTTGTTGGAGGCAGATGCGCATTTTTGACTTAAATAGGAGTAGGCTCAAAACGAGGAGGGGGGAAAAAGGGTGCTGAAATGTGTGGACTTGCTGGAAGGGGCAACTGGTTTAAAATGAACTTGTTGATGTGGTTGCAGGTTTCATCCAAGCCTCCTTCACTTTTAATAATACTTTATTTCAATGCAAAAGGCATATGGATCTGACTTGTATGGCTACCTGCATGCAGAGTAAGCCTTCAGGTTTGTTGTTTTGGTTTTTTTTTTTTAATAAAATGTTTTTGACGCAATAACTGAACATTTAGAGAAATCTACCTCTGTGCTAGGAAAAGAGTTTGGAGCAGCAGGGAGATCCTGGAAAACCTATACATCCAAAAAAATTTAAAATTGTCTGTTAAAGAATGATCTGTGGGTTACATGAAGCTCATGAACATTTTCAGTACTTGAAAGCAACATGACCCCTTCAGTTTTAATTTCTTGATCTATTCTGATATCCCCAGAACCCTTCAATGGAATCGCATTGTAATTAAGTTTTATTGTTCTAAGTTAGTATATACATATATTTCTATATGTATATATGGCTTAAAACTGGTTGAAATGTTAATTTATATATATAGCTTCAGTTCTGTGTATAGTTTATTTTTGTAAAGGAAAATGTGGATATACTTGACAATGTGAAAAACTGGTTCTCAGTTTAAATTTTTGATTAAAACTTAATTCTTCACTATGCTGTGAAAGAGCCACCTTCCTGTGGGATTCTTTAAGTGTAAATCTAGAGATTAAAGAACAGCTTCATCTCATTGGCTGCTGCCCATCACTGAACAAAAACCCTCTCTGCCATTTTGCTTGAGCACACATGCCTGTTTCATTCAGTAGATCCTCTTTCCATACTTGAGTTTCCACAGGAACAGTATCAGATGAGACAGGGCTGGCTGTAAAATATTAGTTGTTCATTCCCATTATAAAGGCAGATTAAGAATTCACTTTTTTTCAGCTTCTCAATTTGAAATGCTCCACACTTAAAAAGTAGCCGTGTAACAATCTCTTAGAACTGTTACATGCCACAACCTCTCTTTTAAAAAAGAGTGCATTTTGAATGTTCATCCAACATATAGCTGTAGTGGCTACATACGGTATCATTAGGTGTACTATAATTTGGGATTGTGGGAGTTTTCTGATTTCTTTTCAGGGTTTAATTTTTAGAAAAACTGAGACTATTTATGGAATAAAAAATCTGATTTTATCATTTTTAAAAAAATAGTTTTCCATTAACTGCCAGTTTGTGAAACATCCAGGAATCTCCTCTGCAAAGTTTAACATTGCAAAAATCATTTTTCAGTGTTTTTTCAACAAATCTGTAAATTTTTTGCTTCATTGAGGTTTCAGCCTAAAACTAGAAACCCATATTATGATTTTAGGTAATGCCCATCAGGTATCTAAAATCAGATTCTAGCCTTTAAGCCTACATTAGGAAAGTTATGCCCTGTTGACAAGGGGTGCAGCTAGCTAGTTTCTGAAACTGCTGAACATAATGTAGTCCTGTCTACACTTGCAATTAAACTGTTTTGCAGGAGCAGTTTATTTACATTTGTTGACAGCACCCTGAATCGCCAATGTGTAAAGTTCCTAGTGTAATCACAGCCATAGTGCTTTACTTCTCAGTTGAATGTTGTGCTGGGACAGTTCATCGCTGAGTACAAAAGAACGTGGGGTTTGCCATGGACTTTTTTTCTTTTTAAGGAAAATTAAATCTGTGTTTAAAAATCTTTGGCAAAACAAAAATGCTAAACTGTATTTGGAGGTTGTCTTTAATGCCATAAAATATCCTAGATGTGTAATGTACTGGTAGTGAGAGGAGTTGTATTATAGTATTCTTCTGAGGTCTCTAGTGGGAAGGGTAAGTGTTGTAAAGACATCTTGCCAAGACCTCAGAAATAGGAGAGTTTGCCTCTTAGCAGCCACTGCTCCAATGTATTTTTGTTTGTTCACCATTCTTCAAGTGAATACGATCTGGGACTGTGATATCTAATAAATACATGTCTGTACACAGCTCAGCAGCTTCAGCTGGATGATACTTGGATAATCAGTTATCTAAACTCTGGTGCTTTGTATTTCAAATGGAGCATGAACTTGAATTGCCCTAATAAATATCTTTGAATCTAATTTTGTGGTGGTTTTGTTTAGTTACATACATGGGCCTCATCTTATTCCAAGGTGCGTATTGTCTCAACACAGACACATCTCTCTCTGAAAGCTTAGCAGACCCACACAATGTACTTCATACAAATGTTTGTTTTAAAATATGTTTTGAGATGGTTATTTACCTAATGTGAGGGGAGGAGACTGTCCTTCCATGTCCCTTTCAGAGACCAAAGTCTGAATGAGCCCATATTTCACTATCCTGCCAGCCCCACCCCAGGGCTGAGTGTGCTGATTGTCCAAGGTTGTTGGTCCCCGTCAGTCTGGCAATTGAGATACCAGCATCACTTTTCTTTAAGCTTATTGCACCGTCATTAAACTGCCTAAAGGAAAATAAATGTTCCTCATTTAGAGCTGCCTTTGGACACACAGCAATAACAATACTTTACATCCACTGTTCATAAAACATTTGGACTATAAAACTACCAACTCTTCCCAGTCAAAGTATGCACGCAAAAACCTTTCAGCTAACTACAGGAAATGTTCGGTTATCGCTTACTGAGTGACTATGTAAGCCAGCCAGATGGCTCCTGTGGAGTTCCTAACTTTGAAAACCATTATGGGGAACAAACTGGTAGAGGTTGGTTTGTGGTCAGTAACTGATTATACTGTAGCATCATGTACCTACACTGTAGTCAGTTCATTTAAAGCACTTGAATGCAAAGACTTGTATTCTGATTCTGCAACTAAGGAATTTGCCGTAGAATCCATCTTCTGGGAGCAGAATTGTGCTCCAGAAGCCAAGATTTAACTTTCAAAATAAGTTTGTAGTCCTCAAGATTGGGAAGGAGCTTCCCAAACATGAGACAAATGTAACTTTCTGCTTTGTTCTCCTGAGTCTGTACACAGCACCTCCAGGGGCAGTTTCTTTACAAAATTGTTCTCAGAACCTACAGTGTGAAATTCATCCTGGTGTGGGAGATGCGAAAAGGGACCAGATTTTTAAAGGAATTTAG
Organism: Chelonia mydas; assembly: GCF_015237465.2. Lineage (NCBI taxonomy): Eukaryota > Metazoa > Chordata > Testudines > Cheloniidae > Chelonia > Chelonia mydas. The sequence continues at coordinate 19,080,941 of NC_051254.2, forward strand.
GCACCTAAAGATTCAGATAGGGGCTCTACTGAGATTTTCAAAACTACCTAGGTCGGGGTGGCCAACCTGTGGCTCTGGAGCCGCATGAGGCTCTTTAGAGGTTAATATGCAGCTCCTTGCATAGGCGCTGACTCCGAGACTGGAGCTACAGATGCTAACTTTCCAATGTGCTGTGGGGTGCTCACTGCCCAACCCCCTTCTCTGCCCCAGGTCCTGCCACCACTCCACCCCTTCCCCCAAAGCCCCTGCCCCTTCCCCGGAGCCTACCATGCCCTCGCTCCTCCCTACTAGAGCTTCCTGCACACTGCAAAACAGCTGACTGCAGCGAGGGGGAGGTGTGGGGAGGGAGTGGGAGGTGCTGATTGGCGGGGCTGCCAGTGGGCAGGAGGTGCTGGGGCTGGAAGGGGGGTAGCAGATGGGGGCCTGCTTACATTACTGGGGCTCTTTGGCAATGTTTATTGGTAAATTCTGGTTCCTTTTCAGGCTCAGGTTGGCCACCCCTGACCTAGGTGCCTAACATCCATTGAAATCAGGTGTTTTTGAAAATCCCGCTAGGTACCCATCTGACTCCTTGGGCAGTTAAATACCCTTTGCATCTTTTAAGGCAGTTGGTGGGGTTACCTGGGCAATGTAAGGGAGAGGAAGGGAACTGCTTGCAGAAGGGAGGGCTCTGCATCTAGGCACTGTGGAGCTCTCCTGTCACCCGGCATAAACTGACTGCTGAGTGTTAGTACTAAAATAGAGAGCAGGTGGGGGGACCTCGGATTATGTGGAGCCAATGACACTAGGGCATAGTCTCCATGCTGAGTTGCAGCTTTTTAATAGATGATTTTTAAACGAAAGCAAAAGGTGGTCTGGATAGTCTTATCTTGGTTTAGTTTAAGTCAGTTAACAGCAGCTTTAAACTGCAATAAATTACAGTTAAAACTGAAGTAAGTGTGCTCACAGATGGATTTGCACGAGTGTAATTAACTGGTGCAAATCTGTGTAAAGAGGCCTCATTCCACCTTACCAGTGTCCAGGCAACAATCATAGTGACAGAGGGGTGAGGCAGCCTTCCAGCCTGGCCACTGCACTTGGATTGGCAGGGGTTCAGTTTCACCTGCAGAGACAATCAAGTTATTTTGGCTTTATCTGAGAAGTGAGTTTCCTCCAGGATGAATCATCACGTTTCTTTTAAAGGATGCATTTTAGAAATTGGTATCATTTTAGAAATTGGTATTTAAATTGCTCTTAAAAAAACAATATTCAGCTTTTGAATAAAAGGATTTTCTATAACTGGGCATCACACTATACCAGGTTTAGACAAAACCTGTTTAAAATGTAAGGGCTGAATGTAAGAGGAAAAATGAAACAGCAAAATAATTTGTATAGGAACCATAGAAACTTGGTTTCAAAATACTGTGCAGTGTTTACTGAAAGTTTTTATAAAGCACAAATATTACCCTATTGGTATCAGAACATGAAGAAGAATAATGGGATAGTGCAGTGCATATATCAACAATTTGTTTACAAGAGGTTGTCTTGCAAAAAAGTCACTACCACCAGATGTATTTATTTATTCAGCCCCTTTTATTTTGTTATGTAATGTCTTCCAACTTCGTAAATAAGCACTTACCTGCTGTGCCAATAACTGTAATGATTTTTTAAAAAAAGAAAGCTGGTAAAAATACCGCAAGTAAATAAGGTTCTACCGAGATTTGAACTCGGATCGCTGGATTCAAAGTCCAGAGTGCTAACCATTACACCATAGAACCAAAGGGTGCCACCAGTTTCTGTTCTACTGGCTAATAACAATTATTGGAGTACTTGTGACACCTTAGAGACTAACCAATTTATTTGAGCATGAGCTTTCGTGAGCTACAGCTCACTTCATCGGATGCTCAGGAAAGCTCATGCTCAAATAAATTGGTTAGTCTCTAAGGTGCCACAAGTACTCCTTTTCTTTTTGCGAATACAGAGTAACACGGCTGTTACTCTGAAACCAACAATTATTGGCTCACTGTGCAAATCCATGTCAAGTTTTGCCCCCCATTCATTTAAAACTGAGGTCCTTTGCCAGAAAATTTATCTTACTAAGTATAGACTTTATTCTCTGCTAAATCTCACGCCTCACCTGTACAATATGATGATCCCTCTCAGACATTAAAGTGGCAAGGAGCCTTCCTCAGACTGCAGCTTTATTTAAAAAAAAGGCAAAGAGGTCTCCTGTTTTGATACATACAAACGAGTTCTAACACAGCCCTGTGCACGCAAAAGAACGTGCACGCTGCATTGCTAACGCAGAATTTAGAACTGAATTCGCATACAAGAAACTGACACAACGCAAGCCAACCCGCTTTTGATGCTTACTCAACCGGTGTCAGCTCCACTTTTAAATAAGATTTGTGAGGCTGTTTCGTTGCGTGCTTTTATTATAAAATATTATAGTTCTAGGTAATATTTTAAAGCTAAAATGTGAATAACAAAAGAGAAATTCACAGATAGGCCCAACACAGTTAAAGTTAGATAATACATAATTACTTTTGCTATAGTTAGGATTACTTGCCTTTCATTATAGAAGGAGCAAATGATTCTTGCCCCATAACTCATACAGACTACAGGATCCTTCTAGCAAAGTTATAATGACCTCACAGTAAAAGCAATTATTAGATTTAGCTTATAGTTGAAGGTAATAACAAAAAATCACAAGAAAATAGATAGCTAGATAGATATAGCTATAAACAACCTGCAGTTTGTTTTCTCTTTTAAATAAAATAAAATGTATAATAGTCAATGTATAATGTGCCCTTTATTGTTGTTTTCAATATATTTTTCTAATTAAATCCACAGTTCTTATATTTACTTGGCAGTAAAGAAAATATAACAAATAAAATATGAAGACTTTTAGGTTCCATTGAAATAATATTTATATACTTAATATAAGCGCATACTAATAATACTTCCTTGGCAATACTTAGTATAGAAACTAAGTCACACACCAAAACCTGAAAAATTCTAGGTTCCACCGAGATTTGAACTCGGATCGCTGGATTCAGAGTCCAGAGTGCTAACCATTACACCATGGAACCACCTGACTAACCCTTCAGAATTGGTCCTATTGAGGTAACATCAGACCGTATGTTCTTCTCGTGGATAGCTGTGGGATTTTTCTCTTACGTATACATTTCCTCACGCATTACTTCTATATATTAACTAAATCCTGAAGTAATCCAGCACAATTTACTTCAGTAATAAACAAACCATTTTTAAAAAGAGCCCAGAAATACGTGGCATTTCTGTCCTGCTTTTAGTGATGACACTGATGCCTTTTTTTTTTTCCAAAATTCAGCCGGTTGCCTACTTTTCGATGGAATTTCTTACCCATATTGCAATTTTGCACGATGAAGTATTTTTGCTTTAAATTATGGACTTTCCGTTTTTGCCCACGTGTTGCATTTTATTCCACGTTTTTACGCTTATAGTTTCCCTTCTGTGCAGCTGAGCGCGACGTATTTAACGTTGAAGCTTTGCTGGCCAAGGAGCATTTTTGCTGTACGTTACCTGTAGCATTTTACAACCTGTTACGCGTTCCGTGCTGCATGACGTATTGTAAGTGGCTTCTAAAGATTTCCCTCATCCCCCCGTCCCACTTTGATATTGTAGATTTTCTTTAGTAACCTAATTTCAGTAAGGAAAAAAAAACACTCTGGAAAAATCACAAACTGAATAATGAATTACTTACCCCACCATCTATTCTGAATTATTCCTAATTAAGACCCAATCTTCAGCCAGATGTGGGAGGGGGAGGAATGGACTGGAATCTTGCAAGATGCGGCACATGGGCTCCATGTTTCAGAGCAAATCCCAGGGCAAGTTCAGAGCTGACCAGAGCCAATCCTCCTCACAGCTGCCCTCTCTATTCGCATTAACTTCAGCCTCTTGCAGGATCAGACCCTAAAATGAAAGCATGTAAATCAAATAACGAGTATTAATCATCATAAATTATTGGCAGTAAACGTGTCGAATCAGAGTGAATACTGTGGATAATAACCTATGCCACAGGTTACTATGATAAAGAGAAAAATAAAAGATTAAACAATAAGACTGAAACATGAGTCTGGCTATCTGTTTTGTATGTTGGTTTTTGTTTTGTTTTCTCAATGCTTAACACACTAGATTATCCGTAAAAACTCCGTGTACTACCATTAGTACTAATCATAAGTAATAGCAGGCTCTTTGTGCATTATTAATTATTATTATTATAGCTGAAGTAATGGTCCATGAAGTATTGTAAACGTTGTAGAGACAAATATATTTTCACTATAAGAAAAGGAGGACTTGTGGTACCTTAGAGACTAACAAATTTATAAGCTTTCGTGAGCTACAGCTCACTTCATTGGATGAATTGTATTATACAGCAATGACTTTATTGTCACTTAAATCAATAATAAATAATACAACAAAATATTATTAACAATGAATAATAACTGACAGGTGTATGCCCCCAAAACAGCTTTGAGTAAATTAAGTGATATTCTATTGCCCAACGGAGCATTCAGGTGAAATAACTTTAGCTTTAACATGAACATTGAAAGATGTCACTGCATTATATTTTTAAAGGAGAAAAAAGGTAAATATCAGAGGATGAAAGGAGAAAAAAGGTAAATAGCAGAGGATGGTTTCGATCCATCGACCTCTGGGTTATGGGCCCAGCACGCTTCCGCTGCGCCACTCTGCTGTACGATAACCAACTGCCCAACTACAGCTTTTAGAAAGTGATATATTTAATTTATGAGATTTCTTTTCCCTTTTGCTCGTGCTTGGGCACAATAGCTGAAATTGCTGTGTACATTTTCAGCTCAGCAGCACGCTCCCACCCGCCCTCCCCACACAAATATGCTCCCCCGAAATGTCCTGTGCAATGCTTGGGATACAAACATTCCTTTACCCAGTAAAGTTTGAGCTTCAAATGTCTTCCTCTGAAATGCCATAATGCGATGGCCATGTCTATCAGGTGAGTTTACCTGCCTCACAGTTTGCCCAGAATGGCAATAAGCCTGGAGATTTCCCTCTTTCCCCAGTTATAAGGGAACAATGACAAATGACACTCTTTCAAATCTATTTTTTGCAGCAACAAACACTGGGACAATATTTTCCTCCCCCAAGCAAACGGTGGAGGAAAGCACAATGCAGTTCTGCACTCATTAGCTCCAAAGGTGAAAATGTTGGCTCCCTAGCACTCCCCTCTTATGGGCCCATGAAAGTACCTAACAGAAGTCTGTGGTGGTCCCAGTCCCCTATACAGAAATGAATCATTAAATAATTATTTTGAGGTGTCCTGATCACAGTTTACAAATACCTATGTTGCCCCTTTTCACTCAAGCAGATAGCCAAATTTCACGGCCTTGAGGATGTTCCACTGACAGGTAAAATTAGATTAAATCTGATATTTTCTATGTTGAAGTTTTGTTTATTTACAAAGAACATACAAAGTCCTGTGTCTCCGAAGCAGAAGGAATCAAGAAAAAAAAAGGATCAATTTTTTTAAGCTCACAGCCCCAAGGAGAGTGACCAGATTGCAAGAGTAAAATATCAGGATGCATTTTGGGGCGCACAGCCCCAACCGGAGCCATGGGAGGGGGGCGCACAGCCCTAGGAAGCTTTGAGAGGGGTGTACTGCCCCTGCTGCAGCCCCCTGCCGCAATCCATGGGGCAGGGGCTCATGGCCCCAGCTCCAGCCCCCAGCAGAAGCCACGGGGCAGGGCGCAGGGCCCTGGCTCCAGCCCCCCGCCCCGCTGCTGGCTCAGTCCAGCTGACAGTCACCTCACCTCTCAGCAGGGCTGGGAGTCTGGCCCCGGGGACGGAGCAGGGAGTGGGAGAGAGTGTTTGGGAGGTCTGTGGGGGGGTGCTGGGCTATGAGGAGGTGAAGGGTGCTGGGAAGTGGGGGAGATTTGTGTATTTTGCAGTGCTAGGCAGTGGGGGGGCTTGTTGGAGGGGAACTGGGGGCAAGGGGAGGCTGCAGGGTCCTACCAGCCGCTTCCCGGGAGCTGCGTGGAGCCAGATAGGGAGCCTGCCAGCTCGGGTGACCAGTCTAGGCCCGCACCAAATATCAGGACAAATGGCGTCCCGATCGTACATCAGTTGGGATGCGGGAAAAACAGCTAAATATCGGGACAGTCCTGATTTTATTGGGACATCTGGTCACCCTAGCCCCAAGCCTCTTTAGACAACAGACCCAAAAACTCTCAATCTAGTTTTTCCCAGGATCAAAATGTACTCAGAGAGTAAACTCCTAAGCTTTCTTCTTTATTTACCAACTACAGTGAATTTTAACCCAACCCATAATAATGTTGTACCCAGCTAATAACAAGCTACATGGGGGGAAATATTTGATAATTGGATTTTGAATCTAGCAGAGAAAGCTATAACATGAACCCAGTGTTGCAAGTTGAAGATAAATAAATTCATACTGGAAATAAGGCATCAATTTTTAACAGTGAGAGTAATTAAGGAGTCAAACAATTTATCAAGAGTCACAGTGGATTCTTCATCACAGTCAATTATGAAATCAAGATTAGATTGTTTTTGGAAAATATGTGCTAGGAATTATTTTGCGGAAGTTCTATGACCATAAGCTCAGACCATAAGCTCAGATCACAAAGGTCCCTTCTGGCATGGAAATCTATGAATCATCACAATTATCAAAGGAGGAAAAAGAGGCCTCTCCGAGGGATGGAGGCCTCATTACGTTAGGAGATGGACAAATATAAGAAAAACCCACTAACTACCTAACAGATCTTATTGTAACAAGGGTAACAATCAGAGACGAATTAAAAAATGAAGAGGATGATTAACAATATATATTTCAGAAATATTTATTTTAATGCAAGACTAAATAATAATAATTAATAATGGGCCATTCAACCCTGGTCTGACCATCATTAAGATGAAAACCCTTGGATTAAGGGACACGGATCATGGGCCTGGAAGCTATGGACTTTGAGAAATTTCAGGTGACCCGCTACCACATCCGATAAGCACACAGGACCCAGCCCTGCCTGGCAAGGACCCTTTTCAGGACTGGCCAACGACAGACAAAGAGGGGGAAGAAGAAGAAGCAGATGAGGATATCCTTCCGCAGGGAGCCCGTTGCCACCCTCACTTCTCCTACTACCTAGAGGTGGGAAGTACCTGGACTCCCACATCGAGGAAGAGCTGAAGGATGGGAAAGGAAAGCCTCATTTGCGCCGGAATGCTTTTGACAGTGAGGATGCTGAAAGCAAGCAAAACTATCCCCCAACTTTTTACCTCGTGCTCCCGCCCCACACCCTGCCCCCGCAAAGGCCAGGACCAGGGCCGTCTCTCCAGGAGGCAGGGGACACGGACTGGGTAAGGGAGCTCAGGCTGTGGCCACGGCTGGGGACAGAAACAGGGCCACGAGAAGATCCGTCTCTGGGAATGGCAGCCGGAAATCCCAGCCTGGGGCCAGTAGTCAGGACCTCCGGGCATGAGGCCAGCAGCCAGGACCCCACGTATGCAGCCGGGCACAGCTACAACACCCAGCCCCCACAGAAAATCTGGGGGTAATGCAGCACCCCTCACACCCCACTTACCGAGCCTATGCCTTCTCTGAAGGGCTCACATTCGGCCCTCTACCTCCCTAAAGATTCCTCCTCGGTGCCTGGCATCTCGCGTGCCCAGCCTGCCTTCAGCAAGATCTAGCAGGAGGCAAACTCGCCAGGAGCCCTCACACAGCACCTAGCTCTCTTCTCCTGGGGGCTCACTGCTTCGCCTTTCACCTCCACCAGGCCCAGAACACCGCACCTGGCGTCTCACGTCCCGGCCCACCTGCCCTCAGCGAGATCTAGCCGGACGCAGACTGGCCAGGAGCCCTCACACACACTTGGCCCGCTTCTCCTCCCGGCCTCTCCCTGCTTGGCTCTTCACCTCTGCACTCCGGTGACCACAGGGGACTCTGACTCCCAGCATGCCTTGCTCTCATTCGCATACCAAGACCTCCGTCCTCTCCTCCCGTAGGGGCGTTCTGTGCTGCCCCACTGGGCGGGGGCAAACCGTACCCACTTGGAGGAACAATGACACACGGAGGAAATCGAGGGCTCTGCTCCACATGCGTCTCCCTGGAGTTCCTGGGCCTGCCTCTCTCACCCTAACTTGGAAGCCTCTATCTTCTCTGGGGTATTTATAGCTTAGGGCCCAAACTCCATCCTGTGCTTGCTTCGGCAGCACATATACTAAAATTGGAACGATACAGAGAAGATTAGCATGGCCCCTGCGCAAGGATGACACGCAAATTCGTGAAGCGTTCCATATTTTCTTTTCCCGCCTCGCTGGTGCTGCTCGCAGGGCCCTCAGCAGCCGGGGAGGCCCCGCTGGGCGGGCAGGCACCCTGCTGCGGCGCTCCCCGCTTTGCCCCTCGCCTCTCCTGGGAGGGACCCCAGGGGCCTCCTTCGGCGCAACGGCATCTCCTGCGCCTTGCGCTGGGCAGGCGCCGCATACCCCACACCCGGCTGCCTCCCAAGCCGGCTCGCAGAGACAAAAGGATCCGCTGCCGCAGACGCCACCCAGCCCTGATTCACAGGGACCCCTTTATGGGACCGCCTAGGCGCCCACAAGCAGAGACGGGGAGGAAGAGGAAGAAGAAGCAGAGGACGATGTCCTTCCGCAGGAACCCCGTCACCACCCCTGCCACCTGGAGGCGGGAAACGCCTGGACTCCCACACCGAGCAAGGGCTGATGAAGAACAGGAAAGGAAAGCCTCCTTCTTCTCTGCAGGCCTCACCTTCGGCCCTTCGCCTCCCTACCGATTCCTCCTCGGCGCCGGGCCTCTCACCCCGCGGCCCGCCTGCCCTCGGCAAGATCTAGCCGGACGCAGACTGGCCAGGAGCCCTCACACACACTTGGCCCGCTTCTCCTCCCGGCCTCTCCCTGCTTGGCTCTTCACCTCTGCCAGCCCCAAAGGACCGCACTCCGGTGACCACAGGGGACTCTGACTCCCAGCATGCCTTGCTCTCATTCGCATACCAAGACCTCCGTCCTCTCCTCCCGTAGGGGCGTTTTGTGCTGCCCCACTGGGTGGGGGCAAACCGTACCCACTTGGAGGAACAACGACGCACGGAGGAAATCGAGGGCTCTGCTCCACATGCGTCTCCCTGGAGTTCCCGGGCCTGCCTCTCTCACCCTAACTTGGAAGCCTCTATCTTCTCTGGGGTATTTATAGCTTAGGGCCCAAACTCCATCCTGTGCTTGCTTCGGCAGCACATATACTAAAATTGGAACGATACAGAGAAGATTAGCATGGCCCCTGCGCAAGGATGACACGCAAATTCGTGAAGCGTTCCATATTTTCTTTTCCCGCCTCGCTGGTGCTGCTCGCAGGGCCCTCAGCAGCCGGGGAGGCCCCGCTGGGCGGGCAGGCACCCTGCTGCGGCGCTCCCCGCTTTGCCCCTCGCCTCTCCTGGGAGGGACCCGAGGGGCCTCCTTCAGCGCAACGGCATCTCCTGCGCCTTGCGCTGGGCAGGCGCCGCATACCCCACACCCGGCTGCCTCCCAAGCCGGCTCACAGAGACAAAAGGATCCGCTGCCGCAGACGCCACCCAGCCCTGATTCACAGGGACCCCTTTATGGGACCGCCTAGGCGCCCACAAGCAGAGACGGGGAGGAAGAGGAAGAAGAAGCAGAGGACGATGTCCTTCCGCAGGAACCCCGTCACCACCCCTGCCACCTGGAGGCGGGAAACGCCTGGACTCCCACACCGAGCAAGGGCTGATGAAGAACAGGAAAGGAAAGCCTCCTTCTTCTCTGCAGGCCTCACCTTCGGCCCTTCGCCTCCCTACCGATTCCTCCTCGGCGCCGGGCCTCTCACCCCACGGCCCGCCTGCCCTCGGCGAGATCCTTTGGCACAGCGGCATCTCCTGTAGCTTGCGCTGGGCAGGCGGGGTCAAACCATACCCAACTGGCGGGCGAAGGACGCATTGAGGTAATCTATGAGATGCCTTTTCACCTCTGTCAGGCGCAGAGGACTGGAGTCCGGAAAGTTCTTGGAACTCTGACTTCTAGGATGCCTTGCTTTCATTTGCATACCAAGACATCCGTCCTCTCGTCCCTGAGGGGCATTTTGTGCTGCCCCACTAGGTTGGTGGAAACCATGCGAAGGAGTTCACTCTGGTCATCCTGCATGTCCATTGTGTTCCCGTGCCTCCCTTGCTTTCCTGAGGTGAAATAGTGCATCATGTTCTGATAGAAAGAAATGTTCAGACTAACTCGTAATGGTCTTCACTGTTTTTAAGAGTCAACACTTCATTTTATGTATTTTTTCATTTTGGCATCGATGTTGTTTGAGAACAATTTTTTAAAATTTTGCTGCTGAGTGAGCAGGGTGGCACGCTGTTTTATGAGCATTTCTCATGTTAAATGTTTTTTGTGTAAACAGAAGTATTTTCATTCTAAGTAATTTAGAGATCATTTTCAGGGCCCCCATCCCAATCATGATAATTGCTTCAAATTATGAATTTTGAATCATGAGAAAAATGGGTGTTTTTTTTTATTTCATTTTCATTTCTGAGCCCATAGTTTACTCTTGGGTCAAATTTTCAGGCGTTACTCTGTGGAACCTTTTAAGGCGAGAATGTTTCTTTTTAATGAATACTCCGATTATGAGGTCCAGGGCCTGCAGTTCTTGGAAAAACCGTAAAAAATTGTCATTGGTAACAAACTACTCATTCATGTTGGAAACACGGCACCAGTAAACACTTGAGAGGAAAGCCAGGATCGCGCAGCACCCTTCTGCCGCCACGTCTGGCGTTTGCACAGCAAGGGAACTGCAGACTGCCCTGGGCCCTGCTTCGGAGATCTGCAGCCTTTTGCAGGCTCTTCTGTCCGTCCTCTGCCCTGTTTCAGCTGCTGGAAGCTGACGGGAGAGGCGCCTCGTGGGGGTGGGGAAGCTCCAAGGACCCACTGGAGAGGGGATGGCAGCTGCTGAAGGGCGATTCGCGCACCCCGCTTGGGGTGCGGGGAGGCAGCAGCAGCAGCTGCGGGATCCTCGTGCCCCTTGCCTGGGGGGAAAGTGCTGGAAAAAACACTCATCAGCCCGGGGCCGAGCCCGAGGCCCGGGGCGTAAATCGACCTGGAGGTGACCAGTCTTGCCCCGCAAGGGGCGTGGCAAACGTATGGGGGCGGAGCCTGGCGTCCCTTGGGGCGGAGTCTGGAGTCCTCGCTCGATGCTGGGGAAGCTGCTGGGAGAAGCGTTGGGTTTCTCCTTGCGCCTTGGCCCTGCCGTGACGTCATCCGTCAGCGCCAGCCGCACGGTGTCACGTGGCCCGTGTGTCTCTGTGGTAGTGTCGGGACCCCGCCCCCCCCCCGCCAGCGCATCGGTGTCTCTTCGTTGGTCCCGTGCGCGTTTGCTGCGGCCGGGGCCGGAAACCCCGGCAGGAGGTGAGAGACAGAGCGGGGCGGGGGGTTCGGGTGGGGATTAAAGTCATGGGAAGGGGGAGGTGTTCCGAGGTGGGGGAGCTACCGCGCGGGGGGGGGCGTCGGTCAGGGACTCTTGGGGGCGGTTGAGAGTCAGGCTGTGGGGGTGAGGAGTTGCGAGTCTGTGGGAGAAGCCGGGGAGGCGTGCTGGCGGGGCTGGATGCGGGGACAGCCGCACCAGGGTGAGAACAGGGTCTGGAGTCTGTGCTCGGTTATGGGGTAGGGGTTCTCTGCTCTCCCCACCCTCGGGCTGGGTGCCTCTCTTGCACCTCCCAGGTTCCTGTTACAAATGTCCCTTGCTTCTCGTGAGGTGAGGGGTAATGCAGGCAGCAGAGCTAGTAACAGTGTTTTTGTCACGGTGCCTGGATGCTGTGGCAGGACGAACAGAGAAGTGGAACACAGTGGACGGCAGGGCTTGTCTTTGCTGTTAAAAAACCTGGGAATTTTTTTATCTCCCGGTAACTAGCATGCTTGAGCTATCCCAAGGTAAAAACACAGCAGTTTTAATGTGAGGTTAACTTGCTGAGATCAGCTCTGTCTGATGCTGATCTCTGTGAATTTACCTCTGATAAATCTGAAGTGCCTTGTCCTCCCTGTGTCTTCACCTTGGTGTCGCTCATGTACCTTAGTTACCTTGAGATTAAAAACACAAGTTTTTGGGGGGAATGAAGACAAATCCTGATATTGATGGTATTTCTGTTACCTGTGGAAACCCATTCGTAGTTTTGCAATATTAAGGGTTACTTGGCATATGTGACTATATGAGAGTACATTGGTACAAATTGGGCTAATGCAGATCAAGATTATTCACAAATGGATCAGTGAATTACATTATTTACCAATGTTCAGTATGTCTGTTGGGAAAATAGCACAGCAGGGCACAGATTATCCAACAAGTTCTCGGAATGTACTGGAGACAGTTTTTTATTTCAGAAGGTGGAGAAGGCTATTGGGGAGAGGCTGTTCTAGATTTGATTTTGACAAATAGGGAGGAACTGGTTGAGAATTTGAAAGTGGAAGGCAGCTTGGGTGAAAGTGATCATGAAACAGTAGAGTTTATGATTCTAAGGAATGGTCGGAGGAAGAACAGCAAAATAAAGAGTGGATTTCAAGAAGGCAGACTTCAGCAAACTCAGGGGAAGCAAGTCTAAGGGAAAAAGCAACTGAAGACAGTTGGCAGTTTTTCAGAGAGACGTTATTAAGGGCACAAGAGCAAACTATCCCACTGCACAGGAAAGGTAGGAAGTATGGCAAGAGACCACCCTGGCTTACCCAGGAGATCTTTAATGATCTAAAAATCAAAAGAGTCATACAAAAAGTGGAAACTAGATCAAATTACAAAGGATGAATATCAACAAATAACACAAGTATGTAGAGACAAAATTAGAAAGGCCAAGGCACAAAACAAGATCAAACTAGCTAGCGACATAAAGGATAACAAGAAAACATTCTACAGATACATTTAAAACAAGAGGAAGATCAAGGACAGGGTAGGCCCATTACTCAATGAGGGGGGGAAAACAATAACAGAAAATGTGGAAATGGCAGAGGTGCTTAACGACTTCTTCGTTTTGGTTAGGTTAGTGGTGATTGGATGTCTAACATAGTGATTGCCAGTGAAAATGAGGTAGGATCAGAGGCTAAAATAGGGAAAGAACAAGTAAAAATTACGTAGACAAGTTAGATGTCTTTTAGTCACCAGGACCTGATGAAATGTATCCTAGAATTCAAAATAGCTGACTGAGGAGATATCTGAGCCATTAGCGATTATCTTTGAAAAGTCATGGAAGATGGGAGAGATTCCAGAAAACTGGAAAATAGCAAATAGTACCAACCTATAAAAAGGGAAATAAGTACAAACCGGGGAATTACAGACTAGTCAGATTAACTTCTGTATCTGAAAAGATAATGGAGCAAATAATTAAGAAATCAATTTGCAAACATCTAGAAGATAATAAGGTGATAAGCAACAATCAGCATGGATTTGTCAAGAACAAATCATGTCAAACCAACCCGATAGCTTTTTTTGACAGGGTAACAAGCCTTGTGGATAGGGGGAAGTGGTAGTGGTATATCTTGACTTTAGTAAAGCTTTTGATACTGCCTCACATGACTGTCTCTCAAACAAACTAGGGAAATGTAACCTAGATGGAGCTACTATAAGGTGGGTGCATAACTGGTTGGAAAACTTCCCAGAGAATAGTTATCAGTAGTTCAGTCATGCTGAAAGGGCATAATGAGTGGTGTCCTGCAGGCATCAGTTCTGGGTCCGGTTTTGTTCAATATCTTCATCAATGATTTAGATAATGGCCTAGAGAGTACACTTATAAAGTCTGTGGAAGATAGCAGGGGGTTGCAAGTGATTTGGAGGGTAGGATTAAAATTCAAAATATCTGGACAAACTGAAGAAATGGTCTGATGAAATTCAATAAGGACAAATGTAAAGTACTCCACTTAGGAAGGAACAATCAGTTGCACACATCAAAAATGGGATATGACTGCCTAGGAAGGAGTAGTGCGGAAAGGAATCTGGGGGTCATAGTGGACCACAAGCTAAATGTGAGTCAACAGTGTAACACTGTTGCAAAAAAAGCAAATGTCATTCTGGGATGTATTAGCAGGAGTGTTGTAAGCAAGACACGAGAAGTAGTTCTTTCGCTGTACTCCGCACTGATTAGGGCACCACATTTCAGGAAAATCCAGAGAAGGGCAACAAAAATGATTAAAGGTCTAGAAAACATGACCTATGAGGGAAGATTGAAAAAATTGGGTTTGTTTAGTCCAGAGAAGAGAAGACTGAGAGGGGACTTAAGTTTTCAAGTACATAAAAGGTTGTTACAAGGAGGAGGGAGAAAAATTGTTCTTCTTAACCTCTGAGGATAAGTCAAGAAGCAATGGGCTTAAATTGAAGCACGGGAGGTTTAGGTTGGACATTAGGAAAAACTTCCTAACTGTCAGGGTGATTAAGCAATAAATTGCCTAGGGAGGTTGTGGAATCTCCATCATTGGAGATTTTTAAGAGCAGGTTAGACAAACACCTGTCAGGAATGTTCTAGATAATATTTAGTCCTGTTATGAGTGCAGGGGTCTGGACTAGATGACCTCTCAAGGTCCCTTCCAGTTCTGTGATTCTATGTCTGTGTATCTATTTATTTTGTTTGCAAACATTCTCAAAACAGGATTTTGTTCATATTAATACTCTTGAACAAAACAAGTAATTTGAATGTCCATAAACAAATTGGCAGTTGGAATCAGTAATGTGTGACATCAATCTTCAATTACGTATTATATTTTTATATTATTATTTGAATTTTTTTATTACCAAACACTTTGGGCAACAATCAGTAGGTTGAAAAAGTTTGTATAAACTTTTCTGTGAACAGTTACCAAATCTTTGCCTAGCTCTAGCAGCATTGGCATAGGGTCTGCTACTGTTTGTAAAATCATCCTTTATATTTAAATATGAAATAAATTGATGAGCTTGATGCATGCTCATGAAGAGCAAGACAGTGTGTTGCTGAAGCAGAATTGTAAAAATCTAACTGTTCAAAGTATTAATGCTAAACACTTAATTTGGAGCTTTTGGTCGGGAGTACAAATTGAATATCGCAAAGAATTTGTGAAGTGATTAGTTAAGGTCTTTGTTTTGAACATGTGAAGCACTACGTAAGCACTAATTATGATGGTTACTTTTGCTGACGTTCTTTCTCTTTAATATTTAAAAGCCAACAATGCCAAGAAAAAGATGCGCAAGACCAACAAAATTACCGTCTTCAGAAAAGAAAACCAGGAGAGAAATTATTGATAAAAGGGTGGCGTACACAAGGATATACTTGGGGAATCAAATTGGCCGATGGCTGACCTTAAGGGAAAAACTGGATTTCAAAAGTGACACAGACCTTGCAGGATTTTTGCTGGATCTGTAAGTAAAATAGTACCTCACCTGCATGAATATGAAACTAATCACCTTTTTTTTTGTATTATAATTATTATTTTGCATATTAGATAGAAGTGGTAGAAGGTTCCCAGGATGGTGACAGGAGACTCCAGGAGGGATTTGCCTTTGATGTCCTGTTCCCCTCAAAATCCAACTCCATCATAGTACCATTTCGGAACGTGGGAATTACCATACTAGAGGAGACCAGCTGTCTCTATTGTTTAGTAGTCATCAGTATCAGCTACTTTAGAGGAAGGTTCCAAAAAACCCTGCAGTCCCAATTATGGAATAGTCTTACGCCAGGTAGATTGTCTTCTTAACTCCCCAGAGATTGATTTATGCCCTGAAGCTTTCCAAAACTCTTGATTTTATTTTTAAATTTTTTCTTAAACCTCTCGATATTTTTGTTATATGTATGTTCAGTTCTCTTTTTGAATCTTGTTATATTTCTGGCCTCAGTTATATCTTTTGTCATCAAATTTGATAGGCAAATAGTGTTGTGTTAAATTTTCATCAATTCTATATTTGTCACCTTTCAGTTTCAGTGAGTGACCCCTTGTTTTTGTAAAATGAGAGAGTGAGTAGCAGTGACTGATCTACTTTCTCAGAACCGGTCATTAGTTTGTACACCTTTACTACATCTCTTCCTTATTTACCTCCTCTCTAAGGTGTGAGTTTTTTTTAGTGTCCTCTTATGAAGATAGTCCATGGCTGTAATAATTCTTATTGTCCATGTCTGAATCCCCGCTTTATTTCTACTACATCTTTTTGAGATGGGGTGACCAGAACTAAACAGAGTATTCTAGGTAAGATTGTACCATTAGTTAATAGCTATATATAGTTTTAATTATTCTCCATCGTATTCCTTATGCATCCTAACAATTGTCCTTTTCTGACTGCTGCTGAGCAACAGGTCTCCATTGAGGTGTCCATACTGATGCACAGGTTTTTTTCTTGAGCTGGCAGATAAGTTTAAATACACTGAGTTCTAAATTATTCATTCCAATGGGCATTATTTTGCATTTTGCAACACTGAATTCCATCCGCCATTGTGTTGCCCGTTCAACTAACTTGATTAGGTCTCTTTGAACGTCCTAATAGTCTTTAGTCTTCACTAACCCAAGTAATGTTGTGTCATCTGTAAATTCAGCCGTGTCATTACTCACTGCCTTTTTTCCAGATCACTAATAAACACTCGTTCTTGCTGTACTCAACGGTTAACCTTGTGCCATGTTGAATACTGGGATTCTTCTTTGAGTGATTGTCCACATGGATTCCATTCGTGCTGTGCATATATCCCAGGTACACAATATCATATTCTTTTGGCCAGCAGTGTCTACTGAGGCTGTACCAACTCACTAGATATCCTTGTGCCCCCTCACTGAGGACATAAAGGGCAGAGTGAGTCCAACTAGCTCTCAGTTCCTTCTTACCGCCCATGTCACAAAAGACTGAACCGCTGCAGTTTCCACTTGCTTCTCTGCACACTTCACTAGTATAGTGTGTGTGTCTTTAGGATAGTTAATTATTATATAGTTAGTGTTAGTCTTTTGTCATTGGCACAAAAAACCTTTTCAATTAAATACTTAAGGGCAGCCCCATCTTCCTTAGTTTTGCAGATCAGTGGTCAAACCCTGCATCTGGATCCAAATTCCTGCAGCATCCTGGATGCTGGCTGGTAGGAACCCATCAAAAGAAGCTATTCAGCTGAAGTTCAGAACATTGTGCTCCAAAGCCAAAAAGCCTCAGCTAGACTAACTTAAAAAATCTAGTGGGAGAGGTTTGCTTTTTGAGCATCTCAGCACCAGCTTTCTGTCCTGAGAACATCTCAGCAATATTGGATTGTTTTTTAGTCCTGAAACAATCTGGGCTTCCTGTCAGTATCATAAGGGTCTGTCTAGCAGCAATACAGTGGTAAGGTTCCTTCAGGGCTTTACTCATGTTTTTTCCCCATCCCTCTTGGGACCTCAGTATAATATTGGCAGGGTTGGTGAGTTCCCTGCTTTGAGCCCTTAGTAACCTGTTCCCTCTACCATTTATCTATAAAATTTGCCTTTTTAGTGGCTGTTACATCAGCTTACAGGGTTGGAGAGATTCAGGCCCTCGTGGCAGGTGCACCTCATACAGTGTTTTATAAGGACAGAGTACATCTCAGGCCTCATCCCAAGTTCCTGCTTAAATTTGTTTAGAAATTCCATGTAAAACAATTCATTCATCTCCCAGTTTTCTTTTGCAAGCCTCATTCAGCCCCCAGGGAAACTAAACTTCACACACTCGATGTAGTAAGTTAACTGTCTGCGTGTATTGTCATGACAAAACCAATCAGAAACATACCTCAACTGTTAGTGGCCTTTGAAAAGGTGACTGCAATATTAGGTCAAATATCCTCTTAGAAATTATCTATTTGGGTCTCCAACTGTATAAGGACGTGTTATGATTTAGGCAGATTAGGTCCATTACATCCAGCCAGGTAAGAGCTCATTGCACCAGAGTTTAGGCAGCCTCTAATGCCTGCTTGAAGATTGTCTATTTCTGAAATCTTCTAGGGCAGCTACGTGTTGCTTGATCCACACTTTTACAGGATGCTTCCCTTTGGTAGAGGCATCCAGATTGTATCCTTGCTTTGGTAGTGCTGTTCTGCAGTCATTGTTTAAGTTGGACTCCTACATGTCTCCAAGCAAAGAGAAGCTTGTTAGTCATAAAGAGTGGAATCTTGTTCAGTCACTCGAACAAGAAAGAAGTTACTTACTTTACACTAACTTCAAGAGGTTGTCCACATAGATTCCATGATCCACCCTAATTCCCTGTTACCACAAAATCCTACTCCTCTGGAATTCGGTATTGGCAAAGAAATTGAGGATGGTTGGGCCCATTCTTCCCTTTATGGGTGGGTGGGGTATGAGGGCATCTAGGGCGCAGACGTGGCCCAAATAGACATGGCTCGCCAAATAATCTGATCTTGCATGCATGCAGTCCATGTGTGCCAAGGGTGGAATCCACATGGACAACATATCTCAAAGAACGACAGTTATCTAAGGTAAGACATTTCATGGATTGGCTAGTTCCTTTTTTTTTTCTTTTATCTCCTTATGCTGTGGATCTGGTTGCACTCAGCGGAGTTTGTGAAGAAGAGGGGTGGAGAGGGATGGGTTTTGTTGAATGGAAGGCTGAACAGGGACAGATGGTGAAGGGGAGGAAGTAAAAGGAGCTCTGTATGACTCAACAGCTTGCCTCTCTCTCCAATAGAAGTTGGTCCAACAAAAGATATTACCTCACCCACCTTCTCTAATTAGACATGTGATAGTCATCAATCTGATCACTCTGCTTGATTGGTTGTATTTTTTTACCTCCACCCTTCATCTTTGTGTTTTTAGACAGTAAGGTCTTGGGATGTGGACTGTGTGAT
This sequence comes from Chelonia mydas, assembly GCF_015237465.2. NCBI lineage: Eukaryota > Metazoa > Chordata > Testudines > Cheloniidae > Chelonia > Chelonia mydas. The sequence goes on from NC_051254.2 coordinate 19,099,753, forward strand.
CTCATGGCTGTGCAGTGTCTACCATGTTTTGGGTGCTGCTTGCATATAACTACCATCCTTTTAATTCTTGTAGCTATGACAATGATGATCCATTACCTAAAGAAGCAGTAATCTCCTTACCTGAAGATATGAGAATTGTAACTGCAAAAGAAGAAAGAGATTTACATGACGACTCCTCTTCAGCAGAGATTGTTGGAATGTTAGTGATACTACTTTGTTTTATGCAATTGATATTTATAAAGATAAGATGTAGAATACAAGTCTTCTAGTCTTAAGTTAATTTTGCTTTATTGTCTTATATCAGATTTATGGCATTTTATGCTCTAGTGTATCCTAATAAGAAGAATGCATATTCTTTTAAAAGGTGTCCACACCAAACCCATTGGTCTGCCTGTCAGAGTCCCCTTCTTAAATACTGTGTTTTATTCTCCAGGGCTTTAAAAAATCTGTTTAATGTAAGTAAAACATCTGCCTGAATGAATGGGTGGAATTGAGCCCATGGTGCTGTTGGCTCTGTTAGAGATGGAGAGGCTGGGAGCAAGTGCCACTATTTCTTTTTCAGGATGTGAGGGAGAGACAAGAAGAAGAGTAGTTAGAGCCAGTGATGTTTTTTCCATATGCTGGGGTGGGGGAACAACGGAGTAGAGTGCACTCTGAGCCACTGCTATTTTAATAGAACTAGAGATGGGGAGAGTGGGTCGCAGAACAGTCTCTGAACTGCTGCTCCTTTAAGAGAAGGGGATGGAGTGAGTAGCAGAGGGCCTACGAGGAAAGCAGGACCTGGGAGGCCAAAGGCTATCCATATTTCCAGGAGAGGAGCAGAGGGAGAAGCAGAGCATGGGTTGGTGCGTGGGATGGGGTAATGATAATGTATTTCATTAGGCGGCTTGAAGATGGGTCAATAGACATAAAATATGCATGATTTTGGCAGGGCATTTGGCAAGGGTATCTCACCTCAGGCAGCAGCTTGAGTTAATGGTTGAGTAGGCGTTGTGAGGAAATTTTTCAAGCCATAGGACTTTAAAAGACAACAATTATAAAATTAACATTAACCTTTCTTAAATATTTTACTAATATCAAGCCTTCTGTAATATAGATGTGACAGTGAGGACCAACTGACTGCAGAATCAGCCTGTTCTTTACCACAAAGTAGGGGAATCAGAACTGTGAAAGAAGAGAGGCAATTGCAGGATGACTCCTCTTCAGTACAGAGTGATGAAAAGTTAGTGATACATTTTTTTCCCCCTACATTTTGAAATTTTCAATGAAGTAAAAATATTTTTAAAATATTTGCTGGTATCCAAAATAACTGGAAGGGCCAGGTTTTGTTATCTCCTAGTTACAACCAATGTTCTAAAAGGGAAACGAGTTAACTTGACTATTGAGACACCTGCTCTTCTTGGATTCTCACAGGACTGTGGTTTTTCAGTCTGATACCTTGCAATTTATTGAAAGCAAGAAGTAGCTAATTTTATTGCTCTGTTTTATTGGATGGTGTTGCTTCCTTAAACCACTGGAGACTGAATTTTATATTAAATATTTTTTCTATGTTAGAAATGCATATTACTTCTCCAATTTAAACTGAAATCTGACTTCCCTAGTAATCCAAATTGAGTTTGGTTTCTTAGCTGAAAATTTCCAGACAATAGTGTAACAGCTTTTAAATGACTCATGTCAAAAAGAAGCTGTGGTTCAATCAAACTGGAAAGAACCTGAAGCAGTTGTATATAATCTTTTCACTCACTGTTTCAAAAGATGCTCTGTCGTGTCTCTTAAAACTTGTTACATACTCAAAAGGAGACTTCTTTCCTGGTCTAGAGTCAGTGAACACATCAACACCGCTATCCTTTAAGTCAAGAGGCACATCATTACTGCTTCTCATTTGGCCAAAATAATTAAAATAGAACCATGTGAGGTGCTATAGAGCATGCAATCATTGAATGTGTTCCCTCCTTACAGTATGCCCTATCACTTCTGGTCTGTATAGTCAGAAAGTTGGTTTAAAAATTAAAACTAAGTTTCTCTCATGCAGCAATGCAGAGCACAACAGTTAGGACAATGCAAATGATGCTACTTATTTCAAAAGTTTAAAACGAATGGATTAAACATAATTAATTTTTCAGTTATAAACAAGTATGTATATATTGTTTATATATTCCTGAAAGCATGCTGGATCTTTCACAAAATAAAAAAGTCACTCTCCTCACTGCAGGGAGCTTAGTTTGTGACAATTAGACATATGTAACAAGTGAGCGCAAAAATGTTGGAGACTGGGAGAGAAAGCAGGATGAGGGTTACCAAAGTAAGGTTAATTGGCCACATAGATTTGTGGAGTTAGATGCCTTGATATTTCAGTTCTGTATTTAGAAATATTTCTTTATACTCACAGGAAGTTAAGGATCAGGTGGTTGACAGGGATACTTTGTGCAGCAGAGCAATGAAGCAAAGCAAAATCAATTGAGGATTAACAGATTTAAGACAGGTAACAATGAAGAGTCAGTTGTGTTGAGTTCTGGGATTTTTAGTGTAATATTGACATCAGAAGGACAGACTGGATTTACAAGAGTGCAAGTACAGTGAAGTGCTGCTATTGGAGTAGCTGCTGCTGTTAGGCAATATTGTCTTTTGAAATTCCTCCCTGGATGGCTGTTGGTGTGGACCACAGGTTGCAGAGAGTGTTGCTGCATCTAGTGTGCTCAGTTGGATTCCCCTGTCTCTGGGGTGAGGAGAAGTGAGCATCCAAACTCTTGTCTTCCCAGCAGTGCTGTGCATGGAGTGGTTGCTGCTGTAAGCCACTCAGAGCTGTTGGTCTTGAAAATCCAATTCTGAATGGCAACTGCTGCTGTATTTATAATGTATGCATATAGAGGTGGCATGTATATACACACACTAAGCATTTTAAAGCGCTAGAATCAGTTACTTCAGTGACAAAATGTAAGGATACATGACATGCACACACAACAAAAAGTTGTAAAATCACTATTATTAAAAGTGAATAAATAGACTGGATTAAGATTAAGTCCAAACAACTGTTTTAATTGAAACAGTACCTTGCTGTGTTTGCAACCCAGACACTGAAGCTTTGCATAAGGACGCAAGAGCTGGAAATTCAAACTAGCTAATCTATTTGGTTAGGTATGCTGAGTGAACTACACAAAATAAATTGCATAAATAACAGTGAAAAAGAACGTGATCTTTTAAATCTTTCAGGTTTTAGTAATGTAAGTGGTTCTCAGTAACACAGATGAAGAAACTTAGTATTTCTAAAAATATCATTTTGAATCTGATGTTGGTCCTTTAACATTGCTTATTACAAACTGAAATGTTCTCTGCACCTCTTTTTCTTGACTTCAGAAATATGTTTTGGAGAGATCAAGTGGGAGTGGGGGGAATGGGAGGGAGGGAAGGACTTCAGTCATTTAAGCAACAATTTAAAGGTGCACAGAGCAATTTTGCTGGTCTACACAATCCATTCCATATTGTGAAGCTTGCGTAAACAAACGCATTAAATATATTTGTTCAGGGCACCTACAGAAATGAATATAAAACTTTTTCTTTAACAGCCATAGTCTTTTCACATACATGTGACAGTCATAACCAAATATATAAAGTAACTGTGAAAGAGATGGAATGGCCAGACACCACTTACTAACATTCCATCCTCTACCACTGATGTCTTTTTACGTGTGCATTATGACACTGAATGTGTGCACTCCAATGAGGGACTCTACAATCCCTTAAGACGGGCTGGGTAAACTTTTTGGCATGAGGGCCACATCGGGTTTCTATTGTATGGAGGGCCAGTTAGGGGAGGTTGTGCCTCCCCAAACAACCAGGCGTGACCTGGCCCCCGACCCCTATTCCACCCTCCCCCCGCTTCTCGCCCCCAATGGCCCCCCTGGGACTCCTACCCCAGCCACCACCCCCTGGTCCCTGTCCCCTGACTGCCCCTGGACCCTCCGCCCCTGGCTGCTCCCCACCGCCCCATCCAACCCCTCCTCTCATTCCTGACTGCCCCCCGGGACCCCTGCCCCATTCAACCACCCCTTCTCCCTGTCCCCTGACTGCCACGGAACCCCTGCCCCTGACTTCCCCCTGCTGCCCCATCCAATCCCCCCTCTCCTTCCTGACTGCCCTCCCGGGACCCCTGCCCCCATTCAACCCCCCTGTTTCCCGCCCTCTGACCGCCCCGATCCTTATCCACACCCCCTCAAGCTCCCCCATCCTCTATCCATCTGCCCCGTCCCCTTACCGCACTGCCTAGAGCACCGGTGGCTGGCGGCACTACAGCCGTGCTGCCATGCAGCATAGAGCACCAGGTCAGGCCGGGCTCTGCAGCTGCGCTGCCCCAGGAGCTTGCAGCCCCCCGCCCAGAGCATTGCACCAGTGGTGCAGTGAGCTGAGGCTGCGGGAGTGGGGGAATAGCAAGGGAGGGGCGGGGGGCAAGCCTCCTGGGCCAGGAGCTCAGGGGCCAGGCAGGAGGGTCCCGCGGGCTGTAGTTTGCCCACCTCTGCCTGAAGGTAACTGTCAGTTTTAAAGCATATGTGATCCTGCTAGTTAATGAAGTCCATATTGAAAATATTTCCAATGTATTTAGGGCCACATTCTGTTCCATTCAAGTCAAGTCCTCTAGTTTTGAGATTGAGTAAACGTTGGATAGTCAATCCAGCAAACATTGTGCTGACCAGTGGTATAGCTGTGTGCAGTTCATTTTGCTCAGCTTACATTTACTTTGTATCCATTTTTGTCTACTTTTAATGATTCTTATAAAATGTTATAACATCAGTCTAAAATAGTGTGGCGCTCATGGAGGTAACAATATAATTTAGCCAGTCGACTTGGTAGACTTCCACCAAACCTATTCACATCTTGACAGTAGAGACCAAGAAAAGCTCCGGTAGGTATGATTATCCATTTCTTTCTTTAGGTTCAGTTATCCATAAGAATTGATAATTAATTGTTACATATTTTAGTGATCTTTCTAAAAATGTACTTTTAATATGTGCACGGGATACTACAGAGCCTAAGAAATTATTGTAATGTCATGGTGTCCAGTCTCCTAGATATACAGTAATATATCCCAAGAACATAGGCCTACCTTTTAAATATAAGTTTTCTATTCAAAATTATTATTCCTGAATCTTCTATTTCTGATTTTTTCCTAATGTGATTAATTTGAATATTTCCCTTTTAACAGATAAGTCAGCATTCATACAATGAGGTTTCCTGGTATTCAGGTGAAGATTCTACTATTGGCTCTGAATCTGACCTTTCAGAAAGGTAAACTTATTGAATACAGAAGGTATTTCCTTGGTGCATAGTATGAACTGGTACTTTGAAGAGCAGTATATTTTATATTGTTTGCAAAGTATTTACTAAATATTCTTATTAAATGAATATTAAAATTATATTGTCTCATTGTTTTAATTTCTCTTCTGGTTCATGGGGCTGGCATTTTGGGATATGAATATTTAGCGTTCTTAAGGACTTCCTTTAAATCTAAGCAGCTTCCACTATTTACTCTTTACTTGTTTGAATGATAACCTTGTAACTACAGACTTGTTGTTTTCAGAGCCTTTGTAGCAAGTATTTGCCTATTTCATACCCATTTGATCATCTATTGTACGTATCTCCTAGTTTTTAATAGCAGATTTAAGAAACAGTATTGTTTCATGTTCTTCAGGACACTCCAGGCTGTGAAGGGTAGGTGAGCTCTTACTACTCAGACAATTCAGTTTGGTTTTGCAGGCTTTTTTTTTTTTTTTAATTTTAATTTAATTAAGCTGTTGGACTTCTAAGAACCTAGTTCTAACCTTTAATTCTGGTTTATCAATTCCATGTCAACTTTGGTCACTAGTTCATGGCTGTCAGTCTTTATCTCAAAGCAATTCATTCTTGCTTTGAATAGATCAGACTTTCCATCAGTCATCCAACTGAGAAGCTCCTACTTTGTGATTTGTTTTCATTCTGGTTTTAGGTTCGACCTAATTAATAAGATTGTGAGTAGTCAGTTTTCCTTAAGATTTGGCACTTCCCAATTTCCCTTGCAGACAGCCATGCTTATCTCTTAACATACATCAAATAAGTCTCAATATTTGCCACTTAGAGTACAGTGTGAGAACTCTTCCTGTAGATTGGCCAGAACTCTTCTGGCATAAGACAGAATTAAGTTCTTGTAGATGTTGTGATCCAAAGTCAGTGCTTGAAAAGTGTGTGGGTGTGTACGTACAGATAACCATGTTTACAGAAGTTCAGCGCCAAAAATGCAGCTTTGCTCATATAGCCCTTAAGTAATAGAAGAAAGCAAACATATAATGGCTTACCCTTCAGGGCAACCACCACCTTTTTGTTGTGTGTCTGTGCAGTGCTAGCACAATGGGGCCTGGATCCCTATTTGGGCTGTAGGTACTACTGCAGTATCAGTAGCAATAATACTGATTGCAAGAGGAATGTTGTATAGAATGGACTTGTTTTATAGCCACATAGAAGATATTATGTAAAACTTATACTGAATATAAATAAAAGAATAATATCTCGAACTTTTAATTAAGTTAATCACTTAAGTTTTATTTTGGAACCAGCAGTGAAATGTATTCATTTTTCTGCAGTGGATCAACAAAAATGACCACACTTGCTCATAATTTAGATGGTAGGGTTGGCACTTTTTCAGATAGTGGCACTGCAAAGTTACAACTTTTTATCACAAAACAGTAGTGTGGACTCTCTGGGTTTTATGAATCTGAAGTGTGCTTATACCAGGAACCATTTACCCTCTTCCACAGAGCCTAGTAACCAAGAGGAACAGCCAAAGTGTCTGGTGAGTTCCTTTCGTGACCTTTTTTCTAGTCACTGCTGCTAGCGTATGGCACTGAACAGTGTGACAAATGCTCAGGCGTGGGCGAGCAGGGGGTGAATGACACTAGCCTGGCTGGGGAGATACAGTGGTGCGGAGCAGGGAGCTGTGAGTGAGGCACTTCAGTTTACGCTCCCCATCTCTCTGTCCGCAGCGCTTCTCCGCGATGAGCTTCCACGTCCTGCCGGCGGGCTGCCCGGGGTCCGCGCGGCCCGGACGGATCCTTGGTCAGCGGCTGCGGCTCGACTGAAATGCGAGACGGTAAGCGCGGCGTAGCTCTTCCCCTCCCCACCCCAAATGTGCGTCATCAGCCTGCGACAGGACTGGGCGGTCACGTGTCCCGTGTTTATCTCGGTTCGGCGGGTCGCGCGCGCGACTTCGTCGCTCTGGGCCGCGCGCACCTGCTGTTGCTGCTGCCGCCGGCGGCGGCGGCTCCGGCGCCGTGATTCCCCGCTGGTGAGCGAGCGAGCGAGCGGCCCCACGGGGAGGGGCGCGGCTGGGAGACGGGACCCTGCCCCGCCAGGTGCCCGGAAGGGATCGGTGGTGGGGGAGGGGAGGTGGTGAGAGGATTCCGGGGCTGGGGGAGCGGGAGGCGGGCGTGAGGGGGGAGCGGGGCGATGGGGAAGCAGCGCCGTGTGCGGGGGGCGGAGAGGGGCTCCGGGACACAAGGCTTCCCGCACGGGTCCGTCCCGCTGGCACTGCCCGGGCTGAGTCGCACCGCAGGGCAGCGGCCGCTCCGGCGCCGCCGGCAGGGGCCGGGAGCTGGGCTCCCTCTGCTCCCGAGTGAAGCCCTGAGGCTTCCTGCCCTCGCGGTGAGAGTGACAGACGAGGCTAAGGACGGCGCCCGCGCGGGGCAGCCCGAGGCAGAAGGCTCCTGCATCCCGCGAGGGAGCGAGCCGCACCATGGGAAGAAGAGCTTCAAAATGGGGCAGACGAGGGGGAAAGTGGAGGTTAAGAGTTGCTCCGAGCAGGGGGGAGCTGCAGGAGTAATGAGAGCCCCGAGAAGGGAGAGAACTAAAGGGGAGTGGATACACAGGGGTTAAAAAAATTAGCAGTTGATTTTTTTTTTTCTTAGATGGGGGGGGGATATACAAGAAAGCACATTTTTTTGAAAATCTGCTACTACACATATGCGTGCATGGATGTTGCTTATGGTGTATATTGTGATCTGTGTTCAGTTATGTATGTGCTCCCCAGAGAGGTGCTGAATCCTTGTTTAAAGTCAATAGGAGGTAGAGATGCTCAGCAGCTCTCTGGTCAGGTTCCAGGAGAACCTCGGTTCTCCTAGAGCCTGAACCGTGTGTAAGCTGATTTAATTGGTATGTTTGGTCCTGTGTTTGTGTATAAATATTGCAGTGTTTGAAATTAGCATCTACAGCAATGACTTAGAACACTGACATCTGCATAATTGCCATGAACTGCATTTTTACTATTATTTCTCGTTTTTGTAAGCTTACAATGTCGTTACCAGCAAAGAGGTGTGGTAGACCTCCTGTACTGTCCTGCTTGGAAAAGAAAAAGAGGAAGCAAAGTCTCGATAGAAGAAGAGGAAAAACAAGAATCTATGTGGGAAACCATATTGATAGATGGTTGACACTTAAGGAAAAATTGGATTTCAGAAATGATGCAGAAGTTGCAGGATTTTTACTAGATTTGTAAGTAAAATATCACCACATTTTACTACAATTAAATGAGCCAAAGACTATTCTCAGTTAATTTAATACCAAATGTATGTTTGTAATACAGATATGACAACTGTGACCCATTGTCAAAAGCATCAATCTGTTCCCTGCCTGAAGATGTGAGAAGAATTACAGTGAAAGGGGAAAGAGAGTTACCAGATGACACTTCTTTAATAGCAGCGGATGGAACGTTAGTGACATTCTCTAATTTTACATGATTAAACAAAGTTTAATTTGTGCTTAAAAAGATAACAGGAGAGTCTTTTTAATTAAAGTTCAGAAAGTTTATGTACAGTAAAATCGGCAGTCCATTTTAATAAAATTGGAAACTTCAGAATGTGCACAAAAGAGGTGCTGGTCTTCCCATTATGTATAGATTTTAGAACTTTTAATGATATTTCAAAGTTAAATGTATTCCTTCAGAATGCTTGAAGAGAATAAATGTAGACATAAGCAATATTAATTAATTATTCATATTTCTGTGATACAGGTATGACAATGATGACCAGTTGTCTAAAGAATCTACTTGTTCTGGACCCGAAGATGTGAGAATCATAACTGTGAAAGAAGAGCGGGATTTGCCTGATGACTGTTCAACAGAGACCGATGACACGTTAGTGACACTGTTGGTTTTGCATGTTTTATATCTGAATATATTATTTTGCATCAGTTTATTATCACTTTTAATTTTGTTTATTAGAAACCCATACCACTCATGCTCTTATCCCTTGTTTAAAAACAACTTGAATGTTTTTGGATGGTCCAGATGAGGGGAAAACCTGAAGTATGTTGTGGGAAAGTTGAAAACCTCAAGGGGCACACACAGCAAACGTGCATCTCTGTTTGCTGCCTTCCATAATTGTATGTAAAGCTCACTGATAAAACAAGAAAATATAGTGTCTCAGGTATTTTACAGTGAAATTGTCAGTAAATTTTGATACCTGTAGCAGAATGCAGCCTGCAGACTAATGCGATTTTTGTGCGTGCAGTTACCTTTGCTCAAAAGACAAATGTTTCATTGTTGCCTGTTTTGGAATGATGTTACATACAAAGTGACATGTTAACCTATCTAAAATAGTGCCGTGTTCCTCGAGGCAACCACACCATCAGTCGACTCTACTGATTTCTTTTACTGCAATACCAACAGTAACTGAGGCATTCACAGTTGAGATCAAAGGAGCCTCAAATAGGTATGCTTGTCCATTACTCTTTCTTTAGGTTTCAATTATCCACAACAGCGTTACTGAATACATTAATTTGGTCCATATTTTAGTTATCTAACTTTCTTTAAAAATGTATTTTTAATGTGTGCAGGGGACACTGAGAGCCTAGGACATTACAATGGCATTGCATGGTGTGTCCAAACCCCTCGCTAATATGGTGAAGTACGTAAGGCATGAAGCATGTGTTTGCATGAATCTTATTTTCCACTATTCTTTTTTGTAACTTTGTTAACTTTTCCTACTTTGATTTTGACAGATTAACAAACTGGAGTTTCTGAAAGTGATTCCTCTTGTGATTCAGAAGAATGTTGTTTGGAAAAACGGAGCAAATTACAAAATGGATGAAGCGGATAAATTCAGGTACATTCAAACTGGCATCTTATTCTGGCAACAGAACTTAAATGTGGTTTAGAAAGCAGCAAGGATCTGAGATTAACTTTGTGAGACTGATATATCATGGGTAAGTGAAACTTTCTATGGAATACTTGTTTTATGGCCTTTTAGTATGTCAGAAATATTGCGTAAATTGGTTGATCATCATTAAAATTTCCTCATAGTCTAGTATTAGATAGGTATACGGTACTTGGGAACAATTTTATAATCTTTATCTATATGGAGATGAATATATGAATTAATATTACTCCAGTGCTTTGAAATGGAAAATGCTGGACAAATGATTGTTAATAAACAGGCCAGGTCACTGGGCATATGCATGCTCAAATAAATGTTAGCTATGTTTAAGAACTAGGAAAGTTGGAAATATAAGTGAAGTCTCTCATTTATGGAACAAGAAGCATTTTAGGTAATTACAAACTACCTAAGAATATTTATTTAATTGGATCACTTGAATGGCTGAACATGGATTTTTTTTTTTTTCCAGAAAAATACTACCGTTATATCTTAAGTACATATATGGCCCTCTTTATTTTAGTATCTGATCGCCTAACAATCTTTATAGCTCAATTACATTGAGTATAGGGCTATCCCAGCAAGTTTTTAAAAAGCCATTTATTCTTCCTATTTGACATTTTTTCTCAAAGAAGAGAGGAAGAAGATGGCCCTCCTGAGATGAAAGGACTGGTTTTTCTGGGTCTTAATCCTGGAACATAATGTTAGGTGGCTCTATACATCCAGACCAAATACCTTTTGTCCTCATGTTCTCCAGGGTTTTTTTTTTTTTTTTTTTTTTTTTTGCCTGAGCAATACTACAAATTAACAATCAGTTTGTTCAGTAATCCTGTTTCCACCAGCGTCACAGTTATTGGGTTGCTGCTTTGGGTAACATCAAATCTGTGAGAGAAACTGGTGATGCTCATTGGTACTGCTCACAGAGTAACATAGTAATACTAAGCTATGTTTCTGGGTCTAGTTGTTCCTGACCATGCTGAAGTGGTTCTGGCAACAACTATTTAAATGGTTATTCCAAGACAATTTCCCTGACAGTTGTGGATTTTTTTTTCTGAGAACCACGCTATATAGAACCCTCCTTCCCCACATAGTTTCTTTTTTTTTTTTTTCTTTGGAGGGCTGGGAGATTTCTGTCCAGCTTGTTCAGTTAAATGTGGTGACCACCACCATGTTTAAACAAAGTTCAGATCTTGGCAAACCATCCAGTAGCCTACTAAGCTGGAGACTTAGTCCCCAACAGTGCGTGGGGAGGGTGGTGCACTGCAGTGTCCTTGAAGTTCCAGTTATATTACAGCTTCATGAGGTTAAAATCTTTAGAATAAACACTCTATTAAGATGAATGGAAATGATACATATCACTTTTAGGGACATATTACACCTATTCTCTGCAGCTATAGAGGACTCTCTTTGGCTCTGCCTACACTGAGGATTTTCTGAAATTCTCCCATCCTTCTCTGGGCAGTGTTAAATGATGTGATTAAAAATGCTTATTGCCAATCTGGAGTGATGGTGGGAGAATTCTAAGAATCCTCAAAGTAAATAAGATCCACTAGTGGAAACAGTGTAGTTCAACCTCACTGGGGATGCAACAAGATTTTGGGGAGCCTGTATGGGACATAAGCACCTCTTGGAACAGTAGGTATTTGGATAAGGTGCTGATGGATCTAGTTAACAGTGCATCACTTCCACTCTCACAGTATGGCAAATGGTGTGGAGGAGGCTATTCTGTGGCTGAACTAACATCCACATGGTATCTCTGCTGCTGTACAGTAGCCTTGGAAATATGAGGGAAAAGAATGACTCTGTCAGCCCTACAGAAATTCCCAATATTGGTCCTGGCTACTCTGGCTGAGTGCAGAGCTAGGATTTGAACTGAAGTCAGTTCACACCTCTCATCGTTTTGGATAGATTCAATAAGACAACATAGCACTGGTTCAGAAATTGAAGGGGTATCTTTGCAGCCATAAAGGATAGAAACTTTTTTTTAAAAGGCTTAAATTATGGAGAAAACTGATAAGATGCCACGGTCACCAGGGAAAGTTTTCTGCTCATCACTGGCAAGTGGGTTATTTTTCAAGCCCTGGCAGTTTTTGCTAGCACACTTTCAGCTGAAGTACAGTCAGTACCAAACACAGAAATTACGACCTGAAGTAAAATGAGCCCTGATGTATTCAGCTTCCTTTTTTTCAGGCTACTTTGTTCATATTTTGCCTTGGAAAATGTGTGTAAATTGTATCTTCTATCACTATTTTATTACTATCATTTTTAAGTGAATGTGTAACTATTTTTGTCCTTAAAAAAATAAGATGGGGTATTTTAGTGTAAAATACCACAGTCATTGAGTTATTTTGATTGGAACAATATATGTTAAACTGTATTGAACCACAGTGAGAAGAAATATTGTGAAAGTGTAGAATACCAGTATGGTAAAAAGTATGTATTGCACGTGCAAAAATGCATATGAATCATTATCAATGTAAATAGTTTCACATAATCCAAAAATAATTGGAAACAAATAGTTCATGTAAAATTCCACTGAGAAGTACTTGTCTTAATATAAATTATGTGAAAATAAAACCATATTTGTTGTTTAGGTTTCTGAAGGCCACGAAAAAAGCAAGTTAATGATCATTGTCACATTACTTTTCAGGCTGGCCAACAAGAAGAATATCAAGCGTTTACATAATGGTGCTGAGACATTTTTGATCCCTTCTGGTTTTGCTGTGAGGATGTTATTTATTATGGAGAACTTATTGTAAGTTGTAGTATAAAATTCCATGTTAATTGTCGAGAACAAATTAAAATTCATTAACTGAAACTTCATTGTGGTATGTTAACATTAATAAAGAGTGTGGAGTGGACTGTTTCATTATGGGAGTCCATAGTGAAAACTGCATCAATGTCAGACATGGCTCTTTGATGGGAAAGAGAAACAGCAAACTACACCAACACTGGTAGGATAACTTCTGATCAGCTTGAGAATGATGGCTTACTTTCTATAATCTTTGAACATTTTATTCACATTCAAATATGTGGCTGAAATGTTCAAATGACATTCTAGAAGTGGTGGTAGTACCATCTGATCATGTTTTCTTTCCTGTAATTTTTTTCCCTAAAGTCCTCCTTCTTATGGAGGAGGTTCAATACATGCCTGGATTTTCTGCAGAGAGGTTGTGCACTGAATGATGAGTTTTGATAGCTAATGATGACATGCATGTGGCAAATACATGCATTGATAAATTTCAGTGTTAATTATTTTGATTGCTCATGTATTAGTTTTCATTTTATTAAAACCAAAATAGTGCTTTTTTAAAATCTTTGATTACTTTTGTTTCAGTTACAAATACCATATCAGCATTGAACATCACAATAATTATTAAAGCTCAATAGAGTAGCATGATTCTGTATATAATTGTGAGTTTGTGTGTAGTTACTAAATATGAATAATCTTAGAAAGTTTTCATCTGGCAATAGTGAACTAATATGTGTGTATATTCAATATGTGCTTATAAAATGGCTTGGATAAAACTGTGAGCCTAATTGGCCAAAGAGAATGAAGTCATATAATCTTCCATCTAACACACTCATGAGGATTTAGGTGTTGATCCTGCATCCTTCAAGTCAATCAGAGCTTTTCCATAGACTGGAATGAGACCAGGATCAACCCCTTAGAGACAAACTCTTCCAACTAGACCATTACATAAAATATGCAATTTTTAAAAGGCACTTTAGTTCAGCTGTTGTTACAAAGCAAATGCTACCCCTTTTTCTTTAACTCTTCTTTTGCTGACTTTGAAGTACAGTAACATTGAGGAAATTCTGTGTCTTGACAATAGTTATTTTGTATTATTCAATAAATGTTACATGGGCCACCAACTTGTTGAAATAAAACAGAAAGTGGTGGTATTTGTTAGAAACTTCCTATTGAGAAGGAACGTTTAACACTTTATATTATGACAGGTTTCAGAGTAGCGGCCATGTTAGTCTGTATTCGCAAAAAGAAAAGGAGTACTTGTGGCACCTTAGAGAGTAACAAATTTATTTGAGCATAAGCTTTTGTGAGCTACAGCTCACTTCATCGGACGCATCTGATGAAGTGAGCTGTAGCTCACAAAAGCTTATGCTCAAATAAATTTGTTAGTCTCTAAGGTGCCACAAATACTCCTTTACTTTATATTATATCTTTCTCCCTGTTCTTTCAAAATTTTGTCCCTGGCTGCCTGATGTTCAGTAATGCAAGTCTAACTGCTGAATTAGTCTGGCCTAGAAAAAATGGCATCATAACTGGTGGTGGTCACTTCAGTGGTGAAAGAGCTAAAAGAAAGGTTTAGTCTTCAACTTAACTTCCACCCTTTCACAGGATAGATCATCAGAATTTTTTCTAAGCTAAACGCATTTGAAGTGTTCCATTTCAGATGAATAGTTATTTAGCTACAGGGCATAGACATCACCAGTATGATTTTAAACAGGAAAAAAATGGTTTGCTATAGAACATTGTTTTTTTTTTTGAATGCAGCATTACTGTTGCAGTTGCTTTCTGTGTAGCCATAGGTCTTCTAATTCCTTTATTGGAATTCAGAAAGAGCTACTGAATCTTTGAAATGTAAGTGTTCTAGCTGTATTTAAACTGGGATACATTCAGAAACCTCCTTCTAAATGCAGGCATACTCACCAATCATTTACATGGGAATTTAAGTACAAAAATACAGACTTTCATAACTACTAAATTTGGTAGTTGTGTTCTTTCTCCTGTTTGCGTTGGCAAATAATCTTTTCTTGTTTTAAAATCATAAAAAATGTTGATATGAAATGGACTACTTCAAATACGTTTAGTTTAGAAATAATTCTGATAATCTGTCCTGTATTTTTTGAGATGTTCTTTTTTAGTTAATTATTATAAAACTTTAATGAGAACAGGTTTCTTTTTAATAGCTCTTGCCCTTTATTTAAAGTGTGGAATAATCAGCCCTGTAACATCACAACTGATGTCTGTGTAGCATGGGAATAGTTTTCTTTTATTTTTCCAACTTAAAATAAACATGTTTGGATGTCTACATTGTAGTTCTTGTGAGGAATAAGCAGTGGGAGCAGATATACCTTGGAGAAATGCAGGCCCATTCCTTTATATACAGTAAAGAATAAAGAAAATAGGGTAGTTAATTAAAGTTGGTTTTAAAATAGAATATATATCCATTTTTTGTGAGACCTTAACAATTCTGTTTCTATTATAAATGCCTATGCTCAGGATTTATCATGCAGTCATAAATCAACAAGGGAAAACTGGTCACACATGTTACTTAGGATATATAATGGGGACATAGAAGTCTTTGGTTCTAGTTTCAGCTCTTCCACTGACTTGATGGGTGATTTTTGTGGAAGTCAATTTTCTCCCTATGCCTCCATTTCTTCGTCAGTGCAGTGGGAAGAATATCTACCATAGAGGAATTGTGAGGTTCAAGTGTGTTTTGAACCTTAGAAGGAAGTCACATTAGTACAAAGTATTTAGTAAATAAGGCTGAGCTCTAACCATGATTGTTGTAGAAGTGGGATCCAAGATTTTCCAAAGGTTGCTAGTGATTGCTTTGCTTTTTTTCCTGTACCTGGCTCAAGATACCTTAAAAGAGCCTCTTTAAAGTGTGTCAAGCTGAGCACAGAAAATCGCAAGTCACTTCTGAAAATCTTGGTCAATGATTTTTATGTTCTAAATGTATCCTTGATAGGCCCTTCAGGATTTTTGTTATGAATGGCTGGATATAACAACACTTTAAAACAAATTTCCTTGCAAAGTTCGTCCATGGACTGCATGGAAGAGAACTGGTGGTTAGAGACAGCACTGCAGCTGTGCAATAAACCAGTTTACTTAATCTCAGTGAGTTCTTAAATTCTACAAAGCTTTTTTTGCATGCAGGAATTATGTAAAAGTTAGTGTTAAGCAGGGAGTAGAGAGGAGGGAAAGGCTGCAGGGGGTGTTTTTGCAGGGACGGGCTGGGGGGTGATTGGTGTTGAGAATAGTGGAGAGTTGGCATAGTAGGAAGTTTTGGACAGGGAGGACTATGATTGGTGGCACCAGAGGAGAAGCAGTTGTGTGTGAGGGGCATGGAAGGAGCAGGACCATATGCGGGATTATTCTTTGCGGACAGTGGGCTTTCAGTTTGGTGGTGGGGGAAATGAAGTAGAAGAGGAACTGCAATCTGAATATTTTTATGGCTTGTACTAAGCCATAGCTACTTTCTTATTCCGCTTCCTCTCCCTGTTCCAGAAACTGCTGTCCCATCCCCTCCACTCTTTAACAGAACTCCAGTTCTCCCTCACCACCATGACACCCAGAGTCCATGGTGAGTGGACATATGTGTGGAATTCACCTGGGGTGTTGAAAAATAGACTAGGCAACTTCTAGGAGTGAAAGTAGCTGGTGGATCTAAGCAGTTGTCATTTCATTTCTTTTCAAATGTAATTTACCTTATATTGAATAAGAGTAATAACTTGGATGTAAAATTTAAAAACTGCTCTATGTGTGATATCAAAATGTTTGTGAGAGAATTTTGGAGTTTGTGGTGATGCTGGTTCTTTAGTAACAAGACTCAAGTGTTTATATTGAAATACTTTCTTTACCAAAGTTACTAAATCTTTGACCAAGAAGTATTATGGAAAATTCACTTGTCCTCTGAAGTTGTTGTGTTTATATATAGAACTAAATCACTTATTAATATATGAAATGCAGCTGGTTTAATCTTGCTTTATGTGCAATAGTTAATGAAACGATAGGCTTGTTTATTTGTGTATACACACACTCCAATTTCTTTTATTTTGGAAAGGTGGAATAGTTTTACAAAGAATAGGATGCAGCATGTGCACTCATCTTGCTTTACTATATTATTTTCTCTTTGCCCTTTTCACAACTACTGTAACAAAGTTAAAAAAAGACATAACTCGTCAGTATAGGAGTAATTTTCTTTTCTTTTCCCAACTTAAAATAAATATGTTTGGATGTCTGCATTGTGCAGATATAAAAAAATACTGGATTTAGATACTTTTTTTTGCAGGTGCACAACAAACTATCTGCCCAAGTAGATGTAACAAGTGTTCTATGAATTTTCAGATATATACTGCAAGGGCATTAATTTCTCAGGCATTTAGGGAGAGCAAGGGCTGTGCTGGGTGGGGTTTGCATACTATGTCTGTTTTTAAGACATCTTATTTTGTTTTTAAGTATATTTGGTGCATTGATTAGTGCACATTTATATCACTGTGAAAACTGTGTAGGAGCTCATAGAGCATGGGGTTGCATACCTATCTCCATATTTATATGGATTTGGAAATATCAATGATATAGTGAAAGTTGATTTCTCCTTACATTATTTCATCACATTCTAACCACGATAAATGGAACCCTGCATGCAGGATCCTCTGTTAGGACAAAACTCTTTCTAGGTAGTTTAAGGAGAAACTGGCCAAGGCATTTTTGAGGCATGGGTGTTCTGACTACCTGAAATTTCTTTATTTTTCCCCTTTACAGCTCAAAACCATTAGAATATCAGAGGAAATTTCAAAAAGGGGGAAGCACTTCTGACTAATTTTTGGGTGGATGGAGAAGCTAACTATTTTGGGGCTAGATTGTAGATTGCCCCTTATGCAGCTGTGCAGTGTGGTTGGAAGCATAAGATACTTCTTCCCCCTTGCACTTCCTGCATGGGTAGGATAGAGTTGCAGCTCCTATGCATGTGGGTGTGCAGGTGCTATTGCTAAGTGGCTCCTGCCTAGGACAAGCTCCCCCCTCAAAAAAGGGGGAGGAGTAGGGAAGATCATAGCTTTGCACCCATCCACGCTGGCTAATTTTGATGTCCAGCCTTTATGGGAGAGGGGAGGGAGGGAAAAACAGGAGTGTGACACACCAGTTAGTGGGGTGTCATAGATTTCGCTCCCTCTAATACACCCACAGAGGTTTAGGAGAATGCTTTACAATGCTGTGCCAACACAAGACTGTGGCTGAATGCCATCATTGAGCTCTTATTTAAAGGGTGAGGGAGTCCAGCTTGATTTAGGTGGCGTTCTTATCTGGTACACTTAATGCAAGCATTATATGTTAATAAACGTACATGGAGCCGATGCAAACTACAAAATATGTGTATAGATCCAATGCATCTATTGTATTGTCGATGCTGGGTGCATGCATGTATTCTAAAAATGTGCGTAACACTGCATGTAACTTTATGCGTGAACATCAGACAGCTGCAATGCTAATAGCAGGAACTATAAATCCACAAAAATAAGCTTTGATAATGTAGGCAGAATATATCCCACCAAATGGTTCTCAGTTAACCTACTAAAATATTAATATATCCACAGATTATGCTGGAAGAGCTAAAAATCCTGCCTATTGAAATCCATATGAATGCCTTATACATGGGCAATTCCAAATGAAAATGTTTGATCATTATCTTGCCACATCCTGAAACTTTTGATATTGTATTGACTCTTTAATAGTTTATGACAACTGTGGATGTATGCAGCTTTAATTTTGTACATGAGTAGCTCAGTTAATTACTCGTTGCCTGTGAACTATGAAGTATTGCTTAGTTCAAGATAGCTGCAGTAGCAGCAACATGTAAGCTTTTCAGAACAGGGACTTCTCTTCAGGTTTGTGTAGAAAGCACTTAATACATAGTGGGTGGTGCTGTAATCCATATAACTAATCTTTCAGGCTATTTATACAGTAGTCTGTAGTTGAAAATACACTGGATTTAAGACGTCCACGGGAACTTCTGTGTGCTCTTCTTACAAGACTGAAAAGAAGTACAACTGACCTATCAAAGCATTCAGAGTATTAAATAGTGATAATCTGGTGTATCACAGACGCTATATGTGAGGATCATGTACTTCTATTTAAGATACATCTACAAAAACCACAAGCTTGAGTCTTAATACAGATTCCAGGGAGATTCTTAGAATAGTGTAGATTTAAGATATCTAGAGTTGGCAAACTTCTTAAAATCCTTAGTTACACTTTCAAGATTGACTAGGACCACTCCCCTGAGGTATAAGACTCAGGATTTGTCAAACTGAGATACAAATGTCAAACTTGCATGTGCCACAAATGGCAGGGGCCTAGAGTGCTGGTCGTAGGGGATAGAGCAAAGGTGGTTTGGATGACTCCAACTATGCATTTCCAGATTTTCAAACTTCTTATAATTGAACCTTAACTTGTTGTTTCTTGGCATTACACATTTTTTTAATTCAGTAGTGCTCTCCAAATTGTTTTCCTCTTACTTTTCTGTAACTTTTCTTTTTAAACCGTAACTCCAGTTTAGGATTTTTTTGTCTTGGCATTTGATATAGTCTCTTGGGTTTTTTGGTTCTGTGGAAATATACATTCAGAAAATTCCAAGGTACGCTCTTCTGATCTTAAAAATTGTTATTGCATATGTGCACAATATTTCTATAAGTTTCTACTACATGTAGCATATGCTCTGTAATTATGTAAGCTATTGTCTGTTAAGGTAAGATTTTAAATTATGAATATTTAACATTGTCTAGATAATGCTTTTTTGTAGTAAAAAAACCCTTAGCTATTCCAGTCTAAGATAGTTAACTCCAAACCTTTCAGTCATTCACAAAAACAATTGGAAGCTTAGGTAACCTTTGTATTGTTGTGGTCCTTTAGACTAGGAGTTCTCAAACTTCATTGCACCGCGACCCCCTTCTGACAATGAAAATTACGACATGACCCCAGAAGCGGGAACCAAAGCTTGAGCCCACTTGAGTCCCACCACCCTGAGGGTGGGGGAGGGTCAAAGCCAAAGCTCAAGAGCTTAGACCCAGGCGGGGTGCCTGTAACCTGAGCCTTGCCACCCAGGGCTGAAGCCCTCGGGCTTTGGCTTTAGCCCTGGGTGGTGGGGCTCAGGCTTCGGCTTTGGCCCCAGCAAGTCTAACACCAGCCCTGGCAACCGCATTAAAACAGGGTCACGACCCACAGTTTGAGAACCGCTGCTTTAGATAAATACATGCGCTAACTTTCAGTGACCAATTAAAAATAGTAGTAGAAACTTAGTACTATTAAGGATCCAATTTTAAAATGACAAACTTCAGGAAATAAAAAAATAATGCTGCCTTTTTTGAGCATTATGAGTAAGAGATGTAATGCTGACAGCTTGTATTAACCAGGTTGCATAGGGCATTCAGCAAAGAAATATCGTAGCTAACTTTTTTGAAATTCCTTTCTCTCTGCCTCTTGAAATCCTTTGGCAGTTATTAATTCATTAAAGACACTTTAGATCGTTCTGCATCATGAATTGTACAGGATCTATGGTATCAATTATGTGAATGAACTGTTTATTTTAGTGTCTTGATTAAACTGGGAAGTGAGAGCTCTTGGAAAGAACTTAAGCTAATGAACACGTTGTGCTCAATGACCCTTTCTCTCCTCTCCTCGCCTCACACGGTTCCCTGGAAGAAAAAGCCTGGTTAGTGGTGCAATTCAGTTTAGTTTCAGCTTTCCAGATCCCCTTTTAAGATTAGAATGTCAATTAGATACGTATTATTTAAAGAGAGAGGATGATTTCCAAAATGCAGCCCCCACCCCCCCCATTGTAAAAACATCAAAAACGAGTTACAGCAGTATTAACATTCCATATCAGGAGTTGGGCAACTCAGACAACATCATCATCCAGGATGATGTTTATTGATGAATGCGCTCCCATTGCATAGTCCATCAGCTCTCTGTTGTCAGCTCCTTTCCTGTGAACCAGAAGGGAACTGAAACTGACTAAAACCCTGCTTTCCAAATGTCTGAATGTAAGATTCTTACCAACTTCAAACCCCTGCTGGCTCTGAAACATGGAGCCAGCAGTGATAAGTGATAAACGGTGTAGGATGTATCTGTGATCCTGGTACACACTGGGTTTTGTTTGTGTTGCTTATTAAAGCCCTAGCTCAGGAGAAGTTATTGCATCTCCTAGTTTGGAGTAATAGTCTGCCTTTCTTGTAAGAGAAATTAGTCTCAAAAATGTAGAATTTTGTGGGGTGTCTTTTTTTTTTTTTTTTTAGTATTAGATTTTTGGGTCTGTCAACACTGATTGGCTTCTGACATTTTGTGTATAATAGATATACAGCATATAGAATGTGATATGTATGTCTAAGCTTCAGAAAAAAAAAAGTTATGAAAATCCTAAAGCAAAAATGGAATGTGTAAATGTAGCCAAGAAATGAGTCCTGGGTAAAAACTATGGTAAGCATGCTCTTATTTGTATCTCTTTGCTTTTTGTTTAATCAAAACAGAGCATGAATGAAAGAGAGTGAGCATGCACAAGTCTTGCACCAGCATGCACAAGACCTTATATGGTATGTCTACACTGCAACGTAAGCCCCTGCTTGAGCTTGGGCTCAAGCCGAACACTCCCTTGCATCTGTACTACAATTGTGCTAACCCAGGGCTCAGACCCAGGGTCCCAGGACCCTGCAGGGCTGGAGGGTCCAAGCACAAGTCAACTTGAGATCCAGGGTCCCAGCCTTATTGCTTTGCAGTGTAGATGCAGCCCCACTTTACTCAGGTCCTGGGAGTCTGCCAGAAGTATCCCACAATTCTATGGGACAACTTCCTTGGTCCTCTCTTAGTCCCAACAATCTACAATCCACTGTATTGAAAATGGAAGCCATACCCCTTGGTGAATGGCAGCAACACAGATAATCGTAAACCCAGTCTCTTCTGATCACCAAACTGAAAGCACAGTATCCGAGAACCTCCTGGGTTTGCAATGGAAAGTAAGCCAATCAAGCTTTTTTCAAAGTGAGCTGCTTCATGGTCATGGGAGGACAGCCAAATTTTGGTGAATTTCTGATGTGAAGCAAGTAAAACTGTGGACTCAGCAGAAGCACCAAAAATGACCACACATACTAGCAGATAGCTAAAAAGTTGGCAGGTCTGCAGATTGTCCGGACAGGTGATTAGTGCAGGGAGCGTATTAAGAGGTCGAAGAGCAAGTAGCAGAAGACCAGGGTCAAGAACCACAACTCGGGCAACTGGTCAACAACATGCCCACTTTATGATGACTTTGACAAGGTTCTGGGCACTGTACCCAACACAGAGCCAACCGTATTTCATGAAGAGCTGGTCAGCCAGGATGTGCCCTCTTGGTCCCTGAATCCAGCATGGGGACTGATGGGAGCCAGCACTAGGCTCCCAGTAAGGAGCATGAAGTTCCCTTTTAATGAAATCATTCCTAGAACAGGCTGTGGATCAGGATCAACAGCAAATTCTTGGTCCCTACTTTGAAGAACTGTTTGATTGTTTTTCCCCCCCACCCTCAAGGAACAACTCGCTGCCGAGTCTGCAGAAAACCTGGTGGAGAGAGAAGCCACCCCAGAGCCCAGTAAGTGTATGCCCGAAATTTACAATTTATTATTACAGTAATGGGAGGGATTTCTGCTGTAAGAAGCAATGCAAAAATGATAAGCCCCAGCTAGCAGTGTGCGGCCATCAATGGCAGATTGTATCACAGTGCCTTGGTGTCACCACTCCCCCCACTAAGTGGAGTTCAAAATGGCAACTTGGAATTTCAAACATTCATAAACAGCTGTTATTTTAACTGTTAAGTCACAGATGTTTGCTAGGGTCGTTCATATTTTCCTTTCAGTAATAAATTTGCCACTGTGTAATCATTCCTCTGAGGTCCCTGGAGCAGCCTGTAAACAGTGAACTGAGTGTGTTGTATTTGGGAAACAGTATTCTATTTCCAAATTTAGTCCATTTCAGTTAGAGGTAATCCATGCAGTCTGTGGGTCACAAAATCATTTCTCCAAAGTATGAGTGGGGTGTCAGTTTTCCCCCAGAACTATGCCAGGTGGTGGATGGAGGAAAGCTGCAGATTTCAGAATGTTCATGTTCAGCAATAACAGAGTAAGCCACATGTGAGCTAACACAGCATCATGTTAATTCCCTCATGGGTTATGACCCAATCTTGGCTGTTGATAGCTGCAAACTTTTCCTGAAGCAGGACTCCAGATAGTCAATCACATTGCAGGGAAGCATGTATTTTCTAGACCCCTCCCTCTGTATAGCTGACTAGTCCACTCCACTAACAGATTTGCTGTTTGGTCACTATATGTTTGAATACTTCAGCTGCATAAACTGCAGGTTTCCCTCCAGCCGCTTGGAGTAACATCTCCCTCTGCCAATAGGGTACCACAAGAACAGTTATCTTTCACATTATAGAAGGCCTGAAATGACAGAAAAAGCCTTTTGCAGCAAGGGCACTATACATACGAGCCCTCCATCCCTCATGGAAATTAGGAAAATTTTATGAAACACAAAAAAGGGTTATAATTTTAAACTTACCATTGTTTCTGCACTTCTATGATTGCGATTAACAAGGCTGTATCCAGAGACAGTCTGAGGACTGAAGCATCCCCTTCACATTATATGTTGGTTCACTTCAGAAATGTTACATTTTGTCCTTGAGATTCCACAGAAATTAATTCTGTGTTCTAGTTTAGACAGTTATCCTCTTTCATGTCCTATTTCAGGACCCTCAATCTATGTACCCCCTGCTCTTCTTCAGGAACTCGATCCCTGGCTCAGCGTACCTTCATGTTCCAAAAGGAATTGTTTCCATTATGAAGTTATGGTTGATGTTCTTGAGAGGGCAGACCAGCAGGTCCAGTACCAGAAGAAGAGTGACAAAAGACTGGAACAATGGCATGTTGACAGGCAGGAGGACAGGCTGAGGTTTGTTGTTCAGGTGGAGGACAGGTTTCAACTAGGGAGCAGGCACTTGCAAAGCAGTGCCTGGCATAGGAAGGCTAAGGGAGGAGGACAGAGCTCAACAGAGAGAACTGTTTCAGCAGCTCCTGTCCATAATGGCTGCCTCTCCAACTCCATGGCATGATGTTCCTGCAACATACCCTCAGTCCAGCAGTAACTTTGATAATTCTGTGTTGGGGTGGCCTATGCATTCAGGACTCATGAATGGCTGGGCAGGGCAGCCTTCCTTCGTCAATCCCCCCTGCCACCTTCAACCCCTGTCTGGTGGAAATACCCCCATCCCCTCCCCCAACCACCACAGAGTGAGGGGGAAAATGTAAAGAAGGGACAGGAGAATGTTGGGCCAGGGAACATGTAGTGATAGGGGGATTGTGTCATGTATTAACTATTTCCTGCCCTTTTAGATGTGTGGTTTTGTAATGGCAGCTGGCCTGCCCAACGCTGTGTGACTGTTTTACTATTTTAGAACATGTTTACAAATAAAGCCTGTTATATTTTCAAGAACATTTATTGATACTGCATTGCATCATAGAATTATGGCTTGAGAAAGTAAAGCTAAAAAATGTTCAAGAACAATTAATAGGTTTGCTTACCAATGCTTCTTTTATTTAGGTATGGTACATCAATTCACATTTCAATAAACTGGCTGTACACCCATTCTGGTCGTTCCCCCCCCCCCCCCCCCCCCCGCCTCTCCCCCAGCCAAGTTCATTGTTGATCATGTCACTCAGACTTACATTGCATGTCAGTCCAGCCTACATCCCTCCCAAGCTCTGCCCCCCCCCCCCCCCAAAAAAAAAAAAAAAAAAAAAAAGTAATAAGCCACTTTTTCCCCACAAGCCCATTCTTATAGGTACTATTCGTCCTCTTCCTTAGGGCCATGCAGGCTCATAATATGAGAACACAGCATCTGTGACTTCTGGTTCCCGGTGCAACCAGCTTCCACAGTGGTAGCTGTACTTTCTGGTTGAGGGTACTGATCCAGTATCCCCTTGCTATTGGAGGCCCAATCAGGGGGAAATAGCTCACCTCTGGCTTCGCAAAGGCTGTGAAGAGCATAACAAGCCACAGTAATTGACAGCATTGATGACACTGGCATTCAAATGACTTTGTAGACACCTCCAATGTGATTTTAATCTGCCAGAAACACATTCAACAACCATTCTACACATGCTGAGTGTGTAATTAAACCTTCTTTTGCCAGGGTCTCTGAAATGGTTTCAAATGCCAAGGCAAAAGGGAGTATGTGGGGTCCTCCAGAATAGCAGGGGGAAAGGAACATCATTTATGTCAATGTCATTTGGTGGGAATAATGTCCGAGTGTGGCCATGAACGCAGACTCTCAAGTGGCGAGAAACTCTGGCATCTCAAACTTTTCCAGTACAGACAGCGCTGACGTTCAGAAATCTGCCTCTATAGTCCACTAGTGCCTGCATAACTAATGAGGACCCTTTGCGGTTTAGGTACTCATGTGTTCCTTGAGGAGGGTAAACTATGGGCACGAGTCCCGTCAGTGGCCCCAGCACAATTAGGAAACCCCATTCTCCCAAAGTCAGCAATTACCTATGGAATATCTTTAATGCATGCCACCTTGGGGTAAGCCACTCAATTGTCTCAGTTGCCTCTGCCACTACTTTACTCACAGTCAACTTTCCAACCCCAAACTGGTTGGCAACGAACTTGTAGCAGTGTGGGGTAGCCAGCTTCCAGATGGTTATAGCAACCCGCTTCTGGATCAGCAAGGATGCCCTTAGATGTCTCTCTTCACATTTGGAGGGTTGGGGGTGAGCTGTTCACAAAGCTCCAGAAATGAGCCTTTCTTCATGCGAAAGTTCTGGACTCATTGCTGGTCCTCCCAGGTCTGCATGATAACTTTGTCCCACCAGCCGGTACTTGTGGCCCTGCGCCAGAAGCAGCAGTCTACGTAGGGGGCATCAGTGGCTACACCAGTTATGCTGATCAGCATCTGCCAGTGCAAATCTGCAATGCCAAGGTATTCTGCTTCCTCCTGACACTCCTTCAGGAAATCTGTAAGATACCTTTGGTGGGACAGAAAACATCGTTGAAATTTCCACCGTTGAAATTGGCACCTCGTGAATGTGCTGTCAGTTATGCAGGAGTGAAAGTGCAAGCAAGAGGAGTTTGTCAAAAGGTGCCTCCTCCATGTCGCTGGGTCTGCTAACTGGGAGCACACGGACCAAAATGACTGCTCAGCAGGTTGTATTGTCAGGCTGCTCAAACTCCTCCTCACCCTGCACATTACAGGAAAAGTTTTCCCACGGTGCATCATGGCCCTAGGGCGAGAGTGGACACATTTCAGGAGGGCACTAGGAACTCTGGTATATGGTTACTTTGACTTGGCTCTGTGCACTGAAGTGTGGATGCTAGATCCTTAGGTTCAAGCATGGATTAGAGAAGTCTTTAATGTAGGGTTAAAACACAATGTAGATGCTCAGGCCCAGGGTTCCCTAACACAGGTCAGTCAACTGGAGTCCCACTAACCTTAGGATTACAGTGCAGTGTAGACATGTCCATAGTGATGTGTTAAGGTCATACCTTGTGAAACCCAAAGATGACTGACTTAAAATGCTTCTGAGACAGTGTTTTCCCAGGAAGTACTCTGGTTTCTGTTGATACAAGATCTCAATACCTAGGGATCCCTATTTTGACCATTAGCTTTCCCACCTTTAAAGCTCTCTGCCACAACCAAGATCCTAGCTGAGAATTGGACAAGATTCAACCATGTATTTCTTGATCTGGTTGTTAAACCAATATAAAAGCAGGATGGAAAGTGATTTATTTTTTTCTTTCATGTGGCAACTTGAAAAGCAACATAAAAGGTCGATGTTCAAGTTTGTCAACCACTCTGTGGCTTGTAGTGACATGGTGTGAACCAAGGTTGTCCCTCCAGAGAAGGATCTTAGAGGACAGCAGTTGACTGGGTGTTCTATAGTTCGGATATCTTCTCCACATTCACATATTGGTTTGTCCTTCTTCTTCTAGTTGTATAGTAGATAGTTGCATCACCTGTGTGAGGTTCCGACATGGTTCACTGTGATCCATATCTTAGATGGCACGGTGAAGCGCAGTTGTTGGTCTGTAATATCCATAATCTGTTCTTGATTCTGCTGTCTTCTCACAGCCTTGGACAGTTGTCTTTTGATGACAGTCCCAAGTTTTAAGAGCTTTGTCTGCTACTCAGACAGGGTTCCTGGACCTAACACAGCATCTTCAGGTGGGTTGTGGGGGCAAGTTTAGAAATCTTCATAAATGGGCAAATCTGGATTTGTTTATTGCATTGTCATCGTGTTGTATTATTGCTGCTCCTCTTTGGAGGGAGGACGGTGAGATATGTGCAATGACGTGAGACTGTTGTTGACTTCAGCACTCCTGTGACAATTCCCATAGCAGTGAACAATTGCTTGTCAACAAGTTTCTTATATACATTGTCTGTCCATACTAGTGTGCAGTATTCAGCTACTGAGAAGACAAGGGCCAAGATGGCTGTCTGTAAAGTGTGAGCATCTGCTCCCCTATTGGTCCCAGCTAATTTGTAGATTTTATCATCCTTCGCCTTTATTTTGGCAGTGGTCTTTGTCAGATGTTGTATGTGAGAACCACTCCAAGATATTTCAGGAAATCCTTGTGCCTAAATTTAATTTAGCAGAAAGTGACATTTAGGTGCCTCTTTGCATGGTGGTTGCTCAGATGGAATGCGGAGACAGTTTTTTTGTTTGTTTGTTTTTTTTTGAGGTCAGTCTCCATAATCAATAATACCCCCCAGTTTTTTCAGAGCTTCTGTGATGCATTTCGCTTGGGTAAAAGTGCTCACTTGGATGGTGAATGTGAGATCATCCGCTGTCCAAAAATCTGTGTCTGGGTCAGTGGCATATTGCTGATACAAATATTAAAGAGTGATAGTGCCAAGATAAATAACTGTGGGAGCCTGTTGTTAGTAGACAGGGTCTGCTAGTCTGTTTCATTAGTGTACAGAAATCTTTCAGTTGGTGACATGACTGTCAGTACATGCAGTGTTGTTCTGCATACACTATTTTGACAATTTCTAAGCAGACCATCCCGCCAAACCATTTTGCATGCTGAGGATAGGGCCACAAAGGTCACTGTTCATTTTGAGCTCACTTTGATAGCCAGCTTCCATGTAAGTTGTCAGAGTGATTACCTGATTACGGGTGCTTTGTCCCAGGCTAAATCTGGATTACTCTGTAGGGTTGTAGTCCTCAAAGATGGTTGTAAGTCTCTGGAATAAGAGTCTTTCCAAGATATTCGCAAAAAGAAAAGGAGTAGTTGTGGCACCTTAGAGACTTAGAGACATCGGATGCATCCGATGAAGTGAGCTGTAGCTCACGAAAGCTTATGCTCAAAGAAATTGGTTAGTCTCTAAGGTGCCACAAGTACTCCTTTTCTTTTTGCGAATACAGACTAACACGGCTGTTACTCTGAAACCTTTCCAAGATATTGTATGTTATGCATAGTAATAATATTAGCCAGTAGATTTTCAGAATGCAGGCTTCTGTCTCTGGTTTCTGGATGGCAGTGAGCTTTGCTTGCTTCCATACCATTTGGCCAAGGCCGTGCATGTTGGTAAAGAAGGGTGTCAGCCAGTCATGGCTATGCTTATCTAGGCTTTTCAGAAATTCTGGGAAGATACTGTCTGGGCTTGCAGTCTTGCGTAGATTGTTGAGAGTTATGGCCTTATCCACTTCTTTTCTAGTTAATGGCTTTGATGGATTCAGTGTTGTTGGGCAGGGAGCGATGAAGCTCTTTCTTCACTTTACTTTTGTGATGATTTATTTGAGCCGTGGAATTCTGGGTGGCGGTGGCATCGGCTGTGATATGTGGCACTCTGCTTTGAGGAGGATTAGGACCACCAAGTTTACAGAGAAGCCTCCAGATTTTCCTATTTGAGTGGGTAAAATCTAGGCTCTGTGAGGCTTTTGCCCATCTGTCTCATCTAGTGGAATTAAGTGATTTCAGGAGAATGGTTGTAGTGGTGGGGTTACCCATTGTCCTGTACTTCTTTAGGAGTGCCTCACTGTCTGCCAACCAGCAGGGAGTGTAGGTTTTCCTGTAGCCATGGGAGATATTCCTTTTTGCAGCCACTTTAAGGAAGTGAACCTGTTGTAGTTGGCTACATTTGCAGGTATTCGGTGAACCATTTGTTCTGTGTAGTTGTTCCTGTCAGCCTTCCTGAGGTTCCAGTGTGGCTTCGGTAGTGATGTGATTAGGGGGACTTGGGAGACCAACATGTATAGCTTATTATCTCTCCATACTGCTTGTTCTTCAAATGATGTTTTTTTTCCAAAATGAGCAAAGCTGCCCCCAATAAATCATGAGAAGCATTCTTCTGGGGAAATTATAATGTTCTGTTTTATGCCATATGTGTTTGTATACCATGTTCATCACTGTAGTTTCTGAGAGCCTTCCAGTAGTACAGTAAGCAATGTAACTAGAATCTGTTACATCGTTTGTTTTTCTCATCCTCTCCCTAGAGGGAGAAGCGTGCACAGCAGAGTGTCTTGATCTTTTCTCAATATAAATGTACTGTTGCTATGTGAGTGTTAAAGACAGCAAGGTCAAAGAGATGCACCTTGCATTTAGATGGAAAGTGGTGAAGTTTGTGATGGTGGTCCTGAGTTCCAGGGGAGTTCATTGCACAATCTCGGTCCCTACCTTAGGAGAAAGTTCTGGTCCCACACAGATAAGCTTTACACTTCTTGTTGAAAGTCCCACTGTGCCAGAAGAGCACAGTTGTTCACTGTAGTCTTTATCCTAGAGCTTTAGGTGATCTTTTAGATATTCAGGACACAGGTCATAGAATGGTTTGATTTGTGGTTATAGTTTGAGACAAAATAAATGCATTGGGTGGGTCATACTTCTCACTGGTCACTTTGCTTTATTGCATTTACACCAAGGATGAATTTGGTCTGCTTTGACAAAGTTTGTTATGTTGGATAAATCTGTAAAATCTTGCCCGTGTCTTACTGTGGGGAAAGAAAATCTTTTTCCAAAGAAGAGCATTTAAATGTTGAACAACAAAAGCTTTCAAAATCCTAACACAACTGCCACCAAGAGATCTAGTCAGCATTATGGGGGAACTACACAGCCATCGAGCCATTTGAGAACATTACTACAATGTGCTCTACCTTGGGTTCTGTTAGAAGACCACTTGGAAGATTCAGCTAGTATAAAATGCAGCACTCCACCATCTTGGTAGTATGTATTAGCATGAAAAATCACCTGTGCTTCATGAACTGTACTGATTTCCTTTTGTGGTGAATCGTTAGTATAGATTTTGTGTTGTTTACTGCCATCTTGTTCCAGAAAGTGTTCTGATGGTGAGAAGAGTGTTGCAGAAATGTTTGTATTTACAAATGCTAGTAGAGAACACTGCCTTATTTCGATTTTGAGTTTCTGCACTTGGAACAGGAAAAACAGTATTTTAGATTCTGTAGCTAGCACTTCAACCCTCATTTTTGCTGCTTCAAAATTTCTTATTTCTTGAGTCAGAAAATGTTAGTTTCTGTTTTACCCAGCTTAATTATCCCGGTTGCTATAATTGTGACACTGTATTCTCAAATGGAAAACTTGAAAAAGAGTTTTAGTAGCAAGATTTCAGCTCAGGATTTGCAGATATCTTTTGCCATTAACCAACAAGCCCATACCAAACCACACATGTACAAACATAACTAAGAAGCTTGTATACATTGCAGCTATCTTTTCTGCTATTGTACTCCACTCTTAGAAATGCCTTTTTAAATTAAGGTTTCCACTCCACCTTCATTTTCCACAGATAACACACAGTGAGGAGGATTTTTCATTACGTGAACTCAGATTGTTGTGCTTAGCAAAATGGGCACTTTTCTTCTAACATATATGTATGTTATTGGGAAACTGCATTGAGGAAGGTTATTTAATTAAATGACAACTTATTAGAAAGTGAAGCACCTCTAAAAATCAAACTTAAGTGAATTGTTCTATATTTTTCTTCTGTTCAGCTTAATCTTGCTCCAGAAGGGCAGTTCCTGTTCACAGGGGACTGTTTCAAAACATGCTAGGTGTAATAAATGTGTGAAACATTTGCTTGCTTACCTTTATTTTTTGGCCCCAATCATGACAAGGAGCAGCATCTACTGACTCCAGCAACTTCTGTTGCATCTTCCCTCCTTTCTGAAAATCAAATGTAAATACAATAAAACCAGCTAAAAATAACTCATTTTATTCATACAATACACAAATGCAGGTGGGTAGGATGAAGGCCAGGCAAGAATACTTGAACTCCTGCAAGATGACAGGATTATTCTGCCTTTTCCTGGACATCTGTCAGTGTTTGTTATCTTTGAACATCAGTGGCTTTCTGATCACACAGGCATTTCTTGTTTTTAAAACAGTGGCCTCTTTGATTGCAGTGGCCTGCAGTGGCCTCTTCTGCAGTGGCCTCTTTGATTGCTGAGATTGATGTGATACCTGGAGCTTCTCTTTGTTGCTCCCGGTGTTTTAGTTATTAGTGTTTCTTACAACTGGTAGAACAGGAGCTCTGTCAGTAGTGTTTTAGATCAGAGGTTCTCAACCTTTTCTTTCTGCATCCCCCCCCCCACCCCCAACATGCGATTAAAAACTCCACGGCCCACCTGTGCCACAATAACTGATTTTCTGCATATAAAAGCCAGGATCAACATTAGGGGGTAGCAAGCAGGGCAGTTGCCTCGGGCCCCATGAAACTACATTGGTCAGGCTTCAACTTCAGCCCTGGGTGGCAGGGCTCAGGGATCTGGGCTTCAGCTCCATCCAGTGGGGCTTCAGCTTTCTGCCCTGGGCCCCAGCGAGTCTCATGCTGGTCTTGCTTGGAGGCCCCCCTGAAACCTGCTCGAGTCACCGTAGGAGGCCCCAGATCCCTGGTTGAGAACCACTGCCATACTACTTTTTGTTTGGGTGTTTTGTTTTTCTCATGAGACTTTTAGGGTGATTATGACATGTGACCTTGGTGAAAATGATAGAAATGTTATATTGCCTGCTTTATGTTTTGGAATTTAACATTCTTCCCCATTTGCAATTGGGGTAAATTGTACGACATTTTTGTCATAGTATGCTTATAAAATATTTCAGTACTGGTGCTTCTGTGACTGTTCTTAATTTCCAAATTTTTTCTCTTGCTGATTATCCTAGTGCCGCTCTTTAATGTCCTCAAACAGAATTCTGAGTGGAGTACTTAATTGTGACAAACTAAGTATGTTAATGTGCCCATGAAACACTGAAAGGCTCCTGCATTTTGAAGTCTTTGCAGTTGTCCAATTTTCTGTACCTTTCTGAGTCTGGTTGAAATCCTTTGTCACTAAGTATATGTGTGTCCTGCATAACTAATCTCATTCAAACCAATTTGGCATGTGTTCCTTTTGATTTTGTTAAGGCTTTTTCCTTTGGCTCGCTTCCGATCACTCTGTAGTCTTTTACTGTGTTCTTATTTTCTCCCCTAATCACATCATCAGTATGTTTACCCTGTCCAGATCTTTAGAAATCTGGGACATGTAGCTTTGGTGTACCACAGGTGCATTCAATCCCAAATGGAAGTTTCTTAAACGCACACCTTCTAAAAAGAAAGTTGAAGATGCAGAGTTTTGCACATTTTCTATCTAGTTGGACTTGTCATAACCGTTGTCATGCATTCCGAACTTTTAGACATGATCTTCCTTCAACTGTTCCCATGCTATAGAGCTCTGTTTGGCCTTATTCAGAGGTTTTGAATCATTATAGGAACGTAAGAATTGTCATACTGGACCAGACCCAAGGTCCATCCGGTCCATTATCCTGTCTCTGACAGTGGTCGGTACCAGATGCATCGGAGGAAGGGATAAGAACTTGCAATAGACAGATATGGGATAATTTCTCTTTCCCCTCTTCCTGAAAAGCACTCATCCAGGATTCTAATAGTTACTGTATATTTGTAATTGCTGTAGTATCTAGGAGCCCTAGTCATGGACCATGACCCCATTATGCTAGCTAGGCACCATACAAATACAGAAAATGACAGTCCCTGCCCCCAAAGAGCTTAGAGTCTAGAGACTGGCTTAAGCTATCTCGTAGAATTCATTGTAATTTAATTATGATAACACCAGTAATTCTTGATATCCACATAACTATCAAGTCCTTTCTTGAGTCTTTAATTCTTGGCCTAAACAACTTCCTGTGGCAATTATTAATTACATGTTGTGTGAAAAAGTATTTCCTTTGATTGGTTCTTAATGTCCCACTTTTTAATTTCATTGAATGTCTCCTTTATCCTGGGCTATGAGACAGGGAGAAAAAAAGCTCCAGATCTACCTTCTCCATGCCATTCATTGTTTTATATACTTGTGTCATGTGCCCTCTTACTAATTTCCTTTCTAAGGCATACAATCCCAATCTTTTCAATCTCTTCATGGACTTTTCTCATGCCTTTGATAATTCTTGTGCTCCTCCTTGATATCCCTTTAGTTCTGCAGTATCCTTTTTGAACTGGGGTGACCAGTTCTGCACATGGTATTAAAGAAGAGACTGCACCATTGATTTTAAAATAAAGACATTATAGTACTTTGTATTATTCACAATCGCGATTCTTATGTGTACTAGCATCTTGTTAGTTCAATACACATCTGTTGAAATTTTTTTTTTTTTTTTTTGTAATTGAGCTACCTACAGTGATGCCCTGGTCTCTGTCTCGAGTTGATACGGTTAATCTAGAACACTATATGGTGTATGAATAGTTCCCTCCAATGTGCATTACTTTGTATTTATTGACACTGAATTTCATTTGCCATCATGGTGCTCATTCACCTAGCTTGTTTAGGTCTCTCTGAAGTTCCTCACAGTCATCTCTGGTCCTGAGTAACCTGAATAACTTTTGTCATCTGCAAATTTTGCCACCTCATTACTTTCTCTACTTTCTAGGTCATGTAATTTGTCTTTTTATAATGGGGTCCATGTTGTCTGAATCTGCTCAATAACATTTAATTTTACTATCTGGTTATGTTCAGGTTTTTATCTTCTATTGGTGCTGCAGACACTTTATGTGGTGTATATATTATAGGCAGCACGTTGGGACCTCTATCACTGTGATGTTTTACATCCTTAATGCATCCCAGTCCATTAAACACTTCATCACATAATTTGAGAACATGTTTTGCATCCTGCTGAGTAGATAAGCTATGCACATATTTGCTCGTCTGCGTTTGTAGAATACCGTCCAACCCAAGCACATATGGAACTTCCTGTTGAACTATTTTAAACTCCCTGAGTGATAGCCGTCCTTACACAGACATACTGGTGTGGTGTTACCACTTGGGATAATTTTTGTACCTGCCATATGAAAAATGTTTGGCATTTTAAGAATTATAATATTGGCATTAACTAATCTTTTTATATATGATTGCTATGTATATGTTGCACTTAACTCCATTCTTTTTAAGTTCACTTGTCATTCATTTTATTTCTAATTTCATAAACCAATCTGTTAGGGAACCTTACTTTATAAAACGTATTAAGTTACGCAATAAACAACTCCTGTTTCTGTGTTACCAGAAATTTGCACTCCAACTGTATGTTCATTAAATGTATTTTGCTTTTGTATTTGCATTTGTGTTGAGAGTAACACACATTTGTGAACTGGTTGTTTTTGTTGCATATATTACTCAGCACCCGTTCGGACACTTTTGTGACACGATTTCCTGTTTATTGCAAACGAATCTGGTTCCTGCTGCTTGTTTACTCTTTTATGCTGTCTTCAACGTCTTGGTATGTATTTTTAATAAAAAAAAAAGGTAAAAATTGGAGTGCATCTAATACCCTGTCATGAGGGAAGTACAGTTTTCTTTAGCCCTACAAATATCCACTGTCCTTTGCAAAATCCAGTCCATTTTTCATCATAACTTTTCTTTGGTCTGGTTACTGGTTTTACCAAAAATAATTCAGTCATCCCTAGTCCACCTGTTGACAGGTCCAATTCTCATGACTTAGCTTTACTACATAGGCCTGTAATGGTCAACTGACTCACCTAGGAGTTGGTTTTGAAAATATGCCTTTCCCAGGTGATATACTTGCATCGATCAGAGTATTCTTCAGATATTTGAATGACATTTTCAAGCTGTCTTGTACTTCCTTCATGCTCCCACAGAAAAGTATTATAGATCTCAAATGCCTCAAGGCCTTTCACTTGCAGCAGTTGTGGAGGGATTCACCCTATCTAGTTTCTCTTTAATACCATTAGTTTCCAAGAAAACCCTGGGCCATATCTGTGCTAGGAAATTATACTGTTTTAACTAATATACTAATATAGTCAAAAGTGGTATAATCTCCCTACTGTGAAGGCAGTTTTATTGGTATAAAGATGCTTTAAAATTATAGCTTTTCCCATGTGGGAAGGGGAATAATTTCACTGGTATAAGGCACCTTTATACTACAAGTACATCTACACTAGGGTTTGTAGATCTTTGACTATTGGTTAAAACTGATATAATTGTACTGGCATAATTTACAACCGCTACTACTGCTTTCTTCAATTCGGTCAGGATCCCTTACAGATTGAGTGGTGTATACTTCATTTACTCCATTTTTTACAAGGTTTAATTTATGTCTGACCCCATGTAATAAGGCTGTCCTGGCTGGTAAGAGACTGAAACTTTATCACCTGACATGGGTCAGAGTTATGAGAGGTTAAAACCCCTGTTACATGGCAGGGTCACCGCCCATTACTCCAGTGGTTACTGTTACAATGGGGGAAGATCCTATCAAGGGTTTAATACAGAAATACTAACCACTCTTAATTGTCATAGTGCATTCTGCCATGTTACTCTCATCTCTCGATTTGAGGATATGTAGAAATTATTCTAAAGTGTGCCTAAAGATTTAAAAATAGTTGTTTAATAAGTCTCAATATATGATGCTTCCTTGAAGCGCTTTCACAATACAGCATGAGTAGGGCTGGTTAATTCTTACAGAAAAAATGCAAAAGTCATAATTTCAGTTTAAAGAAACTCATGGCATGGTATTTTAGTAACTGCTTATCCATAGGTGTCAATAATAATTATTAAATGTGTATAGTTAGCAAAACACCAAATTAATGTAAAGGGCCAAATATGGTTACAAAATAATGGAAAAGTTTTGCTCAGTAGCATGTTGATTGGAGTGAATAAGACTAACATAGGAACAAAAACACTGACGTTCACTTTTGTCAATGGTTGTGATAAACATCCAACCTTAACCATGATAATCAATACTAAATACAGGCAGTGCTGCAATCAGTGTATGTTTTGCTTCTATGATATTAAGACTTGTTTTATGGGCAAAATTAACATTTTTGCAGTGTAGAAGTGGAAGAAATACCAGATTAAAAATGCCTCTGAACAATGTATCCCCATCTTCAATTAATTGTTAAAATAGCAACAATAAAATAGAACAGTGAAAAATTTACCCTATTGCCACTTTATTTGGCAAACATTATTTTAAATCCCATACTAGGTTGAACTACAAAAGTATCGAACAGTGGGGTTAATATTTCCAATTAAAACATAATAATCCTATATATTGTTTAAAACCCCCCTGTTGGGTACCCTTGAGTGCCTATGTGGATCTGCAGCTCTTTTTTAAACACAATTATTACTCTCTGTGGGTGGGGATGTTGCATATTTAAAAATCATACTTCTGTCTGAATGTTTTAACCTTTTGTTTCTTGTAACAACTTAGAAATTAGAAGACCATTTCCCCCCTATTTTTTAGCTTACTTTGCTTTTGCATTTGATTACTTTTTGGTTGGCATTAGTTTCACTGTCTCATTTGCATAATAATTTCTCCCTTTTTGTGTGGATCTTTCACACTGTAACAATGGAGAGGAAATATTTTTAAAAACAGGGAAATGGGATTGTAAAACTACAAAAATTGGCATAGGAACTTAGGGCTGGTATAGATTTTAACTAGATTTCAAGTTGACAGTGTCCCTTTCAGCTGCCCTTGGCTCTGCTGCATCACATGGTTTCTTGCATTAGAAACTGTTGTAATCTCTAAAAACACATACTATTGCCTCTGAAACAGTCTCTTGGGCAACTGCAGGCGGTTTCATTGACATAACTGTCTAGTGTATGCTCAGGTGGTGATTGTTCTGCCTGCCCCACCCCCAGGGCCCTTCTCACTGTTTACAAACACACACTGCCTAGGTCACTGCCCAGACATTGCTGATGATGTCATCTAGAAAGCACATGTCTCCCTGCAGCTTCAAAGCTTGCAAATTTCTCCCAGCAGGGTGGCATAAAGTGCAGTTTGAAGGGGCAGGGGTTCAGCTTGTACCCTACTGATGAAGCAGATATCTTCATACATCTTATTCACTGTTCCCATGCTACATGGTTTTGGTTAATCAGAGATTATTGCTCTGCACGTTGCAACCTCCATAAGCAGCTTGGGACCTAGAGCATGCTGGGTAACATGGTTTGTAAACCAACTGCAGACATTTGTGTTGGATAAAATAACTGGCCTGGATTTCTCAGTTTGCTGGACTGTAGCTAACCTAGGGTTATAAACTACAGCAGAGAAAACCTGACTTGTCCTTATTCTCAGCGGTATCATATACTACTTCGCTTTAAATGTTTAGTGCTGATAATTAGCATTTACATATCAAGGACAGCTGATTAGTTTTGATCTTTTTTTGAATAACTAATGACATATATATTTTTGGAATTTATTTTAGATTTTTTCCCACCTATGTTGTAGTTTCAACACCAAGTAGATTAGTACAGAAGCATGATGCAGATTAGAGGGTCTGGTTTAAAAACCCCTGCCAAAAAGAACCAAAAACAAATTGAAACTGAGTATGCAAGCAAACTAGAGGAAGGAGACATGTTTATTTGTGTCTTTTAAATTACTTTAAAAACTGACTAAATATTATCACACCTTTTGATTTTAGATTTTTGTTCTGTTTAAGATAGTTAAAATCTGTATTGTGAAGGCTAAAATTCCTGCCGTCAGAGAAAAGTGCTATTTTTCTAAAGTTCTGTACAATTAATTTCTTGAAAATAAAAATATTCTGGGATGACAACATTTTTTGATTTTGCTGGATTTCAAGTCTTTGCAACAACTTATAGATGTTTAAGTGTGCAAATGGCAATTTTTTTCTATTAAAGGAGAGATTTCCATACCAGACCTCACCCCGCTGGATTTTTTTATAGATTTGTTTAGAATTACACCCATAATTTTAACTTTAAAAATCTTGCCTTTCACTAAAATCTCCCATTTGCAAAGCAAACCATTAGACTATGGCCTCAGTCCTGCAAAGACTTAAACAATTAAGCATGAGAGTAGTTCCATTAGTTAATGGGATCACTCGCACGCTTAAAATGAAACGTGTCCATAACTCTCAGCAGGACTGGGGCCTGTGTTGGGGAGCTGTTATTACTCCTTCTAATGGCCTTGCAAGATGATAAGCAGAAGAAAATGTGTGTGCTCCTCAGGGAAAAACTCACATAATTTAAGGATCATCAAGTTTCTCTTCAGCTCACCCCCCTTCTACAAGAGGCCAGTGTAAATGTTTTCTATTTTGTAAAATGAGAACTGTGAAATAGTATAATTTAAGGATAGAGTGCAACTTCTGAATTTGAAATATTTTGTTGTATTAAATTGGATCCATAATGTTACTTATGTGGGTTTATATGTCAATGTTTTTTGTGAATAAAAACAATCTCAATGGAATTATATGAGAGACTTCTGTAACACAGGGATTATTGATAGATCATTATGGTTTGGGGAGCTGTTAACGTCAGTTGCCAATGTGTACTTTTAGGGACTCTTAATGGACAGATCAATTGGGCTGTTCTGTAACCCATTCTGTCATGTCAGTGGAAATATGTATTTCTAGAAAATGATACTTTATCTATAAATAGGGTGCATACATACTGTAAGAATGCATGAGAGAAATCCTCTAGCTTTTCTTAAAATTATTTTTTCCTGACTTAGTTATACAG
The DNA here is from genome assembly GCF_015237465.2 of Chelonia mydas. NCBI lineage: Eukaryota > Metazoa > Chordata > Testudines > Cheloniidae > Chelonia > Chelonia mydas. Next base: position 19,138,671 of record NC_051254.2, read on the forward strand.
GCTTGGAGTGTTATAGATAATACCAACTGTCTATGAAAATATATTGTAAATCATACCCATTGTGTGTTGAGTATAAAACAAGATACTGAAAAAAAATCAGAATTATTTTAATTTAAAAATGGATAGTGTGTGTCTTCTTGGATGAGACCTTATATACCAAGTATCAGTTAGTTCATTTTAAGGTTGAGTGATAAACACTGAAAATAGGGCTCTTTAACGGAATTGCTGACAGATCCTTAATTACAATGATGCTAACAGGTGCTGCTATAATATGTCAGAGTGGATTAGACAACATTCAGCTGCTTTGCAAATCAGGCCCAGGCCAGTGAGGTGCTATGTGCCCACAATTCCAGTTGCCTTCAGTGGGAGTCACACATGCTCAGCCCTCTCAAAAGATTAGCTTCTATATATCTACAGCCCAGATCCTGGCCTAAATAGCCAGGATGGGCATTGGGCAGATGAATCCCCCTCTCCCCCACCCCGATTGTGAAGCAGCTGTGGAATAATTTGAGGTCCCTTATGTAGCCCCCCTACGGACAAGAGAATATATGCAGTGATGGATCTTTTGGCCCCACTGATACAGACGCCAAGCACAGAACTGCTGAGCTCTGTGCAGAGGGTATGGCTCCATTGTGTCCAGCTTCTTTGTCCCGTTTGTGGAACAGAATGCAGAACCACAAATGGGAGTCCTGTTGTCATGGGTCCCTCTTTCCCTACAGAGAAGGGGGATGAATTTTTTACTCAGTAAGGAAAGCACTGGCAGAAAAATTCCTCCTGTCGCCTCATTAAAATAGCTGTTACTAATACATCAGTAAAATGACTTTCTCCTGAATGTAGTGTACAATCTTTTGCAGAGTAGCATACTGGCTACAGGACATTTCAAAAGATAATTTATGATTGCATTTAGTAATCTATATTCTAATTTAGTGGTTGATATTTAAATAATTTTTCTGTAGAGTCTTTATGCAAAGGAAAAAAAAACTTAGTTCAGTTTGTATATTTTTATATTTTCCACAATGTGAGTATTAACTGCTTTTTAATGTTTTTTCTTAACAGTTTTAATTTGTGACTGCTATCCACTATTAAATTAGCATTAATAGATGGAAGGTACAGGTATAAGAGCAATGCAAAATGACATGTCTGCAGCTGGCCAGTTGGGAATTTACCTGGCTCCTATTCCAACGTTCCTCTTCCCTCCATCCCTGGGTGTAGGTGGTGTGGTGTGGAGGAGGTGGAGCTCCTTTATGGCAACTTTCAGCTGGTACTACATTAAGGACAATAGTCAGCTATTGTAAACTAGAGCATCCCCTAGGCTGCTCTAATTTACATTAGAGCCAGTGGTGGGGCAGGTTGAGAATCAGAAGTCATAACTGCCTCCTTGAAGCCCCCGCCCTGTCTGTACATAGCATATCTTGATGGAGGAGAAAATCTGTCCTTAAATCCCCAAATATGTGCAAGATTAATCAAAAGAGCTTAACCCTAACCTACTGCAATATATTACTGTATGCCTGACTTTTTTTTTTAATTTGGAACTGGTAATGCACACATCTCTGTGAACATCACAGAGTAACAAATATGTGAGTGTCTACGACCTCATTCACTGCTGGTGTAAGCAGGCAACTCCACTGGCTTGAAAGGTATAGCACCTGCCTACACTAGCAGTGAATTTGTTCCTAAGATCACAGAACATTGGTTTGACATTACTTTGCACATAGTATGTAATGTGATTTTTTTAAGCATGTCAGTTAACATATATTCTTAGTATCCACTTTTACAGTTAAATACCTGTTAATTTAAACTTTAAAAAAAACTTTAGCTCAAGACTTCAAGTTTTGGACTAGATATCTGCTATGCCCTTTAATAAGTGAATTGTGTTTTGGTTAGAGCATGAAAAAATACATTTCCAAATGTATTTTAAGTTCTGTAGAGAAGCATACCTGTGTCTCTAAACACCTTGACAGATTGCTTAAATATCTAATATTTTCAAACATTCTGTTTGGAAATAAAATGACTGTTAGCCACTATTTCATCAATATCTGGATGTCATCTAACAGCCAAACAAAAATCTCTTGAGGACTTTTAGGATCTTCTGTTGAAGTGTTTGTGGGGATTATATCCGTGTATAAATATAAATAGGCTTCCTCATCAGTATGCAACATTATGCTGTTAATGATAGAAGCTAAGCAATGTATAGCTGTGTTATCTAAAGTCCCAATTCAGATTTTAAGTACACAGATGTTGTTCTTTTGAAGGCAAAGACAGTGCACCTATTTGCATTGTTTAAATGTAGCTACATATGTCTTAAATGTTGTACAAATTTAAATTACATTCCCTTACCAAAATTGCTTTTTCAGCTGGCATTTCCAATAGCACAAACCCTAAAAAGTAGGAAAATCAATAATTAAGATATTCAATACCTGTCCAACACACTTCTCTTCACTTCCTTCTTTGAACTTCACATCTTCCCCTTCTACCAGCTACAGCATCTACCTTCTCACTGTGTGTATTCTTACCAAGAAAATGTCCTGATCAATGTTTTAATTATAGTTGAATAGAACTAACTTGCAAATGTTTGTATGGGCTTTGAGTATGTAAAGCATTCTGTAAGTGCAAGTGTTTCAAGAGAAGTTTAACATTTGAAGTATTGAATGCAGTTAGCGAGGGCCTTTCTTAATATTTACACATGGTTATACTTCTGGCCCTTCCTCTAATATATTAAAACCATGAACAATCCTTAGTGAATGTCATGTTTCATCTGACATCTGCATTGTAAATATAGATGGGAAAGAGATGATCGTAACATATGTAGGAGAAACTTGCATCCTTCTGACATCCTTAAAGATACAGCAAAGCTCTCAGTACAATTTTTAAAAAATGGAAGTAACTCCTTTATGAAACAGGCTACAGGCAAAACCATGGCCTGAGTGTGAGGATGCACGTGGGAAAGTTAGTCTCTTTCACACCCGACTTAGCTTCCTCTGGAACTAACAGCAAAATCTCTTGTTTGCTGAGGGAGGAGTCATATTGTTAGGCCTGCTCTGATCCATCCTGCCCTTCAACTGTTGGGAGATATTAGGAGGTGCAGCTGGCATCACCTCACATCTTATGGTAAAGACAGGCTTTCTGCTCATGGTGGTGTATGTATTGTACAATACAAGATAGTTTGTCTTCAGAAATTGAAAAGTTTGATTTAATGTAGGTAGTTCTTGGGAGCAGCCTGAGTGTGTGTGGGGGCCGGGGTGGGGGGTAAGCAGGCTGAATGTATGTGGGGGGAAAGCAGGAGTCTTGTGCTTGAATCATTACCTTGGTGCACAGAAGCTTAAGTATTTCTATTCTTGTTGTTTTATTTCCTTTTAGTGGTGTTCGGTGGTGAAAAAGAACATCCTGTTTGTGAAAGCATCCATGGAAGGGGGAACAGGGGCTCAAAACCTGTTGAAAGATGCTATTTCTTTTGGACTGACTGCTATTTTGTACTAAAAGATCGGTGATGGCTGCTTAATGATGGTGTAGCCCTAGTCAGTTGCCCAGGGTGGTGTGGGACTGTACAACTCCCCTCCCCCCTCCCCCCACCTGCATCAGACTGGAGCTCTACCCAGGATGGTGGCTGGGAGAAATAAATCATCCCTTTGGAAGCGTCCTGGTGTGTGTAAAGCATGGCTGGTGACAGCAGTCCCCTTTTAAGGGACAGGTTTCAGAGTAACAGCCGTGTTAGTCTGTATTCGCAAAAAGAAAAGGAGTACTTGTGGCATCTTAGAGACTAACCAATTTATTTGAGCATAAGCTCAATAAATAAGCATAAGCATAACATCTTCTATACTTTCCACAGTATGCATGCGATGAAGTGAGCTGTAGCTCACGAAAGCTTATGCTCAAATAAATTGGCTAGTCTCTAAAGTGCCACAAGTACTCCTTTTCTTTTTAAGGGGCAGGCTAGCGTGTCCCTGTGCCTCATGGGCATCGAGTGTGAGTTGTCACTGCGGGGCTGAAGCACTTGTCCCGTTAAGGAGAAAGGTTTCGGGGGAGGAGGCCAGCGGGCACAGTGCCCTTTCCCTGCTGGGGAGAGGGCGCTGTGCGCTGGACTGTCTCGCCGCGCCCCTGGGCTGCTCGGGACTGGCCTACTTGTGCCTCCCTTGCCCCTGCAGCAGCCTCGACTAAGGTTGGCCCTTGCCTTCCCTAGCGAGCGCTTCGCCGTTGCTTTCAGTGTGGCTGGAGCTGGCAGTGCAGGCGCCTCGCGGAGCCGCTCCCGCTCCTTCCACGCGCTGCGCTCCGCTCCGCATTTTCCCGACGTCCGGGTGTGTGCCTTATTCTTGGGGCTACCACACTAACTTGTTGAGCTGCGCTGGCCCTAGCGCCTCTCGCCATTGGCCGGCGCGGCATAGCCCCATGGGCGTGCGGGCCGTGCATTGGCCGGGCCGGGCCGTCCATCAGCGAGCGGCGGACTGCGTCAGGTTGGGTTGAGCGGCGTCCCCTTCCCTGCTCAGTGTCTGGCGGCGGCTGCGGCGCCGGTGCGGGCGGAGGGGCGCAGGGAGGGCGGCCCGTTCGCTCGCTCGCTAAGATGGCGGCGGCGGCGGCGGCGGCGGCCGTGGCCCGGCTGGAGGGCCGCGAGTTCGAGTACCTGATGAAGAAGCGCTCGGTGACCATCGGCCGCAACTCGTCGCAGGGCTCGGTGGACGTGAGCATGGGCCACTCCAGCTTCATCTCCCGGCGCCACCTAGAGATCTTCACCGCTGCCCCCCCGCCGCCACCGGCCGGGGCGGACGGGCCGCCGCCGCCTCAGGGGGACGCCGCCGCCGGTGGCGGGGACTTCTACCTGCGCTGCCTTGGCAAGAACGGGGTCTTCGTGGACGGCGTGTTCCAGAGGCGGGGGGCGCCCCCGCTGCAGCTGCCCCGAGTGTGAGTACGGGGGAGCGGGCTGGCTGCAGCCCAACATCCTTTGGGCCGGCCTGGCCGCCCCGGGGAGCGAGCCATCCCCATCGCTCGGGAGCGCTGCCCCTGCCTCCCCGGGGACCCCCTGCTGGAGGGCGGGTGGTGCTGCCTCCGCACGCCGGCTGCCCCGTTTCCATTTTGCTGGCACATGGTGCATGACAGGCAGGGAGTCCTTTCGGTGCAGGGGACACGCATCATGAACCCCATCGGTACGTCCTCCAGAGCACCCCATCGACACCCAGCCAGGGCTCGTTGCAGCCATCCCCGTGAACGGGCTTTGCGGTGGGTCCTTGCTTCCTTGTCCCCCATGCGGGGTGCCCCGGCTGGTGCCCCTGATCTGTGTCCATTCCACCAACATTCCTCTTCTTTTGGGTTGGCCTGTTAGATACAGGTGGCAAGCATAAAATTACAGGAGCATTAGGGCTGTCTTTTGGCCACTGATAACCCTTTTCCCTCTGCTTCTCTCACACATTAAGTGTGCAATAATAGTGCCTTGTGGGTATAAACTAGCCTGCACCACTGCCTGGAGCTATTACTGTTGGTAAACAGAATTGAATACACTCTTGCTTATTGTTTGTGTATTGCAAAGGAGAACACAAGTTATGTGTTTATTCACCTATCTGGGATTTCAGATCAGCAGTAAGCAAATTTTGTGGTCCCATTTGTACTGTTTTAATAAGTTTTTGTTGTATTTTCTGCATCTTCTGTGTAGTTTTAAGACTAGTTTTATATTTGTGGTTAGCTAAATTGAATTATGTCTAAAATATTCATACTCAGAATTTTAACATGTAGTTCTTTAGGTAATTTAACAATGAAGAGAGTTTGCAAACAACAATATATTCCTTCACTTTTAGCAAATCTTTTCTGCAGAATATTTTTCTGGTGAAGTGTGTGAGGCCTGGTATTTTTAAGGGTGCACTGAACTACAAAATATACATTCCATCTTTTGAAGAATTATGTGAGAAAAGTGAGGTGTTTATCACAGTCTGTGCATCCAAAATATTTCAAAAACATAGTGTATCTTAACTAAAATATATGAAAATGTTGTTTTTCATTATTTCCGGAAGAGTAGTTGTAAAATGTTTTAGGGGTGTGTTTCACAGAAAGCATGCTGTCACTGACAGAATCTTGTTACCGTGCAGGTTTTTAACTTTATTTTGGAGAATGAGAGCGTGGCTTTGCTATTTAAATGTTTTTTATGCAGTTTAAGCAATTCACCTATAAAAATCATACTATCTTAAACCTGTGCTTTCTAGGAAATGCTATAATTCTGAAAAGGCTTGTTAAGGAGCTGTGTGTGTAGTGTTGTATAATCATAAATACAGTTGGATGACTTGTTTGACCTCTAACAACTGTAACTTCTATTTTTGCTTTTTTTTTTCTATTGTAATAAGCATGTCTGTCATATGGCTAATCTGTTTTTTCTTTTCTTTATAACTGGCTTTTAAAATATTTTTATCTCAGGATATTTGTTAAATACAGGAGCAAGAATGCACTATTTTTTTAAATCTATGTATTTAATTTTAAACAAGTCTTTAAATTGGTATATGATGTACTGCAAACAGATTTAAAATTAATTCGAGCAACTTAATCTGGTAGCAAATTTCCACTAAAAACCGAAGGTCATCAGAAGCAAAACACATTACATTTACTGTGTGCTTCTCGTGTTACGTTATCAGTGTGGGTCTTGAATTGTATTTTGCTTTAATCCTTTTAAGTCTGTAATTTGCCACATAATTCTTATGGGGGCAGAAAATGTTAACTTGTGTTCAGGGTAATTTTTACACACATCACAAAATTTTGCATAGTAAACAAAGGGAAATTTTTATATAAGGTTAAATTATCTTGAGCATAGGCGGAGTTAAGTAAATTAGTATTTGAAAGTGATTGCAGCAAATGATTGCATGATTACTTGGACTGCACACTTTTAACATTAACTTTCAAGCTTTGCAAGTTAGTTAGTTAAAGTAATATTTCCTGGCTACAGAATGTACTTAAGTTGAGCCTGGTAAACAGGGTAGCACACTTGCAGTCATTATCAGAAATTGTAGAACAACATTGTACGCTAAGTAGATTGTGATTTCTCTGAGAGATGTGAGGATAACTTTTAAAACTGTAAGAGCAGGCAAAATTGATAATGTCACCAGTAGGCTGTTGAACGAGATCTGCTTTCTGCTAAATGCTGTTGGATGGCTTATGATCTGTATCATTTCTGAAATATTTAAAAGCCCACTTGTGTGGAAGTTAAGCCTTCAAAAAATGTATAGCATATTTGTAGCTTTCTAAGTTTAGCAAAGTTCTTTTGCAGCAGTGTTTAGGCAAATCTAAAGCAGACATCAATTACTTATACCAAGTAATTACTATGAAATGTTGATGACTAATGTTATTCATTGAAGCCATGTCCTTGAATTTCACTGTGGATTTAAACTGACACATTGAATGTTATCTGCAAAGATTTAAATAAAAATAAACCTACTTTGAGTCCAGGTGAGCTAAATATATTAAATAGCAAGTTATGTATTGTAATTCAAAAATATATTTTAATTTCAAAGTGAGTGATGCAAGTTTCATATCTTCCTACCTATGGCCCAGGTGATTACTCAGACTTAAAAAGAAGAGAAAAAAAAATCTAGTAAATTGCCCGCAATATGCCTGGCTTGTGATAAAATTGTAGTTTTAAAAATTGTCCAGTGGCAAATATGCTTAAGCAAATCTGAAACCTGCTTGTCCCCTCATTCGTTTCAATTTTTTAATATGTCTCAACCTGATTAAGAGGCTGGAGACTAATCCCACATTTCCATTGTTATGAAGAATATTTGTAGATGTATGATATGTATTTCATAAAGCTAAAAAATACTGCTGTAAACTTTTACACCAAAGTGGTATTCCACTAGTTAAGGCCTGGAAATTTACATGTATTTAAACTGTTACACCTGAATATGAATGTCTTCTGGAATTAAGCTTTGGGATGCTATGGGATAATCTCCTGAATATACATGTGGGGTTTTTTTGTTTATTGTTTTTGCTGTTAATGGCCACTGTTTTTGTAGGATCTGAACACGTTGTGTGTGTTCAACCAATTGCAGTAGATAACTCAGCAACCTTATTCCCAGAGCAGTTTTGATCTAAGTGCTGGTGGAGTAACAGGGAAGTAAACAAAAATCCAGGGTAGTTTCAAATTCTAGTAAAAGGCCAGGGAAATTGGTGTCCTGATGGTACAGGGCACAATTAGTAAAGATGAAAGAAAACCGTTCCCAATTTCTCAGTGGTAATGCAAACAATGAAACTTAAAACAAAAACTAAATACCACAAACCCATCTACTCTTGAAAAAATAATTGAAATGTCTAATTTTTGTCACTGTCCCAGCTGAGCATCTAAAATTACAAGGTTCATGGCCTCTGACTTCAGTACAATTAATATTTGAACATGATATAATTAACATTTTAATGTTACAGTCCTATCTGTTCCTGGAAGTGGGGAACTGAAATAAAATTTGTCAGTCTCCTGCAGAATACATACCTTAAGAATCTGGGAAAAGGGAAGCTTTGACAGTTTGGTAAACAAAGTGGCATATTTGTTTCAATAATAAAGAGTGGTACAAAGATGAACACCATGTAATGTTTAATTACTGTTGATTAGCTGACTCTCTTAGTCACTGCAACTTTGTTTTGATTACACTTCTCTGAAACTTTCAATCACAATGTAAATGTCTTTTCAGTCAGGAGGCACTATTAGTGGGAGCAGTGTGGTTTTTGTTCCTAGGCCTAACAGATTCGCATATACACTAACTGCATGTCACTTTGCTAGATGAACAAAATGGGGAAAAAATTAATAGCAATTTTACACTCAACAATAAATAGCGTTTCGCTCAGTATAAGCATTCTGAAGCATGACATAAAGTGTTCAGAAACCTGTTAAACTACTTGAGTTTGCATAGCTTTAAGTAAAACCTGTTGTAATTACCTTTGAAAGACGCACAGTTTGACTTTTTTATTAAATAGTTTCTAAATTGGCTCCAGTTGAAGTTTGTGTCAGAACTTCCACTGGGTTCATTGGAAATTCGATTGGGCCAATAAATAGTAATGAAATTGGAGAATTGAATTTTAAAGTACAGAATGTATTACATATATTTTTCTCCCATGTTGAGCAGAAATAGAAGGTAAACCTATAACCGTAAACCTCTTTCACCTGACAAGGGTGTAGATTTCACCATAGTGCGGTCCAAATTTTTTTTTATCAGATGAGGACAACTACAGCACATCTAGGACATTGAAAATAAGTGTGATGTAATAGCTGCTGTGTGTCTTAAGGAAGTAAAATCAGTAGTTATACTTGTAAGAGTGTATGAATCACTGTTTTGAAGGAGCCACAAGTTCAGTCCTTCTGTCAGCTGGTCATTAGGAGCTCAAAGTACATTACAGCATTTTAGCAGTTTATTTGAAGAATGAAAAGTATCTTTTTTGCTGGGAGTAGAAGCAGTTGGTAACAATGCTGTTAAAGTTTTTGTAGTATTTTTTTCATACTGCTGTCGCTAGTTAGGAATTATTTTTTAGACAGGCAGTAATGCACACTTGAGTGCTTGAAGGTACCTGAAACTTTGGCCTTGAGTGTCCTAATACAACACATCTGGTATTAGTGTATTTTGATTAAACCGCAGACTTGTATATCAGTGATTACTGATGGGTTTTGGTATCCTAAAAATGAAATAATAAAAAATACTATTTAGTGTGCAAAACAGTAGTATGAAAATAATGTAGCAAGGCATATAATACTTCCAAGTCACTGGACAAGTACAGGTTTCAGAGTAGCAGCCGTGTTAGTCTGTATTCGGAAAAAGAAAAAGGAGTACTTGTGGCACCTTAGAGACTAACCAATTTATTTGAGCATAAGCTTTCGTGAGCTACAGCTCACTTCATCGGATGCATTCATCAGACTAATACAGTGTTATACTTTCTGTGTACGTAAATCTGTTTATGGTGCCTTATATCCATGATGTGATAGTGCCCTCAGTATTTCTCTGTAAAATGATTTCACATAGGAGAGTTTTACTGCCTTTTGTAGTAAGCTTACTCATGACCATACACCTCAGTTAACTATAAGAGGAAATGTATTCTTTGTATTGTTACATGAATTAGTAGAAACCAGGAAATACATTCAAGAACTGGTAGTTTTTCTGTCCCACTATTACGATTCTAATCATGTGAGAGAAGAGGGATGTTCTTTTGCTTTAGAAGCCGTAAATGTTACAAGACAAATGGAAGACATCATATATCAGTTTTATAAAGCCTGAAAAATACCCATTGCCTTTCAGAATTGACCAAGATACTGTAGAAATACAAGAATGCTTTTGAAATCCCTACTTCACAATTGCATTTTCAGTGTAATACATGCATATAGTAAACATGATTTCCTACAATGTGTCTCTTTTGAAATTGAACCATAATGTGTTGGAGGTTTTTTTGTTTTTGGAAATAAGGGAGAAGAGTAACAAACTGTTCTGCATTATATTTCTGTTGCTACTAGATTAATATGGGGAATTTAAGATGAAAATAGGAAAATAATCACTGTGGTATCTTTCACCCTCCCTTCCAAAATGGAGTAATATTGTATTGTTGGGTTATGCCATGCCTCATCATGAGAATAGTTATGGCCAATTAGGAACAGTTGTACATAATATATCACAACCCAAAGATGTCAAAGTAATTAGGACATGCCATGTAAGTTTTAAGCCTGAATCAAGGTTGTATTTTAGAAAATTGTCCTCTCCTGTGAAATAATATCACACTGTACTTCTGAGAAGTAGTAATTGTGTTGTGCACAATACAAATATTTTTTTCCTCATATCTATACCAATACTAGACCAGTCAAAGTATGAAAGTCAGTTGTCTTGTGCCTCTGCTACATATATTGAAAAATACAAGAATGTCTTCAAGAAATCCTAACCCTAACTCTCTTGTCTAAAAGTGTATAAATATTAGAAAATCAAAGGGCATACATTTTGAAAAAAGCTTCAACCTTTAGGTCGTGCAGTAATCTGAGTCATCTCTTCTACTACATCTAATGAGTTTTTAGTGGACTAAGTGTAATAACTAACTGACATCTCCCATGAAATTTCATGCTAAGTTTTTGAGAAGGTGCCTTTTTATCAACTGCCTGACTTATTTTGACTGTGCAAAGTTGAAATGTAATGACAGTTGTTTACAGTGATCTTCTGCCGCTGAGGAGTTTTTTAACCTAGTTATAGCTTTGTGGGGGGGGAAACTTGTTAATTCTGCAACTATTCCTTGTTGGATGGTATTGGAAATGAATGTCATATTCCTTAGTTGAGATTTCCTTACTGTTTTGGAACAATTGGGGTTTGATAGGTGGGTGTGGCACAGACCCATTGGTGGTTCACTATTCTGTCGGCAACTCTTGGAAGGCCTGACATACTCACTAACCCTAACATACTGTTGTCATAATCTGTGTCTTAACAGGTGTCATATAAGGTATATACAAATTGTAATATGCTGGTCTCAGAAATCATTGCATGGTATATGTATGGGGTGCGTGCAAAAATTCATAAATGTGTGCTGAAATTAAATCCTTAAAATGTGTTTGGCAAGCAGTGCATAAGACCAGTCTGCCCTAGACAAACGAATGTGTATTTGTTTTTCAGACCAGCCTGGGTATCAGGCAGAGACGGTGAAAGTATATTTACATATAAGGTAAACAAAGATATCAAGCCTAAGAAGTGAGAGAGAAGGCAGTATGGTATCTACACCACAGCAAGAGAGAGAAACTTTTTTATTTCAAAGGTTTACTGGACTATAAGAAGAATGGGAAAGAATCCTATAGTATCCTTTAGCTGAGTCATCAAATAAACTAAACACTGTGAGCTCTGTGTGTTGGGGTTATGGCTAAAGAGGAGTCCGGCCATGCTGAAAGGATTGTGGTGAAAAAAACTTCACTGAACAAAAGATTCTAGTTTAAGTTGTGATTTAGTCTCAGGTTATGGCTACAGTAGATAGCTGCAACTGCACTGTTGTAAGATCTCTAAGCTGACAGGAGGGAGCTTGCCCGTTGACTTAATTAATCTGTCCCCAATGAGTGGTGGTAGCTAAACCGGGGGGAGAAGCTCTCCCACTGACAGCGCTGTCCACATCATCTCTTTAATAGTTTGTAACTTACGTTGCTCAGGGAGTGGCTTATTCACACCCCTGAGTGACTTAAATTAGACCGACGTAAGCGGTAGTGTAGACATAGCCTCAGAAGTGTATTTTTATTTTTGTTTGTAATCATTTCTATCCTTATTTCTTTTAGTTGATGTCACTTACACCTATGTCCTTTTGTTAACAAACTTGTTTTACTTTTACTATAAACTAACTCTGTGCTTTGATTTAAGTGGAGGGTTTGGCAGCTCCACTTAATAAGCTGGTATGTACTGTTTCTTTAAAGGAACAGCACACTTGTTAGGGTTTATTGGGTGCTACAGTAAGGAGGGGCTGAACACTGCAGAGAAAAGCATCTCTGAGGAACTTGGTAATTGGAGTTCACTGATTGTTATCTTCTAGGCAAGGTTTGGTGTAGAAAGAATAGTAAATATGGCAGGCGACCAGCTTGGCTTAACAGTGAAATCCTTGCTAATCTTAAACACAAAAAAGAAGCTTACAAGAAGTGGAAGATTGGACAAATGACCAGGGAAGAGTATAAAAATATTGCTCGGGCATGCAGGAGTGAAATCAGGAAGGCCAAATCACACCTGGAGTTGCAGCTAGCAAGAGATGTTAAGAGTAACAAGAAGGGTTTCTTCAGGTATGTTAGCAACAAGAAGAAAGTCAAGGAAAGCGTGGGCGCCTTACTGAATGAGGGAGGCAACCTAGTGACAGAGGATGTGGAAAAAGCTAATGTACTCAGTGCTTTTTTTGCGTCTGTCTTCACGAACAAGGTCAGCTCCCAGACTACTGCACTGGGCAGCGCAGCATGGGGAGGAGGTGACCAGCCCTCTGTGGAGAAAGAAGTGATTCGGAACTATTTAGAAAAGCTGGACGAGCACAAGTCCATGGGGCCGGATGCGCTGCATCCGAGAGTGCTAAAGGAGTTGGCGGATGTGATTGCAGAGCCATTGGCCATTATCTTTGAAAACTCATGGCGATCGAGGGAGGTCCCGGATGCCTGGAAAAAGGCTAATGTAGTGCCCATCTTTAAAAAAGGGAAGGAGGAGGATCCTGGGAGCTACAGGCCAGTCAGCCTCACCTCAGTCCCTGGAAAAATCATGGCGCAGGTCCTCAAGGAATCAATTCTGAAGCACTTAGAGGAGAGGAAAGTGATCAGAAACAGTCAGCATGGATTCACCAAGGGCGAGTCATGCCTGACTAATCTAATTGCCTTCTATGATGAGATAACTGGCTCTGTGGATGAGGGGAAAGCAGTGGATGTGTTATTCCTTGACTTTAGCAAAGCTTTTGACACGGTCTCCCACAGTATTCTTGCCAGCAAGTTAAAGAAGTATGGGCTGGATGAATGGACTATAAGGTGGATAGAAAGTTGGCTAGATTGTCGGGCTCAATGGGTAGTGATCAATGGCTCCGTGTCTAGTTGGCAGCCGGTATCAAGTGGAGTGCCCCAAGGGTCGGTCCTGGGGCCGGTTTTGTTCAGTATCTTCATAAATGATCTGGAGGATGGTGTGGATTGCACGCTCAGCAAGTTTGCAGATGACACTAAACTGGGAGGAGAGGCAGATACACTGGAGGGTAGGGATAGGATACAGAGGGCCCTAGACAAATTAGAGGTTTGGGCCAAAAGAAATCTGATGAGGTTCAACAAGAACAAGAGCAGAGTCCAGCACTTAGGACGGAAGAACCCCATGCACCGCAACAGACTAGGGACCGAATGGCTCGGCAGCAGTTCTGCAGAAAAGGACCTAGGGGTGACAGTGGACGAGAAGCTGGATATGAGTCAACAGTGTGCCCTTGTTGCCAAAAAGGCCAGTGGCATTTTGGGATGTATATGTAGGGGCATTGCCAGCAGATCGAGGGACGTGATCATTCCCCTCTATTTGACATTGGTGAGGCCTCATCTGGAGTACTGTGTCCAGTTTTGGCCCACACTACAAGAAGGATGTGGAAAAATTGGAAAGAGTCCAGCGGACTTGGGGACTGGAACACATGACTTATGAGGAGAGGCTGAGGGAACTGGGATTGTTTAGTCTGCGGAAGAGAAGAATGAGGGGGGATTTGATAGCTGCTTTCAACTACCTGAAAGGGGGTTCCAAACAGGATGGATCTAGACTGTTCTCAGTGGTAGCTGATGACAGAACAAGGAGTAATAGTCTCAAGTTGCAGTGAGGGAGGTTTAGGTTGGATATTAGGAAAAACTTTTTCACTAGGAGGGTGGTGAAACACTGGAATGCGTTACCTAGGGAGGTGGTGGAATCTCCTTCCTTAGATATTTTTAAGGTCAGGCTTGACAAAGCCCTGGCTGGTATGATTTAGTTGGGGATCAGTCCTGCTTTGAGCAGGGGGTTGGACTAGATGACCTCCTGACGTCCCTTCCAACCCTGATATTCTATGACTTGCAGAGTCCTGAAGAGTTTGTTGGCCGGGCAGGCAAGCTGGTGTGTTAGGAAGATGGCACATTACTTAGCAGCCCCAAAGCTCTCACTTACTGAGGTTGAGAGGGGTAACACTGCCTCACACTTCTGGGAACCCCAGCAGATCATCAAAGCAAGGTATACGAAATTATGATTTTTTTTTGTAGCACCTCACATTCCAAGGTAGCAGAGACAGGTTCAAAAATTCTTTTCAGCTCAAACGGTTAAGCCCTTGTAAGTCTCTTCTAATTTGGTTGTGTTATTTGTATCACAGCTTTTAAATGTGCTTCTGTTTTGTACTTTTTGCTACAATACTGGAAATGGTATATAAGCTTCTTAGAGAAGCACTGTCAAGTATGGTTTGTTCCACAGTTTAGGTTTCTGTGATGGGTGGGAAATAAGATTAGATATGTCTTCATGAATAACTAAACTGAATTTAATTTTGTTTATTTTCTCTAGCACCGTTGGAAACAAACATATCACCATTTTACTAGTTCATGAGAACTAGAAAATAAAAATTACATATGCTCGAATGTGCAATCAGTTAAGCACATGCTAATTTTTAAACATAAAAGTATTCTTACTGACTTTAGTAGGACATCTCACCTATCTGTTTGCAGAGTCAGAGACACAGAATAAAAAAACATGATAACTTTATTGGAAAAATGATAAGTTAACTAGAATTAAAATGTGTTCATTTTAATAAACTGAGATATTACTAAAACAGTGAGAAATTTTTAAAAAATATAATTTTGTCCCTCTAACTAGTATATTGCATTGTAAAAGTGATGTTTGACATTAGGAGTATGGGTAACTGGGTAACTATAGGCTTGTTAGCCTGAGATCTGTCCTAGGCAAAATGAAGAAAAAGCATTAGTAGGGGAGGGGATTCAATAGATTAATTATAGTCCCATCCTTTAATTTATGTTAGTCACCATGGTTTTATGGAGAAACAGACCTTGTTAAACAGAAATGATTTCACTCTTTGAGATTACAAATTTGGTTGATAAAGGTAACTGTGTAGATGGAATGTATTTAAGACTTTTGTGAGGATTTGACGTAGTACCTCACAACATTCTTATTTAAAAAATTAGCCTTCTACAATATCAATAAAGTGCATATTAAATGGATTAAGAGCTGGCTAACTGACTGATATAAAAAAGTAATCATCAGTGGGGAATCATCATCGAATGGGAGTGTTTCTAGTGGGGCTCTGCAGGATTCAGGATTAGTGCTCTTCAGTCTTTTCATCAATGATCTGGAACTAAATATAAAATTGGTGCTGGCAAAATTTGAGGATAATGCAAAGATTGTTAGAGTGGTAAATAAGGTTGAGGATAGGGCAGTCATACACAGCAGTTGAGGTTGGGCATAGTTTACCAACCATTCAGACCACATTCAAAGTTATGACTCTAGAAATAAGGAATGGAATGCTAGCCATTCCAGCGTAATGAGGGACTGTATCTGGGAAAGTAGTGACTCTCTGAAAAGTACGTAGGGGTCATAGTGGTTAAGCTTCCAGTGCAATAGTGTTGCAAAGAGGACTGGTCTGTTCCTTGAATATATAAACAGGAGTAATAAATGGGAGGAGGGAGGTGAGACTTATACTGGAATATTGTGTCTAGTTCTGGTGTCCATATTTTTAAAAGGATATTGAATAATCTGAGGATGCAGGAAAGAGCCACAAAAATGATTTGAGGACTGGAGAAAATACTCTCATGGTAAGACTAAAAAGCTCCAAAAATTTAATTTATGAAAAAGAAGATTTTTGAGAGGTCACTTGATTTCAGTGTATAAGTACCTTTACAGAGAGAAAATACCAGGTACTCAAAGGCTTTTGAATTTAGAAGAAAAAAACACAACAAAAGCCAGTATCTGGAAGCTGAGGTCAGACATTCAAATTAGGCACAAATATTTTGCAATGAGGGTGATTAACTATTGGAACAGACTACTAAGGGAAATGGTGGATTCTCCATCTCTTGATGTCTTCAAATGAAGACTAGATGTCTTTCTGGAAGATGCGCTTTAGCCAAATACAAATTATGCTTTAGTCAAACCCAAGTCATGGAGATCAGTATGGGGTAATTGGGTGAAATGTGGCCTGTGATATGTCAGGCCAGGTCTACACTATAAATTAACAGTTATAACTGTGTTGCTCAGGGGCATGAAAAATCCACACTCTGAGCAATGCAGTTACATCAACCTAGCCCCTGGTGTAGACAGCACTATGTCATCAGCAGGACTTCTCCCGGTGACATAGCTACTGCCTCGTGTGGATTAACTATACCAGTGATCCCCAAACTTCTTACTTCGTGCGTCTCCTTACCCTTTTCTGTGCTGGGGCCCCAGGCGCAGAGCTGGGTGGCACTCCCTTCCTGCCCCTCGGGGGGGCTGGCCTGTGTCTCAGCCGTGCTCTTCTCTCCCCCCCCCCCCCCCCCCCCGAACATTCCTTGGTGCTCCCTGAGAGGTCAAACCCCACAGTTTGGGGACCTCTGAACTACACCAATGGGAGAAGCTCTCCCGTTGTTACAGTTGCATCTTCACTGAAGCACTACAGTGGCGCAGCTACACCACCACAGCTACACTAATGTAGCTGCTCTGCTACAGTGTTTTAAGTGTAGATCTGCTCTCAGACTAGGTGCTTCGAATGGTACCGTCTGGCATTAAACTTTAGAAATCTATGAAAGAATGCAGTAGATCCTTGCCTAATTATCTCCTGTTGCCTTATAATGAAGTATTTTTCTAAAACAGTGGTTTTCAACCTGTGGTTCTGCAGAGTGTCTAAGATTTCCAAAGGGATCTGCACCTCCATTTGAAATTTTTTAGGGGTCTGCAAAAGAAAAAAGGTTGAAAACCACTGCTCTAAAGTGAAGTACATCTCTTACCTGTAATAGTAGGCACCGGAGGTAGTCTGGGCTTGCTTTTTCATATCATTCTTGAACTAAATAACATCTAGTTTGACACTTCTGAGCCCGGCTGTGTGCCTCTATATTTGTCTGCTCTAGATTCAAATTTGGTAATTTATACATTTTTCTTAATCATGTAATTTGGCTTACACCAATAAATGTCAAAGATCAGTCGCTTATTAACTGTATAAAAATACAGCAACTCTTGTGGCAAATTCTTGAACTGAAATACAGCTGGTAAGGCCAAAACCTTTCTGTTAGTCCTGATACTGGTAGTAAGTCAGGTCACCAAGTAAACAGACTGGAGAAGATTGTTTCTTTTTACACATTTAATGGACATTAAATTTGGATTTTCTAAAAGTAAATAAGAAAATTAAAAAGAGAAGGCATTTATGATCTGGAGGTATGAACACAGGGTAGGGAATTCTAATTCTAGCTCTGCTTCGGAATTGTTTGCGACAGTGGGCAATTTGTTTAACCTTTTGTCTTTTTTTCTCATCTGTAAAATATGGATAATGACTTAACACAAAAGGGTGTTGGGGCAGGAGGGCGAACGTACAGTGCTTTGAGCATGTAAACTGCTATGTACATGCTAAGCATTTTTATTTATAATACCAATATTTTCAGAATTGTAAATCACTCCCTGTGCTTGTTCAGGTCAGAAGAAAAGTATATTTGTGTGTCTGAGAGCTGGACTCAAGTATTTGATTTAAAATGTTTGTTAGAACATGTAATTGGATTAAGAATCCAAAACTTCTACAGCACAAAAAATAAGTGAAATTGTCATTTAAGCACAAATATTTCTGCAAATACTTGGACCTGGAATTTTGATATTTTAAGGCTATGGATCTCAGTGTTATAAAATGTTACTGTACCAAGCTGAAGCTAAAAATCCTGTATGGCTGTGGAGCTACAAGCACTTAGTCAGCTATTCTTATTTTTTTTTTTTTTTTTTTTTTTTTTTTTTTTTTGAAGAACTAAAAATGGAGTTAAGGACAGTAAAGACTCAAATCCAAACTGGGTATGCTAAATAAAGCCTATGAGTGAGAAACATAATTTGTCATTTTATATGGTAATAGGGAGGTGCTTTATGGACAAAACTCTTGCCCCAATAAATTTTCAGTATAAATCAGACAAAAGAGGCACATGGCACACAAATCAGATAATTTGGATTTAAACAAATATGTTGGTTCCAAGTGTCACATTTCTTTTAGTTTTGTAAATAAAAGTTAATGTGTTTGGTTGTAAGAATGGTAAAGGATGAAGCAATAGGTTTCAGAGTAGCAGCCATGTTAGTCTGTATTCGCAAAAAGAAAAGGAGTACTAGTGGCACCTTAGAGACTAACCAATTTATTTGAGCATAAGCTTTCGTGAGCTACAGCTTACTTCATCGAATGCATCCAGTGAAGTGAGCTGTAGCTCACGAAAGCTTATGCTCAAATAAATTGGTTAGTCTCTAAGGTGCCACTAGTACTCCTTTTCTTTTTGATGAAGCAATAGTGATTTTGTAGGAAGTGCTTGGAGGAGAAGATCTAGGAAGCCTGGAACACAAGAGCGGGGGCGTTAGCATGTAGAGGCCTGTATGGAAAAAGGTCACACGTGAGAGGGAGGAGGCAGAAGGAGTTAATAGAGCACAGAACATGAATGGGGAAGTAGTGAAGGATAACTCAGAATGAACATCCTCATGCAGAGCCTGAATGTAAGGATGAGGAGTTTAAACTTGATTTGGAATGAGCTGGTAAACAGCAGGGGGATTTGATCCGTGGGAATATAACAAAAGCATCAGACAAGGAAGTTGATTTTTAGCCTCATGGTTAGTGTGTGTGGATTAGAGGAGAGAGAGGAGGTTGCAGTAGTCATATGATAAAGATAAAAACATAGGCCAATATTTTTACATTGGGGATGGAGTGGAAGTGGTAGATTTTTTCTAAATGTTCAAGAGGCAGATGTAGCAAGATTTGATAAGAGGTAAAGATGGAGGGAGAAGTTGAAGATGATGAGAGCTTGAGTGACTGATGTGTGGTTGTCAACCTAGAAGAGAGTAAAGAGGCTTCTGGTTTTTGGCATTTAATTTGAAGAAATATCATTATTGAGGAGGATCTGGAGTCTCATCAGTCATAAAGGTGGTAACTGCAGCCATAAGAGCAGGTAAGCTCACCCATGAGGCAAGTGTAGTAAGACAAAAGGAGATGCTGTAAATAGGCTGTGGAGACATGAAAGGGAAAATCAGAATAGCCACTGAAGGCATGTTGGCCATGCAAGAGAAAACAGAGTGCAAAGTCATGAGAGCACTTGAAGGAGAGCTTCTCAAAGTGATGGGAGTTACAAATATTTGTTTAAACTATTAAAATAGTTCAAGAAGGAACTGCAAGGAGCATAGATCTTGGGTGTGTTCCTCCTTACCTCTGGCATTCAGTCAGGAGAAAATTTTATGACTGTTCCTCCTTTGTCCCAAAAGTCAGCTCCTCAGCTGCTTCCTGCCTTTGGCTGAGATGCACCTTCTCGCCTATTTTTCTTGCATCTTGGCCTAAATCTAAATACCTGGAGAAGATCACTGGAAGAAAAGGCACATGTACCCTGATTGCAACTCACCACCACTGACTGCCCTTTTTTTGTAGGGCCTGTTTGTACCTTGTGCTCTAAGTCATTGCAGATCTAGTTCAAATGCAGGCTCTGCTTCAAGGTGATGGTAACATGTTACCTTGGTATGCTCCAGGGCCTGTACCTATTCTGTATTCCCTGTGCAGATAGTGCTTGAGCATACTGCAGACAGGAGGAAAATGACAACTTACAGGAGTTGTTGGGGAAGTAGGATGCAAAGGAGGTGGGTGGCCCTGGTTTCTATTTCAGAACACTCACTTATCACAGAAGGGAGATTTTCTGCCTACGGGACAGGTGACTGAATAAGGTTTATGCCACCTGCCTACTTTCCTCCTGAAAGGATCCGTGTCCTTCACCTGTAAGAAGCTTCTAAAAGTCCTTTAGGATTCTCCCCTCACCCTCTTCAGCTTGGTTGGTGTCCTCCACTCAGGAGCCACACACATCCTTTGACTTAAAGCAGGAAATAACTGAAGATGCTGAAGTGGTTTGGATCCAGATGACGTGTTTGCCTACCATTTTGTCATCTGAATTCCTGTTTGGTGTCTTGAATAAGTTGGGTCTTCAGGACCACTTGAAGGACAAAAAAAAAATTGCAGGAAGAATTGACACTGCTTACCTGCTGTATGGTTGAGGAAGGGAAGAAAAATAAGAGAAAGTTCCTCTTCCACACCCCTCTGTGCAAATGGTAGAAACAGACTGCCACTTCTGATGCACACTTGGCTATGCCCTAGAAATTGTAGAAGCTTTACAGTGGGATTTGTCCTTTAAGGACTCCTGGTTAGCAGACCCTAAGGACAACTGCTTCATTTCACTGCATTGTGAGTGAGAGTAATGTCACTCTCAAGGATCTTTCAGACAGGAAAATGGATGGAGCAGTTAGGAAAAATCTTTGGTTTAAAAGGAGCTCAAATTGCATCAGCAAGCATCTTTCATTTCTGTAGCCACTATGACAGGATTTTGGACTTTCAAGCTGGCAAATAAAGTCAGCAGGAGTTTAATGTAAATCAGTTGGGAAAAATCTGTCTAAATGCAGTTTGCTGCCTCCACAGACATGTCAGCATAAGTACACACAGCGCTGGTAGTCAGCATGACATACCCCAAATGCATCAAGAGTAATGCCCTATTGAAGGAAGCAGTCTATCTCTTATGATGTGTGAATGTTCTGGTCTGACTGCTTGGGTCCATCGGGGAAGTAGACACTGCCCCGTGACACTGTCCCATGGATGAGCTCCAAACTTCCACAGCCATCAATTCACCTCTTTTTGTCTTGGGGCCCAGTCACCAACTGCAGCAGATTCTGGTCACAAAAAGCAGGGACCCGGGATGCTTTTTTGTTCAACTAGAAAGGATTGATGGTGCAAGCATTTCCATCTCCCTTTTCTGCTTCTTTTTTTTAATATATAAAATTAATATTTTATGGAAGCACTCAGAGGCCCTAGGCAAAGTGTTGACCCCGTTGTGTTCTATGCTGTACAAATACATATTAAACAGTATTGGTCTTGAAGAGTTTGCAATATAATCTTAGCTAACTTTTATTAAAATGACCTGAATTATGGAACCCACAGTCATACAGTCTGACTTACAATGATGTCTTTGAGTGCTAGCTTACTGCCTTTTCCTTACAGCAAGTTTGCAACCACATCACCTAGATCAAGGGTAAATACTATGGTTTAAAATAGTTACCTTTTCAATATGAGTATGTGTTTTGAAATGAAGGCAGAAATGAGTTTTGAGTTTAGGGTAGGCTTTTCAGTTGTAGTTATTCATTCAGGTTTCTAGATATTGATAATCCCAACAAACAGATTTTGGACCTGAAAACCACAGTGCATTTGTCAGTTGAAATGATCAAATAACAAGCACATTGGCAACATACAGGAAAGAGATGCAGTAGGTAAAAACCACAGAAGAGCTTCAGTTGTTTGTTCTCTTAAAAATTGAAGTGTAGGCCTGTCTGCTTTTAAAAAGTATTGCTGGTACTGGCCTCTTCATAAGATTGAGAAATGCAACCAAATCATATTCTCAGCATGTCCCAGAATTGTTCAAACACAGTGTCAAAGTGAGCAGTGAATAGAACTGGTCAAGAAACAGTTTAGTCAGAAAGTGCTGATTTGTCAAACCCAAAATGTTTAAAGAAAACTGTTTGGGTTTGACAGATTTTCTCTGTTTCCATATTGAAATCTGTGAATGTCCAATTTTTCAGTAATAACGTAGCTATCTTCCAGGAAACAGCATATTTAAATGTTGTTGAAATTATATTTTGATCAAGCATGCTTGCTGGATGAGCCTTTTTCTTCTCAACAGGAATTTTTACAATGTGGAATGGCAGTTAGGTAGTGGCATGATTCAGCCAGCCATGCCCTACAGAGAGGGTACTGGCACTGTATCTCTGGTGGCAGCACAGGACTCTGTTCAGACACTCCATGAAGAGTTTCAGCAACGGTGGCGCTATATGTTTCCTGTGTCTTATTACTTATTAGTCTTGGCTTGGAATGTGAAATAGGGCCTTTATTAAAGGATTTACCAGTTACCTGTTCTTAGAGAAACTGAAATAAAAATGCCCCCTTAAATGCAATCCCTAACCCTCAGAAACAGGGACCAAGTTCCCAATACACAGTCTCTGCTTTTATCAGGGCCCAGGCAGACACTCACCATAGTTTCCAGAGGCAGGGGAAATTACTTCCAAATAGCTTCATTCTTCAGTAATGTCCACTTTTCTCTGAGCCATCATGATGTTGGGCTGTGTAGCTCCTCCCAGAAGTTTCAGGTTGTCCCTGTTGGTTCCAGGCTTTCCTTTATCAAATCCTTCCTTGGACATGATGATGGGAGGTTACATTTCTCACGCTAGTACTATTTCCTCTTTATATCCTGCACCGTAATAAGCTCCTGCTAAAGCTTTCTGCCTTTATGGTTGGCAACTGGCAGTTTCTTTAGATCAAGGCAGGTTGGTCTTCCACTTCGAGGAAGTCCTTTCTTGCTTGATTGGGTATGGGGTCTGTACAGAAAGAGCATCAGTTGGTGGAGATAGGCATGCGTATTCTAGATATCTGATGACAGAATCACAGGAGATGAATAATCCTTTCCAGTGTCTTTAACACACAATTCTCCACTAACTTTTATTTTCCCAGTAAACCCTTTGGAATACTCTAAAGTTAGTAACCCCAATCTCAGACAATTTGGAATGGCTTTACTCTTTGCTGCTGCTAGATAGAGTCAAACCCAGCCCTCATATATACCGCCTTATCCATGAGTATGTTTCGTTTCTGTCTCAGTAGGACAGTCCTGCTTATAACAGTGTTGTTTTTCTGAGGTTAGAAGACTGGTGAGGCTGGAAGTGATCACTAGCCCCAGCTTACTACTTGACTATAAATAAAGCTGATCTTGTGAGGACTGAGTGGCAGTAATAAGTAACCAGGAATCTTGTTTGAGAGAATTAAATGTTATCTTGAGTTACTGCCAAAATGGATGTTCTTTAAGCCCTCTAAAGAAAGAACCAGTAGAAATTGTTCCTTATATACACTGCTGATGCTAGCTGTCATTGCTTTTAGCGTTTGCTTCACTTTCCATGGAGCAAGACATCAGCCTTTATAAAAAATAATGGTTGTTGCAGAAGTCTGTTTCTCACAAAAACACACATGCTGATGCAGCTGACTCAGCTCCCAAAGGGAAGTATAAAAGTATAATCAAAGAAAATGTGGTTTTGTTTCTGAGTATGGGAGTATTATCTCTAGCAATCCCTCTGGCCTTCTTAGGAGTAGCTTTGACAGGGACCGAGAGGAATAGTGTTCTACGATATCTACACCAAGAGGATGGTCTGTTGGTGTACACAATATGCTGTGTTGTAGGTTAGGTTTGTGAAACAAAACCAGTCCCTGCCCTGAGGTGCTTACAATCTAAAAATGAAGTGTGTATAATAGAGAAGAAAAGTCATGAGATGAGAGAACGTGGTTTGATTATTTAAGGTGTCAAGCTGAGGGACAGATTGTTCGGCTGAGGAGAGTAAATGAAGGAAGAATGTATTTCATCATGGTCATCTTTGACAGTTTAACCAAAATTGACAGTTGCACGAAGTAGTATACTTTGGAGTTTCTAAAGTTACTATTAAAGTTTAGCAAAAAACTGCAGTTATGGAAGTGAAGGAATAACTGTCGAAATAGTTTGCTTTAGTCTCTGCTCTTGAGGAATTAATGTAATAAAAAAAATTCTAACCATAAACTATTCTACAAGTAATATTTACTGTAACTGATTCAAGATGTGTAACTAATGTAGAAGACTCTTCTAGTATTAGTTTTAAGTCTACCCTATTTCAGAGGTGTTCTGCTGGATTTAAAACTTCTTTTTAATAGTTGTTGTTAGTCTGGTTCTGATACTGGATTTAGCTTCTTGTTCCAGTTGGATTTCATACACTGGAAGATTGAGTAGTGCAGGGCTAATTATTTCCAGATAAATATAGGTAAATACCCTGGGGGTTGGGCTGCTGCTGTTACAGTGACATTGCACTTCAACTTAGAGGTCCCTGGGTTCCAATTAAGGAACCATTGGCTGTTGGATGTGTTAATACTAATGCACTTTTGTCCTACTTATTATTAGTCTTGGTAGGAGCTGCCTGCTCAAACTTTCTGTGGCAGTGTTATGAAGGAGAATGTATGTAAGCCTGTAGGGAGATTTAGACCCTGATCCTGACCATGCAGGAACAATTGTAGGATTGGGACCTTACTGAAGACCGCTAATGGGGAGCAAAGACTGGGGGCTAATAAATCTGTTCCCTGTGAGTGGCTTTTATTTTTAAATACCTGGGAGGTTCTCAAATACTATGATGGCGTGAGTAGTAATAGTACCTAAATAGAAGTTGTTAGATAGCCAGCTTGAAGACATGCTAAATGGACCTCTCTATGAAGCTTGAAAGCTTGTCTCCTCCACCAGCAGAAGTTGGTCCAATAAAAGATATTACTTCACCCTTGTCTCTCTCATATCCTGGGACCAGAGCATAGATTAGGGGTAGGCAACCTATGGCACACGTGCCAAAGGTGGCATGCGAGTTGATTTTCAGTGGCACAATGCCTGGGTCCTGGGCAGTGGTCCGGGGGATTCTGCGTTTTAATTCAGTTTTTAAATGAAGCTTTTAAAACATTTTAAAAACCTTATTTACTTTACATACAACAATAGTTTAGTTATATATTATAGACTTATAGAAAGAGACCTTCTAAAAATGTTAAAATGCATTACTGGCATGCGAAACATTAAATTAGAGTGAATAAATGAAGACTCGGCACATCACTTCTGAAAGGTTGCCGGCCCCTGGCATAGATAGTTCTCTGAGATCATTTGCTCAGTGTGGAGCAACAGTCAAAAAAGCTAACAATGTTAGGAACCATTAGGAAAGGGATAGATATTATAGAAAATATCATAATGCCACTGTATAAATCCAGGGTACATCCACACTTTGAATACTAAAAGAAAAGGAGTACTTGTGGCACCTTAGAGACTAACCAATTTATTTGAGCATAAGCTTTCGTGAGCTACAGCTTATGCTCAAATAAATTGGTTAGTCTCTAAGGTGCCACAAGTACTCCTTTTCTTTTTGCGAATACAGAGTAACACGGCTGTTACTCTGAAACTTTGAATACTGTGTGCAGTTCTAATCAGCCCATCTTGAGATATTAGGATTGGAAAAACTACAGAGAAGGGTGACAAAAATGATTAGGGGTATGGAACAGCTTCCATATGAGGATAAGTTGAGAAGACTGGGACGGTTCAGTTTAGAAAAGAGATGACTAAGGGGGAGATAAGAGATCTATAAAATCATGAATGGTGTGGAGAAGTGAATAGGGAAGTGTTGTTTACCCCTTCACACATCACACGAACTGGGGTCAGCTAACGAAATTAGTAGGCAGCAGGTTTAAAACAAACAAAGGAGATACTTCTTCACACAACGCACAGTCAGCCTATGAAACTCTTTGCCAGGGGATGCTGTGACAGCCAAAATAATAATGGTTCAAAAGAGCATTAGCTAAGTTCATGGAGGATAGGTCTATCATTGGGTATTAGCCAGGACGGTCAGGGTTGCAACCCAGTGCACTGGGTGTCCCTAAATCTCTGACTGTCAGAAGCTGGGACTGGATGACAGGGGATGGATCGCTCTGTAATTGCCCTATTCTGTTCATTCCTCTGATGCCATTGTCAGTGGACCTGATACTGGGCCAGATAGACCATTAGTCTGACCCGGTATGGCCATTCTTGTCATCTTATGGGACTATATAGCTACAATAACATCACAAACATCTATATAGGAAAGGTAGGACCCCCCCGCTCCCCCCCCCCCCCAAGAAAGGTATAAAATTGGAGAGACGTGAAACTCGAATACTATCATGTGGGGGAATTGGTAATAGATCCTTTCATCAGTCTGAATCCAGAACGGGCCCAAATGATCAAAAGTTACTATCTGGTAGCTAGTTGGTGGTCTGTATCTATTTGTAGTGGACATAGGTTCATATCACTGTTGACACCAACTTGCTGGCAGCCTCAGATTGTTCTTCAATATACATAACCAATTCAAAGTTGATTGCAGAAATCAGTTGCACCCATATTGCACGCACACTTTCTATATTTTGGAGTTTTGCTGTGTTAGAAGAGTGATCTGATTGATGGTTGGTCTGTGCCACTTTTTATATTGTCATGTTTGGAGGCACGAGGACAAAGGCAGGTCGTGTGCCCAGTCAGAGGTCACTACTGTTCAAAAGTTCATAGCTCATGCACCCTTCCTGGATCTATCCAGGCAATCGCCTCAGAGATCCACAGATACTATAATAGCCATTTTATATAATTGAATCTAGCAGTTGTAGAAGTTACTTGAACTGCCGCCACATGTAATATTTGACAGAACTCCTTCAAATGAATCCATGCCAAGCAAAGCTATTGTTTGGGGTACGGTGGAATAACAGGCAAGCCAAACAAAATTAGTATATATTAATCTGCTGAGTGACATATATGTCTCATTTGGGCTGCCACATACTTCCTATGTGACCTCTAGCAAATTATTTAATATCTCTTCCTCAGTTCCTTGTCTGTTAAATGGGAATATTTTCTATCTCCCATCCTTTGTATTTCTTGTTTAGGTTGTAAGCTTCTTCAGGGTAAAGACTCTCTCTCACTGTCTCCATACAGTGCCTAGCACATGGAGGCTTCCAGGTACTGCTGTAATACATACAATTCTGTTAAATTTTGCAGTCAGCTCAGGTAGTGTGTGTTACTCCTTGAATTGTATATGGTAAACCCTGAAGGAGATACAGTTTTGCTCCTAGTATTCTGTGTTGCTGAAGTAGTTGATTCCTCTAAGTTTTTAATAGTTCTGTTCATAAACTCTCGTCCTCTTTGTTTTAACAGGGAATTATGAGTTTCTCTTCTTATGAAAGTTAGCTGCTTACATAGGACAAGAAATATTAAAACGACAAGAGTAGTCCCTGATATGTGTGTAACATTATGAAAGGAGAAAATTGATGGAAGGTTCAAGCGGTGGCGATATTTATAACTGAGGGGGATCCACTACTTTTAACTACTGAAGGAGAATGGAATTTTGTCATAATTAAAACCAGTCTCCTTGACGTACATTACTATATTTTATAAAATGTTTTTAATTGTTTTTTTCATTTACAACGTAAGTGATTCAGAAACTGGTAGCATATTTTAAAAATATTTAGGGGGTACAGTCATCCTGTTGAACTTCAGGTTCACCAATCATTTCCAGTGCGAAGAGTCACCCTTATTGTCTTTTCTAAGCTTTGCTGTTTGACTCTGTTTAGTAGAGCCCTGCGCAGGTACAAAAATGTGGATCTGCATCTGATCCGCATCTGCCCACATTCTGCTAGTTGTCTTTTACCTGTATCTGCGTCGGTACCCGCAGCAGCAAGCCGTCTTACAAGGGCTAGCGATGGGGGAGGGAGGGGGAAAAGGGAGCAAGTGGGGGGCAGGGTCTTGCAGGGAAGAGGCAGCGCAAGGGTGGGGACCGGGGGTAAGGGGCAGCGCAATCGCTGGGTCTCAAGGAGAAGGGGCATCGCGGAGGAAGGAGTTGTGGAGAGGGGCCTCGCATCACGTACTGCTCCCGGGGCTTGCGAGCGATGGTACGCAGCAGCAGCAGTGCGTATTGCATCACAGTGGGGTGAGGTGGCGGGGCCCTGCCCGCTCTAAACCCATGGCCGGGGCAGGCCCTGCTGCTCAGGTGCCAGCGGGCTGGGTCTGGGAGCGCAGCCAGTGCGGCCGGGCCGGGCCATGGTGAGGATGCTCACGCTGCCTGAGCGGCCTGAGCTGCTGGACAGGAAGCAGCGCAGCGAGCGAGTGCTGGACAGCCTTGACTCAGACCTGCTGCCCAGCCCCAGCTTCTGGCTCCTAGTGTCGTGTCGTCCCCCCCGCCCCCTGGCTGCCAGGGCCTGACGCCAGAGCCAGGCGCAGCCAGTGAGTAGAGCCCTGCATGGTTGTATCTGCATGCGACCCACTATCTGCGAAAATGGTCCACAGATATGAAGCGGATATCCACAGATTTTCAGGGCTCTACTGGTTAGCTTTTTGCAATGAACTCTGTAATGAAAGTGGCGTACACACTAGGGAATCACTGCTGAGGACAACCAGCCGCAGCACATTTCAAAAGCAAGACTTCCACCTGCTTCCTACTACTACCACAGTCCCTTCCTGTCTTCAGTAGTGCTTCATGGCAACCTTTGGTACCTTGAACTTTGAGGGCCTGATAGTATTTACATTAAGGCTACTTTCCCCCATTCTGGCAAAATAAGGGGGGTGTAAAATTGATGTAAATGACTTTTAACCATTGTACACTGCCAGAGTGCTGTAAAGTTGTCTTAAAATAAATGAGAATCAGACTCTTAATTCCTTTCATGGTCTTGTATGAAAGACACAGAAGCTGCTATATAGCGATGACAGCTTGTGGAAGCATTGCGGAGAGATAGAGATGCTTGATAAACCTAGATCAATCACTGAGATGTAGAGATGGCATGAAAGGTGTTCATGAGAGAAGACTGTATGAGGAAGCTCTAATCTTTGATGTTTCAGATAATACTTTAGCATGGCAGTGCATTTAAATATTGCAGTTCTGTGGCTTACCAGTTTGGACGTGATTAACAAGCCCACTGCACTTGTTTAGGGCGAGGCATCTTGTTCGTAGTCCCGGTCATCAAACTCCTGTTTTGTGGCCTGGAGGAGGGTGCAGTGCATTGATGATACTGCTTCTGTGAGGAGTTGTCAGAGTCCACAGTCCTGCAACTATCTGAAGATGATGCCCTGAAATCTTAGAGGAAAAAAATCTATTCAGTCTTGGGAGAAGTAGCTCCCCTTCGGGGTCTGTATCCCATTCCATGAGAAGATGGTGAGTGAGACAAGGAGCAAATATGATGTACATCCTGCCCTTTCCAAGGCAGTGTAGCATTTCCCTTAGCTTCCAAAATGCTGCCAGCCTGGGGTCCCTCTCACACTTAGATATGGCAGTAACCTTGTTATTCAGAAAGTCTGTGCTCTTTGCTGAAACTTTCTGTGAAGTTATTTGATAGCTTTCTAATGGGGATTCTGATCCACTAAGAATTGATTGACACAAAGAGGCCAACAAAAATGCTGGTAGATAAGGATTTCTTGTCACTACTAAACTGTGGTGGATTTGAATAGGTGATTTAAAGCTGAAGGGCTTCATATCCCATTGCCAGTCTTCTGCATCATCTCGGTGGTCTCTTCCTTTACTGCCTTCCTAACCCATAAAGTAAGGTGAAAGTCAATGACTTTTTTCTAAAGTTGTTGAAATTGTCTCATGAGAGTGCAAATTAGCTTTAAGATACAATTTTGTAACTGAGCTAATTAGTGTTCTAAGCTCTTAGTGATTGTGATTTCTGGTGATAATGAAGGGAAAATTACTTTTAAAATATCAATTAAAACTTTTTGACTCGTATAGAAAATAATGAAAAATAAGTTCATGTTTTATGGCAAGTTTGTGATATATGGGAAAAGTTTGAAGTTTTTTACATATTGTTACAC
Organism: Chelonia mydas; assembly: GCF_015237465.2. Taxonomy (NCBI): domain Eukaryota; kingdom Metazoa; phylum Chordata; order Testudines; family Cheloniidae; genus Chelonia; species Chelonia mydas. The sequence goes on from NC_051254.2 coordinate 19,168,702, forward strand.
ATGTTAAAACAATTGTCTTTACAGGCTAATGCTTTAAGTACTCCATGTGTCTGTGGTCTTCCTTTTCAGCTCCCATTTGATTTCAAAACCCTTACCACTTTCTGTAAATGCTGGAAAGGATATATATGGTCATAGAGACTAGCTTAATACTGGATAAAGCCACACAAGTGCCCCCAACAAATGTACATACCATTATTATTATTATTTATTTTTTGTATTTCCCCCTCTCCCAACTTTCTATTGGTACTAGTTCTTGTAAAGTCTACAAATAGAAATAGTATATAGTCTTTCACTGTTCCAGGTACCAATATTAACTAAGATCATCCTAATGTACAAATAAATTGTGAAGTATGAGTTAAAAATGAGGAAAGCTGGGTAAAATGGATACTTGCTGGTTGGTAGTATTTACCTTTGCCACTGTATTGTGATATGCTTAAACACGAACTGCCATAAATAATGTGGTAAATAGCCAGTTTTCAAAGGCACCTACTTTAGCAATTATAAGGGTTTTGTTTGTTTTTGTTTTCCTGGAACGTCTTCAGGATAGAAAGTTTTTGCCATCAGTGGCAGGTGCTTGGAAATTAGGAAGCTTTAAGTAACTGCAGTTTTTATTGCTAAGGTGTAAGTTTTCTCATTACCGTGGCATCTGGCTGAAACCTAAATCAAGCTTTCTAAATATTCAGACATTGACCATCTTCATGTCTGAGTGTAAACGTGAGACTGTATTAATATGGTGGTTGTGGGGCATATTATAAAGAATGACTGGAATTCTGGTTTAAGTGGTAGTGAAATATATGCACAAACCTTTTTAAAAGTATACTTAAATGCTTCCATGTTCCTCTATTTTGACATAAGGGTAAATTCTGCTGTGGAATTTTGAAAAGAACATATGAATGGTGACTTTTTAAAAAATAGGCAAATATATTTTTGATTTCATTGTTTGTACTACAAAGTAATATGAACTGTTACTTTTAGATTATCCAATATTTGTGCATGGAAAAATTAAGTATTTTTCAGTTCTTTCTTAAAAGGTTTCAGCTGTGAAAGGGTAGGAAAAGGATATTTCACAATATATGAACACGTTTGTCTGAGAGTTTTCAAGATAACAAGTGGTTTACATATCAGTTTGAGAGTCCCATTCAGTGAAAAATGAAGTCCAGTTGATATGCTGGGGAAGCTGGGCTGAGCAAACTTTGCTGCTTTTTTATAGCAATCTCTAGTGCATTTAGAGCAGCTTTTCAAATTTTTGCTCACCGGCGGGAACTTAATTGTTGGAGCAAGTGAGCAAAAATTTTCCCTTTGGTTTAGTGGTGCTATGGTGTCCTTGCTGCTGCAGATTTTGTATCTGGCATTTTTGTAGTGTTTCTTGTCTAAAAGGGTCCCCAAAGTAGTTTACCAACTTAAATAGCTATACCAACTTAGTTTCCTCAGAAGGGAAGGGGGGATTCTGTGCTACAGGGTTAGTTGCTGTTGTGGAAGCTTTTAAATAGTACAGGGCTAGTTGTTATCTACCCCATAATTTTAAACTCTGGTTTAATGGAATTCCAGTCTTGGACTAGGTCTGGCGTCTGCTGAAGAGGGACAGGTTTCAGAGTAGCAGCCGTGTTAGTCTGTATTCGCAAAAAGAAAAGGGGTACTTGTGGCACCTTAGGGACTAACAAATTTATTGGAGCATAAGCTTTCGTGAGGTACAGCTCACTTCATCGGATGCATTCAGTGGAAAGAATTTAAAGGAAATGGATTAAAAATGGTGTAAATCCTCACACCTTCAGGTTAAAACTCAGAGATTCTTCTGATCCTCCAAAATGCCTCAGGGGAGACAGTAGAAATTCAGTGCTTCTAGTGTGGAAAGCTGTTCTCCATTGGCTTTTAAGGGAATGTAATGGATCAGCAAAGCTAAGTCACAGTGTGAATTTTTTTTTCTTCAGAGAATCCTGCAATAAAACCAAAAGAAACTGCTGCTAAAAGAGCACAAAATGTATGACTTAAAGCAAAAATGTCTGATGAGGATTCATTGTGTCTGACTGGACTAAATGTTATCTTTGAATATGATTTCATATAGAACCTTTCATCCTGGAGGATCACTCTGAGCACTGTATACCTTGCTGTCCACCTACTGAAGTGCATCTGCCTCTGAAGCAGAACACAGTTAATGGTGAATTGTGTTCAGTCATTTAGGACAGGAATTGAACAACAGTTTATTTAAAGATACTATCATGAAATGAATCCCAGTGTTAAATCTCCACCTTCCAGCATAAGACAAGCTAGGAGCTCTGTTTTTGGCTATCTGAAGCTGATATAGTTTAATATCACTCACTTCTTCCCACACCAAGTATCACTTGCTTAGCTAGCTGAAAAGATATGGGGGAATCTAGGTAGGCAGAATGTAAATACTTTAATTACAATGTAGCCATGACACAAGGGTCTAACATGACTGGACTTGTGAAAAGTGTCCTGAGATTTTTAATAATTCCACGTGTTTAGGATCTCAGTTATATGTCCAACAACCTGTGTGTTAAGAGTCATATTACCTCCCAAAATATTAGATACTTACTTTTAAGGATATAACTGCATTTTTAAATAAATATCGGTTAGTTTTAGAGAGATTAACTTTCATTTTGTTGACTTGGAGAAGGTTCCATTTTTAGAGATACTGTCAGCTTGAAGTTTTTTAGATGGACTAATTTAACCCAAAAATGTATTTAAATGCTGATGAGCCTTTCCTTTATTGCTAGCTGCTCCGGACAGAAGCAAGTTCTGTTTCTTTAGTCATTTGAATTTAATATCAAAGCTGTTTTAAGCAGTATGTTGTTTGATGGCTGTGTCTTAATCTGATGCCCTGAATTTTTACTTTTATTTTCTGAGAATGCATTCCTGATGTTAGCTTTCTCTCATGGTCTAGACATATTTTTCCTATTACTAGTTCATCATTTTTACAGCAGTGAAGTTCTTTCAGAGAGGCAGAAACAGTGGCAAATTCAGCATGTAGTCATCTCCCCAATTTCCCAGAAATTTTGTGTAGCTCCAATAGATGCGTAAGAAGTGAGATGTCTGACTGCTGTACATGAACACCTACAGCCCCACAACACAAGCAGAGTATGTTCAGCTCCTAAAGAGAATGCATGCACCTGGTATGTAGCTTTGCCATCATGCTCACTTTGCCTGAGGGTGAAGTGCAGGAGACTACACATTCTCTCAGCTGTGGTTTTGGGAAGGACATGTGGGAGAGGTAGTCTACTAACATAGAAACAAATCTAAGAAAATAAATACATTGATCTGAAAGTGGAGGTCTTACAAACTTCTGACTTCAAGATTTTTTTTTCACCTTGCTGTCTACCATCTAGCCTTAACTGCTTTGAGACACTCTACTGTTCCTGCGCAGTCAGCTCGTACATTTGAAATTGTTTAACCTGATTCAAAGGAATTTTTCAGCTCGCAGGACTGTAGATAAATTTTTCTCCTCAAGGTGGGATCAGGGAGAGGTTGGGAAGGAGGGGGATGATCCTAGGGTTAAAGCAAAGACCAGGAGTTGGAAAATCTAGTTCCTAGTTCTGCTGCATACTTCTTGTAACACTTCAGGCAAGTCACTAACCTCTCTGTGCCTGTTCCCCCTATCTGAAATGTGGGGTTAATACCCACCTTACATGTGTGTTGTGTGGCTTAATTCATTATGTTGATTCTTGTAGTGCTTTGAGATCCTCTGGTGGGAGGTGGTATAGAAATGTAAATGGATGTTTGTTTTTATTACATCACAGATGTGACCGAACGTAGCATGTGTGTATGTGAAAATGGTTGTATATCAAAAATATATTTCATTTTTTCCTCTTTAATTTAGTTTGATTATAAATTTTATTCTTAATCTGATTTCTGCTACTGGAGGGTGCTTAGACTGGTCCAGGTATTTTTGCGTGGGTTGTTTCATCTTAAGTGATGTGACTGCACGTCATTAACATCGGCTTTGACCAAGAAAGTGGGATTCTCAAAATGTCTTAAAGTAACTAGGCTCTTTGTTGTTCAGCACTGAGCATAGAACCTGTAAACAAGGGTGAAGACTTCCTTTCACAATTGGTGACTTCTAGGAGCTTGGACTTCCTGAAATCAAGGCATAAGTTTCTCATAACTTTTCCAAGCATATGGTTAGAACAGTCACGTAAAGTAGGGCATTCTTACAATATGGCTTTTAAATTCACCTGACATGATGTCTGGTCATGGATTCTAACAACTTTACTCTGTCATCTTCGAGAGAAGGTGGGTATATGCAGATGAAAAGCTTAGAACAAAGGGTTACAGGCCACAAAGGGCCTCTCTGTTTCATGAACTCATAGGTATAATTAGAATCAAAGCATTAAACTAAGAGCTCTAAGAATTGGTTTCTATATGGTAAGTTTTAAGTTGGCATCAGAGTATTGGTTTCTGTTTTTGATTCTCCCATTGACCCTTGGCAAGTTGCTTAACCTCTCCGTGTCTGTTTCCTCATTTGTAAAATGGGGATAATGAAACCTTTTCAGAAAACTTGATGCAAGGATCTATGTCCGAAGTATTTATTCTTTCTAACATGAATGTCTTGTTAGATTTAGTATTATGATTACTGTATATTTCCTCTTCATTAATCTTTCCCATATTGTACTTTTCTGTTGCCTGTTATGCATACTGTAATTATGAACTGTGACTACGCATACTTAAGGTTGTATCCTCTCAGGAGCTCTCTTGAGGCATGGAGAATCCATACATTGTGCATGGATCTATACCAGTGGTTCTCAACCTGTTTACCCATTGTCGGCCACATGTGCAGCTCTCTGTGTTACGTCAGCTGCACCCACAGAATATATATACTGCTTGTTATGGCCCTGAGGATGTCACATGGGCTGCAGCTGTTGCTAATTGGGCTGCAAGTGGCCCGTGTGTTGAGAACCACTTTTCTAAACAAATCCATTAGCAGTACAGTTATGTTAAAAACATAGAGCTCAGAGTACAGCTCAAACCATGGGTGTCCTTTAGCACTTCACGCTGTACTGCAGGGCCAGTTGTGGAGTAGACCTAACAGGGATACAGCTGGGAGAGGAGTCTGACAAAATTCTGTTTTCTGATCATCCAGTGCTGATCTAGAGAGGAAAAAATAACAATTATTTCTGTTTGAAGTTGGGATAAATATGAAGTACTACTTGTGGCCTCTGGCTCACTTTTTCAGTGGGCTGCAGTAATCACGGATTAACAGATGAGGTAATGGACAGTATTACCAAGGACAGAGAGACTGGGCTTCTCAGAAGCTTAGACCTGGCCTTATACGTAAAACTTAGGTTGACTTAGCTGTGTCACTGAGGAGTATAAAAAATTAGACATCATTAGGCTGACCAGCTGTCGACCTAACTACTGCTTCTCTTGGGGGTGGATTAAATACAGTGATTGAAAAACCACTTCTGTTGCTGTTGTGGCTGTTTACACACTATGGTGCTACAACAACACGGATGCAGTGCCAGAGGTGTGCCACTGTAACAGGTATAGTGTAGACAAACCCCTAGTGTTAAGTAGACCTCATTCTCTTGATTCAGATGTAAAGTCGCATATATGCAGACTTGCCTCTACAGATAGCTATTTTAATGATAAGTGAGTTTTGGCATAACTTGTGATAGAATATAGGTATCTGATAAGGTAATACATATACCAGTTTGTTCTAACCTGAGAGTCATAGGTGCCTTTTATAGTTATGCACGCATCTCAACATTTCATGACAGCACTTTCTCTACTTCTCCCTTTTGTTTTCATTGTAAGGGATACTACAACACTAAAGTACTCGGTTTTAAAGGATTTGTTGGTTTTAATAGGGTTTTGCAGGCAAATCTGTTGCTGACAGTTTACTTAGAAGTGAATGATGATATTGTTAGAGTGCGGTGTTTCCACATGTTCCTTTGCAGCCAAGCAGTACCCCCAAGATGTGCTGAAGGGGGGAAATGCTGACGTGGATATCTGTGACTGGCCTGCACAATAGTAAAGGAATATAGTACTGTTATTTTATGTAGTGTCTACTTCCTTTTACTAAAAATAACACATTTTATAAAAAGCTAAAGTGTTTCAGAACAGTTGAAAATGTAGGCTTAAATGTTTGGTGGTAATAGGAGAATCATTCTAAAGTGCAATTGTATGAAAGGAAGAAATAGGAATTGATTTTACTTTTTTGTTTTTAATTAGAAGCTATAGGATAGTGCAGTGATGTATGGTTTGTCAGGTGCTGAAATAGCCATTTATAAATCTGGTACAGGTATGGGCATCTTTTTTAAAAAATGAAGTAAACTTTATCAGTTTAGGATGAAATTTACTGATGGAGACCACACAACCAGACTGCACACTGCTTTTGTATACAGAGATGCTAAATACTTGAAAATGCACTATTTCCATAGGCGGAGTTTCTTTTGTATTCACAGACTGGGGAGCCTCAAATTCCAGAGGCATTACATGAGCAGTTTTAATGAATTAGTGTCTGGTTTTGCTGCAGCAGATGTGACAAGCAGCTTTATAAGCTGCTTCCCATCGATCGCTGTTTTCCAGCTCTTTTGTCTCTTTCTTTTGCTTAGAGAAAAGCAGTGAAGAGCTTGGTTTCTACAGTAACTGCTGCCTACATTCCTGCCTGCAGGCCAGTTTCTTTCACTACTCCTTGTAGCCAATGCAGGGCTACTGTATTAGGTTTCTTTAGGGTTGTTTCTTTCCCCACCCCCTTGGTGACTTTAACATTTTACCATGTAAGAATCAGAAGATCTTGTGGTGGGAATTTGTAGTTTCAGTATATGTATTTCTAATTAAGCAAAGCACACTTCCAAGAATGTAGACTAGCATCAGTATTACTTGCAACTGATGAATGCCAATTTTTGTATGGCTGATACTTGAAGAGCATTAAATGTCTGACTGCAAAAGAAGAATTATGGTGTTGGCTGAAAATTTGGGATGTCACTATATGTTGTTTGTGGTTTAATTACCTTTTGAGAGGGAAAGAAGTATTAAATACCTGTATTCATGTTTGAAATTCATTCATTCCCAAATATGCATTAGCTGATAAAGGTAAACATGTTTGTGAATATTTATTTTTTTTCCCTCTTCCTCAGCCACCATCAATATCTTTGTGTCATAGTGACATCCTGTTCCTCTGGCAGAGGAGAGCTAGTTCCAGATCCTTCTGGAAGTAGTCAGTAGCCATTTTAGAAGTGGTACTGAGATCTCTACAGATTTTCAGGTACTCGCTTCCCCACTCAAGCTGCAAGATTGTACCTTGAATCTCCAGTGTGGTAGCGCGTGGTTTTACTGGCACATTTCTGTGCCTGCCTCTTGAGATTCTGCAAAATTATGTTGACCAGATTGGGCAAATGTGTAACTGGAATATTATCTTGACATAGTGGGACACTTCTTTTGTGCTGAGTCCTAATTTATATGCAAGTTTTTGCATCACAAATCGGACACTGTGGTAGTTTTTTTCATGGTTGTTAGAGCACGTGAACAATAACAGCATATGCTAAAATACTTAAATGTTTAAGTGGAAAAATGTGCCTCATCCAAAAAAGAGCTACTTGTCAATTTAATGGTCCTGACATCTTGCTCCCCAGACTATCTTGAAGCTGATTGTTGCAGAGGCACTGATGCTCTGATATTGGTGGGAGAATATGCTTTGCAACTTTCAGCCCTTTGCCAGTTAATATGTAGAGGTAATGGAAACTTGGAAGGAAGTTTCACTAAGGCAGTGGTTTTCAAACTGTGGGTCGCGACCCAGTACTGGGTCGCGGAATGTAAGATGCCAAGTCATGGCGGCCCGGTTGGTGGTCCTGACCAGAGCCATTGAAAGTCCTGCTGGCAGTGCTGCCCGGCTAGGGCAGGCTAGTCCCTACCTGTTCAGACACCATGGTGACCCCAGAAGCGGCCATCAGCAGGTCCAGCTCCTAGGCGGGGGAGGCCACAGGGCTCCGTGTGCTGCTCCGAGCACTGGCTCTGCAATCCCATTGGCTGGGAACTGGCCAATGGGAGCTGGGGGGGGCGTGCCTGCAGATGAGAGCTGTGGAGCTCCATCTAGGAACCGGACCTGCTACTGGCCGCTTCCAGGGCACAGCGCGGTCCGCGGAGCCAGGACAGGCGAGAAACTTGCCTCTGCACTCCAGCTGCGCTGCTGACCAGGAGCCGCTGGAGGTAAGCCCGTACCCCAATCCCCTGCCCCAGCCCAGAGAACCCTCCCCCACCCTGAACCCCTCTTTCCGGCTCCACCTCGTAGCCTTTACCCCCGCACCCCGACCCTCTGCCCCAGTTCTGAGCCCCTCCCACACTCCAAACCCCTCATCCCCAGCTCCGTTGGGTCACGGGCATCAACAGTTTTCTTCAGTGGGTTGCCAGAAAAAAAGTTTGAAAACCACTGCACTAAGGCATATCAGCCTGTGGAGGTAGTTGAGAGAATCATCCAGGAGGACATGCTTTCCCCCCCTGACCCTAAGAACTAGTTGCCCCTACTTAAAATGCAGCTGCTCTTGATGATTTCATTTAGAAAAATGAGTCATAATCAGTAAATGGCCAAACGTAATTGAAGTGGAAACTGGTGGCAAATTACCCAAATCAGGGTTTATTTAAAAAAAACACACACACTAAAAACTCCACCCCATACCCTGATCCAAAATTTGTCTTCCTGTTTATAGGAAGCAACGCTGCTCTCCTGCTTGGGTAGTTTTTTTACATTGCCAGCAAAGGGTGTTGCCTAGAGCAAATAGAAGAGACATGAAAACTTCCTTTTTTAAAAGCTGTTACAGTGTTTGAAATCTTCATGTTTCAGTACTCTTGCGTTTGACTTGTAATATTTAGTAAACAAATTTTGTGAAATCAGAGTGAATTTTTTCATAAATCTCTTCACACCGTGCGTGAATTTTTACAACTTAGTCACAAAATCCCTAAAGCTGGAATTTCTAGTGGAAACACATGGGTATAAATGGTACTGATTAAAAAGCAGCTTAAAAAAATACACCAAAACCTCATCATTTAGGGAGAAGATTCAATGTCATTCCCTTTTTTATTGCAAGAAAATGAGTCCTCTTTCCCTCTGTAAGTCTCCATTATAGCATTTCTTACATTGTTAGCAGTTGTCTTATTTGGGTATTCCTAGAAGGAATTTTTACAAGAATATCTGAACAATTATTTGTTTTCTTTAAATATATTTAAATATTTTGAATAGCTTGCATTTCAGTTATTAATATAATAAAAACATTTAATGCTGAGGAATTTGAGATAAAAATCTAAAACAGTAATGGGGATTGTTTGAATTAATTTTATGGAACTGTCTAGATGGATTTACATATCTACATATAGTTTAAATTGGGAGCTGCTTTGGAGCTAGTGTTAAAGTTTACCTTAACAGTTTTATAGAAGTTATTACATTATTAAATTAAATTAAAACTTTTTAAAATGACCTTTGCTTTTTACGAATAATTTTCAGTGTCCAGAGAAGATCACATTCTGAAGACTGACTGTATTTGTAACTTAGTTAATTGTTTCTACATGTTCATATGAACCATCTTAAGCAGAAATAGTTTAAGCAATGCTGAATTTGTAAACTAAGCAACAATACTAGAATGTAAAATCTTGCTAAGAATATCTTGTAAATTTAACTCTAAAACAAAGCATAATATCCCAGTTCCTGTTTTTCATAAATTTCATTTCTGTTGGTTCCATTGAGGGCTGAAGTAAAAAAAAAAAACAGCTCCTCTGCTCTTAAAGTCTGTTGTTTGAGTTGATTGGTGTGTGACTTGCAAAATATGTCAATTTGGAATTCTCTTAAACATAATCCCAACTTGTTTAAGCTAATGTTACAAAATGTTCTGGGAATGAATCGTTCAGTTTGCAGATGCCAAGCAAAGTGCCCATGAACCTGAAGTTCCATGGTACAAAATTTAGCTGATGTAGTTATAAAACATAACATACCTTCTGTTGGAGGTGTGGGATGGCACTGTTGGTAAGGATAAGTGAAGGAGCAGAATCCCTTTCTCCCTCGGGGGTAAACTTGTTACTCCTCAAGTTGACAAACTTTTATCACTTTTAAGTATCTAAAAATGCAGTGCTTTACCCCATCTCCGGGATTTCTTAGTGGTTTCTATGCTTCGCTTTGGAGTTTGAAGCAAACTGAGCACAACTCTTTGACTCCAAACAGCCCCTCTACTCCTACAGTCTAATTTAGGTGATAACTGAACAGTATGTTCACATTACCAAACTGCAAATTTAAATGGGGGGGAGGGGTTGTATTTTGTTTATAATGTAATATGTTTTCTGTCAGCCGTTTCCTATCAAACTAATAATCAATGAAGCAGCAAAAAGAGAAAAGACTCTATTGTGACTCTTTCTATAAACTATTTTCATGATGAATTAAATACCTAAACAGTTTACAAATGTTTTAAAATCCTAACTTCCTAAATTTGTAATGTTAAGTAAGCCTGGATGGCAGACAATTCTACACCTTGATCATAAATTTGGTAGCAAAGCTTTTCACTTAACAGTTTAAATATTGCTGTAGTACTGTAATATGGAAGAAATAAAATGCTGTGTAACATTACAAACTTGCCAGAACTATTTTGGATAAAACAGTTGAGTTGCTTTATGTAAAATATAAATGGAAAAACAGTTCAGGACTCGAAGTGGGCAAGCATGCACTGGAACATCTTAAGAGCAATTACCCCATCTCCAGGCACACCTTCCCCCCAGGTATGTGTATCACACAACATTGTCAGCCTGTGATGGAAGTGCTGTTTATATACAATGTACCTTTGAAGGGTCATGCTTCCTTGTAGGCTGAACAATCTTCAGTGAAGATCATGGTGGTTTTCTGGTATATTGAAGGGTAGACGAGGTAAAAGAAAATTGTGTAAAAGAGGAGAGGAATCAAAACTGGGGATGAAAGTCTAAATTATTGAGAAGCCATCCTGAAGCCAAAAGAAAAGGGGATCCTTGTTATGATGTAAATGACACTCCAGGGGAAGGATGGTTTTATCTTGGGAAATACTGTGATCTGTCTTTCTCTCCCTTGGTCAATTCAACAATCATAGAAGGGGAGGAACAGAGACTGTGGATCACATTATTGGTGATTACTTTGCTATCAAAAAAATCCTAAGTGAAAACCTACAGAGTGACCCAAGATTCTTGTTGAGTACTTTCATTTCTATTTGAAATAAAGTACAATGGGGAAGGTAGAGGATCCTTGTCATTGCCACTCCTTATCCCTTTATTGTTCCTAGCTATTTTCCAGATTTTTTTTAGTAAAAGTTTTACAACGTCTTCTAAAAGGAATCTCCCCTGAAGATTTTGATACCAGGATGATTCGTAGGGTTATCAGTGCTAAGTCCTCATAATATACTTCCATTTGAAAAATGGAGGTGTTGATCGAAGGAATTGACTCGTTCTGTAGGGGCAAATGGTGTTGCCAAACCATGTCTTGATCACTACAAGACAGCTTCAAACTGAATGGTCTAGGGCAGTGGTTCTCAACCTTTCCAGACTACTGTACCCCTTTCAGGAGTCTGATTTGTCTTGCGTACCTCAAGTTTCACTTCACTTAAAACTGACTTGCTTACAGAATTGGACATAAAATACAAAAGTGTCATGGCAAACTATTACTGAAAAATTGCTTACTTTCTCATTTTGTCTGTATGAAATTTTAGTTTATAATGACATCACTAGTGCTTTACGTGTAGCCTGTTGTAAAACTAGGCAAATACCTAGATGAGTTGAGGTACCCCCTGGAAGTCCTCTTTGTACCCCCAGGGGTGTGATTACCCCTGGTTGAGAATCACTGTTCTAGGGAATATTGAAGCACTGGGTCTGACAATAGGACTTGAAATACTGGTGCCACAAAGGACACATCAGTGAGAGCTAGGAGTTCTAGCCTGTTTCATGGCTGGGTGCTGAGACAGGAGTAGGGAATCCAGTCAGGTGATAAATTTTACAAGAGTGTAATTCTGCTTCCCTCCCCCCCCCCCCCCCCCCCCAACAGCATAGACGGAGCTGGTGAAGTAAAGAGGGAATGCTGGAAATGTGGATGTGACAATACAACCATACTGTACACATTTGCTCCTCTAATGAAACCATTATCTAGCAGCCTATGAAATTATTTTATTTATATTTAACACTTACATTGCAGGAATGCCTGCCCTGGTCCCATTTTGCTAGGTGCTATACAGACACATAGTAAATGACAGTCCCTGCTCCCAAGGAGTGATTGTGAAAAGTCAATCTGTGGATTTGCTTTTTTTCTCTACCCCTCTGTCCTCCCCAGTTTCATTACTCAATCCATTCTGGATTTATTTGTGTAGAATAAAAATATTGTGTGCTATATCTTACTCCCACCCTCTAGTCTGTGCTCGGTATGTTTTCTGTTTAGATGATAAGGTCTTCAGGGCAGGGACCTGTCCTCCATTTGGAGCTATGTAAATAATAAATACAACACAAGTACTGTTGTCCTGATTCATTCTTCTTTTTTTAAATGACCTAAAAGTGGATGCTATCAGTTATGAATTTTGGAGCTGGTAAAAACCATGTTGTTATGTAGCTTTTGGAAATATTTATTTTCACCACTTAGAAATATGACACACACTTTTCACCCTGTAACTGGTGGTTTGAAAATATTTGAAAATATTTTAACTGTTTTTGATCAATCCCAAATGTACCCATTTGATTTCTCACTGTGAACTGCAATAGCTTCCCATGCGTAATAGAGCAGGAAGGTTTCAGTGGTACAGTAAGATGAAATGCAAATATTAGGTGTTCACATGTTTAACTAGATTAGAAGTTTAGCTGGAATCATATTATATTCTCCTTATAACACCATCCTCTCAGAGCCCAGCATTTGAAATGTTGAAAAGTGTTGTGGTAATGCTCACACAGTATAAATATAGTACCTAGCTTGTTACAAGTGATGTTAAGCTTGGCACAGAGTTTAATATCCAGTACAGAGCTTTGATTACCCAAAGCTCCTATCTTCTCACACTTGACCAACACTTGAGAGCCACAGTGGTCTCAGACATAGTTTTTGGAGTCAGGGCCTTGGACTTGGCAGGGGGGAAGCTGTTCGGTATCTTTGTGTATGATGGCCAGGGGCTAAGAAGCGATCAGGAGACAGAATGGCAACACAAGAGGGAAGAATTTTTAGTGGAGTGTAGATAGATATGTAGGAAGAGGGGGTTTGTGCTGCAGCTGACCTGGAATTCAAATTTTGTGTCTTTGGATTTGCCTGTACTTCAGTTTAGGTTATGAAGCCTCTCTCCCGCTCCCCAGTAAAAGCCCAGCAGCATTTTGGAGCATTGCCTGCTTACTAGTAGATGGTATCCTTGTACTATGCAATAACCAGTCTGAACACTGAATCAGCACTTGAAGTTATGTACAGCTGCTTCTGTATTGCTCTTCAGTTGAAGTGAGTCTTCTCTACAAAGTATTCAGTCATTGAGACTGAGGAGTAAATAGACTTGAACCTGCAAAATAGTTACATAAAATATGTAGAAAAGTTTGTTCCACAAAAGTCTAAATATTTAGGTTTCAAACATACAATATTGCTACTCAATTTCTGTTATTAATGTTTACTTAAAGTAAACATTCTGGCTTATTCTTCTGTGCTGACAAAATGGATGCCTTTGCTTGCTTTCTATTTGTGTGCTCTTGAAGAGTGATGATGTCGTTAAGAGAAATGTTGGTTGGGATAACATTGGCTTTCAACAAAACAAACTTTATTCCTTCCATCAGATATTTAAGGAAAAGACAAATGATGGAGGAAAGATTTTTATTTTCTGTAGAAAGAGCAAGGAATTCCAGCTTTATGGTGTAGCAGTAATGTCATCTTTACTGTTTACTCAAGTTTTTCTACATTTCTCAGCTACAGTCCTTCATTGTGGCTGTTAGTTTAAAAACAATTAGCTAGGATTGCATAGTGAAGCAGGGAGAGTCTAGTCCATTTCACTTTCCTGCTGCAGCCCATGTGCAGTGTTTTGGCATAGATTCTGTTCCCAATTTAGTACATCAAGCATGCTTCGGAATCAAGTTGTCTGTTAAACTCAGACATGGTCCTTATGAAATGAGATTGAAAGGAAGGTCACAGTCACATTTTCCCCCCCTCTTACTCTTTAAGCATGTAACATAGGAAAACATGATCCATGCTCGCTAGCAGTGAATGTCCATGTTTGCATTAGATGCATCTATCCTTAAAAGTTGTGCCAAAGTTATAGTGACACTTGGAACAAATGCTGCTTGCACCTGTTCCAAAGCAGCTTTGTTTCCTTTCCTAATAAAACTACAATAGAACCTCAGAGTTATGAACTGAGCAATCAACCACACACCTCATTTGGAACTGGAAGTACACAATCATGCAGCAGCAGAGATGTTAAAAAACGCAAACATAGTACTGTACTATGTTAAAAGTAAACTACTAAAAAAATAAAGGGAAAGCAGCATTTTTCTTCTGCCTAGTAAAGTTTTAAAGCTATATTAAGTCAGTATTCAGTTTTAAACTTTTTAAAGAACAATCATAACATTTTGTTCAAAGTTCTGAACATTTAGACTTACAAACAACCTCCATTTCCGAGATGTTCGTAACTCTGAGGTTCTACTATAGATCCGTGTAAAAGGATCGCTTCGCAATATGGTTTCTAAAGTTTGTTTGTAGATTGTCATTGGCAAAGCCTCTCGTTGAGGGGCATGTAAATATGGCCATACATTGGGTCCTTTGCATATCTAACATGGGTTCAGTCCTGTGCATATCTGACAGATTTCCAGGGAGGAGAGGGCAGCAGTACATCTAACATTAGCTTATTACTGATCGTGAGCAAAAGGTAAAATTACCTGAAATGGTTTTTGTTGGTGCTATGGTTAATAACAGAATTAAATGTAGGTATGCTCAATCTGTTTGTGTACAGTTAAACTATAAATAGCCTATTCTCCTGTTTAATTGGGTTAATTTCTAAAAGCTGTAGTGCTTGCCTAATGAGCGTGCGGGGGGGGGGGGGGGGGGGATTTTTTAAAAGTTCATTAAAGATGGGTTTTTAATTAATATATACAAAAATTAAACATTTTTGCATATTGTTTATATAACTGGATTTTATCAAATTTAAAACAGTTAACAGTTAAAGCAAACATACAGACTTATGGTTTAACTTTTTGTTTATAAGTGACAATTTTTGCATTAAATCTGTCTTAAACAGTCTGTTTTTCTGAGTCTAAATTAAGGCTACATTTGCCATGACTGTTCATTTCTGGTAGTACCTATTGCTTTTACAGTTAGGCACCATTAGCATTGCTGTATGCATAGTAAATAAAGTGGTTTAGGAGAAAAAGAACAAAAATTGCTTTTAACTAATACGAGTGAAATTACATAGGCCCTGATCCTACAAACACTTATGCATCTGCTTAACTTTACTTCTCTGAATAGTTTCACAATAGGACTACTCAGAGAGTAAAGTTAAGTAACTTCATAAGGGTTTGCAGGATCAGGGCCATAGTGAACAAAGTACTACTGATGAATGGATGTTGGAGGACTTGTTAGCTCTCTTAAGTAGTTACTGACAGTTCAGTATACTTAAACGAACTGAGGTTTGAGATTTTTTGTGGCAATACTGATTGTTTGGGATACTGTAAATTGTTAATGCACAAAATCCATTCCTTCTGATGTCACTCACTGTTCAGATGTTTTTGAAATAATACCCCATTTGGAGTATGTTTCCAGTTCAATCTCAAAATGGACTACAGAAATCTAGATAGAGTTACAGCGTTAAATAATGTATAGACTTAATACAATTATATTTGTATTCTAAAGTCTAAAATTTTGACTTTCTAGTGTTTACTAGATCTCTGTGCCTGTGTGTAAAATGAAGATAATTGCAAATCATTACCCAAGATAGGCTTTTACTACTTTAATCAGGGTTAAATATTGCTTGTGAGTTACGCAAAAAAGTCTGTTATGTATTACCTGTAAACAAGTTGCATAAATATTTGTTTTTATTTTTCAGATGTACTTTCAGGTTTCCCAGCACAAACATCAAGATAACATTCACAGCTCTGTCCAATGAAAAGAGAGAAAAACAGGAGTCCCCAGAGTCTCCAGTGAAACCTGTGCAACCCCAGATCTCTCCCTTAACAATAAACATTCCAGACAACATGGCTCACCTGATCAGCCCTCTCCCTTCTCCCACAGGAACTATCAGGTATTTAAAATTTGCAAAATTGCATGTAGGGTAGTATATGGTTCCAGAATCAATACAGAGATACAGTTCATTTGATGCTTTCCTTATGTAATAATGCTTAAGTTGGAGCTCAGAGTAGCCTCAGATGAGCCTTGGAGTAAAACTATAAGTGTTGTGGTTTTTTTTCAGTGGCTACCTATTCACATAAATATACAAATCTGTTACTGTCATTAAAGTCTGACTTTAAATTCACAAAAGCAATAAAATTGTGTTAGGGCTGTATTCTGAATGCATCCTTTTGTTCCTAGTATTCTAGGATGGTTAGAGCAGTGAATGAGCCCACATTTCCCAGTGGCTGAAATATTTGGACACACTAGAGTGAGTTTAAGAATTAAGCATCAATCTTAACTTACCATTTTCTTGCCATTGTTGGTCTTCATTATACCTGTGACAACACTTTAATTTAGTTTCTATTTTTATTTCCATTGTTAGTACTGTTCTTAAGCAGTTGACTAAAATCTAGTATCCTTAGTAAGTTTGTCAGCAGAAAAATATGTTTTAGCTGTTTGGCAATGCTTACTTTGAAAACTAATGATTAAAAAAAGTGTCTCTTATTGACAAATGACTGCAGTCAGTAAACTAAGTTTCTTATTTATAGTATCTCAGTATAGCATCAGGAGAAGTATAGTGTTGAGAAATGTTTTGGTAGGTGTGGTTAATTTGGTTGGGTCTGTCAGTTTAGCTGTATTGATTAGAGACTCAGAGCCATCATTTGGCTTGTTGTTGGGTTGAAGGTCAATTAAACAAAAAGCTTAATTGCTCTTCTTGCAAACTTATAAAAGCATTTTGAATAGAATTTTCAGAAGCACCACAGTCACTTAAATATTTTTGAAAAATCCACCTTTTCCTCACAGATTCTGGTAGATATGCTTGTTCAAGAATGTAAAGCTAGTGTGTCTAATTCTGTTGATCTTCAAATTGGATCCTGTTATGAAGTTTAAATTCAGAGGTAAATCTGTTGATACTTAACAAGAGCAGAGATCTTGATTCCAGTTTTGTGATGGTGTTTGCAAATGGTGCATTTGGAAAAAGTGATTTGATAGTATAGCAGTCTTGGATTTTTTTATTTAAACCAGGAAAAATTTATCTTCCCCAAGAAATGATTGCATTCATAAATATTTCACCATTGCTTTTTGCATTATCTCAGTTGTTGCAATTATTTCCCAAGGCTATTAAACAACTGTTAAACTATACCGTTAAAAATCAAAGCAGTTCTGAGTCTATTTTACTAGCTTGACATTTTCTTCTTTAATTCACCAAGTTGTGTGGAGGATTTCTAAACTTGCTTTGATTATACCATATATATTGCTGTGTGAATACATGGTACAGTGAGCAAAGTGTAAAGGGATACTGTCAGTTGATATGTGCAAAACTTACATAGCACAGCAATGACCAACACTTTTTAAAAAGTGCTGACCTTCTGACTTTTAACCCTCAAAACAAGGCCTGTTTCACACAACATTATTAAAATTCCATCTTCCCTGCTGGACAGTCCACTAACAGCTAACCTCAAATGTTGGAATTGTGGAGATAAGTTTCTCTTCAAGAACAGTGGTTTTGTATGTTACTCTGTCTACATGTAAGAACATAGCAGGCACTGCAAAGGGTGTAGACAGCAAGATGTTCCTGTCTGCTTGCAAAGCAAATCTTGGCAGATACAACTTTTTTGTCCCACCAGTCCAGATGGTATCCCTTAACTCTAGTTTTCCTTAAAGTCTTAAATTTTATATATTTTGATTAATTTAAAATAGTATCTTTGATTTAGAACAAGGCTAGTGGATGGGGACCTGGCAGACTTCTCAGATTCCTGCTTTTATTTTCGTATATGCGTTTTTTGATGCTTCTGAGGGCAGAATTGAATCCTGTCATTATGTAAATGTTTTGGGGGCTTATTGCATTACATGAAAATATGTAAGCAGTGAAAAGATTGTTCAATGACTGTGTCTCAACTGTAAAGGGACAAAGGAAATTCTGGAAGAATAGCTCTTTATACAGCTATGATTCGGGTGCACTATAAAAGGTGGAAAAAATCATAAACTTTCAAAAGATATGGTAGAAATTTATTTGAATTTTCGAGTTAATATTTTGTACATTCCCAACACTAATGAGCCTTAGCAAAATGCCAATTATCCAATTTTACCTTTGGCTACTGTTTTGTTGGTGTCCTATCCACTTATGTCGTCATCTCCCCAACCTTTGGCCTATTGGATTATTACGTTACATGAGGATTTATAGTGTTAATACAGCTCAGTGTCTGTATATAATTCTAAATCAATTTACCTGAAATATATATTTGATTAAATAAGAATCACCCAGAACTCTTCCTTTATTATATTTTCGCAAGCATGCTGTTTCATCCAGACACATTATTGAGTGATTCTGACTAAGCTAAAAACAAGCACGTGGTGGAAATCTCACGTAGACCTACTTTCTGAAAACTTTCAGATCAGCGGTTCAGACGAGAATCCAGAATTTTTGGTTGTATAAGTAGACCGAACCTCCAACTAAAATGGACGTATTGTCAGCAAAGCTTACATAAATACAATATAGCCTACAAAACAGTTAATCTTCTTTCTTTGAAGAGAGAGGCTGAAACCTCATTTGACAGGTTTCTTCCTGGAGTGATTTTGATTCTTACAGTGAGTTATAAATCCCATTTTCCAAGCATTTATAATGGAAGTACTGACAGACCCTTAACGACAGTCTGGGAACACTAGTGAGTTTTCCTACAATTAGAGCTATTTGATTAGACATAATGTGGTGATATACTGTATAACAAAATAGTAGGATCCTCTTTTTATATTCTACAGTGCTGCAAATTCCTGCCCATCTAGCCCGCGTGGTGCAGGCTCTTCAGGGTACAAAATGAGTCGTGTAATGCCATCTGACCTACATTTAATGGCTGACAATTCACAGTCAGAAAACGACAAGGAAGCATCGGGTGGTGATAGCCCAAAGGTAAAAGTTGCACAGAATAAAACCATAAATAAAAATAAAGCCTTGAGCCCAATGTACCAATGTTGGAAATTTGTTGTCCAAAGTATATGAACTTAGACATGATTTGGCATTTAGAAATTGAAAACAGATTGGAGCCAGAGATCTTTTGTGTTTCGATGTGCTTTGTATCTTGATATTTTTTTTTTTTTTTAATGTAGATCTCCATTGAAGAGGTTCATGTCTGTATTGTTTTTTAGTTACTTGCATGACCATCATTTTTTAGACATTTAGATTCATAGTCCTTGGTTAAATGTTGTATTAGTTTCTTTTGATTTTTACTGTCATCTTAAATCCTCCTAACTGGAAGATGTAAGTTTGGTTTTAGCTTTTCTTTTGAAATCCTCAAGTCATCCAGAAGTGTTGAAAAATGAAGTTGATTACTGCATTTGTAATTTTTAGAAAAGAGGTATACTACTGTAAAGTTTATGGAGGCAAATATTTAAGGGTTCTTTTATTTTTTTTTTATAGGAGACTCAAACCACCTTATTCCTATGCACAACTAATAGTACAAGCAATTACGATGGCACCTGATAAGCAGCTTACACTAAATGGAATTTATACGCACATAACTAAAAACTATCCATACTACAGAACAGCAGACAAGGGCTGGCAGGTAAATCTAGTATTTCTTTTAAAAGTCATGAATAAAAACAACTATTAATATGATAAATGAATGATAGTAAATAAGCCAAGTCAACTTGTTTTATTTATACTGGTTATATTAAGTGATCATGACAGCCCTTCAGTAGATCTTTGGTGGACTGAATGGGTCACAAATTCATATGTAATGGATTTCTAATCTTAAAGTCTCTAGGTTGGCAGGAGCTTAGGTGTACTATGGCAGCATCATTTTCTAGCCTTAGTATTCCCTAGAGTTCCAATAGTGGAATTTATAGGACTTCTGTTGGAGAAAAATATAAACATAGGTAGAAATGGATTTAAATGTTTGCCATAAAAGAATGAATATTTTATTAGAATTTATTCTTGCATTAACATGCTTGTGTTACCTCAACAAGCCAAAATAAGATCCCAAAATCTCGGAATACACGCTTGTTGAAAGCTGTGGTCTTGACCTTACAGCTCCTTAACTACAGGTGTACATATCTTGCTTTATCTTGCACTGTTGACTACCTCACTTTTGATTGTGCTCGCACAGGTGACTAGAAAGTTCCATTTGCCCATGGTCAGTTCTATTCTAAAAATAGTAATTGTTTTTTAAAATATTTTTGCATGCCTTGTATAAGATATATTTCAGGATTTTGTCTAAAGTGCATCTATATTTGTGTCTATTGTACTGTTGTTTTCCATAGAGACTAGTTGGCTGATACAGATCTGCATTATGGCCTCTAGTTTTAAAATTAGGTGTTAGGTCACTGCATGTTTAGATGCATAATACTTTGCAAAAAACAAATGCAAGCACAGCACACCCCTTCTGTTTCAGAGAATTGAGTAAGAATTACACTAATGCATAACAATAGGAAAATATAATAAAATGGAGTGGCTGTTTTGGTCAGTAGTCATATAAAATATTGCCATAATGGTAGGTAACTTACCTCATTTGTGAACAATACTCTTAGCCTCTGGCTTCAGGCAGTAGATGACAATTTTGTTAACTAATCTATATGCTTCAGGCTATGTTTTAGATAGTTGTTTCAATACCTAATGAGGCTGTGGATATATTCATGTATATCCTAGAACTTTTTTTGAAGGCCCATCGTGTTGGACTCATTCTGTCGTGTATTTTTCCTCCAATCTAGAAAAGTTGGATTTAATATTCTCTTCTAGCAGATGGAGACACAAATACAACTGATAAACTTATATTCTTCACACCACCTGCTAGTTCTGTTTGTCATTGGCAGGGGAAACAGCTTCTGTTAGCATCAGATTGCATTGAAGAAACTGTACATGGGTAACATTGCCCTAAATTCTCTAAGCCTGCTGTCAAGGTCATGAATCGCATCTGAGGCTGACCTGTGACTAGGATTGGATTTAATTTTGAGGATTTTAAAGAGCCTTGATTTGGAATGTTATGAAAATTTTCCCCAGATGTTTCAGTGCTAACATTCAGTGGATCAGAACTGGACAGTTAAAGTTAGTACAAACTTAAATGGTTGTATTTGTTTCCCTCCACTTGAGTTATCAAATTCTGAAAGGTCTCAGTGTGATATGTGTGTGTATATATGAAGCATATAAAGTCAACGATAGATTTTTCCCGCTTGCATCAGAACATCAGTACCTTCATACATTTCCATCCAAGTCCTCTATGAAGTTGCAACGGATTTTAGTCTTCATGACACTGCATATTGGGCATATGGTAATATGCAGACCACAGCATAGTATGATGATCATTCTAGAGAGCTACATTTGGACCTACTGCCATTCAGAGTTTTCCTAGGCCCACTAAATCCTTGGCCTCTATGTTGAGATTGTCAGGTAATCGATATCTTTCCCTGTTTTGGGGAAGAATAACTGGGAACTGAAGTTGCCGAAAGAATCCTCCTTTTGTGTGGCTTCTGGTAAGGAAAGGTGAACTCCCAAGTATCTAGCTGTATCTGAAATTTCTTTAATAAAACCTTTCCTTTCCTTACTATGAAATAATGTAGAGTATTATTGTATAAGATCAGTATCAGAATCAGTGAATATAGTATGTTTTAGCAGCCCCATGGGAACAGTTTTGACTTTCATTTGAGCAGTGGAGGAAGGTTTGGTGTTTCAGGTACTACTAATTCTTTTTATCCACTGCTTTATGTCCACACAACTTTTGAAACCATGCATTGTGACTACTATCCTTCTCGTGAGAGGATTGAAATGAGATTCCCTTAGGAGCTTGTTAGCATTGTTCTTTAATTGCTGGGAGAGGTTTGAGCAATGCCAAGGCTCCCTTCTCCAGGCTTTAGTATGCTGCCTTTATAGCGCTAGCAGGCACCTGCTGCTCTAAGGAACTAGAGACCTGAACCCCGAGTCTCCCGTACTACAGACCACTGCACTAGGCCACATTCTGACTTTTTAGTAAAAATATATATGAATTCTACATATTTTTTTATGTTCCATAGAATTCAATACGCCACAATCTCTCTCTGAATCGTTATTTCATCAAAGTACCACGTTCCAGGAAGAACCAGGCAAAGGCTCATTCTGGAGGATAGACCTGCCTCTGAAAGCAAATTAATAGAGCAGCTTTTAGGAAAAGGCGGCCTAGGGGAGTACCTTGCTTTAGAACCCCTCTGGGACCACTCTCTTCTAGGTAAGGAAAAACAGATGAACAAAAAGACATTTAATTTTCAGAAGTTTACCTTAAATGTTAAATTTCCTGCTGGAAGTAAGAGGGAACAGTACTTTAAATAGTAATATGTTGGTACGGTAAGACTGAATTATAATTCTATAATAGAACCAAAAACGATCGCTGTTTTTAACCTTCAGGCTCGTACAAACTAGATAGTTTTGTATACAGTACTAAAATCACAAGTTTAGTTATTTAATTTAAAACACCAGTAAAGATTGCCCTCATGCACGAGGTTTGTTTTCTATTGCTTTTCTTAGTGCTAATGTACTGGCTCAGTTTACGTAAGTAATTGTTAGCTTGTTAACGTAAGAAGGGCTTTCTGTACTTCACTGTTACACAGTTACGATTTTAATTGCTAATTTTATCCCTCTCATGCCTTTAAAAATTGTGTTTAGTTTGATAATGTTTTACCAGTATTCTTAATGGTGAAATATATAGACTTAATTACTAGCTATGTAAAGATTGTGTCCCCTTTCTGCTGCTGCTGGCTTCCTTTGACTTACCCTTAGATAGAGCCGCTCATCATTCTGTCCCCCTAGAAAAAACATTTGTACTGTTGCATGGATTGCTTGGAAACACTCCATCAGAAAAAGTCCAAATGTTTCTATTCCATTAACCTTAGCCAAAGTCTGCCTTTGATTTCTCCTCTTGGTTAACAGAGGCTTTATGCAGAATCAAATCATGGATTTGGTGGGTACTTGTTTGGTAGAAGGCAAAGGGTTCCCCCTTGTGGAAAGTAGATATATTACAATGTTTTTAGAGGCAAGGTCACTCATCTTTCACAATTAACTTAAAACATACCAGCTGCTGCTTTCATTTTCTTAAAATACAGAAGTGCCCCAGCTTCTCCTAATCATTCTGGAGTGTTGTCTGCCCACTCCAGTGGCGTACAGACCCCAGAGAGTTTGTCAAGGGAAGGATCTCCAGTCCAATGGAACCTGAGTCTAGTGCTTATCCAGCCAAAATTAGCAGTAATACAAGAAGCACGATTTGCACAGAGTGCCCCAGGTGAGAATTTTTAAAATACTTTTTTGGTTTGGGGTGATGAGGGAAAATTTGTAAATATGTTGCCTGAAACGTCTTGGTGGAATTCACACCTAAATTAAGAAATCCGTAAATGTTTTCAGATAGATAATAAACTTTTAAGGCAAAGCATGGAGAAGTGCAGAAAATCAGTGTGCGAAATATTTTCTGAAAATGGCTAATACGGTCGATACATCTTCTTCCTGGTATTTATGTATGTTCATGCCGCACAGATAGATGCTTACTTTGCTGGTAAGCAGAGGCTGTACTTCTGTCTCAGTTAGGAAAATAGTGGTATATCAGTGACATCTCTTCTTCTGGAAAACTGTTCTATCTTTTTGTGCAGCACAGATTCTCCATGCGCAGAACATGAATTTGGATAAAAAGCTCCATTAAGAATGGTTGGTGAAAACCAAAGTGATTTCCTGGATCAAGGGTTGCTATACTAAATTAAATGTCTGTCTTATTTACAGTACACATTTGTAGCCATTTTGCTCTTACCCAAAGCAGAGGACAAGAGAACTAGAATTGGGAAGGGCTGAGGAGTTGAATGGTGGGATGTTTCTTTTGTATTGATTCATCCCCCCAATCCCCCATATTTATCTGTGTTATATTGGTAGTTTTATTTGTGTTCTAGCTATCAGGTTTTCCTAATGATATCACTTATGATACAGTGAAGGCCTGTATAGGTCTTGTGACAAGATACATGGAGTCAGCAACAGCAGTCTGATCATTCCAACTCTACATGCTAAAATTGTAAGGTGTAATTGTAAGGTGCGATAAGAGACTTTATTTTCCATGTTTTAGCTTTTGTAGCAACCAGTGAAAGGGAGTAGCGAGGGTTGTTGCTTTTACAAGGGTTCAGTGTGTTGGGATGATTAACTAAAAACATACTTGATTCAAACTTCCAGTCTAATTTATCTTTGTCTTTTTTGTTAGGATCACCTCTATCTAGCCAACCTGTTTTAATTACTGTACAACGGCAGCTACCACAAACTATTAAACCCGTCACCTACACTGTTGCAACTCCTGTGACAACATCAACATCCCAGCAGCCTGTAGTTCAGACAGTTCATGTTGTTCACCAGATACCAGCTGTGTCGGTCACAAATGTGACTGGATTAGCACCAGCAAACACTTACACTGTAGCTGGACAGGCAGTGGTTACACAAGCTGCAATGCTAACCCAGCCCAAGGTAGAACCTCAAGAGAATGGAGACCACAAGGAAGTAAAAGGTGAGAATTGACTGAGTTCAGTAAGTCTCATATAAATATGTGTGGTTGTCTAACACCTTATTTACCTTTAGAAAATCACTTCATAGATGCAAGTGAAAAAAACATTTGTTAAAATTAGGGCTGTTAAGCGATTAAAAAAATGAATCACACGATTAATTGCACTTGTAAACAATAATAGAATGCCGTTTATTTAAATAGTTTTGGATATTTTCTACATATTCAAATATTTTGATTTCAGTTACAACACAGAATACAAAGTGTACAGTGCTCACTTTATATTATTTTTTATTACAAATATTTGCACTGTAAAAAAACAAGACAGTAATTTTCAGTTCACCTAATATAAGTACTTTAGTGCAGTCTCTTTAACATGAAAGTTGAACTTACAAATGTAGAATTATGTACAAATAAATAACTGCACTCAAAAAATAAAACAATTAAAACTTTAGAGCCTACAAGTCCACTCAGTCCTACTTCTTGTTCAGCCAGTCGCTCAAACAGGTTTGTTTACGTTTGCAGGAGATAGTGTTGACCGCTTTTTGTTTACAGTGTCACCTGAAGGTAAGAAATGGCACTGTTGTAGCTGGTGTCGCAAGATATTTATGTGCCAGATGCACTAAAGATTCATATGTCCCTTCATGCTTCAACCACCATTGCAGAGGACATGCATCCATGCTGATGACGGGTTCTGCTCGATAACAGTCCAAAGCGGTGCGGACCGATGCACGTTCATTTTCATTATCTAACTCAGATGCCCCTAGCAGACGGTTGATTTTCTTTTTGGTGGTTTGGGTTCTGTAGTTTCTGCGTCGGAGTGTTGCTCTTTTAACTCTTCTCAAAGCATGTTCCACACCTCATTCCTTTCAGATTTTGGAAGGCACTTCAGATTCTTGGTCACGTGCTGTAGCTATCTTTAGAAATTTCACATTGGTACCTTCTTTGTGTTTTGTCAAATCTGCAGTGAAAGTGTTTTAAAATGAACAGTGTGCTGGGTCATCATCTGAGACTGCTATAACATGAAATATATGGCAGAATGTGGGTAAAACAGAACAGGAGAAATGCAATTCTCCCCCAAGGAGTTCAGCGTCATCAGTATGGAAGCATGTCCTCTGGAATGGTGGCCAAAGCATGAAGGGACATACGAATATTTAGCATATCTGACACGTGAATACCTTGCAATGCTGGCTACAAAAGTGCCATGCGAACGCCTATTCTCACTTTCAGGTGACATTGTAAATAATAAGCGGGCCGCATTATCTCCCGTAAATGTAAACAAACTTGTTTGTCTGAGCTATTGGCTGAACATGAAGTAGGATTGAATGGACTTGCAGGTTCTAAAGTTTTACATGGTTTTGTTTTGAGTGCATTTATGTAACAAACAAAAAAATCTACATTTGTAAGTTGCATTTTCATGATAGAGAGATTGTACTACAGTACTTATATAAGGTGAATTGAAAAATACTATTTCTTTTTCTTTATCATTCTTACAGTGAAAATATTTGTAATAAAAAATAATATAAAGTGAGCAGTGTACACTTTGTATTTAATAAATTTCAATTGGTATTCTATTGTTTAACAGTGTGGTTAAAACTGCGATTAATTGTGATTAATGTTTTTAATCACAATTAAGTTTTTCAAGTTAATCGTGGGAGTTAACTGTGATTAATCGACAGCCCTAATTAAAATAGAATGTTTGTTCCATGCTTTTTCAGATGCTTTGAGGTTATTAGTAAGATTAATTATATTCATTGGAGGGATAAAGTAACTAAATCACTTTTTGTCATGTTTTGTTTTAAGCCGTCTTGTCTTAACGTAACATATTAAATAATTTTTGTTGTTTTCCAGTTAAAGTGGAACCTATACCTGCTATTAGCCATGCTACAATAGGAGCTGCTAGTCGTATCATTCAGACATCTCAGACCACGCCCTTACAGACAGTTACTATAGTGCAACAGGCACCTCTAGGTCAACACCAGCTACCAATAAAAACTGTAACCCAGAATGGAACGCACATAGTACCTATCACCACAGCGATACAAGGACAGGGCAACACTGGTAAGCTTTTGACCAATATTTCGTATAGCCACAAACATTTCCAGTGTAGGAACTGCCTTCAGAATGAGCAAATTTGTACAGTTTCTCAGAATGTCCATTGTAAAATCTCATTATTTAGATTCCTTCCTCAGTCCTTTGTACTCTCACTGAAAGCAACTAGAGTTGCACATACAGTTTGTTTGCCATCTGCAGCCTTTTT
Organism: Chelonia mydas; assembly: GCF_015237465.2. NCBI lineage: Eukaryota > Metazoa > Chordata > Testudines > Cheloniidae > Chelonia > Chelonia mydas. The sequence continues at coordinate 19,195,721 of NC_051254.2, forward strand.
ACATTTTCTATATATATCTATATAGATACAGAGAGAGAGAGAGAGTATATATAGATATACGTGTGTGTGTGAGACAGACAAACAGATAGACAATTGGTGTCTCCTTTCACTGATTGTTACCAGAATAGGAATTTAATCTCTGGAATTTTTAAAGGGGCACTGTCAGGGATGACAACTCCCAAATTAAACCCAACCTAAAAATAACTTTTAAAATGTTTTTTTAGTTCTTGAAAAACTCCGTTCCTGCAAAGCAAGGGCTGCAGTACTACTAAAATGGACAACCAGTCCTCTGGGTGGTCAAGAACAAACTGGGTGCAAGGCTTCTTTGTGGGTCGGCTTTTTAGGTCATTCTTCTGCTGTACCTTTCTCCAAAGCTTGTGAAAAAAAAAATATATATTAAAATTTACAGGAATTCTAAAGGATTCTTTTGAAGCTGCTTGCCTGTCTTAATACCCTCTGACGTCTCAGTTTTTGAGTAGGCAGTCTGATTGGATGGCAGGACAAAGGTACATTCATATCAAATACAGCTTTTGGTTTGGTTTGCTGATAAATCTAATTTCGTGCCTATTTGTTTTGACAGTTTCCCTTTGAAATAAATATGCCCAAGGTGAATTAAAAAATTATGATTTAAAAAAATCTTCTGTTGATTATTTAAAGAAGATTAATCTACATGTTGCTAATTCTTTGCTTTCTTCTCAGTTTATACATACTTGTTTCTTTAACTAAGTTTCCTAATTGTTCCTGGAATTTCAGATTTTACAAAGGAACTTCTTTCTAAGAGATTTTCCTACTTAACTTGTTCAAGTATGCTTGGAAAAGTCAAGTCCAGGCCTTTGTTAATATCATTACTATGAGAACAACACAAACGCAAACATAAAATGCAAAGATAGCACAGACTATTGGGATTGTCAGCCAATACCTCCTTCCAACATAATGAGCTTCCACAGGTCAAGATATCTGGAATGCTTCAACAAAGCTGTATTCCTCCATCAAGGTTTTCAGTCTGAAGTCAGTTAAGAGTTCTTGAAAATGCCACTCTGGGGTGTCTGGCTTTGTATTTAGGAACCTAATTTTAGGCTTCTATTCTTAAAAATATTGGCCTTTGTATAGAAAAAAAAGTTTGCAATAACTTTGTTGAAAATCTGAGTAACTTTTCATTATTATCACTGAAACAGTTTTGTTTTGAAATGACAAAGATTTTGTCACTAGGAGTTTTAAATAAAAGTACAGTTTTAGTCACTGATGCTATAACCATTTAGATGCATGCTTAAAGTTAAGTACATGAGTAGTTCCATTGAAGTCAGTGGGACAATTCAGGTGAGTAAAATTAGATGTGTATGTACAGTATTTGCAGAATCAGAGCCTTAATTTTCAATATTTCATTTTTTTTGCCCACAGCAATTTTGTAAAATTCAAATAGACCCCTTTCAGTAAAGGCATTTAAAAACAAAAACCACTTTATTTATAATTTATTATAAATCTAAATCTAAAATTGTCATAGCACACATTTTCAATTAGTTTTACAAAGCTGCAACCTGATTTAATCTTTGATTTAAATAATTTAAAATTGCCTTAACTTTCATCACTCCACCCTGAATTTGCCATTCAGGAACAGACGGGCGATCCATTTTTTGTCAGCATCTTATTTTTGACAGTGGCCTGTATCAGGTGCTTCAGATAAAGCTGATAAGAACCTTAATGGATGGTTCTGGAGTAACTACTCATACGGGAAGTTGTTGTGTTAACTGAAGTATTTGCTTATGCCTAGAAGCATGGGGGCTTATCTCTCATGGATTTTCTCTTATTAAATGTAACTTGATGGTCATGTCCATATGACTGTCATTTTTTGAATGCTGCCTTGTCTTGTGGCTAGTAGTTTGCACGGGTTAATACCTTATTTTCTAAACAAAACAAAACATTTCCTGTTATCACTTTAAATTTTTGTTTGCCATTTAGTTTAATTGGATATAGCCTTTTGAATTACGGTAATGATTTGTTTCAGAGTAGCAGCCATGTTAGTCTGTATTCGCAAAAAGTAAAGGAGTACTAGTGGCACTGTAGAGACTAACAAATTTATATGAGCATAAACTTTTGTGAGCTACAGCTCACTTCATCAGATGCATGCAGTGGAAAATACAGTGGGGAGATTTATATACACAGAGAACATGAAACAGTGGGTGTTACCATACACACTGTAATGAGAGTGATCACTTAAGGTGAGTTATTACCAGCAGGTAATGATTTCGACCATCTGTTTTATTTTCTCTGAACAATTTACTATGTGCCCCCTCTTATTTGTCTCTTCAGTTAAGAGTCCTAATCTTTTCAGTGTCTTATATGGAAACCTTTCCATTTCTCTGTCGTAGTAGATCATCTTTGTGTCCCTTCTGTATCTGCTACATTTTTCTGAGATGGGATGACCAGAACTAAAAGCAGTATTCAAGATGAGGGTATAACATCATTTTATATAATGGCATGATAGTATTCTTGATATGAGTAGGTATTTTATTGAAATACCTAGGTCCTTTTTGTGAGTGGTTTCAGTTAAAATAGAATGCTGTGATGTTTATTAGTTTAATTTATTCTGTCCAGTGTGCACTACTTCGCATATTTCCAAATTGCAATTGAACTACTATCATCACGTCCATTTGCCTTGCTTTGATAGGTCTGTCTGAAGTTGTCTTTTTTTGAGTGTCCTAAATTTTGTCATTGTGACACTTCAATTTTCCCTTCATTTTCACTTTTGAAAATGGGATTTAAGTTCCTAAATCATAGGAGCTTTTGAAAATTTTACCCCAAATCCAAAGTCGCCCTTTCCTCTTGTGTGCGCACTAAAACTAGTTGTTCCAAGAAGCAAATATTTATGGAATCAAGGGATTACTTCTCTAAACAGGTTTATATGCAGGTGACTGAAGTCCCCTACTGTTGCTTGTGTTTAGAATACATTACTCTCTCCATAGGAGATTTTTCATGTCGAAACTGTCATCTTTAAAGTAAGGCTCAGACTTTTTAAACATCTGGGTTTTAAAACAGCTTTTTATATAATTACAGTGGTCTGTCTTCTTTTTCTTTTTCCCCATTTGAAGTAACTGTCTTCCTTGCTGGCTATTCAGAGATCAGATTAGGAGTTAATCACAGTGCTGATTAGAGAGCAAATGATTTATGCAAAACCAAGCAAAAAAGGATATAGCAGGAATGCAGTCTCTTCACTGGGAGAAGAGACACTGTGAAGTATCTGCTATATCAGAAAAGTATCTTGACAGTATCGATGGTATCAAGCTGTTTGCTGGCCACAAAAATAACTGTGAACAGGCATTATCTACTATAGTTTAGTAAGAACAGACTAATCTGACAGGTTTCAGAGTAACAGCCGTGTTAGTCTGTATTCGCAAAATGAAAAGGAGTACTTGTGGCACCTTAGAGATTAACCAATTTATTTGAGCATAAGCTTTCGTGAGCTACAGCTCACTTCGTCGGATGCATACTGTGGAAAATACCGAAGATGTTTTTATACACACAAACCATGAAAAAATGGGTGTTTATCACTATAAAAGGTTTTCTCTCCCCCCACCCTACTCTCCTGCTGGTAATAGCTTATCTAAAGTGATCACTCTCCTTACAATATGTATGATAATCAAGGTGGGCCATTTCCAGCACAAATCCAGGGTTTAACAAGACTGTCTGAGGAACAGTGGGGGGGGGGAGGAATAAACAAGGGGAAATAGGTTACTTTTTATAATGACTCAACCATTCCCAGTCTCTATTCAAGCCTAAGTCAATTGTATCCAATTTGCAAATTAATTCCAATTCAGCAGTCTCTCGTTGGAGTCTGTTTTCGAAGTTTTTTTGTTGAAGGATAGTCACTTTGAGATCAGAAATCGAGTGACCAGAGAGATTGAAGTGTTCTCCGACTGGTTTTTGAATGTTATAATTCTTGACATCTGATTTGTGTCCATTTATTCTTTTATGTAGAGACTGTCCAGTTTGCCCAATGTACATGGCAGGGGGGCATTGCTGGCACGTGATGGCATATATCACATCGGTGGATGTGCAGGTGAACGAGCCTTTGATAGTGTGGCTGATGTTATTAGGCCCTGTGATGGTGTTCCCTGAATAGATATGTGGGCACAGTTGGCAACGGGCTTTGTTGCAAGGATAGGTTCCTGGGTTAGTGATTCTGTTGTGTGGTGTGTGGTTGCTGGTGAGTATTTGCTTCAGGTTGGGGGGCTGTCTGTAGGCAAGGACTGGCCTGTCTCCCAAGATCTGTGAGAGTGATGGGTCGTCCTTCAGGATAGGTTGTAGATCCTTGATAATGCGTTGGAGGGGTTTTAGTTGGGGGCTGAAGGTGACGGCTAGTGGCGTTCTGTTATTTTCTTTATTAGGCCTGTCCTGTAGTAGGTGACTTCTGGGAACTCTTCTGGCTCTATCAATCTCTTTCTTCACTTCCGCAGGTGGGTATTGTAGTTGTAAGAATGCTTGATAGAGATCTTGTAGGTGTTTGTCTCTGTCTGAGGGGTTGGAGCAAATGCGGTTGTATCGCAGAGCTTGGCTGTAGACGATGGATCGTGTGATGTGGTCAGGGTGAAAGCTGGAGGCATGTAGGTAGGAATAGCAGTCAGTAGGTTTGCGGTATAGGGTGGTGTTTATGTGACCATCGTTTATTAGCACTGTAGTGTCCAGGAAGTGGATCTCTTGCGTGGACTGGACCAGGCTGAGGTTGATGGTGGGATGGAAATTGTTGAAATCATGGTGGAATTCCTCAAGGGCTTCTTTTCCATGGGTCCAGATGATGAAGATGTCATCAATATAGCGCAAGTAGAGTAGGGGCGTTAGGGGACGAGAGCTGAGGAAGCGTTGTTCTAAGTCAGCCATGAAAATGTTGGCATACTGTGGGGCCATGCGGGTACCCATAGCAGTGCCGCTGATTTGAAGGTATACATTGTCCCCAGATGTAAAACAGTTATGGGTAAGGACAAAGTCACAAAGTTCAGCCACCAGGTTAGCCGTGACATTATCGGGGATAGTGTTCTTGGTGGCTTGTAGTCCATCTTTGTGTGGAATGTTGGTGTAGAGGGCTTCTACATCTATAGTGGCCAGGATGGTGTCATCAGGAAGATCACCGATGGATTGTAGTTTCCTGAGGAAGTCAGTGGTGTCTCGAAGGTAGCTGGGAGTGCTGGTAGCGTAGGGCCTGAGGAGGGAGTCTACATAGCCAGACAATCCTGCTGTCAGGGTGCCAATGCCTGAGATGATGGGGCGCCCAGGATTTCCAGGTTTATGGATCTTGGGTAGTAGATAGAATATCCCAGGTCGGGGTTCCAGGGGTGTGTCTGTGCAGATTTGATCTTGTGCTTTTTCAGGGAGTTTCTTGAGCAAATGCTGTAGTTTCTTTTAGTAACTCTCAGTGGGATCAGAGGGTAATGGCTTGTAGAAAGTAGTGTTGGAGAGCTGCCGAGCAGCCTCTTATTCATATTCCGACCTATTCATGATGACAACAGCACCTCCTTTGTCAGCCTTTTTGATTATGATGTCAGAGTTGTTTCTGAGGCTGTGGATGGCATTGTGTTCTGCACGGCTGAGGTTGTGGGGCAAGTGATGCTGCTTTTCCACTATTTCAGCCCGTGTACGTCGGCGGAAGCACTCTATGTAGAAGTCCAGTTTGCTGTCTCGACCTTCAGGAGGAGTCCACCTAGAATCCTTCTTTTTGTAGTGTTGGTAGGGAGGTCTCTGTGGATTAGTATGTTGTTCAGAGGCGTGTTGGAAATATTCCTTGAGTCGGAGACGTCAAAAATAGGATTCTAGGTCACCACAGAACTGTATCGTGTTCGTGGGGGTGGAGGGGCAGAAGGAGAGGCCCCGAGATAGAACAGCTGCTTCTGCTGGGCTAAGAGTATAGTTGGATAGGTTAACAATGTTGCTGGGTGGGTTGAGGGAACCATTGCTATGGCCCCTTGTGGCATGTAGTAGTTTAGAAAGTTTAGTGTCCTTTTTCTTTTGTAGAGAAGCAAAGTGTGTGTTGTAAATGGCTTGTCTAGTTTTAGTAAAGTCCAGCCACGAGGAAGTTTGTGTGGAAGATTGGTTTTTTATGAGAGTATCCATTTTTGAGAGCTCATTCTTTATCTTTCCCTGTTTGCTGTAGAGGATGTTGATCAGGTGGTTCCGCAGTTTCTTTGAGAGCGTGTGGCACAAGCTGTCAGCATAGTCTGTGTGGTATGTAGATTATAATGGATTTTTTACCTTCAGTCCTTTTGGTACGATGTCCATCTGTTTGCATTTGGAAACGAAGATGATGTCTGTCTGTATCTGTACGAGTTTTTTCATGCAGTTGATAGATTTCCCCTCCATATGGCTAAATGCAGTGCCTTGCATAATGACAGGTTTCAGAGTAACAGCCGTGTTAGTCTGTATTCGCAAAAAGAAGAGGAGTACTTGTCTGAGATCCATAAAGGAAGTTTAAAATCAGAGTATCTATCTGAAATGCATGTTTCTGTTATTGGAATGAACAAGTGGCTTTTAACTCTTTTTAATAAAGTGTTAATGAAATCTTGTCTAGTCTGCAAACCAAATTTCCTATAGACACTCATCTCTATTTAATTTTCATTTTCCATTACAACCATTAATGTCTTTCCTGAATGGGTAAAAGCAAAATCAGTCTTTGCACAATCTTCTGTTCATTTAAAATAATGTTGCAGGATGTTAAACTGATCTTGACTAAAATACTGACGCTGATACTCCAGATGCTGGTGATTCAGTCACTATATACAGAAATTGATTTTACAAACCATGGTGCTGCATATATTGTCTAGCTTCCTTTTCAAGGTGATGCTGAAATTTATTTTCCTTTGCCCATTAATTTATTCTGATTGGGAGCTGGATTTTTCTGCTACAGGAAACATTGCCCTTAAATTCTTTATCCTATTTTTGGCCAAATAATTATTTTTGTTGTACATTGCCCCCATTCCTGGCCATTGGGTTCATTGATTATTGTGGTGTAAACACCAAAGAAGAATATGAGCTGCTTTCTAAAAATCTACATTTTATCATCTTTATAATGTCATCCTTTTTATGTGAGACATATTTACAAGGATCAGAAGTGTATTGTGTCTATAAAATTAGACAGGTTTCAGAGTAACAGCTGTGTTAGTCTGTATTCGTAAAAAGAAAAGGAGTACTTGTGGCACCTTAGAGACTAACCAGTTTATTTGAGCATGAGCTTTCGTGAGCTACAGCTCACTTCATCGGATGCATAAGTGAGCTGTAGCTCACGAAAGCTCATGCTCAAATAAACTGGTTAGTCTCTAAGGTGCCACAAGTACTCCTTTTCTTTTTATAAAATTAGAGAGGTTTGTGCACTTTTCAGTCACATATTTACTCCCCCCCAACCGAAATTTTATTTTCACCAGAGCTGTGAGAGTGCAGAAAGGAAGCTCTTGTATGTAGCCTGATGGTGTCCTTGTTAAATTCAAAGTTATCACCTGTCATTTCCAGGTCCTCGGATATTTCATTGTCTCACATAATAATTAGTATTTTAGTAGTAGTTGCAGTGGACGTTATACAGTACTACTAGGACCTGTGATTTTTTCCTAAATGCTGAGAAGTAGAGGGGGACAACTGCTTTGGGAGAGAGCTTCTTAGGACCTTGGCTCCTCTCTGGCCACATGACTTCAGATGCAGTTTATATACTGCTCCTAGGACAGCTAGGTCTCTCTTCTGTCCCTTTTATTCATATATTCCAGCAGGAAATACAATATAATGTGTAACAATTGGGGGTTACTCAAGTACAGCTACCACCAACCTAAACACTAAAACTTAAGAAACACTGGATTAGTCAAACACACTACACAGCAACAGTTCAGCCACTTACAGAATCCTCAGTCTTCAGCGGGCCCCACTCAGTACTCATACATCATGCAACAGAGCAAAATCTCCACCAAAATAACTTTGGGGCACGAACAGTCAGATATCAGCTACGTAGCTTTCAGACCACAGTAACTTACGCTGGGAACCAAAGGTGGCCTCAGGATTTGGGAGAAGCAAAGGTGACTTAAAGCTATCTTCCCTTGATACTTCGCTGAGCTCAGCTCGGCCAGGTCAACAAATCTGGTCCTTTAAATCTAAAAATTGAACGAAAAAACTTTGAGAGGAAAACCGCTTCTGTAAATTTTCCGTCTGTGCCTTGCTCTCTTAAACATGCCTAATTAGAAATGTATGAAAGCTTGAAAAGCGACTGTAGTGGATGTGGTGCATGAGATTCATACTATTTAATCTCTGCAAATAATGAGTAATAAAAATACAACCAAACCTGGCAAGAGTCCAGCAACATAACATTCCTATCTTCACTGTGCCAAATTGAGTGTGTATGTGCACACATTTCTATAAACATTAGTTTTTTTTAAAAAAGCACTATACACACATTTCATTTTTTCAGATGGTGCAGAATACCTTGCTAAATTTCTTTTACGTAGCATTAACTGTTCACTGTGCTAAACTGTAGCAATGCACTTAAATGTATACGAATCAGCTACCCCCTAATTTAGCTATACAGGACTGTGGAACTTTGCTATGTAGAAGATCCTGCTTTCAAAAGAGAAGTAAGCAATATGATGAAAGGTTTTGTACTACAGTGCATCAGTGTTTTATTTGTTGTATACATTACACTGTTGCATACAAAAACTATGCTTAAAAAATTAAGGTGGCAAAGGCAAGCACACAAGTTAGGTAATGCTGAAATTAAGGTTGCCCACGCAACCTCAATTTAGCCTCCATATGCATTATGATACAGTCTTTAATTACATGATCACATACTACTTTTTCTACAGGACCCCTGCCTCATTCAGTGCTCACTGAATGAACAGCCACTCAATAGTTCGTTTTATCCTTCTTGTTCAGTGTGTGGCCAGCATTGCATTATTTGTTCACCATTCAAACCCTGCTCTCAGAACAGTGAGTTTTGTTGTTTGGTTTTGGTTTTGTAAATGTTTTTCTAGAAATTCCAGATTCTGTTCATCTTGTTTACATCAGTATATTGGGGAAATCTGCAAATGCAGTGCAGAGTGAAGTTTTAAAATACATTTAAAAACATAACTTCAGCATAATATGCTAGTCCCTTGTTGCCAAAGGAAGTAATGGGGAATAACTAGAGAGCGCTTCCCAGCTGTGCCAGAGACTCCATGTGTGATGCTGGGTTAAGTCACTTAATCTCTCTGTGCCTTAGTTCCCTGGCCACAGAATGAAGATGCTTCCTTTCTGCCACCCTTTTTCTTGACTATTTAAATGGTAAGTTCTTCAAGGGCAGGGATTCTTACGTTTGTACAGTGACTAGAAGAATGTGCCCTGAATCCAGATTGGGGCCTCTAATGCGCTGCTGTAAAACAAATAATAGAGGAATTCATAATGTTTAATTAGAGTTTGACTCTTGTATTGTCTGTTTCAAAATTAATTTGGAATCTGAAGTTTTTCATTCTTTCTTACAGCTGCTGCAAGTCCTTTGCATATGTTAGCAACCCATGCATCCGCATCAGCATCTCTTCCAACAAAACGCCAGAATGGAGACCAGTCAGAACAACAGGAACTTAAACGTATCAAAACAGAGGATGGAGAAAGCATAGTCATAGCTGTTAATGTGGACACCCCATCTGTTGCAGTGAGTGATCAAGGCAGCCAGAACTAGAAGCTTAGTGGAGTTTTCTTTTTTCTTTTTCTTGGGGGAAAAAAAAAAAATCAACTCCATGGTGCCAAAAGGAGACACTTAAATATAACACCTAAAACATTGGAACATGTTCTCACGCAGTGGGGAAAGGGGCCCTGTGATCAGACTTCAACTTTCAGCACTGAAAAAACAACACAGGTGGCCTTAAAACTCAATAATTTAAAAAAATCAAACTGCAAAACATCTTGTTCCAGAGGCTGTGACCCTGCTCCTCCCCACCCCCTACTGAACTAACTCTGTGTACACTGAGGAGAAATCCAGTGTTGGGGAGGTCCGCAGCTTTATAAAATCTTTATTGGATTATTTTAAGGACTGAGTATCTCAGTGTAATGGCAGCATGATAAGCGCTTAGTGTGAACTGGTTTCAAACGATTGTATATTCCTTAAAGGGAACAGAGGCAAGGAGCCATTTCCTACATCTTGGCAGCTAGCCTTTCATAATGACCTACCCAATGCAGTTGTTGGTAGATATGCAGTATTTTGTTGTTCACATGTGGAATTAGAAATTTTTGAGGTGTATTTTCATTTCTTTGCAAAATAATGGGGTCTTTGACATTTCAAATCACTCCATTTCTACTCCGGAAACTTTGGAATCACACAATACTTTTCATGTGAAATTTTGTTTCGTAAAAAACTGAATGTAGGGTTTTTTTAACCAATGGAATGATTTACTTTTGTCTGTCCTGTTAAAGTTCAGATAAAGCTACTTTATTACATCTGCAAATTTTCATATTTTAGCAGTTGCCTGATAAATTTAATCAAATTTTATTACCATGTGTAGTGATCAAATGCTTCTTCGGGCTTGCATGTAACTGATTAGAAATTACAATGTAAATGAGCCGTTAACTGACGTAAAGAACTGCTATGAATTTGACCAGAGCTGCACTTACCTGTTTCTCTTTCTTGCTACCTTTTGCTGTTTGTTACTTTGTGTTGACTTTGACTGTCCCTGGCATATTTTTCCAGTCGAAAGTAAAACAAGAGTCTCGCTTAATATTGTGTATGTTTAAGATAACAGACTGTTCTTCATTTAGAAAAGATAAAATTCTTTATCACAAGTCCTTTTAAAAAGAGAGTAAAAAATTATCTTGTCAGAGGTATATTCAGTATTTTTAAGCTTAAGCACCCATCTGTAGAAATTAATCTGACCAGTTTATCCATAAAACTTTTGATGTCATACACTGACCCTCTGGGGTCTCCATTAAGAGTAGCTGTTGTGGTTTTCTAACAGTGGCTACCATATTATTATAATAAAAGTTTGTTTTTTTTTAAAGTGTGTGTTCTGCGGTTGAACAGTTTAAAATGTATTGGTAATTATTCACTTTAATTGTGGTAATAGATTCCACCTTACATTTCCAAATTAAACTAAAAGTTTAGGTTGCTGTTCAGTCTTTAATTCACATAATGTCTTGTTCCTTCATACAACGAGGTGAGTGAAGGCTGGAGAGTGGGTTTAAACTTTTAATTCCAGTTTGTTACTTTCTGTTGTTATGCCATTATTTATATAAATATTTGTTTTCCATTTCAAAAAGAAAAATCTGTATTTTCATGATGGACTGAAATGGCTTATATTTAGGCAGCTTTAGGAAACTCTTATTTACCTGAAGACCAAATTGAGAAATCTGTACTATCATGTTAATCCACAAAATGGAGCTGTTACAATGTCAATGCAGATAATACATATTAAAAATTATGAAAAATACTGTACACTAGCTGAGTTTATAAGAGGCATTTTTAAAAAATCCATGATGTAAAACTCCAGAATGTTACTCAAAGTGTTAATGGGAGTTTTAAAAAAAAGTAGAACAATAAGCGTCCCTCGATAGTAATCTGGTTTTTATCGGACACTTCATAATTTATACACATCCATGTAGATGTAATTTAAAATCAAGGCAGTAGTTGGATATAAACCTACTGATTAGAACTTGGTTTATATTCAGAAGTGAGTCTGTTCACAACTAGAAATGAGTGAAATCTTTTTAATAAATGTTAAATTATTCAAAAAAGTCACTACATTAGTCTAACGGTTACTCAACAAGTGTGTTTATGAAGTGTTCGCTTAGGTGTGCTGCTTTTCAGAGTTTATACTGGCAGTGCCAACATAGCTGCTAATAGCAGAGCAAGTGGTGACTTGGTCCTGAATGTTTAAGCCGAAAAAGGCTGTGCTGGCAAACTCTTCCTGATCCCGCGAGTATGGAGCAGATTTGGCACTAACTCTCTTATAACCTGAAGGTTCTGCAAATGGAAATTTGGTAGCAGATCTTGACTAAAACCATTTGAGCCACTTGGAGTTTGTCAGAGGAATTTGCCTTCATTAAAGGAGATAAATCCTGTGCATGAACACTGTGGGATATATTTTTCTTTTAATGTGTGGGTTTCCAAGCAGTCTTTAAAAATACTCAAGTACAAAAATGCATAACCTCTTCCACGGATGCAGTACAGGATTTAACTACTTAAAATTCAAACCTAAATGAATTGACAATGTCAGGTTATTTTTAAATCAAACTGTTCCTTTGGTAGTTCAATATATTATGCTCTGCTTAATGTCAAACACATTTGGTGGTAGAACTGAGTCAGAGTAGAATCTTACAGCCACCTTGCTTTGGCTTTGACTGACCAAAAACTTGCCCAAATGTGCCATAAATATGGGGGGTTGGCCTCCCTCTAATATTGATTGGTCTTTGATCCAATTGACTCTTATGACTGTGATGTACTGTATTATGCTAACTACCTTCCCTTGGATTCCTTCCAGTGTCCATCTCTCCTTTTTAACCCTGCTTTTATGAAAAAGGCTGTGAAAGTGTCTAATATAAGCAACCCAGCTTGTAGTACTCTAAATGGGATTTGACCAAAGCATTTTATAACGTCACGCCTTATTTAGAGCTTGTTTACAATTGGCTCTAACTTTGCTGATTCAAATATGGAAGATTAAAGTGTTCACTAGCACCCAGTGCTAGTCTGTGTCTTGCTCTTATGCTGACTTCCCTGTGTGATGTGACTCTTTATGGCAATGTCTCCAAAACCCCACCTCTCCAAGGAGAAGACTCTCTTTTATGAAATTGGGGTGGAGTGGGTGGTGGCACTCACTCCAGACAGCAAGACTTTAACCGAAGCCCCTGGGAGATAGGATCCTCTCTTAGTCCTTGAACAAGAATATTCTCAGGCCTCTCCTCGTGCGGGCCATATTCAGAGCCCAGTACAACCAGAAAGGACTGCTGCTACAGTGGGACAAAACACTCATTTTTTCTAGTAAGTGAAGTTATCTGAATGTTGAGCCCTCACACAGATTTTTGTCTGTTTGTCACTTTGCATAAATGCACAACAGTTTACTATTACACTACTCTTGATTTCACTGATTTAGGTACAGCAGCCTGTACTAACCACAAGGATATCTGTGAAAGTGCTTGGGTGAGTAAATCACTTTCCAGTTTAGATTACTAGACAGAAGAGAAAATAGGGATGAGAGATTTTTTTCAATTTTCATTGTTTTTGTTTGTTCCAGAGTGAAATGATTTAAATCACCAATTTTAATCCTGATTAAAATCAGAAAGTAGGAAGTCTTGATTTAAGTATCAGTTTTGTACTTTAGTCATTTTTCTAGAGATGTTGATTCTCATTGGATGTTAACCATTAAACATGTAGATTTGCAACTAAACACATTCTTCACACTAAATTTGGTACTACTTTTTGCTCACCAAGAAGATAAAGTATATTTATACAAACAGTTATATAGCTTAACATACATTTATTCAGATTTTTTGAATTGTTCCAAAATGGTGAATGATGCATTTATTTAGTAGATTAATTTTTTACTTGTGATTTGTGTCAGTCTGCAAATGGATGGAAGTTGGAATTCAATCAAAAATGCACATAAACAGCAACTTCAAATTGTTTTTATTAAGTAAACCTACCTTAAATGTGCTGGACATAAAAGGGGAAACAGGGTTATCAAACACTTTTTGAATTTGTGTAGTGAGTGAATTGAACTGATTTGTTTCTGGTAGTCATGTCTTGGATATTTATCTCATTTTTATTCATAAATTGGAAGAAAAAAACAAGCTTTCCTTCTGCTTTAACTTACAGCTGCTTGCTTAGTTTTGAATGAACTAGTCATTGAACTGAAGTGAAAATATTCTGAACCTGCAGAAGACGATACTGCTATCGAAAACCAGATTAGTGCTTCAGCAACTTGATTCTGGGTGTCATCCAGCAGTTTGGCTTTCTTTAATTTAGAGTTCAAAAGATTACAGTAAATCTAGGCCTTAATATAAGTTGCTATAATTTTAAATTTATTTCTAAAATGTAAATCAGATTAGTATGATCTCCCCTGGTTGGTTCATTGATGGGAGGTGCAGGGACAATATTTATTTCCTTTCATTCTTGTGCTGAAACTGTAAGAAAAACAGCAGTATTCGAAGCATCGCAGTTGAAGAAGAGTGTGGGAAACCTTGTTACCTTCTCATTTTGAAAGGAGACCTATTGGAACTGTGAGTACCCACTTGGAAGAAAATTAATTCTTACTGATCCTTTTACGGTGTGACTCTTGCTGTTAGCAAATGTGTAGAAATTTCACTGAAGAAATTGAATTGGGAACTCCCTGTTACTGCATTTACTGTACTGGCTAACAATTTTTTTCTTCAGGATTTTGGACTGTCTTGTAGATGTTAGGATTGCAGACAAAAGTCAAGATGGCGTCAGAGCATTTCCTGTTCTCTGAAGTTGTAATGGGTCTGCAATGTCTTCTGGATTAAGAGTGTACATGTGCTTTTGATCAGCAATAGATTAACATCTGTGGGTCTTGCCAACACTATGGCAACCAATACATAAGCTCCTCATCAAGTCAAGAAGGCCCCCTTATCTATTATCAGCTTTATGAGCTAGCTGTATTTCTGGGAGAATTCTGTACTTCTCTGCGTGCACATAATTAATGAGCCCATAGATTTATTTTTTTTGTGCAGAAAAAAGCTGAAGTGTTGCTGCAGTTTTGCCTTTTTCCCTCCAGAGGGTGCTGTGGTGCAAGAGCAGCAGCAGCTCCCAGCAGACAATAAGTTTTGCAGTTCCACTTTTGCCCACCAGAGGGTGCTGTGGGGATAGAACAAAGCTGCAGCTCCTGGCCACTTCTTCAGGGTGCCTGTTAGGCCAGGTCAGGAGACAGGGGCTGTGGGGAGACAGTGTGGAGCTGCTGGGGGGTTTAGACGGGCTCATAGGGGAGGACAGACTTGGGCAGGGGCTAAATGGGAGTGGGCCCCGGGGGGAGATGCAGGTCCACATGGTGATGAGGGAGGTGTAGAGTTACATAGGGATGGGGGTGGTTGAGTAGGGACACAGACACATGGGGCTGGGGTGGGGTACAGGGGATATGGATAGGTGAGTGGCTGGATGGGGGCATAGACACATGGGGAGGGGGTACTAGGCCACAGGAGGCAGAGAGACATAGGGGTGCAGGAATACATTGGGACGGGCAGATGTGCCTGACTGAATGGGAGGCAAGGGGTCAGCCAGGGTCTGCATGGGGGAAGCTCCCTAAAACAAACTGTTCCATATCCCTGATACCCAACAACCTTCCACGTTTACACCCAGCCTCCATCCCAGCAATTTACTTCCCTCTCCCTCAGCTCCTCTGTTACCCCCAAGCCTTTGCACTGCTTCTGAGGGGTGTGGGGAATATGGTTCTGTAGTGTAGCTTAAATTAGTCAGAGTTCTGTATTAATATGCTTAGTAAGGAATCTATTTGTCAAAAAACATTTCCTGAATCTTGTCTGTATTGTTACAGATATGCTTGTTGACAGGTATTTTGAAATAAATGACCAAAATAATTGAAACTGGTGTGATTATAGTGTTGTTTTGACAAATAAAATATGCAGAATTTTGAATTCTTTAGCACAGAATTCCACCAGGAGTATAGCTGCTTTTTAAATTAAGACAACTGGCTCTACTATCTTTTAAAGATTAAATGCCATTTAGATCTATTAGTTATTGTAAAGTAACAACCTCAAACCTTTCAAAATCTTAAATTTAAACCTTGGATTTTTAACCTGTAGTGAGTAGACCTATTAACTGGTAATGGAAAGGTGCGAGTGTGTTGGACACTCGATTACTTCATATCCTGGGCCCTATTACTAAAGTCAAGATATACTGCATCATCTGCTTCCCCCCCCATCCACAAGGCTTGTTTCCCTATTAAAGAAAGATATTAGGGTGGTTTGACATGATTTCTTCTTGACAAATCCATGCTGACTGTTACTTATCACCTAAGTATTTGCAAATTGATTGCTTAAATTGTTTGCTCCATTATCTCTCCAGGTACTGAAGTTAAGCTGCCTGGCCTGTAATTCCCTGAGGTTGTCATTCCCTTTTTGATAAATGGGCACTATATTTGCCCTTTTCCCTTCTTCCATGACTTTTCAAAGAATCTCCTCAGTCAGTATTCTAGGATGTATTTCAGCAAGCCCTGATGGCTTGAAGACATCTAACTTGTCTGAGTAATTTTTAACTTCTATTTTAACCTGACTCTACCTCATTTTCACTGACATTCACTAAATTAGATGTTCACTTGTTACTGAACTTTTTGGTGAGAAATGAAACAAAAAAGTCTTGACTTTTGCCACTTCCATAGTTTGATACTCTTTCTCCCCCCTGGCTGTAACAAGTCTACCCTTCCCCTTTTGCTTCTAATGTATAGAATTTTTTTTTGTCACGCTTTGTCTCTAGCTAGTTTAGTTTCATTTAGTGCCTTGGCCATCCTAATTTTATCCCTTTAGAGTTTATAGTCCTCCTTTGTAATTTGATCTAGTTTCCACTTTTTGTAGGGCTTTTGAGAGTTTCAGCTCATTAAAAGTCTCCTGGCTAAGCCAAGGTGGTCTGCCATACTTTATCTTTCCTATGCAGTGGGATGGTATGCCCGTATGTCTCTGAAAACTGTCAACTCTCTTGAACTGTTTTTCCCCTTAGATTTATTTCTAATGGGATCTTACCTACCAACTCCCTGTATTTGCTAAGCCTTCTTGAAATTGTTTTTATTGGGCAGTTTTCCCTCTTATCATTCCTTAGAATCATGAATTCTGTCATTTCATGATCACTTGCAAATTCTTTGATTGTCCAAATCAAATCTAGAACAGCCTCTCCACCTTCTGAAATAAACTATCTCCAATACATTCTTGGAATGTGTTTGATAATCTGTGCTCTGTGTTTTCCCAACAGATGTCTGGGTAGCTGAATTCTCCCATCATGACCATGGCTTTGGCTGATTTAGTTGTTTTAAAAAAGCCTCATCCACCTCCTCCTCTTGGTTAGATGGTCTGTAATAGACCCCTACCATAATATCCCCGTTGGTTTTTTTATCCCTTTTACCTTACCAGAGACTTTGTACACGTCCAAGTGTATACAGCTTTTGATCTGTAAGAGAACACCTTTTTTCCCTGCAGAGCAAGCTGTACCCTTCTATCACACCAAGTCTGGGATGCCAGCTATGCCTAGTTGTTTAACTAGCATTTCAAGTTCTTGTTTCTTCCTCATACTTAGATACTGATTTGATTCCACCCACCTTCTCTTATCCCTGCTATGATTCTGACCCTTCTCCCAGTTCTGCATATTTTTCCACTTACCTGTGGTCTTTTATCTCTTGCCCTCAAACCTAATTTAAAGCCCCCCTTGCTTGGTTAGCAAGTCTGTATTCAAATACGCTCTTCCCAGTCTTTGATAGCTGGACCTCATCTCTGCTTAGCAGTCCTCCTTCCTGGAACAGCATCCCCTGATCAAGGAAGCCAAGCCATGCTCACACCCTCAGCTTGACATTCACCTCCATGATGCATCTGTTTCTGCATGGGCTCCTACCTTTGCCTGGAAGGATTAAAGAGACCACCACCTGTGTCCCCAGCTCCTTTACCCTTACTCCCAGAGCCCTGTAGTCATGTCTGATCTGCTCAGGATCATACTTTGCAGTATCATTAGTGCCTACATGGATGAGTAGCATAGGGGAGTAGCCGGAGGGCCAGATAATCCTCAACAATCCTATGGGGAGTGGATGTTAGAGCCTGTTCCTCAGTTTTGTTTTAATATGAAGTACTTTTGGCTAAGTTTCAGATCTTACACTCAGACTCAAAGTTTACCATTTTTATCCCTAGGCCCTTTATTAAAAAGGGGACATCAGCTATTCTTGAGAATTGAGACTTTATAAGGCAGTTTTCCTATAATATACTGTCCGTACTAAAGGAAGTGGTCTAACATTGCTATTAATTTGCAAAAGTTAAAGGGGTGTGTATAAAAAAAGTTAATCCAGTGCTTACCTTAAATGAATACAGCAAAATTAGTCATTTATTTAAAAGAAACATTACAAATAAGTGTGCAAAACAAATATGATTAAATACACGTAAAAGCAACATGCAAACTTGACCACACAATCTGCATAAAAGTTAGTCCTTGGTCCATTTTATCAGATGCTAAAGAAACTTGCCAAAAATTTAGATAATTTGCAGCTAAATAATCTTGAGTGAACTAGAACTTCAACTTTGAAGCATCTGTGAAATTAAAGCTGAGGCATTGTATGAATGCCTCATGTAATTAGTGCTAGGAATTGAGAACTTGTGTTCTTTCACTTTTTTTTTTTTTTTTTAAGAAAATGGTAGTGCCTTCTTTCCAAAATCAAGGCTACAGAGTTGTCCAAATAGTTGGGGGGGGGGGGGGGAAGCTGGATGCAAGTCAGTTGATAGCTGTTTGATTTGACCTAACTGCACCTAAGCAAACACCATTCAATATGCAACACTTCAAAAAATGCTTTGCAGATTTAGAGTCGTCACAAGGTAGTGTACTTCACATCACCAACTTTAAACTGTGTATTAAGTGGCCTGTAAAGTCTTCTGGTTGAAGCCCAGAGAGTTGGTATTTTAGAAGCAACCCAAAGCAACTGTTAAACCAACTGAAATTTTTAGCTGGAATGGATGTGTTTCATCATAGAAGCAGCAGCATCCCCTTCAAACATGAACTTCATTTGTCATAGTATCCTATGCAATTTACTTCATATGCTGAGTAATGGTTAACCACATCAGCAGTACCTAACTGTGCCTGTGTGTCTAATATATATAGTTTGGCACCACTGAAAATTACCGTAGTGCTGATAGTTAATTCAACTTAACCAAGAACATCAGTGTGTACATGACTGACTATCAATCTGTGGCCACAAGACAACTGCACCACACTGCAGCCCAGAGGGCAAGTGCAGTTCAGATGGGGTTTATTATAGCCACCTGTGTCCTCTTCCCTTCTGCATGTTAAGGTGTATGAAAAGGGTTCTAAGGCAAGCTGCTGGTATAACTAGTCTAGTTACCTAGTATTTACAGTTATTTCCTGCCCCCACAAGAGAGGTTCAGTGGAAGTGATGTAATATGGTGCCTGAAATAAATTCACATCCTTGCCTGAAGTTTTGTACAAAACACCTCAAAACATGTGGCAGGCACTCATCTGCACTCAATTTCACAGTTTAACACCACTTCTTGAAGAGCTGACAGAACCCCCATTATTTCCCCCTTCTAATATTGAAAAAAACAGCATATGAGTTTAACATAGGTAGAAGTCCTCTACATCAGAGCTTGTTGGGCCAGGCTTCTCAATGAGGTCTGTTACACATCTTGATCAGTATTGGACATACATACCCAGTCCTTCTAAAGAAGCAGAATAACCAAGGCAGTACTTTGACCAAAACACTTTCTTCCTCAGTTTAGTCAAAGCTTGTCATCTGTCATTTCTAGAAACTGAGCATAGACATCCCTTGAGCATTCCCCTTTTTGGTTGAATAAGAATTTGTAGTAGCTACCATCTGCACATATTGCTGAAACAAAAAAACCAAAGACATTTTGTTTTACAGCCTAAAAAAAGCAATATCTCCAGCACATTTCTTCAGTGTGCACCTTTTTGGAAACTCACTGTTCTCAACCCAATAGGACACCTTGCTGAGCATTAGTTTGGCTGGTAGCCTGGAGGAAGTTACTGTCTACAAGACAGTAAGGCAACTCCCATCTTTTCATGTACTATGTATATATACCTGCTATTGTATTTTACACTCCATGCATCTGATGAAGTGGGTCTTAGCCCACAAAAGCTTATGCCCAAATAAATTTGTTAGTCTCTAAGATGCTACAAGGACTCCGTTGTTTTTGTCTACAAGATGTTTGTCCTAAACAGCAATCAGTGCAAGGAGTTTTTTGCTGTTTGCTCAAAGCCCACATTATTGGTCACACACCATAGTTCAGAAGTGGGCAAACTACAGCCCACCAGCCGTTCTAATCCAGCCCTCTAGCTCCCTCTGGGCAGCAGGGTCTGGAGCTTGCCCCACTCTAGTGCTCCAGCGGGAGTGTAGGGTCAGGGCCAAACTCTGTGGCTCCTGGAAGCTGCAGCATGTCGTTCCCCCCCCCCCTCCAGCTCCTACATGTAGGGGCAGCCATCGGCCAGAAACCACGGTCAATGGGAGTTGAGGGGGCAGCGCCTGCCGACAGGGCAGTGCACAGTGGAGGCCCCTGGCCACAGCTCCACGTAGGAGCCAGAGAGGGGACATGCTGCTGCTTTCAGGAGCTGCTGGAGATAAGTCCTGCCCAGAGCATGCACCCCTAAGCCACCCCTCCTTCACCAAGCCCCAGCCTGATCCCCTTCCTACATCCCCAACCCCACCCCCAATTTTGTGAGCATTCAGTGCCCGCCATACAATTTCTATACCCAGATGTGGCCTCAGACCAAAAAGTTTGCCTACCCCTGCCCTAGTTCTCATTAGCACAGATCCTATGCAAGCCTGAAGGCCTGACCCACTATCAAGGTTTGCTTGCTCACTTTTCCAGACAGCACTGTCAAAGCTGTCACCATGATCTCTCCCTCAAACTGAGGGGCTCTAATGTCTTAGCCAGTCATCCTTTACAGTATTTAAATAAAATAATAATAAATCTATCAGAGCAAAAAAAAAAAAAAAATAACCTTGTCACTTGTGGAAGAGCTTATCAAGGCTTGCTTTTCAAACAGAACCCTTGGGGAAGTTCAGACAACTTACCTATGACAGCATTTGGCTCTGTTCCAAAGGCACAAATGCAGGGAGAGCCTGAGGGAACCTGAAATTTAGAAAAGCTCCATTTGGAACTGAAGTATTTGGGGAGGAAGCTGGCTGAGGCCAAACTGAAAAGAAAAAAAAAAAAAAAGATGTACATAAAAGATCCACCACAATGATTCTGATGCCATTTCCTTGATTGTTATGGTAAGATCCAAAACAGGAATACCAGAAACACCATGAGGTGCACTAGGGACTCCACTAGTGCTATACAGAGTCTATGGAAAGCACTCACATATTTGTATTTGTTAGGTGGCAGTATAAAACCATACACTACATAGATATCTTGGGTTTCTTATCTTCCTCTTTTATTCATGCAACATAGTTCACTGACACTGAAGAGTAATCATTGCTAAGTTTTTGCCTCATTAAATGCTACTATGGAAAAAAAAGCTTCATTTTGAAATAACTTGGGGGAGGGGGAGAAACAGTCTTGCTAGCATGTGTTTAATACCAAAAATTAAAGCCCAAACAATCTCAAACCAATAGGCTAGAGAATGGATGAAAGCCTACCTAGACTGCTTGTTCCTTTTGGGATCTTCTGCCGCAAAAATATGCACTGTACCATGGTCACTTGATACACAAATTAGAGAAGCATCCTGATTGAAGTTAATGCTGTAGACACAAATAATTGCAACAAATTTTTATTTAGCCTTCATACAGCATAGTAGCTTGATTTGTAAGGTGTATATGTATTGCATTTAACCTAGAGTTAGTCAGATAGAAAAAGGAGACGAACACTAATTAGACCTGCACACACAACCTGAATTTAAAAAGGCACAAAATGTAGTTAGGCTAGGCACCTTGTGCCTTTGCACAAAGAACCACAGGGAAGTTTTTTTTTTCCCAATCTCAGCACAAAAAGATACCAGACGCATCAAAAGATGGAGGAAGTACATTACTTCAAAAAGGGGGAAATAATTTTAAGCTTACCAGTAGATATTAGCTGCTTGTGAACCTCTTCGTAACTCCTGGATTAAATGCCCCGATGAAGTATCAAATATTCTTATGAGAGTCCCCTGGAAAAGTAATGAAACATTTTATTAGTAAAGAAGGAAGAAGTCTAACTATCCTGTATTCATAAAAGTATTACAAGCACATCCCATGCAATCCAACATTCAGAAACACTAGTACCTTGCTAAAAGAAAAGGAGGACTAGTGGCACCTTAGAGACTAACCAATTTATTTGAGCATAAGCTTTCGTGAGTTAGTCTCTACGGTGCCACTAGTCCTCCTTTTCTTTTTGTGAATACAGACTAACACAGCTGCTACTCTGAAACCTAGTATCTTGCTAAGAGGATCAAATCCTAATTGACTTGTGTGTGGATTACTTTTATCCCATTATGAACCAGGAGGATCCCTCAATAAGGTTATGCTTAAGATTTGAAAGTACTGGAGTCTTCTGTTCACACCACTGGTGTCTACTTTTGTTTGACCAATGTCAGAAAAACTATTTAGTAATGTACAGATGACCAGCTGTAACGTTCTGAAATGTTACTAGAGTCCTGATATTGGTTTACTGGAACATGTTTCCAAGAAGCTGGGCAAACATTCCAATCATCCATTTCTCACATTTAGAACTCAACATCCTCAGTCACTACTCTGTATATTTCTCAGTTAAACCAAGACCAAACAGCATAAAGCAGGAAAATCCAAAGTTTAGTTTACTGTGTTGGAATCTTCTGGAAGGACTCCCTAAGTACTGTTGTCCAAGCTAATATTTCTCACACCACCTAGCATCAGGCAATCCCCATTGCAAAGCATTATCCCATTTCAGTAAACCAAGCCATTCAAGAGACCTAATAAGAAAGTCAAACTGCACTCCCTCAGAATACCACATTCATATCAAACCAACCTGATAGCTTTCTTTGACAGGGTAACAAGCCTTGTGGTCAGGGGGAAGCAGCAGATGTGCTATATTTTGAATTTAGTAAAGTTTTTGATACTGTCTCACATGACCTCATAAACCAGGAAAATACAACCTAGATGGAGCTACTATAAGGTGGGTGCATATCCGGTTGGAAAACTGTTCCCAGAGAATAGTTATCAATGGTTCACAGTCAAGCTGGAAGGGCATATCAAGTGGGGTCCCACAGGGATCTATTATGGATCCGGTGCTGTTCAATATCATCATCAGTGATTTAGATAATGGTATAGAGAGTACACTTAAAGTTTGTGGACGATACCAAGCTGAAAGGGGTTGCAAGTGCTTTGGAGGAGAAGATTAAAATTCAAAATGATCTGGACAAACTGGAGAAATGGTCTGAAGGAAACAGAATGAAATTCAATAAGGACAAGCACAAAGCACTCCACTTAGGAAGGAACAATCAGTTGCATGCATACAAAATGACTGCCTAGGAAGGAGAACTACAGAAAGGGGTGTGGGGGTCATGTGGATCACAAGCTAAATATGAGTCAGTGTAACACTGTTTAAAATAAAACCCCACCATCATTCTGGGATGTATCAGCAGGAACGTTGTAAGCAAGACATGAGAAAAAAATTCTTCCGCTCTGTGCTGATTAGGCCTCAACTGGAATATGTGGCCAGTTCTGGGCAGCACATTTCAGGTAAGATATGCTCAAATTGGAGAAAGTCCAGAGAAGAGCAACAAAAATGATTAAAGGTCTAGAAAACATGACCTATGAGGGAAGATTGAAAATATTGGGTTTGTCTAGTCTGGAGAAGAGAAGACAGAGACGGGATATGATAACAGTTTTCAATTACATAAAAAGTTGTTACAAGGAAGAGGGAGAAAAATTGTTCTCTTTATCCACTGAGGATAGGACAAGAAGCAATGGGCTTAAATTGCAGCAAGGGTGATTTAGGACAGACATTAGAAAAATCTTACTGTCAGGGTGTTCAAGCACTGGACTAGATTGCCAAGGGAAGTGGTGGAATCTCCCTCATTGGAGATTTTTAGGAGCTGGTTAGACAAACACCTGTCAGGGATGGTCTAGAATACTTAGTCCTGCCATGAGTGCAGGGGACTGGACTAGATCTCTCAGGATCCCTTCCAGTCCTCCGATTCTACGCAAACGTCATGTTTGAATTGGTCTGCTATTTAAGCCCAAATACATGTACAATAAGACAATGCTTTTAAAAGAAGAAACAGTGCTAATTACTTTGTTTCTAAGTACTGTACCACTTCCATCTGACGGAAGTCTAGTACACAACACGGTCCCTTGAAAATGGCGTTACAGCCAAAATTACTGCATGCATTATTTCTCATAGCCCACATCAGTAAAGGGTAACAACCTTTTATCAAGTTAATCTAACTTTGTAAGTAATACTAACTTTTGGACAATGCTTATAGAACATTCAATAAGTAGTGTAGTCTGAAATGGTTGCCTACCTCATCGATCATTAATGATGGTCCCTTACGTATGCTCTTACCTCAGTTTACACATATGGGTTAGCCACTTAAAAGTTATTAGGAGCTAAGCTCTCGGCCTGGAGGAGAACAGTAGTCCACCCTGGTCTATATTCAATCACTACCTTTCATCTCTGTCATTCTCCTTCCCTTTAGGAACAGGATTGGATTTTTAATCATTTTTAAAAGTTTAATCTTAATTTAGGAAAGACTGTCAGGTTTTTTTAAGCATTTGGTGCTACTGGAATGTACATTAATACAGCCAAGATTCTAAATAGACTGGTTTGAGAGCTTATTTCAGCTGAATGATAAGAGGAAAGATAGCAAAGAGTAAGCTAGGATTTGGTTTTTCATTCCCCCAGTTTCTCTAAAGTGGAGTTCAACAGACTATTTAGTCTTCCTGCCATCTCCATACACATAGGGCCTCTTGTGAAGTGCTCCGCCTTGCATTCTTTCCACTCTGCTCTTCAAAATGGCAGAGGAGATATAGGTAAAGAGCAGCACAGTCCACAAATGGGAGCAAAGGTGGAGATATGACAGGAAATGTGCAGCCAAAGTATTCAAGAACAGAAGCTTAAGTTTAGGAGCCTAGGTCTGTATTTAGGAGCCTACAGGTGAGATTTGCGTATTTAAGTTGGGGCGCACAAACTTTTTGGCCCGAGGGCCATATCAGCATTGAGAAACTGTATGGAGGGTCGGGTAGGGAAGGCTCTGCCTCCCCAAAGAGCCTGGCCCCATCCACCCCCTCCCACTTCCCGCCCCCATCGGAACACCTGACCCATCCAATGTGCCTTGTCCCCTGACCACCCCCGTCAGAACCTCACCCCCATCAAACCCCTGCTTCTCCCTGTCCCCTATCCACACCCCCGCCCACTGAGAGGCCCCGGGACCCCATCCCCTATCCAACCCCCCCCCCCGCTCCCTGACCCCTATCCACACCCCCAGAGAGGCCCCCCAGGACTCCCACGCCTATCCAACCCCTGTCCCCTGACTGCCCCCCCCTCCCAGAACCTCTGTCCCATCCAACTGCCCCCCAGGACCCTTATCCAACCCCCCTCCCCCACCACGCCGCTCAGAGCAGCAAAGCCCCGCTGCCCAGCCCGAGCCAGCCACGCTGCTGCCACACTGCCCGGCAGGAGCAGCAGGCCAGAGCGCTGGCGTCCTGTCACGCTGAGGCTGCGGGGGAAGAGGGACAGCGGGGGAAGGGCCGGGGGTTAGCCTCCCTGGCC
Organism: Chelonia mydas; assembly: GCF_015237465.2. Classification (NCBI taxonomy): domain Eukaryota; kingdom Metazoa; phylum Chordata; order Testudines; family Cheloniidae; genus Chelonia; species Chelonia mydas. The sequence goes on from NC_051254.2 coordinate 19,221,113, forward strand.
AGGAGCTCAGGGGCCGGGCAGGACAGTCCTCCGGGCCAGATGTGGCCGCAGGCTGTAGTTTGCCCCACCTCTGGTTTAAGTGAATCTGGAGCACTGAAATCAACATTTTTTGAAAAAGCTCATCCCTGAGATGCCTCACTGTGGCTCTAGGGTCCTAACTTTGAGCTCCTGTTTTGAAAGTGTTGTCCCTGCAAAGTTAGGACTATACACTACCATTTTCTGAAAAAGACATCCCTTGACATAGCAGCATGAAAAGTGTCCAGTGGAAATCTGCTTCCATCCTCCTCACGTAATGGCTGACTTTAGAGAGCTTTTGAAACTTAACTGATTCAGGAGTACAAATCCTACTGATTTTCAGTGAAACCTGTTCTGAGTCACTTGGGTGCTTTTGGAAGCTAACACCCAAAAATTATGTAAAGGAAGTGATTAGCTGTTATCTAGTAACATTACTCTGATTGTGATACCAATATTAAAAAACAGCATGGCCAAATAGGTTTATAGTCCTCCAGTCCTAGAAGTTAAAAAGGTTTTTACAATGAAATGACAACAGTCCTTAAGAGCAAAGCTCCTGGCATCATGCCAGTGAAAATCCATATGGTAGTAACTTCTAAATTATGCAGTTCCAAAGGGTCTGGTAAAGCTGTAAAATATTTTCTAGCAATGTATAAAGCTTGGAACACATTTTCCAACATTTCAACACAGTGATCAAATACGTTCCTGGATCTGAAGCTAAAAATCAAGTTCAAGCTGAGCTAAAGCCAGCAAAGACTAGATAGTACAGCACCTGACAGACTTGTAGAATGCCCTTCCTTCCAGAAGTCAACTTTTTAAGTTATAGTTTGATCTGTTACAGGTTTGTACGTCCATGTACAAGACAGTCAGGGTTAGTGGAAGAGGACATTTTTCTGAAGCTTTAGGCTCAAAGGAGGTTGTCTTTCAGTAAATCCATGGATTCCTTAGAAGCAAATTAAGAGTCCAGTCATGGGCAGCAGGTACCAAAGGCAGGGGAAGGCTAAACCTACCCAAACTGCCAGCATGGCCCCGCCCAACCTCCACCCCCAGGTCTCCTCCTGCTTCCCACTGTGCTCTGCTGTGGCTCTTCCTTCCCATAGTGGAGCCCAGCCAGGGAGCCCAGGCAGCTGTGGGGAACTGCAGCAGACCCTCTATCTACCTGAGGTGCAGGGGGACTGAGAGCAGCCCCCGGCCTGTGTCCCCACCCAGGGCACGAGGGTCTGCAACTCCACGCTGGCTCCCCACAGCTGCCTGGACGGCTCTCTCCGACCCAGCTCTGGACGGGGTGTGCAGGGGCCTCACAGCCACACCCACAGCAAGAGCCTTGCGGGCAGCTGTGAGGAGCCACGGACCCGCCACCTGCCCTGGGGGCCTGGGACATGGGCAGGGGGCTGCTTTTGCCTTGACCTCGGGCAGGGGCCCCCAGCCTCCCCTACTTTGGGGAGGGCTCTGGTGCCTTTGCCCTGGGCTGGGGCTACTGGGGGCTGGCCTGCAGCCAGGGACTCCGGGCGCCTGGAGGGGGGAGTCCTCTGGGCTCCAGCAGGGGAAGGGAGGGGCAGGGCCCGGGGCAGAAGGGGTAGGTCGGCCAGGGGATAGCCTCCCGAAGCCCATGGTTCACCCGCCGCCCATGAGTCCAGTATAGTAAACAAAGCTTGTTCTTGGTTCAAGATAGCTGGACTCAATTTGAATAAGTCCATTGGGTTACAGAATGAAGTAATGTCTCAGCTCAAGGCTGCCGGAGTCACGCCAGATCTTTAGGGAAGTATCAAGTTTTTGCTGAAGGAGCAGTAGAGATCAATGGGAAAAATTCTGTGTGCACATATCTAAGTCTCAGTAACTAGGTTCCTTAAGACTTAGTTTTCCAGTAGTTACAGTGTAACAAAGCATTTGTGCCATTAACAGTAGGACCATATCGTATATTCATAAATATAGCCACTGATAATAGAACATTTGATTATTTGCTTACTTTTTCTGATGCTGTTGCAATTCTTGTTCCCTGCAGGTTTAAAGCTATACAGCTCAAGACTCCTTCATGAGCTGGTATGTCTACAGGAGGCTTTTCTGTATTAGCCAGATCCACTATCTGCACATGCCCAGTATGTGTCCCAGGGAATGCAAGAAGGGAATTATTACTATTTGGACAAAGGACACAGAGACCTAAAAACAAAATTGACAAAAAAGAAGCAATTTATTTTCAAAGCCTTAAAAAAAAAAAAAATACATAAGTTCTTACAATACATGATAATTTTAATATAAGGAAATCCTAAATTTCACATCTTAAATTTAGAAATACATTTTTGAATTGTACTGCAAAAGTGAAGACATAAGGTTAAACAAGCTTCTAATGTCTCCAAATATAATCCAGCAATACATGCACTGCACTTACAAGCAAATACTTGGGGGGTGGAGGGGGTGTTAAAAAGGAGCATAACAAATTAACAGAGTGATCTCTGGGACTGCAGTTCATCCTACAATACAACCAGGATAGCCCATGTTCTGTTTAAGAATCTGGACATTTTCAGCAAGTAGCTTTACAGGTCTTATGTACTAGCTACCATAAGATGGTCCAAAGCCTATAGAAGTCTGAAGAAAATATCACCTTGCCAAAATTTAAAAAGCAGGGTCACAAAATATATTTTTAGAATAAAACTTAAGTTGGAGCGGCAAAATTAATTTCAACTACATTTTAACTCGAGAGCCAAAAAAAGAAAAAATCAGAAGCCAGACTAAGATGCCTCATCTTCTGGCCCCCCAGATTTCAAGCTAGTACCTATTTACTGAAATGCAACTTATGTCTCTTCTGAATTTGGCTCATTAAGTCTAAGGGGTAAATTGGTGCAAGTCACACCAGTGGGGCAGAAGTGCATTCTGACAGGAAAAAAAAACAAAATACAAAAAAAACAGGAAGATATAACCAAGGATCAAGTTAAAATAGGAGATTCTCTAATTTAGACCTTCTGGCTCCTTGGCTTTTAAGTTGGTGCAATTTATATGCAAATTACACCACCATGCACACATCAACTCCAAGTTTGACCCAGAAATGCCAGTGACACTATCAGCCATGGCAGCCTTTTGAAAGTCCATATCTCAGCCTATCAATGGTAGCACAGATTTTAAGTACTTTTGGACAGGGCTATGCCTCCGTGTACACACACACACACAGCCTAGCTCAGGGGTTGGCGATCTTTCAGAAGTGGTGTGCCAAGTCTTCATTTATTCACTCTAATTTAAGGTTTTGCGTGCCAGTAATACCTTCTGAAAACGTTAATGTCTCTTTCTATAAGTCTATAATATATAACTTAACTATTGTTGTATGTAAAATAAATAAGGTTTTTAAAATGTTTAAGAAGCTTCATTTAAAATTAAATTGAAATGCAGAGCCCCCCGGACCGGTGGCCAGGCCCCGGACAGTGTGAGTGCCACTGAAAATCAGCTCAAGTGCTGCCTTTGGCATGCATGCCATAGGTTGCCTACCCCTAGCTCAATGAGGCCCTGATCCAAGTAGTATTTCTATAGCATGCACCACACTTGGATATTTAATCTGAAAAGCTCAGTGATTTAAGAGCACTTACTCCTCGCTGTCTTGCAGAACTATGTGGAGAGAGACTGTATTACGGACAATACCAGTGTTATAAAGACTGAAAGGACTGGTAATTAAGGGCAGTCTTCTTTGTACAGACAAGGAGGGTGAGGTAATATATTTTATTGAACCAACTTCTTTTGGTGAGAGACAAGTGTTTTAGCTTACACAGAGCTCTTCTTCAGGTCTGGGAAATGTACTCCGAGTATCACAGCTACATACACGGTGGAAGAGATTGTTTAGTGCAGCATTTCTCAAATGCAGCCACTGTGGTTGCATGTGACCACCAGGGGCTTTTCTTATGGTCACAGCCTTCTGGACTGTTATTGGGGGGAGGAGGAGTGGGGGGGGGGGGGGGGAACAGTGGCTCCTCCCTGGTGCTCTTGGATATACCAGTTTGGTGTTGGTTACTGGGGCCACCAGCAGGGGTTGGACCCTGCCCCCCTCTGGAGACAGGTGGGGCACAACACTGGAGGAGCAGCTAGTGAGTTCCCTACCTTCCCAGGGGCAGTGGGACTCAGACTTTGAGCTTCAGTCCTGGGGCAGCAGGTTCTTGCTGTGGGGCTTCAGGCTCCAGCCCTGGGCTCTGGAGGCATGGCTTTGGGCTCTGTCCTCCAGCCACAGAGCTGCAGGCTCTGGCTCACCGCTGCAGGCTCTGGCCCCCACTGCCTCCTCCAACCCCCCCAATCCAGGGCTTAATTTGTCCTCAAACTTGCCAGGGCTGAGTAAGTCTGCTGTGAAAAGTGATATTAACAAACATACAAGTATCACTTTGCCATTTTACTAGCTAGCAACAAACAAATACACGTCCTAATCATTGTAAAATGTGTGTATTTGTTTGTATTTTTCCTAAAGCTAATTAAGTAATGGGGGGGGGGGGAGGGGGAGTGTTAAAGCAGCCACCAGGAAGAGTTGGTGGCCGCACTCTGAGGCCACCAAATAATTTGTCCTGAGAACCCCTGCTTTATTGTAATTAGTTCACCTTGAATGGTCTCAGATTAATGTATGTTAAGTGGCCCATTAACACCTTCCCAGCCATGGGGCAGTAAGGAGGGCAAAAAAAAAAAAAAAAAAGCTGGCAGGTGGTAGTGGGTTATAGATTGTTGTAATAAGCCATAAATTCAGTAGCTCTAGGGAGTCCAGGATTTTTAATGTCTAGCATATGACATTAGAACCCAGGATCATCTTTTGAAGGTGTTGTGCAGGTTTCCTTTGAGGACAAGGATTGAGAGGTCAGATATAGAGGAATCTCTTGGGGGGGGGGGGGGGGGGAGTGTTTGCCCACAAGCGATAGGGTGTCTTATTTTTCTGTGCAAGTTCATTCGAGCACAGTGATTGTCTCATTTCATCCACATAGTTGTTCTTGGGCCATTTAGCACACTGGATGAGGTACACCACACGTTGAGATAGGCATGTGTAGGACTCATGAATCTTGAAAGGTGCGTTGGGGTGAGGGGTATTGATCATCGTAACAGTGGAGATATGTCTGCAGGTTTTGCGTCTGTTGTTCTGGCAAGGTCTGGTGCGGCTTTGAGTTGATGTGTCCTGGTCGGTGGGGAGCTTGCTTCTGAGGAGCTTGGAGGGCTGTTTGAATGCCAGAAGAGGGGGTTCAGGAAAGATTTTTCAGGATGTGGTCCCCATCGAGTATGGTTTGTAAGTGCTTAATGATACCTATATGGGTTCCAGTGTGGGGTGGTAGGTGACAACTGGGACTGTGCAGTTGGGAGGGGGTTATTTCCATATTGGAGCAGACTCGCTTCTTATTTGGGTGGCCTGTTCCATGATGTGATCTACTGCTGTCTCTTTAGTAGGAACTATCCTTAATCATTAGTATTCTGTGCTAGAAAACTCACCCATTTTCAGAGCACACAGATTTGCAACTTTACAAGTACTGTGCCGAAAAGGGCAGCACCATCTTACTTTGACAAACCAAACCCAGGTATGATGAAATGTAGATTGAGAGCTTTCCTGCAATAAAGTATTATGAAGCATTGTGAAAAACTTTATGCTTACAGTTTGCAACAAAAGTATCATCCCACAAGGGTATGATTAGAATGTTTCAAAACAAGTCATTGTTAATGAAATTAAACAAAGTGAATAAAGCAAGGAATTTGAACTAGAGTAATATAATGATAAAAATGGGAGACTCAAAAGAAGAGTAACAAGGGCCAAAAAAGAACACCTACCTTCCCCCACTTTAAGTACACTACTAACCTTTAGGGTTGTAGCAGGTTTCAAAGACATGCAACTGGTGGGGATTGTGTGTGAATGTGAAAACTTTAATCATGGAGTCCAAAACTACCACAATTCTGAAACAGATAAAAAGGGAAGCACTTATGACTTATCAATCAAGAGCAGGGAAAGGGGACAGAGACAGATACACACACCCCTACTAATGCATAATTATTTCAGTTGTACAATGCCTTCAACATACTTTAATTAATTTGATCCTTACACTCTCCTACCCTCCCAACGAACAGTAACTGCAGTTCCTGCAAAACCACTTAGTCATGACTGTGGGTTAACTAACAAGACAGATAAACCAGCTGTTCACAAATTCAAGCACAGGTTCCTGCTACAGACCAACAGAAACTCCCGTAACATTCTTCTGCACATGTCAAAGCAGAACGTGTCAGTGGTAAGCCATACACCAATCTACATGAACTCTGATCCATCCTCCCTTTAAAAAGCTTGTCCAAAAGCACCATTTTAAGTAGATTTCTAGTTGCAGAAATGCTTTAAAGAATTTCCTTCCATAAACAACTGAGAATCTCTCAAAAATACCTCTCCACATAGCAGAGAAAACGTCTTGCATATGGAATAAATTTTTACTCATACCTACCTATCTCTTCGCAATTTAACGGCTTTGACTTCTGTTGAAAATTCTATTTCAATAACTGTCTTCTTTTTCAGATCATCCCAGATCATCACTAAAATGGTGGAAAAGATCCCATCAGAAAACCAGTAATATTTCATTTCAGTTTTCTAAGATGTTTGACACAATCTCTTCCTAACTGGAAAGCACTTATATCAGTTTGATAAAGTGACAAGAAAAGCCATTTGTTGGACATTGATCCTGGGTTTGTATTCAGCCTGGGCTTACAGCAGTGGATGGTTGCTTTTCCCCCCTAAATTAAGTAGTAAAGAACTAAGACAGAAGCACAATTGTCAAGGTATTACTAGAACATTAATATCTCAAGTGTTTCCAGAGTGCTTTACAAACTATGTACAAAACAAAAACCAATCACTTTACTGATCTTTGAAATGTAACCAACTCTGTAGAGGAACACTGCATCTGTTTAAGAGTATACACCAGTATAAAATACTTTAGGATAGGAAGTGAATACAAGTAATTGAAACCACAGAGAGGATTTAGGTAGCTAGATTCATTATGGATATGCAATACAACCAAGACACAAGGGCAAAAATGACAAGTGGTCAAGACCCCCATTGTAAATGCTATCTAAAAAGACAGCACCTCCAGTACAACAGTAAATTCTAACACCAGTGAGCTGGTTCAATATGAACTGAAAGAACTCCATGCACTTCAAACCACTTACTGAATCACCATGTGTTTTCTTTTGCTCTCTCTCATCAAATTGAGCTTTCTAGTTAAGTCTTAGGTGGTACAGTTGCCTAATACAATACAAAGGCTGACACTTTAAAAGAAAAGTGAGATGTGAGGACTGGATGCCTTAACTGTAGAGGCAGTCTCACTTTCAGGTCAACTGCTTTGAGTAGGTACATCAGTGTTTATGGTTTTGATCAGATTTAAAGATACATGAATGCAAATAGCTGAAGCAAATGATGATGAAATACCGGCCACTTCACTACTACCACATTATGAGAATTCATTGTAACCTGACAGTGTCAAAAATTAAACACTAAAATGGCCAGCACCTTATAATTTAGCACCGAGAGCAGGCCAGCTTCACTGACTTGATAACAAGGGCTTAGCAAACAATAGAAAAACCTCCAAAACTAAGTGCCAATATTTCAGTCTCTGTGCATCTCAGAACACTAAGTCCTCCAGTTCAGAAAGACTTGGTCACAGTGGAGGGGCTTAATTAATATTTTGTTAGTGATTGTCAAGTTCTCTAAATAGGTCAGGCACAATGAGTATAACTATGACTTCCGGGAAAGTTTTCAATCTTGTCAAGATTGAAAGTGAATTGTAAAACCATTACTGCAAGAAATCTGTGAAGACTTCCCCCAGCTCAGCCCTCTCAGACAAAGGTTTTTAAATTGTTAAAATGTATGAGAAATTTGTAAACTTGCTAAAACTCATTGGCCAGGCTTGCAGCTCAGTCAGGTTTTCTTTCTATTTTTGCATGACTGATTTTTATTGGCATGCAGGTCTGAGTAGGTTTCTTTAGAGTTTATTTTCAATATCTTAGAAAATGGTGAGCAAGCCATTCACCAAGTAAAATGACATAAAAAGAACCACAGATATTCCAAAACAAGCATGACAGAAGTAGAGATAGAGAGTCTGGGGTCAAATTCATGAGCAGGCACAATGCCCATTGGCTTAAGAGGAAGATACACATCTTCCTTGAACTTAAAATACTAAAAAAAATTTAGGCAGGTTGCAACACAAAGACTACACACAGACTTTCTGGATTCTATAAAAAAAAAAAAGTAGTTTGAGGTCTGTTGTTGGACACAGCAGAGATGCCAGAAACACATTTATGAAATCTGTTCCTTAGTGCTCAACACTGTACCTTTGTTAGGTGGATATTTTGGCTTTTTTCCTCCACCAACTAATGCTAAATAGTTGCACCGAAATAACATTTCAACATGGCCAACGCCTCCTTCTAGAAATTCTGTAAAACAAAAAATGAAATTTATAAATATACTCAGCACTTAATTTCACAGCAAAATGGGTCTTAGATAGCATTGGAACATTTTCTTCTTTACAGAAAGCGTGACATTTTAGGATTTACTATAGAAGTCCAAAATACCACTGAGGTCAATCCCATGTTAAGAGGCCTTTTACTGCATTGCCACAAGAAAATGCTTCAGTATATGACTAAGGCTACTCTCAGTTATCTACACTATGGAAAGATACTGTGTGGAGATCTCCTCCTGTCCCCACCTGGATACTAAGAGAATCCAAAGAAGAGTGATTACTCTTAGCTACAATTAACAGCTTTTTCAGCAGAGACCACAAGTTACATTTAAAAAAACTACACAACACAGGATACTTACATATTCAAAGTTGTTTATGATTGCAAAAAAGTACAATTCCCCCCACACACACACCCATGAACAAATACTGAAGTATACTTTTTAAAATGGAAAACAAGAAGTTACTCATTTATGGTATGTACATATCAATGATCCTATTAAAATTAATTTCTCTTTTGTGGTATGTTAACACTTCTTGCAGGCAACAAGAAAGAAGAGGGTTTTTAGGAAGGATTTTGAGAGAAAAAGTGGCTTAGTGAATACAGATTAGGTAGGCATGCCATGTTTATGGGCAGTATTGAAAAAAGCAGAGGAGATGAAGAGGTATCAAAGCTAACATCAGATGTGATGGGAGAGTTGCAAAAGAAAAGGATAGAGGCACTTATCATATTTTATGCCATTTACTTTTTTGATTTTCCTCTCCGTTTATGCAATTAAATTAAACAAAAGTAAAAGTGTATTCTAGTCAGTTTCACTTTTTGGTTCTCAAATTCTACCATCCTTCCATACAGTCTTCAGGGGCAAAATAGAGCTGTTCTTAAATCTCACTCTGCACAGTGAGCTCTATGGTCACCAGTATCTGGTGGAAGAAAGTTCCATAGCTGTAGGGCAGCCACTCAAAGTTCAGTCCCCTCCCACCCCGATAATCATTTTCAAAACTACTAATTTTATTGGCTCCAGTCTCTGCAATTAAGTACAAAGCTCTGGTTAGTATTAACAGTGCTATAAGCACCTCAATTCGAGTAAATTGCGAAACATAACTTGGCATATGGTAGGGTATGTACGTACTTCTTTTAGAGTGTGTAAGTAAGTTCTCTTGGGCAGGGCACAGTAGATCAGGATCTTGACCTGGATCTGGTATTGGACAGGTAGCCAGTACAGCATGCAGAAAAATGGGGTTGAGGGGGAATGTGCTCAATCTGTTTTGCTCTGAAGGTGAACCAAACGCATGCACATCCATCTGGAGCTCCTTCATGGCGTTCACTTCCATCCCCAAGTAGCAGTGAACCATCTGGACTAGGAAATAATGAATGCTTTGGTCCAATGGGAAGGAACTTTTAGCTAAAAGCGCCATTTGGGTATCCAAGACTAGAAGTCCAGAAGGACACTTTAGTCCAGCATTACACTGATGGTCAGTGGACAAGTGCCCTAACATTATGGTTTTAGACAGTTACCCCCCCAATACAGATGTCTGATTACGAGCATCACTTCTGTCTTGCACAGATTAAGCTTCAGTCAGCTGCTTTTTAACCAAGTCTCTCTCTGACTCAGATACCAGGAAACCAGAGTGATGGTGCTGTCTATGTTTAATGTAAAGTTATGAAAGCCCCTATGCTTGAGGGCAGCGTGAAAACAATGTTGGATTATATACAATTCAAATTTACAGATAGATGTGGAGGAGCATGTGCCACCAACAAGGCCTTCATGACAGGAGGTTTAGGAAAGAGACCTCTCCTTTGGAAGTGAGTCTCAGACAAAACACAAATGAGAAGCAGACACCCAGGTTTCAGAGGAAGAGAGGAAATGGAGTTTAAGTAGTTAGAAAGTCATGAATGACAATGAGCTTTCTGAAGGCAGAGCTGGAATTCCAGAGGGAGCAGAAAGAGGAGTGGGATCAGAAAGGCTAGGGACGCGACAGATTAAAGAACACAGAGCCTGAGGGATGGGAAGCAAAATAGGAATGGTAGGAGTATACTCAGCGGGGATGAGATTAAAGATAGACATCACTAGCAGTTAGGAGGAGCTACATCCCTCTTAGGGCAACTAAAGGATGTATGGACTGGAACCAGAGACCTCCACACACTTTAAGTTAGAAGAGAACGCTTAAAAAAGGAGGACTGGAAAAGCAGTGAGGCTGTTAGGAAACCCCAGAGGCCTCACTGGTAGTCAAAGGGAGAGAAAGGGTTATATCTGAGGTACAGAAAACACTGCCATTCCTCTCAGAACAGATGCAGTCTGGCTCCGTCCACTGGTTAGAAGAATGGTTTTCGCTAAGTTTCTGTCAAGTCTTATTCTTGAGCAAAAACTGTATATATGCTTTAACAGAACCACCAAAGCAGTTTTTACATGACCGGATCAGGCAGAAAAAGCCCAATACAGATTACAGCCTAATCCTCTAGCCACTTGATGTGGCGCTCTCCCTTATAAAACACACCACAACTTGTTGTTTAACCTGTGACTTTAGAGAGCTACCCCAGTTTTCACACTTACAATGTGTTGCTCACCCCCACTAGTGACCAGTCCACAGAGGTTTCAGTCTGATACTAGCTTCAAGATCACACACCTGAGTGTGTTAGCTCAGGCAGTAGAGGATTACCAGAAGTTAAACTGCCGATCTAGAAGACACATGATTGAGACTCCCTGTGGAGCCAGTGGAGCCCTCCTTGGCTGGAAGGAAAGTCATTGGACAAGGGCTCAATGCAGGAAGAAAGTAACCCAGGCAAGAGCCCTGTGGAGAAGACATGTAGGCTGGACTTTCAAAACAGAGCTAGCATAGAAAAATGACAGGTTTCAGAGTAGCAGCCATGTTAGTCTGTATTCGCAAAAAGAAAAGGAGTACTTGTGGCACTTTAGAGACTAACCAATTTATTTGAGCATAAGCTTTCGTGAGCTACAGTTGCACCCGATGAAGTGAGCTGAAAAATGAGAAAGCATCTCACACCTTGTTTCTCTTTTTCTTTGAGAGGATCTGCATTATAAACTCTGAATCCATTTTCCATTCCACATGCAAAGCATCCTAAAACACAAAATGGAAAAATATGCATTAATTATGTATTACAGGCAAAACAGAGCAAGTCGGAGGGCTGGGGGGTCACTATTCAAGAGCTTTAATGTCAATGAAATTTATTTCAAGAAGAATGTTGCATCTTTAGTTTAAAATAGAAAAAGTGGAAACGGTGCAAAGTTGGTTTTTCCACTTTGTTTCAATGTTGGAAGTCCTTGGTGTTCTGTTTAAACAGGTGGTGAAGAAACAATGGAAGGAAAGGAGCTACTGTATCACATAGGAGGCAGTTTGATCATGAGTCAATACCAGGGAGAAGGAAATCAGTTTTGGTGTATTCTTACTGAAACTTACACTCCCCAGTAATAGCTAGCACAGAAAACCCCTATATTCACTTCATGTACTAAAAAAGGAGTCCTATTTCAAATATTCAGATTACTAATTAAAACTTTACTATGTTATCTAACAGGTTCGTTCCTGAAATAGGCGAGAATAGTTCTTTATCTATCACACTCTGACAGCGGCATGCAGGATAGCACAGTGCAACTTGGAAGTCCATCAGGTCCACTTAACTGTGGGGAACTAGAGCAACTCAAGCAACTGAACTTATAAACTAAAGAGTTTAGAATATACAGAGATTTTACACCTCTGACCATTTTTTTTTTTTTAAGCTGAAGCCCAGAATTGGGTTATGCAGATTCTTAGATGGGGGGGGAGAGAAGAGGGGAAGAGAATGCCTTTTTAATGGATTCCTTCATACTCCCAGGGTGAGTTCTTCTGCTGTTTTATTTGATTTATGTTAGTAAATACTAATGGTTCTACTTATCACAAGTAGTGAGTCATACTATCTGCCAGTATTGGACAAATGGCAGAACACATAGAAGCCATTAACAAGCATCCAGAGATTCTAATTATTGTGCATGCAGAGAGATTGTTACAGAAAAAAAATTAAACTTGATAAAACAAATACACAATTTAAAAGTGAGACAAGGTGGGTGCGAAGAGCTCTGGGTAGCTCAAAAGCTGGTCTTTCACCAAGAGAAGCTGGTTCAATAAAATATATTACTTTACCCACCTTGTCTCTTGTATCGTGGGCCCAACCCAACTACAACACCACAAACAATAATTTACAAGTGGCATACCAAAATTCATAAAGAACTTTGAGATTCAAGGGCACAAAATAATTGGAACAAGTTTGATTTTCCTATGCAATGATCTGAAATTTTTAAAACAACCTTTGATACAAAAGTTGAGAATGTGTGTGTTAGTGTGTATCCATAAGGAACATTGTGACACTCCCTATCTCTATGTCCACCCCTTTTTCAAGACGATACATATTTACAAAATATGCCAGTACTGCATCATCTGAAAACTCATGATTTGCTGATCTTTATTGTCCTGGTAATGTGTGTGGCAACACTATATGTAAAGTTGTAAGATTCTACTGTACGATGTTAATAAGGGCTAGTCTACATTAGAAGTGCTACAGTGCAGCTGTGTGTCTGGCGATGACACTCTGTGCCAACATGCGAGAGCTCTCCTATTGGCATAATAAAACCACCTCCACAAGAGATGGTAGCTACATTGGCAGGAGAAGCTCTCCCACCGACAAGCACTGTCCTCACCAGCGCTTACGTCAGTGTAACTTAGGTCACTCGTGGGGTGGCTTATTCACACCCCTGAGTGACATAAATTATGCTGACATAACCTGTAGCATAGACAAGCCCTAAGACGTATTCCAAATCTGGGGACACAGCCACAAACCAGTTCTTCAGAGACAAAAGTCAAACTGATGCGTCAGCCACGTGTCAACTAAATCAAATGGACCATCACCTGGTTAAGTGACCATTCTTTGGCAGGAAAAAGGGTATGAGTGAGAAATTTACATCTTGGCAAAGAAACAGTTGGAGTTCCTATCCCCACAGACTAGGTCTCCTGAACCCCAGCTGGAGAGAGTTCTCAAAGAAGAGGAAAAGGCGTAAGAAAGAGAATAGATGTCCCAAAATATTCTTCCCTTTCTCTCTATCCACAGCAGCCACAACACCTGAGAAACAAAGAAAAAGCCCAGGACTGAGGGAGGGATCCTGTATGAAAGGAATTCAGCCAGGAAGACTGCTGAATTATGTGGTGAGAGAGACTGTTTTAAATACACTTAGCTTGTTGCATTTTACCTTTTATTTCCTTGTAACCAATTATGACTCTTAAGCCTCATTACTTGTAATCACTTAAAATCTTTCTGTAGTTCAGAAATTTGTTTTATCTAAACCAGTGTGCTTGGATTGAAGTGTTTGGGAAACTCCATTTGAGATATGCACTAATCCTGTATTTTCTATTAATAAATAGACGGATTTATATGAGCTTCTGGTGTCCAGCCCTGTCCTGGGCAACACAGGACATGCATTTCTGAGAGAAAATCTGGGACTGGGAATTTGCTGGTGTTACTCTGCAGGATAACTCAAGAGTATCTGGCCACAGCACTCACACAGTATAGCTGGGAGTAATTTACATGCTGGAGGTGGTGTGAGCGTAGACCAGGTAGTTGCTCTCACAGCGAAGCAGTGTAAAAGGCACCCCAGGCTGGAGAATTGACAGGAAACTGCTGTTCAACAGATTGCACCCTGAGTAATGTCAAACATCTACTCTAAAATAATAAAAACCAGGGTCTTGTTGGGCTCTGAGTTATAAACCCCAAATTAATATCTACAAAACTATTAATAAAAACCTCACTTCGCACTTTCCTTCTTCATCTTGCCAAACTATTTGCTCAGATCTCTATGTCCAATTGTTCCTGCATGTCAAAATAACTTGGTTGTTCTGCAGCTAAATGGCAGACAGAGCCTGAAAAGAAGGTTCAGACTGCATATTTTTCTCTCTGTAAACCCTTAATAGCAAGCAGACATCTTATGATTTTATTATAAATAAAGTACAGATGTTTATTATGGAAACCTACAATTAATGAAGCGACATACCCCCAAAATGATTATATTCGGTACTCTCAATCGGTGTTTCCTAATGACTGGTCCATGAACTGTCACTAGACCATGAGATCTCCCTGACATAGTTTAGGAAGGCAGCAAGCCAGTCCCTAGTACCAAAAAGGTTGAGAAACACTGCTTTAAATTATGCCACAAATATATACGATGAAGCATCTGCATGGCACCAAGGATATTCAGAATCTTTTGACTATGGATTATCAACTATATACTGGAATTATTTTACAGATAATTTTAAGATAAGAGTGGCTGATATGGCACAATCACTGAAAAACAAATGGATTCAACATTTCTGTTATTCCTGAAATTTTAACTAGCTTGCATCAGCAAATCATCAATTTCAGGAAAATAATTTGTTGAGGATTGGCAGCATCCTGCATTTGTATGCATGAACCTTCCAGGTCAACAGTCAAGATAGTACTTGATATATGGAGAAATCCCTCCCCTCTCAAAAGGGGCTGAAATACTGCCAGAATTTTAAAGTAACCCAATAGCCTATTAAGTTGTTTAAGTGTAGGTCAACAAAAATAGTTGAGGGAAAGGAGGTAGAGGAAAGTGACATTAGAAGTTTGTGCTGAGAAATTTGAATGGTTAAATCACTGGATTTTTAGGGTATTCCTTCTCTTTTCCTAGGTTTTACTGCCATCTTACTGTAAGAGACAGTTTCTTCTCAAATATGACCATACACCAGCTTGATTAGTTGGAGGGGAGCCATTATACCATGCACAGGATGCAAGTTTTGGAGCATCCATTGGACTCCTGCTGACTGAGCTCCCGGAAAGCAACAATTACAACAGGTGCACTGCTCCTCCCATTGTTGTCAACAGGTGCTTTGCCACTGATTTTCAGTAGGTGCAGTGTCATTCCTATTTGGCAGGCACTCATTGCCAGCAGACTCCCGGGGCAACACAAGCAGCTACCTTTACATCTGCTTTCAGTACTACAAAAAAAGTCATCTCCCAAGAATAGAAGAGAAAGACCAATGATTTTCCTCACACTGATAATTCCTCCAGGCACTGATATACTAGTTTGTAGAGCACAACTTCAAGCTGGGCTTTGAGATTTCTGCTTGACCCAGTTTCTAAAAAAGTTCCATACGTCTGAGAGTGTATACACATGGAAAAGGGCAAATGGTGAATATTATCAATCAAGAAAGTCTTTTTACTAACTATAATATTAAAGGTTTCAGAGTAGCAGCCATGTTAGTCTGTATTTGCAAAAAGAAAAGGAGTACTTGTGGCACCTTAGAGACTAACCAATTTATTTGAGCATAAGCTTTTGTGAGCTACAGCTCACTTCATTGGATGCATTCAGTGGAACATACAGTGGGGAGATTTATATACATAGAGAACATGAAACAATGAGTGTTACCATACACACTGTAACGAGAGGGATCACTTAAGGTGAGCTAGTACCAGCAGGAGAGCGGGGGGGGGGGGACGACGACCTTTTGTAGTGATAATCAAGGTGGGCCATTTCTAGCAGTTGACAAGAACATCTGAGGAAGATACTTTAATGTGTTGAACTGAGAGGCTTATAGTCAAGCTAGAGCCACAGCTTCATTTTGCCATGTGTCATTGATTTGCAGCATACATTGAGCTGATAAAGCAAATGGCTATAGTATTCCATGAGCTGCAACTATGGAGTTAATAAATTGATAAGTTATCTGACAAACCTTATAACTGGCTCTAAGGCTCTGTAGTTTTTTCCCCCATAAAGGGAGAAATTATCTTTCCAAGGTAATGGCAAGCATGGTATGGTGATGATATAGTTCTGGATGAGAGCTGATATTTCTTGGAGACTATTTTTTCAAATTACATTTCCTTTCTATGAGAGGCTCTCTACAGAATGATTGATATATTTCCAGTATACTGTGGTGGTAAAGTAGTGCTTTAAAAAAACCTGTTAGATACTAAAAAAAATTTAAATTTTGCTTTAATATTAGTGAAGGACCAACATGTTATGACAAACCCGAATAGACTGTATGTTAGCGGACATTAAAATTTGCTATAATGCCACTGCATGTTTTCTACAAAGGCAGACTCCCCAAGGTAAGGGAACTAGAAGGAAAGCTCAGAGATTCCCAGGAAACTTAACTGAACATAATATACTTAGGGTATGTTTACTTGCAGCTGGGAGCATGCTTCCCAGCCCCGGTAGACAGACTCCCACTAGTTTTGCTTGGCCTAGCACACTAAAAATAGCAGTGTGGACATTGCAACATGGGCAGCAGCTCAGGCTAGCCACCACAGCTCAGACGGGCTTGGCTTTGGGTGGCTAGTCTGAGCCGATGCCCATGTCACAATGTCCACACTGCTATTTAAAGTGCACTAGCTCAAGCAACGCTAGCTTAAGTCTGCCTACCTGGGCTAGGAGGCATGCTCCAAGGTGCAGTGTAGGAATATTTTCAGAGACCAATACAACAGGTTGCTGGAGTGGGAGAGGGAAGGAAACAAGAATGAGCTTCCATATTTAAGGGGTTTGGGTTTTTTTTCTTGACAGTGAAATCTATACAAGACAAGAGGACTCTAAGTTTATAGTCCAGAGGTTTGAGCAGGAGAAAAGTTTAACAAGCAATCAGTTTATTCCATCACTGCTACAAGCCTGATCCAAGAAGTTTGCAATTATTGTATGTATCTGATTCCTTTAACCAATTTTAACTCTCACCTTTCTTTCTTTTTATAAATAAACCTTTAGATATTAGATACTAAAGGACTGGCAACAGTGTGATTATTGGGTATATATTGACCTGGGTATGTGTCTGGTCCTTTAGGATCAGAAGAAGGCTTTTGTTTGAGGAAATTGGTTTTAAAGAACCACTCATCGTTAAGTCTAGTATCTGGGTGTTGAATCCAGGACCAGAATACCTAAGGAGGCTGCATTTCTGACTTCTTGATAGCCAGTATGGTAAGACAGAAGTTTACTTTTGTTGCTGTATTGGTATATCTCATGGAAGAATAACCACCAGTTTTGGGGTGTGTCTGCCCTTTTCTCCAGCAACTTGTCCTGAATTTGATATTCTCAGTTGTGACCCACGGAGGCAAGGTGACAATCTCTCCTTCACATGACAACCTGCTCTGAACCTTTTGGATGAAAGAATGGACCAAACAAAAGATACAGACATTGACTCGGACATGAGGTACCACTACTACACTTTCAACTCTGTAACTTGTGTTTCCATAACCTACAGTAGCTCTTATTCCTGTGACAATGCCAAGTGACTTAGGAGCCTAAGTCCCATTTTCAACAGTGGCTTAGGCATTCAGAAGGTTAAGTCTCATTGAAGAAAATCAATGGGACTTAGATGCTGTGTAAAATTTTCAAAGGCACCTATAAGTGTAAGTATTATTTTCTTTACTTTTATCCTTTTTCTTATTTAAAGAAAAAAGCAGTACATTGTTTAATCTGCAACTATAACTTGAATTTGACTATTATTGGTGGAATGAGTACTATTTGCCCATATTGACCCAGTGGTGCCAAAGTAAAAAGGGAGGGCTTGGAAGGGACTGAAATGCCGGTCCTAGAAGTGCCATGCTGCATAGAGGAAATCTTTTTACTTTAGGATCGAGGACACATAGATGTGTTGTTATATTGATGTCTAATAGCATCCTCTGCTCTGCGCACATTACCTAAGACTGCACACTCTGTCTAAAACTGGTCAGCTGCAAAGTCATTTCTGCATCATGGGGTCTAGCCATTTTGTTTTGCTGTTAGGCAGGCTCAAGAAAGGGAGAACAGCCTAATAGCTTGAACACAGGACTGACAGATAATCTCTGGATTCTATTACCAACTCTGTCATATGCAGTATGACACCTACGGGGCAGGGGGAGTGAAAGGGGAGGAATCCCTCTCAGTATGTGAAACTACTCCTTCCTTAGGAGACAAGGTTATTATGAGGTTTCTTTCATTCGTTCATTAATTTTTGTGAAGTGCTTTGAGATCCTTGGACAGAAAACACTACAGAAGTGACTAGAATTAAGATTATATCAAATTTTAAATTAATAAAAACTTTGACAGAAAAGTTTGTTGTACTTGACAGCACTTACAGAAAAGGTTAAGATAACGAAAAGCTATCCTATATAAAAAAACCAATAGTAATATTGCTCAAAGCTTAAAAGGTAAATATGGGTTTCTGATACTTCAGATGAAACACACCAGTCATAGAAGTAAGGTCTTTTCCAGCCCTATTAGATCATCCCTCCCATCTTCCTGTGAGTACTGGATTGGCTATTCTTGAGTTACTGAGAAATGAGGTGATTGCAAAATTATATGCAGGCACTCACACTAAGTTTCAGCACTCCAGTGATTCAGATTTCTATTTTTGGTTAGTAGCAAAATGGAAGTAGTGACGTTTTCCTCCTAGCTACTGTTTTTAGAATTACATTCACAATAACCAGGAAAAATAACTAATAAGGGCTAGTCTACACTGGCAACGCTTTAACATGGCTAGTCTACACAGGCAACACTAGTCTATGAGGCAGCGCTTTAATGTGGCTGGTGTGGTCACAGCAGAGCGCTGGGAGACAGCTCTCTCAGCGCTCTTTAAAAAAAAAAAAAAAAAAAAAAAACACCACACACACACACCCCTCCATGAGGGGCATAGCTCCTAGCGCTGGTGCACTGTCTACACTGGCACTTTACTATGCTGAAACTTGCTGCGCTCAGGGGGATGTTTTTGCACACCCCTGAGTGAGAAAGTTGCAGCACTGTAAGTGGTCAGTGTAGACAAGCCCTAAGATAAGCACTTTTGTATCCTAAATGCTATCAGGTATTGTACTGGTTAGGCTATTTTTTAAATGTACATATATACCATAACGAGAAAGCGTTACAGTAGCTTGCAAACAGAACCTCCCTCACTTTCTTTGCCTATATAACTAGGGGACTGTTTAAGTTGCCAGTTTATTTAGAATAAGTACCTAACAATGCAGTTAAGGTAAGCTCCTCAGCTCAAGGACTATCTTCCTAAGAGTCCGTACAACTCCTTCGTACATTTTGGGATGCTACCATAATTAAATAATGCTCAGCATCAGGGGTGTCATTTCAGACAAATTCGAGAGGTGGGGGAAAAAGTTGCATCAGCATATACAATATTCTTTGTCCCAACTGGCATCATCAAGAATAACTACAGTACTAGGCAATTATTTCTTTCCTAATGACAGCATTCAAAGTTGGGGGAGGCTAAACCGCCCCCTCTTGTCCCATAGCAAATGACACCCCTGTTTGGCATACGCTTTATTCTGAAAGCAATGGGAGTCACAGCACCAACAAATTTATTCTAAACTGAGGACCTGATGCTGCAATGGGCAAAACCTTGCAGCACTCACTATAGGGTGCAAGCTTAAGATGGGTTTCAGAGTAGCAGCCGTGTTAGTCTGTATCCGGGAAAAGACAAGGAGTACTTGTGGCACCTTAGAGACTAACAAATGTATTTGAGCATAAGCTTTCGTGAGCTACTGCTCACTGCATCCGATGAAGTGAGCTGTAGCTCACAAAAGCTTATGCTCAAATACATTTGTTAGTCTCTAAGGTTAGGATGGTATATCTAGTCAATATTTCTCATTAGTAGTCACACATGCAGAACAAGTACCAGAGCTAATCTCCGATGTTTGAATACACAGATTGAAACTGTGGACCCAAAATCCAAGTTGCCCACACTTACCACTATTTCAAATGTGAGATAAGATGACAGGGGAGGTATTAAGATCAATTTAGGTTTTTTTTTCCAGCCAATGTGGTAGCTCAAACACCTCAAAGGTGCAGCTTCATTAAAAAACAAAAAACCACACACACCACACTGCTTACAAAGACAATGAAACATTATATATGTCACGGAACAATTCACATCCATTCTCACTTATTAAAAAAATTAAATCAGCTTTATTTGCTATGGCTACAAATGGAAAAAAAGGAAATATTTAACAACTTTGTTTTAAGCTATAAGACTTATTTCCTTGCACTCTGGAAGAAAATTCTGGTACTCATCCACAAATATTTTCCCCCCCACAACACAAGAAAAAGACACTTATTCAAAAGACTGATACTTTGTACATTGAGACAGCAAGATTAGGCACAAGTGCACTGTTTCTTGGAACAGATTATGAAGGAGATTTTCAAAGGCATTAGGAGCAGCAATGCACCTAGCTGCTATTAAAACTCAATGAGAGTTAGGCACTTTACTTTCACTTGTACCTTAGAAAGTCTCCCCCAGTTTCCCTGAGAAAGGAGAGCCAAGCATAGGACCTGAAGCTTTAGTTTTTTTTCCCCCACCCAACGGGCTCTACATATCATTAGACAGAATAAAACATTATTGACCTACTTATATAGTCAGTGTCTTTTTAAGCATGATGTAGAGTACAAAATCAGACAGCACAACCAAATCTTCACCACTAATTTGTACAACAAAAAAATGTGTTAAAGTGACACATGCTATTTGGCAAATTACTCCCCCAGTAAATCTCAGGAGAACCTCCCTTATTTTAAAACAGAACATTAAGGCCACATAAGAAGCTGTGTTACAACTTAAATATCTTTCACTTCAGTGACTAGTGTTTTTAGGTGCCTAAATGTAAAAAGGAATCTGATTTTCAGAAAGTGCCAAAGGACCCGCTAACTGAAAAGCGGGGGCACCCCCCAAAAAAAAAAAAAAAAAATCACTAACCACTTTTGAAAATTCTGGTCACGGACTTTGGCTCCAACACATTCTTCTCAGACTTGATGGCTGAGAGAAACATAAATGAGGGCATGGTACTGCCAACACCATATAGAAATATCCCTCTACTTTAAGAGACACAACAGCTGCATCTACACTGGTAAACTCCAGATAAATAATGCTCCAACAGGAGTAGTGAGAGTGGAAACTGTAGCGTAAACAAGATGGTAGCAAAAACGCTAGCACTTTGTCAGTGTGATAGCTTTCACTGATCTCACCATGTATAGAACTATGCACCAGATTTTTCCTAGTATATAAAAAGCCAGAAAGCATCTCTAAACATGATTATTGCAGAAGCCACACTATGAATTGGTCCCAATTCTGACATTTCATTTCCCTAACAGCACTTAAGCTAAAAGAGTTAACCACAATCACATTCCAAAACACAAACCACTTCCCAAACCTGCTTTAGGATTTGAAGATTTACAGCTGTGGTGCCCCAGAGTAAAGCCACACAGGCCCTGAATTTAGTCAGAGGTCAAGGCAGTGCCTGGGGCCGCAGGTAAACAGCGCAGTGTGGTGTCACCAAGGCGGCGAGGAGGACATGCTGCCACACACAGGCTGCCCTGGAGAGGCATTTCAGCCCCACTCCAACCCGCAACAGGTCACACTCCCCTTTGCCTCATGGTGAGCCCCACTCCCTCATCAGCCGGGGGGCTAGTTTGTGTTGTCCCAAAACTTTTGTTTGGTTGGAAAAAAAATTGGAGAAGGGAATAAAGGGAAGGTTTGAGGACAAAAGGATAGAATATCTCCCCATTACAACACCCTCCCGCCGCTGCCCACCCACTCCCAGCCAACTCCTCCCCCGCCCCCACACAATCACCCGACACCCCCCCCGCCACCGCGGCGCCCCCCCCCTCCCAACCAGGCCCCGCCACACCACCCCCCTACTCCCAGCCTCCCCCCGCCACCGCGGCCCCCGCCACCCCCACACTCCCAGACAGGCCCCGCCACCCCGGCCGCGCCACCCCCCTACTCCCAGCCTCCCCCCCACTCCCAGCCACCGCGGTCCCCGCCACCCCCACACTCCCAGCCAGGCCCCGCCACCCTGGCCGCGCCACCCCCCCCACTCCCAGCCGCCTCCCCCCCCCCCCCCACCGCGGTCCCCGCGACCCCCACACTCCCAGCCAGGCCCCGCCACCCTGGCCGCGCCACCCCCCCCACTCCCAACCTCCCCCCGCCACCGCGGCCCCCGCCACCCCCACACTCCCAGCCAGGCCCCGCCACTCCCAGACAAACCCCTCCGGGACCCCATCTACTCCCAAGCTGCCCCCACACCCGGTTCCCCTGATTCGGCCGCAGCTCCCCCTCACCGTGGTCCTGGTTGAAGCCGGCGTACAGCAGCCCGTTGCCGTGCGGGTTGGCCGGCAGCAGGTTCATGGCTGCTGCCGGATGCGGAGCTGGCCCGGGGCCTTTAAACCATCGCGGCCGCGGACGGACTGAGCCCGGACGCCGACACTCCCCGCGGGCAGCGGGCGGGCGCAGGGACAGAGGCAGGCCAGCGGCTGCTTCCGACCCCGTCAGGCCGCGCGCCGAGCTAGATACCATCCACCCGCCAGGCCGGGGAGCGCCGAGCAATCGAACCGCCGCCCGCGGAGGCTCCCCCCCCGACGGGCATGTGGGATCCACTGCCCCCTCCCGGGGTAGGGTGACCCGGGCCTGGCATGGGGGATCCAATGCCCACCCCCGGGGCTGGAACGGGGGAGCCACTGCTGCCGTCCCGGGGCTGTCATGGGGGATCTACTCCCCTTCCCTCCGGGACTGGCCTGGGAGTCTTCTACCCCCTGAGGAATCTCCCCTCACAACCGAGAGGGAAGCTCTGATTTAGTTGGGGTTGGTCCTGCTTTGAGCAGGGGGTTGGGCTAGATGACCTCCTGAGGTCTCCTCTTCCAACCCTAATCTTCTATGATTCCCTCTGGGGCTGCTTTGAGGGAGGCCCACATATGGGGCTGGCGAAGGAGGAGCCTGGCTCTGGGTATGCACTGAGGACCTAGAAGTCCACTGTGTAGCACCCATGCAAGCTGGGCTAAGGCTGGAATTTTCTGTTTCTGTTGTGTTATTCTCAGTGCTCGCCAGCTCAACACATTTCAGTGGAGTACAAAGGGGTGTCCGGCCTTTTCTCCCCTCATGTCCCTGATTACACCGTTCAAATGGTGGCAGGTATGGAACATCCCCATCTCTCCCTGGGCGTTGCTACAGCTCTCCAACATGCTGTGCCCCATCTCAATCAAAACTCTGCCCCAGACACCGATATATCATCACCCATCTTGATCTGAACAATGGCTGTATCTTAATACAGGTTTGTGTGTGCAATACCCCATTGTGATCAGAGTGCCACCACCTGGCAGGTCATAACTAAATGCACAGTGGTCACTTGAACTTTCTGCCAAATAAATCACGCCCTTCATAGCCTTCTATATAGCCACAGGGACACCAAAACTTTTCATATGAGAGCCATGTTAGCAGTTTGGATGGAAGCCTCAAGGGTTACCCTTAATTTATATAAAATGGAGCAGATTGCTGCAGCTAAACTCATCTTTAATAAAAAGATGTAGCCCACAGAGGCTGCAGGTTGTGACACTGCCTCCCTTCGCTCAAGAAAAAATGTCACATTCAGGGACCTATAATCTCTGTGGACCTCACTACTACTGATTTTTCTATTTAGGTTACAGCCTATAGACCCCATTCAGGATAGGGATCCCACAGTGCTGGACAATGTACAAACATAAAAAGACACAATCCTTGCCTCAGAGAGTTTGTAATCTAGTTTAAGACAAGGTGCAACAAGGAAGTATAACAAACAATAGGAGGGAAAGGGGATGAGGATGTGAAAACAAAAAGACAAAACACTAACCGTCTAACACTGTTCTAACCACTTTCAGCCAATCACTGCCTATTTCAATTTTATTATTATTCTTTTGTAACCACTGCCTGGTTTTTTTGTTATTGTTATTAGCTATTACTATTGAGTTTTTGTGTGTGTATTACAGAGGATGCAAGCTACCTGTCCACTACTGAAATAGCTACAGCTGAGGATATTCAGGGCAATACATTTAAAAAGAGGAAGAAGGGAAAACATTGTTTTGCTTGGCTGATCTCAGTATATTTATTATTCCGTACCCAAAAAAAAAAAAAAAAAAACAAGAAAATACTGTTACTAAGTAAGGCCCTGATCCTTCAATGACTTTTGCACATGCTTAATGTTATACACTGAATATTCCCAAAACAAAGCCACACTGTAAAATGTGACTGCTCACAGTCCATAACATTAAGCATGCACCCGAGTCTTTGAAGAGTCAAGGCCTGAGACTATAAAGTCAAGCTCTCAAAAGTTAGACAATGCCAAATCAAAGTGGCATGGGCATGTGGTCTCCTTGTGTAGTCTTACACTTACATGCTCATGTACTAATTTTTCCACAGGGACTCAGCCTCATTCAGCAGTCAGGATGAACAGTACTTACTGAATGAGTGGCCACGCAAGATTTATTTTTATCTTTGTGCTGCACTGTGAGGGCCCAGGCCTTATTGATTACACTCTAAATTCTGCCAGTTGGCTGCAGCCACAAAGGACCATTATACCAGTTGGGGATCACCTGAGCACAGGGACATTCTGTCCACATACTCTTTTTCTCAACAATGTCCCATACACAGGAGTTCTTAGCTGGCCAAATCCACTGGCTTTATGATTCCTTTGTACTGACAGAGAGGCAGAGTAGAAATCTGACCCTGAGGACCCATATTTAATTTTATACACTCCTATTTGTATCTTTTCTTGCTATGCCATATCAGCCCCCTTGCTGTGCAATGTATGCACTCTGCAGTACCAGGGAAGCCTTTACCAGGAACATGAGAAGTGAGATGAATTTTCATCCCTCTTATCGAGAGGCTTTGGCTACCATTTGCCCAAGAGGTCCACATTTAGGGAGTGCCTTTTGGACCCCCAGCTTCCCATGATATCCCAGAAAGAACTTTTTATCATCTGTGACCCTTCCTTTACAATGTGCTCTATGGTAGGCCTCTCCTTAGAGACCATTCTAGAGCTACTAATGCAGAATCGGACTGCTTACAGGTTTGGTGGTGGTAGATACAGAAAATCTATTACACCATTTCTCTAAAAACTGCACTGACTACCTGTTCATTTTCAAGTGCAATTCAGGATGTCTGCTTTGATCTTCAACATCCTGTGTGGTTTGAGCCCTGTCTCTTTGGGAGGCTCTCTCTCCCCCCCGTGTATTGCCATTGTTGAGATCTCCTAAGGAAAAGATGTTCTCGGTGGATGGCCCCCAACCACCGTATCCTCTTCCCTCCACCCAGCAACTACTCAAACTGTCTGTTAGTGTTTATGGCCTGGTGTAAGGTCTATCAGCCTCATGTTTGTCTCTGGGGTAGGATGAAGTTGGATAAGTTGGTGTGTAATGTAATTTGAGAGGTTAGGTAAAAGTCTTTTGTTTTTAAGAGTTATCTATGTTAAATATGATACAGGCACCCGGCAAAGTTGCACTGGTTGCATTTTATACATTTTTGAATAAGCATGCACTGTGAAGCAAAGAACCTCTCTCTGCCTACTAGCCAGCACACCCTGTTTCCTTGAAATTACAGTTGGGAGGTGGAACAACAGCGAAATCCTCTCCTAAGCGCTCTAGCTTTGCAGAGGGAAAGAGACACACACAAGAAGACACACCTCATACAGCAAAGGATATTGAAAGTCCTGGAAACACCCTTTCTTTGGAATAATTAAGACAAGTATAAAGTTTGCCGCAGAACAAAAACTGAACTTTGCTCTTTTGTGGCTGATTTTCTCTTTGGCATCCAACTGCAGACACACCCTTGAGCAAGTCAATGTTTTTCCTCTCACCAAACAGGATCTTATCTTTCCTTTTTCTTTTTTTTCTTAAAGTAAATGAAGAGTGAGCAAAAGAGTTCTCGTCACCCATGTTTTGGGAAACAATTTCTTTATAGTTGAAGGGAAAGAATTTGTATAGGACAAAAGTAAGGAATTTTGTGAGATCTGAGTTTCTCTGTCCCAGACTTGGTGCCATATAGAACAGGCATGTTACTTAACCTTCTTGGGACTCAGTTCCACAGTTTGTAAGATGGAGATTATAATACCACCTACCTGATAGGGTTGCAAGGCTTACTCAGGGTTTGTAAAGTGCTGAGAAATCTTTAGTGACAGACATTAAAATATGTTATAAATAACCTGTCCCCCCCCCCTCCCCCCGCAGCCTCTGTGGTCTGTCATCATTTCTCATTATGTTCTCTAACAAAATTCAGACTGTAAGCTTCTGGGGACAAGGAACTTTTTTAAAGGTTGTCTTTAAAGTGACATGCACACTACATAATAAAAATGCCACTACATAAAATAATAATTATCTGTGATAGTTTGTGGAGGAAGGATTCTGCCATCACTAGTACTTAGCTCCCCCCCCCCCCCATCTAATGTAATCAAAAAAGAGAATTTCTCTCTCTTTTTTTTTTTTTTGCCCGCCCATAGCATTTAATTGAAAATTGTATCTCTGCTATAGAGTTTTATTGAAGGGTTCAAAAAAAAAAATCAATCTCAGGAAAAAGTTATTTTCTATTAAATTGTGTAGATGAAATAATTTCTACAGTACTTATCAGTTCCATCCTTATTAAATTATGTAGAACTTTTCCATAACACCCCATGCTCAAAGAGTATAGTTTTGGACATCTAGCGAGCAGTTTGAGCCTGGTAGCAGTGAACCTACTGGAAGCAGGAATAGGTCCTAGAATGTGGATGATTGTTATTGATTTGAGGCAAGACAGCCTGTTGTATTAGGTATGGAAGCTGAGAAAATTGGTTCTAGGCTCAGCACTGCCATATTTCCTTTGTGACATTGGTCACATCAATTTGGCCAGGGATTTTCTTTTTAAATGTATCCACTACATTTGAATGATCAGTCTGAGCTACCTAGATCATGATTTTCAGAGGTGTTGAGCACCTGTGTCTTCCACTAACTTTTACTTCAGTTGCAGGTGCTCAGCATCTCTCAAAAATCAGGCATCTCAAGTTGTGGATATTTAGATTTAATGGACCTTTGGAAAATGTGGACCTTAACCTGACGCTTTTTCTCTATCTGTAACATGAGTAAAAAATAGCGAGCTACCTCACAAGGGTATTGTGGCAGTAAAGTCAGCAGAACACTTTGAACATGTACAGCACTATTATTAAAAGCCATTCCCTTTCCTCCAACACAGAAAGGGTCATGCTTTTCACATTGTTTCTATATCAGTAAGGTCAGTGCTTTTTTGCACTCTCTTGAAACAAATTTAATTGAGCCAGTAGAGCAATATTAAAAACATCTACTATATAAATATTTAAAGTATCTTTTTGATCACAAGTTGATATATACAGTTTAAGAATGCAACAGCACAAATTGTTTATGTACAGTAATTAAAAACTACAATGAGAGATAAGTGATCTATTACCAATTCAGATAATGCTTTAAACTGATCCCCTGAAATAAACACACTATTAAAGATACAAGTATAAGTCAGTTGTACTGCTTACCATTTAGGGTTTGCTTTGGGCATTTGGCTTTACATATCAAATCTTATTCTGGAAAATGATCTCACAGTCCAAACTTTCCACTTCCCTCTTGTGCTTGTTTGTTTACCCCTTATTTATTCTGAGGAGTGAGGGCAGAGATGGAAGTGGATGCAGTGTTTCAGTATCCAACTATAAATTAATTTGGTGTTTTTAAGAGAATGAAGATTTTACACTTTTACTATTGGACCACAAGTAAAGAATGCCAACTTGAGGGAGAGTCAGAGCTAATAATAACCCAACTGATCTGCTTTGGTGCTAAGAGTTCTAGCAGAACTTGCTCTGCCTTTGCAAAATGGAGACTTTGCTTCTATCCACATGCCTGCTTTGGGATGCTCTGCTTCCGGCTTCACCTGCAAGGATCATTCAGAAGTAATGATTCCCAAAAAGAAAACAAAAAAAAGAGAGGGTGGGTGATCACTCCCCAATTTAATCTTTATAACAGAGCCCCACTGTACTTGAGTGTTACCATCTGATCTTCTAACACATTTGCATCTTATCATTTATTAATCTTTTTGTTGTGCATAACCTACTGAGCTAGAA
The DNA here is from genome assembly GCF_015237465.2 of Chelonia mydas. Classification (NCBI taxonomy): domain Eukaryota; kingdom Metazoa; phylum Chordata; order Testudines; family Cheloniidae; genus Chelonia; species Chelonia mydas. The sequence goes on from NC_051254.2 coordinate 19,249,427, forward strand.
TCCCAGTATAGCCTTGGCATTTTGTACCTGATAGACTTGCACCACTAGAAGTCTGTTGCTATGGAGATGTAGGGACATCTATGATGATTCAGAACTATTGCTACTGCAAGATGTTACCAAATTACATTTCAACAGAGGCACTTGTAAACACTGCAGGGAAGCTACATACCACTCTCACCAAAGGTGCTGGAAATTGGTGTTATCACTCCTCTGCGTGTCAATGAGCCCAGGAACATGGTGCCACACCATTTCCATCACTTAGACACCTTTCCCCACAAACTGAGGATTTAACTCATACTGCTTTTCAAAATTTCTTATGCCACTTTTGAAGATCTATGTTGTAAGAAGGGCATCCCCATGATCTATGAAACAGCCTCGCCATAAAAGGAGGGCAAGCCACCTACTGAAGAATAAAGAACAGGCTTTGTTTTTCCAGGAACATTTATTTTTAAATAATATTGTTCTTTCCCTATAAAGCAGCTCTTCAGTCACATTCCTCTTACTGCTGTTGCAACTATTGTCTTTGGCATTTTCTTCCTAGAACTACACCTTGTAGAACATCTGGTACAAAAAATGTAGATTTACAGAAAAATAAGAATATAAACCACAGATTAATCCCTAGAAGTATTAAATAACATAGCAAAAAATTTATCAAATCTGTTTCATACACTTAATGGACAAAAACATGTTGTGCATAATATTCTATATACACATTTGCAGCTTAGTTAAATTAGTGCTTCGAGGTTACCAAGGAAGTTGTACAAAAAATAATCATATCCACTACTTCAATAGTACTAGAATGTCTCACCATTTGTAAAGTTTCAATGTATACAATACATTGCATTTAAAAAAATCTCTGCTTGAATCTACAAACTGACACACTAATTTTTGCCTATTTGCAAATAAAGTTTGTGATAAAACAGATTTTGATCTAGTGAATTACACAAGTCACTTCCAAGATCTATTGTAATTAACAACTTAATAAAATGATAATTATTCCCTTTATAAAAAACACACATCTCAAAACACGGGCATTGTGCATAACAAAAATTCCAATCTAAAAGTCCAAAAGCAAAGTGTCACATCCACTTCTGTTGCACAGAACACATCATTCATTCCAAAGCAGCATTGTTATGGTGAGCACACTGTAAAATAAGTCTTTCCTTATTTTTGTCAATGTCATGTGATACACGGAGCATGCTCAGCTATTCAACAGGACTCCCTGTGTTCAAGGCTCCACGTGAGGAAAGTCAACCTTGTTTTTCAGCCACATCAGGTTTAGGAAATTTTACAACTGTTTCTTGTACAATTTTTTGGTGGGCTCTGTGGGGGACGGATGATTTTAGCTTTCTTTAGGCTGTTCCTTTTGTTGTTGTTGCTGGCAGTGAGTGAGTAGGAGCGTCCATGCATCATCCTGGCATTAAGGCCATTGGCCATAGAGAAAGATTTTAGATGGCTTCGTAAGGCAACAGGGAGCGGGAGCTTGTCGACAAGATGCACAGGGGTGCAGGAAACTATGGCACGGCAGCAGAGATCTTGCAGACTCAGTACTTTAAAAAACAAACAAACATATTATAATACATAGTATGCTTTTGTCAGCCATATGGCGAAAGCACACACAGTATCAAGCGTGTCCATTGTACTTTTAAAACCAATCCTCTCATTTTTCCTCTCTTTACAGTTCATTATACCCTTCCTCCAGTACTAGATACTTGCCCATAACACTAACCTGCCTTACAGAATAAAGACCCCACCTCACAAGCCCTACACACATGGAACTTTCATTGGCTTCAATGAGAGATCTTGCAAAATTGTTCCCCTCTCCCCCAAGTTGGATAGACCAAGAGTACCATTTTCAAAAATACCTCAGTAACTTTCAGAGTAGCAGCCGTGTTAGTCTGTATTCCTTTTCTCAGTAATTTAGAAGCTTAAATGCCATTTTCAAAAATTACTTTCTTTTCAGTCTCATTGAATGTCAAAGATTTTGAAAATTTTTACCCCAACTCTGCCTAACACTCATACTGAACTCTCATTGCACTGCTTTCCACTCAGCTGGAATCCCATCTGAATAACAAGACTATTCTTTGAAGCTTTGAATCTCTCACTCTGGTACCCTTATTTCATCTAGAACTGGAGGGAATCATTCAAGCTCATAAGTAAATGTTACTGGTTAAATTATACTACAAACTCCAGCAAAAGACAACTTCAATCTATGTTTTTCAAAAAATTAAATTATCTGCATATTAATTGCTCAGAGCCAGGAAATACATTTTATTTGGATAAATCACTTGTTGGCATTTGGCAAGGAAAGAATTAATGTTGGAAGTGATTAATATTTTTACTCCCCCACCCCACCCCACCCCAAATGCTTCCTGAGACCAGAGGTGAAAGTAAGCTGGTACGGTCTGGTACGGCGTACTGGAAAGAGCCAGTAAGCCATACCGGACCGGCTTTCCCAGGTGGCGATTTAAAGGGCTTGGGGCTCCCCACAGCATCTGGTGCTCCAGGCCCTTTAAATTGCTCCCAGAGCCGCACTGCCGGAGCCTCCAGGTAGCGGAGGCAGCCGGGAGCCCCGGGGCTCCATCGGCGATTTAAAGGGCCCGGGGCTCCGCTGCAGTAGCAGCAGCCGGGAGCCCCGGGGCCTTTAAATCACCACTGGAGACCTTGGCCACCGCCACTACGCCGGGGACACTGGCAGCGGGGCGGTAGCAGTGGCCAGAGCCCCAGGCCCTTTAAATGGCCCCCGAGCCCCGGGGCGCCCAGCCACGTCTGCAGCTGGTAGCTCCGGCGGTGATGTAAAGGGCCCGGGGCTCCCAGCTGCCCGCAGCCAGAGACTGGGGCCCTTTAAATCTCAATTTAAAGAGCCCAGAACTCTAAAGGCTCCGCCTCTTCTGGTTGAGGCCATGCCCCTTCTGGTCAAGGCCCCGCCCCCTGCTAAGGACTCCGGCGTACTGGTAAGTCCTTTAAATTACTTTCACCCCTGCCTAAGACTTAAAGCTCAGGAAAGACAGCATCTAGTACAAACTCCTAAAAACTCCACTCCCTGCTCCACAATTTTCTACAGAATACAAAAAAGTGCCATTATATGAGGCTGCCGCTATAACCCATTCATGCCTCTCCAGGCTTTTCTTCAGAGATTGGGATAATTTGGGATTCAGGCTCTGGTGCTCTTGTATGATTTTTGGCATGTCCGATGCCTTTTTTTAAGGCTGTGAGGAATATTCTTGTCTTACTGCTTAAGTGAATAAGGAGTGTAATACTGCACAAATCAAAATAAACCTACACCAGTTTGTTAATCTAGTTTTTGGTAGGGTACCTACTTAAGTTAGGGAAATATAAACCTTCTTCAAAGCCAGTAAGTCCTTTTAAAAAACACTTACATTTTGCTACAATTTGTACCAAAAAAACCCATCCAATTTTTATTCCAATAAAACAACCCTATTTAGATATCCAACAATTAGGTCAACTGAGCCCATTTTCATTTAGAAAAACAGTTATTTGTACTCTATGATCCAGTTTTTCCATTAACCATTTCCATGCTTTTTATCTTGGAATCAGCTGAGGTGAGTCACCTAACAATGTACCTGTTCCAAAAATTACTTTGTTAAAGCATAAACTGTAGTAATCCTCAGATAGAGTCTGATCCTGCAAGATGCTGAGCATCCTCAATTCCCATTGACTTCAAATGGAAATAGAGGGTGCTCAGCACCTTGCAGGATCAGACCTATACAGTCTGATTGCTATTAAAAATGAATCATATAAGCCAGTGACTCAACTAAATACTTAATAGATCCAAATTAATCAGTAGATGGCTGTCACTGCACAATTATTTTCAGATGCTTTTAAAAAAAGCTTGTAACAAGAAGTTCATCATAATGAAGTAATGGGAATACAGAATTACCATACTTGATTAAACTAATGGGTCTCTCAAGTCCAGTAACCTCTCAGCAACAGCCGCCACTACCAAATGTTTCTGAGTAAAATGCAAGAAACCCTCCATTAAGTAACTATGGGATTAGCGGTCTCCAAGGAACGTTTCCTCCTTACCTCCAATAAACGGAGGCTGTCTTAAGCCCTGAAGCATGAGGGTTTATATCCTTTCCAAAACATTTTTTTAAAGTATTACTGTAACAACTATGCATATTCATATTGTTCCTAAATAATCTCTTTTTGAATCTTGCTCAGCCCTTGGTCTCAGTAATATCCTGTGGCAATGGGTTTCACAGGCTAATTATGCATTCTCTGGGGAAAATATTTCCTTTTATCAGAACTGAATCTGTCACCTTTCAGTTTATTGAATGTTCCCTTGAATTATGAAAGGGTGAACAGAAGCTCTCAATTTAATCTTCCCTAAATTATTCATTATTTTGTACACTTATCACATCCTTACCTCTTATTTAGGGTAAAAACAAAAACACAAATTTTTTTCAGGTTCTATTCACCTTGTTTCACTGTCAGCATGTGTCATTTAAGGAAAGATCAGCTAATAACATTGTTAGCAAACCTGGTCTCTTTACATTTTTATTTAACAAAAATAAATTAATAAAGCATTGAAGGTACATGTCTCAAGGTTTTCAGCTTTTCACTATTACTTTTAAGACTTTCAGAGGTTCAGTCTGACAGTTCTAAGAGTAATGAAGAAGAATGAACAAATACATATTGTGTTTTGCCTACCCTTGTTTGGCCTCCAGAGTCGGTCCATCCCATGTCTCATTAACACTATCCTTGCCAGCTCAGTAAAAGACTCTGTGATGTTAAAGTTACAAAGTGGGCTAACTTCAAAAAAAGTCATGCCTAGTCTCTCGGCATAGGCTTGTGCTTGTTCAGTGGAGACTTGACGCTTGAAGGCTAAATGAAGGCGATTTCCAACCAGGATTTTAGGTACACCAGGAGCATGCTGAGTGAAGAGAAGCAATAACAGATTAGTGTTATAACCCTTCACCTCATCCTCCAATAAAATACTGCAAGCTTTTCACAAAGATTCAGAAACAATGCTGTACTCATGAAGCATGTCAAGTCGCAAGAGGATGTATGACATGATGGAAAAGGAAGCATACTTACTGTGACGTTGCACTCCATATGCTTTATGAAAATATGCTTATGAATGTGAATATGATGCAACTGGAATATGCTTTATGCAAATGGTCTCTTGTAAGGTATCATTACAAAGCTTATAATCTATTAAGTGTGTTCATCCTATCTATTTGCATGTATTATTTCTATGTCTGGAGTTAGGAGAATAAGATATAAACTTGTATAACTGATGTAAACATATTAAGTGGAAGCCATTAAGGGTGCTTCAGAATCAATGACCTGTAAATGGCTTTGTTTACTTGCAAACCTTCCTGTGTATGTGTGGGCCAGCCCAGGAAGAATGGAGGCTGGGGTCTCACAGTGACATGTGATTATGTCACATGATGCTGGAATCCATCTTAATCCTTGTACTTTTCCGTTGAGGAGGAGGGGGTGGGGACAAGCACCCACAAGATTCCCGCCTGTGCCAAAGCTATAAGAGGAGGTGGAGCAGGACAAAAGAGGCTGCCAGGCATGAGAAAACCCCTGCTTACCACCTGAGATGTTTGCTGGAACTAACAAGGACTGTACCAGGGGAAAGGACTGGGCCCAGACTAGGAAGGAGTCTTGTCTGTGAAAGAAGCTTATTAGAACATCTTTGAGGGTGAGATATTACCTGTAATCAGTTTCTAAATATATAAGGCTTAGACTTGTGTGTTTTATTTTATTTTGCTTTGTGACTTAGGGTATGTCTACACTTGCAGAGTTTTTGAGCTGTAATTTTCACCGGTGATAGGGAACTGGTGAAAGAAAAGCACTGGTTTGTGTACTCACTTAATTCCTCAGGCATCAGCAGGGACGAAAGTAATTCCAGACACTTACTGATACAGGGCTGGGGCCGGTGCCTCAGGTGGAAGGGGCGGGGCTGGGGGTCAGCATCCCCCAGCCAGCCCTTCCAGGCTGCCTGGCCCTCACCGCCCAGGGCTCCAGTTGCGATTTAAAGGACCCTACTGCAGCAGCAGCATCCAGAGCCCCGGGCCCTTTTAAATGGCCGGCCCCGGGGCAGCTGCACCCTTTGCCCCGCCCCCGCCCGTCGGCGGCCGAAGGGAGGCAAAAGGGGCAGGGACATTAAAGCGCTGCAGTGTCCTTTGCTGCAGCAGCACTTTAATGTTGCTGCATTCCCCCACCACGCCCCCATCAGTGGCCCTCCTGGTAGGGGGGCCGCAGCAATGCTAACGCCGATGGGGGGGCCGCAACAATGCTAACGTGCTGCCACGGCAAAGGATCATCCTTAAAGCACTGCTGCGGCAGCACTTTAATGTCCCTGCCCCTTTGCCTCCCCTGTCAGTGGCCCTGCCAGTACGGACCCTACCAGCAGGGCCGCCGACGGGGGAGGCAAAAGGGGCAGGAAGATTAAAGCGCTGCCGCGACAGGGCTTTAATGTGGGCTGCGTATGGGCTGGTGCGGGTTCTTACCAGTATGCCGTACCGGCCCGGACCAGCTCACTTTCACCCCTGGGCGTCAGAGTTTTTACACTAGCAGCACTTCCGTCATCAATGATAGCAGCGCTGTAGGGCAGCTATCCCACAGTGCAGCTCTCCACAGGTCTTGTGGGAAGGGGGGGCTGAGCAGAAGGCATTCTGGGTCCCTGCTCAGTGCCCTGTGCTGCCCTGCTTCATGTCCCAGAAGCCCCATTACTTCCTTGTTTATTTCATTGCATTTTTTTAAAAAACCCCTGCTGTCTGTCTGCTTTCCCCACCATAAGCTACAAGCAAAAGGACAGGGACTTTCAAATATCCCGGGGCTTACAGCAGGAGGGGCAGATGTCCGTTTACCTAGCGTCATAGCAGCGGAGATGCTGGCTAGAGTGGTCACTTTTGGAACTGTGGGATATCCTTCGGAGGCCAAAAGGTGTTTACGCTGGTAGAACGTGTCTTCACTTTCACAACAGCACAAAAAGAACAGCAGTAAGAGCTGTATGTCTCCCGTGAAGGTGGTTTTCTTTTTGCGGTGAAACTCAGAAGTTTCACCGCAAAAAGTCATTAACAAGTGTAGATGCTCCCATGGTTTTAGTGCAAAAAAGGGACATTTTGCACTTTAAATGGCAAGTGTAGACATAGCCTAACTTTGTTCTGGCTGTTATTACTTGAAACCACTTAAATCCTACTTTTTATACTTAATAAAATCACTTTTGTTTATTAATAATTACTTACTCTGGGTTTAATACCTGGGGGAGCAAACAGCTGTGCATATCTCTCTAGCAGAGATATAGAGGGCGAACATTTACAAATTTACCCTGTATAAGTTAATCCGTTTTACTCTGTATACATTTGGGGTTTGGATCCCATTGGGAGCTGGGTGTCTGGGTACTGGAAACAGGTAACCTGATGAGCTATTTTTAGTTAATGTCTGCAGCTCTGGGGGCGTGGCCCAGACCTTGGGTCTGTGTTGCAGCAAGCTAGCGTGTCTGGTTCAACAAGGCATGGTTCTGGAGTTGCAAGCTGGCATGGAAAACGGGCTCAGAGGTAATTTCAGCACATCAGGTGACAGTCCCAAGGGGATCTCTGAGACCGAACCCGTCACACTCATATCTACAAGAGACTGGGTTGGGAGGAGAAATGAAGGGACTATGCTTAGTTCTTGGGAAATGGGGCGGTAGTTATTTTGTCCCATCCTTGGGACCCGTCTTTTCCCAAAGCTTCCTCATTCAGTTTATTACAGAGAACAAACATTATAAATGTTCATTGTTAAGCTGCTTCTTTAAAAACATAAGTACTGTATCTTCATGGCTAAATTCAGGACAGAATGATCTCTTTTGGGGGTATGTCGACATTGCAGAGAGGGTGTATGATTGCAGCACATGTAGGCATACCCAAGCTAGTTTTAATCTAGCTAGCTCATGTTCCAATAGCCACGAAGCTTCTTCAAGCCCACCTGGGACTCTGGGGTGGCTGGCCTTCACTGAAACCTGTGCTGCCACAGTTTCACTACTCTCAGTATTCAAGCTAGCTATCTTAAAGATAGCTCAGATTAGTGGAATGCTGTGACATTTTTAGTCAGGCATGCAATTCTACACTTGCATGGAAAATGGCATTTCCTCTATTCGGCACTGGTGAGGCCACAACTGGAGTATTGCGTCCAGTTTTGGGCCCCCACTACAGAAAGGGTGTGGACAAACTGGAGAGAGTCCAGCGGAGGGCAACAAAAATGATTAGAGGGCTGGGGCACATGATTTACGAGGAGAGGCTGGGGGAACTGGGCGTATTTAGTCTGCAGAAAAGAAGTGTGAGGGGGGATTTGATAGCAGCCTTCAACTACCTGAAGGGGGGGCATTTCCGAAGAGAAGCTAGGCTGTTCTCAGTGATGGCAGGTGACAGAACAAGATGCAATGGTCCCAAGTTGCAGTGGGGGAGGTCTAGGTTGGATATTAGGAAAAACTATTTCACTGTGAGAGTGGTGAAGCACTGGAATGGGTTACCTAGGGAAGTGGTGGAATCTCCATCCTTAGCAGTTTTCAAGGTCAGGCTTGACAAAGCTCTGGCTGGGATGATTTAGTTGGGGTTGGTCCTGCTTTGAGCAGGGGGTTGGACTAGATGACCTCCTGAGGTCTCTTCCAACCCTTATCTTCTGTGATTCTACGATCCTCCATGTGGCGTGACCTCGCACAAAAGGTGCGCACAAGGTTATGATGTGCGGAGGATACAATCTTGTTCAACATGGTGTCCTCCATGCACACTTGGGTGCCCGACAGAATCATCCCTTGGGCACACCATGTCCTGGGACATGCAATGCATGCCTTGCATACACAGACAGCACGTCATGGCTCAGATATGTCAGATTAGATATTTTTCTAAAAAAAATGCTCTAGTTCAAACAGGAATTAATTCAGAGAAGTTCTATGACCTGTGTTATGCAGGAGGTCAAATGAGATGATCAAAGGGATCCCTTCTGGATTTAGAATATGTAACTCTATGAACTAGGAGTGTTGACAAATAGCATTATTATTACAATATCAAAATCCCACATCACATGTGCGGGACCTTTTAGGTCCATTTTCCTCTTTTACAGAATATATATTTTCACATTATACAAGTAAACTGCTTTTAATTTAAGACAGTTTGCATGTATAAGAGAAGTAGTCACTTGCATTCAAAAATCCAAGATAGTCTTTTGAGATCTTTGGATTAAATGCACTATAACAGTGCTTAAGGCTTTATAAATAGTGACTTAAACCTCATAATCCCCATATGAGATGGGAAAGCATTTTTTTCATAAGAGGAAACTGAGACAGAGGTAAAGTGATTTGCTTAGGTAACACAGCAAGTCTGTGGCAAAAGTGGTCACTGAACCTAGGAATCTTGATCTCCATCTCCATTTTCTTCATCTAGAATTGACACCTTTTTAAATAAGTGGGCAGTTCACTTGTTTGTTACAGTCTAAAAGTATAACAAAAATACAAGTCTGTCATCTTGGATTCCTGTAATGAATTCTGACTGCAGTTACATAGTATAAACCAGTAACTGGAAAACACCACGAGCAAAACACATGCTTAATCACTAATCTTGTTATACATAAGTGATGTTCTAGGATACACCTTACCTCATCTATCTCCTTTATCCATCGATCAATACCATCAAATGACCAGCGATTTGTAATGTCATATACCAGTATCACCCCCTATGTGAAAGAATATTAACATGAATATCACTTAACATATACAAAATGCATAATAGATAGTACTACCTCACTCTATCACCATTCTATTATCTGTATCAGGATTATGGGGTTTACAATCCTGCCAGATGCTGTGTGCTCCCTGAGTGGAGTGGAATCTCACAGCATCTTCCAGAATCAGCACCTTTGTCCCGATCTAGAACTGGGAATGGAAGGGAGCATGGAGGGTGGGAAGCATTCAGAAACTTGCAGGATCAAACCCAGATTTATCAGTTTGTGGTCAATGTTAATTCAATTATAAAACCAAATTATGAACATGTTTGGGTGATGTATACATCACAAGTAACACAGACATACTGCTTCCAGTTACACTGTATAGTGTCCAAAAGCTAAGGGCCTCAAATTCTATGGAGATCCAAATACCTCACTAGCAGAAGTAATCAATGCACATTATCACTGTTTACAGCAATACTTTTAGGAGCCTACCCCATGTTTTCAACCTGCAGCTAATGAATTGATGTGTCAGAATGCAAAAACACTAAATATAATGTAGCTGCACAAACATCTGAGTCTGTGGTAATAAGTTTCAAAGTGGTAGCCATGTTAGTCTGTATCAGCAAAAACAACAAGGAGTCCTTGCTAATAAACTGGATTTATAATTTCCCCCAATTCTTGACTAAATTCCATTAACTATTTATCTTTCTAGTTACACACAATTTGAGAAAGTTTAGCATAAAAAGTCCACTTGGACATTTGCTTCTTAACTAAAACTCCCATTACTTCTAGCTTTTACTGCAGCCTCTATTCAGAGGTGTAATGATAAGTAGGACTGCATATGTCTGTAGAGCATATACATTCTTCTCCCTCTTTTGGTTGAGATGTAGTGGTTGCTAGAGGGCAGTATTAGGCATGTAATAATTCCTTAAGGGCTCCTCCCTTTCTTACTGTAGCTTCAGATTGTGGCATCTTGTTAGGCCTGATACTCTCCTTCTCAATGAAGACAGCAAAATTATGAGAACTAGGACACCAACATGAGCGTGAAACTTACAAAAGTACTTTATTTATACAGCACATTTATATATATATATTTTATAGCAGCCAAAGGTGGATCTGGCATTTTAGAAGAAACTCCCCTTCTTCTGAAATATACAGCTCCAACCTCAAAGAACTTACAATCAAAGCCTTAATCCTGCCAGGGGAACCATGCAGGCAGAACCTTGCATCCAGATGGAGTCCCACTGATGTCAATGGGGGCTCATCTGCATGGGTCTTGCAGGATCAGGCCCAAGTTTAGATTTTATTATCCTGGCTTGTTGCATCAACACTATGGAGTGGGGAGGAAGGCCAGTGTTTACAGCAATATGATCAGGCAGTGACTCAGGTCAGGCATATAAAAATCATGATGGTTCAATAACTGTATTTTTTTAATTTATAATTATATATATTATTTATAATTATTATATATATATTATTTATAATTATTTATTTGCCTTGTGGCTATTGTGGAAGGAGTGAGCCTTGGGGGATTTAAATGAGGAAAAGGTGGCAGATTAGAAGACCAGAAATGGAAGGGCATTCTATGGATGGGGCAGCACAGAGAGTGTTGTGGGGGAAGCAGATGAATGGTGCATCAAAACTGGCATTGAAGTTGGGGTAGGAGGGGCAATGTAGTGCAATAAAATATTTTGGATGGCCAGACAGACAGCTCAGAGCTATAGAGCTTTCGTGAGCTACAGCTACAGCTCACTTCATCCGCTTTTGCTCAAATAAATTTGTTAGTCTCTAAAGGTGCCACAAGTACTCCTTTTCTTTTTGCAAATACAGACTAACACGGCTGCTACTCTGAAAACTAAACAGAGAGAGTCTGAGGAAAAAAACAAAGATAAGTTAAAGCAGACTAAGGACCTGATTATCTCCTATAGCATAAAATCCTACGCAATATAATGACATTCTGCTACAGCAAGTCATACCTTCCCTTTTGGGATCAGTTTCCCCTCTTTTGGCATTAGCTAATCTTCTTGTTTTGCATGCTATGCAAATTTACAATCTTCTTATAATTTCACCTCTTTTAAGCACACGCTTAAATCCATTCCTATTCAACAAAGCACTTAAGCATGTGGTTAACTTTAAGCACATGCTTTACTGAATAGGGATGGACTGCTGAAATACGGTCTAGAAGTACAAGTCCCTAGTGCAGTGATTCTCAAACTTTTGTACTGGTGACCCCTTTCACATAGTAAGCCTCTAAGTGCGACCCCCCCAAATAATTAAAAACACTTTTTAATATATTTAACACCATTACAAATGCTGGTGGCAAAGCCAGGTTTGGGGTGGATGCTGACAGCTCACGACCCTCCATGTAATAACCTCGCAACCCCTTGAAGGGTACTGACCCCCAATTTGAGAACCCCTGCCCTAATGCTTGAGCTAAAGGGAAAGTTACTTTAGCTTTGGGCAGTAACAGACTGTTGTAGTCACTGGGGCTTCCTGGGAGGAGTAAGACATAAGATTATGCATCAAGTCAGTGTATTACCCTATCCTTTCCTAAGTTTAGTCTTGTTCTTCATTTATTTAATAAGAAAGTAAAAGATACTGTCCCTTTCCTGAGGTTGCTCTCATTTCTTTCCCCCCAAAAAACACTGTGTTGTATTCAGGAATATTACAGTATCTGTGTGCTAATTTACTTTATACAGTGAACTCTAAGAGCCAGTGTAATAAGGTTCACTACTCTTGTGATATATCTTTACCAGCTCTACATTTATTCATCCATCCATCCACCAGCAATTACACATTACAATGAAGACAGCTTTGAGCTTACCTGAGCACCTCTTGAATAGGAACGAAATATGGTGCAGAATCTCCCTTGTCCTGATGTATCCCTAAACAAAATAAGTTTTTATTAAGAGAAGCAGGGCAACTTCTTACGTTAAGAGTTAAATATTAGCAACTTATACACACACCAGCTCATACTAACTGGACAGTATCAATCTCTTCCCATCTGTTAAGCAGTAGCAGTCACCAATACACATAAGAGCTTTTCAGCGCTCTGCAGTTATTTACACACTAACTTGTTTTCTGTGTTAGTGTTCTACCCCTTGCTCTAAAACAGGGGTTCTCAATCTTCATGGCATCATGACCCTTTTCTGATATCAAAAATTACTACACAACCCTAGGATGGGGGGACTGAAGCCTGAGCCTGCCTGATCTCCACTGCCCTGGGTGGGAGGGCCAAAGCCCAACTCCATTACATCCATTCTGTGTTAGGCCATGTCTACACTATGAAAGTACTCCGATTTTACAGAAGTCGATTTTTGGGAACACATCGTATAAAGTCAAGTGCATGCATCCACACTAAGCACATTAATTCGGCGGTGTGCGTCCACAGTACCGTGGCAAGCATTGACGTTCTGAGCAGTGAACTGTGGGTGGCTATCCCACAGTTGCCGCAGTCCCCACTGCCACTGGAATTCTGGGCTGAGCTCCCAATGCCTGATGGGGCCAAAAATCTGTCGCGGGTGGTTATGGGTAAATGTCGTCAGTCAACCCTCCCTCCCTCCATGAAAGCAACAGCAGACAATCATTTCGCACCCTTTTCCCTGGATTGCCCGAGCAGACGCCATAGCACAGCAAGCATGGAGCCCGTTCAGCTCACTGCAGCAGTTATAACCATTGTAAACACCTGGCGCATTATAGTGCAGTTTATGCAGAACCAGCACCTGAAAAACCAGGTGAGGAGGCGACGGCAGCGTGGTGATGAGGACATGAACACAGATTTATCTAAAACCACGGTCCCCAGAAATTGGGAGATCATGGTGTTACTGGGGCAGGCTCATGCCGTGGAACGCCGATTCTGGGCCCGGGAAACAAGCACAGACTGGTGGGACCGCATAGTGTTGCAGTTCTGGGATGATTCCCAGGGGCTCCGAAACTTTCACATGCATAAGGGCACTTTCATGGAACTTTGTGACTTGCTTTCCCCTGCCCTGAAGCGCAAGAATACCAAGATGAGAGCAGCCTTCACAGTTCACAAGTGAGTGGCAATAGCTCTCTGGAAGCTTGCAAAGCCAATCAGTCGGTAATCAATTTGGAGAGGGCAAATCTACTGTGGGGGTTGCTGTGATGCAAATAGTCAACACAATCATTGAGCTGCTGCTATCAAAGGTAGTGACTTTGGGAAATGTGCAGGTCATACTAGATGGCTTTGCTGCAATGGGATTCCCTAACTGTGGTGGGGCCATAGACAGAACCCATATCCCTATCTTGGGACCGGACCACCAGGGCAGCCAGTACATAAACCACAAGGGATACTTTTCAATGGTGCTGCAAGCACTGGTGGATCACAAGGGACATTTCACCAACATCAACGTGGGATGGCCGGGAAAGGTTCATGATGCTCGCGTCTTCAGGAACTCTGGTCTGTTTAAACGGCTGCAGGAAGGGATTTACTTCCCAGACCAGAAAATAACTGTTGGGGATGTTGAAATGCCTATAATTATCCTTGGGGACCCAGCCTACCCCTTAATGCCCTGGTTCATGAAGCCGTACACAGTCACCCTGGACAGTAGCAAGGAGCTGTTCAACTATAAGCTAAGCAAGTGCAGAATGGTGGTAGAATGTGCATTTGGACATTTAAAGGGTCACTGGCGCAGTTTACTGACTCGCTCAGACCTCAGCGAAACCAATATTCCCACTGTTATTGCTGCTTGCTGTGTGCTCCACAATCTCTGTGAGAGTAAGGGGCAGACGTTTATGGCGGGGTGGGAGATTGATGCAAATCGCCTGGCCACTGAATACGCGCAGCCAGACAGCAGGGCGTGCTGCACATCAGAGAATCTTTGAAAACCAGTTTTATGACTGGCCAGGGTACTGTGTGACACTTCTGTTTGTTTCTCCTTGATGAAAACCCGCCCCCTTGGTTGCCTCTAAATTCCATGTAAGCCAATCGCCCTCCCGTCTTCAATCACAGCTTGCTTGCAAAGGGAATAATGTCACTGTCGTTTAAAAAACATGTATTCTTTATTAATTGATTATAAAAATAGGGAGATAACTCACAAGGTAGCCTGGGTGGGGTGTGGGAGGAGGGTAGGAGGGAAGGAAAAGGCCATTTTAAAACTTCTTGAATGACAGCCTTCTGTTTCTTGGGCTGTCCATTGCGGTGGAGTGGTTGGGTGCCCGGAACCTCTCCCCTCCGCCCCACGTTCTTGGGCGTCTGGGTGAGGGGGCTATGGAACTTGGGGAAGAGAGAGGGCGGTTAAACAGGGGTTGCAGCGGCAGTCTGTGATCCTGCTGCCATTCATGAACCTCCACCAGACGCTGGAGCGTGTCCGTTTGATCCTGCAGTAGCCCCAGCATTTCCTCATGCCTCCTCTGATCTTCCTGCCGCCACCTCTCCTCATGTTCATCGGCCACTTTCCTGTACTCTGCTATTGTGTCCCTCCACACACTCTGCTGAGCTCTGTCAGTGCAGGACGACTGCATGAGCTCAGAGAACATTTCATCGCGCGTGCGTTTTTTTCGCCGCCTTATCTGAGATAGCCTTTGGGACGGAGGAGGGAGGCTTGAAACATTTGCAGCTGCTGGAGGAAAAAAAGGGAGTGAAGTATTTTAAAAGATACATTTTACAGAACAATGGCTATAGTCTTTCAGGGTGAACAACACTATTCACATTACATAGCACATGTGATTTTGGTACAAGGTCGCATTTTGCATCTTATATTGAGTGCCTGCAGCTTTGGTGTTAGAGATCACACACGCAGGGCTGGGCAACAGAATTCGGCTTGCAAGCAGCCATGGTAAGCCATAGTCTTTCGGCTTCTGCAACCTTCATAACAGCAGCGCCCCCCTCTCCCAAGCAAAGCACGTTGAGTTGGCCATTTAGTGCTGTGGTTTTCCTGTTAACATGCGGCAGCAGAAACCAAACTAACCCCCCCCCCCTCCAATTCTCTGGGATGATCGCTTTACCCCTCCCCCCACCACGTGGTTGATATCAGGAAAGATCCCTGCTAGTCAAATGCGAACAGCTCAGTGCCAATGCCCCCCCTCTCCCGCCCCACTACGTGGCTAACTACGGGGAGGATTTCTTTTCAGCCCCAGGCAAACGGCCCAGTAGGAGCGGCCACCTCTGAATGTCCCCTTAATTAAATTCCCCTATTTCAACCAGGTTACCATGAACGATATCACTCTCCTGAGGATAACACAGAGAGATAAAGAACGGATGTTGCTTGAATGCCAGCAAACACTGGGACCACACGCTATCAGGCTTTGTCATGCAATACCACCAGATTACTTGCTACTAGCATAGTGTGGTAAAGTGTCCTACCTTGGAGGATGGAATAAGGCTGCTCTACCCAGAAACCTTCTGCAAAGGCTTTTAGAGTACCTCCAGGAGAGCTTCATGGAGATGTCCCCAGAGGATTTCCGCTCCATCCCCAGACATGTTAACAGACTTTTCCAGTAGCTGTAGTGGCCACGAATGCATCCCAAGTCCTCAGGGCAACTTAATCATTCAAAAACGCTTCCTTTTATAACATGTATTATATTTTAAAAGGTACACTCACCAGAGGTCCCTTCTCCGGCTTCGTTGGGTTGGGAGGGTATTTCAGTCAGGGTGATAAAAAGATCCTGGCTGTTGGGGAGAACGGTGTGCTGTGTGCTCTCCTCAAGCTCGTCCTCCTCCTCCTCATCTTCCCCGTCCGCAAAATCCTCGGGCATAGCGGAGAGTACCCCATCATCGGAGACCACGGACAGGGGTGGGATAGTGGTGGCGCCCCCCCCCCCGAATTGCATGCAGCTCAGGGTAGAAGCAGCATGTCTGGGGCTCTGTCCTGGAGCGTCCGTTTGATTCTTTGGTTTTCTGGTACGCTTGTCTGAGCTCCTTAAGTTTCACGTGGCACTGTGTTGCGTCCCTGCTGTAGCCTCTGTCCCTCATGGTCTCGGAGATTTTTTGAAATGTTTTGACATTTCGTCTTTTGGAATGTAGTTCTGATAGCACGGATTCCTCTCCCCATACAGCGATCAGATCCAGTACCTCCCATTCGGTGCCTGCTGGAGCTCTTTTTCGATTCTGGGACTGCATGGTCACATGTGCTGATGAGCTCTGAATGGTCACCTGTGCTGATGAGCTCGCCTGGCCAAACAGGAAATGAGATTCAAAAGTTCCCGGGGCTTTTCCTGTACACCTGGCGTGGCCAGTGCATCCAAGTTCAGAGTGCTGTCCAGAGCGGTCACAATGGTGCACTGTGGGATAGCTCCCGGAGGCCAACACCTTCAAATTGCGTCCACACCAACCCTAATTTGAAACGGCGATGTCGATTTCAGTGCTAATCCCCTCGTTGGGGAGGAGTACAGAAATCGGTTTTAAGAGCCCTTTATGTCGAAAAAAATGGCTTCGTTTTGTGGATGGGTGCAGGGTTAATTCAATGTAACCTGCTAAATCTGACAAACTCATAGTGTAGACCAGGGTACTTATATTACCTCCTTCTCCGCATTACTGTAGTGTCTGAGCACCTTAGAATCTTTTGTTTATTTATCCTCCCAACACCTCATGAGGTAGGAAAGCATTATTATCCCCACTTCACAGATGGGGAAGTGCGGCAGAGAGCAACTAAGGGTACGTCTACAGTATGAAATTATTTCAAAATTATTCTATTCGAATTTTCAGAAGCTATTTTATACATTCGGTCTTCTGTGTCCCCACTAAAGCACGTGAATTCGGCAGATTGCGTCCACAATACCAAGGCTAGCATTGAATGTCGGAGAGGTGCACTGTGGGTAGCTATCCCACAGTTCCCACAGTCCCTGCCACCCATTGGAATTCTGGGTTAAGCTCCCAGTGCATGATGGGGCAAAAACATTCTCATGGGTGTTTCTGGGTGTGTGTCGTCAGAAAGCTATGGCAGACAATCGTTTCGCGCCTTTTTGGTATGCAGATGCCATACTGCTTTCAGCAGATGGTGCACCGCTGCTCTCCTGCTACTATGAATCCACCTCTCCAACTCAACTCTGCTTGGCCACCGTGAACCGAGCAGCACAGCTTCTGCCGCCAACTCTGCTCTCCTGCTATTGCCATGCTTCCGAGCTTCTCCATGTTGTCTGTCCTGGGTTCCCACCTCCCTGAAAGCCCCAGAAGACAACCATTTTCAGCCTTTGTTCAGCTACCGTGAACCAAACAGCATAGCTTCCGCTGCCACTCTAATCTCCTACGTTTTGCACCCTTTTTCCAGGATTACCCGTGCAGGAACCATAGCCATGGAGCCCGATCAGATCTCCACTGCAGTTTTAACCATTGTAAATACCTCACACATTATCCCTATCTTGGCCCCGGAACACCGGGGCGGCCAGTACATAAACTGAAAGGGGTACTTTTCCATGGTGCTGCAAGCACTGGTGGATCACAAGGGACGTTTCACCAACATCAACGTGGGATGGCCGGGAAAGGTACATGACGCTTGCATCTTCAGGAACTCTGGTCTGTTTGAACAGCTGCAGGAAGGAACTTACTTCCCAGACCAGAAAATTACTGTTGGGGATGTTGAAATGACTATAGTTATCCTTGGGGACCCAGCCTACCCCTTAATGCCATGGCTCATGAAGCCATACACAGGCACCCTGGACAGTAGTAAGGAGCAGTTCAACTATAGGCTGAGCAAGTCCAGAATGGTGGTAGAATGTGCATTTGGATATTTGAAAGCGCGCTGGCGCAGTTTACTGACTCGGTTACAACTCAGCACAACCAATATTCCAATTGTAATTGCTGCTTGTTGTGTGCTCCACAATCTCTGTGAGAGTAAGGGGGAGACGTTTATGGCGGGGTGGGAGGTTGATGCAAATCGCCTGGCCGCTGAATACGCGCAGCCAGACACCAGGGCAGTTAGAAGAGCACAGCAGGAAGTGGTGCGCATCAGAGAAGCTTTGAAAACCAGTTTCATGATTGGGTAGGGTACGGTGTGAGAGTTGTGTTTGTTTCTCTTAAAGTTACCCACCCCCTATATATATATATGAAAGGAAATAAAGTCACAATTGTTTAAAAACCATTCTTTATTATTTGTTGCACAAAACATTGAGAGAAATCAGAAGCTAGACGGGGTGGAGGAGGAGGGAAGGACAAGTCCAGAAACCAAATCAAAATTTAGGATATGCCAGCTTTCTGCTGCTTGTGCAATCCTCTGGGGTCCACTGTGTTGGTCCCCGTAGCTTCCCCCTCCCCCCCCATGTTCTTGGGCATCTGGGTGAGAAGGCTATGGAACTTGGAGAGGAGGGAGGGCGGTTATTCAGGGGCTGCAGCAGCAGTCTGTGGTCTTGCTGCCTTTCCCACATTAGATCCACGATACAGCGGAGCATGTCAGTTTGCTCCCCCATAAGCTTGACCATAGCATCCTGCCTGCTCTCATCGAGCACGTCCCTCCTCTCTTCGTATTCATGTAACGCTTCACGCGACTCCGCAATTGTTTGCCTCCATGCATTCAACTGGGCCCTATCAGTGCGGGAGGACTACATGAGCTCGGCAAACATGTTGTCCCGAGTTCGCGCTGGGGACGGAGTAGATAGGGGCCACATTGAAACATTTGCGCCTGCTGCAGGAGGAGAAAAAGGGAGGGTAGTATTTTAAAAGATACATTTTAGAGAACAAAGGGGACACTGTTTCTCAGTAAAACAGGCAATACATAGTACACAGCACATGTTCTTTCTGTACAAGGTCTCATTTTGCCTCTTATACTGAAGTGCCTGCCACTTTGGTGTGAGTAAGCCATCACATGCAGCCAAGCAACAGAATTCAGCTTGCAGGCAGCGGCCAGGAACAGAATTTAGCCTGCGGGTTCTCTGGGATGATCGCTTCACACAACACCCTCCTCCCCCCGCACCACGGGGCTCCGATGAGGCTCTGAGCAGGGTGAGCCCTTTAAACTAAACGTGAACAGCCCAGGGCAGCTGGGTTTCCCCCCACCCCGCACTGCGTGGCTCCGATCAAGCTCTCACTCACCAGAAGTGTCTTCTCCAGGGTCGTGGTCCGGGAGCATGCTTTGGGAGTAGGGGGAGGCTATTGGCTCCAACGTTAAGAACAGTTCCTGGCTAGGGCGGAAAACAGATTCCCCACTTGCCGCCTTGTACTGTCCTCCTCCTCGTCCTCCTCGCTCCGTGCTACTCCCCGCTTGTAGGTGTCCACAGACAGTCGTGGGATAGTGGTGTCGTCAACCCCCATAATTGCATGCAGCTCACGGTAGAAGTGGCATGTATGGGGTTGTGACCCACAGCGCCCGTTCGCCTCCCTGGCTTTTTGGTACACTTGCCTGAGCTCCTTGATTTTTGTACGACACTTTTCTGTGTCCCTGGAGTAGCCTCTTTCCGTCACGGCCCTAGAGACTTTAGCATATGTATTTGCATTTTTTTTTTTGGAAAGTAGTTCTGCCATAACAGATTTGTCTCCCCAACATGCAATGAGATCCAGTACCTCCCGTTCAGACCATGCTGGAGCTCGTCTGCAAATCCGGTACTACGTGGTCATCTGTGATGGTGGACTGTGCTGATGGTCACCTGTGCTGATGGTGACCAAACAGGAAATTCAAAAGTTCCTGGTGCTTTTACTGCCTACCTGGCTAGTGCATCAGAGTTCAGAGTGTTGTCCAGAGCGGTCACAAGGGAGCATTCTGGGATAGCTCCCAGAGGCCAATATCGTCGAATTGTGTCCACAGTACCTGTAACCCGGAACTGCGATCTTGATTTTAGCGCTACTCCACTTGCCGAGGTGGAGTACAGAAATCGGAGTAAAGACCTTTTAAATCGAAAAAACTGGTTTGGTCATGTGGACAGAACCAGTTTTATTTCGAGGTAACTCGGCTAATTCCGAAATAACCGCGTACTGTAGACCAGGCCAGGTTACAAAGGAAGCCTATGATGGAGCAGGGAATTGAATCCAGATTTCCCAAGTCCTAGGCTAGCGTCCTAACCACTAGACCATTCTTCATCGCTTTGCTAGGTACTTTCAGAGTGCAGAAGACATTACCTGCCTTGAAGAATTACAGTCCACTGACTAATATTGTTTAAAAGGCACTGAGGAAGAACAATGGAACAAACACTTACCACAGCTGTAGCTTTATTCGACGGCCATCCAGAAGTATTGTAGTCGTCTTGTAATCAATACCTGGAAAATAAATTTTGTTTAGAGTTAGAATCGTAGACCTACTGAATTAAATAGTGTCTGGATATTTATATCTTTAAAAGAAGTTAACAGGAAGGAAAAAATACTTCCATTAGTCCAATATGTATGGGTCAAACACATTCTGTGGATTTGAAGTTAGAGACCTCTCAAAGCTTAGAAAAAAGTAGTCAGAAGTGGCTATGAGGTTGTGGGTGGCACCTCAAAAACCCACCATAATGCGAGCTAGCATCAGTGCTCTGAGACACTGGGCTTGGGTACTACATCTACAAAGCATACAGTTAAGGACCTTAAAAAAAAAAGTCCCTAAAATACAACAGATCTTTCAAATTCAATTTTTAAACATTCTTTACAAATATGTAACAGTCTGACCACTGAGCCAAACCATGCAGTAGCACTGGTAAATGCACTTCTCAAGTGTCCTCTAAACGTTTGGCTTTGTTGTAGGTCAGTCATTTCCTATTTAATTCAACATGCTTATTCAAGAATTCCCCTAAATCAGTGACAAAGGTGGACACTAGCTCTGAGAACTTCATAAATATGAGTCAAGTCACATTCGGGTGAGACTAAAGATGATATATTTTATTACCTGAAGGCAAAGTACTAGGTAAGCAAAACAAAAGACTGAAAAGAAGGAAAAATGTGTTGCTGTGGAAAAAACAAACATTCAGGGAATAGGGTTTTATCACAGCTGAAATCTTCAGTTCAACTGAGATGTAGTGCATTCTCTATGAAGTTATATTACATATTTCTAATTTATAAAAGCCTACCTAGATACCATTTTGACCTGCTCTAACAGGTCAGAACCCTGGCTGTGCAGGGGTAGGAAAAATAAACTAAGGTATGAATTTAGCTTGTGTATACGAACAGCTAATAACAGAATCTGAACGTCTTTACAGTTAGCATTAGTCACTGTGATGTGACTTTTAGAATGAAAGGCAAAGGTTTTTGCCATGAATCAGAAACAGCATGAAACCATAACAATGAGACCAACAGATGTCAATTGTGTGGTTGTAGAAGTCTAATGTTCTTCTACGGAATAGCTTTGTCTGGCTTCAGCTTTAAGAATATACAACCTGAAATCTATTTCTATGGAATAGAAGGAAATGAATGAGGCTGTTAGAGCAAAGGGTACAGTTCGTGTCAAGAGCCTACTATTAGTGCAAGCAACAATAAGGTAATTTGTTTCTTCAGCTTCCTATTACACAATAAGGATTACAGAAGAGGTCTATATAATTTCTACTGAACCAATCTGCATTTATTAGAAGACAAGAAAATAAATCCTTTAACTCTGCTGGGAGCAATATCTAAGTTTTGGTTTTGCTTTTTTAAAGAACAACATTTTAATTTGTTATAAGTTCTAAACTGTTACGGCTCTGGCCCAATTTGTGAAAGAATGTACTTGAACTCCAAGTCACACTTTGGAGTAATTATGCCTTATTAGTATTTACATCCGCAAAACAGTACGAGAGTCTGGAGCAGTAATTATAATATATCTACGATGGAAAATTCAAGTGAAGCATATCATTCACAAATGTGAGCATCAGACAGGGTCATTGACAGAGAGACAAATTAAGGACTCAATTTGGGAAGGTGTTTAATGTTAAGCATGTGCTTATATACCTTACTGGGACATACAGCTGAACAATTTCTTTGAGGTAATTATTTGTGGGAAACTTATCCCTTTCTTTTTGTAAATCATACTTTAACTGCTCCCAATTTCAATTAACATTTATTTGTAACTATTCACCGGGTAGCTTGGAACAACATTTTTCAACCAATGGGTTGTTTGTACTCAACTGTTCAACTTGAATACTGTATTTACTATTTGTGGTATGTGAGATCACCTAAGATACACTATACTGTTTCTGCTCCTTGGCTGGATGGCAAACTTTTAAATAAAAGGGAGAGGGGAAAAAAAATCAGATAACTAGCGAACACTGCTGTTTGCACACAAATGCCCTTGCTCACATGCAAACACAGGTATCCACATATAGAGTAGCCATTCCTCTCCAAACAAGAGTCACGTGAATGATTTCAAAAGCAAACAAGGCAGAACAAACATAGTCAAAACAGCATTTCAGGACTGAAAATAAAATTTGACCTGCTCTAAAATCTATTATGGTTTAATAAATATGGCACAAAAGAGATGCACTAGTCCCTTCACATAAAGCTTCATTAAAGGTGCAGTTGTCTGAGAGTATATTACTTTAGAAGAATATTTTTTATTTTTATAAAACCAAGGAAAAGCAAAGTTAAGGCTTCACTCAAACAAATATCTTAATTCCGCTCCTGTAAGAAGAAAAGGAGTACTTGTGGCACCTTAGAGACTAACAAATTTATTTATTTAGTCTCTAAGGTGCCACAAGTACTCCTCTTCTTTTTGCGAATACAGACTAACATGGCTGATACTCTGACTCCTGTAAGAGATATCTGACCTGATTTTTCTAAAGGTTATTGTCTTCAACCATAACCTCATTTTATCCGTGATCATGAAGAACAGAATGCTTTATGCTTGTGCCACTTTACAGCCTTAGGAACCTTCTGAAGGAAAAATTCTCTCCCGTCCTCCACTGACAATCACCCTAGTGATTGGGTTACATTTTCAAGTCTCCCTCTATGGAATAGGGTTAAACTTTTTCTCTCTACAAAAACTGAATGTGAATCTCCAGCAGTCATTGAATGTGAATCTCCAGCAGTCATTGAATGTGCTAGACCAGAGGTCCCCAAACTTTTTTTGCTGAGTCTCCCTTTGGAGATTCATGTCCCAGGCACAGCCCCCTTGGCACAGGGCAAAGGGGGGAACCTCGATGGTGTCCAGTTCGGACCAACACACACTGGTTACCCTGAAGAAACAAGAAAAAATTCATAACCAGTCAAGTCCTTCAGCTTGTTGTGCCCCACCAGAGGGAGGACCCCACAGTTTGAAACGTTTGCTAGCTGACATTCCCTAGAGATGTTACAAATGCAAGAGTTAAACTTCTGAAGTTAGACCTTAAGCATCGAAATTTAGTGGACTATCTTCTAGATCACTGCTAGGGAAATCCAATAAGGCAAGTTTTATTTCTTGCCTGATTTCTGCTACAAAATGGCAAAAAAATAGTGGGTTTTTTTTTAAATCCAGGGAACACCTGTAAATTTAGGAACTTTTAATTCAGGGACCCTTGTCAATTTCACTTCAAATTTGGTAAAAAAGCTTTACCCTGGCCCCAGATCCAATCGACCAATGGTGAGGTCACTGAGATTTTTGTGCTTTTAAAGGAGTGTAAACCCGCCCCCCCAAACAGGCTTACAAATGGACAACCTCAGTTGCTATTTTAACTATAGTGTGACTAACATTGCTTCATAATCTAAACTAGCATTACTGCAGTCATTAACAGTGCCATAAGAAACATTTCCATGTATAGAGCTATACAAATATTTGTGGCTATTTCTGATGATATTCAATACTGGCCGCATATACGTTTACCAGTGCAGCTGCTAATATTCATGTGTAGGATGTTGCTACAAGCAAGCTTTTTTTTTTTTTTTAATAAAAGCATTATATATCTTTTGGGTCTCAGTAACAAAGTAGTTTCCTAAAAATAATAAAAGGCATATTTACAAAAAACAACCAAGTAAAGAGAAATTGATCAATAAATGAAACATAAAAATATAGAATGCCACTCTGAGACACATACAGCAATGTCTGTTAAATGATATCCTCATGTAAATCTGCCAAAGTCTATTCGTCAGCAGAACTGCTTAGGTACATTAGATTACTTGACTTTCTTCAATGAACATTTTCCACACGGAGTGGATTTTTAAAAATACTCACATTTCATTCACATAACACTACTAAGAAAGTTTAATTTATCATTTTCAAAAAATACTTTTAAGTCTTGTATTTCAAACAACAGCTCCACTCCATTACTGCTGGACAACCCTACAGAAACAAGTTCAGGAAATTGGTTATCATATTGATGTTCACAAACAATAGAGAAAGATTGTGTGACTGTTTTCTTTTAAAGCTCATCTGTTTTGTTCTTATAGACAAGATAGATTTATAATTTAAAATGTACAAGAAGCCTGCTAAGTATATTGAAAGGTTTCAGAGTAACAGCCGTGTTAGTCTGTATTCGCAAAAAGAAAAGGAGTACTTGTGGCACCTTAGAGACTAACCAATTTATTTGAGCATAAGCTTTCGTGAGCTACAGCTCACTTCATCAGATGCATACTGTGGAAAGTGTAGAAGATCTTTTATACACACAAAGCATGAAAAAATACCTCCCCCCACCCCACTCTCCTGCTGGCAATAGCTTATTTAAAGTGATCACTCTCCTTACAATGTGTATGATAATCAAGTTGGGCCATTTCCAGCACAAATCCAGGTTCTCTCACCCCCCCCCCCCCCAACACACACACACAAACTCACTCTCCTGCTGGTAATAGCTTATCTAAAGTGACCACTCTCCTTACAATGTGTATGATAATCAAGGTGGGCCATTTCCAGCACAAATCCAGGGTTTAACAAGAACATCTGTGGGGGGGGGGGTTAGGAAAAAACAAGGGGAAATAGGCTTGAATAGAGACTGGGAGTGGCTAAGTCATTATGCAAGGTAACCTAAGTTAATTGTATCCAATTTGCAAATGAATTCCAATTCAACAGTTTCTCGCTGGAGTCTGGATTTGAAGTTTTTCTGTTGTAATATCGTAACTTTCATGTCTCTAATCGCGTGACCAGAGAGATTGAAGTGTTCTCCGACTAGTTTATGAATGTTATAATTCTTGACATCTGATTTGTGTCCATTTATTCTTTTACGTAGAGACTGTCCAGTTTGACCAATGTACATGGCAGAGGGGCATTGCTGGCACATGATGGCATATATCACATTGGTGGATGTGCAGGTGAACGAGCCTCTGATAGCATGGCTGATGTTATTAGGCCCTGTGATGGTGTCCCCTGAATAGATGTGGGCAGAGTTGGTAACGGGCTTTGTTGCAAGGATAGGTTCCTGGGTTAGTGGTTCTGTTGTGTGGTATGTGGTTGCTGGTGAGTATTTGCTTCAGGTTGGGGTGCTGTCTGTAGGCAAGGACTGGCCTGTCTCCCAAGATTTGTGAGAGTGTTGGGTCGTCCTTCAGGATAGGTTGTAGATCCTTAATAATGCGTTGGAGCGGTTTTAGTTGGGGGCTGAAGGTGACCGCTAGTGGCGTTCTGTTATTTTCTTTGTTAGGCCTGTCCTGTAGTAGGTGACTTCTGGGAACTCTTCTGGCTCTATCAATCTGTTTCTTCACTTCCACAGGTGGGTACTGTAGTTGTAAGAATGCTTGATAGAGATCTTGTAGGTGTTTGTCTCTGTCTGAGGGGTTGGAGCAAATGCAGTTGTATCGCAGAGCTTGGCTGTTGACAATGGATCGTGTGGTGTGGTCAGGGTGAAAGCTGGAGGCATGTAGGTAGGAATAGCGGTCAGTAGGTTTCCGGTATAGGGTGGTGTTTATGTGACCATCGTTTATTAGCACTGTAGTGTCCAGGAAGTGGATCTCTTGTGTGGACTGGACCAGGCTGAGGTTGATGGTGGGATGGAAATTGTTGAAATCATGGTGGAATTCCTCAAGGGCTTCTTTTCCATGGGTCCAGATGATGAAGATGTCATCAATATAGCGCAAGTAGAGTAGGGGCGTTAGGGGACGAGAGCTGAGGAAGCGTTGTTCTAAGTCAGCCATAAAAATGTTGGCATACTGTGGGGCCATGCGGGTACCCATAGCAGTGCCGCTGATCTGAAAGTATACATTGTCCCCAAATGTAAAATAGTTATGGGTAAGGACAAAGTCACAAAGTTCAGCCACCAGGTTAGCCGTGACATTATCGGGGATAGTGTTCCTGACGGCTTGTAGTCCATCTTTGTGTGGAATGTTGGTGTAGAGGGCTTCTACATCCATAGTGGCCAGGATGGTGTTATCAGGAAGATCACCGATGGAAGAGACACCACTGACTTCCTGAGCAAACTACAATCCATCGGTGATCTTCCTGATAACACCATCCTGGCCACTAACCCAGGAACCTATCCTTGCAACAAAGCCTGTTGCCAACTGTGCCCACGTATCTATTCAGGGGACACCATCACAGGGCCTAATAACATCAGCCACGCTATCAGAGGCTCATTCACCTGCACATCCACCAATGTGATATATGCCATCATGTGCCAGCAATGCCCCTCTGCCATGTACATTGGTCAAACTGGACAGTCTCTATGTAAAAGAATAAATGGGCACAAATCAGATGTCAAGAATTATAACATTCATAAACCAGTCGGAGAACACTTCAATCTCTCTGGTCACGCGATTAGAGACATGAAAGTTGCGATATTACAACAGAAAAACTTCAAATCCAGACTCCAGCAAGAAACTGTTGAATTGGAATTCATTTGCAAATTGGATACAATTAACTTAGGCTTGAATAGAGACTGGGAGTGGCTAAGTCATTATGCAAGGTAACCTATTTCCCCTTGTCTTTTCCTAACCCCCCCCCAGACGTTCTTGTTAAACCCTGGATTTGTGCTGGAAATGGCCCACCTTGATTATCATACACATTGTAAGGAGAGTGGTCACTTTAGATAAGCTATTGCCAGCAGGAGAGTGGGGTGGGAGGAGGTATTTTTTCATGCTTTGTGTGTA
The DNA here is from genome assembly GCF_015237465.2 of Chelonia mydas. Lineage (NCBI taxonomy): Eukaryota > Metazoa > Chordata > Testudines > Cheloniidae > Chelonia > Chelonia mydas. Next base: position 19,276,920 of record NC_051254.2, read on the forward strand.
TAAAAGATCTTCTACACTTTCCACAGTATGCATCTGATGAAGTGAGCTGTAATTCACGAAAGCTTATGCTCAAATAAATTGGTTAGTCTCTAAGGTGCCACAAGTACTCCTTTTCTTTTTGCTAAGTATATATCCTCCCCATAGGAACAAAAGGCAGAGTACAAGGCAAATAAATACCTATACCCTTATTGTACTGTACACATAACCAGTATCTTGTAGGATGCAAGTTTGCAAGCTTCTTCTTCTTTTTTTTATTTAACTGACGAAATGTTATGTAGGTGTATTAAAGTAAGTCACACAACAACCCCAGTGAAGTAGTATGAATGGAGAGGTTATTTGCATAAAAAAAAAGATTGCTACTTCCTTGAGCTTAAATCTTTGCATTTCAGTTTTTATGGCACAGCCACTAACTGATCTCAAATCAGTTTCCGAGTTTTGAAGATGAACTTTGACACCTCCTGAACAAAGCTGATGTTGACAAGCCTGGACAGATACTTAATTATCCTCAGAGCTGTATTTTGATGAGAATGGCACAGAAAGTGTCTCAATTATGTCAAGACAGGAGACTTACAGCAACATCAAATGGATAAAAAGCTATATATTAGGGGTAAGTCTTGTGTCACCCTTGCTTGGATTTAGGTAGGTTATTAGGGAAAAAAAGTTAGCTACAACAAGAATATGCACACTTTCAATAAAAAAAAGGTTTCAAAACACAAAATCCTTTCACTTGCAGGATCACAGACGCACCCCTCAATATTCTGTTCTTCCACTTCACTAGGACCACTTCTTCCACTAGGAATGGTCTAGATCAGTAGTTCCCAAACTTGTTCCACCGCTTACGCAGGGAAAGCCCCTGGCGGGCCAGGCCAGTTTGTTTACTTGCCGCGTCCGCAGGTTTGGCCGATTGCAGCTCCCAGTGGCTGCGGTTCTCTGCTCCAGGCCAATGGGAGCTGCTGGAAGCGGCGGCTGAGGGACGTACCGGCCGAACCTGCGGACTCGGCAGGTAAACAAACCGGCCCAGCCCGCCAGGGGCTTTCCCTGCACAAGCGGCAGAACAAGTTTGGGAACCACTGGTCTAGATAATACTTGAGTGCCATGAGTGCAGGGGACTGGATTAGATGACTTCTCAAGGTCCCTTCCAGTCCTATGATTCAGTAGTGAAAGATTTTATTCAATGATTCAGGAGTGAAAGATTTTATTCAATGCCATATTTGGGCTTGACAAATCCAAAGAAACCAATTTTCTGTACTTTTTGAGATAAAAATTAATCCTTTCATCTTTGTACTTAACACAATAATATTTAAATTTTACTTTTAAAAAGAACTCCATTTTCATTAACTTACTTATTTCCCTCTTCCTTTAACTGTATGCCTATTATGTCAGCTAAATTCACACACTGGTGTTTGTCAGACCCCAATCACCCATCAAAGTACTGATCAGCAACTTTCATACTTACTGCAGTTGATACAAGAGACCATCACCTAGTCAGTGAATTCAACATTGAGACATTTAATAAGATGTTAAAAATCGAGTCCTATACTTATGAATATCATTCCACAGAAAGTTTATAGCAAAAAAAAAATAAATCTATCAAATTAAAATAAAATAAAATTGGGCTGCATCTCTTAATGTTAATGTAAAACAAAGGTCAGGTTTAGTGTCAGATCCATTTTTGCCTTTTGCTTACTTGCCATTCAGAATGATCATTCTTTAACTTCCAATCCCTTCTGTCAAACTTAATTACTGTACTAAAAACTATCTGTTTAAAGTGTACAGACTGTACACATACCGAGAAAAATAGAGTCTTGGCTCCCAAGTTATTGGATATGTAAAATGAAGCCAGGAATTATAATACACTCTCTCACACTTTAAGGGAAGCTGTTGTTTCAGTCATCCCCAGATATGCTAAAGATCCAAGGGTGCATGGTAAATAAAGGTGAAGCTCCTTCATCACCTGTGACACCCAAATATTAGCTACTGCCCTTTCAAAAGGCTTGATAAAATCCTATCCAAAATTATTCATGTAAATCCGGTGAGGTTCATCCATCACAGACATGGATCTGACAGTTTGAGTCAAATGATTAGCATCACTGCAGTTTCGAGGGAGTCAAAGGATCTTCTTGCTGCCATGTCCCTGGATGCAGAGAAGGCCTTTGACTGTGTATCCTGTCATTACCTTTTTTTACATACTTGCTACATTTGGATTTGGTACTCAATTTATCTTCCGGATTAAACTTCTTTATATGAATCCATTTTCCAGGGTGGTTACTAATAGCACTATCTCAGAACCATTCCCAATTCACAGGGGTACACGAACAGGGTTGCAGTTTGACCTCTGTAGTTTGACCTACCCCTAGTACCGTTAGCTATTGCTGTCCGTAGAAAACAACATATACATGGAATCAAGATAAGTCAAACAGAGCACAAGATCATGCTTTATGCTGACAATGCTCTTGGCCGACTATCCAAACCTAAAGATTCTATTAAAACTAATAAATGCATTTGGACACCTCTCGGGATATAAAATCAATAGGGAAAAAGCAAATTCTGGGCATAAGCAAAATGCTAATAGGGAATCTTTGACAACTGGAATTTTAGGTGGCATCCCAAACATATGAAATATTTAGGGATGCTCATCCCCAATGAGATTGAGAATCTGGTCATCAATGGTCTAGAGCCCATTTTAGCCCAGGCAGCAAGAGATCTGGGCAGATGGTAAACCCTAAGCCTTTGAGGCAAAATTAGTATTATTAAAATGAATGTGTTTCCCAGAATATTGCATATCCTGAGAGGTTTCCCAGGTACTATTTGTCGGCTTTATTTTAGGAAAATTAATGACATTTTAAAAACATTTCTCTCGTGAGTGGGAAGCCAAGAGTGGCTTTGTGTAAACTGCAACTCCCAATAACATCCAGAAGCTTCCATTTCCCCAACTTGCAGCATTATCATACAGCCTGTATTCTTAGTCAGGCAGGCAGTCCTGTGGCTCCAGAACATAGCAGGATGATCAATATGATAATAGGTATCTCTTTAAAACTCATTTCCCAAAACAGTGTTTTGGGATACAGCCCATCATCTTAGAAACTATCCAACTCATGGAAAGCTTGGTTCTCTAGAGCAGTGCTTGTAGTCAAACAATTCATATTCCTCAGCTGGAAGAGCAGGCTGTCTCCAGGCACAGAAGCTTGGCTCAGCAACTTGGCTGACATGAAAAGCAGGTAACGTTCTTGAGAAGAGGGATCTTAGATAAATATGACTTTTTTTTAGAAACCTTTGATTAATCTCGAGCAGATGGAAACTGCAATGTCGCTCTCTTTTTCTCTCCCAGCTTCCCTTCCTTCCTTTATCTTACTTTGTTGTTCTGTTGTCTCCCCTCCCCCCATTTTCCCCTTATTTTTGAAAAAAAAAATCATAGAATCATAGAATATCAGGGTTGGAAGGGACCTCAGGAGGTCATCTAGTCCAACCCCCTGCTCAAAGCAGGACCAATCCCCAATTAAATCATCCCAGCCAGGGCTTTGTCAAGCCTGACCTTAAAAACTTCTAAGGAAGGAGATTCTACCACCTCCCTAGGTAACGCATTCCAGTGTTTCACCACCCTCCTAGTGAAAAAGTTTTTCTTAATATCCAACCTAAACCTCCCCCACTGCAACTTGAGACCATTACTCCTTGTCCTGTCCTCTTCTACCACTGAGAATAGTCTAGAACCATCCTCTCTGGAACCACCTCTCAGGTAGTTGAAAGCAGCTATCAAATCCCCCCTCATTCTTCTCTTCTGCAGACTAAACAATCCCAGTTCCCTCAGCCTCTCCTCATAAGTCATGTGTTCCAGACCCCTAATCATTTTTGTTGCCCTTCACTGGACTCTCTCCAATTTTTCCACATCCTTCTTGTAGTGTGGGGCCCAAAACTGGACACTGTACTCCAGATGAGGCCTCACCAATGTCGAATAGAGGGGAACGATCACGTCCCTCGATCTGCTCGCTATGCCCCTATTTATACATCCCAAAATGCCATTGGCCTTCTTGGCAACAAGGGCACGCTGCTGACTCATATCCAGCTTCTCGTCCACTGTCACCCCTAGGTCCTTTTCCGCAGAACTGCTGCCTAGCCATTCGGTCCCTAGTCTGTAGCGGTGCATTGGGTTCTTCCGTCCTAAGTGCAGGACCCTGCACTTATCCTTATTGAACCTCATCAGATTTCTTTTGGCCCAATCCTCCAATTCGTCTAGGTCCCTCTGTATCCTATCCCTACCTGCCACCATATCTACCACTCCTCCTAGTTTAGTATCATCCGCAAATTTGCTGAGAGTGCAATCCACACCATCCTCCAGATCATTTATGAAGATATTGAACAAAACCGGCCCCAGGACCGACCCCTGGGGCACTCCACTTGACACCGGCTGCCAACTAGACATGGAGCCATTGATCACTATCCGTTGAGCCCGACAATCTAGCCAACTTTCTACCCAACTTATAGTGCATTCATCCAGCCCATACTTCTTTAACTTGCTGACAAGAATACTGTGGGAGACCGTGTCAAAAGCTTTGCTAAAGTCAAGAAACAATACATCCACTGCTTTCCCTTCATCCACAGAACCAGTAATCTCATCATAGAAGGCGATTAGATTAGTCAGGCATGACCTTCCCTTGGTGAATCCACGCTGACTGTTCCTGATCACTTTCCTCTCATGTAAGTGCTTCAGGATTGATTCTTTGAGGACGTGCTCCATGATTTTTCCGGGGACTGAGGTGAGGCTGACTGGCCTGTAGTTCCCAGGATCCTCCTTCTTCCCTTTTTTAAAGATTGGCACTACACTAGCCTTTTTCCAGTCATCTGGGACTTCCCCTGCTTGCCACGAGTTTTCAAAGATAATGGCCAATGGCTCTGCAATCACAGCTGCCAATTCCTTTAGCACTCTCGGATGCAACTCGTCCGGCCCCATGGACTTGTGCACGTCCAGCTTTTCTAAATAGTCCCTAACCACCTCTTTCTCCACAGAGGGCTGGCCATCTACTCCCCATGATGTGATGCCCAGCGCAGCAGTCTGGGAGCTGACCTTGTTAGTGAAGACAGAGGCAAAAAAAGCATTGAGTACATTAGCTTTTTCCACATCCTCTGTCACTAGGTTGCCTCCCTCATTCAATAAGGGGCCCACACTTTCCTTGGCTTTCTTCTTGTTGCTAACATACCTGAAGAAACCCTTCTTGTTACTCTTGACATCTCTTGCTAGCTGCAGCTCCAGGTGCGATTTGGCCCTCCTGATTTCATTCCTACATGCCCGAGCAATATTTTTATACTCTTCCCTGGTCATATGTCCAAACTTCCACTTCTTGTAAGCTTCTTTTTTATGTTTAAGATCCGCTAGGATTTCACCGTTAAGCCAAGCTGGTCGCCTGCCATATTTACTATTCTTTCGACTCATCGGGATGGTTTGTCCCTGTAACCTCAACAGGGATTCCTTGAAATACAGCCAGCTCTCCTGGACTCCTTTCCCCTTCATGTTAGTCCCCCAGGGGATCCTACCCATCCGTTCCCTGAGGGAGTCGAAGTCTGCTTTCCTGAAGTCCAGGGTCCGTATCCTGCTGCTTACCTTTCTTCCCTGTGTCAGGATCCTGAACTCAACCAACTCATGGTCACTGCCTCCCAGATTCCCATCCACTTTTGCTTCCCCCACTAATTCTTCCCGGTTTGTGAGCAGCAGGTCAAGAAAAGCTCCCCCCTAGTTGGCTCCTCTAGCACTTGCACCAGGAAATTGTCCCCTACGCTTTCCAAAAACTTCCTGGATTGTCTATGCACCGCTGTATTGCTCTCCCAGCAGATATCAGGATAATTAAAGTCACCCATGAGAACCAGGGCGTGCGATCTAGTAGCTTCTGCGAGTTGCCGGAAGAAAGCCTCATCCACCTCATCCCCCTGGTCCGGTGGTCTATAGCAGACTCCCACCACTACATCACTCTTGTTGCTCACACTTCTAAACTTAATCCAGAGACACTCAGGTTTTTCTAGTTTCGTACCGGAGCTCTGAGCAGTCATACTGCTCCCTTACATACAGTGCTACTCCCCCACCTTTTCTGCCCTGCCTGTCCTTCCTGAACAGTTTATAACCATCCATGACAGTACTCCAGTCATGTGAGTTATCCCACCAAGTCTCTGTTATTCCAATCACGTCATAATTCCTTGACATCACCAGGACCTCCAGTTCTCCCTGCTTGTTTCCAAGGCTTTGTGCATTCGTATATAAGCACTTGAGATAACCTGCTGATCGCCCCTCATTCTCAGTATGACGCAGGAGCCCTCCCCTCACAGATGTTCCTGCCTGTGCTTCCTCCCGGTATCCCGCTTTCCCACTTACCTCAGGGCTTTGGTCTCCTTCCCCCGGTGAACCTAGTTTAAAGCCCTCCTCACTAGGTTAGCCAGCCTATAAAATATAAATTAAAAAAAGAAAAATAGGGCCAATTGAAATTACAAACTAATCTACAATATTTTAAATCCTAAATGTAATCTTTGATTCATTAACTCAGTCATAAAGCACAATTAAGAAAGTAATCATATACAATTTGCTGATTCCTGAATATGACAATTTTCTCATTTTGAAACCCACCTGTCAACAGATGCTATTTGAAAAAGACAATGTTCTGGCTGGCAGGCACATGGATAGAACTCCTTCCACCCTTTCACTCTGACTGCCTACTTCCCTCTAAGTGGCCGGCATATTGAAATTTACAAGAATTCTACACTCAAAGGGGGTGTTCTTCAGTCATTAGATAAAAGCTCCTTCATAGCTAGAGCACTTTCTTACATAAATTTAAAGAATGTTGTTATAGCCATGTTGGTCCCAGAAAATAAGAGAGACAAGGTAGACAAGATAATATCTTTTATTAAAGACCAACTTCTGGTGGTACAAGCTACAAGCTTTCGAGCTTCACAGAGCTCTTCTTCAGATCAAGTGAAGATCTGAAGAAGGGCTCAGTGAAGCTTGAAAGCTGGTACCTTTCACCAAGAGACGTTTGTCCAGTAAAAGATATTACCTCACCTACACTGCCTCTCTCATAAACTTTAAGAGTCAGGTTACTTAGACTTTGGCAACTCTTCCAGAAGACTTCCCATCAGTTTTAACCCATATTATTGACTCCAATTCTAGATCAAACCAGTATTGTAAATAAAGTTTGTTGTGTATTTTCCATCAGTTGCCTTTTTTATTAAAAAAACAAAACAGAAAGCAACAAGTACTAAACCAAAAAAGCCCCATTTGAAACCAAAACAGACCTTTGATTAAAAGAATAAGGGGCTAAAACCTGTGTACTTAGAACTATTTTTGTTTTCCTCTCACTATTCATGCCACTAGATGAAAAACTGAATTGTTGATAGTCATGTTGTACAACAAATCCAGACATTTTTGATGGATTTGGTATACATGCTTTTTAAAATCCAGATTCAGTTTACAGTAATGTAATCTAAGATGGCTAAATACACTAAACACATAGGAAAAATATTTGTTCAGAAAAGGAAACTCCATTTAGCATCAGCTAGTGAATTGTCTTTTAACTGAAGTAACAGCCAGTGAACCATGCCTATCACTATAAATAGAAAGGAAGTAGAGAGCATAACTGAAATCACATTTAATTCTATCCTGTCCTAATATTTACTCGTAAGTGATGAAACAGTCTGTTTTTATCTGCATATCACTACAGACTTATCTTGCCATGGGAATTAGAACTAAAAACTTTCCACTTCAAAAGGAAGCATCAATTACAAACTTCAGTTCAGCATTTCCTCTCCTCCGTTCATCTAAAGGAAAAGATATCAGGCAGTAGCTCCTTAACTGAATGTTTACTACAGATTTCAGTTAGCATCCTCAGATGAAAGGTGCTATATATAACATGTTATTGTGTAGAAGTATTATTAGCATTACCGGGGGGGAAAAACATGTTTTCCTTATTTTGGTGCATTTTAGTCACGGCTTTCAGAAAAGCTGGAAGGGAATATCACCCTCCAAGTTTCAGAAATCTCAGAAAACTCATCAAGATTTGTTTTTTAGAAAGATACAGGATACTATACAGAAATGGTATTTTTGTTCATTCTCTCCCCTCAAAGGGAATGTATGAAAGAGGTGGTCCTCCTTCAGTTTATTCTATATGAGGTTTGTACTCATTGCTTATGGTCATGACCACAGGATTTTATACTATCCCTCTTCCAAGCTAATCCCTCCAACATGACCAAAAAAAAAAAAAAGCACTTCTTCCAAAACAAAAGAGAGCCTGACTCCCAACCGGCATTTTTATAAATCTTGGTATGTGTAAGAAACAAGGCCACTCAGATAAAATATGTTGTGTGTATTCCCACATATTGTATATACCATGATACCATCTCTTCCACTCTCTCTCGCTCTCTGTGTAGTTTTGCCAATCAACACCAACAGAGAATCTAACTTACTATTCACTAATTATCTCCACACAAATGTGTTTTGCTAATCCCAAAGCAGTTTACTTTCACCAAAATGACAGACATATTGGGGTTACCCCTCTGGTAGGCAACGCTCAGAATTAAGTTTATTTCAGAACTTTTTACAAATTAGAGAAAATAATGTGATTTTTTATAAATCTAAGAGTTTTTAAAAAATCCTATTATCTGGGTTTTTTTTCCAAAATCTTTTTCAAACAGCAATTCTTCCCCTATCCAAAACTGATACAAGATCTAATATAAGAAAGTGTCAGTGTTGCCTAGGAATGGTTTTCTAACTAAGACTGTCAAGTATTTGTAGGTCTCAATTCTTTTCACATTGGCATATCAGTGGCTGGTTTGCGCTCATTTTTGTTTTTTTACATTTACACTCCAGTATTTGTTGCTATAGGCTGGGGGAGGGGAGCTTGGGAGAGGGTGAAGGGAGAAGAAAAAACTGTTTTACACCATAAAAGATATGGAACTATATGGGCAAGTATAAAGAGAATTTGACACTGTGAACAAGCGCATGTATGCTTTTATGGTGTTTTGTTTTTTAAATCCTCCAGCAAAGTGAATGTATGTGACAATTATTTGTAATGGCTTTGAATGCACAAAATGCTAAGGGGCTTAGTCTCAGAGAGTCATTATACAAAAGCAAACAATCAAGAAGTGCACAATTTGTCAGCTCTAGACAGACTACTAAATTTATTCCTGATCTGCAAGCAACTGCGCACAATGATAAGAGTGCCAAATACTGTACTGAATTGGCAGTAGTTTGAAGACCAATAGGTAGATTTTGTCGTTTCATCAGGAGGGCCATAGGATTTTTAGTGATGGCATTTATATAATAATAACTTTTCAAAACACCACAGTTCCTTGTTTTGCTTTATGTTGGTAGAAAAACTAGCACAATGGGATCTGTGTGTGGTAGTGCAAAGTAACAAAACATTCTGAAGAGTAATAAAACAGCGGTGAAGTTATGGATCTTACCTACCTCCTGTGTTGCACTTTTCATCTGAATGCTCCTCTGCTACCTGTTTATTTCCAAATGATGTTAGTCAAATGGTATTATGGTGCTTTCACCTCATTTATGGAGTTGGCTAGTTCACCTATGGTAGGGAATACACTTCGCCAAAGCACAAGGACATATGCACACTTACACAGGATTTGGTGGGGGAGAGAGAAAGGAAATCCTTAAGCCAACATAGTAACTCAGCCTACTAATATAATTTATACCCAGCGGGTCCCAGTTAAAGTCACTGCAACTCTAAAATGCGGTTACTATCTTATAAGTAATACATCAAGTTAGTTCACATTGCCATTTATTAAAAAAAATAAAAAATAATGCCAGCAGTTTGCTGGTATGCCCAAACCACTGCCTTTAATGCTGACCAATACTGTCTCACTGTTTCCCTGTACTCCCCTGCTGGCCTTTCTGTATCTGTTGTCTCTTATCTTATATTTCGATTGCAACCTATTTAGGACAGAGATGGTCTTTTTGTTCGGTGTTTGAAGAGCGCCTAGCACAACAAGGTACTGGTCCATGACTAGGACTCTTAGGGTTTGTCTACACTACAAAATTAGGTCGAATTTATAGAAGTCATTTTTTCAGAAATCGTTTTTATATAGTCGATTGTGTGTGTCCCCACACAAAATTCTCTAAGTGCATTAAGTGCCTTAACTTCGGCAAAGTGCTTCCACAGTACCGATGCCAGCATCAACTTCCGGAGCGTTGCACTGTGGGTAGCTATCCCACAGTTCCCGCAGTCTCCACCGCCCATTGGAATTCTGGGTTGAGATCCCAATGCCTAATGAGGCAAAAACATTGTCGCGGGTGGTTCTGGGTACTTGTCATCAGGCCCTCCCTCCCTCCCTCCGTGAAAGCAACGGCAGACAATCGTTTCGCGCCTTTTTTCCTGAGTTACCTGTGCAGACGCCATACCACGGCAAGCATGGAGCCCGCTCAGCTCACTGTCACCATACGTCTCCTGGGTGCTGGCAGACATGGTACTGCATTGCTACACAGCAGCAGCCCATTGCCTTGTGGCAGCAGACGGTGCAATAGGCCAGATAACCGTCGTCATCATGTCCAAAGTGCTCCTGGCTGCCTTCGTAAGGTCGATCAGGAGCGCCCGGGCAGACATGGGCACGGGGACTAAAATAGGAGTGACTCGACCAGGTCATTCTCTTTAGTCCTCCTGGCACTCCTATTGCACTGTCTTCTGGCGAGCAGCCAGGAGATGAGAATGGCTAGCAGTCCTACTGCACCATCTGCTGCCAGTCAAAGGTGTAAAAAGATAGATGGAGTGGATCAAAACAAGAAATGCACCAGATTTGTTTTTGTATTCATTTGCTCCCCCCTCCCTCCCTCCCTTCGTGAAATCAACGGCCGACAATCGTTTCGGTGTGGTCTGTCAGAGGCACCTTGAAAAGTTTAATGGAGATTCAGTCCTGCCTGAAATACCGGGGGGAGGGATAGCTCAGTGGGTTGAGCACTGGGTTGAGCACTGGCCTGCTAAACCCAGGATTTTGAGTTCAACCCTTGAGGGGGCCATTCTGTGTGACATTAGTTTTTGTTTCTCCTTGATGTAAAGCCACCCCCTTTGTTGATTTTAATTCCCTGTAAGCCAACCCTGTAAGCCATGTCATCAGTCGCCCCCCCTTCCCTCAGAGCAACAGCAGACAATCGTTCCGTGCCTTTCTTCTGTGCAGATGCCATACCACAGCAAGCATGGAGCCCGCTCAGATCACTTTGGCAATTAGGAGCACATTAAACACCACACGCATTATCCAGCAGTATATGCAGCACCAGAACCTGGCAAAGCGAAACCGGGCGAGTAGGCGACATCAGCGCGGTGAGGAGAGTGATGAGGACACGGACACCGACTTCTCTCAAAGCACGGGCCCTGGCAATGTGGGCACCATGGTGCTAATGGGGCAGGTTCATGCGGTGGAATGCTGATTCTGGGCCCAGGAAACAAGCGCAGACTGGTGGGATCGCACAGCGTTGCAGGTCTGGGACGATTCCCAGTGGCTGCGAAACTTTTGCATGTGTAAGGGCACTTTCATGGAACTTTATGACTTGCTTTCCCCTGCCCTGAGGCACAAGAATACCAAGATGAGAGCAGCCCTCACAGTTGAGAAGCGAGTGGCAATAGCCCTGTGGAAGCTTGCAACGCCAGACAGCTACCGGTCAGTCGGGAATCAATTTGGAGTGGGCAAATCTACTGTGGGGGCTGCTGTGATAAAAGTAGCCAATGCAATCAAAGATCTGCTGATATCAAGGGTAGTGACCCTGGGAAATGTGCAGGTCATAGTGGATGGCTTTGCTGCAATGGGATTCCCTAACTTTGGGGGGGCCAAAGATGGAACCCATATCCCTATCTTGCCACCAGAGCACCAAGCCGGCGAGTACATAAACCGCAAGGGGTACTTTTCAATAGTGCTGCGAGCACTGGTGGATCACAAAGGACGATTCACCAGCATCAACACGGGATGGCCGGGAAAGGTACATGACGCTCGCATCTTCAGGAACTCTGGTCTGTTTCAAAAGCTGCAGGAAGGGACTTTATTCCCAGACCAGAAAATAACCGTTGGGGATATTGAAATGCCTATAGTTATCCTTGGGGACCCAGCCTACCCCTTAATGCCATGGCTCATGACGCCATACACACGCAGCCTGGACAGTAGTCAGAAGCTGTTCAACTACAGGATGAGCAAGTGCAGAATGGTGGTAGAATGTGCATTTGGACATTTAAAAACGCGCTGGTGCAGTTTACTGACTCAGTTAGACCTCAACGAAAACAATATTCCCACTGTTATTACTGCTTGCTATGCACTCCACAATATCTGAGAGAGTAAGGGGGAGATGTTTATGGCGGGGTGAGAGGTTGTGGCAAATTGCCTGGCTGCTGGTTACGCGCAGCCAGACACCAGGGTGGTTAGAAGAGCACAGGAGGGCGCGGTGTGCATCAGAGAAGCTTTGGAAACTAGTTTCTGACTGGCCAGGCTACAGTGTGAAAGTTCTGTTTGTTTCTCCCTGATGAAAACCCCCACCCCCTTGGTTCATTCTACTTCCCTGTAAGCTAACCACCCTCCCCCCACAAAAAAGCACCCTATTTCAACCAGGTGACCATAAATGATATCACTCTCCTGAGGATAACACAGAGATAAAGAACGGATGTTGTTTGAACGCCAGCAAACATGCAGAACAAAGCATTGCAGCGTAATGATTCCCGACTACGTGCTACTGACCTGGCGTGGTAAAGTGTCCTACCATGGTGGACGGAATAAGGCTGTCCTCCCCAGAAACCTTTGGCAAAGGCTTTGGGAGTACATCTAGGAGAGCTTTATGGAAATGTCCCTGGAGGATTTCCGCTCCATCCCCAGACACGTTAACAGACTTTTCCAGTAGCTGTACTGGCCACAAATGCCAGGGCAAATTAATCATTAAACATGCTTGCTTTTAAACCATGTATAGTATTTTAAAAAGGTACACTTACCAGAGGTCCCTTCTCTGCCTGGCGGGTCCGGGAGGCAGCCTTGGGTGGATTCGGGGGGTACTAGCTCCAGGTCCAGGATGAGAAACAGTTCCTGGCTGTCGGGAAAACCGGTTTCTCCGCTTGCTTGCTGTGAGCCATCTACAAACTCATCATCATCATCTTTCTCGTCCCCAAAACCTGCTTCCATGTTGCCTCCATTTCCTTTGAAGGAGTTAAACAACACGATTGGGATAGTGGTAGCTGAACCCCCTAAAATGGCATGCAGCTCATCATAGAAGCAGCATGTTTGGGGCTCTGAACCGGAGCGGCTGTTTGCCTCTCTGGTTTTCTAGTAGGCTTGCCTCAGCTCCTTAAGTTTCACGTCGCACTGCTTCGGGCCCCTGTTATGGCCTCTGTCTTTCATGCCCTGGGAGATTTTGACAAATGTTTTGGCATTTCAAAAGCTGGAACGAAGTTCTGATAGCACGGATTCCTCTCCCCATACAGCGATCAGATCCTGTACCTCCCGTTCGGTCCATGCTGGAGCTCTTTTGCGATTCTGGGACTCCATCATGGTCACCTCTGCTGATGAGCTCTGCACTCACCTGCAGCTTGCCACGCTGGCCAAACAGGAAATGAAATTCAAAAGTTCGCGGGCCTTTTCCTGTCTACCTGGCCAGTGCATCTGAGTTGAGAGTGCTGTCCAGAGTGGTCACAATGGAGCACTCTGGGATAGCTCCCGGAGGACAATACCGTCTAATTGCGTTCACAGTACCCCAAATTCGACCCAGCAAGGCCAATTTCAGCACTAATCCCCTTGTCGGGGGTTGGGTAAAGAAATCGATTTTAAGAGTCCTTTAAGTCGAAAAAAAGGGCTTCGTCGTGTGGATGGGTGCAGGGTTAAATCAATTTAACGCTGCTAAATTCGACCTCAACTCCTAGTGCAGACCAGGGCTTAGGAGCTACAATAACGTACACAAATAGTACATTTAATGGCAAAAGTAAAGACAACTCCACTCTAGGATTGCCAACTGTCTAATCACAGAAACCCAAACACCCTTGCCCTGGCCAGCCCCGTCTCCAAGGTCCCACCCTGCTCACTCCATCCCCCCTCCCTCCGTCGCAGGGGCTTGGGGTGCAGGAGGGGGTGTGGGCTCTGGGCTGGGGCCAAGCGGTTCAGAGTGTGGGAGGGGGCTCTGGGATGAGCCTGGGGCACGGGGTGCAGGGTGCAAGCTCTGGGAGGAGTTTGGGTACAGGAGGGGGCTCAGGGCTGGCGCAGGAGATTGGGGTGCAGGAGGGGGTGAGGGGTGTGGACTCTGGGAGGGAGTTTGGGTGCAGGAGGGGGCTCAGGACTGGAGCAGGGGTGCAGGAGGGGGTGAGGGCTCCAGCCAGGAGGCGCTTACCTCGGGCGGCTCCCAGTCGGCGGCGCAGGGGCGCTTAGATAGGCTTCCTGATTGTCCCAGTCCCGCACCGCCCCCAGAAGCAGCCAGCACAATCCTGCGGGCCCTGGGGCAGGACAGGGGGCTCTGCACGCTGCCTGTGCCTGCAAGCGCCACCCCTGCAGCTCCCATTAGCTGCAGTTCCCGGCCAATGGGAGCTGCGGAGTCAGTGCTCGGGGTGGGGCAGCATGAAGAGATCCGCTCCCCCCTCCCCCGCCCAGAGGCCACAGGGTCGTGCCGGCCACTTCCAGGAGTGGCGAGGGGCCAGAGCAGTCAGGGAGCCTACCTTAGCCCTGCTGCGCCGCTGGATTTTTAGTGCCTAAAATTTCCCAGTTTGGCTTCAGTAGCCTCCGGGAGATAGGGTTTGATTCACTGTTCCCTCTAAACTGTAAGCGTGTGCGCGTGCACACAGATCCTAAACCCCGTGCACATGGCGAAACACCACATGCACAAAAATTTGCACAGAAGCACAACAATTTGCACAGAAGAAATTTTTTGTGCACACGGCCTGTCAAAAATTAGAGGGAACATTGGTCTGATTCCAGAAGATTCCTGGCAAAACTGGGAGGGTTGTGAACCCTACTCCACTCTGAAGGAAAACATTTTGGTTTAGAAATTAAAGTGTACTATCAATTGAAAAGCCATTCCATCAGGATTACTCTGCTTTCTGCCTTCGCTACACCTTCTTCCGTCTATTGCTACCTTATGATCAGCCCTTCATAGTGGATGGTGGGATTATGACACCAGCGGAGAGTCAGCCTCCCCTTTAGTTCATCTGCATACTTCAAGTCTGTTGGTAAAAGTGCCTTACACTTCTAAAACCTCAATTTAAAAATAATATTAACTCTCCGGGGCAGAGTCTGTCTTCTTTGTGCTTCTATAGTGCCTAGCATGTTGTGGGTCATACTGAAAACACACACAACTTCAACCCTCTTATCTTGTGCCCCCTTTTTGTGGTATACACAATCTCTATGAACACAATACAAGCAAACAACATAAGATCAGGCATTCTGCCCATCCAGGAAAGAACAGCAAATGGACGCTTGGCACACGTGAAGTACTCTGACACCACAAAAAGTACCATTACTTTATGAAAAGTTGTCTTACCTAAGCTTCCCTAAGTATTTGCTTTTGAATTAATGTGCACAACCAGTTGCTTAGGCATAATAACTGCTCATTTGGCTACTAACTGTAACCTAAGTTCCCTGTAAACTGTGCAGCTGCATGGCCACACAGCAGCCTATTTAGTGCCGCACAGGCGCTCAGGGAACCTGCCCAGCCTGGACCTGCTGTAGATGGGCCGGGGCGCCCCTCCTCCGGCCCCAACTCAGCCCCAGACCTGACGCTGCCAGGGATGGGGTGGCCTGAACCCAGCCCCAGCTCAGACCTGCAGCGGTGTCCCTTCCATGGCCCCAACTCAGCCCCGGACCTGCCACGGCTAGGGGAGGGACACCGCTCCCCCAACCCCAACCCCGCCCTGGCCCAGCCCTGCCATGGCCAGTGGAGGGGCACCTATCCTGTGGCCCCAGCCCTGAAGCTGCCATGGCGGGGAAAGGCGCTTCTCCTCCCCAGCCCAGGTGCTGCTGCGGGCGGGGGTGGGGGGGAGAGCTGGGGGGACGGGGAGTCCTCTCTCCCTGCCGTAGCCCCAGAGCACCCTCCTGCACCCAAAATCACTCATTCCTGGCCCCACCGCAGAGCCCACACCCCCAGCCAGAACCCTCACTCCCACACACACACACACACACACACACATCCCAACCCTCTGCTCCGGCCCTGAGCCCCTTATCACCAGCCCCACCCCAGAACCCGCACCCACAGCCGGAACCCTCACATCCCTGCAACCCAACCCTCTGCCCTAGCCCTGAGCCCCCTCCCACACTCTGAACCCCTCGGCCCCACCCCCGCCACATGAATTTTGTGATGTGCATCGTCACATCACCTCCATATTAATGCACATCACAAAATTCATTCCACACATGTGTGAGAAAAATTAGAGGGAACTCTGACTGTAACTGTTCAGCTTCTTGTACATTTACACTAAGGCAAGGTTGGAAGGGATGTACAGAGAGCTGTTACAATAACTATAAAAGATTGCTTTCCAGTTCTTATGAAACTTTAGTTTACTTACTTCTGAAAACACAAAGTTTAAAACACACCCAGAGTTTGTGCTAGAGAATAGCTTCGAAACGCAAATAATATTGAAAACAGATGAAATACTTCACATTGTGCAACATATTCCAGAAGAAATACACAATGGCCTCTCATATCTTGGCACTTAATAGTAAACAAGTTTAAGATATTTGGCTCAAGAGAATCATGTACTCTGAGTTACTGAAGTCAGCAAGAGCCTTTCCAATTATTTCTTCAGGCTTTGGATCAGGCTTCATATGAAGAAGCTGATTCTAAAGGAAAAGACAAACCCATTTCAGTGAAAAAGATCAAGCTATGTTTATGAAATGGGACAAGATGCAGCCAAGTTTCGTAACTTGTATTTTGTAAATCTACACTGTGCTACCACAAGCACTCTCAGAGGTTGTGATGACCTTTGCTACAATTTAGCAAGCTTTGACAGAGCAAGGGGAGATCCAAAGTACATCTGTAGTGTCATAATGACAGCATTCTCCTGAACCTATATATTGTACCTTCAAATGACAAAAAGAAGAGAATATTTGAAAAATGTTTCTTTAACCTGAAAGAGCTGCACATGAAATTCATCCTCTATAGTAAAAGAAGGCTAAAGTTGGTATTCCCAGCCAGTGCATATATATGCACAATGGTCATTTAACTCTTTTAAAAAGTGCTAGCAAACAAATTCTTATTGATAAATTTATAATTCACTCATGTCCCATTCAGTAAGCCTTGTCATTGATTCAGTCTCCATTGAGGAGGTTTCTTTATACCCTGAAGGTTTCATGACCCCTAGACCAGTGCTTCTCAAAGTAGTGGTCCGTGGACCGGTGCCGGTCCGCGAGCCATTGGCTGCCGGTCTGCAGTGAGTTTCCAGGAAAGAAAGAAAGAAAGAAAGAATAGTATAATTTAAAAATCGCACGGGAATTCCACCAAGAATAATTATCAGTCGATAAAAGTCGACAATATTAAATATTATGTTTTCAGAAGCACATATATAATATTGATAATTATGCCATAGTGCTACAGCATGTTTTGCATGAGACGTGTGAGCACGCACTTACCCCACTCCTTCGCATGTAAAGATCCCGCCCTACCGGCAGTTACCATCGAGAAGTTGAATAAAGAGCATCATACGGATCTCTGCGTGTTTGTCATTTGGGACCCCGTCCAAACCCACTGATCTGAGAATCTAAGTACTAATAATATTATAAATTTTAATAATTATTATTTTCTGTCCTATTCTGCCGTATCCCTTACGAAGTAGATAGAGACAATTGAGCACCACACACCTATAGCCAAATAGACAGTCCTTGTAGGAGCAGGATTTTATAATTGTACTAATTGTACTATAAGAACTGATGTAAACTTTGATTTCATTCTGCCAGCTACCCTTTTTGAATAACAGAAAAGAATGACTGTCTGAGACTGGGATCCTGTTTCCAATATGCATTACAATTAGGACCTGTTATAAAGTTTAGTTAGTAAGAGACAGGATTTTGTATTGTGTCTATGATAAATAGATTAGAGAAATGTTGAGGGCCTGAAGCCCCAATGTGAATTGTTTTAGTTATAAGATTTAGCAAGGCTTGATTTACAATGTATTCTGCTGAATATAAAATACTGCTGTCTGTATATCTTTGAAGGTTTCTGTGAGAGACTCTCTGTGTGAATGAGGAATGAATGCATCAGGAAAAGATATGGTGTGAAAGCCATCACATCTTGTCCAGATGGTCAAGAAAAAGTGAAAAAGAAAAAAGGAGTACTTGTAGCACCTTAGAGACTAACAAATGTATTTGAGCATACTGGACACCATTAAATTAGGCTTGAATAAAGACTGGGAGTGAATGTGTCATTACACAAAGTAAAGCTATTTCCCCATGTTTATTTTTCCCCCCTACTGTTCCTCACACATTCTTTTCAACTGCTGGAAATGGCCCACCTGGATTATCACTACAAAAGGTTTTTTTTCCCCTTTCCTGCTGGTAATAGCTCACCTTACCTGATCACTCTCGTCACAGTGTGTATAGTAACACCCATTGTTTCATGTTCTCTATGTATATAAATCTCCCCACTGTATTTTCCACTGAATGCATCTGATGAAGTGAGCTGTAGCTCACAAAAGCTTATGCTCAAATTGTTTAGTCTCTAAGGTGCCACAAGTACTCCTTTTCTTTTTGCGGATACAGACTAACACGGCTGCTACTCTGAAAGAAAAAGTGAGAGACTTGGAAAGAGCAGAAAACATCCACTGTATTGGATGCTAAACATGTTAGCAGCATTGACAACCTCAGAGGTGAGACAGGCACCCCTGAAGGCGAGACAACAGATAGGAGATAACGATGGGAAGCCCGACAATAACCATCAAATGATAACAGCAGAAAACCCCAAGATTAACACCACTTAAGGACTAACAATTACAGGATGACATTGCAAAATGCATGGACTCAAATGGAAATTTACTACTATAAAGCTGGGGTGTTTTGCCATGGAACTCTGGGTTCAGTCCTGCAAAGCCCTGGAGCATCGGATTGCGACCAACAGAGCCCAGCTTCTCACTCGTGCTCAATCTAACTGGCCATTACATTGACTCGAGCTACAACAGACTGGTAACTATAAACAACAAAAAGAAAAGGAGTACTTGTGGCACCTTAGAGACTAACCAATTTATTTGAGCCATAAGCTTTCGTGAGCTACAGCTCACTTCATCGGATGCATACAGTATGCATCCGATGAAGTGAGCTGTAGCTCACGAAAGCTTATGGCTCAAATAAATTGGTTAGTCTCTAAGGTGCCACAAGTACTCCTTTTCTTTTTGCGAATACAGACTAACACGGCTGTTACTCTGAAACCTATAAACAACTGGCAGGACGCGCGTGTGTGTGTGTGTGTGTGTGTGTGTGTGTGTGTGACGGAAAAGCATATGCTAACTGTTGCATTTTCAATAAATGCGGCATATTTGCCTTTTCCCCCTGAAAAGATCACGTGTGTTTTGTATGAGCATAACGTCCTCGCTTCCTCCATATCCATAAATCGTTTCATACACGCTCTCATTGTTCTTACTTATAGCCTTCCCCTCTTCTAGAATCAAACCTACATGTTTCTGCCAGGAAGTTCTCGAAATTCCTCGCTTTCTCACTCCATATCTTTCAGACAGGTAAATCTTATTTTTGACGTTCATTATTCACTCTTTCCATATGTTCAAACCCTCTTAACTTTCCAATTATTATCCTGTTTTCAATTTAATTTTAAAATTTATATATTTTCTTATCCTAACATTACTTACCCTATTAATCAATGTTCTTCCGCACATATTTCTCAATTAAAAGCATTCCAACTGCATTTATTCGGCTTTTATCCTAATATCATAAATTAAGTATATACCCGGGGTGATGGAATTTATATTAATTATTTTTATGCCTAAGTTACACAGGGCGAAGCGAGGCCCAATCAACAAACATATTTAGCAAGACATCCGGTTGCTGAACATGCAAGTTATTCTGAATCAGATGACAGCAATATAAATGAAACCGAAGCACTGTCAACAAAAAGAATTCGTACTAGCTTTACTTGGAAATATGACTCCTCATACATTCAGTTCAGTTTTGTAGCCATGAATGATGGTGGAGTGCCAAAACCACAGTGCGTTATTTGTGGCGACGTGTTGGCTAATGATGCAATGAAGCCGTCAAAGCTCAAGAGGCATTTAAATACAAAACATAATGAAATTAGTTCAAAGCCAAAAGAGTTCTTCGAAAGGAAGCATGTTGATTTAAAAGGCTGTCAGAAACAGATCTTTGAAGTGTCACACATAAATACTGGTGCTTTGCGAGCTTCTTATAAAGTAGCGTTTTGCGTTGCTAAGGCTAAAAAGCCATACACAATCAGTGAGACACTAGTGATAGGCTGTATTAAAGATGTCTGTATGGAAATGCTGGACGAGCCGGTGGCAAAGACAGTGGCTCAGGTGCCACTTTCAAATGACACTATAGCTCGATGAATTCACAATCTGGCTCACAATATGGAAGATCAGCTCATAGGACAGATTAAATTAGCAAAGTACTTTTCTTTGCAGCTTGATGAATGTACAGACGTTGCTAATACAGCAATTCCGATGGTGTATGTGCGCTTTGAACATGAGGGTGATTTGAAGGAGTAGTTTTTGTTTTCTGCTTCATTACCAACAAAAACAACTAGTTCTGAAGTGTTCAAGACTGTGAGCGACTACATCGTTAACAAATGGGGGTTGGACTTCAAGTTTTGTGTAGGCGTATGTTCTGATGGCGCTGCCGCAATGACAGGATGGCATTCTGGAGTGGTTACCCAGATTAAGGCGCTTGCACCCGAATGCAAGTTAACACACTGCTTCCTTCACCAAGCAAGTCTTGCAACAAAAAAAAATGTCAACAGAACTAAACAGTGTGCTCAGCGAGGTCGTAAAAATTGTGAACCATGTAAAGGCAAATGCTATAAATTCGAGACTATTCACTGCATTATGTGATGATATGGGAGCTGATCATAAACAGCTCCTATTGCATGCCGACGTACGTTGGTTATAGAGGGGAAAAGTCCTGCCAAGAGTATTTGAGCGCCGAAACGAGTTCTCCGAGTTTCTTCAGGACAAAAAACCAAATTGGTCACAATTGTTCTGAGATGTGGATTGGATAGCCAAGCTGGCTTATTTGGCTGATATCTTTGCCATCTTTAATGATCTCAACATCTCCATGCAGGGAAGGATGGCTTTGTGTCTTACAATGGCAGACAAGACTGACGGACATAAACGAAAGCTAAAAGCATGGAAGAGTCGAGTGTCAAGAGATTGTTATGACATGTTTCACAACTAAGCGACAATCATCGCCGATGCAGGTGAAGACCTTGATGTTACATCTCTACGAAATGTCATCAGTGAACACTTGACAAATTTGGCAGAACGTTTTGAGTTTTACTTTCCGGCAGAAGAAGATCCATGGAAAGGGACTGGATGGATCCGACATCCGTTTATTCCATTGAAAGATGACTTAATTGTCACTATGGAGGATAAATTGTTGGAGCTGGCTGCTGACGAAAGACTGAAGATGAGTTTTGAAACTACAACATCACTTGCTTCCTTTTGGATAAAAGTGAAAGCAGAATATCCTGAGTTTACTGAAATTGCTCTGAAAACTCTTCTCCCATTTCCTTCAACATACCTCTGCAAGACTGGCTTCTCAACCATGAGTGTCATTAACACAAAGTACAGGAATACTATGGATAGTCATTCTCCATTGCGTGTGGCACGGTCCTCAATTGAACCATGACTGGATAAACTGACAAAGAAGACGCAGGCTCACCTTTCACATTAGTAAAGGTTAAGGTTTTAAAAGCCTATTATTGCGTTAATAATTTTTTTTATAATATCTTTGTTAGGAGACTTTGCTGGTTTGATTTTTTAATATTTTTATTGTATTGTAATATTGTATTATTTGTTTACAAAATAAACATGAAATAAAAAATGTTTGCCAACTTCTATTTTATTCATTATATTGTTTCCGATATAAATTAATATTACTACGAATGTTCAAATAATATTTTCTTGGATCGTAAACGAATAATAGTCATTTTATACTATCCGCACTAAGCCTTTCAGTCAGTCTTCAATGTATTTAATCTCCTCATGTACGCCACACTCCCATTCCAATTAATACAGTGAAGTATATTAGTTTTTCTGATCTGATGTGCTACGTGCCCATGTGAAAACGATAATGATATGGCACAAATATGGTACCGGTCCCTGGTACATTGGGGAAAAAAAATTCCCGGTCCGCCACATCAGATCGTTTGAGAAGCACTGCCCTAGACAACACCTTTGCATACAACCTTGGCACCATGACTCCCCGGGCTAAAAGCTACTGTCCTGAAAAGTCAGAGACACCACCCATGCAGCACTGGTACTTACAAAGACAGATTTCACCAGAAACTGTATGTTTCCAAGCGCAGTAGAAAAACTACTTTGGCACTTCTAAAATGTGAGATTCTAAGTCACTTTACAAATATTAATGAATTTAAACACCCCATGAGGAATGTTATGGGGATAAAACTTGGCTGCCCCACTTTACAGATGACAATCCTGCAAATCTCAGAGTTCAAAAGTCATGAGACCCCCTCAAAAACACACATATACATACAATTAATCCCATGCATTTGGGTTCTGGTTCTGATTTAACCTTCAGTAGAAAGCCTCTCTACACCTCTTTGTGCACTCACCTTTCAGGACAAAAACGCAACACAAAATGCATGCAAAAAATGGAGTTCTCCTTTTAACAAGAACTTCTCTATCATAACCTATGGTGTGACAGCCTCTCTTTCATGGTCCCCTGTTCACACTCCAGTCCTTGGGTCTCCCAGTTTCTCTTATCCCCTCTCCAGCAAGCTCCAGCTTGCCAGTGAAACTGTTCTGTTTCTGACAGAGTAAGCAAGGTAGGTATCTTTTCCAGCACTTCCTGAGGTTCTACATGGATTACCTCCCAAACTTCCTTAGTACAATGGAGAAAGATCCAGCTCCCTTGTGCTCTCCCATCTTGCTGTTTCTGCAAGATTCCCCTTATTTGTAGCTACTCTGAGCAGAGGAATCAGTGAGCTGTCTGCTCAGGAAATGGAACTGAAGTCAGCAGCAGAAACTGCAGGCAAATGATCCAGAAAATCCAAGTTATTCACAGCCCTTCAGGTGATCCTGGACTGTGTGGAAAAAAAAGGTGCCCCCAAATTATGTTACAAATAATAGTCATGCAATGCTGGCAAGTCTGAAGACACTGACGCACACAGGTTAGTTTACTTGTTCATGATACTGAAGAATCCATGGCAGAACCAGGAACACAATATGTACATCTCGCAACCCCTTCCCAATACAACAAAATCATCCTTCCTATCAAGGACGGAACTCTCAGATCAACTGGGATCTACAGGGACATATTAACAAATAGGTGCATGAAATCAGGCCTAATGCACAGCAATTTTGGAGACTTTGGAGAGGATGCCAAGCGAGCAGAGAGAAGCAGCGGTAAAAAGCTGAATCTTCAGGTTCAGAGTTGCTAGCATTGCATAACTATTATTTGTACCCTAATTTTGAGGCAGCTTTTTTGCAGCTGAATGGTGGTTATGCACAGTGAAGGAGCCACGTGTCTTCTCTTGGAGTTAATGGGGGTCGTGAGGGCACGTATAATCGGGGAGAAGCCTCTCAGGGAAGATCTGTGGTGCTAGCAGAGGACATTTGGCTTTGTGGAAAGATCATCAGGATGTTGACATGTCACTTTAGAAGCGTATCAAAACTAAAAGGTTTAAAGACAGCAATGGAAAGTGAAAGAAAGCAGACAACTGAAAACTTTTAATGCATTCAGTGGGTTAATCTGTCCTGGCAGACTGAATGTATAACCCGTCATGACCCACCTAGTCAGAATAAGTTATAAACAGATTTATATATTTACCAAAGCAACTTTTATCATGTATCCACTACAAACCCTACAGTTGTTATTTCCATTTAATGTGTAGTGCCACAACTGTCATTGCTATAAGAAAAGGAGTACTTGTG
Source organism: Chelonia mydas (assembly GCF_015237465.2). Classification (NCBI taxonomy): domain Eukaryota; kingdom Metazoa; phylum Chordata; order Testudines; family Cheloniidae; genus Chelonia; species Chelonia mydas. The sequence continues at coordinate 19,300,976 of NC_051254.2, forward strand.
GCACCTTAGAGACTAACCAATTTATTTGAGCATAAGCTTTCGTGACCTACAAGTGAGCTGTAGCTCACAAAAGCTTATGCTCAAATAAATTGGTTAGTCTCTAAGGTGCCATAAGTACTCCTTTTCCTTTTTGTGAATACAGACTAACACGGCTGCTACTCTGAAACCTGTCATTGCTATGTTTAACTTTGAAGGAACCATTGATGTCAGCACCCTAGCATTCACAAGTAATCCGCAACAAAAGCATTGCTGCACAGAACTAGTGCTGTACTCCTCTTACACCAGCTGAGATTTATTAGGAAGCAAAGAGCCAAAAAGATTTAAGAGAATGTGCCTTTTCCAGGATGGGGAAAAAGGGTGAGATACAAGAGACATCTCAAAAAAGAGTACAGCAAACAATTACAAGTATTGGGAACTATATAGAGTGTGGTCTTTAAAGCAAGATAATAATTTCAGTGTAATTAGTTATGTGTACAAGCCTTAATGCAATTTCTATTAAAAATGCTTTACAGGCTAAGAAAAAAGTAACCCTAAAATCATGTATGGCTATCATTGCTACATGAGCACATACACTTGTAGATCATCTTCATTAACTTGCTCTAGAACACCAATACACAATCTTAAAATTAATCACAACACAAACTCTGAGTATCCATTCAAGCAATGAAGTCTGATGAGAGACAGTTACTGCATGAAAAAACAGATACTACCTTTAGCTACAAGTACTTGTTAAAATATCGTTATTTACTGGCAGAAAGTCTAAAGTTTCCCATTATACAGAGACATGTATAAACAATTTCTCACTACCAGTAAGAATCCTACTTCAGTGGGTAATGTAAAAGTAGACATTTTTCATATTCAAAATGGAGGTCTGTATTTTTATATTCAAAACATTTAAAAGAAAACGGTTATGTATGTGTCAAGATGAATGAAAACACAGAAAACTGAAAATGTCATAAAAGTAAACTTGCTCTTCCGCCATTCTCCCACCATCAAATAAAGCACTGCTTTTGAATAGAGCCGAGAGATTTCTGTAGTGAAGAAAACATTATGCAATATGCGCACATTTGTTTTTCCTACAGTGATCTGTGTTGTCCTCTAGATGGATAAGCAAAACCTCTTATCAATCTGAAGGAGTAAAAGAGAAAGAGCCTGTACTTCTAGTGTAAATGTTTATAAAAACATTTGTAAAAAGAAAAGGAGTACTTGTGGCACCTTAGAGACTAACCAATTTATTTGAGCATAAGCTTTCGTGAGCTACAGCTCACTTCATCGGATGTGTCATCATCCGATGAAGTGAGCTGTAGCTCACGAAAGCTTATGCTCAAATAAATTGGTCATCATCCGATGAAGTGAGCTGTAGCTCACGAAAGCTTATGCTCAAATAAATTGGTCATCATCCGATGAAGTGAGCTGTAGCTCACGAAAGCTTATGCTCAAATAAATTGGTTAGTCTCTAAGGTGCCACAAGTACTCCTTTTCTTTTTGCGAATACAGACTAACACGGCTGTTACCCAAAAACATTTGTGTTATTCCCCAATGAGTCTGCACCAAAGGATTTTTAATCAAATTAAATACACTGGTTTCCAGTTGAATAGAAAGATGACAAAAACCTGTGTTCCGCTGGACTGCAGTATAAGTTATTAGAATTGCAGCTTTTTAGTCAAAGACCATATAATTATTTCCCATGTAATCTTCTACACTCAACTGTCTGGCTTGCAGATGTCAGAGAAAAATCCTATATAGGCAGAAATGAGACAGTAGCTGTCAACTAAATTACATTTCTCTCAAATACTTTAAGCAAGAACACGCCCTGCTTGGAGTTAAAGACTAATATTTAAAAGAAAAATATTGCATTATAGAGTTTCACTAGCAATGCTATGGTTAAAGAGGTGTTTGCATTCTCAGCCTCTACTTAGAGTATATAGGCTTTAAGTAGTTTTTTTAAAGACATTTTTCAAGCTTCAGAGTAACAGCCGTGTTAGTCTGTATTTGCAAAAAGAAAAGGAGTACTTGTGGCACCTTAGCGACTAACCAATTTATTTGAGCATAAGCTTTCGTGAGCTACAGCTCACTTCATTGGATGCATACTGTGGAAAATACAGAAGATGTTTGTTTTTATACACACAAATCATGAAAAAATGGGTGTTTATCACTACAAAAGGTTTTCTCTACCCCCACCCCACTCTCCTGCTGGTAATAGCTTATGTAAAGTGATCACTCTCCTTACAATGTGTATGATAATCAAGGTGGGCCATTTCCAGCACAAATCCAGGGTTGAACAAGAACATCGGGGGGGGGGAAGGAAAACTAGGGGAAATAGGTTATTACCAGCAGGAGAGTGGGGTGGGGGGAGAGAAAACCTTTTGTAGTGATAAACACCCATTTTTTCATGATTTGTGTATATAAAAACAAACATCTTCTGTATTTTCCACAGTATGCATCCAATGAAGTGAGCTGTAGCTCACGAAAGCTTATGCTCAAATAAATTGGTTAGTCTCTAAGGTGCCACAAGTATTCCTATTCTTCAAGCTGAAATCTTTCATACTTTGTCTCAGTCCAGAGATGCACTTTTCCAAAAAGTGAAGAAAATCCATTTAAGTTATTTGAGTCTTAAAGCATGAAAAATTATTTTTTTATTTAAATAAAAGTTATCCACATGCATTTTTTGCACACCAGTAACTCAAAAGTGGTTTGAAGAGACAAGGCTGGCCCAAATGCAGTGCTCAGAAAGTATGTGTTAGTAAGTGTGAGGACAGATTGGATAAGAATTAAGTCAAGAATGACTGAGATAATTATTGTGTACACAGAACATTCTTCCTTGCTGATGCACAGAGTGTGGCTATCCAGATACCAACACACTGGGTCTTCATCCACAGGTCTCGATCCAGCCTGAGTCAATCATTTCCTTCACTGCACAGCCCCTTGTATCTCCCTTCCCAGATCTACCCTTAAAAGGCTGCCAGACTTATTGGGTCCCTTCCGGGGTTTTGTGGCTGCAGCTTCAAATTTCATGCACTATGCAGGGGAATTTTAGATTAGTTTGTGAACACATACGGACACCTCTTCTTTCCCCTTTTTCTTTAGAGACAAGCAAGTTGTGTTCATACAGTGTTGTCACAGATATTAAAGGGATATGGTCAACTTTAATTTTACATTTACCAATTAAAAGATTCATTTTTCTGATAAATCTACCTTTGACAAGCAAGTACAGAATTTCTGTTGTGGATTAAGTTTTGTAACACTTTTCTATTCTCATGCAGTTATTAAAGTTTTTTTCCAGCAAGGATTTCTGGGCAGACCTAACCATGCTCATACTATCACTAAACATACTTTCTATATTTTCCTTCTGTGCACATATGTACCTGCTGCCTTTTCAATTCTACTGCTGCAGTTATTGGGAAACACCTATTTACAGAGCCCGGGGAATATCCTTCATGCAACCTCACTCCAGAGCAGTGGATGAGGGTGATGTAACTGACCATCAACAAAACAGTGAAACTGACTATATACTAAGTGCTGATGACTGCAAAGTAAAGCTGAAAAAATAGAGAAGTGTTTCTCTGTTAATCTCAGATGCTATTTGCAGCAACAGATGGAAATGTGATTTTCAAGTTTATAGTGCTCTTTTAGAACTCCAGAAAAGTAGTTTGGCTTTCCCCACAGCACCCATAACTGAGCCATATTGTATATATTTAATCACACCTAGCCAGAAACCAATGTTGCTTAAGTGAAGGTTGATACAAAAAAATAACAATGTTAGGAAAAATACTGGGAAACTTACTTAGAAGAAATAAGTTAAGACAGTATACGTAACGATGTAAAAACCCTTTGTTCAGGCATTTGCCAACTAAGATCTAGACATGCAAAAGTTAAGTACAGGAACTCTGAAAACCAAAACCACTTTTTCAAGTATGCAAGGGGTTAGTTAATTTAACTACTAACTTCAAAACCATCTAATTACTTCCTTTTTTACATTATACTCCATCCTAATGGTAATCATCCACATTTTTAGGTTTCAGAGTAGCAGCCGTGTTAGTCTGTATCCGCAAAAAGAAAAGGAGCACTGGTGGCACCTTAGAGACTAACAAATTTGAGCATAAGCTTTTGTGAGCTACAGCATCCGATGAAGTGAGCTGTAGCTCACGAAAGCTTATGCTGAAATAAATTTGTTAGTCTCTAAGGTGCCACAAGTACTCCTTTTTCGTTTTCCACATTTTTAGCAGTCTTTTCCGTCTCCTACAAAAAACAAGGTAAAAGATTGGATTTTAATAGAGGCTTGGTCCCATCCTTATGACAGACAGACAAGGTTGTCTCTCCACAAATTTAAAATTTTTATTAAAGCTAATGTTAAAATTATATAATACACAGGTTGAGAAAAGAGTGTCTGTACATCTCGGTATAGTGCTTAGATTATCCACAGATACAAAGTTTGTATAAAAACTCATAAGATACATATAGTACATAATCTGCAATAACCCAAATTTAGATAAATTTAATGATATAGTTTGGATATTAGAATCCAAATACTCGGGTACATCACTCATGAAAAGCTATACAGAGAGTTAGTTGTAGAAAGCAAATATAGGAATGAGTGTAGATTGTCCCTCAGTAATTGAGCATTTAGGATGGGTTGTCCTTTAGTAGATATAATCCATCAAAAAAGTATTTTAGTTACTTGCACTTCAAGAATGCATGGCATTTTACAGAAGCTACTGTAGTTAACAGGCAGATTTAAGGCACTGAAGTTCACACTATATGAAGAAGAATATATTGCATATGTGAAGAGAAACCCTAGTTACTGGTACTGTGGGAAACATAACTTTGAATCTTCTGACTTTGGGGTATTCAGCATCTCAGTATTGAAGCTGCATTAATGTAGTTTGCATTTATGAATTAGGATCACAGTAACGGCTACACAAACTGACCAGTCATCCACTTACTCTGGTCAACGCTGAATGCTCTAGAAGAAGTCATCAAATTCTGTTTAATACAAGAAAAAAGAAACCAAAGTGGCTTTTGTATTTCATTATAATTTTATACTGCTCTTCCCTAAGAGAACAGACCTACGTAAAACCTTCCAAAAGCACTTAAATTAATTAGGAGCCTAAGTCCACTTTCAAAAATGAATTCGCCACATAGGCACCCAAGTCCCATTGAAAGTCAATGAGGCTTAGGATCTCTAAGTCATTTTTTACCCTGAGTCTTGTTACCCTTGTGTTGGATAGCAGCCCTCCCAACTCAGGCACTCCATCCAACCCTAGTTGCTTATTTCAAGAGCTTTTATATAAAATTTCTGCAATAAGAATCACTCTGAGCTTATTCATTTCATCTCATGGAGTAGGTTACCAGCAGCCTTGAAACCCAGGACTTCTTCATGCTCAGGCACGATTTTAATGTTCACTTATGATTTTGAAGCAATACCATCGGTCCATCTAAACTGTGTATATTTTCTACCCTTGGCTCACCAATTATTGCTTAGTTACCATCCCCTTTTGAAATTGATTACAAACTTCTGTCACGTTTGTTAATTACTGTATACGTGGGATGAGAGAATTTGCATCTACCATGTATTTCAACATCAAAAGCTGTGAACAACACAAGTTGCAGCGAAGTGTTAAAGTCATACTATAACCAGAAAGCCAATTTCTCATGAGAAATAAATAGCTCTCCCATTTCCCGGCCCGCCCCACCAAAAAGACTCAACGCCTTTTATCACAGCTGTGTCTCTGCCTACACAGCAATCACAAATTATTGAGCTTGCAGAAGGTGCTTTTATATGGAAATTAGGGTATTTACATTTCTAAATCTTGCCCCTCCCTGTCACAGTTGCCAAAGACTCACCTTCTTCATCCTGCAGAGAATCCCCTACCGACCTCATCAATCTCCACATTTCATGTACCTGAGAACTCACCAGTTCTCTAAGGATTTCCCTTTTTGGTTTAAAACCCCTGTTTTAATGAAAGCAGCACCAATATGTTACTCCTGGCTGAAGATAGCTGGAAAATATAAGCCCATGACCAGTGTACAGACAGATTAACAGCCTAATTAACATGTTAGATAGGAATGTAATTATACCAAGAGTGGGTAGTACACGTTATAGCCCAGGGCCTTTGTACTTCAGCACATTGGATCCAGCTTACATAGCCCCTCCAAATTCTGCTACCAACACAATTTTCTCTCTCCTCCCTATCCCAGCCCAGATGAGACACCATCTTCTTGTCCACTGCCACAAGCTGTTGTGAAGATTTAAGTAATTAAGACAGTTTAACTATGCATGAGATCTTAACTCTCCTCTCTTTTCTGAGATGTGGAAGAAAGGGAAAATTGTAGCAGTGGGTGGGTGGAACATTTTGTGAGTTAGCGTGTGTGGATTCTAGGTAGGAGTTTAAAGTAGCCCATATTTAAAGCCACAAGCTTCCAAATTAAAGGTGAGGCAGAGACTGTGCCAGTAAAACTTTTTTGTTGGTCGGGGTGTAAAAAAACCACACCCCTGATTGACATAAGTTTCACTGACAGAAGCACCAGTGTGGACAGCACTATGTTGGCAGGAGATGCTCTCCCGCCAATATAGCTACTGCCACATGTTAGGGGTGGTTTAATTATGCAAGTGGGAGAGCTCTCTCCCATCAGCATAGAGTGGCTACATGGGAGACCTTGCATCTGCAGCAGTACAGCTGTGCCACTCTAAGGTGTCTAGTGTAAACATAGCCAGAGACTGTCTTTTTGTTCTCTGTCCATACACCACCTAGCACAATACAGTCCTGGTCCATGACTCAGGCTCCTAGTACTATTACAATAAAATAATAAATAAAGGTTTAAAGGCTGTCAATTCATATTCAAAACTATGCAAAGCCAATTTTGTGGATCTCATTTAAACAAGTCAAACATTAAAATAGTATGTACTAGGCTATAATTTATGGCACTGAATGTAAGACTAGGCATTAAATTTGATGGGTTGTATAATTACATTATACTACTTAAAATTTTTCTTTCAATACTAATAAATAAGCTATAATTTAACATGTAAGAATACAGGGCTAGTTAGTATTAAACTTGCAGTCTTAACTCTGGAATTGAGTGTTTTCTTCTCAACCATAGTTCTGCATTAACACTAGTTGTCTAGACTATCATACCTATGTATTACAACACATGAAAACAGAAAAAAGAGAAAAAACTATTATTTACCTGTGTATAACCCACTTAATCACTAAACAGTTTTGGGTTCCCCATTGAAAAATTCAGCCACCTAGGTGGTTTTCTCAATAGCCAACCACAAAGAAACATGTTGGGACTATTACACAAGTAGATTCTCCACACCAGGTAAAAGTACAAATGTTCTTTTAAAAAAACAAACAAAAAAAACCCAACCATAAGGCAAACACACTCAGCTCATATTGGGTAAATATTTAACCCAATATTATTTCTTCCTCACAATTCTCAACCTGAGTTCCAGAAAACAAACAATCCAGAGAATCCGAGTAAGAGCCTGACACAAATAAAACATTTTAAGGCCTTGTCTACACTGCCACTTTACAGTGCTGCAACTTTCTCATTCAAGGGTGTGAAAAAACACACCCCGAGCACTGCAAGTTTCAGTGCTGGCAGTGTAGACAGTGCACCAGTGCTGGGAGCCGCGCTCCCAGCGCTGATAGCTACTCCCCGCGTGGAGCTCTCCCAGTGCTGGTGCCGCAACTGCACAGCCACTTTAAAGCGCAGCCGTGTTGCTAGTGAAGACATAACATTAGTAAGTTGATTTCTACTTTTCAAGCAAATGATCTCAGATATTTTCCATTCAGAGTTCAAATCTGAAAACAAACAGGTTCCAGTAACACATTAAAAATTAGCCAATACACTGGCCCACATTCAGCCTGAGTCAGAGTTCAGTCCTAGTGGTTTAATGGGACACAGTCAGATTGAAGTCTGATTAATTTTAAAAAAGGTCAAGATACTTTCAAATAGTGTACCTGTCCTGAAGCCCTTGCCGATTCTGTGTTTTTACGACCGATTCCCCCCCCCCATGTTTTTCCTCTCTCTTGCAGCTGTGAAAAACCTATACAAGCAACAGGAAGACTGATTGCACATGACAAAAGCTGAAATTGGCTACATGCAGACAGATGTTGAATGCACAAAGTAAAATGGGGAAAAAAGAAAACTACTGTATTTTTCTTTAGTGTCTTTCAGTTATAGTAACCTTAGGTGCTACGTGTAATAATAGCAAATTAAAGTCACTTGTCTGAATTTTGTAACAGAATCTGAAATAAGAAACACGATACCAGTGTCAGATTTTAGCACCTCATTATTCTTCTAAAACACTACATCATGTAGAATATATTTGATCAAAGACACATTTAATTTTAAAAATGATAAGTTAGGGGAAAAGTCAGTTAAACCATAAAAACGATATTCGTGAAAATCAGGCATTTTAAAGGTTAACCATTTAAATGATCCAGTTAAACAAACCACCTTGTTTTTGAGGGGGACGCAGACAATGTAAGCCTATTGATCACTTTGGTTGAGAAGCATCTGTCTAGAGATCCTGTCCTGTGCTGAAATATGCTGCTGTGGCATACATCTAATGTATGGAGGAACAGATACTATCACACCGACGTACCTGAGCTACACCATGTCAGGACAGATAGATGATCAACAGAAGAGTCAAAGTGGGAAGAATGTGGTGTGCAGTAAAGCAACAACAAAAAAAAAAATTAGCCACTTTCCCCAAGACCCCCCCCTGCTAGCGCCTCTTTACCCCTTCCCTTGAGGGTGACCCCCTGTCACTCACGCCTCTTCGCACCCTCCCCCGAAACCTCCATGCACACACTTGCTGGGGACAGAGACATGCAAGTGGCAGGTGGAGGAGGCCTTGGGGGAAGAGGCAGAATAGGTGTGGGAAGAGGAGCAGCGCAGGCAGGGCCACAGGGCAGAGCGTGGGGAAGGCCACAGCCCAAGTGCCCTTTAAGCAATGATGCTCTAAATCCGGCAGGCTGCCGCGCCTCCCAAGAGAGGTGCGCCACGTCCTGTTTGGGAATGCTTAGCCTCCCTTGGCCTATTATACCCACCGCCCATGATGGAATATGCTGTGATTTTTGGTGTAAGTGACCATTTATCACTAGTGCAGTTTGTCTGGGTGGCAAGACAGACTAGAGAGTCTAAGGGAACTGACTGTGACTCCATGGTATAACTGTTATAATGACCCAGGATTTGACATTTGTTACTGGGTTGGTGAAATCTAATTATAGAACACACCACTAGTTTGGGGTGTCTGCCCTGGTTTTGACAGTCTGTCCTGAGGTAGGCACTCACAGGCATAAGCCACTCCAGAGAGCGTGACAGATATGTCTGCACATTTTGCATCTGTTGCTCTGGCAGGATCTGGTGCTGCTTTGAGTGGATGTGTCCTGGTCTGTGTGAAGCTTGCTTCTGATGATGAGTCTGGCAGTGTGTTTGGGGTTGATAAATGAAAAAAAACCACCCCATCACCTGTGGGTAAACACTTTGCGCAAAGTGATCACTCTCTATCAGTCCTCATCCTCAAAGGAAACCTGTGCAGCACTTTCAAAAGATGATCGTGAAAGCTTAAATTCATAACTTTGCTAGACACTAAAAATCATGATCTTAATAAAGACACAAATTATGGCTTATTACAACAATCTGTAACCCACTAATACCACTTTTTTTGTCCTGTGACTACACGGGTCTTAATGGGCCAATTCACCTTGAATGGTCCTTTAGAATATGCACTAACTACTTATGTGAAGCTATCTGTTTGACCTGGTATTTAGCCATGACACTGGTACCTTTCCCAGACCTGAGGAAAAATTCGATGTAGCTCAAAAGCTTGTCTCTCCCACCAACAGAAGCTGGTCCAACAAAAGATATTAGCTCACCCAGTTTGTCTCTCTAATATGTTAATTTCACTCCACCACTATTAGCAGCAGCAGAGGCACTTGAGTCATGCAAACTCAAAGACATCACTGCATTCATTTACATTTGGAAAGGGATCCATGCAATTGTAGTGGCTAAGAACTTCTTTTTAATAATGAAGATTCATGTTCTGTAGAAATTAAGGCTTAGGTCCACGTTCATTGTTGAGTAGATTCTCTCTTTGTGCCCTCCCTCATAAACCCTTACTTCATTAGAGCATTAGAGTCATACCTAAAATACCCATAATGCAACCTTTCCTTTGCTTGTGAGTCGCTGAAAATGTCAGTCATGAAAACTGTCAAATTACAACATCAGCAACGTATAATTTACACTAGTTCATGAGCAAGCCTCCCTCTGTGTAAGAGCACTGATGTTTAGGCAACAACAGAGGAGCTCTCCTTTACATAAAAAGGGTCATTAAAAAAAAAAAACATGTGGACTAAGATTTCTTTACAATGGTTTTAGTAGTTTCTTGCTCAGAGACACACTCCTAGGAAAAACTTTTAAACTCAACCCAGCAGGCCGCACCCACAACCCCACCAAGCAAAGCTCATAGGAATTCAGGAGCATAAACTGAAAGCTAATTACATAAGTGGAAAACACTGCAGTTTTATTTACCAAAGACAGTTCTCATACAGCACAGGCAGAATCAGTAATATATTGCCATTCAAACCATGTGCATTTACTCCCCCAGTTTTAGCAGCAAGAAGATCAGTTCTAATACAGCCCTGCTTTCTTTCAGAGTACTGAGAAAGGAACAGCTACCATGACTTTTAGAAGTGTTTTGAAGTTTGAATTTCCCCACCAATGAAGAGAGAAACATTTAAGATTGCACTGATGTAAACAAATGGAATGCTTCTTTAAACACAGTGCTAAGGGAACTCAGAGCCTGACAGTGCATCTGTCCTTCAGGACAAAGTGCGAAGACAGACCTCAGGGAAACTAAACTTACTATGACTACTTAACTACAGGTGCTCTAACTGATCTGTGGACCATGGGTGGTCTGCAGAGAGCTGGCTGCTCACATAATGCCCATATTCTCAATCCTTAAAGAATCCACCCTTCAGCCCACCTCTCTTACTAACTATTGCCCCTTCTCCCTTCACCTTTAAACTGATCAAAGGTGCCACTACAACCAATACCTCAACTTCCTTTCCTCCTGCTCACTCATTAATCCCTTTTACTTTGACTTCTGTCCTCACTACTCCACTGAAACTGTTCTCAGAATTTCTATCTGTCTATTTTGCCCAATCTCAGGGCCTCTACTCCATTCTCATCCTTTCAGACCTCACATCTGCTTTTGACACTGCTAATCACATTTTTAAAACCTTGCTCTTCCCTTGTCCATCATGACTTGTCCTCACTTGGTTCTTCTTCTACCTCTTTAATCATACCTTCAGTGTCCCATTTGGAGTCCCCCACCTCCTCTATCCATATGAGTCGCATAGGACTTGATATATAGCCCCTTCCTATTCTCATTTTACAAGCTCTCTGGACAATCTCATCTGCCCATCTGGTTTTGACAATCGTATGTCAATGACTTACAGCTCTCCCCTGTATCTAGTGTTGGACTGCGGCCTGTCTCTCTGACATCTCCTCTCGAAGATTACACAGTCAACTTAAACCTAACATGGCCAAGACAGAATTCCCGACCTTGCTTCCCATACCTTTCCCTTGCTTTTTGTTCTGTTACTTCTGACATCAATGCCAGCCTCTTCCACCCATGTCAGCTTCATGCAAACCTCTCCATGCCTACCTCTCCATGCCTTCTAGCACACCACCTTTACCCAAGGATCACCCTCTTTGAGCTGATCCATCAACTACCCTCTCTTCCCTCAAATCCAACCTCAGGACCCACCTCTATTACTTATCAGCCTATTATATTCTAGGTGCTTACAAATTGATTGTTTAATAATTTTTCCAATATCTTTCCAGGTATCAAAGTTGCCTGACTGCTCTATAATTCCTTGGGTCCTTTTTGTTCTCCTTTTTAAAGACAGGTACTAAGTTTGCCCTTCTCCAGTTCTCTGGGACCTCACTCGTCATCTATTAGTTCTCTAAGATGAGCATTAAAATAGTTCCACGGTTGCTTCAGTGAGTTCCTTAAGTACCCTTAGATGAATTGCACCAGGCCCTGTTGACTTAAATACATCTAATTTATCTAAATATTCTTTAATATTTTCTTTCCCTATTCTGGTTTAGGTTCCATCCCCCTTGTTCTTGCTAATAATCACCAACCACACTCCTTCTTCAGGCCCACCTCTTCAAGCATTCTCTCCTTCTTATATCCAATAATTCCTTCACTCTCCTCCTTCTGATTTATTACCCTTGGGTGGGCACAAACCACTGTGTTTGTTTAATTTTTATAATTTAGAGTGTAATTTCTTTGTCAAGTGTCTTATCTGTTTGTGAAGTGATATGTAAACTTACTGCCTTGTGCACATTTGTATGTGATTATTACACTGATGGCAGAGCTTCTCTCATTGACATAGCTACTGCCTCTTGCACCGGTGGATTAACGATGCTGACGGGAGAAGCTCTGCCGTCAATGTAGTAACGCCTTCACTAAAGAGCTACAGCGGCACACTGCACTGCTGCAGCTGCACTGCTGCAGTGCTGTATAAGAAGACAAACCCTTAGTATGGGCCTGATACACCGAGCATTGAAGTCTGTATGGATCTTTCCATTGGCTTCCATGGATTTTGTATCAGGCCCATATTATTTGGGATATTAAATACTCAGTTCTCCTGTTGACTACACCGGGGGTTAGGCAGATGTGGATTTTTCACACCCCTGAGTAACGTAGTTATACAGATGTAAATTTGTAGTGCAGACCTGAGGTAAGATAATGATAGTCATTTAAGGCAGTCAGCAAATTTGCAAGGTGATCACTACAGTTCTAACATACCTTTATAGAAGAGCTAAATGGTGAAGCTGACTTGGGTTCTATCAAAACAAAAAATCCACAAAGGACATCTCTTTTGCCTACACACAACCCATCAGAATTCAGTTTTGAGTCAGTTTATGTAGCTCACACTTCTCTCCTTTGCAAATATATCTGGTATTGATGGGGGCTCTTCAGTCTCATTCCTTAAAAGGTTAAATGAAGGAACAAACTACAAATAGAAATCCCATCTTAGAGGACCACTGCTCTGATGTCACAAATTTTTTATATTCCAAAAATATAAAACTTTCCAAAGAACTGACATATGGTAACATTTCATTGCAACTTATCAGTCTTATGCCCTTTTCTTCCCTCCTGTCTTACTTTTAAAATCACTCAAATTGGTAATCCACCTTTTTGGCTTTTTGCAATCAGTGCATCATTTGCTGACTAACAATTCATTTTAGAATAAGTATTTTTGTATAAGAATTTTAAAAAACCACATTTCGGTGATGCACAAAAGTTATAATAAGCACATCCTTGAATCTCTGTGTAGCACACCATCCTAAAATATTGACTCTGTTTAACACACCATCCTAAAATAAAATGTGTGTTTATTTCAACAGTTGCTGGGTTTGCAGCTACAGGAAATAATGTATACCTTGTTTAGTTATACTTTGTTTAAAAAAATACCTAAGTGCAACCATGTTAAATATGTCATGAATTTGTAAAAGGGAGGTTGGCTAGGAGTGTTATAGCCCACCCCTTAAAAATGATTTGCTTTAAAAGGCAACACTTCCACAGAGGAACAAACACCCAAAAACATTCTGCTGCAAATGACTCTAATTTATAAATAAAGACGACTCTACCAATGCTCAACACCCCTCTTTACTTATTGGTCACAGGGAACACGGAACAGAATGTTATTAGGACAGCTTTGGGTAACACGATCCCTACTTCTTTGCTCAGTGATCTCTACTTGTCATTGATGAAGCATGTCTCTCAAGTCTTAGCTCCCAAAGTAGTTTTGAAGTGGAGACTTGCTGGCATGGGATCTGAAACCAAAACAGACGTGATTCTACTCCCCTCTTCAAGAACATAGGCACAGGAAAACATCACACCTCCTCTACTTTCCATGCACTCTTCCCTTTCCAACTATGCCTGGGAACACCACAGTCATATCAGGAGAGATCTGTGGAGGCAGCCGTTTCAAACGTGTCAAGCAACTGTCAGTCTAAGGATTTAGGTGTAGGACATAGTACCTCTGCCTCCCATTCAATTGTGAGTTCTCTAATTTCCAATGGAACTTGATTGCTGGAATCTGGAATAGCCTAATGGTGCCTTTGAGCACACATAGTTAAAGGGGAGGCAGGCAGCAGCAGACTGAAGCGCCAGAGGAGAAGTTCATCATTGTCATAGGGAGGGGAAGCCTAGCAACACTGAACAACGGAGACTGGGAAGGGAACTAGTGGGAAACGAGTTACTATCTCAAAAAACACTTACAGGAGTGGTATGGCCTCTGTCCTACTTACCCATGTTGTACCCATAGGGCGACTCAGTGGCTCCATCCTGCAGGCTAGCCAAGATCTCTCCTTTGCCCACGTCGCTGTCCCCCACCAGCAGAAATTTCAGCAAGAAGTCATAGGCTTTCACTGGGCTGCCCACGTGGCTCATCCTCTTTTTCCCTTACCCCCCGAAAAAAATCTCTCCGGCGAATCAGCTCCCAGAGCCCATCACGGGAACCCAGGAGGAAAAAAAGTCACCGTGGGAGCAGCAGCAGCAGCAAACAGCAACAGGAGACAAACAGAGGCATGTTCAACAGCGCCGCCGCTCAGGGCAGGCTGCAATGGGGCAGGGGGCGCCAGCCACGCACGGGGAAGGAGGTAACAGGTGGTGCAGGGCTAGATACTGCGACATGAAAACGCATCTGGTGCCAGGGACCGGTCTCAGCCTGCGTGGCCTGGGGGCACTCGCTACAGCCCAACTCCGCACAGGCACGGCGGGCTGGCTGCTGTATCACAACGCCGGCAGCAGCCAGGGAGATGCGGACGCGCACCCTATGGCGCTGGGGGTCCAGCCACCCCCTGCAGCGGGCTGCGGGTCGTTACCGAGCAATGGGGACACCCGTCATGTCGTGACAGAGGAGAGACAGGCGTCTATCGCCTCAGGGGCGGGGGTGGCGACCTATCAGGGAGACGGGCCGCTATCACAGGGGGCAGCCGCGGGGGGGGGGGGTGGCCTTTGGCAGGGAAGGGTCACGGGACAAGCCCGGGCCAGAGCGGGATCCAGTCGCGGGGCTCCAAAGTCCCGGCGCCACCGCCCTGGCTCCCCAGGGGATCGGGGGAGTCGGTGCCCAGCCCGAGCCGGAGCTCGGTCCCTCCGGCCGCGAGCGAAGCGCGGGTCTGCGTTTCGCGCCGTTCCTGGCCGCGATCCGGGGTCCTCACTGCCTCCCCTCAGCGCAGCGAGCTCGGCACTGCAGTGGCACTGACTCTCTACCCCCGCTTTGCCCCAGCACGCAGCACCGTGACAGCAGCCCCAGCCCCACCCAACTCGGCTCCCATTGGTGCCTGGGGAGCCCGGTCCCCGCCCTCCTCTTCTTCTATTGCAGCACTACGCTAAGGGCCACGCCCACCTCCTTTTCCATTGGGCAACGGGTCTCCCAGCCTGGCCCGCCTCTTCTTCTATTGGGATATCGAAACCCTCAGCCCCGCCTTGCTCTTTTTCCATTGGGGGCAGCGTCTTCGGAATCCCGCCTCCTCCTGTTCCCATGGGGGCACGGCGGCTTAGTTGCTAGGCTAGTTCTCCCGCGCTATTGATGCTGCCGCCCGTCGATCACGGATTTCCACGCCCCCTGCAGGGGCGGGGCGGCCTGTTTCAGTGAGAGTAGAAAGAAAAGGAGTACTTGTGGCACCTTAGAGACTAACCAATTTATTTGAGCATAAGCTTTCGTGAGCTACAGCTCACTTCATCGGATGCTCACGAAAGCTTATGCTCAAATAAATTGGGTAGTCTCTAAGGCGCCACAAGGACTCCTTTTCTTTTTGCGAATACATACTAACACCGCTGTTACTCTGAAACCTGTCATTGAGAGTAGAGTTTTGGGAGTATTTAAACTGGAGTAGGGGCCGCGGGTTCGAATCCAGCCCTCCCCCCTAGGATCCCAGCCTACTCCGATGCCCGTGGTTTGAGGCTGCAGGGGGGGCTGATCCCACTCACAGAAAAAGCTGGGCCCCATGGAACTGCGGGGTTTGTGCCTGCGACCATAGAGCCCTACCCCCAGAGCTGGGCAGTGCAGTGACCACGTGGACAGCAGCTGGCCCTGGCCATTGGGAGTCTCTAAACAGAAACTGTGGCATGAGGCCTGGGCAGCCATTGGTCCTGTCAGTCTTGATCCTGTGGGTACGACTCCCGAAGGGCTGGGTACTGGCTGCTTTTCTGAGCGCCTCCCACCACGAGTGTGACATATTACCCCTGTGCCCACCTGCCCATCAGGTAGGGTGACCAGACGTCTCTATAGGGACAGTCCCAGTATTTGGGGCTTTTTCTTATATAGGCACCTATTACCCCACACCCCCATCCCAATTTTTCACACTTGCTATCTCGTTACCCTGTCCTCAGGTCATTTCAATGAACACGCCCTAAGAATAACATAACAAGGAGCCCACTGGTTTTAGGAGGCCAGAGACCTTGGTTCTGTAACCCAGGCTGCTGGCCTGCTCACATCAGGACTGAATGAGACCCAATGGCTCTCCTTGTTCACACCTCAGAAAGCGCATGTGAGAATTAAGTGTGTTGGGATGTCAGCATAAGAGGCATTTCTACCTTTCTAGGGACATTGGAAGGGTTAATGAGCAGCAATGTACCCAAGTCAGGGAGGAAGTCAAAGGAGTGGTAGCTTCAGGTCCATCTACAAATTCAAAGTAGACATTAAGAAAATTCAGTTTTTTCACTGACAGAGTTTGTCTAGAGATGGTTCCCCTAGAGGCTAGAATTGTTAATTATTTATATAGTGCTATAGGTGATCCTGGCACAAATAAGCAAGGTCTCTCCCTACAACAAATGTCTATCTTTGGCTATAACTGATTGCTTGGCAGGATCTTATACCATCAAATATGTACACACCAGAAATGCGTCACTAACTTAAATAGAATGGCTGGGATTCTATGTAAATTATTTACAAGTAATATTAGTTCTTAGACATAATGCTGTTTGTCAGTATACTAAGGTAATCAATCGTTAGAAATTAATGGTTTCATGGAAGAAACAAATCTAAAAGGGTGTTTAGCTCATTGCTATGGTCTGGCACTGAAGAGTCAGCACTAAACATAGATAACAATGGGCACAAATGGAAACTGGAATGAGGATTTTAAAAAATAGAAGTTGTTTAAAGCTGCCTGTATTCAACTGAAGTGTGATTTGATCAGATCTCACAGGCTTAGGCTGGGCTGGGCCAATAACAGACCGCCAAACAAAATCTTCATGTGGCTGAAAAGAGCGGTTGTAGTATTCATTTTGATTCAGTACTGAAACAGTATCTCACCAAGGTACTACAGGACAGTATGGTTCTGGAAGTGTCATGCTGTGGAATGAGTGCTCACCCTCATCCTGCCCCCATCAGTAATATAAACTCTGCACATCTACCATTAGAAGTTAGCATTAGTGCAGCTAGATTAGTGTCACTAGACCAATGCAAACAAACAAAAACAGAAGTAGATAAAGCCTTACTGTTAAAATTGTAGTTTTATATTGTTTGTTTGCAGCATTTCATAGCAAATACGTACAGTTCTGACATGTTCATAAATCCAGTAGCATTCAATATAAACATGTTTCTCTAACATGCAGGACAAATATAGAACTG
Source organism: Chelonia mydas (assembly GCF_015237465.2). Classification (NCBI taxonomy): domain Eukaryota; kingdom Metazoa; phylum Chordata; order Testudines; family Cheloniidae; genus Chelonia; species Chelonia mydas. The sequence goes on from NC_051254.2 coordinate 19,318,645, forward strand.
CGTAGATGGCATAAAATATATATTTTTAAAAGCAGTAAGACATACAGTTGCATTAGAGGTGACATTAAGATAATAACAGGTTTCAGAGTAGTAGCCGTGTTAGTCTGTATTCGCAAAAAGAAAAGGAGTACTTGTGGCACCTTAGAGACTAACAAATTTATTTGAGCATAAGCTTTCGTGAGCTACAGCTCACTTCATTGGATGCCCACAAGGACTCCTTTTCTTATTAAGATAATAAGGGCTTTGGTAAACACAACAGCATAATGCTGTGCAACTACAAAATACAGCATACAGCATACAAAGCCCTTTGAACTAGAAAAACAAGGAAATCTTGTTTTGCTCTGTTTTGTTTTGTTGGAAACCTAAGCATCATTACCAAAAGCATATTGCTGTTGGGAGGAGCAGCAAATACAGCCAGTCAGGGTTTACTCTGGGTCATCTCCCTAATCATACTTTTTATTGATAACAAAATAACTTTCTTCACTGCTAAATCCTGTGCACATAGGTATAGCAGAAAGCCAGTCTATAGGAGCTGTATTTCAAAGCTTCACCGCAGTCTTGAACCAAACTATTTAATTGCTTGTTTAACCCCTTTGGATTAGATGCACCCAACCTTTGCAATGCATACACCTAAAACAGCAACTTGTCAAGAGCACAGGGTTTACATTTAGGCCGGTTCCTGGGTAGTTCTGAGTGCCTTCACCTCCCATTGATTAAGGTGGAAATTGAAACTATCCAGCATCTTACAGGTCTGGGCCCTTCATTTGTAAATACATAATAGGATTATACCATTATACTGGTCCTGTAAATAATTGGTTTAAATGGATTTTACTTCTAATTTACACCTGTGTAAATGAAAGAAAAATCTAGGCTACTTTGACAGGAGATAGGTGTGTGACACACTAAAACTGTCAGATATAAGTAACAGTAGAGCTCTGTAAGGTATGGAAGACAAGGATGAGAAGTTTAAACTTGATGTGGTGAAAAAGATGGAGCCAATGGAAGGATTCAAAGGAGTGACATAGACCAATAGTATTTTCACTGTATTTTCCACTGCATGCACCCGATGAAGTGAGCTGTAGCTCACGAAAGCTTATGCTCAAATAAATTGGTTAGTCTCTAAGGTGCCACAAGTAGTACTCCTTTCCTATAGACCAATAGGTAAGTGATAACGTTTTAGCAGCCCCGTTTGGAATAGAGGAGAGCATTTAGGTGTTGGGGAAAGGGGTGATTTACATTTGTATAGTACGCACAGACTAGCGAATGGTAAGGGTTAGCAGGCTCAAAATTAAACTTGCAACTTTTTTTTGTAATATTTACAAAGGACATGAAATTCACTGTGCATAGACACATACCTTGCCGTGTGTATCCATGTCAATCTCTAGGGGCATACAAATGTGCAGATGTGTTGTTGCACGATTTGCAGAAATAGGAATATTCAGAGATATTTTACCAGCTTTCCAGTTAGTAACATTCTGTTAGAATTATTTAAAAGAGACGAGTTACTCTATAGCACTCTTTGCTCAAGTTTTGGCTATCCGCCCCAATCAGAGGAACACAATTGGAAGCTGAGGTCTGAAAACTGGCCAACTTAAATTCACAGTAACTTTTGTTTTCAAACTTATTTTTTTTAAATATACGTATATCAGATTTCCATAGAAACTTCTAACACTGTGAATGACTCTAGACCATTCCATGATAATGTGAACATAGTACAACCGGAAACATTTGTGTTTGTAATATATGTGCTTTTATTTCTCTGACCTGGCACAGAATACTGCACTCCTGTCTTTCATTTTAAATCAGGAATTTTCATTTAGCATAATCAGTCAGATGATAGTTATAGCTCTGTGTGCTCCATTCATTACTTTATAGACTCAAAGTTCTTCTGAGAGTATTGCAAATTAGTTTTCTGCAATAAATTCTAGTTTCAATGGTCTGATAATGTGATCTTTGGCTTAATGCATGAGCTGACTGTGGAACTTCCTCATATAGTAGCATGCTGCTAGAACTACTGCTTCTATATAAAGAAAAGGAGTACTTGTGGCACCTTAGAGACTAACCAGTTTATTTGAGGTGCCACAAGTACTCCTTTTCTTTTTACGAATACAGACTAACACGGCTGTTACTCTGAAACCTGCTTCTATATGTATATGTGAGAAGTGTACTGTTTTTTCCAGCTGTTCTATGTGTCAGATCATGTATTTCTAATGTTTAAAATTGAGCTAACAGACATTCTGCTGTCTTGGTAGTTTTCAATCTTTTTGCTATGCAGGCAACTTTCTCTGCTGGCTATAGCACAACACTGGAGAGCAGGAGACTAGTGTTCTACCACTAACTTGTTTTGTGATCTCAGGCAAGTTATTTCTGTTTTCTGTGCCTCAGCATTCCTATCTTTAACATAAAGGAAAGAAATTACTTACCTAAAGTAAAGAGGTGTTCTGAGGTTTAAATCACAAATGGTTGTAGAATGTTTTGAGATCCTCATATGGAGAGTGTTCTACAAATGCTAAGTATTAGTTATGATAAATTATATACATTACATGTAACAATTGTGTGTGTAGTTTCTGTTTGTTTTTTATATAGTGCTAAAACCTTCATGCTGGTGGTAATCTGTTCATTCCTTACATTTTTTCAGGTTTTGTTATGGCAGACAGCTAAAGGAAGGACAGCAGCTAAATTCTTGAAGTGGTAGAACTGATGGTTAAATTGTACTTCACTGGATTTTTACTGTGTGTTGAGGTTGTTTAGCTTATTATGAAACATTGTAAAAATATGAAAATAAAATACTAAAAATAATCATTTTTATAACAGGCAATGGGAAACCTAGTGGGTGGCTTCTGTTTATCTATTCTAGTCCTTACATTTGCAGTGTTTGTTTTTCAATTGTTTCTAAGCTATAGCAATAAAATTTACACTTTTCAAATGTTTATTTTGATGTCAAACTATGAAGCACTGGAGTGTTTCCCTTTTCCTGAATATTTCCACTTACCTTTGACATTTACTTGTAATCATGTTTGGAACAAATGCTTGGGATGAACCCAGGTTTGTTTTGCACAGCTGTTCATAGTTACACGTTACACAGGAACTAGTGGACTAGGAATACGCCCACGGTTCCTTAACCCATTAGTCGTTGTAAAAAAACGTAAATGTAAAAAAAGATGTTTTAAAAAAAACTTTTTTTTTTTTTAAACATCTTATCTGCTAATCCACCTTAAAGTATCCTCATTGCCTGGTTAGAAACAGTTGAAAATAATGGCTTTAAAAACAGGAGAGGACATAAAAAAAATTCCCCAGATTATATATTGTTTTATATGTAGATCAAGTCAGAACAAGTCTGAGTTGCAAAAAAATTAATTACCTACAGTTCAAGATAAAAGAATAACTCACAAACATCCGATGAAGTGAGCTGTAGCTCACGAAAGCTTATGCTCAAATAAATTTGTTAGCTTCTAAAGTGCCACAAGTACTCCTTTTCTTTTTGTGAATACAGATTAACACGGCTGCTACTCTAAAACCTGTCACAAACATTGATTTCCAAAAGTGGCAGCTTTGCAATAAATCCTTTTGGTTTATTTTTTTCCTTTTGTTATGAAAAACTCAAACAACTGTCCTGTTAATTACCATGTGCAGTTTCAGAACAGCAGTCTCCCTATTAGAAGTGAGTCAGAACATGAAGATTTTATCTAAACTTCTCACCAAAATGTGATTTGGAAAGAATGGAACCTAATGAGGCAGGGTTTGTCACACATGAAATGGACCATGGGACCAATGCCCAAACCAAACTACTTTAATTTAGACAGGGGGCCAGGGACTGGACACAAAGGGGTGGCAAGGTGATTTCTCCTCTCACCAGTTCCTGCACTGACTGCACCTCAGACAGATAGGTCTTCTGACTTCGGTCCCACTTTCATTAACATTCTGCCTAAACGATACCTTTAGAAGGCTGCAGAGAGTTAGAGTGTTACTAAGGCCTGGATCCTGCAAACACTTATGCATGTGCTTAACTTTACTACCATGAGTAGTATGTTCGCAGAATCAGGGTGTAAGTGCTGAGTCATGTGATTTTCTGCTTGTTTGTTTGCTCATAGAGCTAGTCAGAAGCTATGGCTACACTAGAGAGTTTACAGCAGTGCAGCTGCACTGCTAGTGCAGATGTTCTAAGCCAATGGGCGAGAGTCTCCTGTTGACTTAATTAATCCACCCACAATGAGGGACAGTATCTATGGGTATGTCTACACTACGAAATTAGGTTGAATTTATAGAAGTCGATTTTTTAGAAAGCAATTTTATACAGTGGATTATGTGTGTCCCCACACTATGCACTAAGTGCATTAAGTCGGCGAAGTGCGTCCACACTACCGAGGCTAGTGTCGACTTTCGGAGTGTTGCACTGGAGGTAGTTATCCTGCAGTCTCCGCTGCCCATTGGAATACTGGGTTAAGCTCCCAATGCCTACTGGGGCCAAAACATTGTTGTGGGTGGTTTTGGGTACATGTCGTCAGTTGCCCCTCCCTCCGTGAAAGCAATGGCAGACAATCATTTCTCGCCTTTTGTCCATGCGGGTGCCATACCACTTTCAGCAGATAGAGCAGTAGGACTGCAAACCATCGTCCTCATCCACAGCTTCTGCTGCCACTCTGCTCCCCTGGTGGTCTCACAGGGCCACTTCCGCTGCAACTCTGCTTGGCTGCTCTTGTCTCATCATACCACGGCAAGCATGCAGCCCACTCAGCTGTTGTGTCCTGGCAGCAGACAGTGCAGTAGGTCTGCAAAACTGGTCATGCAACCAACGCTTCCCCTGCAACTCTGCTCTCCTGCAGACGCCATACCACGGCAAGCATGGAGCCCGCTCAGATCACCCCGGCAGTTATGAGCATTGTCAACACCTTGCGCATTATCATACAGTATATGCAGAACAAGAACCTGCAAGAGGAGGCGATGGCAGCGTGGTGACAAGAGTGATGGGGATATGGACACAGACTTCTCTCAAAGCACGGGCCCCAGCAATTTGGCCATCCTGGTGGCAATGGGGCAGGCTCATGCCATGGAACGCTGATTCTGGGCCTGTGAAACAAGCACAGACTGGTGGGACCTCATAGTGTTGCAGGTCTGGGATGCTTCCCAGTGGCTGTGAAACTTTCACATGCATAAGGGCTCTTTCATGGAACTTTGTGACTTGCTTTCCCCTGCCCTGAAGCGCAAGAATACCAAGATGAGAGCAGCCCTCACAGTTCGCAAGCGAGTGGCAATAGCCCTCTGGAAGCTTGCAACGCCAGACAGCTACTGGTCAGTCGGAAATCAATTTGGAGTGGGCAAATCTACTGTGGGGGCTGCTGAGATCCAAGCAGCCAATGCAATCACTGAGCTGCTGCTATCGAGGGTAGTGACTCTGGGAAATGTGCAGGTCATAGTGGATGGCTTTGCTGCAATGGGATTCCCTAACTGTGGGGAGGCGATAGACAGAATGCATATCCCTATCTTGGGACTGGACCATCAAGGCAGCCAGTACATAAACTGAAAGGGGTACTTTTCAATGGTGCAAGCACTGGTGGATCACAAGGGACGTTTCACCAAAATCAACGTGGAATGGCTGGGAAAGGTACATGATGCTCTCATCTTCAGGAACTCTGGTCTGTATGAACAGCTACAGCAAGGGACTTACTTTCCAGACCAGAAAATAACCATTGGGGATGTTGAAATGCCTATAGTTATCCTTAGGGACCCAGCCTACCCCCTAATGCCATGGCTCAGGAAGTCATACACAGGCACCCTAGACAGTAGTCAGGAGCTGTTCAACTACAGGCTGAGCAAGTGCAGAATGGTGGCAGAATGTGCATTTGGACGTTTAAAAGCACACTGGCACAGTTTACTGACTTGGTTAGACCTCAGGGAAACCAGTATTCCCACTGTTATTACTGCTTGCTGTGCACTCCACAATATCTGTGAGAGTAAGGGGGAGATGTTTATGGCAGAGTGGGAAGTTGAGGCAAATCGCCTGGCTGCTGATTATGCCCAGCCAGACACCAGGGCGGTTAGAAGAGCACAGCAGGGTGTGCTGTGCATCAGAGAAGCTTTGAAAACCAGTTTCATGGCTGACCAGGCTACGGTGTGACAGTTCTGTTTTCATCCTTGATGAAAACCTGCCCCCTTAGTTCACTCTACTTCCCTGTAAGCCAACCGCCCTCCCCTCCCCACTTTGATCGCCGCTTGCAGAGACAATAAACTCGTTGTTTCAAATTCATGCATTCTTTATTAATTCATCACACAAATAGGGGAATAACTGCCAGGGTATCCTGGGAGGGGTGGGGGAGGAGGGAAGCACCAGGTGGGGTGGGGGAGGAGGGAAGGACAAGGCCACACTGCACTTCAAAACTTATTGAATGCCAGCCTTCTGTTGATTGGGTAGTCCTCTGGGGTGGAGTGGTTGGGTGCCCAGAGCGCCCTCCCCCCGCGTTCTTGGGCATCTGGGTGAGAGGGCTATGGAACTTGGGGAGGAGGCCGGTTGGTTACACAGGGGCTGCAGTGGCGGTCTGTGCCTTTCCTGCACCTCAACCATACGCTGGAGCATATCTGCTTGGTTCTCCAGTAGTCTCAGCATTGCATCCTTCCTCCTCTCATCATGATGCCACCACCTTTCCTCTTGATCCTGCCACCTGTCCTCTCGCACATCCCTCCTGTCCTCGCGTTCATTTTGTGCTTTCCTGGACTTTGCCATTGTCTGCCTCCATGCATTCTGCTGGGCTCTTTCAGTTTGGGTGGACTGCATGAGCTCGGAGAACATTTCATCGCAAGTTTTTTTTTGTTTTTTTTTTCACCTTCTTATCTGCGCTAGCCTCTGGGATGGAGATGCTAGTGGCAGCGTTGAAATATTTGTAGCTGTGGGAGGAAAAAATGGGAGAGTAAAATTCAGAAAGACACATTGGCCATTTAAAAGGAGGGGCTGATGTTTTCAGGTTAACATGCAGCAAAAACCCCCACACACACCCCCAATTCTTTGGGATGATCGCTTCACCCCTCTTCCCGACCGTGTGGCTAACAATGGGGATGATTTCTTTTCGGGCACAGGCAAACAGCCCAGCAGGAACGGCCACCTCTGAATGTCCCCTTAATAAAATTCCCCTATTTCAACCAGGTGACCACGAATGATATCACTCTCCTGAGGATAACACAGGGAGATAAAGAACGGATGTTGCTTGAATGCCAGCAAACACCGGGACCACACGCTACCATGCTTTCTTTTGTAATGATTCCAAACTACATACTACAGGCCTGGTGTGGTAAAGTGTCCTACCATGGAGGACGCAATAAAGCTGCCCTCCCCAGAAACCTTTTGCAAAGGCTTTGGGAGTACCTCCAGGACAGCTTCATTGAGATGTCCCTGGAGGATTTCCGCTCCATCCCCAGACATGTTAACAGACTTTTCCAGTAGCTGTACTGGCCGCGAATGCATCCCAAGTCTTCAGGTCAAACTAATCATTAAACCCGCTTGCTTTTCAACTGTGTAGTATATTTACAAAGGTACACTCACCAGAGGTGCCTTCTCTGCCTTCAAGGTCTGGGAGCCCAGGTTGGGAGGGTACTGTCTCCAGGGTGATCAACAGTTCCTGGTTGTTGGGGAGAACAGTTTCTCCGCTTGCCTGGTGTGCGCTATCTTCAACCTCCCTCTCCTCATCATCTTCCTTGTCCCTAAAATCCTCATCCTTGTTGTGTGAGACTCCCTTGCAGGAGTCCATGTACACGTGTGGGGTGGTTGTAGGGGCACCCCCTAGAATTGCATGCAGCTCATCATAGAAGCAGCATGTCTGGGGCTTTGATCCCGAGTGGGCATTTGCCTCTTGGATTTTTTGGTAGGCTTGCCTGAGCTCCTTAAGTTTCACACGGCACTGCTGCAGGTCCCTGTGATAGCCTCTGTCCTTCGTGCTCTTGGAGATTTATTTTTTTTTCAAATATATTGGCATTTCGTCTTTTGGAACGGAGTTCTGATAGCACGGATTTGTCCCCCTATACAGCAATCAGATCCAGTACCTCCTGTTCAGTCCATGCTGGAGCGCTTTTCCGATTCTGGGACTCCATGGTCACCTCTGCTGATGAGATCTGCACGGTCACCTGTGCTGATCAGCTTGCCACGCTGGCCAAACAGGAAATGAAATTCAAAAGTTTGCGGGGCTTTTCCTGTCTACCTGGCCAGTGCATCTGAGTTAAGAGCGCTGCCCAGTGGAGCACTGCGGGATAGCTCCCGGAGGCCAATACCGTCAAATCGCGTCCACACTAACCCAAATTTGACCCGGTGATGTCGATTTCAGCGCTAATCCCCTCGTCGGGGAAGAGTACAGAAATCGATTAAGAGCCCATTAAGTCGACAAAAATGGCTTCGTTGTGTGGACGGGTGCAAGGTTAAATCAATCTAACGCTACTAAATTTGACCTCAACTCATAGTGTAGACCAGGGCTAAGTTGGCAGGCGAAGCTCTGCCACTGATTGATGCTGTCCACACCGGTGCTTAGGTCAGTGTAACTTATGTCACTCACCCCCCTGAGTGACATAAGTGGTAGTGTAGCTGTAGCCTTAGCCTTTTTTAAAACCAGGTTTTTCCTTTTTTTGGTGTGAGCTACACTTAAAGAATGATGAAAACAAGCATTAACAGCAAATCTGTGACAGTGTTAAATCATTTATTTCTGGAATGGAAATTCCTACATCCTTCCTGAACCACCATCTATGGATGTGGGGGAGTGGAGCGCAAAGCATATTTGCCTTACATTCACACAAATAGAGACTTGGAGTCTGAAAAAACATAAAAAAAATTCTGTGCGTGTTTGTGTGTACACAACCCAACCAATAAAAAGCTCCAAATGTCAATTACCTTTTCTTTTTTTGTACATACTGTCAAGCAGTAAACAGAAATTAGCAGCTGCTGCAGTGTTTTATTCAGGATGTATTAACTGATGACTCATCAAATAATTCACAGCCCAGGGTACCAGTTGTCTCCTCCCCTACAGAGGGAAACACTATTTTAAACAGAAAGTTAACCACCAAGGATATCACAGGAATGCCAACATGTATCAGAAAAAGAGAGAAGCTTTGATGAAGAACTCCCTCAGGGTTTAGAGAAGGGCAGTGCTTAATTTGTAATGAAAGGTGCCGGAGCTGAATAATTTTTTTTACATTCATAACTGATCCAGCAAGCCCAGAGGTGCCGGGGCTATCAACTGCCAAGCCTAGAGGTGCTAGGGCTCAGCCCTGGCACAAATTAAGCACTGGGGAAGGGTGTGGTCTCAGGAGTCTATGGCAAACTTTTTTTAAATGCTCAAAATCAGGAGCAAGCAATCTACAGAAGAGGAAAAAATGATTATATACAACGTCAACCCACTCTTTTCCCTTCACAGCATGGCCTTGTATATCATTAATGTCCTCTTTCTCAGCAAGAGGAATCTGCATTATATTACTTTAACGTCAGTATTTGGTTAAGATTTATTTTTATCCATCTTTACGCGAAGATTGGGGATATGGTCCGATGGTTTCTTTAGATTCTTTTCAACATGTAATTAATGAGGCTACCACTACAGCTTTGGCCAATAGGCAAGCACTTATTATACCCACAGCAACCCAGTTCATCCCCCCAAATGTTGAGCTAACTGCACTCCAATCCCTTATGATTAAATATTAAACTATTCTCCAGTACATCTTGCAATACAATTATTTACTGATGGCATTATGGAGGAGTGTATTGCAACTCCATAATTAAGACCGGCAGCAAAGTGACTCAACACCAGCTGGAGCACAGCCTCCTGGCTAGGAGCAGCATTGAAAGGTTTTGTTCTCTGTAGTCTTCCTGCTCGGGTCCACTAGTGGTCCTCTTTTGCATTGTGACTCAGCCTTCCAGCTGGGTTACCTTTGGTCTCATCCCATTTGGGATAAATCAGGGTTTTCATCTAGTACTCCCAGGCCCTCACACAATAGACCTCATCCAGGCCCAACAATCCTTCTAGCCCAGGGGTGGCCAACCTGTGCCTGCGGAGCCACACGCGGCTCTTCAGAAGTTAACATGTGGCTCCTTGTATAGGCACCAACTCCAGGACTGGAGCTACAGGCACCAACTTTCCAGTGTGCTGGGGGGAGTTCACTGCTTAACCTCTGGCTCTGCCCCAGGCCCTGCCTCCACTCCACCCCTTCCCGCCCCCTCCCCTGAGCCTGCCATGCCCTCGCTCCCCCCCCCAGAGCCTCCCAGCTGATTGGGAGGTGGCGGAGGGAGCAGGAGGGACTGATAGGGGGGCTGCTGACTACTGTGGCTCTTTGGCAATATACAGTGGTCAATTCTGGCTCCTTCTCTGGCTCAGGTTACCCTCCCCTGTTCTAGCCTCTTGTGTCTGGGATCTTCTGGCTAGTTTTTCCTATGAGGAGGTAAGGGAACCCAGCCCTCCCTCTACCCAAGGTTCAAGCCCAAGAATCCTTGTGGCAAGTGATTAAGGTCTGTTCGGTCAGAACTCTTGCTTCTTCCTGGGGCTACTTCTTACAGTGCATCTACCCTCTCCTCAGAGAGCTCATATTCTCAGCAGCAGCCCAGTTCCTAGTCTCAGTCCTCAAGGTAACAAATGAAAAGAAACCAAATTAACCCAAATAAAAAGCAGCTCCACCTTCTCTGTCCTACCCTGAGCCTCCAGCCATCTGTCCTAGTGTTTGGTTTTTGCATTTAACCTAAGTTAGCTATACTCCTATAGCTCTACTATACTCCTTCCTAAGAGCTGAGGATGAACACTCTGTTCCCCTCCTCGCATTAGAGCTTTCTGAACTGAGCTTCTCGCTTTTGAAGGCTCCTCTTCCAAGACTGGCATGCCTCGCAGGTGTGGGGTTGTCTGAGCCCAAAGCTGCTCTTTAACCTCTTCATGCCTGGTGCAGGGTTGGTACATCTGTTACAAAACCGAATGGAATTTCCATTCTAAGCTGCATTTTTCTAGCTCCCTTTAAATTTTGGTTGGCATAATCAATTTGTTTTCAAATTGCTTGGCTTAAAAGTCAAGCATGAGAGGAATTTTCCCTGAGAATTTAGGAAGTGCTACTTAAATAAAAATTACTCAAGGTTTAAGTTTTTCCCTAGTCCTGTAATTTTGCAGCCCATGTGTTCTCCACGCTCCCAGTGTCAAACACAGAGACAGCATCTCACATACTTGACACTGGGCATTTCTCAGGTCAGTTTTCTTGAGCGGTCATATGTCCTTATAACTTGGAGCCACAGAGAATAGGGAGAGATCAAACTGGACAAATTAGTTTAATTATCCTGGAAAGTGCTCTGCCTCTTTGGTACTATTCTTTATAATTCTGCAGAGGGGAAGCCAGGGAGGAGGGGAAGATGTGTGGATTGCAGAGGAGACACTCCCCCATGCCTCCTACTGCTCCCTGACCTCTGTAGAGAAATTCCAGGGGAGTGAAGACTGATTCCATCCTCCATTCTTCCTGCTGTTTCCCAAGCTCCATGCAGGGGGTCCAGACTCCCTCCGCATTATCTCCTCTCCTCCCCATAAGCCACAGTAGGCTCTTCAACTGTGGAGGCGATAATGCAAGTTGTTGGGCTTGATAACGTCACTTATAAAACAGTAAAGGAGTACTTGCGAATACAGACTAACACGGCTGTTACTCTGAAACTTATAAAACAGGGAAGCATAATTCTCTCCACTGCAGGAATCACTGAGTGAAATTCTCTGGCCTGTGGTACACAGCAGGTCAGACTAGATGATCCAAGTGGTGCCACCAAATCTAGGAAAGCCATTCAACATTCCACAATAGGCTCATCAAGGCTTATGATCCTAATTAGGCTCATGGGGTGGCTGACAAGTTGGGGGTAAGGTAAGAAGCAGATTCCTGGGGAGTGAAGTATCTCTACCCTTCAGGAGCAGCAGGTGTGTACAATTTTTGGTGGTGCCCAGAACGGGTCCAAGTCCCATCCCCCCCACACCTGCCTTGTAAGCTGATATATATTTTTGTAAATAATGTAAAAATGGACCGGAAACAGTAAGCATTTAACAGTTTCCCTATATTGCACAATGTCGGGGATGAGGGGGAATGAGGGCTCTGGCTGGTGATAAGGGCTCTGGGGTGGGGCTGGGGATGAGGGGTGTGGGAGGGAGCCCAGGGCTAGGACAGAGGGCTCTGGCTGGGGGTGAAGGCAATGATGGAGCTGGGGCCAGAAAGGAGGACTCCACAGTCCCCCCAGCCCTCTCCCCCGCGGCAGCACACTCACCCAGCACCGTCACTGCATGTGCTCCTAGGGGCCGGGCCTCTCTCATGTCCAGGAAGCCCCCTTGCCGCCCCTGTGGTGGGTGCCGGGGGTGGTGGGGGGGGGTGGAGGGAAGGCTGCTATCATGTGTGTGCGCCTCCTCTCCCTGCAGGCGGCAGTTGCCGCCTCAGCCTGCTGCCGAGCGCAGCACGGAGCGGCAGGGCAGCCACCTGCTCATAGACTCATAGAATATCAGGGTTGGAAGGAACCTCAGCAGGTCATCTAGTCCAACCCCCTGCTCAAAGCAGGACCGATCCCCAATTTTTGCCCCAGATCCCTAAATGGCCCCCTCAAGGATTGAACTCACAACCTTGGGTTTAGCAGGCCAATGCTCAAACCACTGAGCTATCCCTCCCCCCAGGGCGCAGGCAGGGATGCTCCAGGAAGGTGTGCGGAGAGAGACCCCGGCCCCAAACACTGATGGAGCTGGGCCCCTGTGCCCCGAATTTGCTGGAGCACAGGCACCACAGGCCCATGTAACTCGCCACCCCTGCTACCTTTCCAGGGGTGAAAGTAAGCCGGTACGGTGTGCCCGTAAAAAGTGGCCACTGGTACTGGCCCATACTCCGCTGATGTTAAAGCGCTGCCGTGGCAAAGGACCCTGCTTAAAATGCTGCTGCAGCAGCGCTTTAATGTTGTTGCCCCTTCCCCCCCACCCCCCCGGGCCATCGCCGGGGGCGGCAAAAGGAGCAGCTGCCCTGGGGCCGTGATTTAAAAGGGCCTGGGGCTCTAGCCGCTGGAGTCCCAGGGGGCACAGGCTACGCCGTGTGGATGGGTTGGCTGGATGACTCTGACCACAAGCCCCTCCCCTTCCGCCCGAGGCCCTGCTCTTTCCAGGGGCCGCAGCCGGCCCCCGTACCGGTAAGTGTTGAATGTTACTTTCACCCCTGTACCCTTCCCACCCGCCAAGTGCTCCTGCTGCCCCAGATCCTTGTTGCGGCAGGCCCCAAGCTGTGAAGAAACTAAGGCACATTCCCCTTTCATTGGGCCCCAAGAGCATAAACATTTCCAAATTAAAAATAAAAGAAAAATTACCAGGGTAAAAACATTGCTAAGGATAAGATTACATACCAGTAATTTTGAGTTTAAAAAACCATTAATTGCATTCTGGCTTTAATATAGGAAAAATGAAAAGAATTAAATATGTCTAGTTTAGCTAATCTAGTCCAAAGCAAGGAGGTACATTTCTACAGCTATCAGAAGAGTTTTCACACAAAGTAGGGAAGGATTATTTTAGTGTGTGAACCAGAAATAATGGGATTAAATTAAGAAAGGGAAAAATGGGCTGAATATCAAGATAAATGTCATCATGACAGTAAAATGTAGTCAAGTATGGTACACTCTTCCAAGGGAAGCAGTGGGAATACTATCACTTGAAATATTTAAGACTAAACAAAATACTAGAAAATAAATGGAAGGGTGCAATCCTGCACTGGCAGGGAGATGAATGGAAGATCTAAAGCAGTGGTTTTCAACCTTTTTGGGCTCATTACCCATTTGTAAATGTTTATGGCCTGTCACATCCCAGTAAACAGTCTGGGGGTGGAGGCCCTGGGGTGGTTTCAGTCTGATCCTTCCCCCAAGGGGGGTTGGGTGCTGCCTGGCACTCACCCCACAGTGGTGGCTTCTGTGCTGTTGGGCTGGCTGGGCTTGTCTCTCCACTCCAGGCAATGCAGCCTCCGAGGTTGCAGCACTGCTCAGGTTTGTCCCTGCCCCCCTGACTGGACCAAATCTGTGTGATTGGAGTTGTGACCTGGCTCATGGGATTGCAGTGCCACTTACTCAAATTTGGCCTATCTGGATTCCTGTCATTATGACAGCTAGGCTAAACCTGAGTGGCGCTAGACCCCAGAGGTCGCAGTGCCTTGGAGCAGGGAGGCAAGCCCAGCTAGCCTGCTGGGACAGGAGCTGCCACATGACCCTTCAAAACATTCTGGTGACTGTGATGGGATGTACAAACCCCACCCTGGGCAACAGGGGGTTAAGTAATTATTTTGGGCCCAGCCAGTGCTGCCTCACCACACCTGAAGCAAATGCTCCATTTGATGGAGGAATTAAAAGACCAGGAAACAGCTCATTTGGTGGTAGACTTGCAGTGGGAAGGTAGAAGTCTCTAACAAAACTGGCCTAAAGGGCCCTCTCTGAGGAAAAGGAGGACTTATTCCAGAAACAGTCAGAGAGGGAAGCATCCCCCTCTCCTTTATATTTGGACCCTGGATGTTGGTAATCCCTTTTTGTTTTCATGGACTATTTATTTTCTTGGTTTCCCCAGCAGAGGAAAGCCTTAGACTGAGCTGGGGGGAAGTTGCCCTCTCTAGAAAGTGGCCTAGAGACAGCAGCCTTGGTTGTCAGGCTACCCTGGGTCAGAGCCTAGTGGAGTGGGAGGGCCTGCACTCCCCTAACAACAATCACCTGCCCCTGGTCATGGGGGTTGCGGCCCTGACTGTTTGGCCATGCTTCCTGACCAACCGCTGAGTGAGGATGAAGAAAAGGAGTACTTGTGGCACCTTAGAGACTAACCAATTTATTTGAGCATAATCTTTTGTGAGCTACAGCTCACTTCATCAGATGCATGTAGTAGAAAATATAGTAAGATTTTACATATTCAGAGAATATGAAACAATGGGTGTTACCATACACACTATAATGAGTGGTCAGTTAAGGTGAGCTATTACCAGCAGGAGAGAAAAAACACCTTTTGTAGTGATAATCAAGATGGCCCATTTCCAGCAGTTGACAAGAATGTGTGAGGAACAGTAGTGGGGTGGGCGGGGGGGGAATAAACATGGGGAAATAGTTTTACTTTGTGTAATGACACATCCACTCCTAGTCTTTATTCAAGCCTAATTTAATGGTGTCCAGTTTGCAAATTAATTCCAATTCAGCAGTCTCTTGTGGGAGTCTGTTTTTGAAGTTTTTTTTTGTTGTAATATTGCGACTTTTAGGTCTGTAAGCGAGTGATCAGAGAGATTGAAGTGTTTATTCCCCCTCCCCTCCCCCCCGACTGTTCATCACAGGTTGTCAACTGCTGGAAATGGCCCATCTTGATTATCACTACAAAAGGTGTTCGTGGTTGGTTTTTTTTTTTTTTTTTTTTCTCTCTCCTGCTGGTAATAGCTCACCTTACCATACACACTATAACAAGAGTGATAAGTTAACACCCATTGTTTCATGTTCTCTGTGTAGATACAATCTTCCCACTATATTTTCCACTGCATGCATTCAGTGAAGTGGGCTGTAGCCCATGAAAGCTTATGCTCTAATAAATTTGTTAGTCGCGAAGGTGCCACAAGTACTCCTGTTCTTTTTTGTGGATACAGACTAACACGGCTGCTACTCTGAAACCTGTCCTTATCTAAAGGATCTTTTCCATTTCTAAATTTGTCAATTAGTTGCCATAGAAAATTCTTTGTGAAATTAAGGAAAACAATTTCAGTAGGAAAGGAACACTATCATTCTGCATCATTTCAGACAACATATTGCTATAGCTGCTCTGGTTAGTTCCTACTATTAGCAAAATATTCTTGTTTAAGAACAAATCTAATATATTATTCTGTAATAACCGGAAAGCACTGACTCCAAATATTTTTAAAAGCACAGTATTTTGCTATTATCTTGTTTCAGTGACAGTAGCAATATATATATATTTCCCTACAAACTGTTTTTCCTGTCCATGTGCTTCCTTTGCGCTTCAATTAGGAAAGAATCTAAACGCACCCTAGGGAAACAAGTTGAAAGAGAACCCTTTTCACAGTCTGTTTGTGAAATAAAACACTCCAGAAGAGGGGCAACTGTTGGTAATATTAACTGGACTAGCTTGGGTACCTGCCCAGTGTGGACCAAACGACCAGGGAAAATGCCAGAATTATTTGGCCTAGTCACTGCATTGAGATGGGGGGGGAGGGAAGGTGACTAGAAAAACAGTGGGTCCCCTTTGGTCCTCATCTCTTGCTGGTTCATGATTCCCTCTTCTCGGCCGTGACCCCCCCCCCCCCCCCCCCAAAAAAAAAAAAAAAAAAGGCACAGGCAAAGCAGTGACTACTTGAGTTCACATTTTGTTCTGGGGTTCAGCTTTCTCCCCCATACAGTCTGCAAAGCAGCAACACCGTCCCCCACAGCCCCTCTCTGCCCTCCACGGCACTGACTCCGGCATGTGTCACTATCTACCTGCCCCAATGCAAAGCAGTTTCCCCTCCCCCTCAGCTCTCCTCTGCCCCAATGCAATGCTCCCCTCCCCCTCGGTCCCTCTCCGCCGCCGTACAGCCTCCCCGAATACAAAGCCGTGGTCCCCCGGCCCTGGCCGCTCCCAGCACAGGCAGCCTCGCGCCCTCCCGGGTTCTCAGATCCAGCAGGCGCCTGCCCAGGCTTCGCTCAGGCCGTTGTCACTGCGCATGCCTAGTGACAGCAAGGGAGGAGGCTCCAGGCTCCCTAGCGGCTGGGCTGCTCGGCGTGCGCGCCCCGCCCGCCCTGGCTCGTGCGGGCCGCCGGGGGAGCAGCATGGAGGCCGCGCTGAAGCGGGAGCTGGGCACCTCGGTGCTGCGGCCCACGGGCCACTCGGGCGGCGGCTGTATCAGCCAGGGCCAGAGCTACGACACCGACGGGGGCCGGGTCTATGTGAAGAGCAACTCCAAGGCGGGGGTTAGCGGCGGGCCCGGGGCTCCCCTGGGGGACGGGGGGCTGGGTTAGCGGCGGGCCCGGGGCTCCCCTGGGGGGGCGGGGGGCTGGGTTAGCGGCGGGCCCGGGGCTCCCCTGGGGGCTGGGTTAGCGGCGAGCAATTGGGCAGAGTGGCAGGGGGTTTCACTCGGGGGCTTGCCTCCTCACTGGAGGGGGACTAATTGGAGGGCTGTTCGTGCTAAAAATGAGCTGGCTTCACCTCTCAGGATTGGATGGGGAGAGCATTGCATAGGCTCGGGTGTAAGAGTGAGTAGTTGTAGAGCTGTCTGTACCATCTAGGGCTGAGTGTAGGTAGGGGGTTGCTTAGGGTCAGCAAAATGCCTAGTAACTCCTGTTTGTAGAAATATTTCATCTGGAAGCCAATTACTGTAGATCTGAGACATTCCTCTTGATGGCAACGCTTTGCTTATACTGCATTTGGCTAGAGTTTGTCTGGGTACTTCTATAATAACACGTATGTATGTGTCTTATAAGAAAGGCAAATAAATTCACTTATAAATGTAAAAAAACCTTCCTGTTTGAAGGACCATGCTGGGTGGATGTTTGCTAACCTAACTAAGAGCTGGTTTGGGGCATAGTTAGTTTTATGCCAC
Organism: Chelonia mydas; assembly: GCF_015237465.2. Taxonomy (NCBI): domain Eukaryota; kingdom Metazoa; phylum Chordata; order Testudines; family Cheloniidae; genus Chelonia; species Chelonia mydas. The sequence goes on from NC_051254.2 coordinate 19,336,183, forward strand.
ATGCTTGGAGATACAGACTCCATCTTCTGGGTGGGATGGAATTAAGTATTTATCTTCATTGATCGCTAGGGTGGGTGACAAGGTCTGGTGGTCCTTGGGGTGAGCAGCTATATTTGCATCAGGCACCTCGCAATATCAGCTAGCCACAGACTGCAGCACAATGGTATATTTAATGTCCTACAGGATAACATGGCAATGCTCGCTACAGATATTATTGTGCCCCATCACCTTACTACAAAGATTTGAAATAGACTGTTTTATCCTTTCTAATGTATTGGGGATGTAATAATAGAATTATAGAATGGGAAGGGACCTCAAGAGGTCATCTAGTCCAGTCCCCTGCACTCAAGGCAGGACTAAGTATTATCTAGACCATCCCTGACAGGTGTTTGTCCAACCTGCTCTTAAAAATCCCCAGTGATGGAGATTCCACAACCTCCCTAGGCAATTTATTCCACTGCTGAACCAGGAAGTTTTTCCTAATGTTCCTAATGTCCAACCTAAACCGCACTTGCTGCAATTTAAGCCCATCGCTTCTTGTCCTATCCTCAGAGGTTAAGAAGAACGTTTTTTCTCCCTCTTCCTTGTAACAACCTTTTATGTACTTGAAAATATGTCCCCTCTCAGCCTTCTCTTTTCCAGACTAAACAATCCCAATTTTTTCAGTCTTCCCTCATAGGTCATGTTTTCTAGACCTTTAATCATTTTTGTTGCTCTTCTCTGGACTTTCTCCAGTTTGTCCACAACTTTCCTGAAATGTGGCGCCCAGAACTGGACACAATACTCCAGTTGAGGCTTAATCAGCACGGAGTAGAGTGGAAGAATTACTTCTCGTGACTTGCTTACAATAATCCTGGGTCCTGTACTATTCAGTATTTTTGGATAATGGAGCAAGAGTATGCTTATAACATTTGCAGATGACACCGAGCTGGGAGGGGTTGCAGGCACTTTTGAGGACAGGATTAGAATTAAAAACAACCATGACAAATTAGAGAACTGTTCTGAAATCAACAAGATGAAATTCAGTACTTCACTTAGGAAGTAAAAATCAAATGCACAACGACAAAATGGGGAATAATTGGCTAGTACTGATGAAAAGGATCTGGGGGTTATAGTGGATCTCAAATTGAATAAGAGTCAACAATGATGCATTTGCAAAAAAGTCTAATATTCTTCTGGGCTGTATTAACAGGAGTGTCCTATGTAAGACAGCTGCACTTGGCATTGGTGAGACCTAAGCTGGAGTATCATTTCCAGTTCTGGGTGCCACACTTTAGGGAAGATGTGGACAATTTGGACAGAGTCCAGGGGAGAACAAAAAAATTATAAAACCTTTAGAAAACCTGATGTATGAGGAAAGGTTTAACAAAAAACAACCCACTTAGTCTTGAGAAAAGGCCGAGGGGAACCTGATAACAATCTTCAAATATGTTAATGGCTGTTATTAAGCAGATAGATGGTGATTGATTGTTCTCCATGTCTGTTGAAGGTTGGACAAGGAGTAATCAGCTTAATCTGCAGCAAAGGAGATTTAGGTTCAATATGAGGAAAAACTTTCTAACTTCAAGGATAGTTTAGCTCTGGAATAGGCTTCCAAGGGAGGTTGTGGAATCCCAGTCTTTGGAAGCTTTTAAGAACAGGCTAAACACCTGTCATGGATGGTTTGGTCCTGCCTCAGCGCAAGGGGCTGGACTCGATGACTTTTCTAGATCCCTTCCAGTCCTACATTTCTATGTTTCTGTGATTCTTTAGGATGTAAGTCAGTCTGCAACTGCCTGGACTTAGGAAGAAACTTCCCTTATGGAGCAGAGTTTTCCATAATTGTGTTTGATGGGGTTTCTTGCGTACTCCTTTTCAGTATCTGGTACAAGCCATTGTGTGAGACAGGATAGTGCATTAGATGGAACATTGGTCTTATACAGAATGGTAGTTCTGTGTTTCTGCTGGAAGTGAGGAAAATTATAACAGGAAGATATTCTAAGGGTACATTTCATTTAGGACCTAGGTGGAAGGAGAACAGTGGACACATGCAAGAAAGCAAGAAAGAACTATCTACCTGTAGTACAACAGCTTTAGGGGGAAAATTTGAAAGAAAGTTTCCACTATGTCTGTTCCCAGTCTTCCTACCCTTTCCTGCTTGGTGGTATGAGCAGCAGGGTAACAATGTCATTCATAAAAAGAAAAGGAGTACTTGTGGCACCTTAGAGACTAACCAATTTATTTGAGCATGCTTATGCTCAAATAAATTGGTTAGTCTCTAAGGTGCCACAAGTACTCCTTTTCTTTTTGCGAATACAGACTAACACAGCTGTTACTCTGAAATGTCACTCATGTTGAGGTCCGAGGTGGAAAGGTGATGAAAGGGCTTGTTGTCTAGTTGTAGACTTAGAGCACCTAGTTGTGATGGCAACCTAGTACTTCCACTTGGGCCTCAGTTAATACATACAACACTCTGGCAATAATTTTTTCAGCACATTTGGGAGTGCTTGAAAGAACTAGGAGCAGGATGGTGCTGAGTAATAAAGGAGAGATGTTGCTTTAAACAAAAAAGTCAGAAGACCTGGATTAATTTGCTATTCAGTCGGCCACTGTTTTCTATGCTTTTGCATGTCTATAAATGCCGAGTGCTGATGAAAGCAAACGTCACCTGACTGTATTATAATGCTGTGCTGTGTATGCAGCAATGCACTATATCAGCAGTTCTATTATCAAGGTTTGTTTTTAGTTATTTACGCTATCAAAATTTGCAACTGGCTTAAGCCTGGCATAGTGTTTCAGGCAGAGATACAATTTTATTTAACCAATTTAGGCATTTGTAAGTCATAAAGTATCAAACTCCTTAATAGATAATTCAAGAATTCTTGCTTGCCTCCAGTCTGGGGAGTTTGTACTCTATGCCCACTGCAGTTTGTCCTGTGACTTTAATTCCTGTATCTGGCCCCAAACTGTTCTGTTGCTATTTTATTCACTAGGCAGTTATATTTTATTAGTTTCATTAATGCTTATAGCATAGACTGCAGCTTCGCTGATGTCTACACTACGAAATTAGGTCGATTTTATAGAAGTCGATTTTTAGAAATCGATTTTATACAGTTGATTGCATATGTCCACACTAAGCGCATTAAGTCAGCGGCGTGCGTCCTCACTACTGTGGCTAGCATCGACTTATGGAGCGGTGCACTGTGGGTAGCTATCCCGCAGTCTCTGCCGCCCATTGGAATTCTGGGTTAAGCTCCCAGTGCCTGATGGGGCCAAAATATTGTCGAGAGTGATTTTGGGTACATGTCGTCAGTCGCCCCTCCCTCCGTGAAAGCAACAGCAGACAATCGTTTCGCGCCTTTTTTCCGTGCAGACGCCATCCCACAGCAAGCATTGAGTCCGCTCAGCTCAGCTCACCGTCACTGCGGCTGTTGTGTCCTGGGTGCTGCTGTCAGCAGACGTTGCAGTAGGTCTGGTAACTGTCGTCATCCACCGCTTCCACTGCAACTCTGCTCTCCTGCAGCTCGGGGGATCTGTTCTGGTCCACCTGGGTGCTGCTAACTGTCGTCATCCACCGCTTCTGCTGTAACTCTGCGCTCCTGCAGACGCCATACCACGGCAAGCATGGAGCCTGCTCAGCTTACAGTCACAGCTGCTGTTGTGAGCATTGTAAACACCTTGTGCATTATGCTGGAGTATATGCAGAACCCGGCTAAGAGACACCAGCACAAGGAGGATTTTGATGAGGACATGGACACAGATGTTCCTGAAAGCACGGGCTGTGGAAATTGGGACATCATGGAGGCAGTGGGACTGGTTGATACAGTGGAATGCCGATTCTGGGCCAGGCAAACAAGCACAGACTGGTGGGACCGCATAGTGTTGCAGGTCTGGGATGATTCACAGTGGCTGCGAAACTTTTGCATGCGTAAGGCCACTTTCCTGGAACTCTGTGAGTTGCTTTCCCCCACCCTGAAGCGGAGGAATACCAAGATGAGAGCTGCCCTGACAGGTGAGAAGCGAGTGGCGATAGCCCTGTGGAAGCTGGCAATACCTGAATGCTACTGGTCAGTCAGGAATCAATTTGGAGTGGGCAAGTCTACTGTGGGGGCTGCTGTGATCCAAGTAGCCAATGCAATCACTGAGCTGCTGCTATCAAGGGTAGTGACTCTGGGAAATGTGCAGGTCATAGTGGATGGCTTCGCTGCAATGGGGTTCCCTAACTGTGGTGGGGCGACAGACGGAACGCATATCCCCATCTTGGCACCAGACCACCTTGCCAACCAGTACGTAAACCGCAAGGGGTACTTTTCAATGTTGCTGCAAGCACTGGTGGATCACAAGGGACGTTTCACCAACATCAACGTGGGATGGCCGGGAAAGGTACATGACGCTCGCATATTTAGGAACTCTGGGCTGTTCGAGCAGCTGCAAGAAGGGACTTACTTCCCAGACGACAAAATTACTGTTGGGGATGTTGAAATGCCAATAGTTATCCTTGGGGACCCAGCCTACTCCTTGCTTCCATGGCTCATGAAGCCTTACACAGACAGCCTGGACAGTAGTAAGGAGCAGTTCAACTATAGGCTGAGCAAGTGCAGAATTGTGGAAGAATGTACTGTTTGACATTTAAAAGCTCGCTGGCGCTGTTTGCTGTCTAGGTCAGACCTCAGCACAACCAACATTCCCATTGTTATTGCTGCTTGCTGTGTGCTCCATAATATCTGTGAGAGTAAGGGGGAGACATTTATGGCGGGGTGGGAGGTTGAGACAAATCGCCTGGCATCCGATTTTGAGCAGCCATACATTCTTCTGTGATTAGAAGAGCACAGCTACGTGCACTGCGCATCAGAGAGGCTTTGAAAACCAGTTTCCTGACTGGCCAGGCTACGGTGTGACCATTGTGTGTGTTTCTCTTTGCTTCAAACCCACTCCCCTTGGTTGATTTTAATTTCCTGTAACCAAACCACCCTTCCTCCCCTCTTCGAAATAAAGTAACTATTGTTTTGAAACCATGCATTCATTCTTTATTAATTTTTTTTAAAAAGTGAGTTAACTGACAAGGTAGCCCAGGTGGGGTTGGGGAGGAGGGAAGGACAAGGCTACATTGCTTTTTGTAGCCACACTACAAATCAGACTGTTTGAATGACAGCCTTCTGTTGCTTGGGCCATCCTCTGGAGTGCAGTGGCTGGGTGCCTGGAGCCTCCCCCCCAGCATTCTTGGGCGTCTGGGTGAGGAGGATATGGAACTTGGGGAGGAGGTCAGGTGGTTATACAATGGATGCAGCGGGGATCTGTGCTTCTGTGGGCTTTCCTGCAGCTCCACCAGATGCTTCATCATGTTCGTTTTCTCCCCCATTAGCTTCCGCTCTTCGCGCTCCTGCCTCCGCTCTTCACGCTAACTTAATGCTTTCCTGGCCTCTAACACTGAATGCCTCCATGCATTAAGCTGTGCCCTATCACTGCGGGAGGACTGCATGAGCTCGGAAAACATGTCATCGCGAGTGTGGTTTTTTTCACCTTCTAATCTGCGATAACCTCAGGGATGGAGATGATCAGGGGAGCGTAGAAACATTTGCACCTGGGGGGGAGATAAAAAGGGAGAATAAAATTTAAGATGATACATGTCTGAGAACGAAAGGGATACTCTTTCACAGTGAATCAAGCAGTTCACAGCAGACAGAACATGTGTTTTTTAGGTACAAGGTTGCATTTTGCCTTTTATATTGAGTGCCTGCTGGTATGGTGACACATCACACGCTACTGGGCAACAGAATTCGGTTTCCAGGCAGCCATGGTAAGGCACAGGGTACGTGGGGTTGGCTTCTTACACATAACATGTGAGAATGGTTTCAAACTGCAGCACCATCCTTTCCCATAGCAAGCAATGGGTTGGGTTTCATATTTAAAAGGAGGGGCTGCGGTTTTTGGGTAGATATGCAGCACCCACCTCCCCTCACCGCGTGGCTGTTCTCTGGGTTGATCCCTTTACCCCTCTCCCCACCACGTGGCTATTCTCCAGGATGATCCCTTTTAGCCAAGCGAAAACAGACCAGTATGAACGGGCTGTTCCCTTACAAAAATTTACTGTTTTACTGTTCCCTTACAAAAATTCCCCTATTTCAACCAGGTGACCATGAATGATATCCCTCTTCTGAGGCTAACACAGAAAGATATAGACCGAATGTTGCTTGAATGCAACCAAAACCCAGGACCATTCGCTGCCATGCTTTGTGCTGCATTGATTCCAGAATACTTGCTACTGGCTTGCCGTGGTAAAGTGTTCTACTGTGGAGGACGAAATAAGGCAGTCCTCCCCAGAAATCTTCTGCAAAGGCTTTCAGAGTACCTCCAGGAGAGCTTCATGGAGATGTCCCTGGAGGATTCCCACTCCATCCTCAGACATGTGAACAGACTTTTCCAGTAGCTGTACTGGCTGCAAATGCATCCCAGTTCTTCAGGGCAAATCAAACATTAAACGCTATTGCTTTTAAACCCTGTACTGTAGTTACAAATATTCACTCACCAGAGCTGCCTTCTCTGGCTTCAGGGTCGGGGATCCCGCCTTTGGAGGGTATTGGGTCCAGGGTGATGAAAAGGTCCTGGCTGCCGGGGAGAATGGATTCACTGCTTGTCTGCTGCGCATTCTTCTCCTCCTCCTCCTCATCCACAAAATCCTTCTCCCTGTTGCGTGAGACTCCCCCTTTGCAGGTGTCCACAGACAGTGGTGGGGTAGTGGTAGGGTCCCCCCCAGAATGCCATGCAGCTGATCATAGAAGCGGCATGTATGGGGGTCTGACCCGGAGTGCCTCCTTTGTCTTTTGGTAGGCTTGCCTGAGCTCCTTAACTTTCACGCGGCACTGCTGTGTGTCCCTGTTGTAGCCTCTCTCCATCATGCCCTGTGAGATTTTGGCAAATATATTCGCATTTCTTCTTTTTGCTCGGAGTTCTTCCTGCACAGATGCTTCTCCCCATACAGCAATCAGATCCAGTGTCTCCCTTTCAGTCCATGCTGGAACTCGTTTGCGATCCTGGGGGGACTGCATGTCACTTGTGCTGCTGAGCTCGCCACGCTGACCAAACAGGAAATGAAATTCAAAAGTTCCCGGAGTTTTTCCTGTGTACCTGGCTAGTGCATCGGAGTTCAAAGTGCTGTCCAGAACGGTCACATTGGAGCACTCTGGGATAGCTCCCGGAGGCCAATACCATCGATTTGCGTCCGCACTACCCCAAATTTGACCCCACAAGGTCAATTTTAGCACTACTCCCCTTGCCAGGGAGGAGTACAGAAGTTGATTTTAAGAGCCCTTTAAGTCGACGGAACAGGATTGGTTGTGTGGACGCATCCATTTTAAAATCGACCTAATACGGCTAAATTCGACGTAACCCGTAGTGTAGAACAGGGCTAAGAGACCTTTTGTCCAATCCTTTCTCTCCTTGATAGTATTTACTTATGTGATTAGTCCCATTGAAATCAGTGGAGAGTAAGTACTACTCAACATGTATGGCATTGGAAGAATCAGGCCCTAAAGTTGTAACTTGAATAGATTCTCATTTGAAAGAACATCACAGCTGCAGGTTAGCCACAAAGTCATTCATTATATTTTGCTGAGAACATAAACTTAAGGGATGGCAGCAGTTATTTTGATATTTGTAGCTAGACTTTTAGGTAGACTATTGATTTTATGCAAAACTACACAGAATACCAACATGTAACACTGTCCTTTTAATGTATCTATTGATGATGTTTGTATCCATTTTTCTACTCAGATGCTGCACATCACGTTAATACAGTATTTTTGTCAGCAGTATGCATGTGAACTCTGTTCCATGAATGGAGATGGAGCCTGTTACCCAGGCCTTGATTGTTGAGTTATCTGCCTGACCCTACAAAATGCTAGAAGCTACGCTGCTTCTATAGGGGCAGGTTTATGGATAGGAACTTCTGTAATTCTGAAATTTATTGTCAGGTCTATAGGTCAGACTTAGCAGTGTAGGTATCACAACTCTGGACCACTGGTATCTTGTACCCGCTCTAGCAAAAAACACGCTACTGTCTGTTTAAAATGTTTACTTGGGGAAAGACCTTCATTTAGCCATAAGAGCATTCAAGGGGAGTGACTTTTTCCTTTGTATTTGACAGGCCAGAAGAATGTTTGAGGGAGAAATGGAAAGTTTATCAGCCATCCTGGAAACACAGACAGTAAAGGTGCCCAAACCCATCAAAGTTATAGACGTGCCAGGAGGCAGCACTCTATTTGTGATGGAGCATTTGGAAATGAGGAGTCTTAACAGGTAAATTCTAATTGTGTCATTGCTTCTTGCTGTGACCAGAAATTTAGATTTAAGGGAAACCATTTAAATTACTTGTTTTGGGGATGAAAATTCATTTTGATATGTTGGGTTTTTTTTGCTAGATCTGGAAAGGAGGGGAAGCTGCACGCTGTATACGGTGCCCTTTAGTATCTCCCAATACTTTTAAACCATGAATCAATCATAAACTGAAGAGAAGCTCCAGTTATTGGGAAGAGACAGATGATAGTTACGAGAGGTTCAACTATTAGAAACATAGGTAGCTGGGTTTGCGAGAGAAACATATGGTGACTTGCCTGCCTTGTGCAAAGGTTACGGATCTCTCAAGACATCTAGATAGACTTATGTGTAGGGCTGGGGAGAAGCCGGTGGTCGTGGTTCATGTAGGTACCAGTGATATAGGGAAAGATAGGAGAGAGGTCCTGGAGGCCAAATTTAGGCTGCTAAGTAAGAGATTGAAGTCCAGGACCTCCAAGGTAGCATTCTCTGAAATGCTTCCAGTTCCACGTGCAGGGCCAGTTAGACAGGCAGAACTGCAGGGTCTCAATGTGTGGATGAGACGATGGTGTAGGGAGGAGGGGTTTAGATTTATTAGGACCTGGGGAAACTTTTGGGAAAGGGGGAGCCTATACAGAAAGAAAGGGTTCCACCTTAACCAAAATGGAACCAGATTGCTGGCACTTATAATTAAAAAGGTCATAGAGCATTTTTAAAACTAAGGGGTGGGGGAAAGCCGACAGATGCGGAAGAGCACATGGTTCGGACAGATACATCCCTTAGGGGAGGATCTATTAATGGAAATTCTCTACCTCCTAGTAAGGAGGAGAGGATGGAAGATGATAAAATTCGGGTAGGATCTGATGAGAAACAGTCTAACGAAAAAGAGTCCCATTCAATTACATCATGTAATGGCAGACAGCTAAAAAGTGGCAAGTTTTTTAAATGCATATATGCAAATGCTAGAAGTCTAAATAATAAGATGGGTGAACTAGAGTGCCTCATATTAAATGAGAATATTGATATAATAGGCATCACAGAAACTTGGTGGAATGAGGATAATCAATGGGATACAGTAATACCAGGGTACAAAATATATCGGAAGGACAGAACAGGTTGTGCTGGTGGGGGAGTGGCACTATATGTGAAAGAAAGCGTAGAATCAAATGAAGTAAAAATCTTAAGTGAACTAAACTGTACCATAGAATCTCTATGGATAGTAATTCCATGTTCTAATAATAAGAATTTAGCAGTAGGGATATATTACTGACCACCTGACCAGGATGGTGATAGTGACTGTGAAATGCTCAGGGAGATTAGAGAGGCTATAAAAATAAAAAAAAAAAAAAATAATGGGGGATTTCAACTATCCCCATATTGACTGGGTACATGTCACCTCAGGATGGGATGCAGAGATAAAGTTTCTTGACACCTTAATTGACTGCTTCTTGGAGCAGCTAGTCCTGGAACCCACAAGAGGAGAGGCAATTCTTGATTTAGTCCTAAATGCAGCAGAGGATCTTGTCCAAGAGTTTTAAATAGCTGGACCGCTTGGTAATAGTAACCATAATATAATTAAATTTAATATCCCTGTGGCAGGGAAAACACTATAATGGCCCAACACTGTAGCATTTAATTTCAGAAAGGTGACTACACAAGGAAGTTATGAAACAGAAATTAAAAGGTACTGTGCCAAAAGTGAAATCCCTGCAAGCTGCATGGAAACTTTTTAAAGACTCCATAATAGAGGCTCAACTTAAATGTATACCCCAAATTAAAAAACATAGTAAGAGAACCAAAAAAGTGCCACCCCATGGCTAAACAACAAAGTAAAAGAAGCAGTGAGAGACAAAAAGGCATCCTTTAAAAAGTAGAAGTTAAATTCCTAGTGAGGAAAAGAGAAAGGAGCATAAACTCTGGCAAATGAAGTGTAAAAATATAATTAGGAAGGCCAAAAAAGAATTTGAAGAACAACTAGCCAAAGACTCAAAAAGTAATAGCAAATTTTTTTTTAAGTACATCAGAAGCAGGAAGTCTGCTTAACAATCAGTGGGGCCACTGGACGATTGAGTGGCTAAAGGAGAACTCAAGGAAGATAAGGCCACTGTGGAGAAAGTAATTGAATTCTTTACATCACTCTTTGTGGCTGAGGATATGAGGGCGATTCCCAAACCTGAGCCATTCTTTTTAGGGGACAAATCTGAGGAAATGTCCCAGATTGAGGTGTCATTAGAGGAGGCTTTGGAACAAATTGATAAACTAAAAATAAATCACCAGGATTAGATTGTATTCACCCAAGAGTTCTGAAGGAACTCAAATGTGAAATTGCAGAACTACTAACAGTAGTTTGTAACCTATCATTTAAATCAGCTTCTATACCAAATGACTGGAGGATAGGTAATGTGACTCCAATTTTTAAAAAGGGCTCCAGAGGTGATCCTGGCAATTACAGACCAGTAAGCCTGACTTCAGTACTGGGCAAACTGGTTGAAACTATAGTAAAGAACAAAATTGTCAGACATATAGATGAACATAATTTGTTGGGGGAAAGTCAACATGGTTTTTGTAGAGGAAAATCATGGCTCAGCAATCTACTAGAATTTGAGGGGGTCAAGAAGCATGTGGACACGGGGGATCCAGTGGATATAGTGTACTTAGATTTTCAGAAAGTCTTTGACAAGGTCCCTCACCAAAGGCTCTTAAGCAAAGAAAGCGATCATGGGATAAGAGGAAAGGTCCTCTCATGGATTGGTAGGTGGTTAAAAGATAGGAAACAAAGGGTAGGAATAAATGGTCAGTTTTCAGAATGGAGAGAGGTAAATAGTGGTGTCTTCCAGGGGTCTGTACTGGGACCAGGCCTATTCAACGTATTCATAAATGATGTGGAAAAAGGGGTGAACAGTGAGGTGGCAAAATTTGAAGATGATACAAAACTACTCAATATAGTTAGGTCCCAAGCAGACTGCAAAGAGCTACAAAAGGATCTCACAAAACTGGGTGACTGGGCAATTAAAATGGCAGATGAATGCAAAGTAGTGCACATTGGAAAACATAATCCCCACTATACATATAAAATGATGGGGTCTAAACTAGCTGTTTCCACTTACAAAAGAGATCTTGGTGTCATTGTGGATAGTTCTCTGAAAACATCCACTCAATGTGCAGCAGCAGTAAAAAAAAAACGAACAGAATGTTGGGAATCATTAGGAAAGGGATTGATAATAAGACAGAAAATATCATATTGCCTCTATATAAATCCATGGTATGCCCACATCTTGAATATTGCGTGCAGATGTGGTCGCCCTATCTCAAAAAAATATATATTGGAATTGGAAAAGGTTCAGAAAAGGGCAACAAAAATTATTAGATGTATGGAACGGTTGCCATAGGAGGAGAGATTAATAAGACTGGGACTTTTCAGCTTGGAAAAGAGACGACTAAGGGGGGATATGATTGAGGTCTATAAAATCATGACTGGTTTGGAGAAAGTAAATAAGGAAGTGTTATTTACTCCTTCTCATAACAGAAGAACTAGGGGTCACCCAGTGAAATTAATAGGCAGCAGGTTTAAAACTAACAGGAAGCATTTCTTCACACAATACACAGTCAACCTGTGGAACTCTTTGCCGGAGGATGTTGTGAAGGCAAGGACTATAACAGAGTTAAAAAAAGAACTAGATAAGTTCATGGAGGATAGGTCCATCAGGGGCTATTAGCCAGGATGGGCAGGGATGGTGTCCCTAGCCTATGTTTGGCAGAAGCTGGGAATGGGCAATAGAGAGTAGATCACTTGATGATTACCTGTTCTGTTCATTCCCTCTGGGGCACCTGGCATTGGCCACTGTCGGAAGACGGGATACTGAGCTAGATGGACCTTTGGCCTGACCCAGTATGGCTGTTCTTATGAAGACTTCGCAGTAAGAATTGTGGGAGTTAGGGAAAAAAACTCCGAGATCATCTTACCACGTGATGCTTACCTTTGTGGGAAATGAAGCTCTATTTATTGTTTCTTATATAGCACAGGAGTGGTGTACATTGCACTTCCAAATAGATAAAGATGAAGTTTGTGTCCTGAATATTGATAGCTTAAAATCTGAGGGCCTGATTGTCCCCTTTCCTGGAAGAAAACCCACTATGGAGGTTGTTCCTCAGTTGTTCCATCAGGGAGCTGAGTTGCCCCCTCCTCACCTCTCTGGGCTTCTGCAGCTGGCTTAGAGAGCCTATCAAGTAGCAGGGCTGCAGAAATATAATCGTGTTTGATTGCGCTACGGGTCCTCCTTGATCTGTGCTGGGCTCAGGAGATAGACATGCATGTCTGCTCAGTTTGCTCACTCCTCCTCTTGCCCCCTCCTATCTTGCGGATGCTCAGATTGATGAGGAGCCCACCGTGAGGTCCAGGGAATAAAAGGGATCCTGCTGCAAAGGTGGCTGAACTCCCTTTCTGTGAAAGTTGGGCAGAGATGAGCATGAATATGACCTTGATGTACTAATTTCAGAGGTGTGATCACGCCCCATGTTAGAATAGGAACAACAGGAAGAGATGACAGTGCACTGAATTCAGGGAGATGTTGTGGCAGGTGAAGACTAAGAGTGAGCATAAGGTAATGTGGGAGGCTAGTATCTTGAGTATTACATGGTAGGCTTCTATCTTGTGGGAGGAGTTGCAAAATTTTCAGGAGAATAAGAGCTTGTACTTGGAAAAAGTCTAAGCATGGAGGGTTAGAATGAGAGGGCAGAGGAGACGGATATGAGCTCAGAAGTCAAGAGGAGCAAATTCACATGGAGTTTTAAGTGGAGGGATAACTTCTAATTCTGATTGGAGATGGATAGGAAGCTAGTGATGGTGCTACAGGAGTTTTGGTCTTGTTTCCTTGAGGGTGAGAGCAGCCTAGCTTTTGCGTTCTGGTCTCTGACTTTGAGAGAGTAGAGGTCTCAGAGAGCCATAAAATTGCAATAGATGAGGTATGAAATGATTAAAAGAATAGACACTTTAGCAGAGGTAGAGCCCAGGAAAGGGTGAATCCAACTTATCCTCTGCCTCTAGAATGTAGCTGGAGGTGCAAAAACTAATAGGCTGTATGATGCATGATCTTCTCAGGCTGATTATTAAATGTACAGGCCTCATGTAGAGCTAATACATAGCAGAAATGTTGTATTGCAGTAATTACTTTGTATTAGGGTTTCTCTCACTTTCATTTCAATGTCACATTGTAAGAAATAGCCATTGTGTCCTAATAAATGCAATTTTCAGAACATTTTGCTCTTAAGCTTTTTTTCCCTCCTCAAAAAGATGTCTTTGTAGAGCAGGGGTCTCAAACACATGGCCCGCCAGGTTATTTTCTGCAGCCCGCGAGCTCCCCATGGCACCCCCACCCCTCCCAGCATTTACCTAGAGCGGCTCCAGCCTGGGGCGCACTGGGGGCAGGGCGGGCTCCCTGCCTGCCTGCCCTGCCCCCGCGCGGCTCCGGGAAGCAGCTGGGACCTGAGAGAGGGGGGAAACAAGGGTCTGTGTGTTGCCCTGGCCGCTCCTCCAGGTACCTCCCCTGAAGCTCCCATTGGCTGCGGTTCCCCATTCCTGGCCAATGGGAGCTTCGGGGGAGGTACCTGGAGGAGCGGCCAGGGCAACACACAGACCCCTGTTCCCCCTTCCCCCAGGTCCCAGCCACTTCCCAGAGTGGCACGGGGCAGGGCAGGCAGGCTGGGAGCCCGCCCTGCCTTCAGTGCGCACCGGGCCGGACCCGTGCCCCGAATCCTTCCTGCAGCCGAACCCTCTGCCCTGAGCCCCCTGCTGCACCCCACACCCCTCCTGCACCCCGACCCCCTGCCCTGAGCCGTCTGCCCCATCCTGCACCCCGACCCCCTGCACCTGAGCCCCCTGACGCACCCTGCACCGCTCCTACATCCCCTGGGGGCAAGAAGGGGGCGGAGTTGGTGTGGGGATTTCAGGGAAGGGGTTGGAATGGGGGAAGGGGCAGGGTGAGAAGAGGTGGGGGAGGGGTGGGGCCTCACAGAAGGGGTGGAGTGGGGGTGGAAGTGGGGCAGCCCTTGGACTAAGGTACTAGTCCTCATGGGGCCCTCGTGGTCATTTGAGTTTGAGACCCCTGTCGTAAAGCATGTGGAAAAGTTCTCAGCAAAGTACGTGAGTAAGTCCCTGCATATCAGGATGAGAATTCACTGCTTACTATATGCTTCAGTGATGCTAAAAGAACTTATTTTGGTTTCTTAGGCATTCAGCAAAGCTTGGGACACAGTTGGCTGATCTCCACCTTCACAACCAGAAACTTGGAGAGAAGTTGAAGAAAGAGGGGAATACTGTTGGTACAGTACATAGTTGTCTGTAAATTTAATGACCTTAAGCTAGTTAACAGATAACCTGTAAAACAGGCAGTTGCTAAAATGATTTTGTTATTTCAGGAACATCTATTTGGCTCCAATAACACTGTCATGCAAATAAACTTGGAACAAATTTTTTTTAGTATTTGAAACAAGATTCAAAAATAGCAAAAAGCTCTTTATCTCTTTCGTGGGCAAAATATTTCTTAGACTTGCTGTCCCCACTATTTATTCCAGATCGTTACCTACAAAAGCTTTGTTTCAAAGGAGAGATATCATCAGATGATGTAATTAAGATTAAAATTTAAACATTTTCAATCATGTCCTAAAGTTAACTGAAGGCAGTTTAATAAAGATACCGCAGTGTAAGCTGTCTGCTACCAGCAAACTACTGTATCTCCATCTGATCTAAAGCCTACGTACACTGAACATGCTTACAATCTTTGTAATCAATCTTTTTATTTTTTTTGGTTTGCAAGGTAAAAGTGAGGGGCAAACAGACATCCAGTTTGTGGATCGATTTGGCTTCCATACAGTCACCTGTTGTGGCTATCTCCCACAAGTAGGTTCTGCTTAAGTCTTGGAACTTATTTAACCTATTGACGCTTCTGTTGTTTTACGTTCTTAGGAATTTAAATGTAACACTTTAAGACTTTGCTGCACGTTTTTCTAATTGTGGAAGAGCAAATGCTTCGATTGTAGGAGATGAGTTTTTGCTTTGGTTTGGAAAACATAAAGGGCCAAGATTATTTTGGATGTAGCTCCATTGATTTCAGTGGAGTTACAGGAGGAATTAATATGTTCTAGATAGCTTGAAAAGCAACAGCCCAAGACAGGGTTTGGAGCTACATTGGGTAACTGTGACCTCTCTGCTGTTGCTTTTATTCAGTGAAATGAGATTTTAAAGAAGACTTGAACCTTTCCTGAACACTGGCTAAAATAGACAACTGAAATAGTAACACCTTGCACTAGACAGACATCAAGACACAAATTGTTTTATTTCCTAAAAGACTATATTTAAAAAATGCTGCCCTGTGTTATGCTATGTGTCCAATGCCTAACCTCTGATCCTGCTTTTCCAGGTGAATGACTGGCAGAATGACTGGGTGAGTTTCTATGCCAGGCAGCGAATCCAGCCCCAGATGGATATGATTGAAAAGAATTCAGGAGACAGGGAGGCAAGAGAACTTTGGGCACAGCTTCAGGTAGAAGAGCTCCCTGTGACTCTTAATTTATTGATAGCTAGGTGGGGTTAGTTGGTTTTTCTTTTAATAAAGAAATTAGGTCCAACCTTGTGTTGGCATGTTCTAGGATTTTGTGAGAAAGGAACATATATACCCAAAGACTCTACAACACCCTTTATGTGGAGGTAGAATGGCTTCATGCAGTGCTCCCCAATGCTATACTCTAAAGCAAATCCTTATAGGCTAGTCCTTTGGGTAGTGCTTTGCATTGCCAGTCCAGAGATCTTAGTTCAAGTTCATATCTCCTGTTCTCTGGAATGGGAGTGGTACATGCTCACTACCTGAAACACATGTAGGGGAATGCCATGGGTTACTCAACAGCATCACCATTTCAGATATGGGTTGCATTCATCTTTTTGAGTGGATGTTCTTTTAGTTATTTTCTCACTATTTTGTGGAACATGACATAAGAACAGCCATACTGGGTCAGTTCAAAGGTCCATCTAATCCAGTATCCCGTCTTCCGACAGTAGGCAATGCCAGGTGCCCCAGAGGGAATGAACAGAAAAGGGAATCGTCAAGTGATCCATCCCCTGTCACCCATTCCCAGCTTCTGGCAAACAGAGGGTAGGGACACCATCCTCTACTCATGGATAATAGGTTTCTTACCCCTTCTTCCAGTGGAACAGTATCTTTGAATTTGTTTGCAAATGGCTAAATTTGGAGTACTAAGTGAATGTTTAACTTTGGACTTTTTATAACACTGAAAAGTGATTACGACACATACTGAAGTTAGGAAGAAGTGACAAAAATGCAAGATGAAATCTCTAACAGAGACATTCCCCTGTATTGCAGGCTTGGGGATGGGATATACGATTGGATGACTATGGTCTTCAACCACTAATATCTATGATTCAGTAAAAGTAGAATCCATGTTGATCCCCCTCTGAAGTTTTTTATTTTAAATGTCAAAAGGTGCCAGTCTGTTTTGACTGGCAGTTAACCAGCTAATTTTTAAGAATGTTGAATTCATATTTCATAACCTTTATGTGTGTGCATGCTACTCTGATGATTTCAACATCTGCTGTCTGAAGTAACACTCACCCTAGCATTCCTCATCTTGAGGCATCTCACTGGTAACTCTTGCTTTCTTTTCCCTCCCCAGCTGAAGATACCCAGTTTGTTCTGTGACATGGAGATCGTTCCTGCTCTCCTTCATGGGGATCTGTGGGGAGGAAATGTAGCTGAGGATGACTCTGGCCCCATTATTTTTGACCCTGCTTCCTTCTATGGTCATTCAGAATATGAACTTGCGATAGCTGGGATGTTTGGTGGCTTCAGCAACTCTTTTTACTCTGCTTACCACAGTAAAATTCCCAAAGCTCCAGGGTTTGAGAAACGACTCAAACTCTACCAGCTTTTCCACTATATGAACCACTGGAACCATTTTGGATCAGGGTACAGAGGGTCTTCTCTAAACATCATGAGAAACCTGGTAAAATGACTTCACCCTCAAGCAGAGTATCTCCCCCCCCCACTTAGGAAAACTTCTTGGTGAGGCAACTACAATAATATTAAAACAGATATTTGACCCTCTCCCTCTTTGCACGCTAAAGATATAGAATCGGAGA
Organism: Chelonia mydas; assembly: GCF_015237465.2. Lineage (NCBI taxonomy): Eukaryota > Metazoa > Chordata > Testudines > Cheloniidae > Chelonia > Chelonia mydas. The sequence continues at coordinate 19,353,620 of NC_051254.2, forward strand.
GTCCTGCTGAATCCCAACTGTGGCATTTTCCATCCCTTTAAGATATAATCACTTGTTGCAGGAATAATTTGTTAGTTTGCTATCCAAGGAGATGCTAATTCCAGAGTTACATGAAAGAACTTGCAGGGTCAGGGTAGTGTTGAACAATTCTGTTTTGGTAGATTGAATCAGAGAAGAAAACTTGAGTGTAAATGACTTGGAAGAGGTCCTCTGATAGAGACCAACTGTGCCACATATTGCTAAATGTTTGCACTTGAACATTGACTCAAAAATCAACACAAAAAGCTTGGTGAAATGGAAGGATGGCCTTTCCTTACATACCAATGCAAATGGCTGAAGGAGTTGCTCATTGGGACTTTTCCTTCTGGTTGCTTGTTCGGCCAAATTCTTTTCAGCCATGCATTTCTAGGTACAGGTACTAAAGCAATAGCATGTTAACATGAAATCCTGAAAGGAATAAAAAATGATCAGAACAATTTTAATATGGTTCAAATGGGTGGAGTCCTCTGCCCATCCTGTTACATAGCACTGTGTCCAGACTTCTCAAATGTTTCATGTTTTGTGTGACACCATGTGTTTGGGCTTTGTTGGCACATTCCCAGGCAGTCCCGTATCTGCTAGTCAACCAGCTTCTGGCTAGAGCCTATTCAGAGCTGATACCTTCCTGCTTTTTGAATGGAGCTGTTGTCTGATAGGGTTTCCTTTCCTGCTGGATGTCTTCAGGCAGGGCTGGCTGCATGTACACTTCCTCGGGGGAGATACTGCTGACTGGCACACACAACTGACGATCATTTTTGTGGTTGCCACATAATTTGGCCATTAGTTCAGTACCATCAGATCAGTGGGTGGTTTCCACATAAGTTGTCCAGAATTCACACTGCAGGAGCCAGGATGTGTCTTTTTGTATTTCCGGGAGCCCCACAAGCTGCACTACTTAGCTGTTGGCATTAGGCATTCAAGACCAAAGGAAGTCAAAATTGGACTGTGTATGCATGTAAGAGCACCTCACCACTTAATACCTGTGTCACTAAAATTTCTTCAAAGAATTAATGCACGAAAACATTAGGTTGCAGGATAGTAAAACTGTTCCCTGTGTGCTTGCAGGACAGTAAAACTAAAACAATAGCTCTGCTGTCTAGCTGTGGGCTTCTAGTGATGTTTCGACAAAAGGACACCAGGTAGGTGAGAGAGATGCATGATTCCGTACATGCATGTTAAGCATATGGGAGTGATTTTTATTTAACTAAAATGTTTTTCACTGGATTTAAGTTGGTACTCTGATCTGCTGAATTTCTCTGACCGCTGGTTTTGCAGTGAGTACTGATATGAATTTTGGTGACTACTATTAGAATATTTCGCCTCCGCCTAATCCTAGTAGTAGTTTCACTGGCTATTAATTGTTGGCTGAAAAAAAACGCCAAACCTTGCTTGGCAGCAAAGGTTTTTCCTCATCTCCTGCTGTTTAAATAAAATATTAGTTTCCTAATTGATTATTGTTGTCTGTCTCTTGTCTGTATGAATAGCTTTCGGCTTACTTTCACAACTTGGAAGCTGCTCTAAACTGCTGGAGAATAGGAAGGTCCTATATCCTTCCCAATAAAAACCTGGTGTGACGGTTCTTGGGGCACCCAGGACAGTGACTTATCGTGTTACCTCCTTCCACCAGCATTGAGGTAGTCTTGCATTTGCCAAGGTGGGTGTCAGCTTCCTAACACCACCAGCTCTATCATTCAGGCCCTTTCCTGTGGGCCTTGCGTTGCAGGCTGGCACACCCCAGTCTCTGAGTTTCTTTGAAGTGTTCCCCTGTGCTATGCAGTCCCTGACACTGGTTACTCACAAAATTCACAGATCCCATGCTCCCAAAGGTGCAGTGTACCCCAGCTTTACCTTATACACTGTTCCTGTATAGCGCATCACACTTGTAATGACACAGAAAGAGGTTTATTTACGATAGAGATTCTGCTAGAAACAAGAGGGAATGATGGAAACACATTGTTACAATACAAAACAAAAGAATAAAACATGAACCTGGGTCTATACTTACTAACTATTAAACCCCCTATCCTATCGAATAAAGTAGATTCTGTCCCCCTACTCCCAGTTCAGTCTGTTACAGAACTGACTGGCTTCATGGCAGCCAGGATCCAATTTTTCACATGAACATCCCTGCTTCTCAAGATGTGTCTCCTCAATAAAAGGATCAAGAGTGCCCCCCCCCCCCCATGTACTGAAAGAGGCTTTTGTCTTTATTCATAGGCAGGGTGATTGTTGGTTATAATTTTTCTTTTTTTACCCCCAAGTAGTTTTGATTGTTTGCGGTTGTCTCTGAGGGTTTTCCATTTAAAATCTTGGGATGGAGCAAAGCTAGAAAGTTGGTTCTGGCTACCCAGGGTAGGGTGACAACTCCTTCCTGCTTGAATGGGCCATCACAGAGACATTATTCCCTGGTGACTAACCTTTATTTCAAGTCCATAAAGCATACTTTCAGTATATTATTACTCCATTATTACCTGTACATAGATTTCACAACGATTATGAATCTTGACACGCTGTGAGCTTTCTGTAGATATCTTACACATTACTCTTTGTGGATAAATATCCTGCAAGATGTGGTTGGTGTAGTGAGTTTGTCAGGTCTGAGGTGGTATTTTCACAGAATGGGACCCTTTGCCAAGGATTCTGTGTCACACCCAGATCCTGCTTTCTTACTCAAGGACAAAACTCCCATTGACTTCAGTTGGAGCTGAAGTAAGCTCAAAGACAGCATATTTGTGGAGTCTGTCACTGAATAAATTAACCTAGATACAGTGTAGCTGCGGGAGTGCCTGTCCATGTTGCCAGACGGTGCAAGTGACATTGCCCGGTTTGTTTCTAAGGGGGTAATGTTGTCAATCTATTACTCCAGCTGGCTTACAACATCCACGCAAACTTAATGGTTGCTTCCTGGGTAGTGGTGGGGGCAGTAATGATGATTGTTAGGCAGTGGCCAATGTGGCTGGAGCCCTCACTGTTCACTTCCAGACTCATGTTGAGGGTCATATTATTTCTGGGTGTTGTCTGGACTCCACTGCAATGCATGTCTAACCTGAGCACTCTTTAACTGTTCATTTTGTTTACAAATCTCTTCAGTAAATTGGAACTTTAAAAAAAAAAAAGTGTCTCAAACTGATAGCCTGCAACCAGAAGGTCAACTCTGATCTGAAAACAATGACAGATTTTGGATCAGTCACTTTCCAGAGCAATAAATCTCTCCAGAGATGGTAGCCCTCCCACACGCAGCAGAATTTTAGAAAAAATGATTATACTGTGTGCGGGCACTGAACAAAGATTGCAAATATAAATGGAGATTGAGCAAATAGGAATAACCATGTTGAAAGCAATAACAATTTCCTAGCATTTGGTTAATTTTTTTAATCTACATTCTGCTATAATTAAGGACCACAGTCTGTTATACAAGAATATATATGACATGCAAAGTGGCATCAGGCTCTGCTGTACCACCAATCTTTGGGTGCAGTGCTTTCTTCACCCAATAAGTGACCGCAGAGTCTCAAAGGGTGGCTAGGGTCTCTTCTGGAGAGGGGCAGCCAGTGAATTTTCTTAGGAATTGCTATATCCTATAAGGTGAAAAAATGTTAAGCGTTATCAGATATTTTCTTCCCCAATGTGTAATTCTACATTACTGTTTTATGACTGTCCTCTCTCTTGCCCTCTCTTACTACCCCACCCCCTGTGTGCCTAAGTTCTCCTATCTCCCTCCCACATGCCTGATCAATGTCCTGCTCCCTGTATGCTCCACCCATGTTTCCCTCAGCCTTTCTGTACTCTGACACTTGGGAGCCTGGCTCATTTTGCCTGTACCCTCACTCTGGTAAAGGCAAAATGGTTCTACACCCCGACTTCTGGGGCTCCTGTTTCTAATCAGTTCCCTTGCCTACTTTGCTGAGCAGCTGGAGGCAGAAAATCAGTTGAGATGTATGAGTGTTGCTCTTTATACTGGTACACTTTAAAATAACTCTTATCTTTTTGCATCCACTCTGCATCATTTTTATTTATTTATTTATTTTTAAAGTAGAAGTCGCTTCTTAGCAAGGTCACCACCCCCACAGAATCAGCATTTCTAGGACAAGTCATCTTGGAAATTCAATAAGAAAAGTTTTTATTTTTTTAAAAAGAACTCCAAGTAAATTTTCAAAAAAACAAAATTTAAAATGAACTTTTTGAATTAAACTTCCTAGAACAATTCCACCCTGGGGTGAGATGCAATCTGCACAATTGCAGAAAGATTAGCTTCTCTAGGAGGAAATTATGGTGGAGGAATGAAGACTGGGCTTATAAAGGGGAGCTGGTTTCAACCATTAATGTGAACCAGTTATTGAACCTTCATAGTAAGACCAAGAGCCTGAATATCAAGTAAAACATTTCCTGTCTGGAAACAAATTTCAAAGAAGGGTGTGTTAGGCAGGAACAGACTGAAAAAATGAATAATGAGGGGTTTTATTATTTATTTATAATGGGGTAACATGTAAGACCCCCAGTCAAGAACAGGACCCCAGTTTGCTAGATGCTGTACAAAGACACAAAACAAATCCCCCAAAGAGTTTATAATGTAAGTACATGATGAGACACCAGATGGATACAGATAAACTGATGGTGGAGTGCAAGAAATAAATGAGATGCTAATTTAAAAAGTTATCATGAATCTGTGGTTAATGCATTGTCTGACTGCTTTTAATGCTGTTTAATACCCAATTCCCATGTGCATAATGATTAGTGTAGCAAAAAGTATACAGCTGCTGTAAATGAGCATGCACCCTATCTTCAGTTTAACATAGTTACTAAAAAAAGAGAAAACACTTCCAGGACCTGCCAAGTCTGCCTAACAAACAATCATCTGGGCCTCCAGGATTACATGCTCCTCAGGTTACAGACTGCTATCCCTTCGTGTTAATAACTGCAAAAAGGGTGAAATGTGTTCTGCGGACTACAGCTGTGATGGTGGAGTATATATATATCTATACATAAGGTGTCTTAAAAATAGGCCTATGGTTTTGAATGTCAGGCTGAGATGCCCCATTACTGACGTGTCCACGTTGTGGAGTCATGCAGGGACCCTGGCAAACAGGTGCATGAAAAGCTTGTGGGCAGTGGGATGGCTTTTAACTGTATATATTAGTGACAGAATCATAGAAATATAAGGCTAGAAGAGACTTCAAGAGGTGATCAAGTCCAGCCTCTGTGCTGAGGTAGGATCAAGTAAACCTAGACCATCCCTGACAGGTGTTTTTTTCCAACCTACTCTTAAAAACTTCCAATGATGGGGATTTCACAGCCTCCTTGGGAAGTCTATTCCAGAATATAACTACCGTTAGAGTTAGAATGTTTTTTATAGTTTCTGTTTTAGGGTGGGATTTTCAAGAACAGCATTGGCCTCACTCTATTCCAATCAAAGTCAAAAGTAGAGAAAAGTCAGTGTTGAGTGTGTTTGAAAGTCCTGCCTACAATATCATGACTCCCTAAGTCCAGGACTACACCTCTCTTGGTCACTGACCTGTGGACTCATCTTTATCCCTGGTTTTCAGTTTGATCTTTTCACTCATACAGACCTCACCCACCATCACAGTTGCAAAATCTGCCTGGGGAGGTAGATTTTTGCAGTTCCATGCTACTTTTCTTCATGTCCTTCATCTCTACTATTCTGGTTTCAGAATGGATCTCAGTGATCTTGTTGGACACTGGTTGTTCTCACAGAAATAAGCAAGACTGGTTAAATCCAATCTTCATGAGCTGGTCTGCCAGATGCTTTTCATGAGAGGAGGTAAAAAAACCCTTTTCTTCATGACACCAGTCTGCCTGTATCCTGCCACCAGAATAACTTCTCTTTATTCTTTTACAAAGCAAAAATATAGTCTCTTACACTCAAGAGAGTTACCATGTTCTTGGTTTAAATCTTCCATCTCTGAGCAGGTCCCAAATTATATGCTGAGCTGTAGCCTGCACATCATCAGTGAAGTCCAGGGGGTTTACAGGATTAAAGGAGTGCTGATTTATTTGGCCCCTGAAAACTTAGATGAATAATTGTAAAGGCTTTCCAGGACGAGCCTGGATTTTATAATGAGAAATTGTTGTCCCATGGCTCACACTGTTCTTAGTAGTGTGTTGATGGCTAGTCCGCTTTCTTGTGGTTCTAGAGATCTTTGTTATTCCCAGGAAGAAAAATGCATCCCTCTCAAATAGAAAGTAGAGGGGCCTCTGCATTCTTTCGGAGTGGCCTTGAGACTTCTGTGAAGATAAAATCTTTTTGCAAACATTTCTAGAGCTGTCATTGCAATTAGAGCTGGCTAGTGGACAACAGTTCTGTTTTGTGACTACTTGCAAGGCTTTGAAATTTGTTGTTGTTTTGCATTGCAATGCAAATAAAACCTTTCAACAGTTTTTGCAAAACAATTGTTGAAAGATCAAAAAGTTCAGGTTTTTTATTTGGGTCTCTCTGTGGAGTCAGAGCGCCCTGGACCTCAAAAACTGTCCCATCAAAATTTATATTTCTCCATGAAAATTTCAGCTTTGATGAAATTACATATTTTGATGAAAACCTGTTTAGTTGGAAATTTTCTGTCCAGCCCTAATTGTAACTAAGTAGAGGTTGCTAGAGGTCAAAACCAGATTTCTAAATATGCTCTCACACACCTACCCAATCTTCTGCTCCTTGATAGGGCAAAAATGTCTTCAAATCAAACTGGCAGGTTTTTTATTTACTTCAACTAGGCAAATGTTGCAATGAAAATGGCTCTGCTGGATGCAGATGAAAATAATGAACATGAAAGACAGCTGGAAGAGTTTATTTTGGGCCTGTCATTTGAGCTTTGTTTTGGGAATAGAGCAAATTAGACAAACCCTGGATACCACAGTGAAAAAGGATCTGTGCAAACTCCAGCTGGTGGGGAGAGTATCAGTTCTTGAAACATATCAACTTGTAGCAGTACTTTGCACATAGAAGTGGCTGAAAATAGAGAACAAAATATGCTTTCCTCCATGCCACACATTCTTGCATAAAATCTATTCTCCATTCCCAGAGACACCAAATCATCAGAGGAAAGTATCTGTTGCTCATCCTGCTGAAATACATTACTTGGTAGTGTGACATTTAATTTCTTGCAATTCAAACAGTAGCCATTCCTCTCCAGTCAAGTGATTAATTTTCTTTTATTGTCCTAGTTTATGCAGGTGACTGGAAGATACTGTAGACTTGAAGACTGGGTTGTTTTCCTGGCTTCTCTGACCTACAAAGCAAATGGAAATCAGAAACCCTTTCTTGGCACGGGCTCCTTTTTAAATATAAACACAGACTATACATCCAGAGCAGTAGAGGTTTCAAGTTTTGATGGCCTAGAATTTTTTTTTTTTTTAATGACAAGCATGGAGGATTTGGGGCAAATCTATTTATATTACAACTACCCCTGATCAGAGACCTGGCTACAATACAAGTTCATAATGATAGGGCATATCAGACCTGAAATGTGTTTTGTAAGTGGTTTAATGACTTGGATGTGTCCTGAGTTTCCTCTTACTCTTGCATCTACAGACTTGAATGGAATTACACCTGACTTTCACTGGTGTGAGATCAGAATCAGGCCCTATATCACTACCCATCACAACCATGATAATATTCTTTATTTGTTTCTTACAGTGGATTGTGTTCTGCCACCCTTACACTGAGTAGTGCCTTACTCCCCAGTGGGATTGCCTGACAATTAAAGTATTACTCAACCTGAGTAAGGGCAGCAGAATTTGGCCCTGAATTTGCTGCTTATTAGTGATAAATTAGTGTAGTAATTTTCCTTACCAGAGAGGAGAAATAACATGGTGAAAATCTACAGTATATATATCTAAATGCAAAGCAACACTTATGAGTTTCAAAAGCAGCCTTTAAGGAAAATATACTTTCTATATAAACAAGTTATATTTTATGTTTTAAAGGGTCATTCAGCAAACTTCAAATCATTATTAATATTCAGTGCAGCCATTTGCTTGCTAACATTAAGTGATAGCCACTAGAGGGTGTTACTACAGTTGCTGTTTGCTGTTTTGTCGAGAGGTGGCCTATTCTGCTCTCATTTATTCCGGTGCAACTCCATTTGCAGCAGCTTCAGCTGGGCCCAGAGTTTGCAGTTTGATCTTGAGAAGTGCTGTGCCTCTGTTTTATCTCATAATTGTAATTATATTTTAATTAATTAATCAGACATCTTAATAAAAGAAAAAAAGTCACCCGTGCATTTAGAGGTATAAGTGAACAATATGGTATTCATCTATAATGTACAGTGCAGAAAATACTTCCCACATCCACTCAGCAACCTTAAGAATATATCTCATGTATATCTTAGCTATACGTAAAATAAAATCGCCTTGTTCTGTGACCTTGTAAGCCATATCAAAATCACCCTAACCCGCAAGGTTACTTTGTGTTTGTTTTTCCAGCAACTCTGAGGAGACACTATATATCACAGTATATGAGATTATGACATATGAAAAATTAATTACATTGACCTGGTTTAGCTCTTTGGAAAATGTATTTTCATATTTCTACTGAGCTTTTATTCCATTGCAACATTGCTGCTGTTACAGGCACTTACTCCTTGTTGTCAGAATTAATCCATTGGCAGAAATGGTCACCAGCACAAACCAATATTTCTCTCAATATGATAAGAAACGTAGTTCAGTGAAATCATCCCCAAGAGTGCTGATTCAGCTTCAGCTTGAATGGTTGTAGCCAATACCACTGAAAATAAGTGTACTTTTGGACAGCAGCCCATGTCCCTGGGCTTTGCAGTCACTGAAACTGCTCCCTTTTGTGAGGGGTCTTTGCCCCTTTGCCAAAGCATGCCAATTTTGGCTTTATGCATCTAGCCATATGCCTCGTTCCTCTAACCTGATTACCATATGCTTATGAGGCATAATACTTACTTGTAAGCTTCAAAATGTTTGTTTGAGGGTGGGGGGGGGGAACTAAACTACTTAAGTTGAAGGCATTACATCTGAGCTGAGCCAAATACAAGAGACAAAGCGTTTTAAGTTCTATTCAAGTTCTTATATTGCCCTCACTACCACACTCAGCACATATATATACCACATGCCTATATAGCAAATTAAAACCTACAGCACTGTGGCCTCTCCAGATCTCAAACAAGCTAGTGTGTTTGAGTCTGTCATTGTATGTGTATACTATACAATAATAACCCCTCTTACCTGGCCTTTGTTTATAAATGCCAAGCAAAATGAAAATGTAAATACATGTTGGGAGGGAGGGGTGGTTTGCTTGCTTGCTTGCTTGGGTTTTTTGAAGTAAAAGGGGTCTGTATCACTGTAATGAATGTCATTCTTACGGTAGAAAGGCCTTTTTAAAGAGGAAGGTTCTGGAGTGTTTTCCTAAAGCTGGTCTGACTCTGGATTCACATAATCTCTTCAGGGAGTTTGTTCCATAGCCAGATCCTCTGAGTGAGACTGCCTTTCCCCAGGTCTCATGCACTTAGTCCTGGACTTTGTGAACTGCTGATGCTTTGCTATTTCAGTGTCTCTAACTTCCAGGTACATGAACAAGGTGCATCCTGGTGCAGCCACTGGAATGTCCCTTCTACATCCCTGTTGAACTCCCAATATGTCGAAGAATATTGCCATGTTCCACTGTACTACAAACAACAATAAAGGGGTTAAAGGAATGTGCTGTAATATACCTTGAGACTTTTCCCCTTCTCCACATTGTCTGTCTCAGTTCTTTGTCCTGGAATAATGAACAGCTGGTATACATAGCTCCTGGCTGCTCTGACTGATGGATGCATGGCCCTTCTGGATCACTTCTCAGGGAATTGCTGGCAAGCCTTTTTCCTCCGCTTGCTCAATACAAGCAGGTTGCTTGGTGATTGATCATGAAGCATCATACTTTGCAGAGCAATCTTTAGATTTCTGTCTCTCTCAGGTAAGCTGAATGATATGATGTAACATCACATGTGTGTATCATAAACTGACCTTCAAGCTACTGAATAGAGCCAAGGCTCACCACCCTCCTTACTGCTCAGTTTTCTGTTCACTGCCAGTTAGAACATCATAGGTAACAGCAATAGGAGACAAACAGAACTACAGAACTTGCAGGGGGAAAAAACAGCTTGTACCTACCTGCAGCTAACTCCACTCCAATCTATGGTAGCATAATCCAGAGGATAGACTCTGAGCGTGGGAGTCTATAAATGCTCCAATAAATAACCCCTTCTCCCAGCTCCTCACTGCTCTCCTTTAATTCCCCCCTCATATTTCATTGTTTATATTTTAGCCTTTGTGATCTGACCATGGTGCTGAACTGCTGATGGGACAGGGCTGGGTTTACTCCAAGGTGGTTATTTTCAGGCACTTTTGTTATTAAAAACCCATCTGGGACATTTCTGAGTTGGTTTGTTTCCAGTGTATTAAATCAGGATGATTTAAACATGTTGATTTAAAAAAACAACACAACTTGATAATAGGTTGTGAAGCCTTTTACCTCTAGGTCATCCATTCAATTCCAGCCCAGGTCAATAGTAAATACCATCTCAGGGATGTTCTATAACCTATGTGAAATAATTGGATTATCTCAGTCAAGTTCTGAGTGGATAGAGGTCCACAGCACAAAAAGACACCACAATTGGCAGCAATTGGCAACCTTGTTAGAAATCTCACCAAAGAAGCCAAGGACTATTTGGACTGTGGAAATGGAAAGTGAAGTCCAGGGCAGGATTCAGGAACGGTCATTGCAGTGTGGGTGAAATGTGCCCTGCTGCATCCTTTGCTATGTCTGTTCAGTGGGTAGAGGGAGGATTTAAGTCTCCAGGCTTGACAATCTGGCACTTTTCACTGGCACCGTTCGACCAGTGTCCTCAACTGGTTCCCTTATTTTCCCCTATAACCACTCCTATTCCTGCCATTTTTTTAGTGATCCCAAAATACTCACTTGGTTTCCATATCATTGTGGTCCCTCTCCTCTTGTAAGGGAAAGGCCATAGTTGTTCCAGTGGTGGAGCCTTCTTCAGGGTCTCCACACACTCCTGGTAGTCAAATAGACTGGCCCTCCACTAGCCACACATCACAGCCATGTGATTTTTTAAATGCCCAAAAGGAACAGTCCAGGATCCAGGGGAATGGAAAACAAACTGTTAAATTTTATTGGTCTGAAAGTACCAACATCTTTTAGAATAAAACTACTGATGTGATCTCAGTACTAGCATCCTGCACTGAACAATTTCATTCTAGTAAACAGGAATTGTTGACCCTGTTGGATGTTGGTCAGCATCATAAAACCACTCCATAATTTGGAACAATTAATTTCTACTGTCCGTTTCTGCTCAGGTGAGGCCCAGTACTGAAATATCAGGGATTGCTGTCCCTCAAGATGGAAATGTGTTGTCAGAGCTTTGTGGGGACCCAGGATCTGGAATAGCTACAGAGGTTGCAACTTTTAACATTGAGATTCATTAGCAGAGCTATGTTGAGGTCCAGCACTGGCATAGCAGAGGATAACATCTCTCACTCAGTATTGAAAGTTCAATTCTCACCTTGATGCCAACCTCCATCACCCCCTTGTTACATTTTCAAAAGAACCTTTGCGTTTTCTCCCATGGTGCCCCTCGTGATTGGGAGGAGCTCCCTGTAAACGTCCATAAAGTTACCTCATTATCCTCCTTCAAATCACTCCTTAACATTCTCCTTTGCTGTAATGCTTAAAAAAACCAACTAGCAATGGTTAGGCTCCTGGTATGCTGAGACCACTGCTTATCATACTATCCAATATTGTCTTATTGTTCACATGTACTGTCCTGTCAACCTGTCTGTATCCATCTTTTGTCTCTTGTCTTATACTTAGATTGTAAGCTTTTTTGGGGTAGGGACTTTTTGTTCTTTCTTTGTACAACACATACCACAATAGGCCATGGGCCATGACTTGGGGCTCCTAGGTGCTATGATAATACTAATTAAATACATAAAATAATAATACCAATAATAAAAAATAATAAATGATGCAGGTCAGAATTTAGGTGATCTAGGGACACAGAGGGGAGCAACAGCCCTTGCCTAGTACCTCCCTGAACCATTCTGGCTTAACTCAGTATTTTCAGATCCTCACTTTAATGGGTACCAGCTTTATCTCATTTAAACAATTATAGAAAAAGAAAAGAACTTGTGGCAGGTGTGTGTATGAGAGAGAGAGAGACAGTAAGTGCCATTGCGCTTTTCTGTGCTTTTTGTAGATGAAGATTCTGTACATAGTCCATGACATGGAAAGCATTCCAGCTCATCTTCCTGGCAGTTTACAGGGAGGAACCATTGAAAGGGACAAATCTTGCTCTATTCTGTTGACTAAGCTGCTTTCTATGGCTATACAGAAAAGAGCTCACAAAAGGTGGAAAGCTTGAGCTTATCACAGTTCTTTATTCTCGACCTACCACAGGAAACTGCTCAAGATCTCAGAGCTTGAGCAATAATAATAAATTAATAATAAATTGTTAATACCCAGCTCTTATATGGTGCTTTTCATTATTTGAACTATGTCCACTTTTCCATTCCTTGGAGAACTAGAACCATTTTGGGACAGAGGTCAAAGGGGTTAACTCTGAACATAAAAAGTAGTCTACATTGATGAAATCAGTGTTTTTCTAGTAGAGCTAATCATTCCTTAACCTTTAGTGATTCATACAAGCTGCTTATTATTATCCATGTAAACAAACAAAGTTGTAAAGAAAGATAAACTCATGATAACAGAACCAGGTGCTGAGGATGAGGGGAGTGGCATCAGAATCCAGAGAATCATTAGCAGGATGGATGGCAGCACACATCTACTCCACGTGGAGACAATAGTTAGGGCCTTTTGTATAGATTGTAACATTACAGAATCCAGTCCTAACTCATATGACTGGTCCTGTTGACCCCAGTGGGGCTTACCATTTGGATCAAGGCTGTGGGATCAGGGCTATGATAATACTTCACACTTTCTATCTGAGGATGCCAATGAACTTTACAAGTGAAAATTAATTAAAACTCACAACACCCCTATGAAGTAAGTAATTTGTGACACCCCCCTCCCATGTTATAGATGGAGGAGTGAGATACAGATAGGTAAAGTGACTTACTCAGAGTCATATGCTAAATCGGTGAGGGATCCAGAAATAGGATCCAGATCTCCTGAATTTATGTGCTTGTGACTACAACACAATCCTTCTGTAATCAAGCCTGATCCTGAGCATTTCCTGAAAAATGCTCAGTTCCATCAACCTCCATTGTCTATAAAAGGCTTTGGTGGCACTTGGCTCCTACTGAGGGCAATGGGAATCTTTCCATTGACTTTAATGGGAGCAGGGCCAGGCCCTGAAGAAGGCATGTGGTCTAATGTGTCAATGGAGACACAATGGTTCCTAGTCTATACAAAGCAGGTATGAACAGGAAAGATCATTGCTTTTCCCATATCCCAATTTGCTGATTTGTGGTTATATTGAGGCCTTTGAGTTGCCTGATCTTAAACATTTACAATAGGATGACCAGACAGCAAGTGTGAAAAATTGGGATGGGGGGGAATAGGTGGCTGTATAAGACAAAGCCCCAAATATCAGGACTGTCCCTATAAAATTGGGACATCTGGTCACCCTAATTTAGAACACCACCACCACAAAACTCTGCCTCTTGCACAGTCTTCCATAAAATACAACCAGTTTATGTTATTGTGTATAGTTTTCATTGCTGAGCTCCCTCTGGTGGTTGATGATTTAAACTTTATCTCTTTGGTACTCATGTGAGCAGTGCTGTAGAGGGGTGGGGGAAGGTGAACAAGAGGACAGTCCATACTGATTACCCAGTGAGAGGAACTACAAATACCAGAAGCTCTCAGGACAGCCATCGAAGGACCCCAGGAGATTCCAACAAATTCAATATTTCCTAAATATCTATTTTTTTAAAAAAAGTAAAGCTCTAATTTCCAGAAATAAATATTTCTGGGAATTATTGACTGATTTGATTTTTCTCTCAGCTGTTATTTTTCTCTTTGGTGTGTGTCAATTTCTACCTCATAGCAAAGACACAGCAAAAAAGGAAGGACCCAGACCTTTAATCCTGTTTTGCAGTGGATTTACGAAGAAACAATTGCAACAGGGGAACCAATGGAAAAACTCCTGAAAACTGAATTGAAGACCTCCATTCTGAAGGCGTTTGGGAGCTCAGGAGGAGGGTATATTAGCCGAGGGCAGAGCTATGAAACTGACAGCGGGCAAGTGTTTGTGAAAATCAATCACAAGCCTCAGGTTAATGCTGATAATATTGCTGCATGTTCACTGCAATGTGCTTAATTGTCTGGAGATGTTTGTTGATGATTGTAAATTGTGTGTTTTCAAGCTTAATGTATTTTTCTCCTTTTAAGAACTGAAATCTTTTTAAAGCACATTTTAGACAGTAGGCTCAGTTAATGTTTATTTGTAATGCTGTTGTAAAGCAACTTGACGTTCCTTTGCAATACTAGGTGCAAAATAATTTACATTGCTGCATAAAAAAGCATAGAGCAGAGCAATTGCCCTCATGCTTAGAATTTGTTATTGGGCCAAATACTATCCCTGAAATGGCTATTCCCACACAGGTCTAGGGAACAGCATGACCTTCCAAAGCAGAGTACATTCTTTTATTGGGGAAAGGGTTTTGGTCCACAAAACCCAGGATCTCTTGAGATCAGCAGAAGCATTGAGCATCTGCAGTGCTTCCTGGCACGATGGCAACATAACTCCTACAGGAGATATGCTCCCATCAGCTTCCGTATTCATCCTTGCTCCTCAATCCTCCTTAAGAAAATGGTTTCACTTGATGCAGTGGAAACTGAAATATGTTAATACTGACAGTATCAGGAATCCTTGAATGGTTGTGGGAGAAGGAGGGATTACTTCCGAAACCCCACTTCCACCTATCCTGATCGTACCCTAAGTGTCTGTTCCCCATGGCATAGGGAGGAGGAAGGGAGTGTGCTGTGGTGCTGGTGAGCCACCATCCTGGATCTTCTCATTTTTCCTACCCTCTGTTCACAGAAGCAAGGGAGCATGTGGGCCACTGTTATGTTGTATTATTATTTAAATTGTGTGATACGAAAGGAGAGAAGGTTAGCACTCACCTTGATAAGGGTGGGAGAGTTGTAGTGGCCTTTTCAACACACATATGGTTAAGGCATTGCCACTTACTCACGGCACCTAATCACTTTTGGGAAGGATGCCTAGAGCCCTGCGTATGTACCCCTTCTTATGTTTTGTACAATTCTAAAATAATAAATAATTGGTTAGTATTAAGGCAAAACTAGAAAAAATACTTGAACTAAACCATCAGCTCCAAGCACCCTATTACTTTGGGAATATTGGCATTCAAATGTGATGTTTGTGGATTGGGACATTCTCTAGTCAGAACAAGGCTATCAGTCAATTTACAGTTGAGAAATAGGAGTTTAGGAGGAAACGTGTGGCTTGGTGGAATCCAGATGCACAGAGGAACTGAGGGAGATCCAGCCTAGGGGCAACTGCTTGACCACTGTCTGATTTTTAACACAGAGTTGCCATCGACTCCCCTGGGACCCGCTTTCAGGTAAGTGGTATTGGTGCCACATTTGTGGAATCTGCCTTAGAAAAATAGAAAGACTGACTCAGCCGGGAGAAGAGAAAGAAATCAGTTTAAATGTGCATGTTGAGATTTTTGTTTCTATCGCATTTAGGAGCTTTTTAAGTGGTTGGTAACATTTTGCTGAGTTAGAATGTTTTAGCCAGCAGTCTGAGAGGGCTAAGTCATCAGATCCCCATTGTTTACGTTTACCGGATGGTTCTGTGTGTGCATGCAATAATTAAATTAGCTATCAGTTGATTGTTGTAAAAACCTTGATTAACACAGTACAACCAAGTAAGAGTTTAAAAATTATTTAAAAGATCATTGAAATATAATTGGAAAAAAGTCTCCAGGCTATCTATAAACTTGTTTTATTCTTCCTCTTCCTTTTTAGGTAAAGATTAATCTTTCTGCAACCCAAGGAATTTATGCAGAGATTGCATGTGCAATATAATTTTGGATTTCTTGTTTTTCTTACTAATACCTGTACCTGCAGCTTGTTGCATGTAAATGGGTTCCTCCTTCTGTGTGGAGCCCCACTGACCTCAATAAGGCAATCACAATAAGTAGTAGGATTGGGGGCTAAAGGCCTGATCCTGTCGATAATCCTTACTGAAGCAAAGTGTCCATTGACCCTAATGGGGTTTATCTGTGCGAGGAGTGTAAGGTTGGGCACATAGTCAGTCTCTTCCTTATTGTAAAAAGCCTTTCTCTGCTGTTATTAAGGATAGTCCAGTGCCTCAGGAACTAGTTTAGGGTTTATGGGACTTGGGTTCAAGTTTCTATTTTGCTACAGACTTCTTGTATAACCATAGGCAAGTCACTTAATCTTTCAGTTCCTATCTGTAAAATGGGGATAACAGCACATCCTTACCTCCCAGGAGTGTTGTGTGGATAAAGATTGGGAAGTGTTTAGCTACTATGATAATAAGAGACATGTGAGCACCTAAGATAGACAAACCTTTCCTTATCCTCCTAAGAGAGAATAAAATAACATAAAAGTACTCAAATTTCTATTGCTGAACCCAGAAATCAGGTATGCAAGAAGCATCTAGCAGAAAGGTAACATTTCCTTACAAAAGAAAATGTGGGAGCTGCAGTCTTCGCTCAGTGGGAAGTTGGAAAGAAAAGGCTTTAATTTTCCAGGAAATACTCTTAGCTATTCTGTTACTAAATAAAGGCAGAACAAAAAATTCAGCCATAAATTTGTAGTTCAGTACATGGGAAACTGATAAGTCTGGGTTATTTCATTCTAAAACATACAATTAAAAATGGGCAGAAGGAGTAATACTGTCACTTAGAAGGTCAAACGGTTCAGCAGTACACTGGCTTAATTAATGTGATCAATCTCCCACTTGGGACCTGCTGCTTAGTCACAGTCTAAGGATTTACTCCTTTATTTCAAGTGGCAGGTTTTTATGCTTTTCTTGTTGAAAGGTTTGGGTTCTAGCCCCACTGGTAACCCTGCTGTACCTAGATTTGAGGCCAGAGATTAACTACACATAGATGTTTTGAGTATTTACACTGGTAAGTTGTGTAATGTGTTGTACTGTGCTGAACTTGCAAGAAAAGCAATAACAATACTATCAAACCAATCTATCCTGGCTGGGACAGAAGCCTTGCTAATTTGCTGCTACATTTTATTATGAAGGATTAATAGATTCACAGATTTATAAACAACAAAAATTTTCCAGTACACCTAGTGCAGAAATCACATCATTTAGCCCAAGGATATTTGCCCCAGTGAAATTCTTGTTTCTGAATAGGCTAGAAAAATGTTTGAAGGTGAAATGGCAAGTTTAGAGGCTATCCAGAAAACCAACACCCTGAGAGTGCCCCAGCCCATTAAAGTGATTGACCTTCCAGGAGAGGGTGCAATGTTTGTCATGGAGTACCTGAAGATGAAAAATCTCAACAAGTATGTCTGAACTTCATACTTTCTTTGTTACTATGATTTTGAGAGTCTCTGCTTATAATTCTGTTGTGTTGGTGGGAATCTCTGAAAGAGTCTATTCGCTATCTTCGGCAAATGATATCACTCGTGTGTCTGATAACTGTAAAAATAAAAAGTAAAAGTGAAATTCAAATCAACAATCAAGCTTCTAGGCCAAATTCTCTCCTGAATTTGGCCCTTTATCTCTTTCAGGAATATGTGGTCTATACCTGACTGTTCACATTTGTCAGAGCAGCTTTACTCACAGGTAGCAGCCATGTGATATATCTGTACATTTCTCAGACAATTAATGTGTCTTTCTGAGGTTCTGTTTAGCTTCTGTTGAGTTAAAATATTCCATTGCTTTCTCTTTCTCCTGATTTTTAAATTGCCTCCTGCTTTACAGAGTTGCTCCCTGCTTTCTCTGGTCTTTAATTCTCTCTTGTTTAATAAATGGTGTTTAAAGGCATATTTTAAATGAACAGATAAAGAATGTATGGTTTTGTTTCTCTGATCTTACAGACACTCTGCAAAGCTTGGAGAGCAGATAGCAGATCTTCACCTTCACAACCAGAAACTTGGAGAGAAATTAAAGAAGGAGGGAAACACTGTTGGTAGAGTATAGATTTAAAGTACTAGTGCAATACTGCGATAATCACTTCTGGATATGACACAGTATTTAATACATGTAGCATTATAATCCTTATGAATGGAGAAAACCAATTTAAAGGGCCCCTGTCTGCTAAAATACCAAATATATATACAAAGTATCTTTTGATCCATAGAACACTAAACTTAAATAATTTGAAATGTTTACTTTGCCTTTACTAAATAAAAAAAAACTGCTAACAATAAAAAGATTTCTATTGGTTTTAGTTTTTGTGATTTTTTAAAAACAAAAAATTTGGGTCAGATTTACCTTTCAGTATCCCTGTAAGCCTTTCATCATCATGTACTATCAAGATAATCCCCTGAAGGTTTTTGAACCAACCAAGTAAAAAACAACAACTATTAAACATGTCTATAGGTCAGGTACAGTTAACTTGTTATTATAACATGTAATACCATTTAATACAAAATATACAGAAATTCACATTTACTTACACTAGAAATATTTTACAACTCACACTTGCAGTAAAATACATAGCACTTTCTATTAAAATAATAAAGGAATGTATCTTTAGGTTAATAAAAAGACAAGTTAGTTCTACTGAGTATAACTGTTCATCTTGAAGGCAAAGTTAATTCAGTAGGGTTCTGATCCAGTTTCCACTTAAGTCAATGGGAGTCTTTTCAGTGACTTTTTCTACAGCTTGATCCAACTCCCACTGAACAGCACATGAAGCACAGCAAGATCATTTGCTATGTCAGGGTTAGTAGTGTTCAAATCTAATGCCCAGATTTTGCACCTAGTTGTGTATGCATGGTTCCCACTGATTTCTGGGGGGGACAGAATGTGCTCTATAGTGGTATGCCTATTACCAAGTAATTACATTATTTGTGAGTGAGGTGGAAGATTGCTGATCTGTCTGAAATAATGTACAGTATGAGACACACAGTTAAAAGTTTTGGTTAGGAGGCAGCAGGGTAAAGTGCTTAGAAAAGGGTGAGTGCAAATCAGGAGACCTGGGTTCTGTTCCTGATTCTGCCACTGACTTGCTCTGTGCCCTTCAGCAAGTCAATGAACCTAACTGTACCTCAGTTTTCCTTGCTGAAAAACAGCCCAGGTTTTTTACTTCCATCTTTAATAGGTCTGTGATTCTCCAAAGGAAAAAAGCTACATATACATGCACAGAATTATTACTGGCACCTTAGAGACTGACTAATTTATTTGAGCATAAGCTTTCGTGAGCTACAACTCACTTCATGCTTATGCTCAAATAAATTGGTTAGTCTCTAAGGTGCCACAAGTACTCCTTTTCTTTTTGCGAATACAGACTAACACGGCTGTTACTCTGAAACCTAGAATTATTACTCTTTGTGTTTTAAAGTATTTAGTTGACCTATTGTTTAATTACCTATTTTCCCCAATTTTTTTTCTGCCTAGTCATATCAGAACTGGATTCATAAACCTATTGCTCTTGCAAAGTTGAGGATTGGAGAAAAAAAAGCTGGTTTGCCCTTTGGACATGATCAGTCTTTTTGTTTGCTAGGTAAAGGTGCAGGACATTCTGAACCTCAGTATGTGGATAAATATGGATTCCATACAGTCACATGCTGTGGCTTTATACAGCAGGTAAGTCCCAGCTCTGTGAAAGTTATTATTACATGTTAAAATCAAACACTAATTCTATATTCAATGGCTTGTTTTAACCACCAGTTTGTTCTCGCTGTTTCATTTTCATCTTAAAAGTTTTTAAAGTATAAACAAAACGTAAATTTTACCTCCAACTTGGGAAAAGATGGGGTTTGTTTTCCTGCACAGGACTGCTACTTTCTTGGACTGATAAGGTTTTGTTCCTAATTCAAAACTGTAAGAGTTCTGATAGACAAAAACCTTATTAACTACATAACCCTGTCTCATTCACTGAGCAGTGCCTATTTTGTGCAATGAAAAAATAGGTATATAATTTTTTACATGATCCTAATGCACACGCATGAGGAAGAAGAATTAAAGTTTTGTTTGAGCTTCCTAATATTTTTCAGTGCTTAATTTTGCAACTGTAATAATACTCTTTTAATGTAGTTTATTTGTGTCTGTATAAAAAAAACTGGAATAATTTAACCACTCCTGAGATACAGCCACTTCTGAGGTGAAACCTGGCAGCACACAGCAAGCCTACACAGCAGTTTTGGACAGGAAATGAAGACTACTCAGTGATTCTCCAATGTTCAGACCTCTTGCTAAGAAAAGGATCCCCTCACAAATTACTTCCATCCTCTCCCAAAACTCACTTACATAGTTCTCAAAAGGTGAAATTCCCCCCCGTCCGAAGGACCGGTGGCAAAGTCTATGCAACACTTAAATTCAACTTAAAACCCTCAGAGCAGGCTTCATATGGTGCATGGGCCTTCTGCTGGCTCTCTGCCCAGGGGTGAATTTCAACCAAAATATTTAACTGTGCAGACCATTGAGAAGGATTTTGCAGACTACTAGTTGTCCCTGAACCACAAATTGAGAACCATTATCTAATTGAAATGTCAGGGGGAATTTTCGCTATCCAGAGCTAATAAAAGGTTAAGCAATGTTTAATATCTGCAAGTGCCCAGAGCCTTAGGTTTATTTCTCATATGAAAGATAGCCCCTCCTTAACATGGACTCAAAAGGAAGAATAGCCTTAAATGAATGATCAACAAAACATTTAACAGCATCCTAAATTTTTCTTGGTGGTCACCCATCCCAGAACTGAGTAGGCCTTGACCGTGTTTAGTTTACAAGCACCCTGGTAGTAAGGCAACAGGCCATAGTATCAGTAATATACAGTTTAATTTTACAGATATATCAGCAGAAAATCTTTACAGTGCTGTTTCCTCTTCAACTGATCATGATTACTTGAATCTTGATATCTTATTTTCCAGGTGAATGAATGGCAACGTGATTGGCCTACTTTCTTTATATGTCACCGACTCCAAGCTCAAATGGATTTGATTGAGAAAGATTATGGAGACAGAGAAGCAAGAGAACTGTGGTCACAGCTTAAGGTTGGTAAATAAATACATGAATGTGTCTCATAGAGATAAAAGGTCCATTGTACTTATAAAAAATATACAAGATGAATACTTCAGTGGAATTTTACACAATTTTTATGGCAAACTTTATATGGCTTTTAGTAAACAGGTCTAATTTTACTTAAGGTCCAGATGCCAGAGTTAAGAAAAAAGGGTGCATGTTACTGTAGTAGCCTTTTAAAATGGGTGCAGAAGTTAGCATTGCATCCTGGCATTGAAATGTACATCTTAGAGCCCCCACCTACTATTGACCAGACTCTACATTATTGCTAAAAAGCCAGAGCATCTGTGAATAAATATAAGTTACTTTTAATAGATCAGCTACACTTTTATTCCCGGAACTTATTGTAGGATTAGATTGCTGTCTAATGGTTGTAAGCAAGACACAAGAAGTAATTCTTCTGCTCTACTGTGTGCTGATTAGGCCTCAACTGGAGTATTGTGTCTAGTTCTGGGTGCCACATTTCAGGAAATTTGTGGACAAATTGGAGAAAGTCCAGAGAAGAGCAACAAAAATGATTAAAGGTCTAGAAAACATGACCTATGAGGGAAGACTGAAAAAATTGGGATTGTTTAGTCTGGAAAAGAGAAGGCTGAGAGGGGACATGATAACAGTTTTCAAGTACATAAAAGGTTGTTACAAGGAGGAGGGAGAAAAATTGTTCTTAACTGCTGAGGATAGGACAAGAAGCAATGGACTTAAATTGTAGCAAGGGTGGTTTAGATTGGACATTAGGAAAAACTTCCTAACTGTCAGGGTGGTTAAGCAGTGGAATAAATTGCCTAGGGAGGTTGTGGAATCTCCATCACTGAGGATTTTTAAGAGCAGATTAGTCAAACATCTGTCTAGGGTTGCCAATTTTCTACTTGCACAAGACTGAACAACCTTGCCCTGCCCTGCCCCTCCTCTGAGGCCCCGCCCCCACTAACTCCATCACCCTGCTATCTCATTCTGTTGCTTGCTCTCCCCACCCTCACTCGCTCACTCCGGTTGTGGGTGCGGGCTCCAAGGTGGGGCCAGAAATGAGGAGTTCAGGTGCAGAAGGGGGCTCTGGGCTGAGGCAGTGGGTTGGGATGCAGGAGTGGTTGAGGGCTCTGGCTGGGGGTGCAGGCTCTGGGGTGGGGCCAGAAATAAGGAGTTCAGGGTGCGGGAGGGGGCTCTGGACTGGGGGGTGTGTGGAACCAAGGGGTTTGGAATATGGGAGGGGACTCTGGGCTGAGGTAGGGGGTTGGGGTGTGGGAGAGGAGTCTAGGCTCTGGTCTGGAGGTGCAGGCTCTGGGGTGGGGCCAGGGATGAGGGATTTGGGGTGTAGGAGGGGCTCTGGGCTGAGGCTGAGAGGTTCGGAGTGTGGGATGGGACTCTGGGCTGGAGCATGGGGTTGGGGTTCAGGGGGGGTGGGGTTGGGCTCTGGCGATAGGTGCCAACTCCCTGGGTGGTCTGGGGCTGGAGCACCCACAGGGAAAAATTAGTGGGTGCTCCTCACCCACCAGCAGCCAAGCTCCCCCCTCACCTTCTTCTCCCCCCCCGCAGTGCGCCGCGTCCCTCTCCCTCCCAGCACTTCCCGCCACCTAACAGCTCTGTGGCGGCACTTAGGACTTTCCAGGAAGGACGAGGAGGAGCGGGAACACAGCGTGCTCAGAGGAGGAAGCGGAGAAGAGGCGGGGCAGCGACGGGGACTTGGGGGAAGGGGGTGGAATGGGGGTGGGCCTGGGGTGGGGAAAGACGGGGTGGGGCAGGGACTTTGGGGAAGGAGTGGAATGGAGATGGGGCGAGAGCGGTGCAGAGGCAGGGCCAGGGGTGTCGAGCACCCACTGGGCAGAGGGGAAGTCGGTGCCTATGGCTCCAGCTGGGGGTGCGGGTTCCAGGGTGGGACCAGAAATGAGGGGTTCATGGTGTGAGAGGGGGCTCCAGCCTGGGGCAGGGGATTGGGGTGTGGGGAGGTAAGGGCTCCAGCTGGGGGTGCAGGCTCTGGTGTGGAGCCATGGATGAGGGATTTGGGGGGCAGAAGGGGGCTCTGGGCTGGGGCTGAGGGGTTCGAAGTATGGGAGGAGGATCAGGGCTGGGACAGAGGGTTGGGGCATGGGGGCTCTGGCTGGTGGTGCAGGCTCTGGGGTGGGGCTGGGGATGAGGGGTTTGGGTGTAGGAGGGGGCTCCGGGCTGAAGTAGGAGGTGGGGAGAGGGTACAGGCTCTCGGCTGTGGGTGTGGGTTCTGGAGTGGGACCAGAAATAAGGGGTTCAGGGTGCAGGAGGGGCTCCAGGTTGGGGCTGAGGGGTTCGGAAGGTGGGAGGGGGATCAGGGCTGGGGCAGAGGGTTGGGGCCCAGGGTGGGTTCCAGCTGGGGTGGGGCTGCGGATGAGGGGTTTGGGGTGCAGGAGGATGCTCTGGGCTGGGACTGAGGGGTTCGGAGGGTTGGAGGGGGATCAGGGCTGGGGCAGGAGGTTGGGACATGGGAGGGAGTCAGAGATGCAGACTCTGGGTGGCACTTACCTCAAGCAGCTCCCGGAAGCAGCTCCTATATGGAGGCCCTCATCCCCAGCACCATTCCAGAGCCCGGACCCCAGCTCAGAGCCCATACTCCCTCCTTCACCTCAACCCTCTGCTCCAGCCCTGAGCCCCCTCTTGCACTCCAAACCACTCATCCCTGGGCTCACCCCAGAACCTGCACCCCAAGCTCAGAGCCCGTACTCCCTCCTTCACCCCAACCTTCTGCCCCAGCCCTAAGCCCCCTCCTGCACCCCAAACCCCTCATCTCTGGCCTCACCCCAGAGCCTGCACCCCCAGCCCAGAGCCCTCACCCCCCCTACACCCCAACCCCTGCCCCAGCCCAGAGCCCCCTCCCACACCCTGAACAACTCATGCCCAGCCTCACCCCACCCCAGAGCCCTCACCCCCTCCTGCACCCCAACCCCCTGCCTCAACCCACAGTCCCCTCCCACACTCCAAATCCCTCTGCCCCACCCCCCAGCCTGAAGCCCCCTCGTGCACCCCAAGCCCCTCATCCCCAGAGCCCACACCCTCAGCTAGAGCCCACAACCCAGCCCAGTGAGGGAGAGTGAGCCACTGATGGAGGGGGAATGTAGTGAGCAGGGGTGGGACCTCAGGAAAGGGGTGGAACAGGGGATGGAGCCTAGGGGAAGGGGCAGGGCTAGAGTGTTCAGTTTGGTGCAATTAGAAAGTTGCCAACCCTAGCTTCCGGGAGCTGCGTGGAGCCATGGCAGGCAGGGAGCCTGCCTTAGCCCCACTGCGCCGCTGATCGGACACCTGGCAACCCTACACCTGTCAGGGATGTCTAGATAATACTTAGTCCTGCCATGAGTGCAGGGGACTGGACTCGATGACCTCTTGAGGTCCCTTCCCATTCTATGATGGTTAGAATAGGGTCAAGAGAAGGTCAGGATTCCTGTGTTCTAGTCCCATCTTTGCCACTGTCACTACATGACCTTTGCCAAGATACTTAACCCCTCTCTTATTTTCCCCATCTATGCAATTGGTATTATGAAGTTTAATTAATGAGTATTTGTAAAGAGCTTTGGGATCTAGGGATGAAAGGTGTAACAGAAGAGCTTCTCATTATAATAAAAGAAGCATTCCATAATATGTCCTGTGAATCCTGTGCTTCCATGGTTTTACAGTGCTATAGGTAGGGATATAATTCCCCAGGTTCAGAGGAGTTAAACATTTTGTGGCTTTAGCACAATGGATAATTCCAAGTGTGAATTGTTAAATGAGTCTAAAATGCTCTGAAACTATCTGCGGAACCCTGCACTCAATGAATACAACTGAACAGTATAAACAGGCTCAAAATAATATTGTACAGAGAATCAGTTGTATGGAGGACTTACTTTGATGGCGCACAATAAGAGGAAATGTTGCCTCTTCCTATGCTTTGCTCCTTGATAGGATTCAGTAGCTCAGGAAGGGAAAGCAAGAGAGAAAGTGAGTGTAATCAAGTGGCTGCTTGCTTGGTTTTCAGAATTACTGTTCTGTTCTGACACTAAAGCACCAAGTTTATAGCTCTTTGTTCCATAATGGCACTTCAGTGAGCACAGGAGACTCAGGATTTTGGTGCTAAAAGTTGTTTACTTCTTAGAACTGTTCCAATGAAAGGAAGCTGTTCTTTATTTATGGTGATAACCTGTATTGTCCATGCCTGTAAGCATTATGACAATAGTGAATGTGAGTACTAGTGAATGATACATTAAACTCTGCCTGAAATGAATCAGAATTATTCTTGTTGATTAACACTTTTGACCTGTTTCTGCATCCATTGACTGTAGTTTGAATAAGGCTTCATAATGACTGAAAAGAGACAGTGACTTTTATTTATTCTGTTATTTGTATTGTATTGCCTTTTAGTTTTTTCCTTGGTCAAATTATAGTTTTTCTTGATTGTTCATGCTTTTTCCAGCTGAAGATTCCTGACATGTTCTGCGACATGGAGATTGTTCCCGCTCTTCTTCATGGGGATTTGTGGGCAGGAAATGTGGCAGAGGACAATTTTGGCCCAATTGTCTTTGATCCTGCTTCCTTCTATGGCCATTCTGAATTTGACTTAGCGATTGCTGGGATGTTTGGTGGTTTTAGCAGCTCTTTCTTCTCTGTCTACCACAGTAAAATCCCCAAAGCTCCAGGTTTTGAAAAACGAAACAAGTTGTACAAGCTCTTTAATTATATAAACCACTGGAACCATTTTGGGACAGAGTACAGAGGATCTACTCTAAATATAATGAGAGAGCTCTTAAAATAACCATTTAGAGGGTGTTTCTCAAAGAGAATCTATCTATCACAGCCTCTTACTAATTCACATTGCCTACTTGTTGATAGCAACACAAGCTAGAAAGAGTGACACATTGATGAGAAACCCACATGGCAGATGTAAAAGATGAGGGATCCTTTGTACGCATTTAAACCCAATAAATGCTTGCGGTGGTTGTATAATTTCTGCATCATGTTCTCGTTTACTAGCACATATCCACACTGGTGAGTTAGGAGATTGTGTACAGTCTGTTATCCAGTTGGTAAAACTACATGTTTGAAAAGCAGTCTGTTTGACAGCCTCATCTCATTCTCCATAGGATAACCCAGTTTTCCCCACTCTGTCATCACTCTTTGCCCTTCCTGACCTATAAGGATCTTATTGTGGGATTGGAAATAATCACTACATTTATCACTTCCTCCTCCTCCTCCACTTTTCCATTTGACTTTTCTCCTCTGTTCCCCTCTACTTACCTCCTAAAGGATCAACTCCAACATCTGTTGAAGTCAGTGGGAGACTTTTTCGGCTTTGAGGGTAGTTGAACTGTGTCCTAATTCAGTTGCATAGTGCAGTCTATGAGTTAGTATTTCTTACATTTATTTTAAATTAAAAATTTTGTTCTAAACATTTTTATGACTCTCCTTTCTAAAGGAAAAATGCAGTTCAACGGATATCCCCTAAGAGTAGGTCTCCGCGCCTACTGGAGAATTAAATATATAGGCAGAAAATGGATTGTCTACATAAGACGTAGATAAAAATATATTTTATTTAAAACAGCCTTTTGAAAAACATACTAAAAAACTCCCTGCAATGTAACAGACTTAGCTGTTTGAGAAGAAGAAATCAGCAATTCCAGATACTATATTGATTGGTACTCACTCAATACATATAAGTTATACAGAATTAATCTTAATAGAGAATTGGGGAAACTAACCTATTCCATCATTGCTGATTTACTAAAGTAAAGGCACGCTGTCAAAATGGTGAGGTCCAAAATTTAATTGTTTTATGCCTGTTTTCAGAGTCCCTGTAATTGTTTATGACAGGGCTGCATTCTCCACCACAAACAGGCTGGCTGCTTTTCAGATTTATAAGCCCCAGAGTGTTATTTATTAAGTCCCCTCCAACAGTTCATCAGTATATGCTTGTGCCGTCAACGTACATGTGAACATAAACTTCCCCCTTAGCCTGCTTTCCAGGGAGGAAGGGGGAAAGACCTCTTAATTCTGTATCCTGTCCCTACCTGTCTCCTCCCCTTGTACTTCCTTCCTCTTCTTCCGCTATTCTCTGATGATGGGTTGATTGTTCTCAGTAGCTCAGCAGCCTCCTGCCTAATTAACAACTGTCTCCCAATTAAATCCACTCCAGGGGGAATAGCTAGCACCATAGTGACGGGTTAGCGCTAGGTTCCTAGCACTCTTTCAAGTTGTTGAGTAGCTTTTCTTTTGAAACATATTCTGCTTGCTCTCTTTATCTTTAAAAAAACAAAATAGATGTGTAATATTAGCAGCACAGAATTGTGAGCAACCGTACAATAACAAACCTAATTACCCTTTAATGGAAGAAAAGAAGTGGTAAGTAAACAAAATAGTTATAATTAAAATCCCACAAACACATACATGAATAGGAATATGTATATGGGAGGGATAATGCCTGTAATTGTAGGGCTTCCAAAGATTTATAATGACCAATGAGTAAACCAGAGTTAAAATGATTAAATATGCTTTGCCACTTTTCTTTTAGTGTTAGCACTGCTATTATGAATCACAACTTGAAAAACACCATCCTTCCAATGAAGTAAATCACAGCAGCTATTGAAACAATGTAGATTATTTTATCTATTTTTGTTTGTTTTTCATTTTGTTTAATGTATATAGTCTCATTTTAAACTCTCAGAAACTTTGGACAGTAATCAAGTGGATTTTCTTTCATTGTTCAAATATATAATGGCAGAATCAGAGGGTTAGATTGAAAACCATACTGCTTCTGAATTCAGTTAAAATTAGTCCAAATTATCACAAGTAATTAAAGTGATTATGCTTCTGTGATTGAAATGGAAAGGTGGAATAATCTTGTTTATAACTAAATTGATAGTGTAGTTATTAGGTGGAGAATCCAGGTCTGAGCTAACAAAGTCCATGAGAGCTAATATGTATTACCTAAAATGTGAACTAAAATACATGTACTGCTTTGTAAAATGTGAAATTAAGATATGTGCACATCAAATAAAATCTAGATACTTGCACTGCAGTAACAAGATCCTGATGTTTCTATGTCTTGTGATTACAGCTTTTCTGTGTTAGTGAAATTGAAACTAAAGATGGGACTGTTATTTGGGAGGGGGTGGAATTGTTGGGTAATGGAACTCTCAACACCAGGAAGCATGACAGGAAGGAGCAAGTGGAAGATTGGATGCTGGGGTCTAGGAGAGAACACAGCAGTGGATAGGAATAAGGTCCTGGAATAGAGCTGAAATGTGGCTAGAGGGTGAGCTGTTGAGCTGGAATTAACTGAGGTGGAGAGTTTCTGGGGATAGGTAATAGCCAGTAGGAAGGAAATGTTCCTAATGTAAGTGATCACTGTCATGTGGTAGCAGCAGTTTTTAGTATCAGCACAATGACATTTCTTCCCCCCAAGCATGACTGTATGAAAACGGTTCATTTTATTTCCAGAACTGAATATGATTTGGCTCAGGATTGGGCATTGTCTTATTCTGTGCTAAAATATATAATGCATGTTTCTGTATGGACTAAACATCTATGTAGATAACACACAACTGCTCATGAAATAGGATCATAAATGGAGCGATCTGATTGTCTGCTAGCCATTCTGCTTACAACCTATGCAGAGTGACTTCTGAGACAAATTCTGTGCAGCTCTTACTGGCATGAGCAGGGTTCTGCATTTGCTGAGCTGGACAAAGCTGCTATCTTGGGACCACAGACATCCTAGTGTGAATTTTGGATAGTCTAATAATGCATAGCAAACAGGTCACATGCATCCAGAGCAAATCCAAGGCTTGATAGGGAAGTTCTACAAGTAGGTTGTCTACCAGCTGACTACTAGGCTGGCAGACACCACACTCTTTTAATTGGAGTGTAACAGTATTAGTTATAACTGATTAGCTCAATCACCTCATATAGCATGTGTACCCGTTTCCAAAGGCTGTCAAAGAAGGGTTCTGACTGATGGGTCTGCTTTCTAACACCTGGCATAACTGCTAAACTAGAGGCGGATGTCCCCCAGAGCTAGGGGCCAGGAACACCTGAATTTTAATGCCTGCTTTGACAATTTCAGAGTTGCAGCTGTATTAGTCTGTATCCGCAAAAAGAAAAGGAGTACTTGTGGCACCTTAGAGACGAACAAATTTATTTGAGCATAAGCTTTGGTGAGCTACAGCTCACTTCATCAGATGCATCCAATGAAGTGAGCTGAGCTTATGCTCAAATAAATTTGTTCGTCTCTAAGGTGCTACAAGTACTCCTTTTCTTTTTGCTTTGACAAAGTGATATGGCAAGTGATATGGGCCAACATTTTCATAAGGGTCAGTGAGTGTTGGTGCCTCAGTTGTGGAGCACCCAGCTTTGAAATACGTAGGTCCTGATTTTCTGAGGTGCTCAGCGCTGGCCGCTCCCACTGACTTCAAATGGAGTTGGGGATGCGTGGTGTTTCTGAGAACAGGGCCCAAGGCATCTCAAACCGGGCATCTAGAACTATCAAATGCTGGATGAAGGGGCCTGACCTTGCATGGGCGGAGGGGGGAGAACACCTGCCTGGCACACAGAGCCAGTGTGAGGATTACATAGCTAAGGGGGGACAGTGGAGTGGCTGCTAGCTCCCCCAAAGTCACCAACGTTTCAGGCTCTGGAACTGTGATACAAAGGAAAGTTCACAGCGTGAGGAGACATCTAATGCCTCCCCACACTGCTTTTGTCTGGCAAGCCCCAGTTGGTTTGAGACAGGCTGTTCCCACAACTCCACCCCCTCCATGCTTGTGAGTGGAGCTCATGGAGCTGGGTCTCTGCAAGGCCCGCCTACTCCCCGCCCTCTCAGCTGCCGCAGCACGGAGAGGAGTGGCCGCGTTCAGGAACTGAGCCGTGGCTGCGTTCTTCTGTTCCGCGCGGCTCCCCGTAGCCGGGAGGCAGGTCGGCCAGGGCTGAGCACGGGACAGGAGGGCTCTGTCCGCTGAGAGGCCCCCGGTAGCGGAGCAGCGGTTGCCAGGGTAACGCGGCAGCTCCTGGGCCCCTGGCTCTGGACTGCCCCAGCCAATGGGGACGGGAAGCCCCGCCCGTGGCTCCGGGGGCAGCAGCTCCGCGTATGGAGGGCGTGAGGGGTCCCCGGGGAATGGGGTAGCGGGAGATGGAGCTCCCGCTCCGGTAGTGATTCCCAGCCCTGGGGGGCGAGCCGTGGGAGTTCGGGACACGGCGGGATGGGGTAGGGCAGCGGAGCAGCCGCATCCCGCGTGTTGGGGCTGCGGGGGCAGGAGGAGCCCACGAGAGAGTGACCTGCAGCGTGGGCGTGGCTCCTGGTGTAAGATGGAGCGGGAGTCAGCTAGGGGAAGAACGGCCCCCGGGGAGGACGGCGGCTCTTTCAAACCTCCTTCCCCAGCTGTGGGATGCTGGTCTCGGGGTGCTGCCACACCCCTGGCTTGAAGTACATTCCGTTATATCCAGTGTTTACAATTTGGTTCAGTGGTTCTCTGCACCAGATTGTTCCAGCACCCCTGAGTGGTGGCTCTTCTTTCAGTCCCACGCACCCCTTGGCATGGGATGTTGGGTCTCAGGGGATGTTGACTCCTCTTTCAGTCCTGCCCACTCCCCCCTGTGGGATGTTGGGTCTGACGTGGTGGCAGCCCCTCTTTTATCTCACCCTGCCTGATGTGAGTTTAATTAAATTGTAAATGATTGTTTGCTCTTATGTTACCAGGGAAGAATTGGCTGCTCTCTTTGGAAATGGCTTTGAGTGAGATGAACGGGGATGGCTCTGAACAAGAGGAAGGTGGATGCCAGGAGCCAGATGTCATTGCCAGGGGAAATATATTGGAGAGTTTCGCAGAGAGTCAGGAAATCAGAGGGTTAATTAACAGCCTGAAAGGAATATATGGGGACCTGGGAACACGAGAGGTGACAATTGAAAAATTCATAGGTAAGTTTTCTTGGTTTGAAGATGTACAACCTATAGGGAGTATATTTTCATGTTGGTTGAAATAACCTCATAGGACAGTGTAAACAAATGTTTTTACACCAATTCTTGCTCTTACAATTATTCAGAGGAAGATTAGTTTTATTATTTATTCACTTTACCTTCCAGATAGATGTACCAAGCTTATTAGTCATGATAATGGGAGTCAGTGCTCTCTTGGCTGTCTGAACAGTCATATAGCACAAGATCCTCTCAGTGTATCAAGGAAAGCATTCCAGAATGAACAAGCAGATATATATTTTTAGATATATATTTTTAATAATTGACTTTAATGGTGAATTATCTATCCTTGGATTTGGTCCTAGTCCCACTGAAGTCAACGCAAGCAGGAAGGGGACCTTTTTAGTTAGTTCCTCTCCTTGTAATACTGCTGTTTGATTATTGGTTTCATGAAATGAAGCGTTGCCATCTAGCTGTTAAAGCACAGGTCTTGGAGTTGGAAGATATGAGTTCTGATCCCAGTTTAGCCACTTGTCTGACTGAGTTGTATCATGATTGGATTATTCTTGTTTCCAAGTACTGACAGCATGCTTGTGACTGTACAAGACAATTGACAACCTGTGCTATGAAAAGCTTAGTCTACGAGGGGCGTAGAAAGTAGATAGTGTGAGGCCCTGAGGAAGGAGTTGGTTAGATAACTTTCCTCAAACTTTAAATTCTGTTCATTTGTTTTGGGGTCTGATTCCTAACAAAAGTAGGTCTCTTGGAGGGATTTGAGGAAAGGGTTGCCCTGGTATCAGGGGTGTGGGAGGGAATTCAGTGCATAGAGGATATAAAGATGGATAAAACGATGAGCAAGGAATAGAACATCAGGGTGGAAAGAACATGGAAGTAAGAGTTCATCGTTGTGTTAAGCAGAAGGAAAAATATGCTTTAGAAAAGAGCCTTTAGAAATATCATATTGCCTCTATATAAATCCATGGTACTCCCAAATCTTGAATACTGCGTGCAGATGTGATCACGCCATCTCAAAAAAGATATATTGGAGTTGGAAAAGGTTTAGAAAAGGGGAACAAAAATGATTAGGGATATGGAATGGCTTCCATATGAGGAGAGATTAATAAGACTGGAACTTTTCAGCTTGGAAAAGAGATGACTAAGGGAGGATATGATTGAGGTCTATAAAGTCATGAAAGATGTGGAGAAAGTAAATAAGAGTTGCTGATCATTTGCAACTTCCATTGAAGTTAACAGGAATTGTAGGTGCTCAGCAATTCTGAAAATAAGAACTGTGTCTCAAATTGGACACCCCAGAATTAGTGGATGCTTTCTGAAAACTTGGGCCTTAGGTCTTCTGTGTGTATTTCCCTGTGTGTAAAATATGACTAATATTTAAGTATGTCACAAGGTATTGTGAAAATTAAATCACTGTTATATGTGAGATGGTTTGAGATCCTTGTATAGAAGGTCATGTAGGTGTATACAGTATATTAGGCAGCTACTGTGATGAAATTAAGAGAAGTATCACAGAGAAGTGACAGTTACTAAAGGTGATACCTGCAGTAAAGATACGTGAGGGAGATATCAATTGGTTGGGCCAGATTGTCATGACACACATTCAGCTCTGTACAAATATTGAAATAGTGAAGAAGTGACTTATTTTCTCCAGCAATTATTTAGATAATGTCAAGAAAACATTATATTTTTGGCTTTTTAAAATATTATTCCAGAGGTTATATGTTGTCAGGGCCGTCCTTAGGATTTATGGGGTCCTATGCAGTATTATTAAACTGGTGCCCCCATGCCCGATGGCAGCCCAGGCTCACAGCGTGAGGGGGTGCGGGGAGGGATGAAGCAGCAAAGGATAGCAAGATGCCCGTCCCGCCTCACGGTGGCGGTGAGTCACAGTTCCCCACAGAGACCCCCGTACCCTCTCCGTCACGCAGAATGGACATGCAGAAGATACCTAATTAAAAGCACTAAACTTGGGAATAAAAAATCAGTCACAGGTTTTTTGATATGCCCTGAAGTTTGTCAGTTTTATTTGCAAAAACTTTGTAGTAAGGGTGAGTCAGCTGTCTTGCTGAATACAACATTAAATATTATGGAATACATGATGCAGCTCTTCTCTGTTTTACATTTTCTGAATCAGTATTTCTAAGCTGATTTTATATTTTAAATGTACTCTTAAGTCTTTATAAAGTAATCATTCCAGATTTCTACATATTTAACTCACTGAAACAAAGACGTTATTTTAAATCAGTCACAGAAGTTTAGTGTGTTCATAACAATGTTCATTGCTTTTAGAAAAAGGGAGCACTAAATTAGTTTGTGTGATCTCCATAACAATAGACATGTTTATGAAATTTCACCAACTTTAAAAAATGTTTCCAAAGATTTTAGGCATAACAAAGGATTTTATATCTTACTAAGGTACTGATTTTGCTGGAGGGTTCTCTTAAAACTAGTTCATCAGATAGTCAGAAGTAAAGAAAGGGAAACTCTTTGTCCAGCTATCTGGAAGGAAAGGGGTGTTTTCCCTTTAAGAAGAAAAGGAGTACCTGTGGCATCTTAGAGACTAACCAATTTATTTGAGCATAAGCTTTCGAGAGCTACAGCTCACTTCATCGGGTGCATACTGTGGAAACTGCAGAAGACATTATATACACAGAGACCATGAAGGGCTCTCTTCAGTGGGGGGTGGAGGGAGAGGGGGTGAAGGGAGAAAGGGATGGACAGGAAGACTTTAGAAGCAAGTTTTTTTTTTTTTTTTTTTTTTTTTTTTTTAACTATAGTAATTAAACTGTGTATTTTAGATAAGGGTGGTCTTTTGAAGGATTTATTTAAAAAACGATATGTCTGAAGATTCAAGCATTTAAGGCTGAAGATGATTGTGCATCTAAAAATCTATGCAAGGATTTTTTAGATATGTGATTTTATAATCTTCACCAACTCACTAATGAAATATTTTTAAAGCAAATTTTAAACTAAGGTCCTGTAGACTAACAGGTTCTGAGTAAATGTTACAGTAATGCCCAACTGTTTTTGTCAGAAACTGACAGTGTATATACCTGGGGTTTGGCAAGTGCCTGGTAAATGGCTTCATTACCCTTTGAGTGGCTCTTTAACAGTTTCAATGTTGTGCTAATAGGTCTGGCAGGCTGGAAGGCTTTTTCACTTTTAACTTCTAGATCCCCTCCGGAGGAAGACTCACCAAGCTGCAGCAGCCAGCTGTGGGAGCCTGCAGGAAGGGTCAGAACAGGGATAGGAAAGCCGAGAGGGTGGACACTAAGACCCAGTGATACCCCAAATTTTCAGGTGCCCTATGCAGCTGCGTATGTTGCATATGCCTGAGGGCCCTATATGTTGTTTTGACATAATTACTATTGAACATAAGGTTTCAGAGTAGCAGCCGTGTTAGTCTGTATTCGCAAAAAGAAAAGGAGTACTTGTGGCACCTTAGAGACTAACCAATTTATTTGAGCATAAGCTTTCGTGAACTACAGTTCACTTCATCGGATGCATTCAGTGGAAAATACAGTGGGGAGATTTATATACACAGAGAACATGAAACAATCGGTGTTATCATATACACTGTAAGGAGAGTGATCACTTAAGATGAGCTAATACCAGCGGGGGGGGGGGGAGAACCTTTTGTAGTGATAATCAAGGTGGGCCATTTCCAGCAGGTGACAAGAACATCTGAGGAACAGTGGTGGGGGGGAATAAACATGGGGAAATAGTTTTACTTTGTGTAATGACCCATCCACTCCTAGTCTCTATTCAAGCCTAAGTTAATTGTATCCAGTTTGCAAATTAATTCCAATTCAGCAGTCTCTCGTTGGAGTCTGTTTTTGAAGTCTTTTTGTTGTAATATTGCGACTTTTAGGTCTGTAATCGAGTGACCAGAGAGATTGAAGTGTTCTCCGACTGGTTTATGAATGTTATAATTCTTGACATCTGATTTTGTGTCCATTTATTCTTTTACTTAGAGACTGTCCAGTTTGACCAATGTACATGGCAGAGGGGCATTGCTGGCACATAATGGCATATATCACATTGGTAGATGTGCAGGTGAACGAGCCTCTGATAGTGTGGCTGATGTGATTAGGCCCTATGATGGTGTCCCCTGAATAGATATGTGGACACAGTTGGCAACGGGCTTTGTTGCAAGGATAGGTTCCTGGGTTAGTGGTTCTGTTGTGTGGTGTGTGGTTGCTGGTGAGTATTTGCTTCAGGTTGGGGTGCTGTCTGTAAGCAAGGACTGGCCTGTCTCCCAAGATCTGTGGGAGTGATGGGTCGTCCTTCAGGATAGGTTGTAGATCCTTGATGATGTGCTGGAGAGGTTTTAGTTGGGGGCTGAAGGTGATGGCTAGTGGCGTTCTGTTATTTTCTTCGTTGGGCCTGTCCTGTAGTAGGTGACTTCTGGGTACTCTTCTGGCTCTGTCAATCTGTTTCTTCACTTCAGCAGGTGGGTATTGTAGTTGTTAAGAATGCTTGATAGAGATCTTGTAGGTGTTTGTCTCTGTCTGAGGGGTTGGAGCAAATGCGGTTGTATCGTAGAGCTTGGCTGTAGACAGTGGATCGTGTGGTGTGGTCAGGGTGAAAGCTGGAGGCATGTAGGTAGGAATAGCAGTCAGTAGGTTTCTGGTATAGGCTGGTGTTTATATGACGGTCGCTTATTAGCACCGTAGTGTCTGGTTTGAAGGTATACGTTGTCCCCAAATGTGAAATAGTTATGGGTGAGGACAAAGTCACAAAGTTCAGCCACCAGGTTTGCTGTGACATTATTGGGGATACTGTTCCTGACGGCTTGTAGTCCATCTTTGTGTGGAATGTTGGTGTAGATGGCTTCTACATCCATAGTGGCCAGGATGGTGTTTTCAGGAAGATTACCGATGGATTGTAGTTTCCTCAGGAAGTCAGTGGTGTCTCGAAGATAGCTGGGAGTGCTGGTAATGTAGGGCCTGAGGAGGGAGTCTACATAGCCAGACAATCCTGCTGTCAGGGTGCCAGTGCCTGAGACGATGGAGCATCCAGGATTTCCAGGTTTATGGATCTTGGGTAACAGATAGAATACCCCAGGTCGGGGTTCCAGGGGTGTGTCTGTGCGGATTTGTTCTTGTGCTTTTTCAGGGAGATTCTTGAGCAAATGGTGTAGTTTCTTTTGGTAACCCTCCCTGGGATCAGAGGGTAATGGCTTGTAGAAAGTGGTGTTGGAGAGCTGCCTAGCAGCCTCTTGTTCATATTCCGACCTATTTATGATGACGACAGCACCTCCTTTGTCAGCCTTTTTGATTATGATGTCAGAGTTGTTTCTGAGGCAGTGGATGGCATTGTGTTCTGCGTGGCTGAGGTTATGGGGCAAGTGATGCTGCTTTTCCACAATTTCAGGCCGTGCACGTCGGTGGAAGCATTCTATGTAGAAGTCCAGTCTGTTGTCCTTGAGTCCAGTCTGTTGTTTCGACCTTCAGGAGTAGTCCACCCAGAATCCTTCTTTTTGTAGCGTTGGTAGGAAGGTCTCTGTGGATTAGTATGTTGTTCAGAGGTGTGTTGGAAATATTCCTTGAGTCAGAGACGTCGAAAATAGGATTCTAGGTCACTGGAGTCTGGATTTGAAGTCAATCTCTCTGGTCACGCGATTACAGACATGAAAGTTGCGATATTACAACAGAAAAACTTCAAATCCAGACTCCAGCGAGAGACTGCTGAATTGGAATTCATTTGTAAATTGGATACATTAACTTAGGCTTGAATAGAGACTGGGAGTGGCTAAGTCATTATGCAAGGTAACCTATTTCCCCTTGTTTTCCTAACCCCCCCCCCCCCCCCAAGACGTTCTTGTTAAACCCTGGATTTGTGCTGGAAATGGCCCACCTTGATTATCATACACATTGTACGGAGAGTGATCACTTTAGATAAGCTATTACCAACAGGAGAGTGGGTTTTTTTTGGGAGGGTGTGTGTGTGTGGTGGGGGAGAAAACCTGGATTTGTGCTGGAAATGGCCCACCTTGATTATCATACGCATTGTAAGGAGAGTGATCGCTTTACATAAGGTATTACCAGCAGGAGAGTGGGGTGGGGGGAGAGAGAACTTTTTGTAGTGATAAACACCCATTTTTTCATGATTTGTGTGTATAAAAACAAACATCTTCTGTATTTTCCACAGTATGCATCCGATGAAGTGAGCTGTAGCTCACGAAAGCTTATGTTCAAATAAATTGGTTAGTCTCTAAAGTGCCACAAGTACTACTCCTTTTCTTTTATTGAAATATTACTTAGCTGTGTATTTCAAGAGTTTACAAAAAGTCTACCATGCGTGTTTAATTTGTGATATTCAAAGACTGATAACTATATCAAACTAAAGCCAGTTTTTCATCCATTAAAAGGGATAAAGTAACACTAAACTTTAGAAAGGGAGACTTCAGTAAAATGCAGACTAGTCAAAAAGGCCCTGAAGTTAAAAGTAAAAGAAGTAAAATCTTTGAGATGACATGGATGCTACTTAAAAAAACAAAACAAAACCAAGAAGAGCCTCAGAAGGTATGCATACTGCTGAACAAAACAGGAACCAGGCAGGCAAGTAGTAAATCAGTGTGGCTAAATGGCAAGGTCTG
Source organism: Chelonia mydas (assembly GCF_015237465.2). Lineage (NCBI taxonomy): Eukaryota > Metazoa > Chordata > Testudines > Cheloniidae > Chelonia > Chelonia mydas. The sequence continues at coordinate 19,391,376 of NC_051254.2, forward strand.
AGAAGCTATTCAAGCCAAACAAATCCTTTAAAACTTGGAAATCTGATCCAGGTGAAGCCCACAAGTAGGAACATACAGTACAGCATGCGGTATATGAAGGAAATTAAAGGACCAAAATGGATTTTGAAGAGCCAATAGCTAAAGCTGTAAAAAAACCCAGAAGATTCCCGAAGTATTTCAGAAGCAGGAAGCCTGCAAAAGAATCGGTGGGTCTACTTGATAAAATTCAGCACTGACAAATAAAAGGTAATGCACTTTGGAAGGAATTACTAGAACAACTCATGGATGCTTGCTGGGTTCTAAATTAACTGTAGCTGCTCAGGAAAAAGACTTGGTCATCATTGTGTACAGCACACTGAAAATCTCTCTTCAGTGTCCTTTGGCAGTCAGAAAACATACCACAAGAACAAGTGGTTGTCCTGTGAATCTGAAAGGTAACACATGTAAGACTGATAAAAGGAAATATCTTTTTTACACAATGCATAACCTGTGGAACTTCCTGTCAAAAGGTATCGCTGAATCCAAGAATTCAGCAGGTTTAAAAAACTGATTAGACACCTTGTGTGTAAAATGAGAATTTTCTGCAGTTACATTAGGTAGGAAGAACATTATGCGGGATCTAAACCTTCGTGCTTCGGGGCATAAACCAACCAATAACTGCCTAATGATAGGAAGAAACTTAATCTGTGGGCAGAATATTCCATAATTGTCCATTATAGGGCTTTTTGACACTGTCCTCAACAGCAGGGGCTCTCAACCTTTCCAGACTACTGTACCCCTTTCAGGAATCTGGTTTGTCTTGCATACCCGCAAGTTTCACCTCACTTAAAAAGTACTTGCTTACAAAATCAGGCATAAAAATACAAAAGTGTCATAGCATACTATTGCTGAAAAATTGCTTATTTCCTCATTTTTACCATAACTATAAAATAAATTAATTGAAGTATTAATTTTGTACTTAAATTTCAGTGTATAGTATATTGAGCAGTATAAACAAGTCATTGTCTGTATGATGTTTTAGTTTGTACTGACTTCACTAGTGGTTTTTATGTAGCCTGTAGTCAGACTAGGCAAATATCTAGATTAGTTGATGTAGCCCCTGGAAGACCTCTTTGTACACCCAGAAGTACGTGTGCCCCTGGTTGAGAACCACTGCTCTAAAGTATCTGGTATTGGGCATTGTCAGAAGCGGGGTACTGGACTGCATGGGCTACTAGTCTAATCTGGTGTGGGAATTCCTATGAAGATCTATCCAGTGGTACCAGTTTAATTTGTTGAACACTAAAGTGTGAAATTATAGCATGGAAAAAAACTATTTTTCCAGTTCACTCTTTCTAACATTATGATTTTAGGGCTTGTTTCAAGTTGCTGGATAGCATCATGGGCATGCAATTTGTCAGGGTACTGAGACTATGTACACGCTACCACTGTCTATAGTATAACTTATGTTGCTCATGGGTGTGAATAAGTCGTGTCTCCCCCCACCCCTCCAAGCGATGCAAGTTACGCTGACCTAAGTGCTGGTGTGGACTGTGCTATGTCGGCAGGAGAGCTTCTCCCATTGACATAGCGACTGCTGCTCATGGAGGCTGGAGTAATTAAGTTGACGGGAGATCTCAAGCTACCTTTGACTTCAATAGGATATTGGCCTTTGTAAGAACTGCAGAATTGTGATTGTTGCTAATAGATAAGCATTGTGTTATCATATCACTGGAGTTATAGGTGTGAAAATAACAATATTAGTGGATTGGTTTAAGTTGGTTCCACAGTGCCATCTAGTGGTATTTTTAGTACAATGTTGTTAAACTTGCATTGCATCTAGGTCCTAACAATTGGTATGGTGAAGAGAGGAGAAAACACAAGGGGAGGAGCAAATGAATAAAGAGCAGAATGGTTTGCAGAAAAAAGGAGGGGTTAGAAGGATGTTATTTTGGTTTTAAAGGACAAAAGAGTACATTTTTCCTAAGAGAGATAGAAGAATAACCCTATGGGGTGAGAAGGAAACAGCCAAAAGAAGAAACGATATGTTAGAGTGTAGTGAGGGGGGAAAAACAACATCATTTAGGCCAGTGCTACTCAAAGTGGTGGTCTGCAGACCGGTGCCGGTCTGAGTCATCGGCTGCCGGTCTGCGCTCACATTGGGGGAAAAAGAAATTGCTGGTCCCACATATCAGATAGCTTGAGCAGCACTGATTTAGGCTATAACTTGATTTCCCTGGCAGCCATGTCCTATAGCAATATGTATATGTTACACATCTCCGTCTCAGCATGGTTCATTATTGCTGAGATGATCCAGTGTTGCTTGGACTTGCTTTTCTGGGACTTTCTGTTGTTTAATTGATTTTCTTGTCATTTTGGGCCAAGACCATTACTACTACTTCTTGATTTTTTTGGTCCTTTGTTGATAGGACATTTTCCTACTTGAGCAAATTTCTAAAATGACGCAGGTTATTGTTGATGCAACACTTTTTTGCTGCATGATCTTTTCTGAAATCTAATTCTTATTGCTCTAAATTCTTTAGATTGGCTTTGACTTTAAATTAAAGGTGCTTTATTTGTAGAGGTTGTGACGGGTTGCATTCCTGGCATTACAAATACTAAAGTGCATAGTACAGGTTGTTTGGAGTCAGAATTTCCCTGGATAAAAAATACATTGCTGTGACCATGATATAGCAGGTGACGTGGAAATCTCTTGCAGGTGTACAGTATTTTACTGTAGAAAGGAGTTCTTTAGAGGTTTTTTACACTGGCTTCAGTTTGTAGCTGTTCAGGCAGGGCATGAGAAATCCACTTGCCAACAGTGAGTAGGAAACTTCCCTGGCAAGTCGGGGTAGGGGCTTTACCTACCTGTAAAAAAGTTACACTTTTGTTTTATCAAAAAAAAAAATGCTAGCCCTTATACTGGTGAAGAATACCTTCCAAATGTGAAACAATGCAGTATTGTCTTCTGAAGTCTGCCGTCAGGCAGGCAGCTTGAAATAGTAGAGATGTGAACTGCACAAAGCCCACATCCTGGCTTGAACACATAGCCAGAGTAGCTGAGCTGTATGCTGAAGGGTTTCTCCAGCCTGGAGAGAAGAAATGATGGAGCTGCTCCATGGCTGCTTTCCTGTGTCCACTTCCCCAACACTGGAGTAGCCTCTCGTATGTGATCCATTGGTTGCTGTTGGATCTGCATGATAGTGGCTCCAGCAGCCTTTTTCCTACCCTGCTTGGACTCTAGAAGTCTGTGTATGAGGATTTTCAGCTGGAATCAGCAGCTGTTGATGGTGAAGGACCGAGTAGAATGCAATAGCCTTGAAGATAAGTGGGAAAAGGAGTATGTCAAGGGGACAAGCAATGGGAGGGGTGAAAGGGGAATAAGTCTGAGCTATTGGGGTGCAGGATAGGGCTGGTCTACTTGCAGCAGCTACAGTCCACACTCAGTATAATGGTGTCCTTCATTTGCAGTGGTCTATTAGAAATATATGGCTGACTGCTTGATCTTGGGAATGGAGAACTATAGTGAGATCAGCAAGTTGAGGACAGCCCCACACGGGGGGGGGAGGTATAATAGTGACCTCACTCACATCTCTTCATCTCTATGCTTATAGGTTTTTCCTTTAGCAATGTGGAAGAGGCCTAGAGGGAACTGCATGGGTCTGTGGGTGTCTTTACTACGAACCTCATACTACATTAATGGACAGGATGCATGATACTGGTAACCTCTCTGAGAATTTTGTACTCTTTGGTACTCTGATATGCAGTAGAGGGCAGTGTCAGCATTTAGCCATTAAGGTGGAAACACTTTAGTATAAAGTTTTGTAGCAGGGAGTATATTTAAATAAAATTAACACTTTCTGCACTCTAAAGATATGTCTACACTACAAGCTAAGGATATGACTCCCAGCTCACATACACATAGTAGCACAGGCAGGCGCTGAGTACGTATCCCAGGGGTTCAGCCTGGTTTGTGCTCTGCACAACTAAGCTGTGCCTCCACTATCCATGCTATTGCGGCTACATTGGTATTTATATCGGTGTTTTCGTGAGGTGGACATCACACCCCTACCTCATAGTGTAGATTTAGCCTAATTAAGGACATCTCACTTGAATAATTTAAATCTCTTTTTTTCAGTTATAATGGACAAGTACCAGGAACAACCTCACTTGTTGGATTCACACCTAGGTAGGAACATCATCTCTATGTTTTTTTGTGAATATTTTTTGACACAAGCTGCTAAACTGAAATGATCCATGTTTGCCTTGTAAGCCTGCTGTGGCTGGTGTTAAACAGTGTGCAAAGTACTGTTATACACCCACTGCCTAACTTTTCGTGATTAGAAACATGTAAGCTAATTCGAATGCTTCCTGTGTTTTGTTTTCTCCCCCACCCTTCCTTCTTCTCTAGAGTGGATGATGCATTTATTGCTGGATGTGGTGCGGGATAACAAGTCTCCTTCTCCACTAGTACATCTGGCTTTTAAATTTCTTTACATCATTACAAAGGTATAAATGAGTTTTTTTTAATAATGTAGAAACTTTCATCAACTTATTTGTTGGTTAAGAATTACTTACTTTCTTAGAATATTTGGAGGGACTTTATATTTCAAAATATTGCAATTGAGTTTTGAATGAAAAATAACACAATGTAGTTTTGACTTACACTGTTGTATTTTAGAACATGTTAAAATAGATTTTAAAAGATCGTAAAAGGTATTCACCCATATATATATATATATATTTGCTCATGCTTTTTGCTGCATTCCCCTCCTCTTCTTTCTCTGCATATGTTTCTCTGCTTCTTGGGGCCCTTCTCTCACAGACATTCTAGTCACATTGGTGGCTCTGATCCCAGCATGTGAACTTTGTTTCCTCTCTTCCTCCTCTTACATAGCTGTGGTCCCTAGTGCAGGGAAGTAAGTAGACTCTTCCTTCCCATTTCCTGCTGCTTTGCCTGTTTTTACAGGCCCTTCTTTGCACTGATGACGCTGGACAACTGTAGAAGCAGTTGGAAACAACAAGTTGGTACCATGTGACCTATCACCTCTCAGTGTTGAACCATTGCAGTACAAGATCTTAAAATCAGAGAAGACAAAATATAAAACCTTTGTGCAGCAAAAGTGTTAGTTGCTCATGAGGCTCAAAGTAGTAATTCATATGATTTTCCCACTAGTAGGGTTGCATACTAAGTTAATGCTGAAGTAGTCGGGGCCAAATCCTGGTCATTTGGAGTTCACCTTTGACTTCAGTGGGGCTAGAATTTGGAGACTCTAGAATGGTGTCCATTTTGTATGGTAGTGGCATGTCTCTCCATTACTTGAATTTAAGAGCGACCTTGAGACACCCACTCAGTGGATGGTGTCATGTAGGTAGTGTTCTGACTGCTCATCTCTTTGGTTTGCTTGCTGTCTTATTAGCAGAGGGGCGGTAATGGTATGGCCATAGTTCTGGTTGGGAGGGGTGGGGTGGAGAAGAAATTTTGCCATAAAAGTCGAGCAAAAGAAGGGATGATGGAAAAATGTCGTGGATCTCACAATTACATGGTTTTGTTAAATTCTGCCACTGACTAAGTTACTTGGTGATAAATCAAAAGACAAGATATCCCAACTTGTCACCCAGTAACAGCTTTAGTTAGTAGAGTTTGTGATATGTAGTATTTTAAGATATTACCAGTTTATTTGAAAGTTAATTCATATCACTACTGTACCTACTGAACATCATATGTAAGATGCTTCCAAAAGTCGTCTTTGTATTATTTTCCTTGGACATGTTTTATTAAGTTGTTTCTTTGGTAGGTACGAGGGTATAAAATTTTCCTCCGACTGTTTCCTCATGAAGTAGCTGATCTACAGCCTGTCTTGGATATGTTTGCAGATCAGAATCCTAAGGACTATGAGGTGAGATTCCCCCCACCCCCCCTTTTGTTTGTTTTAAAAGAAAAAAAGCCAAAGAAGGTATTGTGCAGAAATGAAAATGGAGCAACCTAGCTTGATGCAATTATTCTTTCTCAAACTGGATATAAAAGTATATATTTATATGTCACTATGTATCATGAAACACTTAGAAATGTCAAACTGGATAGCTAGATTTAACATTCTGAAGTATCCTTTTCAGAGGAAAAATGTGGTCTTACTAAAAGATGCTCTGTTGGATTTTTCCATTTTTATTTTTGGGAGTAGGGAGGTGTGTAGGGAGTTTTGAGTGTTAGTAAAATTGGTGTAAACACCAACAAAAGAAGATGCAAGGGCTAAAATAAACTATAATGGACAAGGGTTAAACTAAATTTAAAGGGAAAATAGGAAAGGGTTAAATACTGAAAAAAAATTAAGTAGGGGGCAGAGAGAAAATAGGGAAGGGATTAAGGAACAATTAAAAAAAAATTTCTATCCCGGATAAAGGGGGTTTATAGTTATAGTTTGTTACATCGAAATGATGGAAAATTGTGAAAATAAAATCACAGAAGACAGGATAGTTCAGTCCTGTCAGATTGTAAGCTCTTAATTCCTGTCCAGACAACTCGGCATCAACTGAGTATGTTTTAAGCCCTGTGCAGATACAAAATGTATATCCGCGGATATAAAGTGGATATCCACAGAGCTGCAGGGCTCTACCTGGAACTGCAGCGGCGAAAGCAGCAGCATGTCGGAGGCCGCTGCTGCTTGTAGGAGCCAGTGTCTCGGGCAGGCAGCTCTTCCGGTGTGGCTGTACTGCCCCCAACCCCACCCCTGTAGTGGGCACCAGGCTCACCGGCAGCTGTCCCTGTTTGCATGTGTGTGCAAGTGGCTTGCATGCTCTTGGACAGGAGATGCAGACTTCTCTGTGGAAAGGACTCTTGTCCGGGAGTGTGTGAGCCCCCCCGGCAGAAAACAAATGATATTTTGGGGACATTGAGGAAAATCATAATGTATCTGGGCGAAACAGATCAGTTACATTTTTTGACTATTGAGTGCCCAGTCCTGGAAAAAACCCAAAACGTTAAACTATTTATTTGCTGGCATCTTTTGTCTTGTCACAGAGGAGTAAATCCAGGAGACTGAGTTCTGAAACTGTGTTATGAAAAGGCAAAAAATGATTTTGCCGTGTAGCCAGCTGATGCTATGTTTGAGATTGCTGAGAATGTTCTAGGCAGGAGAGTCTGTTTGCTTATTTTTTTTTTCTTTCTGTCCAACAAAATGACATGGTATGAACTGTAGTTCTTGAATTCCTGTCAAAGGTGGTGATTGAGTTCAGATTTGTGCTGTTTGACCTATAAATGAGGAAAACTATACAAATGTCTTATTGAGATTGAATTTTTTTAAAAAATACTTCCTTTATACTGCTCAAGCAACAAGGCTCATCAGTATGAAACAGTGAATTGGATTGCATTGGTGCTCAAAATTTATATGAGCGAGTTGCTAATTATTAATACCATTTATTGTTCCTGCCTGTGCTATAATATGGTATGCCATTGTTGTTGTTGACCAACACACACATGGTAAAACGGTCAAACATAGATGTGGGATTTTTATTATATCAATGTTTTGTTTAAAATACAAGAAAATATTTTCTCTCAAAATTGGCAATTTCTACTAAATTATTCAAAGATACTTCTTAACACTTTAATCTGTGAATAAGTATCTTTCCAGATCATAGAAATACGTATATAAAGGATGAATTTGGTTGCACAGTAAAACCTTGATTTCTCAAGTAATTATATTGGGGAAGCAGAGACATGAGAAGTTATGAAAAGGTTGCAGATGTTTTCTCTTCTTGTTACTCATTTTCAGTTATGTAGGAATTGCCGTTCTGTGTTTAAAGAGACATACCAATTTAAACCACACTCTTGTCTGAAAATGTTTTGTCTACTGTTCTTACAAGTAACATCTAAAAATACTGTAAGAGATTAAAGTAGAACACATTTCTCTTCAGTTTTGTGGCACATGACAATGTCTACATTAAATTTCATTTTTACTCCTGTTTAATCAGTTCCCCTACTGTTTGTGTTGATCTTTCACACAACAAGAATAGAGAGAGATGATTTTTTAAAAAGACCCAAACAAACAGGAAAATGGCGATAGCTAATTCATGTGATTTTTACAGGGACACTCAAGACAGGTGTGGTACCTGACACTACTTTTAAACTAATTTTTACAAATTTGCTAGATTTCAACTTGATAACAGCTGTGACAGGGATCCCAGAGGGGCCACCCTGAGATTGCTTAATCAGGGCAAACTGCAAAGAATGGGGCAGATGATCCCGAAAACTGGTGGTTATTCTAATACTTAGATTCACCAAACCAGCAACAAAACAGCTTCTACAATACCTTACTAGTTACTGAGAAGCTAGAAATACAGTTCCGTTAAAGCAATCCAGTCTTGGCTCCCACCCAGACAGCCAAGTCAAATATGAGGATTACTGACAATCTTATTCATCATATGAAAAGTTCTGTCAGTCCCAAAGGATCAGATACTTTACCCACCACGTTAATGAATATTTCAGATCTTACCCAAATACACGCTTACAGCCAATTCGTATTAATGAAACTACAATTAAAAAAGAAAAGAGAGCGTATAGGTTAAAAGATCATTATACATACAGACATGAATAAAATTCTTAGGTCAGTTTCATTCTGAGGTCAAAGCTTAGGTGAGCTTTAGAGTTGCGAAGAGTTCTTTCAGAATTAGTCCCATAGGTTGTAGTCCAGTATCAGGGTGATCCAGACTGGAGCCGGAGACCTCAGTCTTGTGACTGAAACTTCCCTTGATAATGCTTAAGCAGATTTGAGATAACAGGATCAGGGCCCTAGAGTTTGTTTTATAGTTCTCTGGCAGCCTCTTGATAGCCGGTATTCCTTGGGTGAAGCATTGTGGCTTTGAAGTAAGACTTCCTATTTCCTCTTCACTGGTAATTAGCTGCATTGATTAGCATACGACAACTGCCCGTCTCCAGCCATTTACAGGTAGTTTACTACAGACTTCAAAGAGAAATAAAGACAATGATAATGTTACACCCAAACTTCATCAAAATGTTAATATTCCCTTTTGATTTTTTAATCAATAGAACATAGTGACAGACAGAAACTGTCTGGTTACGTTGTCAACATCTAACAATATGTATGTAAACACACACAAAATTATAATCATTATCTACTAATATGACAGGTTTCAGAGTAGCAGCCGTGTTAGTCTGTATTCGCAAAAAGAAAAGGAGTACTTGTGGCACCTTAGAGACTAAATAAATTGGTTAGTCTCTAAGGTGCCACAAGTATTCCTTTTCTATCTACTAATATGTCTCTAAAGGTTGAATTTGGGTCATTTTATCCTGTTAGTTGCTTAACCCCTTCTGGCTCAGTGTCACAGTAGCTCTTAGAATTGGGGTGCTGCCACACTCCTCTCTCCTTCGGTATTCTAGGGCATCTCACGTCTGAATGGCTTTCCCTGTATACTTAGGTTGCACGCTCCTGAGAGCATGGGTTGTGTCTTTGCTCCAACAGCGTACTTGGAGCAAACAAATGAAGTTTGTTTTATTATATTTTTTTCCTAGACATGGGAGACTCGCTACATGCTCTTGTTGTGGCTCTCCATGACGTGTCTGATACCTTTTGATTTGGCTCGTCTTGATGGAAATATCCTTTCTGAAGAAGGACACCCTCGAATGCCAATAATGGATCGCATACTCAAAGTAGCAAAAGTAAGTGCTGCTTGGTTTTGTACACAAAGATGTCACTGTATTTTATTATATATGATACATTTTGACCTCTTAATTTTGAGGCCTCATTTTGCTTATGTAATACGAAAGGGTTTAGCCCACAGTTGCAAATCCTGCATACAGTTTTTTCCATTCTTTAATGTAAGAAGGAAATTAAGTTTTTCATTCTTCTAAACTGGTAGACAATTTAATTTTAAGACTATGTAGTATAAATGCATATTTTGTTAGATTAGTTGATTTCAGAAGTAAATGGCTAGTGTTTTCATGCTATAAACCCAGGTTAGTCAATTTACAGTCCCAAGGGAAATGAGTTTATGACTAGAGCAAACAATGATATATGAAATAGACGTGAAAAAGTGCTCAACAGGCTGCAGCCAGCTTGATTGAAAAGTAGCATCTGTGTAGATAAACTTTCACACAAAGTTTAACCTGATGTAAATTGAAATGGTTAAGTTACAAATCCCTTCAGGATGGTTTTATAATAGCATCAAAAAATGAATAGCTGATGTTATTGACATTAGTCTGTATTGCTTTAATGCAACAGTACAGAAAAGATGATCCCACTTTCAAAGACATTGACATGGAAACTTTGATTTCTGGCATGTGGCTTGCTAAATGGAAAGTTGTTTAAACTTCTTTCTTTCATTGGCTCAGTCTAATGTTCATAAGAGTAAACATTAAGAAATACGTATTTTCAAACCTGTTGTGTAGTTTTATTACTAACTCTGTCTCTGCAAACTCTTTGACAATTAATTTTCTTTTTACCTTCAGTCTTACCTGGTTGTCAGTGATAAGGCTCGAGATGCAGCTGCTGTACTGGTTTCCAGGTGAGTCTTGTGCTGATCTTGGCAAAATGGAAAGTGTTTTAATTTCTTAGCTTGAAAAGATTTCTATTGGCAGTACTGGGTGGACTTACAGTATTGGTAGTAGTACATGGAATACTTGTATGAATGTAGCCACAATATATGGTGACGAAAAGTCATTGCCATAAGGCAGCTGTTTGGCCTATCTGAAATAAGCATATTCCTTTCTGTTTGAGAGGAGAGGTGTCTATCACAGTTGATGCTTTTAGCAGTCTTCATCAGTACTGCCAACAAAATGAAATTTGAATTACATTCTCTTGCCTGTAAGGAGTGGTCTTTAGTATAGGATTCGGAAAGGGTGGAAAATCATTCCCTACGGCTGCTGGTTACATAGTATATTATGTGGATTATGAGACGATTTCTCTCTTCTGTTCTTTTAATCTGGCACCTTCTTGGAACACTAAATTCATGCAGATGGACTAGTAACATTAAATTTTGTTCTGTGTAACAGTACTTTTCTCATCTTTCTTCTCCCCTCCCCCAAAAAGTAGTGCTGCTGTTTTCTTTGTTTTTTTTTTTTTTTTTACTGTCAAAGAAGCCTTAAGGTGAATTAGACATAGGATGTTGGAACATCCTAACCACTTATCCTACATAACACGTGTTCAAGCACCAAATAAGCCGGCCTGTAAGGAAGGTACGATAATTCTCTGTCACAGAGCTATAAGATCGAAAGTTTGTCTCTCTCATCAACAGAAGTTGGTCCAATAAAAGATATTACCTCACCTACCTTGTCTTTCTAATAGGCCAGTGGATGTATATTGGCTACTGACAGTAGCCTGTCATGTTTTCTTGTTCTAGTCCAGGGATTGGCAACCTTTCAGTGAAGAAGAGCCATTTTTTTGTTTTTGTCTTTGACCAAAATATTTCGAGAGCCGTATCACACGCAAAGCTACTTGTAGAGTTAGAATTTATCAACTAATTATAATTAAACAAATTAAAGTTATTACTACTCACCAATACTTGTAATGCGACTTCTGCCATTTGAATTTGAATATAAACAGGAGGGGGCTGGAGTGCAGGAGGGGGTGCGGGCTCTGGGAGGGAGTTTGGGTGCAGGAAGGGGTTCTCACCTGGGACAGGGGGTTGGGGTGTAGGTGAGGGTGTGGGTGAGGGTGCGGGGTGCAGGCTCTGGCCGGGAGGCATTTGCCACAGACGGCTCTCCGTCGGCAGCACAGCAAGGCTCTGGCCTCACGCCGCTCCTGGAAACGGCTGGCTGCTGGCACGTCTCTGCATGATGTGTGGGGGAGGTGGCTCCGCGCGTTGCCCTCAACACCATCCTCACAGCTCCCATTGGCCAGGAATTGGCCAATAGGAGCTGTGTGGGCAGTGCTTGCGGGTGCGGGCAGCGCACGGAGACCTGCTGCCCCCCCCCCCCCCGCACCCCTTCCCCCCCCCGAAGGGGCGCGCAGAGATGTGCCAGCAGTCAGCCGCTTCTGGGAGCAGCATGGGGCCAGAGCCTTGCTGTGCCGCCGACTGGGAGCTGCCTGTGGTAAGCGCCTTCCGGCCAGAGCCTGCACCTTGTACCCCCTCAGAAAACGGCTGCCCACCAGGGGGCAGCCAAAGATCCGCATCTGGCTCCGGAGCCACAGGTTGCCGACTCCTGTTCTAGTCAGTTTTGAATGTGCACTCCCACCCTGCCACTTCCCAAAAAAACAAACCTAGCTCTTCAAAAGAGCTAATCTGCATCTTTTTTAATCCCCCCTCCCATTTTTTTTTTAAATTCCATCCACCCCTTTGGACTATAAGGCATTCATAAAGATGAGTTATTCATGAAAAGAGAGTAGTTTAATAGTTGGACTGAATCTAATGTCCAATATGACTTGCCAGTAATACAGTACATTAATGTAAGTTTCAAGCACCTGCTAACAGGATGACACCACAAAGAAGCCCTGTGTTTCTGTGTAGGGTTCTATTCTGCCCCCTTGTTGTCAGTCCCACACCACCTTTTCAGTTAAAACCTAATTTGCATATGGGTATGCACTCATAACAAATACCAGATAATTGAACTGGAGAACATTCTGAATATATTTTGATACACAGTTGGATCTATTGATTCTTAATGTAAGGTTGTATCATTAGCAAAATTATCCTTTGGAGATAAATTCCAGTGACTCTTTGCCTTACATTTTACTTGGGAGGGAATTTGATCACATGGTTAGTGTACAGATCAGGGAACCAGGACCCCTGGAATCCATCTGTCTGTGGGACTGTGGATACTTTGCTTTGTGGCCTTAGGGAAGTTGTTGTGACTTTTCTGAGTCTGTCTGTTTCTCTGTAAAATGGGTATATTACTATATCTCTCAGGATGTGGTGAGGATTAAATCATAAAAGGTTTTTTAGATGCTCAAATAAAGGTGCTACAAATACAGATATATTGCTTGCAATATCTAAGACTAACATGACTAAACTGCTGGTGATTAACACTGAGAATTCTAACATCTTAGAATTTTTGATCAAATTCTTCAAATTTGCAGAGGTTGATCATTTTGTTTTGTTTGAGTGCAGTGGCTTCCCATAAAATTGAAACGAAAAATAATGGAAAGCATCTTTTTGGGGATTCCTGAAAAATCTAACAATTTGTAGTTCCCGACAGTTAAATTGATACATTTCTTAATTTCAGTTACAGGACGGTACATTGAAATGAAATACTATAGGTTAGGACTTCATTTGGAAATGGTAGGGTTAAACATCTGACATTTAGAATGTTCATACCAAAAATGTCTTGGAAAATGTCCATTTGACTGTTGCCTTTAGGAACTGAAATCAGTTTGGGTAGCAAGGAAAAATAGTTACTAATTGGATTGCTCTGAATGGGTAACTTGCAGTGTGTTTTTCTGTGACAGGTTTATTACCCGCCCTGATGTCAAACAAAAAAGAATGGCAGACTTCCTGGACTGGGCCCTTTCAACATTATCTAAGTCCTCCTTCCAGACCATGGAGGGGACTATTGTAATGGATGGCATGCTTCAGGCCCTGGTAAACACTGTTGATACTATAAAAGATCGTCCGAGTAAATTAATGCATTTATAGTGTTTTGTTCCACAATGTGCTATTGCTGGTACTAAAATACATTCCTGTTAAATTTTTAAGACTTCCAGAATTTTGTTTGTATATGTCATTTGGGTTTCTATTAGAACACTTCTAAATACATGACTTCCTTAGTGCAGGTTCTATCATTGGGGAATTACTTTTTTTTTTTTTTGCCATTGGCAGATAAAATAGAATATAAAAGTTGGTACCCATCCTAATTTTTAAAATATGCATTTGAATACAAAGTGGTCATTTCCTAATTCACCATTTATTTCTGGTTTGGTACAAAAAGCTAAAAAAGTGGCGTAATAGTGATATTAACTGACAATGTCCAAAACGGAAAGGCCAGGATTTTCAAAAGTCTGTGTCCCCTGTAAGATCATTCAGATTGGATATCTAAAATTGCTAGTGATTTGTGACAGTCTTTGCCCAATGTTCTGTTGAACTGGAATAATGATCTAACTATTTTTAACAGGCTATTTTATTTAGACTGTCTTTGAATAATCCAAAAAAGAAAACACATGTTATGTAGTATTTTTGCATTAGCCTGTTTTTCAGCTGTTGCTTCCTCCAGTGACATTGCTTGCATTAAATAGTATTTACAGAGCCCATAAATTGAAGGGGTTTATTCCAAGATTGATATTAAAGACTAAAATATTTTTTTCTCCTATGAATCGTATATTAATTTCATATCGTGTCTAACTGTAACCACGCTCTTTGTCAATGATCTTTTGGGTGATTGCACACTCCTTTCATATGTACAAATGTCCAAGATGTCCTATGTAAATAAGATCGTGTTTGTGGTTTATCCTTATTACATATAGATAACTTTAAGGGTGACATACATGCTCGATGCAACATTTTACAATATACAATGTATTGTGTCTGGAGTTTTTGATGCCCAAATATATTGGAGTGTGTTTTTTGTTTTGGGTGGCTGTTTTTCGTCAGAGCTGAAGTAACATAAGTGCCATTAAATAAAGTGTGGTGTTGCATAGTCTTCTTGGATTCAGGATTTGCTAACATGCAGTGAGACTTTACATAACTTGCATAAATTTGCCACTCCCAAATAACAGCGCTGTATGTTTGTTGTGGTGCATTACTAAATATTGAAGCAAGTTTGTGGGGCTGTAGTTGACTTTTTTTGGTCTTCGCTTGCATCCCCAATTCAGAAAAAATGACCCTGAGCTACATTTAGAATAATTTGTGTTAAGCCTTGTTGTTCAAGAAAGGGGAAGTATTGCTCCGTATGCATTGCAGTGCTTTTTCAAAAGAGTTAGAGAACAGTGTTTCATCATCTCCTTGTCAGACCTGGAAAAGCAGACTGTAGACTGTTCTGAGGTGCATGATGAAACTTGCAGGGTGTATATTACATTAGTGTTTTGTCATTCCTTTGAGTTTGGGTTTGGCTTTGGCTTTATCCACCTGTTCATTAATGCGTGTTAAGCGAAACAGGTGAACACTTAACAAGTAGAATCGAAACCAGAGTATGATTTAATCCCTGGAAGCAACAGGTTTGATATGATTTATTTTCTTCCCCTTCTGGGAAGGGAGCAAGTGTTTGGCAAATTTATGTCGTGTGTGTTCTACTGTTGGTAATTTACATTCAAATCATTATTGGCATTAATTGTTTAAAATGCCCTTAAACCCTTCAGGATTGAAGGCAAGAAAAGGTTTAATATCAATTATAGAAATGAGAAACAAACGGACTCAAAAGGAAGAGAGGTTTTGTGAAAAAATATTAATATCTTAAAAGTAGAGTAGAATATGAGTAAATGAGTATTTCTTTCAGGAAATTCATTTTAGGAAGCTTTACTTTGTTTATACTGCACACCTGTGAAAGTAAAATCATGAGTCAAAATATAGGTTTTCCTTCTCCCTTGGAGAGGCTATATAGATTTCTTCGTACTATTCACCCTAGTTAGAATTTTGTATAACTGATATTCAATAAATCATTACTGGGTGGCGTGGAACAAAATGTAGCCTTGGCATGTGAGCACTGAGATTGCTTAATAATCTCCAGAAATCTTTATGCTATCCTTTTTGACTCTTATTTTGTGATGATAGCCCCACCTGCACAGTTTCTCTTGACTGTGAGTCTGTCCCATCCCAAATAAATGAGCAAAGACCACTCCCCAGTCATGCTGAATTAGCATGATAGTAATTGATTCTGGTAAGGGATGGTCAGAAATTTATTACCCTTCTGGAGCAAGGGTGAGAGAAGGACAATTCCTTCCCTGGGCTGCTTCTGGGGTAGGGCAGCTGTGTGGTGTCCCAAACATAGAGCGTGTGTGTGTGTGTGTGTGTGTATATGTATGTATATATAGAGAGAGAGAGAGAGAGAGACACACACAAACTAGTCTTAAATATTTCTTCTACATAGAAGTCATAGGTTTTTGCATATTCTCTGGAGAAGAGTAATCTAGCATTACATCTAGGCTCTTGTTGTCAAGTGAGACAAACTACCCTCCTGGTTTATGATATCACTGGGAAGATGATGAAAATGCTTTTGGAGGTTGGTATTCAAAGAATGTACTTTGGAACATGCTTTTAGTGGGCTTGGATATGGCAAGACTGTTTTGAATTAGAATGAAACTCACAAGTTGTTTCAGTGCATTGCAGTGTGCAAGTTTCAATTCTAGTTATAGTGAATCCTCCACCTACTGCAAAAACTTTCTCTTTGTGTGTGGGAAAACTTTGGCTATAAGAATATTCCACTGATCACACACAAATGGGGGAGTTTTACATTGCTTCTGTTTAGTCTGCCTCTTCATGGGTTTAAATTTCGGTGACTGGTTATGTTACTGTTTAATCTAACTCAGCATTTTAAATGGAGCAGGTACTATTGTGTCATGATTCTTGTTGAAACATGCACTCTGCATTACACATCTAAATTCCATTGAGGGGCTTGGTTTTTTTTACACCTGCTGACAGTAATACATCATTTCACAACAGGTGTGCCCTAGCAGGAAGCACTGCTTGCAGTATGTCACACTTAGTTTTTAAAAACGTTTTTTAAATTTTCCTGTAGATTAAAATGTACTGTGTATGTATATATGATTTTCTATTTATATAGAATAGGCAAGGTCACAAAAGCTGAATTATGAGGAAATGATTTTTAAAATCTTAATTTATGGAAACATCTAACGTATTTCAAGGTTCTGCATTCTAGATTATCTTGGTCTGAAAGTTTTGCTTTTAAACCTGCCATTATATCAAGTAGCCTTTTAGTTATTGCTGCAGGGTGTAGCACTCCCAGTTCTTGCGTGACAAAGATGACATAATGTTAAGTAGCTTAGGGCATTGAAACTTATTAAACCTTATTTAATTTGATTTATCAGTGACTCAAGATGCAAACGTGAATAATAATTAAAAATAAAACACCCTACACAGTGATTTGATGAAACTTGGGAACCTTAAGAACTACATTTATTTGTATCTAAGAACAGGGCATTTCCCTGAGCTGCCTCTAGTGTAAGGATTGCTTGGTAATAGTTTCACACGTATATGAATTATGCCTCAGGGAAGAGACAGCTCTGCTACACTGTCCTTTCTGACCCAGAGGCACAAAAATAAATATTTGGTGTAAACATTGCCCAAGTCTTTTTATATTTTTGTTTCAGAGTTTTGGTGTTAAGAGATAATTAGTGATTTTGGGACTGTCTATTGCTCTTAGGGATTTTATCTTTTAAAATAAAATTGCTTAGTTCAGGGCTATAAAAAAAAAAAAAAAGCTGCACAAGTATAAGGAGAATGAAGTGGGGGGGGAAGAGAGAAGGGCATATCTTTCCAAACCCTGTAGATAGGGAGGCCACTGGCCTCTTCACTGCAGTAATATCCCTGTCCCCTTCTTGATGGGGTTAAGTGTTCCAGTTTCCCATTGTGTCACCTTTGCAACTTTTCCCCTTTCTCTTTCTCAAATAAACAACTTGTTTAATTAATGGCAGTTTTCAGAGTGATTAGTTTGAAGTTCAAAATTTTAAGTATTGGATGCCTGCTTCGTTTCTTGCCAAGCCTTTATGCTGCCTTGGGGTGCTGATACTAAAGTTGTAGTCGTTAAAATCTGTATGTGCTCATTTACTCTCATCCCTTGACCTCTGTCGTTAACATGGACATGAGTTAGGCAGATAAATTCCCTCTGCCCCCAATGGTTTTAAAACGTTGCTTGTACCTTCAAACTTCTTGTAGGGGACAGCACACTATAACTTCTGCTTTTCCCTGGATCTGTTTCCTGTGTTCCTATTAATGTATGAAAAGCAGGTCATTGCACACTTTATTGTTACCCTTTGAATTAGTTGTTGTGCAGAGTTTCACACAAGAATAATTTGAATGCCATGTCGAGTGTGGTGTAGAGCCAGACTGTAGCAATTCCTGGTGGTAAAGTTTTGCTATTAAAATATTCTTATACTTCAAACCAAGAACTTTTAATATAATATATTGCATGAGGACATGATTTTAAGGATTGTCTATTGCAAAAGGTTCAATTATTCTCTTGCTTTACTGTCTGATTATAGTTATGCTATTCGGAGGTAATGAGACCGCTCTAGTTCTTTCTTATGTACTTACGGAGTCTTTGTACAGGGCCACTGAACTCAAAGATTTTAAAAATCACCAAGTCTGAAGTTTGAAAGTAGATGAATACAAACTTAGCTTTCAGTTGATCAAAATTTAGAGAACTTGTAAAATCTGTACTGTTTCCATCACTCTGCATAAAATTGCTACATATTGAAGTTTGCATGACAATGTACTAAACAGCAAGTTCAAATGTGCTACATATAGCTATATAGAGGTAAATGTGAATGCTCTACTGAAGGAACACATTTCTGAAATATGCTAGTTTCCCATCTGATGGAAACAGAGATTATATGAGGAATAAAATAAGGGTCATAATTGAGTTACTTTACCATAAATTACAAGTATAGTACATTAAATAATCTTTTCGTTTTGGTGAGGACCATTATTCTGACTGTTTTTCATCTTAATGTTTTGTCTACGTTACTGTACCTAGCCCAGAGGCTGACATAGCTGATAGTTTTCTGGATATTATTCGTTTGACCTCTAGGGGTTGCTCCAGAGTGATAGAATATGCTGTTTTCTCACCTCCCTCTGAACGTTGGGATTATCCTTGTTCATCTTGGTTTATTAGAGCTGGAGGATAGCTTCAAACTTGTGTCTCCTGTTTGACAGCAGGACGTGCTTGTTGCCAAGCAGTCAGGCCACCCTTAATAGTGATGATTTGTATAGCTTGGGGTGTATGTCCCAGAGGTAGTACTGATTCATAATCTCATAAAGGCCAGGCCTAAATGGGATATGTAGACAATTGGAAGGTGAGGTGCGTTTGTGTATGGTGGTTTTTTTTCCCCCCCTTCATGATTACTAAAACTAGTTTTTGTTTGTACCATACACCATGTTGTTTCTAAAATAACAAAACCAGACTTGACAGTCAGATCATTAGTTATATGGCAGTGCTTTTCTCTAATTTGTAGGTGGCATAATTACTTAAGGGAGAGGGAGTTACATACCTTTCAACAAGTTGGTTAAGTTGGCATATATTTTATGTTCTTATTAAAGTGGAAGGAACATGGCGTAACTTTATGATTACCTGGTGCATCCAATAGGCAGCTTCCTTACGTTCAATATTATTTGTTGCTGACCTTAAAATTTTCTAAATAGAAGGAAAACGAAGCATATTAATTGTTTCCTTTGTATCATATTTTTCTAAGAATGATGTGCCGTGATGTTTTTCCTGCTTAAAGGCAAGAAAACTGAATCTAAATAATCTTATTTGCTCTCTGTTTACTCTCTGACTTTTCTCCTTCTCTTTTCTTTTCCATTCTCCTTTCATTGGAGTGAAATTTAATTTTTCACTTTTAATCTTTTTTTAATTTTTAAAACCATCCAATGTGTGCTCTAGGATTTCAGAGTTGTTCTGAGTCCATCACTTTACCTTATACATATAAACAACCGATGCTATATGCCAGGAGAAAATATGCATGCTACTTTTTTGAGACCACCATGCAATTAAAATGCCTTTTATTTTCCCTGGAAAATAAATCTTGTACATTTTAAGTTATTTAATGGTGATACAAAAAGGATTTCTTTAAAAATTGGGCCTGTGCTTGGTTTTTGTTTTTGTTTATGATGTATAAAGAAAGCTGGAAAGTTTTTCTTTTCTTGTTTTGTTTTTTATGTCAGAAATATCTGGAATATCAAGTCAGGTTTTCCCTAGCTCTGCTGGAAGATCTCTTGGGCATCTAAGAACACGTTTATTTGGACTACCTGGCATCTTAAAGCATAATTTGCTGGGAGAAAGTGATATGGGTGTTTGTTTATTTTGAGGAGAAAAATGTATCTAGAACATCTTTTACGGGAGCATAATAATTTAGTGGAAGGTTTTATTGGTCCCTGTATTGTATTTTTTGTTTGTGCAAAAGAAATCTTTTGATCTTTCTGACTTACTGCATCTCTACAACCATGACCATTTTATCTCCTGCTGAAAACATGCTAGCTGTTAAGTTGCGGTTTCTTTAGGTGGACAGAGATTTTAAAAATGAATTGTCTGGTTGAACATTAACATTTATATAACACCTGCTCTAGTGTTAACTAGTTGTCTTGTAGTTATATTAAAAACAACAAATGTTTGTCAGCCTTGTGTCACTGCTGCCTACCTGTGTTGGTGCAGTTAAGGGATGGGAAGGAAGCCTTTCCTTGTGTCCAGAGCTTGCTAAACTCGGAGCTGCTGTGGACCTCAAGGAAAGCTGATTCTCTAGGTACAGCACCCAATTTGAGTGCCCTACCACTGGTCCTAAAGACTTCAGGAACTGATAGCAGTAGTGATCTAGCCAGTATCAATAAATGAAACAAGATATGGAGAGATAATCTCATCTATAACTGGTCCCAGACCATTAGGTCTTCAAAGACAATACCTAGTTCCTTTTAGACTGTTCCGTGAAGTGAGTGGGTCACCAATGCAAAGCATGGAGCTTGGTGTTATGTGCTCAGAGCCTCCAACCCTATTAAGCAGGTGAGTCACTGCATTATGTACCAGCAGGAACTTTTGGATGCTTTTCAAAAGGAGCTCTAAGTACAGCACATAATTATGTGCAGTGTATATTGGAATATACATCTATATTAGAACATAGAAAGATCCATTCATAGGAGTAGACAAGAAAAATATGTTCTTTATGTAGCGCATCGTGCTGTAGACCCACTACAATGACTATTTCATTCTATTAATTGCTGGTAATTATAGTGAATTAACCTCCTATTACTGAATAATCCAATAACTCAAGACTTAAAGTAGATGCAGGGTTATTCTTTTGAACATTCACAGTAATATTTGTGTAAGGGTATGTCTACACTGCAAATAAAAACCAGCGGCTGGCCCGTGCCAGCTGACTCGGGCTTGTGGGGCTTGGGCTAAGGGGTTGTTTAATTATGGTGTAGCTTGAGCCTTGGGACCCTGCAAGGTGGGAAGGTCCCAGAGCTCAGGCTCCAGCCTGAGCCTGAACGCCTGCACCGCAGTTAAACAGCCCCTTAGCCCAAGCCCCATGAGCCCAAATCAGCTGGCATGGGCCAGCTACAGGTGTCTAATTGCAGTGTAGACCTACCTTTAGTGTAATTTGCCTTTTGAAAAGAGACAGCAGCCATCAGGTTTTCTAGTATAACTTACAGCAGAGCTGTCTCAATGATTTTATTAACACTTGCATATATACTGTAAGTGGTAGCCTTCCTTCACTGTTGCAACTAGTGCTGGAGTGATTCTCTACTGGAAAGTAGGGAATAAAGTAGTTCAGCACTTATTTATTTAGCAAAATCTTTGTAGGAAAATTGGTGCATGTTTTATTCCACTGTTCACCTTTCAGAGAATGTGACATGAAGGAAAGCATTACAGAGAAACTGTCAACTTGAATTTTTTAAATTGGCTATAGGAAAATAAAAGTTTCCTTTAAATGGTATGTGCTGAACAGTTTTAAAAAATCCTCTAAAATATTTTGAGTTTCCCTGCTCTCCTTTCTATGTCTAGAAGGGTCTCTCTCTCTTTCTCTCTCTCTCTCTTTCGGCTCTGAGAGCAATATCCCCCAATATTATATAACTTAAAATTGCTCACCTATTAATTACTTGCTGCTGCTTGTGTATATATAAGGGGAGGTACCTTCTAGTTGCATTTCCTGAGGGGACAGGATAAAACTTTCACAGTGGCCATTGAGGATGTGAAACTTAAAGGCTGGTTCACTTTCTCTCATGGAGAAGCCTGTGGTGTGAGGCCAGAATGGAGGGACTACAAAATCCAAGTTTCATCTCAAGGACTTTTCAGAAAATTGTTCTAAATTGGAGGATTTAGGGGTGCTGTGGAGAAGATGAGGGTGAAAGTAGACCTCCAAAATCCAGACATCAAGGAAATCCATGGAAAAGGGCAACCGCAGAGTTTCATGAACAGCTATCCATCTGTACTCCTGCAGGAATTGTACTGCCCTTGGCTTGAGTCCCCTTTGCCCATTATAACTCTGCAGGAGTTTGTTGCTTGAAACAGCATTTGCTCTTGCCTGTATTTCTGCACAGAAATAATGTATTTCTCTTATGGTAGTGTCCAGAAGCTGTAATCAGAATATAATTACATTGTGCTAAGATCATACAAAGATGGAAGCGTTGAGTATTTTGATGAGTAGAAGATGGTGCTGTGGCTAATGGTTGGGTCTAGTAATCTGCCCCAAATTCTGCAGAATGGCTTCCTCATGGTCTTGGGGACTTGGTGGTAGATGGCAGATGATGTAGCAGAAGTGTCCACGCAGCCGGGGTTGTGATGAAATGGGCCTAAGTAGCTTGCTGCAATGATCTTTCTTTAGTAAACATAGAGACAATCTAGACTAGTTTGTCGTGATAGCCGTTTGAGCAGAACTGGGTATATTTGAAAATTAATGATTTTTTTATACAGATTTAGTACCTTTATAAAATGATGTTTATGATGGTAACTATATTGCTACTGACTACCTTTTTGAGGTCCAGAGTTGACTCTGTAGTGTTTGCACTTCATAAGTTATTTAGGGCTCAATCATGTGCTTGAAAATTTCCCTACTACTAATGTAAGCTGTCTGGGACAGGATACTGGGCAAGATGGACCACACTCTGACTCAGTATGGCAGCTCTTCTGTTCAAATATGAAATAAACTGATATAAATCTTCAAAGCCCACTGTGTAGCTTGTAATACAGTGATCAGAAATACTAATTTAGGATCCTGAAATGCAATTTAATAACAAACTAAAAACAGGTGCATAGCCTCAGGGTATTTTTGTTGCTTTTAAACTATACTTGAAATGACATAGGCATGTAAATAGTTGGTGCGTGTGGGGAAATATTTCTAGGGTAGGGCTGTGTTCCTATTACTTTAACTCCTGGCCACATTTACCTTGGAGATTTCTTTCCTTGTGAATAACAAAGCAAAAAGGAAAAATAAAGTTCTCGATACAGTAGCTTTGTTGCGTATTTAGAGAATGTTTACAGATTGTGCAGAGAGAGTCTTTGGGTACCTTTGGTCATTTTTGTTTGGCTTAAGTAGTTTTCTCTTGATTGTAATGCTAAGTGAAGCCTAATCCTGTTGAGATTTTTAACAGTAGCTCTAAATATGCCTCAGCAAATTCTGTTTCCAGAATAGATTTCATTTTTATGTGGGTCAGTATTGTGTTCTGATTTTCAAAAAGGTTTATTTACATTATTGACTGGGTGGGCAAAAGGATAAGATAGGAAAGTAAATTATATATATTTGTGAGGTGACACAAGTTTTTGGTTACTCCATCGTTTTCTGTTTTCTAGAATTGACATCTATATAAGAGTTATAGATTATTAAAACCTTAACTAAATCCTTAATTTATGGGAAATGCTATTTTCCTTCATTTTGGGTCCTTGATTATTGTTATGTAGTGTTTCTGTAAGCTGCTAATAGCTGCTTCATATCACTGTAGATCAGAGGTGGGCAAACTACGGCCTGCAGGCCACATTTGGCCTGCAGGATCGTCCTGCCCAGCCCCTGAGCTCCTGGCCTGGGAGGCTAGCCCCCAGCCGCTCCCCGGCTGTTCCCCCTCCCCTGCAGTCATGCCGCAGTGTGGCTGCCAGTCCTGCCACTCTGAGTGGCATGGTAAGGGAGTGAGGGGGTTGGATAAGGGGCAGGGGGTTCTGCGGGGCAGTCAGGGGACATGGAGCGGGGGGGTTGGATGGGGCGGAGGTTCTCGGGGGCAGTCGGGGATGGGGAACGGGGTGGGTTGGATGGGGCAGAGGTTCTGGGGATGGGGAACGGGGGAGTTGGATAGACGTGGGAGTCCCGGGGGCCTGTCGGCGGGTGGGGGGCGGTGGATAGGGGTCGGGGACATGGAGCTGGGGGGTTGGATGGGGGTGGTGTCCTGGGGGGGGCAGTTACGGGCGGGGACAGGTAGCAGGGAGTGTTAGCTGGGTTGGGGGTTCTGAGCGGTGCAGTCGGGGTGGGAAGTGGGAGGGGACGGATAGGGGGCAGGGGCCAGACTGTTTGGGGAGGCACAGCCTTCCCTACCCAGCCCTCCATACAATTTCAGAACCACGATGTGGCCCTCTGGCCAAAAAGTTTGCCCACCACTGCTCGAGATGTACAGTAGCTGCATTTCAGTAGTGGGTAGAATGTTTCCTATAACTTGTTACATTATAGAGGCTCGCAAAATAAAGCAATGAAGCTGAATAAATACAAGGTTGTTATATTCTTTTTTTTTTTTCTGTGCTACTATCCTAAAGGCCCCGGGACACAGCCGCAGTTCTTGTAGCTGAAGCTGTGTGTGTGTGTGTGTGTGTAATATATATTTTCTTGTAGCTGTATATTGCACAACACCATGGGTGTAGCTACACATTTGAAATTTGTGTGTGTACTGGCCAGCTTTTCAGTTGTAATTTTCTCAAGCAGGTCTGCTGTTCATCCAAAATGATCTGTAACACAGTGGAGGTTGTTACATAGAGATGCCTGTTGCATGTGATAAATGGCTTAAACAGCCCCCTTCCCCCCCAGCCACCCACAACTCTTGCCATTCACTAGAAAATAATCTTCCCCATAGAAATTGAAACTGAAACAAAGCATGTAGCATTTATTGTGTGAGAGACTCATGAATTTCAGTTGCTGAGCTTTAATATAGCAACAGTTTAAAACAGTAAGTGAAGGAAACTGTAGCCAATTGAAACTAGTGGGGTGCTGTTCTCCTGCGTTAGTTTTGATTTCTGACAAAAAATTATCTCCTGATTTAAAAAAAAAAAAAAAAAAAGGTTGGAGAGGTTCAGTATTCTGACAAAAAAAATACTGTAGTTTGAATATACATGTGGCTTTTGTTGTCCGAATAAATTTGTTATGAATTTAGATACTAAAGCTGGACATACTGAAATCATATAGAATTGATTAATATTGGTTTTAGTGAAAGTGTAAACGGAACACATTGTAATAACTTACTTTTTTACTAGGAAAAGAAGATGAAGAGCAAGAATGTTTTTTAAAAAAATGAGTGATGTAGGAGTTTGTGCTGGTATCTCTTCGTAAGCTATTAAATGTACAACGTTGAGAAATGTAATTAGGCAATGACCTTATGCCCTCCAGACACGTAGACTTTGCTCATTATTTGACATAGCACCTTGTTTTGAGAGGACTTTATTCTACTTGCCAGACCATAAGTGAGCATCCCGTGCCAAATTCTGCCTTCTGATACCCATAACTTTAATGGGAGCCCCACATGCATATCAGATGGCATAATGTGGATTGCAATATATTTTTATGGTGTCTTGGCTTATAACAGATTTTGTTTTCCTTTGTAGATTGTCCTCTGCCCCCAGCTCACATTTCACCATTTCAGCTCATAGTATATGTCCAGGGAAAGAAGGTTCTATGATTGTCAAATTAAGTCTTGAAAAAATGCATTTTGAGTGTGTGGGGATATATAGGCTGTGTTGCCTTTTATGCAGAAAGATAAAGTATTTTTATAAACTACTTCAATAATGTATAATGTGCTTTGAATATATAGATGATGTGCTGCCAGAACTAGATGGCAGTCTACATGGAACTTTTAATCTCCTAGGCATTCAGTATTACTGATATCTTTCTTTTTGTTGATGCTAGGAAAGGGATCGTGATTGAAATCCTTGCCCTGGCTCTGGCCCATTTATGCTGGGGAAAAGGGCCAGAGCGGTGTAAAGGGGCTCTAAAAACCTTGGTTATGGTTGGAGAAAAATTCCTCTGATGCAGGCAGTGTGAAAGCTAGTTGTAAGATTGCTTGTGAGAAAGTGCCTTCAAGTCCTGACATAGGGGCTGGTAAGGGAAGGCTTGGAGTGGGGCTGTAATACACAGACAGACATAGATTCACTCCAGCACTGTGTCACATTGAGTGACCTGGGGTGACTGGTGTCATTTAGACAGGCCCCCAGGGCTGTCTAGGGGTATGTCTGCACTGCAATAAAATACCTGCAGTTGGCCTGTCAACTCAGTTGGATGTGCGGGGCTCTAAAATTGCAGTGTAGATGCGGCCCATGCCTGAATATTCAAATATATTCATTTGATTACAAGATTGTCTAGTTTAAATGTTCAGTTAGATATCCTGCATCTGTGTTACTTAATACAGTAGGTTTTTTGTTTGTTGCACTCTGAATAACTTCTTGTCAGTGCCTGGAGTTAATGTGTTCCATATTTAACTTAGCAATTATATAGCAAATTTCAGTGTAAATTAAAGTCCTGTGACATGCCCTTTTTTTTGTTACATATAGTATAAGCATAAACATATTCATATACAGTGGAGAACTTTTCTAACATGTTCCAAAGATGGAAATGTAGTGACCTCATCACTAAGGTTGATTTAGTTCAGTGTACTATAAAAGTTGTGCCCAATACTGCAATTTTATAGCCCCTCAGCCTGAGCCCCATGAGTCTGAGTCCGCTCCGATGGGCCAGCCACAGGTGTTTTACTGCAGTGTAGACATACCCTAAGTTAGGTCATGGGCCTCTCCAGCCCCCGTACTAGCCCAGTGTCAGAAGTGCACAGATGTGGCTTAAAGCTACATTGAGACTCCCCCGTGTCTGCAAGATGTGTGCTTTGCCTCTTAGGGTACATCTACACTGCAATCTGGGTGTGTGATTACAGCACATATAGCAGTGAAGCCATGGCATCACTGGCTTCAGTATGGGCTATACAAAGCCCATCTGGGACTTTGGTTATATACTTAGGAAGCTAGCCCACTCTGAAGTCTGTGCTGCTGCAGCTTCACTACTATTTGTATCCAAGATGGTTAAATTAAAACTAAGTCAGGTATGTCTATATGTGCTGCAGTCACACCTCCGATTGCAGTATAGAGATACCCTTTGAGGTGCATCACAGTATCTCATATTGTATGTTTATATATTATGGTGAGAATTATGTATTACTGCAGGAACACTGAAGAATGCTTTAGATCTTTGGGTTTGGTAAATTGTGCTTTATAAGTTGTAATTACCATGTTTCACAAACATTTTTCTTTTTTTCCCCTTAGGCGCAGTTATTTAAACATGGCAAGAGAGACGACTGTTTACCATATGGTAAGAATCATAGAATATCAGGGTTGGAAGGGACCTCAGGAGGTCATCTGGTCCAACCGCCTGCTCAAAGCAGGACTAATCCCCAACTAAATCATCCCAGCCAGGGCATTGTGAAGGCTTACCTTAAAAACCTCTAAGGATGGAGATGCCACCACCTCCCTAGGTAATGCATTCCAGTGCTTCACCACCCTCCTAGTGAAAAAGTTTTTCCTAATATCCAACCTAAACCTCCCCCACTGCAACTTGAGACCATTACTCCTTGTTCTGTCATCTGCTACCACTGAGAACAGTCTAGAGCCATCCTCTTTGGAACCCCCTTTCAGGTAGTTTAAAGCAGCTATCAAATCCCCCCTCATTCTTCTCTTCTGCAGACTAAACAATGCCAGTTCCCTCAGCCTCTCCTCATAAGTCATGTGTTCCAGTCCCCTAATCATTTTTGTTGCCCTCTGCTGTACGCTGTCCAATTTTTCCACATCCTTCTTGTAATGTGGGGCCCAAAACTGGGCACAGTACTCCAGATGAGGCTTCACCAATGTCAAGGCTCATATGCTCTGTGATATTTATTCTTAAGGGGAACTATTATCAGTTCATATAGTTAAGAGAACTTGTTTTAAAAAAAGAAATATGTTATATAGTCCACTTTCAGTGCTTTTTAGTGTGACACCTTGAATCTGCTTTTGGGCTCCTGTATTATGCAGGCCTACAGCAGCCTGGCTAAGAGACGTTCCTCTTAATTCAATATTAAACACTCTTCTTTTTGATCACTAATCCTGGACCAGTGGTTGGGAAAATTTTCCTGGTCTTGAAAACATTTGTGTCGGGCTACTAAAGACTTGGCAGCTTCATCCTTAAAATTGTCATTATGAATTTCCCAACTTGAATTTTGACATGACTTCAGTATTCTCTCTCTAGAACTGTTAGAGATGAATTGTTAATGCAGTAGTAAAGCTGGAATGGTCCCAGGCTTTCAGAAGGCATAAAGCATTAATTTGTATAACTTGAAACAGTAACCACTAAAACCATAACAGAATTAAAGAGAGTGATCGGAAAGATGTGTTTTTTAAGACAAACTATTTTGAAATTTGCCAGGGCTAGAAAGAGATGCTTTATATCATTTGAAAGTTAGGAACTTGTAGATGGCTTGCAAATTGGATTTTGAAACTGTTACTGTTAGGTCAAGGGATTATTTTTTTTGAAGATACTAATTAATCACTTTTATACAGGACTAGTATAACAAGTTGCAGAACACTTAGGCCAGTGTAATGTTTAAATCTTTACACTTGTAGCACATTCTGTAAGAATTAGGGCTGTCAATTAATCACAGTTAATGCAAGCGATTAACTCTAAACTAATTAACATGTTGTTTTTTTAGCAAGCGTTAATTGCACACCAGGGCGTCATGCTCGGGGGGGACATCTGTGTGCCTCTGGTTCAGGAGTGCCCCTCTTCCTGCTGCCTTGCTCCACTGCTGCACCCACCACCCCCACATGGAGCTGCCCCGGTCAAGCTGTTCTGGACTGGGAGTCTGTCTGCTGTGCAGAGTGGGGTGGGGGGCAGGATGTCAAGGTGTCCTCCTCCCCCGTCCATGGTCGCTGCTCTGCTGGGGTCCGGGAGCAGGGAAAGCCTGTCTGTTGTTGCTGTTGGCTCAGGAGTGAGTGCTGCCCAGCTCAAAAATGTTCAGACTCCTGAGTGTTCTGCTTAAGGAGAGAGCTCACCCCCAACACCCAAAATATTTCAGTAAATGGCATTCTATTATTAACTGTGTGATTAATCACGACTATTTTTTTAATCTCGTGATTTTTTTAATCGTTTGACAGCCCTGCTAAGAATGATAGCTACATGACAGAGAGTTACTTGTCCATATTAATTGCTTCTTAGGGTCATACATCAAAGCATTCAGGAATCATTTTAGGTTGCAAATATAAAAGGCTTTGTTTTTATTTGTAATCAAAAACGAAGTATCCATCTTGAGTACCTTTAACACTACAACTTTATACTGAGAGAGTTTGGAGTTACTCATTTATGGCAAGAGCCTCCCTCAGCTCTCACTTTCCACCAGATTTTGAAACTTGTGATGCATGAATGTACTGTATGTCAGTGATTAAAGATAAACCTTGTAACAATACTTTAGGTCAGTTATATATATATAATAGCACTTTTCATGTTCAAAGTGCTTTACAAACATTAATCCCCACAAAACTCTCTTGGAGGAGAGGTAGGGAGGTATTATCTCCAATTTATATATGGGGAAAATAGATGACTTGCTCAAGGACACAGAGGAAGGCTGTGTTGGAGCCAGGATTAGAATTCCTGCCTCTGTCCTGTTCTCAGAACACTCATAATAATATTTAGCGCTTTTCATGTTCAAGGCTCTTAACATACATTTTTCTAATGAATCCTTCATGACATCCCTGTGAGGTATGTAAGTAACGTTACCCCCATTTTATCAATGGGGAAACTGTTGCAGTGTGGTTAAATAGTAATAATAAGTTATTTGCACTTAAATAACACTGTAAGATGAGGACCTCAAAGCACAAATATTAATGAATTTTGCTACCTAACTCTCCTGGGAGGTGAGCGTTATCCTTTTCTTTTGCAAATGAGGAACCTGAGCCACAGAGAGGTTAAGTGACCTGCTTAAAGTCAAATAGGAAATCGGTGGTGCAGCCAGGCATATAACCTAGATCTTGTAAGTGCAGTCCTGGCCCTTAACCAAAATTTTTTTTCCTCCTCTAAATCCAAAGTGAGTTAGTGATGGAACCAGGTTTTAGAACTTGGAGTGCCTGGTTCACAGTCTGTTGCTCAAACCGTTAGACCACCTTCTCTTAATTATAATTATGCTTATGTATTAAACATTTGTTGTTTCATGATATTGATGGGCAGCAAGAAGCATTTTTGTTCAGCACATTTCCTTTCTCTTTTACAGCTTCTACTGTACTTGAATGCCTTGATAATTGCAAGCTGTCAGAAAGTAACCAGACACTTCTTCGTAAACTAGGGGTGAAACTTGTTCAACGACTTGGATTGACATTTCTAAAACCAAAGGTGGCAAAGTGGAGGTTAGTTTAAAAGAAATAGAGCAAACTTACATGCATTAGTCCTTTAAACAACAGTATTGGATTTTGAAATTCAGATTTACTTATACAGTGGATGAGTAATAAAACTGGTACATATTCATTTGGTTACAAGATTGTCTAGTTTAAATGTTCAGTTAGATATCCTTCATCTATGTTACTTGAATACAGGAGGTTTTTTTTCTTTGTTGCACTCTGAATAACTTCTTGTCAGTGCCTGGAGTTAGTGTTCCATATTTAACTTAGCAATTGTGTAGCAGATTTCAGTGTAAATTAAAGTTCTGTGACATGCCCTTTTTTTGTTACATGTAGTCGGGGTGAAAGTAAGTCGAGTGACTTACCGGTATGCTAGGGCCAGCTCTGGCACCCAGAAGGGGCGGGGCCTAGGGCAGAAGAGGTGGGGCTGAGGGGATCAGAGTCATCCCCAGCCCACCCTGTAAGGTAAATGCCCCCCCACTCCTTCTCCTCCCCTCCCCCACCGGGGTAGTAGCAGCAGCCTGGGGCTACGGGGGCTATTTAAAGGTCCCAGGGCTCCCCTGCTTCTACCGCCCCGGTCCTTTAAATAGCCCCCGGAGCCCTGGAGTAGTGGCGGCGGGGCTCCGGCGGCTATTTAAAGGGCCGGGGCGGTAGAAGTAGGGGAGCCCTGGGCCCTTTAAATAGCCGACAGAGCCCTGCAGCTGCTACCCCAGGGCTCCAGCATCAGGGCTCTGGAGGCAATTTAAAGGGCTTGGGGCTCCAGCCACTGCTGGGAGCCCCGGATGCTTTAAATTGCCCCCTGGGGAAGCCGGGCTGCCCTGGTACGGTGCACTGGCTTACTTTCACCTCTGCATATAGTAAGTACAAGCATAAACATATTCATATACAGTGGAAAACTTTTCTAACGTTGCAAAGTTGGAAATGTAGTGACCTCATCACCAAGGTATTTAGTTCAGTGTACTATAAAAGTTACACCCAATACTGTATTACAGAATTCTTACTCCCTGATCAAACGTAATGCCCATTTGGGAAAAAAACCTATTCATAAACCTAGATTATTTAGTTTAGTCAAATTCTATTGTCACCTTTCCTCTGCTGCCTGGTTTTATTTATTGCCACAGGGCATACCCTTTTTCAGATTTCTCGCACTGATATTTTAAAATTGCAGGCTCCCTTGTCAGCTATTTTTATCATTTGGATTGTATCTTTCACCTTTGAGAAAGTCCCTAGGCTTAGGAAATTCTTTCTAGTTGTAGAATGTTCCCCTCCTGACTGCCAGAAACATCTACTTGTTTAGCAAGCTGAATACTTTCACTTTATTGCATATTGTGTTTTCTCTAAGTTGCACAAATGGTGATGGTAGTGGCTTTGAGTAAATTGTCTTTTATTAAAGTATTTTTAGAATTGAACCTTTTCAGTTTCAGGAGTAGTGGAAAACTGTTTATATTTTCAGCTTTATTTTAATCTCTAATCTATTTTTTTAATCTTTCAGTTAATCAAATTCCCTTTCTTATGTCTTTCCCTTTTACCATCTTAAGAGTTTGCTTTCAGTGGTAAGGGTCAAAAATTGTCTGCTCACCACACCCTTTGAGGTTGATGGGAGCAGGGAATTTTCATGTAAGTGCAGAATTTATCCCTAATTTTTTTCATTTTAAACATGGACATGTCAGATGTTGTAGCATTATTTGCTTCATTTTGTGTACATAAATGACAAACTTAGCTCTCATGTGAAGAATGATGATATCTGTAATTGTTGTGTATGTCTGAGTGTACAAAAAGTTAAATTATCAGTCATGTAGTGTATGTAATCATATTGGCCTTTGATAACTTCATTATTTAATATTACAGTTTAGCTCTTACCATGGCTAATTTCTATCTAATTAACCTCTAATGGTAATAAAATGTAGTGACTGAAATGGAAAAGTTCTAATATACATTTCCACAGTTCTGTACCTTTTTCTCACATTTGGCATGATTTTCAAGCACCATGGAATACAAAACGAGCCAAGTTTTGAAGCTTCAGTTATCTGAGATATTGGAGTATAAAATTTCTGATTTTAAAAAAAAAATAAGAAAAGGGTGTGTAAATGCTTGAATAAGTGAAGTTGCATTACAGCGAAGACCAAGCATGGAAAATTACTGCTCAAAAGAAACCTGTTTCAGAGCGTTGTGAGCAACTGACAGAAGATTAGAATTGAATTTGGAATTCAACTTTATACTGAGTCTCTCTAGGTCTTTTATAATAATGATTTGCATTTGTTGAGTGGCTTTCTTACCAAAGAAACTTGGATCACTTAATAAATGTAAACTGATGGACAAAACTCATATAGGAATCAATTCACTTGCCGCTGAGTTAGACCTATCTCTGAGGTAGAATCTGGCAGTTTTTTTACAGTGCACAGCAATTTAGTGTGGGAAGTGCTGATAAACACTATGTCCACGTGAAATTGAGATGGGGAATTTGAGGCAGAAAGTAGTCATTCAGCTTATAATTTTTCCAGGACGCTGGAGTTAACTAACTGTCCTGCTCCTGCTATAGGTGACTTGGGATCTTAATCTTAATTATTGTTTGTTCTCTCTGTGTCTCAATTATCCTACACTATGGGTGTACAAAGTAGTTTACAGGCAACAAAAAATATATGGTCCGTTTTCTCCAAGAGACTCGTCGTCTAGTTGAGATAAATATCTGAGTTAAAAGGTAAATGGAGGGGAAAAGGAGAGAAATTATAAGCTCTCAAATTCTCTAGTTTTTGCATGTTCAATTTAAAAAAAAAATATCTAAGTTGGCATGGAAGTGGAAAGAGGTGAAGGAGGTTGTATAGCATATAGTTTCATTTTGGGGATTTGGAGAAGTATAGAGAGGTTGGCTGATGACAGTTGTGAAGGAAAGGAGGCCTGGAGGAGTACAGGGTCCAAATGGGCAATAGTATATGCTGAGAGAGAAGCAGGGACTTGAGGAGTAGTTAAAATTTGAAGATGGAAAATAATTACCACATTTAACCTGATACTTACATCGTGTCCAAAAGATGATGCCTTCAGTTGCACAGTGCTTCCTGGTACTGTGCTGGAATATTGACTTCTTGTTGTCTTAGGTTATGTCTACGCTTTGAGCTAGCGGTGTGATTCCCAGGTAGCATACATGTACTTAAGCTATTGTTGGTATAAATAGTAGTATAGCTGTGGTAGCATGGGCAGCAGCGACATGGCTTAGCTGTGCTGAATACAAACCCTTCCCAACCTGTGGATATGTACTCAGCAATCGGCATTGCTAAGCTTTTCTGCTACCGCCTATGGTACTGTGGCTACGCTGCTATTTATACTGGTGCTAGCTCTCACTGGGCTATCGCAAGTACATGTAAGCAAATTGGGAATCATACTCCAAGCTCATAGTGAATACATAGCCATAGAAGGAAGGATGCTACCTACTGAATCTCCAGCATATTTTCTGAGGCAATTAGGTGTTTAAGGAGGTGTTTCAAAGTGCATCTCTTTTGCTTGTGAAATTTGATAGCTCACAGCATAAGGTGCTGTGAGAACACAAGTGCTATTGTATGAACATATATATGGTGTTCTTTGAGTACTAGAAAAGTGTTTTTCTACAGTAGATTAAAAAATACTACCGTGAAAATGTACTACACTGAGAGAAGGTTTTGAGGATGGCATATGGTGTGTTCCAGGATCAACTTGGTAGGCACAAACTTAAACAAAAAATTGCAAATAAACTTTGTTTTCTGTACAGGTATCAACGTGGTTGCAGATCTTTGGCTGCCAATCTGCAGTTTTCTGCCCAGGTTCCAGTTGCACAGAACGTAGTAATTGCTGCTGTTGATGCTGCTGATGATGAAGAGGAATATGACATTCCAGGAGAGGTTGAGAATGTTATAGGTGTGTTGGATCCAAATAGAAATATTTTGTTTAGCCAGCAGGCATTACGACTGGCAACAACCTGGGATGGGCTTAAGAAAGAATTATGGTTACACAAACTGCTGGTAAAGTAATGGAGAAAATTATAATATGATGTATCTGTATATAATTGGACAGGGTTTACCATATTTTGTAAAACTATGCCATGGTTTTCAGCATGTCACTTTTCCCACAAACAAAAATGAATAACTCCCATGGGGGGGAACTATTTTACTTTGAAACACATTTGCCCAATCTTATCCAGTAACATGATTCAGATCTTTCTGCTTTTGGAGTGGGGCAGGATGAATTATATTATGATTTTAAAAAAGGTCCAGATTGTGTTCAAATAAAGTTTAAAGGCCTGCGGTAGGTCTGATTGAAATTTTAAGCTGTGGTAGAATCAATGGGACAGCTTTTTGTACCTAGGAATCCTAACATATAGTGTATGGTCATAAACGTAGTGCTCAGCTAGTTCATTGATTGGTATGTTATAAATATGTAGGCATTAACAGCAATAGAGGGCTCACAGCACTGGGCAATGTAACAAGCCACTCAAAATACCAAATTTTGTGTAAAAATGTATTTTGTTTAAAAAATACCAGTACTGCTGCTTTGAGTATGTGTCAGGGTAGATCTGATTTGAGGTGCTTATAAGCCTCACACACACACAATTGGAGTCTTTCGAATAGCCATGTCTGAGCTTGTGCATGCTCTTGTATCACCTTGTGCTCCTGTACAAGGGCGTAAAAGGTGGGACAAGGCAGCTCAACCACTCCTGGTGGACTCAAAGCCTTGAGGCTTCAAACCTTGCGCTTCCTCCGATGGGCTAATCCTGCAAACATGAGCATAGCACATGCCTGTTCTGCTTGGGTGAGACTCGTATACCAGAAAGATGCCTAGGATGCTGATCGTTTTCTTCTAGGACCTGAAAGTCACAGAATGCCCAGCTGAAGCTCCACTTATTGGAGCAGTCAGTGAAGGTTTCTTTGGACTGAAGGAGTCTGGTACTGGAGAAAACAATGTCTGGAAACCTTTCCCCCTCCCCCCTAGCAGATGAATGACACCCAAGGCCAGCACAGAGAAAATCCTGGAAATGAAAAAAGACCTGGTGCCAGTACTGAAGTCCAACATGGAGAGAAATCTCTCTGAGCATAAGGACAGAAACTCTAGGTGGAACTCAGTGCCTTCCAATAGAGACAGGTTTCAGAGTAAGAGCCGTGTTAGTCTGTATTCGCAAAAAGAAAAGGAGTACTTATGGCACCTTAGAGACTAACCAATTTATTTGAGCATAAGCTTTCGTGAGCTACAGCTCACTTCATCGGATGCATACTGTGACATCATCATCATCTGGACCCATGGAAAAGAAGCCCTTGAGGAATTCCACCATGATTTCAACAATTTCCATCCCACCATCAACCTCAGCCTGGTCCAGTCCACACAAGAGATCCACTTCCTGGACACTACAGTGCTAATAAACGATGGTCACATAAACACCACCCTATACCGGAAACCTGCTGACTGCTATTACTACCTACATGTCTCCAGCTTTCACCCTGACCACACCACACGATCCATCGTCAACAGCCAAGCTCTGCGATACAACCGCATTTGCTCCAACCCCTCAGACAGAGACAAACACCTACAAGATCTCTATCAAGCATTCTTACAACTACAATACCCACCTGTGGAAGTGAAGAAACAGATTGATAGAGCCAGAAGAGTTCCGAGAAGTCACTTACTACTGGACAGGCCTAACAAAGAAAATAACAGAACGCCACTAGCCGTCACCTTCAGCCCCCAACTAAAACCCCTCCAACACATTATTAAGGATCTACAACCTATCCTGAAGGACGACCCAACACTCTCACAAATCTTGGGAGACAGGCCAGTCCTTGCCTACAGACAGCCCCCCAACCTGAAGCAAATACTCACCAGCAACCACATACCACACAACAGAACCACTAACCCAGGAACCTATCCTTGCAACAAAGCCCGTTGCCAACTGTGCCCACATATCTATTCAGGGGACACCATCACAGGGCCTAATAACATCAGCCAGACTATCAGAGGCTCGTTCACCTGCACATCCACCAATGTGATATATGCCATCATGTGCCAGCAATGCCCCTCTGCCATGTACATTGGTCAAACTGGACAGTCTCTACATAAAAGAATAAATGGGCACAAATCAGATGTCAAGAATTATAACATTCATAAACCAGTCGGAGAACACTTCAATCTCTCTGGTCACGCGATTACAGACATGAAGGTTGCGATATTACAACAAAAAAACTTCAAATCCAGACTCCAGCGAGAGACTGCTGAATTGGAATTCATTTGCAAATTGGATACTATTAATTTGGGCTTGAATAGAGACTGGGAGTGGCTAAGTCATTATGCAAGGTAGCCTGTCTCCCCTTGTTTTTTTCCTGCAAAACCCCCCCCCAAGACGTTCTGGTTAAACTTGGATTATTGCTGTGCACATTGTAAGATGAGCTGTTGCCAGCAGGAGAATGAGTTTGTGTGTGTGGTTTTTGGAAGGGGGGGGTGTTTGGGCGGGGGGGTGAGAAAACCTGGATTAGTGCTGGAGGTGACCCACCTTGATTATCATGCGCATTATAAAGAGGGGTTTCAAAGGGGGATGGGCTGTTGCCAGATCACTTTAGATAAGCTGTTGCCAGCGGGGGAGTGGGGTGGGAGGAAGTTTTGTTTCATGGTCTCTGTGTGTATATAATGTCTTCTGCAGTTTCCACGATATGCTATGCATCCGATGAAGTGAGCTGTAGCTCACGAAAGCTCATGCTCAAATAAACTGGTTAGTCTCTAAGGTGCCACAAGTACTCCTTTTCTTTTTACGAATACAGACTAACACGGCTGTTACTCTGAAACCTGTCAAAATGGAAAAGGTTCTCTATATGGGCAGTCCAACATGATCTAGATGCAACAGAGCCTGAATACTGAAAATAATTGACTGCTTGCTGCTATTGAAGCTTTTAGGAGTCCTCAGCAACTACGGTCTTTGAATTGCAAGGCAACTGAGAGGGTTGCAGCCAGCCCGCCCTTTTTGCTTTCACTGGGAGCACAGGAATATTGCGTGTGTGATCCAGAGGTCCCAGCTATTAAAATGTTTCTGAACTTGCATGATTGAGGTGCATGTGTGCCTATAGTGGGGTCCATGTTGACTACAACATCATCTCAGAGAACCACAGTTACTGTAGGATAAGTAACAGTTCTGTAAACATTGCCCCAACCTTGTCCCCTGCATCCCAGGGACAATTAATTGCGTAAGAAAACAGGTGGCAGTACCGCTGATTTCCCCGCTTTGGGAGTTTGCACAGTGGGAGCTGCTTTAATAGTGCAGACAGTATAGGCAAGAGAGATGTGCGGATTCATTGTATTCCCTGACTCATTTGGCCATATTCTTCTCTGGCTAGTGCTGGAGACTGTCTGTCCGTGTGTCCCTCCCTCCCTCCCTCCCTCTGTCCTGTGCTGGCTGTTTTGTAGGCTCTCTAGCAGGACAGTGTAGCCTTCTATCTGAGTGCCTGTTACCCCTCTCTTTCACCTTTGCCTCAGGGCCTCAGCTAAGATATGCAAAAGCAGACATAGGGTTATGTGTGCACTGCAAGCAGAGGTCTGGCTGAAGCACCTGTAGACATTTCCCAAGCTATCTTTGAACTATCTAGCTTGGGTAGCAATACCAGTGAAACTGTGGTATCATGGGCTAGCTGTTTGGGCTATACCAGCCTTCCTGGGACCCCTTCCTGGGTATGTACTCAAGAGGCTAGCCTTTGCTGCTCTGGTTTCACTGGTATTGTTAGCTTTGATCTAGATAGCTTGGATATCTCGGGTTGGCTACGCATGCTGCAGTCACAACTTTGAGTGCAGTGTAGATGTATCCTTAATCTCCGTTCTAAATTACAGAGCTACCATCTATTCAGAAAGCACTAATACCCCTTGTTTGCTTTTGTGGCTTCAAATTTCATTTTTGTTACAATCACAACAAGTATGGGTACAAATGTTTTTGTTTAAATTAAGAGCTGGTTGTGATAATAAGGAAATGAGTTTTGAACATTTGTGGAGAATTGCTCTAAAGAACTTGGAGTAATCTGCTTTGCTTAAAATAATATTCTCTACAGAACAATTGCTGATTGGATTGAAAGACAAAGACACCATTGTGAGATGGTCTGCTGCAAAAGGGTAGGTTTCTTTTATTTAATTTAAAACTAATAGATTAGCATAACAGCTGAATGTTTCCCAGGGCTAAATAACTGCATGTTTTTTTCTCAGTGTTATCGGTTATTTATGATGGTTGCAACACAAGTGATGACATGGAGCCCGTGTCTGCTAGTGTTCTTGGATGGAGGTAGAAGTGGTGGGGCATCGAACTAGGAAATTTTAACTAGGGTTGAGATTGGAATGATGTGTGAGGATTTTACTTGGGGCTTTTTTGCAATAGTGTTTCTTCCCCAGTTGGCTGGTCCACGTTTTCGTCTTTTCCATTTGAAAATCTTATTTCTTTGTTAGGCACGTTATTTTGTAGCTTTTTAGCTTGTAGTCTGACATTTGTGTCCTAGTGTGACACTGTTGAAATAATGCATTGTGTCGTCTGTAGTTTGAATCCTGTTATCTTAGTGTAAACTTTTATCTTAAATTACTGTAATTATACAGCAAATCACTTTTCTTCTCTTTTTTGCAGGATTGGTAGAATAACTGGAAGGCTTCCAAAAGAGTTAGCTGATGATGTGGTTGGATCTCTGTTGGACTGCTTTAGGTAATACTATTTTGTATTTAAGCAATAGCTTGCATCCTTGGATCTCAAAATGCTCCTATGCTGTGTACATAATTTCACAGCTGCCATGTGGCCATTTCTGGAGTGGGAGGGCAACATTCAGGCAGGCAACTGGCCCATAGCACATATAAAACAATAAGGAGAATTGGAATTTTGGCCAAGAGCATGGGGCAAACACCTACAGGTGTGAAAAGTACTACTGGAACTTTAATGTCCATGCAAGTTTGGACCTCATTGTTAGGGTCTCATTGAAAGAATAAAACAGAATTTTGTGGTGGTAGGAGGTGGTTTGGATTAGTGCACTAACTTTTTCATGACAGATCTGTGTTCAAGTTCTGATATGCTCTATGTGAAATTGAACTTGATGGTTTTTCCTATCCTAGTATCCAGTGAATATTTCTTCACGCAGCAAATTATGTAGGCATAATTTGCTATGACTTGAATGTGGCATTTTTCAGGTCAGGGGTGAGGTGCATTGGCAGAGCAGTGTGGGAAAGTTTGAACAGTGTCCTCCTACACTGTTTGTGACTCTGGCTAGTACTGATGTATTATGTTCATGAACACCGCAAAATTGATTCAGAAGTATAAAAAGAAAGAGGGAATGTTTTCTTGTACATGTAAGAGCAGAATTGTTGCATATGTGAAAACTAAATTGCTATGAAACCCTTTTCTTCCCATCCAAAGTTGCCTATTGTGTTTAGAATCAGCAGAAAAGCTGAGGAGTACGTGTACGTTTGGTTTACAGGTTACTTGTCCTAGCGTTAAACATTCATAAGTAATGCTTGGCTTCCTGAGGTGGAAGTGTATGGTCATGGTTGTCTTGCTAAAAACTATATCAGCTTATTGCATTCAGGATCCATAAGTACCTTTTGTTACTCAGCGTAGGCAACTTTGCAAGCATCCAGTCTGTATTAAATGTTCCTCCTTAGATGTGTTTTTTTTCTTTTCTGTAGCCTCTAGCATGCCCAGGGACAATTTAAGGAGTGTAGTAACTGTGTCTGATATCAGGGGGTAGCCGTGTTAGTCTGTATCCACAAAAACAACAAGGAGTCCAGTGGCACCTTAAAGACTAACAGATTTATTTGAGCATAAGCTTTCGTGGGTAAAAACCCCACTTCTTCAGATGCATGGAGTCATGCTTATGCCCAAATAAATCTGGTAGTCTTTAAGATGCCACTGGACTCCTTGCTGTTTTTGTGTGTCAGATGTTGGCTTGCAGATTACCATTTGCAAACTAAATAAAACATGGTAAGAATTTCCTATAATGGGAATATTCAAATAAAGAAGTGTCTAAGAATGAAACAGCAGTAGGACAAAGGACACTATGGAACTTTTAGCACATGATCGGAGGGTATACCCAGCCAATTATTCTGCAACAGGCTAGAGCATTGTAGAGTTACACCCCAGTTTGCTGCATACTAACTCACCAAATAGACATGCCCTCTATGTAGCAGGAAACTCAGTCTTATCTGGTTTGTTTTTTGAATATTGGAGTAGATTTGGAAATACTTTATACTCAGATAATCTCACTCTGGGGACAAAGTACTAGATATACCTTTTAAAATCTCTGAGGATACTCAGAAACTGTTAGCAATAATGGTCTATTATGGTCTAAACAGAATGTCAATCAAAATATGTAGAAAATGTATTTTTGTCTGGGTCAAGAAGAGGGAAACCATATTATATATTACACTTCAGACCAGAGAGTAAGTGAGTAAGAAGAATAATAAAAAACACGAGGAATTAATTAATACATATGATGTTGCTTTTTGCTATGGGAGTCACAAATTCTGTGATTCTTCCTCCCCCCCCCCCCCCTACAATTTTTTTTTAAACCACCATGATAGTTGATATTCTGTGGGGCTTATTTTTATTTTTATTTTTTTTTTGGCCTGTGGATTAATGATATACTATGCATGTGAATGAGTTTCGCTTAGAATCTTGAGCTGCCTAATAAAAAATTGTCCAGCTTAGGTGGCTAAGCAACCACACTGTGTCAACAAAAAGAACCAGACCAGTGAGATGTTTCATTGCTCCAGGGTTAGAAAGCTTCACTTTCTCTCAAAGTTTTTTTTTTTTTTTTTTTTTTTTTTTAAGATACAAAACCCAACCTCAAAACATTTCAGAAATCAAATTCAGAGAGAGATGGGCTTGGGTAGTATAGCTATATAGCTGCCCGCTATTAACACAATATGAGCATGGCTAGTTAATTGTACTTAAGTATTCACAACACTTGACTTTTTTTTAGTTACTGATTTGCACTTTACTTAGACTTTTTTCACAATTATTCTCCCATGGCTTCTCCCAAAATACTAGAATAAAAATGCCTTATTTAGGGTGGTTGACACAATGCTGGAATATCGACTTCAGTCAGCAATGGCAATAATTCTAGCATTCCTTGGCATATCTCATCTGAGATTGGTGTAGAACGGACACATGGCAAACATTTCCTCTGTTTTGTATTGTAGCAAGGAAATTGCAATGGAGAAGCGTCCGGTAGGTACATATCCATTTTGTGCTGGAAGATATAACTAGACCTTATGCAGAGAGGCCAGGACTTGTAAATCAGCACTAAGTGTGGCAAACTGGTTAGCAAGTAGACCCAATAGAAAATTCTTCAGGCTTGTGTCCAACTTCAGGCTTGGTATGTATAAGTTACTATTTCAGCATAGCCTGTTTGTATGTTTTAGATGTCTGGATGAATTCTAATTAACAACTAGATTTCATAAAACTATCCAAGGTAATAAGTAGCTTCAGTTGCTTCCTTGGATTCTCCTTCACAGGATTGCCATCTTGGATTTTGTGATGAGCTGGCAATGGTGAATAAATTAAATTGGAGAAACATTTACTTGAATTGAAGAGTAAAGATGAGATACTCTAGTTTATGTACATAAAGAGAAGTGAGAATGGAACTGATCTACTTGAACAAGAGTCACTTGAGTCAATATGAAGAATTTCCATGACAAATGTGCAAATGTACAGATTCAAATGTGTATATTTGAGAGTCTCGCTATTTAATAGTTTAATAAACAACAAAATCCAAGTCAAAAACTGATTTCAAGATGTATGCTTAGCTGGAAAACAGATCAGAGAGATTATACTAGTGGTGCTGGTCTGGACTGAACTGGACTGCAGTCTGCCTTGGCATGGGCTAATGAGGAAGCATCATATCAACTGCAGTTCCAGACCTGGTACGGAGTACAGAGAAATTTTTGAATTGCCACTGGTGTGCTGTTCCATCTCGTGTTTCCAGTTGTCTTTGCTGGGATGCCACATGGTCCTGGACAAAGAGAAGCTTGCAGTGCTGTTGTGGGAATGAAGATGATGAACCTGGTGGCCAGGATTACTGTGAGATAGGACTGTGTAGAAGGGTGCTATGTAGAGACTGGACAGGCAGAGGGGACAGGTTTTGTAAGAGCTGCTCTTGAAAGGGACTGAAGCAAGACAGCCTGTTTAAAGACTTCTGCTGAAATCCTGGCCACTTTGTTCTCTAGTCTTTCATCAGCCTGAATGGAATTTCTGTGGAATCACTGAGTAGAAGCAAAAGCTCATACCAAGAGGATGGAGGGGGGAAGATTTAGTGACCAATTGCAGTGACCTGTCTGTGGCACAGGGTGGTATTGGAAGCAGTACCAGATGCTAATATGGTATTCCTCCCCCTCCCCAGGTTGTTCTGCAGGGAATGTCAAGTTACATACACTGGTTGTATTCTTGGCACTTGATCACCCTTCTGCTATATCTTATTAGTAAGGTTATGATTTTGGTGTGGAAACTTTCACATCAGAGGGACAGGAAAACAATAAGTCACAGGTTACTAAATAATGTAGTTTTTGCTTCATTAACATACACAAAAGTATAGTGTGCCTGCTGAAAGGTGCAGCCTGGTCGAGGGGTTGGAGAGTGAGCTCACTGTGCAGCGGTGGCTCCTGTGCCGCGGGGCTGGGGCTGCTCTTGTCCAGGTGTTGCAAACTGGATCATGTGGTCACAGCACCGCTCAGGTTTGGCCCATCCACCTCTCTGTAGGAGATGAAGCCCCTCAAACACCAGGTCCCAATGCCACTCTATAAATTATACTCGGCGCTTCACAGACCAGTAGTTAGTTGCTGTATTTTCATTTTTTTTTAAAAGATATGTTTTTCAAATCTGGGTGATTAATAATCTAATTAGTAAATAGGTGACTTCCTTTTTCTCAGACACTAATAAGATGTACTGTAGGCAAGGAAATCTGCTGTGAATTTTGCACAAAATTTCTCCTAAAAAAAACTGAATACCAATGGGGATTTTCATTTTGTATTTTGGTTGGCCCTACTCTTGTTTATAATTTAATGCCAGTTATTGCTGGATATAAGATGGGTCATTCTGAAATATGTTAATTTAATTATGTGAATAATAAGGAAAAAATAAACAAAACTAGGTCAAAATAAATGGTTAGATAATCTGTAGATATTTTCTGAAACTGCACAGATATATGATAAAATATATTTCAACACATGACTTTTGAAAGGGGCCTACCTTATAGTTTTACAGACATGTTTGTGATGAGTGATGGTGGGATTTTTGATAGGGATCCATAATCCACATTATTTATGCCTAATTTAAATATTTAAGTTGTTACTGATTAAAGATACTTTTAATGACTACTTTTATATCTATGTGAAAGCACTGAGTAATGCAGATTATTATTGTTGTTAATTAATATTATCTAATAGGAACTAACATTTAACTTGCTTAGATTGGCATCTAATTTTAGTTCAGCAACTTTGGTAATGATTTTCAATAATAAACTGAATATTTTGGCTTCATGTGTGGAAGCTAGTAAACCATTATAAGATGGGGAGGATTGCTTCTTTAGGGCTATTGTTTCTATCTGTGTGGTTGCAGAGCAAAAAAAAAAAAAAAAAGTTTGAGTATGAAGATTGCCTTCACAATAATGAGGGAGAAAAATCTCTTTCTCTTTAATATGAGATCTGAAGTCCAGCAGAACTTGATGGAATTAACCTAAGTTAATGATTTTTTTTTTTGCACTTAGATATCTGTTGTACTTTTGTCTCAGGAAGCTCAATTAATTCACCAAAGTATTTATTTTTCACCAGTTTAAAGCTCTTAGAAAATATTTTTATAAGGAAATGCTAGAAGAAAATTATTTCCTTCATACTCACTGCATAATGTACCTAGCGGCATAGACAGAAAACTATTCTCATTGAAAACTCTGATTAGACTTTAGTATGTGGTATTTACTTTGAATGACTTAGAAAGTGTGTGATACCTTAGCAAGTGAAGCAGCACAAACATATTTTTTTTAATATGCAAGCTTTTGGACTACAAAGGTTTGCAAACTTTTTTGCACATGTTGGTTGGTGTCCAAGATAAGAAAATATTCTGTTACTTTTTTCAGTTACTAATTTGTCTATTGTGGTTTTAATGTGCGGGATTTTCTATGTCTATATGTGCTTATATCACCACAGTATATGGGTTCCTCCAAAGTATTTA
Organism: Chelonia mydas; assembly: GCF_015237465.2. Lineage (NCBI taxonomy): Eukaryota > Metazoa > Chordata > Testudines > Cheloniidae > Chelonia > Chelonia mydas. Next base: position 19,435,736 of record NC_051254.2, read on the forward strand.
CAAATTAAAATAATCATTTCTCCTCTTCTTGCCCAGCCTTTTAGAGAAACATCTTGGCTAGTTTATAGGAGTTATTTTATTTTGTTGTTTTGTTAGAATTTTTTTATTTTATTTTTGGTATGGGTTTTGCTATTGAAAGGTAAAAATCTAATGTGTTGTGTTTTGTATTTTAGAATGAACTAGATTTACCTGTACTGAGGTGCTGGGATTTGCAAAGGAGACCAAGGTGCCCAACTCCCTGGGTCACCTTTGACAATCCCAGCAAGAATGCATATTCTAATCGTGACTGTAACTATGCATTTTTCTGTTTTAAAAAATTAGATTTATGCTCTGATTAGTGTAGTTCAAAGAAACTACACTTTGTAAATATCGTGCTATTACTAAATATTAAAAGTGAATGTATTGAGGATCCTTGAGGATCTTAAATTTGTAGGATTTCCAGTGAAAATTTTAGAATTCTTACTGGTATCGTATTGTTTTTAGGTTTTCTTTCTTATTATTAACTTAATACAAAATAAAATGTTCATGTGAATATGATGTTGCATTCTGCAAGTCCCCCCCCCCCCCCCCCCTCATTTGTTTCTGCCATCTCTGCAAAAGTGTCTAAATCTTGAATTACTTTTGGTATTCTTGCTCTAGATCTTAATTATCAGCCACTGCAGGTCACGCCAGTTTGTTTGTTTGGTTTTTGTATTGTGGATAAAAATCCACTATGGCTTAGTGTGAAGTCTACTCTCTCTCATATTTTACTTCTGATGTAGACAAGCGCGTGTTTGTTCCGGAGATAGAATGCCATTATATTAATACACTGTACCACCTACCCATTTTATACTCCTGGTTTTTGTCATGCACCAGGTTACTGAAAATATTTTTTCTTTTTGATAATGAGATTTGATAATAATTGGCATACGAGTATCTGAAGTTGAACTTTTTATTTGTATTTGAGGGTGAGTATGTTTATATCAATAAATGGTTTAAGCACAGTGTTATTTATTCAGTCGAACAATTGCACCATTAACATGGTAGTTAAAGTAGGAAAGAACAAACATTTAAAAAAAATATTTATGCAGTGGTTCCTGTATTTAAAAAAAAAAAAAGTCTACTCTAATACTGTGAATACAAACTGCAGTAGACAAATAGTGATTTGGATTACACATGATAAAACCCAGAAAGCTCAAGTTAAACTTAACAGTGTTTCTGTGTTCTAAAATTAGTTTCCAGGAAACAGACAATTCTTGGCATGGAGGATGTCTGGCTCTGGCTGAATTAGGCAGGAGAGGATTGTTACTCCCTTCCCGAATCGCAGATGGTAAGTTTCTTGAACCTCAATAATATATACAGTAATATGATATAACCTGTGGACACTGTGACTGGCTCCCCCCCCGGATGCAGCCTGGGACTGTGCCCCCTGAACTCTCCCCAGCCTGGGCTGTCTCTCACAAAGACTTGTAGCAACCCCTCCAGGAGCTGTGATCATTCAGCACAACTGCATGTGGATTCCCACACCCAGCTAGATTGCATGAATGCTCCCAGAGCCACGCATGAATCACACAGAGAAAGGCACCAGCCAAATCCCCCCGGTTCCCAGCAGTGTACCCCAGGAATATACCATCTTGCACTGCTCAAGATGGGCAGTGCAAATTTATTAATTAGTTCACCACTTCAGCAATGGAAAGTGGACATACACCAGCCTTTGCGAAGCTGAGCAGATTTGCCCCACATTTCATACAAGCTCACTGGTAAAGATAACCAATTAAACAAATTTATTGACTATAAACGGTAGATTTTAAGTGATAGGCAGAAAGTCAGAGTGGTTACCGAAAGAAAAGAAAATATAAGCACGCAGTCTAAACTCTCAATTCTATTAGACTGGGCAACATCTAGATTAAGCAGTTTTTCTCACCGCACTGGATATTGCAGTCCTTAATATACAGGTTTGTTCCTTAAACCTGGGCCAATCTCCTCTGTTGGAGTCTTGTCTTCTTCTCCGTGTCTTAATTGCTTGCAGAGAAGGTGAGGGCAGGAGAAGGGCCTGGTATGTGTCCACTCTGTTTTATATCCTCAGTCCATGTGCTTGGGGAGCACAAGTCCAGGGATGTCTGGGGGGCATTGCTGAGTCTCTCCAAGCAAGGTTGAGCAATTCCCCTGGTGTGGCCTCATGCAGGTGAGTCATTGCATTGTAGCTCCCTTGCTGGACAATGGTTGTTTGACACCCCGCCCGGGCGTTGGTTATTTTCCTTGCTGTTGCCTCTGGGGAGCTAATATCTGGCTGATTCTCCAACTTATAGCATGTTTTAGTGACCACCATACAACACAATTCTCGTAATTTCATGTGCATTAATGATACACATATATGGATAGAGAAGTGACTTTCAGCAGTTCATAACCTTTCCTCTGATACCTTACAAGGCATGCTTTATATGTAAGATCATGATTATATGAAAATGAGGAATATGGGGGTTACAGTAGAATGTATCACACTGTCTTTTTGTTATGTGTATTTTAACTACTAAAAAGTGCCACATTTTTCTAATCTACCAAGTGGTGTTGTAAAGAACTTTGGCAGAGTTTATATATTGTAAAATACAAATTGAAACAAACTGCCGCCCCCACCCAACAACTGAACAAACGAAAATGATCACATAAGTCCCTTAATTTAAGATTATCAGATGTTGTTGAAGTGCTTGTACTGGAAGAAGATAAGGCTGGATAGAAAGGCTTGCCTAATTTTCTACGTTAACCAATTTTTGTGCACCAGACTTTGGTTTTAGGTGCCTAGAGAAGGGCACTGGCTTGAAATAATTGTCTTGCCTCACTACTAAAGTAATTTGCCATATTGTTGAAATGATTGAGACAGAGTGGACAAAGTGTTAATTTTCAAAGCCGTACATAGTATATGTATAGAAAAGCTCCAGGATCACATCAGTGAAAGCTTCATGGCCTCAAGCTTTTGTCCTGTTTTTGAAAATCTATTGATTCTTTATATTCTCTTTGTTTCAGTACTGCTCCTCTTCATTCTCTGTCTCCATAAAATGACAAAAGCCAAAACTGTATAGGTCAGGAATACAGGATGTCTTTTATCATTGCTTAAAATGGTTCACTTATAATTTGGCAGAGCCTCTTTTTTTTATTTCTGTATAATTTTAGAGGTTTTCCTCCTACACAGAAAATCTTGGTACCATGCAAATATCTTTCTGCTTATACCACTATCTAATTACTTCGGCCCCAGTCCTGCAAATTTATATATAATGGTTAACATTAAGTTGAATAGTGCCATTGAACTCAAAAAGTTAAGCATGTGTGTAAGTCCTTATAGAATTGGAGGCTTAGACCTTTATACCTGGAATCTGATAGCCTGATAATGCAACATTTTTCAGTAATAATATGGAGAATGTCAACTGTAAATTAAGGGGTGTCAGGAAGTTTGGAATCAAATGTGGCTGGTTGGAATCCTGGCTCTGCCAGTAATTTGCTGTATGCCACTGAGCCACATCACTTTACCTCTTAGCCTCAGCTTTCAACATGTATGAAGTGAGGATGACAGTGATACCTCCCCTTCCTCCCTCACGTAGATGTTAACAGTACAAACATCGGTAAATCTTATCTGAATATGCATGGGCTATATATGTAGTAATCTGTGGGTTTTTGACCATCAAATCGTTTCATGGACGTTCTGAGGGGTAAAGAAAGATGGAAATAAAAAAATTATGCTTTGCAGCAGCCTGTTTACTTTGATTGCACATCTACATTTTGTGATCTGAGGATGTAATGACTTTCCTGCAGGATTCCTGCTTATGATGTAATTGTCTTTATATCTTTGGCTACGATACTTTCATTTAAACAATTGAACACCTATATCCTCAAAATGAACCTTGATAAAATAATATAGGGGTAATCTTTAACAGGGCCCTGTAACAGGTTCACAACAACACCAATCCCCCTTTTTCCTCTCCTCCTTTTCATTTAGGGCTTTGTAGATCAAAACCCACATTTTCAAACTCCACCCTGAAGGCAGCCAGTGCTGGATATGAGCACAGAAGTCATGGTTTCTCACAAAAAAATCCTGCTTTATAAGTGGGCTGCTCTGTCTTGCCACTTTGATGTAAGGTGTATCCCCATATAAAAGTGCATTACAGTAATCCAGTCTTGAGGTGACAGAAGCATGGTTTATGGTAGCAAGGTCTACATCTGAAAGAAATGGTCATAATCTCTAGGTAGACACAGATTAGAGAAGAAAATATTCCTGCACTGCTGCTATTTGATCATCTAACAGCAACTAGGACCCCAGTCCTACCCTCTGCAAACATAAGTCACAAATGGAGGGTATGTATTCTCAATTAAAGGAGATGTTATCATTTCCATATCTTCCAGTTGCTCCTCCCAACTAATCAGTGTCACAATCTCAGTTTTTTCTGGATTAAGCTTCAGGCAGCTAGATCTCCTTGATGCCCCACTTTCCCTCAGACGTTGGGCCAGGAACTCAATAGCACTGGATGTTTATCAGCATACTGAAAATATCAGATTCCGTATCTCTTCAGTAACCCTGTAAGCAGCTCCCTGTGTGCACACTGCATGGGCAAGGGAGACAAGGTGAACTGTATGCAGTTCACCTTAGGAGGAAGAAGCATCTGTCCTTTCCCACCTTCTGTGAATACTCATTGAGTAAAGAATGGAATTCCCCAAGAGTATCATCATCCACTCCTACTGTGATCTGCTTGTGCAACCATACTTCGGAACCAACTCCTGAGTGACTCAGACTAAGTGCATGTGTACACGAGCACTTATTACATGGGATATAAATCTACATTGCTTCAGTGTGCTATGCAGTAACTCTCCGTATGGACTGTTCTGCTGCCATATAAAAAGTTCTCTAGTGTGCATTGACCTGCTGCAGTTTCAAACAGCAGGGTGCAAAGCACATTTCAGAGGTGGTTGAAATTTTTCCCATGAAAAATCACCAAGTGCGTTGTTTATATAAGGCCGAAGCACTTCATTTAGACTTTTTGTTTCGATATACTGTAAATGAAAAACTTTGATCTTGTCAAAACAGCTTTGTGGGAAATGTCAAAATTTTGACTTTTTATTCTGATTTAGGATGAAAGAAAACTTCAAAATGTCAGAATTTCCCCTGGACTGGAAATCTTGAATTTCAACCAGCTCTAGTCAAGAGTAACCTCTCTTTTTTTAGGGCCCAGAACAAACTGTTCCAAGAAGCAATTGCTGATAGTATGGAGACGTAACTTCTCTAAACCATGTCCTGATGTGACATTCAACAAGTTTGTACCAGTAATTGAATTGCCTGTTGTTATTGTTTAGTAGGTTGTTGTCTCTTTCTCAACATCCTGCAGTCACCATCACTTATCTGATACAGAGGTTAGTAGCATGCATAAAATGTTCCTGTTTCTCACCCCCTGTGTTTTATGCTACACCAGGCTGCCTTTAAAGAGGACTCCTTACAGGGACTGAAGATGAGGCACTATCTAGGGGGGTGGATATTAAAGATGTAGAATAACTTGAGAAAATAAATTACACCACTGTGAGCTGGAGGGCATTTCATACAAGAGTTTTAATGTTCTACAGAGCGCAGTATCTGTTCTACTTACAAAAAACATGTACCTTATTAGAAAAGAACGAATTTTCAGGAAGGCAGGTCAACATTGTACCTATCTATTGTTAACAAAAGGGTTCAGGGTGATTTGGGAAATTGTAGGTTGCTAAATCTTGCTTTAAATAACGGAAAAAATTAGAAAAGTCTAGCTAGCTAGTTGTAAAGCATCAGTCTGAATATAGTGGGCAAACTAGCATTTAACCTCTAAGTATGAACTATGCCTCTTTTAACTGTGTTAGAACACTATTGAAAATTGAAACAAGTAAAGGAGAACTGGTGGGTGTAGTTTAATATAGAGTTTAAAATGGCCTTTGATGAAGTTCCTCATAGAAGGCCATTGAGCAAAATGAGTAATAGGTGGGTGGAAGATGAAGCCCTGCAAAGGATTTTTTTTAAAAAAAGGCTTGGGATAAGGTATACAGAGTAAGAATAGACTGTTTTCAGTGTGGAAGGAGATCCTGAGAAGGGCAAAAGGAATTTTGGAGGCATGGTGGTAGGAGAACATATGGTAAAGAGGCATGAGAACATGGTTTTTATAAACTAAGATGATGAAGTTTGCCTATGAAAATATAAGAGAGTCAGTAATGAATGGGATGGAGGAGATCAGCCAGTTGCTCAGGTCTATGCTTTTCAATAGGTGAACATGTGAAGAAAGCTACAAGCAAGCTTGCACAAGCATGAAAATGGATACAAGGAATCTTAAAAAGTATCTATGGGTATGTCCACAGAGCAGTGTAAGCTGAAGGTTAGTGGGACTTGAGTCAGCTGGCCTATGTCAGGGAACAATGGGCTTGATTGTCTACATTGCATTTGAACCCTAGGTCTAGGGCTCTGGTGTCCACAGTGCAGTACACAGACCTGAGTCAAAGTAGTCCTATCCCAGAGTGCCTAGCAGCCACGCCCACACCCCCCATGGTGTCGACATTCTAGTCCTACGAATGTGTTGCACTGCGGGAAAACACTACTGCTGTTGATGGGACTCAGGTGCCCATAAGGAGCACATGAGTACATAAACTGCATAATTATCTTCTTTGGTGGCTGTCGCAGTAGAATGACTGCAGTTTGAGAACTCTTTAAACTGAACTCCCACGTAATCTGAGAATTGGCTCTCCACCTTTAGGTTGAGTAACGTTGGCAGTGCTGCTCCTCTTCCGCTGGGAACTCTGGGATACATCTGGAGAACTTCCAGGACCTGAGTCTAGCCGGGGCCACATGCACACAGGAAAGCAATAGGGCTCAGGACCCTAGGTCCCAGCTTAACATGGGCTTGGATCCTCAAGCCATGCATGGCCCCAGGACTCTAGGTCCAATCTCTAGATTAGCACAATTGGTGTGTGGATGGAAGGGTGGTTAGGCTTTAGTCTGAGCTCAAACCCGGGCTTGCATTGCTGTGTAGACATACCCAACGTGTAGCTAATCTATGGAACTCACTGCCTTGGTATATTATTGATGCAGTTGGCTTAGTCCTGCTCAAAAAAAAAAAAATAAAAAAAAATAAAAAAATTGGACTCTAGTAACAACTATATGTACAGTACTAAGGATAAAGTAACCCTTGTAATTTATAATCATACTTCAAGGCATTGAACTGAATACCAGCTAGGGTCAGGGAGAAATTCTTCCTACTCTCTCTGTCGCTTGGTATTATACAGTTGGTTGCTAATTTATATAATGTACCTAAGTTATTAGCGTTGGTTGTTAGAATTATCAAACATCTAATTCGTATAGTCTGCAGTTAATATTATATCTAGCAGAATCTTGCCTAGTCAAATCCATCTTATCCCAAGATACCATATTATTTGGAAATTAGATTATGCCCCCAAAGTGCATCAGTTGCATTGAAAAGCATCCGTTCTTTTTAAAATTCATTTTATGGCCATTGTTGTCTTTTGTATAAATGGGGCTCTCCTGTATCTGAGTAATTAGTTGATATGAAAGGTGTATATATGGTTTAAATTGGTTTATGATCTTCCTTTGTTTTACTCAAACTGATTGGGCAGTTTCAATTTTTTAATACCAGTTACATTAGCAGCTGCTGTACAAGTCTAAACATGATTACTTATGAATCATAAGTAGTACAGTTTTTTGTTAAACCTTTGGCAAAGCTTGTCTGGATAACATCTTTGTGGGATTTTCGGGAGTGCCTGTAGTTTCCCAAATGGCTGGGATGTACAGTATGCAGATTCATTCACCTGTAGCTTTCCAGTGAAGGAAACTCATCTTAATATCATAAGATAGGTGGCTGATATGCTAGGCCATGATTTACTTCAGTTGCTAGCTCTAAAGCAAATATTGGTGTAACCTGCTATTGATTATTTTTTGTGCAAAACACACTTTACCAACAATAACAACATAGACAATTTATTTGTTCCTTAATCATTAAAATATATGGAATTAATAAAGTAGAGTTCTTAGCTTTATTTGAAAAATGAGAAGTTCTTATACACAATTATAGAATTAGAAAATAGTTTGTCTGCAAAAGCACATTAAGTTCCAGAATTAGTGATACATATTTACTGAAATTGCAACCTTCACCAGCCGTGCTTTCCTCAAGTGAAATAAATTATTGGCATAGCTATCCTTTTAGGCTGGGATTTCCAAAGGAGCCTAGGAGTGGTGGGTGCCCAAATCCTGTTGAACTTCAATGGAATTTGGACACCTAACTCTTTGGAAAATCCCAGCCTTAGGACTTGTCTGCACACAGAGTTGTACTGGTTTAATTCAAGCTATAAATTTAAACTGATTCAGTTAAACTGGTGCAAACCCTGTGTGAGCATGAGCACTATTATTTCAACTTGAGAAGCTTATTTTGGTTTAAATTTAAACCTGTTCTTAGCTGACTGAGTTGGTTTGTGGGCCTTTGCTATGTCCGTGTTCTTCTGCAGGACTGATTTTATGAAGAACAGATTTAATTTAAACCAAAGTAAGCCTCTCAAGCTGGAATAAAAGTGCTTATGCAGGGATTTGCACTATTTTAACTGAATTGGTTTAATTAAACTGGTGCAAGCTTGTGTGTACCCAAGATCTTAAATTTAGCAGTGTTTCTTCAGTACAACCATTGCGGTGTATTCACATTCAAAACACAGTTTTTAAACTAAGGTCTAAATAACAAATTTAAATTTAAGCTGAATTTAAACTACTGCAGAATTAAAGAAAAATTATTTGCTAGGGAAAAAAATTAGATTCATTAAACGAAATTAAGTTAAATATGATATGAGAGCGCATGATGAACAGTATATTGTTTCTAAAGTTTATAAATCTTGTAATAAAAGCAGATGTAAAAGGTATTTTACCATATTGCAATTCCCAAAAACATTAAACATCCATCTCATGTACTTCGATTGGCTTAAGTTATGAATGCAAAAGGTTACTCATGAAAATCTGAGTTTACACATAGGAAATTTCAATTACTTAAAAATATTAGTACAAAATTATAAACACATTCTATTTACATGATAGTTTGTACATAGCTTCTTGTGGCCCAAACAAAAAAGTCAGCCGAAAAAATAAGTCAGTACAGAGAAACTGTGTAATCTAGCAGATAAGTTTAACAGTTGCTCCATGATGTAAAAAGATATACATTAGCAAGTGAAATAATATTATGCTACTCGTGTTCTCTTTCTTAGAGTAAACACTCTGCTGCAGTCATTGGGTCTTACTCTTTTAGACCCTTGCTGTGATTTTGCTGAATCTTTTTGATTTGTCCTTTTTTGTCCTTTTGCTTTGTGATTGCGGTGATTATCCTGAGTATCTGAAGAACTGAGGATGGGCTCTGTACATGGAATACTACAGTCTTGAGAACTTTGCTCTTCCTTGTCCATTCTTACTTTACTAGGACTATATGCAGCTAGCTGACAAAGAGCAACCGCTGCTGTTTGTTTTTGTTCATCAGAATTGTCAATTACTCTTAAATCTTGGACTTCAGTACTCTGTGCTGTGAAAGAAGGCTTGTCACAGGCACTGTCAGGGTTCATTGTGTTGTATGCATCTTCAGAATTTTCATTTTCATTGTTTGGAGTGGTGGCAGTCCCAGCATCATATGATGAACGCTGAAATGAAGTTTTCAGGCTGATGATGTTATAGGAATCTTTCACTGAGAGATTCAGAGGCATGTCTTGCAATTCAGTTAAAGTCTGAATTTCCATTTTGGAAGCATTTTTGTACAGGTGTTCATGAACAACTCCTGTGTGTGTGTCAGGCTTCTTTGAAAGATTAAGTGGAGTTATCCCTGTGTCGTCCTCTGTGTTGGATAGAGAGGCCTCATTCTTTGCTTGACTTTCAGACTGAATATGTGTATCTTCCCCAGTGATGTGAACACTGAAAGAAATGGAAACAAAAAATATAATTCATTAAGTTTTTTTATTTTCTAATGGGGAGGGGGAAGGAGAATTGTTTGACCAGAACTCTAACTACATTGGGCACCCTTTAAACGTGAAAATCACTGTAGCTAATATCAGATTTTGTAGTGTTCGGGATATTTCTTTAGAGTAGGTAGAGGGAAATGTGGATACTAATGGAACAATTGAGTTAAGTTATATATTTATGGACAGCTGGCAAGCTCTATTAAGTGACCACTGTACTTACAGGTTTTATGGGAACTGGTATTATACTTTGCATAGATATACATATACTTTTTAAAATTTTTTTTAAACATCTCAACGTTGTTGATAGTATTTCATATACTAGACATTTAAAATATGAATAGAGTTGTCTTTGTTTCCCCTAATAAATCTTGAAAAACAATTTGTCGAGGGTTTGTTTTTTTATTACCTGGTAGATGAATCTCTATATTGTTGGTTCTGCACATTCTGAAGTAGAGTTGATTGATCTGTGCTTTTCCTTGCAAGTCTGAAGGCTGAGAAATTTTCTTCCTGTTGGTCATACTTCCCAGTTACAGTGGAAGGTGATTTGCTAGAGAGGTCAAACAGGCCTTCACAGACATGGCTTGTCTGAGTGAAGTTAGTTGGGCTGGGTCTACCAGGTGAGCCTGTTGCTGCACTCCCTGCACGGGGGCTCATTTTGGCATTCTCTCTTTCATTTGGGTCTTCTTTTGAATGGTTTTTGGCATGCAGAAGTGGAATTTCTTTTTCATAATCAGTCTGCTTTTTATGGGAGCTTAATGAGTATTGTTGAGATGGACTTGAAGAAGTTGGATACAATAAGGTAGTTTCCTCCATTAGATGAGAACTTGGATCTCTGCTAATACCAGCTACATGTGGAAATCTATAAAATGGAGGATCTGTTGGTCTGCAAAATCCATATGGCACTGGGGGACTGGAATGATATTGTGGAAGTAATCGGTAGTGCTCATATGATGATGGATTTATTGGCTTTGGGAGTGGCCCAGGGTGGGGAAGAAAATGTCTTTGATCTTGGGTCCCATAGACAGACAGCACAGAGTTTTCACACTCTGGTGAGTTACTCGGAAGCAAGTAAGGTGCATAGATTGCCAGTCCATGCTCATAAAAAGGGGGTGAATACTCTGGAATCATTGGATGCATGTAAGGTGAAATGGGACCAAAACCTTTTGTGGGAGGAATTTTATGTGGAAACTCTGGTGGGATAAAAGTAGAACCTGTTTTCCATGGATGGTTTGGAGCATGAAATGCAGACTTTGCATGAAAAGGCAAGCTTTTGTTCGAATTAGACAGGGATATCATTTCAGCAACCTCATTAGTTTCTGGGCCTTTACTATGTCTGTGCTCTCCTACAGGAACAAAAGCTGAGGGCCTTACAATGCCATCCAAACCAGGCTGCATGTTGATTACACTTTCTGCTGTAGTACTGGCAGGAGTTAATTCCTTCTGTATTACAGACTTTTGTCCTTGAGCTGATTTATTTGTTGTCTGATTTTGTAATTCTACATTTTCCTTGGCATCATCTTTTGCAAAAGCATATTGAGACTTAGAATCAAGATTTGATAGACCGTTTGTGATAGATTTAGAAGAAGTTGGTTTAGCTGTAGGCTCTATCTGATTGAGCTGTTTGGGCTCCAAGGAACTGGACTTTGGGCACTTGATAACTCGATCCTGCTCTGATACTAAAGTAATTGAGTTTTTGCAGAGACCATACTTCATATGGTTAAAAAGGTGGGATTTCTCATTGCAGGTAAAGGGGCACTGAAAACACTTATATTTAAATGGTTTTCCTGGAGGCCTTGGGATATAATGAGGTTTCTTTGGTTTACGCTCTTTGAGGAGACTCATTTTTCTGCTTTAAAGCTTATATTTAATGTTCCTTTATAAAATAATTTTTTTGCAGATCTCTTCAGTTTCAAACTGTTGATGTTTTCAGTTTTTCAGGTTTCAAGAATCTCTTCTCCACATTAGAAAGGAAAATTTGATTTGAAGCCAGCTCTTCTGTTGCAAGATGTTAGGGAAAAAGCAACTCTCCAGTAATTTATAGTACAGGAACTGTAACAGAAAAATTTAAATCAAATATGCTGGCACACAATAATTAAATAAAAAATGAATGCATTCTTTTGACCATATCTGTCTGAAGTTTTTTTCCTTGTTGAAATGTGTCAAGCACATGTATTACCCATATGTAATATCAGGTGGGCGCATAGAAAGCTGAAGTGAACGTTTTCAGACTTGGATGCCCAAAGTTAGGTATCCATGTGCATATTTAGGCACCTAAAGAAGTGACTTTTTTTTGAGAGAGAGAGACACTCCGAAAAAAGGTCTTCTGAAAGCTGAGGGAACATTAATTCAGAAGGTTAATGGGACAAAAAAAAAGAGTATAGGTAGGTGGAGCTGTAGGGAGGGATGAAAGAAGAGGGGGAAGAAGGCAAGGGGTAGGTTCTGGCAGCAGCAGGTGGTATGGCGCAAGCCTGCCAGGCCAGCTGGAATCCCTCCTCCTCTTTCCCCTGGCTGAGATGTTAGGGTGGAGAGTGGGATTGGCTCCACTCTTGAGAGCTGACCCAGTCTTTCCAGAGACCAACCAGCACTCCCTCCTGCCTGGCATAGCATCTCTTGGCAGTCTAAGAAATGTCTGAAAGCTGGTCAGTCTGAATGGGTGTGTTAGGACTGGCTAGTGCAGGGGTGGGCAAACTTTTTGGCCCGAGGGCCACATATGGGTATGGAAATTGTATGGTGGGCCATGAATGCTCATGAAATTGGGGGTTGGGGTGCAGGATGGGGTGAGGGCTCCGGCTGGGGGTGCAGGCTCTGGGGTGGGGGTGGGGCTGGGGATGAGGAGTTGGGGGTGCAGGAGGGTGCTCTAGGCTGGAACCAAGGGGTCTGGAGGGCAGGAGGGGGACCAGGGCTGGGGCATGGGTTTGGGGCATGGAAGGGGGGCAGGGGTGCAGGCTCTAGGCAGTGCTTACCTCAAGCAGCTCCTGGAAGCAGCTGCATGTCCACCCTCTGGCTCCTATGCGGAGGCGTGGCCAGGCGGCTCTGTGCCCTGTCCCATCTGCTGGCATTGTCCTTGCAGCTCCCATTGGCCTTGGTTCCCAGCCAATGGGAGCTGCAGGGGCAGTATGCGGAGCCCCTTAGCTGCCCCTGTGTGTAGGAGCCAGCGTGGGGGTCATGCTGCTGCTTCCAGGAGCCATGCAGAGCCATAGCACACGTGGAGTGGGGCAAGCCCCGGACCCCACTCCCCGGTGAGAGCTTGAGGGCTGGATTAAAATGTCTGAAGGGCCAGATGCAGCCCCTGGGCCGTAGTTTGCCCACCCCTGGGCTAGTGTCTCGGTCTTAAAAGCAACTCCCATTTTGGGTCGGTCTTAAAAGCAACTCCCATTTTGGGTCGGTCTTAAAAGCAACTCCCATTTTGGGTCGGTCTTAAAAGCAACTCCCATTTTGGGTCGGTCTTAATTCAATTAAAAGACATGGGCATTAGAATAGGCTTAGAATCTCAAGCTAATAGATTCTAATGCCTTTTCTAATGCCCATGTCTTTTAATTGAATTAAGTAAGACCCAAAATGGGAGTTGGTTTTATCCCCAAGACACTAGCCCAGGGGTGGGCAAACTACGCCCCAGGGGCTGTATCTGGCCCTTCAGACATTTTAATCCAGCCCTCAAGCTCTCGCTGGGGAGTGGGGTCTGGGGCTTGCCCTGCTGCAGTCAGGGAGCGGGGTTGGGGGCTTGCCCCGCTGCACGCGTGCTATGCACAGCTCCTGGAAGCAGCAGCATGTCCCCCACGCTGGCTCCTACCTCCAAGGTTCCCTACACAGATGAAGAATGTTCAATGTTAGTCATCTGTGTAGTGGACCTTGGAGGTAAGGGGGTGGATTGAGTGTGTGTGTGTGTGTGTGTGTGTACACAATATGTAATATTCAGGTAGAAACGTGTCAGACAGCCACTGATTTATAGGGGTATGATCCACTTGCCTTTTTTCAGAAAACTAAAGAAGTGGATACTTTATATAGCCTGATGATTTTCGGGTAGATAAGTCAGGAGGGCTTGTATCAGCTTGTTCCAGTATGTTCACTGATTCTGAAGGCGTGAGAACCTCTCAGAGTCAAGTTCTCATGATTTTATAGGATGTGTTATGGCAGAGATCTAAAAACTGATGATTTCATCATGAACTATAAGCATCATTATCAAAATGATGACTGTTGCAAAACCACGTACTGTATCTATTGTGTTACCCGAAACTTCAGGAATACTAATTGTGAGTGACTAGTGTAGTTTGATATTTTTCTAAAAGCTTTACTTACATAAAAGTTTGAATTAGAAGTATTAAAATATTAAATTTAGGAAAATAACTACTGGTAACTACATGCTGTTGAGATTTTATTTAACGTATCAAGATGTCTTGCATTTCTCAAATCAGTCACTTTATTAATAGAAAATTATGTGCAAGACATTAATATTGAAACCTGAAGGCAAAGCTAGAAAATTGCTGCTTATTTGAACAGGTATAGTAATTTGAGAAAAATGTTCTTGTATTCAATATATTTTGTGTTTCTGCTATCATAGACATTTAAGTATTTACTGTTTTTAGTAGAATTGTAAACTTAAAGGCAGCTTGAATAAATTCAGCAGCACTTTATGGGGGAAAAAAAAAGCTTCATTTAGATTTGCCTATAAGAATGGTTTTGGTTCTTACAAACATTTAGTTAAGTATGTGATTTAAATATATAGATTTACAACAATTTAAATAACTAGAAACAAATAACTGCATGGTAATATTTAATGTATTTCTCTACATCAGGAAAAAAATTTAAAGCTCTTTGTTTTTTTTGTTAGACCTAGATCCTAGTTATCTCAGCATGATGTTAGTAAAATACATGCCAGCATGTTAAAATTTTGTCAGTATCAGTCACTTGTTAGAATTATGATTCAGTACACAGAAAATAAATTGCCAGACAAATGAAATTTAGCTAGAATCTCTCTGAAATATGTAAGCATTGCTCTTGCTAAAATAAGAAATGGAAAAAAAAGTTGGGTGATTTGCCATTGTTTTGACTGAAATAAAGTTTGCTGCATTTTTGACTAATGTATAACTAAAGTGGAGAGCTTATAATAACTTGGTCAACTCAGTTTGGACATGTTAGTCTTTGTGCTTTCTTGAAAGTACCAGAAATAATTATGCTTGAAGATAGTGTTGTCAAAACAAACTACTCTGGGCATGCATACTTGAGCAGTTTACATCAACAGTTTGAGTTTGTATTTGAATTTCAGATGACAATATTTATTATAAAGAGAATGTTAATTAGTTTTTCGTGTTTAATAATTAGTTTCTCCTTGATTAATAATGTAAATTCTCATACTTTCCTCCTTGTGTATGGTTTTTTCCCCTGTTGAACAGGAATAATTTGAATAATATTTTAACTATCCTTTCTTAACCATGTAAATGGATTGCTGTACCTTGCCAACTCCTACAGTATGAATTTTTAGTTTTGAAATGTCTTTGCAATGTGTGTATAAAAGGGCGAGAACTATAAAAGCTTTACGTGTGTGTGTGTGTGTGTGTGTATATATATATATATATATTTTAAAGTTTATTTTACTCTAGTGTGATTCTTACCTACCCAGCGTGATGCCAGCAGTGCTTATAGAGGAAGTTGCCCTGACACCTCAGACAACGAATAAGTACACTGAGGGTTATTTTGAGGTTTTCACCTCTCTTAATTTTAGGCCAGTGTCTGCCTGTTGTATCTATCCTCTCCTCCTTATTTGCAGTGCTTCCCTGAGGAGCACTAGCTAAAACTCTTCTGGTTGAAAATGCCAAGAATAAAATACTTCTGGTTCCAACAAAGACTGAGAAATCAAGTTCCATTCTCTAAGTAAAACCCAACAATATTTGCAGGGGAATATATTTCATAATTTAAAATAATTATTCACAAAATAATACAGCTAGGAAAAATATTAGATGGTCCAAAATAGCTGTACATGTTTAAAGTTGCTGTATGCACAGTACATAAAAAAAATGACCTCATAGATGTACTGTATGTAATTTGTGTGCTGAGGAAATTAAAAGTTAAACTGTTAATATTAGAATAGCATTGTCAATGTTTTCATGAGGAAAAAAATTAGTTCTTTCTTAGAATCTGAATAACACAAATATAATATCTAAAATTTATCATGATCTTCAGTAACAGTCATAATTTTAAAGTAACACTTTATTTCATTATTATTGTGGCTATCTGATTTTTAAAATTCACATTGGATAATTATGGAATTATTATAACAAAGCTCCTATCCCTAGTTTCCAACCTCGCTGGTATTTTTAATGGAAAATACATTCGGTTACTGCTTGGTGAAACTATAACAGAAGGGTTCATTGGCCTTTTATGAATTGCTTGTCTATGGTAGGTCTTTTAATGTAGACTGGGGTAATCAATTATTTTTTGTCATGGTCCAAATTTCTTGGTCAGGATCCAGACTCCAGAGAAACATTTTTCATACCACAATAACTAAGTAAATAAAAAGGTTTCGAGGTCTGTTCAAAAGTGTCTGGCGGTTCTGATTTGGCCCATGGTCTGCCTGTTGAATATCCCTGTACTAGACTGTGCTTTTGCATAACAGCCCCTCACTCCTACTCCTCAGCCTAGATGTGTGTCATTTTGGTTGGCCACAAGTTTTTTGTCCTGGTTTTTAAAGAGACAAAACTGTTACCAGCCTCTTATTTTCATACTATGCTAGCAAATCCTACAAGAAAGAATATTGTGATTTTGTCACTATACATATAAATAGTTGGTATGGAGGTTTTAAGTGGTAAAAGTTATTTAAAAAGTCTAATCTACCAAAGGGGTAGTTCCAGAATTGCTTTTATTGCAAACAGTGGTGGTAATTATAATCTTTCTTTGTAGGACATTGCTATGACAGGTTGCGTTACAGTTTGTCATACACATTAATATATGTGCTCAATTGTTGTTGCAGTATTCCTTTTGCTGATGTTACTGACCAGGAGTACTCATTGGGGTGGAACATTTTGAAGGGCATGCTATAATTAAAATATTGTGATGTGGCATTATTGCATAACTCAAGGACATGCCATTGTCACCTAACTTGTGTGTTGCAAGAACAAGATTTGTGAGTTTTATTCCAGTTGAGATTTTCCAGTGATTAACTGCCACTCCCTCCTACACTTTCAGTTCTTTTTCAACTGGAAAATAAATGTTAGCACAACTATTAGTTGATGGGGAGGAAACATAGGGAAGAGGGGTCGTTTCGTGGGTAAATAGGATGGTTGGGGAGAGAAGAGTTTAAGGCTGCATGAATAGCTCAGCTAGGAAGCACAAGATAGTACCCCAAATCTGTGGTGTAAATACAAGGTTAATAGCGTCAAACCTCAGTTAATCAAAGACAAAGCAAATTGAGTGCAGTCATTTTTTTAAAATCAGTGATGCACATTTAAATAATTTAAAACTGAAGTTGTTACATTGTATGTGCTTAATCATGATACATTTTAATTAACCAAAGAGACAGATGATTGTGACTAATAAAACAGCTGTATTTTCTCATACTGTGTAGAATATACCTCCTAGAAGCTTAAAAAAAGTTGAAACAAGTGCTCAAGATCTTATTTTGCACAAATTTATAGATTGGTCAAAATATTAATATTTTATAGTTAGAGAATAATCAAAAGAATATCTGGTAACTAAAATATTTTTGTTATAATTATACCACAGTTTAAATTGTTGTTAACGTGGTTGGTAAACAGGTGCTTAAAATATTTTTTTTGGAAAAATGTTGTAATTAATGTAAAAAGTCAATGGGAGCTAAAGTGAAAAAAAAATCCTTTCTCACAAAATAAAAGAACTATTTCACTTAAGTCATGTTAAAGTTTTATCAGAAGCTTCTATGCAATAAGTGCACCTGCTAGAAGAGGAGTTATTTTGCTTACAGAGGCAGTGAAATATAAATGCTAAAAGAATAAGGGAATACATTTTGATCCTTTCGTATTGGGTGTCAGTCTGATTACCATTACTCTTTAATTGATTTTACGTTTAAAAAAGTACTCACCAGATACGTAGATGGCTGAAGTGTTCAAGGTGATCACTGTTGCTAAGCTGTAGCTGTCAGTGCGGAGAGAGAAGTACCTGTTCTGTGCTTGATGGCTAAGTGAAACTGAAGGAGGCTGTTTCAGTGGGAGGGATTTAAAAAGTGTAGGAGTTGAGCCCTCAGGGTGTAGAGATGCACCTGATATTACTCCAGCCTGAAGCTACGATTCATGTATTTGTATCCACTGCTTTCGTTCAGCATTAGCTCAGCGTCTGAGCTATCAAACAAAACTCTTGTCACTTTTGTGCCCTCCAACAAGCACATTTCTCTGTTCCCACAGTCATGTTTGTGCCACTGCATAATGATCTACTGTAAGTGAGGTGAAACATGGTGTAGATATGTGCTTAGCTTATGATCTTTTAAATCCGTTTAGGTGGGACACAGATCATAATGATTAAGTGTTGGTAAACTGTAGAAAAAATTGCATGTAAAACACAGCAAGCTGCAACAAACAATATTTGGTTTTAGTTCTATAGAAACCATAGTTTTGTATGAATGCCTTTGTATGTTTGGCTTTTTAACACATTTGCTTATTATCTTTTTTTCTTTCCTTTTATTGAAATTGCTTTGTCCTTCATGAGTCTCTTCTCTGGTGAAGGCGGGACTCAGCTAACCCCAAGCTTGCTTGCCACAGGAACCTGCCAAAGCTTGCTTATAATTGACAGCCAAATGCACAGATACTGTAAATGGAAAGGAGACTCCTCAGTAGGAAATTGATTATCACATCCACGCATTCACTCCTTTTGCAGTTTAACTTTATGGCTGTTGAGCAAACCAAATTATAACCCTTGGTTAGCATTGACACTTGCTTTTAGTTAGATTTATAACTATGACAAATTTATTACTGCGTTCACCAGAACTAAATTAGATATCTAAAAGTTACCTTTGCAAAGCTATTAAATGAGAGAACATAGCTCATGTATTCTATCCCTTTAAAAATCTTTATGATGCTTCATACTTTCTCTGAAATAAATTCCTTAGTTTTTGAAAGTCAAAACTGGATGTAGGCAGAGTCAAAGTTCATGTAAAAGAGGGCTATGAAACTGCTCTCCACATTTAGTTTAACAAATTCCTTCATTTATTTCCCCTGTGAATTCATAGTGAATTCAGGCAGTCAGCTTCAGACTGGGCACAAATTATTTTGTCTGATTTTTTTTTTTT
This sequence comes from Chelonia mydas, assembly GCF_015237465.2. Lineage (NCBI taxonomy): Eukaryota > Metazoa > Chordata > Testudines > Cheloniidae > Chelonia > Chelonia mydas. The sequence goes on from NC_051254.2 coordinate 19,454,955, forward strand.
TTTCCCCAGCGTGAGAATCAGTTGTGGAATTTCGAAAGAGTTTCTGCTGATGTGAAAGGGAAGGGTGGGTTTTTCTCGCTGGGTGTGTTACTTCAAGAAAGGAAAAACCAGAGGGAATGTTTCTGAATGAACATGAGTTTGGTAATTTGCTATTGAGAGAGCTTTTTTGACAAGAGTGTTGTGTCAGACCTCTACAACAGGAATATGGAGACCGACAGAGAATTAGTTATGTAAATGCTGTTTCCTAGTGTGTAGACCATGTTCACTGCTGGTATAGACAGGCATGATTCTGGGAGTTCTCTGTGTACACCAACAGTGATTTTTGCCTTCCATAGTTGTTTAAAATCTGTGTGCTGAATCCTGTTATCCGTCTGCACTAATGTCTCCTGTGGACTAAAATTGGAATTGTGCATGTGCAACTTAATTTCATATTAGGCAGTAAGGTGTTTTGGTTCAGGTATGGTCTGTCTTTCTGTTTGCACAGCATTTCACGTGATAGGGTGCTGAGTCTCACTGAGGCACTCGGGTGCTACTGCAAAATAGATAAATAATAAATTTTAAGGCCCAGCAGACAATGTTACGTTTGTATTACAAACATCATACAAAGCTATACTTGTCTAAAAAGGTATGATTCCCTTGTGCAATTATTGCTAAGAAAATAAATGTTTTGGCTCGACATGGGATGTAGGACCTTGTCCGCAAAGTAAAGGTAATTAAAAAAAAAAAAAAAATTTAAAGCAGAAGCTTTCCAACTTTTTTTTTTATAGTGGAACCCAAAGTTTAATAGATGGATTGACTTGTGGACATCCCTGGTTCTATCCACAGTTGCACAGATCACGTCCCTTCCTTTTTTCAATTGCACAGCATCTCTGTGGCAGTTACAGTGGAGGAGTAACATTAGGAAGTGTATTTTTAGGTTCTTTTAATGCAATTTAGCAGTTTGAAAAGGAGTACCAGCATTGTGTTACCATCAAGCTCTGCCTGCACCATTTGTCTGTAAGGACTGTTACATCCCTTCTCTTCCCCCTTAGTTAGGAAGGAGAGGTCTTAGAAGATAGTCTATTTGTACTCTTAAGAAAAATTTTTCCCCAGGGGAGTTTGCCATGTTTGCTTATGTTTAGTACTTCTCTGAAAACACTGTTCCTGAAAGGAGAGGTCCTTTGTTTCCTCAAATATCTGGGAGGTTTTCCTTTAATATTCCTTTTCCCACTGTAGGAAGCCTTTCTCTTGTGCTTGTGAGACTGAAATGGAACATGAACGATATACTTAACTGTCTCCTTGTGTCTTCTCTAAAACTTGCAGCATGTATTTGTTTTTCCATTCCTTTTCCATGGAGTGAGAGGATACATTTTTTGTCTTTCTTTCATTCCCTTAAGAGTGATGGATTTGTTTGACTCTTGGGAAACTGTGGTATGTTTTCCTGGATAGATTCTGAGAAAATATTTTTAAGTACCTGAGAGAACTTTTCAGCTTCCGAAAGTTAAAGGAAAGTTAAAGGACAGAGAGGCAGTTAAGTTTTAGAAACTGTTGATTTGTTTTGTTTTTCTGGTCCTGCTCTGGCAAGTGTGAGGGAGGCAGTGAAGTGCTGTCCTGCTCCTGCCTTCATCCAGATATATCATGGAGCTATTAAACACTTAGCCACTCCCTAGAAATGGCTGTTGTTTGGCAGGCCAGCCCAACTCAGCTGTGGCTGAAGTACAGCTGCAGCAGGGAACAGCTAAAGAAATTGGAGGTACTATGTGTACGTTAAAAGGGTATAAAAGACATGAAATCCAAAGCCTTAGGAAAATTCCAAGTGGTAGAACCTAAGTGATAGGATAGCTGCTGTATAACCTCTGCTAGGAATAATAAATTCTGGTAACACAAAGACCTAGTAAAAGCTGATAACCAATATTTATTTTATTGTTTTTTGTTAATTCATTGCACTTGCAGCTTCTATCATTATTAGATAAACCTAACCATTCACCTGATGGGTGACACTGTTTAAATGAGGATGAGCACAACAGTCATATTAGATGGTATAAACTCCAGGACTGATGTAACACACTGGTGTTTATTACTGAGCTGTCCTTTTGTCATTGTTTTAAATGGCCTTTTATTTCTGCAGAGGTCTGTATCTATAGTTTAAGTCCTGCCCCCTCTGTAGGCTAGGAAATGATTCTTATGAATCTTAAATGGAATTTAGACCAGCCTTCCTGACAATCAAATAAGTGTTACCCAGTGGCCATAGTTGGTTTCTGCTGACAATTGTACTGTAGCAAATATCCTTTCTTTAGTATTTAAGCATCTTAAAGTATTGGTGCTCTCTATATAGTAAGGAAGGTAGCTGAAGATCTATGTTGTTTAATTTATCCCTTTATTTCGGAGACTCAAAAGTGTAGTTGACTTGGTCAGAGGAAAGCTGTAGGGAATTTTTGTAACAGCTTATGATCCCTCCTCCCCCCCCCCTTAGGTAAGGAATCTTTGGTCTGTCTTTTCTGTAAAGAGCTATTTTTAATACAGCAAATTGTTCACCTACATTTAATTTCCCTCACAAATTTTCTTATTTTATAATGCCACCATCCAGTTATTTTATAACTCCACAGACCTTCGAGGTCTGTGTAACAATAGCCACTACCCCACTGATAGTTATTTTTTTCCACAGTCATTCTACCTTTGCCATTGTTGGGGCTCCTCTGAAAGCAGGAATCTGAGTTCCCACCTCAGATGAAGCAGAGTCAAAAAGGGTGTAAATAGCTTAGGCATCTTGTCCAGGGTAAAGGGAGTTGTAAATTCCCTCGCCAAGCAGAGCTGCAAAAGAGATGGCAATCTCCAGTATTACATTTCTACATCCTACTAAAATTGTCTTAGAAGTATAAATATATTGAGCAGCTACTACAGATAATGCAGAGAATCATAAAAGATAACCTTAAGGTAACTCATCTGGTTGGATACTACGATGCTTTCATTTAAGAATGGAAATATTACCTAAAAACATAATCACATGTCCAGGAAGTCCCCTAGCTTTCTACTGCAGAACCTGTAGATGTAGTGAAGTGTTGACAGATCCAGTAAGAATTAGCATGTCTTGGATTACATTACCCTAGCCAATTCCAAAATAGCACAATCTTCTTTGAATCTATTTGGTATGACTCCAGTGTTATGGCTTCTGCTGTGCCTCAAAACATGCATGGATTTTACACAATATCTTCTTTAAGTATCCTCTTCCAGTTCTATATGGATAGTTATTAGTTTTAATGATTCTCCAGTAACACCTTTTGAAACATATCTTTATTCTTCCTAAAGACTTTGAGTTCCTGATTTTGGAGATATGTCTGGGCATGTTAGCTTGGCAATCTTTTTTAAGCCATTTGTCCAAGCTCACCAGTTCAACTTATTCGTACAGAAAATACATAAAAATTCAGAAGTTTAATACCAGATTACAAATGATATTTTCAGGTGTTTGTTGTGGCCTGTATTGTAACTGCCTTTTTGGCATTGGAAACTAAGATGATTCTTGTGCTGGCTCCTAACATCTCCCTGGGGTAGTGAACCAGCACAGGGGAAGCAGGTTACTTTGGAAGTAGATGCTCAGGGCAGTGTTATAGACTGTTTATAATAAGGGGTTTTAGTAGTCATTGTTGTCTTTGCATACCACTCCAGCAGAGAACCAAAATATGCCTTGCTTCTGTTTGTGGTTGGCACTTGTGTTTTTTATTTTGCTCCAATCTCCATGTTTGCTTAGGATTTCTGGCACAAATCCATTTGCTGATATACTATCTAGTGTTTCATTTAGAATTAATTTGTACGTACCTTAATTGTTTCATGTTCAGTCTAAACTTGAGGGGCTAGTTTTATTAGTTATATGTGATATATTCCAAGTACGATTCGGGGTATAACTTATTTTGGTTTTTTTTCCCCTCCTAGAAATTTGACTCCTGCTTCCTTGAAAGATGTCAATAGGTTAAAAATTTAGATAGAATTTTTAAAGACTTTCCACTGGACAGAGGAAATATCCCTTTATGGTGTATTTTCTTGTCTGCCTCAGAAATCTGTAATAATAAAGTGCATAAATCAGCAGCTTAAACATATTTAGTTGAATAAGATATTTGTCCTACTTCTGAAAAAGATTTTAAGAGTGAAATTCTATTTAAGAGTACTGTTTCTTACTAATTGATTATATCATGTTATCTATTCTAAATATTTAGGTATAGGTAAATGTTGCATGTTAGCAATTAGCCACATGACTTCCATTAACTTACTGTAGTTGTGAGGTTAAATTCTTGTACACTGAAAATGTACTCCTTCAAGCAAAATTACTAGAAGTCATTTAGACAGATGAGGTGGTTGAGGCAATGTCTTTTATTGGACCAACTTCTGTTGGTGAAAGAGACAAGCTTTTGAGCTCACACAGAGCTATTCAGGTCTGGGAAAGGTAATCAGAGTGGCACAGCTAAATAGAAGGTGGAACAGATTAAGACTTAACTTGTTATAAGAAACCATTTGAGGAGAAGTGGGCAGTTAAGACCTCTGCAGTCATAGGATGAAGGAGGGTTAGTGGTTTACAGATTGTTGTAATGAGCCATAAATCCAGTGTCTTTATTGAGTCTATGGTTTTTAATATTTAGCAAAATTATGAATTTAAGCTCCCTGGCTTGTCTTTTGAAGGTGTTATGCAGGTTTTCTTTGAGGATGAGGTCCGATAGGTCATATATGGTGTGATCATTTTGTGAAAAGTGTTGACCCAGAGATACTATGGTGTTTTTTGTCTTTTATCATTATCCTCTGAGAGTTCACTTGAGAGAACAGTGATTGTCTGGTTTCACTCACATAGTTGTTATTGGGGCAGTTAGTGCACTGGATGAGGTACACCCCATGTTGTGATAGGCACATGTAGAACCCATGGATCTGGAAAGGTGTGTTGTGGGAGGTATTGATCATCATAACAGTTGGATGTATGTCTGCAGGTTTTGCGTCTGTTCTGACAGGATTTGGTGTATCTGGTCTGTGGGGAGCTTGCTTCTGATGAGTGTAGTGAGATTGGGGGTTGTTTGAAGGCTAAAAGAGGGGGTTTAGGAATGGTTTCTTTCAGGATGTCATTTAAAATGTTAATACCAGGAAACACTATAGGAGAACTAGAGTGGACTACTACACTGAGGATTGTAGCTCTCTTAAATGAAAGGCTCCTTACCTTACAGCATTTGTAGGTGATGAAATCTTAATATGTGCACTTGGTTGCTGTATGATTTCACATCTCTTTGGTCTTGCTGCTGTATTTGTGGTTTTGTAGCCTTCAGCCTTTGTTTTGTTTTGTTAATTGGGTGGGGATAAATACTAAACCAACAAGAGAATCCTTGTTTACTTGAATTTCCGGTTTGCTTGTGAAAGGACCTTATTAAAATTTCTCTTGATGACATTACAGTATAAACTTTTTAATTAATAAGATGGAATATATAGGAACTTTAAAATGCCAAGGGTTTCCTAATATGCCAGCGGTGAGATTAAAAGTGTGCTTATACTGAAGTCTCCACAGCTTCTTGACCACTGCAAATAGTCACAGCTATATATAATTAGCAGCTGTAAAATTAGGGGGCTGATCTTGCTCCTATTAAAGTCAATGTTAGTTTTGTCAGTGATTTCAGTGGGAGCCTGATCAAGCCATGGATATTTCAGGTAACTTAATTTTTGCATAGTGCACTGTATGGTCCAGCACAGTCCTACTGTTTTTTTATTTAAACATACTAATTGTTAAAGTAAGATTGGAAGCAGTTGCTTCGTGGAGGTTAGAGGAAGGGAAGCAGAGGGGCGGTGAGAGGCGCAGCAGAATGATTTTGCATGGTTGAACATGAAACTGGATTGGTGTTAATTTGGCAGGATTCCAGTAAGGAAAACACTTTTGTTGTCAACTAGCCTACACATTCATACTTACTTATTCATTCACAGAGGATGAATTTCATCTCTCTTCCTGTACTGTGTCTAACAATGAAAGCTACTTTTTATACAGCATTTCATATGGAAAGCAGTCACTTTGATTATATACATAAAGAGTTGACTATGTAGTTGGCTCAGAGGCTACTGACTCAGTGTAGGTGATCCAAGTTCTAAACTTGGTTTCTCACTCCCACACTAATGGGATCTGGGAACATTATGGATGCACTAGAATCGGTTTCTGATGTAGAAGGTGGAAGAAAATGCTTTGCATACTACTTTAGCACTCAGTGCATGGTAGGAGGAGGGAAATAACTTACAAACTGAAGTAACTATTTTCTGGGGAGGGAGGGAGGGAGAGAAGAGGAGGTGGGGAGAAGGGATAGAGGCTAGAAGGAAGGAGGAGTGGAACATGGAGGTCTGAGAGGAGAGTCACTATGAGAGGTGGGGGTGGGAAGGAATCAGAATAAACAGATAGCACGTAAAAGATAAGTCCAGGGACTGAGAAGGACATTCAGCTGCTTCTGGGGAATGGCTTTACCTCCGACGGCTTGCTCTGCCCCTGGGAGTGCCTGCCTTTACCTTTTTGTAATTCCATGTAGCTAGGATCAGGGCTTGATGTCTCTCTTGATCTCATATAGGGGGACCTTGGCTGGCCTCATTTCTTGCCCTTGCTGTGGCTCAGGTTGCTGTTTGGAAGGATTCTCTATAGCTTTTAGGGCTTGCTCTATCCCTGGGGCTCCTTGCTTTACTGCCTCCAAACAAGAGTGTGGAATCTAATGCTGTCAGTACAGAAAAGACCAGTGTGCTGATTTAGTGGAATAAACTGACTGTGTACTGTTCCAGTGAATGACAATCATGGTGTATTGTTTCTGTAAGAGGCATAAAGGTATATACTATCTAGAAGTACACTAATAAATATTTCTGTAAGATATTGAAAAGAATGGTCCAGGTCCTCCGCCAGTATCAGTTGGCATAGCACCATTAATTACACCAATTTACGCCAACTGAAGATCTAGGGTAGAATTATCAAAAGCACCCAAGAGACTTAGCCTGAGTCCCATTTTCAAAACATTTGGACGCCTCAGTCTCACTGAAAGGCAATGGGACTTGTGCTTCTAAATTTCTTAGGTAGTCTTGAAAATTTTACCCTGGACCAATATTTCAGCAAAGATTTATGTAATTAAGCAGCTTTTCAGTCCTTGCAGCCACGTTTCAGTTGTCATTTCTATTCTATTCCTGAAATGTATGCATCCATCACCAATTAAATAGATATATGAAATGAGAGCTTTTATATGATTGTATAATTGTATAATAATGTATAATAATAATATATGATTGTATGATTCTACAGACTAGGGACCGAATGGCTAGGTAGCAGTTCTGCGGAAAAGGACCTAGGGGTGACAGTGGACGAGAAGCTGGATATGAGTCAGCAGTGTGCCCTTGTTGCCAAGAAGGCCAATGGCATTTTGGGATGTATAAGTAGGGGCATAGCGAGCAGATCGAGGGACGTGATCGTTCCCCTCTATTCGACACTGGTGAGGCCTCATCTGGAGTACTGTGTCCAGTTTTGGGCCCCACACTACAAGAAGGATGTGGATAAATTGGAGAGAGTCCAGCGAAGGGCAACAAAAATGATTAGGGGTCTAGAGCACATGACTTATGAGGAGAGGCTGAGGGAGCTGGGATTGTTTAGTCTGCAGAAGAGAAGAACGAGGGGGGATTTGATAGCTGCTTTCAACTACCTGAAAGGGGGTTCCAAAGAGGATGGCTCTAGACTGTCAATGGTAGCAGATGACAGAACGAGGAGTAATGGTCTCAAGTTGCAATGGGGGAGGTTTAGATTGGATATTAGGAAAAACTTTTTCACTAAGAGGGTGGTGAAACACTGGAATGCGTTACCTAGGGAGGTGGTAGAATCTCCTTCCTTAGAGGTTTTTAAGGTCAGGCTTGACAAAGCCCTGGCTGGGATGATTTAACTGGGAATTGGTCCTGCTTTGAGCAGGGGTTGGACTAGATGACCTTCTGGGGTCCCTTCCAACCCTGATATTCTATGATTCTATGATATGCTGCCATCATTGCTCTGCTGAAGTTTCACTAATCTCAATGGCAGACATTCTGGCTTTAAAGAAACAACCACCTATGTGTAACATGCTGTGTTTATATTATACAAAAGTTCCCAGCCACTGTGAAAGGTATTATTAATTTGATTAAAGTGGAAATGTCCTTTGTGACCTGTGATAACAGCAGAATCTTTGTTAGCATTCTTTGAGGCACAGAGAGAGATACCAGCATACTTGTTGATGTTTGTAACGTAACAAACCTCCATGTGTTTTGATCTGGTAGTATGCAGAATGGTGACCCTTGATGTTAGAAGCAAGCTTGATTCAGCAGTTGGTGTCAAGGTGTGCGTGTATATTTATGCAAGGTCACTATCAGACTTTGTAGCCTAGGAGAACAGGAGCCAAGAGTAAAATAATCCAAGAGAATTATAGTTTCTGTTGATAATGATATACTTGTCTTTATAGGTAATTGAGTTGAATTGATTTTCATGTCAGCCATGTTCTTTCTAAAGTAGGTAACAGGAAAATCTAGCTTCCATGTGGGTGCTCAAATCTTTGATGGTATTTTAAAGGATTGGTGACACCTTTATATTTGAAAGTTGTTAGCCACTTCTTGCTTATGAGGAAGAAGAATGTAAACTCAAAAGAACTTACTTTAAATCTTCAATTTAATATAGCTGCTTACTACAATAGACTTCAGATTTCAAAACAGTCCGTTTTGGGAACTAAAAATATTGTTTAGCTATCAGAATTACACAAAATAAATCCAAGATGTAATCAGTTGTAAAAGAGTGTATCTGAAGTGAAGCTAAAAAAGTAGAAATCTCTGTCAGAAGGAAATTTCCTTTAAAGGTGACTTGCAAAGGATTTTATAGAACTTGGGCTTTTTATTTTTTTTCTTTTTTCTGATGTATAAAAAAGAGCCTGACAACCTCACTATGTGTGAACATTGAAAAGAGAGGCTCCTTTTCCTGCCTCCTCTTTATAGGTCACTTTAAAGAATTTTGAAGCGCTGGCTTGTGGTTGTTTTGTATGAAAGATGCAATCTGTTGAATGATGTCTGCCTTTGTGAGAGAGCTCCATTTTCTTACATTATAGCTTCCCAAACTTCTGTTGTCAGGAGTATTTTGGAAAGAGCTTCAAGGACCTTTAGCGGTTTTCGTACTTAAAGTCAATACTTCAAAAAAAATTGTGGCTAATTTACAGTTGCTAGAAATGTGTGTAGGATTGAACATATATTGTCAGCAGAGTTGGTAATGCCCACTATAGTCAAGGTTGCCTAACACAGATGCTATTTTCAGCTGTTTAAAATTTTGCTAAATGTTGTTTGTTTAGGCTAAAGTTTTTCATGCTGGGTGGATGCCCCACGCTGAACTTTTTGGCAAGTTTCAGTGAAATTGGTTGAGGTGTTTCAGAAAATGGGATAAGGGAAAAATACGTTGTTTTGCCCATGTTAAAAAAAAAATTCTTAAAACTGTTTAATTGAGAAGGTCTGGCACCTCCATGCTTTGGAGCAAGATCTTGAAAACTTGGCAGGGGGATTGCCTTTGTGTCAAGAATGTGCCTTTTGTTGGTCCTATGTAAAAACTGCCAGAATTTGGCCAAGTTAGAAGTCTTAGAAAAATCAGTTTGCACATTCTCAGTAGAGGCTTGTTAGAGTTTGGCAGCTAAATTCCTCAAAGATTCCATCTATACTGAGCATGTTCCATCCTGAGTCTGCAGGGCTTGAGGAAGACTTTGCCTACCCGTGTTCCTCTAGGCAGCCAGGGGCAATGTGGTTCAGGATGCCAGAATTAAGAACAGAGTAGTGTCTCTGGTGCTCTCCATACTGCCCCCTGCTGGTGTCCATGCAGTGTGGAGGAAGAAACTAGCTGGGGAGTTCACTGGGACAAGGAACCTGGAGAGGTGGGTAGACTGGGACACAGTTAGCGGAAGTGGGTAAGTGCAGGAAGATCGATTCGACAAAGAGGTAGTGTGGAAATTGAGACTGGCAGGGCAGAGAGACTGGAACAAAGAGGCTGGGGAAAGGGAGGAAGACGACAGGGACTCAAGTGAGGATTGTGGAGTGGGAAATTGCTAGTGGTTTGGCAAGAAAACTAGAACTGGGAATGGGAAGCCAGGAGTGCTCGTGGTGTTATGGACTGGTATTCTGTTCTTATGGAAATTGATGATAGTTTCTATGTATGTCATTTTTACTCCATATATATCCTGATTCCTTTCTCTTTTCAGCCTCTAGAGCAGGTTGCTTATTAAAAGGGCCTTGGGTTTTTTGGAAAGAGAACCCATCAGGAAGTCAGGCTACTGAAGTGTATTATTTTGCTTTGTGGTGTTAGTTCATTGTGAGGCTTTTGGCAGGTATCCAGGTACTTTTAATCTTTTTCATCATTAGCAGGGTGGTGAAGCACTGGAATGGGTTACCTAGGGAGGTGGTGGAATCTCCATCCTTAGAGGTTTTTAAAGCCCGGCTTGGCAAAGCCCTGGCTGGGATAGTTTAGTTGGGATTGGTCCTGCTTTGAGCAGTGGGTTGGACTAGATGACCTCCTGAGGTCTCCTCTTCCAACCCTAATCTTCTATGATTCTATGATAAAAGAAGAAATGGAAGATAATTATTTTAATTATGTCCTTTAATTCTTGGAAGTATTTTAAAAATGATATAAGGTTTTAAAAATAATATATTGAGGAAAAGTTGTTGGGCATTGTGATGGGATGTACAAATCTCGCCCTGGAGAACAAGGGTTAAGGAACAGCTCTGGGTTTAGGTGGCCCTGCCCAGCCACACCTGCAAAGCCTGCATATGCTGGAGGCAGTGCTTTAAAAGGGAGCAGAGGAGCTCGCAGGCAGGCAGGCAGTGGAACAGAGCAGATGGCTGCTCTGAGCTCTTAGAAGAAAGTACTACCCAGGAGCTCATTGTGTGAGACCTGACAACACAGACCTGTACAAACCTGCAAAGGAAAGACAGGTGACTGAGGGCTTGTCTACACTACCACATGGGGTTGATCTAAGATACGCAATTTCAGCTATGTGAATAGCGTAGCTGAAGTCGATGTACTTAGATCTACTTACCGTGGTGTCTTCACTGTGTTAAGTCGACAGCTGATGCTCTCCCGTCGATACCACTTGTGCTTCTCATTCTGGTGGAGTACCGGAGTCAATGGGAGAGCTCTCAGCGGTCGATTTACTGCATCTACGATAAATGGACCCCTGCTGGATTGATTGCTGCCCGCTGATCCGGGGGGTAGTGTAGACAAGCCCTAAGTGTACAGGTCAGAGACTTCATTCGGTTTCTGTGATTTACTCTCTGATGGTAAAGGAGACTGGGGTAGGAAGTGGTCTGGGAGGGCTGCTGCTTTCATATCTGTAGTATTTTTAACCCTCTACCCCCAAGCCCTGTTTCAGGGCAGCACTTAAGCACATTCTTAAATGCTGTCCTGAGTAAGATGCTTTCCTAAATCTGGGCCTAAAACCCAAATATTCAAAAGTAACCACAGCACATAAATATTAAATGCATTCTTTTGCTGGAGACTAAAGTGAAAACTTCAAACCTCAGTCACTGAAATGAATATAAGTGGCCTGATTTTTACAGATGCTGACCATCCACAAATTCCGTCAAAGTCACTGAGAGCTGCATGCTCAGCACCTTTGAAAATCAGGCCTCTTACATTTAAATGTGTAAATATGTATTTAGGAGCCTAATTTTAGGTACCTAGGTTTCAAAATTTTGGTCTTAATCCTGAAACTGCTTGTGATTGCAAAATTAAAATTGCTTATGATCTAAAATGAGAGACTTTCTTTGATATTTGAGTAATGATGATGGATATGCTATGTAAAATGTGGCATGTTGACTTGCTGCACAGAGTGCATGATCTTTTCACTCCTCATTATTGTCTTAGGCTCTTTAACAAGTTAAACCCACCTAAGGATAAATCCACAATATGTTTGTTTTAGGGAGTAGTATTTTTGTGCTTCAAATGTATGAATTTAGTATGTTTCTTGAACAAAATTAATTCTACCTACCTATGTTTACAGCTTTGTTTTTATACTTTGTGATTCATTAATAATCCTGACAGTGGGTGGGTGAGATTCTGTGGTCTGCGTTGTGCAGGAGGTCAGACTAGATGATCATAATGGTCCCTTCTGACCTTGGTATCTATGAATCTATCTATGCTTAGTCTTTTAAAAAGTACGTTTTACAAAGTACTTTACTTGTAGTAGCCACCTACTTTTTGTTGGAAATAATTATATATCCGTTTAGTATTTCCGTCTTCTTTATGATCCTAAAATAGTAGGAACTTTGCTTATTATTCTTACACTAATTTAGGTTATCTGAATTACATAATCCCAAGTAAAGTAAGAGAAAAAGACCTGCCTAAGAAAGTTGCACCAGCTGAATTCAAATTTGTTTTTTAGAGAGTGGTTTATTTTAGGTTAGCTGAAACCAGTTCCTAACTGATTTAAGATAAACTGAAATAAACATGGTTTAAACCAAAATAGTGTCTGTCAACACAGGGGTTTGCAAGAGTTTATAATCAGTTAAACCTGTACAAGTTTATCATGTAGACAAGCCCTAAGGCTAAGGGAGATTTTTTTTAAAAAAAAAAATTGCCTTATCGATGTATCTTATATAATAAACATTGGAACGAATGGAAAGCACAGCAATGTGTGATAGTGAGGTCCTAAGTGCATTTGTGATTCTTGATGACACTTGCTATATTCCAGCTGCATGCAGAACACTTTTGGAAAAATCAGACTGAAGCTAGAGAGATTTTTGTTTATTTAGATTGAAATGTCTGACTTGACTAATATTGCTTGTTAGTTTCATTAATAGTAAAATGCTTTAAGATTTTCTGTGCAAGTTGTTATAAGGTGGTATTTGTCTAAAACCTGTGTTAAAAAGCAAAATATTTTTTATATTCTTGTTTCCCTCCAGTCTTTGAGAGAATCTTCTAATCTCTGTAAAGATGGGAGGACAGAAGTTGTTACTTTGTTTTTTCACAGGACCTGAACAAAATGCGGTGTTGCAACCTGCAGTTATGTTGTTAGGTTAGGTAGGGTGGAGTGTAACAGGTGCTTATTAATACCTCTAGGCTATAGCTAAAGGTGACTGTATTTTCTTGAATGTTCAGAGCTCAGCAGGTGGATACTATTTTAATAACTGGGTCGAGAATGGATTCTGTTTCCTATCTGAATAAGAAGATGTACATCCAGTACATAGCAATTTTACAAATTCAAAACTTGTTCGTTTCAACCACGTTTGTTTAGTTACTCAAAATAAATTATCCTGTTCCCAGTTTTCTCAAAGTATGATGAAACACACTAGCTCCTGCATTTCTAGTCCCTTTTTGTTTTTTTTTCTCTTGGAAGTTGATTTTAGCTACAGGTTAACGAAATTCTTTTGAATTTGTGAAAATTGGAAGTAATGTAGACATACATACACACAGCGATGTGAAAATAGAGAATATTTGACAGTTGGCTGCATAACGAATTAAAATGACATCACTGATCAAATACAAAAGCTGATTGTAAAGCACTAGAGTCTTTTACTGCTCAACATGCCAAACAAAGCTGTAGGAGAGAATGAACCTAATCTGTTTACTCTTAGAAAAAGCTTTGGCAAGATTTAATTAATTTAAAAAAGTGTGTGCGTGTGAGGAAGTGTGAATAATCTCTACGTAATCACATGATAAGCTGCACAATATCAAGAATTTTGGGGAACAGTATTATGAACAAAGGGCCAGATGCTGCAAATATTCTGCCCACACTACTCTCTGTTAACTTCATATGGAATCTCATGTATGTAGCATCTACGGCACCAGTCTTTGGTTTCTGTATTGCTAGAACCCTGGGTTAAAAGTACATCAGTATACTAGGAGTAGTTTTGGTGTGTTTTTATATTTATGGTACTTGAATACCAAGATAAAACACTCTTAATGGAAGCTTTAAAATTTATTCTAAAGTTTGATTGTGAACATGCAAATGCTTAAGGACCTGAATAATCCTGTTGAACTAAATCAGGTGGCATAGAACGTTACACACACAAATAGAAGAATTTGTAGCATTGGGTCCTAAGCACTTAAACTATCTAGTAATGTAATCCTGTGGGTATTTTTATGTTACGTTTCATTGTCAAAATTATACAATGTCAAAACTAGTACAACAAAAACATATTAAGCAGATGTAAAAGTATGGGGGTTTAAGAATATTTTAAAATGTTTACATTGCGTTTCCTACATGGTGAAAATATGCATTCTGTTCAAAAGCTGTTCTTTTTTCCATTATAATAAAGAATTAGCCTGATATCTTTTGCTCTTAATGTAAAATATGTTATCAGTACTTGGAAAAATACTGGAACAAATTATTAAACAATCAGTTTGCGAGAACCTATAGGATAATAGGGTGCTAAGTAATAGCCAGCATAGATTTGTCAAGAACAAATCATGCCAAACCAACCTAATTTCCTCCTTTAACAGAGTTACTGGCCTAGTGGATGGGGGAAGCACTAGATATGATATATCTTGATTTTCAGTGGGGCTTTTGACATCATCCTGCAAGACATTCTCATAAGCACACTAGGGAAACTTGGTGTAGATGAAATTACCATACTATCAGGTAGGTGCACAACTGGTGAAAAACTGTACTCAGAGCATAGTTATCAGTGGTTTGCTGTCTTTCTGGGAGAATGTATGTAGTGGGGTCCTGCGAGGGGTCATCCTGGGTCTGGAACTAGTCAATATTTTCATTAAGTACTTGGATAATGGAGTGAAGAGTATACTTATAAAATTTGTGGATGACCTCAAGCTTGGAGGGGTTACTAGCACTTCAGAGGACAAGGTTAGAATTCAAAATGACCTTGATAAATTGGAGTATTGGTCTGAAATCAACAAAATGAAATTCAATCAAGACAAGTGCAAAGTACTTCACAGCTACAAAATGGGGAATAACTGATAGTACTGATGCAAAGGATCTGGGGGTTATGGTGGATCACAAACTGAATACAAGTCAACAGTGTGATGCAGTTGCAAATAGATTAATATTCTGGGGTGTATTAATAGGGATGTTGTACATAAGACATGGGAGGTAATTTTTCTTTTCTACTTGGCACTGGTGATGCCTCAGCTGGAGTATTATGTTAGGGTTTGGGTGCCATGCTTTAGGAAAGATATCACTAAATTAGAGAGGGTCCAGAGGGAGCAACAAAAATGCAGGGCTGGATTAACTCTTTGTGGGCCTGGCGCCAAACATATTTGTGGACCCCCATGGGGAATGATTGTAAGAGATTATAAAATGAAAGGGTTGGGTGGGCAGAAGGCTCAGGGCTGGCAGGGCTGTGGCGGGAGTGAGGGGCACTGGCTGAGCGTGTGGGGAAGTCCAGGGCTTGGCCTGGCTGCAGGAGGCTGCCCGGGTCGGTCCCCGAAGCGAAGCAGAGGCCGGGGGTAGGAGCACAGCGGGGCATGGTGGGGAGGATTGGTCCCTGGCCAGAGCGAGGCAGGAGCTGGAGGCAAGCATAGGTGCTGGAACTAAGGGTGCTGCAGCACCTCCTGGCTTGAAATGGTTGAGACTAAATGTGGTTTCTTCTGTAACCGGACTTTTAGTTTCTGGTCAGCACTGCTAACCGGAGACTGCCAGGTCCCCTTTTCTACCGGAGCGGAGTTTCCAGTCAAAAACTGGATACCTGGCAACGGGCGCCAGAACAGCCTTTTAAAAGTGGGAAGGCTAAGCTTAAGGACAAGCAGAAAGGGAGTGGAGCAAGCAGTGGGAGAGGGGAGGAGTTGAGGGCGGAGAGAAGCCCTAGGTAGGCTGCCCAGAAGGAGCAAGTCATGGGATGGAGTCGGGGGTGGGTGGGTGGGGGGGAGCTAGCGGGCAGGGCCATGTCTGTGCTGCCCAGGTAGGTTGGAGACTGTGGGGATCAGCTGACAGACAGTGTGTCCCAGCCCACGTGGCAGCACAGAGCAGGGATCCCCGTTCCCAGCACATTGTTGCGCTTGGGGACCCCTGAAATCGGTACCCCTCACGACTTCACACCTGACCCACAAGTGCGAGTGGGTCGGGAAAGTTTGGGTGCACAGAGTGGCCCTGGACCCGCTGCCCCATTACTTCCCACCACGGCCACTGCCCGTGGCGGAGAAGGTGCTTCAAGGAAGAGCCCGGGGGTAAGGGGCCCTGCCTGCCCACCACTGTTCCGCTGCAGAGCTGAGTGGCAGGCAGGGGCTCCGCTCCGGGACGCCAGTGACGGTCCGTGGCTTTCGGGCTCCGCGGGGGAACCTGAAGCGGCAGACCATCTGTCACTGGCGGCCCAGAGGAGTGTCAGCTCCCTCCACACAGTCCCTCCACACAGCTCCCTCCACACAGTCACTGGCAGGCAGCCTGCGGCTGCTGTCTGCCAGTGACGAAGGGTAGAGAGAGGAGCCGTCAGCTGGCTGGCTGAGAGGAGCGAGTGGTTGGAGGGGGAGAGAAGCGCGGGGCTGGAGAGGAGAGGAGCCAGTGCTGTGGCCGCTGGGCTGCAGTGCAAGTGAAGTAGAGCGCCGGGCTGGGCTGGCAGGGCCCCTGCTGAGTGTGGGCCCGGTGCCATGGCACGGTACTGCAAAAATTATAAAAAGTTTAGAAAACTGCCCTATGAGAAAAAGTTAAAAAAAAAAAAAGGGGGGGGGGAAGACTGGGTGGGGAGAAACTGATAGTTTTCAAATATGTAAAAGATTGTTATAAAGAGGATAATGATCAGTTACTTTCCATGTCCACTGACGGTAGGACAGGAAATAATCAGCTTAATCTGCAGCAAGGGAAATTTATGTTAGATATTAGGAAAAACTTTCTAACTATGAGGATAGTAATGCACTGGAATAGGTTACCGAGGGAAGTTGTGGAATCCATGTATTTGGGGATGTTTACGAATGGGTTAGACAAACACCTGTCAGGGATGGACGAGGTTTACTTGGTCTTGTCTAGGCGCAGGGAGCTGGAGTTGATGACCTCTCGAGGGCTTTTTCAGTCCTACTTTTTTATTATTCTATAATCCTAATAACTAGGTACCACAGTGAATAGGTGTCTTAGAGACAGAATGTTGTGTATGGTGCATAAAAAGTCGCATTGAATTTTGAAGTTATCAGAATTTGCAGATATCGACATCTTGAATGATTAAGTACAAACTGTTGTGAACTAAATACTGTTTACAGAATAAAATAGATTAAAATTTGCTGTATTTTATACTTTCAACAAGTATAGGCCTGGGAATAATTAATTTTGTTAAAAATTATAGGGTTTTATCTAATAATGGAATTATGTTATGACTTTATTCCAGAATAATTACTTTCAAAAAGCCATGGTATATCTAGATGCTTTGAACAGAGGACAGAACCACTGTAGGCCCTCATACACGAGAATGTAGTACTTGGTTCATCTGCTTTGGAAAGATAACTGGCTGAATTCACCCTGCCAGGAATAGAAATAGTAACTGGTTTGTTTGATTTTAGAATAGCGACAAATGTGTCCTTAGCTGGCTTTAGGGAGTTTACATGATAATATCAGAAGATGACTCTCATTTTCTTTTAATATACTTGAGATGTATCTTTTATGTCTTTGTCTGCCAGGTTAAAGAGCTCCCTACTATTAGAAATGTTTTCTTCATGGAGATGCTTCTAGACTTGATCAGATCACCTTGTAACATTCCTTTTGACAAGTTTAAATAACGTTCCCTTTGATAAGTCACAATTCTTTTATTGTAAGGTGGGTTTTCCAGACCTCTGATCATTCATGTACCTCTTTTCTAAACACTTTCATGTTTTTCAGCATTCTTTTTGAATTGTAAACGCCAGAACTGAACACACTATTCCAGTGAAGGTTTCACCAGTGCATTATACAAAGATAATACCACCTCCTTATTCCTACTCAGTGTTTTCCTGCTTACTCATCCTAGGAATGCATTAGCCCTTTTAATCACAGCATGGCACTGGGAGCTCATGTTCAGATGGTTATCCGCCATGACTCCTAAATCCTTTTTTGAATCACTGCTTTCTAGGATATAGTCCCCCTGTAATTGGGACATGCGTTCTTGGTTCCTAGATATTTGACCTTGCCTTTGGCTGTATTAAAACACATGTTTGACTGAGATCCAGATAGCTTGTATAAATGAATTGTCATTATTTATCACTCCACCAATCTTTGTTTCATCTGCAGACTTACTCGGGATCTGGAAAAAGTTATAACATCATTGCTGGTAAATTTGAATGGCATTGAGCCAAGAACGGATCTTTGTAGGACCTCACTAGAAACATCCCCATTTGATGATGACTTATTTGATGAGACTTTCATCAGTCTAACTTACTGATATCTATCAGTTAGCAAGCTTGTAATATGTACTACATTGATTTTGTATGAGCTAATTTTTAACTGGAATGTCAAAGTATCAGCATAAGTCATCAGCCCCCTTCCTCATGTCCTGTCACTCAGCCTTTCTGTGGCTTTCAGTCCATTAGCACTGATAACTTTTACTCACCCCTTTACTCCCTGCCATCTCTTCCCTTTCTTTCATTGATATGACTGTTGAGTCTCTTCATGCTTCTCTCTATTCCACACTTGATCTCTTTGCTCCTCTCTCTCATCACAAGGTTTGCTCTGCCAACCCGCAGCCATGGTGCACCCTGAACACCTGCTTCCTCCATTCCTGCACTCTCACTGTGGAGCATCTCTGGCAGAAATCTCTTGACCAGGATGACTTCCTCCACTATAAATTCATTCTCTCCTCCTTCAATTCTTCCATCTTCCTTGCTAAACAACTCTGTTTCTTCAAAACAGTTGAATCCCACATATGAAATACCGGGGTGTCCTTTTTGCTACCTTTAACTCACTCTCCACACCCTTCCTCCACCTGCCTCCACTTCTCTTTGCACAAGAACTCACCAATTTCTTCCAAGAGAAAATTGACAAAATACTATGGGATCTTCTCCCTCACCTTGGCTTGCCTTCCCTTCTCCACCTGCAACTTTTTCTTTTCCTTCTCCACTGTCATAAGTGCAAAATTTCTTGCCTCTTCATTTGCCACATGGACCCATGCAATCTTCTAATCTCCTTCATGCTCACTCTCATCCCCTCCCTTACTCATATCCTTAACCTCTTCTCCTCTGGCTCTTTCCCTTCACAATATAAGCATGTTTTAGTCTCTCCCATCTTATTCACCCTTGACTCCAGTTGTCTTTTCAACTACCACTCCATTTCTTTTCTCCCTTTAATCCATAAGATCATTGCACATGCTTTTACAATCACTGTTTGGAATTCTTCTCTTCCAAGTCTATTCTAGCTCCTCATTAGTCTATTTTCTGTCCCTCGCACTCCAGGGAAACCACTCTCACCAGTGTCTCTAATGACCTCTTCCTAGCCAAATCTTAGAACCATACTCAATCCTCATCTTCCTTGATCTGTCAGCTGCCTTCGACACTGCTGACCATGTTGTTGTTCTTGAAATCTTAGCTTCCCTTGGCCTCTGTGGCTCCATCGTCTTCTGATTCTCCTCCTACCTCTCTAATCGCTTCTTCAACATATCCTTTGGGGGGATCATCCCCCCTCCAACTTTTGGTGCGGATTCTTCAAGGCTCTGTCCTTGGCCCTCTTCTTTTCTCTCTACACCTCATTTCTGGGTAGTGTCATCCGTGAACACAAGTTCAGCTACCATCTCTGTACTTATGACTTACAGACCTACCACAACATCAGGCCTGTCTCCTGTCCAACCTAAAATCTCAGCCTGTCTCTCTTTCTCCTTGTGGATGTCGAACCATCAGTTCAAGCTCAACATGGCTGAAACACAGCTCTTAATCTTTTCTCCCCAAAGCCTTCTATGATACCTTCATTCTCGATCAGTATGGACAGTGGCACCATCCTGTCTGTCACTCAGATGCTTAAGCTGGTCACCATCTTTTCATTCGGACCTTTCTCTAGGTCCTCATATCCATTTTGGCCAGGGATGATGTCAGGCTAACAGGCCTAGTTATCCTGGTTATTTTGTTTAGTCTTTTAAAATATTGGCACAATGTTAGCTTTTTTTCTAGTTCCATAGGACTTCTCCAGTATTCACAGAGCCATTAAAAATCAATATCAGTGGTTCAGAGAGCTTCTCTAAAACTCTGCATGGATACACTCCACCCCACCGCAGCTGCAATGGCTCTAACGCATGCAGCGCTTGGCTCACTGCAGAGGAGCTCACAGTTGCACTTCCTTCTGGGAGTTGTAGTTTTGTGTCCTACATCTGAGCAAGCTGGGGACTACAACACCCAGAATGCCCAGCGGGCTATTGCTACAAATTGCAGCCTGCTGCTGTGTGATTCAGAGAACTGAGCTGGAGTTTGAGTGCTGAGTGACAACTGGTCCATTTGGGTTAGTGCAGTGGTCCACAAACTGTGGGATGCGCCCCTCTAGGAGGCCGTGGAGGAATGTTCCGGGGGGAGGCTGCGGCGGGACCCAACGGCCAGACCCCATTGGGGGCGGGGAGGGAGCGCTGTCCTGCCCCACCCCCAGCTCTGCTCTTGGCTCCAGCTCCATCCCCAGCCTCAGCCCCCGGCCAGATCTCCGCTTCCGGCCCCATCCCTACCCCCAATCTTGGCCCGTGGCTGCGGCTTCGTTACTGGCTCCATCCCCACTTCTGGCCCGGCCAGGCAATATTCTTAGATTCCCAATTATCTTTCTCCTTTTTCTATTAAAATTATTCCTTCCAGTCAGAGTTGCTCATGATTGTTTTCAGCTTTGGGAAATTGGCCCCACGTATGTGTATTACTAGTTGCAATTGTATTGTTTTTGCACATAATTAATGTAAACAAGTCATAACTTGTACCTAGGCAAACACTGATTTTTAGGTTTCAGAGTAGCAGCCGTGTTAGTCTGTATTAGCAAAAAGAAAAGGAGTAAGTCTCTAAGGTGCCACAAGTACTCCTTTTCTTTTTACTGATTTTTTAGTTCAATGTCAATTCATATTTATCCATCAGAATGAGGTCTGATTATAGAATTTTCCCAAACTGGGGACACTTTTTGTGTTAGGAAGCAGTTTTGTATTAGAAAATTCTCATCTCTAATCTGTAGAAGCACTAGAAATGCTACTGGCATCATAAGATCTCCAGTATGTGTTCCCGATTTTGAAATTGCCCAGTTTTTCTTTCTACATATTCTAGATAGATGATTAAGGAGCCACTTGTTCCTTTCTCTAGTCTTGTTCAGTTAAAGGGGGAGGACAGGACAGCCATAAATGTTCAAAGTAGGGGGCCTAATCAGTCTTTGTTGAAGGAAATTTATAGTAATTTTGTAAAAGTGCCTTTGGGAGCTGTTTCAGCGTTCTTGTAGAACCAGCTAATTCCATTTTTCCATCAGTTAATACAGCATTTTTCAAATCGAGTTGGACTGCATTTTTGAAGATGGTGGTATTGCTGTTTATTTCAGAAATGGAAAAGAATACCAAAATATCAACTTTGCTGTTCCATTTTCCTTTGAAGAGGAGTTGTATGCCCTGTATTTCTTTTATGTAATATTTGTCATCCTATTGGACCTTGAATACTTTTCAGATTATTATTCTATTTTATTTATCAGGCTAAAATCCATTTTAAAAGTTGTTTTGAATACATCCCTTCCCATTTGTTCTGGCATTAGTGTTTTCCAACAGTTAGTGACTGAAGTAAAGGTCATAAACTGACCTTATGTATATTGACATTAAATTAATTACTATTCTATTTTTTTCTTCTTGTGATCAAGGGTAATTCACTAAGGGCAAGTCTACAGTACGAAATTAAGTCGACCTAGGTTACACTGACGTACAGTCACCACAGCAATCGGTTTTACATGTCCACACTATGCTCCTTGTGTT
The DNA here is from genome assembly GCF_015237465.2 of Chelonia mydas. Taxonomy (NCBI): domain Eukaryota; kingdom Metazoa; phylum Chordata; order Testudines; family Cheloniidae; genus Chelonia; species Chelonia mydas. Next base: position 19,476,759 of record NC_051254.2, read on the forward strand.
GGCAACAACAGTCAATGTAAACAATGCAGTGTTTACACTGACGCTGCATTGACCTAATGACATCAACTTCAGTGCTACGCGTCTCGCGAAGGTGGAGTTAAGTCGGAGTAGTGGGCGAGTTACATTCGTGGGAGTTACATTTTAGTATAGACACTTACAGAGTTAGGTCCATAAGGACCTTTGGACCCATGTATTATGAGAAACAATGTAGTCTGCAAATCTGATATCGAAAAGAGAGGATTAGGAATTAAATTACTTCTGTTTCCCCACAGGTTGTTGTTTCTGCAGGCGTTATTAGTTTATTAAATTACATGCTATCTAGAGAGAAATGTATTTAAACTATATTACTGGACTCACTGACAAAAGGAAGCCCTCCAGGAAACTTAGTAGATGTGACAAACTTTGACAGTATATTACAGGAACTATGAAAAACACTTAATTCAAAGGTATTCTGAAGCTTCCTCATTCTTGAAAGAGTGAAATTAGGACCTGAGAGCTGTAAATTTATTTTTAAAAACAGTTTTTTCCCCATTCATAATATAAAGGCAGTAAGGTTTAGGAAAAAGGATGCATCATCTCTTCCAGTTTTGTTTGTGACGGGGACCCCTACAGACATCGGAACTGAGGTTTTCACTTGCCCATTGTCTCAACCATATTCTCACCACTTGACTGCTGGTGACTGTAGGATCATTTGACCAGTCTAGTTAGGTTCTGGGGTTTTCATTTGACTTTCCCTTTGGTGATTTCTGTTTTACTCTGACTCAGTTGTTACCACTTTTCCCATGTGACTAAGAAAGCAAAGCACTTTTCCGTGGCTGTTAAGCATGAAGTATATGATTTGTTTTATTCAGACTGGGAATCAAGAATAGAAGCCAAAACACTTCAGCTACTTTATAGTAAGCTGACACTTCACTGTTCATAGTTTGTTTTATTTATTTTATATTTATAAAACAGACAAAAAGAGCACATATTATAAAATCTGGGTGAATATAACAATTATCTAAAGTCACAAATAACCATGAAGATAAGACCAGCAGCAGTTTTTACTATATCCAGGAATAGCTGATACAACCTAACAACAATATGCGTCTTCCTCAAAATTATGCCTTACGCAACATCCCCATTCACAAAGTCCTGCAAGAAGATGAACTTTTTAGTGTACCCTGAAGGTCAACAAATTCAGGCTGTCTTGGACCAAATGCTTTGGCTGTTGGGTGTGGGTAGGGTGGTGATCTGCAAAGCTTAGTTTGAGGGGGCTTATGGAGAATACTCTGGCTGTAGTGTCCCCATTTTTATATTGAGTGAGCTCTAGCTTGTGTGCCTTTGCAATATGGCAGAGTGGGAGAGGTGGTATAATAAATAGTCAGGTCCTAGGCCTTTTAAGGCTTTGTAGGTCAAAACAAATACTTTCTGTTCAACCTGAAAACTCACAGACAGCAGTAAAGCAGGAAGCCTTGGTTTAAATTCACAGTGAGCTGCTCCAGTTAACAAGCCCCTACAGGCAACCCCATCCCAATCTGCCCCCAGAGGTAAGCAAATAATGTTCTGCAGAATACTTTTGGACCATAAATAGCTTTCTGAACCCAGGTTACCTCCCTCCACCTCCAGAACACAACTCATGCTGTCAGGAATCCTGTTATTTCACAGAAACCATTGCCTGAAACAAGCATGGCCTTATAAATGAGACGAACAAGCTGAGAGCAGGAACAGAAACACAACAGGATCCTTTCAAGAATTTTGCCCAAAAACCAGTTGCAGAAACATTGATGGCAATAGGAGCCACTTACCTGTAACCCTGCCCTTCTTGGGTAGTAAAAGAAAGAAGAAAACACTTTGTACGCCTCCTTTGATGAGGGGACTGTACCATTCACTCTCTAAAGTGTGCGGTAGTATGACCATACTAAGAAAACAAAAACCCCATTGCTGAAACTCAGAGACTTTGCTAAATAATGCCTTGTGTCTAAATTCCATTTTCTAAGAAAGCCAACTGAGAAGTAGCAAAAGAATCTCCAAAAATGACAGTTAGCTGCTGGTGTCCTAAATTTCTCTGCCAGGCTTTATGCCTGAGGTCCTCCCTATGTGTTAGGATATAGAGGTAGTTGTGGATAACTACACTCCACCTCCACAAGACTTAATCTTCAATATTGAAGATTTCCGTGAAGCCATTCTTGGAGCTGGGGGGACAGGGACCAAAGTACTAACAATGACAGGCAACACCTGGCTCCACATTTTTATTATGTGAAACATAAACAGGATTGTCTTTCATCTTTCTCAGTATCTGGCTGAAATGAATATTTGGATGAAAAATAGGTATTTAAAGACTAAATGAGGCAAGATTGCTGTCAGGAAGAGAAAAATGCATTGAAGAATTTATCTCCTTTGTAACCTCTCTCTCTCTATCAAGGCCCCTGTCCTCACATTGTTACAGTGCAGCTTTGGGTGTTTTGTTAGATTCTGTAGTGCTCTTGGAAGCCCAAATAGCTATGGTAGCAAAAAAACCCACCTGCTTCTATCTGCATTCTATCCTGTCAGACATATTCTGGTCATGGTTTAGTCCAGGTGATCTGTGCTTTCATGACAATGCTGTTTGTTGCATCTTCTTATATCTTGGAATGAAGTCACACAATGAAAAAGCTCCAAATGGTACAAAATGCAACTACTCACCAGGCTTCTGTTGTATGCAGAGGCTATCCACTCAATACAGTGAGGGAGGATGAGAAGAGAGGGAAGGAGAAAATGCTAACTATGCTTCTTATCTAAAGTGCGATGAGAGAACTTGTGTGGGTAGATAGAGAATTTTATTTCTGTTTGGCAAATTAAATCCCAGAGTTAGTCGTAAAATTGTGTTTTGAACAACATGTCTGTCTGTGTCTTTGCTAATATTGTGTATTTTGTTTGAATGTTCATGGTACTGGCAGCTGAAGAAACAACTTAGGTGGATCTCAGTATGCGCCTGCTCAGTAGTCTCTCTCTCTCTCTCTCACTCATATCTGGCAGCTGCATAAATAACTTGGATGAAGATCTGTCAATTTCACGTCTGCTGTTGCCACAGAGAAATGTTATACAGGAATTACTTGCAGTGTTAATGTGTTCACTTGTGGAATGTTTAATACATAATTCCCATAACAAATGGTATCATGGTAATTATTGGTTAAAAAGATCTCATTAACCCACCCTGAAATTGTACGATGTAGTCCTCCAACAAAGGGTACGTGAGAGACACTTGACCTTGGCTAAAAGGCCAAAAAGCAGAGAGAAACTGATCCTTAGTTGCTGAATGGAACTCTCCATTACCCAGAGTTGTCATGCAAACTGTTCAGAATGTATTCTGTGGTTTTCCGTGGTATTGCACAATTTGTGGCGTTTGTGGGCAAACTAATTTTTCAGTGAATCTCCTTCCTCATTGTTGTAAGCTAGTCAGGGTTATTTAGAGAGATTTGGATCATCTTCAATAATTCTAAAAGTTTAGGGGAATTTGGGACAATTTTATACATATGGGTCTAACTTCATTTGGAAGGCATCTTGGAAATTGGGTGTTAATAGGCAGATGTATTTTTAAAACATCAACTCTTAAGTGTCACTCATCTCATAAAGATTACTTTGCACTTTACTAAACTCAGTGGTAAATTAGAGACACAAGGTGGGTGAAGTAATAGCTTTTGAGCTTACCCTGAGTTCTTCAGTGTTAAAAGTCAAGTCAATATTCTATGTACAATTTAGAGCACACTGTCAAATATGAAATGGCCAAAAAATATACCTACAAAACTATGAAAATAGTTCCATTTTAGGCACCTGAAGGCAAAATTTTAGACATGCCATTTTCACCACAGGCAGTGCCAGTTGTAGTTCACAGGTGGTGGTGGAATAGGTGCAGTTACATGACGTATAGTGCAACTCTGTCAAAGTGGAGCATGCATATTATTTTGTATTCCATAAGTAAATCTTTTACCTTTCACCACACCTGTCTTTACACTATGTTGTGTGTAGGTTGGGGGAAAAATGTACACATGGTACTTTGAATCTTCAAAGGAAAGTCTAGGAACTAAAGGTTATTGCCAAAACCATACAATGTATCAATTTTAGGCCTGAGTGTCCATTTTAATTAATAAAACAAATCTGTAAAAGTTTTATCAACTTTGTCTTTCAGCAGTGTAAAAAGACTAGAGAGTCAAGCTTTTTATCATTTGAAGCAGCTTTCTGCTGTACTTCCTTATTTTGTTATCCCCTTTCTAACAAGATACTTAGAACAGTGCAAGATATTCCTTATGTGGACTCATTAGTATTTTACCCATGTACCATCTTGTAAATCTTTGCTAATCTAGGGTGTTGCCTTCTATGTACTTTTGAGTATGAGAACAATGAAATACACTTGAAGGGGATGAGAAAAGAAACAGAGGTTATTAGTCAAGAAACAAAATGCCATGTAAAGTCAAAATCCTGCTTTTTTAAATTTAGTCCTAAAACCACAGCCTCTATCCCCTGAGAACAGCATTCAGTTTGTTCTAATGAACGCAGGCAAATATGTACCTTTCCTTATGTCTTTTCATTTAAAACTTATTTTATATTGAATGGCCTTGTGTTTTTGTTATTTACTGTATGTTCATATTCCTAACCGTTGTGAATTTCTTCACTCCACAGTTGTTCCTGTTATTTTAAAAGCATTGACATATGACGAGAAGCGGGGAGCCTGCAGTGTGGGTTCCAACGTAAGAGATGCAGCATGCTATGTTTGCTGGGCCTTTGCTCGTGCCTATGATCCCTTAGAAGTGAAGCCATTTGTTAATCAAATTTCAAGGTGGGTTGCTACAGTGAGAAACTGAGAGAATTCATTTTTTTTTCTTTAGGCTATTTACAGTACAGAGAATGGAAGACCGCTAAAAGAGATTTCAGAGACTTAAAACATAGGTTAATGTTACAGTTACTGCGCATCTAAAACTTTAAGACAATCATTTAAAAATGAAGTAAGGATAAATAATTTGTTAATGTTGTTCAAGAGGAAAACATCTGGTCAGGGGAAGTATTCTCTCCATTAAAAAATTGCTTTGTTGTCACAGGTGATGTCAAGGAGATTAGATGAGCTGTGAAAATTCTCACTTTTTTATCTTTGTATTCGGTGGAACAGATTTGTGGCTGTCCAGAATTTTTTTAAAAAAAAGGCATAAAAATTATTTGCTCTTGGTGGTAATAACAATTATACCAGACATCTTAATCAAGGTACAACAGCAGTGTAATGTTTTCCTTAGTTCTGGGAGGCCCTCCCTCCCTTTTTCCTTCAGATTTTCAGAGTTTAAGGATCATCATTGAAATCTAAATTTTATTTGATTTTTTTTCAAAGAACACTGTTAAATCAATTTTTAAGAGGCCGAAATATTTTCTTATTGTGTGTGGTGACTCATTTTCTTGTATTTCCCTGTCGCTACAAAACAAAGGTCAAGAAATCCACAAGCAAAAATTACTGAGGGACTGATGCTGCTTGGTGTGGAGGCTCCTTCCATCTCTCCTGCTTTTCTGCCCAGTCTTCAGCTCTAGGGCAGCGCCACTCCAAGGGACTGTGAAACCAGTACTGCTTCCTCTGCCTCAGATTAAAGTGAAGGAGAGGTGGAACTGATATTCTGTTCTAGAGTTGGGTTGCAGGTTTGCAGAGTGGTATGGGGTGGAAACAGTAGCAAGGGGAAAGGCTAAGGCGCAGAGCTGCTTTTTCCCCTTATTTTCTCAGACACTCACTAAATTCTAATGATGCAAGAATTTTTTGCTGCTTAGATGATGAGGTGCAACCCACTAAGCACTCCATCACAATCAACTTCTAGCTTGCAGCCTGCAGGTGGAGCAGCACTGGTCTAGAAGACCTGGACTCCCGCTCTTAGTCTAGTGAGCCATTTTTAGATCCTTTTGGCTTTTATATACCCATATTTCTTTTGATTCTCCTTTGACCGATCCAGTTAAAAAATTCCTGTGAAGAATAGCTGATGCAGGCTTCTTAAGTAGCCTTTGTGGGACAATTTTTTGCTTTAGATACTAGATGTGGCTTACTTTGGAAAAACTTATACTGGAAGATATTGTCAAAGTATCTGATTGAATTACATAATACGCTCCAGCAATATTTCACTCTTGTTTAATTGAAACTGGAGAAATGACAGTCTAGCCATAGTAAAAATATTTCTTTTGCAGAATATCCTGTAGAGTTTTCCTACTTGTAACAGGAAGCTTTATCATAAATAATTGAAACTAAATCAAAATTAACAAATAATGGGTCAAAGTATGTTGTGCCTTCCAGTTCTTTTGTTTTCATGGAATAGTCCTCTGCCAGTCCAGAGTCACTATAGGAGTGAACTCTGCTCTCTAAGGTTTGGATGGAGAAATGTGCCACCTCCTGTTCCTTTGGGAGGCTCACTCTTAGCTGCAGCACAGATATACCCTAAGTGTGGTGATAGACATGCCAGTGGGGCTTGAGCTGGCATGCTAAAAATAACTTCATGGAGATTGCAGCTCTGGCAGAGACTAGAACTAGTCAGCTGAGCTCAAGCCCACCCAGTCCCCTACGCTTGAGCTCAGGAGGCTAGTCTGAGTCTCTGCTGGAGCTGCAATAGCCACACAGATATTTTTAGCATCCTAGCTCCAAACCCTGCTAGTGTGAGTCTGTCTTTCTGGGCTGAGAGGCTCGCTCCCAGATGTAGTGTAGATGTATCCATAAAGACCCAGCCCTTGGTGCATAAAATAGACTAGAAACTTCCAGCAGTAGACTAGACACTAATGCAGCTTTCTTCTTCCACTGCTGGGATTGCTTTTCTGCTACAACTCTTACCCTTCCTTCTTTTGCTTTTATCTTCTTTCTGCCTGACTTGTGAGATTCTCTCCTCCGAGATACAGGTTTTTTCTCGCTGCTGCCCCCGACTGGCGGTTTAGGAGTTCTTTAATGGCTACTCTGAATCATAAGCTTGTAGCAGTAGCTCCTCTTGGCTTGTTGGCAAGTTTCCAGTGCTCCTCATCTATAGCAACAGCTCAAGTAGCTTTTTTTCTTGTCTCCACTGAAGTAACTTTTGACCAGCTGGCACTGGTCTCCAAAAGTACTGTCTGCTTCTTTAATTCTAGGCTTCCCTTCTTGGCCCTGGCCTGCTACTACTTGCCAGTCACATTAGTCCTTAGGGTTCTGAAGCAGTGGTGCCCAGTTGGGTTTCAGCTTGCCTTCCAGGATCCCGGTGGTTGCTATACTAATGTCCAGCTGAAATGAACTTTAGTTGTCATCTCCTCAAATTTATTTCCTTTGCTGAAACACAAGGCAAAGAAAAAAAGTACGTGAAAATTCAGAGATCATAGGGGTCACTGCCTTGTGGATAAGGAAGTTTCACCTTGTTCTGATCTTCTGCTCCTTTAATTTGTAGGATGCTTTTGATGAGGGAAGAGTCTTTGATGAGAGGAGTGCCTATGGGGAAGCCTGATAGTCCAGTTCTCATAGATGTTTTTCGGGAAGTGGTGAATAAAACAGTCATCTCCAGAAGGCACTCTTTCAAGCTAAGGAAATCTACAGAGGAGCTGGTCTTTCCCATACCAGGCTTCCAGAGGGAAACCTTGAGTCCAAGGGGGTCATATGCAGACCTATGAGGTCCAACTGGACCTGTCATAAATGGTATGTGGTCTAGAAAGACCAGTATGCCAAATTTGCCTCTTAATCTCAAGGCTAACTAAAAAGATGAGGATCCTGGTCAAAGGTGCTGCCTTCCTCAAAAATCTGGTCGTAAATCTTTTTTTAAATTTTTATTGTTTTTTATTCTGAGGCCTCTGTTTCCACCCCATGGCCTGGGTGATCACATCTAGGATCTCTCTTGAGTCCAACAAACTCATCCCTTGTCAAATCTAAAATCAGTTACAGCAAAATGTCTGAGCACTCCTCAGTCTTCCTTTTTATCATACTTTTCTTTTGTCTGGGATGTGACATGTACTTATGCCATTTTCTCCTTTGCTTTATCATGGAACAACAATATCTGGGTCTATATATGGGATGCAGATTCTCCATTAAGATTTTATCTAATTAATGCACTGTTTGATGGCATGAAACTGTTTGGCATGACCTTGGGTTGAGTAAGCTCTAGTTGACTAGACTGGGAAAAAAAAAATCTTTTTTGGCTTTCAGGTCTCTGGGAACAGTTTCAGAAGGGATTTAAAGGTATCCCTTTTAATAAAAGGCCAGACCCAAATAAGCCATCTTTTATGCCTACAATACTAACACCAAGTCACAATGCAATTATGCTAGCCCAGGCTAACCTCAGCTGAGTGGGAGGAAGCTGAGGAAATTCCAGAGGGTCTGGACTGGTTTGAATAGTGGTAGATTGCACACAAATAGCTATAGACAGAGTTTGCTAGCATAGCTGACAAGTATACTTTAGCTAGTGCTAGTTTCATAATAACGTTGTGATGAAAGGTTCTTGTAGTTAGATTTGTTAGTGTCTTTTCTGAATATAATAACTTAGTTTGAGCTCTCTTAGAAGTAAAGTTACCACTCTGAGTAGAAACAGGTAATAAAAAATATTCAAGTACAGCATGACACACAGTTTCACCGTGACACACAGTCAGCACACTTTGGTTAGGGGCCAATGCAATGATCACACACATTTTTTTCTTTTGTTGTTTTAAATCTAGCCTTAGGTGTGTCGCTGTTTCACTTTAAGAAGAGTCATACTTTTAGCCAGAAGCAAATTGTTGGCTAACTTGAAAATGTGAAACTCAGCATCTCAGAACAAAGAACTTGATGTTCATTATGGGTTCAGTTACACAGCAAAAACACATTCTTTCTCTGTCTCTAAAAATAAGTAGGTAAATTGTTACAGAAAAAGAACACTGACTTTTTTTTTTTAAAGCACACACTTTAAAATGCTGCACTTGAGTCTTTTCAAACATATGAGCCCTGCATCACAAATACTATCGTTCTGGGTAACAAAGGTTGAAAGGTTTCAGAGTAGCAGCCGTGTTAGGCTGTATCCGCAAAAAGAAAAGGAGTACTTGTGGCACCTTAGAGACTAACAAATGTATTTGAACATAAGCTTTCGTGAGCTACAGCTTACTTCATTGGATGCATGCCGTGGAAAATGCAGTGGGGAGATTTATATACACAGAGAACATGAAACAATGGGTGTTACCATACACACTGTAATGAGAGTGATCAGGTAAGGTGAGCTATTACCAGCAGGAGAGGAAAAAAAACCTTTTGTAGTGATAATCAAGGTGGGCCATTTCCAGCAGTTGACAAGAACGTGGGAGGAACAGTGCGGGGGGGTGGGGGAATAAACACTGGGCAATAGTTTTACTTTGTGTAATGACACATCCACTTCCAGTCTTTATTCAAGCCTAAGTTAATGGTGTCCAGTTTGCAAATTAATTCCAATTCAGCAGTCTCTCATTGGAGTCTGTTTTTGAAGTTTTGTTGTTGAAGAATTGCTACTTTTAGGTCTGTAATCGAGTGATCAGAGCGATTGAAGTGTTCTCCGACTGGTTTTTGAATGTTAGAATTCTTGATGTCTGATTTGTGTCCATTTATTCTTTTACGTAGAGGCTGCCCGGTTTGGCCAATGTACATGGTAGAGGGGCATTGCTGGCACAAGATGGCATATATCTCATTGGTAGATGTGCAGGTGAACAAGCCTCTGATAGTGTGGCTGATGTGATTATGCCCTATGACGTTGTCCCCTGAATAGATATGTGGACACAGTTGGCAACGGGCTTTGTTGCAAGGAGAGGTTCCTGGGTTAGTGGTTCTGTTGTGTGGTGTGTGGTTGCTGGTGAGTATTTGCTTCAGGTTGGGGTGCTGTCTGTAAGCAAGGACTGGCCTGTCTCCCAAGATCTGTGAGAGTGATGATCAGGATAGGTTGTAGATCCTTGATGATGCGCTGGAGAGGTTTTAGTTGGGGCTGAAGGTGATGGCTAATGGTGTTCTGTTATTTTCTTTTTTGGGCCTGTCCTCTAGTAGGTAACTTCTGGGTACTCTTCTGGCTCTGTCAGTCTGTTTCTTCACTTCAGCAGGTGGGTATTGTAATTGTAAGAATGCTTGATAGAGATCTTGTAGGTGTTTGTCTCTGTCTGAGGGGTTGGCGCAAATGCGGTTGTATTGTAGAGCTTGGCTGTAGACAACGGATCATGAGATGTGGTCTGGATGAAAGCTGGAGGCATGTAGGTAAGTCTAGTGGTCAGTAGGTTTGTGGTATAGGGTGGTGTTTATGTGACCATCGCTTATTAGCACTGTAGTGTCCAGGAAGTGGATCGGTCCAGGCTGAGGTTGATGGTGGGATGGAAATTGTTGAAATCATGGTGGAATTCCTCAAGGGCTTCTTTTCCATGGGTCCAGATGATGATGATGATGTCATCAATGTAGTGCAAGTAGAGTAGGGGGATTAGGGGATGAGAGCTGAGAAAGTATTGTTCTAAGTCAGCCATAAAAATGTTGGCATACTGTAGGGCCATGCAGGTACCCATAGCAGTGCTGCTGATTTGAAGGTATACATTGTCCCCAAATGTGAAATAGTTATGGTGAGGACAAAGTCACAAAGTTCAGCCACCAGGTTTGCCATGACATTATCGGGGATACTGTTCCTGACGGCTTGTAATCCATCTTTGTGTGGAATGTTGGTGTAGAGGGCTTCTACATCCATAGTGGCTAGGATGGTGTTTCCAGGAAGATCACCGATGGATTGTAGTTTCCTCAGGAAGTCAGTGGTCTCTCAAAGATAGCTGGGAGTGCTGGTAGTGTAGGGCCTGAGGAGAGAGTCTACTTAGCCAGACAATCCTGCTGTCAGGGTGCCAATGCCTGAGATGTTGGGGCGTCCAGGATTTCCAGGTTTGTGGATCTTGGGTAGCAGATAGAATACCCCTGCTCGTGGTTCTAGGATGTGTAGGGAGGAGTGTAGCAACATAGGTAGGTATCAGCCTTGAAGGACAAGGGGGTAATCATAGAGTAAGTGCATTGAAAGGTTGGTAATAACCAAAAGTTGGTACTGCTTGATGGATGTTGATTGGATATGTAAATTAAGTGATGATCCATTTCATGTCTACTTCAATTTTGATGTAAATTGATGTTCTTGTTGGGAGTCTCAGGAGAGAAGCAGCATGTGAACTGAACTACATTTTTGCCCCGTTACCAGTTCAGCTTGTGGTATTGAGATTACAGACCAAAAGTGTGGGGTTTTTGACCCTTCACTGAAACCTAAAGCGTTACTGGTGTGAACAAGCATTCCCTTTACTGCTAATGAAGAGCATTGATAGAACTGATAACATCTTACCAATTGACAAAAAGGGAAAACTTTTCAATTGAGCCACTCTACATTTGTGGGGGAAGCTTGCTCTGTCACTTCCAGTGCTGAACCTGGTCTGTAGTTAAATAGGGGACTTAGGTTTATCACCTTCCACAAGTGTTAATGTTTTAAACAAAAATATATAATAATCTTCTTTTATAACGAAGTATTCTGCTATACAGGAAAAATCCTTTGATTCACAAAATGGTGACTCGCCTCTGCCTTTTTGTGGGCATAAGTGCTGTGTTGTTAACAAGCGTTGTTCAGCATACTGATGTGACAAACTTGTTAAGGTGCCAGTAGGACCTAGACTATTTACTCCTACTCTGAGCTCAGTACTCTTCCTCCTAACTAATCAAATTGTAGATGAACAAAGTATTTGCCTCAGAATTATAGTACTTTTATCTGGATACTTATCTTGACTATTTTTATTTCTGTCCTTATTTTGGTATCTGAACCAACACAAATGCCCTTTTGGAGTGTTTATTTTTTTTAAGTCCGGTTCAACTGGTTTCTAAAGGAACAGTAGTTCTAACCCTTCCCTGCACTATCCAAACTACAAGCCCACATGCAATACAAAAAGAAAATTGTTGGGAGCATGGATAATTAAAAATTAAGTAACCTGCTGAATTAATTGCAGGACTGCCTTACCTTCTTCTGGAGTATTTGCATGTACCAAAAGTATCCTATTGGGAGTATTTTTTAGGGAATTTACCATTTGTTTATAATGCTTGATTCCCCCTCCCCCCACTGTTTTACTTAAAATGAGTGAATGTTTCTTCTGTACTAGGAGAGTGCAAATAATGTGTAGTTTAAGCACTGTGAGGCATTTGAAAATAATTCTATTCTCATTCCCCCCCAGAAAAAATCCAAAGAAATGCATTCTATACTAAGCAGCAGCTTTGCACTACGAAGTAGAGTTGTTCTGCCAGTTTGTCTAAAGCCATTTGTATAGAATTTTTTGAGTAACTTCTAAATTGTGCTTCAGTTGTAACCTTCTCGATTTATTTAATTACATTGAGCTGTTGGAATGCATTTTCATGTCCCTAAATAAAATGACACAATTGATCAATAAATTAATTGTTCTTAGCATTTGTACCTCTTTTATTAAGTTATAATTACTGACTACTCTTTCCCCCTCCTCCAATTCAGCATAGCACTGTACTATACAAATAGTGCATGCAGTGTAGGAGTGTAAGAAGTTTAGTCTTCCCTGCGGTAGAGCGTTGTTTGTGGTAAGAAGAAAAAGAGGGTGTGGCTATCGGATAAACTGAGGTAGCTTGCTCCAGGGCAAGATTGTCCTGTAGAATCAGGAAGTTTGAAGCATTGCTCTGAGCTACATCTTGTGCCCGGATGAAACAATGAGAATAATTTCCATGTAGAAAAATGTATTTGTTGATTGAATACTGTCTTCAGAAGAGGGCTGTTGGATAGAATTTGCAACGTTGATGGTTGGTCTTGCTTTTCTGTAGTGTAGAGCTGTTTGCTAAAAGTTAATCTTGAATTTAAATGCTGTTGTCTTTTTTATTCATTTAGTGTGTTGTGTTTAAGTCCCAGTGTTACAATCTCTACTAATAGTATTCTTTCAAAAGATTTATTTACTGAAATACACACAGTTTTCACACAATATAGCTGGCATTGCTATGGCCTCTTGAAATTTTTATTTAAGAAGTGATACATATCTCTTTACTTTTAATATTGAGGTATCTTTTAAAAGTTAGACATTACTAAATTCTGATTTCTAGTATGCTGCCACAACTGCTTGGGACTAAAGTATCATTAAAGATTCCAACACACTTCTTTCTAATAGTCAAATTAAGTTAAGCTGAAGATAGTATTGTAACAAAAAATTAAATATACTTGGAACTACAAAAGGTGTCTCCTGGAGACTCAAATGAGTGAGCCATTCTTTGCTCTACCTGTTAAAAATCAGGTGCGGTAAGTTCCAAACAAGTCAAGACAAGTTTCTTTACCTGCCTTAAAAAAAAAATCCCATTTTATTTGACATGAACTGTTTCTTTACATTGTTTACTTGTGGCACCTTAGAGACTAACCAATTTATTTGAGCATAAGCTTTCGTGAGCTACAGCTCACTTCATCGGATGAAACTTTACATTGTTTGTATCGCATAAACTCCCACAATGAAAGCAAACAGGAGAAGACGCCTTAAACATGTTTAATCTTAGAAAGACTGTTCTCATTGCTAGTTGTATTGCATATCACAGCAGTGTGTGTGCATGCACTTATTTGAAATATGAAATGAACTTGAACAATTCATTAACACAGTTTGATGGGTTTTAAATGTTCTTAGTAAAAGGATTAACACACAACTATGATCATAGAGAAAAGGCTTGATTTGTGAATGCAACAGTGAAGAAGGGGCAGTAAGCTCTGTTGTACTGTTGCTCAGTGTTCACTTCTATGCATGTAAAATAGTGTACAGTCTGCTTCATGGTTTCTCTTGTGTGGTCAGTAGGTCAATTTCCCCTTTTGTTTATGTGGGTCTTTCATACACTAACAGAGGAGAGGAAAAACGTGTAAGAAATGTGATTGGCAAAACTAAAAAAATTGGCTACAGGGCTTCTGTTAGGTTTAGTAATGTGAAATTATTTTGAATTCAATTTTTGGAATTGATTAGATTTCAAGTTTACATTTTCCCTTTTAATTACAAAGCAAAAAGAACAGGACTTGCACTTCAGCTGATAGCTGAAAACTTGTAATGTTTGATTCTAACCTTTAAGATCAGCATGTTAATTATGAAGTTATTGGGAGAGAATAAAATGACATCATATTTTTAATAGAAGCTGCTTTTTGCACCTTAATCTCACTAAAGGTACCATTGTTACAAGAGAAACTGAGGATAGTGTAGATAACTAAAAGCTAAAACTGATACTCGGTCTGTAACTGTTGTTTTAGCAAAACTATCTCACAGTTGAGTTCAGGACAGCATACATAATGCTGAACTGCGTGGCTTGGATGGTTCATGTCACAAAAAGACACTGTCAAAATGTTTCATAATTTACAATTCATGTTTTGACCTTATGATGGGTCACATTTAACCCTTTGGAAACTTGAAACAGAAATCTGCTTTTTTCTTTACCAGCATAATTTTTTCCTAATATTGTGCATACCCACTTTTGTGTTTTAAAGGGTTGCTGCACCAAAAAACACACATCCCTAAAATTCCCTTCCTTGTCCCCCAAATGGGGAAATGTTTATCTATTCCAGGAATTTTCACACTGTTTTGTAGTGACTTGTAGATTTGTAGACTACATTTTAATAGAGAGTATATTGTAGTCAACTAGTCTTCCACTCATTATTATACACATCATCACCCCTCCTAGTTTATAATCACATAAATCCTTGTGGGGATAGCAGTTGTGCACATGGAAAAGTAATATTAGGAAAGTATTTAATAGATTTCTTTAGCTGTTTTCAGTGCAATAAGAGTTATATCCTCTTTGAAGAAAAGATTAACTATGTATATTTTTGCAGATGAGTACTCTAAATACAGGGTGATTTGATGGCATCGTGTAATTAATACCTTTATGCTGAAGCAAAGCCATTGTGAATTTACCTTTCAGCTAATATTTATTTCCTGTATTGCCTAGAGTCAATAAATAACGTAATGAAGAATTTCAGAGTCAGAAAGGAATAATTTTCTGCTTAAATGATTCTGCTGAAATGGCTATTACTTGCCAAAGCAGTTGAATGCTGGAGGTAGGTTTATAGAGATGTAGACCTGATCTTCTGGGATATACTTTACACCTCTCTTGTTATATGGCACATTTAAACACCAGCTTCTGTTAACGTGAATGGGTACTGAACTGTGCAAAATCATGATGCGTTTTGCATAAAGATTCCTCTTTTGTTTTGTCAGTTAGTGCCATTGTAAATACTCTTCTTCGAGTGCTTGCTCATGTCCATTCCATATTAGGTGTGTGTGCTTGCCACGTGCACCGGTGCCGGAAGTTTTTCCCTCAGTAGTATCTGTAGGGGACCAGCTCTGGCGCCCCCAGGAAGGGCGCGCACATACTGCGGTACAAGGGGTGCCGCTGGTTCCCCTACCCTCAGTTCCTTCTTGCCACCAGTGATGGTGCTGAAATGTCTGCTGCTTTGGTTAGCATTGTGTTTGGTTCAGTGTTTCTTCCAAACGTTTACTGTAAAATAATTGTAAAATAGTTGACAGCTAATAGTTCCCTTAGTGTTCGTTCTAATATAGTCAGTCCTGGACGAGACTCAGCCTAGGGACGGAGCATACCCCAGGACCCAGGCTTTATGCCCTGTGATCGTTTTAAGTGGCCTATGCCCATCAGCAACCTGCACGCTAGAAGTTTTTGAGGTGTCTAGGCGAAGGACACATAAGCGACAAGTGTCGCAACTGTAAATCCTTCAAACCCCAAACGAAAAAGGAGAGAGAGATCGATATCAGGGCACTCCTGATGGAGTCGGAGCAGAGGTCTGACATGGCCCTGAGCACTGCAGCATTGGTGTAGAGCACCCCGCCGGCGCCATCTTCGCGTCGGCACTGATTCCACCTCCCTGGCTCTGCCCAAGAAGCCAAAGAGAACTATGAGGGGATGATCCCCCACTTCCCGTAAGGGAAAAGAACAGGGCTGGAGGAGAGCCAAGACCTGTGCCGGGTGGCTCAACGCCTCCATCAGGGAGTCAGATCCCAGCTCAAGTTGAGCAGTTCAGCCCATCTTGTAGAATGCCTGCAACCCTGGACAGTGATGTCCTGTTGACACAGGAGGCCTTGCAGGCAGTGCAGGAGATCCTGATGCTACTGGTGCCGCCCACACTGGCTCCAGTGGTACCCTGGTCTAAGGGTAAACCAGCCTTGGGACCTTACCGTGTGTCCCCACCTCAGCGGCACCACTCCCCTTCTCAGGGGACGGCCCGCCAGGGCTCACCCGTTCGGAGTCGTCACGCCTCAGAAGCAGGGAGGCAGGCTCAACGAAGCCCTCTTCGGTCTCCGGACCCTGGGCACTGAGAGCAGGATTCGCTGTGTGGCTTGCCGGCAACCTGGCGCAGACCTACTGAGGCCTACCTGGCAAAAACATTGAGACTGGCCTTTTGTGTCTCCAACGCCTCGGCACCAGTCATGTGAACCATTGTTTGAATGCGGCTACCAGTTACTGACCCACCGACACCCGTCACAGAGACCTCCTGACGACCGGCCCGCTTCAGCTCCCAGTCCTGTTCCAGGTACTGGTCAAGCAGCATAAGGCATAGATCGCCGGTTTACTGACACTGATCCGCCAAGCGCTGATAGTTCCCCAGGTTCCTGCATGAGGGACTCGTCTAGGTCGGTGAGGTCGATGTCGAGGTATTGCGGTTGGCACCGCATGGAGAAGGAACACCGGTCCGCTTGATCATGGTCGCCTGGCAGTGACCACTCCGGCTCCGGAACTGAGTAGGAGTCCTTGATGGCAGGACAAGCCCTGGCACCCGCAGTACCATCCACATCATCGACACCACAACCCACCCTGTTGCCCAAAGCCAGTGGCTGCTGGCGGCCTGGTACCCCTGGAATGTGTGGGGGTTTCCCCAGCCCTCGCAGACAGTCCACTCGTTGGTGGGGGCCTCAGGCCATCAGGCTCAGCATCCCGCCCTCCACCAGAGGCAGAGGCCCCTGAAGGCAGGACCCCCCAGGTCCATGAGCAGTCAAGGGAACAACCTGCTGGACCACCAGGGGACATGGTGGCTCTCCCACAGCAACGGCTTCGTCCTCATCGTCGCTGGACGAAGACATCACGGGTCCCCCTCAACCAGTTCCACAAGATGGTGCTAAGACTCATCAGGAACTATTTGAAGAGGGTTGCCTCCAACCTGGGGCTCCAGGCGGAGAAGCTAGAGGAGCCATTGGACTTCTTATTTGAAGTCCTCTGCTCCACGGCACCTGCTAGGGTGGCTTTGCCCCTACACAAAGGGGTATAGAAAATTATTAATGCACTGTGGCAAACCCCTCCTCCCTGTCCCCCATTTCAAAAAGGGCTGAACGTAAATACTTTGTGCCAGCTAAAGGCCACGAGCATTTCTACAGCCACCCAGCCCCAAACTTTATTGTAGTTGAGGCTGTTAATCAAAGGGAGAGGTAGGGGGAACCCAGGCCCATGCCCAAAAATAAAGACTCGAAGAGACTGGATCTATTTGGGCGAAAAATTTATTCGTCTTCTAGCCTTCAATTGAGAGGCCAACCACCAAGCCTTCCTCGGCCGCTACGATTACAACACGTGGCAGGCCATGGCCAGGTTCAAGGCTTCGCTTCCTGAAGGGCTCTGGAAGGAATTCCAGGTGATCCTCGAGGAGGGCACTGCTGTGGCCAGGGTGGCCCTCCAGACAGCTTCAGACGCGGCGAATTCCATGGCTTGCACCATGGCCTCGGCCATCTCCATGCAGCGGGTATCCTGGCTGCTCCTCTCTGGCCTGTCGACAGAGGCTCAGCAGTCAATGCAGGACCTTCCCTTTGATGGCCAGGCCCTGTTTGCAGAACAGATGGACTGTAAGATGCATGCACTCAAGGACTCCTGCGTTACCCTGAAAACTCTAGGCTGTATGTCCTTGGTCCAGCCTGTAAGTGGTTCAAACCGCAGCCAGCTCAGGGCCAAGGGAGGCAACCCCGGCAGGAGCTGCCCCACAAAAAGAGCAGGGGCTATAAACGCTGCCCAAACCACCTACCTTCTCCTTCCATCCAACTGGGCTTGACCTGCAATAAGCAGGGGAGCAAGCAGGAATTTGAGGGTGTGCCTGAGGGCAACCTACCAGACTATACCCCAGACTTTTCTTTCTTGCCTTTCTCCAAGCACCTTTCTTTTTTCCTGCCAGGATGGACCATCATAACTTTGGACCGCTGGGTCCTCCATACAATGGTGCAGGGCTATACTCTCCAGCTTATGTCTGCCCCCACCCCCCTCAGTCCCTATCCCTCTTCAGGGGCCCCTCTTATGAGAATCTTCTCGCGCAGGAGGTAGAAGGTTGCTGCAGCTGGGTGCGGTGAAAGAGGTTCCTCAGGAGTACAGGAACAAGGGGTTCTATTCCCGGTATTTCTTAATCCCAAAGGCCAAGGGCAGTCTACGGCCCATCCTGGGCCTACGAGACCTCAACAAATACATAAAGAAGTTGAAGTTCCGCATGGTCTCCCTGGCCTCCGTCATCCCCTCCCTGGATCCGGGAGACTGGTATGCCACCCATGACTTGAAGGATGCGTACTTTCATCTTCCAAGGACACAGGTGCTTCCTATGCTTCATGGTGGGATCTGACCACCACCAGTTTGCGGTCCTCCCTTTCAGCCTAGTGGCAGCACCGAGGGTATTTACCAAGGGCATATCAGTAGTAGCGGCTTAACTCAGGCATCAGGGTATCTAGATCTGCATGTATCTCTACGACTGGCTGGTCAAAGGTCGATCCAGGTCCCAAGTCAAAAGGGGTCACATGCTGATCCCTGGGCCTGCTGGTAAACGACAAAAAGTCTGTTAGTTCCTGTGCAGAGGATAGAGTTCATTGGAGTGCTGCTTGACTCCACCTACTATGGAATGGACATGAGTAACACCTCTTGAAGAACACCAGTTACGGAAAAGGTAACTGTCTTTTCAGATATTAAAAATTTGGTTTGCAGTTAATCCTTAGGAAGCATGGTTTACTCATGCTTTTTGTAGCAAAGTGTTTACATTGTATTGTGGTTCTGTAACTCCTTCTAAGCTTCAAGGTGTAGTGTATGTTATTGGAATATCTTGTATGGTTCTCATTACTTTGGTTTGTTTTAGATATATCTTACATAATACATTTGACATGCGGTGTTGACGTGTGGGGTAGTTTGTAACCTATTACTTTTTAATATTAGTTTAAAAAGCTGCTATGTTGATTCCAAACCCAGAAAAGTTTGGCAATTTTGTGCAAGCCTAATGTCCTGCTAAGTTAAAAAACCAAAAACTTGTCAGAGAATCAGGGCATAATTGTAAGTGTTTGCCATTGACAGCTTAATACATAGATTTACTTTTGTTTTAAATACAACACTTTATAAAAAGGTATATATTCATAGACTATTAATCAAATATTGTGATACAGTGTGACTTTATTCATTTGCATTGAGTGGGAGATCTATTGCATAATAGGGGAGTCAGTGAACCTGCACCCGGATAATGTAACAAAAGTTGTATTTTTGTCAACTGTAGTTCAGTTTTCAGTATTTGATACTACTAAATGGTATACTAGTAAGTGTATTGGCTCATACAGTACTTCATTTAAAAAAGTCAGCTTTAGTGACATGAGACGTCAGAGAGTTGTCTTCTATGAAATCACTACTGAAAGATGGGGAATAATCACCAATTGCTGAGCTCTATAATCTAAAAGATAGCATAGTAGAGCAGAGAGTAATTATTTTATGTTCCAGACTTGTAATCTTGCCTATCACCATGTCTCAGTAGAGATACTATACAGAGAATGGTATCTGATTCTTTGTTCTAGAGTTGATTGAGACACTATTGAACTGACACCAATGACAAGTAGAGCTTTGATTTTAATTGAATTTAAAAGTTAGTCTTCTTAAAATGTCTTGAAAATAAAACTAAATTAGGATTTCATGTATGTCTAAAACATTTTTGGCATACATATATTTAAAGACATATGTTTATATAATGTGAAGGTTATACATTAAAATACTGAAAAGTTTGGTATTGAAAAAGCAATGGGATAATATTAACAATGTTACAGTGCCGCTTGGTTGCTAGTCCATCATCCTTAAGCTACTCAATGGACGATGTCTAGTGTGGATGAGCATTAATCAGAATTGCCAGTGCAGGCCAGTTGCTGGGATTTTCAATTTGTGTTCCCCTTAACTTCCTGCTGTCGGTTGGCCAAGGTGGGAAGAGAACTTGATTATTTTTGAACTGTGAAATATTATATCCTATGCTGCATAGAGTTAAACTATGCCTAATCATGTCTCTGGATTGTTTTCCCCCCTAATGAGCTGTTTTAAAAAAAATCACTTGTGCATTTGTTCATATTCAGTGTATCAAAAGGGGCAAGGAAGTTTGCTCTTTAAAATATAGTCATGTCCATGTGTAACTTCCATTCATCTGAGAATCTCAAGACTCTGTTTGTTAATGAAGCCTCATGAAACTCCAGAGATTACACGCTGCCATCTGTCTAAAGTGTGTCTTTAATGCTCTAATCTTCTGGCTGTTGGTATGCAAATAGAAACAACTCCGTACTGTGAATTGACTAGCTATGCTATTGCCTTTAAGGTTTTCTGTTTATCAGATATTATTTTATGAATGTTTCCATTCTAGAAATAATAACAAAAGTTTGCAAGAGCGGTTTAATAATGTGTCCATATTGTGGATTGTCCCAGTACTCTCTTTTGCCAACCCACTACAAAGTAATGTGAACCGGGCTTGCTGCTTGCACATTTCCTTAATTTCCGAAGAGGTGGGAAACAATTCTATGAATACAGGGAAATATTTGGTTAGCAAGCCAGATCTGATTAAACTATAACTCTGATTTGCATTAAGAAATTGTAACTTCTTTCCAGGGAATACTGAGTATTCAAATGGAAGGTTAAACGTTGGTATGCTGTTTGTAAATTGTTAATTTTAATATTTTATTACTTATACACTGTATTTTTCTTTTTCAGTGCATTGGTAATAGCTGCGGTGTTTGACCGTGATATTAACTGCAGAAGAGCTGCCTCAGTAAGTTATTGGTTTTGTTTATGCCTTTCTTTTTTTAAAAATTCTTTTATAGTTTGCTTGCAATACAAGCTAATTATGTAGAGCTAGAGTATTTGAACAAAATATTGTATGTCATGAACAGTAAGTATTTTGTTAAACCTCTATAGTGCATATTAAAAATTCAAAAAACATGTCTTTACACTTCATATAATGGATCCATAGTTAAAATCTGAGCTATTGTTACCACAGTTCCATAGTGCAATATATTTCTCAGAAAGAGCTATTTAGTAATATACTGTGACTATGTAATAATACATAATGGTCACTGCTAACATATAAAACTCTACTGAATCTTAACTATACTATGTGGCATCTAGTGTGAAGTTGTTCTGTTCTCATTGTGTGTCCATTGTCATTTTCTAACTGCAGTAAATAAATTAAAAAAAAAATCATTTCTGTAGAAGGAAAGAGGTTGACTTGTAAAGATGAAGCTCTTTCTGTAGAGCTAGGACATTTAAGTTAGTCACCTATGTAAGTATCTAGGATAGGATAAGAAAGAAGGGCCAGGAACACCAAAGTGTGTCCTATAGAAACTCTATGCAGGACACTGTGATGGTGTCAAAAAGGTGAGAAGAAAGCTTGACTGTCGAGGAGGAGGAAGTGTATGGAGGGGAAGTTATGTTCAAGTGGGGTGGGAGGAAGGGTAGGAGAGGAGAAGCTTGTTATTTCTGGGGATGTAATTCCATATGATGTAATGTATATGTAACTTGATTAGATTGGATTTTTTTACTTCCTCATAAAGATCCTAGCCCTGAAGAAGGAGTCTCAACCTTACAACAACTAGAACAAACAATATCTCATCGAAAAATTAAAAACCTATAACATACTTAATGAATAGTCCATATAAATAATACAAAAGACATAAAAATATCCATCAACAAATCCACGTGTCCCTATCAAATTAACCATCTTTCCAAATGCCCAGAAGGAATGGTGGGCTCTGTATTGTACCCAGAAAGTTAAGAAATCTAGTCTCTTAATGGGTCTAATGTATTCCAAAGCCAAGAAAGATTCCTCACAGAAAATGCCCTAGTAACATCTCTGTGTCTTACAGTCCACCTCTGTTTAAAAGCTCAAACTGCTGGCTGAAGCTGCCACATTACCACTTGGAGAGGGAGTCAGTTGTCTGTGTGACCAGATCCCAAACCATTTGTAGCTTTATAGGTTAAAACCAAAACCTGTGTGTGGTAACTTCACCTAGAAGTTAATAGGAACAAGAGCAGAACATAGAGTACTGGTATAATATGATCCCTGCGTAATATGTCTCTCAACAAATGGGTGGCAGCTACGCTCACTGCCCTAGTTTCAGCTTCTGTATAATCAGAACATGTTGCCCCACGTAGAGTGCATTGTACTAGACTAATTTCAAAATCACAAATTATTACAGTAAGGTCTGTGTATGAAACTAAAGATTTACACCCTCTCTATTCCAGGCATAGATGAAGAAAAAGCACTTAGAATGAAATTGTCTAGAAACTAATTAGTTAATTTTCATTTTTCAAACTGAGAAATATAGGAAAAAAAACCTAGTAGTATAAATGGTGAAAAATCAATTAAATTTTAAAAATGTTGTTTTAATAATCCAAAGAATTAGTTGTTACATATGTAAAAAAAAATAATTTTCAATCTGACTGCCTCTTTGAGTGCACTGCTAAAAAGAATTTTGTATGAATGCTCCGTACTCATACTTTATTCATTGATGCCACTAATTAATTAATTTCAAGAACAAAGTGATTCTCAGCATTCTTTTCTGAAAGAACATTTTGTGCTGACTGATTGTAGATTGATTCCCAGAGCCATTTCTACATCTGAACTGGTCCACGTAAGCCTTGGGTAAAGTGAAGCTGTTTAAATAATTTTTTTCCAGAGTATGTACCCCGTCCTTGCAGATTATTTGCTTGGTACTCCAATGGGATTTTTTTTTGTCTCTTAAATTTTATGATTCTGTGTCTAAATAGTAAAACTGATACTTCGACTGTGAATTAAGGTGCCAAAATTAATACTGACTAGAACAATACTTACTAATTAGGCTCAGTGTGGATTACCTTTCTGTATTTCAAATGGATACAAATTAAAATACAATGATTTGGTTGTTTCTGCTATTACTGTACTTGTATACCTAGCAGACAGCTTGAAAACGTGATTTTAATGTGGTTCATCACTAAAAAGTTAGTGTATTATATAAGGCTTTGGCTAATAACATTTTTATTGTGTGCTGTTTATCTCCTTCCTTGGGTTAGGTGTGGTTTTTGTAGGTGGGTATGGAAAGCAGTGCTACTGTCTACTCATGGTAAAGTGTACCTTCTGTGAGCTGTGCTTTGGCTAGTTTCTGGATGGAAGATTACACTATTTGAAGGAATCAAAGGCTTTGGTAATTTAATCATACTGATCCTTCCCAGTTCAGATTGTGCTGTAATCATAGCTGCAGGGTAACGTTGCATACAGTATGTCTGTTAAGTCCCACCCTAACTGCACTCCTCATTGCACCAAAGAATTGCTTCTCATAGAGAACTGAAACTATTTTAAGAGGAAGTCTGTAGAAAATTTACCAGTGTGGTAAATGTCCTTATGAATATGCTCTAGTTGATATCAAGTAGATTCTTGAAGCTCTTGCATTTTTAAGCTTTTACAAAAAACAAACCAACAACAAAACAAATACATAAATAGAATTTGAATTTCTTTAATAAACTGAGTGCAGAACCACAGTTGCAATGGATTTGTTTAATATCTAAATCAGTGGGTTTAAGAAAGTATCCACATGTATCATTTTGAATGTGTATATAAGGTGGATTGTTTTGATTTGTATGTTACTAGTGTCAATTCAAATTGGAAACCCTATAAAGAATGTGGAAATATGGTGAAGCATATATCTCTCTCAAAACAAATTAAATTGTGTTCTGTAAATGTATTTCAATTTAAAAAATGGTATCTACTGAAAGTCATTAAGAATATTGTGTTGCGTTTATCATATGTGCTGAATTAATTTTTTTTAAAGTATGACCAATTCATAGCTTGTATATTTCCACTTCTGTTATTTTCTTGCCAATTTTAACTTGGTGTAATTAAAAGGCCATTTCTTTTGCTTAACTTGGTGGCTTGATAATACCACCTGGCGTCATGTTTTTTAAATTAGTCTCTCCTCCTCCTCTTGTATCAGTGGTTGGTTTAAGGGAGGACTGGTACCACTGATTTCACTGTTTGGATTGCTCTATTGCTTGAACTGGAAATGTATCGTTGTTATAGCTTTTTAGTATACTGTAGTTAGATGTTTGTTAGCATTTTCTGCTTTAAATTTGGAAGCAGGGCTGAGAAATATTTTCTTGAGACACAAGGTGGGTGAGGGTAATACCTTTTTATTAGATTAACTTCTGTTTGTGAGAAAGGTGTTTGGTGTATGTCAAAAAGTGAGGTCAACCAAGCTACGTTACTCAGGGGTGTGAAAAATCCACATCTCTGAGCGATGTAGTTAAGCTGACCTAACCCCCAACGTAGACCAGGCTAGATTGAAGGAAGAATTCTTCAGTTAGTGTAGCTATTGCCTCTCTACCCCCCACCCCACACAATGATTCTGGTGTCTCTGGATCCCTTGCCATGAGCTGGGCTGTGGCGGGGGTGCCCCCCTGTCCCCAGCTCAGTGACCTATTCTTCCAGTTTTTTTTCTAATAACTTCATGTCCATCCTTTAGAAGCACTTCAAAATTTAGATGTTTGAAGATACCTCTGTTTTTTATTTGAAGGATACCAAAGCCCTTAATTCATCCCCTTTTGTCTCCCTTGACATCAACACATTAAATCAAACTGTGTTCAAGAAGATTATGTGTGGAATGGTTGGCTGACTGTGTTGCCCACTGTTATTTCTTAGTGGAACCATTTCAAGGCCATGTTAAGGCTCATCATGCAGTTAGATTCATGACAACAATCCTTGCCAGCCTAAGGTCAGTACCTATGGAGAGTGGTCACTTGGAGCATTTAACTGTTGCTTAGAATCACTGTTGCATAAGAAATCCAATTTTTGTCTTAAATTGCTCTTCCCTCCCCCTCACCTTAGGAGGAGGATGCAACAGGAGCTGTTTTGAACTTAGAGGAGGTGGCCATATGGAGTCTGCTGCCTTCTAGGTTGACCTAAAGATTTCCCCACTGGATATTAGACATTTAGAGCTTTAAAGCATCTGTGTGGTTGATGGCAACTGGATTTCTTTTTCCCATTGTAGGGGGATAAGAAAGTTGGAGGGGAAGAGATGGTAAAGATACCCAAGTTAGTTATTGGGAATGGCTCAGCCGGAAATGGAAGAGTAGGTGAAAAAGCAAATGATAGATGAGTTATATTTAAAAGGAAACAAACAATAATTAGGTATGGAGACTGGGATAGTTTTAAAAAAATGAGGAACTGGATAACGTGTGTCCATTACCTTGATTATTTTACTTATATGTATCTCTGTGTACCCATACTATGTGTGTTTATCTCTTTTTAAGCCCTAGTCCTGCATGCTGATAAACATGTGTGGATCCTTGCTATAAGAATTCCATTGAGCAGTGGGAAGGTGTGATTGAGTTAGAACATAAAAAAGCATCTAAGAGAATCTGATTTTTTGAACCCCTTAATTTTAATATTGAGTAAAAACAAATGAAAAAATAATTCCCAAGGGAGTTGATTTATACCAAGTTTTAATTTTTAAGCCCAAATTTTGTAGAACTCCAGAAATAGGGCTATCTAATGGAAGTGCTGACACAATTTGACCTGAGTGATGTGAAAAATAAAGCTCATTTTATGAGATACATGCATTAATGTGTGTAGTAGCCAGGTGGTTTCTGAATATAAAGTTGAAATAAACTTCTGGAGACTATCGTTGTTTAACATGCCTTTCTTTCTTTTGGCTTTTTGTTTGAATTCTGTTGACAGTATTTTTCTCATTAAAATGAGTCACATTTCCCCAAGACTTAACAAAAGATAGTAGGCATGAACGTATCCATTGGCTTTTTTGGATACTTAACAACAGTTCAAGCTAAGACAGGTTCAACTTGACACAAATACAAAAATAATAAAAATAAAAATTAATCCTAAATAACCACTCCCTGCAAATGAAATTGGCTGTCATAGTTTTAACCAAATTTAGCTTAGAGTTATGGAAAGTTTCAAAGAGCTGTTGAATTGTGTGTGGCAAATAAAGCAAACATTCAGATATTTTACAAATTGTAATCTTTATAGAGTCTAATGCTTGTACAATATACTGAAACATACATTTTTCAAAGGCTGTTGGACTGAAATGTTAGATTGTTTCATTGTCCAATGAAGCAAATACTTAATGCCAACATCTAGACTAAGAAACATGAAAAGAAAACTTTTTGAAGTCAGTGGGAATTGTGCATGTTTACCTGAAGGCAGAACTCGTCCTTAGTAAGTCATTTATGAAGTTTACTAGTCTCTTGCTAAATTATCTTTTGTTGGGTGCTTTTCTTTTCAGTTTACCTAATTAATATATTTAATGAAACCAATTTATTCATTAGAGAAGGCATGCTTTACTTTGTTAGAGGAATGATGTTTCCACCATGTTTAATTTAGCGAATTCTGTTTAGATTTTCATCTGCATGATGTTTTTTAAATTGACATAGAAAATGCAAAAGGAAAACAATAGCAGAATGTAAAAACGTACAGTACATTAAGAATGGTTATTCTGCAAAGTCTTCACTTATAATAACTATCTGGCTAACATGTTATATTCAGTGTAAAATTCCTCTTTCCATTAATGACTAGTTTATGGTTATACTACAGTATATTACACTGAATGGAGACTTATTCAGTCAGGTGCAAGTGGTGTTCTCTGTGGTGAAGAGTGGTGTCCATCCTCCCTGTGGAAGGAAAGGGCCCAGGTAGAGACCGTCGAATTGTGGAAGTAAACGAATGGCTATGCAGGTGGTGTCGGACAGAAGGCTTTGGATTCTTTGACCATGGGATGGTGTTCCAAGAAGAAGGATGGCTAGGCAGAGATGGGCTCCACCTAACGAAGAGAGGGAAGAGCATCTTTGCAAGCAGGCTGGCTAACCTAGTGAGGAGGGCTTTAAATTAGGTTCACCAGGGGAAGGAGACCAAAGCCCTGAGGTAAGTGGGGAAGTGGGATAACAGGAGGAAGCATGATCAGCAGAGCGCAAGACGGGAGGACTCCTGCCTCATACTGAGAAAGCAGGACAATCAGCGATTTTTCTTAAGTGCCTTTACACAAATGCAAGAAGCCTGGGAAACAAGGAGGGAGAACTGGAAGTCCTGGCACAGTCAAGGAATTATGATGTGATTGGAATAACAGAGACTTGGTGGGATAACTCACATGACTGGAGTACTGTCATGGATGGATATAAACTGTTCAGGAAGGACAGGCAGGGCAGAAAAGCTGGGGGAGTTGCATTGTATGTAAGAGAGCAGTATGATTGCTCAGAGCTCTGGTATGAAACTGCAGAAAAACCAGAGAGTCTCTGGATTAAGTTTAGAAGTGTGAACAACAAGGGTGATATCGTGGTGGGAGTCTGCTCTAGACCACCAGCCCAGGGGGATGAGGTGGACGAGGCTTTCGTCCGGCAACTAACAGAAGTTACTAGATCGCAGGCCCTGGTTCTCATGGGGGACTTCAATCAATCCGATATCTGCTGGGAGAGCAATACAGCGGTGCACAGACAATCCAGGAAGTTTTTGGAAAGTGTAGGGGACAATTTCCTGGTGGAAGTGCTGGAGGAACCAACTAGGGTCAGAGCTCTTCTTGACCTGCTGCTCACAAACAGGGAAGAATTAGTAGGGGAAGCAAAAGTGGATAGGAACCTGGGAGGCAGTGACCATGAGATGGTTGAGTTCAGGATCCTGACACAAGGAAGAAAGGAGAGCAGCAGAATACGGACCCTGGACTTCGAAAAGCAGACTTTACCAACCTCCGGGAACTGATGGGTGGGATCCCCTGGGAGAATAACATGAAGGGAAAAGGAGTCCAGGAGAGCTGGCTGTATTTTAAAGGATCCTTTTTGAGGTTGCAGGAACAAACCATCCCGATGTGTAGAAAGAATAGTAAATATGGCAGGCGACCAGCTTGGCTTAACAGTGAAATCCTAGCGGATCTTAAACATAAAAAAGAAGCTTACAAGAAGTGGGAGATTGGACAAATGACCAGGGAAGAGTATAAAAATATTGCTCAGGCATGCAGGGGTGAAATCAAGAAGGCCAAATCACACTTGGAGTTGCAGCTAGCATGGGATGTTAAGAGTAACAAGAAGGGTTTCTTCAGGTATGTTAGTAACAAGAAGGTGGTCAAGGAAATTGTGGGCCCCTTACTGAAAGAGAGAGGCAACCTAGTGACAGAGGATGTGGAAAAAGCTAATGTACTCAATGCTTTTTTTTTTTGCCTGTGTCTTCACGAACAAGGTCAGCTCCCAGACTACTGCACTGGGCAGCACAGCATGGGGAGGAGGTGACCAGCCCTCTGTGGAGAAAGAAGTGGTTCAGGACTACTTAGAAAAGCTGGACGAGCACAAGTCCATGGGGCCAGATGCGCTGCATCTGAGGGTGCTAAAGGAGTTGGCTGATGTGATTGCAGAGCCATTGGCCATTATCTTTGAAAACTCATGGCGATCGAGGGAGGTCCCGGATGCCTGGAAAAAGGCTAATGTAGTGCCCATCTTTAAAAAAGGAAAGAAGGAGGATCCTGGGAACTACAGGCCAGTCAGCCTCACCTCAGTGCCTGGAAAAATCATCCCCTTAGTTGGGGATTGGCCCTGGTTTGAGGAGGGGGTTGGACTAGATGACCTCCTGATGTTCCTTCCAACCCTGATATTCTATGATTCTATGAATTGCAGATATTTTATAAATCAAAAAAATTTCAGGTAGTCTGAAGTCAATACTGTCGAGCTTAAAAATACAGGTGTCCCACTCAGCTGTTGTTGAATTTGGGCCTGTATTTTTATGAATAATCCGGCCACTTACTCAATTGAAACATTTCCTAAGGTAATCATAATGCAGTTGGTCAGTGATTGGATTGCTTAGTCACTTAGGGGTGTAGGCATTAAGGGTGAGAGCCATATCTCTGTTGCAGCCCCTTTATGCCAGGGAAAAGGGCCTGAGCAGTGTGTAAAGGAGCCCTATAAAAGCCCTTTATCTGACCAGGAAGAATTACCCTGATTTAGGCACTGAGAAAGGCCTCTGTATGTTGTCTTCTGAGGACCTCCTTGCAGGTCATGGCAAAAGGGTATGCTAGAGGATAGGGATGTAAAATGGTAAACGGTTTACAGGTTAACTGGTAAGAATTAGTCTTGCCAGTTAACCACCCTAACTGTTAACTCCAGCTGCGCCAGCTGGCGGCCAGCTGGTCAGAGGGATCCCAGCCCCGGGCTGACTGGAGCAGCCCCAGCCCCAGTGGTTAAATGCTTAAATGATAAATTTTAATAATTTAAACGGTTAACTTTTTAAAACAATATTTATTCCCTACTGGAGGAGAGGCTGAAGGTGGAAGAAGCTTGTCAGTATTAGGGCTACAACATGCAGTTGTGCAAAGATGTCAGGCAGCACTACAGCCCATGTTCCTGCCCTGAAAAGTCGCTGTAACCTAGACATGCTCTCAGGACTTTATAAGAAGCTACACTGGGGGCCTTTCCAGTACACTTAGATTGCTACCGCATCCCTGTGCTATGAGTTCTCACCTGTTGTATGGCTTACATTGATTCCTTGGAACCATAGTTTATTCCAGAGGGAATTCTGCACCACTGCACAGTGCAGAATTTGCACAGAATTAATGTTCTGTGCAGAATTTCATTTTTTTCCTGAAGAATTGGTGCTGAGGAGCTGCTGGTTGCCAGTAGGGGCCACTGGACCGGGCAGAGCCTGGCTTCCCAGTGCACAAATAAAGGACACTGGTGGGGGGGAGAGAGGGGTAGCTGGAGGGTTCCTGGCAGGTGTGGTTCCCTGCATGCCCTGAAGGAAGGAGCTGATGTGTGGGCTGTGGCCCCACAGTGAGCGGAGCACCCGGCCCAGCGGGAATGGAGTCCCTGCCCAGCATCAGCCCTGCACAGTCCAATACTGAAATCACCACAGGAAACTCCATACAAGCGTGGTTTGACCAGCATCAGGATATTTCTGCCTCTGGATCTCTGGGGGGAGGGGATGCAGGTATCTGGCCTTATGGCTGGGCTCTGCAGGGGTGTGCAGGGGTCTGGGCTGGGGGGGGCTTGCAGCTGGGTTTGGGGGGAGGTATGGGTGTCTGGGCTGAGGGGCTCTGTGCAGCCGCCTCCAGCACCCCCTTCAACACTCCCAATACCTCCTGAATACCCTATGCCAATACACACAGACCCCTTCAGGACCCCCCAACTGTACCCACCTCCAGCTCCCGCTCCCCCCCTGGCAGTGTCCTGTATTTGGGAACCTCTTGGTAACCTTATGGGGGCAGGGTAAAAAAATGAGAATGAACTAAAAGACCAGAGAGGCAGAATTTTCCCCCAAGATGCGCCCGGCTGGCATGTGTGACACACGCAGACGGAGGCACCCAACAAAAGCATAACAGAGAAACAGAAATTGCATTGTTGTGTGGGGTTCCTTTAACTTTCTGCTCCTGGGGGAATCTTTTTTTGTTCCAGAAATACTTGCTGCAAGATATTTTGAAGTAGATTACCAAAATAATTAAAACTGGCATGATTCTATTGCATTATTTTCACAAATTATATATGGAGATTTTTGCAGAATTTTAAAACATTGTGTGCATTTTAAAATTTTTTGACCCAGAATTCCCCCAGGAGTAACAGGTTCAAATCCAAGCAAGCGAACTCAAACTTTCATCTTTCCAGACTTCAGTATTTACTTTGTTTTTCTTTTGGAAGGAGTCTTACAAATAAGTGATGTCTGTCTATGTGGCAATCCAAAGATCCCATGGTATTTTTGATAAGAACAGGATTTTTGCCCCAGCGTTCTTGGCCAAAATTTCCCACTGTGTTGGACATCAGCTGTCAGCTGGCTGCTGCTGTCTTTTCCCAGAAATTGTTTGTAAACATAGTGTCATTACATAAATGAGTGAATAGTTATTAGTATCCAGATAATAGTGATACTTATTTTTTTGAACAATTTAGAAAACCTCTGCCAGTATTTGTACTTCTTGCTTTTAAAAAAAAATTGCCCCTTTAAAAAAAGAAATTTTAAAATTTGTATGTAGTATATATCAGGGACAGTTCTACTCCAGACTAGCTGGGTGCGGAGTGGGGGAAGATACTGGAAAAAGTAAATACTGTGTGGGGAACTACATTGATGCAGATTGATCAATGCATTGATGCAGATATATATGTAATGCTCTAATTACATATATTCTATTTTCTTTGTGATCTGTTTATTGCCAGACATAAGAAGTGTACGTCAATTAAGATGCCTTCAAGTTTTGCAAGCTCAGAGACTGATATTTTAACATGCTTTCACACCTGAATGTTTCAAATATCAGTGTTCAGTACTCAAGAATAAACAGCTAAAGCAGTACAGTCCCAATCACGCTGCTCTCAAGAGCCTCTAAGTATTGTATTTAACTAGGCTTGGCAGAATTAAATTTTTATTTTTTATAATTTTGATGGATAATATTGATGTTTATTTTTAAGCATTTTTTTGTGTGTGTATCTAGTTAAATGTTCACAATTGTGAAAAATTATGGGGTGTGTGTCAAGCAATGAGGGGGTAAGACAATTATTTAATGACAGTTGATGTTGTAGTTAAAAGAATTAAACCTTTATAACTGTTAAAACACAAATTGTCAAGATCACATGTAAAAATATGCAAAGTAAATATCCTTAAATCAAATTCTAAGTTTTCAAGCATCATTTTTCTTTTACTTTGTCGATCTGTAAAATTCAGTTATTATGGATGGAAATTTTTGTTGGTTTGTGTGTGTTTGGTGAAACTGATGTTTACCAATATATACTGATAAAAATGAATCCTTCCAAGCCTATACATCACATAAACAAGGCATTATAACCATGATATTTCTAAGGCTATGTCTACACGAGCGCTTTGTTGGTAAAACTGTTGTCAGTCAAGAATGTGGGAAAAACAAAAAAAAAACCCCACCTCCCTGACCAACATAAGTTTTACAGACAAAAAAGTTGGTGCGGACAGTGCTATGTTGGCAGGAGATGCTCTACCGCCGACATAGCTACGGCTGCTCGTTGGGGGTGGTCTAATTATGCCAACGAGAGAGCTCTCTACCATTGGCATAGAGGTGTGCCGCTGCAAGGTCTGTAGTGTAGACATAGCCTAAGAGTCTTTATGGAAGATATCTGAAACTTTCCCAAAGCAGATAAACAAGACAGAGCTGTCCTGATTCCTTTTGTCGCAGGCTACTGACTTTTGATTGTACTGTGAAGCCTTGTCTTAAGAATCAAAGACTACTCTTATGGGTGTGATTATTTTAGTCAACTTGCATTCTTAAACTGTTGTCATGCAACAGACAGATTTGAAAGCGCATTAGAACATAAAGCATCAGTGACCTTCCCTCCTCCCCCCCCCAAAAAAAAACCAAAAACCAAAAACAACCCTTGAGGGCCTATTCAACTAACAAAGCTGACTTTATTTTAAAAAGTAAAGCCATGGGTCATTTATATTGCTGCGTGTTTGTTTTGAATTCATCCTCTGGTGTTTATCAAAAAGAAAACTGACTCATTTTTGTATGTTTGTTCTCTCTGTTCTGTAGGCTGCCTTCCAGGAGAATGTTGGAAGACAGGTATAGTAACTTTTCTGATTCTTCATTAGACTTCTTGTAGATACATTGTAACATGTAACTCCTAAAACCAAATGAGTAAAAGAACAATCAAATTTGGGGAACACTGTTTTGAAACAATCATGTAACATATTTTCATCATTTGAACCACAGGTTCTTGTGTACTTTTTTCCCCTTTAAACTTAATTGAGAGTTTTTAGGACATTAGTTCCAGAAGCCTTTTACCAAGTTGCTTCTAAAAAGCAAAACCTTGATGTAAAGTCGCACAATATGCCTTAACTTGCATTAAGGTAAGTTAAGTGAACTACACAAGGCCTCACAGCAATTTGATCGCATAGCTAGCACTAGAACTCAGGAGTCCTCACTTCTGGTCCTGTGCTTTGTCCAGTAGGTCATGCAGTTTCTCAAACCATAATCTGAATTTTCCAAGAAATTTGTTAGTTTTGAAGTACGAGTTGTTCAAGTAGAAAAGTCCGCTTTATTTCCATGTCACTTGGCAGGCAGATATTTCATGGCATAAAAGACTTAGAACAGTGGTTTTCAACCTTTTCTCATTTGCGGACCACTAAAAAAGTTTGAATGGACAGACCCCGTTGGAAATCTTCGACCTAGTCTGTGGACCCCCCAGGGCTAAGTTCCCTCTAAACTGCGTGGCTGGGTGGCCGCCTAGCAGGCTGTCAAGTGCCGTGCACTTCAGGTGTCCCTCCCCCAACTGCCATGCTGCTTCTGCCCTCTGCCTTGGAGCTGCTCCTGGGAGCCTCCTGCTTGCTGTGCAGAGTGGGGATGTGGAAGGGGGCACTGATGTCAGGGTGTCCCCCTTCCCCCCTGTCCCTGTACCCCATCTCCACAGAGCGGGGTGGGGGACACAACAGGGCTCAGGACAGAGGGAGCTTGCTGGCAGTTGCTGCTGTGTCTGAACATGCTGATCTACTTAATAGGGCAGCGTGCTTAAAGTGGGGGCAGCATGCTTAAAGGGGCTATGCGTGTGTCTGTCTTTTTCACACACACTCACTCTGTCTTTCACAGTCACCTCCCAACATATACTTGTATTATTATTGTTGTTACTTCTTGATACTTGTTGCAAAGTGTGGTTTTTTTTAGTTGTTTGACTGGTCTGTGCATTTCATTATGCTTAAATTTAATTCTTTGAGTAGTGAGTTCTAAAATGCCCAACTTGTCCTGGCTGGAGTAATTATCCCTGTAGTAACTTCTTAAAAGTATATATTATATCTAGGTTTTTGGTTTCTACTGGTGGCGCACATCCACACATTATCTCGATATGGTGCACATAACAAAATTCATTCCACACATGAATGAAAAAAATTAGAGGGAACACTGCTCCAGGAGTCCATGGACCCCAGGTTGAAAACCACTAACTAAAAACCTCTTCATCTGTGTGCTGAATACATTAACTGCTAAGGTTTCTGCCTGAAGTCTAGAAGAAAGAGAAAAAATTAGCCATGCAATTATTTCCCATTTATAATGCTAAAATAGTGTAAATACATTAACAAAATCTTTGAGATTGCAAATCGTGTCTCACGTATAAAAGAAAAAACAAGCACATTTAAGGTGATCTGAGAAGCTTCTTATCTGCAGGAATCTGTGTTCAGGCCCTCATGATGTTTTTTTCCTCCTCTAAGAGCTGACATCACTGACATATACAGCAGAGCAGGGAGCTGTGTTCCATACACTAATATAGGTGTTAGTGATGTCATGTAGGTAAAGAAGCGCAGAAGCTTAAAAACCTGATTTTAAACTATTTTGTAGTGCCAATATACTCCTGGCACTATGCATTCTCACCATAGCACATTTCCAGTATCTTGTTAAAAGGTTGTCTGGGGTTGTTCATTGGTATGGTATTTCCTCATTGCATGGTGTTATCTTGATTCTCATTTTTACTAAGATTCTTTTATGCCACTTCGGCAGTGTAAAAAGGCCTTATAGTGTGTGTAAATGTGATACTGTACTGGGTATGTGTTAGCTGCTGTATTAAGGTCAAAGCAACATGGAGCTAATGATGGTCTCACTTGCCTTCATTGGATTTAATCAGAAGCAGGGATGAGGGGCAGGGGGCCATGGGCCCAGGACTTTTAAAAGTGGGAGGGGGCAAACAGTAATGTGATAAAGTTTGCAGGCGGTACAGAATTATTCAAAATAGTTAAGTCCAAAGCTGACTGCAAAAGGTTGCAAAAGGATCTTAAAATTCTGGGTGACTGGACAATGAAGTGGTAGATGCAATTCAGTGTTGATAAATACTAAGTAATGCACATTGGAAAACATAATCCCAACTCTACATAAAAAATGATAGATTCTAAAATTACTGCTACCACTCAAGAAAGAGATCTTGGAGTCATTTTAGATAGTTCCCTGAAAAGACTGGTCATTGTGCAGCGGTAATTAAAAAAAAACGGTGATGTTAGGAACCATTAGGAAAGGGATAGATGATAAGACAGAAAATGCCATAATGCCACTGCATAAAACCATATTACACCTATTCTACTGTGTGCAGTTCTGGTCACCCTATTTCAAAAAAGTTATATTAGAATTGAAAAAAGTAGAGAGTGGAGCAACAAAATAATTAGGGGTATGGAGCAGCTTCCATATGAGGAAAGATTTAAAAAGACTGAGACTGTTCAGCTTAGAAAAGAGATAATTAAAGGGGGATATGATAGAAGTCTGTAAAATCATGAATGGTGTGGAGAAAGTGAATAAGGAAGTCTTATTTCTCCTTCACATAACACAAGAACCAGGAGTCACCCAATTAAATTAATAGGCAGCAGCAGGTTTAAAACAAACATAAGGAAGTACTTCTTCACACAACTCATAGTCAACCTGTGGAACTCGTTGCCAAGGGATGTTGTGATATAAATATGTGTGTGTATAACTAGGTTCAATAAAGAAATAAATAATTTCATAAGTGATCTCTCTCCTGCCATCCATCTCCACCCTCTGACAAACAGCGGCTAGGGACACCATTCCTTACCCATCCTGGCTAATAGCCATTAATGGACTTAACCTCCATGCATTTATCTAGTTCTCTTTTAAACCCTGTTATAGTCCTGGCCTTCACACCCTCCTCAGACAAGGAGTTCCACAGGTTGACTGTGTGCTGTGTGAAGAAGAACCTCACATGGAGGATAGGTTCATCAGTGACTATTAGCCAAGATGGTCAGGGCTGCAAACCCATCTGACACGGGCTACTGTTATAGGACAGGATACTGGGCTAGATCAATTGCTGATCTAACCTAGTATGGCCATTCTTATGTTCTTATTCAAAAGGCCCCTATTCTAAGGTCAGTTTTCAGTGTTAAGGCTTTCTGTACTCCAGCTGCCCCAAATTCTCTGTCACACGAGCTGAGTGTTCACTCCCCTAGTGATGGGAGGTGGGCAATAAGGAATGTGTCCAGAACTGATGTGTGTTTCAAGATGAAGTTAGGATAATAGTGGAGGAAAGCTTCAAGGGAGGGCTTCTTCTGTGATGGTGGCCTAACTAGGGCTGAGGTAAAGAGGACATCATGATTTCCTTGATTCTCCAGAGTGTCTAGTCATTGCAGAGCAGTTCACACTGCCTCCACGTCATGTGGTACTGGATAAAGCAATAAAACACCTCCCCATGATTTCAGCTTATATCAGGTGGGATGCTGCCCAATGATGCGATAGTTTTTAAGCCAGCCCTGCTGAAAAGTACTGGATATACATTAATAGGTCAGATTTGTTTAAATGACTTCTCAAAAGTGTCGAGGCAATTCCAGTGAACTTTGGATGACTATGCAGCTTTAAAAAAAAAAAAAAAAAAAGCGTATGAACTGTCAACACCTGAAGCTAAGAAAATACTTGTCTTGGTGAGGAGATAGTTTTGATTATGCATACTTATTTGATAATGGAAGTGATTGTATAAATGGCTAAAATTATTTTTGTCTTATCCATAATATCAAGATTTCAGGATATTCTCTCTCAGATCTAGATGTTTTCAACACATTATAACAGACTTAGGCTGAACAGATAGAACCAGACATCCACGCAATTTGTTGTAGAATGGCCTGTGGGTTAAATATTCATTTATGCTCCTTTTTGAAAATTTTGACTTTATTCCACCCTTTTACTAGGGAAGTCAAGACAACTACACACAAGCTTACGCTATCTGACACTTTCATGTCCCCAGTACTAAATTTACTAAACCAGTTTCAATTTTCACTGTGAGAGTTTATGCATCTTACATGTATGCCACATCCAGAAAATAAGTTCCCGTTGCATCTTAGCATTGTTTCTTTGGTTTTTAAAGATGTGAGCAAATTCAATGAATATTTGGCTACACCTTTTCATTCAGTGATAGATTTGTAGAGTTGTTTATAGATCAGTCAAAAAGGTTCAATCCCAAATTAATCTACTGCCAAAAAATTTCATTGCCAGGCATATGTTGATACATATGGTCTGCATTTGAACTCATTACAGATTTAGCTAATGCACAGATAGACAACAGATACTGGATATGTTCTGGCATTTTCTGGAGGGATCTACGATGAAATAGTAAATTAGCAGGGCACAGAACCTGACAGTGGAATGGAACAATATCCATGACTCACCTTGTTCCTGTGGGAGGAGTAGTGAACCATTTCTTGCTGCCTAGGAGAATGACTACTTCAAACCATTAGATACACCCATTATATCTCTTTATAATATGATGCAACAGACATCCTTTTTCTGAGTAGATGGGAAGTAAAGTACTTTTTCTCCATCCAAAGCACTAATACTTTTAGTAATTAGATGAGGAGAAAAAAAAGTGCAGTTTTGTTGCTTTCTTGTTCCTGACTTCTTCAGCTCTGTAATGTGTCCTATCCTGGAGGTAAGAGAAGTGTATGTGTGTGTGCCACAGCAAATATGTTGCTGTTCACTGTTAGGGTGGATTTAAAGATTCCATGTAGGTGAAAGGTTTTTTTCTTTAAAAAGTCCCAGAATATATCTAAGAATAAATCAAAGTAGAGGCACTTTTTTAACAAAATTAATTTTAATATTGAAGTGCACTTTTAAAAAATCCTTTGACACAATGGACACTTTCTAGATTATTTTGCATTCCTGTAGCCCCAATGGAGAAGGGATGTAAAGCAAAGAAATTGTCCAGATTTCCCAGAACCTCTACTCCTGCACAGCACTCATTGTTTACATATCATGTGACCTATCCCTTTTGTAACTGGGTGTAGTGTGTTTGGTTATTGGCTAGTTTACGTTTGCCCTTAATTATAGGTTGAGTAGGCCATGCTGTCTCCTCCATCAGGAAATATAACTTTGTATCATACCATTATACTAAATGAAATCCCGGTCAGCCAATCAAAATTCTGAAAATCTGAGCTATGTATGAGTTATTAGACATGACTGGCAGTGAATTTACAGCTGATGACTGCATGCATAATCATATGTTATGAGTGTCTTCTGAAAAAAGCAATAATACATTTGCATAGCACAATCAGAAGTGTGATTGCTGCTATGGAATTAAATTTGTTGAAAAATTGCTGGGTTTTATGAAAACTTTCTTTAGTTAATGGATAAACACATCATGAAATATATATATAAATGGAGACTAGTAAATAACTTACTTTTTTTTTTTTATATGTGGTGATTTTCTTTCTACCTGTCCTCTCCTACACAGTCTCTACTGGGTGGTGTTCCTTTCATATGACCTGAAAACCTGATTCTGCTTATATGTCTGTATATACAAGATTTATACAACATTATTTTCTGTAATAGTCACAAAATTGCTAGTGTGGAACAAGTAATTGAAGGAAAAGCTCTTGTTTATAATGAAATTTGTCTTAAATGTAAATATCTACTCCCTCTAATAATGCTCACTGCCTCTGTGACCACTTCATTACAATGGAAAGTATAGTTAATTAGCTTTGTGGATTTAGGCATGACTCTGATAAGCAGTTCCCTCAATTCCAATTGATGACACAGGAATTGAGGGTGTTTAATTTGTTGTCAAGGCAATCAGTGCCTCTTAGCATTGAGCTCATTGTTCCTAATTTCTAATACCACCTTTGATTTTTTAAAAATAAATCCTTTTACAGAGATGAAGGTGTTTAAGAGACTTCCTGTGTTATTGGATATTCCAATCCTACTGTTTTTCTAAAAATAATTTCAGCACAAACACATTCTGATATGAATGTATTTACTGTGCACCCTGATTGATATAGATTATATTTAGTAAAACTATGGCATTTTCGGTTTGATAGAAATCCTAAGAAGTTATGCATTCATCTGTGTGATATCACTGCTCTGTGTCACTGTATGATATTTTCTCCACTGTGTTATCTTAGCCATGAGACCTAGATCACATCTCAAGTTAATAAATTTGCTGTAATAGAATCATTTTGGGTGGTATCTTAAGAATGATGTGTTGTCTTGTAAAAAGTTTATCACATTCTTGACACATGAAGTTTATACAATATGAAGATAGAGGGACTTTATTTCTTATAGCAGTGTTAATAGGTAGGTCCACAATAAGTAATGCTGTTAGCTTTTCCACTATAATTTACTATTTAAGACGTTTACTGTATCCTGAAAACAGAAACGGTCTCTGATGGACAGAAATAATCTGAAGAGGCTACCATGAGAGCAAATCATAATGAATGCAGGTGGCAAAGGTAGTGACTTTTGGGGCAAGGAAACTCCTCCAAGACCAAATGGAAGTGGTGTCTGAAATATTTGGTTGGTCAGTGATGGATAAATTGGATGCATTACAGGCCAAGATTAAGATGATAAACCTATTTCAGGGAAAGTAGATAAATGTGAGATATACGGTGTTGTTTAGGGGAGAAATTTTAAATTATAAAGTGGTGGGCATCTTGGTACAGTGTCTATATCGTTCTGAGTGTAGCTAGAGGTATAGGTCTAGATAGATACACATGGTGTGAAAAAGATGAGTAACAAAACAAAGAAAACAAACATTAAGAATCCAAATACTCATGCCGCCCCTTCACCTTCAAAGTGAATCTACAAACAATTAAGGCTCTATTCTGACTTCGGATACACACATGGCTTCCATTGAAATTGGCCACGTATCCTTAGTTGTATTATGGCACTTTTAAGGAACATGGCAATGAACTAGAAAAATGCAATTATGAAGCATCCAAACTTGAGGACCCACACCAAAATATATTTTAAAAACATTTTAAATTAATCATTTCAAATGATACTTTAATATTACTAAATTTACTGCCTGCTATTGTTTATTCTGTCTCTTGGCCATCCTCTTTTAAGTGGAGTCAACTGTTCAACACATCAGATATCTCTCTTGTGTAGATATACTTTCCACAAAATCAGGAGTTAGTGTGTATAGGTGGTGCCTGTTAGTATAGGTGATATTTTCAACTGTTGTTGACCATTAATACAAAATTTG
Organism: Chelonia mydas; assembly: GCF_015237465.2. Classification (NCBI taxonomy): domain Eukaryota; kingdom Metazoa; phylum Chordata; order Testudines; family Cheloniidae; genus Chelonia; species Chelonia mydas. The sequence continues at coordinate 19,516,873 of NC_051254.2, forward strand.
ATCAGTCGTCATTTTTTCTCTTCTCTTAATATTGATAGGGGACTTTTCCACATGGCATTGACATTTTGACTGCAGCTGATTATTTTGCTGTTGGTAACAGAGTTAATTGTTTCCTTAATATAAGGTAAGTTCCCATGCATTAGTTTCCCTACACTTAACAGAGCTTTATTACCTTATATTATGTTATATTACCTTATAATATTATCTTTTTTAATAAACAGGAAACTTATTATTATTGAAAATCTTAACTCAATGTGCAGCAGTAGTTGAAAAAGCAAACAAAATGTTGTAGAGTAGGCTGTTTAAAGAATTGGACGGCAAATAATATTTAAATAATTAGGAGCCCGGTGGCACCTTAAAGACTAACAAAGTTATTTGGGCATCAACTTTTGTGGGTAAAAAACCCAGCTCTTCAGATGCGTGGAGAGATATTTTTTACCCATGAAAGCCTATGTCCAAATAAATTTGTTCATCTTTAAGGTGCCACCGGACTCCTCATTGTTTTTGTGGATACAGGCTAACACGGCTATCCCGCTGATATTTAAATAATTAAAATGCTGTTGTAAATCAATGGTGTGGCTTTAGCTGAAATACTACGTTCAATTCTTTTAACCCATGTAAAAAACTGCTAGCATGGAAATAGAGAGGTTTCAAAGTCAGGTGATAAAAATGACTGGTACAACAGAGACTTCCTTGTGAAGTGAGATTGAAAGACCAGGACTGTTTAGTTTAGAGAGGAGATGGATTAGAGAGGGTCTCCTATTACTGTTCTAATACAAGAGTAAGGGAACATTCAGTGAAACAGAAAACACATTTAAAACTGATACAAGGAAATATTAATTTCCCAATACAAAGTTAATTTGTGGAACTCACTGCCAGAAGGTATCAAGACCAAGAGCTTAGCAAGATTCAGGGTATGTCTACACTGCAGTGTAAGGCCAGGGTTAGTGGACTTGAGTCAGCTGACTCATGTTAGGGAGCCCTGGGCTTGTGCGTCTACATTGTATTTTAACCCTACATTAAGACTTTTCTAACCTGTACTTGAACCTAGGGCTCTGGCGTCCATGCTGCAATACACAGACCTGAGTTATAGTAACCATATGCCAGATTCGCTAGCGCCTCATCCCCTTTTCCCCCAGTCCCCAAATCTGGCAGCTCTAGTCCTAGGACCGTGGTGCACTGTGGGAAAACTTTGCTGCCCATCCTGATGTTACAGGAAATTTGAAGCAACTTGCTTAGCAAAAGATTTGGTCAGTTCGCTCTCCATTTCAAACCCAGGAGGCTCTATGATAGTGTGCTTGTGGATTGGTGATCAGAAGAGAATGGGTTAATGCTGACCGGAGCTGCTGCCATTCGCAAAGTGAGCGTGTCTTTCATTTTCAGAAGAGTGGACAGCAGATTGTTGGGATAGAGAGGACTAAGGAACTTGTCCCATGGAATTGTGGGATTTTTCTGGCTGACTTCCGGGACTCGAGTCAAGTGGGGCTGCATCTACACTGCAAAGCAGTATGGCTTGGACCCTACATCCTGGCTTAACTCAAGTTTGGACCTTCTAGCCCTGCAAGGTCCTGGGACCCTGGGTCCAAGCCCTGGGTTAGTGCAGTTGCAGTGTAGATGCAAGGGGGACTGTGCTGGAGCCTGGGCTCAAGCACAGTCTTACGTTGCAGTGTAGACGATTAACTTCTTTATATTGAGCTTTTTTTTTTTTTTTGAGTTTGCTTCAGGATGTGGTGTTCTGCTATGTGCTCTATATCTTGACTTGAATCTACTTAGCTAGCAGTATAATGATTTAAATATTCCCTTATCTCTGTGACTACACTTCTCTTTACTGTTGCACTATGTGGAGTGCCATCTTAAAATCAGAAGCATGTTGCAGTTTTGGCCATCGTGTATTTCCCCCCTCTCTGTTTCAGTCTCCTGTTCCATCTCAGTAAGGAGAGGTGAAAAAGAATGGCTGTTGCACACATCATACAAGGAATTATGCATTTTAAAATATAACAGATATAACAATGTGGGGCGTTGTGCCCACTCAGACAGTATAGAGGTACAGACCAAATGCCAGGACAACAAATGGGGAAATGGCGAACACTGTACACATACCTGCTTTTTAATTCCCACAAAGCAGAACAACAGGTTTAATGTTTTCTAGTTATCTTATTATGATCCTGTTCCCTTTGCTTGAGCTATATAGTGTTTTGTTTTGTTTTCATTTAACTGATCCTTCTTTGTATTTGTCCATAATTCCCACCTTATCCCTTCTCTTTCCTTTCCCTACTCCACATCCTTTTTTTACACATAGGCTAGTTGGGGGATATAAGCAATCTTCAACCAAACCAAACTAGGGAAATGCAATTGGTCATATTCTCTGAAGTCTGTTTAACTGCGCCAATTTGCACCTGCAGAGCATATGGCCTACTACTTTAAAAATGTACACAGCCTTAAAAGAAGTAGTAGATTTTTCTGTCTTAGGGGTAGTGAGAAGTTTGTTTCTCTTCACTTTTTGCATTATTTTGTTGATGCCTGTGCTGTTGTCTTTTCTTCCGTGCTCTCTGGTTCAGCTCTCTTTTTCATTGTAACTTTCAGTGTGGTGTTAAGCATACATGATAAAAATGTTTCTTTTGCTTTAAGGGCAAAAATATTCTAAATTAAAAAGTCCTGCTTTATTTTGCCTGGTTACAAAGCTGATAACAAAGTATTTCCCAGCTCACTCTAGATCCTATGGCTGCTCTTTTCTTTCCTTAATTTCTGCTTCACTGATCACTTTAAGAGGAATTTCACCTAGTTACTAAAGTGTGATTCCTTGAAACCATATTCACTATTCTTAATCGAGATTTTGTTCCTGAAGCGTATGTGTCATCCTGAAGTGTGTGTGCCATCTGAGCTGTAATTAATTGGGTCAATACTTCATTACTTCCTTAATTCTTTGTGTGAATGGCATCAAAGCACAAGGGGATAGGTATATATTTAATTGTCTATACAGAAAATATGCACCATTACATTATGGATGGAAGAATGGACCTCTCTGACAGGGCCTCTCTCCTTGATTGCTTAGGTATAATTTCTTAGGTAGTTTTAAAAAGCAGTAACATGGTGTACAGAGTCCATAGTTCTGATTTAGAATCTCAGCCCTTCAGAGGTCTGTCACATGACTCTTATGCCTGCATAAATTCCCATTAACTATAAAGGGACTGTGTGTAGATGTAAAAGTCTGTACATTGCTTCCTTTGAGCAATCATAGCATTAATAAAGTTCTGACTCTGGATGTTTATTGTTCTATACCTTTGAACTGATAGAAATAATTTTCTGCATTTGACTATTTTCATTAATGAAGGCATATTTCAGAGGTACAATATTATATATAAAAAGTTGTATGGCTATTGCCACATTATTATGAGATGGACTGGTAGCCCTGCATATTATTAAAGTTGCCCAACACTTCCAATAAAGACCCAGTTTTCAGTTTCTTATAACTTTGCTAAACTTAACTATTTGGGCTAAAATTTTCTTTGCTGAATGTCTACCTCAGGCTGACTTTTTTCTTTCTTTCTTTCTTTCTTTTTTTTTTTAAATTTCAGTAGTAATGCTTCAGCCATTTCTGAGAACAATGAAAAACAGTGTTTTGTCCATATAAAAAAAATCTGGTGACCTTGTCTTTAAGAAGCTCTGATGTACCTATGTTTTAGAGCAGGCACTTAAAATTTGGCTGGGGGTGGGGTGGGGCGGGGCTTTGTATCAGAGATGTACCTTTTGCCATTCCAGTGAAAATCTGCCCAAATGTGGCCAAGTTAATAAGCCTTTACAAAATCACAGCTCATATGTACTCAGTAGATTTTAGCAGCTAATTCCCCAAACATTCTGTCAGCATTGGGTGTGTTCCAGCCCAGGAGTGAGCAATTGCAGCTGTGAAGTGCAGGTCATGCCGGATCTGGGTATCTGAACTGGGAGTTGGGATAGATGGGAGTCTGAGACTGGCTAGGCAAGGAGACTGAGATTTCCTAAACAAGGAGATGGGGCCTGGCTGGTCAGGGAGAGTGGGACTGGGCAATAGGAGGTTGGGAATGGCTGGGCCAGGAGACTGGTAGCCAGGTAGGGGAATAGGGATTGGAGAATGGGAGTCCGTAGGTAGGGTGGGGGGACTGAGATCAATCAGACGAGGAGCTTGGGGAACTGGAATTGACTGGGCAAAGGACTGGAACTGAAACCAGTGGAATGGGAATGTGGAGGTGGACAGACCTGAAGAGGTGTGGAGGTATGTGGATGTCAACATGATGCCACATGATGGAGTTCGTGTTTTCAGTTTGCTTTTTTAACACCTATGTGGATCAGCAGTAGAGTTAGGACCTTTATATCCACTGCACAGATCTGTCACTTGAGCTAATGGAGTAACTCATAGTAATAATAGTAATAGACTGTCCTCCATGTACACCAGCACTAGAGGGGGATGATGCACACACTGTGCCAATATAGTATAATAATACTGTACTTCAAAAAAAAAAAAAAGCACTTTTCCCCAATCTAATCTTGAAAATAATTATAAATGTAGAATGTATTAATCATTGGATTTAAACAGTAAAATCTATAAGCAGTTTATTTTTACTAGTATTTATTGATCATATAATTCTTTATATGTGTATACAATGGTTTTCACTCATCTCAAAATAGTTAACAAAAATATTGTAAATATTAACATAATGAATGTTACATAATATGGAATATAATGTTTTTATGTACCCCTTTTAATAGACAAACGAGTAGTACATTTTTGAAGGTTTTTTTGTTATTACATTAAAAGCAATGGGGGCAAAATCTTCAAAGCAGTACAGTAGAACCTCAGAGTTACGAACACCAGAGTTACCAACTGACCAGTCAACCACACACCTCATTTGGAACTGGAAATACGCCATGAGGTAGCACCAGTACCATACAGCACTGTGCTAAAAAAAATAAAAAGAATGTTTGTTTGTTTTTTTAATTGGCAAGGTGAGGAAACTGTTTCTGTGCTTGTTTAATTTAAATGAAGATGGTTAAAAGCAGCATTTAAGTCAATGTTCAAATTGTAAACTTCTGAAAGAACAACCATAGCATTTTGTTCAGTTATGAATATTTGAGTTACGAACAACCTCCATTCCTGAGGTGTTCATAACTCTGAGGTTCTACTGTATGTGCCAAAATTCAAACTGATATACATTCTGTACTCTTTTATATATATGGATGTACTTATTTCTTTTTCAGTGTGTACATTGCTAGTTTTCCTGAATATACACAATCAATGATTGACCACCTGGTTAACATGAAGATCAACCATTGGGATGGGTATGTTTCAAACATGTAACTTATGTTATTTGGAAGTCAAATATTCTGTAAATTTTACTTTTCGGAACTCTTCAGTTATCTTTCTTTAAAGGGAGAGGGTGGTAGTTGTCTATTTGTTCTTATCTGTACGATGATAGGAACTAGAAGCCTCGATCAGGATCAGATTCCATTGTGCTGGGGCTTACAAATGCTAGTTATATTTTCCTGAATCAGGGACTAAGGGACTGAATCATATTCCTTAGAACGTCTAAAAATCATATTATGGTAATTATTTTTTTAATAAAACAGGCCCCTTTGAAAACCGTTTTTAAAAGTATTAACAGATTTGTGCTCCTTTTTAATCTTGGAAATTTGTAATAACTTTTTTCCATGAATGATAACATTTAAAAAAAGAAATGTTAACATTTTAGAATTGCTAATGTATTTGATTGGGCAGGCAATGGCTTACATCAGTGGTTCTCAATGTGGGGAGGGGCCTCAAAACTTTCTAGCGTGGCATGAAGAGCACTCGCACTCACTCATGGAGTCACAACAGCACTGAAATTTGGCCCCTCTGTAATGACATCATGGATTGCATGGACATAATGAAATTATTCCAACACTTTTGATTTTTTTTCAATAGCAGAGAGGTGGATGTGGGTACCTCCCCACTGTTGGAAAGCTTCACTTAAAACATGTTTTTAGTTTTCGTGACATTTAAACCTAGTTTTAGGAGGTGAATAAAACATATCATTATTTAATACATTACGTAGTATATCTGAGTGTAAACATCATCGCCATATAATTATTGTTAATTAAGTAGACTTAATATGTGAAGATAAATGTAGTTATATTCGCTGTTGCATGAAGATTGAAATGTGTATGTATAACACAGATGTGATGAAACACTACTATAAACTATTTTTATTGCTCATGATGATGTTCCTGGCAGATATGGGATGAGCCCTGAGGTGCTACCATCCATATTTGTTTTGCTTTTCCTCTCCCTTTGTCTCTTTCAGCAGTAAGTTTTTATTCATGTAGCCAAGAGCTAACTGCAGGCTGCCTGGTTTGGGCCACTAGTGTTTGGGAAATGCCATATTCCATAACATTGAGTGGTGTCTTTATTTGTGGTGTGGAAATACAGTCATACACTGTAGCCGTGCTTTTTTACATGACAACTCTCAACTGGATTGGATATTTGAATTAACTATCAAAACATTTTTTAATGGTAATTTACCTTCAGGAATTCTAAACAGGGTTCTCCTTAAAATCTCTCATTTTGGCATGGAGAAATGAAGGGGAAAAACAAAGCACCCATTCATCTCTTTGTGAGACTTATTGTCTTAGTCACGGTTTTGTTTAAGTTCACATTGTTTAAATGTTCATACATGTGTCTGTGTAGGACTCTCAGAATTCAGAAGTTTGTCCTTTCTGTTGTAATTTCACTATGTTGTAAGTGTTGCAGAATCAAGAAATGTTAGAAGTAGACTAATAAGAAACTTCTGTTAGATAATTGTGAGGATGTATTTTAAGGCTTGAACTTTCAGAAAAACCTAAGGATTTTCAATTGGAGTTGGGCACGTTACTCTTCTTGGCTCCTTTTGAAATCCCAGTGTAAATCAATTCTGAGGAGTAAACTAATTGATTAATTTCCATGTAAAGTAATATTTTTAAAAGTAGGTTGCACAAAATATGTTGACTGTTATGGAACCTTTGATCTTGGAACCAATGGATGATTTTTTTAGTTAAGATTTCTGATATTTGACCTATTATGTTTAAAAAAAACAAACGTAGGTATTCATTCTTCTAGAATGATTGCACAAAATAGTCTGCTAAATGTTATTTTGCAAATAGAATGACACGCATAAGTGAAGCCATAATAGTTTGTACATGTCTGGTGTATGTTGGATTTCTTTTGACTTAAAGAAACTTCCCCCTTAGCATTCATCAACTTGTAATAATTATTGGTATTGCTCGATGTGGTGAAAATGTATATTTGATAATATACATGTTACACAGAGCTTTTGTGATTAATCTTATTGAGTTTGTGAGCTCTTAGATATATGTATTTTAAAATGAGTCTAAGCTTATTTACTAGGTTTTTCAGTATTCTTTCTTTTTTAAAAAAGAAATAAAAACCAACACCACTTGAAGTAAGAATGAGGTACCTGTAAACTTAAATTTAAAAAGCTGTAACTAAGGTCTAGCTGCTCTGGGACCACAATTATCTGTTTCTTTTGCTAGACCATGACAAAAAGCATCTGCAGCAACAAATTTTTTTCCTTTTTTCTTTCTGATTTCCTTACACTTAAGAAAAAAATAATTTAGCCAGTATTCTTTATAAAAGGTGGTTTGACTCTCCCTGAATTAAGAGTAGTAATCAGCAAGGGAGAATCACAATGTTAAAAATAAAAGGAGTACTTGTGGCACCTTAGAGACTAACCAGTTTATTTGAGCATGAGCTTTCGTGAGCTACAGCTCACTTCATCGGATGCATAGCATATCGTGGAATGTTAAAAATGAAGGTAAAACATTTCTCATTATCTGTGTAAGGCACCTGTGGATTTCCTTAACATGGTTTCTCAGAGCATGTTTGTGTCTTACATAATTGTGTAGCTTATAGTTTAGTCAACTTTTCTATCCTTTTGTGCCCTCTGAGGGTCTTTTAATGTGTGTGGGCTATCATGGGATACAGTATTTACTGAAGAGAGTCCTAATATATATAATTCAAACAATATATATGAAGCTGATTAATTTTTCATTCCTCCATTTAATAACAGAAATACATTTCTTCACTGGAAAAATGTTAAATGCTCTCACACACAAAAAGACAGAGGAAGCTTGAGGTACTGAAATAGCCCTGAAACAAGGGTGTACTACTAGGCCTGTATGGAGCCTGTTGAATTCAGCAGGATTCTGTGCTGTGCAGGGGTTGGTCTGTGCAGATATGATTGCAGGACAGGGTCATAATATGTAACTGCTTTTGTTATGGAGAGCAGCAGTCAATAACTGATACTACAGTGATTTATGGAAGCTGAACAAAAACTTTCTTTAATCTCCACAGTGTTATTCGAGAACTGTCAACCAAGGCTCTGCATAACCTCACTCCACAGGTCCCTGAGTATATGACAAATGTGGGTGAGTAGCAATAAATCTGTGTTTTAGGTAGCACCCCATATCAAGTGTTTCTGGGCACCTAGCAAAAACATACCAACAAACAAGACTTAAACAAAATACAAGTTAATATGGCTTAATAAGAGATTAAGCAAGATTTTTCCCACAGTGGTGCTGTAACTTTGATGGCGTTAAAACTTTCTTTTTATGAATTGCAGTGAGATTTGTGAATTTGGGGAGGGGAAAAGGCAGCAGAATTATCAAGTTCAGCTTTAAGCCACTCCAAAATGTAAAGTGACTAATGTTTTTAAAACAACATTCTAAAGCAACTGAAGAACCACTTTATGCATAAACTAAAAAAATCAAGAAATGTCTGAGAGCATCTTGAAACCCAAAGATATCTCGACTAGCACATGTAACAGCTAGCAAGCTACAGATTTGTGTAAATCTTTCCAACATGTGTGGTTAGGGTAGATAAAATGAAATACAATGCATTTAATATGTGGCTAATAGAGAACTAAAGGAAGTATTTGCTCATAGTGTGTCTTTGGGTGGGGAACCATTTTTGTTACACCAAACTGAAAAATCTAACTGTGGAAATGGAAATTCTTGGTATATTTTGATAACACAGGCAAATCTTATTCCCATTTTTAAAAATGATTTTCAGATTTAGGGATCTAAAAATGATTTTCAGATTTAGGGATTTGAAAATGTTCTTGCTCTGTATTTCTCTAAGATGACTTCTAGAAATGATTTTTCCACATTAATTTCTAGACAGAAGTGTTTACATGTAGTAATATAATATGTAATTGTTATTTTTTATTTCATTTCTTGCAGTTTTGCCAAGACTGCTACCATTAGCAGTGGGCACAGATTTACACACTCGGCATGGGGCCATTCTTGCCTGTGCTGAGATCACCCACGCACTGTACAAACTAGCAGCAGAGAATAATAGGTATAAAGACAACATTATCTAAACTATCATGTTTCTTTCTCATGTATAATCTTTCAGAAACCTCTCCAGTATAATTATGAAAATCTCCATCTTCGAGAACTTCTCTTCTGTTGTGATTTTTGTTTGTTTTCATCAGTGCTGCCAAGCCTTCATGCTTTACTTGGTGAGGTTATATACCTCCGATCTAAATCCACGAGTAATCATAAAAGTGAGACCACCTGTTGTCATTCTCAAGCAAGAATAGAGAAAAAAGAAAAGGAGTACTTGTGGCACCTTAGAGACTAACCAATTTATTTGAGCATAAGCTTTCGTGAGCTACAGCTCACTTCATTGGATGCATACTGTGGAAAGTGTAGAAGATCTTTTTATACACACAAAGCATGAAAAAATACCTCCCCCCACCCCACTCTCCTGCTGGTAATAGCTTATCTAAAGTGATCACTCTCCTTACAATGTGTATGATAATCAAGTTGGGCCATTTCCAGCACAAATCCAGGTTTTCTCCCCCTTACAATCTCCTTTAGATAAGCTGTTACCAGCAGGAGAGTGGGTTTGTGTGTGTGTGTGTGTGTGGGGAAACCTGGATTTGTGCTGGAAATGGCCCAACTTGATTATCATACACATTGTAAGGAGAGTGATCACTTTAGATAAGCTATTACCAGCAGGAGAGTGGGGTGGGGGGAGGTATTTTTTCATGCTTTGTGTGTATAAAAAGATCTTCTACACTTTCCACAGTATGCATCCAATGAAGTGAGCTGTAGCTCACGAAAGCTTATGCTCAAATAAATTGGTTAGTCTCTAAGGTGCCACAAGTACTCTTTTTCTTTTTGCGAATACAGACTAACACGGCTGTTACTCTGAAAAGAATAGAGAAGACATTGTCACAAGTGTGGGTTAACCACAACAGTTTGCTAGACTACTACTGAGTGAAGCATCTTTCCTTCTTTGCTGTGAGACAATCCCTCACATTGCTATTTGGGTTGGACTGATGTAATTTTTCACTTACTTAATTTTGGCCCAGAAATGCAGTTTATAGATATTAAATTTAGCATATGTATCCAGCATGATTGCCATAAATTAGTTGGTGGAGTTACTGACTCTCTCTTCAACCTTCACTGGAATGGGTGTTGTGTACACCTGTGCAAAATGATTGTAAAACACTACCAAATTGTAATTTGCCACTCACTCACACTAGTAGTAGCATTTTAAATTTACTCTGTTCTGATAGGTATAAATAATTATACAGGATTCAAGGTAGTGGATAGTGCAGCCTTTGAATATAAATCTGAATAAAAGTAAAGAAACAAAATTCTGTAAAATTCTTCAGATGTTTATTAATCAAATGCATTTACAGAATTTTGTTTAGTTTTAGTCTCATTTCTTCCAAAGCTCTGACATCCAACCTAACTCTTGTATCCCAGGGGAGCTGAACTTAGGCAGGGGAACAAGAGGTAAGTAGGTAGTAAATAGGTCTGCTTTTTTGACTCCTGAAGTTGTTCAGATGCACTGTTACGAAAAGTACTTGTGCATGTCAGCAGTATAACAATGACACTTAATGTAATTATTTTATTAAAGTAATGATTGTACATAGAAGCTAAGTATGTTTTGTAAAAAAAAAAATATTGGAAAAGTAGAAAATTGGAAACTTTTTGAGTTTTGGAAATTTGGAATTTTGGAAAAGTGTTAGAATTATGTCATTACGTATAGCCATATTCTGTTACAAAAATGTTATTGTATAATTCTGCAGAAATAATATATCTGAGTGCTTGTCAGAAAATAGGCTGTTTGTATGTTTCCTAAACCCGTTTAATGAATGTTACACATTTGTTCCGAGAATCACTTAGTCATAAACTTTTAAGTTTTTTCTGTCACTTTAAAAGTGCAACATATATCTGTTGATGCAGGGCTGTTTCTGAATGTAAATTCAAGAAATTGCCATGTTTGGACTTAAAATCTTTTTGTAACATTGCAGATCAGTTACGAATTATTTCAATGAAAAATCGTTGGAGGGACTTAAGCAGATCCATTGGGAGGTTTGTGCCAAGTATAAATAGCTGTTGGAATCTTAAATGTGTTGTTTCATTTTTATACAAAGGATGTTGAAAGGTGTTTTTTTCCTTTTTAAAAAATTCCCCCAAATCCTGCAAATGTTTGGCGTCCTCCCGACATCCTTTTCTTCCGCCTTTGCTCTCTCACTGCTGAGTGTGTCTGGTGGGAATCCTGTGATCATGCTGACTGACTTCACTACAAATTTTGTTCTCTCCACTTTGACATCTGCCGTCTTCCTAGTTAAGCAACTCTACTTCTTTACCCTAATTGAATCCCTTGAAATCTCAGTGGCCATTTCACCACGTTTGATTCCCTCCTTGCACCCTGGTGCCCTCCTGCCTCCACTTCTCTCTCTGCACAGATTCTCACTTCTTCAAGAAAAATATCTGCAAAATACCACATGAACTTCTCCCTTCCCTCTCACCTCTTGCCCTTCCTCTCCAACTCTTCTTCTTCTCTCTTGTTTCTCATTTGCTCTCCTCCTCAACCTCCTCCATTTACTCCAGTGATCCTATCCAATCTCCTCACCTCCCTTGCAAACCACTCTCATCCCCTTTCTTGCCCTTCTCTTTAATCTCTCACTCTCTAGTCATTCTTTTCCCTCACAACACAAGCATGCTTTAGTCTCTCCCATCTTATGGACAACCCACCTGTGACCCCATTTGACTCTGCAACTATTGCCCCATCTTCCTTTTTCCTTAAGTTCACTGAATGAGTTCTTTTCCTCCACTTCCTTCCTAGACCCTCTCCAAATCTGGTTTCTGTCCCTTGCATTTAATTAAAATGGCTATTACCAAAGTCTCTAATGACTTATTCTTCTTTAACCTGTCAGCTGCTTTGACATAATCAACCATGCTCTTCTTCTTGAAATCTTGTCCTTCCTTGCTTCTGGGACTCACTTTTTTCCTGGTTCTTCTCTTACCTCTCTAATTACTCCTCCAGCATCATCTTCAGAGGATCCTCCTCATCTTCTCTCCAACTTTCTGTGAGAGTTCCACAGGGCAGTGCCCTGTGGTCTATTTCTCTTCTCTTGCTACACCTTGTCTTTGGGTTATCTCCTTCGCAAATACATTATACAAATACAGCTATCATCCACAGGACAACTCACAGTTCTACATCTATTCTGGACCTGTCTTTCTATTTCAGACTAAAATCTTGGCCTGACTTTTTGACATCTCATGGATGTCCAGCCACTAGCTCAAGCTAAGCGTGGCTAAAACAGATCTCCTAATCTTCCCTGCAAGCTCTCCCCCGCCCTCCTTTTTTGATCTTCATCATAGGCCTCTCTCTAGATCCTCACATCCAAGCTGTGTCTAAATCTTGTAGATTCTTTCTGCGTAACATCTCTAGGATATGGCCTTTCCTGTCCATCCACACAGCTTTAATGTAATCCAGGCTCTCATCATTTTACAACATTCTCTTCCCTGGCCTTGACAAATGTAATTTGTCGCACTCATATCCATTCGAAATGCTCCTGCAAAAATCACTTTCCTAGATCATCGCTTTCACCCTCTCTTTTCATCACTCCTCTTGCTATCCTTTCTCCATTGCATCAAATGTAAGATGCTTGTTTTTACTTTAAGGACATTTCACAGCCTAATTACATGCTATTTATCATCTCTCATATGCTTTGAGGTGTCAACTCCTACCTCCGATCAGCTAATGCGACCAGCCTTCATTGACTGCATATTAAATTTTCAAACAAACACCTTTGTACTTCCTTGCATGCTGCCCCTCATGCATAGGAATTACTGCCCATAAACATCCATGAAGCCACCTCATTGTCCTCCTGATCCCTCCTTAAAACTCTCCTTTGCTGTGATGCCTACAAAAAACTTGGCAGTGGTTATGAGTGTGATGAGACCACAGCCTGTCATGCTGTTTAGTATTGTTTTCTTGTGCACTCCTGTCTGTTTCCACTTGTCCCTTGTAAGCTCTTTGGAGCAGAGTTTTTTTTTCTGTGTTCTTTCAAACTCTGCACTGTGAAGTCTTTATTTAAAAGGACCAAATTTTTGAAAGCAAATGTTTAAAAAAAGTGCACCTACCTGCCAGTATAAATGCAGAAGCAAACAGATTGTGGAATGATGGTAATAATGAACTATATTTGTTTGCCTTGAGTATGAATTCTGATGGGATTTTTAAAGTTTATATTTTTTTGAAAATTAGTTCTGTGAAAGAAGAATATTGTTTTTTTTTTTCCAAATGATGCCTTTGAATTCCCAAGTCCTAAAGAAACACTTTTGTTACATAATACGTATTACACAAGAATCACATTAGGCTGGGGGGAAAAGGCTTAATTTATAAATCAAATATTTTCATCTGTTTTATTACAGCTTTGCAGTCGTCAGTTGTACAGGTAAGAAATTTGAAACCAAAACCATTGTTTTCCATTGTGGCAATTAATATTGTTTAGACCCAATAAATATTTGAAATTCAGGTTTTTAAAGTTGGTTACATCTAATATACCTTAGAACCTCAATTCACTGGAGGGAAAACTCAAATTCTTTTTGACTCTGCCTGTACCTAGGACTTTGTTCTAAAACAGTGTTGTTGAACTGGAATTGGGATTGTTGATGCATGTTATGTGGTCAATCCTAATTAAAAGGTGGTGAGAACTGCATTTGATGCTATATTGTAGATAGGATTGGGGCAGACAGAGCCAAAGAGAGAGGGGAAAACACTGCAAATAAAGCAGCATATTTGCTAGTCCACAACTTCAGTAATTTGTAGTTTTCTTCCTCATTACTATGCCTGAGCTCTGCATTCCTGAACTTAGTCGAGAGAAGTGATTTGTAATCTCTCCTTATCCTACAAAGTGCTAAAATGGCCAGAAGGTTGCCTTGTAGTCAAAGGTATATTTTTACTTTCTGCATCCTTTTGTAATTGATTGTCAGCAGTGCTACAAGCAGTTTAATTCTGTTTTTCAATTCTTGGGCCAGATGGAGGCTTTTTTGATTTTTCTTCCTTTTCATTCACTTCTTATTCAGTAAAGCCTCTAGTAAGTAAAGGGTAATTTGCGTGAGAATTTGGGTAAAAAGTGAGTTAACACTGAAATCAGACTTCAAGTTTTGGCCCTTTGATCTAAGGGAATCAAGATCCAAATAAACAACCTGTGTTTCGTAAAACTGCAGTGTATGTTCTTGATATTTATCTAGTTGAGCTCTTTGGACATGGAGTATCTGACTTTGAGGTCTGGTCTACACTGTGGGGGGCGGGGGGGGGAATCAATCTCAGTTACGCAATTTCAGCTACATGAATAACGTAGCTGAAGTCTACGTACTTAGATGTCTGACGCTATCCCGTTGACTCCGCCTGCGCCTCTTGCCCTGGTGGAGTACCAGAGTCCACAGGAGAGCGCTCGGCGGTTGCGATAAATCAACACCCGCTGGATCAGTAGCTGCCCGTCGATCCAGCGGGTAAAGTAGACAAGCTCTGAGATGCTGTATTGTCTTTGTTGGTGCATTTGTAGCATAAAATTGAATGTCTATGACAGTAACATTACTTAAAATGTTTCCCATTCCATGAAAATGCATTAGGATTTGTCAAAGTTTCAAGATACTAAAATTTGCTTTTTAAAGGTTGTATTTGTTGATTTGAGCTAGCTTCTACTAGTTCATGGCTTAATGTGCCTTAGTTTATAACACTGATGCTACGTGTTAGCAGTGACTTTGTGGGTGGCTGTTTTGGCTGTTATAAATTCTTTAATGCCAGGGTGGAGCTGGGGTATAATTTTGTTTTTGTCACAAAGTGCACATCTTGCACTTACTGGTGTTATAAGATGCCTACTAGTGTTTTCATCACAGATAGGCTTCTAAAATTGATTCTCTGTCAAGTAGCATACTTGATTAACCATAATTTGCCCTAAGCAATAGTTGTATAAAAGACAAAAATGCATAATTTAAAGCACATTTTAAAAATATTATTGTTACGGGTAACAAAATTCTTTAAAATTGCCTAAGAAAAATAAACCTTTGGTTCAGGTTCCAGAAGCAAACCTGCAATTTGACTTAGGTATTACTAGGCAAGCACTTGGTGGAACAAGTTTAACTTGTTTGATGATGAGTAATTACTGCACATAATGCTTTCCATTTGAGAAATAACTCCCTGGAATCTTCAGGGTATAACAAGACCCAGTAAGAATATTGAAAATTAAATTGCTTCACCTGAGTGAATTTTATTTCCATCTTTCTGGTTCTTAAATTAAACTACCTCAAAAGATTTTTTTTAATGTATTCAGGAATGTCATAAATGTATATTTAATACTGGCCAAAAGTGAAACTATAATAAAGTGTTTAGTTTTTCTGATGCTGATGAATTTTAACATGTCGAATAAGCTAGTTTCACAATACAACTGCAAAGGCCTGACAGAAAATGAAGTTGAGGTAAAGTGTAAAGAGTTGCATGTTTAAAAAGTGGTAATTAACAAGTTTTAATAGCTGTAAAGTATATTATAAGAGGCTATGAGCTTACTAGTCAGCTATATCTCACGGTCTTTTCATACACCTAATATCTCCTATCTAGGATTTAGTAAAAGTCCCAATGCTGTAAATGGGGCATTGGTTTACCTAGTATTACATGTAAATTAGCCTTTTATTAATTTATTTGAGCATAAGCTTTCGTGAGCTACAGCTCACTTCATCGGATGCATACTGTGGAAAGTATAGAAGATCTTTTTATACATACAAAGCATGAAAAAATTGGTGTTTACCACTACAAAAGGTTTTCTCTCCCCCCACCCCACTCTCCTGCTGGTAATAGCTTATCTAAAGTGATCACTCTCCTTACAGTGTGTATGATAATCAAGTTGGGCCATTTCCAGCACAAATCCAGGTGTCCCCCCCCCCCCCCCCCCGACCCTTCCCCCCACACAAACCCACTCTCCTGTTGGTAAGTCTCTAAGGTGCCACAAGTACTCCTTTTCTTTTTGCGAATACAGACTAACACAGCTGTTATTCTGAAACCTTTTATTAATGATTACCATTAGTAAGACTGACCTAATTATGAACTGTGGACTTAGGTTATGCCTGAAAAAATTATAGGGCAGATCATGTTTTTTTTAATATGCAAACAAGATTTTGCATTGTCTCAGAAATTGAGATATTATGTAATACATTTGCTGTAATCAGATCTTTGTTTTTATATGCTGTTAAGCCAAATCTCCCTGCCCTCAGTTTCATTAATCATTTTTTTCATACGTTAGTTCCTCCCTTACCTCCTACTTAAATGCTTTTGTAGGTTTACATGAAAAAGTTAAAGTAAGTCTACACAAATTCAGTATTTGCCTACATTCTGCTTTCCTTTAGACATGGTATTGATTAATTCTGTCCAAAAGCTTTCTTAAGAATGCTGGTTGGCTGAAGAATTTTCATGTATGTTTTTAGTTAAGCATATGATACGGTGAGCTTGGTTTTGATTTCAATCTAATGTAAATCAGGAGTAATTCGAGGGAAAGCTAATGAAGTTACATCAGTGTGAGCTGATCATCAGGTCCAGTATACCTTTTTTGTGTGTGTATGATAATTTGTAGTTTTGGAAAAATTGACATACCCATACCTACTTTAAGCATTACCTAGTGCAAACAAAAGCTTCCAGCTTGACACATGTGGAGAGTTATGTCTTAAGATATCTCATGTGGGAAAAGAGGCCAATATCCCAGCCTAATTATATTTGAAGCATTTTAAATCCAATCTGTATGGTGTTCACCATGAAACAAGTATGGGTGATATCTTTTCTTGTTAGCTGGGACATTATCGTAATGCACTTGAGGCATTGTAGTAGCATTCATTATCAAAGAAGCTTTGAATAAAGTTACATTTTCAAAAGTGATCCTTTTCTTTAAATGGTGGCGTCTTACATATGATTGTTGAGACTCTTGAGGCGATATCAGGTTGAGGAGCGATTCTGAACATTATCTCATTTCTTGACTCCAGTTCTGAAGTTGATATAGGTCTTGCCATAAATACTGGGGTAACATGGTCATTTAGAGATGAGTAGAGCATTGATACAAGCTGAAATGCTGTGCCTCTTCCAGATACTTGTCTCTGGCTTTTATACTACTAACTGTGGATTTATTAGGCCTTCAGGGTTTCAGTCAGTGCTGAATATGCCATGATGCATAGTGTTAATCATAGAATTATAGAAATGTAGGGCTGGAAGGGACCTTGAGAGGTTACCATGTCCAGCCCCCTGCACTTAGGCAGGACCAAGTAAACGTAGACCATCTCTGACAGGTGTTTGTCCAACCTGTTCTTAAAAACCTCCAATGGTGGGGATTCCACAAGCTCCCTTGGAAGGGAGAATTTAACTACCTTTAGAGTTAAAAAGATTTTCCTAATAGCTAACCTAAATTTCCCATGCTGAAAATTAAGCCCATTACTATTTGTCCTACCTTCGGTGGACATATTTGAAGACTGTTACCAGGTTCTTCCTCAGTCTTTTTTTTCCAAGACTAGACATGCCCAGTTTTTTAATCTTTTCTCCTAGGTCAGGTTTTCTAAACCTTTCATAATTTTTGTTGTTCTCCTCTGGACTCTCTCCAGTTTGTCCACATCTTTCCTAAAGTGTGGCACCCAGAATTGTATATGGTACTCCAATGGAGACTTCATCAGTGCCGAATAGAACAGAAAAATTACTTCCCAGGCCTTACATATGACATTCTTGTTAATGCAGTCCAGAATACTAGCTTTTTTGCAACTGCATCATATTGTTGACACACATTCAGTATTTCATCCACTATAACCGCCAGATCCTTTTCAACAGTACTACCATCTAGCCAGTTATTCCCCATTTTGTATTTGTGCATTTGATTTTCCCTTCCTAAATTAAGTACTTTGCACTTATCGTTATTTAATTTCGTCTTGTTGATTTCAGACCAATTGTTTGATAGTCAAGGCCGTTTTGAATTCTAATCCTGTCCTCCAGAGTACTTGCAACTGCTCTCAGCTTGGTGTCCATATGTATATTTTACCAGCATATTCACCACTACATTATTCAAGTAATTGGGACCCCACTAGATATGGTCTCCCAGTTTGACAGCAAACCATTGATAATTATTCTTCAAGTACAGTCTTTCAACCACTTGTGCACCCACCTTATAGTAATTTCATCTAACACACATTTCCTTAGTTTTCTTATGAGAATGTCACATGGGTTGTGTCAAAAGTCTTACAGAAATCAAGATATATCATGTCTACTGCTTCCCCGTTTCTGCTAGGCCAGTATCTCTGTCAAAGAAGGAAATTAGGTTCGTTTGGCATGATTTGTTCTTGAGAAATCCATGTTGGTTATTCCTTACAACCCTGTTATCCTTTAGGGGCTTACAGATTCATTGTTGAATAATTTGTTCCAGTATCTTTCCGGGTATTGAAGTTAGGCCCACTGGTCTATAATTCTCTGGGTCCTCTTTGTTCCCTTTTTTAAAAGATAGGTACTATGTTTGACTTTTCTCCAGTCCTTTGGAGCCTTACCTGTCCTCCATAAGTTCTTGAAGATAATTGATAATGGTTCTGAGATTGCCTCAACTAGTTCCTTAAGTACCCTAGGATGAATTTCATCAGGCCTGTCTACTTGAATACATCTAACTTATCTATATATAATTTAACCTGTTCTTTCCCTATTTTGACTTTCATTTCTTCCCCCTTGTTTATATTAATTGTGTTGAGTATCTGGCCACCCTTAACCATTTTTGGTGAAGAGCAACTCCCAGATCCATGAGTCATTTGTTGCCACATACTGCATATTGTTTTGCTTTGATCTCATTGCTTTGAATTCAGAGACTGTCTGTGTGTTGTAGATGGCTATACACATAAGAAGGTATTCACATTTGTAATATGGTAATCGTGGAACTTTGAGTTTAGACTGTCGTGTTCTGTGTTGGGATTGTTCCTTATGTGTTAACTAATGTGTTCAGCTGCTGTTGCAGCATCCTTATGCAACAAAATGTGATGACTTGCCTAACTTTTAAGAACTGGCTGATCAAGCACAGCTGTTTTGCAATGAGTTGAAATATAAGTATGTATCATGGCCCTGATTACTGGTGTGACAAAATTTCCAAATAAAGTATTCCAAATCCCACCCTTTTTTCCCCTAACAAACCTCCTAGACATGGCTCAAGTGTTGGAAAAGCTTTGTGCTTGCAATGAAAAGTCTAGGATATTTCAACCTTTTTGAGAGGGTAAGACAGCCTGCAGGTATCAGCAAGTACCAGGCGAAGGATAATAGGCTTGCCTCATTGTTAACAGCCTCAAAGGTCTTTGAAATCTCAGTAGTTTCAGGGCAAGCATGTCTCTTGGCATGCATCCCAGTGAAAGACTCTGAGGCATATAAACTTAGTGGGAGACAAATTCCAGTCTTGTGAAAAGATTGCTCTTTCAATTCCCACAAATCCAAATAATTTTCAAATAATTTTACACCCAGCAACACTGGTTCTTCCAGGAATTCATGTTAACAACAGTATCTTGGGGAGGACATTCATAATACTGTGGTAACCTTTAGAAATTTGGTGTCCTACAATTGCCTTTTGTTTAAACTGATATTCAGATGGCGGTGATGTATTTTATATCAACAAGCAAAGTATTTTATATCAGCCTTCAAGTTTTGAAATAGGGTAATGTCTAATGAGACTTCAGTGGTTGCTAGAAGGAAGACTGATTGTAAATAGTTTTAGTAGCTATGAAAGATAAGTCCCCCTACTAGCATGTAGATCAGCTTGTGCTCAGCTTCTTTGTGTTCAGGGAACCTATTTTTTTGTCAGATGTCTGAAAAGGAGGCAAAAAGTGAGGACTCTACATCATTTTCAAAATTACCATTGACTTCAGTAGGGTCAGGATTTCACCCATAGCCTTGTGTCTACAGAAAAAAAAAAAGTTTTTTCTGTGATCCAAATTTAGGTCTATGATTTTGTGACCTTTGGTTGGTTCCATGTTGGTTGGTTGAAATTTAGTTTCCACATCACTTGAGGATGAGCATAACAAATCCCATCAGATTCTCAGCTATTCCATCTCTGACCACTGAAAACTATTTCCCTCCACCTCAGTTTGGAATCTTTTATACAGATGACATGATCACTGAAATATTATTGATCACACGGCTTTGTATTTCTGCAGCCCTATAATGTATAAACTAAACCTTAAAATATTCCTGTAATTCTATTTTGAGTGGACAAAGTCCCTTAAGAAGCTGAATGGATCTAATTTATTTTTGTGATGAACCTATGTTTTAAGGGATTCATATCAAAATAGTTACTGTCTGCATTTCTAATTGTCAGATTTGTTCTGCCTATTCTATAAATTACACTTCACAGCTAAAATGTCCAAACTTGATTCCAGTCTTAATCTGGCTTGATAAGTCTCTTAACGTTTTTCAGTATATAAAACATTTATGTTTATACTTGTATTTTTTAGGTAAGGGTGACCATCATATATATTGGTAGTGTTTTTCTACCACTTGAGGAATTTGTGCACGTGAGAATGCTACTAATATTTTAATTCTTATTATTTAAGTATGTTTAATTATCCTCAGTTGGCACTCTAGGTCTGTTAGCAAATAGGTGAGCTGTAAAATTCTCTGAAGAAATTCTAATATATGTAACATATGGGAAGAAAAGATTGTAAATTCTTTTCCACATAGAGGTTCGTTAACTATGTCGCCTAAAGTTAAAACAAAATCAACAAATAATATGAATATCAGTGAGCACTTGCTTTATATAACGAAAGTATGAAATGTTTTGGTATTGTGTATATGTGTACGTAAAGTTGGAAATCAGATAGCAGTTTTTTAAATTTTGGGAAGGGGGAAGCATTCTCGTTGGGATTCTTGTGTTGTGAAAGCACGGCAGGACATGTTTAATAGTTTCCATTAAACAAAGACCATGTACATCACCATTAATCCAAGACTAATGCTAATATGGAATAATGTATGTCAGCAGAGGTTCTTAGCTTTTTGGATAACTTCCAGATTTAATGTATTCAGACACCTGAATAATACTTACTGCTAATGATGCCATAGAAGCTGTTCAGTTCTAAAATACTCTTTGTAACGTTATCCTTGTAATTTGAAAAGGAGATTCCTAACTTCTTCCAAAATTGACTTTAAAAACAATTCTGTGAAAGTAATTTGAATTTGCATGTAAATTAAAAACAAAGTACTGTTGCTTGATTCTAATTGGGGTCTAAATAAAGTGGAAGTAAACATTCATGTTCAAATAAGATATTAGATCTGCGATCTGGGAGCTTTACCATTCCATCTCTGCTGCAAGGAATTTCCTACCCCAATGTGTGAATTTCACTGAATTACACTGAGCTCCTATTAAAAAGTCACTTTCTGTAGAACTGCGTTAGCATTTTAAGGCTCCAGAATTGTATGGAAAACAGTTGGTTAATGGAAACTGGTACTGCAGTAGTCAGTTTAAGGACTGAATTTGATCTATAAACCTTGAAGGAAGCACATTCAGGTAGGTCATGACATTTGGAGATAGTGTGTAGGTTTGGGTTTGGGGGGGGAAATAGGAAGTGCCAACACTACAGTAACACTTAGAATAAAAGTGGACTGATATCTTGTGTCAGTTTAGTGAAATGCTGAATAATGAATTGATTGCCCTTCCTTAGGAGGCAGGGTTTATAAGGAACAGCAGCCAAACACAGCAGATTTCCCTATAGAACGGTCTGCAAATCCATAACTTATGAGGAAAACCTGTAAGGTTGGCAGGTCTGCATTGCCTGGACCACCAGTGTAATTTTGCTGAGTGGTATATTGTAGGAGAGCTCTTCCAAAAATCCATGCTGTATAGAAGGCATGCATCTGTATTCTCAAGCTTTAAACTTTGTTTTTCTGTTACCAAATAATACTAAGCAAAGAGGATTTGAAGCTTTATGCTCTGATATAAAAGAATAAACTAGAGAATAAGTTCTAATATCTTTTGAAAAGATTTTCAAACAATTGCTTCTCAAGTGGAAAGACTCTAGGATGGTGACAGATTTTGTGACTGAAAAATCCTGTGGTAAATTCCACAGGGCCATAGTATTTCTAAAGTGAGGCTATGAGAAAAAAGCATGAACCTGAGTGCCTTTTATTTTTCAAATAGGATTAGAGAAATTAGGTCTTTGTTCTTTGGAAAAGAAAAGATGGAGTGTACAATAAAGTTTTGTATGGAGCATTTTGTAGTGAATTAAGGCACTAGATGGTACAGTGCTGTTTGAAAGTTGGTCAAATGTAAGATTGGAGGGTTTACAAGCTTAATCTTGGGAAGACTTGAGTGTTACTTGTTGTATTTCTGTGGCTACTTTTCATTTGAAAACTTATTGTGCTTTAGTAAGCAGCTTACCTAATTGTATGCAGTAATCGATCATCTGAAAATATTGCATTTTTGTTTCTATTTTCCAGGGGTTTAGGTGGAGAACTAATGAGACCAGCTGGTAGGTGTCCCTCTGCATGTTAGCTGGCTGGTGCTATTTTTGTTGAATTAAAATAGCAAATATATGTTAGTTAATTTACTCTATTTACGTCAACTTTTGCATCTCTTGGCATTTCACTGTTTTCTTGCAATATCAACACTGTATATATAAGATCTCTCTCTCTTTCTTTCTCTGTCTCTCTTGCTTGCACATCCCACCCACCCACCTACACAACCTACATTAAAAGAACAGTAAAGTTGCAAAGTCAAGTATTCAGAAGTTAAGAAATGCCAGTATTCAGGTTGTCGATGCAATCTTAAATTTGGCCCCGGTATCATATGCATTATGACAATGTCTAATTACATGATCACATACTATTTTTTTGCACAGGAACCCTTCTTCCTCATTCAGTGCACAGGATAGAACCGCTCTGGAGATGAATCAGGGTAGTGTAGTGAAGGAGACATCATTGGTATTGGGGTGGCGTCTGGCACCAGAGCTGGATCTGAGGCATTATCCTATGGCACTGCTATTCAAAGAGCTCCCAAACCACCTGGAACTGAGCTTATGCACTATGGCCAGATGCTTCATCCAGACTTGCAGTCACTGCATTTGAAGATGTGGCTGTTGGGTGTTTAGTACCATGGACCAGGACTGTTCCCTACAGATCCAGGAAATCTTGATACAGAGCTGGAAAACTTATTCTTTTAAATGAAAGAGGTTCTTGATATGGGAAGTCCAGCATGGTCTGGACTCTCTGTAGTCTGTTCTTTGACTACTGATTGCACTTATAGCAGGCTGGCCTTTTGTTCAACATGGATTAAAATCCATGTCACAGCAATTTCAGCTTAGCATGCACCTGTGCAATTATGTTTGGTCTTCTCTCACTCACTGTTACCAAATTTTTAGCCACCAGTCTGAGAACCCACCCCTGTCTGGGACCTCAGTAGTCCTCTAGAATTTAATGGAGCCTCAATTTGAACTTCTATCAGAATGCCCCTTGCATCACCTCGTTCTGAAAGATGATCTTCCTTGTGGCTATTACTTCAGTCAGAAGAGTGAGTGAGTGCCTTCAGGCACTTATGGCTGAACCTTGCTATATGACATTACATAGGGACAAGGTGTTGCTGAGACCTCACCTGAAGCTCATTCCTAAGGCCTGGGCTACACTGGGGGGGATTTGAACTAGACAAGACGTGATAAATCGATCCCCAATAGATTGATCACTACCCGGATCGGTGGGTAGTGAAGATGTACCCTAAGGTTATCTCGGAAGTTTACCTAAACTAGTTAATCAACCTACCTGTCTTCTTCTTGAACCTATGTTTGGCAATGCGGGGAAAAGAAATTACACACATTAGATTACACTGACAGGATAAAACCGTTCAGATTGTTTCCCTATCTACTTTTAGCCCTAGTCAGGTGTTCTAGAGATCTAGCCATCTCATCACAAAAGCTATGGAAATGGATAACACAGTACGTCTTGCCATGATATTAGCTGGCATGTGCTATCAGAAATCTACAAGATGGCTATGTAGAGTAATTCCCCTGGCCTTTGTCAAATATTGCTCCTTGGTTTTAGTGGATAGGTTGGATGCCAGTTTTGGGAGAGCAGTACTACAATCACTATTTGACTGGTACAAGTGAAACTCCTCATTCATTCCCACTGTCCCATAGGGATACTACTTGCCAGTCACCTACAATGAAGTCCACACTGACACATACTCGAAGAAGAAAGAATGGTTACTTACCCTACAATAACTGTACTTCTCTGAGATATTGTAGCCAGCATAGATCCCATTACCCATCCTCCACTCCCCACATTTTGGAGTCTTCAACCAAGATGGGCTTTGAGTTGTGAGGGAACTATGGGAGGTTCCTGGCCACTCCACCCTTTATATCTTCGCATGGGAACATGAGGAGGCACAGGGTGCATTTACGGCCTCAACAGACACAGCTATTAAAAACAAAATCTGATTTCACATGACTTACAGTGGGACTACCACATCTGGAAAGACCCCAGTTACTGTAGTGTAAGTTCTTTTCTGATGTTGGAACCACAAGCATAATTCCATTTCAGTTTCCTTGTTGCATGTTTATTTTTGAGCTATAATGTTAGAATATTTCTATTTGCAACATTTTCTGCTCTTCTGTTTTAAGTACACTCTTTTATAACCGTATATATTACATCAGTACTGGTATGACTGCATTTTGTCAACATTATTGCAAGTTACTATTTTCAGAAATGATATAATTGCCTTTTTTTCTCCCCCCCTCCCAGTCTGCACTTTAATTGAAAAGTTGTCACTTTCAAAAATGCCATTTAGAGAGGATCCCATAATCGGTATGTAATACTACTTTCAATGGTCTTATATTATGGCATCATTCTAATTATATTCTCTAAGTTACATAGTACTAGTCAGTGATGTTATTCAAGGAAACTAAGTTTTGATAACCTAGCCTAACTCACTAACATCTTGTTAACAAATCTCAAAAAGGTACACAAATCTGTGGTTGAAGATATTGCATATAGCAGTGTATGAAGAAAATTTTTGTTTGTGTCACCTCCAAGCAAGCCTCTTTCTCTTAAAGTTGTCAAAAAGTCTCTGAAAATCATATTTAGCAGTGGGAAGATAAGACTCTCCTTTTGAGCATTTCTGCTTGATTAAGGGTTGGTTAGTAACATTTATTATTTTTTCAACAAATAGAGGGTTCCTGTTGGAATGCCCTTTTTTGTACTCCCCACCTATGAAATCCTGCATCATGGTGACTATTTTTGACTGAGGGCTAGTCTACACTAGAAGTGCTTCATTGGCACAGCTGCTTTGATGTAGCATGTCTGATGAAGACACTCTATGCAAATGGGAGAGCGCGCTCTTGTCAGCATAATAAATCTACCTCTGCGAGAGGTGGTAGCTATTTTGGTGGGAGAAGCTCTCCTATCGACATAGTACTGTCCAGACCAGTGCTTAGGTGGTATAACTTATGCTGCTTGGGGGAAGGGGGGGCACTTATTCATACCCCTGAATGACCTAAGTTATACAAAAGTAAATTGTAGTGTAGACCTGGCCTGGACCTTTAGCAGCATCTGTCCTGAATAAGTTGTTACAAATTGTTTCTTCCTATCTGTTCATCACATTACAGGCTCAGGAGAAGAGCACTGAGCCCTATGGCTTGTGTATTTCATAGATGACACTTCATAGAATATCAGGGTTGGAAGGGACCTCAGAAGGTCATCTAGTCCAACCCCCTGCTCAAAGCAGGACCAATCCCCAATTTTTGGCCCAGATTCCAAATGGCCTGCTCAAGGACTGAACTCACAAACTCTGGGATTAGCAGGCCAATGCTCAAACCACTGAGCTATCCCTCCCCCCTTCAGTGAATGGAAACAAGATAACTACATTCATTGTAATTCACACCTTCAGTTATTTTAGAAAGAGCAAGAAAAAATAAGTAGTTTTAATTAATTGCTGATCGCTATAAATAGATGTCAATATACCTAAGACTATGTCATTAAAATTATACTGAATATCTTTTCTGCCACTCCAGATGGCTGGCAATGGTTGATAAATGACAGTTTAAGAAGTCTGCCTCTTGTTTCAAGCGCTGCAAGACAGCAAATAAAGGTACAGTAATTCTATCCTCTTTGGCTTTATTAAACAAATACCATGAAGGCAAACATTCCTGATGATATATTTTCCTTGTTGCTCTCAGCAGCATTATAGCCTTTGTTATACTAGAAGTTCTCGCTTCCTGGTGTGGGATAGGAAAACTAATGGTTTTAAAAAAACAGAAATTAACAGTGGAGCTGAAAGGACTAGTAAGACGAATGGTTTTGTCCTTTTTGGAATTCTGTCTCCTGCTGTTGTGGAATGGTGTAACCTGAGTGTGGAATTTATCAGAAATGCTTTCTCAAGTTTAAAACCAAGCGGTATCATCTTTGCTTTCGAAAAATTTCCCCCTTCATGATGATTTATTCTGTGGTTCTCCAGTCTCCTTTTCTCTTAATACCCTGTGTCTTGTATTTGTTTGCATGCTCACTTAAACAGACAACTCTTTTGTAGGCTCTTGAGTGGTCTGTGTGTTTTGCCTTGTGAAAGTTTCATTTTCTTTTCCCGAGGGATACGAGAGATTCCTGAATGTTCATCTCTTAAGTTGGCTAAAGGAGTTCCTTTCTTGTAACAATCCAGTCTCCAAAATTCCAAAAATCATCTTTTGAGTGTTACTTTCCACCTTCGACAGTTGATATTGTAAAGGCAGTTACTGACAGTAATGCTTCAAGCTGACGTCTTCTACCTGTCTGCCATTTGATGATAACTTCAAAGGCAATCTTGCTTTGCTGATTTTATTTTGTTTAAGGCTTCACTTTGGCTTTCCTGTTTTATTTTGTAGGTCTCAATTTTCATGATGGTAGTGACAGTATAATGCAATGTTGTTATGCATACAGATATAAATAGTATGAGTTGAACTTTCTGCCCTGCTTTCCCAATGTTTGGAGAAAGGATGACATTTCACTAGACTTGTCTTTCCCTCTTAGTACCAGGAGACTCTGGTTTGAGATTGCTTTATCTGTGCTATGTATAGTATAAAGTATGCTGACTGGGGAATTATGGGGATGGAAGGAGGGTACTCAGAGAATTCCTGTAAATGCTGCCACAATTATCCTCTCCTGATGACTTTTGCAAATCAGATTTAATGTGACTGTCCAATTTACCAGGACTACAGACTCAGAGGTGTAAAAATCCAGCTGTAGTCCTTCTACCTCTAACATCATTCTGACAATGTTACTGATGTGTGAAGCAGAATAGTATCCAGCTTGCTGGAACATAGTTTTGTTGACTCCATAGTGCTAACCTGAATTAAAAAAAAGTTTTTGTTGGTAAAGCAAGCAAATATAACTCAAAACACACAAGTTTCACTGAGTAGAAGGTAGCATTTTCACACGACTACTTTTCTCACAATAGACAAGCTTAAGAAAATTCCCTTCTATAGCCCCTTTTAATTACAAAAATGCATGAGTACTGGTGGCCCAGTTTTTTAAATACATACAAAGTCAGGAGAGGAGGAGAAGGCAGGAAGGTATCCAAATCATTGGAGAAGAATCTAAAATCAGAAATTTTGGAGTTCTTGATTTACCCATGAAAACTGTAGAGATGTAGCCAAGAAGTTTGACAGGTGATTTATTGTAGGAAATTGACACTGAGCTCATAGACAATTGATCATAGACTTAAGTCAAGAGAATTTGGACCAAAACTCTTGATTTTCAAGCTAACCTTAGTTGGATGTTGCCTACTGGGTGAGAATCCTTCCCCTGATTTAAAAAAAAAAATGTTTCAAGGACAGAGAGTTAATCTTTTTTCCTGGCATGGGAACATCTACTTTACTTATATAATGCAGTTTCATGCAAATAAACAGTGAATAGTGAAGGTTTTTACATCCAGGTATTTTATGTGAAGTTAAGATATGGCTCCACATTAGTGAGAAGATAATTTTTCATGTTTCTGGGTACCTGCCTAATACAGAGTTTTAGAGTAATCAGCAATATTAAAATAAATAAGATTTTTTCTTCAAAATCTCTGGCTCAGCATGGAGATAAAATCTGATGAATATTTTTGAGGTGTTTGTAGTGTTACAGCTGTTTTGGGTCTAGGATACTTGAAAAAGTGGAGGTGAGGTCATATCTTTTATTGGGCAAACTTCTATTGGTGGAAGGTACACACTTTCAGGATACATAGAGCTCTTCTTGACCTGAAGGTACAAGCTTTCAAGCTCAAAAGCTTGTACCTTCCACCAACAGAAGTTAGTCCAATTAAAAGATATTACCTGATCTGCTTCATCTCTTAAATATTTTTTGGGGTAGAATTGTGAGATGACAGAGAAAACTCTTGTTTTACCAGTCCTTCAGAGTAACAGCCGTGTTAGTCTGTATTCACAAAAAGAACAGGAGTACTTGTGGCACCTTAGAGACTAACCAATTTATTTGAGCATAAGCTTTCGAGAGCTACAGCTCACTTCATCGGATGCATTCAGTGGAAAATACATCTTTTATACCCCTCAGCATTTCTTAGATGTTGTTTCTGAGTTCATTTTACATTTTTTGAGGAAATACAATTGTTACATATGAATTTGGAAATAATGTAGATTGTAGAATAGAGAAAAAGATTTCTGTATCGTACACTTCTAGGTACAGCAGGAAAACTCTACGAAAGCTTATGCTCAAATAAATTGGTTAGTCTCTAAGGTGCCACCAAGTACTCCTTTTCTTTTTACCAGTCCTTATTATTCACAGTTGAGAACACCTATGTTATTATGAAAGTATCATTATTATTAATACGGAATGAAGAGTACATGTTTCTTTTCTTTTTATATGCTCTCAACTTTATTACTACATTGGTCATCACTGTTTTATTGCCTGAAAAATGTAGCTCTACTGTGAATTTCTCAAGCAATGTCTGTGATAGAATTGTTTGCTGCACCTGTCACAGAGATCAGTCATCTAAAGATATGGAAGTCCATGTGTACAGTGCTGCTCCCCATCCCCATTCTAAACTGAAATTATGTAACCATGTTGAGGGACTGTCAGACAAAAGCTGTGCTGTATATTCGGTTTCTATGATTTTAAGTTTCAGAGTAGCAGCCGTGTTAGTCTGTATTTGCAAAAAGAAAAGGAGTACTTGTGGCACCTTAGAGACTAACCAATTTATTTGAGCATAAGCTTTCGTGAGCTACAGCTCACTTCATCCAGTGCATTCAGTGGAAAATACATCTTTTATACCCCTCAGCATTTCTTAGATGTTGTTTGAGTTCATTTTACATTTTTTGAGGAAATATAATTGTTACGTATGAATTTGGAAATAATGTAGATTATAGAATAGAGAAAAAGATTTCTGTATCGTACACTTCTAGGTACAGCACGAAAACTCTAAAATGAACTGAGAATATGGTACACAGAAGTCAGTAATAATTTCTTAGATTTTAATCAGTATAATCTATTAGTACAGAATATATATAATCAGTATAATTCATAATGTCGTCTTAAGAAAACATGACAATTGTAAGGATACACTGGTTTAAAGATACTCCTAGAGGATAATGTATAAGAGGTTTAATCAAAATAAAAAAGTTGATTTCAGTAATTTTGGGGAATAGTATAAAGAATAATTATAAGTAGGATTAATATAAAGAATTCAGTTCTATTTTCTTATCCATTATCCTATCTCTGGACACAGTTATATTAGAGTAGACATTTTATTATTTTATTAAAGCTCACAATTTTATTTCAGGAAGCTGCAGTCTCTGCACTTGCTGTATTGTGTAATGAATATTACATCAATGAACAGAGAGAAGCCAATCCAGCTCTTCAGGGTAATGATGCATATTTATTGTGTATGTTTTCATTAACGAATGTCTTTTAATTATTCATGTTGGTTATGCAGGTAGAAGAGATTCAAAGGAGGCTAAATAGGTTGTTTAAAAAGCATCACAGTGGATTAGCAAATTCTGAAGGCCCAGCCCAGTTCTGTACCATTTTAAAGTACATTTAATTGGGTGTACACATTTATATAATTAATATACACCATCCTTATGTTCCATATGGAAAAATGCCTTGGAGGGATGAAAGAAAAAGATTGCATGTGTATAGGACAATGTTATTTATAATGTCTTGGGTATTTACTTTTTGAATTGCTGCTCTCAGTATACAAGCTCATTATTTGTGTGCACTCCTGAAAATACCCTTTCTTCTTTTTAATTCCATGTAGTTTGAACATTTTACCTTTAATAACCAAACCAAGGTGCTTAGAAATACCAATAATTTACAGATCAGGGAGAGATACATAGATACCCAAGAACTAGTTTACATCTCTTTTTTTTTTTTTTTTTTGGTCATAATCTTTCTAAAAAGAAATGATGGAATGTGACTATTTTTGATTCAAGGGACTTCAAAGGGGTTCAGAGAAGAGCAATGAAAGTGATTAAGGGCTTTGAAAAACTCCCTCATGAAGAGAGATTGAAAAGAGCGGAAATGTTTATTTTAGAAAGGAGGTGAATACAGGGGAACATAAATGTACAAAATAATGACTGGAACAGAGAAGGCAAATAGCTTTTGTTCTCTCTGTTGTAGACCTCAAGAATAAGGGGACATTCTGTGAAACTGAAAGGTGGCAAATTCAAAACTAATAAAAAGAAATATTTTTTCACATAATATTTAATTAGTCTTTTTGGAACTCATATTTCCACAAGATGTTGAGGCCAAAAATGTAGCAAGATTCAAAGACGGAATGGCGATTTGCAAGTTTATCAAGGTTAACCAGAGTTGTTATAGTTAATGCTTAATTTGTTTAATATAAAACCTCATTCTTTTAAGGTTTAAACCAATCACTTATTATCAGGGGTTTGGGTGAGACATTCATTGGGGGGCAAAGTATCCTGTACTTGCCTAATGTGAGGTTTCGTGCACCATCCTCTGAGGCATCTGGTGTTGACCATCATCAAAGACCGGCTGTTGGACTAGATCAGAGGTGGGCAAACTACAGCCCGCGGGCCACATCCAGCCTGCGAGATCCTCCTGCCCAGCCCCTGAGCTCCTGGCCCGGGAGGCTAGCCCCTGACCTCTCCCCTGCTGTTCCCCCTCCTCCGCAGCCTCAGCTCACTGTGCTGTTGGCGCAATGCTCTGGGCGGCAGGGCTGCGAGCTCTTGCCGGGCAGAGCAGGTGCAGAGTCGCAGCCTGACCTTGTGCTCTCTGCTCTGTGTGATGGCGTGGTTGACTCCAGCCGGGTGGCACGACTGCCTGTCCTGATGCTCTGTAGTGCCACCAGCCACTGGTGCTCCAGGCAGCACGGTAAGGGGGCAGTGAGCCGGGGGGGGGGGGGGGGGGGTTGGATAGAGGGCAGGGGAGTTTGGGGTGGGGAACAGGGGGGTTGGATGGTGCAGGGGGCAGTCAGGAATGAGAGGAGGGGTTGGATGGGGCGGTGTGGGGGCAGTCAGGGGTGGGAGGTCCAGTGGCGGACAGGGAGGGGTGGATGGGGCAGGAGTCCCAGGGGGGCCGTCAGGGGGCGAGAAGCAGGGAGGGTTGGATAGGGGGCAGGGGCCAGGCCACACCTGGCTTTTTGGGGAGGCACAGCCTCCCCTAACCGTCCCTCCATACAAGGAGAACTAATAGGTCAGACTGGACATAAACGTTGTTGTTGAAGTCTTGGTAGATGAGGGTAGGGGACTGTGTGCAGAAGAAGATAGGAAGGTGTCAAAATCAGAAAGGAGAGTGGACATGGTAAAGTAAGAGGGCAGCAGATGACTTAAGCCTGGTCTACCCTGAAAAGTTATATTGACTTAGTTGCATTGGTCAGGGATGTGAAAAAAACACCCCAGCCAACATAGTCAGGCCGACATAGCTGCATCTACACTGGGGTTTAGTCAGCAGAAGACTGCTTCCATAGATGTAGGTAACGTCATTTGGGGAAGAGGTGTTCCTACACTGGCTATGTCTACACTAACACTTTTATCAGTATAACTCTCCTGCTGACATAGCTACTGCTGCTCGTTATGGTCTAATTATGCTGACAGGAGAGCTCTCTCCCGTTGGCATAGAGTGGCTACATGGGAGATCTCACATCGGCACAGCTGCATCGGAATACCTGTAGTCTACCAAGGTTTTCTGGACATCCATACACATGGTGATAAAAATTACACCAAGAATGTAAACAATTTTAAAAAATAAATGTCAGTATGCCTAGTTTTGTATATTTCTGTGGAAATTATCATTTTCTCTGTACTACCCATAACATGTACATACTATATATCTATAATCTATTTCTAGGAACTTCCCTAGAATTCCTGAAAAAGTTATGTGGGCAGAGACTATATCATACTCCACTGATCAGCATAGGTACCATGATGATAGATATTCCTATTAGGGCAGGTCCAAGCAGCAGTGGAGGGGTTAAGCAAATGGGATTTTGGTAATATTGCACCAGTGTTACATGACTGCATGGTAGCTAAATAATACCATAAACTTTAGTGGATCAGAATCTGAATTTTTTCACAGCAAGCAAGTCCCAACTAGCCTGCAATGTTACTATCACATCACTTCTTTCATTTCTCTTTATTTTCTACTTTCTTTCCTTTGCACTCTCACTTCTCATCTGCTGTATCTATTTTCTTTCGTCTGCTTTTTTATTTTCACTGTTTCTCTTGTATGCCTGCAGCTCACTTTTGAAATTTTTCCCTTCTGATCTCCTCTCAGTAGCTGCAGGTCACGTTTAATGAAAATTGTAGAAACTTCACGGCCTGTGCTATTTTACCAAGCACACATCAGTAGGGGGCATGTAATGTCACATTGCTGGAGGTAGAATAATTACTACTGCTTAGCAGTTATCAGTTGCAGTTATCAGTAAATAGCTGCTGGTTTGCTTTCTGTCACTTCTGAATTTTCTGTGATTCGACTAAGACTGTCAGTTTGAAATTAACATCAATCATAGCAATGCTACTGCAACGCCATCATCTGAGATGTTGTCACTGAGTGCCTATGCAAGCATGGTATCTGCATATGGCCTCAGGGCTCTCTATTATGGGCCTGTGGTTAGGAAGGTTTTAAAATAATAAATATGTCTATATGAAAATGTGTTAGCTCTTGAATAGGTAGCTAGTTTCCTGTTTCCTGATGAGATACAGTAATTAAGACCTGCTGACTGTATGGGGATTTAAAAAAAACCAAACCAGAATGGAGTCATGAGTTGTGATTAAATGCATTGCCTTATGGCAAACTGTCTTCCCCTGGCAAATATTGCCTAATCATTTAACCCTTAGATGACAGGTAGCAACTTCACTGTTTCGATCTTCATAGCCATTCTGATTTCTATGTCCCTTGCAAACACTAAAAAGAAAGTACCTATCTAGTAAAGCTACTTATTTTTGAGACTTAACTCTTTTTTTTAAAGAGATTATGTAAATTGCAGCTCTCAGTCAGAAGTATTTTAGTTCTGCATAGTTACAAATTACACAGGTTTTACTTGATCATATATTTTGCTCTTCGTTTAAGAAAAAGTTTGGTACAGTAGCTGAAATCTGGTCAGTCAAGAACATCTCATTTGGTCCATGTCTACAGTAAGAAATACATTTCCTACACATACAGTTTATTGTGGCAGTAGGCTGTGTGCAGTACATTGTATTCTTTATGCATGGACAACATGCAATAAAAATACAGAGATGGAAGGTTCCACATACTTCTCTTCCCTATCTCTATTTTCTTCTCTCTCTCTCTCTCTTTTTTTTTTTTATTTTTATTTTTATTTTATATCCTCATTTTCAACTACATGTCACTTCCCCCTCTGGTTGGATCCTGTTTTTCTCCAAATCAGTTTTTTCTCTCCCTTTCCTAGAATCTAACCAGTTCCTTTTCTCAGTTTGCGGGTGCATCTTCTCATTCCTCTACCCTCACTAGGGCCACTTTCCCTGCCACTACAGACTGCAGTATAGAAATCCTGAGTTCTGGAGGATGAGGATTTCCATCCTGAATGTACTCTGTGCCTCAAGGAAGCCCTATGGATTTTTAAAGATTTGTGGATAGACAGTTATCATGATCAGAGCAGCAGTGGCAGAATCATGGAGAGGATTCAAAGAAGAGCCATGAAAATGAATAAAGGGTTAGGAAACTTGCCTTATAATGATAGGCTCAAGGAGCTTGATCTGTTTAGCTTAACAAAGGAAAGATTAAGGGGAGACCTGATTACAGTCTATAAATACCTACATGGGAAACAAATATTTGATAATGTGCTCTTCAGTCTACCAGAGAAAGGTATCATACAGTCCAGCAGCTGGAAGTTGAAGCTGGATAAATTCAAACTGGAAATTAGGCGTACATTTTTAAAAGTACGAGTCATTAAGCATTGGAACAACTTACCAAGGGTTGTGGTGGATTCTCCATCACTGGCAATTTGTAAATCAAGATTAGATGTTTTTTCTAAAAGATATGTTCTAGGAATTATTTTAGGGAAGTCCTTTGGCCTATATTGTATAGCAGGGGGTCTCAAACTCAAATGACCAAGAGGTTAAAAATCAGTCTAAACTGACTTTGTTACATGAATAGTATTCAGAGAACTATAACTGACGATTCTTAAAATTTTTATTAAATTAATATTCTGTTTTCTCAGAAAAAGTGTCTTCCATTTTAGGGTTATTGAATTGAAGAGAATCTTCATCTAGCCTCCCTGTTCTTCTACTGGTAGGCTAGCTAATGTAGTGATGCAGTAGCTGGGTTCCACTTTACAATTGTATTTTTCTAGGTGAACTGTTGCAGCAATATATTTCAGAACTTCAGAACACAGAGGAAATGATTCGTTGTGGGTTTTCGCTAGCCCTGGGGGCCCTTCCAAGATTTCTGTTAAAAGGCAAGCTCCAGCAGGTGAGATAAAGTGTGGCCCTTACCACAAAAAAGAAAAGAAAAAACATGGGGGGGGGGTACAAGTTTTAACTGAGTCAGGAAATAGTTTGAATGAAGTCTGAGTGCTTAATCAAATACATGATAGAAGATCATTGC
Source organism: Chelonia mydas (assembly GCF_015237465.2). Taxonomy (NCBI): domain Eukaryota; kingdom Metazoa; phylum Chordata; order Testudines; family Cheloniidae; genus Chelonia; species Chelonia mydas. Next base: position 19,552,208 of record NC_051254.2, read on the forward strand.
CATGGGTGTTGATGTGGAGGGGTTAGTTTATAATACAGTAACCCAGTCAATCGTAATGACTTTGGCTTAACATATATTCAGATAATTAAAATCGAGACCTTTCTTCACATTCTTAGTGTAGAAGCGAAAGACTGACTGGACATGGAGAATGAGCTATGTCTTTGCTAAAGCCCTTTGTTTTCATTTTTTTAAACAATTGTCCATGCAAAATTCCTGGCTTAAAGAAAAAAAAAAGCCATTGTTCTTCAAGTGCTTATTCATGTCCATTCCATATTAGGGGTGTGTGCTCACCACATGCACTGGTGCCGGAAGTTTTTCCCTCAGCAATATCTGTAGGGGACTGGCTCTGGCATGGCACCCGCATGGTGCGGTATAAGGGGTGCTGCCGGCTCCACCCACCCTCAGTTGTTTCTTACTTCTTACTACCAGGGACGGTGCAGGAACATCTGCTGCTTCAGCTAGCATTGATCCCTTCTCTGTTCTTGCAACCTTTGAAATCCTGTAAAATAGTTACACATAGTTAGTAGTTTTCTTAGTTACCCTTAGTACTAGTTCTCAAACTCTCTGTTAGTCCCGAACGGGACCCAGCTGGGGGTCAGGGCATGCCCCAGTCCCCAGGCTTTAAGCCCTGTGATCACTGCGAACAGCCTATGCCCGTCAGCAATCCCCATACCAGCTGCCTAAGGTGCTTAGACGAAAGGGACATAAGTGACAAATGCCATATCTGCAAGTCCTTCAAACCTAGGACAAAGAAGGAGCGTGATATCCATCTAAGAGCGCTCCTAATGGAGTCGGCACTCACTCTGGCACTGGAGCAGCGGTCCAACTCTGCCTCGAGCACTGTCGCCTCTGTGTACAGTGCTGCCTCGGCGCTGCCATGAGCCGGCACTGATCTCCCTCCACGGCTCTGGGGAAGAAGCTGAAAAAGACTGTGAGGGCCCAGTACCAATCCCAGGACTGATCGGGCACCAGAGACCACCGATCTCTGGGCTGTCATTGTCCATCTCCAAAAGGAAGGTCACCCTACTCAGGATGATCCTCCCGGCAATCGGCTCTTGGTAGCCCCCGGTCCCGTTCAACATCCTGGTACCGGTCGAGTAGCGCAAGGCACGGATCACCGGGTATCTGACGCAGATCTGCTGAACGCCATCAGTCCCCGAGAGCCTGCCCAAGACAGTCTCGCTTGGACAGGTCAGTTTCGGGACACAGCAACCGGCACCGGTCAGACAAGAGCCACTGCTTAGCCCGATCCTGGTTGCCCTAGACCGACCGCTCCCCTGGTAGCTCCAGCTTGGAGCAAGATTCCCTGACTGCGGGACAAGCCCCGGTACTGATGGTGCCGATTACATCATCAGCACTGAAATCTGTCCCATGGCCTCAAGTGCAGTGGCTGGTGCCATGGCACCTGTGGAATACTTGGGGGTTCATGCAGCTTTCCTAGGTTGGCCGATTGGTGTTGGGAGCCTCGGGGAGGCTAGTGGCCTCGGTATCCTGTCCTCCTCCAGTGCTGGAAACTTCATGGGGTAAGACCCCGCAGGTCAAGGAGGACCCAGGGGAGCAACCTGCTGGACCACCAATGGACGTGGAGGTTCCCACAGCACTACTTTAGCCTCGTCTGGTGACAACAAGGACATCACGGGTCCCCCTCACCCAGTTCCTCAGGATGACACCAAGGCACGCCAGGAACTTTTGAAGAGGGTCGCTTCTAACCTGGGGCTTCAGGCAGAGGAATTGGAAGTGTCCTCGGACTCTGTTTGATGTCCTCTGCTACTCGGCTCCTGCCAGGGTGGCTCTACCACTTCATGAAGGGGTTTCTAAGATCACTAATGCCCTGTGGCAGACTTCCTCTTCCCGGCCCCTATGTCTAAAAGGGCCGAATGCAAGTGGCCCCAACCAAAGGGCACAATTACTTATACTGCCACCCAGCCCCCAATTCCCTTGTGGTCAAGGCAGTTAACCACAAGGAGAGGCGGGGACAACCCGGGGCCACCCCCAAAAAATAAAGACTCGAGGAGGCTGGATCTTTGCGGACGTAAGGGTTATTTGTCTTCCAGTCTTCAGCTGAGAAGTGGCCAACCACCCAAGCCCTCCTTAGCTGATATGACATCAATATGTGGCAAGCCATGACCAAGTTCGAAAGGTCATTCCTCGAGGCTTCCAAGAAGGAGTTCTGAGCGATCCTCGATGAGGGCACATCCACGGCCAAGGTGGCCCTCCAGGTGGCGTCAGATGCTGCTGCCCGCACCATGGCTTCTGCTATCTCCATGTGGTGAGCCTCCTGGCTGCTCCTCCCTGGGTTGTCCACCGAGGCTCAGCAGTCAATGCAGGACCTGCCCTTCGACGGCCAGGTCCTATTTGCGGAACAAACAGACAACGAATTGCATGGCCTCAAGGACTCCCACAGCACCCTAAAAACCCTGGGTGTCTACGTCCCAGTCCCTGTGCGTAAGCAGTTCAAACCTCACCAGCCGCAGGGCCAGGGGAGTCAGCCTTGGCAGGACCAGCCCCATAAATGAGCCAGGGGCTACAAGTGCCGCCAAGCCACCCGCCTCCACTCTCTGCCCCTTTGGGGTCAACCCGTAATAAGCAGGGGGCCAAACAGTTATTTTGAGGGTGCGACCGAGGGCGACCTACCGGACTATTCCCTGGATCCATCCTTCCCTGTGTTCTCTAACCACTTTCCCCTCTTCCTCCCTGCCTGGATGGCTATAACCTCGGACTGCTGGGTCCTCAGCACAGTGGAATGGGGTTATACCGTTCAATTCCTTTCTACCCCCCTGTCCCACTCGCCTTCCCCATCCCTGTTTCAGGGACCCCTCTCATGAGAGTCTCCTCGTGCAGGAGATAAAGGGGTTACTACAGCTGGGTGCGGTGGAAGAAGTTCCTCTCGGGTACAGGAACAAGGGGTTCTATTCCCAATACTTTTTAATCCAAAAGGCTAAGGGCAGCCTACGGCCCGTCGTGGACCATAGACCTCAACAAGTACCTAAAGAAGTTAAATCTCTGCATGGTTTCCTTGGCTTCTATTATCCCTTCCCTGGATCCCGGAGACTGGTATGCCTCCCTCGACTTGAAGGACGCATACTTCCACATAGCGATCTTTCAAGGACGCAGACGCTTTACGGTGGGGCCCCACCACTACCAGTTTGCAGTCCTTCCGTTCGGCCTGGCGACAGCACTGAGAATGTTTACCAAGTGCATGTCGGTGGTGGCGGGGACTTACCTCAGGTGCTGGGGTATTCAGATCTGCCCATACCTCAATGACTGGCTTGTCAAGGGCAGCTCCAGGTCTCAAGTCCGAAGGGATGTCGCGGTGTTTCAGGCCATGTTCTGCTCTCTGGGCCTATTGGTAAACAACAAAAAGTTGACCGCTCCGATGAACTCTATCCTCTGCACCAGCACGAACGTCATCGACTCGACCTGCGCCAGGGTGTCCCACACATTGATGAACCTCATCGCAGAAGTCTCAGTGTTTCTTCTGATTACAGCCAGGGTCTGTCTGCGCCTCCAGGGTTACATGGCAGCATGCACTTGCGTGGTCCACCTGGCCAGGCTCTGAATGTGGCCCCTGCGACAATGACTGGGGACAGTCTATTCCTGGTCCAGAGACCTCTTGGAAAAGATCATTACCATTCCCCAGGCGATACTTATCTCACTGCAATGCTGACAGGACAATTGACTGCAGGACAATTCTGGGGGAGGTTTGGTTCGACAATCCCCCTCACTCAAACGAGTTGGTGTCGGCACCTCGAACCTCAGCTGGGGTGTGCATCTCAACGACCTCCCAACACAGGTGATGTGGTCCCCGGAGGAGGCGAAGTTGCACATAAACGTCAAAGAGCTCCGAGTAGTCCAGCAGTCCATCTGGCATGCAGAGTCTTCCTGCCCCACCTGTCGGGCAAGGTGGTCCGAGTCCTGACACAGCCTCGATGTTCTACATCAACAGGCAAGGGGGAGCGTGCTCGTCGACTCTCTGTCAAGAGACGCTCCATCTATAGGACTTCTGCATCAGCCATGAAATCTACCTGGAAGCTTGTCACCTTCTCGGTGTCAAGAGTATGCTGGTGAACCAGCTCAGGAGGAATTTCTCCTCTCACCACGAGTAGTTGCTCCATTCAGAGGTAGCCTGCATGATCTTCCAAAGGTGGGGAACTCCCCAAGTGGACCTGTTCGCTACCAGACAGAACAGGAAATGCCGCTGGTTTTGCTCTCGGCAAGGTTTGAGCAGGGGCTCCCTCTCCGATGATTTCCTCCTGTTGTGGTCAGGGAACCTGATGTACGTGTTCCCTTCGATTCCACTCATCAGCAGGGTCCTGACAAACATCAAGAGAGACAAATCTCAGGTTGTCGTGATCGTCCTGGCATGGCCTGGTCAACATTGCTTCGCCACGCTCATGAGCTTGTCAGCGGCCCCTGCCTGGCCCCTGCACAACTTCCCGGACCTGCTATCACAGGACCACAGCTGGCTTCCACACCTGAACATCGAATCCCTCCTCCTCTCGGCGTGGATGCCCCGTGGCTGAACCCAGAAGAATGGACCTATTCGGAGGGAGTCCAACAGGTCCTCCTGGGGAGTAGGAAGCCCGCAACTAGACTGACTTATCATAGAATATCAGGGTTGGAAGGGACCTCAGGAGGTCATCTAGTCCAACCCCCTGCTCAAAGCCGGACCAATCCCCAATTTTTGCCCCACATCCCTAAATGGCCCCCTCAAGGATTGAGCTCACAACCTTGGGTTTAGCAGGCCAATGCTCAAACCACTGAGCTATCCCTCCCCACCGGCCAAGTGGATGAGGTTTTCCCGCTAGGTGTCTGAGCATGGCATCTCTCCCTCACGTTCTTCCATAGAGGCTGTCCTGGACTACTTGCTCCATTTGAGGAGCCAGGGCCTGGTACAGTCTTCCATTAGAGTGCATCTATTGGCCATCTCCGCTTTTCACCCACCGATCCATGGACACACAGTGTTTTCCTATGACATGATGGTCAGTTTCTTGAGAGGGCTCGAGAGACACTTTCCACAGGTATGGACCTCTGTCCTGCAGTGGGATCTTAACTTGGTTCTCTCTAGGCTCCCTGGCCCACCCTTTGAGCTGCTGGGTTCCTCTTCCTTTCCCACCTGTCACGGAAGGTCGCGTTTCTGGTGGAGGTGACGTTGGCAAGACGGGTCTCTGAAATTAAAGCTTTGACCTCAGAACCTCTGTACACGGTCTTCTACAAAGATAAGTTTCAGTTGCGGCCCCACCCGGCCTTCCTGCCAAAGGTTGTCTCCACCTTCCATATGAACCAGGACATCTTCCTCCCGGTTTTTCTGTCCCAAATTGCAACAAGACCAGTGAGGAGAGGCATCTGCACGTCCTGGATGTCTGGAGGGCCTTGGCTTTGTACTTAGAATGTACCAAGCCTTTCCGAAAATCGACTCAACTCTTCATCGCTACAGCTGATAGGATGAAAGGTCACCCGGTGTCCTCTCAAAGGATTTCTAATTGGATTACCTCGTGCATAAGGACCTGTTACTACCTGGCAGGGGTTCCGCTGCCGCTGATTGTCAGAGCCCTCTCGACGAGAGCACAGGCGTCTTCGGTGGCCTTTCTGGTGAACATCCCTATGCAGAACATCTGTAGAGCCGCAACGTGGTCCTCTGTTCGCACATTTACCGCACATTATGCCATCACTCAGCAGGCCAGAGATGATGCTGGGTTCGGCAGAGCTGTGTTGTAATCTACATGTCCGTGAACTGCTACCCAACTCCAGGGGTAGTGTTTTGGAGTCAGCTAATATTGCATGGACATGAGCAAGCACTCAAAGAAGAAAAGACAGTTACTTTTTCCGTAACTGGTGTTCTTCGAGATGTGTTGCTCATGTCCATTCCATAACCCGCCCTCCTTCCCCACTGTTGGAGTTTCCAGCAAGAAGGAATTGAGGGTGGGGGGAGCCGGCGGCACCCATTATACCGCATCATGCAGGCGCCACTCCACATGTCGCCAGAGCTGGTCCCCTACGGATACTGCTGAGGGAAAAACTTCCAGTACCAGTGCGCACACACCTGATGTGGAATGGACATAAGCAACACATCTTTAAGAATGCCAGTTATGGAAAAGGAACTGTCTTTTTGGTTTTATCGATTTCTTCCCCCTCACCGTCCTCCCAACACATCCAAAATTCGGGGGACGGGGGGAACTCCCTGGACTCCGTTCCTCCGGAAGGAGAGATGGTGGCTTGATCCCCCCTTGCAGAGTTCCCACTGAATGGTACAGTCCACCTGTGCAGAGTAGGGTAGCTACTGGTTGATGGCTGCTGTTCTGCAGTGTGGGGAGAGAGATGGGCAGGGAGCTGGGTCCTGGCAGCCAAGACTATCTGACTGCTGCTGTGACAGGCCTTCAGGAAGTGGAAGGCTTCTTCAACTACTACATCATGGTGAATACTGGGTACACCCCATCCTCAGCCTGCTGCACCCTTCCCCTCCCTATCTGCTGCACTCCATCAGTACTGGCCTCTGTGAATAGCCCTTGTGAGTAGCTTCACCTTCAGCTCAGTCCTGGGGACGTGTCACCACCCAGAGAGGAGCACCAGGGAACAGAGCCTTGTCAACTTCCCCTTCCGGAGAGTGCTCCCTCCTATTCCTGGCTCTTCTGCCCCAGGGCTGGGAACTGGGCACTAATCCTCCTGCAACTCAGGGGAATGGAGCTGAGGAGCAATGATGTCCCCCCTGTTGCTGGTGGGTCTGTGTGTCAGCGTGACTGGGATCTGCGGGAGCAATGCTGGGTGTCAGTGGCAGGATTATTTCCTGTCCATTTGTCCCCCTCCCAGTCACGGCTCCCAACCTCCTGCTCTTCCTCTCCCCTCTGCCCCATTTTCCCCTGCTCTTTCCTGGCTCCCACTCCTGCATCCCAGCTCTGTGACAGGCTAGATGGTGACTTGGGGAGAGGGGTTCTGTTCAAGTAATATTTCTTGTCACCAACAGTAAATGGTTTTAAAAAGATACTTTATTTTGTAATTGGGATTAGAGATAACGGCTTCACAAACCCTTACTTTTCTCTACTCGGTGCTTTATTCCCCCCCATCCTACCATCCCACAATATTAACTCCAATATTTACCTGGAAAACTGAAGCTAATCTTTTGCACTGATTTGCATGCAAATTTTAATTTATGTAATAAACACATAAATTCCTGGAAATGTTTTTTAAAAAAATGGAAATGAAGGGCTTTGGGCAAAGGGTAAAGAAGTTGTCTGTCCATGTGGGAGTAAAGTGCATTGAGGGGGTAACATGTAGAAGCTTGTGCTGCCTGCTGCTTGTGCAGCACTTGTCATATGGTTAACTTCATTCTCCAGCTTTTTTAAATCTAGTGTCCATCGTGAGCATGTATTTGTCTTTTTTCAGGTTTTGGAAGGTTTGAAAAAAGTTATCTGCATTTCCCACAAAGATGTGAGCTTTGCAGAATCAAGAAGAGATGGCCTGAAAGCAACTGCAAAGTATGTTTTGTCAGCTTTATTTTTATCTGACTTTAAATAACTCTACGTAAGATTTTCAGCGTTCATGTCATTTTCTATTCTAACCTGGTGATGGGTTAAATTCACTCCCAGAAGGGTGATTATACATTCTTGATGCGATCATATGGATCCCCACTATTTGTCTTACTTAAATCCATCCTTGATGCCACATGTCATCCTATTCTTCAGACTGAGAAGCAGTGTGTGGAACTATTTTTGGAGGTTGTCAGCATAGTTTCTTAATCAGCCAAATGCATGCCGGTTGCATGTTGGGAAGCTCTCTCTTTTCATGAACTGGAAGTTAGTGAGCTCAGTGGTACGAACCTGGGCTACTAGAAACTGGAATGAATTTGAGTTTCTTCATTTTACTTTCAATAACATACAAAGCCCCAAATAATACAAATATCCTGCATTTTCTTTCTTTCACAGGATATTTTCAAGATTGATGAGTCCAAAATGTTACCGGTTTTAAAAGTATCATTCACATATACAATTCAGATAACTCTATTACATCTTTCATCAGTATAAATTAGGTGTGCAGTGCATATAAAAACCAAGTTAGCTATTAATATCTATTACGTGGCCAGGGATTTCTTTGTGATCATGTGTACAGACATCACATTGGTCCTCTGCTCTTCCTGTTTGGTCCATTATAGTGAGTAGGATGATGAGATGTAAAATAATCCTGCTTCTTTTTGCATTTATCCTACAAATAAAAAACAATGTGTTAGTCGAGGTCTACGCTAGAAATTTACATCAGTATAACTGTGTCACTCAGGGGTGTTAAAAATCCACGCCCCTGAGAGCTGCAGTTATACCGACCTAACCCCCAGCGTAGACAACACTATGTCGATGGGAGAAGCTCTCCCGCTGACATAGCTACAGCCTCTTACGGTGGTGGATTAAGTATACCAACTGGAGAACCTTTCCCATTGGTGTAGTAGCATCTTCACTAAAGCACTACATCAGCACAGTTGCACCACTGCAGCACCATATGTGTGGACAAGCCCTTAGTTTTAGACCTACAAGCCTTGATACCATGTCACTTTAAGTCTTCCAAATATATTGTTTATGTAACTATTCCAGTGTTGAATCAGAAATTATAAAATCAGAATGCAACAGCCACACACAGAGGATCATGCTTGATGCTGTCTTTGTCCTTCTGTGATAGGTATTTTAGACATTTTCTGAATGTATATGGCAAGAAAGTTTGTATGCCCAAAATACTAGAACATAAGAATGGCTCTACTGGGTCACACGAAAGGTCCATCTAGCTCAGTATCCTGTCTTCCGACAGTGGCCAGTGCCAAGTGCCCCAGAGGAAATGCACAGAACAGGGAATCATCAAGTGATCCATCCCCTGTCGCTCATCCTCAGCTTCTGGCAAACAGAGGCTAGTGACACCATTCCTGCCCATCCTGGCTCATAGCCATTGATGGATCTATCCTCCATGAATTTATCTAGTTCTTTTTTGAACCCTGTTATGATCTTGGCCTTCACAACATCCTCTGGCAAGGAGTTCCACAGGTTGACAGCGCATTGTGTGAAGAAATACTTCCTTTTATTTTTTTAAACCTGCAGCCTATTAATTTCATTTGGTGACCCCTAGTTTTTGTGTTATGAGAAGTAGTAAACAACATTTCCTTATCTACTTTCTCTACACCAGTCATTATTTTATAGATCTCAATCATATCTCCCCTTAGCCGTATCTTTTCCAAGCTGAAAAGTCCCAGTCTTATTAATCTCTCCTCAGACAGAAGCCATTCCATACCCCTAATAATTTTTGTTGCCTTTTCTGAACCTTTTCCAATTCCAAAATATATTTTTTGAGATGGGGCAACCACATCTGCACACAGTATTCAAGAAGTGGGCATACCATGGATTTATACAGAGGCAACATGATATTTTCTGTCCTATTATCTATCCCTTTCTTAATTATTCCCAGCATTCTGTTCGCTTTTTTGACTGCTGCTGCACATTGAGCGGATGTTTTCAGTGAACAATCCACAATGACTCCAAGATCTCTTTCTTGAGTGGTAACAGCTAATTTAGACCCCCATCATTTTATATGTATAGTTAGGATTATGCTTTCCAACGTGCATTACTTTGCATTTATCAACATTAAATTTCATGTGCCATTTTGTTGCCCAGTCACCCAGTTTTGAGAGATCCTTTTGTAGCTCTTCGCATTCTGCCTGGGTCTTAACTATCTTTAGTAATTTTGTATCATCTGCAAATTTTGCCACCGCACTATTTACCCCTTTTTCTAGATCATTTATGAAGATGTTGAATAGGACTGGTCCCAGAACAGACCCCTGGGGGACACCGCTATTTGCCTCTTTCTGTTCTGAAAACTGGCCATTTATTCCTACCCTTTGTTTCCTGTCTTTTAACCAGTTACCAATACATGAGAGCACCTTCACTTTGCGTAAGAGCCTTTGGTGAGGGACCTTGTCAAAGGCTTTCTGAAAATCTAAATACACTATATCCACTGGATATCCTTGGTCCACATGCTTGTTGACCCCCTCAAAGAATTCTAGTGGATTGGTGAGGCATGATTTCCCTTTACTAAAACCATGTTGACTCTTTCTCAACAAATTATGTTTATCTATATGTCTGACAATATTGTTCTTTATTATAGTTTCAACCAGTTTGCCTGGTACTGAAGTCAGGCTTACAGGCCTGTAATTGCTGGGATCACCTCTGGAACCTTTTTGAAAAAGAGTGTGAAGAAAATAAAGCCTGGCATGATTTTGTCCTTTTTCTTTAGAATTTCTTCTGTATTTCTCTGTTACAGAGTTTGTCAGACAGTTGGTGTGAAGAAAGAAGGACCACAGGATGAATTTGTCTGCAAAGATAATGTTATTCAGATCTATATGATGTTACTTAATGGTATGAGTGACTATACCACAGACAGCCGAGGAGATGTTGGAGCATGGTAAGGCATCTCACATTTTGAGACAAGGAAATGAAGTTTCTTTCTGTTGGTTCTTGTTACCACTGATGTGGTCTACTCTAAGTCTGTAATTAGAAGTCATTCAGACTCAGTGGTTTTCCAAAAGCTATGAAGGGAAAAATTGGATATAGCTAGACACATGGAGATTCTAGTAAGGCTAGAAATAAATATTGTGTAGCAAATGAGGGCAGTAATTATTTCTCCTTTACCTCAGAAAAAAACTAACCCACACTGGGTCCTTCTCTAGCTTATACTGTCCTCTGTTTCCAGGTGATGAAATAAAGCATCAAGGTAAATGAGAATCACTTGTGAGGGTGTTTTACTCGGATGCAGGAACAAATAAAGTCATGACATCTATCCAGTGTTCATGTTATGCTTATAGTTAGTTTAAAATATCATATATGCTCTTAATCATGCCTCTGACTAAAAGAGTAGCCGAACAGGAACTCTTCCTATCACAGCTTCATATGTGGCCCACTGGCCAGAAGAGGGAGCCATTGTATAATTTGTTAGGTGCTCCTATTTCATTATTGAGTTTAAAACACCCGTTTTAAAAAAAATTAAATAGTATATTTCTTAAAGGCATAGTAGTCTTTTCTGGCTATACTGACTTTAGGTTTCAGTGGCTTCAGCTTTTGCATCTAAAAATAACTTTAAATGTATGTTTTGTGTTGATTGGGTGCTTTAGTCATCAAATCATATGTACAGAGTAACAACATGGTGAGAAATCATACGTACAGAGTAACATGGTGAGAAATTGTTCGGTACGTATATTTACATTAGTGAAAAGAGAAGATTTGGTGCTATTCCCTCAGTGAGATGGGACAGAAAGTGTGTTTTTTAAATTGACAAAAGCCAAAGACATTGTAAAAAGCTTTCTCCTTAATTGAACTTGAACTTAGACACTAAAGTGTACATAGAATTTGGGATATGAGATCAGTCACTGGTTGGAGATTCCTGCATTCCTTGAGTGCAATGGGCAATAAAAAGGGGTAGGGACTGCATGTTGTTTTCCTTCATATTGTGAAATCCAGAAGGAAGTATTGGGGGGAAAAACATGTAAAATGTGAGCCTTAAGGGATAGATACCCAATAAAGAAACAAGCAAGTCATCTTGCTAGGCCATGTATATGTAAGTCTGCAGGACCCAAAATAATTCTAATTTTTCAGGAATTAAACAGCTGTCCTCTGAATTGGGGGAAAAAATAGTATCTGCCAGTGCAAATTTACATGACTGCTTCTGCTTGCAGGGGGACCTGTCCCTTTGAATATGTGTCAGGATGGATCCCACTGTAAGTGTGCATGGTTCTCATGAGTAAGGCTGCGAGTCTGTCATGGAGGTCGTGGAAGTCACAGATTCTGTGACTTTCCGTGACCACCATAACATCCACAGCTGCAGAGGCTAGTGCAGCTGACCCCAGGGCCAGCCACACCGTCTGCTGCTGGGGCAGTCCCTGGGGTCAGTCGCTTGAGTGGGCCCTAGGGCCATGCGCATTGGCCACTGCTGTGGTGGCCCTGGAGCCAGTCACTCGGGCGCAGGGCCCAGCCGCACTGGCCGCTGCTGGGGCGGGCCCAAGGTGCGGTTGCGGGGACCGTCAGAGCAGTGGCCCCAGGGGTGGCCAGAGGCACTTAGCTCATGCCGCCAGAGCAGGGGCCAGCTGTTGGCCCCAGGGCCCCCTAGAACAAGGGCGTAACGGGGGCCCTGCAGCGGCACCCTAGGAGCAGCTAAGCTTAGTCAGGAGTATTTATAGTACAAGTCATGGACAGGTCAAGGGGTTGTGAAATTTTGTCTGTGACCTGTCCCTGACTTTTACTAAAAATACGTGTGACTAAATCTTAGCCTTTCTTATGGGAAGGGGTAAATGAACTTTCCTATTCACTTTTTACACATCATTCATGATTTTGTTGACCTTAGTTGTTGACCTTTGTCGTCCCTTAGTCACCTCTTTTTCAAGCTGAATAGTCCCAGTCTTTCATCTCTCTATATGGAAGCTGTTCCATACCCCAATCATTTTTGTTGCTCTTCTCTGTACCTTTTCCCACTCATATATCTTTTTTTGATGGGGTGACCAGAATTGCATGCAGTATTCAAAGTGTGGGCATACCATGGATTTATATAGTGGCAATATATTTTCTGTCTTACTATCTATCCCTTTCCTAATCATTCATAACATTGGGTTCAGCTATACTCCTCTCTTGAACCAGATCCTGTGCACTACATAGGACTAAATCAAGAATGGTCTCTCCTCTTGTGGGTTCCAGGACTAGGTGCTCCAAGAAGCAGTCATTTATGGTGTCTAGACATTTTATCACTGCACCCCTTCCTGAGGTTACATTTTCCCAGTCACCCCCATTATTATTGTTTTTTCTGTTTTTGTAGCCTCTCTAATCTCCCTGAGCATTTCACAATCATGTCACCGTCTTGGTCAGGTGATTGATAGTATATTCCTGCTGCTACACTCTTATTATTCACACATGGAATTTCTGTCCATAGAGATTCTGTGGTAGAATTTGATTCATTTAAGATTTTTACTATGCTTTCTTTCACATACAGAGCCATTTCCCCACCAACAACTTGAGCTAAAATAACACAAAATGCTTCAATTCAACCTATTCCTTTTTTTTTTTTTAACGTGAGCCAGCTATAAAACAGGACATTATAATTCTGAAATGCTTTTTCTTTTGCATTTTTGCATTTTATATACCTTCTGAAAAACAAAAAAGTACTTCAAAGGTTGTTTGAAAGCCCTACTTCTGACTGAGTGGGTGAGTGGCTCCCCCAAGACTGATCCTTGGATTTCTGCAACAACACTGATGATTGAGTTCTTGAAGACTAAGACGTCTGTGATGTAGTTGGTTTCTGCTGACCTTTAGCCCAGCAATGCCAGCCAATTTCTGAACTCAGTATTCATGTTGTTCAGTATTTGTGTAAACCTTTTCTAGCTGCAAGTTTAAAAGAGGGGAGAAGAAAACTTCTGTTGCTTTTCTGCTATAAAAGCTTATTTCCTTTCTGTTTAAGTAACAACGTTTTTATTAATAGGTTTCTTTGTGGTGTAGTAAAGTTTTATGCATGTCTGAAATAGTATGATACATTTATGGAAGAGTCTCCTGGCTTATTTTGAGTTGGAGGTATTTTTTAACACTGTTAATGCTGTATGCAGTGAGTTGTATTTTCACTGTGGGTCTTTCTAATACATTTTGGCTTATATGGATTCTTTATTATACACTCAAATTATGCATATCTAAATCAGGATTGTTAATGTAATTGTCTGCTGGAGTTCAGTTATACATGTCACTTCTTAAGCCATCTCTCCAGCTATTGCATCAAGGCGCCACTACTGTCTACCTAAATGTAACTAAAATAACCGAATTCTGTAGACAGGTAAGTGCTAAGCACTATCCTCAGAGGTCTGACAAGCTGTCTACAGAGTTCTGTTTCTTTGTTATTATTCAGATTTGAAATTTAGTGTCATTCTGGTCCTGAGCTTTTTCAGGGATCACCTTCCATTATCCCCACCTTTAAAAGGTCTTGGGTAAGGCTAACCTGCACTTCTAGCCAGGGAGCTGGGTGAGCTAGGGTAGGTTGTATGAAATATTATAAGTTGCTCACTCCTATTATGGATTGTTCATGATGCCTCCACAGTATTCAGTTCCAGGTAGGGTATTTCTTTCTATGTTGGCAATTTTCAGTTTATTCAGTTATGGATACATTCCATATACACAGAGTTAACTCACCCTAAATCTCCCTGTTAATTTAGTGAGTGTGGGTGGCAAGACTCTATATAGTCTGTGTCGAGATGCACCCAAATAAAGCGTCAAGAGATGATTATAGGGCCTGAGTGGCTCCAGGGAGAATGTTGTGACCATTAAACCTGAACCCCACCCAGGTAACGAGAGTTCCAATCCATCCCTGTGCAGAAATCTGAAATAAAAAAGGAGGCATGTTGCTCCAATCTGCTGTTTCATTGAGTGGGTATATTTCTAGTGGTGTTCTGCAGGGATATATTCCTGGCCCTATGCTAGTTAACAATTTTATCAATGACCTGGAAGAGAACACAGAATAATCACTGACAGAGTTTACAGATGACACAAAGCTTTGGGGAGTGTAAGTAATTAAGAGGCCATGTCACTGGTACTGACCTGAATCACGTGGTAAGCTAGATGCAAGCAAACAAATATGTATTTTAATGCAGCTTTATGTAAATCTGTACATCTAGGAACACAGAATGTAGGCCATATTTACAAAATAGGGGACTCTGACCCTGGAAGCAGTGACTCTGAAAAAGATTTAGCAGTCATGGTGGATAATCCGCTAACATGAGTTCCCAGAGCAATGCCATGGCCAAAAGGGCTAATGTGATCCTGGGATGCATAAACAAGGGCATCTCAAATAGGTGTAGAAATACTTTTGTATTTGGCACTGGTGTGATTGCTGTTGGAATAGTATGTCCAGGTGTGGTGTCCACAGTTCAAGGAGGACATTGATTATATTGGAGAGGGCTCAGAGAAGAGCTACAAGAATGATTAATTGATTAGTGCCTTATAGTGCTAGGCAATATTGATAATTAGATGTAAAAGTTAAGTGTTAATACTTCATTGAGATGATTGGGGCACTTCACATTTTCCTTTAAGTTACTGTTTTAGGCAGGTTACATTCTCACATAAATATCACTACATTAGTTACAATTAGTTCCCTTTGGAAAAGTTTTCTTATCAACCATGGGGGCTAGACACTTACATTTTTCAAATAGAAGCCTAGATTCTGGAGAACATTGCTTCAGTCAAGGTAGATTCTACAGCAAATTCTACAGCTGCAAAAACACGGAGTATACAGAATGCTGGTAAAAATGCATTGTTAAGAATGCATGTTCAGCATGCTTTCAAAAATATGCCAAAATTATGTAAATGTATATTGGCAATGATTAGGAATGGGGTGAAAGTACTTTGAACATTTCAAACTGTCTTTTTTTTCTCATCCATACTTCGCAACCTACAGTACTACATTATCTAAATAAACATTAGTCTGTCTCCCATACTTTGTCAAGCAGCCAAGAATCTGTTGTGATTTAATAAAAATCAAATTCATCCTTAAGAGCCTTAAACGTATTAGCTTGAACACAAAGGCAGATGCCTGAAGCTAAATATGTAATTGCCATCATGAATGGTAAAACAGTCTATAACCAACCACATAATCTAGATATGGAGAATTACAATCACATTTTATTTGTAAGATTATATATTATTATGATAGTGCTTTTCATCCCAGCAGATCACTATACAGTTTAAAACAAGAACAAACCCACTCTTTTCCTCCTTCCCCTGCCATATACAAGTAGTGTACGGGGATCATCCAATTTACCACTGAGATCTAGCCATCTCTGGGATGAACCTGTAGCAATTATTTAATAGTGTCCAATAACACTACACCTCTGTTTAGGACAAGAAGTGAAGAATATGTCATCTAGCCTAAACTACAAGTGGAATTTTAGACAGAATATTTCCTTGAGAGCCATGATAATATGGAATCAGTACGCTTCATTGTTAATTGACAGATCTGATTCTACAGGATGCTCTGTCACAATGCTTAGTAATGCCTTGGAAAAGCATACAGGGATAAAACAATCTGCAACAATCCCCCTTGTTGAAGTTCAGTTTTGTTTCCTTGTGTTTGTCAATACATGCTCTGAGGTGAGAGTGCCCAGCTCTCCTATATTCACTTTCAAAACTGTTGTAAAAGCTTACCATTGCAGGCACAGCATGTGCTCCTTATGATGATGGAAAGGAGAAGGAAAATAACTTGTGACCATCAAAAAAAAAAAAAAAAAAAAAAGTTAAAGGGCAAGTAGACAGTTGTAAGGCTGCCCTATATATGGTAAGGTTTGTAAATATTTTAGTTGTGATATTTCTGTGTCACAGTTAGAGACCTATGCTGGCCTATCGATAACCTGCATTTGATAGTTTTTCCTTGTGGCTGGTGGTCACTTTACTGTAGTGACCATCCCTAGAGCTTTTTAGTAATAACAGGTCTACACACTCCCATCCACCTTCCTGGCAAAGGTGGTGATGCATATTTGAACCTTTGGAGCAGAAAAGGAACTAACATACAGTAGAACCTCAGAATTATGAACACCTCGAGCATGGAGGTTGTTCGTAACTCTGAACAAAATGTTCTGGTTCTTTCAAAAGTTTACAAGTGAACATTGAGTTAATACAGCTTTGAAACGTCACTATGCAGAAGAAAAATGCTGCTTTCCCATTATTTTTTTTAGTAGTTTATGTTTAGCACAGTACTCCACTGTATTTACCTTTTTTTTTTTTTTTTTGGGGTCTCTGCTGCTGCCTGATTGCGTACTTCTGGTTCCAAATGAGGTGTGTGGTTGACTGGTCAGTTCTGCTGCATGCTGGTGATTATTACACTTTCTCACAGAGGTGAAATGTAGCACCTCCTGAGGGTATGGCATGATGCCTTTAGAACTCTCTCCGCTTCCTGCTACTTATGTGATGGGAGGTGATCCCAGAAACATGCATTTGCTAATGTTTCTTTTCTGAAGGCTTAAGAGTAAATACTTTTCTCATACACAATCCTCCCTTTTTCAGCATCTACCATTCAGCTGTTGATATGCTAGCCTTATGGCAAAAGTATTTGACATGCCTCCTAATGTGCTGAAATTTTCAGAAGCCATTTTAAGTACATTCAATAATAAATGCAGCTGCACAGACATTTTAATAGGAGTTTGACCAAACATTTAATTCAATGCCATAAGTTTAGGACATGAGTTCTCTCACCCAGAATGGAATACCTCTTCATAGCGATTGTCTTGTGAACCAGTTTATTTCTCATTCACAATCACATAACATCTGTGTGGCAACTACATTAATTGCTTATGTGGAAAAATTAATATTAGGGAATTATTTGATGATGATTTGTGCTGCATTAAGTAGGATACAGCAACTGGAAACAAACAAGAATCCTCCTTCCTACACCTCCTGAAGACTCACCATTGCTGTGATGTTACAAATCCCTGACTGGTAATCATACTTAGGTTGGTGGTAATCTGGGCCTGTCCCTTTTCCCTCCTACTTCCTCACTGTTAGGGCTTGTCTACATGGGGCAATTACTGGAATGGCTATTTCAGAATAAACTATTCCAGAATAGCTCTTTGTGTGTGCAGCCTCTTATTCCGGGATAAGAGTGGCCGTGTGGAGTAGCGTATTCTGCAGTAGCTGTTCTGGTCAATTAACCCATGTAGACTCGCCCTGATTAACTTTCCCATTCCTCTCATTCCTCCCTCTACTTTTGTCATTAATTAAAAATAAAAACTTCAATAGAGCCTGGGATTTTTCAAAGGATCCTAAGGGATGTAGCTGTCATTGAAATTCAAGTGAGATTTGGGTGCTAACCTCCCATAAAGCTCCTTTGACAATGCCAGCCAAAATCAACAATAACATGTAACTAAAGAAAGCAGTTCTCACTGGGGACTGTTAAAAGCTGTATACTTTTGAAAAACTGGCCCCTAAAGTGTGAATATTTCCAGTTTAGTTTCTTTCAAACAAATAGATTTAGGTGGAAGAACTGTAGAAAAAAAAATCTCAATTTCTGCGTGAAAGAGACCTTTTCTTTAGTGCGTGTTTTTTTTCTTAGAAGGATTTGTGGGAAAGTTAATCAACTTTACTTTTCATATGAGAACTTAACATTCCTTATGACAGATTGGACAAGTCCCAGCAAACAATCTGTCTACAGATGTTAAAAAAGAATATCTAATAGTAAGTTACTGTATGAACAAGAGAAAATACTCCGTGATGAAAGATTGCCAAGCTGTTATATTGAGTTTCATCATTTGTTTTCTAAGTAGTATAACTTTCTTACTAACACTTTATAAGTGGATCACCCATTTTTAGACTTCATACACAATCACCTTGTATTGCCCTTGGAAATTCTACAGAAGCACAAGGGTATGTTTTCTTCACAATATATAGGTGCAGTTCTCATAAAGTTTGAGGAATTATGATGAGTTTGTATTGAAAAGGGAGGATGCTGCCAGGAGGGTTGATGTGGCAAATTTGATGGGGCAGGTGGTCCTTGAGTGCTTTTAAAATTTATACCAGCTGAGGATCTACCCCTGTATTTCCCATATGCTGGAAAGAAGTTAACTTTCAGTACCTGTGAGTTTATAAGATGATATGACTTTTAGAGATGGGGACATTTTGTTCTTTAAAATGGTTACTTTATTCACCTTGTAGCCTTTATATTGAAATGATCATATTTAATCATTATGAAGGCAGAAAACTTTTGCACCATATTCAATATACTTAAGATATAGAAAAGATAAATATTACAAGCACCTCATAGTGTTATGTACATAATAATCTGTACAATTATTTTCTGGTATTTATAATTAAGCCACAAAACTACAGAACTGTGCTTATATGCAGTTAACATGTTTTGAATTATAGAATTTTTTTCTGGTTGAGAAGATTAAACTTAGAACTTTACACAAATATGACACTTCTTAGAATCCTTTAAATACAAATGATAGCCCTAAGTTTTGAAATGAGAATTGCATGTTAGTCTGTTTGCAGGAAGACGGTGAATTGAAACATCCAAAATATTTAGGTTTAAAACAATTTACTAGGCATATATACTCACTAATTTCCATGAAGGTTACACTGAGTATTAGGGATGTATAATACACAGTAAATGATAGTGCAGACAATATACTATATTTTAGTACTGATACACAAACTCCAGCTAAATCTTTAAATTCTTGCATGATAAATGGAATCACAGAGGCTCACTTCCCTTTGCCTATTAGCCAGGACTTCAATAAAACATACACGGTTAAGACAACCACCACAGAAAGATGATAAAAGGAAATGATGTTTCAAAAATCACTTTACATTTCCTTGAACTTTTTTTAAAAGAAAGATTCTAAACAATTAATAGTCAAGTTTAAAGCACTTTCCCCCCTTCCTTCTGAAGATGGGAAAGGTTTTATTTATAAATATTCCACAATACCTAGGCACTGTGTGTATGTCAAATACTTACCAAATAGTTTAAGACAATTAAGTGCTACTCATAGAAGTGACATAAACATATATGAAGCTTACTGTTATCAAACTAAACATTATAAATGGCCACAGTCTTTGACATTGGGTGCCTAAAGCTAGGTATTTAAATCCATATTTTGGCAGAAGTCAATGGGAGAGCTCATCCTTTTGAATTGAGGGGTACTCAGCCATTTTGAATATCATACCATTTTTTTAGGTGCCTACTTTCAGCAACCAAGCTTGAACTTTTTGCCAACATATCTGTTTGATTAGATCAGGGGTTGGCAACCTTTCAGAAGTGGTGTGCCGAGTCTTCATTTATTCACTCTAATTTAAGGTTTCGCGTGCCAGTAATACATTTTAATGCTTTTTAGAAGGTCTCTCTCTCTATAAGTCTATATATTATATAACTAAACTATTGCCGTATGTAAAGTAAACAAGGTTTTCAAAATGTTTAAGAAGCTTCATTTAAAATTTAATTAAAATGCTGATCTTATGCTGCCGTCCTGCTCAGCCTGCTGCTAGCCCGGGGTTCCGTTCACCTGGGCCGGCAGCAGGCTGAGCGGGGCCGGCGGCCGAGACCGCGGCTGGCAAGGGGCTGGCAACCACAACCACAGACCAGCAGTGGGCTGAGTGGGGCCGGCTGCCAGGACCCCGGGCCGGCGGCCAGGACCCCAGACCGGCAGTGGGCTGAGCGGCTCAGCCTGCTGCCGGTCTGGGATTCTGTCCGTCGGCCCCTCTCAGCCCGCTCCCGGTCTGAGATCCCGGCCCTGCCCACATAGAGTGGGTATCTACCTTCTCCCTGGTTCTAGCCCATTCTCGTCCTCTCTCTGCACTGAGCTGAGAGTGGGAGTGCACTGAGCACAGGGCTGGGGGTGAAGGTGCAGGCTGGGGGATGGGATGTACGGTCTGGCCAGGAGCTAGAATGAGGGAGGGGGGCTCAGGGTTGGGGCAGGAGGTTTGGGTGTGGAGTGCTTACCGGGCAGCTCCCATTTGGTGTGAGGGGTGCAGATGGGAATGTGGTGGTGGGGGTGCAGGAGCTCTCGTTTGGTGCTCAGGGTGGGGTGGGAATGTGGGGGGTGCAAGAGTCAGGGCATGGGGTGTGGGGGGGCCTGGGGGTGTGCAAGGAGGGTGCAGGAGTCAGGGCAGAGGGCTAGGGGCATGTGAGGGGAGTGCAGGAGTCAGGGAATGGGGTGTGGGGGGGTGCTGGAGTCAGGGCTGGGGTCGGGGGGGTGCAGGGGTCAGAGCAGGAGGCTGGGGTGTGTGTGAGGGGGGTGCAGGGGTCAGGGCAGAGGGCTGGGGGTGTGGGCTAGGGTCATGGGGGGTGCTCCCAGCCCCCTGCCCAGAGTGGCTCACGGCAGGGGGCTGGAGGGGATATGCCCTGATTCCACCTTCCTTCCCCACAGCCCCGTCCCCACCTCTTCTCCGCCTCCTCCCCGGAGCAGTGAGTGCGCTGCAACTCCGCTTTTCCCCCTCCTCTCAAGGGCCATCAGCTGATCGGTGGCAGGGAGGGAGAGGAGGAGGGGCAGGCACCCAGCATGCTGGGGGAAGAGGCTGGGGAGGGGGACCTTGCCTGCCCTGCAGCAGCTGCCAGGACCAAGCTTCTTCACCCTGCCCCCGTGGGGATGGGGGGTGGAGAAGAGCGGGCCGGGGCGGGCAGGATTTTTAATGGCACGCTGCTGCCTGCCGGTGTCCCAGCCTGGGTTCGGCAGCGGGCTGAGTGGGGCCGGCAGCCGGGACCTGGCAGGCAGCAGTGTGCCATTAAAAATCAGCTCTCGTGCCGTCTTTGGCATGCGTGCCATAGGTTGCCGAGCCCTGGATTAGATGAATTGTATCTGTGCATTTATTTTAAAATTGTTGTACTTCATTTCCACAGGGTACGAGAAGCTGCTATGACAAGTTTAATGGAGGTGACACTTTTTTTGGTACAGAATGAACCAGAGTTGCTGGATGCTAACATGTAAGTAGCTTGTACTTTTTGTATACTGTTCTGTGATTTCATGTTTAGTAATTTCCAGTCCCTGTAAGAGAGTATGTGACCATACGTATAATATTGCCTGCATACTGTATGTAATACCTCTTACCAAGTATTACAAAGCTTTTCACAAAAATCACAGCTAGGGTGACCAGGTATCCAGTTTTTGACCGAAACACCCGGTCCAAAAGGGTGGCTCCGGTGGCTGTTGATGGCTCCGGTCAGCACTGCTGACCAGGCTGTTGAAAGTCGATCGGTGGTGCTGCGGAGCTACGGCAGGCTAGTCCCTTCCTGTCCTGGCTCTGTGTTGCACCCCAAAAGTGGCTAGCAGCTCCAGCTCCTAGGCAGGGGGGCCACGGAGTTCCGTGCACTGCTCAAGCACCAGCTCTGCACTCCCACTCGCCAGGAACCGCAGCTAATGGGAGCTGTGGGGGCAGTGCCTGCAGGCAAGAACAGTGCATGGAGCCTCCTGGCCCCCCTGCTTAGGAGCCAGACCAGCTGCTGGCTGCTTCCGGGGCGCACTGCAGTCCGCGGTGCCAGGACAGACAGGAAGTCTGCCTTAGCCCCCCCTACTGTGCCACTGACTGGGAGCTGCCGGAGGTAAGCCTGCACCCCGAGCCCCAACTCCCTGCCCCAGCCCTGAGCCACCCCCAAACCCGGAATCCTATCCTGCATCCCAAACCTCTCATTGTCAGCCCACATTCCCAGATGGAGTCCTCCCCTCCCCTGCACCCCAACTCACTGCCTCAACCCGCAGCCTCTCCCACACCCTAAATCCCTCATCCCCAGCCCCACCCCAGAGCCCGCATCCCCAGCTGGAGCCCTCACCCCCTCTCGCACTCCAACCACCTGCCCCAGCCCGGAGTCCCCTCCCGCACCCGAATCCGTCATTTCTGGCCTCACCCAGGAGCCCTCACCCCCTCCTGCACCTAACTCCCTGCCCCAGCCCAGTGAAAGTGAGTGAGGGAGCTGGAGAGCAAGCCATCGAGGGAGGGAAAATGTAGTGAGCAGGGTACATGGCCTCGGGAATACTGGTCCCCCAATATTTCTTTGCAGAACCTTTCTGTTCCTGTCCCTAGCTCTCTTTTCCTCAGAGAGACTCTTACCCTTTTATATTTCTGGTTTGATGGCAATAAAACTCACCTGGTCTGACACTGGGATGAGTCAGAAGAACAGATTTGGATATCTGTGTAGGGTCTTGGAACTAACTTGGTAGAAAGTTGTTAGAAGAGTATTGCATCTCTAATCAGGGTCCTAGAACTTGACAGAGAGCATAGCTGACTTCGTATTGGCCTAATTCTTTTTTAATATAATGAAAAAGGAAACACAAGCCAGAAACACAATTTCTCCATATTTTGATTTATTTTGTGTTGTATTCTTAATAACCCACAGAATCCAGACATTAGAGCTGATATAGGTTCACCTGCAGCAGAACCTACATAAGAACTTTAGAAATCAATATGGGTCTACAGAATAGAGTGGATAAACCAGTCAGCTAACTATGTGCATGTCATAAATATAAAGGGAAGGGTAACCATCTTTCTGCATACAGTGCTATAAAATCCCTCCTGGCCAGAGGCAAAGTCCTTTTACCTGTAAAGGGTTAAGAAGTTAAGATAACCTCGCTGGCACCTGACCAAAATGACCAATGAGGAGACAAGATACTTTAAAATCTGGAGTGGGGGGAAACAAAGGGTCTGTCTGTTTGTGTGATGCTTTTGCTGGGAACAGAAAAGGAATGGAGTCTTAGAACTTAGTAAGTAATCTAGCTAGATATGCGTTAGATTTCTGTTTTGTTTAAATGGCTGGTAAATAAGTTGTGCTGAATGGGAAGTGTATTCCTGTTTTTGTGTCTTTTTGTAACTTAAAGTTTTGCCTAGAGGGATTCTCTATATTTTGAATCTAATTACCCTGTAAGGTATTCACCATCCTGATTACAGAGGTGATTCTTTTATCTTTTCTTTAATTAAAATTCTTCTGTTAAGAACCTGGTTGCTTTTTCATTGTTCTTAAGATTCATGGGTTTGGGTCTGTGTTCACCTATACAAATTGGTGAGGATTTTTTATGAAGCCTTCCCCAGGAAAGGGGGTGTAGGGCTTGGGGGGATATTATGGGGGGGAAGACGTTTCCAAGTGGGCTCTTTCCCTGTTCTTTGTGTAACACTTTGGTGGTGGCAGCACAAGGTCCAAGGACAAATGGTAAAAGTTTGTACATTGGGGAAGTTTTAACCTAAGCTGGTAAAAATAAGCTTAGGGGGTCTTTCATGCAGGTCCCCACATCTGTACCCTAGAGTTCAGAGTGGGGAAGGAACCTTGACAGTGCACCTTTTCCTTTTATTATGATTATTAGTTATTTATTGAGAGACCTGTACTGAAAATTCTTGGTGCTGTAGTAAGTGAACTCTTTGAAACGGTACTTATCCTATGCCTCAACTGATTCTGTGCAATAGTTCGTTGTCCCAGAAGTTAAATTTTAGATGATACTTAAAATAGTAAGCCTGATGGCTTGACAGAAGATGAAAAATCTTGT
Source organism: Chelonia mydas (assembly GCF_015237465.2). Taxonomy (NCBI): domain Eukaryota; kingdom Metazoa; phylum Chordata; order Testudines; family Cheloniidae; genus Chelonia; species Chelonia mydas. Next base: position 19,576,206 of record NC_051254.2, read on the forward strand.
CATATTTGCTAAAATAGGTGCGTTAGCCCGGGTGTCCTGATTAAACTATAATGCGAGTAATTCTAGTTATATTTACTACTACTATTTGCAGTGGTGTTATACCCATATTGATCCTAGGATATGGGAAAGACAAGGTGGATGAGGGTAATATCTTCAATTGGACCAACTTCTTTTGGTGGAAGAGACAAGGTTTGAAGCTTCACAGAGCTCTTCTTCAGGTCTGGAAAAGGTAACCAGAGTGTCACAGCTATATACAGGGTGGGACAGATTGTTAAACATAAGGGGCTAACACATGTGGCAGGAGACCACTTAAAATGAAGTGAGCAATTAATACCTCTGCAGTCAGTGTCTTTTTTTGAGGTCATGATTTGCAGTGTTTAACGGAGTGATTCATTTATGTTCCGAGGCTCGTCTTTTGAAGGGGTTGTCCAGCTTTGCTTTGAGCATGAAAACTGAGAGGGCAGATATGTAGTGATTGCTTTATGAAAAGTGTTCACTAATGGGTGATGAGGTGTTTTTGTCTTTTATCATTTTTCTGTGTGAGTTCGTTAGAGAGTGGAATGATTGTCTGATTTCACCCACATAGTAGTTGTTGGGGCATTTGATGCCTTGGATGAGTTGTGCCACATGTTGTGATAGGCATTAGTAGGACCCATGGATCTTGAAAGGTCTTGTGGGGGATATTGATTAGGGTAGCAGTGGAGAAATGTCCACACATTTTGCATCTGTTGTTCTGGTAGGGTCTGGTGCTGCTTTGAGTGGTGTGTCCTGGTCTGTGGGGAGCTTGCTTCTGATGATGAGCATAGTGAGGTTGGGGGGTTGTTTGAAAGCTAACAGAGGTGGTTCATGAAAGATTTCTTTCAGGACCTGGTCCATATCAAGTATGGGCTTTAATTTTTTGTTAATACCCCATATGGGTTCCAGTGTGGGATGGCAGGGGACAACTAGGGTTGTGCAGTTGGTTGGGTTTTTTCCCAAGTTCTCTTGAAGCAGGTTCTCTCGGGGCATTTGGGTGGTCTATTCCATGAAGAAATCTACTTCTCTGGTGGAGTGTCCTTTTATGATGAAAGTGGTTTTAAGAGTGTTAAGCTGTTTATCCCAGGCTTTTTCCTGGGAGCATATTCTGTGACATCCGAGTGCCTGGCTGTAGATAACAGATTTCTTGGTGTGACAGGGGTTGTTACTGGATCTGTGGAGGTAAGTATAGTGATCCATGGGTTTCTTGTATGTAGTTGTCTGTAGGGTTCCACTGTTGAAGCTCATAGTGGCAGCCAGGAAGTCAGTGGTGGTGTGTGACTGTTCTAGAGAGAATTTGATGGATGGGTCAGTGGTGGTTGAAGTTGTGGTGGAAATCTGAGGGAGTTTAGGTCACCTGTCCAGAAAATGGAAATATCTTCAGTGTATCTCAGACATATAGTTGGTTTTGTGTGTATTTTTCAAGAAATTCTTCCTCGAGGTGGTCCATGAAGAGGTTGGCATATTGGAGAGCCACCCTAGTGTACCCATGGCTGTTCCCATAGTTTGGACAAAGTTTGTTATTTAAATGTAAAATTGTTGTAGGTGGGGATGAAATGGAAGTATGTGGTGATGTGTTTGGGATGGATATATAAGTGTTGTCTATTGCCTTGTAAATATTTGAGGCAATGCTGTCATGGTGAGGGATGGTGGTATATAGGGAGGTGACATCCATGGTGGCAAGGATGGTGTTCTGCGGGAGATGGTTAATGTTGTGGAGTTTCTGGAGATAGTAAGTTGTGTCATGGAGGAAACTGGCCCTTTGTGTGCTGAGTGGTTTGAGGATGGTTTCTGAGAGTCCTAATATTACTTCAGAAAGAGTGCCATGGACAGACATGAGCGGTTTGCCTGGGTTCTCTTGTTTGTGTATCTTGGGAAGCATGCAGAAGGTCCCTGGGTTGGGTTTTTGGGGGATGAGGTTGTAGAGTTTCTCTTGAAGTTTTGGGAAGGATTTGATATCCTCAAATTCCTGGGTGAATTGTGGTATGAGGTGGAGTTCTTTATAGTACGTGGTATCTGACAGTTGTCAGTTGACCTCACTGATGTCATAATTGAAGACTACGATGGGTTCCCCCCTTTTGTGTGCTGTTTGATCATTAGCTGATGTCTGGATTTCAGGGACTGTATTGCTGTCCCGTCTGCAGTGGAGAGATTGTGGTGGATGTGATGTTCTGTTAAGGATTTCACAGTCGATTTTCCCCCCCCAAGCAATTGATATAATGATCAGCTGTGTAGTTTTGTCCAGCAGGGGTGTCCAATGAGATTATTCATTCTTTCTTATGATTGTTGGTGGGCATTAGTTGTAATAGTTGTGGGTGGTGGTATCTTTGTTGTGGAAGAATTCTTCTAATTCTCCACATTCGTTATGGTATCGGGTTCTGTGGCTCATTACAGCAATTTGTAACCCACTAACGCTCCTTTGTCCTATGACTGCAGTGGTGTCAATTGCCCACTTTATTTGAAGTGGTCTCTTGCAACATGTTTTAACCCCTTGTGCTTAACAGTCTGACCCATCTTGTATTTAGCTGTAACACACTGGTTACTATTTCCAGATCTGAAGAAGAGCTCTGTAAAGCTTGAAAGCTTGTCTCTTCCACCAAACGAATCCGACCCAATAAAGGATATTACCCTCACCTGTCTTGTTTCTCTCATTTACTACTATTGTAATTTGTGCCATGCCCAAAGGTATGGTGGAGCCTCATAGAAGGGAGAGTTCTCTTTCCTGAAGGACTTACAATCTAGATACATGAGTTAGGGGAAGAAAAACAGGTTGGGTTGGACAGACACATTAAAAAGGTGAAGTAATGACTCAATTAAACAGTTACATCAGAGTTTTTGCTACATTCCAAACTTAATGGTGGCTGAATTTCACTGGTGATCCATATACAACATCCAGTCCATAAAAAGCATCTTGGTATCTTTCTGGATGGAAGGTGCTACGTGAGTGCAAGGTATAGTTAATATTACTATCATCTAGTTGTTTGGATCTGGAGGTGTTTTACAAATTAACTTGTGGCTGTTCTTAAAGATTCTTTACCGCAGTAGGTAATGTCATGCATTATCTAAATGTTCACTATAAAAAGTCAAATAGAATAAAACAGCAATCCCATTCCACAGTTCAATATTTTAGATAGTGCAATGGGTGCAAGAAATTATTTTTAACCATTTCAAGCAATTTCTGTTTAAAGTATGTACATTTATTTGTTTATTGTGATGTGATGGATTGAATTACTTTTTTGTCTCTTAATTTGTAGCTGTAAACAGCTTATGTGCTGTGTGGCCCAGCAATCGGCTGAAAAAATAGATAGATTTCGTGCTCATGCAGGATCTGTGTTCCTCACTCTTCTGTACTTTGACAACCCTCCGATTTCATACATACCCCACCGGGAAGAATTGGAGAGGATATTTCCAAGGTAATCTAGATCTTTATCACCTTCTAATTTATTAAGGAGGGCTTGTGGGTTGGAACCTGTCTGTGAAAATCCTTCCTGGTCTACGTCAATGTAATGAATAAATTAGTGTGTAAAAACGCCCAAGCAAACTAGGATTTCTTTCTACGGGCAATTCCATTGGAGGAGGTGCTCTATGCCAATGGAAATTTAAAATGTATATAGCAAAACTTACTTAATTTAGCTACTGTATGCAAATGCACAATGAGATTTTATAGAGTATTTAAGGAGGAGTTGGAAATTGCGGCATGTGGCTGAATATATGGTAAGGATTGAAAGAATGTATAAAAATTATGAAATATAGACAAAATAAAATAAAATGGGCATTTAACTCAAAAAGTGTTAGTTTTGTCATATGATGTAATTCGTTGCACCCTTAATGATATTGCAGTGATTGAAGTTCTTCTTTTAGTGCTGGTCCCAATGGGCATTCACTGTGGATGTGCATGAAGCCAGAAAATGTTTTTCTGTAGTAATGTCCATTGGTCTGTGTCTGCACCCTCTGCCTTCCTTATGCTTTGAAGTGAGGGCATCAGGGGAGACAAAGACTCTCCAGTTCCTTTCTACTGCTCATGGTTTGACACCGAACCCTCCAGTGTCCCAGGCTTCTGCTAGCTTTTCTACCTGAATTTCATCTATGTAATTTTTTTTTCTTAGTTAGCTGTTGGTGTTAGGTAGTTTTCTTTATTGGTGGGCGGAGGGGGATTCCACCCTTCTGTTACCCTCAGTACCAAATGAGACTTCACACCCAGGTACAGGTATGTCTAGAGCTCACGGAGAACATGTGCCAGCACTGACCATACCAAGAGCGGTGAACACTCCAAAACCATCTACACAAGGGGCAGGACCATTCCTTGCACCATCTAAGGACAGAAGGAACTGTTCAGCTTCTGTAGCAGCAGTACTGCATTGCAAGAAGACTGCCGGACCCAAGCCTGCAACAGCAGATCCACCTACATTACAAGCCCCTCTCACCCTCCGCCTGTTAAGTCTTGATATTCCCTGCTTGAGGACTTGGCAATCTACATGGATCCAGAATTGTTGAGCCTTTCAGATCCAGTTTTGTCCAGGGATACCTGTACACTGATGTCACGTCACTCACCAGCCCCAAGTTGTGGAGTAGAGGTGCTGACATTGGTATGCCACTTGCCAGTTCCTTCCTCTAGTCCAAGTGTTATAAGATGAGTAGTACCACTGGCTCCATTAGTAGACTCAGATGATTCTTATTCCTCCAATGATCACAATCGGCAATACCAGGAGCTCCCCTGTCAGGGCTTTCAGAGCCTTCCAGGTCCCATCTGATCCCCGTGGAGCACATTAGCCTAGGGACCAATGGTACCCCATGGGTCTGTCCGCCATACCCATACAATCCTACCCACTGGCCATATGGAATCTCTGGGACCCTTACAGTAGGCCCCTTGATGATGAGGACCCTGGACAATAAAATGGATAGAGGTCCCCTACCAGGGAGGAGCCTAAGCGAATCTCCTCATGCAGAGTACCTCAAGGAATCATAGACTTTGTCAGAAGGGACCATTATGATCGTCTAGTCTGACCTCCTGCACAATGCAGGCCACAGAATCTCACCCACCCACTCCTGTAACAAACCCCTGACCTATGTCTGAGCTATTGAAGTCCTCAAATCGTGGTTTAAAGACTTCAAGGTGCAGAGAATCCTCCAGCAAGTGACCCGTGCCCACGCTGCAGAGGAAGGCGAAAAACCCTCAGGGCCTCTGCCAGTCTGCCCTGGGGGAAAATTCCTTCCCAACTCCAAATATGGTGATCAGCTAAACCCTGAGCATGTAGGCAAGACTCACCAGCCAGACATCCAGGAAAGAATTCTCTGTAGTAACTCAGATCCCACCCTGTCTAGCGTCCCATCACAGGCCATTGGGCATATTTACTGCTAATAGTCAAAGATCAATGAATTGCCAGAATTAGGCTATCCCATCATACCATCCCCTCCATAAACATATCAAGCTTAGTCTTGAAGCCAGATATGTCTTTTTGCCTCCATTGCTCCCCTTGGAAGGCTATTCCAGAACTTCACTCCTCTGATGGTTAGAAACCTTTGTCTAATTTCAAGTCTAAACTTCCTGATGGCCAGTTTATATCCATTTGTTCTTGTGTCCCCATTGGTACTGAGCTTAAATAATTCCTCTCCCTCCCTGGTATTTAGCCCTCTGATATATTTATAGAGAGCAATCAGATCTCCCCTCAGTCTTCTTTTGATTAGGCTAAACAAGCCAAGCTCTTTGAGTCTTCTTTCATAAGACAGGCTTTCCATTCCTCGGATCATCCTAGTAGCCCTTCTCTGTACCTGTTCCAGTTTGAATTCATCCTTCTTAAACATGGGAGACCAGAACAGCACACAATATTCCAGATGAGGTCTCACCGGTGCCTTGTATAACGGTACTAACACCTCCTTATCTCTACTGGAAATACCTCTCCTAATGCATCCCAGGACCACATTAGCTTTTTTCATGGCCATATCACATTGGCGGCTCATAGTCGTCCTGTGATCAACCAATACTCCAAGGTCCTTCTCCTCCTCTGTTACTTCCAAGTGATATGTCCCCAGTTTATAACAAAAATTCTTGTTACTAATCCCTAAATGCATGACCTTCCACTTTTCACTATTAAATTTCATCCTATTACTATTACTCCAATTTACAAGGTCATCCAGATCGTCCTGTATGATATCCCGGTCCTTCTCTGTATTGGCAATACCTCCCAGCTTCGTGTATTCCGCAAACTTTATTAGCACATTCCCACTTTTTGTGCCACGGTCAGTAATAAAAAGATTGGTCCCAAAACCAATCCCTGAGGAACTCCACTAGTAACATCCTTCCAGCCTGAGAGTTCACCTTTCAGTATGACCTGTTGTAGTCTCCCCTTTAACCATTTCCTTATCCACCTTTCAATTTTCATATTGATCCCCATCTTTTCCAATTTAGCGAATAATTCCCTATGTGGAACCGTATCAAATGCCCTTACTGAAATCTAGGTAAATTAAATCCACTGCATTTCGTTTATTTAAAAAATCTGTTACCTTCTCAAAGAAGGAGATAAGGTTGGCTTTGGTACGATCTACCTTTTGTAAAACCATGTTGTATTTTGGGTTAGGGTTAGGAAGTAGAACAGCCAGTCCACCAGCAGCTCTTTCTTCCTTCTCTCTAGACGAGCAAATGACACTGGCCTCATCCTCACCACCAGATGATTATAGGCACTATTTGGACCTCTTAAGGTTTGCACACCCTAGCTACATTTGACCTCATCCTGAAAATGGGAGAAAAGTATTTTGTTCCATCCAACGGTGGGGAATATTAATTTTCCCATTGTAATCTGAACTCTCTCATGGCCCAGGTTGTCACAGAACGTAACAGATTATGCCATCTAGCTCCACTTTTTTGGACAAGGATACCAAGAGGCTAGATCTCTTTGGCAGAAAGAACTTCCTGTCTGCCAGCCTCCTTTTCCGTGTAGTGAATTACTAGGTATTAATGTCCAAGTATGACTTTAGTAATTACAATAAATTGTCATAATTCGCTAACAAACTGCCACAGGAGTTTAGACCCCAGGCCATCCTTGATTAAAGGAAACTAGTTGCCAAAGCGTCACTCAGTGCAGTGGATACAGCTCATGCTCCATGATGATTTTGGTTATCATGAGCAGACTTCCTGGCTGCAATCCTCAGGGTCCCCCAGAGAGGTCTAGGCAACAGTGGAAAATCTCCCCTTCAAGGGTAAAAATCTGTTTAGTTAGAGAACTGGTGAATTACTCCATTGCCTTAAGGACTGTCCATGGCATGCTCAGCTCTTTGGGAATATATCCCCCTGCATCCCAGAGGAAATATTCTAGGCCATATTCTCATAGAAACTATTCTGCCTCTCAGCACTTCTATCATCAAAGGGTCTTTGAACCACGTAAGACATTCCAAAGGATGCCGCGCAGAGGCAGAATTACTCCACCACCATCCTCCTTTCATTCCCAACCTCCCACCAAGAAGTCAACCTTTCTCAACTCAACCACTCAGTGCACCCTTCGGTGGCCATCTGGGGTGTTTCCTTCTGATGTGGCAGCATAACACATTGGCAAATAGGATCTGGAGACCATCTTGGCAGAGTACACTGTAGAATTCCTTTCTGCCGTTCTACAAAACCCCTCTTCAGGCACCCTTTTCACAAGACATTTCTCAAACAAGAGGGGGACTCCCTAATTCACCTGAGGGGATACAGACTATATCACCCTTAACACTGGGACAAGAGCTTTTACTCCAGATATTTCCTGGTTCCCAAAAAGAAGGACTGGAAACCTATCCTGGACCTCAGATGGCTGAATGTCTTCATATGTCATTCAAGATTCAGGATAACCATCTTGGCCTCAGTCATCTCCCTAAATGAAGGCAACTGCTTTTCAGCCCTTGATTTGAAGGATGCCTACTTCCATATAGACATTAAATTAGCACACTGGTGATTCCTGTGCTTTATGGTGGGCCTGGAACACTTTCATTACAGGGGTCTTCCTTTTGGCCTCCTGACAGCATTTACAAAGGTACTTTCTCCTGTAGCATCCAGTGTTCATCAGCAAGGTAGTCTGATATTCCCCTGCCTCAACTATTGGCTGCTCTGATTGAGAAATGATTGAAAAATTGGTTCAGGCTTCATCCTTGGATGTGTCCTTTGGTTTAGTGATCCTGTGATTGGTGGTGCAGCATATATTCTCACACCCTCCTTAATGAGTATTGCTTGGGGTTCACCCACAGTGAATGTCTATATAGGAACCAGCACTTGAAGAAATGAAGGTTACTTACCTTACAGTAATGAGTTCTTGAGATGTGTAGTCCTTATGGGTATTCCACAACCCACGCTCCTTCCTCTCTGCTCAGATCATGCTTGATTTGTGGTAGGGCGGGAACTGGAGAGTCCCTTGGGCTGGTGGTGTAGGGCGCAGGCTTGGACCAGTGAACACTGCTCCTGAAAAATCTTCTGGTCTCAGGCACATGGAGTGGACGTGCACCCACAGTGAATACCTATAGGGATCACACATCTCAAAGAACATCAATTACTATAAGGTAAGTACTCTTCATTTTTCATTGCACTTTTCCCATATCCTGAAATAACAATGATTAAGGTGATTTATACACTTCTGAGTGTATTTCTTCCATTACATATGCTTTCTCACAGTGGGGATGCATTCCAGGATTCTATGCAGAGAGATATTAAGATACAAACACATGATAATTTTCTTTTCTCTGGACAGGTCAGAGGCTGTAACTTTAAACTGGAATGCCCCCTCACAAGCCTTCCCTCGAATCACACAGCTTTTGGGTTTGCCAACATATCAGTATTATGTACTGCTGGGTCTCACGGTGTCTGTCGGTGGATTAACAGAGACAACGGTAAGATATCAGGGCACAGGCTGTTTATTGGCTAGAGGTTGTTTATATCCCCTATAACTACATGCTGATTAAAATCCATACTTTGTTTCAGTGAACACTGTAGAACTTTTATTGGTGAATTCCAATCACAAGCTTTTAAAAGTTGTCTGGGAAGCATATTCACTTTATTCATAAATATGTTCTTGGTCCATTGAGCGTGCAGGAGACAAGGAGTGAGGACACCTGTGACTCGCTCCTTCGGCTCGCAGAAACTAGGAATGTCACACAGGTAGGTAGTGCAGTCAGACCTAAAGGAGATTACTCAGTATTGTCCATCTCTGTCTGACCAACGGCATTGAAGAGCACTGAAGGAAGTCCTCTTCTGCTCTTTGTGGCTGGGATGATATACTCCATTGAAATCAATGCTAAAACTGCCATTGACTTCAAAGGGGCCGAGATTCACCCTTAATGACACTGAGATGACAGTATGGTTGGTGTCTTTGATGGATGTCTCTCAAAAGCAGAAACAATCTCTGGGATTTCTTTAAAAAAGCATATTCTAGATACAATGACCAGGAAAAAAACGTTCTATCTAGTCTGACCCTCTTTTTTGCATTCCCTACATTATTCACATAGACAGTAAATTTATCTTTGCTTTTGGTAGTCTATTCCTCTGCCACTATCGTTCTGTTAACAATATTATTCTATCCTAAATTTACTATTAGGCCATTACTACTTGCCTTATCTTCCAAATTCTTAATTAAAAGGCATAGGTGTGGTTGAAATGTGTATTTTTTTAGGGCATGTGTAATTATGGTTTTATTATTTTCCAATTTTATTTTAGCACAGCTTGTGCTTTCGAGGGGTTCTCCATGTCATGTTATGGGGTGCAACCCAGACCAGTGAGAGGATGTCACTGCTTGTCCTGTAACCCTGAGAGCCTTAAAATGCTCTGCTTCTGTAGCTCTCTGTCTGGACACTCCCAGCCATCATACAAGCATGCACTGAGACTGTATGTGTTAGGCAGCCCTGGTTCAGCTGGTCTGACTCCAGCAGCCTGCTTGTTACACCAGAGCCACATAGTCTGGTCACCACCAGCCTTGGTTACTCCTGGCCATGGTGACTCCAGTGCTTTCCCCAGTATCCTGAAATGTCTGCCCTGAAATGTCCAGACCTTTCCTGGAACATCCAGAGAAGTAATAAAGCCTATTGCTCCTTTAAAGAGATAAAAGCACAGCTGCTTGTTGCTTAGCTGGAGTTAACCATCACTCCAGTTCAAACACAACACTGGGTTGGTTTAGATTAATAGTAAAACAAATGTATTGACAAACAGAGGTTTTAACTGAGTTCAAGTATAAGGGATACAATCAAAAATGGTTACAAACAAATAAAAATGAAAACATACACAAAATTAATCTAGCAAGATGTTCAAGATGTTTTTTCTCTCACCCACCAGCTTTTTACTGGCTGGCTTGACTAGGACCTGTTCACAGAGGTCAAATCGCTTGGTTTCTTTTGTCTCCTTAAGGTGAAGGATAATTTAGGTGTTTGTTCCCCCTCTCTTTATAGTTCAATGAACCTTTGAGATGTATTCTCTGAAGGGTACCTCTATATAAAGTGAATTACTTTCTGCTTAGTAAAGGAGCCATGAGGTCTGGAAGATAAGGCTCCATGCTGGTTTGTCCTCTGATGGTGGTTGCTACTCTGAAAATTATCTCTTCCTACTTCAACCTCCGATATGAATGAATAGCCAATTGAATTTGGGGGACACCTTGTTTGAGGTGTCAGCATCTTTCCATTGTCTGAAGAAAACCTACTTATCAAATCCCCCTGACATATCTGGTTGAAACACTTTTTTGTCACAGACTTTAAAGCATAATTTTATCCATAATTTTACACACAGCATTGTTATGTATATTTTATAATGATGTTATTGACCAGTGTGGTGTTTGTCAAATGATACCTCACAAGGCATATTTTATACAAAAATCATTGCAATATTGTATAGGGTATGACAGGAGGGGTGCCTAGGGTCATGCTCCATGCTTCCTTTTCACCTGCTCAGAGCCTAGCCTCCAGTTGATCTCTTTATCTGAAGCCTTTCCTATGGGATTATGTCCAAGAGCCCAGGCTTCAAACTCTGTCAGACCTGTCACAAGACCTTCCCTCTCAGCAATGGGCATTGTAGCTGCTCTAGAGAGACTCACGCCCTCTTCAAGTGCCAGGTTTGCCCCAGATTCAAAAGCACACCCAGAAAACTGAGAGGACACACTGAAACTACTGCTTTATTGAGTGCTTTCTGAGATCTCCCTACCCCCGCCCCATTATATCAGCCTCAGGCATGCAGTCTGCTCCAGTGCTCTGGTAAGCAAAGACCCTGGGACTCTACAAAATCTTCAAGACTAAAAAGAAAAGAGACTTCATTCTCCTGAAAGAGAGACCAAAAGAAGGGGAAAGTCACCTTCTTGACTTTGGAACAAGGACACCTTGCACCCCGATATGCGTACCACTGAGGCTTGGTACCTCTTGTACCACCTAAAAAGACCTCTAGCATATCGCATATGAGAAACCTCAGAGCAAGCAATCTCAAGCAGCATCAGTGGTGGTAATGGAATTGGTACCTTCTAAGCACAAGGATTTCTCGAAGATCAAAGTAATGATCCTCATACCGTCCCTCTCAGGCTATGGTAAAGAGAGCATGGACTGCCCTTCTGTCTTTCCCTGGTACCTCCCAACATGTAGACTCCTGAGGAACACTATCCAGATTCCCCAGTACTGTCCAGGTTCCTCTCTCAGGGATCTCCAAATCCTGAAAGAGCCCGAATCCCCTTCACTAAGTGGTACCGAGAGAAGTTTCCCACTGGTACTGACTTAACTTCAGAGCAAGCTTACCCTCTGGTTCTTCTACATTCTTGCACAAATGCTTGACCACCACTGATACCTCACTAACCTCTGGGCATTGACACTTCTTGCTCCTCCTCTGGATGTAGGTGAAGATGCTTCTTCTGACTCAGATGTGTTGGTACAGGATTCCACCACCTTTCCCTTCCAGCTTCTCTCTCTTGAGGTGCATCCCAAAGAAAATCCCCCCCAACTGATGCCTGTCAGCCCGGCAAGAGCAGCCTTGGGGTCTTGCCCCCTTTCTTATGTCTCACCACAGTGGGTGTTTTGGAAACTTTGGGTCCCTTATGGTGAACAGTTCTACAGGGTGTCCTCACATAAGAGGTCCCAGCAAGAACACCAGCACTGGCTCCCTTTCTGCAGAAGAATCCCCAAAGAGTAGGAGCAGGTTGCAGAAGAGGAGACACCACCTCACAAAACCGCCTTCTCTCCAGATGAGGCTCTTATGCCACCCCAGCCCTACATGAATGATTTCAAGGCCTTTCAAGACCTCATGAAAAGGATCAGAGAGGCCTTACAGGTCCCCGATGGAGGGGATACAGGAATCTCAACATTCTTTGCTGGACATTCTACACACTTTCCCCAGGGCAAAATTGTTTTGCCTATCAATGATGCTTTGTTGTTGCCAGGCCATACGGTGTGGCAAACACCACCTGTAAGTCGGCTGATTAAAAACAACTATATCCTGGCCAGGGCTTTGGACTTTCTTTTCTCCCATCCTACTCCTAATTCGGTCATTCATACTGTCAGTGAAAGAAATAGACAGTATTGGTCTAGATCAGCACCTTCTGATGAGGAGCTTAAACACCTGGTCCTTCTCAGCCACAAAAGCTACTCCCTAGTTAGTCACTTTACAATTCTGAATGGCCAAGTATCAGGTATTGATGGCAAAATATGACTAAACAAATTATGCAGGTTTTCTCATTTTATTGAACATGTGCCACAAGATCAGAGGGAACAGTTTCAGGTTCTCATTGGAAAATGCCAGACGATTGCCAAGGCTTCCCATAAGGCCTCACTGGATGTGACTGACATAGCTTCATCCTCTACGGCTATGTCGCTGTTCTGTTCAAAGGGATGTCATGGTCACAACTCATTGGGAGACACCCTCCTTGCCACTTGGCCTCATGCCCTACTGTATGCTTACCTCTCAATGCTGCTGCTTCTCAAGATCATGAACAAATTGAAACAGGCGAGATTGGTGGCCATCCTCATGGCTCCATCTTGGCCAAGATAGGTACAGTTCCCAGATGTGGTCTGCCTCTCTTTGTGATCGTCTCTTCACCTCCCTCTAACAATAGACCACCTGCTCCAAGATCCACCTGAACCTCTTGTTGCAACACCTCAAGACCAGGCTCCTCGATGGCATGCTGGCATAGAATGGGATTGCTCTGCAGAGGTACTTTAAAATGCTGTTGAATCACAAAGACAATTTACCTGCAGAAGTGGAAGTGTTTCAAATCATAGTGTTCCCAACAATTCATATCTTCTCTTGAGTCTCCTCAAAGAAAATAACAGAACGCCACTAGCCGTCACCTTCAGCCCCCAACTAAAACCCCTCCAACGCATTATTAAGGATCTACAACCTATCCTGAAGGATGACCCAACACTCTCACAAATCTTGGGAGAAAGGCCAGTCCTTGCCTACAGACAGCCCCCCAACCTGAAGCGAATACTCACCAACAACCACATACCACACAACAGAACCACTAACCCAGGAACCTATCCTTGCAACAAAGCCCGTTGCCAACTGTGCCCACATATCTATTCAGGGGACACCATCACAGGGCCTAACAACATCAGCCACACTATCAGAGGCTCGTTCACCTGCACATCCACCAATGTGATATATGCCATCATGTGCCAGCAATGCCCCTCTGCCATGTACATTGGTCCAACTGGACAGTCTCTACGTAAAAGAATAAATGGACACAAATCAGATGTCAAGAATTATAACATTCATAAACCAGTCGGAGAACACTTCAATCTCTCCGGTCACGCAATCACAGACATGAGGGTCGCTATCTTAAAGCAAAAAAACTTCAAATCCAGACTCCAGCGAGAAACTGCTGAATTGGAATTCATTTGCAAATTGGATACTATTAATTTGGGCTTGAATAGAGACTGGGAGTGGCTAAGTCATTATGCAAGGTAGCCTATCTCCCCTTGTTTTTTTCCTACAAACCCCCCCCCCCAAGACGTTCTGGTTAAACTTGGATTATTGCTGTGCACATTGTAAGATGAGCTATTGCCAGCAGGAGAGTGAGTTTGTGTGTGTGGTTTTTGGAGGGGGGTGTGGGGGGGGGTGAGAAAACCTGGATTAGTGCTGGAAATGACCCACCTTGATTATCATGCGCATTATAAAGAGAGGTTTCAAAGAGGGATGGGCTATTACCAGCAGGAGAGTGAGTTTGTATGTGTGTGTGTTGGGGGGGGGGGGAAGGGTGAGAAAACCTGGATTAGTGCTGGAAATGACCCACCTTGATTATCATGCGCATTATAAAGAGAGGTTTCAAAGAGGGATGGGCTATTACCAGCAGGAGAGTGAGTTTGTATGTGTGTGTGTTGGGGGCGGGGGGAAGGGTGAGAAAACCTGGATTTGTGCTGGAAATGGCTCTACTTGATGATCACTTTAGATAAGCTGTTACCAGCAGGAGAGTGGGGTGGGAGGAAGTTTTGTTTCATGGTCTCTGTGTGTATATAATGTCTTCTGCAGTTTCCACGATATGCTATGCATCCGATGAAGTGAGCTGTAGCTCACGAAAGCTCATGCTCAAATAAACTGGTTAGTCTCTTAGGTGCCACAAGTACTCCTTTTCTTTTTACGAATACAGACTAACACGGCTGTTACTCTGAAACCTCTCATACACTTTCTCGATTACCTGCTACATTTAAAAAACATGGGTTTATCTCTGAACTCAGTTAAGGTTCACCTGGCTGCCATTACAACCTTTCAAAGGTTTTCAGTCTTCACTCACTCCACCACTGAGAGATTAATTAAGGATATGTTTAATCTTTTTCCTCCCATCAAAGAACTATTCCACCATGGGACCTCCACTTAGTCCTCAATGCCCTTGAAAACACCTCATTCAAACAATGGGAAATTGTTCCTTCTTCATTTGTCCTTTAAGACCTTGTTGCTCATAGTCATCACTTTAGCCAAAAGAGTAGTGGAACTAGGAGCTCTTATGGTTGACCCACGGTATATGGTGTTCTGTTGCAATAAGATGACATTGTGTCCCCATCCTTGCTTTCTACGTGAAGTTTTATCAACATTTCATATTAATCAAGACGTTCACCTACTGGTGTTTTACTCCACGCCTCACTCCTTGAGAAAGGCAGCTAATCTCCATACTGAATGTAAGAAGAGATCTTGCCTTTTACTTTGATATGACTGAGTCCGGCAGAGCTTCTCCCAGAATCTTTATATCCATTGTGGAAAGAACGAAAGGTCAACTCGTTTCCACCAAAAGACTGTCAAAATGGGTTTCAGGATGCATCTTAACCTGATATGATGTCTTGGGATATGCATCCTCCACCTAGGGCGATTGCCTGTTCCACCAGGTCTCAATCTACCTCTTTGCCTTACTGAGGAACGTTATTCATCTCAGACATTTGTAAGGCTGCCACCTGGTCTTAGGTGCACGTTTTCCCAAGACTGTGTTGTTGTGTGTGCTTGTCGAACAGACATGGCCTTTGGTGAGACTGTTCTATGATCGATTCTGAATCTGCCTCCTCAGCATCCTCCTCCATATTGAGGTACTGCTCAGGAATCTCCTGACGTGGAACAGTCACAGGGACAATAACTTGGAGGAGGAGGAGACATTATTTACCTGTACAATAACTGGAGTAAGATGTTTTGTCCCTATGGGTGCTGCAATATCTGCCATCATTCTCTCTGGACTTGGTGACTAAGAAGGAACTGAGGCAGTGGTGGGTCTGTCCCTCCCTATGTACTCTCATACTGGATCACAAAGTGCTGGGTGTGCAGGTGCAGACTCATGGACACTGCTGACAAAGTCCTGACTCAAGAGGGCATGGGCACACACGTTGGATGTGGAGCACCGACACGGACACAACATCTAGAAAAACTCCAGTTACTGTACAAAGTAGGTAATCTTTCTTTCATCTGTATAGGTTTCTGGTAGTACAGTAAAGGAGGATCATAGAACCATAGGGTTAGAAGGGACTGCAAGGGTCATCTGGTCTAACCCCCTGCTAAATGCAGGATTTTTTGTGTCTAAACCATCCAAGACAGGTGGCTATCCAGCCTCTTTTGAAAACCTCCGGTGAAGGTGCTTCCACAACCTCCCTAGGCTGTACTAAAGGAGGAATGCCTACCAAGCAGAGACAGAGATGATGAGTGTAATAGTAACATAACTGAGCAAATAATGAGTTCATGAATGATTGCTAGAAAATATTGGGAATAGGTGATTGGTTACATGAATGAAGCCGCTGCAGTAAGGTAACTGACTATAACCCAAATCTATGCTTTTCATAAGGATGATTGGATGTTCAGTGAAGTATATACAAGGTTTTAGACAACCAGCAGCTACTTTTATATGAGTGAGCCAGTTATCTCAATGCTTAGTATACCTTTCTGGGTGGCTTCCATACTTGTGAAGGTGGACAGCACTGTTTTATGTAGTTTTTGTGTGTGTTCACTCCATCTTTAAATGTAGTGGCAAGTACATGTGCTTGCATTAGCTTTAGAGATTGAGGGGAGAGGAGCTGAGCCTGAGTCTCCTTAGCACTGTTGTTATAAAGACCAGGCAGCCACATTAAGAGATGTTGCTCAGCAGTGGATAGGTTTGACAGGGAGCAGGTAATAAGACAGAGAGGGCTTTCTAGGTAGAATGGCATATTACCAAGAAGGCTGAAGTTCTGGGATGACAAGGGGAAGAGGAAAAGAAATAACTTGGGTTTCTTCTTGAGTTTGGGTGTAAGGCAAACTAGGGAAAACTGAGAGGTAGGAGAAAGTTTGTCAGGCTGGAGGACCTTGATAGCAAATTTTGATCCTATGGGAAGTTTTTTTTAAAAAATTGAACCCTGGTGTAATATGGTATCCACGGTTCCTTTTGGTTAGTCAGATGAAAATGCTTAGGGAAGGTAACACTTCAGAAAAACAGGTTTCAGAGTAGCAGCCATGTTAGTCTGTATCCGCAAAAAGAAGAGGAGGACATGTGGCACCTTAGAGACTAACCAATTTATTTGAGCATAAGCTTTCGTGAGCTACAGCTCACTTCATCGGATGCATTCAGTGGAAAATACAGTGGGGAGATTTATATACATAGGGAACATGAAACAATGGGTGTTACCATACACACTGTAACAAGAGTGATCAGGTAAGGTGAGCTATTACCAGCAGGAGAGCGGGAGGGTGGGGGGGGGGGAAGCCTTTTGTAGTGATAATCCAGGTGGGCCATTTCCAGCAGTTGACAAGAACATCTGAGGAACAGCGGGGGGAATAAACATGGGGAAATAGTTTTACTTTGTGTAATGACCCATCCACTCCCAGTCTTTATTCAAGCCTAAGTTAATTGTATCCAGTTTGCAAATTAATTCCAATTCAGCAGTCTCTCGTTGGAGTCTGTTTTTGAAGTTTTTTGTTGAAGAATTGCCACTTTTAGGTCTGTAATCGAGTGACCAAAGAGACTGAAGTGTTCTCCAACTGGTTTTTGAATGTTATAATTCCTGACGTCTGATTTGTGTCCATTTATTCTTTTACGTAGAGACTGTCCGGTTTGGCCAATGTACATGGCAGAGGGGCATTGCTGGCACATGATGGCATATATCACATTGGTAGATGTGCAGGTGAACGAGCCTCTGATAGTGTGGCTGATGTGATTAGGCCCTATGGTGGTGTGCCCTGAATAGATATGTGGACACAGTTGGCAATGGGCTTTGTTGCAAGGATAGGTTCCTGGGTTAGTGGTTCTGGTGTGTGGTTGCTGGTGAGTATTTGCTTCAGGTTGGGGGGCTTTCTGTAAGCAAGGACTGGCCTGTCTCCCAGGATCTGTGAGAGTGATGGGTCGTCCTTCAGGATAGGTTGTAGATCCCTGATGATGCGTTGGAGAGGTTTTAGTTGGAGGCTGAAGGTGATGGCTAGTGGCGTTCTGTTATTTTCTTTGTTGGGTCTGTCCTGTAGTAGGTAACTTCTGGCTCTGTCAAACTTCAGGAAAAAAAACATGGTTTACAACCATATGTAATTTGCCTTAAATGATTCTAAGAACGTCAAAATAATCAGCCTGGTTTAAAGCAGAATGATGCCGTGCACGTGTTAACACAGTGTAATGTTTACTTTCATTGCAGTTGAACAGCAGCAATTGCAGCAGCAGCAAATGCTTTAATTTGTCCTACTTATCAGGTCACTATCCAGGATTGAAATGGAACAGTTTTTTTCAACTCAGGATGTATTTCAAAGAATAAGATACAGGCATGGTCTTGTTTATAGGTACAAAGATGCTATAAACGTAGTTCAAAACACTTTGCATCTTGAATACGTAAAGGTCCAGTCAATGTTTAAAAACAGGCAAAAATAATATATTTAGCCTTCATGTATGCTTTATGGAAATGATAAAAAACTCTAGGGAAATGTACTCGGAAGGCTTTCCCCTTCCCTCCTATTACTGAATTAATCTTTTCCACTGAGTCATAGTGTTTCTTTTAAATGCAAAAGAAGGTCAATATTTAGCTTTGGATCCTACAGAAGATTATTACCCTTGACCCAGTCTAAGATTATATAGGGTCAATACCTTATTAGTCCAGTTATGTGAAACAGTTTTAAATATTTTTCAATTTCAGGAATCCTTCATTGCAATTATGGGGCTACTTTTTTCTATGAATAACTGTGTGTTTCAGTCTGTGTGTGTGTCTTTTGCAGTTATGTGTGGTTGTCAAACTGCTTTGTGACTGCAAGTTGTGCCTAAATAACTTGTATGAGCTTGAAGTTTTAGTCCATGAGATTTTTTGAGATGAGAGATCAGTCAGTGAAAATTTAGTTAATTCAGCGTATACACTGTATAGAGGAGAGTTCAGTCTTCCCAGAAATTGTTGCTATAAATACAGTTCCTGGTAGAATCATGAAACACCTGGAAACTCCCACTGTAAAACATTCAAACAAGTGCACAGCTCATCATCAGAGCTATTATATATTCAGCCGGTGTAATGTTGCATGTTCCACTTTTCCCTATGTTTCAAGGGTCCAAGTGTAATAACTTCAGTATGCTGTGAATGAAAGTCACATTTCTAATGAGGGGGTTCTGGCTTCATAATACCATATTTGAAAGGGTAAGAACATGCTTAATTTATCAGTAAGCTATATTTGACAATGAAAAATATCCACAGGTAGGCTCAGCTCATCCATGAGTTCTTTACACAAAGTTTTTAAGATTTCTTATTAAGGTAGTGATTTCCAACCTGTGGGGTAGGTCTCTGGGGTGAGACCACTCGAGGAGGGCATATTAGTTCCATAGTTCCAACTACTTACGCTACTCTGCCTGTAGCTCCAGAGATGAAAAAACTAAGCAAAGGAGAGTTCCAAGAAGCTCCTACCTCCTGTGTCTAAATAACCTCTCTGTGATGTGGAGGAGATGGGCAATGAGCAAAGCAGCAGGGAGATGAGAAGAGTGGTAGGGTGAAGTTGAGGAAACTACTGTAATCCTGTGTTCTTGGTAAAAGTGTGGTTGGTAACTATGGGAGTGTGCTACTTTTTAGCTTCCGCCCTAGTTAGGAACGAAGGTGGCAGCTCTTTAGAAGCCACCTGTTTGGCTCTTCTTGGTGCTTTTGTATTCCAGTACAGAAAGGTCATTGGCAGGGGTGCTTCTGAAGCAGCCATTCACCTGGACTGGTGCTTCTCTGTTCTCAAGAGTAAACAGGTAGATAACGAATTTCTCCCACTAACTCAAATGGCTCCTCCCAAGACACACACAGACACACACTGTGTGTGTGCACGTGCGCCCGTGTGTGTGCTGTGTTCATATGTAGGTAGGGGTAGCAAAACTTCACTTTAACTTCCATCAGTTATTTGTGAGCACAAGTTGAGGAGACTCTTGATGGGAAAGGAAATCGGGACTCTGTTTCTTATGTGTAATAGCTTTATAGAGAGTGAAGATGGGGATGTTTTGAGACTTTTGATATTTTTGCTTGATTTCCAAAAGGGAGTTTCTCTAAGACTGAAAAATGTTTGTTCTCTCTTTGTCAGTAGCAGAAATGAGCACAACAAAATATGGCATTAGCATGTAACATTCGTCATATAGAGCAGACAGGGTACAGTTTCATTTTTTGAAAAGTAAAGAAGTCGGCTTAGAGGAACTGTGTGGAATATGTCTCACTCAGAAGCATTTTGATAGCAGATGTTTTCTTTTGAAATAATTTTAGTCCAAGTATTTCAAGTAAGCTGAAAAAGTAGTTGTCATTTGGGGTTTGAGTTTTGGCATTCTGGAGCATTCTTTTGTTTCAAAGGATATTTTTTAGAAAAGAATCTTCTAATAGTATAACTGGCTTATGATAATGCATAGTTCTTATGGCTACGTAACAGAAAACTTCCTGATGTTCTCAAGACCCCATACATCAGGAAGTTTTCTGTTACGTAGCCATAAGAACTATGCATTATCATAAGCCAGTTATACTATTAGAAGATTCAAACTGTAATTTCAAGCATGTTGCATGATCAGTGCTTCTGAGACATATTGCATGATGATGTTACATGATTATTATATTGTATTATATCAGTCTACACTAAATCACAGAATGTCCTCCTGGGATTTGTTCAGTACAAATAAAAAAATACAGTGTGAAATGTTATAGATGTTTAATAAGTAAAGACATGATATGTTCAAGAAGATACTATTTTGTAAGACAGTCTCATTGGAGGACTGCAGGTTTTTGCCTGGCTACAAATATAAAACAATTCTAGAGAGCTGTGCTGAAGTACAGCAATAAGATTTATACCAGCCATTGCCGGATCTGTCTAGCTATTAAGTGAGTTAATGAGTCAAATGACAAAACATAAAAATTGTAACCACACCAGATTTATGTAAGTGTTCTGTATGCACAGAATCTATCGTGTGTGTGAGCATTAATCTTTCTCAAAAGTAAAGTTCTGAAATAGACTCAGAGCTTGCCAAACACTGTAGTGACTTCTTGTGCTGCTTTGGAAAAACTGCTGCTTCTTTGAACAGTTTTGTCTTAGTTGCCTTACTAAATTAAAATGCAAGGACATATTTAGATGGTTTGAAATTTGAGAAAATAAATGTGGTTCTACAATATCCAATTTTGCTGCCTTACACTGCAACCCATAATCAGAAGAGAATCCTTTACACTGGCAAGTAGTCCACTGGTTTAGAAAAGTTTGCAGGAGTGGGTCCATGGGTCTATATTCTGAATTTGCAAGTTTGTTATCAAGCAGAATACATTTAAGACTGATTTCAGACACCTTTTAAAAGAAAGTATTGTGAATTGTTTATTAGTTTACATTAAATGTCACTGACATAGAACTTCAGAAGGGTTATTTGCCTTTGAAGATTGGGAGTATTAAAAGAAGTATTGTGAGCAGGACCATGCAGACATGGGCTCACTTGTGCTAACTACTAGACTTTATTATTTTTTAGTTCTAAGGAAAACACCCTGCTGCCACTTAAGTATAGTAAATATGTCAGGATTTGAAATGAGCCAGGAACAGTGCTATTTATTGAGCATAACATACCCTAATGTACATTTCGTCTCCTTCCTGCACATGTGCAGGAATGTTCTGATTCTGTGAATAGGTCTTTATCTGTACAATGAAATGTATATATATCAGTGATATGAAAATTGTAACTTGGAGCAACTCTGATAAAACTGTAAAATGCTCATTTATTTTTAGATTCTTTTGGTATGTATGTGTACCTTTACCACTTTTACCACTTTTGATGAAGACAGTCTTTTTTAGTAGCCATTACATCAGCTCGAAGGATAGGGGAGACTCAGGCTCTCGTGGTGAGTCTCTCTTACGCAGTTTCATAAGGGACAGAGTCACTCTCAGGCCTTATCCCAAATTTCTGCCCAGCGTTGTCTGAGTTCCATGTGAACCATCACTTCCCAGTTTTCTTTTCATTGTTTAAAGGGGACTCCTCCTACCCACCTCCAAGCAAACACTTTACTGCTTGTTAGTTACCAAGAATGGAATCTATGAGGACAATTACTGAAAGAAGAAAGAACAGGAGGACTTGTGGCACCTTAGAGACTAACAAATTTATTAGCGCATAAGCTTTTGTGGGCTACAGCCCACTTCATCCGATGCACAGAATGAAACATATTGTAAGAAGATATATATTTACATACAGAGAAGGTGGAAGTTGTGGAAGTTCTCTGTATTTGTGTGTGTGTGTGTGTGTATATATATATATATATATATATATATATATCTTCTTACTATATGTTCCATTCTATGCATCCGATGAAGTGTGCTGTAGGCCACGAAAGCTTATGCTCAAATAAATTTGTTAGTCTCTAAGGTGCCACAAGTACTCCTGTTCTTTTTGCGGATACAGACTAACGCGGCTGCTACTCTGTCAGAGAAGAATGAATGGTACTTATC
Organism: Chelonia mydas; assembly: GCF_015237465.2. Taxonomy (NCBI): domain Eukaryota; kingdom Metazoa; phylum Chordata; order Testudines; family Cheloniidae; genus Chelonia; species Chelonia mydas. Next base: position 19,598,530 of record NC_051254.2, read on the forward strand.
CTATAGCAGTGGTTCTCAAACTTCTGTATTGGTGACCCCTTTCACGTAGCAAGCCTCTGAGTGCGACCCTCCCCCCCCCCCATAAATTAAAAACACTTTTTAATATAGTTAACACCATTATAAATGCTGAAGGCAAAGTGGGGTTTGGGGTGGAGGTTGACCGCTTGTGATCCCCTCCCCCTCCCATGTAGTAATCTTGTGACCCCCTGAGGGGTCCCGACCGCCAGTTTGAGAACCCCTGTCCTATAGTAACTGTAAATTTTTGAGATGTGGTGTTCATGTGGATTTCATAATCTGCCCTCCCCCATTTTTATGGAGTCCTATTCCATGCATTTCTCTGTTTTGTTAGCTTATTCTACATGCTTATATTGACTCTGCTCACTGTTGTCTTTTAATGACATTTCTGTGGAACTGCATTGTTAATTTTTTGAGACTTTCAGGGAAAAACATCTGGGGACTTGGCTCTCTTCAAAATTATGGTGGTAATCTGAGACAGCTGGAAATTAGTCAGTATGAAATATAAATTAGGAATGTGGCAAAAAAATGTATGGTTAGACACATGCTTTCTGAAATATTTCCATGAGACTTTACAGATTTCTTCATGTCAACCCTCTGCAATATTTGGATAGGGAAAGTGCTTGATTTATTAAAGAAAGGAGAACTGTTTGCAATTGTGTATCATTTCTTTCCTTTGCAAAAAGTCAGTGGAAATATTTTTTTTATAATGTAGTATAAAATAATTCATTAGGCATTGAATTTTTCAGTAAATGTCTTGTACCTTAAATCTTTTTATATACTCTGAAGACCTTAAACATAAATATGCAGCATAATTTCAGCATGTGAAGAAACTCCTTTAAATTACTTTTGATGTATGAAAGTACAATATTTACTCAATTTAGTTCAAATTTTCTTTGAGAACAATTGGCTTTTACAAACATCTACACCTAGGTGCCATCAAAGCTTGATTATGGGTTTTGAAATTCAGCATACCTCAGTAATGATGTACTTTTTTGAATGACATCTATATGTAGGTAGTCCAACTACTGCTAGTTTGGGGGAACTGTGGTATGCTATTTATATAGTGTGTTGTATACTACTGTTAAAACTTATTAAAATACATTATAGAAAAGTGTTATTTACATATTGGTTGAAGTATTTGAAAACTAATTCCGTCTGATAAATGTTTAAAACACTATAGTCCTGATGCTCCAATGCACATGCATATCTGCCATTGATTTCTGTGCAGGTTAGCAGTGCACAAGGGCTGTGCACAAGTTTGAAGTATAGAAGCACAATGGGTTTTCTAGGTTATTTTGGTCTACATGTGAACCCTTTACTGAATCTTTTTTTTTCCCTTTTAGTTCAAACTCCTACAGTGGCAAAACTTTAACTTGAAAAAACAATATTGTTTAAATGGAAAGTGAAATAGCTGTCTTCCTGTCAAATCCTGGCAGTGAATTTGTACACTCAATCACTCTTGGATATGATGTAAAGGAGTATCTAATCATGGTAAACATGTGCAGCTCACATGATCAGGGATGAACATATTCATGTCCAGTTCATGGATGTTTAAATCTTTCTAATTTATTTCAGCCACAGCCAGGTGTGTTTTGCACACTGCTTCACTTGAAATATTTCTCTTTTATAGGTCAGGTACTCTGCACAGAGCTTGTTTGACTATATGAAGAAAATCCAAAACGATCTAGGCGCCATGAATAACTTTTGTGAGACATTGCTACAGGTCTTTGAGGATAACCTGCTGAATGACAGGTAATCTTTCTCTCATAAAGGAGTTAGCTGAAACAATGTGCACTGAGCAGATCTTTCAAAGTATGAACAGTTGTCTAAAGTTGTACCATGTAAATGTTTTAAGATATTGGGGAAGAAAGAAAATACCTTCAACAAAACCCCCAGAAAAGACAGAGTTATGGTATGGTGTAGTATATAAAGAAGGAAACATCTACCTTATTGCAATGCTGAACGTATTGTGATAAGCTGTAATATTTTAATGTAATGCAGTATTTGGGGGGAGTTGATATTCACCTTGATCGATTGGTCCATCAGCCCACAGAGAGAGCGCTGATCACAACACATCAGTCGTGTTGTTTTAGCCAGTCCTTCAGCCACCTGCTGGCCAGGCTGTCAGTGTCACCGGACATCCGATCAGCATAGTGCACCGCCGCCCAGAACCCCTGAGTGATCCACCAGCCTCAGCCTCCCAAGTAGCTGGGATTATAGGCGCGCGCCACCATGCCCGATGGAGCTGATATTGATGTGATAAAATATATGTGCAATTTGTAGCACAATCCGCCATGTATTTATTTAGGAAGGGTTTCTTTAGGAATGTGCAGATTGTAACTGTAACATAAAACAGGCCAGTTGAAAGACCACATTTTTTACATAGCAAGATTTATTCACCTAAACCCCACTACTAAACATGTTTGCCAGTTAGTTTATTTTCCTGGGGAATTTTTTCTGTTCATGAAATTTTGCAGAATTTTCAGTCTCCGTTTTGGAGTTAACTCAGCAGTGGTAGCTGGGAATACACGTGTAGCTGTTTTGGCTGCCATGACACGTGCTCTAATCCATTCAATAACTAGGCTAAATGAAAAGTTTTTGCAACTTTTAATAAACTCAGTGAAGTACATTGTTCAGATTCATAAAAATTATTGTACAGGTTTTAGTTGGGTTTCCAGGCCCCTACAGACTTACACCCACACTAGCTGTTGACCTGCCTCTTCCCTTTGGCTGCAACAGAATGCAGCCATCTCAGCCAACTAGAATGATTTAGCCAACTCACAGAAGTTACCTAGCAACCTTCCCCTAGGGTGGAGTGGAATTCTAATTTAAATAGATGTATGTAGATGAGAGGTATTTTTATAGGAAGCAAGAGTGGGGGGCAGGGGGGGAAGAGTATAAATGAAATCTGTGCCAAGAAATGTCTTTACAGTGTGTACTTTTTTTTTACATTAGGGTGTCTGTACCCTTGCTAAAGATGCTAGATCAAATGCTGGCCAATGGTTGCTTTGATGTCTTCACCACTGAAGAGAAGTAAGTGCTAATTATTCTGCTTTGAAATTGCTATTTTATATCGGAGGACACTGAAGGGGATAGCTGCTGCTGTGGCTAATTTACATGTTTGTGTTGTGTTACTAGTGAGAATGTTGTTACCAGTTGAATGTCAATGTTCTTAAAACCAAAATCTGATCATCTGTACCTTGACAGTGGTCCTTTCTCAGAAGATCTTTTCTTCTGTTGAAAAATGCATCAAAAACCCTGATAATTGTAATTGCTGGGGTACTTTTGGTTTCACAATATGCTATGTGCTTTTTTAAATCTTGCAACAAACTCATGGACATATAGTGGTAGTGCCAATGAACAGCTGCCTTAGACTGAGGTGCATGCTACACTGTATATTAGGCAACTTAATCATTTTGTTTAAATTTCCCTGAAGTTGCAATAATCCATTGAGCGACTATCAAGAAAGGTCAAATCCAAAGGTCAAATACTGGGGCTAAGAGCCTTGGCAATATCCCTTTAACCCATTTTAGCTCTCTCTTTATCACTGTTTTATGACCAGCAAATGAACTAGATTCAATCTGCATATTTTCATCTGGAGAAGGTGTGGCAGTGACAGATTCATACAATTGCTGAGAATTGCTGTACAGCCATAATTAGCTGTACATATTATTGGGAATAAATATATTGTTCACCATGCCATGTACATTTCACTGGCAGTGTTTCCCAGTGTGACATGCTGAGGCAAAATGCCTCTGCTGGCCTATCATTTTTAAAAATTCATTGTTCTGTGAGTTGCAGGGTGCAAGGCCCAAAGTTTCCAGTCAAGTTAAATATTCTGGAAGGTGATATCTTGGGACTGAATAAATGTGAATAAGCATTCCAGTTTGAAGTCTGACAAGTAGTATGTCTGCACATCTGCAGATACCTGGCAGAGCTGTACAGCACTCAAGGCGTTATATGCAATTTTATACTGGATTTGGCATCTATTTTAAAAAGTTTCTCTTTATTTTAATGTTAAAATCACTCACAGTGGATGCACTTTAAAAGTTTCTACTGGTCTGAAAGTTTTAACTAATTATACGAATGTTTCCAATTATATGTATAGGATATATTTCTTAAACTAGTAACATATTTCTAAATGGTAGAAATTGGAATATTAAGAATTAATAAAGCATCACCACCCTCAGGCAAAATAAAACCATAAATTAATCTGATGAATTTCTCTCCCTTCCTTATTTAGAGGATAAAGACTCCAAGAAGTTCACTTAGCAATCTTGCAATACAGATCTAATTTATCTGGGAAGAGCTTAGAGGCTGCTATAGAAAACTCTAAGCTAACTGGAAAGAGTTCCAGAGTGCCGCCCTATGTTTGCAGTAATTATAGTTTGTTCTGGGAAAATCTTTCTGGGATGGTTAAAAGATAGTTAAATACCGGGCCTGGCTCACCGATGCCTGCTGCACTGCAGTGTAGGAAGTCACTGCTTTTTGTGTGAAAGAATATGGGAGTGTGTGACTGCTGGAGCGGATTCCTCGAGCAGAACCACTTGTATGCCCCCTCAGCCAAAGAAATGTGCCAAAAAGGATGCAAAAATACAATGCAGAATGAGTCGGACTGAATTGCAGACACACTGCCCTATAACATACAGCATACAATTTTAGAGCTAGAATGTATACAAAAAGTGCTGGGGGTTAGGAGGTGAATGCTTTCTCTCATTTTTAATGTCAATATGTGTATGCCACAAAACATCAGCTAAGAATTATAGTGCTGGTTGATTTTTTTTTTTTTAACATGAAAAATGTCCTGTTATACAGTACATTACATTTGATCTATAGAGTATGCAACTCTTGCTCAAAAGCCTGGAACATGGAACAAAATTATTTGTTGGGGTTTTTTCTTAATCTAGGCAACTACGTCTTGGCAAGTTCGTCTTGGATTTAGATGCTCCAACACCTATAATTATGATGCCAATGCCTGCTTAGCCTTCAGCTGACTATTGTTAAATTTCGTTATAAAAAATGAGTATTTGCAAATGCAAATTTCTATCCTGTTACAGTAAAAAGGAGGTTTGTATACACTATATCAGACCTCCTTTTTTCCAACAGCAGTTGCAAAAAATATTAGCTGTCCAGAGCAGGTAAATAATATCCAAATTGTTGCTGAATTCTATATTTAAGTTATAGCTATTGGATTAATGGTTTGATACCCCTTGGGACATAAATACTTTGCATTAGCCTGAATTGCCACTGGATGTCATTCTTGCTTCACAGGAACACAGATTGGAGTGCGTGTTCTTGTCTATTCAGAAGATGCCCCCCTAAAGCTGGGTTTGGAAAAGACAGCGGAAAGCATTCTCATTGCTCTGTCTAACCGGCTTTTAGTGCTCATGAAATGTGCTGGGCTGACAATGCTAGGTTTCTTTAGTATATACTGGACAAATACATCACTTGACAGTTTCCCCAGAACTGTCCTGTCAGTGTGCTTCAACCCTGACTAGATTGATAACCTATAAGGTTGAGAGCGGAGCTGAATCTTCGTAATCCATTCAGTCCTTTGCACCTCTGCTGAGGCTGCCAACAAGGAGGCCAGTTACAGAATGGACACCTGCTTAATAGGAAATGGCATGAACCAACTATTTTCCTAGGTGACCAAATGGCTGCCAGTAACAACTTTCATTCGCTCTTGCCCTTGGCCAGGTTTGAATCTGTGCTATTGAGGTGAAAAGTCTGTTTGCCATTTCTCATTCACCATCTAGTCTCCTTTTTTCCTCACTAATAGCTGCAGTACTTTTCCACTGAAGTGTAATGGTTCCTTTCTACAGACACACACTGTTGCATAAAACTCTGAATTTTAACCTAATACAATTGTGAATTTTTATGGAATTCATATTCACCCATATGGCCTCTTCACCATTCCTCTTCATTTTAAAGAGTAATGTAATTCTGGCTGACTGTTAGTTGGTCAGGAATGGTGGCAAAGGCCTAGGCTAGCACATTTGAACAGTGGTTTTAAAGTCCATTATAGTCTAGGCCCTGTGTGGCAGGATTTCCAGAATGCTTGCTGAAGGCTGATCCTGCAAGATGCTTAGTGATTGATGTGAGTGGGAGATGGGGGCATTTGGCATCTTGCAGGACTGGGCTGTAATACAACAGGCCCAGATTGTGAATCTCTTATCCTCAGGAGTAGTTTCACTGAAGAAATATCTAATTCCTGGAGCTAAAAATACCTAGACATATTCTAGCATACAGTACCTACAAAGTTTGAACAGAATAGTCTCTAAATCATCATTCTATTGGTATAGTGTGCACTTGGCAACTTCACATAAGTACTGTCTGTATATGTTCAGCTATTAGGGCCTCTCATTTCTAAAACTGTCAATATAACAATTTGCAGAAGGTTTTATAAAGGGCCATAAGATGGCATGTGTCATTACTGATGTGGCTCTTAGATTTTAATACTACTGGCGATTCCTTTAAGTAGTGGTAATTCCATTCCTTAATAGAGCCTAAGCTGAAAGGGGCACAGCATGGCTCTCCGCTGATTTCAAGACCACCCCAAGTAATGTCATGACTGATCTAATTGAAATGCAGCTCACCTTAAAACAAAAATTCTTTTTGCAGGAACACGTGTGCCCAATTTACATAATGTAAAGACTTCAGACTGATCTCTTTTCCCCAGATACTGATTCTGTTTCTGCTGGAACCATGCCCACACAGAAGAAGGAATTTTCTCAATTTCCTTTAAAGGGGCCAAGCTATTTGAGTCATCTGAGATCACACATAGGTTAGGTTTAGTTATTACAAATGTGAAATTGGCAGATGACAGAAAGGAAAGTGGGTCTGTTTTAAACACCAAATGCTGCACATAAGGTTACGTGAACTAAATTTTTTCCAGATGCTCTGTTCCAATTGGCCTCTTTGTTGCTGTGCTTTTCAGCAATGTCTATATTGTTGAAACAGTTTAAAATCTCACCTAATTCACCATATTGCTGTTATCCTGTGCTGAAAGGCAGGCACACACTGCAGATACTGTAGTTAAACTCCTGTAACCTTCAGCCAGTCTGGAAAATAGCCTTGTGTAATTTGCCAGCCCAGGAAAAGATACCCAGCCTTTATTATTCAACGACACACACAGTTCACCCCATGCAAACTGCCATACACATGTAGCTGGGGATTAATACACACACCTACTTACCTTCCTATCTACCTACCTAAACATACACCCTTGGACATGGATACACATGAACTCTCAAATTCATGCATGCATGTACACCATCCCCCTCAAATGTCTCACACGTGCACACTTCTCACCAATCTCAATCTCTTTGCAGGGTTGGAGCAGAGCTGATGCGAAATGTGGCTGTGGTGGTAGCACAGAACTTACCACTGCATGCCTCTGAGTTAGAGATCTTCGCCAATTCAACATAACTACACCAGTACTTTTGCTGAAATTACCTTTTAAAATAATGTAAAGCACACTGAAGCCTATTGTATGAAAATTATAACTTATCATTGCTATCACTTTTGTATTGTTGCAAAATAGATACGTTAAATTATATTGTACACTTTAATCTTATTTTTAGATCCACAGTTTAACTCAACATAACTGAGATAAATGTCTGGATTTTGCTTTATGCTTTTCATACATAGTACAGTGGAGGTTTCCTAAATGCACAATCTAGGAATAAAACAAAAGTATTTCTTTGCCAGTGTTGTTTTTTACTAAACAAATATGAAATGGTGTCATGCTACATTTATGACACAGCAAATTATTCTGCTGTTTTTTTATCGGATGCCTAAGAGTATTGAGCAGAAGATTAAACAAGTTATGCTGCAACTATAAGGATATATTCTAAGAGCCCATGAAATATGAACAAACAGAATATTAAACAACACTGTTTGTGTAAGCATCTGGGAAAGAACTGTGAGAACCACGTTTCCCATATGGTGTGTGGAAAAAACACACTTGCTAAATATATTTCAAGATGGTGTCAAACTGTACTGCATTTAGCAGTAAAGCTTTGGAGAACTGCAATCCCAGGAATCACTAAGAGATCATGACAGTACAATAGTTTAAAGTGCATTGATCCTCACTTGATACAAAAAAAAGTTTGAGGAATTTTAAAACAGCAGGGAATGATTAAGGGCTAGTTAACATAGCAATGCATAACATAAATAGATTTTTATGTGGATATAGAATGTTTTCTCTCTTCCTGTACCATTTCTGATCCAACACAGGTTGGTAGTAATAACAAGACATGGCATCTAATTGTTTGGTGGCATATGTGGAATGAATTTGGTTATAGTTCACTCCCCCAGTGGACAGGTAATCGCAGCACAAAACAATTAGTATTTATTTCTCCCTTGTCAATATAGAGGTCAGTGACTGAGTAAGCATTGAGGCTGAAGTAAATCCTCACCATTAAAAAGGAGGTCCTTCAAGAAAGGGGTGAATCAGATTGGTAGAGCATTGTTGGGGAAGCTTCCTATACTGCTGTTTGTTCTACGAATGATACTATTTATCTGGCACCCTCCATGACAACTATATTCATTTAGAAATGGAAACCTAAAAGAGTTCTGTTTGCCTTTTAAAATGAATAACTAAAATGAACTTTTAAAAATTTCAGCCATCCGTTTTCTCTGAAGCTACTTACTCTTTGCAAAGAAGAGATCAAGAAATCCAAAGACATTCAAAAACTTCGCTCCAGCATTGCAGTGTGAGTTGGTATAAAAATCTTCCCATTTTAACTCAAGGAAAGGAGAAAGATTCAACTTCTGAACATAGAGCAGTGAGGTGGGATGGGGTGATTGGAGAATTGTTCTCCTTTGTCTATTTGGCATGAAATTTATCTGAAAAAACACATGTGAATTAATGTAACTGAAAGTTTCCATGATCTTTATAAGTGTGTTTTAAGAAAAACACGCACAAAGAATCAGTAAAGATTTGATTCCAGGTGTCCCCAACCCAAATGATTAAACTGCTGGTGCCCTATGGGTGTGTTAAATTATTAGCTTTTTACTTCTGGAGAGCTTGATTCAAATGCTGGCTAGATAACAAACATAATTAAGTAAATCACCCTGAATCCTATTTGTGAGCTAGAACACAAAACCAGTTTGGATGTTTCTGCTCCAGAGAAAACCACGTCTGGAGTAGCAGGGAGAAGTTGCAAGTCAGGACTGAGGTGCATCAGCAGCGTTGTAGGTGGGTGGGTGAGATCATGGCCCTGGAAACAGTGATGTTAGTCTGAACTGATGTTCCTTGGCAGAAGCTGGTATGACCCTGTCAGTTGTAACTCTGCTGAAAGCACGGGATACAGCTAGGATATTCTTGACTGAATGTGTCAATGCTCTTAGTCTACCACTAGTTCACTTTTTCTACTCCAGTATTTGAAAGCATTCTAGAAAGATTAAAATGAGCAATAAGCCACATATCCAAACTATCCTTTACTCCTAACCAAATCATGCATTAGCTTACACTGTGTCTTTGTTTCCCTGTGTGAGAGCTTATTTCTCTTTGTGGTGATTTTCACACACATTCTTTGGTGCTGCCTGTCAGTAGTTTTAAAACCATATTTGTATTTGGCATACCTGTGTGGCACCCCAGACATTGTTTACTAACCCTTAATGATTTTTACTATACTTTCCTTTAGTTTGCTTTCCCACGGTGGCTGGAAAATAAAGTGAGACTTTTTGAGGGAAGCAAAACTTTTATTTTATTTATACATGTTTATACATCTTAATTATTAACCTCAACAATAAAATGTACCTTTGTGACTAACTAGTGAAAGGAAACCACTCAAGTTCTATACATTCTTATTTTTCTAGGTTTTGTGGCATGATTCAGTTTCAAGGTGACATGAGAAAGAAAGTTTTATTTCAGCTGTTTCTTCTTCTTTGCCATCCATTTCCTGTGGTAAGTATTGGAGGTGTTGCCATCCATTTCCTGTGGTAAATATTGGAGGTGTTGCCATAAGGCTTTTGGAGAAAAGAATATAATCTTTTTTACCAAGAAATAATGTTGTTAAATACTACTTCAAGTGAAAAGGGATTGAAAGTACATATGACATACAGTGTTCACATTTTTTCACAGATATTTAAAAAAAATATATTTTTGGGTAGGTTTTTCTCTGGATGTTACTCATCTGAAATCTTAGTGTCTGCCAATTCTTTACCTTATTGATTTGCTTGTATGTTGTGTCCATATTCTTTCCCCTTTGTCTGAGTCTCTACCACAAAGCATTTACGATCCAGAAATTGCTGCTATTCTGTTTGTACAGCCCAATGAGGCTCCAATCTCCATTTTGGTGCCACCCATAATAAATTCTTCCTTGAGTTACTGGCCCTACTGGTGCTCTGTGTGAGGGGGTGTGTGTGTGTGTGTCTGTGCTTTTGATTGGAGATTTTTGTTAGCAGTGCCTTTTGATCTGCGCCAGCACCCTATGCCTTCTTGTGCTGTGGTATTAGGGAATATAGGGAAGGGCGGACCCACCGCTGCTCCGGTTACTTCACCACCTGTGGTTTAAGATGGAGTATAATAGTTTCCACTTGCTAGTTGATACAGACTTTTTTATCCTTTTATTTTATCTATTTTATTTTGTATTTCTTTATTTTTTTATTATATAGCACAGGCTTCAGGGGGAGAGGGGGTTACCCCTTTCCCTTTTATTTCATGGTCCTCCAGCCTTGCAGCTTCTCCTAGTGGGTTATACCAAAAAACCACAGGATTCAAGCCCTGCCGAACCTGTCATCATTTTTTTTCCCTCAGTGATGGGCATTCCAGCTGTCTCTGCTGCCTCGGAGAGTCCCATGTCCTGTCCATGTGTAAGGTCTGCTCCAACTTCAAGGACAGATCAACAATACTGAGGAAAGATAGACTGAAACTGTTCCTTATGGAGCATCCTTGAGAGATCTGCGGGGTCCAACATCCTCCTCTCTCTTGATAAATATGCCTCACCAGCTCAGAGCACTCCAGTAATTTCCTTGGCTCCAGCTTCATTAAGCAGAGACCATGAGCAACTTCAGGCTCTTCAAAGCCTTCTAAATGGAAAAGACCCACCTCCCCCGAGAGAGAGCTCAAGAGGGAAAAGTCATCCTAAGACAAAGGAGTCAGGAGACTTCACATCCTTGTGTGGGTCCTGTTGAGGCTCCTACCTCTCCCAGTACTGAGATACTAGGATGACTTTGGAGCTTTTCAAAACCTAATGAAACACATAGTGCAGAAGCTTTACAGGTCCCTTTGGAGGAAGTACATGAACCTCGGCATTCTTTGGTGGACATATTGCATACCTCCTCTCAAAGTAACATAGGTTTACATATCAATGAGGCCTTACTATCACCAGCCTATATGGTATGGCAGACACCAGCAACCATCCCTCCCATATGCAAAAAGGTTGATAAGTACTGTGTGCAGGCCAAGAGTTTGGAGTATGTATTCTCCCACCCTTCCCCTAACTCTTTGGTGGTTGTTGCTGTCAGTAAAAGAAATAGACTATTAATTCAGATCAACACACTCTGATAAAGAACTTAAGTGCCTGAATCTTCTTGGCTGCTCCTCAGGGTTGCCAACTATCAGGCCTTGATGGCAAAATATTACACTACAAATGGCAGCAACTTTTCACGTTTTATTAATCATTCACATCAAGGGAAGAAGGAGCAACTTCAAGCTCTCATTATGGAAGGACAGATGATCACAAAGGCTTCCCTACAGGCTTTTTTTAACATGTTCTGTGACAACTGCTGTCGTCATGCATCAAGTCTCCTGGCTGCAATCCTTTGACCTTCCCAACAAGGTACACAGTACTGTGGAGAACCTCCCTTTTGAGGGGCCTAAGCTCTTCAGTGATGTCATAGATCTCTCCACTTGCTCAATACCAATTTCTTGGCATCTATATGCCTTCGAAAAGGAGAACATACAGCAAGGCACAGACAGTACAGCACTCTCGACTAGTCCGCTACCCAAACGTCCTAGGACGAGCTAAACTCCCAGAATATGGTGCAGGTTCCACAAGAATGGGCAGTCGTCTACAATGACCTCTCAGTCGGCGACCTCTTCCAAATAACCATTTTGACTGACTGGTCGAGGGTCATGAACCACTCCTTATACTGGATCTTCTGCTGCAGCAACCCATCCTCCATCCACCCTATGGAGATCACCTCCCATTTTCACCTCAGACAGATGGAGTGAAAGGGTGGTATCAGTGGGCTATTCCATCCAGTTCAGCTCTATCCCTCCTTCCCATTACTATTCAGGGACTCTTCTCACAAGGGTCTCTCAAAGCAAGAGATGCATCTCTCATGCTTTTGGGGGTGATTGAATCCCTTCCCCTGGTCTTCATCATGAAGGGTTTCTGCTTTAGGTATTTCCTAATTCTCAAGAAAAAAGGAAGATGGAGACAAATCCTGGATCTTAGGACTCTGAACACTTTTATCCTTAAACAGTGATTCTGGATGATCAAGCAGTGAGAATTCTATCTTTACATCCTGGGGACTGGTTCATCATCCTCAACTTCCAGGATGCCTATTTTCATATAGCCATGCAGCCATTGCATGAGCACTTCCTAAGATTCATTGTTTGCAAGAACTACCAGTACTGTGCTCTACCATTTGGCTTATCAACAAATGCCTTCTCAGTCTTTGTGGTCCACCTTTGTTGCATGGGAAATCTTCCATATCTGGCTGACTGGCTCCTCAAGGTACTGTCAGCTACCAAAAAGGCCCTGGGCCTCTTGCACTCTCTGGCCCTTTGTCTCAACATGGAAAAGTCTACTTTGATACCTATGCAGCCACTCTAGATTCCACAACAGCCAGAACGTACCTACCCACAGACAGGTTTGTCACAATGTCCAGCCTCATTTCCACTCTACAACACAGCCCACAAAACACTGCAAGTTCAATTTTTGGGCCACTTGGTGGACTGTACGTTTGTAACATTCCATGCAAGACTACACTCCTGACGTCTTTGAGCCTGGCTCAGGTACATCAAAAGGGAGGTTCTCCACAGTACTGCCAGAGAGAGTATGGCATCACCAACAAAAACAAACTTTCCAAGTAGGTGTCTGCACCATAGAGAGTCCTCGATCCGTCAGCTGGTGGAAGGATCCCCCGAAAGGTCTGGGTAGAAGTTCAATTCTTGCGTCTACCCCCTGCAAACATCATCACCACAGATGCCTCCCTGCTAGGTTAGGGTGCCCATCTCCAGGACTCTACAGATGAAGGCAAATGGACTTCCCAGGAGGCTTCTCTCCATATTAACATTCTTACTCCGGGCAGTCATGGCACTTACCATAATTTCCTGCCCAATATCAGGGTCCACTCAGAGTAATGATGGAAAACCAAGCAGCCATGTATTATATAAATTGCCAAGGAGGAACAAGATCCCAGTCCTTATGTTCAGAGTCAGTAAACATATGGAATTGTTGCATATCCCATCAAATATACAGCTAAGTGGTTTACCTGCTGGACTCGCTGAGCAGGCATTCCATCAGGACCACAAGTGAAAGCTGAATGACTACGTTTTTCAGGAGATTTGACTCACCTTGTGTTCTCTGGCCATAGATCTTTGTGATGCTGTCCAGCATGAAGTGCCATTGCTTCAACTCAGTGGGAGAGAACACTCACAGCTTATTGGGAGACTTCTTCTTTCCCCTGGCTTCTCTTTCTGCTGTTTCCTTATCCTCAAACGCTGCCGCTACTCAAAGTTCTGAAAAGGTGGTTCAAGAGAGAGCAGTGATCATTTTCATAGTGTTGTCATGGCCCATGTAGGTTTTGGTCCCAGACCTGATTTGCCTACCTGTGTCCACGTCTTTTCCTTCCTCTGACAGCGGACCTTCTGACTGAGGAATTGAGCTCCATAATCCACCCCAACCTCTCATCACTGCATTTCCAGGTGTGATTCGTCTCAATGGCTCTTGGGTATAAAACAAGATTGTTCTCCTGATATCCAGAGAGTACTGACAAGTAGTAGAAAGCCCACCACAAGGAATACTTACCGACAGAAGTGTAAGAGTTTCCAACCCTGGTGTGTCCAATAGTCTGTATCTCCTTCCGAGTGTCTTATCCTGAACATACTCAATTACCAGCTGAATCTGTGGACTCTGGGTTTGTCACTGAGTTCTGTTAAGGTTCACCCAACCACTAAGTCAGCTTTTCACTCACAAGTTGAAGGCTTCTCGTGTTTTCACACATCCTACAACCACGAGATTCCTTAATGGTCTGTCTAACCTAATTCCTCCTGTAAAAGAGCCTACATCCACCATGTTAGAACCTTAATTCAATTCTTAATGCCTTGTCTTAGGAAAAACTCCACATAAGCCCATGGGGACCTGTTTGTTTCTTCATCTGCCCTTCAAAACAGCATTCCTCATAGCTGTCACCTTGGCCAGAAGGATAGGAGACCTTAGAAGTGCTTATGGCTGATTCAACACAGACGGTGTACTACCACAATAAGGTGACATTATGCCCCCATTCTTGTTTCCTACTTAAAGTCTCGTGTTTCTATATCAATCAAGGTATTCAGTTACCAGTGATTTACCCCAATCCTCACTCTTTGAAAAAGGAAGCCAGTCTTCATACTCTGGATGTGATAAATGCTCTTGCCTTCTACCTAGATAGGACCAAACCCTTCAGAGTTTCTCCCAGACTCTTGGTTACTGTCACTAAGAGAATGAGGGGGACAGCCAGCCTCCTCCACCCAAAAATTGTCAAAATGGGTTTTAGGTTGCTCAATCCACTTCTATAGCCCTACCGAAAAACATACCCTGCATCAACATTTGTATAAGGCCTCGAGCTTGGTGTTTGTACACACATTTCCACAACACTGTTCTACAATGTATGCTTCCAGAGAGGATGCATCCTTTAGCAAAGCTGTTCTTCAATCTGTACCATACCTGCTCCTCAGCTCCCTCCTCTGTAACTGAGGCAGTGCTCGGGAATCTCCTTACTAGCACCCATAGGGACAATAACTCCAAGAAGGAGAGGTTATTCAGTTGGTACAATAACTGTGCTGCTTTGAGATTTTTTTGTCTCTGTGGCGCTCCACTACCCTCCCTCCTCCTCTGCTTTGGAATCTTGCTAGGCTTTGAGGTTGAGAAGGAACTGTAGTGGTGGTGTCTCTGCCTGTCACCTATATGCCCTCGTACTGGAGCACAAGAGGCACAGGGCGCAGACACCGACCCATGGGCACCGTGGATAAAAAATTCTGATCAGAAGTGCATGGGCGTGCACACGTCCTCATGTGGAGGACCCATAGGGACAAAACATCTCTAAGAACTCCAGTTAATATACAGTGTGACAGGGTCAGGCCAGATGGCTACAGGAGAGTAATAGAAGGCAGATCTATTAGTCCCAGGTTAATCACGTTCCTTTTCCCTGGGTAAGGTAACAAGGCAGTTCCAGAACAATCAGGAAGATGCTGGAACCAATTAAGGCAGACAGGCTAATTAGGACACCTGGAGCAAATTAAGAAGCTGCTAGAATCAATTAAGGCAGGCTAATCAGGGCACCTGGTTTAAAAAGGACCTCACTTCAGTCAGTGAGGGGTGCGCAAGGAGCTGAGAGTGAGAGGGTGTGCTGCTGGTGGACTGAGGAGTACAGACGCTATCTGGCATCAGGAGGAAGGTCTTGTGGTGAGGATACAGAAGGTGTTGGGAGGAGGCCATGGGGAAGTAGCCCAGGGAGTTGTAGCTGTCACACAGGTGTTACACGAAACACTATAGACAGCTGTGATCCACAGGGCCCTGGGCTGGAACCCCCCAACTCTCTATTGGATACAGGAGGAGTTGACCTGGACTGTGGGTCCCACCAGAGGGGAAGGTCCCTGGCATGTTCCCCGACCCACTAGGTGGACCAGCAGAGATTGTGGGGATTGTTCTCCTTCCTTTTCCCCATGCTGGCCAGTAATGAGGTTAGCTGAGTGAACGGCAGGTTTGAGCCACTAGCAAAAGGGCCAAACTGAGGGCTGCCATGAAGTTAATAGGTGGCTCCTTGCATAGGTGCTGACTCTGGGGCTGGAGCTATAGGTGCCAACTTTCCACTGCTCAACCCCAGGCCCTGTCACCACTCCACACCTTACCCCAAGGCCTGCTCCCCTGAGCCTGCTGC
Source organism: Chelonia mydas (assembly GCF_015237465.2). Lineage (NCBI taxonomy): Eukaryota > Metazoa > Chordata > Testudines > Cheloniidae > Chelonia > Chelonia mydas. Next base: position 19,614,646 of record NC_051254.2, read on the forward strand.
ACCCTTGCTCCTCCCCCCTCCCTCCCAGAGCCTCCTGTATGCTGCGAAACAGCTGATCGCAAGGGGCAGTAGGCACTGGGAGGGAGGGGGAGGTGCTGATCAGCAGGGCTGCCAGCAGGCAGGAGGTGCTGGGGGTGGGGGTGGGGGGGCTGCTGATGTATTACTGTGGCGCTTTGGCAATGTACATTGGTAAATTTTGGCTCCTTCTCTGGCTCAGGTTGGCCACCCCTGCACTGCAGAGTCAGTGAAGGAATACTAAGGGGCTAGAAAGTGAATATTCTAAAAATGCACTTTTGAATTCCAGAGCTACAAATTAATTACTATTCAGTCATTTCCAGTGCTTTTTTCATTACATAGTAGAAACTCCTAACAGACATCCTTTTAGATTCTATATAATTATTTAATTCTGTAAAGATAATTTTCAAAATGTGTTGGAGAATCCAAGGTCTCCACCTCAATCTAGCATTTAGATATGGATCTGGACCCCACCCTCTGTCTGGGATATGTGTGTTGCACCTCCCTTCCCATATATCTTCATGAAGGCTTCAGATCTTTGGCATGCTGTAGGCAGTCCCTCTCCAAATTCTTTGTCTTTGATCATCTTCACAGAGTGGGGCCCAGCTCTCCTTCCTATCCTTTTTATTTCCCAGTTGCTAAAGCCAATTTGGTGCAAGAATGAGCAGTCTTCCTCCCTCCCCCGCCCTTCTCTGGAGGCAAAACTGGGATCTTTCCCAGACCAGAACTGCCCACCATGCTGCTTTCCTCTCTGTGGTCCCTCCTCACCCCAGCAAGGAAGAGCATACAGAAGATGAGCAGTCCCTCCAGGAGCCTCAGAAAGAGAACTTGGCCACAATTGCTCCCAGCCTGTGGGACAGTTGCTCGGCTAGGGAAAAGGGACTCAGCGTCTGCTGGGTTGTTGGGGCCTTTGCATCCCCCACACCACCTGAGGCTCCCCTGGAACCTCTCTGCAAGAGCAGACAGGGCTATCTTCCTGGGTGGATTTGATTTAAATCAAATGGATTTAAATCACTAGTCAGGAAGACTCAATTTAATCATGGTTTTCTGCATAAAAGTGCATTCTTGTTGGTTGTTATAACCTTAATACATATTCTTCACAACTCAGAGGTAGATGTAGGTTTCATTTTTATGGTAAACACTATACATTTTTAAAGTTATTTATTTTGAAAACTTTTCAGATTAGTTTTACAGCTATATCAAAAAATGAATGATTGTTTGGTTATTTCATTTACCAAAGATGATTGAAGCAGATATTTATGAAGTAATTGGGAGGTGAACTATCTCCAATTCAACAGGTTAATCATTAATATTTGGAGGATTTTCTTGCCATGCTGTTTTAGGAGGAGAACATCACCAAAGAGACATTTCAATTGTTTTATTTAACTAAAACAACAACGTTATATATTCTGGATTTTTTTCTTCCAAAGCGAACATATAATATTTTAACAAAACAAGCATATGAATTTTTGAATTTAATTAAATATTCAAGTTTTTTAAAATCGTTTGTTTTTGTTAAAATTGTTTAACTAAAATAGTTAAATGAAATATTTAAAAAAAAAACTTAAATAGACTGTCAGCCAAGTCAACATGAGAAACTTAAAATGTTGGCTTCTGCAGCTAACTCAGTCGTCTTCACCTTCATGTTCCTGTTTGTTCATAATCTGGAAAAGAAAAACAAGCTTTCCTACTTTTTCAGGTCCCAAACGATTTCTCAATTTGGAATGAATTAGTCCAAAGGAAGAAAATATTCTTTCTACACCGTCAGCAGAAGCTACTGCTGTTAAAAGTGAGATTATCACTTCAACAGTCTCTGAATCCAAGTGCTTAAGTGACTTCTACCAGTTCGCTGGTGTGACTTTCTTTAAAACATCATCAGCAAACATATATTTCTTGAATGGTTCTTATTCCCAAACTGGGTCTCTTTTTACAGCCTGTTGCCATTATAGGTTTTCCCTTCTAGTGAGAGAATGGTATGGTAGGTGTCAAATCAATGAAGACGACACGCGGAAGGACCTCAAGATTTCCGGAATATGCTGCTCAAAAAGTTCCACTTTTGTTTCTACTGCCAGTCTCCCCCTTCTCACATTTATCTCCAGACGACTACTTCTTGTCCAGATCTATTCCGCCCGCAACAATCTTGTATTCATTGAACTTTTTGAAACTTTGCACTTTTAGAGAGAGGTAAGGGATTGACTCTGTGTACACAAATTTGCAGAGGGACAATAGGGTTGAGGTCTATTATTTCTCACCTCCATATATATTTATTTAATTAAAAACATTTTTGCTGTTAACAAGCATGTTATCTTTGGAGACACAAATCCACAGTTTGAGAAATGCAAAACTAAGCATCTCTGATGGTATATGCTAGACTGAGCATTGAGTCCCATTGGGTAGATCGAAAGATTAACCTAAATAATCTATACAGAAGCCCCTGGAACCCCATAAAATTGGGTCCCTAATCCATGAACTATTGGAGCTCACTTACAAAACTTTTCTTAAACATTACATGAATACATTGTCTCATATTATAGAATTAAAATTTATAATTCCTATTCCATGATGAGATATCTTTGAGCTATAATGTATCTTAATTAAAACTATCTTTAGATAGGTGTTTTCCTCAAAAAGCATTTTACCAAAAAAATCCAATTTAAATTAAAAAAATTGGATTTTTTTTATTTACTTTTTTTAAAATCAGGGTTGGAAGGGACCTCAGGAGGTCATCTAGTCCAAATCCTTCTCAAAGCAGGACCAATCCCCAACTAAATCATCCTAGCCAGGGCTTTGTCAAGCCTGACCTTGAAAACCGCTAAGGAAGGAGATTCCACCACCTCCCTAGGTAACCCATTCCAGTGCTTCACCACCCTCCTAGTGAAAAAGTTTTTCCTAACATCGAACCTAAACCTCCCCCAGTGCAACTTGAGACCGTTACTCCTTGTTCTGTCAATAGGTCCCCCTATATTTCCTCCACTTTGGACAGTTTGTGCTCAGAAACCCTCTGTGGGTTAAGACTCAAAGGGCAGCACTGTCCTCAGAAAAAGGGACCAACATCCTGATTTAAAAAAAACTGAGAGAGAGAGGTGCAACCCCAATATCTCCAAGAGGGGAGAGGTCACTCCTAGAAAGGAAATGATCAGGCTGCCAACCTTCTACTCAGGTTAATCGTCACATCTGTCATGATCTTCGTAATAAAAATAAGTAGACATAATTTTAATTTACCTCCTGAAAGTAAATTCATATGGCAACATTTCAAAATTTTAATTGCAGATCTGCAACTATACAATAAAGACACTCATCCAAGGACCTTTGGTGTAACTTTAAAATCCAAACAGTCCATACTAAATCTAAGAATCCAAACCAACTCCAGTTAATTATGTATGTTAAATACAGTATAGGATGGGGATTTCAAAAGAACACACCTTTGGCCTAAGTCTGCTGCCATTGAAGATGATGGTCAAATTCTCATTGACTTCAATGGGAGCAGAATTAGACCAACAATGAGAACTTCTGAAACTTGCTCACACAGCTTGTATGTCAGTATGTTCATTATAATCCCATATTTTTAAATACCATATTAACGTATTATCAGTATCATCAGTAACTACCAAGGTTTCACCCATCTTACCTATTATCAGTTACCTATTTATCTCTCTGCAGATTTAGGTCCCCATTCAATATGGTACATGCCAAATTTTAAGCATATGAATAGTCCCATTGGCATCGAGTAGAACAACTCATGTGCTTAAAGTTAAGTACCCGCTTAGGTACTTTTCAGGTGCTATCTATGTATCTTCCTATAAAAACAAACTCCTTTTGAAACATAATGTTTAAAAACAACAACCCCAAAACAATACTTAGCAGTAAAAGTTGAATATAGGCTGAAATTTGGCTTACAAAATCTTAAGCCCAGGGTGATCTAAAAAAAAAAAAATCAGTTTAGACTGTTTTAAACTGATGAGGTTAATAATATTCAAGTGTAATCTTGTGTCTCATAACTCCAAAGTGACTTAGATTTTGAAAAACAAATTTTACTACTTTTGCTATTTTCAAAAATACAGTCATCCGAATCATTTAACATAAGAAGTTTCATACTGTGTTTGCACAGGAAGTAGTTTTCATAAGTAATATTACTACATATGGTTAATGTACCTTACAAAATCTATATTTATAGTACATGGTATATGGTGATATAACAGTTGTAAAGTGGCCATTATAATCTGTTGTGTAAATAATATATGATTTTAAAATGTTTTAAACAGGTATTTACATGGTAACCCAAACTACCATATTGCAATAACACTGTCATATTCCCATGAGAGAGTATTTTGTGGCCTCTAGTTAATCAATATTTAAATAAGCAAATAAGCGCAGAAATCCCTCTGCTTAAACACTGAGGTTGTTACAGAAGTCAAAAGTGAAGAAATCCAAATTTCTTTCAAATTGCATCCTTCCGTTTTTGTTCTCTGCCCTGAGAGGTGCCAGAGTAGATGGATGAGGAACCAGGCTGGCATAAAGGGAGTCATTTGGACCTTACGCATACCAGGAGATAGGGACTGGCTGTTGCAGGGATCTCCAGGTGCCTTGATCAATGCTTGGATTTCATTGATGAAGCAAGGCAGTGTGTGTTGAATAGATACTGGATGGAGCAGATTGGGAAGCATCACCTATTGCAATAATTACTTCCAAACAAGCTGGGAGGCTCCCTGTCTTCTGTAGTAGAAAATAAGGGATTTATGGTTCTGAACAGTTAGATTATCTAAAAATGTATTGTCTTTCTAGACTGTTTGCTGTGTATTTGGCTAATTTGTCCACAACTAAGTATATACCAGCACAGAATAGAAGGCAAATAATATGAACCTTTCTTTGGGTGCCCTAAAAGTAAGTGTATCTGTCTGTACAGTAGTGCCCTACAACACTGCATGAAAATTGCATGCTAGAGAAGAACATGATATATTCTACAATGAATAAGTGAATATGCATCTATAGAATATAACGCTCAGAATTTTAAGCCACATTTTGGGGAACCACAGGGAACATAATCTTAAGAAAATCCAAAGTATATTGTTTGTTCTGCCAAAAAATGCCTGTATGACTCATCTTTCTCTACCTTAGCATTCCTGTTTGTAAAATCAGGGATGTACTTTTCTGCCTCATATAGTTGTTGTGAGGGTACTATTTGTAAAGCACATTGCAATTCTTTAGCATCTTCCATCTGAGGAGCTCAAAGTATTAAAGTAGAACATAAATGATCAAATAGCCATCTCTGAATAAGTGATTTCATCTTAGGCGCGCCACACATTTAATAAACATTACACTCACAACACTTCTTTGAGATACAGAAGAAATGCTATAATATCCATTTTACAGATGTTCAAACTGCAGCATGGAGGTGAAGTCACTTTCCCCAGGTTCCACAGCATATCACTGGCAGACTTAGGAATATCACTCCCAGTTCTGCATTCTGAACATTATACCACTTCTTCCACTAAAGTATTCTGAAAGTATTGTGCATAACAACTGTAAATAACATGTAGCTCTTATGTAGCAGTCTGGATAATTTCACTGTTTTCAGCAACTGTAAATTCTCTCTCTGCCTCCTCTCTAGATAAGGAAAACAACAGCCAGTCAAGCGTATGAAATGTTGATAACCTACAGTGATATTGTTGATCCTGATATTCTGGATGAGGTCATGACAGTACTTAGTGATACCAACTGGTAAGTGAATTCATTGTCCGAGAAATGTTTAAAAATAAGGCCAATTTTAATAATTCTCATATCTATGAAATTTTTGTTCATGAGGAAAAGAGGAAAAGGAACTATAAATGACGTGACATCTTTAGCAAGATCCACTTATCGCTTTATACAAGTTTTTAGGCCAAAAAGGGTATTGCTGAAAGGGATCTTTCTGCGTTGCAAGCTTGTATATCATATATTGGTGGTAAATAAAGGTGCTATGGTTTTATTTTTACTTGTCCAATGGTGTTTACTAAAATACCCATAATTTCTAATAAAGAAAAAGGGGAGGAAGTCCTGGAAGTTCTTTGTGATTCCACAATGCATTTCTTTTGAGTAACAGACAAACCTCAATTGCAGACACATTTTCTTGGCATTCTTGAGCACTTCCAGTATTCTGAGAAAGGGTGGTGTGTGGGCAAAGAGTTGAAAAGTGTCATAATGAGAAGAATTACTCCTATTTTCCTATGAAATATAGGTTTCAGAAATGTTGAAACCTCCTTCAAACAAATATTTTGAAATAGAGTAGTCTGACATTCCCCAGTGGAACTTTCATATTGTAGTATTAATTAAATAATACAATTTAAACTACCTTCTGTTGTCTTTGTCATTAAACCTCTTCTGGAAAGAAGGCCGGGCATGCAATTGTGAATTAATATAACTGAATGTACCGCAACTACTTGCCAGAATTTTGAGTAATTTCTATTACTCTTTTCGAAGAACTCTTTTATCAAATGCTCTGCTGTAATGGCAACATTGTCTTGTCCATGCCAGGTGCAGTGGGTTATCACTGACCCAAAGGTAGTAAAATGTCAGTCAGAGGTAGTGTGGGCTCAGTTTCTGGTTGTAGTCTTTCACTTGAAATTCACCTAGTGGTGAAAAAAAGGACTTCTAGCAGTCTTCTTACACACAATAAAATAACAGAACAGAAACACGACTATAGGAAAACTGAATGCTATAAGAACTGCTGATTATATTTATGCCTAAATGTTCATTTTTTCACAGCTTTACTTAGTGTTGCATTATAATGAGCCTGAAATATGAATCATTAGGCGAGAGAGACTCTGATTATATAGTTCTAGATCCACAGAGGGTGCAGCATAGGTGTTTTAAAGGTCTCACTGCTTAAAAGATAAATTAGTTCATTTGTTTTGACTACCCTTTTTGATGCCCTTTTCCTTACCAGTATTTTCTAAGTTCTGTGAATGCAACAAGTTATGTTCTAATCACTGTATTACAATAGATGTGTTCATGACTTAAACATTTCCAAACTTTCCCATTTTAGTGAATTTTGTTGTCTTCAAGGAACAAGCAGACTTAGGACATGCTTTCACAGTTTCTCTGAAGCCATGTAAAAACACATTGGCGTTAGTCACTGATTTTGGATAATTGTTCTGCATGAACTTAAGTGGAATTTCCATTTGCACAGCTTGTTTTTGGCAAGCTAAACAGTGCTGGATCTGAAACTCTGGGGAATTATTTTATGCCACAGTTTAATCTCATTCTGCTCTGAAATTCCTGACTGGTGATAGATTTTAAAGTAAAGGATGTGTCAGTGTTTGTTTAAAGGCTGTCAGTATAATGACTGGCTGCTACTACTTTTCTTAATCTTTCAGTACAGAATTAGAACAGCTATATGAGCTTTTCTCAGATTTGCAGAATCTATTTCTTTTCAGTCTTATGTCTTACATTACCACATGAACTCTACAGTTAAAATAATTTGTTTCCACAAACTTTTGAAATTGCTCCTCTTGTGTTAATATCTTTCAGTGCTCACTCAGAAAGTTAAAGGTTGTTTAGCTATTTTGGCATTAAATCCCTCTTTCATCTCCATAAATTGTGAAGAAGGGAGGGAGCAGTGGCTGTTGCTATGTCATATACAGAACAAGTTCAGAAATAATGCTGAGACAAGCAACTGGTTTGAGAACAGTGTTGTTTGTATTGTAGATTCCCCTTTATTAATTTGTCACTGAAGTAATCAAATGAAAAGAGGAATATTTAAATCAAAATCACTATGGAAAATATGGTGGTTACAGGCCTGGTCTTAAATTAGTCAGCCATCAGAACCCTGCCCTGTACTCACTAAAATTATGCGGCTGCCTGCCTGTTCTATTCTCTGTTGGTCCAGTGCTTAGTATACACCCCAAATTCAAATATGAAGTCTAATACTTTGAGATTTAAGATAGAGTTCTAGATCACTTGAAATGTGATTGTTTCACCTGGGGAGACTTGGTAGATAAAGCAGTTGATGAATGTAATGTTTATTAAAGAAGACTTATGACACCTTGCATGGGATCATCCAAGAGTATGTTAAAATTCTCAGACGCTCTGGGCACTACAGGAAGGGCTTTATACTTCTGAATTAAAATAAATCTGTGTTGACATCAGGAAGCTGAACCAGCCTCAAATATTTTGGTAAAAAAGACCATAACCAGGATATGCATATTTGAAATATTCTCCCTGTTAGAACTACCGTGGGTTTAGGGTAAAATTGTTGAATTTATAATATAACAAAATGTGCCTTTTGTTTTGGCTCAAAGCAAATTTGGAACTTGCTAAAGTTGTCAAGTATCTTTCAAAAAGGCCAGAGGTATTCAACATTTAGATTGTATATACCCTTTTCTGTAGTACTGGAATCAGTGTGGTCCTCCCCAGAGAATTAATTGGGTATGGGACTCTATATACCATGGTTACCTTTACAAAATCAAAATTATGTACATGGTTGTGTCAGAGGTACCAAAGGTTTCCCTTTATTTTAGACGCGGAAATACCTGCAGTATCAAATAATCAGTTGGGGACAATGACACTTCTAACAGACATACTGTAAAGAGTCCTCTGGTTTAATGTAGTGCAGTAAAAATGTTATACTTTTTTTGTATCAATCAAATAAGAATTTATTAAGAGTAAATATGTTTCACTATACTTTGATAATACTATTTAATGTTTAACTGTACTCTTAATACAGTATCCTTTCAAACTGTTCATTAAGCTGTTCTTTTCATTGCATGTTACAAATTTAGTCATGAAAATTATTTTCTTTCTGGATGGACTGAAAGCATGAACATTAAAAGGAATTCTCTTGTCTTGGTTATAGGGATGCTGAATTACCACTAGTGAGAGAGAAGCGCAACTATCTCTGTGACCTAATGAAAGTGCCGAAACCGCAACTAGTGTCCAAGGTAGAGTGTGGGGTTTTTGCTATAGAATTTTCCTGAAGAAACAAAAAAAAGCATCAGTTATTTTACTAAATATCCTGTACTTGTTAATGACATCTAGAAATCCAAGACCCATGGGATTGTGCTAGAGATAAGTACAGAATGTATGGAGTTGTCTAAAACAGTTTTTATAAAACCCTCCAATCCCATTCCTTGAAAACATTCCAGACTTCTGGTGCAAAGCTCAACTTACTGAGACAATGCAAGCATGAAATAATGTAGCACAGATGCCTGTGTGTACAGTGTGTGTGTCTGTGTTTTGTGGAAAAGAATGGTAAGAATTTCCCCTTCAAATTTAATAGCAAAACTAAAATTCCATGACTTATGTGACTTCCTATATATTGATTCTGCATTTAGGATAAAAATGGTATTGAAAGATTCAGGAAAGTTACATTCTAAACCCTAATAATAAATAAAGTACTCCTGAGAAGTGACAACATGTAACCTTAGGAAAGAATTTCCTTACTCAGTTTAATATACACATGGTGGGCCAGATTTGCAGAAGTATGCAGCATGAAGCCAGCGCAGTTTTGAGTACAGCTTATCCTCCACAGGAGGAGAACTCTGTTTTGATCACTGTGCCTCTAAGCCAGAGAAGCATGAGAGAGGTTCTTTTCCTCCAGATATGTGAGACAATGAGGAGGAAGATGTTGGCCACCAGGATAAGCAGGCTAAATAATACCAAGGACAAATATTAAATACACTTGTCCTCCCTCTTCATTCTTTCTTTATGCAAATTGTTAGGAAGGCATGGAAAATGGTTCAGGTGGCAGGTCCTGAAATTCTACACAGTCACCCAAAGCCAAACTCTTCACTGTCTAAACTTGATGCAACAGGTAATTCCTGCAGAGGGAGTTTTCTTACTAAAGGACCCTGCAGGCACAAAGAGAGATGCCATTCTTAGAACAGATTTAACAGCCTCTTCAGCAGCCCTACTGTCACTGTAGCATTAGCAAGCATGTGCTTGCTAGTGTCCTGCTGTGATGAACTAAAAACCTCTACCTTCAGAACCAAGAACTCAGACTGATAACTAAAGAAATACCAGTAGCTGCTGCATTCATAAAAAGATGATGCATGGACTCTCAGTTGTCCTGGCCCTAACTCTGACTTAAGCCCTGACAAGTGTAAAATTTATCTGTATCTCAAAAGTCTTAGTTGGAATCCCATTCATGGAGATGCTTGATAAGATGGTAACCGATTGTATGAACAAAGTATTAACTTTCTACTCCTGTGGGATCAGACACAGACAGGGGGCAGAATCTCATTTCAGCCCTACTCACAGCAAAAGTACCAGAGAAGAGATACTTCCTGTTCCAGGAGAAACACCTGGGCTCAGAGTTCCATAAAATCCAAACCTTTCTTCCAGTTTGAACAGAGTGACTGAGATAGGGCCTGCTTCCCTTCAAAAATAGGACCCAGGTTAGGACATCCTGTGTTGCAGGCATCAGATTTCAGTCCAGTTCACAGAGGTGATAAAGGAGATAGTTTAAGATGAATATTATCTGGAGCTCCAGGCTCTGCAGCTTCAAGAGATGAGGAACAAACCACACCAAAAGCACTAGAGTTTGTCCCTTAATGCACCTCCAGGGCTCTCTTCCATCATCACTGAAGAAAGGTATCGGCAAGAGTATGAACAGCCTGATGAAGAAAACAAATTTCAGGACTATTGTAGTCTTTCTGGAAGGTCTAGCAGAAATTTATCTGCATATTCCAGTGAGATTCTCAAATAGGGTGGAATACCCATTGGGACATATACTTGGAGAAGTATAGGTAATGGTTCTGAACAAAAGTAATCCAGCCAAAATGTAAAGGTGAGGTTCTTCATCAGAAGGGAGGGATAGCTCAGTGGTTTGAGCATTGGCCTGCTAAACCCAGGATTGTGAGTTCAATCCTTGAGGGGGCCATTTAGGGATCTGGGACAAAAATTGAGGATTGGTCCTGCCTTGAGCAGGGGGTTGGACTAGATGACCTCCTGAGGTCCCTTCCAACCCTGATATTGTATGATTCTGTGATCAGGGAAGCGGACCAAAATTGTTGGGACTAGACTCTAGCTCACAGATGGTCAAATCTCTCCTCTCCCACCTTCAACTATTGAGAAGATCAGGGGACACCAAGAATGCTGGGATACCCAGACCTAGTTGAGCTTCCAGAGAGGTCTCCACTTTTTCCCAATTGGCAGGATTTCCTACACCAGAGCTGTCTGCTGCATCTCATTGCAGACAGCTAGGTTTTTAAGACTTGCAGGTTCTCCACCTCTTTTGCCTGTGTGAGACTTGAGACAAAATTCTGTCACTTCAGTATTGCAAGGTCAGAGCAGCGAGCAGGCTCTCTGTCTTTCCCGACTACCATACCCCTTTCAGGAATCTGATTTGTCTTGCGTACTTAAACTATTTGTTTACAAAATCACCCCAGTATACCATTACTGAAAAATTGCTTACTTTCTCATTTTTACCATATAATTATAAAATAAATCAATTGGAATACAAATATCATACTTACATTTCAGTGTATAGTATATAGAGCAGTGTAAACAAGTCATTGTCTCTATGAAATTTTAGTTTGCACTGACTTCACTAGTGCTTTTTATGTAGCCTGTTGTAAAACTAGACAAGTTGATGTACCTATCCCCTGGAGCAGTGCTTCTCACGCTATCTGATGTGGGGGACTGGCAATTTTTTTTTCCAATGTGAGCGCAGACCGGCACCGGTCCACGGACCACCACTTTGAGTAGCACTGCCCTAGATGACCTCTGCCTACCCCTAGGGATATGCGCACCCCTGATTGAGAACCACTCTCTTAGAGGATGGCCTAGACTTGGCCTGCAACCTCTTTCTATTGCATTTCTGCAATCACTTTGCATTCAACACACTAACTCATCTATATTTCTAGGTATATCACCAAATTAACCAGCAGTCAAACCTTTTCCCTAGCGAGAATCTGTCTACAATCTCACAATCAAACTTATGGCATTTTATTCCTTTTCCATAAAGATATGCTTCTTAATTGCAACCACGTGAGCTAGAAGAGTTTTCAAAATCTTCACTCTCAGATACTACCCATAATGCATCTTCTGTGAGGACATGGCTGGTCTTAATCTTGAGTACAGATGGCTCTAGGGTAATTCTTCTTTTGTTTTTCCCAAAGTCTAACACCAAAAGAAAAAGCCCTGCATGTGGCAGATGTGAGAAGAGCAGTTCAAGTATTCCTTAGTAGAACATCATTTTTATTCTTCTCCCTATAAGTTCCATGCATGTGCTTGAAAGTATCTAAAATCATCCATTCTTAGGTAGATTCAATAGTGTTGCTGAAGCACATTCATCAGCAGAAGAGGCTGGCGCCTACTCAACGCTTCCATGATCAGCAGCCAGAACAAAAATCTGTAAAATGGCTACCTGGTCATCCATCATCACCTCACATACTTGACTCTTCTTCAGAAGAAAAATGTCAGCAGGAGGATGCTCTCAGCTATGGATTTAAAATAGATTAACACTACTTGGGAAAGGGTAACATTCTTTTGTCCCATTTGTCATTCCATCCCTACGTCCCAGACTGGGGGAAAGATTGTGATACAGAAATGTGCTAAAATGGGGCAAACTGTGGGAAGTAAGGATTTGCTGTTAATTTATACTTAATCTTTTACTTAAAATGCAGCATTTCCCCCACAGTTTTGGAGGTATTCATACTGGTAGAAGAGTTGTGGCCAGCCCCTAGAACATCAGATAAGATTTAACTGCCTCTGGTGTTTGTAAGTAGAGATACAACCCAAGTGTGTTGTGCTGTAAGAAGCCAGGTTCCGAAAGGAAATTATCATGTAACACATTAAGTCACAAAACCAGTTATTTGTTTTGTTCTGAAAACATTGATAGTAAAAGGGCCAAGAAAACCAGCTGCTGAAGTGATTCTTACTCCCCTGATATACATTTAGTTAATCTGTACAGCAACCAGAACAGATAAAGAAAAATTCTCAACGTTCTCATCTGGTAAATCACTCTTGTTTAAAGTGAAAGCTAAACTTGTGAGTGCTGATGTTTTAATGAATTGGGAGATTAAGAATCTTGTTTTTCTATCAGTGTTGACTGCTCTTTGCTTCATCAATGTTATGATTAAGCATTTCAAAATGTAGAGGGTATAAGATAATTGGTAAGAAAATTGTCTTGAGAGCCAGGTGAGTTTTAAACACTTGGAGACTCATATGAAAGATTGGAAAGAAAAGTGAACCCTCCCCTTTGATAATATGAGGCACCTAATGTGTACATGTGTTTGGGGAAAAATTATTGCAAATACTGTAATGCGAATCTTTCCTTTAGTATCCCATCAAAGTCAGTAAAGTTACAGGGCAGAATTTGGTGCTTTACTACTTCCTCCTTCTCCTTATGTTTTCTAGCAATGCTAATTAAACACTTGCAGAAATAAAAATAGCCTTGCAGTTTACTTGAAAACTTCTATTTGTTCTAGCTGGTATTAAAGAATGACAATCCCACTTGCAAACCTACTGTGTATTACTAGTGGAGGAGTTTCTCAGCAGTTAAATCCAGTGACACAAACATTTTTCCGTAGGGATGCGGGGTGTATGAGAGAAAATACACAGCACACTCTACCTTTCTCTGAGAGCTTGCCTCATAAAAGTAGAGGAAAAATACAAACGTGATTAGATAAAACCAGGCATAACATTTGAATACAAGCCACTTGAACTTTATTTATCTTTTTGAAAAACATGTATCAGTTGAATCAACATTTAAAATATTATTCATCTGTTTTTTCTTTTAAATCTAGCAGTTGTGATATTTACCATCTGTTAAAATGCAATTTACTTTTAAAACAAAGTTCTATTTTCCTTTAATTGATAACATGCATTCAGTTATTAGTTGGATGAAAAGTAGCTGAGTACCCTACCTAAAAGGAATTTCATAAGTTCTTTTTTTGTTTCCTGTATGTAGAGTGCAGCATAGTAAAGCAGTCAGTGTTCTCTGTTGCTTTGAAAACTGAAGCTCTCTGGCACTTGCGTCATGAAGGAGGAAGTGATCTGTGCTGTGGCATCTTGATAAAGTGGAGTCTCAGACTGAGCTACAAAATATGATTAACAACATTAATGTAAAGAGTGAAAAAGCAGCCTGTTTATCTGTCAGTATCTCTGACCACAATATAAAGGCAACAAAGGTCCATTATGTTTTCATTTCTTAAATTTGTTATCTGTAGCCACAAGATGGCAGTTTGTCCTCATGATCTTTGTCATAATTGAGGTGCTTTTGAATGCCAGTGTCTTGCATTCCTCTTATAAAACCTGAATTAGTGTGTCTCCTCTAAAATCATTGAGCTTGTCCTTGTGTATTAACCATTTACAGTTGTGGCTAATGCTTGTGGTCAAGACAAATATTTAAGATAACGTAACAATTCAGAGTGGCAATACTTAATGGTAATTAAATCTTTCATTGTTACCTTCAGGTAATACCTCTCTCAATAAACTGTTCTTTTATTGCCTTCAGCCCTGACTTACGGTCTGCAAGCAAAAGCAGACAATCTTCGTTCTGGGTAAGGTCAAAGCCTAAAATAAACAGAGACTGTTGAATAGTGTAAATGAGTGGTGACTTTGTGTTATAAGCTAGAGTTCCAGAGACATCAAGCAGAACCTCACTTTTCTAACTGAGGAGTACAGAGGTGATAGGTCAGTGCTTCAGCCAATGCCCTTACTGTTAGCAATTTTTAAAAATCAATCATCCGTTATCAGCTAGTCACATTTCCCCTCAGCAGCCCCCTGGGCCTCTAAAATAGATCAGTGATTGCAGGCTACATTGAGAGTTGACAGGATAGTACAGGTAAACCTTTTTATTTGTTGTTTCATGTAAACTCCACCCCCTTCATGTATGTATTACAACAATTTATAGTAGATTATGCCAATTTATGAGCATGAAGAGCCAAATTCAGAGATGCCATGGTTATCAGGTAGACTAACCACATTTATTGTTCACTTTGTGAATATCAGAAATGGTTCTTTTTGAACATTTGTTCAATTTTAAAAAACTCTCGTTTGTTGTGACAAGCTGCAGTTCTCCAATTAACTTAACATCCACATAAGTGCTCACACATCCAAGAACCTGGCCAGCTCTTGTGAATTATGAAAAACTAACACCTGCTTGCTTTTAACTTAATGTTCAAAAATTAATTCCACAAAACAAGCATTACAAAATACTAAAATAAACTCTCAGTATTGGTGCAAACCAACTGTTTATCTCCGGTATACGTGCAGCACAATCAGTGTTTTAAAAAATTAACTGTATAGCTGTGTCTGCACAGGTAATTAAAATAAGAACTGAGGTCTCACCAAGCCATGATTCTAGTGTTGGTAACATAGTGACCTGAAAGTGGATGAGAAAGGACCACTGTTAAATGATGATACCACTAGCAATTTGCAACGGGTGTGACAGCGCTTGAAAATAGACAGCCCCATTGTTCTTCTGAGTGCAAGCACAGGACACTGAAAGTGATGAACTACATTAGTCTCTGTACAGAGTGAATCGATTCATTCCGCATTTTCAAAACCAAAATTGCAACCAGTCATTCTCCATAAAGAGGCACCTAATAAGAAATGATACGACAGCTGATTTTTTTTCCTACAGAAAGGCCAACTATAAAAACCTATAACTTAACTGCATTTGACATTGAGGAAACCTACCTCTACTGTATAGTGAAGTAAGAGTGAGTGACAGGATAAGCACTTGTAGGATGCTTTGCTCCAACAGAGGCGGTGTGGAAACTGATTTTTAAGCTTATCTGACATACAACAGGATAGCACAGGCTCTTTTAGTATGCTATATAAACCTATTCAATCCTTTCTCTAGAGTCACAAGGGAAGTTCATTATATGAATGATTTTCAACAAGTGTATTAAATAGTTTTCTTCCTGAAGCAGAAGGGAAGGAGAAATATCCAAAAGCTAAGGTGGCAAGATTTTCAATTTTGCACAAGTGAACAAGCCCAGAAAATAGCTTTTGTTAATATTCATACCAAAATGACTTAGGGCTAGATCTCAAGTACATACACGCTGCAAAGAAATGGCCCACTACCCTTGAGGACCTATCTTCACAGGTGTAGGAATGGCTCACACCTCAAATGCCACTCCTTATAGAAGGTGGCTGTGTAGCTTGTAGAACAGAGATTTTCAAACAGTGGGGTGAATCCCCAGAGGACCGTTCCAGGGGGTGAGCAGCCATGATACATAGCTTGGGCTTCAGCGAAGCATAGCAGGGCTCGAGGAGGAACTAGAACCTCCATCTCCTGACTCACCTCTTTTTGTCTGGATTGGGGGTTCGGGGGGCCGTAACACAAAATTTTAATTCCAGGGGGGCAACTCAAAAAGTTTGGAAACTGCTGTTATGTTGTATAATCACTGTTTGAATTGTACCAGCTGAAGATGATGATTGACTGTAAGAATAACTTTGTGGCCCAGTTTGGCAGGTGGCTGTATAAACCTGACATGGTTCTCACAATTGTTAGCTTTGCTGAGATTATCAAGTCTGGTCCCAATGGAAATTCAATGAATAGACACCAATCTGCTGCAGCACAATAGTTAGGGATGCTGCTAACTGGAGTGAGATCAAAACAAAGCCACTACTAAAGCAGGCTGGATTTAAAATGGCCACTTAGAGCCAGATTTTCAAAAGAGCTCAGTAGCCAATATGGTTTTAAATAATATGCAGGTACGGAGATCTTTTGCGCAGTCACCTATATATCAGTGGGATGAGTATAAAAATTGAGCCATTTCACCTCTCTATGAGAAACTGACAATGCAAAATTCTAGTGACGGGATCACCATCTCTTTAAAATCTAGGCCTGAGGGGTTTGGTTACCAATCCCCCGGTCTGAGAGGCCAACACCACCGGTTTATGCGCTATTCTAGAAAGCTGCAGCCACTTTTTTCATATAAATATTACATTCTGAGCAGCGAAGGATAAACACTGTGAATTTATAACAGCCTTTTCCTCCGCTTCTAGCTGGTTGGCAAAAGCTGCAATTTCAGGCTCTTTTACATGTAACTGGGAAATCAGAAATATTTACCAGAAGCACAGAACATGATCAGCAACTGGGGAGGGCAATGAAATGGTGGTCTCAGTATTGATAATCTATACATGGAATGGGGTCCTGGGAACAAGAGTGAAGTGATGCACGTGATTAATCAATTCAAAACAGGGTATGCATGCAAGTAGCAGGGAAATGGAGACGCAGGCTCAAAGTTACAGGCCTCTTTTCTGAAAGGAGTCATTATTAACCAGGGGTTTTTGAGGTGGGGAGGCACTCTTCTCCACACAGATTTTATAATTTAATTCTGCACAGCTGGTCAAGGAAGCAAAGGCAGCAGTACCCTTTTACTAAACAGAGTGACAGCACTTGCTGGAATTCTTTAGAATTTGAACTTAGTATATTTTTGTAATAAATTTGAGTATATTGATGGTATAACATACAGCTTGATAGGGAATGGCTCTGGATGCTGTGAGCCATTTCACCAGCTCAGAGCAACTACCATTCAAGTACGCAACACTTGTTGTCCAGCCTAGTATCATGCAGACAGAGAAAAAAAGTCAAAAGATAGTATATACTGTATGGCCCTTCAATGCTATGCCATTCTCAGGCTATCAAAATCACCCAACAAACAAGAAAGATGAACACAAAAGATAAAGATACTGATAAAGGAACAACAGTAACTAAGACAACTCTTTATTCTGTGGTTAAATAAGTAGCGTAACTAGCAACCAAAATATCTGTTACTTAACCAGAGTAGAGATTTTCCAAAATAATTAGTGATTTTAGGTGGCCTACTTTATAAAGCTTAGACCCCTTTAAGGTTTTTTAAGTGCTACGCAATTAGAATCAGACCTGTCTACTGTGTCAAGCTGGGCCCCCAGAATTACTAGGTAAGGTAAATTACCTCTTCATTATGTTAATTCACATCTAATAAACCACTAAGTGGCATCTTTCACTTGAGGGACAGTCTAAAGCAGAAGCTGATCTGAGGTTTAGTTCGTTCTTGAGCAAAGTTATAACTTGAGGTCCTCAGTGCAAGAAAAACATTACTTCTATGTTAGCAAAAATCTACCTATTTTTAAGCATACACAATAGGAGGCTGAGTGAAAGCTCTGAGCATCTATATACATTACTCTCTGGCTTCCATATCAGTTCCCATATACGCTATACTCCTAACACGCCTGAATCACAGGGATGCCATAATTTAGGGGCTCTTTAATCCCTCAGCACTAGCAGTTCACATAGATACAAAGCAGTAATGCAAAGATTTTACCTCAGGAAACAACAGCTGCTGTTGTCAGTAGCAGGAGATTAACCAACTCCAGGGAATGGCTTGGGGCCCCTGACCACTCTGGACAGAACCTGAGTCACCAAGGTCTCTAAACACTTTCATTGTTGTGAACATTTAAACTGATGTGTACATTTTGTTTGATATGGCTGCAATGTTTCCTTATGGTAGCAGCTTGCTCTGTAATCTAATGGATAGTACTGGATGGGCTACTTACACCAAGAATATAAGCAGCAGTAACAAATTTTGTATACTTAAAATTAGCAACAAATATAGCACATTTCACTATTGTTTTTGTGATAATAAGCAGGAAGAATCATAATTATAAACTGACTACTAAGCCAGTAATGTGCCATATTAACAACTGGTAAATACAGATATCAAAAGTATAATTTTATCCTGCCTTTAGAAAAGAATACATGATCAGAAGAGATACACTGGGTGAAGTTCAAATTACTAACTATAAAACCTAACCCTCTCTGGACACAGTTTTGTTTTTAACATACACATCGCTCATGATATATAAAGCACCAATTTCACTGCTGTACCTCAGTGTTCAGTTGAAATGATGATAATCCAGTCCCTCTTTCAAATCTAGTGTGTTCAAGTTTTCTTCAAATGCTCCACCTGTCAGATCCTGTGGGATGAGAGACAGCATTAGTTCATTCAGGTGAAATGAAGAAAAGCCCAGTTGTTGATCTAAAAATTAATAAAAGAAGAGTTGAGAAATCTCTCTATCTGTGCATACATCCCCCCACCCTTCTAAAATTATTGCATTAGTTTAGAAACTCATGAGCCTAGACAGCTTATTTCCAGAGAATAGAGAAAGCTTTAAAAAAAAAAAGTTTTACTTGTATCTCTGAGTTCAGAGTCTGGTTTGTTCTTTCCTTCCCGAACTGGTCATGTTCTGGATCAACCCCCAAGGCACCCCCCCACCAACCCCTGGAAACAAAAACCTTGTAGCTCCAGAGAGAAATACTGGCAGCTTTCAGACTCTCTTTTCATCCTCAGCTCATGGGGTGAAAGCCGGCATGTTCAAGAACTTTTCCAAGCTAGCCCAGGGGGGATGGTCACCAGTTCAGACTGGTGGCAAACAGCTCATTCTAACTGCTAAGCACAGAATAGGTTTGCACTGAAATCAGCTCTGCAGAGGACTATGTGTGAGTGCTTTTTTTAAGTACATGCATTTTAAGAGACTGGAACGAGGATGCTATTTAACAAAATAGTAATAATTGTGGATTTTGCATAATGATGTGCTTGTCTCATGAAATGCACCTTTCAACAAGCAACTGGCATATTAACCATAGTTACAGGTGTTTCCTTCAAATCCTTTTTACTGTCTGGACAGAAACTGTATATTTTTGTTCCACGCACAAAATTGCAAGGCAGTGATACAGACTCAAGTGAAATAGTGATGTCATTAGGTAAACATGCCAACCTCAGCATTTCTGATGTGATACTTTGCCCTCCTATAGTCTTTAATTTCACAAATCTTTAAGCTCTTCATAAATAATTTATTAATCATGACAATACCCTATGATGTAGGTAAGGAATAAACCAGGATTGCTGCAGCCTCCCTTTGAGTGAAACACAGCAGCTGTATTAAGGGCTTTAACAACACACACCACCACTACGAAATCGTACAGGAAAGAAGTAAAGCATAATACGTACAATGAAACAGCTGGAAGAATTCCGGGAGGCAGAATGTTCAACTGTCCTGGTCAAAATCTGATGAAAAAAATTGCTGCGGGATCTTTAATGACCACAAACTATCAGAACCTCAGCTTTACTTCTCACGCAGCTGAGGGCATCTCCTGCTTCCCATATCACTGAGGGGCAGTCAAGGAAGAGTGACATTAACAGAATCTCTTACAAACATGACTTCTCATAGCATATAAGTGTTCCCTGGAGATCTCCCATTCAAGCAGTGAACTGCCCTATTCCTGCTTTAGCACATGAGATGTGAGAATGCTAACAAAAGTATCCAAGTAGTGCTAATGTCATGTCTACAACCTGGATCATTGCTGCCTTTGGGGAAATAAATGTTGGATTCTGTGAGTATCAATAAAGCGGTGTTACTCCTCCTTCCATGCTCCTCCACTTCTCAGAGGGTCAGGTTTGTGGTTCTGACTTTTTAAAGAACAACTCTTCATTCCTTCTCCTGCTTGAACTGACAGATGAAAGGAAACATCTGCAGGCACATTGCTTCAGACCTCAAACCCACTCCAGCGAACTGTGCCTCAAAATCATATGGCTCTAATTACCTTTTTTCATTCTTCCACTTTAGCCTGCACGGCAAAAAGTATCGAGAAAGCTGCTGCAGCGCCATTTCAGCAACATGGTAACCACAAGCCCTAGTGCTAGTGTTTATTGAACTCTGATGCTTTCTGTGCCTGAGAGTGATATAGTGGTAACTAATACATAATTTACATAGCACCTTTCATCCCCAAAGAGTCTAAAGCAATTTACAAAGTGCTCAACAAAATACCTAAGTAGGGTTTAGGCCACTCACCACCCAAACACTGCTAGCTCTGGGGCAGAATGTGGCAGCTGGACACAGCAACACTAAACCATTTAGGACAGGTAGTACAGACTATCACACCCAGCTGGAAATGTGAAATAAAATGAAATGTGGCTACTTACACATGGACACTAAACACAGAATCTGCAGACTTCAGAAGTGAGAAGCTTTTTTTCAAGGAAGTCCTTCCTTTACAAAAACAACGCCCAATTGCTCAAAACTGTTTGACAAGTTCATTATGTTTCTTTAGAGACTGTTGTGAAAGGCCCTTTTTGTGTGCGCGCTAACCATCTCCCATTCCCTTGGCGAGACACCCCTCCCCCCAACTACAGGGACTGCTGGTGTGCCTGTCCCTGGCACAAGGAGCCCAAGATATGGGGGAAGCTGTGTCCTCTTCTCCCTGGCACACCTAGGTAAGGGCCAGGCACAGGATACAGTTAACTCCTGTGCCACCTCCCCCTGGTATCCAGTCATTGCCACAGCATCTCTCCTCCCACTCAGGAGACAAGGTAGACCGCATATCAACAGTGTGCGCTTTATAAACAGAGCAGACTCTTCCCCTTCTCCACAAAATCCCACTCTTTTTTAGAAGACCAGTAGCTTCAGGGCCCTGACTCTCTCATTTGCTCAGCACCCGCTTCACCTATTGCAATCAGTGGTAGTTGAGGGCACTTAGCAGTTTGATGGACTGGGCCCTAGTTTTGCGATTCACTTGAGACCACATATGTCAGTGGTCTATGTGCAAGACTCCCTGCTCAAGTTAATGGGGAATTCTACATAAGAATGTATGGCTAAGTTATGACCCATGGTCTTCACCTTTCCCAAGCCAGGACAGAAGGAGCTGGATGAGCCTCCCACTGCGTTGTCAGAGTTCTGGATATAGGTTTATTTTCAAGTTCTGTTTTGTTTTTTAAAACTCAGATGTTAAATTAAGCAGGGTGGTTAAAAGGAATCCCATCATTCCCTGAGCAGCAGGTTGGGGAGCTGAAACGCGGCATGGCTTTACACAGCTGAACTAAAGCAGGAAGCTGCCAGGAAAACCTACTGTATTTCACACACTGTAGCTTTTGGCTTCTTAATAGAGATTTGAAAGTAGAAAAGCCCTTTTCACTTCAAGCACTTGGAATCCAACCTGAGCCACAACACTCGGTGAAATAGAACTGGAGCAAGAAAGGGCATGCTCCTCTCTCCTACTTTGGGCAAAGTAAGAAAAAAAAGAACGCAAAGCTGTAGGTGAAGCAGGTTTTCAGGTTTTGGAATAGAATTTGGACCATCAAGAGCAAAGATTTTATTCTCACAATGAGCAAAACACGTCAGTTCTCACACACCCATTTTCTACCTCCACAGAATTGCAGCTGTAGCTCTTTGGCCTAAATGTGCTGAAAGCTTTTTACAAATGGAGCAGGGACTGCATAGTGTAGCTTTTCCTTTCAAGAACTAATCTTAAACGTTAATGACAAATAATACCAGCATAAGCCAGAAAGGTGCTGCCTGCAAAATCCAGTGAGCAAGCAAGCACTATACTGAGTAAATGGCAGTCATGGAATTTCTACATCAACAATCAATTTATTAAAATTATTTAATCTTCTCAAGTGAGCAGGCACAAACTAGGCATGTTTTGCAACAGCTAAAATCTACACTGGAACGGAAAACAAGCTCTTCTTGTTCTGGGTCGCAAAAGAAAGGAAAACAAGCCTATGGAATGTATTCTTGTACAATATTTTAAACAACAGGACAAGTCTTCAGGAGAAATGCCATCTCATTCCAGAGCACAGGATATTGGAGCCCAGCATGCAAAGACCTTGTCATGATCAACTCTCTCTCCAGAAAAATCTATCAAACCTCTATGGTACTTGATGCACCTGGAGACAAAGGCACCTCAAAAATGTTATCCTCCATTTTTAAATCAATGAGGCCTTAACATGGCTGAAATTATGGAGAGAAGAAGGGGCCTGCATACTAAAATTATGTGAGACAGAGTATTCTTCTCCAGATGTTAGGACAGGCTCTAGGAAAAGGGTGAATGCCAGCTCTTGAGTAAAGGTGAACCTGGCCCTGTTCCAGGATACTGACTTGTGCATTGTGGCAGCAACAGTTAAAGGATAGAAAGAAAGCTGAGAGTGAGAGATAGCCCAACATAGAAAGGATTAATCTTGCAAATAAAATAAACAGAGGAATATAGAGGCTCTCCACACAAAAAGTAGAAATTTGTGCAGATTAAAGGATATATAGTACTGAGGGCCTACGGCAGCAGGAGAAAGAGGCAAAGGAAAGCAGCATCAATGTAGAGATGCTTTGGAAGGGCTGCTACATGCTACTAAGGCCTCACTTCAGGATTTAAAGGGAAATCGGAGTCAGGCCTCAGACTATATAACATTGTACTGTACAGTCCTACCTTATTGTGCACATTTCATTTATTTAGTTTCATAGTATGTATACATGAAATTTTCCTTTATATTATTATTGACTAGTCCATCTTATGTTAGTAAACATAACTTACTCCATATCCCTGAAAAGATGCCAAGAACTTACTACTACTCTGAAAATGGTACTGTGGGCTTCCATTGCTTACTGGATCTCTCTGACTATAATTCATGAGCACTGTTTACAAGTACAGTAAAAGGAGACTCCTGACAGCTCTGCAAATTCAGACTGGAATGTGACAGCCAAGCTGGGGTTTTTCCTGCTCATTTATCAGGAGATTCTGAAACCCAATTATACAATTGTGCAATCACACTGTTTTCATTAGCCTTCAAGGTTTGTATGTAACAGATACCACTTTTTCACAGTCATTCGTCAGAACAAAACTGCTCTTTAATTAGTGTGAGACCTTTCTTCTAGGAGCTACTGAAGGAATCATAGATAGGTAACATGCTTAGCTTCACAATGCTAAACAAGTAAGATGAATGGGTGATTAGTCCTGCCAAGTTTTTGATGTAGGGATAATTGTTTCATATTTGGTTATGTAATTTATATTATGCCCACCCTGTACAGCAATATAGGGGGGAGAAACCTGTCTGTCAATGGGGATGTATGGGTGCAACAGCCCAGGATGTTGAGAAGCCTGTTAATGACTTCTATTTAAGAAAAACTTGTCTAAGAGCTGAGAGGATGTGCTGCTAATTCTGCCTTCCAGAAATCTCTGACAATTGCAGGTAACAAGTTCAGCAGGGAATATCTGGCTAGGTCATACTTGTTGCAAGAGCACATATTCAGATTTGAGAACTGTTACTCTTAAGCATTTCAGAATAGGGTATGTAAGGTTGTTTTATTTGTCTGCGTGACCTGAAACACACGCCTGGGCAAAATGATTTGCCCAAATGGTTTGAAAATTTCTCTAAAACACGCATTTTGTTTCCATATGGCACACGCAAGAAAGATGTTCTTTTAGAGGGGAATTTCATGTCTCAAATATAGTAAAATTAAAGAATCTCCTGCTTACATCGTAGTGTGACTCATTAAATCAGTACTTTTTTTGCATTGTTCCCACTGATTAATTTGTGTCAAAAGCACTACAATGCCAAAGATATCCATGACTATGGAAAAGGCTTCTCATATAATCAGCCTTAATATTAGTTTGTGTTAATTCCCTTCCCATTCCATCACTGATTATATCACTGTTTTTCTGGCTATTGCACCTAGTTTACTCTGTTTTTGATGAGCTGCATAACTGTGTCTACAGGCTGCTCTGCTACCTCCAACTCCTTTGTGATCGTCAGCAGAGATGGGATTGTGAAAGCTCAGATCTGACAGCACATTCTGGGGGGAGGTGAATTAAATAAATAGCAGTGAGGTAGGTCTGTTGTTCAGCTCATTTTTCAGACATGGGCTGCACAGAAAACAAAGCAAGTTCAAACAGTCTAAAAATATAATAAAGACCGAATCCTCAGCTTTATACTTAAGTCTGCACAATATCATCACAGATCAATGAAAGTTCAACATCTCTGCAGATTTCAATCAGTTTAGAAACCATTTCCTGTAGTGGTCAGGTCTAAAGTATGAGGACTTCTCCACACAGGAGACCTAAATCTTTTAAACCACAGTGTGTTACACGCTTGTTTTGTTTTTGGTGTAGGGCTGCTTTCCAGAGCAGATTAAAAATGACTACCGAAAGGTGTGGTCATTCCAGTCCAGCCACAATAGCACAGCCAGTAAGAATTAGATTTCAATTTAAATCAAGCTCATGCAGCCTCTGCGAGAAGGTGTCATACTAACATAAGTTACACTATGTGTATTGTTGGCAGAAAGAGGGACTGATGGAAGAACACTACATAAAGGTGACCTGCAAAGGCAAAAGGGGAGAGAGAAAAAAAGAGAGGCAGACTGGTCCAGTGGACAAGGCCCTGGAGTGGGACTCAGGAAACCACTGAACTTGCTGGGTGACTTTGGGCAAGCCATTTCACCTCTCTGGCTCTGTTTCTCCCCTCCCACCCCATCTTTTGTCTTGTCTGAGAAGATTGCAAGCTCTTTGGAGACCAACCTGTGCTATACATTTGAACAGTTCCTAGCACCAACGAGCCCTGATCTTAGTCAAGGCCCCTGGGCACTATTATACAACAAATAAATAATAATAATAAATAATAATAAACAGGGCTTAAGATCAGGTTTCAATTCCTGGATCTGCCACAGACCTCCTCTGTATCCTTGGACAGTCATTTAAGCTCTCAGTGCCCCATCGTTAATGTGTACAAATCGATTTGAGATCCTTAGAAGAAAGAAATCTCAAAAGAAGCCCTTTCTCTTTTCAATTTAGTCCTTGTCCACTTGGCCGCTATTGTATTCTCTTATGGTTTTAATATTGCTCAAGGCCTGTGCAGTGGCCTCTTTCTCTGCTACCTCACTAGCAGAATTTATGATCTCAGCTCCAGTAACATCAGTTTTCAGAGTAGCAGCCATGTTAGTCTGTATTCACAAAAAGAAAAGGAGTACTTGTGGCACCTTAGAGACTAACAGATTTATTTGAGCATAAGCTTTTGTGAGCTACAGCTCACTTCATCGGACGCATTCAGTGGAAAATACAGTGGGGAGATTTATATACATAGGGAACATGAAACAATGGGTGTTACCATACACACTGTAACAAGAGTGATCACTTAAGGTGAGCTATTACCAGCAGGAGAGCGGGGGCGGGAGAGAAAAAAACCTTTTGTAGTGATAATCCAGGTGAGCCATTTCCAGCAGTTGACAAGAACGTCTGAGGAACAGTGGGGGGTGGGGTGGGGGGAATAAACAAGGGGAAATAGTTTTACTTTGTGTAATGACCCATCCACTCCCAGTCTCTATTCAAGCCTAAGTTAATTGTATCCAGTTTGCAAATTAATTCCAATTCAGCAGTCTCTCGTTGGAGTCTGTTTTTGAATCCTTGTGTTAAAATATTGCCACTTTTAGGCCTGTAATCGAGTGACCAAAGAGACTGAAGTGTTCTCCGACTGAATGTTATAATTCTTGGCGTCTGATTTGTGTCCATTTATTCTTTTACGTAGAGACTGTCCAGTTTGACCAATGTACATGGCAGAGGGGCATTGCTGGCACATGATGGCATATATCACATTGGTAGATGTGCAGGTGAACGAGCCTCTGATAGTGTGGCTGATGTGATTGGGCCCTATGATGGTGTCCCCTGAATAGATATGTTGACACAGCTGGCAACGGGCTTTGTTGCAAGGATAGGTTCCTGGGTTAGTGGTTCTGTTGTGTGGTTGCTGGTGAGTATTTGCTTCAGGGTGGGGGGCTGTCGGTAAGCAAGGACTGGCCTGTCACCCAAGATCTGTGAGAGTGATGGGTCGTTCTTCAGGATAGGTTGTAAATCCTTGATGATGCGTTGGAGAGGTTTTAGTTGGGGGCTAAAGGTGATGGTTAGTGGCATTCTGTTATTTAATCTGTTGGGCCTGTCCTCTAGTAGGTGACTTCTGGGTATTCTTCTGGCTCTGTCAATCTGTTTCTTCACTTCAGCAGGTGGGTATTGATATTGCTTGATAGAGGTCTTGTAGATGTTTGTTTCTGTCTGAGGGGTTGGAGCAAATGCGGTTGCATCGTAGAGCTTGGCTGTGGACAATGGATCGTGTGGTGTAGTCTGGATGAAAGCTGGAGGCATGTAGGTAGGAATAGCGGTCAGTAGGTTTCCAGTATAGGGTGGTGTTTATGTGACCACCACTTATTAGCAACATAGTGTCCAGGAAGTGAATCTCTTGTGTGGACTGGTCCAGGCTGAGGTTGATGGTGGGATGGAAATTGTTGAAATCGTGGTGGAATTCCTCAAGGGCTTCGTTTCCATGGGTCCAGATGATGAAGATGTCATCAATGTAGTGCAAGTAGAGTAGAGGCATTAGGGGACGAGAGCTGAGGAAGCGTTGTTCTAAGTCAGCCATAAAAATGTTGGCATACTGTGGGGCCATGCGGGTACCCATAGCAGTGCTGCTGATTTGAAGGTATACATTGTCCCCAAATGTGAAATAGTTATGGGTGAGGACAAAGTCACAAAGTTCAGCCACCAGGTTTGCCGTGACATTATCAGGGATACTGTTCCTGACGGCTTGTAGTCCATCTTTGTGTGGAATGCTGGTGTAGAGGGCTTCTACATCCATAGTGGCCAGGATGGTGTTTTCAGGAAGATCACCGATGGATTGTAGTTTCTTCAGGAAGTAACATCAGTGTTACCATTAGCCAACAAGACAGCTCAGACAGTAGGGTGCAAAAGTGTAAATGAGGATGTTACCTGGCCACGGTCTCTGGGTATTTGACACCAAAATTGTGACTATTTTCATTCTTAATTTCACATCAACAGAAAGGTGATTAAAATATATTGAGATTCCAGAGGCCATTTCACAAAGACTCCATCTAAGTAGACCAAATTGTGGCTCCAAAAACAGTGTCTTTAAAGGTGCTATGCAGTATAGTGTAGTCTGCACACAGAATACAGTCACTGATAGAGAAAAGTACTGTAAAATTACAGTTGAAATCATGGACCAGAGTTTTCAGAGCAGACAAGATATTGTATAGCAGCTTCCTTGTCAGGGCTTCAGAAATTAGATGCACTGTATAATAGGTTACACAGCTGTTTTGTCCTCAGTCTTCCACCCACCATTATGTTTCATATGAAAAATTAAATTAGTTGCAATATTACTGGCCAATGTCAGGCTTAGTATCAACCTGTCTACAGGATAATGCCCTGGGGTACTTGCAGTCTGGTTTTACAACTGTGAAATACTTTGATCTCTGTACTGACCCTAACCTTGGGGGCGCTAAGGTCAAAAGGGATTGTAGGGGATGAGTTTCAGCTAAATAATCATACAAACGGAATAGGTTTTAAATGTCTTTGTTTATATGAAGGAAACCTGCCAATATAGTATTTAAATATGTAGCATTAGTTGCAAGTTTCAGTAACTTTTAGTGTTCACAGTGAGAATGTATTTGCTATCATGCCTTTCAGCATCTGATCTGATGCTTTTGTGTTGTTCCTTATTTGGGTTGTGCTATGTTGTTATTTTAATGTAATAGCAGAATATCTGCTGCTCATCTTTTAGTAATTCAGGAGTCAATCGAATGAGTGAAAGAGAAAGCAGTTGCAGTCTTTGACTCTCAGCAGTACTCAGACGCAAAAGAGGCTTAAGGATGGGCATGTTGCACACGATGACTTAAGGGCCTGATTTATAAAACAAAGTCTCTGTTTCCGCACCCACAGTTTGTGTGCCTGAACACAGTTACGGTTGCAACATTTTCGGTATAAACAAGGGCAAGTGACCAACCATGTCTGCAACATGCAACCACATTTGTGCCCACAAAACTGTACGTCAAAAAGGGAGACCAGATTAAGGACCCTTTAAAGATATCCTTGCTTTTATTACTCTTAATATTACTCCAACATTTCCATTCCCTCCCTGCAATAATCTCTAAAAACAATTTCACAAAATTGGCCTCTACATCTTCGGATGAGTTTTGACTAAAAACTAGGGCTGTCGATTAATCGCAATTAACTCACGCAATGAACTAAAAAAAAATTAATCGCGATTAATCACACAGTTAAATAATAGAATACCAATTGAAATTTATTAAATATTATTGGATGCTTTTCTATATTTTCAAATATATTGATTTCAGTTACAACACAGAATACAAAAAGTGTACGGAGCTCACTTTATGTTATTTTTTATTACAAATATTTGCACTATAAAAATGATAAACAAAGAAATAGTGTTTTTCAATTCACCTCATACAAGTACCATAATGCAATCTCTTTATCACGAAAGTGCAACTTACAAATGTAGATTTTTTTTTTTTAATCGCTTGACAGCCCAACTAAAAACACTTCTATAAACCACTGGAAAATGTGTTTTATAATAAAAACAAAAGCACATCCTTAATTAGGGTAACGCTTGCAGATACAGGTGTGGTTCATTTAGCTTATGTCAAAAACTGTACTCACCAACTTTACACAGATAACGAAAGGTGGGGTCGCGTCTCTGAAATGTTGTATGGGAATTTTGGGTTTTGGTCTCTCCTGCAAACAATGAAATTTGGTTAGAAGACATAAAGGGTTATTTTTAGCTCAATAATGGGGGTTGCTTGGCATTAAAGAGTGAAATTGTATTCAAAGATCATGTATTAGAATGGCTCAAGTGGTTATATACTTATGCTCATTATTTTGCCTTTCAAATACAAATGTAGTTTCTGGGTCACCATAAACTACTACTTTCTGTAACACCCAATAACTAATTTCATCTGACCACTACTCTTTCATACAATCAGCTTTCTTAACTCCAACCTACAGAATGTTGTTTCTGGTGCACTTTTTTATATGACCACTGATTTGAGATGTATACATGCCTTAGACAGATACACACATGATTTCAGGCCAGAGCTTATTACACAAATATTTCAACTGGATCGTCAAGAATGAAGGCCCTGGATATTACAAAGTTACTAAATACCTCAATTCCCATTTCCTTCAGCACGAGCTGACGGCATACATCAGCTTCTCAGAGTACTGAGCTCCAAGGGTCTGACTGCCCAGTGAAATCAAGAGCACTGAATCTGGCCTTATGCTTACAGTAGATTCTTGTGAGTGGAGCTAAATTGTTTTATTACCATAAAAATCGATATTGCACCAGGACTGTGACACTTTCATTTTAGATGGTTCATTTACTGCCATTTAAATATCTTCTTCCTTTATCTTGAGTGGCACAAAAACCTGCTGCCTGCATTTTGTCCAGGTGATTCCCAGCTGGGCTAGTGAGAGAGATGTCACCTAGGGAGCATGTTACAATCTATCCTTTGGATTCTTCTTCAAAGAGAAATACTGTGCTAGGTTGAATATGGGTCTATAAATAACCATAAACTTTTCTTTCTTTCTCTCTTTCACCATAGATTTTAGCTTTTATGCATCATGAACCAAATCCTGCTCCCACTAAAGTCAGTAGCAAAACTCACTTCAACAGGAGTTTGGCCCCATACACAGAATACATTAAAAAGATATTTGTTTTTCTTCCCCTCTAAACTGACCACATTTTCAGTGACTGCAGTGTGCTCCTGGCTACCCCTCAACTACAGTACAAAGAACTTCCCTTACCTTAGACCTAGAAACTGACCTCTCTCCCACACAGACTTGCTGTGATCATGCTTTTTATTGGTATAATTTATTGACACAGGAGATGCTAAGTCATGAAATCCCACATCATTCCATTTCCCTTCTCCTACTAAAGAGCAGTTCAATCTTCGTGGAAAACAGTCTTCAGGGAAATAATTCTGCTTCTATAAATCTTCCCTCCCCATCCAAACCACGTAATTCCCTTTCTTATTCTGCATTTCTAGAGATATCTACATGAAAACAGGATCCTTGTTCCTGAAGAGTCTCTGTTCCTGCCTGCTTATTCCCCACCTGTAGCGATAGCTATTGGTGAGGAGACGGGAGGGTGCAGGATTGCTAACATAAGAGGGGCCAATGGTTTCATTCTAGCATGGGTTGGAACTGACCAAAACTTGTTACCATCTGTTCTATACACTATGTGAAATGAGTTGCTGCTCTCATTCAGTTCTCATATTACAAAAAAACACCATCTCAATTGGTGCTAAATGTCACTCTGGCTCCCTACTGTACAGGAAGAAAAATTCCACACATTCCATTACCCATCCCCAGCACCTAGACCCCTAATTAAATAAATATAGTATGGACTGCATACTATAATTCTTCACTATATTTAAAATTAGTGACACTCTTTTTGTTGTTTGTCCAATGAGCTTAGAATGTCACTTCTCACAAGACAATTCCAGCTGACAGTAATGGAAATGACAGTAGTTGTTACTAACCTTGGATTCTTGGTAAGTGTAGAAACCTTTTGCTATTTTATTTTCATCAACATCACAAAATGCAGCTACCTGGTGAAAACAGAAAAAGGAGACAAAGGATTTAATAAAGCTCAGTACTACCAGCAAACGTCTCACTTGCTATCATTTCCCCCACTAAACTTGCCCCTCTATTCCCTTTCTCAACTTCACAAAGCCCTCAAAAGGAATCTGATCTTCAGCTTCTCACGAGCCATTCTGAAAAGAGTGCAGGATGGTGGTTTTCAAACTGTCTATGAATCACCATGGACCACACAGTGACTGCTGGTACTTGGAGGAGTGTGGGCTGGTTACATGGGCCTTTATCCTGCAAATGCTTATTCTTATGAGTAAAGCTGAGCACATGTGTGAGTGAGTGCAAGATTGGGGCGATGGTTCTGGC
Organism: Chelonia mydas; assembly: GCF_015237465.2. Lineage (NCBI taxonomy): Eukaryota > Metazoa > Chordata > Testudines > Cheloniidae > Chelonia > Chelonia mydas. Next base: position 19,646,156 of record NC_051254.2, read on the forward strand.
TCTCCTCCTTGCTTGGAGCTGCTGAATCACATTAAAGACAGCTTTCCCTATTCTATTCTTGAGGCAGAAAATTACTGTAGTTTGCCATAGAGGTGTTATGCACCTGGGAATGGGAAAGCAGGTGCTCTGTGTGATTGCCAGTAGGAGGGAAGGTGTTCATGAGACATGCACTCTACTTACATTATGAGTAGGGCTGATCAAAATATTTCTGTCTGAAACTTTTCTCCAGTGGAAAGCAGGATTTTCTACTGAATGAAAAACCATCCCATTATGAAAAAGTTTGAGAACCCCTGACATAAGCATTGTCAAGTTATAACAGGTTGTCCTTTCTAAAGTTCTAGAATAACCCCCTATGTAGGCACGTGGTGAAAAAAAACTTCAATGTCCCCTGAAAGATGTCAGTTAACAAGAAGCATGTTAAACCTCACTGACAACAAATCCATCATTTTATCCCATTCCTTGAAAAAATGTTTAAAGATTAAAGATTAATTAAAGACTATTAAAGATAACTTTAAGGTGATTTAGTAGTTCACTGTACACACACATTTTCTGGGACAGATTTCAAACATTTTGCTCATACACACAAAAAAGCTACAGAAAATCTTTGACATACATTTGAATTAAAAAAAAAATCCAGCCTAAGAGACTTCCTGCTGCCAAACACACGCATTCAGAGCCACAAGACAACTAACAATATTAACAGCAGCATCAAGTAAGCACATCACAACCTTACGGCTTAGAATAGGAAAGCTTGTTTCTAAAATGAGGCTCAACAATAGACCAGAAATACAGAACACAGAACAGACCATAGTTTGGATTGGACAATTTCAATTCTAGGTGGCAAGTGGCATGCTTTATAGTCACTTGTAATGTACAAGGAACAAAAGCAAAACAAGAGGACCTTGAGCTCAAATTACACTATAACACCGCTAGACAAATGTACCTCTCATTTACTTTCTGGATAACCAATACCTGCACATTTGCCTGAGTATAACAATTCTGAACTAAATATCCATTAACCTACATATGTTAAAACACTACAGAAACTACCTGTGGAGCTAATAGATTTCACCAGATACCTGTGTACAACATGACTGCAATAATACCTGAGAACATTTCTGTAACAGTACAATAAATTCTTAACCACAGCGTACCAAAATTTGGGGAGCCTGTATTCTGACCTCTATTTTATATTACATCTAAATTCTACATTGTGTTTTGTACATACACACCTATGTACTTGTAAACCGCCTTAGAAAATGCAAACAGATTTTTTAAAAACGGCCAAGTTAAACAGATTTAAGGAGCATTGTAAATTACCACAGAAATACTTCGGTTTCTCTTATTGTACGCTGTAATGAAGCATTATTTCTGGATGCAAACGTGCCAAATATTTCAAATGTTTCCTTATTTGCATTCCTCACAAATATGCCTGTGATCCCAGTTATATGGTGGCTCCAAAATAAAGCATGGGTTGCCAATAACATTTTCCAGAGAATTTTACAAATGCAGCCTGTGTTCCTTTGGTTTCCATTGCCCCGTTCATGTTACCCTCTCAGGCCTGTCAGAATGAAGCAGAGCATTTGTTTGTAGATATTTAGTTAAGGTCTCATAGAAATCAATTATTCTGTGGAGGGATGGGCGGCATTTTTCTACCCTTTTTATTTTTGCATTAAAAATTGATTAACAAGACTTAAAAACTAGAAAGCTTGAAAATCAGACAGCTGGGTTTTTATTTCTTAAAGTCACATAATGTTGCAGAAGGCTGGATTCTTTTCATAGCAGCAGCCACCTCATTTTCTTCCTACGATTAAGATAATCATTTCCCTTAACCTAGTGATCCCCACTCCCTCTGAAGACAATGCAAGTCTTTTCATTAATTTCAGTGGGAGTTACATCAGTCCCATCGGCTATGGCTACACTAGAGAGCTTACAGAGGCACAGCTACACTGATACAGCTGCGCCACTGTAATCACTCTAGTGTAGCCACTCTAAGCTGAAAGGAGAGAACTCTCTCGTTGGCTTAATTACTCCAGCTCCTGCAAGTGTCAGCAGCTATGTCAGGGGGAGAAACTCTCCTCCTGACATAGCGCTGTCCACACCAGCACTTAAATCAGCATAAGTTATGTCACTCAGCAGGGTGGCTAATTCACACCTGAATGACATAATTTACATAGAGTAAATCAGTCAGTCTCCCATTGTTACTCTACTCTTGGTCTGAAGGTGAAAAGCGATAGGGAATTGCCAGCCCTCTGCCCTTCCAAGCCAGGGCAAAATTCCTTGGCAACAGAATTAGGCCCTCAGTGCCTTCAGGCAATTCTCAGACTGAACTTTTTTTCAGTTACAAAATAAAGACTGTCTCGTGCAGAAAGTCTTTGGGGTGGAGGCCAAGTACTATCAGTTGGGGCTCTTTTCAAGCCCTAGGTATAATCACCATTGTATCAGCCCTTCTATTATAAGCCAATCCGTGAACAACAGAGAAAAAGGATAAATAATAAAGGAACACAGAGTGACTAGAAACATGAGCAGAACATAACAAAATGAGACTCAATGGGGAAAAATACAGCTATTAAAATCTGGAGGAAACTAATCAAACACTCCATGGGAGGCAGATGTTTCTGCTTGGAAAGCAGGACTGCTGGAAGAGCGTGAGGGTGACAATGGACTGCTAATTAGATGAGAATGGAAAAACAAACTAATGGAGTTTCCGTCTGCAAGTACAGAGGCATCACATCACAGACCAACAAGAGGAGAGTCCCCCACCAATGTCGGTTGTAAGATCACACTGAGAATATTGCAGCCAGTGCTGGGCACCTCAGTACAAGAGAAAGATCAACCAACTGGATGGAACCCAAGAGTAAAGCAGAAGTGATTAAGGAGCTAGTGGGATTGATGTCTGCAAAAAGAATTTACACAGTGATTGATGGGGGTGGGTAGGACATTGGCATGTGATAACCATGATCAATTACTTGAAGCCAAAACACTTAAGGTCCAGATTCTAGCTCTTTGAGTTACTCTCTCAAATGCACAAATTAACATAATTTTCATTCCTGTGAGCTCTGCCCCAAACACTCCTCCATATTTCAACATGTAAAGAGCCTGTGGCGTGTCAATTACACATGTTATAGGAGAGCCAGGATTGGGCATGGTAGTGGCACCCTAAACTTTCCCTCTGTACTTCTCTTCTGTGCGGACAAGCCATGGGATGGGAGCCATCTGATTGTGCAATAATCTTCTAAGGTTCCCCATTACATGAGTAATTTAAAATGGAAGTGTACAAACCAATGGAGAATACTTGTAGGGAACAATTATGTGTTTCCCATCTCAGTTTGTGTGGCAACAGGCTAATGTTTCCTTGCCAAATTTAGGATGCACATTTTTTGTATTGATACTTTGCATGCTGCATTTACCTGCTTTCAAACTCTTCACTTCCCTGCAAGAGTTAAGTTCCCCCCCACCAAACTTTTTTGCACTACCAATGGCAATAATGAATGGTATAATAGTTGTCATAAATATAAAGGGAATGGTAAACCCCTTTAAATTCCCTCCTGGCCAGAGGAAAACTCCTCTCACCTGTAAAGGGTTAAGAAGCTAAAGGTAACCTCGCTGGCACCTGACCAAAATGACCAATGAGGAGACAAGATACTTTTAAAAGCTGGGAGGAGGGAGAGAAACAAAGGGTCTGTGTGTCTGTCTATATGCTGCCTTTGTCGGGGATAGAACAGGAATGGAGTCTTAGAACTTTTAGTAAGTAATCTAGCTAGGTATGCGTTAGATTATGATTTCTTTAAATGGCTGAGAAAAGAATTGTGCTGAATACATTAACTATTTCTGTCTGTGTATCTTTTTTGTAACTTAAGGTTTTGCCTAGAGGGGTTCTCTGTGTTTTGAATCTAATTACCCTGTAAGGTATCTACCATCCTGATTTTACAGAGGTGATTTCTTTACTTCTATTTACTTCTATTTCTATTAAAAGTCTTCTTGTAAGAAAACTGAATGCTTTTTCATTGTTCTCAGATCCAAGGGTTTGGGTCTGTAGTCACCTATGCAAATTGGTGAGGCTTTTTATCCAACATTTCCCTGGAAAGGGGGGGTGCAAGTGTTGGGAGGATTGTTCATTGTTCTTAAGATCCAAGGGTCTGGGTCTGTAGTCACCTAGGCAAATTGGTGAGGCTTTTTACCAAACCTTGTCCAGGAAGTGGGGTGCAAGGTTTTGGGAAGTATTTTGGGGGGAAAGACGTTTCCAAACAGCTCTTCCCCAATAACCAGTATTTGTTTGGTGGTGGTAGCGGCCAATCCAAGGACAAAGGGTGGAATATTTTGTACCTTGGGGAAGTTTTGACCTAAGCTGGTAAAGATAAGCTTAGGAGGTTTTTCATGCAGGTCCCCACATCTGTACCCTAGCGTTCAGAGTGGGGGAGGAACCTTGACAATAGTAAAACAACATTTAACAAATATAAAAGACGTCCCATTACTAGCAGCAGATCATATTTGTTAAACTTTGCTTTACTATTATCTCATTATTGTTCCCACTCCTATTGCAAAAAAGTTATTGGTGGAGGAACTTAATTCTTGCAGGAAATATAAAACAATACCCTGGATTTCTGTTCCAAGGACCTGAGCTATCTTTTTTGCAATATCAATGCTGTTATGGATAATTTATTTAATTATTTTTCCAACTTTGTGATCAAAGAATAAACTGTTCACCTTTCAGCTAAGATAAAAGGGAAAGCATTATCCAGGATTAATTCCCAAGGAATAAAGTTGAAAATTCAACTCCAGGCCCTGAGATGAAGAGCATTATTGTGCTAAGCATCAGCAGGATTTTGTTCTTAAATAACTACAAAAAAGTCTTGATCTGTCCATGGACTGTATTTATAGCCACTCAGTGTTGTGTACCCAACAACCTTTCCTGTATGACTAGGGTCCTTGACCAGCATATTACCTCCCCCATGTACCAACTATGGCCACTACCTGCTGCAAAGTATAAACACCATGTGTTGGCCACACTACACATCCAATCCTGAGGTCATCTGACATATGAAACTCCCAGTAAAGGCAATAAAAGAAAGCATGAAAGAATCAAGCTAATACAATATATGATTTTACATAGCAGGTAAGTATATGAGACAAATTTCCCTTGGAAGATGGGTTGATTCAACCCGAATTAAAGTTTTCTTTCAGAAAGATGAATGCCTAATACAGAGGTATCTTTATATGTAACTTCCAATGGTTTTAGGCAGTTTAAACCTGATAACTATAGTACTGTAAAACACATTAGCCTTGAATAGGTAATTCTTCCACTGGGTTATACACCATGTGGGTGGTCCAAGAGACAGTTGATTATTTTTCTGCCACTACTATTTATTTTTTAATTTAAAAAAAATGTGTGTCCGGAAACTGGATACAGAACTTGCACCCAACTGTTTATGCAATAAGCAGAACTCAGAGCATCAGGCTTACATGACCTGTTTACTTTAGACTAATAGGCTTAACACAGTCTCTCATTTATTTTCCTCCACCAATTAATTCCAATCTTGTGTCTTTTATGAAGACCATCCGTGTCTGCAGTACTGTATCCTGGGGAGAAACCTATGAATTATAAAATAATGTAATGACTGAAAAATACTCTCAAGCTGGATCATAAGTAAATGAGTTAGTTACTCTAAGGCTTATTTACTGCTTTCAGTTGGCTCAAAAGCCAAAACAACCATTATTAGGAAACAACAGAATGCAATATTGCAATGGCTTCTGAGTATCTGTGATTGATTTATCAGATCACTCTTTGGTTGTAAGAAAATGAGAAAGTGGCAAAATATTTTTGTTTTGATAGTCTGTGTTTTACTCAAATCTTCACAATTCCAAAAGAAAAAAAAAAGATTGCTACTTTTCCAAGCTAAAATATAGCAAGGGAAAGCACAATTCCAGCAGCTACACATAAGTCATCAGTTATACAGTTATTATGAGAAACAGTGCTTTATTGGCATGGTTCACATCATATGTAAACAAATGTAGCATTAAAACCAAACCAAAACACAACACTCTTTCACAACAAAAAATCTATCTGGACTAAATTCCAAAATCCTAACTCTGACAAATCTCCCACTGGGGGAGATATTCCACATTTGGGGAAGAAGGAAACATTTTTCTGGCAGGTTGTTTTTAACAAAAATGGCAGTTGTTTGAAGGCGGTTAGAGACTAGAAATGTTAGATAGTGCTGCGCACCCACCTTCTGAAAATCAAGCCTCTTTAAAGTCTCTCGAATTGGGGACCCCAAAATTGAGGAACCCCAAATCACTAGCTGCTTTTGAAAATCCATCTAGGGTGGGAGTTTCTAGTGAAGACAATGCTTAACTCTGCTGCCAATGAAGCCAATACTAATATACACTACAGGAAATCAAGAGGATTCGCCTTGGAATATATTCATTATTATTATTTTTGCAAAACTAGTTTTTTGGAAGTGTCTAATAGTTGTAACAAGATGAACAGTAGCTCATTTCATACTTGATGTGCCTTCTGATTTCTTGTTCACTACAGGAAATGGCTTTTTACACTTTCTCCTCTGCTCATCATTGTATTCAAATTTCCAGTGGTAAGGCCTATGCAGAGTTTAGCAACCTAAGAACACTACTTTTGTTAGCAGGGTCTTCTTCACAGTATTTTCTTTCCTCAAAATTATATTTCACCTTGATAATGAGCTTGATATCAGTTGCAATGTGCTTTACATGTAGGCTGATGATTTCCAGCATGCTGTGGAACCTGATTATAGCAAACTGGGACGGTGAACTCTACAATGAAGTACAATGACTTTGCTACTTGATTTTCTCTACCACCTCCCTAAACACTGTGATGCACAAAAAATACAATGCTGGCTATAATGAACCTCTATTGCTTTACTGTAAGCTAGTCCCATGTGAATAAGCCTTAGAAAACTGTACAAAACACTTACCAAGTCCTCTCTAGCACATTTTCCCTAGATCATATATTGCAGAATTATGATAGGGGATTTTATTGCCTGGGCTCATGCATCTTTCATATATTTTAAATCTCTAATGAGCTTCACGATCTTTCTCTTTGTTACAACTTCTTACACTGATAGTTGCTTGAAGGCCTAGGGATTATTTTAATATACGTTTCTGCAAAAGTAAAATCTATTCTTTTCACGCACCTCAGAAGAAAATAACTCAGAGTGTAAGCACCATAGTATAATAAAAGAAAGTGAAGTTAATCTCAAACAAAAAGAGACACCATGCCAGATGTACAGGCCTTCCAGTCTGTCTCAACTGGAACCACAAAGCTAATAAGCATGACCATTCTTACACAAGATCCAAAGATCATAATCAGCATTGAAGTGCCAATCTCATTCCACCTGTTCATCGTTACTGCTGAACCACAGGAAGGGGGTGTGCCTTTTAATTCCAAGCATGTGCTTCATTTATCAGATCTGAGACACTGCTCAGTTAGAGACAGCATTACTTTCCCTCAATACATATAAATATAACAATATCCCTCATCAGAAGGCTGCAAAACCACTTGACTGCCAGAATCCAGTGCCTACGTTGCAGCCAACATACAATGTAAACACCTCTAAGCATAAACACAATCCCTTATTACATGCAACAAATAGCTCCATTCACAGAAAACAGCTTGGGACCCACTGGTAAGTTTCTATTCTCCAGAAACGGAGGACGGCCTTTGGTTATTTCTTTAGCAGCCAATTCCTATTAAAAATATTGAGACTGCTTCTTGTGCCTCTGTCTGTCATCTCCTCTAGTTTGTTTTAACTGATTCAATAGCTTGAAAACCCAAGCCTGACATGCGATGGCCAAAATCATTAAAATGCTTTGAAACAGATGTAATACCTTCTCTAAAATTACACTCTTTTGGTCTGGTCTTAATCACTGGGCTACACAGGCATGTTACCCTATACAGGAAGGGTCTGTCCAACATAAAAGTTGTACCAGTATAGTACAGTTAAAGTGGTAAAACTCCCCTAGTGTGAGCGCAGTTATACAGGCATAAAAGTGCTTATTCCCGTAAGGGACAGAAAATAAGCTACACGAGGTATCTTTCTACAATTATAGATAACAAGGGGCTTGTACAAGTATAACTAGTTCAGTAAAAGAATCAGATCCCAAAAGAAGAGTTATGACAGTAATATTTTCAATTGCAGACTAGGCGTAAACTGCAGTCACTGTGCTGCAGAATCTGTACCGTAAGTGCTTCAGATACTGAGCATCATAATAGTTTTCAAAGAGATTTCCTTGCTATCTTTAATTCACAAGTCATATTTCTGTTAAGTTAATAACGTGGATGTTGGAGGCAGGGAGTCTCCATTTCCAGGCTCTCCATACCTGGGTTTTACTGAAACTTGTACTTCTTCCCCATTCTTATTTCCTTGTTGCCATCTCTCTTTAAGCTCTCCTGTAAAACAGGTTCGTAACAGTGCGATTTGTTGCTTCACTAAAAGCAGGGGTGTAAGTTTGGTTTCCTCTACTTATATCTCTAGAGTCTCAGTTCTCCCATCTTCACTCTCTGAGGCCCTTCATATATTTTAAATATTTTGAAACCACTGCAAAAGTTAGAAGTTTTCTGAACTTGTAGTACAGGTACAGGACTGTAGTCGCAGCACAGACAGATGACCCCCCTGTTACTGATAAACCATAGCACCTTGCAGATAAAAAAGGTCAGTATCAGACTCAAACATTTGATTTAAAACATTAAGTGGATAGATAACATGCTACAAAGAGGGGGTTCACAAGATACTTTCCTGATATGCTATTGATGGAAAGGGTTGTCATAAGAGGCTTTATGGGGTTGGGTTAGCCATGGTATTATGGGCGCACTTCTAAAGATGCTCTCCCCTAGTAGCTTAATTAGCGTAACTAGAGCAAGAGCTTACTCATTGCTTCTCTCACTGTTTTTCAGTTAGCTGCTTATGTGCTGTTCTCTTTGGAGCACTATTTCCAGCTGTGGCTTTAGGGGAATAGTACAGAAACAGTGCAAAAGTATTCCTTTTAGCTGAGGTTTGACAAACAACAATAGAATAGACAAGACAGCACCAAAAAATCCCTCTAGGCATACATAGCATCCCAGAAACATTTGGTTTCCATCTTCAACTGCACATTACAGACAAAACGGATGTGTTTTAAACAAAAAAAGGTCTGTTCAGTTTCACTCATGCAGAAATGCTAACACTACCCCACTGTCAACTGTTTGAATCAAGAAGGGTAAAGTCAGGAAGCAGCATTTCCTTAAGGATACTGAGATACTGGCAATCAATTCATTAAAAAAATACTAGTTAAACAAGTGTTGTTCCTGCTAGGTTACTATCAGGCTAGCATAAACACTGAGCTCTGAATTCATGCCTGGACTCTTTGGAGACAAAATATTATTTCTTTTAATCACCATCACATTCTTAGGGAGGAGAGGAGGATATTAGCTAGGTGTCCTTTTTCTTTAGGACATTACCACAATGCCATTTCAGACTATTTTCAAAACACACTTGGATAACATTTTGCAAGTATCTCTGAACAAAGGAAGACTGATGCTTCCAGAAAATGCCAAGTTCTGTTTCTGCTATTAAGTACACAATTAGTATACTTTTCAAATACTTCATATACATCTAATAAACATAGGATATCCCACTCCTAAGTATACCAGACACATCCACTGCTTCGAAAGCTCAGGAGTGGCCACATTATGCTTTCCACTGGACAGCCCAAACCGATTAATCCCCATAATGAAAAGTCAGACATATTTAGATTTTTGCATTCCTCCAACCAGAATCTAATCTATAAATAAAATATTCACAAGTGCCTACATGACTAAGAAGTCTAAGTCCCATTTTCAAAATTGAATTATGCACTACAGAGTCTAATTTTTAATGAGGCGATAATACTTTAATAGTAACAGGATACAGCAGTAATAAAGTTGAATATGGGTACAATTTTCAAAAGCATCTAAGTGACTTAGGCCCTAAGCATATATGTCTAAAAGTCATTAGCATACAGGTGATGTACCAGATTCTACATCTATTTATGCGAACACAACTTCATTGAAGAAAATGGTGTTGCACTGGTCTAGTACAACAGATTTTGTTGTTAATGTTCTATACTAAAGTAGGCTATTTTAAATAGGTGACACATTTTCATTTGGGTCCTTGGACCTTCACTTAGTATTACGATTCAGTACCTGACTATTTGGAGATTCAAGAACATGGAATACCACTTTCATGTCTATAATCTAAACCATACTAAATCTTTCGGATTACCCTGTAAAGATAATTTCCCTATATCACCCTGAAAAGATCATTTTATGATTTTAGGCTGTAAAAGGTGAAGTAAGAATTATTTACAACCTCTGAGCTTGTGGAATTTTGTTGTTTAAAGTCTTTGACAGATTTTTGAGGAAAAGTAAAGATCAGATACTTTGGGTATTTTTCTCTGTTGATTTAGACAGAATTTGATCTGCTTTGAGTCAGATATAGCAAACTATAGTAACTTGTTTTTTTAAAGGCAGGCAGCATGAACTCAGGAATATTGCTTGGTATTGGGAGTCAGGAGACTTTGGCTTTGTTCCAAAGCTTTGCCATTGACTTGCTGTGTGATCCTGAGCAAGTCACTTCGACCCAAAGTTTGAAAAGCATCCACTGATTTTGGGTACCCAGTCTGAGACACCTAAGCATGTTTAAAAATCAAGCCCGAGAATCTACAACAGCAACTGAAACCAACTGAGATAGCTACAGATACTTTGTTTTAATTGCTAGTTGACACTCCCTCTTAAAAACTGCCATGACATGCCTACATTTTACCAGAATTTTTCTGCAGAACACCACTGAAATGAATCAGACAGTAGTGTGCATTTGGCATGTACACCTGCAACAGGCAAGTGTGTTTCCTAGATGTAGCAGGTATAGCATTTAGTAACGAATGGGTTAATGGCTAAAGCCATGTTTCAGTACCCAGGGACAGCATACTGAAATATGCTTAATTACAACCTTGACAGAAGCAAAATAATATCATGGTCTGAAGCACTGCCAAAGCAAACATGATACAAAGGTCAGATGGAAAGAACGTCAGGATCCCGGTTAATTAGAAGCACATCAACAGTCCTAGAGTATTGCTGAAGCAGGGCTGCTCCATACTGCTCAAGGGATAAGTCTTAGCTTCTCAGCAGCAAAACAACTCAAACAATACCATGACAATTTTCTTGCCCTTTTCATCTACTTTGTGATGGCATCCTCAAGTTATCACTGTTTCCTACAGCACAGGATATTAACTTCTATAGAAGTAGGTGTCACTTGCATCACAGAATTAGAGAATCATTCTATCTTAAATCCAGCTGCATATTAAATTGGTTATATATACATATATAACAAAGCTAAGGAGGAGATGGGTTGCAACACAGACACCACAGACTGTTTTCTGGTTTTCATTTCAAAAGTTCTTGCTTTTGTGTAGTGTCACCAAACGCCCTCCCATCTCTTACCTATGAAATTATTTCCTAATTCATACAGGGCCATCAGCTGGAAAGTGTGGTGAACTTGAGAGAGTTAGGGGAATTCACACAGCACTTTGCAAAACACTGACGATATACAGAGTGCCTTTTTATAGAAACCTCACAGACTCATGCACACTGCATCGAGGAGCCAAGATGACTCAACACTTTGAAGCAAATTGTTCTGTCCTTTTTACTGAAGTAATTTTTCTTATGTGCCCAGCATTAAACTTCTCATTACTTGCAAGTTACTTTACCAACTGCCTCATTCACAGATAAAGAAGAATGGCACTGGAAGCACATTCAAGAGATCACGGTTCAATACCTGCTACCACAGACTCCTTATGTGACTGTCTCCCATTTCCACCCAATGAATTCAACTGTGGGTGTACTCATTTGTTTTACTTTCTTACTGGATGTGTGTGGTCTGAGGACCACTGGATTAATCAGGTTCTCATGTTTTCATTCTCTTGTCTTCCTCCCATATTTTTCATTAAAATTGATGTTTCAAGACCATTTATAGGAAACAGACATATGACATTAACCCTGGAGCCTTTATCTCACAAAGTTATAAGATAAGAAGAAAATGATATGAGAGCAAGGTATTTTAATTCCCATACAAATCTCTCCTGAGCAAAATTCTTTCATTGCCAGTTCTAAGTAACTACTATGTTCGGAAAGAAATGCATTATAAATTAAATCCTATATTCATATACAACATTTTCTCCTCTATGTTTAACAGTCATGATTTCTACTGGGGGATATAAGGTGTCTATTCCACATAACACAAACCAGATTATTTAGCACGTCATGAGGCCCTTGTCCAGTATTCACTGCAGGACAGAGATGAATGTTATGCACACATGAAACATTTCAAGCCAAGATATTTTAGTACTGTCCCATCCAGAAAGGCTTTTTTCCTTTAGTTCACCTGGAACTGCTAGGTGGTGTGAAGCTTATACAGCAGCAAGGCCATGAGCTGTGACATACGGTCTGATCATTTATTACATGCAGTCACCAACAGGCAAACACAATATAACAGTACATCAGTTGGAAGAGAGATGAATACCATGATTTAAAAAAAGATAGCAGCACAGCTGACACACAGACTGGGAAACTAATTACATTTTTTAAAAATGCTAGGGGGACACATTATGCTACAACAGTGGTTCCCAAACTTTAACAGCCCGCGAACCCCTTTCATTAAATTGTGAAATCTCATGAACCCCCTCCTAAAAATGAATATTTCAAGGGATTTAAGTTTAAATTTCCTCCCACTCCATGAGGCTTCTGCTGCTGGACCCCGTTGACTGCCCCGGTCAACTGAGCTCGGGCTGCAGGTCCCGCTGACCGCTGGAGCTTGGGCTGCCAGCCCCAACTGCCTGGCGCCGCTCTCCCTGGGGCTCGGGTTGCCAGCCCCGTGCAGAGCACTGGGGTTCAGGTGGCCAGCTCCCCCGCTGATGGGGGCAGGGCTCGGGCTGCCAGCCCCAACTGCCCTGCTCCGCTCTCCCTGGGGCTCGGGTTGTCTGCCCTGCAACTGCGTCCCACCTGCTGCCTCCAGTGCCCGGGGTCGTCTGGCTGCCATGAGTGAAATTTGTCTGGAGAACCTCCTGTAACGTTCGGCGAACCCCCAGGTGTTCGCGAACCCGTTTGTGAACCACTGTGCTACAACACCCTTAACTATCAAGGAGCTAGTAGGAAGGAGAGAAGAAACTGCGCTTTTTACAGCTTTTACCCACACTTGATTTTCTTGACATCTCACCTTTTTCTGATTAGCTGGTGATAAGCTTCTGTAGAGCTTCCTGCCCTGTTTGCCAGCATTCCAAATGGTGAAAGATGTCCAGTGCTTGAGGGCTCTGTCTTCCAGAAACCTGACTCGGTGATTCCAGATGGTTCCCCTGGGGAATTGGAAAAGATGTGAGTCTGGCCCCTAAATGGATTAACAATGTAAGAAATAGCACTGTCAACACAGACTCACTTTTGATGCAAAAAGCACACTGAAAGATCACACTAGCAACAATTCCAGTGGACATTAATTCTGTGGCTGGAAAAAAAAATCTCTTGTTTAAACATTAAACTTCTTGTCTCTGCCTCTGGGGGTGGGAGACTATGTTCTATTTACAGTATTCAGTTCATATGACATGCTCTTTCAATTCACACTGAAAGATTTTGAACACACTAGAGTCACAACCTACATTTCTTCTAAAGCCTAAAATATATTCATGAGATACACAGTAACTTCTCACTTAATGTTTTAGTTATGTTCTTGAAAAATGCGACTTTAAGAGAAACGATGTTAAGCGAATCAAATTTCCCATAACGATTAATGTAAATGGGGTGGAGGGGGAAATTTTTTTCATCAGACAGAAGACATTATATGCATATACAGTATAAATTTTAAACAATTTAAAACAAACAATGTAATGCAGGTATAAGTTTCAAACAATTTTAAACAAATAATTTAATACTGTACTCAGCAGTGATGATTGTGAAGCTTGGCTGAAGTGGTGGAGTCAGAGGTTGAAAGAGGGTGGATCATCCGGCTGCTCCTCTTGCTGTTCTTTCCAAAGTGCCAAGGGGTGCTCAACCCAAGCTCTGCTCCCACTCCACTCCTTCCCCCAAGGCCCCACCTCCACCCCCGCCCCACCTCTTCCCACCCCTGCTCCACCCCCTCTCCCTGAGCATGCCGCATCCTCAAAGGATGTATATTTATGTTACTAGAGAGAGTGTGCATGTGCACACATGTGTATATACACCCACCCACACATTTTTATCTGGATGGTACACACATATAAAGTTGTTATTGACAGGTTTTGACTACCATGATCTCAAACTTCTGCAATAATGTCATTCTTACCCCCTTGTTCTTAGGCCTGTACAGCCTCCCTATTTGCTCCACACCCCAACCCTTTTTTGGCAATTTCCTTCAATAACTGAGGGTGGAACATGCAGTCTCTGCCCTGAAAGATATTGTTAATTGGTCTTCCAAAAATGGCTCCCACTTCTCCCAAGAAACTAACTCAGGGCCCAAACCTGTGAGGTTCTGAGCACCTTCAACTACACTTGAGAGAGCTCAGCGCCTCATGGCAATGGACAGTAAAATGAGACAGGTCTACAATGGTCCAAAGCTTTTTGAACTGGGTCTCAAAATATCCAGTAGTGGACCCTACTGCCATTATATGCTCATTCTATACAGCATGAATGTTACTATTTTAGGATTCAGAGTAGCAGCCCTGTTAGTCTGTATCCGCAAAAAGAAAAGGAGTACTTGTGGCACCTTAGAAACTAATAAATTTATTTGAGCATAAGCTTTCGTGAGCTACAGCTCACTTCATCGGATGCATGCAGTGGACTTTAGGATTTTAGGAGTAATAACAAGAGACTTTGACTTGAGGTAATTCTTTTATAAGATGATTTTTTTAAGATAGCACACAAAGATGTTAGTATTTTTTAAAAAACATACTATTACAATTAGGAATACTTAAGTTTGAAAACCATACTGCTGAGCTGAATCCAGAGGTGAAAGTGGGCCGGTGTGGCATACTGGTAAGAAATGGCCACCGGTACGGGCCTGTACATAGCTGACGTTAAAGCCCCTTTTGCCCCCCAAGGGCCGGTGGGGTGGGCAAAAGGGGCAGCTGCCACGGGGCCTGCCAATTTATAAGGGCCTGGGGCTCCCTGCTGCTGCTGCCATGGCAGGTGCCCTAGGCCCTTTAAATTGCTGCCGGAGCCCCAGGCAGCGCAGGCCGGGCAGTGCTGAAGGGCTGGCTGGGGGAGGCTGACCCCCCCCCCCACAGCCCCGCCCCTTATAGGGGCCCAGAGCCTGGCTCCTGTACCGGTAAGACTTTTAAGTTACTTTCACCCCTGGCTGAATCAAAATAATTGAAAAGACATCTGGATAGTGAAAAGCTATATTTAGAAAACTGAAATATTGATAGTTCTCCTGAATATTACGGTATATAAAATTCCTTCTAAATAATAAACTCCTACATTTCCCTTGACTAGTTTCTAAAACCCTAAAGTGTTCTAATTGAAAACATGACTCAGATATCAAATGTTCTGCTTATATTTAGGTTTTCCACCTAACTATAATTTCTTTCCATGTTACTTAAATATAAAACCACTCCTTAGCCTTTACCATAACCTTGGTATTTTTTTTTTTTTTTTTTTTACATATAAGAACCTCAACTTTGCCTTTCAAGATGTTGTGCCTCTTAGCAGTGCTAAAATATAGCAGAACTAGTTGCACCATATAAATACACCATTTTTCCACGTACTAATTTCCCACAAGTTAACACCGTGGACATTTTCTAGGGCTTTTAATGGATTGATATTTTAGAGTTTTAGATATTTTAGCCTTAAGAAGTCCAAAAATATCTCAAAGTGCAGAACTGAAGGATAAAGGAGCTTTTAGTGCTTCTACTCTGCTCTTTATTTGAAAAGGTGGACTTAGCCCTGCCATTCCCAACAGTTACAATGTTATTCTTTAAATGCAAGTGAGTGAGGCTACAGGAAGGGAGGGAGAGGGGTGGGGGTTGGGGGGGTGAGAGAGTGAGAGAGAGATCAGGGCAGAGTTATTTTCTTCCTGAGCAGGATTTCTCTTTCTAAATGATACTCCCAACAGAACATGTTCGGTGTCATAAAATACAGCTCCCTGTTACTAGACTGTTTCAATGAGTGAGTTACAGTGGTATAGTATTAAATATCTTGAGAGTCACAGTAACTTCTTGCATTAAAATGGTTTCTTTAAAATTATCTACAATGAAGAGTTGAGCTATACCATAATCCTTCCTGAGTTTGACTCACTTTCTCTTTTAAGTGCAATTTTGAACCACACCCAACTTTGCCAAAACCAAATTGACTGACCAAATTTCTCAGGCCTAAGGAGAGTGGGTTGTTGTTTGCTGAGGGAAGATGAATTTTGATGTTTACTGGAGAAGGAATTTGTGACTTGTTCTTTTTGGCAGGGGAGACAATGAGGGACGGGACCAACATAGCTTAAAATGGTCTGGTCTAGAAACTGCAGATGTGATTTGTTCATTTATTCTCAGTGAGATTCGTGCCCTGGAGGGTTTTTGTTTTTTTTTTTGGTAGGCTGGGTGATTAATTCTCAAATTGTTCATTTTAGGATTTTGTGCACATCTGGGAACTCTGAATTCTCTACAGACTCTGCCAGGCATATGCTTAACTTGAAGTGCTCTGATAAACCTGCAGGATCAGCCTGACAATGATTTGTTAAAATCTAAAGCCAAACCTGCCAGGTTGCAGGATGTGAAGTTCAGCTTGAACCAAGCTTTGAGGAAAAAATGGTTACTTACCTTCTCATAACTGTTGTTTCTTGAGCTGTGTTGCATATGTCCATTACACTGTAGTTGTGTGCGCCTCTTGTGCACTGGTACCAGAGAGTTTTCCCTTGCAATACTGGTAAGGGGGGGTCCTCCACACACCACCAAGCTCCTTGTGTCTCAAAGTGAGGGAAATAAAAGGTGGTGTTGCCCTGCTCTTCCTTCAGCTTCTTCACACTGGGAACCAATGATAGCCTCTGTGATGTTCAGGAAGGAGAATGGGTGTGTAATGGACATATGCAACACATTTTGAAGAACAGCAATAGCAAGAAGGTAAGTAACCATTTTTTTCTTTGAGTGCTAGCATGTATCTATTACTCTGTAGGTGACTCCAGGCAGTGGGTCTCAGAGTCACATCAGAAGAGGGACTGTAGGACTACCCTGCCAACACTGGCATCTTCCCTAGTTGCAGCAGACAATGTGTAATGTCTGGTGAATGCATGAATTGAAGGCCATGACACTGCTCTACAAATGTTCATAATTGGGATGTTTGCCACAAATGCTTCCAAGGTCGAATGTGCTCTGGCTGAGCGTGCCATAAACTTGCCAAAAGGCATTATTCCTTTGGCAGCATAACACACTGTAATGCAGCTGGTGATCCATTTTGAGAGTCCCCAAGTTGTGACTGGATGACCTCTCATGTTCTGCGTAAGAAACAAAGAGCTGGAAAGAAACCCCAAAAGGCTTTGTCCTATTTAGGTATCAAGCCCATGCTCAACGAGTATGTGGAGTCTTCACTCGCCCTTGTACATATGTGGCTTCAAGAAGAAAACTGGGAGGCAGATGGACTGATTCAGGTAGAAATCAGAGACCAAGAGAAATTTAGGATACGGTCTAAGCTGAAACTTGTCCTTGAACAAAACTGTATCTAGTGGATGCACAGTCAATCTAAACCTTTCAGGAACCTGGCCATGATTGGGTGAGTGAAAACATTTCTCCCCTCTATGCAAGGGTGCCGCCAGATGCAAAATGATAGTCCAGAATTCTCAATTAGACTGAGTCGGGAAGACACTGAGAGAGCCCATCCAGATGGCAAAATGTCTCCACTAGGGTAAGTAGCCTTTGTTGAAGGTTTTCTGCTATTAAGGAGAAAATTCTGGACTGCCACCAAGCAGTGTGCCTCTTTTGCATTCAGTCACTAATGAATCATACCATGAGGTGCAGCACTTGTATTTGGGTGCAGCACCCAACCCTGGTTCTGTATTTGGAGGTCTCTGGTTATTGGTAACAGCATTCTTCAGCAGACAGTTTGTGGACATCTGAATACCACATTTGTCTCAGTCAGGTGGGAGCTATAAGGATCATTCTGCCATGATCTTGCTTGAGCTTGATAATAACCCTGGGAATCAGGGGAACTGGTGGGTATGCACAGAGGAGGTCCTTGTTTCATGGAAACAGGAAAGTGTTTGATAAAGATCAGGGGCTGTGACGCTCTGGTACAGGACCGGGAACGCTTCCTGTTCTGCCAAGTGACAGACACATGTATTTATGGATAATCTCCTATGCAGAATATCCAAACTAAGATATTCCTGTTGAGGGATCAGTCATAGGCAGTGCGTGACTTTTACATTTGGGGAAGCTGGGTGCGAGCGCCGGAAGCTCCCTAGAAGTGGGAAGAGCTGCTGGTGCCTGGACTGGGGCTAAGCCCCTGCTTGGCTTCCTCAAGGAGAGGCCCAGCCCATGCTTCACTCTGGGGCCCCGCTCCACCTCTTCCCCTGAGGCCTTCCTGCCTGCTGCTTACTCCTCTCCGCCCCCTCCCCCTCCACTGTGCTTAGTACCCATTTGTCCAGGGTGATGGATTGCCCTGCATGTGGGAAATGGGATAACCCATCCCAGAACGGTGGGGAATGGGCAGTGAGATCCAAGTTGGGTAGCGAGCTATTCTTTCCATAAGAAGAAATCTGCTGCTTTGAGTCCTGGGGATGCCTTGAGACCGAGGAGGTACTGGCCTTCTCCTCTGTGACCTTTGCTTCCTCTTCAAATGGTAAGCCTTATGGAAGAGTTAGTATTATTCTCTAGGCTAGTACTGAGGATAATATTTTGTCCTCTTCATCACTGTGGTGTAGAGGCTCCAGGACTTCAGAACCTCCTTAAAGCTAGGGGAAGATTCATCTGTTCTGGCTGAAAGCAAGGCACATCCTTCAAAAGGGAGGTCCTTGGTAGCCTGTTATACCTCCACAGGAATCCCAGAGGCCTACAACCAGGAGGAACAGCTTTCACCATGGCCCTGGCCACAGAATCTGCTGGGTCCAGAGAAGCCTGCAGAGCTGAATGAGACACAACGTGTGCCTCAGCAAAAAGGGACAGCTTGCTCGGAAACTGGGATACTGCTTCCCAATGAGCAAAGTCGTATCTTGATAGCAGGTCATGGTGATTGGCAATATGGAGTTGTATCTTGCCATTGAAATAAAGTTTCCTACAGAAATGTCAATTTTTTTGACATCTTTGTCCATGGCTTTTTTCTTTCACACAGACCACACCCAATGAGCCGAGGTGGGATGCTCAAACCCCTGGTATAGAACCTGGTATTTCCATTTCATTTGTTGGGCCATAGGTGGGATAGAGGCAGGGGTTTGCCAGATTGTTTTGGCTGGTTGTATAACTGCCTCAATTATAGGCAGGGCTATCTTTCCTGCCACTATGGGATGAAGATGTCTGTGAGCTTGTGGGTATTCTCCTCCGCTAGCTCTACTTGAATGCCCCCAGCCTGGCATTCTCCTGAGGTGCTCCTGATGCATTTTAAAGACGTCCAGTAAGGGGAAGGATGTCTCTGGTATCAGAGTCTCATCAAGTGAGGAAGAGGAGTTATCGGGGCCTCATCAAGGGCTGAAGCGGAGGTAAAGCAGATAGCTCTCAAGGCTGGTCTTGCTGGACTGGGAGTGGTTGCTGCTGTAGAGTTGGCTGAGGTAAGTCAAATACCTAAAGGCTGATCAATATTGACTCTCACTGGACTGATAAGAGAGGGTTCCCTCTTGGGGGATCTGTTTGCATGAGGCATTGGTGAAGTAACCTGGATGCTGGTGGTATCCTCCAAGGCATCCAATAGATAGGGCCACCAAGGGGGCTGCTATGGTACTGGACCCCAAGAACGTCTGGCCCAAACTTCCCAATCTCTGGCCAAATCTTTCTTGAAGCCATGGAGAACGGTCCTGGGAGGGCACTGGAACCAATGGCTCAGGTCTCTCATACTGAGCCGTTACTGATGAGTGGGAAGCCAACAGGCGCACTGTACCGTCAGTACTGCAACACCCCTCTGTAGAAGTGTCTTGGACCCGAGATTTTGAAGAACTGGATGCCAATTTCTGCTTATGCTTCAGAGACCAAGATTATTCTGATATCTTGGGCCTTGGAGAAGATGGTGCTGGTGCCGGGGATCTCCTACGGCCTCTTTCTGCCGAAATGGCTGAGGAAGCATGCCAAGAGGGAGTCTTCAAAGAGCTTCCCTTAGATGATCAAGGGGCTCTGATGACAGTTTAAGGACGGTCTCCATCAAAATACATCAGAAGCTCCTCCCTCAGTTTTTTCGTCCTGTTCATGAAGTCATGACAAATGGAGCACCTGTAACCTTTCCCAATCACTTGAGACAGTGGCAGTGAGGGTCACTAACAGGCACATGTTTTTTACAGCCCATGCAAAGTTTAAAATCTCAGGACTTTGGCATAGGCTCTCTGCTTAACAGGTGCAGTCTGGAGACCTGCTGGACTGGAAAGATCAAGTGGAGAGTAACGTTTTTCAAATCAAAACAAGAAAATAAAGAAATAAAAAGGGAACAAAGAAATGACTCACAATTTGAGTACCACTGGGAAGCACTAACCAGTTTTGTTCCCAGGAAACACCAACGTTCAGACCACAGACAGTAAGAAGGAACTGAAGGAGGAGCAGGCACAAGGAGCTCAGTTGTACGGGGGACACCTGTAAGGGCACTGCTAGGGAAAACTCTCTGGCACTAGTGCACAAGATGCTCACGCACTTACAGTGTAATGGATATATGCATGCACTCGAAGACAAAACTCTGCTACAATTCCAGCATGCAGAAGAACAAGTTTAACTAATTAGCACAGTTAACCTATCTGATGTATATTATTGAGAATAAGTAGATTTAAATAGCAGGGATGCTACTCTGCTACTTTCTTTTGACACATGAATTAAAAACACTAATGATATTCCCAGAAAAAAGTTAATTAAGTCAGAATTAAGGTTATATTTAAAAATCATTTATTTAAGAAAAGCCTGATTAGAAAATTGCAGTTATAAAAACAAAGAAAAGATTCAAAATCATGAAATTCTGAATCAATGCCAGCACTCTACATAGCCATCAACAACTCATTCACACCCAATCACACAATAACATAATACTGGACCACAGACTCACAGCTCAAATACTGTAAATACATAATTGCAAACTGCCTCCCACCCATTACATATGGGCCACCAACTCTAAGACAAATCCTCCCTCCTTCCAACTTCATCTGCTCATACATCCAAATACTGACAACCAAACATGCTTTTAACTCTTTATAGCCTTCCCTCAGCCCTTTCCTCCTCAACCTACACAATTATTTCCATGTCTATTTTCCCATTAAATTACAAAACCATA
Source organism: Chelonia mydas (assembly GCF_015237465.2). NCBI lineage: Eukaryota > Metazoa > Chordata > Testudines > Cheloniidae > Chelonia > Chelonia mydas. The sequence goes on from NC_051254.2 coordinate 19,667,598, forward strand.
TCCATTTACAACGCAACAAACCAGTGACCCAAGAATGGTCAGTTTGCATCTCGGTGCTCATGCACTTGCCTACAACAACAAACCAAGTATGCAAAGCTTAGAACCTATGAGCAGCCCTGCAACAAAAAATAGTCTGCCATGACAAACAGTCACAAGTAACCCTATAACCACAAATCGGTATGTGTAACCCAACATTCATGATCAATCATACAATAACAAACCAGTGTGTGTGTGCACTCACACCAGAAAAAAGGAAATTGATCCAGAAAGTGACAATTTTGAAACTTCCTATGGATTATTTAAGAGTAATACCAAGAATTCAACTGTTTTCTCTCTCTTTTTTGTTGGTTTTTGGTTGGGGGGTTTTTTGTGTGTTTGTTTTTTCTGAAGGAAACATTTATAATAAATAACATTTCTAAAAGAAAAAGAGCAGTGGAAGAAATCATTGGGAAAAACAATTCTTTCAAATAAAGTTGTAAGGCTGACAAAATGACTAAAAAATGTGCTCTAAAATAAAGTCAGCAAGCTAGCAGAAGTCTGTGTGCATTTCTGTGTCTGCACATTTGAAATAAATTCCACAATGTAATTTATACAAATCAGACAATGTAAACAAATATTAGACTGATACTAAATGTTGAGTCCACATGGCTGTGGGACCGTAACAAGGAAACATCTGTAAATGCTGAGGATTGGGTGGGATTATCAATTTCAGCAAGTTCAAAGGGTATTCTCAACAAGAGAAGGCAATCCAAGGCAGGCGTTTTGTTCTTGATCCCTTCATCCCGATTTGGCTGAATCACTTCTGCTTCATGCTTGCAAGAATTTCTTTTATTTTTTTCATTTGTGCTCATTTCCTACTGTTTTCAATCATTTTACTTAGGTTTTTCAAATAACTATTCCCACTGTATAGCGTAATATTAAAAATTGTATCATTTACAGTGGTTTAAAGAAAATGTATTGTAGCTGAAAACATTTGTTTAGGTTCAGGATTCTTTTAGTATTTAAACTAGGATTCCACTTCACATTTAAAAATAACTAGTCTACTAGGTACAATAAATTGATTTCTAGTGAATTTATGTCTCAAGTATAAAGGCAGTTGAAAACTGGCACATTAAAGCTTGCACTACTTTAATGCTACTCACACTATTGAAAAAAAACACCCCATGTTTCCTAAGAGGCCTTATCCAAAGACCACTGAACACAACGGAAAGACTCCCACTGATTTCAGTGGGCTCTGGATCAGGTCTTCGGGTAACATTTTCTGGAGCACCGTAAGCATACAATGTCTGTACATGGTGTTGTGTTCATACACAGCAGCCCTGCCAGGAATTTTACAAGCATTAGTGATTCAGATTGGTTGCAACACCTGAACATGGTCTTTAGTTGAGGACTGACTGACCTGATATGGGATACAATGACTTTCTCCCCAGTGTGGATGGGGAGTTACAAGCACTGTAGTCTCAGCAGTTCAGCTGGTTCTCTTAACTCCATTCTACAGTGCAGCACACAGCATTTGGGAATTTACAATAGTTCTCTGCTCCCAGTAGCAGTGCTTGGTACTCGGGGGTAGGTGCTTTAAGAGTCCCAGAATACAGTGTTACAAACATGCTTGTAAGGTGCACAGCATGTGGGTGTGCCAGAATAGTTCTGTCAGAAACACTGTTGCTGTGTGCAAGTGGTAAAGCACTGCATTTAACAAGCAAAACCACCATCCACTTTGTACAATTTGCAATGGCCCCCCTCTCAATTTTGAGATACACTTAGGAGTAAACTGGGCAAATTCTGTTAGGGCTCAAACCTGCATTTCTAACACTTAAAAATCCCATTTATCTGAGAGTTTTGCCTGAGTTAGGACTGTATTTCTGCCAGGGAGAGACTAAGAGTGCTGTCTAGAACCAGGAATAGCATGGAACAAGGATGAGCGAGCTACCCACACACAGTACTGGCAAAGTGCTTTGATCAGGAGTAGTAGACACATCTTAGCGATCACATCCTAGCTAAATTTGGGCCTCTTGTGACCAGAGACTGTTGATTATGCCAAATTATTTGGTGTTTTAATTATGTGGGCAAATAGGAAATGAGGTGAGAACAACCAATTGCTTTTTCTTTTCTTTCCTTTTTCTCACCTAAATCAAGATTTGTCGTGAGGTCTCCAGAGATGAAAGACCAGTCACTAACTTCCTATGCACAGAGCTCTCTCATCTACACCTTATGAAAAAACATATTTGGAGCTGAAAATCCAAAATCATTGGCAATTAAGTGCTGTGTGGTACTTATTTTAATGTCACATCTGAAAGAAACCCCCATGCCCTTTAGATTTCATATTAGCTTCAGCAGAACAGAAAGTCATACAGTTAATAACAACTTGTCCTTAATCTCCCAAATTCTTAAAATGCTAAATTTATATAAAAGTGAGAGTAAATGATTTTACCAGCACACACTGCAGATTTAACACTGAAAAAAGCCAAAATAACTATTTTTTCACATCACAATTAGCCAGACTGAACACCAGCAGAAATGCACACCTCTGTCCAGTTACACAGACCTGACAAATCAACATGTTACACAGGCAATGCTTCTATCTGCCAGAGTTTTGGATTAATGTTTATACTGATTCACACACACAAGGCAAATTATATGTAGGGAATACATGCTGGGGATTGTATCCCAGAGATCGGAAGTGTTTTAAACAAATGTGTGGGAAAACATTCGTGCATAAATACACAGTTAACTGTAAAAAAAAAAAAAAAAAAAAAAACCTAAAAAGGAATATTACCATAATTTTTACTATATATTTAAGAGAAATCCAGATTGTTCTAATTTACAGTATTTGTAATACACTCATCATCAGATTATACATGTATGAAATGTCAGATCTTTCTCTGGAAATGTAGTTAAGATTTAGTTATGGTACAACTAGTAATTTGCTCACCATATTCCCAAGCTGCCTGTTGTTTTCCATGCATTCCCAATGGAATCTTGGGAAGATCTTGCTTTTCCTCGCAAGAAATAGTCCTTACCTCTCATCTGTGAAACCTCATATTTTCAACCATCTTTCTGACCCTGTTCACTTGGTGTGTAATTTATATGCCAAAGATCTGGAAGATGATATACATTTCTCATCCTACTTTAACTTAGATTTTTTTTATTCCTTATTCTGCTTCTTGGTGTGTGTTATAGCAATTCAGACTTACTTATAAATCTGAAAATGGTGTCAGTAGGTCTACATGAATAAGTGTGGGGATACAACTTTAACCTCATTCCTGAATTCGGCATAATGTTGTGAGCTGTGGGTTGTTCCAAATTATTTTCATAAAGTGGGTAATGTTAAACTATGTGCAAAAAAAAATCATCAAAAATTGAACGTACAGAACCTACACTGAACCTACTATTTCCCTTAATCTGGTCCTGGCATTTTTTTTATAAACTTTTCTGAACTTTAATACTAGGGAAATCTGTATTTTTATTAGAGTCTTGTTCATGTACCAGCCCTGTGATCTGAGAAACTTAAAACAGGAAGTAATACATGTAGCACTGAGGAGTGAGGATTTCTGCTGGGGATTATTAGTTGGCTTCAGAGAGCTCAGTTAACATTAGCATCTATGAGTTTTTGAGCACAGGCAATCCCATATATGGCTACTTAGCACTTCATCACTGGTGGTGGTGTCATAACTTGGAAACATTTCATACCCATAAATAAATGAACCCACTAGGAATAGCCATTCCATATGAATTTCAGCAATGTCTTGAAGGCAAAGGGGTATACTCCCGACAGCCACGCCAGCTAATGAAAAGAACCTTGGATTTGGCACAAAGTATCTTTTAATGCAATCATAAAGGCACATTCCTGACACAGGGCTTTAGCTACTGCTGTCATCCTTTGACATTTGCCTTTTTCGTATTCTTCATAGCATGCTATATTCCCAGAAGGAAAGCTAATGGAGAGAAATATGAAGGTTAAGTATTTTTCCAGAATTAGATGTTAGTGGAAATTCTAGACTTTTGCTAGTTTCTCAAAAAGAGAGGTTAAGTGAAAAGTTTTTTTTTAAAAAAAAAAAGATTCTACACTGAAAAGTGACTGTGTAAAAAGGCCCCTTCTTAACACATCAGATCTGTTCTCTGTAAGCATTCAGAATCAGATCTCACTTTTAGTGACATAGACACATTTTTACTCCTGTCAGAACTGAAGAATCAACACAGCTAAAGAGAACACAAGCCAGAGTCAATGCTGTTTTACACAGCGCCAACAGAATTGTTAATTATCTTCCAACTGTAGGGTCAAATCCTGCCCCCTTTTGCATCACTGCAACTCCACTGAAGATGCAGCAGTTATACGGCTGCTGTGACGGCAGAATATGCTGCAGAATCATTACTACAAGAGCCAGGTCCAGAAAGAATCCAGCATGACTCTCAGAACTGAGGTAGTATGCATGGCTGGCAGTTTGGGAAAAAACCCTCAAAAACATCAATTTGATTTAACTGCCAGTTTCTGCTAAAAAGAGCCCTAAGCACTGCAATATCAGTAGGTGATACAGGTCAAGACTGAAAGGCAGTCACTTGCACTGTGGAGAAGTCACTTTAGTGATACCCAATACTCTAATTTGTTAGAATTTGCTCTGTAGAAGACACCCTGAAACATAAAAATGCTAAGAGCTAAAATGATAGTAATGGTTTCTTTAGTAACAAGAATTAAAACTAACCATATCCTAGTATATTTTCTGTCCATGTACCACATTGCCAGGCTATTCTGAACGCACAAAAACCCCATTACTGTGATTCAGTGTTATTAACTATGCACAGTAACATGTAATTTGTGGGATAAAACATCGCAGGACTGTCAAAGTAGAATACCAATTTTGTTTTTGTGTTTTAAATTCTTCATAGTAAAATAAAAAGAGTGACGTTATGATCTGGCAAGCAGATACATGGCTTATTTCTCCACAATTGATATAAAACAGAATTTATACACTATATAAAAAGCAAAAAGTCAGCAAAGATCATAAAGGAACAGTGCATATATCTATATACAAACACTGCTTTCCGAAGTTTTGTAGCTGTGTTGGTCCCAGAATATTGGACAGACAAGGTGGGAGAGGTACTATCTTTTACTGGATGAACTTCTCGAAACTTTGTCTCTTTCACCAATAGAAGTTGGTCACATAAAATATATTACCTCACTTTGTTTCTCTACCTAGAAACACAGCATATACATATTATACATACAAACAATACATTAAAAGAATGCTATTTAGGTGATGGCAGGCAGGGGGAATATAGGAGTTTTGGATGGGGACAGGATTTGTAGGGGCAACAGATAGCATGGAGAGGAATGGATGAGAGAGGAGCTGTGACTGGAAATATGGGATGACAAGGGGTTGTGGAATGAGGGAAACAGGAGAGGCAAGGAAGGCAGCAGGAAATTTTGGTGGTATGTGGGAAAGTAGTAGAATTAGGCAGGGAATATAAGGAGTCAGGATGGGAAAGAAGAGGAGCAGAGACAGGAGCATGAGGAAACAAGTAAATCAGTAGCTCAAGGAAGCACCACTCTCTATTGGGCATCCATATTTGGTGGGGATTTCCCTGCACAGAGAAACCACTCCCAACAGTATGCTCAGTCTGCACTGGTTGTCCCAATGCCCCACCAGTGAGGGAAAAGCAAATGACCCTGTTCCCAAAGACTCTGATGACTGTCATGGTATATTGCTTCGGCTCATTTAATGACCATTCCGAAAAACAGAAGATTGGAGTGGTCTCAGTGGACAGCCTCAGAAGACTTGGGAGGGGACGGGGAACACCCACCAGGTTGCATCTCTCAAAAGACAACTCCAGGGATGTCCCTTTTTTTAAATTTCATGCTGGCTATGAACTGCCCTACATCAGTGTTGTGTTCAGGATTGACAAGTGTAGAAAGTTCAAAGTATGTGACTAGCACCATTCCTAAATCAAGTAGATGCCAAAATGCATTAGATTCCCAACTAATTGGATCATTGTCCTGGACACAAGAAAATTGATAACGAGCTTCAGTGATATCTCAATAAGATGTTTTCTCTAATGCATATTTTAGGCTATATAAATAAGGTGAATAAATATAAAAACTATAATCCTCTTTGTCTGCATCATAGTTTATGGGAGATCACTTTTATGGCATCTTTTGAAGATTCATTACCAAAGAACAACTACTGTGGGCAGATCCACTGATCCTCAAAAGACAAGGCAAACAGGTAAATGTTTGCATGGCATCACCATATCCTACATGCCCATTTGTAGAAAATTTAAGATAAGGCAGAGAGTTTGCATTGTGTGGTGTAACCTTGAGATTCCTTTAACAGTTTCAGGCTGCATCATATGAACGAACACTAAGTGAATGTGGGACTGAAGGGGAGAAAAGTGCGACTGACTTCTAATCAATATGATAATTAAAGACTTAGTCTGTGTGAACCAGCAATGAACACCATAATGTAGCTCACCTATTTCAGCAAAACGTAGTTTAAGGAGTGTCAAAAGAGATAATTTCAGTTATCACCCTTAGGTTTCTGGTTCACCTAGGTTGCCCCTTATGTTGGGATGTTCCCAGAACAAGTAGCTGGGATTCCTGCCTTGGGGGATAAGGGAATGCCATTTTCCCAGACTTCAAGAGCCAGTGCAGGTGCAGTAGAAGGGAACTGTAGCAACTTGCAAACAGCAATTAAAGGAAGTGCCTGAAACGAATGACACTAAAAGCAATTATTTTAGCTATACAAACCACCTCCCAGAAAAGATTCTCACACAGTTATTTTCAGTCTTTGCATTACTACATGTTCATAGCCATCAGCAACAACTACAAGGTATGATTATGCTCAGTTACTGCCAAATTGTGGTTCCCGTGATGGAAAGGATTAAGCTGCACTAGCAAAATAGCTACTGCTTTCCCAGTGGCATTGAGTTGCATTTCCTACCTTTTGTTCAATTTGTGAAAGATGGGCTTGAACAGAAAGGCTGGATCCAAATATCCCTGAATGTGAAGAAGTTCAGATCTGGATTCTTACTTGCCATCTTGGGCCAAATTCTTGAACTAGATTTTATTTCTGTTTCTTTCATTTTCTGGTGACTTTCTTGTACTGAAAATCTGTTGATAGTATATATTTTTCCATTTGGAAAATTATTCCTAAGTCTTTCATAATTTTCCCAAGATCTTTCTTGCTATGCCTCCCATGGAGCCATCAGTCATTAGGGATGGACAGAAGTACAGGAGCCAAAATTTTGCAGGAGCGAAGTGGGGGCATTCAAGCATAGTGGTAATGTAGCTATGTAAAATGTTCCTCTGCTTCTGAACAGCTATAACTATCCCATCCACACCAATAATGCAACAATGGAGCTCTGTGTTAAAATGCGCAGTGACCGGCTGGGTGAATGCAGGAATCAAGAACATCTGCTCTATGCAGCATATTTCTAGTCTGAAATGGCAGATAGAGTGACAATAAAAGCCATATGATTTAAGTTTTCTATGAGCAGTATTAACTTCTCCTCCATGTTCTTTGACTCCGCCCACCCCTTGGATGGGGTTACATAAGTGAATCAACAGAGCAATACCACCAGATGCACAGACATAAGTCCCACATTTGGCCTGAGATTCTACCCATGGATGCCTGGCTTTTTATGCAGAAGAGAATCATAGAGGCTTATAACAGAGATGAATCCAAAAGTGTAAAGAATTCAATGAGAGTTGGAGAGAGACCTTTTCAAATGTAAGGTTTTGAAAGAAAAAAATAACACCTTTCAATCTAAACTACAGATGGACTATCTCAGACTCAGGATCCAAGCACCCCAGAATTTGCAGTAAGTTCAGAACCTGATCTGAACCTTGCAGATAAGGCCCATTTCTCAGTTGACTCTTATGTCTGTACTGGTGGATGAACTGATTTGTTTTTGTTTATTTGTTCTGTTGAACTTCACGTGAACTTCATTTAATTGCTGGATTCTAATGTCCCACTGAGTTACTACATTTATACTGTTAAAAGGTTCTATTACTGTCTGAGTTCATCATCAGGTCATGGGTCATTGATTGAGACAGAGTTTGTACTGCGGCCTCTTTTTCATTAAAGACTTATTAAGCAAAGACATAGACCATGAAATGTTAGTATCATCTACTTTTCAAGCCACTAATGAGGTCATTAGTTCCTATGGTATTTCAAATGCCAAATGCAGAAGTGGAAGCGAAAGTTAAAAACGTAACTAACCTCAACTTTGTTTCAGTTCTAGAAAAATATGTTACGCTATTCTTTTTGTATGTTTATTTTAGGATGAATATAGCATTGTAGGAAATGAGGTAACTACTCCTATGATCATCACTTAAATGAGGTCACTTCCTCAGAAAACCATTAAAACTTCCCAATCATGTCTGTTTGGTATTGAATATTCTCTTTTCCTTTGCTTGGATAGCACTGCAAGTCTTTGGGATCTGAATCCACGTGGCTTCTGTGAGCTGTTATTTGTTTATACCTATTTCTTTTCAAGGGTTCAGAATCAGGATCTATAAAACTAATTTCATTTTCAACATACAATGTATTATGAAAATTCTTGGATATTACTGTAAACCATTTGCTTTGGTCTGTCTCATTGTTTCTGGATAAAAATCCTGACTTGTCATTTTTCGGTGCAAAAAAGGCGTGCACTGGTAGTGAAATTTCTCTTGATCAAAATTTGCGGACTGGTAAAAAACAATAACACCTTACATATAAATATCAGTCTTCATGTGTAATCCTGCAGAAAAGGAAAATTGTAAAGCTTTACTACTGCTCTCTTTTACTAATTAATTCCACAATTAATTCAATAGTTTAAGGTATAGCTCACTTTTCTCTCCTTTGGCATGCTAAAAATCTATGCTTTTTACAAACTGCCTTAACTGCCCTACTAGAATACATCCCATTAATAAACTACCTCTGATATTCCATCAGATTGGAGAATCCAGGCTCTGTAGCACAAAGCATACATAACCAAATAATATATATCAATAAGAGATAAAACTGTTTGGATCCCAGAGATGCAGTTTGTGGGATTTTAATAAATTTTATGTATTAAACTTTGCAGAAACAATTTTGTGAAACTTGTGCTGCTTGTTCCTACAAATAGCATGTGTTTGCCGTATCTTTTATTTGATAGTATGATGAGAACATTTATAACAATGTTACTATTTTTGTATGAAATGGAATAACAGATTTTAAGTGCACTTCACTCAGACTCTATCCTCACACAAAGAAACAGTTACTTACTGTAACTGTGGTTCTTTGAGATATGATGCAGATGTGTATTCCACTTAGCTGTATGCATGCCCAGCGCACCAGAGCTGAAGACATTTGCCTAACAGTACCCATAGAGCAGCATTCATATCTCATGGTCATAGCCCCTCCCCTGACTATATGAGGCAGCACTGCCCTGACCCCTCTCAGTTCCTTCACATTGAATGCCCAGAAACTTGGCTCTGACGCAGAAGGGATGGAGGGTGGGTTGTGGTATACACATCTGCATCACATCTCGAAGAACCACAGTTACAATAAGTAACTGTGTATTCCACTTAGACTCCAAGTCCTGCCTTCTGGGGTGGGTACTGTATGTGAGTGACCTATTTAAACTAGGATTGCATGACCACCCTACCAAAACCTGTATCTGCTCTGGAAGATGTGGTAATGGTATAATAGTTCATAAATATATGTACGGACAACCATGTAGTCGCCCTGCAAATGTCCAATATTGAGATGTCACCAAACACCGCAATTGATGTTACTTGCATTCATAGGCACTGACTTTATGAGTGCTCCGGGGCTGGAGCACCCATCGGCAGCCCACCTATCAGCTCCCCCTTACGCCTTCCACCCGCCGGCGGGCTCTGTGGATCAGCACCTCCCTCTCCCTCGCTGCTGTTCTGTGGTGTGCGGGAGGCTGGGAGGGTGGGGGAGGAGTGAGGATGAGGCATGCTCGGAGGAGTGGAACTGGGCAGGAAGAGGTGGGGTGGGGGTGGGGCAGAAAGAGGCAGGGCAGTGGTGGAGTGGGGACAGGAAGAGGAGGGAGGGGGTCGGGCCTTGGGGGAAGGGGTGGGGAGGCGGCGGGGCCTGGATCAGAGCTGGGGGTTGAGCACCCCCTGGCCGTTTGGAAAGTCGGTGCCTCTGCTTGCATTCACATAGAATGAGCTCACACCAACTGAGGAGGCGTAGCCAAAGCTATTTCATATGCAGTCTCGATATAGGATGGTATCCATTTAGAGATAGTCTGTGAAAAGACCGCTTGACCCTTCATACGATTGGCATATGACACAAACAGGTGAGGCAAAGCACAACATGGTTCAGTCCTGTCCAGGTAGAAGGCTAGACATCCCTTGACATCTAATGTATGCAGACGCTGCTCCTCCAGAGATGAATGCAGCTTAGGAAAGAACACAGGTAAATATACCACCTGGTTCAAATGAAACTGAGAAACCACTTTAGATAGATATTTTGGGTGTGACTGTAAAGTAACTTTGTCCTTGGAGAATTGTTTATAAGGACGCTCTGCCATCAGCGCCTGAAACTCACACACTCTTCTCATGGATGTTATTGCCACCAGGAACACAGCCTTCTGACACAAAAGTGGAAAGGGACAAGAGGCCAAGGGCTCAAACAGAGGTCCCATTAAAGCCACTAGAACTGTGTTAAGGTCCTACAGAGGAACTGCAAGGAAGAGGACATGTAAATCTTCCTGCTCATCAGCTCCATTAGTTTAGAGTCCTTATCCTTGGGAGTGGACTTAAACCTGCCCTGCCAGGCTCTATCATTCACTGCAGTTATAACCAGGGAATTTGGGGCTGGATTGGAGTAAAAACCCTCAGATCCCTGCACCGGAATGAAGTAGCACTTCTCCACGTGTTTCGCTGCAAGTGGTCCTGAAGTCAGCATGCTCCAGAGGATCTTAGCAGGCTCAATAAGTGCATCATTAATGGGGCGGGGGACTCTCCTGGGGCAGATGGCTGCAGGATATCCACTAACTCGTGGGTGTTGTTCTGCAGGAACTCTGCTTAAATACCTAGAGAAGCAGCCACATGCCACAAAAGGTCCTGGTATGCCTTATAACCATCCAATACTGAAAGGGAGAAAGAGCCAGGGACCGTGGAATCATCCAGGGATGAAAATGAAGCAGTCAACTGTGCTAGACCTGGATGTTGGTGCTGACAGGGCACTGGTGGTCAGTAGGCATCGGGCTAGGGGCCCTGTCCTGACCATGAGATGGTTGCCAATCCTGGTGCCCATAACGCTCCATGAACGATCCCCAATGTGGGTCAGGTGATGGAGAATGAGAGGAGGAAGATGGGTTTCAGGGGATAAAAGTGGAGCCAGCCGGTCTGACTTGTCCACAACCCAGAATGACAAGGGAGCTGGCACCAACACTGCAAATAATACTGGTGGTGCTGAGTATGCCTCCCTCATTTCTTGATGCTGGAAGCTGTGTCAACTTCAAAGTTGGCAGCGGTACCGAGGTAACTGATGCTGCCGAAGTGGAGGGTAACATCAGTGGCACCGGTGACAAGGGTGCTGAAGACACTCCTGATGCTAGGGAGGTCTCTTGCGCTGAGCCTGGCACCAGCCCCACTTCCACAGACTGCAAAAAAGAAACACTGGGGTATGCTGAAGACAGAGTCACAGGTTCAGCAGCTCACCCAGCCAATGGGGCTATAAAAGACACAGCCCTGGCAAAGTCCTGGACCGAGGGCAAAGTTGGGACAGAAAGACAAAGGAGGTCTGTTGCTGCCTAATATGCTGCTGGCGCAGAAACACCTGGTGCCGACATGACCCTCAATGGACACCGCAGGGCCGGAATCAGAGTGTGATGAGTTGGACCCCCATTCTGGGATGCCACCTGATGTACTGGGATTTCATTGAGTCTGCCTGCTCCACTAGCCTGGAGCCTCCACTCCCTCTCGCTGTTTTGCTGAATTAGGGTCTCCGGCCTCTGGCAGCATGCTCACACAGGTAGGGACCAGCTGTAGAATAACAGAGTCTGCAAACAGCTCTCTATGAGAAGACTCAGCCAGGAAATCTCCCAGCACGCAAGTGCAGCTCCCCTCTGGAAAGTACACCCAAAATAATATTGTCTTGCCCTATAGAGTAATCTATACAAGGTAAGCTCATAAATTCATCCTCTCCCTCAATGTGGAGGAAGATATGCACAACTTCTTGCCGCCCCCCACCCCCAGTTAGAAATTGCACAAACTGGGTTTAATAATAAACAAAACACATTTATTAACAATAGAAGGCAAATTTTAAGCAATTATAAGGGATAGCAAACAGAATAAAGCAGACTACCAAGCAAATAAAACAAAACACGCATACTTAAAGAGACTGGTTTCAAGAAGTAATTGCTCATCTTGTTTTAGGCAATTTGCGGAGTTTCTTGTAGCTTAGAGTTCCAGTTATTTCTCTTTACAGACTAGACTCCTATCTTAGTCTGGATCCAGCCCTTGCCTTTCCCACCACTCAGTTCCTTTGTCTCTTCGGGTACTTTCAGCAGTCTTTCTTCTTGGGCAGGAAGGCAAGAGAGAAGAGACCTGTTTGCCTTACTCCCCAGCCTTAAATAAGATTTACATAAGGCAGGAATCTTTTGTTTTCCAGTCTTGACCTCCCTGTCCTTTTAGTGGAAAATTACTGGAAGTCCAAGATGGTGTTTAGTACCAGGTGACAGGACCTCTGACCTAGTAATGTCACAGCTATATTCCAGGATGCCTCTCAGTAAGGAGAGAGATTAGTATCTTCGAAATCTTATTGTTTCTTCCTAATGGCCCACCCAGGCTGATGGCCTGTTGTCTGGTGGGTGTCTCCCAACTACACACAGAGTTGTAATAGTTACATAGTCAATATTCCTACCTTTAGATATAGAAATGATACATGCACACAAATTGGATAATCACATTCCGTAAATTATAACCTTTCCAATGATACCTTACATGACCCATCTTGCATAAAATATATCTCAGTTATGCCATATCCATATCATAAGCATATTTCCAAAAAGAATATGGGGTATAACATCACACAGAGTCAATGGTACAGGATCTCTGACCTCCTTGTGTGGTATGGGGGAGTGGTTAAAGGGACCTGCTCCATCCCGTGCACCAGCAGTCCTCTCACAACCTGGAATGGCCTCGGTCAGTCTTATGCAACCTTTTCCTCTGTGCACTTGATGGGGAATGACTCCTCTGTCTCTTCAGAGAGGCACCAGCTCCAGCAGGTGAAGTGGCAACTCCCTCAGAACCCCAGGGCAACCTCGTATCTGACGAGGGACTTGGTGCCTAAGCAGGCTGCATGGCCTGTTCGACCAAGTGCTGTTTCAGATGAAGTTCCCTTGCTTCCCGGGTCCATTAGATGAACGATCTGCAAATCAAACACTGCTCCTTGATGTGGGCTTTGCCTACACATAGCAAGTACCACGTGTAGGCATTGTTGTTAGGGATTGCTCCCCCACACGACAGACAATGTTTAAACCCTGGTGAGGGCATGTGACGGGTTGGATCACAGAAACCCTCTGGGATTGCCACCTGATGTGCCAAGACTATTTCTGCTCCTGCTTTCCTGCCTTGTCGGCCTAGGACTTCAGTGGCCTACCTGGTTTGAGCCAGGCCCGCTAGCCTCCTGCAAACCCAGACCCAGGTCTGAACCACATCCTCTAACAGCTGTAGGCTTAACTGAAAGCAGCTTACAGAAGTGTGCCTGTCTTTAACACTCAGATGCCCAGCTCCCAATGGGGTCCAAACCCTAAATAAATCTGTTTTACCCTGTATAAAGCTTATAGAGCATAAACTCATAAATTGTTCACCCTCTATAACACTGATAGAGAGATATGCACAGCTGTCCCCCCCCCACAAGTATTAATACATACTCTGGGTTAATTAATGAGTAAAAAGTGATTTTATTAAGTACAGAAAGTAGGATTTAAGTGGTTCCAAGTAGTAACAGACAGAACAAAGTGAATTACCAAACAAAATAAAATAAAACACGCCAGTCTAAGTCTAGCACAGTAATAAAAACTGAATACAGATAAAATCTCACCCTTAGAGATGTTTCAATAAGTTTCTTTCACAGACTGGAGCTGGACACCTTCCTAGTCTGGGCACAATCCTTTCCCCTGGTATAGCCCTTGTTCCAGCTCAGGTGGTAGCTAGGGGATTCCTCATGATGGCTGCCCTCCTTAATCATAGCTCATAGAATATCAGGGTTGAAAGGGACCTCAGGAGGTCATCTAGTCCCAAAGCAGGACCAATCCCCAATTTTTGCCCCAGATCCCTAAATGGCCCCCTCAAGGATTGAGCTCACAACCCTGGGTTTAGCAGGCTAATGCTCAAACCACTGAGCTATCCCTCCTCCTTGTTCTGTTCCACCCACTTATATATCTTTTGCATAAGGCGGGAATACCTTGTCCCTCTGGATTCCCACCCCTCCTTCTCAGTGGAAAAGCACCAGGTTAAAGATGGATTCCAGTTCAGGTGACATGATCACATGTCCTGTGAGACCCCAAGCCTTCATTCCTCTCAGCCTGACTCACAGGAAGGCCTGCCTGCAAACAGAGCCATCCGCAGTCAATTGTCCTGGTTGATGGGAGCCATCAAGATTCCAAACCGCCATTAATGGCCCACACTTTGCATAACTACAATAGGACCTCAGAGTTATATTTCATATTTCTAGTTTCAGATACAAGAGTGATACATTTATACAGATAGGATGACCACACTCAGTAGATTATAAGCTTTGTAATGATATCTTACAAGAGACCTTTTGCATGAAGCATATTTTAGTTATATTATATTCACACTCATACTTTTATAAAATACTTTTATAAAATCATATAGAGTGGTCACAGGGCATCACCAGGGAAACACTTAAACTACAGCTAACTAACTCTATACAACTAAAAAAGTCACTAAAAGAGAGGGATTGTGAGGTGAAACCCACACAGAGCTCCAACTCGAGCCACAGGTGGTAAAAAGAAACTGAGGGGGGTCGGGGCGGCACCACCTCATATCGCCACGGAAGAGGTTGTGGCCAGAAGGTGCAAGTGCCATCCCCTATGGGTACTGCCAGGCAAAATTCTCCAGCTCTGATGTGCTGGGCACATGCACACCAAAGTGGAATACATGGCTGCCTCTACTCAGAGAAGAACCAAAACATCTAATAATGTAGTCTGATGCCCCAGTATAGAAGAGGTAAGAGTTTTTTTCCAACTTTGCAGCTATTTCCACCCTCTAGTCATCTGGACTATAAAGTATATTAATAATTGAAAGTGACAAAAGATCATTAATGCCTACAGTTAAACATAATCAAATGTTTGGCTGACTGCCATTGGCCAGTTGCTTTTTTTTTCTTTCTGTGTAACCAGTTGGGAGCTGCAAAAGTCGGCAAATCTTGTTGGTTTTTTTTTCCCCCTGAAGGGTAAAAAGGGGCCTCACACACGCTGTGATCAGCCCCACGGATGATTCAGAATGCCTGCTACCTTTGTTGAAAGATTGGATGACACGCATTTACATAAACAAACCATATTCTTCATCTTACTGAAGATTTATTTCTTCTTCTTGAAGTCTGGGACTAAGTTACAAGCACTAACAAAAAAATCAACTCTTATAAACAACTTTTTGCTCTCAGACAAAAAAATATTCTTGTTTTGTGGCTTACTGCTTCAAAATTCATGCCAACCCAGATAATCCATAGACAATTTCTGCAAGCCAATTTTAAAATTTGAATCAACTGGTTACTTTGCTCATAATTTAATTGTACACATTTATTTCTTTGGAATTTGAAAACCACTAAAAGAATGGAAGGATGGATAGTATTATGGAGAACCTGGGAAATCTCTGTATTAATGTTATGTATAATTCAATTTCCACACTCACTTATGTCTTGCTATCCACTGTGTATAAAGTGGTTAATTTCTTTCCAGAAACAGAGGAACAAGTGATGAATTGACTGCATGTCGGTCACACAGACATGTCAGGTTTGGTGTGAATGGACTATCCAGAACTGTGTGACATGTGAATGGAGATACCTTGGAGACACAATGGAGACCAATGACCAGAATATTAACTTTAAGTGACTCCAGCCAAGGGGACTTTTTGGATGTGGATGGGCAAATAACCTGTTTGACCACAAACCCTCCCCTACCTGAATGCATGGGGAGGGCAGTACATGTGAAAACAGCATGGCTGGAACTTGGGACAAAGGACTGAGGTGTTAGGAGAGGGGGATAAGAATCCTGCTCTCCCAGGGGATGACACAATTCAATCAGGGATGATTGGGCAAGGCCAGGGAAGTTGGATGCAAGGGAAGTCCTGCCTACTTAAACAAGGAAAAGCTGGAGAGTTAGGCAAGACACATTTGTTCAGGCTTTGCTTTATTATTTTAACCCTAAATAGTGTGTGTGACAGATATTGCAACCCCTTAATATATTTAAGTTTACAAATGGTTTCTATATCACAGTGGGCCTGGGATTGTATGCAGTTCTGGGCGGGTGTGCGGGATGGTTGCCACAACTCCTCTAAGAACCAAAAACTGTGGGTGGGTGGGGTGATAAAGGTGAATCACTTAAGTTGTAAACACCTCCAGAGAGGTAGCTACACCCCAGAGAGGCTTAAATATGCTGGTTTAAACTAGGTTATTCAGAGACCAACAGACAAAGAAAGGGCTTTTGATATAAAAAGGGTAGGTTTAAACTTTAAATTGACTCAGGGCCTTATTTCTGATCCAGAGGACCTTCTGGCCAAAGGGGGCCCCAAACCTTGCGGAAGGGTTGGAATGGCTACAGCCTGCTAAGGCCTGAGTAGACTGATGGGTGTCTCCAGGTATGTTTAGTGTGTGTTTAAATCTGTTTATTGTTTTTATGATGTTTTGTCTGTAATGCTTTTACCTTAACAATAAATGAGCTTGTCTAGAAGGAGCTGTGTAGTTACTTGTAACTGCTGGCATTACACTGTTCATAACCCTAGAAGAGAAAGCAATGCACTGATACTGGCTGTATCTCCAGCAAGCCAGTATCCCAGTCACAGTGTAAGGCAGGGAGCTGTGCAGCTTTAAAACCCTGGGTCAGAAAGGAATGGGACAAGGGTCGCTGCCCAGAGACAGGTGATGGCTGGAGACTTCAGACCTGACTGGGGCACTCCTGGAGTGGACCGTGGGGGATACAAGTGCAGTCAACCTGAAACTGTGTCACTGTGTTCCAGCTGACTAACAAATAAAGTCTTGTTTTGAAAAGGCTGTCCTCTGTCTCTGAAAACATCTGCTGGTTGCAGAGCTTCTAAGAGGGTGAATCTCAACAGGAGTCTAAGCTTATCTGGACCTGCTGAAGGAGCCACAGTGAGAAAGAGCCAAAGACCCAGTCTGGGTGTAACATAACCAAGAGGATCCCCTTTAGCAAAGTGGAGGCCCAGGGCTGTCATTAAGAAGGGTACACTCCCAGAAAGACAGTACATAGGATGGAGGCATAGCACACCCTATGGATCTAGAAAACTACTGAGACAGAACATGGAGGGATGAGCTTCTAGAAGAGGTGGAGGATACTGTAAGGCAACTTATGAAGACCTGATGTTACTAATAAGGTTAGGCTCTTGCACAGGTGACAATGAACTTCTATTTTTCACTGTTTCTGCAACAACACACCTTGAGGTCATCCACATCAAGTGGTTCCCAAAGTTATTTACAACTTTGGCACAGCACAGTGTAGGCATCCAAGAAAAAAGATTACACAACTTCATGTTAAGAAAAAATCACATAAAATAATACTAACAGTAACAATAATAATGGGGTGGGGAAGCCAACAGGAAAAATAGCAAGACAGAAAAATGAGACAGAGAAGATGCCAATTTGGATGCCTAAAAATGCACATCTGAAACAGTTTATAGAAGTTCCACATTCTCAGTAAATGTTGTAATCCAGGATGCTTATGCCACACAACCTTGCACATTTGAATAAGCAATAGCTTGCAATAAACTCAGAACATGCTCATTTCCAAAAATAAGATGCTTTCCCACAGAAACAAGCAACAATCTTCCAAGAAGATTTAGCATCCTGTGGCGCATGGCTGAGACGTCTGTAACTAGCTGCCAAATTGGACATACATATGAACAGAAAGAAAAACCCTTATATTTAAATAATAGTAAAAGGGAAGTCATTCACCTTATATTTATTTGAAAAATTAACATTTTTTTCTACCTGATTTAAACAAATACTTCAGAGTTTATTATCTATATTAAAAAAATAGCATATAGTTGCACCCTACTACTTACCATCAGCAACTCTTTAAGAACTAACCAATGTACAGAGACAAAACCAGGTTTTTAGTTTTACTAATTAACTCTGTAGAGCCCATACAGCTAAGACTGAGGTTATGTTTAGACTGACACAAACAAAGAAACAAAAACCCCTTGGGTTAGCTACCTGAATTAGCTAATTCAGGTTAAAATCATAGTGAAGACATGCAACTCAGTTTTTAACTTTGGTTCGTAGCTTGAGTTAAAGCTTATAGGAGACCCTGGGGGCTGAATTCAAGTTGCTAACTCTAGTTAAAAGCTGAATTGCTATGTCTTCACTCCTATTTTAACCCAAGTTAGCTAAGGTGGGTTAGCTAACCCAAGTTAGGAACATACTTTTCCCTCCAATATAGACATATCCAAAGTGAGTGAAAATCCTATTCTATTTCATGCATCTATAACAAAATGATTTAGTGTACTGCTGCAACTGCAATGAAGGAACAGGTCTCTCTGAAGAAATAACTTGGTTCACAGAGCACTTTATTAGTAGGTATGTATATGATGTACAAGAAGGAAACAGCCCAGTTTGCTTCTCAGATCCCAGGCTGAGCTTACACGACTGCCAGTTAGGAAGATCATCTTTTGATGGGTAAAATGATATAGGGAATCACCAATACCATTTTACAGAATTTCTTTTCAGGGTACAATAGCACTGTAAATGCAGTGACTTGTGAGAAAGGTCTTGAAATAATTACTCTGCAACATCATGTGTTTTTCAAACTTCAGAAACTGAATCAGTTTTTTAAGTTGTTTAAGGGAGGGAAAGAAAATAGACCAGTAACAATAAAATTATCAGATGAGAAGTTCACTGCCAGCTCAATTTTTTACTTTTTTAAATCAACTATTTTGTTAACATGTGACAAAACTCAATACTAAGTATGGTAGTTCTTTTTTAAATTAAAATTTCAATTACTTCTTATTCGCTTCCTATTTCAGGAATCATGTACCAACTTTTTATCTGAAGCAAATTAAAGAAGATTAGTCATAAAGGCCTAATACTACCTGGCAATTACAGAGCATCTTTTGTTAGAGGATCTCAAAACCACGTTACAATGATTAAGTAATTAAGTATAATTTCCTATTGTTAGGTATAATTATCCCCCTTTTACAAATTGGTAAACTGAGGCACAGAGAGATTAAATGATTTGGCCAAAGTTACGCAGTGAATGAGTGACAGCATTAGAATCCAAGAAGTCCTAAGAGTTCGAACACCAAGATCCCACTACTTCTCTCAAACTGGGATTATAGTGAGAAAAGAAAAGGTAAGCAGCCTGCCACTGTCAGAAGATGCCATTACTGGTATACTACATTATGCTCTCCATATCATTGCAAGATTGAGGCATAGTTAAAGCTAATTATCTTGTCACTAAGCCCCCCTATAAAAGTGCGAAACGGAACAAGTATCTTGATCATCTACACTTGGGAAAGTGATTAACCACCTCACTTCCACTGCCAACAACCCATGAAACAAGCAAGTTTTATCTATTACAAAAATACAACTTACTCTAGAACAGAATGAGTTGCTGCCTGTGGATGGTAGCGATACTGGAGGAGGCACTGGTCAACTCGAAAGACTCCACCACCCTTTCGGATATGTTCATAAAAGAACAGCAAGTCTTCCGGAACACCCTGTAGAGAAACAGCTCATTCAATACAAAAGCCGCTGGCATTCCTCATTAAAATATTACAAGTCACAGAGTGCATCTTTAATTGTTTTGCCAAATAAATATGTGACGCGTTGGATCACAGAAACCTCCTGGGATTTGCCACCTGATGTGCCAAGACTACTTCTGCTCCTGCTTTCCTGCCTTGTCAGCTTAGGACTTCAGTGCCCTGCCTGGTTTGAGCCAGGCCCGCTAGCCTGCTGCAAACCCAGACCCAGGTCTGAACCACATCCCCTAACAGCAGTAGGCTCAATTGAAAGCAGCTTACAGAAGTGTGCCTGTCTTTACACTCAGATGTCCAACTCCCAATGGAGTCCAAACTCCAAATAAATCTGTTTTACCCTGTATAAAGCTTATACAGGGTAAACTCATAAATTGTTTGCCCTCTATAACACTGATAGAGAGATATGCACAGCTGTTCCCCCCCCCCAAAGTATTAATACATACTCTGGGTTAATTAATAAGTAAAAAGTGATTTTATTAAGTACAGAAAGTAGGATTTAAGTGGTTCCAAGTAGTAACAGACAGAACAAAGTGAATTACCAAGCAAAATAAAATAAAACATGCCAGTCTAAGTCTAGCACAGTAATAAAAACTGAATACAGATAAAATCTCACCCTTAGAGATGTTTCAATAAGTTTCTTTCATAGACTGGAGCTGGACACCTTCCTAGTCTGGGCACAATCCTTTCCCCTGGTATAGCCCTTGTTCCAGCTCAGGTGGTAGCTAGGGGATTCCTCATGATGGCTGCCATCCTTGTTCTGATCCACCCACTTATATATCTTTTGCATGAGGCAGGAATCCTTTGTCCCTCTGGGTTCCCAACCCTCCTTCTAGTGGAAAAAACCAGGTCAAAGATGGATTCCAGTTCAGGTGACATGATCACATGTCCTGTGAGACCCCAAGCCTTCATTCCTCTCAGCCTGACTCACAGGAAGGCCTGCCTGCAAACAGAGCTATCCACAGTCAATTGTCCTGGTTGATGGGAGCCATCAAGATTCCAAACCGCCATTAATGGCCCACACTTTGCATAACTACAATAGGCCCTTGGAGTTATATTTCATATTTCTAGTTTCAGATACAAGAGTGATACATTTATACAAATAGGATGACCACACTCAGTAGATTATAAGCTTTGTAATGATATCTTACAAGAGACCTTTTGCATGAAGCATATTTTAGTTACATTATATTCACACTGTATATATAGAGTGCGTCACAACATAGTTTTAAAATTTGTCTCCTGAATCTCTTTTTGTGTAGACCCAAAAGTTGTCTAATGGGTCTTTAAAGAAATTTACCCAAATATAAGATAATGCTCGTTGAAAACCAGTCAACACTGCTTGAAACTGAAGCCCTGTGAGCCAATGCTGACCATGGAGACAAGAATAGCAAAAGAAAGGTCTTTTCATTTTGATGAGGCTTGTAAAGCTTTATGCATGATAGCCCCAAAAGAGGCAAACTGAACTGCTTAAAAGTTCATGAAACCTAAAATGTTAAGTAAGCAAATAATTTATTTAATGGAATCTGTGACTTTATAATAGTGTTATTTACAGAGTTACAGTTCTTTCGTTGGCTCCCATTCAAAGTTTCATATTGGTCCCCACTAGGGACAGGTTAACCAGGTCCAATAAAATGAGAGCCAAACCTTTACTCAAACCTTAGACTGATTTAAGGTTTGAAAAAGTTCAGTGTTGTTTTCTTTCCTTTTAATTTTCATGAACTGGTCTCTGCTTCTGACTAGGACTGGAAGCAGCAGTGCTGAAGCAATGCAAGAAAAGTTGTTCTCCCAGAATTCCTGAACCAACACCATCTAAGAAGTATTAGAAATCTTATGAATAAGGCTATGATTATGTCACAGAAGTCATGGAATCCGTGACTTCTATTGACCTCCATGATATTTTCTGCCCCCAGGCTGGAGCTCCCAGCCAGCTCCCCCTCCCCCCAGCTCCCAGCCCCCTCACTGGTGGAGACACCTTGCAGCTGTCCAGCCAGGGGCAACGGGGACTCCCCGCAGCTGCCCAGATGCAGCGGGCAGTCCCCACAACTGCCCAGCCATGGTGGGCGGGAAGGGGACCCCCCGGAGCTGACCAGCCGCGGCGGGCAGCTGGGGGACTCTGCAGCTCCCAGCCGTGGTCGCTGGCGGGGGACCCCCATCATGACTGCCCAGCCGCCCCGGGAGCAAGGGAACCCTGCAGCAGCCCAGCCCCACAGGCAGGATGACCCCGCAGCTTCCACTCCCCACGGTGGTGGGGGACCCAAGAACTCCCACTGACCGCAGTGGTGTGGGACCCGGGAGCCCCAGCAGCAGTGGGTGCTGAACCCACCTCCGCATTTTGTTAGGGACATTTTTAGTGAAAGTCAGGGACAAGTCACGGGCTGCTGTGAATTTTTGTTTATTGCCCATGACCTGTCCATGAGTTTTACTAAAATATCTGTGACAAAAACTTAGCTTTACTTATGAATAGCTGCAATATTTCTAACCTGCTTTGTAGAGCAATGAATTTGGGATAAGCAGTCCAACCATACTCCAGTGATTGAGTTAGGACCTCAAACATGATCAATGAGACAACCTTGCATCAGACTTCAAAAAAAAAAAAAAAAAAGGTCATGCCATAGACAAAGCGTAAAAGGGGCAGTGATATGGCCAGTGGTACTCTATTACATGTCAGCCATACCTCAGATTATAAAAGCACCTTGAAAAGCATGGCCCTATTCTATATGTCATTATAAAGGATGGAAAGTATGTGTTTGTACTTAGCAATGGTGCAACCATTTGAAAAAATTAAAGTAAAACATGGTTTAAAACGTATAATTATCACACACATTTTCACACACTGTTTTTCTCTCCTCCCACTCATTGTTTCTGAGAGATCACATGACTACCATGCAAATAAACATACAATACAAGGAGTATTCATTCAGTATTTGAGTGTGGCACCTAGTAAAAGCTGAAGAGGCAATATAACAAAGACAAACACAAAGAAGAGAAAGAGAGAAAAAATTACATTCACTATCTCAGGACATCAGGTAGGCAGAAACAGACTAAAGCTTATGTATTTATTGTATTTAAAGCTTAGGTATTTTATTTCTACAGAAAAAATAATAAATACACTAATTAATTAAAATGATTAAAATATTCTGGCTATTGCCATAGCTTGTGTGCTCCTCACAGCATTAAGAAAATACAATTAAAATAAATAATTTCTACGAACTTGGACCCTGCCCCTCATTCAAGTTCACATTATTGGTAGTATGTGGGGAAAGAGAGTTGTAAATTTATGATTAGAGATGGAACTGTAGCGTCTGTTTTAGCAGAGAAGAGACAATTTGTTGCAATGATTAAAAAAGGGGTTCCTGGTGGAGGCTGCTGGACACAGACTCACTCTGTGGTCCTCAGCCATGGGCAGAACACCTTACTGCAGTAGAGGCTTTCTAACTTTTCAAAGTGACTAACACAGTTTAATGTGTTGTTAATGTCATCACATTTAGAGTATACCTAAGAACTGGCTTGGACTAAACAGCCATGGAGGAACAGTTTAGTACACTAAAGGATGACTCCAGGACACACAATGCAACCCCCTCTGCATTCTGGGAGAGCTCAGAACTAGAACTAGTTCTAAATTTTGCAACTCAGGTCTCTCTCTATAATTGGTTGAGCTGGAACACTGAATCTGATCCCACTCCCAAACTCTGGGGAAGTGTGGATTCAAATCCAATTGCTGGGTGACAATGGCCCATCTCTAATTGGTATGTTTATATTATGAGACACTTGCCCAGTTTTCTCATCCTAGTGCTCAGATGCTGGAGCAAGCTTTCACAGAGCTTTGTGCAGTTTGCAATTTACATGGATATCTAATGCTTCAGAGGTCACTAAAGGAATCTGGGTGAGGGTGCAGGAAGAGAAAGCAGCTGTTCCCATCAGAAAGAAAATAAAATACCATTTAGACTGAAATTCTTTGTTCCCTAAATCACACACTAAGTTGAGTCAGGCTGAGTGCATGGTTTTATTAAATATCAGTCTACTGCACTTGTCAAATTCTGGTTTGGAAATATCATTACACCACTTGCAAATATTGGTAAATCATTTTCATGTGGAGTCTCATTTTCATGCTTAAAACTGCTATGGCCGAAACATTTAGCAACATATTTCAGCATAAACTGATTAAAAACAGTTATTGTCAAAACAAAATGATCCCTCTAAAACTGGGATTTGATTCTTGGACCCTATTTTCTATTTCTTCTGCTGAAAGGGGCATTTCAGAGCAATGTGCCCAGTTCCCAGGGATGAGCAGATGCCTTGCATTGCTCAGCAGTGACCTCTCAGCTAATGAAGGAGCAGCATTGCCAAAGGAAATGCATATATTTTGCAAGGGATGGAAAGATGTTGACTATGCCATGGGTCCTGCAGGGATAGGACTACTTAGGGTTCTGGGATACGTACGGGTGCTTGCACTACAGCAGTTTCTTCCATTTTGAGATATTATCAGTTCCAGCTGTATTTCCTGTTTTAATCACTAGAAATCCATCTCACACTCGTACCACCTTTCAAAGTAGAAGGATCTGCAACCACTCTAGGGATATTTTTTAACGCTTTTTGAAAACTGATGGCTTTAGATAAAAGTACAGAATAACAAGATATACAGTAATGCAGCTAAAATGTATCCTGCAAATAATTTTCACACTCCACGAAGACAGTTGAATAGCACAGTATCACAAGTCAGTGAAATAAGTAACAGCAACCCAGAAAATAAGCAAAAAATAACTCCAGATGCTCTCTAGAACAGTTTGTTACTACTAACATTCCACCTGGACTTATAAACACCATGGCCCTTTCCACTTCTACTAGGGTTTTGTTTTGTTATAATTCTACTACTGCTACTCAAAATTGTTCAAGACTCCAGATCACTACAGAAAAGCCATAAATTCTATAAAAAACTAGTGCAGAATTCTCTCCTTTGCCTCAGAAACTGCAGCTGGAGGGCCCTGGCTAAGATAGATATAATGTATTACCCTAGGATTTTCGTTTCAATAGCATGCTTCACAAAGTTCACTCATAATGGATCATCAGCAAGGAAACTTCACATGCTTTATAAAAGGTCTTCAGTGTATATTTTTTAGTTACACAAAAGACAAAATAAAAACACCTTTTTCATGTATTAAATAAGCCAACAACTAGTTCAAAAGGGGTTTCCAAGTGACAGAATCATGTAGCAAAGACGACTTAGCAGCATCTCACATCTCTTTTGAAAGGTTGGTTTATCCCTTTCCTGAAGAAGAGCTTTGTGCAGCTCAAAAGCTTGTCTCTTTCACCAACAGAAGTTGGGCTAGTAAAAGATGTTACCTCGCCCAGTTTACCGCTATCCTGGTATTTAACAGCAGGAAGAGCATTTGGGGGCAATTTTCCAACAGCAAATAGAAAACAAACCCTCTATAGATAACAATCTAGACCCTTGCAGAATTTTAACTACTCAAAATAAACCTAAACAAAAAACAAACAGAATTTTGGCTGCAGAACTCATGGTACCTATATCCTGTCTGAATACCAGTTACTGTACTGAATGTTCCTTTGTTTTTCTGTGCAGTTGCTCAGAACAGATTATCCAAATGTACTATTATTCCATACAAAACCAAAACTACATTAAAAAACCATTAAGGTTGCAAAGTGAGGCTCTCAAAAGTTAGGTAATGTCAGAATTATAGTAGAAACTTTAATTCTGCCTCTATGTGTACGCATTATGATACAATCTTTACTTACATAATCACAAGAGAGTTTTTTCTCAAAGGACCTCAGATTCATTAAATGAGGCATCTATTCCATATTTCTTATTATTCTCATCGTTTGCTGTATGACCCTATCTGTTAAGTTACTAGAACACAGGGATTGCCAGACTGAATCAGACCCATGGTCCATCTAAGTCTAGTATCCTGTCTCCAACAATGGCCAGCAGCAGAGGCTTCAGATAGGTTTCAGAGTAGCAGCCGTGTTAGTCTGTATCCGTAAAAAGAAAAGGAGTACTTGTGGCACCTTAGAGACTAACAAATGTATTTATTTATGCTTTAATACATTTGTTAGTCTCTAAGGTGCCACAACTACTCCTTTTCTTTTTCGGCTTCAGATAGTACATCAAATCCTAAAGTAGGTAAATGTATTGCCATAATGCACACCATCTTAAACATGAACTGAATAAATAATATTTTTATTTCTTCAGAGGTTTCTCGATTGCATTCATCACAATGGTATCTCAAGTGTCTCAGAAACATTAATGAATTTATCTTTCCCAACACCTGTGAGACGTATTCATATATGCATTTTACAGATGGGGAACTGAGGCAGAGAGAGTAAGAACAATATTTTCAATAGCGTCAACCAATTTTGAAAGTCCCAATTTCCAGATCCCCAACTTGAGATACCTGGGGCCTGATTTTTCACATATAAAGCACCTATTCCTAGACCTATGTCACAAGACATACCAATGGTTCAGGATGGAACACCTCATACCACTGAGCAATATACTTTGGGGGATAAGCTATTTATTTGAAGGGGAGCAGAAGGGAGTATTCTTCTGGCAGGTTGTTTTTGTTTAAAATGGTTGGCGTTCAGATGCTTGAGTGTTCCAGGCTCTACTGTGGACAATGGATCAGTGGATATAGGGGTGGTGAGGCAGACAAAGTTGCATGAAGAAGGCAATAAATCACTTAATTCTATAATTTATCACATATCTCTACATATGTACCATAGGCACACCACACATACACTGGTTAATATTTTCAAAGTCAACTAGGGGAGTTAGCCACACAACTCCCATTAAAATTAATGGAAGTTATGTAACTAAATTTCCTAGTTGGCTCTGAAAATCTCAACCACACTTCGCATTTTCTGCTCTTCCATTTGCATAAAATGGAGAAATAAAAATTGAGACCTTTCCCTAAGAATGATGGTGCTTGCCATTAAAAAGAAGCTTGCATTACCACAGTATTCAGTATTCCCTTTACTTGAGAGCAAATGAAACAAAAAGTAGAGGGTAATACTGAGTATAGGTCTGACACTCTCCTAAATGCTTTTAAGAGAACTACCTATCTTGCATTATGGGCTCAATTCTCCATTGTTCCTGAGCTAAACATAGGTATAATGAATGGCAGGGAGGGGTGCTACTGACAATTACTCCCTAATTCTTAGCTGTTTGGCTCCAGTATAAGCTAAAGCTGGCAAGAAGTCTGCTTTAAGTTAGGTGCTGGTGGAAGATCTTCTGCCAGATGAGAATCATGCCCACATGTTCCCTCCTCCTCTGATGCATCCACACCCCACTTTGACATATCCCACTGCTTCCTCTATGTCCTCTTCCTTTCCTCGTTACACCTAGCAGTACAGTTCCAGTGTAGGAGGTGGTGGTGGGAAAGCTGGTGTGGGAGGCAGTGGAGCTGCGTCTGTTAGCCTTGTGCGGATGGAAATTTGCCCTATATTGAGAAATCTCCAGCTGGCAAAATGGGGAATCCAGTCCTATAGATTTTATAATTAGGTTTCACATGCCTTGTTTAAAAAAACAGGACAAGAAAGGCAAATCTACCATTTCAACTACGCTATTAATATATTAGGAAAATCTGAATTGTGTGGAAGGTGAGCTAGCCAAGTCTCTTGATCAGAACCCTCAAGAGAAATCAGGCTGTAATTGGGAACACTTTTTTTTCTTACCGATAAGTGTATGACGGAAAAGGCTGGAACCAGAGGGAGCCAAATTTATCTCAGTCCTCAGAGGAATCTCAAAGTGCTGAGAGAGAGTGAGTGGAAGACGAAATAACTTTTGTCTCCATACTTACCTGATTAATGAAGTATTTTAGCAGGATTCTGCTGCCAAAGTTTTAAAGCCTATTCATTCCATACCTTGTACCGTAGGCCATGCATTTAAAAAAAACAACCCCAAAACACTGTAGTAGTAATATTACATTGGAGTTGCACTAAAAGCCATTCAACTGATTAAATGGAAATAACATAGTACAAAACAGTTATAGAATGAACTTCCAAATTCTTATTGATCAAAATAC
Organism: Chelonia mydas; assembly: GCF_015237465.2. Classification (NCBI taxonomy): domain Eukaryota; kingdom Metazoa; phylum Chordata; order Testudines; family Cheloniidae; genus Chelonia; species Chelonia mydas. Next base: position 19,695,597 of record NC_051254.2, read on the forward strand.
TTATTCCTAGAAAGACCCAAGAGCTAAATTTTAAAATTACAGCAGCATGTGCTGTGGTGTTAGCAGCATGTTGCTGGATATACATCTGGCACAAGAGACATCCTGTCTCAAAGAAAGTTCACTCACTTCAGGCCAACACACTGTACTGAAGGGGACTTTTTAAGGCTCATCTCAGCAACAGGAACATGCTTGCTAAAACTGCTGTCTTCTAGAGCAGTGCCTCGCAACCTTTCCAGACTACTGTACCTCTGTCAGGAGTCTGATTGGTCTTGTGTACCCTCTACACCTCACTTAAAAACTACTTGCTTACAAAATCAGACATAAAAATACAAAAATGTCACAGCACAGTATTACTGGAAAATTGCTTATTTTCTCATTTTACTATATAATTATAAGGTAAATCAACTGGAATATAAATATCGTACTTACATTTCAGTGTATAATATATAAAGCAGTATAAACAAGTTGTCTGTATGAAATTTTAGTTTGTACTGACTTCGCTAGTGCTTTTTATGTAGCCTGTTTTAAAACTGTGCAAATATCTAGATGAGTTGCTGTACCCCCTGGAAGACCTCTGCGTATTCCCAGGAGTACGCATACCCCTGGTTGAGAACCACTGCCCTAGAGTTTACTGCTGATGAGAGCACATGTGCTTGTGAACTGCTGTCCAATCGCTGGAAGTTGAAGCTAGATAAAAAATTGCACCTTGCCTAAATGTAGCTGTTAGGGTAATTAATAATTGGAACAATTTACCAAGGGATGTGATGGATTCCCCATCACTTGAAGTCTTCAAATCAAGATTGCCTGTCTTTCTAAAATATAAGATCTAGCTCAACCACTAAATACGGCCTTGAGGCAGAATTTATTCAGTGACAGTCTATGATCTGGGGTATACAGCAGGTCAGTCTAGATAATCACACGGATCCTTTCTGGCTTTAGAATCTATGGAATTATGTCCCATTTGTAGCTAACCATGGATCTACAGTGACACTGAATACCACAATATGACTGGTGGGCCTAGCAGCTGGCACCACATGCACTGTGGCAGACTGCCATCTGTTATTCCCAGGCCATCTGGGGTAATTCCATCTTGCACACCTTGGTGTAGCTTCTTATGGTATGTCTACACTGCAAAGTGAAGGTGTGATTGTAACATGGGTAGGCAGATCCATTTTAGCTTAATCTAGCTAGCACAGGTAACACAATAGACACAACAGCATTGTAGATGTGGTATCATGGGATTCAGTATGGGCTACACCAGTCTGGTTGCTAGCCTGTGCTGAAGCCCATGCCACCATGTCTACACTAAAGCTAACACAAGTACGCCTACCTATGATGTAATCGCATCTTAACTTTACAGGGTAGACATAGCCTTAGATGTTTCAAGCAAGCTAGATTTGTGGGTATGCACTGAATTTTTTTTCCAATGCTGAGCATTGACTGACAGAACATAATCCAAAATCTCCAGGATCTTATAGGCTTGGTACTCTATCTTTGCATATGTTACATGAAATTTTTCTGTTTTAAGAAAATCTTGTTAACTTTATTTCATGAAACTGTTATTAGTTTGACTTCCATTAGGACAGTCACCAGAAATAGGCTGGAGGACCCATTAGAAGTCACTCTTAAATTATGACAGGTTTCAGAGTAGCAGCTGTGTGAATCTGTATTCGCAAAAAGAAAAGGAGTACTTGTGGCACCTTAGAGTACTTGTGGCACCTAACCAATTTATTTGAGCATAAGCTTTCGTGAGCTACAGCTCACTTCATCGGATGCATACTGTGGAAAGTATGGAAAGTACACAAGATCTTTTTATACACACAAAGCATGAAAAAATGGGTGTTTACCACTACAAAAGGTTTTCTCTCCCCCCACCCCACTCTCCTGCTGGTAATAGCTTATCTAAAGTGATCACTCTCCTTACAATGTGTATGATAATCAAGTTGGGCCATTTCTAGCACAAATCCAGGGTTTCACAAGAACGTCTGAGGGGGACCCTCCCCCCCCCCCACGTTCTTGTTAAACCCTGGATTTGTGCTGGATATGGCCCGCCTTGATTATCATACACATTGTAAGGAGAGTGATCACTTTAGATAAGCTATTACCAACAGGAGAGTGGGTTTGTGTGTGTGTGTGTGGGGGGGGGAACCTGGATTTGTGCTGGAAATGGCCCAACTTGATTATCATACACATTGTAAGGAGAGTGATCACTTTAGATAAGCTATTACCAGCAGGAGAGTGGGGTGGGGGGAGAGAAAACCTTTTGTAGTGGTAAACACCCATTTTTTCATGCTTTGTGTGTATAAAAAGATCTTGTGTACTTTCCACAGTATGCATCCGATGAAGTGAGCTGTAGCTCACGAAAGCTTATGCTCAAATAAATTGGTTAGTCTCTAAGGTGCCACAAGTACTCCTTTTCTCTTAAATTACTGCACTGAGTAATATTTGAATTGGCTTCTCTTCAGAATTATCCAAAACACCCTTAAGCCTCTTAATCTTTCTTTAGATCTGTGACTCTGTCCCTTTGCTCATACCCTGATAAGGCCTTTAAATCATTTTGCCCTGATTATAAAACAGGAAATCTGTGACAATGTTATATTTGCTTCAGTGTTTGCGAAATAAAGTTAAAGGGTTACTAGAGATTCTGCACATTTTCTTTCTTCTAAAAGAGAAACATTTCTGCTCTACTGGCAAATAGCAATTAAATTAAACAAGGAAAAGGTGAAAGCCAAAGGGTCAGGGCGGGGTGAATTCTAAAGTGCGCTTAATAATACACTAGCAAGAAATGTCTTCAGAAGTGGGGGGAGGAGGTGGGTTTTCAAATACTCTGTAAGTATAATTTATCATTGGCTCCAGCACTTTCTTTTCTTCCTGGATACTACTCAAATACTGATCTCTGTTCAGCTTTAACCGTACCATGCCAAGAATATCAGAGCCTGTGTTTTGTCCTCATTTTTCCCCCAGAGCACCTTGACAGGTCATTTGACAGTCTGACAATATTCTAATTCATGTTCCAAAACCCCACAAATTTCTCCTTAACCTTTCAGCTTCCAGGGCTTATTATAAATGCTTGGTTTCTTGAGGGAATTCTGACAGCTCTCTTCTGGCCCAGAGAAATGGAGAAAGGTACTAGCGAGCCCCTCAAAGGCTATACAGCTCCTTTAGACATTTGGAGTATTCACTGCATTCTCCTGTGCACCAAGATGTATTTCAACCCCACCTCAGTTCCTCCTTTCCATGACCCTTTATCACAGGGACAGATCAGAGCTGAGAGCGAGCCATTGCATTCTGAACTGCAGTTTGTATTCAGAAATGCTAGCTGCTCATGCTACATGATTACACCTGGGGCTCATTAAAAATAATTTCCCTCTGTTTGCACTTTTAGATAAGTTTTAAAAAGGGGCAAGATTTACGTAAAATTCTAGTCTGGATACACTTAAAAAGGAATGTTAAAGTTGGGGGTGGGGTTAGGGGGGCAGGATAGAGAATTTAGTTAGAGAAGAAAATATTTTACACTGATCTGCCCTGGGTATCAGGGATAAAATAATTGTGGTATTTCTCACTCTAATCTCATGGTGAAGTTTGTCCATATAAAAGCACAATTATGCAAACTGCCATTTTTGATTCTCCTTTGTTCAGCAGAAGTTTGAAGAAGAGGAGTTTGCTGGTTAGGCAGGCCAGAAAAGATTTTGGGGTTACCTATGTCTTATGTGCTTTAAGTTTCTCAAAAGTATTTACCAAGCAGTAAGTTAGGGTATCGTAGTGTAGTAATTGTGGAGCAATTACACACTTACAAATAGTTCACACAAGACATTAGAATTAAGAAAATGTTGGCCAGGATGCAGGTTATTTGTCTTTTCCAAAAGCACCATGGGATCTTTAACTTTTACTTGGATGTCCGCAAGAGACAGGGCAAAGCTCTGTAGTCTAATGACTGAAGGAGGGAGGATATGTTTAGGCAGAGCTATGTGCAGACCCATAACTAGAATAGCAAAAGATGTTGTTGGCCAAAGGTTGAGGTGCTCTGATAAAGATATGTAGTGGAAACTTCACAGAGCACCAGCCTCCACTATATCTGTTCCTGGCCAAGGTTATCAGTCCCCGACTCTCATGGGCAATCAAGTTTTGAAATGTACCAGTCATTTAATGATACAAGGAAACTGTACATAAGGCTGGAACCCTTCATTCTCTTTGTGACACATATGTGAAGCCAGTGATGGCTTTTTAATAACATTTCTATGTGTTGGAATAAATTTACAAGCAAGGTGCCACACACTTGATCAAATAAATTAGATGGCGTCACACACACAAGTTTCCCAAAGAGAAAACTTTCACATACTAAGCTCAAAAATTGTAAATAAAATCTTGCCACTCGTTCCAATAACAGAGGTCACTAAATTTAATTTGTGTGGGATGGATGCACTCCAGGAAGTCTCTCTCTTCAGTTTTCTGATAAAGTTCCTCAAAAATACATTCATTATACCACCATCCTCCTACCTCTGGATGTACTGTAGAGAGGACACTATCCTAAATAAAGTGGTTGTCATTAAAATCTTTATATTCTTGCCTAGATTTCAGTGGTATTCCATATTACTCAGCATACCATGAACACGTATTAAAATCAGTTACTTGCAAGGCAATTATATGAAAGTTAGTAGAGTCAGTCAGTCAGCTTTACTGGATAACTTGCTTTCTCTACTTCAAAATATTTCAACCCTGACTCTTATGATTAAATAACTAAATATTCTCCTCACTTACATATAATGGAACTGAACAAACATAATTAAATACATATAACAGTGATAGCCATTCCACTCTCCTTATTTACATTGTGTAATAGGATTTTTATCATTGTACTTGGATAGCGCACAAAGTATATTTGCAATTCTGCCCTTTGATGTACAGTCAAGATTTTTAGTCACAAGTAGACAAGCCCCATTTCAGAAGAAGTCATTTATAATTCTGTTTGGATATTGCAATAATGCTAATGCAGAGAAAATATGTCTTTGTAGTGAATGAACGTCTTGAAGGAGAGAAAGTTTGTTAATAAAATGGAGTCTTTGTAAGCAAATGCTTTAAATCTCCCATGAAGCATTGGGAAAATTAGATATACTTTACTAATAAGAAGGATTTAGGCATTGGTTAACATTTGATTATTCCATGTGCTTTGTTTACTTAGTTCTTCAAATCACAACCTCTCCAACATTTGACATATGAAGAACAGGTGTTCAGATTTAATTCCAAGTGAGAAATGCAGCTTTTTGGTATGGAAACAGTTTTGCAAATGGAAAGACTAGAATCTAGCGATTTCTTGATCTATTTCTCTGTTTACTGGCAGCAACCTGACACCTGTAGATTGCATAATTAATACTAACTCAAGAAGGTGGAGAGATGTGATTAACAAGTCAGATGATGAGTCAAGTCAGCATATACACAAACAAAGACAACCCAGTGTTGACCAGTAACTCTGTTCCCATTGTTGTGTATGGCAAATCTCCCATTTATTCCAAAGGGAAGAGCTAGGCCAACGCTGTGCACTTCTGAAAATCCCACCTCAATGGTTAAGGATGAGATGACTTGGGAAATTGCTGCTTTCCTCCCTTGTCACAATCCTGCAGTTGTGGGCAGTGGAAGCATTTGAACAAGAGACTCCTGGGTTTAGAGATGAGGGGGCTATTAGCAGGGCATTTTCTTTGAAGGTCCCTGGTCTCCAGAACTCAATCCCATCTGTCTGCCAGAGCCTGGATTTGTTCACCTCCTGGACACCCCAACAAAGCTACTCTTGTCCCACCAGGTGTTCGGGGAGGGAGTAGACTGTGGGAAATGAGGCTAAATTTACGGATTTTTTTTTATTATTATTGACTGGCAGGTAACTATTATGTGTGCATTACCTATATCATAAATCCAAAAACCCTTAGACTTGGCATTGCGGCCATTTAAGCTGATCACTTTTACTCACAGGAGGCGCGTATGCTGTAAAATAAAATTAAAAAAGTAGGAAGGCAAAAAACCCAAACCATATCAGCATGGTTACAGGGCAAGGCTCAAGAGGTGATTTAAGTCAAATGGGTATTCTTCAGATAATGGAAAGTCAACCCCAGGGTAAAGCGAGAGAGAGAGAGAGAGAAAGAGAGAGAGAGAGAGAGAAAAGTCATATGGTCTGTCTACTGGATAGGGCATTGGATTGACTCAGGAGACCTGGATCCTGTTCCAAGCTCTGCCACTGACCTGCTGTGTGATCTTAGGCAAAACATTTCACCACTTGGACTTTGTTTCCCCTCCTACCCTTCTCCATCTTTTCTATTTGGACTGTAATCTCTTTGGGATAGCGATTCTCTCTCACCATATATTTTTACAGTGCCTAGCACAACGGGGCCTCACTGTCAGCTGGGGTCAGTAGGTGGTACTGTAAATCTAATAACAGCAATGATAATAATTTAGTATTGTAATAAGTAGTACATAAATTAGAGTAGGAATTACCTTCAGCAGTACTGCAATGCTATGTCTGGCAGTATTACATACAAGTATTCAGAAACAAAGTAGAATATAAGTGTGCTTGCTAATTATCAGAATGTCCTTCCATCACACAGGATATGTCTACATAGCAGCTAGGAGGTGAGACTCCCAGCTCAGTTATACGTACATTGCAAGCTCTGTTTGAGCTAACACATAAAACTACCAGTGAGTTCGCAGTGGCACAGGCAGCAGCTCAGGTTAACTGCCCAAGTTGTACCAAGGAGGTTGGGCAGGATTATACTCAGGTGGCTAGCCTGAGCTGCTCTCTGTGCCACTGTGGCCACACTATTTTTAGGCCCTACTTCAAGCACAGTTAGTGCATGTATGTCTATCCGAGCTGGGAATCACACCCCATAGCTGATGCATAGACGTAACCAATGTTGTTTCAGTGCTGTGCGCTAAAGCCTTAACTCTAGAAACATACCAAAAAGCTGGAGGAGTGTGTGTTGATGAACTGAAGTCTTTTCTGAAATTTGCAAGCCAGAAGAGGAAATGCTTTTCCTCAGTTTTATCCCCTGTAGTATTTGAGTTTAGTTATCCACACATGAACTAACATTCTGTGGCCCATTTAATAGCAATAGGAAAAGACCTCTTGAGAGCATAACACTACCAATTGTCCTGCTAACACACAATTCTTAACAAAATGGAATCAAGAATGGAGTATCAATTTTGTTTTTATCAGTAGCACTTACCTTCCCACCCTCATTAAATTTGCCCACGTGACAAAACCATTCTCGGGAGCAGAACCAGGTAGGCATGATCACAGTGGGTCCATGGGAGGTAAACACCTAGGGAAAAAAGTGAAACCTTAGTGAAAAGGAAGAATAGTCCTAACAGATATACTCTTTGATAATAAAGTTTATTTTCATTTATTAACTTATGCCCTTGTCCTGCAAAGACTTAGGCTTATCTTGGACTTAAAACACATCAGAAGCCCCATTAAATTCACTGAGACTACTCATGTACTTAAAGTTCAGCACCTGCACAAGTCTTTGCAGAATCATGGCCTAAGAAATTAAATCTAGTATTTCCTACTTCATATACTGTAGCACTGTGACTGTTCCTATTGGTAATAGCAAGTTTTACAACAAATCCAAAAATCTTGAAACTATAATTCAAGTTTTGAGAGATCCACCACAACTGAAATTCTACTAGTTTTACTAAAAATACTAACCTTAATAATGAAAGTACATATATAATGGAAAGTCTGTGTCCAGTGTGCTTTCAGAAAGCACAAAATTACAAACTTTGATCTATCTTCTATGATTTTCTGTGGAAAATTGGGGAAAGTGAAGTACAGCTTGATTTTAAACCAGAACAATATGTATACAGTACTTAATGCTACCTGGTTAAACTAAAAGTCTTGGAAAGAAACGTATGATTTGATAGACAACATGAATATAGTTATTAATTTTAAATTTTTGAATGCTCACAGCTTCAATGACTAGCACCAACACAGCAAGGAACTGTACATAGTCAACCTTTGCTGCCTTAAACAAACATGCCATAAACCCAACTATGAAATAAACCAGAATATCCGGATTATGTCAGATAAACAAATTATCACTTTTATTACAAGGAAAAATATCTAGCAAACCAGGAGACTGAACCTGTCAAACAGAAATCTGACGTTAAAAAGGCATATTGTGTCCAGCTCCAAAGAAAGTTATTTGTACAAGCAGGTTTATGGAAACAGAAAAATAAACAAATTTAATGCCAGTTTCAATCACTAATGAAAATATATTCGTTTCCAGAAGATCATTTCAAAGTATACTATAGATGCAATAATTAATATTACTCTACAGCTAAAATTCTCCAACTTGGTTGCATAAATTTAGCCTTCTGAATCCACAGTTAGATACCTGTCGCTCTCATTAATTACAATATGAGCTGGGGTTGCTCAGTTCCTCGGGCCACTTTTCTTTTTAGATGGATAAATAGGGATTTAGGATCTTAACTTTAGGCCCACAGATTCAAATCTTTTAAATTTAATTCCATATTGAGGCACCTAGGGATGGTATTTTCAAAAACATCTAAGTGACTTTGTAACACAAGTCCCACTATAAGGGCTTGTCTTCACTACTGGGGTAAGTTGACCTAAGTTACACTACTCCAGCTATGTGAATAACGTAGCTGGAGTCAACCTAGCTTAGCTTGACTTACCCAGGTGTCTTCACTGCGCTGCGTCGACGGGAGACACTCTCCGGTCAACTTCCCTTTCTTCTCAGAGAGGTGAAATACTGGGGTCGACCGCAGAGTGCTCTGCCATCGATTTAGTGGGTTTTCACTAGACCTGCTAAATCGACCCCTGCTGCATCAATTGCAGCAGCATCCATCTCCCTGTAGTGAAGACCAGTCCTAAGTCAATAGTCCTGTGCTGAGACTTGTGCTGCTAAGTCACTGAAGCATATTTGAATATCCCATCACTAAACAGAAATGGCCTGCCTTTTAGAGGGGCTAAGTATCAGACACTCCCAGTGAAGACATCGGGAGCTGAAGGGCACTCAGCACCTCTGAAAAATCAGACCACTTTTATTTAGGTGCTTAAATATGGATTTAGGCACCTAAGTTGGAAAATCATGGCTTATATATATAAAAGCGTAATATGCTGCCAGTATTTTCCTGTGAAACAACCTGTTGGCAGATGTTGATTCTGATGGGAGATGCTGAGCCTGGCAACGAATTAGCAGGTGTTGATCAGCTGACTCACTATTGCAAGTACCTATTAGCTCCACCATAGATACCAAGGAAGTGGGAGTGCCCAAGGTGGAACCGTAGGATGAAAAAAGCTTAGGAAGAAACGTTGGACTGCAACTGAGTGGAAACTTCTTTATCATTAAAGCAAAATTCCAGAAGGGGGACAAGTCCTAAGCCTGTTTGGGGTATGCTAAATGTATTTGAAGGTGAAGGAGACTGGAAAAGCCACTTGCTCACTAAGGCACTGATTCAACAGAGCACTTAAGCATGTGCTTAACTTTAAGCAACGCAAATAGTCTAATTAACTCCAATGAGACTAATCAGATACTTAAATGCTCTGTAAAGAGAACATTCTCCTAAGGGTCAATGCTGATATTTTGGACAACCTTTATTTCATCACAACATATAGAACACCTAATGAGACTGGTTATAAGTAAGGCTATGTTTTAGTCATGGGTATTTTTAGTAAAGGTAATCGACAGGTCACGGGCAGTAAACAAAAATTCACAGCCCATGACTTATCCTATATAGCCCGATTAAATCTTGGGTGCTCTGGGGCAGGGGCGGTCCAGAGGCACTGCGGGTGCTCTGGAGGGGGGTGGCCTGGGGGTGCTCTGTGGGGGGACCCCTGCTTCTGCGGGGGGTGGGGGGAGTTGCTGCTGACAGGTTTCCTACCTGGTTCCACGGGGCTCCCCAGAAACAGCAATATTTCCCTTGGATCCTAGGTGGAGGTGCGGCCAGGGGGCACTGCACACTCTCCACGCCCCAAGTGCCGGCTCCGCAGCACCCATTGGCCAGGAACCATGGCCAATGGGAGCTATGGGACTGGCGCCTGCAGGCGGAGGCACTGCGCAGAGCTGCCTAACCGCACCTTCATTTGGGGGCCGAGGCACATGTTGCTGCTTCCGGGGAGCCCCCCGAGGTTAGCGCCACCCAGAGCCCTCACCCCCTCCTGTGCCACAACTCCCTGCCCCAGCTCTGAGCTCCCTTCCACGTCCAAACTCCTGCTGCTGCTGGGGGAGGGAGGCATGGAGGCTTGAGACTGCCCCAGCAGCAGCCAGTGTGGCTGGCCCCGGGCCGCGCCAGCTCCTCAGGTGGCTGCTGCAGAAGTCCTGGAAGGTCATGGAATTTGTGATTTCTGTGACCTCCGTGACAGACTCTCAGCCTTATTTATAAGCCAAAACAAATCATTTATGTGTATGGACAGAGCATGAAAATGTTCTTTGCATCTCTTATAAAGATTTGTTCTCACATATGCACAGTAATGCAGATGTTTTTATGCAATTTATATACACTGACCTGTAAAAGTACAGTACTGTCAGTTTACATGGGTATTCAAGCAACATTTTAAGGATAAACCAATGTTCTGTATATTTCTTTGGAGATGCAAATAATTTTTACATGGTTAGGTTGAGAACAAGGCTAAAATTAATCTAATGATAGATGTATTAACTTTAGCAACACCTGGTCATGCCAGTAAAGTTATTCATGGTGAAAACAATGGGGAGTGAGTTGGATGATGACTATGGAAAAGGAGACAAAGAACTTTATTATTTATTATCCTGAAGGAAATTGTCCCGGACAATCACTGCAAGGAAGCTGTACAGTTACTGATGAATAACTATTTTTTGTTCTTAGTTTTTTAATTCTCTGCATCGTTGCTCCATAAGAATGGCCATAGTGGGTCAGACCAAAGGTCCAGCTAGCCCAGTATCCTGTCTTCTGAGAGTGGCCAATGCCAGGTGCCCCAGAGGGAATGAGCAGAACAGGTGATCTATCCCTTTTCACCCATTCCCAGCTTCTGTCAAACAGAGGCTAGTGATACCATCCCTGCCCATCCTGGCTAATAGCCATTGATGGACCTATTTTCCATGAACTTATTTAGTTCTTTTTTGAACGATGTTATAGTCTTGGTCTTCACAACGTCCTCTGGCAAAGAGTTCCACAGATTGACTGTGTGTTGTGCGAAGAAATACTTCCTTTTGTTTGTTTTAAACCTGCTGCCTATTAATTTCATTAGGTGACCCCTAGTTCTTCTGTTATGAGGAGTAAATAACACTTCCTTATTTACTTTCTCCACACCAGTCATGATTTTATAGACCTCTATCATATCCCTCTTTAGTCGTTTATTTTCTAAGCTGAAAATTCCCAGTCTTATTAATCTCTCCTCATATGGCAACTATTCCATATTCCTAATTATTTCTGTTGCCCTTTTCTGTAACTTATCCAACTCCAGTGTATCTTTTTTGAGATGGAGCGATCACATCTGCATGCAGTATTCAAGATGTGGGAGTACCATGAATTTATACAGAGGCAATATTATATTTTCTATCTTATTATCTATCCCTTTCTTAATGATGCCCATTATTCTCTTAGCTTTTTGGACTGCTGCTACTCATTGGGTGGATGTTTTCAGAGAACTATCGACAATGACGCCAAGATCTCTTTCTTGAGTGGTAACAGCTAATTTAGGCTCCATCATTTTATATGTATAGTTGGGATTATGTTTTTGCAATGTGCATTACTTTGCATTTATCAACATTGAATTTCATCTGCCATTTGATTGCCCGCTCACCCAGTTTTGTGAGGTCCCTTTGTAACTCTTCGCATTCTGCTTTGCACTTAACTATCTTGAGTAGTTTTGTATCATCTGCAAATTTTGCCACCTCACCGTTTACCCCTTTTCCCAGATCATTTATGAATACGTTGAACAGTACTGGTCCAAGTACAGAACTCTGAGGGACACCACTATTTACCTCTCACCATTCTGAAAACTGACCATTTGTTCCTACCCTTTGTTTTCTATCTTTTAACCAGTTACTGATCCACAAGAGAACCTTCCCTCTTATCTCAAGACACCTATTTTGCTTAAGAGCCTTTGGTGAGGAACCCTCTCAAAGGCTTTTTGAAAATCTTAAGTACACTATATCCATTGGATCACCCTTGTGCACATGCTTGTTGACCTTCTCAAAGAATTCTAGTGGATTGGTGAGGCATGATTTCCCTTTACAAAACCCATGTTGTCTCTTCCCCAACAAATGATGTTCATCTATGTGTCTGATTATTCTGTTCTTTAATATAGTTTCAACCAATTTGCCCTGTACTGAAGTTAGGCCTACCGGCCTGTAGTCGCCAGGATCACCTCTGGAGCCTTTTTTTTTTAAGTGGCATCACATCCAGTCATCTTGTACAGAAGCTGATTAAAATGATAGGTTACAGACCACAGTTAGTAGCTCCATGTAGTAGAATAGATTTTGACAGATATATAATCAGCTTGATGAAATTAGAGTTAGTTTAACTGCTAAAAGTTATAGATACAAATGATATAAACAAACAAACAAAAACATTAACACAATATGAAGCAATAAAAGTCTCCCACAACCCAAAACATTCTGTTCCAGTGCTTTTAAAAGCTAGAAGCTGAATACCTGTCATCAAACCAAACAGACTGAAATATTTTGTTTCTCAAACTCCTAAAATTATAGTGTAGCAATTTCAAACAAAAGACATGATATGCAACAGAATGGATGTATTGTAATTTACAACATGTTATTACCAGGATCACATCACTTCTGATTGACACTTTTAAAAAGAAATCCAAAACTAACAAAATCAAATCACTCACTGAAATCAGACAAGGCCACTTTTGGTCCCATATGGTGCCATTTAGGAAAGTCTAGCTCTATGATGGAACAAATGTCTAGCAAGTTGAAGGGCACACATTTCAATGCAATGTTTTGAGAACATACTATTGCCATATATAAGAAAAATATGAAAACTATTCAGATGCTTGCCTGTCCCACACAGGAACTTTATCAGGATGATATATAACAAATGGAAAGAACAGTGACAAAAAATGACCTTGGTAGTTCTAGATCAAAATTTTACATAGGTAAGGTAAACCCCTCCACTCATGGATGTGTACTTGTTAATTAAAGAATACTCAGTACCTTGCAAGATCAGAATCTATGATTCTCTGTGTGAGCCAGCTGCATTAGCTAGGGATAGTATGCACAACCCTCATAGGTAAGGGAAGCACCATCGTCTAGTGAATAGGGCACTGGAGTGAGACTCAAGAGATCTGGGTTCAATTCCCAACTCTGCCACTGGGTGACCTTGGCCAAAGTCACTTCCCTCCCTGTGCCTCAGTTTATCGATCTGTAAAATGGAGATAACAACACATCTCCTTTGTAAAGTACTTTCAGATCTTTGGGTGTATAGTACTATGTAAGAGCTAAATATTATTAGGTCCAGATGATATATTACAGCACACAAAGGTTAGAGTGGCTGCAAAGCATCCTACTTTGAATCAGAGACATGTAGCTATGGAATCAATTATAAAACCAGGGCTTGCAGATGCACATTTTTAATGATACACCTGTAAAGAAGGGAAGATATAGGAAGCTACTGTCTCCTTGGAGGGCAACTGAAAGTAGGTCGGGTACTTTATCTTGGAATTTCCATATTTTCAAATGTTGGGCGTTTCAAGTTTAATCCTGATTTTTTAAGATGTTTTTTGAAAACAATATTTTTGCTTTCCCTGCCGTGACCCCATAAACCAATTCCACACGGTAAAGTCCTTCCCAAACTAAGCAATGCTCTAGAATTAGAGTTGGTCAGGAATTTTGCCAGTTACTCAGACTCAGAGGAAGTAATAAGACTGTGACATCTGACTTCAGGCTAAGGATTTCCTTCAAGAAGAGGACCATGGGAGAGAAAGGGACATTGGCTGGAAATCATAGAAGATTAGGGTTGGAAGAAACCTCAGGAGGTCATCTAGTCCAACCCCTTACTCACAGCAGGACCAACCTCAACTAAATCATCCCAGCCAGGGCTTTGTCAAGCCGGGCCTCTACAATCTCTAAGGATGAAGATTCCACCACCTCCCTAGGTAACCCATTCCAGTGCTTCACCACATCAAGGAAGAGGAGAAGGGATGAGACAGCTCTTTAAGTAGCAGTGACAGAACATTCAGACTGCAAGTACTGGCAATCATGGGAAGGAGAGTTGGGTGGGAAAAAAGCCTTTTAAAGCACAGTAGCACTTATTATTATTACAGTAGCCCCTGCAAGCCCTAGTTATGGACCAGGCCCCCACTGACCATTGCAATGGTTCTGGCAGTGTTTCCCAAAGTTTTGAAAGCTGAGCTTGCTTCAGGAAATAAAATCTATCACGAAATCCCACCATGTGCAGTTAAAGACCTACCCATTCACATATACATCTTCTGCAGCATTGGAACACTGGGTTATGATTTTGTTCAGACGGATGCGAGAGCCTTTGTTTGGCCTGCTCTGGATTTTTTCCAAACTATTTTTCATATCCCCCGTCACTGTACATATTTGCTGAAACACTGCAAAGTTGGTAGAATGGGTTAATAGGGTCTGCAATAAAAACATTCTGTAAGTTACCTGGTCCAGGTTTTATTGCTGAATTGTTGTTGGGGTTTTTTTTTAGACTGCAATGGTTGCAACCAGAGAAACAAACAAGACAGTCTCACCATACCCAGAATGTTAACCAATAAGAAATCTCCACAGTCTGCATTACAGCCATACTAACCAACACATTATACAATTAATGTCAGAGAGATTTGTGACCTCCCCTTGATTCCGAACCAAGGCTGCCGCATTGCACCCTCTCCAGGAGCTGTCTCCTACTTGGCTCTGTTCCCCCACTCCTTACACACCCGCCACCTAACAGGTCTCATGCCCCTTGCTACTGTGCCTCCTTCCGGGGTGCCTCTCCTGACTGTTTCCCCTGGGCACCACATGCTGAGCAGCAGCCACAGCCTGGCATCCCTCCCCACTGCTTCTTGCAGTGGAGAAAACACAGGTAGAGTCTCCTGTGGGACTGATTGCTCGCAAAGACCCTGATGGCAGGGAGAATTTACTCAGCACTGACTGTCCAGGGTTACTGTGCTTCTGCCACTCCTGTGGTATCAGGAATGCAGGTACTAGCATCAGAGGCCCAGAAGCGCCGCGCACACCAAGTGCCAGTGCTGCCGTCAAACACAATGATAATACAGGAGCACCTGTGTGTAGGGAAGAAAGGGACAGGGCTCAAGGGAAAAGGGACTGGATGGGTTGACAGGGGGTTGGGACTCGTGAGAGACAGGGGATTTGGTGCTACCTCTGCCAGTAAATAACAATTACAAACACAGGAGGTGAGAGTTTTTTGGTTGTAGACAGGAGTCTCCCTGGTATACTGGGAGACTTGGTCAGTCTGGTTACAGCACAGCTATATTATAACTAGGTTTGGTTTTCTCAGAGACCTGCCTACTTCTGCTTACCAAACAGCTGTTTTATAATTTCCTGTATTCTCTCAGTTCCCAGTCCTGCCTCCCTAATGGACCCTGCACATCTGGGTGAGGTCTACATAAGGAGTTAATTCCCTGCTTACAGGAAAGCAAGCAGGGCCTTTGTGTTCTATCACAAACATTGTCAAAAGTCTTGTCATGTTTATACTCTGTGTCAGCTAAAGTTGCTGTTATTTAGAATGTATTATGAGCTCTGAGAATTAGCTAATTATAAACAACAGGCCAAAAGAAAACAATAATTTGTTAAAAACAATAGTACAGGTTAACTATCAGTGAAGGTATAGATCTTAACCAGATTTTAGAATTCCTAAACAATATCATCAAGATTCTGCATGCACCATTGTCGTAATCAAATTGTAATCCACTTACATAAAGTTCCAAACAGAAAATGACATAACTGTACAGCAATCTTCATAATTTAATGAAGTAATCTGTTAAACCATCTACACCTAACAATCTTGTATTGTCAACAGGTTTTGTTCTTGGCGGTAAGTCTCTGGGTTTAGTTTAATCAGATCTGTGCTCACTAATTATTCTTAGTGGAATCACTCTAAATTCCAAAAGAAAATGTTAGGAACAAGGGCTGAAAATATAATAAATTGTTTTACTCCTCAAAACCAGATTGAGGATGTAGGTCATATAATATTTTTTAATTACATTAACATTGCGAATAAAATCACATGTGATTTTAGGCCCACAGAGGCATGTGCTTCAGGTGATGTCAGCATCTGACGAGAAACAAATTCATGTACTCTGAGTGATGTTCATCTGTTTACAGTGGTCTTCAAGGAAAGGATTATCTGCTTACCCAGTGGATCAGAATCCAACACATAGGTGTCAAATGGATAAATGCAGCTGGTGGGATACTTTATCATATTCTCTCATGCAGGAGCAAAACAGGAGGATAGTTCACAAGTTCACATGAGTAAGATATTGAGTCAGCAACTCTACCTGCTATCCAGCATTTGTGAAAAATAAATAGGTTTAGACAAAATAAAGTATCAGAGAAGATCACTTTAAGAGGTTAAGGCACTACTCCAGCTTGTGAGTGTACTAGCCTTTCACTTCTGGTGTTCGTGTTAGGAATCAGACCCGCATGTGTGTATATTTGGCATCATCATCCTGCCCTGAAGTAAGGAGGAGAACAAAGATTTATCAAACAAAACCACAACACAGTTCACTGAAGCTTTAAAAACCTAAAAATTGATTCCAGTTTGATTTGGCTTGTGCAGAATAAGGCCTGAGTTGGTTCTTATGGTATCTGAACTGATTTTGCCCATTCCTATTCCCTTACAGACATTTGTCAGTATCACCAAACCAACCCTTGCTTCATCTTGACTGTTAAGCCCTGTTCCAGAAAAGCCCCAGACTGGAACAGCAGGGGGTGAAGCTCAGAAACAAGGCCTGCTGAAATGTATATGGAAAGCTGTTGCTTGTACTGCATATAACAACTGCCTGATACAGGTTTGATTCAAGTCAGCACTACTAATCCTTCAGTCTCAAGACTATGTGCACCGGAAAACAATTTTGAGGGGAAAATTCTTTCTTTTAGACACTAGAAAATTAAGTGATTTATCACGAGATAGTGAAAGATAAATAAGATAGATCTATTACAGGCAAAGTCAGCAAAATTAATACAAAAATTCAAGAGAAGACAGCAAAAAGATGGTTCCTGTCCTGAGAGACACAGAAGCCAGTGAAAGTTAAAAGCACTCCCCACCTTCCAGAAACCAATTTGGGCCAGATCCTGAAGACTGACCACTCACACTGACTTCTTCACCAACTGTGGACTGACTTAATCAGGAGTTGATGGTTCTCAGTACCCCAACAAAGGCATTTAGTATCTTGCCGGCAGTGCCCAACTTTAGCAGTAGATTTATTGTGCACTGTGTTGTCAAGGTGATAACTTGAAAAGTTTTTTGTGTGGTTTCATACAAGATATAACTTGCTTTTAGTTTTGTTTATTAAAACAAGCTTTTGAAAATCACTTGCCAGTCATCAGTTTTACCTTCAGTAAAACCAGTGTTTTAATTTATCATTGTATAAAGCTTATTATCTTGAACACTCCAGTATAGTCACCATGCCAAGACCTGTAGTATTTCTTACTCAACAGCAAATGCACAGATCCAGTTTTCACTCAGCATACAGGTGTGCCAGTCCTTTTCGCCAATATAAGCAAATAAGCAACTTATCATAGACTTTAATAGCTAGTTCTTGTTGAACATTTCCCGTTCACATGCTGTGTGTGAATACTCCCAAGTTCCAGGTATTTCAATTAAATCAAAGCAAACGATTATCAATTCGTAAGCAACTCCCCCTACCCTCCTGCAACTCAGAGACAGAGGCCAGCCATAATAGCAGTCCCCATCCTCTCCCAAGGCAGGCATTACTCCCTGATGCACTAGCCACTCCAGAGAGGCCAGAAGAGGAGAGTGGGATCATAGCTGCCCAAGTACAAGCCTGCCTGAACTCCTGGGTCCATACAGCCCTTGCTGCCATCCTTGCCACAATGTCGACACTGTTATTTTTAGTGCACTAGCACAAGCGGAGTTAACATGTGCCTATCTACCCAGGCTGAGAGGCATGCTCCCAACTGCAGTATAGGCACACCCTTTGTGAATCAAGCCCCTTCTCCATGGAGAGCACTGAAACCAATTTGAAGAGGGCGAGTCAGACTGAGAGACCCTAGATACAGGAAGATCTGGGCTTGCTAGAAGAATTTAAGTTGGTTTCTTTTCTGTTCCTGCAACTTAAGAAGAAAGCGCGTCTAACTTAGCTTGTAGTGAAGCACAAGATAAGATAAGATTAAATGTGCAAGTAGGATGTTTGTTTTAAAATCTCCTTTTTTCTAATGCTTACTTCCAACTCCTAAATAAAAATCCTTTGTTTTAAGGAGGCTGATGGCCAATATCACTGGTCACAGCTTCCTGAACCCCAGTCAGAATTGCAGTTTGATAAGCACTGAGTACAGAATAGCATACCTGGGTCCTAGTCTAAGAGTGGAAGAATTGAGATTCCAGTCTGAAACAGGTAAGAACAAGAGGCCAAACACCTGAGATGGGAAACCAGACAGGGGACAAAGATGCAGTTAGCCCCATAACCAAGACACTTATCAGTCCTAAGTAAGCTGCTTTCTTTTTCCTTGCTGAAGTAGTGTTTTTCTACCTTAAGTGAAGATGAATGACTTCACATGACAACAACCACCCAGCCAATAATATATTTCTATTTCTACAGCCAAACGCTGGATCGGTGGGAACTCTCTTTGTTTGGTGATCATGGGATGAGAAGAGGATCATATATACATATTAATGCCAAGATTTGCAGTTTACTGGACAAACTGGTAAAACCTCATCATGAAATGGTTCAAAAATTAAGCTGTAAGTGCAGATCTGGCTTCTCAGATGAGATAATGAATTTATTCTTCATTTTCTGGCTTGCCTTAGGGAAGCTTAAGTCATACTTTTAGCAATCTGTGGCTTTTGAGTCAGTCACATCAGCTTGATTTCCAAAAGCTGTGGAGAGAAAATGCCAACTGACAGGGTGTTTCAGAGCATTTTTAACTAAATGGATAAATTGCCTCGTGTCTCTAAAAGACTTGCGTGGGTGTCTTTATTCAGTGACACTGTGCAGTATGCATCAGTCTATTGAGTAAGTTCACATTGCTATGCAAAAATGTTTATGGAACAAAGCTCCTTCTGTCACTACTCACTGATGCCTCTTCAGTTCATTTGATTCGGTTGCTTCAAGTTACTGATGTTGAGAACGAGATAGCATCATGTTTTTTATGCTGAATTTCTCAGAAACTGAGCACTCCTCCTTTATGGGCAGCTTTCTTTGGTAGCATCTAGAATAGGGTTCCCAACTCTGACTGAAGCTATTCCAGGAGATATTTTTTTCCCCAACGTGACATAATGTCATTTTCTTAAAATATCCTATTAAAATCTCCAGAATTTCTTTCAGTAGTCACCAGCAGATTGATGCTGATTCTGGGAGACTCCAGGCCAATCCTGGAGGGTTGGCAACCCTACTTCTGAACAGAAAACCAGTAAGGTTGTGAAGGCTTCTGCTATATTAGGAACAACACTGTGACACCGTAGCCTCAGCCTGATGCTGAGACTGCAGTCTTCCCCCTAGTTAGTGTAACACTATTCTAATGTTTTCCCAGATGATTCTCTACATAAGCTTTGGCATATGCAGAAAGGTGCAGCCAAATTCCTTATCCTTACTAAGATCATATGTGAATCCCATGTTTCAGGTAATAGTTTGGATGCTGTTTAACCTGAGTTGCACAAAATTTACCACGACCCAGGATATTTTTCATAAGCCCATTTTGATTTTCTAGTGACACAAATTTCTTTTCTCCACCATGTCATGTCATGTCATGCAGTTTAAAGATGCAGCATGCTCATGTGCGCCTCCTGTTTTTGTCTTTATTACTTTTGCTACTAAATGGAAAAGTGAGTCAAGGCAACCTATACCTGTACCATCCTGTGACCCTAGTAATAGGGCTTATTGCCAGTGCTTGGCATAGATAGAGGGGTGTCCTCCTGCTGGCCGTCGTTGGTGTTTGTCCAGATTAAAGTTAAAAGATCTCATAGCACTGTGTCAGTGATAAGTGATGTTCTAGACCAGGAGTTCTCAAACTTCATTGCACCACGACCCTTTTCTAACAACAAAAATTACTACATGACCCCAAGAGGTGGGAATGAAGTCTGAGCCTGCCCGAGCCCCACTGCCCTGGCAGGGGGGCCAAAGCCAAAACCTAAGGGCTTCAGCCCCAGGTGGGGGGGCTGTTACCTGAGCAGGTGACTCAATTAAAATGGGGTCATAACTCACAGTTTGAGAACCGTTGTTCTAGACAATTTTCCCCTTGTCAGTAAAATAGGTTTGAATGTCCAAAGCTGTATGTGAGCTATAGCTGAGAATTTTACAGCTGATGTTTTTGCCTACAAAGTCACTGTATTTTGGCATTTCTTTGTAAAGTACTTGGGGATAGGTATAAAAGGTATTCTATAAAACAAAACTTTAATGATTCACAGGTTCAGCCATATATCACTGCATTGGACAAAATATCATCGTCATCACTGATTATTTACAGAGTGCCATAGATGTCCATGAATAAACAAAAGACAGGGTCGCTGCCTCAAGTTGGTTACAATCCCAGTTAGATACTATTTACAACAGCACATAGGAATTTGCAAGCAGTGGTGAATTTATTACATTTCATGCACGGACTTCTTCTGCAAGCATATATAGTAACTTTGGTTAATCTTAGCAGTAAATATAGTGACATAAAAAGCTGATCTTTGGTTTTTATTTTATCTTGATGTGCAGATTAAACTATCAGTTTAAAAAGAAAAATTATCACTAATTTTTTAAAGTACATTTTTAACACTCTTAAGTATATCTAACCCAACTGCCTTGAGGGACATGTTGCATGAATCATTCACATAAATCCCTGCCTCTCTCCACCCCCACCGTCCCCACACTTCCCATTGTAAGTGACTGGAGGAATTGGTAGGAGGGTAAAGGAGAGAGAGATTTGCTTGTATCAGTTGGTGTAACAAACTCTCTTGTCCCTCACTGTTTATTACCTGCCAACCAAGGACACCAATTTTAAGGACAGCAAACACTGCGGTCCTTTGTATGATGATTCTTAAATATGAAATATTACATAAATAGAAGTTTCCATCCAGTATAAAAGTTGGATATCAAACCCCAAAATTTGGGTCACGGTGTGTGGAATGGTATGACTAATTTAGGGAAATAAATTATCCAAATAATTAGTTGCATGTTCCTAGTATGACCTAACAGCAGATGCCTTTCCTTCCCCCTCCTCTTTCCCTAATAAAGCCAGCTTCTAATGATGATAACATATTAACCTTCTGCTTAGTGCTGAAATTAAGAGAATCTCAGCTAGCAAAAGGAATTGTGTATATAGTTTCAGGAAGTTATCACAGGTCTGGCACCCTGTTATTTTCCTGAATAAACTGTTAAAAAGTCATCTTTTAGCATTCGTGCCTCAACAAGCTTCTCCAATGCTTGGAAAGGTTCCAGTGCTTAACAAGTCAAGTGTTTATAAAACAGGAATTATTCCATCCAGTAAAATGAAATACTCAGTACCTAAAGGTTATCTACACAACTTCTAGAAGTTTTGCGGTTTATGCTGGACTTGTGCCTCAGAAGGGAAAGGAAAGAACCTGTTTAAAGTCATATTAACAAACTGTAAAGGAGAACAAAATCTTTGTGTCAAGACATCACAAAGACCAATGTTTATGTAATAAATCTTTAAGAATGGGCTTAATATTTGACTTGCTTTCATTTTATGCAACAGAGCCACATAGTTATTTACAACCTTAGCATGATGAAAGATAGACAGACAGAATCCTTTTCATAACTGAAATAGCAAGTAATCTCAAGCTATTGTAGATCACAGAGTTAGATTTACTCAAGGATGCACCTCTGATGAAAGGTTGTGTAAAAATGGCAATTGGACAGGCAACTGACTTTCACATACTTAGTTTCTCAACAGGTGGTGCTAAGGAGTGCCACAGTGCAGGGCAACCGCACCTGTATTTCCCCTCAAAGGTCCAGCAAGGCCACTCACTCTCAGGCTTCCAGCTCTCCTGCCATTGCCTTTCTGAGCGAGACCCACATCTCTCTCCCTTCTGAATGGGATTTTTCCAGGCGGCACAGTTCCCTGCCTTCATTGTGTCATTCCCAGCAGAGGCAGGCTGCCCAAGCACACCTGCTTGCTTTCTCTTCAGAGACTGATAACAGAGTGATTGTCAACAGTTATAAATTACCGCACAGCTCTTTTTATGGAAGCCTATTTTATTCTTAAGGTAAAAGCACTACAGATAAAATATATTAAAATCAATACAAGAACCTAGATGCATGCTAATAAGCTTACCAGAATTAACCCCAAATTAACATGGGCTCTGGCAGGAGCAGTCCTTCAAACCCCCCACCCAAGAGGGATTCTTTGTGGTTACAAGTTCATCACAGCTTCAGCTCAGAACAAGCACTTAATCTTATGGGACATCAGTAAACATGGACTGGCTCCTGTCCATTTGCTGGAGAAGGAAAAAGACAACAAGCCAATTTAAAACCAGGCTATTTATCCAAAAATCTTTTCTTTGTCTGCTGGTCCATGGAGAATCCAGTTTGGACTAGTACAGCGGTTCTCAAACTGTGAGTCGGGACCCCAAAGTGGGGTGTTAGACTTGCTGGGTCCCCGGGCCAAAGCCGAAGCCCGAGCCACACCATGCGGAGCCAAACCCCAAGGGCTTCAGCTCTGGGGAGTGGGGCTCAGGCTTCGGCTTGAGCCCAGGGTGGCGGGGCTCAGGTTACAGGCCTCCAGTCCTTAGGCTTGGCTTGGCTTGGCTTTGCCCCCTCACACCCAGGGCGGTGGGGCTTGGGCTTTGTCCCCCTCCCCCGGTGTCTAGGGTGGCAGGGTTCCTGTGGGCTCAGGCTTTGGTCCCCGCTCCTGGGGTCATATAGTAATTTTATTGTCAGAAGGTGGTCGCAGTGCAATGAAGTTTGGGAACCCTTGGACTAGTATTTGTGCACCTCTCCAGGCGATGGCTTCACAGGATTGAGAACTAGAGGAATTAAAGTAGCATTTACCCCCTCCTCCTAACTAGAGAAACCCCCTTAATCTTAAAAGTTCACATTGTTTCAAAAGGTCCTTTGAAGATCCTTGCAATCCCACAACAGTATATAACCAGTTGCATTTTTAATACAATGAACTCCAAAGATGTTAAACTTAATTCAATAAGGTTTAATTGAATTCACTGAAATTTGTCCAGGATATTGTCCATCTTGTGGGCTTAAATAAGCCATGGGGGGAAGGATAGCATCCAGTAGTTAAAAGGGAAGTTTGTTTTGCACTGCAACGGAGTAAGATGCCAGCCTACATGTGCTAATGTAGTTGATACATTTCTACATATAACTAGGATATATTTAAAGGAACGGTATAAGTCTTTGAATGCTGCTGCCTTGAAACCACATTATTGAGCAATGTATTTTATTTTTAAGTAACTTTTAAAATGCTTTTTCAATTTATTTTGCATTAAATTTTTCGTGTTAAAATACTAGCTCCCCCATATCCCTACACAGGCCAACAGGGACAAACAAAAAGTAACACAAAGTATAAAAACAACCAGTAAAAGAAAATAAATATGCATAGGTCAAACCTAGCAGTTATATTTAATGCATCATATTCCTGTCTGATCAAGTAATAAACAGTTAGCATATTCCTGTCATTTATATTCTGATTTTTAGAGAAATAATCAAATTGCAACTAAACTTTGGAGTCCGAGAACATATGAACCCCGCCTATCTCTTATTTGTTTATGGTATATATTGAATGACAGGAAAGAAGGAATTTCTAAACAAAGGGTTGTTTTGTTAAGCCCTTCAGAGCCAATGACATATTAACTGTTCTCTGTTTTACATGTGATTTCTTCAAAGGCCAGGCCTCTCAAGAACACAATTTTGCAAGGAGCTCAACCTTTCATGTATAGATAGCATAGTTGCAGTGACAATGTTAGATAACTTCCAAGAGCTGAGGCCATTCAAATGGCTTGGAAGAGACAATACATTTCTTTCACCTGCAACAGCCTATACAGAAAAAATATCGTGATTTATTTGCAGTACATCAAAGAGGAAAGAAAGAAAAGTCACTCAAATTTTTAAAAATAAGCTATTTAAAAGTAAATTATAGCAAATTCTGAAGGAGTTCAGTCACAGCTTTGCTATCACTTCCACATATATTTGCTTGCACTCCTAAATCATTGTAATCCCTTCCTATATGTCTCAATAAAAGAAGCAAAACTATATATTGATGTATCAGAAATTTGAATATCCACCACTATTAAGTGTAATACACAAGGCTGAAGGGAATTTTATGTAATGAAGGGATTTTCAAAGACCTTGCAGATCCAGTATGTGGCCAGGTTCATATTTTCATCTGAACTGAACAATACATAACTAGTTAACAGACTACTTCAGTGTCCCAAGATATAAGCCAGAGACCGAGGAACTTCAGGAAACAAAGGGATTCATCTCCCACTCTGAGATTCAAGTTAAAATAACTCATTTTACATTGGAAAGTTAGTATTTTTAAAAACTGTTTCATGAAAAGGAAAATGCTTAAATTTCTCCAGCCCACCTCAAATCAACACACTTTTCACTGGAATAAGTGTCAACGTAGATTATTTGGTAGCACTTTCATCTCTGGGCCAAATTGTCTCAGGATCTTCTATTATAATAATTCATTGAAGTGTTGTCTTTCAAAGATATCTTAAACCAAGATTCCTCCTTTTCCATCTTTGGTGACTGTTTACATTAAAGTTAAAGATCCTTTGATATCTTGTCTAGAAAGAATAAGAGAGAACTCAGGATTCCTGGTACACAATCCTTCTGTCTGTAAAAGAGATTCTAATGTTCAAGGCTGTGCACAATGATAAATATCTATATTAGTTATCCTGCAATAACCTAAAAAAAGACAA
The DNA here is from genome assembly GCF_015237465.2 of Chelonia mydas. Classification (NCBI taxonomy): domain Eukaryota; kingdom Metazoa; phylum Chordata; order Testudines; family Cheloniidae; genus Chelonia; species Chelonia mydas. The sequence goes on from NC_051254.2 coordinate 19,720,638, forward strand.
CGTTTTAGTGTAGCAAAACTGCGATATAATTCAAAATAAACTGCCATCACTGATGCAGGGCTAAGCATATGCAGGGCTAAGCATAACAACTGGCAATTTCAGATTGGCAAATGATGATTTTTCGGTGGCAACCTAAGCATAACCTAATAAATTGGGTAACCTGCATTTATACTGATCAAAAGTATTTTTATTGGCTGGTTATGCCAGGAAAAGGTTTCATAACATTCAAGTATACAGAAAACAGATAGTGAAGAAAAATCACTGATTTTTAAGTCACCATTTCTCTCCATATTTTAATTTTCTGAGAGTTCTGAGTAACCACCCAACATATAAGGGTACATTTGAAAGATCAGAATTAAGATGCTCATTGAACACTGCTAAACAAGTAGAAACTGAGAGGAGGTGATATCTAGAAAAAAGCAATTATCACACACGATCTGAGAGACTGTATCTGAGGAAAAAACAGTATTTTATACTTTGGTCTTAATCAGTGTTTCCAGTTACTGATGTTAATCTGTAAAAGCATGAGGAACCCTTTATACATGAAACTCATAATATATTTCTTGAGCATTTATTTGCAAGGCAAGCAAAGCAATATTTGCCAACTTTGGTCATTCTGCTTTAATTTATATAATTTGTATTCAGAAGTTTTTTATAGTCTTAGTGTGACTGCAGTACTATTTGCATTTAATGCATCATGAATACTAAAAAAAAAAATCACATATATTTTGCTGAATTTTTACACTTAAGAATTATGTAACCGTAATACCTTTAAAAAACAAAATGATAGTGACCAACCAAAACTGAGACTGAAGGTCACTGTAGGTAGCTTTTTACTGACTCTCTAGTCCTGGTCAATCCAAGATAAAGTTAGAGACAGTACTGCAAAAACAGAGACAGAAATAAAAAGTATGAAAAACAAATACAAAACCTCTATACTTCCACCAGGAGCAAGTCTCTGGCAGGTTCAACCTTGATAGCATGGTTGGCTGGGGACTAGAATTGGTTGTCTATCTTTCTCCTCTCTCCTTTTGCCAAATTACATCGGCCTTTCAGCTAGACTCTACACACCCTGAGGAGAGTTGCACCAAGGGGACTCAAAATATCCTCAGATGGAATAACATTGCTGATAAGGATGGATAACAATAGACTTCAGATCAATTATTGTATAGCTTCATTTTTATTCTCTATGTTCATGGATAAATCTTATTCCAGTCTTTTCACAAAAAGTAACTGACCTCTTGTGAAAGGAAGCTATGACTCCTTGAATAGTTCAAATGCCAGCAAAATAAAAAATGAGAAAAACAGCCAACTGGTACAAAATAAATTTCCTGTCCGCACATGATTAGAAAGCTCAGTCTGTTTTTTATTTACCCTAAAATAAGTCCTATTCTTTGCAAGAACACCCACTTTTATGACATCACATGCAACACATTAAGTAGCTTTCAGACCGCAAAGCTGTATAACAACATATAGTAACTTTCCCTTTATGGAGCCCACAACAAAACAAATCTCTGTTAGAATTTACAGAATCTGTAGATTTTATTAGCATAGTTCAAAGCTTATGATTCCCCTGCTGACAGAACCTTCATGGGAATAACAATAGCAAGATCTTGCTAGGTCTGAGTTTCATATATTGAGTCTGCAATATTTTTGAAATCTGCCACAATAGGTTCATAATAACTCATGAGCTGCTTCGGTTGTCTGTCCTATCTGAAGTGGTCAATTTGGCTAGCAGCATACAACAATAAAATAGACACTGTCACTGCTTCAGTTCTTGCTCAAACAATGACCCCCTGTTTACTGACCTCTATAAACTTAGGCTGACTAAAGAGCAACTGTAACAACCTCTTCTTGTAGAAAAATGGTAGCTACAACACAGGACAGAAGGAAGGTCTCTAAAGTTAGTGAAACTCAAGGGAGAGTGGAAAATGCTTTAGGGTGTGATAAAAATGCTGAGAAAACCAGAAGGTAGAAAAGGAAAGGTAAAGATGATCTTCTGAAAATGATGTCCCAGGTGTATAGGTGTATACACATAAATGGCAGGCAACAATGTTTTCTAATGTGAGACTTCTTGAGGACAAGTCATTCACAGTTTAAGATAATCCTTCTGACACTGATCAGGAGAAAGTAAGTGAAGCTGAAAGGAGAGCTTGTTGCTATATTGTATTTTACATTTACATAGTATCGTTCATTCTGAAGAGCTTTACAAAAAACCCAAAACCAACAAAGAACAAAACCCCAGCCCGTCAACAACACAGAAGCACTAGAACAAAACTCAACTCCTATCAAAAGACTGATGGGGTCTTTAATGTTTATACCAGGCAGGTAAGGATTAATTTTTAAGGAGGTGTCAATGATTAAGCTGTTTCATTTTGTGACTTAAAAGCTTTTGAATTATTTTCCCCCCAGGTAGTATATCTCTGAAGAGGACACTTGTTTTGAAACATCAGCTATATTTGTTACTTGGTAGGTATTCATTTTATTTATTAAATATTTAATAAAGTTTTACATATTTTGAATTTAAATACTTATGAGTATTTCCTCATTTCGGATTTGTCAGCCAGAGCCTGGCTTTTGGTAATTTATTCAATATAAAAGATTCTCATAAAACCCCATCCTCCTGTATTCCACATGGAACTTAATTTATTTACTGTATAGGATTGAAAGGCTTGGATTTGAACCTTTGTCCCAGTTTGTCACGTTCTGTGTTTGCATAACACCCAGCACAATGAAGTTGGTCCATTAATGGAGCTTCGAGGCATTACCTCAATACAAATAATGATGATAATATGAAGGTTTGAAAAATCCATAATACATGTTTCTCCTAACTGAAACGTAGCAGGGGTTCAAAAACTGTGCAAACAAAAAAGCCATCTATTACCAATAGGTTTTTAACAGATCAACATGATGTGATTTGAATAGTAAAAAAGGAACAACATATAAAGTAATCTTTCTCAAATCAGTCAGAATTTAATGAATATATGTTAAGCTTAATCTCCATGCTCAGAACACTACAGGCTTTCTCCCCAGTGACTGAGTCACAATACACATATTTTCTCTACCATCTGGAACTACCAACAGCATTTACAAGAGGTATTTCACCCTTTGAGAGTCACTTAGTCTGACACTCATCTGTTATTCCTCCTTTGGAATGTGTAACTAACAGTCATCACTGAAGACTCTGGTCCTCCCATCAATACCATATGTACTACTGAGTCTGATTCATTGACTGAAGTCTACCAAATTTGACAGAAGTGTCTCATTTCCCTATACAGCAATCTGCCAAATACATGTGAAGTTGTGGAGGGGCTGATAATGAGAAATTCTAATACAGAGGGGGGCTCTTTTCCTGGCTGACTCACAGGTTCACTTCTGCCATTCATCTAGCTTTGGAAATGTGCTTCTACTAATGCTAGGACTAGTGTGAACTTTTATTTAAAAGCTAGGCTTGGGGAAGAAAAAAATAAACAGTTCAGCCAGAAGGGGGAAAACCACCTTCTGTGGTGTACTGTTAAAATTACAAGTTATCACTTTAAGAATAAGGGGTTTACTGGGAGGAGGATCTGTAGGAAGTATGAAATCATCTGAGTCACTCTGCAAATCAGCAAGGTGGGCTGAGTTGTGTATCGCTGCCTTAGGGAGCAGACTGCTTTCTCTCTCTCTGTATTTGGTTCTTGCCTATTAGGGTTCTGGATTCTAAGAAACAATGTAGTGAACCTTCCAAAAAGCGTATTTTATGTCTTTGTCTAAATTTTCTGTGTGGATGCTGTGAACATAACACTATCCACCTCTGGCAAGGTAAAAAGATATTTTATCAACACTGGTTTTATGAGCTGGGAGCATTTTAAAAATGAGAAGCCTCTCAGACACCCAAAAAATTAAAGTGTGCAGTTACAGAAGGACAAAAACTTTTAATCAATCAGATGCTGTGGGCTACAGAAATCAGATGATTCATGCACAAGTTGACCACCTTGGGGACCGTTCTATGATTGCCACTTCAAGAAATTGCTTTGTTTTTAAACAGAGCTCTAAAACATATTCAAAAATGAAATTTCAATACAAACATTCCCATTTCACCTATCTTAACCTATTTACCATGGGCCTGAAATACTGGGAAGCATGTTCTCCAATTGTGAGATTTAGTCATCGCCTCTTGAAGTTACAAAAGAGAAGTCAAAATCAAAGGCAAATATTTACACATTTACAATTTAATTTCACTTAAATGCTGTGCCTGTGCTAGAAGTATGTAATTAACTTTGTTTAAATTTGTTTTGTGCTTCTTCATAGAGAACTCCACAGTCAAATGCAAGTTTCATGAGGAACTGTAAAGACAAATACATCCAAGTTCTGAAATCACACACTTGACTTCAAACAGCTCCAAGTTAAGCCAAGATGCATTAAGTTAAATCTGTGCTGGCCCATTCCATTTCTTTTGAGTGTTTCTACATGTTCTAGATTTAGAACTGAAGATTCATTGTAGCAATCCATGAATTTATATTCTTCAGCACAATGTGATTCAGAAGGCCCATTCCTTCCACAAAGGCACCTATACTGCACCTTGACAATTCTGTATTTTATTGGCATCAACACATTCCTGATTGAAATTTAAATGTATCTCACTGGAAAACAAAATGTTTTCCATCTCTTATGGTTGACATTTTTGGAGTTCTTCAGTAAATTATCCATCCCTACTTCCTGTATGCCAGACCTTTAACATGTGTCAAAGACATAGCTCAAACACAATCACAGGAATTTCACAATCATTTTTTAAAATCTTCAAATGAAGGTGAAGACAAGAAAAATCTCATACTGTCACCTAAAATATAATGCACTGATATAAAACATATAGTTTCACTAAGGGAAGTTAAAGGTAGTTCTCAGAACAAAATTCTCCTATATAATTTATGTGATGGAACACATTGTCTGATGGGACAATGGGGAAAAAAATACATCCTTTGGATTGCTGAACAAAATCAATAGTATGTGGTAGCACTGAGGTCTGGATATGAACCTTGGCAATAGCCTTATGTTTTATTATATATGGAACATAAAAAATCTGATGGGACTTAAAAATATCCATCCCTTGATGGAGAAGTCAGCATGGTAAGCAGTGAACTCTGGATAGGTGCCATACCAGCTATGTTATTGCAACATATTATTGCAATATATTGCAGCCAGAAGAAACTAATATTTTCATATTCAGTTGAACTACATTGTAGCACCTACAGGCTAACAAAATGCGGTATTGCTTTTGTCCTTTTCCTGCAGTGGCCTCCAAAGTGGGGTGCGTGCACCCCAGGGGGTGCGCCAGAGGATCACACGGGATGCGCGGTAGGAGGAGCGCCGCCGGACTGCACTCCGAGGTTTTTTTCTTCCGCGGCAGCTCTGCACGCTTGCGGCACGTCTTCCTGTCTTCTTTCTTCGGCGGCCCACCTGCGGCAAGTCTTCCACTCTCCTTTCTTCGGCAGTACTGTGGGGGGTGCGCGATCAAAAAACTCTGGAGACCACTGGATTAGAGCATAGGCATTAACTCCTCAGAAATGCTCCAAAATTCTTGATTCTCTGAGACCACAAAAGCACCCCCCCGACACACACACCAACAATTCTTCCTTAATGCACTGCTTTTTAAAGATTTTTTTAAGCATTGTGCTTCTTTCCTAGAAAGAGGGAAATGCACAGTTAACATAACTCATTATATTGAAGGACATATTATTGTTTATTATTTATATTGCAGTAAGACCTAGAACCCCAAGCAGAAATCAGTGCCCCATTGTCCCAGTTACTGCACACACATATAATGAAAAGACATTCCATGTCTCAAAGTGCTTATACTTTATCTTCCCTGCATCACATTATGAAGTAGTCTACAAGAAAGATAAGTGGGGGTAAGATAACATATTTTATTGGACCACTTCTGTTAGTGAGAGACAAACTTTCGAACTACACAGACAGAGCTCTTCTTCAGGTCTGTGAAACTTACTCAGAGTCTCACAGTTGTATTTAGCTGTGACATTGTAAGTTTCCCAGACCTGAAGAAGAGCTCCATGAAGGGTTGAAAGCTTCTCTCTCACCAACAGAAGTTGATCCAATAAAAGATGTTACCTCACCCACCTTGTCTAACATCCTGGGACCGACATGGCTGCACCACCACTACATACTACAAGATATCAGATGAAAGTCCCATCTCAAGCCACGAACACCAATCTTAGTGTAGATGAAAGAAAGACATGATCCAAAGAATTGTCAGTGCCGCAGGGATTTAAAAATAACATTATTAACCTTGACTCTTTGCATATAACCAGATAAGATTTTTCTATAGATAATCTTTTCTCCACAATCCATGTCTTTCCACATACACAGCAGCTGACCTAGCTTGGCCTAGACGAGTGACATTTGTATCCATACTGGAACAAAATCTGCCTATAAGAACAAGATAAACTAAATTTTCTTCGTTAATGGATAGATTTATATGTTGTTTTTTCAGTCATGTTTTATATGCTATTGGACCTAACTGCTGTAGGATGTAGCACTTCGGTTGACCTTTACAATTTACAGATGCCTTAACTTAGTCACTCTTATTTTGAGGTTACAGCCATATGTTTTTCTTTAAACTACTGTTATGCTTGAAGCTGTGCTAAATTATAAAAAAAACCCAACCCCACAGCTTCATACTTATCCTGTTACATACAGACTAGTACATGCATGCTATCCCCTTTCATAGCATACAAGCTCTGGTGTTCCTAGAGTGAATCGTGCTGTCAGATATTTATTATTTATGTAATAGTGTACTATTGTAAGGCCAGTCCTGTACAAAACACTGGGGCGGAAAAGCACAGTCCCTCTCAAGGAGCATACAATTCGTATCAGACACACGGTATGTCTACATTGCTATCAGAGATTGCCGCTTTGATCCACCTACCTCGCGTAACAATAGTAGTGAAGCTGTAGCAGCACGAGCTGTCCAACCCTGCCTAGGATCCTGGGTACGTACTTGACCAGCTATCCTGTGTTGCCACGGCCTCACTGCTATTGTTACTCAAGCTAGCTAAATCAAAGCAAACTTGGGTATCTCTACACATGCTGCAATCACACCACAGATGCCAGAGTCCAAATAAAACTCTGTATAGACATTTTAAAAGGGACTATATCAATCTTAAAGTCAGTCATTTAAAGGTACCATACCTCTCCTTCAGTTCATCCTGTTAATTTCTGGGTTGTATAATCACAGTATCCAATTTCTTAAAAATCTCTCTCTCTCTCCTGCTGCTGTGTGAAAGACCCACACAATCAGCAGTGGAAACTGAATGACTGTGGGGAGAAACAATGAAACTAACAAGTTAAAGTGCTGTCACATTAACTGAGTAAAATGGAAGAACAGAGAAAAATACTTTTTCATTTATCTTTGGTGTTGACTGTAACTATAATAAGTAAAACATTTTCAAACAGAAGTGTAATTTTTTAACTTAATAGCTTGCTCCCCTTTCAACAGTCTTACATAAAGCACACATGATGCAGAAGATAAAATGTGGAACGCCATGATTCAGAACTAGGTGGGAAACCACTGAAAGGCCTCATGGAAGAAGGTGTTTTAAGGAAAGATTTGAATGTGGACAGGGAGACTGTCTGGTGAGCAAAAAAAGGGAGCACATTCCAAGAGGAGGGTGATGTTATAGAAGATGGCAAGAGGCAGTAGGAAACAAAAGGAATGGTAGTACGGTTTTGTATGACACAGTCCCTGCTCTAGAATAACTGATAGTTACTGCTAACTGCACAAAGTGTCATCAGTGTACTTATACTAGTGTATGTGTTTGTATACTGCAAAGCCAATGGGTTCCTGATCTCAGCTGAGTCCTGTTGGCAGTAAGCACTGACATAATACCAATAAGAACAACAGCACATCTATCAAGAGGGGAGCAGGAGGAATTAAAAGCAGATATATAGGCAGAAGCAGTTACATACTGCCTTGAAGTTGAGGACAAGAAGCTTGAATTTGATGTGATGGAGAGTGGAAGCAAGTGATGGGCTTTAAAGAGGGAAGGGGACACAGTCAGAGTGCCAGGAGTGGAATATAAGTTTAGCTGCAGTTTTTACCAAGACTGGAGAAGAGCAAATCAAAAAGCAGGAAGACAAAGGAGGAAGTCACAGTACTAACGGCATGAGATAATCAGTGCAGAAATATATAGATAAGAAAGGACTGATTTTCGTGCTATTTTAGAGGGATAATTGACAGGATTAGGTGACACTCTGAAGGGGTAGTGAGGGACAAAGTTGAAAACAATTGCCTTAAATGACTGCTTATTGGAACAGCTAGTTCTACAGTACACAAGAAAAGAGAATATACTCAACTTAGTCCTAGCTAACACACAAGAGTTGGTTCAAGAAGTAACTTCAGTTGCACCACCTGTAAGTGATCACAATATAATTAAACTCAACATCCTTGGGGAAGGAAAAGTACCAGAAACTAGCATGATAACACTAAGCTATAGAAAAGGAGATTTTTTTTTGAGTGAGGTGGTGGTGGGGAAGTTGAGAGACAGAGAGAGAGAGAAAGGAAGCTAGTTAAAAAGGCCCTAATATATAAAGCAAAGAAATAAAAATCCTTAGCTGCGGCATGGATACTGCTTAAGAAAACAGTAACCTTCTCAGAAGTAATGCATACTTCTCAACACAAAGGGAAGCAGGTAGGCAAGAAGTAAACTAACTTGCAAGGTTCAAAAATTTACTCAAGCCACAAAAGAGACCCTTCAGAAAATGGAAATCCAACCCTAAAATAAGCCCAAGCTACAGAAGGCAACATATATGAAGGAATTTAGGAGGGCTAAGATGGAATTTGGAGAACAAATAGCTAAGGGTATAAAAATAAATAAGAAAGCCTTTAACTATATGAAAAACAAAGACTGAGATAAATGGTGGGTTTGCTGAATCACCAGGGGGCACAGGGAGCAATTAAGGAAGAGAAAGACATGACTGAGAAGCTAAACAATTACTCTGCATCTGTCATCACCACAGAGGATGGTGAAGAGATATCTACCTTAGGGCTTTTATTTTCTAGTGATATAAATGAGGAACAAAGTAATTGATGTGACAAAAGTGTCAAGGAAAGAGGGGCTGGAACTAATTAAAAATAACAGTGAATTGGCAACACAATGGCGGATGAAATTCATTGCTGACAAGTGCAAACTAATGTACATTGGAGAGAATAACCTGAATTACTCATACACTGGGTTCTAAACTAAGGCCATCTCTACTCTACAAAATTATGTTGACTTAAGTTATGTTGGCATACAGCCACCACAGTTATTATATCACCTGTGCATGTGAACACTTGGCTCCTTGTGTTGGCGATGCACATCCTCACTAGAAGCACTCGTATTGATGCAGAGTGCAGTGCATTGTGGATTAGTATCCCACTGTGAAACTCATCACCATCCAGTGCAGGGTGTTTTGGGAAGTTTTTGCAATGCCTAATGCGGCCAAAACAAGTTGCGCAGGAGCAACTGGGAGCATAGGGTCAACTTCCCATAATGCAGTGTTCCTCATCCATAATTTCATATACATCCAATAATATTTTGCGCCTTCTTTCAAAATCCCCATAAATCTACACATCCCTCCTCACTGTCTGCCATCTTTGACAGAAGCATGGAGCTTGCACAGCTCTTCACTATTGTCATGAGTGTTGAAAGCACAAGGCACGTGATCATTAAGTATATGTAGAGCCACAAGAGGAGCCACAGGGAACATGACGATTCTTTGGAGGCTAGATTGCTGTGGTACAGAGAAAGAAACAATTTAAGGTTGTTGTTGGCATTCATGGAGCAGCTGGAGATGGTGGAATGCGAGTACTTGGCCCCAGAAACAAGCACTGGCTGGTAGGATTGCACTGTTGTGAAGGTTTGGGATGATGAGCAGTGGCTGCAGAACTTTCAGATGAGGAATGTGTAATGGACCAGGGCATAGGTGCTCTTGCCAGCGGTCACAGCTGGGCTGAAGTTTACCCACCAGGGATGGGAGCTGCTTGGTTGGAGTTAGAGAAACCGCAAGAGTCAGGCCAGGGTCGGAGACTGGAGATCAGAGGCAGTACCAGGTGAAAATTGAGAGGCAGAAATCGGGGACAAAGTCAGGCTGGAGTCAGAGACCAGAGATCAGGAATTGAGGTGAAGTCTGGCATCGCAGCAGGCCAAGGTCTATGTAGTAGCCCAGATAACTTCCTGGGGCTACCCCTGGGGTTTACTAGGGGCACTTAGCCAATCAGAGGGCCACAAGATACTGTCACTCAGGGTCTTGTGGGTGGTACTTCCTGCGGTGCCTACTCTGCACAGTGCTCCCTGGGTGTGCCACTGTATAGCCTCCTGGTGGCAGTGTAGAAATATCAGCTGCCCCAGGTTCTGCAGACCTGGGTTCTAGTCTCTGGGCCTTTACACAAGGCCACATTTCTGGATTCTGTGTGCCAAACTCACCCTAGGCCTCCAGTGCAGGGACACCAAAATGAGATCTGTACTGACAGTTAAGAAGCAAATGGCAATTACACTGTAGAAACTTGCAGTGCCAGATTGATTCCTGACTGACCAGCAGTGATTTGGAGTAAGGAAATCCTCAGCAGGGACTGTTGTTATGAAAGTCTGCAAGGCCATTAATCGCATCCTGCATAGCAGGATGCAACTCTGGCCAAAGTGCAGGACATAGTGGATGATTCTGCAGCAATGGGGTTCTCAAACTTCAGTGGCACGACAGATGGCATGAATATTGCTATTTTAGCATCAGACCATGTTGCCACAGAGTACATCAACAGAAGGGGCTACTTTTCTATGGTAATGCAAGAGTTGGTGGATCGCCAGGGACGCTTTACTGACATCAGTGTGGGCTGATCAGGAAATATGCATGACACCTGACCGGTCAGAAAGCTGCAAGGAGGGACTTACTTTCACAATCTGCACACTACCACTGGGAATATTGAAATGCCAAGAGTAATGCTCGGAGACCCAGCCTATCCCCTACTCCCACAGATCACGAAGCCATACCCTGGCCAGCTCGACAGCACAAATGAGCACTTCAACTGCAGGCTCAGCAGATGCAGAATGACAGTTGAATGTGCATTTGGTCATTTGAAGGGTTGCTGGCATGGCTAACTTACCAAATTGGATCTGAGAAAAATATCCCAGTGGTTATAGCTGTCTGCTGTGTCCTACAGAATATCTGTGAAGCAAAGAGGGAAAAGTTTCTGCTGGGGTGAGGGTGGAGTTGGAATGGCTGTCCACTGAATTTAAACAGCCAGATACAAAGGCTATTAGAAGAGTTCAACGTGGAGCTATCCAGCTCAGGAAGGCTTTGAAAAACCATTTTAATGGTGAGCCAGAGTAGTGTGTGTTCCGATACTGTGATCTACTTGGCCTTGCTCTTTTGCATGAATCTTTTGAATGAATCTTGTAGTGATTGCTGTGTAGGTAGGAATATAACATTCTCAATGCACCTATTAATATTGTCTGTGAATGATATTATGGATTCTGTGATGAACTGAAGTGACAGAACAGTAACAGGGCGTCAGACCTGGTCAGCATTAGACAGCATATGTTTTGAACTAATAAATTTTGTTCCAAAAAATAGAATTTTATTCTGTAACATGAACCAGGCAATTTAAAAAAAACATTTAAAACTTTTATAAATTAAGGGAACTGCTCTTATGGAGGAGAAAGAACATTCATTTCCATTTCAGGTATACAGACACCAACTGTGGCTTTCACAGGTCAGTCATGTGAAGCTGTGATTGTCTTTAATGTCTCCCCACCCCCCCCACTGGAGCGGTAAGGATAGTGCACCGACCCCTGATGCCACTTAGAATGTTGAGGGGGCGGTATAAGGAGGTCCCGATATTGAGTTCTTTATGAGCTGCAGAGGTAGGTAAGCATAAGATCGTTGAATCTGCAGGCTCTACCAGAGTCTGCAGTATGTCTGTTTGCTGTCTGAGAAGTGCAAGCATTTCCTGCTACATGTTCCTCTCCTTGTCCTGCGTCTGTCTCCTCTTCGCTCTATCCTTCTCCATGTTCTCTATAAGGGTGGTCCTCCAAGCCCTGTGCTCGTTCTCTGATGCAGCACTGGCTTGCAGGAACTCCTGGAACGTGTCCTCCCGAGTCCTTTTCTTTCTCCTCCTTATCTGGCTGAGGCATTCCACTTGTGTGGAGGGGGAGACCCTGAAGGTCACAATAGCAGCAGCTTCAGATACAACACACAGAAGTACCACTGTCAGTGTATTCATGATGGAAATTGAAACTTAAGATATTGAACTCACTCCCCTTACTCCCCAAAAGTTGTAAGCATTACATTCTCACTTCTTCTTGGGATTGATAGAGCACGGTGCCAGTCACAGCACCAGCCGTGGTGAGTATGGCCCTCTCGGGGGTTGGGGAAATGAGAGGGGGGAATAGCTCGCTGGCATGATTATAGGCGTATATGGCAATGGAACTGAATACAGGCAGAGTTTTCCACAGGCAATGGTGACTGTAGCTGATATCTCACTCCGGAGGGTAACAGAGGCAGAGAGCACAACTGCTGCTGGTGTCCAGGTGCTGCCTGTGCCCATATGCTGCTAGCCTGTGTACTGCAATGGTGCCAGCCAAAGTAACTGCTGGGTGGTGTGGGAAAATGTCCTACTTCAGAGTAAGAAATAAGGCAGCTCTCCTCAGAAAGCTTCAGCAGAGTATTGCAGAGTACCTCCATGAAAGTTTCATCAGCATCTCTACAGATGGGACATCCTGGTGCATATGAACAAGCGGCTCTGCGTGGCCCCCTTTGCCTAACTCTAGATGGGAATGAAAAGCAGATAGCAACTCTACCTCTCTTGGTTGTTCCACTACCTCTGCTAGCACAGGTAAAAAAGAGTAACTAAAATACATGCGTCCTGCTACTTGGGGGTTCCATCCCTGTAATTTCAAAGCAAACTACATACTTACCAGAGGTTCCTTCCCCTGCATCAGGCTGCCTGTGCTTGACTGTTGGGACTGGCTGGACTGCGGTGGAATCAGAAACATGTCCTGGCTCACTACGCAGCTGGATTCCCTGGTCGCCTGTCCCCCTTACTACTCCTCCTTGCTGTTCACGGCAGGGGCCTGTGACTCAAGCTCCACAGAAATACCTATGGTGCTCTTGGGGGTGGTGGTGAGGTCTCCGCCGAAGATGGCTTGCAGCTCTTTATAAAAGTGGCAGGTCTGTGGCTTGGCAGCAGATCGATTGTTGGCCTCCCTGGCCTTTTGCCCATTGCAGTTCCTTGTCTTTCATGCAGCACTGCTAGTGGTCCCTGTTGTGGCTCTTCTCCTACATCCCCTGAACAATCCGCTGGTAGATGTCTACATTTCTACAGCTGGATTGGAACTGTGCCTGCACAATCTCTTCTTCCCACAGGCAAAGGAGATCCAATACGTCCTGTGTACTCCAGGCAGGAGCACGTCGGCCACGTGTAGCTGGCACAGTCAGCTGGGCCGTTCTATTCAACAATGGAGAGCTGCTAGGTGTGCTCGCCAAGCTGTGCAACTAGGAAAAGGAATTTCAAAAATTTGAGGGATTTTAAAGGGGAGGGATGGCTTCCTGTCTACCTGACCCCTGGGCAATGGAGTTCACAATATTGATCAGAGCAGTAAGTGTGGGGCAGTGTGGAGCAGACAGCTCCTGGAGGTCAGTAACAGTCGATGTAAGTTATGCAGTGTCTACATTATTACTGTGTCAACCTAAACACATTGACCATGACTCTACACCGCTTGGGGAGGTGGTGTTATTAATTTGGCATAGTGGGGCACTTACATCCGTGGGAGCCAAATTTAAGTAAAGACACATCCACAGCTAGCTTGAAGTAAGCTGCCTTGCATCTGTATAACCATTTAGCGTAGACCAGGCCTAACTGTATCAACAGAAAAAAGTTCTGGGCATCCATGGAGACAGCTCAATGAAGACCTCTGCTAAGTGTGCATAAGTGGTTAAAAAGGAAAGGAAATGTAAAGATGTACAGGAAAGAATGGCGAATAATATGGAAAATGTTGTATTATCCTTATTAGAGAGTGTCTCTAATACCCTGGGACCAACACGACTACAACAGCACTGCAAACAACATATTACCCTTATATACATCAAAAGCATAACATCAAAATATTGCATTCAGTTCTGGTAACTCCACTTCAAAAAGGATTTAGCAGAAACAGAGGATTCAGAGACAGGCAACCAGAATTACAGGCATGAAAAAACTTTTATATGAAGATAGTCTGAAAGACTGGGACTTTTTACCCTAGAGAGGAGATGAATAAAATTTACCAAATTAGAAATTAATCAAAGTTAGAAATAAGGCGCAAGTTTTTAACAGTTGTGGGTGACTAACCATTGGAACAAAATATCAAGGAAAGTGGTGGATTCTCCATCTCTTGATGTCTTCAAATCAAGACTTGAAGTCCTTCTGGAAGATATGCTTTAGTCAAATACAAGTTATCAGGCTCAGTACAGGGATAACTGGATGAAATTTAATGCCCTCTGATATACATGAGTTCAGATTAGATGATCTAATGGTCCCTTCAGGCTTAAATGCTATGGATCTATAACATGATGAAAGTTTCAAAATAATGAATGATATATAAAGATGGCAAGTAGGGTGAGTAGAAGTTCTCAGTCTCATAATACACAAACTGTGGGACATTCAATGACACCGGAAGGTGACAAAATTCAGCACTGATAAAAAGAAATACTTTTTCACATAATCCACAATTGGTCTGTGGAACTCACTGCTATGAGATATGATTGAGGTCAAGAGCTTAGTAAGATTCAGAAAAGGCTTAAATATCTACATCAATAATAAAAATACCCAGAGTTATTACAGTATTCTTTCTACAGTAAGTGTTTTGGAAAGGATATAACCCCCTTCATGCATAAAGGCATATGCCAACCTTTAACTAGAGGGGTACAAGATTAAAAATGTCCTTGGGGACTGGTTCTCCCCTAACTGCTTATTGCAGGTTTTTCTTGTATTGTCCTCTAAAGCAGCCAGTACCACCCACTATTGCGACAAGATCCTGGATTAACTGGACCATTGGCCTGATCCAGCAAAGTAATTCCTATGTTACTGTGTGAGGTTTAGAGCTTCTGTGATGAGACGGAGTGGGGAATCTTCAATGAAGATGGATAAAGAAGGGAAAGGAGTAGAATTTAGCAAACAAGAAACCTACTTGGTCATGTGGGACATCTTTGGCTAGTGCAGGGTCATTCCCAACTGTTTCAGAGTAGCAGCCATGTTAGTCTGTATCTGTAAAAAGAAAAGGAGTACTTGTGGCACCTTAGAGACTAACAAATTTATTTAAGCATAAGCTTTCGTGAGCTACAGCTCACGTCATAAGCTTTCGTGAGCTACAGCTCACTTCATCGGTATCTGATGAAGTGAGCTATAGCTCACGAAAGCTTATGCTCAAATACATTTGTTAGTCTCTAAGGTGCCACAAGTACTCCTTTTCTATTCCCAACTGTGTATTTCCTATTATTGTTAACTATTCGTATTATCACAGCACATAAGAGCCCTAGTCATGGACCACATCCCCATTGTGCTAGGTGATGTATAACAGAGCATAAAAAGACTGTCCCTGCCCCCAAAGAAAGCACTACTTAAATTGTAAGTTATCTTACTGCTGAAAGGAGTAGATAGAAAAAGATTAAGATAATTAAAACAAGAGTAAACGATGACAACTATTTGGTACTTTAGATTAATGTTAAGGGCTAATAAGCTTGACAATTAAGAAAGGAGCTCAGTGGTTTTAATGGTAAGGGGAAGCTTTCTTTTATAGGAGTTTGCTTACCTTCTTTCTTGGATTTCCCTTTATTATTCCTTTCATATCTGTCACTCTATATAAATATATACACACATTATAAAAAAAAGTCCTTCCCACAGTGCAGCTTCCATAATCAGGCCTAGATCAAAAACTTATGAAAATCTTTCCTCATTTATTCTGGTCTCCCCTCAACTCCCTTCTGAAGCCTGTTTATGCCACATGAAAATTAAGCGCATGTTGCCAACTTCTGCATGTGTTCATTTTTGTGGTCAGGCTGTCCTGTTATTTTAAAGGTGTAGTCATGCAACAAAAACAAAGAAAATCTCTGCCTTAGTCTCCTATTCCTTTCTAGCATTTGCCATCTGGCCACAGAAAAAAAAAAAAAGACAGTAATTTAAAGTATTTAATAATAAATATTACATTGTTTTCCCCCTCAGCCATATTTAGCTTGCAGCCCAGAGTAAAGACTCTAGAGAACAATTTGCTGCCATTAGCTGAGGACTTTATTAATCAGAGTACTATGTGCTATCAAGGGTGATTGTTTTCCCACCCTTCTGCACCCTTCAGCTCACACAATTTCATCGCTCTAGAAGGAATAAAGCCATGAACTGGGATCACTATGATGTTAAAAGTGGATGCCACCATTTATGTATTTCATGGAGTACTCAACTGTACCATGTTCCAAAACCTGCCTGTTACAATGAAAACCCACCAGACAGAATACAAGTTGCTTTCCATGTGAAATAAAATAAATAACACCCCAACATAAAAATAGACCTGGGGCATATTCTGGTCTTTATTACATTACTGTAGGTCTGAGATTCGCTCTATTTAGACCAAAGTATGAGAGATCAGAATCTGGCCAAATTATTATTTTCCAGAGTACACAGCTAATTTTGACCATTTTGAAATAACTATCATTTTATGAGACCATTAATTGTGCTGCTCAGTAAAGCCATTTAATCACACATAATAAAGATAGTAATAAGATGTTGACCAAACACAAATGGCTATTTTAAAGCTAACAAATACAGGTTTTGAATAAGTTTTGTTAAAACTAGTATGGGAAGTTCATGAATTTTAATACTGATAAAATAGTTATAAAGGTCAACAAAAATATCATAATAATATTAACCCTAACTGTCCCTCATTTGGCAAATACATAACCTCTTGAATATATCTGGCAGTACACTGTGGAAATTAACACAAAAGAACTTAAGAATGCCCATACTGAGTCAGACCAATATCCTGTCTTCTGACAGTGGCCAATTCCAGGTTCTTCAGAGAGAATGACCAAAACAGGGCAATTAGCGAGTGATCCATTCCCTGTCATCCAGTTCCAGCATCTGGCAATCAAAGGTTTACGGACATCCAGAGAGTGGGGTTATGTCCCTGACCACCTTGGCGAAAAGACATTGATGGACCTATCTTCCATGAACTTTTCTAATTCGTTTTTTAATCCATCTGTACTTCTGGCCTTCTCAACATCCCATGGCAATGAGTTCCAGGGGTTGATTGTGTGTTGCGTGAACATGTACATCCTCATGTTTGTTTTAAACATGCTGCCTATTAATTTCATTGGGCGACCCCTTGTTCTTGTGTTATGTGAAATAACACTTCCTTACTCACTTTCTCCACACCATGCATGATTTTACAGACCACTATCATATCCCCCTATAGCTCTCTCTTTTCTGAGCTGAACAGTTCCAGTCTTTTTAATCTCTCCTCATATGGAAGTTGTTCCATACCCCTAATCCCTCCTCTGTACCTTTTCCATTTCCAGTATTTTTTTTTCAAATGGGGCAATCACAACTGCAGGCAGTATTCAAAGTGTGAGTGTATCATGGCTATGTATAGTAGTACTATGATATTTACTGTTTTATTATGTATCCCATTTCTAATAGGCCCTAACATTGTTAGCTTTTTTGATTGCTACTGCACATTAAACAGATGTTTTCAGAGAACTCTCCACAATGACTCCAAGATCTTTTTCTTGATTGGGAACAGCCAATTTAGATTTCATCATTTTGTATATATAGTTGGGATGTTTTCCAGTGCGCATTACTTTTCTATTATAAACACTAAATTTCACTCTGTTGCCCAGTCACCCAGTTTTCTAACATCCCTTTGTAACTCTTTGTAATCTGTTTTAAACTTAACTATCTTGAATAATTTTATATTATCCGCAAATTTTGCCACCTCACTCTTTACCTCTTTTCCAGATCATTTATGAATACACTGAACAGCACTGGTCCCAGTAGAGATCTTGGGGGACCCTGCTATTTATCTCTCTCCAATATTAAAACTGAACATTTATTCCTACCCTTTGTTTCCTGTCTTTTAACCAGGTCCTGATCCATGAGAGGTCCTTCCGCTTAGCCCATGACTGCATATTTTGCTTAAGAGCCTTTGGTGATGGACCTTGTCAAAGGCTTTCTTACATTCCAAATACACTATATCAACTGAATCACCTTTGTCCAAATGCTTGTTGACCATTCCAGAGAATTCTAATAGATTGGTGAGGCATGATTTTCCTTCACAAAAGCTATGTTGACTCTTCCCCAACATATTGTGTCTGATAATTCTGTTCTCTACTATAGTTTCAACCAATTTGCCTGATACTGCTGTTTGGCTTACTGGCCTGAAATTGTCAGGATAACCTCTGGAGCTTTTTAAAAAAATAGGTGTTACATTTGCTACCTTCCAGTCATGATTTAAGCGATAGCTTATATACCACAGCTAGTAGTTCTGCCATTTCATATTTGAGTTCCTTCAGAACTTTTGGGTGAATAACGTTTGCACTTTGGCTGGGATGATTTAGTTGGTGTTGGTCCTGCTTTGAGCAGGGGATTGGACTAGATGACCTCCTGAGGTCTCTTTCAACCCTAATATTCTATGATTCTATGGTCCCGGTGACTTATTACTGTTTAATTTATCGATTTATTCCAAAACCTCCTCTACCGACAACTGAATCTGGGACAGTCCCACATAGACTGTTCCTGACACAGATATTCATACAAATAGGATGAGATATTAAAAGCAACATAGGGGACTTAGACATACATATTCCTCTAAAATGAATGATCAACTGACGTATACCTAAATCCCCTGCACTGCTTGGGAAAATATCAGACTTTGTTAACTTCTGTAGATTATAAAGTCAACAGACTGTATTTTAACTAGGCTGTGGAGTCAGGTTAATAGTTTACATCATAAGTAATGTGTTTAATTGGTTCTGAATTTTAAATTATTTTTGGTGTTGTTACATCAGTTGCAATATAGAAACAGGGGAGAGAGAGGAAGTACTAGAGTGATTCATGGAGGGTAACGGGAAATGTTAAAGGGAAGTGATTTAATTTTTTTTTTAAATTGATGCTAATAGAAACAAACTATAATGCAAGGTAACACAAACTGAACAGCTGCTAGCCACACTCAAGGTACATACAGGCTTTATATGTCCCAGAATTCCCGTTTCCTTGAATTTAGCTCTAAAGGATTCTTTTATTATTTCTAGCTCATTGTAAGGGAACTTTCAAAGTCTTCAGATAGAGCTATAAATGCATATTACCTATCCTGAACAAGAACAAAATTAACAGAACAGTGAACTGTTCTTTAGGGGATGAAGACAAGAAAAGTAAATACCACTAAACAATGTTTTCATTTTCTAGTGTTAAGGGAAAAGGTTTGGTTTTCTGCAAATAAATATTTTCACGTCTCAGGCCTAATTCAGTTTAAAGAAAAAGATCACAATGTGGCATCTGTAAATGCTTTGGGGGCTATGGAAAATTGGCTTTTTGCACCACTGAAGCCCATGCCAGGCTATAAGAGCCAAGTTAAACCATATAATTTTAAAAAACTGACCTGGGCTTGAATGCTTATATTTCAGACAAATATACAACTAGAACTCTGGACATATTCACTTGTGAAATTGAATTGGCCAACTAAACAGTACTTGCAAATTTCATGCAAAAGATCCACAGCAGAATCATTAAACATTCATGTAACCTGGCTGAATTTATTTTAATATATATGGCATTACATTTCATTTTCTCTCAAAGGCCTTTAGGATTTACAGAAGATAAATAAATTAGGATCAGATCTGAGACTCTAGATTCTGAGTATTTGACTAGTAACCTCACCAGTAGAATGTTTTCTTTAGGAAATCAAAGTAACCTTTAACTCTAATCTTTCCCTGATGTCTTCCTATTACATCACAAGTCTTTGGGGGATGCCAGAGTACTGTGTGCATTACAGTGTCCTGAGGGAGTTCAATTTACATTCTATGATCACTTCAAAATCATAACTGCAAGAACAAAGAAAAGATGGAAAATAAAAACAAAAGTCACTTAAATTTTTTTAAATGACATAGTTGGCTCACAATAATAAAAAGCAGCAGGTTTCACGTAAAAGACAAATACTCCCCCCCCACCCCCAACAACAGACACTATAATTTTATGTAACTGGGAAAAGCTCAATACTTCTACTTAAAATTGTTTTCCCTGAAATATACATAAAATGATTATTAAAAAGTTGGGAAACGAGACATCAGCGCCTTAAGAAAGGTAGGGATGTGTGTCTGCGTGATATATAACATGCCAAGAACGCTCTGATGTCTTACAGTAATTTGTTCTGCAACCGAGCAGAAGTTGTTTTCCAAGTCCTCAACCAATACTGTGAATGTACAGGAAATAAAAATAGTGTCCATTAAATTGTAAAGTTCTGCAAAAACACAGGGCTGAGAGGAATTAAAAGGTTTTTCTCTCCTATTAACACTTGCCTGCATTAGCTTCCCAAGTAACAGGTTGATAGGTTTACACATAAGATTAAACTTTGCAGCTTCATTCACTAATATTTGCCCAGCACCCTGGTTATGAATCCTGCTATTTACATTTGTTTACTCCACCACAAAAATCCTCATAGCATCAGGACAGAAGTTGGAAGACACCACCTCCTCCAATAAAATCAGCTCTTGAGTCTACATACTATGACCAGTCTTTGTTCCTGCTTTAATCCTGTTTGCACTTGGTGCTCCCTATAACTGCTTGATTGATTTGCCATCCACCCATCAATTGAGTGTGTTAAAAAACATTTCAGAAGTCTTAAGATCCTGAGATAGGAAGGAAGATATCCATACTTTGAGATCATCAAAAGGATGCTCATAACCATTAGTTTTAGGGTCCTCCTACTCCAATTTGATCAAACAGGCCATTAAAATTCAATCATTAGAATTTAACAACATGAAGAAAGGGTTAAATGTCATTTGTCTAAACTTTATGGATATCTGTGGACTACAATGTCTGCAAGTGTGGATTTATCAAATGAGATTCTTTACAGTGTGCTTGCACTCTAGGGGCTGATAAAACTACTCGCCCAGTGGTGAGTAGGGAGCTTTGCTTAGTGAGCCCATCAGTCCCTGCAGAATGTAAGATTTAATTTTAAAAAAATGTGCCCCTCCAAATGTGAACTACTGTTGCAATGCATTCCTGAGTCTGCTTGTAGTTTTCGGGAGCAGCTGCAGACTCTAAATCAGTATCCTGTGCAAAACAGTGAAACAAGAAGAAGAAGATAGATGTGGTTGCTTGGGAAAGCCTTGAACAGCAGAGGCAGGTGGCATTGGAGTTTTTCTCGAGGAGGATACACAAGCATATAGTTTTGGCAGGTTCTTTGTATGAAGCGACATGGCTAAGACTTGGGCTGTCATATTAAAGGCTTAGATTCTATTCCCAGTTTAAACATAAATAACCTTGTACAACATCTGCAGTTACTCCTTCTGTAAAATAGAGAGACTGGATGCTTGCCTCCACTGTAGGATACTGATTATTGAGCTGTGCCTCATATCATTAAGTGAAGTACACAGAATTATTAACTTCAGTCAACAAAGAAGTGAGACTTGAATTGGTCCTCTGGTTCTCAGTCTACTGCATCTTCCCACAGGCCAAGCATATTTTAACGGGGAAAAGCAGCAAATGTTATTTTGTCTGTGTCCTGCCCAGAAGTTCTGGTCCATGCGGCTGCTTCAGTAGGCTCTATGGAGCATGACAGCAAGTGCAGTCAGATGGAACATCCAGAGAACTGGAGAACAAGTTTCTAAGACATTATACTGTGCATGTGCAAATCATACGTGTTTTCCTATTGGACCACTACCTCACTCTGTCATAGATGATATATATGGTCAACATGATGCAGTTAACTACCACTACACTGACACCATGCTAATATCATCAGTGATGATGTTGCACAAACATGGAAGTAAGCAAAAAGAGCAGTAATAATAATTCCAAATCCTTCAGAAACGCAAATGAAAAAGCTTCAGTAGATGTCAAATGGAAGATAATTGAGTTAAAAGGGAAAATGTTATTTTTTCAATTTCCCTTAAAAAGCTGAAGGAGAATAGGGAAAATATACGGTAGACCTGTATTTAATTTTAATACTAGAAAAAAACAGCAGTTTGGGTTGCATTCAAACTCAACTACACTCAGAGCAACAGCTGGCAAGGATCTGCTAAGCAGTCCTTCTGATTTACAGCTTCAGAACTTTCATGGGTCATTCAACACAAACACCTTTGTTTGTCACACATAACCTACTTAAAAAAAAAATGATTACCATTTAAATGAGGCTTTAAATCTCTAAATGACATGTTCTGAAAGCTATGACATTGTTGGTACTTCTCCCTCTCTTAAAAGTAAAAACACAAACTTTTATGCAAACTTTATTATCAATATTTTTGGAAAGAAATAACAATTTAAGCTATTCCATTACAATCTGGGGCAATTATGACTTACCTTGTTACATTTAGCTAGAAACTAAGCTTTACTTTCAACCCACTGAATCTCATTTGGTGAAATGAGGAAAATAACGTGAATTTTGATAGGATCTTCCCATAGATTATCTGGAAAAATAAAACTAGAAACTCATATATAAGATAATTATGTATATATATAAAGTAATTATTATTTGTTTCTAGAAGCACCTGCAATATTCTTGGGGCTGTTCAAATACAAAAAGGCATGTAAATGACTATTTAAACTATAATCTCTTTAAACAGTTATTATATTGAATGCATATCTCCCACCCTGAGCTGACTCCACTGAGATACCAAACTAGTTCATTATTTTTATTTAAGAACATAAGAATGGCCATATTGTGTCAGACCAATAGTCTATCTAGCCCATCTTCCAACAGTGGCCAATGCCAGATGCTTCAGAGAGAATGAACACAACAGGGCAATTAGCAAGTGATCCATCCCTCATCATCCAGTCCCAGCTTCTGGCAGTCAGAGGTTTAGGGACACCCAGAACATAAGGCTGTATCCCTGATCATCTTAGCTAATAGCCATTGATGGATCTATCCTACATGAATTTATCAAATTCTTTCTTGAGTCCAGTTATAATTTTGGCCTTCACAACATCTCATGGCAATGAGTACCACAGGTTGATTGTCCGTTACGAGAAGCAGTAGATCTTTATATTTCTTTTAAACTTGCTGCCGATTGATTTCATTTGGCGACCCTTGTTTCTTGTGTTATGAGAAGGGGTGAATAACACTTCCTTATTCACTTTGTCCACACCATGCATGATTTTAGAGACCTCTATCATATCCCCTTTTAGCCCTCTCTTTTCTGAGCTGAACAGTCCCAGTCTTTTTAATCTCTCTTCATATGGAAGCTGTTCAATGCCTCTAGTCATTTTTGTTGCCCTTCTCCATACTTTTTCCAATTCTACAATATCTTTTTTCAGATGGGGTGACCAGAACTGCATGCAGTGTCCAAGGTGTCGGCATACCATGGATTTATACAATGTCATTATGATATTTTCTGACTTATTTTCTATGGCTATATAATTTCTCAATGGTTTCTAACATTGTTAGCTTTTTTGATTGCAGCTGCACACTGAACAGTTGTTTTCAAAGAACTGTCCACGATGACGCCAAGATCTCTTTCTTGAGTGGTAACAGCTAATTTAGACCCCATCATTTTGTATATACAGTTGGGATTATGTTCTCCATTGTGCATTACTTCGCATTACATTGAATATCATCTGTCATTTTGTTGCCCAGCCACCCAGTTTTGTAACATCTCTTAGTAACTTTTCCAGTCAGCTTTCAACTATCTTCAACTTTTTAACTATCTTGAGTAATTTTATATTGTCTGCAAACTTCGCTACCTCACTGTTTACCTCTTTTCCAGATCATTTATGAATATGTTGAACAGCACTGGTCCCAGTACAGATGCTTGGGGGACCCTGCTATTTACCTCTCTCCATTACGAAAGCTGACCATATACAGTAACTCCTCGCTTAACGTTGTAGTTATGTTCCCGAAAAATGCGACTTTAAGTGAAACAGTGTTAAGCAAATCCAATTTCCCCATAAGAATTAATGTAAATGGGGGGTTAGGATCCAGGGAAAAAATTTTCACCAGACAAAAGACTATATTTTATATATATACACAGAGAGAGAGATACATATATACACACACTGTATAAGTTTTAAACAAACAATTTAATACTGTACACAGCAGTGATTATTGTGAAGCTTAGTTGAGGTGGTGAAGTCAGAGGGTGGAAGACGGTGGGATATTTACCAGGGAATGCCTTAATGCTAAATGATGAACTAGCACTTGACTGAGCCCTGAAGGGTTAACATATTGTTGTTAATGTAGCCTCATACTCTACAAGGCAGCAGGAATGGAGGGAGGGCAGACAGCATGCCAGAGAGAGACAGACACACACACCCTGTGTGTGAGAGAGAGAGAGAGATGTGCATTGTCCCTTTAAGTACGCTGACCCCACTCTAAGTACATTGCTTTTTTAAGTAGATCAGCAAATTGAGACAGCAACTGCTGCCAGCAAGCTCCCTCCATCCTGAGCCCTGTCATGTGTCCCGCTCCCCCACCCCCGCGCTCTATGGAGATGGGGTAAGCAGGGGAAAGGGAGACACCCTGACATTAGCACCCCTCTTCCCCCGCTCCCTGCAAAGCAAGCAGGAGGCTCCCAGGAGCAGCACCAAGGCAGAGGCAGGAGCAGCACGTGGCAGTGGGGGAGGGACAGCTGAACAGCAATTGATAGCCTGCTGGATGGCAGCTGCACAGGGAACTTAGGGGAGCGGGGAGCTGATGGGGGGCTGCCAGTCCACCCTGGTTCCAAGCCCCCCCAGTTCGCTCCAATGGGCTGCTCTTCCTGCAAGCAGTGGACAAAGCAGGTGGTGGCCAAACAACATTATAAGGGAGCATTGCGCAACTTTAAACCAACATGTTCTCTAATTGATCAGCAATGTAACAATGAAACAACGTTAACCAGGATGACTTTAAGTGAGGAGTTACTGTATTCCTACCCTTTGTTTCCTGTCTTTTAACCAGGTACTGATCCATGAGAGGTCCTTCTCTCTCATCCCATGACTGCTTATTTTGCTTAAGAGCCTTTGTTGAGGGACCTTATCAAAGGCTTTCTTACATTCCAAGTACACTATATCAGCTGAATCACCCTAGTCCACATGCTTGTTGACCAGCTCAAAGAATTTTAATACATTGGTGAGACATGATTTCCCTTTACAAAAGTCATGTTGACTCTACCCCATATACTGTGTTTATCTGCGTGTCTGATAATTTTGTTCTTTACTATAGTTTCAATCAATTTGCCTGGTAGTGAAGTTTGGCTTTCTGGCCTGTAATTGCCAGGATCACCTCTGGAGTCTTTTTTAAAAATAGGCATTACATTTCCTAACCTCCAGTTATGTGGCACGGAGGCTGATTTAAGCGATAGGTTATATACCACAGTTAGTAGTTCTGCCATTTCATATTTGAGTCCCTTCAGAAGTCTTGGGTGAATACCATCTGATCCTTGTGATTTAGTACTGTTTAATTTATCGATTTGATCTAATATCTCCTCTACTGACACCTCAGTCTGGGTGTTGGAAAAACGTTAGTAGATTTTACTTTCATGGTAGTTGTAGCATACTGTACAATGAATATTAATTTAGATTTAACAACATACAATAAAGTCCATGAGTCAGGTAAATGCTACTTTTCTTTTAACATGTGATTGGCTTGAGTTTAGGCAGACAGCTAATGTGAATCTGAAGTAACAAGTGTTAGGTGATTTGTATGTTCTTGAAATCATTACAGTTAAGAATGCATTAAAAACACATCTAGGCATGAGTGAAGGCATACATTGCTGATAGAAGGCTTGTTTTTCGGATCACAATTCTAACCTGACACTTTTCTACTAGTTTGACATTATAAAAACAAATGAGAGTTTCCCCTTGCATCGCTCATCAGTAATGTCACTATAGTCTCAAATGCAAAGTCCTGGAAACTGTAATACTCACAGCGACTCAGGGCAACTGTAATAATAAATTCAGTGCTAATGAAGGTCAGACTGTCAACAACAAAGAGAAAATCTTTCTCTATACATACTTTTAAGCTTCCTGTTTCCGGAAGTAAAAAAACAACAACCAGTACTGTTCTGTGTGCAATATGTTCTGTATAGAGACACACAATCCCCCACAGAGGCATAACATCCAATACATTGCTTTCTTTCTGTTATCTACATCTATATAGTCTAATACATATTTCCTCCAAAATTCCTATTTTATTACAAAAAAATTGGAAGACAATATTTTTCCAACGGGGAGACAATATTTACTTTAAACATCTTGCTATATTTAAAACAGAATCTCATTAGAATTAAATATTGTCATCAAAAATGGCCTTCTTGTTGCTAGATAAATGCTGAAGGAAAGTCAAAAAAGAGGAAGGATTGTTTTGTGGCTGGGGTGCTAACCTGAGACTCAGGAGACCCAGATCCAATTTTCTGCTCTGCCACAGACTACATGTGGAACCTTGGGGAAATCATTTAGTGTCTCTCTGTGCCTTACTTCTCCATCTGTAAAACAGGAATAATAGTACTTCTCTATCTTACAAGGGTATGCTGAAGATAAATACACTAAAGACTGTGAAGTGCTCCAATACCACAGTAACAGGGGCCGTACCATAGATAAATGAGATACAATAGATTAATATAACAGAAGGCCAATGGATAATCTCTTTGGCACTGATTCAGGAAGTCATCCTTATATAGCAGAGCACTTAAGCACTTGAATAGGGATAGACTTAAGCATATGTTGAGTATTTAGGTGAATTGGAACATCTATGAACAGTTGTAACCTGCCACAGGAAGTCCTGTCCTGCACCAACAAAATCCTCCTGAGATTTCAAATTCAAGAGGTTGGAAGGATACAGGACAGGATTAGAAAGGCAGTGGGATCAACAAAAGTAGCTTTTTAAAAATAAGGTGATTGATCTATAAAAGCTACATTTGTGTTATGATGTTTACTTGGGTCTTCTCTGTTGACTACAGGTCGCCGTTGTTAATCTGAATGTGGAGGAACAGCAATTTGTAACCTTTCAAAAGCAGCTGAAAAATTTTAGTCATGCACAGAGTTCCATAATAACAAACATGTTCTTCCCCCTCAAAAACTTCAAATACTGCCCAAAAGGCTGTAAAACTAATGAGGTATAATGCCTTTAGGACTTGTTATTCTGGCACACTTCACCCAACACCCTATGAAAAAATGACAGCCATGCTGGACCAGTGAAATATAACCTACTCTGGCTCAAAACTGCTGCTGAAATATCAGTCAAGGAAGAAAGGAATGTCATGCAGCAATTTTCTGGATTCAAAATTTCAAACTAAGCAATGTTTTTCTATTTGCAAATATACAAAATTACAGGGTGGCAAAGCTTTCCAGCCTGCCAGTAACAATGGTTAGAAGGAATTTGTTCTTTAAAGGTCACACTGGAAAAGGGAAATGATCCTGTTTAATCTTTTGAACTAGGTTCCACTTTTCTCTACTTTATGTCAGAAATTTTAATTTTGGTGAGAAGTGAAGAATGTGGTAATGTACCTCCTTACTGCTATTTGTACTGTACATTTGCCTTTTAGGACAAAGTAGGAAAACACCCACTTGGCTGAGGAAAAGCTCCATTTAATGTAAGTACTGGAGGCACTCAGTGAAATGTACTTATTTTAAATCCACATACATGCTCCAGCTGCTTCCCTGTCCCTGGTGTGTCAGCTTTATAATGTTGAAGCAAGTGCGGCCTTTCCGGCACTTTAATTTCAATTTTGTTGCTTCTAATACCCTTTATTTCCAAGGAGAACTTCTCACATATTTCATTCCATATGATTATTCCGTGATTATTCCATCTGCCCCTTCAAAGAGTCATGAGCCAGATTTACGTACAGTATCTGCAAAATGTAAAGTTAAAAAATTTCATCAAGATGTTGTACAAGTATGCCTCTCTTTTTAAAGTTAAAAGGAGGATGTGTCTGTTTTTATTTAGACCAATGAAAATGCAGACTAACTCCATAGACTTCAGTAGAGTTATTCTGGTGCATGTGAGAGCTGTTCAGTATTTGTATTTCCTGATCTAAGTGCATTTAGTTAAAAAAATACTGTAGAAGGACTCATAAAATGATCTACCCTACTGACATTGGCATCAAAAAGATCTTGCATGAAAGACTTCAAGCTTCTATATTATTCTGAATCTTTGTTGCAACAGGAAATTTAAATATACACACACAGCACGCGAATTTTCATGCCATTCGCTGTAACAAACCAAGACAGATGAGTTACAGTATGACAAGAAACTGAACGCATCCCAGGTTTGTGTTTTGAGTAATAAAAAGTTAATTATAGGGCTTTCCTGCTACAACAAAAGATTAGGTAAGAGACTTCCTGCCTTCCATGACACTCAGACAACATTCACACAAGGCAAAGATGACAAATTTTAGACCTAACAATGTTAATTTAATCACCACCAAAAAAACGATGTAGGTAATCTTCTTCCTAATTATCCTTGTGATCTTTGTATGTCAGCCTGAAGATCTGGCCTCAATTCCCAATCAAAGTAAAATTAAGCCATCAAGCCACTCAATTACTGTTACAATCCAGGGCAACTGTACCAGTATTTACCCTCAGTGGGCCAGCAAGGGCACCCACTCTCAGACTTCCAGCTCCCCTGGCCGTCACCTCTTGTGGGTGAAGACACATGCCTCTCTCCCTTCTGACTGCGGTATCTCCAAGCTGAACAATTCCTTGCCTTCACTATATTATTCCCAGCAGAGACAGGCCACCCAAGCAGACCTGCTTGCTTTCTCTTCAGACCGTTAATAGTGCAACTGCCCATGGGCACAGACACAATGCAGCTCTTTTTATGCAAGCCTATTTTATTCTTAAGGTAAAAGCACTCCAGAGAAAAGAACTTATTTAACACTAAGAGAACCTACATGCATTCTAATAAGCTTACCAGAGATCACTCCAACCCTAACATGGGGTCTGACAGGAGCAGTCCTTCAGCACACCACCTAAGGAGTTTCCTTGTGGTTTCAAAGTTCAATACAGCTTCAGTTCAGAACAAGCAGTATTGGGACTCAGGCCTAGTCCTTCCAAACGTTCCCTAAAGATTGGGGCCCTCTGTGGACCAGGGATCCTGTCCATTTGCTGAATCAGGAAGAAGGCCCTGAACCTGTTTAAAACCAGTCTACTTATCAAAAAATCCTTTCCTTCTCTGTTGGCCTTTGGAGAATCCAGTTTGAACTAGTATAGGCAACCTTTTGAGGGGGTGGCTTCAAAGGGCTGATAACCAGAGGAATTACATTAGCATCTCCCTCCTCACACATACAATTCCACAATCATGCATACACAATTGCATATTTAATTCAATGGACCCCAAAGGAGTTAAACCTAATTCAATAAAGTTTAATTTAATTCCATAAATTTTCATCTCAGTTCCATAAGGTTTGTCCATGATATTGCCACTCTTGCCACAATTACTATTTACCTTTCAAAACAATAGACAGACTTGCACTGATACCATGCTTTTCTGGATTTCCTTGGGAAAGTGTTTTTACACATGATTTTCTATCTACAATACCACTGTACATTTGCATTCTCACTTCTATCAGATGGGATACACTGGACTAAGCTGAAAGCAAAATCTGACTTTCTTCTAACTACCTTCAACTTTATATTGAAATGGTGTGATGGGTGCCTTTCATTTTCTTCCACCTACAAGAAGTCATTACTTAGGTTGGAAAGGCCTACCCTTGTAGATGGAACGTTTAGTTAGAATCACAAAAATACAAAAGTAGAAAATGTTGTATCCCCCTCTTAAAAATGTGCTAGCAGTTATCCTAGACATTACAAATCAATAAGACCTGCGTTAGTATCCCAAACTGGTTGAAATGTTAATATAAAGCAATTTAAAAACGCATATTCATCAGA
This sequence comes from Chelonia mydas, assembly GCF_015237465.2. Taxonomy (NCBI): domain Eukaryota; kingdom Metazoa; phylum Chordata; order Testudines; family Cheloniidae; genus Chelonia; species Chelonia mydas. The sequence continues at coordinate 19,750,711 of NC_051254.2, forward strand.
AATGCGCACGATATCCTTCATCTGTAGTGGAATGCAAAGATGGTCAGGTCCGGGTGCTCCCCAAGTGCATGAACACTTAATCTGACTCAGACCTGTTCCTTTTTCCCATGTGACCCTCTGACCACTGAAAATTATGAAGGAGAAAGGTATATGCGGAGAGGTTGTAAGATTCAGCCTTTATCAGTATCCTGCTCCTATATATCCATTGGCTCTCTTCAGAGCAACACGTACCCTCAGGTCCATTCACACACGATTGCTCTTACAATTACCCAGCACCAGGATTACTGCTTCAGTGCCAGCAGATAATATTTTGCCTTTCATACCTGCAACTGAGAATGCCTGCAACTCAGAATAAAAAAAAAGGAAAAATATGGCTCTCGGCTTTGTTTTTTGGGGACACAAAATAAACAAGTAAAAGAAAAGAATAAGAATTTACAGATAAAAAGAGAAAACATGAAACTTCTCAAACTGCCCAGCTGTCATCACAGCTCTAGTTCTGGTGCTTGCATTCTGTTTGAATATTTTTATTCACTTGTTTACATACAGTCACACAGTTCCAAACAACATAATGCATATGCTCTAAAACAACTATAGTCATTGCTCCACGGCAGCAAAGTAAACCTGCCGAAACCTGTCATTCAAACAAAATGAATTAAATAATAAATAATAATAATAATTTACAGTTAAAAGGAATACTGTCTTTCTGACCAGTTCCTTGACACATGATTCAGATCTCACCCCTCTTCTTGCCAAATTTCAGAAAGCTAATTGTTTCTTTTGATTGCAAAATGTTTGTTGTAGCTCAAGGAAAATATTGTACTTATGATCTAACATATTTGGCAGAAGGATGCTTGTACACATTGCAACAGTATGATGCCAGTACACATTACAATAAATGTGTATGTTTTAAATAAAACAATACTATTATTCTGGGGGATTATTTATATTTATTCAGCTAGAAACAAAACATCATGTAGATAGCTACCAGGGACTTAGACTGTAGTGCATTTATATGAAAGACCACAAGTTTCAAAATACCATCCCCTCCTCTCTTTCCACAAACCCACACCCATATTTACCAAAAATGACACTCTAAATAAAAACTGGAATTAGTTTATCATTACCATTAGTGGTTCACTAAAGAGAAGGTAAGCCAAAGTTTGTCATGATGTACTGACAAACTCTATCATAAATCAAAAGCGTTATGAAACGAGAATGGACACCAAAAACATCACACAGCTGATATTTTCATGAGTTCTTAACATTCTGAATGTTGAGTTATGCTTATTAGTGAATTCAATTCACACAAAGTAAATTTTAAGTAAATTCTTTATGTTCCTAATAAAATGGTTCGCTGTTCCCTGTTTTTAAATCAAACTGTACAGAGCATTAACAAGACCTTACAGTTTAACTAACTTTTCCAAGCATACCATCTGTTGACACTAGACACATTTGTAAATGTTTCTAGACACAATTTGGGTTTTTTTAGCTTAGCAAGAATCATCCATACTTGTTTTAAGATAAACAGCTAGCCCCCTACATTTAAACATCATTTCTCCCCTGCCAGCTGTAGTGAGAAAACACTCTCAGTGCTGCAGCTGCTTACCAAAACTAACAAAGATTTTAGCTGGAAATATTTAAAGGGACAATTGAAGTTTACATCCAAAATTTGACCTACATTAAAATCATCATCCGCTGAGCAACATCCTCTGGGCTCTGTATATATATATATATATATATATATATATATATATATATATATATATATATATATATATATTTGTTTAAAAGAAATTAATCTGTCAGCAAAAATGTAAAAAATAACCATTGCTTTTGTAAGACCTATGAAATTTTGTGTCTTGCATTTGCAAAACACAGAGGGAGCATAAATCAACTAACAAATGCTAACAGAAATTTACTGCTAGGCCACCCAAGAAAGTAAACAGAAATGCCATGTTGATTTCAAGTTCCAGCAAAAACAAAGGAGATAAGTGTATAAGATGAGAAAATAAAAAGTGTCATAGGCCTGATTTTCTGCTGCCTGGCACCCTCTCATCATTTATATCTTTGCAAAAATGGTGTAGAACTCTGCTAGCAACAAAGGAAGTTTACGATTTGGTAATGTTTCATACTCGTTTTATACTAATTCTGCACAATTATAAATGAAGACAAAATGTTTAAGACATGGTAGAATCAGGACCTTAATTTTCAAACTTCCTTGAGGAGACAATGGATACATTAAAAAAATATTTTAATAGTGATAGACAGTATCCCATTACACACTGCATAGAATGTATGGTATAATGTTAGGTATTGCTACTATTAGGGCCCCATGTATCATATGCACAGTGATTGATGTGGCTGCTTAAATTGACACACTTGTTCTTCAGAATCCAAGCTTTCATTTAAAAAAAATTAAGCTGTAGGCTTTTGTTTGCGAACATAACCATCAAAATAAAAATGATGAGATGATATCTGAGTATGCCAAATGCTCAGGGAAGAGTGAATCGACCTGTTCTCAATGTGATGTTAGCAATGAATTATAATAAAAATACTTTAAATGTTAAGTATTCCACTGCTTATGACTTTATATGTAAAGTACTTATCCATCATTGTTGGACAAAGTGGCATTTATTAGAATTCAGTGCAGTGGGGCGGCTAGCTGAGATTGAGATTATGCTGGAGTGGAGAAATAAGTAATTCAACCATCTCCCAAAATTTAAAGTCATCTGCAGGCCTGCCCAAAAGAGAAAGGGAAAGGGAAGGTGCATTCCTTTCCCAGAGCCAAAAGTATCGATGTATTGTATCTTCAATAAAAAACCTTGCAGCACAATGAAAATTGAGAATTTGGAGGCAATGTCAAATAAATTGAATTTAATATCAAAATAAACAAGGGACAAAGTGCTGACTGTGAGACTGAATTTGAGGTATAAAGTGACATGGAGAAGGGCTAGGGAGGGTAATGATTCATAATTCTGGGGCTCCTGCTACATAGCTCAGGGGTCCCTAGACTCATAATATGCAGCAATATGTAACACTGGGCAGAAAACCTTGGCAATTTTCAATTCTCTCTTTTGCATACAACATAGATTGGGTCCTTCACAATGCCTCAGTAACTAGAATTTGGGGAAAGTTTTACTTTCCCATGCAATGTCACACATGTAGAATATTTCCATTTTATTCTCCTACCTTTAATAAATACATGGCACCTTGATACTATGGCCACCCAAGAAATATCCAATATAGATAAATTTGTTTTATCTTTCAAATTTTCATCTTTACAGACATTTAAAGAAGTGAAATCTATTGTCACGTTGCTTAAACCAAATCCTGCAGTCCTTATTTTCTGCAAAATTTCCATTGAAGTTTATGTACCTAAGGAATCAGAATTCGGTCTTTAATTTGTAAGAGTTAAGAGTTAAAGTATCAGAAATCCCTTCTAAGTTCAGTGGAAGTGTGGAAAAGATTTGATGTCAGTTGGAAACAGAGTTATGAATAGCAAACAATAGCATTTTTCAGGGGGGAAAAAATCCTATGTTTTTCTCGGCCACTTGACTATCTTAGGATGGAAAACATCCCTGTAAAGGGGCATCCATATGTAAGTATGTTATACATACTGTCATTCTAATGCTGTTCATTTGGAACTGACATCATAACCCTGGAAAGACATGCATCTAGAGGTACACAGAGCTTTGGTGTGCCAGGTGTACACTACTCTACATTTCTATTCCTGTTATGCAACTATACTTAATTGGGATGTTTTCTGAATTTTAGCTACAAAATTATTTTAGCCTACTGCATCTTCATTAGTCAGTGTTTCAAGAACTACATCTCTGTAAGCAACCACTTAATATTTAAAAAAAATTGAAAAGCAACTACCTAAGGACACAAAAATTAACAGAAAAAAAAAAAGTATATCAGAACCAGAAAGCCTGCCAAAGAGTCAGTGGAGTCACTGGATGACCAACGTGCTAAAGTAGCATTCAAGAAAGACAAGAACATAGTAGAGAAGCTAAATTAACTCTTTGCATTGGTCTTCACCGCAGAGGATATGGGGGAGATCCCCACATCAGAGCCAATTTTTTTGGTGACAGATCTGAGGAACTGTTCCAGAATGAGGTGTCAATAAGGGAGGTTTAGGACAAATTGGTAAATTAAAACAGTAATAAAGTCACCAAATGGTATTCACCAAAGACTTCTGAAGGAACTCACACATGAAATTGCAGAACCTATTGCTTGAATCAACCTCTGTACCACATGAATGGAGGATGGCAAATGTAACATCTGTTTTTAAAAAGGCTCTGGAAGTGTTCCTGGCAATTACAGGCCAGTAAGCCTACCTTCATTACCAGGTAAACTGATTGAAACTATAGTATAGAACAAAATGATCACATGTAAATTAACAAGATATACTGAGGAAGAGTCAATATGGCTTTTGTAGAGGGAAATCATGCCTCACTGATCTACTAGAACATTTTGGGGAAGTCAACAAGCCTGTGGACAAGGGTGATCTAGCTGATATAGTGTACTTCCACTTTCAGAAAACCTTTGACAAGGTCCCTCAACAAAGGACTCTTAAGCAAAGTCTTCACTAGATCTGCTAAATTGATCCCTGTTGAATCGACTGCAGCAGTGTCGATCTCCCCATAGTGAAGACAAGCCCACCATCTGGAATACTGTGTGCAATTCTGGTCTTCCATGTTTAAGAAAGATTAATTGAAACTGGAATAGGTGCAGAGAAAGGCTACTAGGATGATCAGAGGAATGAAGAACGTGAGAGGAGACTTAAGGAGCTTGGCTTGTTTAGCCTGACAAAATGAAGGCTATGGGGAGATATGATTGCTCTTTATAATTACATTAGAGAGATAAACACCAGAAAGAGAGAGGCATGATTTAAGTTAAGAGCCAATGATGGCACAAGAACAAATGGATATAAACTGGCCATCAAGGAGTTTAGGCTTGAAATTACATGAAAGTTCCTAGGCAACAGAGGAGTGAAGTTCTGGAACAGCCTTTCTAGGGGAATAGTCAGGGCAAAACCACCTAACTTGTTTTAGGACTGAGCCTGATAAGTTTATGGCAGTGATGGTATGATGAGATTGCCTATAATGGCATATGGCCCATTCCTGTTTGCTATTAGCAAATATCTCCAATGGCTGGAGATGAGAGGTGCCTGGCTGGTGGGTCTCACCTACATGCTAAGAGCCTGACTGCCATATTTGGAGTTGGAAAGGAATTTTCCCCTAGGTCAGATTGGCAGAGACTCTAGGGTTTTTTTTGCCTTCTTCTGCAGTGTGGGGCATGGATCACTTGTTGGTTTGGACTAGAGTAAATGGTGGATTCTCTGTAACTTTTAGACTTTAAATCAAGATTTGAGGACTTCAGTAATTCAGCCAAAGGTTATGGCACTATTGCAGGAGTATGAGGGTGAGGTTCTGTGATCTGCAATATGCAGGAAGTCAGACTAGATGACCATGATGGTCTCTTCTAGCCTTAAATCTATGAAACAAAGGGTAGGAATAAATGGTCAGCTTTCACAATGGAGAGAGGTAAGTAGTGTGGTCCCCCAAGAATCTGTATGAGACCAGTGCTGTTCAACATATCCATAAATGATCTGGAAAAAGGGATAAACAATGAGGTGGCAACATTTGCAGATGATACAAAATTATTCAAGACAGTTTTGTACTTAACTAACTATGAAGAATTACGAAGGGACCTCACTAAACTAGGTGACTTGGCAACAAAATGGCAGATGAAATTCAAGGTTGATAAATGCCAAGTCATGCACATTGGACAACATAATCTCAACTATACATATAAAACGATGGTATCTAAATTAGCTGTTAGCACCCAAGGAAGAGATCTTGGAGTCATCGTGGATAGTTCTCTGAAAACATCTGCTCAATATGCAGCAGCAGTCCAACAAGCTAACAGAATTTTAGGAACCATTAGGTAAGGGGCAGATAATAAAACAGGAAATATCATAATGCCATTATATAAATCCATGGTATGCCAATACCTTGAATACTGCATGCAGTTCTGGTCACCTCATCTTCAAAAAGATATATATTAGAATTGGAAACAGCAAAGAGAAGGGCAATAAAAATAGTTAGGGGTCTGGAACAGCTTCCATATGAGGAGCGATTAAAAAGACTGAGGACTGTTCATCTTACAAAAGAGACAATTAAGGGTGGGGGTTATGACAGAGGTCTATAAAATAATGATTGGTGTGGAGAATGTGAATAGGAAAGAGTTATTACTCCTTCACATAACATAAGAACTAGCGGTCACCTGATGAAATTATTAGGCAGGTTTAAAACAAACAAAAGAAAGTATTTCTTCACACAATGCATTGTCAACCTGTGGAACTTGTTGCCATGTGATTCTCTGAAGGCCAAAGGTATAACAGTTTAAAAAAAGATTTAGATAAGTTCATGGAGGATTGATTGTGCTTCCTTCTTCTTCATCATGTTATGGAGTTTCCATTTCAGACCAACAAAAGATATTACCTCACCCACCTTGTCTAATACTCTGGGACCGACACAGCTACAACAACACTGTACAGGTGGAGGATAGGTCCATCAATGGCTATTTGTCAAGATGGTCAGGGATGCAACCCTAAACTCCGGGTGTCGCTTAGTCTCCAACTGCCAGAAGCTGGGACTAGATGACAGGGGATAGGTCACTCAATAAATTCCCCTGTTCTGTTCATTCCCTCTGAAGCATCTGGCTCTGGTTACTGTCATAGACATGATACTGGGCTAGATGGACCATTGGTCTGACCCAGTATGGCTGTTTTTATGTTATGTTCTTATGAGAAGGATCCTTCATGCTTCTGCCAAGACTTATCTAATTGATGATTAAGGCTAAGAGTTGGTCATGGATTCCATGATTTTTCGTAACCTCTGCAACTTCAGCTGCGGGTGGCAAGGCTTGGGCAGTCAGTTCAGAAATACAGAATTCCTTTCGGTTAAAATCACTGCTTTTTGACTGCATATATGAACAAAACCTAGGAACGTCGTCTCAAAGCACTTTTTCTGAATGCAGTGCATGCAACATGCATGGCACATCTTCTCAACTTGGTGGGTGATAATTGGAGAAAAACATTTGAAAAAGTAAATTAACTTGTCAATGCCATAAAACACGCATTCACTGTCTGCCCTGCCCGCAAAGCATGGTTCAGTCAATCGGTGCAGGAAAATGGGAAAGTGCCTGCAATTCCATCTTCCCTGGTAATCACGTGGTGGAACAGCTGGCTTGAATGTGTCCATTTTCATACCAGCCACTTGCAGGATTATGTGGATTTGTTTGACGAGGAGTGGGAGTGAAGCTGGAGTTCATCTGTTGAAGATGCGGTCACGTTGCAGCAATTGAAGCGTTTGTACCAAGAATAATGGCAATTTTCACTGCTTACAAAAAACCAGAAATCAGATCGCATAAGGTGGCAAATGATTTGGTCGTTCATGCCAGATGGGCAAAGTCATTCAGTGGCATGACTGACAACCTGTTAGCTAACAAAGCCCTTCCCAAAAAGAGCGATAAAATCAAAGTCTACACGACAGGTTCTGAATGGTTTTGTCAACCAGTTTTTTTAAAAGCCTGCCAAGTGTTTGATCCCAATCAGGCCAAACTTCATGACCTTGCATCATTAAATGTATTTGGGTCTATTCCCATGTTTGAAGACAATGAATTGGAAAAAGCCGAGTTTTGTATCTACAGCAGTGCAGTTTCTAAAATGAAGTGCCTTGACATTGTGGAATTTTGATGCAACTTAAAAGATCACTTTCCAAGACTGGTGTGACAGCTCTGAGGTGTTTACTGGTGCTGGTTAACAGTGCAGACTGTGAGAGCTCATTTTTGTCTTACAAATATATCTTGCAAGATGACAAATGCTCTATCAAAGATGACAACCTGGCGATGTACAACATGCTGTTTCAGAATCATGGAAAGCTCTAACTGTTAGTAAATGACTATTTTATGCTCTAACCATTAACCTTGTTAGTAGTCAAAATCATATAAGGTTTAATAGGCAATTTAAAAGCTTCTGTACTGATGTAGTGAAAACTGCATTACTGTATCACATTTCCATGATTTTACTGTTTATTGCCCATGTCCTGTCCGTGACTTTTAATAAAAAAATACCCATGACAAAATCTGAGCCTTAATGATGACGTATATTTAAAGACATAATTTGTCCTTTCTGGCAAAGGACCACTGGGTCAGTTGCTTCAAGGCTAAAAGATGACAAGAATAATGTGACTGGGTGCAGGGACACTGAAAAGTTCTAGACGAAGAACGGATTGACTTCAGTTTGTTGAACCACATCCTGTGTACAGGTATTCAGGGGTAGATTAACAAGGAGTGGCTGTTTGAGGAGACCGAACGATAAAACACCCCGTTTTAGGAAAGTTTGGCTCCACACCAGATGTTATAGGACTGGCTCTGAACTCCACACTGGAGAGTTTTTCTACTTACATTCTAGTAACGTTAACTTATTTTACTTTATCATAAACATTAACTCTTGAGCAAAGACCTTGCTAATTACAATTGATTTTTTTTTCTTGTTGAGTTATTCCACTATCTCACGCAACGCCACGCAGGTAGGTCATCAAAAACAGGGCCTAATGGCACCTGCAGAGTTTTCGGAAGTGTTGCTTTCATTATTGATGATATTGTTAAGTGTAATTGGAATCCAGTTATCTATTGTGAGTTTTCATTTATAGATTAAAAACTCATTATTTACCAAACATTACCAGTGATATCTGAAATATTACTTCTTCAGTAGCCACTGCACAGTAACAATTAATGAATACTGACTTTTTAGTAGAGTCTGTATACTTTTGCCACATTAATCAAGAGATTATGTCTCATCCTGCCAGAACATTAGGCTGCAATTAAGGCAGTTATACTTCTATGTTCAGCTTGCATACTACTCCGCTATTTACTGCCTCTCCATCGCACCTCCCAAAGTGCAGTATATTACTGTAGACACAGACACACACAAAACTGGGCCAACTCTTAGTTACCATTTGAAGTTACTCATTAGAAGGACAGCACATCAAGTTACATATAAATCCTAAAGAAATCTGGAAAAACCCTGTTAATGGCAGTGAAAGAGAAATTTAATTCTGTAAAACACTAGTTAGAACTGAGAAAAATATGCAAGTATTCACTGCTTGAAAACATGCCCCAAAATGAATGAAATAGCAAAGAGATTCATGAAACTTCACACAGAGTTTTAACTCCCAAATCTTAGAGGATTGATCATCCAAGCCCTTGAACTTGCTGTCGTGTGTCAGAAAAGATATCCATAATTAAAAATATTGGTCTTCCCTTGCTAATAGGATAAATATATTTCACTTAAGCTTATTATAGATACACCCTCCATGTATCTCTATACAATATATGTGCATTTGTACAAACATGCACATATAAAATCCTCCGAAACAACTTTGTAAACTTGGTGTTTAGACTGTGCATGTTTTTTTCCCCTCCTTTTAATATGAACACTAAAAATCTATGAAACCACCAGTTAAGGCATCACAAGCAACCAGACAAACCTTAATTCCTGGGCCTTGCCACCCAAGTGCTCTTACCCACTCCTCTCTCCACAACAAATTCCCTTACTTCTCCATCAACCACTCAAAATGGAGCAGAGTGGGTACTATGTACAAGGGCAATGGTAGTGTTGAGCATGGCAGCACAGAGCTAGTAGGGGGTGTGACGGGTTCACCCCAGGGTGCCACCTGGAACTGGGGTACCACTGAGCACCCTGACCCACCAGCCTGGGCTTCCTCTCACACTGTACTGCTGTGACAAGCTACAAAGCCCTCTAGCCTGCACTTTCACCAGCATACATACAGGTGGGGACACACCCAGCTGCAGTTACAAGCAGGCTCTCTGACCAGCCCCTGCATGGGAAGGCAACTCCCAGCTCCTCAGGCACGCACCTTGAGTATAAACCCAAAATTATACCGTCTTGTGCTGCACAGGGAACTACACAGTATAAGCCTATAAAATGTTCCCCCTCCTTCAATGTGGAGAAGAATACGCAACAGCCTTTTGTCCCTGAGTTATGATTTCCACACTGTTCACTCCAGCTCACTGGTTTAGATAAAGCAAAAACAAGTTTATTAACCACAAAAGATAGATTTTAAGTGATTATAAGTGATAGCAAACAGATCAAAACAGATTACCTAGCAAATAAAACAAAAAATGCAAACTAAGCTTAATATACTAAACAGATTGGATATGAATAGCAGATTCTCACCATAAGAAATGATACAAGCAGGCTGCAGATTCTTAAGGGGCAAGCTGCACTTGCTTTGCAGCTTGGAATCCCCAGGTGTTTCATTCACAGGCTAAAATCCCTTTAGCCTGGGTCCAGCACTTCCCCAGTTCAGTCTTTGCTCCTCAGGTGTTTCCAGGAGTCTTCTTGTGTGGGAAGCAAAGAACGCCAGATGATGTCACTCCCTGCCTTATATAGCTTTTGCATATGTCAGGAACACTTTGTTCCCAAAGCTTGGTTCCCAGACTGGTCTGTGGAAAAATACTGACTTCCCAAGATGGAGTCTAGAGACATGTGGCCTCATCACATGTCCTTGTAGAGTCATAACAGCATTCACTCACAGGCTGTTTGGAGCGTTCACAGGAAGGCTCACCCGGTGGGAGATAAGCTTCTCCTAAGGCCTATTGTTTTTTTCCTAATGGCCCATTGCTCTGAATAGGCCCTTCCCCACCCGCTATCTAGACTGAAAGCATCTCATCTACTGGGTGTTACTCAGGTGTAACTACATTTGAAACACAGTTACACAGTCAACATTCATAACTTCAGACACAAAAATGATACAGGCATACAAATAGGATAATCATATGCAGCAAATCACAACTTTTCCAATGACATCTCACATGACCAATCTTACATAAAATACAATTATAATTATGTCCTAATCATATAATAATAATATCACTGTGAAGAATATGGGGTGCAGACTCACAGGGGGCACAAGAGGTTGTTGGGGAGACAACAGGGCATATGAAAACAGGGATAAGGGAAGACAGCAATCATGGATATTTGGCAGGGATATTGGAAGCCTCATCTCTCTGTGGGTAGGGTTTCCCTGTGCCGAGGGAACAGACTCCTTCTTGAAGGAGGTGAAAAAATAGGAACATCACATCAAAACAGAACAGTAACCAGTACTTCCATTTTGAGATCTGAGAAGCCATATGAAGAAAAACATCAATAGCATAATAAACAAAATGTACAGCAACTGTAGACAAAGCTGCCATTGGGGATTTCAGGGCTCCTAGTAAGAATCCTTAAGATGGGCTCAAAGACAGAAAAGTTTTAGCAGGGATTTTCACAGACAAGCTTTAGGATCTCATCTCACTTTTGTGTATAGTCAGATAGTTTATGATTTTTTAAATAATGATTACTACTATAACTGTCGATGCACCTTTTCCAGGCCACAAGTGCATGAGCAAACTACAGAATTGCAGAGTATTATTCCTGTAAATTAAGATCTGTTCCCAATGGATTTAAATCAGTCACATTCAGCGGTGGTGCAAGAGGGCCCAACACTGTGATTCTAGGATTGAACTTGTGTCTTACGAGAAAATTCCATGCACTTAATGTAATATCTGGCATTCTCTTCTAAGCGTGTTCATATGACAGAAAGTAATGGGCCTAATCCACAGCAAGGGAGATTTTTGTTAGATATTAGGAAAAACTTTCTAACTATAAGAGTAGTTCAACTCTGGAATAAGCTTCCAGGGGAGGCTGTGGAATCCCCGTCATTGGAGGTTTTAAAGAACAATTTAGACAAACACCCATTAAGAATAGACTAGACTTAGTTGGTCCTGCCTCAGTGCAGTGGACTGGTCTTGATGACTTCTTAAGGTCCCTTCCATCCTTATATGTCTATGATTCTATGACATTACTAATGTGCAAGCACTGTAAGACAGGAAGCAAAAGACTCTGCCTCCATCTGGTTTAAAATATACAAAAGAGACAGATCCAAATTTAACCCTCAGAGAGAAAACAGATCCCATTGAGTACATTTAGGAGCAGAATTTGGTGCTTAAATCTCTAATAAGTAACACGCCATCATCTACTGCTTATCGATTTCCCACAAGTGCCAATCCCCAAAAGAGAAAATCACAACTAACATTGTTTGCAATAAAGAGTAGCCTTTTACATCATTATATAGGTAATTTTCTTAATGAAAGAAGAGAACTGTTAGCACAATCACCTAATGAAAGGTATTAAGACTATATCTATACTACAAGCTCTATAGTGACACAGCTGCAGCACTGCAGCTACGCTACTGTGTTGCCATACTATAGACACTCACTACACCAATGGAAGGAGTTTTTCTCATCACTGTAGTAAAGAGGTGGTAGCTAGAGTGGCCAGAATTCTTCACACCCCTGAGCGATATAGCTAGGTCAACCTAAATTTTCGGTGCAGACCAGGCCTAAATCATCTTCAAGCAGAATCCAAATTTTACCTCTTCCATTGAAAAGAAAGATAAAACATCAGTATCTTTTGAACGTATCAGACTAGTCTGAATTATAAATTAAAAGACTGGTGGATGAAGGAGGATTAAAATGTAACATAATTGATAGACACCCTCTGACAGCTCCCCATGCACATACTATACATTATACAGTACACATGCACAGATATAAATATGTTTATGCATGTGTAGAGCTAATACCCTTCAACATGTTCCAACACATCTCATTATTCTACCGTTGAGTCTAATTCACATGAAGTCATCTTAAAGAACAACAAAAGTAACAGGATATGCTGATGTCATTTATAGTTGTCTGTTTTTACAGACTAAAACATATGGATTTAATTTTAATCTACACATTTTTATTGTTGGGTTTACTTTTTCCACCCAAAATCACTCTTCATCACATAGATAAACATAACCAGATTTTCCTAAGGTTTCTCACTCTTTTGCTTATCTGCAATAAATACTGAAGATGATCATAAAATCCCTTTTATAGATTTTCTATTATACATGCCGCATGGATGGGATCATTTTAACCTTATCCTTCTCCAAAAATTAATCCCTTGTCATTAGTAAAGGTTTTATTCTTTTTTTCCTGACAGTTTACGAGTTTGAAAAAATTTTCAAGAGCTAATGAGCAAGGTACAGAACCACACTGAACAAAAGGAATGACTAGAGAAAGCTCCAAGAGAGAAACTTTTCAAAAAAGACGACTCATTGCTTGCTTTGCACAAAAAATCTTTGTCTCCCAATTCAACACCCCTTTGTGATTTTAGTTGCATAAAACATTTACTCTTTTGAGATATTTGAAAATATAATCCCCATCCTTTCTGAAATCTACACTAAAGTCTGCATTGTGAAAAACACAAATGCTAACTAAACCACCCTCAAACTGTTACTTTTCCATGTTCGCTATCAACAAGAGAACTAAGAAAAACAAGATGGTTTTAAAAGTTTTCTTCCTCAAAATAAGGATAGGCATTATTTTAATCACACCATACTTATTATGCACAATGCATTGTTTCCATATTATATTTGCTGTTCTACAGCACTGAAGACAAAGGACTGTTCTATAGTGCTTCTGTGGCAAGTATTCACAACAAAATGTCACAGGCATGTTACTCTATCACTCAATTGTCCCAACACCGAAGGTCCAAGTTTATCTCCCTTCTATGCAAATATAATTTAATCTCCCATTTTTATTATAAATTATTTAAATCATTAAAACAAGATTACAGAAAAAGACACTTTAAAAATATTCCAGAATAGTTCCTCGCATCTTCTGACACTATTATTGTTGAGTTCCTTGTTTCACACTGATCCCATAAGTTTGGGCCTCGACAGGCTGAAGGCCATATATATGAAAATGTATGAGTTGTGCCAGAAAGGCTTGCTTTAGGAACAGTTTACATTCTGGCCCTTTAAAATTCTTCCTCCTCCTTGGGCTTAATTACCCCTCCTTTCCGCTGCTCAGCTACTGTTTTCTGTTCCTTTTTCCCGTTATGCTCCTCCACCTGAGCCAAATCTTTTCTCTCAGTTCCTAATCCTTCTCATATAATCCACTCATCCCTCCCACAGTTGTCCTGTTGACTTACTTATTGTTGCTTTCCTTTATAATCTCACTTTTTTCATTTATTCACTATTTCTACCTTTAGGCTCTCTAGTCCCCAAAATTTACCCTTTTCCTCTAACCTAACCTTACTCATCCATCAACCTCACTTCCTTCATCCATCTCACTGACCTCAACAACTTTACATCTACCCCTTTCCTGCTACCTGTGTCCTCTCCCTCATCCAATTCTCACCCCCATAACTATCTCATAATACTCCTATCATCATCCATCTTTCACTTTGTGCCTTTCACTCTATATACTTATTTCTCTCACATCCTTCCTCTTTATTTCCATGCTGCCCCTCAAAGTTTCTTCTTTCTTTCCATTAGAAAAATCATTTCAGCCTGTGATATGTGAGCCCAAATACACAGGCAGCAACACACAATGGACAGTCAGTCACATGGTATCACTGCAATAGCAAGAACAGTGGCAGAGTTAATCTATTTCAGATAGTGTGAAAAAGGAATACAATCCAAAACCATGTCTACAGTGAAACGTGCATTCAAAGGATCAGAAATAAAATTTAAACTTTACAGAATATTTGTTGTTTCTCAGAGTCTCTTCTCTACAACTCCTATCTCCTCTTAAAGCTGCCAGGAGTTTCCCTGTTACTCACTTCTTAGGTAGCACATGATCACCATTGTGTAATGACAGGACACATCACAATGATGCAATATTACCAAAGAGATATCTCAGTAATTACATCAGCAGTGGATTCACTCCTATGTGTAGTATTAGTAAGACTATATTTCACTTAATAGAGGAAGCAATAGTGAAGCGGTTTCATTAACTGGTTCTTCTACAAGTGCAACATAATAACAGGACCATAGTACTACACATCACATGAAATCCTGATATGGCAGCAGCTCTCCCTTAAGGAAACCCCTAAGCATCTCCTACCTTTCTCCATCTTTATACCACCCATCCACCAACTTTGCAAGCTTAGGCTGAACATGACTCCCTTCAAAATCCATCAAATCTGCTTACTAACTGAGCAGAAGTGATGGTGTTGCTATTGAGACACGGAAGTATCACCTCCTGCCCACACTTGTGAGTATGCTGCCTCCATTCCACTCCTAATTCCTGATTAAGGGTTGCTGCTGGTCCTGTTTTATCCAGAAATATCCTGATTATGAGATGGAGATGCTTTATCCTGCAAGCCCAACTTTGCATTATGTTGGAACTTGATACAACTTAATCACACAAAACCATATTGCCAATAGTGCATGAATTAGTCCCATTCAACACAATCATGCAACACACAACACATTATAACCTGGTCCTGCTGGCCTGAGAAACACGATTGAAAAATTGATCACAGGTTTCCTCCATAGCAATGAAAAACAAACTTCACTGTCCTGTTATTTTAGATATCTACAGCACAGTACTACTAGTATTATAGAGAGGATCTAGGATCCTTAGAATTAGAGATGGGAACACCTGTTAAGTCTACCAACTTGATACAAACGGATGTATCAAATATTAAACTTCTACTACATTTATTCGTCATACACAAGAGTAGATACATAGGAAGCAGGAAACTGAGTTAAAGGTTTAATTAAAAAATCATACAGAACTGGTTGTCTCTTCATGAATGCAACCAATGGATAGAATTATTCTGAAGCTCAAGGCTCAGACCCTTAGAATTAGAGATGGGAAAACCTGTTAAGTCTACCAACTTGATACAAACGGATGTATCAAATATTAAACTTCTACTACATTTATTCGTCATACACAAGAGTAGATACATAGGAAGCAGGAAACTGAGTTAAAGGTTTAATTAAAAAATCATACAGAACTGGTTGTCTCTTCATGAATGCAACCAATGGATAGAATTATTCTGAAGCTCAAGGCTCAGACCCTTTATGGCATACTCCTGCTAAGGAGGAGGGATACTACACTAACCAACAGGCCATTGGTCTGACTCAGAAGCCTGCATTAGCAACCTACCAAGAGGGCTACACATATGCATATATTACCAAAATAAATGCACACAACCATACTGTCTGCTCACAATTGTACCTTGTTTCATAAATTAATATAAGTGGAATCTCCTTCCTTAGATATTTTTAAGGTCAGGCTTGACAAAGCCCTGGCTGGGATGATTTAGTTGGGGATTGGCCCTGCTTTGAGCAGGGGGTTGGACTAGATGACCTCCTGAGGTCCCTTCCAACCCTGATATTCTATGATTCTATCATAAGTAGATGTTTGAGTTCGCCAACTTTGTCCTAACTCTGCATCTGCAATGACAAGATAATGTAACAATCGGACTTGAAAACTATCAACTATTTCACATAGCATGGATTGCACATGAGAACTCATGGTTTTCAATTGAGAAAGAGTCCAGTAACTTCTGCTCTCAAACTCAGAGCTAAAGAAGAATCTCTTCTGGCCTGTACCCTCTGTCAGAAAGCCGCAAGCTGCTGACATGATCACACTTGCTCAAGTCAACATTCCATTCAATGGGAGGAAGTGGTGCACATACGGTTACAGACTACAGAGGCCACAAGCTTCATATCATAACTCTGTAGGCCACAGCTGAATGTCAAGCATCCCTGTTTTAAATTAGCATTTCTTTACCAGAGAATTTTCATTCAACATATTTTACCATGGAAAGGAACTTACAAAAACATCCCATTTGCATGTTGGCCTCCTAGTATGTGATTTTATTGTTGCCAACCAAGTTATACTTCAACGGACAGACCTGTGTGGAGGAAACAGCCTGCCGAATCTAGAATTACGGTTTAAAAAAACAGACAACACCAAAACGAACAGGACAGGATTCATAAATCTCAGGTACCATCAAACTAAAGAAGGTTTATTATTCCTTTTGATCTCAGTCTTCAGAGCAGCCAGACCTTTCCGTCTATCGGTACCTGACACACTGAGAGAAGACATACAGAGAAGTGGTCACTTTTGTAATTTATTTCCAGTACTTACACTTCTTTATTGGTCTTTCTAGGAACTGATATTTAGAAGCAACTGCAGAGGCATTTAGAGGAGTTGAAAAGTTAATCCACAAGGACCCCAAAGAAACTGATTGTTCTTTACCCTTACATTAATGCAAGAAAATAATATTTACAAATGCAAACTGATTTACAATAGTGGCAGTAAAAAGCTGTATTTATTAAGAAATGTTTTAATCCACTCTTCTAACCTGAGAAAAGCAAGAAACAAGTCAATTGTGTCCTAGTGTTTTGGCAACAATCTTTGTGTAGGATAATGTTTAGTTCTGAAGCAAGTACCATAACATCATTTGCACTGGTTTCCATTTCACCTTAAGAAATAAAATAATAAATAAAGCAAGAATAGTTGTAAAACGAGCTTTAAAAATAACTCAAGGAAAACTTTTACATCTAAACTTCTTCTGAGGACTCATTTACATGCTTGGTGGTCTTGCCCTCAGGTCAAAGTTTTTGGAAACAGTTTGAATAAATTTCCTATCTATCTCAAACTCCAGTGGAACTTCATCACAGGTTGTTCCTATTAAGATAGCAAGCTAGTTAGGATCGTAGCAGTCCAGTTTGATCAACAACTGGCAGGCACCATTGGGGTCAGTAGCGTTGATATGTTCCATTAGGGACAGTTATACATGAATTACTGAAATTCTGTTTGAAGCAGATGAGGGTCTGATTCTCCAGGGGTGAATATAAAATGCTACCATTCTGATTTGGGAGTACTTTACATATACTTGGTGTAAACAGCAATACAAGGTGTTAGGCATTTTCATTCTTGCCAATTTCTCAGCTGAGAAAGTCACCAACAACCAACCCAAGAAAATGAGTTTTAACAGATTCCTGTCAGTGTCAATACCCCACATGCTGAAAAGAACTGTGAAAGAAAATGAAAAAAACAGCATGACAACATATCCTAATGTTTATGAGTAGGTCACTGGAATGAGGAACTGGGATTTTAACAATGTTGCAGTGCTCCCTTTGGTTAACATACTGAAAAATAGTTTATGAGGATGCATTTCAAAATGAAATTTTTGGAAGTTAAATTTTGGGTTTATTTATTTTGATTTAATAAAAAAATCCATCCATCCAGTGCCTTAGGCATACATTCAGTATTTATTAACAAAAAAAAAAGAAAAGAAACACCACATCCATATCAGAAAGGCCCAATGACCAAAAACTAGGTTTGACGCCTGAGATTGCATGCCTATAAGCTGTTTAAATATATTTTTACAATTTCTCTTTTTAATATCATGTAAAAGTAGTGATTGGGATGGAGGAACAATATTCACTATCACTACATTTGCAAACATACAGTATGTGAAAATACTCAGATGGACCTTACTATATAAAAATACAGCATCTATGGCAAAGACTCCTATTTCGTGTAAATTTCATTTATTTCATGGTTCAGAGTAGCAGCCATGTTAGCCTGTATTCGCAAAAAGAAAAGGAGTACTTGTGGCACCTTAGAGACTAACAACTTTATTTGAGCATAAGCTTTCGTGAGCTACAGTTAGTCTCTAAGGTGCCACAAGTATTCATTTATTTCATGGAGAGCCCTGGGAAATGTGCATTTTTATGATAAGGAATGAAATCCCATAGAATTCCTGCTTGAGAGAGAAAATAATATGACCAAACAGTTCTAAAATGTTTGTGTCATTTTACTGGTTTTGCAGAGTTAATTTCAACATAATAATTGAAATTTTGTCAATTAAATAAAAGATCCTACCCATGGATATACAGAAAACAAGAAACCTAAACATTATACAGTAATTTAAATCTGTATTAGAAACTAGAGACAGTGTTTTAAAAAGCAGTATAGTGTTTCTGTTGTTCTAAGTATTCTTTGTGTAAAGTAGAAAAATCACATCCAGACGTTCCATTTTGGCTATAATCTAGCTGCCTTTGCCTATTTGCTAATTACCTAGAGGAAAAGTGCCATTTTTGAATTTTCGGAAACAATTAATATGAGCCAATTTACAAAACTGTTTATCCTTTGGGGTTTTGTTTTGTTTTCAAAAAAACTGTGAGTCAATGTCATGCTTATGAAAATGAGAGGCATGGGGCCAGCTCCAGCTCCTACTGAGGTCAATGGGAGCTTTGCCATGGACTCCAACAGGAGTAAGAACAGGCCCATAATGGGGATAGATTCTATGCGAATTTCATAGGTCGTAGCTTGAGCCATCAAAAATGCTGATTGTGGAGAGTGCAACAGCACCAGTGATTGACAAGAGTGATTAACATGCCATTTGGTAATCTGCCCTCCCTTAACTTTCTCTCTCACTTTATCTGTTCCTATCTCCTGTTTCCCCTGGCCCCTTTATGTCTCCCTGACAATTACACTTCTAGTTTTTCTGTGGAGACATTGCTTAGATAAAGTTACTCAAAAATCACTATTTTTAAGAGCAATTAAATAACAAATTTTTCATTTTAAAATGCATATTATTTCTCACTGTTTAAGATGTTTCTAGACTAGGAAGCCCCCTTGTGAGATTGCATTACAGCAACTGGACACACATCCTTCAGTTTGGTTAAAACACAGTGCAAATCCAAATAGTCATCTATGCTGAATTGCCCTGGCAATTATTCTAACACGAAAAAGTAACCGTTCCAGAATCTAGCTCAAAATTAGTGACAATGCTTATAAATGAGGATAATTAGTTGTCTAGTGCAGGCTCCCCACATTTAAATCCTGTGGATATCAGCTCATAATTGAATTGTAATTGTTTTATGATGTCTCAGTGGATCAGTAGTGGAAAACAGGTAAGGTGATCAAATGTTCATGATAAAATGTAGCACTCACATGGATATCTATTCCATACATGTGGGGTGCATATAAACACACCTGCACACTTTCCCCAGGATTATCAATCAACATTTTTCAAGTAAGAACAAGGCCAAGGGAGTCTTACTATCATTTTTATGAAAAGGAGACAGCATATTTTAAAACAGCTAATAGTTCTTTGGCTTAAATTCAGCTTGAAATACATGCTTTACCTTGAAAAGGCAATTTCACTTCAAAAAATTAGATACATGATTTATTGTTTACCACAAAGCACACAAGTTGAATAGTTCATACACAACTGTGCCCAGGTCAACTCAAAAGTATGGCTTCCCTTCATAACCAATCCAATGTTGTGATTACAGACTGTAGACTTTGGCAGCTTCTCTATGTCACACTGTTGCAAGCACGATTTGAAAGCACTGCATATAGCTCAGTACTGAGACAGGAAAAGAGATTAGAAATGAAAATCTTGTTCAAAGTTGTTACTTATGCCAGACCTACCAAGTTGCCTAGAGAAAGCATTATGCAGAGAGTTAAAGCCCCTTTGTTATGCAGCTTTGGCCATATTTTGTTGAGCTGTGGGAACTCTCCCCCACTCCATGAGTACTTTTATGAACGAGAAGCCAATTCCAAATGCCTGAAAGCTTACAAGAATGTTGAGTTGTCTGCAATACAATATTTAATTTATATGACTTCATTTTGTAAAGTAAATTTCCCCATGCTACAGCAATCTGGACCTCCTACACAATGAAAATGATTAGTTTTGGTGTAATTAATTGATCCCAGACAAAAAGTTCACTCACTGAAAGCAAACATTGCTACAGTAAGTAATCTAACACTTATACAAAAGTGCTACAGAACCTAATGTATTATACATGCACACACACCCAACTGGTGATGTAGAACGTCATAATTTTGCCTTATAGGTCAGAATGAAGGTCATTATTTGAATGTGAAAGTTAAAATTTCATATCTGTGAATTTATAAACTGTAAGGATAACAGACTATTAATATAAATGATTTTGACTGGTCACCTTCTTATTTTTAATATTTAGGAAAAACAATGAAACCTATATAAGTTTGATTATTTACTGCGGCAGCTAACTTTCAGTGAATTAAGTTTCAGTCTGGGATCTTCTTATTTTTATGAGAAATATTATACAGCATTGTTGCCCCTTCTTCTGACACCAGTGTCCTGATTTGACACCAGAGAAACAGAAGATTCAAGGCCTTGTAGTTAATTTCTGAGCAGAGGAGCAATCAGTAACAGAGTGTGGATACATTCTAAGAGTAATTTGTTTTATTTACACATGTCCACCAGTCCTGGAACAGAGGTGGTCAAACAGGATGCAGGCAATCCATTCTCTCAGGAATATCTGCCCAAAACCGGTGACCAGTTCCCAAAGAATAACTCTGCCTCAAGAATGAACTACAGTCAGAAGAACGAAAATCCTCCTGCTCCTTGCCCAATTCCCCCTCCAAGGACCACTAATTCCTACACAGAACCTTGTATAATGAAAATTAACCCCACCATAGCATGTTTTCCTAAAACTATATATTATCACTCTACAAAAAAATAACTGGAAGGACTACGAATAACAATGCTACCTGGTGACACTGCCATAACTGTAGATTGAGTATAATTATGCTACATTAGAAATATTTTGGGATATAAGAGTTTATGCCTTGGAAACCAACTTCAGAGCATTGAGTGTTATGCGCACAATTCTTTACATTCTGGCAGAAAAGTTCATACAGAAGCATTATGTGCTGAATGCATGGCCTTTTCAACAGTGTCACCTAGGAGTTTGTACAGAGGAGCATCCTTCATATACACTTTAGGAAGCAAACAGGACAGCTCCCATCCTGTGGAGGCCCTAGAACCTACTATAATTAAACTGTCAATATATGAAGGTGTTTTTCATTGTTTTAAAAATCATGGTCTTACTAACTATAAAAACGTATAACATGTTCTTAAAATCCTGCAACTGCACAGGCAGACCCCTGCACCCACATGGAGACTGTAGTTCCATCAGCTAAGCCTCTGAGGTACCACATGACCAAACAGAGGAAGAGGTCGAGAAACAGTTCGGCCCCATTTATGGTGTCATACCTCGTGTGTCACAGCTTTCCGACCCCAGCAGAACTCCTACACTTGCAGGACCGGGATCAGCTTCAACCTCCACTCCCAGATCTAGGAAGATGGACTTAATTGCATCAGAACTAGTGTCACTGGTGCTGATTGTCACAGCACCAAAAAGAGGCATAAGGACAAAACAGCCACTGTTAGCAATGCTGGTTCCTAGGCAACAGAACTGCCTGATCCTTTTGATTCAGACAAGGGTCCTGTGGCCCCAAAACTAAGACTAGTTCTGCACTTAGCATCAATAGTGAGGGAGATGGACTTGAGTGTGGCATAAGATATGACAATGTCTCAGTCTTTGGATCCACTGCCATTTCTTGTTTTGGCTTCCATGTTGGTTCTGACCCCTTCCTCAGTTCCAGAGATTTCTATCACCATGGCAGTTCTATCACCTCTCAGTGCCACTGTGTCTATCAGAGCTGAGTGTGAAGTCATCCTCTCTGAATGATTCATAATGGTTTTGTTTCTGGGGCTGTTTTCCACATTGTTTCTTAGCACTTAAGCTTTTACAAAAACTCAGTAACTTCAGTGTTTAAAATGAATTTATGTAAAAAGCCCCAAATCAATATTGGTTCAAACCAATCTCCTCACACAAAAAATGTACTTGTTTGTCAGTTTTACCACATTATTTTTCCTTTGTTGGTAAATTGCTCTCAACTTTCAACCTCCCTTCCCTTTCTTCTATAAAGGCAGATGGGAATGCAGAACCCTCTAAATCAATCTTTATCCTTCCTTTCTTTCATCTTCTTTAGCTAAAAGTTATGCATGTTCCAAGTTCACTTTTCACCACAAACCCAAGTTTAGTGTATTTTTAGGGCTTGCCTTAATACCTATTATGCAAAAAGAAGAGCTGATAAAACACAGGTATATAACATATTCTTTTTAGACTGCAGTCTCTCACACTGCTAATTTCTTGAAATTACTTAGATATAATTCTAAGTTTTCTTTTCCCCAGATACTTACACACAGCTCTCAATGGAAGATTTCATGGCAGAAACCCACGAGAGTACAACAATTAGAATGAAACACAACCACCACCAACCATAAGACAGTTACAGTCTAAAAATGATCACATGGGAATTATGGCAGAGGATAGGTATTTTCAAACATTTAGAAATGCTGTCAGATTTCATTTATTGCAATAATGAATGTACAGCAAAAGCTGAAACTACAGTATAATTAAACTTTTTTCCAACACAAAATATTTCTTGGCAAAAGAGCTAAAATAATTCTCCAGTGTAATCATAGTGAAAGCATCTGGATTTTTGGGCCGGTCATTTGTGCTTTCAATTATCTTTATTGCAGATGTTTAACTGTAATGGTTTTATACATGTATTTATTTCTTTTTTATACAAACGATTAATTATATTTCATTTGTTATAGATTTGCCCTTCCTTTCCCTCCACAGCAAAACTATTTTTTAATCAGACATATTTTATTTTATTCAGGCAAGGTCAAGTATTAAACTAGACATAACAAACTTTTAACTCAGTACTATACAAGCTTTATTGTATCTCATATTTAGTTCAAAATACAGAATATCCTAGTAAGGGTAATTAGAGTAATTTCTTACTTGTTTTATTCTGTGCATTAGATGCAGCAATCCCTATGGATGAAAGTAAACTTTGAGCAAAAGTAAATTATTACATATATGTAATTTGTATTCTGGTGGTGATAGAAACCTTAAAACCAGCTTGTGCCACAAATGGTTTCCAATCTAAAGAGACAAGACACACTGTGTGAGGAAGGACATCAACTGTCATCCAAACTGAGTAATCAGAATGATGGATAGCAAGCACCATATGAGTTCTACTTCCACTAAAGAAGAAAGGGCAGAAAGTTTAGGTCTCCTAGCTGGCACACAGACACAAGCTATATTCTGAAAGGGAAGAATCTTCTATCCTCTTTTTCTGATTTTCCCTCCACTGCTTCCTACTTCTACAAGAAGGACTTAAGAGCCAGAAAATGAGCTGCTTTGTACAGTCCCATTTATACAGTTCAGTAGAGCTAACTTTGCCCTTGCCAGAGCCAAGGTCCTGTGCCACCTCCTTATGTGAGCCAGGGCTTCTCAGATCAGATGCACAATCGTCAGGTGCTGCCAACACAGGTTTTTAAATTTTTTGTGTGGTCTGTGGCCGTGCTGTGTCAAGCACACTGGGAAAAGGCTCATCAAAACGGCGGCCACCGAGGATGTCTTCCTCCTTGGTTAGAAGCAGGACGCAAACTGGGGAAGAGAAGAGG
Source organism: Chelonia mydas (assembly GCF_015237465.2). Lineage (NCBI taxonomy): Eukaryota > Metazoa > Chordata > Testudines > Cheloniidae > Chelonia > Chelonia mydas. The sequence continues at coordinate 19,774,970 of NC_051254.2, forward strand.
GTCTCCCTGCTTAGCATGAAAAACCTTTAAATTCAATCAATCAGCATCCATCTTGCAACACAAGAAGGATTCTTTTGCACAGGTTGTTACAGAACAATCCACAGAAACAACATTTTCACATAAACAATTACCCCTCCTGTACATTAAAATCACTAATGCTGAATTCAAATCAGTGAGCAACACTAGGCGTAACATTTGGGTGGAAAACAACACAAGGCTTGATCACAAACACCAGCACCGCCAGGGACCAAAAGTCACACTTGACACGGTCCCAAGCAAAATAAAATAAAGCTTGGTCCCGTTCAAACACAACCAACGATTTCAGATTAATACAGCTAGGATAATAAAAGATGGAACTTGGCTATTTGCTGAGACAAGGATTCAGAAGATGGGCATTCCATTTTCTTTTGAACGATAATTTCTGACCTGTTACAGACTTTACAGCTTGTATTTCACAGATACAAACAATAGAGCTTCAGTACACCACCACAACTTGCAAATAGCTTGAAAAACAAAGGATTACTGATAGATTTCATTCAATGAGGATGACATTAACTGTCAACAAATTGAAGACTAAGAATGAAATGGGATTCCTTTACTAGATTAAAAGCCCCTAATTACACAATTACTGCTTGTTAGGACAAGTCCTCTGTACAGTCCTTCTGTCAACAACAGATAATCTGCTTCACCCACCTGAAAATTATGATGCCCTATCTGAAAAAAGGAGGGCGACTCACGAGTCTGCTCTTTGTCTTCAACCAACACAACACTGCTAAGATATGTGAAAAGTATGGATCAGTTTGGCTAGTTCTGAGTGGGAGTACTCCCTCACAGATTGCTCAATTATGGCTTCACGAGTCTGAGATGTTTTGGGTGGGCCCCCAGGGCACCGGCCCAGCAACACTGGAGCTGTCGGAACACTAGTAGCATAATTACTTCTGTAGAACAAGTGTAGCATGTACTTCCTCAGAGAAGCCTTAAAGCAAATAGCCACAGTGGGATGGGGCCATGGCCAGTGCTGAATTAAGCCTAACTGGAGTCCAGTTCCAATACAACAAAGGGATCCCAACAAATCAAAGTGTCCATGGTACTCCTGGACCCTTATCTTGCCACGGCCATTTCCTTCTCCCCAGCCTTCAGGTAGTTTCCAACAATTTCTGGTGGCAGATCCTGCTGGCCCTGCATTCTTGGATAGTCTGTATAGTCTTACTCATTGGATACAATGGTGGGTGCAGTTCAGATGGTGGAACCTTATCATAACAGCACTCGTTAGATAAAAGACAGTTACCTTTTCCGTAACTGATGTTCTTCGAGGTGTGTTGCTCATGTCCATTCCATATTAGGTGTGTGTGCTCGCCATGGACTATGGACCCAATCTTATGGGGTTCTAGGGGCTTTTGTATAAACTATTTAGGTTAATCTTTCTATCTACCAAATAGGACTCAGTGCTCAGTCTAGAAGATAGCATCAGATGCTTAGTTTTGCAGTTCTCAAACTGTGGATTTGTGTCTCCAGAGATAACATGCTTGTTAACAGCAAAAATGTTTTTAAATAAATAAATAAATTCTAATATATAGAGGTTAGAAATAACAGACCTCAACCTATTGTCCCTCTGCAAATTTGTGTACACAGAGTCAATCCCTTACCTCTCTCTAAAAGTGCAAAGTTTCAAAAATTTCAATGATCAGAAGATTGGTAGGGGGCAGAATAGATCTGGACAAGGAGAAGAAGTCTGGAGATAAATGTGAGAAGGCAGAGACAGGCAGTAGAAACAAAAGTGAAACTGTTTGAGCAGCACTTATACAGAAATCCATGATTAAGTCGAGTCTTCCTGACTAGTGATTTAAATCAAATCCACCCTGTGCTCAACATCATACAGAACCAAAATATAAAGACTGTTCCTGCTCCAAATGACTATAAAAGACTCAGAAAACAAGATTTACACTCAAATCCCAAAAATAGGATGACAACAGTGGTTCTTAAAATATTTACCATTGTGGGCTGCACATGCAGCTCTCTGTGTGTTATGTGGGCCACATTCACACAATATATATACTACCTGAATGACCCTCAGGATGTCACATGGGCCGCAGCCATGTACTGATTGAGCCACAAGTGGTCCACCAGTTGAGAATTACTGGATTACAGTTATCATGGAATTGTTTTATGAAGGTCTCCAATCCAACCTGTTGTCAAGGTTATTTAAACAAATGTGACTCAAATGATCCTGCCATCTTTTATACAATAGCATTAACAACATTTAGTATTCATTGTATATAGCACTTCATGTCTTCCAAATGCTTAACAAACATTGATTAATTCACACCACCTTGGAACTATTTTTGCACTTTTAACACATGGAGAAACAGACAGAGAATAAGTGAGTTGCCCGAGGTCACAGAGTGAGTTTGTCGCAGCGTTAGGCATTAGAACTTTGGAGGTTGTCCCAGTTCCTTGATCAGTCCACTAGACCCTCCTCCAATACCCATAGTTTTATGCGAGGGATAGAAAAAAGAGCAAATAAATTTTAAAAAAATCCATTAAGAAATGAGTGGATTTTTTTCAGTTAACTAGCCAGCCTTGTCTCATACAATGTCAATGTCTACAGTGCTCATTGCAGGCCAATGGCATTTGGGGATGTATAAGTAGGGGCATTGCCAGTACATCGAGGGACGTGATCGTTCCCCTCTATTCGACATTGGTGAGGCCTCATCTGGAGTACTGTGTCCAGTTTTGGGCCCCACACTACAAGAAGGATGTGGAAAAATTGGAAAGTGTCCAGCGGAGGGCAACAAAAATGATTAGGGGACTGGAACACATGACTTATGAGGAGAGGCTGAGGGAACTGGGATTGTTTAGTCTGCAGTAAAGAAGAATGAGGGGGGATTTGATAGCTGCTTTCAACTACCTGAAAGGGGGTTCCAAAGAGGATGGATCTAGACTGTTCTCAGTGGCAGCAGATGACAGAATGAGGAGTAATGGTCTCAAGTTGCAGTGAGGGAGGTTTAGGTTGGATATTAGGAAAAACTTTTTCACTAGAAGGATGCTGAAGCACTGGAATGTGTTACCTAGGTAGGTGGTGGAATCTCCTTCCTTAGAAGTTTTTAAGGTCAGGCTTGACAAAGCCCCTAGCTGGGATAATTTAGTTGGGGATCGGTCCTGCTTTGAGCAGGGGGTTGGACTAGATGACCCCCTGACGTCCCTTCCAACCCTGATATTCTATGATTCTATGAAAAAGGCATTAATTGAAATTTGTTTATCTTACCAAAATGTGAAGTCAGGTCTTTGCACAACTACATCACTGTCTGTGCTGCGAGCAACAACATTTTATCAAACTTTCTGTTGTGTTTTTTCTCTAAGCTATTCAGTGTCTTATCCAAATCAGATTTTTATGAATATTAATTTTCCTAGGACTATTTATAAAAGATATATGCATTCTGGGACTCCAGAGCAAGAAATATAATGCAAGATTTCAGCCACACAACAAATATTCTGAAAAAAAAACCAAGTCTGCAGGTGTAAAATTATACCTGCTGTGGATTATTTTTATTATTAAACATCAGCAATGCTGAGCTGTATAGACCACTATTTTATGATTATTGATTATTTTTATTATGATAGTGGCTAGGAGCCCCAGTCATGGACCAAGGCCCCATGGTGCCAGGCCCTTTACAAACATAGAGCAAAAAGACAGTCCCTCCCCAAAGAGCACACACTCTAATAATAAAACAAGAGATAATAGATGGATACAGACAGATGGGGGAGTACAAGGAAAACAGTAAGACAATATCAGTCAGCATGATACGCAGTGGTTTCAGCACAGCAGAAATCTAACCTATCATGCAGAGAGATAATCCATGCCTTGAGGAATTTAGGCTGTGATTCCAAAGGCGCCTGAGAGTTAGGGACCCAAATCTCATAGAATTTCAATGGGATTTGAGTACCTAACTCCTTTAAGCACCTTTCAGAGGTAATTTGTATTTGTTTTATTTTCTTGATTTCATTCTCCTCTTACCTAAAGTAACACTGGGGTGAAGAAAGGTCAGTGTTTGCAAGTGTCACAGGAAAAGTATGCCATTGAGATTGGTGTAACTGGTGGAGTGTAAGGATAAAGGGGACATGATAAGAGATCAGGGATAACATTTTTAAAACTGCCTAAGTGAATTAGAAGTAGAGCTGGGTGAAATTTTTTTTGGCTAAAACATGCAGATTTGGGTTGACAAACATTTTGTGAATTCAAGTCATTTCAGCAAATTCTTTTGGTTGAACTTTTTCTTTTTTTTAAAATGACTGTTTTGCTGGTATAAGATGTGGGGCTTGCTGGTATAGTTCTACCAGAATATATATACTGACAAACTCTTTTAAGAGAACACAAGGCCAGAAGCTCTTAGGAGCCAAAGTCTCACTGAAAATAATGGGGCCTCCTGCTGCAAAGACATTTTAAAAACATATTTACTTCCCTTACATTTTTATATATTCTCCGTATAAATCTGCATAATACAAGCACTTGTAATAAAATAATTAAGAACACTTCATATGAATGCAAACAGTAGTGTTTCTGCTACTTTCTGCCCTCTCTCAAAGTGTAACTTTTCCTCCTTTATTTTCTAAATACAGCCTTTTCTACGGTAAGTTGTTTTCCTGCCCTTGACTTTAAACAGAATTTTATGATATCTACTGCACAAAATAAATTAACTAAAAATAATTCATAGCACATGGGGACCTTGGGGTAAGCTTTTGCAATACTTTTAAAGTTATTTAAATTAACTTTTGCTTTTTATCTAATGGCTTGGCTATTTGAAATGACAAAAGTATTTTATTCACAGATATGTATCACAGAGTACTGTAACATACTTGCTAATTCTATAAACTCTTTGTTTCAATCACTTCACATTTTGGCAAGCAACAACAACAATGGTTTAGTTTAAATATTGAATCATGATTGTACAAAGTGAAATCTTGAAGCTTGCTAAAACCGACAACATTTTGTTTCTGATTGACACACTGTAATGTAGGCAAGCCAATCCAGTAGCTTAGCCACAGGATTAAAAGTGGCAGTCAGCTATTTAATAAAGGCTGGTTATAGTCAGCAGCCTCTTGGAAGTGACCCAGTGTGCAGCATGAATAAGGGCCTGAGCCCTTCAAAATCCCACCTTCTGTATGTACTTCATAAATTATTCACAAATCATACCTGATGTCTAGAGGCCCCTCAAATTCCTGTTGTTCCGTTGTGGCCTAGGAGAACTTTTAATGTTTAAGGCTGCATCTTAAGGTGGGAGTCCAGGGTTGGGGCTGCTGCGGGACCGGCCTTTATTCCCCTTTTTACAGATTAGATTTCTGACAAAGGAAACTGCCTGCTGTTTCTTTATACTGTGTTCAGGGACATTGAACTTTGTGACATTTTTGGTAAATAAACAATATTACACCGAGAACATACCTGACCCATATTATCAATTTCCCTTCCTAACATAAACAACCCTGCAAGGTCCCAAATACGGAATAACTGTTCAAGCCAGAGGGACAACATTATTTTCAACAGCCTGGACCTGTGAGGCAGAACTACAGACTGCTAGGAAATACTGGGGACTCAAGTAACTTCTGGACACCAGGGAGGCCTTATGATTTGCAAGGCCCACCACCATGTTGAAAGACATTCTAAGAGGCCTATCACTCACTGCCATTTCATAATACATTCCATCAGGATTTGATTCATATACAAATTTCTGGGAAATGGCTGGAATCCCCAGGCTTCTTCCTTTTTGGTCCAAACATCAATCTAATCTCTAATGTGCAAGAAATCATATTCTGGAGGAGGGTTGGTTTTTTGTTTTTTTGTGGGGAGAGAGGGATTACTTACTTGTAAGATACTCAATTTTACTAACAGAAAGAATTCTTCTCATGGCAAGCATAGCATATTTCATTACAGCTCAAGTCACAAAAATGACCTTTCCAGGTATTTTCAATGGAAATGAGCTATAGAGAAAATAAAATAAATAAAAACCAAACAGGCCAAGAATAAGGATAAACTGTATTATAAAGTAATCATAGATTCATAGATACTAAGGTCAGAAGGGACCATTATGATCATCTAGTCCGACCTCCTGCACAACGCAGACCACAGAATCTCACCCACCCACTCCTGCGAAAAACCTCTCACCTATGTCTGAGCTATTGAAGTCCTCAAATTGTGGTTTAAAGACTTCAACGAGCAGAGAATCCTCCAGCAAGTGACCCGTGCCCCATGCTACAGAGGAAGGCAAAAAACCTCCAGGGCCTCTTCCAATCTGCCCTGGAGGAAAATTCCTTCCCGACCCCAAATATGGTGATCAGCTAAACCCTGAGCATATGGGCAAGATTCACCAGCCAGATACCCAGGAAAGAATTTTCTGTAGTAACCCAGATCCCACCCCATCTAACATCCCATCACAGGCCATTAGGCCTATTTACCATGAATATTTAAAGATCAGTTAATTACCAAAATCATGTTATCCCATCATACCATCTCCTCCATAAACTTATTGAGTTTAATCTTAAAGCCAGATAGATCTTTTGCCCCCACTGCTTCCCTTCATGGGCTTTAAAATACTGCAGCACTAATTCCAACATTTAGAGAGCTAAATGAAGTAAGAATGACAGCAAATAAAACATTACACAATGCAAAGAAAGACGGATTAAGAAGATTCAACTCCCTTTTACATCTAAATAGTGCTTAAAATGAAGTTATAAAAATGAAACAAGCAGCATTTTGCTTTCTGTTCTGCTGACACTCCAGGCTCGTGAGAATACTCTGTAAACCGGGGCTAACATCACAAATAATGGCTCTTTTTACACAGTCATGTGGAATTGGATTTAGCCTCTGAGAATACATTTTCCAAAGGACTGACTCACAGTTACTAAGGAATTTCCCTCTTAATTTTTCTAAATGTATATTTCAAACTAAATTATACAAGTTCCCTAAGAGAAGTTTCTTAAAAGAGTGGGCTTTTGTTATTATCAAGGGATACCATATTGAATGGAAGCCAAATCTAATGTATATTGTTCTATCTTCCAGAACTTTAGCTCCCATTCGTAATTTATTGCCCTTCTAGGAAAAAATCAAAGCAATTGTCTGTATTGTCCAGATTTTACTATTTTGTTCCCCAGTAACTGGCAGTCAGAGTCCTTCTGTGTCAGATTAGTATGAGGGTTGTTTAAATGCTGCAAAACAATAAAAGACCCGCAGCATGGCCGCGTCTGGCCCACAGCAGCTGACTGGGGCTCTGGGGCTAAAAATTGCAAGGTAGACGTTCGGGCTTGGGCTGCAGCTCAGGCTCTGAGACCCTGAAAGGGGGTGGGGAATGAGAAGAGTAGTACATAGCTTGACAATTTTGATAAAAAATGCAGCAGAATAATATCTGAGCAAACTAGTCTGACGGCTTGGTTCACGGTGACCTTAAGATTCTTGCTCTTCATGCTGGCAGGAACTTGGTGCAACGTGAAAGTGATATGTTCATGTTCTACAGGGGTGCTCATATCCTCCATATCAGCAACAACCTCTGCTGCCAATTAGTGGAGCAGAATGTCTCTGATTTCACAAGACAGCAGCAGCCTTGCGTTTTCTAATCAAGGATGAACAGAATCAGCAACTACACTTGGAAGAAACTGTCTGAGTTTCCTAAAAGATAGGAACTGAGCTCAAAATAAAAATAATGTAAAAACAAACAAACAAAAAAAGGAAGCCATTTGGATTAGTTTGGATTTTTCCCTTGAATTCTTGCATCAGGTAGATGGAAATCTACATTGTAGACAAGGTCTATGAATTACCCAAGAGAAAAATAGTTCATCTTAAAAAGATCTCAGCACTGGCTGCTGCTCTTAATGCAGATGTAAAGCCCAACTATCAGCAGGACAGCTAAATTTATATTTAGTCAGCATTAATCATACGTGCATGTATTATTCCCATGTGTTTCCCTGGGATATAGAGACAGTTCCCAGTAGATTTTTTTCCTTTCTGATTCCTTTAATTTATCATGTAAACTGCCATTAGTAGCACCATTCCCACTAGCAATATTACTTCTTTCAATGAAACTTCTTTTCGCATTGTCATGCTGTCTTTCTGAACAGGAAAACTCCTGTACCTTATATTGCAAGATCTCAAGTCTGCTAATTTCTACATGTACCTATACAGAATTTAGAGCACATCTGATTAGAACACCCGGACAATGTATAGAACATAGCATTTTACATGCTTTCTCTGAGTACCCAAAACAGACCCAAGTATCAGGCATTCTCCAAATTTTCAGATCATATAGAAAATTTATGTTTGATTAAAATTAGTTTTTAATATAATAAGACAGGGATTCCCAAGAAACACCACTGTTAGTTGCTGCGATATTAATTTGAAATACTATGTATTTTTAAAATAGTTTTTACTTAACACTTTGTCGAACTTTAAAGCATCCAATATTGCAGACCCCAAGGACTGAATTTTTCAGAGAGGTTCACAGTATTCTGAAGAGACCTCCTAAACCTTTGAGCAGGTCTACAAGCAAAGGCAGAATGACTGAGTGATATTAAAATTTGAATGTAGCATGCATAGCTGTCTACAGAATCTGCTAAATGGAGCTCTCTCCATTTTCCCATATTGGCTTTAGAAGAGGGCGTTTTAGCTTTCATGGCATGTATTCTATCAGTAATGAGCACCCCCGACAAAATTCTTGCCCAAACTTTTACATAATGTTCTTCTTTAAATCTTACTCTGGTGAGCACAACCTAAGGCATGTAGTCCCATGGGACCTCTTGCACGAGTAAAGTTGTACATCCAAGTTTTAACAGAGTTTTACTTTATCGATTACAGCAATCTAAGTAAAAATCCATTCCACTGAGAAAAGTGCAATCCCCTCGTAGCCTGTTAAGTCTGGATTTCTGTTTCACCAGTTTCAATATTTTTGCATTGTTTTGACTTACTACTGTGTGTGCTATCTGCAATAAGCAGATTGTCTCATCTTCATTAATATAACCTCTTTCACGCTGACCTCCCAGACTGTATTGTACTCAAACTCTACAGCCTCACCTGCAAGACTCTACCATAAATCCTGCCCTCACTTATACATTCTTCTCTTACTTCCTCTATACTCCTAGTGATTATGCCCCTTGCCATGCTTCCTCATATTCTTGGCTTTGCATCTTTTCTCATGCTAACCTATATGCCTGCTCAGTATTCAAGCACTCTCTTCTATCTTCTTTGTCCTCATAAATAATCCTACATGCTCCCTCTCATGAACTCCTTGTGCTTTGTCCTACTTAGATTGCAAACTCTTTGGGGCAGAGAACATACAAAGCTTTGTAAAGCACTGGGTAAATTTATGGGATTATGTTGTTATGTTCAAAGATAATATAGTATTACTTACCATATCAAACAATGCTGAACAATTTTTGCCCATATTAAAAATATGTGGAACTTTTATGGAGAAGGGGTCTGTCAACTGTAAAAAGCATTTGCTGAAAAGCAATTAGACTATTTGTGCATTGATCCATAATTCCAGACTGAAGCCCCTTCACCATAAATCATTTTCACCAGTGTGACCTCACTGATTTTTATCTGGAGACTCTGACATGTTGTCAACAAAGCTCTCTGTGGAGTTTCCTATCATCTCTTTCTACCTGACAAAAGTAAAGCCTTCGTGTTTAAACAATATAATTTAGTATCTTGAATACGTGCATTATATAATTATTGTATAATAATTAATTTCTTATTTCTATCTTTAAAAAGCATTTGCCATGCTAATTTGATACATAGCAACTCTACGGAACCACAGTTCAATCAACTTTACCCATGCCCTCCCTCTCTCAACCCCTCCAATCGTTGTTTACACTAGCTTGTTGTCTCTATGCTAAACTAGTTATAATCTCTTTGGTGCAGGAACTGTCTCCTATGAGTTTGTAAAGTGCTTAATACAATAGGGGACCCATTCTGTAATAATAATAGTAACTGTTATAATAATTAGGTGTTTTCTACAAAATAAATCCTATAGTGATGAGGGCTTTGTAAATTATCTAGCTAGCTACAGAGCTACTCGAAAATATGGTATAATAAAAACCAACTGATACAGAACAATATTTTCAACAAAATAGGTCTGTTTTGCACATGTGAAAAAAAATTACAACTCTAAATAGGAATTCAATTATACCAGTTTTACAGTTTTCAGTAGATGGCACTTAATAGGGCATATTAAAGAGAAAAGAAACAATAGAACAGGCCTGACAGTATAGTAACTGTCTAATCGTACAATTGCTTTTTCAAAGCAGTCACCTAAATGTTGATGTGCAATTAGTCAATGCATTTGCAAACACTTTATATTTGCTTTGTTCTCCATTCCTTCCAAAGCAATGAAAGAAGTATTTCATTTTGAAGTTTGTTTAAATATTCTTTGGATTAATCTTTACCGAGAAGAAAGACAATCATTGGAAAATACTGTCAACAAGATAAAGAAAAGAAAATACAAACTAAGGGGAAAATGACAAATAGATTACTAAAGAACACTTTTCAGAGTAGCAGCCGTGTTAGTCTGTATTCACAAAAAGAAAAGGAGTACTTGTGGCACCTTAGAGACTAACAAATTTATTTGAGCATAAGCTTTTGTGAGCTACAGCTCACTTCATCGGATGCATTATGAACCAATATAAACACATATTTTCAAATAGTGAGACACTAACAACAAATATTTATTAATTTTTCCACCTACAGATGAATTACCATTCTTGTGATGCCTTTGGTGTATCTGTGAGGAATCAGATGTACAGACAAGTGCCATCACTGTATCGTTGGCTTTGGAACCTGTAATGTCTCTCCACTGCTCCAAATGGTTTCATGCAAAAATTGAGTGGGACCCAATGGCATGACTGGAGCCATTGTAACGCTGTGCCATCGATTCCTGCTATGTCATTTAAGTGGGTCAGTATCACCTTCAGGATGACTGTTAAAAGCCACATAGTAGTAGTATGAGCATTGAGATGTATTGGAACTGGTCAACATATTTTCAGCTAAACTTTTTCCTTCAAAAATGCTCTTATTCATTGAAACCATGAGGAAAGAGAGCACAGTTGATCTGGAGTCATCGAGAGACAACAGACATGGAGCACAACCATGTCTTTTTTATAAAGTTAATTTTTGGAGTGGAACTGTACTTTAAAAGGACATGGGTAGGTCCAAAATTAGATAGCTCTTGAACAGTCTGCTCTTCACTCTCTGCCAGCTCCATTCATGTGATTTGCTACATATTCCTACTTTGGGAGTTTTGTGCTAGAGCAAAGGATTCTTGTAGCTTTTGTTGTGATGCCACCTTACAAGAATGGAAGTAACAGACAGAAGCTTGGTGTGATGTGAACAGTATTTATGATTTGTATAATACCCACAAACCAAAACAAATCTGGTTTTCATATACACCTCTAACTGCCATTATCCTTTAATTAAGTGTTTTTTAAAGTATATTCACAGGCTGGCATTATCAAAATTGTTCAAGTAATTTTATTTGCAAAAATGAACTGAACAAAGTTAGCCCTTCCGTATCGTAGCTCAGCCAAGTCCTTGCATGGCAAGATATATATTCTAAGGTTATCTCCTTTGAAACTGGTGGCAGAGCAGGATTTGGAGACTGTGGAAAAAATAAACATATGCCGTGAGGATGTGGGTCAGTCTTTTCAGGTATTATAGAGCTCGGCATGATCTCCTATAATTGAAGTTGATGCTTTACTTGTTAAACGTTAAAGTTTTATTTTAAAAGTTAAAAATCTTGAAATTGGCTAGGTTTGGACTTGCTGTAAATATAGCATTTTGTTCTGTAACTGAAACTACCTCAGATATGCAGAGATTACTCTTCACCCTAGCTACCCGCCCACACATATCAATATACCAAAGATAAGGCAAGAAGAAAAGCAGAACTTTCCATACAATTGTAAGACAATGAGTCAAAATCTATATTTAAATGTATTACTCATTTTTGGCACAAGGGTCATATAGACAATATCAAATACAAAACAGGAAAGTCAAAATGCAATCATCAGGCCAACCCCAGTTTATCGATCCTATCTTGATGTCCATTTAGGAAAGGCAGATTCTTTCTAAACTGGGGTGGGAAGGAGAGGGAGAAGTTGGAGAAACCATCAAAAAGGAAAGCAACCTGTTGAGGCAGATGGAATGGCACTCCGACAGTTCAGCCCATCATCTGGGAAAAGAGGGGTTTGCACAAACTTGGATAACTAAAATGGGGTGTGTCAGATTGTCTGGACACCTCTGATCTGTCTTCAGTGCAGGCTTAAAAGCAACAATTAACTATTTAAAGCAACAGACTCTAGATTTCGCTGAAGTCAGCTGCAAATGTATATTCGCTGCAAGACACTAACATGCTGAATGATGCTTCTTAAAAATAAAAACTTGTTCCTGGTTTGAGTAATAGAAGGCAAATACCAAAAAGACAACAGTCCCACCCACAATATTCACACTTACTCAACTGTGAAGATTGGAATATTTTCTGCGTGTGTTTCAATATTACCATTTACTGGAAATCTTCTGAGCATCCTCCCCCGTTTCTTTCACTTTGTTGTTAAAACAGGTAAAGAAGCAGCACACATCTATAGGGATCTAAAACACAGGCAAGGTATACTGGAGCAATAATGCTAATTATCTTCTGGGTAGCAGATGCACAGATGACAGCCATTAGCTTTTCTGAAGACATTAAATGTCATAGTTTTTGTACACCATGACTTATCAGTTGACAACAGCTAGAGATAGTTTCCATAGTTACAGGTTTCAGAGTGGTAGCGGTGTTAGTCTGTAACTTGTACTCCTCGTTGTTTTTCCATAGTTAGTGAAAGTTCCCAATAGTCCACAATGATACTACCCAATAACATGCAGAAATATCATATTTCACTGCTGTATATTGGCCAAGTTGTAAAGAACAAAGGACTCAGTGATCATGATTTCAATTTCCAATGTACAGATGTTACTTAAGAACAGTGGTGACTGTGCTCAAACTATGAGGCAGGGTGAGGCTGGCAAGTAGATAATACACAAAATCATTTCTGACCTTCTACTCAAGGCTTGTCTTCTTGCAGCCAGACTTTGGTCAGTCTCCCTGAGCCCAGCCACTGGGAGGTTGGTCCTGGAGCAAGCTGTCTCTAGCTCTTGGCTGAAACCAGGCTTCCCAGACTGAGCTGGGCCTTCTCCTCTTAACTTCCCCCTCCATACCAGATATCTGTTGCAGGTGTAACAGGGTGGGGCTAACTGGGTCCAGAAGCCCTCATTAGACCCCTCCTTGCCAGCCTGGGACTTGTATGCCCTATTTCAGGGATAGTTGTAAGAATATTATTTTAATCACAGGCAAAACAATGTATTTTTTTTCCCTAGCCTTGTTCTCAGAAATGCCTGAACAATTTTTCCTGAAACTTACCTGGCATGGAAAATTTAACCTAAATGGTTAAAGTTTGGTAAAGTTATAAGCAACTGAAAACAGGGTATTATAATGGGACATGTCAGACAACCTTAAGTAGGCATTGCTACCTCCGCCACTTATAATACATTAAACTCTCTCTCTCTCTCTTTTTTTATGTTGGATAACAATGTAAAGGGAACACAATAGTGCATCTGAGCAATCCTTCATTATTCAGCCTTTGGTGTACACTACAAAACAAGGGCTAACTTGTATGATCTACATTTGGCTCTATAGTGATGTCACTGGCACTCATCCCATACTATGTAAGTACAGTAGTTGGTTACAGTAGCAAAGAAAATAAAAAAACAAATTTAGTGATACTATGGACAAAATATAATGGATAAATGGTACTTTAAAGAACAAGTTTGCATTCATAGCCAAAGCCACTTTCTCTTAACGGAACCAGAATGAATTGCATCAAATTCATTCTGAAGGCAAGGTTTTTGCTCTAGTGTTACACTTAGTTGAACATATTTCAGAAACTGCAGGTACTTTTCATGCTTTTCTGATATTCACTTTGTGTGTCTCAAAAAACCCCTCCATTCTGAAGTCAAATTCGGAGCCATTTCCTGAAGACAAAACTTTATCCTTAATTTTAAGCAAATATCAGCCAACAGACCACAAGTAACTCCACTGTGCCTTCAGCAACGCTCAATGTACACCAAGAACAGTTGCTTGCGAAGGGCAATGTTTACAGCTACAAAACAATTTCATTGTGAGAATTCACATTAATTCCAATATTAATTGCATACCATCCCAGTACTTCTGCACACTTTCAAACAAGGTAACCTGCTTTCTGTAGTGTATAATATCAATACAGTGATTGGTGCTATACAAATAGCAAAGATAAATACTTAGGCAGTTAGAGCACAGAGACAATCAATTTGCTTTTCAATAGAATAAATGATGGATACTTGTCTCTCCTGGAATTTCATGAGTAAAGAGTTACCTTTACGGTATCTTCTGTTTCTTTTCCACTGTAGAAGTGGTTCCATCAACACAACTTTGCCAGAGAATTACTTTTAAAGTGAAATAAACTTATTCTACCCTAGTTCTTTATTCTACTTTTCAATATCAAATGCCTCATTTTTACTTACTTTTTATTCTTTTTGGGAAATTTAAACTATAGTTTGAAGAGTGTAAGTATCTTGAACATTTAGGACAAAATGGCTAAAAGAAAAACCTTCATGGTTTAACACATTGAGTAAGGATTGTAGTATTGGGGCCAAACAAAATTTATTCTTGACTGTAAGTAATGGGATGAAATTCTGGCTTCCCTAAAGTCAATGTGAGTTTTACCACTAACTTCAATCCTATGCTATCAAAGAGCAGAGCAAAACAAAAAAAGAGAAAACTAATGCATTTCCAGGTTAGAAACAATCTCTTTTGAATGACCAGATCTACCAATGCTGATTGAAGAGAGCCTTCCAGCAGTGAGGCACCTAATAAAGAGCAGCAGCAACAACAGATGGGGAAGTAAGCTTAGAGGCTACTTCTGGCACCTAAAAGCCAGATTTGTGGAGAAGAAATGATTCAAGGCTTCAGATAGTGACCCAACAAATCACTTATATGTTGCTGACTCTCTTTCAACTTGGGAGGTCAAAAAAGTCTATGTTGTAAGTGATCTTAAGAGGACAAGATTATTACCAAACTAGACTGTGAAATCTTTCCTTAAGGGAGAAACAGACAGAAGTCACAGAGTTACAATTACTGAGTTCTGTGTAAGTAGGTAAATTGCCTTATCCATTCTCACCTTCACACGTATATGTATTAGCGACTGAATCACAAGGCCTAATGGTTATATTTGTTCCTATTCAGTATACCTGAATTCAGGTTAAAAACATTTTATGATTTAGTGCAGTCTCA
Organism: Chelonia mydas; assembly: GCF_015237465.2. Lineage (NCBI taxonomy): Eukaryota > Metazoa > Chordata > Testudines > Cheloniidae > Chelonia > Chelonia mydas. The sequence goes on from NC_051254.2 coordinate 19,790,305, forward strand.
CTCAGTGGATAGTTGCCTTTGTTTCACTCTTTAGACATCACTGAAATATGGCTCGTTATCACAATAGTCTCTTTTTTAAATAAGATTATTAAAAATCATTGCATCAAGTTTGAGAATATTATTCTATAAAGATGGTCAAGTCTTCTAAACAGTCTGCTCCAATTTCTTGTGAGAGATATATATAAATTAAGTGGCCCATTAGTAAACAGAAATATGCATCTGCCTTGAAGTAACTTTTCACTACATTTTAGAGAACATTAAACATGTATAACATGATGGGATTAATAACTATACCTGAATATGGGAATTGCTGCTTTGTAATAAGCTTCTGAGCATATTTTCCATATTTCTATGGGCAAAATTCAGTTCTATCTCAAGCAAGCTCTCCAATGAAGTCTATGTTGACAATGACAGTTTCTTTGTAGAAACGGAGTAAAAATTTAACAAAGACCTCTAGATTTATTCTTATATGAACAAACTGTACTTCTTGCATTTAACTGGCTTCCAAGGTTTGACTAACAAGAGGACCATTGCCTCCTTCAAAGATATGGATTGTGAGTTGTTAAAATGAACAAAATAATGCAATGATTCTGTATACGATGTTGAAAGTGGATAACTAAAGAGAATGATCACCTAATGTCAGCACCTGTTGGGTTGTATAATTAAACTTGATTCAGAAGAAGTTGATTTTGCTAGATAACACAAGGTGAAGTCTGTCTCCTTGGATATGTGGTGGGCTTTAGTAGAATAAGATTAAAAAAATGGTTACCCACCTTTTTGTAACTTGTTCTTCGAGATGTGCTGCTCATGTCCATTCCATTTTAGGTATGTGCATGCCCATGTGCGCGATCGGAGACTTTTGCCTTAAAGGTATCCATAAGGCCAGCTGTGGCGCCTCTGGAGTGCCACGCTCATGCCATGATATATCAGGCACTGCCGGCCCTGTGCCCCCTCGGTTCCTTCTTTCTAACAACTCCGACAGCAGGGCAAGAGGGCAGGCAATGGAATGGACATGAGCAACACATCTCGAAGAACAGTTATGAAAAGGTGGGTAACTGTTCTTTCTTCTTCGAGTGCTTGCTCATGTCGATTCCATTCTAGGTGACTCATAAGAAGTACCCTCAGAGGCGAGCTCAAGAGTTCATGGTCTTGCAGCTTGCACTACTGCTCTGCCAAAGGCAGCGTGATCCCGCGTTTGCTGGCTAAGCGCGTAGTAATGAGATGCAAAAGTGTGGACTGAGGACCAGGTAGCAGTCAGACAGATCTCTTGGATCAGCACCTGCTCCAGGAAGGCTGCCGATGACGCCTGTGCCCTCGTTGAGAGGGCTGTCATGATCGCTGGCGGGGGGGAACCTTCAACAGTTTGTAACATTAACGGATGCAGGCCGTGATCCAAAACAAAATTCTCTGGGCAGACAAAAGGCAACCCTTCATCCTGTCTGCAACATCAACAAACAATTGTGTTGACTTATGGAATGGCCTCGTCCTATCTATGTAGAAGGCCAGTGCCAGTCTGACATCCAGGGTATATCCCCTGCATTCTTCATCCGTCGCATGAGGTTTGAGACAGAAGACTGGTAAGTATATGTCTTGACCCATATAAAACTGGGAGACGACTTTGGGCAGAAAGGTTGGGTGCGGATGTAACTGGACCTTGTCCTTGCAGAAGACCATACAGGGCGGCTCCGAGGTGAGTCCCCTGATCTCCGACACCCTGCAGGCCGAACTTATAGCGACCAAGGAAGCAACCTTCCAAGAGAAAAGCAGGAGGGAGTATGACGCTAAGGGCTCAGAGGGTGGACCCATGAGCCGTACCAGCACAAGATTCAGGTCCCAAGGGGGAACTGGGTCCCGGACATGCAGGTAATGGTGCTTCAGACCTTTTAAGAACCGCGCCGTCATAGGATGATGAAGATCGACTTGCCTTGAAATGGAGGGTGAAATGCCGAAAATGGCCACCAGGTGAAGTTTTACCGAAGAGAATGACAGGCCCTAGAGCTTGAGGTGCAGCAAATAGACCAGGACGTTTGGTTTGAAGCGTGTCAGAGACTCCCCTTGGGATAACAAGCCTGGTACATATCAATTTCTTTGTTAAATTGACGAACTCATAAGCTTGCAGCGTCCAGCGGGCATAACTGGACACTGCAAGGTGGAGGTTCCTAGTATTGTGTCTGGGACCAGAGATATTGGCTAGTGTCGTTCAGTTGCACAATCCAAGAAGCAGCTTATATGCTTACATAGATTCATAGATATTAAGGTCAGAAGAGACCATTATGATCATCTAGTCTGACCTCCTGCACAACGCAGGCCACAGAATCTCACCCACCCACTCCTGCGAAAAACCTCTCATCTATATCTGAGCTACTGAAGTCCTCAAATCGTGGTTTAAAGACTGCAACGAGCAGAGAATCCTCCAGCAAGTGACCCGTGCCCCATGCTACAGAGGAAGGCAAAAAACCTCCAGGGCCTCTTCCAATCTGCCCTGGAGGAAAATTCCTTCCCGACCCCAAATATGGTGATCAGCTAAACCCTGAGCATATGGGCAAGATTCACCAGCCAGATACCCAGGAAAGAATTTTCTGTAGTAACTTAGATCCCACCCCATCTAACATCCTATCACAGGCCATTGGGCCTATTTACCATGAATATGTAAAGATCAGTTAATTACCAAAATCATGTTATCCCATCATACCATCTCCTCCATAAACTTATCGAGTTTAATCTTAAAGCCAGATAGGTCTTTTGCCCCCACTGCTTCCCTTGGAAGGCTATTCCAAAACTTCACTCCTCTGCTGGTTAGAAACCTTCATCTAATTTCAAGTCTAAACTTCCCAATGGTACTGATCTTAAATAATTCCTCTCCCTCTCCGGTATTTATCCCTCTGATATATTTATTTACATGCCAGAGGCTGTGCATGAACAGCCCAGGAGTGGGGGTTCTCATAGCAGAGCAGGGTAAGGCTGGCTCCCAGAGTCAAGGATTGACATGACCTAGCAGATCACCGGTCCGGATAACAGCAGAGGGGAACATCAAATGGGATTTTGCCACCAATTCAGGGATGAAAGGACGTGGTCCGGCACCCTGACCACCCGGTCCAGGGTGTGCCTGCTGGGGACATAGATTGCAGCCAGCCACTCCCAAAGGGGTCGCAGGTGGATCCAAATGTGGCTGACCACATAGGTGCATGTGGCCATGTGACCCACCAGGTGCAGGCAGATGTGGGCTGTAGTGAGCAGATGGTTCCATAAATGTGTGATCAAGTCCGACATGGCCCGAAAACGCGCTTCTGGAAGGAAGGCTCTGGCTCGTGTGGAGTCTAGAACGGCTCTGATTAACTCTATGAACTAGACTGGCGATAATGTGTACTTTTCCATGTTTATTAACAGGCCCACGTCTTAGCATGCGAAACGCACTTGGTCGAGACTGCTGCGCACCTGGTCAGGAGACCTGCCCTTGATGAGCCAGTCATCAAGGTATGGAAACAGGTGGACCCTGTGATGCCTCAGGTAAGCCACCACTGGTGTCATGCACTTGGTGAACCCTTGGGGCCGAAGAGAGGCCAAAAGGTGGCACTGGAAGTAGCGCCTGGCCACTATGAAATGCAGGAAACACCTGTGACCCGGGAATATGGAGACATGAAAATAAGTGTCCTTCAAGTTGAGAGTGGTGTACCAGTCTCCCAGATCCAGGGAAGGGATTATGGAGGCCAGGGAGACCATGTGGAACTTCAACTTCTTGAGAGACCTGTTGAGGTAACACAGATCCAGGATGGGCCTTAGGCCCCCCTTGGCCTTTGGGATTAGGAAATAACGGGAGTAGAATCCTCTTCCTTGCATGTCCTGAGGAACCTCCTCCACCACCCCCAGCTGCAGGAACTTTTCTATCTCCTGAACGAGGAGTTGCTCTTGAGAAGGGTCCCTGAAGAGGGACAGGAAAGAGAGGGGGTGGAAGGGAGGGGTGGCCGCAAATTGCAGCATATAGCCCTGGGATATTATATGCAGGACCTGGCAGTCCGAGATTACCATGAAACAAGCCAAATGGAAGGAGAGGAGACAGTCCAGGAACAGGCGGGAAGGATCCAGGGAACTAACTGGGACGTCGCTCCCGAGTGCACCCTCAAAATGAGCGCTTCTGGACTTCTAAGTGTTTGGCTGGCCCAGGTTGCGCAGGCAAGTGGGATGATGATGGGCAGCGTTGGCTGAAGCTAGTGTCCCTTCTTCTTGCAGAGCCCTGGCAAGGCTGCCAAGACCTTGGCCATAGGGCAGCTGGAAGGGCTTCCCAACAGACTGCGATGTATGTATGCCCAATGAGTGAAGGGTGGCCTTGGTATCCTTCACTCCATGCAGTCTGGCATCCGTCTACTCAGAGAGAAGACCCACCCCGTCAAAAGGGAGGTCTTGGATTGAAGTTTGTATCTCTTTCGAGAGGCCTGCGGTCTGGAGCCATGACCACCAAAGATTCGACTACCCAAGCCACAGAGTCCGCCACATTCCAGGCCATTTGCAGGGAGCACCTGGCTGCCGAGGTGCCCTCCTCCACCAGGGTGCCAAAATCCTGAGCCAATCCCTGTCGGAGGGACTCCTAGATCTTGTTGTGGGTATCCCACAAGTTTAAACAGTACCTGCCCAGGAGGGCCTGGTGGTTTGCCAACTGGAATTGCAGTCTGTCGGTCGAATAAATCTTTCTCCCGAAGAGATCCAGTCTCTTAGCCTCTTTATTCTTGGGAGCTGAGGAAGAGTGAATTTGCTTGTCTTTTTCATTGACTGCACAGATGACCAGTGAGCCCAGAGGTGGGTGGAGTGACCGGAGCCGGATGAGCGGTGTCAGTACTGGGGCAAATGGTAGCAGGGCCTGGGAGACCAGAGCCTGGACGGGGAATGTTCCCATGTGCCACTTAATGGGGAACATCGATAAGAGGCAGACCAGCAGGAGGGTGAGCGGTGCCAGGAATATGGAGACCGATGTTGATGTTTAGGCGAATCGTGCCTGGGTGGCAGTGACCGTGATTGTGGTGCCAGCGACTGGGGGTGAGTGAGCCCCAAAGGACCTGGGCTGCAGCCATGGGGATTTGTGGTGCTCCGGTGGGGAGCGCTGTCTTGTCTCAGAGGATTGTGGGCTCTCCGCTAATCCCTGAGAAGTCGTGGTGGCTGGCTTGCCATCTTGGGGATCCTTTCCCACATCCGGCTGCCCCTGCTGCGTCGACGGTGCTGATGAAGGCCTTTGCTCTCTCTGCGCTGGGGAGGCCTGGGCGGGTGCCAGTTGGGGTTTGGGTCCTATACCACTCCCGAGTCGGTGATGGACCTTGCGAGGGGCTCAGAGCCCTAACTGGAGAGGCGCGCACTCATGGCTCCAGAGTGGCTGGGTGGGCCGAACTAGGTCCCTTGCCAGAAGACCCTTGGGCCTTTTTGCCTGCTGCCAGGGAGCCGTGCTTCCACCTCTTCTTCTTAGGCACCAGAGATGTTGAGTAGTGCCGGGCAGAGCCCGGTGCTGGGAGTACACTACATACTGATGCCAAGGTGCTTGCTGATTCTTGGCGGGAGGGTTCAGTCACTGGACGAAGGGCCAATTCCATTAGGAGAGCTCAGAGATGGATATCCCGCTCCTTCTGAGTTCGTGGCCAAAACTTCTTACAAATGCAGCACTTCTCCTTGACATGCAAGTCGCCCAAGCATTTGAGACAGCTGCTACATGTAGGGACTGCTAACAGGCATAGGCCTGTTACAATATGTGCAGAACTTTAACCCGGGGGACCAGGGCATGCCCTGCCTGGGGCAAAGTCCCACGGGGACTCTAACTAACTATCTACAACTATAACTAACTATTAAGAACAATTAAAACTATTTACAAAGCCCTAAGGCTGAATGGCTCTTAATGAGGCAAGAAAAAACACTAACCACTTGGGAAGCAAGGGAGAGAGGTGCTGAGACTAACCACCATGGGCCAGCAAGAAGGAACTGAGAGGGCACAGGGCCAGCGGCGCCTGATATACCTCAGCATGAGCGTGGCACTCCCGAGGACGCCACAGCTGGCCCCACAGATACCACTAAGGCAAAAGTCCGTGACGACTGCACATGTGGGCGCGCACACACCTAGAATGGAATCCACATGAGCAAGCACTCAAAGAACTACACATCCTCCATAACAACAGAGAAAATCCCTCTTTACTGCTTTAAAGAAATGAGGGATGGTCTTGTAGCACAGAGAAGCAGAAGAATCCACCCTGGTCAAACCAGTGCCCTGATGACCTAGCCAAGGTGTGATGGACTCCATCCCTTGCTCCCTCTCTCTAATCCTTGTATAGCGGTGGTGCTGAGAGTCACTGAACCAAACTGTAAACCCTGCCTATGATGGAAACCTCTTCAAGTCAGGGGGTGCGGCAGCACTCCCAGTGGCCCTAGTTCCAGTACCTATGCTCCCTTACCTGTCTTCCCAGGGTTTTCTGCTGTTAGGTGTTGATTGTTTAGTCATTGGGCATCACTTTGCCTTGCTGGATGCTCCCTTGATTTGGGTAGGTTCTGCCAGTTGTTTAACGGCTCTATTCACTCCACCCAAACAGCCAGGTGACACCTATACCACATGCTCCAGCTCTGGTTTTGCAGGAGACAAACATTTTTTTAAAAAAAGAAAAGGAGTACTTGTGGCACCTTAGAGACTAACAAATTACAAGTACTCCTTTTCTTTTTGCAGATACAGACTAACACGGCTGCTACTCTGAACACTTTTTTTTTTTTTTTTTTTTTTTTAACAATTCAAAGTGTAGAGGGACACTAAGGCACACTTTGGATTCATAACTATATTACAGAAAATTCCTACTTCACCACAAGATACTATAATATCAAAGTGTAATATCAGGTGCCTCAAAATTTCTGATGTGTTTTGCATCACGACACCCCTGTGAGGTTGGGAAGTACTTTTATCTCCATTTTACAGATGGGGAACTGAGGTACAGAGAAACTAAGAGACTTCTCCAAGGTCACACAGGAGGTCTGTGGCAGAGCAGGCAACTGAACCCAGGTCTCCTGAGTGTCAGGCTACCACTCTCTCCCTCCAGGCTAGCATACTTCCTCTCTTTAAAAAAAAACATACCTAAAACACTGCCTTATTTTATCCCGATTGTACGTGAAGGTACAGACCGAATTGATCTTGATTCACTATTCACTAATTGACCACATAAGTTGCTTAGCCAGTAAAATGTCCAGTAGATGGTCTTGATAATGCCCTGACAAGTAGCACCTGAATGACCTTAATATAAAAATCATTAGTACATGATCCCTGAGTGAGTACATTGCAGGAAATCACAATAAAAAGAATTACAAAAGTTTTAACAAAATATGTACCAAACAAGAGACCCCAAACACTGAGCTAAAAGCTTCTTTTTTCTCTTCCTAATTATAGATACAAGTATTTTACCCACAAACCAATGCCCACTGTTGTCTGTTTCCTCTGGAAGCAACAGAAGTGTAACAGCAGCTCCCTAGGTGTGAAAAGCCAAAACATTTAGAAGTTCATTATATTTGTCATTCCACCTGAAATCTCCTTATAGTTATTGTCTGTGCTATAAAAGTATGATCTCAATCATTTTTCAACTGCAGTCACTGGAAAAAAATATACCACAAATCACATTTTCTTTCTGTCAGATAAAGCAAAGGATGGAAGAACTCCAAATGAAATTCTTGCATACTTTTCAGTTTTCATTACATAGTGTACAGTAACTGGCTTGGTGCCACTGCCAGAAACAAATCAGTCAACCTACTTCATAATTAGTATTGTGCCTGAATGTGGCTAAAGCTTACTTTTGAACTCCATGTTAATACAAGCTACACTATTTTACCCCTTTTCTGAACTAACTACTGGTAGGAGAGGAATGAAGCAGGATACCCAACATTTATCAGAAAACCTGATCCCAAGATAGAACAAACCCACTGTAGTCTTAAAATTCATTGTATCTTTAATTTGGCTTTGAATTCTATGCAGCTGGCAGAATTAAGAATAAACATGACTACTTGTAGAACACTGACACCGAAATACTAAACATTGAGCAGCTGATCTTATGTGCATGCATAATAGTGCATTCCCTGATGCAGTTTTCAACTTGGAAAACCCTGAGAGTCTTTTATTTTAGATTCCCTTTAACAGTTAACTACTGAAGGCCTTATTCATGAGGGAAATTTATCTTGGGAAATGCCCTGAAAGCACAGACTGTACTCTTCCTATGTACAATAGTTACTATTTTCCGCAGATTTATCACACATTTCCCCAAACAGATTACCTCTTGATTGATACATGATAGGTATCTCCGGAACAGAGAATAAACCCAGGTAAGGGAGGGCACAAATGGAAGAATAAAACACAAAATGGACAATAAATATAATTGTATATCCTTTTTTTCTACTTCAATATTATTTCCAAAATTTAAGGTAAGAATATTTTATCCACTGCTTTAGTTAAAGATACTCACTTTTTCAATTAACCTTTTTCTTTGGACAGATTTACCTGGCTACATTTACCATTTCATTAAAGGATTTATGGTAAATTATTTTATATTTCTCTTTGTTGTCTTGCTTTTTATTTATTGCCACAGCAGTAGCTGAAAAGAAACTTTTGGAAAAATCCCATAAGGTATAAAATTCCTGTTGACTTTGGGACTATACATGTCCAGTCAACCTCTCCATAATCACACAATGACTAGTGAACTATGGTGAGCCATTTTTAATTTATTACAACATTTTTTTTCTTGGCAACATTAGATCTCTACTCAGAGAATCATGTCCAAAGGCTAGATGGCACTGGATTCTGGTTTAAAGTTCATTCTTTACTTTCGCTAAGATGAAAACAAACAAATAAATAAAGTGGCCATACAATGGAGTACAGTTGTTGTCTACAAAGATTTCTCCGATACTGAGAAGGCAAGGATCTGATGGAAGAAAGTCAAACCGGAAAAATGAAAGGATACATACTGAATATTTGTAAGAGAATTACATTTTATGTACTATTCTTCCCTTTTGCTGCGAAGGAGGCAAGCTACAGCTAGACATCTCCTGAGAAGACCATCCTGTTTATGAATGGATCCAAAAGTAACAAATTACAATTACCTCTGTGGCAAACCTGGTGACAGCTCATCCCAAGGCCTATAGGCCTTGCTGAAAACTGAAAAATGCATAGCTGGAAACCAATCTAACTCACCTGTGTGTTAGTTTTGTAAAAATAGATATTAGAGTTATAAGAATGTGTTTAGACTTTATTAAATGCTTTTAAGTTACTGTATGCGTTAATATCATTTACGGCTTGTCTACACTGGCACTTTACAACGCTGCAACTTTCTCGCTCAAGGGTCAAAAAACACCCCCGAGCGCTGCAAGTTTCAGGGCTGTAACATGCCAGTATAGACAGTGCACCAGCCAGTGCTAGTAGCTACGCCCCTCGCAGAGGTGGGTTTTTTAGAGCGCTGGAAGAGCTCTCTCCCAGCGCTGTGCCACGACTACACAAGCCATGTAGCCAGTGAAGACGTGCCCTTATAATATCTGTATCCTACCTGATAGGTAATATTTAAGTATTTGCTCTGTAAGTAGAAAAGTGTTGGCTATGAAACTGAAAACCCGCAGTCAGGAGAGAAGCATTACTGAGGGCTTGTCTACACTGACAATTAACAGCGCTGCAACTTTCTTGCTCAGGGGGTGTGAAAAAACACTCTCCTGAGCACAGCAAATTGCAGCGCTGTAAAGGGCCAGTGTAAACAGTGCACCAGAGCTGGGAGCCACGTTGAGGTGGTTTTTTAGAGCACGCCATGACTACACAAGGCAGTGTAGACTAGCCCTAAGTGTGAAATACTAGTTTACCACAAGAAGTGTCATCTCCTCACAACAAAAGAAGGTCTACAAACATCAGATAAGCCGTTGTGTAACACCAGAGAACAAAAGACGTTGTTGATTGCTCCCCCCACGCTTATGAAGAGGATACGTGTACAAATGCTGGGCCCATCAGTTTGAACTGTGAGGGAAGGGAATAAAAATCTCTCACCGGAAAGAACTTTATCTTTATACTGTTTGGGCTCTAGGTTTAGGAATCTTTGCCCCTTAATCAAAGAACCCAGTTGCTTAGCTTGGGTTAGCCCTGAAGGACATAAAAGTGTGCTTATATTATAGAAGCTTTTATTACCTTCTGAAATTAAGATTGTATCTTATTGGAGTGTGTATGTTTACCTGCTTTAATCTTGTAAATGACTCATTTATTTTTCCTAGTTAATAAACCTTTAGTTAGTTTATTATAGGATTGGCTACAAGCATTGTCTTAGGTTTGAGATCTGAGGTGCAATTAAACTGGGGTAAGTGATTGGTACTTTGGGACTCTGAGCAACCTGAATATTGTTGTGATTTGTGGTGTAAGGGACCATCTATCACAAAGGCAGGCTTGCCTGGGTGACAAGATAGACCTGAGTGCCCAAGGGGACTGTCTGTGGCTCCATGTTAAGGCTGTTATAGTGCTTGAGGAGTTCACACTTGTTACTTGGTTGGTGAAATCTAAGTATAGAACACACAACCAATTTGGGGTTTGTAACAATCTGCTCTGATGTTGGCACCCATGTCTGTGAGCACTCCACACAGCTTGACAGTTGTATGGAACAATGAAGGTAAGAAAGTTGGGAACTTCTCAACATCACTTACTGGTTTTAAGAAAAGGAGTACTTGTGGCACCTTAGAGACTAACAAATACCACAAGTACTCCTTTTCTTTTTGCGGATACAGACTAACACGGCTGCTACTCTGAAACCTGTCATTATTACTGGTTTTAGTGCATGAGTTAAAATACTTGTAGATAAGAACATTATTTGCTTTAGGATTTGACACATTTTCTAATAGATGGGTAAGGAAACATTTTAAGTACACCAACCTCTACAAAGTACCTTTTGTTAGCTAGATCCTTCAGAATTAATTAACCCCACATGCAAATCACAGCACCATCAATCCTGTGTGGCTTCCTGCCCAGCAGTGACAATAGACAGTTTAAAACTGAGGGCTTGTCTACACTGGCAATTAACAGTGCTGCAAATTTCTTGCTCAGGGGTGTGAAAAAACACCCCCGAGTGAAGCAAGTTGTAGCGCTGTAAAGTGCCAGTGTAAACAGTGCCCCAGCCCTGGGAGCTGCGCTGCCACAGCAGCGCTTTAGTGTTACCAGTGTAGACTAGCCCTAATTCTCTCTCACTCTCTGCCTCCCCACCCCACTCTCCCATCCTGTGAAAAAAACTTGCAAAGGAATTTAATAGGATGCCAACAACCTTTACCAACAGCTAGCCAGAGAGGCATTCATTCACTATTGTATGAGATTAAATTTAAACGCAGCCTTTTCTTCTTAAAGTTCTCCAAAGTCCAACCCCACCACATATCAGCAGCTCCCACTTGAATTGCACTATGCTGGCAATGTCACATCAACCATGTAACCCACTGAACCAGTGTTGGCTTGCTGTTATTTTATGTTGTATTTGGCCAGATCTGAGAAGTTGCTTTTCTGTTTCCATTTAATTTAGCCCTAAAATAATGACACCTTTCCAAAGCCAAATATACTCAAAGTAACTTTTAGCAGATTTAGATATCCCAGACCTGACCTCGTTTTGTGATCACTTCAATCTATACTTCACACAAATGTCCAATTTTGAGGCAAAGATTAATCTTTAAAATGTTCTTCCTACTTATATGTTTATATTTTATTCTATCTTTATGCACTTTTAACAGGTGCCCTGATTAAACCTTATGCTGAGGCCCCCTTTTACACCACTCCAGCCACTTAAGAGGACCATAATGGGGTGTAGATTGACCTACTATATGGGGTTTTCTATCTAGTGTAGTAGCTGTATGCCAATAACTCCAAAGTAGGGGACATACTGGGGACAGGCTGGAACACGCTGTACTGAAGCTATTTTGTGCTAGTGTAATAGCCCACAGTAAGCCATTGCAAACTGGTGCTACTCGGCGCAGCCTTGGAGCTGCTCCAAGTTGTGCAGGGTCCAGGCAAGTGCCTGGTCTCGACCACAGTGAAGAAGGTTGCAAGATGGCTTAAAGTAGGGGTGGGTAAACTTTTTGGCTCAAGGGCCACATCTGGGTATGGAAATTGTATGGCAGGCCATGAATCCTCACGAAATTGGGGGTTGGGTGTGGGAGGGGGTGAGGGCTCTGGCTTGGGGTGTGGGCTCTGGGGTGGGCCAGAAATGAGGATTTCAGGGTGTGGGAGGGGCTCTGGGCTGAAGCAGAGGGTTGGAGTTGGGGGGGGGGGGCTCCAGATGGGGGTGTGGGCTCTGGGCTGGGGCTGGGGGTGCAGGAGGTTGCTCTGGGCTGGGGTGGAGGGGTTCGGAGGGAGATCAGGGCTGGGCAAGGGGTTTGAGGTGAGGGAGGGGGTCAGGGGTGCAGGCTCCAGGCGACACTTACCTCAAGCAGCTCCCAGAAGCAGCGGCATGTCCCCTCCTCTGGCTCCTACGCGGAGGCGCAGCCAGGAGACTCCGCACAATGCCCTGTCACAGGCACCGTCCCTGCAGCTCCCATTGGCTGCAGTTTCTGGCCAATGGGAGCTGCAGGGGCAGCACTTGAGGCAGAGGAAGCGTGTGGAGCCCCCTGACTGCCCCATGTATAGGAGCTGGAGTGGGGACATGCCGCTGCTTCCAAGAGCTGCGCAGAGTGGGGCAAGCCCCCAATCCCACTCCCCAGCTCAAGTGCCAGAGTGGGGCAAGCCCTGGATCCCGCTGCCCGGCAGGAGCTCGAGGGCCGGATTAAAACACCTGGAGGGCCGGATGCATCCCCCGGGCCGTAGTTTGGCCACCCCTGGCTTAAAGTCACCTGTGCCTGCAAGAAAGGAGTAATGGAGAATCTAGCTCTTAGTGAGAATTTTAATTACTGATTTAAGATATTCTTATTAACAATATTTTTTGCTAACTGTAACACGTTTCTAATCTTTGATACGCATGTGCATTGCAAAGTGCACATGTTCAGGCCTTTGACTGTTTGATACCAAGAATGCTGGGATGGTGGAGCATATGATCAGAGAAGATCATGTGGCTAGGAGACCATGTGACTGTATAGAACTACGGAATGTTCTAACTTTAGTCTCTAGGAGCCCAAAGTCAAAGCAAGACCACATATGGGTGCTCCTTAGCGTACGTCTACACTGCAGTTAGACACCTGTGGCTGGCCCATGCCAGATGGCTCAGGCTAAGGGGCTGTTTAACTGCAGTGTAGACATTTGGATCAGGCTTCATCTGGAGCTCTGGGACCTTCCAACCTCCCAGGGTCCTAGAGCTCAGACTCTAGCCCGAGCCCAAATGTTCACACTCCAATTAAACAGCCCGATAGCCCAAGTCAGCTGGCATGGGCCAGATGCAGATTTTTAATTGCAGTAGACATACCCTTAGTGACCAGGAAGGAGGTGAATGAAATGGGCAGAAAATAGCCCAAGGAAAGAAGATAACTGCCAGGGTGTCAGGCAGATAGCCACTGCATGTTAAGGGTCTTTAGGCTGGAACCTACAATAGACAAAGGGCCTGGGTCTGCCTCCCCCCCCCCCCCCTCAGTGTCACTCAAAGGTTCCTCAGTGATCCCTGAAACAGGGACTAGAGTGATAGAATCCAGAGAAGGGTGGAAGAGTGTGCTAGAACCCAGAGAGGGGCCTAAAAGACTGGAGGGCTGGATCCAGAAGCAGGCTGGGAGAAAGACTGGTTCTGTTGAATTTTTATTACATCAGAAAGGGACAGATTCTGTTAAGATTAGCTGCTAAGGCCTACTTGATGGACATTTCTTTTATCACATCCAGATCTGCTAACTTGGGCACATTCATTTTGCAGAGATTTACAATAAAGTACCTGCAGAGGATTCCTCTGATCACCAGTACAACCAGCTGTTAACCACACTGTAGCATTCTGTGGGTGAAGTCCTGTTTTCTTTTTAAACAAACATTTGAAAGGAAAAGGTTTCCTTTGGAAATAATTTGATATAACCTTTGACACACAGTTTGTTTAAAGCATGGAGATTATTCTATCTGGCCTCCATCAACTCCAAATGGGAAAACATGCCCTTTGCCAATTATAGATATTTCCAACTAAGCATTTTTTGGGGGGGCGGGGGGGGGGGAGTAGGAGAGGGAGGAGGATTAAAAGAAAACTGATTCATACTGAGAAAGTAGGGCAATCGGCTAGTTATCTTAGGTGCCTGTACATGAACGCAAGCCTGGGAAACAAGCAGAAAGAATTGGAAGTCCAGGCACAGTCAAGGAACTATGATGCAATTGGAACAACAGAGACTTAGCGGAGAACTCACATGACTGGAGCACAGTCATGGATGGGTATAAACTGTTCAGGAAGGACAGGCGGGGGAGAAAAGGTGGAGGAGTTGCACTGTATGTAAGAGAGCAGTACGACTGCTCAGAGCTCCAGTATGAAACTGGAGAAAAGCCTGCTGAGAGTCTTTGGGTTAAGTTTAGAGGTGAGGGCAACAAGGGTGATGTCATGGTGGGCACCTGCTATAGACCACTAGACCAGGAGGATGAGGTAGACGAGGCTTTCTTTGGAATACGAACAGAAGTTTCCAGATCACAGACCCTGGTTCTCATGCGGGACTTCCATCACCTTGACATCTGCTGGGAGAGCAATACAGCAGTGCACAGACAATCCAGGAAGTTTTTGGAGAGTGTTGGGGACAACTTCCTGGTGCAAGTGCTGAAGGAACCAACTGGGGGCCGTGCTCCTCTTGACCTGCTGCTCACAAACAGGGAAGAATTGGTAGGGGAAGTAGAAGTGGGTGGCAACCTGGACAGCAGCGACCATGAGATGGTCGAGTTCAGGATCCTGACAAAAGAAAGAAAGGAGAGCAGTAGAATACGGACCCTGGACTTCGGAAAAGCAGACTTTGACTCCCTCAGGGAACTAATGGGCAGGATCCCCGGAAGGCTAATATGAGGGGGAAAGGAGTCCAGGAGAGCTGGCTGTATTTTAAAGAAGCCTGTTTGAGGGCACAGGAACAAACCATCCCAATGTGCAGAAAGGATAGCAAATATGGCAGGTGACCAGCTTGGCTTAACAGAGAAATCTTCAGTGAGCTTAAACACAAAAAGGAAGCTTACAAGAAGTGGAAATTTGGACAGATAACTAGGGAGGGGTATAAAAATACTGCTCAAGCATGCAAGGGTGTAATCAGGAAGGCCAAAGCACAACTGGAGTTGTAACTAGCAAGGGATGTGAAGGGTAACAAGTAGGGTTTCTACCGGTATATTAGCAACAAGAAGGTGGCCAGGGAAAGGTGGGACTCTTACTGAACGGGGGAGGCAACCTAGTGACAGATGATATGGGAAAAGCTGAAGTACTCAATGCTTTTTTTGCCTCAGTCTTCACAGACAATGCCAGCTCCCAGACTGCTGCACTGGGAAGCACAGTATGGGGAGGAGGCGAGGAGCCCTCAGTGGTGAAAGAACAGGATATGGACTACTTAGAAAAGCTGGACATGCACAAGTCCATGGGCCAGGATCTAATGCATCCGATGGTGCTGAGGGAGTTGGTTGATGTGATTGCAGAGCCACTAGCCATTATCTTTGAAAACTTGTGGCAATTGGGGAAGGTCTCGGACGATTGGAAAAAGGCAAATATAGTGCCTACCTTTAAAAAAGAAAAGAAGGAGAATCTGAGGAACTACAGACCAGTCAGCCTCACCTCAGTCCCTGGAAAAATCCTGGAGCAGGTCCTCAAGGAATCCATTTTGAAGCACTTGGAGGAGAGGAAGGTGATCAGGAACAGTCAACATGGATTCACCAAGGGCAAGACATGCCTGACCAACCTGATTGCCTTCTAGGATGAGATAACTGGCTCTGTAGATATGGGGAAAGCAGTGGATGTGATATATCTTGACTTTAGCAAAGCTTTTGATATGATCTCCCACAGTATTCTTGCCAGCAAGTTAAAAAAGTATGGATTGGATGAATGGACTATAGGGTTGATAGAAAGCTGGCTAGATAGTTGGGCTCAACAGGTAGTGATCAACAGCTTGATCTCTAGTTGGGAGCTGGTATCAAGCGGAGTTCTCCAGGGGTCGGTCCTGGGGCCAGTTTTGTTCAACATCTTCATTAATGATCTGGTTGAAGGGATGGATTGCACCCTCAGCAAGTTCGCATATAACACTAAGCTGGGGGGAAAGATAGATATGCTGGAGGGCAGGGATAGGGTCCAGAGTGACCTAGACAAATTGGAGGATTGGGCCAAAAGAAATCTGATGAGGTTCAACAAGGACAAGTGAAGAGTCCTGCACTTAGGACGGAAGAATCCCATGCACTGCTACAGGTTGGGGACCGACTGACTAAGCGGCAGTTCTGCAGAAAAGGACTTGGGGAATACAGTGCATGAGAAGCTGAATATGAGTCAACAGTGTATCCTTGTTGCCAAGAAGGCTAATGGCATATTGGGCTGCATTAGTAGGACCATTGCCAGCAGATCGAGGGAAGTGATTATTCCCCTCTACTCAGCACTGATGAGGCCACATCAGGAGTATTGTGTTCAGTTTTGGACCCCCCATTACAGAAAGGATGTGGACAAATTGGAAAAAATCCAGCAGAGGGCAATGAAAATGATTAGGGGCCGGGGCACATGACTTATGAGGAGAGGCTGAGGGAACTGGGCTTATTTAGTCTGAAGAAGAGAAGAGCGAGGGGGGATTTGATAGCAGCCTTCAACTACCTGAAGGAGGGATGGAGCTAGGCTGTTTTCAATGGAGGCTGATGACAGAACAAGAAGCAATGGTCTCACATTGCAGTGGGGGAGGTCTAGGTTGGATATTACAAAAACTATTTCAGTAGGAGAGTGGTGAAGCACTGGAATGGGTTACCTCAGGAGGTGGTGGAATCTCCATCCTTAGAGGTTTTTAAGGCCCGGCTTGACAAACCTCTGGCTGGCATGATTTAGTTGGGGTTGGTCCTGCTTTGAGCAGGGAGTTGGACTGATGACCTCTGGAGGTTTCTTCCAATCCTAATCTTCTATGATTCCATGAAAACCAGTTGTAGGAATCTGTGGTTTCAGCTATAATTCTATAACTTGTCTACAAAGTTACACTAGAGCATTCTAACACCATACAGTGAAAATAGAAGCTTATGAAAGGCCGAATGGAACTAATTCATTAAGTTCACTGAAATCTCACATTGCTCATGTTTTCTTGTTCTCATACTATCAGATCAAATTGCAAGCAGCATAGTCTAATAATAAAAGTAAGCGCATCAGTAGCATTAGTGAAGCAGGAGTACTGGACATGTCTATAGCCCAGAAGAGGTATTTTTAAAAAATGTGTCCCAGGGCAAGGTTTTTTGAAAGAAAATATATAAGGTGTAGAGAGCAGAGTACTTAAAACAGTCCTATGAGTATTAACTCATTTCAGAAATGAGTAAATGGAGCCACAAAGTGTCTTGCTCAAGGTCACATAGTCAACAATAGCAGACCCAGCAGTCCTGACTACCATGATAATCCCATATTCCAGCCACTAGACCATATTACTGTACTATTCTAGTCTAGCATGTAGACTAGAATATTGTATCATTTGCCTTATTTTTACCATTGCCTTACTCATACCATTAAGAACAAAAAACGTAAGAATGGCTATAATACTAGGTCAGACCAATGGCCCATCTCACCCAGTATCCTGTCTTCCGACAGTGGCCGGTACCAGATGCTTCTGAGGGAATGAACAGAACAGGGCAATTTATCCAGTGATCTATTCCCTGTCATCTAGTCCCAGCTGCTAGCAGTTAGAGATTTAGGGACACCAGAGCATGGACCACTGAGGTTTGGCTTTGCAGTATGGCTACTCACAGCAAAGCTAGCTAACCCAGGGTTCTGATCTCCCAGGTTAACTCTGCAGTGAAGACATGCCTTCAAAAAAGAAAGATACAGAGACTCCATACAACATACTGTACCAGCAGCCCCTGACTAGGAGATTCAGTTACATGAGTTAATTTAGCCTGTCAAAAGCATCTTTGTATATACAGAAACTCATTAAACTATAGAAGGTATCCATAAATTCAATCTCACTACACTGAAATGGGTAAGTGTAGATCTTGTTTTCTGTTCAAACAAATATAGTTGGATTGTTTAAAACCCCAAAGGTTTGGCCTCTCTTCTTTTTCCTGTTTAACGGTCCCTGGCTAATATCACTGACTGTTTAACAAAGATATATAACAAAGCAAAAATACTATATTTATATACACATACAGAGAGAGAGAGAGAGCGATCACGCGCACACATATCATACATTGAAGGTAAACAAAAATACAGAAGGAACCTATTGTCATGTTTTATATAAAGGAAATAACATTTTTAGGTAAACTTTATTCAAACCAGGTTGATGTATGTTAATTCTAATGTTCATCCTTAATGAGAAAGATACAGATAAGCATGAATTTAAAACAATACGACTTTTATCCTGTTCCGTTGTTTCTCCTTCCTGTCCCCAAATCCTTCATCAGCATATATTTAGTTCCCCTTTATAAAGGGATAGTGTCATATAAAATAAGCCCAAAATTTGGCACACTGCACCTTCAAAAGTCACCACAGTTTTTTTCCAAATACACAGATGCTGAAAATTCCTATTTAAATAAAATATAAAATAAAATAAAATAAAATAAAATCAATAAATAACACCCCAGTAGTGAGAGAATGAGAGTTTCAAAGCCAACTATATAGTAAAAATAAACAGACTTGGAACTGTAGGGATTCAGCCCTACAATAACAAAACAATGTACAAAAACAACAAAGAGTCCGGTGGCACCTTAAAGACTAACAGATTTATTTGGGCATAAGCTTTCAATGTACAGTGAATGCAGACAGATACTGTATACATGACATCAACTAGGATATGTCCATGTCCTGCCATGATGATATTTTTGTGCAGTCTGTAATATGAAATATATCTAAGATCATGATTCCTCCGAGCATTTCAGAAAACAAAAGCATTCTAATTTTCTCTTTGCTGCCTATAGATAAGAATGTGGCAGAGAAGCACAATAGAGAAAACAAGTGATCAACCACACTATACATTTGGCAAACCAGCATCAATAATGTTCCTCTAAAGAACAGTAGTTTTCCCTGGGAGAACAGAACATACACGGTTCAAAGTCTCTGCCAGAATTACGTTACCATATCTTCCACGCACTGCCTCATTTGGATTCTTCTGTAAATATACATAATGGGTTTTTTTTGTTTGTTTGTTTTTATAAACATCACTTTCACATCCATTTTGAGG
Organism: Chelonia mydas; assembly: GCF_015237465.2. NCBI lineage: Eukaryota > Metazoa > Chordata > Testudines > Cheloniidae > Chelonia > Chelonia mydas. Next base: position 19,809,553 of record NC_051254.2, read on the forward strand.
AGCTGTCTCCTGGGTTAAGATGTTTACTTAGAAGAAACTGTAGTTCTCTATGTTGCCTCTGTATAAAAGCTCTTGCCTCCCTTCCAACTGTCAGCTTCTCATTCCCTCCTAAACAATGTTCAAAGACTCAGAAGAAGGGAGCCAAAGGGAGGGTCAATGTAAAAGCAACAGAGAAGTCCAGCTAGTGACAGTGGAAGAATGGTCCTGCGGTTAAGCAGAATGGACAAAAATCATGATTTAAAAACTTTTAAATTGATTTATATGTAAATTATTTTAAATATATATATTTTTTCATTTACTTTTTGCTAGTACTTTATTTTCTTCCCTAAATTGATGATGTAGATATTTTGAACTTGTTTCTTTAATTGGTTTCTTAATTGTAACTAGCATTTCAGATTTTACACAGATTCTTTTAGATTAACAAGTTTCATATTTAAAATGCCCATCCTATGCTGAAAAAGACATATTCAGGGCTTCATTAACACCACAAACTCCTACAAAAAACAGACCACACTATCATTGCAACCAAAACCACCTTCCAATATACTGAACCTCCACAAGTCAAAAAAAATTTAAATGTTTCAGCCAAGCTATACTTCATCATCAGGGTTTGTAGGATGGAGTCAATGGGACATGTGCTCCCCAGTCCCTTAGGTGCTTACAAAAATCCCACTCTAAGGTGCCTAAATATGGGTTTGGGAGGCTAACTTTAGGCTCCTGTTTTTGAAAATTGTATCTCGTGCATATAAAACGTTCACAGTACCTTTGTTAAGGCTTTTCACTGTTAACATGGAAACAATTTTGTTTTGAAGTGACAAAGATTTTATGTCACTAAGAGAAAAGTTTTTATTAAAAATATTTTAGCCCATGATGCTGCCCCATTTGCCGTGCCTTCCCTAGGAATAAAGGTGCATTCTTAATTTGAGTTAGCTAACTTCTGTGAAAACTACAAACTGTCTTGGCTTACACTAGGATTTTACCTTGAGTTAGTTAATTCAAGTTAAGAACACACCTTTTTTTCCTAGTGAAGACAAGGCCATTGAAGAGATGTTCAATTCAAGGCCATTCAATTCCTAGCTCTGTCACTTCCTATATGACATTGGTTCAGCAAGTCACTTAATCTATGCCGCAATTGTCCATCTTCCATATGGATTAATAATACTTCCTTTCTCCAACTTTTTGTCTGTCTTGTCTATTCAGAACGTAAGCTCTTTGGGGTGGAAGGGTTTCTTATTATGTGTTCGTACAATGCTAGCAGAATGGAGCCCTGATCTTATTTGGGGCCTCTAGGCATGACTGTGATAAAAATTAACAACAAAATTACTTTCTCCTTCATTAAATTACTTTTCGACATCCCCAATGTGGGAGACTAGCAAATGGCAGCAATCCCTGGTAGGTGGTCAGGAGCCACGTGAAGAGAAACTGAAGCACTAGATCAAACATCCAATCTGGTGCTGGAGATCACAGAGTATTAGTGTGAATTAAGCTCCCAGTGGTAGCTGTACAAATTTCAAGGATCTAAATGTTTCGGGGACAAACAGCAGAGACTGCTGCAACCCAGTAGAGTGAACTCCAAGCCTTTCTGGGAGTGCACATTTAGCTAGATCATAACAGGTTTGAACGTACATTTTAATCCATGCAGATGAACTCTGAACTGAAATAACCTGGGTTTTGTGTTATTCTCCATAAACCACAAATTATCAGAAGAATGTATGGAATATCTTGCTTCTAACCAGGTAACAAGTAAGATCCTTTTTACAAACATAACCTGGCCTCTCCTGACAGGTCATGAAATCTATGATTAGAAAGACTGGGGATGACATCTGGGCCTCACTGAAATCAATGGGAGTTTTGCCACTGACTTCAACAGAGACAGGATTTCATTCAAGGACTGTTAAAGATTGGTTCAAATGAAATTCTTAAAATTCATCAAAATCTGGAAAAAAATCTGAAAAAACTTTCCAAAGACACTGGAAAGGTGAGTGGACCATCCACCAAAGATTCCAGGAGGGTGTAGCAGAACACTAGTCCTTCTCCACAAAACACGACCACCAGGCACAGGTGTGGAGAAGAATTCTGTGGAGTCAGTGGGCCACATGGCCAGGTTGGCATCCCCATATTATGTAATATATTTAACTCTCATGGTTCTCCAATCACATTTTGGCTATACTGAGGCTAGTTTACAGCATATTTTTATGTGCAGTGTAGCTTAACTGAGGCTGGTTTAAAGTGTGTTTTTACACATAGTTTGACAATAATTCTGGGGTTTCCAATCTGAGGTTTTTTATTTTAGTCTTCTTGTCCTCACATTATACAAGTCACAAAATCAGTGAAGAGTGGGCTCCCAGTAGAAAGCAGGCAGTTTTAGCTGCTACCATACCACCAAGTTTTCCCCCAGTTGTGGAATTTCTTCTTTAAAATTACTTAATCTAGTGCAAATAAAACCTTTATACCATATGCTAAAGGGTCTACTCTACTTGCAGTATGAGAATGGATTTAAAAGCATGCACTCTTATATCTTTTAATGGTTTGTTTTTAAAAACATTTCAGCATCTTTAAATAAAAATAAATAGCAAGCAAATAATTAAACTTTCCCTATAGTACGTCTTTAACATGCAACATACATACATTAATCTTACATAGCATAAAAAGATAAAATAGACTTAACTAAACTTGGCATGTGCAATATAATACCATGCTAGACTCCTGGAACGCATTATAATTATTACTAAATGTTATTTTATGAGATGACAATTTTTGAAATGTATTAGAATTTTTCTAGAATTAGAACATTCTTAGTACTCACATAACAAGGACAATGTATAAAATCAAAATTAAAAACTACTGGCTTCAACAAACTAAGCAAGAAAATATAAATATTTCTCTTTAAATACCTCATAAGAAATTAAGTAAATGCAATGCCTAATAAAAAATCCATGTTTCTACAGTCAAAAGTAGCTATTCAGTTTTTTCCCTGCTGATCTCAATCATACAGGCTGGTCTATAAAGAGCAGTTTTGCCAAAGGAGTGGACACCAGTTTGCAAATTATAGGATTAAAAAACTCAGGAGTAGATAAAACACGCAACAGCTGTGCATATTTGTTTTTATAAGGGCTCAAATTCATGGAAAAAACCTAAAACTCAACCAGCTTTACTAAAAAAATTATTCAGCTTAGATTTTTGGCCTGAACAAATGAAAAAATCACAATATTGTATATGCAGAATTCTGAAATGAAGGCCACTACTTATGGTCTCCATCCACAAACCAGTGTATTTCACCATAAGTCAATGACTGCAATAATCTCTCTTTCAAGCACAAGTCCTCTGATCCAAATCCTCAAGAAATTCATGAGGGACAAAATCACAGAGACTGGAAATTTAAATGCATCCTCACCAAGTGAGACCAAAGATATAATCCAGGCTTCTGATACAGTCTCCCACAGTATTCTTGCCAGCAAGTTAAAGAAGTATGGATTGGATTAATTGACTATAAGGTGGATAGAAAGCTGGCTAGATTGTCGGGCTCAATGGATAGTGACGAATGGCTTGATGTCTATTTGGCAGCCGGGTTCAAGCGGAGTGCCCCTTGGATCGATCCTGCGGCTGGTTTTGTTCAACATCTTCTTTAATGATCTGGTTGATGGGATGGATTGCACCCTCAGCAAGTTCGCATATAACACTAAGCTGGGGGGAGAGGTAGATACCCTGGAGGGTAGGGATAGGGTCCAGAGTGACCTAGACAAATTGGAGGATTGGGCCAAAAGAAATCTGATGAGGTTCAACAAGGACAAGTGAAGAGTCCTGCACTTAGGACGGAAGAATCCCATGCACTGCTACAGGTTGGGGACCGACTGACTAAGCGGCAGTTCTGCAGAAAAGGACTTGGGGATTACAGTGGATGAGAAGCTGGATTTGAGTCAACAGTGTATCCCTGTTGCCAAGAAGACTAATGGCATATTGGGCTGCATTAGTAGGAGCACTGCCAGCAGATCGAGGGAAGTGATTATTCCCCTCTATTCGGCACTGATGAGGCCACATCAGGAGCATTGCGTCCAGTTTTGGACCCCCCATTACAGAAAGGATGTGGACAAATTGGAGAGAGTCCAGTGGAGGGCAAAAAAATGATTAGGGGCCTGGGGCACATGATTTATGAGGAGAGGATGAGGGAACTGGGCTTATTTAGTCTGCAGAAGAAAAGAGTGAGAGGGGATTTGACAGCAGCCTTCAACTACCTGAAAGGGGGTTCCAAAGAGAATGGAGCTAGGCTGTTCTCAGTGGTTCCAGATGACAGAACAAGGAGCAATGGTCTCAAGTTGCAGTGGGGAAGGTCTAGGTTGGATATTAGGAAAATCTATTTCACTAGGAGGGTGGTGAAGCACTGGAATGGGTTACCTCGGGAGGTGGTGGAATCTCCATCCTTAGAGGTTTTTAAATCCCGGCTTGACAAAGCCCTGGCTGGAATGATTTAGTTGGTGTTGGTACTGCTGTGAGCAGGGGGTTGGACTAGATGACCTCCTAAGGTCTCTTCAAACCCTAATCTTCTATGATTCTATGAAACACAGTCCTATAGTTTTTTTCTTGATTGGAGGCAACCGACATTCTTTAGCTACAGTCCAATGCGCTTTCCCATTTATTATACATATTCTTTGAGTAGTAACATGGCTGTAATGCCATTTTAACAAGCCCTTGTAAGTCACAGTAGACAAACCTTAATAGGGGTGGAAAAGCTCTGACGATTTCAAAGATTAAACTAAACTATCTAGTACACTGGGAGATCTTTCCCCTTCATCCTGGTGCATTCATATTCCCTTTTTTGATCCTTCTTTCTTTCCTCCCTCCCAAAATGATTCTTACCTTCCAGAACTCCCAACAGGACATGCAAACCTGTGCAAATTCCTCAACAGGCTCCCCCAACCCTTTCCCTTTGTCGGACGCTCCCAATATACACACTTTTTTTATCCTAGTCTTGCACCTGGCAGTTTCTCTGCTGTCTGATGGACATAGGAAACTGTTCCATTCAAATCTGACATGCTTTGAGGATTCCACTATAAGTATCTGAGCATGTCTGTGTGCCTATGGTGGGTCTAATGCAGGGGATTTGAAAAAGCATGCTGAGCCCAGCAGAGAGACTGCTAGACCTTGCAATTGCATCAACTAAGCTAGGGGGTGAGGGAAGGAAGCCTGTTAATGCTTGCAGAGAAAGATGAAAATATTTAGCCTTAAAAATGTTATGTTTTAATTCCAACACTGAAAGACTGAGGTTCGGCCACTCCATTGCCTAACTGTAACCCAAATTCTATAGAAAAGAATCTACTGATCATAAAGTATTTTAAAGTTATCAGTCCTGTGCCTTACTACATCTTGTTGAAATGCTTAACTTGTCACCCCTGTGGAAAAGACTGCTGAAACGCTGACATGTAAACTCTTCTGCCATTACTTATGGAGGACAAGAATCAGCCAGCAAAGGGGGAAATTGGATGCACAACAAGGAGAGAGAGAGAGGTCAGTAGTAAGGACAGGAAAGGTGACAGGCAGGAAGGACTGTGAATCATATGGAAAAGAAGCAACAGGAATGGCCTGGGTATTGGGATGAAAATAGGAGTCAGAACTGGGAAGCACTAGGCATCAAGAAAGAGAAGCATCAGGGCAGAGGGAACAAACCTATCTGCTATTACCACTAATTCAAGAGAAGAACAAAGGAAAGGAAAGAGAAGGTGCAAAGGAACTCCTGCAGGAGCACAGCTTTTTGGGGGTTAAAGAGCTACTGATACCAATGATACTACATATGCAAGGCTGGAGTATGTCATCTAAGCTGCTCTTTCTGGTAGGCGTAAAGGTCAGCTGCTTGTGTGAACTCAGTGCCAGGTCTCTATTTAAGTCACAAGTTACACTTTGTTTTCAATGATTTGCAACAAAGCATCATCTGCAGGATTCTCTGAGGCACTCTAAGGTTAAACAGGTAGTTATTAATCCACTGCTGACTGGCTAAACAACTGGAATTAGAAATGCAGGAAAAGGCTGAATAAGAAATCCATTTTTCTTTAAGAAAAAAACATCTTTCTTCACTTGAGACCTAGAGGTTCTCAGTCCTTCCACTACAGCTTCCAGATGATCCACAGCTGTTTGGCATCTGTTGCAATATTCACCAGTATACTCATTCTCTTATTGGCATTATACAGCTACTCCAACATGCTCATTGGAGTCCCATCATTGTCAATGTTATCCATAGTGTTCTTTTTATAGCCAGAGCATTGCAGCTCACGGTTCTGTATGGGTACAACAGAGCAGAAAGCTGGAACCAGAGATCTACAGGTGTGCTAAATGAACTATTTTGCTTCCTAAAAGAAAAGTGTGTGTTGGATTATAGAGCAAAATATCTGTTTAACAGAGCCCTAGAACAGACATTTTCACATTTTCATTTTGTACCATATCTAGCATTGAGAGAATATAAATATATTATCTTTTAAAATAAACCAAACATGCTTGTAGTACTTGCCTTTTTTCCATAATCAATGAACCTGCATGCAATTAAAAAGGCAGCAGCGTAGCAGTTCTTTCAATTTATGATTAGATAAGCATCTTGTTTACACTGTGATTCAGAGAATACATTTGTGACTCAGCTCGGTTATTTTGCACGCACAGGATAAGCCAAACATTTGGTTGCTTTGTTTTTAAATGAAAAAGTCTTTCAGCATCTGAAACTGATTATATGTTCTCAATTAATTTTAACGGGCTAGAGAAATAAAAAACGTTTTAAAGATTACTTCTGGCATCAGTTTGTTACATAGGACTGTATGGGCAACAGATCTCACTTGAAACAGCTGTGTAAAGTTACTCAAGTTAGCTTGCTTTTTCTCTCTTTGATAAGTGTCTAGCCTGCATGGGAATTCCAATTTATTCCAAATCTCATTCTGGTAGAGTTTATTTGCCAACCCTTTCCCCTTCACAGGCAGAAACTCTCTCATTTTCAAGCAGCTGCTGACATGTGAACTTCTATAAATTCCACCCACACAGACATATAAGCCACCTCAACATTCTGATACTCTTAGAAAACTAGACCCGAAAACTTTTAATTCATGAAAACAGAAAGGGGGGTGGGGTGAGTAGTACAGGTTGCATTTAATTAAATGAATTGCAAAAAGACAGCAAAACAGCTACATTTATTTCAGTGATCATAGACCTCACTGAGGGAAAAGGAGCTGTGACAAAGTTTTTGAGATAGAACATCTATCAAGATTTCCTCTGATATCTGTACACTTAATGTGTGTCAGATCTGTAATGGAGCCTAATAGCATCATAAAGATGTATTTATGTTAACCATGATGTCATAAAATAAACAATATGAACACTAACCTCACGGTGAAAAAAGGAACACAAAAATAGGATAGACATGATAATATAGCTGTAAGAACAATATGTAAGATTGTGTGGGTGGACCCAGTACTATGTGCATCTGTAAATAAAATAACCTTGAGCTCTCATCACTCGTAAATCCCTGCCATAGACAATCTCTAAAGTAGGGAATAGCAAATGCTGAATTCCATATAGTAGACCTATGCAATCTGTCCAGTGGGTACGGATTAAGGGAATTCTGAGCTCTACACACTCTGCAACTGGAGCACATATGGCCCCTCCCTCAAATAGCAGTAGAGGTGCCTGCCTTTCATCTTGGGTGGGTGGTGTTGGCAGGGCACACCACACTAGTAAGCTCCCCATTAAAATTAATGGGGTAGTACACACCTTTCAGAGCTACAGTTTCACGTTTTCTGCAAACTCAGGCAGACATCACAGCAGTACTTACACCTGGGTAACATTTTCAAGTTTTTCTTCACAACCTTTTAAAATGGAAGCTTCGATTCTGATAGAATCATATGATTCTAGGACTGAAAGCCCTAAGCACTCACCTATAACTACTATGCCTTTTTCAATCAATATCCTTTTGTTATCAATATCCTGACCTTTCGTAGGCACTGACAATTATGGTTTCTACTAGCAGACCCAATGGTACAACTCACGGATAACAGTATTTACAAGTTAAGGCAGGCGGAAAGAAAACACATTTTAAGAGACAGTCCTGGAAAGCATGTTTCATTGGCAGTGACTCAACATGCGTGATACTCAAACTTTTGTGGAAAGCCTGTCTGTGAGTAGTTCTCAAAAGGGCAAACAGCACAGCAAGTTGACATGGTACAGTGTTCATGTCCCATTCCCCGTCAGTACATAGCCTAAGCCAGGGAACTAATGATCCAACCAGTGGACCAAATTTGGTGATGAATCCTGGTCACATGCCCCCTGAAGCATGTTGCGCCTATGCTAAGAAGATGATGGTACAGAAGGTAGTAAATTACACAGTGTCACTAAAAATAAAATAGTATTATTCCATAAGCATTCTTTCATCATTTCTAGAGGTACCCTTCATTTTAAATTCACATGCTATAGACTTATCAAAAAAAGCAGCTAAAATTACCACCTATTTTAAAGAAAACTGCCCTGTAGTTCATTATGCAATTTCATTATAAAGAAATGAAAAAGTGCAACAGGGAGTCAGAAACATGATTTTTAATTAATTTAACAAATGTCAAAAATGTAATATATAGAGCTTGATCAATATAGCCCTGAAGGACAAATACATGACATCTGGCCTACTGTTCTCAGAGGCCAAAAATTTAAATGTGTAATTCACAGCAGGTTGATGCTGGAGCAGAATCTAAATTGAGAAACACAGGTCTGCATTACCATTGCTTACTGTATTGGTGCAGCTTTCAGCTGATCCCTACATGTCAGAAGGAAGAACAGAGGACTGGGAATCAAGTAACTTGAGCTCTGTTCCAGCTCTGCCACTGATTGGCTTTATGACCTTGGGGTAAGCCTCTGTTAGCTTTTACAGATGAGGGAAATAAGGTATCACGCCATCCAGACACAACCTTCCCACTATTATTGACTGTCCATACTGGACACATAACATGTTTTTAAATTTAACTGTACTTAACATCTGGGGTTGAGGGGGATCTGGCTTTTATATTTGTTTGGGGCATACAATCGGGGAGTTGTGGATTGCTTTATCATTTATGATTATTGAGAAATTACTGTACTGCCTTTATACAAATGAGAATGCTGGTACAAGGAACTGCATAACTAAGAAAAAGAGTGTACAGCTATGATCAGAAACCCTATCGTATACTGTTGACTGGTGGAGATAATTTCATTTCAGTTTAGTATACTAAATGGGATAATTTAGAAATTAAAGATAGGCTACGCAGACAAAAAATATTTCAGCCTCACTGTGTATAACACTGAAGTATCAGCTACCACTTTAAAATGGTCAACCAGAACGCAGGTAAAGAAACTACATTTTCCAGAAAAATGTTTTGGCTAAGTGCTGTCTTCACTGTTACACTCATCAGAATATTTATCCACAAGTTTATATCTTTTGTTTTAGTCAGATATAACATACAGCAATATGGTCTAATATTTAGCTCTGCATATACCTACACATTTGGAATGACGACACTTTTCAGCAGGCTTATAAGTAAGCATTTCAGTGTTAGCTGTTCCAACTTTGCACTCCAGCACATGCATCTGCGTATTTACACTGAAGTTACATTAACATTTCCTGTCCTTTGTTCCTGTCAGATTAGTACAAACCTTGTAACAACAATGGCAATTTGCCATAATGGCTGTAGCCATTCAATCATTTCGACTTTTAAGTTCATTTGTGCCCCTATCTAATGCCCTAAACCTAATACAAAATGAGTCTTTCTTCTACATTGCATCTTTCACAGGTTAAACCATTTGAATGTAGAACCTGAAGCTCAGGAGTTGAGGGAAGTGAGACAAATACATTATACCCAGGATGGGTAAGGAATGGTGTCCCTAGCCTCTGTTTGTCAGAGGGTGGAAATGTATGGCAGGAGAGAGATCACTTGATCATTACCTGTTAGGTTCACTTCCTCTGGGGCACCTGGTATTGGCCACTGTCGGTAGACAGGATATTGGGCTGGATGGGCCTTTGGTCTGACCCAGTATGGCTGTTCTTATGTTCTTATACCTGCCACTGAATATGTAATTTTTTTGCCTTCTGTTCTATTACATAGCTCCCAAAATGATTCACACTTATTAACCAAAGCATAAAATCCCAAACACAGTAGGATTTAAGAGATATATCTAGCACCTGGTGGATGCCACCAGAATACTGGGAGGCTGTCCATACTATTGCAACACCATCATACACGGGCACTATATATCCTACCAGTTATTTAAAATAACAAGAAATCTTTTTACATTTCACTAGATTTTATCAGTACTGTTTCCTGCCCTATATGATACCTTATTCTGCACAACTGTAAAGATGCAGAGCCTAATATAATTATTAGACAGAAGTTAATTGTCTCACATACCATGGTTATAGGTTTGGTGCAAAAACCTAGGTAGATTGGTGAAAATGTTCCATTTCAGAACAAAATATCAACATTTCCTGCAGAGCTCAAATTCCAATTTTTTTTGTTTTGAACAAGTCATTTAGCTCTTTTCTAAAATGTTTCCAAGGCTCCCTGAGTTGCCCAGAGCCCCAGTAGACCCACCAGTCTCTGGGAGCCCTGCCTCTGGGGCAAACCACCTGGCAGGATGCCAAGGAGCCCAGAGGCTGGAATCACTGGGAGCCATGACTCTGATGTGGTCTGCCTTGCCTTCTGCCCTGGAGCAGGGGAGCCTGGAGTCAGGGCTGGTGAAGAGTAGTGGAGCCAGAGAACTGGAAATGGTTTTTCCAATGGAAAAAAAAAATCAGAATTTTCCAGCAAAACTGAAATTTTGTAGAAATTCAATTTTCCATCTGAATGGTTTTCCAGTGGGAAATTCCCAATCAGTTCTAGAGAACATACTTTCTGAACCTGAATATCTCCCGACCCAGGAACTCTTTTCTTTTAGGGGTACGACTTTTTAAAAGAAACAAAAAACTTTTGGGACAGAGGGGGGAAACTGCCAAAGTTAACCAAGCATATCACTAAAAATCAGTACCCTGGCTGGTGGTCACAGCACAAAGAACAGGCCAAGAAGACTTAATTATCCTCTCCTTCCCCTCCACTGAACTAACCTATTCCCGCTCTACTCTTCTGCATGTGAAGGCCATGGAAGGGGTGTGGTGTGTGAGGGAAGCTTCCTCCATCACTACTTGTACTTGTTGTTAAAGGACTTCAAACTCTAAAGCTCTGTCTACACTAGTAATTATCATAACATCTCCCACCATTATACCACCAGCCATGCAGCACTACCAAGGGCAGAAACCAAAGTAGGAATTCAAGTGTAGACAATGCACTGACATTTCTAAACACCAGGCCATCTAACTCAGCTTTCAACACTACATGGCGGTTAAAGTGCCTGCAGCAATTGAGGGTAGTGGTGGGGAGGTGTTGCCTACACTAGCACCCCACCTTTCCTGCTAGCAGTGGAGCTGTACTAGTTATGTGCAATAGTGGGAATTTTTAAGAAAACTGATAATATAGACAAGGCCAAAAGGCCATGTCAATCACCTTCAATCAGCACTAAGTTCACAAAAAATAATCACTGTTTGAGCTATTGCTTAAAAACATGTTTTTTCCCCATTTTACATTGTTCTCTGAATATGGATTAAATCAAACCAATTTAAGAGCAGTATCGTGCTGCTAAAAGTCACGTAGCGTAGCCGTCTGCTCTCCTGCTGACAAAAAACTTCTACCCTCAATGAGCAGCGTTTGCATTGTCACCGACAACGCGCTGTTCACACTGGCACTTGTCACAGCAAAACTTTTGTTTTTGGGGGGAGGGAGGGGGGGTTAACACCTCTGAAAGACAAAAGTTTTATCGTTCAATTGCCAGTGTAGACATAGCCTAAGAAAGAAGGGAATTTCCCTCACCATGAATCACCACAGTCTGAACGAAAGGACAAAACCCCTCCAAACTCTATTAAAAGGAAAGGCTATCCAGAAGTGAAGGCTAACCAGAAACTGAAGGGCAGTATCTAGGCGAGATGCTATCTGTGAAACACTGGATCCACTCTATGACAGAGGGCACACTGGGAAACTGAGCAAAGGCAATAGGTACCATATATTAGATAAAAATCCCTTTTCTAATATAAGTGTAAAATCTGAGGTTGCATTTTTGTTTATTTTCTGCACAGTTTGTGTGTGTTTGCTTCCCCTTAGCCATTTCATTTTGAATCTGTGGCTTTTCTGTTAAATAAACCTTTTTCTGTTAAATAAACTCCAAACAGGTCTCTGTTATACAAACTGTGTGGTGCATGTGTCCCAAAGTGAACTGATAACTGGTGAACAGATTTCACTCCTTTGGGGGTGATGATCGGTGTGGGAGGGTGGAGGGGAATGTCCGAGCACCTGGTAGTTCAGAACTTGGGCTAGACCAATTTGGGGAGACATGGGACCAGAAGGGCTATTGGTTTCACTCTGCAAAGAGTAACTACACTGGTGAAAGCCAGGGGTGAGACTGTTTGTAGACTGGTTTATGTTTGTAGACTGGCTACTGGTGTCAAGACTCTGAACCATAGCAGCATGCCATTAAGGCCCCCAAAGTTATAAGGCTAACCATGAGAGAACCCCTTACTGGTCTGGGTAATCCCCAAAAGTAACTTATTCTTGAAAATGGAACTTAAGTTCGTAAGCAACTTAAGCACGTTTGAAAAATTTACCCTTTGTAATTAACCTTCTTTGACAACAGCTCCATTCCCTAATTTTTGCTGTTGTGCTAAGTGTGGGACAATAGACCTGCACTGACTTCACTTTGCCCTCCATATCAAATTTAAATTTCTCACCCTTAACCTTAAGGGCCTAACATAAATGTGCTTTGGCACACTCCTTGAATCTTGTCCCTCATTTTTCCCACTCTAGTATCATTTGCTCAGCCAATGACAGCAGTCTCAGTGCGTATTTCATTTCCTCCTTTCATAAAGCTCTCTTAAGCATGGAATGAATTTGTGATTTCAGTGCAACAGAATCCCCATACTTCCATCCACATCTCTGCTAATGACTCACTTCTTCTGGGAGGACCACAAATGTAAATAATGAAATTGATCAGATTTGATTATTTAAATTTTATAATCTTAGAGTGTCTCAACCATACTTGAAATCAGAGAAACAGTATAGTTCCCAAGTGATAACTCTGGCAATGAGTTTTCCAGTTTATTATTTCTTGTAACCTAAAGTAGAGTCACCATCCCGATGCTAGATGCCGGCCAGCTGCAGTTCTACATGCTCGCCCTTCAAGAGTAAGATGTTTATGAGTTCAGCACTGCTTCAGCTGAGCATGGATCAACTGCAGTAATCCGTGGAACTGCAGCCAGTGGCTTCTGCTACCATGGAGCCCCACTACAAATGGGTTGCCCCCGGCACTTACAGTGTTTGAAAATGGTGATTACAGCCACTGCCAACATTTATCTGATTACAGCCACTGCCAACATTTATCCAGCCACCTGATTTTAAAAGCTAGCAGCCAACAAAGCGGCTTGTCCCACCATGAATTCCATTTTTATGGTGTTTTTAAAAGAATGTAAATCCTAACCTGTGAACATACCGGGATCTCTTTTAAAGTCTGCCTCATATTACACGTGTGTAAAAAAGCTTTGGAGTCAGTAGGAGAGAATTTTTTTTGTCATAAAATTATTCGTAGATCTGCACAGCAGATGTTCACAATGTAAAGGGAACAGAGGCCGGTCTGTGGTCAGCCAGCAAGCTCTGTTTCAAGTGGGTAGATCAAGGCTCAAGGCAGCAACTATTTCCTGTCAGCACACTGGGTGACGGCAATAGCAGCTTTCGTGGGTTATACCCCAGTTAACTTGTACAAAGTCACTTTTGTGAGGGTCTGGTTCTGTTTCATAGCTGACAGGATAATAATGCTTAAAGGTTCAGTATCCCCTTTTAAAAGGTGTATGCCAACTGGTGCATAAAGTATTATTGCTTTCCTCTTACTGTGTACATTTTTGTGTTTCTTTGCGAGATGACTGCAGTATGCCTTCAGAAAGAGGGAGCATACCTATACTTTCATTACTATGCTAATTTAAATTTAGAGTCAAAGCCCGTTGTAGTGCAGTCCAGCCAGAGCATCCCCTTTTGGTTGGACGTGGTGCGGCTGGTGAAGCCTGCCCCAAGTTCCCTCCACCAGAGTATAAACAAGTCAAGACCAGCTTCAGGTAATAAATACCACCCTCCCTAGATGGTCTGCTTTATTGAACAGGAAATGTTTAACAGAAAACATCACACAGGCATACAGGACAGCTTTCTATCTTGACTTCCTGGCCGACGGACTCAGTCACTCAGTCTATCGGTCATCTGTATTGAGTTCAGTATTCGTCTCCATTGAGGCTCTCTGTCTGGTTGCTCTCACCTCAGGTCTCCTAATGCCATCTGGGTAGAGGCTTCCTCTGATGTTGGGGTCCACTGTGGTCTCTCAAGGGCTTCTCCAAATACTAGGCAAGCCCTGAGGGCTGTCTGTTGACAGTGACTCCCCTTCTCTGAAGCATTTCTTCCAGGTTCTGTGGTATGGTAGGCTCCCCAGAGAGCTCTCTCTTTCCAGGATCCTCCTTTAGGCTCTCTGACCTAGGAGATTGTGTTCTGCTTAACCCAGGAGTCCTGCCCTAAGAGCTCAGCTTCTGCTGGACTCAGGCTCCCTGCGTCAGGAGCACAGATTCTGCCTAGCTCATTCTCCCTCCCTTGGGAGTACAGCTTCATCAAATTCAGGCTCTACATCCTAGGAGCATGGCTTTTGCCTGTTTCAGGCTCCCTGGGAGCTCCCCTCCTCTGGAGCTTCCTTTCTTTTAACGGGTCTCCCTCTAACTAAGGTCCTTAGCCTTTTATCATGCCCAAGTGACTCCGTGCCTAACTTTTAGGTACTGCTATGATAGCTGCTGACTATCATCTAAACTCACTTCCTGCGATAACACAGGCCATAGCACTTTCTTGAATTAATTCCCGCTTCAATTGGAGCATATCTTTTAGAAAAAACATCCAATCTTGATTTTAAAATTTCCAGTGATGGAGAATCCACCACAACTCTCGGTGAGTGGGTCCAATGATTAATTACCTTCACTGTTAAAATATTTGCAACCTTATTCCTAATGAAATTTGTCTACCTTCAATTTCCAGCCATTGGATCTCATTATACCTTTATAGATTGAAGTGCAATCAAATTTCTGTTCCTTATTTAGGTAATTATAGACTGTGATCAAGTCATACTTTAACCCTCTCTTTACTGAGTTAAGGAGTTCCTGGAGTTTCTTACCATAAGGCATGTTTCCCAATCTTCCATCAACTTGTAGCTCTTCTCTGAACCCTCTCCATTTTTTCAGCATCCTTCTTGAATTGTATACACCACACTTGGACACTGTATTCCAGCAGGTGACATAGTGCCAATTACAGAGGTAAACGAGTTAGAGGATGCTATCTAATACTATAATAAGAGAAAGAGAGAGACAAGCAGAAAGAGAGAGAAGGGAAAATATAGGACAGCTGAGATGCACAGTGGCACTGACTGGCTACCTAGATGTGGGGTTTGTGTTAGCAGCTCTGCACAGCAATAGCACTAGAAAACAGAGAGAAAATGAATGAAAGAACAGATCAAGACTGGGAGTGGTAATGTCAGAGAAAATTTTGTTTGGAATTTTTCCAAGACTGGAACATAAAGCGGTATGAAACTTGGCTGAGGGGGTTTTCCTCACCCAGCCCTAACCACAGCACAGGTGGAATATTATCTTTTGTATTTGCTGCATAGTAGACAGTTATCAACCTCTGTTTAACCATAAAGCCTAGGAAATTAACTAGCCTCACTGTTATTTCTCTCTTCACCATCTTTTCTGATTAAAAATTTAGTTGTTTAAATTTAAGAATTTCCCAGGATATTCCAGCAGCTAATTCTCAAGCAGTTAGCCGTTGCTCCTCCCTGGCTTCGGACCAGAATTCAGAGCACAGTTGCCAGGAAAATATTTGCCCTAATAAGCCCATTATCAATGGAAGACTGAAATAGCACAGATATTAATCTTTTACCCTGAGTGCATTCTATATAAAGGGAATCAAAACCCACCTTTAGTACACCAGAATGACTTTTGCTCCTAGCACATTTTAGAAAGGCATTTGTCCTCAGCAGGAAAGCCCTCTGCAATCTGGTTACCTGCCACCTGATGACCAATTTACCACTGGTGATTTTGGTGTCTCCCAAAATATTAAGGAGACATCTCAAGAATCCCAACCATCATGATACAGAGGCAGAGAGCTGCATGGATACAAAATATTCAGGAGAAAAGAATTAAATCTGAAAGAATTAAATCCCAGCGCTGGTAGCTATGCCCCTTGTGGAGATGGGTTTTTTAGAGCGCTGGGAGAGCTGTCTCCCAGCGCTCTACCGCGACCATGCAAGCCATGTTAAAGAGCTACCACAGCAGCGCTTTAGCGTTGCCAGGGTAGACTAGCCCTCAGAGAAGGCACCTATGCCATGGGAGTGGACCAACCCACGTCACTGCAAGGATCTTTCTAGCAGCTAGAAGAAGGTATAAAAAGAGTGAATTACCTCATCACTTGGCTTCTTTCCCCCACCCACATCTCAACACCTAGAAGAATGAATGGAAGACAAAGACTTTGAACTGGGGAAGATTGGTCACAGGCTGGAAAGGGGTCCAGTCTGTGTATTGAGGAACTGTAAGCTGACTGTACTATCCTGTTAGGGTGAGAAACTGTTTGATTCAAATCTTGCTTAGTCAAAATTAGAATTTAGACTACAAATTTATTTTTGTTTTTTAGGTAACCAACTTTGATATCTATGCCTGCTACTTATAATCACCTAAAATCTCTGTCTGTGGTTAATAAATCTCTTTTATATTTTACCTAAAACAGAGTGGTTTTGGTTGAACTGCTTGGGAAATCTCAGCTCAGATTACAAAGGCTAGTGTAATTAATTAATGAACTTACACTGCCCAAGGAAGCATTGAGCAGCGTAAGATGGCACAGTTCTGAGGTGTAGGGCTGGAGCTGGGGGGAACTGGCTGGAGCCCCTCTATTGGATGGTTCATGAGTGGCTAGGAGATCATTCATGTAACTCAGTTGCGTGTATCCTTGCCTGTGAATGGCTGAGTAAGTACAGTGCCTGTCAGAGGTTTGTAACTTGACAGTAGCATCACAGTGTGAAAGACAACTCAGGCTGATGGGTTTGGAAGGCTCAGAAGTCCCATAGTCCAAGTTGCATGCCAGGGACCCCATCACAGACACACAATCCTGTGAGGGAACAGAGGTGAAACCTAAAAGGAAAGGGGGGAGTGAAATCTGATAACTGTTGTATTAATCCTAACAAATGGCATAAAAGACCACTGTGGAATACACTGACAATGATCCAACACCACAAAGGAGAACAAAAAGTACAAAACCTGAGGCCAAACTGTTGAAAAATAAATAAATAAAATGAAAAAAAAAAAGCATAATAATCATACAGATGGTTAGGCAGAAGCGTCTCCTGCAGATGAAAGAGTTCAGTTTTGTGGTTTGGCATGTTTTACTTTTTAAAGTAAATTTCAATTAAGCTGTGAGCAAGTAGGTTTAACCAAGACGTTTCTCACTGTTCATCTGGTGAGTGAAGGTGTGAAAAAGTAGCAGTGGATGTGATGCAAATTTTCCAGTCATTGGCTCAGAGTTGTACCTAACTGGTGCTTAAAAAAAACAAAGCAATTCCTTTGGGAAATAACATAAATATCCTATTCTGAGCCAGAGTACAGGTTGGGAACTGAGATAGGGAACTAGGACCTAGATTTCAGTGCATCACCTTTCAATATTTCTAATTCTGACATAAACCTGAATCCTCTAATCATTTCACCAAGCATGCAACACCTCTGCTCAGTAAACATTTATCACATCTTCTGAATCTCCCTTGCAACTGGACTGTTGTTGCTTAGTATCCAAGCGGATGAACAAAGCCAGGCCACATTTCTGCAAAGAAAATTAGTCCCTGCTTGAAGAGAGTCATAGATTGAGTTCTGCAAAACACCAAGTTGAGTATATCTTCTGAACCGTGGTTGATATTTCCAAAGGGACCTAAGGGAATTAAGTGCCCAACTCTCACTGGCTTTCAATGGCAGCTAGGCACTTAACTCCCTTAGGCCCCTTTGAAAATTCCAGCCCCTCTGCCTTCCTCCAGCTGAAGGTTCAGAAAGGTTTCTATTTTGTCATCCTTGAGTCTCTGGGATTCACGGTGTTGGAAACTCTTTCATGGAAAAGGAATCAGCATTGAATCTGCAGATCTAGCAACCTCAGTAGCTAGATTCCCGAGTTAGATTTGTGGTGCATAGTTCTGGCTGACCAACAACTGATTTTCTAGTCCCATGGGCCATTCCTGATGCCCCTTCATTTTTGACCAAATACTACAGGTCAACTGTCACTGTAGACAGAGTATCCCATGAAAACAGTCCCTTAGTTAATTACTCAAGTAAAAGATAAAAGGATTGATGCCACATTTCCTCATTGTATGGAGACACCTTGAAATGTTAAATGTCCACTAGTAGTGGTACTCACCAATGCCAATAACAGGTGGAGCAAAACAAAAGGCAGCTTGGACCCACCTCATTAATTTTAAGTGTCAATCTATTTGGTGTTGCACAGTACACAAAAAAAGGCAAGAAACTGTCCCAAAGAGTTTATAATTAACAAATATCTCCAGGCTTTCAGAAATGGAGACAAAACATGACAAAAGGGAATGGGGTGGAAGTTCTATATGGAATGCCATTATACGGGTGCTCAAATCTCAGCATCATAGCCCTTCTTTGTAAAGTTGTAGAAAAATTGTGTTCCACAATATTAGCATTCATTGTTTTAAAACTGATGGGCCATTGGCTATAGCTACAGTTTGAGCTGGGAGTGCAATTCCCAGCTCGAGATGACATACTAACACTAGCTCTCATTGAGCTAGCACACTATAAATAGAACATAGCCATGGCAGCGAGAGTGGCAGGAGAGACTAGCTGCCTCGAGTGCATGCCCATCCAAGACCAGAAGCTCGCACTGGGAATGGCTAGCTCCTCCCTCCATAGTGCTGCCACGGCTAGAATCTATTTTAGCATGCTAGCTCAATGAGAGCTAACACAAGTACGTCTCATCAAGCTGTGAATCACAATCCCTGCTCCAAGTGTAGATGTACCCTGTGTCTCAGTTATACCACTCTGGCAATGTAAAGAGGCCAGCTGGGTATAACTGGCTGAGTCATGCAAAGGGGCCTTGTTATAACTGACAGGTTTCAGAGTAGCAGCCGTGTTAGTCTGTATTTGCAAAAAGAAAAGGAGTACTAGTGGCACCTTAGAGACTAACCAATTTATTTGAGCATAAGCTTTCGTGAGCTACAGCATCCGATGCATCCGATGAAGTGAGCTGTAGCTCACGAAAGCTTATGCTCAAATAAATCAGCTAATCTCTAAGGTGCCACAAGTACTCCTTTTCTTGTTATAACTGAGAAACCCATTCCCATAGCTTCTTGTGTCCCAAAAGCGCCAGCTGTCCCCTGCCCGGCTGCTATAACCTCCAACTTTCTCATCTCTCCAACATCTTCTACAATGCATTTATGCATTTTCAATGCAAAACGTTGTGACACACTAAAAATTGATATTTTGGAACCAATAAAATATGAATGGAATTTAATATCAAAATAAATAACACAATGGAGACTGCACTGATTGCATTTGCTATTTGTTTTCAAATTTCACTTCCTAAAAACACTTTTTCTACTCATACATGTTATAAAAAAATCACACCCCTAACTCAAATAGTTATACTAGGAAAGCTTTTAAGAATAGATCAGGCCCAAGTCACAGAGAACAAACTTGAAGTAAAAATTTTAATATTAATCAGTACTCAAACACTAGGATTCCTGTTTTGTTTTGTTTTGTTTATTTGTTTTACTGGTCTAAGAAACCTAACAACCATTCCATTCTGAAAATGACCACTACTATAAATTTTAATATTGTAACATCACATTTTAAGGCCTTTAGGTGGTTAATGAATAATGAAGAGTAAAGAAAATCCTGTGGGCAAACAGGGGTGTACACACCACTAGAAGAAATAATACTTTGCACTCGTACAAAGCCTTCCATAGGCTCTTGCAAATATTCATTCTTTATGTTAACAGGTGCACTTTATGGCCAGTCCAGTAAGCTGAACAGGTCCTAGAGCCATAAAGCATGGGAAATTATTTTAAACACTTAAAATCTGTCAATTAAAAAGCAAATCCTCAGCATTTTGCAGAGTTTCTATTTCACTAGATCTTTAACAAAATAAAACAAAAAACAACTGCAGCTAGCAGCAGCGACTAACATGTGATACTTCATTTAGCATAGTCAAAAAATTAGCCATTTTGGTAACATATCATTTTTTAAAATAAGTTCATGAAACATGCCGGTTGTACACTTCTCTCCCCACTTCCTTTTTTTAACTTTGTAGGCGGCAGGCATTGAAAGTGATGTAAAGGTTAAATCCACCCACATCATAGCCAGCGAGGTGGCAAAGGACCAAGAATTAGACTAGCAGCCAGATGCAAGACCATTTCCTTCCTCGTTATACACCCCATGCACTGCAACTGCTCAGATTTCCGTTTGGGCTATGGCTTGGCTATCCTCCTGCTAACCACATGCCTGCCCCACCTTCTCTGACATCCTTGTTCTCAAAATGTGATCTGCATATACAGGCTGTACTTTAGATGAACTAACTGTATGCTAATCATCTTTAAGATCATGCTATCTACATATTTTAACACACAAATATCTACTACCTTGGAAAAAGGACACAGCATTCACAGCTGCATTTAACCAGTGCAAACCCCTTAGAAATTTAACTATTAATCTTGATCCAAGCCCTGCATGGTACTAATCACATTCACATTGAAAGAAATTAGGATTGCTGAAAAAACACCCCACAGGACCAGGCTCTTGTGCCCAAAAATTTTAAGACTGGGTTAGAACTTGTTTTCTTTACCACATGCAAAAAAAAACTACATTTTTTAAAAACTGCATTAATATCGTACATACTTTTAGTACTGATGAAAGGAACAGGCTGATGTAACTGTGCCTTAAAAGAAAGCAACCCTGACTACCCAAGCAATTAAAACAGTGTGAACGACAAAGACAGGTATTAAACATGCTAAATTGACGCTTCTTTAAAGATTTGAGTATGAAACTAAAATACTGTTTGCTACAAATCAAGTCAACAACTTCAGGTGTCCCTGCTTTTTTGACCTACTGTCCAATTTGGCAAGAAATGCTCCCTGCTCTCAGATATTATAGTGATCGGCACCACAGTTTAAGCTAGATAGCTATGAAGATACAAGCTGAGACACAGGTCTCCATATACCAAATTTGTTTTCACCAGGAAGTAGTTTGGTGATTCTAATTTAATGTAGAACAGTGAGCTTTGCTGAAAGCACTGTGCAGCAACATAGCAGGAGCTGATAAAATCACCAGAACAGTTTTTCAACTGTACTCAGTGGCTCCAATGAAAAATACAGGAAGTACCAGGTACTGAGCTCTTTTGAAAATCTGGTCCACTGATTTTTACCCAACAGAAGCTGAAATGTAGACTAAACAAACATGGCAAATGAGTTATCTTCCACTAAGGAGTAAACCATCACTAAACAATTCTTAAGTGTCTGGGCTCCTGAAATGCAGAAGCCTTGGGGGAAAAAAAAAAAAAAGCTTTGAAACTAGACCAATTTTTTGGCTGAAATTTTTCTTAAAAGCGAATTATTTTAAGTATTCATGCATATTATTCAATGTGAGAATATGCACTATACTGTGCTTGGTTGCAACAGGTAGAATGAAGTATTTTTCCTCTTAGTCAAATTAAAATAGAGAGCTTCAATAAAATTAAAAATAGTGAACTCATGGCTGAAGCTAGCATTTTTCATTAAAATTAACTGCAAGGATGTTTCTGTTATCTGTGGAATCAGCATTTTGACTTTCAAACTCATGAATAAAGAAAATTACAGGAAGTTTAGGGTGTATCTGTACTGGGCTCTCATAAAAGAACTGACTGAAAACCAAACAGCATCTGATTATTTGGCAACTTTTGGATTTACAGTAGTTTATCTTTTGAAGATAAAAATGTTAAGATCACTTTATTATTCCAGCTACCATTTGAAGACAAAAACTTATTTTTAAGTCATTCCTTATCTGCTAGGCAAAATCAGTCTCCTCAAGGTACAGAGGCAATGGGATAAGAGCCCAAAAATAAGATTCAAGTCTGTTCATTTGTATGTAGGCCTGTCAGTTAATTGCAGTTAACTCATGCGATTAACTCAAAAAAATTCATCGCGATTAATCTCAGTTTTAATTGCATTGTTAAACAATAGAATACCAATTGAAATTTATTAAATATTTTGAATGTTTTTCTACATTTTCATATATATTGTAGTCTGTGTTGTAATTGAAATCAAGTGTATATTATTTTATTACAAATATTTGCACTAAAATGATAAAAGAAACAGTATTTTTCAATTCACTTCATTCAAGTACTGTAATGCAATCTTGTCATGAAAGCACAATTTACAAATGTATTTTTTTTGTTATATAACTGCACTAAAAAACAAAACAATATAAAACTTCAGAGCCTATAAGTCCTCTGGAATGGTAGCTGAAGCATGAAGGGGCATACAAATGTTTCGTATATCTGGCATGTAAATACCTTACAATGCCAGCTACAAAAGTGCCATGCAAATACCTGTTCTCACTTTCTGGTGACATTGTAAATAAGAAGAGGGAAGCATTATCTCTTGTAAATGTAAACAAACTTGTTTGTCTTTGTGATTGGCTGAACAAGAAGTAGGCCTGAGTGGACTTGCAGGCTCTACTATTTTATATTATTTTATTTTTTAATGCGTTTTTTTTTGGTTACATAATTCTACATTTGTAAGTTCAACTTTCAAGATAAAGAGATTGCATTACAGTACTTGTATTAGGTGAATTGTAAAATACTATTTATTTTGTTTTTCTACAGTGCAAATACTTGTAATCAAAAATAAATGTAAAGTGAGCACTGTACACTTTGTATTCTGTGTTGTAACTGAAATCAATATATTTGAAAATGTAGAAAACATCCAAAAATATTTAAATAAATGTTATTCTATTATTGTTTAACAGTGCGATTAATCGCGATTAATTTTTTTTAATTGCTTGACAGCCCTATTTGTAAGGTAACATATCAACAAGCTAACTATAAAAGATCAAACAACCATAAATGAACACTCAGTAACATTTAACGTTTCAAAAGCTGTAAGTTTTTTAGTTCAGTTCACAAAATGTCCGAGGTGTAATGCATTCCTAGATCTAAACCAATTAGAAGGTGGTGTTCAGAGTAGTTTAGCTTGTTGAGGTTTTTGAAACATTTATAGTTACATTTTCAAAAGCACGTAAGTGAATTAGGAGCTTAAATTCCATTTCCTAAAAGAACTTAGGCACTTAGGCTCCCAAGTCCCACTGTCTTCCAATGAGACTGAGGCTAAGCACCCACATCATTTAGGCAAATGGGATGTAGATACTTTTGAAAAGTTTACAATTGGTCTGTTTCTCCTTACTTTTAGCATCTACTGCCCCAGAACACATCTCTCAAAGATTCACCAAGATATTTTGGAAAAAAAAACCGAACACCTACAAAATGTAAACCTATTTGGTTCTATACTGTGTAAGATTAACATCTGAAGATACCAGAGCAGAGACTCAGCTGGTATAAACTGATCCATAGACTCCAAGCATTTCAGCGTCGATCAGGTTCATTTCATAATTCTTTGAAACTTCACATCATGCATCACGCCAATATGTCACAGCTACCAAGAACCTTTTGGAACAAGGAGCCAATCCAAAGGGAGTATTTTGAGTTGTTTTCATAGTATATTGCAATGTTTCTATTATAAACATTTAAGTATTAAATTATGAATCAAATTCAAAGCTGGTATAAGAACTGATAGCTAACTGAAGTTAATGGATCTGCAAATGCTTGTACCAGGTCTGAAACTGACTTGATTTCTTTTCAACAATAAACGAAGAAACCATACAAAGTCAAAAGATTTTGCAATATCCATATTTTTTCCTGTAGAACATCTTTAGGTCCAAACAAAAATGTTGAAATAATAAGTGAAAATTTAAATAATTTTGAGCTATTGCAGATCTCTTTCTAAAAGTTCAAGAATATTTAACCCAGAGATGCCTTTATACAGTGCCTCATTAAGAAGCTCCAATTATGCTTTCAGTCCACAGATGTGGGTAAGTACTTCTCATTAGGTGCTCTGCACTCCCTAGGACTCCTAAGAGCCCCTTGGACGTATAGTTTCTGAAGTAAATATAAAACCACTGACAATCCTGTGCGTTTTTTTTCATGCTGCTCTGCAGGCGAGAAGAAAAATGAAGCTGCTAAATAATTTTCTTTTATTGTACATGTTTACTTAGGCCCAGACAGTTTAATGCAATGCATTCTAACCATACAGTTTGTAACTTCAGCTGCATTTGCCCAGGCCAAAACTCATAGGACTTCACTATAAACTTAGTTTTTGGACACATCAGAGAATGGAGAGGGCAGAGGGGAACAAAATAAAAACAAACAAAACCTTAGCTGACCAAACATAATAGTTGTCTTAAAGCAAATGTTGAATGTTTCAAAAAAAAAAAATCTGGCTTTTCTGCTTCACGTATACCTTCTCCTGAGAAAGTCCATAGGGGTCTAATTTTCAACAACAGTACCATTGTTAATCTACAATCAGAAAGTCTCTTTCTCAGCCCCACTTCAGTCTTTACTAGCAATGATGAGCAACACCATTGTGAATGGCTATTTGCTTCAATTCTTGCTCTAAAGACATACTTGAAATCATTCCTCAGCATTAATAAAGCCACTATTTGGACTCCAGAACATATTTAAGACAGATGCAATGGCTTAAATAAATAAAGGCACCATGTTTTAATTCAACCCAATACCAAAGTCAATTACAAATATGTCACACTATGACTTTTATTCAAGAGTAATTCAGAACCCCCTAAGATCTTTAGCTGGATGCACAAAAAGCTTCTTGAATCAGATTGGCAGCTTTAGCAATCTGTTGGGTGAATCCAGCAGCTGGCTCTAATGGAATAGAAAGTTGCATGTTAAGGAATCCCAACGTGCTATATCCTTCCCCTCTGTCAGATGATCCAGAGAGATCAGAAAACTACTAAATTGTACCCTCAGGTGTGGTATGAATATACAGTTAAAAGTTACAATCCAACAGTCATTTCTGAAAAGATTCTAAATCCAGTCAACTCAGAAAGAATTTTCTAAGATAAGCAGCCATATGCATTATGTTTCAGGGAGCAATATTGAGCTGTTAGGGTCCATGTAGAGATAGAGCCATTATAGCTTGTTCTGTCAAAGATCTAACTGGGCAATCGTTGAACAGGCTTGGATCTGAGTTAAACTATATTGCTCAGAGTCAAAAACAACATTTTAAAAAGTACTTACTAAAAATACTATTTGCATAATTTAAACTAACATTAAAAACCACTCAGATAAGTGTTTTAACTTATAAGGTTCAGTAAAGTTTTCAGTTTATATATCTCCAGATCAGACTGCAACAAAATTTCATAAATGGATCTGATTTAGAGGTCCTGTAGTTAATCTGCAATTTTTTCCAGTTTCCAAAGCAGCATATTAAAACAACTAAGTCCTTTAATATTAATTTATGTGTTTCGTCCTGTGGCTGTTAGTGTAATTCAATTACATATATGGCCATAAGAGCCTAAAAACTTGGCATCTATTGGGTCAGACGGAAACATTAAAAAAACCCTCTATAAATGTTTATAATCCATGTAATAATGTATCTGAAAATGCATATCTACAGTATACAGAGTATACTATTTAATCCCTTAATTACCATCTCCACACTTAAATTACAATAAAAATAGTGTACAAATATCTTTTAAACAGAAGTAAATGCTGATCTACAAAAAAAGAAATGAAAACTAAATTAATCCCAGATTTCTGTGATGATTACCCCCACTAAAGAGGTGGTGGGGGCAATTAGCAAAGAAATAAATATTAACGAACCTTTCAAAAGGTGTTTTTCACCATCGATTGTGCTCTCTTGGTACTCTCCAGTTCCCTGAAAGTAGCCCAGAACATATATTCTGTGACATTATAAATACCATGAAGCATATTGGGATTCAATTACATTTATGGTATTTGGAATGTCACAAAATGATGCACTGTGGGATGTATTTAGTGAACCAGGAGTACATCACAAAGGGGAAAATAAAAATTAAAATGAAAAAGCATTTTTGTACTGAATGCCTCCACCAGACTGAGAAGAGAGGGCACTCAACCCAGAAATCTGGGATTAACTCACATGACACAAAATGGAAACAGCTGACACTCATGCACAAGAGAGAGGTGAAGTTTGAATTTCAGCTTGCATCCTGAATTCCTTGGCTTTTGTCAGTTTAAAAATCAGACTTTTAACATAAACATATGAATTTAGAATGCTATTTCATTCATTTCTTTAATGGGCAAAGTTTGCATGGCTCAGAAACGTATTTCAGAATTCCCATCACAAAACGAATCTATTAAAATTGCAACTCTCTCATCATGAGCATTGCTGGAGAAACCATTTATCTGAACCACCCAGGTCAGATTCTCCTAAAAAATACATCTACAAACTATTTGCAACTGGACTCAGATCATTGTGGAGCACTGGAGTAGATAAAGCAATTGCTTTAAAAGAGGAAGGGGTTTTTTTTCTTCAAAATCATGAATGCTATACAGACAACTACATGGTAGTGACAGCATGTTAGAGGGCCTCCACTTTGCAGTTCAGTGGTTTAATTTCCCAATATATGGCACAATTAGTTCATCTCTATAAAATACAGTAGTGTAGCAGAAACAGCTGAAAAGTGCTGAGCACTGAGCGCAGACACAGATGAAAAGAGCCCCTCAGTACAGGAAATGGCTGGAAACGATATACTGTAAATTAAAGCCAATTTTCCTGCATTTCCTGAAGGATTGCTCATCTCAGAGATTCAACAAATCTCTTGTTAAAGGCCCAGAAGTGAAACTATAATTTTCTTGAAGTTTATTTACTTTTTCAAAGAAAATAAAAACAAAAGACAGACAAGGCATTCATAACAAACTAAATCCCATAATAAATAACAGAATCATCCCGTGAATATTAGAAAAGAGCTGGCTTGGTTTTCCCATTTCTTTTTCCAACTTTCAACTCATGCAAAAACAATATGAAGAGAGAAAATGTTAAGGCCCTAATTCTACTCTAATTGAAATCAATGGCAAAAATTTCAGTCATGTCAATGGTGTGATATCAGGGCCTGAGATAAAAGGAAATTTGACACAATTTTCAATCATCATCATTTAGTTATAGAATCTATCAGCACCATCAGACCTTGAAAAAAATGATGGTACTGTATACAGCCCTTAGGGTTGCAGTGGGCTTAACTTTTTTACCAGTTCATTAACGACTCAATCCAAAATTCATTTGAAGTCAATGGAAATATTTCAATGGGTGTGGGATCAGTCCTTAAGCCCTGGGCCTTTTTCCCCATCACTTCCAACTATGTGTTGTGATCATGCATCCCACGGCTGAACTGTCAGAGGCATACGGTATTTCTCAACTCATAAGCCTCTTCTACTGCCAAACCTAACGTCAACACCAAATATTCCATTGGTAACTGTTTTTCTTTTACCATTTTTACTTGATTAACAATCTGAGACTAATGTTTTATTATTGCAGGGCAGGACCACCAAACATGTATGAATGACCCCTATAACCACATCCTTTCCAAAACAGAGTTGAGCAATCCCCCATGCAACTTTTTTTCAGACACGCTGATGTACGACACCATTGGCACTTTACTTTGTAGTTCTATATAATAAAATTATTGTCCTTTAGAACAAAATACTCTGTTTCATATTTCAAACCTATGATTATCTGTTATTGTGCATTTCAACGGTTTCCACTGCAGATCTTAAAGGAGCTCTATGGATTCCTCTCTGTGTTATGCTTACCACTCCAGAGGCTGTATGTCTGTCTTTAGGGTTATGGCAGTGGGGAATGCAATTGAGTTTACAATATGAAATCTAACAAACAAGAGTGTATTCATCTCTTGAGCCACTTAAACCTAGTAAAATTAAAAACAAATGTCTTCCTGCTATAACACCACAAAAACCAAGCCCAAAATATGTGCTTTTTAATGCACGCTAGGGCAGTCTTTCGCTAACCACCCATTAGACGTCTTATAATACTTAGCACACACATTCTTCTACAAACTGGACTGATTTCTTCCACAGTTTAACTTGTTTTTGCCAAAGACACTTTTAGTTCAGAGTTGGCCACCCGCCTAATGAAACAATCTCTTTTAAAGCCTAGTCTGCTGTCTTTAGTTGCACAAGATGCGTCGTACTTAAAAACAAGGATAATGCAACCTGTGTTTAAGCCTTCAAAAAATACTATTTTAAAAATATCACCAGCAAAAGTTAACTAAATATATACATACATATATATATACACACACATTATTTATATTATCAGGATGTAATGTTACAACTAAAATCTCCTTAGGATAGAGGATTTTTTTCTCTTATTTAAATATGTATGCTAAAAGAAAAAGTGAAATAGCTTCAACCTTCTCAAGAGTAAGGTCATCACTATGCAATAACCATACACTCCAAAGGCATTTTTTCCAATTACAGGCACTATTATTATACTTTTAATCGGTATATTAAAACAAAAGATTTAATAATATATTTCTATAATTTCTATTCAGTCAAATATCTGTTGGAGTTTTTAAAAGTATTTTTGCCTTTAGTTTCTCAAAGGACAACTCTGATCAGCACCAAGTATCATTAGTGAATGGGAAAACACAACTAAACAAGCCTCTCTGTCTACTGCGTTAGCATCACAGATTGAATCACAACTGAAACAAGAATACCTGTGTAAGAAGTTGTCCAGGTGTCAGATTATTGATCCAACGAGTATATCGTTCAGTAGAATCCAATGGCTCTCTCCTGACTTGGCAACCTATAATCTAAAACATAATAAAAATCACAAACTGTCAAACCTTAGACATTCAAGCATCAGTAAAAGCATCTGAAGTTAAATAATTACACACAAAAATCCCTCCATTACACATTTTTAAGGTTGCAAGGTCAGGCACTCAGAAGTTAGGAAATGCGAAAATTACAGTTACCTTGCAACCTAAATTCACCCCCCATGTGTGTATGCATTATGATACAGTCTTTAATTTACATTAACACATACTATTTTTCTCAGTTTCAGTTCCAGCTTCCACCCCCTCTCCTTCCCAGGCTACTTGTCCCAATCTATTCTTCACCCGCCCATGTCCGGCTCTTGTCCCCTCTGCATTCGACTCACACAGCTTCTTCCTCCAGGCTGCCTGAGCTTGGCGGGCGACGGGAAGGGAGGACATCATGGAGAGCACAGGACAGGCAGTCTCCATGTTCCCAGTCCAGGTGCCCAGACCAAGCATGGCCTGCAGCAGCCCAAAACTGCAATTGCAAGGAAAGCCCTGCACCATATGGACAGAACCTTTGGGGAATACAACTGTTAAAATCTAAGATGTCTTTACTGAGCATGTGCACACTGTGATTTTTCAAAGACTGATAAGTAGGGCCTACCAAATTCACAGCCATGAAAAAAGGTGTCACGGACCATGAAATCTGGTCTCTCCCTGTTAAATCTGGACTCTTGTGTGCTTTTATCCTATACTATACAGATTTCACAGGGGAGACCAGCATTTCTCAAATTGGGGGTCCTGACCAAAAGAGAGCTGTGGGGGGGGGGAGGGTCACAAGGTTATTTTGGGGGGACGGGGGGTCGCAGTATTGTCACCATTACTTTTGTGCTGTCTTCAGATCTGGGCAGCTGGAGAGTGGCGGCTATTAGCTGGGCATTCAGCTCTGAAGGCAGTGCTTCGCCAGTAGCAGTGCAGAAGGAAGGGTGGCAATACCATACCATGCCATCCTTGCTTCTGTGCTGCTGCTTGCGGTGGCTCTGACTTCAGAACTGGGCTCCTGGCCAGCAGCCACCGCTCTCCAGCTGCCCAGCTCTGAAGGCGGCAGCACCACCACCACCAGCAGCGCAGATAAGGATAGCAGTACTGTAACCACCCCTACAATAACCTTGCAACCCCCACCCCAACTCCTTTATGGGTCAGGACCCCTAAAATTACAACACCATGAAACTGCAGATTTAAATAGCTGAAATCATGAAATTTACTATTTTTAAAATCCTATGAATGTGAAATTGACTAAAAACCTATGACCTGTCAATTTGGCAGGGCCCTACTTATATCTTGACCAAATAGAGGTGGATTTTCACAGGGATGGCAAAAGACATAGCTCTTCCACAAAGGTCACCCCCCTGCTACATTTCAGCTTCCTGCTCCAATGCATGGGGGTACCTGAGCTTTTCAAAGAAAAAGTCACCAGAATTTTTTTTAACTTGTGCAAAACAATGTAGTATTCCCTAGCCTCATTCTTGTAAGTGTCTTAATAATTTTGGCTGAATTTTTTCAAAGAAAACTCTGCCAGATGCAAGCATCTGGCATGTAAAATTTCAGCCCAAACAGTTACAGTCTTACAAAGTTATAAGCAACTGAAAAGAGAGTCTTATAATGGAGAGTATTGGGCAACCTTAATAAAAGGTTGTGCTATTAGCCCTGCCTATATACTGTAATATAGAGTGGTTTATATCAAATGAAGAACTATTCTCTCTGAATTTAACAGGATAAATCAAAACATCAATATAGTAAAAAATCTAAATACTGTATTTTAATAAATTATAACTGTTCATTCAAGCAAGTATAATATTCCCATATCATTAGAACAAGATTCTCTTCTCTGATTCCCACTATGTAGCTCTACTGCATACAAAGAGTTTGTTAAGTATGCAGAACTCTTTGAGATCAAGAAAATTTTTGATTTGAGTGCACAGGTAGAGGGCAGAATTTTACAGGCACTTTTTAGTTTTTATTATCTGCACATGCATTAATATGTATCCCATGGAATTTTATGTGATCATTTAATTGTTTGCTTTAGAAATCCTTGTTCAAATAAAAACAGTGGGAGAACCTGACAAAATCAACTGGGTTGGAGAAGTAGAGAGACAGACAGCCCTCTCATTTTACTAAACTGTGTAGGTCTCTGAGCCACCAAAAATGTTCTCATTACTCCACTAATTAATTATGTATCCAACAATATTGCTGACATTCCACACCTGCTGCACCATTCCTTTTCCAGATTTTGACATACTTGTCACTGTGGATGTGATCATTATTTGCACCAGAAATTAATACCAACATTGCAGTATTAGGAATTCTGAGCATTGAGTTGGGATGATAGGATTTTGTTTGTTTGAGGCTGGGAATACTTTTAAACCACTTCTCTTTTTATATGTCCAGAAGGAAATATAACTGCACATATTGAGGACTGCTGCCCTATTAAATACTTTGAACTCTTCTATTCATGTAAATGTCTTTAAATTCACACATGCAAGTGGCTGGGTTGGAATTGCTTGTGTGCACAGCCAGAACAGAAATAATACCATGTGATTTATCTGGCCAATCTTAACTAATCAACACTGTTTGATCACAGAAAACTTTCAGAGGGCTGTTAGCGATCAACCAACAGTTAATAAAATTCACAGAAGAATGTGATGAATAATTTTTTTTAAAAATAACAAAATCATGATTTATGTACCCCACAGAAAGAGGAGCCAGAAGCTCAGATAAACTATTTGAATTATTTGTTCAACTCTACTTTTGACTTAGCACAATAAAGCTTAAAACCTCCTGTCAGCTCTCCCTGAATCAGGATCAAATAAAGAGTCCTAAGGGCCAAAGTTACAATTTCTAGATATTTTAATAATGCTAATCCCAATTTTTTAAAATTAATATTGAATGGAAGTTTTCTAACTTCCAATTTTTTTGGAATTCAACATTCCATATTTTTAAATGTTTCACAAAAGTTTTGATTAGAAGTACATTCACACTATCTTTCTATAGAGGGGGTTATTTTTAAGCAAACTATTTTAAAGCTAATGATTTACAGAGGCTTTTGCTAGTATATATAAAGGCAAGATAGACTATCTTTCTTGCATTGTAAGAACTGTGTGTGGAAGTTCAGAAGAAAGCTGACAAAATGCAAAGTGCTGTGCTAACACAATCCTGCCTTTCTGAAAGGTATTCCATAACAGAAAGATAAGGAAGCTTAGCTTATATACACAAATACCCTGACCCTAAGCTCTACAAATACAAGTTAATGAACAGCTGTCATGAGGTGAGAGATTAGTATGGGAGCCCAAACTTGTTTTCTAAAAGATTGGTTTCCAATTAGAGAAAAATTGGTCATCTCCCCCATCCAGCCTGAAACCTCAGAGAGGAGCAGGCCAGGTTTTTTGTTTTTATTATTTCCACTTTGGACTGCTTCCAGCTCAACCGGACCATTACCAGCAGCACTCAAATGTGCCGTCTGTTTAAGACTGCTTCTTAAATCTGGAGCACTGTTAGGTACAAGCTCTCAGATAAAGGTGAGAGGTTAACATGTAAACCCCTAAGCTAAACAGAACTACTGGCTCAACTCTCAGCAGGACTGTGTCCGCCCTTTATTCTTCCAAGACAGATAAAATGAGTTCCATGAACTTTACTCTCTGTGTGTGTGAGATGGAGGAGTGGGGGAGGTATCATAGATTGAAACCTTTAAAAATGAGGTTCCACTTGCTCTTCTCTTGAATGTAAGTATGTCATTTTTCATAAAAGTGAAGTTTGGCTCTGTGTCCCTGGCCAAAATTTCCCCTTCTTTCCATGCTGCTATACAGGGTGCTGTACAATTGTTGGTTGCTGCTGTCCCTCCCACCCGAATGCTGGTTGCATTTCAGTGGTACATACTGTATACAGTCTGTAAAATGTTTTGGATCCTTTTGGATGAAAAGGATCATATTAGCATAGAATATTTTTTATCCCCAACAAACAGAACAAGATTTCAAGAATTGCTCACTATTTCTTACTGTAACAAAGCAAAGATAGCTGCCAAAGCAAATTACTTCATTCCTGGTGGGCAAGAGAGGTGTACTTAACAGAACATTTTGAACTTTCATTTGAAAATAGTTTGGTTCAGGTATGGTTCTAGGGATTGGCAAAGTCTGGCTGAGGAATCTAGGACAAGGCAGGCTTCTGAACCCTTTTAACCTATCCCACCTACATACCAGGATGGGTGGTACCAGGACCCTCCCCAGAATATGAAATTCATCCTCTACCTCATGTTCTGCTAACTCCTTGCTTAACATTGTAGTTATGTTCCTGAAAAATGCGACTTTAAGCGAAATGATGTTAAGTGAATCCAATTTCCCCATAAGAATTAATGTAACGGGGGAGGGGGAGGTTAAGTTCCAGGGAAAAAAATTTCACCAGACAATTTAATATTATACATAGCAATGATGATTGTGAAGCTTGGTTGAGGTGGTGAAGTCAGAGGGTGGAAGAGGGTAGGATATTTCCCAAGAAATGTCTTACTCCTAAATGATGAACTAGCACTCGGCTGAGCCCTCAAGGGTTAACACATTGTTTTTAATGTAGCCTCACACTCTACAAGGCAGCATGAATGGAGGGAGGGGAGACAGCATGGCAGAGAGAGACAGACACACACTGTGTGTGTGTGTGTGTGTGTGTGTGTGTGTGTGTGTGTGTGTGTGTGTGTGTGTGTGTGTGTGTGTGTGTGTGTGTGTGTGTGTGTGTGTGTGTGTGTGTGTGTGTGTGACGCGCATTGCCCCTTTAAGTACGCTGACCCCACTCTAAGTTCACTGCCTTTTTAAGCAGATCAGCAAGTTGAGACAGCAGCTCCTGCCAGCAAGCTCCCTCTGTCCAGAGCCCTGTTGTGTCTCCCCCTGCTCTACGGAGATGGGGTAAAGGAGCGGGGGGCAGGAGCATGGGGGAGGGGGACACCCTGATATTAGCACCCCTCTTTTCCCCCCCATTGTCCCCCGCACAGCAAGCAGGAGGCTCCCAGGAGCAACTCCAAGTCAGAGGACAGGAGCACCACACGGCAGTGGGGGTGGGACAGCTGAACTGCCCAGCAATTGATAGCCTGCTGGGCGGCTGCCGCACA
Organism: Chelonia mydas; assembly: GCF_015237465.2. Taxonomy (NCBI): domain Eukaryota; kingdom Metazoa; phylum Chordata; order Testudines; family Cheloniidae; genus Chelonia; species Chelonia mydas. The sequence goes on from NC_051254.2 coordinate 19,843,698, forward strand.
GGGAACTTAGGGGAGCGCGGAGCTGATGGGGGGCTGCCAGCCCACCCTGGTTCCAAGCCCCCACCAGCTCACTCCAACAGGCTGCTCTTCCTGCAAGCAGTGGACAAAGCAGGCTGCTGCCAAACAATGTTATAAGGGAGCATTGCACAACTTTAAACGAGCATGTTCTCTAATTGATCAGCAACGTAACAAAAATGTTAACCGGGATGACTTTAAGTGAGGAGTTACTGTAATTGCAAGAGATGGAGGAATGGGAATAGTTCAGAGTCTTACATACAAAAAACAAAGAGAAGAGAAAACTATTGCTCCAGGTAGTCATTAAACCTTATCCATGGCAAAGCACTACACCTAACAAAATGGCTGTAAAAACAGGGCATGCATTATGCTGTCTCAATATGTTTATGTTAATCCAAAAGAAAATGTAAACTAACAAATATAAACCAGATAGTGTAGCGGGTCCTGTGTGTACGTTTAAGATTTAGATGTGGTGATAACTCAGTATTTCAACAACCAATTCTCATCGTTAACCCAACCCCAATTAAAAAAAAAAACAAAACGCCAAAAAACCCCAAAAAACAATAGCCTCTCTCCAGCCTGACATAGACCCCTGAAACCTTAATAGTTCTCTTACTGATAGAGATTCATGGTACTGGAATCTATGTGTTTTTTCAGGAAGTTGGGAAGAAGGGTTAGAACAAAAAAACTACGCATTTCCGAAGCAGAAGGAAGGTTTTGCCACCCCACTTCCATAAATACAGAGGAAAAGGTTAATGACGCTTCAGCTCCCTGAACTTTCAAACCAAGCGCTTGAAAAACATTAATATTTTGTGTTCATTAATGGATGTAATTTGCTTATCTCTGCCCAATCTTTCACCTTCTGGCTCAGTTTGAGTTACCACCCCTTCCCATCCACCATGTACCAGGAATATATCCCATACGCAATGCAATATCTATATCTGAAATTAGCAACTTGGCATATATTTGATGGAATACTATCATTCCAAGATTTTTCATCCAGAATTATGTAAAAACAGAAACTTAATACTGAACTTTACTTCCCTCAGAGTAAGGCATTTAGTTATTTCATCTTAATAATAATATTTTAAAATATTTATAAACTACCATATGCTTAAAGAAATCTAACACATCACAAATGTTATAAAATCAAAAGAACAGTCAACAGTTTGACATTTTACAGAAACATGGACATCGATTTTCAAAAATGACTAGTAGATTAGAGTGCTTCAACTTTTGGTGACAATCTTCTCAAAGGCCTTGATTTCAGAAAGCGCTGATCACTCATCCTCTGAAAAATCACTGTCACATGAAAGTTTTGGCCCATATTTTTAGCAGGAACCTGCCCATGCCACAGTTTGGGAACTAAATATTTGTACTTTGCAATGCTGAAGTGGAACAAGAGACAGGAATCAGTTTTTGCAGCTTTAGCCAAGTAAAGGAGAGGTGACAGTTTGCAGCTATCAGTCTTTTCCAGTATAAATCACTTAATTTCTCCATTTCACACATTTGTTTCAACTTAAAAAGAAAAGGAGTACTTGTGGCACCTTAGAGACTAACCAATTTATTTGAGCATAAGCTTTCGTGAGCTACAGCTCACTTCATCGGATGCATACTGTGGAAAGTGTAGATGATCTTTTTATATACACACAAAGCATGAAAAAATACCTCCTCCCACCCCACTCTCCTGCTGGTAATAGCTTATCTAAAGTGATCACTCTCCTTACAATGTGTATGATAATCAAGTTGGGCTATTTCCAGCACAAATCCAGGTTTTCTCACACACACCCCCACACATACAAACCCACTCTCATGCTTTGTGTATATATAAAAAGATCTTCTACACTTTCCACAGTATGCATCCGATGAAGTGAGCTGTAGTTCACAAAAGCTTATGCTCAAATAAATTGGTTAGTCTCTAAGGTGCCACAAGTACTCCTTTTCTTTTTGCGAATACAGACTAACATGGCTGTTACTCTGAAACCTGTCATTTGTTTCAACTTGTGTTTCTTCTTTGCATCCATTGTGCCCATGGAGAAAAATCTGAAACTATTAAACCACAAGGAGAATACATCGCCTCAGAGTTCAGATAAATTCAGTTTTTAAAAATGTTTTGTTTCAAAATCAAATACACATACAAAATAGTATCAGAATTTTTAAAAGTCCAACATACTAAAGAGAGTTTACTACTCTGATCATTTAGACAAAACAGACCCTCAGATACTGTATCTGTGACGGACTCGCTTGTCTTACAGCCTTTTCACTGTCATATATGCCCACAATTTATACCTTCCAAGTCAGAAGTCTTGTCTCCACAAACAAATAGACCACTGCAAATCTACCCTGTATTAGCCTGCTGTGGTTTAACTGTTCGGATGGACTCTGCTGTTGCCCGTTAACACTTCATTAAGTCACTTTGATCTAGTCCTCTTTGAAAGGCAACTAGCTCAAAGTGCTCTAACAAACTATTAATATGTATCAGCTGGATGCACATGGACAGTTAGACCCAGGCAGGGGAAGACTCACACCCCCCACTTGCCCCAGCAGACTAGCCCAGAGTCTCTCTAGAATCTCCTAGGAGATGGCTCCCTTGGTACACATCCTACTATAAAATCAATAACCTTCCACTTAGCAGGCTCAATCTGGCACCATGTAAGTGAACAGCAGTGAGAAGTTGTAGTATCTCTTGGAGATGAGCAGATAATCAAAATAAACTCTATCTAGCAGTCTCTGTTAATCTTACAAAAATCAATATAAATTTAATTTCCAGCAATTAAGTTCATATAGGAAAAGCATAGAGAAACAAAAGAAAACTAGGTGACTGAGCAACAAAATGGCAGATGAAATTCAATGTTGATAAATGCAAAGTAATGCACATTGGAAAACATAATCCCAACTATACATATAAAATTATGAGGTCTAAATTAGCTGTTACCACTCAAGAAAGACATCTTGGAGTCACTGTAGATAGTTCACTGAAAATATCCACTCAATGTTCAGTGGCAATCAAAAAAGTGAACAGAATGTTGGGCATCATTAAGAAAGGGATAGATAATAAGACAGAAAATATCATATTGCCACTATATAAATCCATGGTACATCCATACATTGAATGCTGTGTGTAGTTCTAGTGAGACCATCTCAAAAAAGTTGTATTAGAATTGGAAAAGGTACAGAAAAGGGCAACAAAAATTATTAGGGGTATGGAACAGCTTCCATGTGAGGAGAAATTAATAAGACTGGGACTTTTCAGCTTAGAAAAGAGACGACAAAGGGGGGATATGATAGAGGTCTATAAAATCATGACAGGTGTGGAGAAAGTAAATAAGGAAGTGTTATTTACTCCTCATAACACAATAACTAGGGGTCACCAAATGAGATTAATTGGCAGCAGGTTTTAAACAAGCAAAAGGAAGTATTTCTTCACACAACCCACAGTCAACTTGTGGAACTCTTTGCCAGAAGATGTTGTGAAGGCCAAGACTATAACAGGGTTCAAAAAAGAACTAGATAAACTCATGGAGGATAGGTCCATTAATGACTTCTAGCGAGGATGGGCAGGGATGCAACACCATGCTCTGAGTGTCCCTAGCCTCTGCCTGCCAGAAGCTGGGAATGGGCGACAGGGGATGGATCACTTGATGATTCCTGTTCTGTTCATTCTCTCTGAAACACCTAGCATTGGCCACTGTTGGAAGACAGGATACTGGGCTAGATGGACCACTGGTCTGATCCAGTATGGTTGTTCTTATATTCTAAAACTAGAATTTAAACACAATGCATAAGCAAGCGAGCAAAAATCTTGATTTCAGAGATGAATGAAATTATACTAGAAATCATCTCACATGGTATTTGCTGGGGAGAAAAATCTCTACTCCCTTCTCTAGCATGGGCTGGAGTGAGATCATCACTAAATACAGATTTATATTATTAATATGAGATGGATCAATGTTATGCCAACATTATTAATGACGGCAGAGAGCGGTCAGGGACTAGTGAAATTAACCTCCAAGCAAATTCAGACTAGTTCACCCTTTTTGATGAATCAGTAGAGAAACCAAAGATTACATAGATGTGGGCCAGTAGGACTCTGCTACCAGAACTATGAAGGGTTTCAGAGTAACAGCCATGTTAGTCTGTATTCGCAAAAAGAAAAGGAGTACTTGTGGCACCTTAGAGACTAACCAATTTATTTGAGCATAAGGACCCACTATCAAAAGTGCTAGAACTAGAGGTGCTGCCATACCCCTAGCTTGAAGTGGTTTCCATCATATACAGGATTTATAGTTTGGTTCAATGGCCCTCGGCACCCCCACTGTACAAATTGTTCGAGCAACCCTACCCGCAATTGTCTAGTTGAACCTCCTCTGATGAAATATACTGGGGCTCCGCAGTTGCCTGGAGACTGCACTAGCTGCAGAGATGGTCTCCCTAGATGATGAATAAAGCACACTGACAGAGCACCGTGGGAAAGTTTGTAGAGCCCCGAGCAGGGGTATTCTATCTGCTACCCAAGATCCATAAACCTGGGAATCCTAGACGCCCCATCATCTCAGGCATTGGCACCCTGACAGAAGGATTGTCTGGCTATGTGGACTCTCTCCTCAGGCTCTACACTCCCAGCACTCCCAGCTATCTGCGAGACACCACAGACTTCCTGAGGAAACTACAATCCATTCATGATCTTCCAGAAAACACCATCCTAGCCACTATGGATGTAGAAGCCCTCTACACCAACATTCCACACAAAGATGGACTACAAGCCGTCAGGAACGGTATCCCCGATAATGTCATGGCAAACCTGGTGGCTGAACTTTGTGACTTTATCCTCACCCATAACTATTTCAGATTTGGGGACAATTTATACCTTCAAGTCAGTGGCACTGCTATGGGAACCCGCGTGGCCCCACAGTATGCCAACATTTTTATGGCTGACTTAGAACAACGCTTCCTCAGCTCTCGTTCCCTAATGCCCCTACTCTATTTGCGCTACATTGATGACATCTTCATCATATGGACCCATGGGAAGGAGGCCCTTGAAGAATTCCACCTGGATTTCAACAACTTCCACCCCACCATCAACCTCAGCCTGGACCAGTCCACACAAGAGATCCACTTCCTGGACACTACAGTACAAATAAGCGATGGTCACATAAACTTCCCCCTATACTGGAAACCTACTGACCACTATACTTACCTACATGCCTCCCGCTTTCATCCAGGACACATCACGTGATCCATTGTCTACAGCCAAGCTCTAAGATACAATCGCATTTGCCCCAATCCCTCAGACAGAGACAAATACCTGCAGGATCTCTCTCAAGCATTCTTAAAACTAAAATACCCACCTGTTGAAGTGAAGAAACAGACTGACAGAGCCAGAAAGGTACCCAGAAGTCACCTACTACAGGACAGGCCCAACAAAGAAAGTAACAGAATGCCACTAGCCATCATATACAGCCCCCAACTAAAACCTCTCCAGCGTATCATCAAGGATCTATCCTGAAGGACGATCCTTCAGTCTCACAGACCTTGGGAAACACGCCAGTCCTCACTTACAGACAGCTTCCCTACCTGAAGTACATACTCACCAGCAACTACACACCACACAACAAAAACACTAACCCAGGAACCAATCCCTGCAACAAAGCCCGTTGCCAACTCTGTCCACATATCTATTCAAGGGACACCATCACAGGACCTAACCACATCAGCCATACAATGAGGGGCTTGTTCACCTGCACATCTACCAATGTGATATATGCCATCATGTGCTAGCAATGCCTCTCTGTCATGTACATTGGCCAAACTGGACAGTCTCTACGCAAAAGAATAAATGGACAAAAATCAAGACATCAGGAATTGTAACATTCAAAAACCAGTAGGAGAGCACTTCAATCTCCCTGGACACTCAATAACAGACTTAAACGTGGCAATTCTTCAGCAAAAAAAACTTGAAAAACAGACTTCAATGGAAACTGCAGAACTGGAATTAATTTGCAAACTGGACACCATCAAATTAGGCCTGAATAAAGACTGGGAGTGGATCGGTCACTACAAAAAGTAATTTTCCCTCTGCTGATACTCATATCTTCTTGTCAACTGTTGGAAATGGGCAACGTCAACCTTGATTGCATTGGCCTCGTTAGCACTACAAAAGTAATTTTCCCTCTTTTGATATTCACCCCTTCTTGTCAACTGTTGAGAATAGGCCACTTCCACCTTAATTGAATTGGCCTCCTTAGCACTGACCCCTCACTTGGTAAGGCAACTCCCATCTTTTATGTGCTGTGATATATATACTGCTTACTGTATTTTTCACTCCATGCATCTGATGAAATGGGTTTTAGCCCACGAAAGCTTACGTCCAAATACATTTGTTAGTCTCTAAGGTGTCACAAGGACTCCTCGTTGTTTTTGCTGATATAGACTAACATGGCTACCACCCTGAAACCTGGCCACACACTGTACATTCTGCAGATAAAGGACTTGTTTGCATGATTGCTCATATGACAACTTTTCCAAAAGCTAAATTTACTTTAATGACTAAAAATAACTACTTTAATAACTAAAATAGTTAAAATGTTATTTGTGGATCTATTACAAAGACTTAGAACAAAATGCTTTCTTATCATCATTCCAATGCAAAGGAAATTATATGGGGGAATTCCTATTAACACTTCACTTAATAGCAGAGTAGGTGTGTCTAGTTTTGTGTGTGCTTGTGCGTTTTGTTTTTTAACAGGGGACAGGCAACCAACAACTCTGATTAAACAGCTTTTCAAAGCTGGATTCTGCTGGTCATTGTTATCTAAAGTCTTAATAAGTGTTTGTATGTGTCTGTATTTTCTTCCTGCTCTCTTTGTGATTATGAGTGCTACTTAGTCAATCCCTATTTCTAGTAATGTAATATGGGTCAACATAGCAGAATGTTTCCTTGGAGACCAGAACGTAGGGATACAAAAGCTATGACAGAAATGAAGTTAAATTTAGTATCCTTTCCCAGATTTCCTAAAAACACCAACATACACACACACAGAAAAGACACATTGGAGATCATTCCAATGCACACATTAATTCTGAAATGTGGTTCAAATTCACCATGGCATTTTGACAAAAAAGGGCTCAGAAAAAAGGTGAGACACTGGTCCCGACCCTGTAAAACAGAAAATTATGATGCAGCCTTAACAGTGGTATCACTAGTGCAAGACCATAATAAACTAACATAATAAATACTTACCAAACCTTTATTTATATTGACTTATCTGATTTTTTTAATATGTAAGTAGAATGCACTACCCTATAAAGTGGTGCCTTTTAGACTGTTACTTAAATTGTTTAAATTTTGAAAGTTAATTTAAAAAATTTAATTTTACCACATATCTGAGAATTCCTGTGATACTTGGGGAGGTAACAACAGATGTGCCCAGGGTGTTTTTCCTTCCTGGTGGATACTCTAATTGCCTCTAAGACCCGCCCTCCCATGGAATTTCTTTAATTGCAGCCTCTGTCCTTCTGGAAGAAGATGACATGACTCCTTTCTGAGCCAATGAGTGCCACTCCTTCACTGAACAAAGGAGTCTCAGCTATCATTTCATTACCTTTACAGTTACCTACCAGACCAGCTGAAGACTGTGTTTTAAATGTGAAGTGTTACAGGTTTAATGATGGTCTTCAAATGATAAATGAAACTATCATGATGAGTTTATGTATTTTACCAACAAATGTACACTCATGTTGTTGAGTATGGCCTCTTTGTTCACAGATGTCTTGCAATCACTGTTCCCTCTAAGCTGTGCGCGTGTGCACATGCACACAGATCCGAAACCCCACGCACACGGCAAAACACCATGTGCAGAAAAATTTGCACAGAAGCACAACAATTTGCACAGAAGAAATTTTTTGTGCACACAGCCTGTCAAAAATAAGAGGGAACATTGCTTGCAATACACAATAGAATGGAAAAGGAGTACTAGTGGCACCTTAGAGACTAACCAATTTATTTGAGCATAAGTTTTCGTGAGCTACAGAAGTGAGAAGTGAGCTGTAGCTCACGAAAACTTATGCTCAGATAAACTGGTTAGTCTCTAAGGTGCCACTAGTACTCCTTTTCTTTTTGCGAATACAAACTAACACGGCTGCTACTCTGAAACCTGACAATAGAATGGAAATGTTCAGAAGAATTATGATTACAACCAATTCATAACAATGTTAATATTTTGTAAGAAGTGGAATGTTCACGCTTCCCTCTGCACTGACATGACAGCAATGCTTTGCACACACAACTTCCTGCTTTCTTCTCATTTTCAGAACCAGCTCCACTCAAGATATATTTTAGCAACATCTTACAAAAAGCATTTCCCACACATGTGTTTTGGAGTGTTAATTTGACTGTTCAGCTCTAAAATGTATGTCTGGGCCTTGAGTCTGCTACCTGAATCCCCCTCATTTGTCATTTCCCTATCATACCTGTCAGGATCCTCAAAGGGCCTGGGGCTGTCATTTACACTAAGGCTTCTTTATATCACACTCTGGCTGTGTAAAGGGACCTTAATGTGGGTGTAATGTAATTTACACTGCCAGAAAGAGAATCAGGTAGAAAAATCTCTCTTACCTAAAACACAAATTGTTCAACATCACATGTCAAAATACATGAAGTAAATATCCTGAAAGCAACAAATCACACCCGCTTTTATTATTCCTTCACTAGTCAATTTGTAACAAGCCTAATTCACAAGTCTGAAACACTGGATTTTGACTCTAAATAAAGTTCTAAAGCAGCATTTTTCTTACTTTACCTATCTGTAAATTTTGATCATTACAGATTAATATATGTTTTCATCGGTTTGTGTGTGTGTATGGTTAAATGGACATTTACTGATAAAAAAAACTAATTCTTTCAAGCTTAATTATGTTCTGCACATCAGACTCTAAGAACTCTATTATCTGAAGATTAAGATGAACACCTCAAACTGTGAGAGTCGTTCAGCATATTTATTTGTTTTTAAAGTTATCTTGTACTTTCAGGTTCCTTGAAGTTTAGTATCTCTGGTGCCAGCTGAAAATGACCCCCTGGAATATTCTGTCATCACCACCTACTACAATACCAGGCTCATGACCAAAACCAACCTATAGGGAGGAGGAATTGTTATGTATTTGCCATTCATCCCTCACCCATCTCAACTTTGTAATATGCACTGAATTTATCTCAACTCCATCCCAGCTCCATGTTCCACCAAGTTTCCTTCGTGGGGGTGAACTCATCAGCAGAGTATGGTACAGCCCTTAGCACTTTAGAGCCTTCTACACTGATTTTGGTAAAGGTAAAATGAATCCACATGTCCTCACTGCTTCTTCATGCTTTTTTTCATTAAAAGCGAGAGGCAATCAATTTTGTCTGATGAATAACAGTAACTTTTTGATCGAAGGTAATAAACGTGGATCAAAATGAAATTGTCTCACTTTTACAGTTAATACTCGCAGCTACATATCAAACTAAGCCACAGAATACGATGAAATGTGTGGGGGGAAAACAACAACAACCATAAATCTAAAACAAATGGCTGTCAGACAAGGAACCATGTCTAGTTTATTGTGGAGTTAGGAAATTTATACCAGCTTCCATTCAGTTTTCCCTCTGCTAGAGTGTAAATAAACCTTCACAAACAAAAATCTTTACATAAAATTAACACACACAACTCAGATTTGTTTCCCACAGGCTGCAACCATGGTACTGCAAGCCACAACGACTTTTTATTGGTGTTGCTCAGTGATCACAGCAGTTAGTTTTGCAGATATAAAGTTGACGGCCTGATTTGAAAATGGGACTTAGGTAGTTTTGAAAATCTGATCCCTGAGCTGCAACACTGTTATTGTGAATTCAAAAAGCAAAGGAAAAAGAGGGGAAACAACTATTAAATTTGTTTTATCACCTCTCCCCTTTTGCTCTAAGAGAGAATTGATAAAAAAACTTCTTTCAAAATAAGACATGATATACTTCTGTGGAATATGAATGATACTGTAAGTTTAACAATGAATTTTCATGTTGCATTTTTTCTGCTTATGAACTTAAAGTCAACCAAAATGTGAGTCACATTTTTAAATATGACATAGGGTCACTTAATTTCTAACTTAATGAAATATTGCTGCCAGCATAAATCTCCTACATAAATTCAATCTCTGCAAGTACTCAAAAATCAATATTTTGTTTCCTGCTTAAAAAATGAAACAAGCACTGTGAGGAAGTTTAAGAAAATACACAAAGTAGCCTCCTCAGAAGTAATTCAGGAAAAGCCTACACATAACAGCAAATTTCAATATATTTTGCCTTTCCATCGCCAGAAAATTTGCAAACCCAATATCTGAAGTTACTATGATAAATTTATCTCTGATTTTACTGATTGCTTTTTTTCCCTACTTAATGTTTTCTTGGTGTAATAAGAAAAACTTAACTGAAATACTGCTGATTCATAAGGAGATGGAAATGGCAAGTGAACCATTAAAAGCTAGGCTATGAAACATCCTACCTGACCATTTGGGACAATGAGAATTCCAGTCAGGGCAGACTAGATGTACTTACTTAACCCACAGACAGTCTGCTGTCCTCCATTTAAAAATCCTGGATAGGCTGACTGACCAAGAAGTCAAGTCTGAGGCTAAAAATTAAATGAAAATTTGCCTCCCAACTCATTCTCTTTGTAAGTACTACAAAGTTGATTTGCTTTGTATCTGATACTTCACTGGTTAAGCAGAGGCAGTCGAAGAAATTAGGGGAGTCCCTTATTGTACATTGGGAAGAGTGCATATTCATAATTGTTTACAGCTTAAAATAATAGGACAACCATTTCTAGACAAACAGAACTTAAATTCTCGCAAAAATCACCTTTCAATAATTTTTCCAAGCTTGCAGGTTACAGCTCAGTAATCCACAGGGCCACCAAAAAAACACCATTATTTTGAGTTTGTCTGGATATTTATTTAATAAAGGGATTTTCAAGTAAAGAATACTTCTCTAGATTTCTTTTAATAATTCATGATTTCCAGTTGGTAGATTTGTGGATTTTAAAGCCTTATAAAGGGAAGTCACAGCTTAGTTTTATAACATTCTGGCCTAGCAATATGTTTTCATCTGGACACATCAATACAACTACTGACCAGAAGACTAAATACAGAGACCTGGAAGCTGAGAGAGTTTAAAAAGAAAACTTCACTTGAAACTTGGTCACCTCAGTAGCACAACACACATGCACTGAAGGATTGCAGGTTTGTGGCAGGACTTCTCTCCCAGAGTCAGCATGTCATATTATTTATATAGTGCCACCAGTGTCCACATGCTCTACAATAAATGGTTTATGCCAGACAAATAACTGGTTCCACATAAGCATTTCGGGGCAGGACACTTCTTATTATCTGGCATAGCCCTCCTTTTGTACAGCCAAGGTGAGCAGTGTGTACTGCCTGTCAGTAACATGCACAGAGTATTATTATACAAAAGAATCCATTCAAGTAGAGAACCTTAGAATGTTTTCATGGTTAGTAATTTTTTCTCTCTGACAAAGCATCTATTATTTTACTTTTAATTCATAAAGATTCTATTTTCTATTGCCATTATTGGCAGTAGGAGATCGCAATGACAGTGTGCCACTGCACTGTCTACCCCAGCCATTAGTTCTAGGCAGACAAAATATGATGTGACCTTCACCCCTCCTCCAATTCTATCCTCCTCTTCCCATTTCTTGTTTGTTCTCCTCCTCTAATCCCTCCACTTGCCCAATCCCATTTCATTTCCTGATCTCTCTCTCTCTCTCTCTCACACACACACACACACATCCCCTCCTTTACTCTTCTTAATCTTTCATTCTCCTCTGGCTCCTTCCCCACACAATACAAACATGACTTAGTCTCTCCCATCTTTAAAAAAACAAAAACAAAAAACACTTGACCTCTATTTGCCTCTCCAACTACTGCCACATTTCCCTTTTCCTTTTAATCTCTAAGCTTATTGAATATGCTGTTTACAATGTCTGTCTGGAGCTCCTCTGCTCCAATCCAATCCTAAATCCTCTCCAATCTGTGTTCTGTCCCTTGCACTCCACTGAAACCATGCTTCCAAAGTCTCTTATGATCTTTTCCTTGCCAAAGCTCAGAACGAGTACTCCATCCTCCTCATCCTTGAACTATCAGCCGCCTTTGACACCATCAGCCAAGCTCTTCTTCTTGAAATCTTGTCCTCCCTTGGCTTCTATGACTCTGTCCTCTTCTCATTCTCCTCTTACCTCTCCAATCACTCCTCTGGTGTATCTTTTGGAAGATCCTCCTCATCTGCCGTCCAACTTTCTGTGGGGTTCGACAGGGCTCTGCCCTTGATTCCCTTCTCTTTCTACATTCTCACATCCAGGCTATACCTAAATCATGCTGATTCTTTCTGCATAATATCTATAATATAAGACCTTTCCTATTCATCCACACAGCTAAAACTCTCATCCAGCTCACATTTCAATTACTGCAACATCCTTCTCTTTGGCCTTGACAAATACAGTCTTGCCCTGCTCCTATCCATTCAGAAAGCTCCCCAAAGATCATTTTCCTATCCCATCGCTTTAACCATGTCACCCTTCTTTTTGCATCTCTCCACAAGCTCCCCCTTCTCTATCACATCAAACGTAAGCTACTTGTCTTCACTTTCAAGGCCCTTCGTTGCCTATCTCCACCCTGCCTACAATCTATCATTCAGTGTCAAAAAATTGACTCCTGTCTCCGATCAGCCTGTGAAACCAGCCTCCATTGCCAATGGTTAAATATTCAAACATGCACTTTCTCCCATGCTGCCGCTCATGCTTCAGAGGAGCACTCCGTGAACATCTACAAAGCTATATCATTATCTTCCTTCAAAGCCCTCCTTAAAACTCTCCTTTTCCATGCCAAGAAAAAATTTCACAATGATAAGGCCAGGGGTATGCTGAGACAGCCTACCATACTGACCAATACTGTTTCATTATGCTCCTTCGTTTGTCTGAATCCATCTGTTGTTTCTTGTTTTATAATTAGACTAAGTTCTTTGGAGGAGGGACTGTCTTTTTGTTCTGTGTTTGTACAGCATCTAGCACAATGGGGTCCTTGTCCATAGTTTGGGCTTCTAGGTGCTATGACAAACACAAATAATAAATAAAATAATATAAACCGTGAATTAAATAATACTGATAAGGAAAAACCAACCCTGCCATTCTATCTTGCCTGCTAAAAAGTGTGGCCCATTTAATCATTTTCTCTCACTCAATCAAAATGAGCTAATTTAAAGAAAAATATAAGTTGTTCCTTTTACATCCTCATTGTATTGCACAGCATCAAATACAAGTATTTTGTGGTTGATATTCTCCACCTCCACCCCCGGCATTCCCCAGGGTTCTTCTACTTTCACTTCCCTGAATATTTACTCAGAGTTTGTTAAATTCAAGTCAAATGGTGCCTCATTACAGCTTCTTTCACTACTTTGTGTTAAAAAGGCACCTTCCATTAAAACCTTACTATCCCCTTGTTTGCCTCCAGCTAGATTCCCAGCAAGTACGAGACATAACTCATTATTACAAACAGTCTCAGTACTTAAAGTCCCAATTCCAGTAAGTATTGTCAGAGCACATACAGTACTTCATTCCCTTCCTGCTTGAAATGGTTTGATTCATATGAGAGTTTCAACAACCTAAACTTTTAAATACAAACTTTAATCCAACTGACTAAGCATTTTATTTGTTTAGTTATTTACCATTTCAATGGTAACTTTATGTTCCAGTGGCTTGCCAGCGAAGTGGAGAATGAATTAGACATAGCAGATGCAATGTACTACAGATCCTGGGTGGAAACTTACTAGACTGCACAAATTATTTGACTTCCCAAAGAGGTAGTAATGTTGGCTGCAAAAGGAACAAATCATTTATCTGGCTGGCTGACATTAAAAGGCTATGGAAATTCATGGGGAAAAGGAATTGAAGAGAGAAGATACTTTGGGCAGGGTAGGAAAACACAGGAATATTTTCTGTTGCTGTACAGTCCAGATCCATCATTTTATGGCAGAAACAGTTGCAACTATGTTTTACTTTAACTCCTAAACATCAAAGTGGCAGATTCCAGCTCAGAAAGACACCAAAGATAATTTATAATTTAAAGCAACAGGAGAAACTGATGGGTGAGAAATGTTAAATACACAAAATATTTATTCAGTTCTATCTGACACTTTGCAGATGACACTAAACTGGGAGGAGTGGTAGATACGCTGGAGGGTAGACATAGGATACAGAGGGACCTAGACAAATTAGAGGATTGGGCCAAAAGAAATCTGATGAGGTTCGACAAGGACAAGTGCAGGAGGGAAGAATCCCATGCCCTGCTACAGACTAGGGACCGAGTGGCTAGGCAGCAGTTCTGCAGAAAAGGGCCTAGGAGTTACAGTGGACGAGAAGCTGGATATGAGTCAACAGTGAGCCCTTGTTGCCAAGAAGGCTAACGGCATTTTGGGCTGTATAAGTAGGAGCATTGTCAGCAGATCGAGGGACATGACCATTCCCCTCTATTCAGCACTGGTGAGGCCTCATCTGGAGTACTGTGTCCCGTTTTGGGCCCCACACTACAAGTAGGATGTGGAAAAACTGGAAAGAGTCCAGCGGAGGGCAACAAATGATTAGGGGGCTGGAGCACATGACTTATTAGGAGAGGCTGAGGGAACTGGGATTATTTAGTCTGCAGAAGAGAAGAATGAGGGGGGATTTGATAGCTACTTTCAACTACCTGAAAGGAGGTTCCAAAGAGGATGGATCTAGACTGTTCTCAGAATGAGGAGTAATGGTCTCAAGTTGCAGTGGGGAAGTTTAGGTTGGATATTAGGAAAAAAATTTTCACTAGGAGGATGGAGAAGCATTGGAATGGGTTTCCTAGGGAGGTGGTGGGATCTCCTTCCTTAGAGGTTTTTAAGGTCAGGCTTGACAAAGCCCTGGCTGGGATGATTTAGTTGGGGATTGGTCCTGCTTTAAGCAGGGGGTTGGACTAGATGACCTCCTGAGGTCCCTTCCAACCCAGATATTCTATGATCTTAAATTCCAATTCATGCTACAAAAACACAACAGCAACATATTTTGCGGAAAAGACACTAGCATACTGATTACATGCTCTGTCATAATCCTGCATTTCAGGGTAACAGAGTGGAGTCTGGCCAAGTGTTTTAATTGAGACAATAAGAATTTAAGTCACAGATCTGATTCTCCATTGCATTACTCCTAGTTTTATGGCACTGCAACTCCATTGACTTCAGTGGTGTTAAAGCAGACATAATGGAGTAGAGAATCAGATGTATCATGTATTAACGTTCTAAAATGGTCACAGTACATTGTTCTAAAGACACAGCAATGAATTATATATCTAACTATGGCTTAGTAAACACAATCCATGTATTATAAATTCATAACTTGCTGCTAACACACATCAGTTCAAGATAGCACCCACACTAACTCAAAACCAGTGGTTAAAGTGACCTGCCTCCACTAACTCAGTGACCTCCACTTTAAATAAAAATGAGTTAAAACGGGGAAGGAAGAGCTGTTGCCTATGTAAGGTTGCTTAAAAACAAAATGCACAGCACACAGTATAAGCTGAAAATGTATTCTACTGAAACACAGAGGTATATCTACATCACTTCCTCACATATTTGGTTTGCATAAAGATGAATGTGCCATTTCAGCAGGACAGCTGAAGCCTGATGTGCCATAACCTTTTTCAATTGTTCACTAAGAATTTTTTTAAATATGATACACAGTAGGAGTAACTTCTGATTTTCATCGTATCAGCTCTTATCATTTTCCCTTGCACATTCAAGTGGAAAAAACCGAGGGTGGAAGGAAACAAAGATTAAATCATTTGATAACTTTTGAGCAATTAAAAACGACACAGAAATTATGTCAATGTGGCATTTCTTACTTCTCTACTTCTCTTTAGCACAAACATGTTTCTCTCTCTCTCTCTCTTTCATGAATCAACTTATAGGCCAAATCCTCCCTTCATACAAAAAACCCCACAGACCAAAAAAATCAGCCTGTCTTAGGTACTTAGTCATTACTGTAGCATCTGGGCACCTCACAATCTTTAATGTATTTATTCTCAAAACACAACTGTGAGGCAGGGCAACTCTATCATCCACATTTTATAGAGAGGGAACTGAGGTTCAGAAATATTAAGTGATCTACTGAAGGTAACACAGCAAGTCTGTGGTGGAGCAGGGACTTGAACCCAGGTCTACCAAGTCCTAGGTTGTTTACTCCTGAGGGTATTCTGCGCCAAAAAATTAAAAATTCTGTGCCAAAAATTAAAAATTCTGCAAGTTTTATTTGTCAATAAATAAATGCAGAGACTCCAGCACGGCAGTGGGGAGTACAGGACACTGGCTGCACGAAGGTGGGAGATCATCCTCCAGCTTCCCCACATCCCTCCCCAAGGACACAGACTTAGTGGTGAGGCTGCACCCGACCCTAACACAGCACAAGGCCTGGGCTGCCCCAGAAACACCCTGGGGCCCTGCCACTCTGTGCCAGGCACACCAGGTGTGGGGCAGGCAGGCTCAACCAGGAAGGATCCAAGTGTGGAGAGGTTCAGTGTGGGGTGAGAGGAATCTGTGTGGGACGAGAGGAATCTGTGTGGGACAATCTGGCTGAAGGTAGCTCAGTGGGGGGGGGCCTAGTGTGGGGGATCTGGATGCACAGAGGATCGTTTAGGGGGTTCCAGGTGCAGGAGCAATGGGACTCTGCAGGGGCTTCCAGGTGAAAGTAGCTGGGGCTCAGCAGGGGGGTCTGGGTACTAGGGGAGTGGGGCAGTGGTCTGGGTGAAGCTAATTGAGGGTCAGTGTCATAGCAGTCTGGATGTGAGGGCTCAGCATGGTGCAGGGGGGTGGGGTTCATCAGGGCTGGGGTTTGAGTGCAGGGAGCTCAGTGGGGGGTGATCTGGGTGCAGGGGTGGGGGACCAAAGGCAGGGCGTCTGGGTGCATGGGGCTCCAGATGCACGGGCTGAGGCTCAATGAGGTGGGATTCGGGTATGGAGAGTTATGGGGGTTCTGGGTGAGGTTTGGTGGGGTGTCTGGGTATGGGAGGTATGGATGCATGGGGCTTGGGTGGATGGGGGAGCAGCTCCCTGTGCAGTGACCCCTCCCCCCGCAGCTGAGGAGCTATGGGGGAAGAAAGCAGGGGAGAATGCTGAGCTTCCTGCAGCTGGGAGAGGTTTCTGAGGGTGGGTCTGACACAGACCCAGCCACTCCTTGCAGGGGAAGAGGAAGTCCCATCCTCTCCTGCCTCCAGCCCATCCAGGACCAGCATCTGATCCTGGCTTAGGGCCGAAGCCACTGGCTGGGGTGTCCCCAGCCCTGCAGTGATTTGCCTCTCCACTGGCTGCCTGAAATGATGTACCTGCGCAGCTAGGGAGTGGTGTGTGACTGTTCTTGCAGTTTTCCTTTGCTTCCCTGTCAGAAAGTCATTTTCCTGCAGGTAAGCAAATAAACCTGTGGGGGACATGAATTCTGCGCATGCACAGTGGCACTGAATTTTCCCTGAAGTAGCTAATGCACAAACTATGAGGCCATCCTTCCTCACTCAGGAACCATGGCCTTCAAATCCCAGAACCCAAAATTCCTAGGAAATCAGTTTCTAAATCCTACTCCCCAGGATCTCCCCACGATGCACCCAAATCCCTCCACTGCCTCTGGAAGCCAGGCTCTCTTAGGAGCCATTCTGCCATTGTATAACTCTCCTGAAGATTTGCACTAAGATAGCTATGCTTTATATTTCAAAAGCATTTACATGCCCTTGTAGAAGTCTATCAGGTTGACATGGGAGCATGCTGTGTACTGCAAGGGTCCTTCAAGCTCTCCCCTTACCTCATCATACTTCATAACCCAAAGCCTGTGATGCCCCAGATGAATGATGGTCACTGGAAGGGGCTTTTTGCAGATTCACAGCAAAAGTGAGGAAAGTTGCGATTGGCTGTCATTTCCCCTTCATGAGCTCTGGGATCTTTGGGCTTGTGTTCCAGTTCTGAAGCAGACAGGAGCACCTGGCTCTATTCAATAGGCACTTAGAAATAACTGTAGCCACACTACTCTGCCACAGACTTCCTGTGTGACCACTTAGCGTTTCTGGGCCTCAGTTCTCCATCTGTAAAATGGGGATAATAGTACTTCACAGGGGTGTTGTGAGAATAAATACTTTAAAGATTGTGAGGCACTCAGATACTAGAGTGATAGGGGTCAGATAAGTACCATAGAGATAGACACACAGACTACGTCAGCTCTGTCAAACTATTTGTACTTTATTGCTTATGGTCATGTCATATGACAGCATTCTCTACCCAACCACCTGTCAGCTGCAGTGGGATTTCTATGCATGGAACAGCAGCAGCATCAGGGTCATGGGACCAGATTGTCAAGAGATAAGGTCAGACTTTCAAGTGTTGAGCACTCACAACTGGGGTCAGATTGCAAAAAGGCTCAGTTCCCAACTTGCTGAACTTTTTGAAAGTCTGGCCACTTATTTTGGTGCTTAAGTGGGAGCTGAGCCCTTTGAAAAATCTGAACCTGATTTAGGGTGCTGAGCTCTTTTGCAAATCTGGCCCTTAGCGTCCAACTAATTCATAAAATAGCTGCAAAGATGAAAAGCGGGGCAGCTCTATAGTGTTCTTGTTTGCGACAGAAATAAACAAACTTGCATCTTTCCATTTGTTCCCAGAGCTTGAAAAGGCTGTGAGAAACAGATATGAATTTTGGATAATATGCAGACTACTATACAAAAATTCCTATTTTGTTTATAGCATTTCTATATCCAGTGTTGCCACAACACCTAGCTTTTAAGGTGACATGAAAAAAAGCAAAGAATCCAAAAAAATCTAAAGTTTGCATCTTTTACCATTTTTGAAAAAACATGAAGATTTTTTAAAAAGAAAAAAAAATTAAAAACCTATTCTTTCCCTTACTAGAAAACTAAATCTTTGGTTTACCTAAATAGTGAGGTCACATGAGGCAACAGCCTGAGCTGCAGTTCTCCCTCCTTCCTACATAGGGAAGAAGGAATTCCATTTTGTGGACTGTAAGAAGCAGGAAGGAAAAGGAGCTGCTCATGTAACTAAGTATTTAGGTCTGCCAGTAAGTCAAAATAAGCAAGACAGTAAGCATCAAAAGTGAAACAGTAAAGGGACAAACCAAAACTGAGTCATATCAGCTTTAAATCAGAATTGTGTGCTTTGTAAGCATTAATAGTGGAAGTCTCTCTCCATTTGGAACCATTGTGCCTTTAAGAACATAAGAACGGCCATACTGGGTCTGACCAAAGGTCCATCTAGCCCAGTATCCTGTCTTCCAACAGTGGCCAATGCCAGGTGCCCCAGAGGGAATGAACAGAACAGGGGGGAGGGATAGCTCAGTGGTTTGAGCATTGGCCTGCTAAACCCAGAGTTGTAAATTCAATCCTTGAGGGGGCCATTTAGGAATCTGGGGCAAAAACTGGGGACTAGGTGACCTGCTGAGGTCCCTTCCAACCCTGATATTCTATGATGATTCTAATCATCAAGAGATTTATCCCGTCGCCCATTCCCAGCTTCTGGCAAACAGAGGCTAGGGACACCATCCCTGCCCATCTTGGCTAATAGCAAATAATGGACCTATCCTCCAAGAATTTAACTAGTTCTTTTTTGAACCTTGTTGTAGTCTTGGCCTTTATAACATCCTCTGGCAAGGAGGATTTGTAAGTAAACCATACCTAAATAATAACTATTCCAACCCACATTTGTGTGTTATGTAGATGAACTCCAACAGGGTGAAAAATGCAGACAGCTCAGGAAAACCCTCCTCTAGTTTCAAGAGCCATGGGTCATGACCTTATTGGACACTGAAATTCCAGAAGCAAAGTGGGATATATGTTGCGCATCCAAGTAGCAGAATACCTTTACTGTTCACATCTATTTCACTGGGGCACTGGAATCAGAGCTCTGGGAAGAAACCTGAAAAACTAGATGTAATGTGCACTGAGCTCTTCTGCAGTGTCTGATTCTCCCTCCCAAGCCACCATGGTCTCTTCATTCAACATCCTTCTAAAAACTCACTTCTTCCACAAGGCCCACAGGAAATGAATGTATAGCTTCACTTAATTTAAAAACCAAGATGCAGATGCACAGTTATCCCTCCACCTCTGCATTCCCTGCTGTCGTGTCTCTTGTGTTTCTACCCTTTAGACTGTTAGTGCTGTGAGATGGGCACTGTATTTTGGGGTAGTACACAGTGCCAAGCAGAGTGCTGGCGCTACCCAAATAACATTTTAAAGTATTTATATTTAAAAATGTAAGTTGGAAATGCATACCTTTATCTGATAAGAGGTTCTTTTACTTATGAGACACTACAGTCAATAAAGAGAAGTGGACACGATGTTCTTCTTGAACTTGAGGTCTGAATCCTACAAGAACACCGTAATACATTTACACTACATGTGTGGCTTTAAAAGACGTTCTCTAAGCACTCCTTTCACTAGAGGACAGCATGCAGTTGAGTTGCTGGCCACGTTCGGTGCTTTGGCGAGTAAAAACTTTCTGAGCAGCTCCTCTGCCAGAGTTTACCTGTGATTAAGGGCTAGTCTACACTGGCAACGTTAAATCGCTGCCGCAGCAGCGTTTTAACCTGGCTTGTGTAGCCGCGGCAGAGCGCTGGGAGAGAGCTCTCCCAGAGCTGTAAAAAACCACCTCCATGAGGGGCGTGGCTCCCAGCGCTGCTGCACTGTCTACAATGGCGCTTTACAGCGTTGAAACGTGCTGCGCTCAAGGGGGTGTTTTTTCACACCCCGGAGCGAGAAAGTTGCAGCGCTGTAAAGTGCCAGTGTAGACAAGCCCTAAGAGAAGTAAAAGCATGTACGTAGTTGGGCTGCCAACTTTAATTTGGACCAAAGGTTACCTATTGGAGCCCCACCCCTTTCCATTTGGACACAACCTTTTTCCACTTCAGTAGCATAGGAACTGTCAAATTACAAGGTTCCAGTGAGTTAAAATATAGCTGGGAGGAGTGGGGGGAGGGACAGGACTACTAGAAGTAAATTATTAAATTATTGTCACATATAATAAAACAAGCTAAATTAAGAGATACTGAAAACCTACACCACTGCTAGGCTTTCAGGAAATAGATTTATTTATTCCATTCATTAAACTTGGCATTGTCCATTCATGATGAAAGAGAAACAAACAAAACAAAAAATAAATAAAACACCTATTACACAAAACAGCAACTTATACTTATATAGTCACTCCAAAGTCCACCGAAACTGGGAATGGATTCACAGACTAAGATACCTTTTGTGTTGTTCATACACATATGCGCACCTAATACTTGTGTGCTACTGAGTGAAACACAATATGTTTTTCTGGCATGATCACACTAGTCTGGCAACTTGTGTTTTTTGGCTGACTTTATTTTTTAAATAAGCAGATCATGAGAGATAAAAGAGTGAAATCAATTATTCTCTCAAATAGCTCTTGATGTCCCCCTTTTCTGTATTTTTTTTTTTAATTGATACTAAGAGCAGGGGGGAGGGGGAAGAAAATTTACTCCTAATTTAAAAAAAAAAAAAAAAAGCTTACAACTCCTGTACAAAACAGAATGCTTACACTAATCTACACTGTTAAGTGATCTGCAAAATTAGAAACTAGGGCTTTTATATAAGAGCAAAGCTTCCCACAGTGTACGTGCCAAGCTTGTAGCGTAATTAACTGAAAAATGTGTACTGGTGTGTTGAGCCTGAAAATAGGCAAAAGAATGGAAATTTGTGCACATTTACGACAAGGGTATATGATTGACTCTCTTAATCATACGCCAGGTAGGTGCATGTAGCATTTAATGAACACAATCATGAGGCCTGATCCCAGGTTATTGAGTGTCTTATAGTGGGTAAGACTAGGCAAATGTAAACACACATTAAGTAGATAATGTAGAAGAATACTTCTGTGTTACTCTGCAGATCGTTTCTGATGCATGTTTGTTCATACAAGATATCTTCTCATTTCATGTTCTAATACAAACAGGCAGCAGGGAATTTTCAAGGTTAGAAAGGCCACAGGCCACATTGGTTACATGTTCAAATTCAAGATTGACTAGTTCTGGCTAAAACTTGGTGTATGAGGGAGAAAAATAAAACCTGGCAGGCTGATGGGTCATCTCTGTGCTGTCTTCAAACCCTATTTCTATTATTTTCGGTGTAGTTTAAGTGTTCTGAACTTCTTTTATTGATGTGCAGTTGCCAGTTATGGTACAGGATTTTGGAATTTAGTGAAGCAAAAAGCAAAAATAATATGAACAAAAATAAAAAATTATTTTCTCTCTCCCCACAATTTATACCCATAGCATATTTTAAGTACTACAGATGTTTTGTTCCAAGGATTTCCTATAGTTATTTTCTTTTATGTTAGTGGGTGGGGAACCCCTGTCATATCTTTTTCCTTCCTTATTTTCTTATCTTATTCATTCTGAATTACTACTTGAGTCTTTGTTTACTTACACAAATATCATCTGCATTTTCCCACCCCCACCTCAAACAATGTTTTTAAATCAAAAGAATCAAGAAAAAAATTAATTGCTCACTAATAAATGTGTTGCAGATAGTGTTTTTTTAACTGTATATGATGCAATGGTTTTTCAGCATTCATTTGGAAAAACATAAGATGGAAGTGAAGGAGCTGGAGAGGATACTTGAATAGTAGAATAACTCTTCCTGGGCATTTTTAGTAGCAATCTCAATCTATACATGATAATCTTGTCCACTAAGAAAGAGGTGAAGATCAGGTGTATACTGAACTAAAGCAGCTGGACAGGTGGAGATGCATGAGGATAATGTTCAGGCTTCAAGTAAGCAATGAGAATCTGCATGATGGTGCAACAATTCCACTGAGCAGACTGGAAGCTCAAGACAGAAGACTACGATTCAGGACCAGCAGCGTCCCAATGTGTTTTATTGTGATTATAAAGTATATCCATGTCATTATAAAAGGAAATACAGACAGCCAAATGGAATTTTTGATGGATGATAAACTCTTTTCAGATAAGTTTATGATATAAAACTTGTTCAATTACCTTACTATAATGGCACAGCTGTGACTCAGTATAAACTAGTCAGATCACTCAATTTTCATATGAAACATTATAATTACCTCTAAGTCTTCTGCAGGCCTTTACATGTCCATTTATAATTTAACCAGAAAATGGTTAAAACTTAATTATGTTAATTAGCATGATTACAGAACTATGATGCTGTCATTTATGATATCTTTGTATTGGGCCATATTCCTTGATGACGTAAATCAGCACTTCTTCACTGGTCCATTTCTGTGTTTTATTAAAGCTGCACAATGATCAGAACCAACTTTACTACACATAAGATTTGGCTTCAGTTGATTAAGAAAAAAATCACGAAAGGATAAGAGGGAGTTATTTGTTCAAATATGTTGCAGAATTAAAACAGCCTGATGCATTGAGTACAAGTCTGAGAGGAAGGAACTCGTGAGTCGTGTTTCCAGCTCTGTTACTGATTCTGCATGTTTTTGGGCAAGCCTTGGCGGCTAAGTTCCCACTTTCATAAAACAGAGATATTACTTAATGGCCTTCTTCACAGATGTGCAATGGGATGTAAGGGAATTAATTGTTTGCAAAACACTAACTATTAAATAAATAAAATTGAGTGAATAATCATCTTTTGTTTATGCATAATCTAATTCTGTATCATTTAAGTAATTTACATTATGTATAACGTAATGGAAACATTAACAACCATTTACATTACTTTTTTTAATTCAGAAACATTAACTCTAAAATGAAAAATTTGTGAAATACAGATGTTGCCAGCAGGAAACAAAAACTACAGATACTCAGAACTCAATGAAGAGAGAGAGACCTACGTAAGGCAGAATATGTGGAGCACTGGGACTTTTGCACTGACACACTATGAGCATTCACTAGGCACGAACTCAGATTGTAAGTTACAAACATATTTAAAATCTAGTTATACAATCAATGGAGGTCACAGATCACCTCCATATTGGTGCACATAACAAAATTCATTCCACACACGTGTGGGGAAAATTAGAGGGAACACTGCTACTGAACATCACTTAATGCAATTTAAATAAAAAAAGATGAATGGAAGGAATAAATTAAAAAAAACAAGTTCGCAATCTTCCCCAACAGATTGCTTTGGTGGTAAGGGAGGACTGCCTGCAGTTCCTCTTCTTTCCACTTCAATAGGAGAACAAGTAGTCACTGGAAAACACCACATGAACTCAAGCATTTCACACCTAACAAAAGCATGTAGTCTCCAGTTCAACCCTTCACTATTTAGCAATAATAAGTGTATCATATTTTACACACACACACACGCAAAAGTGGACATTTTCTGATAATATATTTGCTGTGAATATTTGAAGATAGTTTCAAATTCATAAGAAAATGTTGCAGCAGAGACCTCTAAGAAGGTTTTCAAGACCAATCAGTGCCCAGCTCTGCAGATTTTTTTCAACTTGGGGTAATCCTTGCTTTAATTAAAAGAAGTCTCTGTTAAAAATTCAGTTGACAGTAGAACTAATAATAAGCCATTAGAGGATTTTGTATCTTCAGTAAATAAAAAGGAAACAAAAAATGAAAAACTAAGAAACACTGAATTGCGTGCTCTAATTTGATGAAACCTTGTAAAAACATGTAAAACCATAAAATTGTAACTCAAAAGTGCACAGTGGGGCATTTGGCCATCAAGTGTGTCTAAAAAACAGAATGTTGCACTCCAAAAAAAAAATGAATCAGGAACACCACATACTTAGTGGAACCATGAGGCAATACAATGAGTCTCAATGGGGAAGTATGAAATTGCAAGCTGCGTTAGATTATCATGGAAATCAAATTAAATGAGTTTCAGAAATACTGCTTGAAGATAAAACAAAAGAAAAACTAAAGGAAGCTCTAAAATTTCCACATACTAGCTGCCCTTCCGAGATCAGTTTGAATAACGCTTTGTGTTCATGATTGTAGAGCTGGGACTGAACCAAAACCACATATTATGAATATCCCAAACTCTGGGGAGGTTTGGATGTAGATCCACACTTTATAGCTGTCACTGAAAGCACCTCTGTATTCACACCTACACACTACTGTAATAATCTTTGTGCCAAATATGCTTTGTGAGGTATCACTGAAAAAACTAGTAACACACTGATCAATATGCTCGTGTATATACAAAATGCATATTAAGAGTTATGAGCATAAGCCTAAATTATGACTACAATGCGCTTATCAGACAAGTCTGGGGATGGAGTAAACTGGTTTCTCAAGCACAAAGTACAAGCTAATGCCTCTAGCCAGGTGCCATCAAAGTTGATTGGCAATCACCTGTCAAGTGGCCATTCTTTGGCAATGAAGGTGAGGCAGGAACAGATCAATCTGCATTTTAGCAAAAAACAAACAATCATGAGACTCCATGTCTCCTTCCTCACAGCTGGAATGAACTTTATCTAGGAGCAACACTCAGGAAAATGCATTTCAAAAGGTGACTGGACTATAAAAGTGAGGGGCAAAAACACCACAGATTCTCTCTCTCTTTCTCACTCTCTCTCTTTCACCTAAGACGACAAAGGAACCAGCTCTTTGACTCCGGGGGGAGATCCTGACCTGAGAATTTGGTCAGTCCTGTTGCTGGGAATAGGTGGTAAAGATTTTACCTTGAACCAAGTCTAACTTGTTAAGTTTTAGCTACTAGAAAGTGTTTATCTATTTCTCTTGTAACCATTTCTGACTTTAATATCTTGTACTTGTACTCACTTAAAACCTCTCTTTGTAGTTGAACAAATTTGTTTTATTTTTAATCTAAACTAATCCAGTTTTAGGGTTTGAACTGAACTGTTTGGTAACTCCAATTAAAGTAGTAAACTTTTGAACATTGACCCTTTACAGGGGCAACAGACCTCTAATATCTGAACTGTCCAGGAAAGGGCTGGACAGGGCAGAACACATATTTTGGGGAAAATTCAGGACTGGGAGTGTGGTGGAGTCACCTTGCAAGTTGTAACCAAGGCTGGTGGAAGCCAGAGCGTGACTGGAATGTTGCTGACAGGCTGCTGGAGTCAGAGTAGCTGGACCAGGGCTATAGCTATACACAGACACTCAGGGTGGACTTGCACATTGGCTGTTTGTGAGTAGCCCAAGTTCGGACCTCGAACAGAAAAACATTGTGAGGCACCCCAGGTTGTGGGGCAGGTGGTGAGACAACCTCTCGCTGGTCTGGATTGCCCAGAATGTGACAATAGCTCAATCCCTACTTGTGAATATGGTTATTTCAGCATCTCTGTTTGTTGCAGTTAGGAATTTGATCTAACAACTGCTTTAAATAAATGTGGATAAATCCTCTTCTCTTTGCATATGATTACTCAAACATATTTGTATAGCTCATGATATAGGGCTTGCTTCACATCTTTCTGAGTGGTAAGAGCATAATTACTCCCAATGGTTTTCACTATATACCTGAACTGACTTAAATGTTATTGTATTCAGCCCTTTTTACATTAGAAGTTAAGTAGATATGAACTGGAGGAAGGCAGGGCATGAGAACCAGCCTTGGAAAGCCCATGGCTCCACAGGAATTTACAGAACTCCTCAGATGCTTTCAGTTAACCCTAAGAAATTTTTAACATACCCAGTTTTGCGCACACACTTGCAATTATGCATCACCACAGGTGCTCTCAATATGATTCTTCCCTATACAAGTACTAGAGAAGCATGCTAAAGCCTGAATTCTGTAGAAAAAAAGATGAACCAAGAATAAAAGCTAAGCTGCCAGTTCTTCATAGCAGGCACTAACCTCATTCTCCCTTGCTGTAATCACTGGCAGATCAACACAGAACTGAAGAGACAATGTATCCCAAATTTCCAAGTGGGCAGCTCAATTACCTTAACTCCTTTCTGCTCTGGAAATACATTATTGCGGGGTTAGGTTTCCATTTTTCAGTAAATGTGAACTTTCAATAACCTTTTTGATGGGGGGGGGGGAATTAATGAGAAACTCTGAAGACAAAAAATGGTTCAATTTCAGATCGTGCTAAATGAAATTAAAGTTGAAATTTCTCAGGGGACTAGTTTTTCATTTTTCAGTCATCTCTAGTCCAAAATATTCTGCAGTCAGTAACAGATACATTTCTAAATAAGTTTTTCTTTTGGGGGGGCTACTATTTATCACAGTTTCTGCTCTAAATCCTTGGCTAAAAACAATAGGCATATGGATTTAACTATACCAGTATAGAAAGGGGAATCAGCTAGACTGGCACTGCATCCACAATAGGCGGGTTGTACTGGTAGAACTACTTCAATAACAAAAATCATACCCCTAACCAAAAAAAGTATATCAGTACAAGATCTGTGTGTAGACCAGGCCTAATACATAGAGTAAGAGTTGCCAGTATGGAACAGAAGCTTCAGCTGCCAATCTCTCTCTCTCCATTAGATTTCCTTACTCAGTAACATTTCAAAATTTTCAAAATTCTTGCAGCTACATCCTCTGCTACTCAGCTATTCATTGTTTTCCAGCAGTGGAGGATTGAAAGAGGTTTATTTTGCAACCTTACACATAGCCAAAGAAAATGCACTCAGAAGAGCCTTAAATCAGAAACCATAAGAATCTCACACACCGTAATAATCTAACCAGGATCTTTAAACAGATTTGATCCCTCATACATTAAGGGTAATTGAACAAACCACTGCTCAAGATGAAACTTGTCCCAAATACTTCCTTTACTTATCCCCTCTCCATTTCAATTTAATGTAGGGCCTTTAGCCTTTAATCCTTTTGGGGAAAGTTGCCTGCCCCCAAAGTGCACGTATGATTGACTCAAATTCAATGTTAAATACACATGCAGAAATTAAGGCCTCCCTGTTGCCTCCTCATACAGAACCACCCTCACTATGGGGCTGGGGATCTGCCATTCTCTCCAACCCTTCCTTACCATTAACCTGGTTAATTACCTTTCCCATCTCCCTCCCTACCCTACCCAACTCAGTCTCCCCCCCAACACTTTTATTCTCCCTTGATACTCTCCCACAGCCTCCTGTTCCCACCCCACTGCTTACAACCACCTGCTCACACTTTTCTCCTCATTCACAGTTGTCTACAGCTCACAAATATCCTCTGCCACTTTCTGTTCCACTGAAACCACTCACTACCTTCCTGAGCCTTTTCAATCTTCCACTTTCTCCCAACCACTGCACTCCCTGTCTCCGGATGTACCTCTTCAGCCTCAACATTCCCTATCCAGTTTCTAACTATGGACAGGCAGCCTGGATTCTGCCCAATTAAAGAACAGTGGGTGATGGCAGCCATCTTTACTAGGGACAGCCTCAAGCTTCATTCAAATACTGTATGGAAATCGTGGCCATCTCAACTGAGGGCAGGTTTGCTTCAGCTCAGCTGAAGATTATTCCTGAATAAAGGAAAAATTGTGATTTTGAAGCCAGGAATCATGAGACCATGTGAAACTTTAAAAATAACAAACCAAATATTAATATTGCAAGATTTTTAGTAAAATCTCAAAAGCTGGCATCATGTATGACATCTTACACATTTCAGCAAATGGATGAATCTTTCACACATAAAGGTTGCAGAGACTTTAGATCCCAAAATGTGATTCTCTAACTTGACCAGAGAAGCCTTCATTCAGAACAAGATAGACTGTGGCATGCTGGGACCAGCGGTATCTAAAGGCTATACTTATATGTTAAAAATAAGGACAAATGCCATCTCAATTTTATGCAAATGGTATGTGGTTTTGGATTTCCTGGCAAAATACCAATATACCCCTCAGTTGCACAAAGTATGGGGCAAGACAATTAATTATTAAAAATATGTATTGACGTTTCTCCTCTCTTGCGCGCTTGTGTGTGTGTGTGTGTGTGTATACTAAACACACACATTGTTTCAGCAAAAGATATCACATTACCTACACTATTCATGTCTAATTGTCTGGCATATGAGAAAGAGAAACTGATTTTCAAATATTTAACACTGACTGCTGTTATTATGCATAAACTATAAAATATGATTAAAGTCTATATAACAATCATACCGTGGATCCATAAATATCACGTTAGATGTGGTTATTGACATGTGGAGGCCATACTGAATATACATTTACTTACAAAGCTGTATAAGTAGGGATGTTTTTCATTTGTGATGTTTGATTAAATGTAGAACAGACTTAAGCTAACACCATAGCTTCAAAAATCTACCCTTTTACACCAGTATAACTATATCAGTTAGGGGTGTGAATTTTTTAGGCAGTAATTATGCCAATGCAAATGCTGCAGTTATACCAGTACTGCTTATTTCACTTACTGAACCAGAATAAGATATATTCTATAATGATATAACTACAGCCTGGGCTATACTTAAGTTTTTCTGGCATAGTTGTGTGGGTTAGGAGTGTGCAGAAAAACCACACCCCTACCCAACATAGCTGTGCCAGCAAAAGCCCCAGTTTACATGCAGTTATAGTGCCAAAAGTTATTTTGCTGGAATAGCTTATTTCATTTGGAGAATTGTATAAACTGGCAAAGAAACTCTCTTCCTGGTAAACTGGGTCTCCACTAGGAAGGTTTTCCTGGCTATCTATACAGTACTGGCAAACTCTTCCTAGTATAGAGAAGGCCTGCATCCAGACTAGGTTTTAGAGGTGGTACTAGCCCACTGGGGCCCTAAGCAGGAATATTTGGAGGGCCCTCCTTACCCCTGACCCACTCCAATAGGGGTCGAGGCAGTCAGGGAGCAGGTGGGGTTGGATAGGGGATGGGGTTCCGGGGGGCGGGGAGGGGCAGTTAGGGGCAGGGTGTCCCAGGAAGGGGCAGTCAGGGGACAAGGAGTGGGGGGGGGGGTTGTATGGGTTGGAGGTTCTGAGGGGGGCAGTCAGGGGCAGGAAGTGGGAGGGGGTGAACAGGGTTAGGGTTTGGGGATGCACAGCCTTCCCTACCCGGCCCTCCATACAGTTTTGGAACCCCGATGTGGCCCTCAAGCCAAAAAGTTTGCCCACCCCTGCTTTAGCCAATCTGCTTCTCCCTCTCTCTCCCCTGCCTCTTGAACTGGTAGCTGCGTCACTGCTCCACCCCTCCTGCAACAGCACACTGACTCCTGCCATTCTGCTACTTTCTTCTCATCAGAGAAGAAGCCAGTGGCTTCTCAGGTCCACTTTGTCCATTCACTTGGACAAAGTTTCTGCTCACCCTGGTTAAGCAGATAAGTGGGTTTTTTCAAGCCCTTTTATTATCTAGCTCATTTCTATTCAAAATCTATTATATTAATAAGTCTTAATTTTTAGTATGTTACTTTACATCAGTGCCTGCCAGGACATGTCCAAATAACAAGTTCAGGTCTGTCTCAAACATGCTGAGGAGGGGAAACAAAAGGGCACCTGACAGAGTAATTCAAATGGAAACAAAGATTACCTCATGGTTTAGCCCATGAAAATTTATAATTGTGTTTGTTTCTAAACAGCGTTTGCAAAAAGAAAATCTGCTGATGTGTATGCACTGACTAAAGGATGACATAATATTAAGTGCCATTTGGGCTTCAATTAAAAAAAACAGGAGTTACAAATGAGGGAAGTTTACTCAGAGCCAAACATTTTGTGGCACAGAAAAGAGAGAGACAAGTTTAGGAGGTAGGAGATTAAAGATTTTTCTACCATGCTCAAAATGCAGATCATATTTCAGTACTCCATAACTATGCTTAATGGAACTCTAGCAATGCTTTCCATAGTATTTGCATCGACTTAATTATTTCTATCTATCTTCCATTTTTAATTTCTGTGAAGTTATTCATAAGATACTTCACTCTTTCATTCAGGCCAAACAAAAGAGATATCTGTCTTATCTAGGGCACAGAAAAGTGAGTAACTGCTTGGGAATAAGGAAATCATGCTTGGAGGAAACTGATGTCTCATTACTTATATAATGAGGAGTCTTTAAGGTGCCACCGGACTCCTTGTTGTTTTTGTGGACACAGACTAGCATGGCTACCCCTCTGATACATTACTTACATAATGACAAGTGAGGAATGGCAAAGGCCATTTGAGAGATGGCAAGAATCAGATGGTATACAGGATACCGTTTGTTACAGGTGTATTGTCAGTTACAAAATATTGAGAAGTTCATCTATTATTTTCCAAAATAAAAGGCTGAAACAAACCTTTGATCCTGCAGTATTTGAAAATTTTTCTTTTACATGATTCTAAAAAGTCAACCACGTTACAATATAGTCATGGTAGGTATCCGATAAACACATTACTGTAGAACCTCAAATATACGAAAACCAGAGTTACGGACTGACTGGTCACCCGGACACCATGTGAAAACAGAAATAACCCATCTGGCAGCAGCAGAGAGCCGCCCCCCCCCCCCCAAACGAATACTGTACTATGCATCTTAAAGGTAGGCACATCTGGGCTGCCTGTCCCCACCCCCATGCATGAGGCAACCACTTACAGAAAGACGCTGAGGCTGCCAGCCCAAGGCAGCCGGAGCGAGCCAGCACAGCAGGAGCAGCGCTGGGGTCTGCACCGCTTTCACCCCTCCTCCCCCCTTTCCCCCGGGCTGAGAGGGGGATGCTGTTTTTACCCCCCACCTGCAGGACAGGGGACACGCTGTTTTCACACACACCCCTGCGAGGAGGGGGACAAGCTTGCAAACTCATGCCAGGGCTGAGTAGGAAGCTCAGGGGCTGCTGAGGCCTGACATGGAATGTCAGCTGCTAGATCTGGAGCCCAAACTGCACTTTGTTCAGAATTACGAACATTTCAGAGTTACGGACAACCTCCATTACCAAGATGTCCATAACTATGAGATTCTACTGTAATTTGTCCAGAGTAAGCATCAACTATATCTTGTATATCAATTTGCATGCAGCCTGTGGTGTTTCTCCTTTTCAAGGTATGGCAATTATGTCTTGGCAACCAAAATTAGATAACTACCCTGATATTCAATGGAAGTTGCATATGCAGTTGGGTATTAGCATAACTCTTGTTTTAGCACCTATGCGGCACATCTCATCCATAGATCTCAAAACAGTCTTCAAATGGGGATAATTATATTTATCCTCATTTTACAGATAAGCCAACTGAGTCACAAAATGATGAAATGATTCACCTAAGGTAATTGCAGTGTTGTTGTAGCCTGACAAAGAGCACTGTGTAGCCTGAAAACGTCTCTCTTTCACCAATCAAAGTTGGTCCAATAAAAGATTACCTCATCCACCTTGCCACCTAAGCATACACAGAAGATCTGTCACAGAGCTGGGAACAGAACCTACATCTACTGATTCCTAGTCTAGGTTCCTATCCACTGGACCATGCTACCTCCAATAAATCAGAACTGGTCTAAGCTTTTAAGCCATTTCATACAATATAGAGACACAAGTGGTGCTCCTATTTTAGGCCATACTGTAATCCAAGCATGTTGAACAGAAGTTCATCAAAATGTTTAGATTTCAAACTATTCACATATTTTAGTAAGTTTTACTTAAGTCTTGTAACTCCAATAAAACACTGGAACATCTAATAAACTGCCATTTTATATGCTTTCCAGTAAGAAGAAGTGTGACTTCAATTTTCAAGTGAGTCTCCAGCTGTGTGGAACGTCATATGGTCACATGTTCTAAAGCTGTTCTTTCTTCCAACTCAGTATTAAGAACAAACAGGAGAAGGATATTTTTAAAAACAGAACTTATCTATGGTAGACAAATTCTCAATTTTGCCAGCTCTAACCACACTGCAACAAAGCTACCTTATTCAGAAAACTGTTAGAGCATATCCATGTCTAAGAGTGATGTAATTACCAGACTACGTAATAACTGCCTCAGCTCCCAAGACAAAGTATATGGATGAGGTGTAATGTGTGGTTTGAAGGGCAGACAGAAGAGTCTTAATTGGCAATCTGTATTTACTGCCCTACTCTAGCGGTAGACTAGTAATAATATGATACAGCAAACAAAAGCCTTTCAGACATACACTGGGGTGACCAAACTGTTGGCATGTGGAATGCAATCATTAAAAATTGAAGTTCTTGGCTGCAAATGCCCCAAGATTATTACTATTTGCTGTCAGCACAGCAGGTGTCCTGACTTTCTGCTTGTCTACCCATTTTTCATCTCACACTCCATTTCACCATGAAGCTGTCTGCCTGGCCCAAGGCAGATAAAATAATCTCCTGACTCCATTCCAATTAATTTGCAACAACAACAGAAGTAAATGGAAGCAGGTTACACCACATTCATCTGATACAATGTGGCACAGCTGCTGAGCAGAAGGCTTCACTGAGAAAGTTTCTGTGGTACTGCTCAGTATTCTACTGTGTGATTGTAGCATTAGGATAATATCAAGACAGTTTCCAAATACTTGGAATTTTGTCCATCTCAGATTAAATGGATGTAGCAGTAAGACAAATGCAGCTCTCCTGCTGCTTATTTCACGTCTCTCTAGCAGTGCAAAAGAAGTGCAGTCTTCTTGCCCATTCAATCTTTAGTCCATGAGATCAGTCTGTCAACAAGGCTGCTAATTTTTTTAATACAGATCTTCAGCTGGATGAAGAGCAACTGGCTGAAGATGAATCTGAATGAGAATGAATTGCTGGTGGGAAGAGGGAAATGGTTTGATGAATTCTTCTCCTCCATAACAATCACTTTTATCAAAGATTTTCTCTGTAATATTGGTCACAGCCTGGGCTTCCCCCTAGACTCAGCATGGTACTAGGATAGCCAGGTAGTTACAGCAGCAAGACACTAACAACCCATCTGTGACTGACCAGAAAATGGTGCCTTATGAATGCAGACCTTGCCACAGTGATTCACACATTTGTAACATCTGGACTGAACTAATGCAATTCTTGATATCATGGATCTCAGCCTGGGAATTGCAAAGTCCCTCCTTTTCTTTATGTGGCTAGTGGGAACAGGGTCTTGAAACACTGTCAGGGAGGTAGTGGAACTTTTTTCTAATGTACCATGCAGTCATACTAAAGAAAAGGCCTCATTCCCTTTCTTTACATGCCTATTGGGAACAGGGTCTTGAAACTACGGCAGGGAGATACTGAAATTTTTTTCTATTGTAACACACAGTCACAGTAAAGCAAAGGTTGAGAACCACTGCTCTATATCTGGAAAGCGAACTACATGCCCTGGGGCAGTTCCAGCTTGTTCAGAATGCAGCAGCTTGACTATTCAGCAGGAACACATGACCCCAACAAACCATTCTCTGGAATGGCTCCCCACTGTACACAGTTCAAAGTCACTGTTCTGATTTTCAAAACCTTGCACAGAACTGATCCTGGCTATCTGAGAGCACATCCCTCTACCCATGACCATGATCCCCTACAACAGCTGAGTTTCACTAGAATGATGATATTGCCAACCAAACGGAATAGGTTTGTGTTTGCAGAAGACAGAATCTGCACAAGAGCTGCATCAGGAATATGGAACTCACTGCCAGATGAAATAAGAATGACCCTTAATATTGCTGCATTCAGGACAAAATGTAAATCCCACCTGTTCGCCCAGTATTTCGCACAATAGTATCCTCATTCTCATAAATTCATTCATTACAAAATAAAATATAAAAACCCTAATCCTACTTCTAGAGGCATGGAAAGGAGGAAGAAAACTCCATCATATTTTAAGCAATTAGATAAGATCAGATCCTACAGCGATGAGCGCCATATAAATACAGTGGAACCCCCATTATCTGATCTAATTGGGATCAGGGTCAGATCGGATAACCAAAAATCTGGATAAAGCGAAAAATGGGCGGTTGGTTTCCCGTTGTCAGCCCCGAGCAGCGGGAGCCCCCGCTGCTGTCAGCCCCGGGAGGCTGGTGGTTGAGTAAATATGGAGAGCTGGATAATGGAGGCTCAATTAAACAAAGTTCTACTGTATCCAGATTGAAAGTTGGGCTTTTAAATTCTATCTTACGTTAATATCTACTTGGCACATCACTAAGTTGGCTCTAATATTAATGATCTCCAAAGAAGCAGCATTCAGTTAGCTTCTTATACTCTTTCCTTCCTGCCTCCATTCATTCACCCTCAGTTCTCACTTGAAATCTCAGGTGTGGGGTCAAATTAATGATATGGATACTTGTGAGGGGTGAGTACCCCACACAGGCCCTGAATGGGTTAATGTGGGCCTGAGAGGCCAATTATGTTACCGGCTGCACTTGGAGTCAGAGCCAGGCTTAACTGACCATGAAGATCAGCTGGGCAGGAGCAGGCTGGTTAGTATAAAGAGACAAAGTTTGTAGCAGAAGAGGGGCTGCAGGGGAGTGTCTGCAGTGACTCGCTGGGAACAGAGAGGTTGTGAGGAGGAAACCCAAGGGGAAGAATAAGTCCTGGAACCCTACCCTGACTGGAGAAGGCTGGCAAACAGCCACGGAAACATAAAGCAGCTACCGGGGTGCAGCAGGCCTCGTGGTGAGCCCTGAAAGAAGGGAATAATTTGGACTGCCAGAGACAGAGAGACCTGGAAGATGTTCTGTGGAGGAACAGAGTAAAGGGAACTTAAGAAGTTTGAAAGGGCAAGCCTGAGAAAGATTGGGTAAGAAGGAGCCAAGGGAAATAGCAGCAAGGAGAAGGACTGCACGGACCTTGGCTGCTCGTTATAGGTTCCCTGGGCTGAAATCTGGTGTAGTGTATGGGCCCAGGTTCCCCTACCAAACACTGGGAAGGTAGCCTGAGCCTTTAATTTGGACCAAAGGTTACCTATTGGAGCCCCACCCCTTTCCATTTGGACACAACCTTTTTCCACTTCAGTAGCATAGGAACTGTCAAATTACAAGGTTCCAGTGAGTTAAAATATAGCTGGGAGGAGTGGGGGGAGGGACAGGACTACTAGAAGTAAATTATTAAATTATTGTCACATATAATAAAACAAGCTAAATTAAGAGATACTGAAAACCTACACCACTGCTAGGCTTTCAGGAAATAGATTTATTTATTCCATTCATTAAACTTGGCATTGTCCATTCATGATGAAAGAGAAACAAACAAAACAAAAAATAAATAAAACACCTATTACACAAAACAGCAACTTATACTTATATAGTCACTCCAAAGTCCACCGAAACTGGGAATGGATTCACAGACTAAGATACCTTTTGTGTTGTTCATACACATATGCGCACCTAATACTTGTGTGCTACTGAGTGAAACACAATATGTTTTTCTGGCATGATCACACTAGTCTGGCAACTTGTGTTTTTTGGCTGACTTTATTTTTTAAATAAGCAGATCATGAGAGATAAAAGAGTGAAATCAATTATTCTCTCAAATAGCTCTTGATGTCCCCCTTTTCTGTATTTTTTTTTTTAATTGATACTAAGAGCAGGGGGGAGGGGGAAGAAAATTTACTCCTAATTTAAAAAAAAAAAAGCTTACAACTCCTGTACAAAACAGAATGCTTACACTAATCTACACTGTTAAGTGATCTGCAAAATTAGAAACTAGGGCTTTTATATAAGAGCAAAGCTTCCCACAGTGTACGTGCCAAGCTTGTAGCGTAATTAACTGAAAAATGTGTACTGGTGTGTTGAGCCTGAAAATAGGCAAAAGAATGGAAATTTGTGCACATTTACGACAAGGGTATATGATTGACTCTCTTAATCATACGCCAGGTAGGTGCATGTAGCATTTAATGAACACAATCATGAGGCCTGATCCCAGGTTATTGAGTGTCTTATAGTGGGTAAGACTAGGCAAATGTAAACACACATTAAGTAGAT
Organism: Chelonia mydas; assembly: GCF_015237465.2. NCBI lineage: Eukaryota > Metazoa > Chordata > Testudines > Cheloniidae > Chelonia > Chelonia mydas. Next base: position 19,880,545 of record NC_051254.2, read on the forward strand.
AATGTAGAAGAATACTTCTGTGTTACTCTGCAGATCGTTTCTGATGCATGTTTGTTCATACAAGATATCTTCTCATTTCATGTTCTAATACAAACAGGCAGCAGGGAATTTTCAAGGTTAGAAAGGCCACAGGCCACATTGGTTACATGTTCAAATTCAAGATTGACTAGTTCTGGCTAAAACTTGGTGTATGAGGGAGAAAAATAAAACCTGGCAGGCTGATGGGTCATCTCTGTGCTGTCTTCAAACCCTATTTCTATTATTTTCGGTGTAGTTTAAGTGTTCTGAACTTCTTTTATTGATGTGCAGTTGCCAGTTATGGTACAGGATTTTGGAATTTAGTGAAGCAAAAAGCAAAAATAATATGAACAAAAATAAAAAATTATTTTCTCTCTCCCCACAATTTATACCCATAGCATATTTTAAGTACTACAGATGTTTTGTTCCAAGGATTTCCTATAGTTATTTTCTTTTATGTTAGTGGGTGGGGAACCCACTGTCATATCTTTTTCCTTCCTTATTTTCTTATCTTATTCATTCTGAATTACTACTTGAGTCTTTGTTTACTTACACAAATATCATCTGCATTTTCCCACCCCCACCTCAAACAATGTTTTTAAATCAAAAGAATCAAGAAAAAAATTAATTGCCCACTAATAAATGTGTTGCAGATAGTGTTTTTTTAACTGTATATGATGCAATGGTTTTTCAGCATTCATTTGGAAAAACATAAGATGGAAGTGAAGGAGCTGGAGAGGATACTTGAATAGTAGAATAACTCTTCCTGGGCATTTTTAGTAGCAATCTCAATCTATACATGATAATCTTGTCCACTAAGAAAGAGGTGAAGATCAGGTGTATACTGAACTAAAGCAGCTGGACAGGTGGAGATGCATGAGGATAATGTTCAGGCTTCAAGTAAGCAATGAGAATCTGCATGATGGTGCAACAATTCCACTGAGCAGACTGGAAGCTCAAGACAGAAGACTACGATTCAGGACCAGCAACGTCCCAATGTGTTTTATTGTGATTATAAAGTATATCCATGTCATTATAAAAGAAAATACAGACAGCCAAATGGAATTTTTGATAGATGATAAACTCTTTTCAGATAAGTTTATGATATAAAACTTGTTCAATTACCTTACTATAATAGCATAGCTGTGACTCAGTATAAACTAGTCAGGTCACTCAATTTTCATATGAAACATTATAATTACCTCTAAGTCTTCTGCAGGCCTTTACATGTCCATTTATAATTTAACCAGAAAATGGTTAAAACTTAATTATGTTAATTAGCATGATTACAGAACTATGATGCTGTCATTTATGATATCTTTGTATTGGGCCATATTCCTTGATGACGTAAATCAGCACTTCTTCACTGGTCCATTTCTGTGTTTTATTAAAGCTGCACAATGATCAGAACCAACTTTACTACACATAAGATTTGGCTTCAGTTGATTAAGAAAAAAATCACGAAAGGATAAGAGGGAGTTATTTGTTCAAATATGTTGCAGAATTAAAACAGCCTGATGCATTGAGTACAAGTCTGAGAGGAAGGAACTCGTGAGTCGTGTTTCCAGCTCTGTTACTGATTCTGCATGTTTTTGGGCAAGCCTTGGCGGCTAAGTTCCCACTTTCATAAAACAGAGATATTACTTAATGGCCTTCTTCACAGATGTGCAATGGGATGTAAGGGAATTAATTGTTTGCAAAACACTAACTATTAAATAAATAAAATTGAGTGAATAATCATCTTTTGTTTATGCATAATCTAATTCTGTATCATTTAAGTAATTTACATTATGTATAACGTAATGGAAACATTAACAACCATTTACATTACTTTTTTTAATTCAGAAACATTAACTCTAAAATGAAAAATTTGTGAAATACAGATGTTGCCAGCAGGAAACAAAAACTACAGATACTCAGAACTCAATGAAGAGAGAGAGACCTACGTAAGGCAGAATATGTGGAGCACTGGGACTTTTGCACTGACACACTATGAGCATTCACTAGGCACGAACTCAGATTGTAAGTTACAAACATATTTAAAATCTAGTTATACAATCAATGGAGGTCACAGATCACCTCCATATTGGTGCACATAACAAAATTCATTCCACACACGTGTGGGGAAAATTAGAGGGAACACTGCTACTGAACATCACTTAATGCAATTTAAATAAAAAAAGATGAATGGAAGGAATAAATTAAAAAAAACAAGTTCACAATCTTCCCCAACAGATTGCTTTGGTGGTAAGGGAGGACTGCCTGCAGTTCCTCTTCTTTCCACTTCAATAGGAGAACAAGTAGTCACTGGAAAACACCACATGAACTCAAGCATTTCACACCTAACAAAAGCATGTAGTCTCCAGTTCAACCCTTCACTATTTAGCAATAATAAGTGTATCATATTTTACACACACACACACACGCAAAAGTGGACATTTTCTGATAATATATTTGCTGTGAATATTTGAAGATAGTTTCAAATTCATAAGAAAATGTTGCAGCAGAGACCTCTAAGAAGGTTTTCAAGACCAATCAGTGCCCAGCTCTGCAGATTTTTTTCAACTTGGGGTAATCCTTGCTTTAATTAAAAGAAGTCTCTGTTAAAAATTCAGTTGACAGTAGAAATAATAATAAGCCATTAGAGGATTTTGTATCTTCAGTAAATAAAAAGGAAACAAAAAATGAAAAACTAAGAAACACTGAATTGCGTGCTCTAATTTGATGAAACCTTGTAAAAACATGTAAAACCATAAAATTGTAACTCAAAAGTGCACAGTGGGGCATTTGGCCATCAAGTGTGTCTAAAAAACAGAATGTTGCACTCCAAAAAAAAAATGAATCAGGAACACCACATACTTAGTGGAACCATGAGGCAATACAATGAGTCTCAATGGGGAAGTATGAAATTGCAAGCTGCGTTAGATTATCATGGAAATCAAATTAAATGAGTTTCAGAAATACTGCTTGAAGATAAAACAAAAGAAAAACTAAAGGAAGCTCTAAAATTTCCACATACTAGCTGCCCTTCCGAGATCAGTTTGAATAACGCTTTGTGTTCATGATTGTAGAGCTGGGACTGAACCAAAACCACATATTATGAATATCCCAAACTCTGGGGAGGTTTGGATGTAGATCCACACTTTATAGCTGTCACTGAAAGCACCTCTGTATTCACACCTACACACTACTGTAATAATCTTTGTGCCAAATATGCTTTGTGAGGTATCACTGAAAAAACTAGTAACACACTGATCAATATGCTCGTGTATATACAAAATGCATATTAAGAGTTATGAGCATAAGCCTAAATTATGACTACAATGCGCTTATCAGACAAGTCTGGGGATGGAGTAAACTGGTTTCTCAAGCACAAAGTACAAGCTAATGCCTCTAGCCAGGTGCCATCAAAGTTGATTGGCAATCACCTGTCAAGTGGCCATTCTTTGGCAATGAAGGTGAGGCAGGAACAGATCAATCTGCATTTTAGCAAAAAACAAACAATCATGAGACTCCATGTCTCCTTCCTCACAGCTGGAATGAACTTTATCTAGGAGCAACACTCAGGAAAATGCATTTCAAAAGGTGACTGGACTATAAAAGTGAGGGGCAAAAACACCACAGATTCTCTCTCTCTTTCTCACTCTCTCTCTTTCACCTAAGACGACAAAGGAACCAGCTCTTTGACTCCGGGGGGAGATCCTGACCTGAGAATTTGGTCAGTCCTGTTGCTGGGAATAGGTGGTAAAGATTTTACCTTGAACCAAGTCTAACTTGTTAAGTTTTAGCTACTAGAAAGTGTTTATCTATTTCTCTTGTAACCATTTCTGACTTTAATATCTTGTACTTGTACTCACTTAAAACCTCTCTTTGTAGTTGAACAAATTTGTTTTATTTTTAATCTAAACTAATCCAGTTTTAGGGTTTGAACTGAACTGTTTGGTAACTCCAATTAAAGTAGTAAACTTTTGAACATTGACCCTTTACAGGGGCAACAGACCTCTAATATCTGAACTGTCCAGGAAAGGGCTGGACAGGGCAGAACACATATTTTGGGGAAAATTCAGGACTGGGAGTGTGGTGGAGTCACCTTGCAAGTTGTAACCAAGGCTGGTGGAAGCCAGAGCGTGACTGGAATGTTGCTGACAGGCTGCTGGAGTCAGAGTAGCTGGACCAGGGCTATAGCTATACACAGACACTCAGGGTGGACTTGCACATTGGCTGTTTGTGAGTAGCCCAAGTTCGGACCTCGAACAGAAAAACATTGTGAGGCACCCCAGGTTGTGGGGCAGGTGGTGAGACAACCTCTCGCTGGTCTGGATTGCCCAGAATGTGACAATAGCTCAATCCCTACTTGTGAATATGGTTATTTCAGCATCTCTGTTTGTTGCAGTTAGGAATTTGATCTAACAACTGCTTTAAATAAATGTGGATAAATCCTCTTCTCTTTGCATATGATTACTCAAACATATTTGTATAGCTCATGATATAGGGCTTGCTTCACATCTTTCTGAGTGGTAAGAGCATAATTACTCCCAATGGTTTTCACTATATACCTGAACTGACTTAAATGTTATTGTATTCAGCCCTTTTTACATTAGAAGTTAAGTAGATATGAACTGGAGGAAGGCAGGGCATGAGAACCAGCCTTGGAAAGCCCATGGCTCCACAGGAATTTACAGAACTCCTCAGATGCTTTCAGTTAACCCTAAGAAATTTTTAACATACCCAGTTTTGCGCACACACTTGCAATTATGCATCACCACAGGTGCTCTCAATATGATTCTTCCCTATACAAGTACTAGAGAAGCATGCTAAAGCCTGAATTCTGTAGAAAAAAAGATGAACCAAGAATAAAAGCTAAGCTGCCAGTTCTTCATAGCAGGCACTAACCTCATTCTCCCTTGCTGTAATCACTGGCAGATCAACACAGAACTGAAGAGACAATGTATCCCAAATTTCCAAGTGGGCAGCTCAATTACCTTAACTCCTTTCTGCTCTGGAAATACATTATTGCGGGGTTAGGTTTCCATTTTTCAGTAAATGTGAACTTTCAATAACCTTTTTGATGGGGGGGGGGGAATTAATGAGAAACTCTGAAGACAAAAAATGGTTCAATTTCAGATCGTGCTAAATGAAATTAAAGTTGAAATTTCTCAGGGGACTAGTTTTTCATTTTTCAGTCATCTCTAGTCCAAAATATTCTGCAGTCAGTAACAGATACATTTCTAAATAAGTTTTTCTTTTGGGGGGGCTACTATTTATCACAGTTTCTGCTCTAAATCCTTGGCTAAAAACAATAGGCATATGGATTTAACTATACCAGTATAGAAAGGGGAATCAGCTAGACTGGCACTGCATCCACAATAGGCGGGTTGTACTGGTAGAACTACTTCAATAACAAAAATCATACCCCTAACCAAAAAAAGTATATCAGTACAAGATCTGTGTGTAGACCAGGCCTAATACATAGAGTAAGAGTTGCCAGTATGGAACAGAAGCTTCAGCTGCCAATCTCTCTCTCTCCATTAGATTTCCTTACTCAGTAACATTTCAAAATTTTCAAAATTCTTGCAGCTACATCCTCTGCTACTCAGCTATTCATTGTTTTCCAGCAGTGGAGGATTGAAAGAGGTTTATTTTGCAACCTTACACATAGCCAAAGAAAATGCACTCAGAAGAGCCTTAAATCAGAAACCATAAGAATCTCACACACCGTAATAATCTAACCAGGATCTTTAAACAGATTTGATCCCTCATACATTAAGGGTAATTGAACAAACCACTGCTCAAGATGAAACTTGTCCCAAATACTTCCTTTACTTATCCCCTCTCCATTTCAATTTAATGTAGGGCCTTTAGCCTTTAATCCTTTTGGGGAAAGTTGCCTGCCCCCAAAGTGCACGTATGATTGACTCAAATTCAATGTTAAATACACATGCAGAAATTAAGGCCTCCCTGTTGCCTCCTCATACAGAACCACCCTCACTATGGGGCTGGGGATCTGCCATTCTCTCCAACCCTTCCTTACCATTAACCTGGTTAATTACCTTTCCCATCTCCCTCCCTACCCTACCCAACTCAGTCTCCCCCCCCAACACTTTTATTCTCCCTTGATACTCTCCCACAGCCTCCTGTTCCCACCCCACTGCTTACAACCACCTGCTCACACTTTTCTCCTCATTCACAGTTGTCTACAGCTCACAAATATCCTCTGCCACTTTCTGTTCCACTGAAACCACTCACTACCTTCCTGAGCCTTTTCAATCTTCCACTTTCTCCCAACCACTGCACTCCCTGTCTCCGGATGTACCTCTTCAGCCTCAACATTCCCTATCCAGTTTCTAACTATGGACAGGCAGCCTGGATTCTGCCCAATTAAAGAACAGTGGGTGATGGCAGCCATCTTTACTAGGGACAGCCTCAAGCTTCATTCAAATACTGTATGGAAATCGTGGCCATCTCAACTGAGGGCAGGTTTGCTTCAGCTCAGCTGAAGATTATTCCTGAATAAAGGAAAAATTGTGATTTTGAAGCCAGGAATCATGAGACCATGTGAAACTTTAAAAATAACAAACCAAATATTAATATTGCAAGATTTTTAGTAAAATCTCAAAAGCTGGCATCATGTATGACATCTTACACATTTCAGCAAATGGATGAATCTTTCACACATAAAGGTTGCAGAGACTTTAGATCCCAAATGTGATTCTCTAACTTGACCAGAGAAGCCTTCATTCAGAACAAGATAGACTGTGGCATGCTGGGACCAGCGGTATCTAAAGGCTATACTTATATGTTAAAAATAAGGACAAATGCCATCTCAATTTTATGCAAATGGTATGTGGTTTTGGATTTCCTGGCAAAATACCAATATACCCCTCAGTTGCACAAAGTATGGGGCAAGACAATTAATTATTAAAAATATGTATTGACGTTTCTCCTCTCTTGCGCGCTTGTGTGTGTGTGTGTGTGTATACTAAACACACACATTGTTTCAGCAAAAGATATCACATTACCTACACTATTCATGTCTAATTGTCTGGCATATGAGAAAGAGAAACTGATTTTCAAATATTTAACACTGACTGCTGTTATTATGCATAAACTATAAAATATGATTAAAGTCTATATAACAATCATACCGTGGATCCATAAATATCACGTTAGATGTGGTTATTGACATGTGGAGGCCATACTGAATATACATTTACTTACAAAGCTGTATAAGTAGGGATGTTTTTCATTTGTGATGTTTGATTAAATGTAGAACAGACTTAAGCTAACACCATAGCTTCAAAAATCTACCCTTTTACACCAGTATAACTATATCAGTTAGGGGTGTGAATTTTTTAGGCAGTAATTATGCCAATGCAAATGCTGCAGTTATACCAGTACTGCTTATTTCACTTACTGAACCAGAATAAGATATATTCTATAATGATATAACTACAGCCTGGGCTATACTTAAGTTTTTCTGGCATAGTTGTGTGGGTTAGGAGTGTGCAGAAAAACCACACCCCTACCCAACATAGCTGTGCCAGCAAAAGCCCCAGTTTACATGCAGTTATAGTGCCAAAAGTTATTTTGCTGGAATAGCTTATTTCATTTGGAGAATTGTATAAACTGGCAAAGAAACTCTCTTCCTGGTAAACTGGGTCTCCACTAGGAAGGTTTTCCTGGCTATCTATACAGTACTGGCAAACTCTTCCTAGTATAGAGAAGGCCTGCATCCAGACTAGGTTTTAGAGGTGGTACTAGCCCACTGGGGCCCTAAGCAGGAATATTTGGAGGGCCCTCCTTACCCCTGACCCACTCCAATAGGGGTCGAGGCAGTCAGGGAGCAGGTGGGGTTGGATAGGGGATGGGGTTCCGGGGGGCGGGGAGGGGCAGTTAGGGGCAGGGTGTCCCAGGAAGGGGCAGTCAGGGGACAAGGAGTGGGGGGGGGGGGTTGTATGGGTTGGAGGTTCTGAGGGGGGCAGTCAGGGGCAGGAAGTGGGAGGGGGTGAACAGGGTTAGGGTTTGGGGATGCACAGCCTTCCCTACCCGGCCCTCCATACAGTTTTGGAACCCCGATGTGGCCCTCAAGCCAAAAAGTTTGCCCACCCCTGCTTTAGCCAATCTGCTTCTCCCTCTCTCTCCCCTGCCTCTTGAACTGGTAGCTGCGTCACTGCTCCACCCCTCCTGCAACAGCACACTGACTCCTGCCATTCTGCTACTTTCTTCTCATCAGAGAAGAAGCCAGTGGCTTCTCAGGTCCACTTTGTCCATTCACTTGGACAAAGTTTCTGCTCACCCTGGTTAAGCAGATAAAAGGGCTTGAAAAAACCCACTTATTATCTAGCTCATTTCTATTCAAAATCTATTATATTAATAAGTCTTAATTTTTAGTATGTTACTTTACATCAGTGCCTGCCAGGACATGTCCAAATAACAAGTTCAGGTCTGTCTCAAACATGCTGAGGAGGGGAAACAAAAGGGCACCTGACAGAGTAATTCAAATGGAAACAAAGATTACCTCATGGTTTAGCCCATGAAAATTTATAATTGTGTTTGTTTCTAAACAGCGTTTGCAAAAAGAAAATCTGCTGATGTGTATGCACTGACTAAAGGATGACATAATATTAAGTGCCATTTGGGCTTCAATTAAAAAAAACAGGAGTTACAAATGAGGGAAGTTTACTCAGAGCCAAACATTTTGTGGCACAGAAAAGAGAGAGACAAGTTTAGGAGGTAGGAGATTAAAGATTTTTCTACCATGCTCAAAATGCAGATCATATTTCAGTACTCCATAACTATGCTTAATGGAACTCTAGCAATGCTTTCCATAGTATTTGCATCAACTTAATTATTTCTATCTATCTTCCATTTTTAATTTCTGTGAAGTTATTCATAAGATACTTCACTCTTTCATTCAGGCCAAACAAAAGAGATATCTGTCTTATCTAGGGCACAGAAAAGTGAGTAACTGCTTGGGAATAAGGAAATCATGCTTGGAGGAAACTGATGTCTCATTACTTATATAATGAGGAGTCTTTAAGGTGCCACCGGACTCCTTGTTGTTTTTGTGGACACAGACTAGCATGGCTACCCCTCTGATACATTACTTACATAATGACAAGTGAGGAATGGCAAAGGCCATTTGAGAGATGGCAAGAATCAGATGGTATACAGGATACCGTTTGTTACAGGTGTATTGTCAGTTACAAAATATTGAGAAGTTCATCTATTATTTTCCAAAATAAAAGGCTGAAACAAACCTTTGATCCTGCAGTATTTGAAAATTTTTCTTTTACATGATTCTAAAAAGTCAACCACGTTACAATATAGTCATGGTAGGTATCCGATAAACACATTACTGTAGAACCTCAAATATACGAAAACCAGAGTTACGGACTGACTGGTCACCCGGACACCATGTGAAAACAGAAATAACCCATCTGGCAGCAGCAGAGAGCCGCCCCCCCCCCCCCAAACGAATACTGTACTATGCATCTTAAAGGTAGGCACATCTGGGCTGCCTGTCCCCACCCCCATGCATGAGGCAACCACTTACAGAAAGACGCTGAGGCTGCCAGCCCAAGGCAGCCGGAGCGAGCCAGCACAGCAGGAGCAGCGCTGGGGTCTGCACCGCTTTCACCCCTCCTCCCCGCTTTCCCCCGGGCTGAGAGGGGGATGCTGTTTTTACCCCCCACCTGCAGGACAGGGGACACGCTGTTTTCACACACACCCCTGCGAGGAGGGGGACAAGCTTGCAAACTCATGCCAGGGCTGAGTAGGAAGCTCAGGGGCTGCTGAGGCCTGACATGGAATGTCAGCTGCTAGATCTGGAGCCCAAACTGCACTTTGTTCAGAATTACGAACATTTCAGAGTTACGGACAACCTCCATTACCAAGATGTCCATAACTATGAGGTTCTACTGTAATTTGTCCAGAGTAAGCATCAACTATATCTTGTATATCAATTTGCATGCAGCCTGTGGTGTTTCTCCTTTTCAAGGTATGGCAATTATGTCTTGGCAACCAAAATTAGATAACTACCCTGATATTCAATGGAAGTTGCATATGCAGTTGGGTATTAGCATAACTCTTGTTTTAGCACCTATGCGGCACATCTCATCCATAGATCTCAAAACAGTCTTCAAATGGGGATAATTATATTTATCCTCATTTTACAGATAAGCCAACTGAGTCACAAAATGATGAAATGATTCACCTAAGGTAATTGCAGTGTTGTTGTAGCCTGACAAAGAGCACTGTGTAGCCTGAAAACGTCTCTCTTTCACCAATCAAAGTTGGTCCAATAAAAGATTACCTCATCCACCTTGCCACCTAAGCATACACAGAAGATCTGTCACAGAGCTGGGAACAGAACCTACATCTACTGATTCCTAGTCTAGGTTCCTATCCACTGGACCATGCTACCTCCAATAAATCAGAACTGGTCTAAGCTTTTAAGCCATTTCATACAATATAGAGACACAAGTGGTGCTCCTATTTTAGGCCATACTGTAATCCAAGCATGTTGAACAGAAGTTCATCAAAATGTTTAGATTTCAAACTATTCACATATTTTAGTAAGTTTTACTTAAGTCTTGTAACTCCAATAAAACACTGGAACATCTAATAAACTGCCATTTTATATGCTTTCCAGTAAGAAGAAGTGTGACTTCAATTTTCAAGTGAGTCTCCAGCTGTGTGGAACGTCATATGGTCACATGTTCTAAAGCTGTTCTTTCTTCCAACTCAGTATTAAGAACAAACAGGAGAAGGATATTTTTAAAAACAGAACTTATCTATGGTAGACAAATTCTCAATTTTGCCAGCTCTAACCACACTGCAACAAAGCTACCTTATTCAGAAAACTGTTAGAGCATATCCATGTCTAAGAGTGATGTAATTACCAGACTACGTAATAACTGCCTCAGCTCCCAAGACAAAGTATATGGATGAGGTGTAATGTGTGGTTTGAAGGGCAGACAGAAGAGTCTTAATTGGCAATCTGTATTTACTGCCCTACTCTAGCGGTAGACTAGTAATAATATGATACAGCAAACAAAAGCCTTTCAGACATACACTGGGGTGACCAAACTGTTGGCATGTGGAATGCAATCATTAAAAATTGAAGTTCTTGGCTGCAAATGCCCCAAGATTATTACTATTTGCTGTCAGCACAGCAGGTGTCCTGACTTTCTGCTTGTCTACCCATTTTTCATCTCACACTCCATTTCACCATGAAGCTGTCTGCCTGGCCCAAGGCAGATAAAATAATCTCCTGACTCCATTCCAATTAATTTGCAACAACAACAGAAGTAAATGGAAGCAGGTTACACCACATTCATCTGATACAATGTGGCACAGCTGCTGAGCAGAAGGCTTCACTGAGAAAGTTTCTGTGGTACTGCTCAGTATTCTACTGTGTGATTGTAGCATTAGGATAATATCAAGACAGTTTCCAAATACTTGGAATTTTGTCCATCTCAGATTAAATGGATGTAGCAGTAAGACAAATGCAGCTCTCCTGCTGCTTATTTCACGTCTCTCTAGCAGTGCAAAAGAAGTGCAGTCTTCTTGCCCATTCAATCTTTAGTCCATGAGATCAGTCTGTCAACAAGGCTGCTAATTTTTTTAATACAGATCTTCAGCTGGATGAAGAGCAACTGGCTGAAGATGAATCTGAATGAGAATGAATTGCTGGTGGGAAGAGGGAAATGGTTTGATGAATTCTTCTCCTCCATAACAATCACTTTTATCAAAGATTTTCTCTGTAATATTGGTCACAGCCTGGGCTTCCCCCTAGACTCAGCATGGTACTAGGATAGCCAGGTAGTTACAGCAGCAAGACACTAACAACCCATCTGTGACTGACCAGAAAATGGTGCCTTATGAATGCAGACCTTGCCACAGTGATTCACACATTTGTAACATCTGGACTGAACTAATGCAATTCTTGATATCATGGATCTCAGCCTGGGAATTGCAAAGTCCCTCCTTTTCTTTATGTGGCTAGTGGGAACAGGGTCTTGAAACACTGTCAGGGAGGTAGTGGAACTTTTTTCTAATGTACCATGCAGTCATACTAAAGAAAAGGCCTCATTCCCTTTCTTTACATGCCTATTGGGAACAGGGTCTTGAAACTACGGCAGGGAGATACTGAAATTTTTTTCTATTGTAACACACAGTCACAGTAAAGCAAAGGTTGAGAACCACTGCTCTATATCTGGAAAGCGAACTACATGCCCTGGGGCAGTTCCAGCTTGTTCAGAATGCAGCAGCTTGACTATTCAGCAGGAACACATGACCCCAACAAACCATTCTCTGGAATGGCTCCCCACTGTACACAGTTCAAAGTCACTGTTCTGATTTTCAAAACCTTGCACAGAACTGATCCTGGCTATCTGAGAGCACATCCCTCTACCCATGACCATGATCCCCTACAACAGCTGAGTTTCACTAGAATGATGATATTGCCAACCAAACGGAATAGGTTTGTGTTTGCAGAAGACAGAATCTGCACAAGAGCTGCATCAGGAATATGGAACTCACTGCCAGATGAAATAAGAATGACCCTTAATATTGCTGCATTCAGGACAAAATGTAAATCCCACCTGTTCGCCCAGTATTTCGCACAATAGTATCCTCATTCTCATAAATTCATTCATTACAAAATAAAATATAAAAACCCTAATCCTACTTCTAGAGGCATGGAAAGGAGGAAGAAAACTCCATCATATTTTAAGCAATTAGATAAGATCAGATCCTACAGCGATGAGCGCCATATAAATACAGTGGAACCCCCATTATCTGATCTAATTGGGATCAGGGTCAGATCGGATAACCAAAAATCTGGATAAAGCGAAAAATGGGCGGTTGGTTTCCCGTTGTCAGCCCCGAGCAGCGGGAGCCCCCGCTGCTGTCAGCCCCGGGAGGCTGGTGGTTGAGTAAATATGGAGAGCTGGATAATGGAGGCTCAATTAAACAAAGTTCTACTGTATCCAGATTGAAAGTTGGGCTTTTAAATTCTATCTTACGTTAATATCTACTTGGCACATCACTAAGTTGGCTCTAATATTAATGATCTCCAAAGAAGCAGCATTCAGTTAGCTTCTTATACTCTTTCCTTCCTGCCTCCATTCATTCACCCTCAGTTCTCACTTGAAATCTCAGGTGTGGGGTCAAATTAATGATATGGATACTTGTGAGGGGTGAGTACCCCACACAGGCCCTGAATGGGTTAATGTGGGCCTGAGAGGCCAATTATGTTACCGGCTGCACTTGGAGTCAGAGCCAGGCTTAACTGACCATGAAGATCAGCTGGGCAGGAGCAGGCTGGTTAGTATAAAGAGACAAAGTTTGTAGCAGAAGAGGGGCTGCAGGGGAGTGTCTGCAGTGACTCGCTGGGAACAGAGAGGTTGTGAGGAGGAAACCCAAGGGGAAGAATAAGTCCTGGAACCCTACCCTGACTGGAGAAGGCTGGCAAACAGCCACGGAAACATAAAGCAGCTACCGGGGTGCAGCAGGCCTCGTGGTGAGCCCTGAAAGAAGGGAATAATTTGGACTGCCAGAGACAGAGAGACCTGGAAGATGTTCTGTGGAGGAACAGAGTAAAGGGAACTTAAGAAGTTTGAAAGGGCAAGCCTGAGAAAGATTGGGTAAGAAGGAGCCAAGGGAAATAGCAGCAAGGAGAAGGACTGCACGGACCTTGGCTGCTCGTTATAGGTTCCCTGGGCTGAAATCTGGTGTAGTGTATGGGCCCAGGTTCCCCTACCAAACACTGGGAAGGTAGCCTGAGTCCAGAGAATGGGACTAGAATATTGGAACGCCCTAAGGCAAGGGTGTGAAGACCAGGGGCCTGGAGATGGGGAGGCTCAAGAAATCAGACTGTTTTATGTTGGGTTTCTGTTATCTTGAAAGGGGCAACTAAATCATGACCTGGTCAGAAGGCCAAATTACAGGGAGAAACATCACTGGAGCAACGGAGCAAGCATCAGCATATGGTGCCATGCAGGGGAGAGAGATGCTATGCCACAACTAGCCAGATGGAGGTTCTTCTGCTGCGTGAACTTCCTTTGCAATGCTCAACCAATCAATATCAGCAGCAATGGAATCCAGTAATTCTACCCACAGGTAAGGAATGAAAAAAATTGCTGCAGTAGGCGAGAGAGAAGTTTTAAGTCAGCCATGGATTATTCAAACTACATGCACACTTCTGACTAAGGAGTAGGTGAGGACCACGTCCAAGGTCATGAAAAAAATCTTTCCTTTGTGCCAATCCCATCCTTACTGACATATATCACTATTACACAACAAGTCCAGACAAGCAAAATTAGACAGAGCAAAACACGAACACACATTTATCTACTGCACAATATATTTTCTATTAGGAAGAAATGTATGCATTGAAATTTGCCCACACTGAATAAAAAATAATTCACTTTTGAGCTCAGTTGTTCGTTGGCCTCTTTTGAACAAAGACGCTTTGCCAAATTGCGCATGGTAATGTTGCAGGGTGGAGTTATGCCTGAAGGAATTAAACTCAGACAACTCTGTTCAGTTCATCTGATGCTTAAACAATATTTGTTTACAGTTTTTCCAGCGGTAAATGAACAGGACTATGAACTAATGCATTATTCTAATTCACCCAATCCACTAGCTACTTGAAGGTTTCATCAAAGATCCATATAACCAACCTCGCCGGAGTTCACTCACATTCATATAGTGAGATAATATTGTGTAAAAATGGCTTTAGGCATTACAACTTTTGATCTAAATCCAAACTACAGCATTAGGCAAATTTTTGCTTTTAAAGCTAGAAAATACTTTCCAAATCTTGCTGTGGAAGTAAAAATGATAATATATTCAGTTTTGCCACCTGATAAGTAATGTCAAGTATACTATACGCACATTTGAGAAAAGGCAAGTAACTGTGCTACAAAGACAGGTTATGACTGACATTGGCATATATTAACAGCCCTTGCTCGGCCATGG
Organism: Chelonia mydas; assembly: GCF_015237465.2. Classification (NCBI taxonomy): domain Eukaryota; kingdom Metazoa; phylum Chordata; order Testudines; family Cheloniidae; genus Chelonia; species Chelonia mydas. Next base: position 19,895,551 of record NC_051254.2, read on the forward strand.
AAACACTGGGGAGCAAAGCCCTTTTACTCCCCTGTCCAGATTGTACTCCAGCCTTGGGGGAGGGAAAGCAGAGTCTAGTTGCTAGATACTAATCCCCGAGAGCAAGTGGGTGGGGAGTGGAAAGGACCACAAATGAGAAAAGCCCTGTCTCTTCTGTCCCAACTCATTTTTGAGAACTGTTGCACCTCCCTACTGTAGAGACTCTGATGCTTTCAGACACTGATTTTTCTTGATGTGAATAGTTTTCCTAATTTGTGTTGTGATTATAAAAACAGTTAGGTTACAAACCACTATTTAGCAGTAATCATGCTAATAAAGATCAACATCTAAGCACGCATAAGTCTATTCAGTATAGCATGAGGACAGTTTTCATAAGTCTTTGCCCGAACAAATTTACAGGTGCCACATATCTTTCAATTTCTGGTATCTTAATATCCAATTATATTCATTTATACATATCAGAACACAAATCCCCCCACACAACTTTCCACTTATCTCTATTCAAGTATGCTTGTAGTACAAACTACTATTCAATAGCAGTCCCACCAATCCCATAAATTATATAGAAAGGAATATCATATTTCACAAGAAAGCTAACAGCATGAAGCTTTGGAACACACAGGTGTGGAGAAGAGCAGGTGCACATCCCAGCACTGAACAACAGGTTGTTTAGCAGACATTCCTTAGCTGAAAGAACCACAATGCTCTCTATTCTGGACTAAGTGTGTTTGGGAGGGAAAGTTCAAAGGTGATTAACTCTCAGAGTGGTAATTTTAAGAGTGTCTATTTTGTTCCCAGACCTCCTATAGTAAATACCTTTTTGACAGATAAAGTCAATTGACCTTTGCTTTACAGAAATCCCTTGAACACTGCCTTCAAAGCTTTAACATTTTCTCTTGGGAGGTTTATTTCACTGCGAAATCTGTTTTTACCAAATATATTTGACAGAGATACAACTAGTTTTTAGAGGCAGAATTCTTCATGTCAACCACATATGGACAAATAAAATTGATATTACACATCAACATGTTCATCAAGTTTACCATCTCCGGGAAGGTAAGTGGAACTTATATAAGAACTTCAAATGGCCCTCTACTGCTGGTTCTAGCCATTGAAATACACTTAAAACTGTGCTTCTAACAACCACACTGTTCATAAAACCCTAATTTCACTGAATAAACACATTTATATCACAGGAATAAAGAACAATTGTTCTACAGATGACTACTTTATTTTAGAGCCAGTATTGGGGAAAAAACAAATGTCAATTTAACTATAGGTTTGTGCAACCATTTATATAATAAACCATACATTCCGATTGTTTGAGGACATGTAAACATTAACCACAGTTGTTTAAATCATTGTTGTAAATTCTCCTTTGTAGTTTTTCATATTACATAGCGTGCTACACTAAAAAGTGTTCTAGTTTAAATGACATTCTATTCTAATACTGGTTTGGAGAAACCTTTCTAACCTATCTGAAACTAGTATATTACTGTCAAAAGGTTTGGTTTGCCTAACAGCAAACAAGCATAAGAAAAAAATTCAAAGTAACTATTACATACAAGGCTCTAGCTAAAGGAAAACTGTATGTTGAGAATGCTTAGCCACCACCAGCTCAGTGAAATTTTCCCATCCTTTTAAAGAAATGTATCCGGCCACACAGTTTTATGGTTTGGGGTGGTTTTTTTTGTTTTTTTTAAATGAAAGTATTACTCACACTATTTGGGTGCTGAATGGCAGCTTCATACTGCAGTCTCACCCTCTGTGGCATCATCACATCATCCTGTAATAAACAGCACACTGTTACTGAACAGAAAAAGGGTCACAGTACAGTACTCAACACACACTAGAATATGTTGTTAGGTTAATAATCATTTCACCGGCCTGCAAACAAAACCTTTTTAAAAATACAAAGGCACCAAATATTAAAACCACTTTGACCATTGTTTGGTTTCCTTTAAAATGGACTATAACAGAGATAAAAGGTATTTTAAAAGGAACCTAGTTAAATTTTGCAGAATTAAAAATTAGATGTTAGGCATTATCCCTCTCTTGGGGGTCTCTAGGAACACGCTTGAGTGAAGATCCTCCATCTACCACCCCCTCCTGAGCATTTAGACCATTCAGCCCACTAACCAGCCCCTCCAAACAGTGCTGAGCTCTCAGACTCCAGCCACAGCTTAAACACACCATTACCCAGAACACTACCTGAAGGTGTCTGTCTTCTGGTTTATCTCTTCAAGGGGCACATGGTAGGTAAAATGCATTAAATGCACAGACACTTTGCATAGGATTCTAGCACACTGTTGCTCTTTACTTAAGCATGAGAAATACAAAGAGTACAGATGGTATAGGGAAAAAAAACCAAATATCCTAAATGCAATGCCCCTCACTCAAGTCTAGCTCATCCATCCATTGGGAATCCTTGGTGGAAGTAATCTGTGTTCAGGTATGCAGATATTCTCTCCTGCCTCATCAGGCTCTGGCAGCAATTTGGAGATCATGGTGTTAATGGGGCAGGCTCATGCCTTGGAACACTGATTCTGGGCTCAGGAAACAAGCACAGACTGGTGGGACTGCACAGTGTTGCAGGTCTGGGATGATTCCCAGGGGTTTCGAAACTTTCACATGCATAAGGGCACTTTCATGGAACTTTGACTTGCTTTCCCCTGCCCTGAAGCGCAAGAATACCAAGATGAGAGCAGCCCTCACAGTTCACAAGCGAATGGCAAAAAATAGAAGCTTGCAATGCCGAACAGCTACTGGTCAGTCGATAATCAATTTGGAGTGGGCAAATCTACTGTGGGGGTTGCTGTGATGCAAGTAGCCAACGCAATCATTGAGCTGCTGCTATCAAAGGTAGTGACTCTGGGAAATGTGCAGGTCATAGTGGATGGCTTTGCTGCAATGGGATTCCCTAACTGTGGTGGGGCTATAGACGGAACGCATATCCCCATCTTGGGACCGGACCACCAGGGCAGCCAGTACATAAACTGCAAGGGGTACTTTTCAATGGTGCTGCAAGCACTGGTGGATCACAAGGGATGTTTCACCAACATCAACGTCGGATGGCCGGGAAAGGTTCATGACGCTCGCGTCTTCAGGAACTCTGGTCTATTTAAATGGCTGCAGGAAGGGATTTACTTCCCAGACCAGAAAATAACTGTTGGGGATGTTGAAATGCCTATAGTTATCCTTGGGGACCCAACCTACCCCTTAATGCTCTGGCTCATGAAGCCATACACAGGCACCCTGGACAGTAGTCAGGAGCTGTTCAACTATAGGCTAAGCAAGTGCAGAATGGTGGTAGAATGTGCATTTGGACATTTAAAAGCGCGCTGGCGCAGTTTACTGACTCGCTCAGACCTCAACGAAACCAATATTCCCATTGTTATTGCTGCTTGTTGTGTGCGCCACAATCTCTGTGAGAGAAAGCGGGAGGCACTTATGGCGGGGTAGGAGGTTGATGCAAATCGCCTGGCCGCTGAATACGCGCAGCCAGACACCAGGACAGTTAGAAGAGCACAGCAGGAAGTGGTACGCATCAGAGAAGCTTTGAAAACTGGTTTCATGACTGGCCAGGGTACTGTGTGACACTTCTGTTTGTCTCTCCTTGATGAAAACCCACCCCTTTGGTTGACTAATTCCCTGTAAGCCACCTGCCCTCCCACCTTCGATCACAGCTTGCTTGCAAAAGAAATAAAGTCACTATCATTTAAAAAACATGTATTCTTTATTAATTGATTATAAAAATAGGGAGATAACTCACAAGGTAGCCCGGGTGGGGTGTGGGAGGAGGGTAGAAGGGAAGGAAAAGGCCACTTTAAAACTTGTTGAATGCCAGCCTTCTGTTGCTTGGGCTGTCCACTGGGGTAGAGTGGTTGGGTGCCCGGAGCCTCCCACCCCACGTTCTTGGGCGTCTGGGTGAGGAGGCGATGGAACTTGGGGAGGAGGGAGGGCAGTTAAACAGGGGCTGCTGCAGCAGTCTGTGATCCTGCTGCCGTTCATGAACCTCCACCAGATGCCGGAGCATGTCCATTTGATCCCGCAGTAGCCCCAGCATTTCCTCATGCCTCCTCTGATCTTCCTGCCGCCACCTCTCCTCACGTTCATCGGTCACCGTCCTGTGCTCTGCTATTGTGTCCCTCCACACAGTTCTGTCAGTGCCAGATGACTGCATGAGCTCAGAGAACATTTCATAGCACGTGCGTTTTTTTTGCCGCCTTATCTGAGATAGCCTTTGGGATGGAGGAGGGGGGTTTGAAACATCTGCAGCTGCTGGAGGAAAAAAGGAGCTAAGTTTTTAAAAAGATACATTTTACAGAACAATGGCTATACTCTTTCACGGTGAACAACACTATTCACATTACATAGCACATGTGATTTTGGTACAAGGTCGCATTTTGCATCTTATGTTGAGTGCCTGTGGCTTTGGTGTTAGAGATCACACACGCAGGACCGGGCAACAGAATTCAGCTTGCAGGCAGCCATAGTAAGCCACAGTCTTTCGGCTTCTGCAACCTTCATAACAGCAGCCCCATCCTTTCCCATACCAAGCAAAGCCCGTTGAGTTAGCCATTTAGTGCTGCAGTTTTCCTGTTAATGTGCAGCAGCAGAAACCAAACTAACCCCCTCCCTGCATCCAGTTCTCTGGGATGATCGCTTTTCCCTTCCCCCCACCGCCTGGCTGGTATCAGGGAAGAGCCCTGCTAGCCAAACGCAAACAGCTCAGTGCCAATGGCCCCCCCTCTGACTGCGTGGCTAACTGTGGGGAGGATTTCTTTTCAGCCCCAGGCAAACAGCCCAGTAGGAATGGGCACCTCTGAATGTCCCCTTAATCAAATTCCCCTATTTCAATCAGGTTACCATGAACGATATCACTCTCCTGAGGATAACACAGAGAGATAAAGAATGGATGTGGCTTGAATGCCAGCAAACACCGGGACCATACGCTGCCAGGCCTTGTCATGCAATGATACCAGATTACTTGCTACTAGCATGGCGCGGTAAAGTGTCCTACCATGGAGGATGGAATAAGGCTGCTCTACCCAGAAACCTTCTGCAAAAGGTTTTTAGAGTACCTCCAGGAGAGCTTCATGGAGATGTCCCTGGAGGATTTCCGCTCCATCCCCAGACACGTTAACAGACTTTTCTAGTAGCAGTACTGGCCACAAATGCATCCCAAGTCCTCAGGGCTACTTAATAATTAAAAAACACTTGCTTTTATAACATGTATAATATTTTAAAAGGTACACTCACCAGAGGTCCCTTCTCTGGCTTTGTTGGGTTGGGAGGGTATTTCAGTCAAGGTGATAAAAAGATTGTGGCTGTTGGGGAGAACGGTGTGCTGTGTGCTCTCCTCAAGCTCGTCGTCCTCACCATCATCTTCCCCATCTGCAAAATCCTCAGCCATGGCGGAGAGTACCCCATCATCGGAGTCCACGGACAGGGGTAGGGTAGTGGTGGCGGCCCCCCCTAGAATTGCATGCAGCTTAGCATAGAAGCAGCATGTCTGGGGCTCTGTCTCGGAGCATCCGTTTGATTCTTTCGTTTTCTGGTACGCTTGCCTGACCTCCTTAAGTTTCACATGACACTGTGTTGCGTCCCTGATGTAGCCTCTGTCCCTCATGGCCTCAGATTTTTTGAAATGTTTTGGCATTTCACCTTTTGGAACGTAGTTCTGATAGCACGGATTCCTCTCCCCATATAGCAATCAGATCCAGTACCTCCCGTTCAGTCCATGCTAGAGCTCTTTTTCGATTCTGGGACTGCATGGTCACCTGTGCTGATGAGCTCGTCTGGCCAAACAGGAAATTAGATTCAAAAGTTCCTGGGGCTTTTCCTGTACACCTGGCCAGTGCATCCAAGTTCAGAGTGCTATCCAGAGTGGTCACAATGGTGCACTGTGGCATAGCTCCCGGAGGCCAATACCTTCAAATTGCATCCACACTAACCCTAATTCGAAACGGCGATGTAGATTTCAGTGCTAATCCCCTTGCTGGGGAGGAGTAGAGAAATTGGTTTTAAGAGCCCTTTATGTCAAAAAAAATGGCTTCGTTGTACGGACGGGTGCAGGGTTAATTCGGATTTAACGCTGCTAAATCCGACATAAACTCGTAATGTAGACCAGGCCTGAGAATGACCTAACCTCTCAACCTAAAAGGCTCTCACTCCAAGTCAGAATTAAGAAATGCTGACAGCACGAGGAAGTGTTCTTTACTTGTTTTGTTGCTAAGTAAAAGACTTCAGTCTTCAGGCTTGTCATGCAGTATCTTTCATGACCACAAAAAACTCATGTTTGTAAAAAGAAAGATTGAAGAAAACTAAAAAGAAACCCAAACAGAGTCTGTAAAACATCAAACATTCCATATACTCTACCATTATTTTACAAAAAATATTACTCCTGGCCGGACTTTTAAAACAGAATGCATCAGCAATTAGACGGTACTTAAAACATACTCCATAAATTTAGATTTTGAATTCATTCTTCTTTCCACTCTAGCATAAAGAAACAGTGTTTTCTTAAACAAGATAGGCAGTCTTGTAAAACTGGGGTAATTCCGTTCCTGCTCTGAACAGAGTACAAACACCTCTTACATAGTCCAAACTTACCCCTCTGCCTGGGGTATGGTATTAATGTTTTTAAAATATTAATAAAATCAAACTTTAGCCCAAGCTTTCCCTCCAAGATAAGCTGTCTGATAGGTTTCCACTGTTCCAGCCCCTTGTTCCCTTCACTTCATAGAAACATTCCAACTTTTCTCATATCTTGGTTGGAGCTAAGAGATCACTCACTTGTCACCCTGATGAGCAGTATCTACTTCACTTGTCTATGTGAAGTTCTAGCAACTGAGCTAAGTGAATCCACAGAGGAGCCCTGAATCCCTATTCTGTGTCCTAGAAGTTGCCATTACAGCTGGTTGGAAATTTTCTGATTGAGTTTTGTCGGAAATACTGGTTTGTCAAACCAGAAGTGTCTCCTGAAAGCAAGCCTCCTCAAATTGCAGGCAGGCTTCAGCAGTGAAACTGACAAAAATGTCAGTTTCAGTCAGCAGCTGCCTGTCTCAGGTGGCATATTTTGTTTCCCAAACACCATGTGTCAGTCAGTCTGTTTCCTAAGCTCAGTTTGGGTGGGGGGTTTCCAGTTTGTGAGAAATTATTAAAAGTTTGATTTGGGGCTGTTTCAGACCTACACAACTGAAATATTGAAATATCATGCAAACATAAATTTGTAATCTCAAGTTTTGGCCAGCTCTAATTGCCATCCTCTTGCATTTCTATACAGCAATGTCATTTTTCACAGCTCTCTACTAAGAGCAAGTAACAAATATTCAACCAAACTTTCTTCCTTTCTCATTAAAAGTTTAAGTCAGACCAATGCCAGTAGGAGTGATCTAAGTAACACCCAAGCAGTTGAATAACCTTGATATAAGGGTGACGCCATAATTCATCAAAAATCAAAACAAGAATTGAAAAATTCCTGGAAGTGGATCCAACTAATTAATGCACTTCAAGGTTAAAGATAAACTAATGAAATAATCACAGAAGCTGTTTCTTATCACATGAACACAAGTTTCCAAAAAATATAAGATATATAGTCACAAGTATTTCTTGTATCTAGTCATTAGGCAACATTTTACAATAACGTAGGAAACATGACTGATTTGCAAAGACACTGGGGGAAAAGGTCTTACTCATCAAGTGCAGTCCAAGTGGTACAAAATATACTCCCGAGGGCATTCTGCACCTAAAAAAATAAAAATTCTGCACGCAATATTTTAAAATTCTGCCAAATTCTGCAAATTTTATTTGTCAAATAAATGTGGAGGCTGCAGTGTGGCACTGGGTAGCACAGGTCACTGGCTGCACGGAGGTGGGAGATCACTGTGCAGATTTCCCCCGGGACACGGACTCAGTGGTGAGGCTGCACCCAACCGTGACATAGCACAAGGACCAGGCCTGCCCCAAAACACCCCAGGGCCCTGGCCCTCTATGCCAGATGCATCAGGTGTGCGCAGGCAGGCTCATCAAGGCAGGATCCAAGTGTGGATGTGTCATAAATATAAAGGAAAGGGTAACAACCTTTCTGTATACAGTGCTATAAAATCCCTCCTGGCCAGAGGCAAAATCCTTTCCCCTGTAAAGGGTTAAGAAGCTAAGGTAACCCCACTGGCACCTGACCCAAAATGGCCAATGAGGGGACAAGATTCTTTCAAATCTGGAGGGGGGGGAACAAAGGGTTTGGGCTGTCTGTGCGATGCTTTTGCCAGTAACAGATCAGGAATGCAAGCCTTACAACTCCTGTAAAGTTAGTAAGTAATTTAGCTAGCAAATGTGTTAAATTTTCCTTTGTTTAATGGCTTGTAAAATAAGCTGTGCTGGAGGAAATGTATATTCCGGTTTTTGTGTCTTTTTTAACTTAAGGTTTTGCCTAGAAGGATTCTGTAGGTTTTGAATCTGATTACCCTGTAAGGTATTTACCATCCTGATTTTAGAGAGGTGATTCTTTTACCTTTTCTTTAATTAAAATTCTTCTTTTAAGAACCTGATTGATTTTTCATTGTTCTTAAAATCCAAGTGCTTGGGTCTGTGTTCACCTGTACCAACTGGTCAGGAGATTATCGTCAAGCCTTCCCCAGGAAAGGGGGTGTAGGGCTTGGGGGGACATTTTGGGGGAAGACGTCTCGAAGTGGTCTCTTTCCCTGTTCTTTGTTTAAAACGCTTGGTGGTGGCAGCATACTGTTCAAGGACAAGGCAAAGTTTGTACCTTGGGGAAGTTTTTAACCTAAGCTGGTAAGAATAAGCTTAGGGGGTCTTTCATGCAGGTCCCCATATCTGTACCCTAGAGTTCAGACTGGGGAAGGAACCTTGACAGGAGGGGCTTAGTGTGGGGGGATCCAGCTGTGGGTTGAGAGGGTTCTGTGTTGGGCAATCTGGGTACAGGTGGCTCAGTAGGGGATCTGGGTGCAGGGATACAGAGGGGCTTGTTGAGGGGTTCTAGGTGCAACAGTAATGGGACTCTGAAGGGGGGGGTCCAAGTGATGGTGGTTGGGGCTCAGCAGGGAGGGGTCTGCGGGTGGGGGGATAGAGCTCAGCAGGGGGGTCTGGGTGTGGGGAGTTCAGTGGGGGGTCCAGATGCTGGGGGTGTGGGGCTCAGTGGGTGGGGATCCAGATACAGCTGGTTGGGGCTCAGTAGGGTGGGGATCCGGATGCATATGGCTCATTGGGATGGTGCAGGGGGAGTAGGGGCTCACCAGGTGTGGTTCTGGAAGCAGGAGCAGTGAGGCTCAGAGGGAGGGTCTGGGTGTGAGGAGGTCTGGATGCATGGGGGTTGGGTGGATGGGGGAGCAGCTTCCCATACAGTGATCTGTCCCGCTGCAGCTGAGGAGCAATGGGTGCAGGAAGCACAGGGAGGGAGGGGAAGGGCAGTTTCCAGAGCTTCCTACAGCCAGGGGAGAAATCTGAGGGTGGGTCTGACACGGCCCCGGATGCCGTCCAGGGGAAGAGGAAGTCCTGTCCTCCCCAGCCCAGCTGGGACTAGCAACTGATCCCGGTGCAGGGTAGTAGCCACCAACCAGGTCTTCCCCAGTCCTGCCCCATGCCCCACAGTGATTTACCTCTGTGCCCTTGACACCCAAAACTGCTGGGGAGGGTCGCATGACCACTCTTGTGGCTCTCCTTTGCTTCCCCATCAGAAAGTCATTTTTCTGTGGGGAAGCAAAGAAATCTGCAGGGGACATAAATTCTGCGCAAGCGCATTGGCACAGAATTCCTCCAGGAGTAAAAAAAGGGAAGACTAGAAACTCCATAGATCATAAATACTTCAAAAGTATGACAGCTCTTTTTACCACCTAGTCCACAGTTATTAATATAGCATGGTCCCAGCGAATCCGGGTACACTATTGCACAAGTGATCCAGTAAAATTTTACTCTACTGTCCTGACGAAAAAGATATAAATTGGGGAGGAGAGGAAGGGAAACAGGCACATTAACAAATGTAGGCTCAAGCCTGAAACAAAGCTTGGTAAATCACAAGGCAAACTATCTGGATGACAGAACAGGATTCACTCTTCAGTTAGATTGTTCATTTCATCTGCTAAAGAACCATCACCTTAATTCTTTATGCCAAGAAGAGAGATGGGTCTTAATATAAAATATTACTTTATAGAGGCTTCAGAAGACATTTTTAAAATAGTAATCTTTAAATCTACCACTTATTGGAATTATATAGGGCTTATTAACTGAGTACTTGTTAAACACAAAAGAAAACAAGAGTGGTAAGAGACAAACCCACTAAAAAGCAAGGAATGTTAGTGCTGTCTTTCTCTCTCACAGCCCTTCCACATATACTCTTGTTCTAAACAATTTCAGTGCTTGTGACTCCTTATATATGGATCCTGCACAATTAATATTCAGGGAGCATAATGAACAGAAATTGATTGATTTATGTTCAAATTACAAAGAAAAAATGGGCTTCCTGAATAAAATAAACACGATCAAACCAAAGGACAAAACCATTCAGATAAACATTGCATGGCCTTGCGCACATATATCAACTATGACTAGATTTAACTTTTTATAACCAGACTGATAACTTGACAGCTAAGGTCTACATAGTGAGATTTGGTTTCAATACCAAAAACATTTTGGATTCTAAATGCAGGTATGAAATTAGTTCAACTGCCAAGTGCGTTTACATGAATAATCTGGTTATATTCAGCAGGGAGGGACCAATAAATAATTCAGCTATTATTACTTTTGAAACTAACACTATTACTGCAGGGACACATCAGTCTAAATTGCTAACTGCACTGAATTAATGTCAATTTCATGGCAGAAATGCAGTAAGTGGAAAGGTAATAAGCTGCAACTTTATTAGCACTGTTGACATGACAATACTCTCTCTCTCTCTCTCACACACACACACAGAGTTTATATAAAGAGCCAGCTTAGTTTTTGTTGGGCTAATGCCTCACTTGATTCCCTCATGTCCTCTATTTTCCGCTAAAGCAACAATCATCAATTATGCCATTAAACAGTCTCCAGTCAAGCCACACAGGCCATTCTGTCAGTGAAATATTCTCACTGTGTCCCCCCCATGCTTATTTCCATGCTAGAATTGGACCACTCAACCCACACACAGAAGTGTCTGCAGGGGAATTCTATCTCATCAGTTGTATGAAGTGGGTGTACATCATGTCTGTATCCTAACTGTATTCTCCACTATTCCTTGTGGTAGCAATAATTATTCATTAACATTGCAACAATGCACAATTACAGATACAGAGCTGGATTTTCAAAATAACAACAGTGGCCTACCACTGCTCCGGTTGAAGTCCATAATAAAATACCTATTGACTTCAAAAGGAGCAGAGTTAGGCCAACACTGAGTGCTTTTGAAAACCCCATCCAAAGTACCCAAATGTTACATGCTATGAGCTAAATTTCAACCATATGAATGTAGTAACAGTCTGAGCATTTGTATCTGTACCAACGAGAGTATTACCCAAGAGACAAATAAAATGAAAATCCATACCTCTACCTGACCTGATATATTCCTTTCGGTTTCGATATTTGAAAAATAAATACATGGTTTGCATAAAAAGAATGGGTCCATCCCAACTAATCACTTCAAACCCAACAGAAATATATGGTATTAGCATGGTTTAACAAGTGGCAGAACAAGAAATTACTGGTTCCACACCCAATAGGCTGTGTCATTCAGGTGCCTCTCCCCCCACTGGCAGAGGAACCAGGTTGCAGATTTTGTCTTATGCCTCCACAGAGGTCAGCAACATTCTTAATTAAAGTGCCTATGTTAGCTTGTTTTAAAAGGGGCAGTACTACCCAGGGAGACAAATTCAAACTGTAACCCAATTTTAAAATTCTCCTCCCACTTTTTTTCAAACTTCCCTCCTGATGCTGAAAATGAGGGTTAAAATACAAACTTTTCTGCTAAGTGACCCTGGCAATAACTCCAATGGAAGAGGGTTTTTTGTTTTGTTTTGTTTTTTGCTATCACAGACATGGGGATGTATGATGCACTTTAATTCAGTTCTCCCCCACCTGCTCTGTTCTTGTGAAAAGGAGATAGGTACAGAAAAGTAGTATTACACCACAAAACAACGAGACCAAGAGGCTTTTATGTGTCATTACCTTGCCTGTTCAAAAGAATGGAGCAGGTAAAGCAAAAGAACAACATGACATACATCTATTTGTAACCACAAACCAAACCCCAAACCAGAACCATCAGTATCTCTGTATATTCACCTCTTCTGACTGTATTTGGCCAGACAGAGAAGGAAACCAACCCAGCTGCTCATCTTCAGCACTTAGGCATTTACTGTGTACAATCTTTTGTCTGTAAAACATGCAGTGAGAAGTACAAAATAAAACCGTATAAGAACGCCTTTGGATAATTTTGGTAGCCTTGTGCTTTGGTTGGTCGGTGCCAATCTTTTTATTTTTTTTTAAACAAGTTAGTGTCCAAATAATACTTAAAGTACTACAAACATGAGATTTCTCTTACTATTCCACAGTTCATGTGCATTCAAGTTTTCTCCACTATCCAGTCAAACAACAGAAATCATTCACTGTGTACCACACACTATAATAGTGAAACTAAACTAAGGTTCTGAGAATTTTCAGCAACTTTGGAAATTCTAGTTATCTAATACTAATGATTATCTTTATGCAAAAATAGTTATTGTACATTTACAGAATTGTTATGGGGCAATCCTATAAAAATATAGTAATTAAGATAATGAATATAACAGATGTACTGTTTAAGATTGGTTTCTATAACTACAGACACGAGATTTGATTTGATTTTTGGTTTAAAATTTGGAACAAAAAGGCAGTGACTGGACAAACATATTTTAAAGAAAATATTCCTCTTATGTTAGGCGCATTTTGTTTAAAAATCACAAATTTAAATCACGTCACAAAGTAGGTAGGCCTTAATTTTTTCATATTTCAGGGGGCATTTTATAAGTGACATTGAGAAATATAATTTTAAATGTAATTTGGAAATAATGTTTTATTTTAAGAAATAATTCATATTATTCAATCCATATTACTAAACAGATTTCAATTAAAAACAAAAAGAGTGCATCCAGACTAATTTTTCAGAAAAAAGTAAACCATTTTTTTCTGATTTAATCCATAGACCAAGTTCAACTGAAAATTTAATGTAGCTTAGTTTCACTAGACTACGATATCTATGTGATTCTCAGAAGTGCAACTAAAGTAGCCAAGAGCTTGTGATCATGTCCAAATTTGCTTTCAAAGGCTCAGAAAGTAGAGATGGGAAAGACCCGTCAGTGCATCTTGTAAATCCATCAACCACTGCAAAATTGTTTTCTACAGTACATTTCAGTTTGTCCAGTGTAGATTTAAATGACTTAAGTGATAGGGCTTCAACTGCTCCCTTAAGAGATTACTCCACAGTCTGAGACCTCATTTTCAGAAATATTTTCTTTACAGCCAATTTAACATTTCCTTTGCTCAGTTTTATCCCATTACTCCTAGTTATATCCCTAGATCACTCCAAACAATTCCTCTTCCTCCTTACTGTTTTCAAACTTCAAATACTGGTTTTCATGTCCTTCCAATCACATTACTGTGTCCATCATTTATCATTTTTTCTTTTCTAACTCAATCCTGTAGCCCAGGGATGAGCAAAGTATGGCCCACAGGCTGGATCTGGCCCATCAGGGCTTTGGATCCGGCCCCCGGGATTGGCACCCCCGTGGTGCTATGGGGTTAAGGCTGGCTCCCTGCCTGCTCTGGCCCTGTGCCGCTCCCAGAAGTGGCCAGCACCACGTCCCTGTGGCCCCTGGGGGATAGGGGGGACAGAGGGCTCCACGTGCTACCCTCGCCTGCAGGCACTGCCATCCGCAGATTCCATAGGCCAGGAATGGGGAACCACAGCCAATGGAAGCTTCAGGGGAGGTAACCACATGCAAGGGCAGTGCACAGAGCCATCTGCCCCCCTTCTCCCCTCCCCCCCCCAGGGCCACAAGGACATGATGCCAGGCACCTCCGGGAGCGGAGCAGTGCTGGACCAGGGCAGGCCAGGGAGCCTGCCTTAACCCTGCTGCACACCGCTGCCATCCCAGAGCCGCTCAAGGTAAGTGGCGCCGGGCTGGAGCCCACACCCCGAACTCCTCCTGCACCCCAACCCCCTGCCCTGAGCCCCTCTCACTCTGCACCCCTCCCTGCACCCCAACCCCTTGCTCTGAGCCCCTTCCTGCACACCACACTCCCTCCCACATCCCGCACTCCCTCCTGCACCCCAACCCCCTGCCCCAGCCCTGCATGGAATTTCCCCACCCAGATGGGGCCCTCAGGCCAAAAAGTTTGCCCACCCGTGCTGTAGCCCCTTCAATTGCATATTTCTCTGAATTCCCTCCAATTTGTTGACATTTTTCAGTTCTGAGGTACCCTGAATTATATGCAATATTCTAAGTGATTCAGTTCTAATCGTTGACAGGATAACTAGTTTCAAGGCTACCCCTCTGGAGCTGGTACTGAATACTGTTTTTCAACAACAGTTTTAACCTAGGTTATATGATTATGCCAGAAGATTTTAAATTGACGTGTGCACATCAAACTAATTCAACAGTGGACAAGAAGCACCTTCATCCTCTCCAGGACAATAGTTTGCTACAAGTTTCACTGCACTTTCCAAATATGTGTTTACATTCCATACTCACGTCACTGCATTCCTCTCACCTGCTCTCCACTGATACTGGCCCAGATTGTGGCCCTTCCTGTGCAGGAGTGCAAGGGAGTTGAGAGGCTATAAAAGCACCCCTTTACTTCCTTGCACCAGCGCATTGTACCACCACCTCCTGAGTGCAGCATGAAGCAGACTATGCAGTTGCACATGCCTCCCTTGTGCAGATGGGCAGAAGGAGGCAAGGAATGCGTGGAGTGGGGCCTTAACCCTACCTCCCCACTGCGCCTGGCAGTGTAGTAAAGCCAGCATGTCAAAGAGTCGTGGGGAGTCTTGGAGACAGATTGTGACTCTCCATACAGCTCTAGGAGCACTGCAAAATTCTCCTCATTGCTATGGACTGGATCATAGACTGATACACAGATCACAGTAAACAATTAAATTAGTCTTTTGTGGAACATGTTACGGATTCAAAACAGTAAGGGCTCACAAGAAGTAGATTAACTATGAGAAAAATCTCACAGCAAATATCACAGTCATACTTTACTTCAGCAAAGCGAAATGTGATGCTCATTGTGATCAATCAAATCCATCGATTTCACCGGTGGCTATTAAGCATCTCAAGCCATTTTTTTCCAAAATGGAACTAGTGTCATAGTCAAAGTTAGTATTAAGATTCTACCCATTTAAATTTTCCCTGCACTTTCAACCAGATTGGAATTCCTGACTTCCTGTCCTAAAAGCTCTTATGTGCTGTTAACCAACTGCCCCATTTTACTTGAATGTGTCTGCATTTCAGTTAAATGACTCCAATTTGCACGCACCATGGAATCTTTTGGGATGAAATGTATATTACTAATGTAAGCTATTAGTCATAACATTCTAATAGTGCTTTTCATACCCTTTAGAAAAAAGTTCACAAATTAATTTTCCCTGCTAAAAGGAAAGTATTTATACAATGCTTCTTAACAAATAAAATTGAAACAATAGAAAAAGGATAGTTTCCAGCCCTGAGGGACATTGCAGTTTCAATTATTATGTCAACAGTGTACACCTCGATTTATTACATATTCACAAAATGGTTGCTACAAGTTAATAAAAATCTCACATAAATATCTGAAATTATTATTAAAAATAATCACATATAACAAACTTACTGACAAATTCAATGAAAAGATGTCAGATAATATGTGGTTTATTGTAAATGTAAATATATATAGGTATATAAAATGTAAATGCTGTCAAATAACTATTTAAAGTAGCAATAAGCAAGGCACCAAACCAAAAATAGAATCCTTTGATAGGTGCTCAAAATAACCCAGAATTTATACAAATGTTGTTGATTACAAACATGCTTTCTGTTCTCCATAATCCATTTTAAGCAGAGAAGCAATTTGCTGAAAGATGGGGGAATGAAAAGGTCTTTATTCCACATGAAGAGCCAACGGGGATTTCTAAACAAGCCCAGATGTGTTTCTGCCTTTGGGGGGCCGTGAGCTCCATCACCTTTCAGACAGACAGGCACTCTGCCTGCTCATGCTCATATCAGCTATATCCCTTCCACAGAGGGTTGGCTTGCTTCAGTCAAGTTCCACAAGTTCTTACACTTGGAAGAATTGCAGATGCTGCTAAATATCCAAAGCCAGTTATAGCAGATAACTGTTTTCCTTACAGCAAGACACTGCACTTAAAAACAAAACAAACATTGCTAACTGAGCGAATTATTTGTTTTGATTTCACTGGTTGGTGGGGAAAAAAAACCTTCAGAACAAAAAATCTGAACTTCAGGACATTATTTAAAGTTGTCTCTGTTTAAGTATTTGTTTCTTAAATCAGTCTGGACAAATTCAAAATGACAAGCATTTCTTAGCCACATCTATACATAATCTGCCTGGACTACACTAAACTACAGAGTGCTAACCTGCTGAAGAATTTGCCTGAAAATTTAATTTTTCTCCATGTTTTGACTGAACATAGCAATTCAACATGTAAAATATATTCTTCATTAAGACTGACCTTGTATTACAAAACAGAAGGAACAATTCCATTTTAAGTGCTAAATTAAGAATGAAACCAAAGGTTAATGCTAAAATAGTCACCTACAAATTCCACTACTTTCACTTGTTTAATTAATGTATTTTATGTTTTGCCTCCTACATTTATTTTAGTATTTAGGGATAAGGTTTGAATTTGCCTAATTAGCATATAGGAAAATCAATTAAACCCTCCTCATAGTATGTACTTAAAAATAAACTGAACTTCATATAGGCACTGAAAAACATCTATAAACCTACGAGTTATTAGAAAGTATTTTAAATACTTGAACTAAATGTTTGCTTTTTTTATTATTTTAAATTATATGCTAAACCTCTTACATACTAAATGAAAGTATTCAAATTTTAAAAACATTTGAAAAGTTTTAGTAAAAATTTTATTCTTTTATAGATCATTGAACGCATAATGTGCCCTCAACTGACCTTTCCGTCTTTCTTTTTTAATGCTTATGAGTAGTGGCAACAATGTACAGCTCACTCTATATCGCTGCACAGGTAACGGGGATTAAAATTGTTTCCACCTTGTCTTCTATTTTGAAATGTAGCTTGCCTTAGCACATGTCAAAGATTTTTTTTTTTTTTGGGTGGATAGAGAGTAAATAGATTACAAAACCCCACAAAATAAATGAATCTACAATAGAAAGTCTGATCATTGCTTCTTTACCTAAGCTTTAGAGTACTGATTTGACAGAGCAAAAATACTTACTACTGGGGGAATTCTGCACCAAAAATGTAAAAATTCTGCACACAATATTTTAAAATTCTGCAAAATTCTGCATATTTTATTTGTCAAAACAACACAATATAATCATACTGGTTTTAAAAAATTACCAAAATAATTGAAATTACAATACAGTGGATGGAGAATGGGAATGGAGAGCTTTGGAGGAAATCCCCAAACACACTCTGTCTAATAGTTCTGTAGCTAGTATTGACCCTTTATTTCTAGTTAGTCAACAAACATATGCAGCCATATGCTCAGTTTTACATCATAGGCAACTGAAGAGGAAAAGATCAGCAGCCACCAATTCAAATAAAGGAACATTAATTCCTGAGCTTTCTCCTCACGTACGGTAAATAAACTTAACCTCCTTTCCTGATAATATCACTTTGAATTGTTAGTGAGCAGCAGCATTCTGGCAGTAAACGCAATATTGTCTTTGAATTGGTCAAGAAACAAGCATACATAAAACAAAAATCATGTACCACAACGTAGCTGGCATAAAGCTTTTCAATGGTGTTTAAAATAAGTCTGATAGTATAGTATATGTTACAGAGTATGAGGGGTTGAGTAATCAGTAACTGTAGTTCATAACTGAACACACTCATTCCTTCTGGAGTCCCGTCATCATGGCGCTGCACAGAGGGCCCTGCTGAACCACCAACTCTTCAGTTCCTTCTTGCCAGCTGGCTCTGACAGAGGGGTAGGTGGGTGGGTCTTGGAACGGACATGAGCAATACATCTCAAAGAACAACAGTTACGAAAAGGTAGGTAATCATTTTTTCTTTTTCAAGTGCTTGCTCATGTCAATTCCAAGTAGGTGACTTCCTAGCATTTCCTAGGAGGAGGGGTCGGAGTTCATTGATTCGCAGATTATAATACCGCTCTGCCAAACGCAGCATCCTTGGCCTGTTGTATGATGGTGTAGTGTGAGGTGAAGGTGTGGACTGACGACCATGTTGCGGCCTGCAGAACTCCTGTGTTGGGACCTGGGCCAGGAATGCCACTGAGGACGCTTGCGCCCTTGCGTAGTGCGCTGTCAGTGCAGGGGCTGACAGCTTTGCTAGGTCATAGCATGTTCGAACGCAGGAAGCAATCCACCAGGAGATTCTTTGAGAAGACACTAGGAGGCCCTTCATCCTATCTGCTACTGCAACAAAAAACTGGCTAAATTTTCGAAAAGCCTTCATCTGTTCAATACCAAAAGCCAATGATTGCCAAACATCCAGAGCACGGAGCTTTTGTTCCCAGCTGTTAGCGTGTGGCTTAGGGTAAAAAACTGGGAGAAAAAGGTCATGATTGGCATGAGACTGAGAGGCAACCTTTGGAAAGAAAGACTGGGTGAGGTCAAAGCTGAACCTTGTCCATAGAGAAGATAGTGTATAGAGGTTTGGATGTTAGGGCCTTAAGCTTGGACCCTGTCCTAGATGAGGTTATCGCCACCAAGAATGCTACTTTCCACAACAGGCAGAGTAGCGAATATGTTGCTAGGTTCTCGAAAGGGAGGCCCCCATCAGTCTTGAAAACACCAAGTTAAGGTCCCATGCAGGGATTGGTTGTTGAATTTGAGGATATGCTCTGTCCAGTCCTTTAAAAAGCGGCCAATCATTGGGTTAAGGAAGGCTGATCAGCCTGCAACCCCTGGCTGAAAAGCAGAACTGGCAGCCAGTTGAACCTTTATTGATGACACTGACAGACACTGTTGCTTCAGGTTCAACAGATAGTCCAAGATAAAGGGTACTGATGACTGCATGGGAGAAATACTCCACTTAGCCAAGTAGGCGGTCCTAGTGCATTGTCAGGGAACGGCGAACCGCGTGGCAGGGGCTAGGGCTTAAAATGCCTTCGTTGCAATGCCAGGGTATGCATGCCAAGGGACTTGAGGGTGGCCCTTGAGTCCTTAAGGTGATGTAGCCGTGAGTCTGTCTTTTCAGAAAAAAGAGGGAGGAGCCTTCGAATGGGAGATCCTGAGTGGACTGCTGGACCTCATTTGGGAGTCCTGAGGCCTGCAGACAAGAGCTCCTTCTCATGGCCACGGCCGAAGACATGGTCTAAACAGCTGAAAGGGCAACGTCCAGGGCTGCCTGCAGTGTGGCCCGTGCCACTAGCTTCCCCTCCTCCACCAAGGTGGAGAATTCTGCCCTAGATTCTGATGGCAGTAGCTCAATAAACTTTGATATATCTCCCCACGAATTGAAGCTATATCTGCTGAGGATTCCCTGGTGGTTTGAAATCCATTGTTTTATTTTTGAATGCAGGGGTTTTTTGTATATAATTCTACATTTGTAAGTTCAACTTTCATGATAAAGAGATTGTACTACTGTACTTGTATTAGGTGAATTGAAAAATACTATTTCTTTTGTTTTTTACAGTGCTAATATTTGTAATAAAAAATATAAAGCGAGCACTGTACACTTCGTATTTTGTGTTGTAAATGAAATCAATATATTTGAAAATATAGAAAACATCCAAAAATATTTAAATAAATGGTGTTCTATTATTGTTTAACAGTGCGATTAATCACATGATTTGCGATTAATTTTTTTAATTGCTTGACAGCTCTAATTCAAACCCTTTAGAGGGGACAAAATATTTCCTCTCAGTCCTCTTTGCCGTCAGGGGCAGCAAGGCAGGGGTCTGCCTGTGAGACTTTGTGGTGTCCTGAATCATTGAGTTAGTGGCAGAGCAATACAGGACAAGCCCAGTGAAGTCAGGATGTCCACCATGTGGTCCGAGGACTCGGTGACTTCTTCGACCTGGAGTACCAGGTTCTGGGCCACTCTCCTCAAAAGCAATTGGTGAACACTACTCTCCTCGAATGCGGGGGCTGGAGAGATCCTGCTACAGCTTCATCTGGTGACGAGGATGAGGAGGCCGGTACGGGAACAGGTTCTTGCTCCTGACCTTCCGCACCAAGTGGGTCTCGCGGTGCTGGCTCCTCTGGTACGGTGGCTAGTTCAGTGCCGTGCGGTTGGTTCTACACCAAGGGAAGCAGAGGAGGTGCACGGCTCTCAGAGATCACTGACTGAGACCTCCTGGAATGAGACCCTGGGGCTTGATGGAATGTCCATGGAGTCCAAAAAGGCCACTGCACCAGTAACTGCCACTGCGCAGGCCAGGGCACATTATGGAATTGCTGACCCAGGTCCATTCTTGTGTGCCTCTACTCCGATCTGTGTCCGCTCCTTCTGGACACGTAAGTGCGGTGCCTGAGTGGCCCTGCACGAGTCACAATGCACTCAGGGCCTTTCGCCCCGACGTTGGCATGGACAAGTGCTCCCTCTCCAACTTCTTCTGTTTCTTATGGGGTACTGGAGACTGGGAGCGGTGCCTGACTGAGCCGTGGGTGGAGCCCCTCTGTATCAGAGAATCCTGTTGGTACCGAGAGTCTCTGGAGCTAGAGTCCCTTCTCAGCGCCGAGGTCTCCCTCATAGATGCTGGTGCATGCCACATTGATGTTGATACGCTGGGTGCACTAAGACTAAATAAGAAACTAACTATTTTAACTATTTACAGGTAACTACAAGAAAACCACTAGGGAAACCCTTGCAGAAGCAAGAGAGAAATGAAGTTCTGGCTAACTGTCACAGGCAGTAAGAAGGAACTGAAGAGGCAGGGGGTTAGCAACACTACATACGTGGCGCCATGACGGCATGACTCCAGGGTGCACCTGGACCAACTGGACAGATACCGCTAGGGGAAAAACCTTCTGGAAACTGCCCGCAGTGCGCACACACCTACTTGGAATCGACATGAGCAAGCACTCGAAGAAGAACAATGGTTATAGCAGAAAACAAAAACATACTAGCTTTTAGTCAAACCACCAGCACTTAACACAAGAATGGGCTGATCAAATTCTGAAAATTTTGAGCCTTGTATCCTCTTTTGTCTGCCTTCTTCCCAATTCACTGTCATCACAAAGCTACTCGTGCTTTGAGATATAAGCAGCTTGACTCCAGCTGAGATAGCAAGTAAACAGTTCTCTCTGGAGTCAATACTTCCTCAAAGATACACAAGCAAGAAGTCCTAAAAAGCAACACATTCTCTCCTCACATATACCAAATGCATAATGAATTATGTAACCTGCTCTGTAGTAACCCAGAACTTGCAACTATGAATGCAAATCTTAAAATCAATTTCTTGGCAATAATGCAGCACATTCCACATGCCTGATATCAACATTCTTTTCTAAATAACTTGATACTGGACTGGTGAACTGAACCTAAGAAGTGAGGGGGCATATGGAAGCAGACACAGACAGCTCAGTCACACAGCTGGAAACATCTGTGTTTGGGTTATTACCACATAGTATCTAGTAGCTACTGTCAGACAGAATACTGATGAATTCCTAGTTTTGTAGCAGTTTCTGCAATTATTTTATCCCCTCTATGTTAATGTTTTTTAGCCAACAACAGCAGCCACAAAGAAAAATAGCAGAACATTATCTTTAATAACACATAATAATCTTTGATATATAACTTCTAGTATACAGGGACTTGAGTTTTGCTAGCTCAGAATGATTTCACCTTTGAAACATCTAGTTGTTGGTGTGAATATGTAGAAATTAAACAGAGAACCAATATTCTCTACCTATTTTCAATTATTTTTCAAGCTTGGACAATAAAAGTTTTGTTTGGAACCACTTCCAATGGTCCTAAATGTATACAGCACACATTCATTTCAAAATTAATCTTCCACCAAATCCGAACCATCCATTAGAACATCTGGGAGAAAAAATTATTATTCAGCCTTAATATTTGTGAATGATTGCTACAGATTACTTTACCCTCTAGAGCTAACTAGTGAAGGGAAATTATGCAGCAGTGTAAAGGTACATGACATATACATGTAAATAAGAATTCAAACATTTAAAAGAGATTTACACACACAGTTTCTCTCCTCTTCAATGTCAAATAAAAAATATAAGTAATGCTCTGATTTATAATCGCCTGATTTAAAACTAAATTTGTCTGTACTGGAAGGGACAGAATAATCCCCTCTGATATTTACCACAATGAATCACATATATATATGTATTTTGCAGAGATGTGACATTGCGCTACATGGTGCAACAGACTTTTTACTTCTGGAGACATGGGATTTTGCTGGCTAAGCTCACAAGAAAAATTGGTGCGGTGGTTTCATCCTAAATCCCCAGCATTTAACCACGCTACACAATGTGGAGCAATTGTCTAAGGCTGGGATACCTAGGGGTTTGCAAATAACAACTGACTGTGGGTCACATCTTGCTTGCTTTACTCATGCAAGTAGTGCCATTGAACCCCAAAAGTCAATAGGACTCAAATTCATGGAACTACTCACAGGAGTTAAGATGGGTAAGATTTGGTTATGCCTGGGGCAGTTTGCATTGAACCTGCCCACATTCATACAAATGGAGCCTGATCATAAGCCCACTAAAATCAATTGGAAAACGCCCATTGACTGCAATCATGCAGGATGAAGGCCTTAGTCACTCACTTCATAGGCACAATTTACATGAAACATCTATAACCTGCTTAAAACACAATGTTGTTTAGTAAGCGAACAAAATCTAGAACACTGAACTTATCTCCTCAGACTTACTTTTTTAACATTTGCTTCCGAATGAAACCGTTAGGAAACTAACACTGAGACCTGGTAAACACACTTTTGCACTGTACTTGGGTGCAAGCTACTGAAATGAATAACTTTCTGCTATGTGAATGAAGTGAGATCTGCAAACACCCAAGGATTCATATAAAATCTATAACTCTGAATGCTCAAACTGTCACCTCTGGACTGTATGTGTGGTATTTGACATGCACATTCTGAAAAGTCACTTTCCACAACCTTCCTCGAGTACCAAACTCCTTTAAAAAAAAATCTATTTAGGTAGGAAATTAGAAAAACCTTAATATAATGAAATTAAATTAAAAAGGCAACATGTAACTATGTCACCAAATACAGCACTAAATGGCATTAGCAATATTTCAACTAGTCAAGCAGGAAACTGCCAGCAAAACATATTCCACACTTAGTTCTTGAATGGGAAGGCAGAGACAAGAAATCACTGGCAGACTCCTTGGACCATGAACAAATGTAAAACATATCAGCTGTTTAATAATGTTTAGCATCAAGAGATCAATATAGGACATTTTTAAAAAATACTGCATCCAATTGATATTGCAAGAGGAATTTATAGAATCAGAATGTGATTACTTGAGTTAAAAATCTAGCCAGGACTCTAGCATTAACATCTCCATTCTTAAAAGATCTCATGACACTTTTTATAAAGACCACAAGCAATCAGGACTTTGATTTTACACTGTATCCAAAAAACTGGACTTCCAGCAGCAGCATAGTGCCCCATCACTACACAAAGGCCTGGTTCAGTTCCAACTCAAATTCAGTCTTACTGAATCATCAATACCATCTCTCCTGCAGAATGCCTAAATATTGAGCTGACTCAGCCTTTTTTACAGCAGCTTGTGAGATCAAATGGGATCAGAGCAGAAGGTAAAAAAGTCTGCAGCTATATACAAGGTTGAAAGATTAATACAAAGTTGAGTACTTAACATGTGTGAAACACATTTAAACAACTTGACTTAAGAAAAATCAACCACCATATTAAAAACAATCTAAGTGTTTTGTTGACAAAACTAAATAAAATGTAAAGAGTTAACTTACAGAATCCAGAAAGCAGAGGTAGGTCCCTGAACTCTGTATTACTGCTTGGTTTTTAGCAAAGCCAACTAAAGAGAAAGTAAAGAGATAATGTTTCACATAACTTTAGAATTATTTTCATCGCAACATTTTTTAACTTATACTGTAGTCAAGATTAAATGAGACACACAAGTGGAGATCTATGTTATCATGAAAAATGTTTGTTTTACATGCCTTAAACAGGAATCTTTGAAGTATTGTGGCTACCTGGTCCAGTCCTGCTCTCAACAACACCAGTCTGTTGTGATGTGATCCAAACACTGCATCTCACATGCTGCTAAGATCTCTGGGTCTGGGAAGTGATTGATCACTGTTCCTGGCTCTGGGTCCTTCAGGTGCACTCCTCAGAGGCACACTCCTCAGGCACAGGCCCCATGTCTGAAATCATTCTTGAGCAGTGGGATCCTGCAGTCTGGTCACCTAGACACTGGAAGCCTGGGCTCAGCTCTCAGCCCACCCAAGCCCCCAATTGCTTGAATGCATTCCCCTGAGACCACCTGGCAGTGAGTGCTCAGGTTTCTAGTTAATCCCTCTAAGGGCATAAAGGGAGGAGACAAAAAGCAAAGCAAAGGAATTTCTTAAACACACACAACTTTACTCTTTAAAAGCACAAAACATCTATGAAAAACAAACTCCTGAATGCAATCCCCCTCATTTTGATCTCTCCACCTTTAATGAGCCCATGGTTTCGTCCAAGTCCTTCATGCCTACACTCCTCCTTCTGGGCCTTCTATTTCTGGAATGGCTTCCTTTGCTTAGAGAAGCATTCCATTTTAAAGTAGATTTCGTCCCTCGTTAGTCTGATGGAAAAGACTGCAGCTCTACTAGTGCTAACAATACAGCTCCATAATTACAAGCCACGGGCACTCAGGTAGTAACAGTGGGGCAATCTTTTTTTCCCACCTGTAAATTATATATTTTATAGTGTTTAGATGACCAAATGGTCGACCGTCAACCAATGTGTGTAAAAATATATTTCTCCAGGATAGGGAAACTAAAGGAAGAAAAATATTTGACACTCCACTCTTTGCCTTTATGGGTGTAAGTGACTTCCTCAAGATTTGGTGAGGATATTCTGTACAGTAATTTGCAGTTCTGAATAGCAAATGGACAACCAGGAATCTGACTCTTTGAGGGGTTTGAATTTTCTGGGGGGTATGGGGTTGTTATTCAAGTTGAAAACCAAGAGGACTGCAGAGAAACATTTGTTTTTAATGAAAAGCTTCGGATGCAAACTTGACTACATATTTTACATGGGTGCTTCCTTTTTGCCTATGTACACTCTGCTCTAGAGAAGGGGATTTCAACCTTTTTCTTTCTGAGGTCCCCCCACCCCTAACATGCTATAAAAATTCCATGGCCCACTAGTGCCATAACAACTGTTTTTCAGTAGATTAACAGCCAGGACCAGTGTTAGGGGTAGCAAGCAGAGCAATTGTCCAGGGCCTCACATCACAGGAAGCCTCGCAAAGCTAAGTTGCTCGGGTTTGGGCTTTGTGCCCTGGGCCCCAGTGAGTCTAACGCTGGACCTGCTCTCTGGTTTATTTTGGTGGAACCCCTGAAACCTGCTCACAGTCCCCCCACACCCCCAGGGGGTCCCAGATCCCTGGTTAAGAACCTCTGCTCTAGAGGTCTTTACCCTAAAACAATAAAAATTGACAGACTGGAAAAGATTATTAATCTGTCTAGGCCAGTAATCTTCCTCCAACAACAGCCAATGGCAGATGCTTAAGAAGAAGGCATATACAGTAGCATATCATGAGGAACATTTCTTACTGACTCCAACTGGTGATCATCTTATGCTCTGAAGAAAAAGATAACACTTATTTTTTCCTAACTAGTGTAAATGTTGGTGCTCTTCTCTTTAGATTCTTCAGTAAAGGGTTAAAAAAATGCTCAGGGATTTTTTTTAACTTAAACTACAGTTGTATTCACTAGAAATTAAAAAATTCAATAGCCACAGTTTTCATAATCTTCCTTGTCTTAAGTAGGATTGAGCATGGATAGTGTACTCTCTTCCTATGGGGACTGTAATGGACTTTCACCATACTAGTTTAAAACACTGGTCAATCTACAATACTGGTTCAAACCCAGAAGCAAATTAATAATGAGTACAAATCATCACCACTTTATGGCTCATATAACCACCATTTTATGCCAGCCTACATGAAATAGGTTGGTAGGCTCAGTCCAGGCCTTAGTGAACAGATGTACACACCACCCTTATTTAGCAATTTCACCAGTTGATCACAACTAGGCAAATGCTGAGCTACGTCAAGTGTACACTGTATTCACATCTAGTCTATGCTAAAACACTCTAGTATTACTGTTACATTGTCCTCCCTCCCCCATTCCCACCTATTGTTTCATCTGCCTTTTGTCATTAACCAATACTGCAAGTTCTTTAGACCATGGACTGACTTTTACTGCATTTGTACAAACCTTCACACAACAGGGCCTCAATCCTCATCTTGGCCCTCTAGATGCTATTCTAATGTAAATCATAGACAAAAAAATCAAAAGGGCAAGAATTTGCAGACCAGCCAATCTTTTTGGCCTGTGGTGTAGGCCCTTTAGAGGACTGCAGCAAGGCATAAGAGAAAAAAGCCTGCAGAGTACTACTCTGCCTGTTCTGTAATAAATAGAAAATTTTCCAGTGCTGCAGAGACTATTTTAGACAGACTGCCCCTCTCTTTCAACAGGAAATAATATAATATTGGTTATTCTCTTTATCTAGAGCTACATGGAGTGCTGAGGGGAGCAAATCAAAAGGCATACAGTTACAATGAGCATAAATATGGAATGCTTACATGGAAACCTCTCCATGGGAACACAGACACACACAAAAGTGTCGTCAAATTATAATGCTGATATCATGGATCCATTGTGCCCACCTTAACAGTGCAGCTCTAAGAGAGGAGACCCAGGCTGTTTCTAAAAGCGTACAATGATTTTTACTAAGGCCTTGTCAACACAAAAACTTTCAGCAGTTTAGTTAATCCACTGAAAACCTGTGTGGATACTCCTATTTCTGTTTATGAGTGTCTTATTTCAGTTTAGCTTAAATCTATTCCTAATGGAATGAAATTAAAGCAAAATAAGCCTGTTTAAAACTGAATTAAAAGTGTTCACCCAGCCTATTGCACCGGATTAACTAAATCTATTTAAAAGTCACTTGTACATGAAGACAAGTCCTACTAATAAGCAAAACTATTTAAAAAAAGAGGTGAAGCCAAGAAGCAGCTATGCCAAACAGCTGGTGAAGTCATCCTTAACCCCCCTCCACAAATTCTACCATCCCCTAGAAAAGAAAAGGCAGAAGAAAAAAGGACAGCATGGCTTTTCAGTGCATTCTCTCTTAAGTGGAAGACAAAGGACGAGGAACAGCACAGGAGTGCTTAACATGCATGCCCTGAAAGATACAAGAATAGCACTGATCTTCCATACATCATTAGAGTCCATAGGGTTTCAAAGTTGCATGCCCTTCTCTGAGCATTTACAAACCCTTTCCCCAAAGGGCTAAATGTGGTGACAACTCCAGGAGTTAACATCTAAGATGTTGTCTACATGAGAAAGCTGCACTGGTTAACTTAAAGAGTGATTTTAACCAATTCAATTAAACTGGTGTGACTTTCCAGTGTAGATAAGGCCTAAGTTAACTGCCTGGTACCTGTACTTTTCCTCCTTCTACAGATTGTTCTGCAGGAGGCAAGCACAAGGGCACCTAATTTAATCTGAAAAACCTTACAAGTCCTATTTAATACTATACCTGTAATTTAGGCCCCGACTATGCCACAAGTGCAGCTAAGTCAGGAACCTTGTTACAGGATGGTTGTCACCTGACCAGGTTACTAGATTATTCCACTGTATAGTCTAGAAGATATGTGTAGTATATCTTTAAATCTACAGCAGGTAGACAGTAATGGCAAGGGTGGGGAAGCTTTAAAGTGAAGCACAGATACAGAGTATCTTTAAGGATAATACCTCATCTAATTCTAATAAAGATCCTTGATCCGTATTTACAGAAATTACTTTCTATGGGACCTTAAGCATGTTCCCTAACCAGGCTAGAGCTCTGAACTAGTAATACAGACAGATTCATACTGAAAGTAAATCAAGGAACAACTGTTGTACTCTGACTGTACTGTACTATAACATCTGTACTGTACTGTAACTGACTTCCGTAAGTCAGTTATAGTACAGTACAGATAGGTCCTTCATCATTCTTCCTGAGAATTCAAAGCAAAGAGATCATTTCCTGTCTGCATTTTCCACTACCTCCTGGGAGCACTTTGGCCCAACCACCAACAGCACAGTAGCACTCAAGGTTACACCTAAACGAGTTGTTTTTAATATCTTTTATATGTAATAGTAACTCATACGACAAAACCAGTTGGTAAATTCAACAGTTCTCACAAGACTAGAGTTGAATTTCTGGCATCCACAGCTTCAGTAAGAAACAGCTAAAGCAAATTAGCAAGTCTGGACATGCCAAACAGGAGAATCCATAGTTTTGAATAGTTGCCTCCTAAGGGAAAGGGAAAAAGAGTAGGATGGAGTTGACCTTGCACTCGTAATCCCTGCACTGGATCAATACCTATTCTACCAGGATCAGCTGTAACTAAGCCTATATACATATTTCACTCACTATTAACATGATATTTCAACAGTCATCACTGTAAAATGAGTGAAGTCCAAGGAAGCAGTGATCAAGAAAAAAAAAGGCAAGGTGACTCAACTTCAAGATGAAAGTTAAAAGATTCATAGATAAGGAACTTTCCAAAATCTTTAAGATACTGCTTTTAAATCGAATGTTTTGGGGGGGGTGGGAATTTGAAGTATAAAATGTTATGTCAAAAAAGGTATAAAATATTTTTTCTAGATTAAAACACATGTCTGGAATTTTATTAAACAGTTACTTATAACAACAGTGTCTTAAGAATAACAAAGGTATGTTAATTTTGTGATTTAAGAAGAGATTTAACTCCCTGGGGAAACTAGATATTGAAAATTGGTTTCTCACAATGAATCCTGTGTTTGGCATAAGCAAAGAATTTGCTTCAATATTACTGTACTGAAGAAAATCAAATGTTTGTGCCAGAACTCTCTTTTGTAAGGCCTGCTTACTTAGTGAAAAGAGCCTGTTACTATGGTCACAACAGTAAAAACTTAAGCCTCAGTGAGATATTAACATTCCTTGCTCTTGGAAAGAAAAAGGATTTTTTTTAAAGCCAGTGACCCTTTCTTTTTTAGTCCCCCCCCCCTTTCTTTTACATGATCGAAAAGAATCAGAAATGAATTTTAATCCCATATAAATAGTCCATAGACTTGAATACCGACTGCCACATTGTTTCTGTGTTGGGGCTTCTTTCACAGGAAATATTCCTTCCAATTGTAATTACTCATAAACATACCAAAATAAATCACTGAAGACAAAAGCATAATAAAGATTTCAAACTACCCTGGCTCCCCAAATGTAACAGCCTCTAAAACAAGAGAGGTCCTTATATGAAGAGTGATCTCACATTGACTCCTACATAATAATCTGTTTTTTAAAACCAAGTGTATTTTGTTTTATTATTATTTAATGGGATGTACATGAACATACCTTTTGATTACGTTTTGTTTGCTAAAACTAGAGGAGCTTTTGTCATTCACGGATTAATTCAGTGCACAAACAAAATTTTATTTATTTCCATATACTGACACCAAAATTGTTTGGAAATGTTTGTGAAGAGGAAATTAAAAATTACCTGAAATAAAATTAGGCCTTTCTTGAATGGGCCTGTATCACCTAGAATGAGTACAGGTTTCTTTTGGGCTGCAAACAGGTTGCTTCATCAAAGAAAGTAGAAACTGACCCAGAGTATTGTTTCAAGATGTTCCAAAATTATGCCTCTCAAATTACTGGTATATTGCAGGACATTTGTTTAAGGCCAATTTTCTGTCCCCTATCCCTATCCACGGGTGTTGCCTATACAGCTCCTACAGAGACTATCAGCACACCATCCTCCTCTCTGCTCTTCTGACCAGTCTTCCACTTTGTTCTCTGCTCAGACTGAAGAAGAGATCAGAAAGAGAAGTGAACTGCCAGTGCGAGAACAGCATGAGCACAGTTATACATGGAGCTGGGTGGAGCAAAGTTATACATAGCTGGGTGGAGCACAGAAGAGGGAATAGACAGAGAAAGGTGAGAGGGGAAGACAAGAAGAGTAACAATGATGTGAGCTGCATTGCAGGGATCAATGTCTCATTCTACAATGATGGAAGGGCTGAGTGATTCATCTGCAGGTGATGTGATTAAGGTTTACATTTAAATACAGCATAATTAGATAGGATTACTTTGCTTCTTTCTTAAGCACTATCTGGATCTCTTCAAACAGAACACACAAATTGCAAAGCTAATAGAGTATACAAATGCAATGAAATAGGGATGTTTTAAAAACTCTAGTTTGTTTTGTCACCAAGTATCTTTGGAGAGTAGTGTGGCTAACTCATCGCACATGAGAATGGAAAGGGAAGAAAACCCAATCAAGAATTATATTAATGGGGGAGGAAGGCATTACTGTTTACCATGCAAATAACCAATGGCAATTTTTAACAACTCAACAAAGTTGGTAAAAATTGCCTAGAAGGCTGCCCACATACAAAAGGAATGAATTATATATCTACTGAATACTTCACTACTGGGGTAAATGCTCTATTAAAAACACTGTACAACATCAGTCTGTGGTAAATAAAGCTACAATCTTTTAATTTCCAACTGTGATGTATCCTGGGAGCATATGGGTAACAGGGAAGGGGGTGGATACCGATGTTAGGATTTTAACACCACAAACTAAGCAGTGCAGAACTTCTTCAGCAAATGTGAAAATTAGAGATGTATCTTGAAAATATTATCAATGAACTGGAATCCTGAGGAGGATTTTATTCTTAACTTTATTTAAAATTATTAGTCAGAAATTTTAAAAACTGTATTTGATAAGCTAAGCAAACTGATTTTACTGTACACCAAAAGCCTCACACAGCAACATACTTTTTGTTGTAGTCTTATATTTTGAGCAAGACTGTCTGCAAAAAATGAACTGTGAAAAAACAGTATGAGTAAAAGAAAAACAAACTACTAGGAGACTGCTTCCCCACCTATTCAATATGTACATTTAATTCATGTTAAGAATGATGACAGATAAACAAGAAGATCAATCGGAGAACACACGGTACCCTTATAAAGGTTTACACTACAGGCTATAGACCAGAGGTGGGCAAACTACGGCCCACGGGACCGTCCTACCCAGCCCCTGAGCTCCCGGCCAGGGAGGCTAGCCCCCGGCTCCTCCCCTGCTGTCCCTCCTCCCTTGCAGCCGTGCAGGCATCACGGCTTCCACCAGCCCACATCCCAGGCTTTCCAATAAGCCTGTCCTGACGCTCTGAGCAGCATAGTAAGGGGGCAGGGGGAGGGGGGGTTGGATAAGGGGCAAGAGGTCCCGGGGGATAGTCAGGGGGCGGTTGGATGGGGTGGAAGTTCGGGTGGCGTGGTCAGGAGACAAGAAGCGGCGGGAGGAGGGGACTGGATACGGGGTGGGGTCCCAGGGGCTCCCGGGAGGAGGGGACAGGAACTGGGGGGGGGCGTGGATGGGGAGGGTCCTGGGGGGGCAGTTAGGGATGGGGGTCTTGGGGGTCCTGGTCAGGGGACAAGGAGTGGGGTGTTGGATGGGTCGGGGGGCCTGTCGAGGGGCGGGGGTGTGGACAGGGGTCAGGGCAGTCAGGGGACAGGGAGCAAGGGGGGTTGGATGGAGGTGAGGTCCCAGGGGGCGGTTGGGGTGGGGGGTTCCAGGAGGGGGCAGTCAGGGGACAAGGAACGGGGGGGTTGGGATGGGTCAGGGGCTCTGAGGGGGGCAGTCAAGGGGCAGGAAGTGGGAGGGGGCAGATATGGGGCAGGGGCCAGGCTGTTTGCAGAGGTACAGCCTTCCCTACCCCGCCCTCCATTCCGTTTCGCAACCCCGACGTGGCTCTCGGGCCAAAAAGTTTGCTCACCCCTGCTATAGTCGTACGGTTAGTGAAATTAGATGGAATTCCTACCTAACAAGTTAAAACTTTCTTAATAAACAAATCAACAGATAAATTTTAGAAGACATTTATTAAAAGGTATTTTGTTCTGTTCCTCCTCAGGCCTCTGCCCCTTCTCATGAAAGCAACTACTCTGCCTTTTCTTCCACATCATAGAAAAAGAAAGCTAGGTTGAAAACTCATCTCACAAGCTTTACAATTCATACCCTACTAAGCCTATCTTCATTCCGTAGTAGTTGTCCTGGGTAATACAACTTGAATCTGTCGTTTACCAGCCAATTATGACTATTTCAGAGCAACTTTTTTATTTCTGACTTGGATCTAAATGTAACCATATTTAGAGTCATTCAAGTACTGGAACTAACACACAAAACAGGCCTAGCATCTTCATACTCTGCAATTAAGGCTGTGGAAAAGGAAAAACCCCACCCATAACAAAGCCTTTAAATTAAATTAAATTACATTATACATGAAAATAGACTTTGTTCCCAAGAACACATACTGAAAAAATAAATTAGTTCAACTGATTAACTAGAAGAACTATATTACTGCCCAGCATTAAAAGATCCAATGCATCTGACTAAATGTATACAGTACTGCAAACCCCAAGTGTTTAAAAATCATGAGTCTGGCTGCAAAACAACATGAGATAGGTTTAAAATTCATGATATTTTAAAAACTAATAAATTTGCAGTTCTTTTTACCTTTGCCTTCTGGTTTCTAAACCTTTTGGGTACACTCAGTTCAGATATTCAGGGTTTTCTCTGCAATTCTGCAGCCTAGAAACTTACTCTTTTTTTTTTATGAAAGCTGAGATACTCATGTAATCATTTGTATCCAGGACCAAGGGTGTTAAGAACACCACCAAGTATCACCAGATTTATAATAAAATTGCAAGAGTTGGCAACATTGTTAATACATTATAAACAAAAAACTTTTGCTGAGTAAAGCATAAATATTAAGCCATATTCCGCCTTCCTGCATGTATAGACAACTTCCATTAAAATCAAAAAGTAGGGCCAAATTCTGTCTTTATTTGGGCTGTGCCTCTGAATGTGGTTCTCCAGAAAATGATTTTCTATAGCAATTCCATCTTACTGCAGAGACCATTCTTAAACTAACAATAAACTGTGCCTGCCGAACCAAATTATTTAGCCATTCTTTAAAATCACTATTAAACAACATACCTCCTTGGGGTTGAGGTGAATCATGACCATCAATGACAACCCGAATACCCACATCTTCTAACTTGAGCTTCCATTTTTCAATTATATTAATTGAATTGTCCTGAGAAAGTGATGACATAGAGGCAACAATTTTAACTTATAGGGTAAGCTGAAGTAAATAAAAATTCTTACAAGAATTAGGTTAGATAATATTTTAAAACTAAATATAAAATATACATACCTTACTAGCATCATTAAACACAGATAGCTCCATGGTACCTTCAAAATCTTGCTCCACAATTGACTTCAAGCATTCATCCAACCAACATTCAGTATTGCGAACAGGCAGAATAACAGACTACAATGAACAGAGAACACACAAACATTATAAAACATGAAAGCATCCATTCTCCTTGTTTATTTGCTGTTTATCCAAAGAATACTCATTTAAAAAAGGAAAGTGCCTGATCCTTTCATACTCTTTCATCAAATATGTACATTGGCCATAAAAAAGAAAACTGCTCTTTCCTTCACAAGTAAATGGTATTTCTTCTCCACCAAGCTTTATTTTTTTTACTCTGCAAAACCCACTATGTGTTAGTTTCTGTGGTTTTATTTCTTTGAAAATTCTTTGAACAAAAAGCAAACAAAATGTATACACCACCAGTTATTTACTTGCAGCACTACTAATTATTGTCTCCAGTCTCTTAACTTATCCTCAGCTTCACCATTTTACCTCCATCTTCTCTCAGTTCAGTGGGGACCTCTATTCTTTTCTACCCCAGCTACCCAGTTTGAACTTTTATCTGTAAAGTAGGCAACTTACATATCTCATCTCAGAAATCCTTTTTGATATTTACTTAGAAGCAGCCTCTCTCAACAGTACATAGGCCAAGTATTACAGAGACTTCTTTGCTCCATCCAATAAAAAAAAAACTGCCTCTCTAATTGCAACAACTATTCTATGTGTGGGACATATATGTATAAAATGTAGAACTTATTTAATTTTTTTTTAAATTATCTGTAAATTACAAATGATAAGACACTAAACAGCAAAACCCATTAATGTTTTCAATGATGTTTCACAAACAAAATATCTGTATTTCAAACTAAAGAGCTCACTCAGTTCACAGTGTGACAGCATTAATATAGCTTACTCTGTTGTTATCATGGTAACACATTTAGAACGGAATTACATTATTATAGGCATAACTGAAACCACCACCTATTATTAATGTTGCCTAATACTTCTCATGAAAAAAACCCTCTTTCCAGTTGCTTATAACTTTCCATACTTTAACTAATTTTCTATATAGGATATCTGTCTCTGATTGAATTTTTTTTTGGAAAATTTCTGCAAAAACAAATCAGAGAACCAAGGCTAGTGAAAAACAATGTTGTTTTGTCAATGTTGAAAAATTATGGAGACCGTTTCTCTGAAATGCTTTAGTTCCTCCACACTTTGAAGCAAGGACTTAAAATTTGCCAGTGGGGTGGCCTTTGTGTCAAAGATGTGCCTTTTGCTATCCATACAAAAATCTGCCCAACTTTGAACAAGTTATAAACCATCAAAAAAATCTGTTTGCACATGATCAGTAGAGGCTTATTAGAGCTTGGCAGCTAAAAACTCCAAAAGATTATGTTTGCACTAAGCATCCTCCAACCCTGGGCTGAGCAGAAACTTCACTGCAATTTCAGCTCTCGCCTGTTGCAGGCTGTAGCCAAATACTGGAAATGAAAGCAGGAAGACTATCTTGCCAATGCTCTCAATGTCTCCTGGAGGGGCTCAGGCAGCATGGAGAGGGAAGATGGTTTCTTCAAATGCTGAGGGAACAAGAGCTAGATGAGAGTGAAGGGAACAGGAAACAGATTGGGACAAAGACCTGGAGTGGAGAACACAAAACTGGGACTAGTAACTTATAGCGGGGGAGAACAGAGAGAAACGGGGACTGTCATGGTAAGAAAACTGGGATTGGGAGAGTGGGACTGGGTGGGCAAGGAGACTATGAGCTGGGTGAGATGGCAGATTCCTAGATCTTAATGCCAGGAGAGACCATTAGATTATCTAGTCTGACTGGAAAGAAGACTGGGACTGGAAGCTATGAACAGGAGGAGGATGGAGGGGGACTGGAGTCAGTGCATGGGTTGAGGGAGAATGGGACTAACCAACCAATTATACTGATTCTGGAAACTAATGGGGGAGGCTGGTGTTGGGGGAATAAGTTGGAGGAGACAGGGCAGAAGGGGTCGAACTTATATGCATTCTGTACATAAGAAACCGTTTTCTGTAGGATCCTTCCCTCATTTGTTGCCGAAGTGGGAAGGTGTATAATGATGAGGCAGAGGACTGCAGGAAGAGAAAGGAGATAAAGGTAGCTGAATGCTGCCCTGGAGAACAGGATTCTATTCCTGCCTTTACCACAGAGTTCCTGCGTGATGCTAGGCAAGCCACTTAGACCAATCCTTTCACATGTGGTCCCTAATTCTGTGTTCCTCATTTTCTAGGTGCCTGACATGAGACCCTGGGATCTGGTGTGCAGAAGTGCTGACCACAACTGCAACCACAACTGCAACTGAAGTCAATGGGAGCTGTGCTTTTAACATATAAAGTCCTATATGTAGGACCCTACCAAATTCTTGGCCATGAAAAATGCATCTGTGAAATCTGGTCTCCCCCTGTGAGATATGGTCTTTTGTGTTCTTTTACCCAGTACAACACAGATTTCAGGGGGGGGACCAGCATTTCTCAAACTGGGGGTCCTGCCCAAAAGGGAGTTTCGGCGGGGTCAGAAGGTTATTTTAGGGAGGTTGCAGTATTGCCACCCTTACTTCTGCACTGCCTTCAGAGCTCAGCAACCGGAGAGCGGCAACTGCTGGCCGGGCACCCAGCTCTGAAGGCAGTGCCCAGCCAGGAGCAGCACAGAAGTAAGGGTGGCAATAGAATACCATGCCACCCTTACGCCTGCGCTGCTGCCTTCAGAGTTCAGCGGCCGGAGAGCAGCAACTGTTGGCCAGGCACCCAGCTCTGAAGGCAGCAGCATTGAAGTAATGGTGGCAATACCATACCATGCCATCCTTACTTCGATGCTGCTGCTGGTGGCAGCTCTGCCTTCAGAGCTTGGCTCCCAGCCAGCAGCTGCCACTCTCCAGCTACCCAGCTCTGAAGGCAGTGCTGCCGCCAGCAGCAGCGCAGAAGTAAGGATAGCAGTACCACAACCCTCCCTAAAATAATCTTGTGAGCCCCCCCACAACTCCTTTTTGGGTCAGCACCCCTACAATTACAACACCCTGAAATTTCAGATGTAAATAGCTGAAATAATGAAATTTACCATTTTTAAAATCCCATGACTGTGAAATTGACCACAATGGATCATGAATTTGGTAGGACCCTCGCTATATGCTAAGCACTCTGAAAAATTAGGTCCTAGGTGTCTCAAAGTGGGCACTTTTGATCTTATTTTCTCTGTGCCTCAGTTCCCCACCTGTAAAATGGGATAATACCACCCCCTTATCTCACAGGAGCTTTGTGAATATTAAGGTTTCTGAAGCATTCAGCTACTACAGTGATATCATAGAAAATTCTGTGAGGAAATTAATAATTCTGTCTTCAAAGTATGGTTTGAATAGTGTGCAGTAAATAAGATCTGGGACCATACTTCCAACATTTGAACAAATTACTGAATAGCTACTCATTAAGTGACTACCATTCACTCTGTGCACTGAATGAGACAGGGGTCCTATGGAAAAAAATGGTATGTGATCATGTAATTAAAGACTGTATTGTAATGCAATACACATGAGAGGACTGAACAAACTCTGGCATTTCCTAACTTCTGAGTAGTTTTTTGTGTAATGTAATATATGCCTAGA
This sequence comes from Chelonia mydas, assembly GCF_015237465.2. Lineage (NCBI taxonomy): Eukaryota > Metazoa > Chordata > Testudines > Cheloniidae > Chelonia > Chelonia mydas. The sequence continues at coordinate 19,932,814 of NC_051254.2, forward strand.
AAACAATCATGTGAATTATAACTTCGCACTTCACTCGCACATTCCCTCCACAGACCTAACAAAAATTACTGAACTTTACCACACGTGAATTAATCCTCTCATCGCTCCTGGGAAATAAGTATCGTCACAATTTTATCATTCTATAGATGGGGAAACTGAAACAAAGAGGTTGAATGACTTGTCCAAGGTCCCACATGAAGTCTGTGGAAGAATCCAGAAACAGAATCCAGATCTCCAGATTCCCATGATTTAACTGCAAGACCATGTTTCTTTCAAAGATTAATTCATGTCATCACTATATTAGAATTAAGAAGAAAGCAAAAACATTAGAAAAATGTTAAAATGAAATTAGCAATGGTCTGCGTTGTGTGTGTGTGGGGGGAGGTGTTTATCTATACACACATCTCTATACACACAAAATGCATCTACTTTAGGCTTGATGAAGCATATGGCCTGATATTATGATTGGCAAATATCAAGTTGTCCAGTATTTCACAGCAAAATACAAAGTGATATTCATTTCAGACTTTATATTCTAAACCTAATTCTATATTCCAAGGTGCCAGGGAATCAAGCTCTATGAATGAACTCACCTCCTAGTTTTCAACAGGGTGTTTTACTAAGGAATAGTGGTATTTCAAACAAGTGGGAGGGCCGTGTTTGCACAATAATGCCTTCTCTGCTTTTCTTAAATTTTCAGAAAAATAAGTTTGGTCCTCTGCTTTGATAAAATTATTAATATCACATAGAAGACAAAGAATTATATGGCATGCAAATTAAGAAATGAAGTTTTGAGATTAAAGAGCTTTGCTTCACATTAGTACTTTGAGACTGCCAAGCACATAAGCAGAAACCTGAGATTGTTCCAAAAGCAACTGCTAATGCTACACTACACAGTCTGACTCAGTCAATACATTCAATTCACTAAGGATTTTAGTACTCCCAAGATGGCAATTAGAATAAGACTTCATATTTTGAACCACATTAACCCAATGTTATTATATTTTTAAAAAAGGAAAAGTACTCTCCCCAAGTCTTCTGATAGGCTTAGTGGTAGCATTAACTAGCCACAATACATCCATGCAAATCAGTGGTTCTCAAACCTTTTCTAACCAACTAACCTCAATGCAAAATTTGTTTGGCTGACTACTCTATCACCACTAATTTGAGTATTTAAAAAAATACACATAAAATGCATTAGCTGAATCTGTCTATATTTTTCTTGGATTTTATCTTTAAACAAAAGTAGAAAGGCAAGGTGTTATATTACCCAAACACACTTACATTCAATATGAATAGTCAAAAATTGCAAAAGCAGCACTTTCATGGTGCAGCCTGTATTACAAAATTTGTAAACAACCACCAGCACCATCAAGGTGCTTGGAGCTCTGCACGATAATTTATAATGTTTTTAAAATATTTTTAAAAAAACACTGTGATCAAGTTTCCTCTCCTCAGAGCCACCACAGCAAAAGTGAGATAGATGCCTGTCACACTAAGTGCAGTCGTGGAATCCCTGAGGATGCCTCTGAGCAAAAGTCTCAAGAAAGAAGTATTAAATGTATATAACAGTACATACATGATTATGAACCAGTTCAGAGTGACTGATGACTTTGGGGTTTTGTGCCATTGCTTCAGGTCCTATCATCCCTACTCAGTTTGCTGGTTTTCTGTGGTTGCCAGGACCCACTCAAGTCCAGAGACAGAGGTTACAAATATCAAAATCCAAACCTTTAATTTTTCCTGCAGTTCATTTCTCTCCGTTTTTAACTTGGTTTACAAGTTACATTTGGCAAGGACCCCATACTACAAATGCTAAAGCAGGTGTTCCAGTTAAAGTGCTTCAGTTAAAGTGAGAAAATAACCATGCAAAGTAGCAAATTTCATTCAGAGGCTCTAACATGCCTCACTACAGGAATACATTACATGCACTTTTAAAATAATTATGTGGTAACATCTCTCCAGGGGCACAGACAAGAGTCTTGCAAATAGCTTATACATTTATTGTCATCTCACAAATTCAGTTCACAAGTGTTTAAGTTGTAATTAGCCATATCATCATTAGCTGGCATTAATTTGTAGCAGAATCCAACAAAAGAGTATTTTAAGGACCCGTAAGCTTGCAGAAACTTCACACCAAGTCCCAAGGATATGACACAAGACTGGGAGTTCAAAAGACATGAGTTTCACACCCAACTCTGCCACTTATACAACGTGGAACTTATCCAGAGCCTTTTAAGACAATAGGAGTTTTTCCATTGATTTAATAAGCTTTGGAAAAGAACCTGTGTGGTTTTGGGTTCTAACTGTTATAAACCTCAGTTTCCCATCCTTGAAATGAGAATAATGAAATTTAACCCCTTGTAAAATGCATTTTGATCTATGGATGAAAAACACTAAACTACTACTAAATGATTATTATATGATAAGTCTCCACTATTTCTACAAATGTCACTAAACCAGTCATTTTTTCATGAATTAGAGTACTGAAAACACCACACACTTTTAAAATGGCACTCTGTTCAAGTGATTCTGCACTAAAAAGCCTTCATTTCCAGTCCCTATCCTCTTTAAAAGTTGAGATTTAAAAACAGAGAGTAATAGTTCAAAAGTGCCTACTGACTTAGGAGCCAAAGTCCCATTGACTTTCAATTACACTTAGGCACCTTAGTCACTTTTAAACATGGCACTTAGGCACTTTTGAAAATTTTACCCATCAGAAACAAATGTCAATTTTTGAAAACCAGCATGGGTTTTCTTTAACATATTCTTTATTCCAAGCCATTTCCGTCCTTTACTTCTGGCAAGATTGCATTAGTTGTGGCAACTGTCTTCCACAGGATGGCCATTTATTTCAAATTAAGTTAATAAGGTTTTTAGGCCCCAACATTTGATCTGACTTTATATTGTTAGAAACAGTGGAGAGAAGAGCTTTTAGATGTCTAAAGATCTTTGTTTTTATTTTTTTCCTAGTGCGCTGTTTTGTTTCAGTAGAGCAAAACACAAACTACTGTTATTTTTGAATTGAAACAGCTATGTCAATAGAAGAAAATACTTCCCCCCCCCCTTCAAAACAAACAAAAGAAACACCTTACAAAGAGTACAGAATACAAAATAAACAATTGCTATAAGAAACTTTGGGCAATGTGCTTTCATATTGAGTGATGAGACAGGGCTATGTCCAGCCATAACAGAGCAACTCCTTTTCTCTGTAAGTACAAATGTTGTAAAAAGAGAGGGCCACAATCCTGCTTGCTTTCCCTAAGTGAGTAATCTCCCCTTCAAAGAGACAACTGGTGTAAGCATGCAAAGAAGGATTTGGCCAGAAAGGGAATAATTCTTTACAAATTCTGAGACTGACCACCAAGTATAGAAGACTCAAGAGTGTAAGTGTAACAATGAGAAACATACCACTTGAATTCTACATCCTTGCCCAATTATGGAGTCCAATGATGCTCTGGACTGCAGCTGGGGATTGTCTGGTACAGGAGGTGATAGAGTTGCTGGACATTTACACTTGGCAGGTACAGAATCACAAGCACACAGTCCTTTCTGCAGAAAGGGGACTTGACCTCCAGCTGCTGAGGAGGGGCTCCTAGGAGCCCCAACTTCTTCTGACATTTCTATCTTTCTCACCCTTTGGACACACACAAGGCAAGCTCTGGGGAGAGGAGTGAAGTATACCACCAAGGGGGTACAGCAGGTTCACTATAAAAGAGGTCCTCACATGGCAACAGAGCATGAGGACAACACTTTCATTCCTGCTTCCTTGGAGTGGCTCCTGAGAAGTGAGAGCAGAGGGAACTCAAGTCCAGTTCTAGCCTATGTTCCAGAGGGGGTGGAAGGCCCCATTCCAGGCAGCTGCCAACGTGAGAAAACCACAGAGTTTACTGCTAAATGCCCCTGAACCAGTCAAAATGTCCAGGTCTCAGACTGAAAGTACCAGGGGTTGGGTGGGTCCAGGCCATGCATAGTGTTAACCCACGCAACACTCCCATAAAATGCATAATCACTGCCACTTAGGGGGTTGCTCGCCCTCTTCCCCCCTCCGGGTGCTGTTTTCCCCTCCCCGCCCTGGGGCGTCCTGCTTCCCTCCACACACACTCTCCCTCAAGCTGCTGCTGCTGCTGCTCCTCTCCCCCTCTGCGAAGTGCTGCTCTCCTGCCCCAACGGGTGCTTCAGCTGCCTGCTCTCTTCGCCCCCGTTCGGCTCACCCCCCACGTGCTGCTTGGACCCCGCGCGCGGCCCCCCCAGCTGTTGGCGGCGGGCCCGACACGCCCCCAACGCTCTCCGCCGCGCGACAGGAATCCCCAACTCCCTGCCCCGGCGAGCCAGCCAGGGAGAGGAGTGGAGACAGCGGCTAGAGGGGCCGGAAGTGAAGCTGAAGAGGCGGGAAGGTGACAGTCTAGGGAGTGGGGGGGGAACCATAGAGCAGGAGGATTTGGTGGTTTTTTTGAGGGGAGGGAAGTGTGATTCTGCGGTGGTGGGAGGTTCGGGAGCTATGGCAGACTGGAGGGCAAGGCTGGAATGATGGAGGTGTGGGGGCCTGGGGTGGTTGAGGATGGGGGCATAGGTGCTGGAACTGGGGGACCTGCTGCACCCTGGCTTGGGTTCCATCACATACAGTCTTCAGAGTAGCAGCCGTGTTAGTCTGTATTCGCAAAAAGAAAAGGAGTCCTTGTGGCACCTTAGAGACTAACCAATTTATTTGAGCATAAGCTTTCCTGAGCTACAGCATCAGATGAAGTGTCTGCAGGGTTTGCAGTTTGGTTCAATGGCTCTCAGCAAACACACACACACATACACACGCACACCGCCCCCATACAAATTGTTCCAGTGCCCCTGGATGTTTGTAGACCTAGGGTGAGGGAGGGGGTGGAGGAACTGTGGTTCACTGGTTATTGGCAGCAGAGGTGGGTCTTGGATTTAGGGGCGGAGGGGGGGATGGGTGGTGTTTGCGGTTCTGCCAGAGGGGATGTAAAGGGTGATCATCTCAAGCCTGATTTTCAAGTTGCCTTGGTATCTGGCAGGGGACTTGTTTGTTTGCGTAAGGAAAGCTGTTTCCACTGTAAACTGCTTTAATTTCATGGAAACTTTCTCTTGTTTTCATTAGCCCCAGGCTTTGTTAAACACTGTTTTTACAATATCTAAATTTTCGACCCTATTTCACCTGATGATGCACCTTTAAATATTACCAGTCATGTTATTTTCCATGTTGTAATGAAGTTTAGATGGCTGTGCATGTAAATGTTGTTTGTTTTAATAGTAACATATGTTCCTGTAGTTACTTATCCTACAGCTTATCTAGTTGTCACACTTTTAAACTTCCGATTTTTTTTATTTTTCAATTAAAAAATACTCCCTGTGACTCTTTCGTCTATTATTGTGTCTCATTAAGGACTGGTATTGCAAATGCAACCAGTATCACATTTTTAAAAGCAATTAAACTGGCTTTAAAAACAACCCAACAACTGTATTTTCTTAATGATATCATCAGTAAAGATAACATTGATTAAAGCAATGATCCTGGTAACATTTATGCAGTAGGATTGCTCACAGTTATAAGTGATTGCAAGGTTGGGACCTATATGGCAAGCTGTTTAGAATATAAAATATTTATACAAAGTAGGGATGTAAGTAACGTTTTAAAAACAATAATGTGTAACTGATTAAAATTGTATTGGTTACACAGTTAAACATTTAGCTGGGGAACTAAGGGGATACCCCTTTAAGGCAGAATCCCCACTGCCGGCCCTGCACCTGGGGAGCCCCGCTGCCAGCCCTGCACTTGGCATCTCGATGCTCCCAGGGTCCCGGCTGCCAGCCCCGTGCCCAGGAATCCCCGCTGCCAGCCCCATCCCTGGCATGCCCAGGGTCCCTGCTGTCAGTCCCTGGGCTCCCGGCTGCTGGCCCAAGCCTGGGACTCTGCTGCCCACACCAGGGTCCCAGCTGATGGCCCCGCCCCACAGGTCCTGGATGCTGGCCCGGTCCCCAGGGCTCTGCGTGGGGCGGCAGCTGGGACCCCAGGCGTCCCAGGATGCCGGGCGCAGGCAGCAGCAGAGCCGCAGGCATGGCAGCAGCCGGGACCCCAGGCATGGGGCTGGCAGCCAGGTCTCCGAGCATGCAGGCCGGCAGCCGGGACTCTGGGCAGAGTTTAATCGTTAATAGAAACCACTAAGCATCAAGCTTATCGGTTAGCTGGTTAAACTTTTACATCCCTAATACAAAATCATCTTTGGCAACCTAAATCTTCCAATTGTCCCTGGATTATTTAAAGACTCTATTAAACAGTCAGTTCAACAAGCATAGAGATCAAAGTTATCTTAAAATGTTTGTTGGCATGCAAATATGGAGGGGTGAAGGATGTGGGGAAGACAGCCAAACAATCATAATTCATCATTGGAATTCATTTAAAATTATCTGTCTAGCTTCCCTCCCTCCCCCCACTCTATGGGCAATGTTGGGAAATGTAATATTTTTCCCCTCTGATAACATAGACTAACTTTGTACTTCCTTATTGCCTTCATGACTTTTTTTTATCCAAAATAGATGTAGAAGTTTATTTATCTGTATTGCAGTAGTACCTAGGAGTCCCGATCATGGACCAGGACACCATTGTGCTAGGTGCTGTACAAACATGGACCAGATTGTTTCTCCCGCAAAGAGCTTACAATCTAATGGCTTATGCTCACTATAGAGGCACATCTATGGCCCTGCAGTAGTGCCACTGTAGCACTGTGGTGTAGACATTTGCTACAACTATGAAGAGTTTTTTCCCATCACTGTAGTTAATCCACCCCTCCAAGAGGGAACAGCTAGGCTGGTGGAAGAATTCTTCCATTGCCCTAGTGGTGTCTACACTGGGGCTTAGTTCAGATTTACTACCCATCTCAGGTGTCTGAATTTTTTCACACCACCGAGTGAGGTAGCTAGATCAATGTAAATTTTAGGTATACACCAGGCCTAAGTAACTGAAGACCCAAACAAGGCAACTGGAGATGCATTTTGAGTTATATTCCACAGGTAGCTACAGAGGGCAGCTAAACTAACTTCCTTTCTAAATATATAATAAAAGCTTTTATTTTATTAAATTATTATAAGTACTATTGGAAGATTGGGCCAGATTTGTAAAGGTATTTAGGTACCTAAAGACGCAGGGAGAGGCTGAATCTTTAGACACCTAACTACCTTTACAAATCTAGCCTTTTGTTACATAGTTTTAAACTCTATCCTTGATTTATTTTTTTATTTTAATGTATCACAGTGGAGAGAGGTATAATAATGAACTGTATCAAGTTCTTCTTTCAAGAACATAGTGTGCCCAGCTTTAAAGCAATTGATAGAGAAGGAACTGTCTTACTTTAAACACTGTTTCAGAAAACCGTGGGAGCAGTAACATTGTACTGAAGCAGTGTTGCACATAACAACAATTACAGTTTCTTAGAGGAGTCATGTCATGTTGGTATAACACTTACTTTGTATTATATTAATAGTTATATCTTTTGAATATCTGTATGATGTACTCTCATTTTGTAATTTGCTAATTCTAAATGTTTTAGCTATCAAACCCTCTTGACCTAAACAATCAGGAAATGCAGGTTATGCCACTTCTAATTAGAAAGACATTTTGCTGTAGGATTACACTAAAATCTTACAGGTCACAAATTACATCAATTACCATATGGACAGTTTTAGGCCTCAATCCTGTAATCTGATCTGTGAGGGCTTGTGAGGAACCCAATTGACTTGATAGGGAGATCCTTATGAAGCACCCCATGATATTCAGGTTCTGTATGGATGTAGTGTTTTAGCCACATGGGTGAGAGTACAATATTGACCCCTTGCTGTGGGAGCTTCTGAAAGGTTACTCCTACAAATGGAAATACTTGTTTATATTGTACAGTATATTAATATTCTGGTTTATTTCTATATTTGCTGGAAAGAGTTACAGTATTTCAGACAAGTGTTGTCTAATCCTCCGTACGTATTATGTGGACATAGAATAAGTGAGCATAAAAATATCCTGGATAACACATTTAACTTTGAATTTCCACATTTTTGTATCACTGTTTTTAAATAAATACTAAATGATCCAACTAACAATGCAGGAGAGGCATTCAGTATGTAACTAGTTTTAAATCAACTTTATACAATAAGTATTAATTTTTAAATACATTTTCATGACCGCACCATGATTTTTAAAAAGCAAAATATTCAAGTAGCAAGAAGTGGTAGTTTTGGCATCCATGACTTTGGTGAATATAATAATGTTCTACTGCTTTTTATTCCTTCAAGTCAAGCAGGGCCAAAATGGCCAAGAGTGTGTGAGCTGTGTTGTCTTCTTTGTGCATCAACAACAAAATTGTGTACTAATTTATGATTGGTTATGCCTGTGTACATCTGTTAAGGCAAGGGTGTCACTGATGACATACTTTGGCCTGTAGAGCCAAATTACTGTTGATGGTACTCAGTATGGAAAAACCCAGTCAATTTCCCCATGTAGACAAGCCCCCAGATCCCAGGCTGAATTTGCAAGGCTGGCAGGTAAAAATAAATAATATTTTTACTTGTAATGTGAGCACATTTAATTTGGATGAAATCACTCAAAGACAGTGTCACCTTTTAGAGTAGAACCACACTTTAATTGTTTATAATTTTATTTAATATGTTACACTGTCATAATAGAGTACATCACATTACATGTTTTTGTTTTTTTTAAATGACTCAATCCTGAAAAGATTGTGGTTGCTTTTATGAGCTAATAAAAGTTACGAATGTGCTGCTATCAGCAGTGCTGACCTTAGGCCCCTGTGTGGGTGGAGAGGACCCCACTCATTCCAGTACCTGTATGCAGGCTCTTCTTGACACACGAACTACCATCCCACTAATAGTACTCTTTCATTTCTTGTTGTCCTTCTCTGAATATATGTCGCACCACTATCATTTTAGGTGGTTCTCCTTTGTTGCACTTCAGCTGTTGTCTTATCTGGTTGTTGTTTAAGATGTTGAATATATTTCCTTGCTGTTGTCTTTTCCCTTTATAACGTTTTAGATGTATCCACGTAGGAGTTGGTTCAAAGCCTTACAAGCAGATGAAGGGAGTTATCTCCTCACCAAGGCCATGGCATCAGAGGCAGGCAAAGAACTGGGATTTAAAAATTTTATTAAGATATATTGAGGGAGTTACACTGGGGCACCACAAGTCTTTCTTTGTATAGGGTCCTCCATAGCTGAGGGAGTGTTATGCATAGTCAAATGATCAGACTGTACTAATACTTAATTGATCTCTTCCAGATGGAAGGTACATGCCTTCACAATAATTTAGTTAATTTTTTTTAAAAGAAAAACTTTGACATTAAGGAGACATTTTTTTATTGGAGAATTTTGTGCAGTTTATTGATAGCACTTTATGGGATATCCATCTGGGGTTGTGCAGTATGGTTTTGTTCTTAAGTAATTAGTCCTGAGTCCACTAAAGTAAAAATAGTGTTTCCCCAATTTACCAAAAATTACTGGTTGAATTATGTGGAAAGATGTTATTTACAAAAGGCTGCAACATTCAGCTGGTGGAGACAGCTGAAAGTTAGCCTTTAAATCCCATTTCCCTATTCTCAACAAGTATCCCGTGTGCCACAAGTGGTAACCCTTGAGAATCAAAGCTGCTCCTTGAGTAAGAATAAATCTTTAGAAAATTCAGTTTGTGTTCTTTGTTTTTCAAAGTCATGCATCCTTTTGATCTTCTTAATGACCTTAGTGCAAAGCACTCATAAAATAGAGTTATGCTGGAGAGCTGAGGAGAGTGGGTGAAGTTGAATACCTTCCAAAAAGTCACTGGTAAATGTGTAGTGTATACAGTTAGAATTTTGCTGAACTTCAGTACCTTTGGGAAGTTAAACATTTTTGCGTATAAGTGCAGGAAACATCTGACATTTTAAGATGGGAGAGTGCTTAAAGAAATAAATCATATCCTTACAAAGGAATGCAGATGTAACAAGAACTGGAACATCTATAATATACAATGATCCACAAAACAATGTATTTGATGCCATATCTTTTTATGACACGTGAACAGGAAGGAAAATGAATAACATTTTGAGTTATAGGTTAGTCATAGGCCTCTACATAAGAGACTTCAAAAACTCTCTGACCCCAGAGACCAATACAACCTTCTCTTGATCCATCTTCCTTGGAAAGGAACACAGTAAGATGTTTAAATATTTCCCCTTCAGTATTTATAGCTTATCTATTATATTATTAAAGTATGGTTCTGCCCTAAAAAGGGACTTTAAACAGTGGCATAATTGATGCTTGTGTCTGACTCCATATCAGATCTGCCCAGTCTTAAAGATTTTGTTCCTCAAACTCATCCTGGGATCTGACAGTCAAATCCTCTTCTTTCAGGTTCATGGATAATCAGTAATAAAGATTTTGCAGCTAAACCTAAGTTTAACAATTCTGTTGATAATACATGAGCCAGAATAAAATTTAGCTCATTCTCTTGTAGCTGTATTGGCTCTGCATTGTTAACAGGAGTAAAGAGTAGTAAGTTATTTTTTGCCACAAAAGTAAGCAGATATGAGCACAACAGAGACAGGAAACTGTTCTGTTTCAGTAAAAAGATGCCATTCCCACTTTTACATATTTTCCTTTCTAGCCATAACTGATCTTAAAGAAGCTCTTTGAGCACTCTGACAATTGCAGTGGCATCTAATGTATGGCCATCTAAAGTGCTGTTCTAATCCCTGAGTCTCCAGATCCATAAGAAAATAAGCAAACAAGCTGAGTAAATGGGTATTTGGTCCTAACTGGGTAAATGATATGTACTATTACTTCACACAACACACAGTCAACCTGTGGAACTCGCTGCTGGGGGATGTTGTGAAGACCTAAACTATAAGTAGTTTCAAAAAAGAATTAGATAAGTTCATGGAGAGTAGTTTCATCAATGGTTTTAGCCAAGATGGTCAGGGATGCAACCCCATGCTCTGTTTGTGGCTAAGCCCCTGACTGCCTGATGCTAGACCTGGATGATAGGGAGATGGATCACTTCATAACTGCCCTGTTCTATACATTCCTTTTGAAGCTTCTTGCATTAGCCACTGTCGGAAGACAGGATACTGGACTAAATGGATCATTGGTGTGACCCAGTATGGCTGGTCTTATATTCTTAATATATCTTAACTATTTCGAAGAACAGTTGAACGTTGGTACACATCAGTTTGCAATAGCTGTATTATTTTTTTAATATATATTTCACAATATGACATGAAGAAACAATGGCAAAATTGCTTTAATGCAAGCTTTATATGACACTATTAAGGGCCCCTTTTAGGCTAGTACTAAGTGAAATTTAGTTAGCAAAACTATTTCAATGCAGGTCCATGGAGAATACAGTAAAATGATTTAATTATGTAGATACTCTATGGTTATATAGTCCTGAAACCTTTAGGATCTGAGACAATTATGGTAAAACAAGATATGCATGAGGCTTTTCTGCTCCCTCACAGCTCCTACTTAGATGAGCCCCTGCCTGAGACAAACTATATACTCATCTACTCCCACTGTGATTGTCTAATCCTTCCATAATCAATCCAGCTACTCTACTTCCACTGAGACACTTTTCTCTCAAGCAATCTCTCCAATAAGGTTTTTCTTATTTTCTGCTACAAGAGATATATTTAATTTCACCATCTAAGGGGCTGGAAGCCTCATTTTGACTTCAAGTGAAATAAACTATAAATAATATATAGCTTAGATCAGGGGTTCTCAACCACAGGTACGTGTACCCCTGGGTGTATGCAGAGGTCTTCCAGGGGGTACATCACCTCATCTAGATGTTTGCCTAGTTTTAAAACAGGCTATATGAAAAGTACTAGAGAGATCAGTGCAAACAAAAATTTCATACACACAAAGATTTGTTTATACTGCTCTATATACTATACACTGAAATCTAAGTACAATATTTATATTCCAATTGATTTATTTTATAATTATGTGCTAAAAATGAGAAAGTAAGCAATCTTTCAGTAAGAGTGTGCTGTGATATTTTTGTATTTTTATGTCTGATTTTGTAAGGACGTAGTTTTTAAGTGAGGTGAAACTTGAAGTACACAAGACAAATCAGACCCCTGACAGGTACAGTAGTCTGGAAAGGTTGAGAGCCACTGGCTTAGACTGCAAGTCCCTTGACTTCCTGTGTTTTGTCCAATGACCAGCTCTTTGAGACAGATTTTCAGCTGGTGTAAGGGGACATGACTCCACTGACTTCAGTGGAGCTGTACCTCATTACAGCAGCTGAGGATTTGGCCCATAGGGGTCAATAATTATGATTAATGGAGATTTATTCTGTTTTAGCATTCACTTTGTTGGATAATAGACACTCAACTAGGCTTTGATCCTGCAAACATTTGCACCCATGAGTAACTGTATATGCATATGAATAATCCCATTGAATTAAATATGACTCCATATGTGTAAAGTTACATTTGTAGGTGTTTCCAGCGCTGGGGCCTAGCTGAGTTATAGGTATAATCAATAATCCATGTGCCAGTTGTGGTTATTCTGCATATTAAATTGAACTTGGACAATTCAGACTGTTTGAGAGCATTGATGTGTGCATTCTTGTACCTTTCCACCTCCTCAGCCATGATTTATGTGTTGTTCTTATTGCTTAGTAATTGTGAGACGATTGAATTACATCTGGTTTGGCCAAAGAAAGGAATGGAGTGAGGAATTTAACTGAAAACTCCAACTCACTAAACACTACCTGCCACTGTCTAGGCTTTGCTTAGGAAACCTGAACTCAGGTGAAATGTGCAAAGTAAACAAACTGTCTTTCCCCAGTTGACCAACTTGAAAAACTAAAAGTAGTACTGACTGACCTCTTCAGAGCATGAGTATTAAGTTGGTGGATGGCACGTGCAGGTTGGTTCACTAGAAAAAGCATTTCATTGTGCAGCCAGATAAATCAGTGTTGTAATAGGGATTATTATTACGTTTGGACTTCATGTATATATATGTCATTTATTTAGGACTGTATCTTTCTAGATATGATGGAAGAGGAATACCAACAGAAGAAGCAGTCCTTGTGCTGCTTCAGTATTGTGACTTGCAGCCTGTCTGAAGGCATAACAAAGGCCTAATTGTGTGACTGCCCAGCTGAGCCAACAAGCAATGAATAAGCGAGTGATGGTCAACAGTGCAAGTACTGGATATCACAGAGGGCAATTCAAAGGGTGTATAACTGTGAAATGAGTGAGGAAGGTGTAAAGCAAAACAGAACTAGAGAAGCACTTGTAGCAAGATATAAAGGTAGTGTCTCTTTTATTGAAATGGCTAGTTTTTCATGGGGAACAGAAAGAAATTACAAAGAGATTGATAACTTGGTGGAGAGGTAGGGATACCCCTGACAAAGCACTTCTTCAAACATGTGGAGCTACAGGAAAACAGTTATTCTCTGCAGTCTGAGAGGAGGGAGATGTAAAACTAGTGTCTGATCTAAGTGAGGAGTGAGAGGTGCTCTCTGTGCTAATCAGGTCATCTAGTCCAGTGTCCTGCACTGAGGCAGGACTCTATGTTATCTAGACCAGTGGTTCTCAACAAGGGGTACTCATACCCCTGGGGGTATGCAGAGGTGTTCTGGGGTACATCAACTCATCTAGATATTTGCCTAGTTTTACAACAGGCTACATAAAAAGCACTAGTGAAGTCAGTACAAACTAAAATTTCATACAGATGACTTGTTTATACTGCTCTATATGCTATACACTTAAATGTAAGCACAATATGTATATTCCAGTTGACTTATTTTATAATTATATGGTAAAAATGAGAAAGTAAGAGATTTTTCAGTAGTAGTGTGCTGTGACACTTTTGCATTTCTATGTCTGATTTTGTAAAGCAAGTAGTTTTGAAGTGAGGTGAAACTTGGGGGCAGGCAAGACAAATCAAACTCCTGAAAGGGGTACTGTAGTCTGGACAGACAAGTGTTTGTCTAACCTGTTCTTAAAAACCTTCTGCAACAGAGATTCCACAACCTCCTTAGCAAAAACAATAAGGAGTCCTTGTGGCACCTTAGAGACTAACAAATTTATTTGGGCATAAGCTTTCATGGGCTATAACCCACTTCATCAGATGCATGGAGTGAAAAATACAGTAGGCAGGTATAAATATACAGCACATGAAAAGATGGGAGTTGCCTTACCCAGTGAGGGGTCAGTGCTAACGAGGCCAATTCAATCAGGGTGGATGTGGCCCATTCCCAACAGTTGACAAGAAGGTGTGAGTAATATATTAACAGAGGGAAAATTACTTTTTGTAGTGACCCAGCCACTCCCTGTTTTTATTCAGGCCTAATTTGATGGTGTCAAGTTTGCAAATTAATTCCAGCTCTGCAATTTCTCATTGAAATCTGTTTCTGAAGTTTTTTTGTTGAAGAATGGCCACTTTTAAGTCTGTTATTAAGTGTCCAGGGAGATTGAAGTGCTCTCCTACTGGTTTTGAATGTTACAAGGGTCTTGATGTAATTTGTTCCAGTGCTTAAGTACTTTTACAGTAAGGAAGGTTTTCCTAATGTCTAGTCTAAATCACCTTTGCTGCAATTTAAGCCCGTTACTTCTTGTCCTTGTCCTCAGTGATTAAGCAAAACACTTTATCACCCTCATTTCTATAAAAACCTTTTATGTTCTTGAAGACTGTTATCATGTCCCTCCTTAGTCTTCTCTTCTCCAGTCTAAACATACCCATTTTTTTCAATATTTTCTCACAGGTCATGTTTTCTAGATCTTTAATAATTTGTGTTGCTCTCCTCTGGACTTTCTCCAATTTGTGCATGTCTTTCCCGAAGTGTGGTGCCCAGAACTGGACATAGTATTCCACCTGTGTCCTTATCAGTCCTGAGTAGAGTGGAAGAATTACTTCTTGTGTCTTGCTTACAACACTCCTGCTAATACATGCCAGAATGATGTTTACTTTTTTTGCAACAGTATTACATGGTTGACTCATATTTAGTTTGTGATCCATTATAACGTCCAGAGCCTTTTCTACAGTACTCCTTCTTAGGCAGTCATTTCCCATTTTGTACTTGTGCATCTGATTATTCATTTCTAAGTGTAGTATTTTGCATTTGTCCTTATTGAATTTCATCCTATTTATTTCAGACTACTTCTCTAGTTTGTCAAGATCATTTTGAATTCTAATCCTGTTCTCCAAAGCACTTGTAACCCCTCCTAGCTTGGTGTCATCTGCAAATTTTATAAGTGTCCTCTCTATGTCATTATCCAAATCATTTATGAAGACATTGAATAGACTGAGAAGTGGGACAGATCCCTGTGGGATCCCACTTGATATGCTCTTCCAGCTTAACTGTGAACCACTGATAACTACTCTCTGAGTATGTTTTTTCAACCAGTTGTGCATCCGTCTTATTGTAGGTTAGTTTAGATTATACTTGTCATAAACTAACTAGGGAAACTCATGTGAGAGAGTGTCAAAAGTCTTACTAACACATAAAACTTTTCATCCATATACAGCACTCTTAACAATGGTGGCAATCATCTCATTTTAAAGTTAGGAAGCAGAGATACCATTATAATTCAGTATAAAAGAAGGAACTTGAAGATATTTTTCTTTTTTTAAAAAAATCCCTCAATAATAAGCAATTATATATAATTTTTCTTGTTGTTGGACCGTAGTATTCTAAAGGGATCTGAGTCAATCTCTGTAAGCACCTGAGGAAAGCTGAAGACAGAAAAACTTTGAGACAGATTAAAAAAAGTCTTATGTATTTTATAGGGCTGTCAATTAATTGCAGTTAACTCACATATTTAACTCAAAAAACTTAATTGCGATTAAAAAAATTAATCGTGATTAATCGCACTTATAACAATAAAATGGCCATTTAAATTTATTAAATATTTTTGGATGTTTTTCTACATTTTCAATATTGATTTGAATTAGAACACAGAATACAAAGTGCACAGTGCTCACTATATATTATTATTTTTGATCACAAATATATGCACTGTAAAAATGATAAACAAAAAAAATAGTATTTTTCAATTCACCTCATTCAAGTACTGAAGTGCAATCTCTTTATCGTGAAATTGTAACTTACAAATGCAGAGTTTTTTTGGTTAAATAACTGCTCTCAAAGACAAAACTAAAACTTTAGAGCCTACAAGTGCACTCAGTCCTACCTCTTATTCTGATAATCGCTAAGACAAACAAGTTTGTTTACACTGATGGGAGATACTGCTGCCTGCTTATTTACAATGTCACCTGAAAGTGAGAACAGGCGTTCGCATGGCACTTTGGTAGCTGGCATTGCAAAGTATTTACATGCCAGATTTGCTAAACATTCGTATGCCCCTTCCATGCTTCGGCTACCATTCCAGAGGACATGTTTCCATGCTGAGGATGCTCGTTAAAAAAAGAATGCATCAATTAAATTTGTGACTGTACTTCTTGGGAGAGAATTGTATGTCTCCTGCTCTGTTTTACACACATTCTGCATATATTTCATGTTATAGCAGTCTTGGATGATGACCCAGCACATGTTCGTTTTAAGAACACTTTCACAGCAGATTTGACAAAACGCAAAGAAGGCAACATTGTGAGATTTCTAAAAATAATCACAGCACTCAACCCAAAATCTGAGAGGGACGAAGTGTGGAGCATGCTTTTAGAAGTCTTAAAAGAGCAACACTCTGGTGAGGAAACTACAGAACCCAAACCACCAAAAAAAAAAAAAAAAATCAGCCTTCTGCTGGTGGCATCTGACTCAGATGATAAAAATTAACATGTGTCAGTCCGCACTGCTTTGGATTGTTATCAAGCAGAACCCATCATCATCATGGACGCATGTCCTCTAGAATGGTGGTTGAAGCATGAAGGGACATATGAATATTTAGCGCATCTGGCATGTAAATATCTTGCAACGCCAGTTACAACAGTGCTATGCGAACGCCTGTTCTCACTTTCAGGTGACACTGTAAACTAGAAGCAGGTAGCGTTACCTCCTGCAAATTGAAACCAACCTTGTTTGTCTGAGTGATTGGCTGACCAAGAACAAGGACTGAGTGGACTTGTAGGTTCTAAAATTTTACATTGTTTTATTTTTGAATGCAGGGTTTTTTTGTATATAATTCTATATTTGTAAGTTCAACGTTCATGATAAAGAGATTGCACTACAGTATGATGTGAATTGAAAAATACAATTTTTTTGTTTTTTTGCAGTGCAAATATTTGTAATCAAAAATAAATATATAGTGAGCAATGTACACTTCGTATTCTGTGTTATAATTTAAATTAATATATTGGAAAATGTAGTAAACATCCAAAATATTTAAAATAAATGGTATTCTATTGTTGTTTAACAACGTGATTAATTGCAATTAATTTTTTTAATTGCTTGACAGCCCTAGTATTGTAATCAGCCTTCTAAATTTCTTTTTCTCTTCTCTTTATTCAGAGTCTCTTTTTTAATGAACCTTTTGCTTAAGTGTTTTAGTAACATGTCTCTTTTTGATCAGAGTCCTTGTTAACCTACTCGTAATCAGAGGGCTCTCTATGCAAGTATTAAAGGAATGCAGATAGAAGTGTGCAGAGGGAGTGAGAAATGGGAAATGAGGATGACTTCTTGGTTTTGAAAACAGAAGTCTAAGGATACTGGGATCTGAGGCTCACCAATGCTTTTTCCTGTCTAAGTCAGCATCAGGAACGTCTTGATTGTTCATGTCACTGTGGGTTTCTAACTGGAACCCCAGCATTGTTTTTCCCTCTCCCTGCCCTTTTTCACATGCCAGCTTCAGTGTGGACACATCTATTTTGGCTGCCAGTTCTTTAGTCATTTGGAGCATTAAGAACCTCAAGGTGAGGCTTGGAATCCAGTGGGAATTGAACTGAAAAAAAAAAAAAAGGATATTGTGTGTTTGATGCATGCCAGGAAAGGTTCTCCATTTTTTTGCCGGAACCCAGAATGTACTATTGCCATCAACAAGGTGCAATAGTATGAAGTAACATGATTTGTCCTTTTCTTCATGAGCTAGCCTGGTCAGACTTTCATCCAGAATCCAAGCTAGCTCACGGAGGAAGAATGGTAAGAATGCCTTTCCTCTCTCTTTAGGTACTTCCAGAATGCCTGTTGACCTGGTATCTAAGCACTGCCCCAGAGACTATTTATTGATTTAGTTATAGATCTCGGGGACCTCATTATCATTTCAACTAACACTCTTTTAGCCTCAGCAAGGCCTGATATAATATATCCAGGCTTCCATGTTGCCTTGTCTTTACCACTGTTCTCACAATATACTGGCAAGTCACCATAATGTTGCACCACTCTTTTCTAGACAAGAATTTTGAAATTTCTTTTATCAGCCAGATTCAACATCATAATACGAACAATAAGTTACTTGCCCAAGTTTACATAATGAGTTGGCGGAAGAGATGGGCATAGTGCCCTGGTCAGCTGATTCTCAGTCCCATGCTTAATCATTGGACCACTATCTGCAGTGGGAGTTGCAGCTATGTAACTAAGAGCTTAATTTGGCCTAATAAAGATATTGTAGGTGAGACAAGGTTTAAAACAAATAAAAATGATTGAAAGTCACATTCATTTCCCAGAAGATGTACTGCTTATAGCCAGGCAGGAGGAAAATATGTATCCTCTAGTTTTGGCCCCCACTCTCTTTCTCACCAGACATGAGGTTCCAGACAGGGTCCCTCTGCAAGGTCTGAGGGAAGGGGGTAGATTGCCACAAACATGACCCACGTATTCTTACTTACATGGACAGGTGTGGAGGGGCCTCTTCATGCACAGATCTCAGGCACATTGTTACGTGATCTGGACCATTGCTTTTCTACAAATTTTTCCATAAATATACAACAGGCTTAGGACACGTGGAAAAATCCATAAAAGAATTGGCTGGTCATAGACAGTTCCTAAACCTGCCTTAACCGTAATTGATTGCATTCATCCCAAAACTTCCCTTGAGATGAACGTTATCACATCCCCTAGAGATTGGATTGTAGATGTAAAATGTATTTATGAATCTTTAATCTCTCACTCTGTGTTAATGGTATGTTGTTTGTTAATAGGTCACCAGTAAAAGCACCACTACCCTCCACCCACAAGCCTACACTTAGTAAATGGATTTTAAATGAGTCTCTGAGATTAATAAGAAATGAAAATCCAAGTACAATTGATAACATTCTAGAAAGAGCTGGCCAAACCCTGCTGTTCTTACTCAAGCATAACTTCCACAGAACTCAATGGGAGTTTTGCCAAACAAAGACTGTGTAAAGATTTCAGGACCAGGTTCACTGTGTTTACACACTGCAGCAGAATCCTTGGAGGACAAAGACAGAGGAGAGAGGCCATTTGTATATTAGCTGTATGGAGGTGCTGGCCCTGACTCCATAATTAAGGTTGAGTTCTATTTTGCACTGAAGACAGGGAGCCAACGTTATATATAAAGGAGTACAGCATGTCCAGTACATCCTCCACATGTAGTGACACTATACATGGGGGGAATGTGAAAAACAATCTGACTTTTAAAATCAATTTAATCTATTCTGGGACCACAGGCACTAATATGCCTTAATTCTGATCCTAAGATTTTTGTATGGTGTCACTACAGGACAACGTTAAGGTTATTTGGTGCCTTAACAGTGCATTTCTGTACTTTAACATGTTTGGATTTCTTTTAAGTGTAACCTTAACTGAATGTCCCAGGTTTGCAATTCTTGGTTTTAGAACAATTACAATATTCTGTTAATACATTTACCCATAAATTACTGAGGTACTCTCAACTTTAAGTCGATCTTAACATAAGAATCACCAATAGACTTGATATTTTTGAACATGAAAAATAAGAATCTGATTAAGACTCCTTGGAACTGAATCTATAGTAAAGTACTGAGGTGAAATGGCACCTTGTAAAGAAAGAGGATGTTGAGAGTAAGATTTTATATTGAAGTCCCAGTGAGAGAATAAGGGCTGGTCTACACCTACAGTTGCACCAGTTTAATTAAGGCATAATAGTAAACCAGTTTAGTTAAGCAGGTGCAGCTTTTAAATTAGTTTGAGTGTCTGTGCTGGGGGGGGAGCTCCAATTTAACCAAATCCGTTTATAAATTGTGTATAGACAAGCCCGTATAAAGAAGCTCAGAGAAAAGTTGCACAGTAAAATGACAGCACTGAACTCCCCTTATACTACTGCTCAATGGAATGAAAATAAACAAGAGTTGACAATATTTGAAAAGCAGAAACCAAAAAAGTTTCCTGTTACTATAAACACATTTTAACACTTGGGTCACTTTGTACACAAACACACCTTGTACTATAAAGGTCATGTTTTCCTCATCTTGGTGATCATCATACTACACTATTTTAAAATATCTTAAAAATACGGATACTTCCTGAAAGCTACATATCTGTGAGCTCTCCAGTTGCCTATAAAGAATGAGATTCTCATCTGAGTAACGCTGCTGTCCATCTGAGTTCTCTGTTGACTTCAGTTGAATTACTCTTGAAATACCCCAGTATTACTGAGATCAGAATCTCACCCTAGCTCTCAGAAAGACTTGCTGTTGAAAATTACATGTGAAATTTGCAAACTATTGAGCTAATTTATTTACCTTGTTAGCTCATCATGTCTGCAAAAAATACCTTCTTCCCTCCCAGTAACCTAGCAACGAATACACAGTACAAGATTATTTTTTCACAATTTATAGTAAAGATGCATTAAAATGCATTGCCTGGCCTTAATTCCATGACAAGCATGTAGCAAACAACACTGCAGTTATTTGTTTATACTGGCCAGGGTTGCATTTGTTCAGTGTAGTGTGGTATTTATTTTGTCTAAATATTGAAGCAGAAAAGAAAATAATAGATTCTTATTTTCAGAGAACTGTTATAAATATTGTGCTTAGCTTTGGTTTTATGTGAAGTGACTATGGATGGCTTTGGACCTGTCTTTTGCTGTCACATGCTCATGCTGTGTATTAGAAACCTTTGAATAATATTTGAAGTATTGCTGTTTCCACATGCTGAGTCCCCACAGGTTGCAATATGCATGTAGGCTGGAAGAACAGGAGAAAATGAAAAAGTAAGCCAGCCAAGAGGATGTACATGCAGATAAATATCAGCTTTACCAGTGGCATAAGTTTTCTAAAACAGGAAATTAATGTTTTAGATGGTAGAAATAAACAAGTGTTCCTCTTCAGAAGTTTCACATTAAATAGAATTTTTCCTGAAAGCTGTGTTTCTGAGAACTTTTTGGCAAATGTATTAAAGACCTAGGTTATTGTGAAATGAAAGGAAACACTAAAAGTCATGGATGAAATGCATAGAACTACCCCCCAAATAACAATATACTGAGATCTGTTCTCAAAAATTCCTTTTCTGCTTTAATGGTACAAAGTCGCAGACATCTGAGCATGGTTTCATTCGTGCAACCCCTGGAGGCTTAGGCACCAAGTCTTCTGCCTGGGCCCACATTTCCCTGTGGCAGTGTCATTGTGTGGGAGGGGAGGTGCTCTAGGTTTTTCACCCATCCTTTGAACTTTGGGTCACTTTTTTGATCCATTCAGTAGAAGCTGCAATCAACTGTGAGCATATAGGTCCAACCACCACTATCTTTCCTGTTCCTTAATGCTGTGTGTGATTGGGGAATGCAAGTTCTGTGCTCGCCTGTACCTCTGATGCTGCAGAGAAGCTCAGCAGCCTAATGTGTGAGGGGAACAGGGGAGCAGAACAGTAGGGTTTCATGACCCCAAGCCTGGCTTCTCAGATTTGGCTGGAGATAGGGTCTGTCCCATGTTGCCATTTTAATCACTTTTTAACTATCACTCCCCCTTCACTCCAATACCATAGTGATGGAGGCCATTCTCTGAGATCTGGAAGGATGGATGGTCCAGTGGTTAGGGCCCTAAAATGGAACTAGGGAGATCTGGTTTCAATTCCCTTCTCCTCCACAGACTTCTGTTATCACCTAGGCCAAGTAACAAAACCTCTCTGTGCCACAGCTCTCCATTTTAAAATGGGGATAATATCATAAGAATGGCCATACAAACCAATGGTCCATCTAGCCCAGTATGTGTCTTCTGACAGTGGCTGGTGCCAGATGCTTCAGAGGAAAGTAACCAAACAGGGCAATTATAGAGTGATCCATCCTCTCATCCAGTCCCAGCTTTTGGCAGTCAGAGGTTTAGGGACAACCAGAGTACAGGGTTGCATCCCTGACCATCTTGGCTAATAGTCAATATCCTTCATGAATTTAGCCATTTTTTTTATCCAGTTATGTTTTTGGCCATTACAACATCCCATGGCAACAGGTTCTACCGGTTGCGTCTCTCTTCTAAGATGAACAGTCCCAGTCTAATTAATCTCTCCTCTAATGGAAGTTGTTCCATATCCCTACTCATTTTTCTTATCCTTCTCTGTACCTTTTCCAGTTCTAATATAACTTTTTTGAGCTGGTATGAATACAGCATTCAATGTATGGATGTACCATGGATTTATATAGTATCGTTATGATATTTTCTGTTTTATTTTCTATCCCTTTCCTAATGGTTCCTAACATTCTGTTTGCTTTCGTGACTGTCGCTGCACATTGAGCAGATGTGTTCAGAGAACTATTCACAATGATGGCAAGATTTTTTTCTTGAGTGGTAACAGCTAATTTAGACCCAATCATTCTCTATGTATAGTTGATATGATTTTTTCCAGGGTGCATTATTTTGCACTTATCAACATTGAATTTCATCTGTCATTTTGTTGCCCAGTCACCCAGTTTTGTGAGATCCTTTTGTAACTCTTTGAAGTCAGCTTTGGACTTACTATGTTGAATAACTTTGTATTGTCTGCAAATGCTGCCACCCACCCTTTACCCCCTTTTCCAGATCACTTATGAATATGTTAAACAGCACAGGTGCCAATACAGATCCTTGGGGGAGCCTGCTATTTACCACTTTCCATTGTGAAAACTGACTATTTATTCCTCCCTTTTGTTACCTTTCTTTTAACCAGTTACTGATCCATTGAGATGACTACGATTGTGAGCTGCTCAAATACTATGGAAATGGTGGTAATAGGTCGTATAAATGCCAGTATCTAGATAGGCAGATGATAAAGGATATTTGTCTCTATAAACAACAAATGGTTTGTCTTATCTGCCTTTATAAATTCAGAGTAAACTGATTTTATTTCATTCAGATGTAGTGCAACTCTTCACATTTGGCTTGTATGCTTGGTAGCTGATGTATGTTTTAAGATACATCTGGTTTTATTACATCCCAAGTCTGGGTGTCTCCATTGTTTTTGGTGTGTTACCTGTCATAACTTGCTTGGCCAAACATTGAAATTTCAGGGGGTTCCTGTTTGTTGGAGAACTGGATTTTATAAATCAAGCCTCACTCTTGTGTCCTCAGCAAAATCCGTTGATTCTAGAGGTAGCTGATTGTGATCCTAATTCAAACATCCAGAGACGGAAGTTCAATTGTGCTTGTAGCATGAGCTGCCAGTTCAGCGGGTACTTGTTTGTTTATCTAAGAATGCTGCCTGTGTGTTCTGGGGGACAAGGCAGCAGAGCTCAAAGCAGTTTCTCCTTTGGCCTCAACACTTAGTGAATACCATCTTACTCTTGTTAAACAGCAGAGTCCGAACTGACTGCCTTGCACCAAAAATCGTGATGCCTGTAACTGGAGTTCAGTATAAACTCAGACACTCAGTCGAGATATCCTCCCCTGGGAAAGTTTGGGGTTTTTTTGTTTGGTTATTTTTTATTTTGATTTTTTTAAATACAAGGCCTGTCATCTGCTGCAGGCTGGTACATTCCAAAGGCAAAAAGTTTGCTCTAAAAAACACCTTTGAGCCAAGGTAAAAGTCAGCCATGAGCAGTGATGGCTTAGGAGTGACCAGATCTTTACTCAGATCCCCGGTGATGGGATCTTCTAATAGACATGGACAGATAAAAGTAATCCAAGAGATGTGATTCTGGCTGAGTTCATTCCCACCACTCAGATTAACTCTTTCAGAGGCAAGGACATTCTCTGCCCCAAATCCCTCAGTTCAAACACTGAACCTCCCACCTACTCCATTATTCTCAGACCCTCTCCTGTCTTCAGACATGTCAAGTCTCATTCACTGGGTGTGAGAGTTACTCATTAGCATGCTATCTCACTCTCTCACATACATTCCTAAGCTTATCTCCCTAGTTTTGAGTAAATATATATAGATATAAAATATTTTTACTCAGGCACTACAAGAGACAACAATAGATCTGAGGCCTGAGGTATGGGACTTAAGAGCCTGGAAAGTTGCTTTCCAAGCTTATGTGCTGTCTGGCTCTGTGGTAACCATGGAGCTACAGACCAGCATTCTATATGCTTGCGAGAGGACGCTGTGCAGGGGTTGAGATGAATATTTGAAGGTCAACAAAATATGAGTTTGCCCAAAAAACAAGCAGGACCTGATTGAAAGTTTTCAGGTTCTGCAAATACAGTTCAAAATTTAAGCCACACTGGACAAATTCACGTTCTCAGGGATCTCCAATCATCCAGGTTTTTGTTCCAACCAGCAAATAATTGTTTTTATTAAAATCCACTGGTTTGCATTGCATATATAATTCTCACATGCCCTAGGCTTTAGTATGAATTAAGACATTTAAGTGTTTCATTTCAAAACAAGCTGTTAAATTCTGATTGGATTAAAACTGGACTACTGGATGTTGCCAAGGTCCAAAGATGAGAGTCCCTGTCTTAAGCAATGACCTAACACACCACCTGGAAAGTCTTTGGCCTTAATTTCACCCTTTGGGGCTATAAATCTCACTCTTAAGGACAGACAACCCTTGGCATCTCAGAGTCTGCCCATCGGTGCACTGTATGTATCGTCTCCAAGTCCTACTTGTTTAATATTTATCTCCTTTTGTTTCTATCCTCTGTCCTCCTTCTAGCTTTTATCTCATTTCTTCTTCTTATGTTATCTGCACCTTCCTCTCTTGCTTTCTCTCCATGCCATTATGTGCTGGCCTTGACCCTCCATAAAATGTTCTTTCCTCTTTCCTTGAAAAATATGCCCCCTTTATGTCACCCCTTCAGGTCTCCTCCTCTGTCATACCAATGTAGGACTGAAGATCATCCATCAGTGGCGAGAGAGCATCTTGCAGGTTAGCGCAAGGGTCCCCCTGAAAGGGGGAGGCCGAATTTACCTCCTCCAATGAGAATAGCATGCCTTGTCTGAGATTAAAACAAATCAGCAGAGCAAGATCTGGTTGTGGGGGTTGCGAAACACATGGTCACATGCCCCGAGGAGCCCATTGGTTATGTAATCAGTAGCATGGCTCTCAAGGATTTTCCTACATAGGTATTTCCTTCAGAATAACAGTGTTGAATGAGGCCTTTCAATGCATTCACTCTGTCACACTGTTTATACCAGTTTTGTATGTTCAGCTGAGACGCACTTAAACCAAAATCCTGGATCTGAATGTGCCCTTATTATAGTTTCTATTTGCTAGTGCACAGACATCCTTTGGAGAAAGTTTAAAGCCAGATCTGAGTGTGAGCCCATCACCAATAATCAGTAGATTTTTTTTTAGTATTTTTTTTAGTATTGAAACAAATTGCTTATCTTCCTCCCAGAGAATCCCCCTTTCTACAGCTTCATATTCTCTGAATCTTTTAAAAATATAATCCTTTTTTGGCATGGACACATAACTGTGAACATTCAAGCAAGTTCATGTAAATGAATATGTAGTAGCATCCAGTCAGTAACTAGGCCTCAATCCTTCTACTTGCTCTGCATACATGGACCTCCAGTGGAAGGCAATAGAGTTTATATTGGCTCAAGTGTCTGACTGCATGGAGTAATATGCCGTACTGGAGACTATGGTTCTGTATTACAGAAATGTCACTTATTAACTTCTGTTTTCAGGGTTTTATGAATCAGTCCCAAAAATAAAATGGCTCCTGCTGAAAACTTGGTATGCTGTGCATAGGAATTATTTTATATCTATAGCTCACTATTATATTGTATAATGTATCTTATTTATAAAAAAATATCCCCTGGGAATTTTTTTTTTTTTTTTGCTGTTTCTGAATAATAAGTGCAAAAATTAGTGTTCAGAATGTTTTCTCTTGAAACAATATTTGCTTTTCACAGCTCAAACAAAAAAGCTCAGAGCATCCAAAAACTGCCTCACCCATTGAGTGTGTTCCCAGATCTCAGCCAACAGCACTACTATGGACTAGCTGTGAGTAGCCGGAAGAGCATTCTGGGTATTGATATGCAAATGAACACACCAAGCATCCCACTTTGTTACAGAATTTCTATATCTAGTACTGACAGTCATTTTTGAACTGAGAAAAGCCATCTTAACTTAGGCATGGCTTGTAATAGGGGATCCTTGGTTTGCCCATTTTTATGTCCATCAGCATGCAGTAGTGCTTTGGTCTGGTGGAGGTGAAGTTGATAATAGGGTACGACACAAACACCATAGAGACATGGAGGTTAGAAGTGGCTTTCGGCCTCCATGTCTTTATTGTGTGATTGGGTCTGTAGAACTAATTGCCACTGGAATTTTTGAAGTAAGCAAAGACAGAAAGGCAGAGCTAATGGTCATTTTCAAAATAGCCCTCATTACTCCAGGTTCTTATGTGACAGGCTACATGATCTTATTTATTTTTTCCTCAACTCACTGGGTTGAAATGAATGTATTACAAAGGCATTCATGCATTATAGTGATGCGACTATGTAAGGAGGTACACAGAGGGACAAATTTAAGACTAAAAGAATACAATGCTGTTTTTGTATGCTTTCCAGCACTATTTGCAATCAAAATGTCCTTACAAACAAAACCTTCTTAGGAAGAAAGAATTGAGGTTCTGAACTTTAAAGTTTGTGCTACTGCACATGCTCAGTAGAATAAAGAATTTTGCATTATGGCATGTTTTATTACATTGCTCGATGTTGTCCTGGCATGTAAATTACATATTTACATGCATTGCATCATTTGATGTAATTACAATAACTATGTTAATACTTTATAATCAACAATAAATACCCCTAATTTACAAAACAAAAACTACATGGAATGGAAATGGAAGGGAATGCACTGTTAAAGATTCTACCTTTCATACATAGGCAGAATGGAAGCACCACCTCAAAACTATAATATATTGGTTTGTGTATGATGTCCCCTTACACAGCACCCCGACACTTGTGAAGGGTGACCTATAAAGCAATAGCAATAATGGTATACTACATTGCAAATAAGATTTGAACGTTTAATGCTTATCTGTGAACTGCTGCCTAGAAAAAGTGGTGTAGTCCCATTAACAAAATCTGTGTGACTGATAATTTAAAGGACACAGTACACCAAGAAGCTCAATGATCTGGAAATATTTTAACCCCTTTTCTATCTATAGAAGTACCTTATAATTCTGCCACTCCACTGCTATTTCATTCAAGAGAAATGCAGTGCCTCAAGAATGAAAGAGTGGTTTGTGTGGCTGTGCATCCCACTGCTGCTAGACCCAGACTTCTCCCCTCAACCATTGGCATTCATTTCTCCTCTTGTCTCAGTTGTTTTTTTCTCAGGCCTGGTTCTTCTCTTGCCATCCTGTTCAAAGTCTTGAATGTATTTCCCTGCTGCTGGCTTCTTTCTCAGTCACTTGCCAAATATCAACTGGGTATCTATCAGAAAGGGTTTACAATCTAAAATCACCACAGGTAGGGACATTACAAACAAGACAAGAAGGTATCTAGAGTGTGGTCTGCTCATTAGAGTTTGAAAGTTTTACAAATGAGGCGGGATTTGAGTACTTCCTTGAAAGTGGAGACAAAGGGAACCCTTCTGCAGAAAGATAGGGCCTATTTCTATTAAGGAAACTTGCCCTGGCCCAAATAAATCCCTAATGTAAACCATGTGAGTTACTCTAATAAGTTACCACAGTAAGTTGCACTGGGACAAACCCCATTTTGCCCCCATAGAAGGCTTGTGTAACCCACACACCTCCTGGGTGTGGTGTTCTGTCCCATCTAGTGGCACCGAGACCACTTAGAGAGATAAAATGAGTCTGCTCTACAGCCTTAGCTAATAGCCAGTTGGCTTTTAGCTCATGCAATAGAGGCTCATACCCTAAGCTCCAGAGTATAGGCACCGACTTCCACTGTTCCCAGTGGGTGCTCAACACCAATGCTTTTGTTTAAATCAAGCTGGTTTTACCACTGCTGCTGCTCCCAGATTATGAATGAGACCCCCACTTTTTTCAGACCACTTCAAGCATTGAATACCAGTTGATATGTGTGGCATAAGGATTTAAGTAGAGTAAAGGCTCCTATTAATGGGGTGGTGATGCCAGGTGTGGGGGAATGGGTAATATGAAAGCAAGGACAGAGATGGGAATGGGCCAAACATAAAAAGGGGTAATGAGGCTTATGCTGGTGGGTGCCAGTGGAGATGAGGGAAGAGATCAGCAGGGGCAGAAGTAGGGAGTGCTCTGAAGGCGATGCTTTACATTTTTTGTATTACTTTTCGGTACCTTTGAAGTGGCTGCTCTTTGTCCTGTGGTTTTTCAACAGGAGGGCAAGTGTGATACTGAAGGAGGGCATGTGTCCTGCTAGGGGAAGGGAACAAACCTGTAGCACTGTAGGGGGCCACACCACACGATGAGGACGAGACCAGTTCATGTGCGGCAAGGCCTCGAATTGTGCCAGGAGTGCGAAAGGGAAGCAATCCGGTGCCGGGTTTTGCTCGCTCTTGACTGCTGGCCCCGTTCGGGAGGAGCCGAGTTTTGTGGGTGGCTCCGGGAGGCAAGGCAGCTCCCCGCCCCTCAGCTGGGAGTCTGGAGAGCTGGGGGAAGGAAACTTCAGAGTGGAGCCGAGTGGCTGAGCGAGGAGCAGCGCGCCGGGATGGGCACGGGGTAGCAACTCTGCCGGCATCTGCGCTTCCTTTCCCAGGGGCAGGCTGTCCGTGCAATCCCCCCCTCTGGCCCCACCATGTAGGGAAGCCTCCTTGCACGCCGCGGATTCCTCCCCTCCACCCCTCCCACTGCATCGCGCCGTGTCTCGCTGGGGTTCGCACCAGAGCGGAGGGGCTGCTGCGAGGGACCATGCTGAGCGCTCCAGCGCCCGGGCTGCTGCCGCTGCTCCTGGCGCTGGCGCTGCTGTGCCGGGGGGCCGCCGGGCAGTACTCCAGCGACCTGTGCAACTGGAAGGGGAGGTAAGGACTGAGCCATCCCCCACCCTCCCCCCCCCCAGCCCGCCAGCCGTTTGGGGGGAGGAGGAGGAGCCCCAGCGGGGCATGTTCCGAGCCCCAGCGGGGCATGTCCCGAGCTCCGAGGGAAGGAGACAGTCAGCGCTGCGTGTTTCCCCCGGATTTGGATTAAATTCTTAAAGCGCTTTCGTTAAGTTTCTCCGTTCCGGGGGCAGCTCAGTGTCCAGCCGAGCCATGCAATGTGCGGCTCTTCTTTAACATTCCGCAACCCGGGGGAGGGAGCGGAGGCTCTTTGCGGGATGTCTGCCCCGCTTTTTAAATCTGGTTGGAATCGTCACAAGTTGGCAGACCCCAGACCATAGCCGATTTAAGCCCCCGGATGGGATCTGTTCCATCTGTGGCAGGATTTCACCCTTTCGCCCTTTCCGCCCCCTGTGGCTGAAGGAGAAATGGGACAACTTGATTTTGAACAGTGTCTTTCCTTTTAAAGATATCCCCCTCGGCTCCCCCTCCAAATAATTTTTCAGTCCTGCTGCGTCGATAGAATGCCTTTGCAGTTGTTTGAGAGCTGCGGGGCCACGGGCTACCTTTTCGGGCTTGAGTCTCCTCTCCTCAGTTTTGCCCCCGTGTCACTTTCTGATTTCAGTGGACCGATTCCTGATTTACACTATTTCTTTGGTGGTTCTCCTCTCGGACCCTCCCCCCCCCCCCCGTCTCTCTACCATTCAAAATCGGTGTTTTTTTGTCAGCAGTTTAATATTGAAACTGAAAGGCACGAAGGTCTTGATCAGATATGGTAAGGTGGATCAATAATGGGGTTTACATGTCCCCAGCGCCTCTCTACATAGGCTTGTGTGAAATTTTAATGAATAGAGGCCCCGATCCTTCTTCCATTGACGTCAATGAGAGTTTTGTCCCTGATAGAGGGCGAAGGAAGAAGTTGGCCCAGATATGTGTGTGTATGTGGAATTTGGATTTGGTTGTAGCAAAAATCTTTCCCTTTTGGTCTGATTTTTGAGGCGGGATATAGAGAAGGGGGTTGATTAACATTCCAGGAGTAACTATCAGCATTACCAAAGACATGTGCCATGGGGAGATGAGGGGGAGGTAGCCTTAGCAGGCATAGGAAGGGTATTTTTACTGATCCACAACAGCTTCCACATCTGTGCAACCTAACACCGAAATAACCTGTTTTGTAACTCATGTCTGGTAACCTCCTACACTTGGCATTAACTTTGTTGTAATGCAGTACACCTGCAAGTCCTTTTTGTGGTGAAAGTTGACTGTGTGTGTGTGTATATATATATATATGTGCACCATACACACACACACAGAGGTAATTAAGGAATTGTCTGGCTCAGGTATTTTATTTTAATTGTTGGTTCCTTGTTTATTTTTCATGTTTATTTCAAAGCACCTTGATAGTTTGTAATAGGGTAAAGATTTTAGGCCCAATTCTCCACTTACTTTGGTGGAAATGAGGAATAACTCTGCTAAAGTCAATGGAGTTACACTGGTGTAAGTAAGAGGAGAATCAGGCTCTTTGTGTATTCCCATTAACAGTTGACCTAGCTTCATTCCGATTTCACCCTTATTGAACTCACTGCTTTACCACACTGATATATAAAGCTATTGGGCCAGATTCTGCTCTTAATTATACTGGTGGAGTAACTTCAATGCAGTAGCTCTGGATTACACCAGAGTCATTTAGGGCAAATTCTAGGCCATTGTTCTTTGGCTGCCATTACTATTCTAATCACCCTAGTTGTGAAACTTCTTTGAATGCTCAAAGTGTTTGGCTCCTAAACTTTAATCTTTTGTAATAACTTTAGTGTGTCTTCATGGTTTTGCAACCTCTTCTACTGTTTATAATCTAAAAACTCTTATTTATATTCACAGTCAAAATTGTTGCTAAATGAAGTACTCATGTAGCATATATTTGGTTTTCTGTTTGGCTAAACCTGTTTTTAATGGGGTACCAATGTAATACAGTTAATGTAATAAATTCATGCGTTTAATCTCAATTGATTAAAATAAGAGTTTAGTTTAACTTGGAATGGAAGGATGTTTTGGAGAGAGTTCAAAGCAATAAAGTCTGAAAGATGCATACAGTTGGCAACTATTTATGAACTTCTAATGACTCTTGGCAATTGGTAAAATGTTGAACTATAAATCCAGTTTGGGGGTGGGGGGTGTTTGCAATGTACAACTGATATGGGACAAAGCCTACAGTTCCTTGTCAATTTCAGTAGCAAATTCCTAACAATCTGGCTTTTCATACAGAGCTCTGTGGTCCTATAGTTTGGGGGCAGAGGATTTCAACTTTGCATAAACAAGGCCTAGAGCATGGATGGCACTGTCATGTACACACACAGAAAAGTCCAATTTTTCTTTTCTTTTTTTTTTTTAGGGCTTTTGCCCTCCTCCTCCTATCTGAGCTGGTGACCCTCCCACTGACCAGGCAGGGCTGGACATGGCTCTGTCCTGAGCCACTCAGTTTTTTGACTGCCAGCCAAAGGGGATAGTTGAGAGAAATGTGAGTCATTCTTTGCTACAGAGAATTTGGAGCTGAATTGGTGACCCAGGCTTGGAATTTCCCATTGTCACCGGTCAGCCCCATTTTTGCTTATTAAGGAAATGACACATCCTTGGTGATCCTTTCAGTTGCACAAGAGCATAAGGGCTGACTTCTTAAAAATAGGTGGAACTGCCCATATTGAGCAGCATATGTGTCACTACTATATCCAGAATGCAAATGAATTTGAAGCTCAGGGTGAGACAAAGGCAATTGCATGTAGATTTAAGCTGACCTCTAGACTTTCTGAAAAGAGGTAGTGACCCTAGGACTGATACCCTTCAATTATCATCTAATTGTCACTTTATGGGTACTATTTGTGTGTCATCCACTCTATCCATAAATATGTTTTTGCTTCTTGAGAATAAATAGATACTGTAACTAACTTTTTTTAGACAGGGCAATCAAATCTTATGCTTAAAGGCACAAGCTGTTTGCTCCCTGGGGTCAGGAAGGAATTCTTTGTTTAAAGTATAGCATTTTGCAATCAATTAGTTGTCTTTATAGCTGTCTGTCTACGTTAGCTATTTATAAGGTGCCTATCATCTTGGTGTCTAAATGCCATTGGAGCTTCAGTCTTCTTCTTACAGTCTAGTTCCAGGATATTGCCAGATGTAGGTAAGCAGAACTGATAAGTCAGGGCATTTTTGCAGTTGGTGAGATTATACACTTAACGTTTTGGACACCCATTTTCCATTAATGAAAATTGCCTGGTCCATATATCTTAGGCATCTTTGAAAATATCAGCTATGATTTCTTTCAGTGTCTCAGATTTCCCAGGAAACGTTTGCCATAATGTACAATCTGATTACTTACACTGCAGTTGTCTTTAGCAAGATCTTGCACTGTCTTAAAAGGCCTAATGGAGACCCCCAAGCCCCTGAGGAAATTAGAAACCACACCATGGTGTGGTCCAATCAGAATTCATAATTATTTTGTTTATTCTAAAGATGTCCCATTTTCTTTGAGTGAAAAGTGCTGCTTTGACCCCACTGAAACCTAACCAGTGTAGCCTTTAACTCAGACTGTGGGCTTGTCTACATGAACAGTTCGTTTGTGACAAGCTGGGTGTAAATCTACCCCACACTAACCTGCTGTGCTCTAAGTGTCTGCATGAAGCCTGCAGCCGCACACTAACAGTTCCCTAGCGTGCTTTGATCTACTCCCATTTCAAAGCAGGGTATTTCAAAGTGCACTAGGGAACAATTAGTGTGCTGCAGCATGCTTTGCAGAGACAACGTATGGCAGGCTTGTGTGAGGTCGATTTTTACACCTTGGCTTGCCACTAAATAAATGTTTGTTTAGACACACCCTAGGAGTAAAGACATCTCAGGCCTCTTCCCAGTTCTTCCATGGACTGGCTTTGTGACCTTGGGCAATTCACATTGCCTCTCTGGGCATCTGTTTACCCATCTGTAAAATGGGGACATTGCTTTCTCCCATTTTTAAAAGTGCTTTGAGAGCTACCGATGAAGATCGCTGCATAAGAGCTAAGTGCTCCTATTACGGCCATCTTTCCCATTGCTATGGTGGACACATTCTCATCTTACAAACATCGCCTGTTGCATTATCATATATAATAATTGGTTTCACAAATGGCAGTAATGGATCTTCCAAGACATGCAGTTCTGTGGCCCTTTGAGACTTCAGGAAGGCTAACCATCAGGCAGACAAGTGCAGTGGCTCAACATATGTCTCTTGGGATCTGTAGGAGGAAATATTGTTTGTTAGAACCTATTCCTAGAACAAACAGTACAACTTGTGGGAGGGGCGGGGAGATGCTTCATTCATCAACACAGCCATAAAACAACTGACCTCTTGCTATGTCATATATTTAAAAAATAAAAACCTCAAGTTAATTTAAAAATAGCTTTTATGACCTCTGCATTATGTGCATGTAGGACAGTTTATTACTGGGTACTGAGAAGTAAAAATGAAATTGAACAAACTTCCAATATGGTGATAGATGGCAGTATTATAAAAGTTCCATTTCATTTGGACTAGGTCTTTAATATTCTGCAGGTTTACCTCAAGTTTTGAAATCTGCTCAATTTGAGTCCTCCGTTATAATAGAGCTTGATGTATACAGCAGATACCTGTACATAAGAACGGCCATACTGGGTCAGACCAATGGTCCATCTAGCCCAGCATCCTGTCTTCCGACAGTGGCCAGTGCCAGGTGCTTTAGGGCAGACAGCCCTATTCCCTGTACTCACTGTATCTGTCTAACAGCATCATTTTGTTGCCTGTGGGATATAATTGGCTTCATGTAAGAATTTTGGAATCCATCTTCTTTCATTTGAACAACAGCATGAATGTGTATATATTTTTTGCCATGCAAAAATTCATTGTCTCAATATTGGGATCACCAGCAGCAGCATTTTTATTGTGTTTGAGCTCCCTATTCTGCCCCTCACCTTTCCCCATATGTTTTAACAGTATCCTTCTTGGGTGAAATTTACCCCTGTACAGAGGACCAGCACAAGTCCTATGCATCACCTTAGTCTTAGTTTGAGGGTTTATTTGAGATCTCTGTGATGCATAAGTCTTCTGCCCAGGGGTGAATTTCACTCCTACCCCCCAAGCATTACTTTGGGACACTTTATTCACTGACTGCAAAGAAATAAAAGACCAACTTCTTCATTTCTGGTTTTGGCTGAGTGTCACGCACAAAACCAGTATTGAAAAATTGATTTTTGTGGACAAGATGTAAACAGGCAGTCAATATGAGATATCCCATTGAAACTTCTCTTTCTTGAATATGTCAAGTACTACCGTGTGTCTGAGGGCAAGAGAATAAAGGTCAGGGACTGGTCGCTCTCCCCCATCCTTTGTGCTCTTGATGTGGCTTTCAAGATTGTTCAAAAGCACATGTTTGCAGACAGTATTATTAAAATTGAGTTTTTCTGAGCTTCCTCATGTAACCTCTATCAAGTGGGTTACACTGACACTAACAATAATGAGTCACATCAACAGTAAATGCAAACCATATGTTGGTTTGTTTTTTTTCTTTTTTACACATGGCTTCTCGTAACTTGTCTAAATGCTGACTGAGTTTAAATCCAGCACCATTTGTTCTGTACCTAAATATGCTGAAGAAGTGGGGAAGAGGGAGATGTGTGTTGGAGATATGTGTTGAGAGATCAGAATATCATGTTCATGATTTATGCCATGTTAAAATGGGTTCTGTGTCTGACTCTGCTACAGACTTCCAGTGTGATCTTGGACAAGTCTTTGTGCCTCAGTTTACACATCTATAAAATGAAGATGTTGTGAGACTTAATTACTTAATATTTGTAAAGTACTCTTGAGATTCTCTCATGGAATGTGCTGCAGAAATTGACTGTTTTTAAGGCTTCCAAGGAGGGGAAACTACAGGGAAGCTGAAGCTCTTAAACTTTATTTTTCAATACCAGATTTCCACTATAACATTTCATGATCTTCCATCTTCAGAATCATTCGCTGTATTTTTCTGCCCACACAGTACTGCCTTAGAATAAACATTATTAAACACAGGTGTGGGTTTTTGTTCTTAAACCTCATTGCCAAACTTTTAATTATTTCTGTTAGGGGAGAGCCTCAGCTGAGATCAGGGGCCCACTGTGCTTATAGGCTATTTAGCACAGAGAGAGAAGCAGTTTCTGAGCATGGGAGGGGAAACACCGACATAGAGTCGAAGTGACTTGTCTATATCTGCATGGCAAGTTAGTGGCAGGGCTGGGCCTAGAACCCACATTTTCTGATTACAAGTCCAGTGTTTTACCCACTAGACCACACTTCCTTCGTAACCATTTTGAATGCTGAAAAATTTGGAGATGTACTGCATATTGTGGGCCATATCTTGCAAACCCTTTAGTTAGTCACATGTGTACAGGTTTTCAGGATTGTTCACTAAATCCAGTAATACAAAGTGACTATACATTAGTAACATAGGGTAGATATCTTTTAGGGCTGTCCCTAGTTTAGGCCTCATTCAGGCAGTGGAGGCTCCTCAGATCAGGCAGTTTAGGCTTTGCCTAGTCACAAGCAAGTGAGATACAGGTCTGTTCTTTACCTTTCACTGGAAATTAACTCTAGGTTCTCCTTGTAGTGTCACTTTTGCCTACCCTCTTTCCGATGTCACTAGATTCTGCTGCAGTTCTTCTTGTGGGGTGTTTTGCATAGGCAATGGAAAAAGTTAAGGTTTAATTCTGAATTCATTTTGAATTGTGGTTTAACTTCTTATGGATTTGTCTGGAGCTGTTTTAAAGCCCATCCCAAAATATCAACACATTTCACGGTCTTAATCTTGCAAGACGATCTCTGTCAACCACCACAATGGATCTGGCCCCTAGTGCTTAGTAGTGCTGTAAAGAGTTTTGCTGACTTGCCTGTTTTCTGAGATTATGAACAATGTTTAAATAGTTCTGCTACTCATCTAATTTCCCTATTCTCTCTATCCCTAGTGGCTTAACTCATGAGTCTCATAAGAAGGATGTTGAACAGGTCTACCTCCGCTGTTCTGAAGGATCAATAAAATGGATGTATCCCACAGGAGCACTCATAGTCAATCTGCGACCCAATACATTATCTGCCTCTTACAAACACTTGACTGTTTGCATAAAGCCTTTCAAGGACTCCGCAGGAGCAAATATTTATTTGGAAAAAACTGGAGAACTGAAACTGTTGGTCCGAGATGGAGATCACAGCCCCAATAAAGTGTATTGCTTTGGCTATGATCAGGGGGGCTTGTTTATTGAGGCCACCCCTCAACAGGACATTAGCCGGAAAATTACAGGATTCCAATATGAATTGATAAACAAGGGGACGGCATCTGATTTGCACACAGTTTCTGGTGAGTTTTGAGCAGTTGGCTGCATTTTCATATACTATATTGGATATCTAACAGATGGTAAAGTTAATAAATGGGAACACATCAAGGTCTGAATTTCATCCACTTTTAGGTCATGCTAATAAATTCTTCTTTATGTAGAAGAATAGTTTTGTGTGAAAACTAGTAACGTGGACTGAATTCCAAAGAACTGACCCAGAACAGCACAGAGTCACTGATTCTCCCCTCACATACCGTCTACACTATGGGTGCTGCAGTGGGATAGCTGTGGTGCTGCCACTGTAGCTGTAGTGTAGATGCTTCCTACAATGACGGAAGGGGTTTTTCCATCCCTGTAGTTAGCCCATCTATCTGACAGGCAGTGGTAGCTGGGTTGATAGAAGAATTCTGACCTAGCCACCTCTAAACCAGGGAGGGGGGTTAGGTCAGTTTAACTATGGTGCTTGGGGTATGTGAATTTTTCACACCCTAAGTGACATAACAAGGTTGCTCTAAATTTTAAATGTAGCCCAGGCCATAGTGGTAAACAAACTCGGTGAAGTTACACCCATTTAAAGCCAGTGTGAGTCAGAATCAGGCTCCAGAATTCCTGCTTAACACTATTTCCCATTTTTATTGTTTTAAAAGACCCCCAGAGCTGTGTGTTTTCAATAGTAAACATTTTAACAAGGAGCAATGCCTCCTTTTTGTGTTTTCTCTCTGCAGATACTCCTGCTCTGCTGACCTAATTACTCTTTACAGAGACAGAAAGTGGATGAGGTAATATCTTTTATTGGACCGACTTCTGTTGGTGAAAGAGACAAATTTTCAAGCTTACACAGAGCACTTGAAGCTTGTCTCGTTCACCGACAGAAGTTGGTCTACTCAATAAAAGATATTACCTCACCCATCTTGTCTCTTTAATATCCTAGGATCAACTGGGCTACAACAACAGTACAAACAACTAATTACTCTTTGTTTTAACAAGGGGAGTGGTACTCCTTCCTCAGCTGGAGCTGTACCTATTGTCTTTGTATTTGCAGGGAGTCAATCAGAGTGAGATGGTGGGGCACTTTAACACCTTTATAATGCTGTTACAGCATAGAACTAGGAATCAGTCCTGTAATTCTTGTCCACTGAGAGTACCCATTGCAGCTCCCTGTCCTTCTAAAACCTAGGAGATGAGATTTGCAGTGTACCCTGGTGGACAGCAGATATAGGTTATTTTGTACCAAATGAGGGAGTAAGTTCCAAAGTTAAGACCCCTGCCGGTAGTCCCCTCTCTTTTAAACTGATCTCTACTGTGGCAGTATCACAGGAACAAAGTGGTGTCTCCTAAGTAGTCAGGTTTCAAGTCATTTAGGACTTTACAAGTTAAAACTCGCATCTTAAACTTACTCAACCCTGAGAGCAATAGGCAGTCTGTACAGATTCTGAGGCACTGGTGACATGTGCTCCCAGTGAAGGACACCACTTAACAAGTGGTGGCATAGCTGATGATCTTCCATTTTTTTATTCTCCATATTTCTTAGATTGCATATATAATTTATTTCTGCAGTCATTTCATGCCAAATAAATTTAAAAAAACCAAAACCCCTCCAAGAAAAGACTTCTACTTTCCTTTTGTGTGTAAATACTTTCTATACTGTCAAGTAATTCTAGTATTTGTATGTCAATTCACATACTGCATTTCTGAATACAGCTGTTAGTTTATGACTGTATTCATGATGTAGTGAATTGTTAGCTTAGTGATATAGTAAGCTTATAACTCATGCAACACCCATAATAACTGATAGGTGGCGCATTTGCCATTAAAACCAAAAAGTTAACGCAATTTTATTAATGATGCTTTTATTTCATTATGCTACTTGTGCAATTTTATAGCTGGATGTCTAGGATTCATTGTGTCTACAGAGAATTATCTAGTGAGCCTTGATTGCTAAAAGTGATACAAATGGAGTCACTTAAATATACACAGAGGAGCTGTTTCCATTAAGATCACTTCTGCAAAGACTGATATACTGAAAACAGCATATGTTAACTGCACAGTAAAATCCCCCTGTGGAAAACATTAACTCTAAATACTCTTTAAATCTGGTGTTTGAAAACTACTGAATCTGAGAATTTTTCTGTCTTTCTTGGGGGTGTGGGAAATATAATCAAAATTCTAACAAACCATTCCATACATTTTATGCTTTTAAGAGCTTTTTTTTTTTTTTTAAGCTAATTTGTCATGTAGGCAAAGTTAGAACATGAAAAATAATTGCCCTGTTCCTGCCGTTTACAGTTCACTAGCAGACTGATGAATCTGTGTGAAGTTGGGCTTCCTGTGAGCGTAGCAGTTAACCCAAATATCGTAAACTGCAGAATCAGGACCAAATATACTAAATGCATAAACTTATACATTTTTGGAGAATTAGCTATGCTAGTGCTATTAGTTGCTAATAAAAATATATTGTTTGTTAAAATCTTGGAGATGTTTTGGAATTCGGAGTTGATCTTATCTTGAGCTTTCCAGAAGCCAAACTGGTGACTGTATGTGATCATATTCTTTTCCTTTGATAAGGATATTAACAGTCACTTTTTCTAAGACTACTGCATCTTTAATTGTTATAGCCACTGTTCTGGAAAACAGCACTGGAATTCAACCAATCTGATACATATGTGTTTTAGGCCATGTCTACACTTACAAGCTTACAGTGGAACAGCTGTACGATCGCCCGTGTAGTTGTGTTATTCTGATGGAAGAGAGCTCTTCCATCAACTTAATAAAACCAGCTCAGCAAATGGCAGTAGCTATGTCGGCGGGAGAGCTTCTCCTGCCGACATAGCGCTGTGCACACGAGCACTTATGCTGGTAAAAGTAATGTCGCTTGGGGAGGGGGGATGTTTTTCACACTCCTGAGTGACAAAAGTTTTACTGACATAAGTGCTAGTGTAGACATGGCCTATGTGCATACATGCATCAAATGGGCCATCAGGTGTCTGTGTGATTTGGAAGAACTTTTTTCCCTTGGTGCTAATCCCACGACAAAGTCTTCAGATAAAACTCAAGGGATCTTCAAGGTGTATTTTAAATTATTGTTGTCTGGTTTTGGAACCCCCTAGACTCTGGAGGCATCCTACTCATATGTGTTCACCCTGTTTGGTTCCTGCCAACAGTCAAACGAACCTGATTTAAATTCTGTGAATACCTATATGTCTGGTGGAGCTGCCAAATAAGTAGCTGCCTACACCTCTAATAGATCAATATATCTTGGGCATCTTGACAGATCCTGGACCAGCCATTCTTCTGTAGCTGATTTCTATAAAATCATTGATTGAATGCTTGCTCACTTGATTGGTTATTAGGTTTCTGTTTGTCTGGAAGATAAATTTGCAATCAGTTGATTTCTCAACCACTGTTTCTTCAACAGAGAAAAAAGGCCCAACCAGAGCAAACCTTTACCTTCCTTGAATTGAAAGCCTGATCTGAGGGGCCTGTTTTTAGCTGAAGGGACTGTTTGTTACTTTGACACATGCTTGGATTCTGATTGTGTGACTGTTGCAAATGGAAAAGTGAATCTGATCTTCTGCTAGTCACAGTCTGGTAGAGTTCAACATAGTTGGAAAGCATCTACTTGAAGAGATGCCTGTGACTAGAGGTGCTGTTGCAGATCAAGGCTGAGATGCACTGGCAAAACTGCACAGGGAAGCTTTCCCTTTTCCTGGATCCAGCCAGTGCACTTTCAGGTGCTCTAAACTAAGCAATGTATTTTGAAAGATTAAGAACAATAACAAAATAAAACAAAAAAAGACTTAAATGACAAATACCCAGGTGCAGTTATCCTGCTCCTTCCATTCCTCAAGCTAGAATATTTAATGAAATCAGGTAGTCTAAAATTTCTGTGCACTGTTTCCCTACATAGTGTTGTTGTTTACTGGTGATGTTATTGTACTCTGCCCTTGAATTTATTCTCTCTTCCTAACCTGGCATCCCAGCACTGATTAAAGAGCACAAGTCATCTGTTTAATATTTTAGTGACCTATTGTGCCCCCAGAATCCTGACATTGCAGGGTGCATCAATAAATCAGCAGTGATTGGCAGGGTGCCAGTGATTTAATTAGAAGATCCAGAGTTTTATTAGTTTACTGTCATTCTTTCTCATTTAATTGGAATTTAGCAAATAATACAGTGAAAAATGTAGATTCTGAACAGTCTTCTTAATGTGCTTAGAGCAGTCAAAAAACACTGTGCTTGAAGATTTCCTAAGTCTCTGAGTTCAGCCCTTTCCTTGGCTGTAAATCTGCGATAGCTTCATTGATCATATTTTCTAAGGCTGCTCTGGAGAGCTGTAGAGAGTCCATGTTGTACAGAGACATGTTGTAATCCAGATTACAGTAATTCAATACTGGATGATTTATAGCATGGTGTTTATTGTTTTAGTGATTTTTATCATGTGACCACTTGTAAAAATACCGTAGTGCTTTTAACTAATGGGGAAAAAAGTAGCAGACAAGAGGCCAAATGCATCCATGGTGTAAATCCACCTGACTTGAGTGCATTTATGA
The DNA here is from genome assembly GCF_015237465.2 of Chelonia mydas. Lineage (NCBI taxonomy): Eukaryota > Metazoa > Chordata > Testudines > Cheloniidae > Chelonia > Chelonia mydas. The sequence goes on from NC_051254.2 coordinate 19,973,966, forward strand.
CGGGGATGAATTTGGGCCCACATTTCTAGTGAGGAAAACAGGTTTCCAAGATTGGCCACCCCAAGTTTCTAATTTAGCATTGAATAAAAGTGTGGCCTATATTATGAAACAATGCATCCCACAAGCATCTGTCATATGTGGACGCAGTCTACATAAACTACAGGTCGCACAGTGCTATGTTCCAGTTTGCGTTGAGAGGCCATAGTTAGATCAGGCTGGACGGATCATTACACACTGGGACCTGTAGGCTCTGCAGGTTGTACCTAATATTAAAGAGGAGGCTAGCTACAACAAGTGGGTCCGTCTGATGCAAATTAGCTATGCCCAAGAAGGGTTACATTGGCCTTTATGACAGGTTTCAGAGTAGCAGCCGTGTTAGTCTGTATCTGCAAAAAGAAAAGGAGTACTTGTGGCACCTTAGAGACCATAAGCTTTCGTGAGCTACAGCTCCGATGGAGTGAGCTGTAGCTCACGAAAGCTTATGCTCAAATAAATTTGTTCGTCTCTAAGGTGCCACAAGTACTCCTTTTCTTTTTATTGGCCTTTATGTAATTTGTTAAAGTTTGGCGACCTTCATTTCATACATTCTCCTCTAGATACATAAAGTAGTAGCTGAGTGTATTGCTGATTCTCCTAGTCTAAAGGGGCAGATGTATTATGCATTTTTGCTCACTAGCAGTTGGCAATGAAGCAGCATTGCTGCCTTGAGCCCTTAGATACACAGTTTGGACTCTGAATTTTCATCCATTTTAGACTGGGATCATTGAGTCTGATCCAAAGCTCAGTTAAGTCAATAGGAGTCCTTCCATTAACTTTAATGGACTTTGGATCAGGTCCTGTGTTCTTAGAAGGTTGTTTGCTCACCTGCAGAGTTGATGCACTGTGAAATTCTGACCAATGGCCTTAGAGAAGCAGGAGAAATCTTATTTGTTTGGGTTGTTAAATGGGATTCTTTTAATATTTACACTTATCCCGATAAATACTAGAATTACTTGACGGTATAGAAAGTATTTACACACAAAAGTAGAAGTCTTTTCTTGGAGGTGTTTTGTTTTTTTTTTAATTGAGTTGGCACCTGTGTCGATAGCCCTACAATAGATACCTTGACTACATTAGAAAGGATTTTCCAGTATAGCTATACTGACAAAGCTTCCTAATGGAGACACAGCCTATACCAGCAAAAGGATTTCTGTGAGTCTTATAACTACCTCTGCATTAGGGCTTTTGCTGGCACAATGGTGTCAGTTAGGCATAGGACGTTTCCCCCCCCACACGCACTTCTAACTGACATTGCTATGCTTGCCAATGTTTTTAGACCAAAACTAAATTTTCTACCATAACAACATAATACATTCAGTTTGTAAAAGCATGGAGGTGTATTTAGGACATTTTACTCCTCAGGACTCTGATTTTTAGTAAATAAGCCAAAGTAAGAAATTACAGTGATAAAATGTATAGAACTTTCTTATCCTGAATCTTTTTTTGGGTTTGGGGTGGGATGGGGTGGGGGAGAATTGAGGTAATTTCAGCTGGAAAAAGGTTGCTATTACAGCTGTCGAGTAAGGACCAGGTTTGGATTCACTTATTCATGTTGAGAAGCACCTCACTTAAGCTATTGGTATCTAGCCCAATGTCAGCTGTGTAGTCAAACTTGAATAAGGAAGTGTTTACTACTTCACATAACACAAGAACCAGGAGGGGTTACCCAATAAAATTAGTGGGCAGCAGGTTTAAACCAAACAAAAGGAAGTACTTCTTCACACAACACACAGTCAGCCTGTGAAACACATTGCCATAGGATGTTGTGATGGCCAGAAATATAACTGGGTTGAAAAAAGAATTAGTTAAGTTCATGGAGGATCGCTCCGTCAGTGGCTATTAGCCAAAATAGACAGGGACGCAACCCCATGCTCTGTGTTTCCTAAGCCTCTGGCTGCCAGATGCCGGGACTGGAAAACAGGGGATGGGTCACTTGATAATTGCCCTGTTCTGTTCATTCTTTCTGAAGCATCTGGCATTGGCCACTGTTGGAAGACAGGATACTTGGCTAAATGGATGATTGGTTTGATCCAGTATGATCACTGCTTGTTTGTATGTTATGTTCTTGTAACTTGATTGCTGGAGTTCACTGAAAATATTCATGTGACTGTGAGTTGTTCTGTGCTAGCAAAGTCAAACTTTAACAGAAATGTTCTTTATCTTGATGACATCTATCCATTATAATTCAGGTTCTGCTACCCATTTTACGAGTTTCCTTTATTAATGCCCAGTAACTAGCTGAGACTGTTTATAGCTAACTGAGGTGCAACACTCAAATGTTTAAAAAAAAAAAATTGGATAAATCCAGTTTTCTAATTGAGAACAATATCCAGCTACTTCCTGTAAGCTGTTAATTCACTGGCTCGGGCTGGTAGAAAGTGTTGGTACAATGCAAATATTTAGAAGCTTTCTTAACTCCCAATCAGCTATTTCCTGTGCCTCTCTTGAGCACTATAAGGGGTACAACAAGCACTAGAAGTGGGTCACCCTTCCACCCCAGCATTATGAAAATGCTAATAGCCTTCAGTTACTGCAGTGCCCTAGGGCACGTCTTCATTGGCCAACTCCATGGGGGGCATAGCTCCCAGCACTGGTGCACTGTCTATACTGGCAGGTTACAGCGCTGTAACTTGCAGTGCTCAAGGGGGTGTTTTTTCACACCCCTGAGCAAGAAAGTTGCGGCACTGTAAAGTGCCAGTGTAGACAAGCCCCTACTCTGGTCTAAATTTGGGAGCAATTGCGCTTTCTGCCTCTTGGACTAGTGGTGTTGCTGATTCTCATTGTCTAAAAGGGCAGGTGCATTTTGCATTGTTCACTGCCTAGCAGTTGCTCTGCTGGGCATTAATCCTGCAAACACTTAGGGATGTGAGTAACTTTAGGCTGGATTTCTCATGTGCATAAGAATTTGTGGGATCAGAGTATTGGTGTTGGATTACTTTCCCATCCACCGTGTGTGTGCTTATTGGCTATACTGGCAAAGAGGTGGTGGAAATGAGCACGGCCTCCTAGAGCATTTTAACTAAAAGCTCAGTGATCTGTGCGTTTTACAGGACCTGCCTTCTGAATCAGTGTCATGGGTGAGAACCATTGGTGAGGAGGATTATGAGAACTGCTCCTTAATTTCCAGTAGGGCTGTCGATCAGTCGCAGTTAACTCACGATTAACTCAAAAAAATTAATTGTGATTAATTGCACTGTTAAACAGTAGAATACCAATTGAAATTTATTAAATAGTTTTGGATGTTTTTCTATATTTTCAAATATATTGATTTCTATTATAACACAGAATACAAAGTGTACAGTGCTCACTTTATATTATTATTTTTTATTACAAATATTTTCACTGTAAAAATGATGAAAAAAATAGCATTTTTCAATTCACCTCATACAAGTACTATAGTGCAATCACTTTATGTGAAAGTGTAATTTACAAATGTAGATTTTTGTTGTTGTTATATAACTGCACTCAGAAACAAAACAATGTAAAACTTTAGCGTCTACAGGTCCACTCAGTCCTACTTCTTGTTCAACCAATCGCTAAGACAAACAAGTTTGTTTACGTTTATGGGACATAACGCTGCCTGCTTCTTATTTACAACGTCACCTGAAAGTGAGAACAGGTGTTCGCATGGCACTTTTGTAGCTGGCGTTGCAAGGTATTTACCTGCCAGATATGCTAAACATGCGTATGACCCCTTCATGCTTCGGCCACCATTCCAGAAGACATGCTTCCATGTTGATGATGCTCGTTAAAAAAATAGTGCGTTAATTAAATTTTTGACTGAACTCCTTGGGGGAGAATTGTATATCTTCTGTTCTGTTTTACCCGCATTCTGCCATATATTTCATGTTATAGCAGTCTCGGATGATGACCCAGCACATGTTGTTCATTTTAAGAACACTTTCACAGCAGATTTGACCAAATGCAAAGAAGGTATCAATGTGAGATTTCTAAAAATAGCTACAGCACTCAACTCCAGATTTAAGAATCTGAAGTGCCTTCCAAAATCTGATCGGGATGGGGTTTGGTGCATGCTTTCAGAAGTCTTAAAAGAGCAACACTCCGATGCGGAAACTACAGAACCTGACACACCAAAAAAAAGAAAAAAGAAAATCAACCTTCTGATGGCATTTGACTCGGATGACAAAAATGAACGTACGTCAGTCCGCTCTGCTTTGGAAGGTTGTTGAGCAAAACCCGTCATCAGCATGGATGCATGTCGTCTGGAATGGTGGTTAAAGCATGATGGGACATATGAATCTTTAGCGCATCTGGCACATAAATATCTTGTGATGCCAGCTACAACAGTGCCTTGCAAATGCCTGTTCTCACTTTCAGGTGACACTGTAAACAAGAAGTGGGCAACATTATCTCCTGCAAATTATAACCAAACTTCTTTGTCTGAGCGATTGGCTGAAGTAGGAATGAGTGGACTTGTAGGCTCTAAAGTTTTACATTGTTTTATTTTTGAATGCAGGTTTTTTTTGTACATAATTCTACATTTGTAAGTTCAACTTTCATGATAAAGAGATTGCACTACAGTACTTGTATTAGGTGAATTGAAAAATACTATTTCTTTTGTTTTTTACAGTGCTAATAATTGTAATAAAAAATAATAATATAAAGTGAGCACTGTTCCCTTTGTATTCTGTGTTGTAATTGAAATCAATATATTTGAAAATGTAGAAAACATCCACAAATATTTAAATAAATGGTATTCTATTATTGCTTAAGAGCGCGATTAATCGCAATTCATTTTTTTAATCGCTTGACAGCCCTAATTTCCAGTGAACATCAGATGCTTATGAAGCTACCATAATAGCTTCAATAGAAATATGTTCTGGAATTCAGTATGTTAACAAATCCTTTGGTGGTATTTCCCAGCTCTCTGTGCAGGATTAATTCCAGGGAGGAATCATTCAAATTTCAAAGCATTCACCACTGTAAATCAATCATTTCTTTTCTTTTTATTATTTCTTCTTTCCTAGAATCATCTGTTTGTCAGATTTGTTAATTTTTACTAAATAACCCTCAGAATAGAAGCATTAAAAACAATTCTCTGACTCTTTGGGATTAAGGCCATGTCTACGCTAGCAAGTTTGTAGCAGCACAGCTGCACTGATGCAGTGGCGCCATAAGATCGCTCGTGTAGCCGCTCTATGCCGACATAGCGCTGTGCACGCTACCCCAGTGAAACTTATGTCGTTCAGGGTGGTTCCACCCCCAACAATCTCTGAGCAACATAAGTAGTAGTGTAGACATGGCCTCAGTTTTGCCAAGAAAAAAGAACCACTTGCTGTGGTCCATTTGTGTCCACACAAAGCAGTGGAATATGTTTCATAGCACTTCATCAGCCAGTATTCATTTGTTGATTGCATAATTGGCTTCAAACAAATAAAGCTGCATTTCAAGCCAAACCAAGGCTACACCCAGAAACAATTGCTTGTGAGTGAGCTGCCTCCAGCTGTGAGGCTTTTGAGGCAGATTTTCAGATAAGGGTAATAGGTTATTAAGAAAACAAAATTGTGCTTTCTTCCCTTTGCTCATCCTCTTCGCGGACATGCTCTTAAAGCTATTTTTTGTTACCTGTGCCCAAAAGATGATGAGATCCACCAGCCAGATGCAAATGAATGGCTAAAGAATGAAGCAAAATCCAGTGCCACATACTTTTTTTTTAAAAAGTGAAACAAAAGTTGAAAGGTGGAGGATTTAGTGTGAGCTGCAGTGAAGCTGTTGTTATTGGCAAGCATCTAGTTTGGTTGGTCATTTGTAAAGTACATGCTCATCTAAGCAGGGAAGCTACAATAGGATTAGATTTGAGAACCCAGAAACTTGTTTGAACCATTTATGTGACTCTGGAAATTTGGGACAAATTTGCAGTAGTTGGCAGAGATGGTGAGATTGAATGCACAAGAACCCTTTGCTGAGAACTGAGCTCCCCCAAAGTAGTGGTAACATATACAATCTTAAACTATTTAAACTGGGAGGTGGGGAGGAAGGCTTGCATTGCAGGGCCTGAGTGAAAGGTAGAAAATGGAATGTTGCTTGCATCAACACCTTTAAAACTTTGGAGGGAGAGACCCAGGGTTTCGAAAAGGACTTGTGTGTAACATTTTTTATTAATAAAGTCCCATAGAATACGTCACTCCATTACCTGTTTTCATGTTTCCTGAGTAATATAGAGGGAATTTGATACTGGATCCCCTTTCTTCTTTACTCCCTGTACTCCAAGTGTAGTATACAGCTGTGGCTGTCCTTTGATGTTGCCAGCACAATACAGTCTGCTTCTTCAGTGAGCGGAGGAGGTGACAATAGAGTTGTAATGATAAATACACAGGGAGAGGGTAGAAGAAAGTAGCTTATTTTTGCTGGACTCCCCATGAATGCACTTAGCTTATTTCTCAACTCAGTGGGCAGTCAAAACCAATAAGCAATCAGGTATGTTATCCAGGCAGCTGGGGTTCTGTTTGCTTTGACCCTTATGTATAGCAGAAGATAGCCCCACCAGCAGAGTTGCTTGGCAGTGTCTAATAATGCTCCTTGCTTGCTCTGCAAAACTGTTCAGTTTGCTAATTCCTGAGGGCTGTAGTAAAAGAAAGGACTGGTGATGGGTGGAGGGGAGGGGGGATTGCATCTCCCCTCCCTTCCCCCTCCCACCTCCCCCCCCCATCTGGAAGGAACTCTGTTACTACTGAGATGTGGGCCAGGTTTTCACATGTGGGGACCTGGGTTTAATAAATTGCAGTGTAGAAAACCTCTTGATCTTTAATCTGCTACATTATTTACAGTAAACACAAAATATATAATGTAATACAACACAAATACTTGGAGTTTGTTTAGGGCCTGACTTTCACTGCCTTGAACCTTTCAGAGTTTCTTGTGCAGTTAATGGTAGCAGTTTATACCCATTTTGCCCAGGTGTAAATGCCTATAAGAGGTGCAGGGTAGTGTGGAAAGTCTAGCCCATCTGGCACAGAAGCATGATCTTATTACACAGAAGAATCCTGTGTTGTGTTCCAGTATATGAATCTGTCGAGCCCTGCAATCAGAAATGAGCATGTAACTTTGAAGGGGAAAATAAATGTGTCCATCAAGAGCAGTGATGTTTCAGAAAATGTCTTAAAAATTAGTGGATTTTTATTTTTTATTTTTATTCCATACACAGACCCCAGAGTTCTCCCTCCCATAGAGGAATTCCACTGGTAAAACAGGACTTAAAAAGGACTCTTATGTCTTTAATGGCTCACTTAACCTTTGATCTTTCACTACGTCACTTTCAGGTTTAACTTTAACCAGCTTCTTGTCAATTAATTTCATTCCACTCAGATCCATACTACATATGGGGGGCAGGAGGGTGGTTGAAAAATTCCTGGCAAGCATCCAAATTGTGTTAATCGGCACCAGCTCTCTATTTTTTATTATACTGATACCAGAGAGCAATGGGGAAATTCTGAAACTAGAGCAGAGCATCTGATTTACTATATAGTTTCATCAACACAGGAGCATGAATGGGTGACCTATTGGAGAATGTCTACCCTACAGACCCTATACTAGCTTAGCTATGATGGCATAGGTCCTAGTGTAGATACAGCCTATCCTGACAAATGGAGTTTTTCGGTTGATGTAGGAATACCCCCTCCTGGAACGGTGTTAGCTGTGTTGACAAAAGCCCTCTTCCATAGACATACCTGCATTTACACTGAGGGTATTGTTGTCATAGGTGTTTCAGTCAGAGCTGTGGTTTTTTCACAGCCCTGACCAATGTAGCTATGCCAATATATCTTGGAAGTGTAGACCAACCTTTAGTAATATCCTGTCAATTTTAGATTGACATCCTATATGAGGATTTCTTTCTTTCTAACTGAAACAGCTTTTTTAAAAAAATATTTTATGCATAATTTCATGTTCCCCATAGCCTGTAGCTAGCACATCATTCAGGGAAACTGAAACTTATTGCTACTACCAAGATGTTCCAACACCTCATCAGGGGAGGGAAGTGGCTGAGTCATCAATTTCTGCTGAATTTAATCTTGTTTTAAAATAAGTTTTCCAGTCCTCCTGATGATAAAGATAACTTTGTGAGCTGTCTTCCTGAGTCTGCAGTCACACTGCTCCAATGCCACTGATACTGCTCATGGCTATTTTATGCAGCAAGGAAGAGCGAAGTTAATACTCTGGTCAGTTTCACTATTACTGTTCAGAAATCTGTAGAACAGACAAGATTCATGTCCATATCACACTGCTGCTGCTCAGGGAAGGCAAGAGTAGTAGTGGTGGAGCTTGTTATAGGAAAGCAGGAAGGAAAACTGGATGCTATGCTCTGGGCAGAATATTCCTTTTCCCTTCCAGCAGCTAAAAGATGGGGGAGCGTCAAACGTCTGAGAGTTTTACTAGCCAGAGGCTGATATAAAAGATGGAATTGCTCATTTGGGTCCAAGAGTAACACTCTGTAGAAGTCCCAGCACCCTTCTGTTTTCCAGCAGCTGGGAGATTAGCTGGGCTACTCAGCAGGGCACACTGCCCGTGGACCTCAGTGGTAGTGGGAGCACCCCCTCTTCAGTTTTTATAGACCTCAGGCTAGTACTGCCTTTTGACTGGTAAAAGCTACACGCTCTGTCCATTCAACTGGTAGATGCCTGGACTGTTCTAGGTCACTTGTGTGGAGATGATGATTGTGCAAGAGGGCAGCTGCTATGCACAGTGAAGCAGAGAGGCATGAACTGTGGGATAAATAAACACATGGTTGTTGTTTTTTTTTTTTTATGGCTTCATATCAGTGTTTTGTGTACATACAGACACAACAATTCCCACCAGCTCAGTTCACTTTTTAATTGAGTTGTGGGGAAGAGAAGCAGAGAAATAGCTGTTGAAGATTCGCCTCTACAGCAAAATGAAACAAAATAGTATCAGTTCTGTGGAAAAAAACTTCTGCCAAGTCCTGCCCTCTGGGGTAGGAACAATGCAAGGGGTTTAGCTAAAAATTCAGTCTGCACAAGTAATTTTAAGCACAGAAGAATATTTATTATGTGCAGCCAACTCTGCTCCAAAGGGCTAATTGCAGGCAGGTTTAATAGGAGTTACAGGAATGGGGGTGGTGCAACGGCTGAGGCGCAAGAGTGTTGATCCGAATTCGTGCCCCTCTTGTAATCAGCCTGGCTGAGGCAGGAAAGTCCCGCCCCTGCTTGGCTGAGTCAGGCCTGCCTGGGTCTGAGGCTGGCGCAGAGCCTCTTCGAAGGCTTCCCCTGGGAATAGGTGGGCAGAGAGGAACAGGGAATGAGTCAAGTTTCGTCTCTGCCCTCCTTCCCGTGTGCGTGCGCGCGCGTGTGTGCAACCCCTTGGTGTGGGTGTGTACAAGCCCTTGCTCAGGGCTGAGCCCAAAGGTGCAATTTAGCACTGTGTGTAAAGCTGCTTGAATAAAAGAGCTGTTCTGCATTTTCTAAATAAATGCATGTTTGTGCATCTAGCTGGCCTTTGATCTGTTTTAAGTTGTTGGATCTGCTGGAGTGTGTGCTGTGACTGTGAACAGCAGAATATGAGGTTAGCTTGCCAATTTTAAAAATAAATAGGACTGAAGATCCATCGTTGCTTCTGCCAAGTGAAGTTTCATTTTGAAAATGACGTTTAAAAACCAGGCTCATCTAAATCCCTTCATCAGGAACTGCTGATGTAAACCTGCTTCTTCACTTAGAACTTTAATGCTGTTTTGGAAGAAGTTTCTGTTAAAAGTTAAATTCTGATTTAGGCGCTCGCATGGATTTTATATTTCTCAGAGTGCAGAGGTCATTGTGTCTCCAACAATAAGGTTTAGATTGTGCTTCCCCAACCCCTTCTCTCCGGGAAGGAAGTGAAATGAACTCATGCCTCTGGGCACAATCCATGACACAGCATCTTAAAGTCTGAATTTCATTAAACTTATTTGCAGGTTAAATTACTCTTGGAAAATTAAATACCATAGTTCCAGTCCCTGCCTAAGGCTTGTAGATTTGTGTATGTTGAACTGAACGCTGAAAGCAAGTTAAGCCAGAGAATCAGAGCTGATTTTTTTAACCTTGTCTTGCTGTACTTTTATTGTTATAGAAGATAAGTGCCCTCACTTTCATTCTGTTAATGCAAGGCTAGATATTGTCTTATTTTGCTTTTTTGGCAGCGATCCCTTTGTGTAGACACCGTTCTGGATCCATAACACCCAAGTTTCAGCAAAAGGCTCATTTGTAAACTCTTTATGCATGCTTTAGTGCAGGGGTGGGCAAACTACAGCCCAGGGGCCACATCCGGCCCTTCAGACATTTTAATTTGGCCCTCGAGCTCCTGCTGGGAGTGGGGTCCGGGGCTTGCCCCGCTCCATGTGTGCCGGGGCGCCGCACAACTCACAGAAGCAACAGCATGTCCCCCTTCCAGCTCCTATATGTAGGGGCAGCGAAGAGGCTCCGCACACTGCCCCTGCCCCAAGTGCCGCCCCCGCAGCTCCCATTGGCTGGCAACCACAGCCAGTGGGAGCTGTAGGGGCAGCTCTTGCAGATTGGGCACTGCGCAGAGCTCCCTGGCCACGCCTCTGCGTAGGAGCCGGAGAGGGGACATGCTGCTTCTTCCGGGAGCTGCTTGAGGTAAGTGCCTCCTGGAGCCTGTACCCCAACCCCCTCCAGCACCCCAACTCCCTGCCCCAGCCCTGATCCCCCTCCTGCCCTTCGAACCCCTCGGTCCCACCCTCCTGCACCCCACAGCCTGAACCCCCGGCAGGAACCCTCACCCCCCACCCACACCCCAACCCCCTGCCCTAGCCCGGAGCCTCCTCCTGCACCCTGAACTCCTCATTTCTGGCCCCACCCCAGAGCCCGCACCCCCAGCCAGACCCCTCACCCCCTCGTGCACCCCAACCCCCAATTTCGTGAGCGTTCATGGCCCGCCATACAATTTCCATATCCAGATGTGGCCCTCGGGCCAAGAAGTTTGCCCACCCCTGCTTTAGTGTCATGATTGACAAGATTCAGGCCCCAACCATTGGTTCATTGACCTACTATGTGTGCCAACTGTTAGATTATCACGGGCCAGCTGTAGAAGGGAGGCATAGTGTTTAGTATCATGACCTTTGTTCTGGGGTGCCATTTATATCTCACTCTGAGGTTAGCTGCTCTGTTCAGCTTAGCCCTGCTTAATGACATAATAACTCCCAACAAAGACTGTGAGCTGAATTTATCCCACATGTGACTCCATCAACTGCAGTAGAATTCTGTACACAGGAGTTTTTCCCAGTATGTCAAGTGAGTGACTCTCCTCTTCTGCTGGTGAAAGAAGCAAAGTCATTCTCAAACCTGCATCCTGATGTTATTTAGCTGAGCACATGTTCTGCTGCAGTATGTTTGTTATACAGTTTGGAACTTTCATAGTAAAACATTAGTATAGGAAAGTTGCAGTGTTTGCAGAGTTTCATGTAATACTATCCAAATAAGAGACAGGAAAATGCCATAAAGCAAGGGAGTGAGGAGATGGCTCCTTTGTGTCATGTGGTCAGGAGTCATTAACTTCTGCCACAGCTGTGGAGAAGCTCTCTACGTTAGACCTCCACATTTTCTCCATCATGTGATTGAAATGTGATTTTTGTGGCTGGAGGTATTGTCCACGGTGCAGGTGGCTTGGATTTAGTTCTGTTGACGTGAGATCTGTTTGCGTCAGATTTAAGATGACTGCCCTTTCACAATTCAGGTCCAGGTGCATTGACGCCATTTCAGACCGCATTTTGGGGTGGGGTCAGGCAGGTCTTAGAATCCAGATCCAGAACACTGATGGGAGGAGAAGAGTTGAAGGCTTATCTAGAGCAGCACTTCAGACTTCTGTGATAAGTGATGCAGATTCCCCCTCCTTGTGTGTTCCTCCTCCACCACCCCTCAAGCTACATGGTGGGTTAGAGCTCCCCAAACCGAATGAGAGGTAGATGGTGTACTGGTTGATCCAGGCACAGTCATAGTCTGGTAAACGGAACACTTGTCCCGAAACCTCAGCTACCACTAGTGCAGAATAGTGGCTTTTTGGACTGAAGTTCATTTCCTGGGAAGATGTTGAACTCTTCCAAAAGGAGCCTAAGAAGGCCTTGGGAAAATTAACTTAAGAGCCTGCTCTGACTCGAGCCAACAGGAGTGGGATTGGGCCATGGAATAGGAATATTTTGTTTCTCAAATACTCCACCACCAGCAGAATCATTGGGACAAAACTCATTTTGCTGAGTCTTAAGTAGAAATGACTCCGTGAGGAATGCATATTAATCAGTGGCCACATCTGTGCATTTTAAAATTAAGTTTAGATCACAGGAATCACTGATGTATTTTGAAGCAGTTTGTTCCATGTGGATTTGGTGCTGACATTCCCTGGAGACTGAAGTCCTCTGGTGGGGCCCCAAAATAAGCACAGTGCATATTGCTGCTGTGCAGAATTGCCTGCACTCCACTAACCCTATCTGGAAGGAACACCTCTAGGAGTATAAGGGACAGTTCAGTCTCCCAGGGCCCCCTTCAGTCCTTGCTCTGTCTGCTGAGACTGCCAACAAGGGGGGCAGTTGTGACAGTGGTTTTCCTGGGCTGAGCTTGACTAGTAGGCATTATTATTAGGAATCATGTTTATGTGATAGCGCCTAAGGACCAACAAAGAATGGGACCCCATTGTGCTAGGCACTTCACAAACAAAGAGCAGAGAAGTCCCTACCCTGAAGAGTTTGTGATCTAAATAGACCAGACAGACACAAGATGGGGAAACAGGCTGTTAACACACAAGCAGAATGATGATCAAAGTAATGGCAGCAAATGTTAGGTTAGTTCCATAGTTTTTGGGGGTCTGTGTTTAGTTAAGAGGGATAAGAGCTTCAACAAGGCTTGGGTTCTCCCAATGGGTTTTAAAGTTAAAGCTAGTGTTCATCTGATTTATAAATAATCCTTTGAAGGGTTGTTATGTGAGAGAATGCCATCTTCTGTGGGAATGGGAAGTACAAACAAACCACTGTTGCCCTCCCACTGCACCGCAGGCACGCACTCCTACTTCTTGAAACCAAAGGATATGCCTCCGTAGAGTGGTTTTCTGCAAACACTTTGCATTAAGCCTTTCCATTTCTGCCTAAAGGGGAACCCTGTCTGCTTGCTGTCTACCAGCAAGGTTCTTGTAAATTTCAACATGCAGGCTGCTGATGTAATAGGGCAGGGGGTGGCACGAGGTGGGCTCAGTAACCAGACATCCTGGGCTTGTTGAAGGGATGTCTCATGAGAAGCTGGAATTTTTCACTACTGGACACCTGGCCTAGGCAAGATGTTTAACGATGAATGGTTGGACAAAAATACAAGTGTGGCTGAAGATTCTGCTTAGTCATGGTGGTTTGGAAATTCCTGTCATTGGACTGATTGTCCTCTGCTTTGCCTCTTGTGCAGTTATTTGCCTCTATATTGAAGGGGTATGAAACAGACATTCTGATCTGGTAGCATTTGACACCTACTTTGCCCAGGTGTAAACACTGAGTTATGGAACAAGGCATGGGAGAGTCGAGATGGCTGAGGATAGTTATTTATAAAACTTATGGTACATTATTGTAGGTAACATGGGTTGTATGTGTTCTGAAGGGCCAGTGTGAGGATTCTGGAGGGAAGCAGATTATTAGGGATTTCATCTCAAAATGTAATCTCTTCTGAACCATCACCTCCCTCAATTTCAGGTAGTAGCAGCAGCTCACATATGGCCATATGCATTTTGGAACTGCTACACATCAGGGGAAGAGGGGCGGCTGCAGCTGTAGATTTGGCAGATCCCAAAAGCTGGTTTTGGGACTCAACTAGGTTGTTCCCCAGCACCTGCCCTTGACTCTTTGGCTCCCTAAATGGTGGGAACACCAGTTCTTTATCACAAGATGCTGTATTAAAATCACACTTGAATCTAGTCTCTGTGTCGAATGATATCTCTTCCAAACCCATTCATCTTTACTTCCTTTCCAGCACGTGCTGTTGGGAAGCCCTTTGAGCTTAGAAACACCAAGCAGTGATCACCTGCATTTGCAGTTTATCAGCAGTCTCTCTCTCTCTCCCCATGGGAAGGACAGAGAGACAGGTTCAACAAGTCTGCTGGCCAACAAGTGCAGTCTATTGTTAGTATCACCATGTCCTCCTCAGTAACATCAGGTTCAGAGGGCAAATCGCTCAAAGCAGCTGGGACATGACTGTTAGCTTGTGGGGAATGATGTAATTACATCCCCCCTCTGCAGTGAATTGAATAGAGAGGCCTTCAGAGGCACAGGCTTGGGGGGGCTACCTCAGGTTACTTCAGGTCAGGATACTGTCAAAATCCATCAGAGGAATTCCCAATAGATTTGGCAGCCGACATGCACAATGCAGGCATTATGCCACGAGCGCTATAGTTGAGTTACAGGCATCTGGGCTTCGGAGGGAACTAATAAAATGTTGCTTCTTTCTTCTGCTGCTGCATGAATTAAGGCTTGTTGAATTAATGAATTTTAAAAAATCAAATTGGTTGAAGTTTGGGGTTTCTTTTGTCTCTAGTTCCGATAGCTCAGTGTTGAAAGTGAAAGAACCTAGTAAGCCACAAAACTAAGTCAGTAAGCAGGGGATGCAATGTGGAGTGTGGGTAGAATATCGTCCTGCTATGATTTTGATGCTCTTCTCTAATAACTGTGCAGGTTTCTTCATAAAAGAACTTCAATCAGATCCTAATTCTCCTGGGACAAAATAAGTGTTTTGCATTTTTGATGTAAATAAATACGCTGTCCAATTGTAGGATGGGGCCAGGGTGTGCATGGCATTCTGGCCTTGGATGGAGAAAACGTGGCCAGCCAACAGCCTGTATCAGATGTTAAGTATGATATGTGTAAGTCAGCACTAATTTAACACATCATACGTGTTATACCAGGGCCACATCCCGAGGGCCACATCTGGGTATAGAAATTGTATGGCAGGCCATGAATGCTCATGAAATTGGGGTTGCGGTACAGGAGGGGGTGAGGGTTCTGGCTGGGGTAGTGGGCTCCGGAGTGGGGCCAGAAATGATGAGTTCAGGATGCGGGAGGGGGCTCTGGGCTGGGGCAGGGGGATCTGTCTAGGGGTGCAGGCTCTGGGGTGGGGATGGG
Source organism: Chelonia mydas (assembly GCF_015237465.2). Classification (NCBI taxonomy): domain Eukaryota; kingdom Metazoa; phylum Chordata; order Testudines; family Cheloniidae; genus Chelonia; species Chelonia mydas. The sequence goes on from NC_051254.2 coordinate 19,989,114, forward strand.
AGTGAGGGGTTTGGGGTGCAGGAAGGTGCTGTGGGCTGGGATCGAGGGGTTTGTAGGGCGGGAGGGGGATCAGGGCTAGGGCAGGGCGTTGGGCACCGGGGGGGTGGCTCGGGGGTGCAGGCTTCTGGGGGTGCTTACCTCAAGCAGCTCCCGGAAGCAGCGGTATGTCCATCCTCTGGCTCCTATGTGGAGGTGCGGCCAGGCGGCTCTGCTGTGCGCTGCCCCGTCCGCAGGTGTCGCCCCTGCAGCTTCTATTGGCTGCAGTTCCCAGCCAATGGGAGCTGTGGGGGCAGTGCGCGGAGCTTCCTGGCTGCCCCTATGCATAGGAGCCGGAGGGGGGACATGCTACTACTTCTGGGGGCCGCACAGAGTGGCCCCCAACCCTGCTCCCCAGCTGGAGTGCCAGAACAGGGCAAGCCCTAGACCCCGCTCCCCAGCTGGAGCTCGAGGGCCAGATTAAAATGGCTGGTGGATTTGGCCTGCCGGCCATAGTTTGCCCACCCCTGTGTTATACCCTAATAAAGCACATGTTTTTAAAAAATCCACAGACATTGACTCCTCCCTGTGATTTCTTGCTCTTCATGAGACTATATGAAATTGAACTTTCCATTTTAATGACTTTGAATGTATTCTGCCTTTTATGGTCAGTTGGCCTCAGCAAGGATCGGTGTCTATCTCTCCCCCGGACCCCCACCCCAGTCACGCACACTCATTGCACATTATACCTGGTGGTCTGAATGCAAGTGACAAAAAGGTGGTAGGGATGCTGTGGGGGGAGGTGTTCTAGAATATGCTTTGTGTTGTCACCATGGGTGGTGCTATAAGTAGTTCTGAATGTGCTTCCTCACCACTAAACTACTGTGAGTCAGCTTGGAACGGGAAAGGAGTTCTGAGTAATGGGTTAGTGGAAGGTGTACAAAGCACCCCATTTTGACCTAGAATCAGAGGCGGATTAGGGGTTTATGGGGCCCCTGGGCCAGAGCAAGTGGGGTCCCCTCCCCATCCCTTCCATATGCAGTCCCCCTGTGTCCGTCCCCCCCCCCCCCCCGTGTTCCTGCCAGGAAATGGGGTCGGGGCATGGGGGCTTGCTTGGTGCTCCTGCTGGGGAGTGGGGTCGGGGTGCCCATTTTGCCAGGGGCCCCGCAGTTGGCCTAGTGGCTAATCTGCCGCTGCCTAGAATTTGAAAGGAAAAAGTTAATATGGTGCTCTCTCCCTCTAGTGTTCATTCTTCTGAGAACCCACTGTTATCAGGACCTGGTTCCATATTTCAAATATACCAACAAATGTCCTTATCTGTACTACTACCATTAGACTATTAAAATGAAAAGAACCTTTAATGTATCATTTTCTTTTCAGATCTAATGCTCTTATTTGGATTGCACTCTGTTTTGAGAACTAAAATAGGCTGGTTGTTCTCATGTGCAGATATTTTGTTTGGGTTTGTAAGAGCTACAGAGAGATAACTGGATCTAAACACACAACTGTTTTCACCTACATTTGACAAATCATCACAGCTTTTCCATTATCAGGTTTTGTAAAACCTAATACAATAAAATATTTTTTTGGTCTGGACTTCCTAACTTTGTCACATGCACTGAATTGGGGCCATAGCAGACTGTGTAATACTTAAGCGTGTGCTTAAGTTCCATTAAAATTAATGGCATTAAAGTACGCGCATAAGTGCTTTGCTAAAGAGGAAGACCAAGGACAGAGTAGGCCTGTTGCTCAATGAGAGGAGGAAAGACAATAACAGAAAATGTGGAAATGGCAGAGGTGCTTAATGACTTCTTTGTTTCGGTTTTCACCAAGAAGGTTGTGGCGAGTGGATGTCTAACATAGTGAATGCCAGTGAAAATGAGGTAGGATCAGAGTCTAAAATAGGGAAAGAACAAGTCAAAAATTACTTAGACAAGTTAGATATCTTCAAATCACCGGGGTCTGATTAACTGCATCCTAGAATACTCAAGGAGCTGACTGAGGAGATATCTGAGCCGTTAGCAATTATCTTTGAAAAGTCATGGAAGATGGGAGACATTTCAGAAGACTGGAAAATGGCACTGTATTTGCCCATCTATAAAAAGGGAAATAAGGACAACCCGGGGATTTACAGACCTATCAGCTTAACTTCTGTACCCGGAAAGATAATGGAGCAAATAATTAAAAACAATCAATTTGCAAACACCTAGAAGATAATAAGGTGATAAATAACAGTCAGCACAGATTTTTCAAGAACAAGTCATGTCAAACCAACCTGATAGCTTTCTTTGTCAGCGTAACAAGCCTGGTGGATGGGGGAAGCAGTAGATGTGGTATATCTTGATTTTAGTAAGGCTGTTGATACTGTCTCACATGACCGTCTCATAAACAAAGTAGGGAAATACAACCTAGATGGAGCTACTATAAGGTGGGTGCATAACGGGCTGGAAAATTTTTCCCAGAGAGTAGTTGTCAGTGGTTCACAGTGATGCTGGAAGGGCATAACTAGTGGGGTCCCGCAGGGATTGGTTCTGGGTCCAGTTCTGTTCAATATCTTCATCAATGATTTAGATAATGGCCTAGAGAGTACACTTATAAAGTTTCAGAGTAGCAGCCCTGTTAGTCTGTATTCGCAAAAAGAAAAGGAGTACTTGTGGCACCTTAGAGACTAACAAATTTATTTGAGCATAGCTCACTAAAGCTTATGCTCAAATAAATTTGTTCGTCTCTAAGGTGCCACGAGTACTCCTGTTCTTTTTACTTATAAAGTTTGTGGACGATACCAAGTTGGGAGGGGTTGCAAGTGCTTTAGAGGATAGGATTAAAATTCAAAATTATCTGGACAAACTGGAGAAACAGTCTGAAGTAAATAGGATGAAATTCAATAAGGACAAATGCAAAGTACGCCACTTAGGAAAGAACAATCAGTTGCATATGACTGCCCAGGAAGGAGTACTGTGGAAAGGGATCTGGGGGTCATAGTGGATCACAAGCTAAATATGAATCAACAGTGTCATGTTGTTGCAAAAAAAGCAAACATCATTCTGGGACGTATTAGCAGGAGTATTGTAAGCAAGACACGAGAAGTAATTCTTCCACTCTGCTCCACGCTGATTAGGCCTCAACTGGAGAATTGTGTCCAGTTCTGGGCACCACATTTCAGGAAAGATGTGGACAAATTAGAGAAAGTTCAGAGAAGAGCAACAAAAATGATTAAATGCCTAGAAAACATGACCTAGGAGGGAAGATTGAAAAAATTGGGTTTGTTTAGTCTGGAGAAGAGAAGACTGAGAGGGGACATGAGAACAGTTTTCAAGTACATAAAAGGTTGTTACAAGGAGGAGGGAGAAAAATTGTTGTTCTTAACCTCTGAGGATAGGACAAGAAGCAATGGACTTAAATTGCAGCAAGGGCAGTTTAGGTTGGACATTAGGAAAATCTTCCTAACTGTCAGAGTGGTTAAACACTGGAATAAATTGCCTAGGGAGGTTGTGGAATCTCTGTCATTGGGGATTTTTAAGAGCAGGTTGGACAAACACCTGTCAGAGATGGTCTAGATAATACTTAGGGCTAGTCTACACTGACAACGCTAAAGTGCTGCCATGGCAGCACTTTCATGTGGCTTGTGTGATCACAGCAGAGCGCTGGGAGAGAGGTCTCCCAGTGCTCTAAAAAAGCCACCTCAGTGAGAGGCGCGGCTCCCAGCGCTGGTGCACTGTTTACACTGGCGCTTTACAGAGCTGAAACTTGCTGCGCTCAAGGGGGTGTTTTTTCACCCCCCGAGTGAGAAAGTTGCAGCTCTGTAAATTGCCAGTGTAGACAAACCCTTAGTCCTGCCTTGAGTGCAGGGGACTGGACTAGATGACCTCTTGAGGTCCCTTCCAGTTCTGTGATTCTATAAATCAGCCTATGTTAGTTTTGCTAGCTATCAGAAGGTTTGGAGGTTTGGTCTGGATACCAATCAAAAGAAATTGTGCTAGAAATCTCCCATTCAAGCTTTCTTGTAAGACTTCAACTATTTCTTGCCTTTGGCTGGGTTGGGTACAGTGCTTTCAAACTTGACTGAAAAGTGGAATGCTATAAAATAGCACAAAAATGCTGAGTATGGGAAAGCGTGTTTCGGTTTGGTTGTTTTAATTGTAATCCTCAGAAGTTCTGTTTAGTTCATGTCTTTGGATAAAGGTTCAGGTCAGGACCATTTTATCAAAACCACTTTGCCTGTTTTCTTAGTCTGTAGCTCTCAAGAATTTCACAGCCTGCTTTGAGTTATTCTCTCAAATCTCTCCTGCCCAGAAATGTGCATTTTGTGTTCCAGTTAATCCTATTAAGCAGTGTATTACATGATGTATTAATCATTCGACTGGTAGTAGTAATTATTCTCTTTGGATCACTGCTTTGATGGGACCTTGGAAAACAAGACAGATTTGCTGTGTTTTACATTGAAGAACGGTTCTGCTGTCTAAAATAAGAAGTATAAAAGTTAAGCATTGAGGAAATAGCTAAGCCAGGGAGCCTTGTTCATATTTGTCTAAATGTACCTCTGAGTGCAATGGATGAATTTGCTATCAGGGTTGAAAGTTGGCAAATCTGCTTATTAAATGTTTCAGATGATGATTTTGGGTGACTTTTAATTTGTCGTAATCTCGGATTGTCTGACCAAGTAAACTTTGCTTTTTAACACTTAGACTTGTCACCATTGTGTGATCTCCATTTAGCTGTCTTAGCAGTTGTAATAATCCAGAGAGAATAGTACAGTTGATATTTTTTCATTTTTCTTCCTGATATTGAAGTGCAACCTTAAGATCACAGCAAGCAACAAGAACATGCTCTGATTCACAAGCATTCAACAAACAGACTTAATTAGATTGCTAGATAGTATAGACCCTGATAGTAAGCAAATTCCTTCACTCAATAGGGTATTATAGAAACATCTGTACTGGGACTACAGTACCTTCTCTTCAGAAGTAGCTGGCTGAGTACAAAGAGGAGCCACATTCTTGCATTGATTAGATTAGTGTAGATACTCAGATATTTCTAGCAGTACAGGAAATGGTCTTTGTACTACTTGAGTTTTAACAGATATGGGCTTGAGTTTCCATTCTGTCTTGATGTCTTCAAACACATGCTCCCCCCCTCCCCCCCCCCCCGGGGCAACGTACTGGATCTTTGATCTGTTGTTAGGCTAAATGGCTTGAGAAGTAACTCAACTACACTCATACAAATTATAGAAAGGAAGTTTTGCCCTAATACTTTAAATCCAATGTGATCTTCAAAGCTTTTACAAGGGCTTTGAATTCTACAATGGATCATACTATAGACATACCCATAATACATTGCATCTGCACATATATATGTATTGTATAAACCCTCTTAAAGTGTATAGATATATAGATATCTATATATATTTATAATATGTGTGTGTGTCTATACACTTTAAAAGGGTTTATACAGTACATATAACACATGCACAGTATAATCACTATATAGTGAATCTCTTAAAAATTCCTCCTGGAATATACATTAATCTTAAAGGTCTGATCCTGCAAGGTGCTGAGCAGTGAACACATTCAGTTCCCACCGGCTTCAGTTGGGTTGTTGAGCATTCTCAGCCACTTGGGTGACTGGACCCTGCATGTTTACTCATTTGAATGTAAGCCACTTGTTTACTAACACAAACAGTCCCGCAACTTGTATTCCAGTCTCTCACTATCTCTGCCTCCTTTCTTTCTAGCTCCCTGCCGTCCCTGCAGTGATACAGAAGTCCTCTTGGCTGTCTGCACTAGTGATTTCGGTGAGTTGTTTTTTTCTTCTCTGCTGCTGCTCCCCCATTCACTCCCCCTTACTATGGTGGTTGCTGGATTTGGCTACAGAAACTGCTGCAAACAATGATTAAATTTAAACACCAAATTGCAACAAACAGGGAACTTTCACCGGTTTCTGTAAACAAACTGTGGGCAAAGGGACACACAAAGAACCAAGAGAGAACATTTTTATGGGAGGAGACATGAAGGGCCTCAATTAAAGCCATTGTACTTGGCTAGCTCTTTCTATAGAGGACAAAGAGAGACCTAGCAACAATAATAGAGGTAGAAGTTCAAAGGTTTCTTGGGGGCATGCAATAGGATTTTCCCCTTGATGTCCTAAAGTGGGCCACTAACAAAAGACCAAAGCTGTGTTCTTTTCAGATTTCTGAAGGGGGAAGTTAATGTTCAGCTAATAGTTGTAACGGCAGCAACAACAAGCAAAATGTATTGACCGAGAGAAACATGAATATTCTGAACATGCTTTTTACTGTGGTGTAACTTTTTTCTTATAATTATTATGTTACTATTTTTAACGCAACTTTCTCATGCTTGAATTTAAAGTAATAGAAGCAAGTGGGCCTGTGTAGTCCAGGAGATGGGCTGCAAGGATTATAAATATCCCTCTTAGTCATTTGAACTTACTAGGTCACATTCAGAGGTGATGTAAGTGGATGCTTATATTGGCGCTGAACTTGGATCCAAGCCTCCCAAAGCAGTTTCATGTAACCCTCCCTTTATTTTGTTTGTGTCCTAGTTGTCAGGGGTTCCATCCGAGATGTAACAAATGAGGCAGAGCAGCAAGAATCTGTAATAGATATCAGTGCAAACAAACTCTACAGGCAGAAGAGCAAAGTCTTTCAGCCCACAGAGGAAAATGGGAGCTGGCGGGGACAAATAAAGACCCCACTGGAATGTGGGGTGAGACCAGGAGATGGAGACTTCCTCTTCACGGGACGCATGCAATTTGGGGAGGCCAGGTTAGGCTGTGCCCCTCGTTTTAAAGACTTCCAAAGGATGTACAAAGAGGCAAAGGACAAAGGGCTAAACCCATGTGAAATTGGCCCAGACTGACGCCCCCTATTTGGCTGAAGATTGCTCTTAGCGCTTGGCCGGAACTAATTCCTGGCCCTGGTAAACGCTCTGAACAAAACGGTAATTAACTGAAAGCATGGAGAAATCTGGTGTGCAGAGTGAGAGCCACGCGGAATGTGTCCATGGAAGCAACAGAGGTACGAGCTCAGAAGGCTGCCAAGCAACCAAGGCTGGATTTTTAACCCATCTGGTCCCTATGAACTAAGTTATTATATTTTTTTAGCAACTTCCTTAGGAAAACAAGCAAACAGAAAACTCCAATGTCTTTAAAAAACCCAATGAAAACCAACCTGCCTTTGTATCTTTTTAATACTAATGTTTAAAATGTCTTAAGCTGATGTAGCATTTGGTATGGTGTATTCTGTATAAATGGTCGAGAATGTGATAGAACATGGTAAAATCATCTTAACATTGATGCTTTGTAAAAAGCTTGGTGTACAATTCGAAGATGTTTCTTATGACAGAAATTTATGGAGCCAAATTCCTCTTTTTTATTTGAAAGAATGTACAATCACCGCCTGCAATTTTTCGTTCAGGCTGGCGAATAGTTTCCATTCCAGAGAAATAAAGGTCCCTGGATTTGACCTACATTGTTTCGACTTTTATTCTCCTTCTCCATAATTGTAGCCTCCACAAGTCCAGATGTGGATGTGGATCAAGCGTCCATATGCTATAGATTACTGCTTGCATATTTGTGTGGCTGCTGAAGCCCAAGTGCCTATGTGGGGTTGGGAACTGCAGTGGTTTTCAAAGGGGGAGTGGGATCTATTTTTGGAGATTTCTTAAAGAAACATATCCCAGGCAAGAAGCTTTGAATGACTCTTGCTTTCACCCATGGTAGGTTACTTGGGAAACCAGTCCAAAACAAGTATTTCCTCCACCTGGGGCATGTTCTAGCTATAGGCAAACTGGGCAGCTGCCTAGATCAGCGGATTCTGCCTAGAGTGGTAGAGGCAGTGAGGCCAAACCTGGGTGGTGCTTGACCCACTCATGATAGAGGAGGAAGCCATGAGGCCAAACCTGAGTGGTGCTTGACTCACTCATGATAGAGGGGGCAGCTGGGCCAAATCTGAGGGAGTGGCGCTACAACCTGGCGCTTCCCCCATCCCGCCACCCCTTCTATCATAACCTCTGAACCATCAGAAGGCTCACCGCATTCCTCCCGAAACCCCTCCATTCTAGGGGATAGCAGGGGGGCAGCATACTGAAGCTTTGACTAGGGCAGCAGATTGTCTTGAGTGGCCTATGCCCCCTCCCCACTCTTCCCATTCTCTAGGAGCCTCAACTGGTCTGTGGTAGCTCTCTCTGACGGGGGCACTTTCACCTGAAGATGTGTCACCAAGGTAGGTTCATCCCCTCCTATTCAATTTCACCTGGAAAATAAAACCCTTTCAAAATGAACAAGAGGTTGGTTCCTTTGCAGTGTGGTGGTGTCCGAATGACAATACGGTAGCTCTCTCTGAAGCAGCCATGACATTCCACGTAACCTGTTGCTACATATCTGCGTCAACTCTTTTCTAATGCTACCACTTTGGGGCTGCATAGCTATTGTTTTTGTTCCAACCCCAATATTTCCCATCAACACCATCTCTCTTCCACTAATGCTTCCATGAATAAACCTTCCATTAAGGGATAATCCTTCCTCTCACCCTGTCTTGCTAATCTCCTTTACCTCCATTTTAACTAAGGGAACTATTCCCTAAGGTTTAGCTTTGCCCCTTTGCATGTAAATTGGGTTAGCTGCCAAGATTGGACATGTCTACAGTGGGCAACAGTGATCTCCCCGCTTGAGGTTCTAAAATGGGCCATTGTTATGGAAAAGTCCTGTAGGGTTTAATAGGAATGAAGTCATTGGGGTTCTGTTGAAATTATTGGCCAGGGTATGGAGGGGGTTCTGGGAAAGGAAATCCCCACTAGGATCCTCTTGCAGAGATCTCTCCATGTCACAGGCTTTGTCTCCTTTTACTTGTTGAAAAAGCCATGGGGCCCAACCCACACTTGGAAGACCCTGGCAAGAGATCCTCTGGAGGCTGTGGCTAATCACATTAAGGCCCTGTACCTCTTCACAGGCTCTGGCTCTAGACAGTCTTACCTGCTTGGCTGTATGAGACTTGCACTGATCCTTGCGTGGGGGGGTCCCAGGCAGTGAAGAAGAAAAAAATAGCCCTGTACTGTTACCTTTTTCTGACATATCTGTGAGCTTGGCGGGGCAGGGGATGATGTGCTGATCAGCCTAACCTGTCTCTTCCCCCTCCTCCAGTACAGATGCTGGACTACGTGGATGAGTTTCTACGCAGTGCCTGAAGGTGGAACAGTGTTGAAAAGGGCAGCTGAGGCTCACCGCGTTCCACATATGGGTGGGGGTTCCTCTCCAGGTACAGACTGATGGAGATCTGATCTAATCCACAGAATATATGGAATTATATCCTTTCTATAGTTCTTAACCTATAACATTCGACTGTGGGATAATCATTCTCTACTAAATCCTGCAGGATGTTTCACAAACTGTGTAGAAAGGTGATCCCTTTCTATTCATTTCTGTGGGGTTTTCCCAGAAAGGTAACAAAAAGTCAATGGATCAAATGAATGTTTTTTTATGGCAGCTTGTTAGAGAAAATTGGATTGAATGTTCAGCCAGCATTTGTAATAACAGCAACAATAAATAAACTTTATACCAAGGCAAGGCAACTTTATTATTCGAAACATGGCTTTGGCTGTGGTTTAATTTCAGTGACCAATCCCCTGCACTTCCCTCTTCCTCCCACTATCAATGCTTGGATTTAAGCCCAGGTTGTTCCCTTTCTCTACCCTTGCACTGCATTCCTCAAGCTGGGAGCATAGGGGGCAGAGTGCGTCACCTCCTTATATTGCAGCTCTGCAATAGGCTGAGTTAAAACATCTTAGTGCATTCTCCTGAAAGCTCCTTGCACCTTCTGCTATTGACAGGTGTCAGGGAGATCACAGTGCTCCCTGCCCCTGCTGCTGTGCTGTGCCTCACCTCTCCTGCAAACTGCTGACACACTTTGTTAGAAAAAGCCTTTTGAGTTGCCACATGCCTATCACACTACTGGGAGTTGCTTAACTAAAATTACAAGGGAGTGCAGGGAGTGGTTGAATGAGCAATAACTCAGTACAAAGCCCAGCTCTCTGGGAGTAACACCTTTCTATGCAATGTTTCTGTCTTCAACCCAGGTTAGATGGCCAGTCATGCTGCAGCATACCATGTGTAATTGCAGCCTGCTCCACCTGCAGGTTGGCCTGCTGCCACTTACATAGGTATATAGGTGTGTGTAATATGCACGGATTCTCTTCAGTGAAAGCTGAGTAAAGGTTTTTTCGGGAGGAGTCCACTCAAACTGAAATTACAGTTCTAATGTTCTTACCATTTAGGTTCTGAATCTGCTGTGAGTTAACCCCAAATAGGCCAAGTTGTAAGGTAGAGAGGTACATTTGTTGCCACCTAATGGGGACGATTTGGACGAAGACGATCCAGGTTACTAGATCAACACGGACAAATTAGGTAGTTGCAAAGTATTTTTTTCCAACCAGTATATTTTGGTGGAGAAGACACAGGCCCCGTATTACCTAGACCTAGTACAGTACAAATCAATTGTGCATGGTGATGCAGTAAAGTGGTCATCATGGGATTAAATGGGTTACCCAGAGTGCTTGGGGATGGAGCCAGGCTCCACCTCTCCTCTACTTCCTGTTTTATCAGGGGGAGTTTTCCCACCAGCTCAGTTTGTTGTGGGGCAGTTGAATAGAACAGTGAGTTCCCCAGCCTCAGTCCTGTGAGTAAAGGGTTATTTTTGTTGCACTGAGTGGGCCTCTTACAAAAGTCCATTGCTGCTGTAAGAAGTGAAGCATGGGGGGGAGGGAGGAGCAGGCCGGGTCACTGTGCCCCCAAGATTTGCTGCTTGGCTTGTACTGAGTATGCTCAGAGACACTGCTGAACCTGGTTGCCCTCACTATGCCCCCTTCCCTTCCCCCGCACTATTGGCCGGCCCAGGTCATCCCAGGCTGCTTTCCCAGTAAAAAATGAATGGTGAATGCGAGTTTCTTTGCTAAGAGCCTTCTAGCTTGATGGCACCCAATATATAAGACTAGTGGTGTGTGGGTTTGTGCATTTGCCTCTCAACTCTGGGACCTAAATGTAAATCATGGTTCACGTTGCAAGTGAAAATTAAGTCAATGGCTTCCCTCACAGTCCCTGATTTTTACCCTCAAAGGGGTGTGGTGAGGAGGTGTGATTCTCCCCTAGGCAATCAGGGTTGTGAGGCACCTCATTACCACCTGCTCCTAGTGGGGAGCAGCTTTGTCTATGCCCGCTGCAGATCAGCTCCCTGAAATCACAAGCACTGGCTTCCAGGCCTCGCTCTCTCTTTGCAAAACCCCTGAATCCTCAGAGCATGCCCTGTTGTGTCCAGCCCATTATCCACCGAACACTCACAGAACTACTAGGCCTGCTGTTCCAAAGGAACAATACACACCAGCTTGTAAGATCCAGCTCAGGACCAGCCCTTTGCTTAACACTACAGCACCGAGATATATGTCTAGTGAAAACAAGAATATGTTTATTATCAAAGATACAAGATGCAAGCAATAGTGAGTAAGAATATTGGAACCAAATGGTTACATATAAAACAAAATTGTAACATGCTCTCTAGAGACTAAACTAACAGTTTTATTTTACCCAAAGTTCTCCTCAGTGTTTTCAACCAAGCCTGGCTGAGACCACTTTTTCATGAGGTAAAAGCCCTCTCCTTTTATTCCCTCAGTTGTGGGAGGGCTGGATGCCTTCTCTCCCCTAGATATAGTCCAGCAAACCTTTGAAGTGTTCCCTACAGAGAAGGTTATTCCCTCCACTTGTTTCTTCCTGTTACATTTTTTTTCTCTGTAGTCCTCTGCAATCCTTCATCTTCATTCAGCTCAGATTGATGATAAGCAACCCATTGTGAATGAGACAATGCTCCGTTTACATGTGAACAAACAACTGAAGAAACATCTCATATGACAGAAAACCTGTTTTTCATTTTGGCAAGGGACTAGTACCTACAGACTCTGAGAACATGTTTTCTGTATATACACATAGCTCCTTACATAGTATTTGTACATAAATTGTACAATGATTATAGTGACCAGAGTGACACCGGCTTTTACTTAAGATGTCACATGACATTGGTGAACAAGAATGTACGCACCAGACCCATAAGAGACTGTAACCCCTCTGCACCCCTTTGCCAGGTGTCACTAAGGTTCTGGGGGTCACAGGAGCCCATTACCCAATATATTAAAACGCTAGACAGGAGACATGAGGAGTTTATTGCAGTAGGTGGGCTGGCAGATTTGTGTGGGTGCCCTTAACTGGAGTATTATCTACGTAGCAGAACATATGGGCTTGCAGGAAAGTTTGCACTGCACCAGCCTGCTATAGACCAGGCAATTGTTCTCTACTTTAAGTAGTAAACACTTTGGAAGGTGAAGGAATGCTATTGTGACTGGTGTGCCTGCAAACAGTGTGATTGAAATGCCTGTTGAGCCTAGCTAGATACTGACAAGAAAACTCCAACAGCTTTCATCTAAGTAACATTTACATTTTGTCTCTCAGTTCTTGGCCTATGCTAGACTAAGGCCTGGTGTACACTGGAAAGTTGTACAGATACAACTATTTCAGTGAGGGGATAGGGTTTCTTACCAATATACCAGTACAAGCGCTACTGTGGAGGCAATTATACTGATATAAAGGTGCCTTATTCCCTGTCCTATATGGAAATGAGTATAGTGCTATAAAGCACCTTTATACCAATATAACTACATCCACACTAGAAGGGTTGTACTGATATAACTATACCAGTATAGTCAAAGTGATACAACTTGTGTAGACAAGGCCTTGTTTCCTAGAACGACACCCTGTTGCTACTTCCCATGCAGCTCCCCTTGTAGCAGTGACAGCAGCAGTACTAGTGTAGACAGGCGGCTGGTGTTTTCAGCAGTGTCCGCAATTTCCCATTGGAAGCATAAACTTGCTCAAACCCACTCTCATGGGCGGAGGCGAAAGGATTAAAAAGTAAGACTCATTGATCAGAGCCAACATGTGATGCTTTCTTCCATGCAGCTCCTATGACTGCTTATGGAAGTTACCCCTGCAATGTGAAAGGTCCCCCAGGAATTGCTACATTCTGGTGTGTGGCCTTCTCTTGCTGCTAGTAGCCTTTTAAATTTACCATTCAGTTGCTGAGAATTGTAAAAATCAAAACACTGACCAACCGTGTTGCCGTGACACCCTCTAAAATAATGTGGGAGTTCCTCTCCCTGCCCATGATGTACTTCATGAGAACAAACGCGTTCCTAGAGCTGGGAACTTTTCTTGAGGACTTTTGTCAGTGATGCAGGTTGAACAAAGTAGTAAACAAAAGGCAGCGGCTGGCTCCAGCTGCTGAGGTAGAAATCAAACTAAAGCCACAGTGTTTGTCAAATAGAGAATGACAAAAATCAGCAGGAAAGGCACTTTTGAGCTTCTAAGAGGGGAGATGGTAACAACAGAGAGCCAAAATAAACATAGAAAAAGCTGACAGCTGTGACTGGCAAGCTGGGGGTGGGGGTGGGTGAGGTAGTAAGAGGTGGTGGAAATTTTCATCTCTAGCTCACTGGTCAGAAGCCAGCACAGGTTGGCAGCAACTGGAAGTTATCTCCATTGCCAGTCCACCAGCTGAGCATCTGGCCCATTGTGTTTTTCCAGGTAAGATACAATGTGCTGAGTAGCGGCTGAGGTCTGTACTATGATAGACGGGGTGCTGGAGCAAAGGTGGCTCTGTAAACCCTCCTTTACCCTTCCTACAAGGAAAAAGTCTTTAAATCCCAGCTTCACTGGAAGATCTCAAGGTGGAGTGCCTGTGGGGGACAACAACGCCCCAATCCCAAGAGTTGGCTGGATATGGAATGGTGATGAAAACGAAACAGCCTTGTGAAAAACGTTTTGCTTTTTCGCATCCACCTGTCTGCCAGGGACCCATCTGCCTTGATCGAAAACCGAGCGGCATTCAGGAACCTTTGCTAAAGGGGCTGCAGAATGGTGGAAAATTAAATGAGGCTGCTCATAAATAGCTCCTCAGGCTCCTACATAGCTTTTTTTCCCTGTGCTGCCCAACATGGTAGTGTTTTGTGTGGGTGAGGCTGAGGCCGAAACGCCCAGCACCTCCTGATCTGTGTGTCAGGCAGCAAAACATGGAGGTAGGTACAGGTTGGGCAGAGTGTTCTCCTGCATTTTACTGGCAGGGCTGTGGAATTTGTCCCCAGGCTTGCTTGTTTTGTAATGTTGACAATGCCTCAGTAATTCTATTGAGACCAATCAGTGATTTTTAAAGAGAAGGCTCTTCTCAGCCACATCGGGTGTGGAACATGGCCCCCCACCCATGCTCATGGGATGCTGATCATGGGGTAATTTTAAGAACCACACCTATTCTTCAATTGGTTAAAAGATATCTCTCCTGTTTTTGTTTTTTTTCCAGTGGGAGAGATACATGGCCTTTATCTAGGTAATAATCTGGCAAACAGTCTTGGTATATGTGGGGATTTGCAAACCTCTAGAGGAGAGCACAACTATCATGATAAGAAAAGGAGGACTTGTGGCACCTTAGAGACTAACAAATTTATTTGAGCATAAGCTTTCGTGAGCTACAGCTCACTTCATCGGATGCGAATACAGACTAACACGGCTGCTACTCTGAATACTATCATGATGTTATAGAGAGGCAGCTCCTATGCAGGCAGGCCCCTGCCCATTGATGTGCTTGAACTTGAAGATCAGAGATATGCACTCATATGCACTCATTGTGGATGAGGTACTGGATGGCAAGCCAGTGTAGCATACTGAGTGATATGTTCTCTTTGAATAATATAACCAAGCAGCAGGTTTGCTGTGGGTTGAATTAGTGGGAGGCTCTTTGTGGTATTCCCTTCCTTCCCCCATAAAAATGTGTTGCAGCAGATATTAAAGGGGATATATCTGCTGTGTATAAGTAAGGTCACACTCAGTTAAGAACATAAGAATGGCCATACTGGGTCAGACATTATCTAGCCCACTCCCAGTATCCTGTCTTCCAATAGTGGCCAATGCCAGGTGCCCCAGAGGGAATGAACAGAACAGGTAATCAAGTGACTCATCCCCTGTCGCCCATTCCCAGCTGTTGGCAAACAGAGGCTAGGAACACCATCCCTGTCCATCCTGGCTAATAGCCATTGGGGATGGATCTATCCTCCATGAATTTATCTAGTTCTTTTTTGAACCCTGTAATAGTCTTGGCCTTCACAACATCCTCTGGCAAGGAGTTCCACAAGTTGACTGTGTGTGAAGAAATCCTTTTGTTTGTTTTAAACCTGCTGCCTATTAATTTCATCTGGTGACCCCTAGTTCTTGTGTTATGAGGAGTAAATAACACTTCCTTAGTTACTTTCTCCACACCAGGCATGTGGAGTCAGGGAGGAGGCTGCCTGCAAGTGCTCAAAAGGGAGAAAGCGAGGAAGAGGAACAGCAGCCTGCACTCCCGTGGCAGCTGACTAAACGTTTTTTCCTGCTGTTGCCAAGCACTGACTCAGGCGTTCTGCCGGTTACTAGCTCCTTCTAAAGAAACAAGAAAAACCTGCAATCAGCATCAGATTCAGAGGCCACGGAGCTGCAGTAGGGATGAGCGAACGATCCTTCCCTGGCTGGCTGGCTGGCTGGCTGCCTCCTGCATGGCTCAAGGGAGCGGGTAAGAAATAAAATGAAGGTCTCAGGGCTGCTTTTTTATGCAGATGTTACAATCTGGTTGTGGAACACACGCCGTCCGCCCGGGTGTAATTACTGGGGCAGGCCAGGTGTTACAGCAAGACATCCTATGTAATAACCTCCCCCAGCAAATGGGTGAATCAGTGCGTTAGGTTCTCCCTCTGATTTACAATACATCTCTGACCCAACGAGAGAGTTTCCAGTATAACTAGTCATGCACGTGTTATAGCAAAACTACAGGGTCGGAGGAATACCTGAGTCTGAGTCACTGAGCATGTTGTGAGATGACTGGCCTAGGAATAAACACACTCCTGGGCCTTGTCTCTTACTGGGGATGGATCCAAGCCACAACACTGAGATCCGGTTCTACATTATAAAGCTCAGGGGTGCTGATCATTGCAAAGATCTCAGATTTTGGTTCTTCCTGTTATAAAAATAGGGGCCATTTGAGATTAGGAGCTTGGTTTGGATTTAGAAACACTCCTTGCACAAAGTTTCAGGGTGTTCAGATCAAGGGGTCAGTCAGTTGGTCTACCTGGCCAATCTATCTGGCCACTCTCCCTGTGGTATCTGAGCATGGGGTTTTGGTTGAGGCTTTCTGCCAGGGTTCTTCTCAGACAACATCAAACTTCCCAGGTCCTCACAATGCAATACTAATGGGCTGCTCTGTTTTCCGTTGCAAATACCAATCTATCTTTTATACCAATGAATCGCAGGCTTGGTGCAATTTGTAACATGAGTCTGGAAAGTGTTGGATGCCTGAGCGATGGAAGGGGTGGGGAGAGGAGGGCGAGCAGCCTCTCAGAAACCTCTCATAGCTGCTGTATCTCAAGTAAGAGAAAGTGGCTCCCAAAATGATCTGCTTCAGGAAGGAAGGGATTTCTTAGCCTGGAGCCCAGGACAATGTCAGAACCAAGCGAAAGTCCTTAGATAAATCAGTGGGGCATGCCAGGCAATATTCCCAGTTGACTGGAGAGTGTCAGACAGATGATCTTCCCTTGGAGGAGGAGGTGGGAGAAGAGGAGTGGACACAGCTTGTGACAGTGAACACAAGAACGGCCATGCTGGGTCAGACCAATGGTCCATCTAGCCCAGTATCCTGTCTTCTGACAATTGCCAGTGACAGGTGCTTCAAAGGGAGTGAACAGAACAGGGCAATTTCAAGTGATCCATCCCGTGTTCTTCAGTCCCAGCTTCTGGCAGTTGCAGGTTTAGGGAACAGTAAGTGAAGATTTGGCAAAATGTTCAGAATCCTGCACAAACAATAATCACAAACATCCAGCATGTAGAGCTTATTGCCTCAAATATAATTGGAATCAAGCTGGCCTAGCCTGTGCTGCTCTTTTGGATTCAATGGGAAACAGGCACAGGTTTCATATTTCCACATGTGTAGCACAGTACATTTTATTTTGCTGTAGCATCCTCAATATGTGGTGGTACAAAATCGGTGGAGGCAGGGGATAGCTGACAGGCAAAATGGAAGCGTGTTCCTGAGCCATCTTACAGCACCAGAGGCAGCCCATCCTCCGTGTAATGATGAACACGGCAGGCAGTGACCAGCCTGTCTCCTGTGAGCCTCCTTTGCACAAAAGGCCAAATCCCAGTCCCTCTGATGGCAATGGCAGCTTTGCAATGAAGGGAGAGGAAGAGGAGGCTTTCTCTTACCCTTTGCCTTGTCTATTTAGATTGTAAGCTGTTTGTGGAAGGGAATGTCTATGGCTTTCTGTACAATGCCTGGCACAAAGGGTCCCTGATCTCGACTGGTCCCTAGGCACTACCACAATAAACATGATGCATAATAATAAGTTAAGAGAAAGGGAAGGTTTTAGTACAAGACCGAAAGAGGGAGAGGGACTGTGCAGCTCGGAGGAAAGGGGTGACTTGGCCACTTTGCCTCAGATGAAACCTTCCTTTTCTCTTTCGCTTATTGAACAGCAGGCGGAAGATCTCCAGCCAGATGTGGCAATGACCCCACCCAAGGGGAGGGACAGGAGAGCAGGCCAGGATTGTGGAGGGGTTGGAACAAGTGTGTGAGGGTGGAGGCAGATATGAGGTCAGAGAGGAAGGGTGGCGAGAGTCCCTGCTGACATTGGGGATTGCTAAAGAGTTCAGAATAGCCACCGTCCCTGTCACAATAGGACTCACGCCTCCACACTAAACACAGCCAAGGAGCAAGGCTGGGAATAAGGGGAGTGTTGTTGGGCAGGTCATGTGCCCATCATTTTCCCTGTGTGGTCATGTCTGTTGAGAATGGTCTATAATCGATGTGTGTTTGTGTGTGGAGGGGGAGGAGAGGGGCATGGTGAATGGTCACAGACTCACCAACCACTTTCTCTGGTTAATTAGGGAAGAATTGAATGAAATCAAAGTCCAGCTGGTTTGTACCCAGGCTCTATTTGCATGGAAAGGAAAAGAAAAAGTCAGATCAAGTTCCTCGCCCTGGAGTAGTGATTGAGAAGTGTTTTCCATTTGGGAATGGATTTAGAGCTCACTCGAGTCAGAGTCCGGCAGCTCTGGCACTCTGCACATGGGCACTGTGTAATCGCTCCTCTGCCAGTGCCCCTCAGTCCATTCCTGCCCTTCCTTTGCTCAAAAGGCCAAATCCTGGTCCCACTGATGTCATTGGGATCTTTGCCACGAACTTGCATCCCTATAGCAGCCCCCACTGATAGCCCACATTATTCTTGTCCTATCCTTTCCTTTAGCAGATATTAATTACTGGTATATTGTGGTTTGAAGCAGAGGACAAATACTCAGATTAGATGCAAACAAACTTATTTTTTAATTATGGTCTAAGCTAACGATTTTCCTAGAAACTTGTCAGAGCTTTGCACGGAGGCTATCGGACAGACAACAGAAAGCCGGTGCTGCATTCTGTGTGTGCATTGTCTGTTCTGCAGCCCACACAGGGAGACATAATTCTGGCACAAACAAGCCATAGTACCAGCATTAGGCACCTGTGCACTTGCCCTAGCACAGGGATGAATATAGGTGTGATTTCCAAGATCACATGGAAAGTGCAAAGTCCCCTGTAGCAAGGATCTTGGGGCAGCTCTGCCTAGATGAGGGAATGTTTTTCTTTTTGACTATGAAGTGTTATTGGTTTTCCGTGGCATTTTTTCCCTCAGGACTCATCCTGAATCAGTCAATATGCAGTTCAATTCTAATGTTGCTGAGTCTTAAATTCAAAAATCCCAGCAAAAGAACAAGCCATCAGCCTATCTAATGAAAATTGTCCTGTCGAAGTCCAGTCCATGCGCACCTTTCCTGAAACTGTTTTTCCCCACCCAACAGGTGGATGCTTCACTCTGTGACTCCGTTTCACCATGAAGGGCATCTTGAACCATTGTTGGTACTGTGCCATGTTTTGACTCTGCAAATAGGTGTGTCTTGTAGACTCTCCTCCTGTACATGTTGGGTGATAGATGACAGATATTGGAGTATTGGGTGGGAGAGCTGGAAAGGCAGGAAAGAATAACAGTAAGGAGAACAGTGAAGCAACCTGACACCACTGAGCTATTCAAACACAGAGAGAGCCAAACTCAACCCCAATGTAAGTGGATGTGTATGCGGCTGCTGTGTTTGCCTGAAATACATACTCTGTGAGAAGGTGTTGATCCTACTCGGAAACAGTTAAGTGGGTTCTGCTGATGCACCAAGGCAGATGTCTTATTTCCCCACCTGGATATAAGAGAGGTGGGCGTTTTTCTCCCGGGAGAGGATCTAGGGTGTGGGCTGAGCAGGCCTGACAGAGGAACCCTGGGAGTACCTAAACTTCTGGAGAAAGCTTGATCTTTATTTTATTTTGTTGTTTTGTTTATTAAATCCAAAACCTAGCGAAAGGGAGAGTTTGGACACTACAGAGCAGATTAGAAAAGGTACCTACTTAGAGAGTGCATTTCTACAGAGGTCAGCTGAGCTTTCCCCCTCCTCTCATCGGGGCTGAAGTTGGCTCTAGCTGCTGAATCTTAACATGAAGACATATTATGAGCAGGGAAGGGAAGCTGATGTTAAGCAATGCTTGTGTAACTAGCCCATTTTGGGGAAGTTACTGCAGAAGTAGTAGAAGTAAACTAAGGAGAAAAGCTGCTCTTTATATTGCACTTCAAAGAACAAAACAGTCATGAGATGAGTTTTCAAAATTAAGCCTTCACTTGCCTCACCTTCCACGCAGCTATAGTCTTTTGAGAGGTGAGGGCGTTGCATTTAGCAAAGCAGGACAAGCTGAGGTATCCATCTCTTAAAATATTGCAAAATCTGCAGAATGTGTGATGATTATGAAGATTTGTGATTGAGGCTGACAGGGCCGACAAAGAATTCAAACTGACACAACATTATTCGCTGAGTAGAGAGATATATCCATGGAAGCCTGGGAACAAGGAGAGTAAAACCCTTGTCAGTTTGGGCCTCATGACCGCCCTATATGGGGTTGATATATATGTACACAATATGTATGTGTTGTACATGTCTGTACATGTCTAGCTTTGCACATAGAAAGTGATAGCAACTGGTGGGCAATACTGCCCCAGACTAGCAGCACTCACGCACACGGCAGAAAGATCTCACCCACTCTGTACTCTCTGCTCTCTACTCTCAGTGGTGCTTCTTTGTACATACTTCTTTTCCTTACATAAGAGACAGTTTCCCTTGAAATGTCATGGCTCAGCCATGCCTCCTGGAAACACTAGAGAAAGCTCCTGGAATCCAGAGGGAGTGTTAAAAAACAACCCCCCTGACCCATTCCCTTGTGTAACTAAGGATGTAAACGCAGCATCAAGATAAATGGACACCATTGGTGTCAGCTCACTGCATCCCTGCAGGGAGAACTCAGGTTGATCAGCTGTAAAGGGGGAGGCTGCCCCTAGGTGTGAGCTGAAGGAGCAGCAGCTCCAGCAGAAATAAATGATATGTATTTACAAGCAGGACTACCATATATTACCCCATAGAGAGGTAGCAACCTTTAGATTTTCAGGCCAATCTGTAACAAAGTCATCTGCTTATTCACAAAACAGGATCTGTACAGCCCTCAGGAGCGGCCCAGCACTGCCCCTGAGCCAGAGAGATCTGTCCCTCCTGTACCCGTGGAAAATCTCTCTTGGAGTAAATTGTGCGTATTGCAAACACTTGCTGTTATTTAGATGGATGTGAGATAGCTCACCCTGGACCCGAGTTCAGCTACTTAACTCTGTAAACTCAGTGTACACAAATGCTGCAGAAGAGTTGATGGAAAACAGAGAGGGGGAGGAAAATAAAGAAAGACCCTTCAAGGTCTGAGCTGCACGGAGTAATATTTGGGTTTGGTGACTCCCTGTATCGTAGTGATGGGAATGCAGAAAAGCTTTTAGAGTCCAGAATATACATGGAAGCTGACAAGACCATGGGCTAATATCAACAAACCTGTTGGAAGAGCAGATCCTGTCCACTCCCACAAAGCCACAGTGTTATTTTTCTTTCAACAAACGTATTGAGACAATAATAATGCTGTGCAGCTTGGCCATCCAGGACAACCTGATTTATTAGGAATCAGAAACAATTGCAGCTGCTGAAAAATATAAGCCTTGGACACAGAAGGTTTTTTTTTTATTTTTTGAAATCCTCAATCTTCCTGCATGAACTAAAAAAAAAAAAAGAAAAGACCCCTTTGCCTGGTCCCTGAGGAGGTTCTCCCTCACCCAGCTCACGATTCATGGGGGGCTACCAGGCACAGCTGGGCTTTCTGTTTGCTTTTTAAATACTTTAATAATTGTTGGAGGAAGAAAAGAAGCAGGGAGGGAATGGAAAGAGGGGGCTACACAAACAGCTGGTTAACATTCATAACTGGAGAGGCAGAGGGTGGGGGAGAATTCCTCTGCCACAGGTACTGAGTACGGCTCCTGTCAGTGGCCACTCTAGGCCCCCACGACAGCCCAGAACTGGAAGGTGCAAGGTGGCTCAGAACCTTTCCACCTGGTATGTCTTCTGTACTGTGTCTTCGGGGGTTCCCAGGCTCGATAACAGGATGCGCTGTTTCACTGGGAAGTTTAACTGGGAAGCATACTGTTTATATCAAGACATTATCACTGTTCCACTCACTCTGTGAAAACTGGAGGTTTCTTCTACAGGTAAAGGGGCAGAAGGCCTCCTTGACGCCACCGGGTTTTGCTGTTATTAAATCAGAACTTTATGGGAATCTTTTATGTAGGGCTGTCGATTATTCGCAGTTAACTCACGCGATTATCTCAAAAAAAAGTAATCATGATTAAAAAAATTAATCGTGATTAATCACAGTTTTAATTGCACTGTTAAACAATAGAATAGCAATTGAAATTTGTTAAATATTTTTTGATTTTTTTTTACATTTCAAATATAATGATTTTTATTGCAACATAGAATACAAAGTACACAGTGCTCACTTTATATTATTTTTGATTACAAATATTTGCACTGTAAAAATGATAAACAAAAGAAATAGTATTTTTCAATTCACCACATACAAGTACTGTTGTGTGATCTCTTTATCATGAAAGTGCAACTTACAAACGTAGATTTTTTTGTTACATAATTGCACTCAAAAACAAAACAATGTAAAACTTTAGAGCCAACAACATGCTATAACATGAAAATATATGGCAGAATGCGGGTAAAACAGAGCAGGAGACATACAATTCTCCCCCAAGGAGTTCAGTCACAAATTATTTAATACATTTTTTTTTTAACGCGTGTCATCAGCATGGAAGCATGACCTCTGAAATGTTGGCCAAAGCATGAAGGAGCATATGAATGTTTAGCATATCTGGCATGTAAATACCTTGCAATGCTGGGTACAAAAGTGCCATGCAAGTGCCTGTTCTGACTTTCAGGTGACATTGTAAATAAGAAGCGGGCAGCATATCTCCCGTAAATGTCAATGAATTCGTTTTTCCAATTGGCTGAACAAGAAGTAGGACTGAGTGGACTTATAGGCTCTAAAGTTTTACATTGTTTTGTTTATGAATGCAGTTATTTTTTGTACATAATTCTACATTTGTAAGTTTAACTTTCATGACGAAGAGATTGCACTACAGTACTTGTATTAGGTGAATTGAAAAACACTATTTCTTTTGTTTTTTACAGTGTAAATATTTGTAATCAAAAATACATATAAAGTGAGCACTGTACACTTTGTATTCTGTGTTGTAATTGAAATCAATATATTTGAAAATGTAGAAAACATCAAAAAAATTTAAATAAATGGTATTATATTATTATTTAACAGTGTGATTAATCGAGTTTAATTTTTTAATCACGTGATTAATTGCAATTAATCTTTTTAATAGTTTGACAGCCCTATTTTTATGATTCATTCTCCAGATGAAACATGAGTGTGTTGTATTTGCCTGTAATGATGGAGCTGTTCTAATTCCTGCTCTTTTGGCTGGATTCTTCCTCAAATGGTGCTGGGTTTTTTCTCCGCCTGAAGAACATGATCATGTGGGGTGATGTTTTTCCCCTTGCTTTCATTACATTTCTATTCTGTTAGAATGAAAAGGCTGCAATGAATCAGGCCAAATTAGCTACATTCAATTACTGCAACAGGGGCTATGCAAGGTCTATGGAATTGCTGTATTCAGTTCCTTTCCTCCTGGGTTTCACTGACATTTCAGATAGTAAATGAACAGTTCCTTCTCTCCACAGATGTTTTCTGTTGGTCATAGTTGGGAAGAGTCCTTAGAATCGAAGTCCATGTGCTTTATTTGTGGTTTCCTTGGCTTGTCAGAATCTGACTAATGTACAGAATAAGTTCAGTATTGGCTGCTTTTGCAAAATAGGCAGTTGAACAGTGGGACTCAAAAAAAGAAAGGGAACAGATCCTCTCCAGTCCAGGAGCCTCTGGTGTTTAAGGCTATCTGGTGCACTGTCTTCATATTATCTTCCTGTCCTTGAAAAGGAACAATGAGAGAAAAAGTGACTAACAATGGCCACACCTCTACGGGGTTTTAAAAATGTCTCCTGCCTGGAAGATACCAGGTTTTTTCCTTCCTAAGCCTGTGCCAAAGCTGCTAAAATACAGACCAGTTGGAACAACACAGTAGGTTCAAGCCACAGCGAGGTCACAGGAGGAATGAGTTGGATCCTGTTGTAACTGCTCCACTTGCTTTCATCATAAACCACTTTCTGTCAGCATTGGAAAACTGCAGGCGTTGGGCCATGTAATTAAGATGAAAACGAAAACGTTCACAGGTGCAAACGGCCCTCCTCTAGCCTGCAGAGGAGACAGAGGCACCCCTGGGCTTTATTTGGAGTTAAGAACTTGAACCTGAAATGGAACAGGCTGTTTTGCCAGAGCACTGTGGGTATTTTTACTTTGATTGCAAGTGTGGAATTTGCATGTCTTCCACTGCGGCTTTGTGCGTCACGTTCCCTTCTGAAATGGTAGACTGGAATATTAGATTAGTGATTGTCCCAAGCCTTGAAAGGGCTGGGAATCTGGATCTGATTATTCTGGCTCTGGCTCATCTCTATGTGTACACACACACACACACACGCATACACATACAGACGCATGCGAGCACATTCACACAATCAACAATCAACGTCAGTTTTAAGTAAGGTACTTTTCTTTTCCAGTTTGCATTCTTTCAGGGGTAGGCATGTGTGACTTACTGTGATGGTTCTCTGAGCTCCCAGAACTGTGAGTCACCTTGTTACCCTCTGCCTCCAGCATGAGGGAGTCTTGCTTGTGGTATCTGAGGGTTAGCTCCCAAACACCAGCAGTCTTTCAGCCACTCTCCTCCAGGCGGTGCCAGCCCTGTGTGCCTTGCAGGTTAACAATAGGTTCTCCACAGTACCTGATCCACTCAGATCATTCCCCTATGATATCCAGCCCCTGGCCCTGGTAATTACAGAAATCCCAGATCCTCTGCCCCCACTGGTGCAGTGTATCCTGGTTTAGCAGGTTTACCTTAAACCACTGCTCCTGTATAACACACCACACTGAGGTCCCTTCCAACTCTGATAGTCTATGAGCCTATGAGTCTAATGACACAAAAGAAGGCTTATTTAAGAAAGAACAGAGGTTTCACTGAAAACAAGAGAGAGTGATGGAAACAGCTTATTACAGTGCAAGACAAAATCATAAAACGTGAACTAGGGCCTACATTTACTGATAGTCACCTTTCCTATCCACTAAAGTAGGTTCTCCTCCCCACCCCCCAAGTTCAGCGTGTTGCAGATCTGGCTGGCTTCCCAGGAAACAGGATGGATCCAATCTTTCTTGCAAAACACCTGGCTCACAAGACATCTTCTCAGTGAATGGATGCAGAGGATCTTTCTCTGCCTTCTCATACACTGAATCAGTCTTTTGTCTATTCCCAGGCAGGGCAATCCCCAGTCTGTTACACTGTTCCTTTTTACCTCCAAGGTGTTTTGGTTGTTCCCAGTTGTCTTTGATGGTTTTCTATGAATTGTTCTGTGATGGGGCAATGATAGACAATTGAGCCTGGTATTACCTTGGTACTGATTGGGGCGTTGGGTGGGGAAGCATGGCAAAGCCCTCCTGAATGAATAGACCGTCATCAAGTAGTATTACTCCCTGGTGACTCCAGGGTCATAATCTTCAATATAGTTACATTATTCCTTAAGTATCACTCGTATACATGTCATGCCAGGATTATGAACAGCGACAAGTTGCAAGCTTTAGGTAGAGACCTTACACGTTGGTCTTTATGGACAAATGTCTTGTAAGCAATGTATTTGATATAGTGAGTTTGTCAGGTCTGAGATGAGAGATGTTTGCAAAGAACAGGGGACTTTTTGCCAAGGGGCCTTTGTGTCATACTTGCTCTTCTGAGCTCATTCTGTTGCACTCTATGTGATTCTAAGGCCTTTAAAGTTAAATTACAAGGTGTCTTACGAGGGCCCCATATGCTGGATACCAGTCAGGGGAGACAGTGCTCAGTCTCTTTGGTGGATGGATCAGGAATCAGGCATCTTAGGGTTCAATTCTAAATACCTCCAGAGCTGGTTGGAGACTGGAATTCCCATTCCACAGGAAATTGTGAAATTAAAAAAACATCATTCTGAAATAGAAAAAACCCTCCAACATTCCTGTGACATGGGAATTCGCAATTTTCACACAGAAAAATTTCTGAGGCTCCCTGAGCTTCCCAGGGCCTCAGTAGCCTGCCAGGTGGGGAGCCGGACAGCTCATGGCACTTGAGAGCTGGGCTGTCAAGGAGCCAGGGAGGCAAGCTGGCAGAAAACCTGCCTTGTTTCCACTAGAATTTTGTCAAAATTGACACAGTCCTGCGAAACATTCTGATTTTGATGAACTGGCAGTTTCTGACAGAAAAAAATTCTGCCTGAAAATTTCTGATCAGCTCTACCTATTACAGTTTAATAAAAAAGAATGTGATCTAAGTTCAGAGTCTGGTGTTAAAGAATCGTAGTCTAACCACGAACTGGGAGGTTTTGCTTTAGGGATGGGTGGGAGAAGGAAGTTATTAGACTGGGGATGATGAAAGTAAAAAGAAAACTGACGTATCTTCATGCCTGCAGAAGCCACGCAATTGCAGTATATTACATGTGTAGTTTTCTGTCTTGCAGTAACAGAGTCCCAGCTTCCCAGTATGACTCAACTTAACAGTGCTGTGATTGGCTGAACTATCTCTATCATCTGACACATGAAAAATCCTGGCCTGTGATTGGCTGATGTGTGTGTGTGTGCGTGCATGATGTGCAATTTTTAGGCCTTGAACAAAGTTAACCAGAAGCAGAAGTGAACCAAGGCAGACTCTCTGATTAAGCTTTGGCTTTTTGTTTACAGGCGTGACATAGCTCATGGAATTTTAACCCCTCCTCTGAGGTGTGGCTCAACCCTACGCCCTGGGGCTTCTACTTGCAGTGGGTTCTGCCCTTTCTGCAGGGTTGGGGTCTGCGTTCTTTTGGGGGATGCTTGGTGCCTCCACCCAAGGTGACTCCTCACTGTGCCCAAGACATACGGGGGTGCTGTCCCTTGGGAAAATGAATAATGCTACCACTGCTGGCAAGGAGTATATAGCCCCGTACACAAGAAACAATAAAGTACATCAGCACAAACCCCAGCCAAGAAATGACACACTCAGAAATGACAAGGGCAGTACTTATTGGGAGTAGAATAGGATCTGGGGAAGGAAAGGGTTAGCATTAACTAAGAGGTACTAGCACCATCGACAAATCAACCAATTCTCCGCTTCCCACCACTCACAACTCTTTCCAATCCCCAGCTCCCTCCCTGGCACCTTCCCAGGCAGATGGTACCCCAAGGATGAGTCCAGAGATAAGTAGTGCAGAGCTGTGAACGCTGACTTTCTTGCACAAACAAACAAACAAACAAACAAAAAGGGTCATCTTACAGTGTCACTTCTCTGGGTGGGGCAGGGTCCTCTCCTGGCTCCCTGGCCTGGAGTTTTGTGCAGGTCTTGGCTGGCTCTCAGTGGCCAATGCTGGGTCAGAGCTCTGGTCTCTGCAGGGCTGGAACTGCCTGACCCATGCACTAGATCCCACAGCAGTGCAAAGACTCCCTTTGTGGAGAGGGGGAGTTAATTAGCGTCTCCTTGAGCTGTGCTCAGATCCCAAGCCAAACTCAAAGCTCAAAACTGAAACTAAAATGAGTCTCTTTGCCTCCGAGTCAGGCTGTCCCCTCCCACGGAGGGGCTGAGCAGCACCAGCTCATCATTGGCCTAACAAACCGGCAGTCCACTTTACACCACGCAGAATCCTCCCTACTGGCTTCAGCAGGAGTTTCTAATCCATTCTGTCCCCACGTCTGACTCCAAACCTGCTGGGAAATGTTTTCAGGGGGCTCTGGTAGCCATTATTGTTAGAGGCTCAGTTCAGAGGTTTCATGAGTTGGCAAACTCCAAGTGGCGGTTATAGGAGCATAATTCAGTTCTGTGCCATCTCAATTTCTGACAGTGGAAGCTCCTCTCCAAAAACTCAAGCTTGTTGTAAAGCATCATGAAATGTTTGTGCCTTCAGGCTTCCATGTTGATTCTTGAACTGCAATGCTCCATCTTTAGAAGACTGAGATTGGGGAATGCTCCATACAGATTGGCTCTGTAGAGATCTTTGGATCGCAAGAAAAGCCCCTAGCACCCTATGGGCACTGCCAGGAATAAATAATAAATAATTATATCAGGTGCAGAGGGGTTAGCACAGTCCTAAGCACCACTTACATCCTACTTATCTCCTCAAAATAGGGTTTAACTGGAACTTAAGTTGGAATAGGCCTTGCCATTCATCTGATTTTAAACCAGACAGTCCTCTTCTTGGGTGTTTTGTCCCCCATCCGGTACTGAGACAAAACCAGATATAGGGGCACTCTTTTGAAGAGTGCACCACTCCATCCTTGCTGGGGTGTGAAGTCACACTGGCAGGGGGCAGAGTTGCTCTTCAAAATGGCATCCTCTGTATGGTGTGACATCACATGCATGATGCGTGCAAGGTCATGCTGGTGGGGGTTGGGTCACTCTGGTAGGGTGGGCCCATGCCCTTCCTGGAAGTACCAGAATGTCTGGTATTCTGGGAATGTGTCAGTGGCCACCCTATGCAGGGCCATCCTTACCCATACGCAAAGTACGCAGCTGCATAGGGCACCAGTAAATGTTTTTTCCTGGTGCCCTGCGCAGCTGCGTGCTGCTCCAGCCCCTGCCCTGCCTCTTCTCATAGGGCCCCAGAATAGCTAGGGATGGCCCTGACCCTAGGCCTTGCCTTGGCTCTCTACACTGTGGTGAATTTCACCCATTGTGAGCCTCATATGGGGGTGAGGACTGCAAAGGTATCAAGGGAGCCACAGGTCAGAAGCTGCATGGTCTGAATGGCTTCAATGTACCCAAAGCAGTTTAACAGAGGAAAGAAGGACTAGGATAGCATAGAAATCCAGAGGATCTAGAAGTGTGGTAACAACAACAATAATAATAAAGTTGTTATTTGTATTGTACTACAGTAGCTCATGGCCCAGGGCCCCATTGTGGTAGGTGCTGTACAAACACAGAACAAAAAGATGGTCCTTACCCCAAAGAACTTACAATCTAAGTAAAAATACATAAATAAGTGTGACATTACCTAGGGTACAATCTGGACTGCTGAACAGCTGTGCCCCTTCAGTTCTTCTGTCTGGGATGCCTTTTACACTGCTTTGCTTTGAGAGCAACCACTCCTGGTCCTGCTCACACAGCCTCTAGCATGGAAAATCACTCCCAGCTGAATTATAGGAATACTTCTAGCAAGCCACTCCTGAATTACACTGCAGAGCGACACCAGCCAACTCCCAGTCCCAGATTTATCCCCAGAAATGTGCGCTTTATACTGCCCAGCTCTCTCCTTCTGAACAATACAAGTTCATAGAAAGTCTGTCATTTCATCAAAGAAAAATGATATGCACAAACACCGTCATCTCAAGTGGTTGTTCCAAAACATTTCAATCCAAACACCTACTGGTTTAGATAAAATAATAAAACAAGTTTATTAACTAGAAAATATAGATTTTAAGGGACTGCAATTAATGAGGCATAAAAGTCAGAATTGGTTACAAAGAAAATAGAAAGATAAAACACAAGATAATACCTAACTTAACAAGTTAAGTGAATTTAAAAGCAAAAAGGGTTTTCTCACCATAAGCTTACATCAGTCTGTCAGGATTGCTTCAGCTAGGACCTCCAGTTAAATGATGTTTCCTTTTTCTTTCAAGCGTTGTAGCTGCTGTGAGTAGAGATTAGAGGAGAGAGGTGATTTGGGAGCCTCTTTTTCTCACTCTTATACCCTTCTCCTCTCTTTGAGGATTATCTCCAGCTGGGGTTCAGGCAAGAGCCAGTCTGTTTATACGGAAACCCCCAGTTGTTCAATTGTCCATATGTAAAATTCTCTCTCACAACCTTTCCCCAAAGAATGGCTGCTTAACTAGATGATAGTCCCTAATAGTCCATTTGATTATGCTGGTACCTGGGGTGGGTGTCAGTATGTCTTTTGTCTCTGAAGAACTGGTTTGGACCTGCTTTTCTAACTCTGGAACATGTTACAGCAATGTTATACAGTAGAGCCTTATAACTTTACATACAATGTTGCCACACATATTTTACCAGGACAATAATGTTCAGCAGATTATGAGTTTTAAATGATCTCTCACAAGGCATACACAATTTATCATAGTCTTGTAAAAAGGGTGAACATAATGGTGCAGACTGTCACAATAAGTAAATAAATAAAACATGGAATTCATTAACCCAGTTTTATGGACCAAGTTCACCTTTGTTCAAGACCAGTACAAAGTGAATGCAAAGTGGCGGTAAAATGCTACCATTCTGATTGGGTGAATCAGCCCCCAAGTTTCTGAATGTTACCTGGTCAGTAAGTTCAAACATATTATTATTAATATTTTTATTTGGATTCCAGTAGCACACAGAGGTCCCAACCAGGATCAGGGACCCAGTGTGCTGAGTACTACATGTCTTTAAGACCCCCTCAGCTAGATCTGTGGGAGCTTAAACAGAAAACCAGACCATGCAGAGATGACAAGACTTTCCAGCTACTTCAGTCCATCCAGAGGACAAGTAAGACATGGATTAGGGTTATGAACTTGTCATTCTCTGCGAGAATGTTGCTTTTACAATTAAAACCCACACAACCCCCTGGCTCTGGCTGTAGCTTGTTTCAGAGTAGCAGCCTTGTTAGTCTGTATTCGCAAAAAGAAAAGGAGTACTTGTGGCACCTTAGAGACTAACAAATTTATTTGAGCATAAGCTTTCGTGAGCTACAGCTCACTTCATGCATCTGATGAAGCTCACGAAAGCTTATGCTCAAATAAAGTTGTTAGTCTCTAAGGTGCCACAAGTCCTCCTTTTCTTCTTGCTGTAGCTTGTGTTACCCCAACAAGAAATCTGACATTTGACACAGAATGGGAAGTCAAAGAATGCAAGGAATTTGGTGACTCAACATAGGATTTATTATACCAGTCCTGCCGCTTAAGCCCATGTAATGTAAGATTGTTTTACTGCATGTGGTGCAGTTCTGTGGAGCTAATTTATAAGAAAACAATAATTATTCAAATGGGAATTTTTTCTGAGCCTACATAAACTTGTTATCTGCTTGGCAGCGGGAGATGCTGTGGAGAAATGCACATTTACATTTTTTTGCATTGATGAGATTTACATTTTCAGGAGCAAGCCAAAGTGCCTGCGTACTATGATGCTTGCCATTGAATTTGACTGGGCACCAAATGTTAAGAGAAAATGAGGCTTTTGTGAAATGATGCCAGTATATTAGGTAACACTATTGGTCTAACACTAGTTAAGAATTCACTCAAATAGATGGGGTCTTCTGCTGAAATGTAATGATGTTTATTAAAACCTGGGGTTGCAAATTGGCACATGGGCTGAAAATTATTTGTCAAGAGACCATGGGGACAGGACTGTGCAAGGGAAGGATGTCAGGCAAAGTGGATTTTCTGTACAGCAACGGCCGCATTAGGGTGGCCTGTGAGTTGTTTGCAAAACTCTCCAGCAAATATGACAGGACAGAGAGATCCTTGCACTGAGGCAAAGTCACATACACTGCAGAAACAATCACCAGCACTCGAGCGCATGTCTGTCTTGATCCTCAGTCCAAGAAATCCAACCAACAGAACAGAGCAGATGGCAGCAACACCAGTTTTGCCGGAAGGTGCAGCTCAGGATTCATCAACATTCCTGTAGCTCAGTTTAAGCCATTAGCCAGGGTTTATGTGTTTCTGAGAATGTCCATCTGCTCTCCACAGGGACGGAGATGCCTGGTGTTGTCAACATGGTGGTCATGAACAGGTGTCAGAGGGTTGTGACCACATTGTGCTCCCCATATTATTAAACGGAGGAATGTCCCAGCTAGATCCTGTCTAGGAGGGAAGGGGTCCTGAGGTGGTCCTTTTATGAAAAGGGTGTGTGGGGGGGTCATTGTTATGCTGGCAGACCAGGTGCCAGCTGTTACCAAGGCTTTAGGTCTCTGCCAGGCACTGACAAATTCACTGCTGGAAAACAGTTTGTTTCACCTGTGTGTAAGAATGGTTAAGCTGGGTATTGATGTTATAATAATGTGTTTGACTTTATGAAATGCTTGTAAATTGCTGCGTGTATTAATCCCACTTATAATATCTTTGTCATATGCTGTCACTAAGTCCAGCTTGCCTGGGTGGCAAGATAGACAGGAATGCACAAGGGGAGTGTCTGTGACTGCATGGCGAGACTATTGTAATGCTTTAGGAGTTCACATTTGTTACTGGGTTTGTGAAATCTAATTATAGAACATATAGGCAGTTTGGGGTCTCTGCCCTGCTTCAGGACAGTGTGCCCTGAGGTTGGCACTCACAGTTGTGAGCCACTCCAGACAGCATGACAGTCATAATATGGAAATGGTTAAGAATCCCTGCTCTTGCTCTGCTTGTTCATAGATAACCTTCACTCTCTGGCTTCTTGAATTCTTTGTTGCCTGGCCTCTGCCTGGACACATTTTATATCTCATCAACTGAGTGAGGAATTCTGAAACTGACATGCAGATCTTCAATTAAAAGAGAATTTTCTTATGCTCTGCATTCTGAAGACCTTGGAGAACAAGACCTTTTTGTGGTCTTGAAATTCTTCCAGGTGCCTTAAATATATTTATGTAGGAATTCCATATAACAAACATTTCTGCTGGACTGCTGAAGTCAGATTCACCTCTCCATTGACTTTGGGGGTATTACAGCAGGATGAATTTGGCTCATTTTGTTAAGCAACCCTCAGAGAGAATGGCTTGGTAGCATTCTTAAATTTAGGCCAGAAGGCTGAGGGATTCAAATCAACCACCAGAATTTACACTCAAGCCCAATGCTGATAGATCAGTGAAGTTCCAGTAGTGGTGATGGTGGTGAGGTAGTTCAGAATGGGATGTTAAACTGATGATGGATATCCAACAGAAGTTAAAGATCCCATGTGGTACTTTTCAAAAAATAAAGGCATAAACCCAGTGGCCTGGTCAACATTTCTTTTTTAACTATTTTTATTGAGAGCTTTTATGCAAAGCTGGGCATGTGCCATTACTGAGTGATCAAAGTCAGACTGAGGGTCCTAGAGAATTCAATCTTTTATTTATCTACAGAACAGTTAGCATCATCTGCCCTGATACTTTGATACTCAGGGCATCCCCAAGCACTGTATGAAAGCTAGATTTAAACCCACATTCTATTATTCCAGGGCTTTTTTTTACATCTAATGTCAAATTGATTCTTTTATATTTTAAAAAGCTTGTTTTCCTTTAAATGAATTGTAATCCATACTGAAGACCTCTAGGTGTGATTGCAGGGGAGCAGTGTGACCTAATGGTTAGGGCACTTGACTGGCACTCAGGAAATACGTGTTTTAATCCCATTTCTATCACTGACTAGTTGTATGAAATTGGGCAAGTCACTTAAGCTTTCTTTTCCGCAGTTTTCCCATCTGTAAAATGTGGGTAAAGAGACTTTGTGATCTGCCCGTGAACAGTGTTAAACATTGTTATTTGTGTTAGTTTACTCCTTTGAAATCCTGTGTCTATGGTTGGAAGAAGTATCTGAGCTAATCCCTTGCCTATTCTGATCCCCTCCTGCCATCTGTACCAAGAGCTTCCTTGTAAATGTTATTGTAAAGACAAAAAAATAACCTTTTCTCTTCCTTTTCTCCAAAAACAGTGAGGCTGCCTGCCTTCATGTCTTTTCAGACCTGTCCCCCCTCCTCCCCAAACATAACTGGTGTAACAACTGGTTCGGTTAAACCAATTTTAAAAGCAGTTGGAGACTTAGTGTAGACCAGGCTTGAGCAACCTGAACTATTTGTACTGCAACAGTTTCAGTTACAGCTCAGCAAAAATAGTTTGGGACACCCAAGCGTGTTCTATGTTACGACTCCAATCAGTTTTCAGACCATTTTAGCTGAACCAGTTTTAAAACCAGTTAGAACTTTGGGGGCGGGGGAGGAATTCCTCACGTAAAGACAGACCTCGTGCGTCTGGGTTTGGCCTCTTTTGACAGTGTCTCCACTGGTTCCACCACCACCTGGGAGGGAAGTCCGGTCCCCATGTCCATTCATTTGCTGGTCTATCAAGCTGAGCCTTCCACTCAGGTGGAACTTGCCCTTCCGAAGACAGTTTTAGGTTTATACCAAATGAAGTCTAGGCAGAATACCTCCAGGCAGACAAACCAAAAGGACCCAAAGTGATCAGGATATTTCCGTAAAAACATAAGAGTTCCAACTGTTTTTTGATCAGTGTCCCTATACCAGATACAGGAAGTCACAGAAAACTTTACTGAGCTGCAGTCAAGCTTCTGGCCAGTTCAGTGGCCATTGAGACCACTGACCTGTCTAATTTAAGGCCCATCCTACTAGCTTAACTGGGTAATATGTTAGATACTCCATGCTGCAGCCACTGGCTTTTCGATTTGGAGCTTGGATCAAGTGATGGAGAAGGCAGTTCTGAGTCCCGCCCTGTATCTGAAGGATTTAATATATTTCACTGCCAAAAGAAACAACATAAATCATCCTTATGAGCCCAAAACTGTCTAGCTGCCTTGGAGGAAAAGTGCAGAGTCAGGGTGGGGCATGAGGACACAAGGGTGAATATTGTTTTTAATTGGTGGTGTATAAAAATCCCTCTCAAGCTGTCTTAAATGCAGTACAAACTTGGGAGGTGGATGGCTCTCTCTGGTCGTATCTGTCACAGATGTGCCAACCCATTTCTCAGAAATGCAGAAGTCCAGGGACCAGTGCTGGGGTGCGGGCTGCATGTCCTT
Source organism: Chelonia mydas (assembly GCF_015237465.2). Taxonomy (NCBI): domain Eukaryota; kingdom Metazoa; phylum Chordata; order Testudines; family Cheloniidae; genus Chelonia; species Chelonia mydas. The sequence goes on from NC_051254.2 coordinate 20,023,519, forward strand.
TCAGGGAGACCTGTGTGTGTCTTTATAAAATCCATTGCACTGGGTGACGTCATGGCATGATGAGACACCAGGTCATAAATTTCAGGAGGAGAAAAGACACGACTGTGAGTCAGATGATGGCAGTAAATTCAGATAACAGCTCATTAGTGAATCTTCCCAAGGAGTTTTTGATTCTTAAATGGGAGAATAGCTGGTGAAATGCAGCTGTTTTTCATCTGTTTTCCATTTGCATGAGCCGACATATCTGATCAGATAGCACTGCCTCACCTCTCCTAGACACGGCTGAGGATTCTCCCAACCCCTTGGCTCTTTCTCTCTGTCTCGGGTGTCAATACATTCAGGGTTTGTCTGTGCTTTGTTTCGTGAGCTGACATTATTATCTTCAGATGCTCTGAATGGATGGCACCCAGAACTCCTTCATTATTGTCTACGTAGCGCAAAGGGTCCCATCTGGCTCCCTCCTCTGAGTTCATGTGGAGGGCCCCAGACAGTGCAAAACTGATGTGGCTTCACTCTGGAGTCTGGGGGTTGGCAGGATCCGGGTTGCTGTGCACACTCTTGTACTGCTGGAGGCCGCCTCTGCAGGGTTGGGGGCAATGAGAGTTGGGGCAGAGATCCTTCAGGCCTATTCCCTGCAGAACAAGGGAGCAGGAGCCCCATGAGTTGTCATGGCCTAGGACCCTGGGGCTCTGCAGCCAGGGAGGAGGATTCCTTCTGCGTTCGATTCCCGGCTCTACCAAACGCTGCCTGCGCAATCTTCTTGGGGAAGTCACTGACTTGTTTTTTGCCTCAGTTCCCGCTCTGTAAAATGGGGCTAATAACACTTCCCTACCTCACACGGTGTCATGAGGATACACACATTACAGATTTTGAGGTGCTACAGTAATGGAGGGAGTCATATAAGTACCTAAGATATGTAGTCTGCCAGATGCTTAGCAAATATGTCATTGAGAAAACTCCCACTGACATCAATGGGCTTTGGATCAAGCCCTTACAGTGCAAACCTACAGTGTTCTGACTGGCTCCTTTACATAGTGATATTAATGGAGGGATTCTCACGTTCAGGGCATTCAGAAGGCAGATGTCTTCTTTCAGGAAACAGGGACAAACACTGTGTTCAGGGCAAGCAGACCCCTCTGGTCCAGTCTCTCTCATTCCTTCCCATTGATATACGCGTGGGCCACAAGATTCATGTGTCTCATCCTTCTTTTTCCCTCCTGCTACCGCAGCCAATTGGTCACCAGATGCTTAGAGCAGACTTAACCCATTAGCAGTGTTGGCTGGCCAGTGAATGGACAAGGCTCATGCTGAAACTAGGCTCTCATGGTCAGCAGCTCTACCAAGTGAACTGTACAAGCCTGTCTGATCAAGCCGATAGGAACTGTACAGCTAAGCTTGTCTCAGCCAGAGAACATTTTTGGGCATATCCTCCACATCCAGGAAAAGGGGGGGGAGGGGGAGGGGAGTTTCCATTACAAAACAGTTTCCTCAGGGTAGGCTCATTGTAGAGGACTAGATGACTCCAGGACTTGCTAACAGATTACATCACCTTTCACCATTAGCCTTCTGGCTTGAATCCAACCCTGACTGGTAGCCACCAGAAATCACCATCTGAGCAGCTGTTCAGTGGCCTGTGTGAAATGATTTGTAGTGGACGGATATCCCCGTTGCAGTTGGCATCCTTTATTGCTGTCTCAGTGAAAAAAATTAGTTCCCTTCTCACTCTTACAGTTGGTCCCTCCAAGTCAGGAGTGAGACATATGGACGTGGTTGGATAGAGGAGGTTTGCACGGCTGTTGCCCATAGTGTGCTATTTTGGGTTAACCCTAAAGACTTCACTTCTCTATCTGGTACATTTTGCAAGCACGAAATGAATGATCAACATTAAAAAACAAAAAACAAAAGCTTCCAACATTTTGGCTACTTTGGTGTCTGATTGCAGATGGTGAACAATAAATGTGTTCCCTCGTTTGATGAATGTCTTCCGAGTAGGAGGTGTGGGGCTTTTTACGCAGTGGATTGCTATGCACTTGTCTGGTCTAGCCATGACTAGACTGTCCCCCACAATCATGCAGTACAAGGCTAGTTGCAGATCATGTGACTTTTAGTAGACTAGTGTGGATGTCATGTGACTTTCACTTATTTTCTCAGGTTAGTTTCTGGGCACCAGGGGGGATTGTTTGCTATGGGGCAAGGGGAGCAGTTGCCCCTGACTTTTCATAGGTCTATATGCTCCATTATGTCTCCAACTCCCTCCTCAATCCTCCTACCCCACAACTCTGCAGGATGTAATATAATCACATATAATATTCTACATACTGACACCACTTTGCTCTCCCCAGAATTTTTCTGAAATGATGCCCAGATCCATTAAAGAACCTGTTGTCAGGAGTCAGGGCCTGCAGCAGAGCCAGTCTCCAGGCAACCTAATGAGCGTGGCTGGCCTGTAGCAGGCTGCCAGATTGGCTGCACATCTGATTGGTTGGAAGAGTCAGCAGATCAGCTCTTAAACCCAGCAGCAGTTCAGGAATCAGCCCAAAGCATTTACCTTCAAGCGTGACAGTCCTGCACCTGCTTAGTCCCTGCCTTTCCCACTTTGTCCCAGCCCCTCTCCTGCCTTGCCTTACTCATAGAATCATAGAAGATTAGGGTTGGAAGAGACCTCAGGAGGTCATCTAGTCCACCCCCCTGCTCAAAGCAGGACCAACCCCAACTAAATCATCCCAGCCAGGGCTTTGTCAAGTCGAGCCTTCAAAACCTCTAAGGATGGAGATTCTACCACCTCCCATTCCAGTGCTTCACCACCCTCCTAGTGAAATAGTTTTTCCTAATATCTAACCTAGACCTCCCCCACTGCAACTTGAGACCACTGCTCCTTGTTCTGTCACCTGCCACCACTGAGAACAGCTGAGCTCCATCCTCTTTGGAACCCCCCCTGCAGGTAGTTGAAGGCTGCTATCAAATCCCCCCTCACTCTTCTCTTCTGCAGACTAAATAAACCCAGTTCCCCCAGCCTCTCCTCATAAGTCATGTGCCCCAGGTCCCCAATCATTTTCGTTGCCCTCCGCTGGACTCTCTCCAATTTGTCCACATCCTTTCTGTAGTGGGGACCCCAAAACTGGATGCAGTACTCCAGATGTGGCCTTACCAGTGCCGAATAGAGGGGAATAATCACTTCCCTCGATCTGCTGGCAATGCTTCTACTAATGCAGCCCAATATGCTGTTAGCTTTCTTAGCAGCAAGGGCACACTGTTGACTCATATCCAGCTTCTCGTGCACTGTAATCCCCAGGTCCTTTTCTGCAGAACTGCCTCTTAGCCAGTCGGTCCCCAGCCTGTAACGGTGCATGGGATTCTTTCGTCCTAAGTGCAGGACTCTGCACTTGTCCCTGTTGAGCCTCAGATTTCTTTTGGCCCAATCCTCCAATTTGTCTAGGTCACGCTGGACCCTATCCCTACCCTCCAGTGTATCTACCTCTCCCCGCCAGCTTAGCTGGTTCTGACCCTGGGCTCTGATTCCTGACTTCTAACTTCAGATCTGAGCCTTGGTTCTGGCATCTGGTGTCTGACTCCGGTCTGACCCTCGATGCTGCCTCCTGGCTTCTGACTCCAGCTCTGTCCTTTTGTTCTGACCCTGGCCTCTGACTCCTGACTAGGGTTGCCAGGCATCTGGTTTTCCGGTCGAAAAAGGACCCTGGAGGCTCCGGTAGGCACAGCTGACCTGGTCGTTAAAAGTCCAATTGGCGCCGCAGCAGGGCTAAGGCAGGTGCCTAGAAGTGGGACATGCCGGCCACTTCCAGGAGCCATCTAAGGTGAGCGTCGCCCAGAGCCCACACCCCGAACCCCCTTCTGCACCTCAACCCCCTGCCCAAGATTGGAACCCCCTCTCATACCCTTGCTCCCTCCCAGAGCCCACACCTCTCACCCCCTCCTGCACCCACCCAGCTGCCCCAGTCCTGAGTCCCCTCCTGCACCCAAACACCCTCCCAGAGCCTGCACCCCATGCCCCCTCCCACCCCCAACCCCCTGTCCCAGGCCTGAGCCCCCTCCCACACCCAAACTCTCTCTCAGAGCTTGCACCCCCTCCCGCACTCTGAACCCCTCAGCCCCAGCCCCACAGCAGAGCTCGCACCCCAAGCCAGAGCCCTCCCCCCCTCCCCCACATTCCTGCCCCAGCCCAGAGTCCCCCGCACACCCTGAATCCCTCATTTCTGGCCCCAGCCCAGAGCCCGCACCCCCAAACCAGAGCCCGTATCCCCTCCCACTCCCTATCCCCCTGCCCCAGCCAAGAGCCCCCTCCCACACTCCGACCCCCTAATTTCTGGCCACACCCTGGAGCTCTCACCCCCTCCTGCACCCCAACCCCCTGCCCAGCCCGGTGAAAATGAGCGAGGGTGGGGGAAAGCGAGCGACAGAGGGAGGGGGGATAGAGTGAGCGGGGGCGAAGCCTCAGAGAAGGGCCGTGGCAGGGGCAGGGCCTTGGGAAGGGGTGGGGCAGGAGGCGGGGCAGGGGTGTTCAGTTTTCTGCAATCGGAAAGTTGGCAACCCTACTTTTGACTCTGGCTGTGACCATTGGTTCTGGCACTTGGCCGCTGACTTCCCCTTTGACCATGGACCTAGCCTCTGACCCCAGCTCTGACTCTGGCTCTGGCTGTGACTCTTGGCTCTGACCCTGATTCCTTGCTCCAACCACTAGGCATTTATCACCCATGTCCTGGTCTTGTGACACTTGTCACCTACGTGAATCAGAGATCACAGTACAGGACACTACTCCTTGGAGAAGAGAGAGAGCAGGATGCAAACCTCCTATACCTCAAAGGCAAACATGGAAAATAACATGGGGAAAATATGTGCACTTTTCTCAGAAACAATCTTTCTTTGGGTCAGTTCAAGTTTTTGTCAAAAGTTCAGCTTAGATTTTATCCCACCTGGTTTATCCATCCTGATTGAATGCTAAACAAAATGGGTGAAATTAACCCTTGTGCAGAAGGATTTAATAATTTTATTAAGATGATGTTACAATAAAAGAAACGGTACAGTGTTTAAGCGTAGAAGTTTCTGATTATCAGGGAATAAGGTACAGATTATCAAGGGGTGCAAAGTTCAGTTTAGGATCGGATGGCATAAGGAATACATAATCTGCAATATCCCCAATTGGGGGTAAAAGGTTAACGGGTCAAAGTACAGAAATTGAGATATGAGGATATGTTGTCCATATAATGGCTATGTTCAGGTGTGGAGTATAATGAATGGATACGATGATGAGGATGGATTTACCCTCATTTGGTGAGATTTAATGTTCAGTTAGTTTATGGTTCCAGTTCATATGGTCCGATGGAAAAAGTCTCTCAGTCCCTTTCTCACAGCTGATGCACAGTGTCGTTCCGGCTCACACCTCCTGGTACTGTCGGTGGCCGGTGATGTGTTCGATGTAGATGTCCCTGGACCATTGGATGGCGTCCGAGACCATGAGGCGCTGCATGAGCCATGCGTAGCGTCGACTGATCCCACAGGTCCGCAGCACATGCTTGTTGCAGGGGTCCCAGGCACCCAGGGCTCCGACGATCAGGGCGTCCATCTGCACCTCGTAGCCCTTCGTCGGCCAGGGGGGCGTATTTTTCCAGCTTATGAGCTCGGGCTTCGCGGAAGGCTGGGGTCCTGTTCTCAAAGGAGACCGTGACGTCAACGAGGATGATCTTTTTCTGGGCCTCATCGGTGACTACCACGTCAGGTTGCAACTTGCTGTCAGAACCCTTGTGCAGAAGAACAGTACAATGTATATGTGCCACTTAAATCCAATTTAAGCTCTGTGGATTTCAGTGGGTCTTGTGTGATGGAGAGGCCATGAGCCGGACGTTTGTACCGGGGTGGATTTCAGCCTGCATCAATGGATAAGAATGAGGAGTGAATCACTGGCCCCTTGTGCAGCTTGTATAGACTGCAGTGTGCTGTGTCAATGCAAAATCCATTTGAATCTACAGCAACAAGTTTGGATTTGAGAACGAGGATAATTTGTCTTGTTTTACCAAAGCTTTGTAAAAAGATAGACGTTACCAGATGGGATCTGCAGCTCTCAGGTTCATGTATCAGTTGCATAATTTCCTGTGTTATTCCACCACTGTAATCTTTTTTTTTTTTCAAGTCATCTTCTTTGCATACTAGGTAAGGCTTATATAAGCATATGTTGGGGATATACATAAAAAAAAGTATGTATTTTCCTTGGCACCTGATTCCTGGCACATGAATCAGCACTCAGAGCCATCAACTGTAGCTGTGATACAGATGTGCAGTGCCTATATAATCTTTCATTCCCGTATCAAATAATTACATCAAGCCAATTTCTTTATCTCAAGCACCTTGTTGTGGGAACAGAGATTGGAATGCATGAACTGCTGAGTTCCCTTACAGTTTTTACAACAGATGTTTAAAAAAAAGAAATCAACAGGGTTCCTAAATGAAAAACAAACATGCAGAATGCTTTAGATAAATAAGGAGAACCACTTGCACATAGTCAAAAATCGAAAGAGATACATTGGAGGAAAGCCAATAGCATAAAGTCATACTGGGACTAAACAAAACCAGGTGAGCCTCCTGCTGTTGTAGAATGTAAAATGTGATTTCCTTTGAGATGCATGTGGTATTTGCTTCATGATCATCCAGAGATTTTCAGTCTTGCTTTATGTATTTTTGTTGGCTTGGCAAAAGGTGACAGAACAATGTTGTCTCTGAGTGACTAAAGGGGACACTGCAGCAACAATGACATTCACAATCTGAGAGCAATAACTCTATCAGATCTGTGGGGATGATCTCTCTCTCCGAGGAGGACTTTGCCCTATGGAAAGTGAAGGTTACAGTATTGTATCAAATTAAAAAACAAACATAAAATGGGAGTGTCTCACTTGAGAAAATAATTTGATGGGGCCTAATGCTACAAATAATTATTCCATGCAAAAATAATCTGTATTATTCCCCAAATACCATTCAGGCATGGGGCCCTGTCCTCAACATGCCCCTGCAGCACTAAGGATGGGACCCAGCTCTGGCTGCTTTATATTTCTGAAGCTGTGAAAAGTAGTGGTAAAGCTGCTTTAAAAGGGCAGGCAAGGATTCTCCCTATCTCAAGGGAATCGTTGGGTGGCACAAAGCTGGTATAGATGGCTATAATGTCACTCACCCCTTCCTTGCACCAAGTGGCATGCCAGAGGCAGGAGGGAGCATTGCAGAGCATAGGATGCTCTTGCAGACATTCAGCTGCTCCAGTTGCTGGTTTCAAATGGTATAATTTAGAGCAGTCTTGGAGCTGCTCTAAGCTGTGCCAGTGTCCATTTCATCTCCTGGCCGGGCCAAGACTGGGGCATCAGAAACTTTGTGTATCTGAGGATGGAGCCTAGACTGTCTTTGCTCCCAGTAAATTATGCTCCCAGAGAAATCAGTGAGAAGATTTCCACTGATTTCAACTGGTCTGTTTGTCGGGTAAGGGCTAAGTGAGTAAATAACTAGAGTACAGGCAATGTGGGATGAGGCCCTTTATGGAGGTTTTAAGTACACTGAGAGGCATTTTAAGCAACTACTCAAGGGACTACTCTTAGCAAGATTCAAAAAGAGGCTGGACATTTATATGGATAAAAAGAATATCAAGAGGGATGGTAGTTCATGCTAGCAAATATTTGGAAGGGATATTAAATCTCCTGCTTTAGGGCTTCGGCCGGTCTCTAACTATTAGAGAATAGGATGAGACCCAATGTAGAATACAGACTGCTACTGCGGCATTCTTACATCTTCCTTTGGAATGTCTGCTATTGGCCCGTGTGGAAAACAAGATACTGGACTCTATGGAGCTCAGGTCTGATCCAGTCTGGCATTTCCTGTGTTTCTATGGATGGACTCAAACTGGTTGAACAGAGATGCTCTACTAGTAAAGGTGGAACATAATTGTAACTCGTATGTTGAGGATACTTCGGGGAGGTCTCTTAAGCCAGGAGGTTGGTAGTAAGCATGGTCTCTAGTCCCATGTCCATTGTAATTGAGAAGCTACTTTGGAACAGGCATATGTTGATAGCTCCCTTTCCTGATGCATGAAGCATTGCTTATGTTAGAAAGAGGTAAGTCGCTAAAGTCTCTTTTCAACATCCATTGACTTAAAAAAGGGGGCGCTCCTGAGAAGAGTGTAAAATCCTATGGAATCCTCCCAAATTACCATCATTTGTTTTCTTGCCATGGAGCAAGCAACAGCCACTAATAAATAATCTGATAGGGGAGTGCACCTGTCGCCTATAACAGTAGTAAAATGGGTTGGTGGAAAGGAGGACTCTGCCTGGCCTATAAAGGCGCTAGCACATGCAGGTGTCTATTAGAGCCACATAGCTCTGTAGCCATCTCATTCCCCAGCCGTGTTTGTAATCACACCAATAAAAATGCATCCCAGGAGGCAAGGTGACTTGGGAACACTTGCCATTCTTGGGTAGATGGGTCATTCTTGGCCATTCTTGGGTCTTTTGTCCTTTGAGCTCGTGCCTCACTACACACTAAAGGCACGTGAGCTAAAACTGGACACATTCCCCTCTGTTATTACTTACACGTAAGCTTTTATGACTTGGTCAATTTGTGCCATAAGGCACAGCCCCACGGCATGCGAGGTGCGGAGGTGCACAACTTTGTGCTGCCTCTGGCACGCTTTTATAGGGTACAGCAAGTGCTCCTGGTGCGTGGGGACAATACTCACAGTGGTGCAGAAGGGGACAAGTCCATGGCTCTGCCCTTAGCATACCCCTGAAGCACTAAGGATGAGCAGGGATGAATGTTGTCATGCCATTCTCTCTACTGGATACACAGATTCTCTGTCTGTTATGACCAACGTCAATGCACGTAATGATAACCCTGACGCTGCTGCATGCTGGACAGTTTCTTTTGCTTTGGGCTTACTATGAAAGAAATTGCCTTCTGTGCTAAGGACCAAATTCTTCCCTGGCTGCAGAACAATGGAGTCCTTGATCCAGAGGTGCCAGTGTGGGCCCACTGAAGAATGGCAGGATTGGTGAATCCTGCTAAGGGTTCCTCGCCTCCTGGTGGGAGATGCAGCTCTGCTTTGCTGGGGCTCCCAGTGCCACAGCATGTTGCTGAGGGTGAGGATAGGATAGGGGCATCAGCCAGTGAGGAGCAGGGCCAATGAAGCTGCATTATGTGTGTCAAACAAGCATCCCCCCATGGAGGGAAGATCACCAGCTACTGGGGCTAGTGCAGCACTGTAGCCCATTCTTTAGCTACCTTGTCTCTATCCATTGGCATTTGGAGTCACTGCATCAGCCATTCTGGCTGCCTGCTGGTCCCAGGATTAAGAGATTTGTAAAGATCCAACGTGTAGCTGTCAGGGCCTGGCTTCCCCCCGTCTCTTTTGAAGTGATTTAATTGCTTCTGGAACGTCGAGTCTGAACTCAGGCATCTGAGAGATTCTGCTGGAGCATCTGTAACAGAGAGAAGTTATTCACTCCACAGAAATTCTCCCAGACTGATTGTCGAGGGCAGGTTCACCAGTATGCAATTGTTGGTTGTGTTTGATAAGCAACTGCCTCTTTTTCCTCTCGTTTGGTAGACCACTTTATTCAGTTTCATGGATTTTATTTACATGATTCTTCTGGCAGCCTGCTTCTTGCTGGATAGAAAAACCAAAAAACAGTCTGCTTCTTCTACTGGGTTCACCATTGCTTCATAGACGTGACCTCATTTATTGCTCAATCGCTTTGTACATTTGTTAAGCTTTTCCCCAGTTTCTCATACGGCTTTGTTGTTGTTAAGACATATTAAGACTGACCTGTTTGTATATTTTGTCCAAAAGGATCATTTAGTGTTCTCTGCCTTCTGAAATGTGGTTCTGATTTTTTGTTTTGTTTTTAAGAAAAGGAATAAAGGCAGCTGCCCCTCCATGTCTGGAATAGTTTGGTGGCTCCTCTGCCATCTTTATTCTTTAAATTTGGGGGGCAAAATTCATCTCAGATGAGAAGTAGAGCTACACCATTGGTGAATATAAGCCTTTGTGCAATAGTAGTGCAAAGACTCCCCCAGAACAAAACAACACCTAAACTAAACAAACCCAACGAAAGCTGAACCAAGAGACTCTGCTGGCAAAAGACCATTGTGTCCTACCTTTATTACATCCCTCCCGAACCCCACCACCTCCACTATTTGTGCCCTATTGGCAGAGAAGTGATTGATTACATGGACAGGAAGAATAGACGCCTTTCCCAGTCCTAAACATGGTCCCTCCAGGACACGGTCAAGGCTCAGTGGTGGGGCCATATAGGATCTGTCTTGCTACTGCTGATGTGTCTGTTCCAGGGCTAAATAGAAGACTTCAGTCTCTGGAGCTGGTAACTGGCTCCTTTATGAGCACTGATTCACACACATTTTAGTTTTGGAAAAAAGCCCTTTCAGCTGGTTATTCGATAGGAGACTGAGTTATGGGATGCTTGAATCCTGATTGGCTGAACTTGCATAGCTGTGAAACTTAACCAGGTGTAGCTTGGTATGAACATCTGGTTCACCTCAAGTTGTGGACACAAGAGCATTGGCACACTTGGTCTTTGCCATTGCAATCTCCTTTAATGCATCTTTCACAGGACATTTTGGATAAAATGTAAGGGGTTTCATTAACTACATGCAATTCAAAATGAGAATATTTGAAAACAAACTTCCTGGAGCTCTCTATTTCCCTGTGCAAGTGCCTTGTCAATGGCAATCAGGGTTACTCAAGTCATTTGGCAACATGACGCCAAGCCGCTGAAGCCCAGTGTTTTCTTTGATCTTTCATATCAGGTGTAGACATAAATTGGTGAGGGCAACTGAACAAAGGCAAACTTTGTTCCACAGCCACATGCAGAACAAACAAGAGGGCACAAATCATTTTAGAAAAGTGAGCAATTTGCAAGGATGAAAGGGAGGGGCAAAAGGCGGAAGGGGAGACTTTAATGATCTGATGGTGGAATGAGGAAGGGCCATATTTTTAAAGATATGTAACAATGCAGAGAGGCACCTACTGGGATTTTCAAAAGCATGTAGATGAGCAAGACACCTAAATCTCACTGACTTCCAATGGGAGCTAAACACCTTACTCGCTTAGATGCTTTTTAAAATTCCACCCCAGCTGCCTAATTCACTTTTCAAAATGGGATTTTACATTAAGGTTCCATTGATAAACGGTTTACAAAGGGCTAATAAATTATCAACAGATGTGATAAGCATGCCATTGACATCAGTAGAATGCATTGTGGATGGTTAAAGACACTTGGATAGAAGGTGTTAGAGATGGTTATAAGCCATGGTTATACGCAAATCACTGACCTGCCGGACTCTATAACAATTGATTAACCATTTATTTAAACATATAGTAATCATTTATTAATCCTTAACCATTTAGAAGTGGGATCTTAACATAAAGTGTGATTGAAGAGTCACTATGCAAAAATGACACCTTAATCAATATCCACAATCAAACTTGTGGATATTCAGCATCAGTCCTGCTGACTTCACTGGCTAAAATAAGTTTTAGTAAGTAGCTCAGAGCCAATACATCCCTAGGAGAGGGGGCTAGATTCCACTTCAGCTTGAGCATCATCAGTAGAATATTTAAATAAGCAGCAACCAAATCTTTATTGCTGGTGACGTGTGAGCCAGAAGGAATGCTGCTTGCTTTTCAGATTCCAGGAGGAGTTTGCAGGGCAGGAGATTAGAATCACTCTCTTTTTACTTTTAAGATGAACAGCTTTGCTCTGGAGTAAGGGAGGGACCATAAATATGGATCCTTAAGGTGCCATTTCTACAAAGTCACTTTTCAGAGCAGAACAGTATGAAGTGTGAAATGCATCTCAGTGCCGAGGTCCAGCAGAAAGGCTTATCACGGGCAAACCTCTTCACCCCTCTCTGCCTCTGTTCCTCCCACTTTGTCTTGCCTATGTAGATAGTCCTTGCTGTGAACATCTTACAGTCTCTCACTATGTGTTTGTACAGCACCCAGCACAATGAGGCCACATTCTCATTTAGGGCTTCTAGAAACTCCTGTAATGCTAATAATAAATTGTCGATAATTACACTGTTCCCTTATAGAAGCCAATCAGACCACAGCTTAGTAGACTGCGTGTGATGAGAAAGATCCTGTTGTGGTAGAGGTGTGTGGGAAATGGTTTTCTTGTCCCACAAGAGTTTTGGAATTTGTTCCCAGCCCAAACTGAGTTGAAAAGTCAAAATCTTGAAAAAGTTTCACAAACCAATCATCATAATGAAAGAAAACAAACAAACAAACAAAAATAAATCGATTGGGTCAATCAAAACATTTTGTCTCAATAATTTTGAAATGTTTTGTTTTGATTTTGACATCTGTTTTTTTAATCTTTCGTATGAATTAACTAACAATTTTAAACAAAAAGTCATTGTGAACAAACCCCCAAAACTTTTCTTTCTGAAAATGTCAAAACATCCCATTTCTGCAATTTCAAACCTAAGAAAAATAATTTTTAGAATCAGGAGGTTTGTTGAAACCAAACCATCCCAGAAACAGTATCTGTTTAGATTAACCCACATTTTCTGATTTAAAACAAACAAACAAACAAACAAACAAAAAACTGTTGGAATAGTCCCACCTAACTCTATTTTTCAGTTCTGCTGAGATTGGTCCTGCTGGTAGTTCATTTGTCATGAATGGCTAAATCTCAAAGAAGTAATTTATTCTGCTATATCAGGAAAGCCACTGGATATGCAGTTCTCACATAAAGTGATTTGGAGCCTATTATATAACCCACAGTATACCATCTAGGCGTAGGATTTTCTGGTTGTGCACGTATGCATTCTTTGTTAATAAAAGCAAATGTCTATAAAGGATGTGGCACTTTAAACATAACTGTTATAACCTGCAAAGAGTTGAGAGTGGAAATAATCTGTTGATGTTCAAGATGTTTTATACCCCCAAGTCTGGGGTAAATAGCCAACTCATCCACTGAGACTATTCCAAAAAAGTCCCTTCTGAGTCACAAGAAAAGATCAACTTTTAATTCACAGAGACCAAAGCAAGACACAGCACTCACAATACATGTTGTTCAAATACCCAGATTCTTAAAGGCTTCCTCAGTTCACCTTACAGTCTTGCTGTCTCCGTACCTTGAATCTTCCAGCTCTCCAATTCCTCCACTTCTTGGATCATGCAGGCCTCAAGTCCCTGTATTTAGAGCTTCTCAGTCCAAACCTTGGATGCTTTACAGTCTCTAGGCATGACTCCTTGTCATGCTATAACCTGGCACAAAGGGCCCCATGGAACCGGTGGATCCAGCTGCAGTGGAAGTCCCCTGATGAAGTGGGAGCCTTTGCTTGATATAGAACTTGTGTAACATCTCTGTAGAATGTCCCCTGAATTGCAGCATGGCCTAGAAAATGGGGCATGGAGCTCTGCGGTGCTGCGGCTCTCCCAGCTGCCACCATGTCCCCATTGGGGCCATAGGCAGTTGTGCCTAAGTCATGAGGCACAACAGGAGAGCTGCAGAGGTGGCATAAAGTGACTTTTGCTCTCTCCTGCTCCCATCTTGTGCTGGCCATGTGTGAGACTTAGGCCCTCTGTATGAAACAGAAGGGGAAGGATACCCAGTCAGGGCTTCAGACAGTACACTGAACTGCTTTTCTTGTAATCGTCTTCTCTGTTCATGCCATGCTTCTTTTACCCTCCAAAGACACAGAAAATTCCAATTTAATGTAGCGAGGTATAAAACTGTAAACCAAGTGTGCCGGGGTGTCTATCCCACCCAGGCGGTGGAAGGGTTAATGTAGGCACAAGAGGCCAGTTAACCCACCTGGTTGCACCTGGATGGTGGGCCAGGCCTAATTAGAGATGAAGCCCAGCTAGGGAGGAGCTGTGTGATGCTGTAAAGAGAGGAAGTTGGTAGCAGAAGCTGGCTGCAGGGGGAGAGGTAAGAACTTCGCAGTTACTCTCTTGGTACTAAAGAATGGAGAGAATTGTGGGGAACAGAATGGCTCCTGCCAGGCAAGGAGGAAGCCAGGGCTGTGGGGGAAGAATACCTGGAACACACAAGAGTGGAGCAAGCTCTTGTGGCTGACCCTGACACAGGGGTAGGAACTGAACCTCTGGGGAGAAGCCCTGTGTATTGTTGCTTGTTACAAAGCACCAGGAAGAGGTTGGGGAAAAGGCCCGAAGAAAGACTAATGGTAGGAAGGAGTCCAGGTAAGCAGGGGCAAGGTTACTGATGGAGCAGATGGTGGCTGTTCATCATAGGGTACTGGACTGGAAGGGGCTTTTGTGGATCTCAGTGGAACATATAAAAACTGGGCTTAGTACCTTTGTGGATCCATGCCTCAGATGCCATGAAGATGAGGACCATATAAGTGCCCTGATTGATAACTGGATAAATAGAATATACTTTCTCTCTGATTAGATGCCCAGTATCCCCTCTATCTTTATGATCGTCTCCTTGTGCTGTCCTGCATGCTGTATATGAACTGAGATTACTGGGGCAGATTCTTAAGCTGTCTACATCGCCATAGTTCTTTTGACTTCAATAGAGCGTTTGCTGATGTATACAGTTGAGGATCTGGCCTGTTATTTATAGAGGAAAAACATGAATAAAATTGTAAGTGGAGAAAAGTGAGAAAACTAAGCATTTCTTAGGACTTTTGTCATTAAAAGAAATCATGTTGTTCTGATGTGATTAGTAGAATGGAAAAGTGAAAAGATGATAGACATCACCAGGTTTGAACCAACAGAAAAGCGGTTATGTTTTAGGGGAATCAAAATAAGCTCATTTCTTGCAATAATAAGATAAATTACGATAAAACACTCAGTCTCTGAGCCTGTGCATCACAGGCTGGCCTGGTAAGCACTTATCGGCAGGGAAGCAGCCAACACACGCCAAATGGCTGGGCTGAATGTTATTTTGGTTTGGCTAAAGCAAATTGCAGTTTCCCTTCTCCATGCAATTTTTAAAACACAGGTTATCATCTTAAGGAAATAGTATATGCAGTTGATGAATGGTTGTTAAAATAACTTATTTGCCAGAAATATTTATGGACTCTGCAATTTAGTTGCAAATTACAGGAAACCAAATCTGGATCCTGGATTTGGGATCAAAACTAACTAACCTTCCTTTGCTATTCTTGATACTATAATGGGAGTTAGTGTCTGTCTGTCTGTCAATTTTGGGTCCCAACTTGAGTCATCTCAAAGGGAGATTTTCAGAAAATGCTGAGCACTCATTCTCTGAAAATTAGGGGCCATATCCTCAACTTGTGTAAATTGTTGTACACCAGTAAGTCAGTGAAGCTACGACAATTTACATCAGCTGAGGATTTGGCACCAGGCCCTCTTCAAGGTGTTTCAAGATGGGCAAGAATGGAGTCACTCAAAATCGCTAGTCACTTTTGCAAACCTTGGCTATAGTGCTGGATGATGCTGAAGTAGGCATAGCGACAGGAAAAGAATGTTCCTTGTAAAAAGATAATCATGCTTTTTTGAGAACATGGAACAGTGAAGTTTGTTAAAGCAATCAGTAAGTGTCATAATGTTTATTTAACCGAGAGCAAGGACGATGGAAAAGCATTGCAGCTGGGGAGAAGCCCAAGAGTGCTAAGGAGTGGAAGGGAGTTTAGATTTAGTAGCTGTCTCCCCTTGAAAAGAAAAACAAGACATTATAGAGTTGGGGAGGACACAAAGTAGCAGTTGACTGCTGGCTCTTATAAAGGAGCAAGGTTAGGGTTGTATTATCTGAAGTTCAGCTCCAGGTTAACAGCTTGGAAGATGTGGTTGCAACCATAAAGGGAACAAAATTTAACTCTTTTCTAAACATACACTAATTTCGTTTGAAGGCAGATAATCTTTTTTGGCTGTGTTTTTACCAGCGGTGGATGCCTTATTGCAGCAGATGAGCAAGGTCTGAATTCTTTCAACAAATGAAAGGAGAGAATTTAACACCACACAGATAGTATGGGGCCAAATTCTGTTCTATCTGGCATCTTGGGGAGTCCCACTGAAGTGATGTTATGGGGACAACTTGACTTCTTTGTGGGAGGCCAAGACAAGGAAGGAACAGAGCATATTGTAATGATATGAAATCAGATATACGGACCTGACTCTGACAGTGCAATCTGATTGGCTCCCAAGGGAAGTGATTAGAATTGGTCAGAAAATGTTCTTTTTCTCCAGAAAATTTTGCTGAAAATGATTTTTATTTGTTTTTGTTAAAACTTTCGGTGGAAAATTTCAACTGTGCTGAAAGACAAAAAACCCCCAAACCTCAAATATATGGCTAAATACAGGTCATTTTTGACCAGAACCAGAAAAACTTTTGGCTGAAAACAAATGTTTTTGGTTTCTGGATGAAAAAATGGAAATTTTTGAGGCAAGCAGACACTTTCTATGAAAATATTCATTTGATTGAAAATCCAATTTTCCATCAACAAAACTTCAGACAGAATATTTCCAACTGGCCCTAGTTGGGATATTTAAAACTAGCTAGGCACTAGAAAAATGTGGAATAAAAAACTGGTCTGCATTGGCTGCAATCAGCTGTATGAGGTAATTGGTCTTTCCCTATTTCTGATTTCTGTATTTCTGCTTTATGAATGAATCTGAGCAAACCACTTAATGTTACAGAATCAGGAAAGCAGTTACTGCCTTGTCCATTCACTCCTTCTCTGAAAATGTACAGACCCTCTTAAATCTTACCTGCAAAGCTATAGAAATCCTACTTCAATGGCCTAAAAGGAGGCAGTAGGTTTTCTATAAGAGACCTGCCACCAGTTTCAGAGCTGCTCTACTGTCTGTTTCGCTGCCTTCTCGACTGGTATCTTTGCAACAGACTCCAGGCATCCCAGTCCCTCTGCAAATATTTCAAACCCCATAAAGCCTATTTCAGAGACCTAATTGCCCATAATTTACATGCCTCTCCTCACTTTGAAACACAAGAAGATTGATGATAACATCTCGAGTGACAGATGTGGTATCTGTTGCTAATTACAAGCTGACATTATGGTCAAGCAAAGCCATGGGGACCATAAAAAGCTTATTCAAGGTCTTCTACCATTTCAAACACAGGCTGGACACAATGCCATACATTTTCTGTCTTTCCAAGGCGTGCGCCTTCTGAATTATGCCAGCAGTTCATTCTTTAAGAGGAGATGATTTAAGAAACTGAAGAAGCTGCAACAGTGTGTTTTTGTTTGTGGGAAACTGTGAAAGTGTAGTAAAGAAGTTTCTGTACCTTTCACTGAATAATAATTTGCCCTTCTATAACAGCATTCACCCAAGAATCTCTGAACACTTTCCAAACACTTATTGACTCAGAACACTCCTGTGAGACAGGTAAGAATGATTATAGACATTGTACTGACTGGTAAACCAAGTAACAGAGAGTTTCAAGTGGCTTGCCCAAGGTCGCACAAGATCAGGGAATGGAACCCAGGAGTCAGTTTCCTTACTCTGACCGTGAGGTAGGAATAGGGCTCAAAACCTGGAGGCTCTTGTTTCTTGTTCTAGCCAGGAGACACAACTCCTACTACCATGCTCAGGTTGGGGAAAACAACAGCCTTTCCTCTTGTGTTTTTCAGGTGTTACTATCTCCTGTGCAATTGCTGCTCTCCATGCGGTACCTGGCCTGTTGCTACATACAGACCTTCTGTTTCCAATGCTGTCAACTTCTATGAGCACAGACCTTTTTGTAAAAATGCATTCCCCACAAGAAGTCATTGGGAGTTAGAAACAGAAACCTCCAGGAAACGACCCCAGAAGAACACCAAATAGCGTAACTTTCCTTCTACAAAACTCCAGTGAAGAAGGTCCCAAATGCATTGATCCTTCTTTAGGGTGAAATTCACCCCTTTGCAGAGGGCCTGCATGAGGCCTACGTACTTCCTACGGCCTGGTCTATGCACAGAACTGCACCAGTATAACTAAAGAGATGACTTTAAACTGATTTAGTTTAACTGGTGCAACTTTGTGAGTGGACTGTAATGACAGTTTAAACACATCTTATATTGGTTTAGGGCAGGGGTGGCCAACCTGTGGCTCTGGAGCCACACGTGGCTCTTCAGAAGTTAACACGCGGCTCCTTGTATAGGCACCGACTCCAGGGCTGGAGCTACAGGCGCCAACGTTCCAAGGTGCCGGGGGGTGCTCACTGCTCAACCCCTGGCTCTGCCACAGGCCCTGCCCCCACTCCATCCCTTCCCGCCCCCTCCCCTGAGCCTGCCGTGTCCTTATTTCTCCCCCTCACAGCCTCCTGCACACCACAAAACAGCTGATCGGCAGGTGCGGGGAGGGAGGGGGAGGCGCTGATCGGCGGGGCTGCCGGTGGGTGGGAGGTCCTGGGAGCAGTGGTGGGCGAGCGGATGGGGGCTGCTGACGTAGTCCTTTGGCTCTTTGGCAATGTACATTTGTAGATTCTGGCTCTTTCTCAGGCTCAGGTTGGCCACCCCTGGTTTAGGCTACGTCTACACTTCAGCCTATGTCAGCAAAACGTGTGTCGCTCAGGGATGTGAATATTCCACTCCTCTGAGCGACATAAGTTACCTCAACATAAGCGTTTGCGTGCACAGCGCTGTCGGCGGCTGAGTTCTCCTGCCAACGTAGCTTATGCTGCTCCTGTCAGCCCAGAGCATCTTCGCCAGATATGCTGCAGTGGCACAATTTCACCAGTGCTGCACCACGCCTGCTGAAACACCCAGAGAGTGATCTAGGGTGGGAGCAGACCAGGGGTGGGAAGAGGTGTGACTAGTGAGGTCCTGTTGTCCGGCAACTCCCTGCTGCTGCAAACCTGATACAAACTGTGTCAGTAAGGGCACAAGTTAGGACAGAATTACCCTAGCCTGTGCCAAGGGCTGATCCAGCCACTGGGAGACTCTGAATAGAGCATGTTCCAGCAGCTTGCCTGCTGCCCTGTGTTGATGCTAGTATCAACACAGGAGCAAGCTCTGCTGGTAGATGGGTGGTAAATGGGTCATCGGCCCCATGCTGATCCTCTGCACCCGGCTGAACCCAGCCTTGGGGTTGCCAGGTCTGCCCACTTGTTTGCCTATGGCCTCCATCTATCCCCGTCAGTCCCTGCTGCCGTGTTCCCTTAGATGGAAGGGGGCCATGGTCTGCTCTCGGTTACACAGATGCTACTGTGCTGAGGTCAATTGTCAGACAAACAGACTGGCCAATGCGTGGATGAAGAATTACGATTGGTGGGGTCACCTGCATAACATCAAGAGCAGAACTGGGCACATGGCCTTTTCTAAAGCCACAGTGATGCAAACTGAATGAGAGAAGGATGTAGATCAACTTTCTTTTCCCTCCACAGTTCCCCATGCCCAAGGAATGGACAGTCGCCACCCAGGTCTCCCAGTTATCACCCTTCACTCACACTGGTGAGCCTCCCAATACATCCCAATTTAAGACTCCCATTGACTACTGTGGGCTTTGGATCTGGCCATAAGTGAGCTTCTTCTTTTGTCCTTTCAGGCAACAGAAATACTGTGGTCCCAAATTGCTCAGTGGATCTTACACCTCCAGTGTAAACGTCTATTTCATTCCACAATCTTTGGGCTCCTTGGAATTCTGCAACCTCGGCAGGAAATTTGATCCCAAGCACATTTACATGGATGAAGGTGGCGTTATGTGGAGCTTCAAAGAGGCAGGCAGGTGGGCTTAGCAGACGCGATAGCTGATGAGGAAGCCATAGGCTAAGTCTGGTTTATGTAACAAATAAAATGTTTTCAACAAAAACTCATGAATTTTACACATACAAAATGGTGGGAAATCTCTGTATCTTATGCAAAGAGCTTTAATTCCATTTCTGCACCCCGCTATGTGGAAGGTTAATCAGACTGTTATACAAGGCTGCTGGCCCAAATTTTAATGCATTCATTGTGTTTCAGAGACTTGGAATGGCTAATTATGGATAACAAGCTCCTGGATTATAATAGTCATCCCAGCCCACAAGCATGCATTTGAGTTAGCATTGGGAAGAGGATAATTCTACAGAAATAGCTCATTTTCTTTCAGTGGTTTGAGCAGTTTTGGCTGCAATTAAGACTACAGTAACCTATAGAGGGCATTCAGATCTTTTGCATCTCCTCTTCAGATGCATGCAATACAAATAGTCTTGGCAGAATTCAATTTTTTAAAATAATTTTGACAGCTAATATCAATGTTTATTTTTAGCAGTTTTTTCAAATTTTATAGATTTTAAATTTTCACAGTTGCAGGAAATTATGGGAGGAGGAATCAGACAATTATTTAATTACAGTAGACATGAGATTCAAAAAGTTAGAGCTTTGCAAAGCATTAAAACACAAATTGCCAACATCACATGTCAAAATATCCAGAGCAAATATCCTTAAATCAATACATCATACCAGTCTTTACTATTTGTTCGCTAGCCCATTTGTTACAAGCCTAATTTAAAAGTAAAAATCCCTGGATTTTTATTCTTAAATTCTCAAACAGCATTTTTCTCACTTTGCCTAACTATAAATTTTGATCATTATCAATGGAAAGATTTTTTTGGTGGTTGATGTGTGTATGATGAAATCACTGTTTACTGACATTTACCAATAATCAAATCATTCCAAGCCTAAATACAGGCTTGGGAGAAAGATATTGTGCTGGGAAAGATGAAAGAAGCCATTGCAAAGCCCAGCAAATGTCCTGCTAGGCCTTGCCACTAATTTTCAAATGTAAGGGTTTGGAAAATCTGGGGGACCTTGGTAATTGTGGAGAAGAGGCTTGCACAAGAATTAACAGGACTTGAACACAGGTCAAGAGAGCCATCAGGTAATAGACACCACCATACCACGAGCTGTAACCCAGCTGCTTCCTATGATCTGCACACCACAGCAGATGTACACTGAAGTCCCATCTGAGAGACCTGATTGTCTGCTGCCCTGAAGGTTCCCAGTTGACCACTTGATCCCATATAAGCCAACTGGACATAGCAGGAAGTGTTCAGGCAACAATGTGGATCCCCAGCGAACTGCCATGACTGATTCCGCTCCTGAGCTCACAGCATTGACTTTGGCTTTGACTTGGATTCTTCTGACTTTTGCTCCATACCCAGAACCCTGACACAAATTCAGACCTTGAGCTGTTTGAGCTTTGCCATAGCACACTGACTGCTTGTCAGGGAGCTGCGTGGGGAGGGGCTAATTCCACAGGTTCAAATCAGCATCCAAACCAGACAATGAAACTGTGATTGCCTTTCATGATAGGGAAGAGAATAATGCAAGTGGCTCTATCTCACAATGGCAGAACCACTCAGGAGGCCTTCTCCAGTTCTAACACAGGCAACCTTAGAAGCATTTAGGAGGAATGCTCTACAGCTCTGAACTTTGTTTGTTTTACATAATTAATTGCCAATAACTGTTTGAATTACCAGGAAAGGACTGACAGGTACCAAATAGGAATAAGTAGCCTGAGCCTGCTGCTTTGGATTTGGCTGCCATGATAATACTAGTTCAAAATGATCTTCTAGCACTCACATATGAGAAGGTGATGACGTGGGCCAGGGTCTACACTTAGAGACTTTTGACAGTATAGTAATGTTGGTTAGGAGCGTGACTTGTGGGGGTGGGGGTTGACATTTCTAGATCAGCAAAAGTGCTAGTCTAGATGCAATAAAAGTGTTTTTGCCAGGATAGCTTATTTTCCTCCGTGAACCACGATAAACTGCATCTAAACTTGGGGGTACACCTGGTTTAAGTCTATCAAAGTCACTATATAATGATAGCATCACTAGAGCTGAACAAATAATTGATTGGCCTCCTCCCTGCTCCCTTCCTCCCCGCAGGTTTGCTGGCTGAACTGAAAAAAAATTGTTGTTTTTTTTTCTTCCTGAAATGAAAACCAGAAGAAAATTCTTTCAGGTTGATCTGAAATGTCGATTTGAATCAATGTTCTCTAAATGGGTCATTTAGATTTTTCCCCCCTCAAAACAAACTGTTTTGACATTTCCAAATTTTTTATGTTCTTTTTTTCCCCCAGCCAAATCCACTAATAATTTTGGTGCCTCCCAAAATGCATTTTTTTGGGGCAAAATTACTATTTGTTGAAAAAATATCACCCATCTCCCAGTGTCACTACATAGGGTAATAGATCCCACAAATGGAGGGGATAGAGAGTCAGTGAATTCCTACTGGAGAGTGTGGAAGACGGGAAGAGTGCTGTCCCCATAGCACAGACCTTCTCTATCTTCCTTTGACACCCCCAAAGTCTTTTCTGTGAGGTTCGAAACCTGCTCAGATGAAGGGAGAAGGCTGGGATGGTGTCTTGGGGTGCGGGGTGGGATGGCTGCTGTCTGCAGCCTTATATCTCCTGGAAACCTTCTGGACTCGAGTAGGTAAATTAAACCTGAACCTGTCTGCAATAACTTCCCTGCTTTCTGCGTACTCTCCTCCTGAGGGGAAAGGGATATTTCAAGTGAGTACAGGAGAGCCCCTGGCAGCAGTGGCTGGAGGCACTGGGATAGCAGAGGGGGCCAAGAGGCAGGGTGGAAGCCCAAAGCCTTTGGGGATCCATTGGTTTTTGGGTGCAATGTCTAATACTCAGCCACTTCCAGGAGAGGAAGAAGGGGATCAAATCCTGAGAGGAGAATTTGTAGAGAATTCTGCAAGTGGAAATTCTCAATGTTTCCCCTCCTTTGTGGGACAGCAGCCCTTGCAGAGGTTGCTAGGACCTGTGGGTATTAAATGTTCTTTGCAAAATAAAGTGAGGAGACTGATGGTAGTGTGAAAGGACTCATCACAATTACTTAGCTTGAGAGTGTGCCGAGGCCTGGGGTAGGGGGGGAGTCTTGGGGCTGCTTCCTTGGCGCGTATTTTATTTCCAAAGAGAGTGGTTAATATATGTTAGATCTGGCTGAAAAGATGCCAACTCAGGCCTTGCCTCTCTCTGCCACGGGCCAAGGAATTGGAGAAGAGCCAGAGGTGGAGTCACACTGTTGTTTGCCTTTGTGTCCAGAGTTATATCTTTATCCCAGTCTGTTTTGGATAAAAATGAAATCCAGACGGTCTAATTGGCAGTGATGGCTTCCCTCTGAATTTTTGTTTATTGCTTTAATTTGTGGTGCGTCAAATGCTGCAAAACCCTAGGAGGTTTATGAATAGAATGGTTTCATAAAGCGAGGCGGACACGAGCAGCCCACATCAGTACAGCTCACATCAGTACCTCTGTGCTAATGGGATAACTCAAGGGCAGCAGGGTTAAGGCCCTTGGTTTGTGCTCTATTAATGACTCACATGATACCAACATTGGACTCCTATCGAGCAATATGGCTTTTGTCAGAAAATGCCCTTGCTTTCCCTGTGCAACTCCCAGCCAATGAGTGGGAGTCTGAGAGACACAAGGTACAGACAAGAGAAAGGCTGAGGGAGCAAATCCTCCTCCGTCAGGGCTGCTAAAAGCCCCAAGTGTGGGGGGTATCTGTACTCCTGGGGGAACACAGAGGTCTTCTAGGGAGACTCAACTCATCTAGATCAGTGTTTCTCAACCTGGAGGTTGTGACTTCCAGGGAGGTCATGGAATGAGTTTGGGGGGGGGGGGTCACAAGTGAAGGGCCAGCATTAGGGGGTGGCAAGCAGGGCAATTACCTGGGTTCTCATGCCACAGGGAGCCCCACGAAGGTAAATTACAAGCTTCAGCCCATGCGATAGGACTCAGGCTTCAGTCTTGGCTCACAAGTGAAAATCAGGCTCAAGTATCACACTGAAATGTAAGCACAATATTAATATTCCAATTGATTTGTTTTATGATTATATGGTCAAAATGAGAAAGTAAGCAACTTTTCCAGGAATAGTGTGGCTGTGACACTTTTGTATCTTTGTGTCTGATTTTGTAAGCAAGTAGTTTTTAAGGGAGGTGAAACTTGGGGTACGCAAGACAAATCAGACTCCTGAAAGGGGTACATTAGTCTGGAAAGATTGAGAACCACTGCCCAAGTGCAGCAGAAATGGCCCACACCGGGCCCACTCCTGTGCAAATAGGGTATAGGCAGGGGAGGTGCAGGCCAGCGGTTGAGTGTGGATCCAGTGCTCCGTAGATCAGCTGGCCATTGCCCTCTAAGGGTATGTCTACACTGGCAGAGTTACAGTGCTGCTCAGAGAGCGCTGAAGGGAAACCGCTGTTGTGTGTTCATACTGTCAGCTGCTCACACAATAGCGTGTTCACCCTTGTGGTGCTTGCAGCGGTATTCGGAGCAGTACACTCTAAGAAGCTATCTCACAGAACATTTTAATTTGTGGTGGCAAAAGACCTATCTGGCTTTAAGACTGAACTCGATAAGTTTATGGAGGAGATGGTATAACATGATTTTGGCAACTAATTGATCTTTAAATATTCATGGTAAATAGGCCCAATGGCCTGTGATGGGATGTTAGATGGGGTGGGATCTGAGTTACTACAGAGAATTCTTTCCTGGATATCTGGCTGGTGAATCTTGCCCATATGCTCAGGGTTTAGCTGATTGCCATATTTGGGGTCGGGAAGGAATTTTCCTCCAGGGCAGATTGGAAGAGGGCCTGGAGGTTTTTCGTCTTCCTCTGTAGCATGGGGCATGGGTCACTTGCTGGAGGATTCTCTGCTCCTTGAAGTCTTTAAACCATGATTTGAGGACTTCAATAGCTCAGACATAGGTGAGAGGTTTATCGCAGGAGTGGGTGGGTGAGATTCTGTGGCCTGCGTTGTGCAGGAGGTCGGACTAGATGATCATAAAGGTTCCTTCTGACCTTAGTATCTATGAATCTGTGGAACATCTCTTCCTCTTCTGCCACTAAGAGTTGTGGCAAGGTGGAGGGGGTCGCTGGTCATCCTTGGGTCCTGTCCCAATGCCCCGTGATGCAGTGCTTCGCATCTCAGTAATCCCTGTGCTTCTGTCTGCATTTGGTGCCATCTTTCAATGGTTAGTGTACTGTGCGGTCTGTCTCTTCGGGCTGCAGGAATGGATCCCGCACTGCTGACCAGTATGCTGCTCGCTCTGACTAACACGTCACGAGTGGCAGTGGAGTTATTCCTTAAACTACAAAGGCAAGAGGAGTGCGACATTAATCTCATCACACATAGTAGCTACGACAAGAGATTGCTTGTGGCATTCATGGAGGTGCTGATCACAGTGGAACGCCGCTTTTGGGCTCGGAAAACAAGCACTGAGTGGTGGGATCACATCGTCATGCACGTTTGGGATGATGAGCAGTGGCTGCAGAACTTTCAGATGAGGGAAGCCACATTCATGGGACTGTGTGAGGAGCTCGCCCCAGCCCTGCGGCGCAAGGACACGAGAATGAGAACTGGCCTGTTATTGGAGAAGCACGTGGCAATTGCACTGTGGAAGCTGGCTACTCCAGACTACTACTGGTTGGTTGCTAAACCGTTCAGAGTGGAAAAATCAACCTTTGGACTCTTGTTGATGGAAGTGTGCAGGGCCATTAATCATCGAATCCTGCTCCAAAAGACTGTGACTCTGGGCAACGTGCATGAGATTGTGGATTGCTTTGCACAAATGGGCTTCCCTTACTGTGGAGGGGCGATAAATGGCACGCATATTCCAATTCTGGCACCAGATAACTTAGCCACCGAGTACATTAATTGGAAGGGATATTTCTCAGTGGTTCTCCAGGTGCTTGTGGATCACCATGGATGTTTCACAGACATTAACACAGGCTGTTCTGGAAAGGTGCATGACGCACGCATCTTTCGGGACACTGGCCTATTCAGGAAGCTGCAAGCAGGGACTTTCTTCCTGGACCAGAAGATCACCATAGGGGAAATGCCCATTGTGATCCTGGGAGACCCTGCCTAACCCTTAATGCTGTGGCTTATGAAGCCATACACGGGGCACCCTGACAGCAGCAAGGACCAGTTCAACAACAGGCTGAACAAGTGCAGAGTGACTGTTGAGTGTCCTTTTGGCTGTTTAAAGGTCAGCTGGCACTGCTCCTATAGGAAGCCGGACCTGGCTGATGACAATATTCCTATGCTTATAGCTGTGTGCTGTACACTTCATAATATTTGTGAAGGGAAGGGTGAAAGCTTTACTCAGGGCTAGACTGCTGAGGCTCAGTGCCTGGAGGCTGAATTTGAACAGCCAGAGACCAGGGCAATTAGAGAGGCGCAGTGCGGGGCCATAAGGATCAGGGATGCCTTGAGGCAGCAATTTGAAGCTGAAAGCCACTGATATTTGTTGCTATGCTCGGGAGTGCAGTGCTTGTAATGCTAGGAGGTGATTGCGATTGGTGCAGACGATGCACTATGAAGGTGTAAGAAAATTGTCTGTTGCTTTGCAGGGCTCTGTTTGCTTTCAGTTAATGGAATAAAGATTGTTTTCAAACCAAAACAATTCTTTCATTAGAAAAAAACAACCAGAGGAGAGAGACAAACAAAAAAACACATCAGCACTGAGTGGGATGGGGGAAGGGAGGGTCCCAGGAGGAGGTGGGGTCCCGGGATGGTTAAAGATTTGCTTATGTCCAGGTATAATATCCAACCTTCTCCTTTGGAGTACAGTGCAGCGGGTAATGTACTTCTGCAGTGCTAAACTGCAGAGGGACGGGTGTTGAGTGCAGTGGGTACTGGGAATGCGCAGGGCTGGACTGATGGGGGCAGGAGTGGAATGCAGCGGGTACAGACTGGAGCCAGGAGGTTGATAAGAGTGTGTTGGCAGTGTCTGGGGGGTGCATGGGAAAGAGTTTTGCGACAGTGGCTGCAGGGGAGGGCGGGTGCAGAGCCTCTCAGTTTGTAGTGCTAGTATTGCCTGGAGCGTGTCCGCTTGGCGCTCCATAATGTTTAAGAGCCGCACCACATTCTCCTTTCGGTCCCTCTTCTCGCTGTCCCACCACTCCTTCAATTCTTGGTTTTCGGTCGTGGCGTGCATCATGACATCACGCAGAAAGTCCTCTTTAGTTCTTCATGGCTGCTTTCTAATTCTACACAACTGTTCAGCCAGCGATAACAAAGAGGGAGGCTGGGTTCCCAAGGTTAGATCTGTGAAGCCAAAATGCAACATTTTACAGAAGCAGTACTGTTTGCAACTGTCAAGATTCCTTCCCCACTCTGAACTCTAGGGTACAGATGTGGGGACCTGCATGAAAAACCCCCTAAGCTTATTTTTACCAGTTTAGGTTAAAACTTCCCCAAAGTACAAACTATTTTACCTTTTGTCCCTGGACTTTATTGCTGCCACCACCAAGCGTCTAACAAATATAACCAGGAAAGAGCCCACTTGAAAACGTCTTTATCCCCAAAATCCCCCCAAGCCCTATACCCCCTTTTCTGGGGAAGGCTTGATAAAAATCCTCACCAATTTGCATAGGTGAACACAGACCCAAACCCTTGGATCTTAAGAACAAGGAAAAAGCAATCAGGTTCTTAAAAGAAGAATTTTAATTGAAGAAAAAGTAAAAGAATCACCTCTGTAAAATCAGGACGGTAAATACGTTACAGGGTAATCAGATTCAACACATAGAGAATCTCTCTAGGCAAAACCTTAAGTTACAAAAAGACACAAAAACAGGAATATGCATTCCATTCAGCACAGCTTATTTTATCAGCCATTTAAACAAAACAGAATCTAACGCATATCTGACTAGATTGCTTATTAACCCTTTACAGGAGTTCTGACCCTGCATTCCTGCTCTGGTCCCGGCAAAAGCCACACACAGAGAGAACCCTTTGTTTTCCCCCCCTCCAGCTTTGAAAGTATCTTGTCTCTCATTGGTCATTTTGGTCAGGTGACAGTGAGATTATCTTCGCTTCTTAACCCTTTACAGGTGAAAGGGTTTTTTCTCTGGCCAGGAGGGATTTAAAGGTGGTTAGCCTTCCCTTTATATTTATGACAGCAACACACGGACCACTGATTCAGTGATTTAAAACACTGCCACTATTCACATACCTGTCACTAACTGGCTGACCCCAGGCAAGCACACATGAGCCACAAGACCCCCAAAATGGTGAGTAGCCGCAGGGGCAGGGGAAATCAGTGTTCCAGGACTGTATTGTACACCTGGCATGTGGCTCTTGGGCAGAGCCAGCACTGTAGGGAGCATTGCATTATAATCATTACTGTCCCCACATTTTCCCCAGGCTGTGTTTATTATGGAAGATATCTCGCTGCTAAGGATGAGCAGGGATTCAATGGAGGGTCTTTTCCAAGATTGCGGTTTCCGCCCTGGCCCTTATGTGGCTCGCCTGTGTGCAGCAACGGTCCTACCCAGTGATGGCAGATGGCGCGGGAAAGTTACCTTTAATGGGGCAAAAAACAAAGCAGCTCTGCCAAAGAACCTGCAGCAGTGGATTGCCTAGTATCTCCCTGAAAATTTCCTGGAGATCCCTGAGGCAGATTCCCGTGAAGTGAGGAAGTCAATCAACACCCTGTTCCGCCGCTCAGACTAGACACGTGGAGGTATGTGCATCATACAGACACAAGCCTGCTTTCTGCAACCCTTCTTCCTCCAACAACTCACTTCAGCAATTCCCAAAATCAAAGCCACTTACCAGAGGCCTCCTCTCCTGTTTGCGCTTCGCCAAGCTCCGATAGCTGTGACTGGG
Source organism: Chelonia mydas (assembly GCF_015237465.2). Taxonomy (NCBI): domain Eukaryota; kingdom Metazoa; phylum Chordata; order Testudines; family Cheloniidae; genus Chelonia; species Chelonia mydas. The sequence goes on from NC_051254.2 coordinate 20,052,077, forward strand.
TAGCCTTCTCCGGGGTAGAGAAGCGCTCCTGGCTGCATGCACCTCTGACCTCCGAGTTGTCCTCTGCCTCTGGGTCCCTCACCCCCTCCACATCCTCATCCAAGATTTCCTCCTCCTGGCTTGGTCCACTGTTGACTGGCATGCGAGCCACCGAAGTATCCAAAATTGCCTTTGCAGTGGAGGTGGGGTTTCCACCGAGTATCGCGTCCAGCTCTTTGTAGAACTGGCAGCTCATGGGTGCAGCACCAGAGCGGCGGTTTGCCTCCCACGCCTTGCGGTAGGCATTCTGCAGCTTCTTCAATTTGACCCTGCACTGCAGTGTGTCCCAGTCATTGCCCCTTTCTGTCATGCATTGTGAAATCTGTCTGTAGGTATCATAATTCCTACGGCTGGAGCGCAGCTGGGACTGGACAGCCTCCTCTCCCCAAATGCTGATGAGGTCCAGCAGCTCGGCACTGCTCCAAACGGGGGATCGTCTGGTGCATGGAGCAGGCATGGCCACCTGGAAAGACGCGCTGACACCACTGCATGTATCACCGAGCAAACAGGAAGGGGACTTTCAAAATTCCCAGGGAATTTATGGGGTAGGGATGACTGTTGGTCACCTGAGGGCAGGGCAGTAGAGTTCAAACCGATGACCAGAGAGGCGAGAACAGGCATTGTGGGACACCTCCCGGAGGCCAATCGCAGTGCTGTAATCAACCAGGGTATCTACACTGGCACCACGGCACTGCACTCCCGGCGCAGAAAGCTCTACGCCTCTCGTCGGGGTGGTGTTTTTACAGTGCTGTAACGGCGCAGTTTCTGCACACTAAGTGGCGTGGCAGGGTGTGCACCTTGGGAGTTACAGCCCAGAAAGCTGCTTTACTGCGCACAAACTTGCCAGTGTAGACAAGGCTTGAGATGGAGAGTGCAGGAGCACCAGGGGTTCCCTAAGGCTGCAGTAGCAATTGCTCAGTAGCCTGGAGGAAGGGCAGTGAATTCCTTCCCTCCAGTCCCTGAGTTTCTCAGGCATGTCCCAGGGGACAAGGTGTAGTTCTTACCCTCTAATTTATCTGGCTCCCTTGAATTAGCTGCACAGAAACATCCAGATGCATGTTCAGAGGCTGAGAAGCCTCGCAAGGCCTCAGGCTGCTACTCCCCATTCACAACCAGCACAGAATAGCATCTGTTAATGGAGCTGCTCCCCCAGTCATATCAAATGATACTATATATGCATGACTGAGCTCTTCACATTACGTCTCTGCAGGCTAGGGCTGTGAAGCCATGGTCTTTGGAATAATGGGACTACATTGTATGGTTCAGGGAGAGACAGGCACCTTCCTGGATCAGATACCGTGGGTCAAACCAGTGCCGGGTACGGAGAACACCAACACTCAGCTGTGTGCTGATGTTCAGTTCCAACGACCCACGTTCAGCATGTTGCATACAGTCAGTGCTGCCACAGTGCAAGGAGATTTAACATCCTTTTCAAGAAGGCAACAAGAGAGGTGTTGAACTGTGAATGCTTTACTGAAGGCTTGCAGGAAGAGCTGGTTACCAGTTTGCATACATCTGCATTTGGTCCTCTGTTCCCCGAGGCAGCCACTTCAGTCTGGTAGGGAACTGGGAGTCAGAAGACTTATTACCAGCTCTGATACTGACTTACTGGGTGACCTTGAGTAGGACTCTTAACTTACCTAGACCTCAGTTTTCCACATTAGTAAAACAGGGAAAATTACACCAACCCATTGGTTAAAGCACTTTGAGATCTTTGGATCAAAGGCGCCATGGGAGTGTGAAGGGTATTGTTCTAATCAAACTCTGGAGTGTATTATGTAGTTCATTGGGCTAGTGCAGAGGAGGGCAAACTGCGGCCCGTGGGTCACATCTGGCCCGTGGGACTGTCCTGCCCAGCCCTTGAGCTCCTGGCTGGGGAGGCTAGTGCCGGCCCCTCCCCTGCCGTTCCCCGTCCCCTGCAGCCTCAGCTCACCATGAGGCCAGTCCTGGTGTGCTAGACTGCACGGCAGTGTGGCTGGCTCCGGCCAGGTGGCATGACTGCCAGTCCTGCTGCTCTGAGCGGCGTGGTAAGGGGGCGGGGAGTGGGGGCTGGGGTGTTGCATGAGGGGCAGAGGGTCTTGGAGGGCAGTCAGGAGACAGGGAGCAGGGGGGTTTGGATGGGTTGGAGGTTCTGAGGGAGGCAGTCAGGGGGTGGAAAGTGGGAGGGGGCAGATAGGGGGCGGGGGCCAGGCTGTTTGAGGAGGCACAGCCTTCCCTACCTGGCCCTCCATACAGTTTTGGAACCCCGATGTGGCCCTCAGGCCAAAAAGTTTGCCCACCCCTGGGCTAGTGTTGCTGTTACAGGAGTTGGTCCAGGAGAGCTGCCTTCCAGCTCAGATGATTCTACAATTAGGGTGGCTTTGGGGTTTTTTTCGTGGGTGGTGATGGTGGTTTAAAACATTTCCTTAACCTTGGTTTCAGCTTTCTCTGCTTTAACCCCACACAGCTCATTAGGGTGGGGATTTAACTCCTGGTATGCTGTGACCCCGAGTACTGTGAAAGTGTATTAAGTGCTGAGATATCAGACTGACCCTTGGTGCCTCTTCTTTCTTCTCCAGGAAGGCCGCGGTGTGTCTCATGGTAAAGGCAACGGAAAGCAAATTCCTGCTGCAGTTAAAAAAAGACTATTGGACTTAATAACAAATGTATAGCAGCCTGTGCACACTTTCGTGCGGTGTTCAGCTGTAAATATGACCCAAGTTTATAACAACATTCTGCTCAAAAGCATGAAAGACCATCTACCTCCATTTACTTTTTTTTTTAGCTGCTTAAGAAATATATACACACGTCTAATATGTTTACATTAGCAGGAAGCAGGCAAATAGTTTTAGAGATAATGTTTCAGCCCATTGTGAGTTACATGCTCTGCAAAGATTGTTTCTTTTTACAACGCGGGAGGGCAGGAGAAGCTGAAAAAAAATCTCTCCAACCCCCTAGGAATGATCCACAGGAATTTCCATTATCCTCCCCTCCCCCAAAGAAACTTGAGATTGTTTGTAAAGGGAAAAGGAGATGAAACACTCCTGATCCTTTCCATATATTATGGGGATTAATTCTTTTAATCTTCTTGCAGTCATCACTCAATTATGGTAGGCTGAACCTATGTAGCTTATTTCTACCAATTGTGGGGAGAACTGTGGGGTGATGAGAGGCTGAAAGTCCAAGGAAGGAAGGGCTCAGTTTAGAGGAGAAAACTTTTTAAGTTAACGAAAAATACTATTCCTGGTTTAGGGCCCAAATGAAAAGCTGGATCTGTACTGGCCTTTTCCCCCCCTAAAATTTCCCATCATCCATGGAACCAGTGCAGTTCCTTCATTGTCATCAGTGGGAGCAGGACTAGACTAGAGCAGTCACTGTTGTTTTGATCACTGTGTCAGAGCAGGTCTAGATGACCTGGTATTTGAAATGTCAGCAGCCACCACTGCCTTGTCTACACTAGCCTCCTCCTCTTGCTACTCATTGGGGCTGCACAGTGAGAGCTACTAAAAAGGCTAGTATACACCAATTATTTCATACAGGCCAACAAACAGGAACCCAATGGTAATGACTTCCAGTTGCTGTCAACCTGGTCTGGAATTGAACTGGTGAGCAAATGGGATGCCATATTCCTCTTATTTTAATTTAATACAAACCTTTATTTGTTAACATAACGCTTTAGTATTGAGCTCTGCAGGCTCAGTATTTATCTTATCCCTGTTCATCCGAGGTTGTGACCGATCACTCTAGAGAGTAAGGTCTCCAGGGCTATGGTTTCAGAATAACAGCCGTGTTAGTCTGTATTCGCAAAAAGAAAAGGAGGACTTGTGGCACCTTAGAGACTAACCAATTTATTTGAGCATGAGCTTTCGTGAGCTACAGCTCACTTCATCGGATGCTGTAGCTCACGAAAGCTTATGCTCAAATAAATTGGTTAGTCTCTAAGGTGCCACAAGTCCTCCTTTTCTTTTTTCAGGGCTATGGTGAGCTTCTTAGCAGGAATGAATATAGCTTCCTTTGCCAGTAAGGTAGCTATATTTAAACTATGTATCCATAATGCTTACGCACTGGGAGTGGCCATCTCATGCTTTAATGTGTACCCCTTTCCACTATTTCAAGTACATAAAAAGTTACAAGGAGGAGGGAAAGAAATTGTTCTTCTTAACCTCTGAGGATAGGACAAGGAGCAGTGGACTTAAATTGCAGCAAGGGAGGTTTAGGTTGGACATTAGGAAAAACTTCCTAACTGTTAGGGTGGTTAAGCACTGGAATAAATTACCCTGGGAGGTTGTGGAATCTCCATCCTTGGAAATTTTTAAGAGCAGGTTGGACAAACACCTGTCAGGGATGGTCTAGATAACATTTAGTCCTGCCATGAGTGCAGGGGACTGGACTAGATGACCTCTCGAGGTCCCTTCCAGTCCTATGATTCAAAACAACACAAAAAACAGCAATTATCTTGGACCTCCAAAACCCACCTCTAACCAGCCATACATTAACAACTCACTCCCACCCCCTGATCCTGCCTTCATCCATTCCCACCTCAAATACTTGGATACAAAGGAAAGTCTGGAAGGTGAACAAATCTGAGCAACGAGGAACCCTGGGGAAGTATATTCCAGACGATGCCCTGCCAGACGCTCCCTCCTCTCTATATTGAGACAATTCCTCAGATTGCTGCTGTGGTAGTATGGAGCGAGGAGAGAGGCTGTCTTGCAGGTGATGGGGTTACAAACCATTTAGAACTTTAAAGGTCAGAACCAACACCTGGAATTCCACCCATAAGCCCATTTGCCACTATTACACCTCACAGAGCCCCATGAAAAGTTCAGCTTCTTAAACAGGCTGCTGCATTCTGGACACTTTAGCTTCTGAATGGTCCCACGGTGCAGCCCATTACATTACTCTAATGCATGGTAACTTCACAGACTACAGGAGCCAGGCTTGCACTGCCAGGAGACAGGGTTGTTAAATTCATGGTCTAGTTGGCAGGGCTGAAGGAAGCCCCTTTAGGCCAAATTCTTCCCTTGGCCACACCTGAGCAACTCTAGTGAATTCATTAAGTCTTCAGCAGGGTTGGTCAGGACAGAATTATTCAGCTCTTTGTCCATAGCCAAGTGTTGGCACAGCAAAGCACTGGGAAGAAAGAATCCTTCAGTCCCACTGGTTCTGCTAGCTCATCTGTGTCCGTTAGACTCTGAAAATACAGGGAATAAAGGCAAACTGTTTAACTTCTAAGATGATTAGATGGGATACAAATAGCCTGGCGGGTGTGTATTCTTCACACTAGTGCATATCTTAACCACTGCCATGGGAACCAGTAATGACCACTGTCTCCGTGGAAACTGCTTCTCATGATGTCATTCCCCCCGTTAGTGCAAGCAAAGCCATGGAGGGCTGTTGCAGTGGTCAGAGTCCACAGTGAGGGTAAAATGAGAAGCTTAAGACTCCTGGTGTCAGAAGTAAATTAAACTGGATAAAGAATGAGGATATGATTGTGGTCTTCCCAGCCTGGTATCCTTCCCTGAATCAATGGGGACTCTCAAAGCCTCAGGAACAGGTTTGAGGGGAATCTGAAATCTGACAGTCAGCTCCTTGATGGGCAAATAAAAGGCAAGGATGCATAAGGAAATAACAGATAAGCCCAGTCAAACTAGAACAGGGGATTGTTGGCCAAAAAGTGAAAAGAGCTCTGTCTAAGAAAAGGCATAGAAAAGCAAACAGAATGAACTCTGACCCTGCTGCAGCAAGAATGAGAGAGAGATCCAGTTCTGCTGCCTTACTTGGGTCTGTTAGGCTGGGAAAGCCAAAGAGAACGGTGGGTTTAAGAGCCAGGTTAATGCTGCAATATGAGACTAAGATAGAACTGAATGATTCCTCAACTTGCACTTTCCTAGCTCTGCTCTACTTTGAGACCCCAATTCAGCAAAGCAATAAAGCATCAGCTAAAATCCATCTCTATTCAGCAAAACTATTAAGCATGTTCTCATGTCAATGGGACTTTAGCATGGCAATTAGATATGCTTAAGAGCCTTGCTGTATGGAGGGACTGCTGAACTGGGCCCTGAGAGCTTATCTCTCTCTCTCTCTCTTTCTTATTATCCTTAACTTTCTGAATGTTTCCTGTGGGTAATAACAGGTGAGGACTCCAAATTACTAAAACTAAACTGGCTCTTTATTAAGAGAACTATTGACAGAGATGCTGCAGCTAGCATTCTGGCCATGTGCACACAAGCTGACTTCCTGACGCTTTCTCCAAACTCTTCCCTCCTGCAACCTGTGCTCATCCTTCCAAGTTCCATGCAGATCACTACAGTTAAGGCTTCTAAAACAGAGACATGCATCTGAGGCCCTTTGGGACAGATCCTGTTTTTGCACGCATGACTCCTGTAGACTTCTCTGAAAGCAGTACGTTTCTGTCTGGGAGCAGGATTTTTGCTTTCTGATTGTGAATGGAATAAAGGTCACTTGAGAGCCTGATTTGCTACCGAGTTCCTCCTATTTTACATCAGTCTATGTAAACTCTTTGAGATCAATCAAATTACACTGGTGTAAAACTGGAGGTACGCAGTGGTGAAGCTGGTCCTTTCTTAAATGAACAGCAGGGAAAGAAGCTGAAAAGGAACTGTTCAGCTTCTTTCCCTGCTGTTCATTTCGTTTTTTGGTTCCACTTCTGATGATGCTACACTGCCTCTCTACCACTAATAATGTCTATGTATCCCAGAACTGACTTGGTCACGGGGTGTCATTTCATGAAGTTTCAATGGATGGTGCCTGTTTCCTCTCTGGGACCCCTGTGAGGTAGGGCAGTGCTTTATCTCCATTTTGCAGGTGGGGCACAGAGAGGCTAAATGACTTGCCCAAGATCACACAGGCAAGTCTATGGTGGAATAAGGAATTGAACGTGGGTTGCCTACAGCCTTGCCCAACGCCGTAACCTCCAGGCCAACCTTCCTCGCACTAATAGTCATAATAAAGACAGAAAGGGACTGTGCACCCTCAATAGTCTTAACACTTAAAATGAGAACATAACAAAGGCTTGTCCAGTTATGATAATAAGTCATTGCTGGGTCCTAGTGGAAAGGGGGCCACAGCACAAAAGCCATGATCAGAACTGGCCTCCTTGTTGGCAGATGCAGCGGTGAGGCCAAGGAATGAATGGGATCTGGAGGCTGTACTCCCCTCTCACCCATGGGATGGTTGCAAAGCTATTTGGATTAGTCTGGCCATTGAAGCCATTTGTGTCAGGGATGGTTCAGAGAAAGCAAGAACCCCTCCCCACTCTCCTCACCCAACATTGATCCAAAACTCAAATGTAACCCAAATAGAATATGTGGTGGGGTTCGAGAACGTTTGGTTAACTATTTTTTCATTTGGTTTTTGGTTTAGCTGCTGAGCTCTCTCACTCTTGGGTTCCAATGTGCCAAAAAGGCTTCTCTCCTGCTGTTTCTGGCACTGCTAGACACCAGGCACACTGCATGTGACTGTTCCCATGGGATTTCCAGCCTGTTTCTGCACATTTGGAGAGTCCAGCTAAACCTTGGTGGATTGACATACAACCTTTGAGTGATGATAAGAACCAAGCTCAAACACTGAATATTTCCTGGGTCATCTCTCACCAGTTTGTCTTACTGAAAGTCAGGGCTGCAGGGCATAATGGAGACACAGCAGAGCACTCTATACTGATCTCAGATCCTAACGTTCTTACATCCTGAGCTTTGTCACTTCCAAACATCAACCAGGTTTGGAAAACAGGGTTTTATCTGGACCAGATCTGTGCTGTTGTTTCAGGTGTAAAGACATCAGGCCTGATTCTGATCTCATTTTCTCTGATGCAAATGTAGAAGTCATTGGAGTTACACCAGTGTAAAACTGATTTAAGTGACATCAGAGTGAGTCCCTTACTGTGTAAAAGTAATTGCAGGGTTTGTGCAGAAATTATGGGCTCAATATCTCAATTTGCTACTGATGTGGGAGTGAACCATGAGCAACAAAGGAAGCGTCCTGATTCAAGTTTTCCTTTAAACACTGACCTTCCAGAGAGGGGTTTGGAGCCAAGTAACTGACACTGGGTACAACAACTGTGAAAGTGTTCTCATTAGGGCTGGTTGTTTCTTGCAGTGAACTGTGTGTCACGTTGAAAACTGATATGGTGAAAGAAAATAGTCCCCTTCCTCCCTGTGCCCTCCTCCTCCGGAAATCCATGAGGTAGTGTGTATTTACTTCGAAAGATATATGATCAAACACATGAAATACCAAAGGAGCAATTAAAAAAACAAATGAATAATAAAATAAAAAATCCCATGATTCTCTTTTTCTGTTTTAGCTGAAAGCTCAGATATAAACCAAATGGTTAAGGACATCAACTCTCCCTGTGCCATATAATATGCAGTTCTAGGTTCCTGGAGGTACTCATAGCTGAGTTATAAGGTGCCACGTAACATTCTGGCTGGCATGTATGAAACCACAATGTGAAGCCAAGCCATAGCTCTTAGTGGCTGGAAGGCGAACAAGTCACCTAATCATTCAGTTGTTAGTCATTGACAATGTTATAATCCCACTGAAATCTGCAATGAGTGAACCTAAATATGTGGAGGTGCAGTTTGGATAAGCACCCAGAATCTCTGGTCCTTATGGAATTGGAGTCTGCAAAATCTGAAGCCTTGCAAGAAACAGGGCCTCAAAAGATTTCTGGAACTTTCTGCTTCTGCTCAGATCACAGTTAGACAAGTGCAGAGGTCACCAAAATGAAAACTGCTGGGGGGAGAAAATGTGACCCAAACATCCTCCAGTCTCAGAAATAATTTGGTTTGAGTTTTGGGCAAAGGATTTTATGTACCGAGACCAATTTCTCCATCTGTATTTAAAATATATTCCAATGGTCCCAGGACAAGTCCTGTCCCTTATCAAAAAATAATTGCTACAATAATAGCTTATTGCAAACTGTAATGTTTGGTGCTATTGAGCTAGGATTTTTCAAAGGTGTCAAAGGGAATTAGTTGTCCAACTCCTAGTGAAATTCACCCAATGCAGTATTATTTGTGTATATAAACAGTAATAATTATTATTTGTACTCCCATTGATTGTATGGAGCTCTGATTATGGTTGGGTTTCCTTGTGGTAGGCACTGTACAAATATAGAGTAAGACAGTCTCTGCTCCAAAGAGCTTGTGCTTTAAACTGACAAAACAGAAGAAGGGTTGGGGAGACGTGTGTGTGTATTCATACAGGTTTCTAGTTCTGCTTCACAGCCAAATTTTCCTTTCACGCCTGTGGAACCTTATTGAAATCAATGGAGTTGCACAGCTGTAAGTGAGAACACAATTTGGCCTTCAGTCATTATTCAGGCAAAACTGCTATTGGGTCAGCACTCAGTTACACTGAAGTCAATTAAGTTACTCTGGTTGACACCAGCATGACTGAGCAGAATCTGGCCCAGGGACTGCAACGGGAGTTCAGAGTGAGTAATGATTTGCCCTGCACTGCGTTTGCTTTTAAGACTTGTTTTTTTTAATACAGACCCTCATTCTTGTTCAATTCTTCCCCTTCCCCAGCCCCAGCCTTTTCTCCTTTCTCTGACGGTTGAGTCTGTCAGTCTTTGCCTGAGGCGTCTCATATTCTGTTTTAGAAGAGGTGGACTTAGCTGGTCTAGGGCTGTGATGAATTAGCTTGTGTTTGTTCAGCACAAAGCACTATATAATTGCTTAGCATTATTATTATTGGCCGAATGTTTCTTGCTGCTTTCTAATGCTAACCTAACCCAGTGGTTACAAGACTAATCCAATGGTCTCTTTGTGGAAAGGTCTGCACACAGGACAGAAATACTGGTTTAAGGCCTTGGCTCCCCTCTGGTTTTGCAAAGTGCCCTTTTTCACTTTTAAAGGATAGGTTCCTTACCATGGAGAGGACATTGATTACTTGCATTACAAGATGTGGGTGCTCACAGAGCAAGAATAGCTTTGTGGTTAAGCACTGGAGTGGGCGTCAAAAGAGATCCCAGATTGTATTCCTGGCTCTGCCAATGCCTGACATCCTGTGTGACCTTGGGAAAGTCTCTTCCGTCTCTTGTGTCTACATTTTGACTCTGGAAAATGGGGATGAAAATTCCTACCTATTGCAGAGGGATATTTCGAGACTAAGAGAATTACATGTTTAGCAATTGTGCTGAGATCCTCTGACGGGGGTTGCCGTATAGGAGCAACGCATGGACTGTTAATATGAGATCCCTGCTGAAATAGGGAAAGTGTGCTCCAGTTTGTTCCTGACCTCAGTTTTGCAAAGATATCAGTGGTGGGGGGGTAGGCATCTGCTTTTCACCTGCACTGGGAAGGAGGAGAGAAGAGGGCAGATGGTTGAGTTTAAGTGTTCTCTTGATGCAGAGCAGTTGCCATCGATGGCCTAAGGGGACTTGGTGCCAGATCTTGCATTTCTTGAGCCCCCAAAACTTCCTGCAATTTCAAAGGGAGTCGGTACCCTTGAGGAGGAGGAAGCAATGATGTAGGATTATGCCAATAGACAGCAGAAGAAAAGCTCAAATACTTTATTGACCCATGGTCCAAATCCTGGTACCTGGGCAGAGCCCAAGTGAATGGACTATGATGTAATCCATGGTGAATGAGGGGTAGGAGTTTCCCTCCGTGATCACAGAGCCTTACACTAATCATGGCTAAAATGGAGCCTCTCCCCTTTCCCCACTTTGTTTTGCACCAATCCTGTGCACTGGGGTTAAGCCCTCCAAGCAGAGGTTTGGGAACCCCCATGCACTGGGAACACAAGAGCCACTGCAGTTGAATCTTCCTGCTGCAGCACTTTGGTCTGAGGATTCTGCCCTCACCATTGGTCTCGAGTGGAGATTAAAGTTCCCTTATATGAATTCTTTCATAGGCGTCGTGTAGTACGTATTGTGTTTTCTCCCTGCCTTAAAACCAGAAGGAAAAGATGACTTTTTGGCTTTACAGCAATCTTCAAAGCTCTTATATATTACATTTAAAAAGCACATTAAACTTGGCTTCTGCAGCTCTTAAAACACAAACTATAAATCCACGCCTCAACGTGGAATCAATAATCTAGTCATGTCAGCTGGATTTTAAACATAGTTCTAAGCCTAATAAAGGAACAAGATTATAGTAAAAATGTGCTGCCCTCAGCAGGAAGCACCTGCCAGGCTGTGGGCTGCTTACGCCAGTATTTAGCAGCAGTAAATCTTTGCATATGGAGAGGCTCAAGCAATGAAAACTATTTGATTTCTTGCACTCACCATCTGAAATGGCACTTGATACAGTTTTCCTACTGGCCTCTAACAGCTGCAGGAGTGAGTGCCTAAGTGTGAAGAACATCAGGAGTGAGAGATTTCTACTTGGGATAGGCCAAGGAAAATAAACCTCTAAGAATCAGAAAGGGAAGGCAAGAAAGAAAGTGGTGATTGTACTCTCCTTGTGGCTGCCCAAGGGGAACTGCCAGTTCTGTGTTAAGAAGTGACTCAGGAGTCTGGTTGTTAAAACTGTGGCTTTTCCATGGAAACCCTGTTGCCATAGAGGGTCCACGCACAGTTCATTTATTTAAATCATTTGACAGCATTTTGAGTTTTCTTTAACAGTTGCACAGATGAGGTTGGATAAATGCTCCTCCAGGTGATGTAGTGTGACATAATGAGTTTTGCCCAAATCAAAGAAATCAGCATTTAGATCTGTATGGGCCAGTTTTGCAAAATAGCTCTGCTCCATTTAGACACCAAAATAAGGATGGCCAGCTTTTCAAAGTAGCTCAAATGTTGGATGCTAAACAATTTTGTGGATGAAAATCATATTTTGCTTCCACTGAGAAATGGGACAGGAGGTTTTTGGGTTTTTTTCATTTTGACCTTTTTACTGCAAAGAACTCCCATATTCCATTTTTGAAACTTGACTGTCCCCTATAGCATTGTATGAAGCTCTTGTCTTTAACCAGTAATTGCTGATACCTTCTTACCTCATGGCATTTGCAAGTCTAAAACAAACAGCACCCTCTCTCTAGGAGGTTCCTTAAGGGGTGGGTTTACATGTAGGATTTTATGTGTAAATTGCAATCCGGAGTCATGGTTTGTCAGAGTGAAAGAGAAATGATTCAGGAAATGCAAAAGTGTGATAGTGTCCAATACAAATGTGATTTATCTGGTGAGGAATAGCATCTAGATGTGAAGGGTCAAATTCTGCCCTATCAGGCTAAATTCATTGTGGGGGTAACTCTTGGTGACAATGGAGTTAACTCTGGATTTACACCAGGAAGATGAATTTGATCCTTTGATTTCATTTGGGGTGTAAATCAGAGCAGACTTTAAAGCTAAACACATAGGACCAGATTCTTGCTGGGTGTGAATCAGCAGAGCTCCACCCACTCAGTGAAGCTATACCAGTTTGCATTAGCTCAGGATCCAGCCCATATAAGCTGGTTTTAAACACTATTTATCCAGCACTAAGCAGTTTTGGAAAAGACGAAATCATTTAAAAAAAAATGTTTATGTAGAACCTACATAAACCAGAGATGTTTCTTTCTTAGGGTTCTGCAGGAGTAATTAATTGCCTGACCCTATTTCCACAGCTGTGTTGTCATCATTGCTGACGCACATATAAGGACATAAACAAGAAGCCATGTTCATTTCAAACTCCATTAACAAACCAGAAAAAGACCAATGCTTGGCAAGTGGAATAGGGTGAAATCAGTACAGAAATATTTTACGTTCTAGCTTCTAAGAGCATGTCCCAAGCAAAGGTGAGCAAAATGAAAATATGAAAACTATTTTCTAATTCAAATCTGTATTAGTGGTGATTGTTTGTGGGGTTCACCCAGTTCTGTTGTTCATGATCAAATCCACAGATAAATAAGCCCTTAAAAAAAACAAACAAACCCACCTCCCCCCCCCCCCCCCCCCAACCCCAAACAACCCCAACCCCAAACAAACAGGTGAATCACTGTGAATGCTGAATTTTTGGATTTACTCCATCTGTTCATGGACTTTCTGTGAGAAAAAGAAAAAAGAACTAAATTGGGGTATACTGCTTACTGCAAATTATTCACTCATTTCTAATATGGGAGGTTTCATAGAGATTTTTTTTAATGGCCAGAAGGGATTATTAAATCATCTAGCCGACCATTTGTATAACACAGGCTGGAGAATTTCATTCAGAGGATGTCCTGTATTGAACCCAAAAACTTGTGTTTGACAAAAGCACCCCTTCCAGAAAGGCATCCAGTCTTGATTTAAAGAATCCACCTCTTTCCTTGTGAGTTTGTTCCAATGGTTGATTGTCCCCATTGTTCACATTTTGTGCCTAACTCTAATCTGAATTGGTCTGATTTTAACTTCTAGTCACTGGTTCTTGTTCTCACTTTCTCCACTAGATTAAAGAGCCTTTTAGTAGCTGGTATTTTTTCCCCCATTTAAGATACTTATCCACTGCGAGCAACGCACCTCTTGATCTCCTTTTTGATAAGATAAACAGGTGTGCTTTAGTGCAGGTTTCTGTATATTCTCACCACCATCTGGCAAGGAGCATCACTTTGTGACTAAGGATGCTGATAAACTCACAACCCTCTGCAGTGAGAATGAAATATGCAAGAATGCTAGTGGGAGGGTGGCCAAGTTGATGGAGTGCAAGCTCCACCTTTTACCAGCACGTAATGGACGTGCTCCATGCATCGCTTCAGTCCACATAATCGTAGTGGCAATTTTAACTGCTGTGCCTATTTATCATCATAACTGATTGATTAGTTGACAGACATAGCCAGCAGGAAGTGCAGAAGCAGGTCTATACACAACATAGGGGGGAGGGATAGCTCAGTGGTTTGAGCTTTGGCCTGCTAAACCCAGAGTTGTGAGTTCAATCCTTGAGGGGGCCATTTAGGGATCTGGGGCAAAAATTGGGGATTGGTCCTGCTTTGAGCAGGGGGTTGGACTAGATGACTCCTGAGGTCCCTTCCAACCCTGATAGTCTATGATTCTATGAACTCTGCTAGGCCACGCCTAACTCTTTTAAATTTGTTTGAAAATTCTAGTGGAATGTGGTTCTGAGGTGTTTCTTCATCTTTCTCATGCAGGCTTGTCTACCTCGGAAGTTTAGGGGAAGAGCCTCATCTGGTGCAGATTATCATAGGTCCACTGGCACTGTCCAGCTCAGGATCTGCAAAAAATGTCTTTACTGTCCCTTGGGCAGCTCCCCTGCTGGCAGCAGCAACACTGGGACCGCTAGAAAAGACAAGGCTCTGGCAGTTGCTAGGGTTTTTCAACGCTGTCATTAAGACTTGGTCTATACTAGAAAGCCAGGGTCTCTCTTTCAAAGAGCTTGGTGTCTATAGCTCATGACATCATGCTACTAGAGCCATAACCAAAAGGTTTATCATTATAAATCCTGGGTTTGGGTGTTTATTTTTCAGGCATTTAAAAATTCTGGGGCCTGAAGGTTAAGAAGTAGTGTAGTCAGGCTAGGTGGAATGTCTGAAGAGTGAATTGAGAAAGGTGTCACATTGATAGGCCTTAAGGCCACTGTTCACAGCAGATGCAGTTCAAGCATCTCCAGACTGCTGGGGACCAGAACACTTCAATCCTGGCCTGCAGGAACCATTGCTAAGGTCCACAGGGTGGTCCAGGCTCTGTGCTCTTAAGAAGTGGTTCAAATTCTCTGCCAGGCTGCCAGTTATGCTGTATGACTCCTATATACTAGGATCTGTGCTAAAACCACTAATTCATTTCAGGAAGGTCCCCAAGCATCTGTCAGATGGTGATAACTTTCAGTCACTCCCAATCCAGGTTTTGATTTGAACCAGTGACAATAGGGTCATAGCTCCATATTGTATTGCAAGTTCTCTGAGCCAGCCTAACTCTGGATGGATTTTTTTTTCATGTTTAAATAGGGAAGTCAAATTTTCTATTTTTTGGTGACACAATTTTTTCTTGATTCATATGCACATTAAAAAAACATGTAAAGTAAATGGACTGGGATGCCATACTGAATATAAAGCTGAATTCCCGTGAAGGCCTGGGGTCTATGCAGTTAGGAGGCTGGTCTGCTGATCCCCTCTCTCTCATGGCACAATGTCAGTGATTATCTGTGGCTCTAAAAGCCACAGATATGGGGAAGGGGGAAGCATAAGGCAACATATTTTTGTACAGAAGGAGTTCTTTAGATTCTTCTTGCATATAAACAAAGCTACACACAGCATCACTTGTTTGTTTCTTTGTTGACACCGAAGCTGGCAACGCCTAGGAAGAAGGAGAACAATACTGCAACAAAGGCCTGTGATTAATGATGCCATATTCTTTTTGTCCCAATTTCAAATATAAGGACAGTCTTGCCCAACAATCTGTAAGAAGCCCATGAGTCAAGGCATGCTAATCTCAAATGATTCCACAGGAAACAGACAGAGGGTTTGTTCCTATGCAACAGAGGTGTGGAGCATTGTGCATAAAGGCAAAAGTGCCAACGAGGACAGGGAGTGTGGAGGAACTTGATCCTGAGTCAAGAGGGATGCTGAACAGCTGGAAAGTTAATCCTACTAGCAGGCAGGAATAAAACGGGAGTGCCTAGCTAAGCACCTAATTGGCATGCTAAACTCATTTCTCCTGGGACCTGCCCATTCTCCATGCACACCCCACAGCTCTTTAACTCTGCACTTCTGAGAATAAGCTTGCAATATACTAGCATTCAGTGCAGAGTATACCTGGTACTTTATTGTGTGCTTTGCCATTGCTGACAAAAGAGCTACGATACTGGATTTTAAATGCAGGTCCTGAAAACTCATAGCTGTCAATTTTTGCAACACTTTCTAACCTGATAAAGACTCACCCTAATGAACCTTGTCTCTGGCAGTTGTACCAAAATCCAGTTGTCTCAACCAGACACAGTGCAGGGATGCTGTACTGTTATTGACCTAGAACTGGGCATTCAGGGCCAGATTCACTGCCCATTGAAATCAACGCAAAGATTCCCATTGACTTCAAAGGAGATTGCATAAATGAGAATGGAAGACCCCATCCAATCTGCTACGCCCTGATTGACTGACTGATGGGATAGATGATTGTTGCCCTTTGTCACTGTTCCTCTGTTAATGGCTTATCCTGTCATCCAACAGCTGAAGTATTTAATTATTCCTTTCATGACTGAGATATCAGTAAGTATCAGCCGTACAGATTTAATCCATTTAGGTAGCCTGTCCTGATCTTTGTGGTATTTGGATCTTCTGTATCATATTTTGTACAATCCAATCATTTTGTCACCCTTCCAACATTTGTCTATTTCTCTTATTCCCTCTCTGGTATCACTAACCATTAAATATCCAGTTCCCATGGTGTTCAGATACCATGGTGATGGGTGCCTAGTACAGAACTGAATACACTTGCTGAGTATTGCTACCTATTGACCTGGACCTTTAAGAAGAGGTGAAACTAAAAAGTGGGATTTTCTTCTCCCGCAAAGTACAAGGATTTGAGGCTATTGAGCAGGAAAACGTCCAAGCCTGTGTCAGGTTAATATACTTCTGCGTTGTTGCTTAATTAGCCACATGCAACGTTCCAGTGTGTTTGGTTTTTCTTTTCTACATCTCCCTGCGCTATCCTTACATCATGTTCTATTCTGGCAAACTTGTCTTTAGGGGATAGACAGGCATAGTCATGCTTAGCCTCATGACCTCACCGAAACCAGACACCACCTGATTACTAAGCAGTATTATGGTGCTCAGAGTCAAAAGCCACAAACCAGTTCTACAGTCTTTGCCATGAGGAGTTAATATCCTTCCCTCTCAACAAGGGAACTGACATTCAACTTTCCATCTAGTTTAAACCTATAAGGCCCCATTCTGCTCTCAGTATAACTTCATTGTAGTTACTCCAGGTTTATGCTGGTATATAGTAGGAGAATTTGGGTCACTATTTTTGGAAAGATACTTGATTGGCCTATTGCCCTTGTCAGTACTAGTGATGAATAAAGCTTCAAAGGTTCAGGCTGATATTTTCAAAGGATCATAAAGGTGTGATGTCCCCAACTCCCACTGAAGTTCATGGGCACCTAACTCCTTTTGGCTCCTTTGAAAGTCCCAGGATCCACCTTTTGCTTCCAGTTTACTGAGGCACTTGAAGGTTCGAAGGGTTATCTAGAGTTTATCCAAACTCATCAGAAGCTCTTACTACGAAAAGAGATCTGGAAATGTCACAGAATTAGATTCCTCTCGTGTCAGATTTCCCCTACTCCTTTGGTTTGGCCACAGTGGAACTATGATGAGAACCGCTTCTCTTCTGGTTTTACTACTTCAGGTACTGGCCAAAACCAAAGAAATTCAGAGACGTGCAAAAATGTTGAAATAAAACAAGGCCAGAAATGTTCACTTGATGTTTTCAAACCTCAGAAAAGTGTTGGGTTGAGCCTGGTTCAACTTTGGACAGGTTATTTCATCTGATCTAGCCAAAACCAGATGCTTTTGTCCATACCGGGAACCGAACATTGTTTGCAAAGCGTGAGTGGCATTAGCAATAGCATTGGTTTGCTGAGCTGCTGTCAGAATCGTCTGTTCCTCTCCACATGGGTGTAATGGGAAATTGCTTGAATTCTATCCAAATCATAAAACAAAGCCAAACATGGGGATTCATTTGGTATTTGTGCTTCCAATCTTCTATCAAAATGATGGTGTTTGGAACCTGAGCTCTGGATTATTTCACAGAGCACAAAAAGTATTTGCATTGGCTCATCAATGTGAGTTATACGCACTCACCACACTATCTATTTCATATATTTTAATCCACTGGTTTGGATCTGCAAAAGCGGTGCGCCGGGGCACCAGGCAACATTCGTTGTGCCCAAATAGGATGGATATTTGAGTTACCTCAGAGTTTCCCTCTTCATTTCCAAACGCCTCAGCTGTTTCTGTAACTGTGCGAGGAATGTGCACGCTGATAATTTGATCTAATTATCACCCTTTAGCCTATGGCTGTCACGTCAAGAGCTCTGCTTACTTGACCAATTCCCCACATGCTTGGAGTGACTGCAAGACAAGTTGCAGTGGAAAGGTGAACACAAGAGAACTTTCTCTGGGACAATTAAGCTCTGGAATCTATGGCAGGCTGAAGACTAATTTGGGTTCTTTATCCCAATCTAACAATGTCAGAGGAAGCTTTGTTAACCCATCAGCTGTTAGCTTACATTGATAACTCTAAAATAATCATCCCTTCCTCCTCCCCAAGATATGATAAAGTCATTTGGAGTTAACCCTTTACAACTGAGAGGACACCATTTGCTGGAGATGGGGACAGAAGAGTCATTCTCTTTGTTGACTTGATGTTATTTTTAACAGTGCAATGCAATTTGAGTCTCTTACCTATGGGAGGGCAGTGTTGGGGGTTATGTAACTATAACTGGTTTCATTCAGTTTCTTCTCTGGTTACTGTAAATCTATTTGATTCCAGTTTGGAACGGTCAGGGGTTTGACCCAGGGCAAATACCGCAGGACTGGGTGATCCAGGGAAAGGAGTATCAGAATGGACCAGCCATCTGCTGGCATTGATGGGGACACAGAGGAAATGTAGCCATTAATACAGGATATCACATTTCCCTGCCTCCTACCATCCAAGGCTCTCACAGGATTTTACCAAACATTAATCAGTCCTGTGAGTTAGGTAAATATTGTTGTCTGTTTCAGAGATGGGGAAACTGAGGCAAAGATGGGTGAAGCATAAGGCTTGCTCAAGGCTACATAGTGAATGAATAGCAGGGCTGAGAATGGAACCCAAGAGTCCTCTGAGATGAAGGGCAAAAGACTATGGTACAGGAATCACCAGGAAGTGGGGGGGGAAAAACCGAGGAGTACTTGTGGCACCTTAGAGACTAACAAATTTATTTGGGCGTAAGCATCCGATGAAGTGGGTTTTAGCCCACGAAAGCATGGAGTGAAAAATACAGTAGGAAGATATATATATATATATATACAGAGAACATGAAAAAATGGGTGTTGCCTTACCAACTGTAATGAGACCAATCAATTAAGGTGGGCTATTATCAGCAGGAGAAAAAAAACAGGAAGTGGGAGAAAGCATCAGGGAATGGAAACCTAATTTTAAAAAGCATAACAGCATAATAATGGGTGTGCAATCTTTAGGAAGGCCAAGTACCTATTAAAGTCAATGGGAGTTTTGCTTGAGTAAAGGACTGCCAAATCTGTCCCAGTAAATGTTGATATTTTAGGTTTTGTGGTTTTTTCACCATGAGCCCTTTTAAAATAAAATCTCTTTTAAACCTCCCTCTAAAACCAAACCAAACCAAAACCAAAAAACACCCAAACCCACAATCCCCAGCCCCCTTTCGCTGCCTCATCTTTTCAGTTTCAGTGAATAGTTTCCAGGCTTCATTTCCCTTTCTTCCGAACTGCTGTATAGCATGAATCCTCCATCAGCAGCACATTGTTCTCACTGACGTTTATTACTTTGTGGGCTAAATGACTGTGTACTTTGATCTCATGTTGAATCCCTTCTTCAGAAAGGGGAGAAATCAACTTCTTTTGTTTGTTCCTCATTTTGGCAGAAAAGTCACAGTATGAGGGGGCGGAAATGGTAAGGAAAGGCTGAGAAAAGGAGGTGTGTGAGCACCCTGGTGGAGAGAGAGGCCAGCCAGCCCAGGTCTGCAAAGGACTGTACAACCAAAGTAAGGTGAAGTCTCAGGGAAAGAGCCGACTTATTTTTTTCCTGCCAAAAACTTAGATAAACATAGATTTTCTTCAAAATCTTCCAGTTTTTCAATCAAAACTCAACAGTTTGGGGTGAAATTTGCCATTTAGCAAATAGGTCAGTTTTTCTTGAAAAAAAATTTTGGACTAAAAATTTTCAGCCAGCTCTACTCAGGGCTTGATACAGATCAACAGAGCCCCCAAGCAAATCTCACTGACTTCTTGCCTGTGCTAAAAGGGGCTTGCAGAACTTACAGCTCTACAGATGTCACAGTTCATCCTCTTGATGCTTTTCAAGGAGGGATTTCACTTTTAAAATTCCTCTCCCTGAAGGATTCCATTGAACTGAAGCACAGCAGTGGCTCTTCTGTTGTCTGCCTACAAATCATCAGCTACTCTACCAATTGAGAGAATGGGAAGAGACCAAATCTTTTACTTCTTTCATCTGCTTTCTAAAGTCACACAATTTTTTCTCTCTCTCTTTTCAGTCTTCAGTGCAAGTCTAAAAACACCCAAACAAACCCAAAGACCATGGCAGCAGCCAAATCTCTTGAACAGCCCTACAATAACGAACCACCGTGAACAGCCCAGAAGCAACCCTACAATAACAAACCAGTGTGAAAATCCCACCGTTCAGGATCGGGTTGCCAGGACTTTTTTTTTTTTTTTTTAAGTGCTCTAGGTGTTGCAGATATAGGTTCTGTTTGCAGATCTGATGATTTCTGGAAGAACTGAAGCTCGTTAAAAATCTAAAGCTTCTAGCCCGTCTGGTTGGGAAGAGAACTATAACTGTGCGTAGCACAAATTGATTGTTGTCCTGTTTGCCCTACATCCAGGCAAATGGAACCAGTGACTTTATTCACAGCGGGCCTGGCTTCTCAGAGTGAAGCTTCAACAAATGGAGAGAGGGAACCCAGAAGCAGGACCTTGGATTTAATGCCAAGATTCCAACACCCAGTAAAGTCCGCTACAAAGCTGACCATGGTTTGACTGTTTTCCCCATTCATCTCAGTTGGAAAAAAATATATCACCCTAGTGCTGGAGATGGAAGAGGGACTTTCACACTTACCAAACCCACAAGTCATGGCCAGGTGCCTGTTCCCTGAATGCAAAATCTCTTACCTTTAACCTTGTGGCTTAACCTTGTTGTCTTGTAACTTTGTGGCATCTCAACTATTGACAGCACTTTGAATTTTTATACCATGGTGTACTTAGAAATCATTCTTTCTGCCTCTCTTAACTTACCCCGGGTGGATAATCCCTTACTTTCCTCCAAGAGCCTGAATAACTGTCCTGATGAAGGAAGAAATCCATAAGTTGTTTTGATCTCGTCTTGCAATAGCATCAGGATCACAGCCCCATAAGGCTAGGCACTGTACAGATGTCAGAAGATACAGTCCCTGCCATGAACACCTAGGGTCCTGATTCAGCAAAGCACTTAAACACATGCATTCGTAAATCCCATTGAAGTGGGATTTACAAATAAACCTAACTTTAAGTAAGTGCTCTGCTGAACAGCAAGGTAAGCAACTAACAGCTCTTGTAAAAAAATAGAAATGTATACCCACTTTCCTGTGGTTTAAGTTGCTCTGTTACTCCAGTGAAATCCCATTGCAGTCAATGGGATTGCATTGATGAAAGTGAAAATATTTTAGCTCTCTCTATATATAGGGTCCATGATCCCTTTTTATATCTCTGAGCAGTTTTCTGGTTGCTATTTCTGTCTGGTGAGGGAATCAAAGTATAATGTAATCCCAAATCCTGCATTTAAGTTCATGAAACTCTAGTGGAAACCTTTTTCTGCATTTCATGGGTATCTCCTCAATTTATTTTCCTGTTTTGACTTTGATCTTATTCTTTTCCTGGATGAACTCTGCTCAATGGACTCTCAGTGCTGTGTGGTTGGAGCAGATGGCGAAGGAAGTAACACTGATGTTATTCTTAACCTCTAATAATATAAAAATAGCCATGGTGAAATGCTGCCCATGTCAGTAACACTTGTCCCAGCTTAGTTCACCCTAATTGCTGGGATAAGAAATTTACTAACAATAACAAAAATAAATAAAAATGTTTTTCTAGACTTTGAGAACTTTTTGCTTAAGAAAAGAATGTTCCATTTGTAACAGCAGGGTTGTATATTTTTAAAAGCCCAAAGATACACACGTGTGGCAAGGAATCAGAGATGCTCTGCAATTCAATCCAAGTTCTTTTTTTGACCTCCATTGGATTTGTGGAGATATAATTTACAACATGACCCCCGGCCTCAAATGTTGCTTATATTTTTACAGATTTCAGAAATGACCTCGTTAGAGAGTTTAAGGTGATGGATATATGGAAAAAGAAATCCATCAACCTCAGCTTTTTTTTTTTTTTTTTTGCAACACAGAATTTATGCACAGAACCATAGAGAATGTAGAATTGTTTGGCTCACGGCTAGTTCAGAAAGCTACAAAAGGAATGAGGAGTATGCTATGGACCTTGGAATATAAGTATTGACATTGGACCAATGTACAGCTAAGTTAGAACTATGCATAAAGGCCCCATTTCAGCAAAGCATTCAGCACATGCGTAGTGTAAGCACATGGTTATGTGTTTTCATAAATAAGGCTGAAAATTACCATTATAATAATATAATTCTACCTCCTGCATAACACAAGCCCTAGAACCTCGCTTAATAATTTATGCATTTTCTGCTTGAGCTATAGCATATATTTTACAATCATATCTAAATCCAGGAAGTTTTTGGAGAGTGTTGGGGACAACTTCCTGGTGCAAGTGCTGGAGGAACCAACTAAGGGCCGTGCTCCTCTTGATCTGCTGCTCACAAACAGGGAAGAATTGGTAGGGGAAGTAGGAATGGGTGGCAACCTGGGCAGCAGTGATCATGAGATGGTCAAGTTCAGGACCCTGACAAAAGGAAGAAAGGAGAGCAGCAGAATACGGACCCTGGACTTCAGAAAAGCAGACTGTGACTCCCTCAGGGAACTAATGGGCAGGATCCCCTGGAAGGCAAATATGAGGGGGAAAGGAGTCCAGGAGAGTTGGCTGTATTTTAAAGAAGCCTTTTTGAGGGCACAGGAACAAACCATCCCAATGTGCAGAAAGAATAGCAAATATGGCAGGCGATCAGCTGGGTTTAACAGAAATCTTCGGTGAGCTTAAACACAAAAAGTAAGCTTACAAGAAGTGAAAACTTGGACAGATGAGTAGGGAGGAGTATAAAGATATTGCTCAAGCATGCAGGGATGTAATCAGGAAGGCCAAAGCAGCTAGCAAGGGACGTGAAGGGTAACAAGAAGGGTTTCTACAGGTATGTTCACAACAAGAGGGAGGTCAGGAAAAGTGTGGGTCCCTTACTGAACGGGGGATGCAACCTAGTGACAGATGATGTGGAAAAAGCTGAAGTACTCAATGCTTTTTTGTCTTGGTCTTCACAGACAAGGCCAGCTCCCAGACTGCTGCACAGCATGGGGAGGAGGTGAGCAGCCCTCAGTGGTGAAAGAACAGGTTAAGGACTATTTAGAAAATCTGTGTGATGGGTTTGGGCCCTTTGGGGTGACCACTGATGTGCTGGGATGCCACTGAGTCAGCCTATTCTACCAGCCTGGGTCCCCTTTACCTGGCCTTGCTGGGTTAGGCTCACAAGCCTCTTCCAGCCAAGCACACAGGCAGGGCCACACCCAGTTGCACAGAGACAGAGATCCACTCTGGAAAGATTCAGCCTTAGGGGCTTGCCCCAACACTCTGGTGCCCACTCCCTTTAAGGGGTACAAACCCAAATGTTTTATGAAATTTGCACCCTCCCTCAATGTGGAGGGAGATATGCACAACTTCTTGCCTCTCCCCCCCACCCCCCAGTAAGAAATTACATAAACTGGGTTATATTATAAACAATAAATAACTTTATTAACTACAAAAGGTGAATTTTAAGTGAATATAAGAGAAAACAGACAGAACAAAGCAGATTACTGACCAAAAAAAAAAAAAAAAGCCGCAAGCTAAGCTCAATATACTTATGAAACAGGTTACAAAATCAAGCATCAGAGGGGTAGCCGTGTTAGTCTGGATCTGTAAAAGCAGCAAAGAGTCCTGTGGCACCTTATAGACTAACAGACATATTGGAGCATAAGCTTTCGTAGGTGAATACCCCACTTTGTTGGATGCAAAATGTAATTTCTTACCTTAAATGTTGTTTTAGGCAGTTTGCAAAATTTCTGTGGTTCAGAGTTTCAGTAATATTTCTTTTCAGACTGGACCCCTGGCTCAGTCTGGACACCCCCCTTGCCTTCCCTTCAGGTGGCTTTAGCAGTCTTTCTTCTTGGGCAGACAAGGCAATGGAAAGGAGGAGTCCCATTTGCCTTCCGCCTCAACCTTAAATAGGATTTACATAAGGCGGGAATCCCTTTGTTTCCCAAATTTGACCCTCCCACCCCTTCCCTTCCAGTGGAAAGTTACAAGAAGTTCCAGGTAATGTTTAGTATCAGTGACAAGACCACCCGAATCTGTAGTATCAGTGTCCATGAGTCAGTGGCAGTATGGAGAGTCTGCAGGAAGGCCAAGCCTTTTTACAGTGCATTGTCCTTGCTGATGGGCCATAAGCCCCGTTTGGCTTTTCCATTGTTGTACCTGAAGTGTTAGCAGTGGGCATCACCCAAAGTAGCATAGTTGAAATACAGATACATAGCCAATATTCCTAACTTCTGATCTAGAAATGATACAGGCATACAAATTGGATAATCACATTCAGTAAATTATAATCTTTCCAATGATATCTTACAAGACCCATCTTGCATAAAGTACATCTGTTATGTCAGATTCATATCATGAATATATTTTCATAAAGAATATGGACTGAAACGTCAGAAGCTGGACATGCACAAGTCCATGGGCTGGATGCAATGCATCCAAGGGTGCTGAGGGAGTTGGCTGATGTGATTGCTGAACCATTGGCCATTATCTTTGAAAACTTGTGGCAATCGGGGGAGGTGCTTGATGATTGGAAAAAGGCAAATATCGTGCCCATCTTTAAAAAAGGGAAGAAGGAGAATCGGGGGAACTATAGACCAGTCAGCCTCACTCCAAACCCCGGAAAAATCATGGAGCAGGTCCTCAAGGAATCCATATTGAAGAACTTGGAGGAGAGGAAGGTGATCAGGAACAGTTAACATGGATTCACCAAGGGCAAGTCATGCCTGACCAACCTGATTGCCTTCTAGGATGAGATAACTGGCTCTGTAGATATGGGGAAAGTGGTGGATGTGATATATCTTGACTTTAGCAAAGCTTTTGATATGATCTCCCACAGTATTCTTGCCAGCAAGTTAAAAAAGTATGGATTGGATGAATGGACTATAGGGTTGATAGAAAGCTGGCTAGATAGTTGGGCTCAACAGGTAGTGATCAACAGCTTGATCTCTAGTTGGCAGCTGGTATCAAGCGGAGTTCTCCAGGGGTCGGTCCTGGGGCTGGTTTTGTTCAACATCTTCATTAATTATCTGGATGATGGGATCAATTGCACCCTCAGTAAGTCTGTGGATGACTCTAAGCTGCAGGGAGAGGTAGATATGCTGAAGGGTAGGGATAGGGTCCAGAGTAACCTAGACAAATTGGAGGATTGGGCCAAAAGAAATCTGATGAGGTTCAACAAGGACAAATGCAGAGTCCTGCACTTAGGACGAAAGAATCACATGCACTGCTACAGGCTGTGAACCGACTGGCTAAGCGGCAGTTCTGCAGAAAAGGACCTGGGGATTACAGTGGATGAGATGCTGGATATGAGTCAACAGTGTGCCCTTGTTGCCAAGAAGGCTAATGGCCTATTGGGCTCCATTATAGAAGCATTGCCAGCAGATTGAGGGACGTGATTATTCCCCTCTATTCAGCATTGATGAGGCCACATCAGGAGCATTGCGTCCAGTTTTGGGCCCCCCACTACAGAAAGGATGTGGACAAATTGGAGAGAGTCCAGCGGAGGGCAATGAAAATGATTAGGGGGCTGGGGCACATGACTTATGAGGAGAGGCTGAGGGAACTGGGTTTATTTAGTCTGCAGAAGAGAAGAGTGAGGGGGGATTTGATAGCAGCCTTCAACTACCTGAAGGGGGGTTCCAAAGAGGATGGAGCTAGGCTGTTCTCAGTGGTGGCAGATGACAGAACAAGGAGCAACGATCTCAAGTTGCAGTGAGGGAGGTCTAGTTTGGATATTAGGAAACATTATTTCACTAGGAAGCACTGGAATGGGTTACTTCAGGAGGTGGTAGAATCTCCATCCTTAGAGGTTTTTAAGTCCCAGCTTGACAGAGCCCTGGCTGGGATGGTTTAGTTGGGATTGGTCCTGCTTTGAGCAGGGGGTTGGGACTAGATGACCTCCTGAGGTCTCTTCCAACTCTAAGATTCTATGATATCCAGTTTTGCTGAATAAGGATGGGATTATTGACAGGAGTAGTGTTTTGCCACATCAGGACCATGTGCCCTTAAAAAAATGATTACCCTTTTCTGTGAGGGGGGGGAAAAGATCCTGCCCAGCTTTTGTTCCATAATTTGAATTATTCTGTGGTGCAGGGAAAATGCTGATTATCTCCTGACTTCTCCTTTCAGCTGCTTTCTGCTCTTCTGTTCACTGGTAGTCTGCTCTAGGTAGCCAGGTTGAGAACAAACTCTCAGGAGTGCTGGTGAAGAGCACTGCTTGATTTCTCTGGGGGCTGTGTTATTCTAGTTTTTCACTAACACAACGAGATGATATTGACCAGTCAGTATATTACACTACTGTATGTAGCAAAAACACCAGGATGTGTCCTAGCAGAAGAACTGTATCAAATATGTGTGTGGGGGGGAGGGAAGGATTTGCATCAGACATTCATGGTAATAAAAATCGTGAATTCACTTGGATGGTATTATGGCAAACATTTGTAGGAGACAAGTTTTGTTCCTTCACATCTTCTCAGGAAATAAATGTTGGGTCTACAGGTGACAGTTGTGATCTAAATTAATAAATAATATATCTCTGTGGACATTCCAGTCTGTAATTTTTCCTATCACCGCCTGCAAGAATATATACATTTTGAATCCTCCTGTTGAAAGGGTGAATTTTTCCCACCTCCAGAAAGCCACTGCGAAGCATATGCACCACTTAAAACCCTATAATGCCTCAAATTAGGATTTGGCTGGGAATTAAATGGTTCACAGGCCTTGTACTGATGCTCTATACAGTCAGGAGTTTAATCCAAAATGAGTAGAAGAATAAAATTGAGTTAATCTGTATCATGTTTTTATCCTGAGATTGTACACGTGCCTTTTAGAGTAAGACAGCCAAAGCATCATGGGAGAGCATGCATTCCAAACAGGAGAACCTAAACTTTATAAACGGAAGCCAAAGTGCAAAACAATTTCCAAGTATGTTATCTCTACTGATTATCTCACTAATCTATGCCACCTGACTCACTGCCAGCATTTACTTCCGTCTCTTACTAAACAAGCCCCTTTCCCCACACATTGGGAATAAAATGTGTTGATATAACTTGCAAACTGGGCCTTTAGGACAGCTCCTGAAACCTAGGCAGTAAATCGCCCTTGATCAATGCAGATGGCCTTTGACTGCTGTGGAATTAGTTTAAAATTTTTAAAAAGGCCACTTCATAAAGCAAGAAATTAACGGTTTTATGTCTGCCACGCAGTGCAGAGACAAAAGGTAGCTGTTTCCTATTCCTTTCCCGTATGCACTAGCCCTAATCTGTCTCAGAAACTAACATTAACCCATAATACAAATATCAGTTTGTGTAATTTGACCACACATTGAGGGATAAGATGGCCTTGTGGTTAAAGCATTGGACTATGATTCTGGAGATCTGGGTTTAATTTCCAGCTTTGCCACAGACTCCCTTGTGACGATAGGCAAGTCACTTTGTCTCTCTGTGCCTCAGTTCCCCATCTATAAGATGAAGCTAATAATCTGTGACAGACTGTCTCTCATTACGTGTATGTACATTAGGGTATGTATCTAGCACATTAGAGTCCCAGTCTTGGTTGGCACCTCTAGGTGCCACTGTAATGCAAATAAGTCAAATTTTGAAACATTTGGGAAATTTTGAAACTTTTTTTGTTTTTAAAAACGCTGTATAAAAAGCATGATTTTTTTGGTGAACCACCTATGTCTCTCCTACATAGGTGGTGGAAGAGCTAATGAAGCCCAGCTGGGAAGGAGCTGGGTGGTGTTACAAAGAGAGGAAGTGGGGAGCAGAAAGGAGTTGCAGTGAGAGAGAGGGAAGAACTCTGCAGCCATTCTCTGGGTTATAGAGATACCTATGTGGAGTAGAAAGGCCCCTGCAGGGCAATGAAGAAGTCCAGAGGGTGGTTAGGGAAGAGACCTGGAAGACGCAGGCTTGGAACAAGCATCCTGTGACTGACCCTGACACAAAGGGAAGAACCAGATATTTGGGGAGGAGCTAGAGGAGGTGCTGATCCTTATAAAGAGCCCAGGAAGAGGCTGGGGGACAGGCCTGTGGTACTGGAAGGAGAGTAGGGAGGCAGCAGCAAGGGATCTAATGAAGAGGACCTTGGCTGCTCTTCATAGGGTCTCTGGCTTTGAACTGAGTGGAGAAGGACAGGCTAGGTTCCCCCACAGGATACCGGGAAAAGTGGTATGGAAATACTATTGCACAAGGGAGAGAAAAGGACTATTGAGTGTGGAGCCAGGCCTTCATGGAGAAAGCCTGGGGAGGCATTGCCCTGCACAAGAGCAGAAGGAAAACCCCACAGCGCTCAGGAAAGAGTGAAGAATCAGCAGAGGAGTGAGCCCATGTGGGAGCAAGGAGCTATGCTCATTTGAGTTTAGGTCACTGGACCCTTTCTTTACCCCACAAGGCGAAAGACTTTAAAGTGACCTGGCTGGAGGGCTGAGTCACAAGACGAGGCATACCACTTGCAGGACTGGAACAACTGTCAGCCGGGGACACTAGAGACCAAAGCACTGTTAAGTCATACCTGACCATGAGGAAGCACCATGGTGGTGAGTCCAACCTCTATGCCCACTCCCCAAAATGTTGGAAAATGGAATACTTGTGAAAGTTTTGAAGGGGGAAAAAAGTTTTAAACAAAAAGTTCAGCCAGCTCTAGAAACTGTTAGGAGCAGAGAGACAGTCATTGGGCTAGTGGACAGACAGTGTTAGGTGAAGGCATGTGACTGGATGAGATCACTCGGAGACCGGCTGTAAGAGGAGGGGGTCCAAACACAGGAGCTTAGCAGTGCATGTTTTGCAGCACACAACCATCAGGCACTTCCCCCTAGTATGATGGTTAGAACAGCATTTGGTTCACAATTGCATATTCAAGTTTTCCCATTGTGCTTTACAAAGCTATTTTATTCCAAATAAGTTTTCATACTAGCCTCATCACTGTAGTAACTGTGTGCCTTTGCAGTAGTGCATGAAGTGACTAAAGGTATTATTCATTCTTTCCTCCACTCTTGCGGAGATGTGTGTGTGCACGTGTGCGCAGTGGAGTATTTTGCCTTGTGGGATTATTCTTATTTTGTTTTGGTTTTGAAAAGCACAAATTTATATCTATGAGTTAGATCCTGGCTTTGCAGTGACTGTAGGCAAACAGAATAGCCATAGTGCGCTCAGAAATAGCTCCCACACAGCTTGGCTCCTGAGACTAGCTTTATTGACAGAAGGAATGTTGGCCAGGATGCCCCATTCTTAAAACCAAAATGTAATGTTATGGCTTTTTGACTTGCCACCTGGACAGCAAAGAGATGGGCAGATAGAATCTAAATTTAACAACTCCTATGACTGTAGAACACACAGCTCCTCTCTAGCAGTGCATTGGCTATTAGCCCAAATGCTGGTGAAGCACACTAGCATTCATGACCTCTACCCCGAGAAGGGAGGTGCCTGAAACCAACAGAGTTCTACTAATGCATCAGGAATTCTGTGCAGCATCATGCCTTTGTTAGTCTGTGTGTGCTAGTCAGGTCTCAGGGGGAGGGTAAATGGGGAATGTGTAGAAAGAAAGGCATGTTGCTAAAATGAATAAGGGCCATGATCATACTGAACAGAACTAAAGTCTACAGCTAAAAACCAAACCTATATCATGATTACATGTATAAAGCTAAAAGCTTGTCTTCCCCAGGCCCTTTTCTAGTTACAAGACCCACAGGTCTCCATACCCCAAGCCCAGTTATACAAAATCCTGCCTTTTTGTACATTCTCCTAGCAGCATTTAGCACCCCTGCTGAATGCCATGGAGGAGTAAATGACTAACCCCAGAAAGGGAAACCCTGGCAATTGTCCTTCCCCCATAATGACCATCTGCATCACTCTGCTTCCCCAGAGGTATCAGCCTTTTGCAGAGAGTAGGTGCCTTCAAATTTAAAGGTGCACTACACAGAGAGCAATCTCAGAACATTTGCAGCAAAAAGACATGATCCATCTCCAGTCCAAGTTATGGGCTCAATGCAGGAATCACAGGGTGAATTCTCTGGCCTGTGTTATGCAGGAAGTCAGACTAGATCATAATGGTCCCTTCTGACCAATTTCTCACTATGAACCACAGCCACATATGCTACAGGAAGCAGCTCTAAGTGCTAATGTTGCTGTATGAAAATTTTCGTAAATCAAACCTGAGATCTGACAGTTTTAATCACACATCCAAAACTCGTGCCAGGTCTCTGAACCTTTCAGCAAAACTGAGGTGGTGGCAGAGTGAGGCGGAGGCTGATGGATAGTGTCAGGAGGAAAACAGGCAGAACTTGCCAGTTTTGACTTCAAATCAAGGAAAATATGGTGGCTTTGGCTAAAGTGGACTTTGTGGTTTTTGTGAATCAGAAGCTGTGTGTGTGTGTGTGCGTGCGCACATGTGTGAACCAATATGGAATCAAACAAACATTTTTCTGCCACATTTCTCATTGCTCTGACTGAAAGATTGTAAGGTAGAGAAGAGGTCGTTTATCTCAGTGTTATGTCCCTTTGCTACTGAAGAGCTTGGAAAGAGACACACGCACGTAGAGGAACTGGCTCATTCTTTCTGGTCATTCTTTTACTGGCTTTCCTCGCCCAAACTCCCACACTACCAATGCTCTTTGCTAAAAGAAAGTGACTCATTTAGCTGTTGGTATCAAGGGTGGATAAGTCAGGATCTGTGTGACCCCTGCTAGCATTGGAGTGTGTGAATGATGTTGTAATGAAATGGAAAAGCAGGGAATATGGGCAGTGTTGTGTGCAGGCACCAACTGTTGGCTCTCAGGCCTCGTGTGGAACCCCGGAGAAGGCTTGTGACCATATTCTGAGAGAAGTCATCTGGTGGTATATGCGAATGAAACAGATACCTGAAGATTTATATCAGACTCATCTAGGCACAGGCACTGACTTTCTCATTTCCCCGGGGGTGCTTGACCCCTTGCTCTGCCCCAGGCCCCACCTCTGCCCCGCCTCTTTCCTCCCTGTTCTGCCTCCTCCCCTGAGCCTGCCCCGCTCTCACTCCACCTCTTCCTGCCCCCGCTCCTCACCCTCCCCTCCCAGCACCACCTGCCCACCACTGAACAGCTGATCAACGGTGGGTGGGAGGTGCTGAGGGGGAGGGGGCAGAGCTGATCAGCGGGACCCTCTGGTAGGTGCTGAGCACCCACTATTTTTTTTTCCCTGGGTGCTCCAGCCCTGGAGCACCCCTGGAGTCGGTGTCTGTGCATCCAGGACATGTTCAAGGGTTCTGTTACCACAGTTAGAAGGCTATGTGGGAAAAATGAACAGTATCTAGAAATAGCTGGAGTATGTCCAGGCTCTGGACTTAGCCCTTCTTGTTCATGCTGGTGCTCAATGAACTCCTAGGAAAACATGCAGAGGGTAGCACCCCTCAGGTCAATGTTCCCTCTAATTTTTGACAGGCCACGTGCGCAAAAAATTTCTTCTGTGCAAATTGTTGTGCTTCTGTGCGAATTTTTGTGCGTGCAGTGTTTCGCCATGGGCGTGGGGTTTAGGATCTGTGTGCACGTGCACACGTGCACAGCTTAAAGGGAACAGTGCTCAGGTGAATGCTTTTTGCAGATCGAGAGCTTGTGGTAGAAAGCAAAGAGGAAGTGGAACAAGGTTTAGAGCAATAGAGGCATGTACTTGAAAGAAATGGCATGAAAATCAGTAGATCTAGAACAGTATATTGTCTTTAGATTCAGTGGTACCTTGAAGGAAGACAATGACATTTGTAAGTCTGGGAGGCCAGCCACTATCAAGATATGGAAGTTCAAGTGTCCAGGTTTGATAGTACAGGATAATGGTGAACTCAATGATGAACTTATAAGCAGAAGAGGAAAGGCATGAGCTAAATGGAGATAAGTGAGTGGAGCACTCCCATCAAACTGAAAAGTAAGATCTACAAGATGGCAATTAGGCCTGCCCTTTTGAATGGCTCCGAATGCTGGGCACTGAGGAAGAAACGAGAGAAGATTTTCACTACAGTGGAAATTAAAATGTTAAGATGCTTGAAGTTACAAAGATGGACCCTGTTCAGAATGAATGAATGAGGGTAAGTGTGAAGGTGGCACCAATTATAGAAAAGCGGAGGGGAATTCAGGCTTAGATGGTTTGGGCATGTGAAACGGAGATCGGAAGAACATGTAGGAAATAGGGTATTAACCTCCACTTCAGAGTTTGAGAAGGGCTGGAAGAAGATGGATGGATGTCGTACAAAAGGAGTTGATTTGCTGTGGAGCTTCCGAAGAACTGCTTCAAGTCAGGCTAGAAGAATACAATTATTATAAAAATAAAGACATGAGCAAATGTGCACAAAAATATAAGTCAACTGGGATACAAATTGGGGCTCAGGTCTGAGGAGGAACTCCTCTTTTGAGGACAATGGCATGACTGAGTCATCCAAATTGCTGTTTTTTGTTTTTTAATCCTGTTTGTTTCCTGATTAGATACAGAAGTCGGATAAGGAGGCATCCTGCTCTCTGAACTTGTGTAGGGAGCCAGCTATGATCAGAGACTAGAATTCAAATTCTGTCCTCAGTCACACCAGTACCAATCTGTTGTAACCCCACTGATTCCAATGGAATTACACCAGATTAGCACCAGGGTGATTAAAGGCAGAATTAGGCCTGCTGACGCCAAGAAGGCTGACATCCTGGCATGATGAATCTTTCCAAGTCAAACATTCCTTGCGGGCCAGCAAACAAGTCTTTGATCAGTGCTGAGGAAGAGATCAGGCAGAAGGGAGGAGATTTCAACACTTCGGGTTAGACTCTTTGGATATGTCTACACTGCAATTAAAAAACCGTGGCTGGCCCGTGCCATCTGACTCGAGTTTGCGGGCTTCAGGCTAAGGGGCTGTTTAATTTACAGTGTAGACACCCGGGCTTGGGCGGGAACCTGGATTTTAGGACCCTGTGCATAAGGGCTGTCAGAGAAAATGAGACAGATCTCAGATAATTATCCAACACCTCAAGTGAAATTATTACAGACATAGGCAAGGGCTAATGGATTTATATTTCCAGGAAGAGATGTGTGTGTCTGAGAGCCTTCCCCAGCATGAACATCCTTTTTCAATAATGAGCTGACACTGAACACAGAACAACCCCTACATGGCAACACCCATGTAGGCCCCTGGAAACTCTGCGAGGTTCCCCTTTGCATTCACCTCTTTGGGATGTAGCCTCCATGGGCAAACCCTGTGACCCAGAGTGGTGCAGAGCAGCCAGAGCGGACCCAAGACTTGGAATATTAGCATCAAAAATAAGATCAAGCTCCAGAATTTGAATGCAGGCCCAAATTGTGAATGCCCCGAAAGTGCTGGGTGTTTGTTTGGCTGGGCCCCTTTTCATGGTTAGTATAAGGGTGGAAAATATGTATACTAACAGATTGTGAGCAGCTGTTTTAATGAAGCATTCATGGTTTACGCAAACTTTAAATCACACCAAATGGGATACATATGTTTTATAACTAACCAATATGAAGAATCAGAAAGTACAGTATTCTGGATCCAGAAAGCTAATCTTCTTGTATGATTCAATTTAATAATGAGTTTATATGCTGGAAAGCAACAATGATGCAAACAACAGAGTGGGGCTTTCCAGAAAGTAATCACATTTTAAAACTGAAAAATTGGGAGAATTACCCTCCTGGATCTAAAATATCTTCCTTCCCAGTTCTGCTTATCACAATATAACCTCCTTTGTGTGTGTGTGATTAAAATGTGGAATGCTTAGCCTATAAAGGTCACTTTGGAGACAATTTTGCTGTGGATCAGAATCCATCACAGTAGCTTCAGAACCTGAGGGTTTTAACACTCATATTCATTTCATTACTTTCATCCTAGGTGATTATAAATTATGGGCCTGACTCCCCATAATGGAATGTCAAACCAGGCCTTATATGCCAAACCCACAATGCTTCTCCCAGGCAGAACTCCCCACTGAGCGATTTCAGTCACAGTTTGCCCGAGTAAGGGATCTGGCCTCCTGTCTCAGTGTAACTTGGTGCTTACATGTTGGTCCTACCTCTGGATTGAACTCCAAATGCCATTTTTAAAACATTCTCCCCTTCTCCACACCTGAAGAAAATTTTTTCATTCATAAAAATAGTGACAGGAGTGGAGGTAAAATGTCTGGGAACACAGACAGAGCCATTTCTGCCAATTAAAGCCTGAGGCCCTGCCCAAAACTTGTTGAGAATTAAACTTTGCTTACTTATTCAAACAACATGTTGTGGGCCTGCTGATCTCGGACGGTTGTCATGGTGATTCTGCACTAGCTGATGTCATCCCTCTTTTGTAGAAGCAAGGGCTTTTCAGCTGACCAGCTCTGGGAAGAGCTGCTTAAAATGCTAAGGCATCCCGGGAAACTCACTAGGGCCTCTGCATCAGAGAATACATAAAAGACGTGAATGAGATGGCACCACTAAAGTTGCACAGGAATTGATGGGAACCGAGCATGGAC
Organism: Chelonia mydas; assembly: GCF_015237465.2. Lineage (NCBI taxonomy): Eukaryota > Metazoa > Chordata > Testudines > Cheloniidae > Chelonia > Chelonia mydas. Next base: position 20,086,695 of record NC_051254.2, read on the forward strand.
ATGCCTGTATGGGGCAGACACCAAAGGTATTGTGGGTAAACAATGGTGGCACTGATAGGAGCAACAGAGATTGGAATCAGTGAAGAAACTAATTGAGGCTGTTGAATAGATGGAAAGAGAGAGGCAGTCAAAAATGTACAAAAGCATGGAAAAATGAACCAATAAGTTGTTTGCATTGGGCTTTAGGAATTTAAAACCATGATAAGGGTGCTGAGTGATAAATGTCTTCAGGATGTTGGGTGTCAGATCTAAGGGTCTATGGCTGGCATCTTTATGGCCAGTGTTTAAGCCATGCATGAATAATGGCATTTTGCTAATAAGGTGCATTTCTATATTCAGGGCCAGATTCTGACACAGTTATTCACATTAGGTAGAACCTTATTCCTAGAATAGTCCCATTGAATCAACTGAGTTGCTCAACGAGTCAGATAGTACTCCCCATGAGTCAGGGTATCTGAATCTGGCACCTCCTAATTCTTTCTTTGAAAAGTTAATATGAGGTGTGGTGTTTGGGTTTTTTTTGGGGGGTGGGTGGTGGGGGAGCTTACCCTGTAGCGGTGAGTTCCATGAGTTGTGTATCACTGACGCCAACAGTTTATAGCAGGGTTCAAAAACTGATACAGACTTTTATATGGATAATAAGAAAAACAAAGCTCTATGAGAGGATAAAAAGTACAGGAGATACAACTCCTATGCTTCAGGTTGTTGCCCCATAATTGGTGAATGAATACCTCATAATGTATGTTCTCTGAAGCAGCTGTTACTGGCTATGCTTTGGACAGGATAAAGGTCTAGATGGACCAAGGCGGTGACCTGGTCAGGCAATTCCTGTGTTTCTATGTAGATTGATTTATTTTACTTGCTCTGTGTGTGTGTGTGGCCGCTCCCCCTTCGCCCCCCACTTCGTTTCCAATTTATACTTTGGTTATCTTTTTCCCCAAAGAATAAGCAATTTTATTAAGGTTCCATTTATGAAGGGTTGATAAAAGATTAATATGTTATAGACATGAGCGGGGGTGTTATAGGTGGTTATAAACACTTCAATAGGAAGTATTATAAGGTTATAAGCAACTTATCGGACTCCATAACAATAAGTAAGTTGATTAAACCACTTATTAAAAAAATCTATTAATTGTTTATTAACCCTTTAAAAACTATTTATAAATGGACCCTGAACATAAAGTGAGATTTATCCTGCTGAGGACCCAAAGGATTAGATTTCTGTTCTCATTTACCCCACTGTAAATCTAGACCTCAAAGGAATTGCTCCAGATTTATACTAGCATAAATGACAGGAGAATCTGCAATGTTTTTCCTTTCCATCAGAAATGGAGACCTATGTGTAAACTTGCTCCTTCAGGCTGGGAGGTAGGAGATTTTCTCTGGCTGGTACAGAAACTAACCCTGACCCCTAGAGGAAACCCAATCACTCAAAAGAGTCTGACCTGCTCATGTGCACATGTATCCACACATGCACGCTCTCCACTCTTAAGTTATAGAAACAATGTCTGCCAGCAGGGGCCCAGTTCACTATTATTAAAACCTATGGCAGAGATGATTTTTCTCTTTTCCCTCCCTGGAGTCCCAAAATCCCAGACTTCAGACAATACCTTCAGGAATTGCTCCTTGGGTGTGTTCTTAAATGATATTAGGATTCTTATGATCATGATGGGGTTGCACAAATGTAACTGCAAGCAGAAAATGGCCACAAAGGTCTGATGTTCAGGCCCAGATCACATACTCTTTACAATGAAAGTCTAATCTGCAGCCTGTTACATTATCATATCTCTCTGCTGCCTCTTGAAAGGAAGGAGAAGCATCTTTTCAGCCGTTGGGTCAATCATCATTGAGGAAAATTTATCACATTGGGTCAACCATTTAGGAAGGAACAATCAGTTGCACACATACAAAATGGGAAATGACTGCCTAGGAAGGAGTACTGCAGAAAGGGATCTAGGGGTCATAGTGGATCACAAGCTAAATATGAGTCAACAGTGTAACGCTGTTGCAAAAAAAGCAAACGTCATTCTGGGATGTATTGGCAGGAGTACTGTAAGTAAGACACGAGAAGTAATTCTTCCGCTCTACTCTGTGCTGATTAGGCCTCAACTGGAGTATTGTGTCCAGTTCTGGGCACCACATTTCAGGAAAGATGTGGACAAACTGGAAAAAGTCCAGAGAAGAGCAACAAAAATGATTAAAGGTCTAGGAAACAGGACATATGAGGGAAGATTGAAAAAAATTGGGTTTTTTTAGTCTGAAGAAGAGAAGACTGAGAGGGGACATGAGAACAGTTTTCAAGTACATAAAAGGTTGTTACAAGGAGGAGGGAGAAAAATTGTTGTTCTTAACCTCTGAGGATAGGACAAGAAGCAATGGACTTAAATTGCAGCAAGGGCGGTTTAGGTTGGACATTAGGAAAATCTTCCTAACTGTCAGAGTGGTTAAACACTGGAATAAATTGCCTAGGCAGGTTGTGGAATCTCCATCATTGGGGATTTTTAAGAGCAGGTTGGACAAACACCTGTCAGGGACGGTCTAGATCGGGGTGGGCAAACTTTTTGGGCCAAGGGCCACATCTGGGTGGGGAAATTGTATGCAGGGCTGGTGCAGGGGATTGGGGTGTGGGAGGGGGTGCGGTGTGCAGGAACAGGCTCAGAGCAAGGGATTGGGGCAGAGGAGGGGTGCGGGGTGTATGAGGGGGCTCAGGGAGGGGGTTGGGGTGCAGGAGGGGTGTGGAGTAGAGGACAGGGCTCAGGGCAGGGGTGCAGGAGGGATGTGGACTGCGACAGAGGGCTCAGGGCAGGGAGTTGGGGTGCACGAGGGGTGTGAGGTGCAGGCAGGGGGCTTAGGGCAGGGATTTGGGGGGCAGGTGGCAGGATGCAGCAGGGGGCTCAGGGCAGGGAGTTGAGGTGCAGCGTGCAGCAGGGGGCTTAGGGCAAGGAGTTGGGGGATGGGGGTGCAGGAGGGGTTCGGGCTCTGGCCTGGCACCACTTACCTAAAGCGGCTCTGAGGTGGCAGCGGCGCACACCAGGGCCAGGGCAGGCTCCCTGCCTGCCTGTCCTGGCCCCACGCCGCACCGCTCCGCTCTGGGAAGCAGCCGGAACCACGTCCCTGCGCGGCCCCTGTGGGGGGGGGGGGGGGAGGGAGCGCACAGGACTCTGCGCACTGCTCTTGCCACGCCTCCAGGTACCTCCCCTAAAGCTCCCATTGGCCGTGCCTCCAGGTACCTCCCCCAAAGCTCCCATTCCCGGCCAATGGGAGCTCCGGGGGGGCGGTGTCTGGAGGCCAGAGCAAGGCATGGAGCCCTCTGCCCCCCCGGGGCTTCAGGGACATGGTGCCAGCCGCTTCTGAGAGCGATGTGTGGCCTGCGGCACTACGGGGGGCAATCCCGTGGGCCGGATCCAAAGCCCTGAGGGGCCCGATCCAGCCCACGGGCCGTAGTTTGCCCACCACTGGTCTAGATAATACTTAGTCCTGCCTTGAGTGCCGGGGACTGGACTAGATGACCTCTCGGGGTCCCTTCCAGTTCTATGATTCTATAAAGCCTGAGCAGAGCTGAGCCCCCACAACTCATTGATTTTAGCGGGGTTTAGGATTTCTCAGGATCTCTCAAGGTTTTGCTTTTTCTCAGTAAAGTTCTGTTCCTCTCCCAAAAGGAGTCTTGCAATTCACTTCAATTCCACACCACACCTCAAAGTTCTTAGAATTCTTACAGGGGACACATGGACTTTATGCTGTAGATTGAAAATTTGCCCCCTAACATTTTAAAACCAGCCTCCATGTGCTGGTATGCAGTTGGATCCATCCAGTGTTGCTAAAGCCACACAGCTTCATAAGCAATCATATGGGCTGGGTAACTGTGTGTCTAATGACCTGATTTGAATGTGCCTGCCCAAAGAGGATTCTTGCATACACAAATAGGTGCATTAGTGGAGGCCAGTTGACCCTCGCTATAATACCTATCACTTATCATCTATGGATCTGAAATTGTTCTACAAAAGAGGTCAGTGTCCGTGACTGAGTCATGGCTGGTCTGGCCTAATGGTTGGAGCAATAGCCCAGCCTACCAGTTAGAGATGAATCCAGTCAGGGCAGGTCCTGGAGTGAAGGCAAAGATCAGAGCCAGGAGTCTGAAGCCAAAGGGTTAACCTGGGTCACAGTCAGGAGATGTAGCTGAGGATCTGAGCCGGGAGTCAGAATGGAGCTGGATGCTGGGGCAGGAGCAGATACAGGCTGGGACTAGAGCAGGATTAGAGATAGCAGAGGCAGGGACAAGACCATGAACAGTTGCAGGCAAGAAGCATATTGAGCTGTTGCAGAACTGCTGCTTAAATATCAGCTTGCTGTTTCCTGCAGCCAGTTAGGTGGTGTAGTCAGACAGCTTCTATCATAGAATATTAGGGTTGGAAGAGACCTCAGGAGGTCATCTAGTCGAATCCCCTGCTCAAAGCAGGACCAACACCAACTAAATAATCCAGGGTCAGCTGCACTCATTAGGTTGCCAGGAGAATGGTTCTGCTACAAGCTGGCCCCTGATGGTCAATATTATTATTATTTCCATTTTCAGGTGGGGAAACTGAGGTACAGAGAGGGGAAGTGACTTGCCCAAGGTCACCCATCAGGACAGAGATGGGACTGGGTCTCATGAGTCCCAGTCCAGTGCTCTATCTACTAAGCAACTCAGTGGTTTTCCCCTTTGATTTTCCTCTTCTATGGGAAAAATAAAAATGAAATCAGAACAAAGGATCTGCATATGAAGGGAGTGGATTTCATTTTGCTAGATATCTTTCAGCCATGTCTTCACTGAGATTCGCTCAAAGAGTACTGAAACTCCCATCAAGAAACATCAACAAGGACTTGGTCCTGTAGTTAATCTCAGGCAAAATTGCCAATGACTTTAACAGCTCAAGCTTTCTCTTGACCATAGGAAAGATTCCTAGGTGGTAGGGTGGAATGTAGGAGCCTTATATGGCTCCCAGCTATATTAATCTCCATGTTAATTTTCCTCATGGTAAAAAGCAATAACACATGTATTGCCTTTATTCTGCCAAGATACCACCTTGGGGCAAGATGGCCCCTCCCCCCCCCCCAAAAAAAAAAAAAAGTTAAATGATTGAGACAATGCTGCCCAGTGTGGACACTAGCATTAAAGGACTTCAGCTACCACTTGGGGCAGTAAGGGATGAGAATAAACAGATTAGAGCAGGGGTGGCCAACCTGTGGCTCCGGAGCCACATGTGTCTCTTCAGAAATTAACATGTGGCTCCTTGTGTAGCCACCGACTCCGGGGCTGGAGCTACAGGCGCCAACTTTCCAGTGTGCCAGGGGGTGTTCACTGCTCAACCCCTGGCTCTGCCACAAGCCCTCCCCACACTCCGCCCCTTCCTGCCCCCTCCCCAGAGCCTGCAGAGCCCTCGTTCCTTGCTCCTCCCCCTTCACCCCCAGAGCCTGCTACATGCCACGAAACAGCTGATCGGGAGGTGCTGGGCGGGAGGGGGAGGCGCTGATCGGCAGGGCTGCCAGTGGGTGGGAGGTGCTGGGAGCGGGGGGGAGCTGGCAGGACTATGCTGACGTAGTCCTGTGGCTCTTTGGCAATGTGCACTGGTAAATTCTGGCTCTTTCTCAGACTCAGGTTGGCCACCCCTGGATTAGAGAGACAATTTGGATTTAGAGGACCAGATCCTCAGCTGGTGTAAACCTGCACAGTTCCATTGCAATCATAGAGTCATAGAAGTGTACAGCTGGAAGGGACCTCAAAGACATCCAGTCCAGCCTCCGGTCCTGAGGCAGCACCAAGAGAACCTAGACCATTCCTGATAGGTGTTTGTGTAACCTGTTCTTTAAAACCTCCAATGATGGGGATTCCACAACCTCACTTGGGAGCTATCAATCAATATGGAGCTACCCTGGCTCTCACAGCTGAGGGTCTGATGTGGGTTTTGTAAGTTAAGAACCCCACTCTGGAATTGAAATGTGTATGTGAGTTGAGTTACAGTTCCATCAAATCTGAACTGAGTCCCTGCAGATTATGCTGGTAAGACTCTCGGTGACAGTAGAAGCAGCAGCACCCCATACTCTGGGAGTATAAAAACAATCAGGTGTGTTTGTCCTGAATTTCTACTTTACATTGGGTTGCGTCCAAGAGGCTGACAGAATTATCTCTGCCACTATGACTCTCTCGCTTGTACCTCAAAATAGAACATTTGTGGTTGGTTGTTTTTGTTTGCATGCAGGATGCTCCTTGCACCTTTACTTTGTTTGCGTTGATTTGTATTAATATCTTGCTCTTAATCCTAGAATAGCCTTAGTATTTGTATATCTTTGCAGAGCTAGAGGGTCTTATTTCAGGAATGCAATCGTGAATGCTAAAATGCTATATATCATAACATAGAGCTGGAGCCCAGATGGCCTTTGCAGAAGTTCAGCATAACTATTGAGTGGCATAACATTGTTTGTTTTCTTTTAATTTCCCACCTTACCAAGATGCCTTAGAAAAATGCCCATGAGTCATTCCTGGGTCCTGCTTTGTGCTCATGGACCATGTGTGGTTGCAAAAGTAACACTCCTGGAGTTCTATTTGCTTTGGAAAACTCAACAGAAAATACAGCAAGTCATTAGAGTCAAGCTATTCTTGATCCTGCTTTCATCCTTGTTCTCAAGTCACTTTCCCACTTATTTTCCTGCATGACACACCAAGAGGGACTCAACAAAAGGAATCCCCACAGCACATCATTACACAATGGCTTTTGGGCTGTGGCTTAGCCAGGGGTATGCTTAAATAAATTTGGTGCTCTGTCTCCAGAACAGGTATCGGATGGAAGCTATGCCCACACCATCTGTGCAAACCTTCTGAGGAAATCTAGGCCCAGTTTGGAGTGAACCTCTGGGACTCACTTTTGTGTAGAAACCAGGTTCAATGCTGAGCTGTTGATGGAATTTTCCAGTGAGTTTTGAGTTCCAGCCTAAACCAGCCAGAACTGAAGAAAAGATTAATCCAAGCCGTTGTGAGCTCAACACCTTGATCCCAGCCACGTCTATCCTGTTGTGGCTTCTGTCAACAAAACTTCCCTTGAAATACTTGTTTGTATGGTGTAGGCACCTGTCCACTAGGAACTGGGCTGGGATCACCAAGTTTCAGTCCCTATTAACTTGGGCCTGGTGACCTAGAAGCACAAGGCTCTGTGTTATGTGCAGTCCCCTGAACAGTCTAGTTCCCAAGGTCTGTGTTGGCTTTTGTAGCTCAAACCCCAGGCCTAATTTGTATTACATCTGGCCTTTGGTTTGAAAAGCTCCTGCTTTTGGCTGCCTTTCATTTGCTACCTCTTCAGACAAAATATGGGAATTTTTTTGTCTGATAACTTTACACTCTGAAACTCCCAATAGGATTTTTCTTTCATTTGCCTAAAATATTCCAATTAGATACAATCAGTTCCTTGGCACAACACCACTTTCTTGAAACTGTAATCCCTCCATTTAGGCTAAATCCTCTCACTGGGTTACCTAATTGGTGCAACGCCCCCTCCCCCCCTTGCCCTGCAGCTTGTGTCAAAGTGCCTTTTCTATACATTGTTCTGTAGTGTCCCTGGAACTTTGTTAAATTACTGAGCTATGTGGACTGTGTTCAAGGCCCCTGGGTCTCCCTTGAACTTGCCAAAGCATCTCCTGTTTCTGGGAGATCAAATATATGTTCTCCTGATCTACTGCCTTGTTAATTCGAGGCGCCTTCAACCTTGTGATAAATGTTTCTGATGTATGTTTCTCAATTCTTGTTCTGCCCTCTGAATAAATTCAGTCTATGATGTAGGGCAATCTTCCCCATTCCTCCTTTGTGCACGCATATACAGTACCACTGGGTATTTCGGTCATTCTCTGGATATGCAGGTTGCCACTGAGTGTTCATGCTCTCTTAATGACTGTAGAGTTTTTTCTCCCCTTTAAACTCCTCCTTGATGGCCTAGAATGCAATGGTGTACCTACTTTGAGTTAAATTGCTTTGGTTTTTATTATTTTTGTAATCGTAGTGTAAATTTAGTGCTTGTGAAAGCAAAGGACTAGTAGCACTGCAGATAAAGGAGCAGGGCTGGAGGATACAGCCCCTGGTTTCTATTTCTGGCTCTGCCACTGACCAGTTGTGTAACTTTCAACAAGTCATGTCAACCCTCTGTTTCCCCTCACGTTTCTTTACAGAGCTATTTAGATTGTAAGATCTTTGGGGCAGGGATTGTCTCTTACCATGCGTTTCTACAGTGTCTAGCACAACTGGGCCCTGATTTTGATTGTAGTCTGTATGCTTTCCACATACAGCTCTGGCAATGCTCCTCATTCTAGCCTTGCAGCACATCCCTTCTATTCAATGCTTGTGCTCCAGAGCTCCAGCAAATTACCGCACTCTTTATCTATAGCAACCACTACTGTTTCAGCTCTGGCTCTTCTCTGGACAGAGACTTTCCCTGTCTGGAGACTTTGTTTTGCAACATTATGAGGCATATGAGGAAACCACCAGGACCCTCCATTTTAATTGCGATTTGTCATTAATTTAGTTTCCATATAAGAATATCCTCTCAGTTTGACTTATGTTATGATGTTCTCTAGGATTTTGAGCTGATGGGCTCCTTCCTTCTGAGTTCCACAGGACTACTCACACAATTACTCACTGGCATGTTTGTTTGCAGGATTTTGTCTCAGATCAGTAATGACCCAAACTCGTCACCATCTGGGATCTGTTTGATAGCCTTTATAAAACAAATCTGGTGAGATTCAGTGCAGTTGCCAGTACAGAAGTGTCCATATTCCCACAATTAGCATTAAGTGCCTTCTTGGCAGGCTATGCAGAAGACCCAAGGATTGAATTATCCATGGAAATTAGTGTTCAACCTCTCTCCTAAAAGTACTCTGGCTGGATCAAAGCAGTAGCACATGGGAAGAGCGGGACAGCAGTCTCATCCATGGGTAAACTGCCTCATTCCCCTGAGTCGTCAGGCCAGCCCCATATAAATTCAGTGTTTAAAAAAAAAAAAAAAAAAAGGGGTGGGGGGCAGATTTAAAGTGACATAGCTGGTGTAAAGTGATGTAGCTCTCTTGAAGTATAAAATAAGACTCCATTGACTTCAATGGAGCTATGCTGTTTTACACCAGCTGAGAATCTGGCCCTATGTATTTTTAAAGCATATAGACTCTGATCCTGGAGGATATTTTCCACCAGATGAGCATTTAAAATATAGGCAGTTGTCAGTCTCTGACTACGCTCCATGACCGTGTCATTTTCTGTAGACTTTACATCCCCTAATTTATTCATATATATTTCTGTTATGAAGTTTCAATCTATTCCCTGGTACTAGAAGCAGCATTTCCTAGCTGGATAAAATGTCAATATGCCTTGCTTGCATGCTGGGTATTGTACATAGCTCTATCCCCAGACACCCTTAAATGTCTAAGCAAAATTTCAGACACTGATGGCTAGGGCCTCTAGACACTACTGTAATACCAGTAAACACATATTTATTGTGAATATCACTATTGTTATCCCCATAGCACCTAGGAGCCCTCATTATGTGGTCCATAAATAATAACTGGTAAGCATATTGTACTGTTGTAGAGCAATACTTGCCATTTATTTGCACCTGTTGTCAAGGGGAGCAAAAATAAGAGTTCATGATTTTAACTTGTCTTACCCTAGGTACACAGTGGATCAGAATAAGGGCCCATCTAGTCCATCTATTTCTCACAGTGGCCAGATGCTTCAGAGGAAGGTGGAAGAAACCCCATCTGGCAACTGTGGAATATTCTTCCATTTGGGGAAGGTTCTTCCTAATCCCAGATACTTAGAGGCTGGTTTATGCCTTGAAGCCAGGAGGGTTTACAACCCTCATAAATTTGGATCCTATCGAATGTTACCCTAGATGTTCTTATTATCCATATAAATTCCTTTCTGAATCCTGATAAGCATTAGTCTCAACAAAATCATGTAGCAGTGAGTACCATTATATGTGGTGTAAAAATGCTCTGCCTGCTAATTAAATGGAGCATGGGTTTCAGCAAGGAAGATTCTGCATAGATGTTAGCTGGCATTTAGAACTTTGTTTGTTGATGGAGATTAGGATCACAAGGTAGGCTGCTATTACAGTAGCACATGGCACAGGGATTGTTTATACAAATATATCAGAGGCCCACTGACACAACATATGGATTTACAGATTGCAGGGCTTGTAGGCTACTTGGGAGGTCAGCTGTGACTCTGGTCACAATCCTCCATTGTAGCAGGTAGCCCAGTGACACTGCAACATTATTGTTCCGGTGAGCTCTTTGGGGCAGGGACTGGCTTAATATGTTTGTACAGCACCTAGCACAGCGGAGGCCTGGTCTTGGTTGGGGGTTAGGGTTAGTTAAGTGCCAACAGCCTTGGAGCAGAGGCCAGAGTGACAGGCTAAACTCGCCTCACTGGTGACTAAGTAATTTGAAGATAAAAGACCTAAGTCATAAGCACAATTACTATTAATGTTTTTCCAGCTATGCCAAATTCTCAAAGCAGTCCATGCATCTCCTTCTGCACAGGCTGTGCCTTTAGCAGACCCCAATCCCTTCAGCACACTCGGCACCGTACCCTGCCCTCGGTCTGGCTGCAGAGCGTCCACTGGTGCCAGTGGAAGTTGCAAGCATGGTTCAAGAGCAGCGTGTGGTGACACAGCCCTCAGGGGGCGCAGCTCAAAAAAACCTCACTGAGAAATTGACTGAGGGAAAAACCTGGAAGTCAAGAGCTCCTGCTTCTAACACTGACTCTGCCAGTGCCTCCCTCTATGACCAAGGGCTGTCAGCTCGTGTCTTTAAATCACCACGTTGCTGGAGGGAAGAAGGGGTTGGGCTGCAGTGGGAATCCCAGAAGGTATTTGGGAGGGAACTCCTCCTTGAGGCTCCAGAGGAGAACAAGCAGCAGTGTCAGCTCTGGCACCCTAGCAGAGAGCTCAGCCTATGCTCCCCTCCCTTCTGCCTTGGGGGGAGGGGTGTGTGGCCCTGGCCCTGCCTTTGGAGACCTTAGCACTCCTGGAGAGTGTTTACCAAGAGCAGTGCCATATTATGCCTGGCCTCTGGGCAGGCATGGCAGGGGGTAGGAAATCAATGCCTTTGACCCTCTCTCCATGCAACAGGGTAAAACATATCTCATTTGCTGTTCGGGGTACTGATTCTCTTGGGGTGTCTACACTGCAATTAAACACCCATGGCTGGCCTGGGTCAGCGGACTCAGGCTCGCGGGACTTGGGCTGCAGGCCTATAAAATTGCGGTGTAGATTCTCAGGCTGAAGCCTAAGCTCTGAGACCCTGCAAGAGGGGAGGGTCCCAGAGCCTGGGCTCCCACCCGAATGTCTACACCACAGTTTTACAGCCCTGCTGTCTGTCCAAGCCCCATGAGCCTGAGTCAGCTGACCCAGGCCTGCCGTGGGTGTTTCATTGCAGAGTAGACGTACCCTCACAGACGGTTGTGGAAAGACAAACAGGGAAGCACAGAGATTATCATTAGCTTCATCTCCAGCTGCATCTAACTCCACAATGTTTTTCCACTGTTGCTGGCGGCAAGAGGCTAACAGGACAAAGGCAGTACACTAGAGAATGGGGCATCAAAAGACAGGCACAATAATAGAGGGGGAGTGGGAGTGATGAATGGAGATTTCCTACACATGTTTACAAGGGCAGACACTGATACCCGCCCTCCTGGGTGACTCCAGGGTCACTGACACCGAGGTATTAGATAAAAGAGGGACTGTGATGCTAACCAAGCTCTGGGACAGAAGGAATTTCCACTAGGGGGACCTCAGAACAAGGGACTTGCAAACGCTTACAAAAGATATCAGCGCTTGCTAACTAGCAAAGTCCCATAGACCCCAACAGCATCCCACCGCCCATGGCAGTGGGGGAGTCTCTGGGAGTCTGATGGAGCTGGAGACAAAGCTAAAGTGCCTGCCTTCTCACTGCTTTCTGTAAGGCGGACAGTGCTGTAAGCAATGAATGAAAGAAACTGGAGGTTGTTACAGTGGGACAATCCCTAAAAATGGCAGTGAGTGTAAAACAAGAAACAGGTGCTGTGATTCTGTATTTGCTTTTTGACTCCAAAATCAGCACCTATCCCATGAAACCCTTGAGTACCCAGGAGATGAGACTTCAATGGAACTCCTCATGGGACAGAGCACTCTGCTGGGTATTAAGCATTTTCAGGCTCTGGCTGTAAGACAGTGATTCTCAAACTTTTGTACTGGTGACCCCTTTCATATAGCAAGCCTCTGAGTGCGACCCTCCTTATAAATTAAAAACATTTTTTTATATATCTACCACCACTATATATGCTGGAGGCAAAGTGGGTTTGTGGTGGAGGCTGACAGCTCATGACCCCCCATGTAATAACCTTGTGACCCCCTGAGGGGTCCTGACCCCCAGTTTGAGAACGTAAGACAATGCCAAGTAGAGTGCTCAATAAAAACAAGGGACCAATTATGGCCCCTCATAGGCACTTATATGCTGTCCAGTGACATTGGTGGGCTGTAAATGAGCTGCAAACAAGGCAGGATTTACGGGCAGGTGAGCCAGCCAACCACCTGAGGTGCTGGGCACCAGGCTGGGGGTGCTGTTTTCATTGTTAGGGACAAAAGGGAAAATAGAATGTTTGAAGTAATGTGTTTCAGGTATTTCATATGTAGATTCATTTTTCACTAACCTCCTAGAATGTTCTGGACCTTTGTAGAATCTCGTGAAACCTTCCAGGCTTTCTGAGATCTACATTTTTCTCAAACCTCAGCCATGTTGTCAGCCATGCCCTCGTGGGTATATAAGGGGCGGGGTGTCACCCGTCATTCAGTGAGATATAAGAACAAAGTGAAGTGAGAGCCCAGCTGCGATATTGTGAACCTTGTTTTATTGTGTAAATTGTGAAAGTGTATTTGTGTTTTAAGACTTGCAGAGTCTAAGGCAACTAATAAAGGACATATTTAAGGAGACACCAGAAATATCTATCGAACATCTATCCATGCAACAATTTAAAAGAAATACTGTTACTTCTTTTGTCATGCTTGACACATAATGTTTGATGACTTTCTAAGACTGTGGAACATAGCTTTTGTTCTCCCTAATACTGTCTGTTTTCCCGCATAGAAAATAAGATGCCCCTGAAGAAGCCTTCAGGAGCTCAGTATAGGAAGTGAAAAGCTCAATTGCAATCTAGTCTGCAGCAAGGGGCAATTTGGTGGGAAACAAATGGACGGGGGGTGCCATTTAGTCTAGGGCCAGCCCTGGCTGCAAAACCCTGAGGGAGAACGGCCCTTGTTTAGGAGCAATAGAGGGCCAACATAAGTGGCTCCATGCTGCCCTCTTGCAAGCCTGGGTATAGAGGACCAGGTGGAGGTGGAGCTACAGAAGGGAAGTAGCCATAGTGCTTGGAGCGATGGAGACTCTAGGCCTCAGCCCCTAGGCAACCTAGGATAGACTGCTGTAAGTTGGAGAAGCCCTTCTGCCTTCCCTGCACTATGTGATTTAGGAGATGCAGTGCAGAATCTGGCCCATGGTCCCTTAAGCCTAGTGTCAATGTTGCGAGTGATGCATACAACTAACAGCATTTAGGGCTTATCCTCTTTGTAAACCTTGATTGATTTTTTTCGCCACCACCCAGCCAGGTAGGTATTATTACTCCCAGTCCACAAAGGAGAAACTGAGGCAGCAAATCCTGTCCACTGGGCTAAGCCTGTTTGTGCTGTGGCACTGCCATTGGTGCCCACATGCAGACCGAATGGAGCAAACAAATGGACCTGCAAGCACTTGGCTTCAGCTCTATGAGAAACCCAGCAAGAAAATGGTCAGGCTCCCTGCTAACTGTAAAGGGCCAAAAAGAGGAGGCAGAAAACTTTCAAGCTTTTATAATTTGTATGACAGCAGCATCCAGCGTCGTGCTAAGCAATGTAGGCCCGCATCCTCCAAGGTATTTAGGCACCAAAGTCCTATTGATTTCAATAGAAATTAGGTGCCTAAATACCTTGGGGGACATGGTCCTGTACAAACACACAGTAAGAGGCAGTCCCTGTCCCAAAGAGCTTACAGTCTAAAGAGACAAGACAGACCAAGGAAGTGGCATTATCCCCATTTTATGGGGAGCTGAGGTCCAGAGAGATTAAGTGACTCATCCAAGGTCACATGGGGAGTCTGTGGCAGAGAGAGGAATTGAAACCAGGTCTCTAGAGGTACACCTACACAGCAGTTAAATACCTGTGGCTGGCCTGTGCCAGCTGACTTGGGCTTGCAGGCCTCTGGCTGTGGGGTAGTAACATTGCTGTGTAGACATTTGGGCTTGAGTTAGAGCCTGAGTTCTCGGACTCTGCAAGGGGGGAGGGTCCCAGAGCTCTGGCTGTAGCCTGAGCCCAAACATTTACATTGCAGGTTTTAAGCCCGACAAGCCCAATTCAGCTCACCCGGGACAGCCATAGTTGTGCTGCAGGTCTTTTATTCCAGTATAGTTGTACCCCCAGTGCGCTGTTCATTCCCCAGAAGCAGAAGTGATTTAGCATGGGCATTTGAAACAACCTTTCACTGATTACCTTATCCCCGACCCTGAGGGATTAATCCATAGAAATAAGAGAGTAGATTGGGCTTCTCTATTATGGCTGCACAAAACTTTAGTTTACAAAATCCAAAGCCCAGATAGCTTAGCCTGATTTCAGCTCATGGTATGAACTTTAAACTCAGCCAAGGTGCTATGAAAGCATCGCTGGGCTTTGTCAACCCTTTGGAGAACCTGGGTCCAGTTTATGGCTGAACCTTCTCTACTAACTGATGGCTTTGCGCAGAAACTGGAGGGGAGATCCTCACCTAGTATAAATTGTCATTGATTTCAATGGAGCAGCAGCAGATCCCCCCTTAGTTTCTTGTGAGCAAAACTGGGCCCAAATCCAATCAGTGAAAGGCAAACAATAAACATTGATGGGGGTGAAAACAAATAGCCATGCAAATTGGTTACATTTTTGGTAATATTTTAAAATATTTCCCTTCCCTTTCTGTTATAGTGTAACTCCTTAGATAGTGCTTAGCTTGATCAGGGTCATGTTAGGTCTTTGGCTCCAGGATGCAGAAGAAAGAGAATTTTTGGCTTAAAGCAATTGGTTACATGGCTGATTAACAGCTTTCTATAACTTGCAGTGCAAATGTATTTGCTTTGGCTGCTGTGCAATCTAAACACTTCTCTGTGAGCCTCAGCTCTGCAGCTCATTGTGGCTTTATCTCCATTTGTTTCAAAGGTATTTCAGAGTAAGGGCCAGCAGCTCCTGGGGCATAGTCTCATCTCTGTCTGTACTAATGGGGAGTGATATTCATCTGAGAACAGAGGGCTGGTTAAGCCCGTGGGTCCTGAGCCTGCGAAGACTTACACTCACACTTCACTAGCTATGTATAGGGACACTGGCTTCATTGGGAGTAGCAGCAAGTCCTAAGGCCAAATTTGGATCTGATCTAAATAGGCCAGCTTCATTGAAGCCACCTGGCTAAATGCACTCCTGAGGAGTTCAGGGCTCCCAGCAATGGTATAACTGCTGGGGAGGGGTAGGGGCCAGAACTGAAGCTCCATGAGGGAGGGGAAAGGAACTATAACAGGTGGCCAGAACTCCTGAGTATGCTTCTACTTCCCTCTTCTCCTGCAACCCTCCTTAAGAGTGGTGCTAGAAATGCCACTTGTCCTGCTCTTGGGACAAGCATATGGAGTCATATTACTTTTCCATATACCCGTATTATGTCTATTCCTGTAGGATCTGCGGCCTAGATTCTCAAAAGTATTTAGGCACCCAACTCCCATTGAATCTGTCCCGAAATATCTAAGTGTCTGATACAAAGTACACATCCCTGCAGCAGTGGCAGGTGACTCCAGGCCCATGGAGTCCCACCTACTTACACCAGGTCTGAATTTGCCCCCAAGCATGTAAACATCCCCCGAAGAAATCCCAGCTGGCCCAAACTGTGCTGGAAGAGCTAAGCAGGCTTCTGACTATTTTTATTCCTTGAATTTCATGTATTTCTTCCTTTTAAAAATCACATCTCTAGTGAATCCTTAATTTTTTATTCCTAGACCTGGATAAATATGGAGTCTGTTCCAGCGGCATGAAACTTTCAAAGCCACGGCCAGCCAGTCTGTGCCTTTTAGCCTGCCTTCGAGGGTAAGAAAGACCATATCTGTCGCGCAGTGGTTGCTTCTGGGCCCAAGATCAGTCAGTTCCTTTCCAATTGCTGTTTAGGGTAAGAAAGTCCATCTCTGTAGAGCGGAGATGGCTGCTGGGCCCATTAGCAGTGTTCCAAGACAAACACAGGCACACCTCCCTCGCTTGCCCTTCTCCCCCCAGAATTCACAGCGCATGACTCAGAGCAAGGAAGCAGACAGTACAAAATGCCAAACTCCTTATTTCACTTTGTCAGCCTGGTAAAAACACTGTTATTTTGGGAGGAGGCCATGGTTTCTTAAAGAAAAGCTTTGAGAAAACAAACAGAAAAATCCCCCTCCCCAGCACCCTGACCTTGCTCCACTTCAGGACTGTTGCATCATCAAATACACAGGTGCAGTTAGAACCCTCCCACCTACAGCCCACAGAGTTTTGCTGAAGTTAGGTTTTACTCCTTCATCTTCGACTGGGTTAGAATTAGGAGCACTCCCCGGTTCAATGCCTGGCTTTTCACCACAAATAGGACTTCAGGCCAGATCCTCTACTTGTGTAAATTGATGCAGCTCCATTGACTTCACCAGAACTGACTCTTTTTGTTGTCTGTTCTTTCTCTGTACCAAAGGAAGTGACATTTTAGAAGTTCCCTATCTGTTAGCTAGTCTACTAGATCTTGTCAGCATTTGTACATTTCCTGCCTTCCTTTATAAACATCAGGGGAAAGCAAAATACTTCAGTGCTGGATTGTTTCTAGGTTTTGTTCCCTATCTGCGTTGATATCCATTGTCTGCCTTGCTTCTCTCACACACAAAGCTAACACAGTGAGGTCAACTCTCAAGATTATATCACGAACCTTGCAATAGTTGGTGGTTTTCTTAAAGCCTAGCTTCTAAAGGCATGTGATTAGTTGACAGGTTTCAGAGTAGCAGCGGTGTTGCTCTGTATTCGCAAAAAGAAAAGGAGTACTTGTGACACTTTAGAGACTAACAAATTTATTTGAGCATAAGCTTTCGTGAGTTTCTTTTTGTGATTAGTTGAGAATCTGAACTTAAAAAAGAAAAGAAAAGTGTTTCTTGCCCTCACGGCTGTGGAGGAAAGCTTGAAAATGTGACCCAAGGGCACCCTAAATACTCAAATACCAGAAGACAAATAAAAAGGACTGCAAATGTATTTTTTTTTTAAATCTCATAATGTTGTGACAAATAATGCTTCAAATGCAAACAACTCCCACTCAAGTCAATGAGACAGATTCTGATCTCATTTGCACCAAAATAAACCTGGAGTAACTCCGCTGGAGTTAACAGGGGTAAGTGAGATCACAATATGGCTTGAATTCTGCCTGTTACATGATTATAAATATGGCATAGTACCACTCACTGGAGCATATAGCAGCAGGGCAGAGTTTGGCTTGATGTGTAATTTACAACACTGTTTAAGCCACATCTGAAGTTGGCCAAGAGAATTTAACGGAAGCTTCACTACGTCCACCAGGAGTTGTACCTATGTATCTGAGGATACATCTTCACAGGAGCTGGAGATGTAGTTGATTGAGTGAGTGTGCTAAAAATAG
Source organism: Chelonia mydas (assembly GCF_015237465.2). Lineage (NCBI taxonomy): Eukaryota > Metazoa > Chordata > Testudines > Cheloniidae > Chelonia > Chelonia mydas. The sequence goes on from NC_051254.2 coordinate 20,104,437, forward strand.
AAGTGTAGCCACTGACGTGGCATAGCCTAGCCACTAAGACTACTCACCTGGAGTTTCAGATGGGATTGTACTCATGGAGGCTGTTACACTGTTGTTTTTAGTGTGCTAGCCGGATTGCAGCTAGTGTGGGAAATTACACCTCCCACTCCAGTGTAGATAGTGTATTTCAGTCTTAAATTAGCACTACATCCATTTGTGTGAGCTGCCACTAAGAGCAAAACAGTTCCAGTGAGGAGCATCAGCTTTTCTTCGTAATTACCAAGGAATTTCAGGGATTGAAAGATTTACAATCCCATTCTGGAATTCAGGGTGGGCCTACCTTATTGGGGCAAGTGCTTCAATGGAGGGTTTACTCACATAGTAAGATGCTACTCTGTGTGAGTAAGGGCAGCAGAACTGAGCCATGTAGTGACAGCTTCTGTCCAGGAGCTCAGTTAACTGGCTTCTGTTTGATGCTTGCCTTAACCCCTTAACAAAATGATCTCCCACAATGGGAGAGAACTATCCAAAACTCCAAGTGGTGATCAGCTGCTGTGTGGAGAAAGAACTAGGTCAATCAATTCACTGCCTTGTTCTGCAAGAAACAAGGATGGGGTACCAAGCTAGAGACTGGTTTCTGTATTCTGTGAAGTGTCAGGAAGCTATGAAGCCAGCTTCTGACCTGACTTGCAGCATTGTAAATCAGAAGTAACACCACTGAATCAATGGAGCTAAACTACAGTAAAACTGGTTTACATGAACAGAGAATAAGGGGTCTGGCTTTATTTTAAATATGTTCCGGACCCACGCCCATCCTTATTAAATCATAGTGCTACAACCAGGTGTCTTATAAAAGAAAAATGAGTTGTGAGGGGGAGGGGAATAAGCAATTTCAGGCTGACTTTCTTGATGTAAAATGGCAAATGAACTGCCAACAACATCACCAATAAAGCAGGTCATTAAATCAAGTTTAATGGGGATCTGGATACAATTTTGAAGGAAGAAGAAATCTGGAGGTCCAGCTGTGAGCTAGATTTTTTTTCTTAGTTTAGAGATGAGGTAATATGGTCAAAAATGTAGTTATACAAAATGATCTTCATTATTTATTCTCTTCAAGAGCTTTTGTCTCACATTTCCTCACGTTAAAGATTTTTTTTTATAGCAACAAAGCCAACCTTGCATAAGCCAACCAGCCGTTTTCCTTCTGCTGAGTACCTCATCGTTACCAAGAGTAATGAAACTGATAGACCTGCAATACAACTGCAGGGCCCGTTGATCAATGACATTCCCACCGCTCCAGAGGAAGTTGTGATTGCAAATTGTCTCATACATTGGTATGTGCCCTTTATCAGGCAGTTTAGCTGAGAATGCATGAAACAGCCTAAAATGCAGCAGGGTTGATTCTGCAGTGCTTGGTTTTATCAGTAAACTAAGCTGCCAAGGATGGGAAAACACACAGGGCTACACTGTGCTTATTAGCTGCAGTCCCACATTGGGGGATGGAAACAGAGGGTGTTAGGGATGGACTGTACCTGAGAGATGCACAGACCCTACCTGACCATCCTGGCAAGCAGTCTGCACTATCTTTTAGGATTCTTCTTCCCCAGTGCAGCCAGCTTTCTCTGCAGGCCAGTGGAGACAAGGGTTCGGACACAGTCCCTATTTTCTCCTCACCCTCTTTTAAGGTGGCGTGAGTCCCTGCAGTGCATGGAAGGAGCTGTCTGAGCCCTCTCCCAAGTGCAATGGCTGCAATAATTCCTGGCTAGCCATGGGATGTGGAGTGGGGGTGGAGAAAGGCTCTTTGCATCCCAGCCCCCCATGCAAGGAGGTAACGGACAGTCTGACCCATAGCGAGCAAATGTGTGTGGCAACTCTCGGCTATTTTCAGTCACTTTTCTGACCCCACCTGTGTTGGAAGATGGTGATATGAACAGCAGGTAGCTTTGTAGTTGTCTAGGCAGGTAACAGCCAGGTCTTGCTGGGTGGACAGTACTGATCCGGACGAATTCTTCACCCACCATCACAGGCTGTGTGATTACGTATCTTCTAAATGTTGAATTTTGGGAGACTGGAATGTTTTCCACACGGAAGCATGTGAAAAATAACTTTGGATTGAAAGTAAGAGAGAGTTGGGAACCCAGGCTCACTTCAAGCTTTGGGCAAGTCCATTTGGGCCCAAGCCTTCAAAAGTGTCCACTAATTTTAAGCACCTATGTTTTTGGATGACATATAAGTCAAGTACACCTGTGCAAAACAGGTTAAAATGTTACCACATCACAGTGGCTGCATTTTATACCTACCTTGCACTCACTTTGTAGAGGAGTAAATGATGACCCAAGGGGCATGACAATGGAGAATTACCCCACTTGGGTCCGATCTTAAGTTTGCATGTTAGAAAATCAGGGACAGAAAACCAAAATGCATTCCTAGTCATTTTTTTTTCTGCAAAAGAATTTGCTTTGTGATATCAGGGAACAAGCTAAAAAATTGCCAAATTAGCCCTTAAAATCTGTTATAGCAAATTTCAAACTTGAATAGCGTGAAAGGAGAAATCTAAGTATAGACTTAAAAAAAAAAAAGAGAGAGAGCGAGAGAAAGAGAAATACTTGCCTGGAATTCTATTTTGTGAAAGACTCAGGGATATTTGGATTTGAGTAATGTGAATTAGAAGAGAAGTCAAATAAACAGAAGAGGTCTTTGAAACATTTTAGTGCAAGGGCTATTTCTTGACACACACAAATCACGCTGATTTCCTCTGAAATTTACCCCACACCGAGCCTCAAGTCCAGAGTTAGAAAAACCAGCAGAGTGCTCAAGTTTCTTAGCTGTTGGCTTGTCTGGCCTGGAATCATTGCTGGTTCTGGAGTCACATCAAAGTCATAAGAACGGCCATACTGGGTCAGACCAATGGTCCATCTAGCCCAGTATCCTGTCTTCTCACAGTGGCCAGTGCCAAGTGCCCCAGAGGGAATGAACAGAACAGGAAATCATCAAGTGATCCATCCCCTGTCGCCCATTCACAGCTTCTGGCAAACAAGCTAGGGACACCATCCCTGCCCATTCTGGCTAATCGCCATTGATGGACCTATGAATTTATCTAGTTCTTTTTTGAACTGTTATAGTCTTGGCCTTCACAACATCCTCTGGCAAGGAGTTCCACAGGTTGACTGTGCGTTGTGTGAAGAAATACTTCCTTTTGTTTGTTTTAAACCTGCTGCCTATTAACTCAGCTCCCTCTTCCCAATACTTCTGATGTCCTTGCTGTCAGGAACAGCCTCCTCCCACCTGCTCCCTGCTTAAACTGACTGATATGTGCATTGGCTGACCTGATGGACCCCACAGTTGGGCCCATAAACCCAACCCCATCTCCCATCTTTGCTGGACCCTTGGTGGTGAAGTCTTCTCCATAAAAGGTCCCCAGCAGAGGAGGCTTCACCCTGCCCAGCAGCTTCCTGCTCCATTCATGGATCCTTTCCACTGGTACATTCACCAGCCAGTCTCCCTTCCCACTGCCTGCCTGCTGGGACATGGAATCCCCCACCATCTTCCTGGATTTTTAGGGTTGCATGAGTGGGTGATTTCCTTCACTATAATAAATGCCCTGCATGGCAGCTTGGAAAATGAAACAGAAATTATTTAGGAAACATTTGAATTTTTTTCTTTCTCTTTTAAACTGCCCCTAACAAGAACCTAGATGGATACAAGTTGACAGACAGACCAATGCAGTGACTAAGAAGGAAATTTTTTTTTAAAGGATTTACTGTAAAACCCACCACCTGTTCAGACAAGGCCTTGATTGTGGTGGACAGAGGGGGAGGAATAAGTATCTGTGTTCTCCTCCATAAGCCACAATTCCCTAGCTCCTGGGATTATTTTTAGCAGTTTTGCACTCCCCTGTTTATTTTCTTTACACCAGTGCACATACTTCATTCCCTGTAACTTCCTTATTAACACAACGGCAGATGGAGAGCTCAAAGAAGGAAATTTCAGTGACTGAATGGCGCTTGCAGAAAGGAAAGTTTAGCCCTCAGTTCTAATAAAGTGCAATATATACAGCATATAAATCCCAGTTCCTATTGCGAATTGTCCTCTCTCCCAGATTCCACATCATGCTGCCTTTCACATGCCTTTCTGAATGTATTTGATGCTCTGGCAGGCTGTAGCTTCATCTGCTTTTCATTTCCTCGGATGCTCTCGGCATCAGATTCTTTTTTTTTTTTTTTTTTATGGTGAGCCTGTTGCAACACTCAGTCTCTGTGACTAGGGAGGTGTTTAGTCTGTTGCAGGTTTTTCCCCCCTGTGGCTAAAAGAGAAGGAGGGTGATAAAAATTGAGGTCATGGGAGTGTAAGTGGAAGGGACTTTACTGATGCAGAGAATCTGTCCAAACTGAAGGCATCTCATTAGATATGGGGAATCCTTCAAAGTAATCAAATCAACAGTGTAACACAAAATGTCCATGAACTTTCACATCCTTCTCATATCTTAGGTACTTATGTGGTCCCCATGACTGCAGTAGCTGAGCGCCTCACAGTCTTTAATATATTTATCTTCACAACACCTCTGTGAGATAGAGAAGTGCTATTATCCCCATTTTTCAGATGGAAAACTTGGGCCCAGAGAGGCTAAAGGGGAGATTCACATAGCTCTTTAGGTGCTAACTCCCATTGATTTCAATGGGAGTTAAGTGCCTAAATGACTTGTCTAAGGTCACAAAGGAAGTCTGTGCCAAGGCAGTGAACCCAGGTTTACTGAAGTCCTAGGGTAGTGCTTTAACCACCAGACAATCTTTCTTTCTTAGTTCCTACCTTCTGATGCTCTCTGTGGAGCTACTGTTGATTTTGTTCATTGGTTCTTTTCTTCATCTCTGTGTTTTCCAACATCAATTACTCATTTGCTCAGAAAGACGGGCTGTTTGATAGTTTATAATTTTGTTTCCCTCCATTGTGCGTTCTCCTTCTATACTGGCATTAAGTCTTGAACTAATGCATTTTCAGTCTGAGTCCCCGTATTCCTTACTCTTAGTGTCTGGTTCTCTGATCATTACAGCAAGGTCACTTGGGAAGCCTTAGTGGCCTGAGCATCAGCTTTGAAATATTAGATTCCCTAGCACCACAACAAACTGGACCAGCCCTTTCAGTCTTTAATGGAGCCTGATTCTGCTCTGATTTATCCTGGCACTTTATAAGGGCTTACTCCTGAACGCTGTAGCTCACGAAAGCTTATGCTCAAATAAATTTGTTAGTCTCTAAGGTGCCACAAGTCCTCCTTTTCTTTTTGCGAATACAGACTAACACGGCTGCTACTCTGAATACTGAAACTAATGTGAGTTTTGTCATTGGCATCAGTGGTTAGGATTGTGCTGTAAATCCATATTAACTCCACCGGAATCAGTGGGGTCACCCCAGATTTACACTGTAAGAATCTGGTCCATTGGTCTTTTTGGAGGAGATCTTAGAAACTGAGGCTCTGTCTTCTCTGAATGACATTAAAGACTCTGGTGCTTTTCATATGCTTTTGCCCCAGTGTCTTGGGCTGAAATGTCCTCTCTCCTTCACAGTTGTACCATGGTATCAACCGGTATGTCTACCGGATGGGACCTACAACTTCAGTGGTTATATGGTTCAAGTGCTTTGGGATGAAAGGTACTATATAAAGATCTATATGTTAAAAATAATAATCATGATGCTGCAAATGTCTGTGGCTTGCATCACTTTGTCCTGCTTCCAGAAGGGAACTATGCCACCTAGAACTTGCAGTGTCCTGGAAACGTAGTAGGAAGTTATATTAATAAATTCCACATACTGCTTTAATATTGTTGGGCCATGAAACAATTTTCAGTCTAACCAGTTTGCATTATGTTAAACAAACACAGAGGCTCCTAGTCCGAAGCGAGAGCAGCGTGTATTAATCACATTGTTTATAATGTGCTTATTTGCTGTTTTGGAGGTGAAGCGTGTTTGACATTCCCAGTGCTCACTTAGCAGTGAACTTTGCTTTATGCTGGACACATCTCTCTTTTTCTGCAAACCGCAGTTACGTTTTCCAGAGAAATGTTTACTGCTTGGGGGTCGCTGACATAATTTTAAACATCTGCCTGAGCTCAGGAAAGGGAACGATTTTAATTGTTTTCCTCGTGGCCTTTTAAAGCTCTGGTTACTCTTTTTACATTCTGAGCCATGTCACACTTTTACTTACTTCAAGCATCTTGAAATGCACAAAAAAGCAGTTATTTCAGACTCAGTGAACGTAAACAGTGCAGCCCTCACATGCTGTCACTTTGCTTTTACAACAGACATTGGAAATTGATTTGAGTGCTCATGAAAAGCTGACTGCCCTCGAAATGGAAATCTTGTAGAAGTACAGTCAAGGCAGTGACAGAACAAACTTTGCACACAGCATCTCAACCACCCACCAAAATGCCTCATACCTGGGAGGTGAGTGGGGCTTTCTCTTTTGGAGGAGATTTCCCACTGTTTCACCAGCAACGGAACTACTGGTCAGTGGCTGGAGACCGAGTATAGTCGGAGCACTGGCAAACACTTGTCATCTATGCATGCTCTGAGCATATGCACATGGAACTTGAGGATCCAGGTTTCACGCTTGGCTCTGCAGGAGTGTAGTTCATTTGGTAGCTGTTGAAGGCTGATTTTGTTTTCTTTTGTGACCCTAGGAATTGCCAACTACAACAGTGTTCTGAAAATTTTGATTAGCTTGAATAAACTAAAGGGCTTGTCTTTGAAATGCTTGCAAAGGGTCTAACTTGGCTTCATGTCCCTCTGTTTGCTAAAAGGAACTAGCTTACACCACGAAACCTGAAAGTGAGATAGATTTTGATGTTGTCTCATGAAAGAGGCTGTGGGATGGGGTAGATGCACCCTACACTAGGCAGGAAGGGGTTAATGAGAGCCTGTGGCTCAATTAGCCCTGCCCTTCTCCAAATTACAAGCTTGAAGGGAGGGGTTAAAAAGGGAAAAACCCAGCTCACTCGGGGGCTGGCTGGGAGGAGAGAAGGTCTTCTTATGCCAGGTATATCCCAGGACTGCCTGAAGGAATGCCTCACTGGAGCTGGAGGTTGTCTAGATCCTGGAGCCTCCCTAGGGACAGACAAGCCTGGCATGAGGCTCCTAAATACACTTTGTTCCCTGGGACTACGTGGGCTTTCCTTTTGGAATCTGTGGAGGAGTGTGCCCAGGAAGGGGCTGGTAAAAGGCCTAGCGACAGGCTGTGGTAGGAAGCAGTGGTGCAGCACTTAACTGCTTATTACAGGGTTGCTGGGCTGGAACCCAGAGCAGAGGGAGGACCTGGGTTTCCCTACAGGTCCCCTGACAAAGGTTTAGGCTGTGGAAATAAAGTCTGGAAAGGACTTAAGTCTGTAGTTTAGCTGAAGGCCCCACGTGAAGCTGCTGGGTAATAGACATACAAGACATACATATGGCCACCCTGGAATGGGGCGGCCATAGATGCCTGGCCAGAGGAGTCAGCCATGAGGAGAAGCAGATCACCACTGAACTGGAGCGGCTGTTCGTGGGTGGTGCCAAAGGAGAAGCACCAGGCTATGCCACACCCAACCACGAGAGCGTGCACCAGTGGTGAGTCTGCTCTTCAACAGGCTGATTTCAATGGCAGGGATAGTGATTTGTTTAAAAAAATTGCAGCTATTTGAAAACTAGACCTGATTCTGTATCTGTAACGCCATCAAGCAGATGAGGCAAGAGACGGGAATATTTTCATTGTCAACCTTTGAAACAACCTGGGCAGCTCTTCAAAAGTGAAAAGGAACTCCTGCTCTTGCATTCCTTACCGAAATGCCCCTTTAGCCCCCTTGGGGAATGTATACAGGTTCTGAGCTCTAGGTCCACCTCTTCTAGAGAAGAGCCTGAATAAATCTCTCTGTGGGTAGGTCTACACTGCAATAAAAAACCCACAGCAATGAGTCTCAGAGCCCAGGTCAACTGACTCATGTGTGGGCTACAGGGCTAAAAATCGCAGTGTCAATGCTCGGGCTGGAGCCCAGCCTCTGAAACACCATCATGGGGTAGGGTCTCCAATCCAGGGCTCTAGCTTGAGCGTGAACCTGAACTGCTACACTGCAATTTTATAGCCCTGTGACCCAAGTCTCCTGACCCAAGCTAGCCATGGCCTTGCCATGGATCTTTTATCACAGATTAGATGTACCCTGTTTCACAATCCTTATTTAATGAGAGCCTCTACCACGCACAAAGGGAAGGAGCAAAATCGCTACGCTCATTTTTCAAATGGTCTGATTGAGTAACATAGGGTCAATTTTTCAAAAGAGCTCAGGAGGGCCGAGCTTTCAAGTACTGAGAAACCACAATTCAAGCCAGACTTTCAAAAGAGCCTAGCTCCCATTTAGGCCCCTAAATAGGGGCTAGATTTGCAAAAGGGCTCAGAAGTGCATGTTGGGTGCTGGCCCGAGTTGTGGGTGCTGCTGACCTCTGTTTAAATTCTGGCCATAAAATCTAGAAAGTCACATAGGAAGGTCACATACCTGGCTTAAGATCACATAGGAAGCTGGCAGCAGAGCTGTGAATATACCCCCATCTTGTCCATAAGGCTTATAGTTTGTCATCATAAAAAAAAAAAAAAAGGAAAAGATGCATTTTAATCATAGCAAACATTCACGGGTTCAAAAATTTAATGTCTTTTAAAGAATGAGAAGCCATTGGACATAATGTATCATTACTGTAATCTTGTTTGTCCTCGGAAATCATGAGAAGTCAAATGAATACTCTTTTACAGCAAAAATTGTTTACAACCATTTCAAGCCTATACTCTACTTTGCCGGGTATATAGAGAGCCCAGTTAACAAAAAAAACCCCATGGAGGCATGTTGATTAGGGTGCTGGGTTGGGCGAGGAAGGCTGTGGCTTTGTATGACTACAAGATTCTAAAAAAGATTGCCTGTTTCTATGGAGATCAGGAGCTGTCATAATTAACTACAACAAATTCTGGAAGGGATATTAAACCTTGTGCTTCAGAGCTTTAGCCGATCTCTGATGATTAGAAGCCAGGCTGACACCTAAGTAGGGGCCAGATCCCTGCATAGGACTATTATGGTGCTCTGACGCTTTTTTCTAAAGTGTCTAGTGCTGGCCACTGTCAGAGACAAGACACAGGGCTGGACAGACCTCGGGTCTGATGCAGTCTGGCAAGTCCTGTGTTCCTATGAAAAAAGCAGTAGAAGCCATGATTTCTGTCCCAGTGCTGACAAACTCAGAGTTACAGTGGCTATGCTGTGATGACTTTTCAGAAGTGCTCAGTTTTGGGCCAGTTCTGCTCCCAGTGAAATCAGCTGGAATTTTACCTGACTCCAATGGGAGCCAGAGATAGGCCAAGCACTCGGTCCTTTCGAAAATCCTACCCCATGAGAATCATCTGCTTCTGTTGATTATGTGGGCAGTGTAAGATTTTTTGGCATACTCAGTTATTTATTTCCTTGTTTTTTATGTGCTGGTGTTTTGTAAATGATGGGATTACTAAATGCATTGTTGTCCTAGGTAACCTTAGCTGGTTCTTGAAATGGAGATTTTGGTTTTTGGAGTTACGATCTAAGTACAGTTTTCTCCTGACATATTAGCAGAACACAGGAGCAACCTCTAATTTTCCTGTTTGTCATGTCCACATTTATAACTATTTGTACTTTTACGGGTGCTCTGAATGTCTCTAACATATTTTCACTGTTTCTATTTTTTCTGACTGTTAAATGCAGTTTATGAAACCTGGAAAAAATATCCAGCTATGCTGGCTGATTGCAACTAATAATTCCCTTTCTTGGTTGGAGCTGGGGAGGTGATGGAAAGATTGACAGTTCACACCTGTTTTTGTCATAAAAGATGCCTTTAACTTCAGACAGGCTCAGTAATACTTCTGCTGAAATCTTCAGTTGTTACAAATTCCCTTTCGCTTTGCTACGTGGAATCATTTATTTTATGGTGTAGACTACTTTGTATAGTCAGGACATCATCAAATCCAATATTTTACTTGGCAGTGGCTCTCGGTCACAAGCTCAGCCGCTCAGAATTTCTCATCGCTAGCAATCAGCAAAACCCAGGCAGGCTCTTACCATCTGCTAATGGACTTATGTGGAGAAGAGGAGGATTAACAAAGAGGTGATCTCAGCCACTCATGCTTTGCATGATGTGTGCATGGTAATGTAACAATCATAATTTCAAGAGCTGCATGCTGATAATCAGAAATCCTAATCAGTGGTTACAGCTATAGATTGCTAGCTCAGGGTTCTATAGAAGCTTGATCCTGAAGGCCATTAGCGACTTGAAATGAAAACCTATTCCTTATCTAAATTATTTTCCATCCAATGGGTGTGAATGAACACACACACATGTTTGTTATTTCAGGGGTTTAGGGGGAGGGAATGCTTGTGGGTGTTGGGCTGTGCACATTAGTTTGATACTATGAGGTTCCTCATTCCTTTATTAGGAAGTACTATAGTGTTGGTCTAGACACTACGGCCTAGATTCTCCAGCTAGCCAGAGGAGTGCTCATCAGGTCTGGAGAGGTGGATCCAGGAGGACCCTGACTAATGGGGCAGTTGCCCTGTGTAAAATAGAGCAACCTGAAGGCTACACTGATCTATGCTGGGTGCCAGTGATACCCAGGAACCATTCTGGCAGCTGAGCACTAGCTGGATGCAGGGATATCTTGCCCAGGCCTTCGTTTCATTGGCCATGCCCTCTGGTCACATGATGATGTAGGAGTTGCCATCATGACTCAGAGCATCCTGGGAATTCCCCTATCCTGGAGCATCCTGTTGTGGCTGGCCCCACTCACTTTAGGGAAGCTTTTCCTCCAGGAGCTGTGCAAAGCAGCCACAGAGCACTGGCAAATAGAGTGGGTCTTACAGAAGCTATACGGCAGTGTCTAGTCAATTACTGTAGCAAACCTTTTCTCAGGGATCTGAAGGCTGGGCTGCTGACATTGAAGGGCTTAATATAAAGAAGGCCCACAGAGAGTTGGATGGACTTTGCAAAGAGTAGGGTGACCAGATGTCCCAATTTCATAGGGACTGTCCCGATTTGTGGGTCTTTTTCTTATATAGGCTCTTATTACCCCCCACCCTCTGTCCCGATTTTTCACATTTGTTGTCTGGTCACCCTAGCAAAGAGCAATGTGGAATCTGTCACATTTTTGCCTTCCCAACTGTTTTGGTACCTGGTGACCCACTGTTCCATCCAAGAACTACTCCTCAAAGCCCTGCATTATGGTGACCCAGCTTCAGCCAGAAGTAGCCTAACTGTGGCTCCCCTCCTCCCAGAGAATTTCTCCAAGTTGATGTCACTCTATCACATTCACACTTGGTCTCTATTTTTTTTTTTTTTTGAAAGGGCAATAAGAATTGATGGAGAGATTGAACATAGGGGGATGATATATACGGAATGGGATGACTCATGAATTTATTAATGGGCTATGGAACCTTTGGCTACTAGGTCATTGGTTCCAATAAAGCCAAGATCAGTACTGAACATCATCTTTTGATGGACAGTCAACGGCCTAGGTGGAATGGGTTCGTTGTTTTAATAAGACTCCTAGTCAGCAGGTATCTACAGAAGGGAGAACCTCACTAATTTGGCCCCATTGCTGGCTGTCTGGGCAAAAAAGCCAGTGACCGAAGATGGTCCCTTGAATCTAAATTCCCCTATTGCCTCAACTGGTTGTCCCATCAGAGATCAAGCACAATGGGCCTGATTCTCTACTGCTTTGTACCTTGTGTCGTCATTTAGACCTGTCCAACATGCTACCAAATCAGAATGGAGGCCTTGCACTCATTTGGGACAGGTGTGAATGACAACACAAATACCAGGTAGTAGGGAATCCAGCTGATTGGTGAGGCAGCATGAGGAGGCTTGCATTGCCATGGTTCTTCTATGAAGCTACACTGTGAACTTTGCAGGGGCATAAGTGTGGTACCTTTCAGAAGCACTTGGTTCCCTTAAACCCATGAAAACCCACATCCTTTCAGTAAAATGCTGCATTGTCGTGTTCTCCCAACAGCTCTCCTATTTATCAGGAACTCAGCCAATCAACCCGTCTCTGGACTATCAACTTCCTTTCACCATCTCTGCCTTTTTCAGCCGTTTTTAAAGGGCACCATCCACTGCTGCTTTTGCTGCACCGGGTTGATAATCGTGCTAACAGAACGAACACAACATCAGGGTGATTATGCTGGAAGAAGCTGTGTCCAGCATTTTTCCATGGTGCCTTTAGTACCCTGCCCAGTAGGGAGTCTTGCAAATTAAAAACACTGCACAGATGGGCTACCTCTGGGAAGTTGAGTGGGGTTAGCCTGCAGACCTAAGTTTTAAGAGGCTTGTGGCTTAGAGACTAAACCAACCAGATCAGCCCTAATTACCTTGGAATGATTCATTGCTGATCACCGTTTTTTCTGGGGAAAAGCAAAGACCTATAACGGAGTTGCTGTAGCAGGAAGACTGGACTGTGTCTTATCTCTAGAGAGTACTATGGGGTATTTTGGCAGAACGCAATGGAAAAAACATGGACTATGACTGTCTTTGCAGCTCTTGGCCATGTAGATAACTTAGTTTGTTTCCAGCCCTGCCAGACCCCTTTGCCTTAATTAGCACAAACAGCCCAGAGAAAAGAAAAGAAATGTCTCCCTCTGGCTTCTCCCTGTTCCATAGTCCACACAGATCTGAGCATCCAGCAGATTCTGGCATTCGTGAACTAGAAGGAGATGGTGCAAATTACAACTCCTGTCATCTCTGGCTTGGCGTTTCAGAGCTCTGGAGTCAGCTTTGAATTATCCCTGCAGGATTGACTTTTTGTTTTATATGTTAAGTGGCTTGGCTCACAACTGTCTGATTTTTCCAAATGGCATAAATCTATAGATGTTTGCCTTTGGCTCAGAAAGTTCCCCAATTGGAAGTCAAGACAAATGAGTTTCCCAGAGCCAAGGTCAGCATCTGGAGTCAAATAATGAGATAAAGGCCCGCCCCCGCCCTCCCAGAACCCCCCCAATCAAACAAAAAACCACTTTAGTTATTTTTCACATGCCTTGAAATTGCTGTTATCCATCCCGTGCCCCCAACCACATTCCAGCCCGGTCCTGTGAACCTAGGCACAGGAAGAGCTGGCACCATTCTCCACTAAGTCTGCCATTGCCACTGAAGATGAAAACCTCCTGTAGAGCTATACATGTAACACCCTGGAAGGATTCCCCTACCTTCCCTTCCAGCTTCCTGAGCTAGGCTTTGGACCAACCTAAGCTGTTAGCCCTTGGATAAACCAGTGTCCTGAGAGCAGGCTGGGAGTCCTCCGTCAGTGCTGTCCAGACCTCCAGTCAGGATGGATGTAGTTGTAAAGAACTAGCAAGCATTATCCTCTATTCCCAGCAACCAGGGGTGCACCTAGTGATGGGGCATGCTGGGTGAGGGGTTAGGATGAAAGGGGGCTTGACCAGAACACTTTGGGCTCTGCCTATTATTCTGGGCCATGGCCAGCAACCTGGGCTGTTCCAAGGGATAAAATAAAAAGGGTAGGGAGGTGGGATGGGGTGAACACAGCTTTTCCACATCTGCTATAGTCCGAGTTAGAACTGCCCCTCCCAGCTGGTGCGGTGAGAGCTCCTTCTCCTGTTCAATCTGTTTAACCATCAGGTTGATCTCATTTACATTGGGTGCCATGTTGATCCCTCAGAGCAGCTCAGAGCTGCAACCCTTCCTCTTGTGAGGTGAAGCATGGAGTTGAGCCCCCTGTACCTCATTCTGTGTGTGGAGGTTCCTTGGGTTGGGTGTGGGGAGAGGGAAAGTTCCCCTGTTTCTGGCTGGGTAGCTGACTAGTTGCCGATTAGCATGGAAAACAAACCTGCCTCCCTCCCAGAATAGGATCCTCCTGGGGCCTGCCAGCTTATCACACCAATAGAACTCAAAACCCAGTAGGAAACACTTGACTGACATTCTGCTGCCAAAAATATTAAAGGTTAAAATAATTCCTGGCAGGACAGCTCTCCCCGGCTGCTCCCAGGTGGAGGATACAGTGACTCCAGCTCTGCCTTTGTTTCCTGTGCCTCTTTTAAATTAGTGAGTGAATTTAGCGCACAAGAAAGTGAGGGCCAAATAGCCCTGGCTAGAGCCAGACATGATGTGGCGGGTGGTGTGCAAACTTCCTTCTCAATGCACCTCTGTCAGCACGCTCTAGTCTGATTAGAATTCATTATAACAATTTATCTGTATTATCATAGCACCTAGAAGCCCCAGTCATGGCCCAGGACCCCATTGTGTTAGGCGCTGTACAAACACAGAACCATAAGATGGTCCCTGCCCTGAAGAGTTTCCAATCTAAATAATAGTTTTGACTTGAAACATTTCCTAGTAGTCCTAGTCTTGGGCCTTTCTTGAATTGAAATTGCCAGATGTTTGGGGCTATAGTGGGATAGAGCTGAGCTCAAATTTGGGTGAAACAGATGGTTCGTCTGTGACATTCTAGGTGGGGGAGTAATTCACACAAAGGCCAGGGAGTTGCAGATTGAGGTAAACAGGGTGAGGTAAAATATCCAGCAAATAATATACTGCAAACCACAGAAAAGTAGAGAAGGGAGCAGGGAGAATTGCCTTTCGATTGTAGCCACATTTTTGAGTTTTGGGCTGACGCACCTTTTCTTTTTCACTTTGTGTAAGTCAATATTGAAGCTGTCTTTTGTAATCTTTAATTTGATTAATGTATTTCTCCCTCCAACTGCCTGGGTGCTGAGTTACATTTCATGGATAAACAAGGGGCCCCATTCTGCTCTCATCTAGTCTGTTTAAAAATCAGTCAGAGAAGTTACCACCATGTAAAATCAGCGTGTGTGTGAGCGAGAGAAAGTGATTAGGATGCTAGTTTGGGAGACCCCTGCTCTACCACAGACTCTGTGACTTTGGGCAAGTTACGTAGTTTCACTCAGCCTCAGTAAAATACGAATAATAGTTTCCACCTCACAGGGTTCTGGGGAGTGCTCAGATAACGGTAACTGGGGGCCATATAAGTACCTTAGCAAGACCGAGTAACAGGCCCAATTTTTTGGACACTGCCATGTCTTCAGCTGGTGTACATAGGTGTAGTTCCATTGAAATCCATGGATTGATACTGCTCTTTGACACCAGCTGGAGACCTGGCCCCACAGTGTTTATTTTGCATTTTGATGTTTATATGCTCAGTTATGTAGCATATTAATATAGTGCTAGATACATAGCTTAAGCCTCTTGGGTCTTCTCACCAAGAAGTCTTGCGCATCATGTTTCAATTTAACACATAATAAAACTTTTCCTCTTCAAAGCACTGTAAGCACTGGCTGATAAATCCTCAAAGTAACTCCCTGAGAAGCAGGCAAGACTGATTATCCACATTCTACTTAACCTCTTTCATTGGGTTCCCAGTAAGGCCAAACTTCTCAAGAGCAGTCTCTAATTCTGTGTGCCTCTGTTTTTGAGTCTCATTTTTCTGGCGGGCTGAGCACCTGCCACTTGAGTTGAAGTCAGTAAGATCTGGCACCTTTGAATATCAGGCCCCAAATATGTTGAGCTGGGCGCCCAAAACCCGAGGCCACCAGAATCACAGGCCACAGCTGAATATTTTGACCTGACTATTCGTATCTGTTGAGGAGAGGCCCAAGAATGGGAGAACAAGGTCTGGATTAAGACAGATGGATTGGCAGAACAGTAAGGGGCAAGCTGGTAGATCAGTGGTCAGGTGGGTCAACCACGGTCCAGCTTAGTTTCAGTCAGCAATGTCAATTGTCCATGCCCAAGAGTACCCAGCTCTCCTCAGGTCAATTTTAAAACACACTAACTGAGGAATGTTAACTAAAAATTGCACCAGATAACCTGAGCAGCCTCCTTTGGATCCAATGTCAAACTTCCAAACATCAGATTGTTTTCCTTAATGCCATAGTGCCCTACTGAAAACTAGCCTGAGAGGCAGGGAGCCTGGTATCCTTGGCACCTTGTACGGTCACTTATGCCAATGCCACTGAGTGCAAGATGCTTCCCTTCTGATCAGGAGGCCTTTCACTCTCTCTTCGTGCTGGTATAAATGTTGACAGAAGGTACAGGGCAATGGAGGATCAGGCCCAGGAAGTTTACAGCATCTTGAATAGCTTGAATCATCAACTAGGGTTGCCAATTTTGGTTGGACATACTCCTGGAGGTTTCATCACATGATATAATCTTTAATTAAAGATTAATCTTTAATTCCCGGAGACTCCAGGACAATTCTGGAGGGTTGGCAACCCTGTCATCAACACATACTTTGAACCCATGGATCATCCCCTACCTGCATATCCCTGGAGAATTTGTTTGTTTTGTGCAGCT
This sequence comes from Chelonia mydas, assembly GCF_015237465.2. Lineage (NCBI taxonomy): Eukaryota > Metazoa > Chordata > Testudines > Cheloniidae > Chelonia > Chelonia mydas. The sequence goes on from NC_051254.2 coordinate 20,120,760, forward strand.
AATGTAATAGAGTCATGCACTAATGACGCTGGTAAATACTTCGCCAAAGAGAAGCTCTATTGTTCTTTTTCTTAAAGGCTTATGACAAACAGATTTGCTTAAGAGGGTGGGATATATACATCTTTTCTAAATATTAAGTTAGGAGCTCACAAGGTTTGCTTACTTCAGTCTGCCTAAGGTGTGCTTATTTACAGACAACGTGACTCCACAAGGAGCAGGTTATTGGAGCCAATGTGTTTCAGATCTCAAACACAGAGAGTATTTTGCAAACTGTGGAGAGCACTACCTTACTTTTACCCTCTCAAGAAATCCTACAAAACTCAGATTTAATCTCTTGGCAAAATTTGGCTACCTTTTGATTTCTTTTCAGGGTTTACACACATTTTGTACTATAAATAGTAAAAAGAGAGAGAGCTATAAATTCACAATCGTCCATAGCTTCAATAAATCTGAAATTCACCCCATCCAGAGGTCTATCCAAGACTTAGTTCCCACTTAAACTGTCCTTTGGAGACCTAAGTGGTGCATAACGCTTATGTTGGCTTTCAGCGCAGGGATACATTTTACTCAAGGTGCATTGAGTTGTGCACGGGACTCACAACTGGAATAGCATGCAGCACAGCATGTGAACCAACAAAGTAGTGATGGAGCCTGGGGCTATTGTAACAGAAGTCACTTCAGGTCAGGATTCATTGACAAAGTAGGAGCCTAGTTCTCGGCAGAGGGTATTATGGATTAGGAATGAGACTCATTGGCAGAGGTCTGCTGGGCCCAAGAATAGACTCGCAGGTGACAAGTGATGTGAATTGGCAAAGCTATAGGTCAGGAGTGTAAAGTTGGAATAGCAGGGATGCTTTGGGTCATGGTTGAGGAGCATTGGCACCACCAGGATCTCAAGTTTGCACTCTGCCTTGTTCTAGTCGGTGCTATCTGCCCAATACATTCATAGAGGCACCAAGTTCATGCAAGTCAAATTAGCATGAAAGAATAATTCTCTACAAATAGTCTAGCATGCACTCAGTATTGGATCTGAAATAACTGTTGCTCTTTTAACTGAGTTCAGGTATTCTCCATCATGTAAAGGACTGTGACTGTGTGCATTCATCTCTCGTGAGCACCTCCTGTCGGGTGTGTGTGAACCTGCACTCTCTATTTCTCTGCTCGCAGTGTCCACTGTTGGCAGTTACCCTCGTCAGGTGGTTCTTCAGTGGCTCAGCCCTCTGGCCAAGTCACACAGAGTCTCATCACATGAAGGAACCGCCTCTGGGGTAACAAAAGTCCAACAGGACCTATCACTGTGCCCTTGTTGGCATCTTTAGCCCTGTCTTTGGCCTCAGTTCTCATGCCCTTCTGGGCTAGCTTGAAGTCTATGTCTGTCCAGGTATAGAGGACCGCCCCCAGTGCTTTCTCCCTGGAGACTAAGTCCCGCCCTTAATTTGGGCTTCTAAACAAGCCTTATTCCCTTCTCAGAGCTTAGGCCACCCTGCTACTCCTCTGAGTCCCAACTCAGGGACCCTACAAAAAGCAGTGAATACTGCTGCAGCTTCTCCTGCTATTCCCTGTGCCACTTCCCACATAGCCCCTTCCTCTTCACCCCGACCTCAGGGCTGAATTTCTTCCTCATGGAATGCCAATGTCACCAGAACCCATCTTTTGGTTCTCCCTTGGGCTCCAGCAAGGAGCATCTTCCTTGTTCCTCTGGTTCCTGCCAGCAACTGACTAGCTCAGGCCCTGCAGCTCTTCTTATCTGAGCCTGCTGAACTCTGATTGGCTGCTTCCCTGCAGCCTTTATAGGCAGGTCTGGAGGACCTACCTTAACTGCTTTTCGGGGCAGAGTGTGGTAGAACCATGAGGCCTCTAGCAGGTGCCTCAAAGAGCCTGGTACACCCCACCACAAGGACATAGCAAAGTTGGAGGGCCTTCTGAATCATACTACATGCCTCTTATCTGTCCATTAAAGGATGGATCCTAAGCTTAGATGCATAGTGCCCAGCACTGCTTATCTCAAAACACCTGACGTCCACTAACAGGACTCTAGGACTCGGCCCCTGCTAACGTGCCATGTCAGATTCTTTCAGGGCACCTGTGGTTAGATTCTACCTCTAAAAGCCGTTACACTCACTTCCTGTTGTTTTTGTCTGTAGTGTCCTCTCTCGGTTTTTTGTCCAACATAAGATCCTGAATATTACCTAGTCTCTAGAGTCACAATGCAACCTGAGAACCATAATCAGAAATACTAGCAAGAAGGTAGAAAGAATTATACTTTTTTTCAGGAAATCTGTCTTCTCTGCCATGGTAAATACTCAAAGACACTTGTTTCATGCAAAAGAGGCCAAAGCAGCACATATGTGGTCCATAGGCTGAAAGGATATGCGAAGTCAGTCCTTCCTAGAAATTGAGCTGGCAGAGGGGTTCACTTTTTGGGTGAAATCCTGGCCCCTCTGAAGTCAATGGCAAAATTTCCATTGACTTCAATAGGGCCAAGATGGACCCTGAATCAATATCTCTACCATGGATCATCACCCTCTACTTTCCACAGGGCACAAATACTCTTTTCCAGGCTTTAGGGCCAGTCCAATGGTGGGGTTGTTTATGGTAGTCCAACTGAAGTCAATTGCAAAAGTCCCATTGACTTCAGAGGGTTCAAAATTTGGCCCTAACAAAATTTGGCCCTATGTCTTTTGGGCAAGATCAAGCCTAGAATAAATCTAAAGTCTGATTAATCATTTTCTTTGGGCAGTATTTTCTACCCTTGCAGGAGGATGTATTTGACAATCTAATAGACTCTTCTGCCTCTGACTACTATGATACTATCCATTGTTGTATGTAGTGTTATTGTAGCCATTTTGGCCTCAGGATATTAGGAAGACAAGGAGGGTGAGGTAATATCTTTTATTGGACCAACTTGTGTTGGTGAGAGAAACAAGCTTTCAAAGTACACAGAGGTACATATCCCAGACTTGAGGAAGAGCTCTGTATAAACTTGAAATCTTGTCTATGTCACCAACAGAAGAGATTACTTAACTCACCTTGTCTCTCTACTATGATATCCATCTAAGCCTGGCAGCAAAGCTCAGAAAGGTGCTCTAAACTGTCATGCCAGGAGTGGCACTGCTATGTAAAAATAGCTGTATGCAGAAATGTTATTTTATTGCAGCGGTTGCTATAGTTTCTCTTCTGGCAGGGATTCCCTTCCAATAAGCTCTGGTTTTTGAGGGGGTGTTAGAAGTCAGCTGTTTCAATTCACATCAGGCTGAACCTTGGCATGAAGACATGCATATGTAAAACTCATCCCCCTTAGTGTTCTCAGATCATTCTTGATGCACACGCTGCTGTTGCACAAGAGTTATGGGCTCAGATACAAAGTTCATCTTAAATCGCAATTTGAGTTTCCAGTACAATGGGACATTATTACAATGCAGAGGCAGCGAAAGGAAAAGCCAAGCACAGTAACGATTCAGCCACCCAGGTACAATAAAATGAGCTCCAGTATGAATGCAAAGCTTGTATCTCATATTGTTCCTTATTTTTTTCATACTATGCTTTATTCTTTCCAAGGACTGGACAGAAAATGAGAAACATCTTGTGGGCTCATCTACCACAGTGCAACTTACATTTGCTCTGAGCAGCAAGTGCTGAATGAACTGGAATGCAAAGTTAGCAATTTAACAGGCTCTTACCCTGTGACACTCCTCCTTGACGTACAGTTTGGATGGCTGGTGTTATAACACTGCACAGAGGTTGCACAACAAATTGAAAAGCAGCTTGACATGGGAAATTCACCCTTGTACAGCGAGCCAGCCCCAAGTGTTATGCCTCACTTTCATCCCACTTAAGCCACCAGGGTTGCAGTTGTGCATAGGCCTTGTGTCTGCACAGGGGTGAATATCCCCTGTGGGGCTTACACATCAGTAGAGCTGGCTGAGAAACTGAAAAAGAAAATTCCCCAAAATGTCGGCACTTCTTGAAGTTATTTTCATGCTCCAGATTTTGAAAATGAATATTTTGTTATTTGTTTGAATGTTTTCACAAAAACTCCTATAGACATTTAATTTTTTTTGGCTTTTTGGGGTTTTCCTTCCCCCCCCTTTTTTTTTCCTTTTTCCATTCTACCACTGAAAAGGGGTGTGTGTGAAAACGAGAGGACAAACCCATTAGTTGTAGAGTTTTTTTTTTTTTTTAAGGAAACCCCCCGGGTTTGACGGTCTTAGATTGGTATAAAAGATAATTGTCCTTTTTGGGGAAAAGAGAAGCAAGTTGAAATGGGTGGGAGCTATCATCGTTGTTAAAGTCTAATCCTGTTTCATCCCAAGTGGTGGTTGGGATTTGGCTGGAGCCGGTGAAGGTGGCAATGCCCTGTCTGATCAGGACATATCTCAGGATCATGGTGACAAAGGCTCTGGGCCCTAGGAGATGAGTGAAGTTTGCTCCAGTAGCCAATTTTTCTCCCAAAGTTTCTTTCTTTAAGGACCCCAAAAGGCAGAATAGCCCATCCCATTATTAGTTTGTCCACCAATTTTGACACACCAATTTTGATTAATTGATTCTGGTCCTCTGCTCCTTTTTGTTTATTGGGCATGATTTTAATACAGTCCTTGAGTTACATCAATAGGCCTTTTTGTTTGGACTAATTTAGTCCTTTTGTCTCACTTGTGCACCTTTTCCTATTAACGTATTATAGGTTAATGTGACATCTTATGAACTTACATTTACTCTTTACAGTTGAGCTCACAATTAGGGTAAACTTGGAGGCCTAATTATTACAACTCCTTTCCTACATGCAGCCTGCAGTGTTCCTGAAGCTCCTTCTGTCCTCAGTATAAAAACAGCCTGTGCAGGCTTTCTGGCATCCCTGTGGAAAGTTGTCAGTGACATATGAGATGAAAAATCCCCTCTCAGGGGACATGGAATCTGTAGACAGTTCTTTGAAATCCCCAGCTAAGATAGTCTCAGAGCAGCTCATCATGCCAAAGCCTCAGATAAGGGAAAGGACAGGGATCTATTTAAAAAATAAGTGTTTTTCCCTCCCTCAGTCCTGCCTTTCTTGTACCCTCTCTGTTCCTCCCCCATAGGAGCCTTTGTTGGGGTGCACCCGGCCAGGAACTTTTCAACTTTCCCTGTACATGCATTCCCATTCAGACCGTCACAGTGCCAAGTACTGGCCCTTTTAAATAACACTGTTTTAGGCTGGACAAGAGGGGAGCTGAGACATCGTCTTTCATGCTGTTTTATTATCTCAGCCTCACACCCATTTGCCTCTCGTCCATTTGCTTCCTCCTGTCTGATACCTAGATTGTGAACTCTCTGGAGTGGGGGCCCTCTTTGTTACTTGACCATACCTAGCTCAGTGGGGTTCTGATCTTTGACTGGAGCTCCTAGGGGCGACTGTTACAGACGTAGCATAGAATACCAGGGTTGGAAGAGACCTCAGGAGGTCATCTAGTCCAACCCCCTGCTCAAAGCAATACCAATCCGCAATTTTTGCCCCAGATCCCAAATGGCCCCCTCAAGGATTGAGCTCACAACCCTGGGTTTAGCAGGCCAATGCTCAAACCACTGTGCTATCCCTCCCCCAAAGGTGAGTGGCAGAGGCTTCGGGAGCTGAGAATTTGCCTCGGACCTCAGGGACACAGCGTGAGGCACCATCCCAGGCATCTCTATTCAAGCAGCAGAACAGGGTTTACTTGGGGTGGGGAGTGTATTGAGAGCATCTCAGGGGTCTGTAGAGATGTATTGCCCTGGTTAGCAAGTATGGCCTTGCTGTGAGTAGGATTTGAACCTGTGCAGGGAAACCCTATTGGATTTCTAGTCCAACACCTTAACCACTTGGCCATCACAGCTGTGAGCCCCATCAAAATTTGTGCTATATTTTTCAAGTAATTTTGCTGCCTTAAACAAGGGCCAGAGTGAAATGATGTTCTGTCCTTATATTAAAAAAAGAGTTACCAATCAGAATCCAAACTGCAGTCAAGCACCATTTTCCAGAACAGCAAAGCAGTTAGTTCTTTACGTTACATTGTAAATACACTTCTACTGGAGACTCAGTTACAGCAGTCATTCCTGACGCAGGTAAAGCATGGCTTAATTTTGTCATGTAGACAGGACCTTAACCATGTCCCTGAACCACAATAGAGCCTTTGATTCTCCAAGGCTTTAGGATGGGTCAGGGACATAGTCAAGATCCCATGTACACTGCAAAGATGGTGCCACATTTGGCCCGTGTCTGGGGACAACCATGTTGTAAAGGGGTCACAAACATGCTTTTATTTGTAGTTTTAAGCGGGGCTTGAGTGTATTAATGCTTGGCTCCCTGCGACAACTACACACCGGTTGTCTCGTACCCAGCTGCATTTCTACCCAAACCATGTATTCCTGTTCGAGCTTGTCAGCTGATACCAGTCACTGGCCAACTCATGCCATGATTCAGTTGTACAGAAGGAGACAACTCAAGAACCCTGAGGCTCTGTTCCTGCCCACTTGCTGTTCCCGTAGAAGGTTTGATGCCCCTAATGAAGCACCAAAGCCAAGCTGGGTCCACACTTGTACTGCTGCTATTTCAGGACATCATCCGGGGGGAGCCATCACAGTCTGAGCCTGAGAATAACCATGCGGCTTATGCCTCCAGTGTTTGAGTCGTTCGGAAAGGATGAGTGGACAAGATAGTTATTGTGAGAAATCTGGAATTGCTCGGGGCGATAATAACCTGCTGCTTGCTCCTTCAGGATCCAAGGTAGTGAGTGGGGAGAATAGGTGGCTCTCTTCCTCCTAGGCCATTGTTTGTTTATGAAAAATGAATTACCAGCTCCGATTCCTGCCACTGACTCCACTCCTTCTGGGTTTCTCTGCTTTGCGGTCACATTTTGCAGACATCTGGATTCAATAACCCAGTTGATACAGCCCATAAAATTAGAAGAAACTGAACACTCCAGAAGGCAGAGGTCAGTGAGTGATTCATCCCCATGTAATGTGTTGGGGCTGAAGTGCTCTGTGATTAGCTAACAGACTGCGTGGGGTTCTGGAGGGTGTTGTGGTGCTGAGGAGGCGCTAGCCCGGCCCATGTCTCTGAGCTCAGTGAGGAGAAATGGGAAAGGAGGGGGAGGCCATCATCTCTTTAAGAGTTTCCCTGACCTCGGAGAGTAGCAATAGGGACCAGCATAGTTATAATTATAACTCTCGGCACTTCTATAGTATTCTTTATCCAAAGATCTCTATATAAGCTTGCTGGAGGAATGAAGGTCCAGTGGTTAAGGTGCTAGCCTGGGACACAGGAAACCTGGGTTTGCTTCCTCTGCCATAGTCTACTTGTGTGACCTTGGGCAAAACACTTAGGGTGGGATCCACAAAGGGACTTAGCTGTTGCAACATTGAGTGTCCTAGCGCCTAGAAGATCACAGGGACAACCGCACAATCCACAAAGCTGAGTTAGGCCCCTAAGTGCCGTATACAATGGGCAGGGGGGAGAGAGGCGCTTAAGAATGTGATCCACCCAAGCCAGCATGCGAGGCGGGGAGTCACCTCAGCTAGCCAATGGGATATGCTAATGACAGATGTGTGTGCTAACCCCGGCCCCTATCTCAGAGACAGGCACCAAAGTCCAGGCTGCAGAGAGGCAGCCATCTGTACTTAGCGATCCATGAATGGGAACCTGGAGCAAGGCAGCTTAGGCACCTAAGCCACTTCTGGAGGGAATGAGTTTGGCACCAACCACATTCCACACATAAGAGCAGCAGGAGGAAGTGGTGGTGCTGCTGCCATCTACCTTGTAACTTTTAGCCTAGTGGTTAGAGCCTTTGCCTGGGATGTGGGAGACTCAGGTTCAGTTCCCCCGCCCGTTTCTGCCAGAGTGGGAGAAAGGATTTGAACAGGGTTCTCTCACCTCTCAGGAGAGAGCGCTCACCACAGACTATGGGATAGTCTGATGTGGGGGTCCCTCAACCTCTCCTATGAAGCTGTCCCACTGTGGATAAATAATGGAAGAGTGATTGGAGCAGGGGGACTGGACCCTGGATCTCCCATGTTGGTGCCCTAACCGCTGGACTGCGGAGTCATTCTCACTTGCTCTCTGGCATGGCAAGTGAGTTTAGGTGCCTATAGGGTTTGTTGGCAGTTTTGTGGATCATAGTGCCTAAGACTCCTTGTGGATCTGGGCCTTAGTTTCTCTGTGCCTCAGTTGCCCACCTCCAAAATGGGGATAATAGCACTGCTCAGATAATGTTAATGGTGGCCTGCCACAGGGTAGCTGGTCTCTGTGGATTGACTGAACTCAGTGCCCCTGGACTGGAGCAGGTGAGCCCAGTTCAGCTAATTCAAGAGGGCTGGGCAACATCTGGGCCTATAAAGGGCTGCTGGAAGGAGGAAAGACTGAGACAGGCTGAGTCCTGGGGAGAAAGCCACAGTGGAGTACAGCTAACTCCTGTGGTGGGTCCCTGGAACAAGGGGCTCTGTGGCTGCTGCTCCAGGAGGGGAACAGAGCTGATGGAAGCTGCCAGGGGCTGTAGGGGTTGCCAACTTTCTAATCGCACAAAACCAAATACCCTAGTCCCACCTCTTCCCTGAGGCCCCGCCCCCCCATTCACTACATTCCCCCTCCCTCAGTGGCTCACTCTCCCCCACCGTCACTCACCATGACTGGGCTGGGGCAGGAGGTTGGGGTGCGGGAGGGGCTGAGGGCTCCAGATAGGGGTGCGGGCTCTGGGGTGGGGCTGGGGATGAGGGGTTTGGGGTACAGGACGTGGCTCCAGGCTGGGGGGTGGGGCTGAGGGATTCGGAGTGCAAGAATGATTTGGAGTAATTTAGTTGGGGTTGGTTTTCCTTTGAGCAGGGGGTTGGGCTAAATGACCTCCTGAGGTCTCTTCCAACCCTAATCTTCTATGATTCTATAAGAGGGCTGTGGGTTGAGGCAGGGGGTTGGGGTCTGGGAGGGCGTATGGGTTCTGGGCTGGGGGTATGGGGTCTGGGCTGGGGCTAGGGATGAGGGGTTTGGAGCGCAGGAGGGGGCTTCAGGTTGGGGGTGTGGCGCCAAGGGATTTGAACTGTGGGAGGGGGCTGCGGGTTGAGCCAGGGAGTTGGGGTGCAGGAGGCAGTACAGGCTCTGGGCTGGGGGTGTGGGCTCTGGGGTGGGGCCAGGGATGAGGGGTTCAAGGTGTGGGAGGGTGCTGTAGGCTGGGGCAAAGGGTTGGGGTGCAGGACGGGGTATGGGCTCTGGGCTGGGGGTGCAGGCTGTGGGCTGGGGCGGGGGATGAGGGGTTTGGAATGCAGCAGGGGGCTCCGAGTTTGGGGGGGGGCTCGGGGTTGCAGCACGGGCTTACCTTGGGTGGCTCCTGGTCTGTGAAACTCGGGGGGGTGTGTGTGTGTGTGTAAACCTGAACAAGCAGAAATTAAACAAAATTCACCCAAGCCTTTGTTCTTGGAAGCTACCAAGCTTCGCATGGCTTTAACTGATGAAGTCAAACCCAGCCGCAATACTGCTAATGACAAGTGTTCAAAAAGCATCAGTCGCCCTTCCCCTCCCCCCAATCCTGGATATTTGGCTTAAAAAATCATGAGATTTAAAACATGGTTCTTTTTAATTACCTTCTGTTTATTGAGCCTTTAGGGTTTATTGAGACTCTCTTGGGTCCCATTTTTAAGCTTTTTCTCTGCAACCAAGAGGGCTGATGGGAGTTGTAGTCTCCCGTGTTGCAGATCTGTCACAATTTTGCAACTGTCTGCAGTATGTTTGGGGGAACATATTGTATGAAGTTTACATATCACTGTGGGCTTGTATGTATTATTGTGTTTTACCGATGTGGGAGGGTAACCACAGCTCTGTCAGGAGTTAAAACAGTGGGGAGTGATTATGTCAATCACTCGCATTGTAAACACCTCCGGAGAAGTACCATTCTCTGGGGAAGTTTGCATATTCTGGTTCAAACTGGATTTCCAGTGACTATGGAGACCAAGAAAGGGCTTTTGGCATTAGAAGGCTGCATTTAAACTGACTCAGGACCTTTTTTCGGATCCAGCAAATGGACAGGAGCCGCTGTCCAAGGGCCCCAACCCTTGCAGAAGTGCTGGAAAGTCTTTCACCTGGTAGGGCCCCATCAAACTGATGGGTGACTTCTAGTAAGTTTTAGCATGCATATAGGAATGTCTATTGATTTTTTTTTTTAACATGTTTTCTCTATAAAGCTTTCACCTTAGGAATAAATGTGCTTGCTTAAAAAAAGCTGGCTGGTAGCTTGTAGCTGCTGGCCTAGGCTGTTGGTAGCCCTCTGAGAGAAAGCAAAGAGCAGGTGCTGGGAATATCACAGTGTAAGGCAGTGTACAGCCTCTGTGGATGAGGGGAAAGCAGTGGACGTGTTGTTCCTTGACTTTAGCAAAGCTTTTGACACAGTCTCCCACAGTATTCTTGCCAGCAAGTTAAAGAAGTATGGGCTGGATGAATGGACTATAAGGTGGATAGAAAGCTGGCTAGATTGTCGGGCTCAACAGGTAGTGATCAATGGCTCCATGTCAAGTTGGCAGCCGGTATCAAGTGGAGTGCCCCAAGGGTCGGTCCTCGGGCTGGTTTTGTTCAGTATCTTCATAAATGATCTGGAGGATGGTGTGGATTGCACCCTCAGCAAATTTGCAGATGACATTAAACTGGGAGGAGAGGCAGATACAGAGGGCCCTAGACAAATTAGACGATTGGGCCAAAAGAAATCCGATGAGGTTCAACAAGGACAAGTGCAGAGTCCTTGCACCCATGCACCGTTACAGACTAGGGACCGAATGGCTAGGCAGCAGTTCTGCAGAAAAGGACCTAGGGGTTACAGTGGACGAGAAGCTGGATACGAGTGTGCCGTTGTTGCCAAGAAGGCCAATGGCATTTTGGGATGTATAAGTAGGGGCATTGCCAGCAGATCGAGAGACGTGATCGTTCCCTTCTATTCAACATTGGTGAGGCCTCATCTGGAGTACTGTGTCCAGTTTTGGGCTCCACACTACAAGAAGGATGTGGAAAAATTGGAAAGAGTCCAGCGGAGGGCAACAAAAATGATTAGGGGACTGGAACACATGACTTATGAGGAGAGGCTGAGGGAACTGGGATTGTTTAGTCTGCGGAAGAGAAGAATGAGGGGGGATTTGATAGCGGCTTTCAACTACCTGAAAGGGGGTTCCAAAGAGGATGGATGTAGACTGTTCTCAGTGGTAGCAGATGACAGAACGAGGAGTAATGGTCTCAAGTTGCAGTGGGGGAGGTTTAGGTTGGCTATTAGGAAAAACTTTTTCACTAGGAGGGTGGTGAAACACTGGAATGCGTTACCTAGGGAGGTGGTGGAATCTCCTTCCTTAGAAGTTTTTAAGGTCAGGCTTGACAAAGCCCTGGCTGGGATGATTTAGTTGGGGATTGGTCCTGCTTTGAGCAGGGGGTTGGACTAGATGACCTCCTGAAGTCCCTTCCAACCCTGATATTCTATGATTCTATGAAAGCCCCCAGTTAAGAGTAAGAGAGATGTGCATCTCCACCGCAGCCTTAAGTAGGTGTCCTCAAGGGCCCATGGAGGGGGAGTATGGTGCAGTTACTCTGAAACTGTGACAACAAAAGGAGGGCAAACTAAATTGATGCACATGGCCCACTGTGAAGGACCAGGGCAGGACCCCCCGTTCCAGCATAGCCAAAGGTGAACTCAAACACAGCACTGTGATCATGGCAAATCCCAAAGGGACACAGCCTCCTTGCAGATTGAGTGCCACCCAGATAAATCTCTAGGTCTGGAAGATGTTATAAGTGCAAACAAATATAAAAGGAGAGCTGGCTGAGAGTTGAGAGCAATGGGAATATGATTGTTTGTACATGTATAACTCTTTGAGGCCCCAGTTGAGATCGGGTTTCACCCTGAGAGATGTTATCCGTTCACATTGGAGGAGACTGCTTCTGTCCCAAAGAGTGTATAGCCTAAATGGACAGTGGGGAGGAGGAAGGAAGTATTATTCCCATTTTGTAGATGGGAACTGACGCACGCAGAGAGACAGGGCACGTCTACACAGCACTTAGGAGGTGCGATTGCAGCGTGGGTAGACGTACTAACTAACTCGCTAACAATAGCTGCATATAGCAGCACAGGCTAGCCACTCGGTGGCCGTCCTGCTTAGGGCCCTCAGTGACTTGTCTTGGCTACACGGCTATTTTAAAGTGAGTGAACTTGAGCAAGCCTATCTGTGCTGTACCGAGTGCAGTGTCGTCAGACCCTCAGTGGCTTGCCCCAGGTCACACAGAAAGTCAGTGTCTGAGCCAGGAATTGAACCCAGCCCTCCTGAGTCCCAGTGCAGTCAGTGCCTTAACCCCAGAGCAAAGGCTACTCCACCCACTTATTTGTTGGGCATGTCTGGAGGGCAGTACCAGTTACGATGCCCTGGAATGCCTTAGTTTTCTGCACCAAATGCCTGCCCTGGTCACTGATGCTAATTAAATCGGCTATGTACAGGACAGTCCAGCCCACCTACCCAGCTGTATGGGCTTTACCGCAACACAGTCACCTGACCAGAAATTCATTACGAAGCCCCTGGGAGCTGAGCTGATGCAGGAGCATAGGCATCTAATGCAACAGACTAGAAATAATGACCCTTTGAACTGGGTCTTTCTGCCTGAATGAATTTGGCCTCTCGGTGGACGAGTCCTTGCCCCATCCTTTCATCTTTCATCGCATTATCAAATGGAAATAATTGACCTGGGCCAGAGATCGCTGGGGTGAGTGAAAGGGGACTGACCAAGGTGCTTTAAGTCAGTGGCTCTCAACCTTTCCAGACTACTGTATCCCTTTCAGGAATCTGATTTGTCTTGCGTATCCCCAAGTTTCACCTCACTTAAAAATTATACAGAATCAGACATAAAAATATAAAAAGTGTCTCAGCACGCTATTTCTGACAAATTGCTTAAGTTCTCATTTTTACCATATAATTATAAAATAAATCAACTAAAATATAAATTTTGTACTTACATTTCAGTGTATAGTATATTGAACAGTATAAACAAGTCATTGTCTGTATGAAATTTTAGTTTGTACTGACTTCACTAGTGCTTTTTATGTAGCCTGTTGTAAAACTAGGCAAATATCTAGATGATTTGATGTACCCCCTGGAAGACCGCTGTGTACCCCCAGGGATACATGTACCCCTGGTTGAGAACCACTGCTCCAAGTTGCTTCCTGCTCATTGTGTTCAACATGGCTCTCTACTCTGTGCCTGGCAAACCCCTCCCTCTTCACAGTGCCTCCAGCACAGTGAATCTACAGCCACTGATGCCGCCACCTGACTAGTGCAATGAAAAGGGGTGTTTAGCTTCTGTGTGGCTGGCCTGCAATGAAGGCACTCATGTTGCAAACATGCAGCTGCCTTGCCTTTGCTTTCAGTGCCCTGCCTGGCTTCCTGTTACATTTAGAATAGCAGGTATTGGGTAGGAAAGGGAGGCCATCAAAGCTGGGTCTGATGAAATGTACGGCTGCTGTTAAAGCAGTTAGCAAGGGAAAACAGGCTTAAAAGTATGACACTGCAGCTTAGGCATGGGTTTCCCCTTGCAGTTTGTCACTGAGTCATTCCTCTGGGTCATTGTCATGAGAAGGTTACTGGAAAGGAGTGAGATTTGAAAGGTGTTCTGGTCCACTTGATTCCTGGAAGGAGTCCTGGATCCTTCTGCCAAGAATGTCAACGCCCCATCCCACACCTGCAAGTTTCTCCATGGTCACTGGCAGAACCATACAGCCCCTGATGAATGCAGCTTTTGGGGTGGGTGATGGGGAGAGAGAGAGCCTGGACTCTGAGCTAGCAAGGCCCCAGCCCTCTGAGGTGTCTGAAGGCAAACACCAGACAATTGGGGTGCATACGTTTAAAAGCAAAGGGTTGGCTGGGCAGCCTCGAAGCTCTGTGCCCTGACCAAATAGGAGAGCCATGCTTGGAATCTCAGACCTTGCTTTGAGTTCTCTGAGCTGCTACGGGTTGGGAATTCTGCAGCAGTGGCAATTTCTGTTCCTCTTGCTCAGTGATGATGCCTCTTACCTGCTGGGAAAGGGGAATCAATGCAACCCTTCCAGCGGAGGGACAGTCCTGGTGACAGTGATTGTTAGAGGTGGGCAAAAAATATCCGGTGAATAGTAAGCTTGCCAGAAATGCATTTCTCAGGACACCAAAACTGTTTGTGAATTCGGGTTGAAGTCAGTGAATAGTTTCAGCCAAAAATTTTTTTTGTTTCGGAAATGTCAAAATGTTTCATTTGACCCAAATGAAATGTTTTCACTTTTTCATTTTGATGAGAAAATATGAAAAGTAAAATCAATTTTTTTGGTTCAGCCACCAAACTGAAAAATCAACAATTCGTTCAGCTCTAATGATGATATTTTAAATCTTTACTTCATAAAGCCTCTTCCATGTTTATTTCCCCACCAAGCATGCTACATGCAATATTAAACAACTGAATTCTTTGCTGATGCAGTAATGTTTTTCTGTTGCCCCGTGTCTGAGATAAGGATCCCTACAGCCAGGCCAAGACTTCCTGGGTGAGTTGTTTTATGGATAATAGTATGTGGTTCCCTAGTGAATGTAGCTATTTATAGCTCTTACAACAAGGAGTGAGGGAACGCTGCTGTTAGAAACAGGCATCTAGTCATGCTCACCAAGCCCTAATAAATCAGAAACCTTTCCTCCCCTCAAATCTCTAGCCTAGGTGAAGTTGTTAATCTCATGGCCTGTGACACACTCTTTCACACCCACCCGGCCAAATCCCTTGCTTTGCTGCCAGGCAGTTTGCTGACAGCTTGCAGTGTTTACACTGGAACACCTGAGAGCTGTAAACAGCACTGGCTCCAGTTCTCCCACAGGAATCTAGCCTCATTGGCTGTGTCCACACTGAGCTCATTGTGAAAATCTTCCCCCACCATTGCACCAGTGCAGCTAGGCCGGGGCTGCATGTGTCATCTAGATAGCAGGCTGGTGGGTGTACTATGCTAGCACTCCCTGTGTTGCTGGAATTAGTGAGATGGCCCTTGTGCTACAACAATGGTGGGAGACTTTCACGAAACACGAAGTGTAGACAGGGCCCTAGAGAGTTGGAACCAATGGAAAGAGAGTCTTTTGCAGCGAGTGTTGCAAAGAGGACCCTCCCAATTGTAATTTGATGGAAGGTGTTGGGGGGATGGTTCTATAATCTGAAAATCTGATCATGATTTTTAGCGCTGGTGCATGCTGTTGGGCTGAGCACTCTTGAACCAGTAATCTTCTACATGCAGAACACTGCTAGTGCAGACAGGTGCTGCCTTGGCAAGGAACCCCTCAGTCTGGGCCTGGAGGTGCCCCATTGTGCTGGGGGCTGTACAAATAAGAGTGAGAGGCAGGCCTTGCCCCATTGTTTTTATGATCTAAATACACAAGATGGACAAAGAGTGAGAGCGGAAACAGAAGATCACACAGTAGGTGAGTGGGGATGGAATGGAACCCAGCTCTGAGTCCCAGTTCTCTGCGAAATCCACTGACTTGTGCTGCCTCTGAGCAGCTTGGTTTCCTAATTCAGCCCTCGGCCGGCTAAGAAGGGTTGTCTACTCCTGGTGATGGTTTTTGTGATGTGGGACCCTCCTCCCCTGGGAACAGCGCTCAGGCCTGGTTATCTAGCTGCCAGCAGATGGGAACAGCTTTTGGTTATTACTGACCAGGGCTGGATTGAAACTGGTGCCTGCCATTTGTTTGTGAGGATGAAATGTTGGCTTTCCATAAAGCTGATAAAAACAACGTGCCTGGAATGTTTCCCCTACTGCATCACCACCCTGTAACACCATTCAAATCCTGAGGACATACCAGTGGGTCCTGTTCAGTGCATATATAGAGGGATGTTAGTCTCTCTGTAGTTTGCTTCTCTTTGTAAAATGGATTTTGATCCCCTCCAACGTTGCCAAAAGCAAACTGACAAGTGTGATCAAAGCCAAGGCTAGATATTTTCTGGAAGGTTTGGTGTGAACTGGACTGGGCATTTAGGAGGCCTGTGAGGCCCAGTCATTGAGCTGGGTTTCATTTCTGCGATACCTTTTGTTTGGCTCATCAAGTCTCCCAAGTAACTTCACTTTGCAACTCCAAACTCTTAATATGTTAGATTTGATGAGTTCTTGTGCTTGTAACTAGTTTAGAGAGGCTTGTTTTGTTATTAATACCATTATACATATTCAAAGTCTGCATCGGGGCCATGAATGACCTGTGAAGCATGCACGTGGGCAATGAGTGCATGCATCTGCCATGCAAACTTAAATATGGCTGCATACAGAGGCGTTTTAGGAGCTCCACAGGGAGAAGAAACAGCCTGGGGAGCTCCTAAGAAGTACATGGTTCTGATATAGTGGTTGGGGGGGTCTCTACTAAAATACTTCCTACTCTTATTCTCCTCTCCTGGCCTATAGCAATGAGCACTAGAAACCAGGAAGGTCTGGAGTTCTGTTTGCTCCTTTTTCACTGCCCTGCAAATGGTATTTAGTTAGGCCTCTTAATACCTCTTGAGGTGATCAGATATCCTGATCCTCATTTCACTGGTGAGAAAAATGATGCACAGGAATGTTAAGTGACTTGTCCAGGGCTCCATATTGAGTTAGGCCCAGATCCTCAAAGATATTTTGGTGCCTAACTCCCATTCATTTCAATGGAAGTTAGGAGACTAAATACCTTTGAGGATCTGGGCCTAAATGTCTAAATCAGCACTGCAACCCAGGTCTCCTGCCTGCTAGCCATGTGCTTCATGCACTAAACCAAAGTGCTCCCCAAGCAAGTCACTCAGACCCAAATTGTAAAATGCAGCTGCGATTTTGGATACATACCCTGAGATAACTTGGGCCTGCCTGCCTTTTTGGAGCCGCTGCATACCTGCAGCTCCCACTGACTACTGCTGGCGTCAGGGGTGTTTAGAGCTGATGAAGAACCAGGCCCAAAGGGTCTCATGCTGGGCACCCCAAATCAATGGCTGACAATGAAAATGTTGGCCTTCTGTTCTTTTGACTCAGTTTCCCCATCTGTAGAGTCTGGCAAGTTGCAAATACTTTAGAGGATGAACAATAGCAGTAGGAATAAAAGCAACCATGCTGAGTGAGGCACAAAAAGGAGACACACCCACTCACGTAGGGGGAGGGAAAGTAAATCAGATGGAAAACAAAACCCTTTCAGTTTCCATAATTAATAGTGTTAAAAGTAAAACACAACAACAGACAAACACCCACAAAGCTCACAGAGGGGCAAGAGTTCAATTTGGCCGTTCTCTCAGTTCCCCATATGCTGGGTTTTATCCGCCCTGATCTCAATGGAGGGGCAAAGATCTGTGTTTTTAATACCCATTTGTCCTGTAGGGAATTGGGGCAGATAAACTGACCCACCTTTCTGCAAAGGGACACTGTGCCGCTCTTGCACAAGAGAAGATGGCCACTCAAACAGACCGTTCTGTGGCAAACTTAGTAAATCAGAGGAGCCTTTTGTGTCTTGGGTCGTGGAGGAAGTCAGCCCTGGGGGGAAGGAGAAATTAATTAGACTGAATAAATCACATAGCAGGGCTTGCTGGTAACTAGCTCAAACAGAGAGCAGCAGCTGTGTGATGCTATACTCCACAGAACTCCAAAAGATGCCTTCCTCTGGTTCCCAGTGGAAAGGTTAGAGGTGATGTTGCCCTGAAACGCTATTTGGAAGATAGTGCTGGTGCGCTCTGACTTAGCACTGATGACCCTTTAAACAGAGTGCAGGGGTGGGATGGCCTTTGCATTCAGGGGGTTTGAATTATTTCTTTGCCCAGTCAGGGCCAGGGGACTCCCAGCAGATGCCAGTCTACCGAGGGGAGACTAACCAGACTGGTACGAAACGGACCAAGGGAGGACTAAAGGGAAACTGAGGCTGCAAAGATTAGCAATATCTTAAAGGAACATGAGCAGTGTAGTTTTAAGGATGGCTCCCTGAGGGTTTAGCTACAGCATCATGTGCCAGGCAAATGTCACTTAACCTTGGTCTCAGTCCTGAGCTTTCAGGAAG
The DNA here is from genome assembly GCF_015237465.2 of Chelonia mydas. NCBI lineage: Eukaryota > Metazoa > Chordata > Testudines > Cheloniidae > Chelonia > Chelonia mydas. The sequence continues at coordinate 20,138,763 of NC_051254.2, forward strand.
TGCTCAGCGTCTAGAAGGATCGGGCCCTTGGTTCTCAAATATTTTGTTTGCATCTGCATTCATCCCCATGCGACCCCCATTCACTACCAGTGTGATTAGTGCCATGGGGGAGGCTGGCCTCTGACACCTGAGCGGGAGCCATGCGTGGCCCTTTAATTGTGCAAGGGGGGAGAGACGCATCAATGTGCTTTTGAGAGTCCTCCCCATTGTGTGCAAAGGCCAGTGCTTTCTGCACAGGCTGAGTCACTAGGACATCATGCCTGTGGGCCAGCTCCCCGACAGAGACACATGGGAGATGTGGTTTTGTGCCCTGGGTCTGATCCAAGGGCTCTGGCCCAATTTTAGCTTCTGAGCTCCTAGGGTGTGGTGCAGAGAAAGAGGCTGTCAGCTTCTGAATCACACTTTGGCTTTGTGCAGCTGAACCACAATGCACCCCAGAGCTGTGCAGCTGGCATTTGCAGCAGAATTAAAAATATATATATTCACTATCTCTCCTCCCCCACCCCACCCCGAGCTCTGAAAGCAAAGGGGAGATCAAGAGTTTCACACAGGATCCGGTTTCAAGCAAATGTTTTCTGCAAAGCTAACTTAAAATACTGCCTCTTACTGTGTCCACTCAAATGAATGTTCTAGAAGTCAGGGCTATTGTGACACACCGGAAAATCACTGACATTAGAGCGGCAGGAGGCATCCATCTGTCTATCAAGTAATCAGAGTCTACAGCATAGGTGATGGACCTCATCGTGCGGGGGGTACTACTGCATTCCCTGGCTTGAAGTGGTTTCCATCATAGACAGGGTTTACAGTTTGGTTCAATGGCTCTCAGTATCCCCACTATAAACATTGTTCCAGCACCCTGGGTCTACAGAGAGAGTCCATGGAAGCCCAGTGGTTACAGCAAGAGCCTGGGGATCTTGTCAGGACTCTTGAAGAGCTGAGTGAACTTTTTTTCAACCAAAACTTTTTTTGGTGAAAAATGCAGATTCAGCAACACCAAAATGACTTTTCCTTTAGAAAATTCCTTCACATTTTTTTAAATTTTGTTAATAATGCTCAAAATCTAAATAAAACCTTTTGTTTGACCCAAAACAAATTCCTTCTGACTTTTCAGTTCACCAAAATTTTTGAAAAATGTTTGATTCAACCTAAAGCAATTTTTTTTTTTAATTTAATTTTTTGGAACTGCTGGCAAACTGAAACATCTGTTGTTTGTACAGCTCTGCTCTTGGATTCTTTTCCCAACTCTTCTACAAACTCCCTGTGACGTTGTGCAAATTGCTTAAACCTGTCAGAATGTTGGTCCCTGGCCCAAAGAACTTACAATCTAAAAGTTGTTTTCTGCTTTTCAGAGGCCCGTGTGCTTTGAGGGGTCCCAGTGCAGCATCCACAAACAACCACTAGAACTGCTTGGGAACTTTTTTCCCTCTGGGAAAAAACTGAGTTTTTTTAAAAAATTGTTCGTCAACATTTTTCTTTGAAATTTTTTTCAAACACAAAACCACCAAATCTCAAATGTTTGATTTGAAAACCAAAACTATTCTGGTTGAAATTTGGGTAGAGACCGACTTACTATGTTTGTAAGTGCCTGGCACAGTGGGTTCCAATCTGGTCGTGGCCTTTAGAAGCGACTGCAATACAAATATTAATAACCATTTTTGCTAATGAAGGAGCTAGTCTGGACTTGAACTGATGGGATGGAGGAGGGAGATTCTACAGGCCCACTGGCAAGCCTCCCAGCCAGCCAGCAGCCAGCCCTCCCATGCTGTTATAAGATTAGAACCTTTTGGCTGCGGCCTTCACTAGTTTTGTTGCTCTCAAGTTGCGAATATGTTGAGAATGTGGTGAGCAGTGAAAGTTCCAGGGAACATTCCTTCTCTGAACTGTTCCATTTGTGTCTAGGGACATGGAGGTTTCATCTTGCATATTAAATCCCAAAGCAGAGCGTATGAGAGGGCGATGCACCACAGCCGTTTTCAGAGCTCTTCATATTTCAGGCCTTGTTGGAGCTTTTTAAACGTTCAGTGTCTGAATGGACACAAACCCGTAAATCACGGGGTATTGTTTCTGTTTCCTGTTTGGATGAGTGTTCGCTCTAGTTCGAGGCCATGTCTACATCAGAGTTTTCTGCACTGGTGTAACTACAGCGGTATAGCTGAACCAGTGCAAGGCAAACTACGCTGTTGTGAAAAGTGGCGTGCACACGGTGCACTTGTTGAGTTCAGCTTGATTTCAAACTGGGGTGAGTTGCACCCAGGGCAAGTCACTTTTTACCCACGTGCAGTGTGTCTAACACCAAGGTTTGAACTTTGCACAAGTGCAGCTATGTCACTGTAGTCCTGCTGGTGCAGACAAGGCCTAGGAGTCAGGCTTCTGGTGTGAATTCTCATGCTAGTGCTGTGTGTATTTGTTACTGTACTTTTGTTTTCATGAGAGCTTTACGGTCCAGTATAATGAGGATTCCTGACATTGCAAAGCTCAGGGACAGAGTAAAGTCCCTTGGTCATTTGGAAAGTCTCATGGCCTAGCCATTTTTATCCTCTGATTCACGGTAATTATCCAAGTAAGAACATCAGGTGAGAAATTTGTCACAGCAAATCATCCATGGCAGAGAAGCCCTCAGTTCAGGAGAGATGTTTGACGCTGCAGAAGTTGTCACTGTAGCCTCAGATGTGCCAGGTCTGAATCTCTTTCCTTCTGGGCTAAATTATGTCCGCGCCATTTTGGGCCTTCTCCCAATGAGACTGGTGCGGATAGACGTGGTAGAGACCACCTTTGGGAAGTCTGCATTACTACAAAGCCCTGTTCCACTGGCAATCCATGCACCCCAGTGGTACAAGGGAGATTGGGGGGCAGGCAGGGGTGAGCTGGGGGATCTGTGACTAGCTGGATCCATTGGCCATTCTCCCCAGCAGGGGAGAACACACTGGTCATGGGAGACACAGCAGCAGCAGCTCTCAACTGGTCTGCAGCGAGAGGACTGCTCCCCCAGTGATCCCCAACACACAGGCCACGCAAGCTGCAGACTGGTTCCAGGATTTAACTTTTTGAGTCTCATCAGTCCTGGATTGGCAGGAGGATTGAGAAATGGACCACAGGATAACCTGATAAAACTAGTTCAGAGTCTACCACCTATGATTCAGTGCCCTAAGGACGGAGACCTGAGGCCCAGGGGCACAATCCCTGTTGTCTCTAAGCCATGCCCAGGCTCTTGGATAGTCAGATGATACGTAGGCAGCCAGAGAAACAGGATTATATCGTATTAACTCCTGAAAGGTCTGATCCATTGTGTGGGAGACCAGAGGAGAGCCAGATTGTACCGAGACAATCTCTGCTTGATCAAGTACTTGGGCTGTTCTTTCATCCCCACCTACTGGCTGGTCTGGGGAAATGTCCTACAGCTAGCTTTGCAAACAGGCATCTTGGGAACAGCTCAGTAACATGAGCTCAAATACAGTCCTTCCTGGATTTAGGAGATGGAATCCAGTCTGTGTCTTGCAGTGGTGGTGGAAAATGCTGATAGACTAGCTAGGGGGAGGTTTCCAGACTCTTACAAATCCCCCTGCACAGGGGCGCTGGAACAATTTGTGTAGCAGGGGTGCTGAGAGCCATTGAACCAAACTGTAAACGCTGCATATGATGGAAACCACTTCAAGCCAACACCCCTAGTTCCAGCACCTATGCCCTTGCTGTCTGTATGTTAAAGGAAGGGGGGGAAAAAATCACTGTGCTCAATGAGCATTGAGCTGATTTGGCAATCTCACTTTGACGTCAGGTCTTTATCAACGTGTTGAATCCAGTCCAGTGCTGCTTACTGGTACATCACAGAAGGGAGAACAGGCAGCCTAATGCTGCTGCTGTAGTTAGGACTGCTGGGTTTTCTTCCTGGCTCTCTCTGTGGGGCCTGGGGCAGATCACAAGCTATCTGTGCTCTCAATGTATTCCTGTGTAGAACAGGTGCTATGGAGCTGTGCCTGCCCCAGAGGTGTTGTGAGGCTTAATTGCTGGTAAAGCAGGTTGTACTGGATTCTCCTGCATGTGTCATCACTGGCACCTGTTCAGAGTGGGTGTAAAATGCTAGCCAATCAGAATGGTTGTATTTTACACCTAGCTTTTCCACTGACGTAAATGACACCACAAGTTGCCGGGGCTGTGGAGAATTGGGCACTATGGGCTGGTCTAATGCACAGGTTTTGTATTACTGCAGTGAAACTGGCTTAGCAACTGACTCAGGGCATGTCTTCACTAGCCATGTTAAAGCACTGGCAGTGCTGTAGTCGCGGCACCAGCGCTGGGAGAGAGCTCTCCCAGCTCTATAAAAAAACCCACCTCCACGAGGGGAGTAGCTCCCAGCGCTGGTGCACTGTCTACGCTGTCACTTTACAGTGCTGAAATTTGCTGTGCGCGGGGGTGGTTTTTCACACCCCTGAGTGAGAAAGTTGCAGTGCTGTAAAGTGTCTGTGTAGATAAGCCCTCAATTAAAGCAATACATCCCCCTTAATGTGGATGCAGTGCAGTTATTACTGGAATAAAGGTGCTTATAGCTTATTCCCAGAACTAGGAAGTAAGTAGAGATAATGGTACAAAAATTACATGTAGACTAGACCATGGAGCTCTGTGGCTAAAGGTTCTCTCCCATACCTACAGGGTAAGGGTTGTTCCTGCCGGGTGCCTGAACTGGCTCAGACTGTTCCAGGAAGTGGGTTGTACACAAGGGAAGGGTGTCTATCCTAGGGCTGACAGCCATGCCAGAGCTTAATGAACAGGAGGCTGCTGAGGAATGTGACTTGTAAATTCTTAGGTGAGTCACAAACTTCAGTTATTTACGTTCCTGACTGAAAGGGGACCTGACTGACTGAAAAACCTACATACCCTGTCCTCTGGAGGGTCTCAGGTCCCTAGCTGTGGCTCTGGGAGCAGCTCAGACCAACCCGTCTCCATTTTTAAAGCATCCACTTTTGCAATTCGTTTTTTCACTCTTTTCTTTTTTTTTTTTTTTTCTCTCTCCTCACCATTTGAACGTAGAAAGCCAAAACCAACAAATGCCCTGCACCAGAGAGGAGAATTTTTGGAAGTAAAATAAGCCCCCCAAATAATGAACCCAAAAGGAAGCTTGAATCTGTTTTGTAGGCAGCATTAGAGCCCCGTTGCCTGATTATCCTGCAGTGTTTGTTGTAGTAAACAAATTGTCCCATGATTCAAATGGGTAATTGCCTCTGTCATAGCTGGGTGACGCCTACCCACTCATCTCCTGCTGAAGAGGCAAGTGTTTTGTTTTCAGTGCTGCAGTTTCCAAGTTGTTCCTCTTAATACTCTCAAGCAGCTAGTTCCAGGGTCCCAGTTTTCACCCCGTGTGCTGTGCTCTTTAAAAATCTGGCCCTCACTGTCACAGTCAGAGCTGCAGGACTGAAATCACCTGAAAATCTGGCCCATAATTAGATCCTAAATGGAGGCTGAACTCTTTGAAAATTTGGCCTTGATGGTTCAGCCATTTGGCCAGATTCTCTACCGCCCCATTGCGCTGCTCAGTTGATGTAAGGAGGCTTTAATCTGGCTGAAAATGCTCAATAGAATTCCCATGGCCCAGGGGAACTCACTTTTGGGGAACACTGTGCCACTGGTGGGTCTCTGTGTCTGCCCCCATCTTGACATCCTGGCATAGGGGGCATGTTGAGGACAGGAGGAGGCAATGTCTAGAGCCAGAGGGTGTCTGCTGTGCTAAAGCAGTCGTCCTCTGGTCCAGGTTCAAGGACCCTGCAACAGCAGCACAGTTTAGAGCAGCCAGGCAACAGCTTTTCAGCTGCTGGGACCAGGACGGGCTCTCAGAATTGGCCCCTTGATGCCTTGCCTCTCTTCTGCACCGAGCAGGAGAGAATTTTACGCATTGTGCAGCTATATTAGCTTCCCTGTGAAGGAAAGTACTGGAGAAAAAACAACATGAGGGAAGAACCATGGGGGAATGAGAGTCAACGTTCCTTGGCTTTCTTCTTTCTTGATTAGCTGTGTGAAACTGGGCAAGTCTGGTAGGCCTAAATTTTCAAGTGTCCACTGGCTCCGAACATCCAATTTGAGACATTGTGGGTCTGATTTTCAGAACATCTGCATCATCCATTGAGTTCAACTGGAGGTGGGGGAGCTCAGTCCATGCTCAAGTCCGGCCCAACTTTGGCTGGCCAAAAGTGTTCCACCAAAAATCTTTTTAGCTGGAAAATTTGGTTTTCGACTAAACAAACTTTTTCATGAAAAGTGTTTGCTTTCTGCAGCAAGCTTGGACTTTTCGATGACAAGCTGAACATCTGAAAAATGAAAAGTGTCAATTTGGAAATGCCATCCCAATGCCCCTGGGGAGCTGAAGGAGGCTTGAGGCATGCAAACATTCTGCTCTGTGAGCAAGGTTCCTCATCTGGACTGCATCTCCCCTGGCACACTGTGGACAAGGGCTCGCGTGATGCACCACAGCAGTTCAGCGAGAGGAGAACAGAGTTACCCTGGTTTACTCCAGCTGAGGCTCTGGCCCAGAGACAAGCACTGAAGAACGAGGTCAGGTTCTCCTCTTGTTTCTACCACTGTAATTTACTGATTTCAAAGGCATTCTGCCTGACTTACACCTGGGTCACTGAGAGGAGAGTATATCCCATGAAGGAAGAGATTTCAACCCCTCACAAACTGAACTATGTGATCATTGTCATTGTGATTTGTTTTAATACTAAGAAATTGTATATTTATCTACCCAAAAATATGCTACTGTTTCTGGCACAAAACTCCTGTACATTAAAAATAATCCCAGCTGCTTCAGTCATTTCTGCTTCAGACCAAATACTAATATTGCCCTTGGCTGTTGCCGAGGAAAATCACTAATGTGATTGGAACTAGGGCTAACACGCTCTTTGGTGAGTTAGTCGCTTGCTGCATTAGCATCATATGGCTGAGCAGCTGGAGCCAGAGATGTCCCTGGGGTCCCTACTATATAGCCTTAATCTTATGATTCCTTTAGTCCAGCCTGGCATTCACATCCTCTCACAGACACAGCTCTGAAAAGAGACAAGAGATCTCTGCGGTATTATAGAATCGAACCCTGTATAGTTCTTCCCCCCCATGACTCTCCTGATGTGCAAGGCCGAGTGCCACGGTGTCCAAGAGTTAGCAAACATGTGTGTCCACACACTGCATATCCACACACACTCTCACTAGCTTAGTTACTGGAATCATCACAACAAGCTGAGAGCAACCATGATTAATTGCACGGTATTATTTCATCACCCTTCTACTATTTCCCGTCCCATTGGTTTCATCCCATCTGTGTGTCTGCCATTGCGCAAAGTGTCTTGTCTAAAGCCTGGCCTGTAAATTCTGTGTCTGTGTGGTTTTGTGCTTGAGTAACTAGCAACAACGAAAACAATAGCCTTATAAAACCCCTATACTAATTCTTAAGTTACCTTGCACCTGACTTTTCAGCCACCCGTCACCTCCTCCAGGCCTGGGCTGTCCAGGGGCCAGGCTGGTCCCAAGGTTAACAAGAATAGCCAATGAGCTGATCCAGCAGCTGCAGGTGTTGGGGGTCCCTGGCCGTGCCCGCTTGTGTCTAGTTATGCCCCCTCTGCTAATGATCAAGAGAGGATCATATAGAAGCTGCTGTTGTGGCCCAATGGCACTGGAGGATTCCTCTTCACAGGGGAAATCCCCCCCAGAGGAGTGAAGCTGGGTTCACAGCAGCTTTATGCTTTTTTGGATTGCTTAGTAACCTAAGTCTCAGGTTTGAAATGTTTGGACACTTGGGAACCATAGGTTCAGATTACAGTGGGGTTGACAGATAAACTGAGTTTCATGCAGCTCTATGCAGGACATGTAGATGAATGCTTAGAAACCAAGATTTCCTCCACTACACGTGTGTGGACATTCAATATCCTACAGCATTTTCTGTAAGAGCACATTTTTGCCCCACTGCACTTGGTGAAAATTTCCCCTTTCCTTTTTCCCATGGCCTTGCAGTGTGCTGTGTGCCAGGTGTCTGCCTGGCTTCTACTTTCCACCTGAGAAATGGCTGCATTTTTGTGGTGCTGAATGTAGATATAAAACACAGGGATCTTGCAGGATGGTAGGTGGTAGATGTCTGTCTGTCTGTCTGTCTGTCTGTCTGTCTGTTTTGTCACAGTGAAATAATCATCTGAACAGAGATGTTTCAGAGTAGCAGCCGGGTTAGTCTCTATCCGCAAAAAGAAAAGGAGTACTTGTGGCACCTTAGAGACTAACCAATTTATTTGAGCGTAAGCTTTCGTGAAGTGAGCTGTAGCTCACGAAAGCTTACGCTCAAATAAATTAGGTAGTCTCTAAGGTGCCACAAGTACTCCTTTTCTTTGAACAGAGATGGAATCAGGGACTGGTTGGGAGGCAGTTGGGAGGGATTTAAAATAAATATAAGGGGGAGAGAAGAAGGATTTTTGCATGGCTGGCTTCTGCTCCTTATTCCCACTAAGATGCGCCATTGTAATGGGCAAGATGAAGCATTAACAGCTTGCATAGGTCAAATATGACCCTGAGAAGCAATCTAGTTACTTTCTAGCCTGGGCGGTAACTTGGATTCCCAATTGCTGCTTTACTTAGCAGTCTTGTCATTCGTTTCTTGAGGGGCAGTGAAGATGTCCTGGTACTCGTAACAGTCACTCCCTTGAGGCCTGATCCTGCTTCTGCTCAATAACAGCAAAACTCCCATTGACCTCAGTTGGAGCAGTGTTGGCTCCTTGGAGCACTTCACATATGCATGATGCACATGATATGTAGCTGACCAGAATCACTAATAGGGATAGACAAATCATTTCACAACATATATTCCCCCCCCCCCCCCCCCCCCGCTTCCCCGATACCAATTTCTCTTCCTGCTGAAACTTCTTTCATTCCTAGAGCCAAACTCAAGCCTAAACGTGAAGGCTCTGATTTGTATAGGTATGGATCTTGGTCTCCAATATTGGGTGTATTTGTACTTCTGGGTAGGACCACAGAACTGGTGATGATGTGAGAGAGGCTATTCCCAAGTGAAAGTGAACCTGTGCCTGTGAGGTTTCCAGAAGTTTGCAGCCCCAAGAGGTCAGATAATCAGGTTTAACATTTATATAGCATTTCTCATCAGACAGGAAATGAGTCACAGAGTGATTAAATGACATGGCCAAGGTCACACACAGTGCCAGTGACAGGGCCAGAATCTGGGTCTGATTCCTAGGCTCATATCCCAGTCATTGCACCACACCTTCCCTTGGACAGGTGGAATAAGAACCTCAGCAGATAGTGAGGAAAAACGTCTCCATAATTGGTTATTTCTTTGAGAAAGCAGTCTGTGATATGCTACTTTTCAGATTCAGGAGTCCTTTATTGAAGGATCCTGGGTAGCAGTGTGCCAGACGAAGAAGGTGTTTCAGTAACAGAAAGGAACTTTAATTAAACACTGCTTAGACCATTCATCCTGCTCTCCAAACTCGCTAAGTGGCAGACTTTCCTGAACTAGAACTTTAATTCTCTCTCTCCCCCAGCCCCCCACCCTGTCTTCATATATGGAGAGCTCATCTGCTGAGGTGAATGGCATCACATCATCAAAATGCCATTGTTACCTTATTTCATTAGACTGAAATATGACCTCAGTAAACCGTTTGATTGCACAGCTTTAAAACGCTGCCCCCTCTAACTGCTAATCCCATTTCGGTTTCTAAATTTTTGATCTTTAAGAAAAAAAGGAAAACCCTTCTAACACCATAGCCAGACCAGGGATGATATAGTCCTTGGGCATTTTGGCAGTGAGAGTATTGACTGGGAAATCTTTGCAGATTCACTAATTATCCTTAAAGGATTACATGCAGTTGCAGATGGGTTACTAATTGGTTGCTTCAGTGCCAGGTATTTGCTATCACCGGGAAAGTTAATCAGAAAGTAAGTTGTGTGGGTACCCATACAGCATTCTTCAAACCTCAGGTGGGCAGCTGAGCTTAGATTTTGTTCCAACAGATTGTTATTGTTTGCTAAAGAATACTGTACTCTAAAGCGCAAACTCCAGCAAAATAGATGTACAGGAAGAAACACAGCAGGCACTGGGACTCCGACTGAGCAAAGCATGTGAGCACATATTCAAGCCCATCTCTGTTCAGCAGAGCATTTTAAGAACGTGTTTGAAGTTAAGTGCTTTGCTAAATATGGATGGATTGCTGAATTGCACCTGGATTCTGATCCCTTTACAGTTTGCATCACCATTAATCTCAAAGACACTTGCTATGGTGCTTGTGGTGGAATAGTGGCGTTATGGGGTAGATCATCAGCTGGGGTAAATTAGTGGAGCACCATTCACGCCAGTGCCTCAGTTTACACCATTTGAGAATCTGTCCTGGGAGAATAAAACCATTGCTGCCAGTGACTCCTATGCAAGGTTGATCAGCTAATCTGGCCAAATGGCTTTAGTCTAAATGTCTAAACATGTCTTGACTCTTCTTGTAGCATCACTGTGAGATGTTCTATCCTAGAAACCCACCTCAGTTAATAAATATTGTACCATAATAACCCCCACTACCATACCATCACATCTCTAGACTGTCGACCCTTGGGTCAACTTTGTGGAACTCTGCAGCATTTATTTTTGTAAGGGTAGGGTCCACATGTAGGCAAAAATGTCTTTGACTTCAATGAGTTCAAAGCAATGTTTCCTCATTTTCAAGGCAACTTCTGGAAAGCATAACCCACTAAGAAGTTTACCATGGTACCAAATACCAGTGAGCTCAGCTTAACTGAGCATTGCAGAGAGCGTGAAGATAAATATATTGATTATTCTAGATAACCTGGAAACTTCAATATGGAGATCTTACCGTCACACCAGCTTCAAGAAAAGCGAGAAAGGGGAATGAAGGAAAACAAGGAGCAGTGCAACACTTTGCTGTGAAGTGTGTCTGAGCAGAAAGCGAGTGGACAGTCCAGATCTTAGCTCTTTATGACTAAGTAACAGCACTCATGAAGAAGGAAGCATCCATAATCTACTCTACTAGGGTGGAAACATGATCATCCTTCAAAGACAAGATCTAAACTCTATATGTAATTGTAACAGGGGGTCAGGTTTGCATGAAGACTAGCTTCTTGTCCAGCACCCATCATGTCTTAGTGCCTCACAAAATGATGTGTACTGTCCACATAATGATAGAGTTCACTCTTTCTCTCCCCTCTACTCTCCAGGGACTGGAATTTTTGTTGTCATTATTGTGGAAAGGGCAAGTCAAGAAAGTGGGTTTGCATTTTGCTCTGCTGGTGCTGAGGTCCATGCTCAGCCTAGGAACACCGGCAATGCCAGACTAGATCTGATAAGTCCATCTAGTCCAGTATCTTCTCTCCCACAGTGGTCAGTATCTGCTGCTTCAGAGGAAGTTGCCAGAAATCCTTCAGTAAAGAGTAAGTAAGTCCTTCAGCCCCATTTACTGAAGGATCCTTCAGTAAATCCTTCACCCCCATTGCTTTGAGGAATCTGATTTCTTCTGGCAGCAAGTTCTGTATTCATGAGCCAGTTGCTGAGAAAATTCTGTCCTCCATGCATGAGTCCAGCTTTTCTGGCTGACCGTTCCAGTGGAATATAGCTGCTGTGGAAGGTCAACTTCAAAGACCTTCATGGGACTGGCTCGAACTGACCTCCTCACCTTGCATGAGCATGAAGACTGAAATCTTCAGTGTCCCGATACCATGCCAGGTCTCAGGTTGCAGGTTCTTGATCCTCCCTGTGTTTTTTGTCCTTGTCCCATGTTATCAGACAGCACATTGCATTACCACTGCCTTGGCATTTTGGTTCCTGGTGACCTTCCAGAGTTTAGCTCACCTCACTCAACTGAAGGATCTTTTTATTGACAGATCTTAATATTCTGTTCCTCCAGAGGTGGTTTGTTGTATTTTTGGCAGAGTGGGGTCATCCCCCATTACTCAGCTGCTGGATAATTCCAGGGCTCTTATCCTTCAGGGGCCTATTTCTTTGAGTTCCAAGATTATGTAGTGTGTGGCAAGCTACTAAACTGGCATGGATTTCCCACTGTCTATCTGCAGAGCATCTCCTTGTATAGCATCTACTTGGAAACCTCTTCTTAAGGATGGCAAATGTTATTTCAGTAACAGAGTGTGGAGATTTATGGGCTTTGTCAGATTATATTTCAAGCAGGTGTTGAGAGGTTAATAAAAGGTGTCATTTAATATGGCCTTAAAGGATATTTACTATCATTCATGTGCCAACAGAAATAAATATAATCAGAGCCATCTGCAGATCTGCCGTGCTGGAATTATGCATGCAACAGAATCTAGTGACTGACTCACTAGCTAAGCAACCTTGTATAGGAGTCAATGGCTGTAATAGCCTTAAATTCTGCCATAGGTAGGATCAATTTAGTGTGTGAATTTGGGTCCCGGGCGTGTGTTCATATGGTTAACATGCCAGTACCCTGCATTCTGTAATGCAGTTGACACACACCGCTGAGGTACCTACCTATCTTGCATGTGAGACAGCCATCAAAATGAAGCTGAGTTATACGAGATACATGGGTCCAGTGAGAAGACACGTCACGACAGGCATTCTGAAGGGATCTATTGGTTACCGTTAATTTGGTTACTATTATTCATTTTTTGTACATCAAGAGGGATTTTCACATGCGCTCAGGATTGGCCTACTCTACCCCCACTCCACTATGACCATTCACTTCATTGGGGGCAGAGTTACGCCAATGCTGAGCACTTTTAAAAGTCCCACTCATGCTCTTTATTTGTCAGAGTAGACACTCTGCTGGGAGGTACTGTCCTAGTGGATCGTTATGTCCAGCATCTCCTTGGCCAATCAGGGACCCCGTCAGGTGGAAAGCTGCAGGAGGAGAGCTCTGAAAGGAGGACAAGGGTGTGTCTGAATGCTGGTAGTGGTGGTGTTACCCCTCCGACCTGAGTGATCACCCCAAGTGAAATCCAGGGTGTTACGGGTTGTTCCAGTTAGGAGGAAAACTTGATGATAGTCAGGTATGTTCTGTAGTGCAATCTTGTGTGTTTACAAAGAATGTACGTGCAGTCCTGTTTCCCTGCATACAGGAGGAACCAAAGAACAGGAGAAAGTTTCTTGGCTTACATCCCCATGCCTCTTTAGCCAGCACCAGACGCAGAAGCCCCGTCTCTGGCTTCTCCCAGGGTCACACACCATGCTTGTCTAGATTGTCTGTTTCAGGGTATGTCTACATGGCAATAAAAAACCCCACGGCACTGAGTCTCAGAACCAGGGTCAGCTGATTCAGGCTCGGGCTGTGGAGCTAAAAATAGCAATGTGAATGCTTGGGCTGGAGCCTGGGCTCTAGGATCCTCCCTGCTTGCAGGGTCCCAGAGATCAGGCTCCAGCCGAGCCTGAATGTCTACACTACAATTTTATAGCCCCACAGCCTGCGCCCCACAAGTCCGAGTCAGCTGAGCAGGGCCAGCCATGGCCATGCCCCAGGACTTGTATCACAGTGTAAACATGCCATCTGTGTTCTGGCTTCTGCTTCTCTTACACAGTCCCTCCTGCCAGTAATTCACTACCCAGCAAACTCTCCCCCTAGACAGCTTGCATTTCTGGGCAGCCTTGCATTTGTCTTTGTTTTGGGCAGGGACATGTGCCTGTGTTTTGGGTGTGGAGACTATTATTTCAGTCACTTCTTTACATTCGTCCTGACTGAAAGGTGGAATTTACATCCAACTTTAAAGAACAAGCTTTAACCCAAGCCCCAACTTAATTTGTTATTTGCACTGGGACCGTGCCCCCAAAGCATGGGAGAATTCTGGATGTCAGCTGCCCAGTGAGGAGATCGTGGTTCATAATAAACTGTTTCTGTCTCTGCCTAGACCTCTTCCTAGCCCACACAGGGGATTATCTGCCAATTTTACAAAATGGCCTATCTGTTCAGTTATCCATGATCCCTGGCGGTAGAAGAAGTTTAATCGGTGTTTCCTGACTTCTTTTCGCATTAATTATCATCAGGGATGTATTTTCTATGATTCTCTTAGGACTATAGTCATGGGAAAGGGAAACAATAGCTCGGTATTTCTCTGTGGCTTGCAGACAAGGGGGATGGCACATGTCGTAGGTGTGTGGCATCACTTTGCCTCAGGGCTATGTGACTTTAAGGACTGTGCAAAGGACTGTTGCATGGATACACAGCAGATCGGTCATGCAGTTCTAACATGGTTCTGTTTTTAGCAAATAACATCAGTGGGGGCATTGCTCATTCACATGCTTATATTCTGCTCCTCAGGATGACTTCTCCCCTTTAGCATGGCCAGTGGAATCAGGAAAACCAGCTGTCCACACCTCGTGATTACTTTCCGTGCTTCTTTTATCCACAAGGTGATGGGGCTAATGTATTCCTTAGAGTTACACTGAAAATTAAAACTTGTACTTTGGACCAATTGCTTCCAAAAATGAATTCCGTTCCAGACAGGATACTTGGGTTCAAACATCAGTTGCAGCCTATGATTACTGAGGACAAAGTGATGGGCTGGGAGTGCCGTAGAAATGGAGCGCCCAGCCCTCGGCACCCTGTTGCACACCTGGACAATGAAGGAGGAGTGCAGGGATTACAGAGGGTTGCCTTTTCATCCAGTCCTCCAATAGCAAGAGGCAGGATATCCAGCATGGAAGTGTAACCATGTGGGGGCCCTAGGTCTCAGTAGGAAGCATGAGCCAGCAGTCAGGGTGCTAGCCTCAGATCCAGGAAATGTAGGGTCAGTTCCTTGCTCTGTCACAGTCTACCTGTGGGACCTTGGGCAAAGTCGCTTAGACGCTCTGTGCCTCAGTTTCCCTGTTGCACAATGGGAATAATAGCCCTGCCCTGCCTCACAGGAGTGGTGTGAAGATAAATACACTAAAGGCTGTGAGATGCTATGGTAATGGGGGCATATATGGGGGAAATGGGGTTGAGGCATGGGCAGAGTGGGAGAGGGGGAAGGCCTTAGGCCTGGTCTACACTAGAGTTAGGTCGATTGTAAGCTGCCTTGCATCGACCTAACTATGGGAGTATCCACGCTTACATTTCTCTCCCGCCAATGTAACTGCCCTACTACACAGATTTAGCTCCTCCATCCCATAATGGAATTAATGTTGTTGCATCGAGGGCAAGAGTCTTAATGATTTTCATTGTCCCTTAACCTCGTGTCGGAAGCGGTATGGACCTTCTGTGTTTCCTGTTAATGTGCTGTTTTGCTGGCAGCCTGACGAGCTGGAGCTGCAGCAGAGCCAGGGGGGTTCCTGCATGTGCTCCTTTTAGATGGAATTTAAATCCATCGTACAGGGGCAGATTAGCTCATCCCCTGCTCAGTCCCTGCAAACGTGATGAAATCCAGCAGCAGATATCCCAGAGCAGGTGATACTTGGGTTAAAGGTATTTCTGACCAGAAATAAAGGAGTAAGTCCAGACCCTTCCTCTGAGGGTGAGGAGACTTCCCAGGATGTAGCACTGCCATGGTTCTGCATAATGGGAATGCTGCACCGGGGGTGTGTGTGTGTGTGAGGATGCATGTTTGTGGTGTGAAACTCTCTTGGGGGCAGAGCACAGCTTGGTGTGGAGGGAGAAGGAATGGGCTGTGTGTGTGTGTGGGGGGGGGGGAGTGGGGTTGAGGCATGGGCAGAGTGGGAGAGGGGGAAGGCTCAGAGAATCAGCTGCTCCATGTATCTTCCTGCTGTAGCCTGCAGGAGGGCTGGCTGCATAAGGCTCATGGAGGTTATCCCAGTCATTGGGCTGAAGTAGCCTCCCTAGCTCTCTGTGCTCAGGATGGATTCCTTATCTCCTGGGCATCTGCCCAGTCCTGCTGCTCAGGCTTGTGTCCTGCTCTGGATCTGAGACAAGGATCAGGAAGTTTAATAATCAGCCCGAGAAGTGATGGCGGTGGATATCCCAAATGTGGATGACTGCTTCCCAGTTTTCTTCTCTGCGAATTAAATGTGACATTCAGCAACATGCTACCGATACCAAATTTAAACTGTGCAGGCAATGCAGCATGAGTGCTACTCAGCACCGGGTGCCTAGCACTAGCAGGGATTCTGCATGTGCAAACACCGTGGGCAAAATGGGAAAACGAGACACTGTGGCGAGCAGCAAAGCAAGATGAGGAGGAATCTTCAGAGCAGCAGCAGAACAATCCTCCAGGGGACCTTGTTCCCTCAGCTGCCGCCAGTTTGGAACCTGATGCTGCTACCTGCCCAAACATCGGCAGAGAGTCACTTCCATGGCTCTCATCAGCCTAATATTTACATGATAACCATGTTTGTTTGATCAGTGGACCTTTCTCAGAGGCGTGTTTTTATTACCTCCGTGTGACATGCTGCTGTATCGCTTGATTTCACTCTCACAACCTCTACGTGCCCTGCAGCGAGAAGGACAAACAATTCTGCACTTTTCTTCCATGGAACATCAGGGAAATGTTGACATGGAAATTAACTCTTAGCATGGAGATTAGTGTGGAAATATGTTTCTGTGATTGTTACAGCACCGATCTGCCAGCGTGGGGAGAATAAACTGAGGCTCCCTAAAGACTTGGACAAGTGGAGGTTATGCCCTAATTATTCTTACTAGAGATGGGCAAGCTCCAAGAGACTTGGAATTTATCAGAATTAATCCAAACCATAAGAGGCAGCATGGTCCAAGGAAGAGGATAAGTCCTTAGACTGTAGACTCCTTGGAGAGGGCATTGCTTTGACTGCTACTGCTAATATACAAGGCTGGCTTCCCCATAACTCTTCCAGCAATACGTTTTTCAGTCCTCAGTATTGTGGAGCGATAGGAGATGTTTGCTGGTTTTGCAGAAGGAATCAATGATCTACAAGGGTCCCTACATGTTCCAGTACAATTGTGTTGCCATGGATTTAAATAGACCTTTGAAAGCATGGCTGGTGAAGGGTTTACTGGCTCTTCAGGTTCTGCTGTGCCAGCAGTATTTTGCCTTTTGAACACTTTCCTTCCCTCAGGGGAGTCACTAGCCATTCCACGCCTGCCCTCTCCCTTCATTTCACCTGCTGGGAAGGATGTTTAAGGGGCATAGAACTGGCTGGAAAAGAGTTTTCTCTCCTCTGCTCTCCACCTGTGAAAAATTGACAAAAACAAAAAAATTGTGATTCTTTTAAAGATTTGGGATTTAAATGAAAAACTAGCTGAACATTTTGACTTTTGGTTGCTAGCCCTCCCCTTCCCCTTTTTATTTTAGCTTTTTTTTCCAGTGTAAAGCAGAAAAAAAATAAACAAAACTGGAAACTTTTCTTGAATATTACCATTTGATCAAAAAGCTTTTTCTGGCCAAAATGAAGAGAACTCCCTGCTACTGTCCTGGCCCAGATACCTGGCTGGCTTCACCTTGTGCCTCCCTCCCCGCCCGCCTGGTAATGTTATTGTCCCTATCCTCCGTGGGTACATCCCAGAGCTTGAACACCAGTGCTCTAGCATGTGGGTTACACCATCTTGACTCTTAGCCCACTTGAGACTCACAGTCCAACCGTTTCTGCAGTTCAGTCAAGCAAGTTACCTACAATGTGCCATGCAAGAGCCAACGCGCTATGAGATAAACCGGCATTTATTCTTGCTATTGAAATACAAGTACGTCCTCCAAGCAGAAATACTACCATGTTCTAATGAAAACCAAGGCATTGTCCTTAGAGCTGGTCAGTGACTGGAAAATCAACACACGAATAGTGGCCTGAGCCTTTCAAAGGAGTTCTGCTACCTTTCCCCCTCCCCCTCCCTTCCCCTAAATACATAAAACATGCTCCCAGAACTCTCGCTCTCACCAGGCTGGTAGCAGGTGAGCAGTGCTGAGGGGCTGGCGAATACAAACACCTTGGGAGCAACTGTGGGTTACAAATGTGTAGCATAGGGCATGTTTACAATATTTGCCATTCTGGGCTCTTCAGTAGCTGTAATAAAGCGACTCTGTTAATCTTTAACCCCCGGCACAGTGGGGTGTTGAGAATAGATCATGTAAAGGGTATTTTTACAAAGCCTTCCAACTGAACACCAGGCCCATTTAGTAGGGTTTCAATAAACGGCCTTTAAAAACCCTTAAAAACCTCTCTCCGTCTCTGCAATAATAATCCACAGCTGCCCTCCTCATACAGCAGCTGGGAGTGACAGGTTACCCTGTAAACCAGCTGAGGTTTGGCTCAGATAAGAGCCCAGAGGCTCAGATTAGGCATGGGTCCGTGTGAACACCAGATTCAGTATCTCTTCCCCCCCCCCCATCTGACATGGGGGGCTTTGAATCCAGCAAAACCAGGTCCCTTCCCTGTAAAACCAGGTCTTGAATGTGTATGTCCTGGGACTGGCTAGCCCCTCCTGCTGCTCACCCTGCTGCAGCTATGCTCTATTTTTAGTGCGCTGACTTGATCATTGCCAGTGTGGGAATGTTTGCTCGAGCTGGAATTGACACCTCCAGTGCAAAGTGCAGATAGCCTTAGTCTGGCAGGCTAATACCATGAAAACAGCCTTTCCTGGCTCCTTTAGCAGATCTAGATTAAGTACTAATGGGGCTCCCATTCCTGTAGTAGCTGAGCACCTCACACTTTAATGTATTTATCCTCACAACACCCTTTGTGAGGTAGGACAGTGCTGTTATCTGCATTGTACAGGTGGGGAACTGAGGCACAGACAGCAAGTGTCTTGCCTGGGGTCACACGGGAAGTCTGTGGCAGAACAAGGAAATCAGCTAGGGCCCTTCCAGGTCTCAAGGTAATGCCTCCCCCTAGCCACAGTGAAACGGATGAATGGATTTTGTCTAAAGACTTCAGCACTACGTTTTGGTTTCAGTTCTTGTTTAGGGTGGAGACTGAGTTTAATCCCACTGAGATGACCAGTTCGGTACCTGAGCTGCTTGACTGCAGACCATGATGAGAACCAGGAGATAGGTGTGTTTACTTTACTGTTAATGCCCCATCTTTTTTTTTTTTAATTTAATTTCATTTTATTGCATTCAAGATAAACAAAATGAGGACACGTTCCCATGGGAATCAGAAACTAGCCATTGCTAATGTCACTTTATGACCGACAGAACAGCACAGCCAGCTAGTGAATCCCTTCTTGGCACTCGTCTGCTAGAAGGAGGCCGCATAGTGGTAAAGGCCATGGTGTTGTCTTGCTGTGCCCTGCAGAGGAAGGCTGAGTCTGCACCAGTGGGGCTGGCCTCATGTTGGGGTGTGTTGAGGAGGAAGCAGAGGGGGTCCCCACTTTTTTGAGCATGTGGGGTGACAGCTGTAGACAAGCTGTGCACCTTTGTGGGTTCACTCCTAAGTGGATGACATGAGGAGGTGTGGGCATGACCAGAAAGCTGGACTCGAGCATAGGAGCACAAGGTGTGGGGAGAAAACACTAGGGTGGTATGCCAGAGTGCCAAGGCTGAGCATTGAAGCACTCAAGGTGCATGCCAGTGCACCAAAGAAAAAGTGCACCCCTGCACTGAGGCAAGGGCCTCACACTCTGAGCACCCACAGAGCCATTTAACAGAGTGAGGACACAGAAAGGAGAAGTGGGGAAGAGATGCTAGGGCTAAAGTAATGGGAGATCTGGACTTTTGCCCCCCGCAGCCAAGAAGGAGCCGACTAGAACATTGAGAGGGTGGAATTTGTACCTGGTAGACAGGTAGGGTGCGGCATGCACAAGCCTCCGCAGTAAGGAGCCTAACATGCACCCTACTCCACACTACATCTGCCCTCAGGAGTTAAAATCTTAGCACTCAGGGAGTTTCCCTGTTGTGGGCTTGGAAGCTAAGAACCAAGAGTGAGAATCCTGCCAGACGAGGTCGTTAGAGAAAATCTTTTCTGTGGTTTAGTGTGTGGGGAGCCAAAAATTAGTACTTGGATTGAGGCTCTTCAAAGGCACTTCTTGAACCATTCTGCTCAGCAGCTGTGCTGGTCACGTGCCCTGCAGAGCGCCCATCTCTAATTAGCATGAGCTCGGTCCTTGTGGCTAAGACTGAAGATGCCTGGTGTAAATGATATGCTGCCCAGCAGGGTGGGATCTCGGGCTGAGTGTATTAGGGAGGGACCTGAGCTGGTCTTTAGATGTCAGGCAGAGCAGTAGAGTTAAGTGAGTTCAAGGAGACTGGTTGGGATTCAGAGGTGGTGGTGGTGGGGTAACTACTGTGTTTTCCTTTTCAAAAGGTGAGTGGGTGGGGCAGGTACTAGGAGACAGTTCATCCCCTCTAGGTCTCAGCTCCACGGGTTGGCTGCGGCTGGCAGCAAGTGGGGGTTGTTACCATGTTCCGTGACACAGTCAGAGGAGCCGGTGGTCTGAGTCCCCCTTTAATTAATAGGGCGATGTGAGGGCAGGAGGGACGCCTGCCCTTACTGTCCCTGTTCTGAGGGATAAACAGGGGCTCCAGATCCATCACGCTGGTACCAGCACAAAAATCACGGTGAAGGGCCTGGCTACACTTGCAGTTGTAGAGCGCTTTGGGTTAAACCAGCCTTCGTAGAGCGCAGTAGGGAAAGCGCTGCAGTCTGTCCACACTGACAGCTTCAAGCGCACTGGTGTGGCCACATTTGCGGCACTTGCAGTGGCATTGGGAGCGGTGCATTATGGGCAGCTATCCCAGCATGCAAGTGGCTGCAACGTGCTTTTCAAATGGGGTGGAGTGTGACAGGGAGTGTGCTGTGTGTATGTGCAGGGAGAGAGAGTGGGTTTTTGGGGGGCTGAGAGCATGTCAGCATGCTGTGTTGTAAATTCAGACAGCAGCAGACCCCCCTCGCCCACCCCGCCTCTCTCTCTCACACACAGCATTCCACACTAAGGGTTGCTTTGTCTCGGAGCAGATAAGCAGTCGCTGTCAGAAATGGAACTTTCAAAGGGCATTTCCGCATTCCTACAGCTGATTCCAAACAATGACAAGAGTGGCCACTTGACTTAAGGGGATTATGGGACGTTTCCGGAGGCTGACCAGAGCACAGTAAAGCAACACCTCATTCGCACTGGCGCCATGGCGCTCCAGCGAGGGCGCAGCAAACATTATTCCACTCACCGAGGTGGAGTACCAGCAGCGCTGTAGCTGCGGAGTCAGAGTGCTCTACGTTTCTTGCCAGTGTGGATGGGTAGTGAGCTAGCGCACCCTTTATTGCGCTGTAACTCGCAAGTGTAGCCAAGCCCTGAGCCGTAAAGCTGGGAGCTGAGCTATTTGGGACGCCCTCAATGAGTCCCTAGGAATGGCTTGGTATGGTCAGTGCCACTCCCCTCACAGCTTCCCTCACACCCAATTGCAGCAGTTCAACCACTTGTCACGTAGTTATTGCAAAATCCAAATGAGTGTAAACACCAGCTCCCCTCCCCCTGTGTTCCTTCTACAGGTGTTTGGGGAAGACACTGCCCCACACATTCTAGCAAGTCAATGCCTCAGGGAGATACACAGGGCAGCCCCAACCTGTTCAGTGTGAAATACAATCTCCTTTCATCTGGGGATAACTTGCTCTCCCACCTCTTGGCCTGAGGCCTGGGTGGGGCTGCAGGAGGTTAATAGACTGTTACTGCTGACAGTAATGAAGAGATGACAGAGATGTCTGGAATCATCGTTCTCCTGGGTGGTGACAGACCTGGTTTGGGGGCGGGCGGGGTGGGGGAATAGAAACAGGTTTCCAAATCAAAGCACAGACACAATCTGTTGGGAGAAGAAACATGGGGCTGTTCTCACTGTCCTACTCCAGTTTATCTCCATATGCCCTGTACTAGTGAATTACCTTACCTGCTTTGCTGCCATTGAGGCTGTCTGATACAGCTCCTTCTGCTGCCATTGGTGGGGTAGTTTGGAACAGCATGTCCACAGTGCAACTGGTGGGTGCAGCTCAGTGTCCCTTCTAGGTAATATTATTAGTAATGAACAGTATTGGAGACATATATGGAGCTTTCCAGTACTACAGGGACCCACGTCACAGGTCACCTGGCATCCCAGCTAGGTGCTGCAGTGCTCAGCCTTGGCATTCAGGACTCTCTGGCACACAGTCCTGGCATTTCCTCCAGCCCTTTCTCAGTGCTCCTCTGCTTGCATCCAGCTTTCTGGGGTTTTGGCACCCAGGTTTGGCTCTTGGCTGCGGCTCAGAATCCAGTTCTTCAGTACACCTAGCCCCATCACCTGCTTGAACCAGCGGCTCTCTCCTCTACCCACAGGAGAGAGCTGGCAGCAGGGCATTCCTCTCGCCCCCCTCCCCAAAGTCTGCCATAGCGTGGCTGTTTGAATGTGCTGGACTGCTTTTCCTGGGGCATGCTGGGTGGTGGCTGAGAGGAAAGCTGAGGTGACTGCTCGAGTGTGGGGTGCTCAGGGAGGCAGGCTATCAGATGGGAAAGATGGTGAAATTGGGTAGGGCTTTGAGGAGCGATACCAAGGACAGGCATGCTGCCCAAAGCAGAAGAGGGGGCATAGAATAGGCCTGGGTTCAGCAGTGGGGGAGGGGCATAATAGGATCCATGTGGAGAAGGACTTGGGCAGAGCTCAGGAAGTACCAGCTAAGTTCCAATCTTCCATTCTTGCCCCCATAGGATTTCAGTAGCACACAGCAGCCCAAACAGAAGGTTAGAGACCATCTAAGGGAGTGTCCTCTTGCAGTGTCCTCTTTGCAGGTCCAGTGAGCTCCATTGCCCATCCTCCTCTCAAGGATTCCAGCATCCTCGATAGATATTCTACACTCCTTCCTTAAACCTCACATTGGTCTAGCTGCAGATGGTCTGCTCTCAAGTCTGCTGGAGGGGGCCTCAGGCCCATCACCTACAAGATGAGGCCTCTACTGCCACAGCACTCTGAAGGAACAACGAACTAGGGATCCTGAATCCAGAGTCGTCCCCCCGCCCCCACCCACAACCCAAGTAGGGTTGCCAACTTTGGTTGGCTGAATGCCTGGAGATTTCATCACATGACATAATCTTTAATTAAAGATTAATCTTTAATTCCTGCAGGGTTGGCAACCATACCCCAGAGACCATCAGGTTAGATCCCCTCGTGACAGGCCATTTAAAATGGGGATGCTCTCATAGTTCCAGTGCTCACTCAGCACTTGGCCTGGGAGTGTGCCAGTGTAGCAATGTAGGCCTCTGGCTTGTATATCTTGCTTTACAGAGCGGGCTTGGTCCAAGGAACAATGCTGGGGGCCTTTATAGGTGAAGCTGAGTGTGACAGGGCTGCTTGCTTTCCTAAGCATTGATGTACCGGCTGGTCTGAGTCATTATATCCTGGCCCTAAATCCCAGGAGATATTTCTGTTTCACACCCTGAATCCCCTGCTGTTTGCTTGCTGTTACCTTGGCCCTCAGCAATGCTGCTCATGATTCCCTGTGTCTCCCTGGCTCACAGCCGGTCTGTGTAGCCGGCCTAAGACATGCTGTGTTGTTCCCATTGAGCCTAAAGGGGAACATAAATGTTTTTGCCTCAGTATGTCTCAATTAAAATATATAGAGATAGGGTGAGTGAAGTAATCTGTTTTTGTGGACCAACTTCTGGTGGTGAGAGAGACAAGCTTTTGAGCTACACAGAGCTCTTCTTCAGGTCTCAAAAGCTAGTCTCTTTCACCAACAGAAGTGGGTCCAGCAAAAGATATTACCTCACCCACCTTGTTTCTCTTATAGCATGGGACCAACACAGCTGCAACAATACTGAAATCAATTGAAACATGGAATTTGCCTTTCGATAGCTCCTTTCTCCCAGGGAGAGGGATGGTGCCCTCTAACCTAGCCTGGCAGTGATTTACCATTGGATGCAGGGATGTAAGCTGGTCTCAGTCTCCAGAATAACAGAAAAGGGTTGTTTGCCATGGAGGCCACACCTGAACATCTCAGAGGCTTTCCTTCCTCTCTTCCCTTCCCAGGGCCCCTCAGCAGCTGCAGCAGCCAGCACACAGGGCCTGTAAATTGCTGGTGAGGTGAATACCTTCTTTGACACCAAGAACTAGACCGAAACTATGTCAACGGAGGGAGAGCTGGGGCAGCTTTTCCTGCTTATCCTGTTTTGAGGCTTTGAACTGCATCCTGGAGGGTCAGTGTGTAGAGGAGACACCTTGGATTGGATAGAAAGGGAGCCTGAAATCCAAGAGCCTGGGAAAGAAGAAACCCTTTGCCTGGGAGAAGTATCGGTTATGATGCACTTCAGAAACCATCACTCTCAAGGGGATTAGTCAGGAGGGAAGAGGAGTTTTTGGTCACTCGTTCCAGAGTGGGGGTGATTTGGAGTGCGAGGGGAGAGGCTGGGGGGCAGAGATGGAGGAGACGTTCTGGTGACCCATCTCTGAAATGGTGGCTGGTACCTCGTAGTGTGCACAAGTGTTTGTTAGGCCTCTGACTGAAAGGAACATCTGCCACAGTGACAGATCTTTACTTTCTCCAGCGCCAGAGATCTCAAAGCATTCATCAGACTGTGCAAACTGACACACAGGGCCCAGAGCAGCCACCTTTGGATTTCGAAACACAGCTGCTGTTTAACAGTGATACTATGCCCAATGGGCCAGATCCTCCACTGGTGCAAATTGGTGTAACTTTATTGATTTCAATGGAGCTCTGTCAGTTACACCAGCAGAGGATCTCGCCCTACAGAGATCCGATTGAAACTGCAGGGTAGGAGCAGTTTTAGGGAGGCAGAATTGGAATTTTCCCAGGACATCATGATGCCCACTCCTGCTCTGGTAGAAAGGGGCCTTCAGAGAGCAGGAGGGCCTTGGCTGTACATCTGAAAGGTGGAGGTGCGGGCCAGGTAACACCTTGACACAGGAGCACACCCCTTTGAAGTCTTAGGCCTGCTCTGTGCTCAGTGTCTGTATCACTATAACTATGTGGGTTAGGAGTGTAATTTTTTTACCAATATTAGTTATACTGGAACAGCCCCTAATGTGGGCACAATTATACCGGTATAAAAATGCTTTATGCTGGGAGAGTTTATGCCTTTTCCTGTACATGAATAAGCTATCCTGCTATCAGCACCTTTCTGTGGTATCGCTGTGCCCCCAGGAGGGGGGTTGTACTGCTTTAGCTCTATTGGTATAGTTAAAACAGCACAACTTTTGTGTACACACAAGGCATCTGCAATGCTACACAGAGAAACTTTGCTTCGTGTTTCCTCCATGTGGTTTCCTGCTGCCCTCTGCTGTCTAATGTGCTTGGTGCAACTGCAAATGGATCAGCACCAGAAACTGCCAGGTCAAACTTGCCCAAAAGTTTTTCCTTTCTGCCCCTTTCTTTTCCTTTTAGTGGCATCTAGTGATCGCTGGCACCCAACACATCACTCCGAGCTGTTAAAGAAGACACTAAGGGTGTGTCTACACTACAGCTGGGGGCGAGCCTCCCAGCCTGGGTAGACAGACTTGCAGTAGCAGGGCTCAAGCTAGCACTTTGGTAGCTGGGTGGATGCTGTGGCTCTGGCAGAGGTTCAGGCTAGAAACCCGAACTCAGACCCAGGGGGTTGGGTGGGCTTGAGAGCCCAAGCTGCCACAGCCACACTGCTATTTTTATTAGTGCACGAGCTGGAGCCTTGCTAATGTGAGGCTGTCTACCTGGCCTGGAGGATTGCTCCCAGTTGCTGTGCAGATATACCCCAGGGCTTATCTACACAGGGATCCTCAGGAAAGTTAATGCAAGTTAACTCTTAAAGTAGATTAGTTAAATAGCATTAATCCTCTGTGTGAATGCTCTCAGTTGGAATTCAAGTGGCCTTAATTTGATTTCGCTTAATTCACTCTGGCTGGCCCTAGTAGGCTCTTATCCTTTCATGTGATGTAGTCACTAGAAGGGACAATGACTCACGGCTTCCTAATGCAGGTCTAATAGGCAGGGGGTTAGCTGTATTTTCACACGTGGAAAAGCACGTTTTGAAGCATTTGTTCAGAAACCTGAAAATGCTAGAGACATTGCATCTCCCCGCTCTGCTGGCTGCATCTAAGCCCTTTTCACTTCCAGCAGCATGGCAGGTGACACTAGATGCTTCAGAGTAACAGCCGTGTTAGTCTGTATTCGCAAAAAGAAAAGGAGTACTTGTGGCACCTTAGAGACTAACCAATTTATTTGAGCATAAGCTTTCGTGAGCTACAGCTCACTTCATCGGATGCATACTGTGGAAACTGCAGAAGACATTATATACACAGAGACCATGAAACAATACCTCCTCCCACCCCACTCTCCTGCTGGTAATAGCTTATCTAAAGTGATCACTCTCCTTACAATGTGTATGATAATCAAGTTGGGCCATTTCCAGCACAAACCCAGGGTTTTCTCACCCTCCGCCCCCCCCGCCCCCACAAACTCACTCTCCTGCTGGTAATAGCCCATCCATCTGTGTATATAATGTCTTCTGCAGTTTCCACAGTATGCATCCGATGAAGTGAGCTGTAGCTCACGAAAGCTTATGCTCAAATAAATTGGTTAGTCTCTAAGGTGCCACAAGTACTCCTTTTCTTTTTACTAGATGCTTCAATTTTGTTAGCTCCCCATGTAGGTGACACTTGTAAGATCAGGTCAGCACGAGGATGGTGGCACTGCCAAGGCAGTGGGAGAACAGGGCCAGATTTGGGGTCTCGTGAGACCTTCAGCGGAGACAGGACAAGCTCCACCCAAGGAGAAGTGCCTCTTCGAGCAATGAAACCAGCGTAGCTAGTACAGGGCATTGTAATGGGAGGGGCTCCATCATCAGTTCCCAGTCTGATGAAGATTAATGAAGATTAAAAGCTCACTCCACCCATTGCCTTATTTCAAATACAGTGCAGCCTCCTCAGACCCCTATGGGAGCTGAGAAAGGAACAGACTGGTTTATATTGTCAGTGGGATGTGATTTTTGGGCAGGGTGGGGTGGCCACTTTGAAGACAAACATGTCCTAAGAGCATGGTGGAGAAGTGTGTGTGTGTTAATGTGAGAGGTTAATGCCAGGGCTGTGGAAACATTGCAGGGTTTGGTTGGCAGTGGCTATTGTGAATTAATTGCAGTGCAGTTGGCTTCCAATGGATCAGAAGTGACCTAATTTTTGCAAACCAGTTTCACAAACGTCTCTCCCCTCTCCACTGTAGCAAGCTCTGGCCTCCTTCCTGAAGGGATGTGAGATATAGGAGAGCACATGAGGCCTAGGAGAGCGGCTGGCTGGAGGGAGCGCTGTTTGAAGATGTGGCTGTGTGACCTGGTCTGGGCACATACTAAATCTCAAGCCTCGGCTTAATCTGATGCAAATATTGTGCCCATTGCTGGCTGCAACCCCCTAGCTCCGCCAGTGGTGAGTTAAAACATGAGCCTTTCAAAGGAATGCCTTGTAAAGGAGTTGACCTGGGAAAAGGTCTTGCGATCTTGGCTCCATGAGGATCTCAAAACTCAAGTTACAGAACATTCCGACACAGACTGGGCCAGAGCCTCAGCTGGTGCTAATGGGCATAGAGCCATTGCTTTCATGGGAGCTGCGCTGAGGATCTGGCTGATGAGAAGCAGTGGGGCCTATTGGCTAAAGCAGAAAGGGGTTCCCTTCCTGACAGCTACCGATTGCTACGTGTCACTTTCCCTGTTTCCCCATCCCTAAAACCATCTCCCCTCATGTAAAGCACATGGAGATCACTGGATAAACAGAGCCCTAGGAGTGGGTCTCCCATCATCCAGCACAGGGCTGAGTGCTTGAGTTTAGTTCAGTTTTCCATACACCCTCCAAAGATCTCCACCTCCTCTGGGGCTGTGCCGTCACAGAGGTGACACCTGGAGGCTATCAGGCATGGACGTACAACATATGCATGCATGGCACTATGTTAGTGTACAGTGGGAGGAGGGGAAACTACAATGGCATCCTCCCTGTGACTGTCACTTACCACAGGTAGGAGACAGGAAACTTCCACCTCCAAACTTTGTATGGCAGGCAATACAGTACTACATAATGCCAAATGTGTTGCTATGCTGACACCTAGTGGTATGAAGGAAGAAGAGGAATAAAGGTATCCTCACAAGGCTGCAAGAATGAAGGATTTTCGTAATTATAAAAAGAACAGGAGTACTTGTGGCACCTTAGAGACTAACAAATTTATTTGAGCATAAGCTTTCGTGAGCTACAGCTCACTTCATTGGATGCATTCAGTGGAAAATACAGTGGGGAGATCTATATACACAGAGAACATGAAACAATGGGTGTTGTCATACACACTGTAAGGAGAGTGATCACTTAAGGTGAGCTAATACCAGCAGGAGAGCGGGGGGGGGGGGGGGGGGGGGGGGGGGAGAAAACCTTTTGTAGTGATAATCAAGGTGGGCCATTTCCAGCAATTGACAAGAATGTCTGAGGAACGGGGCGGGGGAATAAACAGGGGGAAATAGTTTTACTTTGTGTAATGACCCATCCACTCCCAGTCTCTATTCAAGCCTAAGTTAATTGTATCCAGTTTGCAAATTAATTCCAATTCAGCAGTCTCTCATTGGATATATGCCATTATGTGCCAGCAATGCCCCTCTGCCATGTACATTGGTCAAACTGGACAGTCTCTACGTAAAAGAATAAATGCGAATACAGACTAACACGGCTGCTACTCTGAAACCTTTCATAATTATGTTGACCAACTACTCCTGAACCTGTTCTTTTGCTCTGGCACCTGAACCAAAAGATATGAAAACTACATAGGGGAAAAAGTAAACCAATATGGTGTTTTAAAAAGAGAGTTGCTTGTGAGTGCTGGGCTATATTCACTGGTTGAAGGGAAGAAGCATGATCTAATAGTTAGAGCTGGCAACTGGGATTCCAAGCTTCTATTCCTGGATCTGCCACTGACTTGTATTCTCTCAAGCAAGTCACTTGCCTTCTGTACCTCAACTTACCCATCAGTAACAACGGGGTAGCTATACTCATCTACCTCGCAGGGGAGTTACAAGGGTTAATTAGAACAGGAGTACTTGTGGCACCTTAGAGACTAACAAATTTATTAAAGCATAAGCTTTCGTGGGCTACAGCCCACTTCATCGGATACATAGAATAGAACATAGAGTAAGAAGATATATATATCTGTATATATATATATATATATATATATATATATACAGATAAGTTGGAAGTTGCCGTACAAACTGTGAGATGTTAATTAGTTAAGATGAGCTATTATCAGCAGGAGAAAAAAACTTTTGTAGTGATAATCAAGATGGCCCATTTAGACAGGGTTAATTAATCCAGGTTTGTAAAGTACTCTCTGTGGGCTATTTGAGAGCCTGAGTTTCCAGTGGAAATAATAGGAAGTTGCGGACAGTTGCAAGGCTTAGGGATGAGTGTGGAGCATGCTGCAATGCTCATTCCAGTTTTCACACCGCACCTGCTGTTAGGTAAGAACTATAAATGAAATCCCAAGTAGAAGCTAAATCAGAATTAAAATCCCCTTGAAAGCTATCTATAAAGAGGGGTAGGACACTTAGGAGGGCCTGGGTGCTGGGCATGTCCTCCCCTTTCCCAAATGGATGCGTGGACTGGGCAACATGGTGTGGAGGAGCTGACAAAGGATATGGCTTTCTCATTTGCAAACAAGGGGTAACATATTCTGAAATGAAGCACAAGCAGGAGGTCTGTGTACAGATTTCCCACTTGTGTTCTACAGATCCCATCCCTCTCCCATCGCCTTCCCCGCCTGGACACTGTACCTGCCTAATGGAGAGTTGTGAAACTGAATGGGCAGGTGCCCTGGAATCTTCTGTTGATTGTCTGGAGAAACTCAGGCTGCATATTCTAGAAGCACTCTTTAGCTCTTTGCCATACTCCCAATAAAGTTAATAGCAAAACTCCCATGGGGTCCCTACAGTTAAGATCACTGACCTAGTTCAGATTGTTGGATAGACGAGAATCAGGGGGACTAGATGTTAAGAGAGTACATATGTAATGAAAATTTTAGAAAGAGTCATTTCACAGAGAGGAGAGTAGACAGAATGAACTCCCAGATGAGATGGTGGAGTCAACTACAGGATGAGCCAAACCTGGATGACCTTCTGCTATGTACTAAATGAATGGGGTATTAGTCCATTTTGTGCTTGGGGAATATCAGACCATGTGTAAAGGAAGTTTTCATTGATAGTACCCTTTGCACCATTTGGTCTGCTTTGCATGGGAAAGTTTTCCTTTTCCCTAACACAAGATATTTGTAGATGTAGAGCATGGAGTTGGCAGAGTTTCCATCCAAACATTTCAGGTATGAAGGTTGTGTAGCCTGCCTGTGGACCTTCAGCACTATCCATCTTAGTGACAAATGCCATCTGCATATGGCTAGTGTTCATGTATCTTTTTATGGTGTTCTTATCACACTTCTGGCTGGGTCATCAGGAGACTGAACTCATGATCTTTGGAGCTAAAACATGAACCTCCCCTACCTGAGCCGAAGAACAGAGCTGGTCAGAAACAGTTTCTTTAGGAAAATGCTGATTGGATGAAATTGAAACATTTCACAGGAACATACTAATTTCATCAATATTTTCAATGAAAAATTATTGAAACATTTCATTTTGATACAGTCGAAGCACTTTGGTTTGACATTGTATATTATATTTATTATATTATAAGCATGTCATATAAAAGTCAAAGTGCTAAAATCAAAACAAAGTGCTTTGGCCTCACTGAAACGAAACATTTTGCTAAAGTCATTCAGCTATTTCTGAAATTCTCTTGGTTTGGAAATCGCATTCAGCAGGAAATGTTGATTTTTTTTTTTGTTCCAGTTTGGTGCAAATAGAAATTTCAAAATGTCAAGATTTCCTGTGGAAGTGAAATTCTGCATGTCGCCCAGCTCTACTAAAGAATCAGATCCCTTAGCTTAAAGGCAGGAACAGACACATTAACTATCCCCATGGCCCAGGCACTGGAGCTGAACAAGGACACACTTGTCCAGTGTGTTATACTGATATTATTGATTCCTTCTTGCATTCCACCTGTAGATATTGGCTGATAGCAATTGCCGGGCCTAGTGAGCCAGAACAAATAATAATTGTGAGAGCAGCCAGCAGCCCTTTATGGGGCAGCAGGGATAGTGCAAAGGAGAAAGAGCGTGCTGGTTTCTTTAGGAGGGATTCAGAACTTCTGTCATTGTGCTTGATCCAGGAACAAATAATCACAGAAATGTTTCTTCTTGTCTTTATCAAATGGCTCATGGGCATCTGTAGCACATGGGCCAGAGACTCTCCACTGGTGAAGCCAATGCAGCTCCAGCAATTTATACTGGTAGAAAGGATCTGTCTCTATGTATCTACAACAGGTGAGGAGAGTGAGATCATACCTGAGCTTCCGCAAACATTCCCACTCTGTTTGTACTTAGCTTCTGCTCTATCCTGGGTAAAGGTCATGGAGTATACAGGCAAACCCTCCAGCTGGAGCCTCTGGGGAACCACCCTAAGACAGAACTGCCTGTGTTATTCAGGGCTACTTTTTTTCCTAATTAAGCAACCATGTATCTGGCAGGCACTAAAGCTAACACAGCTGGCAAGAAATTGAAATTCCTTCCAGCACAAGCCTTAGCCAAATATCTCTATCATCTGCCTTGATGGATGAGAGTGGGTGGGGACTGCGCAATCCCCTGGGAATGGTTCAGATCTGAAGATAGAAATCCTGGCTGCCCCCTCTTCAACTCCCAGTGCTGAACTGAATGCACGAGCTGGAATAGCAGTGGAATAGGCTAGTCACTGGAGGTTTGGGGTGATGCTCTGGAGGTCTCTGGAGGTGAAAAATGAGTCATTCACCTATTGGCAACTGACCTCAGCTTTTTCCAGCATTATATTTTCCCTTTGGTTGCTCGTACTTGCTCTTCTGATTGCGGTTCTCATGGACTGTAATAATCATAATCATGGTTTTGAAACCCTCAGACCCAGAGGATTCTGAGTGCCATACAATAAGTAATCTGAAACGTAGGCAGTTAGGAAAAAACGATGCCTCTTTGTCTCCTGTGTACTGCATCCTTCAAATTACTGTGTGCAGAGTTCAGCAGCCATCTTGTTCTCAGTGCTCATGGTGCTTTGTTTCAGAGGAGACACACACCCCACGTGCTTTCATGGAGACTTTGCTTTTGTGCTTTCACATTGTTTCCCTCAATCTAGAAGAGACTTCATGGCAGATGTGGGTACGTGCCTTCCTCTTTTTGTAGGGAGTGAGGACATAGACCATGCATCGCATTTTCTTGCTGTGGCACTGGTCCCTGAAACCAAATCCTCGCTCTTGTGTATGTTGCTTGTAGAATCTTTGAGGGCTCTTCCTTCCATTGCTCTGCAGCCAGCTGCAGAATTGCAAAGAATTGGTGAGGTAATTTACAGGACCTTCGGCTACACGGAAGAGGGAGTGAGCTGCCTTCCTGTCTCTGATTCTAGCCTCAGGATGGTGGCTCTGAGACCTCTGAAAGGGGCCAGCAGGGCCAAGGAGTCCAGTGCCACTGTTGCCAAACAGGTCCATGGGCCTGAGTTGTTCATATAGCCATTCAGCTCAATGCAGCAGGGACCCAATAATGGTCCCATTTCTGCTCAATGACTTAGGGTGCGTCTACACAGCAGACAAAGACCCATGGCAGCTAATCTCAGAGCCCGGGTCAACTGACGTGGGCTCGTGCTGCAGGGCTAAAAATAGCAGTGTAGTCATTTGGGTCTGGCTGGAGCCTGGGCTCTGAAACCGGGCGAGGGGAAGGATCTTGGAGCCCAAGTGCCTATACTGCTATTTCTAACCCTGCAGGGTGAGTCCTGTGAGCCGTCAGTTGACCCGGGCTCTGAGACTCGCTGCCATGGGGTTTTTTTGCTGTGTGGACATACCCAGAGCTTTTTCAAGAGAGCTGAGCCTATTCCTGGGCCCAAACTACCTCTAGCAATGGCCTGTCTCTCGGTGGAGTCCCACAGCTTCTCCCAGCATTTCACTGGGTCCCTCCCCTGAAGCAGGAGCCTGGGCTTTGAGTCTGAGCAACACTCAGCAGAAGAGAGTCCATGTTAGAGCCGGCAGCTCCTAGGGTGAAAAGGAGGCAGGGTCACTCTCCCCACAGCCTGGAGCTTCTGCTTGTGCAAAGGGGGTTTGTGTCTCACTCCCTCCTGGGCCAAATGGAAGAAGAAGGGGAGCTCTTGCTCTCCCTCAGCTGGGAGCCCCCCGTAGTGCCTCTTTAGTGAACATCTGTAAAGAAAAGAGTCACTGATGCCAAGAAAAGTCACAGCCTTGCCCCAGCATCACAGTGTATGATGAGCTGCACAACTTATCCTGAACCCACAATTTTCAGAGTAGCAGCCGTGTTAGTCTGTATTCGCAAAAAGAAAAGGAGGACTTGTGGCACCTTAGAGACTAATGGCTTTCCTCACCTCTGCTCCCATCCATAACCACCCCCCACCTAATTAGGTGCAGTGGACAGAAGGGCCGGGGGAAATCCATAGCTGTGCCCATATAAGGGTAGGTGGGAGGTCCCCATTAAGGGCACAGCTATGCCTGGTTTTCATACTCTCCTAAGGCCCCTCTGTTTCTAATCTAACCTATCCCTTGAGGAGTTTAGCCATCAGTAGGTATTGCATATTTGGACACACTTTGGCAGGACCGGGCCCCAGCCCCATGGCACATTTTTACAGGAGTAGAAATGTTGTTAACCCCAGTATCTCAGCCAGATTCCAGCTCTGGTAGCTACATTCTTCCTTCCTGGAATGCCCAGGGAAGTTTCCATAGGATTCAATATTCTTCATCCCTTCCTGTCTTAGCCTGCAGCTGTTCAACAGCTGCTGTGCTTCACCCAAGAGCATAGGCGCCGACTCCCTGGGTGCTCCGGGGTTCGAGCACCCACGGGGAAAATTTAGTGGGTGCTCTGCACCCACCGGCAGTCAAGCTCCCTGCTCCCCTGCCCCACCTCATCTCCGCCTCCTCCCCTGAGTGCGCCGAGTCCCCGCTCCTCCGCCTACCTCCCAGCGCTTGCCGCCGCCAAACAGCTGTAGCAAGCTGGGGGCGGGGGAGGAGCAGGAACATGGCGCGCTCAGGGGAGGAGGCAGGGAAGAGGTGGGGCCGGGGCGGGGATATGGGGAAAGGGTTGGAATGGGGGCAGGAGGGGAGGGAGTTGGGGCAGGGACTTTGGGGAAGGGGTTGGAATGTCAGCGCCTATGCCCAAGAGGTGGCTGCATGTTGATGGTGGATGAATGATCCCTGTGTATAAGTTTAATATAAAATATTTACAAGCCACTACGAGAGGCATCATATTATATCTTAGCACTGTTTACAAATTGGCAGTTGCCAGATGCACAATGGCCCTCCTGGCCCTGTGCTACCAGCATGCCCCTTCCCCTTGGGGGTGGGCCCATGCTGTGCCACACAGCCCCCTGCCTAACACTGGAACACCCCTCCGCCCCCAATTCCCTATGGCCAAAGCCCCCCTGGACCCGCTATGCCCAGTACCCCCCCCAGACCCTGCCACAAATGCACAGTATCCTGCACACCACAACTGCCCAGCACCCCACACAGAACCCCCACTACTTAGTGCCCCAACACACAGAGATCTTCCCCGCCCTCTCACAGCCTAGCACCCACCCCCCAAGGCCCTCCAGAGACCCCCTCCCCCATGCCCTGCCTCCCAGATGCACTCACCAGCCCTGCTGGGAGGCTACTGTGTTTGCCAGGTTAAGCTGACAATGCAGCCAGGGCTCCATCAGGACCTACTTGCCTGGAGGGGCCCAGCCAAGCCCCCCTCCCCCCACTGCCCTCCCCCAACTGGGAAAGACTGGCCAGGCTTCTGCATCAGTCCCAGGCAGCTCAGCTCCGGGGAGACAGGTGGGGCCCCACAGGTGGTGGGAAGCAGAGACTGCCTGGAGCCGGAGGTGCACTGGGGTCCAGCCAGGAGGCAGAGAGGAGCTGGCGGGTGGGTCAAGGGGGTGGAGAGGAGCCCTTGGCCGGCCGGCGGGCAGACCAAGAGGAGCAAATGGTGGGTGGCTGGGTGGGGAGCCAGCAGGCTGGCAGGGTCTTGGGGCACAGTGCAAGCAGAGCAGGCCGGGGCCACTTCTGAGCATGGGCCTGGCTCCATGGTGCCACTGGCACCATTGTAAACCCGGCACTGGTGAGGTGCTGTGGCCTGCAATATGCAGGTCAAACGAGATGATCATGATGGTCTCTTCTGACCTTAAAGTCTACGAGTCTTTTACAATAGCAAAGGGTAACCTCCCCAATCCCCTAAATAATTTTGCCTCAGATATAGAGGCATGATGCAAACTATCCTGGAGTCACCAAAGATGCCTATCACCGTCTTCTTACTCGATGCCAAAAAAGGGATGGCACCTGAGTGGAAGTTCTCTTATTTCACAACTCCACCATCCACTGGAAGAACCAGTTTCACTTTTTTCAGCCTTGCCTTTCTGAACAGAGGAAGGGGAACGCAGGAGAAAAGCTGCATTTAGTGCAGCAAATTCCTTCAGTGCTCACATGATAAAACTGGGAACTTAAACTGTAACGGCTGTGTTTCCCATGAGCAAAGGAGGGGCTAAAAGCCAAAATGAAGAACATGAGCTAATATTTTGTGCAGAGTGTTTCCAAAGGGCATGTGGATTTAAATAATCTCTGCCCCATAACTCAGCCTCTCAGAGAGAACTAGCTCAGTGGTTGTTGCAAGATGAAAAGCGTGCCTACCTACAAGTATTAAATATAATTAATGGGCCAAGTCCTGGCAGTCTCACTCAGATTGTAGTCAGTCCTGGCTCAGTCACAATTCCATTTGAATAAAAAACTCATCAGGGCCTCAAGGTTTAGACCGTTCAACAGGTGTGCCGTGGAAGAACATGAGGGTTTGGCTCATTATTAATAGTACATTTCGTCAGGCTAAAGGGAGGGCAGGTTGAAAATTTTTCATCAAAACTTTTTTTCATTGGGAATCTGGGTATGTGACAAAAATGAAAAATTCTGCAGAAAGGGTTTCCTTTCCTTGACAATTTTTGATTTTTTGTTGGAAACCCCAAAACCAATTTTTTGTTTATTTTCAATAGTTTTCAGCTGAATTTTTCTTGGTTCCTGATGAAAATTTGAAATTTTCCGTTTGGGAGGAAAAAAACAACTTTCCAGCCAACTGTAGCTGGAAGTACAGAGGACAGCAAGTCCGGGTGGAAGGTTGTAGATTTGAGACAGAGGGACAGTGACAAGATTGACAGCTTTTATGGAGCAGCGTTTATCTACTGCTCACACAACCTGTCATTCACAGAACAAACTCACTCGCGGTTTGCTTCTTGGCTCTGGTTGCACTCCTACTTCCTGAAAGGGGCTGGAAAGAGTTAACAGCTGCAGGCAGTTGGGTGAGTTCAGGTGTGTCACTTTCTTTCATTCCCCCTTTGCTGTGCAGTTACAGTGTGCATACCTTGGAAGGCAGAGGAACTCAGAAATGGCTGACTGTGGCCCCGCTGCTCCAGACGGGCTGCCCCAGGAATTGGTACTAGGTGACCCTGTCCCTAAGGCAAAAGGGCACCAGGTCTGTGAGGGCAATGGCTTCCCAGGTGAGAAAACTGAGGGTGAAGAGTTGAATGGCCATGAAAGCCCAGAAGCCACTAACCCAGGACCTGACCTGCAGGGCAGTTTGATTGTACATGGCTCTGAGATGGCAACGGGCCAGCCTGGCCTTCTGGAGCAGGGGAACGGTCTGGAGGATGGGCAAGAGATCCTGTGTGACTTCTGCATGGCCCAGAAGGTCCTGGCAGTGAAGTCCTGCTTGACCTGCATGGTAAATTACTGCGAGGACCACCTCCGGCCTCACCTGGAGAACAGCAAGCTGCAGAGCCACAAGCTGATGGACCCCGCGAAGGACATTGACCTGCAGACCTGTGAGACTCACAAAGGCCACTTGGGGTGGTTCTGCCAGACCGACCTGGTGTGTGTCTGTGAGGAGTGCCTGGCCGAAGAGCACAAGGGGCACAACTTGCTCACCTGTGAGGCAGCCAGGAAGGACAATGAGGTGTGTCACTGCCTGGTATTTGTTGGTGTTCATTGGGGTAAGAGTGATCCAGGATGCAGAGGGGCATAGAGGCAGAGTGGGGCCCAGGGCCTTCTCACTCACAACCGTTATACACTCGTCTTACTCTTACACTAGGATTTGGCATGAGTGGGTTTGCTCCTGATTGAAGCTGTGATAAGGGAGAGGAGCCCTGGGTCTTGTCTGATTTGTAGCCTGTGTAGGGCTCTTGGTTTCATTAATGAGTTACTTGTACTTTATATCAAAGAGGGATTTGTTGTCCCTGGCTGTGGGCCAAATCCTCAAGTCTTTACTCAGGTTCTACCCTGTCAAAACCACCACTCACATTGGTGTAAAGCAGGAGTAACCTCATTAATACCAATGGGCCTGATTCCCCAGGGCCTGAGACTGTGTGTCACTACTTCCCCCTGTGCCAAGAGCATATGAATCACTACTGTTCTGATTCTGAGCTCAGAATTGGGCTCAACAGAATCACAAAGGAGTAAAACCCAGGGGGTGAGTCGAGCCCACTGTCTTTGTAAGGACTGAGTAAAGGCTCCAGGATTTGACCCTAGAGTGCACCACTGTGTAGTGTGTAGCAGTGAAAGACTGGTTTGGGGAGTATATAGGTGCATTTCTTCTTCCTCTACTGAGTGAGATACAAATCTGTGTCCTTTGCAGCTTGTGTTTACCTTCCCTTCCACTCCCAGCTGGGGGTGGAAACGGGCTCCATTCCAGGAGCAGGTAGCTGTTGCCAGTACCTGCTCGAGAAGGTTTGTTTAAAAATGCTGTTGATTTATCTGTGAATGGACTAAAGATTTCCTGGTTTAAAATGAGCCAACAGTGTCTCTCAATGCTGTATGCTTTATAATGGGAATTCCAGTTGTGCCTATAACCTGTCCCCTCCCCGCCCCCCAACAACCCGGCTTTGGCATGGTATGTGAGAATCAAACGGGCCATTTCATGTTAATACTCTGGTCTTTTTGTCATGGGTAAAATTTTCTAAAGCACCTATGGGATTCAGGAGCCCAAGTCCAATTTTCAAAAGTGACTTAGGGCCCAATTTTAAAAGGTATCTAGGGGCCTAAAGATGCAGATAGCTGTTTGGGGAGATTTCAGTGGGAATTTGGTGCCTGGGTGCTTTTGAAAATTCCACTAAACCTACCTGCCCCTTTAGGTTTCTCAATATCTTTCAAAACCTGACCATGAGTCACTTTTGAAACTGGGACCTCGGGCTCCAAGTCACATAGGCACCCTATGGAGTTAATGGAGTTAAACAAGTGTGAAAAC
This sequence comes from Chelonia mydas, assembly GCF_015237465.2. Classification (NCBI taxonomy): domain Eukaryota; kingdom Metazoa; phylum Chordata; order Testudines; family Cheloniidae; genus Chelonia; species Chelonia mydas. Next base: position 20,176,897 of record NC_051254.2, read on the forward strand.
CAGTATAAATGAGAACAGACTCAGACCCTAGAAGTGAGAGGGAAACTTTTTTCAGAACCTTGAAAATTTTTGCTTCAAATTTGGGTCTAGAAATGTTCCAAGATTTCGGTGGGCTGGAGGGATTGGTTTTACATTTGTTAACCATTCCATCTGTTCCTAGTCTTTGTATGAAAGATCAAGGCAAAACCCAGACCCTGTCCTCTTGTATTTTCCCCACTCATTGATCTGGATTCTGACATTTCCTTTCCACTGCTCTGGATGACTGACCTTCTTAGGGCTTATTTACTGCAGCCATGTGTGACCAAGGATGTTTTATTTGCTGTTTCTGTTGCTGTCATAGGCTTTCTCAGGCGCTAAAGGTAGCAGGAGCTGCAGAGACAGAATTTTCTAATTTATTGTGTTGCTGGAAAAAATGACACACTCCCCAGATCAGACAGAAGCTAATAAAAATGTCCAGAGTGTTGTGAGTCTGTGGACTGCTCTTGTCTGTGGGAAGTGGAGCAGGTTCCAGCTGGCTGCTTTGGGTAACCAAAAATCAGTTATGGAGTTTCATAAAACCCCCTCTCTCTGCTATCCTGTTTGGTCACTGAGAGAGTGGATTGTTAACACCTGCTTCATCCATTCACAGAGAGAACTTCTGCAGACCCAAGCAGAGTACGACTGGAAACTGAAGTCCACTGAAAACGCAATTGTCAAGCTGCAGAATAATACACAGTCTATAGTGGTAAGGACAGAACTTGGGTTATTTCTCCTCCTCAGATTAAACTGAACCGATAATAATGGAATGAAAATGGTTGTATGATATTTAACGGGAGCCTGGATAATGGTCTTACACTCCTTTATGTGTGAAGTGTATACAACCTCCATGTTTCTGTCATCCGCAGACATCTCTATGCCTGTTCCATGCCGCTGGCATGCTCTCCCCTCTCTGGTCACAAGCCGCTACTCACATTCTATTAAAAACCCTGAGAAGCAAGACAATAACATGCCAATGGGGCAGGTTAGATGGAAGGGTGGGTACGACACTAACCCGAGACTCAATTCCCTGCTCTGCCCCAGTCTTCCTGTGTGACCATGGGCAAATCACTTAGTCTCCCTCTGGCTCCATTTCCCACCTTTACAATAGGGAGAATAGCACTGCCCTGCCTCTTGGGTGTTGTGAGGAGCAATATGTTAAAAATTGTGAGGTGCTCAGACATGATGGTAATGGGGACCAGATAAATACCTCAGAAAGAGAGATTTACACCACTGAGAATCGAGCCCACTAACTATTACATAAAAAACAGCTTGACACCAAAGATTGAATTGGGAGCTCAGAGAGCTGCAACAGCTCAACTAAAGCTTCCTACATGGGGCTGTAACTAACTCTTTTCCTCTGCGGATTGCGCACAGAACGGGACCTGTAGCAAACATTCACTTAGGGGTTACACTGAGATACTGAATCCCAAATTCTTTGGACAATCTCAGATAACATCTCAACTTCACAGCTCAAACTCCCCTCCAGCCTTGAAGTGCAATACTGCCTTGAAAAGTGACTATAAAAAGACAATGGGGTCCTAGCCTGGGTAGAATCACAACGTCCAGAGTCCACGTGACAATTAAAATGCACGACTGTCAAAAGCTGAAAAACTCCACCAAATTTCAGGCTTGTTTTGAATTGCGGGGGAGATTTTTGGGCTGTTTTGCCTTTAATCCAAGTGGCTTTGTTCATCTCATGAGGGAACACTTGCAAATGCCAAAAGATTTAGTATTCCAGGGCAGGGTCAGCTTTGTGCCGGCTTCTGTTGTGGAGAATCCACCCAGAACTGTTGTTTGATGATATCATCCAGCTGCCTGTGTGAAGCATCTTTGGTGAGTCACATCTCCACAGGGCTTCCAAAGAGCAGTGTCACGTTTCAACAGTTAGAAAAGCGGACTAATCATATTAATTGTTACCCTCTTGAAATTGTCCTGTGTTGGGGCCATAATACTCATGTAAACCCGCAGACTTCACTCCATGATACAGCCTCCGCAGCTGCTTCCTCGGATAGCACTGTTTTGATGTTACTTTTCTGCATGGCAATTCATGGTAATTCCAGAACCAACCCTCAGGACATGACTAATGAGAGATGAAGCCCTTCATTTCTAGGTGGCTGCTTCAAATCTAGGGGAAAGTCGTTACCTCCTGGTAGCCTCTGTGAGATAATTTGCTGGTCTGAGTCCAGTTTCTATTTCTGGATGAATTCTCAGATCAACAGCCACTGGCTCTGACTCACCTCTTTGTAGGCAGTCTGAGCAGAAATGGGAGTTAGGGGCTTAAATGCCTTTGAGGAGCCGGTTCTCAACTCTGATAATCTGGGAGAATGAGGGTTTTTGTTTGATTTACAAGGAGGTATGGAGAGGATCCAAGTCAGCCTGGTTGTAGCCATCCTGCTGGAGAGATCCTGTAACCTCTCCATGAGGCCACATGGTATTTTCCCCCCAGGGACTGTTGAGTAGAAATCAGGGTGGAATTTTACCCTGTGATTCATTGAAGTTATGCCTTATTTCCATTTCCAGCAGCAGGGCTCCAGCCCCAGTGCAGGCGGGGCTGCATCCTCTGTGCCATACAATACCTGTCCTACTTCAATAATGAGAAGGGATCCTGTTTGTTTTCTCATTGTGTTCATAGGCCCCAACTTCTACTCGACCCCCCTCTGCCCCCAGCCCCGCCCCCATTCCAACCCCTACCCCAAAGCCCGCACCCCAACTCCACCCCCTCCCTGCCCCTATTCCAACCCCTTCCCCAAATCCCAGCCCTGCCTCTTCCCCGCCTCCTCCCCTGAGCGCGCCACGTTCCCGCTCCTCCCCCGTCCCTCCCACCACCAAACAGCACCCATGGAGCACCCACAGAGTCGGTGCCTATGACTGTGTTACCTTCTCAATTATCCACTGGAAGTGCCTCCATGTCCGTTTCTGTGTGTGCTGTGCTTTGTCGCATGGGAAGCTCATTGTGGGAACAGAGGTGTTCCTCCTGTGGATTTTCTCCCCTCTCTGTTGGTACTTTGAGAGCCCCCCGCCCCCCCCCCCGCAACTGCCCAATTCTCCACAGTAAGTCTCAGTGCTTTGGCCACCAGCCTTATAAATAGGCTTGGCAGAATTTTACTTTCATTTTATAATTTCAGCTGACTGTGTTCATATTTATTTTTAAGCATTTTTATTTTTTATTCATTTAAATGTTTACAGTTGTGGGAAGTTATGGGGGTGTCCATCAGTGGGGAGGGTCAAACAATAATTGTTTCATGACAGTGGATGTTGAGATTCAAAAAATGAAAGCTTGATAACCATTACAACACAAATTGTCAGCATCACATCTCAAAATAGCCAAAGTCAATATCCTCAAATCAAACTCTGCCACGTGCTCAGGCAGAATGTTTCTTCCTGTGCCTGTCTGTGAATTTTGATTACTGTTGATGGAAATATTTTCTTGCCAGTTTGCGTGCGTACGGCAAAATCAATCTTTACTGACACCTACCAATAAAAATCGAATCCTTCCATGCCGACTTATAAATAAATGATGGGGATTAACTGGGGTATCAGTACTGTGCATTCAGAAGGCTTGCTGTTGGGTTGTTGGTGTCAAATCCCTCCATAGCCAGGAGCTGAGATAGCTGGTCTTCTTATGTATGGGCAATGCATAACTGGTTCAGGCCTATGGTTCACGGTGATCTAACCCCATAACACAATGAAAGGGAAGACACAGTGCTACATGGGCATGCTTTCCTTCATCCTTCCAATTCTCTGTTCTGAAAAGAAATGCCATCCCCTTCCTGGGTCAACTCGCCACCTCCTACAACTTTGATTGGGATTACAGGTTGCCCTTTTAACAGCATCCAGCAGTTCCACAGGTCCAATTAACTTAACCTTTCTGTCACAGAAAGGTATTTCCCTGGCTATGATCCTTAGTCAGTCAAAACCTAAGAGCCCTAAACTGCTCTCAGGTTGTGTGTATGTACGTGTGTTGGGGCATAGGGGAAGAGACCAGGATCTGCTGGAAACAGGGCCATGGGTTCCAGTTCCTTGGTTTGGATTTACTGATTAGCTGTTGCTGTCACTGCCTTTGTACTGTGCAGGCATCTCCACAGTGATTAGAAAATACTGTTTGCACATCCTGATGCATTTGCCAGGAAGGTGCAATGGCGACACGGCGAGGCTGGTTGGAAAAGGTAACAGTGGTGGCTTTTGTCCCTGTAGAGTTCTATTTCCGAAGTGAAGAACCTGGTGTCCGGGCAGTTTGGGGAGCTCTTGGAAGCTGTCAAGATGGCCCACTCGGATGTACTGGCATTTCTAGAGGAGAAGGAGCACGTGGCAGTGAATCAAGCCAACGGGATAAAGATTCATCTGGAGCACAAGCATGCTGCCATGGAAGAGAATAAACTCAGGCTGGAGAAGATGGCCCTCCACACCAGTGACATCCTGTTCCTTAAGGTAGCATGATGGACAAGGCCTTTCCACAGGGGTGAAAGTAACTTAAAGGACTTACTGGTACTCTGGAGTCCTGAGCAGGGGGGCGTGGCCTCAACCGGAAGAGGCGGGGCCTTTAAATACCCAGGCCCTTTAAATCAAGATTTAAAAGCCCGGGGGCTCCCAGCTGCAGTTGGAGCCCTGGGGCCTTTAAATCACCCCGGGACCTACCAGCTGCAGAGGCAGCTGGGAGCCCCAGCGCTCAGGGGCGATTTAAAGGGCCCCAGGCTCCAGCCACCGCTACCGCAGCGGAGCTCCCGGCCCTTTAAATCACCGCCGGAGCCCTGCTGCCGCTACCCTGGGGCTCCGGCAGCAGGGCTCGGGCGGCTCTTTAAAGGGCTTGGGTCTCCTGCCATTGCGGGGAGCCCGGGGCCCTTTAAAGCACCAGCCTGGGGAAGTCGGTCCAGTCCGGCACGGCATACTGGCTCTTGCCGGTACGCCGTACTGGACCGTACCGGCTTACTTTCACCTCTGCCTTTCCATTATAAAGACCTCGGGGATGGTGTTTCTGTAGATAAGTGTCTGGTTTGTGGCGTTCAGGTCAAGTGTGCAGTATGATCAGACTGCATTTCGCTATTTTATAATTGAAAAATGGTGCCAGGCCTTCTAAGAACATTAGAACCGGCCTGCATCTCCTGTAACCTGAAATGAAGATTCTGACTCCAAATTCAGAACTGATTGACCCTCCCTGAGTTGTGGAGTGTAAGACTGGGATTGTCAAAGTGCCTCTCAGCCCTAAAGTGCTCTGAAATCTAAGAGGAGAGAGAGGGTGAGATTTTTTCACCTTTGTTTTTAAAGAAGGAAAATGTTTCAGATCTCTAAAGGCCACATTGTTTGAGCCTAAACTGTGCAAAGCTCTGGATGAAGATGATAGAACTTTGCCCTACGCCTTTATCTCTAGAAGTTGCTAAGACTTCTCTTCATTCTCCCTGGAACTGACTGAGATGCATTATTAGCCTACAGCCAACAACACTGTAATTTCATTATAAATGCTGGGTGTGTTGTTTCCTTCATTATTTTATGACCCTGGTCTTCTTTTTCTAATGCCCTCAGAGTACAGGGAAGCTTGTAGTGAGGTCCAGAGATTGCTGTTCCTTGGCTTTAGCTTTACAATCATAAAGTTTATCTGGTGAACTTCATTTTCAGCCTGATCTTAAGGATCTCCCATAATATAGGTTCCTGAATCAGATGAGTTTAAGTTCTTCAGGGCTTCAATGGAATGGAAAGGGTCAGAGTCTGCTCCCACTAAAGTCAATTTGGATTTTGCTAGTAACTTCATGGTGAGATGGATCTGGTACAAAATCAGCCAAATATATGAGGAAATGAGCAAAAATAGAACTGTTTTTTTTTTGGCAGGAATATTGTGAGCTCAAGAAGAACACAGGGGATGACGTGCTTCCCAGTGTTTATATTGGACTCAAAGATAAACTGTCAAGGATCAGAAGGGTCATCTCAGAGTCAACAGAACTCTTGCTACAGCTTGTACAAACCACCTATAAGGAAAAGCTCCAGGAGTTTGCAAAGGAAGGTGAGTCTCATCCTCTGCCTTGCAGCTGTTTAAATGTATGTTTACAGAGCTCTCTCTCTCTCTCTTTTTCCCTCTCTCTCTCTGTGAACACTTTAGTGCTGTCACCAGATGGCAAAAGTGAGGTCCTGATAAAATGCCTGCTGCCCAAAACCCACTACCTGAAGCACATACGGGGAGGTGTCTAGTCTAAGGAGGTGGGTGGTGGTGGTCGGGGACTCTCTCCTTAGGGGGACTGAGTCATCTATCTGCTGCCCCGACCGGGAAAACCGAGAAGTCTGCTGCTTGTCAGGAGCTAGGATTCACGATGTGACGGAGAGACTGCCGAGACTCATCAAGCCCTTGGATCGCTACCCCTTCCTGCTTCTCCACGTGGGCACCAATGATACTGCCAAGAATGACCTTGAGCGAATCACTGCGGACTACGTGGCTCTGGGAAGAAGGATAAAGGAGTTTGAGGCGCAAGTGGTCTTCTCGTCCATCCTCCCCATGGAAGGAAAAGGCCTGGGTAGAGACCGTCGAATCGTGGAAGTCAACGAATGGCTACGCAGGTAGTGTCGGAGAGAAGGCTTTGGATTCTTTGACCATGGGATGGTGTTCCAAGAAGGAGGAGTGCTAGGCAGAGACGGGCTCCACCTAACGAAGAGAGGGAAGAGCATCTTCGCAAGCAGGCTGGCTAACCTAGTGAGGAGGGCTTTAAACTAGGTTCACCGGGGGAAGGAGACCAAAGCCCTAAGGTAAGTGGGGAAGTGGGATACCGGGAGGAAGCAGGAACGCGCGAGAGGGCAGGGCTCCTGCCTCATACTGAGAAAGAGGGACGATCAGCGAGTTATCTCAAGTGCCTATACACAAATGCAAGAAGCCTAGAAAACAAGTAGGGAGAACTGGAAGTCCTGGCACAGTCAAGGAATTATGATGTGATTGGAATAACAGAGACTTGGTGGGATAACTCACGTGACTGGAGTACTGTCATGGATGGATATAAACTGTTCAGGAAGGACAGGCAGGGCAGAAAAGGTGGGGAGTTGCACTATATGTAAGGAAGCAGTATGACTGCTCAGAGCTCAAGTATGAAACTGCAGAAAAACCTGAGTGTCTCTGGATTAAGTTTAGAAGTGTGAGCAACAAGGGTGATGTCGTGGTGGAAGTCTGCTATAGACCACCGGACCAGGGGTATGAGGTGGACGAGGCTTTCTTCCGGCAACTAACAGAAGTTACTAGATCGCAGGCCCTGGTTCTCATGGGAGACTTCAATCACCCTGATATCTGCTGGGAGAGCAATACAGCGGTGCACAGACAATCCAAGAAGTTTTTGGAAAGGGTTGGACAATTTCCTGGTGGAAGTGCTGGAGGAACCAACTAGGGTCAGAGCTCTTCTTGACCTGCTGCTCACAAACCGGGAAGAATTAGTAGGGGAAGCTAAAGTGGATAGAAACCTGGGAGGCAGTGACCATGAGATGGTTGAGTTCAGGATCCTGACACAGGGAAGAAAGGAGAGCAGCAGAATACGGACCCTGGACTTCAGAAAAGCAGACTTTGACTCCCTCAGGGAACTGATGGGCAGGATCCCCTGGGAGAATAACATGAGGGGGAAAGGAGTCCAGGAGAGCTGGCTATATTTTAAAGAATCTTTATTGAGGATACAGGGACAAACCATCCCGATGTGTAGAAAGAACAGTAAATATGGCAGGCGACCAGCTTGGCTTAACAGTGAAATCCTTGTTGATCTTGAACACACAAAAAAAAGCTTACAAGAAGTGGAAGATTGGACAAATGACCAGGGAAGAGTATAAAAATATTGCTCGGGGATGCAGGAGTGAAATCAGGAAGGCCAAATCACACCTGGAGTTGCAGCTAGCAAGAGATGTTAAGAGTAACAAGAAGGGTTTCTTCAGGTATGTTAGCAACAAGAAGAAAATCAAGGAAAGTGTGGGCCCCTTACTGAATGATGGAGGCAACCTCGTGACAGAGGATGTGGAAAAAGCTAATGTACTCAATGCTTTTTTGCCTCTGTCTTCACGAACAAGGTCAGCTCCCAGACTACTGCACTGGGCAGCACAGCATGTGGAGGAGGTGACAAGCCCTCTGTGAAGGAAGAAGTGGTTCGGGACTATTTAGAAAAGCTGGACGAGCACAAGTCCATGGGGCCGGATGCACTGCATCCAAGAGTGCTAAAGGAATTGGCGGATGTGATTGCAGAGCCATTGGCCATTATCTTTGAAAACTCATGGCGATCCGGGGAAGTCCCGGATGACTGGAAAAAGGCTAATGTAGTGCCCATCTTTAAAAAAGGGAAGAAGGAGGATCAGTCAGTCAGCCTCACCTCAGTCCCTGGAAAAATCATGGAGCAGGTCCTCAAGGAATCAATTCTGAAGCACTTAGAGGAGAGGAAAGTGATCAGGAACAGTCAGCATGGATTCACCAAGGGCAAGTCATGCTTGACTAATTGCCTTCTGTGACGAGATAACTGGCTCTGTGGATGAGGGGAAAGCGGTGGACGTGTTGTTCCTTGACTTTAGCAAAGCTTTTGACACGGTCTCCCACAGTATTCTTGCCAGCAAGTTAAAGAAGTATGGGCTGGATGAATGGACTATAAGGTGGATAGAAAGTTGGCTAGATGGTCGGGCTCAACGGGTAGTGATCAATGGCTCCATGTCTAGTTGGCAGCCAGTATCAAGTGGAATGCCCCAAGGGTCAGTCCTCGGGCTGGTTTTGTTCAACATCTTCCTAAATGATCTGGAGGATGGTGTGGATTGCACCCTCAGCAAGTTTGCAGATGACACTAAACTGGGAGGAGAGGTAGATACGCTGGAGGGTAGGGATAGGATACAGAGGGACCTAGACAAATTAGAGGATTGGGCCAAAAGAAATCTGATGAGGTTCAACAAGGACAAGTGCAGAGTCCTTGCACCCATGCACCGTTACAGACTAGGGACTGAATGGCTAGGCAGCAGTTCTGCAGAAAAGGACCTAGGGGTTACAGTGGACGAGAAGCTGGATATGAGTCAACAGTGTGCCCTTGTTGCCAAGAAGGCCAATGGCATTTTGGGATGTATAAGTAGGGGCATTGCCAGCAGATCGAGGGACGTGATCGTTCCCCTCTATTCAACATTGGTGAGGCCTCATCTGGAGTACTGTGTCCAGTTTTGGGCCCCACACTACAAGAAGGATGTGGAAAAATTGGAAAACGTCCAGCGGAGGGCAACAAAAATGATTAGGGGACTGGAACACATGACTTATGAGGAAAGGCTGAGGGAACTAGGATTGTTTAGTCTGCGGAAGAGAAGAATGAGGGGGGATTTGATAGCTGCTTTCAACTACCTGAAAGGGGGTTCCAAAGAGGATGGCTCTAGACTGTTCTCAGTGGTAGCTGATGACAGAACAAGGAGTAATGGTCTCAAGTTGCAGTGGGGGAGGTTTATGTTGGCTATTAGAAAAAACTTTTTCACTAGGAGGGTGGTGAAACACTGGAATGCGTTACCTAGGGAGGTGGTGGAATCTCCTTCCTTAGAAGTTTTTAAGGTCAAGCTTGACAAAGCCCTGGCTGGGATGATTTAGTTGGGGATTGGTCCTGCTTTGAGCAGGGGGTTGGACTAGATGACTTCCTGAGGTCCCTTCCAACCCTGATATTCTATGATTCTATGATGCTTCTCTGTGCCATGCGTGGACTGTCCTCCTAAGCCGGCCCTGGGCTCTGAAGGGCCAAATGTCTTTGGACCATCTTTGGCAGACTCTTCTATTTTGTATACACCATACAGTGCATTTGAGTAGCTCTCGGTGTTGTACTTCAGTCCTATTTTACACTAATCCCTCATCCCCTGTTACTGTCTGATGCGCTGTACAGATTCTCTGCAATATTTAATCTCTACCTTCATACTGTTCCATTAGACTCCCTGCAAAATAAGGAAGCTCTGTTCTAATCCTTGCTTGTGGGTGTATGTTCCTGTCCTGGCATCCTGGTTGTGTTTTCTTGAACTTTTGCTTTGTCTCCAAGCCATGATGTTCAGCGACTCCTGCTCCAGGGGGTTTTGGATTCTCCCTCTGGTTAAGGTGTACAGCACACCCATCAGCATTTTGTACACAGACTCACCAAGGCAGTTTCTGTTCTGTCTGCACTCAGAGCCTTGCCCTATTTCACCAGTGCTTTGCAAGGAACTGTGCTCTGCTACTGTCAGAAATGCCCTCTGCTGTGCTTCCACCTTGGACCTGACCTGTGATAGTGTCTTCTTATCCTCTTTCAATAAAGTAAGGCCTTGTAAAATAAAAAAAAATGCAGGCTTCCCGGGCCCCCAGGAACTGACAATCCCAAGGGCACAGTGGCAGAGTCAGGAATAGAAACCCACCAGACAATCCTTCCTGTGTGCAATGAGATCATCATGCTGGATTTGCAACATCACACACTGATTCCTATGGTAACAGATTGGGATGTAGAGATTGTGATTTTACTGGATGTCCAAGCATGCGGGAAAAGTGGGATGATTAAGGGGTGTGTGTGTTGGGGGTGATGTTTCTATTTAAGCACAATACTGTGATTAGAAAAGAGAGCAAGCAGAATGTAGAAACATTCCAGGTATTGCCCCCTCCCCTCACTATTTAACTTTGTCCCACTCTTTCTTTCAAATGATCAATCTACTTCAATCAGCAGTTAATGATTTACTGTGTGAAAAGGCCTGGATATTACCTAGGTTGCTATCCAAATGCCTTTTTAGTCCACAATAGAAATCTGATAAGCAATATGAGTCTGACACAATCCAGCTGAATTCCTCACCCTCCCATGCATTAACATTATCAGCTGAGTCAATTCCACTTGTTTATATGTAGTCACTCCTGGTTTCCCCAGTAAAGCAAAGGCTATTTGCTGTTAGGTGCTAGTGTGATCTCTGCCTGCTTAGAGCATGTATGGAGACCACAGCATCAATCCTGCCTTGCTGGCAGTCTTGACACAAAGTCAGGTATGAGCTGGAGGTGACAACAAGGAAACCAGGCTCTTTCCTGATGTGAATCAACTCAGCCACCTCAGGACTGAAGTTATTTCCTTGAGAAACATATGGACAGAGGAGGGAGCTGTGGAATCCATCGTGATTTAGCTGGTTTTAACTCCATACAAGTTGTAGCATTTACAGCAAATCTGTTTTTTTTCTGGAATAAATGAGTACTGCAATTTAATAATAATACTTTGTCCTTCTCTACTGCTCTCCATCCAGGGATCTCCAAATGCTCTATAAACATTGCCCACAATTATCCTCCATGATCTATCTATCTCTGGCAGTGCAAAGCAGCCAGAAAGCCAGCTTAACTAGTCACATGGAGATTCCTTTCATACTAGTAATAGCGTAGAGCTGGTGACACACCCATCCTAGCTCATGCATAGAAATTTACCTCTGTCATCTCAAGCTATTGCTTCTCCCATTCCCCCGTGATTTCAGTCCTGCCCTTTAGTAGGTACAATGTGATAGCTGTTGCTGATTTCTTATAGTCTCGCCTCTCCTGTTTTCTATCTTGCTGTTTATTGGCTCTCCCTGAATGAAGGACTTTACTTTTATTGGCACTGACCTGCAGCCCTGACTGCTCTCATCTCCACCGTTGCTTTGCAGTTTGATTCTGTTCTTCTCTGGGTTTGTTCTCCCTCCCATTTCTGCACGCTTGAGTAAGATTGGGTTTATGCCAGCGAAACACCTGGCAAGGTAGGACAGGAAACAGCTGCCTAGGGTACAGAGTGGGTCGTGTGTTTTGAGTTTAGCTGATCAGAGAAGCATCACAAAGCCCTAAAAATGACCTGGACTGTGCCACGCCAGCCAAGAGTGCCCTTCCTAGGGTGGTGTGCAGCAGGAACTGCGAGGCTGTTGCACTCTGCTGTGCATGCGCCTGCACAAATACAGTCAAGCACCAGGCATTGTCCATTGCACTGAATAAATCTCAGCTTCACCTCACCCCTACTCCCTGACACTTGAATGCAAGAGGCAAGGCAGGCACCAAGACTAGGCATGTCTGAGGAGATGTGGGGTTAAGCGCAGCCCTTTTCGTGCGTTTGAGGCACTAAGATACCCAGTCCGCTCTTCAGCCCTTCTACTGCTTTTAGGCTGGAGTAACTTACCAGATGTATTCCCTAGCCATAGTTGAGACAGATGTAGCTCTGCAAGCCACCTAGAAGGGCTCCACAGGTGACATTTTGTGCTTGACTTCTCTACACCATGTTTCCCCTCACTGCTTACACAAAGTCCCAGGAGGCCAGGATTCAGTGGGCCTCATCCTGATTCTCATCCACGCCAGCTTCACACTGACATTATTGATTGTCATTTGTGTTACAGCAGTGCAGTGGGTTTCAGCCCGTGGCCCGCGGACCCCTGGGTGGGTTGCAGAGTGTGTCTAAGGGATCCATGAAAGTTTGTTGTTACCATAGAACAGCAGTTTTCAACCTGTGGTCCGTGGGAATAGTAACTGTCTTTTTGTTGTTGAAGAGGACTGTGGGATCAAAACGATGGTGTCTGCACTTGTACCATCCAGGCACCGCATCTCAGCTCCAGATCCAGAGACTAGGAGTGACTTTCTCAAGTGTAAGTATTGGAATTAATGACTCTAAAGCAGATGAGGCTCGTGGGGGAGAGGGGAATGGGAGTTTGGAAGAGGTTTCTAGAGAGCGACCTGGTTATGTAGTTTATCTTGGATTATCTGTCTCTCCGTTGTCTTAATTGTTATTGGCTGAAACATGAGCATGGCCACAGCTTCTTTCAATCCCGGTGACAATCGCCTGGGCTATACAAAGGTATTCAGTTGCCCAGTGATGCTCAGCTAATGGAGTATGTATAGTAGTGGAGTAGGATCCATAGCTCATATCTTGGGCTAAACAACATGGAGAGTGTTCACTGGAGAGGCCATGTTAGCCATTTCAGTAACAATTTTCTTTTCTATTTAGACACTTGCCCGTTAACGTTTGACCCAGTCACAGCCCACAGATATCTCAGGCTCTTGGAGGACAACCACAAAGTGACTAATACCACGCCTTGGGAACACTCCTACCCAGATCACCCTGAAAGATTTGAGCACTGGCGCCAGGTGCTGTCAGACAACAGCTTGTACATGGGTCGCTACTACTTTGAGGCTGAAATAAGCGGAGCCGGCGTTTACATTGGTATGACATACAAAAGCATTGACCGGAAGGGGTCAGAAAGCAACAGCTGCATCTCGGGGAATAACTTCTCCTGGAGCATCCAGTGGCATGGCAAGGGGTTCTCTGCGTGGCACAGTGATGTGGAGACGCCACTGAAAACAGACACGTTCAACAGGATAGGGGTCTATCTGGACTACCCCAAGGGCACTTTGTCCTTCTATGGTGTCACCTTGGACACCATGACTCTGATACACAAGTTTGAGTGTGAATTTGCTGAGCCGCTCTACCCTGCTTTCTGGCTTTCGAAGAAAGAAAACTCCATCAGAATAATCAAAGCAGGGGATGCTGATGAGAAGACTCCTGCCTCTTCTGACTCCTCAGAGGAAGCTGCTCCTTCCAACACACATTCAGTGTCTGAGGTGGAAGCATTGGCCAGTACTTAAGTTGTGGATCAATATTAGTATTGTGGCAGCAGGGGCAGCAAGGAGATACATGCTACTGGGGTTTTAATAAGAGGGTCCATTGTTGGATCATATTAAAGAAGTTCTTTATTAAAATCACAAATGAGTTTGATTCCCCATAGTTTAAATTCCAGGGTATTACTAATTAAGAGGTCTCTTGGTTTGTGGTACTGTTTCTCTCCCTCTATGTGTGAAACTTGCAAGCTGCTAATTGCGTTAGTACATTCTAAGACAGAGTCTGTTCTCAAAGCAATTCACACAGAGAGAGACTCAAAGCAATACTCTGTAACAACAGAAACAGCACCCAGAGGCTCCCCGCCCTTTTGTTGTATTAACAATTGTGATTAAAATAGAGATAGAGGATGTATGTGGATGGATGCTTGGTGTGGATAATAACTGAATGATCAGGGAGGTGCCAGCCTAAGAATCCAGTGTCCATCGGCTGAAGAAGGCGTCAAGTGGAAATAACCAGAGGACCCCCGGAGGGCAGACTGGAATCCACCCAACAGCCTCAAGAATGGGAGAACCAAAGAACAAGATAACATCTAGCAGCACGGAGCCGTCAGGAATGTGCCATCTGCTGACTGATTCAGCAACAGCATGATGAAGCAATTCCCATAGACCTGGCATAGGAAGAAATTCCTATAAAAATAGACTCTAGAAAGTGAGAACTTTGGGGGTCTGATTCTGCAAACCAACTTCCAGGAGCATCAGATGAGCATCTGACAAGGCCCTGCTCCCTCCTCATGTCCAGGGCACCTGGCCAGTGGCTTGTCATAAGCAACTCCAAGGCTGGTAACTATGATAACAATCTTGCAGAACCTGTGTGTGTGTATGAATGAATGTGTGAATAAATATGAAATTGAATGGAATGTTATAGCTATAATTAACTGCTTACTAGGATCCTTTCTGTATTCACAATAAATGTGGCATTTTGCCTTTTCCCCTTTAATAAGATCCTGCTGGTTTTTATTTTATTGGTATAACACCATAAACGAAGCTGGTTCTCAGCTTCCTATGGCTTGAAGATGGAAAAGTCCTTTTAGGTCATGTAGTCCAACTCTCAGGGGTCAGTGCAGATTGTTCCCTACTATATATTCTTGAATGCTTTGTTCAGTAGGATTTTACCTTATTTCAGCATGATGGGTATTCTACCAGTTCCCTTGGGAAACTTTTCCAGCTTCAAGGGACCTGATTCTGTGCTCATTTACAGCGGCATAAATCAGGTGTAACTGTATGGAAGTTAACCTTGGGCCAAATCTGCAGTTAGTGTAGCTCTGCCTAGCTCTGTTGAACTCGATGGAGCTATGGTGATTTATACCAGCTGGAGATCTGGAGTGGAGTTACACTGGTGTACAACCTGTGTGAGAGGAAGATCAGGCACTAATAGGTCAAGATCTCACTATATGGAAAATATTCCTAATGTTTAGTCTACATTTCTTCTGCTCAGTTTCATTCTGTTACACCTGGTCTCATTGGAGGCAGAATAGGTCAGTGGACAGGCAGGCTGGTCCGGCGGCTAGGGTGCTATCATTGGTGTGGGGGGACCAGTGTTCGCTTGCCTACACCAGCACAGTCGCCTTGCGTGATGCTGGGCAAGTTGCTCAGTCTCTCTGTGTCTCAGTTCCCCGCCTATACAATGTGGATGATAGCCTTGCCCTACCTCTCAGGGGTCTTGTGAGGATAAATGTTGGATCATATTAAAGAAGTTCTGTATTAAAATCACAAATGGGTTTGATTCCCCATAGTTTAAATTCCAGGGTATTACTAATTAAGAGGTCTCTTGGTTTTTGGTACTGTTTCTCTCCCTCTATGTGTGAAACTTGCAAGCTGCTAATTGTGTTAGTACATTCTAAGACAGAGTCTGTTCTCAAAGCAATTCTTTGTAACAACAACTACTCACACAGAGAGAGACTCAAAGCAATACTCTGTAACAACAGAAACAGCACCCAGAGACTCCCTGCCCTTTTGTTGTATTCATCTTGCTTTGTTAACAATTGTGATTAAAATAGAGATCGAGGATGTGTGTGGATAATAACTGAATGATCAGGGAGGTGCCAGCCTAAGAATCCAGTGTCCATCGGCTGAAGAAGGCGTCAAGTGGAAATAACCAGAGGACCCCCGGAGGGCAGACTGGAATCCACCCAACAGCCTCAAGAATGGGAGAACCAAAGAACAAGATAACATCTGGCAGCAGGGAGCCATCAGGAATGTGCCATCTGCTGATTGATTCAGCAGTAGCATGGTGAAGCAATTCCCATAGACTGGCATAGGAAGAAATTCCTATATAAATGGACTCTAGAAAGTGAGAACTTTGGGGGTCTGATTCTGCAAACCAACTTCCAGGAGCATCAGATGAGCATCTGACAAGGCCCTGCTCCCTCATGTCCAGGCCACCTGGCCAGTGGCTTGGCATGAGCAACTCTAAGGCTGGTAACTATGATAACAACCTTGCAGAACCTGTGTGTGTATGAATAAATATGTGAATAAATATCAAATTGAATGGAATGTTATAGCTATAACTAATTGCTTACTATGATTCTTTCTGTATTCACAATAAATGTGGCATTTTGCCTTTTCCCCTTTAATAAGATCCTGCTGGTTTTTATTTTATTGGTATAACATAAACACACAAAAGATGGTGAGATGCTCAGAGACTATAGCAATGAGTGCTTAAGCACCCTAGGTAGAACACTGGACTGGCAGGGAGTTCTGTTCCTGAGTTGATGGGTGACCTTGGGCACCTTCATTTTTGTGCCTCAGTTAATTGATCTGTAAAATGGGGATAAAGATGCTTGCCCACCATTGTAAAAGGGGGGCAGTGCTACATTGCTATATAACTAAATATTATTATTCTTTTCCTCTCTGTCCCTCAAGTCTTCCCTACTTAATCTAGCCTTCTATTGAAACCACCATTCTCTTTTTACGCTTCAGCCCATCACCTCAGGCCTGCCCCAGAACATGTGTGCTGCCTTCCTATTTCATACTGCATCTAATCCAAGCTCTGTCTTTGCCTTCATGCCTTTAAATAATCCTATTCCTGTCTAAAACTCTGAATTTCGACTCCCCTTCCACCTCCTCTGTTCCCTATCCTGTCTTCTCCTTGCTCCTTTTCTCTCTGTCCCATTGCCAGTTTTGTACCTTCAGTCATGCTCTCTTCTACATTTGGATCAAATCTCCACTTCCTGTCCCCCAAATACCTCCTTCCAACAATACTTAAAACCCTCCTTAAACCCTCTTCTTCCTGAAACATGCCTACCTTGTTGTCCTCATTAAAAATCTCTCTGCCTGAACTGTTGTCCTGTGTCTTCGTTCTATTGGTGAGGGGAAGCACCCTGGGGAAGGCATTGTATCTTACCCTACATTTGCAGGGTGCCATGCAAATGTATGGTGCGTTATACACAATAATTCCAGAACTCCCTTAGAATGTCACTACTTCAATAAGGCTGTACCAGTATACAGGCCAACACCATGAGGTGTTTTGCTCCGTGAACCTGGTACTTTATGAAGCACTGTGTGAGGGGAGGTGTACCCCACACAGGTAAGAAAAGGATTAACAGGAGCCTGAGCCCAATTAGGTGGCATCAGAATGGGTGGTAGGCCTAGTTGGTGAGCAAGCCCAGCTGGCAGGGAGCTGGGTCTTCATAAAGGAAGGAGCTCAGGGTAGTGGGAAAGAAACTAGGGAGGAGACTCAGCAGAGGGGTAGCTGGGTGTTTAGCCCAAGAGAGGAAAGGCAGAAAGAGGCTTGGGGCTAGAATTAGAGAGCTCTGAGTCAGGAGGAAGCCTGGGTATCTGGGGCAGGTTGTTCTGAGCCAGAAGGAAGCTGGAGGCAGTGAAGGCTAAGGGGTGTCTGGGACTGGAGTGCAAAGGGCTTGCAGGGGATGAGGGAAGAATTCACCAGCCACTCTCTTGGCCCTAGAGAGGGGAGAGTGCTGTGGGGAACAGGGAGGCTTGCAGGGCAAGGAGGAAGCTCAAGGAGGGAAGATACCTAGAAGACAGAGGAGTGGGGCAAGCTCATGCGGTTGACCCTGACACAAGGGCAAGAACCAGGCCTCTAGGAGGAAGCCCTGGGAGGTTGTTGCTTGTTACAGAGAGCCCAGGAAGGGACTGGTGAAAAAGGCCTAAAGAAAAGCTAATGGTAGGAGGGAGTCCTGAGAGACAGCAGCAAGTGTCTGATGGAGCAGACCTTGGCTGCTTGTCCTAGGTTCCCTGGACTGGAACCCAGCATGGGGCTGGATTCCCCGACCAGCTAGTGGGAGGGTGGGGTGATTTCCCTCTGATGTAGGGGGATAAGGACAGGTCAGACTTTGGAGAGAGGTGTGTTCAAACCACTGGGCCCAGAGTCAGGAGCCAGAGACGTGACAAGGAATTGTTTGTTGGACTCTGTTAGCCCAGAAGAGGTGAGACTAACCGTGACCACGCTGCAGTGCTGAGTTATGAGAAGAGGCAGACCATTGATGGGTCACTACAGAGCTGCTCTCCCATGCCTGGCTGCGAGGGGCAGCCCCAGCGGTGAGTCCACTGTTGCACACACGCTGATATAGACAAAGCCATTTTACAAGACACACCCTCCCTCCACTAATGCTAGTGAACCCAAGGCACAGTGCTGCCCCCCCCCGCCCCCCATACACCATGTTACCATCTGAGTTGGCCTTCCGGCAGCAAGCTGTAAAACTGCCTTTGATCCTCCTTCCTGTCCTGCCCCTATTCCAGACAGAGGGGTAGGGGCAGAGGTCAGGTTGATACAGGGACATTGGGGTGTAACTGTAAATTAGGGGAAATGTGGGGTTTCCTCATTCTGCCAACTACAAACCTTCAAAAATCATGAGTCTGGCTTAAAAAAATCATGTTTTTAAAATAATAAATGTTGGGTTCTTTTCTTTTACCTCCTGGTTCCTGAATGCTCAGGGCACACTTGCTTCACATTTTCAAGCTTTGCTCTCCTAACTGCAGGGCTAGATGCTTCTTTATTTGTATATGAAAGCTGAGGCTTTCGTGCAAATCATGCTTCCAGTGATGGGGCTTTAAGAGAAACACTAAAAATCACAAGAGTCACAATGAAATCATGAGAGCCTGTGACATGCCCCAGCCAGGACCATGGCAAAGAGGAAGCCACCTTGATTTCTCTAGGGGACCTTGCGCTCAGCACAAAGTAACTCGCCCACGTAGCATAGGGACATGAGTGGTAAAAACCACTACCTGTCTCTGGTGGGGTGAGCACCCATAACCCCACAATCCCCTGCCAATAAAGCACTGACTGCATGGTCTGAGGAACAAACGGCCTGCATATAAAAACCAAGGAAGGAGCTCTGGAAATAAAGAGACAGATAGAGGTTGGTTCTTGGGATAAACACCACTGAACAGAGAAAGAGTTTCAAAGATGACTCACATCCTGGGTGTGAGATTTATTTCTTAATCCCCTCCTGTTGAGGGCCTGGAATCCATAACCTTCCTCTCCTAGGCTGCCAGCCTGAATCTAGTGACTACTTGGTGGTCTGTGGGGGGAGATGAGTGTCTGGGTCTCTGTACTATCCCTATGGGCAAGTGTCCATTTCACAAAGCCAACACTAAATCCTAGTTGACAGGCCAGGGCTGAATGAAACTGGAGTCCTGAACTACCTGCTTTCACAGCTCAAGCAGTGGTCCTTGCAGCTGTAGCTGCGGGCAGAGAGAGAGGCAGTGTAGATGAGACGTGTACTAAATGTTCTCTGCTGCACCTGTTCTTTAGATAGAGGTCTCGGGACCCCCAGACCAAGGGGATCAATCCAGTGCTTGGATTCTTGGTGCAGAAAGGCTGCCCCCCACCTCTCAAACTCCTGTACCAACTGCAGCTCAGCAGAAGCAAGGCTTGGGGCTGATGGGGTGATGATGGTGCAAAGGTGGGGAGAATCCTGAAGCAGCACAAAGAAGTGAATCTGATGTGCAGCGGGAATTGGAGAGGTTAAAAAGCAGAGGGGAGAGGGTTTGGGGTGAGCGGAGTGGGTGGGAGGAAACTGGGAGCAGAGGAAATAAAAGAGAAAATGAAATTGGAACAGAGTGAAAATGTGGGGAAGGAAATACAAGAGAATTTCAAAGGGAAAAGGATCCAAGTGATAAAATCACGACCCGGTGTATATATAGATCATGGAATGCAGTATAAATAAATGATAAAAGCAAGGTGATAGAAAAGCCTGGCGAGGGAAAAGGAAATCCTACCCCATGCCCCAGGGAAATGACTCGCAGGAGCATGGAATACAAAGGAGATCCTGACTAATAGGGAAAGAGGGGAGAGTGGAAAAGAGGAATTAGAAGGAAGGTGGTGCCACAAGAGGGCACTCTTCTCCCACAACAAAGCTACCATTGCTGCTGTGGGAGCAAGTAAGTTACTGTGTGGATTAAAAATAGATAAATAAATCCACCTGAAAGCCTGTCACTGTGGAAGGAATTTGTGTGGAGGTGCTCCCTGGTACTGGGTCAGTGTGTTTGCCTGTGCGGGACAAGGTTCCTATCTGGGTCACATTCCCACATGAAAAGCAGGCCTCCTGCGAGTTATGGGGTATCACAGCACAGCAGGGAAAAAAGGCAGTAAACTTTGATACCACTGGGGATTCCTGCTCACTAGAGGAACAGGGCCTAGAGAGGAAGTGAAGTACTGTAGGAGCAGCCGCAGAGCTGTGTGGAAGCTCAGGGCTAGTGTGTCAGGAGGCGGGGCGTGTCCCGAGTGAGGCGCTTCAGCAGAGCTGTGCGGGGCCCCAGAATGGGACTAGCAGGAGTGCTGCAGGTCAGGACGGAGGAGCACTGGCGGAGCGGCAGAGGGAAGCCCAGAAAAGGAATAGTTTTAATTGTACGCTGTTCCCATTGAACAAAATACGTTAATGTCCCACCAGGAGGTTGCTGCACAATCAGACCAGTGATGGTAATGCTGTACATTTGCAATACTGAAGGGCTTGATGCTGCCATGTAGTCCTTGGAGTCCCTGCAAGACCCCCTGGGGCCAAATGCATCCGTGGAGTCAGTGGAGTCATGCCAAGGCTGAATGTGGCTGATATTGACTGCTGTGATGGCTACCTCAGCAGGAAGCTTAGGTGCTGTCTCCAGTAATGGAATAAGACAATCAGCTCAAAGTGCCACATGAAAACCAAACTGTTTATCATTTGCTTTGTGCCTCCCTCTCTCTTCAAAGCGTCTAGTTCTTGCTGGCATTTTCTCTGTTTCTGTCAGATTTTTCATTAGCAAAAGAGCTTCATTTTAGCAAAAATAGATTGGGGGTGGGGAGAAATCGCGGCACTTCTAATGAGGCCCCCCACCTCATCATGCAGCTCCACAGCAAAGCAACAGCTGGGTTGTTCTGCTGTGACTTTACTTCACTCCCTGCCCAGGGAATGCAGAGGCATTTGAGAACTAGGGGTGTGAAAGGTGGAGAGGAAAGAAGGAGGAAGGACGAACAAAGAGAATAAAAGGAGGAGGCAGGGGCAAGAAAAGCAGGAAGAAATGAAGGCTAGATTCTTCTCTTTTGTGTTGGTTGCACAGGGGCTGTCATTGCTGTCAGAGAGAACTGAGGGCATATTCATTAAATGAAACTGTCTCCAGGGCATATTCAGCACCACCTCAGTGACCAGGCAATGTTGCTGCCATGCAGAGGGTCAGAGGCTGGATACCAACTCTCTGGGGTAGCAGGTATGTGGAGTTAACATGCTTCCTCCTTCAGCAATTGAGCATTTTTTGTCACACCCCAGCAGTCCTCTCTGGCTGAACTAGCAGAGTTAGTGGGCACAGAAGGGATCAGCTCTACACGATCTGGGAGAGTGGACTGGGAATTGCATGGAAACCTTCCTCCCACAGCAACAGAAAAAGGTCTTGAAATGCTCCTGGGAAGGGAAAACCCTTCACAGAAATATGGAGAGAAAACAGCCTACTAATGTGACTTGATAAAGGCAGCAAGGCTGGGAGCTAGAAGGGAGTGCTTCAAAGTCAGTGATGGAGATAAGCAGGTCTCAGATTTCTGGGGATAACCCAGTTGCCTCTCTTGATGTAGGGGAACATAGTCTATGCATTGCCCAATTTGTCGGGGGATATCATGAAGGCCACTCCTGAAGACCTGATACCAGACTAGATAGACCAATATAAATCTTCATGCTTCAGGTCATAAGCAAACCATTAACTCCCTGGGGTCAGGAAGAAAATTTCCCTGGGCTCGGGTTATTTCATCACTGCCTTAGGCAGGGTTCTTACATCTTCCTCTGAAGAAGCAGGTAGCGGGTACCGTTGGAGACAGAATACTGAACTAGATGGGCCATTGATCCAGTTGGGCAATTCCTATGCAGCTGTCTGACGCAGTGAGGGGAAATCCTACAGTATCTTCGCACATATTCCACAGCAGGGCTTCCCACAGGGCAACAGAGTCCCTCACTGCATATCTGACAATGGCTCAACACAAAGGCCAGCTGAGCATGAAGGCCATCAGCTGGGGGAGAACAGGCACACTGAGACACTGGGAATGTCCCCTGGCTGCCTTCTAATGCCCCCAGAGGCCTTCTGAGCAGCTGCCAGTTCTCTAAACCCCAAGCCCTCAGTACCATGATACAATCACTTTAAAGTGTGCTACGACAGGATGCTCCTTTCCCAGCAGGTTTCTTCCTATCTTCTCCCTGCCCTCATATTCAGCCTCTTTAGAACCAAGGGGGAGTGCTACCAGAAACCTCCCAGGGGAAAAAGACATCAGCTCCTAATTGTACAGCAAGCCTGGCACCTCCCCTCCCTCTGTGACTAATTGAACCTGTTCTCCTGACAGGCTGCCTGGCTGAGGCACACTGGCCCTCCCACCTAGCAGGAGGCCCTATGCTAATTAGCAGCCGGGCTGACAGCTTTCTCCAGTTCAGTGATATCTTTCAACCTGCCACCTGTCACCCAGCCTCCCCCCCACTTCCCTTTGCCTTAAGGAATCATTACTGAGCGCAGCTTTCAGAGCATAGATATAAGAAGCCATATGGGGCAGGTGTGTGTGGGGAGGACCCCTGCAAAGACGGCCTTTTCCAGGAGCAGCTGTGTGCTAATTTGGCCTTGTCTTTTGTAAAGGGAGCCTGGCAAAGGCCCTCGTTTCTGTGGCCAACACCATTTGCTAATGGTTGGGAAGGGCAGTGAGAGTCCGTCCCCCGCCTGCTTTTCAGAATGGATGGACCCGATCCATAGCTGGAGTAAATCTTTGGAGCCCCATTGACATCAGTGCTGACAGATTTACCACACCTGAGGACGTGGCCTGAGAAGCAGAGCAGGAATACCTAGCTGTTATCTAATGCTTTTCATCCCTTGATCTCAAAGGATGTCAGTATCATCTCCATTTTACAGATGGGGAAATCGAGGCACAGAAAAGGGAAGTGACTTGCCCAATGGCATCCAGCAGGCAAGGGGCAGAGCCAAAAATAGAACTCAGGGCTTCTGAGTCCCAGTCCAGTGCCTTATCCTCTAGGTCACACTACCTAAAAGAAGGAAGAGTTCTGCTCCTCTTTGGACTGAAAACATCCAGCCTGGGAGCTGACCTGCTAAGTCACCTCACTGAGTAAGATGAGTGTCAAAACCTAAGGTGGAAAGGCAAGGAAAAGAATGGAAAGCTAGCTGGCTGGGGGAGGGAGGTAGTTGAACACAGACTCCAAGGAATTGCCATGGAGAAAAGACCCTGACTTCAGATTCTTTTTACAACAGGGCAGGTGAAAAAACCAGCATTTAATTTTTATGCAAATTTTTGAACCCTCCCCACCAAAACCCTTATTTTTTTATTTGTCAGAATGTTTCATGCTTTAAAAAAAAAGAGAGAGAGAGAGAAATGGATGGAAACACAAAATGTTTTGTTTCATTTTGAAGTTAATTTTCTTTTCTTTTTTTAGAAAAAGGCATAATGAGATCCAGAGGCTGGAAGCGAGATAAATTCAGAGTAGAAATAAGATGCATGTTTTTAACACTGAGGTTAATTAACAATTGGAACAACTTATAAGTGACATGGAAGATTCTCCAACTCTTGAAATCTGTCTCTGTAAAAAAAAAGATGGTCTAGCTCAGGTAAGGTCGCTTGGCCTGTGTGATGCAGGAAGTTGGCCTGGGTGATTGTCAAAAGCATGAGTAGCAACCGCAGGGCAGACTGTTAAGAAGCAGGGCACAGACCGGAATTGGCCGCGTGTTCTATACTTAGATTTCACCCACCAAGTAACAAGGGTGAATTCAGCAAGCATTATAACAGCTTTACCATGGAGTCACAGACAGTCCCCTTGGTTACTCCCATCTATCTTGGCACCCAGGCAAGCCGGCCTTTGTGATAGATGGTCCCTTACACCACAAATCACAATATTTGGCTTACTCCCAGTCCCAAAGGACCAGTCACTCACCCCAGTCAATTGCTCCTTAGATCTCACACCAAAGACAATGCTTGTAGCTGTAAGCAGTGTCAGGATGAGCTCCACCCTGACATCTGGTGGTGAGGTGTGGCAAGTTGTGAAAAAAAAACTTCAGGGGCCGATCTCATTTGCATAGGCACACCCACCCCGCCTAGACTGAGGCCATAGCTGCCCAAATGGTCACTTTGGCTGCTGTGGGATCCCCAGTGTCTCTGTTATTGGGGCAGGAAGAATAAATTGTTATTACCCTGATTATGGGAACTGTGCTTGGAACTGTACTTGGCCTTTTGCTATGATGGAGGGACTCACCATCAACTAAGTAGCACTCGCTAGGCAAGGGTCATGGGTTCCAAAACTGTGTGAATGGAGAGAGACTTAAGACAGGTATTAGTACCTGGTGGTGTGGGCCCCTTTGTGAGGGCATGAAGCACCAATTGTACCTCTGTCTCTCTCCACTGTGGAATGTCAGAGATAATTTTGGGTCTATTAAGAGTCTTGCTGCAGGTACTGTGCTGCATTCACTTTGGCCTTATGGTGCACCAGCACTAAGGCCCCCACTACTATGAGCTGAAATCACTGAGCACTCTGTCAAGTAGTGGGGAGCCGGAAGATCTAGAGTGCAGTGGTGCTGTTTGTGAGACGGCGAGCTGTGCAGAGTGGAGCCGTTCGTGAGACAGCGAGCTGAGCAGAGCAGAGCCAGTCGTGGTGGAGCGGAGCCGTTCGTGAGACGGCGAGCTGAGCAGAGCTGTTCGTGAGACGGCGAGCTGAGCAGAGCTGTTCGTGAGACGGCGAGCTGTGCAGAGTGGAGCCGGTCGTGGTGGAGCGGAGCCGTTCCTGAGACAGCGGCGTGTTCGTGAGACGGCGAGCTGAGCAGAGCTGTTCGTGAGACGGCGAGCTGTGCAGAGCGGAGCCGGTCGTGGTGGAGCGGAGCCGTTCCTGAGACAGCGGTGTGTTCGTGAGACGGCGAGCTGAGCAGAGCTGTTCGTGAGACGGCGAGCTGTGCAGAGCGGAGCTGGTCGTGGTGGAGCAGAGCCCTGTGGGGCAGTCAGCTTCAGGACATGTAAGGTGCCCCTTACCCCTTTCCCCCCACACACAGGCACATTTTAGCCAGACTGGGGAGTAACACTATGCAGATGAACTTTTGAACTCAGGGGCTGGACTTTTTGGACTTTGGGTGATTTGTGGATTGCTGGACTCAAGAGACGTTTGGGTGCTGGGACTCAAGAACCTGAGGGAAAGGGGCATGCCCCAATTTGCTTGGGGTGGTTTTTTTTTTGCTCATGGGTTGTGTTATGAATCCTGTTGGTGGTGTTCCCCAACATAATGCCACATTGTTTCTCTCTGTTATTAAAAGGCTTTTGCTACACTCAGACTATGTGCTTGCGAGAGGGGAAGTATTGCCTCTTGGAGGCGCCCAGCGGGGGTGGTATATATTTGTCCCAGGTCACTGGGTGGGGGCTCGAGCCGGTTTGTATTGTGTTATTGGAATGGATCCCCTAGATATTGAACCCGGCCCTTGCTGCTGCCAACTCTGATGGGCAGAAGGGTTACATAGCCAATCCTACAATAAACTAACTAAATATGTTTCAACTTGGAAAAGGATATAAGAGAGTTAGTTACAACGTTAAAGCAGATAAACATACCCACACCAATGAGTTACAGTCTTAAGTTTCAAAAGGTCATAGAAACTTCTATAGTAAGCAAGCTCTATATGTCCTTTAGGGCTAACCCAGGCTAAGCACTGGGGATCGCTGGTTTAATAATTCTTGTCCCTCAGAGTCCAAGCAGTATAAAAGATACAGATTCTCCTTCTGCTTCAAGTTGCAAGTTCAGCTCTTGGGAGGAATTCAGTTGCACATCTCCTCTTCGGGGTGGGGGGCACAATCTACAAACCCCTTCATCTTCTGAAGTTCCACAGTGGTTCATCTGGTGTTGCTGTGATTTATAGTTACAGAAGCAAACACTTAAATATTACCTTATAACACGGGATACAGGTATTATAAGTGAGATTAATGGAGGCAGCAACTTACAAGCATTTCATGAAGTCTAAACACAAAACACATTTTTCTAACTCTAATGCCTGTTTTAAGAATACTAACACACAGGTGAGCCAGACTGGTTCCAGCTCTGTATTTGTCAGTGTCTAGTTGACACCTAGGGGTTTTGGTGAGAGCTGGCACCTGGTTTGTCAGCATCACAATCATAATTGTCCCTTCTGACCTTAAAATCTATGAATCCTCAGGATTTGATTAACTGACTGATATTTCTGTGGTGTTCATCACGATAGTATCTCAGAACTATTCACTCCTAGCATAGCTATTGCAAAGGGCCTGCAAATTCCATCCAGGGATTGACCCCAGCACAGGATTCCCAGTTCAGGGCGCAGTCCAGCATAGGAGAGGGCATGGTCAAAGCATTTCAATACCACAGCTGTTCCTCGAGTGCCATAAAACCTACAGGAGCCACGGAAGGGCAAAACCAGCACTGGGGATTGAACTGGTCTCCCATAACTTTAGAATTAGGAAGTTGCAAACTGCCTCCTCCCTGGCCCTGGATGAACATAATTAGTTTTAACCCTGTTTGGGCTCAGCCTCTCCATCAGAGAAATGGAATTTCATTTAGTTGATGATGGAATGAAGGTTCCACTCAGATACTGAGAAAAAGGTGTGATAACTGAGGTGGAGCAAACCCTTCCCTACTACTTCAGTGGAAAGTGCTATTGCAGGGAGAGGCCCAAGTGCAGTTAGGCCAGAACTTGGGTTCAAGCCTAGACCTGAACCTAGGATTTATGGGCTCGGTCATGTCCCCACTTTATCCCAGGGTGCAGTCCCACTGAGCTCAATGGAGCTGTGTTTCTATAATGGAATCTTGACTCTGAACATCTCTGACTTTGTGGAGTCAAATCACACCCTAGACTGGATCTGAATGTCTTGGCTGGGGGCTCATCTCTAATTTCTGCTCAGCTGCCTGTGCATAGAAATCTCTTTATTCCCAGAATGCAAGGGCAGTGTATCCCTGCTATGTGTTCACAAAAAGCATTCTGGGTATCGCCATGCAACTGAGCCTATCACTGTGGCAGATTGTAATTGTTTAAAGTTAAATTATAAAACAAACCACCTCAGTTTCACTGCACATCCCCTGTAAATACCACACTACTGAACTGAGAGGGGAAGCATTTTCAGCTAAACTCCTAAGGCCTGGAGAGAATACCAGGGAATTCAGCTTGTGCAGTGATTTCAGCCACCTAAACAAGTTTTGTAGGTAATATAAAACTATTTGGACCTTGCATTTTTAATTAAGTCTTTTAATTATCCCAGTGTATTTTATTAGCTTTTATGAAGACAGCTGCTTTTTAATGCTGTATAAGCCAAATCTCTGCTCTGAAGCACAACTTGGCCAAATCAGGATTTTGGTCCCCAACAGCCTTCATCAGTGGTTCACTCGGTAATTTAATTTAAACTGTAATTTACCATCCCAGCTTGATTGAAACACCCTTGGCTGGAGTGTTTGTGCTATTATATGATGGACTGGGGCAATGTTCCAGTTACAGGATGATGAGCTTGTTGCTGAAGGTAGGGACAAACACCAGGCAGTCCTTGACAGGCCAGCAACGGCCCCCCTCCCTGCTCCTCCTCTTCCCCCTTTTTTCTTTTATTGTTTTGCATTTGTTCTCTAGCGTTGGGTCTAACCCACACTCCTGGGTGTAAAGTCCCTTGAACCTTGCGTGAATCTGAACCCACATACAAATCCAAATGTCACAGCTGCTGCATCTCTCTGTAGTGGGAATTATACCCCTCTCCAATGCCGGAATTACTGGGTGGAATGCTATGCGCTCTATTAGGCAGGAGGTCCAAGCAGATTCTGTGCTGTACAGGTTCTTGTACCATCCTTGTTACTGTAATATCTGAACAATGTGGTGACAATGGTCCCAGTCAGCTTTAAAATCTGGGTCTTGTGTTTCTATGCTCCGTTAACCACAGTACCTGATCACTTCACACGCTTTAGTGTATTTATCCACACCACACCCCAGTGAGGTAGGGCATGGGAAACCCAGGCTCCAAGACCCAGATCCACAAAGGTATTTAGGAAATCAATGGAAGTTAGGAACCTAAGTCCCTTTGTGGATCTGGGCCAGAGACTTTGGGCATGTCTACTCTGCAATTAAAAGCCTGTGGCTGGCCCGTGCCCATTGACTTAGGCTTGCAGGGCTCAGGCTAAGGGGCTGTTCAATTGCCCGAGCTGCAGACTGAGCCCTGGGACCCTCCCACCTCACAGGGTCCTATGCACTACTAAATGCAAGGTGGAGCAGATTGTTTAGCATCAGTAGGTTCTGAAGGTCTTGTGCAGATTTCTTTTGAGGATGAGGGCTGAGAGGTCAGATGTGGAATGATTGCTTTGTGAAAAGTGTTCGCCCACAGGTGGCAGGGTGTTTTGACCTTTGATCATATTTCTGTGCAAGTTCATTTGAGAGTGTAGCGATTGTCTGGTTTCACCCCCATAGTTGTTGTTGGGGCATTTAGTGACTGGATAAGGTACACCCCATGTAGTGATAGGTGTGTGTAGGACCTGTGGATCTTGAAAGGTGTGGTGTGGGGGGTGTTGATCATTGTAGTATTGGAGATATGTCTGCAGGTTTTGCATCTGTTGTTCTGGCAGGGTCTGGTGCCTCTTTGAGTTGGTGTGTCCTGGTTCGGGGGGCACTTGCTTCTGATGATGAGCTTGGTGAGGTTGGGGGGTTGTTTGAAGGCCGGAAGAGGGGGGTCAGGAAAGATTTCTTTCAGGATGTGGTCCCCTTTGAGAATGGGTTGTAATTATTTGATTCCCCATGTGGGTTCCAGTGTGGGGTGACCGGTGACAACTAGGGCTGTGTGGTTAGAGGGGTCCTGCCCCCGACCCTTATTGAAGCAGGCTCTTTTGTGGTTTTGAGGTCACACAGGTAGGCTGTGGTGGAGTGTTAAGTTGAAATGAGATCTCCTAAGTCTCAGACTAGTTCACTAACTACCAGCCTGTCCTTTCAAACAGGCTAAACTGAATCCCTGGATTTGCACACCGCCGAATGCCTTTGAGGGGGTCATAATTCCACTCTAGGGCTAGAATCAAACTTGGCTGCTTTAGGCCTATGATGGGTTGTGCCCCACATCAGCCCTGAGAGGTTTAACAAGGACCTGGGAGGCCAGTTATGTCACCTTGCATCACCTGAGAGAAGGCGGGCCAAGGTTAATTGAGAATTAAGTCCAGCTGGGAGTGGGTTGGGACAGCTCTATAAAACCAGGAAGCTGCAAGCAGAAAGGAGCTGCAGGGGAAGGAGTCTGCTGTTATTTCCTGGGAAGATTATCAAAGGCATGGAATACAAGCCATATGAGCAAAGACTGAAGGAACCGGGTATGTTTAGTTAGGAAAAGAGGAGATTAAGGGAGGACATGATAGCAGTCTTCAAATACTTGAAAGGCTGCCATAAAAAAATGGAGAAAAGTTGTTCTCTCTTGCCACAGAGGGCAGGACAAGAGGAAATGGGCTCAAATTAGAGCAAAGCTGATGTAGATTAAATCTCAGGGAAAAACTTCCTAAGTGAAAGAACAGTAGGACAATGGAACAGACTACCTCGGGAGGCTGTGGAAGCTCCTTCTGTGACATTCCCCTCTGTTATCTGGACTGGTGATCTAGGCCACTCCAATCCTTGACTCTGGGAGCCAACCTTACCCTGCTCTGCTGTGAGAACCCCCACTCCTGGGCTGTTCACGCACAGCCTCTAGCATGTAAGCTGCTCTTTGGATTGTGCAACCAAATGACACTAGCCAATATCTCTGGTCCCAGACACAACACTAGGAACCTCCGTCTTGCAGTGTTCAGTTATGCCTGCTAAACTGCAAGCTTATATGAGTTTGTCAATTTAACAAAGAAATGGATATGCACCAGGCTTGTTATCCCAAGGGGAGTCTCTGACATGCTTCAAACCAGACACATTGCATCAGGTAGAATAAACACACAGATTTATTAACTACTAAGATAGATTTGACATGATATTCAGTGATAGACAAAAAGTCAGAGTGCTTATCAAAATAAAATAAAATATAAGCATGCAGACTAAACTCTCAACCCTATTAGACCAGGCAACATCTAGATTAAGCAGTTTTTCTCACCCCACTAGATAGTGCAGTCTTTAATATACAGGTTTGTTCCTTAAACCTGGGCCAATCTCCTCTGTTGGAGTCTTGTCTTCTTCTCACTGTCTTAGTTGCTTGCAGCGAAGGTGAGGGCAGGAGAAGGGCCTGGTATGTGTCCACTCTGTCTGTTTTATACCCTAAGTCCATGTGCTTGGGGAGCACAAGTCCAGACATGTTTGGGGGGCATTGCTGAGTCTCTCCAAGCAAGGTTGAGCAATTCCTCTGGTGTGACCTCATGCAGGTGAGTCATTGAATCGTAGCTCCCTTGCTGGACAATGGCTGTTGATGGGTTGTTTGACACCCCGCCTAGGTGTTGGTTACTTTCCTTGCTATTGCCTCTAATATCTGGCTGATTTTCCAATTTACAGCATGTTTTAGTTACCACCATACAACACAATTCTCGTAAGTTCATATGCAGTACGCTCCCCCAAGATATAGAATGTCACACCTTCACTGGAGGTTTACAAAAGGAGGCTGCATAGCCATCTATCTCAGATAGTTTAGACCCAACAAATCCTGCATCTTGGCAGGGGGTTAGACTAGATGATCCTTGTGGTCCCTTCTAACCCTACAATTCTATGAAAACTAAACACCACCCCTGGTGCCTCCAAGAGGCATTACTTCCCCTTTCGCAAGCACTGAGCCTGTGTATAACAAAGTAAAACTTTTATTAAAAGGGAGAGGAAACTCGGCATTAATTTGGGAAAACACGGCAGCAATAATTCAAAAGTATGCAAACCACAAGTAAGTATTTACCCCACAGCATCTTGGGCAGTAGTCCTTTGTCTCAGTCTCCCTCCTTTTGGTGTGAAAATCTGATGGACAAATGTCCCTTTAACACATCACTCCCTTTTTCCTGTGCTACATCCCCCTCCCTGTTGGCTGTCCAAGGCCAGCAAAGTCCCATAATTCAGGGATGTGTTCATATGGGCTCACTTCCCACCCCTCTTAAGCAAAGCTTCTGAAGCTGCTGTTGCTGCTGCTGCTCATGGCTATCACGGTTGTCTCTGCCTATGCTAGCCACTCACTGACACCTCTGCCTCTAGCTGCAATGCTGTGTTCTGAGGCTCCACAACTTAGCCCAGTTCTTAGTGGTTATAGCTCTTAGTGGTTTCACTGGGTAGCGTGGAACCTCACTGCTACTGCATCCTCTGGGTTTTCTTTCACCTCAACGCTGTCCTCACACCAGGTCTAAGGTTCAGCCCCCTGGACCTGCTCATCACTGATTTCAGCTCTAGTGATCACTGAGTGGAAACAAGGACTCTCAACTGAGTCTGATCAGTTCTTTGAACACTGGAGGGGGAGGCTGAAATGGTACACAGGATGCTTTAAGCAGATGTTCATAGGTGTGGATGCTACCTCCACCCCCTCTGACTTTCACTTGGATTTGGCATTATTACTCCTGCTTAGTGAGGTTATATTTAGGCTTCCCCCCCAATTAGGGCATACCAAGTACAGTTCTGCTGCCCATTAGTCATTAACCTTGTGTTTCAGAGTGAATTTAAAGTGAATTTAGCCTCAAACAATCAAAATAGGGTTACTGGCCAAGTGGATAGAGGGAAGCAGTAGATGTGATATCTTGATTTTTAGCAAGGCTTTTGGCAGTCCTGCATGACACTCTCATAAGCAAACTAGGGAAATGAGATCTAGATGAAATTGCTCTAAGGTGGGTTGGAAGATTGTACTCAAAGAGTTCTCAATGGTTTGTTGTCAAACTGGGATGATGAATGTAGTGCGATTCCACAGGGGTCAGTCCTGGCTCCAGTACAGTTCAATATTTTCATTAATGATTTGGATAAGGGACACAATATGCTTATGAAATTTGTGGATGACACCAAGGTGTGAGGGGTTGCAAGCACATCGGAGGACGGGATTAGAATTCAAAACAACCTTGATTGGAGAATTGGTCTGAAATCAGCAAGATGAAATTCAATAAAGGCAAGTGCTAAGTTACTTAACTTCGGAAGGAAAAATCAAACACACAGCTACAAAATGGGGAATAGCTGGCTAGGCGGTAGTACTGCTGAAAAGGATTTGGGGGTTATAGTGGATCGCAATTGGAATGTGTCAATAATGTGATGCAGTTGTGAAAAAGGCTATTATTAATCTTGCATGTAGTAACAGGAGTGTTGCATGTAACACATGGGAGACAATTGTCCTGGTCTACTCAGCACTGGTGAGGCCTCAGCTGGAGTACTGCATCCCGTTCTGGGCACCATGCTGCAGGAAAGATGTGGACAAACTGGAGAGAGTCCAGAGGAGAGTAACACAAATGATAAAAGGTTTAGAAAACCTGCCTTATGGGGAAGATAAAAACACCTGGGCTTGGTTAGTCTTGAGAAAAGAAGATTGAGCTGGGATCTGATAACAATCTTCAGATATGTTAAGGGCTGTTATAAAGAGGACAGTGATCAATCGTTCTCCATGTCTAATGAAGGTAAGACAAAAAGTAATGGGCTTAATCTGCAGCAAGGAAGATTTCAGTTAGATGTTAGGAAAAACTTTCTAACTCTAAGGGTAGTTAAGCTCTCAAATAGACTTCCATGGTTTCTATGATTCTACAAAGATTGATCCCTTTGGCAAAGCAGATCTATCTGCAGACTACTTAGGCAAAGTAGGGGTGTCTATGCAAATACAGTCTGCTCCTGAGGTCTTTTCCCCCAGTTCATCAGTGGATGGCAGGGGAGAGCTTATTCAGACCCTGGTTCACAGTGAAATGAATTGAATGCCTTCAGTGGGATTAAAGAGACAAGGTGGGTGAGGTACTATCTCTTATTGGACCAACTTGTGCTGGTGGGAGAGACAAGGGGCATTACTCCAGGTTTATGCTGCGGTGGGTGGCCGCACCATTTTTCTCCAGGTGACATGCTGATTTCACGAACAGAAGGATTCAAGTGCTCTGCTGCTCACCCAGAGTGCACTGAAAACCAGTGAGCATGAAGCCTGTTTCTTGCACTTCCTAGAGGGAGGAGTTTTACCTAGCTCTGAAATAGCCATCTGCACTCACAAGTGCTGGGAAATGGAGTTTTCCTATGCATAGACCCACCACAAGCAGGTTACAAGGTACTTCATCCTACAACAAATGGCAAGGTATGTGGGGAGCACAGGACCATTCCTTTTCATGTGAAGACAGAGCAGAGGGGACTCCTTTGGCCAGTGAATATCGCATTAAGCTCTTTTGCTTTTATGCCTCCATCCTCGAGTCCAGTTTTCTCTCCCTTAACATAGACACAGTCCGATGGTCTCATTTCAGCCCCTAAGGCTGTCGGCCTCATCAGGAAAGCACAATACATGATTTGGTTTGATTTCATTCCACCTGCCTAGGCCAGGCCTCATGCTAACCCAGAGACTCAATCGTCCCCGGGGATGCTGATCCTTCTGGGTCAGGGCTGAGGGGCACTGGTGTACTGAGCGCTCAGCCAGGCCCACTCTTGACCTGGCAGGTGATAAATGGGGGGCTGTGGGTTCTAGTCGCTGCTGGTCTGTCCACCTGACGCTGTGTGATTGTGAGAGGGAGGAAGTGATTGAAGGGAAAAATGAGAAAACGAATGAACCTGAAAACACATCTGAGGAGAAGATCGAAGCGGGGCTGGAAGGGAGCAGGACAGTCGTCACTTCATAAACAGCAGACAGCGCGAGCCTCTTGCATCACAGGTTGAAATTTTAGAGTAGAACAAGCAATGGAGACATGCGCCTACCAAAACCCCCTGAAGGGCCAAGGCAGCCAGACGAGACAGAGTGACTTTCACAAGAGGGTTTTCAGAAGGTTACAAAACCTAAAGGGCAGATTCTTACCTGGCACCGTGACACCCGCTGACTTCAGTGGAACTAGGCAGTGTTATGCTGGTGGAGGAGCTGGCTTAAAATCCATCTCCTCCCTTCCCCCATCGTTAAAGTAAAAGTCCCTTCAGAATTACCTGGTGGTCAGTGTACTATTCTCAAGATGCTTCACCTGAAGAAGATAGGTTTTCTTCTTCTCTTTACAGTCAAGGTGGCATTGAGGGATCCAGAGGTACTGGCTAACCAGTCCCTTTTAAAATCACAAGCCAAGTGTTCTTCTTACAATAGTGAAAATCTGTGTAATAGTGCTGGCTTTGTTGGAGTTGCTCCTGGCTTATGCCAGGGAGAACTAGAGGAGAATCAGGCCACATGGTATAATGAGGCTTAAACATTGCTTAAAAAGCTGTCTATGGCCCTGATCCTCTCCTGCACTGAGATCTGCTCAGCGCAGGAAAGGGGAGGGCACTGGGACATGGTTACAGCTCTTTCATTCTTTGCTCAGCCCCACTGCAATTTAGAGCAGCCCAGGGCTGCTTTAACTAGGGTGACCAGATATCCCGATTTTATAGGGACGTCCCGATATTTGGAGCTTTGTCTTTGTCGCCAATTACACACCCACCCCTGTCCCGATTTGTCACACTTGCTATTTGGTCACCCTACCTTTAACCTGTGCCAGCCCGAAATTGCCCTGCCTCTGGGTCCTCCTCCTTGCACCCAGTGTGCCCCCTGCAATGCAGGGAAGGGAGTGTAGGAGCCAGCTATGCCTGCTCAGGACTGCCAGCTTTCAGTTTCCTTTGACTAGGTGCTAACACCATTTTTTGATGTGCCAATGGGGCACCAAACCATGTCTGTGCACTGTTTGACTAGGATGCCTTCCTACTTGCTCTCTGTAGATTAGGATGCCCTGAGTGCGTTGCATGCCCCCTGTGCGCACTCTACCCCGCTGAAGCACTATGGGAAAACTGTCCAAATTTTCCTAGAATGCACTGCTGCAATCATGGTTAGGCCATGCAATAGGTGCAGACAAACAGATACAGTTGACAAAGGATTGTGTTGTGCAGAAAAAAGAACGCTGTGTTTGCTGCAGCTGGCCAGGCTAGCATTTGCTGCAGTTTCACAAGGGAAATGAAAATGACAGGATCTATCCTAATGATTCAAGGCATAAGATGATCACCAGTAGCAGTCAGGAAGGAATCTCCTCCAGGCTAATATAGAATAATGTACCTAGGTGCCTTGGCAGGGGGGTTATATCTTACTTTGCATCTTATAGAGATGGCCAAAGTTGCAATCCCAGACCAGATGGAACATTGATTCATTTTAAGGAGGGATTTGTGGCTTGTCAGTGTTGAGAAGAAGAATGGTCTTGTAGCCACAGCCCTTAGGAGAGGTGGGATCAATTCCTGGCTCTGTCACCGGTTTCTCATGTAACCTTGGGCAAATCACTTCAACCCTTTCTGGCTCAGTTCCCCATCTGTAAAATGGGGATGACCCTTCCTTTCTTTGTTCAGACTGTAAACTCTTTGGGACAAGCACTGTCTCTTACAATGTGTATGCACACACACCAAACACGATGGGGCTTTGATCTCCCTTGGGGCCTGTAGATACAGCTAATTAATAATAATCTTATAGACAGAGAGCCAGAGGTTTGGAGCAGTGTGTGGCAGTGATTTTTTTTTTTTTTGTCCATCTGGATTAGACAATGGGGTACAACTTTGTCTCTGTTTTACAGAACTAGGGAGGTATCACATAAGCCACGCTGATTCTTCTAAGGAAATGATTGTGCTGTATTCTGCAGACACTGCTGTTAGTGTCTGATAGAAACAGAAGGGTGAAAACACATGCCACCCCATATGTGGGCATCTTAAAAGCAGCCAGTGTTGTGCTTGAGAGGGAAACATGCTTTGAATAGCGCACTGCAGCAGATAAATAGTAACCAGGATTTACCCTGCCATCCAGGTTTCTAGTGAGCAATGCAAGACAGGCAGACTGAGCACTTACTATACGTCAGGCTGAAAAATGGAGACGAGAAGGAACAACATTAGATATACGGCTTGGGTGGGGTGGAGGAGGTGGAAACTGGTGACTTAATTCCTGCACAGCATCAGCAGTTTAGGACAGACAGCTCTGCCTCCGCATCTCAGAGCCCCTTATGTCCACATGCCTGTTGGGTTTAAGGCCCCAAGGAACCATGATGATCTTGACCAAAGCTGTGACAATCCTTGAAGGAACAGGACTGTGTTAAGCACTGTACAGAATGGACAGAAGAATACTGTCAGTTCAGTCCGGGTGGCACTGGGGCTTAGTGAGCCTAAGGAGCTGGTTCTTAGTGCAGTGGGCTGGGACTCAGAAGATGGGGGTTCTATTCCCAGCTCTGCCACTAGCTTATTGAGTGACCTTGGGCAAGTCACTGCCCTACTCTGTGCCTCAGTTCCCCATCTGTAAAACAGGGGTTTTAATTATCCTGACCTCCTTTGTAAAGTGCTTTGAGATGTACCGATGAAAAATGGTATACATGGATGAGGTATTAATATTTACAGCAAAAAATGCCCAAATTCTTTTTCCAGCTCCCCTTGAAATCTTCAGGTTCCCACTGTAGTCAGCAGAGGTGCTCCTGCTTTATCCTGGTGTAATGAGGATGGAATTTGGGCCCATCAGCAATAGGTGTACTGAGGGGGAACAGCTAGCCCAAGAGGTATGTACATCTGGTCGAGCCATGAAGGTGAGCTGTGAAGTGAACTCTTAGTGGGGTAACCTCATAAACCTTGCAGCGAGTTCCCCACTAAACCAGGCAGTTACACATTTAGTAATGAGGAGAGAGAGGCTGAAAACCATCCGATAGGTCTGATCCAGGGTCACTGGGGTTCTCCCGTTGACTGCAATACAGGCTGTCAGTAGACAGAAGAAGCCCACGACTTTCCTGGGGTCCTATGGGTGTTATGGGCTACAGCAGAATTTCCCAGTGGCTGTGATGTCCCAGAACGATACCCCAACAAACCCAGCACAGGGCAACAATCATTGGGGGCGGGGGGGGGGGGGGAGTGAGGAGGTGGGGAAAAGGGGAGTCTGGACTTCTTTATGTGCTCCACAGCCTGAGAGGAAGAAGTCAGTGCAGAGCGCCATGGCTCACTGCATTTCCAGGCTTGCTATCATGAACTGACCTTCACTGAATATGGACCCTATTGTTCCCCACAGGCTCATGTGCAGAGGAGACCCCCTATACACTGATCTCCCTCTGCCTGGCTGTAAGTGGGGAACAGCTGCCTCCCCAAAACATGCCTCATCCTCCCAATGACCCTACAGAGAGTACTCATGAAAATTCAGACTGTGGGCAGCTGCAGAGGTCCCTGTGTGCAGGGAAACCACCCTTAAGGGGCGGTTCCTTCCCAAGCATGGCGGCAAGTCCCAGGCAGCACACCTGCTATGATGCTGCACTGGGCTGGGAGCACAGCTGGTGCAGAGCATGAGCCCTTTAAGCAATCCTCCCCTGGGAGGGGAGTAAATTTTATTATTCAGATGAGGAAGTGGAGGTAGAGAGAGGTTACTGCCATAGACAGAGTCGGCACCCACACTAGGATTAGAACTCATCAGTTGCTGGTGCTGCAGCTTGTGCTTGGACCACTAGACCACACTGTTCTGCCAAGCTCGATAATACAGGGAGTAATGTATGGTACAAATTGCTGTCAGGGGATGTGGCATTGGGAGGTGGGGGAAGTCTGTGCCTTTAAGGGATGAGCTTCCCAGATCTCAGACAGAGTCTAGGTGGGGCTATGAAGGTCTTGCTATTATGCACAGTCATTTGGAATCAGACACAGAATAAAGCCGCTCTCTTGCAAGCACTGACTGATTCCTAAACACCACAGAAGACCTAACCAGGCTTCAGTTACAGAGTTTTAGGGAACTAGAGGTCAGGTAGGTGGGTACTGTACTACATGTGTTAAGGCTGGCCACAGAAACAAATAGCCACTTAAGATTTTTCAGAGCCAAGTTCAGCTAAGCACACACAGCAATACAAATATCAGACACAGAAACTATAGTTAGCTTTAGAGCTAATTTAAAAAACAAAAACCAAAAAAGTTGCCAAAAAAGTCAACATTTTGAATGTTTTCACATGGCACTGATCCATTTCACAGTTTCTCACCAACTTTATTTTGGATTTTTTTTTTTCCAGTGGAAAATGTTATTGAAGTAGCAAATCAATATTTTTGGACAAGTATGTCAATAACACTTTCCATAATATCTTCAATAAAAATGTAAACAACAAATTTTTAAAAGCACCAAATTTTTCATGAAAAATGAAGCATTTTGACAAAGTCCACAATATTTTGGGGGAAAAATTCTTTTACCTTTTTTTGACACACACAAAACAACCCCCCAAAAAACCTTTATATTCAAGCAATTTTGACCTGTTCTCATTTGGACACTAAAGTTAGGTGAAGAAAAAGCACCAGAAGGATATGAACTCTTAAACTGCAGTAATCCTCTGTCCAGGCAGAAGAAGTCTTTGGCCAGGAAGAAAGTCACAGAACAAAATCCCTTCTGAAGAGAACGAATGTGTCTCCGAGATTTCTGCAGTGCATCAGCAGCTCTTTAAAGTGATACTAGATGTTCTTGTTGGGTTACATACGGAAGAGGCAGAGCCTTTAATTTGTAGGAAACTCACTCTAACCATGCCAAGATTTTGGTTTAAAACTTGAGCATCAATTTGCCACTCTGCTGTGAATAGCACAACATAGCTATTTGCTGTCAGCACAGCTGCAGCCAAACTGGTGTCACCAGACCAGAGTTCACTTAGTGATGATTAATTACTAGTTAAAGGACACATGTTGCAAACCCAGGGGCTACAGATCCCTCCTCCCCAATGCCCCAGTCTCCAAAGGTTAAAGAAACTGTGTAACTTGAAATTGGGCTGGGCATTTAGTCATGTCAGCCATCCCCACTTGACTGCTACTGGTGCTCAGACTCGTTGCCCAGTTGGAAGTTACATGGAATGGCCAGTTTGTGGAAAAGTGAGGCCATCAGGCTCTGCCCTGTCTCATCGCAACAGTGAGCAGCCTCTAGAGGAAGTCACAGGACTTCAGCCCCTGGCTGTTCTGGTTAGCAAACACATGGGACTTAGATTGATTGCTGCCCATGGAAGGGAAAGTCATGTCCCTTTGGCTCCTGCTCGTTTTTGTTTTGATTTACCTTGCAATCTATAGTGGGAGATTCCCAGAACAGGTGCTGTAGTCCATGTCCGTATCTGGGGCTCCTGGCTGGAGCTGATGGCTTTTAACACTGAGGACTTAGTGCAAATCAAATGGAATTTTCCTCTTAGCAGAAAAGTGTTCACATTATTTGCCTGTTAAATAGAAGGGAAAACCTGTAATTTCCCCTCCTCCCACCTCCTCTGCACTGCTACATAAAATGTGATTGCAGAAGACTTTTATTCAGACGTTTATCAGCCTTTGGGATGGAAAACTCACCATTTACATATAAAAATATATTGCTTTTAATTACACACAGCCAGCTTCAGTTTTACTCATCAGCTGGCTCCGCTGCCCTGCCAAGTCATACAGCTGTGAGCTGGCTGGAATATTTTTTTGTGGAATGACACACTGGATAAGGAAAAAAATCTGCACATAGCTTAAGAGGCTTTTGTTTTGCTATGTTGGAGGTAACGAGAGTGGATGAGGAAGAAGAGCTAAACAAGGAGAGAGAGAGAGAGGGTGGTGGTGGTGGTGGTAACAGACCTAGGGTGGATTCGTAACAACATTACAGATCACATGTCATCAACTGCAAACCAGGATCTTGGGGGGAGTCAGGAACTGTTGCGTAAGCCAAGATGACCCAGAATATAAACAGGCCTCAATCAACCAGTGCTGCTGTTCTTAGTTGCCCTGACCAGGCAGGCGAACAGACTTTATTATTCATGGAAGGTGGATTGTTTTAATACAAGGCTATGTAACACTAGAGCTGGTTGGGAATTTTTTGAAAAACATTTTTTTCATTGGAAAATGCAGATTCATCTAAACCAACACTTTTTGGGATTTGAAAAAAGTTGGAAATAAAAGTGTCATAAACCATTTCATCTTGATTGACATTTTCAAAACAAAATTCTGGTTTTCTGCTTTGAAATGACTTTTCTTTTGAAGCGTAAGCTAACTGTAGTAAAATATTTTTTTTTAAATTAAAATGATTGTAATCAAAATGAAATATTTAAAAATTATTGAAATGAAACCTTTCAATTGGCCCGAACTGGGTTTTTTCCCCCTGTATTTTGGTTCATGAAAAATCTTTGAGATTTTGACCCTTTTGTCCCTATTTGGGAGAGGAACGTTTTCGAAATCTTGAAAATTTTCACGGTATGAGAAAACTGTTTCCGGCTCAGCTCTACATAACACAAACCTGTAGGTCAAGGGCTTCTGCTGCCTTGTGTGGTGCTATAATACACAACGAGATGGTACTTAGGGATAGATGCTGATATCACAAATTGGAAGATATCCCAGGCTGTTAGTAATAGAAATTTTGGGACAAAGCAAGAATATGTGACTGTGATGGAGTTACGCCATCAGTGAAGGTACACTGCACTGAAGTGGGCCCTGGGCAGGGGCTCTGGAACAATTTGTATAGTAGGGGTGCTGAAAGCCATTGAACCAAACTGTAAGCCATGTATATAATGGAATCCCCTTCAGCCACGGGGTGCGGCCGCACCCCTGCCTCCAGCACCTATTGTCCTGGGTTGTTGCAGAAGATGCTCCTGAGCCTAGAACTCTATGTGCTTGATACAGGAAGTCTTGATTATGAATGAGATGCATTTTTAACACCATTTTTAAGCTAAAGTGAGCCTGGCCAGCGACAGCTGATCTTCCAGAGAGGTTTGGAGCTTCAGCTCCAATCAGCAGTTTTTATGGCCTGTCACTTTAGGAGCCAGCTCCTGCTGTCATTGAAGTTAATGACAAAAGCCCTCTTGACCACAATGGAAGCTGGGCTGGGACCATCAGAGAGAGGGGTCCTGGAGTTTTGAAGTCGGGGGGGGGGGCAACCCCTCTCCCAGTGTTGTTCTGATCTGGCAAGTAGCTCTTGCACTTGAAAAAAGAAGAAAAAGAAAAAAAAAAAACTAACCAAGAGCATTAAAACTTGGATCTAGGCCAATGGCTGGATTCAAAACACCTCGAATTCTGAGTTGTTGGGCTCTGGACCTCTCTCTAGCTAATGCATGCACCCTCAGCACACTCTCCATTAACAGTGCAATGGTCGAACAGCACCCG
This sequence comes from Chelonia mydas, assembly GCF_015237465.2. Taxonomy (NCBI): domain Eukaryota; kingdom Metazoa; phylum Chordata; order Testudines; family Cheloniidae; genus Chelonia; species Chelonia mydas. The sequence continues at coordinate 20,218,028 of NC_051254.2, forward strand.
ATCAGTTGTCAAAGCACCCCTGTGGGTCAGGGAAGGGTTATTATCCATCTTTTAAGATGGGAGTGGTTTAGTGACATACACAAACTCACCTACAGCCTCAGTAGCAGAGGCAGGATTAGAACTCAGGAGTGCCTTGCTCTGTGCTCAGCCCACTAGGTGACACTGCTGCTGTTCAGTACAGCAGGATATTAGAGGGCTGCCTGGTGTGCAAATGATTGGTGACTGATTAAAAACTATATGAGTAGGGCCCTATCAAATTCACAGTCCATTTTGGTCAATTTCGTGGTCATAGGATTTTAAAAATCCTAAATTTCACAATTTCAGATATTTAAATCTGAATGTTCATGGTGTAACCATGGGGGATCCTGACCCAAAAGGAGGCTGTAGAGGGCATTGCAAGACTATTGTAGGGGAGTCACAGTATTACCACCCTTAGTTCTTCACTGCTGCTGGCGGTGACACTGCTTTCAGAGCAGGGCTCCCACCCAGCAGCTGCGGAGCTACCTGCAGCTGGGGGAGGTTCCCGGAGATGGGTCTAGGAACAGCCCCTGCGGGGGAAGAGGAAGTCCTGTCCCTCCCCAGCCCAGCTGGGATGAGCATCTGGAGACCAGCTCACGGTAAGAGCCCCAGCCCTGCCCCTCCCCGCCACTAGCCAGATTTCACAGGGGAGAGTGGATTTCATGGTCTGTGACATGATTTTGATTGCCATGAATTTGGTAGGCCCTATATATGAGATTTTTAAAAAAGGTTCAGCTAGCGGCCCTGCTGTAAGCTTTAAAGGGGCAAGTGATCTATATGAGAGAGAACATGGAATCCCGCCCAAGGCCTGTTTTAGGTTATTTAATCTGACCCCCTTCTTCGCACATTTCCCTACATCCTTCCCACTAATGCTCATCTCCTCTTCAAATACCTGCACCGATAAGGCCTTACCTGCTCCAGTGCCTAATCTCCCTTATTGATAAAATACTTGTTCTTAATGTCTTGTCTGTAATTTTCTATTCATAGCTTCAGGCCACAGTGCTCCTTGTTTTACCACTTACAGATCATGTGAATCATCCCAATTCCTCCTTTGATGGGATTTCCTTTAAGGTCTTTATAAAGTTATCAGGCAGCCCACTTAATCTTCTCTTTTTCCAGGCAGTATAAATTAAGCCCTTCTCCTGTGCCTGCCATGCCCTACGAGCTTGGTGTCTTTCGAGTGGCTTGCTTTTTTGTGATTTTTGTTGTTTTGATGATTTTTGTGATCCTTATAGGAGGGAAAATGAAATGCCGGGCTCTGCTCCCAAGGCAATTAAATCAGGCCTATGCAAAGCAGAAGTGTTACGAGAACTGCTTGAAGATAACAGACCCACATGTGCATGGAGGTTTGGGGATTCATTTCATGCCCCAGAGTCAGGACAGGTTCACTGCAAGGTCCATAGGCTGTTCAGTGATCTTGGGCTGGGTTTGGTGTTGTGGGAGATCACACATCCATCTGACTCCCCCAGTGTGGACTTGAACTAGGAGGGAATTTAGCTTTGAGCTTTTGGGTTTGTCTAAACTAGTGGTTCTCAACCTCTGGCCTGTGAGCCACTTGCGGCTCAATCAGCACACAGCTGCAGCCCATGTGACCTCCTCAGGGCCATACAGATAGTATATGTATATATATTGTGTGGATGCGGCGCACATAACACACAGAGAGCTGCATATGTGTCCCACAATGGTAAATAGGTTGAGAACCACTGAGCTAAACCCAAAAGCTAGCTGGTGTGAACCCACCTGAGCTGAAACCTATTAAATTCTTGCAAACAGAAACCTCAAAGTCTGGCACAGAACTAATGATGATAGCACCTAGAAGCCCCAAATGAAGTCAGAGTCCCATTGCTTTAGGGACTGTAAATTAAGAGAGTCCCTGTTCCAAAATTCTTGCACCCTAGACATTGTCACCCTTTTATTTGTACCCATTTACAGGTAACACCTAGCTCTTCAACAGAAGATCTCAACACACTTTACAACAGAGCTAAGTAATTAGTATAATCTCCATTTAATGGGTGGGGAAACTGAGGCACAAGTATAGTGACTTGCTCAACGTCACCCAGGAGGCTAAAGGACAGAGGAGGGACTAGAACTGAGGTTTCCTGAAGTCCCAGTGCAGGGGTGTGTCCACCAGGCCACATTGCTTCTTGGCCTCAGGTGGGGAACTCTAACATAGTGAGAGGAAGTTGTGACAGGTTGGGTCACAGAAACCCCCCTGGGACTGTCACCTGATGTGCTGAGAATACCTCTGAGCCTGTTTTTCCTGCCAGCTTGGGATTTCAGTACCCTGTCTTGTTGAGCCAGACATGCTAGCCTGCTGCAAACACTGAACCACGTCCCCCAAAAGCTGCAGACTTAACTGAAAACAGCTTAAGAAGTGTTCCTGTCTCTAGCACCCAGACACTCAGCTCCCAGTGGGATCTAAATCCCAAATAAATCCGTTTTACTCTTTATAAAGCTTATACAGGGTAAACTCATAAATTGTCCGCCCTCTATAACACTGATAGAGAGATATGCACAGCTGTTTGCTCCCCCAGATATTAGTCACTAACTCTGGGTTCAATGAGAAGCAAAAGTGTTTTTATTAAGTATAAAAAGTAGGATTTAAGTGGTTCCAAGTACTAACAGACAGAACAAAGTAAGCTATTAAGCAAAATGAAACAAAAACATGCAAGTCTAAGCTAATACATTAATGACAGGTTTCAGAGTAGCAGCCGTGTTAGTCTGTACTCGCAAAAAGAAAAGGAGTACTTGTGGCACCTTAGAGACTAACAAATTTATTTGAGCATAAGCTTTCGTGAGCTACAGCTCACTTCATCGGATGCATTAAGAAACTGATTACAGATAAATCTCACCCTCAGAGATGTTCCAATAAGCTTCTTTCACAGACTAGACTCCTTTCTAGTCTGGGCCCAATCCTTTCCCCTGGAACAGTCCTTGTTCCAGCTCAGGTGCTAGCTAGGAGATTTCTCATGACTGCAGCCACTTTGTTTTGTTCCACCCCCTTATATAACTTTGGCACAAAGTGGGAATCTTTTGTCTCTCTGGGTCCCCATCCCTCCTTCTAAATGGAAAAGCACCAGGTTTAAGATGGTTTCCAGTACCAGGTGACATGGTCACATGTCCTGTGAGACCTCAAACCTTCATTCTTCCTGGCCTGACTCACAGGAAGGCTTGCAAGGTAATAGAGCCATTTACAACCAATTGTCCTAGTTGATGGGAGCCATCAAGATTCCAAGCCACCATTAAAGGCCCGCACTTTGCATAATTACAGTAGGACCTCAGAGTTATATTTCATATTTCTAGTTTCAGATACAAGAATGATACATTTATATAAATTGGATGACTACACTCAGTAGATTATAAGCTTTGTAATGATACCTTACAAGAGACCTTTTGCATGAAGCATATTCCAGTTACTTTATATTCACACTTATTAGCATATTTTCATAGCATATTATATTCATATAGCATATTATATATATACACATAGTATATTCTATTCTATTATCATATATTATTATATATTCTATTATATTTATATTCATATAGCATATTATATATATATTCATAGCATATTATATTAATACTTATTAGCATATTTTCACAGAGACTACAATTCCCAGCATGCACTGCTCCAGTTTTAGGAGGGAGCATGGCCCCTTGTAGCACATGAAACTACATTTCTTGGTAATATTGCATTTGCTTGTGTCATCAACAGAAAACGACTTTAACAAATCCCCTGACCTCCTACTCATTACCAGTAGACTGTACCTCATGACCTCTTTTGAAACTATAAGGTATAAGGCAAATGGGGATAGAAATCAGACCCTCCTGGCCCTAAAAACACAGGCCCTTACTCTTGATCAAAAGGTAAATCATCATTAGCTAGTAGTCCTTCACGTAGAGCTGAGCAGTTTCTAGTCAATCCAGCAAAGAGCAGTGGTTGCATATACACCCATCTACCCCAACATATTACAATAGTATCCATATTTGTACCCAAGGTGTGCATGTGGTTAGATGTTTACCAAGAGAGATTCCTGTGATGTGTAATTTACCAGGCTATTGTAATACTTAACACACTGAAAGCTTATGCTCCGATACATCTGTTAGTCTATAAGGTGCCACAGGACTCTTTACCGCTTTTGCATCTTCAAAGTGCTTTACAAATAATAATGAATATTTAGGGTCTGACTTTTAGGTTGACCTTATCTGAACCTCCCTTTATACATCTGAAAAGTTTTGTATGCAGTTTTTTGCCTGCAATTATTTTCACCCACAGTTCAGGCCATTTAGATGCCCACGTACCTAACTTGAGGATTCAATTGAGGGATTCTATATGGTGATATATGGATATAATTATACTGGTATCCCATATGGACACTCTTATTCCAGAATAAAAATGTCAACACTGGGGAGTTATACTCGTATAACTTCAGAGGTATAACTACACCCACTTTTTAACCTAGCAGAGAAAGGCATAACAAGAACCAGAGGCGGGAGGCGGAAATCAAACACATTCAAATTAGAAATAAAACACACATTTGTAACTGGGAGGATGATTAACCATTGGAACAAACTACCGAGGGAAATGGTGGAGTCTTCATCTTTTGAAATCAGAAATCAAGACTGGATGGAAGGTGTGGGCCTTTGTGGAAGGTATTCTTTAGTCAGACACAAGTTATTGGGCCCAGTGCAGGGTAAGTGGGTAGAATTCTGCAGCCTGTGGTAGACAGGAGGTCACACCAGATGATCTAATCAGTCTTCATGTCTATCACCTAAACTCAATCTTTCCCTGGCCTACAAAAAGCAAGCCTCCCAGTCTGGGTCCTCAGATTTGTGTTAACAGGGCTTGCGCTAGCATGCTAAAAATAGCTGTGTGGGTGTTGCTTTGATGTTGTGGCTCAGGCTGGAGACTAGGCTCTCAAGCAGACAATCTTCAACCCTCATATCTGACTTTTCCCTGTTTATTTTTTGTTCATTGAGGCCTCGGTACTGCACCATTTAATCCAATGGTAGGTTTGGCCATTGACTTCAATGACAGCAGGATCAGGTCATTAAAGAGCTACCGAGGAGTCTCCAAAGGTGTTCATAAGAATGTTGGAAATAGGGCTAGTGGAAAATTTTCTGTCAAAACTCTTTTCCAATGGAAAATTGGGCTTCCAGTTCAATGAAAGGGTTAACAGGAAATGTCTGCTTCCCTCAGAAATTTTCTGTTTTTCTTCAGAAAACCAAATCCCCCTCGGATTTTGGAGTTTTTGACAAAAAAGTCAAAAATTTCCAGTGGAAATGAAAAATGGTGTGTTTTTGTAGGAAGTTACCATAAAGAACCACACCTGTTCTCACTTTCTGACCAGCTTTAGTTACAAACTCCCCATTCAAGCTGGGCTGCTGAAGACTGCCCCTATAGTCAGCTTCTGCACTGGATGACTGAGGCTTTACCTCCTGCAATGCCAACTGCAAAGATGTCGTATTCTTTTGGTCTGCTTGTGACTGACATAATATCTAAAGAAGCTGTCTGAAGCAAATGGGAAATAGCAGAGGGTAGGACTTTAAGCATACCTAATTGCTTAGCAGTTTTGTGAAGTTATTATTTTTTAAGATCTAGGCAGAAAGCAGGGCAGGGTTATTGGAGCTTTCTGTGGACGAGGCCTGCATCCAGATAGGATTGTAATCCACATGACGCACAACATTATTGGGGGAGGGGAAGCCCCTCTATAACATTTGTGTTTAATCAGTAACTTTGAAAACATGGCATCATCATACTGCCTGACGGGAGGAAAACTGGACTGGGGGTTGCAGCTAAAAGAATGCAGTCTGCACATGGTCACGTCTTCAAGAAAGTGATGAAGCTGCAGGCTCAGTACCAGTGAATGAGTGACTTCTAGCCCAGAGAAGCTTAGCATGCCCCTTACTTGGCCTGGTTAGAACGACCACTTCAATACCGGGAGGGGTCTTATTTGACTTTTGGTTGTGGCTATGTGAGCAAGTCATAATCTGATGTCCATCTATGGGATCTATCAGTCTACTGTGGGTACTTAGGGATGGTGGATTCCCCTCACAGGGGCCTGATCCAAAGCCCACTGAAGTTAAGTGGAACCAGCTGCCTACCATGCTTGCAAAGGCTGTTTAAGTGCATAGATCCAGAAGTCCTCTGCTGCCCTCCGGATTGGACTAAAGGAGCAATTCACTGCTATCTCTGGAGATGCAGTGTAAGAGTCATGATGAGTGTGGCAAGCTTGCTGTGTATGTGACCGCCCCATCTAATGCAGCCATTGATAGACTTAAACAACCCGACTCCAAACTCCACCATGGAGCCTCTTGTTTCTAAAGGGGCTTATGATTCTGATTCTCTACAGGACTCTTAGTTCAAATAACATGAGCCTATGGGGTGGGGTGAGGGCTATAATTTCCATAAGGGGCTTTTGTTTCCCCTTTCCCAGTTTTATAGGGTGTTTCTGTTTCTGTATTTCCAAATCTCTGGCTGCTTCCGATTCTAGTTTCCTGGTTCCACAATGAGGCTTGGAGCTTTGGTTTTCATTCTCCTGCGTCTATGGGGTACATCTTGTTTCTTTTGATGCAAATCTGTGCCAAATATGGCGTATTGTCACCAGAACGGTTACGTGTCCCCATAATGTAGAATGAATATTAGTTTAAACTTCATCTCCTCCTCCCGGGCAACGTCCCCGTTCACAAAAATTGGGCTGTCTACAGTTCTGCATCCAAGTTGTAAGCTTTTTTCGGTTCCTGTTTAAGAGAGAAAGAAAGGCACATGAATAAACCACTGAAGGAGGGGGGAGGTTTTCTCAGAATAATCCAGGCTTGAAAATTATAGGGAAGGTAAGTGTGTGGGTTTGAATATCAGGAGCCCTTCAGAGATCAGATCATAGCCCGCTTGTGGCTCCCGAAGCTGAGCCTCAGAGAGAAGTTGCCTGGTTCTGCCAGTAGATGTCTCTCTTACTCTCACCTAGATTTTCATCAGTAGGCAAAGCTGATGTCTGCCCCATCATTAATGATAATAGCAGAGAGTGGACAGCCCTGCCCTGTGATGGAGGTGTATGTGCGCAGAGCGGGAGCTCAGAAAGCACGGCCACTTCTTTCTGGTTCATAGCACCCAACACCTCATGTCACCCAGCAATCTGTAATTAATGAGCCAGGTTCATAGTAGCATCATTGTTTGGCATGTGTGGGATATTTAAAGAGCTGCCCTCCCTTCTGCAGTTACCTCATTGACAAGAAAGCAAGTGACACTCAGAGCGAAATGAGGCTTCAGTCAAAACTTGGGGCATTTGACTGAGCAGTAAATAATGATCTAGTGACCTAGACCTGCAAATATTTACATTCCCTTGGCTTTGCTGATAGCAGGGGCTTGTTTTACCACCTCTCACCTAATCAGCAGAAGGCTGCAAGTAATCCAGGGAAAGACTCTTTGGCGCTTTTTTCACTTCATTTGTAATGCGTGCCTCTCTGCTGACATGTCTTTGTGGCAGTGGTACAGGGCAGCAATAACACATGGCAAGGTGTGTGATTATACCAGGTGGACCAGATTCAAAAGCATCAGGAGCTAGGAGGCCAAAGTCCAGGTCCCTACAACCACCCAAGAAGAGGGTTATTTTATTCCTCTCGTATGTCCATTGTTGAACATACTAGAGTGCTGCTGGACATGTAAAATTCAGAGTGGATTGTGCACACTTCAAAGTTATTGTTTACATGACTAGTGCTTAAAGGTCCCAGTCAAAATCAGGGCTCCATTGTGCTAGAGACTGTGCAAACACATAGGAAAAGACAGTGCCGTGGCCAAAGAGTTTCCAACTTAAATAGGCAGGATAGGATGAAGGTGGAACAAGCTCAGAGAGGTGAAGTGACATGCCCAAGGTCACAGAGGAGGTTAGTGGCAGAGTCAGGACGAAAGCCCAGGTCTCTTGACTTAAGAGCTGATCAAATATTTTGTATAAATCATATTTTAAGACAGAAAAATGCCTTTTCCACCAAAATTAAATTTTCACAAAAAATTGTTTTGGTCAATTTTTTTTAATGAAAATTTTCAATTTGATTTTCAAAGTTTCCTTTTGGTGGAGGAAAAAATCTACTTTCTCTAACTTTTTTTTAAAAATTTTGTCCACTTTGATCCTGTAACAAAAGACTGTATCATAATGTACACACACAGTGGGGCAGAATTGAGGTTGCAGAAGCGATCCTAATTCTGGCATTTCCTAACTTCTGAGTGCTTAACTTTGCAACCTTAACATTCTTATAACATAGTTTTTTGTGTGTAACTCTCTCTCTCTCTCTCTCTCTCTCTCTCTCAGGTCAACTGTTCTATACCATATCCCAACAGCAGAGTGAGTAGTAAAAGATGTTGTGAAGGCCAAGACTAGAACAGGGTTAAAAAAAAAAAACTAGATAAGTTCTTGGAGGATAGGTCCAACAATGGCTGTTAGCCAGGATGGGCAGGGATGGTGTCCCCAGCCTCTGTTTGCCAAAAGCTGAAAATGGGAAACGGGATGGATCACTTGATGACTGCCTGTTCTGTTCATTCCCTCTGGGGCACCTGGCACTGGCCACTGTGGGAAGACAGGACACTGGGCTAGATGGCCCTTTGGTCTGACCTGTGCTTATGGCCGTTCTTATGGTAAGCCCATTTGTATGGTTCATCAGAGACTGATCAGCTGTAGTGTGGGATCTGTTGAAACTCCACATGTAGGACGTTGTCTGTCTGTGGCCCCTTGTTGATAGACTAGAACTCTAGCTGCCTCTCCTCCCATATGTCTTTCAAAGAACAAAGATGTCTGCATGACTGGTGCTGGCTATACATATCCCACAAACAGACTGATCTTTGTTCATCTCTAAAGCTCGCCAACCCTTGGATTCCGCGCTTCAGAGGGTGTTGAACACTGGGGCTGCTTGCTGTCTGCAGTGGAATTCAGTTGTCTAGCTGCCATTTTTTGAACTGCTCATGTTGTTAAAATCCCTTGGTCTCTGCTAGCAAAGCACAGTTTCTGTTCCCTGCCTGCCAGCATCTTAGCCAAATACATCCTGCTTGGAGGGCTGTAGGACATTTGGCCTTGTTGCAGGACAATTACGTGCTGCAAAATGCAAAGGGGTTCCCTGGAGCCCATCAGATTATGATTTTAGGTGCTCTAAGAAGTAGCATGAGCAATTTTCTGGATGTTTAAATATCACCTTAATAAATTACTGCTTGGGGCAGTTTTTCCTGAGGGTCACATGGCTGGGGCTCAGAAAGCATCACTGTCCTGGTGATGGGGAGCAGGTGACAACTCTGCTTTTTGTTACCCTTTCACATACTCCTTCCATCCTTGAACAGCTTGTGCCACCTAATGGACAGTTTCCCATGTGCTGTCCTGTACCAGCCTTGTTACTAACACTGTGTGATGGCAGGGAGAGGACAACTAAGAGTGTGTCTACACTGCAATTAGACACCCACTGACTTGGCTTTCTGGGGCTCGGGCTCAGGGGCTTTTTAACTGCAGTGTAGAAATTTGGGCTCAGGCTGAAGCCTGGTCTCTGGGACCTGCCCACCTTGCAGGGTCCTAGAGCTCGAGCTGGAGGGTCCTAGAACCTGGGCTCCAGCTGGAGCCTGAATGTCTGTATTGCAATTAAACAGCCCCTTAACCCGAGCTCAAGTCAGCTGGCACAGGCTCGCCAGGGGGTTTTAATTGCAATACTCAGTGCCATAAGATAATGGTCACCCATTCGCCTTCCCAGTATCTTTCCAATGTCCTTCCTCCCCTCCTCTACTGCACCCACATTCTTCCAGTCCCCATTAAACTGATGTTTCACTCCTACGTGGGCATGGGTAGCTCCTTAATTGTATCTTTGGAGTGAATGCTTCCAACGTGCAGCTCCTCCTTCCCTGCACAGAGCCTTTGCCAAGCAACTGGGCTCCATACAGGTGAGTGTGGACGGAGGGCCACTGGGGAGGTCTGGGACCCTGGGAACGCTTAGATATTTTATTAATGTCTTCCTTTAATTTAAAAGCCATCTATCAAGGGCTCTAAGCACTTTACAAACCCTAAGATGCTCATTTAAATATAAAAGCCACCTACGAAGGGCTCTAAGCACTTTACAAACCCTCAGATGCTCATTGTCATAACGCTCAGTATGAAGACAGCCCCAAATAACATCTCACAGCCTCTGTCTTTTAAATAAACATTAAGGGTTTGTCTGCACTGGCACTTGGTCAGTAAAACTTTTGTTGTTCAGGGGTGTTAAAAAAATACACATGCCCTGAATGAAAAAAGCACCAGTGTGAACAGCGCTTTGTCGGCAGGAGCTCTCTCCTGCCTTCAAAGCCCCTTTTGCTCGTGGGGAAGGAATTTTTTTGTCAGCAGGAGAGCGCTCTCCTGCTGACAAACAGCCCCTATACTGTGCGCCTCTTAGTGGCACAGCTGTAGCGGCCCAGCTGTGTCGCTAAAAACCTCGTAGCGTAGCCATAGCCTAAATGTGCCCATTCCTCCTCCAACAACCATGGAACTCCTGTCATCTTAATCCATCTGTGTCACTTCTCCTCCACCAACAATGCCTGAGGAAAAACAAGGGGCACAGGCAGTGTCTATGCACAAATGCTCACACATACGCAGACATATATTAACATGCACACACCCACCCACATGTGTACACTCACACACTACTCTTTTTTCCCCCTTTTCTTAATTTCTGGACTCTATGTATTTTATTTTAGCCTCTTCTCTATATCCCCTCTCCCAAAGTCTCTCACATGAAACAAATGTTTTTCACAGCTAATTGGATCTGAGCTCAGGGACATAATACACAAGGAGGGAACTTGGAGACACACAGATGGGCAATTTTCACCTATTTGCAGCAAATCGTCTGTGGTGCTTTTCTTCTGATTTGTCTCCTGACATCTGTGTGACCTTCTGCTCCCTCCCATGGCGCCCCCTATTGGGATATGAAGTGCCCCTGAGGATCATGTGGACAACACTCAGTGTGAGACTATAGGGATGCAATGAGCTGTGTGTCAAATCTGACCTCCAGCTGCCCCTTCATTGATGATGTTCTTGTTACAACCCCAGTTGTCCTTATGCTCATGGAAAGGCAAAGAACCATTTTCTTTCCAATGGGTAAACTAATAAAAATAAAATTCATTTTAACTGTGACACGAACAGCACAATGACCTGGGCTGAAACAAGGATCATGTCCACCTGGCACTGGACATGGCTGATGTTATGGCAGGTGCTGGAGATTTCCCCCAATCTTTAACTAGACTCTGAGCCCTGACCTTTCAGGGACCCTGTGATGGGGCATATACCCCACACTGGCACTAAAAGGGTTAACTGGAGCTCAGTTAAGGCACCTGGATGCACCTGAAGGGTAGGCCAGGCCCAACTGAAGATGAATCCCAGCTGGGGGAGGAGCTGGGTGGTGAGTATAAAGGGAGGAAACCCAGAGGGGAAGGGGCTGCAGGTAGAAGATGTCTGTAGACCCTCTCTGGTTGTTGGAGAGGAAAGGCCTAGAGAGAGGCAGGCATATTGTAAGCCCGGGAAGGGCCTGAAGGAAGGCCCTGAAGGAAGGCCAACATAGGGAGAAGTGCACGGAGACAGTGAGGCGCCTGAGGAGAAGATCTGAGATGCTCACTATAGGGTTGCTGGACTGGAGCTCACGGGAGTGGGAGGGCTCTGGGTTCCTCCACTGGAAAATGTGGAGAGGAAACCCCCTGAAACAAGGGGAAGAAGGACTGTTGAGTTTAGAGCCAGGTGTCCCGGGAGAAAGCCCTGAGAGGTGTTGCCCTGTATGACAGCAGGAGGATAACCCTGCAGAGCACAGGTAGGGGTGATGAGTTATGTTTGATTGAGTTTAGTTTATTGGACTCTCTGTTACTCTGGGAGGGGTGGGACTAAATGTGACCTGGCTGCAGGACTGAGCTATGAGACAAAGCAGACCGCTGCAGGGCCAGATCAGCTGTCGGGGGCCCTAGACAAGGAGAGCCTGCTATGCCATGCGCAGCCACAAAGTACGCACCAGCTGGTGTCTTCTTTTACAAGTCTGCTGACATGATTGGGAAGGTTCCCATTGCTTTGGATCCGATTGCTGGGGAGCAGCTGTCCTGGACTGGGGAGGGAGTGCACTCTGAAGTGTCACCTGTGAAAGTTTGGTTTGCTTTTTTTAAATGGGAGTTTGGTCCCGCCAAAAGTGCCGGATGGAGAGCTCCAGAGAGCGTCCTCTGCTGAGCCACGGGAAGCAACATTTGTGAACACATCACATGATGATTCACCTGGCCTAGAAGTACCACCTCCTGCAGCAAGGGGGCGAGTTTCCTTGCCCTCTGTACTGATGATGATACCAGTTGGCGGCTATAGGAGAGGGCGTGAGGGTGGTGATGTCCCCTGGTAACTGGGCTGAAACCAACAACTCCTCTCAAGAGCCATCAGATGGTAACAATGGGCATGATCCTGCAAGGTGCTGAGCACCTTCATCTCCCCTTGCCTTTAGATGGTCCCTTCAGGGCAGGGTCAAGAATGCTACAATGCCCCTCCCACCCCAGTGTAAAGTCGTGACCCTGCAATGAACTCTGTATAGATGCCCCACATGGAGTCTCATTGACGTCAGTGAGGTTGTTGGAGTCCTCCCATTGTGGAACTGGGGTCCAAGGCCCAAGTAATTGACTTCAGTGGATGCTGGACTAGGTTTGCACAGTGTGTGCTCATATTTACCCCTTCACTGGCTAAGCAGGCTTTTATTCTGCAGGGGTGGGGGAAATGGGGGAGTTGATCTGGCACTTTTATGAGCACAAATTAATATTTAAATTAAAACAAAAGTCAGGAATGCAAGGCTGGCTCTGCAAAGTGCCCATGGCATTCAGAACAACTCTGCTGGAAAAGGGTGTCCTTACTGTACTTCCTGTAACTCCCAGCATGCAATACAGCAACTCCCCCTTTGAGTTACATTATTACACTGGTGGTGATAAGAACGTCATGTCCAATTTGCCAGCGTTCTGCTAAACTGTCATGTACATGATTTATCTGTAGGAAGGAATAAAGAAGGGGGCACAATTACAACCCTGACCCTCCATAAATTAAAAAAGAAAAGTTGTTTGTGCTGGCGGAGATTGAGTTACCAGAACAATGTGCTGTATTTAGAAGTGTTGACCAATGGGAAAGTGAGCAGCATGGATTTAAAGGGGCAGGTCAGATCTTAAAGATGCAGTCGCAGGAGCTCAAATAATGGATCGTGGAGAGAGAAATGCAGGGTAATGTACTGCACAGTTATAAACCAGCCGCACCTCTACCTAACTAGAGCTGGTAGCAAATGTCCATTTGCATAACAAAAAAATCAAATCTTTTTCTTACTAAATTGCTAAGCAAAATTTGATGTGGGGGTGGGGGTGGGGAGTTTTTTGTAGCGAAAACTGTCATGTTCTGACCAGCTCTCTAAACACGCAGGCCCAGCTGAATTAGCAATGCCCTGATTTCTTTAGCTTGGGGAGGGAAAGGGCTTACTATAATGTGGAGAGAAGGAGAAATAATAACTCAGAGGGCCAGAGTATGTGACTGACCTGGCTCATGCATGTGATGTGGTAGAGAATTGGGCCACCCCAGGGGGAGTTCTGGAGGGGATTATTATGGGAAGTGCTACCCACTCTCCCTGTGCACTGGGAGGTGCATGTTGCATTGTCCCTTAGGAAGCCAGACCATTGGAGTGAGAGCTAGAAACCCCTGAGTTCTAATCCTGGCTCTGACTCTCTCTCTGGAGCCAGTCACATGGAGCAAAGTTTGATGGCACCGAACGGCCTTCCACAGGAACTGGAGATGCTCTGCATTTCTGGAAAGAAACAGTCAACATATAGGTGCTGTTATATAGATGCAGGTGCCTCACACTAGGCATCCCAGTTTGGAAATGTTGGCCTTCCTCTTTCTGGGATAACGCTACTCACCTTCTTCATCCTCGCTGGCTCAGAGGCCAGTAGATTGGTATAGCTGAACTTAAGGCTCTGCAACCCATTTATTTTCTGCATCTGGTCGATGCTGGGAGTGGCAGGAAGCGCCGCTCTCCACTCCGCTCAGTGCTCCCCAGCAGTGGTGGCTCTACCAATTTTGCTGCCCCAAGCAGTCGCCGCCGAATTGCCACCGCTGCAACAGCTGCTGCCCAAAAGCCGCTGTGGCGGGAAGAGCGGCGGAGCTGCCGCCGCGGGGCACAGACTGCCGCCCCATTCTGAATGCCGCCCCAAGCACCTGCTTGGAAAGCTGGAGCCGGCCCTGCTCCCCAGCAATCTCTCCTACACCAAAATGACATGACCTGAAGGTTATCATGCTTAACAGGGGCTGCAGCAGCACCAGGGCAATTCCAGGGGCTTCCCGTTGTTCAAAAGTCCTCTCCTCGCTCAAATCTAGGCTTCAGTTTCCAGTCAGTTTCGCGCTGCGTTCCTGCTGTAATTGAACCATTTGCCTCCCCATCCAGATTTTAGTCAAGGCTTCTGCCTCTCCAATAAAAAACTGAGTTCCATTTCCCAGTATTTTCATATGCAGCGCCCTAATGTGCACTGTATCCGATTAGCAATGAAAGCAGATGTAACCATCCTGGTAAATTGCTTTATTAGGGTTTGTGCTCTTTAGGTCTACGAGGTTCCGTGCTTGGAACTTTTGCTCATGCAGCAGCTACAAGTGATAGTGTGCAAAACCAGAGGAGGGAAGCTATTAACCAGGCACACTTATGCTCATCTTTATTTATGGTCTTTCCCCCACTTCCTGTGAGAGTGTGTAGTCACCCTTTCCCTACCATATTTGCCACTGGGGTGAAAGATGTGCTGCTTTACTAATAGTTCCCACTGTACACAACAGAGAGACACTAGGAGCGCTCTGCTAGATGCCTGCTTAGCCCATGGGGCTAACAGGGAGATGGAGGTCCTTGTGTTGCCCGGAAGAAACCCTTGCATCTGAGTAATTGCATTGGCAAATCCCCAAAGATGTCTTGGTCAGTCCTCATGTAGCACTGCCTATGTGCCTCGCTTCCTCATCCCTACCAAAAAAAAAAAAAAAAAAAAGGCAGGGTAGCTGTATTGCTGGGCCTTGGTTAGGAGACGGGTGTGTAGTGGGAGGAATGGGGCATTCTTGTAGTGGTCTAATAAGGCCATGCAGGACCTCCTTGTGGGGAGGGGGGAAGGAATATTTCTGGAATAAATGGAATGCTGGTGTGATGGGTTCTCCCTCGGGGTGCCACCTGGAACTGGGGTACCACTGAGCCCCCCATGACCCACCAGCCTGGGCTCCCTCTCACACTGTACTGCTGTGAGAAGCTGCAAAGCCCTCTCTAGTCTGCACTTTCACCAGCATTCACACAGGTAGGGACACATGCAGCTTCAGTTATATGTAGGCAGGCTCTCTGACCAGCCCCTGCATGGGAAGGACTTCATCCAGCTCCTCAGACAAGCACCCCCTCTGGAGTGTAAACCAAAATTATACCATCTTGCGCTGCACAGGGAACTGTACAGCATAAGCTCATAAAATTCACCCTCTTCCTCAATGTGGAGAGGAATATGCAATAGCTTTCTGCCCCAGAGCTAAGATTCTCACACTGGTTTAGATAAAGCAAAAATAAATGTATTAACTACAAAAGATGGATTTTAAGTGACTGTAAGGGATAGCAAACAGATCAAAGCAGATTATCTAGCAAATAAAAAAACCCCACAAACTAAGCTTACTAAATAGATTGGATATGAATAGCAGATTCTCTCCCTAAGTGATGATACAAACAGGCTGCAGATTCTTAAGGGGCAAGCTGCACTTGCTTACCTCTTGGAATACCCAGGTGTTCCATTCACAGGCTAAAAATCCTTTTAGCCTGGGTCCAGCACTTTCCCCAGTTCAGTCTTTGTTCGTCAGGTTTTTCCAGGAATCTTATTGTGTGGGGTGTCAGTGAAGAACCCAGATGATGTCACTCCCCTCCCTTATATAGCTTTTGCATATGGCGAGAATCCTTTGTTTCAAAGCTTGGTTCCCATACCAGTCTGTTGAAAAATACTGACATCCTGAAGCACCAGGTGACCTGGTCACGTGTCCCTGTAGAGTCACAGCAGCCATCCCCCCACGGGCTGTTTGGAGCATTCACAGGAAGGCTCACCAGATTGGAGCCATGCTTCTCATAAGGCCTATTGTTTCTTCCTAATGGCTCGTTATCCTGAATGGGCCCTTCCCAGCCAGCCATCTAGACTGAGAGCATTTTGCCTAGTGGGTGTTGCCCAGGAATAGCTACGTGTGAAATAGATACACAGTCAATATTCATAACTTTGGAAACAAAAATTATACATGCATACAAATAGGATAATCATA
The DNA here is from genome assembly GCF_015237465.2 of Chelonia mydas. Classification (NCBI taxonomy): domain Eukaryota; kingdom Metazoa; phylum Chordata; order Testudines; family Cheloniidae; genus Chelonia; species Chelonia mydas. Next base: position 20,234,347 of record NC_051254.2, read on the forward strand.
TTCAGCAAACTGTAACCTTTCCAATGACATCTCACATGCCTTATTTTGCATGAGATACATCATAACTATGATATAATTATATTATACTAATCTCACTATGAAGAATATGGGGTGCAGTGTCACAGCTGGATTTTGCCCATGTAGTGTCCTGTGATCCTCTATATGAAGACTTTGGCTAGATTTCTCTGCATTTAACACAGAAATTGAGTGCTAAATTAATCATTGGTGTAAATGGAGGCAGTTCACCTGAAATCTGCCTAGTAACAGCTGCTTACTATGGCAATGAATTGGGCCTTGGTGCACTGGTTGGCACTGGACATAGCAACGTATATATTTACTTGACTGCAGATGTCGTTAGTCTCAAGAACTGGGAAGATCCCAGCCTGAGGTAGCTAACTTGGCAACAGGACTGGCATGAAATAAGCCAGTGGTTCACTCCTCCCTTGCCAATGGCCTATCTTTTAATTCCCTTACGCTCGTCGCTGCATTGCCTGTTAGTACTGGTTGGTTTTGTGGGTCCCAGTAAGGGCTCCATGGCACACAGGTGGTCAATGGACCATGACTAAGAAACACTGTGCTGAACATTTTGTAAATTGCCATCAAAACTCACATTGTCCAGTCTTTGAAGAAAGCTGCAATTAATTTACCCTATTGACCTACATGCTTCTTTCACCCCATTGATGCTTGGGCAGCTTAATTTAGAAGCTGACTGCTGACAAGGAAGTGCATGGCTTAGAAACTCAGGAAGGCTGTATGGGCAAGGGAGAACCCTGGAGGAGCTACAAGCCTAACTGTGGACAATCAAAGGGCCCTCTGTATGAATGCTAGCAGTCTCAGGAGACTAGTGGCAGCAAAGGAACACACAAGGATGCACAGAAAAATAGCAGGTACTGGGAGGATACGTGGAGCAGGGAGACTCAAAGCTGGAGATGATTTAGCTTTGCCTACATCGAGCTTGGGAATGTGACTGAATGTGAATGCTGCTCTTTCCTTCATGAATTGGCCTGTTGGAGCTTGTCCCTCCAGTGTGATTGGTTTCTCCTCCACAAAACATAGTGTCTGATTTTCTGTTGATGAGGCAGGTAGATTTTATGCTTTTGGAGATGTTTGGTGACACTAACCCATGCATCTCCAGTAATGCTCCTCAAACGTGACCTGGAGGGCTCTTAGCTGTTGCAGGCTTGGACCTCACAAAGATGCACTAATGTTCCTCAATCCTAACCTCCAGTGCTTCTCGCTTTTCCATGCTTGGGTCCTCACACCATTCTGACAATGCACCTCAGTTCTCATGGCTGGCTGTGAAGCAACCGTACAGGAGGCTCCTGTCCCCTAATATGGTATGTTCAGAGCATGCAGCTCATGTGTAGCCAGGGAGATGCAGACAGGCAATTCTAGCAGGACAGCAGCAATAGGTGACTGAGAGCAATCAGGTAAATAAAAGTCCATAATGACCCTAATGATCCCCCCTTTACCATGTTGACTTGGGCACATGTTCTGGTTGCAGGTGGCTGAGGTCACAGAGACCTTATGTTCAGATGCCTAGTGCTCCTCTGTCTTAACAACCCAAAATCAGAGTTGGTGGAACCGGAATTCTTCTGCTTCTAATCCAGATTTGTTTGGCTCCAACAGCTTTAGTCCAACCAAAAAGCAAGGCAGCATCAGGCCCATCAGAATCCTCATTGAAAATAAAATGCGTCTTTTTTCCTCAATTTGCAAGTCTGGTTTTATGTCTTTTAATAGTGAGTAAATTAGGCTGGGAGGTAGGACTTGTTGGATCAGTGATAGATGATGTGCCCAGAGACCCTTTACAGGCCATTGTGGGGTACTTTATTTGATGCCATTTTGAAGCAGCCAAGTGATTTCTTATTTATGTTCAGTATTTATTTTTTATTGATTCCCTCCCACATTCCCCCAACAACATGAATTTACAAAAGAACAAACAAAGCCAGTGCCAGGTGAATGGGAGACGGGATAGCTCAAGGGAGAGTGATTTAGGACTAGCATTTCACCCCCAGGTCACTGGTTCACATCTAGTAGTGGCTGAAAGTCATTACTGGCAGGTGGCTGTTTGGTGACCTGTGTGAAATGAGTTGGTGTTCCAGGTCCAGTCCCTACCAGACAAGTATCCACATTGCATAAACCATCAACCCGCTGGGAGCCTCAGCAGAGAGGCCAAGAATTGGATGAACATCTCTGGAGAATGAGGAGTTCAAACACGGTCACAAGTGAAAATAAATGTGGCAGTTTCAAAGCTGGTCCCCATTAGTCCATGTCACCAAAGGGCCTGTAATTGCAGGAGCAAAGGGTGCTGGGAATCAGCAGAGCGGTATGGGAGAAGCTTGACTGACAAGTCTCTGCAGTATACGTAGTTTAAGACAATGCTCACAGCCTTGTGTTTTCATGGGCAATGGGAGGTGTTGCACATTTAAAGAAATGTTGAAATAGGTCTAAAAATCCTCTGATTTCTCAAAAGAAAAAGGTTCCCAAACTAGTCAGACCTGACCACCGGGGGCAGGAAATTGTTCTAAGCCTAAAATTGGCTTCTCATTCTGTCCCCATGAAAATCAATGACACTTGTGCTCCCGAATCCTGCAGGTGCTTTGAAAATCTCCCTAAAACAAAAAACACCCAATGACAGGGCTCCTTCCTACTGCCACTGGCTCCCAAACTGCAGGGAATGCATTTGTCAAAGAGACACAGGGCTCTGAATCCGCAGGCAGGTTCCAGGGGAAATTTGCCATTGCCCGAAGCGGTGCTGGCGGCTGAGTGCCACTCACAGCTGTATTTCTTTGTGACTGTCTATGAAGGGCAGATCAGTTTGGGTCAAATGAGCACTGACCCAAACCCCACTCCTGCCAGTACCACCTGGGACAGATCCTCCCACCCATCCCTTTGGATGGATACTTGGCTGTTTGTTGCTCCTGCTCATCCTCGGCCTGTCTCCCCCATCTGACAAATCCAAGCCCATCCTATGAGGCTGCCTGCAGCTATCAGCTGTGTGGCATGCTGCAGCCTGTGTGCCCCTGTAACAGCTGTCACCTTTGGCTGGCACACCAGGAACTAAACCAGGGACCGCCGGAGCTTAAATAAATAAATAAATTTTAAAAAGCACAAACTGCTACAGCTGGAGCGACCAAGCCCAGCTCTCTCGCTGAGGCTGTAACAGACTCATACCCTCAGTACATCAGGCACAGGGCCACTGGTTGGTGTATGAGACCTCTGCATCATTCCGGTTGCAGGGCCCAAGAGAAAGGCCTGGGGACCAGTGCTTCTGCTCCAGCGTGATACTCTTTGGATTGGCTGCCACAGCCGATCTGCTTGTGACTAGTAAGCTCCTAAATCCCTTTGTGTGGGCATGGTTTTGTCTCCTGAGATTGTGTTTTTCAATGGAACAGCAAGCTTGAAATGAAAGCATGGCAGACACAAGAGGCAGTTTTCAGGGATTGTGTGGAAGTGAGTGTGTATCCGTGTGACACGCGCCAACAGGGCTCTTGCTGCTGACGCCTCGCCAGATGCCACCCCCAGTGCCACCTTTTTAGATAATTAATGGGAGGGCACACAAAGAATCGTGGCAATTAACCTCCATTTCATTGACTAATCAGCTGGCAGGGGCTCCAAACACAGCTCCTTTTGAGTCAGGCGAATGAAGTGGGAGAAGAAAGCGGGCACTTGAGAATGCTATAAGTGCCCCCTCTCTGCCCTCCCCCTACTAGGGATACACTTGTATTGGAGGGCTTGGGCTTTTTAATTTTTCTAAACCACTTTGAAGTTGAAAACCAAATTGTGTTTCTTCTCTTCTCCCCCCTCCCGCCCGGAGCCCACCTAGTTTTAATTGGTTCCATCTGATGTTCAGAGGTTTCTGAGGAACAAATGTATTTTTTTAAACAAGTTTTTTTTAAAAAAAAAGCAGTCGCGAAGCACAAGGAGCTCTTTCATCAGCGTGCTGGGCTGATGATAAGGAGTGTAGAGGGAATGAAGTGGTCTGCTTGCAGACATCCGTGCCCAGTCTAAGTGAGGATTTCCCCTACCTGCTTTGCTGCCGAAAACATCCTCAGTACAAGATTATTCCAGTTGGAAACTCCTGTACGTTGAATTTTAGAGTCACCCCCTTTCTCCGCCCTTTGTGTCATGTGACAATGGTCAAGAATCACAAAAAGGTTGCTTTCTTCTAATGCTGAGCAAGGAGATTTTTTACTACGTTGAGAACAGCCAGTGTTTGCCCTACAAACTACTCTGTCTCTCCCTGCTTCACTGTGCAGCTTCTTCCCAGCTCCCTTCAGTCTAGCTTTTTGTTAGATTTAAAGAAACATTACACATATCCTCACACTAATCACACACATTTCGCCTCCTGCATAAACGATGCATAGGAAGAGCCAATGCTTAACAACATCACCAACAAAAACTTGCAAAACGTGGGTTGCCTACATTCAGATAAGGATCTAATTCAAAGGAAATCACGGTCTACCCACAGACGTTGGACAGGAAAGAGGTTACATTCTGCTAGCAAACGATTCACTGCAGCTTATCTGCCCATCTTCAATTATAAAATTCCTGGCATCCATGGCTTGGCAAACTTAAATTTTATGCCCTGCACCCTCAGATTTCCCTGCTGCCCTCCCCACCCCAATTAAATTGCAACTGGGCCCTTCAGAGAACGTAATTCTCCAAAACTGGTGCCTATTTTCATAGATTGCATGAGTCAATTAAAGACAGGGAATAGATGGCTTCAGGGCTTGGTCCAAAGCCCACTGGAGTTGATGGGACTGTTTCCATCTTTGGAGCAGGTTTTAATAACACAAAATAAACATTAGTGCTTTTGAAGAGGGAGCAAGGCTGTCCCAGTGGTTAGGGCAACTAGGATCCAAGAGACCTGGATTCAGTTCCCTGCTCTGACACAGGCTTCTTGTGCGTTCTTGGGCAAATCACTTCATCTCTCTGTGCCCTAGCTCCCTACGAGGATAACAGCATTAACCTACTAGGTAGGGGTATTGCGAGGATAAATGAATTAAAGATTGTGAGATGCTCAGTTACGAGGGTAACAGGGGCCAGATAAATACCTTAGATGAACATCCCATCAATGCCATGGGAAGCTGAGTTTCTTCATGAAAAGCAGGGTGTGCATGGTATGTTTTTTCTTAATCTGGCACAGAGATCTCATGTGACCTTCCTTCTTTCGCCTGTTAAAGTTTCATTTCTCCTTTGAATGCAGCCTTCAGAACTGGGAGCCACAGAAAAGTTGAATTCCTACAAAGGGTTACACTTCAGCTCTGCTTTCATTGTCTCTCCAGGCAAGCATTGCCAGTAATCTCAATGGCATTTGCTCTCTCAAATCAGGGAATGGTGAGTTACCGCACAGCCTTTCCTCGAAGCCATGTTCTCTCATCTTCACCATGCATTTGCTCTCTTCTGCCGTAGCTGTCACGGTGTTGCATCCTGGCTTGGCTACAGCCATCACAATACGGATTAGGCAAATGTTCTAATTTCTACCTCACCTTCCTATCCCTTTTGTTCTTGAACAAATTGCTGTGCTGTGCTCTTGGTGGGAGAAGTGGAGTCTGTTTTCATGGAGGCCAACACTTCAAATCATCATAACTCAATATTTAGGCAGATTCTTTTTTCTGATGTCCTTGGAATAGTTTAAAATAAGCATATAAGTAGAGGTGTATGCAGGTATATACATAATCCTGGACCCTAACGTAAGCCATAGAACCATATTTTGCAGATACCCACATTTTGATATGATAGTCTATATTCATAGATTCTTAGGCCTGAAAGAACCATTATGGTCATCTAGTCTGACCTCCTGTATAACACAAACCAGAGAATGTCCCCAAAATAATTCCTAGAGCAGATCTTTTAGAAAAACATCCAGTCTTGATTTAAAATTGTCAGTGATGGAGAGTCCACCACAACCCTTGGTAAAATTGTTCCAGTGGTTAATTACTCTCCCTGTTAAAAATGTACGCCTTATTTCCAGTCTGAATTTGTTTAGCTTCAACTTCCAGCCATTGGATTGTATTAGACCTTTCTCTGCTAGATTGAAGAGCCCATTATTAAATGTATGTTCCCCATGTACGTATTTATATAACAACTTTACATAATGGTTGACACCGAGAAGGACATCTCCAAGTACTCCCCAAATCTCCGTAAATTCAGACATAGATCTAAACTTTGCAGCTGAGGTCACCTCTGTTAGGGAAGACAGCCCCTCGAAGAGAGGAATACCAAAACTGGAGTCTGAGATCCAAATGCAGAGTCCCTAAAATGCAGCCCACTGGTGCATGCTCTCCCTGTAAGTGAAGAATGAGGATATAATTGTCAAAATCACATTTTTATTATTGTTCGTAAACTCCAACAACAAGCAATTTCTATTCAAGGAAGAAGCAAATACAAGTAAAGAGGTTGGTTACATGCCTTTTCTTTGTTAGGGAATTATTTATGTAAATTATATGCAAGTTGTACATTTCCCTCAGGCTCCTGGGAAGTTGCCATTGCAGCCCTGATGCCGCAAAGTCTGGGCCTAGGCCTGCTCTGAGATCAGTGTTTCTATTTTAGCGGCTCTTGCACATGAGCTGGTCTCATTCTAACACATAAACAATGGACAAAATGGAGTCCCATGGAGCTTCACCCATTTACATAAGCTGCACATTTGTTCTTTTAATGTCTGGGCTTCCAGGACTCTCCAGTCTTTTAAAGGGTCTTCCCATCATGTTCATTCATTTAGCTGGGTGAAAGAGTTTGCTTTCAGTTCTCAACAGTAGCTCACCAAATAAAAGCATACCAAGAGGAAGAAGCTCAGTGAATGCTAGAAATTGGGAAGCGCAGAGCCCCACTCAATTAGGGCACATCTCCCAAAATGATTTCCTTCTCCAAAGAATACTTCTGATATCAACTATGATTATGCAGAGTCACATTAGCGAAGCTTTGCAGCTGTGTCTCCAGCTGTTCTTCCCTGGCCAGTGTCCTTGCTGCGCATGATAAAAATTCAAGGGATTACAAAGCACCAAGCAGATTTGATTATTTGGTCCAGGCTCCATCTGTAGACCACAGACCTGAGGTGAGACCTTTAAGGGAGCAGGTGTTTGTGGGTATGTTTCAGAGGTGTGGAAGGAAGATGTATGAATGGGTTAACTGGGCTGCTGGGCTTAGCATACAGCTTGCCTGAGTTCCTGTCTCTGCTTATTTTCAGTTTAATAGTCCATGGAGCGGTAACTTTCCTGACTGAGATCTGACTGAGGTATCCGTGGAAAAGCCTTTACAGTCCCCACAGGGAGGTGGGATGGTACTGCCACTTCTGTTTTAAAAAACCTCAAATAAAGACGTTTAACTGAAACTGGATCAGAGACACACCACAAACTTCTTTCAAACTGCCCTTTGTGACAGACTGGCAACATCCTGTAATATACTGAACAAATGTGAGGGAAGTAAGGTAAACTTTACTGACTTAAGTTAAACCCTGTTGAATTAGGGTTAATACCTTTGGGGGTACATTGTATTAAAATGTGTATTGTGGAATTGTATGTTATCTTTTCTAGTGGACAGGGGATGTTAATGAACTTCCTCCATTATTAGCCTTTGAAGCTCCCTGGAACGATACACAAACATTAGTTCAAACTGGAGTCTCCAGATACCGGCAGACAAAGAAAATACTTTTGCATAAAAGTCTGGGGTTGAACCTGCCTGAGGGCCTTCTTTCTGGTGCAGCGAATGGACAGGTCTCCTGTCCCACGGAGGGTCCCAGAACTTGGCCTACTGGGGCCTCATCAGACTTGGGGCTTGTTCTGAGCTGAAGTTTTGATGAACTTGTAACCATAAGGATGCCCCAAGGGTAGGGTATTAAAAGACTGCTCCTGCCGGAGCCCATGGGAGAATTGGGATGAACTCTGATAAGTTTATTAGCATGCGTGTAGGTTCTTTTATTGTTTTTAATGTTTTCTCTGTGATGCTTAGGAATAAAGTTGGCTTGCTTAGAAAGAGTTGTATGGTAACTTCTGTCTGTAGCAATTACACTGTAATCTGACTCTGAAGAGGCAGCAAGCAGGTGTCCTAGGGCAACCTGGATATGCTGGGCATGACACAATGAAGGAAAGACTGCTGTCCAGCCTGGGAATACCCTAGTCAGAAGGAAGAGAGACGTGTTTGAAAGGCAACATCTGGGCAGCTGGAAACTGAGTGTGGGTCTTTTGGCTGAGTGTGTGGGTCCTCCCTGGAGTGAGGGGAAATACAGATGCAGTTGCCCTGAACTATGACACCCTTACCCAGTGATGCATTAACCCATGGATAAAACAGGCCAAGGCCATGAAAAGAGTAAACCAGAGACTGCACCTGTCATTTACAAAGGAAGAGAAACATCCCTTTCAGACGGGGGGAAATTGATGCCCAATGCTGAAGTGATCTGTCAGGAGCCACACAATATATTGGGGACAGAGCTGGGAATAGACCCAAGGACTCCTGATGCTCTATCAAGTGCCCTCTCTCTTGGAAAACACTACTGCTGAGAGCCATGCTTTATGAACTCCAGACTATTGCAATACATTCTACATGGAGCTACACTTGAAGACCTACACAGAAGCTCCAGCTGGGGCAGGTTTCAGCTGCCCTGCCTGTTAGGTGGTTTAGCCACTGGAGTTATGCTTGGACAGTGCCTAGAAAAGTTGGACAGGAATATAATGTAAATAATATGATAAGTATGATGCATTAATCTCAGGGAACAAATTACACCAGTTCTTTAGTGAATGCACATGTTTCCTTTTCACTTCCCGGTGTGACTCAAGATGTTGACTTTGATCTATGAAGTCCTGGATGGTTTGGGACCAGGCTGTCCGAGAACTTGGAGTCAAGGTCAGCTGGGGTATAGAATCATAGAATATCAGGGTTGGAAGAGACCTCAGGAAGTCATCTAGTCCAACCCCTTGCTCAAAGCAGGACCAATCCCCAACTAAATCATCCCAGCCAGGGCTTTGTGTGAGATTTTTCTTACAAGTTTTTCCGTTGGCTGGTGTGGGTTGTCATGGGGACATTTCAATTGGCCCAGGGCAATCAAATGGTTAATCTATCACTGCCTATGTCAGGGGTCAATAATACGATCTCCTAGCATGCCAGAGAAGTAGCTGCTTCTCTCCTTTGTTGTTGGGTTTTTTTTTATCACCCCAGCACTTTGATGTCATGAAGAAGTTATTGTTTCTTGCCATTCTCACTCTGAGCTCTTCTCTTGGATCCAGGAGTGGGCAGCAGTGCCATGGTGAAACGAGGCACAACACGTCCTTGGATCTCTGTGTTTCCTCAGAATGCTGCTTCCCCCCCTCTTTGCTTTTTTCCTTTTTTTAAATTACTAGCTCAGTTAAGCGAGCAAGTCAAACTAATCCCTGGTGCAACTCCGATGGAATCACCGTGCCACAGGTAGGGCCCAACTGACTGGCTTAGGAACCTAAGTCCTATTGTCAAAAGAAACCGTAGGCTTTCAGGACCGTGGGTTCCCTTGGAAGTCCATGGGACTTAAGCTCCTAAGCCAAGCAGATGCTTTTAAAAATGTTACCCTCTGTCTTCGGAGGAGTTAGACCAGGGGGGACGGGAGCCCAGTGCATTTTCCTCCTGCTTTTCCCATTCCCAAATTGTTGTTATTATTACCAATATGTATTGCAGTTAGCATCTAGAGGCCTCACTGAGGGTAGGGTCCTATTGTGTTAGGTGCTCTACAGACACATCATAAAAGACTATTCCTGCCCCTAAGAGTCTATCGTCTAAACAGAGAAGGGGATGTAGAGGTGAAATTACCTACCTAGTGTCACACAACTGATCAGTGGCAGAGGGAAGAACAGAACCCAGGTCTTAAGTGTCTGCATAGTACTGCTATTAAGTTGCAGCTACCCACCTTTCCATATGTTAATCCCCTATAGCTGCCCATTTCCCCCCCTTGAGACATCTGGTTGGTTTCCAAGTCTCATCTTGTTCCATTTGCTTGTTTTCATTGCTACATACCATCTTTCTGCAACCAGAAGCTGCAGCTCCTTCTGCTTAGAATGGAGCAAGCTCTGTGATTTTCATGAGACATTCCCTTCATATATCAGAGCTTTGGTCACCTGTGCAGACTCTTGTCTTCATCTGAGAAAGTATTTCCTTGTAAACAAGGCCATTCAGTGCTTTGTAAAATCGTAGGTCTCACTCAACCAAAGAGGGAGCGTGGAGACGTGGCTAGAGCACAGTAAGCGGTATCAGCTCTCCTTGGTTCTGTTCCCAGTTCTGCTAGTGACTTGCTGTCTCAGGTACGTCACTTACCTTTTTGTGCTTCAATTCCCCCCGTCTCTAGAATGAGGGTAATACTGCCCTATCTAACAGGTGTATTGCAAAGAGCTTTGCAGTCCTCATATGAAAAGCATAAACGGCCATTGCTCCGCTGCCCTGGGGAACAAGGGACAAGAAGACCTTCCCTGCTTAGATTGTGTCTCTGGTTGTGTTGGCCAGAGCAGAGACTACCTCCTGCTATAAGCAAGTGTGTGGGGAGTGTATGGAGTGGGAGGAGCCCTGGCTTTAGTAGGGAGCACAGCAGGGCTTATGATACAGGCATATCTCAGTCTGCACCCTGGGCAGTGCAGCTCCATGCTGTCCTTGCTCAGGGCAGATTGCAAAGATACAAACTAGCTGTACAAGGGCCAAGTATTTTTATTTATGCAGCTTGTGCCTGGAGCAAGGCATCTTTGATTCTTGTCTCAGTGGCATGAACCTTATTGTGCCCCATGATGGGATAGAAGCTGATTGATTGATATCCATGGGTCTGGCCGTAAGGCGGAAGCTGAGTCTAGTTGGGGATACTATTGCTCAGAAATACTTTGTTCCATTTGTGGCCACTGAGGAAGTCTCCAAGCTCCAGGTCAGTGCATGAGGAAAACGAAGCCACCGCCCAAAGCAATGTAAAGGCAAAGATGAAGAAGAGCCTAATTTTCTGCTGCTGTGGAAGACAGACTTCAACGGAGTTATGCAAGCAGAGAGTTGAGCCTCAGGTCTGGCGGGATCATCGTTTTGCAGAGTGCCCCCCAGTGAGAGAATCTCCTGGACGTAGAGAGCGGATAACACCACCACAGGGAAGAGCAGCATTTCCGAAGAGAACAGTGAAACATATTGTTGATGGGTTTTGAATGACTGAGCTCAACGGAGGCCTTTGTGTAGATTGGACAGGGCCTGCCTGCTTTTGGATGCTAACAAAGTTTACCAGCAGCGTGATTTCTCTCTCGAATTCTCTTTATGTCTTTCTGGCTGGCTGAACTATCCACATGTTCCCAGCTCCTGCAACTATTTTAGCAGATTAGTCTTGAAGTACCGGTGAGGGCAAAATGCTAATCAGCTGAAAGGTGCCATGCTCCAAATGCAACCAAAAAAGGTTCAAGTTTGCTTTAACTGCTTCACTCCTGCCGGTGCATGCAACAAATGGAGACCTGCCCGCTGTGACCTGTCATCCCACTGACGTCTGTGGAAATACTAACACAGATGTATAATGTGGGGGAAGGTGGACAAAAGGCCCAGGAGCAAAGGGGTAAATACTGTGGCCGGGGTGCAGAGAGGATATGGATAATTCTGTGCACTTCTATAGTGCGTTCTGTCCACGGAACTCCAAGGGCTTGCCTTCACCAGTGAATTACCATGTCTTATAGCCATTAACTTGAACCCATCCCCACACAAAACCCCCTTACTCATGTGTGGTGGTAGTAAGGAGAGTTGGCCAGCATGAAGGGGGATAGCAGCTCACCTTGTCAGCAGCTAACAGGACCATTCTGTGGTGTGGATGCGGGCTAGTGCCAAGACACAACAATTGAGGGCTGGTAGTCTGCATCGCAAGGGAAGTGATTTGAGTGTGGATCACTTGAGTTGATTCTGCAGTGAAAATGTACCTGAACAGCTTCACAAACAATGAATAAACCCAGAGTCACAACTCCCCTAGGAGATAGGAGTTATTATATTCATTTTAAAAAGAAAAGGAGTACTTGTGGCACCTTAGAGACTAAACAATTTATTTGAGCATAAGCTTTCGTGAGCTACAGCTCGCTTCATCGGAAAGCTTATGCTCAAATAAATTGGTTAGTTTCTAAGGTGCCACAAGTACTCCTTTTCTTTTTGCGAATACAGACTAACATGGCTGTTACTCTGAAACCTATATTCATTTTACCATACTGCAAAACTGAGGCAGAGAGAGAGAGAGATTGAGAGCTGAACCAAGGAGTCAAGGCTGCTACTCACTGCTCTAACCATTTGACCACGCTACTGATTGGGTGCACACTGGATTAGATTTCTGTGATGGGGTGTATACACTATCCTGCCTGTGAAAGAGCTAACTGGAGTGTGAGAGGTCAATTATCTCACCTGGTTGCACCTGGAGGATGAGCCATGCCCAGTTAAGGAGTAAACCCAGCTGGGTGGTTGCTATAAAGAGAAGTATTTGGCAGCAGAAGGGGGCTGCTGAGAGAGAGGGAAGAACTTTGCAGTTCCTGTCTTGGCAAAGGGGAACTGAGAGGCTTGAAACATCAAGGAAGAAGTCCAGAGGGAGAGTTGGCCCCGGGGTCCTCTCCTGAGGAGAGGAATCTGGCAGAAGGCCAGGAGAGACGAGGAGCATCCAGTGAGGTGAAGTAAGCACAGATGCTAATCCCTGATAGAAGGGCAGCATCTAAACTTCCAGGGGGGGAGCCCTGAGAGGCATTCAGTGGAGGAACAAAGCTGGATGAAAGGGCAGAAGTTGGATTCAATTTGTACTGTGAATCAGGGATTTTGACAGGGGATCCCAGGGACAGCCCTGTGAGTCCTGGCCCTGAGAGAAGGGTGAACTTTAAGAGGCTGTGGGAGAAGCCTGCTGACCAGTTATGGTTGGAAGTAGTTCGGGGAGGCAGCAGCAAGGAGTCTGGTGGAGCAGCCCTTGGCTGGTGGTTTTAGGATCCCTGGAGCACATTGTAGTGGGTGGGCTGGGTTCTCCTACCGGCCACTGGGGAGGGTGGTGTGAGGCCCTGAGAAGGGGATAAAGGTGACTGAAAATCCTGAGAGAAGGGTATGAAGACCATGGGACCCAGAGTTACAAAAGGACACTGGACTTTGGTTGTGTGGGACTTTGTTACTCTGCAGCTGCCCAACCTCTGCAGGTGGTGTGGGGACCCCGCAGCTGAGCTCCCCATTTTGTCAGAGATATTTTCAGTAAAAGTCAGGGACAGGTCCTGGCTTCCGTGAATTTTTCATTATTGCCTGTGACCTGTACGTGACTTTTACTAAAAATATCAGTGATAAATTGTTAGCCTTAACTATGAGCTTCTGGCCACCATGCTTTGCTGTTGGGGTAATTCTTTAAAAAATACTTAACTAAAATCTCTTATACCAGTGCAAATCAGGAGTCTCTTCACCGATGTCAATAGAGTTACACCAGCTTAAGTGTTAGGAGAACCAAGCTCGTTGTATCTTTGAAACCATATTCCCTGTGCAAACAATTGGTTTGGTCAGGGATATCAGGCTCATGTTTCCCAATGTCTTGGGAACCATCTAGCAGCTTTCTCTTCCACGTGGATGGCCTCGTGTACCCATTGGCTTTGGGGGTCAACTTCACACGCTGACTCAATCGGTGTGTTTGCTGTGTCATTCTATCTACACTACACATTTTCCTCTCTTTCCCAATGGACTCCAGTTAGCTCTCTCTCTGTCCCAGTCTCTGGTTGTGTCCTGGCATGTCGGGCCCCATAACTATATACCTATTGCTACATTGCATTTGAGACAGTTTAGCTGTTTGGACTGTATTCATGCTGGGCCTAATCCTGCCAGGTGCTGAGTGCACCTATGAAGTGCCATGGAGCCTCAGTTCTCATGAACTTCAGTGGTGCTCAGCACCTCACAGGATCATGCCCATTGTGATTTCTGTAACTATTAAAAGAATAAATGTGTGTGATACTAGGCAACCTGCAGAGCTTCTACTCTTGCTCTGCCTGTGATCTGTCCCAGCCTGAGACACTGATTAAGTGAGCTGGATCTAGGCATGTGGCCTCAATGGGCTTTTCTTTGACCTTTTGTTCCTGCTGGTATTTGTCTTGGTCCCTTTTTCTTCTAAGCTCCCCAGCCTGTCCCTTCTTCCATCACCCTTGCCCAGCAGTCTTCCTCTCTCACCTCTCTGCTCAGTAAACACACTTGCTAAGATGTGTGATCGCAAACTGCTCAGTGGGATTTTGGGGGGTGTTTTCATTAGAGCTGATAGAAATTTTTCCAGTGGGACAGTGTTTTTGAAAATGCTGATTCTGCCAAATCAAAACGTTTCAGGGGAACATATCGATTGTTTAAATTTTCTATGAGAAATCATTGTAGTTTTGACTTTGTTGTTCTGAATGTACTGAAAATAATATGACATAACAAAAATTGAAATGATAAAGTCAAATTGAGACATTTCAATAGGGTCAAAATGAAATATTTTGGGATATTTGCAAAAAATTCTGAGATTTTGACTTTCCAAATTGGAATGAAACCAACATTTAAAATCTTGGATTTACCATGAGACAAACCTTCCATTTTTTGACCAGGCTTAGTTTTGATAGAGTTCAGGCCAAACAGCTCACTTCGCTGATGGTAGCAGGAATCTGGTGCCTTCGCACACAATTCATAGAATCAATGAAGATTAGAGTTGGAAGAGAACTCAGTAGGTCATCTAGTCCAACCCCCTGATCAAAGCAGGACCAACCCCAACTAAATCAGCTCAGCCAGGGCTTTGTCAAGCCGGGCCTTAAAAACCTCTAAGGATGGAGATTCCACCACCTCCTGACGTAACCCATTCCAGTGCTTTACCACCCTCCTAGTGAAATAGTGCTTCCTAATATCCAACCTAGACCTCCCCCACTGTAACTTGAGACCATGGCTCCTTGTTCTGTCATCTGCCACCACTGAGAACAGCCTAGTTCCATCCTCTTTGGAACCCTCCTTCAGGTAGTTGAAGGCTGCTATCAAATCCCCCCTCACTCTTCTCTTCTGAAGACTAAATAAGCCCAGTTCCCTCAGCCTCTCCTCATAAGTCATGTGGCCCAACCCCCTAACCATTTTTCTTGCCCTCGGCTGGACTCTCTCCAATTTGTCCACATCCTTTCTGTAGTGAGGGGCCCAAAACTGGACGCAGTACTCCAGATGTGGCCTCATGAATGCCGAATAGAGGGGAATTGTCACATCTACCTGAAGTTTGCAAAAACAGATTCAGAATCCTTTTTTAAAATAAGTTAATTTAAAGACACACCATCATTTTGAAATCTAGTCAATTAAATGACAAAATGAGTTTAAAGTTATTTCAGGTCATATGTCTGCCCCTGAGTCCGCATTGCCAATTCTTATGCTTTTACAATCACATTTTCCTGTTTTAAAAAACATTTTTCTCTCCCTGTTTGTCCTGTGGCACATGCATACAAGCTGACTATCTAGTCAGGGAAACCACAACTTGATTATTCCTAAAGCACTCTCAAACGTCCAAAAGAAACACTAAAAATAAAGAAAAAAAATCTTTTTCAATCTCATTTCTTTAAGCGATAATACTCTTTAAGTGTTGCCTTTAACAATAGTGGGCAACCATTTTTAGACACGGATGAGATTTCTGAGGTGGATGATCCCCTTTAATGCTGAAGAAGGCTTTTCAGACTCTGATGCTTTGGCTTTCATGGCATGGAAGGTTTCCACCAAATTTTTGCATCTATGATTTAAAAACCAACCCACCCTTGTGAAATCTGTTATGTATCCTGGAACAAACTGATCAATACATCTATGATACAGCAACATATGTGAGACTGTAAACCACAGCAGCAGTGCAATGCTATGAAAAGAGCAGCCTGCACAGCATTCTCTCTTTGTGGCCCAATCCAGCAAAGCCCTGAAGAATGTGCTTAACTTTAAGCCTAGAGCCTGCTCATTGATTTCAGTGGGAGTATTGCTTAAAGTTAAGCAAGTGCTTACGTGCTTTGCTTTGCTTGTAATATTCCCCGAGATCTAAAGCTACTGCATTCCATGGTCCAGCTCCACAGAAGTCCAGGTTAAGGCCTGTAGTAGTATATGCACTTTGCTATATCATGCATGTCGCTGGGCTTCCATCAACAGCCTTATGGAGAGCCTTGTAACTATACAGTTGAGCAGAGAGATGCTGAATAAGCGGCATGGTAAGGTTCAACTTAATCTTACATTTTGCTTTTCCAGGTCACATGTCTATATGAAACCTCCACACTGCTTGGAAATTAAGGCACTAAGGAAGGGGATGTGAGGGACTGAAATGGTCTTCTCAAAGGGCGATGCCTTGTGCTGCCTCAACACAACTCCATGTTTTCCTGTTTCTAGAAGTGATTATAAAAAACTTTTCTCACATATTTTTGTAAGTTGGGTTGGGAGATCCGAAAGCCTTTTTTTCTTTTTTCTTTTCATGAAGAGAAATTGACCAGAGGGAGCAGAAGGTAACCAGTTAGCTTTGCAGCTCAGCTGGTAGACCATCTGGAAGTTAATCAAGGGGCCTGGGTTCAATCCTCTGATAAGTCATCAATTTCTTTCTCACCAAAAACATCTGGTTTTGGATGCTGAGTTATGAGCTAATATTAAATACAAAAGTTTATAGCATCACATATATAATATTGTTGATTAGAAGCATCAAGTAAAGTAATTGACCAGAGGGGACTTGGTGTGAGCAGCTGGTAGAACATCTGGAGGAGAGCCAAGGGGCCTGGGTTTAATTCCCAGGTCATCTATTTTTCTCACCAAAAACATCTGGATTTGGATGCTGCAAAGCTATGGACTATTGTCTTTTGCAAACATTTCTGGGATCACACATTTTCATATTGATCTACATGGAAATATGCGATCCCAGGAATGTTTCTGTCCAGTGTTTACACACAGAGAATCCCTGAAGAACAACCATAAAGAGAAACCCAGACAGAGAGGATGAAATCCTGACCCCATGAAAGTCAGTGAAGAAACTCTCATTGACTTCTGTGGAGCCAGGATTTCATGCAGAGTATAGAGTAAAAGCTCTGCCCGAACACTTTGAGTATCTTGAAATGTGCATCTAACATCTTATGATGACCCAGGAATGTTTCTACGTTTGAGACACAAACCCATGACAGCAAAGACACTCCTTGCTAATGAATCCACACCCATCTCATTTGGAGATTCTCATTTGGAGGCACGGGAGAAGGGTCTAGCATACTTGAAATCAGACTCAATTATCCTATGCGTTGTGACCATGAGGTGTCAGCAGAGATTCACATTTACATCAGAAAAAGCTATGTGGCCTGTGGCAGCTGCTCTGCTCCTCCACAGAGAGGGCAGCCATCATCCAAATGGATTGCAGATGACTACGCTCCTCCGTTTAATATGGGCACGGTGGGAGAGGGGTAGTTATCAGTGTGGGGCTTTATTCTCAATGGCTTTCACAGGAGATGCATTTTCCAGCCTTCCGGAAAATACCTTTGTAGATGCTATAATGCTTGATAAATGGGAAGGGAGCAAACTTTTAGTGCACAGCTCTGTGTACTGTGCGGATTGAGTTTCACCGATTCCCTCACCTCCGTGGGCCTTCCCCCTTCCTGTTAAAGGCAGGGTGACCACCTGCATCTCAAAGAAAGAAAGGGCAAATCCATGAAAAATGAGGGAGCGAGCTGATTTCCAACAACACTTGACCCGTGCTACCAAATCCCGCCTTTGTTCTGCAGCACGCGATCCTGTGCAGTGTTACTGTAAAGCCCGGGGCCAGATCCTCAGCAGGTGTAAATTGATTTTGCTCTGTGGACTTGAATAGAATGACACCAATTTACATCAGCGTAGGATCTGGCCCTCCACTTTTTCCGATTCAGTGCATGTTAATAGTTCCTTACCGGGTATGAACCACAAGCTACCAAACACTGCACAAAGGACAAACCTTAAAAGGCAGGATAAGTGGTACCACACTCAGAACCCAGAAGACCCCCTCTTTGGACACTCAGCTCTCTGCCTTTGCAGTTGCTATCTTATGGACCTAGGAGATCTGTACATGGTTCCCTTTGGAACCTGTTAGTGCCTCTGATCATTGATCCAGCAGAAGGGTCACTACTGACCAGCCCATTCTTTCCAGTGATTGAGGGTCTTTGTCCAGCTCATTCCCTTACTGTGGGCCAGATCATCAGCTGGTGTAAATCAGTTGAGCTATATGCCCTGTACATTTAGGGATGCTAAACTAAGGATACACCAAAGGCTCCCATTGAAGTGAGTTGAAGTTTTGCCTTTGATTACAATGGGAAGAGGATCAATTAACCCAGGTTGCCTTTTTTTTCCCCCCAATTTGTTCACAAAAATCTAAGTTCTGGCTACAAAAATAAAATAAATAAGCAAAGTGAAAAATAAAATATTAGCCCCAACTCAGGTTGCCATCTGAGATGATTATCTCATTAGGAGGCCACATTTTTTTCCATGAAGCAAAATAGAAAATTTCAGAGTAATGTTACATTTCATAGGCATGTATTTTAATAGCCAGTATCAACAAAGCAACGCATTGCACAGTGCTAGAAACCAATCAGTACAACCTTGCAGAAAGAAACAGAATTCCCACTCACTTGATCACTTCTTGGAATGCTAATTTGAAAAATTCCAAGACCCAAAGGATAATTTATTGGACTATAGGAATTCCCAGTCTGTATCAGACCAGATGTCCATATAGGCTTGCATCCTGTCTGTGACAATGACCTGAACCAGCTGGATTATTCTTTTCCCTTGACTTACCATTCGTTGTAATTATCTCACTTTGCCCACCCAGAGGCTGTGTATGATCTCTGTGTTATTATGTTTAGCAATTCCCCACCATGGTCAGGGACTCTGCTGCCCTGCATATGCCATGGCCAGCCATGAACTCTATGGGAGGACTTGAGTAAAGTTATGCATACTATTTTAAATGCTTGCAGGACCTAAAGTTAAGATTTTCAGAAGCAATTAGTGATCTTGGGCACCTCTGTTTTGGGATGCCTCCTTTTACATATCTTAAAAGGGATTATTGATCAGAAAGTGCTCAGCACAACCCTCTGAAAATCAGGTCCCCTCAGGTTAAGCATCCAAAAATTGAGAAACACAAAATTACTAGCCACTTGGAAAATCTTGGCATAGTATTTTGGGGAAAGGGCTTGTTACATTATGTCTATAGATTCCTTAGTACATGCTATGTGCTATGTAAATTGTGATATACATACCCCCTCTCCCCCCGAAAATCCACTCAGACTGGGTTACTAGCAAGACAGTCCTCCAGAGGCCTAGAAGGGTCAGGAGAAAATATTGACCAATCAGGACCCCGCAGGCCTGTTAAGAAGGCTTCCGTGCTTCTTCTTAGGGCAGCATGGGATGAGAGTGGGACGGAGGGAGAGTGCCTCAGTGATAGCCCAGAACCCCAGGGCCATGATTTGAGGACTTCAGTAACTCAGCCAGAAGTTAGGGGTCTATTTCAGGAGTGGGTGAGGTTCTGTGGCCTGCAATGTGCAGGAGGTCAGACTAGATAATCGCAATGGTCCCTTCTGATCTTAAAGTCTGAGTCTGAGGCCCTCAAGCACTGCAGGTAGGCATTTGCCTTGGAGGTTTTGTTTATGTATTTAAAGGAACTGGCTACCAAAATTTGAGTTTGTTATAATCACTGAGCTGAGTATAGACTGACGTCAAGCTTACCTACAACTGATGCACTGAGGCAGGGAGCACCTACAGTACTACGCTTGGCCCCACAGCGGGTGCTATGGAGCGGCCCCACCTGCCAGAGTCCATATATATGCATCACATACATTTCCACAGGAACCTGCCTCATTTAGTGCATAGGATGGTGTCTTTGCCTTTTATTTATAGCAGTATTTATTCAATTTTTTGCATCCTTGGACTGTAAAACTATATTTATATATGTTACATATTTATGTATTTTTAAAAGCCCTTGGATGCAAAAAATTGAATGAGTTAGAACAGATTCAATACCTGTCAACTTATGATGCAAAAGCACCACCTAATTCATCCTTGCAAAATTCTGCTCACTCATTTGTCTGGAGTGTGTATATTGTTTTGACAGGTAAGTGAAAATATATTTCTTTTCACTGTCATCAAGGTAAAGGGCAGATGAATTAATGTGTATCTAGGCAGGTAAATTTTCATGATAATGTTGCAAGGCTCAGCTGAGTTTGTGGTATGGACTGGGAGTGAGAATGTGAATCTAAGATAGGGGCATTCTTGCCCTGACTGTATGGATTTAGCACTCAAGTCTGCCATCTTTAAAACAGGCAAGTCTTCTGTCGTCCTCAAAAATTGGGAGTCCCAATGAGAACTGCATGAGGTTGGATGAAGGCATTCTTTGTTTCAGTGGTCAATATAAAAATTAGAGATGGGACTGAACTGCAAAACTTGGTTCTAGAGCTCCGAGAACCCAAAGTTTGAGTGGGCTTGGTGCAATGAGCACCATCATGGTTGTAAAGGGGAACTGAACTGGGAAGATGTAGAGTTGAAAGCATAAGTCACTACAGAGCTTGAGCTAAGGGAGAAAGTCTTGTGGCAGGCACTTGTAAGAGACTCATATCCTCTGTGGATTGGGGGGTGGGGGGAGAGACCAGTAATATGCAATGACCCGTGGGTTCCATTTGGATCCAAAGCTAGCTTGGGCTGATAATGCAACACCTGTTACGTTCCACCAATGGTGAAACTTGGCTTGACTCCCGTCTGCCCTTCTCCTTAAGGCAGCTTTAATTAAAAAGTAAATACTCTGAGCAATCTAACGTCTCTGGAAAATAGAAGGGCCTTTGGTTCAGAGTTGGCTTTCCCATTAATGCCCAACAGGCGTGTTATAAAGTATGTATAAGTGCTGTTATTTTGCACTTTCACACGTAGTTGACAGATTTATGTAGGAAATTAAACTGACATAGTCTGTTGGAGAGATTTTGAAGGCGGCTGCAAGATGAATGCCGAAAAAATAAAACAACAACAAGTGAGGGGTATATGTGACCTGCTGGGGAAGGGTACGGAGAGGACTGGAAGATGTGCTGGCTTGTAGATTGAATAGGCTGCCTATTAAGAGCATGGATCTTCTTTACAGAGGAGCGGA
Source organism: Chelonia mydas (assembly GCF_015237465.2). Lineage (NCBI taxonomy): Eukaryota > Metazoa > Chordata > Testudines > Cheloniidae > Chelonia > Chelonia mydas. The sequence goes on from NC_051254.2 coordinate 20,255,402, forward strand.
GCTTTGTAATGTTGGCGGTTATTGGGGATTGCAGGAATCACCAGAAACATGGAGTTGGAAGGAGGGAGGGTAGAAAGGCACAACAGGGATATTAAAGGAGGATCGGGGAAAGGGCTAGAGCAAAGGAGGTGGTAAGGATTGGAAAGGAATAGTGAAAAGAGTGGGAGGAGTAGAAAGGAGGGGGGGTGCATGGGTGTTTATGTGTAAAGGATGGGCATACGAGTAAAGGGGATAGTGCATGAATATACATGGAGAAAGCAACGCTTCATGGTGAGGCTGTTCTCTCTCCTCTTTAGCAATTTAGCAAAGTACTTCAGCACATGCTTAAAACTAAGCATATGCTTAAATGCTTTGGTAAATAAAGGTCCCGGGTAGTGCTTGCTGTGTCAGGTTTCTGTGGATTAGCTGGTGTGGCTCTGCAGCCATAGAAAATATGTGGAACCCCACCAATGTCATGTGGAGGTGGCCCCAAACCAGAAACTCGGACCCAAATCCTCCTGGATTGAGCTGGTTGAAATTTTTCAAATGAAAAGGGTTTTTTATGTTGGAAAAAGGCCTTTAAAAATGTCACCAATTTTACGTTTTTACATGTAAAATGTACCTTTTAAAATAATGCTTCACAATTTAAAAAATAAAAATAAAATAAACAGTATCAAAATGGTTATTGAAATTTCACAGTTTTGGGAAAACACGGTTCAGTCCTTTCAAAATTTGCAATAATTTTCTCTTTGATAAAATTCTAAAAATATTTAAAATAAAACTGATTTTTTTTAAAATGGTCCATTTCAAAAACTTTAATGAAAACAATTTTGAACCCCCCCACCTCCTCCCCTGCAAAAAATGATTTTCATTTTTGACCAGCTCTACTCCCTGATTTAAAAAAGTTCTGAATTTGATCTAGGGCTCTTTGCAGGTTGTGCCCGTTACTATCACTTATTGCTGTGTTGTCAGGCCTGGTCCTTGTCCCCCATTGTAACTGCCTTTAAAACTCCACTGGCTTCAATAGTTACTCCTGATTTATCCTGATGTAAGTGGTAGGAGAAGCAGGCTCATAGGCTTGGAAGGATTAGATTTTTATTGGTAAAAGTTGGCAAACATTGATTTCACCATATATGCACAAACCCACAAAAATATTTCCATTAATAATAATTGAAATTTATAAATAGACAACATAAGAAAAATGATGCTTGAGAACTTACTAGAATTGATTTAAGGATATTTACTTTGTGTAATTTGACAAGTGATGTTAACGACTTGTGGTGTTATGCTTATAAAGCTGTAATTTTTGAATCTCAGTGTCTACGGTCATTAAATAATTATTCTCTGACCCGACATTGATTGATTCCCCTTTTCCCCCCCCATAATTTCCTGCACTGGGAAAATTTAAATTGATAATTTAAAAAAAGTTTAAAAAGAAACGTAGATATTATCTGGTGAAATTATATATATAAAAAAATAAGAATTTTTCCAAGCCTACCTATAGAATACATGGTATTTCCTGAAACACAGAACTGATCCATAGGATATACTGTACATTTTATTTTTAACAAGGATCATATGAAAACGTGTTTTCTTCCTTGCTGGGATACCCTGTTTGACCATCTGTTTTATGTTTGCTTTACTCCTGCTGACGAGGAGAGGAACATTTTGAAAGGAGGGGGGGGAAAAAAAACAATTTTAGCTGGCAGTGTCTTGAGTCCAGACTCTCTTGTAAATTGAGCCCAATCAGTAACAAGCCAGGGGACCTGGAAGCACTTCCTGTTAACCCTGCTTGGCCTCTATTAGCAGAAGCAACATGGCATCCAAAGTGGGGAGGACTGCAGCGGCAACAGAGCTGCCGCGACAGAACATCTGTTGATAGCATGGTCTGTGTCATAACGACTAGCACTTTAATAACATAATGAAAGCCACATTCCTATAATTGTATAATATATGGGCTCAGCATTGTAACATCACTTGTCTAAATGTGATACAAATTGGTTGCAGAAGCTTAGCTGCTTTGGCAACAGCTTATTCAAGGATTATTATTTTCATATATATGTTTCAGTTGACTTCAGCCTCATTTGATGCCAGCAAGTATTATATTTACCGTGTCATGTACTCAGAATTAACCCTTTAAAGCGCTGTTAGTCCGCGCTGTAAGTGGCACTCTGGCGTTTGGTGTATAATTAATAAGGCTGAACGGTAATATGAACCACAGCTTAACATGATCCACATCTGGATGGATCATAAGGATATCCACAGTTAAATTAGATAGGATAAAGCTCTATCACCTTCTTCTGAAGTGTCTAGTGTTAGCCAAGAAAGAACAAAAGCTAAGTCTCACTGAGAAAGCACAGTGTGTGTGTGTCTTCTCTCGTAACAGTCTGCGGCAACTCTGTGGCAGATTCCTAGCTGCTGTCGGTGGATCTGCCCCTGCTGTGCACTAGGAATTTAAAGGCGCAGTACATGAAAACCCAAAAGGCAGCAACCTCATCTTTCCCCAGAGCCCAGACAACATCAGCCATGATAAGAAAAGCCCCTTTAAAGTTAACATGCGACAGAAGGACTATTACTTCCGTCCCCTCCATACAATTCAGGTGAATATCTCAAGTCCTTATATGGCCCATGACCATGGTGTCTGTGTGGTTCACAATGACCCTGTGAACTAGCAAAGTGCTAGCCTCCCCATTTTACAGATGAGCCCCAGAGAAGCATGGCAGACCAGGGAATCGACCCCATGCCGCTCATGTCTCTGACCACTGAACAATCCTTCCTCTCAAAAAAACCCAATCAACCAACTAGCCTTGCAAGAAAACCAAACAAAAATTATGCCCGTTTCCTTTTCAAAGTGATTTATAAATGAGCTAATTCATCATAGAACAAAAACGGAACAGAAAATGGTTCAGTACAATGGCAAATACTTGGGGCTTTGGAGCTGTGAGGTAGAATCTGTTTGAAGCTGGTTCTTCCACTAGTAAATTTTTCCATTGGGTGGCAGGTTTGGCTTTTAAACTGATTTTGCCTCCTCTGAATGCCCTATAAGAAGCTTTTCTTGTTGTAGGGGCCCAACATAACTGGAGCTGGGCACATCCATTGGCACTGGGAGTGCTCCCAGTATAACATGAGTCAGTTTGGCAGTGGGACTTTCCTGCTGTGGCAAGCTTGTAAAGAAGGGGAACATTCTGTTCAAACAAGAATCAATTTCCTTTGCTTCTAATCCTGGGTATTGCTTTCCAGATCCGTGCTTACGGGATAATTGGGGATTTTCCCACCTGAAGCTAGAGCAGGTTGAAAACCAGGGAACTTTTTTTTTTTTTTTTTTTTGGTCTCACGTAGCGTTAGTTCAGTCTTTTCACGGCGTTGTTGCGAGTGGTTGCTCACCTGCTCTCCGAATCTCACTTTGCTCTGAGATGTGATGAAATGGCTGTTTTTACACTGGACTTCGAAGCCACCTCTTGGGTTGGGCCCATATTGGAACTGTGCTGAATTTGAGGTGGAACCGTTCCATTTTCCACTTTGCAATAAAATGAGAAAAAGCTTGATGCTGCAGATTGTGCTGCCAATCTTTTGCCCGTCGCTGCTGCTAATGATACTTAGGGAATGTTTTTCCTCCATAGGAAACACTTTACAAGGACTGGCGAGCCTCACTGTCTCCATCTTACAGACAGGGAACTGAGGCACAGAGCGTGTAAGTTATCTGTCTAAGATCACAAGGTCGAACAGTAAGTCACGATGTGTCCTCATTCCCAGCCAGAGCCCTGTCCATTAGGTCACATGGCTCAGATCTTAGCTGTTCCTCCTGCTCGAGAGCCTACTGGTGAAGTGAGAGGGCATGATTCTGCTCTCACTTATGCCAGTGTAACTCAGAGATAAATCCACTGAAGTCACTTGCGCTGTACTGGTGTGAAGCAGGCCTAAGTGAGAGACGAATCAGGTCCTCAGAGGCCAAACTCAGTCATCACAGTCTGTTGTCCTGAGCATGCTTGGTGTATTGCAAAGTCAGCCCTGAAGGCCTAATCATGTGCAGTGTTAGGCCTGGTCTACACAGGGGGTGGTGACCGAGCTAAGTCGGTCTAAGTTACGCAACTTCAGCTACGAAAATAGTGTAGCTAAAGTCGACATACTTAGAGCTACTAACTGCAGTGTCTTCCCTGCGGTAGGTCAACTGCTGACGCTCCCCCGTCGACTCTGCCTACACTGCTCATTCTGGTGGAGTACCGGAGTCGACGTGAGAGTGCTCAGCGGTCGATTTATCGTGTCTTCGCTAGACGCGATAAATTGACCCCCACTGGATTGATCGCTCCGGAGGTAAGTGTAGACATGCCCTTAGAGGCCTACTGTGAGATGAGGAATGCTGGTTTCATTCAGATGACATGTAAACATCTCTAAATGATCTGGTCTAAATTATCTGACTCTTCAGGGAGGGGGAGACGGTGTGGTCTAGTGGATAGCGCGCTGGGCCTTGGCAGACCTGTGATCTACTTGTGGTTCAGCCACTGGCCTTGTGGGTGACCTTGGGCAAGCCATTTCCCCTCTTGGTGCCTCAATTTCCACTTCTGTGCAATGGGGATAATGATACTGACTGCCTTTGTAAAACTGCAGTTGAAAAGTGCTATGTAAGAGCTAGGTATTACTGAGTCTCCATGTTGATTTTGGGGTCTTCTGCTTCTGGGCCTAGCCATCAGTATCATTGCTTGTCCTGACTGGTAAAATAAAGACGATTATCCTGCCATTTCAGAGCCTTAAAACAAAGTCTGGGTTCCGACTGCCTTCTAGCAGTAGGTGAGGGAGCAAGCTTTGCCTTCCTTACTGTAGATAAAGGAGAAGCGGGGGGGAGCATGAGAGGGGGTAGTGAGGGGAAATCCCTTGTTTCAACCCAAATATGACTGATGATCAGGGTAAATGTCAAAGAAACTTAAACCAAAATAAAAGGATGCCCAAAGTACATGATTTTTGTTTGTTAAAATTCAGAGTTTTCCCTTGCAGGAACACCTCCCTTTTGAAGGTTTTGTGCCCTTAAGTGCTTAAGTGTGTCATTTCCAGGGAAGACTGGGATGTCTGAATGGGAGTAGCAAAGAGCGATGCGTAAAGGTGCCGCTCAGAACCAGCTTACAGCAGCGGGTAGAAAGCACCTTGTATCTGACTCACATAGGGGAGGCTACACAATGACTTTGCGTGTGCGCACATTTGTGTGTGTGTATGTGTGCAAGCATGCATGTGCCTGTACACACACGCACATGCACTCGATTGTGGGTTTGCTCAGTAGGTATGTGTGCATGGGGGTGTGGGACATGTCTGTGCCTGTGAACGTGTATGTATGTGTATGCATATCTGTCTGCGTGTGTTCATAGATACATGTATGCATGCCTTTATGTATACAGACATGTGTGTGCATGTGGTGGGGAGGGGGAGGATGTGTGTATTGTTGCTTCCCAAATTAGATGCAAGAGTTGAGATGCAATTCCCGCCCTTCGCAGTGAAAGCCTTGGGTGGACAGGAACCAGGAATATTCCAACTGCAGAGCTTTTGGAAGTCAGCTGCCTGGCTGGCTTGCAAACTTTTGGATCCGCTGCCTGTCTCATGTGGGATACTCCACTGAAGTCTGGAGAGAAGACACTGCAAACCAGACTCCTTTCACACTGGAATCCCTCCAACACACCAAGTGGGTGGCATTTGTCGGGCGCCCGAGATGATGGCAGTATTTGCCAAGAGGCAGCGGCCTGTTTGCTGAGGGGGCTAAGTGACACTAGACACCCTTGAAATGCAGGCAAGTTGGTTGTGTCTGCCAGCTGGGCAACAGATGCTTCTGTTGCACTGCAGGCATCCTCAATTAGCCAAGCCTCCCATCCACTGGGCAGCCTGGCTGCATGCTCACCCCACACATCAGTGCAGCTGAGACCCAAGCTAGGAGCCCACAGCCTGTGGGAGGCAGCTGTACTGGCTGAGCCAGGAGGAGCTGTGCTGAGTCACTGTCAGCTGGAAGTCCCACTTGGCATGTCTTGCAGCTAACGGACCCTTAGCTGCATCAGCCCGGCCAATTTCAAATATAAATAGATTCTCCTCTTTGTAATCGTGTCAGTTAACAGGGTAGCCCCGCCAGTGCTGCACAGCGTCTCCAGCAAGAGTGCCCGTCTGATCTCCCTGAGGTCCCAGTGTGGGATTTGCTGACATTCAAAGACACACAAGATACCTGCTGGGGCCTGTGCAGATTCACACCTGCTCCCCATCAAGGGCACAGCAGACCAGGGATAATATCCTTTTATCCTGAATGAATGTAAAGGAGCTTAGGCTGGATGGGGACTGCTTTTAGAGATTCCTCTGGGTGCACTACCTGCCGACAGCTGGGTCCATGTCTGCTGCAGGATCAGTGCCAGGTGGAGGGGTGTGTGTTAGACGAGACGGATTGTCCCCTTCCCTTCTGAACTGACAGCATGTTGCCAGGTCTGTCGAGGGCGGGTGGCATAGGTGGCAGATCCTCCCTCCCCCATTGTTTCTCTCTCTGAGGTTTTGATACAGATGGCAATTACAGGTCAATCAAGCAACAGGCCCACCAACCAGTTGAACAGTGGCTCAGCTGGTCCACAGCAAGAGGACTGTCATTGGCACAGTCTCATTATTACAGCTCAGCAGCCCATGTGCAATGAGGTTGGTGGTCTGTTCTTAGACTATGTTAATCACCCTAGTATCTGAGCACCTTTCAGTCGCACATTAAGCGACATGACTAACACCTGTCATGTGGTGTTTGTTCTCTCATCTTCTCCCTGGGGGAAAACTAGGCCCAGTGGTGTCTTTAGTTATGGTAGGGTTTACTTTATTTTATAAAATATACACGTTGCTATGTGTGTACGTTAAAGGAGGCAAGGGAAAAGAAAAGTCCCTGGCACTTGGAGTGGAAGGTGCTGGTAATTGGGATGGTCCTTAGCTCCTGGGGGAATTCACTCCACAGTGTCAGCAATCAGGCCTGCAGCAGAGCCACTCTTCGGGCAACCTAACAAGTGCAGCTGGTTCACAGAGGGCTGCCTGCTTGGCCACAGAGCCTGACTGGTTGGAAGAGTCAGCAGACTGGCTCTTAAGATGAGCAGCAGCAGCAGTTTGACAGCTGCTTGTATTGTTCACCCATGGTTGCTATAGCTTTTGCCTTGCCCCCACGCCCCCGCCCCCGGCCTTATCCCTGCCTTATCCCATGTCAAGTAATCTGGTCCTGAACCTCGGCTCCGATCCCTGACTTGGCTCTAACCCTTGGCTCTGGCACCTGGCCTCTGCCCCCGGGTTCCAATTCCTGGCTACCGACTCCTGTTCCAGCCACTAGGTACGACCCCGCCCCCCCCCAACGCATCCCGGTCACTGGCACGCACACTCAGACAAATCCCTGAGAAAGTTCTGCCTGCTGCACAGATGAGCTCTGCCCTTACTGGCAGATGCCCACATCACTGGAAGTGCCCACACAATGGACGCTAATTGGCAACTCAGCCGACTGGACTCTTCTCTGGCCTTTACGGGTGGTCCCTCTGGGCTTCTTGTGAAGCATGGTGGTGGTGTTCCTGTGCTGCCATTTCCTATGCTGCCCTGTGGCTATGCAGAGGATTTGGGTCTCCAAATTCACAAACCTTTCGTTCACATGAACCCACTCTGCCCTCAAAGTGCACCAGTGTGGATCTGCTCTGGCATCATCTAGCTAACACCCAGGATAACTCATGTCACTACAACTTTCTAGCATCAGTTCAGCGAGACAGAAATTCGTCCTCTCACTGGATCCTGCCAAGTGCTGAGAACTCTGCTGTGAGGCATGGAACATCTCAGCTCCCATGGGCTTCAGGAGGAGTCGAGGGCTCTCAGCACAGTCCAAGGGGTGCTGAGCACGTTGTAGGATCAGGCCCATTATTTGTTCTGATCATTAGAAGAGAGACAGGGTGGCATCCTTCCCTAACCATGCCAGTTCAAAACGAAGGTCATCTGCCTTGCCCAGGGTAATACATGTAGATTTTTGCTGAATTTCCCAGCATTCTCTGGGTAATTTTTCAACTGTCCTTCTTGAAACATAGGGGCAACATGCATGAATTTGTCAGAGCATGGGGTATCCTACATAACTGGGGAGGCCAGTTCATCCTTCAGTATAAGACCGCATCGTAGTAGGGGTGATGCAGTATAGGTCCTCTCACCTGCATCACCTACAAGGTGGGCCTTTTATAAGAAGTGCCCTGCATGGCATGTACCGTTTTATAAGTGTTCAATGTCCACAGCATGGGCATGGCTGCTTGCATATGATCCTGTTACAGTGAATGCAAATTACTTGCTTTCCTCTATATACAGTAGTCTACTGTATGTGGCTGGGGGAAGGGGGGGAGGGGGACACCAAGGTGGAGATTTTTGAAGCTCCCTAGATCGTGTGTAAGAGGTACTGTGGTCTGGAGGATAAGGCACAGGACTCTGGCGGCATAGGCTTTATTCCCAGCTCTTCCGCTGACCTGCTATGTGTTCATTTCCTCTTGCTGAGCCTCTCCTTCTCGCCTGCCCTTTGTCTATTTTGAATGGAAGCCTTTTGGGGCAGGGAGGGCCTCTTTCTTTGTTTATGCAACATCGTGCACAACCATTTTCGTGTTACTGCAATGCAAATCATCATTACTATTTGGCTGCCCAGTGTTCATCCAAATTTATGGGAGCTAGGCGCCCAAAAGTTTTGAGCTGCTTTGAAAAAATTAGCCCCAAAATTTGGCAAGTTTCCCCCACCCCAAGGCTGGTGAAAGTGTTTGTATTCCAGTCCATGGACAAAGGGAAGTGCGGGTTTCGCAAACGTTTGAGAAGAAAGAGACAACATGGGTTTAAATTCGAATGTGGGGATTTGGCTGCAGAGTGCCAGAGTGAATACAATCCAATTAGTTTCATTAAGGTTACACCTCATTCTGTTAATTAACTTCTTGTTCTTGTCCTTGGCGAAGTAGTAATTATTTTTTAATCAGCCCAACACTGTGTATTGAGGAGTAAGCCAACCTTAGCCTCATCTCGCAGAGAGGTGTCATAAGAATTAACTTAATTAGCTTGTCACTGTCTGTGTAAAATATGGCTCTCTTTGGCAAAAAGACCCTTCTTTGCTGTTCCAAGGTTAATTAAAAAACACAGTGCAGGAGAGGGTCAAGCCTGGAGTGAGGCAGATCCTGGGATCTGGCCAGTGCCACGATCAGCATTGTGCGTGGACTCGGAGGCAGAGAACATGTGTACTAATGGCATAATGCAACAGTTCTGAGGGGCTCCGTGTTTCAGGACTTGGGGCCTGACAAAACACTGCAGTTGGACTGCATGGATTGTGCATGTGAGCCACTTCGTGTAGGTCAGCCGTGCTGGCTGTTGGTGTGCAGAGTTCTTGTCACGTAATGTGGATGGATTAAATAGCTAACGCAAAGTTAGCATCAGGCTGAATAGGGAAGCAAAGTCCTCCCCTTCTTATAGCCATGCTGGAGGCGCTCACAGTGGAGAGCCAGGACATAAAGTTAAAGGGGCAGTGCAAGATCGGTAGGGCTGATGTTTAACCAACTTACTGCTGTTTTTGCCAACACTGTGGAACAGATAGAGAGTGCCCCAGGAGCATAAGGGATGCGGACAACATGTGAGGCCCCTGGGACTGGAGTTAAAAGGAGCCTGATTTAACTTGGGGGCCAATAATAATATTTGCAGGTATGCCAAAGGGTAATCGAATCTATGCTTTGGAGAGTGAGCTTTTTGGCAAGGGTTCTGGGAAGGATTTTCCTCCAAGCATAGCACCATATGACAGGCAAGAAGTGTCTAGCAGCCCCATCTTCAAAAAGATATATTGGAATTGGAAAAGGTACCGAGATGGGTAATGAAAATGATTAGGGGGATGGAACAGCTTCCATACGAGGACAGAATAAAACTGGGAGTGTCCAACTTAGACAAGAGATGACGAAGGGGGTCTATAAAGTTGTGAATGGTGTGGAGAAAGTGAATAGGAAAGTGTTGTTTGCCCCTTCACATAACACACGAGTGCATTACCGTGTCCTGTAGACAAACCCTCTGTCTTCACTCCACATTAGGCTGGGGGGAGTAGAGTCAGAAGTGGTACTGGCTAGGGCTGCGTCTGTCCCTCTTCATTCTGGTCAGTGTCAGGGACTGGTGTGCCCATCTGAGAGGCATAGCTGGTGGGTTTCCCCTGCAGCCAGGCCAGCTCTTTTGCTGATTTTTCACCACAATGGAAGAGTTTTCCCCTCGGTGCCTGGCTTTGAGCTCACTGTGGGAATAACAAGCAGCAGATCCCACTGGGGAACCATGCACATGATGTGGCAAAAATCCTGTGGGATGGGTGAGATAAGTGCTGAGTAGAAGCATGTGCCAGCTGATCCTATAACTCACAAGGCTGGGTCTATTGGGGCATGTCTTAGTCCTCCGCCTGCTTCCAAGGTTATGTCTACACTGCAGTAAAACACCTGCGGCTGGCCTGTGTCAGCTGGCTAGGGCTGGGGCTGTGGGGCTACACTGCGATTGTATAAACCTGCAGCCTGAGCCAGCTGACATGGTCCAGTTGGGGGTGATTTATTGCAGTGTAGACATGGAAGCAGGAGAGGACTAAGAAAGGGACCAGTCCTGGTCCCATTTAGATCAAAGTGGCAAAGCTTCCACTGACAGCAACAGGAACAGGATTGGTCCCTGTCTTAGCAAATCCCCAGCTCGATTTGATTTGCGGTTTTTGCTTTTTGCTTGCCCATTAGACACAGGAACTGCTATAAAACATAAACATTCCAGTGCTACATAGGGCTCAACTTAACAGTAGCAGAGGCAGTGACAGCAAATAGAACCAGGAAAGGAAACAAATAGCTCCTGGTCCCCTCTTGTTCTGGGGCTGAGTTATCTGACAGAATTCCTGGAACGTGGGACCCAGGGGGAAACCTTCTTTCCCAGAGTGCCTGATGCACACAAACGGCGTTGCCAACTCTTGCAATTTTATTATGACTCTTGAGATATTTGGCATTTTTCTTAAAGCCCCACCTCCTGGAGTCATGTGATTATGTGGGAATTCCAGCTCTCTTTTAAAAAATAATAATAAAGGTTTCTAGCCCTCCTGATTACGGAGAAAAGCTTGAACATAAGAACACTAACGCTCAAAAGCCAGAAGGCAACTGCAAAGAACCCAGCATTTATTATTTTGAAGCCAATCTCATAACTTTTGGGGGGGCCTGACTCAGGATTTTTGAAAGCTTGGGGGGGCGGCTTTACTGGAGAGCTTTGCAAAACATACACCCAGCTTCGAGAGAGCTTGAAATCATACGAACCCAAAGGTAGGAGCTCAGCTGAGCCTGAGTGTTTCTGGGTTCCCACTGATGACAGCAGGAGTTGGGGGGTACTTAGTGCCCAGAGGGGATGGGCAGGGATGGATTAACTTTTTGTGGGCCCGGCGCCAAACATATTTGTGGGCCCCATGGGGCAAGGTGCAGGGGGGCGGGATGGTCAGTCTCCAGAGTGAAGGGTGGGCTGGGGGCAATGAGGCACAGTGCAGAGGGAGCAGCCCCGCTCTGTGCAGCCCAGCAGGAGGGCACTGTTTACGAACCTGCAGACGCACACTGGCCTGCCCAGCCCTGTGCTGCCAGCATGCCCCTTCCTCTTGAGGGCAGGCCCACACCACACCGCCCCCCTGAATAGTGCCCCATCCTTATGCCCAGCGCCCCCTCGCCCAGAGACCTCCACCACAGATCTCTATGCCCCACCCCCACCCCTCCCAGAGACCTCCCCCGCTGGCCTCCCACCACAACTGCACAGCACCCTTCACACCACACTGCTCACCCAGCACCTCACGCCCATAGACCTCCCCACTGCCCACTACCTTCCTCCCAGTCCCACCATTACAGCTGCATAGCACCCCATATTCCTGAGGGGATTCTGCACCAAAAAATTAAAAATTCTGTACATAATATTTTAAAATTATGCAAATTTTATTTGTCAATAAATAAATGTGGAGGCTCTAACATGGCAATGGGGAGCACAGGCCACTGGTTGCATGGAGGTGGGAGATTACCCTGCAGCCTCCCGCCAACCCACCCCGGGACAGGGACTCGGCAGTGAGGCTGCACCTGACACAGTGCAAGGGCCAGGCCTGCCCCAGAAACACCTTGGGGTGCTGCCCCCCCCGTGCCAGGCACACCAAGTGTGGGTGAACAGGCTCAGCCCGGCAGCAGGACCCAAGTGCAGAGGGACTTAGTGTGGGGGGATCCAGGTGGGGATAAGAGAGTTCTCTGTGGGGCAATCTGGATGTGGGTGGCTCAGTGGGAGATCTGGATGCACAGAAGCTCATTGGCAGGTTCCAGGTGCAGGGGCAATGGGACAGGATCCGGGTGAAGTGTTTGGGGTTCATTTGGGTGGGGGTCCAGGTGGTTGGGGCTCAGTGAGGAGGGTGTCTGGGGGGCTCATCGGGGTGATACAGATGCAGGGGAGGTGGGGCTTGTCAGGATGAGGGTTTGATGGGCCTGCTTAACAGGGGAGTGGGGGCTGGAGCAGAGCAGGGGTGGGGGCAGCTTTCCTGGCCGGCTCAGCCAGCCAGGGGATCAGACTGGCCAGGGCCCCTTCTGACTCTGGGCCCAGTGCCATGGCGCCGCTGGCACCATGGTAAACCTGGTACCGCTGCTGGGCTCGTGCGGGTACAGCAACACAAGTGGTGTATGTTTGTAGCAGAGGGTAGGCATACCCCCTCTAGCTTTATCTAGCTAGAAGGAGTAGTAATAGCAGTGTAGAGGTGGCGGTACAGGCTAGCAATCTGAATACATACCCAGGATTCCCAGCAAGCTTGTATGGGGCATGTCAAGTTTCCTTCCCCACTCTGAACTCTAGGGTACAGATGTGGGGACCTGCATGAAAAACCCCCTAAGCTTATTTTTACCAGCTTAGGTTAAAACTTCCCCAAGGTACAAACTATTTTACCTTTTGTCCCTGGACTTGATTGCTGCCACCACCAAGCGTCTAACAAATAACCGGGAAAGGGCCCACTTGGAAACGTCTTTCTCCCCCCAAAATCCCCCCAAGCCCTACACCCCCTTTCCTGGGGAAGGCGTGATAAAAATCCTCACCAATTTGCATAGGTGAACACAGACCCAAACCCTTGGATCTTAAGAACAAGGAAAAAGCAATCAGGTTCTTAAAAGAAGAATTTTAATTGAAGAAAAAGTAAAAGAATCACCTCTGTAAAATCAGGATGGTAAATACCTTACAGGGTAATCAGATTCAAAACATAGAGAATCCCTCTAGGCAAAACCTTAAGTTACAAAAAGACACAAAAACAGGAATATACATTCCATACAGCACAACTTATTTTATTAGCCATTTAAACAAAACAGAATCTAACGCATATCTAACTAGATTGCTTATTAACCCTTTAGAGGAGTTCTGACCTGCATTCCTGCTCTGGTCCCGGCAAAAGCCACACACAGAAAGAGAGAACCCTTTGTTTTCCCCCCCTCCAGCTTTGAAAGTATCTTGTCTCCTCATTGGTCATTTTGGTTAGGTGCCAGCGAGGTTATCTTTAGCTTCTTAACCCTTTACAGGTGAAAGGGTTTTTCCTCTTGCCAGGAGGGATTTAAAGGTGGTTAGCCTTCCCTTTATATTTATGACAGGGCAGTTGGCCCCTTCTGGAGAGAATCTGGCCCACTGATGATGAGGGTTGCCAATTTTGATTGGACATGTTCCTGGAGGATTCATTACCTGATGTAATCTTTAATTAGAGATTGATCTTTAATTTCCTTGAGACTCCAGGACAATCCCAAAGGTTTGGCAACTCTATGATGATCACAGCCCCTTGTGGAGCAGTCCCTCCCTATTATACACACAGGGAAACTGATTGTAAGACAGGCCTGAACCAGCCACTCGTTGTTGGGATTGTGGTATAAGTCAGCTCAGCCAGTTGGCATAGAGACTACTTAACTGTCTGGGTAACTTTTTACCAACAGGGTAAAATAAATAAATAAAATAGAGAACATCTGCTCTAAGTAGCTCTGAGCTATTCTTGTACTCACTTAAGTAAATGCTGGAGGTGGAAGGAGGGACTAGTGGTTAAAGCATAGGCCTTGGCACCATAAGGTGTGGGTTCTATTCCAAGATCTGCAGTTGCCTCACTGGGCAAGTCATTTCACCTTGCTGTTGCCTCAGTTTCCCCATTTCACTGGCTGGCAGTGGGACGTTTGCTACCTCACAAAAAATATGGGGTTTCTGTGGTAGGATCTCTCATAGTGCGCTGCTGGCAGCTTCTAAAATGAATGGGCCATTTGCCGGTCTCGCTGACATCAGCGGAGTTACTTGTGGTTCACACCAGCGTAAATGAGACCAGAATTTGACCCAATTTAGCATCCTGATTTAATCACTAGGCTCTTATGTATGATCAGAGGGGAGAGAAGCCAAAAGATCCCTCTAGGAATTCTCCGAGGGGGTACTGAAAGTTTCCGTGGGACTTTGAAAATAATGGTTCATTTCACTGATTTTTTTTTCAAACACCAAAAAAATGCTCATCTTTTATAACAGTGGAGACTGAAGTAAAATAATAATCCAATATCCTAAACGAGAGAGGATGCAAGGTAAATTTTGGGAAACGTATGGTCTGTTTGTGTAGGATTGTGAGAAAAAAAAATAGTGACCAGGGAGAGAGCTGAGAACACTAAAAGAGAAGTGGTGGGTTAGCTGTTTATGTGTGTCTGTAATGGCCCCTGAATGCTCACAAACTTGCCCTCATTATTCTGAAGTTCCTCTGAACTGGTTTTCATAGCAGGCAAGCAGTGTCAGAGACACAATCCATTCCTTTTCTGTTGGCAGAGCCCCTGCTTTGCAGTGTCTGCCAATCTCAGCCTTCTATCACTCTGCTAACGGCCATCCACAAACCCTTTTCCTTCCGTGCCTTCAAGAGCGCAGCGGAGCTCCAGCCAAACAGGTGCAAAGCTCCACATCCAACCTGTTTCCTCTAACGCTTTCTCCTGACCCGGTGCGGGCTTCGTACAAGAGCAGAGGGACTCTCTATTTGTCCTGCAGCAGCTCAGACATTTCTTAGCCCTCAGCCGGGGCAAATCGCCAGCGCTCTGGTCTGGCTTGGAAACGGCCCGTGCGTTTGTCTTTTTTGGGGGGTGGGGGAAGGAATCTAATGAGGAGAAGACTGCAGAAGGTTGTAGATGGAAGATGTGGCTTGGAGGGAGGAGGTCTGCACAGGTGGAAGTGTGTCCCTAGCAGCATGTGTTTATAGCACAGCCACAGTTCTGGCCTCTGGTCCACCTGGTCTATCCCTGGACGTGATCTGTGCATTTTGCCATGCTCAGAACTGTATGTTCAGCAGCAGCTGTTGCCATTGCAGCTGGGCGAATTTTCAGGCCCTGTGGAAGAAGGAGAAGGACTATCAGAATTACCATTGCAGATCAGACCAGTGGACCATCTAGTCTGGTATCCGGTTTCCAACAGTCAGTTCTAGACGCTTCAGGGGAAGGTAGAAGAAACCTCACAATGGACACATATGGAATAATCTGCCCATGTCAAAAGGCTGGCATCCAGGAGGGTTTAATTTCAGTATGAGATGGGCACCTAAACTGAGATCTTCAAAGATCTTCCACTGTGGAAGTTAGGAGCCTAAATATTTTTGAAGATCTGGGCTCTAACTCCCCTAGATGCCTTGGAAAATCCCAACCCAGATCCATTTGTTTAATTTGTTCGGCTCATCGGTTGGTTCTTGTTTACTGTGGCTCTGCTTAAAATGCAGCAATGGCTAAAAAAGTGGCTTTAAAAACAGCATTATTTTATCCAACATCTCCATGCCCTGTGTGTCTTCAAAACCTGTCTGTTATCTTGCTGACAAAACTACCTTTCAACCCTGCCATCCCCGCAGAACCAATGCAGCTATGGGAGGCGTAGCTGGGTTCTCTCATGTCTCATGCCTCATCCGCCAAATTGCCAGCTAACTCTGTGACACATTAGTGGTGAGACATAAGAGACAGCAGGAGTGCAGCTGGATTGGTATGTCCCTGGTGGATTTTGCTGCGCTGGCTGTTAATGATGTAGGTTAACATTCACAGTGTGCAGAGGGGTCAGCACAATGCCTGTCCATCAAACTTTAGCTCTGTTTGGACCAATTTAAAACTGATAACAGAAAATATTTTTTACACAATTAATAATTTGCTTGTGGAACTCATTGACACAAAATATCACGGAGTCCGAGAACTTAACAGGATCCAAAATAGTAGACCATTGTGTGGCTAGGAGCATCCACAGTTACCTTTGAAAGGATATTAAATATTTAAGTCCTCTTTCTTCAGTCCAGGTGGGGTTTGGAAGAAACTTCCCCATTGTCCATTTTGGGGAATCTTGCACTGTTCTCTGCAATAGAGCTGGGTGGAAAATGGAGGCTTTTTCTGTAGAAAATTTTGATGCATATTAAAAAAAATTAGTTTTCATTGACATTTTCTGTGAGAAGTTTTGACTTTTCACACAAAAAAAAGAAAACAAATTTATATTTGTATTAAAACTGAATGTTTTTGACTGAAAACTTTTCAGTTTGGGGACTTTTGTTTTTTCCCAATGAAAAGTCAAAATTTCCTGTGGAAAGCAGACACCTTTTGCAAAAATGTTCTTTTAATCAAAAATCCAATTTTCTGTCACAAAAACAGTTTTGACAGAACATTTATGACAGGTCCTATTAGAAAGCACCTGGCTGCTGTCTGAGACAGGATACCAAATTAGATGGACTATGGCTCTGATATGGGATGGCAATTCTCGTATTCCTATGTTAACTATTTGCGGCTCAACAACCTGTCAGAGATGGCCAGCTGTTCGTGATTGCTGTGTTCCTAATTGTGCAGATACGGTTCTTCAGAAGAAAGACAAGGGGAAAAAGGAAAACCAACAACCGCAGCAGCCTCCTTCAGCAAATAAAGATATTAACTTGGGCTTTAATAAAACCGTAGTGTTAACTAATCTACTGTGAAGAGCCTCAGCTGCAAACCACAGCAATTTACCAGGGAAAAATTGGAGTGGGACTGAGAATTCGAAAGAACTTACAGTCATTATCTGAAGATTAAATATGAATTAAATTACATGTGATTGAGTTGATCCATCCATTGCAAGGATTGAGCCTTTTAAACATTTCTGGGGGGAAAAGATTGCAGGCTGGTTTGATATTTTAGTGTGGTGAAGATAAGAATTAGGGATGTATGCAGATCACTCGACCAATGTAACAATCTACAGGTATCCCCAAAATACTCACCAGGTACATTTCAGCCAACGCTGCTGTTTTCTTTGGTATAGAATCATAGAAGATTAGGGTTGGAAGAGACCTCAGGAGATCATCTAGTCCAACCCCCTGCTCAAAGCAGGACCGACCCACAACTAAACCATCCCAGCCAGGGCTTTAGCAAGCTGGGCCTTAAAAACCTCTAAGGATGGAGATTTCACCACTGCCCGAGGTAACCCATTCAAGTGCTTCACCACTCTCCTACTGAAAAGGTTTTTTGTGATATCCAACCTAGACCTCCCCCACTGCAATGTGAGACCATTGCTTCTTGTTCTGTCATCTGCCACCATTGAGAACAGCCTAGCTCCATCCTCTTCGGAATCCCCCTTCAGGTAGTTGAAGGCTGCTATCAAATCTCCCCTCCCTGTTCTCTTCTGCAGACTAAACAAACCCAGTTCCTTTAGCTTCTCCTCATAACTTATGTGCCCCAGCCTCCTAATCATTTTCGTTGCCCTCTGTGGGACTCTCTCCAATTTGTCCATATTCTTTCTTTAGTGGGGGGCCCAAAACTGGATGCAGTATTCCAGATGTTGCCTCACCAGTGCTGAATAGAGGGGAATAATCACTTCCCTCGATCTGCTGGCAACGCTCCTACTAATGCAGCCTGATATGCCGTTAGCCTTATTGGCAACAAGGGAACACTGTTGACTCATATCCAGCTTCTTGTGCCCTGTAATCCCCAGGTCCTTTTCTGCAGAACTGCCGCTTAGCCAGTTGGTCCCCAGCCTGTAGCGGTGCATGGGATTCTTCCGTCCTAAGTGCAGGACTCTGCACTTGTCCTGTTGAACCCGGTATCACCCTTAGAAACACTGCCTGGAGGAATGACATCACTGTACCAGGCTACCAGTATATTCACCGCATCCGTGTGTCTCCTGGATGCGCTGCCATTGGGAGCGTGGGGAGTGTTTCCAGTGAAATGTAACAAAACTGGTCCCCAGTGCTATGCCAAGAATCTATTTCAGTAAAACAGCAGGAGTGAGACAATGATCAGTTAATGCTGGGATCATGCCTAGTTAAGAAGACTTTGGAGAATTTAATGTCTGATCCTTGCATGTCTGCATCTGGCATGCATGCCATCTTGCTGTTTTGCTGGTATGGGATAGTTTGAGTAACACACACATCCTTGTGACCTGTGAGCAGGCGGATTGCTTCATTTTTCTTGAGGCTCCTCTCAGGTAATAACCACCACAACGGCTCCCTGAACAGCTGCATTTATTTGGCATCTTATAAAAGTAAATGCATGTCTTTGTTGTAATTGGATATAATTAATCAGTTCATAAGGGCTCTGCTGCAAGGCAGCTAAATGCCGTAGCGAAATCACAAGACTTCATTGGAGAGATAAGACCCTGGATTCAAATTCTTTTGGATGTTGATGACATGTGCATTTGGACTTTGGTGTGTTTGTGTGTGGGGAAGGAGGGACTGTACCAGTATCTCTATAATGGGCCCAATGAAATTCCTAAATTGGAAATTTTTTCCTCCTCTGAACTCTGGGGAAGTTTAGATCCAGATCCAGTCCTGCTTTCTCCTGTGCACCCAGATCTAAGCCCAGCTAGCCCATTCAGGGTTTAAATGTAGTCGTTCTTTCCCCATGTGGATGTGCAGTTGCAGACACAATCTAGCCCTAAACAAAGAATGCAAAAAATGTCAGTTACCAGTAAACATTCAAGGGACCATCTCAAATTATGCAAACAATAAGTGAAATGTAAAATCCTAATTGCATGGCATGTGGCTCATCCCTAAAGGCCTGCACTTTCAAAGAAGTTGGGGAGGGGGGGAAGTGTGCATAATAACTATTCAAACAAAGTGGAGAACATGTTGAGGCAATGCCTGCCTGTTATCAAACCTCATTGCAAGAATCACATAATCCCCTTTAATCTCATTCCTCACATTCCAAGTAGCTGTAAGGCAGGGGTGTCAGCAAAACTGATTTTCTAGTTGATGAGTCGAATTGTAAAGGAGCTCAGAAGATATTCATGAGGCATAACGAGGGCACAACATGATCACTGCAGTGCCTGCTTTGGAGTCACTGACGTGCAAAGAACTGTGCTGGGGCTGGGGAACAGAGCTGATTTTGCTTGAGCAGGATGCTGATGGCTAGTTTCAGGCTGTTTAAAGAATTGAATTTCAAGCTGCAAAGGGAACAGAAGTCTCACATCTCTCTGGGATGAGACAAAGGCTGTACAGATAGCTTTATGGCATGTCACAATGTGAGACAGTGCTGAATGTGTTGCATTACTGTAAGACAGGTGACCCTCTCTCATCAGCTAAACAGAACACAGAATTTACTAAAGTCCTCAGGCACTCTTATCTTACTAAGAGAGTTGTCTCCTGCAGCCTTCAGAGCACTGGGCAGTGTGACTGTCCGGTGAGGGGGCTAGATCTGTTATATAGACTGTTGTTATTATTAAGTTGTGGCGGAGTGTATACAACCCACACCACACAGGTTAACAGGAACCTGAGCTCAATTAGGTCATTGGGGGCATCTGGAGGGGTGTTAGGCATAATTAGTGACCAAACCGAGCTGGGGAGGAGCTGAGTCTAAGAAGCTCAGGGCAGTGGAAAGGGACAAGACCCAGGTGAGAGGTAGCTGGGTGTGTCCTCTTTTGGATTAAAGCTGAGAAAGGCTTGCGAAGCCTGAAGTTGGAGCACTCCTGAATCAGGAGGAAGCCTGGGTGCAATGATCCCGAGCGCTAAAGGCAGGTTGTCCTGAGCCAGGAGAAAGCTGAGGCAGTGAAGCCCAAGAAGCAATGAGGGTAAAGCCTAAGGGGTGTTTGGTACTGGAGTCTGAGGGGTGTAGGCGGAGAGGGAAGAGCTCTGCAGCCGCTTTCTGGGCAGTAGAAAGTGGGGATGCTGGGAGACCCAGGACTGGAGCATGGTCCTGTGGCTGACCTTGACACACAAGCAGGAGCCCTGTTTCATTCACAAAGAGCGAAGATGAATATGCAGGTTAAGTGAAACTTTATTAAGCCCTGTGCACTGCTCCGTCTGTCCAGATGAGTTGCTTCAAGCCTAACTCGCCACGTTGCCTGTTCCACTCATGTCGGGGCAGTAACAGTCCCTCTAGGGAACATGGGCCCTCTGACTCCATTTCCACTGAGCATGATGCAAACTGGGCATCTGGGGAGAACTCTGGGTGATCATCACAAAGAGCCCAGGAAGGGGGTGGGGGAAAAGGCCTGTGGTGGGAAGGAGTCCAGGGAGGCAGTGGCAAGGAGTCTGATGGAGCAGACCTTGGTTGCTCATCTTAGGGTCGCTGGACTGGAAACCAGTGTAGAGGGTGGGCCTGGGTTCCCCTCCCAGTCACTGGGAGTGTGGCATGAAGCCCCCCAATGGCTGTGCCAGTCTGACTTCAAACACAAGGATTTCACTGTCTTCTTCAGCTTTCACATCCTCCTCTTCTATTGCTCAGGAAACAATTTCTGATGCTATCCATGGGATTACATTGTAATACCACTTATTATGGTAATACATGGGCAACTAGAGGCTCCGCTGTGCTAGGTGCTGTACATACACATAGGGAGAGATGGCTCCTACCTCCAGGAGTTTAGAGTTTAATTAATAATCCCTAACTATTGTATACCATGTTTCATCTCTAGATCTCAAAGCGCTTTACTAAGAAGTTCAGTATCTTTATCCCCACTTTAGAGGTAGGAAAACTGAGGCACAGAGAGGCTGAAGGTCACCCAGCAGGCTGCTGGCTAAACCAGAAATAGAACCCACATCTCCTAGGTCACAGTCCAGTGCTCTACCCATTATGAAACACTGCCTCCAACGAAGTATGGGATGGAAACAGTGGTGACATGACTTGTCCAGGTCCATACAAGAGGTCAGAGACAAAACTGGAACTAAACCACAGGTTTCTTGAACCCCATGTGGGTGCTCTATCCATTAGACTACACTACCTCTTCAAGTTATACTATCCTTGACAACTGTCAATAACTGGCACACCCCAACTCCTGAATGACAATCTGGAGAAGATGCGTGCCACTCTTTATTTCTCCATTCATAAAATCTTCAGTGGGTGTACGGATAAGAGTCAGCCCTTTGTGCGCCAGTCCTTCTGGGATAATGGGATCCCTATGCATTACTTCAAGGGCAGAGTTAGGCTACCTGAGTCCAGTTCAGACACTAAACATAATGGAGCATAATGTCCCGTGTGATCCACCGAATAACAACTATACACTAGAGCTGTTGGAGAAAAATGGAATCCTCCTTTCATGGCAAATCTCAAAATTGTCTTCCATTCTGAATCAGAACAAAATGTCGACAGACAATTTTTCCAAAATGGAAAATTCCAAAATGTTTTGAATTAAAAATGTCAAAATGGAAAATTGCAATGTTTTCAATAAAAAAACAACCAACCAAACTAGTTGAACTTGTCAAAGTGACATTTCATTTCAATTTACCTGATCAGAATATTGAAAATTTTGGTTGAAACCACATTTTCCAAAGGGAAAAAATTGTCCTGTTACAAATTACCACCCTCTCAACTCTGCACGTATACTAGTTGCATATAGCAGCACGGGTCCCACATCTCTAAGGTTACCTACTCTGGAGCCATATGACTAGTGAGGTGGCAGCTTATTCGTCAAGTTATGCTGAACTTACTTTAGTAGGACTTACTCATGAGTAATTGGAGCTGCTTACATAAGTAAAGCGATCTGGATTTGATCCTATAGTTCTCCCCCACCCTTTTTAGGGGAAAATACTATTTGTTGTAGCATATGGTATAAAATAAGAGAGATCTAGGTGGGTACAGAGGAGAAATGTTTCAAATACTGAGATTTACTGCTATTAAACAAGGTCCCGGTGCAGTTTATCACATAAGAATGATACCCACAATGCAAAGCAAACCTATAGTCACAGTGATCAAAACCAGCCACTAGAAGGCACTTTATTTAAAACATTCTAAGGGTATGTCTACACTATGAAATTAGGTCGAATTTATAGAAGTCGGTTTTTTAGACATCGGTTTTATATATTCGAGTGTGTGTCCCCCCACAGAAAATGCTCTAAGTGCATTCAGTGTATTAACTCGGCGGAGTGCTTCCACAGTACCGAGGCAAGCGCCGACTTCCGGAGTGTTACACTGTGGGTAGCTATCCCACAGTTCCCGCAGTCTCCGGAAATGAGATTCAAAAGTTCGCGGTTCTTTTCCTGTCTACCTGGCCAGTGCATCTGAGTTGAGAGTGCTGTCCAGAGCGCTCTGGGATAGCTCCTGGAGGCCAATACCGTCGAATTGTGTCCACAGTACCCCAAATTCGACCCGGCAAGGCCGATTTAAGCGCTAATCCACTTGTCAGGGGTGGAGTAAGGAAATCGATTTTAAGAGCCCTTTAAATCGAAAAAAAGGGCTTCATCATGTGGACGGGTGCAGGTTTACGTCGATTTAACGCTGCTAAATTCGACCTAAAGTCCAAGTGTAGACCAGGGCTAACGTTGCAATAAAGTGACACACATTCTGATGCCTCTGTTGTCATGCCCTAGCCTTGCAAAATGTGTGAGGGAACTGCGAAGGGTTTGTCTCTCTGCATTCTTCTAAGAGCTGATCGGAAGCAAGCAGGATTTTTATTACAGCTTTGATAGTTATCAGTTCGCTAGTCCGTGGGATTTGAAACTGTCTGTCTGGGTTGCTCCCAATGAGGCAGTATTGGGGCTGTATTCTCTTCTCAGTTAAACCTGTATATACCCAGAGTAACTGCATCAGCTTCAGTGGAGCCATTTCAAATTTACACCAGTGTAACTGCTATCTGAATCAGGCCCTAGCTTTTCAAGAAACCTTTTGAGGCCAAAGCAGTATCAAGCCCCAGACAGGCAATAATTCACCCACGCAGCATTGGGCCTCCTGCATACAGGCCCTTAGTTCAGCAAAGCATTTCAGAACATGCTTAACTTTAAGCACATACTGTAGAACAGTGGTTCTCAAAACCAGTCTGCTGCTTGTTCAGGGAAAGCCCCTGGTGTGCCGGACCGCTTTGTTTACCTGCCGCATCCGCAGGTTCAGCCGATCACAGCTCCCGCTGGCCGCGGTTCGCCGCTCCAGGCCAATGGGGGCTGAGGGAAGGGCGACCATCACGTCCCTTGGCTTGCGCCACTTCCCACAGCCCCCATTGACCTGGAGCGGTGAACCACGGCCAGTGGGAGTCACGATCAGCCGAACCTGCGGACGCGGCAGGTAAACAAACCGGTCCGGTGCGCCAGGGGCTTTCTCTGAACAAGCCGCAGACCGGCTTTGAGAACCACTGCTGTAGGATGCCCTGTTGAATAGGGACGAGTTTCTGAACTAGGGTCACATTTAATAAAGCACTTGGAGGTTTACCCCAAAGAAACACCTGGTATGAGTTAACTGAATGGGTTTTCTTGTGTGTTTTCTATCTGGTTAGCAGTATCAGAGATGGAGTAAAAGTACCCCCCGAAAGGGGGACCTGCTGGGCTTGGGAGAACTGGCTTTCTAATAGAAAGAACGGAGCTCTGTTGCATGTTGGAATGTGCTGTCTCCTTTCTCTGCTCTCAAGACGTGCAGTTTCCCCACTCAGCCTTTGTGTCTGCTGCAGGCTCCAAGTCCCTTTAAAAGACAGGGCCCTCTGTTTCCAGCTGTAGCGGAAAGATTTTTCCTTCCAACACCTGTGCAGCAAACTGCAAACAGAACCACAGGACAGTCACACTGAGCCAGGCAGTGACCGCAGTGCAGTGAGGTGAACATCACCTCCAGGACAACAGTCTCCTGCCTTACACAAGTGAGAACAGATCCGCAGCTGGCATAAACCGGCATAACTCCCTTGATTTCAACTGAGGATCTGGTCCATTGAGTTTTACTCCTTTTAGAGAGAGTCTGACCTGGGAGACATAAATCACAAACACATAATATTTTATTAGTAAATCCCCTGCTCTATTTTCATAGGAGGATGTGGGGAGGGCTTTTTTTTGTTTATAAAATATTCCAGCAGATGTCATTGACAAGCTTAGATGGCAAGAACAAAATGAAGATAATGACACTTCTCTCTCCTCCCCTCCCTCCCTTTCTTTCTTCTCTTCCCCCTTTGTCTCATGTTTCTGAGTTAAGAGGATTTTTAAAGAACAGTAACGAGCTCTTGCTTTGAACTCAGAATATGTATGCTGCAAAAAAGCCCCTGGACCATCCTTGCTTAATATGCCCAAATATGATTAGTGTCAGACTGTGAAATATCACTTCCTTATCTCTGGGAGCCAGCAGACAGGAACATTTCTAGGGATCAGGGTCTTTTTATTTGGTTGGCAAAATGCAGACTTTGAGAACAAGATGGTTTGTGTATGGTCCTTTCGCTAATGTTTCTTTCTTAAGCCTTCGGAGAATCTCTCTCTCTCTCTTTCTCGCTCATTCTTCACTCCATCATCTGGCCTGACATTAATTCATGATCAAGAGACATCATTTTCAAAAATGGCAGATGACTTAAAGTCAGGTTTCGTTCTCAGCCATGTCACTGTCTTTCCTCCCTCTCATAACCAACCATCCTCTCTTTTCCTGAGCTAAACTTGAGCTAAACAAAGGATGCCACAGCTGAGGAACCTAATTATTTGGGCCATTGCATAAACGACATTGTTGCTGTTTATCTGCCAAGAAATGCTGTTTTGGCATAAAAAAAATACTCACCCTGATTTATTTACTTATTAAGGGTCTTGCATGTCAACAACTGCAAACTGTGGATAAAGGATTTGCATCTCCTGTGATTTCATGGATCTGTGCAATGGTTCTGTCAAAGCAGAAAGGAGATGGGGGGAGGGAAAACTATTATTAAAATATGCTTCCATACCACTTCCTTAATTTGGTGTGCAAAAAAAGGGAGAAATGGAGAAACTCATTGCTAATTTATTATTTCAGCTCCTTGGAATGCTTTGTGTACAGTGTAGTTTGATCTGTAGATTGCCATTGATGTAAAATTCAGACCTGGATCCAGACCTCCAATCTAGATCAGGGGTAGTCAGATGTGGAGTTCTGCCTTAGCCCATTACAGCTAAAGGTGATAATTGTGAAATTGAAATCTGGGTTTTGAGCCCATTAAAGTTCAGGGGTGACTGAATCTCAGGGTTTGGTTGAGAACCATTTGCACTTCGAAGCCTTGGAATGTTTAGAATGTTTAAAATACAGTGAATTGGATGTCTAGTATGTATGTGCTCCAGTGCCTCCTTCTACTGGAGGAGAACAGAACTGCTCACCGTGGATCCCATACTGCTAACAGTCTTCAGTTAGCTGAAACTGTAGAGGTCAGTGCTTTTGGAGGATGTGTCTTTGATCTCCACAGTCGCCACGAAGTTCTGAGTAGGCACCATGTGTGACATAGCGACAACTAAGGCGCCTTGTGAGGCTGTGGATATGTTACAATTATTACATGAACTAGAGATGGGTGTAATAGTTCAGTTGTAATAAGAACTGATCCGACATTTTACACGACATTCTTAATGGACCCATACTCTGGTGCTTTGAAAAAGTTCCATCAACTTGACATCTCTTTGTTCCTTGGTTTTGACCAGGACTGGGAGAGGAAAGACTGAGGTACAGGGAGAATGGCTGTATATAAAGTTCAGCCAAAAAATCAAGCTGTGCTGTGGCTCTCGTAAGCGCCTGATATCAAGAGTCCGCGGACTGGCCTTCAGAAAAGCATCTACACGTTCAGATGCCTGTCCAAACAAGGATCAACATCCAGGGCTCCCAGTGGCTAATCAGAAGTGTTTTTTTTTTCTAATAGTGTCACACACCAACTGGCTAGAATAGCTCAGTGCATTCAGAACAAACGAGCACAGTCTCAAAGGAGCAATTTTGCACATTGTTTGCCATTGCACTGCAACTTTTCCTGTTTTTCTTTAGGGATTATTTACCCTACTTCCTAGTTTTTGGCTGATCTCTTGTTTGCCGTGTGCATTGATAATGAAAATGCTATTATCCTTGATTTTAAAATGCCTCGTTTGTGGCTGGGATCTTCAGACATAGTCATCACTGGCCCTTCTCTTTTCCCATTGAAGTCAATGTCAGGACTCCCATGCAGCATGTTTGAAAATCCCACTCAGACTATCCTGTGGCACTGAGAACAGCAGAATCCGGTCCGTTAACCTGGCGACTAAGGGTGCTCCAAAATTTGTCATAAAAGCTAATGTATTAAACTGAGGCCTTACCAAGAAACCTGAGTGGCAAAGTTAGCTGCACTTTTGTTACCTTTCTCTGAGTGCACCCTTCAAATGTCAGGCCTTGAGCTTCTACCTAACCTAGAATGTATCAGTTCTCTCACACTCAGGCTGGGCATTGGTCTACAGTACACAGTGTATTAATCAGTTGTACTCCATAGGTCTGTCTGAGTCTGGGCACCTGCTCTTATTCCTTTGGGTGTCTGTGACCAGAGGTATTTGGTAACCAAGTCATTTTTTAAAAACCAAGGTGCTGTTTATTTTAGGAACAAAGCTTTTAGAGGAAAAAGATTAAAAACCAAAAGTCTGCCTACATATCTGTTCTACCAGTGATGGCGACATACGCAGGCCTAGACATTTCCAGTGGGTCCCTGTGTCTCTGTCTGGTTCACTGCTTCTTTCATGAGGGAGTGTGTCTCTTTGAACCCTGCTATAGTTCTTTTTTCTTCAGCATTCTTGGACCTTTTCCTTTTCTGGTCCAAATCCCCTCTTGTAGGTTGGCTGGTGACATAGGTAAGACCAGCAAAGCTAATAGCTCTGGCATTGTACCTTTACAACTCATAAGTGTTTGCCAAGAGATGGATATTTTGAGCTATTCTTTTCCCTCCTTGCTTCTTTTTCCAGATACTCTCCTGCTGAGCTAAACTAACATTCAAACATTAAACATCCCCAAACCAGGCCAAAATATAGTTTTCATAAATTATCACAGGGCAGCTCCAATTCCATCACAGCAGACACCCCGAATCAGAAAGGGAGTCATGATTACATACCATGGCAGCTTATACTAGTTGAAGATGTACTTATACTAAGGCCACGTCTATGCTTTCTGGGGATTGATGCTGTGGCGATCGATGCAACGGGGCTTGATTTAATGGGTCTAGTGAAGACCTGCTAAATCGACGTGAAAAAAGACCTGAAAAAAAAGACCTGCTCTCCCATCGATCTCTGGTACTCCACCAGAATGTGAGAAGCGTAAGGTAAGTTGATGGGAGAGCAATATGAATGGAGGGATTTACAGCAGTTAGACTAAATCCAAAGTAAAGGGTAACTTACACCTACAAAATTTGCACCTGGATTTTTGCACCTGCAGTAGAATTTCCAGTGGACATCGAAAATCCTGGCATCTCTGACTCTGATTTATATCCACAAAGAGCTAGCTAGAAGCTCAAGTACTCAGATTTGTGGTTGCAATTCATTTTCTCATGCAAAAGTGTAGGTTCAAATTTTGAGTGTAAGTCACACCCATAATATATGTCCTGACTCAAAATATAGCCCTAAACACCAGGACATGCCAGACTGTATGCAGTTTCTGTAATTCCCCACTTGCATTTCAATTCAACAATGATGCCTAGATATTTCAACTTTGCCAGTGCCAGCACACTCTAGCAAAATAATACTAGGTAATAGCTGTCGAATACCAGTTCTTGCAGTTCTAAGCTGTTGGGCAGATTCTGAATTCATTGGTTCTTAGCCACCTCCTATGGTGGAGTATATAAACCATGTCCCAGTCTGGAAAAGGTTAACTTGCTGCCACAGGCTCAATTAGCACCTACCTGGCTCCAGCTGCATTGGCTGTTAGGCCAGGGTGTAAGATTTAAAAAGGAGGATGCCCAGTAGTTGAAAGGAGGAAGGGGAGCAGGGCAGACATGACTATCCAGGCCTCAGCTGGGGAAGCCTGACTGTAGACAGGGGACCTGTGGAGTTGTAGCGAGCCTAAACCCCTGAGTAAGGGGAGGCGTGTGCCAGCTCCTGAGCCGGGGGATTGATTGAGGCATGGGAGCCTCTGGCTAGACAGGAGGACAGTCTAGGATGCCTGCAATGAGGTGGCAGCCAGTAGAACCCAGCCAGGCTGAAGGTTTGATTGTCTTAATGTTATTGTTGGATTTGGGTAAGAGTGCAGCCCCTTCTGGGACGTCAGAGTCTGTAAAGTGGTTGGAGCAGGATGAAGGACAGCAGGGGAAATTGAGGCAGAGGGGCAGCATCACTACATCCAGCCACAAGCTAGCATGCTGGAGCAGAAACTTTACTACAGCTCCCAAAATGAATTTTGCATGGTTTCGTTAAAGTTTTGCCCAGTTCTAGGTAGGAGCTCTGGATGCTATTCTGGGCTCCAGCCCAGACTTCCTGTGCAGCTTTTGGCAAGCCACTTAACCCCTCTGGGTCTGCTTGTAAAATGGGGACAATAACACTTTACCTTCCTTACCTGGCTTGTGAGGCTTAATTGGTTGGGATGAGATTTTCAGCAGCAAACCCCATTGTTCTCAATGGGAGCTGCTGGATACTAAGTATTTTTGAAAATCTGTCCCTTATTTAGGTGCCTGAATTGGGGAGGGGCAGGGCTGAGCTCTTCTTAAAATCTGGCTGTTCTTGTTTGTCATTTAGATTTATACAAAAATATACAGAAGTGCCTATCCAAGGCCATAAGTGCTCCTGCCATGAATTACAAAAATAATTGTGCAGCATTTTGCAAATATAAAGTGCCATGTAGGTGCTAAGTGAATGTGCTTATGTGCTGATTAAAATTGCTTTAGAAGTGCAAGGTATTCCAGTGTAAACGAGAGAGCTGGTGACTGAGGAGTTTAGCAACCATTTTATTTAATGCAACTTTATGTGAGGAATGAATTCTTAATAGGAACAAAAGGAAAAAAAATGCCAAAGTTAAACAGTCCCATGCTGGCAGGTGGGAGGGGACATGAATTTATGGCCATTGATTTTGAAATCCAATATGGACCCTGGAAACATTGCTGTTTGCCAATGGACAGTCCAGTGGATGATCCAACCACATAGCTGACCGTCAGGATTTTATGTGCGGGACATATTATGAGCTACTGGGCTTGGGTTGCTTTCTGATGACAGAAACAATTTAAAACTGCCACATACATTCCATCTCCAGCTGTCCCTTTGCACTAACTGCTCCCTCCTCATCCTTGTAAATGCGTCCCTTTGGCTTCGAGTGAATTTGCAAAATGTATCCAGAGGAACAAAAGGGGAAGAGAAATGGAGAGAATCGTGGATAGAAGCACAGGCCAAAATTATTTACACACAAGGCAAATGCCAGGAAAAAGGAGGCTTCTTCCAAGGGAGCTTTTAGCCCCTTGAAAACAAGGAAGAAAAGAATTGGGCCCAGAAGTTCACAAGTACAGAGCTCCTGTATATGTGAGTGCGGTTAAGAAACTGCTGCGTCTTATGGAAGGCACACACAGGACCAAATTTATTCTTGGTGCAATTGCAGAGGAGTTACACCCTGGTTGAATTTGGCTTGTATTGTACCAAGCAAATCCCGTTTTCCGTCTAGCTCTGTGGTGACGCAAGGTATGTACGCAGTTATTGGGAAGTGTCCTCGTGGTGGTTAGATGAGTTATTGCCTAGTTTTACCCATTATTTCCAATAGAATTACCATGTTGTTAACACATGGTTTGTGTGAAATTCCATGTGGTATTCTGCAGTAGCCGTGTAAATAACTCTTGTTGCTGGCATAAGAACACTTCTCTTGGGAAGTAACTATAAATATGTTGCTATGACACAGCGGTAGGGCTTAGTGCTGGAATCACGGTCCTTCTGAACACCCTCCTTCACTGTGCTGTGTGTGCTGATCAGTCGCTTCCATGGAACCAGGCAGCCACGTCCAAAGGAGCAAGGAATTTGATCCCCACAAGCTTTAAGTGTCTGTTTGGTTGGCTTTGGCATTTTTCTAAATGTCCTGGGTTTTTATAGAAAAACCATTAAAAACATAAAGAGGCTTTAAAAAAGTTCAGTGATAGACACAGGCTTAATCTTCTGTTGCCCCTCAGCCAGGCTCTGTTATATAGGCTCAACAGCATGGTGCAGCCATGATCTTCAGGTGGTGCAAATCAGTGCACTTCTATTGGCTTCAATGGAGAAATGCCAATTTACATCGACTGAAGACTTGGCATCCATGTTTATCCTGGGCAGGTTATCCAGGGTCTGACACAAGTAGCCAGCTCTTTCTCTCTCCCTGGCCTAGCCAAGTTGAATCTCTTGGAGACCTGCCAGCACCACTTACAGATTCGTCGGCTCGCTACAGCAGTGTTTAGATTCTGGGTCACGGTATGTTGGAAGCATGGTCAGTGTATGTTGGCATGGTCTTGTTGGCAGGGTAATAGGTTAACCCTTCATACATATAGCGGCACCCAACTCACCGTGTGGCTACAAGTGGACAACTACAGGACCAGTTGGAAATGGTGTTATTGCTGAAGGTATGCAACAAAGCTTGTTTGAAGGGTCACAGAAGATTTATCACTTGCTGTTTCTAATGTGTTCAGTTTTTCAGCCTGTTAGACTGACATTTTTGAATTAAGTCCCCTTTATAGCCTTAGGGCAGGTGGCTAGCTAAATCCAAATAGTTACTTTTAATGAATAGGACTCTTTCGCTTCTTTGGACAGGTGGTTAACATTGGAACCTACAGCCTTACTTTGAGGCCAAGAATGCACTCTAGCCATATGTCAAATCAACAACCGCTTTATACCAAAGGAATCTGAATTCACCATTCAGGCATTTTGGTAGGTGTCCTCTCTCCTGGGGGAGATAAACAGAACAGTGAAAGGCTTGGTCGTGAAAAGTGGCTGGCGTTTAATGAGGTGTGTTTGGGGTCTAGAATTTGTGTCTCAAACACTTGCTTTTATTTGTATTTGTGGGTTCAGGTTTTTCCAACGTTCTCATGGACTTTTAAAATTCCTCAGGGTGTAAATCAGTCATGTTGTATATTTAAAAAAAAATCACTAAAAGCCATTCAGGTCCCCAGGTGGCATCTTTGCTTTCAGAGGAACCTATAAAACTCAGAGATTCTAGGTTCCAGAATGCTGTGATTGTGGGGTGTTATCTGCATTCCAACACAATCCTGATGCTTAAGAAATGACTTAGTTAATCACTGCTATTTTGCCAGGCCTCTCTGTCTCAAAGATAAATTATTATCAGAACTGAGGACTTCATATTACAGCACTGGCCAGCGTGGGTTGTTCAGATTACAAATAATGAGGTCCCATTATATCTATATCCCATTATATCTGTGTTAAGAATGAAGCCAGAGCATCTGCCATGGCAGGCATGCCACTGGGCAGCTGGAGGGACACGTTAAAGGGGCCTCCTGAAAGAATCATTCTGTCAAACTGTACTTAGACTTAACAACATTGAGGACATGTGAAGAATGGCCCAGGATAGACAGGGTGGTGGAGTCTTGTTTGTGCCCTAAGTGATGTTTGATAGCATGGGAAGAATTCAGATTCAGATTATATATTCTTTTTGAAATTCTTCTATCTGCTTGTGTCTTTCAATCCCCAAATAATGACCCAAAATGAGGCAACAAGGAAGATAATAGGAAGGACATGGACATGAAACTCAGTGGAGGAAGTTTGAAGTATTGATGGATTCATTTCTCCAGTATGGATAGTCTAAAGCTTGACTCCAGTTCATGATTTTGCATGTCTCATATAAACTATGGCCAAATAAGCAGAGAGAGAGAGAGAGAGAGCGCCAGCTTCACTGGGGACAGAGGGAAATTTGGGTCTAAAATGAACCTAGCACATTTGCGAGGTGCCATATGATATTTCCTTCACTTCCCTATGGGATAACTGAACTACTAGGATCTAACTCATTACTGTGAAGGTCTTTGAGCTACATCTGGTGATATATTACTGTTTGAAATGGTGGAGCTGATCCAAAGAAAGGACTTGATCTTTCTCTTATTGAAATCCACAGCCACGCTTGTGCTAGGCCCAGAGTAAGAACTGACATGAAAATACACTAAGCTCTTGAACTGAACCTGAACTCCA
Source organism: Chelonia mydas (assembly GCF_015237465.2). Lineage (NCBI taxonomy): Eukaryota > Metazoa > Chordata > Testudines > Cheloniidae > Chelonia > Chelonia mydas. The sequence continues at coordinate 20,287,584 of NC_051254.2, forward strand.
CCTTGCATGAGGCTTGAAAAAGTTCAGTTAACTTTTCTCCTTCATTGCCTTTAGACTTCCTAGTTTTGGCCATACTGCAAGCTGCAGTGCCAAGTTACTATAATAAAAAATCTTGTGATATTTTCAGATCAGGAAGTCCCAGAATCTCATGAGAACAGGCTCTCTTTGCAGATTGCTCGCCCCATTTTGCAGAAGCAAGGAGCTTGGAGGAGGTTCAGAGAAGCAGCCAACCTCTTGGGCACATATTCAGACTGAACCTTTGGAGGGTCCCCCACTCTTCATGACTGGTTTTGGGCACATATTCATGACTGTACCTCATCAGCTGCTCAGCGTGTTTTCCTCACAGTGAGCATGACTCAGCCTTCCCCCTCCATCCATTGCTGCCTTTTCCCATTTTCCCTTTTAAAAATTGCCTCTGTAGAAAAGTTACTTGCTGACACAGAATTTTTTCTCGGAATGATGTTACAGTTTCTTAAATCAAGGCTGGGTCAGCAGTATCACAGGGATAAGACACTCTTTCCCCCTCATGTGATACCGTTTTAGTAGAAGATTAAGCTTTTAACCTTGAAATAAAAGCAGCTTTCTCTCTCTCCTCCCTCCACTATCTTTTAGATACAACATCAATTCCTTTCTGCTTGTCTGGGGAGCAATCCATCCTGAGACTTGATCCTGTGACTTAATCATCTTCAATTAAGTGTGAAATTGAAGGAACATTCAGAACCAGAAATGAAGGGGAGGTTGGGAGGCAGATACTTTATAAGTTGCTAAGAAGTGCAGGTGGATATATTCTCCAAGATGCCAAGAAGTTATTGACTGTTATTGCTGGATGCGCTGAGGATGGGCGATAGATAGATAGGAAGGACCATATGGGGCTAGATATTTTGGTGGGAGTACCCTGGGTTCATTAAGTGGTTCCCAAATACTAAGCCTTTTGCCAGAGAGAACACTGCTTGCTTCCCACTAGGCCTGAACCTCTTGCTTCCTTCCACAACCCTTGAGGAGGCAGGAATTAACCCCAGAAACCAATGGTGCAATCAGCTATAAACCAACCCTTTTATCTGAGGAGAGACAAACCCTTGATTAGTGCAGGGGACTGATCCCTGTGGGGAGTCATCCATATCTCCCACCCTGGCAATAGTACAGCTCATTGAGTGCCCAGAGTCTGTGTATGCAGAGAATGCCCTCTTGCCCAATTAAGAGTATTATCTCCAATGGCTAGGGATCGGACACTAGATGCGGAGGGCTCTGAGCTACTACAGAGAATTCATTCCCAGGTATCTGACTGGTGGGTCTCAACCACATGTTCAGGCTCTAACTCGTTGCTGTATTTGGGGGTCAGGAAGGAACTTTCTCCCAAGTCAGATTGGCAGAGACCCTGGAGTTTTTTGCCTTCCTCTTCAGCATGGGGCACAGGTTTAAACTAGTGTAAATGGTAGATTCTCTGTAACTTGAAGTCTTTAAACCATGATTTGAGGACTTCAGTAACTCAGCCAGAGATTAGGGGTCTATTACAGGAGTGGGTGGGTGAGATTCTGTGGCCTGCGATGTGCAGGAGGTCAGACTAGATGATCATGATGGTCCCTTCTGGCCTTAAAGTCTGAGTCAAAACTACCCCCAGACCCAATCTCTTAGTCCCAGACAGGAACATCCTGCCCCTGTGGTGTGAGCTCAGCGTCGAAGTGGTGCGGCTTGGTCTCTGCTGACTTGCCTGGTGCACAGTCCAGTGGTCGCCGTGCTGGTCAAGGCTCCTCTGCTGCATGTGGGCTGCTCTCCCAGCCTACTCCTTAGGCCAGTTCCCTAGGCCCAGGTCCAGGATGTGTTTGGGCCCATTCCTCCCAGTGGTAACACCTGTAACATATGCTCTCACCTAGGAGCCAGATGGCTTCTCTCCAGCCCTGCTCCTGTGCAGGCCAATTGGCCCAGGGCCAACCAGGTGGCCTCCATCTAATCCCCTGCCCCCACTTCGTCAGGGCAGAGCTCTGGAGAGGCATTCCTCTTCTCCAGGGAGAGGTAGGCTGGGAGCAGAGAGTCAGGGCTGGCATTTCCTGCCAGTCCTCTAGCCAGCGAGGGCTCTGCGGCCAGCTCTCTGCCAGCCCCACTAATCAATATAAGGCTATAAGGGTAGCAGCGGCCATTTCACACAATGGCCATGAAGCAGGGAAGGGGGGCTCAACAGATAAGAATAGATCTCCCAACTGACCAACTATGAGCAGATGGCAGCTCCCAACCTGCCCCTACTTTCAGAGGGAAACCAAAGAACACAGGTTGCTGGGATGGAGCTCTGCTCACACTCAAAGATGCAGAAGAGGAGTTCACTCTATGGCAGCGCAGAATCCTGCAGTCCATAGACCTGGCCCAGCTTTCATCTTTATAACATCCCATCTCCAGCCTTGGCCCATTGGCACTTTGCTTATGCTCCTTTGTTGCTGAGTGGGCACAGTCATGGGTTTTGCTCTGCAGTCTGGAAGGAAGGCCAGGGGCCACTCAGAAATGAGATGACCAATTTGGCCCTCCACTGCAGTAGTAAAAGAACTACTACTGAATTAAATCCCTCCCCCTACCATAATTGATTTTGGATGGTAAGATGGGTCCACCCCCCAATCTATTATCTTAGCAACAGACAGGGTAAGACAAAATAGGTTGCAATTACTTATATGCCCCTACCCTGTCACCTATTAAATTTGCAACTCTAATGCCATGTCTCTTGAGAGTTCACAAACTCATGATTCGGTTGCTGCTGGTGGCGAACTGCTGTTTTAAGCTCCCTGGATCATTAGATCTTCCTTCCGAGATAACAACACCTAGCTCTTATCTGGTACTTTTCCTTGGTAGCTCTCAAAGCACTTTACAGAGGAGGTCGGTATCATCATCTCCACTGGGGAAACTGAGGCACAGACCGGTTAAAGTGACTAGCCTAAGGGCACCCAGCAGGCCAGTAGCAGAGCCAGAAATGGAATCCAGCTCTCCTGAGTCCCATTCCACAGCTCTATCCAAAAGGACACACTTCGTCTCAAATAAAAACAGTTCCAACCCAGGAGGCTGCAAGTGCACCTAACAAGCAACAGCATCTACTCTCTGGTCATACTTTCTCTAGAGCTGTCCCACCTCCTGGAGTCTTCAGTATCCATTCCCACTTGTTCACTTTGTCCCACACTAAAGACCCTGTGATCCCACACCATTAACACACACTGAGTATTTATTCCTTCCCTCTATTCCTCCTTCATCACTACCACTAAAGAGCTTATTTCTACCATGTAAAGCTTCTCTTCTACCTGCCAGGGTGGCAATTCCCCTCCTGCTTTCAGAGCTGATGGCTCATTTGGCAAGGGGCGGGTTAAGCACCAGGAGGGCGTCCAACGTTTCCGCCCGGCAGGGGTGCCACTCAGACACGCTTAGCTGAGAGCCTGCAACTTAATCACGTCAAGGCAGGCTCTCTCCTCCCTCGCTGTGACCTCTAGGGCACACAGGCAGGGCATTAGTGCTTCCAGCCCATTGGAATCAAGGAGGCCTCCCAAAAGGTTACCTCCCTTCATCAAACTTACCCCGCACCACCCCTGAGAGTGGAGCCGCCATTATTGGCAGTTGCTCCAAAGGGGCTTGTGTAATATGCTGTAATCAAACACCCCTTAAGATAATACTGTGTTCAAAGGCAGCCATTTCCCATAGAGAGAGCATCCATCCCTGGTGACCTTTCTTTTCACTTGCTTTCCTCTCCCCACTAGCCCATTCTGGAAGCCACAGGGCAGGCTTGCAGACCTGGAAGGTGTCAAACTGCTGCATGGATCCCCAGGTGGCCAGCAAAACAAAGGCTGGGGGAGACCAGCCTTTAGATTATGCGTGGTGACGGTGGTGGGACCTGGGTTTTGCCGAGGGCTGTTTGGAAGGTGCATTTTGCCTGAGAGAGCGGCACTGGGAAAGGTTCTCCTCCCAGCAGGGCATCTTCCTATTCTCCCCCCACCCCGTGTCCCGTTCCACCCACCCCCGCTGAACAACAGGCAGCCAAATGAAAAAGAGAAAGTGAAAATAAACAAATGAATAACTGAGCCTGCCTGGTGAAGCCAGCAGGGTCACGGAGCCAGGAGTTTAATCTTGAATGGAGGCCAAGGTTAATATTTGACTGAGATGCTCAGTCGAGTGTGGAAGGCAAAGTGATAATAGCAGTGAATCAGCGGGTCCCCACTGATCTTAGCGAAACGCAATCAGCCTCCGTCTGTTTCACCAAGTGCAGGCTCTGGAGGAGCCGAAAGCTCAGTAAAACCTGTCAAAGTTTTTTGAGGATGGAGAGTTACAGCCCGGCTAAGGCCTAGACAAAGCTCTGCGTTGGCCTTTAGAAAGCCATGAGCTGTCCAATGCTCTGCATTGAGTCTGGGCCATTCTCAAAAGTTGCCTCACTTTCTGAAACCCTCTTAATTGCTTGTTAAGGAGAAAATCTCAGGGCACAGGCTGTCAGGTTGATGCAGATCAATTTCATGATAGCTTGGGGCACAATAGCAAGGCCATGGTGTATATGGCGTGTATGGACTTCAGTAAACTACAGAATGCTGAACTGTGAAATCATATTTATTTCTGTTGACTTGGGCAAAAGCACTTTCACATGAATTGAAAACTGGCTGAAGAGCAATAAAAACAGTGCAATCAAAGGAGCTATGGTGAGTTACACCAGCTGAGGATCTGGCCCAGGGTATCGATAGGTGTCAATGTGCAGAGTTGGGGGAAGGGGTCTGGTGGGGTGACACAGAGATCTGTATTAAGACTCAATTTTATGCCCTATTTATGTACAGTAGAAGCTTGCAAAGCCTCATCTGCACTCCTTATAATCGGTATAAAAATGTGGTGATCTTTCCACACTTCTCGGAAAAGATTTAGTAGCAGATGTTGTAGCTAGGTCTCACATTAGGAAGATTTCATTAGTTTTCCATTATATTCTCCCATATATTTCTTAGTATACCATAAAGCATGTTTAGAAATAGTTAAAATGAAACTACAGTTGCAAGGGTGGCGCCAGCCTCTTCCCGGTGTAGGGGAGAGGGGCTGAGGTGGGCTAGATAGAAAATTGGGGGGGAGGGGCTGTGCAATACATATAACCCCCCCACACATAGCCAGCCCAAGGGCCCTTTAACCCCCAAGTGCTGGGCCCCAACCCACTCCTTACCCAGGGCACCATTTTCCCTAAGACCAGCCCTGGACATCATCAACATTCAGAGCTGGGTGGCCGGAGAGTGGCAACTGCTGGCCTGGCACCCAGCTCTGAAGGCAGCGCCGCCAGCAGCAGCAGTGCAGAATTGCAGAAGTACGGGTGGCATGGTATGGCAATGCTATCCTTACTTCTGCGCTGCTGCTGACGATAGCATTGCCTTCAGAGCCGGGTGCCCAGCTAGCAGCCACCGTTGTCTCCACTCTGCCTTCAGAGCTGGGTGTCTAGACAGCAGCAGCTGCTGGCCAGGCACCCAGTTCTGAAGGCAGCTCTGCCGCCAGCAACAGCGCAGAAGTAAGGGTGGCGATGCCATACCAAACCACCCTTACTTTTGCTCAGCGTTTGACCTTTGCGCTGGGAGGGGTGGCTATGGGGGCGGGGGCGGCTAAGGCAAATTTTGGGGTGGCTGTAGCCCCCGCAGTCTTCCCCTAGTACCGACCTTGTACACTTGCAAATCAAATAAACTCCACAGTGATAGTGCATCACAACATGGATTTTACTCACTGTGATTGTTCACTCACTCGCTAATCTGCAATATTCAACGTTGTTTCCTGGTCCTTAGTGTGAATTAGTGAGTTCCTGCTTTATGTATTTACTTAGGGCTAAATTCCAGTACTCTTACTCACAGTAAGTAGTGCCTTACTCCCATTGGCACCACTTTTAGAGTAAGACACCCTTACACAGAATAGTATCATAAACCAGCCTTTATTGTTTTATATAGTGACTATGACAAAAGTATGTAGACTTTTCTATTCTATTCTATAGGTATTCTATTTTGAATCTTCCCTAATGTTTTGTAAGGGGGGGTAAACAGCATGTTAATTTCATTTGTAGATGATACTAAACTGGGAGATCTTGCAAATAATAGGATGGAGAGAGAAATGTATATACTATACATTTGATAATTATCCACTGTGGAGTTTCTTGCATCTTCCTCTGAAGCATCCGTCACTTACCACTGATAGAGACAGAATACTGGGCTAGATGGACCACTGGTCTGATCCAGTCTGGAATTTCCTTTGCTCCTATGTAAAATGTACTAGTGGATCTGAAAGGGGGTTGGGAACATACACTGGAAATAACAAAATAAGATGGAAACTGGAAAAATGGAGCTAACACATCTGGGGAAAAATAATCCACAACACCAATGTGGGAGAGAGATGTAGGAGGTGATGGAAGAAATTTGCAGTGTAATATACAGCTTTGTTTTGTTTTTAAGACAATGCTTTTTTGGACTGCCTATGCAGACAGAATATCACAGACTGAGCAGGTGACAGCTTCTTTCTATGCAGCAAGCATGAGGCTGCACTTAGAATACTGCATTCTTGTCTTCTGGGTACCTTGACAGCAGAAATGTGAACAAATTGGAGGGAAACTGGAAAAGAGCAACCACAATAAGATGATTAAGGGCCTGAAGGGGCTGAGTCATGCAGATAGGGAAAAATAACTACTACTAACTTGTTCTAATAACTAAGCCCTTGATCCTGTAATCTGATCCCCCAGGCACACCCTGCGCCTGTGTGGAGTACCACTGAGTATTGCGAGTTAACTTGCATGCTACCACATTCCCTCTACATGGACAGGGTTAGAGGGAATGGGGTAGCATTCACCCATCTAGATATAGCTGAAGTGTAATCTTGAAAAAGGGAGGAGTGGTCAAGTGGGGTTAAAATTTGGGAGTAACAGAATGAAATTAAGAAGAGGAAAGTTTAGGATGAATACTAGGCCAAGTTCCCTACCAGTGGGTTCAGTTAGAGGAGCAATGTGCATGATGGAAGTGGAGCAATCATATATCATCTGAGGCATTTATACCTGTGCTAGGCGAAGGTGCAGGACATACTATCCTGTCCTGGCCACGGGGGTGGACTAGGTGACCTGTTCCAGCTCCTATTGAAGTCAATAGAGATTTTGCCATTAAGTTGAGTAGAGGCAGCACTGGGCTCCCAACATCTCTTTTCCATCTGTGATTTCTTCACCTCAGAACTTAAAATAAAACCCTCAAACTTTTCAAAGATTTGATAAAGTTCATTCAACCACTGGGCTTCGTAGAAAGCTTCTGAACTTCTTCCAATCACATAAGCAGAGGCACAGGAATTCTACCACAATGGAAACGGTTGTTCTAATAGCATTCGCAACGATGCCAAACTCAGTACATACTGGGGTTCTTGAGGGGAAAGTCGGCTTTCCAGCGATTTCCAGAGCCAGAGTTTCATATACTTTCAAATACACATCTAGATTATTGGGAGTTATTCGAGCTGAAGCTTAGGGTCGTTTCAGTTGAACCTACTCCTAGCCTCTGGCCTGGTTTCCCCACCACCTGCCATCTTGTGTAGTCATTGGCCCCAGTCAGAATGCTTTGTGCTCGCTTTGCAGTGATGTCAATGACTGACTGCACAAGCTGCTGGGCAGTGTTGAATCAGGCCTTAAGGGTCTAATCCTCCTCTCACTTATGCTGGGGTGAATCATGAATAACTCTGTTGACATAAATGGCCTAAGTTTTTACACTGATGAAAATTCAGAGCAAGTCCATTGAAGTCAGCAGGATTAAGCTGGTGTAAAACTGGGCATGAAAAGAGAATCAGACCCTGTGGTGTTAGAATCTTTCCCCTCTCCCCCGATACAATAGCGATAGATCCTCTGCACTTCATCATTGTTTCTTTTTCAATTCAGTGGGTTTTGATCAAACATATTTAACATGCACAAATATTTGCCAAGCTAAGAAAAAGGACCAGTTCTACCAAGGTGTGATAATGACAACACCAGCCAAGGCTGCAAAGGGTTCCCTGTTCAAATAGCCAAGTTAAACAAGACACAATTAGGGCTAGCATACCCCCTGCAGCTCCCAAATGTGGGATAATGGATCCTGAGAGGGTCAGCGTTGGACCTAGCCGTGTCTTGTTTAACTTGGCCACATACACAGCTAACCCTTTTCCCTCTCACTTGGTGTTCTCTGCACATCACACACCTGCAGGAGACTTTAGGACTGAAGTTTTGTGTTTTTTTTCTCTCTCCATCTATGTTACTTAGTTTTGATAAACAGCAGTATATTCCTGATTTCATTATGCTGACATTTCAATGAAAGGAGGAATCGGAGGGACTGATGAAGACTCCGAGTTTCTGGTGTAACCTCACAGGTTGCAACACTGCCAATTATTGTGTAACGAGAACTTTCTGAAAGCAGTCTTTTTTGTGGGGTGGTCCCTACTGGGTTTTAGCTGGTTTCTGCTTTTAACTCAGTCTCTTAGCCCCAGCTTTAGAAACCCATAGAGACAAACAGATACATTCTTGCATAAGTGGCTTCTATGGGGGCTTTTCTAGCTTTCTTTGAAGCATCTCGTTGTGGCCACTACTGGAAATGGGACACTGGGCTACTCTCAAAGGATTAACAATGAATGCTGCAGGCTGGGATTGAGGTGCATTGGTAGAGTTGTGGTGGATATGATGGGGGATCAGGAATAGAAGGGGTGCACTCAAAGGGTGATCCAGCAGTTAGGGTGCTAATTTAGGGCTGCGGAGTCCTAGATTCCGTTCTCTGCTCTGCTACTGATTCTTGTGTGACCTTAGTCTTACTCTCTCTGTTCTTCAATTCCCCATCATTACAATGGGAGTAACGGAATTTTCCTACCTCACATGGGGTGTTGTGAGGTGCTCAGATACTATGGTAATAGGGCCAGATAAGCACCTAAGAGACAATAGAGGTGCATCTGTAGGGTTAGATGAGGGCTTAGAACTGAATTAGCTGAGATTCTACAAGTTAGCACCGATGTGCGGGGAGGAGATCCTTGCATGTAGTGGCTGTCAACGTTCTGTGTAAGCTATGTTGTCCGTCCCTGAGACGATCATTAAACTCACCCGCAAATTTAAAAAGAACCAGAAAGAGAAACGTTTAATGGCCCATCATTTATAGCTACCAGAGGCAAAAGGACCTTTTTGTTTTTTTATAGTTTTCATGTGCTCTACTGTCCCCCGGGAATGCACTGGGTGCCTTGTTCATTTCAAAGAAACATACAGGGAACTTTTAAAGAGACGTTGTTGCATATTAAAACCTCAGTGGGGACATTAGTGTTTTTCGCAGACATTCCCAAGTTTTCCTGGAGACTCAAACGTAAGGACAATATCTGCAAATTACAAAAATGTTCCCCATTGTACATTGGCTCCGCCACCGGGGTCAGAGTGAGCAGCCCTCCTGCCCCTTGGCCCCATGCTTGCCAACGGAAGGCTCCGAGGCGTGAACAGAAAGTTGTTATTAGCCCTTGGAGATTAGCCGACGGAGAGCACAGGTTGGGTTGGCTCCTGCGAATGAATGAATTCATTGTGTCTTCGCTGTGTTCGATAAAAGTTGTGAATCTTAATTAAAAGCTTGATCGTTTGCATTTATGGAGACATTGTTGGGGCTGTTTCTTTAGCTGTTAACAGGTTGTAAAACATTTTAAGAGTCTTTTTTTTGGGTTGCATTCATATTTGGCTCATTTAAAAAGAGGCAGTTTTTACAAAAAATTTGAGAGCCGCTTAGATGATCATGAAAGCAAAGGAATAGTACTAACCTAAAATGGGCACAGACTTCTTTTCTGGGGCTTTGCATTTTCTTTTGTCCAAACATTTTTTTGTCATGTTTTGATTAAACTGAACTTGGCAAAATTGTATCTTTTTTGATGAAATTTTGTTTTGGAAAATTTTTTGGGAAAAAAGCATTTCAAAATTGTCAGAATGTCCTGTTTCTATATTTTAGGAATGGAGGGTTTTGATTTTTGTTGTTATTTCAAAATGACTTTGCATTTTGAAATATATTTTACTTTATATTTAAAATGGTCAAAATTGAAACAAAACATTTCAGATTACCCAAAGCATTACTTTTTAAAAATTTGTTTTGTAAAAATGAAAGTGGAATTTTGGCTTCTCATCCTGATTTGCAGTGGGGAAAATATCAAAAATTTGTAGTGGAGTGGAAAATCTATTTTCCCATCAGTTCGTATAACAAACCTCTGATTCTGGCCAGTGGCAGCCTTGTTATTCCAGAGAAGAAATGTTCACATAGGTCTACAACTACGATGCTTTCTAGATCAACTGCATTCCCTGCTAATATGTCCCAACTTTGCCACATGCAGTCTATTCCTGCCCTGTATTCAAGTCCCCACGCAGCTCTGCCAATGCACCTCATGTCTGAACTATGCCTAAATTCATGGAGGATAGGTCCATCAATGGCTGTTAGCATGCTCTGAGTGTCCCTAAATCTCTGACTGCCAAAAGCTGGGACTGGACAACAGGGGATGGATCACTTGACTAATTGCCTTGTCCTGTTCATTCCCTCTGAAACATCTGGCACTGGCTACTGTTGGAAGACAGGATACTGGGCTAAATGGACATTGGTCTGACCCAGTACAGGCATTCTTATGCTCTTAACTGCAGTACCATCTGCTATTCCAGGCTTGGGCATATCTTGAGAAGAGGATGCCATTCATGCCCAGTTGTTCCAAACTGTGTGGTAGTTCAACGGGCTAGGATGGGACACCATTCTCTCTCTCAAGTTCTCCATGAGACTCACCTGAAAAATAGATGACTCCAATCCCCAGGGCAATGAAAATAGAAAACACAGCGAAACTCTAAATTCGCTTAAAACCAAAGCACTGTTTTGGGTTCAGCCTGGTTCTTATTTCCCCTGACACTGGTTATCCCATGTCTGATTGCTTCCTTCACTGTCTGGGAAAGGTGGGTTTGATTTTCATTCATTGTGCTTCAGGGTCTCATTTCCAAATCTGGGCAGTCTGGGGGGAAGTCCGCACAGAGCAAGTTCCATAGCTGGGATCAAATGCTACTTGGTTATGTGCGTGCAGCTCTCCTGAGCATCATTCAAAATTGCAGCCCCATAAGCGATAGCAAACTGTGGTTCTTCGGAGTCCTTAATCACTGGAGGGAGGCCTGGAGTTCTGAGTCATGGTGTAGCATTTTGGACAGAGCTATTTTTGCAGGATACACAGAAATTAGTAGAGCTGGTTGGGAAATTATTTTTCCCTGCTTAAACAAATCAGCAACAATGAAAATGTTGCTTTCATTTTTCTCAAAGTGTTTATGTGAAATTGGAACTTTTTTTTTGGCCAAGCCTGCTCCCACCTAATGTTTCAGTTTTCAAATTTTTAGTTACTAATCATTTTTTTGGCTTGTTTTCCAATAAAAAGCTAAAAAATGTGGACATTTTTTCACAAAAATTCCCCTTTGGTGAAAAGCCTTTTTCTGCTTGAAAAAAACATGTTGATGGAACATTTGGGACCAGCTCTAGTAATTAGCCATTATTAACAAAATCACAGGGCTGTGTGCAGGTTTCTGAGTGGAGTGACCTTTGCTCAAAGCTGCAGCCCCAATGTGTTACTCTGAAGCAGCATAACAGTATGATCTTATAACAACTGAATGTTCACTCAGGGTGAAATTTCATGACAGGTGATATTTCCTCCATAACAATACCATCTGCAATTATTTCCCTACATCTCATGTCAGGGAAAGGTCTGTCCCAGGGAAAGTCTCAGTGGTCTGTTTTCACTTTCGACACTCAGCCTTTCACTTGGAGGTGAAAGTTCACTGGAACCACGTCTTGGTGAACTGTCATAATATCCAATTCCATGGCAGCTTCAGAGAGTGTTTCATAACATTTTTGAACCAGACGTCAGCCTGATCTAAGAGAGAAAACGGGGCATCTTTAGTGTGTCACCGTACTTTATCTTAGAACAAATAAATCTTCTAATTCTGAAAGGGGAGGCAAAGGAACCCAAACCCCTTGTTTGAACGTTCCACTGACATCAGTCTTCCAAGGAAGTCAAAACATCTGCAGCCAAATCCTGAAGCCCTTACTCAGGCAAAACTCCCACTGACCCTAACAAGAGTTTTGCTGGAATAAGTACTAACAATCAACTAAGGACATGAGGATTTGGCCTCAGTATTTTATCAGCAAGCCATTCTCGGAAGGATAGAGTGGTAACTAAAATAACACTTTTTTGCTTGTAAGATGCATGTGCAGCTGCTTGCATAACAGCTTGGGAGGGGGCTGCAGATACTGTGTCGAAGCAACGCTCCCATTGGGGTCAGTGGTCTGTTCTTGGAGAATTAATGTGGTTGTAGTGTATGCACCTATGAAACAATAATGCCTCCCCCCCACACACACATTTACTGCCACTCTAAGGACACTGCTGTTTACAGAGTTGGACAGCCATTTTGTGTTCGGCTGCGTGCAGACTGTTACTGAGAAGCTACACTCTCTGCTCTCAGTTTACTTTTGTTCTTTCTTGTTTTGTTCTCTTTATCTAAAGAAAAGGTCATTCAAATTAAAATGATCTCTGTGCCCTAACTTGTGGCACAACATAAAGAGAGGGCATGTTAATTTTGCAAATCACTTATAGATCTCTGAGTTATGCCCTGGTTTATGCATGGTCTGATCCCATGCCAGACTGGGTAACTTGTGGCTTCTCTTTACTTGATTCTCTATCAGTCCAACACCAAGTGGTGATCTGGGGCACGTAACCTCTGCCTGGTGCTATGCAAAAGCATTCTATGACCACACTCTGTTACATTGTGAGGGCCAAAGCTGTGTAGAAGTGAATATAGCCTGCACCCTGCCAAATTTCATGCAAGCAGACCTACCACCACTGTCCTTTCTAAGCTGTGCGCGTGTGCGCGCGCACACAGATCCTAAACTCCGCGCACATGGCAAAATACCGCGCGCACAAACATTTGCACAGAAGCACAACAATTTGCACAGAAGAAATTTTTTGCACACATGGCCTGTCAAAAATTAGAGGGAACATTGCCTACCATGGTCTTACCAACAAGCATATATCCTCCTTTCTTTTCCCTTGAAGCTTACTATACATACAGAGTACAAACAAACATTGCCTAACCTGGCACTCATGTTGTGGTGTGTTTATTGCTACTCTAAGGAAAAGGTAGCTAGCGTGGCCAGCCAGGGGTGAAAGTAACTGAGGCCACTTACCGGTACCGGGCGGGGCGGCTCCGGTCCCCGGAACGGGCGGGGCCTTGGGTGGAAGGGGTGGGGCTGGTGGGTCAGTGTCCCCCAGCCAGCCCTTCCAGTCCAGCTGGCCTGCACCGCCCAGGGCTCCCGTGTTGATTTAAAGGGCCCCAGGGCTCCGGACGCCGCTGCTGCCATAGCGGCAGCGGCGTCCGGAGCCCCGGGCCCTTTTAAATTGCCGGCCCCAGGGCAGCTGCTCCCTTTGCCCCTCCCGCCCGTCAGCGGCCGGGGGGGCCAAAAGGGGCAGGAACGTTAAAGTGCTGCAGGGTTCTTTGCTGCGGCAGCGCTTTTAAGGACAGTCCTTTGCTGCGGCAGCGCTCTTCCCCCCCCCCCCCCCCCAGTTGGTGGCCCGGCCGGTACGGACTCTACCAGCAGAGCCGCCGACGGGGGAGGCAAAAGGGGCAGGGACATCTGGGGGCATCAGTTTGGGGCGTGTCCAATTTCAGACACTTGGGGTCTAGTTTTCAGCGGGGCAAAAAGCAGCCACAATTTCAACCAAAGCCAGTGGGGCTGCAGGTGGTCAGCTCTATGGTATCTGAAGCTGGGCACCCAAAATTAGTCTATAGTTTTGAAAATATTGGCCTTAACTGCCCTTTGTCTCAGTTTTCCCATCTGCAAAATGGGGACAATAGTGTTTCCTTGTTTTTTTATACTAGGCAAATGTTCAGGATGATCGATCTCCTAAGCTCCTTTTACTGTAGGCACTGGATATATAAATAAGGAGCACAAATCTTACCCCACAGCACCAGACTCTCTATCTTAAGTCAGGAGCAGTGGAAGCTTCCTAAAAAGGGGGCTCCACCGGTGCCCAAACTGTGACCCCACCCCCTGCACTGCCTCTTCCCCCCCAAGATCTTGCCCCTTCCTTGCTCCTCTTTGCCCCTTCCCCCCCCAATTACTTTCCCATACGGCCAGTAAAAAGTGATGGGGCCCTGGGCCCCTGGTCTCCCCTGTTCTGGCACCCCTGTCTTAGGTACTTAAGTGCCACATTACAGTAGCTGAGCATCTCACAGTCTTTAATACCTTTATCTTCACAACACTCTCTGAGGTGGGCAATGCTCGGTTCCCCATTTTACAGATTGGCAACTGAGGCATAGAGAGCCTGATTTTAAAGGTATTTAGGCACTTGAAGCAGATTTGAAAATCCCACTTAGGTACCTATATACCTTTAAAGTCTAGAGAGACTAAGTGATTTGCGCCAGGTCACACAGGAATGACTTTGAACCCAGGTCAACCAAGTTCTAGGCTAATGCCCTGCCTACAGGAGCAGCCCATAGCTAGCATTGCTAGCTTTTTAGCTAGCCCCCAGCACTCCTTTTCTTTTTGCGAATACAGACTAACATGGCTGCTACTTTGAAACCCCCCAGCACAGTTGCTCTAGGACTGGTGGATGAGCCAGCGTCTCCACCGCCATTCACCCTCTCCTGTGCTGAGACTCTCTTGGGCCCATCTCATCCATGCTTTGGGCATCATCCTTGGACAAGTCTCCTCTGCCCTTTTTGAAAGAGAGGGTTCTTTCCTCTCCCCGTACTGGGATTTGCAGGGGCGATTAAACCTGATGCAGAAATCTGCAGTCACCTCATCCGTGATTAAGAGAATAAAAGGGCTGGCTGGAATAACTCAAATTCTTAACACTTGGGCCTGAGGCAGGGCTAGCTGGGAAGCCCGGCCTCACATCTGTAGAGAGATGACGGGAGCCTTTGCTTCTAAATGTCAGTTTAGAGCAATTTATCCTAATCCGATTACTGGCTAATTCAGTGCCAGTCTGTATTACGGAGGCCGGGCTTAATGGAGGCTAAAGAGGCCATGTTTACCCTTCAAGTGTGGAGGATTATCCTCTCAAGGGGACCAGCTTGAGGAATCCGCCTGCTTTTGGCAGGGTGGAATAATGCCAGTTCAAAGAACTCGAGCAGTGAGGCTGGAGGCTCCAGGGCTGAGCTGCCACCAAGCCCTTTGTTCCTCTGGGGCTTTGTCTGAGCTGTCAGCTCTGTCTTTGCTGCAGAGAGAACTCTTAGAAGGGCTTCGTTCTTCCCGGGAACTGGGGGTGGGGGTGGGAAACAGTCAGTGCTGAGCGAGCTGCTTGTTCCATTTTGATGTTCCCCTTTGGAGTCATTATACGTGAAACAAGTTTGCTGCCCTCCGTTTAACCCCCTGGTTAAGACCTATCCTCCTCTTTAAAGTGCCCTTTGGGATTTAGCATGTAGGGGAAGGGCAGGGGCGAAGCTAGGTGGTACAGAGGTTTAATTCACTTACCCTTTGTCTCCAGAGACTCATGTTTCAGTTCTGGCTTTGGCTACAAGTTAGTGTGACTTCTAGTGGTTTCAGTCCCCGTTTGTTCACACCATTAACCCTGCCACCCCCCATGGCTATTGGTAGTTGCTGCTCGGCACAGGCCCAGGATTATATTGCAGGGGTATTATCGGTCAGGGCTGATGGATGTGTAACGGCAGAGCAGTGTGTCTGTGGGAAGCTCGTGTAGTCTCTGGTTTAGGCAAATGCTCTTTGATGCCTCCTTTTCATGGCACCTAGCAGGCTGTGGGCACTAAAGAAAAAATGAATAAGTGCAGCGTGGTTGGGACGCTGACTGAGGAGAGCTGGGTTCTCCTTACAGTTCTGTCAGTGACCTAAGGGCAAGTATCTGCACCTCTGTTTCCCCACCTGTGTCTTGTCTATTTAGCTCTCTGTCTCAGCTGGAAAAAGGGGGGTTTTCAAATGGGATAGTCAGGGCCGGCTCTAGGTTTTTTGCTGCCCCAAGCTCTGAGAGTGCAACTGCCCAAGCAAAAAAAAAGAAAACAAAAGGAATGCCGCCCCTGGCATTGTGCCGTCCCAAGCACGTGCTTGCTTTGCTGGTGCCTAGAGCCGGTCCTGGGGATAGCTAACTCATTTCCAACCCTCCTGCGGATGGGGAGAGCTGTAGCTTTAACACCTGCTAGCCGGTCAGAATGAACCCCTAGATGTCACAGTATGGTTCACCTCAACCAGCTAACAGCTGTTAAAACTACAACTTGCCCTGGCTACACCAGCATGTTCAGACGTGTTCGCTATCACATTTGAAAAATACCCCTTTTTTCCTAGTGCGTGTTAGCTGTTGCATTAAAAAACCAAAATCAAAACCACACCTTTGTTCCTAATCTAAACAGGCTAAGTGTTGAAGCAGGCAGCACAATGGCTTCTAGCATGGAGTTTATATGTTCTGATCTTGGACCCGATCCTGCATCCCTTTCTGGCAAGTCATCCCACTGAAGTTACTTGTTGGTGAGCAAAGAGTATTTGCATAACAGGTACAGGGCTGGGCTCCTAACTGATAAGCAGCTGGGACATTGTGAGACATGTCGCTGGAGAATTATGATTTATGGACCAGATTCACTCCTCACTTACACTGATGTAAATTAGGAATAACTCCACTGAAGCCAGTGGAGTTCCACTGATATAAGATCAATATAAATGAAATCAGGCCCCATAGCTTGACACACATTATGCAGTATTCTAAGGGGCCCTCAACTATTGGTACTTATAGGTTTTTATGACTACATCTCTGCAGCTTTTTCAGTAAATCCGGTGATTAAAACAAAATGAACAAAAAGCCCGTAGAAATTTTGTCATGTCCGTTTTTCTTAATAATTCAGTAAATATTACATTAATTTTTAAAGATGTTATCAGCTAGAGGAGGAGGAAAGAATCATATTGAGCAGCTTAACTCAGTTAAAATGATGACCTTTAGATGTCAGTATAATCAAAGAATAACACGAAACTCAGTGCTGACTCACAGATTCTTCAGAGTGATGGCATAGGGGTGAATCTATTTACTGGGTGTAGCTAATTCATCTGGACTTGGCTGCTTCCTCTCCGCTCTCATTTCTGTACTTTCTCCTCCTCAGTGGGTGCTCCCAACACACAGCTTGGCATTTTGCATATCAAAGTGACATGGGAATTTCCTGAGTGCTCCTTGATGGCAGGTTGACACTGAGCACCTCAGCTGTGCTCCCACCTCGAACAGATCAATACCTAGGATCAGTCATTGAGGGCGGGAGCTTCAATGTTCCCCCTCTTTTACTCCCTGCCAAGTACTTGGGAAAGAAAATGGATCCATCCAAATAAGATTTTCAGAAAGGATCATATTAAATGTTTACAGGGAAACTGACGACAGTTTTCCCTATCTGTGAAGCCTTCCTCCACTATCACTGTTTTGGTATGATTCCTTGGAAGCCTGAAAATTAAACTAAATTCCTTAGCCAATTTTCCCCTGCTAGCCAACTGGTTTGTTGTTACAGGTTTGGTGGCGTGCTGCACATATTAAAAAGTTGTTTATGAATGTTGAATTGTACACACACACGTATGCGCACACACACACATTTGCTATTGGAGAGTTATTCAGCTGGGTTACACACTGTGGCTTGTTATTGTTGGAGTGCTCATGAGTCTGAATTGCCCAAGCTAGTTTGTTATTGTAGGGTTGTTCTTGAGTACCAGATAGCACAGAATGTTTTGTTATTTAAGGGTTGTTCGTGGGACAGGGTGTCTGGGAATTAGTTATTTTGGTTTTGCTTTATTTTACTTAGAGAAAAGGATACGAAAAAAAATTATGTGGATTTTGCAAAGAGAAAAACCTTGCACTTAGATCATTTCTGGTGGACTTCATCCTTGACAGTGCCCATCTACAATAGTTCCAAATTATTTATTATTTGAGAGACATTATTTCAAGGGGTTGACAGGATCACGTCAAGTCAACTTTGGTCTCCAAATTATATTTTGTGTGGTTTTTTAAAAAAATACAACCAAAAACGCCCTTCCCCCCAAATACTTCTACAAAACTGAAGACTAATAGCAAATTCCCTTTTAAAAAATTCCAGTGAAAACAGCTTTAAAAAATCAAATATATGCTCCCTGCTCTGTTTCCCTTCAGATTTTGCAGGTTGCACTGTGCATAAGGACCCGAAAGTGAAATGGACTTGAAACAGACTTGAAATTGACATTAACAATAGGAAAGTCAACAAAGGAAAAGCAGGTTGAGCCAGAAAATTTAGATCTGGAGGTGGGTCTAGATTTTGAAAAAAAACATGCTCCACGTTTAGGATTGGGATTAGATCAAGGATTCTAGTTTGAGCCTGAACTGAAACATAAATCATGATGAATTAATGAGATTTCAAAGATTCACTATTAATATTCTAAGGTGTAACTAGTAACAGAGCTAAGGAATATTTACTGCGGCTCCATCCTGACAGTGTCCCCAGAAATTCATAATCCCCTTCCTTCCTCCTTAGCCACATTTACAACATTTTTGGTGAACTCTGATGCGCAGTGACTACTTCAGGATTTCTCCTCTGTCTCGTTTCAAATGTCCTCTTTTTAAGAAGAGAAGCCACTGACCCTTTGACTCCACCAGTGATATCACAGGCTAAAGTCAGGAAATGGCCTTATCCAAATGGATTTTAATTCATGTCAAGGTTTGGGGTTAAATGAAGAGCGTCTTCCGTAGGATGTCATACTTTCTGCTCCAGTGTGGTGTCCGGAAGCAAAGAGATTGATACGAAAGGCTGGTTGTTATATCAATAAGAAGGTCTTTGCTGAGGGAATGGGGGTGGGGAACCCCTCCCTTTAGTTATAAGATTTAACTGCTTCACTGCTGATGGGCAGGATGGGCGTGCCCCCTCTGTGCTATTGCACCTCGCATCTATGCTGCCATGTGCTTTCTGTGCCACTGAACGTTCCCTGCATGCCAGGTGGGCAAAATACGGGCAATTCTGACAGCCCCGTCTCTCTGCAGCCACCTGCTGGCCTTGGGAATGAGCAGCCGCTGAAGAGCACAGACCCAGAAGCGACCTACGTGCAAGTGCGTGGTGGCTGCTGCCATGGTGCCTTCACAGAGTGCGCAGGCACAATGGCTTCCAGCACCTGCTGTATCCATCTGGTGCCTTTTCTTCCCTGTGCCCTCCCAGGTACCTGGCAGGCAGTATCTCAACGTCCTTGGCTGCCCCATGAGGGGATGGCAACAGCCAACTTCGGTAAGATCCAGATAGTGAGCTACGTGGAGGTCAAGCACAGCAATGGTGAGGGAGAGGCTGAGTAGCCACAGCTTCTGGCCCCGGCTCTGCCTCCTCCTCTGTATGGGGTGGGAGACTGCGCATAGGGCCAGGATAGGGGCCAGGCCTGCAATGTTGCCAGCCTCAGGGATTTTGGAGTTACTTTACACATGTGATTGGCGAAAACCGGAGCCTTTAGGTTGGCAACACCACTGCTGCTTAAAGCCTGGCTCTTTGTGTCAATGTCCTCATACTCTGGGGTGTCGGAAGTGAGGGAATCCCTCTGACGGAAGAAGGAATGAGGGAAAGAAGAGAGATCCCTAAAGTGATGAACACGTGGAGAAAATGGTGAATCAGAGAGGAGACCTGTTAATGCTGCAGCAGGAAGGAGGCGCAGCAATGGAGTCCATAGTGCAAGTGGCTCTGCTAGAGAAGTTTGATTCCGGCAATTCAGGCAGCTGGCCTTGCTGGATCTTCTTTCAACACTGAACACACAGCAGGGAAAGCACGCATAGCAGGCACTCTGTCTAGAGCCCCAGTTAAGCAGCCACCGACGGGAAGGCTTTAAAGAAAGATGTCAAAGTCTTAATTGGCCTTGTTCTGGCAGCAATTCCAGCATCTGCCAACCAACTTCAGCAAATTAGAGATGTACAACTAAAGGACGAGACTTGCCAGAAACTTACTGCACTCTGCCAAAGAGGGTGTGGTCGAAGGAGTCAACTTCCAACAGAACTACTACCACACTGGCAGGACCCAAATCAGCGTCACATGGCTGATAGATGGTGCATTCTTATCCCTATGGTACTTCTGAAAGAGATGCTCTCCAAAATCCATGCGGGACACCAATGCAGGGTACAAGCACCACAATCCCTGTGGGGTGGCCCAGTCTGAGTAGGCAAATTCAGATTTTAGTCGAGAGCTGCAGTTATGTAACAATGGAAAAAACAAAACAGAAAATATTCACCAGAACCGTTCCTCTCTACAGAAATGGCTGACAGACCTTGGCAGCAGGTAGCCACAGATTTGTTTTTCTGGAAAGGACACACATAAATTATGGTAGTCGATTACTTCTGCAGGTATATCAACTTGAGTATACTTCCACAGTCATCATCAGCACAGGTCAGTCAGAAACTGAAGTCAATATTTGCAAGACATGGAGTTCCTGATGTCCTTGTATCAGACAATGGGCCTCAATTTACCTCTAAAATATTGTATTTGCCCAGGACTTTGATTTTGAACATTGTAGTTCATGTTTCCCCCTGAGCAATGGGGAGGTGGAGAGAGCAGTGCAGACTTTAAAAAGACTTCTACAATATCAGTGGACCTGTATAAAGCACTCCTGGCATATCAAACAACGCCGCTTGCATTTGGACTATCTCCAGCAGAACTTCGGATGAGAAGATGACTAAGGATGCCTTTACCTGTGGCACCAATACAGTTTCAACCTAAGTGGCCCAACTTGAAAGAACTTAGAAAACAGGAAGCTGAAATAACAATTTAGCAGCAACATAACTTCAGTGTTGGGCACAGAACGAAAGCACTACCCAAACTGAGACCAGGGAACAGAGTTTGGCTCTAAAGATCCCAGATGTTTGGAACTGTTCGGAACCAGGCAGAAACTCCCAGGCCCTAACTAGTGGAGTCTCCAAGAGGACTTCTCCAGACTCCAGAAGAATTGGGTTCATCTTCAGTATTTCCCAACACAACAAGAGAGGATCTGAGACCTGCAGATACTCTGTCAGGAAGTGAGACTCCTCCACAGGGAACTTCACATGCAAACTCCAAAGAAGTGAGAACACGCTCTGGAGCACGGATCAGACCCCCTCAAAGGCTTGATTTTACAAATACTGCTCAGAACTGTTTAAATGGAATTGACACGGAGACACAGAAGCGTAATCAGTTTTAAGGAATTTGAAAGAACTGTTGATAGATACATTGGTTTATAATTTGTTTTACTCTTTTATTATAAAGAAAGAGAGATGCAGAGTGGTTATAGAGTTCCTGTTATCCGACAGGATCAGGAGGTGTTGCATCAGGGAGCTTGACAACTGTGGAAACTTCCTGATGAGGGAGTTCTCTAGGTGATGCTTTTAAAGCCTGGCTATTTGTGCGTATGTCCTCACACTATGAAGAGGGTTAGCTCCATATCTGAGCTCAGGGTATTGGGAGCATTTGGGCCTTGGTTACACTAGCCTTTTTCTCAAAGTCTCTCCCCTCTCCAGCCAGCTGTACTGCTCCACTAGTACAACTCCACCAGTGCAGCTCCACCAGCGTTAGAAACTGTGGGAGCTTCAGTATAAACAGGCTGCTGGTGTTATAGAGGGAGGTTCTCAAAGGAATGAATGGGAGCATGGGGCCCGACTCCCAGTGACTTTCAATGAGAGTTGGGTGCCCAAGTCCCATTTGACCTTTGAACATCTCTCCCTAACCACCAAGTAGCAGCAGAATCCAGCTCTAAATAGGAGGGTAATGCCCAATTGTGTGATTTACAATTTTTCCAGACTTAAAAGGTGACCCGATTAGTTTAATTCATTATTTACTTCCAAATATAGAATTTTTCTCTCTCCTAATCTTAAACTTTATTTAAATGCCTAGTTCTGCCCTTCATTTTTCTAGCATAGATTTGTTCTTCCTTCTGCGATTTTTCTCTGCTTTCCTTGCAGTTTCAGCTTCTCACCAGTAGCCCCAACAGAGGCCAAAGGTAGGTGAGGCATTTGATCAAAGGTAAATGATACCTTGCAGATCCATGTGCTACATTTGATTTTATAACATAATTCTACAATGTATCACATGACTGTCACTACCATGTAGATGGTATCTCTCTCCCTTCTGTCATGTGTATGTGGCAAGGGACCTGTAACTAACTGAAGCATTTAGCAGAGCTGCCCCTGTAACTCTAAGCAGAGACATGTTTGAAGTGAGCTGACAAATATGAAGCCTATATGACCTTGGTTAATTGAAAATTACCATCCTATCTCTTACAGTGCTCTTCTGCTTTAGGGCTGCCTTGTGCCACCTTTGCTCCCTCCGAGTCAGTGGTAACTTCCCTGCATGTAGTAGGAAGCACGGGCTTGTAGTTAAGGCACTGGATTTGACTCCTGGAAATCTGGGTTAAATTGCTGCCACAGACTTCCTCTGTGGCTCCTGGGATTTTAACTCTGGCCTCAGTTCCCCATATGTAAAATAGGGATAATAATTCTCCCTGTTTTTCTCTTGTTGATTTAAATTTTCTCTTACTACTTGTATGTACAGAGCCTGGCACAATGGGGCCCTGAGCCTGGTTAGGTCAGTACACTAATGCAAAGAAATGATCATGGCAGTAAGGGTGGCAAAATTCTTCCCTTAAAGATGGAGGTGCTTTGGCCACAGAAGTTTTTATTGCCTCTGCTCTGTGCTTTACTTGTTCTGTGGTCAGAAGATTTCAGTTCCCAGGGCTGTTAGCCTTGTATCTTGCACGCCCATGGAGTTCAGCATAGTTTGTCTCTACTATGTGATATCAAGTATTTAATTGACTTGGAATCATTAAATTCTTCCATATGCTTACATATCTGCTTAGATCTTAAGCTCTTTGGGGGGCAAGGCTATCTTTTGGTTAGAGGTATGTACAGCACCAAGCACAGTGAGGACCTAATCCCTGATTGGGACATCTACTGCAATGCAAATAAGAAACAATGGTAACAAAATTAATGATGATACTGGGTGAAGTGTTATGGAGTGTCTTTTGTCAGATGGGCATGGGTAATGTGACAGAGTACCCAGGACAGTAACACCAGCCACGCCAGCTAAAAAATGAAGAGGTACCAGGCAACCTCTGCCCCAAACATCAATACAATGATTCTTCTTACAGCTCAGTAACAGAAAGGATTTCCCAAGGGCTAGAGAACTGGGTTCAAGTCCATGCTGTGCCACAAACTTCCTGGGTGACCTCATGCTAATCGTATAGCCTGTGTATGCCTCAGCTCCCCCTCTGTACAATAGGGATAACGGCACTGCCCTACCTCACTTTGGGTATTGTAAGGATAAATAGATAATATAGATACAATATAGATCTATAATAGATATATAATATATATTAGTATTATTATTAAGTACGATAACTAATATAATAATAACATTGTAGTTATAATGATAATAATATAATTATTATTAATATATCTATAATATCTAGATAATAGATGTATAATAGATAATATAAATAGATCAGTAGTCCCTTGAGTTTTCCTTTCCTTGAGGAGTGCTGAAACCCCTTGCGATTTACCATCCTGTGATGAGCAGATAGCGCATGTTGCCTTGAGGCAGCAAGGACGTTCTAACTTGTAATAACAACATCCCTTAGCTGTATCCCTGAGAATATATCTCTGAGATGTATATGTTGTCTGATGGATGCAGAATTTCCAATAGAATAAGAACATCTTTCTCTCCATGCAGAGTCTTCCACAAACCTTTGGAAGGCCCCTTCCCTCAAAAAGAGTTTAGAAAATTCCTCCCAGTTATTTTTCTTCTGGAATTCTGGGTTCCAGTCAGGACCAGAAGCACAATAACCATCAAAATCTGCAAACAGCATTAGAAAAGATGCTCTTGTGTTATTTCTGATTTGCCCAGAAGCAGGAAATTCCAGAAATTTCCTATGAAAGCCTTTTCCCATGAGATTTTCAGCCTGTTTTGGCAACCGCGTGGGGTTTGGATCAACTTTTTATTTAAAAATAATTACACTTCTAGCCTTTGCTCTAGCAATAATGTAACCCAGTGCACAGCTGTCCTGTTAATCCAGCCTCGGAGGAAACTCTCTACAGCTAGTGTTGGGAAGTCTATAATGAGAGGAGACCGCATGGTGTAGTGTATAGGGCAATGGCCTGGAGTCTAAAGAGCTATTGTGTGACCTTGGCCAAGTCACTTGAACTCTGTGTGCTTGTTTCCCCCTCTTGCCCATTTAGATTGAAAGCTACTGGGAGCAGGGACTATCTCTTCTTATGTGTTTGTACTGTGTGATGGAGCCCTGATCTCAGAGGGGAACTCTAGGTCCTACTCTGATATAAATAATAATAATGACAAACCAATGTACTTATGGTGGCTCCAGAAAAACAAACCATGTGTGTTGACCAGTGATAATAAATGCCTTGAGAACAAACCAATGTGTGTAGCCTAGGGCTTATGAGTAATCCTACAGTAACAGTCCAGTGCGTGCGCACAACATTAAGAAAAAGGGCAGAATGAGAAAACATTAAAAAAAAATTACAAACTCTACTTTATTGGATGCATCCAATGAAGTGAGCTGTAGCTCACGAAAGCTTATGCTCAAATAAATTTGTTAGTCTCTAAGGTGCCACAAGTCCTCCTTTTCTTTTTACGGATACAGACTAACACGGCTGCTACTCTGAAACTCTACTTTGATTCTGTCCTTTTAATTAACATGTGGCTTTTAGTCCTCTTCAAATCTCCTTTCAAGTGTTAACAGTCATTGTGAGTGAAAATGATCGTAGTCTCAAAATTTGTCCACAATTTTTGTGCCCACCCGCCTTGACAGCATCCCTTTAAAATTTAAAACCCACTCCCTGTACGAGCTTTTATCTCTGTGGGGCCTCACTGGCAGAGGTGGTTCACATGCTTAGCATTTAGCAACAAAAGCCTCAAACTGAAAGCATGACTCAAGCAGTAATTTCCAGCAATTCCAATAGCGACTGTACTGTATTTTTCCAATTTACAGTAACCTCCTTTCTCTAATCAAAGGGTTGTTTCCACTCAGAACATTGCTCGCTGATGTGATCCCTGCCCTCTGAAAATCATTTCCTTATTTAAGAAAAGGGGATTGAATCAAACCACGTGTATTAGATCCAAACCCAAGAGTTTTAAGCATACCAAATACAAGCTATTGCAGGCAGAGTCGCTTCTAGATGAAACCAACTCAGCATGGCTTCTGGATCAACTAGAGTTCTGCTTATCCATCCATCTCTCAATTCATCCTCACACAGTCTCCTCTATTCACCTATCTATTCATCCCTATACACAGCTATTGATCTATCTTAGGTTTTCTATAACTCTCATAACCATAGTGGCAAGGGCTGGGATTTTCAAAGGAGCCTGCCAATTCAATGGGGTTTGGGCTCCTAAATGTTTAAACACTTTAGTTTCCCTTTTGGCTTGTATAGAAAGGCTGCAGTAAATTTGGCTACAAGATAGATTATGTCTGTGCTAATGTCTAGCCATCAACTGCTAGACACATCCCAATCTTTGTCAGTCAGGCCAACCATCTGTACTGCCTAGGGACAGAATACGGGCTGTTTCTTCATAAAAATCTATATTGAAGCAGGGACGAATTTGGGCTTGTAAATACATGGGTGTATCTATGTGAGAGTGCTGTGGGTGTGGGCATTACACAATGGATGTGTGCAAGTGGGGGAATGTGGTGTATACGTTGTGTGGTTTATGGGAAAGAAGGGGGAGGATATTTTTGTTGTTTTAACATTTTAATTTTTCCCCTGGAAGAATCCTGGGGAATGTTGGCACCTGTACTAATAATCATACTAGTTTCAATTCATTCGATAACTTGTTGAAGTAAGATAAGGATTTGGCCCATGCCAGTGTAAATCCAGTGCATGTGAGAGGAGAATCAGGCCCTGAATCTCTACTAAATCCATTACAGATGAGCTCGATCCTAAACTATGTCAATAGGCATAGCTCCACTGGAGTCAATGGAGCGACACTGATTTACGCCACCTGAATGTCTGACCCTGTGTTTTCAGTCTGTTGCTAAAATTTGGAAGAGTTAAAGGCTAGCTGACCGATGGAATTACTTTAGCATACTGTAGATTAATTTAGTTACTCTGGTGTTTAAAGCAAAAAGTGCCTTTTTTGTTGTGATACAGGCTAATTGTATCTAAATACTTTGTCCACTAATAAAGGACTCCTATTACAGTGGCATTAGCGAAGATCTGTCCACAAGGCCATACATGTTTTCCTAAACATAGAAGGAAATTGTTTTAAGTAGAGCTGTAGCAAATAGGTCTATTCAACTGGCTGGCATAGGGGATTCTGTACAGCTGGGAGTATCTTGGTTTTGGGGTTGCTACTAACTAGTTTTAGACGTGCCACAAGGCTAACTGAAGGAAATTGTGTGTTTAAGGTATATTCTCCTGGGATTTATTAGTGAGTGGGGGAAAATATGTTCCCAGATGTTCTAGGGCTGTTGACGCTTTTGCTGAAATCTCTGAATTATCAGCACAATGACAAGCAGCCACATATGAAATGGATGAGACATGATCGGAGTCCTCTATGTATTACAGGGATTTGGTATAACGCTGCTTATTTTAAGGGCATTATGCAAATCTGGTGCTTATTCAAATCTTGACACGCTCATCTGGAGCAGGTGCATTAGAAACTCAGTTTCCACTGAGGTTAATATGTCAAATGTTGACTGCTGGTTTCATCTCCAGTGACGCTTGCATGAGTTACAGTCCAGCTTCTGGCTGTTTTCCCACCAGCTCTTGGGACATTTTTGAGCCACGCTTCCAATTGTTAAGTGCGCACAGAGAGATGTGGATGCAGCTTTTCCCAGCGTGAAAGCAGCTAGAGGGGAACCTTTCCCAAGGATGCAACAGTGGGAGACTTCAGGAGGGCACAAGCATAGCCTAAGTGCTGTTAGCTCAGCCAGAGGAAAGCTCACCTTGTGTAGAGCATCTGTCTGACACACCAGAAGGGCACAGTTTGGAGTTGCAGCTGCAGGGTACGCAAGGCTCATATCGTGCAAGACTGGTTAACAGGCCTCAGACAACAGTTAATTCTGCTCTAGAGTATAGCCCCCAATTGGCAGGAGGGAGACATTTTTGTGGTGATCTGGTTGGCCATTCACCTGGCCGCTCTGTATCCCGCACTCCCTATGCACTTGTTACGCAGACAAAACTTCCATTGCCTTCTATTGGATCTGCTAGTGTGTTAACAAGATAATGTTGGTGAATGTTAGTCTCCCCTTTCCCATTGGAACCTGTCTTCAATTCCAAACACCCATTTAATCTGATCATGTCTCTGCCTTCTTATTATTTGTGAGCATTTATGTAAATAGCTTCTCCTGTTTAGGCATGTTTCAGGAACAGCTGTTCTTGTACCAATACCCATATTCATGCACAAACAAGGCTACTTATGCATGACCCAAGAGCATCAATGTTCTGCGATTATCCCATTAAAAATGCTTCTGTTATCCAATGAGGGAGTAAAAATGATACCATGTGACTTTGGTACCAGCCACACACCATGGATGACAAGTAACAAACAGCTGAAATGAACAATCCATAGCATGAAAACTGCCCATTCCAGCTCTTGCATGAGTAGCTCTGAATAATGAAATCCGTGATCAGTTCACAAATGCAGAAGACTAAATTCACTATGAACATTATCTGCAGTTAGTCATTTGACTAAGTCTATGTAGTATATTGCGTAATGACAACAAGGTTTATTTTGCCCAGTTTCCCCGGTGTTCGTGAGAAGAAGGAGAGAAACCGATTTAATTCAACTGTTCTCCAAACAGCCCGCTTAACAAAATGTACCTTCAGATATTTTTATCAGCTAGGTTGGGCTGGTTGCAGATTTCCCATTCCAACTGTTTTTCGGCAGAAAATTGGGTTTTTGAGTAAATGAAGGCTTTCCCCTTACTAACGATATCCATTTTGCTTCAGAGGCTGGTGAGACTTATCCGTCAACATATTAATACTATCTACTCTGCTGCTGGCTCTCCACACCTGCAACTGTGCTCAGATGTTCAGATTCCCTTTATCTTAGACCCATAGAATCACAGAAGTGTAGGACTGGAAGGATCTCGAGAGGTCACCTAGTCCAGTCCCCTGTACTCACATCAGGACTAAGTAATAACTATACAATTCCCGACTGGTATTTGTCTAATCTGTTCTTAGTAGCCTCCAGTGACAGAGATTCCCTAGGCAACTTGTTCCAGTCCTTAACTGCCTTGACAGTTAGGAAGTTTTTCCTAATGTCCAATCTAAACCACCCTTGCTGCGATTTAAGCCCATTGCTTGTCCTATCCTCAGAGGTTAATAAAAACAGTTTTCTCCCTCCGCCTTGTAACAACCTTCCAACATTCCACATCAATTGCATTAGAACTTTGTGATGTTCCCTGGCACGTGGGGCTTCAGTGGGTCTGTATTCTTTTACATGATGTACCTGGAATGGTTAGGTTTTTAGCAATGCCGTTAAACTAATCCACAACTAGATTCCATTTGTATTAGAAATGCCCTGGAGATCACCGGTATTGCTTCCTTAGCCTAGGATTGATATCTTCCTCTAGGTGTTCTTGTTAGAATGGGATAGGAAATCATTTTCCTCTTTCATTTAAAAAAAAAAAAAAAAAAAGGTTTTCCAAAAATATCCTTTTCCACACTGGGATGAAACAGAGACCTTTTGAAATTTTCCATGATACACAAAGAGAGAGAGTGAGAGCACGAGTACTTCTCACCCCTACCTCCACAGATAGAATGGTTTGGGCATTCCCTTGCTACGTGGGAAACCCATGTTCAAGCCCCCTGAATCTGGCAGTGCAGGAACTTGAATGCAAGTCTTCCAGATGAGAGCCGTAACCATTGGGGGTGCAGGTTGGTGTGTGTGTGTCTTCCTTTCTGGTTTTGACCAGAATCCTGGATCTTCCTGCTGCAAGTTTGTCAAAACAGAGACATTTCCATGAAAACTTCAGTTTTAACAAATAGGTATTTTCCAATGAAAACATTATTTGTGGAAAATTCCTGACCAGATCTACCCCCTAATACTTCACAGCCAGCTGAGCAGAGAACTTGTCATTTTATTTTGGCAGTGAGTTCCATAGAATATGATATTCTGCAGAAGTCTTGAACAGCTGCTTAAGATTCATTCACTTCTCCATGCAGGAGGCAAGGAGGAAAGGCTGCAGAACCATGGAGACTGCAGTTACTTTGCTACCATCTCTGTGACATGAAGGTGTGCCCCACACCATACTGTAGAGACATTTCCCAAAGCAGCATCTTCTCAGGAAGCATTAGATCCTGGTATGCTAACAAAAGTCATTCTGGAAGTGACGTGGGCTAGCTTAAACTGTACATGAGGGGTACAAAGCATAGTATATGTGACCACCATGTCCTGCGGGAGGCAGAATGTTTATCTAGCTTGCTTATTTCATTTTCACGCCTTTAGTCAGCAAAGCACTTCAGCATGTGCTTAATTTTAGCCTTTGAGTAGTCTTCTAGTGACTTTGAATGGACTCACTCATGTTTAAAATTAAGCCCACATTTAAGTGCTTTGCTGAATCAGCATCTGCCATGGGCGTTCACTCCACACCTCACCTGAAAGGGTTAAGGTAGCTTGGAAGGGGCTAATTAACCTAGTACCTGGGGGAGAATAAGGCTGGATAGACAAACCCTAATGGAAGGTGGAGCTCAGCTGAGCAAATGCAGGCTGGGCTGGTACAAAGCTAGGAAACGAAGAACAGAAGGGGTTGTAGGGGAAGCAGACTGCAGTCGCTCCCTGGGAGTTGGGACTGTGAGTTGGACCCCATGGTGGGGCAGAATACTGAGAAAGAGAAGGGAAGTAGAAAGGAACGCAGGGAAATAGCAACAGTGTCTGGGAGTAAGCAAACCATGGCTGTTGGATAGAGGGTTCCTGTGCTGGAATCCAGAGTAGTGGGTTTCAGCACAGGAAAAGTGGCATAGTTTTGATTTAAAGGATGGTCTGGAAAGGCAACCAGACAGTCAATTCAAGGAGACTTTGATACCCCCAGAAGGGGAAAAAACATCAGGTGACCTGGCTGGAGGGCCAATCACAAAGCAGTAGTGCGTTGAGTCCCAGACAGTCAGAGGGGCCGTGGCGAGAGCAAATGACGGAAGGGAGCATCCCCTGAGCAGCCAGGAGGAGGCACCGTGGTGGTGAGTGAACCCTGTTACAGGATCTTATTTTTTCTCTAAGGGCTTGTTTACATGCATGAAGTTTGATTTGTGTGCATTAAAATGACTTATGTACACTGAATGCAATTCTTAAAGAATACTAACTTGCCAGTTAATTCATCATCTATAATCCACTTTTGAAAATGTATTAAGTTCACTGTGTATTGTTAGTGTGGACTAATGTCTGTGTGCACACACAGCTCATTTGCACTAGTCTGGCAATCCTCCGACTGCTATCCCATGCTGCTTTGCATGATGCCAGGACTGACCTCTCTGTTTACCCATGCGCCTTCCACTGCTCTGGGGTCATTTCACAACAGCCTTTCAACTGACTCTATTCTAAAACTAACCCAATTCAACAGTCCTTATAGAACCACCAATATGGCAATACACAGCCCCTCAATAAATAATGCAATAATAAAACAGCAACTACAGCTGCTCCAAATCAAGTGAGTTTTACCCCAGTCTATCTCCCCAAGAATGCCCAGGGATAAAAGATGAGTGTTGCAGCATGCTGAGAAGGTTAACAAATCTAAGCTCTGGAGGATCAAGTTGGATGGAAATTCTAAAGCTGAGGATTCTCTCCACAGAACGCCTTGCAGGGAGCCCCCTTTGGCAGGTTACACCATAGAGTTAAAAAATATAAGATAATTCAGAAAAGACAACAGTGTTACAGTTAGATGTGGGAACCTTAATTATTCTGGCCAACCTACTACCGGTTAGTAGGTTATCTGCTAGCTAATAGTAAATCATAATGTCCTTGTACTAATAGATTCCCCTCTGACGTACTAGCTAATAGTAAAGCATACCATTATAATGCTCATAGATTCCCCCCCGCCCCTAGTATATTGTAGTTCTAGCCAATCTACTAGCCACTATCAACTCCCCTTTGTTTGTGCTTTATGGAAATGAGATGGACTTGATTAGAGAGAGGACATGGTTCTATGAAATACTCTTAACCCCCAAACATTGCAGCATTGTGTTGTTGACACACTTTCAGCTGCTCGTTTTGGAGGTATTTCCTTTTCTAAATCTAAACTAGACCCTAGCGCACAAAGCCCTTCAGACCCACTGCATTCCCAGCTGTTATCAGCCACTAAACCACCGTGGTGCAGGTCCTAGTCCTGCCAGATCCATCACCTCTAACAGTGAGTGCAGCTGAGTCAACAAACTAAGATGGAAGGGAAAATTGACTAAGAGGGACTTTGAAAAAATCCAAACAAAGCAGCCGGCAAGATGGGCTGCTATCTGGTATGTGTGTTATTTTTCCAAACAGGCGAGCCAAAGTGTGAAATCCCCCTACGTTCCCTGAGCACGAGCCTATTAGAGGAAGCGCTTTAGAGAAATGCAGTTAAGACGGTGCGGTTCACCATTGTTCCACCTCAAAGAATAATTCTTATTAGAGGAAGTGAGCTCTGGTGAGCCGAGAGAATATCAAACAGTGCAATAGCGGGGAAGGGAGGCGAATAGTTTTTAAGCAGACCATATGGCGTGCTGGTGCATTTTGTTACATCATATGGGAAGATTGATGGGCCCGGAATACTCTGGGTAGGTTCCAAGCAAACCAGAGACCTGCTTGCCTCCTGTCTCCTAATAAAGGCTTTGCTGTGTGAGAATGGCTATTCCTCCCTCTCTTCCTCTCCTAATGAATCACTCCTTTGTAGTCTTATGTGGCTCTTGTACTTAATGTGAACCAAGAGGCTAGTGCAGGAAGAAGGAGGAATGCACTCTCTTTCCATCTGACATGGATATACAGAGCCTGATCCAAAGTCCAGAGAAGCCAAAAGGAGCCTTCCCATTAATTTCAATGGCTTTTGGATTAGGCCTAGACCTGGCCAGAGGAAGGCAACATGTCCTGTTTTCCACTGCACCAAAAACCTAGCACCTTCCCCCACAGTTCTCTACTTGGTTCTGGGCTGGGGTAAACTGGCACTGGTGTCAGTGAAGCTATGCTGATGTACACCCGCCAAGGCTCTGACCTTTGGTCTTTGGAACAGACAGACTTCTTTGGTTATAATTGGCCGTGTCTGCATTTTTTTTCACCGGAGGATGTTATAAAATCTCTGAAGTTGAAAAGAGGTTCAAGAACCCTGCAATAGCAGATGTGGAGTAAAATGCCCCCTGCATAGGTCTCATCCTGATCTCTAATAGTTAGAGATTGGCTTATACCCAGAAGTGCAAGGTTTAATAGCCCTTCCAAATTTTTTGTTGTCATATGACACCTACTACTATGAAAAATTCACTAGGAATTTACCGTGTGACCAGATAGTCTTAGTAGCCATATAAATGTCCAATCCCTTTTTGAGTCTTGCTAAATTCTTAGCTTCAGCCAATTCCTGTGGCATTGAGTTCCATGGTCTAATCCCTGGTAGTATAAAAAAAACATTTCCTTGTATTCTTTTGAATTTCCCACCTTTTAATTTTATTGAATGTTACCTCTGAGAATTGATTGGAAGGGGAAGGTAACAGTTCCATTTGATAGAGTGCATACATCCTTTGATAAATACATCATTTTATGACTGTTCACTTTGTCCTTTCTCTCCCTGGAAGTTTTGTAAATTTGTCCCAGAAGCATCTTGTTCGGAGGCTTTGGCATGATACATCATGGGAGAGGCAGTCCAGCCAGGGAGCCTGGCTTAGAAAGGAGAATGGGGAGATGAGGCACTGAACTACAGCTCCCATGAGGCACCAGGGCAGTATTTACAAATTGAAATATTTTAGCCAAAAACCTAAGTATTTCAGTTTCTGGATTTATTTATTTTACCCAAAAAATCAATTTTTTCCCACCAGAAGCAGACACTTTTTGTAAAAAATTGAGTTTAGTCAAAAAACCCCCCCAACAATTATTTTTCATGGAAAAAAACATTTTTGATGAAAAATTTTCAACCAGCTCTAATAGCAATGTTGGTGCAGAAGAGCATTGGCAGCAAAACTCCATGGGAAAACTGGCACAGTGCCTCTCCCTCCTATTCCTGGCTTGTGTGACCGAATCCTGCACTTGCATGGACATTAAAATCAGTTTGAGAGTGAGAAACGAGGTAGCTTCATATTCAATATGATTCAGTATCTAATAAGCAGTATAGCCAGCAGCAAGGCATAAAATGTTATGTAAGGCTTAGGGAAGTGACATTTCTTGCCCTGGCATTCTATGGTTAAGATGATACAGTTACTGAACTTGTATCTAATGCTGATTTTTGAAGCGGCATTCACCACAAGCCTTTGCATCCTTGAGATTTTAAAGAACTCCACAAAACTGGGACTTCCTGGTTGACTTTTCAGCCTAATGAACCCCCCTCCCCAAGCTTTTCCTATGAGTTAAAAGTTAAGAGGTCAATTTCATATCCAGAATTTATTTACCCAAGAGAGCTGGGTGATTTCATAGATCATAAAACCAAAACTTCAAAAGTCATATTTTATTTCACAGCGGAGGTCTTTGCAGCGAGGTAAGGTCAGGTCAGGAATTCCAGGCCTGGGGGAGAGACATCAGTCCTTAAAGAACTGATTTGAGGTCTGCATTGGAACACTGCAGTGTTTCTGAATTCTCCCCATGTGGCAGCAGAAACAGTAATAGCAGAGTCTGAAAAACTAGCAGTCTGAAACCCTGGACAGAGAGCCTTCCTGGCATAAGGTGCAGCCACAGGGAAAAGCCAAAGCTGAGGCTGGAAGCAAGATGTAGGTTTCATTCTAGGAACCCCCTGAATTGTACCTGTGGGAAGGGAGGGATTCTCCCCTCTCCTGCAGCCCTCTGGCAGCGGCGAAGTACCCCTGGGAGGTCTCCTATGCTAGATCAGCCTAGATCACACAGGTGCTACAGGAAGCAGAGGAGAAGTGATGGGACAGTAGCACATACCTGCCAAGCTTGGAGAGTTATAGGGACGCTGCATGGAAAAAGAATGGACTAGAATTGCCCTCTGGAGGGATTCAGTGGGCAAATGGTAACTCTTTTGCTAAAAAAATATAGGGCCTGTCAGTGGGGAGAGTGGACAGGTTTAATATGGGGGACAAGCTCCAAAGGACTTGCTAAGCTGTGCTATGATAGTTCAGTAGCCCAAAAGGCATATTGGCCAAATCCTGCTTTCTGAGTTGATGTCAATGTGATGTCCAGGTGTCAATGAGCGCAGCGTTTGCATTAGGATAAATTCAGTGTGGCTCAAGAAATGGGAGGTGCAACTCTGGTGGAGTCATCACTTGTTCCTATTGTGAGAGCACTGGTGGTGCTGCTCACTCAGTGCAATAGCAGGCTTTGGTAAACCACAAGCATCTGGGTCCTGGAGCAAATGTTTGCGGAGTGTCTGGACTGACGTTTATATTCATGTTGGCTCCAGTTAGCTGGCAGTCAGTGATAATGAATGATACCAGGAGCACTTTACAAGTTTCTTCATGTAAGCGGGGGAATAGTCCCGCTATTGTGGGGAACTTTCCTGGCTTCTGCACTACCCCGGTGAAGTGGGTTAGCGAAAGGATCTGGGTCCTCGCTCCCACTTCCTTTACCCAGTGTCCTCCCTGCCCTTGAGGACTCCCCTTCCACTCTCCTGGCTGGCAGAGTCCTCGTAACCCCAACAAGGCTGGGCCCAGAATTCCTGGGGGGCTCGACGCCCAACTCTGCTGTGGTCACCTAGGACAGGGGCTAGGGTGTCCCCACTCTGGGGTACTCTCTCTGCACTGGGCACTTCTTTGACCCACTGACATACAAGTTAAAGCAAATGCAAGTTATTTAATCAACAATTAATTTTAAAAAGAATAAGGAAAAATGGGAAAGGTTAAAGGAAATACATCAACCCGCTCCGTGGCAGGGAACATCACAAACAGTGTCTCTGGAATGTCCGGGCAGTTCACAGTTTCTTCCTGGTAAGTCCTAGGCCTTCTTCTCAGGCCCTGGCTGTGCAGAGGGATGCTGTGGGTTGGACGCTTGCTCTGGTGGTGGCCACACGCTCTCAGGCTCTAAGTGGTAGGACCCTTCTTCCCAGTGTTGCGCCCGCCCTGTCGGGGTTATGATCCAAGCCTGGCCTGCAGAGCCTTTTGGCTGAGGCATCTCCCTGTGCTGGGCCCGCTGCCCAGGGTCCCCCTTGGTCTCCCCAGCTGCTCACTGAACCCAGCTCCGGATTTCTCCAGCCCCAGTTGCATCACTCTGTCTCAGCACTGCTGCTGCTCTGCCTCCAGCTCCCTGGGCTGCTTCTTTGGCCCCTCTCCCTCTGGTTGCAGCAGCTCTGCTCTCAGGACAGGGTCTGCTCTCTCTGGGCTGCTTTTCTGGTCCCTCTGGATCTGGCCCAGGTCTGCTCCCCAGCTTAGCTTGGGCCCCTGCTTTCTCCTTAGCTCGGCCCCACTCTGTCTGACCCAGGCAAATCCAGCTCTCACTGAGGACGGGACCTCCCTGGCCTCCTGACTCTCTGATTAGCCTCCCCGCCCTGTCATTCAGGCTGACCTGGAGCATTGGCCTCTCCCCATTGTTCCTGGGGACTATCAGTCTCAGAGTCCTGGTTTCCCATGGACCCTTCCCCTTTTACTACTGGGAGCTAGCCAACCAAAGCACCCCCACTGAATGTTAATAAGGGGCAAAAGCCCCCTTACATTCAGGTGTAGATCTGGTTTTTCCTCTCGTACAGCCACCCCTGCTATTCCCGTCCTGGGGCCTAACACAGCTCTTCTACCATACATCAGTCCTGACCTATTGTAGCTCCCGCTGGTGCAGCCCTGAACTTAGCACAGCTCTACCAAGGAACCTCAGTTCTAACCTGCAAAAGCCTCCCCTATTGCATTCCTAATGCATCTCTCTCATTACCAATAAAGCAGATTGAACCATGTAAAGGAGCTCTCAACAGGGGGCTGTGGGGCTGCACTGCTTACCCAAGCCAGGAAGAGGAGAGGGAACTCTATCTTTGCTCTCTAGCAGGGGAGGGGAGCTGTACTGCATGGTTCCCCTCCCCTCTATTAACCCCTGCTCATTACCTGCAGGGCCCTTCCTCTTCTAGCGCTAGGTTGCTGTTGAGCTGTACAGTGCATTTGTGACACTTGTATATGGGGCTAGGATGAGCTCGCCAAACTCAGTGTTGATTGTCACCTAAGCTTCCTCACCTCTTTTACGACCAGAATAAGTGTTTCTAGACTTGTGATTTACTCTTCTACTCCTGCTTATGTAGCCAGGTCACCGTCCAGAGAAGAAATCCTTCCCCAAGTCTTGCAGCTGAGCTCCATTGCATTGCTCCTCTGCATTTTCCCTTTGGTATATATCTGCTCTTGAAAACTAAGGCGCTGTCTGCCTTAAACTAAAATATCTTATTTATACCTGGGCCACATGCAACAGCAACTCGGGGTGTCCTTAGGGTTGAGGTCTCCACACTAACTAGGAAAAAACAATCCATGGGCTTTGCAGAGTCCTTTCAGCTCCATGTGGGGTCCCTTGGGCAGATTGGTGAAGGCTAGATGAAGATGAACCTAAAAAAGGAATGATTGTTCCAACTGGGTTCTTTAAACAAAGGAAGTGGGAGGTAATGGTTAATTAACTTAGCAGCCAGCACTGTTGCTGCCCCATGAAAATAATTATAATGAACCCCTGCAGCATTGGCTTTGGCCTAGTATTGAGAAGAAACTCATTGTAAATGAGAAGGCAAACGAGAAGAAAATCACACTGTGAGAAAAAGCTGCAAAAAGAACAGGTAGTGGTGGCTGGTGTATATCACTGGAAGTCCAAAGGCCTCATTATCCATTGCCCTGCACCTTGTGCTGTGATTTACACCAGTCAAAACAAGAGCTAAGTGAGTGTAAACTGCTTCCATTCTGTCTGGGACTGTTCCTACAGTTATTTTGCACAGGTGTAATTGATAGAGCCGGCTGGGGAAATGGGGGGGGGGGGGGAATTGTAATGGAATCTCTTGCATTCTTAAAACTTTTGAAAAATTTGCCCCTCTGTATCAGAAAACAGGTGTGTGGTTGTGGGGGGGGGAGAATTGTGAAAATGTTATGAACACTTTATTCAGTTTATGAAATTTCATTGAAAAGTTGACATTTGAAAAATGTCCCAGCAGCTCTCATAACCGAGTACACAATTGGGCAAAAAGGAGGAGAGACTCAGGCCCCAGGTGCAGGGCAGGTGAGTCAGGTTCCGGTTTTCTACTTCTGCATTCACATCTATCGAGTGGGTGTAAAACAGGATACGTTCAGGATGGTAGCATTTCACACCCACCTTGCACAGGTGTGAGTGGCTGAGCAAGGTACACAAACAGTGGAGAATCAGAGCCCCGAGTCTGTGCTCAGACTAATACATAAATGACAAATGCTAGTTCACAATAGTAAGTGGAGCTGGTCAGGAATTTTTCAATGAAGCATTTTTTTTGGTCAGAAAATGCTGATTCCACAAAACTGTTTGTGGGAAAGGGTCAGTTTCCAAATAGTTCCCATCTCCAATTTCAACAACTTTCGGGGTGGGGGTGGGGAGTTTAGAAATTGTCCCATTTCCACATTTTCAAAATGAAGAAATTCCATTTTTTGTTTCACATTTTCAGAGTTAATTAAATAAAAGGGTAAAAAGGTAGTGCAGACAAGACCTTCAGGTCTCTTTGCCTTGCATTCATCGCAAGAGTGAAATGTTGTGCTGTTTTTAGAGTTGCAGTAGAAACAGCATCACACACCTCATCTTAAATATCCCAAGTCCACACTCCCTTTAAAGCATCTGATCCTGAAAAGCGGATGGTATATTTTGTTCTTCACATTTGCCAAAAAATGTTCTCCAAAGCCAAGCCAAGGTTTATGTGCCAAGTTTCGGCATGAAGGGAACTTTTATCGCCATTATAAACCCTGAAAATATGTTTTTTATAAAGCAAGTGCCAACATAACCTTAAATATGGCCTGGCAAATGTAAGATTTCAGTAACGGTCCTACCTGATTTCCAGTGCACATCTAATGAGAAGTTCCCAAACAGGGAAGGGAAAACAACTAAGAATTTACAGTGTAAAGCCAGCCTGGTAATTGTATTAACAGTCTCTTATAAGCAGAATCAGGCTCCCAGCTGTAGCTGAAACCTATAAAAAGCACGCCATTAATTTTATTAAGAGAAGTAGCCATTTTAGTCGTCTGAAAGCTCTGGAGTCTGTAAAGATAAGGTGATGGACTTTTCTCACAGCTGAAATAGCTACATCTGGAAAACAGGTCTACCATTATACATTGAATCTTCAGGAAGCCCAGCAGAAATGTATTCCAGCTAAATATATTAACCACAACTGCAGCCCTTGGCCATAAACCTACCTGTATTAGCATATGCACTTGGCATGGGAAGGACTGCATAGTTTCTCATCGGTATCAAAATTTTCCCCAGGTTCATCAGAAAGATCAAAACGATGGTCACTTTGTGGGTTGAGTCAGTGCAGGTAAATCTCTACATTGCATTCACATTGCCAATGAAGAGTTTAAAAAAAAACGAAACACAACAACCTCCAATACCTCCCAATGTAACTTAGTTATTATCCAGCCTTGAGTTTTGGCTTTCCCGGCTGGCTAAGTGGCCATATATTTCATAAGCCCTGCTAATTTGCTGTTAAATTTGCTATTTATATGATCCTAGACGATTTGTTAGGCTTTATTGAATAGAATATATAATATAAATTTTTTTACTAGGAGCAAGTTCTTTAAAAGAGATGGTTTTTCACACCATCAAGGCCATTTTCTCAACTTATTGACAGCTTTATGAGCACTGCTGGAACAGGACCAGCTCACTTTCTTCCACAGCACTCCAGCTTTCCCTAGAACGAAAAAGCAGTTTTTAAATTAGGGCCTGGGAGCCTTCATTTCACTCCAGCATTCCCCAGGTACAAAGCAACACACTGTCCTTTCTATAGTTAATCACTTTTCCAGACTTCAGCCCACTAAAATTAGGTGGGCTTTTAGGTCAAATGTTTATTGGCCCACGGCCATCTCAGGAGTTTTATTTACGTCTACACATCTGTATTCGGCATGCATCTGCATTCTGGTTTTGCTCTGGAATTAACCAGGGTTGTTTAGAGTATTGAAAAAAACAAACAAGCTTATCCTTTTTATACAAAAAGGTCCTTTTTTCAACCTAATTCCTGTATTTAAAAAATAAAGTGGAAAGCTTCCATTTATTCCCCTTCCCCCAGTTTATAGACGTATCTTTATTATTACTTTGTACTGGGGTAGCTCATATTCTCAGCAGCCTCCAGCTCACTTTCAGATCTGTTTATGGGAGTTTTAAAGTTTTGAATTTTTGTGGTTACATTTAAACTCCTCCTTGTCGTTATGGCATAGGAAGCCAATTCCTTCCTCTTTAAAGGGACGGTGGCTGCTTTATTCCTTTTAACATAAAAAGCAAAGGTATTCCAGTGGTGTCATGGGTTTGGCTGTCGTTCTGCATGGTGGAGTTGCCTTGTCTTTTTCTTTTGCTCTTTTAATTGTACTTTGCTAGTGAACTAAAACTGGGATTTTTAGAGCCTTGGGGAGTTAGGTGCTCATATTCCACTAAAATCCTGCAGGAGTTGGGTGAAAAGCGCTGCATACAAGTTGCCTGCCCACAGGCCAGATACACAGCCCACGCTCCCACACGCCTTGATGGAGTGCTGACCTGGAGGGTCAGCCTCTGAGAGTGAGAGGGAAGATCAGTCTCCATAGACCATTCTGATCTTGGCCTTTCTGCTGATGCTGCCAATGAAGGGGCCGATTACAGTGGGTGGGGCTCGTCATGCAGATGATTTTCATGGGGATGTAGGAATTGCCAGACTGGAGCAGACCTGGAACCCATCTACTCCTGTTTCTAACAATGGCCGGAGTCAGCTGCTTCAGAGCAGGGAACAAGAAAGAAGATACAAGGAGGATGTGGGATAATCTACCCCCAAAGGAATCTTTTCCTAATCCCTCATGGGTAGATATTGGGGGTAAGCCCTGGAGCATGAGGTTTTAGCTACCTTCCGAAACCCTTCTTTTACAGCATTTATATTATAATTCTGGAATTGGACTGAGACCTGCCAGAGTGATGGACAGTCTGAGAACTTGCACAGAACTCATTTCACAGGGAGGTCACTGCACAGTGATCGGATGGTAAGGCACTCTGATGACTGCTGTGGACCTGGGCGGGCCACCCTTAACCCAGTCACCTTGCTTGTGGTAAAGCCTAGATGTGAGTGCCAGTTCAGTGCTTTAACCACAAGCTCATCCATGGTCCAGGAGCATCTTCGCCTTTGCCTCTTTCCTCTGCCAGTCTCCACAAATGGGCTGACAGTCCCTTCTGGTGTGCTGTAGGCATGATGGAAAATGGTTCTGAGAAAGGAGGAGAGGTGAGCGGGGGTACAAAAGAAAAGATGCCCGTAGAGGGAATTGGAAGGAAGGTGTACGGGCATCTTAGTTGCATTGATTTTTTACCAAAATAATTCAAGTATTCACCCTTGCAATCTTTTCAGATCTCTGGCTGTGCAATTCATTTGCTTAAAAGTTGCTGATGACATTCTCCACCCACCCAGATAATGAGCAGACCCCCTTTATAGTGTGTCTGGGCCATGAAGTGATCACTCCTCATCTCTTTGATGCATACAACTTGAGTGCGATGGACACAGTTCGGTAATTGAAGCAAGCTGTCAGTGACCCCAAATTATTTGTTTTAGGGATTAGAGCAAAAGTCCCACTATCTTCCAGTAGGTGGCAAGCATATTTTTTCTTTCTTTGGTGCTTTATACCTGGTATGCTAGAGTCAAATGAGCAAGCCATCAGCTGCACTCCAGCCTCCCCAGGGAAATGCACTCTGTTGCTTTATTTTTGTTTGAAATCAATAGCATAGTACAATGGAGTTTTGATAGCCACACTTTCAGTCTCCTTGTTGCTGACACTGTCTGTCTGTCTCTCTCTTTTCCCACCACTACAGGACCAGACCCGTTGCTCTTCATTGAGCCTCTGGCTACCTGTTTTGTTTTATTTTTTTGCTTCTGAACAAACCCCCATCATTCCCTCCCTTCAGCCTTTAGCATTTCGAGGATGCCTTGGAATGGACTATACTGAAAACCTCCATAGCTCCTTCCTGTCACAGGGCAACTGCGCCTTTAAGAGGGAGCGGGGTCCAGTGGACCTGTGGCTCGCCAGCTCCCTCTCAATGGGGCTTAAGAGAAGGCATCTGGGCTATAAAGGAGAGCTGCCTGGGAACAAATTGAAGGGGTCAGGAAGAGAGTTGCCCGAGAACAGACGAGGAGTTGGGAAGGGGCAGGCAGAGAGCGCAGGTGTGAGGCTCTCCCTGGGAGAGAACACTGGTTAGAGTGGAAGACTGGTGCCTAGCAGATCTCCCGGAAGAAAGGGAAGAGTTTAAGTTTGTGTTGCTTCATGCTTGTTTTGGACTTGGAGTGCCTGGCAGGGGTAGGACTGTAAGTGACCTCGCCAGAGGGCTAAGTTGGGCAGAGCAATGGAAGAACAGCTAGGAAATTGAGGCACTGAGTGGTTGCTGCATGGCACAATGCTGCCAGGAAGCGCTTTGGTAAGGACAGGCTATAACAATTCCCTACAAGAATGGACTTATTCTGGGGGCAGCTCTGACCATTGCTGTTAGCTGGAGGGGAAGTACACTTGCCACCAATGACTGAGGCAGCTTCTTTGCTGAAAAGCCCAGCCTGGTTTCTGGATAGAGGCAATTCTTGTCTCCTAGATCCACTTGAAATATATTGACCTTGAGGGAAACGCTTTTGCCCTTTGCCTCCCTCTCTCAAAAGAGTGAGCTCCCAGCCTGCCCAGAGCTGTGGGGCAAATTCTTCCTTACTGTGGCAGCTCACAGCAGACAGAGGTCACCGTTTTATGGGAGCTAGGAGACGCTGTCCGGTAAAGCATGTATCGCTCTGGTCTGAAATGTGCAGGTGGAGAAACCAGAAGGAAATATTTCCCTCTCTGAGAGTTGTCTAGACACAAAGGGCAGTATTAGTCAGGCAACATGACCTGGTCAGCCCATAGGTTTATGGGCCAATGTGGAGGGTGAGTTGGCCAGTCCATGGGTGGGGGCAAAGGTATGCCTGAGTTTTGTCCTGATCTGGGACATTTTTTTCCCCCAAAATCTCAAAATAGTTGTGAGATGGAAAAATCTATTTTTTGACCGGTCTTGTAGCAAGACCCTACTTACACACCCCAGTTCATCCATGGTGTAATGGCTAGCACTCTGGACTCTGAATCCAGTGATCCGACTTCAAAGCTCGGTGCAACCTAAAAGTATAACTGGGTTCAAAAAAGAATTGAATAAGTTCATGGAGGATAGGTCCATCAATGGCTATTGGCCAAGACAGTCAGGGATCACGCTCTAAGTGTTCCTAAGCCTCTGACTGCCAGAAGCTGGAAATGGATAAAAGGAGATGGATTGCAGACTAATTGCCCTGTTCTGTTCATTTCCCCCGAAGCATCTGGCCCCAGCAACTGTCAGAAGCAGGATGCTGGGCTAGATGGACCATTGGCCTGACCCAGGATGGCCGTTCTTGTCCACATTCATGCTCTTTGCATTGTGGTGTGGATGCAGCTGGGAGAGGGGGAAATGCTCCTGATAGGCCCCCTGCTCCTCCCACCAATCTGGTATGCTGGGATGGTGCAGAGATAGGTGAGGAAGTGGGTAGGGGAGGTAAGGTGGAGCTTAGCTGGTGTGAGGAGAGAAGTAAGATGAACCCTCTTTGGGCTGTACTAAATTACTTTCTCTTGCGGCTGGGACTTCCTGAGTCACAATTCCTTCCCAGTGTCCCTTCTGGGGCAGGGTGGCTATGCCTTGGTCCATTCACAGGGCTAGGAGTTATCTCCATCACGACCCGAATGGCTTGTAACTCAGAAACCATTCAACAATTGTTTTTCAGACTTTGCAGAAGCATCCTCCTTTGCCAGCAGAGTAAATTTGGAAATCTACAGGACAAAACAATTCTCCAAGCCACCAAAGATGCAACCTTAATATGGAGAGGCTACTTTCTCTTCAAAATAATAGGCTAACAACCCGAACTCCTGGATCCAAACACTTTCGATTCTGGAGAGGTTCAAATCCCGATCTAATGTGGATCTAACTTCTATCTCACAGAAATACAAAAGCAGACATTTGTGACCAATCCTGGTAAAGCTTCCTATTCCGAATGGGAGTTAATTAGATTCAGTTTCAAAATGCTGGGCTGTAATTGTTGCGTGCAGAAAAGAGAGGCATCTCATTTTACTCCCAGCATAATATTAACGCAAAAGGGGTTTTCTGTTGTTTTTTGTTTCACTGCCACCACTAATGAATGTGTAAACACCTCCTGGCATAGATTTTCCAGTTTACTGGGGTCAGAGTTGACATCAGTAACACGTGTCCCTGAATGAAGCGCTCCTTTCGTTAACCTTGTGCATCCACTAATTAGCAGGTCACTTGCAGGTCAGAGGTGTGCTTATGCTCTGCTTCTTGGATGTCTGTTGTGTTATTACAACAACTGTAAATGCCACATGTAGCAGACTTGTCGAGTGTGTTTGGAAGGCTGTCCGTATAATTAGGGTACATTATCCCAAGGCGGAGCATGCCAGCTGACATTCAAGAGGCAATAATAACTAATAATTTTTTTTTCCCACCCTGAAACAAATTGATCGTCAAGGAGAAAGTGTAGGATCGCCCTGCATTTTGCAACTATCTGGGTAGACGTCTGTTCCAGGGCAGGCAGTCCAGCAGCACAAATAAATAACCCTCCCCACCATGCAAGCTGGCCGCAATTGCTCAGTGCATGGAGTCGAATCTTCCTCAGTTATGGTATTGCCGACTGCATGTGTTCAACAGGCATGAGTCAGACCCTCCCCGCCCCCTCAAAACCATTAGATTAGTGTAGCAATCATGAGGTTTTTTTTAAGATACCTGTTGGATTCTCTGGTCTTTGGGCATTTAGGGTTCCTGTTTTCAAGTTTTTCTCAACAGCCATGAGGAGGAGAGTTTTTTGGCTTTTTTTTTTTTTTTTAAAGAAAGCTGAGATTCTTACATTCTCGCATGACTCCAGGAGCTGGGACTTTAAGAAAATCACTAACCATTGTAAGTGGTGTGTCTTTGCTCCCTACATAATGTTACATAGCTTGCAAACCCCCTGCGGGCAGGGACTGTCTTTTTGTTCTGTGTTTATACAATGCCTAGCGCAACAGGGTCCTGGTCTGTGACAAGGAATTGTAGCTGCTGTGGTAGTGCAAAGAATAAATTAAGAATATGAGGAA
This sequence comes from Chelonia mydas, assembly GCF_015237465.2. Classification (NCBI taxonomy): domain Eukaryota; kingdom Metazoa; phylum Chordata; order Testudines; family Cheloniidae; genus Chelonia; species Chelonia mydas. The sequence continues at coordinate 20,331,882 of NC_051254.2, forward strand.
GCCACATGGATACAGCTGAGTTCCCATTAACCGTATTTACTAGCTATATACAAACATACAAAGCGTAGCTACATATGTGTGCACAGCTGCTCTGGCAGGGTTCTGGTGGCTTCTGCAATAGAAGACAACTTCTAACAATCTATTTAAAGGGATATTAATCAATTCTTATCCACTATAGCGAAATGAAGGACAAATTTACAAGATTTGACAACACTGCAATTGAGTGATCTTCTTGGGCCTGGTTTTCCTTGTATCCATATTTACCCCACTGCAAACCATTAACATTTTGATGGGGCAAAAGCATTTTACAGTCCCGCAAATGGCTGGACAATGGAGAATTGAGCCCTTTTGCGTTTCATCTGCAGCAGCTACTGTGCTTGTAAATGGGGTGGGGGAAAGCCAGGAACAGAAGAGAGTGGGAATTCAAATTTTGTGGAGGAAAAATGCATAACATGCAGACAGACAGGAGGCTGAAATGTGAATATTTGAAGCTCCCTAAGGTAGCAAAGCCGTGGATCCTGTTTGGCTTGTGAAATGAATGAGAAAAGGAAAGAGGTTTATATTCTGTGCTCTCCCACAGGATCCCACTATTAATAAAATACATTTAAAAACAAAAACAAAAAAACCCCCGGAGGAACCAAAACTCCCCACTCAAGCCTGGCCAGAGGCCTCAACCCAGAGCCATCCAAACCGTGCAGGGCATGTTACTGGAGAGCTGGCCTGTGCAGAGGGAAAGGGATAGCCCATTGTGAATCCCAAAGGGGAGAACTTGTCTCCTGTGCATCCAGGAGCTGTGGAGCAGCTCGAACCGGCTGGGAAGTGAGAGGGAAGTGAACAGCTCAGAGAGCGGGGAGATTTGCTCCGTTATTTTCATTTCCGTTTTGCGTAGCCAGCCAGGACCTGGAGCCAATGCGGCGAAATGACGTGTTTTCCCGGCAAGCAGAAAGTGTTGGAAATCCTATGAGAAAGCTTGCTTGTTAATGATTTCCAGCCCGGATTGTACGAAAGCATTGTCGGTATTGCAGATGAGCATCCAAACTTGGGGATGCTTTTGCATGCTGGTTGCGAATCTCTCTCTCAAGCTGTGCTGTGGAAAGCAGTAAAGAGTTCACACACTTTCTTACACCCAAGAAAGGTTTATTAAATAGAGGACACAGATCTGTTCTCCCCCGGGGAAGCCCAAACCTCTGTAGATCTTTCTAATGAAATGGGAGTTCTGTACTTCTAGCTGGAGAAGCAGCATGATCCAGTGATTAGGGAGCAGGCCTAGGAGGCAGAGATATGGATTCACCCTTCCCTAGTCTGCCGCAGACATCCTGAGTGACAAAGCAAGTCACTTAGTCTCTCTGTGTCCAATTTCCTCACCTATATAATGGAGATAGCAGCAGATGTATTGTGAGGATAAATTCATTCAAGACTGAAGTGCTGGGATACTAAGCATATGGAGGCTACACAAGAAACCTTAGCTAACTGCACTTGATTGCACACATCCGGTGAAGTGAGCTGTAGCTCATGAAAGCTTATGCTCAGATAAATTTGTTAGTCTCTAAGGTGCCACAAGTACTCCTGTTCTTTTTTTGCGGATACAGACTAACACGGCTGCTACTCTGAAACCTGCACTTGATTGGTAGCTCTTGCAGCCAGTCAGTTCTTAAAGGTGCAGTACTAACATATCTCAGGTGTTACCTAGAACATTACACTCCCCATACTGGGGAAACACACGGACAGGTCGCTTACCCAGTATATTTACCTGTGTCTTCATGCAAGCATTCATTATTAGACATGTACCTGTCAGCTTGCTAATCAGGTACAGGTTTGTTTGGCTTCCATTTGGATTTCACTAGCATTCACATCTCCCATTTCCCCAGGGGTATTTTTGACTTTTAGCACATTTCATCCAGCTGATGTGTCAGCTTTTTTTAAGCTGTGAATTCAGAACTGCGTAAGCCAAAGTAGTTAACAGGGAAGTGGTTGTACCACAAATAAGTGTTTTGTACATGGTCCTGTAGCACCAGTGAGTCAGATGATGTAACACCCTCCACAGAGCAGCAAGGTGTTCGTTTTTTTTCAAAGTGGAGTGTGACTCCACTGATGGGGTCACCAAATAGGTGAAACTGTTTGAGGTTCATGGTTTTGAGTTGCACAAGGTACTGGAGCTGAACTTTTCCGAAGTCTGGAGAAAGATCTGGGGCCATGGTTTTTGTTCTGCTAGGGAACAGCTGCCAAATCCAGATCAGGATCAGGATTCAGATCCTTTCTTACCCAAACAGAATCAGGAAGGTTTGATCTGTTGGAGGGCCGAGAGGTGGGGTGGAGAGATGAGGTTCGGGGGCCTGTTTCTGCCCATCATTTTCCTAGATCGATTGTGTTGAATATCTCCTCTCACCCATGCCTCTGAGCAATGTTGATCTTCAAAATAGGGCAGAGTTTCCCATTCAGAGCAATTCACTGAGAAAAATAAAGGAGAACATCTGGAAGGAAGGAAATGGACAGCACATTCCCGAGGAGTAGTCAGGCAGTCATCCCAAGCTGTTACTGTATCTGTGTTTTATGTGTGGATTTCTAGCCCAATTCCATATGAATATAAGGTATATGATATATATGGTATATGATATATATGACTGCCTCTTGTATGCTCTCTCGTATAGCCTGTTTCATGCGTTCAGCACCTGTCTGAGCACCATGGAGGCACATCAGCCCACATTAGCTTTTCCACATGATAAAATTTGTCAGCCAAAACCAAATATTCAAATGTGGGTCCCAAAGAGATAAAAGGAAGCTACATTGCATCTCCAGCTGTCCTAGTAGTGATCACAGCAAATGCCTAGATGGAAGTATAGGGCTAGAAGCATCCTTCATTTTTCTAGAAGTGAACTGCGGATGCCAGCCCATGGCTTATTGTTTTTAGCAACCAGGTAAGGGTGAGACCCTGGCAAGGGTTTGTTCTTCAAGTCACTGCAGTTCATTCCCCCTCCCAAAAGACATGTTAACTTCAATTCAGATCTAAGGCACATATTTTTCTGGTGTCTAGGCTCTGATCGGGGTCCAGGAGAACCCTCTATTTTAACAACTGCACATTGCGCAAACCATTAGATCCTGGAGCCTTCTCACCCAAACCTAGTGGATCTGAATCGAAGGCCCCAATTCAGCAAAGTAGTTAAGCACGTCAGCTGCTATAAATCCTCCCATGGCTTGGATCTTCTGAGAGGCAGAGGGGGCAAGTTGGGAGCACACTAAACTGTGGCAATCTTTGCTGCCATAATGATACTTTAGGGGCTCCTGAGGCTGCCTTAACTTGTGCTACAGGCTAGTTTGGGCCCAGGCTACCCCCAGCATTGGGGATGATGGAAAGTTGATTCAGAGCCCACTGGGCCCATTTTATCTAACCTTCCAAGGTATGACAGAAAATAGAAATATGTTACAATGTAGTGGAAAGTCAATGTCCTTTTAAATAAATCTCCCCCTAAGAACATAACTCGAGCCATCCTTGCTAGGGCGAGTTCAAACAATCCCAAACTTCAGATCTTTGGTCCTTTCTGTGGCTCAGATGCCACATCTCCAGACAGTTGAACAGCCTCATCAGCATCTCAGTAGGGTGTCTTCACAGCTGGAGAAGGTCAGATGTCCTAATGTTAATTGACTGTAAAATCAAAGTAAAAACTGCCTTTGACTCTTGCGAGGCATGCAAATTTGAATGGCAACTGGCCGGGGAATGCAGCAGGAGAAGGACCCCCTTCCCCCCTGAGAAGCATCTTGCTCATGAGGGCTCAAGAAACAACTAAAACAAACCTCTGTGCACAGAAGTTTTTATGCTCCATATTTGAATGCCTTAGCCCTCTCTCTGCAGCTCCCCCCATCTACTGCTCTCTGCAGTACGCCATCTACTGGAGTTCGACACGCATCCCAGGCTTGGGCAGGAAACTTTTGAGGACAGATCCTTAGCTGGTGTAAATTAGCTTAGTTGCACTGAAGCCAATGGAGCCGAGCCAAGTTATGCCAGCTAAGGAGCTAGCCCTCAGCCTCTGAGTTAATATTTCTGTCTAATTACACAGGTGTGCGCACACACACAAACTGTTACTGCACCCTAGCAAAGTGCACGAGCACTCATGTCAGTAGACATGACCGGGAAGGTTGATCTTGCAACTTTAACTCAGCCCCTTGTGCATACATTATTATTCTATTCTGTGTAATGATAGAATCGCATTGTGGGTTTCAAATCATGCAGTGCAGTATGTGAAAGTCAAGGACGCAGGCCTGCAGGGTGTTGAGCATAGGCGCTGAAATTTAGTTTTCCTGGGGGGGTGCTCCACCCACGCTGCGTCCGAGGCCCCGCCCCCACTCTATCCCTTCCACGAGGCCCCACCCTTGTTCCGCCTCTTCCTGCCTGTGTTCCACCCCCTCCCCCAAGGCCCCACTCTCGCTCTGCCTTTTCCCAACCCCGCTCAACCCCTCTCCCAATGTCCCTGCCCGCCCACTCGCTGCTCTCTGCCCTCCCGCAAGTGCCTCCCCCAGCCACCAGACAGATGACTGGCAGCACCTCTGAACAGCTTTGTCTGGTGGGTGCTGAGCAACCACTATTTTTTTGCCTTGGCTGCTTGAGCCTTGGAGCACCCACAGAGTTGGCGCCTACGGTGTTGAGTGGCTTCAGCTCTCATTGACTTCCTACAAGCATCACACACGTGCACAATGCACCTGCCTTTTGGCATGTTAAAGGACTATTTGAAATTCTTTGTCCTAGAAACAGCTCAAATTATATAATGTGTGTGTGGTTTGTAAACCATCACACCTTCAGCCTGGCTCTGAACAAGGGCTAAATTTTCACAGAATTATAAAAATGTGGAAGTTAAGTCCAGCCCTCTGCACTGTGGCAGGACCAAGTAAACCTCACTGGCTGGTGTTTTTGTCCAACCCGTTTTTAAAAGCCTGCAATGACGGGGATTCCACAACCTCCTTTGGAAGCCTATTCCAGAGCTTTACTACCCTTAGAGTTAGAAAGAATTTCTTAATATCTAACCTAACTCTCCCTTGCAGCAGATTAAACCCATTACTTCTTGTCCTACCTTTGGTGTCTTATACCAATAAAATAAAAACCAGCAGGATCTGATTAAAGGGGAAAAGGCAAAATACCACATTTATTGTGAATACAGAAAGAATCATAGTAAGCAGTTAGTTATAGCTATAACATTCCATTCAATCTCATATTTATTCACACATTCATTCATACAAACACACACACACACAGGTTCTGCAAGGTTGTTATCATAGTTACCAGCCTTAGAGTTGCTCATGCCAAGCCACTGGCCAGGTGGCCTGGACATGAGGAGGGAGCAGGGCCTTGTCAGATGCTCATCTGATGCTCCTGGAAGTTGGTTTGCAGAATCAGACCCCAAAGTTCTCACTTTCTAGAGTCCACTTTTATAGGAATGTCTACCTATGCCAGTCTATGGGAATTGCTTCATCGTGCTGTTGCTGAATCAGTCAGCAGATGGCACATTCCTGACGGCTCCGTGCTGCTAGATGTTATCTTGTTCTTTGGTTCTCCCATTCTTGAGGCTGTTGGGTGGATTCCAGTCTGCCCTCCGGGGGTCCTCTGGTTATTTCCACTTGACGCCTTCTTCAGCCGATGGACACTGGATTCTTAGGCTGGCACCTCCCTGATCATTCAGTTATTATCCACACCAAGCATCCATCCACATACATCCTCTATCTCTATTTTAATCACAATTGTTAATACAACAAAAGGGCGGGGAGTCTCTGGGTGCTGTTTCTGTTGTTACAGAGTATTGCTTTGAGTCTCTCTCTGTGTGAATTGCTTTGAGAACAGACTCTGTCTTAGAATGTACTAACGCAATTAGCAGCTTGCAAGTTTCACACATAGAGGGAGAGAAACCGTACCAAAAACCAAGAGACCTCTTAATTAGTAATACCCTGGAATTTAAACTATGGGGAATCAAACTCATTTGTGATTTTAATACAGAACTTCTTTAATATGATCCAACAGGTGGACATGGAGAAGTGACCACGAGCCTCTTTGTAGCAGACCTTAACTTATTTGACTGTTATCAGTTTCCCCCCTCAGCCTTCTTTTCTCAAGGCTAAACAGACCCAGATTTTTTTTAACTTTTCCTCCTATCATTTTTATTACTCTCTCCAGTTTGTCCACATCCTTCCTAAGTGCACAGAATTAGACACCGAACTCCAGCCTCACCAGTGCTGAGTAGAGTGGGACAATTGTTTCCCTTGTCCTGTATATGATATTCCTGTTCATACACCACCCACCCCCCAAATGGTATTTAGACTTTTTTCTATCTGCACAGCGTTGTAGCCTCTTTCAGTTTGTGATCCGCTGCCATCCCCAGGTCCCTTGCAGCAGCACTGCCACCGAGCCAGTTACTCCCCGTGTTGGAGTTGTGCATCTGATTTTTTTTTCCCCTTCCTCAGTGAAATACTTTGCACTTGTCTTCATTGTATTTCATCTTGTTGACTTCAGACCAGTTCTCCAATTTGTCACGGTCGTTTTGAAATCTAATCCTGTCCTCCAAAATGCTTGCAACACCGCCCAGCTTGGTGTCGTCTGCAAATTTTATAAACACACTCCCCTCTCCATTATCTAAGTCATTCATCAAAATATTGAGTAGTACCAGACCCAGGACTGTCCCCTGTGGAACCCCACTAGATATGTCTTCCCAGTTGGACAGTGAACCATTGAGAACTACTCTTTGAATAATGACAGGTTTCAGAGTAACAGCCATGTTAGTCTGTATTCGCAAAAAGAAAAGGAGTACTTGTGGCACCTTAGAGAAGTGACTCCGATGAAGTGAGCTGTAGCTCACGAAAGCTCATGCTCAAATAAATTGGTTAGTCTCTAAGGTGCCACAAGTACTCCTTTTCTTTTTACTCTTTGAATGTGGTCTTTCAAACAGTTGTGCCCCCACCTTATGGTAATTTCATCGAGACCACATTTCCCTAGTTTGCTTATGAGAATGTCCATGTTTGACCGTGTCAAAAGCTTTATTAAAATCAAGAGACAGTATATCTATTGCTTTCTTATCAACTAGGCCAGTAAACCTGTCAAAGAAGGAAATTAGATTGGTTTGGTATGAGTTGTTCTTGACAAATCCGTGCTGACTTTTCCTTATAATCCTATTATCTGCCAGATGCTTACAAATTGATTGTTTAACAATCTGTTCCAGTATCTGTCCAGGTATCCAAGTTTGGCTGGCTGGTCTATAATTCCATGGGTCCTCTTCTCCCCCCGCCCCCGTACTGTTAAAGATCGGCACTATGTTTGCTCTTCTCCAGTCTTCTGGGTCCTCACCTGTCCTCTAGGAGTTCTTGAAGATAATTGCTAATCCTTCCAAGATTACTTCAGATAGTTCCTTAAGTACCCTAGGATGAATTTCATCAGGTCCTGCTGATTTGAATACATCTAAATATTCTTTAACCTCTTTTCCTATTTAGGCTTGTGTTCCTTCCCCCTTGTTATTAACACTGATTGTGTTGAGTATCTGGTAACCATTAACCTTTTTATTATAGTCTGAAGGAAAATAGGCATTAAACACTTCGGCTTGCTTGATGTCATTAGCTGTTAGCTCTCCTTCCCTGCTAAGTAGAGGACCTACACTTTCCTTCATTCGTTTCTTTGCTTCCTCTGCTGCCCTCTTGGCCCTTTACATGTTGTGGAAGCAAATGGGAAGGTGCAGAGCCATGTGATAAATTGCTCTTTCACCACTTCACTGGCCATCTGCCCACTAAGCCCTTTCTACCAGGATCACTTATAACAGCCAAACCACGCAGCAGCTTCAAACAGCCACCATTTTGAAAACAAAACCTGCCAGGGAAGCCTGCTTCCATTATGGCCCCAATGTGAAATTTCTTCCCAGTGTTACAGTGATCTGAGCCACAAGCAAAATCTAGCCCTTATTCAGTGCTAGACTAGCGGTCTGATACTTTAAAAAATACAGATATCTAGATATGGGAGCTGCTTATAGCACCAAACATTTCAAATAGCCCTTTAACATAATAATACTTCCCTTGGCAGTTACATTGGCAGCAGGTTTCCCAGCCCTATGGAATTATGGAAACAGAGCTTCCAAACAGTTTCTGCCTCCTCTCCCCCCATGGCTGGTTTTCCACTATGGACAGTTAAATTGCAAAACATCCTGGATCCTTGTTGCATGAAAGGATGAAATCCGGTCTTCCTCCGCCCCCACTCCCCAAATATGACAGAAGTCATTTGTAGCAGAAATGGAAACTGCTTAAAGAAAATGTGAAATGTACTAAATATCTCTTTGCCAGATCACTGGCCACAGGATGACTAACTGTACTGCAGCAATTCCAAATGAGAAGAGAGCAACCGCTCAAGCGCACGTTGGAAATCTCTCATTTGTAGGTTCCTGGCTTCTTTTACAAGGGCCAGGACATTAGATGCAATTGGCAGATTCACAGCTTTTAAGTGTGAAATATCATTTCTGTGTGGAGATGTCATTACAGCTGTGGGACCACCTGGCTGACCTTTCACTAGACAATATGTCACTCTGACACCCGCTGATTGAGATGGGACTGAGATGACAGCCCAGCCAATGAGCTGCATTGTTCAGAAGTTAACAGATGTGGTTGGGGGCAATACATACTGTAACAACTCTGGGCAGCAAACTCCTGGGATGGAGAAGGGGATGATGGGAGGAATGTGTCAGCTTTAACATGGTGGCTTATAAATAGGGGTGGCTACTGATGCATCCCCAGAGTCCAGGACATCCCCTTGGTTACATGAACTTCTGGAATGGTGTGGACCCTCCCTGACCTGCGTGGCCCTACCCCCTGGCGTGACCTTGCGTGCACAATGCGTGCAAGGTCACACCATATGCAGGACACCATTTTGCAGAGTGCCCATGTGAGTCCATGGCACTTTGCAAAATGGCATTCTCTGTGGATCCACAACGATACCAGACAAAACCATGTCCAATTTTTATCAGTACTGGACAGGGACAAACCTTAAAAAAGCAGGACAATCTGGCTTAAAACTGGACGACCGGCCTGCCTACTTATGACTCGAGGCCCTGGGTGGCATCTATAGGGAATTGCTCAGTAAAGAGAGGGATTTTCTAGGCACAATTAACTAATAGCCTTATTCAAGTGAATTCCACTGAGTGAAATTGGGTGAGGCCTAACTGGCTATTTGCTATGATCAATACTAGGACAGTTGGAAATAAAGGGGAAAATCCACATGCTAGTGCTCAAGCCTGCTAAGAGACCTGAGTGATGGAGAGGCCTGCAAAGGTGAGGAATTCTCCTATCAGCACTGTGGAGTGGTTTGCAGAGTTGTTCCATAGAGGCTTATCTGGCCTAATGCCTACAGTGAAGCTTCTCTGACCCTAATGTATCCCCTCTGCAGGGGAAAAAGACCAGGGAATCCTCATAGCAGTAGCCCCTTCAATCCTGCCTTCCCCAAGTTTGCCTTAACAGTGGCTCTCCTGCAGGCAGTTATCTCAGAGCTGGGCTTCATGTTGAGTGTGTACATAGTTAGCACACTTCTGAAATCCTCGGGGAACAGAACTTCACACTAGTTTCCCTTGGGGAGGCTCTCTGCTCTGATAGAAATAAGCGCAGGATTTCCTCCAGACTGCACCTTGGTTTATATCTACATTGCACCACAGTGGGAAATATTTCATTCTTTTCCATGCAAAGTAGCTTATGAAAACAGAGGCCCAAACTCTCTTTAATTAGCATGATCAGGTGACATGGAAAGGGGCTCAGGAGAACCATCCCCCACACGGGAAATCCACCTTTTCCCTTTCAATAAGTAAGATCGAAGATTGAACAGTTCCGGCACAACAAGTGAGAACAAAGAAATACCTATTGGACTGCCATCCTGTCAGCACAACCCTCTCCCCGAACTTCGCTCTTCATTCTCCCTTAATTTATTATTTGACGTTAACTTAATTTGTGTTGAGCCACCCCAAAGAAAAAGCCGTAAGACTCTGTGAAAAATAATCTATTTTTAATTATTTGTGATGTAGATTGCTAGCCCATAAATATTCCACTAGTACCTGGTGGGTTTTGCTATCGGAACTGTCCTGCTGGAATCAATAAACAGTTGATTAAAAACCTTGTTGTTTAATATATTCAGTAACCCTAATTTATTCATTAGAAACTTAATCACTTTCATGTCACCAGCTGCTGTGATGGAGAAAAGAGCTGTAGCTAATTATTAGCCATTTTATAAAGCTAATATTGAATTTCTAATGTGTCCCTGGTGGCCTTTACTCCAAGCAGTTTGTGTATCCCATAAACGTGTTCTGGCACTAGGTAGGGCCAGGCATCCCGAACTCACAGCCTTCTGGGTAAACTTGAAACTTTAGTTATATTTGCAAAAGAAACACGTGCATACGGAGCTGGCTCCCAGCCAGCTTCACCAATGAAACTTCTTGATATTCAACAATTGCTGGCTAATGGACAACCAATCACATCTCTCCATTCCACCTGCTGTTCTGATCAAGATGGCAGGCTCCCAGCTGCTGAGAAAGAATGTGATCTAGCGAGAGGAGAGTTGTGTCCTTTGCAGGAGAACAGATTCAAAGCTTATGCAATAAAGTAATGCTGATGCACTGGAGATGGGACAAAGCACACAGGGGAAAAGGTTCAGTGTGACTGGACTTCAAGGGTTAGGACACCAGGGTCTCTATGGTATTTTTCTGCCCAGGTGGCACTTTTGCCCTCTACTGGTGGGACTGTTGGTCCTAAGTGAGTTATAAGCTTTGCCTCGGAAGGCATTCTCTCTGAGCTAAAGTCTGCAGTCCTTAAAGAAACACCATTAGCTTCAAAGCCACCTTTTCCTGCTGATTTTTGTAATAGTAAGTCTACAAGTATTAGTATTACTTATTTGTATGACGGGAGAGCCTATAGGCCAAGACCCCGTTGTGCTAAGTGTTATACAAACTTATAACAAAGAGACAACGCCTGTCCTGAAGATCTTACAGCCTAAGTACAATGGATGGATACAACAGGGGGGAGCACAGGGAAGCAATGAAATTATACGGGTCAGTGTGAAAAGCAGGGATCACAGCACACCAGCTGCCTAGCCGTTGTTGAATTTTTGCAAGCGTCATGGCACAGAAGAGTTTTATCATTTCTAAGTGTGTTTGAATAATACCTGAGACCCTGTTCCTTCAACATGAGTAACTTTTTGAGTGTGAGTGGTGCCATTAAACTCAAGACTGCATGCAGGCATGATGTCACCCCTTTCCATAAGTGTGGCCACTTCCCAATTTAGACTCAGTTGATATAAGTAGGCTTGGCAGAATTCAATGTTTATTTTTTGCTAATTTCAATGGATAATATTAATGTTTGTTTTTAAGCAGTTTTCTGATTTTTATTGATTTAAATTTTCCCAGTTGCTGAAATTTTGGGATTGGGATCAGACAATTATTTAATGACAGTTGACATTGAGATTCAAAAAGTTTAACTTTGCAACTGTTAAAATACAAGTTGTCAACATCTCATATCAAAACATACAAATAGCTGTAAATCAGACTCTAATAATTTCTCAAGCAGCATTTTTATTACTTTGCCTTTCTGTAAATTTCAATTATTATCAATGGAAATATTTTTTGTTGGTTTGTGTGTGTATGGTGAAATAGACGTTTATTGACATTGACCGATAAAAATCTTATCCTTCCAAGCCTGTAAGCCAGGTGTACACCTGTTGAAATGTGTCTATGTGAATGGTTGGCAAAAGTTTAACTACATTAATGTATAAAATGTTTTTCCTTAATCTGGTGCAACTTTTATGTATAAATAAAGTCTAAGAACCGTATAAATGAGCTAAGGAAATAATTGGTTTGGACATTTATAAGAACATCATCCAGATTCCAGAGCTATATAGTAAATTCTAGAAGCAAGAGTCTGGGAAGGCTTAGCAAATCTCATGCTTGAGAGGGTTTAAACCAATCTCTGACTACTAGGGATTAGGAAGAGACTTCCATGGGGGACAGATTATCCTACATCTACCTACTGTGAAGTTTCTTGCACCTTATAGAATCATAGAAATGTAGGGCTGGAAGGGCCCTCAAGAGGTCATCATGTCCAGCCCCCTGCACAAAGGCAGGACCAAGTAAACCTAGACCATCCCTTGTCTAACCTGTTCTTAAAAACCTCCAAAGATGGCAAATCCAAAATCTTTTTTGGAAGCATATTACAGAGTTTAACTACCCTTCAAGTTAAATTTTCCCTAATCTCTAATTTAAATCTTTGCTGCAGATTAATTGGATTACTTCTTGTCCTACCTTGAATAGACATGGAGAATAACTGATCACTCTCCTGTTTGTAACAGCTCTTAACGTATTTGAATACTGTTATCAGATCCCTCCTCAGTCTTCTTGTCTCAAGACTAAACATGCCCAGTTATTTTAACCTTTCCTCACAAATTAGGTTTTCGGAACCTTTGATCGCTTTTGTTTCCCTCCTCTGGACTCTCTCCAGTTTGTCCACATCTTTTCTGAAGTGCGGTCCCATGAATTGGACACAGTACTCCATCTGACGCCACACCAGTGCGGAGTAGAGCGGAACAATTACCTCCTGTATCTTACATACAATGCTCCTGTTAACATGCCCCAGGATGACATTAGCCTTTTTTGTAACTGCATCACATGGTTGACTCATATTCAATACGTGATCCACTATAACCCCCAGATGCTATTCGGCAGTACTACCGCCCAGCCAGTTATTCCCCATTTTGTAGTTGTGCATTTGATTTTTCCTTTCAAAATGAGGTACTTTGCACTTATCTGCTTTTGAAGCAGTTGGTGCCGGGCCGCTCTTGAAGCCTGGATGCTGACTAGATGGGCCACGGGACTCATCTAGTCAGGCAGTTCCAATGTAAAATATTTCCCTTTATTATTGTCCAGCTTGTTTGCTCTGTGCCTTTCATAGCACTTGGTGACTCATTTACACCTGTGCCTGCAAACACTCACACAGTTAGTCTCTCTCCCCTCATGAGTCAGTGCATTGAAGTCAGTGGAACAACTCACGGGGTAAAGCTGCTTATGTGCCTAAGTTTTGGTAGGATTGGAGCCTTTGGCGCTTCCCTTATTTGTGTAGGGTTTTCACACAGCAATGGAGTGGGAGAGAAACATTTTAAACCATAGGACAAGGGGATTTTAAAGTCACTAAAATTTCTGGAGGGACTCAGAAGCAGCTGTACACCGCTTTTAACTTATTTAAATTGACCAAATTTCAAGGTGACCGTGTGTCTTTAAATCAGGCAAAATGCCCATTTCCTATTGAAGTCAGTGGGAGTTTTGCTTGATTAAGGATGGTAGAATCTAGCCCTCTATTATATGATCCACCTTTAAAGTCTTCGGGGCTAGAGCCAGCTGCCCTATATGCTTTGTCCCCAGCTGATCAGACAGAACCTTGTTTTCATGGACATGCTGTGAAAAACAACAACCTGCAATCCCAGTATCTTCTTCAGTTAGAAAGCATTTACATTGTATTCTGGAAAATGGAGGGTGAAGGGCTGGTTTGTTTCCAGAGAGTGGCATGGCGGAGGAAGGCAAAACTGGAGTTGGGTGAATGAAAAGGCTTTCTCCTATAGGCTCCAGCTCTCTGACTGTCTGAAAGGGAGGCTGCCAGATGGCAAGGAACAAATCCTTAGATATTAAAAAACCAAACAGCCCCTCAAAAAAAAAAAAAAACAAACCAAAAACCACCCAAACTCTTAGAAAATAGACTCATCTGCTCATTTTCAAAAATATGTTATTGAACTTGTTTTATGGGCTTGGCAAACTTCTGGCGGCATCTGGCTCAGCTGAATATTATACCTAATAGCCCAGGACAGCAGCGATTGCCCAGAGTGCTGTCTGCATTTATGCTGTGTGTGCTGTATTGGAGGGTTTTCATTTCATGCTGTGTGTCTACAAATTTGCTGCAGTAATTCCACCAAAATTAGCATAGAACCTTCACAAAAAATGCCAGGGAGAATAAAGAGAAGTCTCTCTCTAATATGTCTGCCTATACCCACATCTATCTATCTATCTTTTTTTTTGCTTTCCCCTCAAGATGCTGAAGACCCTCTTACAGTTACTGGCCACTACCAGAGGCAGTGTGCTAGTTAAGCTGGACAAATGGCCTTATCTGATTTATCCTCTGTTCTCCTTGAACTTGAGTTTCATTACACTGCCATATCACATTGAAGTCAATGGAGTTATATGGATGTAAAACTCATGTAATGGAGAATGACGGCCAATGTTTCTAGATGATATTGGGACAGATCCTCCACTGGTGTAAACTGCCATATCTTCATCGACTTCAGTGGCTCTGAGGATCTGGTCCACTTTGTACAGGTGTAAATGGCAACTGTCAGGGTTCCCTCCCCACTCTGAACTCTAGGGTACAGATGTGGGGACCCAAATGAAAGACCCCATAAGCTTATTCTTACCAGTTTAGGTTAAAAACTTCCCCAAGGTACAAACTTTGCCTTGTCCTTGAACAGTATGCTGCTACCACCAAACGTTTTAAACAAAAAACAGGGAAAGAGACCACTCGGAGACATGTTCCCCCCAAAATATCCCCCCAAGCCCTACACACCCGCTTTCCTGGGGAGGCTTGAGAATAATATCCTCACCATTTGGTTCTAAAATCATCAAAGACCCAAACCCGTAGATCTTGGAACAATGGAAAAATCAGTCAGGTTCTTAAAAGAAGGATTTTATTTTTTTAAAAAAAGAGAGGTAAAAATCATCTCTGTAAAATCAGGATGGAAAATACTTTACAGGGTATTCAGATTCAAAACACAGAGGATCCCCCTCTGGGCAAAACCTTAAAGTTACAGAAAACAGGAATAAACCTCCCTCTTAACACAGGGAAAATTCACATAAAACAAAAGATAAACTAATCCGCCTTGCCTGACTTACCTATACTGGTTGCAATACTGGAGACTTGGATTAGGATGGGTTGGAGAAGATGGATTTCTGTCTGGCCTCTCTCAGTCCCAAGAGAGAACAGCCAGGTAAACAAGAGCGCAAAACAAAAGCTTTCCTTCCCCCAAGATTTAAAAGTATCTTGTCCCCTTATTGGTCCTTTGGGTCAGGTGCCAGCCAGGTTAGCTGAGCTTCTTAACCCTTTACAGGTAACAGGATGTTGCCTCTGGCCAGGAGGGATTTTATAGCACTGTATACAGAAAGGTGGTTACCCTTCCCTTTATATTTATGACAGCAACCAAGGTGTGGGGCAGTTGAGAATTAGACACTTGCAGTGTGCCCTACAGCAGGTGGTTTGGGGCCGTGAGAAGAGGTACATGCAGGGACCCCTTTTCTTATGCTGTAATCCATGTTTAGAAATAGTGGGCCAGATCCATCCCTATGTTACTCTAATTTTAGGCTGGTGTGACTTCACTGAAACTGGCAAAGTCACACCCTCATAAAACTGGAGTGACCCAATAGATGGTCTAACTCAGTGCAAGACTTTCATAAGCGAGAACCAGATTGTGCTCTGCCCTGTACAGATGTTCAAGGGAGTATAAGGGCACTTTGAGACATAACCTGGCTTCTTGTTTCACTGGCTCCTGCTGCCATGGCAGCACAGAGCAGATGGACAGCCATCTTAACCCGTTAGAGTGGGATTTGCCAGCGTGGGAGAATCCTATGGTGTCATACAGCTGGCAAAACTGGCTCCACCCGTACTCAGGTGACCCCCCTGGTGTAGGGAGTATGTCCGTGGTATTGCTAAGGGGAAGGGTGCTACTGTGCACCAACAATCCCCAGCTGGGGAAATGGCCTCTTGCAGGCTGTTACCACCTGGTGCAATTTACAGCAGCCCCAAGACTGCTCTAAGTTGTGCTGGAGGCCAAACCAGACCTCAGCCAGCCCCAGATTGGGGAGGAGGGACCTAACCAATGGAGTTACACTGGCATGAAACCATGCTCAATATTTCTTTGAACACTCCTGACCATATCATCAGCTGGGGGAAATAGGCCTAGTTCCATGGAGCTCTCACGAAGTTCTGCCTAGTTACCCCACCTGAGGATCTGGCTCATCTCCTATTATTGATTTATGCTGGATTAGCTGTTTTTCTTTTTTTTAACAGAAAGCACATCTCCCTGTAAATGTGATTAGCGTGCGCCCTGCATGTGTGCCGACTCTCGTTCCCAAGAATTTAACACACTTCAGAGATTGATTTCTTAAAGGGGGGAGGCTCCTCTTTTGTTTGTCAGATCATCGGAACATTAAATTAAGTGAGTGTGGAAGTTCCCAGTGTCGCTGCTCTACACCATGGGCTGGCACTGGCATTAGATTATCCATAATCCCCCCTGACAGCCTTTCCAGTGCAATGCACTAAGAAAATGAGCTACTTACTTTCTTTACCCTGTGTATCTTTCCCTGTCTCCCGACCAAGCTGCCACTGTGGATTAAAAATCCCAGTTAGCAGCCCTGTTCATCTCATTATCTTTAGTAGCACTAATTGCTCAGCCTGGGACATGTTACTTAGAGACAGCGTCCGCCTGAGGAGCTCAGACGCTCCCCTGCGTCGTTGCTTCATGATCTAATACTACTGAGTAGTGTGAGACGGAGTCCGTGAAATGCTGAGCACTTCCAGTAACAGGCTGAGTGTGCAGAGCACCCACAAAGAGAGCCCCCTCGTCAATGGACCAGCTGCTGGGTACTGCTGTGGCTGATCTGCATTGCTGTAGCAACACAAAGCAGCCACAGTGCAGGCTAGCTGGCTGTCCGGTCATAAAGGGAAGCCTCAGTTGGGAGAGGGACAGTGTTTTTGGCTCTGCACCAGCCTCCTCCCAGACCTCAGTGCAGCAGCGCTCCCTAGATAAAGGAGACATGGATGGGTTGCCTTTACACCCAGGGATCCCAGATGCTGGAAAAGCCCTTTGGCGCTGTGGGCAGCTAGCTGGGCATAGTTTAGATTCCATTAATAGGCCCATGTGTTGTTTAGTCCCTTTCCTTTAGTTGTGTCTGAGCTAACCATGAATAAGGACTCTGGGATCTGGCCTTCTGAATGGAGCTAGTCTGCAGTCTATGACACTGGGCTCCCATACCTTGTGAACCCACTGAAACCAATGGGAGTTTTGGGGGGTAAGGACTGAGGAAAAGGTGAGTAAGGTTTATGGTAGGTGGCCATGGGGCTATGATACGTATTGCACCTTTAAATATCTAAGCCCCTCACCATGCACAGAGATCAGCAGCCATCTTATTCTCTGAGCTCAGTGCAGGCTGTTCCTGAGGAGACACCCAACATGTACTCTCTCTTGTGGTAATTTTCTACCCTGGTTCTTTTTGCTTTTCATACATTAATAGATTGTGAGGCCATGGAGAGATGGGCCACAGTCCACATGTTATACACCCAATTTGTCTCCGGAGGTGGAGGAAATGAATTGGGTCATGTGAATAAAACCAGGCCTCTAGGGGTTAGCAGAAGAGAGGCTTGTCAGTCAGGCTGAAGCAGAGAACAGATGCTTTGGAAAGATGGTACAGAGAGTGGCAAGGTTCCTGCAGGGGCCCTGAGTAACCAGGGGAGGGAAGTGGTGGGAGCAGCAGAGAGAGATGGTCCGCTGACCTCTCGGAGCCACAGAGAGTTGGACAAGGTGGGCAGAGGCCTGTGGAAGGACTGCAGGTAGGAGAGGCCTAGGAATGATCACTTGGATTAGTTTGGGACTTTGAGGAAAGTTTGAATTATTTTGAGCTCTATGTTAATAAACCAGACCCAAAAAGGGCTGTTATTGGGAAACAGAAGGGGAGACTGAGGCAGGGTGCAGCAGAGCCACCCCTGGCAATGAGGGAAGCAGCCACCCTGTTACAGGCCAGAAAGGACCATTGTGATTCTCTAGTCTGGCCTCCTGTATAACACAGGCCATAGGACTTCCCTAAATTAATTCCTTGTTGAAGTAGAGTTGTTGTTCTTGTAATCTACAAGAAACGCCATTCTCGGTCACATAACCCTTTTCTCTTTGTGCTTGGGGGGAACATAACTAAAGACTTTGGCCCAGATTTACAAAGGCATTTTGAGTGGCTTGAAATGCAGCTAGGTGCCAAGTGTGAATGATAAAAGCCCCTACATGAGTTAGGCACCTGAGTCAGGCGCCTTACCTGCTCAGGTGTCTTTCTCATTCCCAGCAGGCACATATCTACATCTTTAGGTGCCTAAATACCTTTGTAAATCAGGGCCTTCAGCATTTTTTCCCATATAAGGAAACAAAGAGCATAAACAGAGCAAAGTTCAGCTGATCCAGTATTAAACCACAATAGAACTGATCTCACTGTCTTCCCAAATGATATCACTCCTCAGCCAGAGGCTGTCACCAGGAGCAGAATGAGATATGCCAGTTGTAATGAACGAACGGTGGGCCAGATCCTCATCTGATGTAAACTGGAGTTGCTCCTTTGAAGATAAGAGATCTATACCAACATATGCCAGATGAGGATCTGGTGCTTTATCTTCAGTTACATTTTTATGGCTGATCCAGAATGAGAGGAGAGTATCCACTGTCAGATCATTGAGTTGCTGGGTGAAACTGAGGCAGCTGCCTTGTAATATGTGGGTTGGCCTCAGTAGATTATACTGCAACTCAAAGCATGTGACTGATAAGGTGATAGCGCTCGTTAATAACGAGCTGCTCATGGGTGGTGGGTAGCATAGGCAAGGGAAGGCTGTGCCTCCCCAAACAGCCTGGCGTAGCCCTGCCCATGCTCTGCCCCCTGTCCTCCTCCTGCCTGCTTCCAATTCCCTTCCTGCTGTTCTGTGGCCAAGAGGTTGGGGCAGGCAGGCTGGGGCTGGTGCACACGAGGCCCAGGGCTGGGGGCTCTGGGACTGTGCTGCACGCCCAGCGCTCTGGGGCCGGGGGCGCTCTGGCTGCACCGCCCACCCAGCGCACTGGGGCAGGGGGCACTCCGGGCTGGGGGCGTTCTGGCTGCACCGGCCACTCAGCGCACTGGGGCAGGGGGCGCTCTGGGCTGGGGGCGCTCTGGCTGCACTGCCCACCCAGCGCACTGGGGCTGGGGGTGCTCCAGTCGTGCCACCCGCTTGCCCAGCACACTGGGGCTGGGGGCACTCCAGCTGTGCTGCCCGCCCACCCAGTGCTGGGGCTGGGGGCACTCTGGCCGTGCTGGCACTCCGCCTGTCCAGTACTAGGGCTGGAGGCATGCTCTGGCTGGTGGCCACGGAGGGGTGTGTGTGCTCTGGGCTCAGGTAGAGGAGGGGGGCATGGAAGGGGAGGGGTGGGGCCTCAGGCAGAGGGGGAGGGGACAGGAGCTAGCCTCCCCCAACAGCATGTTCACCCACCGCCCATGGAGCTGCTAAACTGGATGCAATTGCTGTGGCTCATCATTTGGTATAGAAATATTATGCTTTTATAGGTACATTACGCTGCTGTATTTTACTAGGCTGTTAAAATTGCGCACTTTCCCTTGCAGTAAATGTCAGTAAGGTTACAATAAAATTTAATGCAATATTATGAAAGTTGAAGTGCATCAGTGTGGAATGATCATGTACATACACTAAAAATTCTTTACGATTGCGTCCTTAACCTTCTTTAGGAACTGCTTGTTTTAAAATACAGCCATTAAAAGGATCAAAGCGTAGAGGTCACCGTGCCTGCCTAGAGGTTCATTAGTATTTTCAGTTTAGATGGGAATTCTGTGACCCATTAGTTCAAGTAAATTAAACATTAACATTTCAACTTTGCCAGGGAAATTTCAATACAGCTGTGTATTATAATACAGGTGGTGAGGTCTCCTTGCGTTCACCTTAGCTTTCACAGAGCGGAACTGATTAGCAGATTGCTGGCCTCCTAAAAACAAGGCGTGCCCCATAGGGGTGCAGTTAGCATCAAGGGGTGGTGCACCTCACAACAAGCCCCAGTCCTTTCAGGGGTCTACTATTAACATGACAATCCCAATCTCACTTCCCTTGAAAGCAAATCAATAGGCCCTGGCTCTTTCAGAACAATTTCCTTGACCTCCCAAGGTCACACATAACAAGGTCAAGCAGCAAAGATCAAAGGCCCAGCTGAAAGATGCGTCCCCTTGCTGAGCTGGTTGCAGGGAGAGAAATCAGTCTTACCTTGAATTATTTCCCGAATTTAAGAAACTACCATTATTTACACATGCTCCAGTCACAGCTAAATCAAAATTAATCCTAAGAAAAGTTGAGTCATCGTGTTCCACATCATTCAATTCTGTAAGATGTTTGGGGGTGGGGGGGCAGTTTTCATGGAAAACTCAATACAAAACAGAGCTGTGTCTAAAAGGCAAATAGATTTCGGTTAGACATTCTTCAAAATCAAAGCTGTTTGGATCCAGGCACTGGATTAGGTCAAAAGAAAGTGGTATCCTATTTAGTGGTTTTTGTTGTATGCATTTTTTTTCTGGCCCTGTTGGTGCCGCAATATTAGAGAGACAAGGTGAGTGAGGTAATATCTTTTATTGGACCAACTTCTGTTGGTGAGAGACAAGCTTTTGAGTTTAGGCAGAGCTCTGTTTCAGGCCTGGGGTTATTTTCCCAGGTGCACTCAAAACTAGCATCAAGTATTTGGAAGTAACAGAATCACAGTTTACCAGTTTATCATGAGTTTCCCAGCTCAGTTCTGCAGAAGGTTTGCAGAGCCAGATCTGATGGAAATAGTCAACAAATTCAGTCCTATTTCTGATCCGGAACTTCTTGTGAACAGATCATGACTTTTTCCGGTTCTTAAGTCATTTGTGAACTATTCATAATGAAAACTGAGGTGACTATATGGTATTAGGAATGTAAACTCTGACTAGTCATTTCAGTCAATAGGTATTTTTTCCTTTTTTCTGCTTGACCATCTCAGTGTTATAAACAACTTCTGATTTTATTTCATCTTGGAATTAATTTTGATTTGTGATAAATCAAATCTGCTAGGAGCCTGCAAATTAATGTTCACAAACATTTGTATGGACAGAAATTGACCATCCAATGTTTTGTGAACAGCAAATAACAAAGGGGGGGGGGGTGGATAAGCCAAATCACAAGCTAGATTCTGATTTGGCAATCTGTTCCTGAACAGGTTTTAATGCTCTTTGACCAGCTCTATGCAGTTCAGATCAGCATCCCAATGCTTGGGCTTGTATCTGAAAATAGCCTTTTAAGGTGGGTGTCCATTACTAGTATCAGAGTAACAGCCGTGTTAGTCTGTATTCGCAAAAAGAAAAGAAGTACTTGTGGCACCTTAGAGACTAACCAATTTATTTGAGCATAAGCTTTCGTGAGCTACAGCTCACTTCATCGGATGCATACTGTTTTTCCACAGTATGCATCCGATGAAGTGAGCTGCAGCTCACGAAAGCTTATGCTCAAATAAATTGGTTAGTCTCAAAGGTGCCAAAAGTACTCCTTTTCTCATTACTAGTATATTAACCTTATAAAAATATACCACTGTATTGTGCAGTAAAGACCCAATACATGGAGTATCAATACTCTATGTTGTTTTCTTGGGAGTGTTTCTGCACAATACAGTAGTTTTTTTTTTTAGGGTATCGTGTGAGTTAGTGTGAGCACAGACACACACACAGTATCAGTGTCCTGAAAGACACACATCTCTCACACCTTGTACTTGTGTTGTCATAAACCAGGTTCAGTATTTCCATTGGGTGTTTGCAGTGACGTGGCCTACTGTAAGATCTGTCAAGAAGTATGGAATTCAGGCATTTCTCATTCTGCTGAAAGCCCCAGCTGTGCTCTCTGTTTGAGGGGTGGGAGGGCACTGGACCTTCTCAGCCATTCTGCCTGCAGGAGTGATATGGGACAGAACTCCTCAGGCTCACGTGGGGAGCACACCAAGGAGTAGTAACTGTGACACGGGCCAGAACCAGCTTCCCTCGCAGCACTGGCCCTAGTCCTGCACCTTGCATGGAAAGGGCAGGGTATGGCCACGTTCTCCCCCTGCCCTTTTTGACATGGCTGTTTCATTTACTGTGTGCTGGATGGTAAGAGAGGACTCCATGTTTCTAAAAACTAACCTGGCTCTTTGTTAAAAGAACTATTTACAGACATGCTGCTTCTGCTAGCATTCCAGCTATGTACACACACACTGACTTCCCAGTGCCTCCTCCAGATTCTTCCCTCCTGCAATCTGTGGTTCTCCAACCAACTTCCACACAGGTTGCTACAATGGCTCGCTCTGCTAGCCATGCTAATTCTCCCTCAGTGCTTATGCTCACAGAGTTCAGGCAACAGGAGGCGGACTGCTCCCTGTGCGAGTGTGCAGGGTGGGCTGGGAAAAATGTCCCGGCATCTACTCACCCCACACCCTTGCACATCCATAGAGCATAAGCTACAATCTTTTGCTACATATAGCAACCGTTTAACAACAGGTACCAAGTGCTTTCTATGGCAGCTTTTGTGTAACGAGAATAGTCTGTGAGTGCCGACTTAGACTATTCATGCCTCTTGTTCATTACAGATGCACTGACAATGTGCTCAGCACCATACTAAAAATGAAGGGAGGCACAGCCCTTGATTTGGGGGTGAGGGAGGGGCAGTGACGGACTTCCCCGGGCTGCAACCTGGAACTGGGGTACAGCTGAGCCCTCTGGCATACCAACCTGGGCTCCCTCTCATACTGTGAGGCTGTGACAAGCAGCAGACTGCACCTGGTCCTGCACTCACACAAACTTTTACACAAGCAGGGACACACCCAGCTGCAGTTGCATGAAGGCTTGACCTCAGCCACTCATGAATGAACAATAGAAAGGCTTCAGCCAGATCCCCCCTAGCTCCCTTGCTTAGGACCCCAGAGCTGTACTGTCCTGCCCTAGTCAAAAGCCTGACCAGTATGAATTTATTACCCAGTCCGCACCTCCCTTAATGTGGAGAGGGCATGCACCAGTTTTTGTTCACTGAGTAGATTTCTCATATACTTCAAACAGCACACTGTATTAAGTAAGAAATATAAAACATTATTAGCTACAGAAAGATAGATTTTAAGTGATCAAAGTAATAACATACAGATCAAAGTTGGTTACCTAAAAAATAAACAAAATCGCAATCTAAATTCTATAAACTAGATATGGTTTGAATTAAGCAGCATCTCACCCTGCTAATAAAAACCGTTCACCAATCTTTCATATACAGGCAGGGCTTTCTTCTTTCCTGCCTGGGTCCCCCTTCCCCAGTTCAGACTTGGTTCCTAAGATGTTTCCAGGTGAGTTGTAAGGGGAGTGAGGCACCGTGGTGATGTCACTTCCCCCTTTTATAACTTCTTCCATGTGGAGGGAACTTCATTATCCCAAACAAAGTTGCCAGCACTTTTTGTGGAAACATACAGGCACAAGATGGAGTTCAGGATCACGTCATCTGGTCAACTGCCCTTGCATGCTTCAATGAGTCATAGCAGCCATTACCCATATATTGGCTGAAGTGTCCACAGGAAAGCTAATCAGATGAGGCTAAGCTTTTCCTGTGGCCCATTGTTTTCACTGATGAGCCATTACCTTGGATAGTTACTTTACAATGTGCCGGCTAGACTGGATGTAAACTAACTTGTGGGAGTTACCCAGGAGCAAGCACATTTGAAATACAGGTGCATAGTCAATATTCATAACTCCAGATACAAAAAAGTTGCACCCGATGAAGTGAGCTTATGCTCAAATAAATTTGTTAGTCTCTAAGGTGCCACAAGTCCTTTTTTTCTTTTTAAAAACGATACATGCACACATGGAGGATAATTATATTCAGCAAACCCTAACTTTTCTATTGACACCTCACATGACATCTTTTGTACAAGATGCATCATAATTATATCACAATCATATCCTAATCATATCACTATGGTGAATGTGGGGTGCAGAGTGTCACAGGGGCTTTCGGTTGGGCCTTTTTGCTCTAAGGTCTCTGTGTAACGTGGTGGCTTTGGAGCCAAGAATGACTAGTGACCTTGGGTACCCAACTTGAGACATCTCAAAGGGGTCTGCTTTCCCAAGAGCAGGGGATCAGTATTTTCAGAGAAACAGGCCCCTTGAAGATGTCTCTGGTTGGGCCCCAAAATTGCTGTTCATTGTTGAAATCTTGGTTTAGGATGATGGATTCTTCCCTTTTTTCCCCAAGCACAAGTCAGTCTCAAACTGCTGTGAATGGTAGTTTGCTTGGATGAATTAGGTTCTCGTTTCTGTCATTTCTGCTTTTGGCTGTGCTTCTAAATCACAGTTTAAGAGCCTGTGTCAAGGATTTCATCTCTGGTAATTTACGAAGGGCTGCTGCATTTTCTGTGGCATGATATTACAGATAGACAGAGTTTAAAGTATCTGTTCCCCTGTCCAGCCACTTAGTGCAGTGATGGGGGCTGCCTTTGTTTCCAGAAAGCCAGACAATGGGGCTAGGAACAGCAGCCCTACGAAATGGAAGAAAGGGGGAAAGGTTCAAAGGAAGGTGAAGGGATATAGGATTCCACTGGGGTGCACTGAAACTACAGCAGATAGAAGGGGAGGCTGGTGGAAGGGAAAACAGATGGCAATGAGGCCATTTCATTGTGCATTTCACACCTGTGGCATTCCAAGCAGAGCATCTCGTATGCACACACACAGAAACACACGTGTGTTCATACACACACACACATGCTCATGTGTGCATGCAGACCCATGAACATACAAATGTATGCCTACACGTGCCCACACAGAAACATACATGTCTGAGTGCACATGCGTTTGTGCTCAGAAACATACATGTATGCATGCACACGGAGAAAAACACACACACACAAAATGACATCTGCTTTGCATTCTTCTCCAAAGGAAATGGCTGTTTAAATACCTGCAAAGCCTGATCTCAAACAGAAATGAATGATAAAGTATGAGATGTCCTGTAGATGTTACTCCCAATAGAAATTAAATGTCATTGAAAGGCCTTGTTGTGTTTGTCCTTTTCAGCCCATGTTTTCTGTTGTTTTTGAGGCTGCAAGGCTTGAGACAGTGCAGGGTAGTGTGGTACGTTAACAGCAGTGCTGTATCTCACATCACTAGGGCTATTGCTCCTGTGATTTCCACCTTGCAAAGCACCAGGAAGGGTGTAGGTATGAGGGAGCCTCAAAAAGGCCAATGGCAAATTTGGATCAGATAAGCACCGTAATATTCATGTGTTGAACCTTGAAGTCCTTACTTTAAATGGCTAAAGGTGAGTAAGAACTTCAGGATATGGCCACAGATACGTAGAAAATTTATCCAAACCTCTTGGCTGAGATTTTCAGAGTCCTAAGGTATTTAGGAGCTAAATTCCTATTCATTCATGTGATGGGATGTTAGATGGGGTGGGATCTGAGTTACTACAGAGAATTCTTTCCTGGGTATCTGGCTGGTGAATCTTGCCCATATGCTCAGGGTTTAGCTGATCACCATATTTGGGGTCGAGAAGGAATTTTCCTCCAGGGCAGATTGGAAGAGGCCCTGGAGGTTTTTCGCCTTCGTCTGTAGCATGGGGCAAAGGTCACTTGCTGGAGGATTCTCTGCTCCTTGAAGTCTTTAAACCACGATTTGAGGACTTCAATAGCTCAGACATAGGTGAGAGGTATATCACAGGAGTGGGTGGGTGAGATTCTGTGGCCTGCGTTGTGCAGGAGGTCTGACTAGATGATCATAATGGTCCCTTCTGACCTTAGTATCTATGAATCCAAATACCTTGGATACTTGGATGTCTCAGCACTCGTGTCTGTGAAACTGTTCTGTCTCATGGGGAAAGGCCAGCTCTGGCATTTGCTGCTACTTCTTGCTATTGGCTGGACTTGAGAACAGGTCCTGCTTTCTATTTAAATAATAAAAAGACTCTAAAAGAAAAGGAGTACTAGTGGCACCTTAGAGATTAAATAATTTATTTGAGCATAAGCTTTCGTGAGCTACAGCTCACTTCATCGGATGTCGCATCCGATGAAGTGAGCTGTAGCTCACGAAAGCTTATGCTCAAATAAATCGGTTAGTCTTTAAGGTGCGACAAGTACTCCTTTTCTTTTTGCGAATATAGACTAACACGGCTGCTACTCTGAAAAAACACTCTAGGCACTCAGCCAGCTACCTACAAGAACCTCATTTCCACTACTGCATCATTGTGGGAAGCATACTCTTAGCTCTCTCCACAACCACTCTCAAACCCATTTGCAATGTGCCTGGAAAGTCACCGAATTTGGGATGTTTTGGACCATCAGGGAAGCAAGTTCCAGAGCCCTCAGAGAGACCTCACCACCTCTTTTACAATGAGAGGGATCCAGCCTGAGAGCGGCTGCTGACCACAGTTGTGACACGGGGAGAGCAACAAGCCAGTCCCAAGCAGTACTTCTGCTCCTGGCCCCATCTGGAACCCAGGAGTGCAGAGGGAACAAGAAATTATGAGAGGAACAGGTGATTCCGTTGAGCTTTGGTTGGAGGTTGGGGTTTTTCTCATCTTACCTGCCCCAGGTTCCCTCTCCCCATTCAACTGTCCCTTTCTGTAAATCATAGGCATTTTCTCCATCTGTGTCTTTGATTTGGCCTGGTCCACCCTAGAAAATAGAACCTCTCCAGCCACCTGCATTGGAGGCCAGCACAGGAAGTGGAGTAGGAGCTGCTACAGAGGCTCTATTCCACTTGGGGATTCCCATAGGCACTGGCACTCCTCCATTGGCTGGCAGAGCCAACTGTATGGCTGCTCTGTGCCATTGGCCAAAGAGGAACCAGGATCTGGCTCACTGGCTTAAGTGGAGTCACGGCTCATTACTGCTGCTGAGAGGTGGCTGGAGTTTTCTGAATTATCACAGAATCATAGACTTTAAGGTCAGAAGGGACCATTATGATCATCTATTCTGACCACCTGCACAATGCAGGCCACGGAATCTCACCCACCAACTCCTGTAACAAACTCCTAACTTATGTCTGAGCTATTGAAGTCCTCAAATCGTGGTTTAGAGACTTCAAGGTGCAGAGAATCCTCCAGCAAGTGACCTGTGCCCCACACTGCAGAGAAAGGCGAAAAACCCCCAGAGCCTCTGTCAGTCTGCCCTGGGGGAAAATTCCTTCCCGATCCCAAATATAGCAATCAGCTAAACCCTGAGAATGTGGGCAAGACTCACCAGCTAGACACCCAGGAAAGAATTCTCTGTAGTAACTCAGATCCCACCCCATCTAACATCTCATCACAGACCATTGGGCATATCTACCACTAGTAGTCAAAGATCAATTAATTGCCAAAATTAGGCTATCCCATCATATCATCTTCTCCATAAGCTTATCAAGCTTTGTCTAGAAGCCAGATATGTCATTTGCCCCCACTGCTTCCCTTGGATTTGAGTTGGCAATGCATTTTTTTTCATCAAAGATTCAATTTTTGAACAAAGCAAAACCCCCTGAAAAATCAGTGGAAACGTTTGTTGATGAAGAATTGGAGTTTTGACCAGCTAATAGATCTGGCTGAAATGTTTTGATTGAAAGATGTCTCCAACATTTTGGAAAAAAACAAAATGTTAAAAAAAAAATCTAGCTAAATGTTGTTCTGGTGTTTTCCACCCGCTCTAATACCAGTGCAAGTGGGAGGAGGGTCAGGCCCCTCTTTCCTATAAGGGGACTCAAACTCAACACCTCTAAACTGTGGAAGAGTTTGGATCCAGAACCATTTGCAAAGTCTGTAACTCACACTTGTCTCTAGTTGTCCCATGAGTGTGTTGGGGAAGAGCAAAGCCACAAACTGTTGTCTTTGGAAACCCTTCATGTTTCTCTGCATGAGGAGTGCATTAAGTCCTTCTTTTCCTTCCCCCCCAACCACCAGCATGTTTACTTTTGAGACTTCTCTCTGCTCTCAGAGAGATCATAGTACTCTTGTTCCCCACGCCCTCACTCAGCCCTGTGGGGAATGTTTGCTATGTGAGTGTTAGCCAGCACTGCACAACAGTGTAAGGTGAGAGCTTTGGAACAAGGCACAGATGTCTTCTGTTACCAATGCTAATGGCTTGAAAGTGATTACACACAGGTCCCCATGTGAAGCCCAGAGGTAACATCTGACAGAAGCAGATGAAGGTGCATATGGCCTGTTCAGATGCTTTTCTGACACAGTAAATTCAACCACAGCCTTTCAGTACTGATAAGGATTCTGCTTATCGTAGAAAAGCCATGGTGGACACAAGGCTAGCGTCCGTTCCTCTGCCTTTGCTCGTCCTGTGACCTGATGGCATGTTACAAAGCTACAGGCACAACAGAGCTGGCCAACATTTTCTGGATTTCAAAACTTTGATTTTTATTTTTTTTACCAACATTTCAGATTTTGCTGGGGAAAAAAGGTGACTTCTTTGCATCTAGGCACAACCAAGATCAGTGATTTTCAGTGCCTCTGTTTTAGGTTTGCCAACCTGATTGATCTGAAGGGGGCCTAGGTTTCAGAGGGTGCTGAACAGCTGTGCTCTGACAACCAGGGTTCTCATCAATGTCTGAAGTAAGTTCCAAAATCGCTAATCACTTTTTAAAATCCTGGCCTTCTACTGTTCATCATTCAAATAGGCTTCTGCGAGGAATATTCACCTCAATAAAGAGTACTATAATTGTGGAAGAAACATGCTGTCCTTTATTCCAGGAATATAACTGCTGGATAAATAAAGAGTGAGAGCAAGTTTTAAGTGGTTACCCCATAAAAGTTAAAAGGGCCACTTGCATTTGTGAAACTTACAATGACTGTTGTCCTCTTTACAGCCAACAGATGGAAATCATTTCAGCTATGGTGGATGTGAACTGGAATTGGCCTAAAGTAACAACTCATTAATGCCGGGGGGCCAGGGAACCCTTTTCCTAAACTGCTTTCATTGGGCATGTATAAGATGCTAAGGTTAGGAGACAGAGCCATTGGCTATAAATGTTTCAATCGATATGACAAATCCATAATTACACAGAGACCTGTGAAGTGAGAACATTGACTGTGCAAAACAATAACAACAACAAAAAACAAAACCCCAAACTACTGCAAGGGTCAAAGATTTATTTATATAAAATTAGGATTTGTATTCATTTTGCATATTCTATATATGTGTGTTTCTATAGAATGACCAATCCATCTGCCTAATTCATAAATCATAAACTTCCAGACAGCAGTTGCAATAAAACTAGGTGATCATTAAAGTGGTGTGCACTGGATATATTTTCCTCTTCCTGTTTTGGTCTGAGAGCTCATTAAAAGTCCACTTGCTTCTTGACGTGTCTTGACACGAAAGGTGATGATGAATACAATGACAAAGGTTGCTAATAATTTCAAACACTCTGTCAGAATGAGATGGTGACAGTTTAGGAACTTGTTAGAATGTAGTTATCTGTATTTATCGTATTCAGTTACTCCATAATGGACTTCGAGTGGAAACAGAGCATTAAGCTGAGCAAGTATTTATTTTCTTTTTGGAAGTACATTTTAATTAAAAATGAGCTCTTTAAAAAATAAAGGTCTGGGCAGCTGAAAATTGCTCATTTGGCACCTCATGGCGCCCGTTCAGCAAAGCATGCTTAATTTTAATCACATGCTTGTGTCTCCTTTACTTCACATGCATTGTGCTTTGCTGAATAGGGATGGAATTACTTATATGCTCAAAGTCAAGCACATTCTTAAGTGCAATACTAACTCAGGGCCTTCAAGACTGGAGGCTTCTCTCTGTCTGTAGCACTGGGCAGGGGCAAGGTGAGCTTCCTTCTCTCACCCTGCTGCACTACCAGGTCTCAACCTTGACTTAGAAGGACCCTTTCTTCTGTGGAGATGTTCATTCACTCTCCATGGCCCATACAATCTCTACTGACACTGCCAATGCAAGGCCAAATTAGTGCTGGCTGCATGGGATTACTTGCCCTCTAGCGTGAACCCCACCAGCTAAGGGTGGAATTTCAAAAGCCCCAATATGAACTAGGGGTGAAACTTTCAAAAGCGCCTAAGTCCCATTTGCAATGATTTAGGCATTGACAATCAATGGGATTAAGGCCCCCTAAATCCCTTTTGAAAACAGATTTAGGCTTCTAAATCAGGTAGGTGTTGCAAAACAGCACAGCAATGCCTAAATGCTTTTAAAAATCTGGACCTAGGTGCCTAATTCTCATTTGCTTTTACTTACTGTAGGTTGGATACCTAATTTCCATAGGCTTCTTTGAAAATCACAGCCTGGATCTATAGTGGTCACCAAATGCTCCCCAGACCTAAATTAGATCTGAAACAGAGCCCTAGAGAGGAGAGGATTTCCAATCCCTTAAACCACCTCCCCACCACAACTGGTGTTTCCCTTTAAGAGCTGCAATACTCTTTCATTAGCCTTGCATCTTGTCGGAGCAAGAATGCTGCTGCCTTCCTGAAATGCATTACTCATGCCATGAGAGCTCTTCATTTTCTTTCATTCGCTCGATGCTCTCGGATATAAAGTTACTATAAATCATGTTTTAAAATACGTTAGTGTAATGTTTCTAGAGCTGATACTAAGTGGGCTTTTGGGATCACATTGGCTCCTAAATCTTTTCTGAATTTCCCCATCCCTGAAGAATTTAAAGTATATTTCATCATAACACACATTTCTATCCCAAGATCCCAACCTCCCCTCTTTTTTTTTGTTCTATTGTTCATCTGTTTTTTTAGTGGGTGATTGACGGCTTCTGATGAACATTTGATGTCTGTGCAAGATTGCTCTTCTCTTTTACCACCTAACTCTGTAAAGGGAGCAGAAAGGAATAGAAAGGAAATGTGTTACATAAAGAAGTAGAAAGTGACAGCTGATCCCAGATCTAATAATAGGCTGCAGCATCTCCTCTGGCGTTTGATCCGTAAAATACCTTTATTGCCGGAGGGGTGGGGGGGCAAGATGACTGAGTTGGTGCATCATTCGGGAAAGGAGCTGGGCGCTTTTGTTTAATACCATGCACTAAAACAAGAATTTAACAGTGCTTTTTCTCCCTGGTTTACTCCCTGGTGGAGTGACACAATTGCAGGTCACAGAGAGCTCAGCGGTCAGTATATGCTCATAAAGAGAGAGGGGATATTTCTCCTCTGTTTCTATCAAATTTGATAGAAACAATTTGTTTCCATGCATAATGGTCTCAGTCCTTCCCGGTGATGGGCACTCTGGCCTGATCCAGCCAAGCACATAGACCCGGGCTACGTAAAGATTTTGTACATGTATAACTATGTTGGTTAGGGGTCTGATATGAAATAGTTCTAATGGTATAACCTCTGCCGTGAATGCAGTTATACCAGTAGAAAGGTGCCTTCTGCTGGCATTGTTTATTCCCCTTCCCATATGATGATACGGGTATAAGCACTTTTACACCAATGTAACTGTCCACATTAGTGGGGTGTACAGGTTTAACTATGCTGGTATCATTAAAGTGATACAACTTTTGTGTGTAGTCAAGGCCTTAAGCTTGTGCTGAACTTGAAGATGACTTTGTGATGGGTTTGACCACCCCTCTTTTGGGGTGCTACCTGATGTGCTGGGGTCCCACTGAGCCTGTCCTTTCCACCAGCCTGGGTTTCCTCACCCTGTTCTTGCTCTGCTAGGCTCCCAAGCCTTCTCTAGCACACATACAGGTAAGGCCACCCCCAGCTGCAGACACAGACTTCAGCTCTGTGTGGGAGGATTTAACTAGGGGATTTACCCGGTACTCACGTGCACACCACATTTGGGGTGTAAACCCAAAATAATATTGTCTTGTGCTGTATAGAGAGCTATATAGCGTAAACTCATGAAAATCGCCCTCTCCCTCAATGTGGAGAGAGATATGCACAGCTTTTTGCGCCCTCCCCCCCCCCGATATGAATTGCACAAACTGGGTTTTGAAATAAACAAGAAATAAGTTTATTAACTACAAAAGGTAAATGTTAAGTGATTATAAGGGATAGCAAACAGAACAAAGCAGATTACTGACCAAATAAAACAAAATACACAAACTAAGCCTAATACACTAAAGAAACAGGTTACACAGAGTAATTTCTCACCCCAAATGTTGTTTTAGGCAGATTGTAGAGTTTGTGCTGCTCAGAGTTCCAGTTACATCTCTTTATAGGCTAGACCCCTGTTCTCAGCCTGGACTTAGCCCTTGCCTTCCCCTAGCTTAGTTCCTGGGTTTTGTTTAGGAGCTTTCGGTAGTCTTCCTTCTTGGTCAGGAGGCAATGGAGAGCCCAGATTGCCTTGCTTTCCAGCCTTAAATAGAATTTACATAAGGCGGGAAGCCTTTGTTTCCAGTGGAAAAGTACCAGCAGTGTCCAAGGTGGTATTTTGTATGGGGTGACATTATCACCTGACCTTGCAGTGTCAAAGCAACCATAAAACGAGGTTTATTTGCAATGTCCACAGGAAGAAATTCCAGGAAGATGGGAGATCCATATCTTCGAAGACTCATTGTCTTTTCCTAATGGCCTATCAAGGCTGATTGCTTACTGTCTGGTGGGCGTTTCCCAAGTACATCCACAGTTGTAATTGTTACATAGACAATATTCCTAATTTCAGATACAGAAATTATACATGCATACAAATTGGATAAACACATTCAGTAAATCATAACCTTTCCAATGATACCTCACATGACCTATCTTGCATAAAGCATATCTTAGTTATGCCATATTCCTATCACAATAATGTTTCCATGAAGAATATGGGGGTAACGTCACAGACTTCAATGGGACTAGTCACATGTTTGAAATGTCATAGATCTGAAGGCAATATTATGACCATCTAACCTGACCTCCTGCGTGGCAGTGATTCCTGCATAGCCTGGGATTGAACTAGAGTGTATCTTTCCAGCCCTGATTTGAAGACTTCAGATGATGGAGAACCTACCACCTCTCTTGGTACATTGCTCCAGTGGTTACTGACCCTCCAAATTCAGTGTGTGCTACAGGATATTGCTGGATTGGGCCAATGTGCTCAACACCTGCCAGGACTGAGCCCTTTCTGTATTAGCCAGCTCTGAACTCTTACCCCCACTTGAAGATTTCTGACCTTGACTCACCTAGGGACTCTGGCAGAACACTGATTATACCCTGCCCTCCTTCCCGCCTACCTCCCTGCCCCTTACCTGGGATTGCTCTCTGCCTCTGAGCCCTGTCTGTTGTGTTCGCAGCAAACACTCAGAGACGTTAGAGGAAAACATAAATACTCTTGCTGGAAGATTGCAATGTAGCACAGTTTTATTTCCTAGATTTCAGAACAATTATACACAAAAACCAAAAACAGAGGTACAGCTCTCTCCCCGCCTTGCTTTAAGCTGGCTCTTTCCAGACCCGCTGTGTGCTATGCTGGTTGACTGTGGCCCAGATCACGTGGCTTCCCTCAGAGTCCTCTAGTCTGCAGGCAGGACCAGGAAATCCCTCACACTTAAAGCCGTAGCTTGCCATTATTAACCAGTTTCTAATACACTGAACTTTGTCTCCTTGTCTGCACACTCTTGTGTCTCATCCTGAACAATATTTCCCTCACCACCACTTGCCTTTTCAACCATTGTCCTCTCTGCTCCGGCGCTTGTCTCTCAAATCCTTGTGCACACAGCCTAGTCCTCCTGCCTCTGTTTCCCCTCATTCATTGCTCCCTTTGCTGTTCACTAGTCCAGTTTCCACCCTCTCTGCTCCACTGAATCATCTCTCCCCAACATCTCCATTGCAGTCACTTCCTTGTAGCAAATTCCAAGGTGCACCTTGCTTCCCCTCTCTTCTTATCCTACTGGAGCTCTTGGCTGCTTCTGACACTGTCGATCACTCCCTCTTCCTCTGCTTTCTCTGGGCTCCTACGACTGTTCCCATCCTGGTTCTCATCCTGCTTCCCTGGTGGCTCCTCTTTGGTGTGATTAGACCCTCCCATTTCCCACTCTCTTCAGCAGCCGTTTGAGCAGTGACCCAGGGTCCAAGGTAGGTGGGGCAAGCCCGTGTTGCCACAGCTTCATGACTGTTGTTACTCAAGCTATCTTGGATTTAGAGACATTAAAGCTATCTAGGGTATGTCTACACGCGCTGCACACAGTGGTGTAGTAGCTGTGTCTGTCCCAGGATATTAGAGAGATAAGGTGGGGGAGGCAGCTTCTCTCTCTCACCAACAGAAGTTGGTCCAATAAAAGATATTACCTCACCTGCCTTGTCTCTTTATACAAGTGCTGCAGTCACTCTTCCTGCGTGCATTGAAGGCATCCCCTGTGATGGATGATTATTGGATAAGAGTTTGATGATTGAGTGTTCCAACGGGGGGCCCAGCTTGAGACATCTTAAAGGGGACGCAGCTTCAGAGGGTGGGTGCTCAGCCCTTTTTGAAAATCAGGCCCCTTTAAGGTATCACAAGTTGAGGCAGCAAAAATCACTGGTTACTTTTGAAAATCTTGGCCAGTAATAACGTATCAGATGAACTTGGCCTCTTCTTGGGGTTTCCCGTGTGCTCTTGAAGACGGCAACGTTTGTCATCAGTTCGAGTTTTCGCGTGAATGAGAAACCATCTGGAGGTGGACTTTGTCGCTGGGTGATTTACGGATGAGATGACTGTGAACTAGCCTTCTGTTTCCCCACAGTAAGTTTGGTTCAGCAGAGCTAAGGGCTGCAGGTTCAAGGTGAACTAACAAAAGTTGTTATATGTCGAGACAGTCAACTCTTAACAAGATCCGATGTGTACCTGTCATCCTGCCCCACTCCTGCCCTGTGCAATTTGAAATCTCTTAGAAGTGTATCAAAAAATCTCACATTCTTTCAAATTGGTCCCACAGGTTTCCCATGAGAACCCATGTCAGCTGAAGAGGCTGCATGATGGTAGAGAGCTGATACAGCCATTGAGTTCACTTCTGGGAGCTGAGAGGGGACCCCAAACCCCTTGGTTTTACTTGGCCTCCCTTGAAAATGATTGGCTTTGAGTGAGCAAGTGCTGCAATCTTTGCAATTTGATCCCAGAGCCTGCGATGGAAGTTTATGCAATATATAGAGTAAGCTGAGATAGGGATAACTCATAACCTCTGTCTGACCCTAGCTGTCCATCTCAAGTGAACAGGAGCTCTTTGTTTAAGGTTGGTGGAGCTATAGGAGGTGTATTTAGCTTCCAGTCATGAGCTGACGTTAAACATATGTGCCTGGAAGGATGCTCCTTCATTTATCTGCAAGTAAGTATTGATTAAGAGAAGAGTAAATCTGTGCAAGTATTGACCTGCTCTGTTGAACTGGTACCAAAACATCAAAGGTATTTTTTTTTTAAATAAATCCCTTATTTGGAGGGGGGGGACTTCAGATATTGTATATATAAGAAGTAAAGGGAACAAATCACAATCCACGAAAGAACCACCCAGCTGAAGGTGAGTTTGTTTTAGGGGTATGTTGCAAAATTTCAAACTGTTGCGCTGATGAGGCGGAAGGAAGGTGATAGAAGGGAGACAGTTTTGGTGAGTATGCAGTGTGTTTAAATAAAGCCAAACTGTGGTAGAAAAACAAGCGTTCATCCATGGAGCTATGTGGTATCAGCACATTAGAACACCAGCCACATTAGAAAAGGGTTACCACTTACTGCAAGCGGTGGTCCCACTGTGCCACACTGAATCTGCTGGCCCCTAGCCTAGGATGCAATACACAGTAGCCTTCTCTCTACTGGGAAAATGCCTTGTGTTAGAAAACACGTTAACTAGCACGTTTTACCTAGGATAATGTTAAATGTGATTTTGCTCTTTGAGTACATCTGCTGCTGTAATCAGAGATGTGACTGCAACACGTGTAGATGTGACCGAGCGAGCTTTGAGCTAGCTGGCTTGAATAACAATAGCAGGGAGGCTGTGGTAGCTGTTCTACCCCAGAGCAGCCTATGCCTAGTGGCTAGGAGGGTGAGACCTATGTTCAAATCTCTGTTCCAGAGTGGGGATTTGAATCTGCATGTCCCACATCTCAGCGCCCTAAGCGCTGGGCTCAAGGTTATAAGGGTACCTCTTTCTCTGGCCATTTTGTGAATGGCTCCGAAGTCGCCTTGTGAATCTAGCCTGAAAAAAAATCATTTTTGACTGAAACTTTTTGGCGAACTTGTGTCAAATGCACAAATAGTTTCAGGTTGAACCAAAAACTGCATTTTTTTGGTGAATAAATGATTCGTCTAAAAAATGTCACCAAGCTCTAATGCGCACATGCACACACACTCACACAGGCCCCACCATTTCTTACATACTAGGGATATTCCCCAGCAAGCTAGCAAGTGAGGGGAATGTTCCCAAATTCAACCAGACAGAAAGAGAAACTTAGCAACTGGCTCCATTTTCAGACACATTTTATGGCACAGTCAGTTCACGTCTCATAATTTGTGTCCGGTTTAGAGCTCCCAGACTGGAGGCCTGATGAGGAAGGTTGCAGGGTAAAAAGGGGATTATTGAGGGTGTGTCTGCATGATTTCCACGTGCTGGTACTTTTAATCCTTTGCATCAGCCAACAGCCTTAAAAAAGGGGGGAAAGAATGTACATGGGTAAACACTGCAACTATATCCCATCCTATTATATTAAAGTAGCTCTGGGGAATCCGAACATTTTCTATAAAAGGCAAGGTGCCTGGCACTAAAAATCCTTGTAAATGACTACCTTGCAACAGCCTCCAGCAGCTGTCCTAGCTGCCCAGATCATGGTTAGCATTTGTGAATTAAAAAAGAACCAGACACGCTATTTGAAGCCAAACCACAGAATGAATCCCATGTTGTCAGAAGTGTTTGCCTTCCTTCTGATGGGTGAGGGGTGCTGTCGACTCCCTTGCAATTGACCAACAAGCTCACAGCAGCGAAAGATTGGTAAATCAGCTTTAGCTTGTTCATTCTGCAGTGCCTAGAGGGTGTTTGTATTCACCCCTCTGGGCTCCAGCGGGGGAGCAGAAGGGGTGGGGCCTCAAGCAGAGAGGGAGGGGCCGGGGCCTAGCCTCCCCCAAGGGCGTGTTCACCCGCTGCCCATGTTCAAGCCTCTGGAACTAGGATCCCACCTGTTAGGACCCAACGTGACGGCTGGGGAGCGACTAGAGGTGGACTCACTGTGCCGCCATGCCCAGACACCAGGGGGAGTCTAGGTAGTGACGGGTCTGCACTAAACAATCTCTTTGATCCTGACGTAAAGCTGTCTAGCTTTTTTTTCCATCGGAAGGATTTTTACAATTTATTTCTCCAGACCACCAGTGGCACTGGAAGCTGTCCTTTTCCGAAAGTGAGCTGTCTCGCATCTGGCTGCTAGCAGAAACTGAGCTCTCAATGGCTGCTTCCCCAAGTCTGCAGCCTTTTTTAGACTGTGACATGGTAAAATCATTCTGGGTAAAATGTGTGTTGGTGCTTGACCCAAACAGCCAGTTTCAATCTGTTGATTGGTTTTTGTCCATTGGAACGGCTGGAGAAAATGGCCATGTATTTATCACATGACTCGTGTCTAATATCACATATGAACTGCATTTCATTAATACCTGTCAGGCTTGAAGGAACCCCACACAGTAGAGGAAGTGGTAGTGGGAGATAAGGGTGGGGCAATACCAAACGATACAAGAGCAAAGGGGCAGAGTTAAGGGCTTAAAAAGTAAGGAGAAGCTTGGATTTGAGGCGGTGGAGGCTAGGGAGCTAGTGGAGGAAGCCAATGAGGGGGAGGGGGTTTAAGTTCTTGCCAAATAGCATGAAATGTAAAATGTTACTTTTAATGAAAGGACCCAAAGGGCCAGATTCTCAACTGGTGTAAATCAGTGTCTCGTGACTGAAGTCGATGGAGCTACATGATTTACACCACCTGAGGATCTGGCCCAAATCCTGGTCATGCATATGTGCATCCAGCCACGAAAGGGGTAACCACTCTAACACGTCAACTCCTGCCATTCCTCTCCCATTAGAAGGGTTGCCTGTAAAGTTCTTTTCAGATTCCTTCAGTGGGTGGCTTTCACAGGTAGCCCAGCAGCCAGACGCTGTTGGGCAGTTCAGAGCGCACTCCTCTCAGGTTACAGCATGTAATTAGGGGATAATCATGCCAAAATCACAGACTCCACAGAGTCTTTATCACGCGTGCTGACATCAATAAGCTCAGTCAGAGTAAGTTGGGGGTTGTTGGTTAAATATGTTGGGTGTCCCTGCTTGTTTATGAGCTCATGTTCCTGCATTTCCCAGGAGGAGCCATGTATGAGAGAAATCAGACCTCAGTACTTGTCCCTTAGCAGCCACTGGAGTCTGAGGCATGGTCAGATTAACACGGAGCATTTCCTTGCATAAAGAATTTTTTTTTTTATTGTGCCTTGGTCACTGCTGGTAATATTTCTGATAATTACTTGTGACTCTATATGAAATCTATGGCCAGCATTTTGGCCTTGATTCAGCAAAGCACATAAGCATATGCTTAAATCTATCCCCATTGAGCAAACATTTAAGCATGTATGTAACCTTACAGCATGTGATTACATCCCATTGACTTCGATGGACTTAAGCATGTGCTGAAGTGCTTTGCTGAATCAGGCCCTATGTAATTTCTTTAATTTTCTTTAGCAAATGGTAAATATACCAGCAATTGGCTCGACAAGGGCTGTCTGCCCATCTCTTTCTGGTGTGATAATGTAAAAATATCTAGTAATAGAAATACTTAGCCCTTCTCTAGTGTCTTTCATCTAAGGATCTCAAGACACTGTACAAACTCTTAGAGTAAGCCTGAAAATCCCCCTCTGAGGTATAATAAAGATGAGATGGGTAGATAGAATTATCCCCCATGTTACTGATGGGGAAACTGAGGCACAAAGGGCAAGTGTCAGAATGAGGATTAGGATTTTTAGGGGTCGCTTATGGCAATAGCATGTATGATACAGGGCAGATTAGCATACCCCGTTTCACAGGGGCGATATGCAATTTGTGAAGCGTTTCATATTTTGTAGATCGGACAAATGCAGGAAAATAAACCATTGGGGAGCATTTTACTTTGGCTTGGGGGGAATGGAGAGGGTGGCCTAACTGAGCTTTTTCATCTTCTCCATTTCATGGTATCCCTGTTTATTGCATCATTACCCCCAACATCATCCAGGGAAATGCTTCAAAGCTCAGAAGGAAAAGACGCCCCTTCTTCATCTCAGCGAGATTTTGGAACTGGCTTATTTATGATAATAGAATCTGATATCGGGAGCAAGGATCAAACTCCCATTTGGTGAGGACTGGAAAGCTTTTACTGCATAGAATAAACCTTTGTGATTTGGTTTCATTTTCTGAACACTTAGCAGAGCTGAAAGGGTCTTTATCTGAATGTGATAGACCTTGAAGATTTGCTGCTATACACATCAAAGGCTAAGTAGCTCTTGGCTCCAAGATATCCTGTACAATCTCACCTGTGAGTCTATATCCTTGTGTTTATAATTTGTGCTTTCTGGCTCATAGGAAAAGCAATGGGGGAAGTGATGGTTTAAGCTGAAGCTTTGATAACCCAAAGTGACTTCTTGGTGATATGCCGCAACAAAATATTTGCCTAGGAGATATACTTCCCCTTAGTTGGTTCCTTTTTGTTCCTAATCGGAACAGAGGCTGCATATGTATAGAAAATATGCCTTGTAAAAACAAGCTAAAATCACTAGGCTCTGAGTGTATTTAAGTGCTGAGAGATTTAGTAGTAGTTTGTCTGCCTGTCGTATGGCAAATTAGTTCAATGGCTGCATATAGCACTATTAACTAGAGCAGGCAAGCACCATTCAGAGGAAGCATAATTCATCCTAACAGTTGGCTAGTGTGCAGGTGTCATATCAGCAATAAATTAATATCTTGCATTATGGAATGATGGCAGTCACTTCACAGAGGAGATTGCAAATGAGGCTCCATTACAGCCTGCTGATTTCTCCAGATACTCCTCTAAAACCCACAAAAAAGCACTCACTGGGGTGCTCCACTCCTGCAGACCTCAGGAGGTCCATGGGAATGCACCTCTTGCCTTCTCTCCTCCCAGACCTCAATATTGCCCAGTCCCCATGCTCTGCAGTCCTCTGCGGGTCCAAATAGAGGGAGGCCTATGTGTGTATGTGGGTGGGGCAGGTGGGGAGTGATGGCTGATCACTATCAGGAGATTGTGCTGGTTGAAATTTTCCAAATTTTTAGATTTTGATCCCCCAAATTTGGTTTTGTTGGGGGGACAAACAACTCTGAAATTTTCAACAAAAAGTTTAATTGAAAATGTATTTCTCTAGAGCTGTGTGGAGGATTCCATTGCACAGAGGATTTCTGTATTTCAAAACTTGGTTTTGTTCCAATTTGGAACAACCCCCCAATTTTTGAAATTCCCCCAGATGGGGATTGAGCCGTCCGCCTAGGAGGCTGCACGAGCACCGCAGACCCTGGAAACCCAAGGCCGTTAGCCCAAAATCCATCCACATGGTGGGTTGTTCTGGAGCTGCAGACCCAGGAAGCTCTGGGGTCACTAACTCCAAGGCAGTCTGTGGGTGGCTGATGAGCCTGGCAGGTGAGCTGGCAGGAAATCAGTCAGGTTCCTGATGAACCTGGCAGGCAGGGTTCCACTGGAACTCTGTGGAAATCGAACCATCCCCATGCAACTTTTCAATTTCAATGAATCAACAAAGTCCGATGAAACAATGTTTCATCAGAATTTTTCTGACCAGCTCTACTTATTGTTTAGCTTTCTCCGGCAATATTTATTATTGAAAAGTAACTATACTCACTCCTTTGTTTGGGACCCAAGTCAGATCTGAAGACAGACAATGCCAATTTTTTTGTCTGGTGCTGGCTTAGATCTTGTCAAAATCTTGGGAGAATCAGCTCCAGTACCAGCCAATGGACACCACATCTGATATTTAAGGATTCTTCAACGATCACACAAAGGCATTACAAGAGCCAGTAGCTACAATCCAAAGCTAGAAACATTGAAATTGGAAATAAAGTGCAAATTTGTAACCGTGTTGGGATATCAACCGCTGGAACAATTTACCAAGGAATGGGGTGGATTCCCCATGAATTGAATCAAGAAAGGACTTCTTCCTGACAGATATGCTCAGCTCAGCCACAAGTTAGGGGGCTTCATTGCAGAATTTTTATACTGAAATTCGATTACCTGTCTTATGCCAGAGGCCAGCCTAGATCAGTGGTTCTTAACTAGGGGTACATGTACCGCTGAGGGTATGCGGAGATCTTCCAGGGGGTACATCAACACATCCAGATATTTGCCTACTTTTACAAGTGACATAAAACACCCTAGCGAAGTCAGTACAAACTAAAATTTTATACAATGACTTGTTTATACTGCTCTATATACTATACACTGAAATGCAAGTACAATAGTTATATTCAGATTGATTTATTTTATAATTTATGTGATAAAAATGAGAAAGTAAGCAATTTTTCAATAATAGTGTGCTGTGACACCTTTGTATTTTTGTTTGATTTTGTAACCAAGTAGTTTTTAAGTGAGGTGAAACTTTGGGGTACGCAAGACAAGTCAGACTCCTGAAAGGGGTACAGTAGTCTGGGAAGGTTAAAAACCACTGGCCTAGATAAACAGTCCTGTGATGGGATATACAAACCCCACACTGGCCAGGAAAGGGTTAATGAGCTGCTGTGGGCTCAGTCAGCCCCAACCCACAGCACCTGCCACAGGTATCTGACCTGGAGGGAGGGGTTAAAAGGGAAGTGCCCAGCTCAGCTGGGGGCTGGTTGGATCTCCAACCCTTGCTCTGTTGGAGAAATTGACTAGAGACTGCTGCCTGCCAGAGCACCCCGGAGGGAAGGTTGGTCTGATGCAGGGCTGTTGCCTTGGAGTTACTGCCGGTGACTTGCCTGTCATTGCTGAGCCAGCCTGCTGCAGGTGGACCCCACTTGAAGGGGGTGACAGGCAGATTAACCTCCCCCCCCT
This sequence comes from Chelonia mydas, assembly GCF_015237465.2. Classification (NCBI taxonomy): domain Eukaryota; kingdom Metazoa; phylum Chordata; order Testudines; family Cheloniidae; genus Chelonia; species Chelonia mydas. Next base: position 20,373,642 of record NC_051254.2, read on the forward strand.
AACCTTTTGTCTTTCCCACCTGAGTGGGGACACAGAAGTGGTTTATTGTGAGCCCATGAGTCACCTGAGCCCAAGTCACTTCTGAAAATCTGTAAGTCTGAACCCAAACCTGAGCCCTGCTCTAGTCTGGAACCCAAACCTAATCCAGACCCCAACACCAGTTCTTCACCCAATGTGTACTAAAATCAACAGGGGAGAACTGACCAGTTTGTTTCATAAGCGGTAATTCTGACTTACACACAGTCCTCACAGATTCAGTATGGTTCTTAATTCTAGTCCCCATAAAGTTCTGAGGTTCTTACTTTTAGATTCCATAGTTCTATGTTATCCTAGACCCCACAGAGATCTTTTCTCTGTGGTCCTTCAACCTAGACCCCTAGATAGCTCTTAAAGGTGATCTATTCTGTATCCCACAGAGCCCTTTCGAAGGTTATACGTCAGTGACCTGATTTTCAGCGGTGCTGAGCAGTCAGGCCTTTGGAGTCAATGAGTTCTCTCCTCTTCATTTTTCATGGACACAAAAAAATATGGCTCTTCAGTGTTTCTAATTACAGGATTTCACTCCTCTTTAGCTCTAAATTTATCACTGTACCTCACAGGCCTGGTGCTTAGGAGTGTTAATTACTGGCGTCGGGAATGCTGACTCATGAGACAGATCATTAAGAATGTCGCACAGGTTAAAAGAATAAGCCCTGCAATATTTCAAGCTTCTCCTTTTGCTATTGTTGCATTTGCTATTTCCCTGATTGGGGACTTTTATGGCACCAGCCAACGTCATACCTATGGAGTCTTCGGGAGATGGAAAGCTGTAGCCAAGACAAAAGGTGGAAGAGGTACATTCTTAGGCTCCAAATACCATTTTCACTAGAGACTTTTTTAATATAGGAAAAACCGTTCACTGCAGGGGCAATGCAAATCTGCAGAGCAAATGCATTTTCCAAGTCTGAAGATGATTACAGACGGTGGTAATAATACAGTATGAATACTGGGGGTTTGCTTGCTTTTAAGGGACACTTGAGGAATTCCTTTACATTCTCTTTATTAGAAAGACTAAAACAGTTTCTTGTGGCACATAGATTCCTAGATTTCAAGGCGAGATGGGACCATTGTGATCATCTAGTCTGATCTCCTGTGTAACAGAGGCCCCGGAACTTCCCCAGAGTAATTCCTTTTCAGCTAGAACAGATTTTTTTTTTTGTAAATCAATCTTGTTCTGAAAAAGGGCGGAGAATCCACCATGACCCTTGGTAAATTGTTCCAATGGTTAATTGCACTCCTCTTTTTTTTAAAAAAAACATGCCTTATTTCCATTTGACTTTATGTAGTTTCAGCTTCTAGCCAAATTTTAAAGGTGCAGGAATAATCCCAACCTTTGCAACTGCTCCTTTGGGATTTGAACCTGGGCCGTCTTGCACTAGAAGTGAGAATCATATCCCTAGACTACTTTCAATGCTTTTTCATACTGAATATGGATTATTCACAAGAATTCTTTAGTTGGGGAAGCAAGGTTGGGGGAGATGGGAAAGGAATGAAATTTAACTGTCAGGACCTTACCCCGAAAAAAGTTAGCACACCTAGGGGAAGAATTCTGCTGGTGTCCTAGAGTTCCTCTTTCCTCTTCATCGGTAAGGATGTGTGCAGAAAACACTGGACCTTCATCCTGCTGTGTGTCCCAAGAGAGCGCACCATGCAGGTTGGAGAGGGGAGTATGTACAGGAGGACCTTTGCACCCAATCCTGGACTGGATTCTTGCATAAATTAGAGCAGCCTGAAGGTTGCTTTGGTTTGCAATGGCTGCCTGCAGCCCCCATAGATCTTTATGTCAGACAGGGAAAGGCATCATGGGATGAGTGTGGGGCAGGCTCACTCTGCAGCCCCACTAGGATATCAGAAGAATTCTTTTGGAAGGGTAGGGGGCCTCAGTTTCAGATTTTGCCCAGGGTCCCCCAAAACCTCTGTGTAGCTCTGGTACTATGTTTCTCAATCCTGACTCCATAGGAAAAGCACCACTCCAGGACTCAAGCAAAAGCCCCATTAGCTTCACTGGTGGATTTGCCTGAGTAAGGACCATGTCAAGCTGCAGAACTGGGGTATAAAGGACAATTTTGGGACTCCTCTGAAAAGACAGCGCTAAATAGTGATTTTGTGTGTGCACCTGGGGAAGTATTTGTTGAGGTCTCCTTTCTCTAATGCGAGTATCTAGGCCCTGATTCAGCAAAGCACTTAAGGACCCTGGTTGTGGGGGCTGGGAGGGCTGGGCATTTTCAAAAGCACCTGGGTGACCTAGGAGCACAAGCCCTGTTGAAAGTCAATAGGAATTGTACCCCTAAATCATTTAGGGGCTTTTGAAAATCCATAATGTTAAGGACCTGATCCAAAGCTTGTGAAAGTTGATGGTAGTGTACTCATTGACTTCTGTGGGCTTTGAATCAGGAACTCACGCTATTTATTATAGACATTTCCTGGAGTTTTATCGTTGTATGGCAGTGATAAATGGGACACCACTTCAGTGTATTTTGTCTTGTAGTTTGTCGACTGACTGCACATGTGCTCTTTGTTGGAAACATGATTGACTTCCCCTAAGCTGAAGGCTTGTGCATGGACTCTAGAAATCTATCCTCCCACGCCCTTTTTTTATCCTAGTGATTTAATGCTCCTTTCTTCAATCTGGAGAGATTTCAGGTGCATTAAACACTTTCTGGTATGAAAATCCCTACATTCTGTCTTTCAGAGGGGTATAGACTAGCATAGCTTTCATGGAGACAGGCGGATTGCAGATCTGGCCTAGTATGCGTTATAAATCCACCATGACTCATTTTAGAAGGCTTGAGATTCTTTTTTTCTAGTTGAATTGCAGCCCATATTCAAATGTAACCAACATAAGCAGTTACACCATCCTGGGCTAAAACTGAGCGGGACAGTCTTTTTTGCAAATCTTTTTCTGAAGACAAAATATTCCTAATGCTTCCCAAGCCCCTTCCCTCCCTCTAAACCCGCTGAGGCATGAGTGTTATATTTAATTTAATAAAATATCTGATTTCCTTCCACCCCCCCTCCCCCGCCCCGGCAGGCCTCAGCACCCTCTTCTTTCTGTTATATCCAATTGCTCCAGCACAGGAAATGGAGCAGTCAGGAAACTATTAGAGATCCCTCCGTAGGAACAGATGCCAGAGGCATTGACAGAAAACACCATGGATCCTCCATGTAAATCATCACAGAGTCCAAACTGTAGATTGTATCTAGCCAGAATTAAGTGTTTCATTGTGATATTTGCCATCCTTGGGGGAAATCCAATCTTGAGTTGCATGGGTGTAACGGAAGTGAAGTAAGTGGGGGTTGTGTGGGAATGACACATGGTGGAATTTGGCCCTTTATACCTTGAGGATGGATTTTGCCCTATTTTCTTTTACTTTAGAAATTTATTTCTAAAATAGTTTTAGATCACCCAGCCCTTAGCTAGGTGAATTTCTTAATCAGTCCCACTTCTTTCAAGACACCTGTGCAATGGTGCTAGAATGTGTATTGAAATTTGCACCAAAGCCCCCTATGGAACAGAATATTAGACCTGCTCCAGGGTTTGTGAATCTGTCCCTCTCTAAAGGCTGTCCTAAAGAAGCTCCACTAATAATTCATCGAAGCGAGATTATCCTGAACTGGACAAGGCTTGTATTTTTGGAGAAGATCCTGCGGTTCTAGATCTGTTTACTGGTCGTGTGTGTGTGTGTGAGAGCACAAACTTGCTATCACTTCAACACATACTCTATCTAGGGTAATAGGTGAACCTCCAATGGATTGAAGGTTTGGGCCAAAATTTTCACAGCTGGGTAGCTAAAGTTAGGCTCCTAAATCCATATTTAGGTATCTAATTAAAAGTGGCCTGATCTTCCAAGGGGCTGCATGTCACAGTGCAGGGCAACTGCACCTTTATTTCCCTTTGTGGGCTAGCAAGGGCTTCCAACTCTCCAGCCCTTCAGGATGGAGACCCGTGTCTCTCTCCCTTCTGACCAGGGTATTTCCAGGCTGCGCAGTTCCCCACCTTCACTGTTTTATTCCAAGCCCAGACAGGTTGCCGATTACACCTGCTTGCTTTCTCTTCATAGGTTAATATGTATAATTGCTACAGTTATAAGGTAGCACACAGCACTTCCTAGGTAAGCCTATTTTATTCTGAAGGTAAAAAAGCATTACCAAGAAAACATATTAAAACAATAAAAGAACCTCCACACATGCTGATAAGCTTACCAGAGATCATACAACCCTGACATGGGCTCTGGCAGGGGCAGTCCTTCAGCACCCCGCCCAAGGGGATTCCTTGTGGTTACAAGCTCGTCACAACTTCAGCTCAGAACAAGTGCCCTGCCTTATGGGCCTCAATGGGCCAAGTCTTTGCAACCCTCCCCTAAGGATTGGGGTCCTCCGTGGACCAGGGGTTCTGTCCATTTGCTGGATCAGAAGGGAGGGTCTGTTTAAAACCAGGCTAGTTATTCAAAAATCCTTTCTTTGTCTGTTGGTCTCTGGAGAATCCAGTTTGACCTAGTATAGGTGCACCTCTTTGGGGGGGGGGTCTTCAAAAGGATGCCAGAGGCACTCCACTAGCATCCCCCCTCCCTACTAGAGAAGGTAAAAAAAATGCCACAATAACACAATTGCACTTTTTAATTCAATGTATCCCAAAGGTATTACCCCTAATTCAAAAAGATTTACCTTAATTCTGTAAGTGTATATGAATTGCGTAAGGTTTGTTCAGGATATTGCCAGTTTCCCACACTGAAAATCTGCATCTTCTTTTAACTGCAATGAAAGCTGCTGGGTGCACAGGGCTGAGGTACCCAACTGTGGATTTAGGAGCCTAATTTTATTATTCTACTTCTGATGACCTGTGGCTATGGTTTTATGGTAAGAAAGAATGAGGGTGGATGAATGTATATGTTTGATTTGTGTAGATCAGTGGGGGTGGCAAATGAGGGTGGTGTGCAGCTGTGAGGGGCTATGTGTGTTTGGGATTATTGGGTGTGCTGGTTGGGTTGTTGTGTGGGACGTTTTGAAGAAATATGGCTGTTGGGGCACGTAATCCACTGTCTGTGCAGTCTCCCTCGTACAACCAAAGAAATTGTTGCATGAGAATTAGCTGTAGAGTAAGTGTGGTGATTGGTTGAGCTACTTCTGACATTGTAAAGGTCCAAGACTCTTGGCATGGCATAGATACGTGCTTTACTGTAGAAATTGGAAGTAACAGAATTTGAACCCTAGTGATAATTCAACTGGGTGATGTTCTAAACAAAGAGAGCTCTCAGCCATGCCTGTAGCTGTTTCCAACACTTCCCTTTGGCTCAACAGACATTCTAGGCTGCAGAATGTCACTCTGTGTCAATCCCGGAATATTATTATGTCGATTTTTGAATGTCCAGGTGCTCATTCTGCCCAAACTACTTTGCTCTGGAATCTTGGATTTAAATCTTGCAAGATGAGGCTATTGTGGTTTCTGGTTCCTGGTTCTAACTGGGTTGGAAATGTGGAGGAAGAGCCCGCTCCTCCTCCAAGCCATAACCCGGAAGGCTATGGAAATCAAACACAAACAACCAAAAAATGGACCAAACTTTCCTTATATTATACAGAGCTTCTAGGTCAGTTCAAGTTATGGATAAGGGTTATTTTACCTAACTTGTTTTTCAAGACATAACATACATGTAGATAATATGAATTAGGTTGTCATAATTCAAATTAGAATTCTGGCATTAAAGGGCCTAACTCTCTCATTTACACTAAGGCAACTTTACATGCTAGAGCAGTGTAAATGGGCCTTAAATGGGAATAAATAATATTGAGACCCACTTTAAGGTACCTTGCAGTGGTAGAATGGCATAAAGTGGTCTTAGTGTAAATGAAAATTAGTCCCCTTACATGCATAGGTGCCGACTTACTCAGATCCCGGGAGGTGATCGACCTCTGCTCCACCCCAGGCCCCACCCCCACTCCACCGCTTCCTCCAAGTCCCTGCCCTGCTCCCACTCCACCCCACCCCTTCCTTCAAGCCCCCACCCCGCCCTCCCTTTTCCCGCCTCTTTCTGCCCATGCTCCTGCTCCTCCTCCCAGCATCTCCTGCACCCTGCTGAACAGCTGATCATGGCAGGCAGGAGGCACTGGGAAGGAGGGGGAGGAGCCGATTGGCAGGGCCGATGGCAGGTGGGAGGTGCTGGGGTAGGGGAGGAGGGGGTGCTGATCTGCAGGGCTGCTAGTGGGTGCTGAGCATCCATTATTTTTTTTTTGGTGGGTGCTCTGGGACTGGAGCACCCACAGATTTGGTGCCTATGCTCACATGTACATTATGATGATATCATTATTTCTGTTGAAACCATGGAAGGACACTTGAAGGGTCCAAACTGCTAGGTAAATTTTATCTGTACTGATATTGTGGGTAGAGTTGGGAAAATATTTCCAGCGGGACATTTTTCTGTCATAAAATGGTGTTTTGTCAAAATCAACACTTTCCGTGGGGACCTGTTAATTTAGACATTTAAAAAAAAAATTTGAAAAACCTTTTGATTAGGTCAAAGTGTTCAATTTCAGCCTTTCCAGAAAAGAATGTTTTAATTTTTTGTTTCCAAATAAATTTCCAGTTAGAAATGTTATATTATAAATTATATAAAATTGTCTATAGAAATAATATAATATAAATTATAATATCACATAACAATTGAAAAAGTCAAAATCAGAATGAAATTTTTGATTTTTTTGAAACATAACACTTCAATTGACCAGAAATGATTTTTTTTTAAAGTTCATTTTGTGGGAAATTTCTAATTTTGGTGTGGGTTTTTTTTCTGATTTAAAACAAAAACAAATGTAGAAATGTCAAAATTGTCCAGGAAACAGAAATGCAGTGTTTCAACCAGCTGTCTTTGGAGTTCTGTAGTAACGAAGTGCCTTTGGATATGTGTAGCATTTTGACCTAAGCAAAGCAATCAACAGGATTAAACTACATTCTTTACTGAAGTCAACTCACAAAATACACGAGTTCCATTATCTGGCTTTGTATTTACCCCTCCTTCTCCAACACCCCCCTCCCCCTTTCTTCACCTAAGCTCCCTCTAGTGCTCTCAAATATGTATTGCCTAGGGCTGGTTGAAAAATCTCTCCATAGAAACTTTTTTTTGGACAGAAGATAGGGTTTTCAGTTAACACAATTTTTTATAGAAAGTGTTCGTTCTTCTAAAACATTTGATTTTTCATCAGAAAATCAAAGACCCAAAACCAAGAGTTTTCAACCAAAAACCAGTTTTGGTTTTGTAAGTTTTCAGCTGAGAGTTTTTGGTATTGTTAGTCACATTTTTCAGTTTTCATTTTTTCAATGAGAAGTGCAAATTTTCCACAGGAAAAAAAATAACATTTTTCAACCAGCTCTTGTACTGCACTTTCTCATTTCTGCTGTTTGGCTCAGTATCGCCTCTAACTGCATGGACACAATTTTGAAGGACTGTGGGAAAGGCAGAGAAGCTGTATGGTGCCCATTCACAAACCAAAGGCATTAGAACAGTCAATATTTCAGTCTCAAGCTGGAAAAAGACATGTCTCTCCTCTGTTTCAAACAATCTGAGTGATGGTACAAATCTGATTTCCTGGAATGTTCAGCTAATGAAGTCACTCTGTTCTCTAGACTTTCCAAAACTTTTCTTTTATGCAAAGATGCTGTCACATGCAGCCTAATGGACCATTTCAATGTGATAGCTGATGGAAGAACCTTACTGTTTTAATTTGGGAGGTAAGGGAATGTCAGACATCTGTGGTGTTTGAATATGTCCCAGTTTCCCAGGAATGCTGCAAATTTGGTTCCCAGTGTAGGCAAAAAACAGTGTCCCAGCATTCATGATCTCATCCAGAGGGTTCATATAAGTGTATCCAAATAGGAAAAGAGATGCTGTGAGGCCCAGAGTATCATGGCATAGGAGATGGTGTCAGATGTGCACACTGAGATGAAGTCAGAGGAGGCTAGCAAGAGGCTGAATGTGACTCCTCAGCCTACAAGTGTTGCGGAGGAGTGGCAGTTGGAATGCTTTGGTTCAAGGCTGCAGGAGGCTGAGCGGAAAACAGAGAGATATGATGATTAATGGGCCCAATGTGATTCCATCTGAGCGGTAGTAAAGACTTCAATTCATAGGGAAACTGAATGGATGACCCGCAGAATGAGCTCAGATTGCCAAGTGTGAGGTTAGGGGGAGGGGAGCTCCCATAAGCGAGGAAGTGAATTCTCCTTCACAATGGGTGATGACATTTAGAGCAATGGACAACTTTGAACTCCTTTGACCTGCTGCCACATCCTGTCTCAGGGAAGACTGAAATCTTGGCATTAGAAACAGTGTTTTGAACATGAGGACTTGATCCTGATTAGTGTTGTTCATATGGCAGTGAGACCTAGAAACTCAGCCAGGGTCAGGGTCCCATTGTGCTAGGTGCTGTACAGACACATGGTAAGAGAAAGTGCGTGCCCTGAAGCACTTACAATCAAAATAAGCCTGACAGACAAAAGGAGTATCGTCTCCATTTTAGAGATGCTACAAAGAGATTACTTGAGTTGCCCAAGTGCACAGAGGAAGCTTGCGTCCGACAAGAATTAAACTGAGAATGGAACCTAGCTCTTCTGGGTTCTAGTTCAGTTTCTTAATCACAAGACCATCCTTCTTGTCTGACTACAACACTCTGTGGGATCTTAGGTATATTGTTGTAGCAATGTAGCAGCCCCATGCAGAGGGCCTAATTAGTGACTTTGTAGGGAACAATTCCAGAATACTTAAAAGTAGAAATCTGAAGATACATTATTCAATCTCACACACTCCTTGTGTAACTGTCTTGTTGACCCTTGAAGAACCAAGAAACCATAACTGGACAACACCCTCACCTCTCTGACGTGCACAGTGATCATCGTGAAACGTGCATTTCACTGCAAGTGCCTCAGTTTCTGTGCTTGTGCGAGCTGGCGGAGTAGTCAAACCTATGCCCATGTATCAGTGATAAACATTATGCCTGTAGAGAGACAAGGTGGGTGAGGTAATACCTTTGATTGGGCCCACTTGGTTGGTGAAAGAGACCAGCTTTCACGCTTCTTCAGGCCTGGGCACCAACACATTTACAACAATTATGCTTGTAGCTCTCATAACATGTATGTAACTTTCATAGCATAGTTCCACCTGGGATTAAAATCATGCACTGGATACCCATGGAAAGCTCCATTTGCTCACTTGCAAAGCAAATATCAGGAGTGGTGTATAACCATTACATAACATCCCCCAGTGCCCACCTAGACCTTGGGGCTCTGAGTCTAGGGGGCAGATAATGTTCTGGATGGATTTTTGTGCATGTTGAGATGCCTCAATACAAGGTAGTGAAACATGCGACTCCATCACATGGCCTGTCACTGTCTCAGATGCGCTTTGTCTTGTATACAGGATGAACTCTCTTTCCAGTCTGATCTCCTGGTGATAATGGCATTCCATATGGCAGGTACACACAGTTTTTAATGCTGTCTGGCCAACAGCTGTAAAGGAATGGTGGAGGTAGGGTTGTCACCCAACTCCCATAGGAATGAGCAGAGAAAGGAGGAGCTGTGGGAAGATCTGCATTGTGTTGGTCATGCCAGGGGATTAGGATGGGCAGTTTGGATGGCTGTGAGTGGCGGGGGGGACAATGTGAACCCATGCTCCAGGGCCACCCACAGTCTCAAACATGACTTGTGGCAATGTGATTGAGGTGGAGCCCTATGAAAACTTTCCTTGCCTCCCGCAGAGGTGAACTTTCTCTCTCAAGTGCCTTAAACTGAGAGAATGGGTCAGATTCAGAGGCTGTGTAAGGTGGCTTCAAGAAGTCTACAAGCTGGTGTCACATACGCCTCATCCCAGCCCCTCAGCCAGCAACCCACGCCAACTTCCCACGTCCTTACATTACGGCCATTTCACACCACTCAGACATTGCAAAGTGGCCTTAAAGTGGGTTGCATCTATTCTAAGGCCGCTTTATGCTGCCAGAAGGGCCTTGTCTACATAGATTATAGGTTATAAACAACATTCCCAAGATGTGAATTTTAACCAACATAGTGATGCTAGTATACCCCCCAGTGGCTGCTCCCCTTCCCATATAAGAGGGACCTTCTGTAGTTTATCTTAGGCTGCTTGGCAAGAAGTTTAAGCTAAACTGCAAAAAGCCAGCTTTATACCAGAATAAAAGTGTCTCCATGGCGGGGAGGGGGGTGATATTGGTATAACTAGACCCATCTGACTGGTAACACTTTCCTGTGTACAGTCCTCATTTTCATGTATAGCCTTGTCTCATGGGAAAGTGTTACAAGTGGATTATGTGGGTCTGGTTATAATGGATTTTGCCCCCCACCCCAAACTGGCCACTTTTATTCTGGTATAAGGGTGGCTTATCTTCAGCTTAACTTAAACCCTTTGCCAAGCAATATAAGCTAAATTGAAAAAGACAGTCTTGTATCACAGTAGAAGTGTCCAGTGGGGAGTGTGTGTGTGTGTGAGGTTAATATTAGTATAAGAGTCGCTTTTTTTTGGCTTAGCTTAAGCCCCTTGCCAAGCAATGTAAGCTACACCAAAAATAAAAAGCCACTCTCATACCAGAACAAGAGTATCCACACGTGTGTGTGTTAATAACATTATAACCCCACCAGTTTAAATTCACACCTTAGCTTACACCCCAAAAATCTTTGTGCCTGAGGCTTTGTCTACATGAGAATCAGGTTAGACTCCCTTATATGCACCAAGAGCCAATTTCACACCTGTAACTGACACCCGTAAGATATTGCCTCTGGATCCAGCCCAGTGTATGTTACCTGTGCTCACTACCATTATACAGATGGACATCTCTGCTTTTCCCACCCCACTGGGTGCCTGGGGGACTTGGATATTTTTAAAGTTGTATATATATAATTAGGCTTGGAAGGATGAGATTTTTATCGGTAAATGTTGATTTTACCGTACATGTATGAAGTGACGAAAAATATTTCCATCAATAATCATCAAAATTTACAGATAGGCAAGGTTAGGAAAGTACTGCTTGAGAACTTAATAGAGTTTGATTTAAGGATATTTACTTATTATTTTGACATGTGATATTGACAATTTCTGTTTTAATGGTTATAAAGCTTTAGCTTCTTGAATCTCAACATTTACAGTCTATAAATAATTATTGTCTGACCCTCCCCTCATAATTTCCCACAACTGTGAAAATTTAAATTGATTAAAAAATGCTGAAAGATAAGCATCAATATTCTGTCAAAATTGTAAAAAAATAGAAACCAAATTCTGCCAAGCCTATAGATAGCAGAATGATTTTCCTATTGATTTTTCTCTCTGGATGTTCTCTCCAATATTTCAGCCACTTTAAGCTCAACCTCCTCTTTGCATGAGAACGAAAGGCTTTCTCAGGCCTGCCCAATGAGAGTGAGTTTGCTTTGAGCTGTGTAATTTCTTCTGGGGCTGGGTGAGGAATGGTGGCTAGAGCTGCTGTTACAGTCAGAGGGGAAAAATAAACAGCAGAAGTTAATATTTGTGCCGTGCATCTGTCTGATAATAAAGTTAGCTGGAGACAGCATAGTGTGGCTTCTTTGCATGCATAATTTGGCACTCCTTTGCCCAGGAAGCACAAGGCTCCATTCTCCTTCTTTCCATACAGGTTCTCCGAGGGTTAGTAGTGTTTTGTTTGGTTTTATGGCTGATGAGCTGAAACCCCCATTGGATTTTAAAAAAAAGTGTTTGATTATGGCTCCTGGATCCTCTGACCTTCCAAAGAAGGTGTGTGAATCATTGCTCAAGGAATTCTATCTTGTCTTAGCTCAAACAGACCTCATCAGCATGTGACAGTGATTTATGGACCGGGCTTTGATTTCCTCTAGTCCTCCTTATAGAAGAATTGTGGCAGATCTGCAAGTGGCGTAAACTGGTATCGTCCCTGAAAGGAATGGAGCTATGTTGATTTACACCAACTGGGAATCTTGCCCTACTGTGGACGACATGTCCTTCATCTTTCTCTGCTCTTCTTGCATATGATTCAAACGCAGGTTTCCTAGTAGATCCCAAATTGCACTTGCCCTGGGCTGCCAATGATCCTGAGGCCTACATCAGGTTGGGGAGGCCCCTCAAAGTCCATGGTTCAGCTGTGAAAGTAGCCTCCAAGCCCTGCAAAGCGAAGGATGTTCTCCATGCAGCCAGGACTTTTCCTCCTTCACAGCCTGAAACATGTTGTGTGAAGCAACTTACACAATGGTTTTGCCAGCTGGCAGCAGCTGAGGACGGAAACCCTCTCGGTCAGGCTGCTTCCTCTCAAACTTACAAATATATTCTCACCACAGCTCAAGTATTTGAATCAAAACATTCATCGCTTGCTCATTCATCACAGCTTCCACCATCCATGGCTCAGCCCACAGCCAGCCTCCTGCTGATTAAACACATGCCAGGGCTAACACGGCTCTTTACCTGGAAATTCAGCTGCAGAGCTGCCCTTTCCTAAATGCTTTCAAACCCCCCAGCTGTCATCACAGGAGAAATGTTACTTATTGTACAGTGAGGCTCTCAAAGCTGCCTAAGGGATTTAATTATCCAGTTAGTTTTTAATGGGAATTAAGCATCCCAGTCCTTTAAATGGCTCAGAAAATCTGTCTAAGGGCCGAGCCCTGTTCTGTGATGCCTAGGTGGTATAGGAGGGTTAAGCCGGAAATAAGAGTGGTACAGGGTGTCTCTTTCCCATCCCACAATTGTGCATCTGGAAGGATGTCTGGATAATCCACCTACTGGCTCTTCATGGCCCCAAGTGGGCATGGCCTACTGGCTTGGGATGATAGTCAACTTCTAGCTGTTGTAGTCTGAAGTACTTGTCATATCTATCCTTTGCTCATCACTATGGTATCTGAGGCCTAGATATGCAAAGGTATTTAGGAACCTAACGCCCTTTGAAGGCATGAGTCAGGAGGCCTGTATTTTGATCTTCATCGAGATCCAAACTTTGCCAGTGTTTGGGTGGGCAGTTGGAGCTGGTATTTCAGTTCAGGCCCATCGCTGCTGCTGAGGGACAATATTTGGTCCAACTCCAGTACTTCTTAGCCATATTCAAATACAAGATGGCTGAATTTTTCTGATAAATTAAAGAAATAGCCTTCTCAACTCTCTTAACTTCTTCACTCGCCCAAAACCCGCCTCATCCCCTTAACCAGCTTTCATCCTAAACATGATCCAAATCCAAAATGAACCTTTTAGAAAGACTTAAATGTCTCCATTAACATTTCCCCAGGTATTTTTCATTGCCATGAGCCTCTGCAATGGTCTAGCTAGGAGTGGAAGTGCTGAAATATCTTGAGAGAGGATATTCTTATGGTATCTTCAACATGCCCAGAAGAAGGACATATGGGATATTTCCCAAGAGCCTGACTTTGTGATATTTTCCATCCAGTTTTTCAGACTCAAAAATTTCAGAGAAGTTACCAAATTTTTGATGCTGAGCTGAACTGCTGGATCTTCTGGGTTTCTCCCATCACTAATGGTAGGTTTAGGCAACAAGACCTTGATTGCTTTCTTTTTATGCTTGAAAGATTGGCTCATGTACTTCTCTGTGAGTGTTAACTGGTGAACCACAGAGATACTTGGTTAAACTAGATAGTTTCTAAAGGTGGGATTTTCAGACATACTCAGCATTGACCTAACTCTGCTCTCATTTAAGTCAAAGGACTGATGTCAATGGGAGTGGAGCTACATTACCACAGAGTTGAAAATCCCATTTGTTAATGTCTCAGTCAGGGCTAGCTGTATATTTTCCATCAAAACTTTTTGGGGGAGGTGGAGAGGAGTGGGGTGGAAAACTGGATTTTCAACTAAACTAAAATTTTCATGGAAAGTGTCTGCCATTTTTGAAAACTTTCAGATGAAACTTCTCACGTTTTGGGCAGTTTTGGACTAAAAAATTTTGGTTCAGATGAAAATTTTCAGTTTCTGTATTTTCAGTTTTTCTTTGAAAAGCAAACATTTTCCACGGGGGAGTAATGTTTTCCAACCAACTCTAGCCATGACAGCAAACTTGCTTCTCAGAGTCAGGGTCTTTTCTCTTGTGAATTTCTCTTGTGAAATTTGTTAGTCTCTAAGGTGCCACAAGTACTCCTCGTTCTTTTTGCTGTTACAGACTAACACGGCTACCACTCTGAAACTGGTCTTTTCTCAATCACTCTTTTCTACATTCAGGCCTTATCCTTCTCTGTTCCTCTGAGTTCCTCATTTTGCCTGCTGATACCTTTTCCCTTCATTTGCTTAGCAATATTTGCAAATCAATTATGAGAAGTGGGACATTGCATTCCATGGTTTTGAGCCTGGCTCTATATTTTGGACTTGATAAACCAGCTTCTGATTTTGCATTTGTGGCTGATTGAAATGACGAAAATGTGGGCACCAAATTAGAAGCCCGTTTTAAAAATAATACCCTTCCTTTGCTATATGCTAGCACTTCATCTGAAGAGCCCATCTTCAGCTGAGCAATAAGGCATGACACAGTATGCATGCCTGGGTGATTACAGTGCGGTTTGGATGTTACAATACCCTGACAGCAGGATTGTCTGGCTATGTAGACTCCCTCCTCAGGCCCTATGCTACCAGCACTCCCAGCTATCTTCGAGACACCACTGACTTCCTGAGGAAACTACAATCCATCGGTGATCTTCCTGAAAACACTATCCTGGCCACTATGGATATAGAAGCCCTCTACACCAACATTCCACACAAAGATGGACTACAAGCCATCAGGAACACTATCCCCGATAATTTCATGGCAAACCTGGTGGCTGGACTTTGTCCTCACCCATAACTATTTCACGTTTGGGGACAATGTATACCTTCAAATCAGCGGCACTGCTATGGGTACCCGCATGGCCCCACAGTATGCCAACATTTTTATGGCTGACTTAGAACAACGCTTCCTCAGCTCTCGTCCCCTAATGCCCCTACTCTACTTGCGCTATATTGATGACATCTTCATCATCTGGACCCATGGAAAAGAAGCCCTTGAGGAATTCCACCATGATTTCAACAATTTCCATCCCACCATCAACCTCAGCCTGGACCAGTACACACAAGAGATCCACTTCCTGGACACAATGGTGCTAATAAGCGATGGTCACATAAACACCACCCTATACCGGAGACCTACTGACCGCTATTCCTACCTACATGCCTCCAGCTTTCATCCAGACCACACCACATGATCCATTGTCTACAGCCAAGCTCTACGATACAACCGCTTTTGCTCCAACCCCTCAGACTGAGACAAACGCCTACAAGATCTCTATCAAGCATTCTTACAACTACAATACCCACCTGCTGAAGTGAAGAAACAGATTGACAGAGCCAGAAGAGTACCCAGAAGCCACCTACTACAGGACAGGCCCAACAAAGAAAATAACAGAACGCCACTAGCTGTCACTTTCAGCCCCCAACTAAAACCTCTCCAACGCATCATCAAGGATCTACAACATATCCTGAAGGACGACCCATCACTCTCACAGATCTTGGGAGACAGGCCAATCCTTGCTTACAGACAGCCCCCCAGCCTGAAGCAAATACTCACCAGCAACCACACACCACACAACAGAACCACTAACCCAGTAACCTATCCTTGCAACAAAGCCCGTTGCCAACTGTGTCCACATATCAGGGGACACCATCATAGGGCCTAATCATATCAGCCACACTATCAGAGGCTCGTTCACCTGCACATCTACCAATGTGATATATGCCATCATATGCCAGCAATGCCCCTCTGCCATGTACATTGGCCAAACCGGGCAGTCTCTATGTAAAAGAATAAATGGACACAAATCAGATGTCAAGAATTTTAACATTCATAAACCAGTCGGAGAACACTTCAATCTCTCTGGTCACTCGATTTCTGACCTAAAAGTGGCTATTCTTCAACAAAAAAACTTCGAAAACAGACTCCAGCGAGAGACTGCTGAATTGGAATTAATTTGCAAATTGGATACAATTAACATAGGCTTGAATAGAGACTGGGAGTGGTTGAGTCATTACACAAAGTAAAACTATTTCCCCTTCTTCATTCCAACCCCCCCCCCCCCCCCCCCCCCCCCCGTTCCTCAGACGTTCTTGTTAACTGCTGGAAATGACCCACCTTGATTATCACTACAAAAGGTTTTCTTCCCCCACCCCGCCCCCCACTCTCCTGCTGGTAATAGCTCATCTTAAGTGATCACTCTCCTTACAGTGTGCATGATAAACACCCATTTTTTCATGTTGTGTGTGTATATAAATCTCCTCACTGTATTTTCCACTGAATGCGTCCGATGAAGTGAGCTGTAGCTCACGAAAGCTTATGCTCAGATAAATTGGTTAGTCTCTAAGGTGCCACAAGTCCTCCTTTTCTTTTTGCGAATACAGACTAACACGGCTGCTACTTTGAATACAAGACATGAGGCCAAAGGCCTAGTGGCTTTAACCATCTGACAAGTGCAATGATTAACTTGAAATGCTCGGCATGGGGCATCTGGCTGCTATTATGAAATGGAATTTATACATAAAAATAAGGCTTACAGCCATGGGCATTTGCTGGACATTATAGACATGATGTCATTAGCAACCAGTCAGAAAGTTCCAATTACATGCAGGTTTCTAAAGCCGTAAATAAAGAGTAACAGCTGACAGGGTGATAAATAGCCCACACCTCCTCATGCATGGTAAGATGCCTCCAGCACCCGAGGAAGTGTGACTATCCATTCCCTAAAGCTGAGACTTCACTGACAACATGGATTACTCTCCAAAAATCTTTCGTTTTCTTGTAACACAATGCTGCCATATTCATAACTTTCCTCTCTTTACACACCCAGAACACATTCTTGTACGGCTTGTGGATTTTCCTTCCTGATCTGCTTATTTGAAGCCTCTGGAAACTTTTTGCAAAATCTGTGACAGCAGTCAAAATAGTGAAACATGCCCCAAGGTATAAAATTCAGAACTAGATTTCAAACGTTGCCAAGTTTGAAGGTATTTGGATTCAGGGGTTGGGTTTGAACCATTATAGTCATTGTGCTCAAATGTGACTTTCCAAGCTGGATCCAGATTTGGACTCCAGATGCTTCCAAAGTTCAAGGTGATTTGGATATTGGCCCATCTCTAAAAGTCTAGAAAAAGTCACAGACTTTCTGATGGTAAATGTAAGTAGCCCTGAACCATGTAGTTATTCACCTCATAATCCTATTGACTGGAACAATTATTAGACAGTCAGATTGTTCCCTCTTTTTTTTTATTAGATAGACAACCTTAAATCTGGCATTTCCTAACTCTTGAGTGCTTAACTTTGCAACCTTGATATTCTTTTGATACACTTTATTTTGTTTGTTTGTATAAATACATATGTAATTGCTTATGCAACCTGCAGTTAATGCTCAGAAAAGGAAAAGATTTGGGGCTTTTTTATTTAGTGGTGGAAGTTTAACTAGTTAATAATAACACCATATTCATGACCGTTTGCTTTTATTAACTGAAACACCCCAGGAAAAATTTCAAGTTATAACCTCAAAGGTAACATTTATTATATAACAGGAAATATTAACTATTTTAAAACAAAATCCTTACAAACCTGAGGTTTATTGAGTTAATTTCCCTTAAAATTGGCAGACAAAAAGGCCAATATAAACACAAGAGTCAGATAGGATGGAAAAATGCTTCTTTACTTCTAGGTAAGTGGACCTTTCCTGTTAAGTGTATGGACTGGTTGGTTGTGGAAGCTATTATTTCAGACAGGAAATGTATCTTTCATCAGCAGAATGGAAGCCCACGGCTTCAGCTCAAGATGGTTTTAAAATGGAGTAAAGTATTCAACTTTGTCCCATTTCCCCTCCCCACTAAGTTGAGAACTTCAGAAATTTCCACTCTCTCCCACTCTCCTTGTCCTGCCTGAGCACAGTCTGCAAGGCAGGTATAGAACAGCAAGACTGGACAAACTCGAATGGAGTTCCTCCATCTTCTAGTGGAGGAGCAGTGAAGGTGGCGAGCTGGGTGACTAAAAGTGGTAGCCCAGTCGAATTGGTGGATCCAGGAAACACCAAAGTCAGAAGCCAAGAAGGCCGTAAATGCCTGATTAAATCAATTACACAGAGCAGAACATAGAAGGGAAGCAAAAACTAAGATCTCTAAGGCCAACTAGGTGATTTAGAGACTCATTAAAATTAATGGATACCAGGCATCTAAATCCCTTAGGCAGCTTTGGCAATCTCAGCCATTGTGTGTGTTTGTTTTTTTTGAAAATCACACTCGCAGCCACTTGGGTCTTAAAATAATTTTCAGTCAATACACAGAAAAACCCAGGCTTCTGAATGGTTAGGACTGGTCCAAAATTTGTGGAAAAGGACATTTACTGAGGTAAAGTATAGATCAGGCGAAGTGTGATAATAATTAACCTGTACTGATTTAAACAAATACCTCTTGTTCCTTCTGGCCTGACTCAAACATCTTTCAGCTTTGTTTTTTTAAACAGAGTAATAGACAGGGTTCTTTATGCAGCTTTCTCACTAATTTTGTTAGAAGCTGCAGTCAGTGCCTCTATGTGACAGGAAAGGAGTATGTTTTAAAGAGCAATATTAATAATAATAGCAACATTAAAGTATAGGGAAGGATTACCAAGGTAATTGTGAGATCTTGCTCACTAATGCAGGCTATTAGCAAAAGATAATCACCTCTAAGTCAGTCGCCTTTAGCCCTAAAGTACTGTGGAGGAGAAATTATTCCATTCAGTACAAAGGTAATTTAGATAGTGATGGATGATCCTCAGAAGGTCACTGTTCCTATTCGAGGAAGCCTCCGGATATCCAGGGGACAAATCCTCGAGCTGATTAAAATTCATCATAAATTAGACAATCTGAAATCCAAATACAATAAAAATAGTAGTGTTATGTTGGAATTTTGGTTCTCAGCTCAGGCCCTGTGGGAAAGAACAACAAGCCCTCTCCCCATACATTAGAGTGGTAGACTGAACGCATCACATTCTTAGCTCAGTTAAACCAGGAACCTCCCCACCAGCCAGCCAGGGGGCAGGAGGCCTGAGTGTTGTTTTTGCAGTGTCTCCTGCCCCCTGACTTGTCTTGATTGCAGAGTGAGTGAGAAGCCCTTCCGCATGAAAAGCCTGGACACGACATGTCCATCAAAGGGCCCAGTCATAATCAGTAGCTCAACAGAGGGTGGTCTCCAAAGGTCAAAAACCTTATACTGGGAATAGCATGGGACGATTTAAAGTAGTTGCTTATACCTGGGAGGTAGATTGAGATATTTGAGGTAGCCCCAAGTGCAGAGATCACTACGCTGATTTATGTATGAGATGAGCATGGAGTTTAAAATTGTCCCCATAGGCCCAGGATCCTATTACATGTAGGTCCTGGTGGCACTTTTGAGAGCACGGAGGAGACCCAGACCCAACCTGCATCTATCTGCCTGTTACACCCTGCAAGTAACATAGTGCTCTATGCTATCAGCATCCTGTTTTGACATTCCTCAATCCCACACAAGTGCTTCATTTACCATTTGGAATATAAAAAAGGAAAGGGAGAAACAAGGCCAGAAGCCGGCTCTTCATAACCCTTCCTGAGTAGCGTTTGGAGCCTCCTATATTCAGGACTGCCATTAAAAAGTCAACGTACTTGCACTTAGGGAAAATGTGGATTTTGACTAAGGAATCCATTCCCTCTATATGGTATACCTGTTCCTGTAATTTCATGTAAGTTAGTAAAGGGCAGCATGAATCATGTGGAACAGGCTTCATATGAAAAAGTGACCACCACATCTACCGGAAG
Source organism: Chelonia mydas (assembly GCF_015237465.2). Classification (NCBI taxonomy): domain Eukaryota; kingdom Metazoa; phylum Chordata; order Testudines; family Cheloniidae; genus Chelonia; species Chelonia mydas. Next base: position 20,393,476 of record NC_051254.2, read on the forward strand.
AGGGATCAGAGGCAAAGGAAACTGTTAATAATGTGACTGAGGGCATGGCCAGGAGGCTATTTATGTGCATAAGAAGCTTGAAACAGAAATCTATCTTTCTTTCTTTTCTCCCTCCCATCAGGCACACACCTTGGTTTATTACTGTTAAGTGGCTCATGGTTGCTAGAGTGCACATACAGATTTGTTATTGTAGGGTCGCTTGTTGGTGCTAGGCTGCTATTTTGTTTTTAAAAGGGTCATTGAAGTTTTATGTGGGGGAATAATAACAATTCCTAGCTCTTATTTAGTGTTTTTCGGCAGCAGCTGTCACAGTGCTTTACAAAGGAGGTCCGTATCATTATCGCCATGTTAGAGATGGGGAAATTGAGGCACAGAAAAGGGAAGTGACTTGCCCAAGATCACCCAGGAGGCTAGTAGCAGAGCCAGGAATAGAACCCATGTTTTCCAGGTCCCAGTCCAGCACTTTATGCACTAGGAATGATCTGAACTTTGGAAACAAGCACCAGGAAAAAAAAAACACACAGACAAGCGCCAACCCTGCCCCCAAAGTTAAAAGAATGTTACAGGTGCAAAGTCAACCATTCAGAGGCTAAGAAATGCCAGAGTCACGTTGCCTGTGTAACCTTAATTTGTCCCCCTGCGGGGGTTTAGGCTTAGTCTGATCCTGCATCCAGTGCTCTCTGACAATTCCCATTGACTTCGGTTCAAGGAATGCTGGCAATAATCGCTGCACCTGATGCATCCAAACGTTCATCAGTTGTCCTTGAGTCACTTCCATTCACAACAATGGGATTTACACACATGGAGCAAGGGGAGAAAAGGGTCCCGGAGCCTTGATACACATGCTTGTCTGTGACCCTTGCCGCGGAATAACAGAACATTCTGCAAAGGTTAATGGTTCTAGGACATCACAGCAGAATAAATATTTGGAAGCAAAACTGAGAGTCACCATGAGACAGTGTTAGTGCCTGTTAATCCCCAACACAGGGAAAAGAGACTCTATGGTTCAGTCCAGTACATAGCTGAATAAATTCTGTGGCTCTGTTTTATGACCCGTTTCTGTCTGCGAGGGGCCTCACCTGCTCATTCTTGCACTATTCCCATGCGGCTTGCTTTGGCTTTACAGATAGGATGATAGAAGATCAGAGGGTGACTTACTCTGAGATATTATCCAGGGTTGGCTCCCCAAGGAAGCTCCAGTTACCTGTTCTCCAACCCAGGGGTAGGGATGAGGGACCAACTTCAGACCTGATGTCAGTGGATGCAACTCCACTGACTTTAATGGATTGAGCTGAGTAATTGAATTGAACCCTGCACCTTTAAGGGTTGGTTTTGGCAGCATTCTTTCTAGGGGTAGCCACGTCTCCTGGCCCTGAGGATGGGACTCTGAGAACTGATATCATAGGAATATTGATTTTCAATTGGACTTGTGCTCCCTGTGGCTCTTTTGAGAATCTCCCACACTGATTCTTCCATACTAGGAGCTGCCCTAGCAATCAGAGTGGGAAAGACGTCTCACTACAATGGGTTAGCATAGGGTAGAGGGGTAAGGTTAGCATTATCTATTGGACTTAGGAAAGACCTCACATTGTGATCATTTAGCACAGGGGGTGATAGGATAAGCATTAAGGTTAACATGATCTATCAGAGAGAAGATCTTACATTGCAGTGGGTTAGTGGGGTAAGGGGAGGGGAAAGGAATTCAAGTTAGCATTAGCTATCAGTGACCTCATATGGGGGTGGTGATGGTGTGGGGGCTTAGGGGTCCACTCAGGCCTAATTTTATAGCTCAACCTGGACTCAAACATGATCCAAGCACAGCTGACCAGAACCTGACTCGAGAGTGTCAAGTCATTTACAGATCTGGCCTGACACTTCCCCCCCGCAACAAACCTGTGTCAGTACCACCGCCTCATCCTTGAGGCTTGGCCTGGTGGGGGCTTCCTGCTCTCCATGTCCGCCATCTGTCTCCAGCAGCCTCCTGCCCCTGGGGTTGCTGCAGCAGCTGTGCACCCCACTCTTGCTGGCTGTCACCTTGCTGCGCTTGTGTGGGCTGTGGAGTGAGAGGTGATGCAATTCACGGGCATGCTCACTGCGTTGTGCACACAGGGCAGCAAGGTGGTGGTGGCTGGCAGGAGCGGGCATGCAACCGTTGCTGCGCCAACTCCAGGGGCAAGAGAAGGTGATCAGAGACAACCCAGTCTCAGCCCGAGAAGGTCAGATTTTTTTCAGACCCAACCTGAACCCGACACTTGTAGTTGGATCCCGTCAGGTTAAGGTTGGGTTGCAAGGCTCTAGCGGGGCTGATGCTGCCTATCGGTGGCAGTACATCTGGGACAGACCTCACGTGAGAGTGGATTAGCCTGAGGTGATGGAGAGAGCAGCAAGGGAGGGAGCTGTACAGTTTTCTCTGTGCATTGTACAATTCTGTACATCAGAGAGTGGCTCTGTTTCAGTCCGGGTTCTGCCCAAAGAGTCTGGAAATTCTCCACCTGTCCATCAACATGTGCATCATAAGGGAATCTGAACCACAAGTTTCCAAATATGAGACGTAAATATTTAGGATCCACACTGGATTGACAATAACCAGAGCAGAAACCTTTCCATCCCCTTGCAGGTCAAGCCTGGTTTACGCATTTCAGCGCATCAGTCGGCTTTCTCCCAAGGGTTGTTAGAGAGCTGCTGCAGGATCACAGCATGTCACTTAGCCCCGTAAAATGTTGCTCTCCCCACCCCCACCTTCATATGTGCAAGACCCTCTTGAAGAGAAAAACCATTAACGATACTAAACGGAAAGCACCTTTAGTACAGAAAACTGCACCGAACCGCTGGAGTGCTACCCTCCAGGGCAAGCTCTGTGCCTAGCATGTCGCCAGGCAGGTCCATGGAGCGTTTCAGGCTAGAAGGTGCTGTTGGGCCCAAGAGGTGCTATCTAAACTGCACAACCCCATGAGGCGCTGTGCCTCAGAGACCCGTTTACTCACACTTCCTCACCTTCTTCCTCCTTGCTCTGGGGACTAGAGCAATTTGCTGCTGACCTGTATAAGCAACAAATTCCAGCATCACCACACTGGCTCCGCTGTGCTGAGTAATGAATGAGTGCGTGGCGCCAAGGGCCAGCCACTCCCTGTCCAAGTCCTCTCTGGTAGGGGTGGAGTAAAAAGCTGTGTAGCCCTTATTTACCCAGACCTAAGGTCTGACCAGCCTGCGTAGGAGGTTCCTCCCTTACTACCTTGTGTAGGCATGTAGTTCACGTCATAGTTTAGCCCTTAGAATTTACCCCCTACTCAGTGTCTCTAAGGAAGATGCGTTACTTGAGAACATGGTTGACTATTATGGGGCAGAACCTCGGCTGGTGAAAGACCATAGACTTCAGGAGATTTACACCAGCTGTGGCTGTGACCCAGTCTGTTCAAAGGGCATTGAAGGAGTTAGAAGGAACCTGGCATGTAGCATCAGCCCAACGTTTTGCATTTTGTTAAACGAGAGTTAACCAATGGAACAAGAATGGAGATGTTGTCACTGCTGTTTGAAAAATTTCTTTTTTCCTGAGTTGACATTATTATAAAAGTTGACAATTGTAGCTGAAAATCACTGCTGCTGTGGGGATCTATTCCGAAGAGGCAGGCTGACTCCTCCCGGCCCAGGCAGCCAACAAATACACCAAGTCAATAAACTCTAGCCCTTTGGGCAGGGCAGAGTAGGGGCAGGCTTTAGCCTGAGTCAGCCTCTTTGAGGGTCTACGAGCTAGAGACTATGCCGGGTGCTGCCCTGCCCAGGGGCCAAGAAGCCCAGACTGTTGTCTGCTTGCCTCTGTCAGACAGGCCCAGAGCTCTAGACTGCTTATGGCTCAGGCCCTCCGATGCGACCCGAGCCTGAGGACTGAACCCGAACACAACGAAGCAGAGTGGCCTCCTTCCCCACTGGAGAACGAGGGAGCACTACAGCGCTGTACATACATATAGTGACAGACAGTTCCTCAGGGCAGGGACATAGTCCTGGAGAGAGACCAGGTGGGTGAGGTAATATCTTTTATGGGACCAACTGGTAACCACTCAGGTTTCTAACTGATTCAGGGTCAAATCCCTACTGTCTGTGCAAAACCTCTGTGCACCAGGGCTTGGTACAGGGGTTCTGCAGATGCACCAACAGGAGGCAGTGTAGTTAGTAGCTAGAGCACTGGTCTGGGAGTCAGGAGACTGTTCACTTATAGTCCAGATTTTGTCATGCTGCTCTAATACTGGAAAAGGCAGATACCACCCATTAAACTCTGGTGCCACCGTACTAGAACCACTGCATTCTCTGGGCCTAATCCATCCATTCTGATCAGCCGATCTCCACTGGACCCAATGGGAGTCCTAGGCCCTTTGGAAAACACGGCTGTGATATTTTTCTCAATCAAGAATGGGTTGGGCCTGGAGAGGAAAGTGTTCACCTGTCCCTTTTTATTATTCTTGCCCTTGGTATGTCACTGGCTGCCTTCCATCTTCTGTCTGGCAGCAGTTGATTCTAGCAGCAGGCAAGTTCAAAAGTCTTTGTCTCTGTGTGAGTGCTGACAAATTCCAGTGAGCTGCCACACAAATATAAACATCAAAGGGCTGGCATGTGTGTTTTCTGAAGCAGCTTTCTAGGTTTTACTGGGCTATAAAATACAGCAAGGAGGATATAAAAACAAAGCTGTGATGGACTTAGCAGAGAGCCAAAGCAAGCAGGGAGAGAAATGATGAAAAAGAGAAAACGGGTAATGTGCAAGGAAGGATGTCTCGGCTCTGTGTCAGGAGGAACAGATTTCTGAATAACTGTGAAAAGCATAAAACTGGTTTAGCCATTTTAAAAAACCCTGATAAAATGAATAAAAGGGGAACTTCAAAGCATAAATTTCCTGAGTGTCTGACACTGATGTCTTGAACAGTTGTTTTGTGAGAGATAGCGGCAGCGATTTTAATGAACTTTAAAGAGTGGTATAAATAGGCACAAACAATGAAAGGCGATTGTATTAAAGCAGGGCTGTGTGGAGAACTAATTGCGAGAACAGGATTTAAATGACAGATTATTGGTTTTTTTATTTATATGCATAAAATCATTTGCATAAAAAAAAAGACGAAAGTGCATCAATCCGGATTTTCCGGTGCACCCATCACGCTGTATTCCAAGGAAGCTCTTAGGAAAATACATGGAATGCTGAGCTGAAAGGCAGCGAGGTGGCTAAGGCAGAAAAGCAGGGAGGTGTTTTGTTGAACCATAAGTAAAAAAGAGTATATTCTACTTTAATGCACAATCCCACTTTGATGTCTCAAATGAATTTCACAGTGTGGCAGTTGGGGGAATCAGAGGATCAAAACAATCAGAAATGGGAAGGACCCCTAAGATAGGTCACCCTGTCCTTCACCCTGGCCCAGGACAGGATTGTTCCTTATACTTCGGGTTCCCAGGCTTGAATGTTTAATTTTCACTGACTTTTGGCAGGTGTTAAACTGGCATTGCTCCAATGAAGTCAGTGGAGGTGTGTCAGTGAGGGTGTGGTCCAAGGGTTCCATCCCCTTGAGACATGTGCAGAACCCTGCACAATGCCCTTCTATCCTGAGGCGTTGCATGGAGACTAGGGATTTCGCTCTGAATTAGTGGTCGAGGCCATCAGAGAATCCCAAACTACTGAATTCCAGTCGGCCACTCTGAATGGCACCTACTTTCTGTAGGCCAAATCCAAGGACTGTTGAAAGCTCTCTCTAGGCCAATGACTACACAATTTTATATATAATTATTATAATATAAACTCGAAAGCACTGAGACATCCATAGGAAACACAAGAAGCGAATGTAAACCTTTTCATTCCTTATTGCATTTCCCCAGTGTATTTGTACACTTCCGATATCAGATAAATAGTCCCCTTTCTTCTTACAATAGAAGGAAAGCCATGGGGCTTGGAGGCCACTTTGCTCCAGCAACTTTCCTCTCATTATTTATATTTCAGTCACACCTAGAGCCCGCCACAGAGACTGGGTGCATTTTGCTAGGGGTTGTGCATACGCATCGTAAGAAATAGTTCTTATCCTGAGAAGTTTACAATCTAAATAGCCAAGAGGTGGGAGAAAAAAAGAATTATTATTGCCACTTTACAGATGGGGAATGGAGGCGCAGAGATGTGGAGTGACTTGCTGAGGGCCACATGACAATAAGTCATTGCTAGAGCTAGGAGTAGAAGCCAGTAGTCCCCATCCACTGCGTATGCACTGGATCATACTGTGTCTCGACTCTAATCCCTTATTCCAAGTGACCAAACTTTGTCAGGTAAGGAAGTCCACTGCCTATTTGTCTGACGATACCATTGGCCAACTATAACCTAATCTGAGCTACATTCCAGATTATTCCCTTTCTGGATTTGTGTGCTCACCTAAAAGAGATTCTGCTCTCACCTGATTAGTTTGAAGGTTTTCAAGCACCAAGGTTGCTGCCAAACCTATCTCATGTACTACACGCTATGTGGACTAGAAGCCACCAGCACTCTGTGTGGTGGAACTGGCCCAGAGTGTTTGGAATGATGAAAACATCCTGGCCTATATGATAAATGGCATATCTGGTCTGAGAGACTGGTGGCCATTTGAATTCATGATCTCTCAGGAACCACCTGGAAACTAGTTCTGCACATCACTGGAAAGCCAGCAACCCTACCTCCCAATGGCACAGACCAATTTTTCCTAACTCTAGACCAGGAACAGCTTTAGAGGGGGGGTTCATGGGTCCAGCCACACAAATCATGAAACTGAGGGTGCAAAAATACCCTATGAAGGGGTGGGGAGAGGCGGGGAGCTGCAATTGTTCCTTTGCATGAGAAACTATGTCCAGTTCCATGGGCCAGGCTAAGCAGGCCATTTATCCGGTTTTAAATTGGACAGTCCTGCTCATCTCAAGTTTGTCTCCCATCTGGTACTGAGACAAAACTGGACATGGCTTTGTCTGATATAGAACAGGGAACGCCATTTTACAGAGTGCACCATGCTGGCGGGGTGGGCCCACACCGTTCCCAGAAGAACCGGAATGTGTGAGTGGCCACCCCAGCCCGGGCCCCATATCATGGTGGTGCCAACTCCCGGCTACGTCACTGCGATGATATCAGAGTTGTGTGCGGCTGTAGAGGCCCAAAGGGCAAAATCTGCCACAGGGAATGCTGTGGGGGGGAGGGAAAGGGGAGGATGCCCCGGCGTGTTCTGCTCACCAGGCAGCAGCAACACAGGGGTGAGTGCTGGGCTCATGTCCTTGCTCTGAACAGCCTCCCACACCACATGGGGTATCTCCATGCGGGACTCGCCCCAGGCACCCACATGGAGCAGAGAAGGCCTGGCACTGAGGCTAGACTCTCTTCCCCGCCCCAAGTGATGCTCTTATTGTATCTCGCTCTCATATTTATTTTGTTATATTGTTTTACACTGTGATTACACTAGAGTTTAATATAGTGCACCCACCACAGTTCTAGACATTCACAAGACATTGGACCTTATAATCACATCATTCTGATTCCCATCCTGCCTTTCTTCACCTCACTGACTGGATTAAGTGACATTTAACCCATCAACTCTCCCCGAGTCTCAACAGCAGCACCCATACGACCAGCACATTAGGTGGGTTCTGGCTGTCGAGAGGAGGAGGCATGTGAGTTGTGGCTGGTGCTTGCAGCATGACATTCCAGCCTATAATCCATTCAGTCCACATCTTGGTGTGTTACTCCTTGGGGGTGCATGTGTAACACTGCATACAGTACTGTAACCTGATGCCTTTAGCTCTACAGATTATTTGGCCTCACAGAGTGATGCAAAAGAACGTCATTGGTTGAACAACTGCAGCCAATTATTGGAGGGGAATCAGGAGTCTAGCATGTAATGTAACTCATATTTCAGGCCAGAACAGTAGAATCTGGAGAAAATCCAAACTGTTTCATTCAGCTGTTTTAATCACCTCCCATCATCGTCACCTTCATCAATCATATCAGTGAAAGTTTGGGTCATTATAAATGGAGAGAGACAAAAAAAAACACCCTCCAAAAAAACCAACCTTCGTGTTCATTTCAGTGAAAAATAATAGTAATCATGAACTTGACACCATATTTGTTTTAAATTAAAATGCTGCTTGAAACCATGTGCTTTTCATGTACTTGTATATTTATTCTTCCTTGTGAGAAGAGGGACAGGTTAGAGACAAAGACAAAGCGTCTCAGATGACCACAAATTAGAATGACTTCAGTTATCAACATTGTGATCAAGATCTTTGTGTTGAAGGAAGGAGGGAGAGATGAAAGGACAAGGAGAGAGGCTCAGAGAAAGAAAACATTTCAGTTCCTTAACAAGCAACCTAGAAGAAGCCCTACCAAATTCATGGTCCATTTTGGGCAATTTCATGGTCATAGGATTTTTAAAATACTAAATTTCATGATTTCACCTATTTAAATCTGAAATTTCATGGTGTTGTAATTGTAGGGTTCTGACCCAAAAAGGAGTTGTGGAGCGGGTGGTGGGGCTCGCAAGGTTATTGTAGGGGGGGTTGCAGTACTGTTACCCTTACTTCTGGCAGTGGTGATTCCTTCAGAGTTGGGCAGCTGGAGAGCAGCCATTGCTGGCCGGGAGCCCAGCTCTGAAGGCAGAGCCATCGCCAGCAGCAGCTCAGAAGTAAGGATGGCATGGTATGGTATTGCCACCCTTCCTTCTGCACTGCTGCCTGCAGAGCTGGGCCCTCAGTCAACAGCTGCCACTCTCCATTCTCCCAGCTCTGCATTTGGTAGAGCCCTACGTATTAGCTACCATCACCTGCCCTTTTTTCCCTCAAGACAAAGTCTAAAATTCCATGAGAAGCCTTTAATGTATATTTTTGTCTCCAAAGGAGAGGCACAATTTTTAAAGACAAGCTTGTTCAGAGGAAAAAGAAGGCCCAAAAATGTTGCCCATTTTTAGAAACCAACTCTGGAATGAATTTTGAGATTCTGAAAGGTTTAAATAACATGAGACGGGACTAGTAGCCCTGGCTGTGGGGAATTTCATGAGACAGCTTGTTATCTCTGGAGATGTCAAAAATGCCCAACTCAGACTTTGTTCTCTCTGCTGAGTCTGAAAACAAGGGTGTTAGCTGGTGTTAATGACATGGGTATTTGTGATATAGGAGGATTAAGACCACTTACTCATTTTATACAAGCCACTGAACAGTGAACAAATAGTAATGACTTACGGTTTCTCCCTAGTATGGCCACACCTGAGGTAGTGACCTACAACAGAAAGGCTCTATGGATAATTAGCCGTCACCCCAGTCCTACAGTGTGCACAGGTACTCGTCACTTGGAAATGATGGCCTTTTTCTAGTAAGGGGGAGAGCAATATAAACATAGCCACCTTATTACTAGAGAGCCCAAAAAGTTTGGGACAATGAAAGATTCAATGGTTCTTTTAGTCAGTGTTCACCCTACACCGGCAGAGTTAACTGGAGCCAGAGAGCAATTAGTGCACCCAGTTGCACCTGGAGGCTGAGCCAGGCCCAATTTAGGATTAGGCCCAGCTGGGGAGGAGCCAAATGACTAATGAAGGGAGGTAGTCTGGGTAGTAGAAGGGAAGATTAGAGTAGGTGTTAATATCCTCTCTCTAGCAGGGAGTGCTGGTAAAGGGAGGGGAGAGAGACACTGGGAAGCTAGATGATAGAGTGAGCTCTGGTGGTGAGTCTGGAGTAAAGGACTAGACCTATGGAGGCAGCCCAAGGGCCAAGTTACAGGAGGAAACAAAGAGAGCCCTGGGAGAGGTAGAGAGGAAGAAAGCCCTGGGAGGTGTTACTTGGTACAGGTGTTGGAAAGAACTTTACAGAGCCTAGGAAGGGGTGGAGTGTCAGAGGGGAGTGAGCTCAGAAAGGGGCTGGGGAAAAGGGCTGAGAGATAAGCTGTGGTAGGAAGTGGTCCAGGGAGGCAGTAAGGAGTCTGAGGAAGCAGACTGTAGCTGTTCGTTAGAGGGTTCCTGGACTGGAACTGAGTAGAGAGAGAGCCTGGGTTCCCCTACTGGCCACTGAGGATGGTGGCTTAAAAGCCCTCTGATATAAGGGGTGTAGTGACCATTGAGTCCTGAGCTGGGCTGAAGACCAGGTGTAAGGTCACTGAGCTACTGTTCCGTTGGACTCTGCCTTATCCCAGAAGGCATGTAACTGAATGTGACCTGGCTGGAGGGCCACGTCATGAGAAGAAGTGGCCTGCTGCAGGGCTGGAGCAGCTGTTGGCAGGGGGCACCTGAGGAGAAGAGCCAGCTATGTGATGCCCAGCCATGAGGGGGAGCACCAGCGGGTGAGTCACTCTTTTCTACAGGTTCATAATAGTAAAAGCTTGCCAGCCCTAGTGACTACATGTCTAGGAGACTGATAATGTGAAGAACACTTAGGTCTGTGGTTCTAAACCAGGCTGGTAGAGACTGAAAGTCAAACCCTGGGAAGGCTGTTTAGTTTGCAGAGAATGTTAAGTAATGTGTTGCGTTAATGTTGTTTTACATATGGGGTTGTGGGCAGTAAAACCTATGGCTGGACATGAGGCAGGGATTTGACATTGGAGGGCTCTGTAAAGACCCATTTGGTTAGTAGGAGCCACCAGGGAATATCTGTTCAAATGCCAGCAGTTGGCTGAGGACTGTTGGAGGGGAGAGTTGAGGCTGGCTGGCTGGAGGTGGGTTGTTCTGGGATGCTGCAGAAGGTGCTAGGACGGGATCTAAATTAGTCCCTACATGGTTAACAAACTTTTACTTTATGACTTGCAAGTCTGGAGTGGAGCTGTGGTGAGTGGGTTTTCCCACCGAGGCCTTGAAGAGCACCTATGGTATCTATCAGGGAGCTCTCTGCTCCTGGGGATGGCCCGTGTAATAAGGGAGCCCAGGGAGGGTGCGATGATGAGGTAAAATTTCCAAGTGTAAAGCCTGGTGGTGGAGCAGTTTCCTGAGCCCTGGGGCATAGGAAACCTGGGATAGTGTCAGGGAGCTCAGTGTAAGTCTCCTTGAAAGGAGGAAGAAGGATGACCTTGTGGCAAATAGACAAGAAAGACACTCCAGAGACTTGGCTGCTACTCTTGGCACTGCTACAGACCTCCTGTGTGGACTGGGATGAGTGAGCTAGATTTGTCTGCAGAGGTGCCCAGTATCTGCAGTTCCCATTGACCAACTGGGAGTTGTGGGTACTCAATGCTTCCCTAAATCAAGCCCTAGGCCTCCCCTTGCCTCAGTTCTCATCTAGGTAAAATAGCAATAATGCTTCCTTGCCTCATGAGTGGGGAGCATCAATGTCACAGTGAAGGGTGCCATACTTATTCTCCCAGGAGTAAGTTGGGAAGCAGAGGAGGAACTGAGACTCTCTAAATCAGTGGTTCTCAACCTTCCCAGACTACTGTACCCCTTTCAGGAGTTGGATTTTTCTTATGTACCCCCAAGTTTCACCTCTCTTAAATACTTCCTTACAAAGACATAAAAAGACGAAAGTTACTGAAAAATTGCGTGCTTTCTCGTTTTGTCTGTACGAATTTTTTGTAACTTCCATAGGACCCCACTTCATTGAGAGCACTGAAGAACAGCCTGACGAAGGCCACCTGCCACATTTCAAGTCCCTGCTCCGAAGCATGGGAGCGCTAGAGCTTCTCCAAGAAAAGGTCTCTAGAAATGTTTTAACATGGGCAAAACAACCTAGTTTTTCCTCTACCCTCGTTCTCAGAAATGGCTGAACTGTTTTGACTGAAATCTTCCAACAAAAAAAAAGCCTCCTAAGGCAGACATCCAGCATGTAAAACTTCAGCCCAAAGGATGAAAATCTGACAGTTAGCAGCAGCTGAGAACAGGGTTTTATTGTGGGAAGTGTTGAGCAACCTTAACAGTAGGCGGTGCTACCACCCCCACCTATAATTACATTAACAAAAAAACAACCTACCAAAAGACTACGAAGGCTGCTAGGCAAATACTGAAAAGTATGGAAATGTTAGGATTAAGGTTTCCTGTGCAACTTTAATTCAACCCTGATGTGTGTAGGCATTATGATCCAGCCTTTAATTACATTATCACGTACTACTTTTCCCACAAAAGCCCAGTTGCAGTATATTCTTGGGCTCTAAAGGGTTAAAACAAGAGCAGCCTGGCCAAAGGATGTGCTGGTGGATGTATATACTGCTCCTGAGAAACACTCCATAGATCACTGACAAGAATTTGTCTTGGGACACTTTATCAGAAATGAAGCAAGCTCCATGTATAGCAAAACTCAAAACATATTTGATCTGCACCTCCAAGATGTGCATTCCCACCATTCATTGTCAAGACAAATCTGTCCCCAGAACTGACCTGAAGAATTTTCTTAGTTGTTTTTGGAAAAATCCTGGGTATAGATCTCAGAAGCAGTTTTACGATTTTAAATGAAAGATGTAAAGATCCTAATCAAAACAAAGGTATCTGAAAGTCAAGATGATGACACCCCCTCCCCCCCCCCCAATATTTCTTTGGTTCTATCTGTTTTGCAGTGATCGCATTCCATTTTGTCCCATAAAGTGGGGTAGGTGGCAATCTCCCAAGGGTTAAAAACACACGCCAAGTTGAGAGAGAGCCAGCCAGCCAATGAGTTTTTTCAGTGAATTACTGCTAGGTAAATTAAAATGGCATTACAAATAAGACATCATAATAAGAGTGCTGAGCACCCGTAATCATCTTTTCAAAATCCCTTGCAGCTATGTTTGTTAATAAGGAAATATGGTAGGTCAATGTTACGGTATTTTTTATTATAGTCCACAGCCTTTGGACCTGATCTTAAGCTAGTGTAAATTGCCTTTGTTGACTTACGTTTGCTGTGTATCTGGCTTCTTTTTATTTATTTATTTATTTAAATCTTTACCATCCCCAAACTCTTCCATCAGGAAAGGAAAGCAGATTTCAAGAATGCTGGTTCATTTCAATTAAACCCTGTGCATTAATCATACATTTGGCACTATAAATGTTTCTAATTAACATCTTGCTTAAAACCACATGTGCTTTAGATTACTTTCAAAAGATCTATCTGTACAGGTAACCTCAGGAAAACCATTAACAGATGGCTGGACACATCTAAAATCGGGATTGACATGAGGCATTTGCCAATTATAAGCCTGAGACAGCAAAGCAGAAGTCGGGTTATTAACATTTATAATTTAAGGCACCTGTAAGGGTTGTGTCACTGAAAGCTGGAATGGAACTCTTCCTCATATAGATAGAATGGCTGAATTTGTTGCTGAGACACAGGCCTGGGACTCTGGGTTCAGCCTCACAGATTTCTTTTGTGACCTTGGGTAAGTCACTTAATTGCTCACTGCTTCAGTTCCCTATTCATACAATGGTGATAATATCTCCTTTCTCCAATCCATTCTCTGGCTTGTGTAATTAGATTGTAAGCTCCTTGTGGGAGATTCTGTATGTGGATGCAGCTATCCCCACTCTTCCCTTTTCTTTCCCCAAGAGTTAGGGAGTAAAATATGGCCTCACTTTTTGCTGGAAAGCCTTTTGTTAACAGCTGTGAGGAAGTCACTTCCATAATCTCTGGTGTCTTGCAGAAGGGAGCAGAAAATGTTTCTAGTTTTCTATATCTCCTCTGTTGCCTTAGCACAATCATTCACCTCTGGGTTTCCATGGTGGTTTGTCTCCATTTTCTTTTACCAGACTGTGATCACTGATTCTAGGTACTGTATGGTTCTACTTTTTCCAAATCTCACTGTTAGCAGGGGTTCTGGTAACAAGAAGGTTTGATTAAGGACCTGTAGTGATCTGGTGGGCCTTCACTGCTGAGTCTATTTCCTGGGGGTTAGTTTCTTCTTTTATACACAGGTGCCAACTTTCATTTTTCTGGGTGGGTGCTCTGCTCCCTCTCCCAAACTCGCTCCGCCTCTTCCCCCAGCGCCTCCTGCCTGCCTCCAAACAGCTGATTGGCGAGTGGCTGGTGGATGCTGAGCACCCCCCCCCCCCCATGGGTGCTCCAGCGCCTATGCTTTTATGCCTGTTTAGTATATTCTGTCCTGAGGGAGGTTGTTTGCTCTGTAATTTTGGAGGTCAAAGGTGTTAAGATCTGGGAGTTCTGTGTTGTCATATCCTAGCAGTCCTCTCTGAGCCAATCATTCCCTGTCTCTGGATGGATCCCATTACTAGGTCCCTGGAACTCAACAGTGGGATGAATGTTCATAGCTTTGCTGACTTAAGAATTTCCCTAACCTAGTTCTCCTGTTTATGTACCAACAGAAACCTTTGTCCTTTGCTGAGTATCTCATGTCAGTTACGTATCAATTATTGCCTATCAGCCTGGGAATGGGCACTTGCTGTACCTGTCCATAGGTTCTTGTCTGGATTCTTCTCCTTTTCTGTCCAGGCTGCCTCTTGAAACTCTCTTGATTCCTTTCTTTTTGTGTCCTCTTTCACTTCCCTCTATGGGCCCAATTGGCCATGAACTGTACCCAGCTGCTCTGCTCCTAATGTGACCACTGAAGACTAGGACGGTGCTAGGGCTTGTTCTCCCATGCAGCTCAGCATTGACCTCACAGTGCTGGGCTCTGTGCTGAGAGGGGGACATCGCAGGGCAGGGCTGAGATGCTCCTCCTGCTGCCTCTGGTTTGTCTCAGATTTAGGTGATAGTGTACAGAGCAAGTATAGGTATCAACTTAATGTTCTCTGAGGGTCCCATTGCTGCCTGGTTTGAGCAGGTATTCCCTGTACCTGGAATGGGAATATTATTGGTACTGGCAATAGTTTACTAGTAAAAAGGGTTAACCCCTGAACTTTTAGAATATACCCTATGCGATTTGCTAGGGATAGTGTGGTATTCTAGTTGTGACACTGAAGAGTTAACTCATGCAACAGGCTTGGATGCTTTCAATATTCTTTCACTTTCACTGCTGTAAGTCATAAGTGACTCTGGAAGTACATGTGATGATACTGATGTAAAATTAATGTGATCAATGGCTCCATGTCTAGTTGGCAGCCGGTGTCAAGTGGAGTGCCCCAGGGGTCGGTCCTGGGGCCGGTTTTGTTCAATATCTTCATAAATGATCTGGAGGATGGTGTGGATTGCACTCTCGGCAAATTTGCAGATGATACTAAACTGGGAGGAGTGGTAGATACGCTGGAGGGCAGGGATAGGATACAGAGGGACCTAGACAAATTGGAGGATTGGGCCAAAAGAAACCTGATGCGGTTCAACAAGGATAAGTGCAGGGTCCTGCACTTAGGACGGAAGAACCCAATGCACCGCTACAGACTAGGGACCGAATGGCTAGGCAGCAGTTCTGCGGAAAAGGACCTAGGGGTTACAGTGGATGAGAAGCTGGATATGAGTCAGCAGTGTGCCCTTGTTGCCAAGAAGGCCAATGGCATTTTGGGATGTATAAGTAGGGGCATAGCGAGCAGATCGAGGGACGTGATCGTTCCCCTCTATTCGACATTGGTGAGGCCTCATCTGGAGTACTGTGTCCAGTTTTGGGCCCCACACTACAAGAAGGACGTGGATAAATTGGAGAGAGTCCAGCGAAGGGCAACAAAAATGATTAGGGGTCTGGAACACATGACTTATGAGGAGAGGCTGAGGGAACTGGGATTGTTTAGTCTGCGGAAGAGAAGAATGAGGGGGGATTTGATAGCTGCTTTCAACTACCTGAGAGGTGGTTCCAGAGAGGATGGTTCTAGACTATTCTCAGTGGTAGAAGAGGACAGGACAAGGAGTAATGGTCTCAAGTTGCAGTGCGGGAGGTTTAGGTTGGATATTAGGAAAAACTTTTTCACTAAGAGGGTGGTGAAACACTGGAATGTGTTACCTAGGGAGGTGGTAGAATCTCCTTCCTTGGAAGTTTTTAAGGTCAGGCTTGACAAAGCCTTGGCTGGGATGATTTGATTGGGGATTGGTCCTGCTTTGAGCAGGGGGTTGGACTAGATGACCTCCTGAGGTCCCTTCCAACCCTGATATTCTATGATTCTATGATTCTATGAATGTGAAGGAATATTCAAGTTCATAATGTTCCTAATTAAGGGTGGCATTTTGTGGTCACTGATTGATTACAAAATCAAACACGTAGCATAAGAGCATTTTGGTTGCCCTTCTGCACATAGCTTTGGTAGAAACAAGATAACCTCTTCCGCAGATACCGATGAAGTTGATTCATATGTTTTGTGAGCCCAAATATTCAGAAAGGACATGAGTATCTATTGCTCTTAGTGAAATAAGGGGGTTTAATTTCTAAACAATCCACATGTGGGAATGAACAACCTTACCTCTTTCCTGTACTGATATCCTGCAATACCTTCATGATTATGATTAAGGCATTTTATTGTTTGTGGTTCCAGATAAATTTTAACTTTTTTTTTAAGGTACATATTTTTTTTCACCCCTCATGGTGTCACTACAGGGCAGAGTTAAGATTGAGTGTTTTTAATTATACATATGCATACTTCCATTATTAGATAGAAATGGTAGCATTATCAATAATGCAGAAAAGACAGAATGTTCAATGAATATTCTGTATTTGGAGGGGAGGGGAAAGATGTAGTTGTGTCGTATATAACTCTGTCCATTCCATTAGTATCTTAGGAGAATGTTAAACAGCAGCTCCTAAAATTAGACATTCTTAAATCAGCAGGTCCAGATAACTTGAATCCAAGAGTTTTAAAAGAGCTAGCTGAGGAAATTGCTGAACCATTAGTGTTGATTTTCAATAAATCTTGGAACAACTGGGGAAGTTCTAGAAAGCTAGTGTTGTGCCAATATTTAAAGGATAAATTGGATGATACAGAATGATCTGATCACTGGAAGCTGGGTGCAAGCAAACAATATGCATTTTAATATGGCTAAAACAAAACGTAGGCCATGCTTATAGGTTGGTGAGGAAACAATGATTCTGAAAAAGACTCGGGAGTCATGGTGGCCAATCAGCTGAACATGTGCTCCCATTGTGATGCTGTGGCAAAAAGGGATAATGCAATCCTTGGATGCATAAACAGGAGAATCTGAAGTAGGAGCAGAGAGGTTATTTTACCTCTGTATTTGGCACTGGTGTGACTGCTGGAATACTGTGTCTAGTTCTGGTGTGAACAACTCAAGAAGGATATTGATAAATTGGAGAGGTTCATAGAAGAGCCATGAGAATGATTAAAGGATTAAAAAAAATGCCTTCTAGTGATAGACTGAGCTCCTTGAGTCTAAGGGGTGACTTGATTAGTCTACGAGTACCTACATGAAACAAATATTTGATAAAGGACTCTTCAATCTAGCAGAGACTAGTATAACATGATCCAGTGGCTCAAAGTTGATGCTAGAAAAATTCAGACTGGCAATAAGTGGTACATTTTTAATGGTGAGAGTAATTAACCATTGGAACAATTTGCCAAGGGTTGTGTGGATTCTCCAGCACTGGGAATTTTTAAATCAAAATTGGATCACTTTCAAAAAGATCTGCTCTACGAAATATTTTGGAGTTGTCTGGCTTGTGTTATACAAGAGGTCAGACTACAGGCACACAATGGTCCATTCTGGCCTTGGAATCTATGAAGCCAATGCAATAGACAAGGAGTCTGTCAAGCATTGACGTTCAATCTAGCCTGTCATCATGGAACCTTTACAGAGCAGTGATGGTAGTGCCAAGTAATCTGCCAAATGAGTGTTCTTCACACATGTCCAATCTTGCTCATACAGTCAATAGAATTATTGTATGGAAACTAGCTGTAGAGAGAGGCTGCTGTTTGGTTGTTACCTCTTAAGTTATTTGAACCGTTGACCAGACCTGCTTTGTAGCTTATATAATTGTAATTAAATATATTACAACAACCACTGAGCTAACTTATTAATTGCACCCTAATTTCTTTAAATATAGCCTGTGCTTAAAATTCCAATTAATTTTTAATTATATGGAAAGTTTGAAGAGTCTGTCATTTAATTTTTAAGATCATTTAGGACAAAGCAAAAACTGACAGAGATGCTATATTCCTTAAAGGACCCAGTTTTTAGTTTAGTTTAACTCAAACTAATGGCTTCCTTATAAGTTCTCAGAAAATCCAGTCTGTACTTAGGCTGTAAGTTTGTGGAGGCCGTGCTGGCTTTACAATGGCACCAGTGGCTCCATGGAGCCGGGCCCATGCTCAGAAGGGGCCCCAGCCTGCTCCGCTTGCACTGCACCCTGAGACCCCACTCCCCTCCTCCCCCCGCCCACCGATTGCTCCTCTTGGCCTGCCTGCCAGCTGGCTAAGGGCTCCTCTCTGCCCCCTGGCCCCACTCCCCTGCTCCTCTCTGCCCCTTGGCCTGACCCCAGTGCACATCTAGCTCCAGGAAGTCTCTGCTTCCCACCAGTTGTGGGGCCCCACCTGTCTGAGTCGCCTAGGTCTGGTGCAGAAGCCTGGCCAGTCTCAGCCAGTGGCGAGGGGTGGCTTAGCTGGGTCCCTCCAGGCAAGTGGATCGTGAGGGAGCCCAGCCAAGGCAGGCTCTGGTCTGGCTGATTGCATCACAGTCACCAGGAGGCAGGGCGTGGGGGAGTGGGTCTCCTGGGAGGTTTATGGGGCGGGGGAGGGTGGGGTGCTGGTCTGTGAGGGGGCAGGGAAGATGTGAGTGTGTTGGGAGACTAGGGCGTGGGGTTTCTGTGTGGGGTGCCGGGCAGTTGTAATGGGGCTGTGGGCAGGGGGCCGCTGGGCAGGGGTGGTGTTGTGCAGGGTGCTGTGCATTTGTGTGGCGGGGCTTGGGGGGGTGCTGGGCATAGTGGGTCATGGGGGGGTTCTGGTCATAGGGAGTTGAGGGCATGTTGGGCGGGGGGGGGGTCTGCGTGGCCCGAGCTGTGTGCTGCCAGCATGCCCCAAGGGGAAGGGGCATGCTGGTAGCACAGGGCCGGGTGGGCCACTGTGTCTCTGGTAACTGCCAGTTTATAAATAGTGCCCTCGCACTGGGCTGGGTGGAGTGGGGCCGCCCCTGCCATGCCATGCCATGCCCCATTGCCCCTGGCTGGTTCCTCACTCTGGGGACTGACCTCCCCGTGCCAGGCTCCATTGCCTCCATGGGGGCCCACAAATATGTTTGGTGCCGGGCCCACAAAAGGTTAATCTGGCCCTGTGTGGAGGATACTTTCACACATGAAGAATTTGAATCCCTACTTCACATGCCAAAGGAAAGTCGGCCTTAACTGTTGAGTTCCAACTGACCCCTCTAAATATATGTACGTGAAAGTTGGAGGTCGGATTTAGTAGCACATAGTGGGCCTGATTTTTTTCCTTTCACTGATGCTGGTACAAATAAGTGTCCCTACTGGAGTCCATGCAGCTACCCGGGTGTAAAACTGGTATGACTGAGATCCGCATCAAGCCCCTAGTCTAGTGTCCAAGGATACAGAGTTTTTATAAATATGCAGGAATAACAGCTCTGGGCCAGATTCTTGGTACCCCTGTTCACATTAATTAGTACACTATTCCGCAAATTGTCCCACTGAAATCAACTGAACTACTTTTAAAATGCTACTCAGTGTGAACAGGGATGGGAGAACTTGAGTATATGAACCACATTGCGCTTATATTTGTTAACAGATAAGGACACACTGATCCTAGCTTGGAGTAGAGACTTGCACCGATGTGTCCGATGCCCTACTCAGTGGGCTTTTGACTCTTGTGGGGTGGCCTCTGGGAAATTCCATTCTGGAGCTGAGAAACCTTCCTGATGGAAACCTCATTGAACCAGGCATGTCCATGAAACCTTTTGGTTCAAATGAAACCGTGCTTTCCTACTGAAGTTTCACTCAGTTTTTTTGACCAGCTCTCCCCATTTGGAAATAAGGAAGCGTTTAAAAATGATTGACATTTTTACACACTATTATTTTAATGAATCTCCATTAAAAGTGAATTTGACAATCTTGAAAGATGGTGTTGCACAAAAGTGCTTCCGTTCATTCACTCCACAGCCACTTCCAGCAGCTGCCAAAGATCTTACTGTGTCAGGAATAGGTAAATCTCTCCCATGTGCTAAATTGTCAGGTCTTGTCTTGTGGAACATGTCAGAAACATGCACCTGCTTAGTTGAGAAATTGCATCAGCAACTCCCATGCAAGTCAATGGGCATTTTATGTATGCAAGGAATGCAGGATTTGACCCTTAAAAGGAACATTTCAGGGTTGGCCCACAATTTTCCCTGCCTTTTTTTTTTCCTTTTCAGAAATCCATATTACATTTTGGATTCTTTTCGCCCAAACAAATAGTCTCTTAAGAGAGAATCAGACAATTGTTGGTCTTCCAGGACTAATGGGCACTTCTGAACATCCTTCCAATAACAAATCAGTATGTACACCCCAGCATGCCTGAGCAACTCTACAGTAACAAATTGGTGTGCATATGCCAAGAAGAGAGGAATTCTGGTCAGCAAACTGATTTTTGTTTTCAACTGCTGAGGTGTTACTAGCTGGCTGGCATGATTTACCACTGTGACAACTAACCCTATTGGATGTACTGGTTATTAGGTGAGGGCAGTAGCCTCACATTACTGGATGGTGTCAAAACTGACTCACTTGTCATAGGCCCTATACATTTTGTAGATGGCAATAGTTCTCCTTTAGTGCTAGGGTTGCCAACTTTCTATTTGCAGAAAACCGAACACCCTTGCCCCACCCCTTTTCTGAGCCATGTTCCCTGCTCATTCCATCCCCCTCCCTCTGTTGCTCGCTCACCTCCACCCTCACTCATTCTCTCATTTTCACCGGGCTGGGGCAGGGGGTTGGGATGCTGTGGGGAGTAGCAGTGAGGGCTTCGTCTGCAGGTACAGGCTCTGGGGTGGGGCCAGGGATGAGCAGTTTGGGGTGCAGGAGGGGGCTCTGGGCTGGGGCAGGGGGTTGTGGTACAGGAGGGGGTGTGGGCTCTGGGTGGCGCTTACCTCAGGCAGCTCCCAGGGGCCTGCTGGCATCTCCCTCCAGCTTCTAAGTGGAGGCTGAACCGTGTGGCTCTCCACGCTTCCTGTGCCTGCAGGCACCGCCACGGTTCTAGGCCAATGGGAGCAGCTGAGCTGTGGGGAGGGGCAGTGTGCAGAGCTACCATGGCCATCCCTCCGCCTAGGAGCCAGAGGGAGATGCCAGCAGCTTCCTGGGAGTTGCGCAGAGCTGGGCAGGGAGTCTTCCTGTGCTGCTGACTGGACTTCTAACAGCCCGGTCAGCAGTGCTGACCGGAGCCGCCAAGGTCCCTTTTCGGCTGGGCATTCCAGTCGAAAACCGGACACCTGGCAACACTATTTAGCGCAAGTGGTCAGAACCTTTGCCTTTGGAGCAGGAGCAGCTGAGTTCTAACTCTGCTGCTCTTGTGAGGGCCTGAGTAACCATGGTATGCATTTAAAGTTAAAAAAAAAACTGGTTTTTTAGTGGTTATTACATGGTGATGCAGTAGGATCTTTCCAGCATCTTCCTGGCACCAACAGGAAGACAATCCTAAGAATTAACAGCGAGCCTCATGGTCACTTTCACTGTCTCTCTTGTCCTCTTTGTGGATGAGCCTAGTTTGGGCAAAGCCACTTATGGGTTTGAGTGCATCTGTGCTGTTGCCATGTGATGGTATTGTTAGAAGAGGATCCCAAACCAGCTAGCAAGACACACTGGAAAGACTGTACCTCAGCTGATATCCAATGAGCTGATTATTGCAAAGGGAATTGGAAATCAGGGTTATCTTTCACCTTATGTGCCCACATAAATATTCAACACCCATTTAATAAGACTGTTTTATGAATTATTTAATTCTAAACTGATGGATAAAAGAGACCTTACGCTACTGATCCTGAGGACTGAAAGGCATGGGCAAAAAATCTAGTGAGCAAGACATTAAAGGAGATTTTGTATCGCACTCATTTTATTGGATTATTATTTATACAATAACTGTGAAAGGTATGTTAAAGGGACATTCGTTTCCACAGGTCCGTTAATTGTTTTAAGAGATCAGCTGAGAAAAAAGGGTGAAATCCCAGGCCTTCTGAAATTAATGGCAAAACTCCCATTTAATTGAATAGGGCCGGGGATTGACCCATAATATTTTGCCCACATGCAGCCTTTTCCAAATGAAGTCATCCCTTGTGCTATAGGGCCAGAATCTGTTCTTTGAACTGTCAAGGTTTTCTTCCTCTCTTGCTTACACTAATGCAAATCAGGAGGAACTCAACAGAAATTGATTCGCTTATGCTGCTGTACAACTGATGTGAGAGGAGACCCAGGCTTAGAGTCTGCAGTGGGAATACTTTATTGCATGGAGTCTTAGAGACTGAGCCAAATATTTATCTTAACTATCCTGGTCCAGGGGGATGTTTTATGATAAATCTCCCTGGCCACTCAATTTTCAGCTAGTTTTGCCAACACTTGTGAAAAGCTATTTGCCAAGTCATTCCCTATAGTAGGAATTAAGCACATTTGAGGCTGGAATGTTTGAAAGGACTCAGCACCCTCAACTGGGTTCTGATTTTTTTTTTCTTTCAGAAGATCTCTGCTCCCATTTAGGCATTTTAAATTAATGCCCATATTTTGAAAAGAGCTCAGCACATTGAGCTCTGAAGAATTGCCCTAAGGCCATGATCCATAGTCTACTGGTGGAAAGACTCTCTTTGACCTCAGAGCTTTGGCTCATCCCTTGTGGATGCAGTGAATATGTTCTTAGAATGAGTTGCTAAAATCTGCTTCAGAATCCCTGATCTTTCTTTAAACTCCTTAATGGTCTGACTTAGCTTCTGCAAAGGCCACGTCTTCATGTACGAGCTACCAAGGCATTTGCATGAACTGGGCCTCTTGAGATTCAACGAACCTAGGGTGAGACATCTGGGTGTAAGTGCAGAGTCCTCGGCAGAGAATCTTCAGCTATGGAACTCCTAACCAACAATGATCAGGATCAGCATGAGTCTGACACAGCGTATTGCAATATCCATCACTTTGTGCAAGCCTTCCCCAGTCTTGATGACTGACCAATGATAACCCAGCATCATGGATATTAAATAAGGTTGCCACCTGTCCAGGTTTTCCCAGGATCATTCCTTTTTTGAGGTAGTTGTCCTGGGAAATCTGTCAAGGTGCTCAGTACACATTGCAACTGTCCAGTTTTATGAGCTCAAGAGCATTCCAGATGTCGCCCCCCCTGCTTTTTTAATCCCAGCAGGCAACCCTGAGATTAAAATGAATAACAATACCTCTCAAAGTCAAGGTTGGCTGTGTCTTGGTTGGGTGGAAAGCAGGGCTCTTTGGAACTAAAACAATGTGATTCTCAAGTTTGTACTATGGTGGTGGGTGCTTTACACATGTGAAAGGTAGGTGGCCATACAGATGTGGAAGAGTCTCCTTACCCATGTATTTTTTTAGCCTCTGAGACTACCAACAAGAATGGCAGCCCATAATAGCAATAAAAGTTGATTTTTTTTTTTAAGTGAACAAACGCCTAGCTGGAATTCGATCAATTTCCCAAATTCATTTCACACACAGTTGCCCCAGAAGCCGTCAGTCAGTAACAATTTCCAGTTGGTATTGATTGGTGTAACTTGGCAGTTTAGAACAAGAAACCAATCCCTGGAGCCATTTAGACATTAATCTTCCATTCCTCCAATAAGGGACTGCTTTTACTTGCTTGTAGCTGCCATGAAAATAAGTGGTTTATTATTTATCACCACAGATTAGGTTCTGTTGAAATTAGTTTTGGGGTAAAATTTTCAAAGGTGCCTAAGTTCCATGGAAAATCAGTGGGATTTGCATCGGATGAAGTGAGCTGTAGCTCACGAAAGCTATGCTCAAATAAATTGGTTAGTCTCTAAGGTGCCACAGGTACTCCTTTTCTTTTTTCAAATCACTTAGTGTTTCTGAAATGTTTGGGATTCAGTAAAACTAAAGTACAATCTTGTTCAATTCACTGTCTGCTTGATCCTGCAAGGTGCTGAGCACCAGGGAACGATACTCACTTGCTCAAGTGCTTTACTGCGTCAGGGCTCCAGTGCTCAGCACCTTGAAAGGTTTGAGCCCAAGAGTAGTGGAGTTCCAATAAACAACCAACAAGTTACAGTCATCTATGCTGACTCTTCAGAAAATAAAAGAAATAAGAATGCAAGTACCCTTCCTATTTCAGTATTGAGTAAATAGGCTGAATGTACAACATTCTTCTAAAATTTTATAGAACTCTCTGAAGTAGATCACCCTGACACCCCTAAACATTGGGTAGTTGGAAATCCAAACCTAGATCTGAAACTCAAGTTCGCAGTGGCCCCTTATGTTCATAATATAGCCTGGATCCACGTGCCCCCAAGCCCTGGAATGCTTGAAATCTAGATCCAGATTCTGCAGCTTGGTCCCATCACTACAAAAATACAGGACTTGACTCTAATCTCAGGATAGTTTTACACCAATTTAATCTCAACGGTTGCAATGGAATTCCTCTCTGTTTACACTAGAACAAGGCAATCGAGAGTGGAATCAGAACCACAGACTTGGGAGATATCAACTTATTAATTAAATAAGCCAGCAGCCTCTGAAACAAAAGCTGAAGGATTGAAAACAGGAAACCTGGATTTTCTCTGTCCAGTTTTTTCCCAGTAGCTGTCCCATTCTCACCCAGGGCAATCCTGGGGAGAAAGGATTAGCTGTAGTTTTCAATTTCACAGCAAGCTTCCCAAGCTCCATAGCAGCTCTGTGCAGGTTCTATTTCCCGCACCCCCCAACACTCAGTGGTATTCCAAATATTATTTTATAGAGTTCTTTTTTTCCAAAGTGCTAAAATAAAAATAGTTTCTTTTTCCTGCTGCACTAAACTGATGCGAGCTCCGTTTTCAGTATGGTTGGGTAACAAACCTATTAATCTATTTGGGTTTATTGGTCTTTTGTCTTACAAAATCTTTTCGTCCAAAAAAATCAGTCTTATTAAAAGACAGTCACTCCAAGGGCACTCTTTTTTTTGTTTAGTATTTGGAAGTAAAATGTAAAGTTTAGTTTTTAAAGGGACACAGACCAAAAAAAAATCAAAGTTCAGGTATCTAATTTACTTGCTTTTTATGACATTTCTTTACCATCTTCATTCAACAGCCAGTGAAACTAGATTGCTCAGTTTCATTTTCTGTGGATAGTCAGTTTCACTTTAATTTCTACTCAGTATGTGGATTTCCATTGCTTCTGGAGAAAGCTAAATTGCCTCTCAAAGAGAGAATCACTGCTTGTAACAGAAATATAAATAATCATCAGACATTTTCATTCATATTAAGTTTTGTAAAATCATTTAGCTAAACCTGTATTTTGAGGCTAATCTTCTTGATGGTCTCTTTAACCTAATACACACTGAAGCTATTATGAAACACATCCAATAACCTCAAACACATGAAAAACCACAAAGAGCTAATTTTTTTTTCCAAAGGCTGATTGAAAACTTTCATCCACGCTTTTTTTTTCCTTTTGGGAACTTTGGTTTTTGACTCAACATCATATTTCCATGGAAAACTTTTTATTTTTTTGTCTCTTCCCTCCCTCCTCTTCTCCCCCCCACCCCAAAAAAAACCCCACTCCAAAACTGAAATATTTCAACTTGACCCCTTCCTCCCGGCTTCCCCTGCATGACATGTGTGTCCCACAGCACATTGCAAAAATTCCCCAGAAGGCATTGCAGCATAGGCTGGTGCATGGCACACTGGAATACCTACCTACTCATGGTGCACTGCGCTCTGCATTGACACAAGCATTCCTGGTCAGTACATGCAGCGCTGATGCAAGCAGCCAAGCATGCACGCGCACAAGTGATATTCTAACTGCAGTTTCTTTACTCTGACCTAACTTGTGACAACCAAAGTTTGTGGTGTAGGCATGGCCTCACTCCCATGATTGGTGCTATTCAGGTACTATGCCATACAGTAGTAAATGTTTTTGTACCATATACTGCGGACACTGGAAAACACCATTGCTGATCAATGAAATGAGTATTGGTTGCATGCAGATTAACCTCTTCATTCAGATTTTGTTGATGAACTAGTAGATACGCTCTTTCCCCTGAGCCAATGGCCCAGTGAGGTGTTATGGGCTACCATGCTTGTGTGGGGGTGAAAACAAAGTTTTATGGATTATTAAAGAGCCCATGGTGATTCTAAGAGTAAGGGGTGTGTGTGTGACTCCTGGCATTCTGGCCATGTTCCAACTGGGGCAATTCAATCCCATCCATTGAAATCCCCTCTGCAGTTTCTGTTGGGTAACGCATTCTCTCTCCCTTTGTGCTCAGGTGTCGCTTGCCGTTCAGCAAGGGGTGAACTGAATCTTGTATCTTTTAAAAGAGGAGGAGATTCTTTGCGTTGAAGAGTGATTTGTAAATGAGAGCTATATTATTTTTGCTGCATTTTGTATATTCATACTTCTGAATTTGGTGCGTATGTATCCCCCTCTGCCAAGTGGTGTTGAACCCAGCCCTTGTTGCTCCCAACACTTAGAGGTTCTGCGTAACATTACAGAACAGAACTTCCTTTAGTCACACAGTGAGGATAACACTTCATAACCTCTGTATGTCCAAGACCAAAGTGAATTTTAACCCAAATCAGCCATAACTGATCACTTTGGCAAAGCAGGTCTGCCAATCGCTTAGGTAAAGTAGGTGTGTCTGTGCAAATATGGTCTGCTCCTGAGGACTCTTCTCCCAGATGGCAGGGGAGAACTCATTCTGACCCTGGCTTACACTTGTACAGAAAGGAGAATTAATAACATCTGCATTTTCTCTTAGTATGCTAAATTGAGTCAGTGCCGTGTAATTAATGTGACCCAGCTTCCATCAGAGGACAGCAGTAAGAGGCACTGCCAGTTACCTTGCGTTAGTCAGGGATGTGTTACGAAGCCAGAGAGATCATTGTCAAGAGAACAGTACAGGAAAACGCTGATTCATGTGAGCTGAACAGTAGATTCTGTTGTGCCAACTGCATTGTTGTGGTCAGTTGAGTTAGTCTACCATTGCTTGTGCTAAACATGGGGACCCATGGAGCTATCACAGCTCAAGAAACCTCCATTCAGTCATTTCAACATCTCTGGCACCAGGCAAAGACTCAATATCTGTCAAAGCAGTGTTGCCATTTCTTGCAAGTCTCATGAAATTGTGCAATTTTCTTAAAGCCCTAGCTCCTGGGATCTGGTGGAGCCCATGCCTGGAATAGCAGGGAGGGCTGCAGATCAGGAATGAGATGCACCGTTAAAATGGTGAGGGAAACCAGAACTGATAAAGCACCTCAGCAGTGAGCTGCTATGGCAGAGCTGTGTGACTATCTATTCTATATTGTCTGCCTGCACTGGGGCTGGCTGCTGTGTTGTTAATCCCTTGATAACATGAGCCCTAAATTCACTCTCAGAAATATTCATTGTGTGTTTTAGGCTCCTTGTTTATCTGAATCCTTGGGATCTTTATTTGTGGTTGCTGCTGGGGAGCAGAGCCCAGTCTCTGAAACATGCAGAGCTCTGGGAGACAGCCAGCCACCATATGCCAAGATGTGCTTTACACAGGGCTGCCATGTGAGCAGGAAGATAAATTTGCCTCCATCTAGACTGAATAAACGTAAGGTGGAGGAACAGCCCGTTTTGTGCTGCGGTGGCTGTGCATTAGCAAAAACAGCGCCCGGCCCTGAAGGAAGTGGGTAATATTTTACTCAGAAAACCTGGGTGTTAGTGCTGTGACAGTAGGCTGACTTTTGAACAACATTGGATCACCCATCTCTGTTAGACCTTATTTTTCAGGGCTTGTAACTTCTAAGAGTATTGCCTTGAATGTATTTTCTTTGGACTCTGTCTGATTGCAAAGGGACGTCATCTCAAAGGAGAGAGAATGACATTCCTTGGACTTTCCACTCAGCACGTCTTTATTGAGAGGCTTTGACTGCCAATGTGGCCCAGAGAGGGCTTCATTGGTGCAGTCACTCTTTGGCCCTCTCCTAAGGGAGCAGGAGAATAAGCCATTTGTTTAGTGAAGTGTCTTCCATTGGATGGACTCTCGCAATGATGAACAAAATGATCTAAATCAGCATGCCCGATGCTCATGGACATCCCGCAGAAACGAGACAGAGAACAGACTCCCTAGTTTTCAGAGCAGATGGAAGGAGCCAAATATTCCCAAGTTGATAGACAGCTGGCCTCCAGAAATGTGGACAGTTGGCTGCTCGTGAAAACCTTCAAGGTACTTTGGAGCATATGCTTCCTTTCTCCTGACATGTCACATCTCTTACACTTAGATTTTTTCTGCTGGCCTCATTGCAGCATACTGTGTAGGTTGGCTAAGTATACAGGCCTGATGTTTATGACATGACAAATGAGGCAATGATTGAAGCTATGTACACTTTTGTTTCTTGGATATGTGCTAAGGCATATCTGAGCTGTAATGAGGCAGGTCAAGGCCTGGAAAAAAAGGCCCTAGCATGGCCGACTTAAGGAGCTCAATGCATTTAGCTTATTGAAGAGGAGGTTCCAAAGCAACTTCATCGTGGTCTGTAAGTCCCTATGCTGGGAGAAGATTTCTGACATTTAGCAAAAGTGGAACAAGAGCCAATGGCTGGAAGTTAAAATTAGAAACATTTTAAAATGGAAATAAGACACAACTCCCTTACAGTGGAGAAAATTAACCATCAAATCAGCTTACCAAAGGAAGGCATAAATTCATCATCGCTCTGAATCTTTAAATTGAGACTTGGCTGTCTTTCTAAAAGATGTGCTTTAGTTCAACCACAAGTAATTGGGCTGGGTAGTGCCATGCATCAGCGCACAAATAAGACTAGCAAGTAGTGCCCTGGAGCTTTTCCCAGGCTGGCCAGCCTAACCCAGAGGAGCAATGTGTCTAGACCTTACCACTTAAGAGGTTCATCTGTCCCATGTTTGGTCCTACAACAAAAGATATTAGTCACTCTGATGTACTGTGGGGTTCTATTGATTAGAGCTGGTTGGAAAATGGGCTTTTTCCCCCATAGAAAATTTAGACTTTGTCAAAAAAAAAATTGAAAACGTAACTATTTTTGGCTGAAGAACTAAGTACATATATTGATTAGAAAATGCTATGATGGTGCCCCCTCATAGTAGTCGTTCATGTGCCTCATTTTCCTCTGTAAGCTGGCTCCAAATTTGGATAACATCGCCCATGAAGCCCTGTTGTCCCCCGGGACATTTATGGGAGGTGGTAGCATCATGGGAGCGCCTGGCTACAGTGCATCATGAAAGGATGTAGTTCAGCTGGGGAGCCTGGCCCATTAAAAGAGAATGGGTACGTGAGGAAACCTTACTACAAGTCCTGTGGGGCACCTTGGCAGACTATCCAAATCAAAATATTACTGTTTTTTGGCTGAAACATTTCAGTGTTGGGTTATTTAGTTTTTTTATGAAAAATCAAAACATTCTATGGAAAGCCAGCACGTCTTTAAAAATATTAGTTTAGCTGGAAAACCAGTTTTCCATAGGAAAAAATGAACATTATTGATCTATTATATTTATAGAGTGCCAACCACCATAGTGCCTACGGGCTGCAGCTCCATTCAAGATATTTGACCAGGACATTGGAACATCAAAAAAGAGACTTACCTCAGAATACATCCCATGTGTTATAGTGCGCACAGCTCAGGTCACAAGACAGTTCACAAGACTTTGGAAATTTAGTCAGTGCGGTGTGGATACCTGCTTTCTACAGACATGAGCAATAAATCCAGCAGTTATGTACCTCACCACTGCCTCAATCCAAAGAGCTCCTCATCAGCGGGGCCATAACTGTCAATCCTTTGCTATCGTGTCAGAGCCCTACAAAACTGCACAGCAGTTTGTCCTTCAAGCAGGGATCTGCAACTGTTTCAATACAAGACCATTTTACGGTGTGCAGTATTTTTCTTCTGAAAGGCTTTGCAGAGTTAATGCAAGGTAGGCTATTGCATAAATCATCAACAAACAGCTAAAGGAAGGCTGCTGTTTTTTCCCCTCTTTCCCTGAGACATTGCTCTCAGTTCATCAGTTTTATAGCCGCGCCTTGGAATAGCTGAATACCTGACTCTACTTAAAAGTTTTGGATGCTCCATTAAATCTGGGCAGCTGCTGAGTCTGTCTGTCCCCTGTCTTGGCTGCAAGTCAGCATAAGGGATTTGGATAGTGTCATTTCATCTGAAGGGCTGTCTTGTTGTTCTGTTATACTGGACAACTTCTGGAAGCAGTTTTCCTGGGCTATCAAAAAGTTTGTAATAAATCTTAATAAGGCATCCATGCTATGATGAATTATCTGATTCTGTACTAGGATCTTGGCTTCTGTTCCCAGCAGAGAGAGGCGCAACCTCAAAACCCTGCTCCAGAACTGTTTAAACTGTTACTTCACTGTTTTATGATCTATCCAGAAGAAAGGCCATTACATTTACAGGCTGAGAGCTCCGGAGGGTTGGTCAGCTACTTGCGCAAGTCAGTTCCTAAGGCAAACTTCTGTTCTTAGATTAGAGGTTTCGCGTCAGTCCAAATCTAAGAGTTCTAGGGAGCATTACTCCCTGAAAAGGAAAGTGGATGTAAGCTGGGAAGCACAACAAGGTCAGGAGAAAATGTGCCCCATACATCCAAGCTGAATTATAATGCTTTGCGGTTTGGAAGAGCTGCTCTATTATTTCTATTTCAGTAGCACGTAAGGGCTTCCACTGAGATCAGGGTCCCATTGTGCTGGTGTAACCCCCACACCTTCTGGGTGTGGTGTTGTGTCCCATCTGGTGGCGCTGAGACCACTTAAAGAGAGAGAGAGATAAAACGAGTCTGGCTTTAGCTAACAGTCAGTTGGCTTTTAGTTCATGTGGTAGAGGCTCATGCACTAAGATCCAGAGGTCCCAAGTTCGATCCCTCCTGACAATGACCAGGGTCTGTCGGTGTTAAACTGGCCCTGTACAAACACATAATAGGAAACAGTCCTGGACATGAGCTGCTCACGCTTTAAACAATGAAAGTTGTATAACTACCATTTTATGATGGGGAACTGAGGCACAGAGATTAGGGGTACATCTACACTGCAATAAAAGACCCGCAGCAAGTCTTAGAGCTGGGGTAAATTGACTCAGGCTGGGGTTGCAGGGCTAAAAGTAGCAGTGTAGGCATTCAGGCTGCAGCCCTGGCTCTGAAAACCAGCCATGGTCTCAGTGGCTGGGCTCCGGCCTGCGCCTGACCATCTGCGCTATTTTTAGCCCTGCACAGCATGAGCCCATGAACCCAAGTCAGTTGACATGGGCTCTGAGACTTTCTGCTGCAGCTTTTTCTTTGCAGTGTAGACGCACTCAAATTGTCTTGCCCTAGGTCCCATAGGAAGTCTGTGGTGGAGTTGGGAGCTGTACCCAGATTTCCTGAGGCCCAGTCCAGTGCCTTAGTCACACAACCATCTTTCCTTTCTGCACTACGTTTTCTCAGCATTATTGTGATGCCTCTTTTTTTGCTGTCTGCTTCCAGCTGTGAGCAGACACGCTGATATATGCTCTTCTGGGGAGATTTCTAGTTGGAGAAGAAGCATAAAGTGCTAGAAATCCAGGAATTTACCAGAATACTCTGGTTCATTGAACTAATACTATTGTTGGTAGGGCTGACTGGAAAACAAGAATTCTTTCTCATGAAAACTCACAAGGTTTCATATTGGGATGACATTTGGCCCATCTGAAACTGTTCAGGAAAAAAGCAAGTGAGACTTCTGCTAGAATAGTCCAGTGGTTTGGGGCACTCAGCTGGAATGTGGGAGATCCAGGTTCAAATCCCTGCTCTGAGTCAGGCAGTGCACCCTACACTGGTGGCTCTTCTTGGGCTGGTCTCTCACGCTCTCCGGTTTTGGCTGGAGATTCCATCCTGGACCGGGACCTAAGAAACTGACACAAGTGTCATCAGAACAGATACGTTTCTGTGAAAAGTTTTGGTTTCAACAAATCAGCATTTATTGTTGGCAAAAATCATTTCACTAAAAATTTCCCAACCAACTCCTTCTGTTGTTTCTCAATTTGGTGATTCGTCTGTGATATGGATGCCTCTGGAAGAGGAAATGCCAAAATACCATGGGAACGGCTAGTTTTGTAGCATGTTGGACCTTATCCAGAGTGTTAGTACTTTTGTGTTTCAGTGCTGTGCTTTAGTGTTTTGGATTTGGTCCTTCCTGGAAGCGCTATGTGAGCAGAGGGGGAGGAACATGCAGTTGCAACATACAGTAGCAATTTAGGTGGGAAAGTAGCCTGGCAACTTAGCTGGCAGGGGAGATACTATGATCACAAAGGCAGTTTTCCCAGAGTGAAGTGCATCCATTGCACTGCGGGTGCGCTGACCCCCGCGATTTCCGCAAATGCGAGAAACTCGACTGCATAATTTGTGGTAGTGGGGGACTGCATTCGCGCTTTCCCCTGGCTAAAATAAAAAAAAAAAACCCCTAGTATCACTGCACTGCTGGAGTGTCTCCTGTTCGTGGCAGTTAGCATTCCTCATCCCTGGGCCATCAGTGGGTGAGATTGTGGGTAGCCCCAAGTGGGCATTGGGGAGTGCTTCCCGTTGCTCTCTAGTGACTCCTTCTGGCCAATGCAAGAAGCATTGGTGAGCCCCAGAAGGTGCTGCCATCAGCCCTGCTACACCAAAAGCTGGGTGTTGTGATGATGGAGAGGGAGGCACAAAATATAGTGCAGGCTGGAGGCCAACTCTGCTCCAGTCAGAGAACATCAGCAGTTACAGCACTGTCCCTCAAAGCACAACGCTTGCAACGTGGGAGGTACAGGACCCTCACCAACCACTGTAACCCACGTGGATTTTCACAGCTTGCTGATCACACCTCCAAACTTGGTGGGTCAGCTGAACATTTTAATTTTCCCTGTCACTCCAACTCAGGGTAGGGGGCAGGTGGGCTTAGTCATTGCACAGGTTCTGAGCTACCTGCCAAATGTTAAAAGTACTGGATACGCCATAAAAGCTAAAGGCCTTGCAAGTCCCTCCTGTTGGTTTGGAGGGGGGAGGGGATATCATCCGGCAGCATTCTACAAAAGCAAGACCCTCTCCTCTGACATTTGATGCGGTTTCGCTCAGTGCCCCTCAGCACTTCCCCATGAAACAAGCTGGCTGCTTTACGGCTTTTAACAGAGACAGGATCAGACAGCCTGGAGCGGCTGTATCATTAACACACGTGCATTGCCTTGTTGCAAAGGAGGAGTCCCCAGAGAACGATCCTCCACTGCAGGATCCTTTCACCAGATGGTGAATAAAGAGGGACTTTAGTTGGCTCCAGCTATGCCTGATTTACTGTCTCCCTCTAAAGAGTCCAGGATTGGGGATAAGCAGGCACACTTCATCCTATTGGAATGCACTTACTAAAGCCCCAGTTAAATGGAAAAGGTGAAGGCCCAAGCCAAAATGTTTCAGCAACTTCAATGTGGCTTGAAACTGGTATATGTGAAAAGGCTGTTGTGGTTGGAAGCTTTTTTTTATAATGGTTTTAAGAACACTTTGAAGTGAGCGGTTATGTCTGGTGATGGAGTCCCAGTGAGGTTGTCACAGAGATCCAGAGTCCTTTGGCAGTGACGGCTCTATCACTGGGGAACTTGGTGTAATTGTAGCCACTTGAGGCAGTAGATCCTGCCACTATGTGTATGGATTCTCCAGGATTTCCAGGTACAGGGGATTTGCAGGATTGGCCCCTAAGGGTCCCTACTGGTATGGCTGCTCTAGCCCCGTACTTATGTAGGGCATATTCCACTAAGGGACCCCAAAGCAGCAGCAGTACCAGGCGTACCTGGACTTTATCTGCTGGAGGATTTGGGGCAAACCTGCTTCAACTAGTTTTTTGGCCGGATACTCAGGCTTTTGTGGGATTTTTTTTTTCCAGGCCTCCCACCAAAATCTCAGGATGGTCAATGTAGCATGTAGGCCCTTATCTCTTCCAGCAGCAGCCCCAATGTGATATGTGACAGAGACCCAAAATAAGGGACACACAAAGATCATTCAAACAGGAAACTTTGAAAGGCTGTGGGAGGCCTCCCTTTCATGTAAATAGCTCTGTCATCTCAATTTCATAATCCTTTATTTCTGAAGTAATGAACAGTGTGAGGAGAGAAATAAGGAACAGCAGAAAGTTATTTTTCAAGCTCAGAAAAATACTTTTTAAATTAAGAGGCTGGAGCTTGCAATCCCTTACTCACAGGAGTGTTCCCATCAACTTCAGTGAAGCTGCTGCTTGAGTAGCACCTTGCTCACATCACTAAGGATTTGTAGGATCAGGGTCCTAGATAAGATTTAAAAAAAAACTACATCAGAAAAGCAGAGTGGGACAGACCCTCAGCTGGGGTAAATTCTCCTAGTTCTGTTGACTTCAGTGGACATTTACACCAGCTGAGGTGCCACAAAGTGGATCCTCAGAACTCTAGAGTGAAAGCCTGACCCCACTGAAGTGAATGGCAATAATCCATTGCCTTCAGTGGAGCCAGGATTTCACCCCTAAACTCCCTTATTTCTAATGTGGAACTGTTTCTTTCTCACTGATCCCCCTCAAGACTCCTAGCTCTCATAAAGGAAGTACGTGGGAATGATATTAAGAAATAGCTATAGAGTAGCACGCAGAAAAGCCAGCTGACCCATTAGAGGAGGTGGAGAGAGAGATTAGTGAATTGCATAGCTGTCAAGGGGCCTCCGTTCTATCCAGGACACCTTCTTCCTGCTTCTGGCGTGACTTAATTGGCAGCCCCGGGCAAGATTCTCTGCCTTTCAGTGTTTTCCCTGATGGAGAAAATCTGTCTCATTACATCAGTAGCCAGGTATTGCCAAGACTGGGCTTTGTTAGAAACAATTGGAGGGGCACTTCTTTTTATTATTATGAGTTCAAAATGTAGCATGCAAAATGCAGACCCCCTATCTTTCAAGGCACACAGCAGATTAACCCTCTAATAAGAAATAGCTTTAATTTCCTTCTCTGAAATGCTACATCTGTAACATATAGCCTGGGATCCACATACAGGAAAAGAGAGTGGTGATGGATATCAGCAACAGGAGCATGTGGGTTAATACTACAGGCAAGCAGCCGCCCAGTGCATCTCTGTGGTACTTTAATGTCCCATGTGTCATGCCACTTTCTTGCTGAGATCAGGCTGCCCTGTGAATATTTGGTTTAGGCATGAAGCAGCTCTTGTTATGTCTTGGTACTGGCTCGACTGCCTTGGGTTATGGCTACGCTACAAAAAAAGACCCCTAGCAGTGAGTCTCAGAACCTAGGTCAACTGACTTGGGCTCAGTGCCTTAGCCATAAGGCCATCGTCCATCTTGGTTAGTTCGGAGTGCCAGAGTTACTTACAGCCTGAAGGATTGTGAGGTTATGTGAATAGCAGTGGAAATGGCTGCTGGATCCCATTTGGAAATCTTCTCCCTCAGAGCCCTTAAAAGAATTAAATAATGAAACCTTTATGGAGAAGAAGAGGGAGGTTCAGGAAGAGATGGGGGATTTCTAAACCTGGCACACAGAAGAGACTCCGTTATGAACTTAACTGTGGACATTGTGTTCCCCAAGTCTTCCAGAAGACAGAGAGCTCACCTCAGTGCTATCACGCCACCCTTCACTCACATCTGATTCATGGGCTATTTTTAGCCCCATAGCTCGAGCCTGAACAGTGGGCCAAGGCTCTGAGACTTGCTGTCATGGGGTGTTTTGGGCACTGCAGATGTAGTCTGAAGTCCTCTGCTGTCCCGAGGACAGTTATAGCATGAGCAGAAGCTGTGCAAATTTGCCTCGGGCTGCCCTTGACTAAGTCTCAGCTCTGACTTAGATGAGTCACCTCAGTGGCTGAGAAGTTAGATCATTCTCTGTTCAGATCCTTGGCTTCTTTACTGAAATCTCCAAGAAGGATACTAACTGTGCTTGGCTTTTCCCTAGTTACTAGCTTGAGACAAGTTCATTTCATGTTGGCTGCCGCCAGCCATCAGACAGTAACTTTTGGTAAATAGCAACCTGCTCTGCATTAAAACCTATGACCTGGAAGTGAAAAGTGACCGATTCCATTGCTCTGAGACCGCTAGACTCTGGCGCTGTTCATATTATTATTATCTATTATTTATATTATGCTAGTGGCTAGAGGCAACAACTGAGACAGAAGCCTCATTATACTAGACTCTGTACAAACACAAGGTGAAATCCATAAAGATCTCATTGGCTTCTACGGCACCCAGATATCTCCTATAGTGCTAGTTCCTGCCCTGAAGAACATACAACTTAAACAGAGGTGACAAAGGAAGTAGTAATATTGCCACGGTACAGATGGGGAACTGAGGCAGAGAGAGAATTTAAGGGTGGGGCTTTCAGAAGTGAAGCCAATGGGATCAGAGTTAGGGCTATTGCTGAACTGCTTCGCAGATCCAGCTGTAGTGGCTGTTCCATGGTCACACCGGGAGTGTGTGGCAGAGTCAAGAACTGGGCTAACGGTTCCTGATTCTTGGTCCAGTGCCTTAATCATAAGGCCATCATCCCTCTCGGTGAATTTGGAGTGCCAGAGTTACCCACAGCCCGAAGGATTGTGAGGTTATGTGAATAGCAGTGGAAATGGCTGCTGGATCCCATTTGGAGACCTTCTCCCTCAGAGCCCTTAAAAGAAGCATGCCGGTAATTGAATAATGAAACCTTTTATGGAGGAGAGCAGAGAAGTTCAGGAAGATATGGGGGATTCCTAAACCTGGCATGCGGAAGAGACCCCGTTATAAACTTTAACTGTTGACATTGCGCTCCCCAAGTCTTCCAGAAGATGGAGAGCTCACCTCAGTGCCATCACGCCACCCTTCACTCACATCTGATTCATGGGCTTCCTTCTCAAGCATCACACTTCCTAGCAGCTCAGCAGCCTGGCCCTCAAATGCACAGACTGATGCATTCAGTGCGCTCTACCCAGCATCCTGCCTCCAGGGGCGCTGGAACAATTGGTATGATGGGGGTGCTGAGAGCTGCTGAGCCCAACTGTAAACCCTACATGTGATGGAAACCATTTCCAGCAAGGGGAGTGCAGCAGCAGCACCATCAGCATGCCTAGTTCCAGCACCTACGCCTGCCTCACTCACTCATACAGAGCAGGCTAAGGGCACTGAGCACAGGATCAGGCCTCCATCTGCAGCCCATTCTCTTCCTCAGGTCTCTGGACACTGGAGGAAATGGGGAAAGGGTGAGAGAAACTTCTTCCTATGGAATCAGAGCTACTTTGTTTGGCTAATTTACTGGAATAAGAAGCTGGGGCCAGATCCTCAGTGGGTATAAGTCAGCACAGGTCCATTGAATCGATTTACGCCAGCTGAAGATTTCAATTTAATTTCTGTTCAGATTATTTTTTAGGCATTGTGAGATCCAGCCTATTTTATTCTCCCTGTTTATTTTATTGATTAGTGTCATTTCTGGTTGGTATATCACAGACCAGGTTGTTCTTGCTTTTCCCAGCTAATATCCTCTCCCCATAAATGGTCCCCAGTTCTAGAAATAGTTTTCTAATTGAAATCACGCTTCAGCCATGAAAACTGGTTCTGACTCTCCTTGCAACCCGGTCCAACTCTGCTGTGAGTGACACCTGTATAACTCCACAATAACTGCATATGTAGTCAGTGGAATCACTCCAGATTCACACAGTGGCAACCCAGGATAGAATTTGGACCAGTGTTTGTTCACATTTTTCACTGTACAGCACAGAAATCTTGTGGTCAAGGCACTAAATTGGGACTCCAGGAGAATCTGGGTCAGTTTCCAGTGTGACCTCAGACAAGTCACTTGGATAAAATTTTCAGCAGTGCTTAAGTGACTTAAGAACCTCAGTCTCATTCAAAATTTTACCGTAGCACTTTGCCTCATTTCCCATATGTCAAATGAGGATATTTCCTTTCTCCCCACTTTGTCTGACTTCTACCTCTGAAGGCTCAGATTTTTAGTGTGGCCTAAGGGGTTTGCATAGGCCCTGGAATTGAGCATCCATATTAACTAGCCTGCTTTGAAAAATCTCAGCCTTAGATTGCAAATTCTTTGGGGGTAGAGACTGGATGATTTATTTATTCTTTACTATGTATTTGTGCAGCTCCTAGCACAGTGAAGCACTGATCTCAGCTGGGGGCTCTAGGGGCTAATGTAATAATGCTAATGATTAATATGCTAATGTGCAAATAATATGTTGCATAGGATTTAAAAGACTGTGATGCATTTTAAAAGCACAGTGTATGTTTGTGTCCTAGCTGAAAGAAAATCCTCCCTCCTTCGCCGTAAACATCTGAGATAAGTGAGGGATGTACAAAGAGCCCTTCCCCTATGGCAGAAATGCAGCCACCTCTGGGGTGAAACACAGTAGAGAGCACAGCAACATTGCACAGTGCGTTAAGACAAGAAATGAAGACAACTATTCAATTGAAGCAGCTGGGGATACTTAAGGATTAAAGAACAGGAGTACTTGTGGCACCTTAGAGACTAACCAATTTATTTGAGCAGAAGCTTTCGTGAGCTTTCATCGGATGAAGTGAGCTGTAGCTCACGAAAGCTTCTGCTCAAATAAATTGGTTAGTCTCTAAGGTGCCACAAGTACTCCTGTTCTTTTTGCGAATACAGACTAACACGGCTGCTTCTCTGAAACCTGTCATTAAGGATTAAAGAGTCAGAATGCAGGTACCTGAGCTGGAATTGGGCCAGTACACTGGAACTGAGCAAAAAGTACTCACAACTTTTTTTTTCCTGAATCTCTTAGAGAACTATCGTTTCTCCAAACTATGGTCTATAATAGTGTCAAGCACCTCTTGATGGCGGCAATGCAGGGACTGCACACCAAATTAATAATGGCTTGCAAAGTCCAAATTCCTGCAAAAAGTGACATTTTTAGGGAGATCTGATGATAAAACTGCTCTGGAGGCAGAGTTAGGATTTCCCAGTTCCATGTTTAATTAACTGAGTCTGACTTTTATAGGACTGTGTGTTCTGTGTTTTCCTGTTCAGTAAACAAATAGCAGAAAATTAAACCAGGGCAACTGCCAATGAATAATAAATTGAATTGGAAAATAACAAATTGCCCGGGGGTGCTACAGGGTTTTGCAAAGATAAAGTTATTTATTCTGGAAAGCTTCCACTTGCATTTCTCAAAGCTTGAGAGATAAAAGAAACGATGGGAAAGAAATATGGGGCTAGATTCGGAAGGGCTAAACTAAAGCCTAATTCATCGTGCAGAGTTACGCATGGGGACTTTGAGTCTGGTGGAGGGAGGAGCTGATTTCCAGCACTTAGTGACAACTTTGCTCAGGAAAATTAGTGTGGCAAGAAAAGAAGATGAGTGGCTAGAATTTGTGAGGTCCAGATGAGCAGGAAGGAAAATCCTGTTAGCATCACAGGAGCTAAGCCCAGGTTGCAAGATCTCACGTCTCACTGGCATTTTGTATATAGGGGGGGGGTAGGGGGGAGGATAAGACTAGTGTTGAATGTTAGCAGAGGTGTCGAGGAAACAGTGTCTGGAAAAGAGAGGAGAGTGCTTGTGTTTAAGGGACAGCACCCTGTTGTTTTAATCTTAGTACAAAATAATACATTTGTGCTGCTGCTTTTGATCCTTTGCAAGATTGTTGCTTGAGCATAGACCTTTGATCTGACTGACTGCTCCTCGAGATAGTGAACAGTGATAGTGAACTGAAGGCCTGGAGCTCCAGCAAGTGCTCACTCACCCCTTTGTAGATCCAGAGTCACTCGGCTTTACACTGGAGTAATTGGAAGCAGCCCATTGTCTTGTGTCTGCAAGATCCCACATTGTCCCAAACACCCTCTTACTCACCCTCAGAAAATAACCAACCTTCTGTTTTTTTAATTTAATCCCCCCCATTTCATTGATTGCAAAGGTGCGTGCAACGCTTCCCAGGAGTACCCAGTGATGAGAAGCACCTCACTACTCTTGTCTGTACCTGCCAGGGGTCAGCTCCCTGACTTCCCCCAGCCCCTGGCCACACAAGCACTACCTGCCAGGCCACCGCAGGCCCCGCTCGCTCTGTACAGGTTAGCAATAGGCACACACACCAGCCCCCGAGAGCATCTCTCTGGAGCGCCCAGTCCCTGTTTCCCCGGACAGTCACAGAACTCTCAGATGTGTTAGTCCCAAAAGAATCATATATGCCAGTTTACAGCACTCATCTCACTGCTCTGCTTAACATCCAGCACTTAAAGATTCATGAGAGTAAGTAAGAATATTGGAAATAAATTGCTACTTATAAAACAAAATTGTGACATGCTTGCTAGGTGATCAAACACACGCTACACAGCGGTCCACCAGGGGGATAAGTGTCTCCCACCCCCTTTCTGAAGAGGTTTATCTCAAGGCATGCTATCTTGAAG
Organism: Chelonia mydas; assembly: GCF_015237465.2. Classification (NCBI taxonomy): domain Eukaryota; kingdom Metazoa; phylum Chordata; order Testudines; family Cheloniidae; genus Chelonia; species Chelonia mydas. Next base: position 20,433,735 of record NC_051254.2, read on the forward strand.
GGTACTGCTACCCCGGAATAAAAGACCAGCAGGGGGGCCACTGCTGGCCTGAGCCAGTTGGCTAAAAATTGCTGTGTAAACGTTCAGGTTTGGGCTGGATGGGCTCTGGGATCCTCCCCCTGAACATCTACGCCACAATTTTACAGCCCTGCAGCCTGAGTCAGCTGAGCTGGGGCAGCTGTGGGTATTTACCTGCTGTATAGACATCCCCTGAGTGATATGCCTTTAACTACACGGCCTAAAAATGATAAACAGTGTGATGCAGGCTTTCATTAGAGACCTTACATGACATTCTTTTGCTGAACTCAGGGCATCCTTCTGCCAGCTGACCTCAAGAGGTCTTTGGGTCACAGAGGGAAAGATGCTGCTACTTTTTTGCAACATCTGGGGTTTTTTGGGTTTGTTTTTTTTTAAGCTCATCATTTCACAAAGATTCCCATAACGGGACTGCAAATACCTTATTCACAGGCTTCCAGTATGGAGGGCTGGACACATTCTGAATTTGGCTGACTTTTTGAGAGCTCCTGCTTTTCATTTCAGTCTATTCTTATTTTATTTTTAGCATTTATAAATTGACACATGTTTCCATCTTTTAGATAATGAGATGCTTTCCACTCAGCTCAGTCTCTAGTTAATTTGATCCTCTATTTAATTCGATCCAAATGTCTGGAACCAAAACCTTATATAGTATATATACATAGAGAGAGAGAGCGCGCAAGCAACCTTTACTCTGATCATTTTTGATTACTCTAAACAGGAATTATAATTCAATCTCAGACTCTAGAAACTTGCCATTTAATTATTAAGAAAGGCCCAAACCCAAGTCAAACGGGGGGGCCCAAGGAAGAGTCTTCATAATACAAGAGGACTAACTACAGCTAAAAGCTGCATCATGTAGATACTGATATTGACTAGAAGCATTTCTACATGCTAACAAAAATATACTGTCACAGTGAGGGTTAGATGGAAAATAAAGGTGACTTCTTTCAGTCAGAGGGTTAGGAATAGACTGGATTGGAAGGGCCATCATAATGCCCCTTCTGCTAACAAAGATACAGGACCCAGTTTAATAAAAATTAACAGAAACTTTGTTTAGCCCTGGTCTACACTAGGACTTGAGATCGAATTTAGCAGCGTTAAATGGATTTAACCCTGCACCCGTCCACATGATGAAGCCCTTTTTTTCGACTGCAAGGGCTCTTAAAATTGATTTCCTTACTCTACCCCCGACAAGGGGATTAGCGCTGAAATCGGCCTTGCCAGGTCGAATTTGGGGTACGGTGGATACAATTAGACAGTATTGGCCTCTGGGAGTTATCCCAGAGTGCTCCATTGTGACCGCTCTGGACAGCACTCTCAACTCAGATGCTCTGGCCAGGTAGACAGGAAAAGGCCCGCGAACTTTTGAATTTAATTTCCTGTTTGGCCAGCGTGGCAAGCTGCAGGTGAGTGTAGAGCTCATCATCAGCAGAGGTGACCATGATGGAGTCCTGGAATTGCAAAAGAGCTCCAGCATGAACCGAACGGGAGGTACGGGATCTGATCGCTGTATGGGGAGAGGAATCTGTGCTATCAGAACTTTGTTCCAGGTTTCAAAATGCCAAAACATTTGTCAAAATCTCCAAGGGCATGAAGGACAGAGGCCATAACAGGGACCCGAAGCAGTGCCGTGTGAAACGTAAGGAGATGAGGCAAGCCTACCAGAAAACCAGAGAGGCAAATGGCTGCTCCGGGTCAGAGCCCCAAACATGCTGCTTCTGTGATGAGCTGCATTCCATTTTAGGGGTTCAGCCACCACTACCCCAACCGTATTTGACTCCTTTAATGGAGATTGAGGCAACACGGAAGCAGGTTTTGGGGACGAGGAAGATGATGATGACTGCTGATGAGGAGGTTGTAGATAGCTCACAGCAAGCAAGTGGAGAAACCGGTTTTCCTGGCAGCCAGGAACTGTTTCTCACCCTGGACCTGGAACCAGTACCCCCGAAACCACCCAAGGCTGCCTCCCGGACCCGCCAGGTGGAGAAGGGACCTCTGGTGAGTGTATCTTTTTAAATAGTATACCTGGTTTAAAAGCAAGCGTGTTTAATGATTGATTTGCCCTGGCATTCGTGGCCAGTAGAGCTACTGGAAAAGTCTGTTAATGTGTCTGGGGATGGAGTGGAAATCCTCCAGGGACGACATCTTAAAGCTCTCCTGGATGTACTCCCAAAGCCTTTGCAAAAGGTTTCTGGGGAGGGCAGCCTTATTCCGTCCACCATGGTAGGACACTTTACCATGCCAGGCCAGTAGCACATAGTCGGGAATCATTGCAGAACAAAGCATTGCAGTGTATGTTTGTTGACATTCAAACAACATCCGTTCTTTATCTCTCTGTGTTATCCTCAGGAGAGTGATATCATTCATGGTCACCTGGGTGAAATAGGGTGCTTTTCTTAAGGGGACATTCAGAGGTGCTGTTCCTGCTGGGCTGTTTGCCTGTGGCAGAACAGAAATGTTCCCCACTGTTAGCCACAGGGAGGGGAGAGAGGTTAGCCACGTGGTGGGGGGAGGCAAAATGCAACCTTGTAACGAAAGCGCATGTGCTATGTATGTAATGTTAACAGCAAGGTTTACCGTGAAAGAGTGTACCCATTGTTCTATAAAATGTCTTTTTAAATACCACTGTCCCTCTTTTTTTTTTCGTCTTCATCAGCTGCATGTGTTTCAAGGATCACAGGATCTTCTTCTTCCCAGAGGCTAGTGAAGATTAGAAGGCAAAAAAACCACACTTGCGATTAAATGTTCTCTGAGCTCATGCTGTCCTCCCACACTGACAGAGCACAGATGAATGCGTGGAGGCAGACAGTGTCAGAGTGCAGGAAAGCACAAAATGACCGAGAGGAGAGGTGGCGGGCTGAGGAGAGGGCTGAAGCTGAAAGGTGGCAGCAGCGTGATGAGAGGAGGCAGGATTCAATGCTGAGGCTGCTGGAGGATCAAACTAATATACTCCAGCATATGGGTTGAGCTGCAGGAAAGGCAGCAGGAGCACAGACCGCCGCTACAGCCCATGTGTAACCAACCGCCCTCCTCCACAAGTTCCATAGCCTCCTCACCCAGATGCCCAAGAACATGGTGGAGGGGGCCTCCGGCCACCCAGCCACTCCACTCCAGAGGATTGCCCAAGCAACAGAATGCTGGCATTCAATAAGTTTTAAAGTTTTAAACTTTTAAAGTGCTGTGTGGCCTTATCCTTCCCTCCTCCACCACCCCTCCCGGGCTACCTTGGCATTATCCCCCTATTTGTGTGATGAATTAATAAAGAATGCATGAATGTGAAGCAACAATGACTTTATTGCCTCTGCAAGCAGTGATCGAAGAGAGGAGAGGAGGGTGGTTAGCTTACAGGAAAGTAGAGTGAACCAAGTGGGGGGAGTTCATCAAGGAGAAACAAACAGAACTTTCACCGTAGCCTGGCCAGTCATGAAACTGGTTTTCAAAGCTTCTCTGATGCGCACCATGCCCTCCTGTGCTCTTCTAACTGCCCTGGTGTCTGGCTGCGTGTAACCAGCAGCCAGGTGATTTTTGCCTCAACCTCCCACCCCGCCATAAACGTCTCCCCCTTACTCTCACAGATATTGTGGAGCACACAGCAAGCAGTAATAACAGTGGGAATATTGGTTTCGCTGAGGTCTAACCGAGTCAGTAAACTGCGCCAGCACACTTTTAAACGTCCAAATGCACATTCTACCACCATTCTGCACTTGCTCAGCCTGTAGTTGAACACCTCCTGACTACTGTCCAGGCTGCCTTCATGAGCCTTGGCATTAAGGGTAGTCTGGGTCCCCGAGGATAACTGTAGGCATTTCAACATCCCCAATGGTTATTTTCTGGTCTGGGAATAAAGTCCCTTCCTGCAGCTCTTGAAACAGACCAGAGTTCCTGAAGATGCGAGTGTCATGTACCTTTCCCGGCCATCCCACGTTGATGCTGGTGAAATGTCCCTTGTGATCCACCAGTGCTTGCAGCACTATTGAAAAGTATCCCTTGCAGTTTATGTACTCACCGGCTTGGTGCTCCGGTGCCAAGATAGGGATATGGGTTCCATCTATGGCCCCACCACAGTTAGGGAATCCCGCAGCAAAGCCATCCACTATGACCTGCACATTTCCCAGGGTCACTACCCTTGATATCAGCAGATCTTTGAATGCATTGGCTACTTGCATCACAGCAGCCCCCACAGTAGATTTGCCCGCTCCAAATTGATTCTCAACTGACAGGTAGCTGTCTGGCGTTGGAAGCTTCCACAGGGCTATTGCCACTCACTTCTCAACTGTGAGGGCTGCTCTCATCTTGGTATTCTTGCGCCTCAGGGCGGGGGAAAACAAGTTACAAAGTTCCATGAAAGTGCCCTTACACATGCAAAAGTTTTGCAGCCACTAGGAATTGTCCCAGACCCGCAACAGTATGCGGTCCCACCAGTCTGTGCTTGTTTCCTGGGCCCAGAATCGGCTTTCCACCGCATGAACCTACCCCATTAGCACCATGATGCCCACATTGCCAGGGCCTGTGCTTTGAGAGAAGTCTGTGTCCGTGTCCTCATCACTCTCGTCACCGCGCTAACATCGCCTACTCAACCGGTTTTGCTTTGCCAGGTTCTGGTGATGCATATACTGCTTGGTAATGCACGTGGTATTTAATGTGCTCCTAACTGCCAAAATGATCTGAGCGGGTTCCATGCTTGCTGTGGTATGGCGTCTGCACAGAAAAAAGGCACAGAATGATTGTCTGCCATTGCTCTGATGGAGGGAGGGGCAACTGATGACATGGCTTACAGGGTTGGCTTACAGTTTACAGGGAATTAAAATCAACAAAGGGGGTGGCTTTACATCAAGGAGAAACAAAAACAACTGTCACACAGAATGACCCCCTCAAGGATTGAACTCAAAATCCTGGGTTTAGCAGGCCAATGCTCAACCCACTGAGCTATCCCTCCCCCTGGTATATCAGGCAGGACTGAATCTCCACTAGACTTTTCAAGGTGCCCCTGACAGACCTCACTGAAATGATTGTCAGCCGTTGATTTCACAGAGGGAGGGAGGGGGGAGCAAATGAATACAAAACAAATCTGGTGTATTTCTTGTTTTGATCCACTCCATCTATCTTTTTACATCTTTGGCTGGCAGCAGTCGGTGCAGTAGGACTGCTAGGCATCCTCATCTCCTGCCTGCTCGCCGGAAGACAGTACAATAGGACTCCCGGCAGGACTAAAGAGAATGACCTGGTCGAGTCACTCCTATTGTAGTCCCTCCACCCATGTCTGCCCAGGCGCTCCTGACCGACCTTACTGAGGCAGCCAGGAGCACCTCAGACATGATGACAATTGTTATCAGGCCTATTACACCGTCTGCTGCCACAAGGCAATGGGTTGCTACTGTGTAGCAATGCAGTACCGTGTCTGCCAGCACCCAGGAGATGTATGGTGACAGTGAGCTGAGTGGGCTCCATGCTTGCCATGGTATGGCGTCTGCACAGGTAACTCAGGAAAAAAGGCACGAAACGATTGTCTGCCGTTGCTTTCGCGGAGGGAGGGAGGGCCTGATGACATGTAACCAGAACCACCTGTGAGAATGTTTTTGCCCCAATGGGCAGTGGAGACTGTGGGATAGCTACCCACAGTGCAACGCTCTGGAAGTCGATGCTAGCCTCGGTACTGTGGAAACACTCCGCCGAGTTAATGCACTTAGAGCATTTTATGTGGGGACACACACAATCGACTATATAAAAATGATTTCTAAAAAACCGACTTCTATAAATTCGACCTAATTTTGTAGTGTAGACATACCCTCAGTGACAGCAAGGGTTATATCCCATGCCAGCCACCCAAAACCTTCACAGCATGGAAATAAGATGGTTAGGGGAAAAGTGTCCTGAAATTCTTGCTGACTCTATCTTGCCGACAGTGCTGTCAGTAACACGCTCCACCCCTCCACAGGTCTTTTCACTTTCATCTCCAACAGATGCCAAAAAACAATACACACCCTAGCTTCTTCAAACTGGCATCTCAATACAAACTCTGGTGATTCGATATCTTTTTGGCACATCTGATTGTCACATATCCAACTATTTGGGAACTTCGTCTGTTTTAAAATTGCTGAGATTGCCATTAAGTTGTGCACACAGCGTGAGTGGACTGGCCTTCCCCCTAGCTAAAAATTCCTCTAGCCTGGGGAGTTCTCAGTGGTTGTACAGCCAATTTAAACAGCTCCTACACTACTCTCCCAATAGCTCCTAGGGCAGGAGACATGTCGAGTGGTGTGTAGGGACAGGGAGGAGGAGAAGCACAATGCACATCAGCTAGGTTCAGCTGCCGTATAGTCTCTTGTGGATCATTGGCAGCTGGTGCAAGTTAATGCAGCCCCCAGGCTGCTCTCACCTGTGCAAGGGTCAAGCAGCGAATCAAGGAGCTGTGACCGTTTCCCTTACGAACTGCCCTGCTTTTCCTGCTTACTGCATTGTAAGTGCAATCTTGACAAACTACAGAACCTAGCCGAAGGTCCCTTCTCATGTTGTCCCCTTCCCCTCAGCCTCCTCTGCTAGTGATGCTAGACTCATAGACTTATTTGTCAGCTTCTCACACCAACATGCCCACAAATAAAATTGGAATTTCTGTCCTGCAGGAAATGCCAATGTTTTGGCACCTGTTTTTGTCCCAAATTGGGACCATAATGCTCTGCAGTCATGTGACTCCCATGATGCACTATGGGGCTCAGCCAGAGGGGAGACCACAGTGCATCATGGGAGACGTAATCCAACCAAGGAGCCCAGCTCATAGAGTGAACGGGGGCATGAAGCATCCAAACTACAGCTCCCATAAGGTACCACAGGGCCTTAGAGAGAGACAGCTTAATGTCAGACTGACTCAGAACAAAATGCCTTGGTTCAGTTCAACAAACAAAAATGTTTTGATTTAGGTCAAACCTATCCAAAATAAAATATCTCCAGTGGAAATTTCAGTTTTTTCCTCAACTGCATTTTTGAAGGAAAACTCCAACCAGCTCTACTGAATAAAAAGGCTAATAACAAGTCTACTAGAGATAGACAGGACCCTGTAGTCCTCTCTGGCTGTCTAGCTCCCTATGTTGTTGTACAGCATTCATCATAACCTTATCAGAGTGAGTAATTAAACACAGCCTACGCTGCTTAGTGGATTTCTGTAAGTCCTGGACTGGACGAGGTAGCCATGGAAAGGACTGCTGACTTCCCTACAAAAACAAAGTCATCTTATATTGACAGCTCTGGGGAAATAAATAAATGTTATGGTCCCAACACTGGAGTCCAGAAGGGAGAATGCTGAAGGGAGAATGGATCTGCCAGAGTACAGGGGGAGCAGAATTCCAATGAATGAATTCTCCAAATTTAGGAAGTTTCTAAATAAATCTACAAGAAGTTAAAGTACATTCATGGCAATTGCAGCTTTTGCTTTTTGGACACCCAGAGTGCATATCTGGATGTGATCCATACCTGTGGATTCCTTTCAATGTCTCTTTGCTGAATGCAGCTGAAGAATGCCACTCCTCGTAATGCACGTGAATTAATTTTGGAAGGGATGCCCATGTGAGAGAGATTAAATTTTGGCAAAGACAGGGAGTTTCACTCACTTTCCATTAGGAAAAGAAAAACTGTCTGGGCCAAGTGGAGCCAGATGGAAACTACTTCAGTGAGCAATTCTGCAAGTGCCAAAGGCAGCCCTGTTTCCACTGGAGCTGCAGCTCAAAGATACAGCCTACATTGCTGTTTACAGGAGAAAGTTGCACCAGTTTAACTTTAAAGGGTGATTTTAAACCAGTTTTGTTAAACTGGTGCAAAAGGTTACGTGGACACTTTTGGCCTAATCTGCATTAGAAAAGGTTTGCTGATGTAGCTACCCCGGCAAACCATCCCAGTGTAGACACAGCTTATAGCAGCAAAAGCACTTTGCTTATATATAAAAGAGCTTTTGCTGGCACAGTTTATACCGGTTTGCAAAATGAAACAATCTATACCGACGAGCACTTCTATGCTGATATAACTGTGTCTATACTAGGGCTTTTGCTGGTATAGGAGTATAAATGGCAATTTGTGTTCCCTTGGAAGAGGAAAAAGCCTCTTTCCTGTGTTAGTTTGTGTGGTTTGTTTTCACAGCACATACTTCAGCATTGCATATCTGTGGTTATCCTTAGGTTTACAGGCTCAGCTGCTATTATTATGATTAATAACTTAGACAGTGCTAAAGATGGTGTCCATGCTCCAGATGATTTACAATCGACTAGCCCGATCCTGCAGGCACTTACTGACAGCCCAAAGCCTACTAGGATGAGTGAGCTCACTGACATGCGTTTGACCGATCATGGTCAGAATCGCTATGCTTGGCAGCAAGCACTTGCTGGGTCAGGCCCTATGGTAAGATGAAAAGAGCAGGAGGTGTCAGCATGAGCAAAGACAACATGATCATAAACTCACTGGAAGTGAATGCACATCTCTTGAGGAGTGTAAGGGTTTTCAGAGGCAGCGTAGTCTAGTGGATAGGGCACTGGCTTGGGGCACAGGAAACCTGGATACCTCTTTTTGCTCTTCTACTCACCTGTTGTTGTGCAAATGTGGGCAACACACCTCCCCTCTGTGTGCCACTGTTTACACTCCCACCCTTTGTCTCCTTAGCCTGTAAGCTCTTTGCAACAGGGATTGTCTCTCACTATCTCTTTGTGCAGTGCCCAGCACGGTGAGGGGCTGATTTGAGTTAGGGCCTCCAGGCGCTACTGTCAGACAAATAACAGTGTATGTTTTATTGTGTGCGTATGTGACTTTGAGTTAACTTATACCTTGCGGGTCAGGGAAGTATCAGAGGAGCGGGACCACCTTCAGCGTCTGAGTGCAGCAGAGGGAATCATTCTGACAAACATGTGCAACTGCAAAAGTTTTCAAGCATTTACAGTATTAAGTTTTCCTCAAAAATGGGCCAATTTGCACTGAAACTAGTCAGTTTTCCTAAAAAAGAAATAAAAAAAAAATTATTTGGGGATTTGCTAAAAATGCTCAGCTTTCAAGCAGTTCAGACTCCATTGCGGGTATTTCTAGCACCTCTCTCTCCGAACATTTTGGTTGCATGAAATTTGAGGGACTGGAGGTTCCATTGTGGTCACAGGCCCTGACCTGCCACCGCCGAAGTGAGTGTGAACGTTGCCGCTCATTTAATTGAGCAGAGGATCAGACCCTGAATGAACAATATGCATATGCCAGTGCTAAAGGGCAAGGCTTCTATTCCCATCTCGCCTGTCTTCTAGAGACGTGGCAGTCACCTAAATGTAAACCTTCTTCCTGTTCATGCCACTGATGAAAAGTAATCTGAATAGAAGGAGCAATGCTAATGATCATAGCCCCTCTACTATTTTATTTCCAATTGGCACCTCAGGCAAGCAGCTCCATTTTCTGTTCTAATAGGAAAGTTTATGATGTACCAAATTACACTTTAATAGTCCTATTCAAGCTGCCCTGTGAAAAGTAAATGATTTTGATTTTTTTTTACGATCATCATTAGCTTTATATTTTGTCTATTCCATAGGAAAAAAGCTACGTTAAAAGATCCCTTAGGTTGCAAACTGGAGCACTCAGAAATGAGGAAAAGCCAAAGTTAGGATTACTCAAGCAGTTGAAACCCTGCCTCCTTGTGCGTACGCATCACAATGGGGTCTTTTTATGACCACATGCTATTGTTTCTGCAGGAGGACTCCCTCATTTGGAGTCTGGCTTTTGGATCAGACCCTAAGTTTATATCAGTCTTAATCAATCCCCAGTGTCAAATGCTTCAAGTACAGTGAGAAATACTAGGGCTGGGTAAAAAATGGTTTTCTTGGTTCATTGTCAATTTTGAAATATCAAAAAAAAGAGTAGGTCTGGCTTGGACTGAAACAGATTTTTAAACATTTTTTAGTGAATCAAGAATTTGGGTAAATAAATTGTTTCGGGTTAAATGAAATGTTTCAGTTAGGCAAAAACTGAAACATCTCATTTTGATTCTGAGCTTTCCAAAAACTTTTTAAAGTAAAATGAAAGGAAATTTTGAAATGATTTCAAACCAAAAATTCTGAATATTTTTGTTTGGAAAATGACAACCTTGCCCAATTCAAAGTTTTTGGAATTCAAAAAAACATTTTTAGAGAAACAAATTTGTGAAATCGACCCTAATTTGTGAAAGGTTTCAGTGTTGTCGAATCTGCATTTTTTGCAGAATAAAAATTTTGTGCGAAAAGTTTTGTTCAGCTCTACTGAACTCAAGAAACCATTTGAAATGCATAGGAGCAGGGTTTATTGGGCCTACAAAACCAGGAATTACGCTACATATTCTTGAGCGCCATCTACCAGAATCTTTCCTGTTAACTAACTCTAAATATGTATCAGTATCTCTCATTTATAAAACACTCCTGTAACACCCACCTCCAGTCAATGGAGTGAAGGAGTTAGGGATCCTGTGAAAGCTGCAGTCCCTTTCTTCAGGCTTTTGCCCCAGTCAAGAATGATTTGCTTGAGGAAGACAGGTGGCAGTATGGTTATTTATGGGGTTTTTTAATATCTTTTATTGAAGCAAAACCTTTATTGTGGTGATCGAATAAATCTTATTTCTTGATATTGTATTAATTTTAATGATTTAATTACATAATTTTTATGCTGCTTTTCACTGTAATATCTGAGATTCCCACATACATCAATGAATTTATGTTCACAACACCCTGTGAGATAGAGGGAGGTATTTTCATCCCTGTTTTGCAGATGGGAAACTGAAGCAAAGAAGCCTGATCCAGAGCCTGTGGCAACCAATAGAAAGCTTCTAGTTGAAATCAATGCGCGTTTGGTGTCTAAATATCTTTGAGGATCTATAACTGACTTCTAAAGGTCATACACATCTCCATGGTATCTGATCACATTTGTCAAAATCTGTGAATTTATTTTTGTACATGTACCTACACTTTTTAAATTAGGTGGTGCTAGTGATAAGTGGAAAATAAGGAAATTATGTGAGTTATTTTGAAACTTTCAGTTTTTCAGGGTTCAAAATGGACCCATTTTGGTTTTTGCTACATTTTCTACTATACTTTTTGCGGCAAACTTTACTAAAATTTTCAAAGCTTTTTGTTTATCAATAACTCTGTTCAGGAAGAAAATGCCATTGTCAGTAAATGGAAAAAAATCATTAATGATTTTGAAAACAGGAATGGTGGATATGTCAATAAAAAGGTTGGTAAAAAATGTGATACACCAGAAAATGTCACGAGAAACAGGAAACTGACCATGTGAACAATTTTATGCAAAAAAGTTTTGGTTTTGAAAAAAAGGCCCTTTTTATATTAAAAAAAATGCATGTGAAAAATGTCAACGAGGTCTATTAATAATAAATGATTATAGTTGTTTTACACGGTAGCGTAACTACAAGACAGGAGTCAGACAAAAGGAGACAGCTGCCACATCAGTTGCTTAATTTCGTGACCCCATGTGTGGGGGACCTCAAGGACAAGTCCCAGCTCATTTAGTTGAGGGAGAGTTTAGGAAGCAGTGTGTAACACACTGCATGTTACATATAAAGAGACTCTGCACCTGCCCTAAGACATAGTGGCAGCTTAGCTGGAATGCCAGGGACCCAGATTCCAGTCTCTGACTTCCTCCTAGAAATGAATGGTTTCAGAGTAGCAGCCATGTTTGTCTGTATTCGCAAAAAGAAAAGGAGTACTTGTGGCACCTTACAGACTAACAAATTTATTTGAGCATAAGCTTTCGTGAGCTACAGCTCACTCATGAAAGCTTATGCTCAAATAAATTTGTTAGTCTGTAAGGTGCCACAAGTACTCCTTTTCTTTCTAGAAATGAATGCATTCATTGGCTTGCAGGCTTGTTTATTTAATGAATTACAGTATCTGGTAGCCTCTAGTGGTGCTTGTATGCATGTGAGAATGCCCAGCGTATTATACATTCTGAGTGGTAATAGCTGGCAAGCACCTGCTAAGGATACACTAAGCTTAAATTCCAGACCTTGTCCCCTAACTGCAGGGGATGGCCTTTATTGGAATAGGAAATCATTTCCCCCATTTTCCTATATTCTCATTTTGAATATATTTCTTATTTCTGGCATTGGCCACTGCCAGACAGGATACAGGGCTAGATGGGCCATTGTTTTGAGCCAGTATGACCATTCTTACATTCCGAAAGTTTGTATTTCATGTGGAGAACCTTGCTCATTAAACATCCCTGAGCTTCTGTGGGAAATGAATACACCTGTCTGTCTGTCTGTCTAGGCTGAAATTTCAAAAGGGGCCCAGTTCCAAATGAAAATTAACAGGACTTGGGCATCTAACTCCCCTAGGCAGTTTTGAAAATCTCAGCCCTAGCATTTATGCTTTGCTCATCATCTGAGTGCATAGCCAGTTGATCTCCATAACACTGAAAAGTGTTATGTTGACTAATCTGGTGCCCTCCCTTCTTCCTTCAAGTGAGCTAGGGGTTTGTTTTTAGTACCTATTTTGCTCCTTTCTCCTCCACCTGCCTCTCACCATCCATCGGTTCCCACGGTCTTGTCTGCCTGCTGATGATACCCCAACAACACCGTGGCATTCTGAGTTGGCACCAAGAACTGGCTGTTGGCAGAACGTGACAAAAAGAATCAATGGCAGGTACATTAGCAGAGGCACCCAGAGGCGGAGGTTGTACAACACTGGGTGCCCAAGGCTAGACTTCTGAGCAGTTTAATGTGTTGAAATTTAGACCCAGATTCAGAGAGGAGTCAAAACTGGTGAATCTGATCCCTCCTTACGGCTCATTGGCATGTAAGTTACACAATCTTAAACTTCCTGACAGTCCTTAGACTCTCCAATCACTGATGTCTCCTTACAACCCCGTAACTGACTTCTTGAATACTGCATACAGATGTGGTCTCCTCATCTCAAAAAAGATATACTGGCATTAGAAAAGGTTCAGAGAAGGGCAACTAAAATGATTAGGGGTTTGGAATGGGTCCCATATGAGGAGAGATTAAAGAGGCTAGGACTTTTCAGCTTGGAAAAGAGGAGACTAAGGGGGGATATGATAGAGGTATATAAAATCATGAGTGGTGTGGAGAAAGTGAATAAGGAAAAGCTATTTACTTGTTCCCATAACATAAGAACTAGGGGCCACCAAATGAAATTAACTAGGGGCAGCAGATTTAAAACAAATAAAAGGAAGTTCTTCTTCACACAGCGCACAGTCAACCTGTGGAACTACTTGCCTGAGGAGGTTGTGAAGGCTAGGACTATAACAGGGTTTAAAAGAAAACTAGATACATTCATGGAGGTTAAGTCCATTAATGGCTATTAGCCAGGATGGGTAAGGAATGGTGTCCCTAGCCTCCGTTTGTCAGAGGGTGGAGATGGATGGCAGGAGAGAGATCACTTGATCATTACCTGTTAGGTTCACTCCCTCTGGGGCACCTGGCATTGGCCACTGTCAGCAGAGAGGATACTGGGCTGGATGGACCTTTGGTCTGACCCAGTATGGCCGTTCTTATGTTCTTAACCTTATACACCTCACCTTGTCCCTTGGAATCAGTTCGGATTGACTCCTTTGTTGTTGCTCTGTGGAAAAGGAGGGCCAAGAGTTTCCTTCCCATTTACCTATTATCCTCTCCATTCTCCTCAATGTTCACAGTCACCCACATCAAATCACTTGTACTGATCAGCTCACGGCAAAAAGAGCATAACATTAACTCAGTGTGTAAATGTCACATTTGATCACTTACCTGTGGGGAGAAGTTTAGCAGCAAAAGTCACTTCCCTCATTAAATGTCTCCCATTCAAGCCCTGATGTGCAGGCTGCTTCACTCTCTCCAAACTGTTGGAGGAAGGAGAAGCAGAGACTAGAGGAGGGAAACCACTGGTCAGTGTTACATTAACATAGACTCTGATATAGTGCAAGCACTTAACATTACACAGGTAAGTAATTCCAGTGAGGGAAGGATGGTCCAGCAGTCCTGGTGCTGGTCTGAACCTTACAGTGAGACCTGGGTTCATTTCCCAGCTACATCATGGACCTTCTGTGTAACCTTGGCCAAGTGCCTCAGTTCCCCATCTATAAAATGCAGGTAACTGTACTTGTTGCAAAGATAAATGCATTAAAGGTTTTGAGTTGCTCAGACACCACGGAAAGGGATGCCATCTAAGCGCCTTGGTGAGATAGGGCTCCTCATGTGAACAGAGGTAAGCATGTGTCTAAGAGCATGTGAGATAGGGGAGATCTTAGCAAATGAAAGAAATTGGTTAGGCAGCTGGTGCGCTCTTCCCATTGTTCTAAATCACCTCCCTGTTACCATGTTCTCAGAGTGTTTGTTATATCCACTCATTGGCTGTCATCTTAACATGAGAGTTTTGCCCTAGACTTCAGTGTGGCCAGGATTGTGGCCTTGGTTGGAAGAGTTTTGGGGCAGGAACCATCTTTTTATGATATCTTTGTACAGACTCTAGCACAGTGAAGCCCTGATCCCAGACCGAGGCCCCTCAGCACTACCACCTCAATATGGTGCAATTATTATTATTATTTATGCGGTGGCGATGGTGACGATGAAAAAGGGACAGCTATTCTTCTGCTCCTTCAGATTCACTTTCTGTCAGAGATTCTGAGAGAAGTTTACTTGATCTTTCCCTGTAGTCAGTGGTGAAACTAATATCCCTGCCCCCACAAGTGGCCTTTAGGTGGATGTGTGATGCCTTTTCGGGACTGGAAGGTGAGCCCGCTTTGCACTCACCCAGCAGCGGTGCCTGCTGTCCTGCAGGGCTGGGCCCAGCCCCCCACTCCCAGAGTTGTGACATGGCACGTGGGGTTGCATGGCACTGGGACCCCATATTGCAATGTCATTTGCTCAAATTCAGCCCAGCTGCCCCTTGGTCATGCCAGAGGGGCTGGTTGGCCAAAGCTGAGCGGTGCTCTGACCCCATGTGCCAGATTGCAATGCCTGGAGTGGGGAGTTGGGCCCAGCCCCACAGGACAGGAGCCACTACTGCTAGATGAGTGTAGGGCAGGCTTGCTCTCTGTCTCACAACCAATGGACTCATTGCCCCCACCCCCCATTGTGAAACCTGGCGCTGCCACTGCCTGTAGAGGGGGATTTAAATACAATTTGTGCCAATCAACAGTTTGTGTAAAGGATCAACACCCCCCGGGATGCTGGTGTGATGAGAACAGGTGAGCTAGATTCTTCTCACAGCCATATTAGGACACTTTCTGCTGTAGCTTTTGCTCTGTATGAAGACCGCCATGCTCAGTGGTAGATGGCGGAGCAGCCTGGGAGCAGAGCTACCCATGTTCAGGAGCCAATAGGAAGAATTTGGCCTGCTTTTAACATTTCTTTCTCCCTAGAGCTGTCCCAGCCACCGACCAACACTCTGCTCTGCTATTTTAGATACTGCTCTAATGACTCTGTGTGGGTAAATCCAGGTCACGCTGTACTGCCTACACCCAGGCCAGGTAGGGTGTATTTCCTTACCAGGCCCTCTTAGAAAATTTGTGTTAGCTGGGCAGGGAAGAGCCGTCAGATGTAGTGACAATGGAACTTGTTGCTCTTGACATTTTTATGGTTTCATGCATTTTATAGCATCACCCATCAGGCTCTGGCAATCATGGTGTCACCTGTATTGGAATGCATGAGCCTTAACAAAAGAAGACAGGCTTAAGGGAGTTCTTCAATCATCAGTGCAGGTTTCCTACCTCTTGTTCTCCATGGGAGGTGGCTTGGCGTCGTAGTGGATGCCAATGGGCAAATAGACAGAAGCCCTGAGTTCTAGTCCTGCTCTGATCTGCTGTGCGACCGTGGGGAAGTCACTTCACCTCTCTGTGCATCTACTTCCCCTTTTGCCTTGTTGATGTAGCTGTGAGCACATCAGGGCATGGGCTGTCTTTTACTATGTGTTTGTCCAGAGCAATGGAGCCCTGGTCTTGGCTGGGACCTCTAGGCACTATTGTGATCTCAATAATAATCTTCTTTTTTTTACAAATCCAAGAATAAAGGCCTGGGTTTCCAAGCATTTCTAAAAGAATTCTCATTCATGAATGGATAAGGAAGCAGCTCTGTGAATGCAGAGAGGATGTGAATCTCAGGGATTGTCAGTCTGGTACACATCATGGACACTGAACTCAAATATTCAGAGCAGGCAGTAAAGAAGGAAAAATAGTCAGAAGGAAGGAATCTTGTTCAAAAGTCCAATTATCTTGGCAAGATCATGCTAAGCAAAGACAGAACCAGCATCCTTTTCCTCTTACCCAATGTGGCCCTTTCAGACTGGTAGGGTCAGATCCACAGCTGGTGCAAATCAGCGCAGCATCGTTGATTTCAATAGACCTACATTGCTTTATGCCGGCGGACGATCTGGACAAAGTCCTTTTAGCGAAAATAATAATTGAAGACACATTCCAGTTCCAGACCCAACAGAGAACTCTTTGGTTACTTTTCCCTATCCTCCCAATTTGCACTACATCTTGTGTTCATTTCCTCTCCCTAGGTGAAGGATTTTCCATTTACCAGCCCTCAATCTCCTTTTGTTGCTGTGGCCTGCACTGATCTAAACAGGCCAGTTTGCAGTTTGGTTCTGTCCTCCTGGGTGGTACTTGGTTTTCATCCAGTTTTAGTGTCATTGCAGTTGTGATCACAGTCAATTTGCAACAACAATCCTGACAAGGAAAGACGCCCCATGGGATGGAGAGAGGCTTTTTGAATGTAGTTGGTCAAATGGCCCCTGGAAACCCTAAGAGAAGCCTGAACTGTGTTGCTACGAGCAGGAGATGTCACTGTTTGAATATCAGTGGCTGAAGTAGTTCCACATATGGATGTGTCCCCCAAATGATTCATGGACTATAGTTCAAACCCACTGGAACAGCCCATCAAAGAAAGATGGAAGGAGTTAGGTGATTGGTCAGTTAGGGAGCCATATTGTTGTCATGATTTGGGAGCAGGAAATTGGGTGTATTTTTTTCTGGTCTTTGATTGGTTGTTACAGTCATTTCCCCATGTATTATACCTTAATTCACTATCAAATGAGTATTAAGATGACATTTCTTGGGGCTCAGCAACAATATCTGAAGTCAGGCAGATCTACTGCAGCGCTATAAATATGGATTAAGAACATACTGACTGGGTTTTAAGACCTGTGTAACTGATACACATGGTATCATTAAGTCTCAGTAAATGTGTTTCTAATAATCACTATTTACTGAGGTTTAGCAGCTGTGCCAGAGGTAAGTATCTATTACTTTGTGGCCCAACCTCAATATATGTATTTTTAATAATCAATTGGTAGTTCAATAATGTACAATTATTTTATTAATATGAATTCGGATGCATTTCACATGCCATCCATTTTTAGGGCTATGAAGGAGAATATTATTGGTCATCTTAAAAGGACCCAATCAATATTCATATGTCCCAGATTAGTCTTTCTTTGATTTCACTATTTGTATGCAATACCATTATATTCCTTTATTTGTGTTTAAATCTCAAAACAAATATTTCAGTGCTTTCCTCCTATCCTAACCATAAGGAGCCTGGCACTCATGAGCAACCCTACAATGGCAATTGGTGTCCACCTGTAATGACCAGTCTCATGGCTCATCAACAGGTTTGAACTGGGGACTTTCAGATCTAAAAGCACAGGTCCCTCTCCCAGGAACTAAAAGAATAATTCTACAAGCTGACAGCAGTAGTGGGCTGTGATTCTCTACATACACCAGCCACAAGAGGGGGCTTGCATCCTGCACTTCACAGTGATGTTACACGCACAATGGAAGAAAATAGTCACAGGAGAATACTGGTATCTTCCATTGCCCTTGAGAAGGTGTTGAGGGTTGATGACCTATATAAATGAAATGATGGATCTCATCCCAGCTCCTCAGGGCCAGGTGTCCACACCAGAAACCATCATTGCGTGTTCTGGCACTGACTGGCATCCTTTTGGCACTTTTAGCAGTGGGGGCCAATGATGCAATGGGTCAAGGGAAGTGAACTCTCTTTTCATCCTTAGAGATGGGTCACACCAGATCAGGCTACGGCTTACTGGTGGGGAGCCTGTGCCTGCCCCCTGCCTATGTTGTAATGTTCTACAGATAGAGGGGACTTCAGTCTTCAGGGCTGATAATGTCTGCTTCTTCGTGGTCACTGTCTCGCTGTGGTTTCAGAAGGGAAAGTTTCTTCCTAGGGCTGGGCATGTGGTTCTGGTGGAAACTGAAACCCTCTCAAGCCAACTGCATGAGAGTCTGCTGAATTCAGCCTGAACATTGTGATTTGGGATCTGAAATGTTCTCGGGACAGCAAGAAGGAAAAGCACATATTCCAGAGGCCCATTCCTGAGTGCAGTGGGGAGGACAAGGCTGGCTGAATTGGAAGCATCTCTTAAGGATTCCAGGAGCCTGTCTTTGGAAAGTGAGTCAGAGCATGTGCAGGTCACACCGTTGGCAGTATTTAGGATTCAGGAGCCCATCCTTGGAAAGAGAGTGGGAAGTTGAGGCCAGCACTTCCCTAGAGCAGGCCAGAAAGATCCTGTGCTCTGGGACCTCATTCCTGGAACACAGATGACAGAGTGAGAGGCGAGCCATAAACCAGCAGAATCCACCTCCTTTCCATTCTCTGGGACCGTATCCCTGGAGCACAGGCAGAAGGTGGCTAGGGGCAGTCAGTGGTAGAACCTGCATCCAAAATCCTCTGGAGTTCATCTGTGCCTCAATGCTCCCTGATGTTAGATTATTTCAAAACCCTTTCCATACCATTAAGCTACTTAGACAGACTGTTCTCCAGAGGATCAGGAGCTAATTGTCCTTGCTGTGCAGGAACCTGTGACCTGGAGGCAATGCTGAAGCTAAAGGCTAAGACCCAGGATCAGCTCATTCGGTTCCTTCTGCTTTAATACCCCTCGAGGAAAGGTTTTAATGCCAATCTTAGCCTGTGAAGCAGCTTTGAAACCTTCCCTTTCGATTGACCTTTCGTGTTGAGCTGTGCCACCCCTCTGCTCAATGAGGCCTTCTGCAGAATGTCTGGCCTGCCAGAACCCTAAGTGAATGTGAGCACAGGTATGTAACTAACCACCACTTCACCGCTCCAGATCGACCCAGCAGGATAAATGGAGGAAGCATGCTGCAGATGGTGTATCTCCACAAATGCCAAAGCCCCTTGAAATGAGAACCATCTGTGCACGGGTGTGTGACCGGGCTTCTTGCGTATGCCGGATGTCACGTTGTATTAAGGCACTTCAAGGAATAACTGCTGCAGAGTTCAATGCCTTTAATTAGGCCAGTCGATGTCAGGAATTCCCTTCTGCAGGGTGAGTTTGGCTAGGGAATCAGGCTGATGGGTAGCCTTTGCTTGGATCATCAAGCCTGGGGTTTTCCACCTCATTTTAAGTCACTGTCAATTTTCAGTTCGCTGCTGACAGTGTTGTGGGGCCTCTTTTCATTCCAGAGGTGCAGGGGTCAAACCATTGCAGGTAGCTGTGCTTTTAGGAAGTGTCCGATGGTCACACACTCCCCCTTGGACTCACTGTGTGGTGGACTTTGGGATGACTTTCCAAATCTAACAGAAACACAACAGATTGCCCTGAGCCTGCCCGCCAAGGATGCCAATTAGTTCCCACAGTGATGGTGGTTTTGGTCCCTAGATAGCTGCTCACTCTGAACTGGACTGCAACCAGCTGTTCTAGAATAGCAGAAGTCATATTAATAAATATTACAAAGAAATAAGAGGAACATAAATCCTCTTGTTGCAGGGCATAAGCCAAACACTAGCTAATTGGGGTTGGGAAGATATGGCCCCTGGGGTCAGGTCATTCGTTCGCTGCCCTACGGCAGGGTTTCTTGCTTCTTCCTCTAAAGCAGCTGGTACCAGCCACTACTGGAGAAGGATAATGGGCTAGACAGACCCCTGGTCTGACCAAATATGACAATTCCTCTGATCCTATTCAAAATCTTGGCCCAGCATATCTTTCTGGTTTGCTTTTCTCTTCTGATTATTAATCCTTAGGGGTTTTATGCTGCTGCCAATCACCATTGTATCTGAGCACCTTCCACGTAAATGGACTAATTTAATTGACTTCCCTTTTCTCTTTTCTTCTTATCCATTTGCAATGGCCTTGTCATTTAAATGGGTTTTCCCCTTCAAATTAAATGCTGTTCTTTTCTTCCCCTGAAACATAAACAGTCCTGTACTCACAAGCAACTCTACAATAACACACTACCCTACACATAAAATGGAAGAAGATGATAATTATTACATAGAACCAACAAGGAATCCTAGATCTGCCTGGGAGTCAGAGAATGGTGATGAGTTATTAGTTTGCACTATAAATAATTTGGAAACCTTTGGGTGTTTGAGCTGTTTGCGTAGATGTCCCATTCACTATACTTGGAAGGTGAAAGGCTGAGTTATTAGACTTGGTGTAGGAATTACTGGGTGAAATTCTGTGGCCTGTATTAAGGAACAGGTCAGAGTGGATGAGCATATTGGTCCCTTCTAGGCTTAAAATCTATGTAACTCTTGCAATTTTAGGGACAAATCAATTGATGTAAATCAGCGTGGCTCCAGTGAGGTGAATGGAGCCACATTGATTTACACCAGCTGAGGATCTGGCCTTTCAAATTAATGCTGGTGAGGTATGTGGCAGATGCTGCTTTTAGTTGTGATTGAAGGGCAACATGCCCTGGAATATTTTTGTGACTGAAGAAGTGCTTTGTCTTACCATTATTTATTATCTTCCCCACTTTCATTTTCTGGTGATTCTCATGTTGTGGACCTCGAGTTGGCATTTGGCTATGAGAGCATGCTAGCCCCACTGCACGGCAGAGTGGTGGAGCTAGACACAACAGTGCACTTCCTGTCTGCAAATTCTGCTCCATCTGCAATAGTCGTGATGAAAGATTTCAGGGCAGGCAGGCTGAATTGTTTTCTGAGCATGGCAGGTTTCCAAGTCACCTCCATCTTGGATATTATCCTTCACAAAGAATATTCTGCTATGCTGAGTCCTTCAGTCGGAACAGTATTTTCCTAGCAAATTACTCCAGGGTGCACCTGGGAAGGATTCGGTGATTTATGAGACAGATTTGCATAGAGGATATATGCCTGCATATATAAGGTGAAACCACACTAGAACTGTTTTCCTTCTCCCTTGTGTGCTGGGAATGACTCCTCCCCACTCCACTGGCTGCAGAATTGGGGGTAGACACTAATAGGCAAAAACTCTGCTATAACCATCCATCCATGGATGATGTGTTTCAGTGTTTAGTCAGGTGCAGCTCATCCCCCTGCCCCCAACATCTCATGTTATCTTACCTTAAATAAAACATTATTGGTATATGTCAGGAAAAAATGTCCCTGTCTCATCTACCATGGAAGGGAAGTTTATTTAAGTAATTACCAGTGAGGCACTGGGCACTTCCTGAGGATTAATGGCTGGCTGAGGGCTGATGGCTTGAGGGGTATGGCCTGTGAGTAATCCTCAGGAAATATCCTGTACCAAGGTCCTTACTGCTAAACTGAAAGAACAAACCCATGTATATGGATGGTTTTTACGGGTGACACAGGCTCAATGGAGATCATCAGAGCAGCTCTAGGAAATCAGACCAGGGATGTCAAAAGAGCCTCTGGGAGTTAGATGCCTGCAACATTTTCTCACCGTGTCCAGAACCATAGATCACAGTGTTGCTCCTTTGCCTCAGTGCAAGAGAGATTTGCTGATGCTAAGCAGTGTGTCAGTTCCCTGCCATTTCCGGTCAGTCAGCCACCCAACAAACTAATCAGAACTCTGCCTGCCCTTACTTTGCCTTGCAGGTTGATACGTGCTGCACCCCAGTCTGCAAACTCCCCCTGTAGTGTCCAGCCCCTGTCACTGGACACTCTCAGTAATTGCCAGGTAAGCTGTTCCCAAAGAGACAGTGTACACGCAGCAGGAAGGTTACCACTCGGGCTCAGATCCTTTAGAACCCCACAGCACTGTAATCTGCTTATAGTGGAAACAAATCTAAGTTAATTAACAGAGAGCAGAGATTCAGAGTATTGAGTAAGGATAACGGAAATGGTTACAAGTAAAACAGAAGTATAACCTGCTTTCTAGAGACTAAAACTTAACTTAATAGACTGCAGCCCAGGTCTAAAGCAGTTTCTCACCCTCCAAGTCTTTCTGCCAAGCTTGCTGGATTTCGGTCAATCTAGGATCCGTTCCTTCACGAATCCCCGTCTCTGCCAAGGGTGTTCCTCAGTGAAATGGATCATGGAATGTCCTTTTGCTGCTTATGTTTCCTAAAGGTCATTGACTTTGTTGTCAGAGTCAGGATGACTCCTGCAGTTCAGACTCCAGCGTGCTCTGCCCTGTTGGTCTTACATCCCCAATCAACTTGTTTTTCCTGTTGACTTAATATGCAAATGGGGCTTCCTTTGTGTTGGTTTCACAATGCATAATTTACTTTAGAGACAGGGATAGGTGAATAGACGTGCTTCTGTCTGGCAGAAGCACTGTTTGTCCACTCTGCCTTGTTCCAGTCTTGAAAACATAATTTTGGTATATATGCACGATTCCTTATACAGTGTCAGCACAGACATTTTGCCGTGCTATGAATGACCAGTGTCTCATTGCCTTTCATTTGATGCTTTACAGGACACTCTTTGGATAAAAGTACTATGACAGCAATGTGTTAGGTGTAGTGAGTTTGTTTGGCCTGATAGGAGTTGCTGACACAGAGTAATGAACCACGAACTGGCCTCTGTGTCACAGCGCCCAATGCTTATTGAATTTCAGTGAGATTTGGGTGTCTAATTCCCTTAAGTTCCTTTGAAAACTCCAGCCTTATTGCCCTATGTATACTGGCCACTGAGAGGGCTGAAATGCCCTCAGCATCCCACCAAGGGCCAGATCCTCAGCTGGTGCCAATCAGTGTGGCTGCTGTAAGTGTTTGTTTGGATACTCCTGTACTCCTTGTCTGGAGTTTTCTCCAAGCTGGTTTGACACTCTTCCCTGTCCAGTTTTCAGCTGCAGAAGCAGAACTGGGTCAGGCAGAACCACTGAGTTCCCCAAGGCAATAAAACGGTCCAGGCTTTGTAAATGTTTTATCTGCTGCCTCCTCCTTTGCCAAGTGCCTGCCTTCAGGGCCCTCATGAGCCTAGCTTTACCCAGGCTGTCCCAGCTCTCCGGGAAGGGGAGATAAGGTTCATGAGGCATTGCTGGCCAGGCAAGAGAGGAAATGGTGCATGTTCTGGGATGGGGAAGCGGGGATCCAACCTGGTCAGATGATAGACCCTGGTCTCCCCTTTGCACCTACAGCAGGGCCCAAACAGGGTGGGAGTAACATGGGTCAGAGCCTGCTCCACAGGAAAGCTCCTTTGTGCAGCTCCAGTGGTACAAAGGGACAATAAAGCTGCCTCGAGGGGGACTCTAAGGTCTCACCTGGTGTGGAGATATGGTTTGTCATTGGCATGCTGGCAGGAGGGGGTAAAGACCCAGGGGTCCATTACCAGCCATTGCAGTCTGGGTGCTGGGGCCTGAACTGGCCCCTGGTTGCTCCCAATTTTGGAGGGATGAAAAGGTAGCAGAAAGCTGTCTCTCTTCTCAGGTGCATCTGAGAACACAACCTCCTGTCGCCACTCTGCAGGGGAGTGCAGACTAAAGGTATGGGGGACCCAGATGGGCCCGGGGCAAGAAAAGCATGGGGTTCTGCAGGTCAGCTCAGGTGGAGGTGTGTTGGTAGTGCTGTTTTAGAGCCTGCGGATGGCTCAGTAGGGAACCTGCAGTACAAAATGGAGAAGTAGTAGCAGATCAGTGGCAGACAGTGCTGTGATAGCAGGGGGTTCTGTAGATCAGAATATTTTTTAAGAGTTGCCACCTTCCTGGGGAACCAACTTATGCATCACAAGGTGGTGATGTGTGTGGTGCTGACAGTTATATGGGGCTCTTTCCAAGGCCAGTGTGTGCCATAGAGCTCTCCCCCTCACCTACTGCAAACTCTCCATTGCCGAAGGGGAAATGTAGCCTCACTTTGAGCAAGGCAGGAGCTGGCACGGCATCATTTAAAGGATCTGGGGAAGGGAAGGGAAGAGTGTGCGGCCAGCCACTGAACTGACTCCCATTCAACTCTCCGCACACAAGCAATGACTATTCCAGGCACTCCTCTGTAAACTCCCCTTTACACAAGCTATAAAACTGGCCTTAGAAAAAAGTCTCTTCTGCCTCCCTCTAGTCCAGAGAAACTGCAAACAGCAAGTTATTGTGGGCTTTTCAGGCTATCAGAAGATATCTCCTGGTCCTTGTTGGCTGAATTAACCTGACCTGAAGAAGAGCTCTGGGTGACACGAAAGCTTGTCTCTCTCACCAACAGAAGTTGGTCCACGGTCCCCCACCTTATCTCCCTTTACTGTTCAGTGTCTTTGTTTTGCATCATGCCAATGGCCTGTGTACTGGTGTCCATTATATTTGAGGGCTTATGGTAGGCTAGGGTACCCTACATATCAACAGCAGATGCAAATTAAGTTCAGGTTCCTGTTCGTTTGAAATGCCCGTTCTGTTTGCTGGCAGGCAGCCAGCATTATAAATTCATTTGGACTCTTTTTAAGAAGGGCTTTTAACATTTTTGAATGGTTCCTAGCTCATGCCATAGAAATAAATCATACAGCTCCAAATCCAGAGGTACAGAATAGTTAGGGCCTTACTGAATACCTAGATACAAGAGACTGGGAGGAACTGGACGATACCTATATACAAGATACTTGCAGGATTGCTTACATGACTCAAATGCTAGGATTCTTTCTATTAGGCGAGTCCTATTCAGCAGCATTTTGGGTCACGGTGAGTGCTGGAGGCAGTGAGGGATGTGCCACTTGGGAGCCCCTCTTTGTTGTGGGGTGCTGGGGCTTTTGTTTGCAGAAAAGGGCAATGAGCTAAGAGAGCTGGACTCTTATTGTTCCCTGAGTTTCTCTCTCCCCCAACACATTGTGCAGTGCTAGGTTGCTGGACACGAGGACATCCACCTCCATGAATGGCTTATTCTCCAGGGGTGATTCCATAGGTCACTCATCCTCGGCTCGACATGAACTTGTTAATGGACGCTGTTGCTGCTGGTCTCTGTTTTCTCGAGATACAAACTGCAGCCGTTAGGCTGAGGTTGGGGTGGAGCCAGGGATTGCTGCCTGCTCTCCCCTTTGATTGGAATTGCTGCAGCAATCAGTCAGGTGGAAATGCAATGCTCACCAACACCCAGCAAAGGCCAGAGCTGTAGATTCAAGGCCTTCTATAAGGTCAGTGGGTTGCGGAGGTGCAGGCTCAGGTTCTTGAACCAGAATGGCACGGGGTACCCACATTGGCTTCAGTGGAATATGGGGCGCTCAACACCTCTCATGATGGACCCCTCAGAGAACAAGAGGCTGTGCGGCCAGCCAACCGTGCCCCATCACTGAACCCTCTGCTATTTGACATCCCCTCACTTTCATGCTTTAAAGCAGTGAGGTTCCAACCGCTGCTCGTGCACTGGTAGCAGCCCTGGTACTTCTGGCTCTTGGGGCCGGTATTCCCCTTTCTACCCTAGTGATGAGACCTTGGCTGCTGTTCCCCACCTCCCAGTCACCTGTTCACACTGCAACTCATCGCAGAGTGGGGACTGCTCCGAACTTCATTCTCTTGATCTTGGAATGAGATCATGGGGAGTTAAATCATGGACAACTGACTAGGAGGCTGCGCAGGTGAGATCATAGCCTGGTCAGCAGCTATCGAGTACAGACCAAGAGCCAACTCCTTAGCTGGTGCATCTCAGCATGACTCTATTGAAGTCAATAGAGCTTCGTCAATTTACACCAGCTGAGGCTGTGGCCTCAGAAATCCTTTGTTTGCTCCGTTCTTCCCACTTTTCCTCTCCTTGGATTAAAGCCGAAGTCTATAAAGCTACTATGGTCTCTGCAGCCACGTAACTTCCATAGATGGTTTGCTTTAAGAGGCTGAAAGCCCTATAAAGAGCTTTACATTCTCTAATAATAGAGTGCAGATGCAGAGGAGGAGGATTTGATGGTCAATTAATGTAGAAACTATCCAGTGCTTTGCATAGATCCTACTCCTTGCCTTTGAAATACGATGCCCTATTAAAATGCTACCCAAAATTATACTGAGATTAAAACAAAACACAAAAATCTGAAGTGGGCCATGTTGCATGCTGCTCTTTTCAGAGGTGCCTGTACACCGTTGCTCATAAACTCTTGGATTAGGCTTGCCTGGACCTTTCAAACTGTGACTGCTCCTTGACAAAAGCAGCATTCAGCTGGCAGGCGCTGAGGAGAGGATTGTTTTATGGAGCTGAAAGGGAAAAAGTTCTGGCACCCCCTTGCGCATTCCTCTTAAAGAGACAGAGAATGTTAGTCAGTTAATGGAGGCGAAATGTCCCCAGGTCTGGCCCTGACTCCCCTGCTCCCCTGGGACTGAGACTAACTCTGCAGAGAGAGAAAGAAACCCTGGCATCATGGATGTACATTCAGGGTATGAACCAGCTGAAATGAGCTCAGAAAGAGTATAAAAATCGATGTCCAGGTGACACAGGGTTATTCTGAGGCTGGGATGACATGCAAGGCTGGATCATAGACAAGGAAACGGCTCCAAGCTACAGAGTGCTGGGACAGCTTTGGGGTTAACTCAAAAGAAAGGATCCTGTCACAGGGACCCGAATCCACAAAGGTATTTAGGTTCCTAGGCCTGAATCCACAAAAGGGCCTGAGATGATGTGATGCTCTGCACCATGACGCCTAAGTTTAGGTGCCTAGAAGCTCACAGGAACAACGTCGCAATCCACAAGACAATGAACGGTGCCTAAGAATGGGATCCCCCAGACCAGCATGCTAGGCAGGGAGCTGCCAAAGCTAGCCGATGGGAGACGGCAACAACAGGGGTGGGTGCTAAATCCCACCCTTATCTTGGAGTTTAGCGCCTAAGTCCAGGCTTCGGGGAGGTGCTTCTCTCTGCTTGTGATTCATGAACAGGGAAAGACAGGCATTCGGCTGCCTATGTCCCGTTGGGGGTCCAGTCAGTGGGTGTGCTCCGAGGCCACCTAACTCCACACAAAATGGCTGCTGGGTGGGAGGATGACCCCTGCCTTCTAGCTCTGAGCTCAGTGGTTAAGGCACTCACCCAGGAAGTGTGGAAACCCTGGCGCAAGTCTGCCTTCTGCCTGAGGAGCAGTGATTTGAGCAAGGCTCTAGTATCTTTCAGGTGAGGGCCCTCCCCACTGAGCTATGGAATAGTCTGGGGGGGGGGGGTGCACTCACTGTCTCCCGCTGAAGTTGTTCCACTTTCATTAAACAATTGAATAACTAAATTTTAATTGGCCAGTCGCCAGGGCACCCATCTGAGAGGTGGGAGAGCCCTGTCTCAGCTCCTTCACCTCATCAGGCAGAGGGGGACTCACATCCAGGGTGAGTACCCTAACCTCTGGGCTAAAAGGGAGGGCCTCCGCCCCCACCCAGCTGTTTTGTGTGATGGACCCAATCCTGTAGAGGCCTCCGAGCACGCTTACTGGATCATGCCCTGTACGTGAGTTAGGCAGCTGAACGCTTTAAGAGGAAGCAGGGTCTAGTGCACCTGTAACTTATCAGCTGCCTCCCAACTGGGCTAAAGAGAAGACACCTGGGCCATGTAAAAAGGAGACAGGCGCAGTTGAGGAGAGCTGGAGCAGAGAGCTATTAGGAAGACCAAAAGGGGCAGAAAGTTGTTGGTGAGAGCTGGCCAGGGCGGGTGGGATCTCATTCTGAGTTACAGGAGAGCTTGTGTAGAGGTCCCTAGGGGAAGATCCAGCCTGGTTAGGGGAAGCCAAGCTTGATGCTGGAGGGTGGATACCAAGGGCGGGGTGGGACTCATAAGCAGGGAGTGAGTGCAGCCCTGCAAGGAGTTCTCTCCCAGGGGGATCTGACTTGGTGCTTCTGGGGAAGTGTTGTGGGAGAGAAGCGACTCTGGGAGCTTCTGGGGGGAGGGCTGGGAGAGTGGAGCCCTTGGGTGAGGGCAAAACAAGACTGGGAACACACTGGAGATGGACTCTCAGGAGGGTGAGCTGGAAATGATGCCCTGGGAGGGGGCCTGGAAAACTGCTGGGGTTCTGTTGTACTTAAGGTTGTGGCGAAGAATGGCTTCTCATAATGGCTTCTCATGCAGAACATTTATCGTGTACATGAATAAGTTATGCCCAAAGGTGGGACTCTAAATGGACACTGACAGAGGCTGTTCCTTTTTAATGGGGGAATGAAGGGAAACTGAGGCAGGCATGCTGGTTGTGTTATGATCTGCTGTGGGGGCAGGGCACTCAAGGTGTAGGTTGCCCTGTGATGGTGTGATTTGTTGCCTAGATTGTGCCCTTTCCTTACTTGGATGAGTAAGGGAGTAATAGGTCATATTCTATTGAGCAAGGGCATAAAGTGGGTCCTTACTCTATCAGGCTTTGGGGTGGAGTACTTAAATACTGACCTTAAGTACTTAAATAGTCAGTGGGCTAGAAAGAATGACTCCATAGCCCAGTGGTTAGGGCATCCACGTGGGAGACTCTAGGTCCAGTCCCCCTACTCCAATCACACTTCCGTTATTTATCCACAGTGGACCAGCTTCAACAGGACAGCCTGGGGGCGCCACATACCGCACTATCCCATAGCTCAGCGGCTAGCGCACTCTCCTGAGAGGCAGGAGACCACTGTTCAAATCTTTTCTCTCCCTCTGGTGGAGAGGAGGGAATTGAACCTGGGTCTCTCACATCCCGGGTGAGGGATGGAAAGATGCTGTGCTCATGAGGATTTCTGTGGCTGGTGATTGACCAGATATTGCTGTTGAATGCTTCCCTCCACCTCCCTACTGTGAAGCCCAAGCAAAGGCTGGACACATCCTCCGCTTTCTACAGTGATACGGGATGGGGATGCTACTATGCAGCCCTGTTTACCCTCTGCACCGTCTTCTGTGGCCCATCTGCTCCCCTCCCAATACAGCCAGTTCCAAATCCACTCTGCATGGAACCAGCCCCTCTAGTTAATATATCATGTTGTGACAAGTCATCAAACATCAGTCAAGAAACCTCATTGGTGCAACATCTTTCCACCATCCCCCCCACAACCTCACCCTCTGCACACACCTCTGAGATGTGGGCAGACTCGCTTGCGCTAAGAAAAGCTGCGCTAAATGCCTGCAGGCTTGGCTGGTGATTTGCTGCCTTTAGTTTCCCCAGGTTCTGGTGAAGACTAGAAAGGGTGCAGGTCATCCATGTGCCACGTCCAGCTGTGAGACGTAAGAACCCTGATAATAGGCACCCTGTGCAATCTGGCTACCAGCTCTCCCTCTCATCCCCTGTCCTTCTATGATCCCTAAAGAAGAATGATCTTTGTCAGGTTAACGATCTCAGAAACTAATAAATAGCTAACAGATGGCCAAGCACACCTGGGGAATTGGGAAGGCTACATCTGGGACTCAGACTCCCCATCGGACCTTTCTCTACAATCACTTTTTATTCCTCAGCTTCTGTAATGAGCTCCTCCGCTGTGTTTCACCTGCTCCCGTTTATCTACAGCGACTAGTAAAACCAGTGCCTCAGCTGGGAGCTGACATGCCCAGAGACCCCTTGGGCTGAGTGGATTCTGATCACAGACCTGTCCCTCACGCTGTTGCCATTACAGTCCTATTTCCTTTCAGCAGACTTTGCGCTATGTGTCTCTGGCAGAGCGACAGTGGAGACTGACAGCTTCCTGGAAAGGAGGCCAGGCAAGCACGTCGCTAGACATGTCTGGCATGATCCAAAGCCTGTTGAACTCAGCTGGAGTGTTTCCACTGATGTCATTGGCTATTGGATCAGGCACACACAGCGTGGCCTCTGTAATCCACCTAGTCAGGTCATGACAGAGGGCTAATCAAGTGTGCTGATCAATAACCAATCATTCAGGGTGAAGTGAGTGGAGGGGTGATGACGTTGTACCAGGCTGCAAGGGCCCGAATCTTTGCTGTGATCTCCAGTATGCCAGATAGAGAGAACGGATCACGTGTCTGTATCAGCTGTGTCCTGTGCCTTTGTGTCCTTTAGAACTGAGTTTGAACCAACAAGGCATAGAAGTGAGAGTCTGCAAAGTTAGGATATGAGCACCTGAAGTCAATATAGAACATTCCATTGTGCATTGTTCATATATATCGTAGGGCACAAGGGCTATGGGGGTGAAGCCAATGAGAGGGACACAAGAAGCAACAGATGAGGTACTAAGGAGTAGATCCTCATCTGGCATACCACCACTGACTAATGGAGCAATGCTGATTTACACTAGCTGAATATCTGGCCCAAGAGGTTCAGAGGTTTGGTTTAGAAGGAGCCCCGAGTTCAGATGCTTTTCTGAGCCACATCCAAAACAATCCAAACTTCTTGGGTCACAAAACTGGGCTGGAAGTCTCATGAGAGCAACCTTTCTTCTGGTCCTGGCCATGAGCAGACAGACTGAAATGGAAAAATATAGACTAAATTCAAACCTTTTTGAACTGAACAGTGCTTTTGGTCTTGGTCAAAGGTTTGGAACAATTTCTATTTGAGTCGAATGGACTGCTCCTTTTCCTGAGCACAGTGCTGAGAACCAGCTGCAGACAGCTAAATGTGCAATGCTGAGGCCATTGGAATGATATGGGTTTGGAACACAGTGAGTGGAGTATGGTGTTAAAGAATTATGGACATGATTCTCTGTTACACTAAGGCCCCTTTACACTGTTCTGGCTGTGTAATGGGTAATTTACATTCCCCATGCAGTGTAAAGGTCTGATTCTTCTTTACTGTAAATGTAATATACAGCAAGTCTAAGACCCTCTATATTGCCAAAGTGATGTAAAGAGGCTTTAGTGTGAATGAGAATCAGACCCTTACTGTAAATAAGAATCAGGCTCAATGTGTTCACACTTTCAGTTTCAGGGCCATGAATGTAGCCACTGCAGAAGCAGGAAAGATGCCAGATGTATTTACTTTGGCCAGATGGGCTGTTTCTTCAGTTTTCTGTCTGCAGAGGAAATTGAATGTGCGCAGTTGCATGTTTGCATCTACCTTACACTGTAGCTACTTTATTTACCTGTGACTTCACCCTACCAACGCAATGAGAGATGACTTTGAAGTGTTTGCATATCGGAGTGTTTGGGGTTCGCGCCTGCACAGGACCAGTGGGGACATAAAATTTTGAATGGGACCTTTATGAAAAGGGCACCAAGAATCTCTCTTCTCACCCAGTAAGCGGCTTCCAAGCACTTTGCAGTAACCTTACACCAACCAGAAAACAGGGATGCTCAAGCTGACAAACCCTGTTTGTGTCAACTAAAGGCAAGCAGCTCTCTGCTTACTGCCGGAAATGGACTCCAGACCTTCTCCCAAGGAGGAAGACATTGACTAACTGTTCAAAGATGTGAGGAGTTTCCTAACCGGGATGATGATGTCAATTACAGACTGATATGGGCTCAGCATCTGCATCTTCTAACTGGTCAGTTTTTCTACCCAGTCAGTAAATCTACAGAGAGTCCAGGAGAGCTTTACTGTTCCCTGAGAATGTTCAATGAGACTGATTTATCATGGGGAAAGGGGACAGAAGGCTGATAATCCACAGAAAATGGATAACACGGGCCATCTGGGCACAGATTTTGAGGCAACCTCTCTTCATCCCTTTCTTTTTGCATGGAACATGAGCAGCGCAAATCTAAAGGGCCATGTACATTTAAATGTGACTGAAATGTCTGTGTCAATGTGGTATGGAATGAGTTTGTGCTAATTTGCACCACTCGGTGCTCTCAACTTTAATTCTGTGTTCTGAAATGCCAGCCAGGCTGGCTGCTATAGGTGTGTCCCTCCTTGACTTTGTTTCCCAGGGGCAATGAAGAATCTCTGAAGAATCTCACTTCAGTTGTGGTTTATTCCATATGAGTACCCCCTGCCTTAATGAACTGGTGCCTGTCTGTCTCCATACATGTAATGATGGTGCTAGCTGGGTCATCTGTGGGGATAGAACCCAGGATTGGCTGGATGTAAAAGAACAAGCCTGTACTGATTGATCCAAAGAGCCAGTGTCTTAGCAGACCCATGAACCCCCTTGCATGGTCCCCCCACTAGAGGGGGACAAAGAGCTGTCATGCAGGCTGCCTCGGAGTTGGGGAGCTCAGGATTTGGAGGGTCCATGGTACTAGAGCAGCACCAGCAGGCAAACTGCCTTGCGGGCCACACCTCCATTCTCTCTTGTGAAAAAGCAAACTTCAGAACAACAAAATCTTCCACAAAACAGAGCTACCTTTCTCCCGCACAGCTCTGCTAAACACAGCAAAGGTTACAGGATGCTCAGATACTGCAGTAATGGGGACTACACAAGTACCTAAGATGTGTACGTGCTTCAGATACTGGTGGATTGTTATCTCATCGCTCCTTTGCCTCATTTGGACAAGAGACACATGGACGTCTTCTTGTTTTTCCATATAAGCCACTCCTTCCAGCCCCCGGGTTCTTTGTGTTGTCCTTGGTTGAACTCACTCTTCTTTATCAATATCTTTGGTGACCAGAATGGAACGAAGCATTCCAGGTGTGGGTACCCCAGAGCCTTAGCTAGGGTAACATTTTTCAAAGGCAGCTCACTTAGGAATCTAAGTTCCATTGACTGTCAGTGGGAATTAGGCTCTTTTGAAAATGTTACCAAGAGCCTTTTGCCTCCCTGCTCCAGACCGGGTGCAGTCCAAATCAGCACATGCAACAGGTAACCCAGCTGCTGTGAGAATAGTCAATCTGGATAAATCTGTGATTAGCACCTACTGTGTGCCTAGACTCTCAGGTTTATGAGAGCCCAAAATACGGACCCTAAGGGCTGAATTCTGTTCTCAGTGACACAGGTGTAAATCTGGAGTAACTTTGCTGGATTTGCCCTATGTAGTTACTCTGGATTTACACCCAAGAATGGAGTTCATCTCCAAATGACAGTTTCTGCCTTCTGACTACATTCTGACGCAGCATCAGCATCAAACTAGCCATTTCATGGCTGTCCAAAGCCCACTGAAGTCAATAGACAGACTTCCTTTGACTTCAGTGAGCTGTGGATCACAGGGCCCGTGCTTGCCCACTGGGACCCTAAGCAGGAATAGTCTCCTGCCCCCCACCCAACACATATGAATAATTAGTAAGGGGCCCCTTGAAAGACTTGGGGTCCTAAGCAGTTGCTTAGCGTGCTCATGCCTCATGCTGGCTCTGCTGGATCAGGCCCATATTGAGTATACCTTGCTCAGCTACGTGTCTGCATTGAACTAACTTGCACCCCCCTTCCTCCCCCTGCCCTCCCAGTTCTGACTGCAATGAGCACTGGCCTTTGTGTTAAAGCTGGTATGACTGTTCCAGAGGGCACAGAAGAGCTTTTTCTCTACTTGGATTGCTCCAAACTGTGGTCTGGATTGCAGAGGGAGGTTTCCTGGACACTATGATCCAGAAGGGTTCCACCATAATAGCAAAGGCAGGCACTGTTTTCACCACCACCTGCCCTTGCGGGAGGGAGTCATGCTGGGGGAAGAGCTGTTTTAGCATCCTCCAGGCGTGCTAGAGGAAGCTGTTGGGGATCTGCTGGATCAGCACACCCGGGCCACTCTACCACATCCCATCCTGGCCAGAACCTCCTGCTTTCTAGGTGGTGCAAGACTAGCCCCATAGGGGAGAGTTACCCACTTACGCCTCCTGCTGCTGGGGCCATTCACCACGGTCCATGCCCTGGGTAGCAGTGTAAAACCAGCGGTCAGTCCAGCACTCCAGTTTTTCTAATGTGACTTGCCCTTCCTGTTTACTTTTGTTCCTTGCTCTTAATGCCAGTGAAATAAACTTCCCCATTGTCCCATAATGGGAGCATCTGAACCTGGGTACTTCATGTTCATTGCTTTTCACGGGTGACTGGCAGCTCAGCAGTTCCCCTATAATGGGTTCCACACAGCGTCAGGCTGGCAGATCAACGTTTCCCCCTGTACTGCTCCTACCAAACAGGTTTATTTTTGTTTTTGCTGCAAAACTCTATTTCCTGCCTGCTAGAAATGTGGTGAGAACATAATCCCGGGCCCTCAGCGCCTTTACCTTGGCTCATCTTGCTGTCCACTGCCCACCTGTATGCAAGAGATGGAATGTCCCTTGGCAAGAGAAGGGAAGGGGGAAATGCATGTGGTCAGCACCCGTAGCCCTAGTCAGGAAACTCTAGCTCATATTTATAAGCACTAGGATTATACTACTGAGGACGTTGTACAAACGCTCTCCATTTTTGGGAAGAGGGATTGATGGTCTGGAGATGACAGAGGACAAATGGTCTTACAGTAAAGGCATAGGATAGGGATTCAGCAGACCTGGGATCAACTCCTAGGTCTGCCACAGACTCGCTCTGTGACTTTGGTCATGTCTCCCTGTGCCTCACTTCCCCATTTCTTAAATGCGGGTAACAATACTTCCTTTGTCTTGTTTATTGCAGCCATTGTGATCCTCTAATCTGACTTCCTGCACTTACATGCCAGAGAACTTCACTCGGTAACTACTGCATCAAACGCAATAACATGACTGAACTAGAGCATCTCTTAGAAAAATATTGCATCTTGATTTAAAGATTAAAATGATGGTGAATCCACCACATCCCTTGGTGAGTTGTTCCAAAGGTTCATTGCCCTTCCAGTTAAGACCGTGTTCCCTATTGCCAGTTTGAATGTGTCTAGCTTTGGCTTCCAACCTTTGCATCTTGTTATGCCTTAGAGGAAAGCTCTTTAATCTAGCAAGCAGATATCTTCTCCCCATGTAGGTAGTTATCAACTGTTATCAAGTCACCTTCTTCTTGATTAAACTCAATAGATTAAGCTCTAAGTTCTTAAACTCAGTAGCCAAGCCTCTCATTGCTTCGAGGACTGGGAAACCTTCCTTACATTTCTGTGGCTCTCCTCTGAACCCACTCTGATTTTTCAAAATCTTTTTTGAAGTGGTGGACTCCAGAAGGGGCTGTGAGACCACTGCTGGAATACCCCTAGTGCAGTACACAGAGGTAACGCCACCTCTCAGCTCCTACTTGATATCCCCAGCTTATATATCCAAGGATCGTATTAGCCCTCTTGGCCACAGCATTGCACAGTGAGCTTGTGTTCAGTTGGTTATGCACCAGGACCCTTAAGTCCTCCCACTGCTTTCCAGGGTACAACCCCCCCAGCCTGCAGGTACTAGCTAGCCATAAGTGTTAGAGCAGCGACTGTCTCTTATCACGTGTACGCACAGCACCTACCACAGTGGAGCCTCAGTCTCAGTTGGGCCCTGTAACACAATGCTACTGTAACACAAACAGTAACTCATTAATGCTCAATGGAAGTCAAGCCATTTGGTAATTTTCAGTGTACCACTGAGTGATCTCCAGGGCTTTAGCTAAATGTATTTCAACTGATACAACAACAGACAGAGGATTTCTAACAGGAGACACATGGGAAGCCCACAGACAATGTCTGGCTCAGGTAGCTCAGATGATGCAGTCCTTTAAGTAATCTACTGGGGGAGAGTTTAGAGAGCCGAGTCACGTGGCTTCCCATTGAGCCGCTGAACAGAATCCAGGAGGCTGCGGTGAAGCATTTGCTCTTGAAAACCGTCTTGCAGAAATACCCTGAATAGCAACGATGTGCTGAGACACCCGCCTGGGACTGGGCTGTATAATGGAACATTAACTTAAGTACAGCAGCTGAGTTCTGTAACGAGGGCGGCCGAATGGGCTGTTTGATAGTTTCACTCTGATGAAACTCAGTCCACCTGGAGGAGGCATTTCCATAGCTGCAAAACACACATTGCAGCCTGTGAAAAGTGCAACCTGCTTGAGTCCAGGGTGCCTTGATCCATCTTTCCCATGAGAAATTGGGGTCAGAGGAGGCTAGGCACACCCCTACACAGAACCCCATTCCTCCATCTTATCAGCCCCCATCACAGGCAAGCAGAGAGGAGGAAGAGCTGCCTGTTTCAGCAGGCTTATCTCTGAGCTCCTGCCTTCCCTGCCACCTGAAGAACAGCAGCCGGGGTCTGCTGCCCACCCTTGGCTGTGGTTGTCTGGGTTTCTTTGTGCTCAGCCCAGGTGGGGTGCGACTGGAGTCCAGATCTGGTGTAGCGATGAAGGGGCGGCTGGGCAGAGCAGTCGTGCACCCAAAGCTGCCAAGGAAGGCGGGACAGCAACTATCCCTTCTCCCCCTCTTGTGGAGCAGATGGCCTGCTCCTTGTGCCTTCCAGGCTCTGTGTGGTTGTGTCACATAACCCTTAAACTCAGGGCCTCAGATGCAGCCTTTATGAGACCAGTGCTCCCCCCCACTAGGCTGGTGGTGCTGTGGTAACAGTGGGAGCCCTAGTACCCAAAGCAGCCTGTGTTCGTGAGGGAAGCAGGCTATGTTTTTAGTCTTGGCACATCTTGCTGTGGGCACCGGGCCATTCATGCCCTCAGCAGAGGCTGATTCTTACATCTGAGGAATTCAGTCTGCTAGTCTCTCATTATTTATGGCATGAGTTTCAAAAACAACACTGGCTGTCAAGGCCAAACTTCCCGTATTTTGTTGGTACAAAGTTCTGTGCTTGACAACTCCACTAAGTAAATCCACTAGCACAGGATTGCTGTGCAAGCCAGATTATGTGGCTGTCTTGTTAAAGCTACTGATTGACCATTGACTTTTCAAAACAGGTCAAGAACCGATGGCAGGGCCTGTCCCTCTCTCCCCTGGAGAGGAGCTGCCTCTGGAAGGCAACTTGTGGACCCAAATTGTGCTCTCCTTTGTTTGGCTGTGACAACCAACTCCTCCCAAGCTGGCTTGCAAGCAAACCTTTGCAAAGGGGAACTTGCAACGTAGAAAAGCAGCCCAAGGAAACCATAACTTCTGGGGTCAAAAGAATTCTTAGGGAGGGACTATCACACTCCAAAGCAGCTGATGTGAGGAGGATTCTTGTGCTAATTCAGGTGCCCACGACACTGTGGAAGCTTCAGAGCCTGCTACAAGTAGGTTCAAATGGTTCAGTGACTTACAACCCTGTGCAAATCCAATGACTTGAGCAGGGA
Organism: Chelonia mydas; assembly: GCF_015237465.2. NCBI lineage: Eukaryota > Metazoa > Chordata > Testudines > Cheloniidae > Chelonia > Chelonia mydas. Next base: position 20,470,807 of record NC_051254.2, read on the forward strand.
ACCTTCCAGGATGTTACAGGCTGGATTTGCCCTGATTCTAATGGCTTGGCATGACAGAATGAAGAATGTGGCTCTGTATATAGAGAGTTGGAAACTACCCTATTCAATGAGTTAAACAGCACATTCAAATTCCTTTAGCAATGTCCTTGTCCTTGCTCTGGCATGTGCTGGTCCAGCCCCAAAATGTAAAGATTTATTACATAAAAGGTTGTGGGAGAAGGGAACTTAAAAGTGTGGTCTTTCCTGGAGAGGTAGTACAGCCTCGTGTATAGAACACTGGACAGGGGACCTGGGTTCTAATCCCAACTCTGCCATTGGCCTTCTTGATGACCTTGGGCGTTTCCCCTCTCTGCCTCCCTTTCCACATCCGTAAAATGGGGATAATGATCCACACCTCCCTTGTAGAGCACTTTGAGATCATGATGGAAAGAGCTAGTCATTACATTGTAAGATTACTTCTATCAAGCATCACCCTTTTCTGGAAGCCAGTTTGACCGGAATTGGTTTTTATACCCAAACAAAGATAACTGGACTCCAAGAGCGCAGGCATTCACTCTCTTTGCTTGATGAGCCTAATGGCATACGGTCCTCATGCTCAGCCTGTGCTCTTAGATGGTTTCCTGTCCATGCAACTCAGCTGTTATAGAGACACAGTTCCATTGAGGGCCTGCAGAACATCACAGTCACTTCCAGTTCCTGGATCACTGCAGCTGTGAGGTCCCAGCCACTGGTAATGTTCAAGTTGCAGTGGGGGAGGTTTAGGTTGGATATTAGGAAAAACTTTTTCACTAGGAGGGTGGTGAAACACTGGAATACGTTACCTAGGGAGGTGGTGGAATCTCCTTCCTTAGATATTTTTAAGGTCAGGCTTGACAAAGCCCTGGCTGGGATGATTTAGTTGGGGATTGGTCCTGCTTTGAGCAGGGGGTTGGACTAGATGACCTCCTAAGGTCCCTTCCAACCCTGATATTCTATGATTCTATGAAAGCAGGGAACAGCCTGGTGATCTGAGTCCCTTTACTTGAGTCACTTTGCCACGAGGAGTTTTCCAGGAGTTTTTAATGGATGAAGTTCCTCAAATTTGCACCAGACTGGTATCCTTCACAGTGGCAGGGAAATCACTGCAGCACCTTATCTAGCTGGCTTCCAGCTGGTCTTGTACCTTTCTGTTTTGGAGGGAAGCATCATGCTATGACTTGTCTTAGACCCATGTCTTTCTTGGCTGGGAGAGATTGATGGTGATTATCAGAGACACTCTTTGCAGGTATCATCTCTCAAATGAGCAACTGTTAAATTGATGCTCAAGAAGCAACTTTGGGTCATGACCTGTGCATCTTAGAGATGGTCTCTGTCCGCATCTGGTGGTGGCAGGAGATTGTAAGAGGGGACTCCTCATCTATGGAATGGACTTTCCTTTTCCTGATGGAGCCTGGCTATTAACTTTCAGGGCATGTGGCAAAATCTGTCTATTTACTTAGATGTTTTCTGAGGGAGTGGGTTGAGTGGCGATGGACCTCCGTTTTAGCGAAGGGTTGCTGTTAACATTGTGCTGGCTTTGGTTGGTGTAACTTGTGTGTGTATGTATATATATATATAGAACTGGAAAAAGTACAGAGAAAGACAACACAAATGATTAGGGGTATGGAGCAGTTCTGTATGAGGCGAGATTAAAAAGATTAGGACTAGTCAGTTTTGACGAGATGACAAAGGGGGAATATTCTAAAGGTCTATAAAATCATGAATGGTGTAGAGAAAGTGAATAAGGAAGTGTTATTTACCCCTTCACATAACACAAGAACCAGAGGACACCCAATGAAATTAATAGGTAGCAGGTTTAAACCAAACATAAGGAAATACTACTTCATGTAACACAGAGTCAGCCTGTGGAACTTGTTGCCCGGGGATGTTGTGAAGGCCAAAGTATAACTGGGTTAAAAAAAGTAGGTCCATCAATGACTATTGGCCAAGGTGGTCAGGGATTCAGCCACATGTTCTGCGTGTTCCTTGCCTCTGACTGCCAGAAGCTGGGGCTATAGGACAGAGGATGGATCATTCAATAATTGTCCTGTTCTGTTCATTCCCTCTGAAGTGGCTGGTGCTAGATGCTGTCAGAAGACAGAATACTGGGCTAGATGGACCAGTGGTCTGACCCAGTATGGCCATTCTTCTGTTCTAATGTGCCTGTAACCCCTAGCTTCACAAACGCAAGCTCAAGCTCTGTGGTGGCCTATTAGAGCATGCACAACTGAATGGGATGTAGGCAAAGTGCACAGACTCTTCACTAAGAGAAAGAAGGGAGCCTAGAATAGCAGTATGAGAAGTACCAGCACTAATATGCAGTACTAATGGTTTAAAGCTATTGCTATAAATAACATGCTGATGGAAACCAGGCCTTCTGTGTATGCTCTACATTTCTACTCCAAAGTAAGCAACTTGTTTGCAGTCAAACACCTGGACACAGCAGAACTCTGAGCTACTCTTTCCCTCAAGGCACACGCAGAACCTCTGGATAGTTTTAAAAGAAGTTCTGGGTGTGGAGCAGGAGCTGAAAGTGCAGAGCTAGAGAAGGATTTTCCTAGTGACCACTAACAGCAGATTGGTGGCTTTTAGGAGAATATGTATACGTACGTGGCTGAGGACATGATTTGGCTGTAAATAAATAATAACCCTTTTATCCACAACTAATCCTTAGAACTCTGGCATCTTCAAACAGCTAGTCAAATGAGTATAGAGGAGGACACAGATTGCCAATTTTATGACCACGGTGCTCTCAATCAAGCCATGGGAGATTGATTGACTTTGTTTCTCCTCTCACTTGCACTAGTATAAATCGCACTGAAGCCGGTGGAGTTACATGGCAATAAACTAGTGTGAGGGGGAAAAAAGCCAGATCATTGGCTTCAGTGGGGAACAAATAGAGGCAAAACCTGGCTCGCAGTCTTCAACAGGTTAAAGTGAACAAAACAGGGCAAATCGAGACCCACTTGGAACAACTCTGGCCCCACATCTCATTCTGGCACTCGCTTTATTCATGATTCATTTCCAAGTATTGCACTATAGTCAGCTTTAGCTAATAAAGGCCCCGCATTGTACATTCTAATCTCATTAGGCCGAGGTATGTTTTGGTAGCAGGAGCAGGAAGGCAAAGAGGGGAGTTAAATGTGTTTTGCAATTCCAGCTTGAGTCATTAGTCAGACTTTAGAAAAAAATTCCCCATAGTTTGTTTCCTTCACCCCTTCAGAATAGTGGATGGCGTTGCTGGCATGGAACGGCTGTGCTTCTCCCCAGTGATAGCTGCATTTCAAGCTGGGTGATTGATCCCTAGATATACTGGGCCAAGTTCACCGCAAGTGATTTCCATTGGTCTTAGTGGCCTTATATCAGGGATGAATTTGGTTCAGTGCCAGTCTGTAAAGCGATTTTGGGATCCTCAGATGAAAGATGTATACATTTTGGTTAGCCAGGCCCAAATTCTGCCACCCTTCTTAAATTTGTAGTATCTTACTCAAGGCTAATCATACTGAACCTGATCACGTCCTCAACGTTAAGCAGAAACCCACCTTGAAGTCAACGAGGTACTTGGTTTAAAACCTTGGTTTAAAATCATCTCTCAAATGAGCACCTGTTGTATTGATGCTCAAGAAGCAACTTTGGGTCATGACCTGTGCATCTTAGAGACTGTCTCTGTCTGCATCTGGTGGTGGCAGGAGATTGTCCGAGGGGAGTCCTCATCTATGGAATGGACTTTCCTTTTGTGTCTGATGGAGCCTGGCTATTAACTTTACAGAGCATGATGTAGCCCACCGCCTTCAGTGGGATTACTCATGGATTTATCAGAAAGCTGACAGTTTTCACTCACACTCAGTGCAGTTAATGGGCTTTTCCCCCGTATGAAATCTGATTAAGAATCATGAATTAGAATATTATTAATAAATGGCCAAACTGTGCTTCAGTGAACAGCACTTACTCTGCAAGCAGGCCTATTGCGTAAATTGCTACTCGCTGTGAGTAAGGGTAGCATAATCTGGTTCACTGTAATGCCCAGAGGAAAATGAGGTGCACTAAGTATGGGGAATTAACTGGTTAAGGCAGTATCATCACAACTTGGTTTCTTACCATATATGGTTCATTATTTCCCTTCCATCTGGTCACGTAACATGAAGGACACCATCATGTGTTGCAGAAACCTTCCTTGCTCTAATCCAGTCACTTATCACAGGCAATTTCAGATCTTGGACTAATCATTCTTTTTTTTTTTTATTGCAGCCCTTGCTGCTCTGAAGAGCCATTTATTTCCCTTTATCACAGTCCAATTATTTCAGTAAGGAAAATTTTCTAATATGTCTTAGCCACTGTGACAAGGACCTTCACGGAGGCCAAAGCAACCCAAGCTCCTGATAAGGGCAAGCTTCTCAATGTGGGAGATGAAAGCTTCACAGGAAGCCGACCCACTCTATAGAACTCTCTCCCACAAGGGTCAGAATGGCAGCGGGCTCTGGTGTGTTCAGAACGAAATGCAAAGCTCACTTCTTTGACTTAGCTTTGCCTTAGCATGTTCAGCATAGACAATAGCACGTGCACACACCTCATTTCCCCTCCCCTCCTCCCACACTGATGTGTGCAACCCCACCCACCCACCCACTCACGTCAACCAAATATCCCTCTATAACCTAAGCAAGCTATTCTTCCTGCAGGCTGGGAAAGAACAGAGACATGGGAAAAGAATGTTATTGTAATTTTTATTTTTAATTAGGCAGTGCTTTGTCGTCATAATATGGAGGAGAGATCATAATCATTTCAGTGTTAAAAGAACCCAAGGTAAATTCCCAGAAAGCAGGGGATACCTCCAGTGGTTTGGCCTGTATTCTCTCCTGATTAAAAACAGAAGCAAAGGCTTGATCCAATGCCTATTCAACTCAGTGGAAGACTCCTATTGACTTCAGTGGACTGTGGATTTTGCCCTTAATGCCCAAGGCTGTGAATGAACCATTAATGAAGGCAGAGTGGCTGCCTCTACAGGCTTTGTACAGCACTTTGGAATTACCTAGAGCATGGAAGGTGCTCTATAAAGCCAGACTCCATTCCCGCTCTATCTTGTAGCCATTCTGCTTTGGAACAGCTGAAAGCAGCAATAAATTGTGCTCGGATCGTAATGGCTGCCTGTACCACTTTAGAAACTCACTTTTAAAGACAGGTTCTAAAATACTGTTGGTTTATTAAGCATATCATACGTATAAATTGCCCATAAACGTATTGCATGCAGAAGATGTAATGAGTATTATAATAACCTTTTCCACCATTTCATTTTGAAGCCCCATTTACCTGAAATGAGCTGCTTCCAATAAATATTTTGCAACATATTTCCCCTTCACAGTTGCGCTCACAACAAACAGGAATGTTTTAATTCTGACAAAATGGGTATCTTTCATGTACCGGCCTTTATTCGGTGCATGGTCTTGTGGCTAAATGCCTTGCTGATTATCTTGTCCCAGGGTGTTACTTTAACTGAAGTGATAAGAAATGTCATTAAAAAGTAATGTTCCACTGCTTTGACAATCATATTAGTAAACATTGGCGACTCCGTAGGTTATATGCCAGGCAGGCTGACGCTAATGGGTTTATTAACATATACAGTAACACTTTGTCAAACCTTCTTGTTAATCTAAATTCGCAGATGACAAAAAGGAACCATGGGGGGGGTGGGGGCGGATTGGCATTTAAATACGGTTTGAGTTGGGATGTGAACTGACAAAACCCAGGGAGTTCAGAGTGAGGGCTGTCATAGGGTCTGATGACTTTGGACAGTCACTTGCACCGGTGCAAAGTGCTCATATTCTGAACTGCGAGGTTTTAAGTTTGCTGTGCGCTGCTGGTTGACCTCACAAAGTGCCAGGCAGTGGAGAATTGGGGACATCGCCCTAAATTTGTGCCTCTTTGAAGGGAAGGAAGAGGGATCTAGGTGGACTTAGTTTAAAGCCAGCGATACTCAGCCAGAGCCTCAGTGGCTCTAAACTGGCAGGAATCCTGTTGTTGATATTACAGTTGTGACTAGACTCCACAGCCTGTCCCAGATGGCAGAAAACTTAGCAAGAGACAGTCTAAATAGGCAAAATATGGTAGGTGGAAACAGAGGCACAGAGTGAGAGAATAAGAGAGATTAAATGAAAGCATACAGCAGATCAATGGCAGGGCCTGGGTCTACAGCCCAGGGTTCCCGAGTCCCTGTCCATTGCTCAGGGCCAGCGACAGCACTGGGACGCTGCTGAGTTACACCAGATAAGGATCTGGCCCTTACAGCCCACTCCTTTCTCACATCTATTTCTGACTTTAGGAAAGCTCTTTTGGATTTGCACTGAGAGCAGAATCAGACCCTAGGTGCTGGAGTTCCTGGCACATGCTAGTTGGGGCCAGTTCTTCTCACGGTTTGAAGCAAGGGGGAAGTTTGGGGTTTAATTCCCTTTATTTCCTGTTTTAATCTGTTACAAAGGGTGGTAAGCCACAGATTCTGCTCTCCCTTCCTTCTGTAGCGGCTGCATAGAGGCAACTGACTTTGGCCCACAGAGTGTTATTTACCCAATAGAGCCAAATGCCTCCCCTTGGGATATTAACTAAATACATATTTCGAGTTGTGTTCAAATGAGACCATCTGCTTAATAGACTAGAAACTGTTCCAGCATGTATCAGATCAAAATGTATGGAGGCACATTTGAAGGCATGTCTGTAATGTCCCAGAATAATGGCTCTGAAAGGGCTGCTTTGAACTATCCTGAGGGGACTTTCGCAGAAAGCATATTTTACGTATTAAAATTGAATTGCGCTCCCGAGCTTGCTCCTGGGACCACATCCACGAGCAAGCTTGCAGTTCCGCTGCAGCAGCCCGGCCCCAGCAAACCAGTGTGGGCCGAGCAAAACAGTGAGATGCGCAACAAATCCAGGGGTCTGCTGCCACTCCCTCAAACAACCCTACAATCGTCAGCGAGTGGGAACAGCAGAGTGCTCACAAATAACCCTACAATAACAAGCCCACGTGCGTAGCAGAGCGCTTGTAAAGACCCTGCAACAAAACAGTGGGCATCTTGCAGCACTCATCAACCTACACTAGCAAACCGGGGGGAAGGGGGGCGTTGTGCAACCCACTAGCCGCTCACACGCAGCTCTGCAATAATAAATTTCCAGCTGCTGTGCTCACAAGCAACCCTCCCCAAGGAGTGCAAGAGAAATCAGGCCTCAAAACCACATGGCTATATATGTATTTTTCAAAATGGAGTTAGGGAACATTGCTAACGCCCTCCAGGCTGCTCAGCCTCTGCTCATGTCACTCTAATGGAGATGACCCAGAGCAAAATTCCCCCCTACACCAGAAGGCCTTCAGAGCTTGTCACCTTGCAATGTTAGCTGGAGTCATAAACTGCGTGTTGCCTCTCACCATGACTCCCATGCACCTACACCCAGATTTCTAGCTTGAGGTAAACTGTGCTTTAAGTTGGCCCATGATGCTGAAATGGAGTGGGGGACTCCGCAGCTTTGTGAGGCTAAGCCAGTTGCTCTGTGCAGCTCCAGTGTTTGTTTTGTGGTGAGACTGCTCTCATTGGAGCTAGGCTAACACCGCAGTAAAGACAAGCATTGTACACGGTGAGGTCGGGCTCTGTGATTGGGGAGGGGTTCAGACCAGACAGATAGAGGCTCTAAGGAGCATCATCCCCACTCTATGGTGGGGAGAATTTGCAGCTTCAAATAATCTCACTCCTCTCAATGTTATTTTAGGCCAGTTCCCCATAGAAGGCCAGGCTCATCCCTGTGAGGGAAGGTTAGGATTTTGGCAGGGTTGCCAGGTGTCCGGTTTTTGATGGAACACCCAGTCGAAAAGGGACTGTGATGGCTCTGGTCAGCACCGCTGACCGGGTTGTTAAAAGTCCAGTTGGCAGTGCAGCAGGGCTAAGGCAGGCTCCCTGCCTGCTGTGGCTCTGTGGGGCTCCCAGAAGCAGTGGCATGTCCCCCCTCCATCTCCCTTGTGTAGGAGCAGCAAGGGGGCTCTGCACACTGCCCCCTCCCCAAGCGCTGGCTCCGCAGCTCCCATTGGCTGGGAACCACATCCAATGGGAGCTGTGGGGGTGGCATTGTGGATGGGGTTGTGCGCAGAGCCACCTGGCTGTGCCTCCATGTAGGAGCTGGGGGGAGGACATGCTGCTGCTTCCAGGAGCTGCTTGAGGTAAGCGCCACCTGGAGCCTGCACCCCTTCCCCAGCCCTGATACCCCTCCCGCCCTTCGAACCCCTCGGTCCCAGCCTGGAGCACCCTCCTGCACTCCAAAACCCTCATCTCCAACCCCACCCCAGAGCCCTCACCCCCAGACAGAGCCTTCACCCCCCACTCCTGCACCCCAACCCCCTGCCGCAGCCCTGATCCCCTCCCATAAAGTGTTTAGGTGTCTAAAGTTAATCTCATAAATCCATATTTAGGTACCTAAATAATTATACAGATTTTCAAAAACACTGAGCATATAACAGTTCCTGCTGAAGTCCTAGCTTTGCTCACCTGTATCCTGTGCTACTTATTCTGGCCACATGGATGGGGTTGACATAAAAGTGAGCAGGCCTGCTGACGGGAGGGGAGGCAAAAGGAGCAATTGCCCAGGGGCCCGGGTGATTTAAAAGGGCCTGTAGGCCCCTGGCCACCGCCGCCAGCACGCTGAGGCAGGCTTCCTGCCAGCCCTCACTCCACTCTGCTCCCAGAAGCAGCCAGCATGTCCCTGTGGCCCCTGGCGGGGGGTGTCTCCGCACACTGCCCCTACCCCAAGAGCCAACTCCGCAGCTCCCATTGGCCAGGAACTGCAGCCAATGAGATCTGCGGGGGTGTTGCCTGCGGGTAGCAGTGCACGGAGACTCCCTGGGCCCCCCCCGCCTAGGAGCTGCCAGGGCAGTGTGCGGGTCACTTTCGGGACCCACCCAAGGTAAGCGCCAATCCCCTGGCCCCCTTCTGCACCCCAACCCTGCCTCGGCCTAGAGCCTGAGCCCCACACCCCCTCCCACACCCAGACTCCCTACCTGAGCCTGACCCTCAGCCCCTCCTGCACTCAAACTCCCTCCCGGAACCCACAACCCTGCACCCCCTCCCGCACCCAAACTCCCTCCCAAACCCTGCACCCCCTACTGCACGTGAACTCCCTCCCAGAGTCCGACTCCAAATCAAAACTCCCTCCCAGAACTGCACCCCCTCCTGCACCCGAACTCCCTCCCAGAGCCTGCACCCCACATCCCAACCCCCTGCCCCAGCCTGGTGAAAGTGAGCGAGTGATTGAGATTGGGGAGAGCGAGCAACAGAGGGAGGGGGATGGAGTGAGTGGCACTGTTCCCCCTAAGCTGTGCACGAGTACGAAACACCACACACAAAAAATGAAATACTACATCAGAGCCAGGCCGAAATATCATTTACGGGCGACTTTTGACATTGTTTTCCCGCCATCTATCAACACAGCCAGATTCTACTAGCTGGCAAGGGGGGGAAAGGGAAAGGAGGTTAAATTTCCTTTTTGTAAGTATTTAAAAATGACATTTATAAAATAACATGATGTAAAACTATTATTTTCACAAATTGCAAATTAAAACTATTTAAATGTATAAGCATTTTATTCGCTTGGGCGCATTTGCCTCATGGTGCACAAATTTGAACTCTGCTTCAAAAATTTGCACAGAAGAAATTGTTTTTCGCGCACGGCCTGTCAAAAATTAGAGTGAACACTGGTGAGTGGGGATGGGTCCTCGGAGGAGGGGTGGGGCAGGAGGCAAGGGAAGGGTGTTCGGTTTAGTGCGAGTAGAAAGTTGGCAACACAAGGTGGTGGTCAGCTGGGATCCCTTGGGAAGATGACCACAGGGGAGATGGGTTGCTCTGGGACGGGAGGCTGGTCAAAGAAGCAGCATGGTAATCCATGCCAATCCCTCTGTGTTTTGATTGTGAGCCAAGAGTTATAGCATTGCCTGTGTTGCCAACTCTTGTGATTTTTACCACTAGTCCAGCTGTTTTTGGAGTGGGTTTTGGCCAACTTGTTTGTTTTCCCTCATTCAAAATGGCCACTATCTCCCATTACTGTCCATTGGACTGAAGCCAGCAAGATGGCAACCATTTCCCCACCCGTGCAAGGGAGGCTGCCCCTTCTAAAGATGCTGGCCATCTTCCCACACACTGCTGTTAATGAGACCAAAGCCATGCCCGCAGGGAAAATGACTGCCACTCTATGGTTTGGGGAGCTAGACGGGACACTATTAGGACACAGGAACTATGAGGAGCAGTGGAGGCCCTAAAAAGATGTGTGCAGAGTGTGAGAGGAAAGCAGTAGGTGGTTTAACAGACACAGAGGAATGAGGGGCAGGGAGCTGTGGGGACAGGAGGCAGAAAGGGGGTGCAGAAGGACATGGGGGCTGGAGGAGGCTAAGGGTAAGGGGTACTGTGAGGGGCTGGAAGGACACTGAGTGGGATGGGGAGGACACTGAGGGGGGTTGGAGAGGGAGGTGATGGGGTGGCAGCTCTCCCATGCTGGGTGCAGTGGAGAAGAAGGGGAGCCCTCTGAGCAGCCAAGGGGCAGGACACATATTGGCATGTGTGTTTATGGCTGGGTTTTGACTCTTAAAACTCAGACACTTTGGGGGCAGGCCGCTTCCCCCTACAGCTTCAAAAACTAAGAAGGAAAATGGATTATTTCAAAAAAACTCATGCTTTTCAGCCAATCTCATGATTTGTGGGGGGCTGACTCAGGGGTTTTTGAACACATGGGCTAGCAATGCTGCATTTCCCCATGGAGGGGTAGGAGCCCAGCTTGTTTCAGGGGTAAGCAGGGCAAGCCCTGGTGTGACCTGATGAAAGCTCCATGACTTTCTGCTCTCAAAGCATGCTGGGCCTTGGCACTTTTCCCTCACGTTCGGGATGACATGGCTTTTTCTCTGCTAAATTTCTCAGTGAACGTTTGTAAACACACTATAAATCCCTGACCCGCGCTGAAAAATAGCAAGGCCTTTCAGCCACTCTAGTGGTACCAAAGCAGTGTGTTAATGCACAGCTTTGCTCTCTGTGTTTTAAAGAGATAACAGCTAATGAGCTGGGGCTTTTCCTAGAGGAGCCTGCTCTCTTTGCTTAGTCCAGGGAGAGAAGAACCAGGGACTGGGTTGCAATTTTTATTTTCAGCGCTGAGATGTGCAAGTACAGGGGGACCAATTCTTGTCCAAATGACTAAGTCTCAAGCAGCCCAGAACCCTTCATCTTAGAAAACAGATGGTGTTTGGCAGAAAAGGATGCAATTTACTCTTGTGAAAGGTCCTTTCTTTCTGGAGCAGTGACTTAAAGGTACAATGGTTCATCTTTATCAGGACCTTACGGTACTGTACATTCAGCCACCGGTCTGGGAATGACACAGCCAGGATTTGCTAAATAAGGGGGCGATTTATATGCCCCATCAGATGAATTCTGGCCAGTAGACGGAAGGAGCTAGATGCTCAGCTCGTGTAAATCAGCGTTACTCTATTGAAGTCAGCTAAGGACCTGTCCCAAAATGTTTTCACATCCTTCCCTAGAAAAGGAGGCTCAATGTTATAATGGCCTAATTCCGGCAGGTTCTGACCCAGCTTGCAGCTTCAGATCTTTAATTTCTTTTTCTCAAAACTAAGTATCTGTTTTGCTTCCCCAGTTGGAATGCATGGACTAGAAGCAAGGACTGGGTCAAATGCTTACCAGGAAGTACTCCAAGTAGCCAAACCCAGGCACTGTCCCTTACGATCTCTGTTCTGTTAGTAGAAATCTGCTTCTGTGCTCATTATGGTTCTGGGCCAACATTTGATTCCCGGGTTTAGGGTCAAATTCAATCCAGGACTGGTGAGTTCATAGAGATGTAGCCTTCCCTCTGTGTACGTGACCCTGGAACAATGGGACACCCTCTTTTGAAATACTGTGCTCAATCTTGCTACCTCACTTTGGGCTAGACCGTCCCCTCCCCCAGAAACGCTGCAGGAGGTGTAGTTGGGGAGAGGAGGGACTTTTCAAGGCTCCTTCACAGAGCTTTCCTGGAGTTCTTGCCATCCCTGCGAGAGGTCGTGGGCACTGTGTATTCTGGAGGCCGATCCTGATCCTGTGGATCTCCTAGTTCCATGGGGTAGGGAATCTCACTGGGTGCAAGTTTGACAGCCACTATCTCAGCCAGCACATCAGGGATTGAACCAGGGACCTACAAAGCTAAAACTATAAACTGCTACAGTTTGAGCTAAGGAGTCAGTTGGCTCTTGCTGGGCCTGCAGCAGACCCTGTCCTCTGCAGATCGAGTACACGGGGGAGGGGAACCTGTAACACCCAGCACCCACCAGTGGGATACAGAGACAGGAGCTGTCCTGCAGGGATGACTGCAAATCCACGTCTCTCCCCTCTTTTCTAGGCAGCACTGCTCCTGAAGCAATGCTGCCACTGAGAGCCCCTTGTGGCAGCTCAGTACCAGCGAAAAAGGGACCTAGGAGGAGCTAATACAGCTCTTAGCTTCGCTTCCTGACTTTGTGCCTAGAAATTCAGGAGCAGGGCAAGGAATGATGCCACACAGAGCGGCCCCTCTCCTGCTCCGCCCTTTCCCACCTACAACCCTCCTTACTCCTGAGCCCTCCAGTGGAGGAGCAGCTGCACAGAGCAAGGAAGGGGGCAAGTGGTGCCAGGGAGGCCGCAATCATCTCCTTTCTCCCTGCGGAGAGATCCACGTGCACAGGGCCTCTCCACATGTAAATCCACCTGAGGCAATCAGGCACCTTCAGAAGGAAGATCTAGCCGAGACTGAAAGGGTCCAGAGAACCGTTGCTCCTTCAGCGTCCGCCTCTAGAAAGCTCACTCCAGCCATTTGGCCATGGTGCAGCCTCTTTCGCTCTCCCCCTGACCCTCGATTAGCCAGCTTCCCTAGACAGACTGACTCCACCAGAGTGTGATACAGATCTTATGCTCCCTCTCTGTGAGCCTGAGTCCAAAAATGGAGCTGCATTTAATTCCTTTCTGAGTCAAAGCCCCACTAAGCCCCGATGCCGACTCGCTATGCTGCAGCTATATTTGCAGGGGGGTGTAACTATGACAATATGCATCAGAGTATGTATAGAAACCGCAGGAGTGGATCCCACCTAGTCTGTCAGTCTCATTCTTTCTACTTCACTGGCAGATAATTACAGCACAGAACGAAAATATATTTGCTGCCTCTGAACGTAAAACAGAAAACTTAAAGGAAGACGTAATGGGTGCTTTGTCAGGGGGGCATTAGAACATAGCTATCCAGTCACAGCTGGGAACAGCAGCAGCATGGTGTTTGTTTTAAACCAGTTGATTAGGAAGACGGAGATTAATCGGATAACATGAGAAGGGGGGGAGACAACTTTGTGGATTTTTCACTATAACTGGGAATAAATGGTTTAGACAGGCCCAGCCCAGCCCATAGCAGCTGATTCACCGTAGCTGGGGATTGCTGTATGCACTGAAGTTTGAGAGTCTGTTGATCCATCGTTTCCAAGTTCTGCTTAGACTTTAGCCCTTTTTTTTTCATACACAGAACGTGGGTGGCAATTTGGGTGCTAACGGAGTCGTTTTCTAGATGAATTAGGCCTGAAAAAGTCACACCACGAGAGACACAGTTAATACAACTTTAGCCTCAGTGTAGACACCACTAGGTCAATGGAAGAATTCTTCTGTCAACCTAGCTACCGCCTCTCGGAGGGGTGGATTAACTACACTGATTGAAAAAACTCCTTCCATCGCTGTAGCAAGTGTCTACACTATAGTGGCACTTGTAGTGTAGACATGGCCTTAGTAACTGTTGATCCTCTAGGTCAGTGGTTCTCAACCTGTGGATCACTGGGGGTCCTCAGACCACGCGTAAGGGGTCTGCAAAAGGTTGTTGTTACCATAGAATAGTGGTAACTGGGGGTCCACAGACTATGTCTCAGATTTCCAAAGGGGTTTGCACCACCATTTGAAATTTTTTAGGGGGCCCTCAAATGAAATAAGGTTGAGAACCACTGCTCTAGGTCACACCGTGGTAAAATTCTTATCAGGGCTGGGTGCCTCAAATTGAGATCTTGGCTTCTTTTGTCAGCTGATATCAGACACCATTCCTCCATCCCCGCAACCCCCCAATTCCTTAACTTTTTTGGTTTGTGGAGAGTGGAGTGGGAGTGAGATTAGTGGGCTTTCATCTCTAGGTCTCCAGATCAAGTTAGTAGTGACTGGAAGCTGAAGTTTGGCCTGTATGTGTAAAGTTCTGAGGCCTGTTCCTGTATCACTTGTTGGCCATTTCAGGAGAGAGATCAGGAACAAAAAGGGCAGTGGAGATGGAATTCCTTTCTTATCCCATAGTTGACTCTTTCAGAAGTACTTGTCATGAAGACTCCTTGAAACTACTTGGTAATTAACATGGATTTAAATCTTCAGCAGTTATTATAAAAACAGTGTGTACTATGCTGTCAGCATGTTAGTCAGAGCTGTGCTGTAAGTACGTTTCAGGAAAAATTTTGAAAAATATTTTAAAGTGCTGATCAAATTAATTACATCAAATTAATTAAATTAATTAGTTTAATTTACATAAATAATCAACAAAATTGATTAATTCAATTAATTAGATTTTAGTTAAATTAATTACATTAATTAAATTCCCCAATTAACAACAGAAAATGGAAATTTTTTATTTATTCAGTTTCTGACATTTCCCCCCATTTCTCTCCCTCTTTCCCCTTTTTTCACTGGTTAAATGAAAAAGGGGGAAAGTAGGGGGATGAGGGGTTAAAAAACAAACACTGAAATGTTTGGGGTTGTTTTCAAAAACTAATTTTTTTCTGATATTTTGATTTTTTTTTCTGATTTTTTTTTTTAGCAAAGTGCCAAAAAGTTTGTTTTTGAAAAATACCCATTTTTCATATATATAAAAAAGAGAGGGTTGGAAGAAAAATTTCCAACCACCTCTAGTATTAGTGCTCAGGACTTTATAACCTTGTTACATTGCTTTGCCTCAGCCTTTAGCACTCCAAAGCCATTCCAGCTCCCCAGCCAATGTGTGTTTCTTGCCCTTCTCAAGAAAGCCCAATATAATAAAACCTTTCGGGTAGCTGGAAGAAAGACAGAGAGTCACTGTGCAACTTGAAGAGAAGGGAACTTCTGCACTCTGCTCTGAGTTAGTGTTGCAGGATGAGAGCTTACAGTGAGGTAACTCCCATAAACTCTCTTTAAAACAGTTAATAAACTAAAGGATGTGGGCAAAGAGAGATTCTATATTTATAACGTCTTTGGCAGCGTTTGGAATAGCCCAGAGAGGTGATGGCCAGAGATGATTTGAGGAATAGCCCAGAGATGATTTGATTGGCTTCCACTGGGGTCATGTTTTTAAATTATCTTTCACTCAATCACTTAAAATCTCACCAGCTCTCAAGTATGATGCCACTATTACAAAGGCAAATAATTTTCTATTCAGTGATGTACTGTATGTCAAAGGCACCAGCTGTCTCCTTCTGTTACTGGCTCAGTTGCAAACAACAGAATGGGAAACATATGCAACGTATATAAAACATTTTAAAACTCAAATAGAGGAGTTCCATTTGCAAAGAGTATGTAATTAACAATAATAATGTCAGTTGTGATGGAAATACTTGCCTTTGCTTACACACAGACTTCCTCACTGGCACATTCATGGTGTCCAAAGACCTTCTTTGCTAATGCCCTTCCTCCACTCCTAAGATTTCAGGAGGCCTTTCTAGTTTATGAAACTTCCATGACCTTTGGGTCTTCTTCTTGCAGATGATCTGTGAACTTTTGACTAAACCCAAGGGAATACTTCACAGTGAATAATGTCGTCGTCTTCTTTCTTGCCACTTCCGTATTCAGGGTTGGTGATTTTTATAGCCTTCTTCCAAAACTCATGACTGTGCTCCTGGCTGTCCTGCATATACCATAATGAAAAATGTACTCAGCACAATCTGCCTTAAAAACAAAAATATCCACAAACGGATTGTGAAATTCTGCGCCAAATTTATTCGTCAATTCCTCTTGGTCCATGGATTGTTTGAATCGAACTGTTACAATTGAATGTACATCTTGCACTGCAGCTTACGCAGCTGACATGCAACTAGAGCTGGTTGGAAAATATTTTTGTCATAGAAAGTTTTGAGTTTTTGGCAAAAGATTAAAACCAAAATATTTAAATTTGGAAATACAGCTTGTGTTCCTCATGGGAGTTTTGGTTTGAATGCCTCATTCCCCTATTGTATTCTAAAGGCTGGGCTTGCCTGGTGGTGCTATGTTTCCCATGATGCACAATGGTCTTCCCTCTTAGCAAGGGGAGGCTATGCATCATGGCAGTCTTGGGGCCACAGTGTATCATAGGAAATGTAATCCAGCTGGGGAGCCCAGTTTATAGAGGAGAATGGGAACACAGGGGACCCAAACCACAACACCCACGAGGCGCTGAGGTAATTCAGAATCAAAATATTTTTAGCTTTTGGCAAAAACAGTTTAGAAATTTGTCAGTTTTGAGGTGTTCACTTTTATAACAAAAAAAAAATCATTTTTTTCCACAGAAAGCACACATTTTTTTATGACAAACCCTGTTTCATTGAAAACCTAGTTTTGTGCTGAAAACCAGTTTTGATGGAAAATTTTCAATTAGCTCTACATATAACTTCTCCAGCCAACAGATGGATCTAACTTAGTTAACTACCTGAGCCAAAGTGCCAATTTCAAACTGTATATTTTGCTGAAATTTGCAGGATGAATTTCATCCTGTGTAAGTTAGTCAAACAAGGCACCCAGGCAAGGAACAGAAACTACACCTCATGTGACTTGATGCATATAAGCAACCAGGACATTGTAAAATGTGAATCTTACAATCGCTTATATCTTCTTCTTCTAGCCTTAGTCCCATCTATAGGGGATTGGCTCTTCAAGTCCTTCAAGAGTATAAAAGACTCATTTCTTAAATTTCTTTGGCAAAGTTTTACAGCCAGCCAAGAGTCTGACTCCAATCCTCCTCCTTTTTCAAATAAGCTTGAGACCAGCTACAGTGTAGTTCTCTCTCTCACACAGACACACACACACTGTGAAGACGATTTTGGCAAATATTCAGACACTTGCACGCCATAGTTCATTTTTCACTAGTGTTCGTGCTGATAAATCTCAAGGGCGGGACTTTCAGAAGCACTGAGAGTTGGCCCATCTCTGCTACCACTGAAGTCAAAGGGAGTTTGACCCCTGATTTTAAAAGGAGCAGAATTAGGCCACTCTGAGTGCTTCGCAAGTATCCAAAGGCTCATGGAAGGATTGCAAACATGGTTGAATTGAAATTCAGCTTCAAATATTCAGAGAAGATCATTTCTGCTCTTTGATCATTTCCGCTGCCGACTAGCCCAGTAGGCTTCTATAATTCACTGGTTTTATTTGGCTGCTTCTTCTGTGCAACAGCAGCTAACTCTCTCTTTCTGCCTAGCCTGAGCCCTTTCACTTCTCTCTGCTCCCCACCAAACCCAGTCTGTCCCTTGGGTTTGGGGAAATTTCCATGCCTCTCAACCTGCATGGGAATTGTAACAGGGGCCTGCACTGCTCCCAAGTTACTGCTCCCATGGGTGTTCCCCTGGCTTCCAGGACTCTACTTGTTCTGCCTGATGAGGCTGTACACATGGCAACGAGCTGATGCATGTGCCCACAAGTTTGGCACAAAACCCGCCTCCTGACTGAGGCAAGGCTGGAATGCTGGCATAGATGTTTGTTCCATGAGCTCCTTTCCATAGGATCCCGCTAGCTCTGTGGTTCGTGCCCAGTGATCTCTTTGAGTGAGGTGGGAGAGAGGAAGGATAACTCGCTCCAGTCTTCCCCTAGTTGGTGCCACAGAGAAATGGATGATTAATTCATTTATAATTCCACAGAGGATAATATGTGCTCTGTGTGTTCTTCCCATGTGCCTGGGGCTCAGAAACAGAACCTACAGCCAAAACCTTGGTCTGTAATTCCCTTAAAGAAAGATGACATCTAGTTGGTTTTGATTACACCTTTATTTTAACCTTGATTAAACCATGCCTTGATTATTCATGTGTCTGGGTATTGATATGATGTACTAAGTGATTATTCCAGTGGCATGGTATGTACTTCCCAGTATGTACAGTACCAGTGACTTGCTTCTAGATCACTGTCAGCTAGCTTCAGGCTAAAATAAATAGGATTTTGTGAAAGAAAGAAAGAAAGAAAGAAAGAAAGAAAGAGAAAGAAAGCTTCCTACACCAATACTGTAATATGAATGGAGTTTTCTTTTAAATGTCAGTGAAGGAGTTTGAGGATTTAAACAGTCCACTGCAGAGGCTGAAGCCAAGCACAACAGCATTGTATTAGTATATGAGAACAAGAAATTGAAACTGACAAAACAAATGTGAAACTCACCAGCCCAGTTTTCCTGTCTAGTAATAATAACCTGTTTTATGTTTCTATAATGTAAGATCCCAAAGTGATGTGAAATGCAGCCATCTCTGGGGTGGAGGGCAGAAGGCAGCTAAGATGGTCAGCTGGTGCCTGGAGCTCTTCCCAATAATATGATTAGCAATAAGTTTGGCCAGGGACAAGGGGGAAAGCCCCAGCTGTCAAGAAAAGCACCATAGGATCTTCAGTGTCTTGGCAGAGAAGACTGGGCATCAGATTATGAGGGCTTCTCTGAAAGGTCTCTGCACAGTAAAGTGCATGACCTTGGTATATCTCCATCAGAAGGATGGAGGCATGTGAAGTGTAAAATTCAATGTAACAGCATGAATGAGGACATATTTCTTCTAATCATGTGAGTTTTATGTTGACAGCATCCCCTTGTACCTGAAATAAATATGGAGATTCCAAATTGATTCAGATTAGCCTATTCTTACTGTGTACACAGACTGCTTCAGACACAGATTCCTGGGGTAATTCTATCACAGAAACACCACAGAGACTTGCAATCTGCTTTGGATAATTGCATCAGATCAAAGGGCTCTCTTTGCATATGTTCACAGACAGGACTCATTTGCTAGGCAAATTGTGCGGCTCAGGGCAGTAATAGAGGAAGGAACAAACATCATGCCTGGCTTGTGTTTTGCTCATGTTTATCATGGACCCCAGTGGTTCCTGGCTTTATGTATGGTGGGTGGCAGGCTGGCTCCTGAAGGGCCACAGCTCTGGAGAGGATAGGAATAGGCAGCAAGCAAACAAATGCCTGGCTCATGGGGAGAAAGAGAAAGCAGTGCTCTTAGTCATGTTCAAAATAAAGTCCTCTGTGCTGCCCTCTACTCTGAAGCTTAGAGAAGAGCAAAGGAAAGGAAAATGGAGAGGAAATACATCAGAAGGGGAAGCAAAGCCAAAATGGCACTGGAATCCATGGAACTTCCCCTCTCCTCCCCAGTGAGAACCATCCCTGCTCAGCAGGGGTCTCCGCCACCCTGGTGTGGAGGGAGTCAAGGGCAGAGGAAGCATCTTATGTAGCATGCTCCCCAAAGATAACACAGGAATGCCTTGGCCAAGCCAGCAGGTGATAATGCTGCTGTGACAGCTGCCATCTTGGCTGACACCCTAGCAAATGAACCAGGGACCTCCAGAGCTAAAAGCATGAGCTGCAGCTTGAGGTAAAGCTCTGTACATGGGGCTGTAACAGACTCGCATCCTTTGATGAACAGGCACAGACCTGTAACACGCTTGGATTTTCAAGTCTTCTCCATACCGACATTTTGAGGGAAGCTGGCTGAATAATGGCAAAAAATATTCACAGATTATCCACTGAAATGTTTAAACCAAACTGGTTAAATTGTCATTGTGCCCTTCCTTGTGTTTGCTTCCTAGAAATGTTGTAGCTATTGAGTTTCAATGTTAGTGGAAACAGTGAATCGTAAGTGAATACAGTAGTATATTTGCAGAAAGAAAATGTGGAATTCATAAACCTGAGTATTCACTATACCTGGCCAGAAAATGGGAGCATTTCTATGCAAATTTAAAATCTTTTATGCAAAATCATTTTTTCAGCAAAAATTTGAATATTAAAATATTTTGGCCAAACCTGAAATATTTAGATTTGGAAATGCTGCTGAAGTATCTCATGGGAGTTGTAGTTTGATTTCCTCATGCTCCCATTCTCTCTATGGACCAGGCTCCCTGGTTGGACTACATTTATCATGATGTGCTATGGACTTTCCTGCCATAGGACTTCCTTTGCTGAGGAGAAGTGGTGCATCATGGGAGTCCCTGGTCATGCTTATCATGGGAGATGTAGTCTGGTGGGGGAGCACAGCTTATGGAGGAGAATGGGGACATGGGGCAACCAAACTACAGCTCCCATGGGACACTATGGCAATATATTGAAATTGAATATTTTTGCTTTTCGGTTTTCAGAAGTTGTTTTTTTTTTTCAATGAAAAATCTAAGCTTTCCATAGAAAACAGACATTTTTGGGAAAAAAAAATCTTTCTTCAAAAACAGTTTTAATAGAAAGTTTTCAACCAATCCTAGTTAAATCTAATTCTCAGAGTTACAAGGAACACAAACTTACCATGTGACCTATGTGTCCAGTTAATTGAGAATATTTGAAATTCAGACTGTTTTGACTGATCGTATACAAGCCACAGATTAAGAATTACTGGCAGAAATGATCTAGAGAGTTTCAAAAAATAAATCTGAGAAAATTGCAATCTGTTCACAGGGATTCTATAAACAGGAAAAGAGACCAAAGTAATCATGTAAGTTACTGGTTATAAATTTTTATTATATACTGTATATATTGTTTTATTACAATAGTTCCTGGAGGCACCAACCAGAAATGGTGTCCCATTATGTTAGGCACTGTACAGACACATAGTGAGATACAGTTCCTGCCCTAAAGAGTTTACAACCTGAACAGACAAGCCAGAAAATGGATGGGATAAAGCAGACATCTAGAAAATTGGGAACTGAGACATAGGGTGATTAAATGATTCTCTGAAGGTGAAACTGAGTATTTGCAGCTTCCTATATATCTTAGGTACTTGTATGGCCTCCATCACTAGTATCCGAGCACCTCACAATTTTTGTTGCCTTTACTCTCACAGTAACCCCAGAAAAGCATAGTAGTGCTCTTGTTCCCATTTCACAGGTAGGGAACTGAGGCACAGAGAGAATATAACACTCACTCAGTGTTACACAGGAAATCTAAAGCAGAGCAAGGAACTGAATGCAAGTCTCTCACACACCAGTGTTCCACTAACCACAGGACCATCCATCCTCCTCTGTGCCAGAGTTGGGAACTGAACCCATGTCACCTGCATCTCAGTCTAGGCTCTTTACCAAAAAGGACCCATCTTCTTCCTGTCATGTTGCCCTATACCTGATTTTCAGGGTAACGTGCTATTTCAGGGTAACTTGATGAAAGACATAAGCCTGGGCTATTCTTAAAAATTAGATCAACTTAGCTATGTCATTCAAGGCTGTGAAAAATTTTGTACCCTGAGCGCTGTCCTTAGGTCAGTCTAACCCATAGTGTAGACACAGACCAAGAATTCTTCCACTGACCTAGCTACTCCTCTCAAATATGGTTTAACTACACTGATGAAAGGAGCCCTTCTGCCGATGTAGGAACATCTGTGCTACGGTGCTACAATGGTACAACTCAGTGCCGCAGCTGTGCTGTTCTAGCACTTGTAGTGTAGACATGCCCTTAAGGGCCAACCCATGCTCTCAGGTCCGTGGACTCAAGGGAAAACACTTGGTATAACAAAGCAGGCTTTGCTCTTTGATGCTTTTACTTTACTCACTGACCCGTTCTCCTCGGACTCTCTTAAAAACCATTTCATAAATGTCTTTCCCCCATGCTCTGGCTCAAAGCAAGGGTCTGCTCATAAATCCTTGTCCCTCCTTTTGCATTATTTCAAACTCAGCCCTTTCCTACCCCCCACATCATGGCTCCCTTCCCCTGCTTGCATTCAGCTTTGATGAAACTTTTGACCCCAGATCTAGAACATGAGTGCAGACAGCAACAGCCTTAATTCCTGGGGACAGCAACAGCCTTAATTCCTGGGGACTTTGATGCAGCTTTTTCCTCACATCCTTGTCAGTAGAGGAGGCACTCCTGAAGAGGAGGAAGTTAACTCGGCTACTGTACAAATGAGCATAATATGAATGGTGCCCAGGGAGGCATTTGGTCCTCATTAACAGGAGCTCAGTAGCTGTTTTGACATTTTTCTTGTTTGTCATAAAAAATAAATACAGTTTAATAGATGATCTAACAGAGCAGGTTTTGGCAACAAAACAGGTCATGTCCCATTATAAGCTTGATGTGTATAATTTAAAGCAAGATGGAATATAAAACCATTTCCAGCTCATACAGGAGAGAGTGACAGAGATTTAGATCTTGATTGTGCAGAAATGAAAAACAGCACATTCTTGGGGAGTGTATTAAATCATGCCGTATGTTTTATGGAGTTCAGGCAATAAGCAGCCTATTTCAGAATAATTAATCATGCCTTTTATTTTTTTTGCAATTGAAAAGTTTGCATTGTTTAAAAAAAGATGTTTTATGGGGAAAGAGCAGCTTAAGCACCTTAATAGATTGTATGGAGGCCAGGAAGGAATTTGAAGGGCACTTCCTGTTCACTTGTAGGTCAAAATTACCATCAGTTAGTAAAGATTTAAGAAATACCCCCAAAATCCCAAGGGAAATGCAGTGGCTGATGGGAAAAGCCTGGGCTTCAAACCCGTGACGTGTACAGATTTGGAGCAAGGTTGGGAAGGTGAGTTAAAGGGGCAGTTGAATTTGATAAGCATCTCCACTTTCACAAAACAGCATTAGGAACTGATTAGCTGGAGCCCAGTGGACTGGTCTGAACATTCATTAGAAGAATTACCACTAACCCAGCCACTTAGATTTCCTCATGGTAGCAGCCCAGTGGAATGCTCACATTACATCCTGATTGGTCAGTATGCTGATTGCTCGTATTTGAATTTTATCTTTGGCTCTTACTGTGATTTAAAAATACAGCACAGAATTCTGCTCTTGGAGGGATCTACATGATACAACAGCAGTAACTGGGGCTGCATGTATGTAATTGAAAACAGAGGGCCAGATCCAGTTTTTGTTGGTGTAAATCGGCAAAGCTCTATTGAAGACAGGAGAGCCACACTAATTTATACCACCTGAGGATATGGCCCAGATCTGGGCCCAAAGGAAATTTCCCAGGTCCTTAGCAAGTGTAAACCAATGTAGCTCCATTGACTTCAATGAACCTGGGCTGATTTATATCAGCTGAGTGTACAGTTCCCTATGTTAAATTCTAATGTTAGTTGACCAGTGGAATAACTCAATGGAAGTCAGTTGAGTTACTCCAGAATTGAATGAGTCTAGGTGAGATAGGAAACTGATTCCTAGTGCTCAAAGTAACCATGTAGCTGTCCACATTATATATAACAATAATAAGTGACCCCGATTTTGAGAATGACATGGAAAATCACAGTTCGTACCAAAGGATCTTTGCACAGCTCTGCAGACCAATTTGGGAAGAGTAGCATTTCCTGCACTGACCACAGACACATTTGTCTGGGTGTGTTCCCCATTATATACAGAGCTGGGTGAATATTGCAAAAATATATTTATAGTCAGGCTGGTAGCATCACTTATTATTAAAGTTGACCAACTCTACCCATTTTAAGACCCTAATAATTTGGGCTTAAATTTTCCATGCCAAGTGTCTGCCTGCCCATTTAAAAAAATTCTGGCAACCTTTTCTTTGCAAAGCTCTAGCGTCCCCATGCTTTAGAGTAGGGACCTGAAATTTGACATGGGGGAGGGTGGCCTTTGTGTCAGGGATGTGCCTTTTGCCTTCCCTGTGAAAATCTATCCAAATTTGGCCAGATGTTAGCCATTAGAAAATCACAGCTCACACATGTTCAGTAGAGATTTGCTAGAGCTTAGCAGCTAAAAACTCTAAGGGTTCCATCCTCACCGAGCATGCTCTGTCCTCTCACAGCTCCCACATGTGACCAGACTGTGTATGCACCATTCCACAGAACGACTGAGCATACTCCAGCCCAGGGCTAGGGGGGCCAAGCCAGACTTTCCTGTAAGGTATTCCCAGTTGCTCTAAGCCAGGCACCGAACCAGAGACTGGCAGCCTGTCTCTCCTATGCTCTCAGTGCCCCCTCCTCCCCCCTCCCCACCCCGCTGGCACCCAGGCAGCATGGAGGAGGAAGGAATCTGATTCAAATGCAGAGGGGACATCCGGTGGACCAAGAAAAGGGGCAGATTGGGAGAAGGAGTCTGGGGAGACTGGGACTGGAGGGGCAGGGGGGAAAGCTGTGAGTGGGTCAGGCTGGGCAAAGAGACTGGGACTGGGAAGGTGGGGTAGTTGGAGTTGGGAGCTGGGTAAGTGAAGGCTTGGACTGGGAGTCTTTGAGCGGTGGGGGTGGCTGGCACTGATTGGGCAAGGAGCCAGGGAGATGGGAGACTGGAGCAAGGAACCGGGGTGGGATGGGGGAAACTGATATTGGATGAGGGTGTCTGGGAGGAAGAGTAGGACTGGGAGCCAGAGAGCGGGGAAGAAACTGGAACTGGCTGGGGAAAGAACTGGTACTTGGAGGAAAAGCCTGAGGAGTGGAGACTGGGACAGGGAGGGGTTGGAGAGGACAAGGCAGAAGGAATCAAGCTTGGGGCAAGGGACAGGCAGAAGAGTCTGTGCTCACCCTCCCTGCCAGAGCCTGGAATGCAAGCCAAGATTCATGTGTGTCACCATTCTTCTGCTATCAGCAAATATCTGTGAAACCCACTGGCAGACTGTGTCTTATTCCCCTCCAGGGCTGGTCCACATAGAGGATGAAAACCTACTAGTGCCATCAGTTACTCTCTTAGTTCAGCTCTGTGCTGTGGATCCAAAGGTTCCCACCCTGCTGATGACCTATGTGGGCATCAATATGAAGTCACGTAATGGATTTTCTGGGGTTTTTTCAGTTTGCTTTTTTAAAAAGACCAGGACGTTACACAGAAAAATTTACATTACAAATGTTATTAAGGCTGCAAGTTCAAGCACTCAAAAGCTGGGAAATGCCAGAATGAAGACTGCCTGTGCAACCTTAATTCATCCCCTCTGTGTGTATGTATTATGATACAGTCTTTAATTTCATGATCACATAGCTCCTTTCTTCCACAGGACCCCGACCTCATTCAGTGCACAGGAAGGACTTGCTCAGGGGATGAATCAGGGTCGTATAGTAACGGAAACGGTTGTCTGTAGGACTCCTGCCTCATTTGCTGCAGAAGTCGGAAGGTGTGTAGTGATGAGGCAGGGGAATGCAGGAAGAGAAAGGATGGCGTCATGTTTGAAGCACCTGAATGCTGTCCTGGGGAACTGGATTCTATCCTTGCCTTTGCCACAGAGTTCCTATGGGATGCTGGGCAAGTCACTTAAATCAGAGATTTCACAGGTGGTCACTACTTGTGTGTTCCTCATTTTCTGGGACTTGAGACTCTGGGATCTGATTTGCAGAAGTGCTGAAGTCAATGGGAGCAGTGCTTTGAACGTCTAAAGTGCTCTATAATGCTAAATACTTCGAAAAATCAGGTCCTACGTGTCCCAAATTGGGTATCCAAAATTAGTGCGTTCTTTTGACCTTAATGTCTCTGTGTCTCAGTTTCCCATCTCTAAAATGGGGATAACAATACTGCCTCATGTCACAGGGGTGTTGTGAAGACTGGTTAATGTTGGTGAAGCACTCAGCTGTACAGTGATGAGATCCATAGAAGAACCCATGAGGAAATTAATAGTTCTGTTTTCAGAGCAGGGTCTGAATAATGTGCAGTAAATAAGAAACGGGATGACACATTGAACAAACTAGGTGAGCACCATCCATTCCGTAGACTGAATGAGGCAGGGGTCGTATGGAAAAATTATGTGAGCTGCAATGAAAGACCATGTCATAATGCATACACATAAGGGGCTCAAAGTAAAGTTGTCCAGGCAGCCTGAATTCTGGCATTTCCTAATTTTTGAGGGCTTGACTTTGCAACATTAATAATGGTCCTTTAGTATAGTTTTTTGTATGTAATACATATGTATGCAGTGATCACTTGATGATTACCTGTTCTGTTCATTCCCTCTGAAGCACCTGGCATTGGGCACTGTCGGAAGACAGGATACTAGGCTAGATGGACCTTTGGTCTGACCCACTATGGCCGTTCTTATGTTCTTATGAGTTTTTGAAGAAATGCTGGGACCAGAACCAGAAACTAAACCCATGTCACTTGCATGGCAGTACAGATTGCTACTAGAGGCCATCTCTTTTGTACTTAGCTCTGAAACATACTTGGCCTTCTCAGTGACTCTATGGCCCTTAAATCAAGGTCCCCACCATACCATCAATTTCACAAGCTTCTATACTATAAAATGAGGACATCTCAAATCTAGAATATTTCATGTAGTTCTTATTTAAACTTGACTCCCGCTAATTAGCACAATGTGTCCCCTGTGACTTCATGCAATTGCCTAACTAGCACAGGGAATATTTTGCTCATTTTTTTAATCAGGCGAAAGCAACTGAATGTAATTGACAGCCATGTTTTTCACCATATTTCATACAATAGGCTGCACCTGCATTTAACCCCGCACTCCACAGCCATTGCCCTAGCTTGCTAGCCAGATGAATGCTCAGGGGAATGAGTGGACTGATGCTTCCAAAAATCCCTCAATAGCTTACTATGATTGGCAACTCAGCCACTTAGAAAGCCACGTCCTTCCCAAAGGCCTGAGCAATTAGCTGGGCTGCACAGGATACCTGGAAGGTTAACAAATTCAGGCTCTCTTGGATCAAGGGAGCGAATGAGTTCCAAAGTCAAGGACTCTACATGGGAAATGGCCTGTCAGCACTCCTGCCACGTGTATATGGAAGGTGCTCTATTTCAAGCACCTCTCCTGATGACAGCTGTGGCAGTCCGCACAGGAAGAGGGGCAGGCTCTCCTGGAGTCAGCTTCCAAACCGCTTAGGGCTTTCAAGCCAACATCTTGAACTCCACCTGTAAACACGCTGGCAGCCAGTGCAGTGCTCAGCGTACTGGTGTTGTGTGCTCCCCTGCAGAGGGGCCAGCATAAGGGTTCTGCTCTATATAAGTCCGCAAAATAGGCTTTAATTAGGACCTAAGTGGTACATAGACCATGTGCTGGTCCCTCTGTAGAGGGGTGAATTTCACCCAATGTTTGTCACTATAGTTGCAGTTTCCACATGGATAAAACAATGTGAGATACAGTTAAATATTATGAAATATCATGCTAATTAAAATATGTCAGGATGAAATAACTTTTGGGATGTATTTCCCAATTCTCCTCTGCAGGCTGAGCTCCCTGATCAGGGAGCTCTGGGGCACTGGGCTGGGATATCTGAATTGAAATAGCGTGGTTTTCTGTTAAAGTATTTCAGCTTTGGGTGTTTGGTTTTTTGTATGATGAAAAATCCGTATTTTCTATGGCAAGCACACACGTTCGCGTGAAAAGTTTTGTTCCTTCAAAATCCCAGTTTTCCATTGAAAAACAGTTTTGATGGAAAATGTTCAGCCAGCCCTATCTTTAAACAGGCTCAATAGTACAGCAACACACACATTCTTCAGTGCCAGCTAGATAACTCCAAAGGCAAGTCACATTACCACAGGCAACCCGTACAAATTTAGTACGCTGGTCTTCAGATATAGCCATGCTATGTGCTTGTGTTTTCAACGGGGCCTTTCTTACCTGGCCATACATGAAATTATGAGGTTAAAGTTCTGAGCAGCAAGCTTAAAATAGCTCACTACACTTTCTTTGCAAGTTAAAAGGGGGGTGATTGCATCATGCTTCTTTTTTCTTTTTTTTTTTTTTTGGGTCACGGGTATGTTAAAAGCAGGAGTTCTTCTCCAGAGTTATTTATACATAGAAATCTACTTTGGTTATCAGGTGATATAGTATCAGATAAGAATGAGGCCTTGGACTTTTTAAGTTAAAACTCTCTCCCTGAAAAAGTTGCTCTCTAATGGGCTTGTATAGGGATTCTCACACATTATATGGCAAGGGCCCGATTCCTTCCTCAGCGGTATCCAGCGGCTACGGACGGTCCTGGACATTGTGCAACCATATGCAGGGCCAGCCCTGAGAGTTCATGTCATAGACCTGTAGTGTGAATGAGCGGTCAGGAGACTGAGGCTGGGGTCATTAGGAGAACCTAGTTTATGGGGCACAAGACTGGGACTCAGGAGACCCAGTTTCAGTTCCTGGCTCGGCCACAGACTCACTCTGTGACCTGAAGCAGCTGGCAATTGGTCCCTAAAGGACGCTTTGGCAGTGAGCAATAGAATCATAGAATCACAGAAGATTAGGGTTGGAAGAAACCTCAGGAGGTCATCTAGTCCAACCCCTTGCTCAAAGCAGGATCAACCCCAACTAAATCGTCCCAGCCAGGGCTTTGTCAAGCCGGGCCTTAAAACCTCCAAGGGGGGAGATTTCATCACCTCCCTAGGTAACCCATTCCAGTGCTTCACCGCCCTCCTAGTGAAATAGTTTTTCCTAATATCCAACCTAGACCTCCCCCACTGCAACTTGAAACCATTGGTCCTTGTTCTGTCATCTGCCACCACTGAGAACAGCCAAGCTCCATCCTCTTTGGAACCCCCCTTCAGGTAGTTGAAGGCTGCTAACAAATCCCCCCTCACTCTTCTCTTCTGCAGACTAAATAAGCTCAGTTCCCTCAGCCTCTCCTAATAAGTCATGTGCCCCAGCCCCCTAATCATTTCCGTTGCCCTCCACTGGACTCTCTCCAATTTGTCCACATCCTTTCTGTAGTGGGGGGGCCCAAAACTGGTCGCAATACTCCAGGTGTGGCCTCATCACTGCTGAATAGAAGGGAATAATCACTTCCCTCGATCTGCTGGCAGTGCTCCCATGAATGCAGCCCAATATGCCATTAGCCTTCTTGGCAACAAGGGCACACTGTTGACTCATATCCAGCTTCTCGTCCACTGTAATCCCCAGGTCCTTTTCTGCTGAACTGCTGCTTAGCCAGTCGGTCCCCAGCCTGTAGCGGTGCATGGGATTCTTCCGTCCTAAGTGCAGAACTCTGCACTTGTCCTTGTTGAACCTTATCAGATTTCTTTTGGCCCAATCCTCCAATTTGTCTACGTCACTCTGGGCCCTATCCCTACCCTCCAGCGTATCTACCTCTCCCCCCAGCTTAGTGTCATCTGAGAATTTGCTGAGGGTGCAATTCATCCCATCATCCAGATCATTAATGCAGATGTTCAACAAAACTGGCCCCAGGACCAACTCCTGGGGCACTCCGCTTGATACCGGCTGCCAACTAGACATCGAGCCATAACAGTTAGGGTGAAAAGAACCAAGACAGGCCTGGGATATGGAAATGCCGTAGGAGCTAGTATTACTGGCCCACTGACTTCATTTACATCAGCGAAGCCCAACATCCATTTCTACCCCTTCAGTATCCTCCCCTGGTGTAAATTGGTGTAGCTGCCTTGAGTGCCGTCGCATTACACTGATTTACACCAACGGAGGATCAGGTCCTGCCTTTCTACTAGAATAACTTGTATTCTGCTTGGTGTCTAGTATAACACAAGATTAATCTTTTCTACTCTGTGTTTCCCATATGTGGGGTCTGTGTCCTTCTGCAGCCCGTTAGGCAAAATTGGAACTTTTTGCATAGCTACAGGAAAAAATCTTCAACTGGTGTAAATCAACATTGTTCTTCTGGCTTCAATGGAGCTATGCCAATTTACACCAGCTGAGGATCTGGCCCAGAAACTCCTCTGCAGACCTGACTCTATAGTCTGGCTTTCTGCTATCAATTTGTTTGTTCTGCTCCTTTCTGAACAAGGTTGGGCTGACATGCTTTTGTCCTGTAAATAGTTAATCACCACCTTAGTGCTTGCTCATGCCTAGCTGACTTGGAAGTGTGCAATCACAGCTCATTATGTATGGAGGTAATTAAGTCTGACAGGATGGGGATCTGGACTTGGCTCTACTGGCTGTCTCTTGCCAAATACCAATCAGATGCTGCATTTTTCCAAAGTCATCTCCTTCCGATGGGTCGGAGGGGGATTTACCTTCATACAAAGAAGGGGCATTTTCCCCCTCCTTGTCTTGTATTTTATTAATGAGCCAAAAGACTATTTCTCCGAAATTGTCGTGCTTCTGATGCTATTCCAGCTGGTGGATGGAGCAATCTTCGAGAGGGGGAGTGTGCCTTCCAAGCATCCGCTAGGTCTGGTTGCTTTCCTTCCTCGGACTATAAGAGGAAAAACAGAGAGCAATTTTAAAGAGGTACATGCATGAAGGATTTCTTTTTCCCCATTCCCCTGCTGATTTGGTTCAAGCCAACAGATGAGTGATCAATAAGATTGGATACACAAAAATGGAAACTGAACCCAACCCTGGGCCTTTGGTTCTCTAGGGATGTGTTTTGGGGATTAAAGGTTAACTTTGCTGCTCAGGGAAACTATCTAAAAAAACTTCCCCTGTCATGTGGCCCATGGCTATTTTCCTTGTACCAGGGATAATTATGGCAGGCTAAGAAATGAGACCTTTCTCCTTTGATTCTTTTCGCTGTCTGTCTCGGTCTGGCTTTTGCTTGAGTAATAAAGGGTCACAATGCTCTGTGTATTAGCAGCGGAGCGCCTGCCACTGGTTTTAAAGATCTAGCTGCATTATTGTCACCATCTTTGCTATTGTCACTAATTGGGTGAATGCAGCAGAAACTATTAGGGTTGATCTTACACCACTGAAATCAATGGAAGCTTTGTCATTTGAGGGATGCAACTCTGTGACCCTTATCTTCTGCTCAGAGAAGAGGGGGTCTCTGCGCCCCCCCCTTTTGCTGACCATATTTGTGCACTGGGGAGGACAATTTTGCTCAGAAGAAAGTTTGTGGAAAAGGCGCCGTGCCGTGAATATACACAAGCGCTTGTGCAAATTTGTATCTGCACAAGTATTCCCCTCCAAAGTACTGGTCTGGTGGTTATGCACATAAGTAGAGTGCACTGTACATAGCAGTCAGTATTAATTACACAGCTGCTTTATTGCATGGCACCCAGGGAAAAGAATGGAGGCTTTCAGCAAAGTTCAGGCTGATGTATATTAAATTTACGTATTAAAATCTAACTACGAGGGAATCTAATTTATTTAGACATCAGGGGCCAAATTCTGCCTTAACTGACTTCACTAGAACTTTGAGATTAAATTCTCCCCAGTGCATAAAGCCTGTGCAGCATGAGGAGCCATTCAAATCCTTCTCTGGGGGACTCAAGTGATGCATAAAACTGGGGCTGCTCCCTCAGCACAGAGGTGAATTGCACCCTAAGCTAGGGCAGAATTTGTCCTCAAATCTTTTTATAAATGAGTGCAACATCCAGTGGTCCAGAGCCTCAGTGGATGTGATGTATTGTAGCTCCACTGAAAATGAGAATCGGCTTAGTAATACTAAATTATTATTTGTATTCCTGTAGTGCCTAGAGCTAGTCATGGCCCATGTCCCCATTGTGCTGGGCCCTGTACAGACACTGGGGAAAAAAAGACAGTCTCTGCCCCAAAGCCCTTACAATCAAAGTAAATATAAGTAAGTAAATGTCTCACATTAGCAATTATTTCAATTAAAACTTGAACTTATTGACAAATGCTATATATTTTCTACAAAAAAAAAGTCAACTGCAATGAAATTTCCTGTTTCATTTGAAAATTGTCATGGATTTTTTTTGTTTTTCAATGAAGCAAAGAAAAAAATCTGCTTTTTTTTTGGAGTGGGGGGAGTGGGAGGAGAAGGAGGGTTGTCAAAAACCCAGAAAATTCGAACCAAACATAAAATTTTCAGTGAAAATTTCCATGTTGGTCAAATACCCAATTCTCATCAAAAAAGGTTTAGACAAAAGAATGTGGATGGGCTCCACTTCAGACAAGTTACTGCTGCTTTGCTTTCTCTTAAAGCGTGTTAGGTCTATGATGACTTCAGATTTCATACCAGTGGGAGCCTCCTGCTGCCTTTGAAATGATGACTTTTTGTGTGAAATCGCAGGGGTTACGCAGAGGTGAGCCCTGAATTAGAGACAGGCCAGCATCTTATTAAGTAAAAAGAGGGAGTAAAACAGACCAGGAAGTCTACTGGAATAATAGACTCTGCTGGTATAAATAACTGAATCAAAACCATGCCTGGTCTAAGTGGCCCACCTGACAAGCAGCATATACAGATCTGCTTGTGACATGCAAGAACCCAAATGGGCAGCGTATTGTGCCTCCAGGCAACAGAAAGGGGACAGGAATGGGTGATGCTGAGCACGGCTGTGGTAGCCAGCTCTGTTTTCCTCTGCTGTCTTGCCTCTCCTTTCGTTCGCTTAGTTTCACCTCAATTCCTTCTCTGTGCCTCAGCGGGACTGGAGAGGGGCATACCGATGGCCAAAACGAATAAGCAGGGAAGCCAGGCCTTTCTACTCAGCATGGCCTAATGGGATTTGACGAGAAGTAATACGATTAAATTGAGCAAAGGCAAATCTAGGCTGAATATCGGGAAAAGTGTCCTAATGGTGCGATCTAGTCAACTCTGGCAGAGTCTCCCAAAGGGGCGTGGCAGAAACCTCATTGATTTGAGTCAGGTGAGATGAGATTGGACAAAGCATTGAAGCATACACTCTAAACAATGCTGAGGAGGTAGGAGCATGGCCACGTATAGCCAGATAGGTCTGCCCCGCTGCTGCCTTCTCTGATTCTAATGAACCATTAGATTAGAAACCACAGGCACCTACAGCAAGACTATCCCAAGTAAATAAAAGCTTTCAGCAAATGGCAATCATTTCTAGAGAACAGGGTGGAATTCACTCCCGTGCAGTGGGCTAGCACCAGGCCTATGCACTACAAGGCCTATATATCACAATCCCACTAAGGGGTGCTGGCCCTTCGTCCAGAGGGGAATTGCACCGTCAGTGAAACACACAAGCATGTTGACATATGAGCTGGAACCAGAGCCAGAAAATTTTAATCCAGATCAGAATGTGGGCTCCAAATCTTTTCCCACTACAAAGTTCAAGCAAAAAGAAAAGGAGTACTTGTGGCAACGAAAGCTCATGCTCAAATAAATTGGTTAGTCTCTAAGGTGCCACAAGTACTCCTTTTCTTTTTGCGAATACAGACTAACACGGCTGTTACTCTGAAAGTTCAAGCAGTTCGGATCTGGGATTTTGGTCTGGCCAGATCCATCATTACTTGGCAATTTCATTTTAAGCCAGTTGCATGGTTGGCATAGGCAGATCCAGGTCCTTTGACTTCAGTGGTGAATTTGGCCCCTTGGTTAAATGTGAGGAAGAAGTTGTATCACAATCTCTTGTGCCAAGTTCGGGTTCAGAAATTAAACAGCCACCATTTAATAACCACAAATAAAATCAGCCCCATTCTTGGCTAGTCTACTAAGAGACCATTTGATAACAAAATGTGTCTGAGGGGACCTAACAGGGTTCCTCCCAAGGAGATAAGCTGCAATTATGCACTCACTTTCCTGCCAGTAACTAACTCATATTGTAAAGTGCCTAAGAGAGGCCACATGCAAAACTAAATTCTCTCCTGGTTTGTTAAAAAGGAGTGCCTTATTTGCTCCCTCCCTCCATGCTGTTGATGCAGGCTCACAGCAGGGGATGAATTTCCTCACACAGCTCTTTCTTTTTGCTCTGCTTTAGTAACCGTCTCACTTGCCCTTAGCCATGTGGCATGCCCTCCCGCAGGCTTTCCCTGCTGCCTTAAAGCACTGCTACAGGTAGAGAGTTTCCAAAACAAGGCTTAAGTCGCAGCAGGTCCCTGAGCTACATGAAGGAACAAGCTGGCAAAAAGTTGCTTCCCCATCTGGTCCGGCTGCTGGGTCAACTCACCAGTAGCCAGGTTTGCAGAGGCTCTTGGAAAGCACAAGGCCCCAACTAGTAATCATGCTCCTAGACCACCATGTGTCAGCCAGGAGCTGTAACACAAAGGGCTTCATTTATGGAGCTTCACAGTTGCTTCCAAGAATGAACACATCTGTGTAGCATGGCCTGACCTGACAAGTCAATACCATGTACTATGGGTATTTCCAGTGGAGTTGGAGTCCTTAATTCCTGACGAAAAGCTGAAGGTTGAATTGAGGTCATAGCGTTCCTCGCAGAACCTTTCAGGTTCTGGTTTCCTCACGTGGTTCTTTAAGGATCCTAAGATGAGGATGTTGCTCCTCACTGTACTTCTCGGCACTACACAGAAGATTCACTTTGCTTTTTAAAAGAGAAATGCCCCCTCACCAGAGTTTTGTAAATGTCTAATAGCATAGCAGCCACCTAGTACAGAACTGCAGTATGTACTAGGGATGACAAGCTAGATTCTCAACTGGTGTAAGCTGAAGTTCTGCCCATCAGTGGACTTTGGGGCCTGTGAAGCTCAGGGATTTGCCCTGCCCTGCCCTCCCTGCCCCAGTCTCTCAACCCTTGTAAACATTCAGGCTAATCTCAGCTTTTTGTTATTAAGAAAAAAAAATGTCCATTTCTAGCCCTTTCCAGTGGCAGTGTAGACATCAAAATACTGTCTCATTCCTTGGCCAGACAGTTTGCCATGGCCCAAGGTGGGTAGCTTAAAATCACAGACCCCACCAGAATCACCCAAGGGCAGGGTTTGCAGTTTGCAAAGCCCATGACTGTGGGTTCCCTGATTTTCTGGAGGGGTTGTGGGAGCCTGAATCAAGTTATGGTTGTGGGGTGGCAAGAAATCATCTCCCTAGCCCTCCCTCAGATCCTAAGGCCAGATCCTCAGCCAGTGTAAACTGATGCTCCTTCACTGCAACCCGCAGAACTCTGCCTAGTTATACCAGGTGAGGATCTGGCCCTCTGGCTTGAAATCTTGATGCAGCATTTAATCCAATTAGCCTTTTGGCCTATAGGCCAGAGCAATGCTCTTTGAGCGACACTGTCACCGTATAACTCCACCAATAAGACAAGTGCCTTCATCTCTTTAAAAGCAAGAAAAATATATGTATATATGTAATATGTGCTTCTGTTGAGATGCAGAGAGAGAGAGAGGGGCTGGCTAGCAACACAACTGAGCTGAGTATATATTCTATTTTGATATACTGTAATGTAGGGTGTTGATAGTACAAACACAGACACTTAAGTGGAAAGCAACCCCTGGTATTCCAATACATGATCTAAACACCCACTTCCAAAGACAAAACACCCAGGCAGATCTTTTAAAACCAAGAGTCTCAAATGATGACAGCTACATTTCCACCCCTTGTATACAATGAAAGGAGAGGACTGTAAAACTTGGACCTGAGGGTTTACAGGGGGCAAAGATGGTTTGTTTGTTTGTTGTTTCATTATCCTCATTAGCAAGTTGTGTTTAGCTACAGACACACAGAGGCAAACAGCTGGCTAGCGCCTGAGTGGAGCCAGTGAAGTAATGACAATGCTTGGCGTATGCGCCCTGAGGAGGCCCTCTGTGCTTTCTGTGCTGCAGGCAGAATGGATAAATAAAAGGCTCCTCATTTATTTATGATGCAAAATAGCAATTGTGCATTCAGCTTTAAGACTTGATTATTTATTTAAAGCTGCCCGTCTCCGAGGCACTGACTTTTTGTGTACACAAGGCAGCAGTCTGGTTTTATTACCCATAAACCGCCATTTTGCTTCTCTGGTTGTTGCTGTTAATTTTTCCAGAAGCCTGCGGTGAGAAGGAAAAGCTCCACTGGGAAAGGGGTGAGACCCTGCTACGTTAGCGGGCACAGTGCCCCCTCCCTCACTGCCTGTGCTCCCCCCAGTTGTAATACTGGCAGCCCTGTCCATCCTGTACTACTTACAGCACTACCCCAGGCTTCCATGGAGTAACAGAACGCCAGGCTCTGGCAGCAATCAGCATCCACTGTTTGAATTGTGGTCACGCCTAGGAGCCCCAGTCATGGACCAGGGCCTTCTTGTGCTAGGCGCTGCACAAACACAGGCCAGACAGGCTCTGCCCCGACGAGCTCACAATCTAAGACAAGAGGTGGATACAGAGAGACAAGGAAACAATGAGAGAAAATTGTATATGCTATAGTGATGATATGGTTTTTGCCCAGGGAGCCCACTAGGTCTGCATCTACCCTTCAAGGGTGGTTGGATGATGCTGTCAGCTGGACCTGCTGGATTTGCCTTGTTCTTAGCTGGAGGTGAACAGAAATCTTGCTGGTTGGTGGATGGGGTATAAAAAGCTCTATGATTTCTTTGTTTCCCCATGAAGGCAGAAGGGACCGTTGTTGTGGTCATCCCGTCTGACCTCCTGCATAACACAGGCCAGAGGACTTCTCCGAATTAATTCGTCCTTCAAGTCCAGTAGCTGTGGTTGAACTAGAGGGGAATGTCCAATCTTGATTTAAAAATGTCCCATGATGGAGAGTCCACCAGAGCCTTAGGTAGGTTGTTCCCATGGTTAATTACCCTCACTGTTAAAATTTTCTAGTTGGAATTTGTCTAGTTTCAACTGCTAGCCATTGGATCTTGTTATTCTTTTGTCTGCTAGATTGAAGAGCCTTCTACTACCAAATCTCTATTCTCCATATAGGTACTTATCACCCCTTAACTTTCTCTTTGATAAGCTAAATAGATTGAGCTTACTATAAGACATGCTGTCTGATCCTTTAATCATTCTCATGGCTCTTCTCTGACCTGCTCCAATTTATTAACATCCTTCTAGAAGTGTGGACACCAGAACTGGACACAGTATTACAGTAATGGTCACACCAGTGCCAAAACCAAAGGGAGATAATATAACTTCCATATTCCTACTCGATATTCTCCGGGTTATAATCCAAGAATCTATTTAGTCCTGTCACTCTGAGAGCTCATGTTTGGCTGATTGTCCACCATGAACCTCAATTCTTTTCCAGAGTCACTACTTTGCAGGATAGAGACCCTCATCCTCTAAGTATGGCCTGCATTCTTTGTTTCTAGATTTATGCCCTTACATTTTGCCATATTGAAACACATATTGTTTGCTTGTGTCCAGCTTAGCAAACAATCCAGATTGCTGTGAACCAATTGGCAAATCTGCGAAGCATCATGTGGACAGTTTAAGAAGCAAACAAACCAACTTCCTATTTGTGATCCAATGCTTGAGAAAGTAGTTAAGATGAAGACCGGAGACTGACTACTGCTAAGAAGTAGCAATCTCATGCCACACTTCGTGGCGACGCAGGCTGGAAAATACTTGCCTGAAATCATGGATCATTAATGTCCAGGCTCCATTTACTAGTGGCAAAGGCTTATAATTATTTAGTTGTATTACAGGATTCCCCTGGATTCCCACTTTCGACAGATGTAATCAGCTGCAAATGAATCTTATGACCTTCAGTATATTCTCCCTGCCAGAAGGAAAAAGGCTTTTTAAGCTGGGAAAGCCAAGAAGCAAGAAAACAGAAGGTGTCCTGGAACTTCTGGGGAGAGGTGAGGAGTTTGGGATGTGAGTAAAGCTATAGGGAGCTCCAATTCAAATATTCAGCAGGCTTCATGTCTGAGTCAATGGCACCAGCTGAAGATGAACAGCAGAGGAGTAAATAGTCTGCCTGCTGAGTGAGTTAACGTGGACTCCCAACAAACCCACAGGAGTATAGGAGAGTGGTGGGCCTTGCTAACCAACTGGCAGTGTCCAACCTGAAATGTAATGCAAACTAAAATAAACCAGAAAGGGGGTGTGGCAGGGGTGGGCCATTCACTATGGATAACAGAGAGCAGCACAAAGACTCTCATTGTTTAACACAAGCCGCTTTGATGCGCAATCAGGAAACCCCCTTAGCAAAACAAAACGTGGCCTGTGTCAGCCCCTGGGGACACGGGGATACATTCTCCAGACCCTTTGGTCTGTGTGTTTAGACTCATGCCACACTGAATCTCATCTAGGGGGAAGAGCCGTTTCGCCAGGCTATGAATAGTGGCTTTCATCGGCTGTCACTTCCCATTATGGCCGGCATGACATGGAAATGCACTCACAGTGGCCTTGCAGCTTGGGAGTTCGGCCGAGCCCTGGGAAGGGGAGTTTCCTCTGCATCCTGAAGCACAGAGATATTGATCCACATTCTTCTTTTGCTCTATTGAGCCTTTCAGATTTAAACCCATTTAGACTTCTCCTGAGCTTGCGGGCCACTAAAACCCACCGACTTCAGGGCAACAACTTACCTCTTCACCTGAAGGCATGGGTGTATGTGTGGGAGGGAGAGTTTGCAGAAGCAACCCAGGCCTTTGTGGGTTTTATGCCATTTGACGTGGGCAGTTCTACAGGGTCGAATCCCAGCAGGCTCAACACAGCTCCACAACCTTCTAAGCTGAAGGCTGGGAATCTGAGCGCTGAGGGGGTTTCAGAGACCTTCTGAATCAAGGTCCCAGCTGTTCTGCTCTAAGAAGAGGTTTGTCTTATTGTCTTGCGATGAATTTTCCTCTCTGTCTCACCTGCATGTTGCTTTCTGTGCACCAGGTGTCCACCTGAGGGCCAATGCCACTCCACACGTGGCTGAGTTTCAGTGTTTGGATTTATGTCGCTTGTAAAGAACGGCAGAATCTCTCAGGAGGACACAGGAATGTCATAAAGGGAGGTGCTGGGTGCAGAGTATTTTGAAATGCCCTTAATTAGGTGCCTAAATGGGAGCTAAGGGCCATGGAAATGGGGATAAATGTGCTTGTCTCCCATGCTAAACACTTGGAGGGCTCAGGGTGGAAAGCGATGAGTATTGTTGCTATTCTTACACTACTGAATTAGTCCATTTTTTTAAATGGAAATTTGTGACTGCTGGCTTTTAAGTTCTCATCCGGAAAATAATGTGGCAAGCGTCTGTGCTAGCAAGATGGGTGGTGGTGACGCACTGTCTGATGCTGATGCATACATCCTTCTGAGTACAGAGAGTGAAATAACTCCTCAGGCTCTATAGCGTCTCACCAGTGCAAAGCCACAAACCACCCCACCCATGTCTCGGCCCACATGACACAAACCCACACAGCAGAAAGCCACCTGAGTGTGTGTCACTGAGCTAACCAGCAAAGCCAAACACATACACACAGCAGCAGCTCTTTGCACGGGGGAACTTTTAAAATGAATTGTGCCAAGCTCATCAAATACCATTTCAAATCTGTCGGCACTTGCATTTTTGCCAGACGTTAATTTCAATGTGTCCTGTCTTATTTCTTGCTGGAGACAAGAGTCCTGCTGCTGGAAGGAACAGGGGCTGCGGCTGTGCTTGTGAAAGGAATTTTCCGCGGGGGGGTTGGGGGGCGGCCAACAAAACAGATGGGTTTTATGATAACAAATTGGAAGGGAGATTAAAAGGTAAGTGAGATTCTTGGATTATGATGTTTAGCACTTTTAAAAAAAATTCTGGTGTTGGGTTATTGGGGCTTTTTAGTTTTACTGAAAAGGAACATTGCTACATTTCAGGTACAAAAATGTGTGAGCGATGGAGCAGGTTATCAGCCAGCAGGGTCTGCAGGCTTCTGGAGCCCTGGCCACGGCATAGGGTCTAATTCCAGCGCTGTGGGCAGGTCTCCAAGTAGAGGCAACGTGCGGGAGCTCTGGCCATACTGTAGGGCAGCAGACTAGAGTGGAGATAGGGAAGTAGGTGGGGCTCCTCTCGTGCTGCAGACTGGGACTGAGCCAGAGAGGGGAGCATATGGGGAGCAGGGTGGGGGGTCCCTGTAATGGGGTGTGGGGTGATGCAACATAAGTCTTAGGGAGCAAGGGAAGATGGGACATCAAGGACGCCTGTAATGCCATGGCCAAAAGGAGAGAGCGATAAAGGGGGTGAGCCCTGCAGAACCAGCCCGGTCAGCCCCCATTTGCCTGGTCCCATCCCGCTTAGTCTATTCTCTGAAACTTTCTGTTTCATTCTTTTCAACTGGGTGTTTTTGGCCAATGCAGAAAGAAATTTTGCTCTTTCCCTCAGCCAAAGCGCTGGAGCCCAGCATTGGGAAGGGGAGAGGCGGGAGGGCATTGCTGCAGCTTATCCGTCTCAGGATGGAGCAGAAGCCAGAGGAACATTTGAGAGGCACCTGGGATGCTTTCCCAGCCCCACGTGATGGGTTGCAGAGGGCCTAGTACAAAGCTAAATGATGCCAAAGGGAATCTTTTCATTGCATTCAATGGGCTTCAGATCAGTCTCCTTCTCTCCTTTCATTCCCTCTCTTCCTTACCCGCTCCCCTCCAGTGGATGAGTCTGAAAGGTTAAAGCTGAAGCCGAGAGATATAGGAGGGTGGGACTGGAATATTCATGCGAGAAAGTGAAGGATCTAAGGGAGGGGAATTTGGGCTTCCTTGCTGATAATCAGTTGTGTCCCAGAGATGTCCTATTAATTTGTTTAACCATCTGCAGTCCCTCACAGGCTCCCCATCCTGACAGCTTGTCAGAGGACAGGGATCAGCACTTGCATCCTCCCCGTAATATGCTCTGGGCAGCTGTGCACTCTTTCTCGCCCGGTTGTCTCCATTATACAGCAGCTTGAGTCCAGGCAGGAAATAATAATCATCATAAAAGGCAACACATCCTCGGGTGGCTTGTTTGCATCATTTCCCATCAGAGCATCCAGGGGATTCTTGCTCAGGGATGGTCAGTGAGTGTGCTCAATAGCCAGGCCAATGGCGTGTCCAGTGAGCAGGTCTGGTGCTCAGATGGAAGCCAGTGTGCGTGCAATGTGTGGTGGAAGACAACAGCATATTCAGGGGCTGGTATACTGCAGGATCCAAACGGCATGTCTGCACTACAAAATTAAGTTGACCTAACTTAGGTTGGCATACAGCTGCCACAGGAATTCCATCGCTTGTGCGTGTCCACACTTTGCTCCTTGTGTCGGCGGTTACGTGTCCTCACCAGGAGCGCTTGAACTGCCAGTGTGGGGCATTGTGGGATGGCTTCTGAAAGCCAGTAACAGTTGATGTAAGCCACGTAGTGTCTACACTGACACTGCATCGCCCTAACTACATCAACATTGACTCTGCGCCTCTTGTGGAGGTGGAATTATTAAGTCAGCGTAGCAGGGGAGTTAGATCAGCGGAAGTGAAATTTTAGTGTAGACACTTCCATAGTTAGGTTGACGTAAGCTGCCTTGCCTTGACCTAACTCTGTAGCGTAGACCAGGCCTAAGAGGCCGAGTTTCTAAAACCCACTCTTAATTTATCTGGGCAGCAATTTCCCAGTGATAAGATGGGGATATTACTTACTACCTTCTTTGTCAATGTAGTGTGTAAGCATTTGGGGGCTGTCTCTTATTTTGTGTCTGTACAGCGCCTAGCACAATGGGATTTCTATCTGGGTTGTGGCTACTAGGTGCTACTGTAATACAACTAAATAATAATAAGCCTTTGCCACTAGTCAAATGGAGCTTGGATTTCAATGACCCATGATTTCAGGCAAGTATTTTCCAGCCTGTGTCAACACGAAGTGTGGCATGGCATTGCTACTTCTTAGCAGTACTCAGTCTCCTGGTCTTCATCTCAACTACTTTCTCTAGCACTGGATCACAAATAGTTGGGAACTGGGAAGTAACAGAGCTGCTCAAATGTTAAAAAAATCCAGACCCACATGTATTTTCATGAATAAAAATTCTGCGAATACTTTAATTGAAAAAACGTGAATAACTGCCGAGAACGTGAGTGAATCCCTAAAGGCGGACATTTATTCATCTGAAAGTTCACATTGGAGAATACATTATTCGCTACTTACTTTACTTCTGTTTAAAAGGTGTTGGGGACCAGAAGCAATACCATGTGACTTGGTTGACCAGTCGCTACCGATAATGCATTGTTGGCATGAATAGTTCCCAAACAACACATACACTGCAAATGGTTTGTCCAAACTTTTTGGCATGTAGCAGCAGATGGTGTAGGCTTTTGCAGGAGTCAGGATTAGTTCAGGAGCAAATTGCAAATGGAAACCAAGGCTAATGTCAGTGCTTAAAACAGGTTGGTCTCCATACCTTTGAAAAAAAAAAAGAGAGGTAAAAAAAACCGAGTGCATAGCCACTGCAAAAATGTAAAGACAGGTGTTTTTTCAATGGGGGGGGGCCTGGATCGCTACTAGTGAACTCTGAGGAG
Organism: Chelonia mydas; assembly: GCF_015237465.2. Taxonomy (NCBI): domain Eukaryota; kingdom Metazoa; phylum Chordata; order Testudines; family Cheloniidae; genus Chelonia; species Chelonia mydas. Next base: position 20,512,877 of record NC_051254.2, read on the forward strand.
CAGAGGAAATGAAGGGACTTGTTTTCCACTGTGGCCGGTTCCTAGGCATCCATTTGGGTAACTAGCGTTGGGGGGGGAGGGGTGTGTGCCAGAGATGAACATTTGAGTGCCCGCTGCCAATCAAAGGAGGAGACTGGAGAGGCGAGGTTCCGCTTGTGACAAACAACGGCTAAGAGCAGGTCAGCCCTTAGAAGAGTAGAGCAGTGCAGTAGCTCAGCTCAGGAGCTGACGGTCTCTTTTTGGGTATGTCTACATTTGCAGTCTGGGATGTGATGGCAGCTTGGGCAGAAATACCCGTGGTGCCTTTACTCGCACCAGCACGGCTAAAAATACCGGTGTCCGTGAGGTGGCGTGGCCATCGCACAAGCTAGCAAGGTGAGTAGGCACCCAGAATCCCTGAAGTACTCACACTGCCCACGCTGCGGTTTTTTAGCACAGGTACATCTACCCACGTTGCAGTCACACCTCTGACTTTTATTAGAGCTGGGCAAAAAATGTGAGCCAAAAGCAGGACCAATCCCACTGAGCAATTGTGCTGGTTGAACATTGGGGGAGGTGTCATAACCTCTTTGGTAGCGTTACTCACCAGGGATCAAATAAATGCAATTTAAAATAGCAGTATCAGTCCAGTGTTCGCCTTATCAGCTTTCAGTGTCAACAAGTACTGAGAATGTGCTGTCTTAGAGGGAGTTAGGATGCTGAAGTGTGAAACATCTGCTGTGGGTAGATATTCACATGCTACTTCTGGCCTGTAGCTAAAACGAGACATTGCTTCAGTTAAATAGCTAATGCTCCCTCGGTCAGGGGATTGGAGGGGTGCAATCGCTCTCTGACTGCTGTGAGCCTACCCACAGGGCTTGCCCTTGTACCTTTCTGGTGGCGTTGCCGCACTGCGTTCTTATGGCTTGAGAGCTCCGGGGCGCTGTATACCAGCCAGGCTAACAAGCCCCTCACACTCTTCCCTCAAAGGATGAAAGGTAGGCAGGGCCATAACCTGTGACCCTGGTCAGATAGTAAACTGAGTTATAGACATGTCACTCGGGCGGACCAATCATATTAATGCCATAGCAACAGAGATAGCTCCTTTAAGTGGCTTTTGCTCCAAAGTGACGCCTCCGAACAGTTACAGAAGAACTGGTGACAGGCTCTGCAGAAAATCTCAGACTAGCGCGATCCCACAGGGTGTTATCAAGGAATCTCTCATCTGGCCAGTGGTTTCGTCCAGTGGGGACTATTCTATTACCCACCTCCCGGCTCACTTGTGATGCCCTCAGTGCATGGATAACTCATAGCACTAGGTCCCTTTCACTAAGATCCCAGGCCATGCAGTGTCTTTGCTTTCCCAGTGCCTGCCCAGACTGGGGCTTGGGTAAAGGCAAACCGGCTGAAGCTCAATCCAAACAAAGCAGAGCGGGGCTGGTAAACTCTAACAGAAATCTGGGACGGCCCGGGGGGGGCAGCGCCCTGTAGCCCACTGACTGGCTTATGCTGGCCTATAAACCAGGGAACCATCATGGGGAACTGTGAATAATGACACAGGCCGCCTCTTTGCTTCCGCTCCAGACCCTGCTGTGCTGTGGCCCTTGGACTCCAGCTTCTGATTCATCCCTGACTCCGCTACTTGTCTCCCACCTGCACCTTAGTGCCTGACCCTGACTTCCTGATCCAGCTCAACACAGACCGCCCCGCCTCCTCTCCTGACCGCAGTTTGGTAACGGATTGGTGCACGTGGGCACGCCCATAGCCTGGCCCTGACACCATGTGTCCACCTACACAGGATAACCATACAGGACAGTCCCTTTTTTAAGCTCTGTCCTGGACATCCCAACTTTTTTGGCAAAACTGGGCATTTGTTCCGTTTGCTCTTGCCAACTGATCATCAACTGGCGAGCCAGCCCCAGCCCTGTGCGTGGGGGGAAGAGGGGGTGGAAGGGGAGGGGAAGGCGGGTGGATGGGCGCTTAGACTGTCAGCCCTGTACGCGCAGGGCGGGGTGGGTGGGTGTGCAGCCCTGCTTGCGGGGGGAGGGGTGGCCAAGTTTCGCTTTGGGAAATATCATCACCCTACAGCTACATCTTGTGAAGGTCTGTGGACCAGGCTACTGTTACCTGTGGCTCCGTGACCTCCAGGTTGTTGACCACCATGGGCGCTGCATGGAAGCCATTCAGGAGCTGTAGCCAGGCCAGGATGCAGTGCCCACCTGCTCGGTGAGGTGCGCGACAGGGAGCATATTACACGTCTCCCAGCGTGCAATGACCCCTTTTCTTGTGCTTCCAGGTAAAATTCAAGGCTTTGATTCTGGGCTGCAAAGCCACAGGTGGTTTCAGTGCTGGCCCCTGGAGGGAGCGTCTAGCTCTCTCTCTCTCTCTCTCCATGGCAGCTAGTATTAGCTGGGGTGCTTGAGATAGCAGTGTGGATTTCAGTGTCAGGAGGCCAAAGCATTCTCAGTGGAGAACCCTCAGTGCTGGAACCCAGTTCCCCGTTGGACGACCAAAGTCAGTGTCTGAGCTATGGCTTTGTCAGACCTTCGCCTGCGGGAGCACTGCATACACAAATGGTTGAGGAGAGCCGTCCGCTGCTGACGCTGGTTGAGTAACCTGCAGGTTTTTTCAATATTGTTCAGTGGTCAGAGATTACATGATTGGTCCTTTTTTCCGTCAACAAATGAAGCAATCAGTGCTGTGCGCCTTAGCCGGGAGGATGATGTCTGTGATAATGGCTTGAGGATGAAAAGGGGAAAAAGCTAGATCCTCCCGGGGAAACAAACATAGCACTAATAATTACATCTGACATTTATAGAGTGCCTCTCCTGCCAAAGGATCCCAAAGCAATTTACAAACTATGTATATGAATCACTTTACCCACCTCAGAAATGCAGCCACCTCTGGGGAGGAAGACAGCAGCTGTTTAACATTGCAGTGGAGTTTATGGAGGTCAGATGTCGTCGTCGTCGTCTTTTTTCTTGCCACTTCCCTATTCGGGGTCAACAACTTTTATAGCCTTCTTCCAGAACGTACAGATGTAATTAGCTCAATTAAAATCTGGCCAGGAGACAAAGGAATTACAGCCTTGCTCCTGCAAAAGTGCTGCAGGGTCTCTAAAGACTCACTAGAGATTAGGGTGTTGCCGTGAAGTCTCTTCCTAAAGTTGGTACCTTCATAGCACAATGGCACGAGCATCGTGCTGGGGGATCTAGTCATCACTGACTAGGAGGAGAATGGCAATAAACCAGTGTTTTCATTTTAGGTCTCCATTATTAGTGCTAAACAAGCCTTGTCTTGCTTAGCGTGTGAAATCGAACAGAAGAGCGCGCGTGGTAGGCCTACATCTACCAAAACTAATGATACATCTGCATATCCTATGCAGTATTTCCTATACTATGCATATTAAATGTGACTGTCTTTTCACCCTCTGTTTTTACAGTACCTAGCACAATGGGGCCCTGGTCCATCACTAGGACTTCTAGGCACTATGGTGGTCAGGGCCGGTTTAACCTTTTGTGTGCCCCCATGGAGGCAATGGAGCATGGCATGGGGAGCAAGGGGTCAGCCAGGGGCAACGGGGCATGGCATGGCAGGGGCGGCCCCCACTCCGCCTAGCCCAGTGCGAGGGCACTATTTACAATCCGGCAGTTGCCAGACGCACAGTGGCCCACCCGGCCCTGTGCTGCTAGCATGCCCCTTCCCCTTTGGGGGGCAGGCCCATGCTGCACCAAAACAGCCCCACCACGCAACATCCTCCCAACTCCCTATGGCCAGAGCCCCCCCCAGACCCATTATGCCCAGCGCCCCCCAGCCCCTCCACACAAATGCATAGTGACCTGCTCAACACCACCCCTGCCCAGCGCCCCCCCGCCCACAACCCCACCACAACCCCCCAGCACCCCACCACAGAACCCCCACTCTCTAGTGCCCCAACACATACATCTTCACTGCCACCTCACAGCCCAGCGCCCCCTCCCCCATGCCCTGCCTCCCGGCTGCACTCACAGGCTGGGAGGTGACTGTGTTTGCCAGGCTGAGCGGCCAGTGCAGCCAGAGCTGGTCCTGGGGCGGGGAATCGCTCCAGTCCCTTGGGAGTGGTGTGATCAGTCAGGCCAGGATCTGCCCCAGCCATGCTCCCTCAAGACGCACATCCCGTGGAGGGGCCCAGCCAAGCTCCCCGCCCTCTCCCCCCCAACCCTGGCTGAGACTGGCCAGGCTTCTGCACCAGTCCAAGGCAGCTCAACTCTGGGGAGACAGGTAGGGCCCCACAGGTGGGAAGCAGAGACTGCCCGGAGCCAGAGGTGCACTGGGGTCCGGCCAGGGGGCAGAGAGGAGCAGGGGGCGTGGGGCGAAGGAGGCAGCAGGCGGGCAGGCCAAGAGATGCAAGTGGTGGGCAGGGGGAGCCAGAGGGGTCTCACGGTGCAGTGCAAGCGGAGCAGGCCGGGGCCCTTGTGTGCATGGGCCCGGCTCCATGGAGCCACTGGAGCCATTGTAAACCCGCGATTGATGGTAGTGCAAATAACTCATTAAACCCTCCGAATTAGGAGAAAAAAACAGAAGCCAGCAGTAGTGTGCAGAATGGTTAGTAATTAGATTAGTGACTTATTTTGCACATCCTTCTTATGAGACTATTTTTTCCCCATTGCCTTCAATTATGCACCCCACTCGAGGGGATGGCTAGCAATGAGCAGTATGGGATGTCTGTTCATTTTATTCCATAAGCCCTGAATGAGAGGAGATAATATTTCCCAGCCAGTACCTTTCAGTTATTTCCTTTGGCTGTTGCTTGCATTCCCCAACCCATAGGCCTTGGTGAGAGAACAAAAGAAATTATCTGGAGAAAATACAGGAAACTGAGCCAGCTCCCCAACTGGTGTAAATCAGCATCGCCCCACTGAACTTACTGGCGCTACGCTGATTTACACCAGCTGGCACTCCGGCCTACTGTGTGTCTGTCAAAGGACTTCTAGATGTCAGGCCTGATTCCGATCGCATGTCAATTTCACATCTGTAGACAAGGGCAAATATTGCAACTAATGTTTAAAAAAAAAAGTAGAAAAAAAAAGATAATGGTTTCTTCATGCATGTTTCCTTTGCAGGTTGTCTTTATGACAGGGGAGAGCCCCTTAGAAAGTAGTCATACGGCAGTCCTATGACGCACTCTGTAATTCTCAGATAATTTGTTTCCTTCTCTCAACAAGGCCCATGAGTTGGGGCCCACAAACATCCAGGGGAAGCAGTTGAAAGGTTGTGGCTAGGGAATACTTACAAAGATCATTGTTATTCATAGACAGGCTGCATTTAAAGAACACTAATGTCCAGTGTTACCAATCCCAAGTGTTCAAAAATCCTGAATCAGGCCAGTGAAAATCATGAAATTGGCTCGATAATCGTGAGAGTTTTAAAAATAATGAATTTTGGGCTCCGTTTGCCTTCTGGTTTTTGAGCCTTTTGGGTACCTTGAGTCAAGATTTCAAGCATTTCTCCACAACCATGAGGGCTAGAAACTTGCTTTTTAAAATTGAAAGTTGAGATTCTTATGTATTCACATGACTCCAGAAGCTGAGGTCAGGAGAATCACAATAAAATCCTAAGAGTTGGTCACATGGAAAAGCTTTGGGGAATATTTTAGTTAGACAGCTGGTTTGATGTCATGTCAGTAAAATGGGTTGAAAATTTTCTTCAAAAAAAGCTTTGACAGAAAATTGGGTTCTTGATTAAATGAAAATGTTCATGGAAAGTATCTGATTTAATAAAAACAAATGCATATTTTTTTACCAAAAATAAAAATCTCAAAACCCTCAAATTTTTCAGTGTGTGGCTGAAAATATTTTGTTTTTGTTTTGGGGGGGGGGGGGGGGTTTGCCATTTTCTGACCAGTGCTAAGCGTTACAAAGATTTCCAAACCTGATGCCTAAAGTTAGGCTCCTAAGACCATATTTAGGTAACAAAAGCCTAGATTCACAAAGGTATTTAGGCTCCTAAGACCTGGTCTACACTAAAAAGTTAGGTCGACCCAGCTACGTCGCTCAGGGGTGTGAAAAATCCACACCCTTGAGCAACATAGTTAAGCCAACTTCACTCCTGATGCAGGCAGCGCTATGTCAGCGGAAGAATTTGACTGTTGACCTAGCTCCTGCCTCTCTGGCAGGTGGCTTACCTATGCTGTCCAGAGAACCCCTCCAGAGAACCCACAGATAGTGTCTACATTGAAACACTACAGTGGCACAGCTGAAGCACTGTAGCATTTCAAGTATAGCAGCAAGTGGCTTGATTTTTCAAACGTGATGAGCACCCAGCGGCTCTCGTTGACTTCACAGGACTTTAGATCAGATCCTTGGAAATTTGAGTGCTCAGCACATGTGAAAAATCAGGCCCAAAATAAGTAAGGAAGTCCCGAGTCTTGGATCCATGTCCCTTGCACTAACCGTGAGATGGCATCACCTCTCATTTGCAGTGTCACACACACATTAATAACTGCTATGAAGTCAAATCTGTCTGCATGCAAATAGCTTGGCTAATAAAGCATATAAAGTGAGGTAGGCTGATTATTATTTCATGTCTAAGCAGAACTATGTCTTTATATTATGCTTGCCATGCGGCACCAGAGCCTTCCGAACCCCACACAATTATTTCTTTATTTAAACTAAACTCCCCAGTTACAATCTGGGTAGTCTTTTTTGGGTGGAGTGGAGAACCCACATTGTTAACTCCGGATAACAATAATTAAAAGAAAATAAAATCAAAGCAGCTCAGGAAATAAACGGAACATTTTTCTATGAAAGCCAAAAGATTCTATTAAACGTCTGTGGTTTAATAAACTATTATGAAGTTTGGGAGCATATTTTTCCTGGGACTTAATCTGTTTACTTATCTAAAAAAGTAAATAGAATATCACTTTACTTGACCACACAGAGAACCTGATACATCATGGCAGTGCTGCCACATATGTTTCTTGGTTAAATGTTTCCACCTTGGATTTCACTTAATGGAAATGTTCAACTTCTTATGCCGTGTGTGAAATCCTGGCTCCACTGAAGTGGACTTCAACAGGGCCAGCGTTCCACCCTTTGTGTCTTCAGTGGTGCTGCACTGATTTACACCCACTAGGCCCTGACCTCAGGCAGGTCTCTACATCTCTGTGTGCTGCAGTTCCCTCACTTCTAGGACTTCCCGAAATCACAGAAGTCTGGGGTGGACCAATTAATAGTTGTGTGGCATTCAGGGCCAGATTTTTTCAAGGCATTTAGTTGCCTAAGGAGGTAAGTGGGTGCCTATTGCCAGAGGTGGATGAAATTTTTCGTTTGAGTTGACTGAAACAATTTGTGAATTGGGTTCGGTTTGGGCGAATTGTTTCGGCTGTAAAAGAGCTATAGATATAGCGGAGATGTCTAAACGGTTCACTTCAGAACGTCCAAAACAAAGCGTTTTAACTTTTAGGTTTGGAAAGACATTTTGTTTCAGAATTGCCTCTGTTTTATTTAAAAAAAAACAAAACCCAACAACCTCAAAATCACAACAAAAGATTTTATTTCAGACCGACCAATGCATTTTGGTCGCCTTTGCTCATCATTTAATTTTGCCAAAATTGTTTGTTTCGGGATGAGCTGAAACAATCCCCATCCCCGCCCACCCCCCGTGCCATCCCCAAGTCTTTTGCTTTGGCCACCAAATTAATCATGCAGCTCTACGTAGTGGGATTGATTTCAATGGGATTTAGGCATCCAGACACTTTTCAAAACCCAGTTTAGGTGCCTCTCTGCCTCTTTCAGTGCCTAAATGCCTTAAAAAATCTGGCCAACAGATAATGAGGGCCACAGAAATGCCTGTTTGGTAAATAGGAGGTACAACAAATTTACGCCAGCGTGAGAGAAGAATTCGCCTCTTGTTTCAAACCATTTTATACATCTGCACGTACATGTGATCATTGCTCCTAAAAGGATTATTTTAAAGTGAAGAAAACACATACAAATGAATATTTTTCCATTTTAGTATGTATCATATACCTTCCCCCTCCTTTGCATCTAAGCCATCAGCAAAAAGACAGCAGAGCCTCTCAATACCCGTAAACTTTATTAAATGTGTGCTTCTTCAGTCTTAAATTAAATTAATCTGGGCCATACAGAAATAGCACCAAAGGGAGGAAATGAGAAGATCACAAAGCAAAGGAAAACCAGAAAACATTATGTACAAACAAGAGGGGTTTTTTTTTCTATGTTTAAAAATACATGGACAAGTCTCCTGCCCTGGAGATCTAACTGAATATATGCTAAGTTACGTGGGGCACAAAAAAGGAGGCTGAATATCAGTTATTTAAAATAAATAAATTAAATTCAGGATATAAATTTCCATATACCAAGCACATCATTGCTTGAAATATAACTTAAGGTTATAGCCCTCCCCCCTGGAATATCAGTTGCATTAAATACAGGAGCCTCATTCCTTGGAATCCCACGACATATTGGTGTTTAGGTTCATTTCTAGTGTTTAAAATATTTGGATAAGACAATTCCTTGTGAGGTTATTATATACCCGATGGCACAGAATGTTCATACAGCCACTTTTTCCCAGGGAATCACAACAAGAAAAATCCTTTTAACACATCAGTGGAAAGGTCACAAGCTACCCTGCAAAGTAAGCCCTGTTAGTCTGATCTTTTCAGATCCAGGCAGCTAGATCTCAGTTCAATAGTCTACCCTGATTCAGCAAAGCATGTGCTTAAATTTAAGCATGTGCCTAGGGCCCGCTTCTCAAAGGTATTTCGGTGCCTAATTCTCTTAGAAATCAATAGGAACTAGGTGCCTAAATGCCTTTGAGAATCTGGGCTTAAATATTTTGCTGAACTGGGGCTTCTGAGTCTGATCCAAAACCTACTGAAGTCAATGGAAAGATGCCTGTTGACTTTGCATCTGACCATTAGAGTGTCTAGAGAAGGAAAATGCACTGGTTGGTTTTGTACCATTTCACCAAAAGCCAGGGCCTGATTTTGAACCGTGAGAGCACCTGTGTGTCGCACTGAAATCAGTTGAAGGGAGTTACAAGTGCGCAGTGCGTCTGATGACAAGGCTGTCAGTTATTTAAAATCACGTGGGGCGGAGGGGGGGTCCAATTGTGTACTCATGCTGTGCAATTTCTCTCTGGCCTGATTCCAACATCACACCCATTTTACACCAGCGTATCGTTATTATGATTCATAATACAATAACGCCTTGGAGCCTGTCATGAGCCTGGACCCCTTTGTGCAAGGCATGTACAGACATAAAGCAATGTCAGCTGAGACTGATTTAGTGGTGTAAATGCGATCAGATGGAGGCTAAGTGGGAGATGCCACTGTGGAACTGAGAGAAGGCTATGAGACTCCATAGAGATACAGCGCTTTAAAGAAACACTGTGGAAGTCTAAAAGTTGCATATGACACAAAACACAAACCCAACCCTTATCTGAGCCCAAGACCATCTTAGCTTATTAAAAACGGAAAGATTTTTAAACATCTTATTTGCTTTTCATCACCAATCCCCTTCCTCCCCTTCCTGACCCCCCTCCCCCCAGCCCACTTTACTCCATTGGGAAAAATCAAACTCTTTAAGTCAATTTCACTTTCCAAGTTCTGCTATACTTGCTCAGTAATATTGAGCTGAGGGTTTCCCTACACAGGGGACTAGTTAAATCCATCCCACACCCTTGTTTAGGATTTTCAAATCAGACTAAGGGCTTAGGTAATTTGGTCCCAGATCCTCAAAGGTATTTTTTTTGAATTCACTTAAATACCTTTTAGGATCTGAGGCTTAAATCATATTAGATTTCACTGGGATTTGCGGGCCTAACTTTTCTTAGGCTACTAGGAAAATGGCAAGCTTTATTCAGTCAGTAGGATTTTCAAAAGCACCTAAGTGATTTAGGAGATTTGAAAGTCAATGGGCAGGAAAGCGTTTCAATGGTACAGATGACAGGTGCTAAGGGTTTGTCTACACACCAAAGCTGCACCACAATTGGTACAGTTAAAGCAGTATAACCCGCATAATGCAGACACAGTTATATTAGTATAAAGATGCTTTATAGCAGTATAGCTATTCCTGTACGGGAAGGGGACTAATCTATATTGGGATCAGCCATTGTTACACCAGTCTCCATCCACATTAGTTGTACTGCTGTAACAATATTGGTTAAAAAACCCCACACCCCTAACCAACACTTATACTGGTACAAAACCTGTGTATAGAGCAGGCCTACCTTTTCCTGAAAAACAATGGGCGTTAGGTGCCTATAGGTCATTGTGCCTGTGAAACTTGCTCCCTGTTGTGCCTAAGGCATTTAGGTGCTTTTAAAAATCCTACCTCTTAGTTTTGTGAAACTTTTTTGTTTTGTAACAAAGCCTAATTTTTGGCCCTAAACTCGACTGTGTCCCTTTTAAATGATGCCAGTGGCTCAGTAACTAAGCAGGTGGTCTAGTTCCCCCAACTGGTGTCATAAGGCCATTTGATTTTGACGCCCATTTGCTTTCACAAGGGTTAGGGGGAGAACCTTGCACCGAGATGAATGATACATCCTTGTACCTCTACCTTTGCAAGACAATTTGTTCCAAAGGTATCCCACGACATGCTTTTGTTGCATAGCTAGTCATACTCAATCTGACAGCAGCAGACAATGATTACAGGCAATGAACACTTTATGAAACATACTGGTCCTTAAAGACTAACAGATTTATTTGGGCATACGCTTTTGTGGTAAAACAACAGTTCTTCAGCTGGTTTTTTACCCACGAAAGCTTATGCCCAAATAAATCTGTTAGCTGTTAAGATGCCACCGGACTCCTCGCAGTTTTTGTGGATACAGACTAACACGGCTACCACCAATACTGGATACTGGTCCTTGATTCTGTTAACAAATGATTCAAGATGGGATTGTCAATGTTCTCAGATGGAGATGATGGCTTATAAGAGATCCAAGCCATTGAGTCTGGGAAGCGATTGGAAGGTCATGACTGATTTCTTCACAGTGCAGGGGGGAATTGCAGCGAGGCTGCTTCACTGGAGCTCTTAGGAAGTCACAATGCCTGGTCCAGTGGCCACTACAGGGTGACACGGTACAAGCACATGGGCTAAATTCAGCAGTGGATATAAGTTTAGAAGGACTTTTAGTGAACTTTAGACCTCCTTCTGAACCCCCACGCTGTCACCGTGCAGGACTGTTAGACTCTCTCCGGGTATGTCTACACTGCCATCAGAGGTCTGAATGCAGCACATGTAGTGAGACCTGAACTAGCTTTAATCTAGCTAACCTGAGTGCCAAGAGCAGGGAATCCACAGCAGCACGTGGGCTGTCCCAAACGGCCCAGAATCCTGGGTAGTTACTTGGGCAGCTAGCTCGTGTGGTCACCGCTTCATTGCTGTTGGTACCTGAGCTAGCCAGAATCAAGCTAGCTTGTGTATAGCGGCATGTGGAGCAGGCACAGCTCCACTGGAGTGCGGACGTACCCTCAGACGTTGCCAAGTGGGACTGAGAAAATTTAAATGAGATTTCAGAGCCACCTCGGTGATTTAGAAGCACAAACCCTATTGGCTTTCAAAGGAACTTGTCTTCCTGTGTCACTTTAGGTATGTCTCAAAATCCCATGTGGGAAGGCTAAATTAGCCTATAGGAGAGTAATTTACACTCCCATACAAATCACCTCTGGCACTGGTTGCATGTATAAGCCAGGCTGAAAAAATGACACCGAGGTTTATCTGCAGCCCAGGGGATTCTTGCCATAAGAATCACAAATATTGAATACAATGTTCAGCCATTATAAATATTTTAAAATGAGGCTATATTCCACTGCCAGGAAGTTCAAAGTTCAATAGATTCCCTGTTGCAGAGTAATGCAGCTTTGGGGGAGGGGAAAGCATTATGTCATATAAATATACGAGTGAGCGTCTTACATGAGTCAGAGCTGTCTGGAAACACGATCTAATAGGCCACATTTCACAGAGAGGGCTTTCATTTCCCTTCAATGTGTCCTGTGTGTGTTGGGAATGCATAAGGACCATAAATACTGTAGCCCTCTCTTAAAAACAAGAGGAATTGTCACCAGACCTCAAGAGCGCCTTTTCAAAGCGCTAGGTATGGGGAGTGGGATTTTCAGATGCTTGGTTCTAATTCATGTGAATGGATGTGGTATGGCCAAAACCAAAAAGCCACATCTTGAAAACTTCCACGGATGGTTTGGATGAAACATATTGGGCCTTTTTAGTTTTTTTCATCTAGGGTTTTGATCTGAGGCCCACTGAAATCAATAGGAACCTTTCCACTGACTGCAGTGGCTTTTGGATCAGGTTTTAAACACTTGACTGGGGCCAGCTCTTCACCCACAAGCTGAAAGAAGCTCTGGGTAACAGAATCAGGTCACTCAGACAGCTTCAGCCTTTGGTGAACTTCAAAATGCATTGGTCCCTCAACCCTCCAAGGAACCAGCCACTGCCTTGCTGTTAGGCTTAACCACTGTGATACCTAAGGAGGCAATATCATTGCTCAACAACAGCTGAGTTTTGGAACCTGAGGTGTAAAATGGCATGCTCACACGGGAAGCAGAATATATGGAGATGCCTGTTCAAAGAGCAATGCCAGCAGGACAGCTGTAACCAAGCCTTAGATTCAATTTTCAGGTGAAGCGACGATAGCAAAACAAGTAAAGAAGGGCCAGGTTTGATGGTTCTCCCATCACCCCCACCAGCTGAGCATGATCATCAGAAACTATAGCGCTGGTCAAAGCATTTTACATTCTGAAATTTCATTGAAATATTCCAGTAAAATGTCAAATTTCAGGGGAAAGGAAACACACTTTGTCATTGATTTTTGCTAAAAACATTTACCAATCTGCTCTGATTTTGGCACTTGGGGCTAGAAAATGGAAGTCCAGAGGAGGTGGATAGGGAAATATAACAAGGGGGAAAAGTTAACAGCTTTACTGCTGCCCCAAAAGAAATCTTCTGGTTTGAGTTTTGGATGAAAGTTGAGGGTGGTGGTGAAAATTCTTGCACTGTCCAAATTCATCTGCAAGTTCTGTTTTACTCAGCTGAGAAAGTCTGACTGTTGCCACAGCCCATTTGGCTGTTGTGACTACAGCTGGCCAGGATCTTAACAACAGGCGAGCACTGTAGCCACCCATGACTCCGCCCTTAGACAGACCTCCGCGAGGATTAAGACACAAAGGGAGGCACTATGTGCTCGAGCGAGCGCTGTGGCTTTGCTTTGTTCTGGGTTGCGTTTAGCTGATCTGATCGCTACTTTTTGTTCTTTGTTTGGTCAAGATGATTATAAAATATTTACCCAGATGTTTTGTGCCACGGGATGCTGCCAAAAAAAGGGCTTAAAGCTGGAGCCGGAACATTCTGAATCAAGAACTGAGACAGAGGATGACCATACTGGCTGAAGGTAGTGGGGTTGCTGTGGCCTCTTGTGCTGGGGATGGGAGGGTGTACTGCAGAGAAAATGACTTAACAGTTTTCTAGCACCTTACTGTTAGCTTGCCAGCCAGCTGTTACTGGACTCTGGGTAAGGAAAACTGAGCTCATATAAGGCTTTATGGGGGCAACAAGTGGGAGAAAGTCTTGGGGCCAAGGCCTTCAGAAAGCCCTGCCAACACTAACACAAAGTGATTTTAAATAGATCGGGAAGTGGGTCCTGTTTGTGAATCCACCCAGGTTTGGTTCTGCAGCAGTGATGGGGAAAGTCCTTTCTGAGCCCCTGCAGCCTCAGCAATGTGCAGGATCATATCTTAAGCTGGTTAGGAGAAAAGCTGGGAAGTGGATTCAGGAGAGCCAGGAGTGGGTGGAAGGCCCAGCTCTATCCTCTTTCTCTTTACACGAATGTGGTATTGGTGGCAGATGGTGCCCTGACAGCCCTGGACCCTGACCTGCTTTCTTTACCTTCGGAACAGGTAGGCAGGAACTGGAGGGACCACCTGCAGAGCTAGAGGGTAATTTCACACACATCATCTTGACCTCTTCGATTATCAACTCATTATCCTCCTGAACTCTCTTCTCTGCTTTGATGCCTAAAAAAAATCTTGACAACGGTTATGCAGCCGGTATGCTGCTTTTCACGCTGACCAGTATTGTCTCATTGTTACCTAGTGCTCCCTGGGCTGTCTCCATCTTGTCCTAGACCGTAAGCTCCTCATGGCACGGACTGTCTTTTGGTTCTGTTCAATGGAGTCCTGATCCATGAAATGCCTAAGCACTACTGTAATACACCTAATAAACAGCAATCGTAATGCACAGAACCTAGCACAATGGAGTCCTGGTTCATGACTGGGGCTTCCAGGCGCTAATATAAATAATAATCATCTAATGAGACTATGGACAAAAGGGCCAAATTGTGTGATTTGGGCACCTGCCTAATTAATGGATAGCTACCACCAACTCACTTTATAGAAGCCACAAAACAGCTCTCAAGAATCAGGGGAAAGAATTGAGATCTCCAGGTATCGTAACAGGGAGGATTATTTTAACGAACATGTTGAAGAAACCTGACAAACCCAATCTGCTCTTTCCTGTTTTCTCCCCCGTGTTCCGCAGAAGAGTGCTGCCATTGTGTTCATAGCAGGGCAGCCATTAGGTTCTCACCACACTCTTGTGAACAACTGGCTGGTTTTTGGGGTTTTTTTCAAATGAACCTTTGCTCCAACATTTTCTCTTCTAAGATTTTTCTGAAGCCAAGAGGGCCTTGTCCAACATATTCCTGAACATGGCTTAGCAGGATACCTCACACGCCACCTTTCCCACAACTCTGGCTCTTACCCTGTTATTCCGTATTCAAGAATATACAGGACATGGAGTCCCCCCACACCCCACAATGACTCCCCTCTTAGTATGAAACCCCATGAGGGTCACACCCTCAAACTCTACGGATGACATCCAATGGGACGCATTGGCTTGGTGAAGTTTCTGAATGGGAATCTTGACAGAGGTGGGTGAGCTCTGAAATAGCGACCCGGAGAGAGTACAAGTGATGGGGGAAGCTGCTTGTGAGCTGGTGGGCTGGAAAACAGCCTTTTGACTACACTGAGATTTTCATGTCAAAAGATCAGTTTTTGTCAAAACCTATTTCCTCCCCTCCACCGCTTTCTACAACCAAAACCCAAATTATTTCAATTTTATATATAAAAAACCCTCCCGTTTTTCACCAGCTGCTGAAAAAAAGCTTGGTTTTTGGTGCAGAATTTTTTTCCCACTTTTTGGATCAAACCCCCCAAAATTTCAAAGAAAAATTGATAAAAAAGTGAAAAAAAATTGATAAAAAATTTTCCACAGGAAAAAGAATGTCCTGACCAGCTTTGGGATCTTCAAAAGTGAATTAGGTATTTAGGACCCTAAGTCCTATTTTCAAAAGTGACTAAGGGATACATTTTTAAAGGCATTTGGACACCTCCAATGGGAGTCAGGCACCTAACTAGATTTAAAAATCCAGCCCT
This sequence comes from Chelonia mydas, assembly GCF_015237465.2. Taxonomy (NCBI): domain Eukaryota; kingdom Metazoa; phylum Chordata; order Testudines; family Cheloniidae; genus Chelonia; species Chelonia mydas. The sequence goes on from NC_051254.2 coordinate 20,528,310, forward strand.
TAGTCATCAAGGCCCAGATCTGTAAAGGTATTTAGATGTTGCTGCGCTCACTGTTGCAATATCTAACTGATTTAGGAGCCTAAGTCCCATTTTCAAAAGTGATTTAGGCATTTAGGAGCCTCAATCTTCATGATGAGATGTAGGTGCCTAAATCTGTTAGGCATTGCGAGGCTGAGCACAGCAATGCCTAAATACCTTTTAAAATCTGGGCCTTAGAAGCCTAAATCATTGACTTTCAATGACAGTTGGGCTCCTCTAAGTGCCTATGTCGCTTTTGAAAATGGAACTTAGGTAAATTTGAAAATGATGCTCCGAGACTTTTCTATAGACACAGTGTCAAATCCTGAAACCACTGACATAAATGGCCAGAGCCCTGTTGACTTCAACAGCACGAAGCTTTGGCCCACAGCCACCTTGCCTTATCCGTGGAAGGAGACACCAACCTGCTGCTAATAGAAGAAAGAAAACAAACCAAGCAGTGACATTGTGTCAAAAAGAACAAACAGAACGGAGAGTGTTTTCAGCACAACGCTTACATTTTTGTTTTTCCCTCTCTACTGATATGTAAAAAAAATATATATTATATTATATTTTTTCTTTTCTTAAATTATTCTTTTTTTCAGCCTCAGTCCCAGCCGAAGTCGTGCCCAGTCATCTGGTAGAACTTCATGTTGAAAGGCCTGTAGAACTCCCGCAGTCTCTGCACCACCTCTCGGTCTATATTGGGGTGGGTCCTGCCTTTCGTTTTCCCCAGGCAGTGGGGTTTGCTGCTGCCTTCAGCCTTCTTCAGGCAGGGGAAGCCCTTGGTTTTGTTGAAGTAGAAGTGTTTGTCCGTAATGATCCTCTTAAGGCCCAGAAAGTCCTGGACCCTGCCCAGCTCCCCGGCGGGGTCACTGATCAGCCTCTCCCCGCTGACAAAGAGGATCTGCCCAATGGGGAAGTAGAGGAGCCAGTTCTCCAGGTGCTTGGCGTAGATGCCGATCTGGATGGCGCTCCACGAGGTGTCGATCAGGCCTGTAGTCCTGTTTTTGAAGGTCAGGCTCTCAAAGGTGGGGATATCGGGCTTCTTTGAGAGAGTCTGCGTGTAATCGGAGATGGCTCGGGTCACGGGGTCCCGCACCACCACGATGAGCTTGGTGCCCTTCGACATGGCAGAGATTCGAGCAGGTGCTTCCTTGGTGACAAAGTAGCTGGGAGTTTTCTCCATGGTGATCTGCCCATCTAGGGTTCTGGGCATCAGGTCCCTAACCGGAAGAGAGAGAGAAAACACATTAATGCAGAACATCATTGGGACTGGGGCACGCGAGTCCAGGGCACAGCATGGCCCAGACGATGATCACCTGGGAGTGAACATTAGGGTGCAAGGACACTATCTGTGTCCTGGTGACCAAGGGGTTAACTCCATCTCCTCCTGCACAGGTGGTGAAGGGGAAGAGCTGTGATGCCCTGGTTCAGCAAAGTACTTAAGCACAGGTCAAATTTCAAGCCCATGAGTGGCCCCATTGACTGCACTGGGACTGAACGTTTTTTCAAGTGAGGCACGTCCTGAGAACTTTGCTGAATTGTGGCCTATGGGTGGCTCTTCGGGAAACAGAAGGGAAAGCGGGGCTCCACACCAAGGGTCATGGGATAGGGCTGAAACCCAAGTAAGGGAGTTTCCCATTTCCTTTCTATTGCTTAACTTGATTGGTTGCTGTGACCTTACTGACTGTAGCTGCATTGCTCCACCTGCATGTTCTTCCCTATTCCTTAATTGGATATGTCCGTTAACAAACAGTTCCACCTTCGCATGGTACCTCTGAGTTGTGTCAGTAACAGAAATGCGGTGGGCATATGGATTGCCCCTCTCCAGCCAGACACATTTGAGTGTCCCAATGGCTCAGAGAAGGGCAGTACTACAGAAAGCATGATGCTACTCAGGGAGCTAGGACGGAGAGACTGTCAATGTGGAAAAATAACAGACAAGAACGCAATATCATACATATTGAAGTTAATGCAACAGGAAAGGTAACAATACCTGATGATCCATTTCCACTGGAGTCACCAGAAATACCCCCATGGACTTTGGTGGGAGCTGGATCAGGCTCTTGGGGCTTGTCTACATGGGGAAATAGCCTGGAATAGCTATTCTGTACTAGCTCCCCATGTGGACACTTTTAGCTTAATCTGTTTTGGAACTGGATTGAGCTAATCCACCCAAATACGCTCTCAGTGCAGAAAGCAGACTGAAAACTGATCAACAGCACCGACGTGAAGAGTGGGTTAATAAGGATGTCAGTTATGATACTGCCCATTTATGTTCAATGAGACTAAATGCTAAAAAAACAAGGTCCAGGAGTTACTGGGGTTCTGGTTTCTGTGAGGACACTATAGTGCCCAAGTGCCTCCAGGATCACTTGCAATAACTTCTGATAATAACATTGTACAAGCAACACGCTTGGTTGATCATAGGATGACTATGAGCTGCCAATGTGATATGGCTGTGAAAAAAGCTAATGCGGTCTTGGGATGCATCAGGAGAGGTATTTCCAATAGGGATAAGGAGGTTTTAGTACAGTTATACAAGGCACCGGTGAGACCTCACCTGGAATACTGTGTGCAGTTCTGGTCTCCCATGTTTAAGAAGGATGAATTTAAACTGGAACAGGTACAGAGAAGGGCTACTAGAATGATCTGAGGAATGGAAAACTTGTCTTATGAAAGGAGACTCAAGGAGCTTAGCTTGTTTAGCCTAACTAAAAGAAGGTTGAGGGGAAATATGATTTCTCTCTATAAATATATCAGAGGGTTAAATACCAGAGAGGGAGAGGAATTATTTAAGCTCAGTACCAATGTGGACACAAGAACAAATGGATATAAACTGGCCATTCGGAAGTTTAGACTTGAAATTAGACGGAGGTTTCTAACCATCAGAGGAATGAAGTTTTGGAATAGCCTTCCAAGGGAAGCAGTGGGGGCAAAAGATCTATCTGGCTTTAAGATTAAACTCGATACGTTTATGGAGGAGATGGTATGATGGGATAACATGATTTTGGTAATTAACTGATCTTTAAATATTCATGGTAAATAGGCCTAATGGCCTGTGATGGGATGTTAAATGGGGTGGGATCTGAGTTACCCAGGAAAGAATTTTCTGTAGTATCTGGCTGGTGAATCTTGCCCATATGCTCAGGGTTTAGCTGATCGCCATATTTGGGGTCGGGAAGGAATTTTCCTCCAAGGCAGATTGGAAGAGGCCCTGGAGGTTTTTCGCCTTCCTCTGTAGCATGGGGCACGGGTCACTTGCTGCAGGATTCTCTGCTCCTTGAAGTCTTTAAACCATGATTTGAGGACTTCAATAGCTCAGACATAGGTGAGGTTTTAGGCAGGAGTGGGTGGGTGAGATTCTGTGGCCTGCGTTGTGCAGGAGGTCAGACTAGATGATCATAATGGTCCCTTCTGACCTTAGTATCTATGAATCTATCAAAGCAATTACTGTACAGAGCAGTTTCATACTCTCTAATTACGTAGAGAGTATGTCTTCACTGCAAAAAAAAAAGGTATGTTCTTAACTCAGATTAATAAAGCAGCGTGACAAGGAACTCAGGTTTTAACTCAGCTTAGCAGCTCAAGTTAAATTCTGTAGGGGAGCATGGGCTGAACTTGAATTGCTAACCTGAGTTAAAAGCTGAGTTGCCTTTTCTTTTAACCTGAGTTAGCTAACCCGAGTGAAGAACACACCCTTCATGTGCAGTGGACACATACCCTTAGGGAGATGTGGCAATGCACTTGATGGGCCTGTCTCACAATAACTGATTTTCACACTGGTATCAGCATGTACAGTGGAGGACGGAGCAGGATCTGAGTCAGGAGGAGATGGTATAAAAACATAACAGGGAACTTCCAGAAAAAACTCAAACCATTGCTTGCAACTGCACAGTAAGAACCAATCTAATCTATAAATTATCAGAATCCTGTCCCTTTAAATTCCTGCTTGCCCACATTGGGATTTCCTGCCTCCTGGATTGAATTTCGTTCAATAACACTGAGTTCCTGTAAGAAAGACACTCCCTTCCTGTAGGGTATGAGGAATTTTAAAGGGCCAGGACTGTCAGTCACAATCTTTTGGGGTTATCCAGGAGACAGCACAATGGTTTCACCTAAAAATGTGCAGTACTCGCCCCCTGCCCTCAATGCTTTCCTCCTTCCCCTCCGCCCCAAGGAATTCTGCACTCCACATTTCCGTCCTGTCCATTCGTGAAACTCCCATCGTCTTCGGTGTGAAGTGGTGAGGAAAAGCAAAGGCAGCCTTTGCCTCTAAGAATTCAATGCAATGCGCAAAAGGCCTGGGAATTCAGGGTTACGATTACCCACCCTCATAGGTGCAATGCACCTTGCTGGGCCTAAACTCTGTGAGGTCCAAAAACAAATTACATATGCTGGGTTTCTTATGCAGGCCAAGCTTCCACTGATGCTAGTGTGTGTTTTGCCTGAGAAAAGACTGCAGGAGCTGGTCCTATGTTCGCTGCAGTGCTTAGACAAAGAGGAACGAACTCACGGTGCCACCCTGAACTATGAGCTCCTTTGCATGAATCTGGTTAAGACAGACACATATAAGTTGAGGCAGAGCGAGGGTGGGGCTTTGGGGGAAGGGGCGGAGTGGGGGAAGGGGCTTCGGGGCCGAGCTGGGGTGGAGCACCCCCGGGGAAAGCTGAAAGTCAGCGCCTGTGGCATAGGAAGAATAAGTGACCCACCCAGAGTCACACCGAGCATCTGTGGCCTAACAGGGAATTGAATCAAAAGCCTCCTGAGTCCGAGTCTAGTATATTGATCACAAACTCGTTCTTCCTGCTGTCACTGAAGTTGAGAGGCCACAGGGCACCATGTTCGATCCCCTTAGGCTCATGCCAGCTTTCCGGACACCTCTGAATGAGCCCAACGGCTGCAAAATGCCAGTCATTCAAATGAACCTGTCCTGGGCCAAGTGAGAAGCCACCTCAGATCTACTGTTTGTTGATTCTCACTGCAAAGAGCTGCTATCTGCTGTAAATGAGCCTGTTCTTCCCAGAGGACACGGAAAATAAGCAGGACGCCAGCTGCTGCACTGGTAGCAGGTTTCCCCTCAGTGCAAAGAAGGGCTCTCCAAGAAACCGCACCCTTTGCCCCTGAAAAACAGGGGCTGGAATCAAATCAGCAACTGACCCCTAGCCTTTGACCTCCCCTTGGCACGACAACCAGAGCGCCATGACGAACTGCCCCCGGCCCATACTGCAGTTACCGTCTGGCAGTGGCAACATCTGGATTGGAAACCTGTGCAAAACACCAGCAAAATTAAAGCCATCGATCAAAAAGGCCCCAACAAAAACCTAGGCTGAGTTGTTAGGTTACAAATGAGATAGAAACGACTGATTGTTTCTAGAGGAATGCTTTTTATTGCGTGCTATGTGTCACAGATGCTTGTGCAAAGAGCAGGCCCTTGACAAGTCTGAGGATTAGCTGTCGCCGGCCGGACAAGGCAGTTTTTGTGAACAGCTTTCCTCGCACAGCAGCACCAGTTGCAACAATGCCCATTTTGCAGGTACTCTCTTGTCTCCCTCCAGTTTGGAAGCTTTGTACTGTAAGTCGGGAAGCATTCAACTCCTTTAAAGGGAATGAGAGGTGTTAAGGTAGCTGGAGCGCATGCATGCCATCTTGGGAGAGTATGCGTGCTGCCATCCAATGGCACTCTCTCCCTTCTGGGGCTCATGTTGCAGTTAGGGTCTGCAGGTAGAGTTGCTACCTGACCAGGTTTTCCCAGGATCCTCCCTTTTTTCAGGTAGCAGTCCTGAGAAACCGGTAAGGACATTCAGTATATGATGCCAGCTGTCCAGTTTTATGGGCTCAGTGTCATCCCGGCTGTTCCGAGTTTTTGTATCTCAGAGGTGGCAACCCTATCTGCAGGTGGAAACCTAAACGTACGGTGCAACAGAGAACAACGGGAGCTTGCAATGTAGCGGTTACAACTTATTATTAGCATGTATTATTTGCATTGCCATAACTCCTAGGAGCCCCAGTCGTGGAACAAGACCCTGTTGTGCTGGGCACTGTGCAAACACAAAGCAGAGACAGCCCCTGTCCCAAAGAGCTTAGGACCTAGAACTGTGCTACACGAAAGAAACAGCCCAGTTCACTTTCATACCACGAGCCGTTCATTCCAGCCTCATGATGTACTGTCGTTAACACGCGGTAAGAAAGTGTGAGAGTAGGTGCAGACAACTGAAAAAGCAGCATGACTGGCTGCTGCTAGAGAGATCTTGATAATACTTAGCTGCTTGTAGGCAGCAGAGAAGAGAGTGGAGTTTTGAGAATCATTTCGATGGAGACATGAAATCAGTGAGACAGAGTGAGTTCCACCATTCTTCCAAGGTCCTTATACTATTACAAGGACTTACATGAAAAGGAGTACTTGTGGCACCTTAGAGACTAACCAGTTTATTTGAGCATGAGCTTTCGTGAGCTACAGCTCACTTGAGCTGTAGCTCACGAAAGCTCATGCTCAAATAAACTGGTTAGTCTCTAAGGTGCCACAAGTACTCCTTTTCTTTTTACGAATACAGACTAACACAGCTGTTACTCTAAAAGGACTTACATGGTAACATTACCAGAGTATCTGATACTGTAAAGCAGAGAAGTACTGTTATCCCCTTTGTATAGATGGGGACCTGGAGCCCAGAGAGACTAAGGGTAACATTTTCAAATCCACCTGAATTAGGAGCCTTAATCCCATTTTCAAAAGTGACTCGGGCACTTAGAGACAGATTGACAAAGGTATTTAGGCACCTAACAATGCAGATAGGTGGTTGGTGGGATGTGCAAAAGCACTTAAGCAGGCTATGCAACTAACTCCCATTGATTTCAAGTGCCTAGAGTGCAAGGATTATGTGAGGATCTCAGCTTGCTTTCTTCTTTTGATTAAGATAGAGGGTGTTTCTAGCCCCCCACTATTATAGAGAGAAGCCTGAAGACTTCACCTGGCTGCTACCTGTATGGGTAAAAAAACAGAAGGAAAAAAAATGTGACATCTATCACTTTTACAAAAAAATCTCATAATTTTCTGGGGCTTGGTTCATGATTTTTGAGCGCTGGGGTTGGCAATACTGCAAGCTGCCTGTCTCCTGCTACCCAAAAGCAACAAGACTGACTGACAGGTTACACACTCTTTGGCATTTCTAGGACTTTGTCTTGAATACACTACAACACAGGAATTGCCAGAGGGGCTCAAAGCAGTCGTCCACCCAGTCCAGTACCTTGCCTCTGACAGTGGCCTGTTTGAAGCATTTCAGAGGAAAGTGCAATAAACCCTACAGTAGGGGGTTATAACCAAGCCCACGGGGGAAGCTCCTTCCTGACCCTCATCAACTGGATGCGACTTGATGCCCTGAAGCATGGAGGTTTGCTCTGAGGCAGGGGGAGCCGAGTTACGTGGGTTTGTCACCCACCCCATACCACAAAACTGATTTAAATGAGATTCCCAACTGAATGCTGCAGAGGGTGCTGAGACTTTGTGGCAGAGGCTTTCAGCCTGAAACACAAGTTTTATGACCAAAGCAAACTATAAACTTCTAGAGGGTGTGAGTGGGATGGAGGAGATGGGGGTTGATAATGGAAATGCTGATTCACCCCGAGCTGTGAAGATGCAGAGGGCCCAGATCTAACAAAGTAAAGTGAGAGTTCCCACCAAAGCAGCTGTGATGATTACCAGCATTTGCTAATACTTTAATTAGCCTGATAGTTACAGTGTTCCCAGGGGATTCTAGGGGAGCACACATTTACGCCTACGTTCATAAGCTTCACATAAGTCTGGATAACGAATATATCCATAGGTTTCAGAGTAGCAGCCATGTTAGTCTGTATCCGCAAAAAGAAAAGGAGGACTTGTGGCACCTTAGAGACTAACAAATTTAGCTCACAAAAGCTTATGCTCAAATAAATTTGTTAGTCTCTAAGGTGCCACAAGTCCTCCTTTTCTTTTTGCGAATATATCCATGTGCATACGCATGACAAAACACCACTGAGTGCTGTTCATAGTGCAGGGGTGGGAGGTAGCCCCCACACACAGCTCCAGTACCCCATGCTAATGCAAACCCTTTGTCACATCCTTAGAGGGAGAGAGAACTTCTGAAGGCAGCTTAGCTCCCTGTCACAACAGCCTGACCTGCCTCTCGCTACCAGCTAGGCCCAGCCCTTCAGGGTCGCCCAGCTCCACGGTGAGGCGGACAGCCCCTCGCAGGGCCAGGGGGAGAGAGCAGGAGGCACAGAACATTTTAAACCCCGAATGTAACCCCACTAAAGTCAATAGCTTCACTCAGGCCAGTTGATTCCACTGGGACAGGACATAGCAGAGCCGGTCAGTAAATCAACAGGACTATCTGTGATCAGCAAAGGAAGGGGCTCTGGAAATGGCGGCCCAGCCAGGCAAATTAAAAGCTTTGCTTACTTCTGTTTGTGTTTTGATAACTCCTGCAATCCCAGCGGCCTCTTCCCAGTTAGGAGCTTAACCCTTTTGGTGAGCTCCTTCCAGCACAAAGGCTTTCTTCAGCGCTCAGAAATGAATACGTTCCTTTTCTGCTGGGGTCGGCAAAAAGAAATGAGCTGGGAACCACTGGGAATACACCACCACAGCATTGGGGAGATTAATTAATTACAAAGGGCATCTTTCATGGACATCACCAGTTGCCTGGAGGGCTCTGCGGACGGATGGCATCTGGATTTTATTGCAAAGGAGCCACTTGAAAAGACCAGCACCACAAAAATGTTTTGGCAAAGGTGCTCACAAATGGTCTCTGCCAGAATAAATGGATTTTGTTATTTTAATTTTAGTGGGGCTCTGGGTCCTATTTAATTGCTTAAGAGAAGAGGAAGATTTCCCTGAAAGGGAGCCTTTGGGATGTTTGTACTTATTCAGCCTTTTGCAGTTCACCAGCTCCTTCCGCCCATCTCTGCCTGCCGGGTCCTGTTCCAAGCTTGAGCCTAGGAACTCTTCAGGAATGCACTGGCTGAAGGAATCCCTCTGTTGTGCTTACACTACTGAGGCCAGGAGAGTGCCCCAAGTCCAAGGCTGAGCCTGCTGCCTATAGACAAGGAAGGTCTCCATTTGGGTAATCGAAGGGGGACACAGCCACTGTGGTAAATCAATCCCTGCTGCAACTCCATGGACTTTGACAGACTTACCCCAAAGATGAATTTGGCTCAGGCAGGGCATGGGTTCTCAACCTGGAGATTGCAGCCTAGCAGGGCCAGGTGGAGGAGGTGTGTCACAACACTCTCCCAAACCTTTTCCTGCTGCACCAGGGAGGTCACAGCATGGAAAAGGCAAGAACAACGGGCTTAGAGAGTCCAGCTATCAGACTGGGGACTTCTAACCAGCTATGCCTGTTATAGTGTCCAGTCAATACAGAGCTAGCAGTCATTATATGCCCTAATGTTGTGGAAATGAGATGCAGCAAAGACATCAGAGCAGAGGTAGAGTGCTTGTCTCCCAGATGCATGGCATGAACATATGAAGACAGGCCTCCTTTGCCTGGCAGACAGTAGGTGATCAATAATGCCAAGCAGCGCCCTTTTCCCATCCCAACACAATCTGAAGGGGTGTCAGTCACCCAAAGAGACAGAAGAGGTTTCAGTGCAGCTGTTGACCAATAGAAGCAAAGCCTTTGTTTGACTGCATCTCTCCTCCCCAGCCCAGATTTGCAAAGTGAAGGCACTTATTCGTTCCGCTGGTGAGCCAGACCAACTACACAGCCAGGCACTTGATGACACAATGCACACCTGGAATGAGCACAGTTCAGAGGAGCAAGAGAAGAGAAAGCCTGGGGTACAGCAAAACTTAAAGAAGTGTAACATCCTCTCTCCTCTTTCATACTAACACAGGCTGCCCTTGTCCTACATGCATCACTGAAGCGTCTGTAGGCTTGCAGCACAGAATCCACTCATTCTTCTTCCAAAACTCACCGGCTACATTACAAGGCTTCTGAAGGGCGCAGAGCTCCGCCACGGTGATGCGCCAGGCTCAGCTGTTACAAAGACAGACTCCTTAGGGTACTCAGGAGTTAATAGCCAGGGATGTGGTGAGCTCAGAGATTGGGGCTGTTAGGATAGGTACAGCATGTGCATTTTTGTATTCCAATGCTTTGTATTTCTTCAGCTGCTTGTCTCTGAGCAACTCAAAGCAATTTACAAACATGCACTTTCAAGCCCCTCGGGCAAGTGGACAAAGAGAGGTTAAAGCCCAAAAGTGTTCCACGGATTTTGAGTGTCCAACTTGAGACGAGGGCCTGATTTTCATAAGGACTAAGGGCCACATTTTTAAAGGCTTTGAGGCCCCTAAAGATGTAGACAGGCACCTAGTGAGAATTTTCAGAAGTGCCTAGATGCCTGACTACCACTGAATCCAATAAGAGTGAGGTGCCTAGATGCTTTTGATAATCTCACTAGGTGCCTCCCTACATCTTTAGATGCCTTTAAAAATTTGTCCCTAAAACCTTCTAGGTCTTCCCAGCCAAGCTGTAAGTGGGCTCAACCCCCGCTCGATCTGATGAGACCACAGTCTGAGATGGCACAGCTCCTCCTTTCTATCGTTATTATTTGTCGAAGTCTCATGTGAGATCACTTTTGTGGTCACAAACAAAGCTAGAATACTGGGCCAGATATTCAAAATTGCTCAGCACCTACGTGTTGCCACTGAGAACAATGCAAGCTGCTGGGTGCTGAGGACTTCTGGAAATCTAGGTGCTAACATGGGAGCAGCTGGGTGCCGAGCACTTTTGAAACTGGGACTCACTGTATTTTTCAATGGGGCCGTAGGCAAGAATTCACATGTGTGTGTCTTCAGCCCTTTCCGCTGTATTCCTTTTAGCATGTACCGATGGATGTTTTACACAGTTTCAGAACCAGTCATTTACAGCAGAAGGTAAATTTCCCCCCTCCCCAGTAAGCGTCTGCCATCAAATCCCGGCACTGCAACTGTCTCCGCATTGTCAGGGCTGGAAGGCGGGATGAAAACAGCTGCTATCGCCTCCAGTTTGTTTGTGTCCTTTTATTCTAAGCGTGAAAAGCAGGGAGTGATTAGCAATAAAACCAACAGCAGCAGCGCTGTCCTGGAGACCAGCTCCCGTATGGCGGTGGCTCATTTCTGGTGTCTGTGCGTCTCTCACAGATGTGACAGCCAGTACCTGCTGCCTGTCTGGGAAAATGAAGGAGAATTTCCTTCTATGATCAGCCACTTTTCTCTCAATTGCAGCACTCAACTTCCTGCCTCAAGACCTTCTTGGGCTCCTTTAGAGCTTGGGAAGGATTTAATGCATCAGTGGATAGGATGCAGTGAGTGGTCCGTGGTCCCAATCTAAATCTATCCAGGTCCCCAGTGCCTTGGGAAAGCTGAAGTGGATCCTGTTGCAAACCAGGCAGCTCCACTCCAGGCTCAGCGCCTTAAGCATTGAGAATTCAAATACAGGCAGCAGGGACAAACAAAGCTGCTTTAACCACAGCCATCGGAGTCAATGGACACTGATCTCTACTGGGACCCACGCTCATCAGGGATCCGGGTCTGGCGAATAAAACCCAGACTTTTCCTAGAACGCCTAGTGGCACCCGTTTGTCCCAGCTGGCCTAGGCCAGGCTCAGTGTTCAGGTGTCTGTGCTGGATCTACGCTGGAACAGTCACTTATGACAACGCTGCATTGTCGGGCTGTCCTATGACATGATGGCGCCAACGCTGTGTTATTGGGGCGCAGTGGAATGATCCCAACTGACCATGTGATAATCTATGAATCATCTCTGTGTCGCTGTAGCACCTTTCACAGTGAACTGCGTCTGTGTGTGGCGTTCCTTCGAGAGGATTAGCTAAAGGCCAAGACTATAACAGGGTTCAAAAAAGAACTAGATAAGTTCATGGAGGATAGGTCCATCAATGGCTACTAGCCAGGATGGGCAGGGATGGTGTCCCTAGCCTCTGTGTGCCAGAAGCTGGGAATGAGCGACAGGGGATGGGTCACTTGATGATTACCTGTTCTGTTCATTCCCTCTGGGGCACCTGGCATTGGCCACTCTTGGAAGACAGGATACTGGGCTATATGGACCTTTGGTCTGACCCAGTGCGGCCGTTCTTATGTTCCTATAGAACTGGACCCCAAAGGACTAACTAACTCTCCTTTATCTGAATGCAGTTATTAGAATCATTTCTGCTACACTGCTCACTCACTGTGCTTCCTCACCTTAGAGCCCCTGAACAACTCCCAGTCACATGCCACCTAGTGTCCATCTGAGGAATTGCAACTTATTCAAGAACATAAAGGATGGCTCAAAGAACTGGTTTCAGCCCAGATACACAGCTTACATTTCTATATGTTATTCGAGTCTAGCTCCGGCGGGTAAGTCTGAAAGTCAGCGCCTTCCATGATCTATATGCAGTGAAGTGACTATGACATAAATTGGCGGTTTCGTCACAGTTCCAAATGGACAAAAAAAACCCCATCGTAACTGGCACCATTGCTGGAAGTCATCTTCTTCATACGGCTGATGTAAGTGTAGAGCAACAACTAGAATTTTACATCCAGATGGTTAAGCCAGATAATTGCATCTGGAGTAGCAGAGTGTATTGCTGTGAATCCTCCTTCGTATTTGTGAATCGTGCAGAGCTGTTATATGGTCCATAGTCTGTTCTGGGTGACCACAGGTGCACACTGCAGGGTCTTTAATTTTCCATTTGTGCAGCAAGTATCTGCATCTGCCATGGTTTGTGCAGATGCGCTTTAGGGTTGCCCATGAGCTTTGTGGGAGATCGAAGCCAGGGATCTTCTGCATCGCGTCTTTCACGAGGTGTTTATTTGTGGCTTTTTGTGAACTCCATTCGGCTTTCCAAGCCTCAACAGGATTGAAGTTGCATTGATAAAGGTTAAATGCATGGGTCCAAAAGGGCTTACGCGACTTCACGTGGTGGTGAGGGACATTGTTAAGGTCCTGGTGGATGGGAAGACATTTCTTTTCCACGATCCTCTGGAATTCCCGAAAACTCTTTGGGCATTGCTGGAAGTGATAGGGATTAACTGGGTCATGAGAACTAAGCTACCCTCTCAGGTCTAGATGTGAACTATGGAAGTACACTGGTGTATGAACTCTAGCTAGCACAATAGGGCCCAGGGGTCATATGCACCAAGGTATTTACATGGCCTCTATTTCCATGTAGTTGACTGCTTTACAGTATTTAATGTAATTAGCCACAACACTCTAGGAGATAGGGTAGCACCACAATCCCATTTTACAGACAGAGAATTGAGGCTGACCTGCCCAAGGAAGTCTGTGGTGGAGGAAGGACCTGAACCCAGGTCTCCCAAGTCCCAGGCTAGTGCCCTAACCACTGGACCATCCAGCCTCACTACCAGAACACTAATAAACTAGAAAGGGATAGAAAGCTACCCAGTTTTGATGTGCGTCACAACTCTTCCAGGACATGGTGGATGGCAGCTGTATCCACAGCTGCAGACAAGAGAGCTGCCCTCCGCATTCTAATCCTCTCTTTGCGACGTCCCGGTAGGTTGCTGCAAGGGCTGATTGTGCTATCAGGTGCAGAGGCCTGGGACGCCAAGGGAGGAGGAATCAGCAGGGCAAGATGAGCTCCTAAGCAGTGAGGATCCTATTTCCACGCAGATGCCCTTGGGCGCTGTGAACAAAGGACAACATAGGCCAGAGGCCGCAAAACTTATCGGCAGCTTGACGGCTCGGCAGAACACAGTGTCAAGCACTGAAGCTGATGTTTATGCTTATAGTTGGCTTTGTTCCCGCTGACTTGGCCATGGCCCCTAAAGGGCACACAAGCCATTAAGTATCTGCCAGAAAAACGATGGGAATGAGACGGAAGCGGATGCCGAAGCTCCATGACAAATTGTTTACACAAAGCTAGGTTTTCTAGAAGGCACAAAGTCATTAAGAGCCGAAGGATTTAAAGGGCTGCGGTCCCAGGACCGTATGGCCTGGAGAGTCTTATTGATGTTATGACATGGTGCTTATAGCGAAATATAAGGGCAGCGTTCAGCCTCCTTCCCTCTTGGCTCTACAACACATTCACTGGGCAGCACAGGCCTAGATGGGACTTCACTGACAACCAGTGGGAATGCACCATTCCCATCCAGCCTGCAGATACCATTGCAGGCTATGCAACAGGAATATTCAGCCCAGCAGCCGGGCCAGGCACTAGAGATTCGTGCAAGGGGAAAGAGGGGAAAGGAAAGCTCCCTGCCCAGGGAGCAGAGCAGCTGGGGAGCCACCACAGGCCACTGTTGCAGGCCTAAGGTTTCAGCACCTCCCACAGCCCTGAAGCTCCCTCTGCAGAGGAGGACTGGGCAAGGGGATCCATGTAGGAGCTTCTCCCTGCGTCCCATCTCTGCATTAGTATGCAGGGGAGCCAGCACAGAGCTGAGTCCCTGCTGCAGAAGGGGGACACTGACACCTCCAAACCCTGCCAATTGTTGCACAGGGTAGCCATACCATGGGAGATCTGTCTGCCCTCTGGGGCAGGATTGGCCCCCTAGAGAAGAGGCAGGTTCTTATTTAATGAAACTGATGATAAATCGCTTACAGTGACACTCAGAGAAGATGCAGGAACATTTTTGCTACAGCTCAAGGTTTTTCATTACAGCGGCGAAAACTGGTCCTTCCTCCCCCTAACCTCTCGTCTTATAAACAATGCCCAACATTGCTGAAATGTAGACACCTCTGGGGTGGAACCTGGTAGCTGTTTAACAACTGTACAGCATGGCATTGTTAAACAGGAAGTGGAAGTGAAGCAACAAATACCTTCCACACTTGAAACACTTCCACTTATTTCCAAACTGCCAATTCAGAAATTAGCGGTTAGACTTTCAGTCCCTCACTTGGGTAAATAGTCCCAGTGAAGGAAATAGGGCTACTCACTTGAGTAAGACCGACTCACAGGAGTAGAGGTGCGCATGATCAGCCTGTTTATTTGATTAGTGCATATCTCCTGCACTCCTATGCTACCAACACACCATTCAGGCCCATTCTCTGAGAGTAGGGGTGAGGCTGGTTAGTTGGTGTCTGTCCAAACTATTTGTCACACAAGCAGGAGAAGCCCTCCTGTAACCTAAGGATTCTGCAAGATCATAACACCAGAAGGGATGATCCCTACCTGCGACATACACACATACAGGGCTCGCCTACTCACTCGCTAACACGCACATTGAGCCTGTGGTTGTACTGGTTTTAGGGCATATTGTATGTGTGTATACACATGTGAGCTGTTCAAGGAGCCAACTGTGACCAAGTGGGATGCTGCCCCTTTAAGATAATAGTCTGAATCTGTTTTGCAGCAACCTTGGCCACTGAAGGACATACCCTGAGTCCTTCATCAGTTTTCACTGCTCAGGTGTCTTCCATTCAAATTAATAATAATCAGTAGTATACCTAGTACTTTTCAACCATAGAAAGCACTTTACAAAGGAGGTCAATAGCATTACCCCCATTTTACACATGGGAAACTGAATTACACAGCAATGAAGTGACTTGCCCAAGGGCACTAAGCAGACATGTAGAAGAGCCAGGACTAGAACCCAGGTTGCTAGAGTTCCAGTCCAGTGAGTTTTGGGTGAGTAAAGGCTTGAGCCCTGGGTGCATTTAGAATTCAGAAAATTCAGGAAAGAGAGATTTCTTATACCTAGATGAACTCAACCAATAAAAAGTTGTTCCCCTTCTAGGATAAGGCTCCCCATACCTAACTCTTTGTGTGTGGAGAACTGGCTGACGCGGTCCTATACTGTGAAAGAATGACTCCCAGGAATAAAGGTGGTTTTTTTTCAGGGGGCGGGAACTGGCTATTCATGTTGCGTGGTTCATTCCTCTAGGCTTCAGGAAGGTGGATAGTAACTTTTCTGGCTCCCAAACCCACAGTGGCTTTTTTTCCCCTTATTAAAGAAAAATCCCATCAAATATGACAATTCCCAATGGAATTCCCAACTCTGATCCCAAAGGGATAACACAAGGCAAGCCTCTGATTGCCAGGTGCTGGGACTGGACAACAGGGGATGGATCACTTGGTAATTGCCCTGTTCTGTTCACTCCCTTTGAAACAGCTGGCACCAACTACTGGCAGAAGACAGGATACTGGGCTAGATAGACCATTGGTCTGACCCAGTATGGCCGCTCTTATGTTCTTCAGTGTTTGTACGACGTGGGATGGGACTGAACGCCCAACAGCATCAAACCACATGTGCCAATTTGATTTCTCCGTGCTATCAGCAGGGAAATGCCTGGTGCATATATCCTCTGTTGAGAGCACATCTCTGTCAGTGACATCAGTGTTACAAATGACTTAATCAGGTGCTACTTCTGTGGGAGCAGCAGTGATGTGTCGTTGCTCTGCTGGGTGACAGCATGGTTAAAAATGAAGCCTGCTTGTTAATGCAGAATTATCAGGGCTTTGCATATGTGGCAGGAGGAGATAAAATAAAACATATTTCCTCTGGTGCTAAGAGTCAACAACATACACGGCTTTAAAAAAAAAACAAAACAGCCCAATAACCTAACCAGTATTCGAGATGAGGTAATTGCATTCTGAGATCCTTTGTCCCTGTTTCACAGTTTTTTCTGCCTTGGTTTCTTGTTTGCTGATTTTCTATCTACATTTCAAATATTACCCAGCTGGGTAAATATGTTAGTGGTCTATTTATGGGAGAGATCCAAGTGGGAAAATCAGACATCTTTCACCCAGAAGCATAGCAATGCTGCTGTCTCCAAAAAGCCAGGTGATTTCCCTGTTCCTCATGGGTGGAGGTGAGTACACAGCTGGGCAGAAATTTTGTGAGACTATGGTTTTTGGTCAGAAAATGCCAATGAAAACTTTTCATGTGACAGGATCAGTTTCAACAAAACTTTCTTCTGAAAGGTTCCTCATGTCCAGGATGGAATTAGAGGCCTAATCACTGGGTGATGGAGTCAGTCTCTCTCTCTCTCTCTCTGGCCCAATGAATATTTAATTATTTATACACAATAGAACAGCTCCAACATGAAAGACTAAGCAGGACCGACCCCAGAAGAGCCTGCTGATTGGAACACTCAGCTGGGATATGAGAGAGTCTTTCCTCTGTCTAATTTGGAGTAGAGGCTTGAACCTGTCTCTCCCAGCTGAGTGCTCTAATCACCAGGCACTGGCTCTCCTAGGGTTTGGATCTCTCTCTCTTGTTTAAAAAAATATACTGAAAGATCTCAGTTCTCCCCCTCTCACACACGCACATTTTTCACAATAAAACATCAGAAGGTCTCACTTTCGTCCCAGTACAGAACAGGACATTTTTTGAAATCTCAATTTCCCCCCCCAGAATGGGACAACCGTTCACTGGCCAGATCTAAGTGGGAAAAAACAACTAAGTTTCCAGCCACGTGTGGTCTTCACTGATCACAAGGCACTTTAGACAACATTAGGATGGTCTAGCCTTTGGGGTGCTTCTCTGAACAGAATTTCTAAATCAGTGATGGTTAGAGATCCTAGAGAGATCAGTGTCCACAGAAGAACTTAGGTAGATAGATAGATGTGCCCACCATTACTTCTCTCGTTCCCAAAACTATCTTCTCCAATCACTCAGTTTGGCCAGAAGATTTAAATCTCCCTGCATCCATCCCCCAGATGCAGCTTGTCTTCAGTGCAAGCTGAGGTGGCAGCACTGTGAAGCAGTGTGGAAATATGGAACCTTCCCCAGAGAGAATGGAACAAAAGGGCCATAGACACTTAGGCTGCCTTCTCAGCATGCCTTCCAGGTCAGGGCTGGTGTGAAGAACTGGCAGGGCGTCTGTCCAGAGAGATGACTTGGACTTCCAAGTCATTTCTCCCTATCACATCACTTAGTTCTCTTTCAGGAAAAAAAACAGTTGATCCTCCTCTTCTTTCAAACAGTTTTTAAGAGATGACCTTTCAGTGCTACTTCCTTAAAAACAAAACGCACTATCACCAGATATATGCTTTCCTCCACAGCTCCCAAAAGCAGGACTAAAATTTGCGCAAGATCAGACAACGAAAGGGAAGCTGTTCTCTTGTGACCGATAACTTATCGTGCCTGTGTGGTTTGCGTACGTACACAAACTAAAGCCAAAGTCTGCCCAAAGATATTAACCTGTCCCTAACATTAGGCTGGTATGGGTAATATTTCCAATCAGCTTCTCTCTCTTGGCCTGAACCATCCAGCCAGGCTATAAATTTTCTTTGATTAACTACTAGGGCACATCTGACTGACTTGAACCTACTTCTTTTCCTTCCCTTGGATGTCAGATGAAATCAATCAATAGAAAGAGGCAGTCTAGCTTCTAAGAAAGAGTCTGTGGGAATGAAAAAGCCAAAATGATTGTGGGAAACGTTCAGAGAAATCTAGAAGGAAAAAAAAATGAGATGTTTTATGCCTTAAAAGGAGTTAAGAGCCAATCCAACTCCCAATAATGTCAACGGGGAGTCTGTCCGTTGGTTTTAATGGAAGTTGGATTGGGCCACAAATGAAGGTCTTGGGTATACATCTGTGTAGAGGGAGAGGAAGAGAATGCAAGTGAGATAGAGAGACAGGCAGAGTGGGTACCTAGGAGCTTAATCCAAGGTGGCAAAATCTGTCTTTTTGTTCTGTGTTTGTAGAGAACCTACCACAATGGTCCATGGTCCATGACAGGCTCCTAAGTTGAGGCAAGACATCCGGTCTGATGGATTTGACAGATTGGTGATACTAAAGAGACAACTGCTACTGGTGCTAGGATTCTCTGTTCAATTTCAATACAGAAACATCCGTTGGAGCTAGAAGGTCTATGTCGGACAATCAGTTACAGAAGTGAAGCAGAACCTTCCATGATATCAGGACAAAAGTGCAGTACTATTGGCTTATAGGAATAACTGATATTAGGGCTTCCCTCTGCACAGGGGGAAGGGTGTCTTCTAGGAGTGACTCATTAGACATTTTAAGCATCTTATGAGGCAGGAGGTCAAGGAAGCATGCACAGAATTTGGCAGGGAGACCATCCGGCCTGGGGGCTTTCCCCAGTTCCATATTCTTAATCACCTCAGTTGACTCATCCTCAGTTAGGAGCACCTCACGATTTCTATGTTGGGCTGCAGTAATTTGAGGTAATTTAATCTTTTTTGAAAATTGATCCAAAGATCTGTGGCAGGGTTTGTGTCCAATTTGTACAGATTTTTGTGGAAATTATAGAACTCTTTATTAATATCTTTAGGTGATGCACATAATTTACCACATTCATAATGGATGGCCATGATTCTACATGCAGAGGACTTTTATCTTAGGTGGTCTGCCAGCAATTTGTCATTTTTTCACCCCATTCCCAGAAGTCCTGCCCGAATCAAGAGAGAGTGAATTCTGCCTGTGCCTAGTGCATCTGATTGAGTTCATATCTACAGTTCATCAGGGATTATAGCAAATCTGGATATGGGATGGTGGCAGAAGACAAATCAAACTCTTCTACCTTTTTCTAAAGGCCTATCATATTTTCTCCATCTTCCCTCTTATTGAAAGATGTAAAACTTATAATTCTACCCCTCAAACAGCCTTGAGCGTTTCCCCCAATAGCCTGCTAGAAGATGTTGAGGGTTCATTTGTCCCCAGGAACAGGCCAATTTCTTTTTCCAATTTTTTTTAAAGTGGGGAATCTAATAAAAGTGAAGAATAAAATCTCCCTCTACATGGCTGTTTCTCACCCAGCACTGCTGCTATTTGAAGAGTTACAGGGGCATGATCAGAGACAGCATTTGTATTAATGGAGGAATGAATTACAAAATTAATCAAGTCACTGGAGATCAAAAAGACATCTATTCGGGAATAGGACCCATGCGCCAGAGAAAAGTATGAATAGTTCCTACCCACTGGATGTATTAGCCACCAGACAGTTCCAGATTTTTAATGTGAAACTCCAGACCCATTCTAGTTTTAGTTGTCTTATGACCCTGAGGCCAAGCTTTGCCCACAAAAGGTTCAAGCACCTCATTAAAATCCCCAGCAATCAGAGTTGGGAGATGGGGTTCTCTATATAGTTCAGTGGAAGGTTACAGTTTCATCAAAGTTAGGCCCCTACATACTAGCAATGATTAGTTCAGATTCATTTATGGTGAATTTAAAGATCAAAAATCTGCACTGAGTGTCTGAAATTGACTCAGTGACTGTTACATTATGGAAGAGGATGGCTACCTATCTCAATTTGGTTGAGAAGCAAAAAGACACCGCTTTTCCTACCCAGTCACGATCTCAGCCATGGTCAAGAGTTTGTCCTGAAAAAGCATTACATCTGCCTTTGCTTTCGTTAACAATGACGACACTCTTGGAGTGTTGACCCGCTTTACATTCCAGGAAATACAGTTAAGATTCAGGGCCATGTGGCTGTGTTAAAAATGATTTTTTGGATGTCTAGTCTTACAAATGAAGGCAATGGAATGTTTGTATTACTTGTGCTATTATATTCCATCCTGCTCCAATACAGAAATCTATGGATGACATGACTTAGACACTTATTGCACCGATTTTGGATTACCTTGCCACTTTCCAGGGAACAGGGAAGAGAGAGATCTGGAATGGGAGAGGGAAGAGCACAAAAAAACCCAAGCACAAGCAAAACCGTACAAACACATAACATATATGTAACTATCTAACTTATTACCAAGCATAGCAGATCACAATGAAAAGGCAACAATTATCAAACACATAAATACTACAAACAAAACTAAACCAATCATAAGTTGTGGAGGGGGCAGGCTGGAGAGACACACCAGTCAGGCCAGGCGCGCCACCACTATCCATTTAATATGATTAATTAATTAATTAATTATTAACAGGCACCCTATTTTTCTCATACTGTACATTGTAAGGAGATAGAAAGGGAGCACACGCTCCACAAACGTAATATTTATTAACCTGGTATATCAAGGATACACCTGTGTATTATCCCCTATTTGGCATCAGTTTGCCAAACCAAACACCAGAGTATTGGCAATACAGCTTGGTGCACTGAGAGAGATGTATGTTGTGTAGATTACTTTCCCAGGGCCACTTGCCACCTCCCACTTCTAGTTCATAACCAAACATCCAGTTTCCCTTCTCTGTATTAAATAAACATATGTCAAACAGGGGAGAAATCTGACTGCTCCCTCCAATCATCAGTTACTACGCTGAAGAACAGAACAAACAATTCAACGGAACGAGTAACGATTCTTCATTACTTCATGCTCATGTACTCGGGGTTTGAGCTTATACAGTGGTAGGGTGGGGAAAGGGGGTTGAAGAAGTTGGAAGGGGGGTTCAGGGTGAGGGGGATGGGGCAACAAGGGGAAAGGGATAGGGGAAGTAAGGGGGAAAAGGGAAGGGGCACACAGGATCAGGGTGAGAGGGAGGAAGTATGAGGTGAAAGGGAGGGTAGAAATCACTGTGCATGTATCTCAGCACTGATCCTCTCCACTGGTCCATAGGGTTTACAACTACATTGCTCAGCTCCTGTGCGGCTTTCCATGACACCTTGCAGGGAGGAGAGCCATCTCTTGCACTTCCAGAACATGGACTGTCAAGCTGCTAGGTTTTGAGGACCCCAGCAGTCAGGCGTGGAGACACAGCAAGGTCTCCCACTGGCACCAATTTTAAAAAGAGGTGCTGGAGCCCTCTAATTTCTACAGAGCAACAGGGGTGCTGCACCACCCACCGGTGATCAATTTGGTGTCCATCAGTGCCAAGCTGCCGCACAGGCCTGGTATATTCACAAACAAATGGTTCGTGTTGATTAGGGTTGTTGTCAACTGCTTCATTAGTTCCCCAGCACAACCACAGGAGCAGAGGCACTTACTATTGCTAGCTCCCAATTTAAACAAATCCTTTCTGTTGATTTTCGCCCATGAGATCAATTTGGGATGAGTTGTTCCCTTACATCCCCTATGGGGTACTTCACATTCAGCCATTTGATGAGAACTGATAGACATGTTCCAAAAGTTAATAAAGTATCAGCTTGGGGCAGAAGAAACACCCCAAATCAGTAAGTAAGTTCGTCACAGTAACTGGATAAACTCATAACTGCAGGTAGAACAGACATAACAATTGGGAAGCAAACTTAATATAAAACAGAGCAGCTACTCAATTCATTACGGGCTATTTTTAAGAAAGGTTCTGCTTCTGGTGGCTTTTGGAATAGATACAGTTCCTCACCAACCTTGACATGAAACTGAGCTGGAAACTTTATAAAATATTTGAGCCCTCGCTGCCTGGCAAGTTCTCTTGCTCAACTATCTCTGTTCAACCACATCTTTTGAAAAATCACAAAAAAATCCGTCTTCTTTGGAATCCCCCAAGACAGTTCTTTCTTTCCATGAGCTAGCTGCATTATTTCTCCTTTTACAGTAAATCTGACAATCAGTGCACGAGGTTTGGCATTTGAGGCTAGCTTAGGAGCCAGACACCTAAGTGCTCTTTCTAAATCAAATTTAAAATCATCAGGCAGACTAAGCACTTCAGAAAGGAGCCAGGGAACAAATTCTAGGGGGTTTCCTTCCTCTGTTCCTTCAAGTACTCCTGTAATTCTCAAATTAAAGCAGTGAGACTTTCACTTGAGGTCTGCAACGTTAGGTTTAAGAGAAGACAAGTCTGTGAGGCATCTCTGCACCTGGGCAGAGAGCTCCTGATCTTCCACTGATGATATTCTTCCTTCTACTTTGTTCAGCTGTCGTCAGCCCTTATAGAGAGGAGTTAATTGAGATAACTGTCAGTTGCAAATCTGTGGCCTTGATACATACTCTGTCCACAGCAAATTTCTCCAGCATGGCTATCATAGACCCAGTGCCCTCAGCAGCGGCATCATGTTCAGGGGACGCGGGGCCTCTGTTCTCCTTATTTTGGGGTTACTTGTAGAGCTCCTGGTAGACAGTTGCCTGCTGACATTCCAGAGATTTTGGGTTACTTTTGTTCCTTTATGGGAGGAGTTGGTCAGGGGTCTGGACTCTGGATGGAAATGGGTATTAGTAGATGGCTCTAGAGCTCAAGGGGTCTGCTCATCCAGCGCCCCCTGGAGTCCATCAGTGTTTACTTTCCTTCTATATTTTCACTAACATGGTGGTGTGTGTTCAAAGACATCTAGCACGTGAGCTGTCATCTTACAAAAGAAGACAGCGCGATCCAGTAGAAAGATCGGTGTCAGGAGTTCTATTCTTGACTCTGCTGTTGGTGTGTCCACTGAGTACTTACCATCCTTCATGAAGCACTGAGATGCATGGATGAAAAGTGCAGAGTATATTTATTCATCTCTTTTCAGGATTTCTGTGGCATCTCTCAACTTAGCTGAAGATGAAACTACATTCCTACCATATCAATGGGGCTGTTTCAGCTCTATATGCACCGCAAGATCTCCATTTCACTCACAGGGATTGTCTTTAGAGCCCACTGCCAGATTAGTACAGGCATTAGAGCAGGGATCGGCAACCTCTGGCACACGGCATGCCAGGGTAAGCCCCCTGGCGGGCTGGGCCGGTTTGTTTACCTGCCGCGTCCATAGGTTGGGCCGATCGCAGCTCCCACTGGCTGTGGTTCGCCGCTCCAGGCCAATGGGGGCTGTGGGAAGCGGCACGGGCCTAGGGATGTGCTGGCTGCGACTTCCCGCAGCCCCCATCGGCCTGGAACGGCGAACCGCGGCCAGTGGGAGCCGTGATCAGCCGAACCTGCGGATGCGGCAGGTAAACAAACCGGCCCAGCCAGCCAGGGGGCTTACCCTGACAGGCCGCATGCCAAAGGTTGCCAATCCCTGTATTAGAGCCACATCAATCATAATTTTCCCCACAATTTTTTTTAAATACCTCCAAAAATCAGGAAGAAATTTAAAAACAAAAAATATTTACAGACCAGTTCAGATTTACCGTAACTTGACAAAACAGTAAATAAATGTAGAAAAGCTATTGTGTTCTACCCATCTCTGGTTCTCAAGACATAACTGCATTTTCGCTACTGAATGTTTTAAAATGTGCCTATTGTCAAAGAAAACCTCTACGTAAAAGTGACACCTTATTCCATTTATCTGCTCCCCATGTGTTTTTGAGTCAGATCAGACTTTTCCTCCACTGACGCAAAACAAAGCTTTTGATCCCATCAGCACTTCTGACTCAGTGCAGCTAGGGAAGAGCAAACTAGATTCTATCCTGCATCATCAGTCAATCCACTAACACCATCAGCTAAATTCCAACTGCAGAATCTTTCACCCTGATCCTGTGAGGTGCTGAGCATCCTACCCGCTATCTATCTAAGGGGAGGAGGGATAGCTCAGTGGTTTGAGCATTGGCCTGCTAACTCCAGAATTGTGAGCTCAATCCTTGAGGGAGCCATTTAGGGCTCTGGGGCAAAGATTGGGGATTGGTTCTGCTTTGAGCAGGGGGTTGGACTAGATGACCTCCTGAGGTCTAGTCCAACCCTGATATTCTATGATTCCAAGGTACTATTATTACCGTAGTATCTGAACACCTCGCAACCTTTCATGTATTTATCCTGATAATACTCCTCTGAGGTAGGGAAGTGTTACTATCCCCATTGTATAATTGAGAAACTGAGCCAGAAAGCAACTAAGGGTCAGATTTTTAAAGGGATTAAGGCAGCTAAAATGCAGATAGACATCTAGTTGGATCTTCAAAAGTGCCTAATTACCAAAATCCCACTAGGTGCCTATTTGCATCTTTAGGTTCCTAAATTCTTTTATAAATTTGATCCTAAGTGATTTATCTAAGGTCACTCTGTGATGGATCAGGGACTGGAATCCTAGTCTCCCAAGTCCCAGGCTAACCCTCTAACCACTGGACAATCCTGCCTCTCTAGATTGGTAGAGCCCTGGCTGAGTCTGAGGTGCTGGCAGTTAGAAAAACCATCTTTGACTCTTACATGGAACAAAGCAGATCCAGAAATCACTGAGCGGGAATAAGTACGGGATCCCATGCTTTCATTTTTAAAGAGTCAATTTGCCTGACTCCTCTCACGCTTCAGAAAGCAATATATGCTGTGTAAATCTGCCTTGCTGCTGATTACAATTCACTTTCAGAGTAAGGCCCTTCCCTCTCTTTCCCCCTCTGAAATTAAACTGATCTGTGGGCCGGTGCTGAAACACACAGGTACTGATGTCAGGCGCTCCCAGAGACATCTTTATGGAGGATGATGCCTTCATTTATTCAAGCAAGCCTCGGTATTTATGTATCTCATTACATTGGCAGCCTGTAGCATCTGTTTCCACGCTATATCTGTCAAGCAACATCTTATCAGTGGAGCTCCTTCTATTCACTCTGCTCCCTCCTCTCCTTTCACCTCACTGATAAGTAACCCGATGCTTATTCTAACCTCTTTTTAAATAACAGAAGGGAGACAGGACTAAGCAGACAGCCTGAAAGAGAGCAATGCAAGGGCTTGGTGTACTCTGCACATATCAGAGCAGCAGTGCTTGACAGATGCTGGGGGTGAAGTCAGCCCCATATCTAGTTAAATTATGATAATAGTAATACAGCTGTCTTATACTGACATAGTTCCTTTCATGTATAAGGATCTCAAAGGCCTTTACAAGCTTAGCAGACATACACAGTATATACAATGGATCCCACATACAGGGATACACGTTCCTGCGCTCAGTTATACCAATGGAAATCTGGAGAAACCCCACGGACTTCAGTGGAGCTACTCAAGATCTTACAAAGATTCTCTAGTCCAATGCACTGGCCCTGGGAACCCCTGCAAGGGAGGGTTACTAAGCCCATGTCGTTGCTAGTCTGCTCTGGATCATTTTCCACGTGAGAGGAAGAAGCGTGATCTAATGGTCTTAGTATAAAACAGGGAGCCTGGAACTCCTGCGTTCTGACCCTCACTCTCTCACCTACTTTTTATTCAAGTCACTTCACAGTCTTTGTTTTAGTTTTCTAATCTGTAAACTGAAAATAGTACCTACGGGGCTTCACTGGCACACTGAGAGGATTGAGTAGTCATACAGTATTTTGAAATTGAAGAGCACTCTGTGAGTGCAATGTATTAGAATTCTCCCAACACTGAAATGCAGCCACCTCTTATAGACACAGACTCTAAGGCCAGAAGGGACCATCAGGATCATCTAGTCTGACCTCCTGCACATCGCAGGCCACAGAACATCACCCACCCACTCCTGTAACAGACCCCTAGCGCCTGGCTGAGTTACTGAAATCCTCAAATCATGGTTTAAAGACTGCAACTTACAGAAAATCCACCATTTACACTAGTTTAAACCAGCAAGTGACCCTTGCTCCCTGCTGCAGAGGAAGGCAAAAAACTCCCAGGGTCTCTGTGTGGAACATGGCAGCAACACATCATAGATTAGGAAGCATACCAGGTGGTGCAAATAAAATCCCCCCTAAAGTTTTCAAATGGAAGACTTTGAATCCCCAAAGTGAAATCTGGCTAGACCTTTGTGGTATAAACACCCCTATTCCTACATCCAGTGCCATGACATCTGCAGAGAGCACAAGTGGTCAGAAACTTGGCTATACATCCAAGCTGAAACCCTTGGCAGTAGGTCAGCCCCTACCAACTTACTAGGGTGCTGGTTCAATAATCACTGAGGAAAGAAGGCCACCAATGCCACTCTTTTAGCATCTGCATTTCTATTGAAGGTCTGAGAGAACACAGCAATGACAGGCACAGACAGATCGACTGCACAGACTGAGTGATAGACCTTCTGCCACTCTACGATCAGTGGTTGTTGGAGGATCCCTGTGATGAGAGTGATATGCTGATTGGCAGATGACTACCTGGGAAGTGATTTCATTGACAGCGTTGTTATTAGAGAAATCAAAATCCTTTCACTTCCTTGTTAAGCTGTAGCACTGCAGTGGGAGGTGAATGTTTCCCTTCCATTTAATGAACAGCCGTTTTGGGGCTGTTTGTCTGTTTGTTTCCCTTTGTATCCCAGGCAATGGCAGCTGTTGTGACCCTGCATCTGTGTTTGTGCAGTGGGAGCCAAGACACTTCCAGAGACTAAACAGCTCCAAACTACACAAAATATAAACCTCCACGACCCTTCGTTTCTGATTAAAAGGTTCTGTCCTCAATGCCAGTGTAGGAGAGATGAGGGTTCTCAAAGCACAGAGGCAGACAGGACCTGACAATGGATCCAAGCCCTCAAGCTGGAACCTCTTGGACCAGGCTCCAAACTGATACAACCCCTCTTAGACACTGAGGAGATGTGAATCCCGATCCTCACCCAATGGAAGCAGGGATGGACAAAACATTTGGTGGCCCTGCCCATCTCAGCAGATTGGGAGAGAACGGTTTGGTCTCTGAGACTCTTCAGTCCTTAGTCTCATTACAGACCCTGCCAACCAGGATGCCAATTGTATCATGGACACCGGCCTGCTCGAATCTGCTCTGAGACCAACAACTCATTCAACACAGGCCACCAAGATGGCGGGAGATGGAAACATTTTGATGGCTCCTGATCCGGGTTGGCTCTGAAATGGTGACTAAGCTTTGTAGCCTGTAACTAATCCCATCAGCGATCAAGGTAACAATTTCCTTAGGCCTCTGAGCTAGAGAAATAACCGGGCTGCTTCCTCCACCACAGTGCTGTTCGCCAGCTAACCAGAGGTGCATTAAGGCAGACTCGCTTTAAGAATTCCAGTGTTCTAGACATTGATTGGCAGAATAGGAGCCTTATTCCAGGGTGGGAAGAACACTCCTTTTATTCCTAGCTTTCCGCCATGCCATTAAACAATGAAACGGCCTTTCTTCTCTTCCAGGCCTCGTCATCAGTGCACCCCTTAACATGGCTGAGTAAATAGCCACATATTAAAAGAAAACATTCCCCTAGCTGTCTTACTAATGACACGAGCTCGATGCAGCTAAAAGACTTGACTTGGTACAGCCTGATCCAAAGTCTGTTGAAGCCCATTGACTTCAGCAGGCTTTAGCTCAGGCCCTTCGTTTCTCAGGTCTTGTGGCTAAGACACAGCAGTGGGAGTCAGGAGACTGGGGCTTTGCTTTCTCTCTGACCCTGCACAGATTGCTTAAAGCTAGATGGCGGCACTCGGCCAGTGCCTGCACTGGAGGTCGCTCCACCATACTAGGAGGACCAGGTGCTGCTGTGCACCAGGGAGGGGTGTGCCTCCGAGAGTTCAAGGGGAATAGGACTGCTACGCCACCTAAAAGAGGGAGTAGCATGTGCTTTCCTCCATGGCTGCCCAAGTCTGGATCTGCAAATGATACTGGTCCCTGAAAGGGGCAGAGGGGAGGTTACAAAGGGGGCAGGTCCATTGCCTGTCCGTGATAGGGACAGGCAAACCCTGGCTCCAACTCTCTCTGTTTCCCCAGCTGTCAAATCTTACCTCCCTTACAGGGGGTTGTGAGGCTAAGTTAGAATGGTGAGGGATCTGGCCGAGTGGCTAGCAATTGGACTAGGACTCAGGACTGCTGGGTTCTATTCCTAGCTCTGCTGCTGGATGACCCTGAGCATGTCACTTCCCCCCTCTCTGTGCCTCAATTTCTCCATCAGTAAAATGGGGACAATAGTACTTAACTCCCTTTGCAAAGCACTTTGATTTCTGCTGATGAAAAGTGCAATATGAGAGCTAGGTATTGCCATTTTCAGGTTAAAGGTACAATGCACCTCCCAACGAATTAGTATTTGGCCAAGATTTTTAAAAACAGGTGCCTAAAGTTAGGTATGGATTTAAGAGCTCAGATGCCTATGGAAGTGGCTGGATTTTGGAAGTGCTGAGCACCCATAAGTCCCTGTTGCTTTCAGTGGGAGCTGTTGAGATCTCAGAACTTTTGAAAAATCACTTTTGGAATTTTTCCCCCAATTTTTTTTACTTAAAAAATTCAAAATTCAGAAATTCTGGACCAGATCTAGACTTGGTCAAAAAACAGGACAGGGCAGACAGATTGTGTGTGTGGGGGGGGGGGGGGGGGGCCGCGGGATATAATTTTGACCAGCTCTACAAATAATGTCAGTCTTGGCTAAGAGCTAACCATGGGAGAATGTGGGAAAAGATGAGAAACATCTGAAGGATGTAAATCGTATGGAGTGAGAGGAATTATGTAGCGTGGCATATTGGAGTATAACTGGGGGTGATGGGAGGGAATCAAAACAAGCAGCATTTAGTCTACCAGGAAAAGTTTCCTTATAGTGAGCTCAGTGAGGCCATGGAAGGAATCCCAGTGTTGCCAACCACAAGTGTTCAAAATACATGAGTCAGGCCCCCCAAAATCTTGTGACTGGCTTAAAAATCCTGAGTTTCTTTTACCACAATATTGCTGGGTTCTGTTTATTTTTCTTGCTGAATTTTTAAAAGTGGTCCCTTTTCAAGCCTCTCTCTACTACCCCAAGGGCTAGAAACTTCCTCAAAAAAGTGGGGGGGAAAGAGAGAAAAAAAGGCTAAGATTCTCATGTAATCAAGCGACTTCAGGAGCTGAATCCTTAAGAAAAACACCAGCTATCACGAGACTCCTGCTAAAATCACAAGAATTAGCAACACGGTGAGAAGCGCTGGAAGTCCCATTGACTAAAGCACAAGGGAATCTCCTGGAACGATCAATCCTGTATTGGCCAGGAAACAGTCTGGATGATCTAATAGAGCTTTCCCATCCCAGGTTCCCACAATGCTCTGATTAATCAGATATGTGGTTTTCAGTCACTTCCCCCCACACCTCCTCCCCCCCCAGCCAGCTCCATGGATTGTGCAATCTCTCCCAGGCTCATGCTCTCAGACGTTTTGCTAACAACAAGATCCTTTCACTAGCCTAAAGCAGCTTTATCCTGCTCCCCCTCCCAGTAGCCCCACAGGCAGAACATTCAGCTCTAGAACATGTGGTGTCCCCTCCTCCCCAAGAGCAAAAACAAAACACTCACAGGCTCGGGCTTGGGAAAAGCGGTAATTAGTTTGACGGGAAATAAACTGCTGCTTCAGCACTTTGCTCACCACTGGTCCTACAACAATGACAACACCTCCGCCCAGGAGAAAGGAACTCGGCCTCAATGCACCGAGGCGCTCGCAGGGCTCACTGCTGGCATGCAGGGCTCATTAGTTCACACCAGTGTGATAATCCCGAGCCCTGGACAAGCCGCGAATGTTTAAAGGGGCCTTGTCCAATGGGTCAGCCTCAAAATGCGCTTCGGTCTTAAAACTGCTATAATCCCACGTACCGACGAGTGGGGAGGGGGTGTTAAAAGAAGAAAAGTGTCAGCCCTTTGTCACAGGGGATTTAGAATTGGAAGTAATGGTGGCTCTTGTGGAAACTCCCCACGCCTTGCACGTTTGTGTGAGTGCAACCCATTGGCGAGTGTGTTACAGATACCTTCTCTGCCCGATCCACAGAGGAGATGAGCTCCAGCCCTACTTAAAAAGCTGTGGCTCAGGCTGTTGCAGATCATGCTTTTAGCTCTCCAGGTCCCCCGTTCAATGCCTACTTTGTCGGGATCCAAGATAGTGGCCATCACACAATGGAAACCAGAATCCTCATATTAGTGCTCTGTAAGCTGGGGAGGTGGAAAGCTAACTGTGATGCCAACCCCTTCTGCACCAGCTATCGGACCAGGCATTGCATGCTGCATGCACTGAAAGAACATCTCCGCTGACGATCCTTCACAGGTTCCTCCGACAGCACGCATTTCTCCCCTGCAGGCAGAATGCCTCCAGAGACAGCCAGCCACTGGTATGGAACCTATCGATATTCCCCACAGCAGCAACAGGCCCTGGGGTTGTATAACATCATCCTGTTCCGTGCTTGGACAGCACCTAGCACAATGGGCTCCCGGCCCATGACTAGGCACCTAGACTCTATAGTTATACAATAGTCACGTACTGTGCGCTTCCACAGCTTCTTTTATGGGAGGATCACAAAGCAGTTGACAAACACTGATTGACTAATTAAGCCTCGTGGCATATACAGTCCCCTCCCCTCATATAGGTAACTATTATTATAACTGTTTTACGGAGGGGGAAACTGAGGCACACAGAGGGTAAGTGACTTGCTTAAGATCACAGAGCAGGTCAGTGGCAGAGTTGGAAACAGACCCCAGAGCCCCACTGTCTCTTCCAGAGTTATCAGATTCACTTCCTTTAAATGCCTTCTCTAAGGAGACATTTTTCTCCATTCAACCCACCTCCCTGCAGCATGGAAGGACTAGTTTCGTTATCATGATAGCATCCCAGCAGCTGGGACCCAAGCTCAGCAGTCACCTCTGTTTATTGTGCTCCCGGTGGCTTTAAACACCCTCACAATTAAGACAATAACCCTGAGAGATTTTGCATCAATCCCAGTTTTTAAAATAGGGATATGAACACAGACTTTTAGCCACTGAGATGCCCAGGAGTATTAACCCATTGTGCCCCAGCTTCTGAGCTAACAGACAGGAAGGGTTGCATTTTATTTCCTAATGATATGTGAAATGGATCAGCGGTTTGTACAGGCGAATTGTCAGAAGAACACAGAGAATATAAGTGCTTATCTACAGAGCTCTTCCTGAATAACTCCATGTGCAGACAAAGCCCTACGGTCAGTTGCACTTTGCTGTGAATCTGTGAATCCAGGGCTCAGAGAGGCAGAAATGATCAGAGGTGAGAAGCATACACATATAGCATCACAAGATGAGAGGTTTACTCTGATGACCGATAGCTAAGCGTTAGGTGTATGACTAATCACAGTGAGGGCTTCTGGGCCAGACCCTTCGCTGGTGTAAATCAGCACAGGCAACAGAGCTATACCAATTTACACCAGCTGGGGATCTGGCTTTCTGTCTGCATGTGGCCTTGGGAGCCTTATGTTAAAAACATCCCTCCCCCCACGTTCTGAAGGGTAAAGGCAACACCTGCATGTATAGTGGGGCTGTACTGTACTGTCCCCCTGCTATGTTTTCAATATTATAATTAACTGGATTGTTAAACAGAAATACCCTTTGCCTGGGTCTCTCAAGCGGTCTTCCTTCCTTCCACACTCGCCACTATTTTGGTCGCTCCCAGGGACACCAGTATAAAGCGCTCACTTTTCTTAATGATTCAATCAGGCCCAACATCTTACATTCCCAAGGGGCTCCAGGCACTTTAAAAACTTTGGGCCCAATTCCAAGAGGCAGCGAGCAGCCTGAAATCCCCTCCACTTCCATGGAAGTCGAGAGCATTCAATGCCTGGCAGGAAAGACTCCTTAGTCTCTACATGCTTCACCAACACCATTTGCTGCAGCATCTGGCTGTTCCTTAGAGCTCTCCTCTCTAGCTACAGATCAAGTTGACCCAGTGTGGCTTTTGAGGCCTTATGAGAAGCACAGGGCATGGCAGGACAGCTGTTTCTTACTATTTCTTTATTATTGGACCTGATACATCAGTGAATCATTGCTGACTGGCATGCCAAAGATGGGAACAGAACCCTAGGGGGCTAGGCAGGGGGAAGGAGGAAGGCACCAAGGAGGAGGGTGGGGAGGGAAAACAGCACTGATCACAGCTAATTACAGATTACAATCCCCTCCCTAATTGCTATGGTTAATTATTGATGAGCAACGCTTTTCCTTTCAGGTTGTCAGGTAACTCGAGAGCCCCATGCTCTGAGCAGGCTCACAACAGCCTTTCTTCTCCTAAGGAAGGTAGCAGTGGCCACGGGAGGAAAAGCCGGGGTCCCGCCGTCCTCCGATTGGCCTGGAAAACAGAAACATACCAAGAAGATCCCAAAAGGAGGTTATTTCAGGAAGTGCATCTGGGCATCTCCCAGAGACTGTCAGCTCCTAAGTGCTATTGACAAGTAGAAACCCTTTGATGCCATTAGCTGGGCAGGCCATTGATTTTCTTTTCTTTAACAAGAAAATCATTTGAGTTTATACAATCTGAACACTCGATGCAGTCCCTTTCATCTTCCTTACTGGCTGGTTTTTTGCAGTTGTTTTTCTGTGTCCTCGTTTGCAAAAGCAAACAATTAAAATCGCCCTGGTATTTTTTATTGTTTGCTGAAGCAGCTGGGTCCTGCCTGGGTACTCTGCTGGCAATTTCCCTGTCCTGTTTGGGAGCTGTCCACTTACAAAGCCTGGACTAATGCAAGACAGGACCCTTGGAAATCCCATACATGGAGGGCTTCCCACAGCTCTGCCTCTTGCACCACAGTTCCCCCTCTGCTTGGGGTGGGCGATGGTGGCAGTAGGAATCATTCACAGAAGTGCCATCCACTGGGCTGATGAGGGACTCACCACCGCTTCTCTTTGGGCAAGCTGGTGTCCCCATCACCAGCATACTACCAGCAG
The DNA here is from genome assembly GCF_015237465.2 of Chelonia mydas. Lineage (NCBI taxonomy): Eukaryota > Metazoa > Chordata > Testudines > Cheloniidae > Chelonia > Chelonia mydas. The sequence continues at coordinate 20,561,562 of NC_051254.2, forward strand.
GGTGATCAATAGATTGGAGCGGCCCCATGTGATCCTGGAGTTCAAGGCCTTGGAGCATACTGGGTCAGACAAAAGGTCCATCTAGCCCAGTATCCTGTCTTCCAACAGCGACCAATGCCACGTGCTTCAGAGGGAATGAACAGAACAGGTCATCATCAAGTGATCCATCCCCTGTTGCCCAGAGGGTTAATCTGCTGATTACGCCATCCCTGCCACCTACACTATATACTAAATAAGCAATATGTGGGCTCTGCTCAGGCTGCTCTCCCCCGCATCGGTTTGCTGACCTGTTGATCTACCTTTCCCTTCCCCAAGGGGATATGGGAAACGAGGAAATGGTCTGTCTTTGAAAGAATGCCCCTCCTCCCCAAGACCCGACATTCCTGACAAAACCACAGGTCCATCAACTATCCTGCCTCTGGCAGTGGCCAACAATTAACAACATTCTAACAGTAACAATTCTTTGCACTTTTTATCAGCTGACCTTAAAGCCCTTTAAAATGTGGGTGAATGCTGTCCTCCCAGTGCTCGAAGGGGGGACTCTGCAACAGAGTGAGCTTAAGGCACATATTTCCATCAGTGGCCATTCAAGTTTTGGGGACTCAATGTCAGAATCTTCCATTCAGGTGCCAGGCATGCACCTTTGAACATTTTAGCTTGTTTTTACTGACCATGCTGCCAACAGCCACAGGAAGGGGAAGGGACCTTGCCTCCCCACCCTTAAGCCCTGTACCAGGCTCGGCACTGGAGCAGGGATGAATCGGAGCCACTTTCTCCCACATCAGACCCCAATCCCACAACAGTCCAATGGCCCAGGCAGGCCCTAGGACATCAGTCATTTGATAAATCTTTAGAGCAATAGCTAATTCTAACAATCAAAGCAAATCAGCCCTGCTACAATCTCCTAACGTCACCAATGCAGCTCCCAAATTAGAAGTGATTTCTCATTTCCCCGACAGACCCGCCTGGATACATTCAAGTTGAGTGTTGGTTTTGTTGTTTGCTTCTTAATAAAAACTGATGCCAGTACAGCGTTCTTATACAGACGCCTGCGTCATTCCCTGACCTGCTTATCCCCCTTGTGCTTTATTGCATTAAAGGAGGGGTGCCCCATGGTTTCTCTCATTGCCTCGTAACCTCATGAGGGGTGCAAAGTGAAAGCTTTGTGATACCAAATTAGGACGGAAGCGTTTTACACTCATTCTGCACAGGTGTAAATGACGACTCAAGATACAAGAAGCTGGGAAATCAGGCTTTTCTTTTTTAAAACAAATCTTTTTTTTTTTTTAATTCCTCTGAATGTAGTGCTGGTTAAAGAGACCAGACTGGCAGCTTTGGAGATGTGAACACAGAACTCTGGGATCCTCTGCTTAGCCACTGAATGGTGGCTAAATGGGACAGAATATTGTAAGCTTCTGCCAGGGTGGGCTGATTGGCAAGGGAGAAGGTCACAATCAGATTTTTGGGCCTGAACCAATCTCGAGGTCTGAACCCTGCCTAAACCTCGTGGGGGTGTCTGATTTCCTGTCTGGGACTGGAATTTTGCAGCTGGCCCAACTCTTTATTGAAGTAGTCTGTAGAGGCACCAGCTAAGATCGAGACTCAACTGTGGTGTACATAAAAGCAGCAAGAGACAATGGCCACCCTGAAGACCTTGCGATCTAAATGGATGACAGACACATCATGGGAGGAAGGAATGATTACTATCCCCACTTTTCAGATGAGAAACTGAGGCACACAGCAATGAAGGCCCAGGTTTTCAAAGGTGTGTAGGCATTGCTGTGCTCAGTGTGTCAACGCCTAAGTGTTTTAGGCACCTAAATCTCTTTTTCCCAAAAGAGATTTAGGCACCCAGGAGACTAAATGGGACTTGGTCTTCTATGTGCCTAAATCCCTTTTGGAAATGAAAATCAGGTTCCTAAATTAGTTAGGTATTGCACTGCTGAGCACACCAATGTCTACATATCTTTATAAATCTGGGCTTAAGTGAGTTACCCAAGGTCACAGTGGGAGTCTATGGCAGGGCTGAGATCAGACCCTAGGTCTCCTGAGTGCCACGGGAATGCCTTAACCTCAAGACCATCCTTCCTCTTGGAAGGGCAAATATTCCAGATCAAAACTCACCCAAACTTTAGGGCATTAGAAATCCCATTCCAAATTTTGTCGCTTGAGTTCATCTCAGTTTTTGTGGACCAGCTCCTAGCTCTGCCCTCTACACAAGGCAGAAATAACTCCTTGGGGGAGACCGTCCACTAGAGCTGGTCCTGCTGGATACTATGGCAGATGGACTGGAACTTTATACTTGGGAGATATTCCTTTTCACCCCACATGGGGGAAAACGAGAAATACAACAAAAATAAAATCCCACTGTGCCTTGATTTGGGAAGCTTAAAAAAAAAAGGGGGGGGGGGGGCACGTCCAAGCCCTGACTAAGCAAGTCACCTTATAAAGGAAGGTTGAAGAACTGTTTATTATTTGAATGTCTCTCTCTAGGCCTCATTTTTTGATAAATTAGCTTCAGCTTCATTACTTCATGATATATCTCCCCTGACATTTAATTATACTTACCCCAAACACATTAAGCCAATCAGTCTGAACAGCTTCTTATTAATATGCAAATTTCTCCTTTGAAAACCCATGAATCTGTGAAAAATCTCTTTAGGCTTCAATTAGGTCCACTCAGGAAGTTGTGTACCTCACACAGACACTCATTCCATTCATTCACTCGATGAGTCAGCATTCACTAATTGTTTGAGCTAACTACTCTGGCAGCGGCTTGTGGCCGAGGGAGGCGGAGATGGGGGGTAAGGGGCAGGGAAGTGGGAAAGGACCGAATGGAACACAGATGCCGAAATACTTAAAAGATGAATGGATCATACAGCGGGGCTGCTATTAGCAACTGATAATTGGGAATCACGGGCTTTTCTGAAAGCACGACTGTCATGTGTGTCTGAACGGCCCACGACGAGCACACTGTAGACAAATGGCTTTCTTTGGTTTGACAATTTTAGAAGAAAAAATTTCAATCTTTCATTTCAAAATGACATTTCGAAACAAAAATCACTGTTGTATATACCAGTGGTTCTCAAAGCCAGTCCGCCGCTTGTTAGGGGAAAGCCCCTGGCAGGCCGGGCTGGTTTGTTTACCTGCCGCGTCCGCAGGTTCGGCCGATCGCGGCTCTCACTGGCTGCGGTTCGCCGCTCCAGGCCAATGGGGGCTGCGGGAAGCGGCACGGGCCAAGGGACGTGTGTGTGTGTGTATGTATATACACACACACACACACACACACACACACACACACACACAACTGGTATATATAACAAATTTTAAATGTTTTAAAAGGTCAAAATTTGAACAAAATGTTTTGATTTTATTGAAACAGAACATTGCTATTAACCCGAAACCATTTTTTTGTAAATTTTGTTTTACTGGAAATTTCAATTTTTTTGACGTTTTTGTTCTATTTTGGAAATTTTCTTTGAACTAACAGAATTTCCTGCAAAATAAAAAAAATCTGATTCCTGCCCAGCTCTATTCATGACCCAACAGGTCTAGCCACTAGAGGGGGACAAAGAGCCATATTGTGTTAGCGGGGGCTTCACCTGGACACTCTAATTGCTGACAAAAGTCAACTGCGGTCATCAGGAACTGAATTGAAATCATCATACTCATTTCACGCAGGCCACTGAACTGATAAGACAGCAAGAACTAGTCACTAATGGATGCACTGAAATTAGCAATCTAGTTAAAGAAGGTTTCAGAGTAACAGCTGTGTTAGTCTGTATTCGCAAAAAGAAAAGGAGTAGTTGTGGCACCTTAGAGACTAACCAATTTATTTGAGCATGAGCTTTCGTGAGCTACAGCAGACTGGGCAGAAGATCTCATCAGAAGAGGCTTTGCTGCTGGGTTTCAGAGACTTCCAGCCAAGCCAAAAAAGCCACAAGAACAACTTTGCCCATGGTATTGGGGGATGTATACATCTAGTCCCAGCTGCAGCCCACAAGTGCAGAGACGTATAGCGTGGGGTGAAAAACATTGGAGGAAGAGCTGCTTGAAAAATGAGTCAAACCTGTAGTGAAAATTGTCCTGTTTTCCCATCAAAATTTGAACATTTCGTCCGAAATTATATTAGATAATACTAATAATCAGAATTCTGGATTTTTCCAACCAGCTTTAATCAAAAGTATCTTTGAACATTTTGGGGGGGGTTCATTGAGAGCTGTGGCTTAATATTTGAAGATAGGATTTTTCTTTTATCTAACCAGCTCATTAGTCCTTCAATCCATCCCTACCGGCGTTTCCAAATGCCATCTGCGCTGCCATATCTAGGCACTGCGCATGCATTGTAGCGACACATCACTCCACCCAAATAATAATTCCCCCGGGTCTCACTGCGGGGGGTGATTATTTAACTCAGTATATGAGTGAAATGACCCTTCCAAAAATACCAGAGTGCTTTTCTCTAGGCTGGAGATGGTGCTCTCAGTAGCGGCTCTCTGTGGGGCAGGCCTGCAAGCAGAAAGAGGCCAGCTGTGCCTGTGTGAGCAAAATCTCTCCGCAAAACGCTGGGCTGTTAAGCAAGAAAAGGCAAGAGTTTGTCTGCCACACTGTCTGAAGGTGACAGCCACACATTTATTCACTCCCAAGGCCATGAGCCAGACAGAAATGCAATCCTTCAAATCTCGCAGTCTGCAGAGCACAGCTGTGGTGTGTTTATTAAACTCCTCTGCCTCCTGACTGTTCCAAGTTACACTTTTGTCTTTAAAGAACTCACGGTGGCATGGGGGCTAGAAGGAGGGAAAGGTAAAGAACTTGATGTCTTACGTCCACAGGGTAAGAACACTAGCAGACGCCAATACAGTGGCGGCAAATATAGGTCTTTTGGCTTTTGACTGCATAGTTCCAGTTAGCAAAGGAGTTTCTGCTTGGGAGCTATAGAAAGGCACAGTGAAGTCTCACAGGAGTTCTTAGCAAAAAAACCAACAACCCCAGGCACCTGGTTTCCATGCAGAAACGGTTGATAGGAATGCACTTTGCATTAGTCAAACAAAGTGACTGTGGATTTTGGGCCGTCTGAGCTGGGAAGGATCCACAGCTCACTTTGTAAGATGCCACTTTCAATTTCTCTCTGTACTTATAAAAAGAAAAGGAGTACTTGTGGCACCTTAGAGACTAACCAATTTATTTGAGCATAAGCTTTCGTGAGCTACAGCTCACTTCATAATTGGTTAGTCTCTAAGGTGCCACACGTACTCCCCTTTTCTTTTTGCGAATACAGACTAACACGGCTGCTACTCTGAAACCTCTCTGTACTTATATTGCACTCATCCAAGGAGTACTTTCTGCTGTTGTTCAGACACCAAGACAGCATAGGCATCCATTGAAATTATTCCAACTAGCATCAGGATTCCAACCTAACTCATTGGAAGGGCATATCAGAATATATCCCATAGCTCCACAGTCTTTTTGACTCCAGAACACACTTTGTACAGTCCAGGCCTGCCTGAAAGGGGGCTGGATAGAACTGGTTGAAAAAAACTGATGGAATAGTTTTCCATCAAAAAATTTAGTTTAATCAAAATGTTTTGTGGGAACATGGGAAAAATTCAAAATGAATTGTTTAGTTCTGATGAGGTAAAAAGTTTCATTTTGACTTTATCATTTTGATTCATTTTGTTGAGACTTTATATATGATATTAAAATATAAATCTTAACATTATATTTCCATTTGAAACTATATTATATTTAAGGAGATGATTTAGTCATGGAGGTTGCGGAAGTCACAGAATCTTTGACTTTAGCCCCAGCGGCTGGGAGCTGTAGGGTCCTGCCGCCTCCTGCAGCGGCAGGGAGCTGTAAGGTACCCCCGCTGCCTGAGGCAGTGGGCCCCAAGCTCCCAGCTGCCATGGGCAGTGGGGGTACCCCACATCTCCCAGTCACCGCAGGCAGGGGGGTACCCTGCAGCTCCCTGCTGCGGCCGTGGGGCAGGGGGACCCTGGCAACTCCCCTGTCACCACTGCGGGACAGGGAGCCCGGCAGCTCCCCTCCGCCGCAGGGGGGAAGGAGGGACCCCTCAGCCCACAGCCTCCACAGGAGGCAGGGGGACCCCCACATCTCCCCGATGTGGTGGCAGCAGGGGGATTCCCACAGCTCCCCGTCACTGGGGAGGGGGCAGGAGGACCCTGCAGCTCTAAGTCCCCATGGGTGGTGGGGGCCCCAGAGCTCCCAGCCACCCCGCAGCTGCTCAGTCCCTTCCCATTTTATAATGGATATTTTTAGTAAAAGTCAGGGACAGGTCATGGGCTTCCGTGAGTTCTTCTTTATTGTCCATGATTTTTACTAAAAATATTCATGACAAAATCTTATATTAAAATATTAAATATAATTAAGGCTATCAGTCAGACCAAAATGAATCAAAATGATAAAAATCAAAACAAAGCGTTTTTACCTCATCAAAAATAAACAATTCAACATGATCAAAGCAAAACGTTTGGACAGTTTTCATTTTGCAGGAAATTTTGGCTTTTCGATCTGATTTGTACTGTGAAAAAAATTCAAAATATCGGAATGTCCCCAGGACTGGAAATTCCAGTTCCCAATCAGCCCCAGTGCTAGACTGGTTTCCCTCAAGACCAGGTCTTCAGTTTATCCCAAGAGCAGGCACAGCAGAGGGAAGAGGGGCGCGAGTTACGGGTCACATGTCCCTAGCAATGTGCCTCAAAACTAAACTGGGTTTAGGGCTGAGAAGAAAGTACATTCCTCATGAGCTTCTCAGAGAGTACATTGCCCATGAGCTATCTCAAGACTATCAACAGGAGCGCCAATTCCTTTCGTGAGACAAGCGCCTGTCCACTAGGAACTGGGCTGAATCCACTGTCCAGTGTTTGTCTTCTGACAGTGACAACACTCAACCCCCATCAACCTGAGCTGGCTTTGAACCCCGAGATTCACCTGGGGCAGAGAGATGAATGAAAGGCTCAGTGTGTCTATTTCCAATGAGCCAGCCATTCCCTCTCAGGGCACACACCTTGCTATCTGGCGCCGCAGCTATGTCCCCATCACCATTGTCCCCAGACAGGGAAGGAAAAGGCAGCTCAATATGAGCAGCAGCCGAGGTCTGGAATTTTGTCTTTCTTCCAGCAGGAGCCGAGTCTCAGCACTTCTCGTTGGAATAATAAACCAATTAAGCTCCTACTGTTTCATTTCAATGGGAAGAAATGATGCTGAGGCTGAAACGTTTATATAGAAAGTTCAAGGGAGGAAAAAAAAAAAAAAACCTGGGAAGAACAAGAGGGATGAAAGATGGAGGGGAGAGCAGTTAACAGGAGGGTCTGACTAATACTCACTCACTTATACTTTACTGCAGTAGATCATTGCTCCCGCTGCCCTGCTCCCCAGCAGGCCTGTACTCTGTGCCAAGCAAATCCCCCTCGGTTTTTTTTTTTTTTTTTTTTTACTTTCTTTCCACCACGTGCAGGGCCTCAGCTCCCTTCCGCCTCCCTTTTGCTCTCTCTTGACATGCGTATCTTGCACTGACCCAGGGCACATTTTTCACAAAGCATAACACTGACGGGCATCCTTTTCCAATTCCCATGTGCCAGTTTACCCCATCTCTTGGATTTCTATGACCCATCCCCAGAGGGACGGATTGCCAGCTATTTGAAATTATTATGTGTATTGCTGTAATGCCTGGGAGGCCCCGTTTTGCCAGGCATGGTACAGACACATAGTAGAGACAGTCCCTGCCCCAAAGAGCTTCAGATCTAAATAGCCAAGTCAGAGCTATTAGCACATGTTGCAGCTGGGGAAATGAGGCCCAGAGAGACTAAGTGACTTGAGCAAGGTCACAGGAGTGTGCAGCAGTGCCAGGAATTAATCCCAGCTCTCCCAAGTCCCAGGCCAACGTCTTTTCCCACAGAGCCACCTTTCCTCTCAGCTGGCCTGACAATTTCTCCATCACATTAGTGCATGACTCGGTTTGTCTTTGAGGCTGACTTGCCAGCAGTTTCTCCTCTGAAAACAATCACAAGATCTTTTTGGTTTCTAGTGAACTTAGGGTGGGTGGAAAGAGCCAAGTTAATAGATCTGTATGCTAATTCAGCTCCCATCCAGAGAATCTTCCCCTGCCCCATGAGGCTTAATCTTGACCCAGGAGGGGATTCAACTCTAGAGAGGAAAAAGGAATTCAGTTTCCAGCTCTTGAGCTCTCTGATACCGTGATCTGTCCAAGAAGAACTGATCCAACGCCACCAAACCATTTCACACAGGCCAAACTATGGTAAGAACTTTCAAGTACCCCTGATCTCAACCAGATTTGAATCAGCAACTTGAAGGTCAAGGCCAGTAGCTGGCACACAAATCACTGAGCCCTCCAGCCCTGCAAGCCCACATTGTAATTTCGACTGTGAAATGGACACCTCCAGGTTGACTATAGGCTGAGCAAACAGCGTGTCAAAAGAATCCGATATCCCTCCCTGCAATCAGCCAGGGGATGGGGAGGGACTTCTCCCACCCTATATAAATATATGCAAGATCAAATCTGTTAAAATTATATCCACCCCTTTGTTTTCTAAAGGTCCCAGTTTATCCTTGGTCATAAGAATAAGGATAGCAAAGAGGCAGGCTAGGAACACAATCCCTTCCTGTATAAACAATGTAGCCTTCGCCGACTCTAAGTGCATCATGTGACATATATTTTATGTATGTTTATATATATATTTTTCAAACCAGCTAGAGAGACAGAGTGATCTTATATCATCTAAAAACAACAATCTTATTTGGACTTCTGGCAGCTTTCCCTGCAATCTTCCCTGTCACAGCTGCCCCCCGTCTCCCTTGCGGGCTGCTGGTGTATTCTGGGCTCTGCCCCCATTATTTTTCACAAAGGCATATAAATCACTGTGGAAACTCTTATTATCTTATTTTCCCTCTGCTTCCCTCTTGTCTGTTTTGAGAAAAATTAATGCATTTGTCTCTGGCAAAATGTGCAGTCTCTATAATTCAGTTTTAAAACAAGCACAACTAATAAATGGAAATGCCCTGGGCAGGCAACTCATTTTTCATGCGAGTAATTGAACCCTTCCCTTCGATTTTCCCTTTGGGTGTTAAAGACAACCGATGCCTTCCTGGAATTTTCTGAGATCTTGCGAAAGAAAGGGAAAAAAGCCCGGCAGGTCACACAAACCCAGCTGCACGTTTCAAGGGAACTTTTTGGCTTCTCTCTGGAAAAGAGGCTGAGATTTTTCAATGACTAGTGATTTTGGGTGCCCAACTTGCGACATCTCGTAGGGGACTGATTTTCAGTAAGCGGATGCTCAGCACTTCCGTAAAACAGACCCCTCTAAGGCACCCCAAAACAGCAGCGCCCAAAATCATTCGCAACCTCGGAAAATCTTGAGCCTCTGTATACATCCAGCATCCCAAACATTGGGTGCGTGGAAACACCTATCGGTGGATGTGATGCGAATCAAGCTATTTAATCTTGATCTCTCTTTCTGCATATAAATCTCTCTCCTCCACTGATGCTAATGGGAGTTATGATCTGTGTATCAAACTGGAGCACCAACCCACAAAATGGTGATGTGAATTCATTTAATTATTTTGACAATGTCTCTCATTGAGTACATTGTGTTCTTCCAAACTTGGAAAAATACAGCCAGTTGTAGACTAATCCACATAAATTTAAACTGCTGGACTCATGTATAGATCACAGACATTCATTCCATCTCTAATAAGAGCAAAAGTTATGGAAATAGCTAACATGGGGGTGAGGCTCATCGGAGTGGGGGTTCGAGTGGGGGTGCTCAGTGGGAGGTGATCTGGGTGCAGGGGTGGGGGGTCCAGATGCAGGGGGTGGGGCTAGGCAAGGAGGTTTCATATGCAGGGTGGTGAGGCTCGGCAGGGTGGAGGTTTGGGTTAGGGGGGCTCAGCGGGACGGTCTGGGTATGGGGGGTCCAGCTGCACAGGGAGATGGACAGATGGGGGCGGGTCTGACCCAGCCCTGGCCAGGGCAGCCACAGCCCTGCGCCCACGCAGTGATTTACCTCTCCGTTGGTGGCTTCGGGTGCCTGAAATGATGTGTCCGCGCTGCTGGGGAGGGGCACATGACCACTCTTGTGGCTTCCCTTTGCTTCCCCGTCAGAAAGTCATTTTTCTGCAGGGAAGCAAAGAAATGTGCGTGGGACATGAATTCTGCACGTGCACAGTGGCGAAGAATTCCCCCAGGAGTAGACTGGGAGAAACACATTCCTGTTTCCTTTCTCCAGGGGAAGAGAATGCACATCACCAGATTTCAAAGGGTAGGAATCAGAAGTTAGGGAGAGCACATCGTAGGAACAGCCATTAGTCAAAACATAAGGAGATGAGCTTTTGGCAGAGGAGCCCTTGAGACAGTGTGTGACACTGGTAGCATTTAGAGGAGACAGCAGGCTTTAGAGCCACTCGAGTTCGAATGCTATCTGAAGGTAGTTCAAAGACTCCAGTTTCTTTTGTTTAACACACACAAGTACTTGAGTATATCAGGAGATGGGTGGAAGGGTTCCCTCCCCACCTCTGTATGAGAACTTTGCAAAGGAAAACACAAAGTTTGGTGGGTATTTGGCCAAGTGGGGCAGGGGTGGGAACCTATTCTAGCTCTGATAACATATAATCTTAAATTGGAGCTAAAAGACTGTACTAGGACTCTTCTCTAGTGTACTCACCTGCAGTGCTTTTGTTCAGTCTCATTTCAAACGTCCCAGGCAATGGAGTTTCTCTCCATGTCTTCCCTTGGGAGACAGTTGTATACACCACACCATACGGTCATTTCCCCAGATATTTGCCCTCTCGCCTTCTCTCCTCCCAGGTAGACTTGCTTGGATCACCCTGAGCAACTCCATGTCAATTTTCAGCCTTCAGAAAATACTATGACATGCCATTTACTGCCAGATAGTCTTTATATACACATCTGGGCTCATCAATGACAGTTTTATGATAGAGCTAGATATCTAAAAGGAATCCCCTTAGAGAATATATATTGTTTCTTACATTATGCTGAGAATTGTCTTCTTTATATATCACTATATAGTCCGTTCTACTGCTCCCAGGCAAAAAAACCCATCTATTTGTATTATGAAAAGAGTTACTGACCTCAAGCTATGATCTAAAGTATATGGAGTCACACGAGTTTACCCATGAAGTCATTCTTCATAGTTCCAGTGCCAATTATTTGTCCTTTTGTTAAAAGGAACTTAAATGGCTAGCAAAGGGTTCCCTGTTTTCGCTGCTCAAGTGGAAAAGCTGAGTGACAAAGAAGGAAAGGCCTCTGGGGGGAGTGGGCGTGAACCTTAACAGAGTCTCCACAGCCCGATTTGCAAATTCGGGGTAAGGAAAGGGACAGTGTAGCAGAGAATGTGCTGAGCAGTCACACCCTGGCCTCCACAAGCCCTGCTGTCTATTAATGGATTTTAGCCACAGCTCAAAGGTCACAAATTAAGAGTCGTTCACCCAAGTCTCTCTACTCAGTTATTCCAGCCTCATACACGGAATGCATCACTGTCTAACCTTATATCAGAGAGAGAGTCATAGATATACAAAGAGAGGGAGAGAGGGATGTGTGTGTGTGTGTGTGTGTGTGTGTGTGTACGTGTGTGTACAAAAAGGCAAAGTCATTGCCCACAATTAGAGAACAGTTCTGTCTATCCATTTATACCATGTTCATCACCACAGCATCTGAGCGCTTGAGTTACAGGCAGCTTCAGGGCTGTTGTGTTGGAGTCAGTGACACCCCAGGATTTCTAAGAATCAACCCAGCCAGTTACAAAATAAGCAGCCAAACTCCAAAAAGATGAATGAACAAAAAGGCAACCAATCAGTGCCTTTACTGTTACAAGTCAGCTTGAGCCACTTGGGCCCAGATCAATAAACCCTCATGGCCCTTAGCTAACTGCAGTGTTTAGAGGCTCAGTTCTTGGCCCTTAATAAGTGCCCCTGGTTTTAGACACATTCCTGTATTCTGCTAGTTCCCACTGGATTCTCCCATCTAACAGCTCACTGTGTTGGGTGCTACTTAGAAGTAGCAAACAAAACAAACCTTTCCTAGATTCCTGATCTCAACTGGAACTTCTGTTCCCACATGGAGGAGAAAAGCCAAACGGAGGACTTCAGTAGCAGGGGCTACCTCTGCATACTGCCATGGGCAGGTTACAGCTGTTGCAGGAAGAGGCGAGCCCCTGCTTCCTACCTGTGCTGTACATGAATTCCCCATTATCTCATCCCAGACTGGGTTCTGCACCCCAGCACAGACCCTGCACAGTACAGTTACAGGGATTCCCCATTGTTTCATTTACAAGAGCCAGCACTCCCCGCCCCCGCCCGCCACACAATCTGGCAAAGGTCCATATATGACCCCAGTTACTGCACCTTGCAATCTTTCACATATCAATCCCCATACCTCCCCGCCGATGGGGAACTGAGATGGGGAACTGAGAGACAAAGCCCAGATATTTAAAGGTATTTAAGTGCCTAACTCCTATTGATTTCAATGGAAGTTAGGTGCCCAGAGATCTTTAAATATCTGGCTCCACGTGACTTGCCCAGAGTCATGCAGGAAGTCGGTGGCAAGGAACTGAATGCAGATTCCATGAAATCACAAGCTAGTGCCATAAATACATCTTCATCTCCAGATCACTTTTGAACAGTGTTAGCAGACACAGTGAGTTAAAATGTCAGTGGCCCCCAATGCCATGCCTGTGATTGCTACCGCCAGTGGGAAAATTTAGGGATGAAAAGCTAAAACAGACATGGTCCAAGCCTGAAACATTCCACAACAGTAGAAATTCCAAAGACATGCTTTTTGTCACATAACACATGTTTACTCTCTTCCTGTCAGTGTTTAGCATGGCATTTCATCACACAGAGTGATAAGTGTCTGCATTTAGTTCTATCCTGCACCATTAAAGCCAAAGGAAGTTTTGTCATTGACTGCAATGGAAGCAAAAATCGGCCCCATACCAAGAAAGGTGGGTGGGATTTTCCAAAGCATGTAAATGACTTAGGAGCACAAGTCTCATTGGAAGTCAAGAGGATTTCTGCTCTTAAATCAATGTTAATGAAGAGGACACTGAGGTCACTGATTCAGAGCAATCTGGATCGCTCAGTAAACTGGGAGTAAGCAAACAATATATCTTAATATGACTAAATGTAAATGTATGCATCTAGGAACAAAGAATAGAGGCCATACTTACAGGATGAGGGGACACTATCCTGGGAAGTGGAGACTCTTGAAAAAGATTTGGGGGTCGTGGTGGATAATCAGCTGAACAGCTGTGGCTAAAAGGACTAATGCGATCCTGGGATGCACAAACAGGGAAATCTCAAGTAGGAGGAGAAAGGTTATTTTACCTCTGTGTTTAGCACTGGTGCGACAGCTACTGGAATACTTTGTCCAATTTAGTTCCAGAAGGGTGTTGATAAATTGGAGACAGTTCAGAGAGAGCCATGAGAATGATTAAAGGATTAGAAAACCTGCCTTATAGTGATAGGCTTAAGGAGCTTGATCTTTTTAGCTTAACAAAGAGAAGGTTAAGGGGTGACTTGATTATAGTCTAGAAGTATCTATATGGGGAACAAATATTTAAGAATCGGCTCTTCTTTTAACAGTGAGGGTAATTAACCACTGGAACAATTTACCAAGGGTCATGGTGGAGTCTCCATCACTGACAATTTTTAAATCAAGACTGGATGTTTTTCTAAAAGCTCTGCTTTAGGAATTATTTGGGGGAAGTTTTCTGGCCTGTGCTATACAGGAGATCAGACCATATGATCACAATAGTCCCTTTTGCCTGGGAATCTGGGAATCACACAGATACTTTGGAAAATTCCACCAAGCACCTGCAGCCTTTGGGAGGTGAAGATTTTGGAGGTGTGATCAGAAATTCCTGAAGATAATGCTGTAGGTTGGGTTAAACCTCACTGGAGTGGGTGAGTGTAACCGGTGCCTTTCCTTCAAGATAAATGCAATTGAGCTTCTTTGTGGAACCAGACAGCTGAAACAAGGCTCATGAGCACTACCCAAAACACAGGCCTAAAGCAAGGCTTGAGTAGAAGCTAAACCACCTGGTCCAAAGGATTTCCCCGGAGATTGGCACAGAAAATGCAGGGACTGAGGCACTGACTGGTGGAGCACTGTGAGTGTATGTTTGAGAGAGAAGCAGCAAGTAATGCCAGACAGAGAAGGAGCAAAAAGGCCAGGAGACAGCCAGAACAAGCACTGGGACTGTGGCCCTGGGAAAAAGCCTAGAGAGACAGTTTTGCAGCACAGTGCAAGCTGAGAAGAGAGTTGGAACTGTGAGCAAAGAATCTATCTCCTGTTGTTTGACTCCTGTCACATTCAGGGAAACAGGATGGTATGTAAAAATATTTTGTAAATAAACAGGAATGCCTCAAAGAAAAACCTGACTCCATCATCAATTTCTCTTCCTAATGGAAGCAAGTTGCTAGACCCTGAATTTTGGATAACCGCTCGGAGTAGCAATAGCAAGAATGATTAGCACTGTTATGCCATAACATCTCCAATGGTCACGGTACTGCAAAAGCCCCTTAGTTATTTAAGCTCTAGGCTTTTCAAGAGGAGCCTAAGGAAGTTAGGCACCCCAATCCCACCTAACTCCTATAGACAGCTTTGAAAATCCCAGACACAGCAGCTCCACCAAGTATTATTTGCCATGAGCATTTGCTTGAGCAAGAAACTGAACTGGCCATGGATGTGCCTTTGCGCTATTGTGGTGGCTCCCTGTGGATATCCTACTGAGTGAGTTTTCTAGCAGGAACGTTTGAGGGTACAGTGAATTTAAAGGAATAAATATGGAACCAAAACCACGTGGTCCACGGATTCAGGGCAAACTGACCAAGCGCACTCAAATGCTGAGCCCTCCCAATGAGCTCCTATTATTTATGTCTATTTTAAAAATGGGCAAACTAAGGCAGAGAAGGGAAGTGATACAGCCAGTCAGTGTAGGACAAGGATTAGTTCTCAGGAGATTCTAGTTCCTAGACCTCTGCTCAGTCCTCTAGATAAAACTGCCTCTGCAGATCACTAATGGCTTTAGGGACTGTCTATGGACTGGAACAGCTATCATCCAGTGGCATCAGCAACACGCCAAGGGGCAACACTTTCTGGAAGGCTTGGTCTATACATAAACCTTAGGTCAACCTTGCTACGTTGTTCAGGGCTGTGAAAATTTTCGTGCCCTGGGCACTCTAATTAGGTCGACCTAGCCTCTTGGAGAGGTGGATTACCTACATCGACAGAAAACTCCCTTCCATCCATGTAGGAAGTGTCTACACTACAGCGCCACGGCAGCACAGCTGCAGCGTCATAGCTGTCGCTGTAACAGCGGTAGTGTAGACGTAATCTCAGTCTGGCTTCTTTGAGGTGTCTCAAATTTGGCAACCAAAATCACTAGTCCCTTTTGAAAATCCTGGCCCTGATGTTTCAAAACCATCTCCAGAAAGCCTGTTGGTACCATCTAGGTTCTTTTTTTTATTATTATTCCCTCGGCTTTTCGTCAGCAGAGACTTCGATTTGAAAAGAAGAGTCTTTTTTGTTTTCCAGAAGCCTGCATGTTCACGACAATGCAATCGTTCCCACGGCCACCAGTTGTGCGGTCGCAGAGAATTTCAACTCTGGAAGAGCAATAAGAGGAAGCCAGGGAACTGGCAAAAAAATAACAAACCTGTTTTCATGCAAATGATCCTCATGACAATAGTAATAATACAAAAGGAAAAGGGAAGATGAGCAATGCAGGAAACACATCAGCAACGATGACTCTAAAGAGAATGCTTTTCAAGGATTCCCACTGGAATCTCCAGGCTTTATTTTACCCTCCCAAATCAAAGCAACCTGGACACAGATCCCCATCAGCTAAGCCACCAGTACAATGGAACCTGGTTTGGTATTGTTGAGAAACACAGCACACATGTGATGCGCTGTTGTCTCTCATTTGATTAATGAAGCGATCACACAAACAGGGCAGTCCATGCACAGCACCTTGTTACTGACCCTAGCCAGGAAATTCCCCTTAGAGCATTAATTCTCCCAGCCCTCCCGTTTCCCAACCCTGTCAGGTGATTGTTTATGAAAAGACGAATGCACACAATAATACGGGGTGAAGGGCGCTGATGTATGTGGTGTTAATGAATGAAATAATCAGTTTGGTAATAACCAGCCTGTATATTTGTCAAGAGGGAACTAGCAGGACATTAGCATGCTATAGCCACAAAACCTTTATCTCCTGGGCTTGTGTTTGACAACCACCCCGAGATAGTCCATGAATAAAATACGGAGTAGTACACAGACATAATTAAACTGCCAGTGTGGATGTACCTAAATGAACTTGATATCTTAATGACACTAGATAGCATGCGAGCAATGATGGCAGTAGGAAAGGGATGTGCATAATGAACACAGACATCAAGGCTGTCACAGAGGAGTCACCCTTAGGGGAACATGCTCATGAACAGCAGCTCCCAGAGCCCCCTTGTTATCATTGCAGGACTTGCCTTCTCTTTTTCATTGGTTTGCATTCGCAAGCATAGAGCTGCGTTTTATCTGAGCCGGGGGTGGCTTGTTCTTCTTGCACCCGTGTCTGAGGCTTTCATTTCAGACGGGATTGAAAAAAGGCTGCTTTCAGCACATGGCCACTCTGTTTAGGCTAGGTTGGTCCCCTGGCCATCCCAGTTGTATTGACTCGAATGAGAGGCAGCGCACTACAGTGCATAGGACCTGGCCTGGGAGCCAGGGATCCTAGTCTCTGCTCTACCAGCGATCTGCTATGAATCTTTAGGCAAGTCATTTTACGCCACCACCCCGTTTCCCCTCTCCTCCTTCCTTGGTCTTGACTGTTCAGGCTGTAGGCTCCTTGGGACAGAGACGATCTCACGGTGTGTGTCTGTAGCACACTGGGACTCTTGATGGTACCATCATATTAATTAATAACTGAATGCAGCTGAGCACTGCAGATCTATCTATAGATCTGCTGAATGGACCTGATCGCTCCAGTTCTGCTGCTGAGACCAGAAAATCTACATGTCCCCCGTCCCACAATGAAGGCTGAAGCTACATTCCTTTTCCTGTTTCAGATTACCAGGTTTCAGATGACTAATCATTTTCATCTCTGCACTGACAGTCCAAACATGGCTCACGAGCTTCCAAACCCTCAAGCCCCCATTTGAGCTACAGAAGAATCTTTATTAGCAGTTGCTAGTAGTAAGGCTTTTACCTTCGGCGAGCCAGCCACTGGAAAGCAGGGGAGGAGAGGCACAGTGGTGTGTATATATACACACACAAAAACCTGCAAATTACTTTCTTGCCACCCGAGGTGATCCCTCAACGATGCAGAGTCAACGTGCACTGGCAAAGAAGGGCAAGAGATGCTTTGACTTTCACTGTCCGTTCTTCATGAAAATAAAAGACCCGAGTCTCCAGGACGAGCAAGCTGTCTATTTTTGAAAGCCCTCAAAATTATTTAACTTTTGAGATGAATAATAAATAGACTCCAGGCCAGAAATGTGCGTATAAAGGCCAAGTGGAGAACTCTATGGCGTACAATCATTCATCCCCAGCTCACTGTGCATGTGACCTCTATTAAGAGGGACTCTACCTATGCCTTTAGCGCATGAGGATATCAGAAATCAGGCTGAGTGCATCTCTATTGATCCATCACTCTCGGATTAGCAAGGGTTAAAAGATAATCTTCCTAGATCTGAGCCGTATGTGTAAGACTAAGTACACAGGATGGGGGATATAGGCCAGCTTCTCTTTCCACCTACCTGGAGTCAGAAACGTTTGCCCCACTTCCCTTCCACCAGCAAAGCCTAAAGCAAGATATTTCCCTAACTCAGAAAGTTCCTTGCACTGTGGAATTTGCTGTCCCGTTTATACTCCAGGCTCTTGTTTTCTCAGCGAGCAGCCACCTGAATTAGAGGCTTACTTGCTATCTGGGGGTTCATTTAGCTAAGCCTCATTATAACTTATTTAGGGCATTGAGTCGACAATGAGAGTGGGATTTGCTCCGCCTCAGTAGGTGCGCACTACTGCAATAGACCAGCCTAATGAACAGTCAGGCGCTTTGTAGGGATAAAGCGCCGCTCCCTGATCAAAACAGGACAGGAGCCTCTGCTCAGTAAGGGGAGGAAGCCACCAAACAAAACTACTTGGGCTTTATTTTTGCTCTTTGTGGCAGATTGTTTTTAACACCGTGGAAAGTTTTTGAGGGACAAACGAGAAGAGGTGCCTCGTGCAGTCTCAGCCCCACACTGCTTCCTTGCAAATTGTCCAGATACACTTGCTGCTTGTGTGTCGGGATTCCAGGGGCAGCGTGGTCTAGTGGATAGGTCACTATCCACTAACACTCAGTGGCAAAACCAGGATTAGAACCTAGGTCTCCTGACTCCCCACCCAGTACTGTATCCGCACTGCCTCTCCACGTATAAGTGCAAAGTGTTACTTTAGCATTGTAACACATTAGAGATGGGGCCCTGGCTGAACATCTAACTTAGGAGTGCTCCAGATCTCTGTATGTAAACAGAAACACGCCAAGACTATCCCTAAATATACACTGGAGTCTTATATTGCAGCCCGCAGACACCTACTATTAAAAGCCACGCTTCCATACTCCCCCCTTTGGAGAAGCAATGTAGATATTCACATGGTGCGCTATTCAGGAGGTAATTGCCAGTTATTGCTCTAACTGTTCCAATTTTAGCAGCAAATGAGCAATGTACAGTAAGTATCAGTCTTATTAAAGAAATAATCATGGGAAATTAAAGTGCACACCACAGAGAAGGAATATTTGCCCAGTTTTGCTAGATATAGTCATGCCAACTCTGACATTTGACAGCAGCGGAGTCCCTGCCTGCTGCTGATATCACTGCAATATATTTAAGCACAAAAAGTTCAGAGTATATGTAACTAACCAGCACAATATGGATCAGCTTTCTCTGTAATGAGTGGATTGACCGGGTGACTAAGAAATCATTACAAAGCCAGCGAGGGAAATCCAGATGGGAACACATCCTATTTCCCTCTGAAAGGTGATAAGGAAAACTGCTTAATGAAAAAAAAAAAAAAAAAAAAAAGTACAGCCAGGTTTTTTGGGGAAAAAATAAGAATCAACAGATGCAATGGCCCCCATCGCCTTAGGGGAAGTCAACTTGGAACGCGGCTCGTTGGAATTAATGTAGTAAATTCCAAAGAAAAAATGAGCTATTAAGAAGGGCTAAAAATAAATAACTACCGTCTGGGCCAGAAAAGGAAAGAGATGGTTCAGAAGAGCTCTAATCTAAATAAACAGACTCAAAAATGAAGAAGAAGTTGCTTACCAAGTAATTATTTCCACCTTTGCATAAGGGATAATGGAAATGTAGAGCAAAACCAAATGCAGACGGTGACGGCAGCATAGAAAGAAAAATCAGGGGTGTTTGGTTGGCTTTTTACATGCACGGAGCAACCTAACAGATGAGATTACGGACGAAGGGAATCTGTGTTTGGTCAGGAGCAAACTGTGTGCAATCCCAGGGAAATGGCATTCAAAGCAGAACATCACCACTTCACATTTGCAAACTCTTTAAAGATATTAACAACTGGCTCCTAACAACCCACTGTGGGGAAGGGAAGCGTTATTATCCTCATGCTGAAACACTGGGGAAGTGATTTGCCCAAGGCCACATGGCAAACGGGTTGCAGAACAGGGAATAGAATTCTATCACAGCCCAATATTTACCATTAACATTTGACAACTGACAATTATTTACCCTCTGGTATTGACTGAAAAGATGTTGTAGGGATGCAAATAAATTCTAGGGCGGATTCTCAGCTGGTAAAATCCATTGACTTCAATGAACCTAGATGGATTTACACCAGCTGAGGATTTGGCCCTCACTTCCAATTATTTAACCACTGCAATTTTCAGTGAAAAATCCATCCCTGTGCAGCACCTTTATGAGACAGTAATAGTGATTCATTAGATTAAATAACTCCGTCAACCCCCAGAGATTAAATGCACTTTAAATATGGAGCCTCAGATTTAGAATTGTTATTTAATACTGATTAGATTACAAGGCAAATCCACTTTTTAAAGAATATTCTGGTTTTAATGGGCCTTGTGAGAGACGTTAAGTACTGCGCGTCTGGAAATCTACTTTCCCTGAGCTTCAGCTGGTGGGATTCTAATGGACTCAGAAATATTGGGCTAGTAAGACAATGAAACACCCACCCTCACATACCAAATCTGTTCCCCTCCATCCACCCTCCAAACCAAACCAAGCCTCTTGACAAGACTTTTTTCCCCCCCTTTATAATGTTTTATTTATTAAAATGTCCTGGATCAAGGTGAACTTTCTGCGCATTGTCTCATCTGCCTTGCTGGAGGAGCTGGGAGCACTCTGATGAATGGATTAGTCAGGCTGTCTAGTTTTACTTGAGCAGCGCCTCCATCTCCCACTGCTATATCAGTTTTATGGCTTCCCCTACCAATACTTTTAACGTGAGTCATAGTAGGCAGAGCAAAAGGCACTTTGGTCCAGCAGACTGGGCACAGGCCTGGGACTCAAGAGACCCGGGGTCTCGCTCCGCCACTGACGGGCTTCACTGCTGCAATTCAATCTTCCACAGTCCTTCCTGCTCTCCAAATGTCTCAGAATCCCAAATGCTGAGACCAGCCAGTGACTCCCATCCCATGGCATGGGAACAACTCTGTCAACCCTCCCCATCGCCCACCCAGCTGAGAGGCCAAATCTGCCGTGCTGATTTCCAGCGCTTTCCAGAGACGTGCTTTACCTGACCTCTCTGAGCAGCTCTGCTCCTCCAGACTTGGCCTTCTCTCTCTCTCCTCTGTGGGCACCCACAAGCTGGGGGTCACGCTTGGTGCAAACCCCTCCGTTAAGAACTTCATGTCCCTCTCCTCCCAGGCCACTCAGTCCCTTTCCTCTTTAAGCTCTTCTTGACTCCCCAGCTCATGGCCACCTCTCTTTGCCACAGGTTCTGTGACCCTAAATATTAAGGGCCGGTGCAAATCAGGAGTAACTCCACTGAAGTCAATGAGCGACAGCCATGTAAAATAGGCAGACAGGAGAGGAGAGTCAGGCCCAAAAGGGACTGAGTACTGGTACCTAGGAAACAGGATCTGAACTCAAGAGAAATGCACTGGCAACGTGCGAAGAGCTTCATCTAAAGCCCATGGAAGTCAATGGAAACCCTTCCCTTGTTTTCCATGGGCTTCGACTCCAGCTGGAAACGTGCTGTTCAGATCCAAGCAATAGTGGGGAGGAAAAAAGGGTATGTCCTGTAAAATAAAGGACAGGTGGTCAGCCCTGGAGGGGAATTCCTGCATGGTTCCCAGCATCTAAGTGCACAGCACTGTAGGTGCCTCCCAAGAGAAAAACAGAAGCTGGAGCTCTCTCACTGCACGGGCTTCTTTTCTTCTAACAAAGCACTCTAATAGGATAAGTCAAGCGTTTAGCCCCTGGGCTTAGGAGATCAGATAGGGCTCTGCTTCCCCTCCACCCCTTTACTGATAATTTCCTTGGAAGCATTTATCCAAGGAGACTAATTGGCTTGAGCAATTCTTAAATGCATTCACCATCTTTTGCAGATCCCCCTGCAGATCCGGAGAGGCAAGGTAATTTGAGCAGCTGATGGACAGCAGAGACTCTACTCCATCCAGGACAGAAAGCAAAAACCAACAAAAAAAAATCTGTATCTTATTCCACTCCGAACAGTTGCTATTATAGGCAGGGGAGGAGAGAGGAGATGAGCAATCTAGGAGGAGCTGTGTATCAAATGGCAAGAAAAATACTGTATTCTGTTTCAAAAGCCCTGCTATAGCTCACAGCAGTAACTGGACTTAGACATGAAGATTAGTTCCAGGCAAAACCGAGATCTCACAGTGACTGGATGAGGCGGGGGGGAGGACAAGTACTTGGTCCACCGCTGATGTGAAATTCACCACCAACTCTACAGGATGGAATTGAAAAGAAAAAAAAACTATGAATTGTTTTGGGGACCTATAAAGGGGGAAAAAATTGTGAAGCTGAAACTTCCCCAAATGCAGGAATTAACACATCCAGGGGGACCATTAGCAAAGCCCGACATGTCGCAGCATCAATCTTGGCCTGACCAAAGGAAACTCAGAAAAAACCTCCCTGTGGAAGGAGGAAAGACGTATCAGTGTCTCCATCCATTTTGAAACGCACAGCAGGGCTCAGATAGGTCTGTCCACTAGGCCAGCTGAGCAGACGCAGCAATTCCTGTCACAAGTGTGACCACAGAGGCAACCCCAGAGGAAGGGGAGAATGAAACCCAATCCAATTCCTGACATTACAGTCCCTCCACACCTCCTCTGATCTCCCTTACATCCTGGGATTTAATGGCCCTATAAACATGCCCAGTGCGAAAGACAGATTAAAAAACTGAAGAAACACAATCCTGATGCAAAAACTTTGGGTACTCAAACCTCTCTGTCTTCATCTCCCTCTTCCTGCCCCCTCAGCTCCCCGACGGCCGAACTCCTGGATTTATGGGCTGTAAGCTTTGGTATTCTGCACTGATGGAAAAACACTGGAAAGATTTCCAGTGGGCCAAACCTGAGCCAAAGAATCAAATATCAAGGCACAAAACACAAGGCACCAGAGTTTCTACAGCCCACAGATGGGCCCCGTAACTGTAAAAATTCTTATATTTACTGTGACAGTATTTATTTTAGTCTTAAAAAAAAAAAAAAAAGAGCGAGAGATACTTTCGGCAAACTTGAGTTAACTGAATGGCCTGTATTTTTTTTACAGGGGGATTGTATATCATAAAAGGGTCATGAGCATCGAAAACTAAAGCCAGCCAGCTGTCCGCTAGTTCCGCTAGGGTAAAAAGAGTTGCCCCCAGTTCTAATGAGCCCCTTGGTCAGATCCTTTGTTGTCCTTTTGGGGCGGGGTACCCCTGCCCCACCATTACACATGCTTCAGACAGCCCCATGCTGGAGAGGGACTGTACTGGAACATATTCAGAGGTGATGATTAATGGGATTCAAGCTCCACTGCTGGGGTAGCTGCCTGTAATAGAGTCTATGGTGGGGTAACTAACACAGAGAGGAGCCGGAAAAGAATAAAGCAGGAAAAGCAGCTGAGCAGAGGGTGTAAGAAGGTGCAGGTTAAAGGAGGCCACCCTTCCATTCTAATGTGCATCTTCTTCTAGAAGATGTAGCACTGCCCCCCCCAGCCCGCCCCGCCTCGCCAATGAATCCCAATGAGGCCTCTCCACCAGCCAAAGCACTGGGTCTGCTTTGTCCCTGCAGACAACCACAGAGTGGGAATATTGGGGCATTCCAAGGTGGGCCAGGAATGCAGGGAAGTGTGGGTTTCTCTACACCCCAGCTAGCACCTGCTGCCAGGATTCCTACAGGGGTTATGGCAACAGGAGGCAAATCACAGCTGCATCCCACTCCATCGTTCCAGCAGCCCAAGCACTAGCATGGGGTCAAACGAGGTTGGCAGCACGTAAGTTACACAAGCTTAGACTCTTCACACCAGCCTATATGTCCGCATGGTAGGACGAGATTTTTATCGGTAAACGTCAATTTCACCGTACACACAGAGACAAATATTTCCATCAACAATAATCAAAATGCACAGAGAAGCAAAGTAAGAAAAATGATGCTTGAGAACTTATTAGAGTTTGATTTAAGGCTATTTACTTTGTATGTTTTGATATGTGATGTTGACAGTGTGTGTTTTAATGGTTATAAAGCTTTAAGTTTTTGAATCTCAGCATCTATTGTCATTAAATAATTATTGTCTGACACCCCCCAATAATTTCCCATAACTGTGAACATTTAAATTGATAAAAATAGGAAAAAATGCTTACAACCTAGAATTTTGCACAATGGTGAAAATTTAAATCAATACCAATTAAAATATACCTAAAAATGAACATCGATATTGTCCATCAAACTTATAAAAAATAAAAATCAAATTCTGCCAAGACTACCTATAAATCACTGCTGAATTTGGCCCACCGAAACAAATCCTGCTTTCAGATGCACTAGTCTAAATCCAGAGTCACTCTTCATTTTAACCCAGATTTACCCAGTGCAGCCATGACCAAAGTCTTCCCCAGTGTGCCTAAATCCCACTGTGTCTAAATCTCTCACCCCCCTCAGGTTATATGTGCTCCCTTAACCACTTACAATGAAAGGGAGTGAATGCACACTATAACAAGCACAGGTACAGGAGTTCCAGTTGCTGCGGAATGAGATGTGGCTGTGTGCTGAAATTGACCGAGGCACACTCAGAAATTACATGAAGGATCGGAGCTGGGTGAAAGCCGGTCTCCACAGAATAGTCTTTGGTTGGGAAAGAAGGATGGTTGTATAGTTTTAAAAACAAACAAACAAAAAAAAACCAACTACAACATAAGAGGATGGAACTCATGTATTGAAGAACCTCGAGGACAACTTGAAAACCAGCAGCCTTCTGTCTAGCCCAGGAGAGCTGGCATGTCCCAACTGCTAAATCAAGCAAATGGCTTTCACTTTCAACAGCAGCAGGAAACCATCTGTTAGTGATCTCTCTGCCTTGCACAGACAGCCTGGAGTGGGGGAATTTTTATACCTCGGCAAGGTAAGATCCCTCTTTGGGCTGTACCTGTTGCTGATGGGGGTAGGTTAGGAGATGGGTGGGTTTTATTAACCAGAGATTTCCCTCTTGCAGCCTTGATTTTGGAGTTTGTGTTGGGGGCGTATGTGTGGATGGGTTGGAGAAAGAGGAGTGTTAATTTTTAAACAGTTTGTTTTTTGATGAAGCCAAAGACACTTGAATGTCAGCATTGCACAGATGGGTGAATCAGAAATGGAGACATCCATGCATAAGCCGGGATCTGAAAGTTAGCTGTCACTTCGCCAAATGGCCTCCTAATCATCTGTAATTAGGAAACGATGAACAGATGATGCCTATAAAACACACACACACACACCCCTGAAATCGGCAAATACACCCTCGGTTTTCGGCTGGAGCTCAGGAATTTCTCCAAGCCCTAATATGCAATTCCAGCCACAACCATCCAGCGCTGAATGTGGCATCACTAGACTGTGGATTATAAGGCACCCTGCATTCGACAAGTGTCCTGTTACCTCAAAGCCGGCAGGGCTGAGTGGAGTAGGCACAAGTGGCCAAACGAAGTGACTTCAATGGAGCTCCATCAGCTAATGGTGAGGCTGAATCACACTTAAGGTGGTTGACACCATCTAATTCAATTAAATACTTGTGCAGTCTATTTGGGTCAGAGTGTGAAGCGCTTCCCCCATCTTGGCCCCTTCAGAGACTGCAGCCAGCTGCTTGCATTTCCTGCTATTCTTTATTCCTGAAAAGTATGCAAGTGAATTTATTGCCCCTGAAAGTGAGGGGCCCTCAGCACAGACTGCAGCCAGGCGCTGCAGAAGTGAGCATGGGACAAGATCCACCCATTGGCCTTTGCTAATGCACCTCCCTCCTAACCTGAATCATCTGGAGGTGCCGGGCCTCTCTTGACCAGCGGCTGGCCCTCAGAGAATCATAGAATATCAGGGTTGGAAGGGACCTCAGGAGGTCATCTAGTCCAACCCCCTGCTCAAAGCAGGGCCAATCCCCAATTTTTGCCCCAGATCCCTAAATGGCCCCCTCAAGGATTGAACTTACAACCCTGGGTTTAGCAGGCCAATGCTCAAACCACTGAGCTGTCCCTCCCCCCGCCCCTCCAAAAGGCACAACATGCAAAGCTGCACGGTGATTTTAGTACGTGCACACGTGAAGACGACGATGAAATGCCTTTTCTGCTTGGTGACTTAAGTGGGCATTTGAACCCAGAGAAACTGTTCACCCCACCCTTCCCCGCTTCCCATTCTACCACTCCCTGCTGTTGAGCAAGCGTAACAGAGATATCTAAGATATATAACAGAGATATCGTTATACCCAGGGAATCAAAGCTCCCTGAACGATACATGCTGAGACTGATATAGATTCTATAACAGGGATATTAGATTCTGTGATAATACCTAGCTCTCATATAGTGCTTCTCATCAGTAGGTCTCATAGCAATTTACAAAGGAGGTCAGCATCATTATCCCCATTTTACAGCTGGAGAAACTGAGGCACAAGGTGGTTAAAATTACTTGCCCAAGGTCACCCAGATGGCCAATAAGAACCCTGGTCTCTTGAATCCCAAGCCAGGGTTCTATCTATCCATTAGGCCACACTGCTTCTATGGATAGCATGTATCTATGTATAATATATAATTATTTATTATTTGTATTGCCGTAGCACCTAGAGAGCCCCAATCATGCTAGGTACTGTACTGGGTTTTGGACACAAAGACATTCCCTGCCCCAAGGAACTTACCATCTAAGTATAAGACAAGAGACAACAGATGAATACAGACAGACAGACAGGGGAGCAGTAGATAGCAATGAGACGATAGTGGACCCAGCACTTAATGGCTTAACCATTGTTATATTTTGTAGGCTTCACAGCAGAGGAGAGCTGTGTGTCTGTGCATGCGTACACACACACACAGGTGTATATACATATATTAGAGCTAGTTGGGAAATGGGGGAGGGAAAGTCTACAGACAATTTTCACTTTTCAGCAAAAAATAAAAAAACAAAATATTTTAATTCAGAAATGCTGCCCTGGTGCCTCTTGGGAACTTTTGTTTGGGTGCCTCAGGCTCCCACAATCCTCTACAGGCTGGGCTCCCTGGTCAGACTATGTCTCCCATGATGCACCATGGTCTCCCCTCTTGGTGAGGGCAGGAGGTGCATCATGGGAATCCTATGGTCGTGGTGTATCAGAGGGGATGACATCCCAGGAGGCAACTGAAATATATCTCCCATGAGGTACTCTAGCAGCCAATCAGAATCAAAATATTTTGATTTTCACACAAAATAAAACCTTTTTCAGGCATTCGGCTTTTCTGTGGAAAGAGGATACTTTGAGGAACAATTTTCATTTAGTCAAAAACCCAATTTTTCATCAAAAAACAGTTTTGACCAAGTTTTCCCCCATCCCTAAAATGTATCTATGTGCACAAACACCCAGCCCTTCTATTAAGAATAATGCTTCTCTTTTTTCTAGGAGACCTCTTTCCACAACGTCTTGCAGTGCAGATTTCCTTGTTGCTTTGCTGGATCAGGCAGATGCCCCAAAGCTTAGCCTGGGGCCCATGTTGCTTTTCAGCCATCCCTAACAGACAGAAATAGAGGGAACTAGCAGACCATCTCGGCTTTGGAACAGGTGTAATGTACCTTATTTACACTAAAAGACACCATGAATGAGGCCTACACTTATTGGGCTTATTCTTCTTTGTAAATTAATACAGTCCTAGCAGATCTACAAAGCAATGGCAAGTTGGAACACCTGTATGTTACCTGTGTACAGATCATCAGTGTCCATGATTTGAAGAGTGAAAGCCAAATCTGACATCACATTTTAAGTTTGGGGGAAAACAAATCTAGAAGGAACTGACACAAGCAGAGACTGGGAGTTTTTCCAAAGAGCGTCAGGAAGTTGAGTGTCCAACTCCCATTAAATTTCAGTGGGATCTGGGCAACTAACTACTATGGTCTCCTTTGAAATCTGCTGTGCCCAGGGATATTCCTGCCAGCCTGCTGAAATCTTCCTGGAAAGCGGACATGGAAGGGGTGCGGACACAAAGCAAATTCAAGTAACTAAAAAAACCCCAAACCCTGAAATGACATTTGCTGAAAGTTATTCTCCAGTATTTATCCAGCAATAATTAAGTCTAATGTAATAACGGACCCTTTTCTTAGGGCACATCTACACGGCAAAAAAACCCACAGCAGCGAGCTTCAGAGTCCAGGGGGGCAACTGACTCGGGCTTGCAGGGCTCTCGCTACAGGGCTAAAAAGAGCAGTGTAGACACTTGGACTCCGGTTGGAGCCCTGTGAAGGGAGAGTGTCGTGGAACCTGGTCCCCAACTCAAGCCTCAACATCTACACAGCTAATTTTAGCCCCACAGCATGAGCCTAAGTCAGTTGACCTGGGCTCTGAGGGTGTGTCTACACTGTAATTAGACACCCATGGCTGACCCGTGCTCGCGGGGCTGTTTAATAGCAGTGTAGATGTTCAGGCTCAAACTGCAGCCTGAGCTCTGGGACCCTCCCACCTCGCAGGGTCCTGAAGCCCAGGCTCCATCCCAAGCCCAACTGTCTACACCGCAATTAAACAGCCTCTTAGCCCAAGCCCTGCGAGCCCGAGTCAGCTGGCATGGGCCAGCCGTGGGTTTTTAATGTGTAGACATACCCTGAAACTCACTGCTGCGGGCCTTTTTCTGCTGTGTAGGCGTACCCTTAGTGTCTATCGTGATTACTTATCTGGCTGGTGCCCTGGCTTTCACCTCACTAAGATGAGAGCTACATGACATTTTTTTTCCAGTGTTCTCTGACTTTGGCCTGATAACTAGAACCGAGTGAGTAATTCACAATGAATAATTTGTTATTTAGGTCATTTCACCTTGCTTCCTGTTCCCCGCCAGATCACAGGATTTGAAGATCTATATTGTTATTCAGTTTCTCCGATTGGGAAACAGCGGTCCTGACTCAGACCTTGTCTATATTAAGAAAGCGTGCCTTGAGGTAACTGAACGGCTTTATTTACACCAGTGCAAATATACTGCACTAGGGTAAAACGGGGCTGAAACCAGTTTAGTTTAATTAGTTTAACCGCTCCATTAGCAGTTTGATTCAGGGTAACTAAACTGATGTAGTTACACCCGTGGACAGGTTCTTAACAGACAAATCCTTAGGCCCAACCCCAACAAGATTTATCAGGAATTATTACTGAGTAAGGACTGCAGAACACAGCCTCTTGAGAGTACTGGAGGAGGAAGCTATTCGGTGTGAGGTTTTCATTAATACTAGCGTGACCCTGGAACGTGGGTGCAGTGCACAGTTCTCTCCTTCCCCCTAAAACCTTCAAATGTCTCATATGCCTACTGGAAAATTCACCCCCTCGCAGGAAATTATTTGCAATTTAATAGCAGCGATTGAGGGCCCAATTCTGTTTCCACTGACAACTGTTGTGTTGAAAGCAATGGGAGCAGGAGTTGGGCCTGGATAGCTTTGCATTCCCTCTTTAAATCTACTGCAGCGGCTCTCCCTGGCTAATTGCATGTCTCTCACTCTCTCAGGCCTTTTCAAAAACACAATCCAGCTTTTTTCCCCTCTCTCAATGGCTCCTGTGCAATGGAGACTCCTTGACACCCTGACACCATTATTACAAGGATTAAAGGAGATAATGGCCAGTTACTTGAGTACACAGAGAGCAAGAGGGAGGCATTTGTCTAATGACAAACACTGGCAGACTCTCTGTTGTCAAAGGGCACAGGAGAACACTCATGCTTTCCTTACTGATCCCCTACAGAGCCCCAGATAATGCACTTTCCTCTCCCTACATGTGTCAGGCACAGCAATAATTAACTCAGTAGGGATGAGCTGGGGGGAATAGTGCTGAGATGCTTGGGCTCTCAGCATAATGGCACAAGCAGATCGTGAACACACGGATCGCCAGGTGGATCAGTGGAAATGCTGCCCCATGGTATTTTACTGCACAAATAGACCTGGTGCAGAGTGAAATGGGAATGAGTCTCAACGTCTTCCTCTGAAACAGCCTGTGCAGGGTGCTGTAGAAGAGAGGACATTGGACTAGGTGGGCCACTGATGCACTGCAACATGAAGTCCCACCTCACTGAGATCTTCTGCAAATACTTCTTAGCTCCGAGCCGCTGCTCCTCATGCTCCAACCATGCACTCACTGGTAGCTCTGCAGCAGTGTTTAATTTGTAATGGAAGAGGTGCTGGGGCTCAAGCAATTTTTTTACTTTCATAACTGACATGGCAAGTGCTGGGGCTATGAACTGCCAAGTGTAGAGGTGCTGGGGCGCTTTGTCTCACAGTGGCTTTAACACTGCAAGGCCATGTGATAATGTCACCTGGTATGGAGTACCACTTGGGACACTGCTGGTATTTTTCCACTGGAAACAAAGGATTCCCACCTTGTGTAAATCCTATTTAAGGCTGGGAAGTGAGTCAATCAGGGCTCTTCTCCATTGTCTCCCCGCCCAAGAAGGAAGACTGCTGAAAGCACCTGAAGAAACAAAGGAACTAAGCTAGGGAAAGGCAAGGGCTGAATCCAGGCTGAGACAGGGGTCTAGCCTGTGAAGAGAAATAAATAGAACTCTAAGCTGTAGAAACTCTGCAATCTGCCCAAAACAACATTTAGGGTGAGAAATTACTATTTGTAACCTATTCCTTTAGTGAATTAAGTTTAGGTTGTGTTTTTTATTTTATTTGCTCAGTAATCTGCTTTGTTCTGTTTGCTATCCCTTATAATCACTTAAAATTTACCTTCTGTTGTTAATAAACTTGTTTTTGTTTATTCCGTAACCCAGTTTGTGCAATTCATATTGAGTGGGGAGGGGGGACAAAAAGCCGTGCATACCTCCCTCCACATTGAGGGAGGGGGTGATTTTTATGAGCTTGCGTGGTACAGATCTCTCTACACAGCGCAAGACAATATTATTTTGGGTTTACACCCCAAAGGAGGTGTGCACGTAAGTGCTGGGTAAATCCCAAGAGCTGATTTCAGTCTGTGTCCGGAGCTGGGTGTGGCCTTACCCGTGTGTGTGTGCCAGAGAAGGCTTGAGGGCCTGGCACAGCAAGGACAGGTGAGGAATCCTAGGCTGGTGGAACGGGTGGGCTCAGTGGGACCCCAGCACATCAGGTGGCACCCTAGACGTGGGTGGGAGGGGTCCGACCCGTCACAGCAAGCACAGGGCATTTGTGATGAAGAATGTGATGTGTGTGGCTAGGATTTTGTTTTCTTTGCTCTGGCCTTTTCCAAGCAAGGGGTCTGGCTGCCTCTCTCATCTGGCATGGCCAGGAGGGGATGCCAGAGAGAGGATCTCTCCGGGTGAGGGAAACGCTCCTCTCTCTTGCTCCAAAAGGTTCTGGATTTGTCCTTTCCCTAATCCCCACCCCAGTCACCCAGGCTGGAAGTGTCCGCTTCACACTCTGCGTCTGGACATGTGGGCTCCCAAATTCCCTGTTTCGAGGCCTGTCTGAAAATGCAGCAGCCTTCAGGAGCCTGCCAGCGGCAGGCCATGGAAATCCCCAGACTCCCAGAGTGCCTTTCCCAAGCAGCTAGCAACAGCAAGGGCATGGAGCCCTCCTGTACCACCCCCACCCACAAACCCATAGCACCGGGCTCAGTGGCCTCCTCTCCACATGGGGTGCAGGGGCCAGGAGGAGCTCTCACCGCCCCCTGCTAGCCCTGCCCCTCAGCTCGTAAAATCAAGACTCTGGATTTCCACCCCTCCTTTTCTGTATCGCCATTGGCTGTTGGTTCCCCTTTACCCCACCCCCCTCCTCATTGCCCTTCTCCTCCCATTCCCCTTGCCCTCTCTCACTCCCCTTCGTGTCCCCCGCATCCAACCTGACCAGCCTTCCCCACCCCGCATCTTTCTATATGTCTACACAGCACCTAGCACAATCGGGCCCCGATCTCACCTGGGGCCTTCTAGTGCTAATGCAATATATATACATAAAATCAGTGACCCAGCGGCTGCAGCTCGACAAAGAGATTCAGATGTGCCCTAGGTGGCCTGCTAAAGCCATAAGACATGTCGTCCCCAGCTATACAAGTGGCACATATAGCCAATGCCCATTCACCGTGTGATCAGAGTTGAAAGACCAACCTGCTTTTGTGGCCCAATACAACAACAGATGCAGTGGAGATAGCACTGAGCGCTCAGCATGCGACAGCTGGCTTTAGTTCTTTCTTCTGGAGGAGGTAAACTGTCCTGATTGTTTAACAGTCACAGACATTCAGACGCTACACTGAGAAAAGCCATGGAAATGGCTGTAAATAAATATTAATATTCACGCCGTATGAGAGGCCAGGGCTTGGCTAGAACATTATCAACATCCCTTGCCACTGCATAGTGCTTTTCATACGCAAGGATCCCACGTTGTTTTTCAGATTATAGGCAAAGGATCACTTCCCCACCACTGAAATTCAACCAGTTCTGGGCTGGAATCCAGCAATCAGTCGATGCCAATAACACACTGCCCATCAGTTTGTGAAAGGGGAATAAGGGATATCATAGCCAATTGAAACCGCCAGGTCAATTTTTAGGGATGGAGACTAGAATTACCTGAGTTGGCACTCAGCCAGGATGACAGGAGTGACACCGTGTAAAAAGAGTCAGGAGAACTTTGAACGACCTCAAGCGTAAGGACCACAATTTCACGTGTAGAATGAAAGGTGGCACCTCTGACAACACACTGGGAGCACCATGCTGGAAATTCCTGGCCCAACAGAACCCCACCACCACTTCTTGTACCTGGATTTTCCTTGGTGCTCTCCTAACCCATCACAATGACAAGAGAACAACAAGTGGCAACACAGAACTGGGCATCAAGAGGTCCTGAATTGCAATCCCGGCTCTGCTACTGACTCACTGGGTGACTGTGGGCAAGTCAAGGTACATTTCTGCCTCAGTGTGCCCATCTGTAAAATGGGGATGATGATAATCCAGCTACCTGATGGGTGCTGTGAGGATTCATTAGTCAATGTCCATGTGGTACTTTGAACATCTAAAGGACAAAGTATTATCTGCAATGGGAAAGTCATTATCGTTGTTAAAGGAGGGTGGAAACAGATTTCCAGGTTCCTGCACAAAGTTTAACATGCCACTATAGTTATTACTTATTTTTTCTATTGTGGTAGCTCCCAGGAGCCCCAGTTGTGGATCAGGACTCTACTGGGTTACGTGTTATACAAACACAGAACAAAAAGAACTCCACACAGCACCATCCTCCGGGAAAACTCCTTTCTAGGAGTTAATGCTGTCCCTTTCCAGCTCTGTGCCACCTGCCCACTGCAGAGGGGTTAGGAACAGGTCAGGAAAGCAATGTAGACAGTGGGGAACAGCACATAGGAGTCAGTCCTCACCCTGGATGTCCCCGCAGTCTGAAGGTTTTCCACGTGGATCTCCGTTCATCTTGCGATGGCGGGGCACAGGCTCCAGGGACCTAAACACCACTGCTCCCAGAGGAGACGATAGACTCCAGCCCAACCCAACAACCACCAAAGTCAACAGGATTCTTTCCATTAACTTCACTGGAAGTTGGGGTGGGCCCTTTGTGACCAGAAACTGGCCCTTGTATCCAGTGGGACAGTCTGCAGACTGGGAGAATTTGTCCCCATATAGAAGAAAAACAATACCCTACCTGACCCCAGGGTACTGCAGTTCATTAAATCTGAAAGGGCTTTAAAACATCCCATTCACTAGTATATGTGGGTTTGTTGACATTCAACATTTTGCACTGACTGGACAGTAAAGCCAAAGTGGTTGGCATTGCTCTTTATAGTCCTCAATTTCATGTCCTGGTCTTCCTTCGCAACCACGGTATTACAGCTCGTCAGAAACCGGTATTTCTGTCCTGCGGGAAAGTCCAACAGTTCAAAATTTATATTTGTTCAAAATTGGAACAAAAAGTCAACATTTCTCAGGGAACAGAAACATCAAAAAACTGCAATCTGGGCCCAATCAAAACAGTTCAGTTTGATAATGTTGAAACATTATGGTACGAAACAGTATATTATATCATATTCAATAAAACTGAAATTAAGATAATATCAAAGTTGAAATGAAACAAAATGGAATGATACAGCTGAAACAAAATGTTTTTTACATTATCAAAACACAAACGTCAAAATGATTTGTTTCAACACTTTTCCATCAATAATGTCATTGAAAATCAATCAACACGTTCCCACAAAATCGTTCAATGTCAATGAAGCTGCCTTTTCCAATGAACAACTGTTCTGCTGAACGTTTTTCCACTAGCTCTCCCCAGTGATGTGGGGTTTGACTGTCCCACACCGCAGAGGAATATCTTTAAACATTACAATCAAAATCCTTCTTATTGAAATGAAGGAAAAAAACAAACCGTATCACAAAGAGCCAAACTGAAATCCCAGGGTAAGCAAAACTCTCACTGAAATCAAACCCTCAGCCCACCAGACCCTTTCCCATGTACTTGCCCCAACAAAGCCTTTGATGAATGGTGTCTGCATGGAGGAACTCCCCTGAGCTTGAAATCAATGGATGTTTTGATTGACTGGAAAGACTGGACAATTTGGTCCAGGTACTTTTCTGTTCATTATTAGATTAGTGTAACAACTATTAAAAAACCTCAAACCAGCTAACCTTGGAATCCAAACCACGCGACGGTGCCTCTTTACAACCAACAGACTTTCAATGTGGTAAAAGTTTTAGCTAGCCTTGGTGTTTATTCATCAATAATACTCCTCCTGGGGGAATTAATCCATCGAAAACCTTTGTCGTTCCCTTTAAGTCTAAAATGGAGTACGTAGCATTATGAGTTAGGGTGCACATTTGTAGCCAGAGAGATTGCAGGAATGTGGCTGAACAGAGAGCCTGGCCCACAGAGACTATGCTGCGAAAGAAGCATTAATATGTCACCCGCCCCATTTCCCTATGCACAGATCTTGTCACTTCAAGGGAGTGTGCTTACACAGACCATGCCCCCCTGCGCATGAGGCCCTAGCCCAGAATGAAGCTCTGTGGTTCTTGTTATGGAGGACCTGAGACACAGCCCCTCTGAAGCTCTTCAGCCAGAATTCCAGCTGGACATTTTCCACCATGCAGTTTCCTGCCTGGTTTTGTGTGGTGCACACAGCCAGCCCGAATATGGCCTTTCAGATTTGGGTTCTATCCAAGCAAAGCCCCATTTTACTTCAATAGGTGAACAGCATGTGGGTCAAGCTAGAACGCATGCCACTTCCTTAAACCTGACAGAACCCCTCCTGCTTCCTAGAGACCATTATAGGAACTTAACGATTCAGGAAGAAAATAAACCAAAAACACTGAAGCTATGAAATAATGAAATACTACAAGCTTTTGCTACAATTAGAAGAGGAGGAACTTGGGTTTTAAGCACCTGAATTTTAACATTGCAAATAGGCTTTATAAAATGTTTCCCCCCACCGATTAGGAAGATCAAAAGATCGAAGAAAGCAAGAAACCCATGAATCCTACACAGTGTAAATCTCATTTAAATATCCCTGCTGCAGTGAACTGGTTTATATAGAGAGAGACTGGGGCAGAGGTTAGAAACAAAACACATTGTGTTCGAAGAAACATTGGAAGAATGTGTTTGTATTAATGACGAAATTAGAAAAACCCTTTAAAAACTGAAATCCTTTATTACCAGGTGTTATACTTAACTGAAATTGCGGCTGGAGGCAAGTATTTAAAAGGCATATGCCATGGAGGGAGTTAAAGCAAGTAGTTCTTCAGCATGTTTTTTTAAGGTTTTAAAGAGCAGATTAGACAAACACCTGTCACGGATGGTCTAGCTAATTCTTAGTCCTGCCTCAGTGCAGGGGACTGGACTAGATGACCTCTCACGGTCCTTTCCAGTCCTACAATTCTATGATTTCTATGATTCTGTGGGCCCTGATTCATGAAATTTCCATCAAAATCAATGGGAAGATTCCCCCCAGACTTCAGTGGGAGTTAGATCAGGCCCGTCACACTGAAAATTCAGCCTGATCATTCAGATCCTGATTTACAGTTTAGAGCTGGGCACATAAAGATGCAGATAACAGGCCGCATAAGATCTGCAGAGTTCTACAATGCTGCCACCAGTTTCCCCTTTCCCTACTTTCACGTGGAGGTGCGGACCTTCACATCTCAGTACAACACCTAAACAACAAATCAATGCCAAATGAATTCAGCCTCTCTCTGGCTTCCAAAGCATCCCACAGGGTGAAGTGGGGAATTTTCTTTTTGCAGTGTCCTAGGCTGTATTACTAAACCAGTAACAAGATTTGTAGAATGCGGGAGACTGGGGGAACTTTAGATGGTATCATTGCAACAGATGGTGCTGCAACAGGAACATTATTTTATGAACTTCTCCACAAAGAAAAGAAAGCAATGACCTCAGCAGGAACAAAAATATGTATCTTTCTTCTTGCAGAATCACACATTTGATGAAACAGAAACACTAAGAATAATTAGACCCCTGATCCTGCAGAGCTTACTTGCATGAGGAGACCCCACTGAAGCCAATAGACTTACTCATAAGAGTAAGGACTCCTCACAAGAGTCAGGCTTGCAGGATCAGGTCCCTCAGTTTACACACTGTATGAAATCTCTGCATAGCTACTGAATTTCCCTGAAGGCAGATTAGCGCCAAGAGGGCTGGAAACAACTGTATCTGGGGTAAGGAAGCTAGTGAACATAGCAGTAAACTGCAAGAGCCCAATCCTGCAGCCCTTACTCTCATAAATAGTCTCACTGATTTACTTTGGGCTCCTTATATGAGAAAGTGTTACAGGGTTGGCCCCAGGAATGTAACTACAGCTGCAACCTAATCCACTTCCCTTCCATAATAAAGGTACTTAATGAGAATTTGCAAAGATTTATGACCATAACAATCACCTCTTCTCCCCTTACCCCCTTTCAGCATGCAAACAGTTTGGGTTACTCCGATATTCTCAAGGGAAAGAAAAGTGTAATTAGTAGCTAAGAAGTGTTAATGTGTACATGAGAGAGAGACTGGAGAACATTTTTATTCTCAGGTTTTCTCATCGCTTGTTCCCTCTTCTGAGCACTTTGGAAAGAAACTAACTACTCCCATATGCCTAATTTCTTATTATGCTTCAAAAGATATGGGGATGAAATCCTGGCTCTAGTGAAGTGAATAGGAGTTTTGTCACTGTCTCAATGGAGCCAGGTTTCTACCCAGGGACCAAAGACTCAATACAATTACTCACAAAAGTCCCCCCAAAGGCAGCAGCACTACTGGCCTATGTATGGGATATCTGTGTAAGTAAGAGTTTGCAAGATCAAAGATAGCACCAGCTACTTATTAAAAATGGAGGTAAGCGTATCACTGTTATGCTGGCTTCGTGCATGCCTTTAAAATGTGCCACTCAGGGTATGTCTATGCAGCAGCTGGGAACTGACCAATGCAGCTATGTGGACACAGCCTCCAGAGTATACGCAGCTATCTCCATAGTGAAGACATACCCTCAGGCTAGCTGTCTGAATACAATCCTGCCCAGCCCCCAAGGTACATTCTCCGGTGGTTAGCTCAAGCTGCCACCCATGTCATTGCGACCACACTGCTGTTTTTCGGCACTAGCTTCAGCAGAGCTAGCGCGTGCACATCTACCCAAGCTGGAAATTACACGGCCCTGCTGCTGTGTAGATGTACCCTCAGTCTTTACTGCAGGAAAATGGGCTTAATCCTCTCTCATGACAGCCACATGGCGTTTCAGCAGTGATTTCCATGAGACTGGGCCTTGGGAGTTTTGCCTAGGAAGTCTTTGATGTACAGAGCCAGATTCTCAATACTGCTCAGCACCCACAAACAGGGTTAATTCTTCAAGAGAGCTCCACTCCAATTTAGGCAGCCAGATGTGAGGCCACGCTTCTGAAAGAGCTCCCAGCCCCGCACTGAAAGCCTGGTTGTAAGGGTCACGGTGGGAGTTATTGGCTGCAGGGCACTTAAAAACATCTGACTGCTTATTCTGGTGCCTAAATGGGAACTGGGCCCTTTTGAAAACCTGGCCCTGTCACAGACCTCCTCCTGCTCAAAACGATGAGTTATCCCAAATGCCTAGAAATTAAAGGAACCCCGTATATTTTCAGCCTCCCCACAGGCAAGAAATCAAAGATGATATTTATTTGAAAATAGCAGAACAAAACAAAACAAAACCCCTTTGGTTTATCCCTAAAAAATTATCCACCCAAAATAAGTTTGGGTCCCACTGGGTGCTGGGTATGTGGAATCGATGTTGCTTTTTTAATCTTCCCCCATGTGTATACACTAGATGGCGCTCTACATCGCATAGTGAAGAGAGGTGAAAAAAGCTAGCTCCCAAGCAATCTCAGATTGTGCAGACATAAGAAACAAGGCTGTGGAGCAGATTGTGATAGAAGGGACTTGTCTCTTTCAGCTTTCTCTGAGGACTTGTCTATTCACTCTCTTAACTAGTCAGCCTTTGCCCTGATCAAGACATTCCACGCAGATAACATTGTGAAGGGGGGCCAAGTTCACTGGCATACTCCGGTGATGCAAAGCAGCCACAAATCTGGTTTAACTGGACAGTCAGAGCGGGGTTTATGGCTGCTTTGTATCTTAAGAGTGGCGCAAAGCAGCTGGAACATACAGGTGAATCTGGCCCTGTAAAGGACATGGAGCCCTGCATCATGTGCGAGGTAATCCCTTTTGCACAGCTCTCCGGCCCCAACCCCGTGCCCGCAGGCCCAGCAGCACGTGTAGGGTTTTCCTCACAGTGAAGGTGTTTTGCCCACAGATAAATATCACACTAACCTGATGGTCAGTTTGTAACAGGAACTCCAATTACCAGATTATCTATTTTAGGTATGTCTATGACCCTGCCCCTGTTACCACAGTATCTGAGCACCTCACAATCTTTAGGTGTTTATCCTCATAATACCCCTGTGAGACAGGGCAGGCCTATTATCCCCACGGTACAGGTGGGAAACTGTGGCACGGAACAGCTAAGCGACTTGCCCAAGGTCAAACAGGAAGTCTGTGGTAGAGCAGGGAACTGAACCTGGTCCCCTGAGACCAGGCGAGCACCTGAAACACTGAACAACATTTCCCCCTCTGACTCCATTCATCATCTTATGCTGCATTTGATGATGCCAGCTTCCATCACCCACTAGTAAAATTTTCAAACAAGCTCCTTTGTGCTGTCCCCCAGGCTGACCCCCAGGCTAGGGAGAAGCTCCCTTTAAATAGCCGCAAAGCGACCTTACTAACCTCCTTCAGACGTCTCCTCAAAACTCTCCTTTGCCATGAGGCCTACACAAATCTCTACAAGTTAGGCAGCTGGCGTGCTTGGACCACTGCCCATCATACTGGCCAACACTGTCTCACTGCACTCCCCTGTCTGTCTGAGTGGTTGTCTCTTGTCTTGTATTGTAAGCTCTTTGGGGCAGGGACCTTTTTTTGTTCTGTTTGTACGATGGGTCTATAACTGGGGTTTGTAGGCCCTACTGCAATACAGATACATAATTCAGGACTCCCATTCTCTCCCACTGTCTTCCTTACACAGCCTAAGCTCACTATAAGCAGGTTGCAAAGTCACTATAAGCAGGATGCAACGCTGTCATCAATTCAAGTGTGTTTGGGAGAAGCAGAGTTCATAGAACGAGGCGCCTCCCGCAAAAACATTTAAAGCTCTGGCTTCATGTAAACGAGCTTTCCTGAACTCCAGCCTCCCCATCACAAACCGTCTCTTGGAATAGAAAAACCAGCCAAAAAATAATGACTCCGTCCTTGAACACAAGGATTGGGAAGCTTAAATCTGCTTTAACGGCAAAACTTCCGACAACGAGCACACACTGGGGAGGGGGGGGGTATATAAACCAGGAATTAAAAAACCAAAAGAATTAAGATCAAGCGAATGCCTGAATATAATTATCTGCCCGCAGAGAATACAAACAATATAAAGGCTCACAGTTCCAGTATTGTGGGGACCACATCAACATCTAGAAACCAAAGACTCTGTCAACCAAGCTGCATGACGGAGGGGAAAAATCGCACTTACCCTGAGGAAATGTGTACGGTACATAAAGTCTCCCCTACCAGGCACAGAGTTATGACTGAGGACAGTTGTGGCTCACAATTGCTAAAGCATCTCCCCTTAGAGAGAAGAGGGTTTTTGGTGTTTACATCAAGTACTTTGCTCTGCAGTACTTTACTCATGATGGTTGGGCCATCTGGGCTGCTTGCAGTTCTCACTCATTGCGCTAGTTCTTTTTAAAACATTCCCCCCTGTGCACGCATAACCCTACCCAAAATGCATACTCTCCTCTGGTCTCTCGCCGAGTGGCAAATGACTCCCACTCCTCTCCTCTGAACTATGCTGTCCAGATGAGCTCTGGCCATACGACCTCGCAATAGTGGCTGACCTCCAGAGTCCCGGAGGCTCTGATTTCATTTCAGACTCTTTGTGTGAATCGAGGCTTGAGGCACAGGGGCTGGGAAACTCACTGCACAAGAAGGTCCTTTACAGCTGCTCCCAGCTGCTATGAACTTGCTTTTCCTGCCATTCTTTTCAGGAACTGAACAACTCCCGGCTCACTTTGACCCTCATGCATTACTGGTTGCCTTGAAAAAAACCAAGAGGATATTCATACAAGGACATGGAACTTCCTAGGTCTAGAGGCATCAGGGAGGAAACTCCCAGCCTGACAGAGAAACCTTGAATAATCTTTCATCTCTTGCAGAATGCTGTAGCCTAATGACATTAGCTCAGCTTTTCTCTAGTGCAACTGGCAGCAGTGTTACAAAGGCAGGGAGATTAAAACATATGAAATAAACGTTCCCTGTGTGACTGACAGCATAATGACATTCCAACGGGCGACTGAATCGGTGCACGGCTAACAAAGGATCAGAGAGAAACAGTGAGGCTCACAATACCATCAACAAACACGTATTTTTCTTTCAGACATTTCTTACTCGATTGCATTCACCCCATAGACTTGAAGTTTTCCCCAGGCTGCATACAGTCATGTGCCGGGTAGAGGGGATGGTAGCTCAGCTCTATTAAAACACAGGCTCACCTGCTATTGAACTCTGTCAACTCAATAGACTTGTTCAGGACCAGAGCAGAGATTTCTGTGTTTTAAAGTCAATGAGACCATTGTGGGCTGTTTCCCCTCCTTCCTTCCCTTATGAACTAAGTACTCGCAAAACTGAAATGGAGAAAGCTGTTGTAAGCACTGAACTTCCCTTGATATTCAAACCTCATGCAAATGCCCATGTAGGTGTCACACCTCCCAAATAAAATCACCATGATTGTTTTTAAATAAACCTCACTGTAGGTGAGCTGCCTTTTAAACAGATGCAATGCAGTCTAAGAGGAGAGGTGATTATTCCACTTGATTTAACATACAGCATTTTAGATCAGTTTCACTTATTGTCTGGAACCACAGTAGGTGCTGAGACTTTCACTTATTAGCACAGAGCTTTGCTACAAGTTCTTTGCCGTAGGAGTCTGCTATCCTACAGGTATTACAATTTAATTCATCGGTTAAAAAAAAGAGTCTGATCTTGCTGTACTTCTGTTATCGGCCTCTCCAAACACTGACGTCCCGATTAAAAGGATCTCATGATAACATGCAACAGCTACTAAAGCTCATCTTTTATTCCAAATAGATATTCTCCCTTTATCTCCTCTGTGATCAACATTGCTTCTCTCTTCTCAGCCTGTGAGGGGCACTGTGGTGACAATATACAGTCCAATTTGAATGATCTCTCAAGAATCCAAACACATCAACTTCATGAAACATGTAAAATCCACTGATCCCCTCTCTCTTCCCTTAAGTCTGCTATTTAGCTGCTGCTGTCAATAAACACCTATGAATATTACTATTTAAAGGCTTTTCCATTTCAGTGTAAAGATCCTGGCCCTTTTTGTTACTTTTTAGATAAAGCATTCAGTGCCCATGGAGGTTCCCTAAGGCCACAGAAAGTGAACTAAAATGTTTATATCCTGTAATGATGCTGTTTAGTCTGCCTGCTCGAAAATAAAAATAAATCTGAAACCTAAGATGGTGATTCCAAAGACAAGCAATCAAGAGATACTAGCAAACATATGGTGATATTCCCAGTATTCAGTTCAACTCAAAGATCATGACAAATGCATGTAAAGATTTTTTTAAATAATGTTTTAAAACAGAGCCATTTAAGTGATTACCGACTTTCTGATCCTGCAGCTCTGAGATTCCTGGAACTACATGTTAGTAAGGATTACTCACATGAATAACGGTTGCAGGACTGGGTCCCTAGTCATGAATAGCCCCATACAAAGAACTCACTGTACTTCAATCTCCACAGAGCTAATACCAAAACAGTGAAACTCAACACATCAAACAGCAAACAAACTGAAGCAATTAATGTAAACGCTCCAGTATCAAATGGTAAAACACGGTGATTACATGAAGAGCCTGAAGGGGAACTACTCACATGGGCAAGAGCTACCAGATCAAGCCCAAACTCTTTGAAAATTAAACCCCCGACACTAAGAAATCTATTGTGCAATAATGTATGTCACTGGCAAATGGTCAGATTCTGCATTCCTTGCTCAGGCAAGATTTCCAGGATTAGGCCAACCCACAGTGCCATCTCCTCTGCAATGAATCAAGGAACCCATTGTCAAAGAAACAGATTTCCTGAATTACCAACTATAAATAATGGCAGACCCTCTCCCAAAGCCATGTGTTTATTTTTCAAAGTCAAGAGTTGATTAAAGTTCTTGAGGTTTTCAGATTTGTTTTTAATATTTCCTTTCTGATAGAGGGTCAGTGCATGGAAAATTGGATAAGCGCACACTAAAAATATCATTCTGTAGACAGCTTCAGCCCTCACAAGAGGAAATCTTTATTCTCAGAAAAAACACACCCTGCAATCTGAGAAAATAAGGTGCATTCTATCCAGTGCAATATATGGACGTACAGTGGTCTCTTCCCTTTGCAAAAAATACATTGCATAAACGCTTGGGCTAGACTCTGACTTTCCGTATGATGATATTGCTGATTTCAGTATAGTCATCACAATTTTAACCAAATACCACCTTCCACTAAAATGTTAGTAAGAGTTAAATGACAATTAGATACAAGTTTTAGAGTGACTTCAAGTCCCTTCTTTTTTGCTCGTTTGCCGGACGCAAAACCTCAATATTTCTATTGTGCAAAGGGAGGACAACCTATTCTTAGATCCAACAAGTCATTTTCATATGAACTTGCCAGAGGACACAACTTTATTAACTTTAAATTACTACGACACATCAGAAAAAAATCTAACTAATAACACGAGGAGTATTGCCCTATGGCTTTAATTTCTGTTTTCACATTGTCAAGGGCTCCCACTTACTTTCTTTTCCAGCAAATGAAAAATTAATTACTTTAACAGAAAGCTAAAACAAAGACACTTTAACAACATTCGCTTTCTTTCCTGACTTTGTTCATGGCTATTTATGGATAATTACTACCACTGACATTTTTATTATCATCAGATTGCCCAAAATTATGAGTGAAACTTATAACTTTCCTCATACTTAAATGGAGGAAATATATTTTAAAGACTAGATTCTTAGGGGTTGTTTATTTGCTTGATTTTGTAATACCTGATAACATATCTATTTCTACACTGTCAGTTGCTCACTTTAAAATACAGTCTTATCTCATTTTCACAGGGATTACTACCCGATTTTACAAATACAACAGCAAATTTAAGGGAACTCTGAGGCTTTCCTCTGCATGACATTTTTCTTTCTTAAAAAGAAAGATGAGCCAGGCAGTTTACAAAAAATAAAAATCGAACAAAGACAGGGCTCTGGAGCATATTGCTAAGTTTTCATCTACTTTCATCCACAAGCAGTTTATTTTTCCTACAATGAGACTTCTTTAAAAAAC
This sequence comes from Chelonia mydas, assembly GCF_015237465.2. NCBI lineage: Eukaryota > Metazoa > Chordata > Testudines > Cheloniidae > Chelonia > Chelonia mydas. Next base: position 20,605,129 of record NC_051254.2, read on the forward strand.
AAAAAGTTCAGTTTTCTTGCAACAAGTCTTTTTTTAAAGATCATCTAAAGCAATGTTCGTATCAGGATGGTATCTAAAATTATCAGCCAAATTTCCACTGAAAATAGTGATTTAGGCCCTGATCCTGCAAACTTGCTCAATTTTACACACTTGAGTAATCCCATGGTGTGTGTGATGTTAAGTACATGGAAGTTGCAAACACACAGAAAAAAATCAAGTGAAATGCTGAGTTAAGTCTTTTAGATCATCACAGCAGAAAAACACAACTGATAGTACCTTGAGCCAGACTTTCAAAATATAGTTTGCTATCAGCTTATGCCTGGTCTACACTACAGAGCTAGGTTGACATCAGCCTAACCCTGTAAGCATCTACACTAAAATGTAGCTCTCTCCGACGGAACTCACCCACTATACTGACTTAATAACTCCATCTTTGCGAGCGGCGTAGCATTTACGTTAATGTAATTAGGTCAACGCAGTGTCAGTGTAGTCACTGACTGCATTGCTTACATTGACTGCCGCTGCCTTTCAGAAACTGTCCCACAATGCCCCACTCTGGCAGTTAAATCGGTGCAAGAGCTCCTGGTGAAGACACACACTGAAGACACAGGGAGCGTAGTGTGTACATGTAAAACTGATTCAATTACTGCAGTGGCTGTACCTGGTCGTAACTTAGGTCAACTTAGTTTTGTAGTGTAGACTTGCCCTTAGCCTTCAAAATATACCTTAAAAACACCCAACAATTTCCTAAACATCCTGACATGGTACTTCCCTTCCTTAATGGGGGGGGGGGGGGTATGAATACCTATTGCTTTTTTCAAAAAGAAAAGGAGTACTTGTGGCACCTTAGAGACTAACCAATTTATTTGAGCATAAGCTTTCGTAGGCTACAGCCCACTTCATCGGATGCATTTTTTGCTTTTTTGTTTGTTTTAATCACTAAAGAAGCCTTACAAAGAAAATGAGCCAGTCACTAAATAAATCACATGCTATAGGTGGTTGAAAACTTTGGAGCCCAGTTCAAGAGCTGATTGTCCCTGAGAGGAACCCTCCTTATAAAATGACTTTTGCTATGGCCTCCCCACACTGGGCTCCCCCTGCACTGACCGGGTTAGGATGAGTCCTGTTCCCCTCTTCTCTCCCGCACCCCCTTTCCCCTTCACTGATGCAACTGTGGACAAATGAGACATTGCTGATCATGTTGCATGACCTGATCCTGGCAGGCATTTGGGAAGGGATGTGGGGAAAGCTATGGAGGTTGGAGAGGCAGAAGAAACTTTGAGGATCAGGGCTGGGAAGGGCTTTGGGAATCAGGGCTGGAGGGAGCACTATGGGCTGAGGAGTGTCTTTGCAGATCAGGGTTGGACTGGGGATTATAGGGTGTCTTCAGGGATCAGGGCTGGTGGGCTGGAGGGGTGAGGGAGCCATAGGGATCGGGGCAAGGGGGTGTCTGGGGATCAGGGCTATGGGGGGTATGAGGATCCGGGCTATGGGGATGAAGGGCTGGGAGGGGCTATGGGGTTCGGTGCTGTGAGGGCCTTTGAGGGTCAGGGCTGAGGTGTGTTCGGGGCTAGGAGCTATGGGGATCAGGGCTATGAGGATCAGGGCTATGGGGGGTCTTTGGGGATCAGGGCTGGGGGCTCTCAGGGGTCTCTGGGGATCAGGGCTGAGGTGTGTTTGGGGCTAGGGGCTATGGGGATCAGGACTGGTGTGTGTTTGGGGATCGGGGCTGGGATCTATGGTGATCAGGGCTATGGGGTGTCTTTGGGGATCGGGGCTGGGGGCTCTGAGGGGTCTTTGGGGATCAGGGCTGGGGTGTGTTTGGGGATCGGGGCTGGGATCTATGGTGATCAGGGCTATGGGGTGTCTCTGGGGATCAGGGCTATGGGGTATCTTTGGGGATCAGGGCTGGAGCAGGGAACCTCTCTAACTCCCCCGCCCAGCCCCGGACGAACCGCGAGGGCAGCGGCTCCCGCCCCAGTCCCGTACCTGTACCAGGCGAAGCCCCGCTCGTAGCCGCGGTCGAAGAAGTGGGGCTCGGCCCCCGCTGCCCGCACGTCGGGGTGCACCCGCAGGAACTCCAGCAGCGCCCGCGTGCCGCCCTTCTTCACGCCCACGATGATGGCCTGCGGCAGCCGCTTGCTGCCCTCGCCCAGCAGCAGGGCCAGCGTGCCCGGGGGCTCCCCGCCGCCGCCCGACCCCGCGCCTCGGCCGGGCGCGTCGGGCCGCCGCCGCTGCTGCTGCTTCGGCCGCTTCCTCCGGGCCGCCGGCGGCCAGCTGGCCAGCGAGGGGGACCCCGGCTCCAGCGGCCCGCCGCCGCCCGCCGCCTGCTCCGGGGCGGCCGCCAGCAGGGGCCCGGGCAGGCTGGGGCAGCGCTCGGCCAGGCAGTAGAAGACGTAGAGGGACATGAGCAGGGACATGAGCATCAGCAGGAACTTCTTGAAGACGCTGCGGGGCAGAGGCTCGGGGCAGGCGGCGGGAGCAGGCGGCCCGTTCCCTGCCATGCTAGCCCGAGGCATCCGCCCGGCCCCCCGGCCATGCTAGGCAGGTGCCATGCCCCCCGCCCCCGGAGTCAGCAGCCAGCGGGGGGGCGCAGGGCTGCCCCGGGCCGCATTGTCACTGAGCTGGAGCTGGGAGGGGGCTCGGGTTGTGTCCCCCGTTTCCCCCCCACCCCCGGTCTCTTAAGGGCGACGCTTCAGGGGGGCATCATCCGCAGGCGGCTCCTGCCAAGCCCCGCAGGAGGGGAAGCCCCGACGCGAACCGATCCCGTCTCCCAGGGGAGGGCGAGTCGCTAACGGAGTCCCGGAGCGCAGGTCCCGGTCCTACCTATCGCCGGCCCCCGCCCGGCCAGTCCCCTGGCAGTGGGGTGGGGGTGTCACAGTCTGCACGACTGAAGCAGCTGCTCGCCACAGCCCCACCACCCGCTGCGCACCCCCGGCAGGGGAGAATCGCTGCGAGCCAACGGGACAGAGCCGCTCCCGGCTCCCGGCTTCGCCTCCCTCCTCCGGCTGCAGCCTCTGGCTCCGCTCTGTTGCCACCTGGGCTGACGAGACCTGCCGGGGGGGGGGGGGGGGAGCGCTCCGGGGCTGCTGTCACCGCCCCTCTAGCCTCCAGCTGCTGCCACACGTGGAGCTGGAGCAAAACTTCTCCGAAGGCAGCGAGCGGGGCGCGCCCCTGAGCGAGGGGAATGCGGCGCGCAGAGCCGGGGCTGGACTCTGGAGCGGGCCGCGTGTCGAGCAGCCCTTGCTGGCGACCCAATGGAGTGAGAGGGGCGTGGGCGGCTCTGAATACCCCACCCCCCTTCCCCGAGTCGCAGGAGCCACTGGTCCATTGCACGCTGTGTTTATATCAGCCTCCAACCAGAGGTGGATTTGGTAGCCAAAGGTTCATCTAATTCTCTATTGTCATAAGCTCAGGCAGATTTAGGGGAAAACCAGCTTGTAATTCACCCTAAGCGTTTGATAGCTACTTCTTCTTCACCAAACACGTTTTCAAGCACAGAAGTCGCTTCTTTTTATGGCGGAAGCCCTATTAGGATTATTACTAAGGATGAAAGGAAGTAGGGTTCTAGAGAAATGTACTAGGGGGTCTGTCGAAATTATTCTAAAATCCTATGGAATTTCATAATGAATGATCTACTTTCCATTGAATGTTTAGGGCATCCTATAGGATTTATTAATAGAGAATTGTATCCCTGCTCCAGCATTCTATAGGATCCTTTAAACATTCTATAGAAAGGATCTCATCCTATAGGATTTGGGGTGATTTCTATAGAACCCTATTTTAAATCATCTTCTAGAATTTCACAGAGAATTATAAAATTCTATGTATTAAAAATTCTCTATTAAATTCGATAGGACTTTTCCATAAGGGCTTTGTATCAGGACAAACATGGAGTTTAGACCTATCCAGTACTGTATCTGGCTGTGTAACCATCCATCCACCTAGGTTTTCATACTATATCCATCACCATGGTATTGGAGCACAAATTTCTGATTTAGGCCCTGATCCTGCAAACACTCAAGCACATGAGTAATTTTACACATAGGAGTAATTCCACTGAAGTCAATGAGACTACTCAGATATATACAATTAGGTACCTGCATAAATCTTTGTAGAATTGTGGTCATAGACTGGTAGGAGGCAATTTATAAAGTACATGAAGTCCTGAAACCAGATCCAGCCCCAATGATTTCAGTGGAACATACTTATGCTTTCAGGATCAAGTTGCATGATCGGGCCCTCAGTTTGTCATAAATATACACATATTGCTTTCAGAATTTATTATTCTCCATTGAGAGTAAATAAAATATTGAAATAGCTATCATCTTCATGCCTGGAATGCCTGATACTAAGGGCTTCATTATTTCATTGCCTGTGGGAATGTCCTTTTAATATGAAATGTTTGTCATAGATTATAGAGTTTTTAAACACACGTGCACATGAAACACTTGACTTGGATTTTTTCTTCTGTTTATTTGGTGTGAATCTAGCTAAGCAATTAGACTTCAGCTACTTGGAAGCAGAACTTGTGTATTTTCAAATTATTCAGTGAAGATTAAAAAATGGCAATGAATACCGTTTAGCCATCTGCAGCGTGGGTTGAGTTATACAAATGTGTTTGTAAATAGAAAACAGACTATAATTCATAAACATTTACAATGAATTATTCTACTAGGTCTGCTTAGAAATTTGATAACACTTTTTTTCTCTTTTAGCAAATAAACATCCTCCGGAGGGAGGGGGAGAGGGATAAAATAGGACAGGAACGGGGTCCTGGCTGGGAGGGGATTGGAATTTGACCTCCCCAAGAAACATCTGAATTGGCACCACTTCAGGTGTGCATGCACAAATCCTGTTCACTTCACTTAGGGTAAAAGGTGTGGATCTGGAGGCAGAGTTTGGCACTAATTGGGGTTAAAGATGAAGTCTTGCTGATATTTCTATTCTAGATTTATGCATTTTGGTGTAAACACTGTTGCAGAATACTGTACTTCTAATGTTAGAAATATTAGGTGAGTACAGTTTTATCTATATTTGTGAGCGTACTCACCTCACCTGTTTCAGCTTTAATACAAACCATTTTTCAGGGTAATATTCATGATTTTTCAGGAAGTTTGCACTTCAGAACAAGGGGTGTTTCACATTGTAGTTGCACTGAACATAGCAATATTGATACACATTTTGCCATCATGACGGATTCATTTATATTTTTGTTCTGTCCTTTTCTCCTTTCTTTTATAGTTTTAGCTAATCTATCTAGCTATCTTAAGGTTTTGTATTGCCAGCCATCATCAGCTGAGTACCTTCCACAATTAGCAAATCCCTAATTCCCTAGCAGACTTCATGGAATCTCTGGCTATTCTCTTCGGAAGCCCTGTCTGGGGTAGGTTTCTTTAAAGGAAGCACAAAAGGGTGTTCAATGCTGTGAATCTTATTTCAGTTATTGGGGGAAAGCTTTCTCACGTTTGGCAGGATTTCTGAAGATTGGGACAGGCCCAACAAAGAAAGTAATAGAACGCCACTAGCCACAGCCCCCAACTAAAACCCCTCCAGAGTATCATCAAGGATCTACAACCTATTCTGAAGGACGATCCCTCACTCTCACAGACCTTGGGAGACAGGCCAGTCCTCGCTTACAGACAGCCCCCCAACCTGAAGCAAATACTCACCAGCAACTATACACTACACAACAAAAACACTCACCCAGGAACCTATCCCTGCAATAAACCCCATTGCCAACTCTGTCCGCATATCTATTCAAGGGACACCATCATAGGACCTAACCACATCAGCCACACCATCAGGGGCTCGTTCACCTTCACATCTACCAATGTGATCTATGCCATCATGTTCCAGCAATGCCCTTCTGCCATGTACATTGGCCAAACTGGACAGTCTCTACGCAAAAGAATAAATGAACACAAATCAGACATCAAGAATTGTAACATTCAAAAACCAGTCAGAGAGCACTTCAATCTCCCTGGACACTCAATAACAGACTTAAAAGTGGCCATTCTTCAACAAAAAACCTTCAAAAACAGACTTCAATGAGAAACTGCAGAACTGGAACTAATTTGCAAACTGGACACCATCAAATTAGGCCTGAATAAAGACTGGGGGTGGCTGGGTCACTACGAAAAGTATTTTTCCCTCTGTTGATACTCACACCTTCTTGTTAACTATTGGGAATGGCCACATCCACCCTTGTTAGCACTACAAAAAGTAATTTTCCCGTTGTTGATGTTCACCCCTTCTTGTCAACTGTTGGAAATAGGCTACATCCACCCTGTTTGAATTGGCCTCATTAGCACTGACCCCCCACTTGGTAAGGCAACTCCCATCTTTTCATGTGCTGAATATTTATACCTGCCTACTGTATTTTTCACTCCATGCATCTGATGAAGTGGGTTTTAGCCCACGAAAGCTTATGCCCAAATAAATTTGTTTTAGTCTTTAAGGTGCCACAAGAACTCCTTGTTGTTTCTGAAAGATTGTAAAGACTCTGGATTCATCTAATCTTCCCTGGAAGTTCATTCTATAGCCAGATCCCCTTCGTTGATTGCTAGTGTATTCTTTGTTTCAGTTTCTTCTTCTCATCATTTAAATTGCTCATCAATTTTTAAAGATGTGATAAATAAATGAAAAAGAAATATAAAATCCTGCAGGTGCTTGTGGGATGGTTCCTGAACTGATCACAGTATTTCCTCAAAGAGATGCCTTGTTTTCAGCTGACTCTCAGAAAACAATTTTTTCTTTAAATCTTACAGGCAACCTTTTTTTGGAGGGAAAAGGAGAGAAATGGAGGAAGTTTATCGTAAAAATGATTTTAGCCTTTAGGATTTACAAGGCTTGATCTACAGCCCATTGATATCAATGGGACTTAAGCACATGCTTAAAGTTAACTCTGCATAAGAGTCTTGCTGAATCAGGGCTATGTTGCGTTTCATCAGTAAATCTCAGAGCTCTTTTTAAGGGTGGTTGAGCACCATTTTTCCCCTTTTTACCAATGGGAATTGAGGCACTGAGAGGTTAAATCAGTCCTCCAAGCTAGTCTGGCAAGTCAGAGGCACAGCTGGGAATAGATCCCAATACTAGTTATTCTCAGGCCTTTGTCGTTAGCACTGGATCATGCTGCCTTGCCTGAAGAAGCAGATACTAGTGCTAACGTTACTTACAGACTTTCATCAGACAGCCCTGTTTGCACTCGCTCACTAGAGGGATTGAACCATCCCATACGTGGCCCCAGCCCAACTATACGATACAACTGTAAATGGTTTTTTTGGTTATATTTCTGGCAGTGAGCACAGTTCTCCCATTGAAATTAATGGCAAGACACTCGCTGACTTCAATGAGAGGAGGATCTGGCCTATTATCTGAAAATACAGCCTACATTTTCAAAAGTGGCTAGTGATTTGGGGCGGGGGGGAGCTTAATTCTGGAGGGATGTCACAAATTATGAGGCACCTTAAAGGGGCCTGATTTGCAAGAAGTGCTGAGCAGAGGCCTTCTGAGAATTGGGTCCCAGCGGAGGGGCGTTGGGCACCCAGAAGCAGGAGTCCCTTTTGCACATGTCAGCCTGTGCCATTCTTTAGGTTAGGAAGGTTTATTCCATACTATTTAGGAGCCTGTGGGACTGCGAGTTACAGCACGTGACACCTTGGATGCATCATTAATGGGTGGCCAGTTATAGCCTCTATTGGAATTTAATTGATTAATTTTTTTTTTTATTAGCGACTCCCATAATGTAGATAGGACCAGGAATTAAACTGGGAATTTGGGGACGAGGGGACGTTGGCGCCTGGGGCTCGCACATCCTGACATCTCATTACAAGGTTGGAAGCCAAAGGGAGCCACTTGGTGTCAGGAATCTGCTCCAGAAGAAAACATCCCATTGTACCAGGGGAGGTGGGGTAATGAACAGAGGAGAGAGAGCCAGATTGATAACCAAGGGGCAGGCTGACCCCGAACGGGTTTGTGTGACAAAAGCCCCTTCATTTAGAATGAATAGGAACAATAGCTAATGGGGCTGGGCCAGCAGCAGCCTGAGGATTTGAGAGCCCAGAGGAGAAGAGTCAATGGAGGGTCCTGTTTTACCCAAATCCTCTATTGATCTCAGTAATCTCCTGGGCTTTCCCCTCCTTGAAATTGCACTGAAAGTTCAAGGACTTTTTGCCTCTGAATTGTGTGGACGTACGCATTGTCCGCTAGGAATTCCACTGAGGCCACCTAACTCATATCATGTGTGATCCAGCCTGAGACAGATTTAAAGCTGGCCCTTGCAAGGCAAATGCTGTTGCACGGATCACCGGGAGGAAGAGCTCTCTCTTGAACTCTGGGTTTGTCCTAGTGGATTTTTCATCTGTGGTTGGAGGCTCAGGGGCTCCGTGCTCTGCAGATGCCTCCCTTTGCCTTCAACTCAGGGATAAAAAACACTTAAGGGAGTATTGTAGCATTAATGGGCACTGCTGCAGCATGGGGAGGGGGCGTAAAAAGGGGGAGCATGCATGGGAATGACACTGCTACACCCTGTCCTAGGCTGCAACATATGCTCCCTCCAGTCCTCCCACACCAGCTGACATGGAAGGGGTGTGTGGCCACAACCTAACTCCTGCCCCTCACCTGCAGGATGTCTCACTCTATCACTCCCAAGTTGTGTTCGGGCACTGACATCCTGTCTGCTGGGAAAGGATCCTTTGTCCCTCCCCACACCCCTGAGCATCTGCCAGAGGCTGCCGGAATCTCCCCCCTCCCTCGTTAACGTTCGAAGGAATTTTACAACTAAAGATAAATTGAGGTTTTACCCAGAGGAACGTTCTGATGGGAGCTGCACAGAGCTGAATGAGGAAACGGGCCAAGATTGTTCATGGTTATTAATTTTTTCATTATTTCTACCATTAAATGAGGCACGTCCATACTGGGGCTATTTTGACAGAATAGGGCCAGTTCCTCACCTGGTAGAGATGAGAGCGGTTCAATTATATTTACTCCAGTACAGCTGCGCTGGTTCATACTAGCTGAGGATCTGGCCCATTGTGTAAGTCTCATCTACATACCCAGAAGCTCATTTCTTTCTCGGTGTTTTATCATCTTGTGTGCTCAGAGTGCGAGTGCTTGAGGGCTGGGATCCTTCCCCCCCCCCCCCCATATGTGGGTGCAGGGCCTAGCACCATGGGGCCCTGATTCCAGCTTGGGCACTACTGCTGAAATACAGCGCTTCAGTGTCTGTCCATCCTTGGGCACATGCAACAACAAAGGATAAAGCCCCCAGCTAAGCCAGGAGAGTGAGGGAGGGTCAGGGGGGCTCTATGCACTCCTTGTGGGAATGAAAGAGGTCAGAGAGGGGGCATGGAAGATGGAGAGCAGAACTGGTGTTCCAAGCTACCCTTTTCTGGACCTTCACCTCCACTCTTCAGGGTTGGTACTCTGCAGAGTGTGGGCGGGGGCGGGGGGGCATCAGGCACCTCTCTTTTTGGGCAGACTCCTGCAGATATGTGGTCTGCCATCTGTGCTGTAGTTAATGCTGCTGATGGGAGCTGCACCCAAGCAACAGAGGGAAGAATCAGGCGCTTCTTTACCAGTTGATAAGAGGGATGTATCCCCCTGGAGATGCAGAATGCTTTAAGGTAGATCAGTGGATATCAATTGGCCATGACCAAATTCAGGCTGGAAATTAGAAGACAGTTTCTAACCATTGGAGTGTGTGAGGTTCTGGAACAGCCTCCCAGCAGGAGTTGTGGGGGCAAACAGTTTTAAGAGAGAGCTGGACAAATATATGACTATGATTGTAAGATGGGGATGCTTGGGATGGAAGAGGGAAGGGTTTAGCAGCCCTGGGGATCACTTCTGGTTTACGGCTTATGTTCCTAAAGCTCATGCTTCAGGGCTTCAGTTGGCTACCAGCAAGGGTCAGGAAGGGATATTTCCCCCAATGTATTCTGGGCGGTTTTTTGATCTCCTTCCCGTGAAGCATCAGGGCTGGAGATGGGAAACTGGGTGGAGTGGGCCAGGGCACTGAGCAGGGACAGAACATTCGCTCTCTCAGGTGCTTGGCTGGCTGCTTCTTGTTCCCATGCTCAGGATCTAACTGATCTCCATACGTGGGATCAGGAAGGAATTTTTCCCCAGTTCAGATTGGCAGTGACCTGGGGGTTCTCTCACCTTCCTCTGCAGTATGTGGGTGCGGGTCACTTGCCAGGATTGTCTGGGTATATCTCACTTACTCTTTTTCCTGCCATTGCAGGGTCCCTGAGCACTGGTGCACCTCCCTCCCTCCTGTGGCACATAACAGTCTGGTCTCTTGTGGGTCTCATTTTGGTTGTTAGGGGGTGCTGCTGGCCTGTGACATACACAGGAGGTCAGGCTAGAGATGATCTAGTGGTCCCTTTTGGCCGTAGACACTGACTCTACGTAGAGCTTGTCAGAAAATGGGTGTTTTTTCTCAAGGAACATTTTGATTTGTAGGTTTTCTGATGTCAAATGGATCATGTTAGGAAAGCAGATGCTCTCCCCAACCCCCACAACCCAAATCAGTATAGTCAACAACCCAATTCTCTGTCCAAAAATTGTGATGGGAAATTTTCAAGCAGCCCTAGTAGGCAGGCGATCACACAGGTAATTTACCCAGGCAGTACTGCCTATGCCCAGGGAAGCAGGCAACAATTCTCTGAGCAGAGTATAGTGCAGTTGAAATCTTACCCAGTCTTGCTTTAGCTGCTGCAAGAGGCAGCGTGTTCTTACGCCTGTTGTCTGTATCCAGTGCTGAAAATCAGCTCCATCCACCTTGTATCTGATATCCTGTCCCAGGCAGGGAATAAAGATAGACCAGCACGACTGGTAAGCTGGCATGAGAATAGGGGACATCTGGGAGACGTTTAGGCAGGCACTCCTGCCCATGAATTAATAAGAGCTGGTAAGACGAGGAGACTGAAAAGGATTCAAAACCTTTCTAGCTCCTTGATAGAAAAACTTTGTACTTGGTGGTGCCAGGCACAATACAGATTTCTGTAGAGCCAAAGAGCTGGATTCTGCCCTACCTGAGACCCCATGTGATCCCACTGAATTCATGGTGCAGCCCTATGCATAAAGGAGGAGAGAATTTGGCCCTGAATTCTGCATTATTCATACAGAATATAACCCCTGGGGGAAATGGATCAAAAGCTCAAATGAGCCTGTAAACAAGACTGATTCACATAGCTTTCCCCATGATATGCGGGTCGGTGATTTCTTGGGTGGGATTCCATAGCCTTTTCATAGATCAGATGTTCTGTGAAATCAGTTCTCTCAACATTTCCCAAAGTATACAGGACTAGCCAGAGAAAGCGGCGCCCAGCCAGGTATTTCCACCTTTCTCCATGGTCTGAGTTTCCATTTCTATTCTTAAAAAAAATAAGTCTCCAGCTATTCTGTTTGCCAAGACACTTTGAAAGCATGACCCGAGTGTAACCAGTGCAGCAATGTCTGCCTGAGTTTGCAGAGAGCCTGAAACAAAAGCTCTACAGTGTGAACTGCCCCCTTTCATTTCAATGCTACCTCAGATGCCGAATTATGACATTTTAAACAGCAACATTGTTAACTATGTCACTGCTCATCGAAGCTTGTGACAAAGGAGAGGACGGATCATATGAAGAGCCACACCTTAGCAACCCCTGGTGGGATTGGAAGGGGCGTGAGTGGGCTCATTTTTCTGAAGGGGGAGAGGTTCATCTTTCACACATTTGGGAAACACGGAGTAAAATGCTAAAGGCCCCACCCTGCCAAGCATAAGTCAGGCTGCTCAGGCTTTAGCGCCAAGGTTTATGCTGCATAGCAATGGCGGCTGTCTGCACAGCATTGCATTGGGCAGGGCCTGCTCTCCCATGCTCTGTAACCCCTCGTCACTCCCCAAGGAGATGAGTCAGAGGTGCTGAATGCCACGTCCACCATGTGCTCTTGAACTTGCTGCTAGGCGCTTCACTCACGCAGCTGCAGTAAGTGCCCTTCCCTAGTTTCTGACTACGGGGATTGTGGCACACTGCACAAATGTACCAGGCAGCACAGAGGCAAGAGGAAGCAGGCTGGAGAGAGACATAGAGAGTTTAGGGGTTCTCTAACTTCAGTTTAGTTTCTGATGTAAGTTACACAAAAACATGTAGCTGAAACCAGTGCTGTTCTGCTCCTTTGACAATGTAGCAGAGATCTGGAGTTGTGGGGTGCTGCGCGTGGGTGGTTTACATTCGGCACAGCCTCCCAGATCAGGGTGATGGCACATGCAGCTTTGGGGCTCTCATCTCATCCATTTCAGCACCTCTGAAAATTAGGCCCTGCGTTAGATCCCAAAATACACATTCAAGTCCTGATTCTGCACGATACTTTAGCATGTGCCATACTCTAAGCCCATGAGCAGCCCGCTGGCTGCAATGGGACCATTCACATGCTTGACATCACGCCTGTGCTTTAGTACCCTACTGAATAATAGCTTAAGAGCTCCACTTACTTCTTATCTTCTGACACAATCCTCTCCAGAGTGCAGCCAGAATGTAGGATGCTATTAAAGGAATGCCTCCGACAAGACAATCACTCCCTCGGACCCACAACTCGTCTGAGTTACAGGCCAATATCATGTATGTTACTAATGTCATTCAAAGACTGAATATTAAATTCTGTACATAACAGCATGTTCCTCTATGGGACAGGGACCTTCTCTTCACACCTGTCTGCTAAGCGCCTAGCACGCTGCTGCCGTACAGTCATCGATTCATTCAGACACAAACCACACTGACTGGCAAGAGGGATTGTCATGTACATGCGTCGCTGTAACGCTCCTAAACACCCACGTCCATGTCAGTTCACAGAGGCCCGTTTTTTCCTGGCCCTTCACTGGTATCTAGAGGGCCAGGTCCGAGAATCTCCCTCCACCCCTCTCTTTGTGTGGCCTGCATAGAACCAGACACAGCTGCAATCCTTGTCCTTCCTACTGCCCCAAATGTACACAGCAGTGGAGCCAAGGAGGGGGAGAGAGACGGTGGGAGTTTGACTCCACTCCTGCCAGCCCGCCCCAGCCTGTGAAGTGGAACCGACAGAGCAGAGGGAAGGTCAATGAACCACTCTGTGCCTGGCAAAAGCATTGTGCGAGTTGATTCATGTGCTCAAAGCACCTGGAGATCCTTGGATGAAAGGCGCTTTATATATAAACATATATAAAATATGTCCTACTATTATTTATACAAGTCAAATGTTTCACATCTGAATCTAGCTGTGACATATACACAGACTTCACATGCACAGTCTGTATGTTTCATGGACAAGCCGGTGTCCCAATAAGCCAGTGTCTTCTACACCTCGACAAAATCCGCAGTACAACCCATGTCGGCGTGTTAGTGCAAGCCCCTGTTCAAGAACGCTTGATCCTCTGAGCAGTGGGTTACTTAAGATTGTCTGGCAAACTGAATGATCGGCACATCACTAGCATTAACAACAGCTCTTAACTATCGCAGGTAAATATTTACCAGAGCTCTGCAAAGGAAACCCACAAACTGCTCACTGGTATAGTTTTGTGTGGATCACTTGAGACAGCTATATTAGCTGGAATGGGAAATAGATGCATTCCTGCTGCCAGCCAAGTGCTTTGGAAACAGGTACTTATCTGGTTTATTACCATTGTTTATGTGTTGCTTTATTCGTGCCCAGCAGCCCCTTGTGCTTGGTTTGGTACAATCACGATTCAGTACAATCTGGAATGACAGTAAATACCATGGGGGGAGGGGATTGTTTTTATAATATTCTCAATTGAAAAAAAGTCCAAACCAAACCACACAAGGAAAATTAAACTCTACATCTGCATTCACATTCTGTATTAAAATACCGTATATCTTTCCACTGCCAAAGTAAGGTGAAATTGCAGCATGTTCTTGAGGACAGGATACAGAACTGGGAGCCACAACACCTGGCTCCTCCGTCTCCATCTCTGCCCCAGGCTTCCTATTGGACCCTGAGCAAGTGACATCACCACTCTTTGCCTCAGTTTCACCATCTGTAAAATAGGGCTAACAATGCTTAACCACCTAAGTAAAGTGCTTTGAGACTTACAGGTGAGAAGCCTTAGATAACTGCAGATGGAGAGAGACTATAAAAGAAAGCCAAATACGCTGTCATCACAACAGGCCTGAGCCAAAGCCCACTGCAGTGAATGGGACTCTGAGAGTATGAACCAAAACCCCAGATTGAAAGACTCCTGAAATGAACTGGGGCTGAGGTGGGTAGTAAAATCCAGGTGTGAAATCCTGGCAAATCTCTCATGAACAATGTTCAGATCCAGGCTTTGAGATCGTCCCTTACTAACAAGGGGTCATTTTCCATGTTTTTATTGGAGATTTGGTGGGGATTACCCTTATTTGTATTATGATAGCACCTTGAGGCCCCAACCAAGCTCAGGGCCTAATTGTGCTAGGTGATATACATATCCATTGAAAGAGTCCCTGTCCCTTGCAGTCTAACCAGAAAGGGGAAGTGACTTGCCCAGGGCCACCCAGCAAGGCAGTGGCATAGCCAGGAAGTGAAGCCAGGTGTGGCTGTTGACTCCCAGTGCAGTGCTCCTTTCACTGGGCCATGCTGCCTCGCCGTGCTGTTTCCTCTGAGATGTCCCCTTCTCCTTGAAAGGTTTTGCATCGGGGTTCCTGCTCAATTCAGGGAAATTTGCCCTCCCTAAATCTCCTTGTCTATTTTGGGTGGATACAGCATCCTTCAATTCTCGTCCCAAACTACTATGCAGTATTGCTGTGCACTGTTAAAAAAAGCTGCAACATTGCCTCCCAGAGGTGGCTGCATATCAGTAGTGGGTGCAGTGATCTCTGTATATATCTGTGACCCTTTGAGATCCTCCTGGATGAAAGGCATCATGGAAATGAGAAGGAAACAAAGAAAACCAAAGGCAACTAAAATTGCAAGGGACATTTATGGGGAAATGACTGTCCTATCATCCATTTATCAATCTGTCCATTATACGCCTGCCTGCCCATCTGCCTGCTTAAGCATTTATACTATGGCATTCACCATAGTGTCTATGCAGTACACAGAAATTACCATCCGTTAGTGGCGAATCTGTCTGGGAGTGGAAAGTTTATGCAGAAATGGTTTGTGAGGATTTTCTTTTCTCCTCTGAGGAATTAGCTGGTGCCTTTTTGCAGCAACCTGAAACTCCAGGGTCTCCAGTGGCAATAATGTATGTGCATTGGGTGAGCCAGGAAGCAGAACAGAAAGGGAGGCAAGGCTGGGAACACTTTAAGTTCTAAAGCATTTTGGGGGGAAACGTAGGGCTGGGTTTTCAACAACTTTGGAGCACAAAATGCAGGTGTAATTTCACGCCCAATTTGCATGGGCAATTATCAGGACTGTGTGGGTCATTACCTGATTTGCGCAGGCAATTTGTCCACTGGAATGTTTTGAAAATCTGGTTCTTATTGTTTCACAGAACAGAATCACCACTTCTGCAGTAGAAGATTTTACTGATCACACTTACACTGGCATATAGCTGCCAACACTGCAGGGTTGCTAGAGTGTGTGCACACTCAGCTGCCTTTGCTGATGTTGTGTGCCTGCACTGCGATGTACGGTATTGTCAAAAGACGCACTCCATTGTGGGCAGGCATTCCAGGGTGGCCTGTGGCACTGTCCGGCACTGACAGGACTGAGCATCAAGTGTGGACACATGCAAAGATACGCCAAAGTAAGGCAAGTTCTACCAGTAAAACTTTGTAGCACAGACCAGGCTGTTGTGTACATGCATCTATGGGTATGTCTAGACTAGACAACGTGGTTGAGTTTAGGTCAAGGTTAGCTAACCCCTAGGGTACACCTCAACCAGCTAAATCAAGAGACAAGGTGTTACCATGCATATAGATTAGGAAGAAGGTTGAGGTTAGGTTGGGGCTAGCTAACCTCAACCCACTTAACCGCAATCGCTTTTCCTTGTCTAGACTTAGCCTATACGTATAAACTGGGTCCTTAGCTATTTTCCCAGGTCACCCCCCCTCTGTTCCCTCCATTCTCCTCCTTCCCTCCTGGGCCCCACATCTTACAAACCCCACTTCTCTCAGTGAATCTAGCCCTCACACAGCTCATGATTTGTGAGCCGCATCCTTTGGAATATGCTTAGAGGGCACATCCACCCCCAAAGCTAAGCCAGAGTCAATCTTGAGGATTTTC
This sequence comes from Chelonia mydas, assembly GCF_015237465.2. Taxonomy (NCBI): domain Eukaryota; kingdom Metazoa; phylum Chordata; order Testudines; family Cheloniidae; genus Chelonia; species Chelonia mydas. The sequence continues at coordinate 20,621,311 of NC_051254.2, forward strand.
CTAATTGCTCTTGCCTGCTTCCCAATGCAGAGGCCTCTCTTAGCAAACAAACAGATAGAAAAGCGGAGCAAAGGAAATGGGAACAAAAAGGAGGTAGTTATGTAGGTAATGGCCTCTCCAGGTGTATTGCAGTGCAGTGGGCATGGCTGGGAAAGGGAGATACACAGAACTAACAGGGCCTGTGAGCCCTGTACAGTGTCATTTAGCTTTGGTTAAGGTTGAGTGGTTGGTCCCCGGAAAGCAGTTCTTTGTATTGATTTGATCAGAGTGGGTTGTGTGTTCTTGTACATATAGTGATGTGTATGGATGTACAGTGCGGTTCTGGTCCAGGAATGGGGCTCCTAGATTCTTCTGCAGTAGGAATAAATAATAATATGGATGTGCATGTGTATATATGCATATATAAGAATGCTTGTTTGCATGTGTGTTTGTGGCATGTGTGTGTATTCATATGTGTGTGCATGCATACACATGGATGTTTTATGTCTATGCATACCTGTAGGCATGTGTTTGTAGATATACAAGTGTGTATACCTACATGCATATGTTAATAGGAAGGTGTGTAATGCGTGCATGGATTTGTGTGCCTGCAAAGATGTGGTCGTGCACATGTGTCTTTGAATATGGATTTATGTGCATGTGTGTGGATTATGCACCATGCGAATGTGGAAGAGAACACTTGTATGCTGAGGATGCCAATATGAACAACGCCCGAGAAAACTCCAGCCGCTTTGCTGAATCACTTGTGTCACTAGAGGATTTATTATTTGCCCAGTAATGTTTGCACATACAGTGAGCCGAATGAAGCTCGGGGGGATTCGGCTGGAAAATGACTGACATGCTGTGCTCATTTCAGGCCGGGAAGGGGTCATCCGTAGCATATATTGTTTTTTCTACTTGCCTGTTCCTTTGAGCTTGCAGTTCCTCCCCCAGCTTTTTGGTCCGTTAATATCAACAAAACCTGCCAGTGCAGCTCATCACCGGAGCTCTGCCACAGCAAACGCAACATACTCGAAACATGCAGTCAGCTTTTCCAGCCAGTCCACACTGCCTGAGTAAACAGCTGAAGTACTGTCAGAAACCACTTTATAAACTGAGGCTGAGGAGGAAATGATGGATGCTCCCAAACTGGACATGCCACAGCTTCCACACTTCCCTATATTTATAATATTGGTGCATTGCCTCTACCTCCAATTTGACAAGACTATTCCCATTCACCTAGTGATATGAATTTGGCACAGCCTGACATAAACTTCATTACTTTGGGCCACCAAGGGAGAAAGTCATTGTTGTAAACTTTCTCTCCTCACCCCCCTACCACCACCCGCCCCTTCCCCCCCCCCCCCTTTCAGTTGTATTATTTCTTTACAAGCCAACAAGAACAGAACCAAATGTTTCACATCTGCTCTCACCGTTCAGCCATTTGCATGAGAATCCATGGTCAGTGTTTCAATGATGCACAGCTCACTGGCTGAGAATGGGGGCTGGAGCCGGCTATCAGAGACCCTTCTTGCTTCTGCCAGATGTCCTGGGTTAAGATACAAAAGAGACACACCCACAGCTTTAACAAATCACCTTCTTTTGGGTACTAATCTCTCTAGAGCTGGAGGGGGTTTTGGGTGCCAGAGAATATCACGGAACTGATCCCCAACCTCAGGTCAACCCTTTTTAACCTCAGCATTTAAGACCTTTATTGTAAGCATTCTTACTTTCTTGCATCAGATCTTTGAAGCAAAGACTGTGCACCAGTGAATTTTAAGGCTAAAAGGGTAGCTTTTGTTTAATTAATCAATAATGGTAATTCTGATGGCAGATCATCCTGTCTTCCATAGGAAAGGTGGATTTGGCATCAGATAGAAAGAAATAGATTTAAAGAAAAAAAAAACCCACCTCCCAGAAGCTGCCTAAAGACAACACAACAAAACCTCCATAAATCTTCTCCCCACACAGCTTGCCAAAAAAATGTCTTCTTCCACCTCTGCCCCACTCTAAAATGCAGCCACTTGTTTGCTGAAGAATGTACTGGACCGCACGGCATCCTTTAAATCATTGCCAAGGGTTCAGATGTTTGAGTGTGCAGAGCTCCGACGAGACGATGGGCTGGGATTTTTTGGAAGACATTTGATCTTTTTCCCTGCTGGCCAGTCGTTATGAGCTGTTATTTGACTGCCCCAGCAGCCGATGAAAGGGTTGGTATTGACTAGAGCTGGTAAACATGCTTTGAAAATTGTAACTGGGAAAATAATACTCTGAGGCCACACTCTGCTCCATTTCTAATAGTCTATCTAGCCAGCATCCCTATTAACCCTTCAAGTCCTGGCATTCTCTAGCCAAGTGAATGCTTAAGGAGGATGCGTATACACTGTACAGGTCTGCAGGCTCATCGGGTTAACTGCTCTGAATTTGACTTCTAATCAGCAATACCGTTATTTTTTGGCACGAAAAAGCAGTGCAGGCTTTACCATCAGTGATGCTGGGTGGCTAAAACCCCGTGTTCTCTCTGGGCACAACTGAACTGAGGTCATAGCCCACCCGGTGGTCCCCAGAGTGATTCCAATACTGTCGGTTCACACGCAAGGCTGTGCTTTTCGAGGGACAGGCTGCATCCAGAAATGGCTTTGTCAGCAGGAGCTGGCTTGCTGCTTCTGGGCCTGCCTGGGAACTGGTGTGTTCTTCAAACTGTGAGGAGAGAGGAGAATCCATAAGCCACTCCATAAGCCAGGTGAAAATTACCCAGGGAGCTAGTTACTATCTATCTGATTCCAGCCCCCACATCTGGGTTCAGGGCTTTATGAATCTGTCTTGTCCTAGGTTTTTAGACTAGCTTGGTGGGGTATAAGCTTGATCTCATTGGCTCTCAGCCTCTTCCATACCAGGATCCCTTCTCACCAGGACCACCCCCCTTCCCCGCCCATTGAGTAACGTGGGAAGGGCAGGATAGTCCCAAGCCCCTGGCACCTGTTGGGGTCCTGACCCTCTGCTCTATCCTTTCCAAGTGTTGTTTAGCTACATTGTATTACCAGAGCCAGCTGGGACTGATCCCATGTGCTAAGAAAATAAGACTTTGCACCTAACGAGCACCTCCAAACATCTATCCATATGAGGAAGGGAAGCATTACTAGCCAGTCCAGCCCCGGTTTAGAAAGGGCTGGATGGGGAATAGCTAGGGCGAGGGCTGGCTCCAAAGCCCACTGAGGTCAGCAAGAATCTTTCCATTGACTTCAGTGGGTTGACGCCAGAGCTAGGGATTCAGAGCCAGCCAGTGAACCTCAGCCTCTGTTCGGTCTCTAGGCCTCTCTCCCTCTATCGCTAACTGAAATGCGGTGGATGAACTATCGCTTTCGCCATCAGCTGGGGAGACAGGAAATAACATCACAAAGGCAGATGTAATTGAACAGGACAGACCGAATGGCCAGTGGGACCATAGGGAAGATGATCCTTTGGTTAGATTCAGGTCCACTGACTACCCATATGACTGTGGGCAAGTCACTTAGGCACCTAACTCCCACTGAAATCAATTGGAGATAGGCACCTAAATATCTTTGTGAACCCTCCCCTCCCCCCATGTCTTATTTTGGATATAGCATTGCCCTACCTCACAGGGGAATTGTGAGGATAAATACATTAACAATTGTGAGGGGCTGAAATAGTATGGTAATGGGACCATATAAGTACCTAAGACCTAGACCTAATTTAAACAAATGGCATTCAGACTCTGTTTATAATACATTGGAAGTTCCCTATTAATACAGGGCATTGTAACGCATCAGGTCTAGTTTGGATTAGAGTGACTCTTTGCTTACAGTGAATTTGTTCTGTGACCCCCCCCCCCACTCCACTCTTATAGACAGCTCTGTACCATGCCTACTTGATCATACAATCTACTTGATTGGAGAGGCAGTCTTAAGACAAATTAGCCCTGATCAACTAAATGGACTAAGGACAAAGGTTTTTCGTTTGTTTTTTAAATGCTCTCCAGTTTTGTGCATGCCAAGCTGAGGACATTTGGGGTCAGAATTTCAAACCTGCCTAAGGGATCTGCATGCCTTACATGTCCAGATGGCCAGGGATTGACAATCTTTTCCATCTTGGGATGCCCTCTAGCTGGGAACCCTCTCCCATGTAGCACTATGGGAAGGGCAGGTAATCATGAGACCCTGATACCTGTTTGCAGCTCACCTGGGAGTCATGACCCCCAGGTTAAGAACCCCTGATCTAGGTGGCTTCAAAATTTCAGCCTTAGGTCATTTAGATAACCAGGCCCAGATCCTCAAGAGTATTTAGGATTCTAACTTCCACTGATTTCAAGTTAATTTCATTGCTCGAAGTTAGGAGCCTAACTAGCATCTGAGGATCTGGGCCCTAAGTTCTTAGCTGTGCTTGTAAATCCAATTCCTCAGCTTTCAAATGACCTAGACAGCACCTACAAGTAATTGCTGGCACAAAATGGCACTTACAACTATTTGTCAGGTGCAAAGCTCAAGGCCTCGTTAAAGCCAGACCAAAAATCAAGCCCTGTGCCCTAAATTTTTAAACCTCCACTCAGTTTTGGTTGTACGTGAGTTGCATGCACTAAAACACCTATAGAGTGCCTGTAGGCCAGAGATTTACACCCACACCCACACCCACACCCACCTATCCCACTGGCTCACACAGGCCCTGATCATATACATCAATTTAAGTATGTGAGTCATCCCACTGAAAGGCACAAATGGGAGTTAGGGGTGCCTTGGACTTGTGCTGGCGCCCTGCATCAGGGTGCATTTCATTCCACCAGTGAACTTTGCAAAAGGCTGCATGCATTTAGTTCTTTATTCTCTGTGAAACTACCAGAAATAAAGAACCCAAACTATAAATAGTTTTAAAATAAAAAGTGGCTCAAGAAATAAAATTACTGCAATCCCAGGCAATTTGTGAACCTCTTCATGTCTGAATCCTTGACCAGATTTAGGGCGTTGCTTCAATGACTGTTCACTTGTTGACTTTGGGAGAGTGCAAAGCAGGAGAAAATATAGTCCGAGCTGAGTTTTGTTTGTTTGTTTTATTTTTTAAGAGCAGGTGCACCTGCTAGCTCAGGAAACAGTTGGCCACATCAAGACAGGTGTCGCTTGACCCCCTTGGAATGCCAGCCAGGCCACCCCTGTAGAATCAACCCCTCTGGAAGAGCCAGGATTGGCTGGCTTTGAGGCATGATGTTTTTACTATCACCGTTTAAATGATGCTTTCACCATATGTCTGACATCACAGTTAATCCAGACTTATGGCAAACATGCATTGCCAGGATCCCAGCTCCAAAATCCTCCTCGCTCCTGCCAAATGCAGGGAGATGGGAGATCCACGCATGTAAGAGCAGCATTTCGCAGTCAAGACAGGCTAAGTGGATCTGTCAGCAGAGTTCTCCCTCTTGGCTTCAGGGCAGTCTCTCCATCGCCTGAGCATCACGAATAAGAGACCTGCAAAGGGCTATCTCGCAAATGAGCTCACACCCTTTGTCCATAAGAGGTGCTGCTCACAATCACCACTCCTCTGTTATAAATCACTCCCTTTTCATCCCAGAATAACAGTAACTCTCTGCAGTCTAGGTTGGTTTGTAAACTGGTTGCATCAGGAGAGAGGAACCCCCGGCAGATCTGTGCCAGGTGTACGTCTCCATTGCCTCCTCAGCCCGCTGGGAATCCCAGTTGCCAGGAACACTGCACAGTACAGACAAATGAAGGCATGTCAGAAGGCCAGCCAGTGACAGAGGCTTCTGTGGAAGGGGGTCTTGGTGTATAATAGTCAGCTATCTCATTATCCAAAAGCCTTGGCATTCAGACTTCACAGCAGGCCAGGGCGGGCACCGGCCACCCACTAAGGCAATGGAAAGGCTCCCATTGACTTCAATGGACTCGGCCCTAACAGAGCAAGACTGGAGGGTGCCATGCTGGGGGTGTACAAAGAGGAAACCAATTCCTCCCCCTGTTAGATCCCCCATGTGTGGGTCAGCCACCACTGCAGCCCATGAACCCATCTGTGCATGAGGGCTTTGCCAGGGTCACTGGAGGACTTGGCTGCCTCCTGGCAGGTGGGGAGAAGCAGGGAGGAGGTGGGTGGAACACAGGGGGGAAAGGGGCAGGGTAAGAGAAGAGAGGAGAGGATGTCTCTGTAGTGACCGCACAATGTGGGCAGAGATGAAGAGCTGGACTGGCCAGCACAAGCACATTTGTGTGTCCTGGCCCAGATTCTGATCTCACACTGGTGTCAATCTGGTGCAACCGCATCCAGTCAGATTGTGAGGAAAGGATACTAGGCTTGTCACAACAGAGGTTCCCGCAATTGGAGGAGCACAGGGGCTGTCCCTAGGATGGGGTCCCTGGAGTGCTGGGCAGGGAAGAGGCAAGGCTATGACCCTGCAAACTCTGCACACTCTCCCTCAGAGCAGGCTGACTGCAGAGCTGGTGGAGATCCTCCCTGCCTGTGGGGAGGGAGCCATTCCCCCAGCAGAGACAGTGGTGTCGCTGAGTTCAGAGCGGCCCCGCATCTCAAGTGCTTTGACATCTGTGAGAAGTGCCAGCGGAAGCTGCCTGCAGGACAGTGGAATTCCACAGCCAGCCTTCCTCAGCTGTTGGCCCTGCCTGGTCTCAGCACAGAGGTGTGGGGTGGAGGGGGTCATGTTTTCCTGTAGAGAAGCTGGCTGTGAAGTTTCTCCAAAATAACAGGCACAGTCTGTGGGGTGGGCAGGGACTGGCTGATGAGCAGAGACACAGTCCAGGCTTTCCTTCTGCATCCTGCCTCGCAGAGCTGATCCTCCCACTGCCTGGAAATACAGACTCCAGCCCCTTCAAGCATTGCATGAGTTTAGATCGGATTCTAAACTTCATGGCTTGGACCCATCACTGTAGCTCAGAACGAGAGCAGAGGATCTGAACAAGCCCCTGCATGCACATGTGTATACACAGACATACAAACATAACGACACATACAAACATAACGACACATACCCTTCAAAGCTGGCTTGATTACTACATCACAGGCCTGCTCGCTGCATTGTAGGGCTGCTGGCTATTGCTGTAACCAGGGGGAAAAAAGGCACCGTGCACAAGGACACTGTGGTGAGGAGGCAGCCAAAGGAAACTAGCTGAAGGGCCCTAAGACAATCAGGCCTCTGCAGCTGTCCTGTGTGCTTGGCTTGTGAGATGTGAGACACTAACGATGAAAACTGCTTTGCATTGTTGTTCTAGGAGTTCGCCTCGGGGACTGGGGACATATCCCTGCAGGGCAAAGGTACATGACGCCGGATTCCACACAGGCCCATGTTATGCCCAGCTAGAAAGCCTTGTATTATTAAGCAGCAGAAGTCATCTTCTCTGATGCCCCCATCACATTGATAGGCTCTCCACCCCGTTGAGGTGAATCCTATCTGGTTAAGACACCAAGAACTGGTATTAAAATCAGTCTGTGACTGTCTCACAAGGTTCCTAGGCCCAGAGCCTCAAAGGTAGTTAGGAGCCGAACGTCCAGGCCCTAGTTCCGACTGCAAAGAGCAGCCCCTCTCTCGTTGCATTCAGTAGTCAGCACTTCAGACCCAATCCTGCAAAACACTGAGCACGAGCGCTACTCAGAACATTTTTGCCTAAATGAAATTTCAGCAAAGCGTGCTGCTTCAGTGAAGCCACATGTTTCACGGAGACGTTTTGGTTTCGCCTGAGCCTTCACCGAGAAGATTGGTTGAGTCAGAGTGAGCGGCCATGAAAGGGTCTGCTCTAAATCAAGCAGAGTAGGGAGGTGAACCTGGCTCCCCCACACCCCACGCCGGTGCGCACACATGTACGTTTGCAGAGCCTTGTTCTCATTCCAACGGTGAATGAAAATAAATATAGACCAAAACCCACTGAATAGAGCCAGGGGTACTGAGGGGCACCCTTCGCCATCTCTCCCCTATTGTGCACTTCCCCCTGAATTCCCCTCCCCATAAGCAGCCTCCTACCCCACTCCCTCCTTCTCCAAGAGGTTATGGTTTTTCACATTGAAAATCTGATCATCCTAAAAATGCCAGTAGCAGCAGCAGCATCGGTTTCATATTCATATGGTCTTCGACAGGATGGACGGCCCAGTGGTTAGGGTGCTCGCTGGGACATCCAGGTTCAAGTCCCCCCCCCCGCCATGGCCTTCCTATGTGACCTTAGGCAAGCTGCTTAGTCTCTGTGGGCCTCTGTGCCCTATCTGTACAAGGTGATAACAGCACTGCCCTGCCTCACAGGGTCTGGGGAGGACCAACACATTAGAGACTGGGAGGAGCTCAGATACTTATATAGCCCTCCTCACTCAGACAGGTAGATTTATTGTACCTAATGCTCCCTAGACCGAGCACGTGCAAGACCTATTTGTGAACACTAGGTGGACCGGAGGGAAGGGGTCAGACCCAGAGACAACAAACAAGTAGGGATGTTCCGTGTTTGTAAAGGAGAGGATGATGATTCCAGGATCAGCTGGAGGGCCCACTGGTGGGCTGGGGCCCCATTGTATTAAGCACTGTACATACAACAGAAAGACAGTCCCTGCCTGAAAGCACTTACAGACCAAGGCTCTGATCCTGCATAGTTTTATGCACATACTTAACTTTACACCCACCAGGAGCAGGGGGCAGGAATAATTAGTATAGTGGGGGTGCTGAGAACCATAGAACCAAACTCTAAACCCTGTTGTATGATGGAAACCACTTCAAGACAGGGGGTGCAGGAGCACCCCTAGTTCCAGCACCTACAGCCAGGAGTCCCATTTTCACCTGCATAAACCTACTCCCCTGTATGAGGCTTTGCAGAATCTGGGGGTGGTTGATTAAATAAAGAATCCAGTTTAATCCTGCTTACTACAGTCAAGACAACAGTCTTTTCTGGAAAAAAGTGGCTAGCATACTGCCTAGTGTGATTTTACTGTCTTATATTTTATCTGTTTTATTTTACGAGTAACTCTTACTACTTTATGTGAGCAGATGGGAACATGTTCGCTCTGACTGTTTAGCAGAGCCAACAAAATAGATATCAAACAGATACCAAAGTGGATGCTGTGGTTGGCATTTTCCAAGCCAGTTTGGAGTTTGCTCCCTGTACATGAGGTGCTTAGAAGTAACTGAGCAGAAAACCTCTTAAGTATCCCTATAAAATGTAGAGTTATAGCACAAATACCATTTTCATCTGCCAATAATCTGAGCAAAATATGTGACTGCAAACAAAGGGCTGGCACTGGCAGAACAAACCCTGTTAAAAGTGCAGCCCCATGGCAGAATTTGACAGGCAGTGCAAGGCCGTGGAGTCTGATGCGGGGGATTTGAGAGCTATTTAGCAACACTGCATTGGGACTTGAAGCAGAATTAATTGCACTTAAATTGCATCCTTCCAGCAATCTGTTAATCTGCTCTAGCAGGAAGGTAATGATGACCAGCAAGCCCTCTTCTCTCACCCCCCCCCCCCCGAAAAAAACCCAACAAGCTGCAAAAATTGAAGCTCATAAAGGAGCTCTTTAAAAAAAATCCTTAAAAAACACCTCAACAATTCTTCCCTTTGGTTTGATGAAGATTCTTTTATCTCTAAATGTAACAGGTGTCTCCGAGATTCGTAAACACGTACATGCAGGCATGCACACACAACCAGCTGTCATCTTGCCCCCAAATTACATCTCTCCAACTTTCTGTTTATTAGTTTTAGGCAGCTATTAGCATGGAGACGCTTTACTAAAAGCTCCTTTCAGCCAAAGACCTCAGCATGCTTTACAAACATTAATGAATCAAGTCTCACATCATCCATGGAATACATTATAGAGACATATAGCTGCAGTACTGTACCTGTGTGAGACGGCTTACATACAACAAACCAGTGGCAGAGCTATGAATGGAAACCAGGAGTCTTTCTTGAGTCGCACTGCCCCTACCCTACATAGCATCATTCCTCCCCCCCCCCCCCCCATGGAGAGCTACATAACTGAAGCATGTTAGGTAAAAAGGGATTTCTCCTTGAATTGGGACTGCAGAATTTGGCTTATCATTTTACTTATAAAAAATCCTCTCCTCTTTACACATGGTACAAACAGTGCATCAGGAATTTTCAAAAGGGACTGAGGGGAATTGGCATCTATTGACTTTCCCCAATTCCCAAAGGCTCCTTTAAAAAAATTCCAGTTTAAAGCAACTGGACTGAATTCATGGAGAATTTTCTTTCAGCCTTATAACCATTTGACTCAAGTTTGGGTGGGGCTAGTAGAAAGGCATTGTGCCTTATTCTATTCTGAGATACGCCTGTGTAAACCTGGAGTAACTCTCATTATTCTTCAGGTTTACACTGGCATATCTCAGAGCAGAATTTATCCCCATATGCATAGCTTATTACTTAATAGCTGCCTATTTACTTATATTGATACCTTGGTCTAACAAGAGGAGACAGGAAACCCTCCACAAAACCGTATCTGTCACCCTCAAATTACATATTAACACAGATCACCCATAGCAAAGCAAATCAACCATAGCCATTAATCCTCTATCACTGGCAATATTATCATTGCCACCAATGCAATTAGCAGCATTTGTCAGTCTTCAGTAATAAGCTCTGAACTAGCGCTGAGGTCTCTGTCTTTCACTGGGTGGCTCACAGTACATTATGAAATATTTATGAACTACCAAACAGATGTCATCTAAAGTATTTTGCTTATGATGTTCACAGCGGGTATATGGCCCGCAGAGCACACACAGTTCCTGGCAGTGTCACCGTCAGGTCCAGATACTCCCCGCTCCGGATGAGAAGAGAACAAACAAACAAAAACAGGGCTTAAATATTCCAGCAGAAAGCAACTACTGCCAAGGTTAGGGCTTATCCAGTCCTAGCAGAGCCACATACTACCTGCAAAGCCTTTGAGATTACACATTTGCCTCTCACCAAACCAAAAATAAAAAAAGGTGAGATGAGGGCTGGTCAGAAAAGTTCTGTCAAAACTGGCCCATGAAAAACTGGGTCTGTGACTAAGTGCTTTTTTTTTTTTTTTTTTTTTTCAAAAAGTGTGTTTTCTATGGAAAGTTTTGATTTTTTACATCAAAAAGCCAAATGCTTGAAGACTGCAATATTTTGAGTTTTTGACTGAAAACTAGTTTCAGCCAAACACAAGTTTTTAGACCAAAAAAATTACGATTTGGAAATGGTGCTATGGTGTCTACTGGATATTGTAGTCTGATAGCCTCATGCTTGAATTTTCTATGGGCTGAGCTCTCCAGCAAGACTACATCTCCCATGATGCAAGGTAGCCGTGGTTCTCAACCAGTTTAGCATTGTGGGCCGCATATGCCGCTCTTTCTGTGTTATGTGGGCTGCATCCACACACTATATATACGACCTGGACATCTAGAAAAACAATATGGTTTAGTGTCTGTTATATGACAGCAATACCATTCAAGTCGATCTAATACCTTTCATTTCACCACTGGCAAATGTCTACCAAGAGCATTTTAAATTAGCAAAATAAGTCAAAACATTCACTGTTCAAGTTCATTAATTTCCTGTTAGGGTGGCATGGTATGATGCACTGCCAGCCTCGCTTCCGCACTGCTGCTGGTGGCGTGGCTGGGAGAGTGCGGCTGCAGAGCCTGCCTACAAAGATGGGAAGCCCTGCCCGGTGTGGGGCATCCCCCCCCCAGCCAGGGAATGCCCCCTATGCACCCAGCCAGAGACTGCCCCCAGCCCCTTCCCAGACTGCCCCCTAGCCAGGGACTGCCTCCCAGCCAGAGTTTGCTCCCCCCATCACCCAACCCCCTCTGGGACTGTCCCCCCAGCATCCAGACTCCACCACCCCAACACTGGGAAGGCACATGTACTTTCCCTGCAGAGACAGGGTACCCTGTCCAGGGCAGAACAGCCCCCTCAGGGACTGCCCCCCTCCACCCAGCCTGCCACATAGGGACTGCCCCCCCCAGCAACTGCCCCCAGTCCCCCGAGGACTGCCCCTCAACACTCAGCCCACCCATCCAGGGACTGCCCCCAGCCACCAGTACCTCCACCTAGAGTCTGTCCCCCATGCACTGGCTGCACTCCCATCCTCATGCTCCTAGTCCCCTACACCCCTCCTAGTGCCCCAGCCGCCTACACCCCCTTCCCCATGCCTGCCGGTCTCCTACCCCAGCTGCACATAGCTCAGCCACGTAGCCCACCCTGCCTGCCTGCTGCTGCAGTCCTAGTGCCAGGCGGGGAGGAGGACCGAGGGTGCGGCACGCTTGGAGGAGGGAGCAGAATGGGGTGGAAAGAAGTGGAGGGGGATTGGGCCTTGGGGGAAGGGGTAGAGTAGGGGGCGGGGCCTGGGGCAGAGCTGGGGGTCCAGCACCCTCCGGCACACTGGAAAGCCGGTGCCTGTGTCTCCTGCACAGTGGCTTTACCCTTATGGTAGAAAGGTAGAGGTCCATAGTCATGATAGGGATTAGATACCCCGAGGAAATAATCCGCAGGGACATGTCAATCAGGAGGCTTTTATCACAAGTGTTAGGGAAGGAGAAAAGCAGAGTTAGCTATAAAGAATAATGTCTGCGACCTGGACTGTTTCCGTCACAAACCATTCCTTGAGGCAGCCTCAGGTTCAACGTTGGTGATAACTAACAGCATCTTCCATTAGAGGAAGTCCCTGGCCAGCTCCGACCCAAGGTCCATCCAGCCCAGCAGCCTGACTCCATTGGTGGCCAACCTCAGACGCTTCTGAGAAAGGTACTAGAAACCTCGTGTCGGGCAGTTCGCCTCGGCGTCAGGTGCCCAACGTCCACTGACCTTCAGCGGCAGTTGGGTGTTTAAATCCCTCAGGCCCTTTTGAAAAAAACCTCAGCTTTATGGTATGAGTTGCCTATAGGAAAGCTTCTTCCTGATCCCAGGCAGTTAGTGACCGGCTTATGCCCTGAAGCACGAGGGCCATACTTTTTTCTAAATCGAAGCTACGTTACTGCGGCTGTTCTCACAATCTATGTCCAGTTAAATTTTCCAAGATGAAGAAGTTCTCAGCTAATATAAAAGAGCTGATTCGGTGACCAAGAGTGCTCAGGGGAAGGAGTGTACTCCATATATTTGGACACAGAAATAAAAGACAGGAAGGACAGAGGTCCTTTCCTCCCTGCAAGTGCAGGAAGTTTGTCATTTGGGCTATGCTCAGATGATTCCAGCTCAAGGCCTTCCCAGCATCTCTTAATGGGAAACTTTTCCACCCCAAAGTTAGCAAGCAAGTCATCCCTTTGCAAGTGGACTTAGTTTTTTCAGCTTGGTTTAATAATCATAATCCTAGTTGCCTAATGGGTAAGGCAGGAGTGGCGGGTGCGAGTCTCAGAGGGGCTGATGGTCTATTATGTAGGAGGTCAAATGGTTACCAAAGGGGTCCACTTCTGCCCTTAAATCTGTGAATGAAGGATTACTTTACAGGGCGCTGATTTCCCATAAAACCTAGGTATCTGAGACCACAAATGAGTCTTGCTTTGATGACGTTGCTTGTTTTCTGTCTGCACTGTCCCAGACTCCCCATTGCTGGTGCAGTTCAGTACAATGGGCACCCTTTGCTCCAAGACAACTGGACCTGAGAAGACAAGTGTTGCAGAGGCCACTTTGCAAATATATATATTCCTTATGCTTGAGGATCCTTGGAAGGTCCGTCTTCCAGCTGTGTGTCCCCAAAACACATTTTCTCCATCTAAAATGCAGACAAGGGCTGGATGGCCAGAGCTCAAGGAAACGGAAACACTGTCCTACCCACCCACCTGGAAAGACTACTGTGGGGGCTGTACATGAAGCTCTTGCATACTGAAGTAAGCATTGGGATCTGCCCCATAAAGACCACTCGATCTTCCTCCCTAGCTTGAATGATGAAGCCACAAATGTGAATATTTATGTATTATCTGCAAACTCTCTCTCAACCTTTCACACCACCATTTTGCTCTTCTTGCTGCACTCTTCAAAGTGCAGACAGGGAGAGAGGGAATGAGGGCAATTTATCTTCTGGCTGAAGAGGCTGGATCAATATACTGCAACAGGGGAGCTATTCGTAGCAGAGTAAATGTCTTCCCGCTGGCAGGTATTGCTGTGCAGACCAGCACCAAGAAACAAAGTGCACATGACGGGCAAAAGCCTAGCAAGGGAAGGGTATCAGGCTAGGCAAAAGCCTAGCAAATCCTGCAATATCCTTCCCTCTCCAAGTAGAAGGCAGAGACTGGGCCAAAACCAGGATTTGCACATGGACATTGTATGTATGTCACATCATATGTCTGAGTTCAGTTTATTCTCCAAGGCTCCACATGTCGTCTACCACCTCCTTTCTGAAAAGGACACAGTCTACTGAGTATTCCAATCCCATAGGACACCCTGGTGAAGTTAGCCACATGAACTCATGTCTCAGTGTGAAAAGCAAACAAGATCTGAGTCTGAAGCGTGGGTGATGACTGCAGGGTCAGGCGTATGGCATTATCTGAGCACTGGTATCACCCTGAGCATATAAACAGCCCCTTCTGCACAAGGCTCTCAGTGCTTTACAACCCCCGCCCCCCCCCCCAAACCCCCTTAGTGAGAGTTACCTGTGGTAACACTTTGTTCATGAGGAAATGGAGGCTCTGAAGATACACAAAGTGACTTGCTAAAGGCCACAGAATGAGTCACGGTCAGAGCCAGGACTGGAACCCAGTTCTCCTGACTCTCAGTCACGAGAGGCCACTGCTGTCTCAAAGCAAGTATCATTCTCTAATACAAGGACTTTGCAGCTCTTTTCCTCCTGCAGCCTAAACTGCAGTGACTTTTCTTTCCCGGCTGTCCCATATCCCAGAGTCACTGGCACCAGGTCTTGAGTGAATTTGGTATGGAAGACACTGACAAATTAGGGACGGATGAATTGATTTGGGTGAAGAGGCCAGTCTCTCAAATTTTTGCCTATCCCTCCAACTGAACCAAATGCAAACCTTCGTCAAGATCCAGGAGAGCTCTTGATGAAGTACTGTGATCATGGCAAACATTCAGAGAAGTTGGATAAAAAGATAAAAGAACTCTTTTTGAAAGGCTGCAATGTGACATTACTTTATTTCTTGGAAGCCAGAATGATAACACACAGTAACCAAAACCAGAGACAGACAAAACAGACTGCTCACTAAGACAGAAAGCACAACTCTCCCCATCTTGCTCTAGGCTGTCTTTTTGCAGATGGACTGCAGAAGACCTAGATCCTATGCTTCCATACAGAGCCCCCTAGCCTGCAAGCCAGACCAGGAAACCCCTTACTTTTAAAGGGATAGTATGTCATTTTAACAGTTTTCAGTACACCACATTGAAGATGTCCCCATTCCTCTTCCTCTGAGGAGAGATGGAGGAAGTCCCAACATTGCCCCTGCACCTTTTAACCTCATCCCTGGTTCTTGCTTGTTGTGCTGCCCAAATAGTTATTGGGAGACCTGAGAGCCAGCTTCTCTCCTGCAGCATCACAGTTATCTTTGGAACACGAGCCCACAGTCAGTGTGATGGAACAGACTGCCAGGTCACTCCTGAAGAAGATCACAATTCAAGAGGGGTCATTAGGTTGCTAGATTGCCACCTCCCACTCGTCCCCAGCCTGCTGACCTGCAAGAAGGCAAACAGCAGGTGTGTGAGTGTGTGTGTTCTGTACAGAGGCTTGTGGGACCTACTGGGTGAAGGGGGTTATGGGTAGACAGGAAAGGCTGGAAGCCACAGCTTGGACTAAGATCACTATTTGGATGTTAATCTAAGCCTGAACTCCAAAGACCCTTTGGAGTGTCCCCCCATTAAGCCACGATTTTATAGTCACTTCTCTGGACATAACCAAGCTGTGGAAAAGATTTATTCCCCCCCTTGCATGTCCACATTTTTCCATGCAAGTCACCAGGCTGGCTTTTGATCTGTCCCCAAACTTGCCTGAATCCAACTGACTTGCTTGGAGAATCAGGGTTGCTTTACATTGGAAATGCCTTTGGCATTAGCTGCAGCAGGACTGGAGGCACCAGGTTAAGCTGCTGAAAGCTCTTAGCATATCAGTCCAAAATCTCTCCAGAGAAGTCACTCTTGGGCATTTTCCAGGCTCAGCGTGGGGGACCCAGCACTTCCCATCTCCCCCCGCAAAAGTTCTGAAAACTATTTTAATTAAAATCCACACCAACACCTTTTTACATCCCACTTTACAGCCAGGCTGTTATTGCTGGAGGTGGCTCTCAACAGAGCGGGGTGCTGTTAACACTTTGTAGCACCCACAGCACAGGAGACTGGGAGAGAAGTGGAAATCGTTTTCCTCTGAAGGACATCAGTAAAATGTATGAACACTGCCTGTCTCCGGACCATCTGGCTGCTGATAATACAATATTAATAACCACACTCAATTAAATCAGGCTTCCCTGGGGGAGCCAGGTTTCAATTGGGCAATGTCAAAAGAATTGATGTAATCCAAGTTCTGATGCCATTGATAGCAGCTGGCCTGGGAGGAGGGGTTGGGATGGGATGGTTTCCATTTGCAATTACATGGCTTCTAATATGGTCCCTGCGATGATCAGATGTTTCAGGGGTGGACTTTGGAAGATGCAGGGTTAAAAAGAGGTTGGCTGCAGTGCAATTCATAGTCTGGCCGCAGATAGCCACATGTCTGAAGAAATCCCACAGAGTGTGTCAGAGCACTGTGCCGTGAGGATGGGCACTCTATAAATTCCAATGTGAGAGGCAGCTACGTGGCTAAATGGACAGACCGATTAATACACCGATAAGGAGGTTTGTCTCCCATATGAGGATAAATGAGCTTAAAAAGGCAACCCATTGTGTAAATCTCTTATTATAATGAGCACTAATGTGTTGAATGGTGGAATCACGGTCACTTTGTATTGGAGATGTTCCCTCCCGCCCAATATCTGGTTTTTCCTCACACACTCAAGGCTTCACCATCACCAGCTGATAAAGCACAATAGGGATGGAGACATGGACCCTGGAAGGATTTGCTTCTACATAAATCCTCATGATCTCTCCTCCCTTGTGAGCTAGCAGGCTCCCAGAGCTCCTCACATACTAACTCAGCTGTTCCTGGGCTCAGATCCCACTCCCTTCCCTCGCAGCCTGAGTACCATAGACTCACCTAGCTCCCCTGCTGCAAAATGCTTTTTGTGCTTCTGTGGCATATATGCCCTGAGGAAGCGAGAGGCTGACAGAAGTGGATGGGGACATCTGGATTAACTGGGAAGGTATCTGTGAGATGGATGGGAAGGAGGGAGATGGATTGGCCTGGGGCAGTTATTTTTGAATCAAAGAACAACAGGCAGGGGGCATCTGGCTGGGTGGGATAGGGATTAGTGTGCATCTCTTCTGTGTTGAGAAGGGGATTACACACAGGGGCAGCTGCTATTACAAGAATTTGGGTCATGTCATATCATGCTTAGGGATGGATAGGGAATAGGATATGTTTCCCATTATGATAGCTCGAGATACCCAACAAATATCTAGGTTGGCTGGATAATACCCCGGTCCCTGAACTTAAACAATGTCACTGCAATAATCACCGCGCACAGGAGCAGTTCTTTGGCTGGTGAGGATTGGTTGACAGATGTTTCTCTGTGAAGGTACCATTTTCAGGGGGGGTTATTCCCAGTCACAGCATCCTTCAAGATATTCCAAGGGCAGGTTATTAGAACCAGAAGATCTGCTTTATCCACTTATAACCCACGGCGTGAAATATTTGCAGTGAAAAGTGGAACAATTTTAAATTCTGATAGAGGATTTTATGATTGTTTAAAACCAACACTCATTTCATGATTAACTTGAATCTGGAACCATTTGGCTAGAAATTCCATTCAGCACAGGACAAATTCTGACTTGAAAAGGAGCACCTTTTCCAGTAGGAGAGGCTCTTTTTGATGGGTAGGGGTCACTGCATGTCAACATTCAAACTTTGAAATCCAAATGTTCATGCTTTTTGACCCCTCTGCATAAAATTCTGCAGAAATGCAAAACCTGAAGAGCTGGGGGTGGGGGGCAGGGAAGAGAGAGTTTTAAAGTAAATCACTGAGCTGGAGTTTCTGAACAAGTTTTCTGAACAATTTGGCAGAAAGCGTAGTCATTTTCATACAACTCTGTGTGTGTGCGTGTGTGCGCGCGTGTGCGTGTGGTGGGCCTCACCCAGAGTTACAAAGCCAGAACCCCCTGAAATCATGAAGAGACTAGCTTGGCAAGTTACTAGGCTAACTACCTATCTATTAAGCAATTTAGTTCAGCTCTGTCTGAAGCTGAGGCAGGATGGTCCAGTGCACTGGGATAGAATACAGGAAATCTGGGCCCAAGCCCTGGCACAGCTGCTGACCTAGGGCTAAGCACTTAACCTGTTTCCTCTCTTGTTTATTAAGGCTGTCATTGCACTCTCCAGAGCAGGGTCGTGTTTGTACAGCACCTAGGACCATGAATCAGTGGCAGAGTGTGATAGCTACACCCAACTGAGAGGAGTTTAAACAAAAAATACCAAGATTTATTCCAAATTCTTCCCCCCCCCAACATCCACCCCCATTCCCCAAAAAACCCCAAATAAACAAACACCCTACAAGGAGTACTTTCACTAACAAAGCCCCAACACACCCAGATTCCTCTAGGTGACCCTTCCTCCTGTAACTCTGACTCCTAACTGGAAGCCAGGGAGTTTTATAGAGGGCTTCCTTACCCATAGTCCTTTGCAGGGAAGGGAGGTCCCTCCCTTGTCTCTCTGGGTGATTGACAGCCCATCTGGCCATCTCTTTTCCTCATTCCTGGCTCTACAAGAGCTTCACCCCATCACCCCATCCCTGAGCCTGGTTGGGTTCCCTAGGTGCTAGTGGAACATAAATAATTGTAATAATAAACAACACAAGAAAATTGAAATGCAAAAGTGAATCGTCAAGAAACCCTGCCCCCCAGTTCTCTCAGTACATCGACAGACAATTTGAGTCCCCTACTGAAGTCAGGCCAACAGAGCTGTTGTACGGAAAGTTTGCTTATGCTGAAACTATATTGTATGCTCCATTTGACATGGTTAAAGCAATTGCAAAACACCCATAGGATCACACTGTAGGATTTGCCCAGAATGATCAGACAAATAGGCCATGAAGTCAGATATCTACCTTCAGAGAGGACAAATATTTGATGCTTTTACATGAGAGGAACCCCTCATTCTCCTACAAAGTACCTGGATGATTATTGCAGGGCAGTACATAGGAGGAAAAATTCTTTCCTGACCACCTGAGGCCATCTGCTTCGCTCTAAATCATACAATTGGACTAGCCATTTCTTAGCATGCCTCACTGTAAACATAGTGTTGCCAACCCTTGCGATTTTATAGAAAGTCTCGTGATATTTGGAATTTTTCTTAAGCCCCGGCTACTGGAATACAAAGATTACGTGAGAATCTCGCCTTTCATTTTTTTAAAAAAGTAAGTTTCTAGCTAAAACTGTTTTGAAAATCTCCTGCCTTGTCCATGCATTCAAATGGGAGCTGCAGACCCTGAGCCTTAATCTTAGACCATCCTCACACTGGGATACACCAGTGCTAGATACAGCTGGGTCAAAGCCACCTCTTTCCAGAGCGTTAGGCATTAGTCACAGCCCTATTGTAAGAGTTTAAATGGTGCACCGAATTTGTGTTGACCTACTGCATCGTGGGTGAAAATCAGCCAGGCACGAAGAGAATCAATCAGTGAGCTGTCCTGTATTTCTGAAAACCCAATTTTAAAGTTTCATTTTACTCACCCACCCTCCCCCCTGCACACACATGCTAAATTTAGTAGCTGCTTATTTAGTCATCTAAAGTGTTCTAACTAATCACTGCCGTTTTCCTTTATAGACTCCGCCATTTGGGTCTTGAGGCAAGCTGGAACTGAGCAACCGGACAATGGTGAACATGGAGCCACATTCAAAGAGGGGGCTTGTTATTTCTGTACCAATTACAAGTTTATGGATCAGGCTGAAAGGTGTTTAATATGTTGTAATATTTAGACACGCTTGGCTCCAACATTTATAGGGGCTGTTTGCAGCAACAAGGAACATGCGCTCACCCTGTAAGTATGCGGCACTCACATAAAAACTGCACAGATGTGCCGGGGAAAAGAAAAGAAACCCAAATCAACCTGAGAAATGGGGAACAAGTGTTTCTGGTTGCATTGCGGGCACTAAGAGGGAAGGGGGAGGAGGTAAACGATACCTGTCATGCGTTCTCCATCAGCTGCTGCCTACGTTTATAGGGTGTTTTCTTTTCAGGTCCCAAACCCCATTGCACAATATTGTAAAAATGCTATAAAATATTTTATAGCATCATACAACTGTATTTCTGCCAGGGTGTTTAACCCCTGAGTTGCTTGTCTCCTCCAGCAGATGCCTGGCATGTGTCCAGGTGACTCAGACAATTCTGTGGATGCACTTTGTAGTCTAGGGTCTCCTTAAGTGCATGTGAAAGGAGCCAGACGGACAGTCTGAAGCAGATAACCTGTGGAATCGGCAGCAGCTAGTTCAGTGCCCCCACACTCCTCTGCCAGGGGGACCAATCTGATCTATTGGAGAGAGTGGAGATCAGTGTCCTTGGACTATTCAGTCTTCATCCTCTGCTGAGGCCTCCTCATAGTGTCAGATGTGGTGATGGATTCGATGATGTGGACACTTCTCGGCTAAAAACCCGATTGAGACCCACCAAACTCATCACACAGAGAGGCCACCAAACAGCCCACAAATGGGTACAACTTTTGGAACCTACTGACCCCATGGTGGATTTCTTTCCAGCCACCTCAGACAGGAAAAACATCCAGATCCCATCAGTAGACCCATGTGGAGAAAGGTAACTGTTTCACAGAGGATTTTGAAATACTGCGGTTTGGTTTCAGTCTGATTTGAAATGAAAACAAACATGTTGAAATCCTCAGCAAAAAGGAATGGCGACCCGGCCTTGGGGCAGTCTGCCATGCAGCCCTGCCGGCGCTAATAGTGGGCGAGGAGCTTGGAAGCCCTGGGAGCCCTGCTCCCCGACAGCCCACCAAGTGGGTACATCAGAAATCTGCCTAGGGTCCATTGCAACTTCATCAAACTTGAACCATGTCTGCAAAACGTTTCAAGTGAGACGAATCAGCATTTGTCGATGAAATATTTTATTTTCCATCAGAGAATTTCCAACCAGTTCTACTCATTTGCACTTATTTGAGTGCAGCCTAGGGGCTGGCGCACTGGACTGGGGCACAGGAGATGTGGGTTCTAGTCTCAGCTCTGCCACTGGCCTGCAAGGTGATCTTGGACAAGTCACTTCTCTCCTCTTTTCCCCTTCTGTTCAATGGGGATAATGATAGCAGCCTCCTTTGTAAAGCGCTTTGAGATCTACTGATGAAAAGTGCTATTAACCAATTCCCCCAGCTGGGGCTTCTGGTTCAATGAGTGATGTGGGAAAGTCACTGTGCTGTTTCCAAACACTGGATCTGACACATTCAGTGAAGCAAATAGATAAGTGAAAATGGACAGAGTGGGAGATCCCACCCCTGTTCCTCAGACCAGCTACCCCTTCAGATTGAAGGTGAGAAATTGAGTTCTTTGAAACCTACTCTGTCTAGGGCTGACTGATTTATCCTGTCAAATCCTTATGCTGGGCACTCCTGGAACATAAGGGTGGAAGCAGGGACACATCTCAGGGTGGGGCAGGGCATGGACAATCCAGCTGCCCCACCCTCCCCTCAATAAATATTGCAGTCAGCTTGGGAATTTTTTTACGTGGGTTGGAAAATTCCAATAAATTCCAGAGGCCAGAGGCTCTCTGTTTGCAGATGTTGGATCTGATGCCTGCCAGCAGTGAGCCTTTGGCCTATCATTTGTTGTAAAGAAAGTGCGAAAATTAGCCAGCTGTACTTAGGGTAGATTTTCATCTTTTCCCCACCTTTAATCAGAAAAATAATAACTCAGTGAAAGGGTCAGACAGGATTTATTCTAGCCTGGGGAAAATTTACCCTTGCTCATTGGCCTTGATGCCATTTAAATCTCATTTAAACCCTACCTTGAGGAATTAAGTGAGATTAAGTGGTGTTTTAGCTGGCCCACTCCATGGAGGTGAATTTTCACCCCACACCACAGAGCCAGTTATAGCTCTGGGAGGCAGAAATTGAGGTACCTCCTGTTTACAGCTCATGAGAACACACTACAAGTGGTACCTCGGTTTCTGCTTCCCGGGGCTGTGATTTGGTGTGTGGTGTTGAGTTTCAGGATAGAGTAGCCTAGAGGAGAAGCAGTTCCTTGCTGTACTGACTCTGAAGATGCTACTTTATTTCCAGCCTGAGTTATCAGTTGCCCTCCCTCCCTCCCTCTCTCTTTTAAACCCTAAAGCAACCTGTGGTGCCCAATGTCACCAGAGACGCTGCCAATACTTTAACAAGGGACTTGTGCCAACATTTTCCCTAAATCCCACTGCCCAGGGGGCTTGCAGGGAAGGGCTGTGAGAAAATGGGGGCTCTATTCAGTTGTTTTCCTGTTTAAACGAAGTGTGTTCCATAAACTTAACAGAGAAAACCGTACTTGGCGGGTGCACTTACAGTACGTGCATTGGCTGGGAGAGTTTATACTTTGTTTCTGGAACCTAAACGAAATCAAACAGAAACCTATAATGGAAGCCATTTGGCACGGCTTTACTAGGAGAACACAGGGGCCAGCTGGCACAATTTGAAATGGGGGCAAGGGCGAGCACCTTTGGGGAGCTTTTGGTCTTCTTCCCCCCAGGATGTCTTTGACAATCCCTGCTGTCGGGTGCCATCCGCTCTGTTGCACAAGCAAAGCGTTTTCTCTTCAGAACGGTGACATTCACCCCGACCATAGGGCCAGCATAAAGGCCTACGTACCCATGAGCCAGTTATGACAGTAGCATCCAGGGGCCCCCATTGTTCTGGGCACTGTACAGACACACCACTCTGTCTCCTGCTCTGGAGAGCTTACCAGCTACCTGCACGAGACAGAAGGGGAACCAGTGATGACGTAGCTTGCCCAAGGTCACAGAGCAGCTCAGGAGCTGAGCCAGGGACAGAACCCAGGTCTCTTGACACCGGTGTAGTGCTCTGTTCACTAGGCCGGTGGTTTTCAAACTGCAGGTCGCGACCCAGAATTGGGTTGCGGAAAGGAAGGCACTGGCTCACGGCGGTTCTGGTCAGGACCACCGACCGGGCCGTTAGAAGTCCCGTTGGTGGTGCTGCCCGGCTAAGGCAGTCTAGTCCCTACCTGTTCGGACACTGTGCTGCACCCTGGAAGCCGCCATCAGCAGGTCCGGCTCCTGGGCCTGGGGGCCATGGGGATCCACGCGCTGCCCCCACCCCGAGCCTCGGCTCTGCACTCCCATTGGCCAGTTCCTGGCCAAAGGGAGCTGGTGGGGGGGCGATGTGTCTGTGGGCCAGAGCTGCACGGAGCCTCTTGTGCACCTCCCCCTTAGAAGCCGTTTAGTTCTAAACAATAGTTTAGTTGCTTTAATGAAGTCTGTAAATTTGGTGGGGCGGGGTCTGCTGGAGCTTTATTCCATATATACATTTAGTGTATTAATATTTTGTCCGGAGAATTTTTTTGAGGTAGGAAGACAATGGGGCCACCAGCTCCAAAACTCACCTGCCTATTCAGTCTCTACCTGGGAAACATTACACAGCTCACAGGGCAGCATCCGCCCGGGGGTGCCGGCTGAGGGAAGAACATGTAGTTGTTTCCATTATGTACCCAGTCCAGGAAGGTGTTGCAGTGTTGCCTGTCGGACTCATAAGAGTTGGCTGGCAGGTTTGCAGGCTGCTCTTTTTGAAGGCACAATGGGAGTTAGGTGCCCACATCTGCTGATGGTCACTTCTGGGGCACAGTATGGTCTGCCTTAGCACCCCTGCTGCGCCGCTGACCAGGAGCCGCGCCAGGGAAGCCCACGCCCCAACCCCATGCCCCAATCCCCTGCCCCAGCCCTGAGCCCCCCCCAAACCTAGAGTCCCCTCCTGTACCCCAAACCCCTCATCCCTGGCCCCACCCCAGAGCCTGCACCCCCAGCCCAGAGCCCTGACCCCCTCCCATACCCCAAACACCTGCCCCAGCCCTGAGCCCCCTCCCACACCCTGAGCCCCTCATTCCTGGTCCCACCCCACAGCCCTCACCCCCGCACCCCAGCCCTCTGCCCCAGCTCCATTGGGTCGCGGGCATCAACAATTTTCTTCAACTGTGTCGCCAGAAAAAAAGTTTGAAAACCACCGCACTAGGCCACACTACAGCCCTATACTACATTGGCCCTATGCTGCTCCTGCGTCAGGGAAATTCTCCCACCGGCTGTCGCAGCTTCTTTACATTCCCTCCTACTGGGGCACCTCAGCGGGGCTGGAGTGGGGAAACAGAATTTGGCCCATAGTGTTTTACTCTTGGCGTGTAACCAGACGGTGTTTTCCTGTCCAGTTGGGATGGCCAGACAGTTCTGCTGTAGTGTGCTCTCATTCCGGACTGGACAACTCAAAGGCTGCTGGGGGTCGGTGGGGGGATGCAATAGATGGGCCAGTTGCTACTTTCCGTTACACCCATGATGTCAGTAGTGGGGCTAAATGGGAGGAAGGTGTCACCTGGTTTGCTTTGGACATTCAGTGACAAATATAACTGAGCTACAACAGTTTAGTTGCTTTAATGAAGTCTGCAAATTTGGTGGAGCGGGGTCTGCTGGAGTTTTATTGCATATATACATTTAGTGAATTAATATTTTGTATGGAGAATTTTTTCGAGGTAGGAAGACAAAGGGGCCACCAGCTCCAAAACTCTCCTGCCTGTTCAGTCTCTACCTGGGAAACATTACCCTGCTCACAGGGCAGCATCCGCCCGGGGGTGCCACTGAGGGAAGAACATGTAGTTGTTTCCATTATGTACCCAGTCCAGGAGGACGTTGCAATGTCGCTTGTCGGACTCATAAGAGTTGGCTGGCAGGTTTGCAGGCTGCTCTTTTCGAAGGCACGATGGGAGTTAGGTGCCCACATCTCATTGCCTGTCAGTGGGAGTTGGGTGCACGACTGTTTCTTGTGCCTTCGGAAAACTCCCCGTAAATTAGCGTGGGTGGTTGCAGGCCTAGGCTTCTGGCTTTTGGGATGAGAGCTCGTGGGTTCCAATATCTGAAAAGCCCTTGCAGTGGTTGTTCAAATCGTGGTACCTTTAAATAGTTTCTACTGATTCCTCGGGCGTAAGTTACACACGCTTGCTCTCATTCAGCCACAGATTACTGGGCTCATTGAAGGAATCACTAGATGCAGTTCTCTGACCTGTGTTATTATGAAGATAGTGGTGCCTTGTGGCCTGCTTGGGCTGGTGGGGGTAGTAATTTGCCACCTCCCTATTCCAGGTGCCCCTTACTCTTCATTGCTAATCACCAGTTCCGTTGGGAGGAAAGTAAGGAATGGAGCTATTGCTTCACCCACTGCTCCCCTGAAAGCTGCTCATGCCATGCAGGTAGCTCTACCATGCTGTGCAGATGGGTAAAAAACCCTCATTCCCACACACGACTGCCCTAGGGTTAGACATAGTCTAGGCCTTTCCCAGCAATGCCGTCCAGATGGATGTTACAGGGAAGCAGCAGAGGTACACAGATGGGGCATGCAATGGTTGCTAGCTCTAGGACTGACTCACAGTGTGACCTTGGGCAAGTGAATTCACTTTTCTGGTGCTTCAGTTTCCCCACCTGTAAAATGGAGATGCTTGACCCTTTAGAACTGCTTTGGCCAGAGAGTGCCATGTAAGTGGATTGTATGTTTATTACACTCAAAAGAAAAGCCCTTGAGGATTATTTGAATTAAGGATGCACCAGACAAAACCTGAAAATCCCTAAGGCTCCAGGAGCCCCAGGCAATTCCCTCTCACAGCCCCACTGAGCTAATAAGCCTTTCCTTAGTGATAACACATTTCCAATTACATCCCCCCTGATAATAGGGCTTTTTTTCATCTATAGTATATGGGATGGGAAGAAACAGCTGTAAAACTGCTCAGCAAACTCATTTCTCTGCTATCCCTCAGAAATCTGAACTTGCCAGAGTCGTCCCAGCCACCTGGAGAGCTCGAAGGACCCAGTGCTGTCCATGCCCAGACTTTGCTAGGGGTCACGCTTTGGGAAGATGACATGGTACAGCAGTGTGGATGACAACGGTGATGCACCATGATCATTGCATTGACGGGGAATTACAGTGACACTGATTCATGACACTGTGTCAGGGCTTCAATTGCGTCTCTTCGCCAACATGTCATTGACTGAAACCAACCACTGGCACCAAGGATACAAAAAAGAAAGACTCTGCTCTGCCAGCTCAAAGGTTAATAGTATTTTGGGGGTGCAAAGTGTGAGGCTCATTCTATATATGTGCCTGATCTCAGCAAATAATAGAGACCATACAAGACTGGTAACAAAAGCTCTCGCTGTTTATGCAATGTCCCTGCTACTGCACTGTGTGCTAAGCTCACTGAGCACAGGAGCCCATGTAGTCCCCAAAGAGTTTCACCTGCACAACTGCTCACACCCTGTCCTGCTGGAGAAGGTTAACAGTATAGCTGGGTGAATTTGAAAGTAAAGTTGCCCACTGAGCCAGATTGCCCTGGTTTTGTCAGTGCGTTCTGACTCATATTTGCACAGGGGGTTCCAAAACTGCACCTTCAAAATTTGTGATTACACCCATTTGCACGCACAACCACTCCAATTTGCATGGATGCACCCCCACTCCCACTCACTAGCAACTTCTTGTATATGCACTTTTCTCCAACGACACCACTAAGAAGGAAAATCAGAATATGGGCTGAGATTTGTAAAGATGTCTATGGGACATGTGGATATCCAGTTCCCATTAAAATGTAGGTATCTAGAAATTGGGTATCTAGATTCCTAAGGCAGTTTAGAAAATTCCACCTGCAATGCTTAGACCATGGCAAAATAGCTGAGGTGGAATTGAAGGCCTTTTGTAATGACAAATTCATGCTCCAGTGTTACGTTTGTTGCATAAAACTGAGTCTTCTTCAGAACAGATGGAACACTTGGCCTTCCCTGTGGAGAGAAGAAGGGCAGATAGCCCACCTTCTCGTTTTAGCTGAGCAGGACACGGCATCCTGAATACAAACTCCTCCCCCTCCCAAAAAAGTTAAATGGTCAAATCCCGACCCTCTGAAGTAAATGGGAAATCTCCCCTTGACATCAGTGGGACCCAAAGCGATCCCCAAGCCAGAAGCAGGTTGTGAACATTATGGGACGGCACACACTGCAATTGAATCAGTAGCTAAATCATCATGCTACGTGGTCTTCGCTTCATTGCACCATGCTGCCTTCAAAAAACGGGACAATGGTGAGGCAGTTGGTGTGCTTTGACCACTGCCCATCATGCTGATCAGTACTTCTCGTTCTTTCCTTGTCTCCACCTGTTGTTTCTCATTGTGCGCTGTTTGGGGCAGGGCCATCCTTTTGTTCTGTGTTTGTATAGCACCTAGCACAATGGGTACTGGTCCATGATTGGGACTCCTAGGTGCTACTATAATACACCTAATAAACAGCAATAATAATGTCCAGCACCTCCCACAATAAGATCCTGGTTCGTGACGGGGACTCCTAGCCACTACCATTACTACAAATGATGATGATGATTATAAACAAAGATCAGCCAGTGCCCTCTTACAAAGGCTGAATATATGAAGCGACCAGCAGTGCTCTGGGAATTTATCCAAAGATCTTTTCCACAGACTTGCGCTCTGGTGCAGGTCTTTTACTCTGATTGATGCTCAGTGCAGTTTGTAAAAACATGGCCATTTTCTAATTGTCCTTTGTAATCCAGGCATTGCTTTGCCCCCTCATAAAATGCAGGGGTTTTTCACCATTCTTTTGGTCATCGGCGTAAAACAAATGTTATTGCTCCTTTGCTCATCCTTTTTGATTTGCTAGGGCCCCTGTATCCTGAACACACAAACAGATTTATACATACATGCAAAATAACGTGGTATGAGTTTGCTCAGATCTAAATACGGCACAAGCATACATCTACACAAAACCAGAGCCAGTTCTAGGCAATTGCTTAGGGCTCCGAGCAGCTCACAGGGGCCCCCTATTTGCTTTTTATTATAAAAACTTGCCTGTTTTAGTATTGTGGGGGGGGGGGGGGCAAAAATATTCCTGCTTAAAGCACCCAATGGGCTAGCATCGGCTGTGCATCAAACACACACATACAAACATATGCTTTAACATTTATTGACATTCTCAAAAGAATCATAGAAATGTAGGGCGGGAAGGGACCTCAACGGTTCCTCCGCTGAGGCAGGATTAAATGTACTTAGCTCATTCCAGACAGGTGTTCGACTAACCTGTTTTTAAAAACCTCCAGTGACAGGGATTTGAAGACCCCCTGTTACAGGGATAGAGAATGCAAACTTTCATTCAGGAGAAGAGGCTTTACATACATGCAAGCAGTCCCTATTGAAGTCAATGGGTTTATTCATGTGCACAAGGACTATTAGCCTGAATAAGGTCTTGCAGAATTAGGATTGTAAACTCTGGGGCAAGGTCTGTCATTTGCTGGGAGGGAGATTTTCAAACGAGCCTAAAGGATTTGGAGGCGATCTCCCACTGAAAGACAATGGGCTTGTGCTCCTAAATTCATCAGGAGTTTTTGAAAATTATCACCTGTGTTTGGACAGCGCCTAGCTCAAGGGAGCCTCAATCTTCTTGATGCCTCTAGGAGCTACGGCAGTATAAGGATTAAATAATACCATTAATAAAAGCAATAATAGTAACAATGTATTGGAATTGTACTGTTATTGCTGTACACCATGTAGGTTAAGTTCTATGCCCTCTACTATTCTACACAAACACACACAAAAGTGCAGATGCTTACAAAGGCCAACACCCACGCACTAAATGAATCGCACACAAACATTCACATGTACACAATACCACCGTATGCAAACACACATCAAAGCTCACAAATCCAAGCACAGAGACGCAAGCTCAGATATAATACATATTATTAAGCCTCAAACAAATACATGTATGTACTACATACTCTGAAGATCTGGCCCATTTTTTTAATTTTATATTCAAACATGCTACCCCATGAAAGTGAAGCTAAACACCAGCCATTCTGATTCTGTGAATTTAAAAATGCTCTGCGATCGAAATAAATCATAGTGCATTGTGCTCCTTCTTTCTCTGCCTGTATCTATACTGATATGGAGCATGGCTGCACTGAGACAAAGGACGTGCTAGTCCTTTCATTAAAGAAGTGCATCTTTTCTTCAGCCTAGCACTACTTTACTGGTGAGTGGTTTCCATCTTTCATCATGCAAAGTGAAATGATTAAAAGAGAATTACTGGAATTCCTAACATCTCCATCAGAGATCAGGCCTGGTCAGTTGGAAAATAAGTAATGAACATCGTTTGTTAATGTCACCATTAAGTGATGAATTTTTTATGCTTAACAAACCAGACATATTTCCTCTTTATTTCTAAGTTTGTTTTTAGATCTGCTAATTTAATTAAATCTCTACTGTTGAAGCTCTGTTCAAGGTGACCAACTGTGAAAGATACCTGGCTTGCACTGGATAATTAAAGCATAGGGCTGGGAGTGGGTCTATTTCCTAGCAAAAACTGACATATCTGGTAGAACATGGCCACTTCAGAATGATGCCTGATCTCAGTGAAGACCAGTTCCCGTGCCATTGTCTATCTCACTAGCTGCCATTTTATTGATATTGAGTGTGATTGTGTTCTTGCTTACCGTGGTATAAGCGAGGAATCAGTGTACAGAAGGCAATGGAGTTTCTCTGATGTAAATCTGGTGTGAGACTCGAATCAGGCCCACAGGTCTTAATTTAAAAAGTTGCAGCAGGAAAAGAATCATTACAGTCCCTGAGCATGTGGTTCAGGGGGCTGTTTCTTTGGAGATCCAAGAATCAGGATGCAAATCCCACTCCATCTGCCCCCAAACTCAGATGCCATGCTAGAGAGAGCAAAAGATCCATTTGGGATCTCACTAGACCTGGGTGAAAGTTTTCGCCTGAAACATTTTTTCTGGAAAAAAAATGTAGATTTGGTGACAGAGAAACATTTTGCGATTCATGTTGATTTTGCTGAATTGTTTTGGTAGAACCCCAACCCCTCTGCCCCCCCGCAGCCGCCCTAAAAATTGAAAACTTTCGTTTTTATAAATGAAACATTTTGATTTGTTGATTCAAAGTGATGCCTCATTTAGAAATTTCCTTTATTTTTGAAAAATGAAAAAGCATTTAAAAATACTTAAAATTGAAATGCACAAAATGTTTCCATCGCCCCCAAAACGATTTTTTGTCAACTTTTCAATTTGCCTGCAGCTATGAGGCATCTGTATGACATGAAATTCCGAAGTTCAAACCAAGCAGCATTAGCCACGCTCCCCCTTTTTTTTTTTTTTTTTGTTAGCGTGAAGGCCTCAACTTTCCAGACTTAATTTATGTTCCCAGGTAATTCACATCTATTAGATTTAATTTCAGTTTCAAAAGAAATTCCATTTGTACCACAATAAACAGAATGAATTGCATGGTTATGAGTCAGTGGAATTTCCCTTTAAGAGGCCTGTAAGTGACTGGTGGTCTTCAAGGTATTTAAATCCAATACACACTGGTGTCTACAGTCTGAACAAGGGGACCATTTATTGAGACCATGATTGCAGCCAGGTGATGGTATCTCTTGGGGTTTCCCCTTTCTGCACAAACACTCTTATCCATCCAGGATCATCTTTTGGCAAAACATGGTCTAATTTGTTCAACAGCCTTTCCACAGAGGGTGAACATTTTGTCACTGTTTTTCCATCAGGAGGGACCAAGAGGGATTTTAATGAGTGCCTTGATGTGTTGCACAGAGCAGCTCTCAGAATGGCTTTCCGTCTGACTAAAACCAGTTCTGCAAATGGGAATTGAGTGGGAAGATGCTGGAGCAGTGCTATGTTCCACTGGGACTGCTTGTGCAATAAGGTGCGGAGTGACGGTATCCAAGGGCACCAAGACCATTCTAAACCCAGAAAGGAGTGATTACGCAGCCAGTCCAATAAAGGAGAGACAGACACTTTCTAATCCAGTGTCCCAACTATGAAAAAGACAAAGATTTCATCAAACCGCCAGGAAAAGATATCTAATCACAGAGCGATGAGGGAAAACTACCTGGCACAGGGAAATGGAGAGAGACAGTGGAGATAGCATTGTGCTACATAGCAACTGGACACTGGATCCAGGTCAGCCAGTAATGACAAACAGACTGGAGGGATTATACTTCAAACACAGTGTGTAGCCCTATCCTGGGTGGGTTGTTTCTACCCCTGGAATACACTCAAGGTTGTCTGTCTGTCTTTTTTTTTTTTTTAAACACTTTGGCTACATTAGTACAGCTTACCTTGCAAAAAAGACTTGTCCATTTGAGTTGAAATGGCGTATGTGAATGCCGCCCGTACTGTTTCAGAGAGCATTAGGCAGCATGCCTGGTGACCAACAGAGTGAAATGATAGTGTATCTTTTATTAAAAATACAGAGTCCCAAGTCCACCGCCCTATCCAATGGACCCCACTTTCTCTTGATCGTGTCTTATGTTCAATAAATATTTCACTGCCCCTAAAAAGAAGCACTAGTAGTTATTTGTGAGTTAATTACCTAGCAATTATTGTGAATCTGAACTGAGCAACAACACCTGGTTAACAGAACATGTGACACACACTGAAACACTGAAAACCAGACTGTGCCACCAGGACAGAGCCCACAGTGGGTCTGTCTTCACTGCTGAATTGAATCAAAGTTGTTCACCTTAAAGTTACTCCTCTCGAGTTAGTCTCACTTCAGTGAGAGCAGCCACGCTACGCTATAACACTCAAGTTGCTGTGTCCACCCTGGCCCTGCACTTACTCCAGTGTGAAGCAAAGACTCCTGGGAGAACATCCCATGGTTCTCAGAGCTGCGTTCAGCTGAGCTGCTCTATGGATTCTAACCAAGGGAGAATTTGTCTGTCCTTTCTGGGCACACAGGAGGAATTGTGGGCACACAGGGGGACTGACTGGCTACACGCAAGTGCTGCTGTGGGGTGCTCTGTTGCTGGCCAGCCTAGCAGCATTGCAGGAAAAGGCTAATGGAGACCACCAGAGCTTGTAAAAAAGCTATGTGTCTGCTTTCTTAGGGACAAAGGAAAGAAGAAGGTTGGTTCATTTTTCTCTGAAAAGGAGAGCCAATGCAAGTAGGTACAACTCTGTTAAATCTTTAGGAAAGATGAAGACAAACTAGAGAGAGTCCAGAGGAGAGTAACAAAAATGAGAAAAGGTTTAGAAAACCTGACCTAGGAGGAAAGGTTAAAACAACTGGGCATGTTTAGACTTGAGAAAAGAAGACTGAGTGGGGACCTGGTAACAGTTTTCAATTATGTTAAGATCTGCTATAAAGAGGAGGGTGACCAATTGTTCTCCATGTCTCCTGAAGATAGGACAAGAAGTAATGGACTCAATGTGCAGCTCAGGAGATTTAGGTCAGATATTAGGAAAAAATTTCCAACACTAAGGCTAGTTAAGCTCCGGAACAGATTTCCAAAGGAGGTTGTGGAATCCCCACCATTGGAGGTTTTTAAGAAGTAGTTGGACAATCCCCTGTCAGGGATGGTCAGGGTTTACTTGGTCCTGCCTCAGTGCAGAGGGCTAGACTTGATGACCTCTCGAGGTCCTTTCCAGCCCTACAGTGCTATGATTCCAGTTTTGCTGTATCCCCTTTATCACAGCTCTGGATTTTGCCAAGTGTCCTCAGGAACTAAAATAGTTCCAAAAAGAATTTGTAAATAAATGCTTAAAAATAGCTGGAATATACACAAACTTCAACAGGACTGGAGAGAGCAGCTGCTGTGTTTTCCTCCTCAGAGCATTGAGCACACACACAAAATATGTTGTTGTAAATGTTTAGAGGAAAGAATTACAATTTTTCTGTTCCAGGATAATTTTGTATCATCTGGGCCCTTGAACGAGAACCATGCCAGGGATGTGTAGCAAGGATAGATTACATGTTACTGAGGTCAGGATCTCATGGAACCCTTAGATGCATTTTTATTCTGCATTATACTTGTGCTTCGCGGTGTGTTGCAAAGCGCAAGCGGAAGGAAAACTGTTGGAAGTGTTTGCCCTTACGCTTAAAAATACAGACCTCTCTAGTTATGAATTCAAGTGACTCATAAGCCCTGAGCTGGCCCTCTGCATGGAGCCCCACTGGCCTTGTCCAACTCCTAATGAAGTCAATGGCAACCGCCCAACTGACCCCAATCACAGCAGGATTGGCTCTTAAATTACCATGGATTTATGATTGCCTGGTCTTTTTATCTATTTTCCCTGCACTGTGGGTAGAAAGTAGGGATGGTCCTAGAGTAATACCTCAGATCCAAGTAGCCCTGAATTTAGGGAAGGAAAAGATCTGGATTTTGCCCCTTGGGTCCATCTCTTGTAGAAAGCAACTCCTCCCTCACTCCGCCCCCTCTTCACTGTCTCTACTTCCAGACTGACTTCCTCTCTTTCCTGGGAAGATTTTTAACATTAATTTTGTTCATGTTGTTTTATAGTCAAATGAGTGACCAGCCATATGGGGATAATGTAGCAATGTCATATAGAAAGAAAGAAAGAAAGAAAGAGATTACATGGGCTGACCTATGTATTCAACTACTATCCTACATATTTCTTATTCCGCCCTCATCACCACAGTATCTGAGGCAAGTCTACACTACAGTGGTAGACTGGTGCAGCTGCGTCACTGTAGCACGTCTGGTGAAGACGCACTATGCCAACGGGAGAGCGCCCTCCAGGCAGCATAATTACTCCACCTTGGCGAGAAGTGGAAGCTATGTTGGTGCTGGGAGAGCATCTCCTGCCGATGTAGCCGGTGAGGACAGCACGAAATTTATGTCACTTGGGGGTGGGGGTTTTTAACACCCTTGAGCGAAGTAAGTTATATCGACTTAGGCTGTAGGGGTAGCCCTGCGCCGAGCACCTTGCAGTAGTGCGTTAAGGGCTGTGACTAACATCTGTCAAATGTTGTTCCTTGTCTGTCAGCCTGTCTGCCTACTAAGTATTTATACTGCACGCTCAGACTTCAGAGGTATCTAATGAGGTCATTGTTGGACCGAAAAGGAAGGAAATCGGAGGAGTAAGAGAAGAAAGGCACGGAGGAGACAGGAGGAAAGGGGAAGGGCCCGGAGAAGGGAGGTGGAGAAGGAAGTAGGAGAGGATGCTGGGAGCTCCTGCAGATCTGTGTAGGCAGATCTGGACAGTACTTCCTTTGCTCAGATGACAAGATTTCTTTCCATTTCTCCTAGAGAAGGACAGGAGGTTTCTGACACTTCTGACCACGGCTGGTTTTCAAAGAGATCAGTCGTCATCGCTTTGCTCATCCCATCAGCCCAACTTGAGCATCTGCCCCCTGAGTGAGGACAGAGCTTGCCCCAGACTCGGTCCAAGCCAGTCAATGCAAAAATAAACATATTGTAATTACATTTGGCATCTCCAAGTCTCCTGCTGCGGGTGGACTTCTGACCCCTGAAATGTGGCATTGTTTGGGACCTGCACAGCCTGGTGGCTCAGCAGGGTAGGGGCAGGGCAGTGTCTCAGGCAGTACCAGTGGTTTCCATTCTGCTCTCGTGTAATAATGGTTTAATGAAGAAAACAACCCACTGGGCTGTGTAGCGAGCAACCAACATTTGGTTGGAACAGTCTGTATTAAAGGCACACAATTGGGCCCCTGAGAACAATGCCAAGTCTCTCCCAGCTATCCCTCCCAGTGTAAAATTTGGTGCCGGGCCAGTGCATTACGATGGTTGTTTTGGGAAACTCTGATTCAGAACAAGCCCTCAGTCAGTAATGAGGCTTGTCCAAATTGCCTGGGACTGCATTTGTTTTCCTTCCAATTAACGCTTTCAGATGAAGAATGCAAATTATTTTCCAAACTGAGGGGAAGCAGAAGGAGGGAGGTAATAGGACAAGATGGGGGGCGGGGTGGGGGAGGAAGGATCAAAAGGAAGGATGAACCTCAAGCTCACTGAATCCAATTTTGATTTGTCTCATGGACTGTAAAATCCTTTAATGGTGACTGCAAGTGAGTTCAGAATTAATAACCTTTAACTGTGTGTCATTAATGAGCAAGGTTATGGCAAATTCCTGCCCCATCAAGTTGCATTATAGCAACATTCATCGACCATTAACCAAATGTACTGAGTGCCGTTTTCCGGGTAGCAGCTTGCTCGGAGAGGGGTTTTCTAGGTAGGGAGTTGGAGAAGGCGAACGCTGCTTCATTTGGGGAAAATAAGGTGACATCTAGTGGCACAACGCTGCCCTGAAGTGGCAGGGGGGAAGGTGATGAGGCCTGATACTGGCCGTGGGTCACTGCAGGAATTTCCCTTCCTCTTGAGAAAAGTGAAAGAGGGTCTGAAATATGCCAAAGTTCTGTTTCACCAGACTGGGTCAGAATATGGGGCCAGATCCTGGTGTAAATCAGTGTAATTCCATTGACTTTAATGGAGCTAAGCTGATTGATTTACACCAACTGAAGATCTGCCCCTTAGCTTTAAAGCAAACTCCTCCTACCTATTTCTAACTTACCATACTGTCTATCTAATAAATCTACTACATATAAGCCTCTCTCACTTCTCTCTCTCAGTGGCTGACATTCAGTCCTGTGCAAAGAAACAGCACAGGGTCTAGTACCAATGATGTCTCACTCAAGTAGTGTGACCAGACAGCAAGTGTGAAAAATCGGGACGGGGGTGGGAGGTAATAGGCACCTATATAAGACAAAGTCCCAAATATCTGGACTGTCCCTATAAAATCAGGACATCAGTTACCTTACACTCAAGCCTTAGGTCGAGAGAGGGTGATACTCAAGTGCAAAGATCATCAAACACATTTTTCAAATAGTTTTCATTGAAAATTTGGCCTTTAAAAACCATTCTGATGAACATTTATTTTTTCAGACTTGCCTGGCTTTCTGACAAACTGTGATTTTTTTTCTTTCGTTTTTCCTTTGGAGGGGTTTTGCTCTTTTCAAGTTTTGTTTTTTCCTTTTTTCCTCCTTTTCCCCCCTTTTGCTTCCCCTTTTCAGTGGCAAAATGGGAAAAGGCAAAAGGCAGAGAAATGGGGAAAAAGAAAAAAAAAAGGCAGGGGACAACCCCTTCTTCAAAATAATGAAAACCAGCCAACCAAAAATTTTCATGTAAAACGTTCAGTCTGTAAAAAATTGTCCCTTTTCAAAACCTGCGGAATGAAAATGATTTCACAATTTTCAAACATTTTTGTGAACTATCCTTACCAGTTTTGACATGATCTACTCAGCAGTATTTTACTCGCCACCAGGAAGTTTAATTCCTGACTCAAAAAAATATACTGCTCCAAATCCTTAGCTGGTGTAAATCAGGAGCGTTCCATTGACTTGACTGACATAACCCCAATTCATGCACACTGAGAATCTGGCACTATTTTCTAAACTGCACAATGCAGGAGTATTTCATTTGTCATGGGACACATCCTGCTACCCCAGTCCTCTCAGGTTAAATGCCCAATGCAGTCAATCAGAGTTTTGCCTAAGTAAGGACTGAGGGTGAAATTTATGGCACCAAATTCCATCCTCACTTACACCAGTGTAACTCCACTCAATTTAGTAGCGAATCTGGATTTTCTCCGTGCAACTAAGGGCAGAATTAAGGCCAGGTCTGTTGAAGGGTTTATACATCTATTGATGCATGGGGCTGGGGACAGTATAGCAGGTGCAATCCATTCAGATCCCCTAGAAGGGAATTCCTAGCCACAGAACCCACACAGATGCAAATAGAGAGGTCCCTTTAGTGCATGAACTCATGTGAATCCCAACCTCCTGGCATCAGAACTCACAAGGAATCATTGCATATTTCTGGTTAGGATGTTTGCACTGAGGGGTCTGTAAACATTCCAAGAATAAAACAGTCCTATCAGTATTGACCTTATGTCATTCCAGACCAGCATAAGTACACTAATGGGAATGTTGGCATATCCTGTTAGTCTCTGGCTCTTCTCCTTTCTTTGAGTTATAGAAGTGCTGAATAAACAGCAGGAAAAGAGTTAACAATATGATTAATGAATATTCTCCTTTACTCACCCATCTCTCTGCTCAGACTGCCAATAATGTAGGAGCCTATTACCTTCTGATGCTGCAAGTAACTACGCATGTGCCGACTGTGGGTTTTGTGGTATTCCAGACCATTAGGAACTGCCGTGAGAGGCTACCAGGTCAGGCCTGGGTCTGGGCCTCAATTACTTCAGTGGGGTTCTACCGGGGCATAAGGTGTCTGCCCCCATGGATTGCCTTGCACACTAGATGCTTTAGAATAGATTCCAGCTGTTCACCATGAAAGGTTCCATATCTTGTCACTAAGAGCCTGGTCCAATGAATATGGAAATCAATGGCAATACTCTCGTTGACTTCACTGGGGGTTGGATTGGGCCATAATTGTCTAATCTAAATACCTTCATATATTATGCAAGCAATATTGAGGTACCTCTTGTATCTCTTTCTGGGCAACTAGCACTATCTTGTGACATTGCATAACGAAAGCCACTACAGAGGATTCCTTCCCAGGTGTCTCACTGGTGGGTCTCGCCCACATGCTCAGGTCTAACTGATCACCATGTTTGGAGTCGTGCAGGAATTTTCCACCAGGACTGATTAGCAGAGATCCTGGGGTTTTTTTGCCTTCCTCTGCAGCATGGGGCATTGGTCCCTTGCTGGTTTGAACTAATGTAAATGGTAGATTCGCTGTAGCTTGAAGTCTTTAAACCATGATTTGAGGACTTCAGTAACTCAGCCAGAGGATCAGGGTCTATTACAGGAGTGGGTGGGTGAAGTTCTGTGGCCTGCAATGAGCAGGAGGTCAGACTAGGTGATCATGATGGTCCCTTCTGGACTTAAAACCTATGAGTCTAAAGCGTATTAAGCTATATTTTTGCCCACATTATGGTTAATCTGGTAGCTATTCTACAGCTAGAGAGGAAAGGTGGCACAGTAGTTTGGGTGCTAGCTTAGGATTGGAAGACTTTAGCCAAAGTCCTTGTTCTACCACACATTTCCTGTATAACCCTGGGCAAGTGCTGTAGTCTCACTGTACCTCAGTTTTCCATTTGTAAAATTGGCGTTCTGAGGATATATGTGTTGAAGACGAGGAGGTGCTCAGATACTATGCAAATGGGGCCGGAAAAGTACATCAGCTAGAACTCAGAACATACAGCACCTGCAATGAATGAACCCCAGGAAGTAAGACTGTCTAGAACGAAAAGAGAACTCGACCAGCCTACCATGTTTTCACTATCCGAATGGAGGGCAAAGTAAACTCAGCTTTGAACATCCCATCACCTCACATGTTCTCAGTAAGACACGTAAGTATATTCTTCTACACATATATGCTTTTTATCTTGGTGGTAGAGTCAGAAAAATTCCAGGATTTCTTGAGTTTCTGATCTGTTTTCTCTTTCACTGTTTAGTTTGATCACTTCTTTTCCAATTGGGCAAATACCCCCCTTTTTTTTTTTTTTTTAGAATGAAAGCTCCATTCTCTTGGATAATTTAACTTCTTATAAAATATTGAGAATTAAAACCTAACGGAAAAGAACTAAAATAAATATTTTATAACTTTGACAAGCTCCCAAACTCCAGAATGGAAAGCTGTTAGATACTGTTCTATTTATTCAGGGGGAGGAAAAAAAAGTTTACTGCTAGGAAAAACTTATAGCTCATTTATTTATTTCCCCTGCAGCTGTGGGCTGCAGATTGTGGTGAGTGGGGAAGCGACATGAAGGGGGGGGAAGGGAGGAGAGCGCTGCCCACTGAAAAGTTGTAAATTTTGATGCATTGTTATCAATATTTTTGCCACAAAATGTGACCTTTAAAATCGTTGTATCATGGAATCCATCTTCTGTATGTGCTGCAATCTGGACGTGCAGATGGGCAATTCTGGGCTCCAGCTAGCAGTGCAAAGCAGTTGGAGAGCTATCCTAAAAGAGCTTTCTTGGGTGAAGCAAAGAAAGCACAGATGGCTGCACACTCCCTATCCA
Source organism: Chelonia mydas (assembly GCF_015237465.2). Lineage (NCBI taxonomy): Eukaryota > Metazoa > Chordata > Testudines > Cheloniidae > Chelonia > Chelonia mydas. Next base: position 20,660,363 of record NC_051254.2, read on the forward strand.
CCCCACACCCTTGGTGTAAAGGGTATGTCAGGAGCGGTGCCCACCACTCCACCAGCTCCTCAGCCTCTCAGCTCACTTAAAGTCATCCCGGTTAACCTTGGTTCGTTGCTGATCAATGCTCATTTAAAGTTGTACAATGCTCCCTTATAACGTTGTTTGGCAGCTGCCTGCTTTGTCCACTGCTTGCAGGAAGAGCAGCCCCTTGCAGCGAGCTGGTGGGGTCTTGGAACCAGGGTGGACTGGCAGCTCCCCCCCCACCCAGGCCCAGCAGCCCCCTATCAGCTCCTTGCTCCCCTAAGTTCCCTGTGCAGCAGCTGCCCAGCAGGCTACCAACTGCCGGGCAGTTCAGCTGCCCCTCCCCACACTGCCATGTGCTGCTCCTGCCCTCTGCCTTGGAGCTGCTCCCGGGAGCCTCCTGCTTGCCGTGCAGGGGAGGGGCGGAAGGGGAGGGCTAATGTCAGGGTGTCCCCCTTCCCCCTGCTCCTTCCCACTGCTTACCCCTTCTCCATATAGAGCAGGGTGGGGACAGGACAGGGCTCAGGATGGAGAGCTTGCTGGCCACAGCTGCTATCTCAACTTCCTGATCTTTTTAAAGGCAATGTACTTAGCGTGGGGTCAGCGTACTTAAAGGGGCAATGTGCATCTCTCTCTCTCCCACACACAGGGTGTGTGTGTCTGTCTCTCTCTGCCATGCTGTCTGCCCTCCCTCCATTCCTGCTGCCTTGTAGAGTGTGAGGCTACATTAACAACAATGTGTTAACCCTCGAGGGCTCAGGCCAATGCTAGTTCATCATTTAGCAGTAAGGCATTCCCTGGGAAATATCCCACCTTCTTCCACCCTCTGACTTCACCACCTCAACCAAGCTTCACAATCATCATTGCTGTGTAAAGTATTAAATTGTTTGTTTAAAACTTATACTGTGTGTGTGTATATATATATATATATATATATAATATAGTTTTTGTCCGGTGAAAAAAATTTCCCTGGAATCTAACCCCCCTATTTACATTAATTCTTATGGGGAAATTGGATTCGCTTAACATCATTTCGCTTAAAGTCGCATTTTTCAGGAACATAACTACTGTACAACGTTAAGCAAGGAGTTACTGTACTTGCTGCAGATGGTGTAATTTAGAATAGCCCTGTACCTGCTCTAAGTTCCCTCAGTGGGGTGTTTCAGCCCAAGGAGTGGAGAACCATAGAGGGGGCATAGAGCCATCTTCCTCAGCCCAACCCCCTCTGCGACATGAAATATAAGCTCAGCCAAGCTGAGGATGGAGCCCATAATATCCAAATTCATCTCGGGTGTAACAGCACTGACTTTAGTAGAATTACATCAGCGATGAAGTGGATGCAGGGAAACGACTTCTGTCCTCAGACACGCTGAAGTCAATGTGAGATAAGTTCATGTATCCAAAGGTAGAACAAGCTGAGTTTATCCCTGGTTTAACTCCAGCGACATCAATGGCATTGCATCAGGGCTGACTTTGACCCCGCAGTTACCTATGCCTCTGGTGACTCAGAGGAAAGAGAGAGCAAGATGATGCAGGAGAGAAGGCAGCAGAAGCAGCAGCTAAAACCGAGGAGAGTAGGAATAGAGTGTGGGGAAAAATAACCCCCCGCCCCCAATCCTTTGCCCTAAATATGAATGGACTCTTTTTTTAAAAAATGAACTTAGAGCTGGTGTACAGGTGCTGGGTTAACAGCCCAGTAAGGCCCTGCTTCAGCAAAGCAATTAAGGACTGAAGCAATGTGTTTAAAGTCAAGCGTGTACTTAAGTGCTTTGCTGAATAGGAATGAACGGTGAGCACGTGTTTAAGTGCTTTGCTCACATGAGGCTATAGGCTTGTGCAGATCCAGAGTGAACCTGAACGTATCAGGGACAGCTCTCGGGATGGCGGGGTTCAGCCCAGTGTCTGTGCTGTCAACAAGCATTTTTGCCTTATGGAGCTACAACCAAGTTAGATCAAGCCTCCTTGTGGTACATCCACTGTCCAAGAACTGGAATACTGTATGGTGAGCAGGTCTCCCATCACTCCCAGTCCACAAAGGGCTCCCTCAGCATTGAGAACACCCAGAAAACAAAAATAAACCCAAATACAAATACACCCAAGTCTTTGAAACAGAAGCACAAACCCCAGACCAACATACAGACCTGCAACATCCCCACAGACACAGGTAATGCCCAGGCAAGCTTTGCCATGATGCCCTGTCATTAGGCACCACCGCCTTTTCACACATACAAAACCGTCCCCCAGGCTTTTGGTGACAGAGGGCTGGAGGGGCTTCAATGTGTGCTATGGAGCTTTCATATTTGCAGGTGAATAGTTATCTATTTTAGTGGGCTGAGCAGTCTGTGAAAGCAGTGTGGTCTAGTGGCTAAAGCACCAACCTGGGCCTTCGGAGGGCTTGGTTCTATTCCTGAGTTGGCTGCTGGGTGACCTTGCATGAGTCATTTCACTGCTCTGTGACTCAGTTTCCCCATCTCTAAAATTGAAATAATGATACTGCTCTCCTTTGTAAAGTGCTTTGAGAGCTACTGTGGCAAAGTGCTGAATAAGAACGAGGCATTGTTATATTAGGTGGGAATTTGGGCTCTGGAAGTTAATTTGTGTAGTAGGTACCCAGAGCATAGACTGGGCAGCTCCAGCCTGATTCCAAGCGGAATCTGAGTCAATCGAAAGAGTCCTGGTGAGAATTAGGTGAGAATTTTATAAATCAAAATAAATAAATGAAATAGTTGTGCCAAACGCATTTGCTTTGCAAACATACACATGGTAAAGTTTATTTACCCTCCTGGGTACTCCCAAACAAAGAAGTGAAAGTGGTGATTATGAAAGCTATCTGACAGACAGGCCTGGGGAATGACATCCTCTAACTGCAGAAATGGCATAGCATGGACAAGACCCCTATTAACTTCTCGCCATGCCACTAATAGGCCCTTCTCTGGTGGATCACTTCTACAGGAGAGTGCAGTTCAGAGAGTTTAGGGCTTGGTCCAGTGCCTTTTGAAGCCAGTTGAAGCCTATTGATGTCAATAGGCATTGGATGGAATCCTATGTCCATTATTATAAATACATATTACTTATTTACTTCCAGGTGGTCCATGAAGCTCTTTCTGTAGAGCATCTTCCAGTCTTTTAGCACTGACTCTTCTTCAACTTACAGACAACTCCAGGGTTTCTAGTGAGCTTTTTGCTCAGCTAGACCCACGGTTTTCAACCTTTTTTCATTTGCAGGCCCCTAAAAAATTTCAAACAGAGGTGAGGACCCCTTTTGAAATTCAACCTGTGATCCGCAGACTGTGACCGTAGAAGTCTTAGACTGAAAACTGACTGAACAGAATTCAACTATGAGTGTTGCACATGCTCGGCATGATATTTGACACAGCAGGAGAAAGGGCTTCTATGGTAACGAAGACAATTCTGGGGTTTGACCTGTAGGTGGGGGTATCCACATACTTTTGATTGATCAGAAAAACGGAATGCCTTTTGGCGGATCTGAAACTTTATTTCCATATTTTATGGACCCCCTTCGATCAGCGATACTCACACTGAGGCTTGTGAGCCACAAGTGGCTCTTTAATGTGTCTCTTTGCAGCACATATTAAAACACTGTGTGATTTAATTATTAACCAGTCTAAGTTATTAACCAATCAGGATACTTTTACTATCTTATTAACCAATTGTAGTTGATAACATAATAATATTAAGTCAGTCATTTTGCTGTGAGAATAATATATACTAATTATTTCCCATCATACTGTTTAAATATGACTATATAATACTATAGTAAATGAAACAATGAATTCAAATGACTGTGGCTTTTTCAGCTAATTGCTGATTGCTAATCGTGCTCCTGAACCACTAAGGTCTGAGTATCACTGCTTTAGACATACTCCCCCACGAGTCCACGGGTCACAGGTTGAAAACCACTGAACTAGACTAAACAAAACAGGCCCCTCTCTGCACCCTACAGACCAGCATCCTATCCTTTGTAGGTTTCTTTTGTCATTTAAATTCTACTGTGATCAAATTTACAGCCCGCTCTGAAACTGGAAGGGGAGCAAAGATACAGCAGAACAGATTCAAACTAACCTGGAGAAATAACAGCCGTGGGAGCTGCAGGCAACAAGGGCAGATTTGGTCCTTAAAAATATACCTATATATACACACAGCTCCACCCCTGTGAAGGTGAAATAAATAGCTCTGATACAAAATGAGTGACCTCTTCATGGCATTAATTAGTTCAGTGGCATTGGTCATGCAAAGATGAAAATCTTGTCTCTGAATATAGACCCCAATACAGGGAAGCATTTAAGCACATGCTTAACTTTAAACACATGGATAAATTCCATTGATTTCAACTGGATATCAGGTTAAAGCAAGTATTTCAGGAAAGCAGCCCTGTTCAGGGCAGGACTTAAATACTGGTGTAACTCTAAGCATGTGCTTAAGTCACATTAAAGTTAATGGGACTTATGTGCTTAAACAAAAGCAAGTATTTTAAGTGCTGCCTTAATCAGGGATGCCTTCCTAAAGCAGAGCCACTGTCCTGATTAGAGCCTTTTGAAATTTTTCTTCAGATTTCAACAACAAAACATGGTTGAAATATTTTGTAAAATTTCCCCCTCACCCATTTTTGACCAGCTCTGTCTCTTGTTATTTTTTCAGGGAACCAGGAGAGGTGGGGCAATGGTCCATGTGTCTCAAGGAGGGTACCTACAACATTAAAACATTTGAGAAGAACTGCAATAAGGGACAACTAGGTTTTCTCTCTAATTGATCTGGGTCTTCATGTAGCTACATTTGAATCTACTTTCTAGGTTGAGCAGATTTTAATTGTGTTATGATGAATTTAGGATTTGATGGATCAGCCAGAGGACCTTATTATAAGGTTGCCTTTTCACTGGCCCTTAACTACATCTCTGCGGCATAACGTCTAACTGATATATGGCAGCTAGGAAGCCGAGAGAGAGAGAATGAGACAGTAGATAGGATTTTTAAAAAAATTATTTAGAATCTCCATTCAGAGAGAGTCAGCTACAAAGGGGAAAACTATTCAGCTCATTATCTTTTAATTATGGAAGTTATTATGAAACGAGCAGGATAAATCCCCAAAAACATGAGATTATATTCCAGTTCATTAAGCAACTTCAGGTTTCCTTGGAATAGCTGTGAGGCTGGCAGGGAAATTTCTAATTTATTCTGTCATCTGTGGACAGACAGAATGGCATTGCATTCCTCTCCATATCTGTTGACATCTCTTTTGATCTAACTTTTGATTGCAAAGTCCTTGTTGTTTCAAAGCATCAGAAGCCACTATCGTGCTCAGAAGTGAAAGTAAGCCAGTACGGGCCGGTACGGCATACCGATAAGAAAGTGGCTGCCAGTACAGGCTGTTACACAGCTGATATTAAAGTAAGCACCGTACCAGCAGGGCCGCTGATGGGGGGGGAGAGCAAAAGGGGCAACTGCCCCAGGGCCCGGCAATTTAAAAGGCCCTTTAAATCGCTCTCAGAGCCCCAGGTGAAGCAGGCCGGGCAGTGCTGAAGGGCTGGTTGGGGGAGTCTGACCCCAGCCTCGCCCCTTACGCCCAAGGCCCCGCCCCTTCCAAGGGGCCCTGAGATGCCCCCCCACTTTGCCCAGGACCCCGGCCACCCTGCGTACCTGTAAGTCCTTTAAGTTACTTTCACCCCTGATCACGCTGTATAAGTACTAGCATCAACATGGGTCAATTTACAGTTTCACATAAAAACTGGGTGATGGTCATCATTTTGCAACATCGAAATACAGCACTCGACTGAATTTTGCTTTGACTTTTTGCATTAAATTAACCCCCAAATTCAAAGAGTTTGACACGCCACCCCCACCCCACTGGTGCAAAACCAAAGAAATAATTTGCATAGCCTTGCCTGAGAAAGCTAATCACTTTTTCTAGATGTCCACAATGAGTCAATTGAAATATTGGCATAGAATGTTACTGTATATGTTGCTACATCAAACTGTATTTTGCAGTTACACTGCTTTATTTCCTGTTCTTTCCTCTTTGTCTGAAACCTAGTACCACCATTGTCTTTGTCATTACTTCTTGTATCACTGTCAGTAAGTTACATCTACTGTATCTGATTTTTTCCTTGTGTAGTCTGACCCAAATACAGTCTTCTGATGACTACAGGCAGCTTCTGCTAAGTCTTTGGAAACTAACCACCTACATTCAAAAGATAAATGTATCCCTTATTTGTTTTATAACTGATGCGTCAAAATTGATGACATTATAACTAAAAATGTCATCTCTACAACTCTGATGGTGTGTTGGGGATCCAAAAAGCATAGCATATTGTCTTCCAATAAAAGAAAAGGAGTACTTGTGGCACCTTAGAGACTAACCAATTTATTTGAGCATAAGCTTTCAGGAGCTACAGCTCATTTCATCGGATGCATTCCAATAGTTACTTTGAAACAGACTGTTTCTCTTTTGTTCAAGTCAATAAACCAGGTGGAAATGACTCCCTGAGCTCACTTGTGTATTTGCTTTATCAGTGTGAGAAATTTCAAGCTAAACATAAAGGGTGTCTATTTGTATAGGCATAATATAATGTCCAGGGAATTAAGTTTCCAACAACAGTTAATCTTAAAAAGTACTTTAAAAAAGTGAGTCCATAAGAAATATAATGGACATGCTCCAGGAGTGATGAAAGGACCTTCAGTTTTCCTAGTACTAGAAAACCACTGTAAAAACATATATGGAGTTGAGAGAAAATGGACAAATTTCTGCTAATGGGTAAAGAAAACATACTTTGCTTGAATCCAGAGATAAGAAAAGTATGAAATACATAAGTTTTATAAGCTTAATCAGATCCATCCTTAGCTGGTTTTATACCAGCTGAGGATCTGGTCATACATATATTTGAGTGACCAGTTGCTGATAATCAGAGTCTTTGTGACATAAATTCCATGACATTCTCTCCCCCACTTGGCTTTTTCCATTAATTCCTCCCATATTGAGATGCAGACTAATTGGATCTATTTTTACATGGTTAAATTGGACGTTAACTAGGTTTGTGCAATTGTTTCTCACCACAGGAAAAATAAAGAGAGCCCCACAAAATACCTGCTAAAATGCTGTGGGCTCTGAACATGAGCACAAAATACCAGTGGAAGCATTTGACCTTCCTTTAAAAAAAAAAAGGGGGGGGGGATTCTTTAGAATCTTTCAAACAATGTCAGTCTGTCACTTTTCAGACTCTTTAATTTTTTCCAGCTGTAAATCAATCATCCTATTAACTCTTCTCAAAAGTCTCCCATAAAGTTATCTGGGGACCGGCTGCTTGACAAGCCATTTTTGCAGAGCCTTGAGAATAACGTTCCTCTTGTGCACTCGCTGTGATGTCATGAGCACTCACTTATGGCTTTAAGTGATCCCCTGTCACAAAGCCTCCTTCTTCACTCAATGCAATTATTCAGCTATTAAAGCATATTACGTTAGGTTTCTTATTTTAAGAGTGATATCACTCCTTGCTTTAATGTCCAGCCGGCGGAGCAATTTGCACTCACTTCCCCTGACACCATGCTAGCTGATTGAATCCTTTAGGTTATGTTGCTGCCTGCATAAAGCTGCTATTGATGTGCTCTACACGTGGAGAAGGCAGAGGGGCTGTGACTGATTTATACATAGATACATATAATATTACGGTTTTGTTCCTATGAAATGGACCTGATCAAAGTCACCTCTTCTAGCAAAGTCTCCTGGCCTCTTTTCCAATTATATCTCCATGGCTGGAGATGAGACACTAGATGGGGAGGACTCTGAGTTACAACAGAAAGAACAGGAGTACTTGTGGCACCTTAGAAACGAACCAATTTATTAGAGCATAAGCTTTCGTGGGCTACAGCCCACTTCATCGGATGCATAGAATGGAACATATAGTAAGAAGATATATGTATACATACAGATAAGTTTCAGAGTAACAGCCGTGTTAGTCTGTATTCGTAAAAAGAAAAGGAGTACTTGTGGCACCTTAGAGACTAACCAGTTTATTTGAGCATGAGCTTTCGTGAGCTACAGCTCACTTCATCGGATGCATAGCATATCGTGGCTATGCATCCGATGAAGTGAGCTGTAGCTCACGAAAGCTCATGCTCAAATAAACTGGTTAGTCTCTAAGGTGCCACAAGTACTCCTTTTCTTTTTACAGATAAGTTGGAAGTTACCATACAAACTGAGAGGCTAATTAGTTAAGATGAGGTATTATCAGCAGGAGAAAAAAACTTTTGTAGTGATAATCAAGATGGCCCATTTAGACAGTTGACAAGAAGGGGTGAGGATACTTAACATTGGGAAATAGATTCAATATGTGTAATGACCCAGACACTCCCAGTCTCTATTCAAACCCAAGTTAATGGCATCTAGTTTGCATATTAACTCAAGCTCAGCAGTTTCTCATTGGAGTCTGTTTTTGAAGCTTTTCTGTTGCAAAATTGCCACCCTTAAATCTTTTACTGAGTGGCCAGAGAGGTTGAAGTGCTCTCCTACGGGTTTTTGAATGTTATGATTCCTGATGTCAGATTTGTGTCCGTTTATTCTAGAGACTGTCCGGTTTGGCCAATGTACATGGCAGAGGGGCATTGCCGGCACATGATGGCATAGATCACATTGGTAGATATGCAGGTGAGCGAGCCCCTGATGGCGTGGCTAATGTGATTAGGTCCTATGATGACACCACTTGAATAAATATGTGGACAGAGTTGGCATCGGACTTTGTTGCAAGGATAGGTTCCTGGGTTAGTGTTTTTGGTGTGTGGTTGCTGGAGAGTATTTGCTTCAGGTTGGGGGGCTGTCTGCAAGCGAGGACTGGTCTGTCTCCCAAGATTTGTGAGAGTGAGGGATCATTTTCCAGGATAGGTTGTAGATCCTTGATGATGCGTTGGAGAGGTTTTAGCTGGGGGCTGAAGGTGACAGCTAGTGGCTTTCTGTTATTTTCTTTGTTGGGCCTGTCCTGTAGTAGGTGACTTCTGGGTACTCTTCTGGCTCTGTCAGTCTGTTTTTTTCACTTCAGCAGGTGAGACTGGGAGTGTCTGGGTCATTACACATATTGAATCTATTTCCTTAAGTTAAGTATCCTCACACCTTCTTGTCAACTGTCTAAATGGGCCATCTTGATTATCTCTACAAAAAGTTTTTTTCTCCTGCTAATAATAGCTCATCTTAACTAATTAGCCTCTCACAGTTTGTATGGTAACTTCCAATTTATCTGTTTGTGTATACATATATCTTCTTACTGTATGTTCCATTCTATGCATCCGATGAAGTGAGCTGTAGCCCACGAAAGCTTATGCTCAAATAAATTTGTTAGTCTCTAAGGTGCCAAAAGTACTCCTGTTCTTTTTGCGGATACAGACTAACACAGCTGCTACTCTCAAATGAGTTACAGCAGAGAATTCTTTCCCAGGTGTCTGGCCGGTGGGTCTCATCCACATGCTCAAGGTCTAACTGATAGCCGCATTTGGGGTTGGGAAGGTATTTTCCCCCAGGTCAGAGGGGCAGAGACCCTGGGGGGGGGGCGTTCACCTTCCTCTGCAGTGTGGGGCACACATCACTTGCTGATTTGAACTGGTGTAAATGGTGGATTCTCTGTAACTTGAAGTCTTTAAATCAGGATCTGAGGACTTCAGTCACTTTAAATCAGGGTTACCGGCTTCTTAGGGGAGCAGGTGAGTGAGTTTCTGTGACCTTCAGTGTTCAGGAGGTCAGATTAGATGAGTGGTTTTCAAACTTTTTGTACTGGTGATCCCTTTCACACAGCAAGCCTCTGAGTGGGATCCCACCTTATAAATTAAAAATGGGGGGGGGGTAATTTAATGGGGCCTCGAGGCTGTTAGCCACACAGCTGATAGGTTGCAAACCCCCATGTAACTACTTAGCGACCTCTGAGGGGTCACGACCCCCAGTTTGAGAACCCCTGGACTAGATGATTATGATGGTCCCTTCTGGGCTTAAAGTCTATGAGTCTTTGAATTATCTTTTTCTTGATCTGTTCTCCCCCTTTGACACAGCTGATCATTCCCTTCTCCTGGAAAAGTCTCCTCCCTCCTTAAATTCAAAGTCTGTTGTTTACTGAGTCTCATTCCACCTTTCCAACTGCTCCTTCTTCTCCACTCTCCCACTCTGTTGGTGGCCCTCAGGACTCTGTCCTAGGTCCTGCATCACATAACAATCGCTTTCCTCCCACACTGAACAAGGAATTTGGTTAGCGTTAGAGTTGGGTCAGGAAATGGAATTTTTGTTCTGTGGTAAAGTCTGACATTTTGAATTTTGTTTCCATTCCAAAGCTGTAGCTCACGAAAGCTTATGCTCAAATAAATTGGTTAGTCTCTGAGGTGCCACTAGTACTCCTTTTCTTTAAGCTATCAAAATGTTTCACAGACTGAAAAATTTCCTAAAGCATCTAATTGGAAATGTCGAAACAAATTTGTTTTTATATTTTTGATTGAAACAAAACGATCCAACGTGAAATATATTGTTTCTAATCAACATCTGGAAAATCATTTCTTTGTTTCTATTCTCCCAGTTGGAAAATTGAAAAACGTAGTAGTAGAAACCATCACTTTCCCAGAGAAAATGTTGATTACAACAAAACAGCATATTCTCATGGCCGAACTTTTAGTGCAAAAAGTTTCAACCAGATCAAGTTTCAATAAGGAAAACAAAATAACCGATAGATCTGCTTCTCTCTCTCTCTCTCTCTCTCTCTCTTTGCTTCTTTGTAGAGCTTCTGACTGGAACGCTTCCCCGCTCCTGACAGCCTTCCTGTCAAGAAACTCTACGCACATGCTCACAACCACTTCCTCCTTTCTCCAAGTCATTGCACATACACCACCAAATGATAATCAGAAAGAATGAATTGCAGTCCTTTCCAGCCTTGGCCAAATTCAAACCAGCAACCTTGAAGTCAGAAGTTTGCTACTCATTGCCAAAACTGAGAGCCAGTATGCCTCCGCGATATTTGACATCAGTTGCTATCCTCTTGGAAACTTATATATTCATCTACCTGCCCCGTCTCCAGGGTCTGTTCTTGCTCAATTCAAAGCACCGAGCTTAGGCTCAATGACAGCCTTTACAAGCAAGCCATTTGGCCATCTGTCTCTCTTCAGAATGAAGGCTTGACAGGAGCAGTGGGACACAGATAGTTTCCACCGACTTCCAATGTGCTTATCATAGAATCATAGAATATCAGGGTTGGAAGGGACCTCAGGAGGTCATCTAGTCCAACCCCCTGCTCAAAGCAGGACCAAGCCCCAATTTTTGCCCCAGATCCCTAAATGGCCCCCTCAAGGATTGAACTCACAATCCTAGGTTTAGCAGGCCAATGCTCAAACCACTGAGCTATCCCTCCCCCCAGAGACTGTGTTCAAGGGCCCTTATGCTTCTGGAATCTCCATTACTCAACAGGCCAAAAATTAATGCATGAGCACTTTATTTCTATTCAGCTCTTATATACAGCTCAGGCAAATTCCCACTCAAGTGACCTCCCCCCCACCCCCGGCAGGAGGGATCAGAGGGGGAAAGCTCCTTTACCATCTCTCCCCTTCCTCTTGAGTAGCACCTATTCAGGACTTGAGCAAAATCTGGCCCTTTGCTTGGAATCAGATTAGCAACAAGACTGCAGCTTGGCATGGCCAATTTGTGCTGCATCACCAGCATATTCTGGCTAAAAGCACATTTAAGTGATCTATATAAGGGTGATCATCCAGTGGCATAGAGCCCACTCTGGGTTTTTTGTGCCATTCACGCCCACTTTGTCCCTGTTTCATGTGTAGCAAGTGGAAGGGGGTGAGGTTGGTATGTTCTCTTGCTACTCCAGTCCTCAGCTGCATGCTTACTCTCCTTGAGAGCACAGCAGCCAGGCACACATTAGACCAACCCTGAGGCTGCTCTAACATGCTGGAATGGGACTAGTACATAAGAACATAAGAATGGCCACACTGGGTCAGCCCAATGGTCCATCTAGCCCAGTATCCTGTCGTCCGACAGTGGCCAAAGCCAGGTGCTTCAGAGGGAATGAACAGAACAGGTAATCATCAAGTGATCCATCCCCTGTCGCCCATTCCCAGCTTCTGGCAAACAGAGGCTAGGGACACTTCAGACCATGGTTTTGCATCCCTGCCCATCCCGGCTAATAGCCACTGATGAACCTATCCTCCATGAACATATTTAGTCCTTTTTTGCACAAAGCAGCAGCAGCAGGTTCAAAGGAGAGCTTTAAGCCACCTTTGTGCATGCACATATACATAAGTGCACACACATACCCCCGTCCCAAACTGAGCTCTGGGTTTTAACTGCACCCCAAGAGCTGGCTCACGGATTCTAGCTGCTTCAACCTTGACCAGCTAGCAGGGACCATGCTTGGCAACTAGCTGATGTGTATATTTCCTGGAGGGGAAGTGCTGTCACCTCTACACTGCTTCAGGGTTTTTCCTCAGACGCGCTGAAAGTGTGCAGTTCAAATCGGACTGGCTCTGCTTTCTTAGCAGGTGGCATAGTTTTCAGGAGGCTCAGATGCACATGAGCCCTGTTATTGATAGGGTGTATTTAATTCCCAAATTCCACAGTGCGTTAACCACAGGCTCTTTGGAATTTTTGCCCCAAGGGATGTTTGTTGGAATCGATTATTACTTTTCCATGCTGCATGTAAGGTGCTCTGCTCAGGTTTAACCGAGAGGCTTTTCACTAACAATTTATTATTTTGAGTGACGAAGTGTCTTTGTGGTTTCAAGTGCCAGCGAAGGGTCAGAATCTGTTTTCAATTACCCAAGTGTAAGTTCAGTGAAGTCAGTATTATTATTCTGGATTTACGTGGCCATGACTGAGAGTGGGATCTGGCCTAAAAGGTATAACGAAGCTCTTTGGTAGGAAGTCAAGACATGCCTCGTTGCCAGCAGTAGCTTGCAATTTCACCACTAGCAAGGGCATCAAAGGGTTGAAAGGGAATGGAACTCCAGAATAGGACTGCCTCCCTATTGGTTGACGTCACACCTATGTGGTCATCCCCATCCCCCACACAAAGAAACCTACCGTGCTACATTTGTAGGAGACATCCTGTGTCAGCTCTTCAGTTGAAATCAACAGAGTGACGCTGATTTACACCACTTGGGATCTGGCTCCCTCTCAGCTGGGAAGGTAGGCTCAGGGCTGACACTGGATGGAAGGAGAGCTTTAGGGAGAATGAGCAGGGTTTGAAGAGCAGGCCCCAACTGTGCTCACAGAAGGATTTTGTGCCACACAGCGGTTACACTGGGAACAAAGGATAGTCTAGTACATGGCCCTCAGCAGACATCAGTTCTCGTCTCAGCTAAAGCACAAACTCTCCATGTGACCATGACAAGCAAACCTCTCTCTTCTCTCCCTTAGTTCACCATTTGTAAAATGCGGGCACTTCTATTTCCCTCCCGTGCAGGAAGGATAAAATGCACAAATGATTGTGAAGCACTCAGATAATAACAGTGATGTGGGCACTGCAAGCATCTAGGTAGATAGACTGCACTGAGAATCAAAACAGCTAGCCCTGAGCTAGGAATGCAGAGCAGAAGGATGGGGCATGGAGAGAGGTCAGCTGGGTATCTCAGGAAGCTCAGAAGAGAACATACAACAGAGGAAAGGTGTCTTGAGGCTGTTAAGAAGGGAAAGTGGCCATGAAAAGCCTGCTATGCTATCAGAAGAAGAGATGAGGGCTGCCTGGCAGCGTAAAGGCAGGGCAGTAGGCTATTATGAAGAAGGTCTGGGATGGCAGACTGGAAGCCCTGTAGAAGCACCATGCTCAGCTCTTTTAAGTATCCTTTCCCTTTGAAACTAACCGCCTTATCTGAAGGGTGTCCTCGTCTGGAGAGGAATGACTGTTACCAAGAGGGAGGGCCTTTCAGGGTATGAGGGGAGTAAACAGGGGATAACAGGGGCCCAGTGGGAACACTGAATGACCCAGAGCATGGGCAATGAGACACCATATCTCTTGCGCATTTGCAGCCCACGGGGTCAATTCCAGCCTAGGAAGGAAATGAGTGCACCTCACTTCCATGTGATGGCGTACAATGGCCAATGTGAAATGAGTTGATGACCTCAGTCCAGTTCTCATCACACTAACTGGCATCCTTTGTGCTTTTTGCACCAAAACCAGACTACCCCCCCTCACCCACCCCCCCCGGGAAGTGGAATGTTGAAAGATTGCAGAAAGCTTGTATATTTTGAACCCTTGAAAGCTGGAATTCCCGACCAGTGTCAGTTTGTGAGCATACACCAATAGTTTTCTTTTAGATACAGGTATGTATTTGTTTGATCTGGCCTACACAGATGATGCCGGACTCAGAAAACTTGGCTTCTGTTCTTGACACTGCCACTGATTGGCTGTGCAAACTTGGGCAAATCACCTAACCTCTCAGTGCCTCATTTTTTCTCATCTGGGGATAATAATTTCTACCCATCTCCATAAAGTTATTAGAGATCTAGGCATGACAAGTGCTGCATAAACACTGAGTTATTAATTCTTCTTCTTATTATTATTATTATTATTATTGCACACACCATTACTTTTGTGCCATATTGTTGAAGCCCCCTAAGAAACTTAACTGGCAGTTGTTGGATATAATATGACTGTCTGATTTAAGAAAGCATAGAAGACTGGTCTATTGTAGCTTCTTGCACATTATACAATTAAAAATAGAAGAATTTCTCTCTTACATTATTAGAAAGTGTAACCAGGTGGACTAGGCCTGGAAGCCTCAGGGTCCTACCACACCTGTCCCAGAGAGGAACAGAAGGGAAGTCCTCCAAGAAGCCTAGAGTGGTTGCTGGGAAGCAGCCAATGAGGGAGGCTGCAGGTAGCAGCCAATCGTGGCCCAGCAGACTCACATAAAAGGAGCTGCAGGGCCAGAGTCAGTCAGTTGCTGCCTGGAGCTGGAGGAGAGAGGCCTGTGTTCCTTGTGGGCTGAAAGAGCACCAGGACCACACTCTGATGGCAGAGACTGGGAGAGCAAGAGAGATCTCCTGGCTGGTGTCTAGGACTGAGTCTAAGACAGTTGCCGGCAGGGACCGGGGTAGCAAAGGAGGAGATCCTGGCTTGCTGCTGGGTAAGGACTGAGTCCAGGGAGGGCTGCAGAAAACACTGTCTCCAGGAAGGAAGCCCTGGGGGTCAAGCCCCATACCAGGACTGGGACTATTTAAAGACTGAGCCTGGGAAGGGCTACAGAGATATCAACAGATGGGTACTAGGATAGGCCCCTGGTGGATTGCATACCCCAAAAGGGATCTGTTCTGTTTCACATACAGAGTGTGTGTGTGACTTGGTCAGAGGGCTGAGTCACTGAAAACCCACCTGAGAAGCCACTGACAGGGGTCTCCACAAACTGAGAGAGTGCAGGCACACACACTAGACCAGGGGGCACTTGTGAGAGGTAGGTGCCATCCCGTTACAGAAAGGCTTTCAACTGAAAGGATCCCCAAGAATATTCAGGCTCAAGCACCACTTTGCTCATCCCCTCAGTGTTGGAACACATGGCAGCTATTTAACAGCACACAGCAATGCTACCAATCAGTGTAGCGCAGAGAGTGAAGTAGTATACTGCATTCAGCTGTAATGATCAGGAGACCTTAGGCACGCAGAATGTAATGCCCAGAGCTGGAATTGGACCAGGACATTGGGCTAACCACCTAAGGGATATCTAATGACCACAAGTGGTGAGGACCTCTGTTTTATATCTCATGCAGAAAATGAAATAAAGTGATGCATTAGTGCATTATCTTTAACAACTTTGACTTCAGAAAAGAATACAGAGGTTTTTTCTGTGCTCTACAGAATCTTCCATAAGGCCCTCCAGAGCCTGTATCATCACTGCTATCTGTTGTAAGACTACTTCCGATTCAAAGCGTGAGTGGCCTGGCTTCCATCAGCACTGAAATAAACACAGCCTTTGCAACATCCACCTTTTTATTAATGACATGACTCACTTAGTGACTCACATAAATCTTCATTCTAGAAGAGCCCCATCAAGGAATTGCTGGCTTTTGCCAGACAGGTCCTAATGCTCCTTGGTTCTTGGCAACACCCTTGCCAGCTCCTTTAAGCTTAGAGTGGAAGAAAAGGGGGAGTAAAAGAAACCTAATGATGAAAGAGTGGCAAAAATGTGGAAAGTTTCAGGAAAACTTTTATTGAGTTTCTTTGGCCATCGTTTTTCACCCTCTGGCTGTGCAGCAGCCAGGCATGAAGTCTGATATGAATCATGTTAAAAAACTTCTCCAAACAGGGCAAAAGCACAAATCAAATGCTTGTAAGGAAAAGCTGGAATACGGAAAGAATGACCCGAGAAAGGTTATTGTTTATTATTATAATTAACAAAATAATAGTGGGTTTAATATGGTTCAGACATGCACGGCAGAGAGAGACGATGTTCTGTGCTGTAATTCCAATTCAGAATGTATTAGATTGAAGGTGACCAATGGCCCCAGAGTGACTCCAGGGCAGTAATTTTGCCACTCTTCTAGGAGCTCTGCCAATGTCAGCAACGCTAAGAGAGCAGGTTAAAAATGTACGGATTGGAGGCTTGAGAGCAAATTTCAGGACAATGTCGTGTGTGTGTGTGTGTGTGTGTGTGTGTGTGTGTGTGTGTGTGTGTGAGAGAGAGAGAGAGAGAGAGAGAGAGTTAGGCCAAGGCTGATTGCTTCTGAAAATCCTGCTCTTGGCACCCAAAGACCTTGATCCAAGTCCGTTTGCAGTCCATGGGAATCTTTCCATTGACTTCAGGCCCCAGACGAGCAGTAGAACCATACGCAAGGCTACTAGTTCATCAAAGAAAGTCACCATAAGCAAGAGGAAGGAGATGGATCTTGTATGCACTCTATGTACTTGGCCTGACAAGGGAGAGTTTCTTGAAGTACTTAGAAAAGCTTTAATGATCTTTGATTTGTTACCAAAATACAGGAAGGAGAAAGACCCCCAGTTAGCACTTCATGATAGATAGCCAACGTGAGGCTGTGGTATTTTAAAGCACTTACAAATAATAGACCAGTGACCCATTTGACATTGATTTACATTGCAGGCGCTTGTGTGGGGTAGTGCTACCCAGCAGAAAGCTTTGCACTTGAACTGAAGCATTTTTAAAACCGATAGCTGGTTATTTCATGATGGACTGTGTGGCAGCTGCTCGGTCAGATACAACAATCAGTGGGGCTGAAGCATTATCCCAACCGATGAGCAAATCTATGGGCAGGAATTAGAGGAATGGAGAGATTGCTGAGGCAAAGGTCAACCCTGCATTGTGATTACGATTCAATGGTGAAGATTCCGAACTATTGGCATCATGAGGGATATGACTATTCGGTGCCCGATCTGGGCAGAGAATGATAATTGCGTTTTGAGGAGGATTTTGATTGTTTGTAATTTGGTTTCATTCTGACTCTGAATGAAACCCAAACACTTTGAAATTCTCTTCATCTGAGACCATGCAGGTGGTCCATGCATGTTTGGACCATGAAAATTGTCATAAATATAAAGGGAAGGGTAAACACCTTTAAATCCCTCCTGGCCAGAGGAAAGACCCTTTCACCTGTAAAGGGTTAAGAAGCTAGGATACCTCGCTGGCACCTGACCAAAATGACCAATGAGGAGACAAGATACTTTCAAAGCTGGAGGGGGGGAAAACAAAGGGTTCTCTCTGTCTGTGTGTGGCTTTTGCCGGGACCAGAACAGGAATGCAGGTCAGAACTCCTGTAAAGGGTTAATAAGCAATCTAGTTAGATATGCATTAGATTCTGTTTTGTTTAAATGGCTGATAACATAAGCTGTGCTGAATGGAATGTATATTCCTGTTTTTGTGTCTTTTTGTAACTTAAGGTTTTGTCTAGAGGGATTCTCTATGTTTTGAATCAGATTACCCTGTAAGGTATTCACCATCCTGATTACAGAGGTGATTCTTTTACTTTTTCTTCAATTAAAATTCTTCTTTTAAGAACCTGATTGCTTTTTCATTGTTCTTAAGATCCAAGGGTTTGGGTCTGTGTTCACCTATGCAAATTGGTGAGGATTTTTATCAAGCCTTCCCCAGGAAAGGGGGTGTAGGGTTTGGGAGGATTTCTTTTGGGGTGGGGAAGACGTTTCCAAGTGGGCTCTTTCCCTGTTATATATTTGTTAGACGCTTGGTGGTGGCAGCAATAAAGTCCAAGGGAAAAAGGTAAAATAGTTTGTACCTTGGGGAAGTTTTAACCTAAGCCGGTAAAAATAAGCTTAGGGGGTTTTTCATGCAGGTCCCCACATCTGTACCCTAGAGTTCAGAGTGGGGAAGGAACCTTGACACAAACCCACACTGCTGATAAGCCATAAGCCTGGGAGCTCGTGAGCTGGGCTATCCAGGACGTTGAGGATCTCTGCTCCCCATCAGCCCACAAAGGCGGGCTGCTGAGGAGCTGGGCAGGGGCACAGGCAGAAAAGCAAGCAGGTTCCAACAGAAATCTGCCTGGCAGGCAGGTTTTGAAACCTGTTTAGGGTCCGTTGGAACATTGTCAGAATCAAACCATCCACCAAATGTTTTGCTTTTGACAAAATCTGCAGTTCCAACAAGACTACAGGGTTGGACCAGCTCCATTCTGTACATTACTTTGATAAAACCACTCCTAATCTAGGCCCTGATCCTGGAAGGAGAGCCTCATGGGCACAAGGGTATGCTTGTTTGGAGCCACTCGTGAGATTGGGATTCTGCTGCTCAAAACCAGTGAGAAAGGAGAGGGACAATCACAGATTTCCCCCAGGTACTGTGAACAGTGTCTCATTTTGGTGCCATAAGTGGATGCTACTGTTTCCCCTCCCCCTTCCTTCCCCATCTTACCTCTGGAGACAAAAGACCCAAGGTAGAGAATGGACCCTTGGGACACTTGTGAGACCCACCAATAGGAAGCCAATCATCCAAAGCCTAGCAAGGCACCTCTGAGAGACAGCCAGTCCCAAAGACATCCAAACACACCAGCCAATCAGAACTGCCCGCTTTGCCAACAGACTGGAGAAGGCTGGATCTGCACCAGTGGTTAGTGTGGTGCCAGGCAATATCTTCCCTGGGTCTGATGGCTGCTGCTCCTTCCTTTGCTGCAAGCTGTCTGCAGACTCAGGCAGGCATCCCTACAGCACCTGGACAGAATTCATGTTTTCACATTTTCCTCTGCAGCCACAAGGACTGGAAACAATTTTTGTTGAATGAATCTGAGGTTCTGAAAGGATCACCTGATGGTGGGAGGCAGGTCCTTAGACATGTGCACACTGCACCTCGGGCTTAATCCGGCCTGCACAAGTGTTTATCTGAACCCCAGTGAGGGGGAATGAAGCCTGAGGAGCTCAACGGAGCCTGTGTGATCATATTTTTGAACATATGCACAATCTGCTGCAAGTGGCACATTCTCATGGCATCTCAAGTGGGTGGAGTTTGGCATCTGGGCGGAGCTTAGGAGAGTACTCCCCCTGCACACACACTTTGTATTTCCCAATTTGAGCCCTGATCTGATGGCTGTGTGTTGGCCTGTGTGACATGAGTCCAGTTCCGAGGGGACAAGTATCCATATGGCAGCAAGAATAATTAAAAAAAGACCACTGCAGTTGGCACTAATGGGCCCCCTTGCAGGTAATCACCACAGAGAAGACAAAAAGCGAATGATCAGTAAAGACATGCTGGGAAGGACGATTCAGCGCTTAGAGCAGTAATCTAGGACTTGGATGTAAATCCCTCCCCCAGAATACCTGTGTAAATCCGAGTAAGTCCTCTACCTGTGCAATGAGGATAGAGCACTACCATACCTCGCAGGGGTGCTGTGAGGATAAATACATCAAAGATGGTGAGGTGCTGAAATACCTGTAATGTACTATGTAATATATGTACTTTAGCTAGAGCAAGGATCTCAAACTCAGATCACCAGGAGGGCCACATGAGGACTAGTACATTGGCCCAAGGGCCGCATCACTGAAAACTTTTCATACAACGATACAAAAGTATAGTCAAAAATGAAAAAAATGAAGAGTAATATAGTATGCTATTAAAAGTCAATGTATTAACTTTTTAAAAACTGTAATGTGAAGAGGGGTTTTAATAAAATATAAACACCTGTAACTATTCCTTATGTGGTCAGTAACACTGATGATGATCTACACTAACAGTCTATCAACATAGCTGTAATGGCAGGAACTTTTTAAAGTAGCTATTCATACAAAATACGTCTCCACTTTTAACAAACATTCTTCCCGACTAGTCAGAGCAAAGAATCATACATGCTGAACTTCATACCTCGGACTGCTCACCTAGTCCATGAGGCCCTGCCCGGCCCCGCCTCTTCTCCGCCTCCTCCCCTGAGCGCACCACATCCCTGCTCCCCCGCCCCCGGAAAGTCCTAAGCAGTGCCAAATAGGTGTTTGGCGGCAGGAAGCACTGGGAGGTAGGTGGAGGAGTGGGCCGCATGTTTGAGACCCCTGAGCTAGAGAGTGAGGTGGTCCTTTCAGGGCATGGCTGAAGCATAGTAATAGGGTAATGTGGAAGAAACTTGCACTACTACTGTACCTGTTCTGCATGTTGATGTCTATAGGACCTCTGGACTGATTTTCAGTGGGAGTGTGCAGTCACTGCTCCTGTTGATTTCAGCTAGAACTGTGATGTTCAACACTTGTGAAAATCAGGCCCTTACTCTCCAAAGGCATTACCAGCACTGATGTATACATATACAGCCAACGTAGGGGTTGACTATAGGGCAAATGATTCTCACCAGATGCCTTGTGAGGTAAGTTTTTCCACCAGGTAAAAGAAATAAAAGCACAAGTTTAAATGAAATGGAATTGTTTCTCTTGGAGTTCCAAGAAAGCAGCAGTAGTAATTTACAGAGTGAATGAAGGTTTTTGTACAAACAATATTGTTTGTCTTGGAGAAGAAACCATCGTAAATCTGTGGCCTATGCCATTGCAAGGATTATCTCAGCTGATTTCAAGACCAAGCTAATTAATCAGCACTTGTTGCCATGTTAATTAGCCAAGAGTGACCTCAGATACATTTGTTCTTTTCATGATATTTAGCCTGAATGGGAGAATGTGCACCTGTGGCAAAGCTTAGGAATAAACAGACTTGAAGCCTGTTTCCAGATGGGTAAATATACCCCAGGCCTTCAGGGTTACGGTGCTAGTGAAATAGACTATAGCAGGGCCTGTCCGCTCTTTGCTTTTTGGCCTTGTAGAACAGCAACTTTGCTTTGAGTTTTTCAAGCCGGGTCTTTGCAAATAGTCATTTGTACAGTAGTTGCCCTGAAAAACTTTACAATTTTCTCTTTGCAATTAGGTAAGGTTATTTCTGTATTCCCTAAACTTAGTATAGGGAATACTTGTTTTGTTAGCCATAAGTGATGCATCAGGGATGCAGAACTTAAGAAAATGAGCTCTATTGAGCATACATAAAGAGGCCAGGTTATATGCTGAGAGCCCAGTGTTTGGTAGCTGCCTGGCCACCAGCTTGCACACTTGAGCTCCAGGTATCACACAAAACTAGGTCACTCCTGAAACCTGATCCCTTTTCTCCAGTCCCATTCATCATACTACAATACTAAGGCTCCTTGGGCATCTTCATGAAGGGGAGCATTTTACAAAATGGTCTAATTTTGCTCCCATTCAAGTCAGTGGTAAAACTCCCATTGACTTCACTGGAGGCAGATACTGAGAGCATTTTAAAAATCTCTCCCTTGGTTACAATGGCACTTGAAAAGCATTGAGGGGTGACCACTACATTGTTTTGAACTATCATTTGTTCGAAAGCAGTGTGATTTAGTGGCCTGCTCATCGAGCTGGGAGCCAGGAAATGTCTGTGTTTTGATCCTGTCTCTGACACTTATTCTGTCTGATGCCTTGGGTCAGTCACTTAATTACTCTGCCTCAGTTTCCCCGTGTGTAAAATGGGAATGATAATACTTACCTCTGAGGGGTGCTCGGACTGTTTAACATTTCTAAAGGCCATTGAGTCAGCAGGTGTTCTGTAACTCCTGCTGTGCCTCATCAACAGACTACATGGGGCTGTTACAGCTCATCGCTACAGAGCCTGGCTCTTTAGCCAATGCCGAAGCGTCTCATGCTTTCGGCTCAGGAAGTTCCCGCTTCAGACTATGGTGACCATCACAAATGCAAAATGTCAGCATTAGCAATGAGCAAACTGCTTTGGGGGGGAAAATACAAGACACAAGCCTGAATCCCTGTCCATGTCTTAGAAATGAACCTTTTTTAAGGCTCTGACACGTTCAGATCATTTCACTTTTAATTGTCATGCTTCCTTTAAAACCGGGATTGTGGCTGAGACCAGAGCTGCCAGGCTAGAATTATCTTAAGAAAAGCTGTAACTAAAGCATATTGCAAATACCAGAGGTCTTTCCAGATAGAAACAGAAGTTAATTGTTATTCTTTTAATTTTATTATTATTTATTATTATGGAGAATCACTTACATAGTGCCATCATTTAAAGTTATTTTACAAACATAGGCCCAAATCTTTTAAAGTTCCCTTAAATTAGATCACTATTTTTTTAACTTGTAAGAAGTCCTGCTTTCCCCATCACAAAGGTTTTGTCAAGTCTTAGGGCTTGTCTACACTTACCGTGGATTGACTCTGCAGCGATTGATCCACCAGGGGTCGATTTAGAGGGTCTACATGACCCGCTAATTTGACCCCAGACCGCAGAGTTTCTCCTGTTGACCCAGCGTGGTGTAGACACCTCAATAAGTCGACCTCGGCTACGTCGACCCCAACTACGTTATTCACGTAGCTGGAGTGGCATAACTTAGGTCGACTTAACCCTGTAGTGTAGACCTGCCCTCAGATGTAAAGAGATGTTGTTATGTTGTGTTAGCTAGCTTGATCTAACTAACACCTTCTGAAACTCTGGTCAAGACAAAGCCATTTTATTTCAGCACATGCCATGCTAGTCAAATTAAGGTCACCACCTATCATACATATATGGCTCCTACTGCCATAGTGTCTAAACTACTCACAATCTTTATTGTATTTATCTTCACATTGCCCCTGTGAGGCAGGGAAGTGCTATTATCCCCATTTTACAGACAGGGAACATGACACGAAGTGACTTGCCCAAGGTCATATGGGAAGTTTTTGGCAAGGCAAGGAATTAATCTCAAAATCTTCCAAGTCCCAGCCTCACATCCTAACCACTAGACCATACTCCTCCCTAAAGCATATGTAGGAATCTAGTTTAATTTAATTCAACTTGACTAATCTTCACTAGATCTTTAGAAAGTGTTCGTTAGATCAAGCTAGCTAAGACAGTGTAACACCTTTAAATCCTACTCTAGACAAAGCCACAGTCCTGCGAAATGTTTCTGACCAACTGGAGAATTTTACTCTATAAAGATGTTACAATTTCCATCCTGAACTATTTCACAAACAGCAGTTTTTCCATTTCCCCGCCCCCCCCCCCCCATCTTACTCTGACTCCTTTGAGCTAGCTTCAAGAACCTTCTTTTTAACTGAACCATCTCCAGTTGAAGTGGTTTGTTGTTGTTCTTAAACAATCGTTATCATTTCAAAAAGTCTGCTTGAAAATCCCTAAGCTCTCTTGAGTCACTTCCAAATAACTTTTATGAATCATTGTTTTCATCATGTTGTGCTGCTCAGCAAGACATGGGCTAAAAAAGAGATGTTAATGGACACAATCCATTTTGTATCATATAAGTACCTAAATGAGAAATACCAATTAAATGTGTGGGGGCTGGAGGAAAAGAGGATGTTTGGAGACAAAGGACTTTGGGTGCTATTTGAAGACAGTTTAATTTTCTTCTGCTGCTATGTTTTTTCAGCTTGAAAAGAATGAAACATCCAATGTGCAACAGAGGATTATTTTCCAAAATTAAAGTCATGCATCTCACTTGTTTTATCTCTGGAACATGACCTTATTTTGCATCATAACTCAAAATGAGAGCAATAAGGGCATGCTGGTCTCTCTCGCTACCTCTTAAGAAAATGACTAGGCTTGGTTTGGATTTGGCCGTTAAGACATCAGTAAGTTTTCTTTTAGAGGCTTCATCAATGTAACAAATTTAGAAGCAATGTTGCTTCTATCTACTTCACTCTCCTACTGGGCTTCAGCTGTATTTTTGACAACATGAAGTGAATGGGGCGAGCTCCTTCCATTTCACAGAGTATGTCTCCACAGCAGCTGGGAGGTGTGATTTCTAGCACGGGCAGACATACACGTGCCAGTTTTGCTCAAGCTAACTTCCTAACAATTGCTTCTGCACCTCACACTGCCCTACCTCTGAGCTCAGATAAACCACCTGTGCCAATTCAGTGCTGCAGAGAGGTGGCCGACAAGAGTTTAAGGCCCAGATCCTCAAAAGGAATCCAATGCACCTACATACCTTTGAGAATCCAGGCCTTAGTTACTGAGATAATCTGCAATTCATCCGCTCTGCGGTCAAACCATATATTTTGCATTTGGTAGAGTTTGCACTGAAGCATGCTACTCCATATCTGGCCTTTTTTGACTCAGAGGATGGGTCAGCTAGGAACATGTCATGACCTTGATGCTTGGCAGCAAGAAGATTTGATATTTCAGGATCATTATCAGGTCCTTGCTGAAAAATATGACTCCAAAGCTGATCAAAGCTGTGTATGGCCCTACTCAGTCTGCCTTGATACAGCTAACAATTGCTGATGGTGAATTTCTCACCATGGATCACACTGCCATATGCCAACGGTTGTGTGAACACATCAGTGAATTACTTAATTATCTATCTACTGTCTCTGATGAGATAATGTCCGCAAATTGCATACGTCTAATGCATTTGCCGATCCACCCACATGAGCTGAGGTGCTGAAGGCTGTCCAAACAATGAAAAATAATAAATCTCCTGGTCCCAGGGCCTTTCCAGCTGAAATTTTTGCACACAAAGGAAATCTTTTCATTGACTAGTATTTTGAATCCTTCTTGCATCTGGCTTCAAGAAATCATATCACAACTACTGAAAGATGCCAACATCCTTCACCATTTATACGTGCAAAGGCTTAAAAAGGGACTGTGGTAACTACCTTGACATCTCCTTGCTCTCCATGGATGGTCAGATTCTTGCATGGAACCGTCTCTTACCAGAACTATTTTCAAAGTTCTATCTGAGTCAGTGCGGTTTTCATGCTTAGCGGAGCACTGTTGACATTATTTTCATCATCTGACAGTTATAGAAAAAATGTCATGAGCCACATCAACCTTTGTACATCGTGTTTCTCAATCTAACCAAAACTTCTGACACAGTCTCACTGGCCTCTGGAAATTGCTTGCTAGATTTGGATGTCCAGACAAGTTAATTAACATTGTTTGGGAATTCCATGAAGGCATTGTTGGAAGAGTTAGTGTTGATGGTGATCTAACAGACTCATTTCCAATCATGAATGGGGGTGAAGCAAGGATGCATCCTCTGTCCTAGCCGTTTTGATTTATTCCTTGCTGTGACGGTAGAGGAAGCCCGCCCTGGCTCTTCAAAATGGCATCTTAATTAATGCTTTTCCACTGACAAGCTCTTGAATCTCTGTAGTTTATGTGCAAATACCACAGTGATCGAAGCACTGATCCAGGAACTGATCTGCACTGATTATTGTGCCTTGGTCACATGTTCTGAAGCAGCACTACAAGATCTCACAAGCCACTTTGCTGAGGGGGCTTGACATTTTGGTCTTACCATCAGCCGAACAAAAACTGAGGCTATGTACCAACTAGCCCCTCAATACCTTTACCAAGATCCATCAGTACGCTTGGAAAGTACCATGCTCCAAGCCATGAAACAGTTTACTTATCTCAGCAGTATGTTAAACAATGGTGTGACAATTAACCACAAAGCAGATGCACGAATTAAGACAGCCAGTACATGAAGTTGCCATTATCACCGAATTTGGAAGCAACATGGAATCTGTCTACAGACAAAATCAAAGTATATGATTCTGTTGTCCCCACAACATTGCACAATCAGTGTTAAACATGGATCTGTTAACAATGGCACATTAAAAAGCTTGACAGTTTCCATTTGTGTCACCTACAGTGACTGCTGGCACCAACTGGCAGGACCAGGTGTCCTAAACGGAAGGTGAAAGCTGGTTTGGTTGGTATCAAGGCTTATATGATTTGTGCCCAACTGAGATAGATGGGTCATTAATTTGTATGCCTGAGACTTGTCTAGCAGAATAAATTCTATATTCTGTAAGCATGGTGGGCAGATGAAACATTTCAAAGATGCTTTGAAACAAAATCTGCACAAGACAAATATTTCCGATTCGACCTTCGAGCAACTGGCAACTGATTGCATCACATGGAGCCATGCCGTAAGGGCAGGTGTCCACGACTTCAAGAAGAACTGTGTTGCTCAGCTGGAAGCACCGCACCAGGCATGGAAACAACGTGCAGCTCAACTAACACAACCAGGCAAGAGGCTCTGTGGTCAGTGCTGTAAATGATGTTCTTCCCTAATTGGTCTGTGTAGGCATGTGAAGAACCAGTAGTACAAACGGTAACTGTCGATGTTGTCCTTGAAATCGGGGTGACTAGTAGTAGTCCTGAGATGGCCTTTTTGTGAGATGGGCCACTGCCCACTAGGAACTGGATTAAGACCATCTCATTTCACACAGGCCACTGTGTCACCACCAGATGATAACAACTCTCATTCATTCCTGCCATGGGCCACTTTCAGCTCAGTAACCTACAGGCGAACGGTTCTGTAGCTTATCACCTCTCAGCTGTGCTGTATTTATTTATAGGCCATTCCATGGCACTCATCGCCATAGTGTCTGAGCTCTCACTAACATTAATGTATTTACCCTCACAACACCTCAGTGTGGTACAGAAGAGCTGTTATCCCCGTTTTATAAATGGTAAACTGAGGCACATAGAAATCAGTTTTCCCCAGGGCCATAACAAAGCACTTTGGCAGAGCCAGGATTTGAACCTAAGTCCCCTAATCCCAGTCCAGAGCACCATCATTGCACATGAGATGATAGTGATGACTGACCTTTTGATGCCTCATTATGACACTGTGTGAGGACCGTGCGGCGATATTATGCCATAACATCATCATGGTGCATCAGCACATGGTGGTAGAACATCATGACCTGGCAACATTAATTTCACAATGGTACAAATGCCAAGTGGGTCTCCTTGGGCAAATCCACCCAGGTCTCTGACAGTTTTATGCCTTCTTTGCTCCAACACCAACCATTCACCTCGGCTTCTTCTTCAGTTCTGCCAGCAGAGCATGGAGAAACCCCACTCCTTCAGGTGGACTCTCTAGCATGTGTTCAGGAGAGCCCAGAAAGATTTCAGGAACTAGGCAGGTCAGCCGACATAAAAGGAAAATTATTCCCCATTCTCAGCTCCTTCTCTTCCCTTGTTCACATGTATTACACTTCAGTGCCTTTCAGTGCAGGTTAGTAACGGTGCATAATACATGAATAGCTATGGTTTTGTGTTGTTAATGTGGAGTAGGGTTACACATGAGCAGAAGGTAGTGCTGAGAACTAAACATGATCCCAGCCTTTGTTATTAGACCACCAAATATGCATTGCTCAAATTGCCCTGTACCTTACTTGTCTTTTGTTTTTGGCTGGCCAATAACATATCCCTGTCATCTCCAATATCTTTTTATCTTTGTAACGGCAGAAATTTCCTGTAAGGCTTTGTCGATATGGGAAAGTTTGACCAGTTATACAAATATAATTATACAGGTATAGTTATACCGGCATAACTCCACCACAAGGACACTTATTTTGTAATACAGGTGGGGATTTTTTGGTTTAGCACAATCCCCTTCCCAAGTGATGTGAGCTAAAGTGAAAAAGGCACTCATTTAGGAGAGTGTAGTAAATAGGGCACTGGACTATGTCTCAGGAGACCTGGGTTCTAGTCTCGGCTTGCTGTTAGGTGCCCTTGCGCTAGTCACTTCAACTCTGTGCATCACTTTTGCATCTGTAAAAAGAGGCAAATGATATTAACCTCTGAAATCTACTGCTCAGAAGCTCTATGTAAGAAGGAGGTATTATCACTATGCTGGAATAAAAGTGTCCATGCAGGGGGTTATTTTGGTATTACTATATCCATTTAATTCAATTCTTACCAAAAAGACTTTCCTGTGTAGACAAGGCCTGAATTGTCCTCTTCCTTGCTGCTCTGGAGCTAGACACAATGATAGACTTGTAAGTGGCACTAATCCAAAAGAAGCCCAATGTACTTTATAAACTGCAGTTGCAGCTGTAAAACTGAAAGCAGATGTTCCTCTGTTTCCCAAGTCCTGCATCTTTAACTCCAGAAAGATGTCTCCTGGCTTGCTTCAAGAACAGCTCTGAGGTAGCGGCCATTTTATGTTTCTCTTCTCCTCAGATACAGAAGAGTACAGAGCAAGTCACTGTGTGCTTCGTCTCTCATATATACACACCTTATAGGACCAGATCCTCAGCTGGAGTACTTTGGCATAGCTCCATTGGCTTCAGTGGACCTATATTGATTTACACCAGCTGAAGAGCTGTCTCTATATTTGTTCTTTCTTTGTTGTTTTCCTTGTTGTTTTCCTTAATCTAAAATATAGACTGAAAAATACATATTTTCCTTTATGTACAGGAAAATCTAAGAGAAATAGCATCATCCAGCACTAAAATGTGACCATCTCTGGCACAGAATGTAAGTAGCTGTCAACAACACACATCAACACTACACAACAGTTCAGATCAGGAAATGAAGAATGTTGTATCTGGAGTTGTTCCATAAAAAAGAATTTTTTTTCTGAAATTTTCATGAAAAAAGTATCTTTTTTCAATGAAAATTTTCAAATTTTGAAATTTGGGAGAAATTTTAGGTAGACAAAATGTAATTCCTCAAATTAGAATTTTTCTAGGCCCAGGGACAATTCTCCCTATTCTGCTGATAAGTGCCATGGAATCTTTCATGGCAACAAGTTGTTATAATTTCATTTTATGTCCAAATTTTCACTATCATGATAGCCCCATTCACTTAGTACCCTAGGGTGCTGGTTCAATGCTCATATGGAGGAGGAGTAACTAAGCAAATAATTGGACACCGTAGCTTATGACAGATAATTTGGAGCAGTGCCTCTGTTGTAAATTAAGCAAGATGTACTTTTTTTGTTGGACAAAATATTTACTATATAAACCACATTGAAGTGTCTTTTTAAAATCCATTGGACAAGTTTGGCACTGGGAGAAAACAGGATAGAGCGTGTGTCTTCTTATATTACTACATTATCTACTTACATTGCTTAGAGTGCATATCTACTGACACTGCAAGCTCTTTGGGTCAGTGCCCGTTCTTTTTGTTCTGTATTTGTACAGTGCCTAACCCCATGGGGTCCAGGGCCATAACTAGGGCTCCTAAGGCAGTACCACAATACAAATAATAAATAGAGATATGCATAGAGTAAAGGGAGGGGAAGGAGTACATGCAAATACCAGGACACCTTTCGGGAAGCTATGCATTAGCCAGACACAAGTTATTAGGCTCAATACAGGCGTTAAGTAGGTGAAATTTAAGGGCCTGTGTTATACAGATCAGACTAGATGATCTCATGGTACCTGCAGCCCTTCAACTCTGTGACTATGAATCTATACATGTAGGAATACATTATAACTGGAAAGGATTTTGAGACACACAAGCAGCAAAATGTATGGCCTGCTTTGCATTTGATTACACCAGTGCAAAGAAGTCATCCATAAACAATTGTGAAAATTAGGCCCTAAGATGAATACACAGCCCTGGGAGAAGGCTAAGATCGAAACATTTGAACCATCTCCACCCCTCCAGGAAACTGAAGTGCAGTATTTGCTGCCAGTCCATCTCTGTTATTCAGCCAGGTATGAGGTGAAGCCTTTTGACCTTTACTTTGGTTTGAGTTGACAACCAATCAAGCATCACTGCTTTAACTTCCATTACATCAGGCTTACCCACAGCAGAATGGGCCATTTGGAGCAATGGTGGTGGAAAAGACACCACTGACACATCAGGATGGAAATATATTACCTACCCCTGTTACAAGCAACACCTAATATTACTGGGAACAAAAGAGACGAGGGATTAGATACCTCCCTCTTTTCTGTTTGCTTCCTTTGTGAACTTCTCAGCTCCTTGTATCACAAGTCTTGCAATCTTTGGAACTTTTATTAAAGTCCCAGCTCCTGGAGTCATGGGATTACATGAAAATCTCAGCTTTCATTTAAAAGGAGGAGTGTCTAGCCTTCATAGTTGCGTGGAAAAGCTTCAAAATGTGAACTTCTAAAGGCTACAACACTAGAGGGCAAATAAAAAGAACCCCGAAATGATTATTGTTAAAAATCACATGATTTTTATGCCATTTTGCAGGTTCGTAGAGTCTGCCATCTGGTTACAGGATTATCTGTTTCAGGACAGATTTTAATTCCTTCCCTGCCAGGATATTTATGGCAGTTCCTTCACCCCATCACAGCAATACAAACCAAAACACACGCAGGAGAATGGAGGAAATACATCTAAAATTAACCAGTTTGCAAATGTCACCAATTTCATGCAAACACTCACTAGAAAACAATCCAGGCTCTTTGCTTCAAATTCCTCTTTGCTCCTACGCTACCGACAGAAATTAGGTGAAATTCATCCCAGTGCAGCACGAGTCTTATGGGTAACTTCAATCCCACTTGAGCCCTATTTTGAGATACAAAGACCTTGCATTCGCCCTCTGCATAGTAAATTTCACCCACTGTGCATACACCCGGGCAAGCACAGAGGCACATTTTACATGTGCAAAATTGGTGGTGTGTGCATCCCAACCAAGTCAACTTGTGTGCAAACAAATGAGTGTGTGCAGAAACACCCAATCACCTATTTAGTGCACACCACTATAAAGTTTCTGTAAAACCGCCTCTTTTGTGTATGCCCCCATCCCCAGATCTTTCCTGGCTAGCTTAGGCACCTGATTTTGAAAACAAGCTTGAGGGGCAGCATGACAGCTGTATAAACCCTGCACTGACAAGGAAGGGGCTAGGGATGCTCTCTACGCTAAGGTAGCCCCACCACTCTGGCTCTCCCAGTTACGCATGGGAGGGAGGAGGGCTTTAAAAGGAGGAAGCTGGTGCTGGAGACAGCAAAGGGGAAGCCCTGAAAAGCAACTGGAGCCCCTCACCCCCACACCAGAGACTCCCCAGCTCTGCAAGGAGTCCAGCAAACCCCAGGGGAAAACCCAGTAGGAACAGCCAAACTCAGCTACCTGACTACAGGGACCGCAGGAAATCTGCTACCCACGTACTCCTGATGGGAGGTGGTGCCAGGAGCTTTTTGTCTGAACATTTGCTTTTCCCCATCCATAATAAAGTAAGTAGGCCTGAAAGGGCAGGGCCCACTGCAAGGACTCAGGGGCTGGGGCCTGGACTGGTGGTAACTGGGCATGGCAAGGGGCCCCAACCCAGCTAGGGAGGTGCCCCAGAGCACATATCCACACGTAGATAGGGCGGGTTTAGCATTGCATAGGTTTTACACACCTCTTTGTTAAACTGCACATTATTGCTCCTGCTCTCTCTTTCTGCTGGATTATTCTCTCTGCTCCTTTTCTTGCTGTCATAAACCAATAGCCCTGTCCAGATACTTGGCAAACGTCCACTGTTATCATCCCAAGACCCTGATTTCATTTAGCCCATCCCTGTGCTAGCATTTTGAATGAATTTGTGTTCCGGGGAGGCCTCACTGAAATGGATGATCTGTCATTCCAAATCCGAAACCTCGGGTGCAATCTGATCTGTTTGTGCATGGCACAGAGGAACCCTGCCTCATAATAATTGTCATCTTTGGGCTATTTTTAGGTAATGCAACTGCCACCCTTTGGATATTATGCCGCAAAGTGAGTATGAAGGATGACAATTGATTATCTCAAGCTGTGTGGTGCGGTATTAGGGAGAGAGGCCTCAGCTGTGTCCCCTCCTGCCCCCTCGACAAGATGAAATATTCCATTTTCATCCCTCTTAATTAAAGTGGGTAGAACACTTACAAGGGGAAGCAAAAGGTTATGCTCGGTAAACAATGGGCCATGCAATTAAAAGAAAATGCTCCGGTAAACCCTGAAGAATGAGAGTCAAACACTTTCATTTGTCCTCTGCTGCCTTTTATTCCACACTTCTCTTTGCTTCCATGAGACAAGACACGTCTCTCTCACACACACGCTGCAGAGACCAGACCATGCCCAGAGCACATGCCTTGAAGTCCTATATTAGCATTTCCTGAAATCGTACCAATGAGTAAGTAGCCTATGCATGCAAGTCCGACAAGTGCTTGCCTGAATCTTAATGAAATTCTGGGGAGGGAAAAAGTAATAAGGGGCAAGAAATTGTTTTGTACAAAGTTTTTAGTTGAAGCATTTCTGTTTTAAGATGGGCGTCACAAGCTAGTATTGAAGAGCCATGTTTTAAGATGGGCGTCACAAGCTAGTATTGAATCCCCTCTCCCCTCCGCCTTTGCCTACATGTTCCAAAAGATACCTAAGATTATTATAAGGGGAAGGGGAAGAATTTATCACTTAGAACTCTTACAATGCCAACTCTTACAATGTTGTTATGAGTCTGGTGATTTTTGTTAAAGCCCTAGCTCCTCGAGTCACATGATTATTAAGTGAGAATCTCAACTTCCATTTTAAAAAAATTGAGTTTCTCCTGGTCCTCATGGTTGCAGAGAAAAGCTTGACGACGTGAACCCTACTAGCTCAAAACCAGAGGGCAAATTAGAACGAACCCAACTTTTATCATTTTTAAATCACATGATTTTTAAGGAACCTGTGATTTTAAAAAATTGTTTTGGTTTTTTTTGAGCCCTAACTCATGATTTTTTGAATGATTGGGGCTGGCAAAGCTGCTTTCCACCATGTAGTCAGTTTATTTACTTTTTGCGCTTCACTTTGGGTGGTTAGTGAAGTTAACCAGTCAGTTTCACAACCTGTTAGTCAGTTTCACCTATGGCTTTAAGTAGGACTTATGTGGCAGGCAGGTCTCACGCTGGCTCTCTATGGAATGATGAATGTCATCCAGAGTGAACCTGCTCTTGCTTCCATTGAAGTCCATGGCAAAACTCCCTTTGATTTCAAAGGTCAGGATCTGCCTCAATGTTGCATGCCATTTTTTCCCTGCCACTCTGATTGGATGACTCCCAGGCCATACCCAGATAGTTGTGTGAGAACTTCAGGTGTGAATACTTGTGCACATAATATATTTGCACAAATACGTCCTAGCAAAAAAGTTCATGACGTTCTCCCTCTCTGTGACCCTTCTTGGGAGCAAAATTCTATTTGCACAAATGAGGCTGCAGCTCCTGTCACGGTGAATTTGAGTCCTTTTTATTGAAAGGGAATGTCTGAAAGTACTTTTTTGCAGTATCCACCCAGTTCCGGCAAGCACAGCCACATGAGCTCAGCCTCGGTACCTATCACACAGGGAGGATGGACTAGAAAGGGAAAGTTTTCAAACTCCATATCAGGCAAATGATCCAGTACAGCATCTGCAATATGAACTCAACCCTGCAGTGTCCTGAGCACTCCTATCAGGTACAGCACACCCTTAGCTCCCACAGGGAGCTCGCACTGCAGGATCGAGCACTAAGGATGGGACACTTGCAGTACAGGCCCATGCCGGCTTCAAATGTACTCATCAGGGGATTCCTGACAGGTGGATTATTACAGATGTACTAAGGGGAGCAGTACACTTCTAGTTGTTATAGGCAGAGGTCGCTGGAAGGATGTCTGTGAAAAAGTGCTATAGGTCATGTCCTCCTTTTCCTCAGTTCCATTAGGAAAATTCATGTGTGTCTCAGGGGTTACTTTTTTCCCAGCGCTATCTCGTCTTTCTATGGAGGAGGGCTTTTCTCTGCTTCCTACTGGGGCTGTATGGGCTGAGGTGGGTTTGGAGATAAATTGTGGAGTGATTCTAGAGGGATTCTTCCAGGTACTGAACACCTGAACTGGACCGAGGCAGATCATCTAACCGGCTTAGCCCCAGCGTGTGGGTGACCTGTGTTAATGCCCGAGTGGATCGTATAATCCCCCCTTGTTTATAATGCCAGCAAAATGAACATAGCTGCATAATTGCTACAGAGGCAATTTTCAGAAGTTCCTGAGCCCTTGTCTATATCTATAGGTTTTGTACCAGGATAACTGTCGGAGTGTGATTTTTGAGTTAAAGTAATATGTCTATTGTGGACAAAGCTATATCAGTATAAAGACAAATCCAGTGTTCATTTTATGTAAACTGAATTACATACAGCTTCAGGAGAGCTAGGTTCAATCCCTTGCTCTGCCACAGACTTCCTGTATGACTTTAGGCAAGTCACTTAGCCTCTCCGTACCTCTGTTCTCCATCCATAAGATGGGAATAATGATACTTTCTTTCCTCCGCCCTTGGTCCATCTTGTCAATTTAGATTGTAAGCTCTTAGGGGCAGGGATTGTCTCCTTACCATGTGTTTGTACAGCGCCTAGCACAACGGGGCCTTGATCTCAGTTGAGCTCGTTAGGTGTTACTGTTATAAATAATAATAGTGTTCTCTAGTATTTGCTAAAATGTTGCAATTTGCCAGAAAATTCTTGCCAGCAAACTCATTTGCTAAAATATCTGTAGGAAGCAAAGAGACAAGGGGGCACAGACACAGGTCAAGCAAATTTATATGAAAACTCAAACACCCATGGAATGTTGGACAACTCTAAGGAGTCGTGAGGAATCGGGTCCGGAGAGTAATGCCTGATCAGACATGTACACTTAAATCAGATTATACAGAGGAAGAGGAGACTGGGAATGAAGGCCCTTTAGTGCAATTGTTAATTTTATTTGAATCTGCTTTTCTTTGGGTGGCTGCTGGTGTAGACAATAACCAAATCAACAGACTCACCCTCCTGAGACTAGCATTTGAGCTGAATCCATCTGGGAAAACTTTAGTTTGCCTTCTTCCCAATAATGGTATTTTGCCAGCCATGTCCTTAGTGGAATAAGATGGGTGAAGCAGTATCTTGTATTGGACCAACTTCTGTTGGTGAGAGAGACAAGCTTTTGAGCTTACACGGAGCTCTTTATCAGGTCTGGGAAACTAACTCAGAGTGTCACTGCTAAATACAAGGTTTGAACAAATTGTTTAGCGTGAGCAGTTAACACATGTTTCAAGGTGAAGTTACTTTGTGGAACATCAAGTATCAGTTTGAGGGGCACAGGGGTGATTTCTGCAAATCTCCCTGGAAGAACAGACTCTCGGGTCATCCAGTCCGCCTTTCAGCTGACAGTTCATTATTATGCTAACAGCATGAAACCCCTGAATCTCACCCTTTCAAACTGTAATCCTTTATTACTCACTGTCAAAAATACACAGGGCCTCTCTCAATTCTGCCCACCTGCTCCCCATTCTCCTTTCATCTGGTCTAGTGCTGGGCAAATCCCAATTTGAGGGGCAAATGCGGCTCTCTCATTTAGACTGGTGTCAATTCGGAGTGCTTCCACTGACTTCTCAAAGTCAGTCTTGGCTGTTCGTTTGTGAGTTGCAACCTGAAGAAATGGGATGTAGATTCAAAGCTGCAACATTTTTGTGTGTACATGAACTGAACCAAACCCCCACCCCCCGAGGTTTCTCCCAGTTGGGCTTAGAAAGAAAACTGATTAGGGTGTGGTAAAGGGAAGGTCTCATGGGGCCAATTAGCAGAGACTTGAGTAGCATCCAGACCTTGTTGGATGATCACTGAAAAGACCCTCCTTGAATTTACAGCCTGTTCCCCTTTATATGCTGTTCTCCTACAAATAGGCATGCAAAATAGATGCAGGAGGACTTTGATCCAAACAGATTTTTGTTTATGCAGACAGCAGGACTTGGACACCAGTGGTGGCAACTTGTGTGCGCGTGTGTGCGCGTGTGCTTTTGCATCCCAATATACTTAAGTGGCAAAAGAAGACTGCTTCTCTCAGTTGGAATGCAAACTAACCACAAAGGCCACCTTCAGGACAAAGACAGGACATTGCAGCTGGCTGCTAGCATAAAATTATCACCTCAAAAGCATAACCCTGGATTTCGACAACTGCTTTACCTTGTTAGGATGCTTTCCACATTCCTTTTTTAGTTTAAATAAAAACCATTATTTACTGGGGATGAAAGTCAAACAATCCTCTCTCTGTAATAATGACTCCTAATTATCCAGCATGTTTAGGACCAGCATGGAAGCATCCTAGTAGAGCTGGTAATAGACAAGGTCAGAACAATGGGCAACAAACAGACACCATGCATATTTCACTTTAGAATTTGAAGGGACAGAATTAACATGAAATCTAGGCAATGCCAAAGAATAAGCTAAAAGTAGTTGCAAGTGGTTTGACTGCCCCTGAGTCCCTCTCTCAGTTTTTGTGATTTTTCAGCCAGGTTTCTTATTTATTTATTTTTTTAATATGAGAGGCCCACACAAATAACAGGGGAAACTGACGATAGGAAAATAGTGAAACTATACGCAGTGTGCTGTCCAATACACAACTGGAAAAAAACAGATTTTTTTTCACTCATCTTTTTTCCGTTAGAGTGATCTTAGGTGTTTCCTGTGATCATAGACGGTACAATGGTTTCCTACACAAACGTGATATTCTGAAGTTGACAGTGTCCCTTTAAGAGGACATGAGCAACACCCTGCAGTGCATGCACTGAAGTTAGCTTGCTGCGTGTTGAGCTCAGGGCCACACTTTTTAAAAATTGACCTCCAGTTTTGCACCGACTGCTGTGAGCCCACCAAACGGAAGCCATTTTAAAAATCAGGCCCCAGGTAGCTTTCTCTCCATAGCAAACTACATTAGGCCGTGTTTGCACAGTAAGAATCGTACTATGTAGCTCTTATCTAGCCTTTTCATCAGGAAATCTCAATACCTTATGCATCGTTCTCAGCATAGGAAGGTCCTATGGGATAACTCTTTTATTGCTGAGATGAAGTCTGAGCTGGGAGCAGAGTACAGAGGGGTGGAGAAAGGCAAAGATTCCAGACGGACTCTTCTGCTGCTGCTGCTGCGTGGGTGTGAGTAGCTGAACAAATCCTACTCACTAGTCAATAAATACATTTATTCTGGTATCAGGCCAGTTCTAGGTTTGATCTAAGGAATACGGTATGTAGGTAAGGGAGGGGAGACCCTCACCCATGTGGCTTCTCATGAGTCAAGATACTGAATGGTCTTTCAGTAATAGTTAGCGTTGAACTATGAAGTTAACTCAGTTGCCTGTTTGGCAGCGCAACTGAACGCAGCACCTGGATACTATGGTAAAAGGCACATCATCAAGGCCTGATCAAAAGCCGGTGGATGCCAATGGATAAAGGCTTACTGATTTCAATCAGGTTTGCATCAAGCCCAGGCACAGAGCTACAGGCACACCTGCTAATGTCTGGGCTTCTGCACTGTGAACAGCTACAGACCCCGTGGAAAGCAGAAAGCAAGCTCTTTCTGAGAAGCACCACCAGAGCCCCCCAGGATTGTACTGGAAGAACAAGCACATCATCCTTATGCATCATCTATCCTATAAGAAGCCTATTGGAAATACCAGCTTAGGCAGACTACTGCAGGACAGCCCAGTCACCGTCCACGTCGTCCTTTTGATTTACGGCGGCATGAATTTCGCATGAGGTGGCAGTATTTTACCAGCCCTAGGAAAGCGTGGAGATAAATGGCTCAGCCTTACAGAGGTAAACACGTCAGCCTTTGACAGTCATTTCTTTCATTAAGGATGAAATGAGTGATGTGGTTCCAAAAGTCCAGCTGTGGGACTAGGAGCTAGCCATCCCATTATCACTCATCTGCAAGAAACTGGAGCACTCTAAGTATTAATGTGATCCTGGTACTATAGGAGCTGTTGGATGGGAGACAGGCAAATTGGAAGCATGGGTTTAAATCTGCCAAACAGGTCTTGGGCTTCCTCTTCATATTGCTCTAAACTGATCATACACACAGTCCACGTGCATTGTTTATTATGGATGTACGGGTCCTGGCTCCATAATTATATATGAGTGGAATTTACGCTTAAAGCTGGGATTCAACTTCTTTGTCATGGGTGAAGAATACAGCCTATCCTGCCCCTCTCTCAGCTCTAGAGTGGGGGCACAGAGATGTTCGGGGAAAAGAGACTAAGGTCGCCACCACCAGGTGTCCCCTTCACGTAGCACCAATCTCCCCAGCTCAACACCCTTCCAACCTCTCTCTGCCCCCCATCCCTCCATCCCCATTCACTTGTGTTAAGGTAAGGAAATTAGACCTGATGAAAAATGGAAAAAAGGGTGACAATGGGAGAGAAAGCGGAGGGACCCCCAAAAAAGCTAGATGAAGTTTTAGAATATGAAACAAAATTAACATTTTTGTTTGACCACACTCCCTCAATCCTAAAATATTTTGAATCAAATGGGGAAAAATTGCTTTTTTCTAAAAAAAAAAGTATGAACATTTCCAACAGCCCCAATTGAAATGAATAGCTAAGGCCTCCAACAACATCAGTTCTGCTCTGGAGTGACAACTACAGGGAAAAATATTCTAAAACCCAAATATGTCTTTAAATGCCTGATCAATCCAATCTGGAACCACAGACTCTAATCATGACTGTATGATCATTGCACTGCATCGCAAAGGGCGGAGGCAAGGGTGTTTGGCTGACGTAACTGTATTTCCACCCCGTAATGTTTGGTCTTTGAATTTAAACCCACTGTTGCCAGTTCTCACGATTTTATCACAAGTCTCATGACACTTCATGTTTTGCTTGAAACCCCAGCTCCTGGCTTCACAGGGTTGCAAGAGAATCTCAGCTTTCGTTTAAAAGGAAAGAAGGTTTCACTCCTTGTGACACCAGAAGACAAATACAGAGCTCAACAGCTATTGGCTAAAAAAACATGAGAATTTTTATAAAATCTCATGATTTTTCAGGCCGGACACAGGACTTTGGAGTACTTGGGTTTAGCAATACTGTAAACCTTAGCTCTGAATCTCCTGAGTTTGCAGTGCTTGGTTTGGGGATAATTATAGCATCCCGGGAATGTATTTTACCCTTAAGCTACTGATCCATGCTCTCACCCTTAACTCCATTGTATTGTAGTTTTTTTGTCTGTGAATTAAGTTATGTTTGGGTTTATTTACAGGAAAAGGTCCTCGGCCGCAGAATAGTTCTGTCCCTGTTCCTCCCGTGACTGAGCCTGGTGCGGACAACATCAGGGATACAAAGAGAAAAGCAAGTGTCAGTGCAAGGTGTACTTGTGGCACCTTAGAGACTAACAAATTTATTAGAGCATAAGCTTCCGTGAGCTACAGCCCTCGACATCGGATGCATAGAATGGAACATATAATAAGATATATATATACACATACAGATAAGTTGGAAGTTACCATACAAACTGTGAGAGGCTAATTAGTTAAGATGAGCTATTATCAGGAGGAGAAAAAAACTTTTGTAGAGATAATCAAGATGGCCCATTTAGACAGTTGACAAGAAGGTGTGAGGATACTTAACTTAAGGAAATAGATTCAATATGTGTAATATGTAACACTCCCAGTCTCTATTCAAACCCAAGTTAATGGTATCTAGTTTGCATATTAACTCAAGCTCAGCAGTTTCTCGTTGGAGTCTGTTTTTGAAGCTTTTCTGTTGCAAAATTGCCACCCTTAAATCTTTTACTGAGTGGCCAGAGAGGTTGAAGTGCTCTCCTACGGGTTTTTGAATGTTATGATTCCTGATGTCAGATTTGTGTCCGTTTATTCTTTTGCGTAGAGACGGTTCGGTTTGGCCAATGTACATGGCAGAGGGGCATTGCTGGCACATGATGGCATAGATCACATTGGTAGATGTGCAAGTGAACGAGCCCCTGATGGCGTGGCTAATGTGATTAGGTCCTATGATGGGTCACTTGAATAAATATGTGGACAGAGTTGGCATCGGGCTTTGTTGCAAGGATAGGTTCCTGGGTTAGTGTTTTTGGTGTGTGGTGTGTGGTTGCTGGAGAGTATTTGCTTCAGGTTGGGGGGCTGTCTGTAAGCGAGGACTGGTCTGTCTCCCAAGATTTGTGAGAGAGCTGGGTCATCCTTCAGGATAGGTTGTAGATCCTTGATGCGTTGGAGAGGTTTTAGTTGGGGGCTGAAGGTGACAGCTAGTGGCATTCTGTTATTTTCTTTGTTGGGCCTGTCCTGTAGTAGGTGACTTCTGGGTACTCTTCTGGCTCTGTCAGTCTGTTTTTTTCACTTCAGCAGGTGGGTATTGTAGTTTTAAGAATGCTTGATAGAGATCTTGTAGGTGTTTGTCTCTGTCTGAGGGATTGGAGCAAATGCGGTTGTATCTTAGAGCTTGGCTGGAGACAATGGATCGTGTGGTGTGTTCTGGATGGAAGCTGGAGGCATGTAGGTAAGTATAGCGGTCAGTAGGTGTGCAAGGTGTGAAGCTGCTAAGTCTTTGCTGCTGCATTCACAAAGGCAGCTACGCTGGCCAAAATCCAAACTGAGACATTCCCTTGGGGAAGTGGAAACTCAGCTGATTCTTAGAGAACAACCACAAGCCTCCCTTCTCAAACCAGAGGGAATTTATACCGGGGCTTCCGCAGTAGCATAGGGACGTGTTAGGAGATGCAGGGCTGCAGTGCACAGACAGCATGACGCTAGGCTTCCAGAAATGTCTGATGTCTATTTAAAGTACACATTTCTAAAGAGTGACTCAGGGCAGGAACTACAGCAAGCTGGCAAAGAGACTGGCTGAAAGGCTTTGGAAGTCACTGGGACATTTGAGAACGCTATCAGACTGGGTGAAAAGTGTCTGTTTTCCCTGCCTCGCAAAGAAATGTCTATGAGGGTATCGCTCCAGCCTCGGTAGCCTCTCCCAGTTGGTTCTTTTTCAGATCAGGTTCTTTGCTATCTCTGGGCTTCCCGACGTACCAAGTGTTTTCGGTATTGCAGTTGTAGATTGTACTAGAGACAGGTAGATTGATGGATCCAGGAATACGCTGCATCATTCACATTTGTCTTTTGGCATGTTCTATATCATGGTACTTACTATTTGCAGAACTATTTCAGCTGCTGTTTTAAGTGGTATGTTTGGGAGAGCTGGGGCTGAATTCTGGATGCTCTAGTATGTGGGATATACCAAATAGTTTTCCATCAAAAAATGCAGTTTAATCAAAATCTAAATGATTTGTGGGAACCTGTCGTTTTTGATGTAAAGTTCAGGGGAAAAATCAGACTGAATTGTTCCACCATTCTTGTTTTGTTTCAGAATCAATTTTTTTTGTAATGTTCCAATTTCCTGCAGCCCAGAAATCCCAGTCCGTGCCCAGCTCTAACGTGGTGTGTAGGGGATCTTTGGGGCAGTGGGAAGTCATGAGTATCGTGGGAAGTTTTGCAATGACCTTCAGTGGCAGCAGCAGCAGGCCCTATGTGCTATACAGGGGAGCCTCTGAACCCCAGTACACCCATTAGAGATGCTTTATTAGACTGCATTTAGGGGGATGCCCTGATGCTAACTACCCTCTAGGAAGCTTCCAGCTCGGAAAGGCAATAACCCCACTGGTTTGGGACTATGCCAAGCATGTGTCCCGAGACGAGCAAAGTGGCTGTCCTGCAAGTTCCCTGACAGGCGGCTGGGGCTCTCCGGGCTCCCTTTGAATTAGATCTGATTCACGAGAAGGCAGCTCGTGTCGCGTGCTCCTGCAACCTTGCTCCCTCAGCTCCCTGCACTAATGAAGCCACGTGTCCTTCCTTCCTCTTTGCCTTTTCAAGGCCCCAAACACCCCACCCAAACAGAGTGTACTTGAAAGAACAAGATACTTCCTTTGTAGCAGGAAACAAATGATGATTAATGTGTTAGTTGTAATTAATCTGCAGTGACAGATTAGCGGCACAATGGTGATGCCTTTCGTTGCTGCAGGAGCCGGTGCTGATAGGACAGCTGGTGAGAGGGGACACCAAATTCAATTTGCTCCTCATTTGCATACATATGACAACCATCTGTGCTAATAGCACTGCAATGTCTCTATTAGGCTCTCTTCTAGTGTGCCGGCTCACCTAGACTCCAATTAGGCCTTTAAGTGGGGAAGCTTAAAGCATAAATATTTGCAGAGGGGAAAGGATGGCTGAGTGAGCCACTGTGTCTATTGCCTTTCACTTCAGTCTGAAGGTTGAATCCAGTCCAACCCCACAGTTAAGGCTGTGCTGGTGCAGTTCTCATCCTAGAGTGGCTTTACCCCCCACTTCCCTCAACAAGGCAGCCTCCAAGCAAATCCCACCAGCACCACCCCACGGCACATGAAAATATTTAAGCCCTCGATAGCAAATCTGAAAGCAGAGTTGGTCAAACCTCAGAAGGCTGGTTGTGGGGAAGCGTCCAGAAGAACTGGATACTTCTCTGCACTTAATGGGTCCAGGCTGGAACTCTCATGGAAACAGGCTCTCTCATGAGATCACACTGCTAGCCCAGTTAGGGGAATACACCATAGCGGGGCACTGGTTTTCCTCATGGTGTTTTGGCCCTACTGTTTTTGAACATGGATGAGCAGAGGCAGCCACAACACCACATTGTGAAAAATATTAACTGGGCTTTTTCTGAGCTCTAAAGAAGGTTCAGTTGGGTTTGGGGTCCACATTGTTTTATTTATTCTGGTTTTATATATGCCCCTCTCAAAGACCAGGGGATAATTCTGCCCTCAGTCACACAGGTGCACATGATGGGTGGCAGAACTGAGCCCTTGGTTAAAAAACAGACCTGCCACTAAACTCCACAACACCCAGCATAACCTGCCTCCTGGCCTGCTTTCTCTCCATCCCCCATTCACCCCCCTGTCCCCACCTCTATAAAAACCCATGAGAACTGACCCTGAGTCTTTCAGCATATTTCAAAGTTCACCAAATCCAGGTTTTGGAATGCCAACAGTGGGGAACTTCCAGGCTGGGGCAGAGGGAGCTGCAACAACTCCATTTTTGCTGCGTGAGGAGTAGACTCACAATGGCCAGGGGCCTTTTGAGTTGCAAAGTGGCCAAAAGGAATTTTGGCCAGCTCTGAAAATTCAAGCTTCTGGCCTTGGACTAACAAAGAATAATTAGCAAACCGCCCTGGAATGACAGCAGCTGAGATGCTGGCGGAAATGTGCAAAATTGGGCTGTTGGGGGAGGGCTTAATCCTAAATCTGAAATTTGAATTGAGAGGCTCTGGGCCACAGTTCCCTAGGAAGAACCTTTAACTTTCCCTGTCTCCAGAGAGGATTTGTGGGTAGAGCAAAGATGGGAGCTATCTTGAGCAGAGGGAGAAGTGGAAGATCAGCAGCAGCACTGACTCTGGTGCAGATGTCTAGACATAGCCCCTTCCACTGGAAGGAAGGCCACTCCATCTACCTGTTTCATGAGAGGGAAGGAGCAGCAGTCCTGGCCCCCAGAGGTGATCTGGAGTGCTTTCCTCTCTACCTCGTTGCTTGGACCTTCAGGAGAGACCCATCAGGGCTGACAGAATATGTCTACACAGCAATTAAACACCCATTGTTGGCCCGTGTCAGCCGTCTCA
This sequence comes from Chelonia mydas, assembly GCF_015237465.2. Classification (NCBI taxonomy): domain Eukaryota; kingdom Metazoa; phylum Chordata; order Testudines; family Cheloniidae; genus Chelonia; species Chelonia mydas. The sequence continues at coordinate 20,703,931 of NC_051254.2, forward strand.
CGTTTGCGGGACTCGGATTATGGGGCTGTTTTAATTGCGGTGTAGACACTTGGGGTGAACCCTGAGCTCTGGGACACTCTCCTCTCGCAGGGTCCCAGAACCAGGCTCCAGCCCTGAGCCCAACTGTCTACACTGCAATTTTATAGCCCGCCCGGCTGAGCCCTGTGAGCCTGAGTCAGCTGACCCAGGCCAGCTATGGGTGTTTAATTGCTCTATACAGACATTCTAAGAAGCTGAGCTGTTCTCAGTTATAATGAATGAGTGTGTATTTAGAGGGATGCTTCTGCAGTGCCATAGCTAGTTAAGGAATTCATTTGGATCACATGGTTTCTGGCCCATAAAACAAACCCTTCATGTTCAGACCCTCACAACAAATCCCTACAGCCTTTATCATGCCTGATGCCTCCTCTCTCTGCCCTTTTGTCTTTCAGGAAACTCCAGATCTAGAAAGATTCTATACTGCCTGGGAATAGAGCTACCATCTGCATTTATCCTATTCATTCGCTCCTCCAGGGAGGTAGGGGTTGCGCACTAGGGGCCAGATCAATGGAGGAATGCTGGTTTACACCAGCTGAGGATCAGCCCCACTACGGAGAAAGGCATTAAGAGAGGAAGCAAGTCCAGTGGTCGGGACACTAGGCTGGAACTGGGGAAACCCAAATTCAATTTTCTGCCCTGAAATAGACTTCCTATGCAACTTTGGGTAAGTCACTTAGTCTCTGTGCATGAGTTCCCCATTTGTACAGTGTGGGGATAATAGCACTGCCCTACCTCACGGGGTGCAGGGGGGCGGACATGTGAGGCTAAACGCATTGACAATTGTGAGATGCTCAGATACTATGGAGAGGGGGGCCAGATAGATACCTAAGTACTTAAGATAGATGGGCTCTTGCAAGGGAGGAAAGACAGATAGTTGTGGGATGGAGAGATCCAGGGGCAATAAAAGGAGGGATCCAGAAGGAACAAAGACAACTCCAGGATTTTATTATAATGAGTATTATGGCAGTGCCTACAGACCAGCCAAAATCCGGCCCCACTGTGCCAGGCTTTGTACGTACACAGATTAATAGCCAGTCCCTTCCCTGAAGAGCTTGCGCTAGACAGCTCCTGAAATCGCTCGAGCAGCAGAGGGGTTCTCCTGTGTAACCCCCGCTCAGTGTGTAGTACATGTCCCGCTCCTTGCCTCCTACACGGAGGATGAGACGCCGTGCCAGCCCCAGCTACAGACCCTGGCTCTTCAGCTCAAGCTGGACAGACTCCTGATTCTGGCTCTGGCAGGGCCTAGTTCAATTCTCTCTGTGTCCAGCTCGATAGAAAGTGTCACACTAGGGGTATGTCTGCGTAGCACAGAGGGTGCCAGGGTTAGCATGGGCAGAGCCTAAAGCAGGGTGTCTCTCATACCCTGGGAGAAGCGGCTTTGGTAAAGCAGCAGTTAAAGCACAAGCCAGCTTGACGTTTACGGGGGGGAGGGGGGGGAGGAAGCGGGTCTGTGACCCCTTGCGCCACCCCCTCACACACTGAGCACAGGTAACAATAGCAGCGAAGGCAGCGTAGTGTGGGTGACAGAGCAGAGAACACACCCAGCGTCCGTGCCGTGCCGAAGCTCACCCCGGGCTGGCTCTCTACTATCGTTACCTGCTCTAGCTGGAGTCGAGCAAGCTCGGGTAGGCTACCCCGGGCCCAGCTTTTGCTGTGCAGACATACCCCAGCTCAGACAAGAGTCCCAACTTCCGTCTGTAGGTTGGTTGCTCCTTAGAGCAGCTGCTGATTTTCCCCGAGGCCTGTCCCCTCTGGCAGCAGCTCCCCAGAACATTTTCACTTGCCAGGACTGGGGAGGGCAACAAGTCCCCTAAAAAAACGGTTAACGCTGCTTCTCTGCTCACCTGCTGGCTGGCAGGCTTCACGCACAGGGCATTCAGTGGCGGGTTACCTCCCTCACCCCCCGCCCCGGGGGACAAATTAGGTTTCCTGTCAGAACTGTCTTTAGTACCAAATGATTTTCGCCTGTGTTTTTCAGCTTGTGCTGATGGAGAAATACATTTCCCCAGGGAGCTGGAATGGGTTTAAGGTTAAAGGCCAGGCCATCAATCTACCCCCTCATCTGTCTGTTTTACCCCTGTGCTCATGCATGGCTAAGGCAATTCAGTGGGCTTCAAGGAATGGCCTACATTGAAACAAAAGCAGATCGCATATGCTCCCATCTACAGCTCTGTGACAGCAAAACATGCAGGGGGAAGCCTAGTGTGGAATCTTTAAGCTCATTCCTTTACTTGCTGATTTTTAAGCACCTCTTGGGAGCTTTAACCAGGGAGCAGTTTTGTCGCTCCCTGTCCCATTTGTGCAGCAGGTTGCTCTGTTTGCCTGTTGCTGGGCTTCTGTTGAGAAATGACAGATACATCCTGGTTTCCAAGGCTGCGTGAGCGGAAGGAAAGCCCCAAGCTAGGAGACCGGCGAATACAGGGCTGCACTGTCCTGGGCGTGTTAATCCTGAGCAGGGTGCCGGGAACGCCAGGAGTTTGTACATGCTGTGCTCCCTTCACATTGTTCCGTGGAGAGGAGGGGTTTGCACTCATTCCCCAGCCAATCTGGCAGGGGATTCAGCCTGCAGGTCTCAGGCTACGTCTACACTACAACCAGGAATGCAATTTGCAGCTCATGTAAATGGACCCACACTAGCTTTAATCTAGCTAGCCTACAGGATACATGAGCTGCAAGTTACACCCCTGGTTGCAGTGCAGATGTAATCTAACATGTGCAGTTTTGGGGGGATCACAAGAGGTGAGCATCCTTTATACGGAGGCCATGTGCCTCCATGCTGCCTTCCTCTTACCTCCTGCCCTCTGGTACCTGTCCCTCTCCCCCTGCTTCTGTCCCAGCATGGCTCACCTGGAGCCTTACTCCCAACATGCTCTGCTCACCAGCAGTTCAGAGATAGAGTACACTCCTAAAGTCAGAATTAATTTCTGCAAGGGAAAGCCCCCTTCTCCCCTGCCCAGGGCTTGGGTAGGTCTGATGTTGCAAACAGCAGCTGGTCCATTCTCTGCAGCACAGCACAGCACCCCAACTGTCTGCCCCTTGCAACTTACAGATTGGTTTTACTCGACGTTTCCTAAGCCTTATTATGGGGCTTTCGCTGAGGGACTGTCTGGGGAATGTGCCCCACCCCAAGAACGTAGGCAAGAATCAGAATTTCTGTAGCAGTTCTGCAGCTGCTGTTCCAGCCTCCACAGGCTGCAGATTCTAAGTTAACCAAAACCAGCATGATCTAGTGTCACCTTTTACACTTGAATCTACCGTTAGTTTAATCCTCCACCCAATAAGGGCCCAGAAACACAACTCATGCACCAATCTGCACAGTGCAGGTGTTAAATAAAATGATCTTCGGACAGAGAATTGCTGTCTGGAGACATTTGCAAATAATGTCAAACAACCAATAAATTCAAACATTCCTTGCCCAGGAATTTGTGATCACTGAGAAGCAAAACTCAGCGCCAACTTACTCCTGATGAAATAGTCTCCCACCTCTGTAAACCACATATGCCTAGGACACCCCAACTAGTTGGACTCCTTAGGATGAGTGAATCTAAGACACTGATATGGCCCTCATTACCCTATCATCCACACACCTCGCAATTTCCAGTGTATTTATCCTCACAACATCCTCATGAAGTAGGGAAATGCTATTATTCCTATTTTACAGATAGAGAACTGAGGCACAGAGCAGCTAAGTGACTTGGCCAAGGTCAAATAGGAAGTCTCAGGCAGAGTAAGGACTTTAACTCAGCTCCACCGAGTCCTAGGGGAGTCCCTGAACCCCTGGACCATCACTCCTAAGTATAAAGAAAAGGAGTACTTGTGGCACCTTAGAGACTAACCAATTTATTTGAGCATAAGCTTTCGTGAGCTACAGCTCACTTCATCGGATGCATCCCGATGCATCCGATGAAGTGAGCTGTAGCTCACGAAAGGTTATGCTCAAATAAATTGGTTAGTCTCTAAGGTGCCACAAGTACTTCTTTTCTTTTTGCGAATACAGACTAATACGGTTGTTACTCTGACTCCTAAGTATGCAGCTTAAAATGATCCTCTCCATGCATCATCAGGAGGCTTGAACCTGAGAACTTGAGCACCAAAACACAGAGCTCTACAACTCACTTTGTCAACAAGAGGGTGCATCGGCCATTGAAGGAGGGAAGGGGAGCACTGTATTACACTTGACAAAGGTATTATAAGCACGCCCCAGTGAAGAGCCTCTCTGCTATTTCCAATCTGGCCCAGTCTTGCACTCCTTACACCAGCCCAAAATCAGTGGGAGTTTGGCTTGAGTCAGGATCAGGCCCTCCATCTGAGCAGAGGCACCGAGCTTACGCGCAGAGCATGGCTGGCTCTGCAGAGCTAAGCTTGATGGCTGTTCTGTGCTTGTCGCTGAGCAGAAGGAAAGTGCAGAGTGTCAGATGCCCTGACATCAAAAGCTTGGATTAATTATGTTGTTTAATGGTGTCTGACAACATTTGAAGCTGCACAAATTTCCCTGAGAGGAGGGGGAATGACTCTCTTCTCTGCACAGACTCTGTGCAGTGCCCAGGCACATGGATGCTCTGATTTCACTGTGTATAAGGAGATAATTAGTAAAACAAGCCAGGCAATACATTTCTGAGCAACTCTTGCACTCCAGGAATCCTACTATTAATCACATAAGAACGGCCATCCTGGGTCAGACCAATGGTCCATCTAACTCAGTACCCTGTCTTTGAACAGTGGCTGGTGCCAGATGCTTTAGAAGGAATGAGCAGAACAGGGCAATTTATTGAGTGATCCATCCCTTCTCGTCCAGTCCCAGCTTCCGGCAGTCCCACAGACTCACAGACTTAAGGCCAGAAGGGACCATCGTGATCACAGTCTGACCTCCTGCACATTGCAGGCCACAAAACCTCACCCACCCACTCCTGTAATAGACCCCTAACCTCTGGCTGAGTTACTGGAGTCCTCAAATCCTGATTTAAAGACTTCAAGTTACAGAGAATCCACCATTGACTCTAGTTTACACCAGTGAGTGACCCACTCCTCACACTGCAGAGGACGGCAAACCGCCACCCCCCCCCCCCCCCCCGTCCGGGTCTCTGCCAATCTGACCTGGTTAAATTCCTTCCTGACCTCAAGTATGGCGATCAGTTGGAACCTGAGCATGTCAGCAAGATCCAGCAGCCAGACACCCGGGAAAGAATTCTCTGTAGTAACTCAGAGCCCTCTCCAGCCTGAGCCCGAACATCTACACTGCAATTAAACAGTCCCATAGCCTGAGCCCCGTGAGCCTGAGTGAGCTCACACAGGGCAGTTGCAGGTGTTTAACGGCAGTGTAGACATACCCTGAGTGTCTAATAATTCTGTTCTTCACTATAGTTTCAACCAATTTGGTACTGAAGTTACATTTACCCACCTGTAATTGGCAGGATCGCCTATGGAGCCTTTTTTTAAAAATGGTGTTACATTAGCTCTCCTCCAGTCATCTGGTACGGAGGCTGATTTAAGCGATAGGTTACATACCACAGTGAGTAGTTCTGCAATTTCATATCAGAGTGCCTTCAGCACTGCGGGGTGAATCCCATCTGGTCCTGAGGACTTATTAGTTTAATTTACAAGGTTGTTCCTAAACCTCCTCTATTGACACCTCAGTCTGGGACAGTTCCTCAGATTTGTCACCTAAACCGAATGGCTCAGATGTGGGAATCTCCCTCGCATCCCCTGCAGTGAAGACCCATGCAAAGAATTCATTTCTCTTCTCAGCTACACCCTTCTCTTCCTTGAGTGCTTCTTTAGCACTTTAATTGTCTAAAAAAGAAAAGGAGGACTTGTGGCACCTTAGAGACTAACCAATTTATTTGAGCATAAGCTTTCGTGAACTACAGCTCACATCCGATGAAGTGAGCTGTAGCTCACGAAAGCTTATGCTCAAATAAATTGGTTAGTCTCCAAGGTGCCACAAGTACTCCTTTTCTTTTTGCGAATACAGACTAACACGGCTGCTACTCTGAAACCGTTAATTGTCTAGTGGCCCCACTGATTGTTTGGCAGGCTTCCTGCTTCTGATGTACGTTACAATAAAATGCTTTTAGTTTTTGTGGCTTTTGCTAGTTGCTCTTCAAATTCTTTTCTGGCTTGCCTAATTTTACTTTTATACTTGGCTTGCCAGAGTTTATGTTCCTTTCTATTTTCCTCAGTAGGATTTGACTTCCAATTTTTAAAAGACGTCTTTTTCTCTCTAACCACCTCTTTTACTCTGTTATTTAGCCATGGTGCTGTTTTTTGGTTCTTACTGTTTTTTTTTTTTAATTTGGGGGGATACATATAATTTGAGCCACATACCACTAGGGAGAAGGGCAGTGGGCCCTATCCCATAGAGACCAATCCTGCAATCCTTCCCCATGTAAAACTCCTGGTGGCTTTGATGGCAGACCATGGAACTGCTGTGCTCTAAGCTCCACTTAAGAGGGGATCCATTTTTTTCTACCTCAGAAAATGCTGTCAAAACAGCCTTTCAAATGACAAAACATTGGGGAGGATGGGGAGTCAAAGCAGGTGATTTATTCTAGGGCCTAACCAAAACAAATAAACAAATCTAGGGGAACAAATTTTAGTTCACTTATGCCAGCGTATTACTCTTTGGGATCTTAGAAAGAAGGCACATTCGAGGAGATCAGCCTGTTAGGAATGGTTTCCTGAAATCCAGCTTGGATGAGCTGCACTGGACATAGATTTTATGGCCAGAAGGGACCATCATGTTGGTCTTAGTTGAAACTTCTGCATTACACAAGACAGAGAACCTCACTCAATGATTCATGCATCAGGCCCATAACTTCTCTTTGAGCTATAGTAGGTCTTTTAGAAAGATACCCAGTCTTGATTTAAAGACTGAGAGTGATGGAGAATCCACCACGTTTGCAGGTCAGATGTACCTACCTGTATCTGGGAATACCCAGGATTCAAAGCCAGGATCCCTAACATGCAAAGCTAGGGCCACACCCAAAGGTCACAGAGCCACGAGTCGACGTAACTGGGCAGTGTAGGGAGGTGCAACAGGAAATGTCACAACCGTGAGCAGCTAGGCCTGCAGAGGCATGGGCGTTGCTGTGAAGCTGTGAATTAGGATGAACGGTGAAGGCGTCAGAGGCAATTGCATTAAATTAGGAATATTTTGGACACTGGAATCAAGAGGTCTGCAGTATTGCAGCAAAAAGCAGCTTGTGTTCTTGGAAAGTGCTCTTTGTGACTCTCTCCTCCGTCTGCCCATGGGAAGAATTCAAACAGGCCCCAGACGACACATATACTCTCTAGGCCAGATCCTCAACAGGTGTACATTTAATTTCAATAGGAGCCAGGTGCCCAACTCCCCTAGGTCCCTTTGAGGATCTCAGCCTTTGGTCTTACACATAATATATTGTCACTTCCTCAGCACATTCCATGAGAGAATCTCAAAGCACTTTGAAGATATTATTAACTAATAGATAGGGCCTTACCAAATTCACTGTCATTTTGGTCAATTTTACGGTCATAAGACTTTAAAAATCATAAATTTCATGATTTCAGCAATTTAAATTTGAAATTTCATGGTGTTGTAATTGTAGGGGTCCTGACCCAAAAAGGATTCGGGGGTGGGGTCGCAAGGTTATTGTAGGGGCGGTTACAGTACTACGACCCTTACTTCTGGACAGCTGGAGAGCGGCAGCTGTTGGCCAGGCACCCAGCTCTGAAGGCAGAGCTGCCGTCAGCAGCAGCGCTGAAGTAAGGGTGGCATGGTACGGTATTGCCACCCTTACTTCTGCACTGCTGTTGGCAGGGCACTGCCTTCAGAGCTGGGTGCCTGGCAAACAGCCGCCACTCTCCAGCTGCCCAGCTCTGAAGGCAGCGCAGAAGTAAGGGTGGCAATATTGCAACCCCCCCTAAAATAACCTTGCAACTCCCTTTTGGGTCAGGACCCCCAATTTGAGAAAAATGCTGGTCTCCCCCGTGAAATCTGTATAATATAGGGTAAAAGCACACAAAAGAGCAGATTTCACGGGGGAGACCAGATTTCACGGTCCGTGATGTGTTTTTCAGGGCCGTGAATTTGGTAGGACCCAACTAATAGATCTTTGCATTACGAACATCAAAATTAACGGCCAATAAGTGTGTAGGGCGATCAATCTCACTTTTACACTGGGGAAAGCAAGATCGGAATGCATCTGCCTAGCTCCTCCTAACCATCCACTTTCTCTGCACAATAGAAGTGATCTCAGGATTAACCCCCTGTTCTCACTCGACCCTAGGCAAAGTCAGAGCGCAGGAAGCTTCTGCCAGCACATAGATGAAGCTGGCGTATGTTACACAGCAGCAGGTGCAGAGTCTGAATGTGCCAATAGCAGATTTAACTTTATTTCCTATGGAAACAAAAACCAGGGGGACAGGAGGGAGAACCTCTTCCAGGGCTCATCTGGTGCAATTATGAATGATCTAACCTTTCCCTGAGATGATCCACTGAGGTCTCCTGGATAGAGATGGGGCAGCTGGCAGGGGGCAGCAGCTAGCAAAGCGGGGAATGAGATGAAGACTGCACTGCAAGGTATTTATCTAGCACTCATGTGCAACGCACGGCCGAGCAGAAGGGACATGAGCATGCTATTTGCAGCATTCTAATTCCCCCTTCAGTGTTCAGCAGTGTAAATGCTGGCATTCCAGCCGTTTCGCTCCCTCAATCCCTACACCTCCTTGTGTGTATTTAGATCCTGGCTCTGCTGTCACCTCTACGCTGATGCCAAATGAGGACTAGCACCACTGATGTCAGTGGGATTAGATGAAGGCCTTGTCTACATTAGGGATGTCTGCACTGGTGCCACTGCAGACAGTAGTGGAGCGGTGTCCATTTACACCAGCTGCGGGTCTGGTGCTACATTTCCACCACACTGATGAACAAGGATCACGAGCCCATCGGAAAACCTGCCCTGGTTAGAACAATTTGCTGAGGAAATCACACGAGCCCACAGCACTCTAGCCACACAATTAACATACAACATCATATTCTTAAAGGGTGAGGTGTGTGTATAGAAGAAGATTGATATGATAAATAACACAGTCCCCGTTGTGGCCCCTTTGAATTCTACAGCGAGGCTCTCTCGTTCGAGATAGAAACATGCTAATTACCCTTCACCGGGGAGATTTCCTTCTTCCACTATCCATGAGGAATCCTGACAGCATTAAGTACATCCCTGTTTGCTGCTTTAATCATCAGTGCCGAGCCTAAGTAGCACTTGCTCTGTCACTAATGATTCCCATCTAAACAGTGAACTGATGCTGACAAAATACTCCCTGACACTTGCATTTACAGACAGGAAAGCTGTTTAGTTTAGTTTATGTATGTATTTATTTGTAAGGGATACAAGCCGTTATTAATGCAGAGAGAAAACACAGGGTGAATTCAGTACTGGAACCTCAATATAAGCAGCAGAAAGAACAGAGGCTGGAGGGTTGGACAGTAGCGCCCTCTGTTGTGCATAGGTGGAGCAAGGCGAAATGTTGACTAGTCACTGAGGAGACGATGGCTGGCCCAGTGGTTAGGGCATGAGCCTGGGACGTGATGAGATAGTTCAGTTTAATTCTCTGTCCCTCCACACACCTGATGCGTAACCTTGGACCCGTCACTTAGTCTCTTTGTCCCTCCAGCTAACAGGTCTACAGAGCAGATGGGGTCCTGCTGCATCATTGCCCTGTTTTGACTTGTGGGAATGAGCTTTAAGTAACAAGTGCTCCAGAAAAGAGTCTTCAGACACAGTGATGCAAACAGCAGCAACAATGAGAATGTTGCCCCTTAGTCTGACCCCACTGCTGAGAGGTAGCAGAGCTCTGCACTGGGACAGGCATTGTTGGCATTGTGGTAGCCCCTATGAGCACCAGGCATGGACCGGGACCCCATTGTGCTAGGTTCTGTGCATCATGATTGCTATTTATTACCTGTATTACAGTAGCACCTAGGAGCCCCATTCATGGACCGGGACCGCATTGTGTTAGGTGCTGTACAATCAGAATAAAGGCAGCCCATGCCCCAAAGAGCTCACCATCTAACTAGAGATAACCGAGCAAAACAGACAGACAGAAGTACATGGAAACAATGAGGGATGAGGCGTGGGGGCAGCAGTTCAATTAAGTGCAACAAGACTTACTGGCATGACAAGCTATAGAGAAGAATGGCCCACTGGTTAGGGCACTAATATGGGACTTGGAGACCAGGCTTCAGTATCATTTGTCATTACTCTCTACTCCTGACCTGTTGTCAGCTTATTATACAGCAAATGAGTTTAGGGGTTAAAGACCAGCTAAATAGGTCTGGATTCTATTCCTGACTATCATTGACTCTGTCAGCTTGTGTAAGTCACATAGCCTGCTGGAGCCTTCATTTCCTTGTCATTTCCTCTCCATTACTGCAGAACATTATAGTATTTTTGAATTTAGAAGGCACGAGCAGAAGCAAATATCTACAGCATCCAAAATGGCTAATCCATCTTTATGTGCAGTTCAAAATGCCTCACTCTGATGCCTGCTATCAGTCAGCAGATTCTTCCCTTGTTGCTTTATCAAAACTTTTTACAATAATCTCTTTCCTCGTTTATGGAAGAAAGTCAATACCAACAGGGAAGGAGGGCAAATATTATAGCTGAATACCGAGAGCAGTTTGTCTTTCATATTGTCCTTGCAAATGCAGACTGAACGTTCACATCTGCTACAGAGGACTCAGATTACTGTAATGAACCAGCTAGCATGTGTATCAGTGTATGTGTACATGATGCTTCCCTTTGCTGGATGGAATCAAAACTGCTCAACTGGGCATCCTGGGCCCTTATTGCTTCAGCTATCATATAGCTCAGACAGCAACTGTCTGTGCCTTAAGAGCTCTGGGGATCCAAGTTCTATTTCTCCAGGTGTTTCTTGGATCACTGCACCATTAAATTGCAGCAGTGTTGCCAACAGTCATGCTTGTATCATGAGTCTTGAAATATCTTGTGTCTTCCTTAAAGTCCCACTTGTTGGAATCATGGGATTGCAGGAGAAGCTCAGCTTTCATTTGGGGGAAAAAGGTAACGCATTTTCCCCCCCTGAACCAGGTCCCCAGTACCTACAGGATGAAACTGCACCTTCCTCCTCTTTCTGTCTCACTCAATCTTGCAACTTTTTATTTCATCCCTTGCACATTTCAAAAGTCTGCAAGGAGTTGTTCTTTATCTTCCTAATAAATTAATCTCCAATACCACCCCGAGTTCTCAGCTTCCTATTGTTTTCACGTACTCTAGGTTTCAGCCATTCCCAAGCTCCTGATCTTTCATTTCCCTGGTGATGATCTTCTCTGAAATTTCAGTTGCTTGCCTCTGAACCCTCTGTCTTAAACTATCATTTTGTGTAGTGGTTTATGACTTCTTCAATTTAGTAAAACATTAGCAAATGAGGCTTGTCAGCTTCCCAATGAGGATATAAATTTGTTTGTGAAAAATAAAATCCCTGTTGCTATGAATCTGATAAGCAGTTTGAGGAGTAACAGACCAGTTATATCCCACAGGCTAAGGGTGGCAGAGACTCAGGATCTAAAATGAGATCTATTTTAAATGTCATTTATTTTCTCTGAGATAGAGAGCATGTGGCAGGGCTATCAGCCCGGTGGATTCTTAAAGGGCAATATGCTGAGCTATGTCCTTCGGCCTAATCCTGCCAAATGCAGCTTGGGGCATAAACCTTGAGCAAGGGGTGAATTTGCCCCGCCCCCCGAACAACAAAACCAAGCCGGTTGGAAGTTTTCCATCAGAATATCCTCCTCCCCGCCTCTCCCTGGAAAGGGTTGTTGTGTTTTTTGACTAAGTGGAAATTGGAGAAATAAGTACCTGTTTTTGATGAAAATGTTGGAGGTTTACTGAGAAACTGGAAGTGTCGGGATTTTCAGTTTGGGGATGAAAATCTGAAACCATTGACTGAAATGTTTGATGAAAAAGGTTAGTTACAAATTTTAAACGGTAAAAAAACCATTTCCTGACTGGCTCTAACAACAAATAGGTAGAGATTTCAACTGACTTCCGGGGCCACTGAATGACAAGTCAGGGCAAGTTACATGACTTCACGGCTTTGCCTCTGTTTTCTGACCAAATTGCAACTTGGGTGTAACTTACAATAGCATTTGCGTCACCACAGAATTTTGCCCCAGCTGAGCAAATGCGGGTGCTGTCCGTCTGGAATGGGAAGGTGGATTCATGGTAATAGCTAGCCTTGTGAGATGTCCCCCTTTCAAAGTGCATACAGACTCTGAGAAAAAAGTATGCGATTTGTAGTGACTCCTTTGATGGAGGCATCTTCAGGGACTGAACCTGGAACCTCTAGATTTAAAAGCATGAGTCGGTGTTATTTGAGCTAAAGAACGGCAGCAGTTAAGTCAAAGGCAGTAGCTGACTCCTAAGCCTGTTCAAAACTGTCTAGTCACTATAGGGAAGACAGAGAGCCACAGTTTTTAGCAGCATGTAACATGTAATTAATGACTGTCAGCCAGATGCCCATCTTGTATACACCAGTGTAAATCCAGAGTGACTGACTCCAAAGGAGTTATTCTGGATTACACTGACATAAGTGGTTTACACTGCAAAATTAAGTTCTGCATTGTAATGTATATGCATGCACAAGAGGTCAACATTAGGTGGCATGTGACTTTTGAGTTCTCAGCTGTGATGTTTTCTTCATGCAATTTTTTTATATGACATTGAATAGAGAATTACGTCTTATATTTAAACAGGCTGCCAGCTGCTGATGGCCACAAGCGGATATGACAGCAAGGCATTGCTGGGATTTACTGAGCTCTCATCACATCCAGCCAATAGCAGAGTGGGAATGAGAGAGTGGGCATAGGAGCCGCTCGTTCTATGCCACCAGCAAATTCCCCTACACTGGCTCTACAGACAGATGCTGCTGGGGATGCCAGAGTCCTGTGGAGCTTGAGCTGAGCAGCTCCACAGGAAGGGTTGCCAGAGGCAGGGGTCCCAAGCCCGGGGGGCAGAGGCTCAGGGAGGGCTGCCAGGAGCAGAGAGGAGGTGCAAGCTGGGATGGACTGGGAGTGTGAGGAGCCCGCTGTGGGGGTCCCATTGTGGTTGACCTGAGCAGCTCCGGGGAAGGGCTGTGATGGAGAATGAGGAGGCCAGGGGAGGGATGTGGGCTGGGGGTGTGGTGAGCCAGGCATTGGATGCCCAAGTCCTGTTGTGGTTGAGCTGAGAAGTTCCAGGGGAAGTGTTATGAGGGGCAAGGGTCCCCAGCCTTGGAGGGTGGAGGAGGAGGAGGCCAGCGGAGGGGATAGATGGGGAGCAGCCCCTGAACAGAATTAATCTCTTTACTCTGTTAGAATGTGTTCCAGCTGTTGGTGAGGACTGGCTTGTTAAATCGAGGTCACCTAAACATGTCTGTGCTGTGGAAGCAGATAGACAATAAGTGCCTGACTTAGACAGATGGAAAATGGACTAGATGGCATGATCTTTGACAAGTGCTGATGGCGGAGTTGGTTGGGGTTTTGTGTTTTGTTATTTTAATTGCACGGCAGTATGAATCCTTGCGTTTTGTTTCCTTGACACCGAGCCCACATTTTCAAGAGCAGTCAGTATATTTGTGACAACACTTGTTTGCAGCTGGTGCCCAGACACAAGTGGTGAATGCAAAGCAAATGCTGTTTGTGCTCCAATTGCAAGTGTTTCCATGGGTAGGTTCAGATATAAAAGATCGGGGGCCTGATTCCCCATTGCATTACTCCTCTTTTACAGTGGTGTAACTCCATTTATTCAGTTCCAGAAGATTTGCACCAACATAAAACTGGAGTAACACAATGGTGAATCAAGCCTTGGGCTTTTTGACTAATTACATGTGTGCTTTGAATGTGCCTTGCTACTTAGTGTAAAGTTTGGCATATAAAAGCTGAGTTACACATGTTTTATGTTGATACGCTATGTGTTTATTACTGGTGTGGGAAGTCTCATGATTCCTGTTGCACAGATCTTCAATTAGATCAAATTTCCTGGTAAAATGTTAGTTAGCCTTTGAATATGGGTGCTTTAGCTTATGATGATGTCACACACAAGATAGATCTTGGAGACTCTCACATGAGGGACAGAATTAGCAACTTGAGATCATTTCTGCAGGTCTCCTGCTCTATAAAATTTAGCACAACATCACTGCCAGTGAGCATTTTGTATAATAGTGTCAATAGCACATTCCTGGGTGTAGATATCCATGCATGCAATATCCAGGCTAAGATGAAGCTGTTCTGATTTTCCCAGTTAGTAAAAGTAAGCAAAATTTTAGATTTTAGAATTAGGATGGAGGCCTCTAACATATTCTTGCAGCAGGGCCCTCTGGGGCTTTGTTACATCCCTTCAGGCACCGCAGTCAAACCCAAGAGAGGCTTGAGAGTTAAGCATTAAAACCCTCACTCTGCTGCCTTTTTGTAGCCCACCATGTTCTTTATGGGGAAGTAATGATGGGAAAATCCAAAAGTTAGCCAGAAACATAAAAAGAGAACCTGTGGACAAGTGTTTCCTGGAAGTGCAGAATCTCATTGGAACTCCATCCACCGGGGAGAATTATTAGGGGAAGATTTATTTCCACTGGGATGCCAGGCTTTTAATATTGCCCTTTTGAATAATACACATTTAAAGAGGTTAACACCACTTATTTCTCCTCCGCCTGCCTTTACTGGCTTGAGTGTGCCTCATGGCATCTGCTAGCAGAGGCAATAAAACATGGCTTTAATCTCCTGCACCGCTGTGCAAAACAGAACTGCCCTGAGAAGGCAAACAGCTGAGCAGCACTTCAGCACGCTGTCCCATTTAGGAGCCCCAGGCTTGACTGTGGGCCGAGGATTGCATGTAACTCTGTGGGGAAGGGGGACCACAACTCCTCCAGGAATTCAGAACAATAGTCGGGGGGGGGGCGGGGGAAGAAGAGGGGTGTGATTAGGCAAATTCACTAAAGTTGTAACATCTCCCAAGACGCAGCACCATCAGCAGGTGGTTGCATGTATTGGTTCAAGCAGGATTCTCCGGAGATGAACAGACAACGAAAGGACTTTTGGATAAACAGCCTGAGTTGAAACTGACTCAGGCCTTTTTCCTGATCCTGCAAACAGACAGGACCTTCTGTGCAGGAGAGGGCCCATCCTTCCTGGGAAGGGCTGGAAGGACTTTGGCCTACTGAGCCCCCCTAAGACTGATGGATGACATCTGGGAAGCTTTTAGCATGCATATAGGAACTTTATTGCTTTATATTTTCTCTATAGTGCTTTAACCTTAAGAATACATGTGCTTGCTTATAATGAGTTGTGTGGTAACTTGCGACTGCTAGCACTTACAGCTGTCCATAGCCTTCAAAGAGAAAGCAATGCACTGACACTGGCCTGTTTAGACAGTCTGGCTTGCTGGGGATATCACAGTATAGGCAGGGAACAGTTCAGCCTGGAAAAACCCCTGGTCAGGAGAGGGAGACATGGGTCTCTGTACAAGAGAGGTGACAGCTGAGGAGCCAGGAGCCTCGAGTGGGAACACTGGTGCAGTTGCCTTGAATTGTGACCTAAATGAGTGAAAAATGATGGTCTGGCAGATTTCTACACCTGCTCTGCACATGTGAATCATGACACAAGGTGCAAAGCAGAGGAGAATCAGCCTGAGGGGATCTAATCTGTCGAGTTGTCTCATGAGATGGCTGGGAGAAATGTTTTTTTTCTAGGGAGCCTTTGATGGCCATGACATTTCCCCAGGTGACCCTCCCCTTACACCTCAGGGGCCAATACCTGAAGTTAAGAGCACAGGAAAGGGAGCAGTGGTTCGGGTTGGACATGGTGCCAAAACGTTGTGTACAAGCTACACCCCCAGGCACACAGCTCTGCCAGGGCATCAATATGCTGACCATGCAAAGGGCCCCTGCTATTGCAGTCTAGTTAGCTGCCTATCCACACAACTCAGCTAATGCTCCTAAATTCTGATCCTGCAATAACTCACACATGCAAACATCTACCAAGATACCTTCATCCCAGTGCTGCAACAATCCTGCATCCTTCATCTGCACTTCAGTCCTAACACTGACAACCGTTGTTGCAGTCCTATCCTCCCCCTCGGCCCCCTTTTCACACAGCTCTGCCAAGGCACCTTCCTTTCGGCACTGTATAAAGGTCCCATTATTGCAGTCTTCGCTCTTTGCTGAGCAGACACTCTCAACCTTGTGCTAAACCTGCTGGGGGGCTATGGCGATGTGAACAAAGTGATTTTCCCCTGTGATCTGAGCCGAGACTGGATTTTGTGACTCCAGGTATCAACAGCAAGGACATCAACCCACCACACCTTGGAGCTTCTGGTGTACATTTTTTTCAGTGCACTATTGAAGCTGTTATACCTGGAGGCCCAACACACAACCACACCCACCCACCCCCAATTCATGTAACTAAGCTGTAGTAAATTCAGGTAGACTCCAGGTGGGAGACTTAACCATTCCATAGATAAGCCAGTCCAGATTCCCTGCAGGACTCAAAGCCATTCTCAGAGCATTCCAGCTATTTCTCTTCTGTCCCAGACTGCCATATAGTATTAAAGGAACATGCGGTTCAGGTGAAGTCTGGAGTAACAATCCCAACTAAATGGCCTCTGGGTTTGGTCATCTTGGAAGCTGAGATACTGAACACCAGCAGTGCCCACTGATTTTGGATGGATGCTCAACATCTGAGAACTGGGCACCTAAAAAGTGAGGAACCGAGAATCAGTGGCCACTTGTGGGGAAAAAAAATATGTGGGTCTTGAGTCGGGCATTGAATGGATTTTTCAGTTCACAGGTAGTTGGTGGGGGGAATTGTTTGGGGTCAAATTAAATGTTTCATTTTGATTGAGTATTTTATGGTCTTGTATTTAAAATAAAAATTGAAAAAAAAAACCGTGCCCAATAAAAGCAGTTTTGACACACTGTCCCCTGCCCAAAAAGAAAAAAAAAAAAAAGCAAAGCCCCAAACCATTTTGATTGAAATAGAATTTGTTTCCTCCCTTCCCCCAGATGAATTATTTCCCCAAACCAGCATGAATTCGAAAGACAGTGAGGTGTCACGAAACCTGCATTATTCCCCACCCTCACCCCCGAGTGAAAAATTTTGCTCGGCTTTAGTCCTGACCTCTCCGTGTACCCATTTCCACCCATGAGCTGCCGCTGATAACACTTCTTTACACTCACAGGAAGGAGAGAAGGATTCATGTCTGTGGAAGGGCGCAGGAAGGCAAAGGCTAAATATTACGGACACCTAATCTAGCCTTCTGCCTTCGAGGTCTCTACCACACTCATCACCACGGTATCTAAGCCCCTGGATACAAGATGCTGCTTCAGTGAAAGGTGCAAGTTCTTATTATTTCACAGCATTACCAGGGGGAACACAGACCGTATGAAAGCCATGTTCACTATGTCCATGCTGTGCACTACCGTGTTTGCTTAAGTTATTACATGGAGTGTAACATTAAAAGCACATAACATCTACCCCCACACACCCCTCCAAATCCAGCCTCTTTGTTTTGACACTTTCCACTTTCAGTTTATTAGTGGCTCGGCCACTGGTTCAATAGCAGCATTGATAACTTTCCATTAGTCTTGACTGTTATGTATTGGGGGTTATTAAATCAGCTGGCAGGTATATAAATCTACCAGACACTCTCCTCCTCCTCCCCTTTCAGTTTATTTTCCTCTCTCCCTGGCCTGCGATGCCAGCACAAAGGAGCAGGGCATGAACGGATGCATGGTTGATGTCCCTTGGAAGGGAGTTCCACGTTTTGCTGAAGCAGGTGTGGTAGAAAGGGGAAAACAATGGGACTGGATGAACCCACGCAGCCTGGTGAGGAGCTAACAATGCTTTCTCCCCTGCTTGGAATGGGGTGGGGACGCTGATGCACACCTGGGACCGATCTCAGAGTACATGCTGACAAAGACGCAGCAGCTGGAATGCAGTGGGGTGGGGAAAGGAGGATCAAGACATGCCATTGTGTGAAGTGGTGCCACATTCCCCACCATGGGGCTGCTCATTTGAGCCTCTTGGCCTGATTCTCATCTCACTTTCTCCAGTGAGAATCAAGAGTAACTGGATAAGCGTGTCCCATCCCCCACCAGTCGTAGTGTGGTTTGAATGCCTGATCACGCGGGGTAAATGTCCCAGGAGGGAGTGAATGGCACACTTTGCTAGTGTGCTATGTCTCCCTCTAGTGGCTGGTCCAGAGAGACAGTAAGAGCCTTCCACTGCTACTAACTAATGGAGTCACTTCTTTAGCTGCAGAGGCCGGTTCTTGGGTGCTGTGCGGGAGGACTGGGGAGCTATCCCAGATAATCATCTATGGAGGCAGGTTTCTATTTTAATTTTCTCACAGGAAATGTATGGACTCAAACCACCAGCTGGCCACACCCTGAAGTGGATCCTCAAGGTGGATGTGAGCATAAAGAATGCAAAGTCTCTCTCCCTGGTTCTCTCAGGCCACTTCCTCCTTGAGACAAAATAATAAGAGCTCTTATACAGCACTTTTCATCAGCAGCTCTCCTTTGCGAAACATCTTGAGGTCTGTAAAATGGGGTTAATGATACTGAGGGGAAATGGAGGCAGAAGCAACATGACCAAAGGCAGTCACCAGGTGAGTGGCAGATCCAGGAACTGAACCCAGGTCTTCCAAGTCCAGGTGTGCCCTCCACGAGACACCACCACTTCTCACCAGTTACACAGCAAGGAGAAACTATTACTACGATCCACCCTTGAAAGTTCTAGCATTTAGCCACATCCATGAAGCTACTTATAGTAACTGAGTGGCTGATACCAGCTGTTTCAGAGGAAGGTGCAAGAAACCCTGCAGTGGACAATTATGGAATAAGCTACCCGCAGGGGAAATTCCTTCCCCAACCCACAAGAACATACAAACCCCTATCAGTAAGGCTTATATCATGATGCATGAGGGGAAGATCCCTTCCTAACTTGTATGGGGGTTGCTTTTTTAGGTATTGTTTTTAATGGAAGTGGGGATTCCATCCATAGAGAGATCTACCACTCTTGGCCTCCATGATATCCTTTGGCAAGGAGTTCCATGGGCTAATTATCCATTGTGTAATAAGTATTTATCCATTTTAAAATTGGAACAAAGATTCTTTAAGCTTTCCACAATGAAGCTAAACTCTACCGAAACAAGAGGCCAAAAGGGTAGGAGAATCAGTGCAACATTACAACCATTAGCTACCATCATAGACTCCCAGCACCAAACCCTCTTTCCCACCACCACATCTGTCCCATCAACCATAGATTACCATGGCTCTTGGCCAACACGTGACTAAGAAAAAATACTTGCATAGCAGTGTTGGAAAATTTGCGATACTGACAGACTTGGATATTCCACATTCCTATGCCACTTTGAAGAAGGCAAGGAAATCAGACTTCTGTATTGCTTCTCTGGCAGTAAAGTCACGATATACAGACCTTATCTCTATGGTCAATTGTTTCCTAGTCTAGAATGCCTCCACCCAACCATAGAACTTGGCCCCTCTCACTGTGAGAGGTTACCTTATTTCACAGAGATGATCACTCGCATCTAAGGCCACCAGGAACAATGAGCTGAGAACTGGACTGGACACACCACACCTACTTTCCAAGAACTTGGTTCATTTTCACCAGGAGAAGACATGTCAGTATCAATGGCCAGGACCCATGGATGAAAAACATCACTCACCTCTGCTACGTGATCATGACTGGTCAGGACCTTGGTTCTGCATCTAACCCCAGAGATGGCACCTTTACCGTCAGAGTGCACCTTAACACCACGGCGGGTCAATGATTCAATATCACTCAGAACAAAGGGCGCCATTCACTGAACCATTGGCACGGCCCCTGTAGCCCCACCTTGGAGGTCCCTCTGCCAACCACTTGCCCAGCCTAAGGCTTCCAAGCTTGTGAGATTGCATCTCATGATGGGAAGGCAGCAGAGAAATTCTAAGTAGAACAAATTCAGATGAGTTTAGATCAACATCTATCCATCTGAATGCTTAGATTAACCTCTGAGCTGTCTAGGCTCAGTCACTGCCCCTCCAAAATCATTTATTCTAGCTGCTTCTCCTAGTCCTGCCAACGGAGGTAGGGAAACGGGAGTCATTTGAAATAAAAAGGAAAAATTTCTCCTTTATAACATACTGACAAAGAAACATGTGATACCCTCAGGGGCAAAACTCATCCCCTGGGTAACTTCATAGGCTTCACCAATATTACCGCAGGGAAGAATTTGTCTCACTTGATGTAAAAAAGAGCCTGGACAATGGAAGGAAGCAGGGAAGGACTTTGACTCTAGATTAGATTTCTCCAGGCAGGAGAAAGGCTGATTGATGTCTGGTAGGATTTATAATGGATCTACTGGGAAAAGCATAGGCAGTTATGTAGCATGGTTTGCAATCTGCTCTCCTATCACATTATGGAGCTCTCATGTGATTTAATTTAAACTTCATTTACTTCAAAGGGTAACTTGCCTTTGCATTGTGTCATCACGTGCACCTGGAAATGCATGGCCATGGTGTGCAATAATCTTTCCTTATTGAAATGAGTAGGCAGTGAGTATCCTAGCCATTCTGGCTTTATCTAGCAGGGCTTCATTTTTATACAGGCTTGGATCAGACTGCATAAGGATTGGCAGGACTCAAACCCAGGTCAACAGAGCTACCAGTCAATAGACACACCACTACCCAGCCACAGCTGTTAACCGGCTGCTCTATATGGCCTGCAAAGCCCTATAAGGCCAGAGGGCATCCCAGGAAGCTCCCAGGCCACAATGTGGATCCCCAGTGAGCTTCCAGGACAGACCCTGCTCCCAAACTCCTGGCATTGACTTTGGCTCTGACTTGGATTCTGACCCTCACTCTTGACTCAGAACCCCACCACATGTTCTAACTTCTGGTAAGGACCCTGGCCCACAAAGCCGACGCTGAACTGCCTGGTCCCTGCCGCAGGACTCTTATGCACCGACTAGCCACAGCCCTGCATTGTAGTGCTGTGTCACCCCAGAGAGCATCAGCAGCATTATGGGAATGTCGCTCAGAGTCACCCACTGCATGGCAGAATGTGCCAAATGCTACAGGAAAGGGTGCTATACGCTCCTTCACTCAGCCAGCTTCAAAGGTTGATTCTTAGGGTGGGAGTAGCGTCATTGTTCACCTAATTCTACCTATTATCCTTCCAACGGCAATAGGGGCCAGATGTCTGAGCGTCTCAGGACACCCCAGTGAGGGAAGGATATGTGGCTATCCCCAGGGTGTAGATGAGGAAGCGAGGCACAGAGCAAATAGGTGACTTGCTCAAGGTCACCCAAGGAGTCTGCAGTAGAGCAGGGAATTGGTGCTTGGCATCCTAAGTCCCAGGCTAGCACTGGAGCATCCTGCCCTCCCTTTCCGCCATGTGCCCTGAGGGGCAGAATCCGGCATCCCTTTGAAGCACGCTTTTAAACCAATGCAGCTGTGTTTCGACACCACATTGGCTCAACCTGTGTATGCTAAATGGATTTAAACTGATATGAGGGGTTGGTACAGAAAAGGAGAGCGGGGAACTGGCCATCTTGAAGAGGTACTGATCCCTGAATTCACAGCACAGATGTAACCGCCCAGAGTTCCTTAGTTTTCACTTGTCAGGCAAATTCCTGATGAAGGTAGTGGGAGTCTTGCCTGAATTACAATATCAGTAAGGACACATGGATTTGGTCCCTGAAATATTGCTGTTCAATAACGACTCATTAATGATAAAGCCTTTTTTCCATTGTGGACACCTAAAACATTTCAAATGGAGGTGCGGACCTCTTTGGAAATCTTAGTCTGCAGACCACAGGTTGAAAACCACTGCTTTAGCCCACTGGAAAATTTGCATTGGCCCTCGATGTTACACTGGTTGGGAAACAGCCCTGTAGAATTGAAGGGCTTCTGATGGACTGTTTTCCTTTTTTAAAAATGTATCAATTCGATTGCCAAACATTGATAAAACACTCCAGGCAGGAAGCCAGCCACTCAGCTGGCGTAAATCAGTATAGCCCTACTGAAGTCAATAGGACTACACTGATTTACACCAGCTAAGGATCTGGTACCCTGTCTTTCGAGAGGGCTATTTGACTGTTCTCCTTCTGTGTTTGAAGTCACTCGGGTTGTCCTGGTGCTTTATTCCCATCCAAGGTGCAACATAAGCACCCAAAAATGCACTATCACTTCCATTTGCTGATACATTCTTGCCCTATCAGCTTCTATCTAAGCAAGTTCTGAGTTTGTTCAGCAGGATGCAGCCTGAAACACCAGGCTTTGGGAATGTTTAAACAACCTCCAAACATCTCACCATCTCCCGATAGCAACATGCAGAGTTTACACTGGAAGGGAACGGACAGCTGAGGCAGAGGTTCACTTCTGACATGGCTTCCAAATCAAGGGCTCTTTGGCAGCACCTGGGGCCTTATGATGAGCCTTAATGGATGGCTTGGCCAGGAACAGCTGCCTAGATGCTGTGGAGGAATAGAGCGGCCACTTGGAAATAGGGAAGAAAAGGAAAGCAAGAGGCATGCAACTCCAGCTTGAAACCGAAATAAGCAATGGGAAAGGGACCGAAGCCAAGCAACATGGGGTTAGCTGCCCAGGGGGCAGCATACCCACCAACACACGTGCAGTGTAGGTCTATGTAAAAATTCCTTGCAGGCTTGGGCCTGCACTACAGTGCATTGTGTCCTAGGGTCTCAGTGTCTGTGCTTATCTAGATTCCTACCTACTGTGAGATGCTGCTGCGTCTCTCACTGGAGTGAAGGGATACAACTTGGTTGTGGACCATATCAAGGATTCTACATTGAGGCTCTTGGTCACCAACAGCTGCTATGGTTTTGTCTAGCTCCACATTAACAGCCTGTGTTGCACAGAGTTACAAGGACTTTCTGTGGTCTGACCTGCACTGAGCAGTCCTGGAAAGCATGGTTGGTTATGCTTCCAGGATAGGTAACTAAGATGCCAAGACAGTTATGATAGCTAGATATGCACATGTGCACCCCCGCACGAACTCCCCCAAGTAAAGCTGTGGGGAAAGGATTTTTTCAGTTTGCTGACAATTTAAAAAAATTGTTTTGAATTGAACAAACCATTTCATTTTGATTGAGCTTCCTCCCCCCCAACCTCTTTTAAATATTTTAAGCACAAAACTTGTTAGTTTCTTAACAAGTTGTTTCAAAAAGTCAAAGTGTTTTGTTTCAAAAGTGTCAGCACAAAACATTTTGTGCACTTTCAGATTTTTTTCCTTTAGGTTCCCCCCCCTCACAATGGAAACAGTCTGTCAAAATCTGTACAAATTCCAGACATGTGTTGGTCCAACCAAACGTGCATTTATCACCAAAAAAGTTCTAGCTCCGTTTCCCCTATGCTACCCACAAGTCCTTGGTGAAGGAGATCCACAGGGAGATGACTAACTACAACGGAGTCAGTCCTCTTCAGCCAAAGGTGATGGTATATAATGGGGTTACAGTCTGTTATCTCCACCTACTAGAGAGCTTTGGACAAAGGGGGCTCTTATTTTGTGAATATTCTGTTTTAAAGAAGATTTCAGTACAGTGGTAGCTTTGCTTCCTTCTCTTTTTTTAAAATCACCTTGTCAGGAGAAATAATTTAAATTTAAAATTAAATTACAATTTAAAAAAAATCAATATAATCACTAAATGTGTTCAGAAGTGACTAGTAAATTTGGGTGCCCAACTCATGACACCTTAAAGAGACCTGATGGTGTGAAAATCAGGCCCCTTTAGCATATTGCAAGTTGGGCACCAAAAAAAAAAGCTTAAAAATACACCCACACATATATATATATGTATATATCCAGGCATCTGAGCATTTCAGACACAGCCCCCAGGGGCTCAAAGCAGTGGGGAACATATTCCATTGTAGAAAAGTGACTCACTGGCCAGCATGTCCCATCATGGCAGATCAGGCTCTTCTCCTGTAGCACTCCTCCAACAGCTGCTCTGGCCCCGCAGTGGTCTACTTTTTGTTGTGACTCAGCCCTCCGGCCAGGTCATGTCCAGTCCCACCCTTCAGGGGTAACAAAGGATCCCACAAAAGAGTCCAATGATTTTACGCCAAGTCTTCAGCCCCCAGCTGTGGGCTCAATGGTCCTTATACCAGGAGTCTTTCATGCCACCTTCCTCCATGGCCAGAAGAGGAAATCCAAGCTCTCCCTCTACTTTGGTTTCCAGCCCAGGGACCCTGTAACAAGCAGCTAAGATCTGTTCCCTTTGGCTCCTTGCTGCATCCCTGGACCACTTCCTACCTCGACCTGTCTCTAGGCCCCTTTGCCCATCCCCTGCCTGGGCTCACTCCATGTACCATGGGATTCACCACTGAAGTCCTCCTTATGGCCCGAAGAGGCAGAGCACCTCTGGAATCTGGAACCCTGGTTTTTAGACCATTTGTCCAGGCTGATCACAGGATCTCGCTCGCTCCACTCCTGTCCTTGCATGGTCTCTCTCCTTTGCCAGTGCTCCTGCCTAGCAAGCAGCTCCTAAGGCCTACCCTCCTTTATTAGTCACCCAGCTTCTCTCAGCTGCAACTTCATCCTTAATTCAATCACCCAGCTCCTCCCCAGCTGGGTCTAATCCTAACTGGGGCCTGGCCCACCCTTCAGGTGCAGTTGGGTACACTAATTGATTTCTGGGTACAATTAATTCTTTCTCAGCCACTGCGGGGTATACACCCCATCACAGCCAGATTCCAGGATATCTTCATTTAATATACTTCGTGGTGGCTTGTCACATTTTTACCCTTGATGAGTGTGGCCTCATGAGTCCTTTTTAATGTTTTACACACACACACACAGAGCCCCATCTCCTGGAGTCCCATGGTTACATGAGAATCTCAGTTTTCATTTTGTAAAAAATAAGTCTACTACTCATGGTTGTGGAGAAAAGCTTGATAACGTGACCCAAATACATGCTGAAAGCTGAGAAAATAGAGGACAAACAACCCCACTCCAAAACTATAATAATAATTAATCATTAATATTTTTTTTAAAAATACCAGTTTTTGAGGCCTCACTCATGCTTTTTTAAGACTTGGGGTTGGCACTAATGGATACAGGGGCTTGCTCCAAAGCTTACTGAAATCAGGGCTTTGAATGAAGAGCTAGGTGATCACCTGATTTACGATTTCTGATAGCAAATCTCGTTGAAAAAAAATCTACCTACTGCAGTGTGCAGCCAATCTGTGCTATTCACAGCAATGACAGGTTGGCGAGTCAAATATTGTGGCCAAATTTTAAAAGGGATGGAAAATAGCATCACTCATAATTTTTGTAGTTATTCACGCAAGTGCCAGAGTAATCCAATCCCATGTTTTCAGATATATAACTGACTGATTGTTCCTTCATCCCTATGTTTCCCCCTCCCCCTATTTACTGCATAGCATCAGATAACTGAGTAGGACTGTGTTGTGTGTTTTCCTTTTTCATGATTTGGGGGGGGTTCCTTTTTTAAGATTTTGGGAGATTGGTTCATCATTTGAAATTGTTTCATGTGAACGTATCTCGGCCCAAGTAGCGCACTATGTCTTGGATGATTTGCAATTGCTGCTCATCAGTCATGGTGCTCGCCCCTTGTCCAACTAACTCATGAGCTGTGGTTTCTGCACCCTGATTGGGTGACTGGAAATTTTATAAACAGGGAAAAGAGCAAAGAAATTTCAAAATGGCCTCCTGGACGTGATTACTTGACAGGAGGACATATATATTCAGAGATATACAGGCTCCCATGTTGGCTTGGATAATGCACAAACCTGACACGTGCCTGGAGAAGCTCTCCCCTCAACCTGGCAAGTCACTCACACCATATCCTACAGATCCCCTGGGTTCTCTCCCATTACCATCCCTTGGATGAGTCTGGAAGGTCACTTGGCTGCAATACTGTTTGGGGAGCATAGTGTCACAGAAATAATAACAGTTTCAAATATCACACGCTAACAGCCACAGTTTCCTTTTCCTTAAAAAAAATCATTACAAGGAAATGAAATGCACAGAGGTACATTAAGGCAATGTGATTAATATTAATAAACGGCCAGATCCTGGAAGCTGCCCCTAGGCTGAGTACATGGGCTATGCTCAGGGGAGTTCTGCTGGAGTTGGGGATTCAAATCCGCGTGTCCCGGGCCACAGAGGAAAAAAAAGGGAGCCACTACTGCAGCCTTGGGGTCATGACTCCGCCATCCCATCCCACCAGTTCATTCCTGCCCACTAAGGCAGAGTGAACCCATATCTCCTGAGCAGACCTGCACCATGCATAGCTCACAGATCCCCTGTGCAGACTCCCCACAGCTGAGCTGCCCGGGTCCATCACCTATCGTGCTTTAGGCACCAGTGCAGGGGGGGCAGCATTTGTCTTGAGATTTTTAAATGCACCAAAGCCAGGAAATCAAAAGCAATCCTTTTCACTGCAACCATATTGCAGATAGTGTTGAAGGAGCACAAAGCGTCGCATTTGCATCAGGGTCACAGTCCAAGGGCTGAGTTACAATCACTGCAGGATTTGTGTGCATGTAAAATCTCAACCACAGCATTGCATTGACACAGCTTCTTTGCACACAAGGCATGGGACCCATCCTGCCCATGGGCAGTACCTACAAACCTTTGCAAAGGCTGCAGGGCTTGCGCTGGGATTCGGAAGGAGAGCTGCCTGTCAGTGCAGGCCTAACAGCAGTGGAGGTGTGAAATGCTGACACACCAGCTGCCAGGGCCATTTACATCAGCCAGATTGGTCTCTCAGGACAATAATAGATGTAGAACAAATGATGATGGGGAGCCGAAAGTGCTATTACTCATTATTGAAACTTTGGATTATTCTCTGGCCAGTGCTAAAACCATAAAGCCAGCAGCCAGTGGACAAGCCCTCAGTAACCTCTGTCACTGAACTAAAAGCTTTCGGAGGGCGAACAGAAGTGCTATAAATCTTGGGGGTGACATTAAACATTTGTCACAGAAACACTTAGGACTTATTTTAATCTCTTCCTTTCAGAGAGTTCATCATAACAAATAACTAGGTGACTTAACCCTAGCCAGAAGAGCCCCCTTCCCACTGCAGATGGAAACAACAAATGGCTCCTAATAGACCGGACGGGCCTGCTGATCGGCAACACCAGTGCGCTGTGTGGTCTTGGAGCCCTTCCTAAATGGATGCAGACCCTGTGATGTTTACCCAGGCTGCCTATTACTGTAATGACACTGGGCCCCGAAATGTTTTAACTTGATTTTTGTTTTGTTTTGTTTTGTGATCATCCATTAATCTTGCTCCTGGCTGGGAAGGAAAGTAAATTATTTACATTGCAGACGTTATAGGGGATTGTTCCTGCATTAAGGTTTCATTTGGGAGTGTTAAATCTGTCTCTCCCGGTAAATCAGGGATTGGTTTTGTCAGACGACTTGTCCAAAGATGAATCCCATCCATGACTTAGCATTCCTCTGCCTGGCCGTTTCCTTGTTCACCTTTCTCTGAGATGGGAGGAATGTGCAAAGGTGAATAACCTTGTAAAATTCATTTTGAAGCTGTAAATTTCTGTGGTCATGGCAGAGAGATGCAAATAATCCCAGCTAGAGAAAAGCAGAGTCTGTGTGAGCATCTCCAGTACACACAGCTCTGCCAACGCACTTCCATCAGCAGTCTCTGCCATTTCAGTCCTGGGTTCCAACACAGAGCTGCCTCCTTCCTGGGAGAGAATGCAAATGAAGCAGGTCTTCTCAGAGATTCACCAAAAGAGCACTAGACTGGGTTCTCCTTTGGAAAATTTACCACGCCTACATTTAGATAAGTAATGAATGAAAATGATAGTAGCAATACCATGCACTTCCACAGCATCTTCAGGAACTTAAGCTCAAAGGAGCTCTGTCTGGGAGATCAGTTATTATCTCTGTTGTACAAACGGGGAGACTGAGGCACGGAAAGGTTAGTGACTTACCCCACGGTCAATCAGTGAGTCTGTGGGAGAACCAGGAATAAGTCTCAACTTCTAGCACTATATCTTCTTCCTCACCAAATCTCAAACAGGAAAAACATGGCAGAGGTGGAGATCCCTTCCAGCCCAGGATGCAGTGCAATTGCAGGCTTGTTTCACACCCAGCAGGAGTTCTTGCCAGAGGATAATCATGTATGACTGTGAATGACCTGGTCTCAACCCTGAATCGTTATTCCCACTGGAAATAAACGCTTGCTGAAGATTGACAAAGGCAATCCTTTCGAAGTGCTGACCTTTCCAACCCAACAATTTTGCTGCTCCCGATTAGTGAACCATGACACTGTCCCCACAAGAACTGCTAACCAATTTCATTCCCCATTGATGAACCTTCCCCACAACTGCTCCCCAGCAGGTCCTCTTTCATAGCTGTTAAGTCCTCTTGAAACCCAGCCCTCTAACCCAGTGAGAAGTAATTCACAATTCTCTGACAACACAGGATTAAAGAGAGCTGCCTGTAAGACTGACTGGGGATATCTCATCTCAAGCATGATAGAAATTAGAGATGGCCCAAGCCAAAACTCTGGATCCAAACTCCTTTGAAAACTGTGGAAGTTCAGATGTGGATCTGAACTTTGGGGCTGACCCTCATCTCTATAAAGACCACTACCAAAGCAATGGAGCAGACACTTTTGAATGCTGGGAAAATTTGGCTCTGGAGCAGAAATGTGCAGCTCTGGCCTATCTTTAACATTAACCCTGGCCTGAAGGAATGCTGTCATGTGCCCCTCGTAGATGTTCTGGAGTCCAGTAGTGACAAAGAAACCTAAATCCAACCTACCCGTAGCTAAAGAAAATAAGACCATGTATAAAGTATTAATGTCTTCCCAGCAAGGAAAAACAAACAAGCTTGGACCAAATATTGCCCTCAGCTGCACCATCACAAACCCACTGAAGTCAATGGTCTTGTCATGGTGTAGGGGAGAGCAGAATTGCTCATGATTACAAGGCTGTGGAGGATTTGGGACAAAAAATGCCTCTGAGCTGCACATGCAAAACCTCCTCTTGTACCTGGCAGTCACTCCTCTTGTAAGTGCAATCCCTATTCTGAATGCAGCTCAGATGCATAGTGTTTAGCTTTGGGCCTGAACCATGTGCAATGAGTAGACCAGCTAACTGCAACCAGGTTTTGAATTCAATGGGAGTTTTAAGATCATGACCGGGCCCTGCCATAGCAGGTGAAGAGGTTCAGAGGTCTTCTGCTGAGACAAAGGAGGAGCCCTTCCTCTCGGGGCTGGAGAAGCAGCGAAGAAAAGAGTCACTTAATTGTGAAAGACAAAAATACAAGGGCCCAGAACCTCAGAAGTATTTGGGTGCCTAACTCCCACTGAACTCAATGGGATCTGGGCCAAGGTCCTTGTAAATTAATTATGCTGGTAACAAGCACTTACAAAGATGCAGTAATACACCTGTGAGTCACACACAAACAGCACCACCAAAATGCCTGTGAGGAACTTAATTGTTCTTCTGTCAAATAAAAGGAGAATTCAAAATAAGACTGAAACCGCCACCAATATTTTTAAACTGGTTATAGTGGGTTAGAAGAGATGAATTCACATTGATTTATCCAGATAAATCCTTAAAAACTCCCCTGGGGCTTTCTGAGTTCTGAGTCTAGACCTTATCCTTCAATAATGGGACATAATGTGCCATTAGGAATGATTACATAGAGGAAATGGGTTTACTGGTTACAGCAGGAGACTAAAAATGGGGACTCATGGGTAAGGACTGGGTGAATAATGAATTTTTCAGTTCACAGGCAATTCCAAAAAAACTACGTTGGGCCAAACGCAACATTTTGCTCAACCTGAAACTAAATGTTTAAGTTTGATTTTTGTGCATTTTTTATGTTTTAAAATGTTTTGTATTAAAACGCCAGGGAATTTCAAAACCTACAGCCATTTTGGTGTGGCCAAATCTGCATATTTCCCTGAAAATTTTTTTTAGTCAAAATAATTTGTCTAGCTCTACTTCTGGTTTCTGTTCCTAGCTATGCTGTATAACCTCAGGGAATTTACTTAACCTTTCCATGCCATGATTAACCCATCTCTACGTTGGGTATAGTACAATACTACCTGCCTCACAGGTTTGTTGCAAGGGTTAATTAATGCTTATAAAATACTTTGTGATCCTCAGAGGAAAGGCGCTAGAGCAGTGCAAAGTATTATTAACGTATGTTTAAAAGAGCCCTGACCCTCCATAAATATTAATGCATTACGGTGGGGTTTCACAGTGCAAACAAATGCCAAACACTCTAAAATATTGATATTAATGTCTGCATTGTAGTCTCCAGAGAGCAACCATTTGAGGAGTCTATTGAAAAACAAAGAGGTTAGAAGCAGCTGGAGTGGGAAAGCCTTGAAGTTCAGAGCACTGCAGTGGATTTAACCAGAGAAGATGAGTCTGTTAATGGAAATATTGATTGTCTCAGAGGTTCACGGCTGCCAAACCAACCTGCACATATGGTACCAGTTTTATTGATATATGAATGAGATTAAACATGACACCTGTGTCAAGCAAATCCCTAGGTACCATTTAACTAACACTTAAAGCAGCTGCTTTTGAAAGATTACCTTCAGGCACAGGCCACCCAAATAGAACAATATAATCACCATAAGTACTTCCCCAGTTGCCAACAAATGGGAATTCTTGCCTTGTGGTCGCAAAAACAAACAGTATTAATGAAAGTCAAACAAAGGGGCATTTGGTACCTGGATTTTCTCTCTGGCTATGTGGTGGCATCAGATCTCTTGCTATGATCACCAGGCCCTATCACAGAGCTCTTGGGGCCTCCATCTGATTAAACTGGACAAGGGTCTCCTTGTGACTTTGAGCTGTCTGGCAGAGTGCTTGTTTCCAGGTAGGATTTCATGTGAAATGAAACAGGGTTTGGGGATGTGCTGAAATCTAGAACATTATGCTCTGAGCTGGTTCACCCAGCTCTGTACCTAGGTAATTCTACTATGGTAGCCAGGCAGGATTTCATTTTATAGAGGACATGGGCCATGACTGGGATGGACACCACGGAGTCGGAATGAGCCAAACTGGTTCAACAGTGAGCAGGTAACTCTGCATATAGAGTCATAGAAAATGTAGGTCTGGAAAGGACCACAAGAGGTCACCAAGTCTGGCCCCCCTGCGCTGAGGAAGGACCAAGAAAATTTAGACCACTGCATACATACCGCTACAACAATACTGCATAGACCAACCCTGGCAGATGTTTCTCCAACCTGTTCCTAAACACCTCCAGCAGTGGGGATGCTACAAGCTCCCTTGAAAGCGTTTCCAGAACTTGACTATCCTTCTAGTTGGAAAATTGTTTATAATCTCTAATCTAAATCTCTTTTGCTGCAGATTAAATGGATTACTTCTTGTCCTACCTTCAGCAGACATGGAGAACAATTGACCACTGTATCCAGGTGACAGCTCCTAACATATTTGAAGATTATTTTCAGGTCCCTCCTCAGTCTTCTTTTTTCCTGATTAAACAAGCCCGGGTTTTTTTAACCTTTCCTCATAGGTGAGGTTTTCTAAACCTTTTCTTATTTTTGTTGTTCTCCACTGGACTCTCTCCCATTTGGTATATCTTTCTTAAAATGTAGCACCTCAAACTGGACACACTACTCCAGCTGAGGCCTCACCACTGCTGAGTAGGGCTGTCTTACATATGACACTCCTGTTAATACACCCCAGCATGATATTAGCCTTTTTTGAAACTGCATCACATTTTTGGCTCATATTCAATTTGTGATCCACTGTAATCCCCAGACTCTTTACCGCACTACTGCCACCTAGCCAGTTATCCCCATTTTGTATTTGCATATTGGATTTTTCCTTCCTAAGTGTAGTACTGTGCACTTCTCCTTATTGAATTTCATCTTGCTGATTTCAGAGCAATTCTCCAGTCTAATCACAGTCATTCTGAATTCACCTTTAATCTTCAACAATGCAACTTCAACCCTGATGAAACTGACAAGAAGTCACAAATAAATGTCTCATGAAAAACCCAATGGAGAAGATTATAGAATCGTAGGACAGGAAGGGACCTCGAGAGGTTATCTAGTCTAGTCCCCCACACTCATGGCAGGACTAAGTATTATCTAGACCATCCCTGGCAGGTGTTTATCTAACCTGCTCTTAAAAATCTCCAGCGATGGAGATTCCACAACCTCCCTAGGCAATTTATTCCAGTGCTTAGCCACCCTGACAGTTAGGAAGTTTTTCCTAATGTCCAATGTACACCGCCCTTGCTGCAATTTAAGACCATTGCCTCTTGTCCTATTCTCAGAGATTAAGAACAATGTTTCTCCCTCCTTCTTGTAACAACCTTTTATGTACTCAGCCAATGGGAGTGCAGAGCCGGTGCTCAGGGTGGGGGCAGCACGCGAAGCCATGTGGCCCCCCTCCTTAGAAGCCAGACCCGCTGCTGGCTGCTTCCGGGGTGCAGCGCGGTGTTGGAACAGGTAGGCATCGCTGACGGGACTTTTAACATCTCTGGAGTCTCTGGGTGCTGAGCAAGGCGACCCAATGCCTTAGATGCCGCGACCCAGTGCTGGGTCACAACCCGAACTTTGAAAACCACTGCACTAGGCCAGTAACCCGGTAAAAGCAGGAAATTAGGTTGGTTTGGCATGATCTGTTGTTCTTGACAAATCCATGTTGGCTATTAGTTGTTACTCTATTGTCCTCTAGATGCTTAAAGAGACCTCCATTTAGGTAGGTGGTGTTTTATCATACCTTCACCTTCCATGGGGGCTGCTATATTTTTCTTTAGCCCTAGAGGTATTCTCCTTAGTTTTCTGTCTCTGAATTAGGTATTTCCAGGATTATCAGAACAGGCTCTCCCCCTCCCAGTCCGGAGTGATCTTGGAAAACTCAGGTATTCAGGAGACAGGCAGGGTTCATCTCTTTTAGGATGCAGGCAATGCATGCAGCAGGGTGTGAAGGGGCTATGATAATGACATTTGGCCAGCTCCTCGTCTTCTGTAAACCAACCTAGCTCTTCCATGGGTGGCTCTTTCTAGATCTCCATGTCTTTGCCTCACAATAACTGTGGGAGATATTAGTGTGTGGAGTAAAGGCATATAGCCGTCCGTCCATCGTTTGGAAGTAATAGTAAGGTTGTTGAGTATATTATTCCAAAGTGACATGGTCAATTAATAATCAGTTTCATCTTTTTCTGTATGTACTATCTATCTATCCATCTACTCTAGGTCTCCCTCCTTTAGGTAACTCTAGTTCACTGTTAAAGCTGCAGAATATCTCCTGCAAAATTGATAACTGAAGTAGGGCGGGGGGGGCGGTGTTCAAAAGCTGTGGCTATATTATTCATGACTTGACCATTAGCAGGTGAGCTATGGTGAGGTCACCTGCTCCTCAGCAGTCACCCACATACTCGCTGTCCTATATTGTTGACTAGATAAGGAGTGCAAACTTCCTTAATTAACTAATGCCCCAATCCTGAAACCAGATTTGGACTGGTGGAAAACTGAGCCCAGGTACCACCCCAGTAGGGGCTGTTAACAGGGATCTGATTGGAGGATTGAGGCCTAATGCGTAGGGGGAAGACTTCCCGAAGTGCCTATGGGATTTAGGAGCGCAAGTCCCTTTGACTTTCAATAGCACGCATTTCATTGACTAACAATACAAGCAGCACATTACAACACCCCCGTGCTGGCTGTTGCGTTATGGGGGCAAAACTAATTTCAATGTGGCTTGTGCTCCTAAATCCACTAGGTGCTTTTGAAAATCTCTCCTGTAGTTCAGCATAAAAATAGGCATGTGGGCTGCAGAGCAAAAGATGAATCCTCTGAACATCCGAGATGCGTCGGTTGTGTCGTAACCTCATGAAATTGCTTGTGTTGGCAACAGGGGTTGTGCTTAATGGCACAAATTTACCCTGTTTAGCTCCTGGTGTAAAATCTAATGCAGGCAAAGCACATACACAACACCTTAATCCCAGCATCTTCCCCCTAGCTATCCAGCAAACTGCTGCCTTTTATCCTCTGCCCATTCCTGCTGCACTTTGCCGAACACCGACGCGCCTTGTGACAGCGGCGTCAGGTTTATAAAGGCATCATCTGCCAATGTCAAAAGTGACACGTCAGAAAAGAGAACAATCTACAGCTCCCTGTGTTCTGAGCCTTTGCAGACTGTATTTATAGTCCAGTCATGCCTGAAAAACACAAACAGATAACTCCTGCCAGCCTGCCTCTCAACCTATCAGGATTTCTTTCCCCAGGATTTCTAATAACTTGACATGTGCAATATTTTGTCTGATGATATTTTCCCTGCTATGTTTCCTGTATTATTGATATGCACAAACTGTCCTTGACAGAGCCAAAAGCTTTACGTGTATCTGAGAGCTTCCTCCAAAAGACTCAGCTAATATTCTTGGTTGGTCTCTGCCCTGAAAAGGTAAGTGCTGATGACTTTCTCACAAGGAACAAGATGCCAGTGGCATTTCAATGAAAAAGCCCTACCCAAGCAACCCTTTGTTGTATGATATTTTGTTGAGAACAAGACTGGTGAGAGAAGCTCTACCTATCTGGGGACTTACGTGGCTTCCACCGGCATCGTCCCTGAACACCTCCGAAGGCTATTGTTGTCCCCATTTTAGAGAATGGGAAAACGAAGCACAGAGAGATTGAATGATTTCCCCAAGATTATCCAACAAGACCATGTAGTAGAGCTGTACCGGCACACCCTCCTAGGGTGGACGCAGCCATAGCCTGAGTGTCACTGCCCTAGGTTTATTGGCATCTTTGCTGGGGTCTAGGCTGGTTCCCCACCTTATATCGTCTCACTTGGTAAGTTCAGCAGATCATTCACATTTTGGCTACACTGCCAAACGATAGTTAATAAGGGGCCTTTTGTCATGGTCAGAAACAGGTCTCATGTGCAAGTGCCTCTATTATGGTGCATCTACACTACAGCTGTGGCCATGCTTCCCAGCACAGGTAGACAGATGTGCTAGCTCTGCTCAAGCTAGCAGTGTATCATGGGTAGTACAGGAAGAACCTCAGGCTAACCACCTGAGTACAAATCCACCTGGATCCCCTAGATACATCCTTGGGTTGCTAGTCCGAGCCACTGCCTGTGTTCTAACCCCACCCCGTGCACCGCCCGCCCCCTACACCGAGTGTGATAGCTCAAGCAGAGCACACATGTGTCTGTCAACCCATGCTGGGAAGCATCCTCCCAGCTGCAGTGTAGACATACCCTTAGCGGCAGCTGCACCAGATCTTCAGCTGTGTCATGGCCAGGTCCTGGGTGGCCAGACCAAGTAGTTAGAGCAGTGACTGCAGTCATGAGACAGGTGTCGAGTGAAGTGGGTCAGGATAGGGAGGTCAGAACCACAAGCAGGGAACCAGAGTCAGACCAGGTCAGGATACCTGGAGGTCAGAGGCAGGAAGCAAAGTGGGGGCAGGAACTACAAGTCAGATGCCAGGGGAGCAGAGCGAAGCCCAGGTTTTCAGACAACTGCCTGTTCCCGCTGCTGGCTTACATAGGGTCAGTGGGCCAATCAGTTGCTCTGGGGCTTCGCCAATGGGACTTGAGGGGCAAAGCCTCACACTGGGGTAAGCTAGTGCTAGCAGGCTGCCAGACAGCGGATTGGAACATGGCTGCTCCCATGAATCTTGCAGGTCCAGGTTCATGGGTTGTAACAAGCACAGTAAATTCCACTGATCTCAGTGGAGTGAGGCTGATTTATACCAGCTGAAGATCTGGCCCAGGTCACATACTTCCAGGAGTGCCGGAAGCTCCCTAGAAGTGGCCCCGCTCCCTGCCGACCCCCTTCCTTGAGGCTATACCCCCACACCGCCTCTTCCCCCTGAGGCCCCTCCCTCCCACTCGCTCCTCTCCCCCATCGCTCACCTTTAAGGCTGATAAAAAGTGATGGGGCCATGGCTCCCTGCCCCCCCGACACACATTCTTGTGCCCCAGTGCACCTGCTGCCGATGTTACTGGTTACCAGGCAACTTTGACATCAATAGTGTTTCCTTGTCCTTCTCTGTCTGTATCCATCTTTTGTCTTTTATTTAGATTGTGAGCGCTTTAAGTCAGGGACTGTCTTTTTGTTCTGTTTTGTGCAGCACCTAGCGCAATGGGGTCCTGGTCCATGGTGGGGACTCATATGAGCTACTGCCATGCACATAATAAGTAGTTATAACTGGGGCTGTCGATTAGTCACAGTTAACTCACGCGATTAACTAAAAAAATGAATTGTGATTAAAAAAACGAATCACGATTAATCGCACTGTTAAACAATAGAATACCAATTGAAATTTATTAAATATTTTTGGATATTTTTCTACATTTTGAAATATATTGATTTCTATTGCAACATAGAATACAAAGTGTACAGTGCTCACTTTATATTATTATTTTTTATTAGAAATATTTGCAATGTAAAAATGATAAACAAAAGAAATAGTATTTTTCAATTCATCTCATACAATTACTGCAGTGCAATCTCTTTATTGTGAAAGTGTAACTTACAAATGTAGATTTTTTTTGTTATATAGCTGCACTCAAAAACAAAACAATCTAAAACTTTTGAGCCTACAGGTCCACTGAGTCCTACTTCTTGTTCAGCCAATCGCTAAGACAGACAAGTTTGTTTACATTTATGGGAGATATGCTGCTTGCTTCTTATTTACAATGTCACCTGAAAGTGAGAACAGGCGTTCGCATGGCACTTTTGTAGCCGGTGTTGCAAGGTATTTACATGCCAGATATGCTAAACATTCATATGCCCCCTTCATGCTTCGGCCACCATTCCAGAGGACATGCTTCCAGGCAGATGATGCTCCTTAAAAAAATAGCGCAATGATTAAATTTGTGACTGAACTCCTTGGGTGAGAATTGTATGTCTCCTGTTCTGTTTTACCCGCATTCTGCCATATATTTCATGTTATAGCAGTCTCGGATGATGATCCAGCACATGTTGTTCATTTTAAGAACACTTTCACAGCAGATTTATTTGACAAAACACAAAGAAGGTACCAATGTGAGATTTCTAAAAATAGTTACAGCACTCGACCCAAAGTTTAAGAATCTGAAGTGCCTTCCAAAATCTGATTGGGACACGATGTGGAGCATGCTTTCAGAAGTCTTAAAAGAGCAACACTCCAATACGCAAACTGCAGAACCCAAACCACCAAAAAAAAGAAAATCAACCTTCTGGTGGCATCTGACGCAGATGATGAAAATGAACATACATTGGTCCTCTCTACTTTGGATCATAATCGAGCAAAGCCCGTCATTAGCATGGACGCATGTTCTCTGGAATGGTGGTTGAAGCATGAAGGGACATATGAATCTTTAGCGTATCCGGCACATAAATATCTTGTGACACCGGCTACAACAGTGCCATGCGAATGCCTGTTCTCACTTTCAGGTGACATTGTAAACAAGAAGCAGGCAGCCTTATCTCCTGCAAATCGTAACCAAAGTTGTTTGTCTGAGAGATTGGCTGAAGTAGCACTGAATGGACTTGTAGACTCTAAAGTTTTACACGGTTTATTTTTGAATGCAGTTACTTTTTGTACATAATTCTACATTTGTAAGTTCAACTTTCATGATAAAGAGATTGCACTATAGTACTTGTATTAGATGAATTGAAAAATACTATTTCTTTTGGTTTTTACTGTGAAAATATTTGTAATAAAAAATAAAGTGAGCACTGTACACTGTATTCTGTGTTGTAATTGAAATCAATATATTTGAAAATGTAGAAAACATCCAAAAATATTTAAATAAATGGTATTCTATTATTGTTTAAGAGCATGATTAATTGTGATTAATTTTTTTAATCGCTCGACAGCCCTAGTATAACACTTTGGAAATCTGGAATCTACATACACCCTTTGACTTTTGGACCCCACAATCCTTTGTGTCTGGAGACTTATGATTCTGTTCTTGCAATATATTTAGCACCTGACTCCTTCTGGTATCACAGCCTCTGCCAGTTTAACAATCCCTCATGCATTTAAATATCCTTTATGGCTGTTAGGAAAGAGAAAATTAAAGAGAATGGCGCTTCCAGGACATCAAAGATACAAAGGGTCCCTTTATCCAGGAGACATCTCTGTATTGTGTGTAGTATTTTACCTGTTTAAATTGCCACTTCTGGAGCCCTTAAGTACAGTGCTGTGCCAGCGAAGCATGGATTTTTAATTAAGGTTCCCCCATCCCCCACAACTCGATACTTTTGCAGGTTGAGAAATCTCCTTAATATCCAGCTAGGGGTTTAGTGCTATATGCTCTGTTAAAAAAACTGCCATCTTAATGGCTCTGAGATGATAATTTTCACAGTCTTCTGGGACTGATGTCCGTTATTAACTCTTCTTGGTCATGCAAAGGAGGAGGGGGCTGGGGGCTGTACCAGTTGCCCAGTGTTTTAACACATGGCTTTCATTTCTTTATTTATTTAGGGGCATGATTCTCATCTTGCTTACAGCTGTTTTACACCTCAAGCGCTACTCCTGATTGACGCCCGGGTTAATGAAAGGAACGTTAGGCCCACTCTAGGTAAGCCCCACGTTAGAGAGTTACAGCGGAAGCCCAGAGACACCCCACGATGAGAGTGGAATATCAAGAGCTTCCCTAGCAGCAAGGAGAAGTTGGTTTAATCTCCATTAGCTGCATCTGTGCCAGCTCATGTAATTGGTATGCCAGATTAAACATCCCTCAGGTGCTGCCGCGGGTACCAGGTGGTATACAGCACTTTGGCCATGTCTACATTGGGAAAACTTGCTAAGTAACATGTTTTACTGACCATGATGCTAAACACGATATTGCGGTTAACGTAGGCAGGGCCATCTGTGTTTAACACCATGTTAGGTGTCAGCTGTCATGATCTCACAGGCCATGCTGCTTTAGGCCAGCTGAGGATCTGGCCTGAGATCCTCCAAAACATGACCACCAAGGCAACCTTGAAGAAAGGGAACTGCTCTGCATATACCCCTAACCCCTCTCAAGACTAGTATCAAGGTTCCTTCCCCACTCTGAACTCTAGGGTACAGATGCGGGGACCTCCATGAAAGACCCCGTAAGCTTATTCTTACCAGCTTAAGTTAAAAACTTCCTCAAGGTACAAACTTTGCCTTGTCCTTGAACCCTATGCTGCCACCACCAAGCATGTTAAACAAAGAACAGGGAAAGAGCCCACTTGGAGACATCTTCCCCCCAAAATATCCCCCCCAAGCCCTATACCCCCTTTCCTAGAGAAG
This sequence comes from Chelonia mydas, assembly GCF_015237465.2. NCBI lineage: Eukaryota > Metazoa > Chordata > Testudines > Cheloniidae > Chelonia > Chelonia mydas. Next base: position 20,743,239 of record NC_051254.2, read on the forward strand.
GCTTGATAAAAATCCTCACCAATTTGCATAGGTGAACACAGACCCAAACCCTTAGATCTTAACAACAATGAAAAAGCAATCAGGATCTTAAAAGAAGAATTTTAATTCAAGAAAAAGTAAAAGAATCACCTCTGTAAAATCAGGATGGTAAATACCTTACAGAGTAATCAGATTCAAAACATAGAGAATCCCTCTAGGCAAAACCTTAAATTACAAAAAGACACAAAAACAGAATATACATTCCATTCAGCACAACTTATTTACCAGCCATTTAAACAAAACAGAAATCTAACACCTTCCTAGCTAGATTACTTACTAAGTTCTAAGACTCCATTCCTTTTCTGTTCCCAGCAAAAGCATCACACACACAGACAGACGCTTTGTTTTCCCCCACCCCCTCCATCTTTGAAAGTATCTTGTTTCCTCATTGGTCATTTTGGTCAGGTGCCAGCGAGGTTATCTTAGCTCCTTAACCCTTTACAGGTAAAAGGACTTTGCCTCTGGCCAGGAGGGATTTTATAGCACTGTATGCAGAAAGGTGGTTACCCTTCCCTTTATATTTATGACAACTAGAAAATATTGAGAAAAGGAAATCCTTGCTAAGCAAAAGAAGGAACTGTATCTTGGAAGCTACAGGCCACTTCAGTAATAGGAGAAAGCAGCTTGTCAGAATGTGGCTGGCCCTTTCATGGGAAATGGGTCTCAGTCCCATGTAAGGCATTCTCAACTCACCTCCCCAGGTGAGGAAAATGAAGATCATAGAATCATAGAATATCAGGGTTGGAAGGGACCTCAGGAGGTCATCTAGTCCAACCCCCTGCTCAAAGCAGGACCGATCCCCAATTAAATCATCCCAGCCAGGGCTTTGTCAAGCCTGACCTTAAAAACTTCTAAGGAAGGAGATTCCACCACCTCCCTAGGTAACGCATTCCAGTGTTTCACCACCCTCCTAGTGAAAAAGTTTTTCCTAATATCCAACCTAAATCTCCCCCACTGCAACTTGAGACCATTACTCCTTGTTCTGTCATCTGCTACCACTGAGAACAGTGTAGAGCCATCCTCTTTGGAACCCCCTTTCAGGTAGTTGAAAGCAGCTATCAAATCCCCCCTCATTCTTCTCTTCCATAGACTAAACATCCCCAGTCCCTCAGCCTTTCCTCATAACTCATGTGTTCCAGTCCCCTAATCATTTTTGTTACCCTCCGCTGGACTCTTTCCAATTTTTCTACATCCTTCTTGTAGTATGGGGCCCAAAACTGGACACAGTACTCCAGATGAGGCCTCACCAGTGTCAAATAGAGGGGAACGATCACGTTCCTCGATCTGCTGGCAATGCCCCTACTTATACATCCCAAAATGCCATTGGCCTTCTTGGCAACAAGGGCACACTGTTGACTCATATCCAGCTTCTCGTCCACTGTAACCCCTAGGTCCTTTTCTGCAGAACTGCTGCCTAGCCATTCGGTCCCTAGTCTGTAGCGGTGCATTGGATTCTTCCGTCCTAAGTGCAGGACTCTGTACTTGTCCTTGTTGAACCTCATCAGATTTCTTTTGGCCCAATCCTCCAATTTGTCTAGGTCTCTCTGTATCCTATCCCTACCCTCCAGCGTATCTACCTCATCTCCCAGTTTAATGTCATCTGCAAACTTGCTGACGGTGCAATCCACACCATCCTCCAGATCATTTATGAAGATATTGAACAAAACAAAATAACAAGATATTGAACAAAACCGGCCCCAGGACCGACCCTTGGGGCACTCCACTTGATACCGGCTGCCAACTAGACATGGAGCCATTGATCACTACCCGTTGAGCCAGACAATCTAGCCAGCTTTCTATCCACCTTATAGTCCATTCATCCAGCCCATACTTCTTTAACTTGCTGGCAAGAATACTGTGGGAGACCGTGTCAAAAGCTTTGCCGTGTCAAAAGATGGGTTATGTGATTCAGTTAGGCCTGCTGGGATAAATAAGGGAGAGGGCTGGGTCCAGGGAAAATGAGATGTCAGCAAATGCCTGGAGAAGCCTGTGTCAAGGTGTCTGCAGGGGCCCAGAGAAGCCAGCGGAGGGTCAGGTGACCTCTTGGAGCCTGAGAGAGATGGTGGTGGTCGATGGGTGCAGAAAGACTGTGAGGAGCTGGATGAGAGCACAAGGCAGGCAGAAGCCTGTGGAAGACTCCAGGTAGAAAGCAGGCCTGGGAAAGCCTCCTCAAGGCATAACAGGGGGCAACCCAAAGGAGCCCAGGAGGTGCTGAAAGCTTAGCACAGACTACGGGCAGAATTAGAGATGATACCCCCCTTGGGAAGGAGGGTCTGGGCCCAGTCTTAGACTAAGGCAAAGACTTTGTATTTTGTTTGCTTTGACTTTGGACTAAGGACCTCTGTCTCCTGGAAAGGTGTGGACTTTTGTTAAGGGCTTAACCAGAGGGCCTAGTCACTGCAGCAGCCAAACCAGGCCGTGGAAATTCTCAGGGAGCCCTGAGAAGGGGGGAAACTGAGGCAGGGGTACTCCAGAGCCAACCCCTGCCATGTGGGGGCACTCAGGAGGCGGTTACCCTGCCATACAGCTCTATGGGATATTTTTAGAGCAGATAAAGTATTTGGAGGAAAACATGAATTCATTAATTTCCTGGTCCCCAGCTCTAACGGCGGGGTTAATGGTTTTCTAGCCTTGCTCAAGTTCAGAAGGGTGCGGAGCTGGGTTTTGGGGCTGGTCCACTGCAAAATTCTGATACAGATCCAGGTTCAGATTTCAAACAACCCTAACGTTCAGAGGCGTTTGGCTGTCAGATTTTGGTTTGCGCCTATCTCTAGCTTACTTATCTATTTATTTTACTTACCCTCTATGGAAACATTTTGTTTAACTGCCCTACCCCTCAGAGCTCTCCTTGCAGCCAACGCCACCCCCTGGCATGCACGGGATCTGGAGTATGCCTCCTTTCAGAGCCCCTCACTGTAGCCCTAAGGTCAGCTGGTTTAGTTCCTGCACAGCCAACACCTTGGCATTCCCTTCTGTGATGGGCTGAGCTCATTGTCTCTATACTTCCCCCAGCGCCTTGCCCATGGTATTGCAGAGGCCTCTCTGCCAGCCTGCAAAGCCTGTACTACAGCCTTCACGGCCAGCAGCGTGTGAAGAGAGATGTTTTCCACTGAATTTTATGTGATTTAAAAAAAAAAAAAAAACCCTGAAAATTCTGACTCATTTTGCAGCCTTTTTAAAAAACCTTTTATGACATTTTTGCCATTTTATTGTCTCAAAGCATCCAAAGTTTTGCAGCTGGATATCTTTTAAGTATCTGCACATGGATAAATCATAATATGCAGCTCTTAGCCCTGGTCTACACTGCGGTGGGGGGGATCGATCTAGGTTACGCAATGTCAGCTACGTGAATAACGTAGTTGAAGGCGACGTACTTAGATAGACTTACTGTGGCGTCTCCACTGCGGTGCGTCGACTGCTGCCGCTCCCCCGTCAACTCTGCCGGCGCCTCTCGCGGTGCTGGAGTACAGGAGTCGATGGGAGAGCGCTCGGGGATCAATCGCTGCCCGCCGATCCAGCGGGTAGTGAAGACATACCCTTAGATAGCGCTTGTTATCAGTAGATCTCAAAGCACTTTACAAAGGAGGTCAGTAGCATTATCCCCATTTTACAGATGAGGAAACTGAGTCACAGAGCAGGGAAGTGACTTGCCCAAGGTCACCCACCAGGCCAATGGTAGAGCTGGGCATAGAACCCAGGTCTCCTGAATCATGGCCTAGTGCTCTAGGCACTAGGCTACACGACTGATGCTTTTGCTCAAAAATGGCCCTATTCTTGTTTTTTTAAAGGCAGAAGAACTGAAATATCACTGTGTTTCATGAAAGTAGGGAGGACGGATGCCTTGTGGTTGGCCTGGGATGTGGGAGATCCAGGTTCAACTCCCTGCTCCTCCATCTTGAGCAAATCGCTTAGTGTCTCTGTGCCTCAGTTCCCTCTCCCAGAGATCCCAGAGAGGAGATTGCCCATTAAAAAATCATGAACTGAGGCCCCTAAAGCCCTGATGATCTCAGGATACATAGATGTGGTTTCATGACAGTGAACCCAATTCCCAAGGCTGAAACAAAAGTATTATTTATAGTGCACTAGCACCTAGGATCGCCAGTCACGGACTAGGACCCCAGTACTCTAGGTGCTGGAACCAACATAGAATCAAAGGATGGGCCCTGCCCCAAAAAGCTGACAATCCAAGTAAAATACAGAAAAACCTCACAACACTAAGGGTTTGGTTGCAAATATTCCATCCACCCCTCTGCTGGGCTAACATGGTACATTGTTTCCCGGCAGCTTGGTGCTCCCTGGCCCCAGTTGAGCAGACGAGCCCTATTCAGCAAAGCACCAGATGGTGGCAATGGCCCTGAAATGCCTGCTCAAAGGTAAACATGTGCACAAGTGCTTTGCTACCAGAGACGCATTTCAGCACATGCAGGATCAGCGTGTCTGCTCTGGAGGGAGGCGCTCCACGCACTCCTCCTGTGGTCCCTTTGACGACATCACCTGCTTTGAAGGAATATTCAGTCTCCCGGGGCCATTCGGAAAATGACTTCAGGCCTCTCCTACTTACCGCATGGCATTCTGTGGGCAAAGATCCCTTTCATTAAAACTGATAGATGACACTTTTTTGCCATATTCACAATTCAAAGCATTCTGATCAAAGTGCTGGGAATTAGGATGTTGACGTGGGATAATTATGCCTCTCTTAACATTTGCACCAGTTGGGAACTCTCCTTCGTTCCTTTCCCTTTATGCACTGCTTGTCAGTTGAAAGCATTTCTACAGAGCTGATGTCTGTAGATATATTTGCTGACTCTGAATGTCAGCAAATCCCACTATGATTAGGCCTTGAGGTGACAAAACAAAACCTTGACTGTTACAAGCTAGGTAATTCAGTGTAGAGAGAAAAACCTAAAAATAAACCCCAGTAGCCTTTTAATGCAGCTGAGCACAATGCAAAATACATGTTATAAGCAGTTAGGTTTGCACAGCGAAGGGGAGAACTATAAAGCCAATCTTGAGGACTGGTAATATTGGCTGTTTTACGGATCTCTTGCAGGAGATCTAGAATGTTATGTGAGCAAAGCAATACAAAAAACAAAGGGAAAGTCAGCATTGCCATTTTGAAAACACACAGGGCCAAATTTCAGCTTGGTGTTTAACTCCTGTGACTCCAGGGGGTTACCCCGGGCATGGAGTTGGCCCACAATGCTTCTCACTGTGGCTGGGGTTTTCAAAGGAGCCTAAATGAGTTAGGTGCCCAACTCTCTTTGAAATTCATTGGGATCTGGTAGCTCCTAGTGGTAGTTCCTTTTGAGTTCCATTCAAAACCCCAGCCTACCTACCCTAAAGGCACCTGAGGGCTGGGGTGGATTTTTCTCACGTAAACCTAAGGAATGTCTCATCATTAGAACTAGTGGGAAGAATTCCTTGAGAGCATTTCACCAATTCTATCTTGCACTCCAGTGCAGCCATGTTCACAAACCTCTTTATAGTCACATCTGTTCCAGCACCACCAGGGACAACTTTCAGAATTGGGCCCTTCATAAAGGCTCCCTAGATTTGTCGTTGCCCTAGTTATTCTCTCTGGTCTCACTGATACTAACCAGATTGGTGATGTGTTTATATTATGTCGTACTCTATGTTCCGTCCTTGCTCCCAATTTGCCAGGTAAAATTCAAGATGCACTGGTAGACACAATAATGATGATCCCACACAGGGGGATTCCAGACCCCTATATGCCCCTACCCCCTTCTCCTTCTGCTTTGGAGATCTCTGCACAAGCCTAATGCAGAGGGGGAGAGAGAGGCATGAGGGGCACATGGCCAGCTGGTCCACTTGCTGCAAAAACTCACTACAGTTCAAACTGACTTGGAGATGGGGCACAGTGAGCTGCATCCTTTACTTGCCTCACAGTGCCCGCTGGCAGCAGCCAGTAACATGTATGTCTGTGCCTTACCCACTGGACATCCGTGAAGAGTCTGTCACTCAAATCTCCTGGGCCTCACTCCCCTTTTCTATTCTAATCATATCTAGCACTTTTTACCAGGAGATCTCAAGGCGCTCTACAAAGGAGATCAGCATCATTATACCCATTTTACAGAGAGGGAAACTGAGGCACCGAGATAAGTGACTTGCCCAAGGTCACCCAGCAGGCCAGTGGCAGAGCCAGAAATAAAACCCAGGTCTCCTGAACACTATTGCTCTATCACTAGGCCATACTGCCTCAATTTTATTATATAGGCTTTAATACCACAGTCATCACCTTAGTATGAGTACCTTCCAGTCACATATTCAGTGGCATGGCTAACATCAGTTACATGCAGTTCATTCTCGCTCTCATCTTCTCCCCAGGGGAGAATTGTGTGTGCAATGTTGTGTTTTGGTTTTAAATGTCCATGCTGCTCTGTGTTAATATTAGAGGCAAAAGTGAAGCAGTGCGCCTAGCACTTGGAGTAGAAGGTGGAGAGATTTGGGATGGTCCTTAGTTCTGTTTCCAGGGTGAGATTGCTCTTCGAGTTTCAAATGAGCAACACCCTCTTACTTGGGTTTTGTTTAAATTTTCAGATTGGTCCCCAATTATTATGTCATTTTGTGACCCTTGTACATGAAAGACAACAGAACTGGCTGGGAAACAGGGAGGGTAAAACATAAATGTTTCCTTGACATTTTGGAAATTCGAAATTGCATCAACACTTCTAAATTCACAAAACTTCAACCAGTTCCAGAAGACATCATAGGCCAGATCTAATGCCCAGTGAAATCAGTGGGTGGAGCCCAGTGGATTTCAACAGGTAGTGGATTGGGCCCTCTGTGAATAAATATCTTCTCGCGACACATCAGGAGATTCCTCCAGCTAGATTATAAATGCTGGGCCTAAAGTGATACTGTCAAGTTGGTTAGCTGTCTTAAATGGATATTAACCACCCACGCTCTTCACTCAGCCCTGGTGAAATCAACTTACTCAAGATGGTTAATGTTTTTGGAAGTACTTTCTCCATTTTCTTTTCTTTTTTAAAAAAAAACACACATTCTCCTTGGATCCCCAATCCAAAGACATGAGTGGCCGGGCTTTCAATGTAACACTTTACTGCTGTGTAACCAGATCGACCATCAGAAATCAATATTTCTTCATAATTGACCTTTCCTGAGTAATGATCTATTGCTGTACAGCTCCATCTATCCCAAATCTCCCCACCTTCTGCTCCAAGTGCCAGGTGCACTCCTTCCATTTTGCCTTTTCTGACATTGACACCGAACCGCATGGACACTGAAAAACCAAAACATAACATGGCACACACAATTCTTCCCTGGGGAATAACCAGTCTGATCACGCTTTAATTAATCTTCCCCCACCCCAGCCACCCACCCAAAGAACTTTTAAGTTCACAAGGCAGCAGAGTAACTGATAAAATACATCAAATCAAGCGTGATGTACCTGCGGGGAAAGAAAACATGTCCCTCAAACCGATACAAAGGAAATATCTGTACACAAAGGGTCCTCTAGTGTATTACCTTCCTCTTCACCCTCCCTCCTGCATTGTCTGCAAGCCAGCCACACTAATAGGTTATAATCCTCCGCTGGTGGCATTGCAGCCATTCCTGTAGGAATGACCAATGATGTGACAAACAGAGCTTTGTGATCTCTTAGCATGAGCATGCAGGCGAATTGACTGAGCTATGCAAGAGAAATGTCATGTTTACACAAGTTTATTTTTAATAACCAGCTACCCAGGGTGGTAAGCAGCTGGAAACACATTATGAGAGTCATTACAATATTTAAACACAAGCAGGGTAATATGGATAAACAATAACATCAGGCTGAGATGTCAGCTGGGAAGGAAATTCCAGTAACCCTTTGGAAATCACAGACGGATGGAGGGAGAGAGAGAAAGAGAGAGATTCCCAACTAAGTATCCCTTTGATTGGCAAGCTGAAAACGGCCAGGCTTTGAAGTAGGAATGGGCCAGCAGTGTGTGAAATATATGGATCACTGTGGTGAACGTTATGTGTCACTTTCATGCTGCTTAACTTCCAGTTTTTGGCAAGTCCAGAAGTGGCAGCACCACTGTAACATGACATAGCACCACTGTCCAGGACTGCCTAAGCCAGGCCAACAGGAGACCTTGTGTGGGGACAGCACAGGTTGCGCTAGGAGCTGAAGAATGAGAAAGAACTGTAGCCATCTGGAACAAACTCAGAGGCAGTGCCCCACAAAGAGCCATGGAGACCTACTCTGTCTCTTAAATATCTTATTCATAGAAAACACCATCATAGTTACTATTATTGTAGCGCTCTAAATAGTTAATAGACCAGGTGCCAGTAGATGATGCTTGAGAAAAAATAGCATAGATCCTGGGTTTTGTAGGAACAAAATATTTGTTGTGTACGACACATGGGTTCCTCTAGCAGCTCTTTACATCAGGTCTTACCAATCACATAGCTATGTACACCTGTGATTTTTACCAGGCTTGAAAAGCTTTTTTTTTTTTCAGTAAGGCCCCTTGGGGCTGCATAGAAACAGGCAGAAGCTGCATTGGGAATTCCCAGAAAGGACCTTCTAGTCTGACCTCCTTCATGACACAGGCCAGAGAACCTAACACAATCTTTTCCACATCAAGCCCAAAACTGCCATTTGAACTCAGCAACTCTTTCCAAAAGCCATCCAGCGATGGAGAACCCACCATGTCCTTGGTAAATTGTCCCAATGGTTAATCACCCTCACGGCTAAAGAATTTTGCACTTTATTTTAAGCCTGACATAGGATGCGCTGAATCCGCTCACTCTTGGAGCTCTGAAGGCCAACAACAGGGCTTCCTGAGGAAGGGAAATAGCAGCCACTTTGCACTGCTCCCACCTCCCTCAGGCAAACTTGCTACCACCTTATCCCAGCAGAATCCTTCCAAGCCTCAGTCTACTCTGGCATGTGGAGGAGCATCCAAGCCCTGTCTCTGGACCTTCTGACGTTCACTCACTGGTTGTTAGTGTCAGTGGTTTATTTGAAGAATCCTTTACACATATTTTGCATTGACACTAGTAAGGTGTTTATGGGTGTTCCCCAGTGAAGGAATCTATCCATGGGCCGACCCCTCTTGGCACAGACCTATGCATCTCTTAAGTGGCCCTCAAGCCCTCAAAATAACACCTACCTGTTGGCTAGGCCTTGTGCTGGACCCTGTGCACAAGGGTGAATGCCACCTGTCCTGGATTAAGAACAGCCTTTTGTTGAGATCATTGTTTCGCCCCAGCCCCACCCCTTTCTACAGCAGTCAGTCAAGTGCATTTTGACATATGAGTAGAGAGGGACAGGAATTTTTCATGAGAACATTGTAGTTTTTCAGGTCCACAAATTGATTTCTGGACAGAGACCTACCCCAGAAAGGCCAAGGGACTTACCTGGGAAGTGAGACACATCTTTTCAAGTCCCTGCTCTGTCTAGGTATCAGCCAGGCATTCACCCTGCATCTTCTACAGTCTAGGTGGCTGCCCTAAGCACTGGGCTATAGAATCACCTCTTGCTGGTCTGCTGAATATTTAATTATTTATACCAAGTGAAACAGCTTCCACAGTGGAGAATGAGCAACCTATGCCATTCTAGCCAATAGGCTGGTGATTAGGGTGATCACCTGGACTGTGTAAGACCTTGTCCCTGGGCTGAATCAGACAGAAAAGGGACTGGAATCTGGAAGTGCATCTCTCTCTCTCTCAGTCCCCCCCCCCCGCCAAAAAAAAAAAAAGTTTTGATTTCATTCCAATGCAGAATAGGAAAAAAATTCAAAATCTCAAATTTTCGTGGGAGAGGAAAATCTACTTATGAGGCTAGAATGGAGAGAGCTTGATTAGTGCTGGGGGGAACTTAGAAGCTAGACGCCAGATCCGCAGTTTGTGGCAACGGCTGTGGCCCACTGGAACTCAGCCCATTGACATGAACTGGATATCTGTCCCGGGGAGGAGTGTTTCAGTTTACTCAGGTGTTGCAGGTTCACGAATCTCTTTCATTCAAATTACCTGAATGTAGTGCTTCTGAAATCCAGGCTGAGCGAAGTCTTTGTCTGCAGAACAGGGACAGCATGGACAGGAGCGCTGTACACATCTCCCACATGCTGTCCTGCCAAGGTACTCTACTGGATGATTGGGTAGGTATGTTAATTTCTCTATCCATTAAATCCTTGGTCTCTTCTGAGGCTGCCACAAAGAAGTCCATTACTAGTAGTGGTTTTGTGGGATGGACACATCCTCTGGGAAATGGAACGAGACCACCAATCTTTTTCATATAGGCCACCAAACAACCAGATTTCAACTGGTGACCTACAGGTGAAAGACACTAGCCTGTTGCTAATCGCTCAGCTCATGCAGTTCCCCCCAAGTAGGCTTGTGCATCCAAATCAAGTCCATGGATAATTTGTGAAGTCAGGGTAAAACCCCAGAGAAGTAACACTGTAGTAAGTGTTAGAATTCTGGGCTGCGGGGCCAAGAGAGTAGGGTCTTATGGTGTAAGCAATGGGACATATCAAGGGTCAAGTCAGTCATGACAAAGTTACATTGAAATGACCTGGAAGAAGGTGGATTAAACTCACTGCAATTGGTATAGAACAAAACATACCTGGAAAACAGTTCTCAAGCAATTAGGGCCAATTCAGCCTCCACTGAAGCCAGCTGGAGATTTTCCATTAATTGGATCAAGTGCATCAAATGTCTAATCTGAGTGGCAGGGAGACCAATTGTATTGACCTGCTCTGCAGTGCCGTCTATGATGCTGGATTCCCTTAGAATTTCCAATCCCTGGTCCAGCCATGATTAAAATACACCCTCTTGACCAAGATAAACCTTAGACTAGATCTTTAGCTGATGTAAATTGGCATAGCTCCATGAATTCCATGGAGCTCTCTGGATCTACACAAGCTAGGGATCTGCTCTGAGGGGTCCAATACATTTGCAAAGTCAATGGAGTTACAGTAGGCAAGAATTCAGCCCATTACTATAAGAGCAAAGAAGTCACAAGGCTCAAGCTTTGCTCTAGAGGCTCTTTGGTTTCTCTTGGTCCAGCAGAGAGAAAGTTAATGTCATTGTCGATCTAGCCAAACAGACTCAAAGACAAACATCTCCGACTGTAATGTAAAAAAACGGAAAACATCCAACAATAAATTACTGTCAAACCCAGGCAGCCTCTCTGCCCATGAGGAGAGCTGGGGCTTTGATCTGCTGCTTTTATGCTGGGGAGCTGGCGTACAGAAGATTCCTTTTGACTTTACAGCCTCTCATCTCCAGTTGACATGACAGGCAGCTTGTCACTGTCCATACCAGATGCTCCAGTGGAAGCAGCAGCATTGCCTCTGAGAGGCATTGTCTCTGGAGTCACCTTTGGAAATACCAATCACACCATGTTCTTCTCAGCCACTCGCTGGTCCCTGCCTTTAAAGGAATCTCTTCTCCACGGTGCTGACGCTATGGATGGTTATGTTGAAAAACACCTCCCTAGCGCACCAAGCCTGTGGAAGAAGGAGAGGGGAGAGAAATAATGGGGAGCAGGGGGCTGGACTACAGAAGATCTTAATGGAAACAGTGTTCTCTTCTCTTCCAGCTTCTCCTTCTATATATTTGCCTTTCTGCTCTACTAAGGCAAGGCAAGGGGACTGGATGTGGGGGGCTGTGTGTGGTTATTGGGAGGAGCTGATCTGTAATCACTAGGAGTGAGGCCGGATGGTCCAGTGGTTAGGGTACTAGCCTAGCACCTGTGTCAAGTCCCTGCTCTGCCACAGGCTTCCTGTGTGAGCTTGGGCAAATCACTTAGCCTCTCTGTGCCCCTGTTCTGGCCCTGTAAAATGGAGACCATAGCACTAGCCCACCTCTCAGGGATGTTGTGAAGATAAAGATTGAGAGGTGCTCCGCTACTGCAGTGATAGGAGCCAGGTAGTCCTGCAAGGTTACTCCACTGATGCAGGCTGGGTTTGCTTCTGCTCTTGATAACATGGTCACGGTTAGCTGTGACGTCGTAGCAAGTGAGTGAAGAATCAAACTTGCTCGGGAGGAAGTGTTCAAAAACGTGCTCAATTTCATTTAAAAATGCATGCTGGTAAATGCAGGGAAGAGGGAGAAAAGCTGCAAGGCAAGCCCTTTGGATTCCAGTTAGAGCTCCCTTTTCTTTTCTGTACTGGGGTGAATTAGTGGGGATCAGAAAGTCATCAAGGAAAGTGCTCCTGGGGCAGGGTCTGCTTTGATGTTGTGTCCAGCATTGTGTCTTCTGCCGCATGAGCCAAAATTCCTGACTGTGTTAGCCAAGGCTGTAGCAGACTAGTCCATACCTGTGGCTTAGCCACCACTAGAGGGGAACAGAGCACCACACCAAGAAGGTGACATATGCATTGCCCAAAGTAGCTCCAAAGAGTTTCCAATCTAAATAGGACAAGACAGACAAAGCGTGGGAGGGGAAACAGAAGGAAAGTGACTTGCCCTAGATCACACAGCAGGCTAGTGGTGGTAGAAGTAGGAATAAAATGCAGCTCTCCTAACTGCCGTGCCAGTACCCTATCCACTAGTCCCCAATGCACCTCTAGATGGCTATTCTGGTCTTGGCGGTTAAGTGAAGGAGAAGCGGACTATCAATTATTCTGCCCTAAAATGTCATCTTCTATTTTCAAAGCTACCCCAATTCTGATCTCAGTTGCACCAGAGTAAATAAGCAGTAATTCAGTTTCAATCAATGGAGTTACCCTAGATTTACACTGGAATAATTGACACCAGAAACTGGCCAATAGTCTAGGCTGGGGCCCCCAAAGGTGTTTCAATGCTGAGCATCACAGTGGCTAACTTTTAAGCACCTAGAAAATCACAGAAACAGCACTGGGATCCACAAAGCAGAGTTGGGTGGCCAGGCTCTCGGTACAATGAATGTGAAGAGCTAGGTGCCTGAGACTGTGCTCCACAAAAGCTAGCACATTAGGTGGGGAGCCACTGAGCTAGCCAGTGGGAGATGCTGAGGACAAGTGCCTAAACCTGACACTTAGGCACCCAATACATTTGCAAAGTCAATGGAGTTACAGTAGGCAAGAATTCGGCCCATTACTATAAGAGCAAAGAAGTCACAAGGCTCAAGCTTTGCTCTAGAGGCTCTTTGGTTTCTCTTGGTCCAGCAGAGAGAAAGTTAATGTCATTGTCGATCTAGCCAAACAGACTCAAAGACAAACATCTCCGACTGTAATGTAAAAAAACGGAAAACATCCAACAATAAATTACTGTCAAACCCAGGCAGCCTCTCTGCCCATGAGGAGAGCTGGGGCTTTGATCTGCTGCTTTTATGCTGGGGAGCTGGCGTACAGAAGATTCCTTTTGACTTTACAGCCTCTCATCTCCAGTTGACATGACAGGCAGCTTGTCACTGTCCATACCAGATGCTCCAGTGGAAGCAGCAGCATTGCCTCTGAGAGGCATTGTCTCTGGAGTCACCTTTGGAAATACCAATCACACCATGTTCTTCTCAGCCACTCGCTGGTCCCTGCCTTTAAAGGAATCTCTTCTCCACGGTGCTGACGCTATGGATGGTTATGTTGAAAAACACCTCCCTAGCGCACCAAGCCTGTGGAAGAAGGAGAGGGGAGAGAAATAATGGGGAGCAGGGGGCTGGACTACAGAAGATCTTAATGGAAACAGTGTTCTCTTCTCTTCCAGCTTCTCCTTCTATATATTTGCCTTTCTGCTCTACTAAGGCAAGGCAAGGGGACTGGATGTGGGGGGCTGTGTGTGGTTATTGGGAGGAGCTGATCTGTAATCACTAGGAGTGAGGCCGGATGGTCCAGTGGTTAGGGTACTAGCCTAGCACCTGTGTCAAGTCCCTGCTCTGCCACAGGCTTCCTGTGTGAGCTTGGGCAAATCACTTAGCCTCTCTGTGCCCCTGTTCTGGCCCTGTAAAATGGAGACCATAGCACTAGCCCACCTCTCAGGGATGTTGTGAAGATAAAGATTGAGAGGTGCTCCGCTACTGCAGTGATAGGAGCCAGGTAGTCCTGCAAGGTTACTCCACTGATGCAGGCTGGGTTTGCTTCTGCTCTTGATAACATGGTCACGGTTAGCTGTGACGTCGTAGCAAGTGAGTGAAGAATCAAACTTGCTCGGGAGGAAGTGTTCAAAAACGTGCTCAATTTCATTTAAAAATGCATGCTGGTAAATGCAGGGAAGAGGGAGAAAAGCTGCAAGGCAAGCCCTTTGGATTCCAGTTAGAGCTCCCTTTTCTTTTCTGTACTGGGGTGAATTAGTGGGGATCAGAAAGTCATCAAGGAAAGTGCTCCTGGGGCAGGGTCTGCTTTGATGTTGTGTCCAGCATTGTGTCTTCTGCCGCATGAGCCAAAATTCCTGACTGTGTTAGCCAAGGCTGTAGCAGACTAGTCCATACCTGTGGCTTAGCCACCACTAGAGGGGAACAGAGCACCACACCAAGAAGGTGACATATGCATTGCCCAAAGTAGCTCCAAAGAGTTTCCAATCTAAATAGGACAAGACAGACAAAGCGTGGGAGGGGAAACAGAAGGAAAGTGACTTGCCCTAGATCACACAGCAGGCTAGTGGTGGTAGAAGTAGGAATAAAATGCAGCTCTCCTAACTGCCGTGCCAGTACCCTATCCACTAGTCCCCAATGCACCTCTAGATGGCTATTCTGGTCTTGGCGGTTAAGTGAAGGAGAAGCGGACTATCAATTATTCTGCCCTAAAATGTCATCTTCTATTTTCAAAGCTACCCCAATTCTGATCTCAGTTGCACCAGAGTAAATAAGCAGTAATTCAGTTTCAATCAATGGAGTTACCCTAGATTTACACTGGAATAATTGACACCAGAAACTGGCCAATAGTCTAGGCTGGGGCCCCCAAAGGTGTTTCAATGCTGAGCATCACAGTGGCTAACTTTTAAGCACCTAGAAAATCACAGAAACAGCACTGGGATCCACAAAGCAGAGTTGGGTGGCCAGGCTCTCGGTACAATGAATGTGAAGAGCTAGGTGCCTGAGACTGTGCTCCACAAAAGCTAGCACATTAGGTGGGGAGCCACTGAGCTAGCCAGTGGGAGATGCTGAGGACAAGTGCCTAAACCTGACACTTAGGCACCTAAGCATGGGCACCGTCTTTATGACTTGCCAGGGGGTGCTCCACCCCCACTCTGCCTCAGGCCCCGCCCCCTACTCCACCCTTTCCCCCAAAGCCCCACTCCTGCTCTGCCTCTTCCTGCCACCGCTCCACCACCACACTGTTCCGCCCCCTCCCCTGAGTGCGCCCCGCCCTCACTCCTCCCCCTCCCCCTCAGCACTTCCTGAACGCTGCTGTACAGCTGATCCTGTGGTGGGTGAGAGGCGGTGGGGGGAAGAGGGTGGAGCGAGGAGCGGATGGGGGAGGCTGCCGGAGGGTGCTGACCCCCCTCTGATTGTTTTCCATTGGTGCGGTAGCCCCGCAGCACCCACGGAATCTACACCTATGCATCTAAGTACCTTTGTGTATCCCACCCTACCGATCTGAAATCTTGAGACGTTTTTCATTATTTTCTCTTTTTTTAAAAAAAAAGTTCTTCACTTCACCCTTAATGGCTTTCTTGCCCTTTACACAATGACTGGAATGAGGTCAGATTTTTTTGCAAGCATCTGCCAATGTTTAATAATATTCTCAAGCAGAATGCATTGCCAATAGATTCAGATGGAGAGCAAATCACGACCCAGGAGAGAATTGGCCATTTCACGTGTCTCCTGCAGCACTGGCTTTAATGGCAGGGATGAAGAAGCTGGGGAGTCAGACCTCATGTGGTTAGCCATGCATGGATTTGTTCTTGAAGCTGGGCCAATGTGCATGATCTTTATGACACCACCAGATGCGAAGTGTGCAAAGACGCTGGCAATGATAAAGGCAAAAATATCATTGTTACACCAGAGTAAACACAGGAGGACTACCCTGAAGCCAATGGAATTATTGAGTTTAAATTAATGTAATTGAAGTCCGCATTTGGCTCCATTGCTTTTGGGTAACATAGGTTGACATTTTTTGTCTAAACTTTTTTTTCCTCCAAAACCGGCTATTTGATTAAATGAGATTTTCACTAAAATCCCCTTTTTAATCCAAACTTTCCAGGTTTTTGTGGGGGTTTTGTGTGTTTTGTGTTTTTGTGTTTTCTTTTTTTTAATTTTCAGCAACCAACATTTTTTGGATTTGGTTACTAAAAACAATATTGGTTTCCAGGTTTTGGTGGGGGTGGGGGGAGGAAGGTTATTAAAACCCAGAACATTTCATAGAAAAAGTTAGACAAAAACAAAATGCATTGCAATCTTCATTGGAATTTTTGGCTGGGAAAAACAATCTCTTCCTGACAAGCTCTGCTTTTGGGATTGACATTCAGGGACCCTTCTGGAGGCAGGTGTGCTTTGCACATGTTGTTCTTAAATATGTTTAGATCTACTCTTTCTCCAGGGCAGTTTTTTGAAGTATGAAAAAAAATTTATGGAGGTAGAATTGGTACTGGCTGTAAAAGGCTTTAGAGAGGGCATGTTCTGTTGGTGCACAAGCATCATCAGAATTAGAGACTAAAACTAAATGTAAAAGAAAGCACAAGAAATAAACCTGGTTAATTTCAGCTCCATTTCAACCATGCGCCAGCACTTTAATAGCTTATAGTCGCTGTCATCCTCATACTGAGTATTTATATGGCATCTTCCAACTAAAGATCATAAAATGCCTTGTTCAAGGTGCTTGACTTTAATGCTTTATTGGTAGGTGATAATTGCTGCATAAAGCAAGGTAAAACTTCATTACAAGCCTGATCCATAGTCTATTAAAGTCAATGGACAGCATTGCTTCTCTTATAGTGAAGCAAAAGCCCATTGAAAAGCATGTATAGTCAGTGTTGCCAGCTCTTGTGCTTTTTAACATGAGTCTCATGGATATTTAGTTGAAGCCCCAGCTCTTGGAGTCCTGTGAATACATAAGGATCTCAGCTTTGATTTGTTTTTGTTTCTTAAGCAAGTTTCTAGCCCTTGTGTTTGGAGAAAAGCTTGCAACTGTGGCTCAAGTGCATCCAAAAGGCTCAGAAGAGAATCCCCAATTTTACTGTTTTTAAAAATCTCATGATTTTGGCAGGGCCTGAATGATTTTTGAATGCTTGAAGTTGGCAGTGCTGTCCATTAATTTAATACAGCCATTTAAATATTTAAATTAATTGCAGAATGTAAATGACCCTCACCATGCTATTCTTCCAGAGGACTGGACATTCTCCACAAATGTATATAATAAATGAAACATTAAATGATAAACACCATCTTCTTCTCTAACTTTGAAGGAGAGTAAAAATATAACTTTCTTGCATTTAGCAGCAGCTGTTTAGTTGGTTGGTATTAAAGTGATTGGCAAATATGGCAGCAATTTATCCCTTGTAATAACTGCAAGCTGCTATTTTAGGTTCATAAAAATGTAGTAACAAAATATTGTAACAAACAGAATGCAACTATTTGATGAACCCTCATAAAAATAGCAGTGTGGCATTTCGTCGTGTGCGCTGGATGTCTGCTTGCTGAAGTCTGCTCTGTGCTTTTGGACAGAAGGAAGAAGCCCAGCTATATTGTTCCAGTAGAGTCAGGCAGCCTGTCACATGACACAGCCGTAAATTGGAGTTCATTACAGGCTACGTTCCCCTAATTGCAAGACAGATCACCTTTAATGTCCTGCCAGAGGAGACACTGGAACATCCCGGGAGCTCTGGAAGATGTTTGAAGTTATGCACCCATCAACATTCAGATGTGGTGGTTGGCTTCTCCAGAACCTCGGCTGCCTAAATTGAGACCAGAGATAGCTCTGGGTATGTAGGAGTCTAGGCAAATCACTGCCAGGGAATGTTTCTCTCATCTCTCTAAAAGCCAGAAGATAAAAATAAGCAAATGCTCACATTACCTTTCTGCCAGGTGTTGTTGGAAGCAACAAGGACCAGGTTCAAATGCCGCAGGGTCCCTCTTAAAATGATCAGTTCAAGCGCCCACCCAGAATTCTAGGATCACTAACTACTTTCTCTGTGTGCCCTTAACAGGCAGTACTTCCACCCTCACAAGCAATGAGCCGGTGTATGAAACAAGGAAAAACTTCTCAGGAGAAAAGGGAATGCAGCTTCGGAAAACACAGCAATTACGTCTACATGAATAAGTAAACTACTTCCCCATGGTAACTTTGGCTGTAGTCTGTTAACTCGGTCCCCCACCCATTCATGTGAATGTGCAGTAGGCAAGTGCCCTTTAATACCTCCCTTCCCCTTTCTCCATCCACTAACCCCCACTCATGGTTTGGGGTCAGTGGGTAGCATAGTCCCAGAGTCCTGAGGTGCATTCAGGGAGTCCTGTCTCCAGTCCTTTGGGAAATGCTGCCTGATCCTGTCTTGAGGCTCCACCAGCTAACATAGAGAATTCAGCTTTATATAGGCTCCGTCTACACTTGCAGTGAGAGGTGTGATTCCCAGCTCATGTAAACACACTTGCACTAGCTCCCTTTGAACTAGCGTGCTAAAAATAGTAGTGTAGCCCCGGCAGCCTGGGAAGCAGCAAGCTGGTGAAGGACCTCTCCACAGCAGGGTTTAATGCCACCCGCTATTTTCAGTTTTTATTCATAGGGAGGAATTGTCCCCTTCTTGTGAAGCTGCAAGTATCAATCAGAGTGGAAAATAGTTGGCAGAGTTTTTTGTAGTGGCAGAGGTTGAACAAGGAGGATGATGAGCAGTAAACCATCTGACAGAGCGCAGGAGGACTTCATCACAGATGGCCATCAAATGTTGTTTATCCAATGAAAGGAATTCTTTAAGCCTATGAATAAACAATGCGATTTTCTTGGTTTCTAGGCATCCAAATAATGAAAGGTTAATTAATGTAAGAATGTAGTTTACTGTATTGATGGTCAGCTGGTTCCACTAACATAAGAACTGACTCAAACTTTCCACCAACCCCAAGTGAATCTGGGGTTTGGGTCAAGAAAGTTAAAGTAACTTCTGATATTTCCCCATCTCTCTGCACATTGTAGTTGCAGCCAGGAGCAGAAGCAAAAGTGATTAAATACTGTGAGATGTTCTCTTCACATGGCATTTCCAACTGGACCAGAAAAAAAAATGGCCAGAAATGTTTCAGGAGAGCTTTTCCTTATGAGGTTGCCAGTCCATTTCTGCAGACCCAGGAGTTGAGACATTTCGGAACTGTGGGGTGCTTAGATAAATCAAAACACTTCAAAGCTCTTGCAATTCATCCACCTGAACATGTTGTTAGAAGTGGGTCAAGAGGCAAATTTCAGCTTTGGAGCCAGCTTTTGATCACTCCAAATCTCAAGACTGTCTGGATCCAAGGTTCTGATTCGGCCCCATCTTTTGCGATATGCAAGATAGTCCCACTCCTTATGTTCTCCAAGGCTTTGATCCGAGGATCAGTAATGTAGCTCTCAACCCTTCAAGGACCAAAGATATGACACTGTCCTTTTTAATGAGTGATTGGGACCCAAATTAAGGATCGCAATATAAAAAAGAATGACTCTTGAAAGTATGTCTCATTATTTCAGACGTCAAACATTTTACAGGGAAATCAGAGATCAGAGGAGATTTGTGGGGAACAGTAGTGAATTTGGATCCAAGGGAGTGATGTTCTGTACCTCGTCACATGGTGCAATGGAGCGTAGGGTGATTAGCAGCAAGGATACAGTGATGTGATATCAGCTTTGATTGCTACAGTAATGAGCTTGTGAAAGGCGAGACTGCGTCTACCTCAAAAGTGTCAGTTCCATGTCACACGTCCCTGGAGATATAAACCTGTCAAGGATGTATGATTGTGGACACAAATTAATACTAATGTTATTTTGTATTATGAGAAAATAGCTGTGAAACTCGTTAATTTCAGATGAATTTCACTCTAAGAGTTTGGCCTCATTTGAAACTCTGGGTCAAACCCATCCAAACCAAAACCAAAAATAAAAGGTTAAGCTTCCTCCTCATTTACAACGGGCTAAATGAAAAGAGACAAGAGCTGGGTAGCAATTGGTTTCCTGGCCCACAAACATTTTTGAGATTACAGAAGCTTTTCCTGTCCCATATTAGAAAAGTCAAAATCTTGAAAACTTTCATGAACTGAACACCTGAAAAAAAAAAATGGGGGTTCAATCAAAATGTTTCATTTCAATAATTGTGTAACACTACATTGTGATTTCAGCCATTTTTTTAAAAACTGCAGGTAGTTTAAATTTTGACAATTTTGAAATTTTTTCAACATTTTTTTTGAGTCAAGAAATTTGTTGAATCTGCCCATTTCCTGTGAAAAAAGTTTTGGTTTCAACAAATTGGCATTTCTCAACTAAAAAGGTTTGATCAAAAATTTCCTGACCAGCTCTAGAAGAGTCTTATCCTCAATGTCCGTTTACCATTTGCAACTATTTATTGAGTTTTCTCAGGTATAAGTTCTGTGCCGGTTTTCCACCTGAAACCTCATTTATGCCCTGATTGTGCAAACACTGAAGCATGTGCATAATTTTATTCATATGAATAACTGCTGTTCATTTCAGTGGGACTACTCACATAAGCAACATTACGTATGTGATTGAGTGTTTAATGGATTGGCACCTTAAACTGTATTTCCAAAATGTCTTATTTACTCGTAGATTTCTGAAAATACAGGCTCAGCTTCTCAAGGGCTACAATCTGCATGTAGACTTGATAGAGTCCCTCATGCTCATTAGGGATCTAATTTACACAGACTAAAGCAATTTGATTTAAAGATGATCTACCAGGACAAAAACGTGATTGGTGAAAAGTTTGTTAAATAAATAGGATGAGTCCACTCCATGGGTATTCACAGTGGGTGATAAATTAGAGCTGGTCAAAACATTTTTGATTTCTTTGCTATCAAATGTGAAATGATTCACAGAAACATACCGGTTTTGATGATGACTTAGTTAGGAAAAGTTTCAGAGTAGCAGCCGTGTTAGTCTGTATCCGCAAAAAGAAAAGGAGTACTTGTGGCACCTTAGAAACTAACCAATTTATTTGAGCAGAAGCTTTCGTGAGCTACAGCTCACTTCATCGGATGCATAGGAAAGTTTCTCAGGTCCAGGAAAGAGAGACAGAGACTTTCTGTAGTCTGGTGGTAATGGTTAGTTGATAAAGCATCTTCTGTTATCAACTGCCAGATATCATTTAGGCTAAAATTTGAGAAATGTTTTTGAATTTGTCAACATTTTCACAAATAATCCACCGGTCGTATGAAGACCCATGAACAACAAACGTAATTAAGGTTGGCCGGAAAACCACCATTCCATTGTTTTCATTCTGATGTGGAATGAAGACCTTTTGAAAGTCTTGGCAAAAAAGAGACTGACACTGTAAACTCATGGTTAGATCACTAGCCTCAGATAGATCACTAGCCTCAGATATGAAAGAGTCACGTTCAAGTCCCTGCTCCAAATCTGGCAGAGCACATTGACTTCATTATTTGATATTTATTTATTATTCTCAGTCATCCAATCAGGAAGCAGAAACAATACCATGTGACCTAGGTGACCAATCACACACCAAAACAAAGGCAAAACAAATATTTCACCAATAGTCCATAGCTTGAAATTTATTCACATAAACTATTTGCTGACCGCTTGCAAACACTGGATCAGAATTACAGCTAGTTGGGAAGCAGATTTTTTAGCTGTGAAAAATTTTGATGAAAGCAAAAAAAGTTCATTTTCATCAAAATATTTTTTAGAATATTTTCAAATTCTTGTTGAAAAACCAAAAACCTACAAAATTCCCCCCCCTCCCCCCCACCCAAGTTTTCAACAACTGACCATTTTTGGCTGAAACTCACCACATTGTTGGCTTGAGGCTGAATTTTTTTGGTTTTTAGTTGCTGAAAACCGAAAAAAAATGTTGATATTTTTTCAGACGTTGTTACTTTGTTTTGCTTTTTTAACAAAGACACAATGTTTTTGTCAAAAATGAAAACTTTCCATGGAAACTTCCATTTTGACAACAAAGCCATTTTGTGTTTAAAAACAAACACACACACAGCAGGGTGAGGGCAAAAATGAAAGCAGAAAATATTTCATTTCAGTTTGAAGCAAATCAATGGTTTTGTTTTGAGCTTAGTCGATAGCAAACATTTCTTTCTGATGAAATTTCAGAGAAAATTTGGGACCTAAAAATTATTTTGTTTTCTTTGATTTTTTTCCCCAAAGAAAACAATTGCCATTTCCCTGCCATGTCTAATAAAGATTGTGTTGCATCTGACTCAGAACAGAGTCGGAAAGCCCCCGCCTAGCCATTCATAACCTGAGGAGGGCTCTCTGCCAATCCCATTCCCCAGAAGTCTAAGTACGAAACCTTCGTTTCCCCTTCGCCCACCCATAACTTAGCACAGGGCTGCTACATCCTGTTGCTGAGGTACCTGACGTTTGGTACCTGAAGCAATACAGAGAAAGACTGATCATCTTAACTAAACCCTTAACTAAAGTAGCCTCAAACACTTGGTCTTTGAAGCTAACCAGAAATGCTATAATAAGCTCAACTTGGAGTATAATTTAGTTCTATTCTGAAGGTGTATCACAGCCACCAGTGGAAACGTGAGTTGGGACGGTGTCATCTTGCTGCAGTATTATGCTGTCACCAGAAATACTTTCTCTGATTGGAGACCTTTCTCTGGGGTCCCGGCTGACTAGACTTCCTTTGTTAAGATGCACTGTTGCCTGCCGCTCCCCTTAAGCCAAGACAGTGGACGGTAGGGAACCAGGGCTGTGGGCCTCTAACTTTGGTGAAGGAAGGAAGAGATTTGGGGGATGATTCTGGCCCCAGCTCCTGTCCCTGTGTGCTGCTGCAGGAGCAGCATGCTGGGGCCCATGATGCCAGCTTCTATTGCCCACTTTTTACATTTTCATACAAGCACCTTTGGGCTTTCTCCCCTGCTGCCCCTCAGGCTTGGGAGGAGCTCCCCATAATCATTAGCAAAACCGCCTCATTATCCTCCTTCAAATCCCTCTTTAAAACTCTCCTTTGCCACGAGGCCTACAAAAATCTCGACAGTACTTAGGCTGCTGGCGTGCCTAGGCCATTGCCCATCATGCTGGCCCATACTGCCTTGTTGTTTCCTTGTACTCCCCCGTCTGTCTGTACCTTTCCATTCTCTCTTGTCTGGTACTTAGATTGTCCGCTGTCTCTTTGTGTTAGGCAGTGGACAAACAGTGGGCTCCTGCTCCATGACTGGGGCACTGAGATGCTAGGGTAATAAAGTGATAAATAGCCAGGGTAAAAGCAGGAGCAGTATAGAGCTGAGGTAAGCAGACTTACGCCACACCCCCTCACAAGCTCCTCTGTGGGGGCAGCAGGGAGTGGGAGGGGTGCACACATTGTGCTGAGTTCAATGTGGGATGCTGCGCTGCTGGGCAGCTCATAGGCAGCCTGGGGGAGGCGGTTAAAAGTTAGAGCCATCCCTGGGGGTTTGTTCTGTAGGACACTGGGGGCTGTTTCAGCCTGGGGTCTGGATGGCGGCAGCACAGCGCTTACCCCTCGGGTTTGCTTTACAAGTAATAGCTGGAGAACTATTTATAAAGTGACATTGTGATGGGGGCATCAACCCCACACTGGGCCAGAAGGGGTTAATGAGAGCCTGTGGGCTCAATCTGCCCCACCCTGCTACACCTGCAGTGGGGGTCAAGCCTGGAGGGAGGTGTCAAAGGGCTGAACCCAGCTCAGGTGCAGGCTGATGAGGAAGGAGAGCAGATCTTTGATTCTCAGGCAGTGAGGGAAGCCTGGGCTGAAGGCAGGCAGACTTGTGACTGAGAGCCCAGGAGGCTTGGGAAGGAACACAGCAGGAGGGGAATCTGCCTAGGGTCCCCTGCGCTAGTGGAAGGACCTGCAGGAAGACTCCTGCTGAGTCAGGGGCTGCCCTGCTAGGGGACTAGAGAGAACTTGCCAGCAGCAGAGCCAGTGGGATGGCAGGAAGTGCTAAGAAGCTCCGCAGCGAGCCGTGAGCCTGGGAAGTGGCTGTGGCAAAGGCCCGAGGCTGGGCAAGGTAAGAAGTAGTCCAGGAAGGCAGTATGGGCTCGACTTCTGATTAAAGGGCTCCTAGACAGGAACCCTGTGGAAAGGGTTGCCTGAGATCCCCTACAGGTGGCCCACTGAGGAAGGTGGGGTAGAAACCCCAAAATCAGGGGGTAAGGATTAATGAGTCCAGAGTTGGGCCCGATGTGAGGTGGATGGACTGTTTGTTGGACTACTGGTTTACTCCCCAAGGGGTGGGACTCCGTGTGACTTGGCCAGAGGGTTGAGCTACAAGAGGGAAGCAGATCACCGCAGAGCTGGGGCAGGGGGCACGAAGGAAGGGAAGCCTGCCCTGCCATCCTCTGCCATGAGGGGACACACCGGCTGGTGAGTCACACTCACACAGATGTATATGGACTAGTTGCAATTGTCATACGGTTTCCCCCAGTGTCCTTTCTCTCTGCTGGCTGAGCGTGCCCACAGCTCAGTGAAACTTGCATTTTTTTTACATGAAGGGTGTTGCCCTTTTTAAAAAAGTTCACAGGAGCAAGACACGAATAGCACTGGGCTGGGTAGACTTCCCTCTCCCTGGCCCCAGCTTACCAACTGCCTCTCACATTGGATCCGCATTATCTGTGCGATTAGAGTCTCTATGAGTCGTAGCCCAGACCTGAAATGCCAGGTGCTATTCCAGCTCTGAGCACCACGTGCAGTTTTCCCAGTGCATGGTGATCACAACCTACAGTACCTCTGCCAACACACACAAATCCTGACCTCTAACACCCTCTGCCATTCCATCTGTGAGCCCCCAACTCAGATTGGCCTGTTGGTTTATGAATAAGTTACAGGATTAGCAGTAGAAAACTACTCCCAGGGGAAGGGTGGGCTAAGGAAGTGGCTAGGGCGCTATCCCATGAGTTGGGTGACCCAGATTCAATTCTCTGCTCCACCATAGGCTCCCAGTGTGACCTTGTGTAAGTCACTTAGCCTCTCTGTGCCTCAGTTTCCACAGGTAACAATGGGGATGCAGCACTTCCCTACCTCCCAAGGGTGTCATGAGGATAAATACCCCGAAGGTTGTGAAGTGCTTTGAGATCTACTGAAAAACAGCGCTATAGAAGAGCGATATTGTTAATACTCGGCTTGTAAGCTCTGTGGAGCAGCGACTGCCTTTTAGGTCTATGTTTGTGCAGCACCTAGCACAGTGGGATCCTGGTCCAGGACGGGGGTCTCCCAGGCACTAACACAGTAATACAGAATAATAAAAGCTTTGGCCCCCTACCCCAACAACCTGCCTCTAGAAGGAATTGGAATGCCCCCTTGACAGATAAAAGGGAAATTCTTTCTCCCTGGTCATTGGCCTCTTTGCTAAGATTGCCAGCAGGGAGGCCAAGGAGTGTCCACTGTGGTAGTGGGTTTTGTGATTGTGGCCACGTGTCCGCTAGGAAGCGGGCTGAGACCAGCTCATTCCACGTAAGTCAGCAAACAGCTACCAAGTGGTAGCAGGTTTCGGTTACTGCGCCTCTGACCTAAACTGTGACCTGGGTGCAGAAGGCCTTGTTAGAGCTTGAAAAATTCTGTGAAAGTCTTTTTGAAACTTTCAGCCAGAGAAGAGTGGCAATATTTTTCATAGCTTTGTAAGGCCAGAAGGGACCGCTATGATCATCTATTCAAACTGCTGGCATAAAACAAGCCAGAGAATTTCACCTAGGAATATCTGCATTTACCCCCAACGATTTGTCGTTGAGCCAGAGCATATTTTTTAGAAACAGCTTCAGCTTTGATTGAAATATTCCATATGCTGAAGAATTTACCACATCCCATGGTAAGCTCTTCCAGTGGCTAATTACCCTCATTTAAAATTTGAATCATATTTCCTGCTTCAATTTTGCTGACTTCACCTTCCAGCTATTGGAGCTCATTGCACCTTGCTCTGCTGTTTCAAAGAGCCCTCTAGAATCCAGCACCTTCTCCTTGTGTGGGTAACAATAGACCTATGTTAGCAAGAGCAAACAGAGATGACATAGAAATAGAACTTTTCAAGAACAGGTTGCACATACACCTGCCAGGGATGTTTTAGGTGTACTTGGTCCTGCTTCAGTGCAGGGAGTTGAACTAGATGACCTCTCATGATCCCTTCCAGCCTGACATTTCTGACATTTATTTTAAAAAATCAGTTGTTCTTTCTGTCTTGCACCCCGCCTGCTTGTGGGGCATGGACTTGTTCCTCCTTTGGTGTACTTCCCCAATATACTTTCACAGTGCTAGTATAATTACATGACAATAAAGTATTCCCATTGATTACACTCAGTAGTCATTCTGCCCTGGGGTCAGCCAAGGCCTAGCTCCATTCAGAAAAATTAGTAAATATAATCAGAGCAAAACAAACTTACGTTCCTCCCACATCTATTCACAGCTGTCAGTTTGATGGAATATTTGATCCAGATAGGCAGGTTTCACTTGAGACAACTGCTCTGGTGACTCAACCTGTACAGTGCACATGGCACAAGGGGCTCTAAAAGCAGCAATGGGAGCTCATTAACCGCTTGGTGACCAAAGCTCAGCACTGAGGGTTTCACTGGGGGGGCAGTGTGTCCTAGTGGATAGTGCACTGGGGTGGAGTCCGAGTGATGTGGGTATTCTCAGCTCTGCCACTGGTCTGCTGGGTGAACTTGGGCAAGTTACTTCAGCCTCCGTTTCCCTATCTGTAAAATGAGGATGATGCTACTGACCTGCTCTGTAAAGCGCCTTGACCTCTATAGATTAAAAGTGCATTATAAGAACTAGGTGGTGATATTATTATTTCAGATTTGCTCTTATTTTGCGGCAGATCCTGCATGAATGCAATCAATGGGAGTTTTGCCATTGACAAGAGTAGAAGCAGGAGCAGGCCCTTGAATGCATTTTAACCTATGAGGTCTGATTCTCTGTTGCCCCAAATCTTGTCCAATGACAGTGCAAAATGGTGTGAAATGATGCCAAAGCAGAAAGATAGTGTTCTACATGCACCGTGCACTAGTGTAAATGACTGCATAAGGTGAAGGCCCGGTTATGGGAAATTGGGCCAATGGTGCATTCCACTGTCCCATCTAAAATGTCGACCTAGACGCAACGCTGCTTTTGCTGCCCTGTTGCCCAGTGCATACAAACAAGGACCATTCTTGGGAAACACTATATTTTCTGTAGCTTTACAGAGACAAAAATCCCTGGGAAGAATGTGGGATGACGCTACAGTTATAAAATTCATATCTGGAATTTTGCCAGATCCTAAATTGGAGGACGCGGCAGGTGAGAAAAGAGTGTGTTGCATTTAATACAGTACAGACAGCTAGTATAGGAGACAGTTACTGATTTGAGGGAGCAAGAGTTGAAGTTGGTGTTAGAATAAGTTAGGGTTTTAAGATCCTTTTCTTTGCATTCACTTAACGTTTGTGTGCAGCTACAGGAGAATAATTGACATGTACTTCCTTAGATTTGTCTTCATTTCCTCCAGAAGAAGTTGCCCTGTAAATTCTTGTCAGACCACAAAATGTGTGGATTTGTTTATAAAACCTTGCAACAGGGCTTATAAGGTCCCCTCCTGGAGAATGGCTGTGGTTCTACAGCGCAGACCCAGACTATGCATGTAAAGGAGGCTGGGCTATTTCTGGGCACTCTTCCTGTAAGATTTAGCATCCCTTCCTCGAAAAATTAGGTGTTTGGTGGGGATGTGGCTGGCTCATAAAACAGACCCCAACCATGGTCCTTGTCTCCATTCTTTACACCACCTTGGCTAATGAACTCTGTTTACATAGTTAAGAGCATATATGCCATTGCTTTGAAAGCAGTGTGTGCCAAGATTTAGTCCTTCCCTGAAGATACGGGTTGATCATCCTCTCTTTAAAGAGTTTCAGTCATCAAAGGGCTGTTTCTCTTCAAAGAATTCTTTGTCATCATCTGAGCTCAGGATGGCATGGGGGCAGGTTTTGGACATGGTTAGGAGATTTCATGCTGAAGATTTTTTTTTTTTTTTTTTGGCAGCATGGGAGTAGCTGTCTGAAGGTTTCTGTGTTTTGGGACCTGCTCTGTTTGTTCTGGGACCTGTTCTGTCCAACATTCATAAATGACTTGAGAAAGGGGGTGAATAGTGAAGTGGCAAAATTTGCACGATACAAAATTTCACAAGATAGTTAAGTCCAAAGGTAACTGTGAAGAGTTATAAAGGGATCTCAGTAAACTGGGTGACTGGACAACAAAATGGCAGATGAAATTCAATGTTGCTAAATGCAAAGTAGTTCATTTTGGAAAAGATAATCCCAACTACATACAAAATGATTGGGTCTAAATTAGCTGTTATCACTTAAGAAAGAGATCTTGGAGTCATTCTGGATAGTTTTCTGAAAACATCCACTCAGTGTTCAGCAGCAATCAGAACAGCTAACAATGTTAGGAACCATAAGAAAAGGGATAGATAATAAGACAAAAAAATCATAATGCCATATATAAAATCCATGATATGTGAGTCTCACATATAAAATCCATGGTATGCCCACATCTTGAATACAGTGTGCAGTTCTGGTTGCCCCATCTCAAAATGCATATATTAGAACTGGAAAAGGTTCTAGAGAAATAGTACAGCTTCCATATGAGAAGAGATTATAAAGGCTGGGACTGTTCACCTTAGAAAACAAACAACTGAGGAGAAATATGATAGAGGTCTATAAAATCATGGAATGTTATGGAGAAGGTGAACAGGGAAATGTTATCTACTTCTTCACATAACACAAAAAGCACCCAATGAAATTAATAGGCAGCACAATTAAAACAAGCAAAAGGAAGAAGTACTTCACACAATGCACAGGCAACCTGGAGATGATGTGAAGGCCAAAAGTAGAACTGGGTTCAAAAACGAGTTAGATAAATTGAAAAAAATCGGTTTGTTTAGTCTGGAAAAGAGAAGACTGGGAGGGGACATAACAGTTTTCAAGTACATAAAAGGTTGTTACAAGGAGGAGGGAGAAAAATTGTTCTTCTTAACCTCTGAGGACAGGACAAGAAGCAATGGGCTTAAATTGCAGCAAGGGAGGTTTAGGTTGGACATTAGGAACAACTGCCTAACTGTCAGGGTGGTTAAGCACTGGAATAAATTGCCTAGGGAGGTTGTGGTATCTGCATCATTGGAGATTTTTATGTCAGTGATGGTCTAGATAATACTTAGTCCTGCCATGAGTGCAGGGGACTGGACTAGATGACCTCTCGAGGTCCCTTCCAGTACTATGATTCTGTGAAATTCATGGAGGATAAGTTTATCAATAGCTATTAGCCAAGATAGTTAGGGATGCAGTCCCATGCTCTGGGTGTCCCTAAATCTGCAACTGCCAGAAGCCAGGACTGGAGGATAGGGGAAGGATCACTTGAAATTGTCCTGTTCATTCCCTCTGAAGCACCTGGCATTGACCACTGTCAGAAGACATGATGCTGGGTTAGATGGACCACTGATCTGACCCAGTATGGCCGTTCTTATGGTGGGTGATATCTTAATGGTTCTCACTACACTGATCTGGTATCCCTTTAAGGGCAAACTGTAGTGAGAGTGCAAATATCCAGCATCATTTATAGTCCCTCTGCTCTCTGGCATGCGCTGCAAGGACTGTTCTCTGCTATTGCCCTTGTGGACACTAGCCACACCAAAAGGGCTGGAGATGAGGAAGGACCAGGATGGGGCCTTAGACTTGCCTCTGCATTTGGTCCTTTGTCGTCTTGGAGAAGGTGTGGCATTTCCCAGGGGTTCCCAGGGTTGTGAGGCACCTCGCTACCATCTGTCCTTAGGGTCAGGAACCCTGGCCTGTGCCTGCTGTGGGTCAGCTGAAGGTCAGCTCCCCAACCCCATTGGCCCCTGCTAATACAAGCCCTGCCTTGCAGGCCCTGCTCTCTCTGTACAGGTTGACAATAGGCACACACCAGGCCCTGAGCCCTCAGAGCATCCCTGTCATGGGATCCACTTACTGCTAGAGGCGCCACCTCCTGGCCGCTCTGGGGGATCCGCTCCTTCCATGTCTGGGACACCTTCTGCTGCTTACTGCACACTGTGTTGCTGTTCTCCCTCTCTCTCTGCAGCCCTTCTCTCACTCCAGGCACTGCAGCCTCCTCTTTGTGAACTGGCCCTATGGCCGGGTCACTCTCCATGTTTCCCCCATGTGAGCTACCAAAGTCTCTCTTGACAAATGGGCTCAGGCAGTCTTCCTGCTCACTGCCCATCCGGTGCCATTTCTTCAGTGGCTAGTAGGAGAACACAGGCCCACCCTCTACTCCGGGTTCCTTTTTAGGTGCCCTCTAATCTGCAGCCAAGGTCTGCACTCCTATTCTTTGCTGTTTTTTCCCCCGAGCCTTTCCACCATTCTGGATTTCCCCACTCTCTGGGTTTGCCAGTCCAAACTCCCTCCTCCCAGGGAGTAACTGAAGACTACTCTCTACAGCCCCAAACACACTTCATAGAATATCAGGGTTGGAAGGGACCTCAGGAGGTCATCTAGTTCACCCCCTGCTCAAAGCAGGACCAATCCCCAATTTTTGTCCCAGATCCCTAAATGGCCCCCTCACAACACTGAACTCACAACACTGGGTTTAGCAGGCCAATGCTTAAACCACTGAGCTATCCGTCCCCCCCTGCAGCTTATTTGGGCCTGCCTGGCCTACCTCAGCTCTCTCAGAGCCAGTCTCGGCGGGGTAGGAGGGGGCAACCATAATAGCCCACCTGGAGTGCCCAGCCCCTGATCCCGTGGACCCTCAAAGAATTCACAGACCCACTACGCCCCAAGGAATAGTTCACACCAGTTTACTGGCTATGCCTCAGGCTCACCATTCTGCTCAACATAGCGCTGAGACAAGTTTATAGTAAAAACAAGGAGAAGTATATTTAAGCAAGTAGAACTAATGGAAACAAAAGGATGACACATAACATAAAATCATAACTCGCTTTCTAGAGTCTAAATTTAACTAACAAGACATTGTCATGTCAGATAGAGCTAAAGCTCACCCAAAGTTCTTCCATCGTATCCATTCATGAGACAAATCGTACTGTCCATTTGCCTCCTCAGTGGAAAGATCCCCTGTGTCTCTTGTGCAGTCCCAGAGATATCACAACAGTCCTCTGATCTTTATTCATAAACAGGACACTTGGGCCTGATTGTTCTTCCCTGTGGCCTTCCTCTCTTCTTGGCCTTGTGATCTTTTAATTAGCCTTTGGCTGTGCACACAGATAGCCTTACCTTGGGAGATTCATAGTGAGCAGCATACCCTGGACCAAACAAAAAGAATTGTCTCCTAACCCCTGCCTGAACATAATCTGTCCAAGGCTGATCCCCTCCAGGCCTGGCAGTCAGGATGAAAACCACATTTTATTTATAAATGTAGCAAATCTGAGCTGGAATCATAGAGCACCGCTGCATGTATTGACAGAGGCACTGTTCAAGGTAAGAGTTCACCCATGTGTAATCATCCCCGAGTTAACATGCAGAAAGCAGGCAGGAGAGCAAAACTACTCATAAAAAGATCATTGAATATATTCTCTTTTTGTGCTACTTTACATTTCTGTGGTACCTTTTGCCCAGTCCACTTTATAAGCGTTAACTAGGTGAGTCTCACTTCACCCCAAAGAGTGATGTATCATCTTCCCCATTTTACAAAGGACGAAACTGAAGCACAGAGAAGTGGATTAGGTGACTTGAGTAAGGTCACAAAGTGAGTCCATGCCAGAACTAAGACCAGAACCCAGGTCTCCTAGCTCCCAGCTTTGGACCTTAACACTGGTAATACCCTCTGCACATAATTTTTAAATGGTTATTTCTGAAAAATCTTCTACTGAGGACTTTTTGTCCAGCCTTGGCATCATCACAAATGCAAAAAAGGAAACTGTGAAACAGCTGTTCAAGTTTCCAAGTGCACCACACGTGACTGGCGCTGTGTCAGAAAGCACAGTCCAGCCCATATAAACCATGAGTCGTTGAACGGGGGCCCCATTTGTAAACACGAACATTGGCAGCTAGTGTTCACAAAGTCTCAGAGTTGTAAATTGTTCCCTGATGCTTTAATTTAGCACAGAAATTAAAATCGGATTGGGCCAGGTTTTATGGTCCTTGCCTAGTTTTAACTCAAACTCCCATTGCCTGAGTAAGCTATGGATAAAACCTGATCCAGAACGTGAAGCCAAACCTTGTTTCCACTGCAGTTTATTGCAAACAGGGTAAGTTCCATCCGTCAGACTGACCCCATGTTGTGATTATGCCTGTAACAACAGAGCTACAATTGCCTTTGTTTCCCTGGCAATCTGCTCTTCCGTGCATCCACTGAGAATGGAAACCAGATGAGACCTGGTATCTTGGTTGAACCCAAATTGTTCATTACATGGGCTCTGAAAACACCATTGAGCCAATTATTAGGTTCCCAGTTTGTGTGCAAATATCTAAAGGCATGGATGAAAGAGGAAAGAACCTTTTAAAGCTCTGAGCCAGTGTAGCAAGTCCTGAGACCATGTGGCATCTAAGGACAATGTATCTTTAGCAAATGGCTTCTGTTCCTGGCGTGGTCTGACTGGGTGATAAACTCACTAATAGAACTGCTAGGAACATTGTTGATTAAATGAAATTCATCAAATTGGAAACATTTCTTGCAGATACATGTTTCAATAAAGTCTTTTAAAGAGCAGTTCTATTGTGTTTTATAGCCCAGTGGTTCTGGTACTAGCCTGGGTGTGAGAAACCAGGTTCAAGTCCATGCTCTGTCTGATTGTCAGTAATCTGGGATGAATCAGACAGAATAGGAGCTTGTCTTTAATATCCCCAGCTAGTGCCCAAACCACCAGGCTATAGAGCATCTGACACAAGCATTCTTGCTATTCCTGGCTGAAAAGCTCAGGTTTTGATCTGAAAACCAACATCTCAACACAATTCTGTTTTCACAAAAACCTTCAAAGGGTCCTGTATTTGATTCAGTGCGAACAAAAGCCAACTCTGAAGCTTCTAAAGTTGCCATGAGATAGAATTGTCGTCCTCCTGACCACTCTGCTCAAGTAACAGGGCAGATTAACAAGAACCATCCCGTGCTGGGCTGAAACTAACCACTTCCCACTTCCTCAGTATAAAGGTCTACATCTTTCTCTAGCAGGTAACACTTTCCTGTAATAGCACTAAGACACAGAATCCACTTCTTAGGAGAGAGGCAGTGTGGTCTAGTGGACAGGGTTCTGGTGTGAGACTCCAAGAGACCTGGTTTCCAGGTCAGGTCTGACCTACTCTGTGACCATAGGCAAGTTGCTTTATGTCTCTGTGCCTTGTCTAGTTAGACTGTAAGGTCTTTGGAGAAGAGGTTGTCTATCTATTTGTATAGACCCTCGCACAACAGGGCCCTGATTGGGGTTGCAGGCCTGTAGATGCTGCTGTGTAAGCTAATTGCGTCTATATTCCATTATTGCCGGCTCCAAACATTCAAAAATCAAGGCGTAAAAATCTTTGCTTTCCATTTTTTGAGGTCAAGTTTTTCAAGACTCTCTCTGCAGCCATGAGGGCTAGAAACTTCTTTTTAATGAAAATTAAAATTCTTGCATGATTCTGGGGGCTGGAGCTCTGAGTAAAACACTAAAAATCAAAAGAGTCGGCAATCTTGGATGGATGGCCCTTGGTTGAGCTTTGTTCCATGGCATATATCTGATGGCTGCACCTTCTCTCTTACTCCAATTTCTTCTCTGTCAGAGTGACTCTGAACCAGTCCTTGCACCCAGATGCCCCTGTATATCGAAGAAGTTTGGGTGCTGACACTGACTTGCTGTGAGAGCCGGCAGTTTTGGTACGAACATCTACAATAATAATGCTTGGCACTTGAGCAAATCAACCTTCACAACTGTCCTTGTGAAGGAGATGCGAGCTATATGATCCCCATTTTACAGATGGTGAAACTGTGCCAAGAGCCACAAGAGTTAGTCCCAGTAATGGTACTGGTACTCCGGTCCTAGTTGGCTCCCAGTCTCATGTTCAGACTATTAGATCACATTTCCTTCTAGCGGAGTGACTGTAATGTGGGGCTCTCAGAGCAGACCTGCAATACTTGTTAATAGCAGAGAAGGGCTCAAGTTGAAAACTTCAGATCTGGTTACAAAGTTGTGCACCTCTAGTTTGGCCCAATATATGGATAGCGGCTGTTTACAAAATGTGGATATGGCTTCAGATGCGGGAGTGTCTGGATCTGGAGTTTTGGTTCAACCCATTATAGACTTAAGGAGCATTTGAGAAATCTGGACCTGGATCTGACATTGGATTTTGAACATTCCCTATATTCAGATCCATTGCTGGTCTTCACCTTTAGCAATGATGCTCTTATGTGTGAGTGTCCTCATTACAAATTCTTCGCACAGAGAGGGGAAGGGAAGTGTTCCACTGATTTGCCGATTTCTTCTCATTTAAATATTTATCACATTTAGGTCTAAGAGAAATGTCAGGCACCTAAAATGAAGCTTGTGACCAGTCTGAGTAATTTTGCAAGATCATTTCACAACCAGTCTCACGAAGATGCACATTGTCCACCACTTTAATTTCCAAAACCTGTCAAACTTTGGGGCGAAGGGAGAAACATAGCTAAGATTTTTAAATTGAGGGTAGATGAATAAGAGGGTGTGATGTTGGCAGACCAGGTGCCAGCACATGCCAAGGCCATGGGCCACACTGAACACTGACAAATGCATAGCTGGAAACCAGTCTGGCCCACCTGTGAGTTAGTATAGTTAAAATAGCTAATAGTATTGTAAGAATTTGTTTAGTGTTTAGACTTTATGGAATTCTGATAGGATGCTGCATGTATTAATCCAATTTTATAATATTTACATCCCATGCTACGAGGTAATACTTAAGAGATTGCTCTATAACTGTAAAACGTTTGTTCTGAATCTCTATAACTTACCAAACTGACCTGGGTACGTGACTGGCCCTCTGGGACCAGGAATAATCTGAA
The DNA here is from genome assembly GCF_015237465.2 of Chelonia mydas. Lineage (NCBI taxonomy): Eukaryota > Metazoa > Chordata > Testudines > Cheloniidae > Chelonia > Chelonia mydas. The sequence continues at coordinate 20,778,243 of NC_051254.2, forward strand.
TATTTTGTGATCTTTGATGTAAAGTGACCATCTGTCATAGAGTCAAGCTTGCCTGGGTGGCACAACAGAGGAATGCCTGAGGGGACTGTCTGTGACTCCATGTTAAGGAATAGCTATATTTGATGGACAGAAATGGGGTTAAGGCTGTATAGTGCCTGAGGAGTTTACACTTGGTACTTAGTTGGCGAAACCTAAGTTTAGAACTCACAACCAATTTGGGGTTTGTGCCTTGCTTCTTCACAGTCTGCCCTGAGGTTGGGATTTTCACTCGTGAGTCACTCCAGATAGCATGACATGGGGGACATGATAGAGGGATACCAAATAATGAAAGGGATAAAGAAGGTAAAGTGTGCCCTCTTATTTACCCTTCATCATAATACATAAGAACATTGGAACGTAAGAACGGCCATATTGGTTCAGACCAAAGGTCCATCCAATCCAGTATCCTGTCTTCCAACAGTGGCCAATCCCAGGTGCCTGAGAGGGAATGAACAGAACAGGTAATCATCAAGTGACCCATCCCCTGTCACCTGTTCCCTGCTTCTGGCAAACAGAGGCTAGGGACACCATCCCTGACCATCCTGGCTAATAGTCATTGATTGACCTATCCTCCATGAGTTTATCTAATTCTTTTTTGAACCCTGTTATGTCTTGACCTTCACAATATCCTCTGGCAAAGAGTTCCACAGGTTGACTGTGTGTTGTGTAAAGAAATACTTCCTTTTGTTTATTTTAAAGCTGCTGCCTATTACTTTCATTTGGTGACCCCTAGTTCTTGTGTTATGAGAAGGAGTAAATAACACTTCCTTATTTACTTTGTCCACACTAGTCGTGATTTTATACAAGAACAAGGAGACAGAAAGACTACACATTTTAAATTTATCAAAGTTACTTTTTAGGCAATGGGTAACTAATCTGTGGAACTCATTGCCACAAGATATGAATGAGGCCAAGAGCTCAGCAGGATTCAGAAAAAAATGATTAGATATTTATATGGTTAATAAGAACATACACAGTTACATACATTATTATTACTATTAAAAATACTGTTTTGTTGCAGTAGCATCTGGAGATCTTGGTCAGGGTCTGGGACCCCTTGTACTAGTCACAGTGCACATATATAATGAAGGGATGATCCCTTCCCCAAGGAGTGTACAATCTAAGGAGCTTAAAGATTTATAAGGGGCATAAGCCATCATGCGGTAGGATATAAGTTACCTCTAACTGCCTGGGGTTCAGAAGGAACGGCATATATGGGCAGGTTACTTCAGAAAGGTTATTCCTAGGGTTGTAACTGCCTGAGGGTATGTCTACACAGTGCAACCCCACCCCCCCATAACACAACCCCCTCCCGCCCCCCAGCACTGAGTCTCAGAACTGGGGTTAATTGAATTGGACTTTTGCTAAATGGATAAAAATAGCTGTGATCTCAGATCTAGGCTCCAGCCCAAGTCCAGATATCTGCCTACGAGCCCTCATCAGTTGTCCCAGGCTCTGAGATTTGCTGCCGCAGATCTCTCTTTGTAGCGTACACGTACCCTGAAAGCCTTAACCTTCCAGCACCACTGCAAGATCTACCTTCTCTACCTGGCACAGGAGGAAGTGGGTGACTGGGAGGGCTGGGCGTGGGACTTTGGGGATTGCATGTGGAGTCGATGCATTTCAGGCATATGTGCGTTTTCTCTACTTGGGGAATTGATGAGACTGTTTATTTCTGTGTACTTTTTAAAAGCTATCAAAGTCCCCCAGATCACTGGATGGACAGTCATTTGGTACACTTTGTACAAATGTAATTAAATACATTATTGTCCATGTTGTATTTCTGGCACCTTTCTCAGAAGCATCTGGCACTGGCCCTGTCAGGGACAGGATACTGGATTGGATGACCCAGGGTTTGATCTAGTCTGGCAATTCCTATATTTCCTGTTATTTAGCAATATACGTAGTCACTGCAAATTATACTGATGCTTTTTTTCCCCCTCTTTTTATTGCCAAATTCTGATTTTTGCAACATTTTCCCTAATGGTAAAATTGCCACAAAACTTTACCTGTGAAAGCATGTGTGTGTCTGTGTTTGGAAAGTGTGTGTGTGTGTACAGACATCAATGAAAGACCTGCGGCATGGCTGTGGCTGACCCGGGTCAGCTGACTCAGGCTTGGGCTGCATTGCTAAAAACCGCAGTGTAGACGTTACGTCTCAGGCTGGAGCCCAGGCTCTAAAACCACCCCCTTTGCAGGGTTTCAGAACCCAGGCTCCAGCCAGAACCTGAATGCTTACACTGCAAGTTTTAGCCCTGCACCCCAAACCCCATGAGCCTGAGTCAATTGACCCAGGCTCTCTGAAATTTGGTGCCACAGCCCACATGATGCCCACTCCCTTTTTCAGTGCAAAACCTTTTCTCAGCTCTGCAGAATTTAGCTATCAGTCCCCGCAAAGCACGGAGAAACCATCAGCAGCAAAACCGCCCCACTAATCATTTCAAGATAAAGCCAACTGGAGTAACTGAGCTTTTCATCCAGCATGAAAAGAACAGAAGCTAAATTTGAGACAAAAGCAAAAGTTTAACAAGTTACGTTGAGCAAAGAGTTTTCAAAGGAACATTCAATTATATCTGCAGCACCTAAATGGAAGGGTTGTTCTTTTATTTATTTCCTGATAAAGAGAATTATTAGGTCTCATTATCTGCCTTCTCTTTAATGCATTCGGCTCAAATGCACAAGCAAAAGCCCTGCTTTGTGAACAACAAAGCTGCGAGTGAAAAAGGAAGATTAAAATTAGCTTAAAGGATATGAGAGAGAGAGTGTGTGTATGTGCGTGTGTGTGTATATATATTTTAGTCAAAACTTCCTTGTGTAACCACTGATGCATTCAAATGATGAGAACAGATCCCAATTACAGTGCAACTCAGCTCTGCTATTCCAAGTGGCTGACTGATCTTTCTGCAGACAACTGAAATGGTTTCAGAGTTATGAATTTGGAAACGAACCATGCAAAAAGAGATTACTGCTTTAGGATTCATCACATGCATCAGATGAAAAACGAGAAGGCTGTGCATGCTGGAACGAAATTGGCAAGGGAAAAACAGAGAATCGTACACTTGGGAAACCGAGCTCTCGCTGGAGAGAGAAGATGCTGTATCCAGATGCCAGGTTGTGGTTTAAGGTTACGGAGCATTCGCGATTAGAAGGCTCTCGGGTTTTATAGCCCTGGGTCCTAGTCTTTTCCCTGCCTTCAACCATATTTTTTCCCTATGCTCATCTTATTAGTTACATTGTTTACATTTAGGGACTGATCCAAAGCCTGCTAAAGTCAATAGGAGTTTTTTCATCAGATTCCATTAGCTTTGGTTTAGGCCCCTAAAAGAGGCCTTTTTGTGTCACATTCTGCTCTCATTTACATAGGTGCAATTATGGAGCAAGCCAATTATTTACAGTTGAGTTAATCTGTCTTTACATTGGGGTAAATCAGAATCCAACCCTTTGGCTGCTCCAGTAGTTTAGAGACAACGCCAAACCATGGAACTGTCCCAGGTTCGTTGTAAGGGATGAAAATTGTGTTCATCCCTTTCCCATTTTTAGAACCAACTCAAACCCAATGCTTTGCTGAGATTCTGATGTGGTAGAGTGCTCTTTCACCATACATGCAGGTAGTGCTGGTTTCTGAACAGAACTGGAAAGTTCAAAGTACCAGCAGAAAGCCAGTGCTAGGGGTGTTTTCAACTTGGAATAGAAGTAGATAGAAGGGCTTGAAATGGCACAATAATGCAAGTGTTCATGGTGTTTCTAGCCCAGTTTTGTAGATTAATGTGATACAAATAACTTCACAAGGGTGCGCAGGAGCATCTGTTTGGCTGTTTGTTTGAAATAACCCTAAGTTACAAGTCTATGTGGCTCATTTTCCTAATTGTAGGGTTTTCTATGGATGATAATCACTGTAGTCTCTAGGAGCAGACCTAGAACAAACTCAGTTTCTAGCACCCAACCAATCAGGTTCTAGCACAACAGAGGTTGCCCATTCAACCTGGTCTGTTTGGTGGGGGGGGGCATAGAATTTGAGAACCCCATCTTGTTGGATGCAATATCATTGCTGATGGGTCAACAATGAAATTCACATCCAGTTCAAGGTTAATTATTTAGCACCTTCCCTCTAACAAACTGCAGATGCAGCATCTGGTGGCCCAAGGCCCAAGATCAGCGAACACTGCAAACGCAGCATCCTCTGGAGTAAAGAGTTCTGTCATCATAACCAGATCATTCATAACATGCTATAAGAGGCTGATTCTCTACGTCTTCACTACCTGCCGGATTGGCAGGTAGTGATCGATCTATCGGGAGATTGATTTATCGCGTCTTGTCTAGATGCAATAAATCGATCTCTGAATCGACGCCTGTACTCCACCTCGGCAGGAGGAGTAAGTGGAGTTGACGGGGGCGCCGCCGCGGTCGACTCGCCACCGTGAGGACAGCCAGCTAAGTTGAATTAAGATACTTCGACTGCAGCTACACGAATAGCATAGCTGAAGTTCCGTATCTTAGTTTGAAACACAACACCCCTCAAGTTTAGCCGAGGCCTAAGTCACCTCTAATTTACATCAGTACAATGAAAGGAGAATATATGCAGTACACACAATGCACACACACCCCACCTCCTTCCTTAGTCCCATTGTGTTCTTTCCCAGGGACTGAAATTGATTTAAGCAAATGGTGCTACTGATGAATTTGGTGCCACCTTTTCACCAGTGTCAGCATGGAGACAATTCTTCAGTATGATGGCAGCATGTGCTACCGGTGGTGCTGACTTTGAGATGGACTCTAAAAACCAAGATGCAAAAGGCCGAGGTCTTTAAACCCATATTCAGCCCCTTTGGTACTGCCAGAGTAGTGTAATAGGTCCTTTGTGCACATGAGAATCAAGCCCTGTCAGAGTAAAAGTGATAGCTCAGGGGTCCTGGCCAGATTCTAATCTGGATAATTATATTCTGCCTTGATACATTTCTCACGCAGCTTATACTGTGTAACCCACTGGTGCGTGTGTGTTATAGGTCCCCCTCTGTGCCCAATTCAGAGGATAGCAGTTTGTTATGCCCACAGTTAAGGACCAATGGCTCTTTAGCTGACACTGTAGCAGCTCATGCTTTTAGCTGGGGAAGGGCCCATTTCAGTTCCTGGTGTGTGGGACAAAATGATGGCCATCACAATTGCATATACTATTCCGGTCCTAGAATGTTGTGCGGTGTTACTATGCATTGTTCATCAGCTGCAGCTTTCCCCCCCAGAGGTGGCTGCATATCAGTGAAGGGTGAAGTGCCTCTGTATGTAGTTTTTACCATGAATGCATTGTGCTTTGGAATCCTTCAGTGTGAAAAGTAGCATATGGGCATAAGATACATAAATCTAAGATATTATTATTTAGGATACAGCTATGAAAAAGGAGATGCTTCAGCTTTAATCATTTGCATTGTTCTGTCGTCTCTGATAACTGGATGAAATGGCAGATGGAAATATCTCCTTTTAGATCATCCATATTAATAGCAAACAGATTGTTATAGTCAGCATGGGCTGGTAGAAAGACGCTGTAAAGGAACTGAGAATAATAGTTATATAACAGGGAAAAGTGCTCCTCTTTGATGCGATAGTAACACCTGATTTAGCTGCTGAAAGAAGAAGGGAAAAAAACCCAAAGACATTAAACCTCTTATCATCCTGATAGAACAATATTGGAAAAACCTGTTGTTTGGCAGCAAATGGGTTTACTAACTTCTACAGGGGTGTGTGTTTGAATGTGATAGGGAAAGAAGCATTCGTCAGAGTGTTCATTGGATCAAAAGACAAATTAATCCTTTGAAGAAAACTAGCGTTTAAAAGCTGCAACTTTAAACAATCTATCAGGAGACAGTCTGAGCCGTGGAAATGCAGCCTAATCCTTTTCATCACAGAGGGATGCAGGGACAGTGTACTTTCAGGCATGGCTCCCATCCCACAGGGCTGTGGGCAAACAAGAGCTACATCTACTGCATGTGGGACTGAATGCCTGTCCACCGACATCCCATAATCTTCTCCTGCCTGGCCAGAATTGCCCTTTAAGAGCTTAGCATTCCTCCTCCCATCCACTCTGACTCTCAAAGTAGGCCTCAAAGGTCAGATTTGCAAAGGAGCATAGCATCCAAGAGCTGCTTTTGAGAAAAGTGGGAGATGTTGGGTGTTAAACTCCTTTTATCTTAGAGTCTCCCGTTATGCACCTCGTTGAGACGAACCAAATTTCCCTCCCAGAATGTCCTGTCCAAAATTTGAAGTAAACTATCTGGCTCCTTCCAGCCCAGTTAAGTAACAAAGGCCAGGAAATGGCTTACTCCAGCCACCCCTTATTGCATTCAGTTTGATCCTAAAGAGAAAATCTGTGTTCTCTGCACTACCTAACTGCTTTGTCTGGTGCACGCTTTTCAAAACCCCGCTAGCCGCAGCCCTGCTGCTCAGTCTCTCAGTGAAAGCCTCCTGCCCCTGCCCAATACAATTCCCTTTTGAGAAACAACTTAGTAACTAGAAAAGGAGTACTTGTGGCACCTTAGAGACTAACCAATTTATTTGAGCATAAGCTTTCGTGAGCTACAGCTCACCTCATCGGATGCAACTTAGTAACTGGCTCCTGCAGGAATATTTCCTTTCCCCCTCAAGCTTTACCTTAACCCCTTCTCTGCCAGGGTGTACATGGTCCAGGACAGTCCCAATCTTCTTCCTTCCACTGTGGTTCCTGATGCCATTGTGCAAGGTCCCAGAGAGACTGGTGGGAGTCTGCATTCCTGGGAACAGCCTACATGGAGCATATGGTGTATTCTTTCAATGCCATTCCATTCTGCTGGCCATGGTAACATTGTGTCTCCTGGCTTCTGAAAGGTGAGGAGCAGAGGGCATGGTGGACTTTCTACATCATCCTGTGACCTCAACAAGGTGCTCTGCAATGGCCATCTTTGGCACCTCAGAACAGACTAATGCTCTCTCTTGGACTGACTCAGCAGCTCAAAGCAGAGAAAGTCATAGCCACCTTACTGAGTATGATTAATTATAACACCTTGTGCTTATACAGGTCAGGTCTCTCAGAGCTAGGGCTGGTTGAAAACAGGGCCGGCTCCAGGCACCAGCTTTCCAAGCAGGTGCTTGGGGCGGCATTCAGAACGGGGCGGCAGTCCGTGTCCCGCAGTGGCAATTCGGCGGTGACTGCTTGGGGCGGCAAAATTGGTAGCGCCGCCCCTGGTTGAAAAACGGCTAAAATATTTTGCTGACTATTTTTGCTGTGTGTTTTTTTTTTTTTTTTTTAATTTAACTGATGTTTTTGATGGTTCCCACTCTGAGTGTGGCCTAGGGAAGAGAGGGTGGACTGGGTTCTAGTCCCATCTCTGCTGCAGGCCAGCTGGGTGGTGATGGGCAAGTGACTTCAACTCCCCATGTCTCTGTTTTTCCATTGGTATAAAGACATGGACCTCCTTCATAGAGTACTTTGAGATCTGCTGCTGAAAAATGCTATGTAAGCATGAGTTGTTACTATTAATACTACTCAGTAAGACAGATCTGACTTTCTGTGCTCCAAGCTGCTATTCTGGTTTTCAGATGCTAGTTAACCTGGCTTGCTCTTGGTCTCCAGTCAACTGTCAGACACATTTTCGTCTCCAAGGCAATTCAGTGAGTTGCATCCCATTACACACTGAAAAGGAAATAAAGGCATGCGTGGCATGTATCCAGATAGGGAAATAACACCCCATGCTGTAGTAATCTAGCAAGTTACTGGATAGAGGGCTTTGCTGTACTTTTTCACATACACGTAGGTACTTTATGCATCCATGTATCTATTCTAGGCCTAAAGCAGTCATTCCCAAACGGTGGGTCACCACCCACCAATGGGTTGTGCGAAGGCTGTAGGTGGGTTGTGGGCCCAGTGCTGAGGGGAGGCACTTGGGGCTGGGTATTGGAAAGAGAGCCTGCCCCACACTCTGCCTCCAGTGGTGGCTCCTGATCTGTGGGGCTGGACCCACTGCCTAGCTCCCCACTCTGGGTGTTGCAACCTGGCACACGGAGACCTGAGTGGGGCTGTGACTCTGTATGCCAGGTTGCAACATCTGGAGAGGGGAGCCGGTGGGATGGTAACCACCACTATAGAGTGAGTGTGGGGCGGACTCACCCTCCAACCTCTCCCCCAGCCCTGGGGCCTCCCCTCTGCCCCAGGCCAGGATTAGGGTTGCTGTGCCATGACAGAGGGTGCTGCTATGGGTGGTCAGTGACCGCAAGGCAGGAGGAGGAGGTGGCAGTGATGGAAGAGAAGGATGCTGACCTATGATTTTGGCTCCCTTCTCCCAATTTGGACCCTGATGGGTCACAAACAAATACAACATGCAGTCAATGGGTCACCTTAGTAAAAAGTTTGAGAACCATTGTTCTACGGTATCTTTCACCTTGGTATCTAAGCATCTGGACAGGTTCTAGAATAGATCAAGTAAAGGGATGATGCTAAGAACTTGGCACATTAGGCTCAAATTAACTACTTCTTTGCTGCCGAATATGACAGGTAGAACCCACCTGCAGCACTGACGGATGTCCCAGCTAGAGCACGGGCTGCGGAGTGTGAGGTACGTCCAGGCAGAGGGACGCTGCTGTGCCTCTGAATGCACCGGGTTTAGGGAAGTGGCGTGAATCTACCGTGCTGCCAGCGGTAAGAGATGGATTCAGGTAGGACTGTGCTCTCGTGGATGTGGCCCTGGCTTTAGATTAGGAGAACCAGGGTCTCTTCCCAGCTCTACCACTGCCCTGCTGTTTGATCTGGGGCGAGTTATTCCTCTGTCTGCCTCGTTTTCCCTTCCCACACTTAGTCTATTTTTATTGTAACATATTGGGGGTGGGCACTGCCGCTGCGTGCGTCTGTGCGAGAGATAGGGAGAGAGCGCAGCAGCTAGCACAAGGAGGCCCCAAGCTCCATGGAACTCTGTGGCTGCCTCTATCATACCAACAATAGGAACAGCTATGTGTGATGGAAGGAAACAGGGTCTGAACTTATCTCTTGTCACCAGCATCTCTCCTTCGGGCGGCAAGCCTTCGAGAGGTATCCGAGGTGCATCAGTGTTAGTGATTCCTTGGGGCAATCATTCGGACCCAGGAAGTACTGGTTTTCATTTTAACATGCATTGGTCACATGACTTGTGATTAAAAAAAGGCATAGTGGGGTAGGGGAGAGCAGGAAGAAGTGTCTAACACTTATAAAGGCCCCCATTACTCTCCTATCCGAGCTACTCACAATCTTTGATGTATTTATCCTCCCAACACCCCTGTGAGGTAGGGAAGTGCTATTACACCTATTTTACAGGTGGCAAACTGAGACATAGGCCTGCCTACGCTGCAGCTGGAGCCGTATTCTCCAGCTCAGGCAGATGTACATGCACTAGCTTTGATTGAGCTAGCATGCTAAAAATAGCACTCTAGCCACCACAGCATGAACTAGCTGCCCCACGAAAATATTGTCCAAGATCCTGAATATGTATTCAGGCAGCTAGCCCAAGCCACCCTAGCTATACTAGGATACTAGCTTAATTAAAACTAGAGTGTGGACATCTTCCCTCCAGCTGCAAATTCCCCCTCCAGCTGCAGCATAGACATACCCTAAGTGCTATGTCTGTGGTCCACACAGAAAGTTTGTAGCAGATCTCCTGAGCCCCAGGCTAGACCCCTAACCACAGGACTACCCTTCCCCTCTTACCAACTTGGTGCTGCTTTGCCTTATTGATGTTTGTAACTCCTACATTGTCGTACGATTTGTAAATGCACATCAACAGCACCCAGGGCTCTGGAAAGCCACCCTTTGGTGAGACGTGCCTGTTACACCGGAATGTTAACACTTCGCAAAGGGCTGGAGACCAAAACCCCCCATTTATCCCCAGAATAGATTTTACGTGGGCAGAAGCAGAGCAGTCTGCCCCAGAGTGGTCTGTCAACATGACACAACTCTGACATCTGGAACCACGTCTAAAAGAGCCTGGGCATTTCAGACTCCAGGGCCCATTCAGTCCTTGGACTCTGTGCAAAGACCGCTAACAAAGGTGCCCATCAGAGCCAACGCCTTTGTGCTGCAGGTGTCACCAAATAGCTTTTTTTTTGCTTTTGTCAATTTAGAAGCTATCAGATGGTAACTGCCTTGAGCCATTAGTGCTCTAGGCTGGGTTTAAACTGCTGCTGACCTCTGGATGAAAGGTTTTATATCCCCTGGGTCATCCAGCCCTCCCTGTCTTAATTTCATTCTGATTTTCTTGGAAGCATTGCTTTCTGTCTGCCCAATGGCTGACAGTCTGTCCAGCCCAAACTGCAATGCTTGGCAGAGCACGCTCTTTGAAAACGTTCATATTTCATTTGAGGTTCTTCGCAGGGAAATCTGACCAAAATCTGAGCGTTAGGTCTTGGTACTAACATAGGGAGTTAGCTGCTTCCTCATTCCTGAGATGACTATTTTAAGCACTAAATCCCATAATGTTAGTTAGCCAAAAAAAATCAACATCTTGTTTGGCTGTTTTGGCTGTTAAATTGGCAGCCTCGGTGCTCCGTCTAGGAGTCCGTGGAACCATTCGCAGAAGAATGTTTCTGGGGAAGCCAGACACCTGAGATAGTGAATGCACTGAAAAGGCTTCCATCTCTGTGGGCCTGGCTTCAGATTGTCCCCAGAGTAGGTCATGGGGGAAAATGACTTTGCCTGCTGTTTGTCCACATCTTAAAAGCCCCCTGCAGCATGGGACAGTTGGGGTTTTCGTTCAGGAGAAGCTCAAGACTGGAACTGCAGAAGTGCTGCAAGTTGGATCTGATGTGCATTTGGTGCAACACGTCCCTCTCTGCACTCATCTGCAGATGATACCTGCCAGCGACAGAGTCTTGGCTCGTTCGCTCGAGCTGTGGCAGCTCATGCTCTTAGATCTAGAGATCCCTGCTTTAATCCGTGGGGTGTCTACCAGGAAGGCAGCCATCACACATTGACACAGCTAGGGAAGGGAGGGAGGTGGTCCACACCTGGAATCGGAGATGGGACCAAGGCCAACGAATCCAGATCCAAATCGGAGTCCAGATTTCAAATGCTCTATAGGCAGAGAAGGCGGAGTGAGTTGTTGAATCTGGGATTTTGGTTTGGCTCACTGTCAAAAGAGGATTCTGATCTGAAAATTAGAGGTTATTTTTGTTTGTGATTATTTCCAGCCTATCTCTAACAGGACTAGGGGTGGTCAGGACTAAGGTGCATCAGCGGAGCTGTGAAGCAACCCAGGACTGGAACAGAAGAAGGTGCAACGGGTCATAGCTGAGGTGCACTGGCAGATCTTTTGGGGGAGGAGGGGCACTAGGAGTAGAATAAGAAGATTGGGATATGCTTGCATAGCTTGGGGGGAACCTACCATAATGTCTTCTTTGCACTATGCCTGATTCAAGCAAATTCAAGCTGCCAATCCCTCATTTTCATGAAAATTCAAATCACCCCAACATTTTACCTTTGGAAAAGGAATTGTTTTCAGGAAACACATATATAAAATCATTCACCTGCATATCTACCAATGTGATCTATGCCATCATGTGCCAGCAATGGCCCTCTGCCATGTACATTGGCCAAACTGGACAGTCTCTACGCAAAAGAATAAATGGACACAAATCTGACATCAGGAATCATAACATTCAAAAACCAGTAGGAGAGCACTTCAACCTCTTTGGCCACTCAGTAAAAGATTTAAGGGTGGCAATTTTGCAACAGAAAAGCTTCAAAAACAGACTGCAACAAGAAACTGCTGAGCTTGAATTAATATGCAAACTAGATACCATTAATTTGGGTTTGAATAGAGACTGGAAGTGTCTGGGTCATTACACATATTGAATCTATTTCCTTAAGTTAAGTATCCTCACACCTTCTTGTCAACTGTCTAAATGGGCCATCTTGATTATCACTACAAAAGTTTTTTTTCTCCTGCTGATAATAGCTCATCATAACTAATTAGCCTCTCACAGTTTGTATGGTAACTTCCAACTTATCTGTGTGTGTCTTTGTATGTATATATTCCATTCTATGCATCCCATGAAGTGGGCTGTAGCCCAGGAAAGCTTATCCTCTAATAAATTTGTTAGTTTCTAAGGTGCCACAAGTACTCCTTTTCTTTTTGCAGATACAGACTAACACGGTTGTTACTCAGAAACCTGTCATAGAGGAAAAATATTTGGGCCTCGTTAGAGGCCATTATGTTATCATCATGCAGCAAGGCCTTTGATATTAGGCAATCCATTGTACCCTCCCTGGAAGATGTGACAATGCAGTTCGCTAATTAAAAGTGAAAACTCCCCATTTTGCTCAGGCGGCAAGCTTCAATTAATCAAGTCGCACCATTTATGGAACTCTATTGTTTAATGAATACATGATGGAATTCTCATTTTAATGAACTTTCCTGTGTGTTCCAAGCAAATTAGTTCAAGTACAACTGGCTTATCTTCAATTATCCGCTTATCAGAATGGAAAGGAACAGAAAGCGGTGAGTGTGGGCTGCGGTTATTTAGTGTGCAATTGAAGGGAAGGGAAAAGACTTCTCTAAACAAGTCTGCCAGGCACCATACAGGTAGGAGGTTTCAGAACTAGCTAGTGCCGGGAATGGGGGCATCTCAAAAGCTTCAGATAACCACCTCTAGGTCCAGCTATTTATCCAATTGATCTAGAAAGCATTCACCTCCAACAATTCTTGGGTATGGGCAGGCCATGCGTATGGCAGGTACAGTGGTACCCATTAAAAATCCAATGCTCACTGGCCCATTGTTCGTTACTATTTATTATTTGTATTGTGGTAATGCCTAGAGGCCACAACTGACATTGCACTAGGCATTGGACAAAACCACAGTCCCTGCCTCCAAGAGCTGGCCATCTAAATAGACAAGACAGGCAAAGGGTGGGAGCAGAAGAGGGGGCACAGAGAGAAGTGACCAGTCCAGTGGGCCAATGGCAGAGCTGTGAGTAGAAGCCAGGGTGCCTTGACTCCCTGTCCAGTACCCAGTGAATTAGACCACCCTGCTTTTCAGCCCAGGCAGTGCTGGTATCATTTTATACTTGCAATAAGAGTTCCCACACCGCTGCTGTCATGGCCGGGTGGGAAACACAAAGGTTTTAATGCCATTGGGGCATGGACAGAAGAGGGGAACTTCACAGGGTGTTTGAGTTAAGCAAAACAAACAAACCCACCCACACACAGCCCTCTCTGGGACTTCAGGTTGTTTGTATATTTACAGGGTTCTGGTACAACCAAAACTCCACATCACCAAACCTATCACAGTCTCTGACCACCCCATTGGCCTGAACCAACCTCGTGCCTTTCCACTTCCACCTCCCCAACTTCTTCCAATTCAAATAGGCCTAAATGTGGGCCTACCTTTAGGAAGTTAAGTTTGCAAACATTGGAATGGACTTTCCCCATCTGTACCACTGGGATGAAGATACTTACCTACTTTGTAAAGCACTGTGAGAGCCGTGAAGGAACTGCAGTATGTATAAATCAAGTACTAGCAGTGTTTATTCTGGAATTAAGCTTCTGATTACGTTGGGAAACAGGCCAGGGTTATTACCCCCATTTTATAGATTGGGAAAGTGACTTTCCCAATTTCCTGGCCAGGTTTCGGACCCAGATCACTCTCCTCTCAGTCCTACTAAGACAGCTCATGCGAATCTAAGTCCACGGTTTTAAAAAGAGAAATAATAAGAAATAGTTCAGGAATTAGGTGTATATGTTATCTCTTTAGTTGTAGAGTTTAAAGCCAGAAGGGACCCCCCAGAATGAATCTGAAATGGCTTTTTAAAATGAATTAATTTTCCTCCAGCTTGCAAATTGCAACTTTGAGAAAAGAGGAACAGTTCACCGGTGATTCATGCATTGGCATTCTGATGCCATTTCCACCCCATGCAAACAAAAGCCTGGGTGCATTCTCATCTGCTCTGTGGTAAGGTGCCCACCTCCCCCCCCCCCCCCCCCCCCCGCCCCAAGCCCTGAGTGGGATAATGGGGGCCAGAAGGGGCCAATTAACCATATATGATGCACCTGGAGAGGAGTCAGGGCTTGATAAGCACCAATGGCAGATGAAGCCCAGCTGGGGGAGGGGCTGGGCTAGGAGTATAAAAGCCAGGAAGTTAGAGAAGGAAGAGGCTGCAGGGAGGTGGTCTGCAGTCACTCTCTAGAAGGAAAGGGAGTTGGCCAGGGGCAAGGAGGAGATCCAGGGGGAGAGTAAAATTTGGGGTCCTGCCCGGGACTGGGGGATTTGGTAAGTGGCCAAGAGGGATGAAGTAGCCATGGGGAGTAGAGGAAGCTCCCGTGGCAAATCCAAAGAAAGGCCAGGAGCTAGAGAGGTGAGGTAGGAAGGAGCCGAAGAAAACAGCAATAGGGATTGAAACGGAGCAGACCTGGATTGCTAGTCCTAGGGTCCCTGGGCCGGACTCAGAGTAGCGGACGGGCCCGGGTTCCCCAACCAGCCACTAGGAAAGTGGCACGAGGCCTGGAGTTGAAATGGCAAATGGCCTGAAATGGTGTCTGGACAGCTTGTTCAGTGGGACTTCGTTACCCTGGAAGAGGAGGGTTATACAGTGACCTAGTCAGAGGACCCAGTCACAAAGAGGGAGCACCCTGAGTCACTGAGAGAGAGATGGGCCACAGCGCGAGCAACAGACAGAATGGGGTGCCAGATGGAGAGAGAGAGCTAATTCTCAGACCCGGACACAAGAAGGTGCCCCTGCAATGAGTGGACACCTTCTCGCACCCTGAAAAGCAGTGCTGGAAGACTCCAAATGCCCCTGAAACTCTGTAGAAGCCTAGAACTCACTACCTGTGTGTGTGTCTCTAATATTTTGCAGACACTCCAAGAAATGTCTGGTTTCTGGGTTTTGAAATATTTTTTTTACCCTTTTGTCAAAGAAGGGAAGAAACTTGCCTTTGAACAAGCTCTGAAACCCAAGTAGAGAGTCATGGAACATTTATTTCTATGTATAATAATGTTAAAAGTACAGACGCTAATCCCTGGGACCTCTCCCGTCCCAGCATGGGGTCCTGGGGGAAAGAAGGCATTCAGAGTGAGGCCAGTTGCTTCTGTGACGCATGTTAAGTTCTCAGAGGGAAATGCTCTCACATTTTTTCGTATAAAGATATTTTAAAAGAGGGAGAGAGATGGGCCGGATGGGAAATACATCCTAACAGATGTGTAATATCATTAAAGCTGACTCTAATATAATCTAAGCCACAGTTTGGTGTATTAATGCTTTGTTTACCTTTAAGCACAGATGGATATTTTTATTAGCATTACTCTGTTGATGCAGCTTCTAGTAAGGTTAGTCCAGAGGGCAGATGTCTGTGTTATGAGAGAACGTTCACACTGGGGCAACTAATCAGAAAAGTGAAGCCTTTCCATGAAATCTCAATTAGAGAATTAAACCCTGTAACTGTGGGCGGCCAGGAATTGCCATTTAGTCCTTGGTAGCAACGAGGACCAACTACAACCTCCTCCTTCCCACCCCCCAGAACAAACAGCTTTCATCTAATACTGCTGGATACCCTACGGCTGACAACTGCTCCCCTGGCCCGGCTTCCCAGACTAAACCCTGCCTCCCGCCCTGGTAAATGGGCCTGAAAAGAGGGCAGGATGTACTGCAAAAGGGAACTAACTGATGCTGGGAAGGGCAGGGGAAGGGTAATGGACTGCTTAGGGCAGGTTTTGTGCATAGTCTCTTGCTCCATTTCCTTATTAGGAGCTGTGATCTTACAGGGGTGAATGCTGATCCGCCAATTAATTGCAGGGACAGCAATGCATCCTGGGACTGAGATTCCATAGGGATTAAGGTCTTTGTGACAATGCTAGCATTGGAAATGGTGAGTCGTCCAACCCCTTTTGAGCAGATGGCCGACTCTCCGTGTCTGGTTGTCACTCTTCAGAAGATCGAGACTTGAAATCAGATGCACTGAAAATGTCCTTACCGGGTCCAGTTACGGAGGCCAGATTTCTCAAGTAGGATAGAACTAACCAAGGACCTGATCCAAAGCCTACTGAAGTCAATGGGAGGTTTTCCACTGACTTTGGTGGACATTGTTTGAGACCCTAAGATAGCAGCCAAGGACCATTTGCTCTCCTCTCTGTGTAAAAGAAACAACCAATATTTACCCAGCTTCCAAGGGGGTGCTGTGGGGTTTAATGTTCATACAATGCTTTGAGATCCTCAAATGAAACTTTGGGGAACTTCACCACTGGCTATATCACATAGGCCAGGGGAGAACTGGCCTGCTATGCACATTAGATATCTGCGAGCTACAAGTTAAAAATCCACTGTTTTGGCTCCTTACTAATTTCATTGTTCCTGGGAAACGTCTTCATATACCCACAGCTCCCTACTGGTGCAAAAGGGCAGTAATTCTATCCACAGTGCAAATGGGAGGAGATGGGGCTAGCTCTGAAGACTCGGTCCTGATTATAATGTCCACAGTCCATGGGGGACTCCCATCACCAAGCTATTCCTTGAGTTTTACGTTTGTCATTTCTTTCTTGGCTGGAATTGAGTGGAAAAAAAACTTTGAGGATCTTGGGGCAGAAAATCTTTAAGGAGGACTCTTGTCTCTCTCAATGTACTAAGAGGCTCTTAAAGTTTTCTCCCTGAAGGTATCATGTGAGCGCAGGGGGTGTCTCTCTTTGGCATTCAGAAACATTCCTCTACAGCCAAGAGGAAGCAGTGTATTTCTACTTGGCTGGTAAGGAATTCCTCAGACACCCAAGGAATGAAATTGCAATTCAGGCTTCTTGAGGGCGGAGGGGGAGGTGCAACACCTGTGAAAGCCCAAAAGCACACACATAATCAAGCATATATAAAAGGCACTGGTGTGGATTTGGACCGGGGAAAATTTTTCCCTAATGTGGTTGCATCAGAAACTCTGCCCTGTCTGGGCCCCTTCCAAAGGCCTCAGCAAAGGAGCATAGGCAGGGGATACTTGTCTTCCCCAGCCAGGCCAATGCATTAGTTTAAATGGTCCATCTTGAAACAGGCCCTCTCTGTTGACATTCATTTCAGGTTGAGCTGTCTAAATGGATGCCTTGACTCTACTGTGATATGCTAGAGAGCAGGCTCTTTGCTTGTAGGCTCCAAAACCATGATGGCTCGGGGAAGGCCAGACATTCATCTAGCATCATAATATTAAAAGCTGGGCCGGGCAGGAAATGATTTTCCCATCTGCAAATATTTTCGAGAGTTAGAGAGTTTAAAAAAAATTCCCATCTGGAATTGGGATAAAAAGTCAACATCTCAAATGTTCTTGAACTGAAAAAAGAAAAAGATTTTTTTTTTTTTCATTTGGGGTCAATCAGAACATTTTGTTTTGATAATTCTGAAATATTTCATTTCAGGTGTGGCCTCCCCCGCCCCCCATATCAATTCTCCAGCGTCTCCTATTCATGGGATTTGCTGGGGCTCAGTGTCTCTGAGGGCCAGGCCCTCAGCTACTGAACTTGCCTGTATTCTAATTGCAAAGAGGCAAAGTTTTGACCAAAGAGGCTGGCCAGGCAGACTAGCTATGGTGCCTGTGATTCCCTGCTCTTGTCTTACACCCAGCAAGGCACCTGGGGAAGGGAGAAGTGCTAAGGAAGTCCACTCTACCCTTGAAGAACGTTGATCCTTATGACAGGTTTCAGAGTAACAGCCGTGTTAGTCTGTATTCACAAAAAGAAAAGGAGTACTTGTGGCACCTTAGAGACTAACCAATTTATTTGAGCATGAGCTTTCGTGAGCTACAGCTCACTTCATCGGATGCATACTGTGGAAATTGCAGAAGACATTATTATATACACAGACACCATGAAACAATACCTCCTCCCACCCCACTCTCCTGCTGGTAATAGCTTATCTAAAGTGATCATCAAGATGGGCCATTTCCAGCACAAATCCAGGTTTTCTCACCCTCCGCCCCCCCACAGACAAACTCACTCTCTTGCTGGTAATAGCCCATCCAAAGTGACCACTCTCTTCACAATGTGTATGATAATCAAGGTGGGCCATTTCCTGCAGGAATCCAGGTTCTCTCACCCCCTCATCCCCCTCCAAAAACCACACACACAAACTCACTCTCCTGCTGGTAATAGCCTATCCAAAGTGACCACTCTCCTTACAACGTGCATGAAAATCAAGGTGGGCCATTTCCAGCACAAATACAGGTTTTCTCAATGGCCCACCTTGATTATCATACACATTGTGAAGAGAGTGGTCACTTTGGATGGGCTATTACCAGCAAGAGAGTGAGTTTGTCTGTGGGGGGGCGGAGGGTGAGAAAACCTGGATTTGTGCTGGAAATGGCCCATCTTGATGATCACTTTAGATAAGCTATTACCAGCAGGAGAGTGGGGTGGGAGGAGGTATTGTTTCATGGTGTCTGTGTATATAATAATGTCTTCTGCAATTTCCACAGTATGCATCCGATGAAGTGAGCTGTAGCTCACGAAAGCTCATGCTCAAATAAATTGGTTAGTCTCTAAGGTGCCACAAGTACTCCTTTTCTTTTTGTTGATCCTTATGGCACTCAACAGTGACCCCTCTGGATATTAAAGGGATGGCAATTTCAAGCTACTACAGAAGTCCCTTCCTGTCCAAGGGGATGTGTAATAGATCTCTTGATAAAGCAAGGAGAGGAAACCTGAGTTAATTATAACCTGTTACTTAGTTTATCAGTTAAAATTAATTTAAAATGGGACCTTTAAGAAATTTGCCCCTGTGAGTCTCGTTTTTATATGCGTCCCTTAAGTTAAAAAGCTACAACTCCCCAAAATGCCAAATTTCATCCTGAACCGCAGTCTGAGAAGCTCTGACAGTTTTAGAAATCAATGTCCCCTTTGTTGTCATCATTGTTTCTTTCCCTCTCTTGATAATCAAGACTAATCTCTCTGTTGAATGTATGCTCCAGAATCTGAGGGAGCTGGTGTAAATCAGTGTAGCTACACTAAAGTCAATAGATGTACATTGATTTTCACCAGCTGAGAATCTGGCCCCTATGTGACTAGCCCTCATGGTTTTGAGGAAAAAGCTTGAAAATATGAACCAAATGGAACCAATGCAGTGCTGTCCACCTGAGTCTGCAGACAGCTTGAAACAATAGCTCTGAGAGGTGTTGAATGCCACATTCATTGTATTGTGGTTGTTAACTCTGAAACCTAAAGATGCCAATTTAGGGAAGGATTTTCAAAACAATCAGCACTGGCCTGACTTTGCTTTCACTGACATTGATAGGAAAAGTCTAATGACTGCAATAGGAGCAGAGTTAATTGAGTGCTGAGTGCTTTTGAAAATCCGACCTTTAAATATCAACACTGGAGCACAGTTAAGGTTGTTGTATGGTGTACAGTAGTCATAATACAGTAAAGTATGTTCCTGTGCATGGCAGAGTGGAGGAAATATACTCTTAGGTGGTTCAACTTTTCATTTCTTTCCTTTTGTATCAAGCACACTAGGCATCTGACAACTTTCACTGTTGCACAAGAAAGATATTTTGTGCATGAATTGAGAGAGAGACATATTTTTCCCCCAGTGGCTCCTGTCATTAACAGGTGGAGAATGAAGCTAGCTTCACTCATATGCTTTACATCAATTTGCATCATCTACTACAAAACTATTACAAATGAATCTGTCATGCCTAGCTGGCACCTTTCGGAATAAATTATGTGAATGGGGGGGGGAAGGGGGCGTGTGAGGCAGGCCATGCCCACAGCGCCATCCATGAATGCCTTCTGTTTGAGGAACGTCTTTGCAAACATCTGTTGTAGTGTGAGGAGAGATGGCAGGAGAGGGGAGGAATTAAAGCCCCATTAATGGATGTTCCTGAAGTTTTTGGAAACTCAGCTGGAAAGCGGCGGGGTAGGAGGGGGAGAAATCTGAGAGAGGCTACTCTGCATAACAGTCGCTCATTACTCATGCCAGGCGATCGTTAATTACATTTCTGTATTGATACAATTTGCTAGTTTTCTGGGTAGGTGGATCCTGCGCTTCGTAAAGATGAATGAAAAATCACCAGGAGTGCGGAGCCAGAAGCGAAAAAGATAAATAACACCAGGAAACTGATTTCTGCCCGTCTGTCATAAAATTTCATTAGTTTTGACAGCCTGTACAACATAAGCAATGAATGAATGCTAACTACACTTCCTCTCCGTCTGCTTCCATATTTCATTCACATCGCTAAGCCTGGAGAAAGAGCTACCCAGACATAGGCTTCAGGAGGAAGGGGCTGCTGGACCATTTGCATGCTAAATTATAGTCAAACCCCACTAGTATCATCTCTGGGACAGAAATACTAATGAGCTTAAGTCTAATATACATGTTTAGTTTTGTTTTACAGGCTGAGTGTGGGTGGAAAGGCTGAGCACTGGTCTGTGTAAGTATGTATGGGGATGACTTGTTTGCAGTCCCACACAAAGGCAAAAGGACAGAGGAAGTCTCTATCTTCCCAGTGGCAGATCGTCTGCTGGGGCACCTGGGCACATCCGCCAGGCAGGAAATAGTGAGAAAATAAAGACACGGTGAAACTGACCTTCACTCCAGTTTTATGCAACATCCCTGGCTCTTGTGTTTCCATCTTCAAGATGAAGGATCCTTGCAGGGGCAGCTGCTCTAAGGCCCAACCCAGGGCAGTATAGTCCACATTCCAGAGCAGTAGCAGCAAGATTTTACTGAACTTTCCAGCAGTCATTGATGGGCAGTCTCTGAAGTGCCCTTAATTTCTGAGCACAGGGACAGCTCAGGCAAGTGCGGGTTCTGGCACCTTCCCCACCCCCTTTTTAAAATGGTAAGTAAAGAGAATAAATAGCCCAGGGTCTATAAAAGCCACACAGAATTGGATGTTTTGATCATATTAATTGCTCATGCTGTTGCAGCACAGGATCACAAATCAATGTTTTCCCAATGGCAGGCTGCATGTTTAAACAGATGTGACCTTGATAAGCACAGGTAGCAAGGGCTTGAGGCAGACTCGCAAGACAAATGAATACGCTGGGGCAGATTTATGAAAAGTTATTCCTCGGTGTAGAACAGTCTCTCCTCTTTCACCGAAGTGCTCTTCCAAAAGTAACTTTTCTTTTGTACAAAGCAGGAGCTGGTTACAACGTCAAGGTGTCTTTAAGAAAAGAGGGTGCTGTAGGTCTTAGCCAGGGAGTAAAAAGGTAGGGGTGGTTCACTTGGAAGTCAGCTGCTAGAACTAAGTGGCCTCATTCATGTACACTATGCTGCCCTCCCTGTGCAGGAGCTGCTGGGGATCCTTCGTGAACAACGTAGGCTCTTTCATTTAATCTGACCTTCCAGCATGAGGACCTGAGAACCCTTCCTGAACTACTGAGGTTCTTTCATTGAGCGTTACCTTCCATCAAGCCAAGAAAAACCACAGCAGCTAGTGAAGTTGAAAGGGCTGGGTCTAAACGTGTTTACTGAAATGACTGGCAAGTCAGCCTTTGAGTCATCCTCTCCAGCATCTGTGCAGGCTGACTTCTCCCCATCCAAGGAGTTAAGTCAAGCTTCAATGCGTTGCGACAGGACCAGAGAGCAAAAGGTTCTATGCTGGTCAGTCCCTGTTGAGCAATGTGTGTAGCTGGGGAAGGAGGGAGGCATGAATCTGAAGAAAATGCTTTGCCCTCTTTTTAAATTGTGAACAAAACACAGAGAGAGCTCTTTAAAAAATTAACACAAAGCATGGGATGAAAGCCCCACGCACATCAATAAAAGCTCCATCCAGCATCACCAGCAGTGGCCTGCCAGGTCCTTCAACAAACTGAAGCCAGTGGAGTCAAACCTGGGATGACTCTGGTCCAAACTGTGAGACCCTTCTTCAGTATCAATAATAATGTGGCTACATAGATTATAAAGTTTTTTTGATCATCTAGTCTGACCTCCTGCATAACACAGACCATAGGACTTCCCTGAAGTAATTCCTGTTTGAACTAGAGGGTATCTTTTTAGAAAAACATTCAGTCTTGCTTTTAAAATTGAAAGTGATGGAGAATCCACCACGACCTTTGGCAAGTTGTCTCAATGGTTAATTGCCCTTGCTGTTAAAAAAAAAAAAATTGTATCTTATGTCTAATCTAAATATATCTAGCTTCAACTTCAATCTGGATGAGGAGATCAGTTATGAACATGACATATGGATAATAATTAGCACTTCCATGTGGCTTTCCTCTGCAGCTCTCAAAGTACTTTATGAAGGTGGGGAAGCATTATTATCTCCTCATTTGACAGATGGGGTACATAAGGCCAAAGGGCTGAGCCTGCAATCCTTTCTCACACCTGAATAATCCTATGGAAGTCATGTGAGGAAAGGCTGTGTGACTGACTAGCTAGCAAGGTCAAACATAAGAACAGTCATACTGGGTCAGACCAAAGATCCATCTAGCCCAGTATCCTGTCTTCCAACAGTGGCCAATCCGAGGTGCCCCAGAGGGAATGAACAGAACAGGTAATCATCAAGTGATCCACTCCTTATCGCCCATTCCCAGCTTCAGCCAAAGAGAGGCTAGAGACACCATCCCTGACCATCCTGGCTGAATAGCCATTGATGGACCTATCCTCCCTGAATGTATCTAGTTCTTTTTTGAACCCTGTTATAGTGTTGGCCTTCACAACATCCTCTGGCAAAGAGTTCCACAGGTTGACTGTGTGTTGTATGAAGAAATACTTCCTTTTGTTTGTTTTAAACCTGCTGCCTATTAATTTCATTTGGTGACCCCTAGTTCTTGTGGTATGAGAAGGAGTAAATAACACTTCCTTATTTACTTTCTCCACACCAGTCATGATTTTATAGACCTCCATCATATCCCCCCTTAGTCGTCTCTTTTCCAAGCTGAAAAGTCCCAGTCTTATTAATCTCTCCTCATACGGAAGCTGTTCCATACCCCTAATCATTTTTGTTGCCCCTTTCTGAAGCTTTTCCAATTCCAATATATCTTTTTTGAAATGGGGCAACCATATCTGAACGCAGTATTCAAGATGTGGACGTACCATGGATTTATATAGAGGCAATATGATATTTTCTGTCTTATTATCTATCCCCTTCTTAATGATTCCCAACTTTTGGTTAGCTATGCTGACTGCCACTGCACATTGAATGTATGTTTTCAGAGAACTATCCACAATGACGCCAAGATCTCTTTCTTGAGTGGCAACAGCTAATTTATACCCCATCATTTTATACGTATAGTTGGGATTATGTGTTCCAATGTGCATTACTTTGCATTTATCAGCATTGAATTTAATCTGCCATTTTTTTGCCCAGTCACCCAGTTTTGAGAGATCTTTTTCTAGCTCTTCACAGTCTGCTTTTGACTTAACTATTTTGAGTAGTTTTGTATCATGGGCAAATTTTTCCACCTCACTCTTTAACCCTTTTTCCAGTCAGGTCAATCAATAAATTGGTGGCTGGGACAGGATTAGAACCCAGGTCACCTAAGGGCCAGCCCCATCCTGAATCCCCAGTAATACATTTGCCCCAAGCTGTGCTAAAGGAGGCAAGCAAGAGAAGAAGGAGGAAGATTGTCTCTTGCATTGCAAAATCACAGTTAAATGGCACTGGAACGCAGGAGATGCCAGACTGCATTAGACCATGAACTCATCTAGTATGGGATCCTGTCTGTAAAAGCAGCCAGTTCCAGATGTTGGTATAAGAAACCCTGCAGTAGGTAGTTAAGGAATAACTTGCCTATAGGGAAAGTTTGTTCCTGAGCCCCATCAGTTAGAGGTTGGCATATGTCCTGTGCATGAGAGTTTATATCCCTTTCAAATTCTAGGAATTTTTTTCCAATCCTTACTATTGTACCTGTGGATGTTTTCATTATTAACATCAACATCCAATCCTTTTTTGAATCCTGCTAAGCTCCAGGCCTCAATGATATCTTGTGGCAAGCTGTTCCACAGGGTAATTACAATATGTCATTGGTGTAAGAAGTAGCATGATTCCAACAACAAGTGGCCCACCAGCTGTCAAAAACTTAGCTGTAGATGGGAAAAGATTAATTGATGCAACATTTCTAAAAAGGTTAATTTTTTTTTCAAATCACAGTCTAAACTGTAAATGTCCTTGATCAGCAGCTCTTCTTGCTAGTAGAGGGTATTAACTCCCCAAGGCTCCTAGAGCACACTGAGCCATGCTTCTCTGACCCTCCCCCCCCAAAAAAACTTCCTCCCCCTAGGGTGATCAGACAGCAAATGTGAAAAATCAGGATGGGGGTGGGGTCTAATAGGAGCCTATATAAGAAAAAGACCCCAAAATTGGGACTGTCCCTATAAAATTGGGACATCTGGTCACCCTACCTCCCACTGACTGTGCATTGTATTTATGTTAGTTTAATTGTCAAAGTAAATAATTTGTCCATTGATGCAAAACTATGAGGGAAGAAAGCAAGGACAAGCTATTGGGTCTCATTTCTGGGACAGATCATCCCAGATGCCAGCACAGATTCAGATGTGGAAGAAGCTGACCCCAGCTAATTTTTAATGGATGAGATTGAAGCACTGATTCTTTCCAAGAACTGACATGCTTCTTTTTCCCCGAGCCCACAGTGGTGCTAGTAGAGAACTAATGGCTCTTCTGCTACTCCATGGCAGCACTCAGCGGTTCGCTGAGGCGTATGAGTGGGGCACCACGGGATGCTTGGAAGGGGTTTTATGGAGGAGTTCAGTAGGACTGAGGTTTCTGGCAGGATTCTGTTGTAATTACAAAGACAGTGGATATAGATGTAATTTGATGTGACATGTTGGTTATTCTCTTTGACGGGGCAAAGCACCAGCAGGGGCTCAAGAGGGTTAAAAGCCGGTGAGTCACAGGTACTACACCTGTGTTGTAATTAATTTGTTGCTTCTTAGCCAAAGGGGGCAGGACTAAGCAGAGTCAGGTGATAACTTAATGAACCCCTGAGCCTCATAAAAGGCGGTGGGAGTTCAGTGTGAGGAAGGAACTGCAGAGAGTATGCCCACCATACTTCCGTGAAGGAGCCTGAGGTAGAGTCTGCAGGGGAATGCTTACACCCCAGGATGACTTGGTCGGGGGGGGGTCAATGCTCAATACCAGAAGTGGGAGAAGATGCCACAGCCCAGACTGGGGATGGAGACAGAGCTCCGAGGAAGGGTTGATTTGTGGAGATGCTTTGGATGTCATTTGAACGCTTAGTTACCCTGGAAGGGACCTGAACAAGATGCTTCTCAGCTGGAGGGCTGAATCATGCACAAAGACTGCAGGGGGCATGTGGGTGAGAATTCCTGCAAAGAGATGCTCAGCTGATAGGGGGTGAGTGCAGCTGATTACATTCTCACTTTTGTGAGAGGTACTCAAGCCCTGATTTTGGAAAGCATCCCTATTCAGACAAACACTTAAGCCTGTGCTTAACCTTAAGCATGGGCTTAACCCCCATGCAATTCAATGGGATTTAAGCATGTGCTTAAAGATAAACATGAGCTCAAGTGCTGTCCTCGTTAGGACATCTGTTGGAGTGGTTTCCTGACTTAGTATCATTGCTTGGGATGGGCACTCCCATTCTCTGTCTAGTTCATAAAAGAGCTAACTAAATACGAGCCTGTCTTCTGTAGCACTGACCATGACCACCTCACAGTGAGGCCAGCAGATCTATAAGCAGTGAAAGTGACTCTGATCCTTCCTGGGGTCATTTAACTAAAACACACACTTCAAAAGGGCCAAGTGTTCACTGGTGTTCTTCAACTCCCATGGTGTCAAAAGGATTAACAGATCCCAGCAGCACTGACTAAAAGCATCTGGCCGGCATATGGAAGTTAAATATGCCCACTGAATAATTCCTCTGCTCACCTTCCCATGTCTGCAAGCCAATAAGGTCAGATCATGCCATTAAAGCTAATCCTCCAGGGGAGGTCACTGCATTCACTCCCTGTGGGTTTTTGACCCCAGATATGACCTGGGAACCCCAAAATTTGGGTGCTATTTGGAGATGACTGTGTTAACACTCAGTTGGTTTTTGCTCCATAACATGAACTTGGGGCCACAAAATGTGGATAAATAGCATCTAAATTTGGGCGGTGGTGAGGCATTGAACTGAACCACCAGACCTTGTGTGGGTTATCTGGGTTAAGTGGGCTGACAAAGCTTCTTCCCAAATCCAAATATCTGTTTAAACCAATTGGCCTTTTCTCATCTCACCTACCCCCAACCCTTGGCAACAGAAAGTGGGTATAATTTGATGTTAAAGATAACATCATCTTGCCTTAAAGCCCAATGGATGGGATTATATTGTCAGAATGAGAATATGCAGTTTGATGACAACCAGATTGATGATCTAATAGGAATAGGCCATGCAGTGAAATTTGCCTGCCCGGAAGGTAGTGGAGTGTGCTATCTTGGAACACATGAGTGCACCAGAAAAAAATGAAGAGCTGAGAATCTATACTCAACAGGGCATGAGTGATTCCCCCAGCATATCCATAGGATGACCGTTATTAGAGCTGAATAAAACCCACTAGAGCAGAGATGTGCCACCTAAAGCCAGCCCACCTGACTCCTTACTGGTAGGGGAATTACAACTGACAGATATGCCTGGGAGTCCCAGGGGACACAGGTGCCCTGAGCGGTCCTGATGTCCTAAGCAGGCCACTTCTTGCTCTAGTTCTCCTGTACTAGAAGCATGGGAATTTTCATACTGGATCAGTCAACTGTCGTCTTGTAACATTTTGGAATTACAATCTAGTTGTTAATGGGAGGGTGGGGGGGAGAAATCTACCTGTTCGGACATGCTTGTGTATAGAGTGCCTTTCACCTGGGGATCTGAGTGCTTCCCTAACATGTGTTTGTTAAGTCTCACAGTCACCAAGGTATGGTTTGTACATTATTAGTTGGTTGAACAGAGTTTATTGTTCTGGTCTCTGTAGAGAACAGGGACTAGAAATCATCATTCTCCAGCATCTCCAGTTGGCCACTGTATGAAAGTGACCATTGGATGCTGGGACTTGTAAGATACAATCTAAAAAGATGAGAGGGCAAATAATTTGTCAGCAATGGTAGGAGGGAGCTCGGTTTTCAATGTGATTACTGAAATGAATGGGGCTTTTATAATGTTTCATTAACCAAATGCATTTTTCACATAGCTTTGGACCTGGTTCTGGCTCCAGCATTTTAGCTAAAAAAATGCTCCTTTTTTTACTATGTGGACTTTATTAACACAGCTCTTAGCTATGTTAATGCAACCTTTCCAATGGAATTTTCATTTACTTCAAACAGAGACTGTTCTTATGTATGCCATGCAGCAAATGCACCCAGAAGGGACCTAATGGAACAAACCCTTCCTCTGCAACATATACGGGATCCAAAACAAACCTCCGACACTCCTAATGTTTCTGCCCAAGAAACCAGGCATCCTACAAATAAATACTGAGCTACAGGTCCGCAGGCAAGCTGCGAGTAAATCTGTTTCACCTGAAATGGAATGGAAAGTAGAGTTCAAGGTTGCTAGTGAATTGGTGGCTAAGTGCCAATACCATTCACTTCAGGGCAGCATAAAATATTCATTTGATAGCCTGACAAACAAACCTAGTAAAAATAAGATGTTGTAACTTTCTCTTCTGATCCCTGCCGTAGAAGTCCTATGCTACTGCCTTACTAAGTAGCAGTTATCTCTTGGCACAGTTCCTTCTCTTGTACAGTGAATCAGTTGTAATCCAGAATGCTGCTGCTCTTGCCAGTAACTGAGGCTGGTGTTTCCACACTCTCTATCTGTAGATCTGCTACAGCTTATTCACTTACAGTTTCTGCCCGTCTTCTGGCCTTTGTTTGGGCCCTCCACATTTGCATATTTTACATTACAGGTGTACTTTTTGGTTTGTTCTATCTTTTCTGTGTGTTCCCCTAATTAATGTGTATCTGGACTAACACATCTAGCCCCATAGTAACAGAGCGACCATTAACTGCAGCTTGCAAACAGCAAATGGGCTGGGTAGTAAAACATGCATGGAGAGGAAATTGAGTAGAGGATCTCATGCCAAAATATTTCAGATCCAATGTTTAAAACACACACGTGCAATCACTATGATGCCTTCCCCGCCTGTAATTACTCTTTTTTTTTTTTTACACCATTGTCCTTGTGATAGTTGGTGAGAAGGCAACAGATGTTCTGTCTTCCCATAGCTCTGGCATCCCTGGATCATGTTGATGAAGCAGCTTCTGGTGTCCTCTGTGATCTTTCGCTTATTCTCCGGGGCTTGCTACAGACTGGCATGTTTAACTTTCTGTCTCAGTGCTGCATCTCTGCACCCCTTTCATTTTTTTTCTATGAAATACTTATCTCCTCCCCAGATGGCTTGTAATATGGGTGGGCAGCACAGTAATACTTTGGGAAGGATGGTCTCCTGGTAAAGGCATTAAGACTGAGACTCAGATCTGCATTCATTTGTTGACTCTAACATACACACGTGTGACCTTGGCTAGGTCACATAATCTCTTTCGTTTTCTATATACTTATATGGACCCATTACCCGAGTAGCTGAGCACCTCATAATCTCCATGCCCTACTGTGAGGTAGGGCAGCGCTCCTAGCATCATGTTACAGATGGGGAACTGAGGCGCAGAGAGACTAAAGATACGTCTACACTGCAATTAAAAACCTGCAGCTGGCCTGGGCCAACTGCATTGGGCTCAAGGGGTGTAGATCTTCAGGCTCAGGCTGGAGCCTGGGCTCTGGGACCCTCTCATCTTACAGGGTCCAAGAACCCAGGCTCCAGACTGAGCATCTACACCACAATTAAACAGCCCCTTAGCCCGAGCCCCATAAGCTTGAGTCAGCTGGCACGGTCCAGCTGCGGGAGTCTAATTGCAATATAGGCATACCCAAAGTCACAGGCTAGCACCCAACCACAAGACCATCCTTCCTCTCTATGACTCAGGCCCCCATGTGTGTTAATATATTCACTTCCTTTGACTTGTCTATTGAGATTGCAAGCTCTATGGAGCAGTGAATGTCTCCTAGGATGTTGGCCCAGCGTCTAGTGCAATGGGGCCCTCACCTGGGTGGAGGCTTCTAGGAGCTACTGTCACACAACTGTAATAATTAATAAAGTACAGTTCTGTACCACCCTCTGTCCGAAGACCTCACGTATGAGTAAATTAAGGCCCTTGGGAGATAAGGCAGGATTGTTGTCCTCATTTGACAGACTGGGAAGCCTGAGGCACAGGAAAACTACTTACACAAGATGTCAGTTGCAGAGACAGCAACAGAAGCAGATCTCCTGAATCTCAGTTCTTAACAGCAAGACTCTCCTTCCTTTCTGTGCAGCGTGTCTGATTTCAGTCTCACTCTTGTTGCTGGAGGATGAATTATCACTGTAAGCATAAGGAAGTTGTTTATGTCCCTTGTAGAGTCTTTGCTGTTGAGTTTCCGCTTCCTCTCTGAATTGTTTTCTTCCATCTACTTTATTGTCTGTCAAGCATTTAATTCATATGGCACCTTTCCTACAAAGTATCTTAAAATAGAAAACAGAGTGTACGTTAATGGGTAAGCAAGACATAGGATAATCATTCAAAAGAATTACTGCACACAAGTGAGTGAAAATGACCCAGACTGCAGAACATCTGACATAAGCACAAGGTGTTAATTGCAATTCTGTAGGCACTGCATCAAAGGTCAGGCATCTCCATTAGCTTCCTGCTCCTTTCAAGATCCACTTCAAATCTGACCTCTTGGGTTTCAAATCTCCCCATAGATTTCTTCCAGCCAGACCTCAAAGACCTTGTCTCTCTTTCTCCTCCCCGCCCTGCTGCATTAGTTTGTAGGACCAGTGTCATCTCTGGGTATGCAAAAAAAGGAGTGTTTAGTTCACATTAGCTATCTCAGCTTTAAACACAGAACCTCTGCTTTTAACTCGAGTGAGCTGCTTGAGTTCAACCCTAGGTTCCCTTATAGGCTTCAGCTGAAGTTACTAACCTGAGTTAAAAGTCGAGTTGCCACGTCTTCACTGTTGTTTAACCTGAGTTATCTCTACCCTCTGACACGTCTCACAAGGTGGCTAATGTTGGCAAGACAACCTTCTCTTGCAGAGCTCCTGTTGCCTCGCCTTTCCCTATCTTCACTTCAGAAACCCTCTTCAGATTTCATCTTAGAACAGATCTCCCTTGTCTATGCCTTTAATTTATCTCTTCTCTCACTGCTCTTGGGGGGGACAGCCTGGATTTTTTTTCACCAGATTATGGGTCAGAGCTGTTCCTAATGTAAATCCACTGGGCCAAACCCATCCTTGGTGTTGCTCCATTTACCAGGGATGGATTTGGCCTGGTGTCTTTGCATCATTGTTTCCAGAAACCATAGGAATTGCCAGATTGGATCAGACCTATGGTCCATCTAGCCCAGTGTCCTGTCTCTGACACTGGGCAGTACCAGATACTTCAGGGGACGATGCAAGAAAACCCCACAACAGGAATTTTCAGGATAACCTGCCCCTGGGAGAAGTTTCTCCCCAGCTCTCACTAGTGACGCGCGCAAATTTAGCTGATAGTTGTTTGTGGTCTGCAGTTCATTCTGCAACTGGTTTAGTTTTAATTTCTAATCTTGAGATACTGAGAATCCAGCATTTTCTCTTTGAAATGATTTACTAAATTCTAATCCATCTGAGTTCTGTGGCAAAGGGATAGCTTCTCTGTGTTATCCTACATGTTATAATTTTAATAAAGGGAGCATTTGGCGGCTGCATTCCCCAGCAATACGGAGGAACTTAATGATCTCTGTACTTTTGCTGCTGCAGAGTGAATCTTGTGTACAGTAGAGAATAGAGTATCTGTGTTTCTACAGAAGCATTTTAAATCCCAGATCACTAAAGGATTCAACTGAACTAGCAAAACTCTTGTCTTTTACGGATATTCTTTCAACTCGGCAGTGGGCTTTAATTCGATCTGGTTCAGATCTGTAATATGCCTCTATTTATGTGTCAGGTTTATATATACTTCCCCCTCCATGCAGATGACCTTTTAAAATGCAAAGTGTGCTACTGAAAGGTGTTGGTTGACAGCTAAGCCCAAGATTTTCAAAAGCAGGTGCCCAACTGTAGCTTCCCAAATCCTCACTTAAGGGTCTAAAGAAGCAGCCTGGATTTCAAAAGTGCTGAGCAGCCAGGGCTCCCACTGACATCAATATTTGGCCTCTGCTGAGTTTGCCATGATTCTACTTTGTACCTGTGCCCACTAGGAGATGGACTGAGTGCACCAGCATGTTTCATGTGGGCTAGGGAACAACTATCAGGTAATGACCATCAGCTACGACTGACCTGAGTCAGACTGGAGCTGGTGACCTCACAGACTCTGTGGGCCTGACCTGAATGGGCCTGACCATTTATTGAGATCACTGGGTTTCATATCAGGACCAAAATCCCATTATCGGGGCTCTGAGTCATCTAGCCATTTACCCCCATTTGATAATTAAACTGGTTTAAAGGGGAAGACAAAGCTATCCCACTGTCCCTTTCAAAGGGCACAACATTCTCCTAGGTCCTTTTAAAAGTTCTAGCTTCCAAATTCTAAAGGACCTGGGAAAAAAGTGAGTGAGGAGGACAACAAAGGGAGAAAAGCTTGCTGGCCTCCAAGGAGAAGGGGAGAGTAGCAATAAACCCCTCGAGCAATATTGTGTGCAGCTCATAGACTTGAAGGTCAGATGGGACCATTGTGATCATCTAGTCTGACCTCCTGCACACCACAGGCCACAGAACATCACCCACCCATTCCTGTAATGGACCCCTAAACTCTGGCTGAGTTACTGAAGTCCTCAAATCATGGTTTACAGACTTCAAGTTACAGAGAATCCACCATTTACACTAGTTTAAACCTGTAAGTGACCCATGCCTCATGCTGCAGAGGAAGGCGAAATCTCCCCCACGGCCACTGACAATCTGACCCGGGGAAAATTCCTTCCCAACCGCAAATATGGCAATCAGTTAGACCCTGAGTTTGTGGGCAAGACCCACCAGGTAGATACCTGGGGAAAAAATTCTTTGTAGTTACGCAGAGCCCACCCCATCTAGTGTCCCATCTCCACCTGTTGGGTTGTTGCTACTGGCTATCACTGATTGGGCCACATGCCATTGTAGACAGTCCCATCATACCATCCCCTCCATAAACTTATCAAGCTCAGCCTTGAAAGTCAGTTAGGTTTTGCCCCCGCTGCTCCCCTTGGAAGGCTGTTCCAAAACTTCACTCCTCTGATGATTAAAAACCTTTGTCTAATTTCAGGCCTAAACTTGTTGATGGCTAGTTTATATCCATTTGTTCTTGTATCCACATTGGCGCTTAACTTAAATAACTCCTCTCCCTCCCTGGTATTTATCCCTCTGATGTATTTATAGAGAGCAATCCTATCTCCCCTCAGCTTGTCTTTTCTAAGAAGCAGAATGGCATGGTTCTCTTTTTGCATTGGGCATAAAGGCCCACCCATAGTCAGCCTTCTCCTGCAGTCCCTAGACAGTAACTTCCTACTGCAGTCTGATTCAGGGTATTTAGCTCTCAGTTCACTGAGCTGTAGAATTCCAAGTAGGACTATTTTCAGTATGCTACAGTGCTTCCAACTGACTTCTGCCTGAGTCAAAACTGCAGGCTTTATCCTCATGATTATATATTAGTTCTACCAGGTGCACCCTGTCTCTAATGGATCAAACCAATACCCCGGTCCAAATGACCCCTGAACCTGAGGGACTGTTTGGAATCAGATCTTGATGGCTCATGCACATCATCATGATTATAAAATAACTGGTAGGCAAGGAGCCATTCAGTGTGAATCACCATGTTTTGGTTTGCCAGTTTGAACTCTCTGATGATGAAAATACACCCAATGTAACTCTCATATGAACAAACTGTGTTTTTTATCATCAGTCATTAACTACTTATCTGCTTCACAGGGTATTGTGTGGAAGCAGGTAATTAATGCATCACTAGGCCCATATTATAAATGGGGGAACTGAAGCAGCGAGGTCTAAAGCCACCTTTTCCTGGGAAAGTTGCTCCAGGTTAACTTAAATCTGTTGTTAACTGAGTTAGTTAAACCAGTGGAACCCCCTATGTGGACACTTATTTCCATTTAAGAGTGGCTTGTTTCATTTTAGCTTAAGCCAACTTCTGTTTGATTTAAACTAAACCTGGTGTAAATGGAAATGAGGGTGTCCACATAGCCTTTGTCACCAATTTCATTAGATAAAACCATGCAGTTTCCTCATGTAGACGAGTCCTAAGTGACCTCTTGCCCAAGAGAGCACAGTGAGCCAAAGGCAGAATCAGAGAGCTCTTTAGGCTCAGTCTTGTCACACTTGGAGCAGTACTCAAGCTGGGAACTGTAACAGACCCACAGAGTTCAAATCCCAGCTGAGCCCCCACCTATGTGGTGGCTGCCACCTTGGGCAATGTACCAAGGCCCTCCAGGGCTGAAAGCATGTTTCTCCGTGGTTTGAACTAAAGAGCCAGGTTCCTGGCTGACCGCTGTAACAGACTCATGTCTTCTGTGAACTGGGCCCAGAGGAAAACACCCTGATCAGCAGGTTCCATATGGAGGCCTGGTGGAAAGTGGAACGGGATTTTGAAGCACTCCTAGCAGTGTACATGCTGCTGTTTGCTATAACCTGTAAGGATGTGCAGAGCTCTCTGTGCTGGTGTTAAAAGGAAGAAAAGTCTCCCTTCACAAACTGACGTGAATGCGCTGGTGCTTGGGCCCAGACCTGAATAAACACCTTCTGCGTCTCCTGATCTGCAACATGAGCAACTGCTTCAATAAAAGCAACGGCTCCTGCTAGTAATGTCAGATCCGATTCTGTAGTTTGTAACAGCAGCTTGAGAGAGAGATTTCCATCTGGGCTCAGAGAGAGCTGCTTTATGTGAGCAAAGGCTCTATGTTGGCCCCCCAGGTTTTCAGGCTGGTCATAGTACAGTCAGTGTTCTGCAGGCAGCAGTGGGGCCCGTTAGCAGCCTTCCCCCATAAAACCAGCTGAAAGCCCTTCACTGTTGCGTGCATTTAATTTCCCCATCCAGAGGCCAGTGAAGGCAAACACAGCCTGCATATGGAAACTTTTAATTAAACAGTGTGCTACTAACATGGAATGGCTTCAGTTCTGATGGGAGAGTTTAACCGGTCTGTGTGAGAAGCTAGAAGGGGATTGGAGCTGGGGGAGGAGGCAGGGAATGCTTGTCTACAGCCTGGGAATTTGTCCATTCATCAAACAGTCCGACCCGCAAGTTGAAGCTGTTCCAATTGCATGTCAACAGCATTGGCCATGCCTCATTAGGAATTAGTTGTGAAAAGTCTTTTAAAAGAGCATTGATTCATTTTTTCTGGGTGCATTTTATGTATTTTATTTTCATCACTGTGAGTGAGGAATTTGAGAGTAAATTGTTTCTGACTGGCCATTTTCCAGGGGAGAGAATAAAATCTCCCCCCCCCCCCCCCCCCAGCCGGAAACTCAGGCCAAGATTTTCAAACATGTGGGGGGGCCTAAAGTCAGGCACCTAAATAAGAGGCTTGATTTGCAGGTGCTGAGCACTCAACAGCATGCACTGGAATCAATGGGAGCTGCTGGGAGCTCAACAATTTTGAATATCAGGCCACTTATTTTAGGTGCCTAAATATGAACTTAGGCTCCTAACGTTGAACTCTCAGTTCTTAAAGCCTTGGCCTCAGGCCACGTCTACACTGGCACTTATGTCGGCAAAACTTCTTTTGCTCAGGGGTAAGAGAGATTTAAAAAAAAAAACAACCACCCCAAACCACGAGCGACATAAGTTTGGCCGGCATGAGCGCTTGTGTGCACAGCGCTACGTCGGCAGGAAATGCTCTCCCGCCGACGTAGCTACTGCTGCTTGCTGAGCTGGTTTTGTTATGTCGAGAGGAGAGCTCTCTCCCAATGGCATAACATGGCTGCACGAGCAATCTTACAGCAGCATCAGGACAGCTGTGCCGCTGTAAGCCTGTGAGTGTAGACGTGGCCAGATCTGTCTTGACAATGCAGCAAACAATCAATGCATAGCTCGATCATAGGCTGCGTCTACACTGCACATCACTGGGAGCAACGTGTAGGGTATGTGTAGCAACACACTGCAGTAAAAAGCAAGCTGCATTCACGCTGTGCTGTGTAGCTACAAGCATCACTGAAAGGCTCCAGCTGGGAGGCGGTGGGGAAAGGCTCCAGTCGCAGGGAGGCAGCAGGACCCTACACTGCTAAAGAAAGTGCTATAGATAGGGGAGGCACAGCTTGGGCATGTAGAGAGCCATATAGGGTACATGCCCCCAGGGTTTAGGCATGTCTTTACTCACCTACGAAGTGCCTCACGATCTACACTCCTATTATACGGTGCTAGGGGAGCACGCTATGTATGTACTCTGCCGCCCTAAGATTTGTGCAGTGTAGCTGCATCTACAGAGTGATGTGGCCTGGTTCTCTCACTGTACCTCACCTTGTGTAGTCATTCACACCTATGCCAAATGTATGTAGAAGTCTGCTACTTGGATTTGATAGCTTTGTACACCCATCTTGCACCTAACTTATACAGGTGTAAATGGCTACACAAGATACAGAGCAGTGGAGAATCAAGCCCTTGTTCTCTAGTGTAGTTTTCTACATACTCTACCTTCATCCCCCTAGATGCACACTGCGGGCTTAATTCAGCTGTCTCTACACCAGTGAAACGTTATTGACAACATCAGTGGAGTTATTCCTGATTTACACCACTGAGATCAGAACTGACCCCACATTACCTGGTGTCTATCCATGCTACTGTGCCACATTTCTCTAAGTGGAACTTTTGTCTTCCTCTGCGTGAGTACCTTACAAGACAACACTTCCCTCTAGAAAAGCTGCTAGTGACTAGCACTGACGGAAGGATGGCGATTCTGTTTGATGGCACCTTTCAACGTTTGTTTTTGTTTTGCAATGAAATCAAACAAAACCTTTGAATGATTTTGTGGAAACAGTCGTGTCCATGGGTTTTGTTTGTTTGTTTGTTTTTTGTTATTGAAACCTGAGCTTTTCGATTTGTGAAGAGGGGTGTGTCATAGTGGCTAAGGCACTGGCCTGAGTGGGGTGGGTGGGGAAATAAACCACCCCACTTTCCTGTCCAAAACTTTGTCAAAACTGATACGGCTCCATAAAACATTTCAGCTTCAATGAAACTGTATCTTCTGATGAAATTTCATTTAGCCCAAAATGTTCCAACCAGTTCCACTAGTGTCAAAAGCAATGGCCTGCCTCCTCTGATAAGTGAATGGAATGCCTCCGCACTCGCAACACTGACTCCCCCAAAGATCCATTTCCCCCTAAGGGACATGAATGAACTCCAAGAGCAGGAACATTTCCAGTGTGCTTCTTCTACCAGATAGGAGGCTTTTGAGCATTATTTATCATTCTTTGTTCCTGTTTATACACGAAACCCCATTGGAGTTATTTTTGCAATGAACAGTTGCTGCACCTTAAGGAAAATATTTGAGTATGTGCTCCTAGCACTCCCACCCCATCTGGTCAGACACACGTGTTTGAATCCTTTTTATTCTTTAAAGAAACAAGCGTCTCTTCCTTTGGTGTTGGTCTTAATATTCTCAAGCACCAGCCTACAGCTTATCTTCTTGCAGCCCAAAAAGAATTCAGCAGCTCTCAAGTTGCTACTGGGGATTTTGTGTGATGTTCAGGACGTGGCCTAATTGAAGGCTGTTCTGCAGAAAGAAGTTTTGGGTAGAAATAGGCAAACTGTCTCAGATAAAATGAGAAGTGATCTAAAGCTCAAGCAAAACCTGAGCCTTTCTTGTGGTTCTGAAACGCTTGGTAAAGTAACGTACTGCTTTTGTGTGTGTGTGTGTGCGTGCACACGTCTCTGCAGCTGGGGTCAAGGTGGGGTGATTTGCAGGTGAGGTGATCAGTGAGCCAGTACTTGAGGCGTCATTGTGTATTCCAGAACCTAAACTTCTATCTAAAAAGAAATCTAGGGCCAGATCCTCAGCGAAAGTGAAGGAGCATACGGTGCAAGTTGGTCAAGTTGTCGGTGGAAAGGTGGAGTGATGCTGGGCTGCTTTTACAGGGCCAGTCCCCCTGTGTAAGTTAGAACAGTTCTCAGGCTGCTCTAACATATGCTTGCTGCTGGCAGTCCCTACACGTAGAATCGGCAGCTGGGCCCTGGAACCATGTACAGGTCCCATCCCTTTCCTTCAGCTGTGGCCTTTGTGCTGGCAGCAGGGAAAAGAAAAGGATTGAACTCTCTACGTCAGATCTGTGCTCCTGGAGGTTTCCCTTTGGATCAGGATAATCTTCCAGCGACTGCATATGCCGGCTCTGACCAGAGTCTTAGAGCAGCTGCAGTGCACCTGAGGCTCTGTGTGTAAGCCTCTAGCCCTGGGAGCCACAATGATGACCTTCCAAATAGATGAGCGATGTTGCTAAATGCAGTAGTGTCTGCCTGAGTCTGCAGCCAGCCTGAAGGACCCATCCCTGGTTTCAACGTACTGTAGGCCTGGTTTGCAGCTTGGCCTCAGACTGTTCTCTAGTTTTAAAAGCAAAAATGTGCCTACTGTTCAGTGCAACCGTCACAGCTGGTAGCGTGACAACCTCTGTCCTGACAGACACACTGGGGACTGAACCCTCTTCCTCCAGAGCTAAAAGCAGGAGCTGTTACAGCTCGAACTGAAGCTCTCTAGCTGGGTGTTGTAACAAACACATACTCTGAGATTCAGGAACAGAGGAAGGATGGCCCAGTGGTTCCAGCATTGGTCTAGGACTTGTGAGACCCAGATTCAATTCCCTGCTCAGCTACAGACTTTGTGTGTGACATTAGACAAGTCACTTAGGACCAAATCCTTGAAGGTATTTAGGTGCCTACCACCCCATGGATTTCAATGGATGTTTGGTGCCTACACATCTTTCAGGATCTGGCCCTTAGCTTCTTGTTGCCTCAGTTTCCCCATCTGCAAAACAGTAAGAACAGCACTGCTCTACCTCCCAGCGGTGTTGAGGATAAATACTTTAAAGACTATGAGGTGCTCAGATGCTTGCGGTGGGCACTAGATAGACCCACACTCACCTGTGCATTACAGTGGCATTTCAACCCCCTAAGTCCTCTACAGACCCAAACGAGTGCTACCAACTGAACCTGAACTTCTCAAATTTGGACCCTGCAGTCCTCGTTCCAACTATGTTGGAGCACAATGTGTCCAAGCTGGAAATCAGGGAGGTGGTGATGCCTGGTTGCCCGCTCTGGTGGAAGTTAAAGCAGCAAGGGGCGCTCTCCAGTTTTGGTCACTGTTAAGGGAGCTAACTGCAATGGAGAATGTAGCAAAGTGGAGCTTGTCTGCATCACTCCCCTGACTCGCCATCTCTTCGTTATGCCAGCTGGTGTCAGAGGAGGAGACTGAATGAGAGTATGACTGTACTGTGCTTGTCTCTGCACAGAGGCAAAGAGTATGAAAAATTAGTAAAATGAGCAATGATACTCACAGGGAGAGAGAGTGGTTGTAATCAAAACTGGAACGGGAGTGTTAATATTGATGGCACTCTCTCTATGTCTGGGGGGGAAAGAGGAAGGAAGCAGTGGTGGGGAGGGGGTGCTGAGGAGAGCTACAGAGTAGCCATCACCTTCAGCCCCCAACTAAAACCTCTCCAACGCATCATCAGGGATCTACAACCTATCCTGAAGGATGACCCATCACTCTCACTTGGGAGACAGGCCAGTCCTTGCTTACAGACAGCCCCCCAACCTGAAGCAAACACTTACCAGCAACCACACAACAAAAACACTAACCCAGGAACCTATCCTTGGAACAAAGCCTGTTGCCAACTGTGTCCACATATCTATTCAGGGGACACCATCATAGGGCCTAACCACATCAGCCACACTATCAGAGGCTCGTTCACTTGCACATCTACCAATGTGATATATGCCATCATGTGCCAGCAATGCCCCTCTGCCATGTACATTGGCCAAACTGGACAGTCTCTACGTAAAAGAATAAATGGACACAAATCAGACATCAAGAATTATAACATTCAAAAACCAGTCAGAGAACACTTCAGTCTCTTTGGTCACTTGATTACAGACCTAAAAGTGGCAATTCTTCAACAAAAAAACTTCAGAAACAGACTCCAGTGAGAGACTGCTGAATTGGAATTAATTTGCAAACTGGATACAATTAACTTAGGCTTGAATAAAGACTGGGAGTGGATGTTTCATTACACAAAGTAAAACTATTTCCCCTTGCTTATTTCACCACCTACTGTTCTTGTAAAGTGCTGGAAATGGCCCACCTTGATTATCACTACAAAAGTTTCCCACCCCCCCACCCCTGCTCCCCTGCTGGTAATAGCTCACCTTTCCTGATCACTCTTGTTACAGTCTGTATGGTAACACCCATTGTTTCATGTTCTCTGTGTATATAAAATCTCCCCACTATATTTTCCACTGTATGCATCCGATGAAGTGAGCTGTAGCTCACAAAAGCTTATGCTCTAATAAAATTTGTTAGTCTCTAAGGTGC
This sequence comes from Chelonia mydas, assembly GCF_015237465.2. Taxonomy (NCBI): domain Eukaryota; kingdom Metazoa; phylum Chordata; order Testudines; family Cheloniidae; genus Chelonia; species Chelonia mydas. The sequence goes on from NC_051254.2 coordinate 20,817,753, forward strand.
CACAAGTCCTCCTTTTCTTTTTACATATGGGTCATCACCCTCAGAAAGCGTCCTTGGCTATCCATGAGACAACTTCATAATCCAGTAAGTAAAAGACCCAATCAGAACAGAAGCCATTTCTTACCAGTGGGTAGGAATTTATTGTGAATGCGAGAGTAATATGGAAATTGCACTAATGTCAGTGTCCTCACAGAGGCCAACATCTTGTGTGGAGGCCCTGATTATCCAGTGCTAGCTGAGGTGGAGTGGGCACTGTGTGCACATGCCTGACGTAGACTTACTGAAACAACTGCTGTACACTCAACTCACCAAAGGAGAAAGGAAACAGGAAGTCCAAAAGAAACGCTTTAAAGACATCTTCAGGATAAACATGAAGAGATGTGGCATTGACACCACACACTGGGAGACAGTAGCCCAGGACAGGGATAACTGCTGAAGACTTGTCAGACAAGGAAAATTGCCTTGCCTTGGTCCCAGAAAAATGCCAGAAAAGAAAGGACAGACGACTGTCACTCAGCAATCTTGGCCCAACCCTGACTTCCAACACTACCTGCAACATCTGCCAATGAGCTGATCAGACTCCTCAGTCACCACGGGACCCATAAAAAAATAAAACCTGTGAAAGAGATCATCCTCAACCTCAAGGGATTGCCGCCGACTAACATGAAAGTCTAGTACCAGTGACCGTAATGGTACTTGAATTAAGCATAGCAAATACAACTATAGGACATAGAACCAGTTGAGGACATAAGTGAGGATGGGTTGCATTGTATTTAATGCACTGGGTTGGGACTCAGCAGACCTGGGTCCAATTCCTGGCTTTGCCACAAAGTCCTTGTGTGACCTTGGACAAGTCACTTAAGGAAGATTTTCAAAAGTGCCTTGGAGTTAGTTGCTCAATTCACATTGACTTTAAATGGGAGTTGGATGCCTGATCCTTTTAGGTACTTTTGAAAATCCTGTCCTTAATCCCTCTGTGCTTAGATTTCCCATCTGTAAAATGGGGATAAGATTATTTCCTTTCTGTATTGCCTATTTAGGTTGCAAACTCTTTGAGGCAGGAATTCTCTCTTACTATGTATCTTACAGCATCTAGCACAATGGGGCCACAACTGGGCCTTTAAGCACTACTGTTGTTAATTAACTGGGGTATTATAATAATGTAACACAGGAATACACTAGGGTATTGGATTTTAAGCAAGGACCTTTGTGGGAATTTCAGAATTTGTTGAACATGGTGCAGTGAGAAGAAAGCCATGATAATGACAGAATAAGAAAAATGTCAAGAGTCATGGGGAGAGATCTTGAGGTGGTGTAAATCAGCTTAGCTCCACTGAAGTCAAAGGAGCTATACCAGTGTACACCAGCTGGGGACATGTTCCCCTATAACTGATGCAACCAATTCCCCTTCCTCTTGTAAAAGAAACAGGAAAATATGAGAAGCAGCAAATCTGTATCCAAGAGGAGTTGGTCAAAAATCTGAGACAGAAAAAAGATTTATGCTAGAAAGGAAGACGAGGATAGGGAACCCAACAAGAATATTCACAACCAGCTAACGTTCTCAGGGATAAAACAAGGACAGTAGAATGAGTTAATGCTCCCAGATGTATTAAGAAGAGCTCTTAGAAATATATCAAGGGGAAAAGAAAAACTAGAGAAAAAGTAGCTCTATTAATAAATAAGGAGGAAGATTAAATTAATGGTGACTGTAAAATGGCTGAGCTGCTGAACTCACTTTTTAAAAATCAGTCATTAACAAGAAATCAGGGAAAGAGGCACTGTATGGACAATTAATAAGACGTTCCTTCCTCAGAACTCTGTGAGCTAAGCTGCTTTGCCCTCGTTCCTTATGTACGCAGGTACAGCTCAGACAGAATGGGTGCACGAACTGAGAATGCCATGGCCCCATCTCTGCTCTTGGCAGATGGCTTGGATAATCTGTCTAATACCAAACGAAACACAGAGCTATTGAACATTACCATGGAGAGTTGTGTGGCATCTGGGATGACAAGCTACAAACCAGAGACCCAGATGGATAGGTCAGGAAGTTCTATCCATTCTGCAGCCATCGAGCACCACTGGCTGATGCCTGTATTGAAGAAGAGAATGCACGTGTCACATAATGCCCATCCTGATGCCCAGGTAGCTAAATCACTGTCTGAGATAAGAATGCAATATATAACACTGGCCATAGGGCTTGGAATCAATGGGAGTTTAGAACATAGATTGTTGGAAGAATATGCCCCTAAGAAAGGTTACAGCTGAGTGAGCTTAGACCTCTGGATTATTTGTGGGGGAGGAGGAGGAGGAGGAGGGGCAGGCTTCTGTGGCCAATATGTAGATAGGGAATAACTTTTTGTGTATCATCATTTAATGTTAATACCAACTGTCTATACCCTATGCATTGGAATTCTCCAGGTAGCTGAAAATTGTCTGTGAAGAACCTGCTGGCTGTGCTCTCTTGCCATGAGGACAGATGGTATTGAAAAACCACCAATGCCCACTGCATTTATAGGAAATCATGATGAAACCTGCTCAGGGCTGCAGTTGAAGGAGAGAGTATTTGGAGAGGAAAAGGTTAAGGCCCCGTTCTGAAACTCAGGAGATCTGCATTCTATTCCTACTTCTGCCACAGACCTGCTGTCTGACTTTGGGAAAGTCGCTTAGGCCTTGATCCACAAAGGGACTTGGGCACCTCAGTCTCAAGTTTAGGTGTCTAAATCCCAGTCTTAGGCTTCACTGTGATCCACAGAACTCCTGCCGAACCATGTAGGTGTCTAAACTCATTCAGCACCTAAGTTTTCAGGGTAAAAGTTCCCTCAGTGTCTAGGATTCTGCCTCTGAGCATGAGCACAGCTGCCTCCTTGTAGGCATCTGGATGCCTATCTCCCATCTCAGGACCAGGGTGATCCATGAACCGGGAGAAGGCAGGTGTTCAGTCACCTATTTCACACGCGGGGCCAGGTCCAGTAGGTCTCCTCAGAGGCTGCCTGCCAGACTGGGTCCCATTCATGTATTTATACATAATGGAACAGTCATTGGGCCAGAGTGACTGATGCTGTAGCCTGGAGGTTTGGACACCCACCCGGGAGGTGGGAGACCTAGGATCCAGTCCCCTTGCTCCAATGAGTCTGTTGTTTATCCACAATGAAACAGCTTCAGCAGGAGGGACTGAAGGAGCCCCATATCAGAAGACCTCAGCAGATAGAGCACTCTTCTATGAGGTGGGAGGCCCTGCCCTAGGCAAATCCTTTCTCCTCTTCAGGCAGAGAGGAGAATTGGTCCTGCATCCCAGGTGAGTGCTCCAACCACTGAGAGAAAAGTTATAAGGTGGGCTCCTCTTCATCCTGTTTGTGTGTGGCATGTGGTAGGGGCCTAACCCATTAAGAAACTACCTAGGCATCTAAACCTCCTAACTCCAAGCAATTGGTTCCCATTTGGGGACTGTTAAGCAGAGTTAGGTGTCCCCCTGCAGCCTGGCCTTAGGTGCCTATCTCTGAGAGAGGGGCGGGCTTAGCGCATACCGCTCTTGTTGGCATCTCCAATGGGCTTGCTAGTATGCTGGCTTTTTGTGAATCATGTGCTAAGACACCCTTTCCTCTCCAAATTGTACAGGGAGTCTAGGTGCCTAACTCAGCCTTGTAGAACACAACATTGTTACTGTGATTTTCTAATTGCCTAAAAGTCAGGTGTTGTAACGCTGAGTATTGAAATGCATAAGCCTCTTTGCAGATATGGGCCTTAATCTCTCTGTGCCTCAGTGCCCCATCTGTAAAATAGGGATAATAATGCTTCCTTATTTCCACCCAGTCTTGTCTCTTTAGAGTATAAATTCTTCAGGGCAGCATCTATATCTTATGTGTTTGTACAGGACCTAGCACAGTATAGTCCTGATCTTAGTTGAGGTATCTAGATGCAAATAATAAGTAATAACATTAAAAAGATTCCTAGTTAAACTTCTGCTGAGGGAAAATTCCTTCCCAACCTCATAAGACTTTGGTTTCCCATACTTTGCACAAGTATTAAATTATATTTTTAAAATAGTAGCACAAAATACAGTGAAATAAGACAGGGGGAAAGTTTATGATAAAAGAAGGATTTGTTTGCAGCACAATTCTGAAAAGAACATTTACGAGGATTTTAAAAAAACTCAGAAAACTTCCTTAATCCTAAAGTACTATAGGTCTCCTGAGAGATGTAAACCATACACTAGTGAAATTCAGGTCAGATAAAGTTGCCATTAATGATGCAACTCCTTCAAAACTTCTGCACATAAATTAACTTTGTCTTAAACTTTGGTCTCATCTGCTAGACTGAAAAAAATTGGCCTTAAAATATTAAAGTTTGGTTTTCAATGTGTGAACATGGACTGCAGGGAAAATTGTTAAAGGTCTGCTGGAAATGAAAATGTGGCTATAAAGACCTAGACTAACACATGAATAAGTAATCTTGGCCTGTTTTGGAAAAAAAAATGAGCAGGTTCGTAAGTGTACATAGGACGGGTGAATAAAAGATATTGACCATCTGCTGTAAGAAGCAAGCCTAAAGAAGGCAAAGTGTTGTGCTGGTGAGAAGGTGCAGAGAAGTGCTATGAGGGGAATAGAGTACCTATCTTGTCTACACAATGAATTATTGCATGGCAAGCCAGGGTATGAATCTAGAGTATACCAACTTGTCATGCAGTAACTTGTTAACCTGCACTTTCACTGCACTGTTGCAGTCTCCACAAGGAAAGGTACTGAGCAGCAAGCTCGTGTGCAGTAACTCACCAGGTATCATAGAATCATAGATTGGAAGGGACCTCGAGAGGTCATCTAGTCCAGTCCCCTGCACTCTTGGCAGGACTAAGTATTATCTAGACCATTCCTGACCATATAGCACCACCTTATACTCAACATCCCACATGGTATCAGGGGCCGCAACCCTTCCCCTACCACTCTACCCCGGGAGATATTAAGGACAGTCTCAGCTTCACATATGCTGATCTGTGAGAGCCACAGTTGATACATGTATAGCTAAAATGAACATAAAATGTTCCTTCCCCTTCTTTAAGCTCTATTCCATAAATTTATTAAGGTTTTAGTGTGTTTGCTTTTAACTTGCACATAATTTTTGAAAAAAGAAAAGGAGTACTTGTGGCACCTTAGAGACTAACCAATTTATTTGAGCATGAGCTTTCGTGAGCTACAGCTCACTTCATCGGATGCATCCGATGAAGTGAGCTGTAGCTCACGAAAGCTCATGCTCAAATAAATTGGTTAGTCTCTAGCTCACGGAAGCTCATGCTCAAATAAATTGGTTAGTCTCTAAGGTGCCACAAGTACTCCTTTTCTTTTTGCGAATACAGACTAACACGGCTGTTACTCTGAAACCTATAATTTTTGAAGTGCTTGTTACTCAATAGAACTCTATACTGTTTAGAAAATAATCTTTATTAGTTCCCACCATATGCTGCAGAATACTTGGCAGTAGTAAAAGCACCTACTTTGTTGTTGTACACTGTGACACACTTCACAGGATCTGTGACAGTGTAATAATCACAAATGTACAGCAAGCACCACAAAAATAGGTGAATTGTCAATGTTCTACTCATAGATGAGTACCAAGCACCACACAATTCCTAAAAGGCCCCCAAACTGTAGGGGCCGGTAGCCCCAGTTATGTATTCTGGTATACTGTGCTCTCTTTATTGAGGTGCTCTTTCAAAGCCTCCCTGAACCACATAGCTCTGCACTGAGCTCTTCTGAGAGCCCTTGTGGCTGGCTCTTCAAACTTGGCAGACAGCCCCTCCACCTCGGTGGCAACTTTTCCTCCTTTGCTTCACTGATATTTGGCAGGACCCCTCAGGCAGCTATAACCATTGGGATATTTTTCACACTGAGATCCAGTCTAGTGATCAAACAACACTAGCATCCTTTCAGACTACTAAAAGCACATTCAACTGTCATTTTGCACCTGCTGAGCCAGTACTTGACTCTTTCCTTGGTGCTTTTGGGACGGCCTGTGTAGCAAGGGATAGGCTGGGCATCGCTTCTGGCATTTCAACATTCCCAGTGATAATCTGCCAGTTGGGAAAGAGTCCCTACTTGTAGCTTTCTGAGCAGTCCTCTGTTCTTAAAGATGTGAGCCTCATGCACCTTCCCTGACCAGCCAACACTGATGTCAGTGAAGCATCCCCAGTGATCCATCAGTGCTTATATAACCATAGAAAAGTAGCCCTTTCTGTTGAGGTACTCTGGGGTAAGGTAGTCTGGTGCCAAAATAGGGATATATGTGCGACCTATTGCTCTACTGCAGTTTGGGAACCCCATGGTGCAGATCCATCGATTACGTCCTGCACATTGCCAAGAGTCATAGTCCTGAGTAGTAGAAGATGATTAATAGCCCTGCACGCTTGCATGACAATGGCCCCTATGGTGGATTTTCCAACTCCAACATGACTTCCCAATGACCGATAGCAACATGATTTCCCAATGACTTCCACAGTGCGATCGCCACTAGCTTCTCAGCAGTCAGTGCTGCTCTCTTTGCGGTGTCCCTGCACTAGAGGCCTGGGGTGAGCTCAGCACACAGATCTAGGAATGGAGCCTTGCACAGCTGAAAGTTCTGCAGCCACTGCTCGTCCTCCCAAGCCTGCATGATGATGCGATCCCACCGTTTCTCACTTCTGGGCTCATTTCTCGGGCCCAGAAGAGGCGCTCCCCCATTTACAGCTGCTCCATGAACACCGCCACCAGTCTTGAATTGATTCTCACAATGTCGCCCAGCAATCTGCCCTCCAGGAAATTGCCATGTTCCCTGCAGCTCTTCTTGCGGCTCTGCAAATACCAGAGGATTATGCGTGCTGTGCTTGCAATGCTCTTGGCAATATTGCAGAGCTGTACAGGCCTCCATGCTTCCGTCAGAGATGGTGGACAGTGATAGTCCTGCATGGGTTTGTGGGATTTTCAAAATGGGTGTCAAAATTATGGGCTAGAAATGGCATTATGGGGTGGAGAAAGTCGAAGGCTGGGAACCTGACCCCACAGTCTCAGTAACCCCTTCACGGCTCATTTCTAATCCATCAGGTATTGCCAAAACTTCCCAAAAGACGGTGTGCTGGACAGTGGTGAGTTGCAAACTGGGATACCTATCCATTGTGCACTGCACTGTGCACCGAAACAAGCACTCCTGGTGAGTATGTGCACTGATTCAAGGAGCCAAGTATGCATGCGCACAAGCGATATACCAACTGAGGTGGCTTTATGCCGACATAACTTGCGTCAGGAAAAGTCTGTAGTGTAGATATGCCCTAATACTCTGATACAGTCTTTAAGAATATATTTTCAGTATATACACACACAACTCCTTACATAGCACCCATACATACATTGCACAGTTATACTGATGACCAGTATGACACCGACTTTCATTTGAGATTTCGCATGACATTCTTTGGTGAACCGGAACGTACATACCAGAATCAGGAGATTCCTGTAACCCCTCTGCAACTCCATGTCAGTTGGCATTAAGAGGTGCTTGGGTCACGTATGTCTGGCTGCTATGAGTAGCACCATATGCTGGGGGAAGAACTTTGGCGGAAGGACTCCAATCCCCAAGCCTGCTGTAACCAATGTAAAAGGCAACTGCTTTGGTAAAGTCTCTATAAAAACACCCCCATTTGCCGATCTAGCCCTTGACTGGAAGACTTTTTAGAATAAAGAAATCAAGTAATCCATTCGCAGCCTCTCTCTCTCTAAAAGTGTACTAGGCCTGCCTACTGCCATACCAGAAAGGCATATAGAGGCCAACCTGGTGCTATTGGCTCGTGCTCCTCAGAAGCCAGCACTCAATGTTTTACTTTGTATCGTAACATCAAGTAGTGACAGGTACCTTCTCTAGCAGCTGGCTCGTTGCTGGAAGGAATATGCCTGTCTGTGAATCACAGATGGAAAAGCCAGACTAGGTCATTTGCTAAACCTCCCCCTCCCAGTGCAGAATTGCACGATACTTACTAGTACTTTGTCCAATCCAATTGCAAAGGTCTATAAATGGCTCAGCAGTCAGCGCACGGGGCTAGGATTCAGGAGGTCTGAGTTCTTTTCCTGGCTCTGCTGGTGACCTCAGTCAAGTCACTTCCCCTTTCTGTGCTTCAATTTCCCACCTGTAAAATGGAGGTGATGACAGTGACTTCCTTTGTAAAGCATTTTGAGATCTATGGATGAAAAGTGCTCAGTGCTACATATGAGGTCACTGTTCTTATTATTAAACCATCACCAGTCTCCTAAGTCTATTATTATCTCCCACTGGTCCAAGAGCCTTATGAAGACTGTGACCAAATTCAGTTCTGGTGCAAGCATTAACTTCAGGGAAAATTGCACCTGTTGGCACCCAGACTGAATTTGGCCCTAAATTCCCATCATTGCACGATTCTATTTTTTCTTGGCCCCTTTCCCGTTCATTTATTCCTTCCTCCCTCCCTCTCTGAAAATTGGAGAACTGAGTGCACTTTTAAATCTCCCTTCCGTGGCTTCACACACTGCTGTACAGTTCTTTCCAGCCCAAGCACCATGTATTATGTCCTGCCTAGCATAACACGATGACTGGAGACTACTACTCTGAAAGTTCTCCTTGGTCCCTCAAGCTGATTTTATTGATTCCTTAGTGTCCACAAAGCTAGAGCATATCCTCTTCTCCAAATGGTAGTTGCTTATTGAGAGTATCAGACTCCCAAAGAAGTAGTGTTCACAGCCTGCTGGTTTGTTTCAGTGGCACACACAACTGTCATTCCTCGTGCAGCACAAAATTTGGAAAGCCTCAGGAAGAAAAGCCTCCTCTTGCAAAACAAGCACTAGCCATAGAGTATTACTCACAAAGGCACAAAAGAGAGCTCTTTACACCTCCGAAGAATCTTAAAATTATGGCCTGATAGAACAGCCAGCAAAGAAACTTCACCCTCTATCAGTGAATCAAAGTATTCAGTAGCATTCAGTGTCTAGTGTTTCTTTCCACTACCTCGAGCCAAGCAAAGCCAATGCTAATCGGTTGAGAGAACTGCAAATGTTTTGAAATACTGCGTGGATTAGTGGAAAGTCCAAGATTTGGGCAGACATGAATTATTGTGTGTAGCTATAAATAAATATTGTTCCCAGCTCAGCTTCTGGCCTGTGGCCAACACACCACAAATTCATAAAAAAAAAAAAAAATGAATGGGTTAGTGTGTTAACAAGTGCCTGATGGACTACGAAAACCGCCCTAGGGATGCACATGCTGTACATTACCAGCTAAGCATGTTTGCAAAACTTAACTCTTTGAATATGGAACTATCAAGAGGAGTCAGCGCATTTAAAATATGCTGTGGGAGTTCAGATAACATCAAGAGCCTGATTCTCATTTATTGCATTATTTACATTGCAGTGTAAATGAACCATAAAGCGGGTTCAGAGTACACTTACAACCACTTTAAGGCTCTTTTACAGTGCCAGATTGATGTAAAGGGGCCCCTTTGTGTAAATGAGAATCAGGCCCTGCATCTGAAGAATCCTACTTTGTCTCTACGGGTGCAGAAGGGATAATTTAGTGGTGTCTTAAACTTGTCTTTAAAAAAAAAAGTCTCACCTGTTGTGAATCTCATCAGGGTTTTCCTATAGGCTGCTTCTCTCACTCTCCCTGAAACAAAATATATACCTCCACTTTCTGGTAGTATATTTCCAGGGAAGGAAGAATGGCCCAGTGGATGAGACACAGGTCAGGGAAATGGGAGACCCAGGATCAGTTCCCTTCTCTGCCACAGACTGCCTGCATGACCTTGGGAAAGTCACTTAGCCTCTCTTTGCCTCAGTTTCCCATATGTAAAATGGGGATTGAGGAGACAGGTGCTGCAGGGATAAAACTGCCCATTGAAACTTCAAGTAATGGCACCCCTACAATCAAGTCAGTCAGGGAATATACACACACTGCATTTCCTGGCAGAATCCCATTTGGGGAATGACTATTCAGTACGCCAATGTCTCCTGAGCAATTTTCGCATCTCAATAGTTCTTAGATGAAGAACATCAGAGTTTAGCTTGTTTACATGTCTGCATGTGTGTATATATAGAAGGGGAATACCCTGCATTTATGATTAAGAAAACAAACTTGAATATATAGAAAGGAACAAGGAAAAACAAATCTCTTCCTGTTTGGATTCCTGTCAGACTGATTCTAGCAAGGCAGGTATTTGTTTGCATGGCTTCATGATTGCCTGATACTCTGAGTTTTGAAGGATCGGTCAATGGTTTGCTAATGCAGAAATGCCACCTTGTAGGTGCAAGAAATTACTTTAGGCTGCTAGAAGAAGGAGCAAGGACACTTTATCAATAGAGCCAGAGACTTCAGAAATGAATGGGAAGGGAGTGGCAGGGGTGGGAGTGACCATGGTGACTTGGATTACACTCTGGGATGGGGGAGTAAAAACTCACTCTACCTTCTTGCCCAGGCTACCCAAATCTTAGGCTTGGTCTACACTACAGAGTTAGTCGACGTAAGGCAGCATATGTTGACTTAATTATGTCAGCGTCTACTCTCTAGTGCTGCTTCCACTGAAGTAAGGGGCCCACTACACCAACATAACAACTCCACCTCCATGAGAGTCGTAGTGCTTATGTCAATGTAGTTAGGGTGACACAGTGTCTCTATAGACATAATGTTACTTACATTGGCTGTCAGCCCCAAGCTGGACGGACATCTGTGAGCCCCCACCCTGCCCCAGTGCAGACAGCCTGAAACCTCGCTGCCGCCTCCCGTGAAAGGATAGCACTAACCTGGCTGCCACTTGGACGCTTTCTGCCATCCCTCACTGTGAGGCAGCTGAGCTTCTCACCCACGCCCGAATCCCTCACTGGGAGGCGGCAGTGGGCTCACAACGAGAGCTCTCCCCTCCCACCCCGGGGCTGACAGCCTGAGCTGTGAGCCCACACCAGGCTCAATGTCACTGGAGGGAACCTACCAGTAGTGAAATTGACATTCTTGTCAGTTTCATTGATGCTATTACTTCACTTTTCCCCTCTGGCTCTGGCTGTCAGCCAGGGAACTCAAGGTCTCCAGCTGTCAGCCCCCCCCAGCTGGAGCTCAAATAAAAAGAAACTGACAAGAATGTCAATTTCACTGCTGGTAGGCTCCCTACTGTTAAATTGGTGCCAGCTGAGGGTTTGGGCTGTCAGCCTGTGGTGAGGTAGGGGCTTAAAGCTGTGAGCCCATACCCAGCTGAGAACTTGGGCTATCAGTGCAGGGACTGGGGTGTGGGGGACAGACCAGCTGTGAGCCCATGCCTACAGCTGAAGCTGTCAGCGCCAGGGCTGCTTGGCTCCGTCAGTGTCACAATGCCCCACTTCAGTTGGTGGAAGTGGTCCTGATGAGGACCCGCACCACTGACAGGAGCAAGCATGGACATCAACCACCTTTTTAATTACTGCAGTGGCTGTACATTGACTTAAGTCAACAATTTTGTAGTGTAGACAAGGCCTTAGAGTCAGGTGCTCAGAAGTAAGCAGATGCTGCATGCCTGGTTACCCCTGACGCTTGAAGAAGTGGGCAGGCAGTGGGGCAAAGATGAGCAGGGACAGGCAGTGAGTGGAGTTAGTGTACTCCCCACACCAGCTAGTGCAGCTAAGCCAATGCAGGGGGTATTGTAATTTGCTAGTGTTATAACAAATTACAGCAACAAATTACTATCTCCTCAGAACAAAGAGCATCTCTGAGACACAGTGCCTCCTAGAGCTCCTTGGGGACTCATGCAGCCTACTCTGTGCTAAGGGTGAGTCTAAAGGCACAGTCTATCCCTTGAGTTCCTGTGACTGAGTTAAGAGAGTATCCTGCTTGATTATCCACTGGGGTCTCTGGTATGTTTCTCTTATACCACTTCATTCCCAGAAGCTAAATCAGCCCCTGCACAAAATGAGAAGGATATAAACATTCCACTTTTCACGGTGACCAGGAATACTGAAGGTTTGAAGGTTCTCACTCCTTTTCTAAAAGAGACATTGCTAGAGATGAGCTTAGCATGTTGGAAAACATTCCAGTGTATTAAATAAAAGGGCCACTTTCAAAGGTGATGTAAATTGGAGAAAGAAAGTGACACTTGCCTGATGAGGAGGCAGGGCACAGAAGGAAAAACAACTAGCAGGAGGGTGTGAGAAGGTGTAAGATAAAACAGTTTGAGTGATCAAGACCTCAATTATACTTTTCATCTGAATGGGGGCAATGCAGCCTGCTGCACAGTGCCCCCTAAAACTATGTTGGGCACTGGATCTGCACTGACTCAAAAGGAAGAGTGCCAACCACTGAATCACCAGCATGACTTTTTGCAGCATGTTGGCTCTTCCTTAGGGATGAATCCAAGTCCTAATCTTGCTTAGATGGGTGTGAGATGTGGGAAGATCACAGCCCCAGGCAGTATGGCTAGATTGGCCGTGCGCCATATAGTGCAGGTCAAGGCAATAAATGTATTAGTGGAGCTGTGTGGATGACGCTTGTACAAGGCAAGCCTGCACTGTACTAGAGCCATTGGCCCTTCACTTTTAAAAAGAAAAGAAAATGTCGCAAAGAAATACATGATTTACAAGAACTGCTCTCATTGTACTTAAAAATAAACATGCTTAGATAGAACAAATATTGCTACCCAGGTACTATGGGCTGAGTATGTATCACACAGCTAAGTTTTCTATAACTGCAAGTCTGCTTCCCAGCCCTAACAGGTCTCTATTTGAAACAATGTCACTTCAGCAGACTAAGTAAGCATTAAAGCTTTCCCTAATCTGACCTTAGGTGTTCTCAGAACTATTAAAAGAATAATTTATGAAATCCCTCGATCAATTATATAATAGCATCAGTATGCATAATTACAAGGCTCAGGAGTGCTGTTACCCTTGCAAGTCAGTCATTTGCACTTATATAGTGTTTGGTGCCGCTGTCATGACAGCATAAGGCATTTTTGCTGAATTCAACACATTCTGGGGCAGAACAACTGTCCAAACAAGCTGGTATTACGCAAGTTGTGGTGCTTCTTGTACAAGGGCTCAAAAAAATGAAATAAAGAAAAAGTAACAAAAACGCACAATGGGAAAATTGTTGGAAAATCATCGTCTGTGAGACAAATAAATTGTAGTACTGGACTGATGATAGCTGTTTGTGCTGAAAATCCCTCAATCTCACCATTCGGGAGGGTGCGTGTCTCGCATGTAAACCAGACCTGGCTCTTTAAAGCCTCTAGTGAAGTCTTTCCTCAGATAAAAAGAAAAGGAGTACTTGTGGCACCTTAGAGACTAACAAATTTATTAGAGCATTCAGAGTAGCAGCCGTGTTAGTCTGTATCCGTAAAAAGGAGTAATTGTGGCACCTTAGAGACTAACAAATTTATTAGAGCATAATATTAGTGATCGTGATCGTGAGTCAGTGATCGTTCCCCTCTATTCGAAAATGGTGAGGCCTCATCTGGAGTACTGTGTCCAGTTTTGGGCCCCACACTACAAGAAGGATGTGGAAAAATTGGAAAGAGTCCAGCGGAGGGCAACAAAAATGATTAGGGGACTGGAACACATGACTTATGAGGAGAGGCTGAGGGAACTGGGGATGTTTAGTCTTCAGAAGAGAAGAATGAGGTGGGATTTGATAGCTGCTTTCAACTACCTGAAAGGGGGTTCCAAAGAGGATGGCTCTAGACTGTTCTCAGTGGTAGCAGATGACAGAACAAGGAGTAATGGTCTCAAGTTGCAGTGGGGGAGATTTAGGTTGGATATTAGGAAAAACTTTTTCACTAGGAGGGTGGTGAAACACTGGAATGCGTTACCTAGGGAGGTGGTGGAATCTCCTTCCCTAGAGGTTTTTAAGGTCAGGCTTGACAAAGCCCTGGCTGGGATGATTTAGTCGGGGATCGGTCTTGCTTTGAGCAGGGGGTTGGACTAGATGACCTCCTGAGGTCCCTTCCAACCCTGATATTCTATGATTCTATGATTAGTCTCTAAGGTGCCACAAGTACTCCTTTTCTTTTTACGGATACAGACTAACATGGCTGCTACTCTGAAACCTTTCCTCAGATAGATCTTCAACTGTGCTTTGCGCTGAAATGGTTGGGGAATGACCTCTCCTCACCTTAGTCATTTGGTGGACAGTTAATAAAGGATGAGGGAACCTCATATGGGGGGCTGATCCAACTTCCGCTTAGATCAAAGGGAGTTTTTCAATTGATTTCAATAAGAGCTGGTTCCGCGCTATGTTTTAAGATGGTGCAGTTAAACATCCTTTACATCAGGAATGCTGACTCATGAGATAGAAACGTTGGGAGATTGCATTTATGCTCAGGGAAAAATAAACATCATTTAAAGTAACCCAAGTAACTATTCAATGCCCATTATCATCAGTTGGAGTCTTCCCAGTGACTTCAGTAGGAGCTGGATCAGGGCCTAACTGGGGAAGTATTTTCCCTACAGGCAGCTTGGCTGGGACTTGGCACTGTTTCACCTCCCTCCGGAGTATTCAGTTGGATCATCTGTTCAGATCAGGTGGCATACAGTACACAATCAATTTCCAGTGATTGAGGCTCTGAGCCAAACCCGCTTTCAAAGGTTTTTAGACTCCTAACTGGAGCTTAAACATCTTTGAGGAGTTGGACCTTTGGGCTTTAGTGGCATCTTGGTTTTTCTCATCTTCTGCTTCTGTGTTTCTAATATGCCTTGTGACCTTCATTTTGGGACTGAATCCCACACTGGTGTGCCGTAGTGGGGTCCCACACAGATAGGTTCTTGAACTGTGCAAAACTACAGCACAGCTTACCACATTATATTACTTAACTAAATTACATGATAGTTATAGTTCTGAAATGATCTGTAAAGGTTACCAGAATAACAGCAGGATGCCATCCTATTTATAGTACACTAGGTCTTAAAAGTTCCCTATCTGAAAGTACATCAAGTCTCTGTGGAGTTACAACATCAATGACATATTCCATGAAGCAAGCAAAATATAATATTTTTATAGTAGGTCTTTAAATCATTTTCTGACAACAAATCAATCTTGCAAGGATCCTTGTTGGTATGATATCTCAGGAGCAAGAGTGGGAGAGATTCGGAGATTAATGGAAAATAATAATGGACCATCTCCATGAATGTGCCCTTTATTGTATCAAGCAATTGCATTCTGCTGCTGAGATCTAATTAAGCACCACCAGTCAAATTTATGATTGTGTTAATAGGAAAAAGGATTGTATAACGCTGTTAATATGTGCTCTATAATTAACGTTAATGGGAGTCGCATGGTTAAATCCTCCCCCCGGCATCACCCTGGAAAAGTACCTCAGGGTGTGTTGTTTATTTTATAACTGCAGAGAGACAAAAATACATGCAAAACCAATTGCCCATCTTAGCAATTAGTTAGGAAAATTACAGATGCCTCAAAAATCAGAGCTTATCCCTGAAATGATGTCTGACCTTGAACTCTAGCAGCAGTACAGGATTCTACTTTAATCCACTCCAAGTGGTACACTGAAAAACATGTGACAGATGCATTTATATCTTTGTTTTTACAATGTGGCTCTAAGGATCTGAGCCTGCAAGGTGGTGAGCACTGCCTACAAATGCTGAGTAGCCTCCATTTTAATAATGGGAATGAGAGTACTCAGCACCTCTTGGAAGCGTTCAGCACCTTGTAGGACCAGACCCAAAGTAGCCAGCCATGTAATCTGCGCAGTATTCAGCAGCAGTGTCTTTCAGATTAAATGTAACACTGTGGGCTTGATGATCATGCCCATTAAAAATCCTAGGGCGTTTTTGCAAGGTAGGTCGGTTGGTTAAGTTCCATGTTTGGGTATTATGTTCTGCCTACCTAAAACTATCCTCAGAGTTTCATCAGGAGAAATTATTCTTTGTTTCCCCTGTTTCCACGTACCTGGGTGTACAATGCTTCTTAATTAGAATACTAGCACTTTACACCCACTTTGCCACGGTATAACTTACTACACAAGGTACAGGGCAGTGGAAAATCAGGTCCTAAATCTTGGACGTGATCTACAAGGCACTTAATGGACTGAGATCTGACTACCTCAAAGACTGCCTTATCCTTCATAACCCAGACCAGACTTTTTTTTTTTTTTTTTTGATCAACTGAACTAAAACCAACCATCTCTCTACACCCTGTTTGGCTGTTTCATGTATTTCTTTTCTGGGTGTTTCTTTTATGAAAATGTAACTGTGATAAATTTGTGGAAGACTCGAAGAACAGAGAGTTGCAAACACACAGAGAGACAGACCCAAACTGCAAAGTGACATGGAGTAAGTAGAACAGTGGGGTCACATGGTAACAAGATTCATTCCTAATAAATATAAAGTCCTACCCCTAGGAGAGAGAAATTAAACAGTATGGAAATAAATGTTACAAACTGGGGGTATATTCACTGCATTAAAGTGAGTTTGTTTCCATCTTATCTCCTGAATAGTGCCCTAACATGACTTTTTTGTGTAACCAAGAACAATAGTGTAGGCCAGTAATAGGAGGGAAATGGTCCATAGGAAGAGCTGTATCTTAAGATGCTGAGTAACATTTTAA
This sequence comes from Chelonia mydas, assembly GCF_015237465.2. Classification (NCBI taxonomy): domain Eukaryota; kingdom Metazoa; phylum Chordata; order Testudines; family Cheloniidae; genus Chelonia; species Chelonia mydas. Next base: position 20,834,307 of record NC_051254.2, read on the forward strand.
AAAGCACCCAAGTGACTTAGGCACCCAAGTTCTATTTTTAAAAGTTACTTAGTCATTTAGGAGCCTAAATCCCATGAACATAGGTTCCTGGAGGTAAAATTGTCAAACGTGCCTAAGTGATTTAAGAGCCTGTCTTATTTTCATAAATGACTAGGCACGTAAGTCCCACTGACTTTCAATAAGTCTTAGGGTCCTCAGTGTCTAAGTAATTTTGGGAAAGGTACATAGGCTCCTAAATCACTTTGATTTTGAAAATTTTACCCATGGCTTTCAGATATGAAATTGTTTGAGAACTATTATCTTCGATTATTATACAACACAAAGTAAAAGAAAATATGATTAAAAACAAGATCATTCATCAGGATAACAAAAACAAAGGATTAATTATCTACAGATAACAGATTTACCAACCAAAGTTTTAATGTATATGCACAATCAAACATAAGAAAAAATACTTTATATATACATAGGAGAATTATACTAAAGAACTTGTATTAGTCTGAAAAATTATTACTCTTCCTTATCTATCCTACGATTGTAAAAAGTCTTTCCTACTGCCTCTCAACAGAGACTCATTTCAACACTTCAGTCTCTTCTATGATTTCAGGAATGTGAGAATAACCAACAGACTTCAGGCTGGAAAAAAGGTTATTCAGAGTTCTCAGCTTCTTCCTTTTTGTTCTCCACCAGGAAGTCAGAGCACTACCAGCTTAGTATCCAATTCTAAACTCTTGAGCCAGCGTAAATGTGGAAGCTCCCACCTGTCTCACAACTCCCTGACTAAACTCTCATCGGTTGGACCCCCCCAAGCAAAAGATGCTTTTGAACATGCATTGCTCAATTGCTTTAGGGAACACAATGTGGTCACCTCTTCAAATTCCAGGGCACTCTCTTACCTCACGACTATAGACGGAATGTAAACCTGCAGCATTTACTGATGATGACTCTAGGGATATGGCCAAGGAAAATACAGCGATAAAGGAGGCAAGCAGTCCACTGGTAATGCTGTGAGCAGGGAAGGTTGTATGACTTTAGAGGCCTCTTCATGAGAAATAAGCTTGAGATCCCACCCAGAACTCTTACTTGCACTTTGTGGGCTGTTTGTAATGCAGCTTTTACACCAGTGAGCTTTGTGATGCAACTACTAATCACACTGTGACACTGCACACGATATTCTTCATAGTGATATTACATAGTTAGCATAATTATGATGCATTTTATGCAAGATGGGTCATGTGAGATGTCATTGAAAAGGTTATGATTTGCTGAATATGATTATCCTGTTTATATGCATGAATCATTTTGTAGCTGAAGTTATAAATACTATGTATCTGTACTTCAAATGTAGTTACACCTGGATAACGCCCACTAGACAAGATGCTTTCAGTCTAAATAGCTGGTTGTAAAGGGCCTATGCAGGGTAATGGGCCATTAGAAAGAACAATAGGTCTTAGAAGCTTATCTCTCACCTGGTGAGCATTCCTTAGGGTGATGGCTGCTATGACTCTATAAGGACATGTGACCAGGCCACATGATGCTGGACTCCATCCTGGGATGTCAGTATTTTTCCACAGACTGGTCCGGGAACCAAGCTTTGGGAACAAAGGGCTCCTGCCATATGCAAAAGCTATATAAGGCAGGGAGTGACATCATCTATGGTTCTTTACTCCCCATACAAGAAGACTCCTAGAAACACCTGAGGAACAAAGACTGAACTGGGGGAAGTGCTGGACCCAGGCTAAAGGAATTTATAGCCTGTGTATGAAACACCTGGGGATTCCAAGCTGTAAAGCAAGTGTAAAGCAAGTGCAGCCTGTGTATGAAACACCTGGGGATTCCAAGCTGTAAAGTAAGTGCAGCCAGCTTGTATCATCTCTTAGGGTTAGAATCTGCTATTCATATTCCAATCTATCTAGTATATTTTATTTGCTAAGTAATCTGCTTTGATCTGTTTGCTATCATTTATAGTCACTTAAAATCTATTTTTATAGTTAATAATAGTTTTTGTTTTAATCTAAACCAGTAATCTTTGACTGGAGTGCTTGGGGAAAATCTCTGCTTGGTTAGCACAAGTGTGCATTGTTCTCTTCACATTGAGGGAGAGGCAGTCTGGGTATTAAACCCATATACTGGCCAGATTTGACCAGGGCAGGACAGTACTGCTCTGGGGTCCCAGGCTGGGAAGCTGGTGATTAGAGAGCCTGCGTGTAACTGCAGCTGGGTGTGTCCCTACCAGTGTGAATGGTGGTGAAACTGCAGGCTGGTGGGCTTTGCAACTTGTCACAGCAGTACAGTGTGAGAGAAAGCCCAGGCTGGTGGGTCAGGGGGCTCGGTGGTACCGCAGTTTCAGGTGGCACCCCGGGGGGGAACCCATCACACAAACCACCACCCCAGCAAACTATATAATGCACTAAAGTAATTCTTGCCTTCAACAGTGATAGGTGGATACAAAGGCAAAGCTTGCTGGAAAGGTGACCTGGCACTCATTTTGTATAAACTGTTAGACAATTCTCTCATAAAACAGATATATATATTGAACCAATGTGTACAAAATGGAGTCCAATATTCTATGTATAATGGATCCCCTGAAAAACACTGGGGTTTGGAGCCGCTTGACTTTTGCTAGGATGCACAGTATGGGGTGCAGCCAAGGATATAGAGATCTGCACTTTAGTTGTGTATGGTATCTGTTCATCAGTTGTCTCTTTTTCAGGAGCAGGGGAGCTGGGAACATCTGCACTGGCTGTTCAAAGGAACTCAGCAAGTGCAGGGAGGCAAGAATGAAATGCATTTATCATTAATGTTATATAAAACGATGTATTATCATCCCATCTATTCTCTTAAATATGCTAGTGTTCAGCAGTTACATCCATTTCACTTATAGACATCAGGTCAAAACTGAACACAGTAGCAGCAATCCTGGATATTTTGTTGGGTTTTTATTATGTTACACACGTGTATGTGTGTGTCTTATAAAACATATTTTATTTGTTACCATACCCATGTTTATAATAATTACTATATTTAATTTTCCGTTGCCTTCGGCCTTTCAGCTATACTGCTTTCCAAGTCTCCCTTTCCCCATGAAGATTTTATTAACCATCTTTATTGCGGAAGTGCCTAGGGACCCACCAAAAACTGGGCCCCATTGTGCTAAGCACTGTACAAACACAGAGTAGTAGACAGTCCCTATGTTTTGGATAACTTTTCTCCACATCCTTGCATTTTCCCAAGTTGAGTCTCCTTTTATCTGCCCCACATGCTTCTCATCGCTCTCGTTCCCTTTTTATATGTTTTCACTATGTTCACTGCCATTTAGACAGGTCTCCTATTTTACGACCAACTTCAAATGTAACTAAGACACGAATCTTTTTCTATTCTCCCCCCACTGGCAGATGAGGAAGAGAACTCTAGTCTACATGAGAACATTGCGCCGGTTTAACTAAAGGCATATCTTTAAACTCTTATTTAAACTGCTGTAAAAAGGCTGTGTGAACACACTTACTTGGTTTTAAACCAAGCTCATTTCAGTGTTAGTGAGGAATTGGTATTAACTAAACTGAAAAAGATACTCTTCAACTGAAGGGGATTTGTTTGAACTAAACTGATTTAAAAACAGGTTCAAATTAAATCAGAGCGAATTTCTCATGTGAATTATGTGTCTGGACGTAATCACCCACGCCAGAGTGCCCCTCCCCTGACGGACAGGATACCAGTGCCCACTCGGCCAGCATCCCCATTTCCCGACCTTGGGTACCAAGTGCCCATCCCTGTCCTTGCCAGGGCGCCCCGGCTCCCCGCGCCCCGCCATCCCACACGGGTTGGGCTACCTGCGGCCCAGCCGCTCCACACCGGGCTGTAGCCGTCCCCTCACCTAGTGACCCATATCCCCCGCCCCGGAAGGGCTGACCCGGAAGCAGTTTGGCGGTCGAACCGGTCAAGATGGCGGCGCCCAGGCGGTGAAGGGAGAAGGAAGCGGGAGGAGCTGCGGCGGGCTATGAGCGTGGCCTGGCGCTGCAGCCCACCCCGGGCTCTCACAGGTACCGACCGGGGGCAGCACCGCTGCCTTGCGCTGTTCCGCACCCTTCACCCAGGGCGGGAGCTGCGGGCGGGCCAGGGAGCGAGCCGGGAGAGGCTTGCGGGGGGGGTGGAAGGGTCGCCGGAGCCCTGCGCCCACGGGGGGCTCGCAGCTGCCCGACCTTTTGTCAGGGGGGCGACGGCTGCCCCCGTCTGAGGAGACAGCTCCCCCATTACCGGGGTCCGAGGGACCCTTCACCCCTCAAGCGTCTCCCTTTTCCCCCTGCGGTGCATGTCCCTGGGGCTGCGCTTGGGAGCCCTGGGACGGGAGGATGCCCCAGCCAGGGAAGTAGCTTGAGGGCAGTGGATTAGAGCAGCTTCTGGGAGGGGTGGGGCCGGGTGTGTGTGTGTCATATTGGTGCTGTCTGTACTGGGTGCAAGGACTTTCTCTAGTTCTCCTACAGCAGGACTCGGAACTTCCCACCCTTAATGAACGTCTGTCCCCGTTGAACAGGGGGGTCTGGGCCATGAATTCCTGTAGAGTCTGATCTTTCACTAAGTAAATACAATTCTCAGAGTGGCAGAGAAAATCTTCTAGATGTGATCGGAGATGGATTCCTTTGGCTGAGTCTGCAGACAGACAACTCCTCCTCTGATCCCATTGCTGCCTTTAGCAGCAGCGTGACATTAGTAAGTTTCATGGCTGCTATTAGCAAATCTGTAAGCAACAGCAGGATTGTCAAGAATCCTGTCACTTTCATATTGACCTGACAAGACACTGTGTTCTCTTTTTCTAAATCCTTCCTCGAGATCTGCTTTTACGTCTACAGGAAATATTGGGCTGATTGAGGACAGTTGGGCAAAGCTGATTTGTTTGTTTTTAAAAAACCAAAACAATAATGAAACCCTGAATAACATCATATGCTTATTACACAGTAACTACTTGTATGTTTTATCCTTTTCCCCTTCTGTTTATCATTTTGTCTTTTACATCTTGATCCTGCAAATACATATGTGTTTAATTTTATGCAGGTGAGTCCCATTGAGACTGCTCACCTGTGTAAAGTTATTCAGTTAAGTAAGTGTTTGCAGGATCAGGGTTTTGGATTATAAATATTTTGGGACCGGGATTCTGTTTATATAGGACAAGTACACTGGGATTTTGAGTATTACTTCAGTACAAATAATAGCGAATACATAAACAGAGACTTCTTTCTCTGAGAACAGTGTTTACCTATAGATTGCGCTATAGATCAGGGGTTCTCAAACTTTATTGCACTGCAACACCCTTCTGACAACAAAAGTTACTACATGACCTCAGGAGAGGGGACAAAAGTCTGAGCCTGCCCAAGCTCAACTGCCCCAGGTGGGGGTCCAAAGCTAAAGCCTGAGCCCCACCATCCTGGGTGAGGAGGCCAAAGCTGAAGGCCAAGGGCTTCAGTCCCAGGCAGGGAGCCTTTAACCTGAGCCTTGCTGCTCAGGGCTGAAGCCCTCAGGCTTCAGTTTCGGCCCTGGGCGGTGAGGCTTGAGCTTCTGCTCTGGCCCTGGGCCCCAGCAAGTCTAAGGCAGCCCTGATGACCCCATTAAAATGGGGTCCCAACCCACTTTGGGGTCCTGACCCAGTTTGAGAACTGCTGCTATAGATTAACTCTACCACCTCAATCTCCTAAAATAACTATAGCCTATTTAGTGATATACATATGGTTTTATTAAAAAGATTCTGAGGCTATGTCTACACTCTTCTCTCTCTCTCTCCCCGCCCACCCCCCCGCCTCTCGGCGTTCTGGGGATTGATGCACCGGGGTTGATTTAGCGGGTCTAGTGAAAGCCTGCCAAATTGACTGCAGATCGCTCTCCAGTCGACACTGCTACTCTACCCCAAACGAGAAGAGTAAGGTAAGTCGACAGGAGAGTGTCTCCCATCGACCCAGTGTAGTGTGGACCCCACGGTAAGTCGACCTAAGCTATGTCGACTCCAGCTACATTATTCACATAGCTGGAGTAGCGTAGCTTAGGTCGACTTACCGTGGTAGTGTAGACATAGTCTGAGGCAAAAGAAAAAAAAATCCTTGCCAATATTAGTGGGTGTACAATGGACAGTTTTAGCAACACATTATACAGAAACATTATTTAGCAAGTAGTTGTACTCTTATTATGGATTATGGCCTTGAGTGGGAATGTTGATTCCTTCACTCAGAAATTGTTATTGATATGGCAAAGATATTCACTAATGAGGCATAGTCTGGAAAAGGTGTGAATTTAGTTAAAACAAACAAGGCTTTGTCAACTGAATTGCCATGTGCAGTGGTTAAAGTAGTGGTGCAACAGAACATTCTTGATGAAAATTCAAATAAAGTACACCTATCTCCATCCCTTTCTCTTTCTTGCTCTCATGCAGTGACATGCTGTTGTGGTATTTGGCGTAAAAATTGCAAATAAGTATTTAAATCCTCAAACTATCAGTCTTTCTCCCTGGCCAGAAAAACAAACAAGCTTTTTCTGACATTTTTGAATAACACTTGTATAACTTTTTTTTTTTTGCCATGAAAACCTAGAAACTACTTACTTGAGTGTTCCTTTAAGAAAGCATCCTCATTATGTATAGAAAGTCAATGGGAAGTAATAAAAATGATTATGTAGTTCTTTTCTCAGTAACTTGCACAACAATATGATGAATTCCTGTTAACGAAATCATGAGGTGGTATATTCCCCAGAACCTACAATTCTAGTAATTGGTCCATAGACTTGTTGTGTGTAGTTTTGGATCTGTAAAACACACACACCAGATTCATAAACATTGTTAAAACTGAATTCTCCCTTTTATGGTGGTTTTAGATGACACACTTGACTAGCTCAGGTTTTTAAGATCAGTTGTAAAGATATGCACTAGGGCTGGCATAAAATTCCTGTTAATGTGACTGTTTAACTCTAGTGCTATTTTTATGTGAAGTACTTGCTCTAAGCAAATGTTCCAGCTTGTTGCTTATGTTTGTCTCGGTAAATACATTTATAGCATATGGAGGTGGGAATAGGGGAAAAAGTTATAAGACTAACTCTGTGAGGGGCTGGAAAGTAAAATACTCAGCTCCTCTATCTAGTCTGCAAGCTTAGTGTAGGCTCCCTCACCATCTCTACGAGCTCAGTAGGACCTGTGCGTAGCCCTCCTAAAGAATGCTGTGTGGTGCTGAGGACAGTAAGCATTGCAAATGGGTTTGTTTCTAATTCTTACTGTGAAGAAACAAGATCCAAACATTCTCTGTTTTCTGTGTAGGATTATTTGTCTGGCACCTTCCGAAACCAGCAGTATGGCCATGCAAGTTTATGCATTGTTGTGGAGTAGCCAATAAAAGATGGATTACATTTCAACACCTTAACTTCCTCAAACGAATGGTAAGTCAAGAGAGTGTCTTATTTTCTGTTTTGCCTTATGCTACATAGGAAATTAAAATGTTTACCAATTACAAGTGGTATATGGCACTCATTTTCTGGAGTAGTGTGTTTCTTTTTAAAAGATTTATTCTGAAACTTAAACGTATTGATTTAATTCTGCCAAAGTTTTTGAGGGCAAAGTATAAAGTCAGGCTTGCTTCTTAAATGTTTATATTTGGAATAGAGTGAACGTGCAAAAAGGAAAGCAGAATTTTTAATTTATGTCCTAATTCATTGAGAGAAGTCCTGAATAGATTAAAATAATAGGTTATTTTTTTCTGTAGTATGGTAAATAGGCAGTGCATTAGCTGTTCATATCACAAAGCTATAACTGTCACTGACAGCTCAAGGAAATCCCTCTCCTCTTCACAGAACAGATGCATAATGGATAGTAGTGGTGCAAAATTCTCCTCGCTGTCCCTTTTCATGTGCTGCAACCCTGACTTGCAAGGACCATCTCTAGTGCTTGGATGATAGTTCAGTCTTTATGTCTATTATGTGGTGTGTCTGCTGTGATTGCCATGAAAGGACCAGATACTTCCAATGTTGGTGGTATTTTTGGACATCTGTCTAATAGGAACCAGAGTGAGATCATAACTCATTCCACATGTGGGTCACCAAACTGTCAGACTTTTTATTGCTAGTGACTTGGCCTGCGTTCAGGTTAGTCATTCAGAGGTGAAAAGCTCCCTACCAACCCCAGAAAGCCCCTTTAGTAATCTCTATTACTCAGTTGTACAAGTATTGCACCACAGATTGTTGAAACCTACACCTTGTTTGTATATTTGGCTTGGTATATATGAAATTTGGGGGGTTGGAAAAACTAAGTGTGTTTTTTTTTGTTTACCTGACACTTTCTAGAGGAGCTATAAATACAGCAAATAACACAATATAAAACTTAATTGCAGCTCAGCCTCTTTGTTGTCAGTTGGAAAAATGAAGCATCATGTGCAATAACACCCTTCTAGTCTTTGTCTTTCTATACTTTTCCTTTCAAATATTCTCTAAAATTGGCAGGTTAAGTAAACTAAACTGAAATTAGGAATTGATGATAATTTCTAGTGGGTAAGGGATTATCTTTTAGAGATCTTTCTCTGACTATTGAACCAGTTGACTGTATCTTACAAAGACCATAGGACACCTACCACTTCTAATAATTGGAGATTAATTGCACATCAGATTATATATACACGTGTCCATACGATACATGTCCACAACATGCTTTAAAGTGGAGCAAATGTTTGTAGAACAAACAACAGTACCCAACAGATTAGAACAAGAAGTAGTAAAGAATAATATTTCCAGTTGAAACTGCAAGGGAAAATTTATTTAGGCCTGAAGTAATTCCCTGAATTTAAACTGTTATTTGTGCAGCAATGAATTGGAAGCTTCTTTTGTTGTATATTGTGCAATTGCAGACCCCTTCTGTGAATGAAGTGAGCACTTGAACTGCAGGCTAACTGAGCAATATCAGCACCATGAAATTCTCTTCTTTAATCATAAAAGAAATATAGCAGTAAAATGTAATAGTACTATTTATTTCTATTGTCATTAGCAAGCTATTGATAGGAAAAGCTTTTTAACTTTCCTGTTAAAAATATCTCAGATTAGTCTATATTTTTCTATTCAGTATGTAACACAGTACAACAAAGACCTCAGTCAGCAAGCAAAACCGAAGTCAGATCCAGTTGCACCTCCTTTCCTTCAGAAAAAACATTTGGGTCAAGAAAAAACAGTTATACGTGAGATCAGACCAGTTTCACCTCTGCACCCACCTTTGTCTGAGACTTCGAACAGAAATGAGTTCAAAGAAGTGAATTCAGCTGCAGTTGTAGAAGACTTGGCAACAGCCGTAGGAGCAGAATCCAAAGAAGAAAAACAATGGAAAGAAATGAAGCTACAGCTGGATGATTTACCAGGAATTTTGGCACGTTTGTCCAAAATCAAACTTACAGGTACTATTGGTAACTTTTGAGTTTCATGCAGGTTCTCTGATTCAGGGTTCTCAATCTTGTTAATAGTGTGGTCCACATTTTAAACAGAGGTTGGTCTCATGGACACCTTCCTTCCCAATCGTTATCCCACAGATCACTGCAATGTACCCATGTCATTTTTAGTTCCTTTTTAATCAAATTTTGCTGCTTGAAATAAGGAGCCAGCACCATGTGATGAACTAGATGTCCATAGACCACAAGCAAGTGTTCTGTGGACTACTAGCAGTTCTCAGACCACAGTTTGAGATACAGTTGGAACAGAAATTCTCGAACTGTGGTCTACAAACTGCTATGTAGTCCATTGAGCACTTGCTTGTGGTCTATGGACAGCAAGTTTAACTTAAACTTAAATCTATCACCAGAAGAAGGCAAAATAAATTATAGTGATGGTATCTTTTTGTAATCAATATTTTCTGTATGAGCTATTTCAGTTTTTTATCTCATACTGATATGAACCATTCTGTATTTTAGGGGAAACACTTGTTGGGCTATGGTGGAATTTTACAATGGTTGTATTAAATATTTAAAAGAAAGCCCTATCTCTTCACTTCTTATCAGCGTTATGCTATCTGGTCTCCTTGTCTTTAAGTTTAGCAGTGGTTCTTGTCAATCTCATGTTAAATGCATTGAGGCAGTAATGTGGATACATTCCATAACTTATCTGGCAAAAGTTTTTAAGTGACATCAACTTAGTTTCCTAAAATAAAATGTTATTTCAAAAGTCAGTGAAACTCTACTCTTCGTTCTCCAAACCAGCAAAGGAAACAGCTTGTTAAATATCTGTTATCGTTATGTATCATTTTTGTTATCTTGGACACACATTTTTGAGTAGCAATATTTTATTATTCTAATAGTAATGTATAGCATTTATAAAACACTTTAAAACAGGGGATAAAGCACTTTGATCTACGTTTGAATACAGGAGGAAACAAATGTTCAGAGTGAAGCGATCTGGCTAATGCCTCACATCCAGTCTGTGGCAGAACCAAGAATACAAATCAGATCTCCTAACTTCCAGTCTGGTGCCCTCTCCACAGGATCACAGTATTTCCCTGGTGTTAGAACTGCACAACAGTACCATAACTGTTGTTCTAGTTCATCAAATAAAATTCCTAAGATCATTTTACTTTTGTCCTACACTATTTCATGTCTTATCCCTTAATTTTCCACAAAAAAACCCCCTACTGAGTAGCTACAATGTACAGGGGATATGTAGGGGTTCTTCTCTTTAAAGTTCATTTTTTTGCTTTCAACATCTGTTAGACACATGGATTTTACATCTGTGGAAGCTGATTTTGAATGTATATCCCAACATTGCTCTTCACTGCTTTGGAGATATCCAGAATGAGACTTGACAATACTCATCTGATCAGTAGTGCATAAGAATTCTCTTTTCCACCTTGGACATATTTGGAGGGTATTCCTACACTAGTGTATGATTGGGATCAATAAAACATGAGGATGGAAAAAACGGCTCTTGGAGACTGATAGACATCTTTGTTGCCAGTTGTTAGTGACTTCAGACTTGTCAGCAATATAGCTTTGTAATTCTATGTAGCAGCATCTATCCAAGGATCTAAGAGTTCTTTACAAATATTAAATGACTACACAGTCTATTTGTAGCCCTCAGTTATGCTGCCCCTTTCACTACAGTGGTTGCTTTATTTTCTTGCTGCTCATTAGTAGTAATAGTTTGAGCTTCTATAATGTCTTCCGTGCATGGATCTTTAAACTCTGTAAGGATAGCTAAGTTTCCTGCTATCTCTTCAGTGAGATTATTTTAAGTGGCTTCTCTTGAGAAGCGTGGGGCCCTACACTAGTAATTGAAATTGAAGGCAGTTAAAACTCTGAAATAGATCCAGAAACAAATATCAGGATATTAAAATGGTAAGACTAAATGACATCATATAAAAATAAATAAAGGGGTGAAGTAGGGTGTTATGATCTATGCAGAGACCTATTGTGACTGGTGCTTTCATATATTTTCTAAACTGAAGAGAGCTGAGTCAAGGCTGTTGATCAGGCTGTTCTTTGATTCTTGAGAATGTAAATTATTCCAGGTCTGTTTTCATGTTACAGATGACATAGTGCCTCTGTGGAACTAATCTATGAAGTTCTGATTAGTTTAATATCTTGCATACTTTTTTTTGCAAAGTTTCTATTTCTATTTTTTGGAGTATAAAATAACAAAAAACAAAGTTTGCATTATGCTAAAAGGGACCTTCCCCATGCCTGATTTTCCCTACTGCTGAAGTAAAGAGTGTTTGTATTAAGAACTGCAAATCACCTTTGAAAGGAAATGACTTTAGCTATTACTCTACCCTCCTGTTTCATGTGAACTTTAGCCTTGATGCCACTGTCATTAGGAACTATGCCTTCACAATGGTAAAAGATTCATTTTTTTATATATATATAGTTTTTGCCATGAAAAATGATCGGGGAGGGAGCTTTTAATTATTTGTAGTGTAATCCACTTTTTTGGTTTAGATTTCCTCCTTCTTTTTGTTGCTCATTCTCTGTTGGCTGATGTCTGAACAGCTGCATTTTACCATCCTGGCACTCTGCAAAGCTAATGCATCCATCTCCTGCTTTTTCTGAGCTACAAAAGAAAGTTACAGATGGCATTGTTTTTAGTTTTGTCCCCCAATTCATAAGTAACTGAAAGGAGAAAAAGACATGAAGGCGGGGTAATAAGAGAAAACCCATATAATTTGTAACACAAGCGCAGCACTACTTTTTAAGCTGAATCTCATCTTTTTAAATTTTACCTCAAGGTTATATTTAATGAATAGTAACTCCATGATTACAGAAGGAAATTAACATGCATAGTAGTTACAAACATATTAGGCAAGAACATGAACAAACATTCAATTTTTAATTTTCATTTTTAATGGTGTTCCCTCCCCTTCCCCCCCCCACCCCAATTAAAGGTACAGTGTGAGATACACTATTAGCTCACTATTGTGTTACAGGGGAACAAGTTCTAAATGTGAAAGTGGCTGGTGTACTGGCAAAAGGATGCCTAAACACATTGTTCTTTTGGTGGGGAAGAGAGGCCAAATGTTTATAATGAAATTTAACAAATACCTGCAAAATGGATATGTAAATAACAGTGATATGTGAAATTCACCAGTAATTCTCCAATCTAGATGATAAGATCCTTGGCGCTTAGACTGTGTTCTTGACTGCAGATCTGTACTATGCCTAGCAGAATGAGGCGTGATTCTTGACAGGTCTCTCATGGAGCTACCACAATACAAATAATACAGTCTCCTTTAGAGTCTTAAAGAGAGGCACGTCAATACCCACATACTTCAAACTAATTTGCCTTCCTCATATGCTTTAAACCTAGTATAGGTCTGATCTGCAGCTAAAATTTTCATCGGTCTCTTTACAAACATATCAGTGCGTATGTCTGAGAAGTACTCTCCTGGGCAGAGTCACACACTGAGCTGATTATTGAGGTAGCTTTCAAAATGTGTTCTAGGCACTGTAGAAAGTTATCTGTCATGTCTCAAAGACTTAATCTAGTCTAGTCTGCAAAATGCACCTAGTCTGATGTCCATCTTGCTCACCCTGCCTCTTTCTTAAACGAATGTCTGAAATAGAATTTTGTAAAACTTATTGGGCACTTCAGAACTTTGTTGCACTGGGTTGGTCCTTTGCATGTTGGGCATTGGACTGGGAATTGGGAGACCTTGGTTCTGTCCCTGGCTCTGTAAGTAGGCTAAAATTTTGTTCACAAGTACACTAGTGGAAAAGTCCATTTGCTTCAATGGAGTTTGTTTTTATGAAGTTCCAGTTGTATCTGAGAGCAGAATTTGGTCTTAACTGCATTAAGGCAAGAATTTAGGAGCTTTATCAAAGATAAATCAGTTGGCAATGTTTAGATTTTGTTGATCCTACATATATTTTGTGTAATGTCTGCCAGAAAATAGTTCTCATCTCTGTGATTCTTAAAACACTTACCATTGTCTTATCAAAGACACACAGCATAATAACCGTATCTTTTTAGCAAATTATTTTTCTGCTACAAGGAAGAGAAACAAACAAACTGCTACTTTAGTTTATCCCCTCCCCCCCCCCCCCCCCCCCGGCCGCAGGTGTTTTACAAATGTTCAGTTATAAAAGGTAGTATTAACCTAATCTGCTCTAGTTTGTAATATTGTATTTTAATTTCTGCATTAAATGATAACATTTGGTTCAAATTACTGTTCCAAAATAGCCAAGCTCCTAAGGCATGTTTTTTCTTTTAATGTGCAAGTTGTAATTTGCAATAAAACCTACTTATGCCTACTCCAAATAAATCTAGGATTACAAAGAAAACACATTGGTCAGTCCTGCAGCATTAATGTTACTATTACGTTTAGCATTCCAATGAATGAAGTGTGAGAATTTAGGGGGGGGGAATTTCTTCTGATAGATAAGCTGTAAAGAAAACTAGTTTTCCTTAGGGCTATATTAATATTTGTAGTAAGACAAGCAGATTGTTCCCCAAATTAAAGTAGAAATCCATTCTTTTTACCCTTTCTCCTCCTCTCCCCTTCCCCCCAATAGTATCTGGTGCTAAATCTGCAAGTCTATATGTCTACAAAATTCCATATTATTTGGTGACCAAAACAAAAATAGAAAATTGATTGGTTAGCTGAATTGTTTTGGACCTTTTATTTTTATTATATATATACATATATAATATTGTTTCAACTATTTTTTTGGTGGAAGGTGAGCATAAAGTGGCACTAAGAATGTAGCACTATAAATACAGATATCAAGGTTTATAGAGAGAGATCACATTAAAATGAAATTGAAGGACAATGTAAAAATAATATAGGATTAGAGTTCCCTTGAGTATATTCTTATGTCTGAAACACCATAATAGGTCTCTTTCTTATCTTTCATTTCCTATGAGTGCACAGTTTGTTTCTTATTTAATCTGAAATTGTCTGTAAACAAATGCGCTCTTCCGATTTCTAGTAAAGCTAGGTATATTTGTAAGACATAAAAACATGTCTACTTTGATATCCTATTGTAAGTTTCAATTGAGAATTACTCTTGAAAGACTCTTGCCAAGTCTAACCAATAAACCTTGAAAGGATCAGTTTCACCCATTATGTAGTGAAGTGTAGTTAATTTTGCCCCTAAAGCACTAAGCTAACAGGGGTCAAAAAACAAACATATAGAGTCAATGACCTCATGCCCTTGCCTGCAGTGATCTCAATGAAATGTACATTTTTTCTAGGAGGAAAATGAGGAGGAGATTATAAAATTCACTTTTGCCTTCATAACAAAAGGAAAATAAACTTCCCACTCTGGTGGGAAGATAGCCCTATTTGCTGTAACATGCTGCATTTGAAACTCTGTTCATGGGGCAGACAGCAAGAACTTTTCTTTGTGAGTTCAGAACACTGGACAAACATCTAAAAATATCCATTTCAGCTGGATAAATGAGGGAATGTACTATAGCCTTTTTTAATGAGATCCTGATAAGTCACAGTGAAATGACTGACTGAAATTAATCTGGAGAAATCAATGGAGACTTTAATTAGCACTCTGGCTGTACTGTATTAGAATTTCTTTGAGGTCAGTGTAATGGCAATGTTACATAGACTGTTTGCCAATCTGCTCCACCTTTCTCCTTCTGTAAATGAGTTGGTGTTGTGCTATAATAAATGAATGTAAAGTGTTCTCTGTGATAAGTTTTAATTAAATTCTTGTCTGGAAGTGAAAGTGTGATTTATAATACCAAAAAAAGAATGTAATCACTCTTAGAAATGCAAACGCCACTGTTTCACCATCCCTTTCTGACTGATTAAGTTAATAAAAAACAATTGAAAAACAATGAATTTCATTGAGATTCATATTACCTGGTCCTGTATACAGAGAGACAGGGCAGAATTTTCAAACCCAGCTGCCTTACTTTAGGCTCCTAAATAAGTGACCTTATTTTCAGAGGGGCTGAGTGTCTGTAGCTCCTGCTAGCAACCAGCTTTGAAAATTTTGGCCATAATCTCTGGGTCAGTAGTGCCAAATGTGTACTCTTTTAACTATCTTATATCAGATTGTAAGTGTTGTTTAGTGCAGGAGTTCTCATGTAGTCTCTCTCTTAAGAAGTGGTCCACAACTATGACTATCTCATGGTCACATCCCTTCCCCATCATGAAACCTATTTATGATCCCAACCCCATGGCAGCATTGACAGTTGGTGAATCTGTACATGCACATAATAGTAAAATTGAATTAGTTTCTTTTCTCTAAAATGAATCCCAAGGGTCTGCTGACTCCTGTGTTTGTTTTTGATGGCTTATCTTTTCCTGCTAGTGGCTATGGGCTTCTCTTCTTAAAGATTGTAGTGACTTCTAGCGTAATGGCCAGCATTGTTGCTCCTTTTTGCGGCTCTGTCTGTAGGCATTCATTCTCTTCACCATATGAGCCTCAAGTTCAGAGGCTCTGGTAGACCATAGTTGAGACCTGGAAGGCAGGGCTCCTGGGTTCTGCTCCTGGCTCTGCCTCTTCTTTGCTGTGTAACTTTATGTAAACTGCTTAACGTTTCTGGGCCAAACTCAGCTTGGGGAGCCACAGAGTGTTCCTAGGCGAGCCACCAGTGTTTGGGAAAATTGTAATGGATATGTCTGTTTGTTTAAACTAGGCTTAAAAATCACCTGCATCTTATCTATGGGTCTGCATCTTATGCTGTTGGGGCTGCTCTCTGCCCTCTCTTCCAGCAGGGGACTTTCAGCCCAGAGACTTCCTATTGGGGGAAGCATTCATCAGGCACTCTCTAGGCTGAAAGTCCCCTGAAGGCCAAAGAGAAGCTCCCAGTGCCAGCAGCACCAGCAGATAGGGGAAGCGGCCGAGGGAGAGAAGTCCATCTTATTTTGATAATGGAACGATTTTGCTGAGTGCTCAGCCTACATGTAGCAAACATTTGGCTGTTTTGAATTTTCATGTTTTAGGATTGCTGCAAAAAGTCCACAGCCACAATGTGTATTTGTGTTCAAGTGTTGGTAAATGAAAATATGAGGCTAGGGTAACTACAGAGACATTTAGAACCCAAACACCTGGAATTCATAAACGAGAGCCATGTTTTTATTCCTTCAGAGACCAGAAGAATTAAAGCAGCAGTAGCCCTCCCCCCCCGCCCCCCCCCCCAAAAAAAAGCCTGAAGAAGCAACTGTACCTCAAGAAGCATCTAATGCAATAGCCATGCGAACTGCAAAATGCAAACAAGCACAGGTTGATGAGAGTCTTCTACTTCTAGGAGAAATAGATGTGTAGAATTACAATAGGGGAACAAGCAGTCATGGCATTGAAAACCATTCCTTAGTTAATTAATATCATCTGTCAACTCAATTATGACCTTGCAGAAAACATCCAAGTTAAAAGGAGGCAGTATTTTGCACTGCAGCGTGATGAATCCAGACATACCCAACATAGTTCAGCTTTTGTGTTACATGAGTTTTGTCAAAGCAGGCACAATAGTTTGAAGAACTTTTAACAGGCCCACTCATGTCACTAAAATCTTAGGGTTTTTCCAAACATGGCAAAAATCCATATTTTTAAATTATAGCTTTAAAAACCTGGATTATGTCAGAATGTATAATTAAACTGTATGTAGTTGAATGAAGTCACAAAATAGTCCAGACTCTCGTGTCCTGAACTCTTAATCCAGTATCCTGAGTTGGTGTTTTAAAAAAAAAAAAAAAAAATTTATGGGGGGAGGAATGTATTTGGTCATGGAGAGCTATCAACTTTAAAATACTTGTAAGAGAGCCATAGTACTCAGAAGTTTGGAAACCACAGCCCTGAAGCATCCTATCTTCTCTCTGTAGATACTTACAGGCCATGATCAAGTTGCCTCTTAGGGTTTGTCTACACTCCGCTGTAAGCCTAAGGGTTGGTGTTTCTAAGCTTGCCCTTGAGCATTCATGATGAATATTGAACCTAAGTTTAGAAGTTCTGGACCCAGATCTCACACCTGTGCTCATATGTCCACACTACACTATGCTGACCTGAGTCAAACCAGCCTATCTCATGCTTCTTAACACCTTCCCCATCTATAGCTGCTTTAGTCCTTTGTTCATGGTGCACTGTGGGGAAAACTGGACTGTCCATCCTGCAGCACTTTAGTCTCAGCCTGCCAATACATCCCGCCTTTTGGGTCTGCATGCTCCTGGCAACTGGACCCAGCAATATGGAAGAGTAACCATTGGAAGAACTTGTCTGGCTTCCACTTTCACTCTCATGTCAAGAAAGAGCAAGAGCATCCATGAGATGCTGGTGGACATTTTGGTGGCATTTTCTGACCTACTAAAGACACTTGTTGGAGAAGGAGGACACCACAGTCTTGGAAGATTCAACCTGGCTGATACTGCTCGTGACTCTCTGTATAGCAGCTGATGCCCTGTATGTAGACTGGTGTTTCTAGAGCAAGGCCATGAACAACAGACAGGGAGGGCCCATATTGTCATGCGGACTTGGGATGGCCAACAGTGGCTCCAGAACTTTCCCATGAAGAAAGCAATGTTTCTGACACTCAGTGAGCACCTTTCCCCAATCCTCCAGTGTCCTAACACATGTATGAGGTTGGCCATGCCAGTCCGCAAGTGGGTTGCTATTACCATCTTGAAGCTGGCCACTCCTGACTATGTCAGGTCCGTTGCTAACCACTTTGGTGTTGGCAAATCAACTGTGGAGGCTTTGGTAGCAGAGGTTTCTGAATCAATCCATCCTCCTTTTGAAAACCTCCAGTGAAGGAGCTTCCACAATCTCCCTTGGCAGTGTCTTTATTCTTTGAAATATACACATTATAAGCCGTGATTGGTAATAAACTTAATGAAATAAAAGCCTTTATTTGTTAACATGGCTGTATTACAAAAAAAAAAATTAAATAAAAAATTGACAGAGGCTAGCTACCAATAAAACATCAAAACCGGTAATAAAATAAAGTGTATAACACAAACCTTGAACGCCTCAAAACAGTGAAACCATTGCAAACAAATAACTCTCCTACTACAGTGTGTCCCATGGTCTCCTGTTCTCCTTTCCCTTTGTACTATGTTTAGGATGCACTTCTCCACTCCCGTGCAGCAGTGCTGATTGCAGGGGGTATATTTGCCCTGTCCCACTACAGTTCAGGCCTGGTTACGTGAACCACCCAATCATGGTATTGTCCAGTGCATTCCTGGTCAGTAGGATGAGGTACCATGGTGGGGACTTAGGGTGTGGTGTGGGTGGAGCAGGAGCCTGAAAGTTGTGGGAATTAGCTCAAGCAGCTTCTCAAAGAGGTCTTTCTGCTGTGCTCTGTCTTTCTTCCTCCCTCAAGTGAAGTTCCAGCTCCAGAGACTTAGCTGCAGTTTTCTCCTTGTGTACTCCAGTCTGGCTGTGCCTTTCCACTTGTTGTGCATCCTTTTCCCTTTGCTTTTGTAACTGCTTGTTGGCCCTGTCATGGACATGCTTCCTTTTTCACTGCTCAGTTTGAAATCCCAGGCTCCTGCTTTACTGTGGCTGGACTACAGAGGTGTAAGGGCCTGAAAACAGATGTCAAACTGAACATTATTGTCTCAGTATTTTGAAAAAGTTTCAGTTTATCATCAGAAGAAAGTGCCTTTGAAATCTCAAGGCCAGAAAATGATACTTTGTAAAACTCAGCTGCCAAATATTCTCAGAGCCAGGCTTAAGTTCCCAGATGCTCTGTGGACAGAACTGAGAGTTAAGCAGAATGTGAAGCCTACACTCACAATAGTAAGGTGAAATTTACAAATGCCATATGTTTAAAAATTGAATGCCATTTTAGCATTGTGGGGTGGGGGGTGCCATAGCTTACTGATTTATGGTTTCACAATCCTTTCAGGCAAGGTGCTGGTGTGCATGCCCCTATTATCGGATACATGCTGCTATCTGTGACTTGTAATAAAAGTTGCACTGGGTCATAAACCAGAAATTGTGTATCAATAACAGACATGGAGCTAAAACTTACCAGGTTCCAGGACTACTTCTGCCTCTTCTGTTTCCGTTGCCAATTCCATGGCAGGCTGCTCCTCTGAGAGGGGATGTCATCAAACAGTTCCTCAAGAATGGACCCAGGACATGTTTCAGCTTTTCTGGCAGCAAAGCCTCCTTGGGGACATGCATGAGCACCAGAATTGCTTCGCTAGTCTGATCTGGCTAAGTTAACTGTTGGCTCAGTGCTTGGTACAGTTTCAAGCACCTGTTTGAAGTCTCTCATAGAGGAGGCTGGATGATGGGGAGTTCCCAGGCTTGCAGGTCTCATCCCTGGCTTTCCGGTAGTCACCCCTGAGATGCGTAATCTGCTCTCTGCACTGGTCACTGGTCTGTTTAATCCCCAGTGCTGCCAGCCTGTCTGCTGTTTCTTAGTACACGTGGTCATTTTTGGTGCTCTTAGTGATGTCGAACATCTTGTTTGCCTTGCTCCAGAGATTTACCAGAATCTGATTGTGCTCCCATGACCAGGTAGCAGCATGCTTGGCAAAGAGCTTCTTCTTGTCATTGGCCATAGCTAACACAGCAGATGGTTCAATCTGTTTGCAGTTCAGTGGTCAGAATAAAATGGAAGGGTTAAACACTGAGCAGCTGTACTTGAACCGTGGGGGTGGGGGTTGCTTCCATTTCCTGGGAGCTGATTGACTTGGGGCAGAAAAGCCAAGGAACACTGTCCGATGGGGTTGTGGGATAGCATTGGCAGGCTCTTTGGACATGACTCTGGGGACCCTGGCCTGAGCTGTGTCCATGTTGCAAAGTGAGGCTGTTTTTTGGACTTGGGTTCGAATCCACGCCCCTCTCAGGCCCTAAGGCCCAGGTCCCGAGGGCTTACGGGCCTGAGTAAGACAGATTTGCGTGTAGATTAAAATGGGGGTTTGGGGTCGAGCCTGAGTCTGAGCCCAGGCTTGCATTGCAGTATAGACCTATCCTTAACCTTCTCTTTGCTAAACTAGATATGTTGTAATTCTTAAGTCGCTCACTATATGGCAGGTTCTCTAGACCTTAAATCTTTCATAAAGCCTTACCCTCTAACTTTTCAATGTTCTTTTAAAAATGTGGATACCTAATCTGGATACAATATTCTAGCAGTGGTCTCACAATTGTTTTATTCTGAAGTAATATCTCACTGTTGCCACTGGACATTCCCTTGTTTTTGCATCCAACGATCACTTTAGCTCTTTTAGCAGCAGCCTGGCAGCGGGAGTTCATGTTCTTTTGGCTCTCTACTGTGACTCCTGAACCCTTTGCAAGTGTGTCTTTTTCCAGCAAGTCTCTTCCCTGGCATTGAATTTCCCCTTCATAGCGAGCAACATTACTTCGTAGATAATCCAGATATTTGTGGTCAATGTAGGTTTTTAGTGTGCCTTTTGACTTCGCTACAGAGCATATTATTTGTGTAGTCAGAAAACTGCTGAGATAACAGTTCTTACAAGATCTACAATTTATGATAATTTTTTCTTCCCCTCTTATAAATTTATTAAGTTCAGATAACAAGGTTCAAGGCCATAAACAAGCTGTTCAATAATTGTGTTGGCTGATTTGTTGCAAGAAGAGAGAGTCTTCTTTTTAGTACTACTTTTCTCTTAAAGAAAGCTAGGTTTGTGTCATGCATTCTTTGGATGATTTTAGTACTTAGATATGGGTTTCTTAGCTGTAGAGCAGTGAATGCAATATTCTGACAAGTTTCCATTTCTGGAATTCAAATTCCTGATCTGGAATCTATTTGCCACATAAATCCACTCACATTCTAAACCTTTGGATTTAACTGCTGACTACTGCACCTTCCCCTGCCCCAAATTGGGCAGATCAGATAAATTAACAAGATGTGTCAAATATACAGCAAAGATGCACACAGAGTTTAGTGACTAGCTTCACCAGTCTTGGCACACTGGATTTTCTTATGCTTCCTTGAGAGGTTCAGGGCTTCTGCCTTGAAGTATTTTTTGTGATAGCATCATATCAGAGCTCTACTTTTCATTGCTTATGAGGTTACCAGCCATGTTTTCTGCATGTTGTGACAATCTTCACTCAGTGGCATGAGAGCTACTGGAACCTACGGCCCATACATATACTTTGGGAGGTGGTTTGTCTAGTGACTAAGGTACTTGACGGAGAGTAAGGAGATATGAGCTCTATTCCCAGTGCTGCCACTAACCTGCTGTATGAACTTGGATTAATCAATTAAATTCTCTGTGACTGTTTTTCTTTCCACCTTCCTTTTTCTTGCCTATTTCGATTGTGAAGCATGAATTTTCTCAGCATCTATTTGTAGGACAGTGAGGCCATGTTCTTGGTTAGAGCCAGGGTGAATAAAAATGATGTAAAAAAAGATTTTGTATTTAAATATAGTAATAAAGTATATTGAAAAACAAATTAAATTAATTTTTTAAAACTGGACCTATATAAAATTGAATTTGAAATTGACCACCTATGCTGAGGCCTAACGTATTATAATCTGTTAAAATCATTTAAATTAAATACAAAAAATATTTAGTACATATTTGCTGCCAAGTTTCAAGGAAAGTCAAACCACTGAACTGATGTAAGTCTCTGGCTAAGCATCTGGAAGCAGAGTTTGTTGAAGGGCTAAATCAGCTTTTGACAGCAATAACCTCTTCTGTAGGTGCAGA
Source organism: Chelonia mydas (assembly GCF_015237465.2). Taxonomy (NCBI): domain Eukaryota; kingdom Metazoa; phylum Chordata; order Testudines; family Cheloniidae; genus Chelonia; species Chelonia mydas. Next base: position 20,856,376 of record NC_051254.2, read on the forward strand.
GAGAATATTATCTTCATTTCAGCTTGTTCAGTTAGTTCAGTTCAATGGCTTGTTCATCCAAAGTTAAGTTGTGAGCTGAAGAAGCAGAAAAGCTTGTTTTCCTTTTCCAATCTCTGAATAAAACCTACACGTGGAGAGTTTGAGATCTACTAGTTCTAAAATTCTGAAAAGCATAGTGACCAGAAATAATCAGGGCAGTTCCCTGACTGCAGCTAACACGTCCTTTAATAAATCAGTTGGTTTTAAATGAAAAATTTGTTTTGATAAACTTTTTTCCTTGTGTCTCCAGAACATGTAAGGTAATTTTATTTAATAACAATAACTAATACAACTGTTTTTCTGCATTTTATCTGAATTTCCATCCAAACAGAGCTTGACACTACTCACAAATAAAAAATTAATCTAATAAATAATATTTTATAGGGGGCCAGGGCATCTATTGCATCATTCATCATTTTCTAACATCATAAAAAATATAAAAGTTAAGAATCTGAATAAATGTAAATTTAGCAATCTAATGCTTAAATGTGTATGGATATGGCGTATCCTATTGGTTAACAAAAAGAATGACCACATTTAGTGCAAAGGCTATATTTAGTTGCAAATCAACATGTCGTATTGGTTGCCAACCAATGAGACTCAACCTTTCTTTATACAAATAAAAAAATACAAATGCAAAACACAGTTAAAATGAATTATTTTAAATCAAGGCTTACTGCTTACTGATTTAAAGCATGATTAAACTTGGTGATTTGAATTGCTTTGACTTCAATAAGTCAACCCTACTTGGAGCCTGTAAGCGCTACTGTGATGCAAATAATTAATGTCAGAAGTAGACTTGTGGAGTTCTTACAGTGTTCTGTAAAATGGATCTGTAATGGTTACGTACATACAGGAGAAATGACTTATTGTTGGAGCTGTGGTAGTAAAACATACTGTGTGTTTTTGTGTTACAGCTCTGGTTGTGAGTACCGCATCTGCTGGGTTTGCTATGGCTCCGGTCCCTTTTGATCTAACTTGTTTCCTGCTTACCTCCATTGGAACTGGACTTGCTTCTTGTGCAGCCAACTCCATCAATCAGGTGAGCCCATCATCTTTTAGCTTGTACTGTAAAGTGATGTTGTCTTAGCTCCAGAAGTATTTCCATGGACTCTAGGTGAATATGGTGATGTGAGGGGAGCTGTGTATTCGGTATGAGTTATGAACACCTAGAAGTTGCACTACAGAACTGTGTATATGTTTATGTACCGATAATCAAAAATGTAGATCCCAAAAGTAGTTGGCATACTCAAAAATGAGCTGACAACATTTCCAAACCTAAAGGCAATATTGTTAGTTTTGGTAGTATAAAAAGTGTACCACTGAATGATGTGAGGTGGAATTGCATAGTGGTTGGAGTATGGGAATTGGGACTTCTGGGCTATATCCTTAATTCTGCCATTGTCTTACTGTGTGAGCTGTATCAAATCATTTAAGCCCCAATCCTGCTTCTACTGAAGTCAGTGGGAGTTTTGCTATTTTTTTTTCAGTGGACTCAGGATTGGGTAACCTATGGAATCTGTTTGTTTTGAGATCTTCAGATAAAAGCTCTTACACAGTACATAAGAACTCTTATTAAAACCATACTTTTATACAAAGTACTTTTCTCTCTTACAATGTACATAACTTGTACAAAATCAGCATAGAGCTGAATAGGAAAGTTGTCTCTTAAACAAGCTTGAGTGCCTGAAACTTCCTCTGTGTTGATGCAATGCAGTTTTGAAGATGTCCCACCAGCCTTCCTTTCTTCTTCTTCTTCTTTTATATCCCATACTTTTTAGCTTTGCCTATATTCAGAATTCAGTTTGTACCCTAACAGAAACAGCTGAAATGGATTGACAGCAGGTTTAGTTTCCATTTTGAACTGAATGCTGTAGGGCTAAAAAGAGAATTGAAATTTTGTTTGAAGGCTGTTTGTTAATCTGCCTTTTTTAAGATTCCGGTAAATGTTTTAGAAAATGGTTCTGTATGCACCAGGGGTTGATTTCACAGCTTTTAGTTTATAGACATTCCTTATTAATGTTTTTTCTCAAAACTAGCCTTTTTAGAAGGTATTTGCAAACACTTAGAATAGCTGAGGATGGTAAGAATGCCACAGTATACTTTGGAGTCCAAAGCTCTGAGGGCAGCTACTTTTATTTAGGAAAGCAAAGGAATAAAAGTTTATTACAAAGTCAGGGAAATAGCTGTAATTCAGGACATTGTACAACAGTGGATCTTTTTTTTTACTATAGTTTTCCCCCCCCCTCTTGTTGAACCTCAGAAGGTTTGTGTGGAGAAGATTTGGTAATATGGCGAGCTAATGGTATTCTGTGTATGGGATGGCGGGAAGTCAAACCTATGCATGAGACTGAGATTTAACATCTATGTTCTGTAAAGGCCCATTCGGCTGCTAGCATCATGGATTGTTGGTTCAGATTGCAGCAGATGGGCGAGGACTGTTGAGAGAGTTGAGACTGGAACGATAGCATTGAGACCAAGTTTGTCAGAGGAAGGACCGCGGCGGCTTCTGAGAAGGAAGCCTGAACCAAGATGTGTAATAAGACTTTACTGTGATTGAGAGGCTAAAGAGGGCACCTCTAGATGCCTGCCAGCAAGTTCATAAGTTCTGATGGGTGTTTCTCTGGGGCAGAATTTACAGTGGGCCAAATATGATGATACCTGAGGCCATCTAAAAATTGTGGTCTCCATTACATTCCAGCTTCCTCACTGTATTATTGGTGGTGCAGGTAGTGATGCCGATAGGTAAGGTTGCCTGACACTTTGTAATATAAGATCCTTTTTAAACTGTTTGTAACTTTGTCAGGCTTTAACCATTTGGTCTGACATTTTTCATGCTGGGCATCTGCCTCAGGCTAATTTTTTAGTATCCGCTCAAATGAGCCAGCTGTTTCTCATAATGAAGTTTGGGAAAAATGCGTTGTTTTGTCCATGTTGAATTGTTGCACTTATTGAGAAGCTCTGGTGCCTCCATCCTTTGGAGCAGGGACTTGAAATTTGGTGGGGGAGGGAGTGATGCCTATCTGGGATGTGCCTTTTGCCATCCCTATGAAAATCTGTCCACATCTGGCAACGCTGTGAGCCTCTGAAAAGCTAAGATCACACATGCTCAGTAGAGACAAAGAACTGTGGGGAGGCAGGTGAACAGGAGAGGCACTGTGTCAGTGACAGGCTGGAGGGGCAGAAGGGGGTCAGGCTTGAGTGCAGACAAGGACAGAGGGGTTTGTAATCACTAGGGCACATTCCCCTGAGAACTTGGAACAGAACCCAGGTTTCCTGAGTCTCAGCATTCGTCTGGTATCAGTGAATAGCTGTGAAATCCACTGGCAAAGTGAGTGTCTTATCCCTCTTTAATGCTGATTCACATAGAGGATGACTGTTATCGGTTATTCTGTTCAAGTGGCACAAGTCTGTGTGGTGGATCTAAAGGTTCTGACCCTCATGATGACTATGGGGGAGTCAATATGGTTCCACATGATGAAATTTCTGTGTCTTCAGGTTGCTCTTTTTGGAAAATACACATACAAACATACTTGAAAAAGTATGTAAAGGAAGCAAACTGTGTTTTGTGCCCCCATTTTCTTCTAGATTGTGATAACTGATTTTAAATACTGTATGGCTCTGCTTTGTTTTCCAGATTTCACTGGGGAGAGAATCTACTAGTGGGAATGTTCTGACTAAAGACTTGTAGTGATGTTGCTGCAGTTAAATTTCTGATCTTAGCTTATTTTCATTTTAGAGCTATTATTAACATTTTGAATATTGTTTGATCCTGATGTCAGTGTTAAGATCTGGAAGTTCTGTAGAATCTGTCCCATCCCAGGTGCCGTTTCTGTGTCATTAATACCCTGTCCATGCATCAGTCGCATTACCTGGCACTGAGCAGTGGGACAGTTCTTTATAGTCTCTCTTTTTCTTCTCGTGGTGCCTCTGGCCTCTTTTTTTGGGGTGGGGGGTGGGTCTATTTTCTGTCATTCCTGGTGCACAGAATGGACCTGCTCTGGGGATGAATCAGGGTTATATAGTGGAGACTGTTGGCTGTATGACCTCAGACTTATTTGTAGCAGAAGTTGGAAGGTGTATAGTGAATGAGGCAGGGGAGGAAGAGGAAGGATAGTACTGTGGTTAAGGCAGTTGAATACTGCCTTGGAGAGCTGGATTTTATCCCTGCCTCTGCCAGGTTTCTTTTATGATGCTGGGCAAGCCACTTAAACCAAACTTTTCAGAGGAGGTCACTAATCATGTTCCTCATTTCTGGGTACCTGACTTGAGACTGTGCTATCTGATTTGCAGAAGCTCTGAGCCCATTTGGAAATTTATAATTCTGTCTTCATAGGAGGTTTTCAATAGTGTGCAGTAAATAAGGCCGGCTTTAAAAATCATGAGATTTTTTTTTTAAAGTAATAAATTTTGAGTTTTTTATTTTCTTTCTTGATTTGAACCTTTAGGGGTCACATTTTCAAACTTCCCAGCAACCATGTGAGGGCTAGAAACCTTTTTTAATAATGAAAACTGAGATTCTCAAGTAATCACTTGACTCGAGTAGCTGGGGCTTTAAGAAAAACACCAAATACTGCATGAGGTGTCAACACTGCAATTTCCATTATTTATAGATCTAGCTGAAGAAAGGTATGTACTTATAAATTAGTTTTCCATCACAAGGGGTAAACTGTAACTGAATTTTCTGATGTAAGTAAAAATAATCAAATGTCTTCTATGACAATTCTGTTAAATTGATTGTGCCTTTTAGGTACAATAGAAGAAGCAGAGTATAAAATGTTTCACAATCCTGGAAAAATAGTATTAAAAATGTTATGGAGTTCAAAATATTTTGGAAAATATCGCTAAATTATCTTTGAGGTTGGGGTAACGTTGGGGAAAATGTGCAATGAGTGATCTAGAAAGTCATCCTAAAAAGTGTATGATTTGTTTGTATAAAATGTCTAGAGAAATATTTTGGAATGTTTTCTGTTAGGCACAAGTTTTATAGAAACAGTCTATCAAAGAATTGTGGAAAATGTTATCAGGAGAGTTGCTGGTCCGGGTAAATACTGGGAAAATTTGTATAGTTCTGTAGAATGTGCAGTGGTCTGAAGAACTGAGCATGGTGCCATGGACTATAAAATAGCAAACTGCTGCAGAAAGGTGCAGAACACTTAGTGTCTCTCTTGTCCCTCACCAGTTGTTCTGTCTCTGCATCACTTTTCAATATCACAGTACTTCAGAGTTGTATGTCTCACCTAATCTAGCATCTTAGTGGCATTCTAACCCAGTGGTCCCCGTTCTCTTCCACATCATACAACACTGCACTATATCTTTCACCCCTTTGGTAGTGTACTACAACATGTCACTGCTTTTCACTCCCACCTGTTCAAACTGCTTTCCTCCACTCTGTTTGTTTGAGTGCCCCCTCTCTTTTCCGGTACTGGAATAATTTAGAATTCTTGTCTTCAGGTGCTCTCCATGGATCACTTCAGAATGAAAGAACACCATGTTGTGCAATGTTTTTAATCATAATAATAGAAAAAAAATCTTAACCTAACTACCCAGGAACAGAGCGTGACATTTCATTTCTAGTTTAAAGACAGAGCTTGTGATATGTAAGCCAACCATGGAAGCCTGAAAAACTCTGCATGAGCCAGTCTTATTGCTTGCAGTTACAATACACAAAATAAGTGGTATTTGGAAATCGGTCTCTTAAACACTGCATTTTCAATTTAAATAAAACAAACACAATGATTTCTAATATATCACTTTCTATAATGCTTTTACATATTCAGAATGCTTTATCAAACATTAATCTTCACCCCATGTTTGTGCTGTGCGTAGATGTTCTCCTACCTGTTACAGTTGGGGGAACTGAAATACTGAGGGAGGCAGTGACTTCCCTGAGGCTACATAATGTCCAGTTAAGTGTCCACAGAATTCTACATGCTGATGTGAACGCTGAAGGTGTTTTCTCAAAACATCAGTCTATAGAAACAAACAGAACAAAACAAAAGGCGGGGAGGAGCGCCTGGGAATTAGCAGAATGTTGGCATATTGTCAGCCTAGTCAGGACTGAAATGTTCATTTATTTGTTCCCATATTTTACTAACTTTATCACACTGTCACTTTTTTCTTTGTTGTTTTTAATTTAGCTGAATATCCCACTTTTTGCTTTGTAGGCCTTTTTCTCTGATCTTGTGAAAGCTGAAAGCCAGATTTTTAGTATTGGAGTCTCTCAGGTTTATTTTATGTAGAAAAATTGTCATTTGTGAGGCTTATGAGATGTTAGTCTGATTTATGGCGGAGCAGATAAAACATGAAGAGATGTTTACAACACAATACAAGGCATGAAAATGTTAAAAGAATCACATGCACATTTTATAAGTCAAGTACATTCTTCTAAAACCGTAGCATGGTTTAAAAGTAGGAAAGAGGGTTGTAAAGATGAAAGCAGGATGTTTTAAAACCGTTTGAATTTAGTAACTGAAGGATAAAATGCTGTGCTTGGATTTTACTGATAGTACCTTGAAAAGGAAACAGGTGGAATTGAATATCTCAGCTAAAGTTATAAAGCAATTAGAAATAAAGCAAATTCTTTAACACGGGGGAAAAGAACAAATCTAAGAGCAGTTAGCATTGCTATCCGTTCAGGGTTATGATCTGATGGGCACTGGTATTTAGTAGCTGCAATGTTTGTGCTTTTTGACAGCTGGCTACTATAAAAGACTTGCTAATTTTTGTTCTTCATATAACATCAACATCACTTGACAATAATGATCTCTTAAAAGCCTAGCCTTAAAGCAGAGGAAGGATAGTCTTGTGATTAAAGTAGTGGATTGGGACTCAGGATTTGGGTTCAGTTGTCAGCTCACACACGCCCTTGTGTGACCTTGTATAAGTCACATAATCTGTCTCTATTTCAGTTCCCCATCTGTAAAATGGCCCTAGCTCACAGGGGTATTGTGAGGAAAAGTTCGTCAATGTGTGTTAGGTGTTTGGATACTACAGTGAAGAGTGCCATGTAGAAACCTAGATAGACTGTCCCTGTAAATTTGTTCTTTACTGTTTTTTCCATCATCAGAAGGAATTCGAAGTCTTCATGGTGTGTAATAGTTTGTACTTCTGGAATACCTTGTCTTGAAGAGCATTCAAAGCATTATACAAATGTTAATGAATTAATCCTTACAAATCCCCTTCGAAACAGGAAAATATTATGCCTCTTTTACAGAAGGGGAAACTGAGGCATGGTAAGGTTTTATATTACTCTGTTTCTCGTACACATCACGCTTCCATTTCCTGTAGTAGGTGCTAATTCTCACTGTAGAAAGCTGGTAGAGTCATCATTTTACAACTGTTTTTCTATTTCACTGATTAATCAGGAATGCCCATCATAGAGACTGACTGGTAAGGAGACCCTCCAAAATAGTTAATACCAAAATGGTAAAAGAATATCAGCTGGCTTCATCCTATTTATGTATGGGGCACTGGAACAATTTGTAAAGTTGGGGGTGTTGCGAACCATTGAACCAAACTGTAAACCCTGGATCTGATGAAAACCACTTGAAGCCAGGGGTTGCGGCCGCACCCCCAGCACCAGCGCCTATGTTCATGTATTTGTGTTTTTTATATTTAACAATGGCAAACTGATTTTTGTAAAGTACTTGTAATTTTCTGCATCACGTTGTGCCACATAAGGCCTCGTAACAAGATTCAGTACAATGTAAAAATCATGAAACAAACAGAAAGCAGCAACAGGTGATTTCAATGCTAAAAGAGATGCTATGAGAGAAAGAATGTGATTCATTGGTCTCCAAGATGTATCAGCAAAAAGAAAAGGAGTACTTGTGGCACCTTAGAGACTAACCAATTTATTTGAGCGTAAGCTTTCGTGAGCTGCAGCTCGCTTCATCGGATGCCTACTGTGGAAAGTACAGGAGATGGTTTTATACATACAAACCATGAAAAAAATGGGTGATTATCACTACAAAAGGTTTTCTCTCCCCCCACCCCACTCTCCTGCTGGTAATAGCTTATTTTACGTCATTATACTACCAGTAGGAGAGTGGGGTGGGGGGAGAGAAAACCTTTTGTAGTGATAATCACCCATTTTTTTCATGGTTTGTATGTATAAAACCGTCTCCTGTACTTTCCACAGTATGCATCCGATGAAGCGAGCTGCAGCTCACGAAAGCTTACGCTCAAATAAATTGGTTAGTCTCTAAGGTGCCACAAGTCCTCCTTTTCTTTTTGCAAATACAGACTAATACGGCTGTTACTCTGAAAGATGTATCAGGCATAACAGCATTGGATTAATTAGACAGTTACAAAAACGTAACTCATTTTTTAAATAGTAGAAATAAGAAACATCAGGAATTGCAGTTATACTGGATACCTGTTCTGTTCAGAAAGAGGCAGACAGTTGGCTGCATGTCTCACACCACAGTGAAGGTGTATGGCATCTCTGGTTTAACGACTCCAAACTTTGTTTCAGGTCTGTCAAATTGTAACAGTTCGTCCTCGTCTTCTTCTTCCTCTTCCTTCTTCTTTCTTCAGATTTTAAATATTTGAAACACTGTTTATCCCCAGAAAGAGATGCTTGAAACATTAGCAAAAAGAGGACCCAAAATGCTTCTTTGAAATGGGTGGCATGTGACAGGTTTGCATTTTGTTAGGGTTTTTATTTACGAAGTAGGTATTTTTTTTATTTGTTTTTTACTTTCATGTTCACAATCTTATTCATGTGAATTTCCATAGAACAGAGTGAGACTATTCACATAAATAAGAACTCTTCTCATATGTATAAAGGTTTGTTGTGTCAGGCCTTTAGGCCCTGACCCTGCAAGTTGTTTTGTGCAATGGTCTGCCCGTGAGGAATGACTTGCAGGACTGGAACTTTAGTTTGTAGCGTTCATTAGTCTATTAGAAGTAACTTCTGAGCAACTATACAAAGAAGAAAAAAAATTTTTTTAAGGGGTCAAATCAGTGAATAGCTAGGTAAAAGTTAAAATACACAAAACAGGCAAGGGTTAAATAAAAAGTCATAGGTTACAAATAAATTAACATTCTGATTGCATGAGTTGGACAACTAAGAAGACAAATAGCAAAACTCTAAAACAGCCCCCAAATGGGAAAAATAGTGTAAAAAAAAAAAAAAAGAGAGAGAGAGAGAAGTGGAGAAAAACAGGAATGAAAACTTGTGGTAGCTTTTACCCTGGACACACTTCACTTATGTTGTCTATTTAGATAAACTTTTTTCATAGCAAGGACCTGTTTTCTTATATGTCTGAAAATACCTAGTATGCATTTTGGAGCACTATGAGAATAATATAAATCATCATATTAGAATTACAAACATTTTCTAATGGGGGAGCAAAATACTTATTACACCATCCAGTCCTTCACCAGTCAGTGCAGAATTGTTCCCTGCAGTATATTTTTTCAAGAGTTCTGTCCAATATACTTTTAAAAAGTCTCAAGTCACGGGTTCCTGCCACTTCTCTTGGGAGACAAGGTGGGTGAGGTAATATCTTTTACTCTCCCACCTTGTCTCTCTGATATCCTGGGACCCACGTGACTCCAATGCTTCTCTTGGGAGGCTATATTTCACAACAGGTTTCAGAGTGGTAGCCGTGTTAGTCTGTATCAGCAAAAAGAACGAGGAGTACTTGTGGCACCTTAGAGACTAACAAATGTATTTGAGCATAAGCTTTCATGGGCTAAAACCCACTTCATCGGATGCATGCAGTGGAAAATACAGTAGGAAGATATATATATACACGCACACAGAGAACATGAAAAAGTGGGTGTTGCCATACCCACTATAAGGAGAGTGATCAGTTAAGGTGAGCTATTATCAGCAGGATTAAAAAAACCCTTTTGTAGTGATAATCAGGATGGCCCATTTCCAACAGTTGACAAGAAGATGTGAGTAACAGTAGGGGGAAAAATAAGCATGGGGAAACAGTTTTACTTTGTGTAATGACCCATCCACTCCCAGTCTTTATTCAAGCCTAATTTAGTGGTGTCCAGTTTGCAAATTAATTCCAATTCAGCAGTTTCTCGTTGGAGTCTGTTTTTGGAGGGTTTTTTTGTTGTAGTATTTTATTTTTTCCCCCTACTGTTACTCACACCTTCTTGTCAACTGTTGGAAATGGGCCATCCTGATTATCACTACAAAAGGTTTTTTTTCTCCTGCTGATAATAGCTCACCTTAACTGATCACTCTTGTTATAGTGGGTATGGCAACACCCATTTTTTCATGGGGTGTGTGTGTGTGTGTGTGTATACACACACACACACACACACATATACACATCTTCCTACTGTATTTTCCACTGCATGCATCCGATGAAGTGGGTTTTAGCCCATGAAAGCTTATGCTCAAATACATTTGTTAGTCTCTAAGGTGCCACAAGTACTCCTTGTTCTATTTCACAACAGTATTTCAGTAGAAATATCATTTTACAAAAGAAAATAAATACTGGGTTTTTTCCCCTGAATCTGCTGTACGAAACCAAATAGTTGAATAAATGTTCTGATTTAGTTCAGAGAAATCTTCAAAGTTACATGTTTCTAAAGCAAGGTATTTAATGAGAACTGTAGTGCCATTCTTTCCTGCATGCATTTTGGGTGAGGCCCGTTCCCGTCACTTAGCATTTTGTAACTTGAAATGAGGACAGCCAGCCAATCAGTTTGCCTTCTGCATTGTTCGTCTGAGATTAACACCTGATGCATCTCTGTCTCACTCTGAAATTTCCTTTGTTTTGACTGAACAGACTGCCTGCAGCAGACGGCATTGCCTTTCATCTACCCCCAGTGATCAAAAGATTGTCAGAAGTGGTTATTAAAACCTGGTGTTTTAGCTCAGGGGTACAAGGTTGTCAGTGTTGGAGGCAGCCTATGATGTAATTTACAGTACACAATAAATATATGAGTAGTGCAACACTGGAAGTCTATCTTATGCGCTGAAGTGTTCTGATATATACTACTTTGATATTTTAACGGCTAGGAAACCTTCATTAGTGGTCATTGAGGATCATAACTTATGTCTCAGTCAGATGATTTATAATTGTAACTCTGCTAGATCGAGTCAGCATGGAGAAATCCTTGCTATTGAGCAGGAATAGTGCAGCCAGTGAAGATGTATTTCATGAGCAATGAAAATGATGAGCACTAATGAGAACCAACCTCAGAAAGAACAATAAATTTTAAATGCAGAGATTATCTTTCTGAAGCATAAATTATTTGACCTACAACTGAAACTTGATAAAGGATCTTGGGAAAATATTATAAATTAATACATGCCATTGTTGGGAGAACTTCTCATATTATAAGCATCTCCTTCAGTGAGTGCTGTGAACTAGAAATCCACAGAGGAAAATGAACAAGTTCTGGCACCATACCTAGAATTAAGGGACACTTTAGACCTGATTCAGCAAACCATGACATTCACTTGGACAGTGAACGTAAAACTGGCTAGTTTGTCTTGTTTCTAGTTAGTTTCCCTTTATGGTTCTCGTATGCTAGCACAGAGTTGTAGACTTTGGAGAAAGTTTAAATGAAAAAGGTTTTGTCTGGATTCATTTTGTGTTCACATTACATTTTGTAAAAATCTGTAAATAAGTACAAAGTTCTTATTTTAATGTCCTAATTAAGACAGTTCGATCTATATTTTCCACATCAGAGTATTGTGCCTCTTTTCTGGTAATTTTCTACTTTTTTGATATGGTCGTGGATTCCTGGATTGACAATGAATGATGCTCCGTAAATTTTAAAAAAGTACAATATGTTAATTAGAAAACACATACATTTAAATTACAAGGGACTCTGCATTCATTGGTAGGTGAAGGACAGTCTCAAGTGAATGTTAGGTGGGGAATAAATACGTTTTTATGTGTACACTCTGATAGATATACACTTCCTAAATATAAACATCAAGAAAATGTCCATCTCTATTCTGAAATGCTTCCTTTTTGCCAAAATGTTATAGATGGTCAAATGCTGAAACCATTTTTAAATTCCATGCATAATGGAATCCGAGAGCTCACATTTTCATACTACAGGAAATGCAATCTTGTTAGCACTTACTAAAATTTCTTTTTTTAAATATTGTGGGCAATGGAAAGTGGGTGGGAGGAGAAATAATTTACCTGTATGTTTGATCTTCAGGGAAACTTTAGTTGTGGAGTAGCAGCCGTGTTAGTTGTGGAGTTCCCTTTAGATCCAGTGCCAGATTTCCCCTGGAAGTAGTGATCTCAGGGAGAACAAAGGAATTTCAAAGGATTGAAATGATGGAATGTGGAGATAGCATCAGACAAAAGGGGAAATATAGTAGTTAATAAGATTTATCTTCCCTTGTGATCTGCACTGGCACTACCTTCCAAAACACCCAGAATTTTTAAAACAGAAAGTGAAAATGTATAGTTTTTATTTTGTACTCATTTAAGTAGCTGTTTGACATTTTGCAAATTGGTAAGCATTTCTTTAGTACTGCAAGAAGGTATTAAGTTGTAGATGAGTTGATGAGCTAAACAGCCTTGGGGATGAAAGAATTAGTGAAATTTCATCCTTTGTGTACCTGAATGGTCTTATGTCTATCCGGTATACTGCCTTTGGTGAAACTACTTACAGCCTTGAAAATGGCAGGTTAGCTGTGTACACTGTGTGCCTTAGGGACAATAATGAGCATGAAGTGAGGTATGACTCAGAAGGGTTAAGGAAAATTCTTCCCTGGCTCCAACTATCCAGCATTGTCTCTTTAGGGAATATATAGTTGAAACACAACTTCAGAGCATTAATATAATTATTTCAAAAGAATAAAAAACACAGAAAAATGTTCACTGTTACTTAATGTTATGTAATTGTAATAATATACAAAGTCTGTATAGGATTATGACTACTGTACAACTTACATACAGTGAAATCTGTGGTAGTAGAGACTCCAAGCCATTTAATTTCATTTGACTATCACTACTTCTGTAATAAAGCTTCACTCTGCTTTGTCATCACTATGCAGTCTTGTATTAGAACATGAATGTGAAGATTCCAGCGAGCTAACAAGCAAACATGGACATTATACAGGTAGACAAAGGCAAACATGGGCATTATACTGTGTCTGAATTGTCCTTTGACTGCAGAGTTGTGATCAGCACTGAGTTAGCTAACATTACTCTTCAGTTTTCGAAGACAATAAAAGTTTGTAGAAAAGACAAGCTCTGTGGGGGTTCCACTGGATTACTCTTCCTGTAAACCAGTAATCCATTGCTTACCAGGTAAATATTAAGTTCATTCCAAAGAAATCGTCTCCTTCTCTGCTCTAGTTGAGTGCAGGGGAAGAAGAAAAGTTGCATGCAGCTTGTGAGGAAAGGGGTAAGGAGGATCTTGTCACTGCTGCTCCCAGCATGGAATAAAGAAGAGCCAAGTGCTAAGCTGTTTCCCACTAGAAGTGGAGTGGATCCCTCCCACGTAGGTGGCAGGGCCTCCACAACTGCTGCATTGAAGAGATGCCTTGTTTTGTCGCAAGGAAACTCTACTTTATAACTATATTTGTGGAGGGGGCAAAAAGCTGCGTACTAGAGCTGGGTGACATTTTTCAGCCAATTTATTTTTCTGAAAAATACAGATTTGGGTTGTCCAAAATGTTTCTCAAATTCTTATTAATTTTGGCAAATTGTTTCCGTCGAAAAAAAAGTGTCAGAATGCTTCATTTTGACATTTTCAAAAATGAAACATTTTGATTTTTCATGCTAGATGCACAAGGGGACTTAGGCACCATTTTACAAAACAGAGGAGGTGATGGTGGTGCCAGTGCCCCCTTAGTGGCCAAATGCTTAGGTCACTCACTTTGGATGGGGGAGATTCTGGTTCAAATCTCTAGTCTGGAGCAGGGACTTGAACCCCAGTGAGTACCTTAACCACCAGGCTATTGGCTTTTCTGGGATAGGTCTTCATCTCTCCAGTTGAAGATGTTCCACTTTGTATAAATAATATTTATTGGGCTAGTGAATGAAAATGACTCTCTATTTATACAAAGTGGAACAGCTTCAGCAGGAAAGATGGAGAGATTCCCAACTCAGAATAGCCAATAGCTTGGTGGCTAGGGCACTCACCTGGCTTCAAATCCCTGCTCCAGTGAGGGGATTTAAGCCTGGGTTTCCCACATCCCTAACTATTGGGCTGTTAGGCATGGCAGGGAGGTGTAGTGACACCACCACCAGAATTTTTTGAATGGCACCTAAATCCCTTTGTAAATCAGTTCAGTTCCTTGCTTTTATTTAAAAATGGTTAAAGATGCCCCAAATCTGAACAAAACATTTAGTTTGACCCAAAACAAAAGTGTTTTGACTCTTGGATTTGCTCAAAATTTCAAACAATTTCAGTTTTGGGTTTACCCAAAAGAAGTTTTGGGTTTTTTGCAACCGCCAGAAAGCCAAAAAAATTGGTTGTTCACACAGCTCTACTCAGTACCACTGTACTTAATAGTTTCCGTAGGGACCTAGTATACATTCATATTCTTATATTGTATATTTGGATGAGTTGCCATGCGTTATCTGTGCTGACACTAATGGCAAAAGATCTGATGACAAATAGGTGCATGGATTATTTATTTGTTCCGTCTCTCCCTCCTCAGTTACAATAATATCAGTTTCTTTTTAGATGAATAGAGAATTTAGTTGGCCCAATAGTCTGGCTTACACCCTACAATGACATTATTCTTTTGATTGTCTTCAAACTTCATGGCTTAAGATAGTTAAGTCCCAGGCAGACTGTGAAGAACTACAAAAGGATCTCACAAAACTGGGTGACTGGGCAACAAAATGGCAGATGAAATTCTATGTTGATAAATGCAAAGTAATGCACATTGGAAAACATAATCCCAACTATACATATAAAATGATGAGGTATAAATTAGCTGTTGCCACTCAAGAAAGAGATCTTGGCGTTCTTGTGGATAGTTTTCTGAAAACATCCACTCAATGTGCAGCGGCAGTCAAAAAACTGAACAGGATATTGGGAATCATTAAGAAAGGGAGAGATAGTAAGACAGAAAATATCCTATTGCCTCTATATAAATCCATGGTACACCCACATCTTGAATACTGCGTGCAGATATGGTCGCCCCATCTCAAAAAAGATATATTGGAATTGGAGAAGGTTCAGAAAAGGGCAATAGAAATGACATGGGGAATGGAACGGCTTCTGTATGAGGAGAGATTAATAAGACTGGGACTTTTCAGCTTGGAAAAGAGACGATATGATGGAGGTCTATAAAATCATAACTGGTGTGGAGAAAGTAAATAAGGAAGTGTTATTTACTCCTTCTCATAATACAGGAACTAGAGGTCACCAAATGAAATTAATAGACAGCAGGTTTGAAACAAACAAAAGGAAGTATTTTTTCACACAACACACAGTCAGTCTGTGGAACTCTTTGCCAGAGGATGTTGTGAAGACCAAGATTATAACAGGTTAAGGAAAATTCTTCCCTGGCTCCAACTATCCAGCATTGTCTGTTTAGGGAATATATAGTTGAAACACAACTTCAGAGCATTAATATAATCCATTTCAATTTAAATTATTTCAAAAGAATAAAAAACACAGAATATTTTCACTGTTACTTAATATTATGTAATTTCAATAAAATTCAAAGTTTGTATAGGATTGTGACTAAAATAGAACTTACTGTCTGCTAAACTTCTGTCAGAAGACAGAATAGGGGGTTAGATGGACCTTTGGTCTGACCCAGTATGGCTGTTCTTATGTTCTTAATTTATCAGAAAGGTACTCCTAGGACTAGATAGCATAGCAGGTCACTGAGTCAGAGAATCGTAGAAATGAAGGACTGGAAGGGACCTTGAGAGGTCATTAAGTTCAGCCCCCTGCACTGATGCAGGAACCAACAAATCTAGACCATCCTGGACAGGTGTTTGTCCAACTTCTTCTTAAAAACCTCCAGTGATGGGGATTTCACAGCCTCCTTTGGAAGCCTGTTCCAGAGTTTAACTACCCTTATAGTTAGAAAGCTTTTCTTAATATCTACCTTGCTGCTGAGTAAGCCCATTACTTCTTTTCCTACCTTCAGCGGACATGGAGAACAATTGATCACTGTCCTCCTTATAATAGCCCTTAACATATTTGAAGACTGTTATCAAGTCCCTCCAATCTTCTTTTTGAGAGTGTGATGAAGTTCTCTTTGACCTACGTAATGTACCAGTGGGTGGTTGCATTGTTGACAGCTTACCATGAAATGTGATGACAGTCGTACATAGTTGTCTTAACACTACGGTGTTTAAGAATTAGATTTCTGAAGGCAGTTTAAAACTGTCTCCTTTGAAACAGCATTTGCAGACTATTGGGAATGCAGGGTTGGTTTTGCCTGCTAGGGTCTTGGTGACAACATTGTTTAATATTAATATTGCAGTAGTATCCTGAGGCCCCAGTTCGGATTGCTGTTCCAACACAGGAAGACATAACCTTGTCCTGTAGAGGTTGCGTTCTGAGAAGACGAGCAGTATAAAAGGGAGGGGAAGATTGAAGAAATCAGAATATTTTTTAAAATGCTTATGAATGTGCTTATTTTCTTTCTCTTTTTAAACTATTGAGTTCCCATATTTGGTCTCTGGGGAGTGTGGAGGGAAACTCAGCAATAATGTTGTTTTCAGTCTTTGTTGACAAATAAACCATAGAATCATAGAAATGTAGGACTGGAAGCCTTCCCTGAGGCAAGACTAAGTATTATCTAGACCATCCCTGACATGTTTGTCTAACCTGCTCTTAAAAATCTCCAATGATGGAGATTCCACAACCTCCCTTGGTAATTTGTTCCAGTGCTTAACAATCCTTACAATTGGGAAGTTTTTCCTGATGTCCAACCTAAATCTTCCATACTACAATTTAAGCCCATTACTACTTGTCCTGTCCTCAGTGGATAAGGAGTACAATTTATCACTCTGTTCTTTATAACAACACTTTACGTATTTGAAGACTATTATGGCCCCCCTCAATCTTCTCTTCTCCAGACTAAACAAACCCAGCTTTTTCAATCTTTCCATGCAGGTCATGCTTTCTATACTTTTAATCATTTTTTGTTGCTCTCCTCTGGACTTTCTCCAACTTGTCCACATTTTTCCCAAAGTATGATGTCCCAGAACTGGACATAGTACTCCAGTTGAGACCTTATCAGAGCTAAGTAGAGTGGAAGAATTACTTCTCGTGTGTTGCTTACAGCTCTCCTGTTAATACATCCCAGAATGATGTTTTTTTGCAACAGTATTGCATTGTTGATTCATATTTAGTTTGTGATCCACTATAACCCCCAGATTATTTTCTGCAGTACTCCTTCCTAGGCAGTCATTTACAATTTTGTATTTGTGCAATTGAGTATTCCTTCCTAAGTGTCATACTTTGCATTTGTCCTTATTGAATTTTATCCTATGTATTTCAACCATTTCTCCAGTTTGTCCTGATCATTTTAAAGTATCTCATAATGCAGTGTTTCCCAAACTTGGGAGGCCGCTTGTTCAGGGAAAGCCCCTGGTGAACCGGGCCGGTTTGATTACTTGCCACGTCTACAGGTTCGGCCGATCGTGGCTCCCACTGGCTGCGGTTCGCTGCTGCAGGCCAATGGGGGCTGCGGAAAGCGGCGCTGGCGAGGGAGCCACTATCAGCCGAACCTGTGGATGTGGCGGGGAAACACTGCCATAATGTATACACACAAGGGGGTCAAATTGAGGTTCGATGGGCAAACTTAATTCTGACATTTCCTAGCTTTTGAGTGCTTGACTTTGCCACCTTAATCATGTTTTTATCATAGTTTGTATGTGTGTGTAATTTGCCAATTTAAAAAAAAAAATTTCATCATGTGGCTTCACATTGGCTCCCCATTGGGTCATTAGCAATGTTGGGACCTTTAGAATCACCACGCAGATCTCTACCACTTGAGCTAATGGAGTAACTAATAGCAGTAGTAGGTTGTTATTCTCTGAGAGGCCAGCACTAGGGGGAATGGGACGCTTTGCTAGTTAACAGATATTTTCTTATAGTAGAGGAATGGTGAGACTGATCCATTCCAGGCTTGGGAATGGGGAGCGTTCTCTAGCGAGCACAGATTCTTCTAGCCATTCCCTCCAATCTGTTCCTGTCTCCATCCTGTCTCCTCTTCACCCAGGCTCTGCATCCCAGTCCTTTACTTCTCACTTAGCCAGTCCCATTTTCAGCTCATCAGGCTTCTCATCCCAGTTCCGGTTTCCTTGTCCGGTGAGTCCTAGTTGCCCACTCTAGACTCCCCAGCACAGTCCCAGTCTTCACTCTGCTCCCAGTCCCATTCTTCTTGCCCAGCCAGTCCTAGTTCCCAGCTCCTCATCCAGTCTGTCTCTCCTTTCTCCTGTCGTTTAGTTGCTCCCCCTCTGCCCATGTTCCACACTCCCTCTGGCTCCCAGTCCTCATCCAATATCAGTATGTCCCCCACACGTAGATCCTTTGCCCCTGTCTCTCTTCTTAGCCAGGCTCAGTTCTTTCCTAGCACCTTTGCTCCCCATTGGATTTGTCTCCCCCTTCCCCCACCCCCCCAAATCCCAATCTCCTTCTCCAGCCAGGCCCAGTGCCCTCCCAGATCACCATCCAGTCTGTCTCCTCATTCCCCTCCCTGGCTCCTTGCCCAGGCTCTTGCCCCCCAAAGTCCAGTCTCAGTTTCTCCCCTTCTGCATCCCCACCTACCTCCAGTTCATTCTCCCTACTCCAGGCTCCTTGTCCCAGACTACTCTGTCCTCTTCCCCCCGCCCGGTCCAGCTCTTGTTCGCTCTGCATCCAAATCAAATAGCTTTCTCATCTGTACTGCTTGGTCCTAGAAGGGGGACATTGGGAGCACAGGAGAGGCAGTTCCCTACCTCTCAGTTCCAGTGGCTGGCCCAGCCTGGCCCTCAGCAGCTCAGAGCTGCAATTGCAAGGAATGTCCTCCTCCCTGGTACTTCAGAGTTTGCTGGTAAATGCCCCTCTTGTTGGAGCCCAGAATAAGTAGTATGTGTGGGAGGACCATAGTACTGGTCCTAAGAGTAAGATAACTTTTGAATGTGTAGTTGTCAAAAATACCCATTTACCACAAATGACTTTCTAAGGAGGTTCTAAGCATAGAAGCAAATAGGCTTTTTGAATGATTGAACGGTTGAACCACAACTCTGGGCAGTAATCCATTACTTTTGCTTTTTGATGTTTATAAGGAAATTTAAGCAGTAGGGTAATTTTTATTTTCAGTATCAGGTTAGATGCATCAGTCAGATAAAAATGCACTATATGTATTGGAAGCATTAAATGAAGACCTGAAATAAAATGGCAGAGGTGCCTGAAAAGTTTTAAAAAAATGTACCAACTATGAGAAAAAATAAAACATTGACTTCAAACCAAACAGCAGAAATCTGCAGATTATTCTGGGGCTTGATATTCCCATGTTCCACAAAGGTTTGATTAAAAAAGAGTCTAACAACCTTTGAAAACAGTCTGTGTGGTTATTTATAGAAATGTGTGTATATGTATCTACACACACAAATAAAATAATGTGCATTCTTGAAGTAAAACAGACTTCTAGCAGATGAAAATCTCTATTCCTGTAATCCTTTTTTAAAGACTTGTTTCTTATTACAGTTCAGATTTATGTTGATATTACTAACAGAGACATGACAATCCATTTGAACTTCAGAGAGTATCATAAAGGTGATGGGCTTTGAAAGCAAACACAATGGAGTTAGCTTCAAGCTCATTTTTATGTTCTGAAATGAAATGTTTTTTTAAATAATAATATTTTACAAGATGCATTAGGAGTTAGAATAAGTAACTCTTGTGTTTATTAAATTGCAAGAAAGACAAAATATTTTCCTGGAAAAGCCTCCATTATAAAACTGTTTATGAGAAGTGTTCTGAGCCAGCAGGGCAACTAAGTTGGTAATACAGAGCAAAGTTAGATGGTGAAGTTAAGGAATCTGCCATATTTAACTTACCGCTTGTGATGATTATGGCTTGATTCCTAATGTGTTTCTATCATAGATTTTGTGAAATCCCAGACAGCGGAAGTTTTCTGGGTGGTGAACAGCCTGGTTAATCCTGGCTGTCTCCACTCAGTGACAGTTGAGTTTTTCTCACTGTGAGGAATTTTCATGTTACTTTGTGGATAAGATCACTCAAATCCTCCTGGGTAGCAGAGCAGTGTCTGGAAGGGACAAATGCAATATTTCCTCTGCTAGAGTTTCAACCATTCTTGCTTAGTGAGGTGTGATGAGGGAGCTTTTGAGCTGCAGCCTGTGAGTTGGACCCATGTTCTTCATGGTTGGTTAAAGCCCTTGGGGTGGACTATTGGGGCTGCTCCTGGTGCAGACCATCAGTGTCTCCCTTTGGAAGGGCAGGAGGCTGCCTCCCTTACGAAAATAAGTATTAGACTTCTACTCAAGAAAACCATCTCTTGATACGGATGTTCTTGCCACTTGTCCACCTATTTCTAAACTTCTGTTTGGGGAGGAAAGATAATTGAAGAGGTTATGGCACATTTACTCTAGCAGTATCTAGAGTCCTCAGTTTTCTTTGAGTCAGTGGGTCTGGTTTAAGGCCTGGCATTGTATAGGACATATTCTAGTTGTATTATTATTTTGGATCTGTCAGCTGCCTTCAATAAACTGGGAGGGGGGGCGGCGGAGCGCGCAGGGCGCGGGCACGGATGCTAAGTTTTTGGTTATTTGTTTTCAGTCCCTAACATGTCTATGACGTGACTCTGCTCCTTTTTTTTGGAGAGAGCTGATATGGTGAGCAACTGCTCTTCTGCCATGAGGGCTTTGTCATGTGGAGTCCCGCGGGATTCCATCGTGTCATCCCTCCTGTTGTTCATATAAGCTTGCTGGAAAGTTTAAGTGTCTTCAATATACTGATGACACTCAGTTCTGCATTTCCATCTTCTGTGACTCATCAGCTGTAGTTTAGCATCTGAATGAGACTTGGCATTAGTGGGGAGATTTTAAATCATAAAGGGAAGCTAGGTGCCCAACTCATATTGAATGTCAATGGGAGTTGGGCACCTAATTGTTCTTTATGCCTTTGACAATCTTTGAAAATCTCCCCCTAGATCTTCAGTCGCCCCTTGATGCCCGTGTAGCAGCAGTGGCCAAGACTGCTTATTTTCCCCCACTCCTCTTGACTGGAAGGGTATGACCTTTACTGTCAAATACGGCCCTTGCTATAGTCACCATGCCTTTATCGCCTGTTCTGTGACAAGCTGTGTGAACTTGATTGTCCTATGGTGCAAATGAAACACAGATAGGAATTCTTTGCTGATATACCCTTTGAGAAGAGAAACAAAATGAATAGTACTGTTATTTAATTGCTCTGGATTGAAACCACATATATAGTGGAGAGGTTCCAGTATTGCCAATTGGTTTTATGCCAGAGGAGAGAATAAAGAGAACTTTGTGGAGCTGATGTTGGAAGTTTTGCCATTGATTTTATTGGAAACAGGATCTGGTCTTATAAAGGTAAATGCACAGGTAAACATAGAAGAGATTTTCTTTTTCTGTACATTTTTTAAGTGGGTGTATTGCTCATGTCCCTGGAGGCTGAAGTCCTGTGTTTATCTACAAAACATGTACATAGTAGAAAGTGGCAGTGGAAACTTCCCCCTCACTGCCCCACCAATGTGTCTCATCTTTGTACTACAGTACAAGCTTTGTTATCTGGCATGTTGTGGGAATGGGCGGTGCCGGTTAGTCAGAAATTCCGGTTAACTAAGAGTTCTACTTACCAATGGAGGGGAGGGAGTTTGATTGTGGGAGGGGGCTCAGGGCTAAGGGTTGGGGTGCAGGAGGGGTTTCAGGGTGCCGGATCCAGGCAGCGCTCACCTCGTGCGGCTCCCCGCAGGCAGCAACATGTTCCTGCTGCTCCTAGGTGGAGGTGTGGCCAGCCGGCTCTGCATGCTGCCTCCACCTGCAGGCACTGCTCCCATTGGCCGCTTTTCCCGAGCTGCGGAGCCCCCGTGGCTGTTCCTCAACCTAGGAGCAGCAGGGACATGTCACCGCTTCCGGGGAGCCACATGGAGCCATGCCAGACCCACACCAACCGGACTTTTAATGGATATCAGAAATGCTGGTTTCTAGAGTTGAGGAGTGCAGAATTAAGTTCCTTTAGCCACTAAATCCTTGGTTTCTCTGAAGATCAACAAGAGTGCCATTTGTGGTGGTGCTTTTGTGATGTGGATACCTGTTTATAACGGACTGAACAGAGATCACGAGTCCTTTCACAAAAGCCACCAAGCTCTTAGATGGTTACTGTATTTGGTCATTGCAGACCTTGGCTAGATTCAGAGTGGTGATCAGGAGGTGAAAGACTTTTGTGTTCTGTTATCAGTCCCTTGAGTTGTTCAGTTGCCAAAATATTGCTTTAAAAATACTCAGAAGTTACAAATGTATGTACAATTAATTTGGTACTTCTGTATGTGACAAGCATTGTATTTCAGAAAGTGCCATTAATTGTGATAATGTAACAAACAGCTCTTCTTTGTGAAATTTAAGTCTATTTAACATCAGCACCTTCAAAGACAATAAAAATTCCAGTCTGCATTTATCTATTCCCATGTGAGAAGTTACTGCAGTGTATATTGTATCATTCCATGTGAAATTCTTCTGCTTAGTAGTCTCATTTATACACAGTTGTCTGAGGTCAGTTTTCCATTTTGCAGTTGTCAAACAGCTGTCAAATTAAGAGACCAGATCCCAAAGTTCATTTACATTTTATGCCATTCTTCGGGTGCCTGTTTCATATCTTAATATAACTAATGATTAATCTTCATATCTGTCTTCCTTCTACACTTATTTTTCCACAGATGTTCACACCCTCTGGTTCTTTAAGAGGAATGAAACTTTGCAATTTATTTTTCAAGTCCTCCTCTCCCTCTCTGCCCCCCTCCCACCCCACAGTATGCAAGTGTAGGAAGACAATATCATAACTACTGAGCAGAAAATCTGAATCAACTTCAAATTGTAATTATAATCTTTAACAAATTAAGTTGACATCATTTGAGTTCTAACTGAAAAGCAAAAATAAAGAATTTTTTTAAGTATTTTGAAATTTGGTTCTCATTTATTAAAATCACAAAAGAAAAAAAAATAACCTCTCCAATAGTTATTCTCATATAATTACGCTCATGTTTGTTTACAAATTAATTACAAATAGTAATTGTCTTGTTTACTGATTTTTCCGCCCTTCGGTATTTTCAGCTGTTACTGTGTTCATATGAAAAATCCAAATGAAAAAGAAATGTATGCACTAAAAGCGTCCCTGCAGCGAAGAATGACTTCAATTTCCATTGCTAAAATAACAAAAGATGCCATCTTAGCAGAATAAAGTGGACCCTATTAGTGGTTTTGTAGTATTATCATTCTGATGTAGTTGTGTTCCAAGTATAAGTTTACATGGGTGGGTGAAGAATTAAGGAATTATTTTTTAAGTATTGTAGTGATCAAAGAATATCTCCGTACATGCCATTGATGTCTTACTACAAAGTACTTAAATGGCCTGAGGTTACCATCTACTTTATAAAAATTCCTTAAAGACAGGTAGGACCCTTGGGTGTTAAATGTATACTTTTGAGTTCAGTGTATTTTTAGTGGGGGGAGGCAAGAGAGATACAATTACAAGCACCAACAGTTCTCTGTAACATTGAGCTTTAAAGGGATCTTTAAAAGGTAGCCTTAAATTATGATCACTGGGGGAAGTTTGTCTAGCATGCACTGTGCCAGAAAATATTTCTGTGCCATTTCAGCATCATTCACTAACCAGTTCAAGGAGTGTAACTTAATTAACCCTTCCCAGGCCTGTATGTGACAAGCTATGGTTAATAAAGGTGGCTTCCTGGAATGTAAAAAAGGTTAGGACATATATTTTTAAAGCCCATTGACATTATTTTGTGCAGATCATTTAAACGCACAACATTTTTGCTAGGTAAAGGGAAACAATATCCTTGCTATTTACTGCATTTTCATAGGCAATTATTAGTCTTTTCAGTTGATGGGATCCGCATTGGGATTGTAATAAAACACAAGTCAAGGTGAAATTGGATGCAGACTAGGGGAGCAGATAAAACCGAGTGAAAATTAATGACAGATGTAAAAGTTATTGGTAATAACGTAGTCATCTTTTTACAATCCTTTACTAAACCATATTTTTACTTCACCAGATGTCATTTAAAGTCTTCAAAATCAATCATCTATTTGATTTTTGAGTCTGCACTTGAATATTAAAAGCGGTTTAATTATGATATCTTTTATATCTGTATTGTGCATATGGGAGAATGTGGTGTTACTCTTAACATCTAGACAAAGTGCAATATGTTATAACTAGCTTCCTAATTGCTCAGTTGTTCAAAATGGATTGTGACGGTGGAGGGACTGAATTAACTTTGTCTGTCTGTTTTTATGGCTTCACCTGTCACAAATATTTATTAATGTACCCTCAGAAAACATCCCTGTGTAGTAGGGATGTAGTATCATCACTATTTCAGAGATGCGGAAACTGAGGCACTCAGAGTGACCTACCTAAATTATATAAGAAGTGTGTGGTAGAGCCAGTATTTAACTCAGCTCTCTTAAGTCTCAGTTCAGTATCTTCATCAAACAGGATTCTTTCATTTGTTCAAAAAGAAGCACTCTTTTCCCTTTGGATGAAGTCATAAGCAAGCGCTTTTTTTAAAAAAAAATTCCCTTTTAAATATTTCCTTTTTTAATAGTCACAGTTTTGCTCTGTTTTCTTTCATCTTTTTTTCCTCTACTGAGTTAATTTAATACATTGGCTTGTCACTAGAGTCCCAAATCCACAGTGAAATCTGGCTACGTCACAAGTGTAATGAGTGTGTGTGTTTCATTCTAATTCCTAAAGGAATATTAGTCCTCATCACAAATGCATTGTACAACTTGACATGAGTGGCAATCTGTTTAGAAGACGCCTGAGACAAGAGAAGCAATTTTGAATCAAGTCATAAAGTAGCGCCTGTACAATGTACGAGCTTCACAGTATTTGTTTGTACTGCAGCTATATTAATTGCTTTCAGTATCTTGCATTACCAAAGGCTAAAATTTACAAGTGCACTTTTTGCTCCTCTTCTATTCCCCCATCCTTCCCAAAGCCACCTTTGTTGATGAACTTGTTTTGTAAACTGCTGTAACAAATAAACAAGTTCAATTAAAGCAACTGTGTTGTTGATTAAATGCCGTTACTGTGACTGGTGCTATGCAAGAGACTAGTTGTTGTAGTCCCAGTCCCAAGGACCTACAGTATAAATTAAATTACAATAATTATGTATTTATCCAAGCTTGTAAAATTCTACTCACCTGGGGTGAGTAAGTTTTTGATAGGCAAGTAAAATATACATTTTTATGATCATCCAGTGATTTTTGTCTGAGTAGATTTTGTGCCCAGGCTAGCAAGTTTTCATGATTAATTTTGGAATGATGAATTTAAGTATTAAGTGCAAAATGTTCAGACTTGGCTGCCTAAATTAGGCAACTAAATCCATATTTAGGAACCTAAATAAAGGATCTAATTTTCAGAGGTTCTGGACACCCACAATTTCTGCTTAATCGATCAGGACTGCTGGAAATCAGGCCACTTATTGTAGATTTTTAACTTCAAACACCCAAGTCTGAAAATTTTGACCAAAGTTCCTTATCAAGCAGCCATATCATATCATCACGTAACGCACAACACCCTAATGAAATCAGTGGGAAGTTCTATTGAAAAACGGATGGCATAAGGCCCCACAGGGTTATGGCTGGCATTTTCAAGGACTGTAGAGCAGTAAGGCATGCTATTCCCATTTAACTGAATTTTCTGCTCAGATGTATGCATGTGATTGTTGCCACTGAAGTCCATGAGAACAACGCATATGCTTCTGAAGTCAGTTTGTCCCCAAGTTATTATACAATATATTTTTTTGTTATCCTACTGCTATGGAGAGTTTAATAATCACAATCCATTTGTATAGGCTTTGGGGGGATAAAATGGAGGTATTCTTTAATCAGGTTCTAGGAGTCTGTCATATCCATTAAGTATTTCTTGATAGGGTGCCTCCTCCTTACCCTTAGCCCCACAAACAAGGAACAGTTTTCTACAGTGACCTAAAAGCAAGTAATAAAGCTACCATTCTTGGGAACTTATATGACCCCCATTATCATAGTATAAGAGTGCCCCATAATCTTTTCGTATATGTATCCATAATCTTTTAAGGTATGTAAGGATATATTTCCCCCATTTTACAGATGGAGAACTGAGGCACAGAGAGACTGAGTGACTTGTCCAAAGTCATTGTGGTGGATCACAGAATTAAACCGTGGTCTCCCAAGTCCCAGACTAGAGCCCTAACCACTGGGCAAGCCTTTCTTTGGGAAGAAACAAATCTGTTTTAGAGCATAATAAAGTTGGTCAGGACAAAATTAATAATTTGATGCAAGTCTTATCTTAAATGGAAATATGGTTTTATTTGTGACAGCTAATTACAGAACTTAAAGCTATTAACAGAACTAGAGGAATTTTCTCTCATGGCTCATATAGCTTGGCCAAAAAGCCAAAATACATAAAGCAAACTAGATGCTGATTAAAAAAAATAATTACGCAGATCATAAAATTAATTGTACAATTTGTATTAAAAGGTATAAATTAGAGTATTTAAATATTATTTTTATGGCGCATTAGGTGGAATTATTTTAAGTAAATGGTTTATTCTAAGGAAACTGTGAAATTGATGAATAAATCTACTCTGTTCCAGGGCTAAGCATTTGAAATGTAATCTGCTCGGGTTTTATGTCCACAGGCCAGTGTACCCATGTTTGCAGTAGGGTGTAGGTGCTACTAATATGTATACAACAGGTGCATGTAATTTAACTACAGAACTAGTCAAAATATCTTTAATCAGTCAATATTAAGTCAAACCATATGGGTCCATGACTAGAAAGATCTTTTTCTAGTGCTATCCAATCAGACATTCTCTCTGCCTATGGATCAGTCTCCCGCAGTACTCAACCACCATGGGACAGAGAATGTCCAGTTGCTGAAATTTTAATCTGTCTGCTCTAAAGTAACAGCTGCAGGTAGTTGCGTGATGGCCAGTTTCTTCATTTTCCGCTTTTACATAGGTGGTGGCTGGTGTGATTGGTGAACTGTGTGTTTGCCTTCCATGCCTTGGAGAGTGCAGAAATAAAATGGCTGGGCTAGTGCATCCCAGTGCCACTAGGGATAATTCAGAATCAGATTTAGAAATCATGCTGTCCTCCTTCCGTGACTTTGAGTTTTAGACCCTGAAGGAGTAGCGTGTTGGTCTGGTTGTTAGCTTTCAACACGGAGTCATTTGCGATACCATAAAACAGATGCAATGGAAACAAGGAATAAATATGATGTAGAGATGGAAGTATTTGCGGTACATTCTCTGTTTTTGCTGATGCAAAAATCATCGGAAGCTAATCTACAGCGATTATTTCTACCAACAAGTACGCAGTTTTGCTCCTGTCATGAGTGTGAAAATGAATTCATTCATATATGTTACCAGCATCTCTTGTACTGAAATAAATAGTTTTACAGTAGATAGGAGTGCACTCAAGTTAGGACAAAAAAGGCTTGCAGAGCTGGTTGGAATAGTCTGAACATAACAGCTTCAGCCAACACCAATACGCCAAACAGTAGGTATTTGTTTTCTTCACTTTCTACAGAGGGCAGATTCTAGCCTTAAGTTACTGATGAGTATTTCAGTATTCAACCAATAGGTTTAGCTTATGACAAGCTCTTATTAGTTGACAGAGGGGAATAAATTGTTGTTGCATGTGGTTGCCTTGCTGGGTGGTCCTTCTGAAGCTATAATCAACACACAGAGAATATCTTATCAACACACAGCCCAGCACTACAGATTTATCTGATCAGATAACATTGATTGGGGTGTGCTGTCTGAAAATTTTGAGAATCCTGACTACATATTGTTTCAAAAATGGAGTAACAAGTTGCAAATATAATTTTCTTTCTTTGTATTAAAATAATTCTGAATTTTGTGTTTTTGGGCATTCTCCCACCCCTTTCCCCCCACTCTTATTCTGGCCTGAGAATTCTGTTGAAAATAACCCCAAAAAATCAGGTGACAAATTGTTTTATGAGATTCTGGCAGATTTTTTTGTTTGGGGAATGAGCCGTAAAATACAGATTTCATTTTTCAAACCCTTTAGGGTGGTTAGTAAAAATAACATTAATAGATGTTTAAAATGAGCCTGAGGGTGGGTGGATCATGAAACTCCCAAACATTATCATGATCAATTGTAAGATGAATTACGTATGTACTATTTCATCTTTTGATTAATTAAAATACTTCTAGAAAATGCATTTAACAGAATAAGACATCCTGTAAGGTCCCTACAGTAAAGGATTAGAAAAATCCTTACAGTAAGGATCAGCAAGACCTCAGCAAATGGGAACATTTTGAGTCATAATAGAAAATAGTTTCAGGAAGACTAAATTGGCAAATCAGAGAGACTATGCTTAGGAGTATACAGAAGCTAACTAGGTTCCAGCATTCCCATGTAGTCAGACAATTTTGTGAATTTGTAAACATATGGGGAAATGGAGTTTTTTTGTTAACTGTGAGGGTAAAGAAGAAAAATAACCCCAGAAGTATTCTAGAAGTATAGGAGGTGTGTATGTGTATTGGCTTTTTCTTTTATAGCACTTGTGAAAAGATTCCTTCTTTATTATATCCCCTCTGAGAAGACTTCAGATCTAATGTTCTGGGTAGCAGAAGACATCCACTCTACTTTCAGCTTTTAAAATACATGTCAGCACTTAAGTAGGGTAGACAGCAGCACTAATCATATTAAACACAGTCTCTAAACTCATGGTGAATGCATAATTAATGCATTGTTTTAGAGGTGCTAATATATTGGTCAAGGGCAAGAGCTTCATGCATAGCTCACCATATGGGTGAAGAGGAGAGAACCAATACGCTATGCAGTTTGTGACACCGTAGCTAGCTCTGCTCACTAAATCTTGTTTGTTACACCTCTAATATGAGCCAAAACCATCAAGCAGCCTCCATTAAAGTGTTTGCCACATAGAATCTCTCACTGGGATAGTAAATGCTAATTCAGTGTCAATTAGAAAAATGCCTGTTACAGGGTGCTGCAGTTAATAAGAGGCACTTCTGTTGATTCATTGCGGGGGCAGAAGTGGGGGGGAAGAGGGATGTATCTGCTCTATGTACTGTATACGTCTTTCACCACTTTCTGTTTGTTATTTTTAATGAGTTTAGCTTGGATGCACTTTACTATTTTACCATTATTTTAAAGTTTATCCCAAAGTTTTCTTCTATATTGATACTCATTTAGAACTCCGTCTGCAAGAAAATCATTAAATTCCTTCAGTCTAACATTTAAAACGTTAAAAATAAGCTACTGAATTACAGTATTCAGGCAAATGTTGGTTAGATTCTGAATTAGTCCAATATAAAGTTTTTCCTCTATACTGTAAAGTGTGTAGCTTGTAAATTAGAAATGTGTGCTAAATTAAAGTACATAAGTTTCGCACTGCAACGTGTAAAAATGTGTGTGTATTTCCGTTTATATATTTGATCCAGTCACAAGTGAAAACCAATTTAGACCTATTTTGTCATCTTAACTTTCGAAATGTGTATAGGAGATAAGTGCTGTTTTCTGCAACTACATTCCTAGACAAAACATTGTTTCTCCATGTTAGCCATGTGTTAACCTCAAAGATGTTAGTTTTATAGGTAGTGTTGCCCTCATAAAACAAAAACAAATGGGTAACATTTTAAGTTAGCCAGCATAGGAAAAGGAGTTTGAAATAACATTCTGTTCTCTCTCCCCCCTCCCTGCATACTCTCCCCCCCCCCCCCCCCAGTTTAAACTACTGTTATATTTTTGGTTAAAGGTTAATGTGCCTTTTATTGGCCTTTTCAATCCTGCATCTGTGTTTGGTTGTAGGGGGGAGTGTATCACATGAGGTTTGTACAACATGCCTGTAGCAATTATACGTTGTACCAGTAATCTCTGGGGATTCTTCACACTTTTTTGAACTCTGTTATCTAAACTAATTGCCTCCATGTATTTACCACAGTTATGTTTTAATTCTACTCTAGATTTTTTTTGGCCAACAAATATGATGGCAGTATTTAGAAATAATGTTAATTTACATTTAAAAAAAATAAATTACCATCAGTATTTACCTCATTAAATGTTTGCAACAGCAATTTCTCTGTTAGAGACTAAATATATTATTTTTGTGTCAATTATAATTTGGAGAAAGACCCCCCTCCCAAAAAAAAAAAAAGTTACATTGATAGGCAGAAAAGACTTACTCAAAGAGCATTAAACTATTTAATTAATAATTTGATAACATCACCTGATTCTTTTCTTTACAAAATAATTTACTGAGAACCATGGTTGAGCCATAAATGTGCCTAATTGTGGAAATGGTTTTTACTGTTTTGTGGAGTTTATTCTATATTTATAGTTATTTTCTCCTTATGCCTTCCAGGGTCAAATCCTGATCTCACTGACGTCAGTGGAAGTTTTGCCACTGTCTTTAATGGGACCAGGATTTATCCCTAGAGCCAAACCTTCTGGGATTTTTTTTTTTTTTTTTTTGCTAATGGAAAGTATGGATAAGGAGGACGATGAATCCCAAAAGAAAACATCACATAGTGGAAGTGTATGATCTTGTCCATCCTGATGTTAATGTCACTGCCAAGAGCTAAATGTCCTTGATTTTATAATTAAAGTAAATGATAAGACATAGTAAACTTAAAAATCCTACATCTGTCTGAAAATTTTGTACCTACTTTGTGTGTAGTCACTTTCTTTGTTTCCCTCCAAGTAGCCATTTGTTTGTGTGGGGGTTTTCTACCTCAGCAGGAGAGAGTGAAACATTTTTAAAATAAGAAAATATTATTAGTAAACCACAAAAATTAGCAGGCAGACTCATTTTAGGTTTATAACACCTAAAATAACTTTTAACTGACTTAAAGTTTTATCAGTTTCATTTGATGTCGTTCCTTTAATTTAGTTCAAACATTATTTTCTAGTTGCCCAAAGAGAGCATGAAGAAGAGCTTCACAGTAACTTCCATCAACTGGTTGCATTAGGTTGAGTGGTAGACCATCACTAAAAATTACACAGCACTTTCTAACTACAAAAAATGCTTCACTTGATTTTTAATTATATTAGATAATTTGTCTTATATGTAATTCTGTATCTTCAGTAAAAACTATCCAGGTCTGTTTTAATTAAAAATATACATAAAGTTGAATTGCTCAAATCTTAATATCTCACAATTTTTTTTTGAATGTACAGGAGTGTCATTTTACTTTAGGTTTCAGAGTAACAGCCGTGTTAGTCTATATTCGCAAAAAGAAAAGGAGTACTTGTGGCACCTTAGAGACTAATAAATTTATTTGAGCATAAGCTTTCGTAATAAATTTGTTAGTCTCTAAGGTGACACAAGTACTCCTTTTCATTTTACTTTAAGTATATTCTCCCTCTTTCTGCATGCACACCATGCCTATGTGGTTAAAGAGCCCAATAAAATGAACAATCTCCTTTAACCAAAGGTCTAATAATAATAACGTAACTTAGGTCAAAAGATACAGAACAAAATCATTTTCCTGATACTGTTCTCTTAGCTCAGCTATATAATATTGCACATAAGTGTGTATATGTATGTATACATATATGTATACATACAGATTCCTATATATATACATATACTACTGAAAATCTCCTAGTATTTTCCAGAATGATATGATGACAATAGGCATGTTTAACTGGAACATGACTAAATTCTGCATATGCTCTCTGCACATACCACTCAATATATGGATGATTCATATAGGTCCCAATATAGACGTTGGTTAATTGCCTACCCGCTACTGTATAGCGTCTTATTTTTCCACAGTGCCAAAACTGTCTACAAGAAGGCACATCAAAGTTCCCTCCTCCTCCACAAGAGTGTTTTTAATTTATTCAAAAGTTACATTTCTAATAGTGCTCTGAGTCTTCAGCTCTGTGTGCTTTTTAAATTATAGCAGCAAACCACAAGGACAAAAAGCCCATAGCCTAGACTTCTGCAGCTCCTGGATATAACTGACTTGACTTTACCTTTGTTGCAGTGGATAAACTTTAAAGGGACACTGTCAAAACAGTTTAGGATCAAAATTTAAGTGGTGGAGTTTGCATAGAGTGAGAAGTAATAAGACTTCTTAAACCATTTGGAATTTCTTGGCAAGATACAATAGTACGAAAAAATGTTCCTTTAATTGTACTTCCTCTGGCCCTGATCCTGCAAGTACTTACACAAGTGAATAGGCCCACTGAGTTCAATGGACTCTGTCATTCATAGACACTCTTGTGTCTGAGGGCTTGCCTACATAATGGATTTTTTCACTATTGTAGCTTTCAGTAAAGATATGTTGCACTGGTGTAAAATAGGGCTTGCACTGGTGTGATTTACTCTGGCTAGCTACACCATTGCAAAAATCCCTAATGTAGACAAAGACTTAAGTGCATGCAGGAGTGGAGCCCATGTCTGTAAAATTGCCCTCCTACCTGATGCATCAGGAATTGCTGTAATGTCCTTATATGCTGTCTTCAATAAATAAATGTACACAATAAATTAGAGAATTTTTTAAAAACCCAATATGAACAGAAATGTTTCAATAATTTTTATTTCCGTGACAAACTCTTTTTATTGACTTAAACATTGCCCCGTACTGCTGGAAGCGCAAAACCACCTGCCTTATGCTAGCGCATGTGAAAATGGTTGGTGTAGTTTCACTCCAAGCTGAGTGAAATGTAAAAAAATTAAGGATACATCAGAAAATAATATGAAATATTAAATTTTAGGAGAAAAATAGTCAGATTTGAGGATTGTTCCCTGTTAATATAAAGTGTTGTTGGTAATATATATAAGGACATTTAAAGGAAATAACATTTTCATCTAGGCAGTGTCTTATTAAGAATAATTTTACTTTTAATCGGCATCGTGGCTGATTTGTGAAAAATAATTTCCCAGAGCCAAATTTCTTTACAGATAAACCCAGCTGCATTTTTCTCTTGGCACTGTTGCTGACCTCAGTATCTGAGCTCTCTTCCGTTTATCACCTGTAATAATGCACACACTTTATAACACACAAAAGGAAATGCACAGATTCCACCAATGCTGAAGAGAGAGTTCTGCAGAGCTACTACCGCACGCTTCAGAATCTCCACATTGATTTCAGATCTATTTGTGAGCCATAGAAGCCGAGAAACATGGAGATGACGTGGTTGTAACCCTAAAGCCTGTTCACATACAGTGGGTAACACCAGCTTCTTACACCTTGCAAAATTGCCGCTTGGTCGGGGAGCTTTGGGGCCAGAGTGAGCATGTGAAGCCTTAGCGCGTGACTTTGAACAAGGTCTGTTGTACCTGGGGGAACTCTCAATTCAGAAAACTGTCTCTGAGTGAAGATTGATGAAACGTGAGTAATGCATGCATTTGTGGGTAATTTTCTCTGCTGACGGCTGGTGTCTACTATTTATTCCAGTAACTAGTGTTACTGTGTAATGCTGTATCCTTATTCACATGTACTTTTTATATCCAGTAAAAAGTACCATGAGGAACACTTTTTATTTATTTATAAAAACACTAATCTTCATGTATGATATCATTTCTCATTTTTCCTAAGCTTAGACTTCTTTGCATTTATATTATCAGGATATTATGTGTTGGTCTTAGTGGTCGTTAGAGCCAGCTACTGATACAGACTTGTTGAAGAGTCAGAGGCTGTTTTTTTAATGGGGATTTTGAATCTTGTAAATATTATTTAACAAATGTTTATTCATTCTGTGCAAGCATTTAGAGAATTCCAGTAGGTGTGTTGTGTAAATCTAACAAAAGTAATTACATATCAGCTTTGGAAGAGAGATCACTCTGCTGTGCTCCACCCCATTCATAAAGTCCATTCTGATTGAGGGGGGGAAAGGGTGATAACACCTTGGGCTGAAAATATAGTACTTGTTTGCAAAACTTTTAGGAATGACACTTTTTGAAGTTAGCTGTGTAGATTCCTATTAGTCTGGCTGTGCTGATGTGTAGTCACTTGTGCACTGATTGATCAGTTGTTAAATTTGAGTTAGTCACTCAGATGGCACTTGCTTTGAGATAAGATTCTGGAAGAGAACAAGCTTAGCCATTCACATTTCTTGCAAATAGTAACAATGTAGGATGAAAGAGAGGCCACCTAATTTATATCCCAGTTCAGTATGAAGGCCCTTTCTGCCAAAATCGTAGTTAACCTTAATTTACCCAGTGGTTCAGAAGTTGTAGCCATTTTATTTAAAATGGGGTGGGGAGAGCCCTGAAGTTCTGAAAATTATTTAAAGGTGAATTTAAATGCATATCTATACACACGGACATTATATAGAATATGTGTATCATTTACAGTGAATGCATGTTCAATCAAGAGGGAAATGTGCACATATATTAGGAAATAGATTTCACTTCCCAAACCTAGGACCAGGATGTTGGGTGCTGGATATTTCTTCCTATCAGCTACTCCAGCTTCTAGGGGATTTTTCTGGACTGGGGGGGAAGAAATCATGTTTGAACATGTGTTTTAACGAATATGCTTTTAAACATGGCTTTGTACCTAATGTAGTGAGGGGAAATCACGTTTAAAAAAGGGTTAGCTGGTTGTTGAGGATTAGTACATAGATGGAACCTCCGGGCTTCTCATCTGTCTCCTGCCTCATCCCATTCTCCATGTCGACCTATGTGGGACAGCCCAGTTGGGTGCACAGCCACCTCTGCATAACTCAGATGTATATAAATACACCCACACCCACACCACTGCAGTGTGTTTTGGGGCCTGGCACCACTGGCCATTTGCACTACAATGAGTTTCAGACTAACTTTAAACCCTGGGTAACCTTAAAAAGAAAAATCAGAGATGAATACATTCTGAAAGGAGATTGAAAGTTTGACCTGCCAAGGCCCTAATTCAAGGCTCACTGTTTCAGCAGAGCAAGGACCTGTGTTTTTTTCACAGATTTAGGCATTAATGATAGAAAGGGAAATACGGAATCCCTGAACTCCAGGCCTGGCAGGTGAATGAAATATTTCAAATGTTTTGTCATAAAATGTATTTATGTGTAATTAATTCTACCCAAGAATTCTGTGGACTGAGGATGTTAAACAGTGGTGTATGTATTTTATTTAAAACATTTTAGATCATATGTAAAAATGTTGTGTGAGTCTAATTAATCAAAATCATGAATCATAAAACATTTCAGTGTCCTTCAGCATTTCAGTAAGAAATGGTTAAAGACTCCTTAAAATATCTTTCATCATTTTAAAATCTTTTAAATGTTCTACATGTAGTATTAACCTCTTGAAGTTGTTTTTTTGTTTCTCCGTTTTTCCTTCCTTTGTGTACATCCTGGTTTGTTGTTAAAGGGTTATTCATGAACCCCAGGCTGATTCACTGGTTTGTTATTGTACTGGTTGTTCATGAGTCCCGGTGGTCTGCTTTGGGTGTTCTTTTAAGTAGTTTTTAATTTATAAAAGTAATGTTATAATAAACATATAGCAAATATAAAAAAGTGAAGAAAAACAAGTTAAGTAAAATTTTAGCCTCTATTAACTTTGCACCTGATTGTGTAAATACTTGTGTATAAACTTAACGTAAATCCTGTTGAAGTCAATGAGATTTACTCATATGGGTAAAATTAATTTTGTGTGAAAATGTTTGCAGGATCAAGGCCCTTATAGGATTTCCAATTCAACATTCAGAACACTATGTGGCCCTACAAAGATTTATGCATGTGAATAGAGCTATTGAAGTCAATGGGACTACTTTTGTGACTAACGTGTTATTCATCTCTGTAAGGTTTTGCCAGATCAGGCCCTATAACAGTGAAATAGTTTCAATTCTCAGATTCCTTTTTCTGTAAGCTGGTACTGTAAATTATAATTTCTCTATGAAAAAATACAGAATGTTATTAAAGCAGCTTTCTATTACATTACATGTACTTCATTTATCCAAATTCTTTGTTAAGATTTATTCTGTAATGTTTTCAAGTTAATCAATACTGTTTGTATTCACTTTTGATTTTTAATAATGATCTTAAGAATGATTTGTTTCAAATTTATGTAATGTTTTTAAACAAAGTTCAAACTCCTCGAACGTGATTGGAATTTCGTATAGGTTACTCATTTTAATTCTCATACTGTGTCGTTCCTTTCTTAGTGGCTTTTTTACAGGTAAGCAATTGTTCTCAGGGATAGCTTACAGCAGTTTATTTGATTTTATAAAGATTTCTAGGAATTAATACAAGAAGAGTCTATACACAACTTAGCGCATTAAAGAGGAAGAAGACTTTATTATATTTGTAGCTAATATAATAGATGGATTATATAAATCATAGCCATATTAAACAAACCCAAAACTTATAGTGTGCAATATTCAGTAGATGTTGGCTAACAGGATATGGCCTCCTCTTGAATCTATAATTTTAAAGCTCTATTAAGAGTTCTGATTTTACCTACAATATCCTGTTGTTTTGAAAGCATTTGTAACGTAATGGACTTCATATGGGAAAGGACTGCACATCTCATGTTTCTCCACATTATAGACTAAAAGAGTCATGTAATGATCAACTAAAAAGAATCTCATCTGATTTTAGGTTTTAGTTTGCTGGTTTGAAGTTGGGTAGCAATCTTTGATATTCTTGCCGGCTAGGAATCTTTTTAACATTCAAGTTTGCATTCCAGTTGAAAGTTTTGTATGAAAAACCTGATGGACTTAAGGAAACTTGCAAAACTGCCTATTTTATTGTCCTTCATCTAAAAGACAGAGGCATCTTACATTTGCGGAATGTACATTTAAGAAAACATAAGTTAAAGTTTTCTGAGAAATGAGTGATGTCTAGGAAATATATTTTATGGCCGTTGAAACAATGGAGGTGAAAAGCTTATTCCTTTGTCAGATAAAGTTTCAGAGCACAGTGTGGCTCTGTAAGATGTCTAACTTTAGTTTGTATATGAGCCACAGATGTTTTCACCTCCAAAAAGGGACGCCGTTACATGTAAAAGGAGATTAGACCAGGTTTGTACAACATGTGTTTGTGCAGTATGTTGTTGTGGTAGATGTTGAAAACCAATGGACTTAATGTTCTGCAAAGCAGCACTGAAAATAATAGTCTACAACTTAAGCAGTAGAAAGCTGTTCTCAGTGGCAATTCTGTGGCTAGTAGAGAGTCATTTCTTATGACCCTTTTGTTATAAACTGCCTATTGTTTTGAAGGACCTTTATGTTCTAATCCATCACAAACGAGAGACTTTTCTCAATTTTTTCTATTGTTAAATAAGAAAAACAGTGGTTAGAACCCAAAGAAGCAAATTCATCAAAATCTACCCTCAGAAATTTTGAAGGTTTTACATTATATCTGTGGTAGCTGGATAAAAGGGAAAGATTTGAATTACAAAGTTAGAGCCCACTGGTGAACTGGCCAAATTTATTCTTAATATCTAGAATGATTTACTTTAGTACTTGAAACCATATGCAATTTCAGATATAAATATGTTAGTCACAGCTAATGTGCTATTGTGTTTCAATTACTCTTCTCTGAAATTTAGATTATTGTTCTGGAGTAACAAGTTCTCTATTATCTCAATTCCAAAAGTAATATATTGATGACATTAAATGGAGGTATTTGAGTAATTGTGCTCTTCAACAATAGTATTTTAATCATTGAAATCTCTTCCTTTACAATCAATCTTCTTATCATTGTGTTCTATTGGATTGATGTAGCTATTACTTTAGGAACTCGGAGTTATCTTCTGAGTAGACAAATGATTGATTTTAGACATTAGGCATTCTCTGAGATGTTATAAACATTTGCCTTTCTATACTTCTACTTTGAAGAGAAGTAAAAGCTTTGCAAACATGTCAGTTTGCCTTAAAAGTTACCAATACAGCTTACTCCTTGTCTGACATTGCATTTTAAGTCTGTAGCTTTTTTGTAGAAATTTGTAGAATTAGTATTGTGGTATGTCTAAAATATTCCCCAGCATTTTAGACAAGGCTTGGGAATAAGTCGTCAAATAGTCTTCGTGTTTCCCAGTTAGGCATTTCTATAAAACAGTTAAAGATGTTTAGTTTGGTGTTTATATTAATTTGAAGGTAAGGGAGGATGTTCAAAAAAGGGGAAAACCTTGTATTGGCGGAAGAGGCAGAAAATGTCATCCTGAGAGTATTTGGGGAAAGGTAATATACTAGCGGTACTGGTATTCCTGTTTTTTTAATTTTTTAAAATCGACCTTTGAATAATCTTGAGCAAAGTTCATCTTTCCAACCATGCAGACATCTTCCCTTTTGATGTTGTTTGTGAAGTTAACTATAGTTAACACCATGGGAGTTTAGTTTCACCCAAAACCTTTTCCATCTAATTTCTCCTGATGTGTGCATCTGATTGTCCAAGTAAACCTGGTCGTGGTGTGCTGCCAACTTGTCACAGTTTCAGGTCAAAATGAGATTTGTGCTTGAGGTATTCTTCTCTCCTGAGTGTATGCACATCTCATGTTATGGTGCTAGGAGCTCTCCGTGTGCACCGAGGGGAGAATGGGTCCCATGTGTCCGAGCTGTCAGGAATTTCTTCTTCCAGTACATTGCTTTTCTTTTTCATCTTTGGTAATGCTGCATTTTACTTTAGTTTTTTGCACTATCCTCATGGATTACCCATCAAATGTCAAGTTTTCTAATTCCTTATTTGCAGAACTTTAGTAATGCTACAAGTGATTTTTGTGAGATTTCCCAGCAGTCTCAGGTATTACTCCTACTTTTTTGGTTGCTTTCACTAGAGTATCAGTTTAAGTG
Organism: Chelonia mydas; assembly: GCF_015237465.2. Taxonomy (NCBI): domain Eukaryota; kingdom Metazoa; phylum Chordata; order Testudines; family Cheloniidae; genus Chelonia; species Chelonia mydas. The sequence goes on from NC_051254.2 coordinate 20,895,326, forward strand.
GGAGGAGAGAAGAGCTTCGGAACATAAGTAAATATAGTTTTATTGTTCTTATGGTTTATTTCCTTTGTTCTGAAATCATGGACGTTTGCAGTTTTTTCTTGACATCTGATGTATGGAGCAGATTCTCTCCTCTGCCTCCATGTTCAAAAAAGTGACCAATACAAATATCCAATGAAAACACACACAAATATTGTGTTCTCTAATAAAATGTTTTAAATATAAATAAAAATGAATCTGGTGTTTTATTCTTCATCTAGCACTCAAGAGAAAGCTAGCTTTTTTCCAGTTAATTATGTATTTATATCACTGTAGGTAGATTAGCGATAATTTACAATAAAGCATGTGGCTGACTAGATAGTGTTATGCTCTGGGTGCAGCGTGAGGGGAAAAAAAGCTGAAGGACAGGGGAGTGTTCACCCACCTGAGAAGTGAATGAATCCAGAATAAGTACGTTTTGTGACGTTACCTTTTATTTATGATTTTTTAAATGTAAGTGTAAGTAACTGTATGTCAAGGTTTTTTTCACTGTATCACTGTATTTTCTCCATTGTTCTTAAAAACCTTTTCCCTGTGTATGTCTGACTAGTTCAATTTTTTACAGTTATCACTACGTTTAAGTTCACAATTTTTTAATAAAAGTTTGTTTTGTGTGGACGTACACAGATGTATATAGATACAATTAAAAATAATATTGTGTATATATATATTTATGTTTATTGTTTGGGCTGTGGGGGAGAACAATAACCCCAAACCCCAAAAATAAAACCAAAAAATATCCTGTTCCGTGTTACTACATAAATTGAAATTAATTCAAGAGTTCAAACAACTCTGCTTCCAGATAATATCCCTGCTCTGGTGGAAACTGACCTTGTATTGGTAAAAAGTAGTAGTTGTTGTAGTTACATTGATCTGTCTTTGCCGATTTGACTTCAGTTTTCCCCCCCCCATGGACACAAGTGGGAATAGCAGCAATGTTAATGGCTGTTGTGCCAATTTCAGCTGTGACGGACCATGGAAAAGTGAAAGCTCCGTATTTCCAACTGCACCTTCAAATATTTGGAGCCTGGTAGGTGGCCTGTTTTCAATTAAGGGAAAAAAAGTAATAAGGGAAATTGTAAGCTCTCTGGGGCAAGGGCCATCATTTACTATTTGCTAAATGTGTAGCATGCTTTAAGCAATGTAATCGTAATAATAATTCCTCCTTTTCATGAGCATAAGAATAATGAGCACTTAAAAGTGGTTTACGTCTTCAAATCCTTTATGAAATTTAACTGATTATGATCTGTTAGAGAGAAAACAGTATGACTTGGGTGGATAGAGGTGGTTAGAAGCTTATCTTTGGTCAACGAATCTGATGCTCCCTATCATAATGCCCAATTTTATAAATATATTGTTGCTGGTTTTATAAAATTAATTCAGTACTGAATGAATAGAAATAATGGATTCTGGGGCAGTTTTACATTGTAGAAACGGTCAGTATTCTTTGGCAAGGTTGCATTCCTTTGGCAATAAGTAGAGCAAATAGCATAAAGTGTTTGCTAGAGGGAAAGTGGATTGACAGAAAAATCTATAAAAATTGTGGCCCTTACTCATTGCATACAAAGGTGAGAGGTCGCCCCCCTGTAAAAGTGCTAATAGGTATTGAAAAAGACTTCATTACCATTTTGCAAGTAAGCTTTATTAAGGTGAAAGAAGCTCTAATGGAGGGAAGGAGGGGCTGGGGACTGGAAGGTACTTTCTAATTTAAGGCCTAGTACTGCAAACGTTTAATACTAGGCGTAGCGCTTAGTACCATGAGTGATCCTGTTACCTAAATAAGACTACTTGCATGAGTAAACTTGAGTTGTGCACAAAATGTTTGCAGGACTGCACCTTCAGGTATTTAGTTTCTTTAAGCTGTTAAATTTCATCCATTTTGCTGTAGATATATTTTCTTTTAATGCCCATTTAAAAAAAAAATCCTGCTAACGTCTACCTGTAGTATGCCAAACAAGGTGTGTAGCATTGTGATAGGACACAATATTTAGCATGGTCGCTTGACTTGCTTTTTTTAATGATTACAATCTCTTTGACAAATTAACATAGTGATAAAAACCAGATGAGGAATGGTCACAGAAACAATCAAATCTATGATTTAAAAAAAAAAAAAAAATCCCACAAAGCAGCACTTGGATACGTATCTCCTAAAGAAACACTGACCCCTTTTCCAAATGAGGTTTCTATGCCATTAGTTTAGCATGACCTTTTATGAACACCTATAAAACAAAAAGTACTTTATCAGCTTCCAGATCTAAAGGCTGAATTAAGAGGAAGAAAGTGAAAAATAATTTAAAGTAAACCAGCTTCCAAAATTTGATTATTAAATGTTTTGAATGAGTTATTTCAGACTGAAAATATTTTTAAAATTATAGATTACATATCTTAGAACAAAACATCAAGTGGCATGATTAGGGCAGTGTGTTTTTAAAATGTTTTAAAAAATCTATAATCTTGAACCAAGTAAAATCATTTGCAAGCTAAGTGCAAAATCCTTTTATGAGAGAAATTGCCACAGCCAAATTTTCTGTTCTTCAAATACTCATGAAAAATTGAAAGCAAAATTAATTGCTGGTCCTGGTCCTGAATTGAGGGGTGTGTAGTCTCAGCTGGATCAGGCCCCAGAGTTTGCTTTTAGGAATAAACTGGCTAATAACATGTAGCTCTAGACGATAGTTTCATCGCTTTGTTGTAAATACAGATTGCAATATAATTTCATAAGAATAGTGAATAATTCACTAGCATTATTTAATTAGACTCAGTGGTCAATATACTAAAGTATATGCTTATGCAAAACAAATTTTAAAGCTTCAACTTAAGACACCGGAGATTTTTCCATAAATTGTCTCCCATTTATTGAGGGCTCTGTTTATTCCATTAGCTAACAGGATAATTCAGTTCTGATATTTTTCCCCTCATCAACTTTTTTTCCCCCCCACAAAAAACTCAAATGAAAACCCATCTCCCTCCTACCCCTTTGCTTCAGCCACTGAATGTTTTTCTTCTTTTACTCTATTATAAATGTACTCTTGTGTTCTGTGTATTATTTTTATTTCATTCTATAACTGCTAATTGTATCAAGGGTTTTGGGTTGCACTGGTATTGGAAAACATGATTTACAGCTGAAATAAAGTGTGGTGTTAGGGGTTTTTTATTCACATCCTGGGGCTTGATCTAAATCCCACTGAAGTCAATAGAAGTTTCTTTCCGCTGACTTCAATTGAGCTTGAATCAGGCCCATGGAGAACCAAGAGTTTAAAAAAAAAATCTTCCTATATTGTAAACCACATATGATGTGTCCCACTGGCAGTCTTTAATTGCTGCTTAGTTTAATAAATGATCTTGCCCTGGAAGAGTTTTTCTTAATATTGCAGCTCCCAAAGTCTTGAGTCGCAGTGTCAGTTTGAGACATATTTGTGGTCCCCATTGACAAGGATCATCTGTTCTTTATTTATGTGATGTTCCCACAGTGTAAAGGGAATAAATTGATCTGATAAGCATATAAATTGCAATTTACTTTGGCATAATTGCTAAAATAATCTAGTTATTGTGTATAATATAAATGAAAAACTTTGCACTATTTTTATTGCTGACTTTTAAAAATAGTAAGCAATCTGTAGGGGTTTGGCCCAAAATCCCAAACAATGGCATACATGGCGGCTTTAGAGAGTTTAACCCAAATTTCGATTTTGATTTTTAAAGTTAATAAATTAATCTGGATTTATTAAGAAAGTGGAACCTATTTACCAGCTGAAACGTTTGTAACAAATCAGTCTCAGTAGGATGTATGGCTAACACCTATTGCACATTCTATTACTAATAAAGCTTCAGTGCTGTTCTTTATTATTTAATGAGTTGAAATGCCTTTTTTTTACCCGCTCCCAAGGGCCAGCAGATTTACAATCCTTTTGGGGCTCATGGTGCTGCAATATTTCCTTTCACAGTCTCTCCTCCTCCAACTGGTGAAAGTACATTTAGGATAACTAACATTATTTCCTCCTCCTACACTTTCCTTTTCCTGAAACCATCAGATAACTCTTTGTTTGTTCTCAGATACCCTGAGAATACGCCCTCCAACTACAGGTTTTTTTTTAAATGGTCAGTTTTTCTTTCAGTGTTCACATGCTGATTGTTTTTTGGGGGGAATGCTGGAGGGGATGTGGTATACAGCTTGCACTCCATATTTATCCTAAAATCTTTGATTGTTTCCTGTGACATACCGTTTCACACGCAGCATGAAGGAGACTAGACTGATTCACGACAACCCCCCAAAAGTTGGTGGAATGCCAGAATATTATTTGTCTAGAAATAAATGTAAAAAATCACATATACAAGGAAAGTCTCATATGACTTTTGGCATTTATAAGATTTTCTCCCGCATCCCCTCTCCTTACGCATAAAGAGGCAAATATAGGTTGGGAATCTGATAAAGAGATATGTAAATATCAGTATTTTATTACTGACTTTACCAATATATTGGCAAAATACTATCCTGTGTCAATCAAATAACATAAAGTATTTGATCAAGATAACGGTGCTTTATTGATATGGTGTTCTGCTAATATCTTCTAAATTATAATTATAGAAAGCAGTCATATCAACAAAATCCCTTATGTTATTTAGGTATTAGATATGATTGTAAAATATGATAGAAGCACCTATAAGCTCCACACTTGTTAAGGATCACATGCTGTTTTGATTTTATAAAGCCCTAAAAAGAGAGAGAGAAAAAAAAACAGGGTTTATAAACTCTGTGGTTCAGTTTTGGATTGTATCTGGGAATATCACTGTCATCTCAAAGCCCTCTTTCATGTTTAAAAAAAGCCTAAGATCAATAAAATTGTGCAGTCTTTAGCATTTTAGATGCTCTTTAAAAAAAACAACAACAAACAAATTGTGTACAAATAAAATTGTTTTGAATAACCAGAGTGTCAGATTGCTTTTATTAATTTAACAGATCAAAAATATGTCATCATTGGGACTGAGATTACTGTATGTGTATAGCGTTTCAGAATACAGGATATTTTTTTCCCACTAACCTATATAATCAACATATACTAAATATATTTTTACAACAAAATTTTAAGATACTAGATTTCTGATTTTAATCATAAAAAATACATTGGGAAATTCACAGTTAAGGCTTCTGCTCAATCCTTAACTTCCCCCGTACATCATAGAAGAAACATTACTATTACAATCCAAAATCTCATGCATTTATGACATTATTTTGACACAGTTGTATTGATTTTCTGGTTTGGTAGACTATAAAATATAACAAATTCCTCTTTATGTCTTTTTATCATTCTTTAATATATTAAAAATGTGCTGTTTCTTGCTTTTTGAAAAACCAATATCTGTTGTTCCTTTTACTTTTCAACTGTATGAAAACAAGATAGGTCCATCTTGGAAACCCTTTCTTGGGTCAGTAGTCCCAGTGAAGTCACTGTTACAACTCTCACAAATAAAGGTTTGCAAGACTGGGCTCATAATTATTGCTTTTTATAACTAGGCAAAACAAAAAGGGAAATTTGTTAGAAAATCCTACTGACATTTCTCTGTTTGACCGAAGTTTAGATTTTGATGTTTCTTTCCTTGTGGTTTTCCTTTGTGCACCATTCATGAATTTGTTTAGTATTAGTATCTGGTATAGACTCAATTTCCTCATAGCTTTTGTGGATTTAATTTCATTTGGGGTCTTACTTTGGTAAAAAATATAAAAATGTATATACACACATCCTGGATTCCACATTTACGGAAACTGAAGCAAATTGATTTTTCGCAGTTTCCGTAGCCTTGCCCTGGCTTCCGTGGTGTGTAAACTAGACATAGTTTATCAAACTGAGCCTTTTGTCTGTTCCTTTTTACCTTCTTTCCGATAATATATAGTCAGATATGCTAAAAGATATATACATAGAAGTTATTGAAATAGTTTTTCCAATAACATGCAAATGACACGTGAAATCTTAATTGTAAGGAAAAATCTGGAATTTTAGTGTTCAAAACTAGCAATATATATTTTTGTCACTTTTTACCCCAGTTTTACTTAGGAATGATGGGAAAAGAAAAGGATACTTGTCTTAGTCCATTTTGATCTGGACTGTGACCAGGTTAAGGCAATATGTGGCCCAAGGCAACCTGCACATATATTTATGGGAAGGTGGACTAGAGGTACAAAGTTTGACCACTTTAGAAATCAAGGCCCAGATTGTTCAATTCTCCCTTAATCCACCGTTGAATTTGAATCAGTGTCAATTTCACTGGAAAAGTTCCGATTTTCTCATTGGAAATACCATTCATCTAGGCTTTCAGCAAAATAGTTAGTGCAGGTAAAAAGTCTTGGAAGCTTTTGGTTTTATAACTGCTTTGAATAATATTTTCAAGTAGTAAATTGTCTTTTTATTTGTGGCTGCAATGTCTATTGTTTAATTAAATAAATGTGTTTCTTTTTATTTATTAAAGGGGACAAATATGTTTGATTTCAAAGCATCAGTGATGTCTTCCCTGTCCTTTCTTCCCCCATGTTGGTTCATAAACTTTCTGCTAAGAACTTTATCTACTCATTTTGAAAAATTAAACACTTCTTGCCAATCTGTTTTGAACATGAAAGACTGAAAATGTTTTGCATATGGGCAACAAGCTTTCCCTTCCTAGACTGGCCAGCATATTATTTTTGGATTGTTCTGCAAGTTGGTAATATGCAAACTACTTTTTCAAAATAGAGTAGCTATTCTTATATCACATGTCATAGGATTTCACTTGGCCTTTTTTTTTTTTTTTAAACTTACATGCAGCAAATGGTATATAGGCCAACTGGGATACGAGGAAAATACCCAGTATCCTATCCATTATATATGGCAAGTGTCCTGCATGCGGTGGGACACATCAGCAATTTCAGACCTTTCAGCAGCTTCTCTTGTGGTCCCACTCCTCTCTGTCTATCATGCTAAATGCCAAGGCTGCCCTATCTCCTTTTTATTTGATATGGGCTGAGAATGACAGGCGGGAGAGCTGGGGCAATCTCAGCAGTCTGTTAGATGAGAGGCTAGCAGTGGGGACCAAAAGCACAGCTGTTGAAAGCTGTCAGAAGCTTGCCAGGTTGTCCCACTAGATGAAGGTCTTCCGTAATGGTCTTTCTCCATGGCTGGAGACCTTTTCAAGACTTTGCTCATGCTGTGATAGAGTCCCTGAACAGAATCAACTATTCTCATGGAAAAAAATGCCGCAGATGTTTTCATTCCTCTGTATTGAACATTCAAAGACATCTCTGCTTTTAGTTCTTCCCCTTGTTCCCTCCACCTGTCCCAATCCCCTCTCCATCTACCTGTTTACATCTTTCTCTTGCCCTTGTGCTTTTCCCCACGATGTTCCTTGTGTTTGAGGAAGCTACCCTGCTTTCATATACCAAACAGCCTCCCTCTGCTCCTTCAAATACCTCCTCACAACCCACTTTTTCCATGAAGCCTTTTGAAAACGGTCTGCAAAATTCCTTTGCATCTTCCAGTCCACGCTATCCCCTCATGCACGGTTTATGTCTTCTTGAAATGGACAGCCCCATTTCCTCCTTTGCTGTAGTACCGAGCAGCAGGCTGGCACTGAACACTAATAAGTGAACCTTTTAATATATGCTACCAAAAAAACAACCAATGAACCAATAAGTGATTTCATCAAAAATATATAATGCAGCTCAGGTTATCATAGTTAACAAGATTATATTTAGGTTAAAATCAGTGTTGCTTTGGATTATACAACTGCATCTATTTTTCATTGAGGCAGTTTCAGAGATCAATAAAAATTGATAAATTTTGAAAACTTCCTAACGGAAAATTTGTGGGATTTATAACAGGTGGGTGAAGAGGAGGTGGTGGAAGTAGGTGTTCTGAACCTGGCAAGCTGAACACAGACTAAGAGCAACTGTGGAAAGAGGAGTCTCCCTGCCAGAACTTTGATTCATTTCAAGTTATTTCACTCTGCCTCCCTTATTCACACTGAGGAGTAACTTACTTTGTGAGTAGTCCCTGTCTTTTATGGGATTACTCACAAAATAAGGCACTCAGTGTGACTAAAGGTGGCAAAATTAGGTCCTAAATAAATATCTTTAGTTATGCCTCCTTTCCCAACAGTGATGGGAAATGTTAGTCCTAGACTCCTTTATCAGAGGGTTACGCCTCTGGGTGTAGATTAAATAGGGCGATATAACCTGTGTTGTACATATGTGGTATTTACCTACATATGTGCTGCATAGGAATATGTGTGTGTATAGACACACTCACACCCTACTCTCCCTTCGATAAAGTATATATACACTGTGTACATCTTGTGCATTTTTGGTGGTAGATGGGCACTTTTAGCACAGTGTTTTCCTTCACTCTGTGCCACAAAGAGGTAATGCATTTGCTGATGATAAAACCAACAGGTGCCAGGGCTGTTGGGTACTGAAGCCAGTTGGCTTTCTGCCTACAAGCTCACAGTGGATATATTGTGTGTCTCTAGGTTTTTGTGTGTTTCTATGTCCTTATGAGGGATGGGATAACCCAGTTGAAATACATACTTAAACTCCTAAGGGATTAAGTGTGTTTCCTTTGCTTTACAGTTCAGAATTTTACAGTTTCTTTGTTTGGGGTTCTCAGATTGCTTAATGATTTTTTTTCCCCCGTTTTGCCCAGATGTGTATAATAGCAGTATTTGAACCTTACTAGGTTTGCCAATTTTATTACTCAACATATGGTATATCCTTTTATTTTTGTCTAGTATATAATTCTTTTACTCAGAAATCCCTTAGTACATACTGGTTTTATTTTCTTAGACTTGTGCTTTAATTATTGGTTTTCTAGCCATTCTAGACTCTGACATATAGTCTTTTATAGTGATTCACGGAGACAAAGCTTCAGATGTTTTGTTTGAGTATGAAAAATATTGTTTAAGATATCATTTACTAGAAGTAATAATTTATCATAATATGAAAAAATAGCATTCTGTTACTCTTCAGTTTGGAATAAAAGCACACTAGTATTAGTTACCTTAAAAGTTTTGTGCTGATGAACTGCATCAATTTATAAAGATATGTACTTTGCAATGAGCAACTTAAATGTTTCTGAAGGTCATTGTTGGGCAAGTAGATAACATATCTATATCAAAAGGCATATCCTCAGGTTGAATGTGGGCAATATTTGAGTTCATTTTGTATTTATACTGATCAGCATTTGTAAACAGTTTGGTTAGAGAGACCAAGATTGTTTTCCTGATGGATTCAGGACCAGATCCTCAGCCTGTTTAAATCTGTGTAGCTCCATTGAACTCATATCAATTTACACCAGTTTGGGTTCGGGCCCAGACTCTAAATACAATGAGTCAATAATGAATGGCTTTATGATTGACTTTCCATGTAAAGTTTTCTTTATGACTATTCTTTTCTAAATAATTTCTTAGGCTTTTCTTGCTCTGTAGCAATGTCCTCCTGAAATAGGGGCCTAAAATAAGAATATCCTGCTCTGGTGGACAAGTCTGAAATAGTCTCAGAATAGTTTAGGATGTGCTGAAATGATCCACACAGTACTTCTGTCCTAATAACAACCTTAGGCAAGCTTCTTGATTTGGTTATAAAGAGATATTAAAGGAAGATGCCCCGAAAGAAATATTTGTCAACTAGGTTTGTTGTATACTACATGGATCCTTTGTTCTTTGTCCTTCCATTAAAGAAAAAAAATCCATATTCATTCTGTTCTTATTGCTTTGACCCTCTGTGGCCAAGCACATTGAAGAAAAGATATACTCCATACTTTCATTACCGAAGCATAATACAGGAAGGGAGGTAACGTGGCAGTCTGCCCTTTATCACCTTGCTAAAAGAGGAGAAAGATTTTGGGGTGAGTTTATCATCATCAAATGTATTGGCTGGATTGTGACATAAGAGAGACTTTTGACTCCTTTCTTATACATTGTTTCTACAGTGAAAAAAGTATAAAGGTCCTCTTTTCTGCAGTGTACTCAGACTTTGTCAGACAAACTGAATCCTCCTTGGATTCAAGCAAACACTTAAGCATGTACCTAATTCAGTCAGACTTAAATACAGGCTTAAGTCAAGCACATGCCTAAGTACCATCCTCAGATAGGCTGGAGACAAGAGGAGGCACGATATAGAGATGCTACTCAGTCCTACTCATATGCTACCACTCAGAGTAGCATAATTTTATGGAGCCATAGCACCAGGTAGATTTAACAGTATTTCAGCCCTTTTTGTGTACCATGACAGTTCTTATATGTAGAAATTCCTGCAGTTGGGATAGTACAGTATGTTCCCTTTCTGTTTATATAATTAAACATTCAGATCAGAGTGGTATCATGGTCTAGTGGACTCAGTATAGGGCTAGGTCCCAGGTATTCTTGTTTTCTAATCTCAACTCTGAAATTGACTCCCTCTCTTGTTTGGAACAAATCACTTAATCTCTGTGTTTCAGTTTCCTCCTCTGTAAAATAGTGATAATGCCTTTCCATTAGGATGTTGGGAATTAATTTGATAATGTTTATGCCTGGCTTTAGAAAATATGAAGTTCTGTATACCTGTCCACTGTTATGACTAATAATAAACCACTACAGATCTTAGGTTCATCATGCATTTTGAAGAATAAAATATAAAACTCCTACACATTAATATAAATCTAAGCTCCTTAAAATATCACTAATATTCAGGATGGCGCGTTTGGTAATTTTCACATTTTACAGATCTTGGTTCCTTATAGAGAAGACAAAGATCAACTTTCAAATAGCAGCTAACATAAATAACGAGACAGTCCCTGCAAGAGTGAGCTCATGAAGAAAGGGTTTTTTCACCATTTCAATGTGGAAAAATCCTTTTGTTCTCAAAGACTTGAAAGCATAGGCAGGAGAAACTTGCAAACTGTGTTTTAGAGCTGAAAAAAGCCACAAAACACAAACACTGGAATTCATTCATATTGTCTAAAATAATATTTAAATGTGTGTATAATGCATATGCATGTATAGTGTGTGTGTATAAGACTATGCATGTGTTTTATATGCACACAAATGCCTTTCATACTAACAAAATCCAAAATGCATCACTTCGGCTACCACTTGTGGTAGGCAGGCAAACACACTGTACAACAGTATGTGTAGCAGAAAGCTATGGCTATCGCCTTTTAATATCCATTCAGAGCAGGAAGCCTCTTAATATCTTTTCCAAAAGATCCACACACAATAAACCTCAAGAAACTCAATTTATCTACCTTGGAAGGAAAAAAGAGTTAGGTAGACCCTGCTGGAATTCAAACCTGTGGTTCCAATGAGACTAGTTATTTCAAAGGTCATCCTCAAACCACGAATCTGTCTCCTTCAGCATATTAATTAAACTTTTACCATAAATAGGCTAGTTGATCTTTTTGTTAGTTTCCCTGGGAAAGGTGTGTGTGTGTGTGTGTGTGTGTATTGAGTAGATTACAAGTTTTATTTTTCCTCTTGAAGACCCTTAAACCCTGTTCACCAGACAGGGGTGAGTTTGAACAATTGGCTTAAAAAATAGCTGGGAAAAGATAAACCATAGAGGCCAAGTGTTGGGAATTGGATAATCTGATTTCTCACCAAATATTAGAGGCAAATATCTTGGTGCAAAGAGCTTGAACACAGAGTATAATTGTAAAGCAAAGTAAGCCTTGGTGCGGTGGTGGTGGTGGTGGAGTACTATTTTCTTTATTGAAGCGCCCCTTATTTTAAGCAGCCCTTTGTCTGCGCAGGTTTCCCCACATACCATTAACTAAGAATGTTTCTGTTTTGACTGCAAGGTTATAAAAATCTATGATGTGTGATAGTGACAGCTAAAAAGGACCAGGATAACATATGTGTCACTATTTGCAGTACTATTTTGTTTTCCACACTTGAGTTTCTTCTTAAACTATTTTTAAGGAATCTTTACTGGCCTCAGAAGCTTTATCTTACCAGTTAAAAGGCACGGTTGCCCTTATGCTTTTTAGGGTCAGATTCAACAAAGAAAGTTTCTGGCATTAGCACAGGGGGAAGCCTGTGAAAAGCTACTGAAGTCTCCCCTCATAGTCAACCAGATTAGTTCTTTGGTTCCTCCTGAACATGGGAGTTGGATATATTTTTTATTTGAATATGACTGTTATTGCGGAAGCAGTTTAGCTTTATATGAGAATCACCCAGGGTATATCTTTGTTCTGATAATAAAGAAGTCAGTTTTTTAAACACACACATTCAATGCTGCCTTTTATGTTCTGTGATAACGTGTATTCGGCCTTTGCAGCTCCCTGCTGGGGGCCCCTTGGTCCTATTACACCCTGTCCCAAGAAGCAGCGAGCGGAGATGGAAACAGCAGCGAAAGTGGGTCCTCCAAGCTTGCCTAGAAATGCCTCTCCCAAGCAACCGTTTTGGAAACCACAGAAACCTGGTCCTCCAAGGGTTAGAGGGGTTAGCAACAGCCAATCAGAGCCCTGCTGGCCCAGCCAAGAGGAGCTGCCTGGCCTTAGAAGGTCAGATCCTGCTGGGATCAGAGGAGTGAAGAAGGGTGCTCCACTCAGACTACAAGAGCCTGAGAAGTAGAGAGACCATCATGGCTGCTGGAATTTACACAGCTGGGATTGCGGAGGGAGAAGAATCTGAGGGCATTGGCCCTGAGATAGGGCTGGAGGTGAAGGGCCCAGTAGGAAGAGGCCCAGGGAAATAGCAGTGAAGGATTGAACTGAGCAGTATGTGGCTGCTGTCTAGGGTCCCTGGGCTGGAGCCAGATTAGTGGATGGGCCCACACTCCCCTACCAGCCACAGGTAAAGTGTCATAAACCCCAAGAAGGGGACAGGGCCCCAGAGTCAGGGCTGACGCTCCAAGTGAAGGCAACCAAACTGCTTATTCATTGGATTCTTTAATATCCCGGAAGAGATTTGTTCAGACTTTGTGACTTGGCCAGAGGGCCATGCTACTGAAGATCCACCAAGGTCAGCTGAAAGCCTGCAGGGGGGCACCAGGGGCAAGAAAAGGAATGTGGTACTGTGCCCAGCTGCTCGGAAGCATTCAAGAGGTGAGGGCTCCTTTACAGTTGCAATTTGAATCTCTTATACCTAGCTTAGTATGAGGTGGCAGGGTCAATTCCCTTGATGAGGTTTGTCTTCTGCCATGCTGTCTGTGGCAATGAAAATGCAGATGAGACTGGAATATTCTGCTGCCCACCCTGACCCAACCTTTCCTTCAGACTATCAGAAACCTCATTCTTCCTTTCTGAGATTTTATACGTTCAATTTGTTTAATTGTTTGAGGGAGGAATTTTTTGTATAAATAGAATTCTAAAATAAAAAATGTGTGTAATTATACCAGTTGATTTTTAATTGGGGTTGTCACTGGCTGGGTTGTTGGGTGGCTAAGTTGTTCTGTTATTGTTTGCATGCTTGTTTGTGAGTGGAAACATATAACTGCCTATCTAGATAGTGCTGAACCAGCTCAAGCCTTGTGTCTGACAAAATAGATGGTGTATTAATATGTAGCGTTTTCATTTTTTTTCTTGCCCTATGGGAAGGTTGGAAGCTGATGCCTCCTACCACGTATACCCTGTAGGACTTGTTTTGTTTCAGTTTTCTGAGCTTTGCTGCTTGTACATATTCCTTTGCTAGGATTTGTAACACTATTCTGCATTTTATAAAAGCTCTTGAGGAAAATATCCAGGGAAATATGGTTATTCGCAGTTTTCTTTTTTTATGAGTAATTCTAGCCAGCACTATTCCTACTGGTAACTTTTTATGTCTTGCCTCATGCATTGTGATATGCCTGGGTGAATCTGTGTATGTCTGAATCTGGCTTTTCTTCTCATTTTCAGTAAATTTTGCACCCATTGAAATTTTTCGCAAGATTGCACAAGTAATGGGCATTTACAATAACTTGCAGAAATCGAATGGAAAACTTGCAAATTGCTGGAAATGCCTACATATTTAGCTACAACTTAATGTGCCATTAACAGCTATCATTTTATTTACTAATACTAGCATAAAACCCTGCCAGTATCGGAAGATTGGTCTACCATATGGGTTTTCAACCTGGGCAGTCTGAGGCCAAGATCATGGCCCTTGCTAGACACCATACAAACACGAGACAGTTCCTGGCCTGAAGAGCTTACAATTTAAAGAGCCGAGACAGACAAAACTTGGGAATGGAAACAGAGGCATGGAAAAATTATACAACTTCCCCAAGATCAGCAGGTTATTGCCAGAGCTGAGATTAATATCCGGATATCCTGATTCCCAGTTCAGTACCCTGTCTACTAAACCATGCTGTTCCCCATCATCTCTTTTATCTCTATGCACCACAGAAACAATGCCCTGCCCAAGAGAAACCACTCTGCTTCTTCCAAGGGGGAAGTTAGTAACTTGAGTAAGGTCACACAGCAGAATGGGTAAAAGACACCTTGGAGTCATGACTTGCACTCCTGTATTCTGACCACTGGACCACACTGCCAAGAAGAGACTGATGTTGAGTAGAATTATAAAACAGCATCACTCCTTTGAATAAATGCTCATCCCATATGAAAATCTTCACAAATAGCCCTGAGTGAATTTGAAATGTGGCTTATTTGCATTATGTATACGCAGAGCTGTTCAAAGTGTTTTAAATCTGTCTCCCTCCCTCCCCCCTAAGAGTTGATAGACCTGTCTGGAACAAGTCTGTTAACTTTATAAAAATCTGTGAGATTGGAGCCCCTGCCCTCAGGGCACTTCCTTGTTCAGCTCTGGCCCACATTATAAGAAGTGCTCACTTCTTTTAAATTAACACAATTACTTAGCTCTAACAACCTTGGACTTCAGCAAATGTCAAAGAGTAGAAAGGCTTCTTTAAAGGTAGCCATGCTATTTCTTTTAACAGTCCCAGCCTTAGCTACCCACAGAGATCGGAGTGATTGATAGTGCTGCTGAATTTAAAATTGTAATTGAAACCTATTAGTCTGCTATCACTAATCAGAGGGAAAGTTGTTTTTTTTTGTTGATTTTATTGCTCATTCCACTTTATCTGTATTAGTTAGAAGCGTAATATGATTGGTATTCTGCTGTGCCAGTGTATAGTACCACTGAGATATTCCCAGGAGTCCCGCTCCCTGCTGAAATCTATATTTCTCTTCACAGACTGATGGGTTGCTGTTACAGCTTTGGAGTGATTTCAAATACTTTGTATTTCCCATGCAAAGACTTTTTTATTATTATTTTTATAGGTGAGGATGACATAAATGTTAGAGCCTCCTATTACTTGAAACTTAATTACAAAGAAGTCGGCTGGAAAAATAGTATGAGTCTGGTGTAATCAGGACTCCAGCAGACCTGCTAATCTTTTCATTTGGTCTAGACATCAAGGATGCTTTGTAGTTGTCTGGCTATAGTGTGATAATCTAAGAGCTTCTGGAATAAAAGTTTCAGGACCCTTTATGAAGGGGAAAACCCCTACTAACTAGAAAAAATAAGTTAAAAAAAATCCTTAGGTTTGCACATTCTTCTTACAACTGATACGTGCCCTATTTGCTGATTTAGTTCCTGAAAACATATTCTGGATAAAACTGACCGTATGGGAAGTTTTAATCCATTTCTGAATACCTTGATGTTCAGGGACAAATGATAAGCCTCTATATACTTTATTGAATAAATAAAGTTCAATAAATAACTTTATTGAACTGTGGCATTCTGGAGACATCTTTGAATGCTGATAATTCTCTGGTTAAAAATAGTTTCCATTAGCTCTTTTACTGATATATGTAGACATTTCTTAATGAGTAACACAATTATATAGAGATCCCTGTACCGCAGTGTTCCTTCGAAAATGAAGAATAGCTTCTAATATTTCCTCTCTGTACTACTTAGTTTTTCTTTTTGTTAAACTGAAATAATCTTCATTATTAATTGTGGCTGTAAAATTGTTTTAAGTAAACTTAAAAAACATATGAATATTTGTCCCCCTTTCTTATCTGCATATTCATTTTTTTTCAGCACTCTTGTATCACAGTACAGTTTAAACCTATACAAGAGACTATCTTTATTAGGCAGCCTCTTGTTTTAAAGATGACTTTTTTGTTGTTGTTGCTTTATGATAAATGAAGACAGTCTGAAACTTTTTTTTTCAGGCAAGGATTTTTTTTCCTGATCTTTCACATTAAAAATTCAGATATTGTCTATGGTGAAAGACTTGTCTTGTCTAAACAAGGGAAATTTTGCAGAAATTTCCCACCATCACTGATTGGTCCAGAACGGCCAGTGGTAGTAACATTGGGAACTTTAGTGTAGATGATCCACCAAAAAGTTGAGCACCACGTCAATAAGACCTGCAATCAGCAGGGTAAAATAGCATAGGGCTTACAGTTCTGCTGGCTGTCAAATTACGCAGGAGCTCCCAATATTTCTACAGTTGGCTGTATCGAACCAGTATTAGCGATGGGAGTTCTTGCAAAATTTCCTCAGTGTATAATGGCTAGAGAACTAGTAAAATTGTGACATCACAGGAGAAAAGAGATTGAAATCTAATCAGTTCAGAGGGTTTGGGATTTCTAATCAGACTGGTTTAAACTTGGAGAGTGGGTGGTTTTTGTTTTGCTAACACCAATTTAGCTCCAGTGCTCAATGAATAGTTGGAAAAGAGTATATCTTCCTTAAAATACCAAGATTCCTCCCTCTTTCTTTCAGTGAAGATGTGAGTGCTGACAAGAAGCATCTCTGAGACACCCCCCGTCCACCAATTAAAAAAAAAAACCTCTTCCAGCAAAAGTAGGGAAGACCCATACCATGTGCACTACCGTGGCACAGCTGTAGTGCTGTAGCTATGCCATCGTAGTGCTGTAGCGCCATAGTGTAGACACTTCCCACAGCAACAAAAGGGGTTTTTCTGTGATCCACCTCTCTGAGTGCCAGTAGCAAAGATGGCTCAAGAATTCTTCCATCAACCTATCCCTCTGCACAGGGAGTTAGGTTGGCATAGCTACCGCTCTCACGTGCCATGGTTATGTAGACCAGGCCTAACATATGAAGGAATCCTGAAAATCTAATTTAAAGAATCAAAACCGATTTTTAAAATATCCTTTTACAGATACCTTTAAGTGACAGTAAATTTTGGGTTACTTTGGGGCTAGGGTTGCCAGGTGTTTGGTTTTCTACTAGAATGAATGCCTGGTCAAAAAGGGACCCTGGCGGCTCCAGTCAGCACCCCTGAGCAGACCGCTAAAAGTCCGGTTGGCGGTGCAGCGGGGGTACGACAGGCTCCCTGGCTGCCCTGGCTCCTCGCAGTTTCTGGAAGCAGCCAGCATGTCTGGCTCCTAGGTGCAAGAGCGGCCATGCGGGCTCCGTGCACTGCCCCTGCCTCGAGCACTGGCTCCGCACCTACCATTGGTTGGGAACCATGGCCATTGGAAGCTGTGGGGGCGGTGCCAGCAGGCGCGGGCAGCATGCAGAGCACCCTGGCCCCTCCGCCTAGGAGACGGACTTGTCGGCCGCTTCCGGGAGCCACACAGAGTCAGGGCAGGCAAGGAGCCTGCCTTAGCCCTGCTGTGCTGCTGACTGGGAGCCACCTGAGATAAGCGCCACCCAGCCAGAGCCCACACCCCAAGTCCCCCCTGCACCCTAACCCCCTATCCCAGGTCAGAACCCACTCCTGCATGATAACTCCCTCCCAGAGCCCTCACCCCCATTCCACACCCCACCCCCTATCCGAGCCCTGAGCCCCCTCCCTAAAGTCCACAACCAACCCCCTGCCCCATGTCGGAACCCCCTCCCACACCCTAACTCCCTCCCAGAGCCCTCACTTTTCACCCCCTCATACACCACAGCCCCCTGCCCCAGCCCTGAGCCCGCACCCTAAACCCTAATCCCCGGCCCCACCCCAGAGCCCATACCCCAAACCCCTCATCCCTAACCCCGCCCTCAGCCCACACCCCAGTCCTGAGCCCCCTCCCACACTCAGAATCCCTCAGCTCCAGCCCGGAGCCCCCTCCTGCACCCCAAGCCCCTCATCCCCAACCCCACCCCAGAGCCCACACCCCACCAAAACCCTCACCCCCTCCCACATCCCAATCCCATGCCCCAGCCTGGTGAAAGTGAGTGAGGGTGCGGGAGAGCGAGCAATGGCGGTGGAGTGAGTGGGGGCAGGGCATCAGAGAAGGGGAGGGGTAGGGATGGGGCCTCGGGGCAGGGCAAGGGTGTTCGGTTTTGTGCAGTTAGAAAGTTGGCAACCCTATTTGGGGCAGAGTACATTTCTCCTTCCCCTTTATAAAACAACCATCTCTGTTAAGGAACTGAATGATGTTGGTCTCCTGAATGATTGCATGAGGCAAGTTTTCTCATTGTAATTGAGCTAAGTTCTCTGGAAGGAGATGTGGAGCATCTTGGAAAGATTCAGGGCTTGACTAGATTTCCTTATGACTTTGTGTGTTTGTAGGCCACTATGACTCTCCTCTCTAAAGGTTTCAGAGTAGCAGCCATGTTAGTCTGTATTCGCAAAAAGAAAAGGAGTACTTGTGGCACCTTAGAGACTAACAAATTTATTTGAGCATAAGCTTTCGTGAGCTACAGCTAGCTCACGAAAGCTTATGCTCAAATAAATTTGTTAGTCTCTAAGGTGCCACAAGTACTCCTTTTCTCCTCTCTAAAGTTATCAGATCTTGGTGCCAGATTAGATCTCTGCCAGCTTTTAGAAGCTTGACTGAGTTGTCAACAGCTTGTCTGCTAATAAGGACAACTGTTCCCCATCAAGTCTGTATGAGCAAAGCATCTGGAATTGTGGAAATTCAGGAAAAATATCACTGGTTAAAGCCAACAAAAAATCAGTGTAGATTTGGAAAATAAACCTCCTAACTATAAATATTTATGCAGTAAATCTATATGCTTGTGTAAATGAAGTATTTATGAGCTATACAATCAGCCCTCTAAACCTATTTTAATTTATGAGTGTTTTAATATAGGGGATGTACTTAATCATTTGTAACTTTTAAAAATATACAAAATGCACATTAGTCTGGGACTTTCAAAGGAGCCTAAGGGAGTTAGGCGCCTGTCTACATTTCAGTTGCAGTTGGGTGCTTAACACCAAGACTATTTTGCTAATTAGTTCTTCTTTGTTCCTTCCTTTCACGTTGCTAAGAGCACAACATGAGACATTTGCATTTGTATCATTCCAACAGCTACATGCCGATGGCTCTTTTTGCAATATTTTTTCTGTTAATTGAATTGTGAACATATAGCAGTTCTTCTACTTAAATTCTGCAATAAAAGCTTTGGTTGTGGATTTATTCAAATGGTAAGAACGGTGGACAACTACCAGAAAAACCCTGTACTTATTGACTAGCCCAGTAGTTTTGCAAATCATTTTCATAGTGTGTGCAGTGTTTAAGTGACTTGTAAAATTTGTAGTTTAGGAGTCTTAAAACAATGTAAAAATGCAGTCACATTAAATAAATATCTGGGGTCAGTGGCAGCTCCTAAGGCAGAAGTCTCACTATGATTCCTTTAATTCTTTATCTTTCTCTATAGCACAAGCTTTTCAATAGCACATACAAACCCTGGTATATTTTTAACCATGTGCTTTTCTGTACATTCCAGTTTTATTTCGTGCTTTCTATATGAATTTTACCATGTAAATAAATAGTATTACTGGCTGTTGTAATACTCTTTCATTGCATTTCATTTAAGGGTTATCCTATCAGTGTGTCTCAGGGCTTGTCTGCGCAGAAAGTTACGCTAAATTTACCTGTGATTTAAGCTAGAGAGAGCTATGGCCACGTTACTGGTGAATGTGAGTGGTTCACACAGGGATTTAATGCACTTTATATAATGCACTTTAAATTCACACCTTTCATTAATTTGGATTAACTTTCCTGATGGTCTCAGTGTAGACATGCTCTCAGAGGTAATGCAGTGCAACCCTTAATTTACTGAATTCTGGTTATTTGATATGCCAAGTTAACTGGGGCCTGGTCTACACAATACATTTTTGATGGTATAGTAATGTTGCTTGGGGGGTATGACCTCTTGCAACATTTTATACCAGCAAAAGCCCTAGTGTAGATACAATTATATAGGCAAAAAAGTGATTTTGCCAGTTTAGCTTATTTCACTGTGGGAACTGGAATAAGCTCTATGAGTAAAAGCACTTTTTAACCAGTGTAAATGGTGTCTGCACTATCAGGTTTTGCCAGTGTAGCTGTACCAGTAAATCTTTAGTAGCATAGACCTGGCCCAAGTCTCAAGTCTGCTCCCTGGGGTTACACTGATTGAAGGCCACAGCTCCCATAGAGCTCGTAAGACCTGCAGGAACAGAGCTTTGGTGCTGTGGAGCTCCTGGGAGAAGATAACATCTTGGAGCTCCATGGGACTCGTTCCCTTCTCCTTCCCTGCAGAGGAGTCAGGCCATGAGGAAACTGATAGAGCTGGCTGCTTGCGGTGTTCAACATTTTCATTTAATCAAAATGTGCTGTTTCGTCAAAGGCAAAATGTTTTGCAGAGGCCTATATGCAGTGGTGTTGTAGCTGTGTCCATCGCAGGAGATCAGAGAAACAAGGTGGGTGAGGTAATGTCTTTTATTGGACCAGCTTATCTCTCTCGCCAACAGAAGTTGATCCAGTAACAGATATTACCTCACCCACCTTGTCTCTTTTCAGAGACCTGCCAGTTTCAACAAAATTTTCATTAGAAAAGTTGAGGGAGAGGGGTTTGACAGAGAGAAATCTTCATGCTCTTTAGTCTGGTGGTTAGTGCACTAATCTGGGATGTGGGAGACCCATGCTCAGGTCTCTGCTCTCCCTGATTCAGAGTGATCTGGGATGAAACACTCTGCTCCAAATCAGGTAGAAAAGGGACTTAAACATCACACACCCACACCTCCCCAAATCTAAAAGCTCAGGTTTCGAGGTGCAAGCAGACATTTTGATACAATTCCATTTTTGCAAAAATGTTTGAAAGGTTTCGTTTTGCTGCAATGCAGAACAAAAACAAATTTCTAAACCTTGAAAGTTGCTGTGAGACAGAATTGTCGTCCTTCAACCAGCTCTAGAAACTGGCTTGATCCCTCTCTGCTTGGCATACCTCAGTCTATTCCTTTGTTGCTTTGGATGATTTTATGTATTGTAATTGAGTAAAACCTCAGTTATCCAACCGTCCTGTTTAACTAAGATTTAGATGTTCCTTGGACCTTCATAAAATTCAGGGTTCAAGGGTAAGTCCAGCACAGCCAAAGCAATCTGACCCCAGTAGCCATACAGTCAGGAAAGCATTTGAAATACAAACTGCTGAGCAAACTCTTGTATCACTGGAGGGAATCTGTGCCATAGAGATGCAAATTTGAGTATCTGGTAACTGTTCAGCCAGCTTTATAAGGGTGAGCACTGAAAAGGCAAGGGATTGCAGTGCCTGTGAGAAGAATCTGTAATGGTATTATCTTCATGTCAATATCCAGGAGATCTGAAAACCCACCGCTATTTTGTGATCACACCATTGTATGAACTCCAGGTTTCAGGTGAAAAGTTTGAATCAGTTTGTTTATGCACTGAGTGTTTTTTATATGAGCATTGTGCAAAGCTTTTCACATTCCCTTCAGATGATTAAGAACTAGTGTTTATCAACTCAGAAGGAAGCCTCATCAGGCCCCTTTTATCTAGAAAGTTGCTGATGATAGTGGGGGCACAGAGCAGAAGATTATAAAACACATTTAAAGTGGGAGAAGCTGGGGGGGGGGGCATTATTAAGGATACAAAATGTCCCCCCCCCCCCCCCCCCGCAGGGAATCTTTAAAAGTTCTTGCCTTTATTATGAAACTGCATAGTTTTACAGTATAAGCTGAATAATTTTTAAAAAGTGGGCTAATATTTGCACATCCTTCACTTTCCTAACAGTATGGTTATCCAACAACATTGATTTTGGCAATACTGAGACTCAACAGAGCCAGTAAATATGAGGGTATCATATTCTGCCGTTGTAATGACTAGTGACTTTTATAAACAATAAATAAATTGTTAGGACTGCCCTCACATTTCCCACCCTGTGAGTCACATCTTTTCAAAATATCGTTTGTTGAAAAGTATTAATGAATGGTCTATGGCCTTGAAGAAGTCTCTTGAAAAATGAAACAGACCATTGTGTCTAACCAAGGCTGTTGGTACAGACTGTGAAACATATAGGGAGGAAGTGTGATTTGTAGATTAGAAGAGGATACTAGACACTAGAGTTCAGGGATCCGTTACTAACACTGCTACTGATTTGCTGTATGACCCTGACCAAGACACTTAACTTCTCTGCTCCTCAATTTATGCATTTGGAATAGAGAAGTAATATTTACCTATAGCACAAGGGAGGCTGTTAGTCTTTCATAATCACAAAGAACTTCGAGAATCTTGATCATAGTATGCTTACTATTGTTAAGTGCAAGTTAATGCAAAATATTTATTAGCTAGCCCAGTTCATTACAGTTCCTGCACATTGACATAATCAGGAAATGTTTTCTATTTATGTTGGATTTGTCCAGTTTTGGTCAACAGCTTGTTAAAAGCAAGAAGCCATTCTGTGCTAGCAGCTATTGAGTTTAATGAAGACAAAACACAATTCTCCATATCCTTCTATGTAGCTGATTATACTGGGGCTATGAGAGGTATCATCTGTATCTTTTGACTTCACCCCTTTGTATTGAAGATGACCTATTTAAACACAATGAAAAATCATGCTAAGAGATAGCCTTCACCATATTTTCAGATCAGAAACATGCTCCATAATTGTACCACTGCTTGTGGTGAAAATTGTCCTCTTGCTGAATGCCAGAACCAACCCACCTTGTTTGCTTAAACATTTTCTAAAGTATTTGAAAATATCACTTTTTATTTATTCTAAGCAAGTGGATAGGGCATTTGTAACCTTCAGAAGGGTAATGGCTGATTAGGTGTCTTAACTGGTTTCTAAGTTGAAATTAATAGCATATGGAATCCTGCTTGGTAACATGACTCGGTACTGTTTATTTTTTGACTCCTCTTTTAACTTTTTCTAAGATTAATGGGGGTATTATCTTGGAGTTTTATCTTTGAGTTTGGGAGATATGAGCAGTATTGGAATGACAAACACTTCTTGACGGCTTTCGAAAGACTGATGACTTGATGCCCCTACAACAGGTTCACGTGTTTGTGCTTTCTAATGAGTCATTGTGAGGCTGTCATTCCGCTTTCCTTCTTGATGAAGGGGAGGAAAAGGTGAGACCTGTTTATTGGATATAAGTGTCTTTGTAACTTGACTTGTGACTATATAGTTTTGTCATCCAGCCTTTAACTAAATAAGAGAGCATAATATTGTGCTGATTCAGTTTAATGGCTAGTTCAGGCACTATATGCAGGGAATAGTTAAGAAAAGAAAACAGAAGATGGCTTCTAGACTTTCCCTTCAAATATCGTGCTATTTGGTTAAATAAATTTTTGCTATCTCTATGTTAATTCAATTTATTCTTAGTATATTGAAGTCCGTTACCACATTTGATAAACACTTACCTTGTGCATAAAAAATATAGCTGGATGGAGAGAGAACCTTGTGGGAAACAATTTAATAAGAATTAAGTCTATATGATTTGATAGAAATATTATAGGGTTCGACTGAATTGACTCTCAACTGTAGACTTAATAATTGTTTTAAACTGTCTTATAAAATTCCATAGTACAGCGATAACTTTCCATTATAGTCTATAAAAAGATTAGAAAGAAAATGCGTGATAGAAAAGTTATGTCTTTCTGTTAAATTCAGTATAACTCTTCTGTAGGGGAAAAGTTGCTAGTTATCCTTTAAATGCTCCATTACCAAAATATAAAACCCCCTGATCTTTCTTTCAGTCTGATACAAGTGAAGATGTGACGATTCACTTAGGTTACTCCTTAGAGACCAAAAAAAGTATCAGGGTGCCTTTGATAATGGTGTCAATTTCAACTTTAAAGCTTTTCAGATTATAAGAAACTAAACACCCTTTGACTCTTAGAGCAGCAAATGCTGGAGTAAAGTGATGTAAAAATGTTCACTTGCAATACAGCACTAATGGGAAAAACCCATACAAAAATGTATATCACTCTTTAGTAGACATCTGAGTAATCAAGGAAAATTGTTAAAATTAAGATATCATGAGTAGGTCATTTATAAACTATCTATTCTTCTTTGAGTAGCATCCCTATGGGAGCTCCACTTCAAGTGCGCATCCGCTTCTCAAGCCCTTGGATCAGAGATTTCCTGTTAGCAGTGTCCGTTTGGCCCATGCATGCTTCATATACATTGTCATGCCACGCACTGAGGCTACGTAGGACTGTGCAGGTGAACCTCCCTCAATTTCTTCTCAACCGCCTCAGCCTGAGACGGAGCCTTAGCATGTCCACCTTGAGTGTGCCTTGGCAAAAGTTCTTTATATTAGAGTTGTTAGTTTAGTTGTTAAATAGTTTATAGTTAGTTGATTTAGGCTTTGTTAGTAATGACAGGATTAGTTTTGTTTCCCTCCCTTTCTCAAAGGAGGCTTACTTTCCTTGGAAGGGCATCCTGGCCTCTCCACTGTTCAAACATGGCCTCATTTTGCAGGAAGGTATCCTGATTAGCGCCAGCCACTCTGTGCATGCTGCCTGGGAGAGTCACATGTTCCCCAGGAGTGTAACTTCTGCCTGGCCCTTAAATCTAGGACAAGGTGGAGATCAAGCTGAGGCTATTGGTGGTGGAAGATTCATTTTGCCCTGCTTTAGAGACTGGTCAGGAGACCCCCTCCCCCCAGACACCAGTCTCTGGACAGATACAGCATCCTTTTCAGCTTGGCTTAGGTCTCCCCCAGGAAAGGGAAGACTCTAATGACCTCAGTGAAGGCTCTCAAGAAGAGGCGCTCTGGCTCCCTTCGTAAGTAGACTGCTCCTAAAAGACCTTGCTTCCCCGCTAGATCAATGCTCTGAGAAGCCTCGGCCTCTCCTCTCTGTACTGTAGAAGTGAAAGACTCCTTTGATAGCGGTGGGACTGGAAAGTCTTGGAGCTGATCTAAAGGCAAACACAGCTCTGACCAAGCCTCGGAACCATCTACATGGGACAAAGAGGACAAGTATAAGCCCTCCAGGCCAGTACCATCAAGCACAGCTCCACCATTGGTACCTGTGTCATGACCAGCAGCAGCTAAACTAATATAGAAAAATATATAAAAATGTAAATATTATAAAAACATGCATAACAGAAGCCCACATCAAGTTCCAAACGCTCTATATAATTATAATTATGTACCACAATGCAAAAAAAAAAAAGAATCTACCACTTAAAATAAAAAGAAAAGGAGGATTTGTTGCACCTTAAACGCTAACAAATTTATTTGAGCATAAGCTTTTGTGAGCTACAGCTCACTTCATCGGATGCACTGAATGCATCCAATGAAGTAAGCTGTAACTCACGAAAGCTTGTGCTCAAATAAATTTGTTAGTCTCTAAGGTGCCACAAGTACTCCTTTTCTTTTTGCGAATACAGACTAACACGGCTGCTACTCTGAAACCTGTCACTTAAAATAAGCTCTAAAAAAAAACCCAAACCCCTAATCCACAATAAGTATAAAATAATGGTGTGCATATAAAGTTGTTACATATAAAATTTTAAATATTCTATCAATTATGTTTGCTGTGTTTTACTGTATTAATTATTGCTTACACTGTCATGTAATATGTATGTGAAAGGGCTCTTCTTATATTATCACTTAATAGAGAAATAATACCTCCTCAAAGGGGGAAGATGTAGCCAATGATTTTAGTTTATTTATTTATTTATTTATTGTGTGATGTTCTGATTAATTAACACTGGGTACTTCCCTTCAGACTTTCCTTGGCTCCAAAGGAGTTTTCAAACATCCGAGCGGTGGTGACTACGTACCTTTGTCAAGAAGCAATTTTAATGTTCCCATACCTCGATGACTGGCTACTCAAGGCTTGATCTTACACAGCAGTCCTGTCATCCACTCAGAAGGGCCTTTCTGTTTTCCTGGAATTGGGTCTTCAACTCAATGTAAAAAAATGTACGTTAACCACTGTACAGAAAATAAAGTTCATAGGGGTGTCCTTGGATTCGCCGATAGCCAGGGCCTACATTCCCATGCACAGATTCATAATGTTATCAAATCTAGTCAGGACCATTCAAGAGATTCCTTGAACCTCAGTAAAGAACTGTCTACAACTCCTGGATTACATGGTAACTTACATCTTTGTTACCAATCATGCAAGGCTATGCCTTCGTTACTTCCAGGGCTGACTCAGAATGACCTATTTACTGAACAAGCACAGTTTAGACAAACAAGTCTCAGTTCCCCATCACATGATTCTCTAGACTGGTGGAAAGATCAGCACAATGTTGGTATAGGCATTCCTTTCCTTCGTCCAACTCCAGTGATCACCGTGACGACAGATGCATCTCTTTTGGGATGGGGAGCTTATCTCAATAATCTGACAGTCCTGGGCAGATGGTTGTCTTAAGAAACCAGTCTCCACATCAACCTGTTGGAAGTCAGGACAGTCAGGAATGCCTGTCTTCTCCTCCTCAAAGGCAAATCAATCAGGATCATGATGGACAATGTGGCTTGCGTGTTTTTTGTCAATTAGCAAGGAGGGGCAAGAGCCCCCTCTTTGTGCGCTGAAGCAATGAAATTTTGGAACTGGTGTATAATCCATCATGTTCATATTTCAGCTGTCTACCTCCCCGCCATTCAGAACACCACAGCCAATGCTCTCAGGAAGCATTTCTCCCAGGACTACAAATGGGAATTGGACTCTCAAAAACCCTCCATGGTATATTCAAAAATTGGGGACTTCCAGAGGTGGACCTTATTGGCACCTCTATGAACAGTAAGAGAGATGCCTTTCTCCCACGTTAGATGAAGCCTATTCTATGCATTTCCCCCAGTATTCTTAATACTGAGAGTAATAAACAGGATCAGACAGGACAAAGTCAGGGTTATTCTTATAATTCAAACTTGGCCAAGACAAGCTTGGCATCCTTACCTGCTTCACCTGTCCATCTGCCCAGCAATCAAACTTCTGATCATTCCTCATCTCCTCTTCCAAGAAACAGGTAGTTTTACTTCATCCCAACCTAGGAGTCCTCTGCCTCAGGGCATGGCTCCTCAGTGGTTTGCAGGGCTAGAGTCTATCTGCTCTACCACGGTCAAAGTTCACTTGGATGCTGTATCAGCCTTTCACCCAAAATTCTTACCGAAGGTATTATTGGAATTTCATCTTAACCAGTCCATTCATCTCCCCCCCCCCCAAAAAAAAAAAAAACCCAGAAGTCTCAGCAGGAAGGCTCCATACATACCTTAGATGTCAGATAGGTGTTGACCTTATGTCTACATAGGACCAAGCAATTTCTGAGGTCACCTAGATGATTTGTTTCCATCGCAGACGGATCCAAGGGATCCACAATGTCCACCCAGAGGCTGTCAAGGTGGATCTCTGAGCGTATTGTTGCTTATTACAATGCAGCCAGTGCTCAACCCCCCCTACAGGGTGGAGCAAATTCTTCCAAGTCACAAACACCACCCATGGTATTACTCAAAAACGTTCCAGTATTTGACATATGTAAAGCTGCTACATGGGCTTCAATACATACGTTTTCTAAGCACTTTCCCTTGATCCATGCCTCCAGATCCAATGTGGTAGTTGGTAGTGCTGTTCTGTTTTCACTTCTGGACTCAATTCTGAAGCTCTTCCCTCTCTACAAGGTTACAGCTTAGGAGTCACTTGAAGTGGAGCACCCATAGGGACACTAAGAAGAAGAAGAGGTTGCTCATCCTGCTGTGAAGTAACTGTGGTTTTTTGAGATGTGTCCCCCTCCACTACCTGCCCTTCTTCCCCATGGCTTTGGAGTGTTCTCTGTGAGATGTTTGGGTAGAGAAGGAACTGAGGGTGGTTCACCACTCTGTCCAGTATAGCCTGGGTGCGTGGCCCAAGGACGTGTAGGACTCATGTGCGGGCAAAATGGGGCACTGCTAATGGAAAATCTCCCATCGGGGAGGCACATGTGCACCTGAAGTGGAGAACCCATAAGGAGACACATCTTGAAGAACCACAGTTACTGTCCAGGGTCAATAATCTCTTCTTGTAGATTACAGTTTCCCCAAATTTGCCATATGTTAAAGCTGTGATTTATGACTCTCATAATGAAACTAGTTAAATATTTTAAAGGAAGAGTCCTTGCAACCTGCTTTTAGTATTATTTTTAAGAGGTAGTGTCACTTGTAAATCAAGTTTGCTTTGTCTGATACATGCAGCCCAAGGACTGTTGGACCATTTTCTATTATATGCTTTTCTCAGACATTAAATATTAATAAATGCCAGTGTCATGTTACACCCTGGTCTATAATTTGGCTTTTTATTGGCTGAATTACAGTATTCTCTCAGGGGGCACCTTGTTTTTCATTACCTGATTTTGTACAGTTAGCATGTTGTTGCACAGCAGATAAAGCACTGCAGTAGCCTATGGTAAATTAAATGGATGTAGTGAAGAGGCTAACGGGGATGGGGGGTGTTTTTTGTTTGTTTTTTTTTTTGTTCAGCGGTGTGCACAGCAAATAGTCACTGAAGCAAATCAATTTTGTACAGCTGTCAATAACGACAGCTAAGCATACTTGCAAAATCAAAAAGTGTTTGTCCAAATGTGTAGATTAGGTATTACATTAGCATGATCAGGCATATGAAATTAAAATAATCTTTAAATATCCATAAGCAGGCATACCTGCTATTCTGCACAAAGCCCCACATTTGTTTTCCTTGTAACAAATAATTAGCACCAAATAAATAATAAGACAGCAAAAGGTATCAACCATGAGTAGATGTAGTAAGAACACATTTGCATGTAATGCAAGGGAATAATTGGCTTGTGCTGGTTCATATTAAAGTGCCTGGTAGGAAATGGAGTGTAATGGATTGCTGCTCTTAATAACTTTTTATCACTTCAGGTGATAGCTGAGTAACAATAATGGGCTAGGTCCTGTTGTGCAGATAAACTGCACCAAGTGGAAGTCAGGAGGTATGTGCAAAGATGTCTTAAAGCCCAACTTTGCACTCCTCTCCTCCTGCTCCAATTGCTGTTCTGTACGGGGTTCCTGTGCCATGCAAGAGCAGCCTCAAAGCTGCATATATTTATATCAGGCTGCAGTGGCCACAAAAGTCTGAAAACATAGCTGAGTATCAGCATAGCACAGTATTGCCCACTCATGCACCTCTTTCCTAGCTATGGCAGCAGCAAGAAGGAGGTGAGGGAATGTGGGGGCTCTTCCACTAGTGTTGACTTTTCTTCACAAGAGGATTTCTGGGTAAGGAAAGCCATCTTTAGGGTCAGATTTTACTGGCTGCTGCGCCACACTTGGAGGATCTGGGCTAATAAATATTGTTATGGCACATACAGTAATTAAAGCTAGATATTGATTAAGTGCAATTCCTTATCTTCAGCATTCAGATAATTGTTAGAGTGTTTGGTTGTGTTTTTAAATTATAAGTTATAAATGACTTTGCAAAGTAATTCAAAGTGCATTATAGTAAGTCATAAATACGATTTTATTGAACTCTTGATAATTGTCCCTAAAAAATATAATACCGTTCCAACAGTATAATATAAATAGTTGTAAGAATGTAGAAATGAGCCTGCTAAATATGTACAAGTCCCCTCCTTCACTTCCCCCATTTCAAACAAAACAAACGCAGTATGGGAGGGAAGCAGGTACATGGTTTCGGGCAGATCCAAACCCAGGAGTTTGAATTCTTGTGGCTATGGGCAAAAGTCTTTTTAAAAACATAAAAGGACCACACCATTTTTCTAGATATGCAAGAGGAACACTTCACAGTGTGTAGAGATATGTGCACTGCTCTGTTGTGCTTTACCTTGTTTTTATAGGGCTAGATTGTGACATGACAAATCTGCCAAGTAAAGGGCAACATGTTGGGTTGCCTGTGAAGCATTCCCACCCATAGTCTCCTTCCCATTTGCCCGGCTGCTCTGGTTCCCAACATACATGGTCTGATGCACCAGCATAGCTGCTTCATCCAGCATGTTGGAAGCGGCAGAGTCAAAGCTACAGTCACAGGAGGTTGCATCTTTCCCTTTTGGGTGTGAACCTTGCTACTGTGGTGCATGTGTAATGCCGACAGACCCTGGTCATCGGCAGGCGGGACCAAACCTGGGACCTCTGGGCCTTAGTGCATAGGCCTCTACCGCATGAGCTAAAAGCCAACTGGCTCTTAGCTAAAGCTGTAGAGCAGACTCATTAATCTCTCTCTGTAAGTGGTCTTATTGCTACTACATGGGACAGAACACCGCACCTAGGAGGTGTGTGGGTTACACGCACTTCTGTCAGCCTCAGGTTTAAATTGCTGCCATGCACTCAAGAGTCTGAATCCTGTAAGGTTCTGAGCACTCTGTTCCCGATCCTGCAAAGCACTTAAACGTGCTTTACTGAAGCATTTGAATAGCCCCATTGCCATCAATGGGACTACTCATGCACAAAGTTGAGCATGTGCTTATATGCTTTGCAGGATGCAAGGTGCTTAGCATCTTGCAGGAATGAGCCCCATATGCGGCTATACCTTAAAACCATTTGGAAACAAGCTAGTGCAGAATGCAGCTGCTGTGTTATTGAGCAGAATATTTCACAATGAAAACATACCAGGGCTCTGTGATTTGCCGTGGCTCCCTGTTGATGTGTGGAGTTTAAAGTGTTTCTGTTAACCCAGTGGTTCTCAAACTTTTTTTTTGCGAACCACTTGAAAATTGCTGAGGGTCTCAGCGGACCACTTAATGATCTTTCCAAATGTTGTTTGTACCATTAGCTAAGTATCGTAAATCGCTTTGGATAAAAGCACTATATAAAAAAAACCTTAATAATAATTGTTTTTTGTTCTACAAATAAAAGCACACAACTCATTTTAATATGAGTAGTCTTACCTTTCTAATATGATGGATGTGCCTGTTTTTATGAGCAAAGTTCAGGGAAGTTGGGTGTAATGTTTGTCAGCTTTAGCCTTTGGTGAGGTTCAGCATTCATCTTGCTTCTGTATTTGGACTTGAGGGTGGTAAGTGATGAAAATCCTGTCTTGCTCAATTACGTAATAGCAAATGGCATCAGAAAACGCACTGGTTTGTCTGCAAATGCACTGCTTTGTCCAGTTCTTTGAACCCAAAACTCAATTAGGGAATGTCTTTTAAATACTGACCATAATGTTTCGTCACAAGGAAGCTCCAACAAGCACTCTTGTGCCTTATTGGACAAACCAGAGGACAGCTCACTGATTTCAGTTCTGAGAGGATTACGTATCCAGTTGTTTGGTTCTGCTTCTACTGGAAAGTTATCTTCAGACTGTTGCTTAAGAGCAACAAGATGTTCTTCGATGTCATTTTTAATTTTTTTGTCAAGAACCAGTTCATTTTCAGACAGAAAACGTTCCAATGTTGGGAATGAGCTGAAATCATCCTTTTTTACGTGACTAGCAGACAAGTCAAGTTTCTTGATCATTGTATTGATTTTGTCTTGCACATCCAATATAGTCACTGAAACTCCCTGCAGCCCAGCATTCAGCTCATTTAGGCGTGTGAATGTATCAGAGAGGTAACTCAATCATGAGAGCCAGGATTAATCTTCAAAACAGCTTTTCAATTGGAATGGATGGTCTGTTAGAAATAGCTGTATTTCTGAATGTAGCTCAGACAAATGAGTAAATACTTTGCCTCTTGACCACCAGCGTACTTCTGTATGAAGAAGAAGTTGTACATGAACACTACCCATTTCATTGTACAGTACACTAAAAATTCGAGAATTCATAGGTCTAGCTTTTATGAAATTAACAGTTTTCACAGCAGAGTCCCAAACACCCTTCATTTCCACTGGCATTTTCTTGGCAGTCAGTGCCTCTTGATGAATGCTACAGTGCACCCATGTGACATCGGTGCCACTTCGTGGATACAAGCCATTACCCCACCGTGTCTTCCCGTCAGTACATACTCCAACGCAACATTGCTAATCAATACTGCATTCCTTCACAAATTCATCTAGTAACTGGAAAAGTTGTTCAATGGTTGTTCTTCTTGGCACTCAACGACAAAACAAATTAACTTCCAAATACTTTCCCTTCCCACCCATACCCGATGTACGCAAGAAGATTTGCAATGTCAGCAATATCAGTCGTCTCATCCAACTGCAATGCAAAATACCTACTGTTGTTCACACATTTCACGAGAATGTCTTTAACATTAGCTGCCATATATTGACTTCTGTGTGACACAGTGTCATTTGAAAGAGGCACACAATGTAACTGCTTTGCCGTCTTCTCTTCACACATTATAAACGCATGTTCTGTAGCTGCAGGCAGAATAATTTCTTCCCCAGTAGAGTGAGGCTTCTTCGCTTTGGCGATTCTAAAGCTTGTGCAAATGAAGCTTCCAGAGCCTTTAAATTTACTGGTTTCAGAGTAGCAGCCGTGTGAATCTGTATTCGCAAAAAGAAAAGGAGTACTTGTGGCACCTTAGAGACTAACAAATTTATTTGAGCATAAGCTTTCGTGAGCTATGAAGTGAGCTGTAGCTCACGAAAGCTTATGCTCAGACAAATTTGTTGGTCTCTAAGGTGCCACAAGTACTCCTGTTCTTTTTTTAAATTTACTTTTGCATGAGCAAACATTGTTACTTTCCCTTGTTTCAACTCATTCAGTTTGAGCTGAAAAAATTCAGGAGGTTTATCTTTGAAAGCAGTGGGATTTGTCTCCAAATGACACCAGAGATTTGCAGGCTTCAAGCTTTCATTAGCCAGCACTGCGTAGCATAACACACATTGCGGCCTTGGTTCACCTTGTTCACCAGTACATGTGAAGCCTACATTAATATAGCTTGAGTGGTATTGTCTTACCAGTTTTCGGCGTTTCAGTGTATTACCATTACCGGTACTCGTACTGGTTCCTGGTAAACATGGGTCTGCACTCAAAATTTCCCTTGCAGATGCATGTTCGTTTGCTGTACTCTCGTGTTTGATTTTGAACTTTTCACTGATCTCACTGTCACAGGTTTGATTATTTATTGTTGTTTTTCTTTTTCAAATATCCCCTTTTCAACCACAAATCTGTGTCTGGGGGTTGACTACTATCCTACTTACTGAACTGACAACTGTTACAATTTTTGAAAAAGCACTGGATTCTGGTAGAGTCAGTACTTTCCACGTGACAATGATGCCCAATACATACAATAGGTAGGTTAGCTGAATTGCATCCAATGCAAACCACGCATACGCAGCTGAAAAATGAAACCAATTAAAACTATGTATGTAGTGTCGTAGGGTACCAATTTAAGAAACACACATTTTGCTTCTGGATTAAATGTGAATAAAAATAAAATAACACCAAAGGCTCAATTAAATAACTACACCTACCGTAGACCACTAAATCTCTCCACCAGGCTGAGAAGGGGGGGGTGTCTCTCCCCCGCCATAGCTGCGGCTGGGAAGGAGGTGGGTGTCTCTCCCCACCACAGCAACCATCAGGCTGGGAAGGGGGTGATGTCTCTTCCCCGTCATAGCTGCTACTGGGAAGGAGGGGGTGGGGCGTCTTTCCCCTACCGCAGCAGCCACCGGGCTGAGAAGGCATGCGCAGCTCCACTTACAAAGAACTATCTGTGGACCACCTGCATGGAGCTCGCGGACCACTGGTGGTCCGCGGACCATAGTTTGAGAACCTCTGTGTTAACCTATAAGGCCCTAAATGGCCTGGGACCTGCCTACCTGAAAGACTCGGTCTCTCACTGTGTCATCTAGCCAACATTGCAACTGACAGAAGCACTCAAACTAAGTCTCAGAGTAGCAGCCGTGTTAGTCTGTATCCGCAAAAAGAAAAGGAGTACTTGTGGCACCTTAGAGACTAACAAATTTATTTGAGCATAAGCTTTCATGAGCTACAGCTCACTTCATCAGATGCATACAGTGGAAAATACAGTGGGGAGATGTTATATACACAGAGAACATGAAACAATGGGTGTTACCATACAGACTGTAACAAGAGTGATCACTTAAGGTGAGCTATTACCAGCAGGAGGGAGGGGTGGGAACCTTTTGTAGTGATAATCAAGGTGGGCCATTTCCAGCAGTTGACAAGAACGTGTGAGGAACAGTAAGGGGGGAAGTAAACAAGGGGAAATAGTTTTACTTTGTGTAATGACACATCCACTCCCAGTCTTTATTCAAGCCTAAGTTAATTGTATCCAGTTTTCAAATTAATTCCAATTCAGCAGTCTCTCGTTGGAGTCTGTTTTTGAAAAATTTTTTGTTGAAGAATTGCCACTTTTAGTCTGTAATCGAGTGACCAAAGAGATTGAAGTGTTCTCCAACTGGTTTTTGAATGTTATAATTCTTGACGTCTGATTTGTGTCCATTTATTCTTTTATGTAGAGACTGTCCAGTTTGGCCAATGTACATGGCAGAGGGGCATTGCTGGCACATGATGGCATATATTACATATATCACTAAGTCTGTTGATTCATAAGGGAGAAAGCTGCTGGCAGGACAATCAATGTGAGGGTTTTGGAATTCATTCCCATTTGTCCTAGAAGCCCAAATAGTTGACTTTCACTACACAGTGCAATGGCCATCTTTTTGAATGAATGTTTGGGGAAGAGTGAGGTGCATGGGGGTTGCTTGTGTATATATGTCTTTATTTTTTTAAATCAAAATAGATAGGAGTTCCGATTCGGCTCTGAAAAGATGGTTGATAGCCTCAATGGTTTTCAGATCTCAGCAGTTTATACAAGAAGTATCTGATTTTTAACTTTTATTTTATTTTAAAATTATCTGTATTTAATCGAATATAAATTTAGACCTGAAGATTAGGTTTTCAACATTCCCCGGAGCCTGTGGAAGGCTCTCTCCTATTTTCTAAAGAAGCAAGGGGTTTAGTGCCCTTCAGTTCAGGTCTCTGACATACTGTGGTTTGAAAGTATCAAGAGGAGGAAAGTTTCATTGTGGCACATGTTTGTGTCTAGTAAATATCATTTGTTAAGTACAAGGGAGAGAAGAAAGTAAATGTTACTTGTAGGAACAGTATAATTGCTGCACGTGCACCCTTACTTTGACCTATATGTGCAAATAGCTTCTGAGTCTGACCCTTCCCTGTTTTTTCTGTTTTAATTAATTCCTCGGTTATTCCCATACACACAATCTCACTCTAACACAGAGTCCTTTCACTACCCATTCACTGTCTTTGCCCAGGTGAATGCCACAAGCGTATCCACACCTGCAGTAACAGTAACTGCTTGGTCTGAGCTTCATCAGTCATATGCTTTGTGTTTCAGGGTGCATCTGTTATTCTGCTGTCAGTGTCAAGCCTTTATCATTGTGACAAGAACAGAAGACAGCGCATTAGTAATGAGGGCGTTGTTGAATTCAAGCTATGTCACTTTGACACTTCTAAGTGTTGACATAATCATGTACTCTTCAAGCTCCTTGTACTGTGGTGGTGATATCATGAAAGGGTATTGCTTGGCAAAAGTGTAGCTGCAGAGGCGATCAAACCCCGGGAGTCTAATGATCATGCTTGTCCTGTTGGTCAATCTTGCTGAAGAGTTTTGGTTCAAATGAAAACAAATATAAATATAGGGTGTACGCATACATGGTCTTGTGAAGTGAACCGTATTATTCAAAGAAAGCCAGGCAACAATTAAAATGGAATGTTTGGGCTATTTGAGTACCTGGTGTTTCTCCTTTTAATGTAATTTGAATGTGTTTGGGGTTTCGTTTTCTCCAGAGCTTACTGACCCAAGCAATCAAAGTACATAGAGTATACCTTCTAAGTAACAATCCAGGTGGAGGGCAGAACAGCAAGCCCCTGTTTAGCTACAAGAGTAAAGAATGTGTCCCCCCTTCTCCCTTTGGGAAATGGGCATGTTCCATAATATCACCTAGCTGTCTTTAAATGTTAGTTACAATGGAAGAAACAAAGGTACTTTCTGTAGAACATTTCAGATATCTGGCCTGTGGATTTTTAAGGATTGTTACACCTACGTTGTTTCTTATGTTATAAACTGTTGGCAGAGTAGTAACAAGTTGTCATTTCTTGAATTTTTAAAAGCTGAGACCGCAATGAATACTATTAATCTTCCAGGACAGATAAAGTGTTAATTGAAATCTGGATTTTTAGGTGTTCTATACTGAAAATATTTCCTTCTCAAGTGACAGATCCCAACACCTTCTTAGCAATTACCTCCCCTTCTCCACTACAGACAAAAAAGAGTATCCTGAACACTATGTAACAAGGGGATATGGCTTGAGTGGAGGCTTTAAAAAATAAAAATTAAAAAAAAAAATTCTGGCAGCTCATTTTCCTGACACATCTGTCTCCAGTTCTTCCAGGATGTGACAGCTTTGCTTTTTAGATAAAATGCAGAAGTCCTACCTACCTATGAGTTAGTAATGGAACGTTGTTTAGGCTTGCATTGGTCTTGTTTTTAATTAGACCCTTGTTTGAAATGGAAAATATTAAAGCAGATTGTAGCTAACATGGGGAACTGCAGGGCCAGAGGGTTTTCAGCTACTTCCACAGTTTTATAAAAGCAATTTCTAATCCTTAAAATATTTACCTTGCTTTATTTTCATATCTTGAAGACAAACAGGTGCAGAGTTCCCTTTCTGATATCCAAATGTACGTTCTCCAAGCCAACAATCTCAAAAGCCTTCCCTTCTTTGTACAATTAAGGTGGGATTTTCTTAAGGAGGGAGTTTCAAAAGTCTTCCGCATTGCCCTAATTCTGCTCTCATTGAAATCAAATTGCCACTGACTTCAGTGAGAAGAGTTAGTCCCAAAGTGCCTGAGTGCTTTGAAAAATCCCATCCTTAACTTCTGTTTTTAATCACAGCTGTGTATATTTGACTAAAAATATCTTCGTAATTTTTTTTAATTGCTCATTAATATTTCATAGAAAAGTGATTGAAAGGAAACAAGCAGGTGAACTAATAATGTTTGCTTTCACCTTGTTTATCATGATAGTAAAGGGAAAGCATAATGTATTTATTGTAAAAGATACTCTAATCATCATACCTACTAACAGTGTGGGGTAAATCACTAAAAGACAAAATAATAGAAATCTTTTAAAATAATGAAATAAAATTTAAAAAACAATCCAAGCAAGAAATTGGCACTGTCGTTTGCTGCAATAAAGAAAACTAGAAATGCAAATTTCCTTTTGAATGCATGGCAAAATCAGGAAATTTAAAGTAAAAAGGTAATATCTAAAAATTAGCCAAAATTAATTAATTTGGAGCCCACCTACCCCCATGCTATGCTATCTGGTCAGTTTTGTTTTGCTTTGCTTCCCCAATTAATGCACTTTTAAATACCTTTATAAAATCATGCTTGTGACCTGTGACACGGTAGTCTACCTCTTAAAGTAGTGGTGCCTAATAGCTCACTTTGTCACAGTCCTTTTGAAATGGTCTGATTATTTATACAAGGACCTGGGAGACACTGGGAGAGAGGAAGCAGTCCCGAGAGTAAGAAGTATTTGGGATGCAATCCTGCTACTGTTTCTTTAAGGGCCCTAGGCCAGGGGGTTTACAGAGAGGGTGGGGCCCTTTTCCCCCAGCCAGCTGGGGATGAGCTAGGAGAAGAGGGCCACCTTAAATGCTGCTTCTTCATGCATAGCAGGGCAGACACCAGGAGATATTAGCAGGGAAAGGCTGGCCTGCTGAGCATCCTGAAGCATGGAGACTAATTAAGGAAAAGGGGCCAGTTGCCGGAGTAGCATTTAATTTCAAAAAGGGGAACAACACAAATATGAGAGAGCTAGTTAAATGGAAATGAAAGGAACAAGAGTGAAATTCCTGCAAGCTGCATGGAAACTTATTAAAAACACCATAATTGAGGCTCAAACTAAATGTATACCCCAAATAAAAAAAACAGTAAGAGGACCAAAAAAATGCCACCATGGCTAAACAACAGAATAAAAGATGCGGTTAGAGACAAAAAGACATCTTTTAAAAATTGGAAGTTAGATCCTACTGAAAAAAGTAGAAAGGAACATAAACTCTGGCAAGCCAAGTATAAAAGTATAATTAGGCAGGCCAAAAAGAATTTGAAGAGCAACTAGGGGAAGAACCTCAAAAACTAACAGCTATTTTTTTAAGCACATAAGAAGCAGGAAGCCTGCTAAACAATAAGTGGGACCACTGGATGTTCGAGGTGCTAAAGGAACACTCAAGGTAGACCAGGCTGTTGTGGAGAAGTTTAAATTAATTCTTTGCATCGGTCTTCACTGCAGAGGATGTGAGGGAGATTCCCACATCTGAGCCATTCTTTTTAGGAGACAGAGTTGAGGAACTGTCCCAGATTAAGGTGTCAATAGAGGAGGTTTTGGAACTAATTGATAAATTAAACAGTAAGAAGTCACCAGGACCGCATGGTATTAACCCAAGATTTAGGAAATTGCAGAACTACTAACTGTGGTATGTAACTTGTCGCTTAAATCAGCCACTCTACCAGATTACTGGAGGATAGCTACTATAACACTAATTTTTAAAATGGCTCCAGAGGTGATGCTGGTAGTTACAGGCTGATAAGGCTAACTTCAGTACCAGGCAAATTGGTTGAAACTATAGTAAAGAACATAATTGTCAGACACATAGATGAACATGATATGGTGGGGAAGAGTCAACACAGCTTTTGTAAATGGAAAACATGTCTCACCAATCTATTAGAATTCTTTGAATGTGTGAACAAACGTGGACATGGGTGATCCAGAGGATATAGTGTACTTGGGCTTTCAGAAAGCCTTTGGCAATGTCCCTCCCCAAAGGCTCTTAAGTGAAGTAAGCTGTCATAGAATAAGACTCAGGGAAGGTCCTTTCATGGATCAGTAACTGATTAAAAGATAGGAAACAAAGGGTGGAAATAAATGGCTGGTTTTCACAGTGGAGAGAGGCAAATGACGGGATCTCCCAAGGATCTGTACTGGAACCAGTGCTGTTCAACATATTCATAAATGATCTAGAAAAAGGGGTAAACTGTGAGGTGGCAAAGTTTGCAGATGATACAAAATTACTCAAGATAGTTAAGACCAAACCTGAATGTGAAGAATTACAAAGGAATCTCACAAAACTGGGTGAGAGGGCAACAAAATGGCAGAGGTAATTCAGTGTTGATAAAGGCAAAGCAATGCACTTTGGAAAACATAATCCTAACTACACATACCAAATGATGGGGTCTAAATTAACTATTACCACTCTAGAGATTGTGGAGTTATTGTGGCTAGTTCTCTGAAAACATCTGCTCAATATGCAGCAGCAGTCAAAAAAAACTTACAATGTTAGGAACCATTAGGAAAGGGCTAGATAATAAGACAGAAAATATCATAATGCCACTATATATATATCCATGGTACACCCACATCTTGAATACTGCATGCAATTCTGGTCACCTCATCTCAGAAAAGATGTATTAGAATAGGAAAAGGTACAGAAAATGGCAACAAAAATTAGGGGTATGGAACAGCCTCCATATGAGGAGAGATTAAACAGACAGACTGTTCAGCTTAGAAAAGAGACAACTGAGGGGGAATATGATAGAGGTCTATAAAATCATGACTGGTGTAGAGAAAGTGAATAGGGAAGTGTTATTGACCCCTTCACATAACACAAGAAGCAGGGATCACCCCAATGAAATTAATAGGCAGCGAGTTTAAAACAAACATAAGAAACAAACACAGTCAGCCTCTGGAACTTGTTAGTGGGGGATGTTGTGAAGGCCAAAAGTATAACAGGGTTCAAAAAAGAATTGGACCTATCCTCCAGAAATTTATCTATCAATGGCTATTAGCCAAGATGGTCAGGAACATGCCCCAAGCTCTGGGTGTCCCTAAACCTCTGATTGCCAGAGGTTGGGACTGGATGACTGGAATCATAGGACTAGAAGGGACCTCGAGAAGTCATCCAGTCCAGTCCCCTGCACTCATGGCAGGACTAAGTATTATCTAGACCATTCCTGACAGGTGTTTGTCTAACCTGCTCTTAAAAATCTCCAATGATGGCGATTCCAAAACCTCCCTAGGCAATTTATTCCAATGCTTAACCACCCTGACAGTTAGGAAGTTTTTCCTAATGTCCAACCTAAACTTCCCTTGCTGCAATTTAAACCCATTGCTTCTTGTCCTATCCTCAGAGGTTAAGAAGAACAATTCTTCTCCCTCCTCCCTGTAACAACCTTTTATGTACTTGAAAACTGTGATCATGTCCCCTCTCAATCTTCTCTTTTCCAGATTAAACAAACCCAGTTTTGTCAATCTTCCCTCATAGGTCATGTTTTCTAGACATTTAATCATTTTTGTTGCTCTTCTCTGGACTTTCTCCAATTTGTCCACATCTTTCCTGAAATGTGGCACCCAGAACTGGACACAGTACTCCAGTTGAGGTCCAATCAGCATGGAGTAGAACGGAAGAATTACTTCTCATGTGTTGGATCACTCGCTAATTGCTCTGTTCTGTTCATTCCATCTGAAGCATCAGGCACCTACTGGGCTAGATGGAGCATTGATCTGACCCAGTATGGCCGTTTTTCGGTTCTTATGCTTAGACGAAATGCAGGAGAATGAATAGAAATTGCTAATCCAGGGATGTCCCTTCCATCCGAGATACACTTTGCAAAGGGGGCAGTAGTGCAAGGGGGTAGTCTGAATTTTATGCAGACACAGGAGTCTTCTTATCCTTTACCATAGAGGATTAGGGGACCACTAAATTGACTGAATTAATATTTTCTTTTAATAGAAGGGTTACATTCTGTCTTTAGCCTAACTGGATTATCAGCCCTGATTTAAATATATATATAGCATTAGAGTAAAATGTTATGTCAATACACAGAAAATTGTTTGCCCATTCCAGCCTGCTGTTGCTGCTGCTTTCATCATATGTCATAGATTAGGGATGTTCTGTGAAGGGGTATGGATTGATATTTTTCAGGGTGCCCT
This sequence comes from Chelonia mydas, assembly GCF_015237465.2. NCBI lineage: Eukaryota > Metazoa > Chordata > Testudines > Cheloniidae > Chelonia > Chelonia mydas. The sequence continues at coordinate 20,936,327 of NC_051254.2, forward strand.
TCTTTGTTATATTCTAGATCCACTGAGATATATGGAAAAAGTTCAATAGTGTAAGTGTGGCTGGTCCTTTGTTCATAGTCTGCAACATTCTTCTTAATACGAGTATTATATTTGGTTTTAAACAGGAATAATGTGAGTATATTGTCATAATTCTATATTTTAATCCTTTGCCACCAGAAATGGCAAGAGTGTATAAGTAGATCACCTATGCAGAGCTTGTCTTTCAGTCACTTTGGATTCCTAATATTGATGGGATGGGCCATTTTCTGTTAATCTACGACTTGATAGGAGGTTGCTGCTTTAAAGAAGCCAGAAATCCAGGACCAGGACCCCCTTTGCTGATTGTGCTTACTCAGGTTCTCTGTTGATACAGCAGCAATGAGAGATCTCCTGGTACTGCAGTTAGGCCCCCTGATTGTTGGAACCTAAAGATAAAACGCAGTACAAAACCATGTGAATTTACAATGTACTGAATGCGGAGCCACTGGACCCTTGGGTGATACTGAATAAGATTGTTTAAAAAAAAATGTGTCCCAATAAGTTTTAATGATCATCTAACCTGTTCATTCAATGTACCCAGCAAACTTATTTTCAGGGATACATCACCCTTCATCCTCTCACTTCCTTTTGCCCCAAGATTGCCTCTACAGAAAGCTTGATTGCAAACACATAGCAGAAGGAGTTCAGTTCCACATTCCTGTCTCCTTTTACAGAGGCCGTACCCAACCAGTATGCAAACATTTCCCACCTGTATTGATAGTGCAATAATTTCATACAGAAATTATAAATCTTTTTACTGTAATAGCTTTGCTGAAGAGGGACATTGCTGTAAGCTATTTTGCAATTCTATCTTATTGGGAAAAGTGATTAGTACAGGCTAAACTCATCTTTAAAGTAGAGGTAAAATGTTTTCAAAGAGGGACAATACTATCTTTTCCCTTACACCTCCCTGCCCAGTTACTAGGTGTTTTGCTAACTGCTTCTGGAAGGAGTATAGCCCAGTATCAACAGTATTGTTCTAAGACATGATGCCACAATCCCAAATGCATAAACTGTAAGAATAATAAAGATGTTAACTGAAACAAGTGGAGGTATTTGTAACTATTGGAGGAGGAGTTACTTGTGATGTAAGCAAGTTCTGTTCTTATACCTAAGCTTGTACTTCCAAGGTATAGGTTGAAAATTTTAAACAATCTTTAAATTACATTTCTACAATCATAAAAATGAAAAAAAAAATATGGGGGAACCTGATAAGAAACACATGGTTGTAAATAAATGTACACACTAACATGACAGTTGATCTAACACTAGTTAGGAACACAGAATATAATTATTGTATGTTGACTTGATGAGAACTATACAGAGAGAAGGATTTTTCTGATTCAGAAATAAACCACAATGTTCTGGTTAGTGTGACTTTTTTCAACATAGTGTTTTAAATGTTTGTGTGTGCTGATTAAAATTTAGGTTAGGCTCTCAAAAACCATTGCCAAGTTATGACACTTGGGGTGTTCAGTTGCTGTAGATTTAACCCTGTGGCTATCCTTGTGATGGTTCGCTTGCCAAAAATGCAGGGAAGATAATATTCTGCCTTGGCCAGATGAAGTGATGCATTCCGACTTCCTGAGGAAAAAGCCTCATGAGAGCTGCTGAAATATTTATTTATCCAGGATTCATCTTACTGAATTTACTATTTGCTAAAATGGGCAGAACTGTGCAGGCCTGTAATGAGATAATCTATGTTTGATTTCCCCCTTCATTCCTCTGGAACAATATTTCAGATACATTTTTTTTTTCATTTTTCTTACATATCAGGGGGAAATAATTTCAAGTGGAAAGAGAATTTTGCTGAACATCTGGGAACATAATGTGAAAAGTTTGATAAATGGCATCTTACTGACATGTAATTGCAGCTAGCTCAGTAAAGATCTGGTGTGATTAAAGATTTGGTGTGATATGTATAAAAGGGTTTTTCTAATAAATATAGTTTCTTTCAATCAAATATGTAATCCACACACAAAAATGACATTAATAAAATATTAGATTGTGATTTAAATAAGAAAAAAGTGAGGCAGTCCTGAGCTAAGAGTCCCACAGCAACTTAATTCTGTCAGCTTGCATGTCTGCATTACAATAGTCTGTTCTTAACTAGTTACTTAACTGAGCAAGCAGATGCCCTGTTTGAAATATATATTACATTCACAAAAAGAAAAGGAGTACTTGTGGCACCTTAGAGACTAACCAATTTATTTGCGCATAAGCTTTCGTGAGCTATAGCTCACTTCATCGGATGCATCTAAGGTGCCACAAGTACTCTTTTTCTTTTTGCAAATACAGACTAACACGGCTGTTACTCTGAAACCTGATATTACATTCAGGTGCTTAACTACTATATTAAAGATATGGAAATATTTCATATAATAATTACAGTAGGTGTAATGTGTTTCATTTCTTTTAACACAGTAAATGTCAAATGTCTAGCTGCCCTTTGTTTTACAATCATTTTATGTTTTTCCGGACACAGTTCTGTTAAAACCTCACTACCATTTTTATTCCATCCATTGCAGAGTGAATACATTTGGCCAATTTTAAATAATTTACAGGCCAGATTCTCCTGATCAGTTCATCAGTGTAAATCAGGAGTAAATGCACTGAAGTCAGAGTTACAACTATAAATAAAGCAAAGTTTTGTAGAAGTTTCTTGAAAAAGCCTATTTGAGCACAGCCAAAGATGTTTTCAAGAAAAATACTTTAGATTATATAATTTGCCTTCCTGCTTTACCACTCTGATGTCAAATGATATTTTTCCTTCATTAAATGTAATTGTGCCTGAAATGTAACTGTGAAACAAACCATTAGCAAAATGCTGAGCTGTCAGAAGCAATCATTAGTTTCAAATACAAACGGAGCATTTTTCCTTTTCTGAACATTTGTAATTCTTTGCCGCCTTTTGTTTTTTTGGTGGGGGCGGGGGAGGGCAGTTAAGTGATAAAACTATAACACTCAAAACACAAACTGTAGTTTTAAAATAAACTGCCTAAAATATGTGGAGTGTTTATAGTCTGTTTCCTATTTGTCTATACAGCACCTAGCACATTAGTTAAACTGTACATCAGTTCCTTATCAGTATTTTTATAAAACTTTATATGTTGAAAACACCGCTCCCATTGACCTCAGTTGTACTTGTGAACAGTCAGCAGTTTTCTGCAAATCAGACCTCAGAGTCCCAGAAAATGAGACATTCAGTTAGTGGTCATCTATTTGGTGTAAGTGTAGCAAAGGTAGGGATAGAATCTAGTTCTCCAGGGTGGCATTCAGCTGACTTAACCACAAGATCATCATTGTTCTTCCTGCAATCACCTGCCTCATTCACTTCATACCTTCCAGCTTCTGCAATCAACAAAGCACAGGTACTACAGACAACGCTCATTAACTACACAACTCTGATTCATTTCCGGGTCCCGGTCCATCCTGTGCACTGAAGGAGGTAAAGAGTCCTGTGGAAAAAACAGGATGCGATCATGTAATTAAAGACGACATCATAATGCATATGCACAAGGGGACCACATTAAGGTTCTACAGGCAACCTTAATTCTGTATAACATTTGTGTTTGACTTTGCAATCTTAATATTCTTTCAACATAGTTGTTTTGTTTTGTAATGTAGTTTGTTACATTTTTTAAAAGCAAACTGACAAAACCAGAAATCCATCCTGTGGAACCATGTTCACTCTCAGTTGGGTCATCAGCAGGGTTAGATCTACTCCTTGAGTTAATAGTAATAGTAGTAGGCTGTTAATTTCTGTGTGGGCCAGCCATATGAGATGAGAGATGAGATGAGAGACCCACTTTTCCAGTGGATTTCGTAGCTATTTGCTGAGAGCAGAGGAATGCAGAGACTCAAGAATCCTGCTTCCTATTCCAGTTTCTTGAGGGGTAGTGTGATCTATTGGTTATAGACTCCTCAGTCCCTGTCCACCTCTGTTTCTATCCCTGCTTCCTCTTGGCTCCTGTCCATGTCTTCTTCCACTGCCTGATTCTCATCCCTCCTTCCCATCTCCTGCTTTCCCAACACTGCTCCTAGCCCGCCTGCATTCAAGTCAGTTTGACTCCTGTTCCTGTTCCTCACGGGCAGCACCAGCAGGGCGAACACAGAAAGCATGGGAAAAACTGTGTTCCTGCTCTCAGTTCTGATATCTGGTGCCACAGCTGCATCAGGAAGAGCAATGGCAGGTAAACCTCTCCTTGGCGTGTGCAAACTGCAGTTTTTAGAAGCTTGTAACTTGGCCAAACATTAGTAGATTTTCACAGCCACATCCCTGACACGAGACCGACCCCTCTGCCAAATATCAAGTTCTTGCTCAAAGCATAGAGGTGGTAGAGCTTTTCAGTTGAGCAGCTGTAGAACATTTTAACATGAGCCAAAAAAATTCCCCCAAACTTATTTTTCCTTATTTTTGGAAATGGTTGCAGCTTTCTAGAAAAATTCAGCCTCAGGCAGACGCCGGCATGGAAAATTTCAGCCTGAATGTTTAAAGTTTGCCAAATTTATAAGCAATTTAAAACAGGGTCTTATAATGGAAAGTGTTAACCAACTATAGGTGTCTCTACCAGCTCTGCCTATAATACTAATACTTTACAGCTGCAGGGTTGGGTTTTTTTTAAATGTGATGGAAAAGATTCATTCAGGGTCAAAGACCACTTGTGCTACATTTCATTCCCAATTTAATTTTTCAGCATTGAGGCCACATAAAACTGGGATTTATAATGGAATAATCTCTTTTAACTTGATCCGTGATGGAACTGGCCAATGCTATTATAATGTAATGAGTGAGGTGGGAATCTTTCAAAACTCCCAGTGGTGAAGAACTTAACGTACAATATGAGATTAAGACCTACAAGTGATAAGTACAAATTGTTTTATTTCTTGTGTATGAATCTGTATTATATAGACTGCCTTCACTGCCAAAACCCTTCTTTGCATCTGCTCATCGCTTGCTGTACCCTTCTCCTTTCTGACTTCTACCTCTCCACCTACAGTCTCCGAGATGCTAGCGCCAAAATCATCTTTTCTTCCACTACATGAACTATATCAGTGCCTCCTTGAATCCCTCTCTTATCATATAAAATCCAAGCGGCAGCTGCTGCTTTTGCTTCTCACCTATAAGGTCCCATGTAATTTTGCTCCTACATACCTCTCTGCTCCCATGTCTCCCTATACTCCCCTTGGTTCCTGTACTTGTCCCTTTCCTTTCACTTCATTCCCTGCTTCAGCATCATCTTTCATTTTTGACTTTGTGGCTTCCACGGTGTTACTTTCTTTTGCGTGAAACAGTCTGTCTCTCAAAGCATATTTATTGTTCTTCACATCTTTCTCCAAGTAAGCTCCTCTTCCCTTCCTCTCAACATCTCTTGTATTTGTCATGTTCCAGATCCTTTGTAAACCATTTAGGACAGGGCATGTATCTTAGGACAGGCTTAAACTAAAACGTTAGGTCGAACCCACTATGTCACTCGGGTGTGAAAAATCCAACCCCTGAGCAACATATTTAAGAAGATCTAACTCCCAGTGTAGACAGCACTAGGTCGACAGAAGAATTCTTCCATCAACCTAGCTACTGTCTCTCTGGGAAGTAGATTAACTACAGCAACAGATTTCAGAGGTAGCCATGTTAGTCTGTATCAGCAAAAACAATGAGGAGTCTTTGTGGCACCTTAGAGACTAACAAATTTATTTGGGCATAAGCTTTTGTGGGCTAAAATCCACTTCATCAGATGTATGGAGTGGAAAATACAGTAGAGAGGTATAAATACACAGCACATGAAAAGATGGGAGTTGCCTTACCAATTGAGGGCGGGAGGGTCAGTGATAATGAGCCAATTCAGTTCAGGTGGAAGTGGACTACTCTCAACAGTTGACAAGAAGGGGTGTCCAGGGAGATTGTATTTATACCTCTCTACTGTATTTTCCCCTCCATACGAGAGGTATAAATACAATCTCCCTGGACACCCCTTCTTGTCAACTGTTGAGAGTAGTCCACTTCCACCTGAACTGAATTGGCTCATTATCACTGACCCTCCCGCCCTCAATTGGTAAGGCAACTCCCATCTTTTCATGTGCTGTGTATTTATACCTCTCTACTGTATTTTCCACTCCATGCATCTGATGAAGTGGGTTTTAGCCCACGAAAGCTTATGCCCAAATACATTTGTTAGTCTCTAAGGTGCCACAAGGACTCCTCGTTGTTTTTACAGCAACAGAGAATCCCTCCCATTGCTGTAGTGACTGTCTACACTGAAGCGCTACAGCGGACTCAGCTGCGGCATTTCTAGTGAAGACATAGTCTCTTACAGCTCCTAGCACAAGGCTCTCATCATAGGGCGCTACTGTGACATAAATGATTATGCCTTGTGAATTAACAGCACTATAGATGTGACTTTATTAATTATAATCAATAATTTTGCAAACGTGAGAAACTAAAGTCACAAAATGGTTTGAGGACTGTGATACCCGAACTATTTTTGACACATACTAGCCTTCTGCACAGATCGCACATGAGTTTCTTGTCTTTGTAATGGGGGTAGCAGCTTGCCTTTGGCAAGTAGCCAAGCCAGTAATGTGGCATTGTCAAAATTAAGATGTTTGTTCGTTTTAACTCAAGGTGGGTAAATAGGTACACTGTCTGGCTGAAAAATAGCACAGTCCAGCCCATCATAAGTCAAGCATCTATCTGCAGGCAACAGTATTCAATCATTCAGGCTTTGTTCAGAATCATACATTTCATTACATCATTACTTTTTCCATATATTTATGTCCCATATAACTGGTATCTTGCCCCGAGTGTTCACTCCACAAATAGAGGTTGGTGTCCAGTAAGCACTGGTGTATTGGTGAACCATTGAGAAATGACCCTGGTTGTTTTATGTCATTAGCTTATTGAGATCTAAATAGCTTTACAGGGTCTTGCTATATGGAAAACTGGATTTGTTATAATAATAGAATAATAATAATAAGAAGAAATAAGAATAAGAATAATAAGTTCTTAAAACATTGTCCAATAAAACCCCACTGGAGTTCATAGCATGATAGTACTCTACTTTTCACATAGGCAGTGTTTAAAGTCAAGTTGGGTTGTCACACTAAATAATTCCATATGGCTTCTTCATTTACCATTTATCATATCACTAGATGCTACATGTAGTTGCAGTAGCATTTACCAGAGGTGATTGATTTTTGAGCGGGTCATGGGTTCTCAGAAGTTGGATGATCTTGAAAACATTTATAGCATTCATCTTGCAAAACCAGAAACACCTTATTTGCAAGGACTGTTTACATAATGTACAACTGGAGGCAGAGGAGGGGGCTGTTTCTTTTATGGGTATGTGTGTATGTAACTTATCAAGAGCAGAAATTGAAGTTGGGCTTTACTTCAAATTATTACATTTTATGGACTCATTCAAAATATTTTTGTCTTCCAGGTAGTTTTCTTTTTAAGGGGAAGCCAAAGGTATTAATGTACACTATCAAAACTAATGTAAAAGGGGGGTTGCCATTTTAATTGTTATTCTGAACCTTCAAAAATCAAGACTAAAGCACCTACAAAAACAGACAGTACATTCTATGCTTGGTATGGTCTCTGGCATCCTTTCAATCCTTCCTTTTCTTTTATACAGTTCTTTGAGGTTCCCTTTGACTCAAATATGAACAGGACAAAAAACAGACCGCTGGTGCGAGGACAGATCAGGTAAGGCTGCCCACACCTGTTCCCTGTAATGAGAAATGAACCTATTGTTCCTTTTATGTGTCTTCTCTCTTGGTCTGTTTGGATAAGCAAATATTTCAATGTGCAGATAAAAGACTAAGAAAGAGATGCCACTCTTTGTGTTTTGATAACTCTGAAAGTTTGTAATAGTCCCATGAAGAGTTTGTCAGGATAATGAATTGTTCTTTCAAATATTAGATAGTGGTTATTGCACAATGGCCTTTGTAGATATGGTAATCAAAAGTTACCATCTGCATGTGTTTTGTGATGAGCCCATGCAATCTCTCCGACAAAAGCAAACTAGTGAGCTTTATTTAGAAATAAGCAGCTGATCCTAATTGTTGCTCCCTTATGTGCTAAATAAAAATTGTGATTCCACCAGTATTGTTAAAGGAGTAGGGAATCCATCTAAATCTGTTAGACGATTTAATATGAGGCTTTGTAAAATTACTAGTCCATCACTAGCCAAAGGACTAAGTCTACTAGCTAGAAATCAGTATGGAAGATTGCGGGGGAGGCGCAAGGCGGGACAGGGTGGCATCAGTGAGGTACAGAGACTAATGCCCTGATGAGGAATTCGACCTTCACACCCTACTGCTGAGAAGAGGGGAGGGTCTTGGAGTCCCTACCAGGATGCTGTCCAGTCATATTGCTTTGACCTCTCTCATTTTAGTTTCAGACTAAGAAGTACATGGTAAATTTAAAGGGCGCTCCCTATGTTCTCAGTAGGAGCTGTTGAGTGCTGAGCACTTCGGAAAATCTGGCCCTTAGTTTATAAGCATCTTTCTCTTAGGAAGGAGCTATGGTTGAGAAAATGTTTATTTTGTAATGTCTGGATTGTTTATCATTGCTGTTTGCTGAACCCTCATTGTGTTGTCTCTAAGCATGGTATTCCAGAGCTGCTCATCCGATATACCCTAGGTACCAGTGAAACAAGTACCTGATTACAAACGAAAAACTATGTTAAGATGGAGCTATGGTTGAAAGTATGTACCAGTCACTTAAGTTTAAAAAAAAAGTCTCTAAGGTGCCACAAGTACTCCTTTTCTTTTTAGGGATGTTGTAGTTACCCCAAACTGATCATGTTGAATCTAAAGCACTTACCAGAGGGTCAGGATTCAGGCCTGCAATCAGACCAAACTCTATAATGTAAATCAAGTAGAAAGTCATCAGTTTACATGGTAGCCTTTGTTATGTTTTGTGCAATAAGTTCTCGGAAAGAGAGGAAACAAACTAGCATACTTAATTAAATCTCTATTGAATTTTACTTAACCTTGTACTTTGGAAAGGAAACAGCTTGAGCAGGAGTCACTCTGCAGCATACAACAAAATTGTGAGACATTCCAACAACCTTTTAACCAGCTTACCCGACCTCATTCACTGAGCAAAGTCCATTCCTACCAGGGCCCCTGTACTAAGTGTGTTACCCTTGGAAGTGCTGACATTGCAGTGGGACGCTGGCACTTTCAAGGAACACTGCCATGAAGCACAGCACAACCCCAGCAGTAGTGTGCACATTACAAGGGGAGACAGCAGACACTCAAGAAGCTATGAAACACTACAAATATCTGACATTCAGATGTTGAATAGTGATGGACAAAAGATGGCTGCCTTTAAAAAAAACTTGTGCGTGACTTTTGCATCCTATGTTCCTTGTATTCTTTATGAGAGAACAGAATTCCCTCTTCTGAAACCAGAGCACGCCAAATGTAACATACAGTTTTGCAGAAGGGTTACATCTAATTGAACTTTACCTCTTAATTTGTAAAATAAACCCTCAGATTTTTAATTTTGAAAGAAATTTAGAATTTCTCCTTTTCATTAGTTCCTCTTTGTCCCCCTTTCCCTCTTGCAGTATTTTAATGATCTCATTTGTACATCATATATGCATTCATTTTATCACTTGAGAAAAAGTGAATGGAGCCCATTGCAAATTTGTAGAATGCCCATAGGGGGAGCTGCTAAAAGTTACCCATATAAAAACTCATATTATTCTTTGGTTGCTTTATAGAGTACAACTTTGTTTTCCATTTGGTAAATCATAAAGCCAGAATAAAACTGAGATGGTGACTTTTTAAGAAAAGAATTTTATAACATGTTATCTTCTGCTTTCCATAAATACAAATAAAAATCTAGCATCCCATGGGGCTCCCGTTTGAAAAGAAACTTAAAGCAACCCTGATTTCTGTTTGCATGTCTATTCTGTTTCTCGAGGATTGGGTTCCAAACTTTTTAAAAAACATTACACCTTATTTGCAAATTTAAAATGAAGCCCTCATTCATAAATGATTCAACAAACAATTTTAGTATAGCATTTCCATGATTTGTGCCAAGTATTATTTATAACAAAATTACGTTTTCCCTTAGGGTTCTATGAACAGTTGGTCCTATTTATTTCTGTGTTTTATCCATCACCTTTGGAGGACTGGAAAAAAGTGATGGATGAAATTACAAGAAAATTGAGACAAAATAGTAAAGTGAACCCTAGGGCTAAATTCACTCTCATTGTAAATAGTTGGAGTGCTTCAACAAACTTGTTCTGATTAGTTCTGTAAAATGGTGCTAATTACGGATTCGTAAGTTTAGTTAATTTTATTTAAAAGCACATTTTACGGAATACTGTAATTAAGATGTCTGTCAGGCACAAAGTGAGCCAAATTTCACACCCACTATATACTAGTTTATCACCGCTCACTTACATCAGGTCTGTATTTGGCCCAGTAACTTGAAAAAAAGAGGAAAGCTTCCTTTCTTCATCCCAGTCATACTCAGTAGAGAGTTTTATATCACTCTGTATTAGCATTGCCTATAATATTCCTGGACCCAAGTTAGCATAATTAGAAATCTTTTTTTTTTTAATTCTTGATTTAGGGAGAGCAATTTGTTTTACAGGTTTCCAGCATCCTTAAATAAACTTCACTGTTGGTTGAGGGCATCACAGATTGGCAAAACCATATTTATCATACTTTAAACTTTCTTACCTTTCTTCTTTTTTCTTGAATATTCCCTTCCACCACAAAATGATAATGTTGGGGACCTCGTGTAATCACTCATCAATCTATGTACCTGACTGTCAACAGCTAATTTAAAGTTATTTAAAGTGTCACTTACCTTGAATGATGTTGACCTAATTCCCTGTAGACTTTGAGCATGCAGCCCTTGTATGAGATTGTTTCTTCAGTGGTGTAGCGGAGTAGAATAATCCAGTGGAAGTGATCCAACCATGTTATATTTTGCCACATATTCCCTAGTGTTCTTTGAACCTCTTTCTTTCCACGCCGGTTAAATAAAATTCTTAAGTGGTTATGCTAAAAACTAGTCAAAACAGACTAGACAGAGATGGATACGTTGTATTTAAAAGGCTGGTGTCTTGGCTCTGGGAATGGATCCAAAAGTTTTGGGTTTTTGCACTGAGTTCTTGCCCATATGCTTAAAATGTGTTTAAATCATTTTTAGTCTGGTTTTGACTTTCTTTGGTTGCTTTTACTCTGAAGCGTTTGGCATACGTTTTAATTCTCTTCTGTTCCAGTCACTTTAACTAACCCCTCATTGTGGCATCTGAGTGCAAACTATTAACACAAGCTAGGCGGCAGTCATCAGTGATCTTCCAAAGTGTGCTTCAGTTCTGATCTGGAGGATTCCCTTTTAGGGATGAGAAGGTAGTTAAATCTTCATGGTCTGACTCGTGTGACCCTTGGGCTCTCTGCAAAGGCTCTCAAAAGTGGCTCCCAATTGGGATGGCAGCTTTGACATGGACATCTTCCCACTAAGGAGCTATGCTGAGATTACCAACTTACTTTAGAGAGGCTACAGAATTCCGAAAACCATCCCCAATTCCTGCCAACTTGGGCAGGAATCAAACCGATGCCTAAAAATGCTGTTTTCTTGAGCCATCCAGTCCCCATATAAGCCATTTGTATGCTGTTTATTTACTCTAAATGAGCTAATTTATGAAAGTACTTTTAGAAAATTGTTTAGTATATTAGAGAAATTATTACCTCAATGTCTCATTCTCCCTCATATTTTTCATTGTGATCTATTTGGGGTTTCCGTCCCACCTTTAGCCATAGCAGGTTAAGAAAAACTGGGGGAGGATTTTAATTGAACCTGATTCTAACATTTTCCACCTTCCCTCTCTGCATGTTTAAAGTAAACTTACCCCCTGAGCTTCACTACCCTATACCCATTTACTTGTATGTCCGCTTTGCTTCTAAGATTTCATAGGGCCTACGCCTGAGCTCCTCCTACCAAGTTCTGAGTGCTTGCAATTCCCATACGTTTCAGTGAGAATTCTCAGCACTTCACAAGAGAGGGCCCTTGACAACAAGGTTGTTTTATGGAGTGCAGATAGTTTTCCATCATTATTCAGTCTATGCATGACTGGGAATAGGGTTTTTCTTTACCCTAAATTTGAAAATTGTATTACACTGATCAGAGTGTAAATTAGGGGTGAGGGATATCCTAAAGGTTACAAATCATAGACCAGATAGTTCTGTAGAACAGTCTTCCTTGAATGGTGAGGGAGCTGTGCAGATATGATCTCTGGGAGAGTGAGTTTTGGAGGAAGAATCCTCCTTCATACTCACTGGAGCACCTGCAGAGCTACATTGATGCCTGTGCTGCGAGATCACTGGCCTGGCCCTGCAGCCATCCAAACAGAACATGTGGTGATGCACGAAGCCCCTGCCGAGTCGGAGCCTATGCCATAGAGGGCACACATGCATAATCTTTCACAAGCCCCAAACGCAGTCGCCCAGCCCCTTGCATAGAAAAACCACACTGATTCTGCTCCCAGGAGACCTCTGCAAGAACTAGTTGGTGGATTTGCCCTCAAGGGTATGTCTACATTGCTATAAATGACCTGTAACTGGCCTGTTTCAGCTGACTCGGGCTTGCGGGGCTCAGGCTGTGGGGCTATAAAATTGTAGTGTAGACATTCAGGCTGAGGCTGGGTCATCCTGTTGCAAAAATAACAAAAGTAGAACTGAATGCAGCTTGTCGCAAAGCACTATCCATCATCCTAGCCTGTCCACGTGTCCTCCTCCTTATTCTGACCCCTCAAGCCCTGTTTGGAAACAGACTACTTAAAATGTTCTTCATACTTGGTTGCAGTGTTAAACTCATTGAGCATATTTATGTTCCGCATTATAAAAACAGTTATTATTTTTCCTGCTGTGAATTGTGTTTATGTAATTGATGGGAAGAATTTACACACACACACACACACACACACACCTTTGATTTCAATGAAATGGCAACAGCCGTTCTTTTTAGTTTCCTGTTCAGTATGATTTATTCCATGCTTTTTTAAGACGATGGATTTGATTTTCTTGCAGATTAGTTTAAATAAATGTCTTATGCTAGCACCAGCAACTAGAGCTAGTTTAGTTTCCCTCTTCTCGGAAGACAAGCATCCTGATCCATTATAGGTTGAAGGTGACTATCTTGACTTTCCGGCTACCACACATTTGTGTATATACTTTGTTAAATAGCAGCTGTTTTCATGCATTACAGTACAGTTAGACTAGCTATGCTAAGCACTCATAAAAAGTTAATACAGGAACACATTTCTCTAGAACAAATGTAGGTTTTCATCTCTAAATATCACTAAATCCTCTATTCTGAATAATTTACTATTTCAGTAGTTCCTGGTTCTTTGTACACCTAACAGTGCTGGTACTTCAGGTTTTTGCAGCACCTACCATTACACTTGCACTGAGTGTCTTTGGCTTGGAGTTCTGTTTGAGGATAAGGGTGCAGATTCCATTGTGGGATTGGAGTGTTACACTCTTCCCACCAGCTCCACCTTTAATTACATGGCTCTGCACCAGGCCATAGAGCACAGCACATGCTTGCCTCACAACATGGGTTTGGAGCAGGCTGGATTCTGCTGTAGGTCGGTGTGCACCCAGTGGTGAATGGTATAACTGAAGTTGTAGAATTGTCTCAAAAGGTTGGGAACAATTGACCTATCAGACAAGTAATAATTAACTTACTTTAATACAATTACTTAAAATATAATTGGAAGCTTCTCTGCAAAGAAAATTTGCACTCTTGACCGTGGCTTTTTCATGTGTGTTTTAATAAACTCAAATTCTTGGCACTTAATTTGGCAGAAGACACTACTTAACCAACCCTGATAATGCCTCAGATATTTGCAGAAATGAATTAAATATTAATTCAGTTTGATAAATATATTTCCTGGGACTTTTATTACCCCCTCACTTTTACAGTGCACAAACAGCTACTTTCTGTATTTTGCCTCTTTCGTTCTTACAGCCATAATTAGCTCTTGGTAAACGAAGAGTTTTCCACTTTTTGACATGTGTGACTTGAGTGTCGATTCTGACCAGTGTAGCTCGTAAGCCCACAGCTTTGGAGAATCAAACAGAAAAGACCCTGTGTCCTACCAGTCTGTCAATGTAAATTGATTGGGTTACATCATCCAAGAACAAACGTGACCATTTCTGAGCTGCTGCAAATACAAACATTTGCAATACATTTGCAAATATATAGGCTGGGGATTGCATAAACTGGTGGAACACTCCAATGGGTTAGATGTTCTGTATTTATTTAAGATTGTGCTGAGATCCAGGATTGGTAAAGCTCAGCAACACATCAAGCCCAATTCATCAATGTATGGCTTTTCACGGATTTGGTTGTCTGTGGCAGGCCTACTAACAGCTTAGCAAAACAAGAACATGCTGAAGAAATGTCATATGGGTTACAAACCTGTCTCTCCTGTAATTAATGTGTAATGAGAATGATTCTCTTCTCATTAACTCCCGTGTAAACCAGGAGTAACTCTGTTGAAGTCAATGGAATCACACTGGTGTATGTGAGAGAAGTTTATGACCTTGGTTTACACTGAAACCTGCACTAAGGATTTAGCAATCTGCTATCTTAAACCAGCATTTTAAAGTTTCCTCAAGGTTTCAGTACAATTTTGGTTCCCATTTAAAGCTTAAACCTTTACTTAAATGGATGATTGTTCTGGTGCCTTGGGTGGTCATTTCAGGCAGGTTTCACTGTATTTAAAACAAAAGTTAAAACAAAAACTCCATAAATCTGTAATTCTTCAGAAATAATCATTATAGGAGATCAGATGCTTATTTCCCTCTGGAAAACATTCCAGTGTTTTGCTTAGAAAATACTTGATTTTAAAGGGACGGCCCTGAGATCTTTGTAAGTGATAAAAATGTTACTTTTTTCGGTGGGAGGTTTTTTTGTCTTGTTTAAACAGAGCACAATTCAAAGCAGACACCACCACGGCAACCTTTTCAAGCAACTTTTATCCTGCCTGTATGCAAGCTTTTTTATTATTATTTGAAAACAAGTAAGTGCATTTTTCTCCTGCTGGGTTCCTTTTCTTTCCCATGTTCTTCAGAAGACGGGGAAGTTGGCATTGGCTACATTTGGTAAATAAGGAATAAAAAAGGCAGCTTTATATTTTTGACATGTCCAATTACTTGTAAAAATGTAGCCCATGCATTCTAAGCAGCGGGGCTCTTCCCCCCCCCACCCTTAATTCTTTCCATAGCCATGTCATAGGGGGGGATGGGGAGAACCTCAGGGCTAAAATACAGTTTAATGAGAATAAAACCCACATCAAAGGGTGGACTAATGGAATGATATAATGCTTGCTGTGTCACTTTCCCAAAGGGACTATGGATGACAGTACTTATATTTCAATTATCTATTCACTGTGTGCATAAGATGTTGATTAAATGATTCTAAGGCACTAGAGTCCTTTTGTAGCATTCACAGAAAAATGTTGATTCTGCACATTATCCTTAGATCAAAATGTATATTAGCAGGAAATTGTATATTAATACCTCCATATATATTTTGTTTCTCAGAGCAATTAAAAAAAACCTCTTTTTATTAACACCAGCATTACATTCACATTCATTTTGGTTAAAATGAAGACTGCAGAAGTTACTAGCTATTCAGCTTGTTCCTTCAGCTAACTCCTGCTGTCTGAAAATAATTCTGCAAAAGCTCAATAGAGACATTCCTTTGTAGGCAGCTTTCTGTTTGTTAAATATAAATCCTGCGGAAACACTTGACCCCTCACGACTTGCTGCTTTTCAGTTCAGCTGTGGGGCCTTTACCACCGAATTATTTATCAGAATCTTTAATTGCATGTGGGACAGTTGATAAATTTGAGTACATTGTACATCGCATCACGTTAGGAAACATCCCAGATGCTCATGTATAAACCAGAAGTCACGGTGCATTTGGCTAAATAGCAGCTCCATCTGCTTGTGAGGAACACTACAGAGAAGCGATATGGACTCCTAATGGAGTTGTTTTATCCTCCCATGTCAGCGCCACACCAGGGGGTAGAACACAGTTAACTTGAAGGAGCCAAACCATTGTATACTAATTCTTCTGATTTTGTGTTCGATATGAACGGGCTTTTTGGAACACTGTGGTCTGAGCTGTTCAATTTTTAAAAACTAACTTGTGGCAAACAGTTTACTTTGCTTCAGAGACAGTTGTTGAAATGGATTTTCACAATCCATCCATTATGGCTCATAAAAAAACAAGCAAATATTGTAAAGCCCAATATCACATCTTGTCCAGAGATGTTTCCTTCTGACCCCTCTTTACTGAGTGTCTCAAACATTTCAGATCCATGTTTGTAAATTTTGGCTTAACGCAATCAAACCCCTAACACTTTATTCCCTTTTAATAGTATTGAACCTTATCTGGTCTAACCACAACAGCACCATTATTCAACATGTACCCAGTGTTCCAAGAAATGTCACTCCTCAACAAGTCCATTACAGCGCTGCCTGTGATTGTAAGCTGTTATACTTTGAATTCTGTTTACAGTAAGTCATGTTAAAAGTTCATTTCTTCTATAAAGGACAGAGTTTATCCAGTCTTTAAACAAGGTATACCTTACACATTATCAACTTGGCAAGTCAGATAGCAGGGGGGTTTCTTATACTTTAATTAGCTTTTGCTGGCATAGTCCGTGCTGCTCAGTCTTTATAACTAGAGAGGCCGCATTCCTGAGGTTAAGATATGCAAAGAGCCTGTCTCACATTTTATGTGAATCTACTTGATAAGGACATAGAATCACATGGAATATTTTGTTATAGACCAAAGAGTAAATAGATGCAATCCACAGTGATTCTCACTGAGGTAGCTGCAGGACGATAGGACGTTATATAGTCATGTGCTGTGGTGTTGGATGTTCATTGTTTTGTTGTTGTATTTCTTCAAATTAGTCAAATATAGCTCTAGATGCCAATCCTATGCTGTGGACACCTACCTGAAAGGTTAAAACATACCAAATAATACATAAGGTTGGTCATAAATATAACTACCCCCCAGCCCTCACTTCATTCCTTGAGTGACAGCCTGAAAAAACAGAAAGTAAAATTTGGGACTATTGCCTTAGTACACTGCTCATAGTGCAGTACTCTGGTGTTTTGTGTGTATCTTAGCAGTCATATTTTAGAGGATGTTTGTAACTTGCCCCCCACTCTACGTTTGGTCATTTCTTACAGAGATGAGAAATTTTTGCTGTTGTTTCTCAGAAGTCTTGCATGTTTAATTTTGGGTTTGTAGAAGAGGAGCTGTTAGTTCAGATCTGTTAATATTAGCACTGAAAGAACTGTTGAAATGGTTCTTGCTTTGTGATGCTGGAACCGAGTCTGGCATCTCTCAAGTCATTTGACTTTGTCCATCCCCACACTGATTGCAGCAAATGTTCTCAGCACTTTTGCAGGGAACAGTTTCAGGGTCCTTTTGCATTTTGTGTGTCTGTCAGCTCGTCACTCCTGCTTCTGTCTAGCTTATGCTCAGAAGCCCATTTCCTTCTTTCATAGACACCCAGTAGTGGTGTCTCCAAGATAATTGTCTGTTCACCCAGCTTCACTGTTCTTAAATCAAAGTGTGTTTCACACAGGGAAAAAGTAGAGAAAATCACAATCAAAACAGCATCACAGATTATAAACACAGCTAGGTTAATCAATGCAGAAAGCATAGGCTGTGGGTTTAAATACAAAGACTATTGTACCATACACAGGAGAAAGTTCTCTGTCTCAATCAGCTGCTGCTAGTCTGTCTTTCACTGTCCCAAAACCCATGAATGAGTCTCAAAAGCTAAAAAAAGAAATCTCTCTCTACCAAAATGCATTATTTTACTATATGAAAAGCAGGTTCCTTTATCATCTCATTTCTCTGCACCCCATATCCAAGGAACAGGGATGATTTCCACACTCATCTTATCATGGATTGTGTCTAATGCATACTGTCCTACTGAAAGTAACTTGATCAAGGCCACAAAAAGAGAATCAGTACCATAGTTAGCTTTAAAAATCAGTAGTTTATCCTGTGTTCAATCCTCTAAACCATATCTCCTTCCATTTTTTGATGACTTTAAGACTTTTCTTTCTTTTTTCTGCTGCTGTATTCTAAATTTCATATACTCTCAAGGCAAGTCTGCATTACAGCATGTTATCATGTTGGAACACAACTGTGAACAACTGTGTTAGATAACACAGTATTGGCATACCATAGGGGTACCTGACATAACATGCTGAACATGATTTGTCCTGGTCTACTCTGATTAGTAAATCATAGTCAGCATCATGTTATCTAACATGTTCAGACTTGATAATTTTGTAATATAAACAACTCCTATGATGATACGACTAGAAAAATAGAACTCACTTTATTCATCCTCACTACCTGCCTTTTACTTGACTACTCCCTACCTATATCTTTCCCAGGAATGATATTTTAATCTAAGCCTGCTCTTGATTATCTGTGGGGATGCTGGTTTGACTATCTCCCTTTAGTAATAACTTTTACATAACTTTTATCCTAGCCTATATTTATTTACATAATGCCTTTCATCCCAAGAGAATCAGCACTAGGGGGGAGCATGGCAGCTATTTAATAACACTGCACAATACTGTAAGATAAGAAATGAAGAGTATCCACTAGAAATTGAAGTGGGGATTTACGTAGGCAGAATGTAGCTTCCTTACATTGTAATTTGACTGTTCATTTGATCTTAAGGCTAATAATGTCTAGAGTCTAGTTTTCCCTTGGACTATTGCTCCTGCCATCTTCTGATACAGTGAATAATTCCTTTCCGTCATTGTTATTGGTCTCTTGAAAGGATTTATAGTTTCTGGTCTTATTCCTATTAAATCTTCTAATGGCTGGCCAACTTTTCTGCTGATATTTTTTTAGAAAAAAAATTGATAAATATTTTGCACTGCGAAATTCTCCATCCTGATCAGCCTAATGCAACTTCTTCATCCATTGCTTTCTAAGGGCATCCACTGTGGAGGCCTCTGCGGAAGTGTGTGTTGAAGAGATTATAGGATAAGAACCAACTCGAGAGGGGAAGGTTGCTATTTTGAGAGGAAATATTACCCATTTCAGTTTTTGTCATCTTGCACTGGTTTTTAAGTGAATAGAGGATTGAGATTTTAAAGTAAAATAAGTGGATCATTTAGTTGCCAGTTTTGTTAGATTATAAACCAGGATTTAGTTTAAATATTATGGGGGGCATTTTTCAAATTTACTGTAGGTTTGATTTGTAAGCACTTTAAAAAAAAAATTTACATTTTCCTGACTGCAGGGGAGCTGCGAATATTATTCACCCTATCACTCCTCTCTATCTATCAGAGACATATAACTAGGAGCATGTTAACCATCTGCAGAATTGCTAAGAATTGTTATGATTAGCATTATGGTGTGTATAGCAAATGTAATAAGAACATAAACATTTTTTAAGTATAGATCTTTTTTTATTTTTAATGTTGTCTTTTAAATAAAGTGACAAGGCCATTTGCAGTTTCTGTTTTATCACAAAGGACAGCTAGCATAAGGAAGTTAATTTATCTCAACATAAGAACAGCCATACTGGGTCAGATCAGTGGTCCATCTAACCCAATATCCTGTCTTCTGGCAGTGGCCAGTGCCATATGCTTCAGAGGGAATGAACAGAACAGGGTAATTTCGAGTGAGCAATCCCCTGTTGTACACTCCCAGTTTCTGGCATTTGGAGATGTAGGGTCACCCCAAGCATGGAGTCGTGTCCCTGACTATCTTGGCTAATAGCCATTGATGGACCTATCCTCCATGAACTCATCTAACTCTTTTTTGAACCCAGTTATACTTTTGGCCTTCAGAACATCTTATGTCAATGAGTTCCACGGGTGGACTGTGCACTGTGTGAAGAATTACTTCTTTTTGTTTAAGTGTGCTGCTTTGTTAATTTCATTGGGTGACCCCTTGTTCTTGTGTTGTGTTATCTGCCTTAGTATGATACAAGTGCAAGTAATTGTAAGTTAGTATAAGTAAACCAAGTCTCTTCAGAGTTTCTCAGTAGTAACTTCATTCCAAACCTGTGGTCACTATGATCCCAATCCTGCAGTCTGATCCACTACCCATGCAGAACCCCATTGGCTCAGAAATGACACACAAAGTGTACTTGTTCCTAAGGCCAGATCCTGACATCATTGTACCAGTGTAACTCCATATAAAAGGAGGACAGGATCAGAGCTATAGTATAAAGCTTTAGATTAAAAGAGCCAGTCCACCCCGGACTCCTATTTTCACTCCCTCGTAATTTTATTTTCTGTTGAAATCCCTCTGCTTTGTCTCATCCTAAACCTAACGTCTTTGTGGAAATCAGCAAAATCGATGAAGCCAATTTTGAGTAATGCATGCATGAAAAAGAAAGATGTGTCCCTTTTAGAATGAAATGTCTCTTTCAACCTAGACTTGTTAGTTTATGATAGTTTTAAAGTCACTGGCTCTGGCAAGGGAGACAGAACATCTGCAGCTCAGATTCTTTAGGATCTGGAGAAGCTAATTGCCTCCAATTTGGTTAAAATACAGTGTCAATTACACTTTTAAACAACAGCTATATACTGTCATGACAGGAAGGTTTGGATTCCATGCATGGGTTATTTCCTCGTTGGGAGAGAAATGAATTGACACAGACACAGCATATTTTACCCTACTCTATATTTATTTACAATAAGTACACTTTTGAACACATACATAGCAAAGTCAGAGTGCAGTTTCCAACTGAGAGCCGCAACTCAAGAAAGCAACTCTATATCAGTTTCCACCCAGACTTGTATGTTTACCATTGCAGGACTCTGTGTTCACCATACTCTCAACATATTAAATCCTTTGTAATATCCAGGTGCCACTCAATATCAGATCCCCCCTTTCCTGGTGGGGTGCTCTAGGTGTCAATCAAAACCACTTCCAGGTTGGTGCTGATGAGACTGGGCTTACTCTGTACGCAGAAGAAGGTAATGCTGGCTCAAAAGGGACCCCTTCCTAAATCCTTGCATTTCAAAGCAACTTCTTTTGAGACAATCGGGGCTGTAAACTCCTTGTCAGGAGAGACAATATTATAATGGTGGTCTAAATTCCTCATTTAAGTGTCTTTAAGCGCTGGACCATTAACTCAATTCATTAGGGCATTCGTACCACAGTGTTTTTTATACTCCTTTTGCAGATAGATCCTCCTCCCGCCTCCTCCCATTTCAAATTTTATTTATTTATTACAGATCATTTTTCAGATCTTCATCATATCAATATTTTTACTTTTTGAAGTGCTTACAAACAGGTTTTAAATTATTACCAAACCCTTCAAATGTAGTGGGTTCTGTTATCTGAAAGCTAAGATCCAATCAACAAAAATCCAAATCAACAATATACCAAGCAGAAGTCCATTTGACCTTGTTAAGGAGCACAGGTAAACCCCGATCTACGTTACAGATTCCAGTAGTGTTGCAGCTAGATAAGGGGACGATGATACTGTACCAGGTCTTGTTCAGATTGGGCCTAGAACATTCCCAACATACCCTTCGTGATGAGATTCTAAACCAAAATCCATGTGGCTTGCAAACATTGAGAGTAACGGAGATCTAAGTGATGAGATATTGATGGCATGATGATACTGCTTCTTTTACATTTGAAGTGGAAGTTAAATAATTCATAGAAGGGATTGACACGTCTCTGCTATATTTTAACCCCTCCCAAAAGACCTTCTCTAAAGCTTCAGGCATGAATGACAGAAAAATGCATGTTCTGATGCCCTGAGTTGATGGGGAAGTGAAAGGGGTGGGGGAGGGTGAAGGGGGTTGAGTTCTCAATTAGAACTGTAATTTAGTTTTACATTTTAGTTTTAAAATAAATCATCTTCCAGCCCTCATCATGAGTCAAGAACCTTTTTGCATGATTGAGTGAGGGAGAATAAATGAATATCTATTAGGATTTTTTCCCCAACTCTATACCATTTTTCTTTTTTCTTAAAATAGTGCCATTTTAGCTCATTGATAGATACTGTTTAGTTTAATGAAATTCCGGTTCTTTGCAACATCAGACCCCAATCAGCAGCTTTTCACATCTTTCATAATATAAAATTGCACTCTGGCTATGGAAGGTGACATTAAAAGTGAGAGAGCAGCTTCTCCATGTTTAGTAAAGCTTGTGATTGATATTGCATAAGATGTACATAAGCAACAGTATCAGTGAAGAAAAGTGTTCTCCCTGCAATAAATCCATTCTTCTGAAGCTAAAAGCTATTTTTTCCTTTTAATTAGGAAGAAATATCTCTCGTTAGAGACTAACCAAATCTCTGATTAAAAATTGTAATTGAATGTAAAAACATTTTGTCATTCTTTATGCATGTAAGTGTTTTATAGGGAAGATATGCTGTGTAACTGTACTAAATGAAAGGCATAACGCTTAATTGTTTAACCACTGATTTAAAACATCAAATTTGTGTGTGGATAGCTTTACATCAGTCATAAGCTAACTGTCAGGCTCTCATATTTCAGAACATACATGTCCGTAACAAAAGTTAGAAATTTTAAAAAAACCATCAGTGATAGAGAGCTACTGGTCCGGGGAATGTTATTCCAGTTTCAGTTTCCCTTATTTAGTATTATTATTGCTGTATTACTTTTCCAGTTTGCCAATGTTCGTGGATATGGCTTTTATTACTAAAGCTATAAATACTACAGTTTGAAAGGATTTATGCAGAAAGTTGAATGTACTTTCAGCATTGGTGGATTGCCATAATTCAATTGTCTTTGGTGGTTACTGATTGGTTTTGAATGCTCTCTTCGTTACTTTGAGTTCAGAAGTTACACAGGCGCTTTCTTGGCCTTCCATCAAAAACCCTTTCAAGGTGACATGGTGCTGCTTAGAAGGAAAAGCCTGCGACTTACGGCAAGACCTATTTTCTACAGCGTTCTGACCAGTCTTCTACAACCAGCTTCACCAACTTTATGCCACCCAGGGATTCAGCTGTCCCAGAGAAATACCCAGCTGATGCTTGAGGGTAGCTTTCCAGTTGGAAAGCTGGGCCACGGATCCATGTCAACACACTGCAGGGCATCAGGGAGGTGGGTGGATTTTCCTCCCCGTTAGCTAACTTGTCCAAGCAGGAAGAGTTCTCCTTATTGTACGTATGTTATTGCAACTGCTTTGCCCCTAAGATCCTCAGACTTCTGCTTTTCTCTCCTTAGGCTAAGAGCATTGGCTTGGGTGGGATTGGCCAGGGGAAGCTTTTCTTAAAGTTCAGGGCCTTCCTTCATTTACTTAGCTGATCTCCAAAACAGGCCTGTTTGCTAGACAAAGCATCTTGCAGCTGCTAGGGGCTCACTCTGAACAAGCCGCGAACCAAGTTTGGGAACCCCTGTAATAGCACATGGGTGAGCCCAGGAAAAACATAGGATGGGTGGCTACCCGAGGCCAGCCATGCACTTTTGAACAGTATTTTCTAGGACTGTCAATTAATCACGGTTAACTCGTGCGATTAACTCAAAAAAATAAATCATGATTAACCTCGGTTTTAATCGCACTATTAAACAACAGAATACCAATTGAAATTTATTAAATATTTTGAATGTTTTTCTACATTTTCATATATATTGTAGTCTGTGTTGTAATTGAAATCCGTGTATATTATTTTTATTACAAATATTTGCACTAAAAATGATAAAAGAAATAGTATTTTTCAATTCACCTCATACAAGTGCTGTAGTGCAATTTCTTTGTCGTGAAAGTGCAACTTACAAATGTAGATTTTTTTTGTTACATAACTGCACTCAAAAACAAAACAATGTAAAACTTCAGAGCCTGCAAGTCCACTCAGTCCTACTTCTTGTTCAGCCAATCGCTAAGATAAACAAGTTTGTTTATATTTACAAGAGATAATGCTGCTCTCTTCTTATTTACAATGTCAACAGAAAGTGAGAAACAAGCATTTGCATGGCACTTTTGTAGCTGGCATTGCAAGGTATCTACGTGCCAGATATGCTAAACATTCGTATGCCCCTTCATGCTTCGGCCACCATTCCAGAGGATATGCTTCCATGCTGATAAAGCTCATTTAAAAAAAAATGCATTAATTAAATTTGTGACTGAACTCCTTGGGAGAGAATAGTATGTCTCCTGCTCTGTTTTACCCGCATTCTGTCATATAGTTCATGTTATAGTAGTCTCGGATGATGACCCAACACATGTTGTTCATTTTAAGAACACTTTCACTGCAGATTTGACAAAATGCAAAGAAGGTACCAATGTAAGATTTCTAAAGATAGCTACAGCACTCGACCCAAGGTTTAAGACTCTGAAGAGCCTTCCAAACTCTGATTGAGACAGGCTTTCAGAAGAGTGGAGCATGCTTTCAGAAGTCTTAAAAGAGCAACATTCCAATACGCCAACTGCAGAACCCGAACCATCAAAAAAGAAAATTAACCATCTGCTGGTGGCATCTTACTCAGATAATTAAAATAAACTTGCGTCAGTCCGCAGTGTTTTGGATTGTTATCGAGCAGAACCTGTCATCAGCATGAACACATGTCCCCTGGAATGGTGGTTGAAGCATGAAGGGACATACGAATCTTTAGCACATCTGGCACGTAAATATCTTGCGGCGACGGCTACAATGGTGCCATGAGAACGCCTGTTCTCACTTTCAGGTGACATTGTAAACAAGAAGCGGGCAGCATTATCTCCTGCAAATGGAAACAGACTTGTTTGTCTGAGTGACTGGCTGAACAAGAGGTAGGACTGGGTGGACTTGTAAGCTGTAAAGTTTCACATTGTTTTATTTTTGAATGCAGTTATTTTTTGTACATAACTCTACATTTGTAAGTTCAACTTTCATTATAAAGAGATTGCACTACAGTACTTGTACTAGGTGAATTGAAAAATACTATTTATTTTGTTTTTTTACAGTGCAAATACTTGTAATCAAAAATATAAAGTGAGCACTGTACACTTTGTAATCTGTGTTGTAACTGAAATCAATATGTTTGAAAATATAGAAAACATCCAAAAATATTTAAATAAATGGTATTCTATTATTGTTTAACAGTGCGTTAATTGCGATACTTTTTTTAATCATTTGACAGCCCTAGTGTTTTCTGATACAGACAGCATAAAAGAAGAAAATGGGCTGGTGATGTTTATTTCTGAAATCTGAATTAATTGAAGTTTTAGAGTAGCCTTCATGCTTGGCACTTCTGTCTCAAAAATTAATACAAGAATATAATGGGGAAATGACTGGTAGTGTTAAGGATCACACTTCCTGATCTTTTTCTTTCTCTATTAACTTGTTCAGGGCTTCCACCATTTCCAGACAGCGTGTTGTTGGGAGATTTTAGACTGGGCCTCTTTTTATTACAATAAATTGTTTTGACAGTCTCATATGCAGATGAAATTCTCATCTAGAGTAGCAATATTGAGATTAATCTAAGACATCAATCTCACCTTTATTGTCTCAATATCCTTTACCTGTCAGTATAGAACATTATGAACTCAATGCTAATTTAGCATTGTTTCTGTGGATAGCAGTGAACAAATTATAGCTCTGAGGGAAATAAATGTCATTGTTGATGAGCCTGTATCTCAAATGAATAAAGCAGAAAACTCTTCAGATGAAACTAAGCCATGTTTTTTGGTCTGGCAAAAAGCATGCAACATTATAATTTAATTATGAATAGATATGAGGCTATTTGGCATCATTAAAGGGGTTGTGCAGAGGAAAATGAAGGTCTGACTTTTTGGCTTCTTTTTGATATATGAAGAAGGCTTGATAGGTGGTTCTTCAAGTAAACACAGCCATGTGTTCCATGTAGGTGTGCATGCGCCCAGCGCACAGAAGCCGCAGAACTTTGCCTAGCAGTACCTGTAGGGGCGACGCTCGTGTCCTGTGGCCTTAGTCCATGCCCCTGCCCTAGATATATATATATCAGAGCAGTGCCTTCCCAAACCCCTCTGTTCCTTCTGACTGCCCATGGCTAGAGTCAGAGCTTGGTGTGGGGTTTTCACCTCATGTTTTCAGTGTCAGATTTCTGGGAATTTTTTGTTTTCCTCTAGGTAACAGTTATCTGGAGCCAGGAGTGGGGCTGCAGCTCTTCGGGGGGGAGGGGCGGACAGTGGAAAGAGGGCCATGGCTGGGGCTGAGAGCAGGGATGACGAAGGAGCTGTGGCCAGGGACCGAGGCTGGGGTGGCGGCAGGAGCAGAGCCTCAGCCAGGCTGCGTTGGGGGCCAGCAGGTGGGTCTGTGGCCAGGTGCGGCTCCACTCCCAGCCCCACCCCAGCCTCGGCCCCAGGCCAGGATCGGAGCCACGGCCAGCAGCCAAGGCTGGGGGCAGGGACAGGCCCAGGAGCAGATCTGCGCTGAGGTTGGGGATAGGAGCCGGGGACACAGCTGTGGGCAGAACCAGAGCAGAGCTGGGGGCAGGAAGGGACTAGGTGACGCTCCCTCCACACACACACCCCCTCCAGGGGCTGGCCCAAGGTTCCTCCATGCCCCCCTAGGGGGAGCATGCCCCACAGTTTGGGGACCTCTGTTCTAAGAGGAGTGCTGAACGGCTCTGTACTCCTTCCAGCACACAGGATGGAGCAGGTCCATCTAACACCTCGCAAGTACTACTCCAAAAATAGCCACAGTCCATATAGTTGAGTCCAGTTCAAGCCATTGGGCATCTGTTGAATCCGGTACAGATGACATCGGCACCAGGACCAACTGTCTGCCTACTGATGGCATATCAGGCAGCTTCAGGCTCCTTGCCTGTCAGTCCCTGAGTCTGCACTAGTTCAGAATTTTCCAGTGCCATGTTTTCTACTGCTTCATCCCTCCATTGTGCCCTTGGCACCTTCTGGATTGTGTCACAGAGCATATGGCCGCTATCTTAGGCATCCAGGCTGAATTTCTGCAGGAGAATACGCATAAGCTGTTGGATATTCTCCAACCATCAGCTCCAGGGAGAGTAGCCCTCTTGATAAATGAGGCCCTCTTGGAGCCTGCCAAGGCCTTCTGGAATACTCCTGTTTTGTTGCCTCCCATGGCAAAGCACGCAGAGAAGCAGTATGTTGTTGCCATTCAGGGTTTTGAGGGTTTCTACTCCCATCCAGCCTCTAACTCTCTTGTGGTAACTGCAGCACGACAGGGCATAACGGAAGGAATAAATCCACACCTACGGACAAAGGGTCCAAAAGGATGGACTTGATTGGGAAGCTGATTTATACCACCTCTTCCATGCAGATGTGCATCATGAACCAGCAGCCATTCCTCTCTAAATATGACTTTGTTAATTGGGTGGCCATGTCTAAGTTCAAAGACAAGTTGTCAGAAGCCTCTACGGAAGAGTTTAAGGCGTTCATTGCAGAACACTGTATGGTAGCTAAAATCAACTCTGGATGTGACAGATGCCTTGGGCAGAATTATGACATCAGCTGTGACCATGAGGAGGGCCACATGGCTGCAAAATTCAGACATTGTGCCTGATTTGCAGCAGACCATTGAGGACTTACCTTTAGATGGTCGGGTTTTGTTTTCGGAAAAGATTGGCAAGACCCTGCACTCTGTTAAGGATTTCCGAGCTACTTTGTGTTCCTTGGCAGTTTATACTCTGTCTGCACAGAGACACCACTATAGCCGTGAGCCGCAACAGCAGCAATACCGCTCGCAGCATTCTTTGCGTAGTCCTCCTTTCTTGTAAGGCAGCAGGGCTCCCCCCAGGAAAGGGGCATAGATCCCAGAGGCGAAGGCCCTCTGATTCCGGATACAGCCAGCTGGCTCGTTCTCTCAGCATCCAGCCAGCATCCATTTTGATTTGCGTGGCCAGGGCGTCAGTGATGTCTCCATTTTTGTTCCCCAGGGGTGGGCTGGCTTGTTTTTACTGAGTTTGGGACTCTATTACTACAGAAAGCTGGGTCCCAAGCACTGTCTGATCAGTTTATGCCAGACCGCTCCTCTCCATCCCTCATCCCTCTTCAGGGACCTCTCTCACAAGGTACTTCTCCTCGAGCAGGTTCAGTCTCTACTGGCCTTGGGGGCTGTATAGGAGATCTCTCTTCAGTATCGGGGACAGGGATTGTCCTCCCAGTATTTCCTGGTTCCTAAACCTAAGAGAGGGTTGAGTCCTATCCTTGACCTCTGCATCTCAACACATACATCAGATACATGATATTCTGGATGGTCATCCTAGCAACTGTCCTTCCCATGCTCAATCACGATGACTGGTTTGCTCCCTAGACCTTCAGGATGCTTATTTCTACACAGGTTTCAGAGTAACAGCCGTGTTAGTCTGTATTCGCAAAAAGAAAAGGAATACTTGTGGCACCTTAGAGACTAACCAATTTATTTGAGCATAAGCTTGATGAAGTGAGCTGTAGCTCACGAAAGCTTATGCTCAGATAAATTGGTTAGTCTCTAAGGTGCCACAGTACTCCTTTTCTTATTTCTACACAGTAATTCTCCCAACTCACAGGTTTCTTCAGTTTGTCATGGTGGATCGGCACTATCACTACACCATGCTCCCTTTTGATCTTTCTCCCGCTCCCTGGGTTTTTACCAATGAATAGTTGTAGTGACAGCATACATCAGGAAGGCAGGAATCCATATCCTCCCTTATCCTGACAACTGGTTACTGAGGGACAAGTCCAGAGAAGAAGTCCTCTTCATGTTCAGTTCACGCTATGCTTACTTGACTGTGTCTAGGTCTTATCCTAAACAGCAGAAAGTCAACACTGGTCCCAACTCCAAGAAGCAAATTCACTGAGGCCCTGATAGACTGTACAAAGTCCAGAATGTTTCTGCCAACTGACCAGTTTCCACGCAATTCACCTCCCATGTCTGGAACTGCAGTCTCAACCCTCAACCACAGCCCAAGTCCTCTTCAGTGGCTGAAGTTGATTTATCATCCGAATCATCATACTTTGGACAGTCTGGTCCAACTTCCTTTGCCAATCTTGAACTGCATACAGTGGTGGACAGTTCAGGGCAATGTGTCCTGGGCATTCCCTTTGCTCAGTCCCCACCGTCCAGGACTGTTGTCACCAGTGCCTCCTTAATAGGTTGGGGAGTGCATCTGGAGTCACTGAAAGTTCAAGTCCTGTGGTCAGAACTGGAAGCTTCTCTGGATATCAGTGTCCTGGAGCTTCATGCCATAATGCCTGTCAGGCCATTCGAGATCATATCAGGGACTCACTGGTGCACATCCTTACCAACAATACCCATGCAGTGTATTACAGGAACCGTTCAGGGGGGTAGGATGGGGAAGCACACTCCAACATGCTGTTATCAGGAGGTGATCAGGCTCTGGTAGTTTTACATCAGGGAAAACATTTCCTGCATGGATGATCACTTACCTGGGATCCAGAATCACCTGGCAGATCACCTCAGCAGAAATTTCTCCCGGAATCACGTGGTCCCAGCATCCTGTGCTGTCTTTGCAGTTTGGGGCATTCTGACCATTGACCTGATCTCCACAAGAGACAAGAAATGCTGTCTGTTTTGCTGTTGAGGGGGTCTCAGACTGGGCTCTCTGACTAATCCTTTTCACCTGAGCTGGGAATTTTGCACTCTTGGGTGCTCTTCCTCCAATTCCAATCATCCTTCAGGTCATTCTCAAGCTGAAATTGGATTGTGCCAAGCTCATTCGCATTGCTCCAGTGTAGCCAAGACAGTGTTGGTTCTTTGACCTCCTCACTTTATCGGTTCAGTCTCCCATATTCCTTCCTCTTCACCCTGGCTCAGCATCACAGTCAGATTTTTCATCCAGGACTCAGCTCCCTGCATTTCACAGCATGGGTACTGCTTGGTTAGATGAGAAGGAACAATGTTTGTAGGTGGTGTGGCAAATCTTGCTTAACAGTAGAAAGCCTTCCACAAGCACAGCATATTTGGCCAAATGGAAACAGTTCTTGCTGTGGTCGTTAGCCCAGGGAGTTCAATCAAAGATGGTTTGTATGAAGGACATCTTGGAGTACCTGTTACGCCTTCACTCTTCTGATTTTGCACTTAGTTCATTGAGAGTGCACCTGGTGGCGATTTCGGTGATTCATCTACCCATCGATGGGAAGTCAGTATTTTCAAACTCCATGGTAGTGAGCTTCTTGAAAGGAATGACTCATTTCCACCTGCCTGTGAAAGTACCAGTTTCTTTGTGGGACCTTGATGTTGTCTTAGCAGCTCTTATGGGACCTCCAGTTCGAGTCTCTGTCAACTTCTTCATTCTCCCATCTGTGTCAGACAACTGCTTTCCTTGTGGCAATAACATCTACAAGAAGAATGTGTGAGTTGCAGGCTTTGATAGAAGAGCCTCCTTACATGCAATTTTCCAAAAACAAAGTAACCTTGCAGTTACACCCTAATGTTTTATCCAAAGTGGCTTCTCAGTTTCATTGGAACCAAATTATATATCTACCAATATTCTTTAAACTGCATTGAACCTCAGATGAGCAGCATTTTGGCAAGTTGGATGTTAGGCAATGTTTGGCTTTTCACCTGGATAAAACTAATCCTTTCTATTCTTCATCTCATATGTTTGTTTCATATGCGAACCAAATGAAGGGGTGAGCAGTCTCTACACAGACAATTTCCAGGTGAATAACATGACATGGCATGACAGCAGACAAAGTAGCTCAGACTGTACCTCCTCAAAGGGTGCAGGCTCATTCCACGAGGGTCCTGATGATGTTGATGAGATTTGTCAGTGACGTTCCTATATTGGACATTTGCACGCTGCCACTTGGTTCTCTGTACATATACTTACAAACCTCTATGGCATTGCTACTTCATCCAGATCAGATGCAAACTTTGGGGAGGCAATCCTGTGGTCCTTGTCTAAATAGACTCCGAACCTCACCTCTTGCAGGCACCGTTTTGAGTCACCTACATGGAATAACAGCTGCATCAACTCAAAAAAGAAAAAGTGGCGATTTACCTGTATTGTAACTGTTGGCCTTTGAGATCTGATGCAGATGTGTATTCCACAACACACCTTCCTTCCCTTCTGCATTGGAGTCTGTGTTAATGGCGTTCGGCGTGAAGGAACTGAGGGAGGTTGGGACACTGCCGCTCTTACATATCAGGGGAGGGGCTAGGGGCCAAAGGGTGTGAGCGCCACCCCAGGGGTACTGCTAGGCAAAGTTCTTCAGCTTTGGTGTGCAGGGTGCATGCACACCTGCATGGAATACATGTCTGCATCTCATCTCAAAGGACAAGAGTTACAATACAGGTAAGTAAGTGTGTGTGTGTGTGTATATATGTATATGTATATCTCACTCACACACACACAAAAAGATAAAAGTAGGAGGGGGAGGGGGCTGGGGACTATGTTAGGTTTGTTTACATTAGAAAATATCAGGAATATAAAGCTTGTTGTTCTCTGTTTGTGCTGGAGGACTTATCGGGTGTGAGAGCTTTTTCTGTAATTGACAAAGCAGGGTATTGAATCTTTAACAAAGCTATCGCTTAACTCCCAGCTGTTTGTGTAGGAATTTGAGTTAAATAGGTTGTAGCAAAAGCAAAACAGTATGGATAAGATGATTATGTCCCCCATGGCATCGCTGGTGCATCCTTCCAGTTCTCCATAGTGTCTCGGAAAAAACAGGGCAAAAAACAGCTACCTGTTCTATAGAGATGTAGTGGGGCCTATTGAATAGGGCACTGGAATAAACGTTGGGAGACCTGGGGTGCTGTGCCATTAAGCAGCTGGGTGACCTTGCGCAAGTCCCTTATCCTCTCCGTGCTTCTCTTTCCTCGGCCACCCTTTGTTTGTCTTTGTGTAACCCATTATTGCAAGGTCACAAATTAAGCTCTTCATATAGGGGTTGTTAGGGATGGTTTTGGCAGGCAGGGAGGAAAGGGGTTTTAGTTTATTACTTGTGTGGTCTCCTTTGAATCCCATTTTCAAATATAGGCACTTAGGTTTCACCTACAAAATACGCAAGAGGACACAAATGGGCACTTACTCTCAAGCTTATTCTTATATGCAAATACATGTTTTACATGCACAATTACCCATTAGCGCAAGGTCAGAAATTAAGCTCGTTGTATCAGGTTTGTATGTCTATATATCTATAGATGTGTATGTTCCAGGGGGAGAAGGGGTTTGATGTTGGAACCTTAATTATTTCTCGATATTTAGGTTCTTTGAAAAACAACAATCTAATTTCCTGATTTTCAAACACTATTTTTCTTAAGCTTTGAATTTTTGTCATTTTCAAATGTTGGTTTTTAAATTGTAATAAAGTTTTAACATATTCTAAGGTTGTACATCCAGTATATGTCTTATATTCACAAAGTGGTTGGCCTAAGATTCCTATGGGTATTAAATGAGAACTGAGAATATAGAACTTTATAAACATGAATTAAGCTTCCCAACACTACTGTGAGGTAGGTAAATATATTAATTGTATAGATGGGCAAACTGAAACACAAAGAAATTAAAGTGACTTGTCCAAGGTCAGCTGTGAGTCAGTAGCAGAGTAAAGAATTGAACCCAGGAATCATGACCCCTAAACATGTGTGTGTGCGCGCACGCAAAGACCTGTCAGGCACACATGAATTAGGGGACAGCAGGCTGCTACATTTTCTGAAGTCACAATCCACCACACATGATACGTAGGGTTCCAGGTGAATGCCTAGCAATTGTGTAAGGCATGGAAGCCTGAATTTTACTCCTGTGGGATTCCCTCCTGTCTGCTCCCTACCTTCCCCAAGCTATCGCTGAGTGATTCTCCCCAGCCTGATTGAGGGTGTCTGGAATCCCATCGTGCCAGTGGCAGCTTTGTATTGTATGAATAGAAAACTGAGCCTTTATTCCTCCACCTCTTGGGTCCTGTGGATGGTGTGGGATTGGAAAGGGTCTGCCTCAGATGGACTCTATTACAGATAAATCCATACATTTCAACTACCTGGGAACAGAAGTAAGAGTCATTACTAATATATTGCCTTCCATATGTGAATGTTAGAGCACTTCACAAATATTAATACATTTAGCCTCATGACACCCCTCTGAAGTAGGTACTGTAGTCCCTAGTTTACAGATGAGGAACTGAAGCACAGAGCTTCTAAGTGATTTGACCAAGCCAGGAACAGACCCCACGTCTTCCTGGCTTTCAGTCATGTAACTTCAACGTAAGACCATCCTTCCGCCCCGGAATTGTCATTGCTGTAGTCTCTGGTAGAGCCATGTTGCCTGAAGATATTTTTCAGGCCCATCACTATGCTCCTAAGATAAGCTCCTATATAGTATGACAGCAGACACTTGTGCATTATTACTTGCATCTATCATGGTGAAAGATTTCTATATATGAATGCAGTGCTTTATTATGTGGATGGTCACAGTATAAATACATAGATAGGAGTACAGCAGTTTCCACTAGCCTGTGTGAGCACCAGATTTGTCCATGGGTGGCATGGGCAGATCTCACAAGTATTAGGAGGGCAACAAGTGCCACGTATACATTGCACGTTGACCATACATTGTGTCTTCCTGCAGTGCTGTCTGGTAAAAGGTAGCATTATTTTGAATAAGGCTGTCTAGCACCTGTAGCCAAGGTAGGGTGACCAGATGCTAAATACAAAATATCAGGACCGCCGTAGGGGGAGCGCCTTTTCAATTGTTACACTCACCCAGCACGTTCGGCGGCAGG
The DNA here is from genome assembly GCF_015237465.2 of Chelonia mydas. NCBI lineage: Eukaryota > Metazoa > Chordata > Testudines > Cheloniidae > Chelonia > Chelonia mydas. The sequence continues at coordinate 20,970,054 of NC_051254.2, forward strand.
AAATAAATCTTGCCGGCGAAGAAAGAAGTACCTGCTGCCGAAGACCCGGACAGGCCAGGTGAGTGTAACAATTGAAAAAGCGCTCCCCCTGCCTGTCACTGCCGCCTAAGAAAAAAAAAAAAAAACGCGCCCGAAACAAAATATTGGGACAAATGGCGTCCCAACCGTACTTCGGTCGGGACGCGGGACAAACTGCTCAATATTGGGACAGTCCCGGTTTTATCGGGACATCTGGTCACCCTATAACAAGGGAGCCTGAGAGTCAAGCAGCGAATGGTGAGTGAAATCTCTCTACTTGGAGCTGCTTGCGAGTAGGCACGTGGATTTAAAGATCTCTGTTGTATTTAGTTTCAGACAACACTGATTTATCTTGAATTCAGAAACAGAGAAGAGAGGATTCTAATCTTGTATAGTCCACTGTTCTTTAGTTTGGTAAGGCACTCAGATACCACCATGATGAGCATGAAATAAATACCTGGAGGATGGATGGATTATTTAGTGTACATGCTGTCAAGGGTTATCTATAGAGAATGTTCTGTTTGTGATACGTTGTTAGATATGGTAATGGGTGTGATGGGTTGGATCATAGAAACCCCTTTGGGTCTGCCACCTGATGTGCCACTACTTCTGCCCCTGCTTTCCCTGCCAGCTTGAGACTCCAGCACCCTGTCTTGCTGAGCCAGACACGCCAGTCTGCTCCAGCACAGACCCAGGATCTGAACCATGGGCCCCAAAGCTGCAGACTGAAAGCAATTTAAGAAGTATGCCTGTCTTTAACACTCAGATGCCCAACTCCCAATGGGGTCCAAACCCCAAATAAATCCATTTTACCCTGTATAAAGCTTATACAGGGTAAACTCATAAATTGTTCGCCCTCTATAACATAGATAGAGAGGTATGCACAGCTGTTCCCCCCCCCCCGCCAGGTATTAATACATACTCTGGGTTAATTAATAAGTAAAAAGTGATTTTACTAAATACAGAAAGTAGGATTTAAGTGGTTCCAGGTAGTAACAGACAGAACAAAGTGAATTACCAAGCAGAATAAATTAAAACACACAAATCTAAGTCTAGTACAGTAAGAAAACTGAATAGAGATAAAATCTCACCCTCAGAGATGTTTCAATAAGTTTCTTTCACAGACTGGCAGCCTTCCTAGTCTGTGCACAATCCTTTCCCCGATACGGCCCTTGTTCCAGCTCAGGTGGTAGCTAGGGGATTCCTCATGATGGCCACACCCTTTGTTCTGTTCCACCCACTTATATATCTTTTGCATGAGGCAGGAATCCTTTGTCCCTCTGGGTTCCCACCCCTCCTTCTCAATGGAAAAGCACCATGTTAAAGATGGATTCCAGTTCAGGTGACATGATCGCATGCCACTTTAAGACTTCATTACCCACTTGCCAGCCCACGGGTATACAGGAAAACTTACAAGTAAAACAGAGCCATCTACAGGTAATTGTCCTGGTTAATGGGAGCCATTAAGATTCCAAACCACCATCAATGGCCCACACTTTGCATAACTACAATAGGACCTCAGAGTTATATTTCGTATTTCTAGTTTCAGATACAAGATTGATACATTTATAGGATGACCACACTCAGTAGATTATAAGCTTTGTAATGATACCTTACAAGAGCTTTGTAATGATACCTTTTGCATGAAGCATATTCCAGTTACATTATATTCACACTTATTAGCATATTTTTATAAAATCATATAGAGTGCAACGTCACAATGGGGAGGGGGTTAAATACAGTTTTTCTTTTGCCTAAACAGGCAAGTTAGAAGTCTTATCTATACACTGTCTCACAAACAATAGTTTTACATACAATAGCTGCTCAGAATATTATTGACATTTGGAAAATACCATTCAAATAAATACTGTTTAAATTTAGATTTAAAATCCTTTTTCAAACTGATCATTTTCTTTCTAGGGAAATACTTTTGTATTTAGTCAAGAGCCCAAATGAGTAGTTTTTGTCTGCATTTTTGAATAATTATTTTAATGTAAAAGTATCTTTCCTGCATACTGGATCCTTAAGAGGATTTGTTTTTGGGTTTTATTTTCTACACAGGGATTAGTTAACTAGTAACTGACTAAGGATATTGATTCCTTTAGTTGTAACAATGAGTGCATTTAAGTATGAAGGTAATATAATATACATGCACACAAACGCAGGTATGTATATTATCTGCCATTATTGGAAAGGTTTAAAATAAACAAAAAAGTTGTTTTGTACAGGGCAAAAAATGGTGCCATAGACTTTATGTCAAGGTCATTTCCTTTAAGCACCAGTACAAACTACTTTGTGATTTATGGGAAGTGCTTGTACTAGTGGCCAGAGATCTCAGGACATCCTGATGGAAATTTCCCTGAGCAGTTCTAATAGTCATCTCCTATCTCTCAGCTTCTTGGTGGGAATTTCTCAGAGCAGATGTATATTTCCCTTCGGAAGTAACATCCTCAGAACTCTGACCAATTGGCAGCCGTGAACATATTTGAAAATTGTAATAACAAACGCAAAATATTTACCTTTTCCTGAAGGAACTGCAGTTTGCACATAAAGAAAAGGAGTACTTGTGGCACCTTAGAGACTAACCAATTTATTTGAGCATAAGCTTTCGTGAGCTACAGCTCACTTCATCGGATGCATACTTGCATAATGACTTAGCACATATTGCTCTTTGAATAATAATGATTAGTACTTTGGGCTTGTTTTTGCTGTTAGTTTTGTGGAAAGATCAGAAACAGCTGAGTCTGGTGTTAAGCTGGGTTGGGAATTATTTATCGCAGATTCACTTATTTTTTTTATTTTGTAAGCAACTACTGAAGTGCCAATGAATCACTGAGCAAAAAGATCATCAACAAGTGGGGCAGATGTTTAAAAACTCTGCTACATGGAGGTCCAAACCTTTCTATTATTTTTCCCAAGAAATCTCCAAGTCCTTCTCCTGTCACTCTGTCTTTTCCATGCCACCCACAACACGGTCCCACAAAAAATATCCCCTACTGTGGGGATCTACCCTCCAGAGCCAGATATCACCCCAACTAAGCATTGGCCAAGAGGGGTGGGTGAAGCAGAGGAGTTCCTAGAGAGCATGAAATGGCCATCCCCAGCTATTGTAGGTCTGTGCAGAACTGCAACTCTCCACCATGTCCAGGTGCTAGGGAATGAGCTCACAACCAAACTCATCCCTTCATATAGCCAGTCTCCTTATTTGTTAGTGCCAGTGTATAATACCAGAAAGCATATTAGTCAATCCTGTGTCCCAGTTTAAAAAGTTAAATTCTTAAATTATTTCATAACCCAGAGGATTATATACAAATTTTGTATTTCTTAGTGTCTCATTTGAGCATCTCAAAGCACTTTGCCAACATTAATTAATTAGCCTCACAGCACCCCTGTGAGGTCATTTAGCATGACGACTATTTTACAGGTTACATTATTTATCGAAGGCCATGCAGCATAGAACCCAAGACTCCTGAATTCCAGTCTCGTGCTCTAACCATTAGGCTTCTCTCTTATCCAGACTCAACTGTGACCTGTTGTGACCATATTTTGATCTGCAAGGTCTTACCTTCTCACACCCAATGACAGAACACAAAAAATAGCCATTCATGATAGCAGCTCACAGCTCTAATATCATGAGGTTGATAGGTTGGGTATTATACTCAGCATTGGTATTACAGGGCTGTTTCTGATCCATGTCAACTCTGCAGAAGGAACAGATTTATCGACTTCCCTCTGGTGTCAGGCTTGTTCGCAGGCAGTTCTACCATTTGCTTTGCACACGGTGAATGGTGAAGTGCATGGATCTGCTGCTATTCTTGTGCCACTGGATCAGTGTAGCGTTAGTCTGGAATGAAGAGACAGACTGGAGTCACTGCTCTTTATTAGCGAGAGCAGCATTCACCACGCTGGGCCAAATTCTGCCCTCATTAATGCCCTGTTGAAGTGAATAAGAGTTACATGGGATGCAAGGGCTGAAGCTGGTCCTTTTTCTTCACGGTAGTAGATACACATTTTCTTTATCACTCGTGCCATTTGCGAATTTACAGTCCAACTCTACCTTACTCAGGACCTAAATGAGTTATATTTGTTTTGCCAAGTCAGGCTTTTGCTGTGCAGAGGCAATGATGAGAAATTGTAGCATATGAAGACATAGTACTGAGGCAATTTACTGTGCATATCTTATTCTGCTGCAGTCCCATAAAAAAACACAGCTAACAGTAAAACTAAAGGACACACGGCACCGTATGGTCCTTTTATAGTGTTACTCATTATCAGAATTCTCAAATCTACATCTCATTGTCGGTGGATGACAACACAGTACCTTGCCTATATTTGTAATGTACCAAGACTTGCTTCCTGCTATCCTTGAAGGAAATGATGACACTCCCTCCACACTGTGTAATCTAAAATCTGTTGCTGGATTTTGAAAAGCTGGCGGAATTATCTTCCTGCATTTCATCAACCTCTTGGTTTAGTCAATTTAATTTAAATTGAAGACAGACTTTTATTTAGTCCCAACATTTTGACTTGAAGTTTGTCCATCTTAACAGTTCTGACTATTGCAGCATTTATAAAATGCTGGGATGCAAATGGCCTGACCAGGGCTTTAAAAATCAGAATTAAACCTTTATCTTCTTTATTAACAATGGCTTATTAAAATTCATCTTCACTGCTAGCCGGACTTCCATAGCTACGCATGGAGCGCTGGCCGCAGTACACACGACAGGGTTAAAGACTTTGTGGGAGGGGAGAAGCATGCTGCTAAAAACACATAGAATATTGAGTCTAGAATTGTAAAGTAACATTCTTGTAGTGTTATTAACTCAGCTATATTGTCAGTGTGTATTTTCTATTCCTGTCGCTGGTAAACGTTTAGCTAAATGTATTAATTTTATTGTAAAATGTGTACTGGAAAGCGTACAGGTTATTAAAGGTGGCTAACTTAATACTACCTTCCTCCCTTTCATGCTTCTCCCATTCTTCCTCCAGTTTTCCCTTTCAACTAACTCAAGCAGAGGGAAGCCTTTTCCACTTGCACCACATTTTCCTCTCATTTGCACCATTGTAAACTAGGTGCGTCTCTGTTGAAGTCAGTGGAGCGATAATGGTATAACACTGATCCAGGTGAGCAGAATTTCAGGCCCCTTATACTGGCACCAGGGTTGAGTCCCCAGACAGTGTGGATTTGCTGACTGACTGAAATAATTGGTCTAAGTATTGTTCATCTCATTGGGTGTTTATTCTGAAGCCTAATAATGGCAGTTTAAATTGTCAGCATTAACTTTTTCTAATCATTGTACCAGAAACTTCCAGCTACCCTGGGATTGTGAGTGGAATTACTACCATTTCCTTCTCTCTGAGTTTGACCCTTGGAAAACAGGAGTTTCTAATGGAAGCCAATTGGTTGCTATTGCTCTCAGAAAATAACAAATCTTAATTTGATTTTGTCACTGTAAAGTTCTTTTGTCAAATTTCCCCGGGTGAGCACTATACACCAGCCAAGTTTGAACTTGGAAACTTCAGCCATGTTTTAGTAAATCCAAAAAACTGCTTAATTCTACTCAGAAAACTCCAAAATTGAATTGATTCTTCTCAAACCTTCTAAAAAATGCACCTTGCAAAAGTTGTCATCAACTGAAATTCTGACAAAGCCACAACAATTCACTTTCTTTGGACACTGAACATTGATTTCTTCAGTAGCTTTAAACACACAAACCTGAGGCATTTTTCCTAATGTACCTGCTCCACATGTGCGTAACTTACTAAGATCACTACCAAATTGTTAAGATACTAATTCTCAGTGAGGAGATTTTACATGAAAAGTACTATAAGCTGACACAGGTCAGGCATTTTTGAGTTATCAGCACTGGTCACTAGAATCAGAACTAGTGAACTTGTCCTAGTTATAGTTATAACTCTAGTTATAACTCTAAAGCCACTCAGTGGAATTGGCTCCGCTTTTCTAGAAAGGCTCACCTTAAGACGGAGGTTGAGTGTGGAAATTTCAGCCATAAAAGAACATTTTTGAAAAAAGCTACAAGCATCTTGGAAACAATGGTGTAAATGGAAAATGTTTTGCAACCTTAACCTTAGCTTTTGCTCTAAAGAGATATGGGGATGGGAATGGAATAGCAGGTGACCGCAGGCTCTTTTGCTAACAAATGTGTGTCCTCTGCTTTTGTTTTTTTCCCTACAGCCCTCTGCTTGCAGTGTCCTTTGCAGCCTCCTGTGCAGTTCCAGGAATCGCCCTGCTGACCCTGGGAGTAAATCCTCTCACTGGGGTGCTGGGAGCCTTCAACATTTTCCTGTACACGTGTTGTTACACACCGATGAAAAGAATGAGCATCGTCAACACGTGGGTGGGAGCTGTCGTTGGTGCCATTCCGCCTATCATGGGCTGGACTGCAGCGACCGGCAGCCTTGATGCTGGTGAGTATAAAATATAAGTCTCATATTTGGAGAGACAGGCAGAGATACAGGCGGTTGCCATTACTGCATTTGAGACAGCTGAAAATAACCACCCTGGAGACAAAGCTATTGGTTTCTCTTAAGCACGGGTAGTAGCGTAGGATGATTCAATACATATTGTAGCACAATGCTACAAAAACTGGTTTGTATTCCATTTAGTTAATAAAGACTTGTTTGTGTTGGCAAACACGCATGGCACTGTACCATATTAAGACTGAAGAAATAAACAGAGATCTTGTCATTCTGCCTTTAGAGACAAAGGACCAGTTGCAGGATGAGTTGCACAGAATATATGTTAAGACTGTCTGGGAACAAAAATCAGGATGAAGAGCACTGACACAGCATGTGGGCTGTGAATAGAACAAAATGTTATAGAAATTCAGAATAGAAACAGATCAAGTTAGGCTGACTTCAGTCGTGGAGTGAGGGGGGGGCAAAGGGTTCACAGGAAAAGTCCTGTGAGGTGTACCACTATGTCACCACATTCTAGAAACTATCCTAGAATGTTAATTTATTGGTAGAGTACTTAATTGCCTCCTTTTAAACTCTCAAAGTTCCTTTTTTTCCCCTCCTGAGGGTGTGGAGGTTCCTTTAAGTAACTGTGAATTATTTTTACATCACATATAAAACTGATCTGTTCACAAGCTAAACTCTGAGACAATTGGAGCTTGTTTTTCCTGCCAGCTAGGAACTTACAGCCTAAAAGTATCACTAATTTGTTATATTCAAGTGAAACTCATGTAGTTCACGTAACAGGCCCATTGAGAAATATAACAATCATTTATATAACCAGTTTAGCAGGATGATATAGATTATGGAATTGTTTAGCATGCACCCATCTCACTACTTGGCATATTTAAGACTTTTCTTGTACTGCAATAACCAGAATTCTAAACAGAAATACTCAAAATCCATGCAAAGTCCTTATCAAACCATTCATTTTTTGTGGTAAACGTTAGTACTTCCTTTGGAAATCAGCCTGAATTGCCGCTGTATGTAATCTATTCTGATGTTGCTCTAATTCAGAACTGTGTTGAAAGTTTTTTAACTGCACGTTACTTGGCATGTTGGTTTTAATTCACTTTATCATGTCTCCTAAGAAAAGATGATGAAATCTTGTGTTGTGGAATGCCTATGAGATCTTTTTAGGAAGCTCTGTGTTACTGAAGAGAAGAGAATGATTTTTAAAATGTTAAATAAGTATTTGTATATATTTTAAAAAGTAATAAAGTAGATGTAGTTCTGGCCACTGTCAGACACAAGATACTGGCCTAGATGGACCTTGGATCTGATCCAGTCTGGCAATTCCTATGGGTGACAAGGTGAGGACTTTCCCTTGTTATGTTGTATGTGAGCCTATGTGAGTCTTACTGTTTTGCATGAATGATGTGCGTGCCTCAGTTTCCCTGTGTATTGCACCAGTGTCTAAGTGGTGGGAATAAGGGGGTGTGACTTTTTCGGAAGCTGCTCCAGCTGCCTGCACTGATGCTATAGCCGCCCCTTCATAACCTGTGAGCCAGGATGGGGATGCAACTAGGTGACTCTTGGCCTGGGAAGCGAGACAAAGGCCGGAAGAGGAGCAACGGGCAGGGCAGGGGCCAGGCAGCTGGAGCAGCCTCCACAAAAGTCACACACCCTTATTCCCACCACCTAGACATTGGTGCAGTACACAGGGAAACTGAGGCATGCACAGCATGGAAAACAGTAAGACTCTCATAGGCTCACATACAACATAACAAGGGAAAATCCTCACTTCGTCACACTATGTTTCTATGTATGTATCAGTATGCTATTGCACAGTGTTTAAAGTAACTCCACATTCTCAATTCCAGGAGGTAGAACTCCCTAAATTTGTCTCACAGTTAGTTTGGGTGAGGCCGAGCTGCTTGCTCAGCAGAAATGGTACTGGTCAATATGAATCTATATAGTGGAATCCATGTATAGCAAACTTTGGATAATAGTGACTTAGAGTTGACTGCTTCAGTGCATTGCAATATGAAAAGTGAATTCGTCTTTATAATGAAAATAGACTAATAGTGGAAAATGACTTCACTGTAAGCTCAGTTCTCCAGTGTTGAACACCCTGAATTCAGCACTTGCAGGATTAGACCTTTGTAAGAGGTTTGTATGTGTGTTCACACACATAGAATCATAGAATATCAGGGTTGGAAGGGACCTCAGGAGGTCATCTAGTCCAACCCCCTGCTCAAAACAGGACCAATCCCCAATTAAATCATCCCAGCCAGGGCTTTGTCAAGCCTGACCTTAAAAACTTCTAAGGAAGGAGATTCTACCACCTCCCTAGGTAACGCATTCCAATGTTTCACCACCCTCCTGGTGAAAAAGTTTTTCCTAATATCCAACCTAAACCTCCCCCACTGCAACTTGAGCATATATGAGCACATGCACCCATTCTCTTAAACCCGCATAACCAAGGTCATGGAACCTGTTAATGAAGTGTAATTAGCTAGCAGACCTAACCTGTTTTTAGTTAAAGGTGTGAAAATACCTTTGCACCTTTTTAAAAACAGGATTGAATATCCGGCTGAATAACAATGAAGAATGTGTAGCAGGGCAGTCAGAACGCTAAGGAAAACGCTCACCATTTCACTGGAATTTCTTGGGTTTACATTTTATTGTGGATTTTCTCCCCTTGCAGTCTGCTCAAGCACCTGTGTTCAGAGCAATCACATTATTGTACGTGTTTCTAGTTATGGCAAAGGTAGCCATTAAGGATAGAACTTCTTTCACTTCCCCCTTTGGTGGGCAAACTTGTATAGCCATCACTGCCCTACCTGCATGTATCAGAGAACAGCAAATGTTACTGACATGGTTCGGGAAGGGCTTACTGCTGAAAGATCATGTTGTTCCTTTGCCGTAATTTAAGACACTTCCTGGATTGTGGTTCTGGAGCTGAAGGTGCAGGTTTTGAAACAGCCTTTATAACATCTAGACTTCAGCAGAGGTAAAAAAAATAAGTCAGGTTTAGTTCCAAAAGCCTCAGGTTTGACCAACCTTTTTTCTATTTCCAAAGTCCATTTAGGAATTTGTTGTTATTTTCCAAAATAAATGCACATTAAAACGCCACAACTTTAAAGTCTGGTGTCTCAGCAACTTCCAAGATAAGAAGTAGGTGTTGCATTTCCCACTGGAAGTCTGGGATTCTCTTATTTCCAGTAATAACAATGCCTCGCTCTTATGCCCAGATAAAATTGTTAGTCTCTAAGGTGCCACAAGCACTCCTCGTTGTTTTCGCTTCTTATATGCCTCTTTTCATCAGTAGATCTCAAAGTGCTTTACAAAACGCGTTTAGTGGCCTGTTGCTGCCATTTCTAGCCCTGATGGGTCTTGAGAGATCAGCGCTTGAAGATGTCAATGAACATCGTCTAGCCTGGAACTTGGGCCAGTGTAATTTGAGACAGAATACACATTTCAGGAGAAAGAAGGAAACATTTCTATGGAAAGTTGGTATTTTTAAATGGTGTCTATTTGAAACTGCTGGGAGATTTGGAATGTGAACATAAGTCCTAAGGGTGAGCAGAATGCAGGTGAGGTAATCAAAGATGTATGATGAATGCCACTTACCACATGCTTCTCACCATCACATATCTGGTCTATTTATGTACAGCTTGGCTGCCAGACAGTGGTTTGCAGTGCCGCATTTGCTTCCTTGAAAGCCCCTCCTACTGTTCCTTTGTGGTGCTATTTCCTTCCAGTTAAATAAAAGGTTATTTGTTTGATTAATAAAGCCAGGTTCTGAAGTGACCTGTTTCACTCTGATGAAGGGGAGAATCACAGCAAATTTGTTTTAAATCATAAGCGTTAGGATAAGGTCAGAGGAAAGCATCGGTACAGCTTTTCTCTCTTTGTTTTAGATTCTCCTTCTGGCCGAGACCCAGATTAAGCACTCTTCCTGCCCATGATACGGTTGAACTTATAGTTTGTTCAGTAGTACAGATGTCTGTAGGAAATAACATAGAGCTATTTATTTTAGCACAAAAGAGAACAGCCACATATGTGCTTTAAGTTACACTCGTGCTGCTGCTTGCCTGTTGCTAGAAGTATTCATTGTCAGTTTTGACTTATTTTTTTCCTAATTAGCAAATATAGCAAAATAGAATTTATAGTGAATATTCCCAGCTCCAAAGGGCCACAAGCTGCCTTCAGATTTTTCATTTCAATGAACTCCATACGGTGATGTATGTTGGCTTGATGCCAACCAACTGAAACCTCCTCAGGTTTTAGAACTGAGTAGTTCAGTGCCACAGCATTCATATAAACCACCCAGTTCAAAAGACGTGACAAGCGGGGATCTTCAGCATAATGTGCTTTATCAGTTAAGGGGATTTGTTCTGAGTAGGTGGCGGTGGCATAGCAGATAACCGTCTTGACAGCGTAGCAGACATTGCAGCCCCATGGTGGCCTGGAGCCATAGGTATTACTACACCCAGGAATGTTTATCTCAAGAGACTATTTAGTTTATCTCAGATGCTCCACTTCTGGTCTCTCTTTCCTGAAAGACATCTTGTACTGATTTTCATTCATTTTCAGACATTTAAATAATTCCTGGGGCCATGGAATTTATAGACTGAGTATCAATGGTAATCATGTGGAGGCTGACTTTTAAATTGCCTTTACTTTGTAATTCAAATTGTGTTGTGTGGTAGACATTAATTATGTCAGCCAACATCTATTTACAAATGGGGATTTAAAAATGGACAGTTCTTATCTGCAAGTGACATTTTGCAGATGGATGGTTTTAGTAACAAAAAAGAGAAGAGAAGGAGAGAGAGGAGGCTGTTTCATGACCTGACAAAGGACCGTTTCTGATACCTTTCCCGGGATAGCCCTTGTCTGCCAGGAAGAGAGAGGTAAAGCAAAAACATAATTGTGGCTGAAATAAATATTACAGCCCTTTGCGTTTTTCTTTCTTTTACACTGTCTTTTTGACTAAACAGTTTGAATTTTTAAAAGCCTATTGACGCGGACACAGGTCTATTGTGAGAGCTTTCGGTGCCCAGAGCAAGACTAGATTATAATGTTCCTGGGATCTTTGCTAACAAAATCAAGTCTTTTAGGGTTTCACTTCTCTTCAAAGACAAGATGACGAAGGAGTTCTTACTCTGTTTCATGGGAAGGTAGAGAGATTAATGTCATTGACATATGAGCATAGGAAGCTGGCGGCCCAGAAGTGTGCTCGGTGTGGGTAAAAACTGAGGCAGATGGGCAGTGCTTGTAGGCAGCTGTTTTAAATTTAAGACAAAAGTGAGTGAATTATTCTGTGGTTTTTTTCGTCATGTGAGACACAAAAGAAGTGGTGATTCCACCATGGAGGCACCTTGGGGGACTGACTCAGTCTGAAAGATGAAATCAAAGTCAAATAAATTCACCGTTATCCCAATTCTATGCATCATGCACAGCTGTTACCAGCACAGTGCTTTCATCTTCCAGATGAACAATATTGAACTGTGTGGGGCAGCTGTCGCGGTGCCCCAGTCTGTGCCAGTAGGGGGCACCAAAACAGCAGCAGGATTCAGTAAAGACTCTGACTTCAGTGAGCCAGCCTAGTAGCTGCAAAGGAAGGCTGAAGTGCCTTTGAGTATAACCCCATCTGTGGCTATGGAAGTTTTTAGTACTTGGCTGAAAATGTTACTTTGAGACACTTCTGCAGATACTCTCTAAACATACTTGCACCTGTAAACACCTGAGTCATTTCAGTCACACAGTCACATTTGAGGCAATAGACGTGATACTAAAGCTCGTTAAGATTAATCAAAAGAGCGGGTCATTGTTGTCCTTCAAAAGCAGTCTTGAACTAACTCCTTAATCAGACTGCCAGAGAATCCACAAACAATATGTCCAACTGCCTCTTCCATACTACCCATGTCTTCCTCTCTAATCCGGGTCTTCCACAAAGAGCAAAGGGTCATCTTGCATTCACACTGAAAGATATTTCAACTATGAGGCCTTCAGCAGCATGTGTGTGGGTCTACAGTATCATGTAAAAAATTGTGTGTGTGTGTGTGTGTGTACACACGCACACACACATATTATATACACATGGCGAACACAACCGAAGAAATCTGTAGGACTGTTTCCTTTAGAGGTTGTCCCAAAGAAGGCCTCAAGATGGAAATCTCATTGCTACCTTTATTTCCCATTTCCAGTGAATATTTAAGATCCACCTTTTGTTCTGCTTGCAGTTCATATACGGATACAACATTCCCTTCCTTTTATGTACTCCGGCACAGAAGTCTATTGCTCCACTGAAGCAGTCCTGTTCCACAGGTCCTTTGTGCCACCCTTCAAAAGAAACGGCTATTGAAACCCATGACCATGAAGCTTTTTTGGTTTGGGATTTTTTCCCCCTTGCCCTTAGTTTACATAACCATATAACCTTGAAAGCACACAATTATCAGTGAACGTGGAGGCTGGAGCATAGAGCCATGTAGGGCTACATTGATAGTCAGTCCTATTGTGTGCAGTGTAGAGACCTTATATAAATGCAACAAGCTTTAGAAGGGATACATTTTTTTTCTCTTCAAGGCTACTCAGCCACTCACATGTCAACTGACACAATCAATAGTGTATTCTGTTTGTAGTAGAAAAAAATGCCGGCTGAAGGCTTACCATGCCACCACTGCAGAAATATTAGAGCTGTGAAATACAGTGGAATTCTATCACCAGTTAGTCTTGCTAAGACTACTGAATGTACAACTCTGAGATGCCTTGATGCTTGAGAATGTTCTATGGTCACACATGGAGATTTCTATCGTACGGAGGTAATCCCACTCCCACCCCCGAAAAGAACAGTGGACATTGACAGTTAAATGGCAGCCTGCATTTTTTCCTAAATGACGTTATTTTAAAAACATCCTTATGCAACATTTTGTACATAGATAATAGGACGCAGGCCAACTCACGCACCCCAAACAGTTATTTTCTGTCCCTGAAACTAATTGAGGGGAGAGGATCACAAGCTCCACCTCTCACTCCCAAGAAGAAAATTCTGCCATCAGGTTAAAGGAGAAAAATATCTGCGTTTCAAGGCAGTGCAGCTGTGATGCAGATGACACAATCATGCCCAGAGATGTATGGATATGTTTGCTGTACAGTACTGCACTCATGCAATTAATTCAAAAAAATTAAGCACGATTAAAAAAATTAATTGCGATTAATCACAGTTTTAATTGCACTGTTAGGCAATAGAATACCAATTAAAATTTACTATTTTTGAATGTTTTTCTACATTTTCAAATATATTGACTTAAATTACAACACAGAATTCAAAGTGTACAGTGCTCACTTTATATTATTATTTTGATTACAAATATTTGCACTGTAAAAATGATAAACAAGAGAAATAGTATTTTTCAATTCACGTCATATAAGTACCATAATGCAATCTCTTTATTGTGAAAGTGCAACTTACAAATGTAGATTTTTTTTTTGTTACATAACTGCACTCAAAAACAAAACACTGTAAAATTTTAGAGCCTACAAGTGCACTCAATCCTACTTCTTATTCAGCCAGTCACTAAGATAAACAAGTTTGTTTCCATTTACAGGAGATAATGCTCCCGGCTTCTTATTTACAATGTCACCTGAAAGTGAGAACAGAAGTTCGCATGGCACTTTTGTAGCCAGTATTGCAAGGTATTTACATACCACGTATGCTAAATATTCATATGCCCCTTTATGCTTCAGCCACCATTCGAGAGGACATGCTTCCATGCTGATGACGCTCGTTAACAGAATAATGCATTAAGTGAATTTTGACTGAACTCCTTGGGAGAGAATAATATGTCTCCTGCTCTGTTTTACCCGCATTCTGCCATATATTTCAAGTTATAGCAGTCTTGGATGATGACCCAGCACATGTTGTTTTTTTTAAGAACACTTTCACTGCAGATTTGACAAAACGCAAAGAAGGTACCAATGTGAGATTTCTAAAGATAGCTACAGCACTCAACCCAAGGTTTAAGAATCTGAAGTGCCTTCCAAAATCTGAGAGGGACGAGGTTTGGAGCATGCTTTCAGAAGTCTTAAAAGAGCAACACTCCAATACGCAAACTGCAGAACCCAAACCATCAAAAAAGAAAATCAGCCATCTGCTGGTGGCATCTTACTCGCATGATGAAAGTGAACGTGCGTTGGCCTGCACTGCTTTGGATCGTTATCAAGCAGAACCCGTCTTCAGCATTCACGCATGTCCTCTGGAATGGTGGTTGAAGATGAAGGGACATATGAATCTTTAGCGCATCTGGCACATAAATATCTTGCAATGCCAGCTACAACAGTGCCATGCAAACGTGTGTTCTCACTTTCAGGTGACATTGTAAACAAGAAGCAGGCAGCATTATCTCCTGCAAATGTAAACAGACTTGTTTGTCTGAGTGACTGGCTGAACAAGAAGTAGGACTGAGTGGACTTGTAGGCTCTAAAGTTTTACATTGTTTTATTTTTGAATGAAGTTATTTTTTATACATAATTCTATATTTGTAAGTTCAACTTTCATGATAGAGATTATATTCCAATACTTGTATGAGGTGACTTGAAAAATACTTTTTCTTTTGTTTTTTAGAGCACAAATATTTGTAATCAAAAATGAATATAAAGTGAGCACTGCACATTTAGAATTGTGTTGTAACTGAAATCAATATATTTGAAAATGTAGAAAACATCCAAAAATATTTAAATAAATGGTATTCTATTATTGTTTAACAGTGCAATTAATCGCACTATTAATCACGATTAATTTTTTTAAGCATGCGCTTAATCACGATTAATGTTTTTAATGGCCTGACAGCCCGTGTGTGTGTATTAGCTATGGCTGTGTAGATTGATAGAACAGCCAATGTCTTTGAAGACTGACAATAATGCCACTTTAGGAATCAGCTTCCACATCCACCTAAGAATCATAGTTCTTCATCCCCAAGTCCTCAGAAGAGTACGTTTTGGGGCTGGTATTGCACTGAATCTCAATCTTGAATGATAAGTTATGGGGAAAGACAAGATACCATAACTGAACTCTAAAATCTTTCTCCAGGCCTACAACGGTTGCACACTTACAGATTCTCAACGTAAAGTGCCTGGGCATGTTAAATTTTGGCTGTAAACAAACACAAAACTGAGATTAAGCAAGGGATAAAAGATGTCTTTCAGGGAGCATCGAATGCCTTTTCTGTTGGGTAACTTTCTATAAAAATCATGCAGGACTACTGCAAAGAGTTTAGGATTAATTAAGAAAGGTGAGGAATACAAAGCCTGGAAAATCAAGTTTACCCATAGGCAGATGGCTGCAGCTGGACTAATTCAAGTCTCCCAGTTCTAATCTACCTTGTCTGGATTAAAGAGGAGTAATTTGTTCAACATCTTTTAACTAAGGAGAGCCAGTTGTGTCATATCAAAGGGAGCTATGTGTGGTTGTTTTCTGACTACAGTCCGTTAAAAGCTAAGCTTAGACTTGCAAACCTTTCACTTCTGACATGAGCCAAACTCATACCCAGTTTCCTTGAGACGAAAGGCTGGTGCTTTCCCCTAGTGTGTCAGTCAGCTACCAAAGTCTGGAAATAATTTTAAAATTCCTTCACATTATTCAAGGCAGAAGAATTACTAAAATTGTGCTTTAAGCAAAACAGCATTCTTAGGTTGCCAAGGCAGTAAACACCAGCTTTGGGAAATGCAGTAAGATTTCAACATCTGTTTTGGAGCTGATATTTTAACCATTCTATGTTTATTTTACATGCCTAGTTGGCCACTTCCCAGTCATACATATGGGGGGCCAAAAAAGAGACAGAAAAGGGAGCATATCCATACTGATCTGCAACTCCAGATCACACTTCCCCACTTTTTTGTTGTATTGATGACATACAACACCTGTTTGCCCCAACTTGGGCATACAAATGTAATCAGTGTTCTGCAAACCACCATGCTTTTATGGACTAGAAGACTCTCTGCTTAGTCAAAAGAGCAGTGAGTGGGATAGGGGTAGAGAATAAGCTATTCATGCTCTTAGTGCATTTACTGGAATGTAATGCATGTATTGATCTCTGTACTCCTAAAATAACTTTGTTTCCCTGTGCTGCCGTGAAGCCAATGCATTATAGTGAAGATGTCAATTTCTTCTCTTTTAGTCAATGCGGTTCATTATTGCATGTTACATGAACCTTGTAGGCTGATTTGTGTTTAGTGAGCTTATATCTCTTCGGTGTAATCTCGGTACAAGAAATATGGCATTGTTAGAAGAAATACTTGGGGTTTATAAAGCAAACACGCAAATGATAGCAAAGCTGTTTGAAACAATTTCATCAAAAGTTTTGCAGCGCTACCACTAATGCCGGACCAGGTCAATAATTAGATGGGGCACCTCTCAAACCAACACCACCTCATGCAAGTGGGTTTTCCTGTCAGTAGGTGGCCCTCTCCCCTTTTTTGAGTCAGTATTTAAGCAATACTCAGGGACGCCGTGTTGCTGAAGGTATCATCTTTAAGATGAGACAGAGCAGGGGGTCCTGATCACTTGTGGTCACTAAAAAGTCCATGCACATTTTGTAAGACCAAGAGGGCTAAAAATGGTGTCCTGACCAAATCTCTCCTCTGCAACAGCCTGCCTTCAGAAATTTCCCTCGGAGCATGGTGGGAGAAGATAACTGCAAAGAGTATACTTCTCTCCCTGTCCTAAACCAATGTGCATTGTTTAACAGCTGCTGCTTTTAATCCCAGAGGTGGCTGCCTTGTGATGGTGGATGAAATCGTCACTATACAGTGTATAGTTTGTATGTAAGTCAGTGAAATGCAGGATATGAATTTCAACTGACTGCTTAACAAATGTAATATTGTCAAGATATTAATGTCAAAAAGTATCCGAAATATGCCATCCTTTGCAGTAAGTGGGTGAGGAGCTGGGTCTGGACTTCTCTTTTTTTGTCCTATAAAAAAGGAGTGTCTGTTCAAAATAATGCTGCAGTTGCGATCTCTTTCTGACTTTTCCTCTTAGCCACGCAACTCAGTATTCCCATAGTTAATGTGAACAGACTATGTTATCCTTACTGAGTTGTTCAGGGAATTAGTAATGGAGAGTAGAACCTTTCATGTATGATCACTGATTCTAATGCGGGCCCAGGTTTGTAGTGACCAGACATTGTTGACATCTGATGGTTGTCCAGTGCCCTGTGTGAAGTGAATCAGTTATCAGAGTTCAGATCCTACTCCACAGGTATTCACATAATAAAAAACCTTGTACTTGTAATGGCAGAGAGTCCAAGGACTGAGTGGGCCCAGAGACTGAACTGCTCTAGTGACCTGAAATTTGGGCCCTTCAGCAAATAGTCATTGAAGCACAATGATGGGGAAGTTTGGTGGTGGAGGATTTACCATCTTTTTGTTCTGTGTTTATACAGCACCTAGCACAGTAGGGTCCTGGTCTATGACTAGGGCTTCTTGGAGCTGTGGTATTACAAATAATTAATAAAACTACTAATAATCCAGAGATGTTATTGTGACATGTTCCATAGACACTAAAGAATAGAGGTAGAGATTTTCAAAAGTGACTAGTGATTTTGGTTGGCTTGATTTTTGGGTGACCAATTTGACAACGTAAAGAGCCAGTTCTCAGAGGACGAGTACTCAGTGCTTTCTGGAAATCAGACCCTTTAGGGGTGTGTCCATTTGGGAGCCCAAAATCACTCATCACTCTCAAATTTTGACCAAAGACGTTTCTGGCACCTGACAATTTCTTACCATGAGGCTTTGTGAAATGTTTTGGGATTTTGCACTTTCCCCTATATAAGAAACATTTTATGGAACCTCAAAACCTTAACAAGCAACAGTAACCTTTTCTTCATGGGAGGGTGGGGGGGGAACTTGGTTAATAGTTAACATTTTGGCTGCATCTCAATTAAACAAAAAATTCAAAAGATGTTTCAGCTTGCTATATTTATCAAGAAATGTGTTATTGCCATTAGAATGGATTTAAAATTAAAGCTGTAAGAAAACTGCTAACAGTTAAATCTTAGACACTGAAGTTTAATGTTCATCACAGTCTGTGCCTTTAAGTTTATGGAGACTGGACCTGGTTTTCTGTTACCCTATTTCTTGTGTGATCATTTAAACCATTGCAAAGTGGGAATTGAAATGATCCCAGTCAGAATGGTCACATTTTACACTGGTGAAAATGGCTGCAAAGGAGGGCAATGGAGTTTCAGAAATCTAATGAAATTCCTCTGCCAAATCATCAGCATTTGTAATTATCTCCCCCTGGAGAAGTGGATGGAGTTTGCGATGGTCGTGGCTGTTCCTGAACTCACAGCTATTATAAACTCTGCAAAGAAGTCCAAAGAGTTTGATATTTGTGGGCTCCCAGTTAACAAAGCTTGTGGAGAAGCTGAAAGATTTTATAAGGGTTACAAATTGGTATACCTCTATTCACTGCTATTACCAGTGCCACAGAGAAACCAATGGAGCTTATGAAGGCCAGGGTATTTCTTGTATTAAACTGGTGTTTCCAAACTCCTGGCTTTAACAAACTTTTTTTTTTTAAAGGCAGTTCTTACAATTATGAACCAGTTAGGCCTTGGATCATACTATGCCAACTCTGAGAAGATGCCAACAGAATGTATCATGGGTGTGAACTAACTAATCTGATCTCACCATAATTAAACTCCATAGAGAGAAATCATTTATGCTAGTTATACCTATATTCACAGCTATCAAGAACTCCACAGGGAAACCAGTGCAGTCTATAGAATAGTGAACTGGCCCATTCTTCAGCTATAGTCCTTCATGTAATAACATTGCTTACAAACACCATTGACATAGTTATGACATAGTTAATGTTTGTCAAGCAATTTGAGTCTTTTAATTCTTGTCATTGGCTGGAAGTTTGTAATGTCCCTAGCCAGGGCTCATTTGACACTGGAGTACGTCCTCTCCTGTTTTCCAATTAAATCAGCACGTACATGACACTTAGCAGTCTTTGGAAACCCAACAAAGTCAGCAAGGCATCTGGAAAACTAACAAATGGATCACCAGTGAAATAAGGGGGGAAATGCAGCTCCAGGTTTGGATCAATTAAAATCCCCATAATGGCCTGTTAAATTGTTTTACTATTTAGCTTCTCTATAAAATACCCGTTATTTCTGAAGTAGTGATGTAATAAAAGTAGTTTAAAAACTCCAAAGGCGCTCACACTAAAGCCAGATCTTTGCAAATGGGAATTCAGTCTCAAAGTAGTTCTGGCTGGTTTGTTTGTGTGTAAAAGTTGCCTCAAGATGATTTTTTTTAATTGAAAATGTAGTGTTATAGTAAGGGGTATTACCACAGTTTCCAGTGTGTTTGAGGTTTTGTATGCTTTTTGGGGGTTGGCTGCACACCAAAGATTGAACAACTTCATAGGTGAAGACTCTCTGTTACAGACCAAAGGCACAGGAACATAGGGCTTGTCATACCAGATCAAAGAGAGAGGAACCAGAAAGAACTTGCATGTATTAATTCTTGCTCTGATTCTATCCCTACCTCAGTTTCCCCATATGGTGGATAATTGTAACTTATCTCCCTGGGTGTTGTGAGAAATAATGAGCTAATGTTTGTAAAGCCCTTTGAAGATAAAAAATCCTGCGTTAAGTGCAGAGTATTACTGTCTTTGGTTCCTCAAGTCTGGTATCCTGCCTTCGGGAGCAAGTATTTCAGTTGAAGAGGAAAAGCCTAAAGAAACAAATACTACAGAGATGTACTGTTTATAGGCTCAATCCTGCTGCCTTGCAAAGTCAGTGGAGAAACTTGCTTTGATTTCAATGAAGAAGCATCAATCCTGATTCTCATCAGACTTTGAAAATGGTGTTTTGTGCACCATGGCCAAGATTTTCAGAAGTTACTAGTGATATTTGGGTGCCCAACTCATCATCTTAAAAGGTTCTGATTTTCATAAAGTGTTGGACATCGCCTTTCTGAAAATCAGGCCCCTTCAAGGAGTCTTGGTTTGGATACCCAAATATCACTAATCACATTTTAAAATCGTAGCCCATGCTTGCCTTTAATTCTCCTGCTAACTACATTGTCCAAGGATCTGAATTCCAATCCTGGTAGCCTTTCCTTGTCTCTGTACTTAATGTAAGCAGCTTCCAGGGACATGGAACTCACAAAATAGCAAAAGTGTATTCATAATTTTAAAAAAGATGTGAGACAAATGCTCAGACTGCCAAGGCATCTTATATGCAATGTTGTTGTAGCCCTGTTGGTCCCAGGATATTAGAGAGACAAGGTGGGTGAGGTAATATCTTTTATTGGACGAACTTCTGTCTGTGGGATAGAGACAAGCTTTTGAGTTTACACAGAACTCTTCTTCGGGTCTGGACGCTGTGTAAGCTCGGAAGCTTGTTTCTCTCACCAGTCCAAAAAAAGATGTTCTCCCATCCACCTCGTCTCTCACAGCATCTTATGGGCAGCTAGCAAACTGCCCTTATATTTAGATTTTTGATGATGCAGCAGTGACATCCTCTGGCTGGTTGGGGTGGTATGAGCTATGGGCCTTGGTACCAGCCTGGATTATTATTTGGAGGAGGGTAACAACGACACTGTGCGCTACAAGACAGAAAGATCAACATTCCCAACCCCAAGGAGTTCACAACCAAAACAGACCCAGAGAAAACCTGAATCACTGAGGAAATAACTTAGGCCCCAATCCACAAAGGGACTTTGGCACTGCACATCTATTGCTCTTTGATCAATAACTAAAGAATCATTGGAGCAGGGGAACTGGACCTTGGGTCTGCCACCTCCCAGGTGGGTACCTAATATTCAGGCTATAGAGTCATTCTCACACTCACTCTCTCTGTCAGGCTTAATGACTGTATTTATACAGATTAAATGGGAGAGATCTAGAGCGACCCACATCAGAATAGATGTGGTTAGAGTGCTCTCCTGAGAGGTGGGAAATCCTCTGTTCAAATCCTTTCTCCTCCTTGAGCAGAGTGGGAAACTGAACCTAGGTCTCCCCCATCCTGGGTGTGTGCTCTAACCACTGAGCTAAAAGGTGGGCTGCTGCTCCTCCTCCTGCTGGGTTTTGAATGGGGTCTGATCTCTGCAGAGTGCTCAGAGCACACCTACTGGATAGGCCCTATTGGCAAAACAGGAACTCCTCCACCTGTCTTCCCCCAGTTCATGGGTTGTGCTGAAGCTTAGGTGGGAGATGAGCATCCGGACGCTTGAGAGAAGCGGCAGTGCACATGCTCGGAGGCAGAAACTTAGGTACCTAGGGAGCCCTGGTGATTTTGTGGATCACATCAGCATCTAAAACTGGGACTTAGATAACTAAATGTGGGGCTTAGGTGCCCAAGTGCCTTTGTAGAGGTGGGACTTAGTGTGTGTTAGTTATTATGAACTCACTCCTTCTGGAAAGAGGTGAGCTTTTAGGAAGGAGTAAAGGACCTGATCTTCTGACTGAAGCCAAATTTTGCCATTGACGTTAAAGCCTGATTCTGCTTCCATTAGATGAGCAAGAAGGGGTGGTAGCGTGGGAGTGGAAGTGGGAGGTCATTCCCAGAAAGGACAAACACATGGAGGTTGGAAGATGCAAATAGGATATCGCATCTGGAGTGGAGGGGAGGTAGAAGAGAAGGGAACAACAGGGATGGTCTACAGGTGGAACTCACAGGTGATGTTAGTGTAGATGAGGGACACACATGTATATAGCCCAGTCTGAGGGCCCATTCCAAAGCCCACTGGAGTCAATTGGACTCCCATTGACTTCAACATGCTTTGGATCAGGTCCCACATATGTTTAGGAGTCCCTGAAGAGTACATCAGTTAGGTGCTTTTGTATTTAAAGCCGGTATTCAGAGTTGGTCTTGGGAAGTAAGCAGTTCTCCGCTGCCTGCTGCTCTGCCCTGCCATGTTTGTACTTTGTCACCCCAGGATATAATGATTAAGCAGTTGAGAAGCCTCTACGCCTGTGAGCAATTTGCAGTCTTCACAAATTGAAGAAGGAGAAACTCCAGCTGAGCCTCTGAATTATTTTGTCATCACTGGTATCACAGTTTTCAGGATGTGACTCTTTCCTGCGTAGGCTCCTTTTCTCACTGCATCTCAGTGAGTAGGACTCATCTTGTCAATAACTTTCTTATCCTGTCACACACTTCCTTCCTTCTACTGTGTTTTCCCTGCTCTGAGTGCTCCCGTGAGGGAATTTTGGAGAGATAAGTTTGTGTCCTAGAAGCTGTGAAAAAAAATTCTTCTACCAAACTTCTCTTAAGTTTCAACAAATAACCCCCAGGTGGAAACTGAACTGGTGCCTAGATATTGAGGTGACAGGTGCATCAGACATAAATTATTTGAAGAAACACCGTCTGCAAGTTTAAAAAAAATTCTCCAAAAACCGCATAATTTCTGATAAACAGAGAATATCCCCTTGACTTCTTTACAGTATTTGAGTGTGATAGGTTATTTATGAGTGATTAGTTCCATGGGAGTGGGGGGCAGTTGTCATAAGCTCTGCAGTGGTAGCACTTGGTGGTATGGGTAAGCTTCATAAAGGTGTGGTAATGTTGTATGCAGTGCTCCTTTGCAATGATCTAAGATGAGCACTCTAATGCATGTTTCCTTTTCTTTCCTTTTGCAGGTGCATTGCTGTTGGGAGGAATTCTCTATTCCTGGCAGTTTCCTCATTTCAATGCCCTGAGCTGGGGCCTCCGGGAGGATTACTCACGAGGAGGATACTGCATGATGTCTGTCACCCATCCTGCGATGTGCCGGCGGGTTGCTCTGCGTCACTGCTTGGCCTTAATTGGACTCTCGACATTGGCCCCCATCCTCAATGTCACCACATGGAATTTTCCGCTCATTTCACTCCCTATCAACCTGTACATTTCCTACCTCGGCTTTCGGTTCTACAGGGATGCAGATCGCAGCAGCTCCAGGAAACTTTTCTTCTGCAGCCTGTGGCACTTACCAATGCTTCTACTTCTCATGCTCACATGTAAGAAATCCCTGCTAGAGAAAGAAGACAAAAGTGAGCTTCTCAGTTGAAATCGGGTTGTCTTAATGTCAATTAGAGCTCAAATGACACCTATTTTTATTGTCAAGCAGAGGGTCTTTTGCTAATTATGGGCAGGAAAATCTATGGCAGTGTGTTTAAAGAGAATCCCTTGTGCTCGGTGACCACTTTACATAATTGTTTTCTATTTTTTTTTAAAGGGAGGAACTTGGGGGACTTAAATGGCTCATGGGCTTGGTCAATGGGATCAAAGCCCCTTTCACTTCTTAGGTCATGAGTTAAAATCCAGCCTAGGTGAAAAATTAATCGTGTTTCCCTGGGCTTCCTGCTAGCCTACATGAAATGAGTTTGATGAATGAGTGAAATGAGCAGGTATCTACACTGCAGAAGCACCAGCCCCACAATTGGCCCTCATCTTTGACATTCTTAGTGAGGAAGCCAAGGAGACTCATTGGATATTGAGCTTTACTCTATCGTCCCGCAAGCAGGTATTCTGTCCAGAATAGGCTTGAGGCACATTGGCAGGGTAGTGAGGGGGAAGCTTGCATTGCCACAGTCATGCCGTCCCTGCTCTGTGACTAAATGGAGGGCTTCAATTTCCGGGACTGTCAATCCGGCACCTTTCACAAGGGTTGAGTGCACTTTGATGTATTTTCAGAGAACCCAGATTATTTTCTATTAGGTCTTCAGCACTCTGTAGATCATACAACACACAGAGCACATTAGCACTTAAACAGGCTCTGGCTGAATGGAGATAGTTCCTAGTCTCTACCTTTCACATGCTCATGGCGATTTTTATTGTGTTCCATCACCGAGGAACTTCTCACCCTGGCTAGAGTTCTTTCTGTGAGAAATCTTTAGGGCTTGAATGCCCAGGGCCAGATCCTCGACTGGTATAAACGGACACAGCTATGTCAACTTCACTGGAGCTTAGCTGATTTATACCAGCTCAGGATCAGGCCCTCAGAATCCAATAATTTGAGGTTTTCTGTATGCTAACATGAATTGTGCCAACGTATTCAGTGTAAGAGCCTGTCTGCTGGTGAGGCATTTCTTGTAATTAATTGAGTTCTGAGCTCGCATTAAGAAATACGACAACTTTATTACGTATCATGGCACAGTTGCGGCTCCAAGAGAAGATCGCTATGAAGTGCATTATTGGTCGGGAATCACGTTTTCTCGGTCTCGAGGAAAAGCCAGTTTTCATTCCAGCTACAGCCTGAACTTAAAAACTAGTTCAGCAAGTTCAAATTGCAACCAGCATAGCTGAAGTTTACTATAAGGGCATGGCCACACAAGAAAAATGTGTCATGTTATAATGTTAATTAACATGATGTAAGACAGTCTGTGTAGACAAGCATTGACTTGTTTGTAGTCATGTTAGTGGGTCATGGTTAACCCAGGGTGCACTGTACGTTTAGCCATGACCCACTAACATGATGTTAAACACAACAGCATGCTGTGTAGACAAGGAGTAGTTTACATTGTGTTAGTTAACGAGTATAATAACTTGTGGATTTTCCTCACTGTAAACAAGCCCCAAGCTTTTTCCAGTGTGTACAAGGTCCATTCTAATACTGTTGTGCACCAGATCCAAGGCTTTTGCTGATGGCGAGGTCTGCCAGTGGTGAAATGGAATATTTTATCTAACCTGATATCCAGGAAAGCCCTTCAAGGAATTTCACAAGTTTGCCAGTGTCCTTGTCACCCGGATATAAAAACTTGAAAGCATCCTTTAATGCTGCAGGACGATTCTGGTCTCAATTACACTGGTGTAAATCAGGAGTGACTCCATTGCCCTCGGTCTCTATTGGCAACAGTGCTCTATGGGAACAGAATCAGGTGTTTTAAATGACATTTAAACAATCAGACATAAGATGCTTGCCTCTCTCAACTGATTGCAGATAACAGTGCTGAGTCCCTATTACTGTTTTTCTGAAGCAGACTCCATTGTATTCAGGTTGTTTACTGTGGGAACACTGCATAGGAATACCTGGAAACAGTCTACAACCCAGTACAACTTCTCTGTTTGTAAAATATATGAATTTGTTCTGCAGTAAAACACATACTGTACAAGAGCAATGGAGTGCGGGGTGTCATTTCTTGTACGTGATTCACTTTGTTTAGCCTAATACAAGAGCCACCTTATGCTGGTTTCGCAGCATCCCTAGTAGCAGTAACATTTGTGTCATATGATCAAGCCTTACATAAATTGGGAACGGATGGGAAATGTGTGTTATGTTGCAAAATGCTTCCATTGAAAATGAAAATGCAGCGGTGAGTGGAGAAAGCTGGCAACATTTTGCAAAATGAAATAAGATTCTGTGAACGGTTCACTTGCTCAGAAGAACACGAGGAACTTGGAGAGCAGGTGGTGGGCTTGGCAGACCTCAGAATAGTCGTGGCATGGTCAGAGGAACTGGCATGCTGAGAGGACAGATTGGGAACAAGAAGAGGTGGCTTTCCTCATTCCCACTGAGCCAGTTGAGAAGCAGGCCCCCCCAGCATGGCATAGGAACACTGTGCTCCTTTCAGGGCTATTAAGGCTCCCGTGGTATTTTTCCCTAAGAGTAGCGGTGCTAGCCTTAGGGCTGGTCTACACTACCATGCTAAATCGATCAAAGTTATGCAACTTCAATTACATGAATAATGTCACTGAAGTCGGTGTAGTTATATCCACTTACTGCAGTGGCTACACTGCGCTGTGTCAACGGGAGAGCGTCTCCCGTCGACTTCCCTGACGCTTTTCAGGGAGGTGGAGTACACTAATCGATGGGAGAGTGCTCTCCCATCGATTTAGTGTGTCTTCACCAGACCCGCTAAATCAACACTCGCTGCATCGATTGCAGCAGTGCTGATCTACTGGTAAGTGTAGACATGCCCTTAGCATCCTGGCTGAGGTTTGCCTTCCTAAAACTCCCCTTGTGGTTCCAGTTGGAGAGAGCCGTTATCTTCATGGCCTGTTCTAAAAATGTCTGTAGCCTTTGTCAATTTTAAGGCCAGAAGGGACCATTTTGATTATCTAGTCTGACTTGCATAACAAAGGCCATAGAATTTCATCCAGTGATGCCTGCATCAAAACCTAGCTCAACCACAAGAGATTAGCATAATTTTGTAGAAAGTCGATCTTGGACATAGAGATTAGGTGTCTTTTAAAACCTATCCTTTACTGACCCCCAGAGATGGGTATTGCTGTGCTGCACTCCAGAGGCGACTGTATTCCAGGGCCCGGAGACGTGACCTACTGTAATGTGTTTAATGTGTTAAATGCCTTGAAGAGTGCCTGGAAAGCACCTTATAATATCAAAATACTGCCACACCTTGTGTTCCAATTACACGTAGATATTAGAGTGTGTACTTCTAAGGATGCCCAGTTTACACTCAGGATGTCATTATGGAAATGAGAACGGACACTAAAAAGCTTTTCTACCTAACTACATCCATCCAGTTAGAGATTTATACCATGTTCACAGTAATAATGCCTAGCTCTTATAAAGAGCTTCTCATTCATAGACCTCAAAGCACTTTACAAAGGAGGTCAGTGTCAGTGTCACTATCCCCATTTTATAGATGGGGAAACTGAGGAACAGGGAGGGAAGTGACTTGCCCAGCAAAGTAGTGGCGGATAATCCAGTTCTCCTGAGTTGTAGGCTCTTGTACTGGGGCAGTTCTGCTCTTGGTAGCAACAGCTGTTGCAGCCTGTCTCCAATGGGATTTTAACGACTGTGCAAATTTGCAAAGAGCCAGTCTGAGAAGCAGCATGGTGCTCAGGCACTGGCTTAGGAGTCATGAAACCTGGCTTCTAGTCCCAGCTCTGCTCCTGACCTGCTGCGCAACCTTGGGTGAGCCACTTCTTCTGTGCCTCTGTTTCCCCTCCTAGCCTTTGTCTGCCTTGGCTATTTACACTGGAAGACTGCCTGCCTCTGTTCTGTATGTGTACAGTGCCAGGCACAACTTGGCCCCGAGCTGATTTGAAGGCTACTGGAATAATTAATGTATGTTGTTAATAATATTAATAATCAAAAAGACCTACAAGTAATTTTATCTTGGAAAAATTATAGGGAAGTCAGGTTCAAACACACCCCCTCTACGCCAAATGATTAATTTGGAGTAAAATATGACACCTGAGCTGATGGACCTCAGGCCCGCTCTAAAGTCACCGTCACAAGAACTCCCAGATAAAATTGGTCCCTGGAGACATAAGACCCCTCTCTCCTGTCAAGCATTTAGCGGACCATGGGGCCACTCTTAGCTGTAGGGCAAAGTTACTTATTTATGCTGCATGTTAGATCTATTATTTCTTTGTACTGTGATTGCACCTGCCACAGACCAGGCCCCGCTGGCCTCTGCAGACTGCCTTTTGGAAGAGCTCATTAGAAGTATGCTGCTACCATCTCTCAACGTTCCATCTGCACTGAGCATGATCCAGCCCCACAGATCGCCCTTCATGCCAGCCATGCCGAGCACGACCCCAGGCTCAGAGTTACTATTCTGTATGGGAGGATGGTGGAGTAGCAGCTGGAGTGGCCCTTGGGCCAAGAGAAATGCAGAGGTTAAAGTAAAACAAAGAAATGCAGAGGGAGCTGCCCTGTGAGTTACCTAGAAGAGACCCATAATAGGTGGTCTTTATTCAACCTATTAGTCACCATTTAGCTACCAATCCTTCCGTTTTCCATCATCCAAAAGCAAGCAGAAGAAGGTAAGAAAACCAAATTGCACATTGTCCTACAGATCTGAATGAACCTAGAGCCTGACAGACCACGGGTGAATGAAAGGGAAAGGGCAGCTGGACACCACAGTCTCTATACCCCACATCAAATTTCCTCCTGTTGTTCTTAATGGGAACGGACTGTCAGGGATTAAGGACTGAAAAAAATGCGTTAAGTTTGGGAGTAAATATATCAAACAGCCCCAGCAATCAAAGCTCAGGCCCAAAGAAATGTTTGGTTTGGGATGTGTGTTTGAGAATCCAAGGAGCTTAAGACGTGCTGTTAGCAAAAGCTTTTCAAGGCTTTTTTGTTGGTGAGAGATACCGCATTATCGGGAAGAGCTAGGAAGGTCTTGAAACAGAGATACAAAAAGGGTAATTAACTAAACTGCACTCCCCTCCCACCACCCCTACTTCAAAGAGGTACTGGACTGCATCCAAGGTGGGGAAAGTGTTAAACAGCAAAGAACAGGCTGCGAATTTACTAACACTTGGAGGATCCTAGTCATATCTGTATTCCAACAGTGCCTAGAGCCCCCAGCCGAGATCAGGCCCTCCTTGTGCTAGGTGCTGTACAGGCAACCCTTGCCCTGACAAGTTTACAATCCAAATAGACAAAACAGGGTGGGAGGGAAACAGACATTGCAAGGGGAAGTGACTTGCTCAGAGTCACACAGCAGGTCAGGGGCAGAGCCGTGACTAGAACTCGGGTGTCCTGCTGCATCCCATCCACCAGACCAGAAAGTCCCAATCTTTTATTTACCGCTTCCCCCTTCTCTATGGAAGTCACATAACAGCTCCCCACCTACCTCCTTCCCCCACCAAACTCCTGCCTATCCAGGGCAGATAGTGGCACACTGAGGGCAGCAGGCACCTCATGCTCGGGGCGATAGGACCTGGCTAACTCCCTCCCTGGAGGAGTCCATGGCAGCACAGCGCAAAGCAGACCAGGGCTCCTTGCCCTGCCTCCATCTTCCCAGAGCTTCTTGCACCCATCAATTCAGAAGGGTTTAAAATATGCAGGGCTGCAACCTACCGGGTGTCTGGACCAGAGCAGGGCAGCAGTGGGGAGAGTGAGCAGGGAGTACCCAGGGAAGGGAGGATGGGGAGAAGGCAGGGCATGCCCCACAGTTTGAAAACTGATGCACTAGCCCATGCTGCCTTCTGCAGGCCCAAGAATTCAGAGCCCACCTTGGTAAGTAAGGACCCCCCGTCTGGAGAGTGCTGCAAGAGGGAACTGCAGTAGATGGTGAGACTGGAGAAACAATGGGCCAGATTGACCCCCACACACTTCACAGAGCCATATGGCCACTGGAGAATCCCAGTGGAGAATCCCCCCCACCCCCCATCATCCCACTGGGGATGGAGTTTGCTCCCCTGCCTCATGGAAGAGCCACCCCAGGGCATCTGCACAAGGCCAGTGCCGTCAGCACAGCTCTAATCCTGAATCAATGTGCAATTTGGTTTTCTTACCTTCTTTTGCTTGCTTTTGGATGATGGAAAAACGGAAGGATTGGTAGCTAAATGGTGACTAATAGGTTGAATAAAGACCACCTATTATGGGTCATTGATAAATCTGATGCAGGGGCAGTAGCAGGGCCGCCCCACAGCTGTGGCTCCCCCTGCCCCATCCCCTATGGCTGTGTGGAAAATCACCCTGAAAGGTACCATAGCCCCAGGACTCGGCAAGTGATGGGGAGCCCCATGCTGTGCCTTGCCAATGTGCCACTTTGTGGGTCTGATCCAGTGCCCATTGAAGTCAATGAGCCTCTTCCCTGGATCAAACCCCATGTGCTTCTACATTGTATCTGTTCAGTCTGACAAAAGCCATTTTGTTCCTTGCCCCGAAGCCCCTCTTGCTCCTTCACTGGGGAACTGTACCTGTAGCATCTACTGTAGCCACACCTGACCTTCCCCACAATAGGGGAAATTAAGAAGACAGGGCCTTGAGCTAAGGAGAAAGAGGATTAGAGATGCTCTCTGCTGAGGCCTGTTAGCCACGTTCAGCATCAGCTACCCTATGTTTCCTTCAGTTAGTTTACCCTGAAATTGCCCCCCTTGTCCCAGTTTGAGGGGAAAGCGTTGGGGTAAGAAACACAATGTTTTTAAATCAACCTAGTTATCTCTTAATAACAGCCCCTTACTTCAATACAGTAAAGAACAGGAGCAATCTAAATCACTTTGTATCATTAGGTAACAGGTAAACAAGCAGAACTATTAGCTCAGAATTTTTTTAAAGAAGTAAATAGATCACTCACCTTTGTTTATAGTCAGTTTTCACTTGCTGGGTCTCATGCACTAGCCCAGAGCTGCAAAGCTTGGGTTGGAAATGCTGCAGAGAAAGGCTTGTTTCTAAAATGAATTTTCAGTTGGGCTTTGTTTAAACAGATGAAGGGAAACGTTTCAACTGGGCTTAAATTTTGTAAAAACTTTTTTTTTTTAAACAAAAGCTAAGCGTTGGGCCTGCTAAAAATGACACCTCACTGGGCTGCGTCCTTTGAAGTCAAATGGGAGCTCAGCTCAAAGGAGTCTAGCTCAACATCATCCCATGCTTCTCCAGTACCCTAACTGGTAGGTTAGCAACAGCTGTCTGAATGATTGCCTGAAAGGTACTTAAATTCAAGAGCAGTGTGGGCAATATAAATATCTGGATGGGTTAGATGGAGACCAAGTTAGGGCTTGCCTGTGGACAGATTGTTATGCATTTCTATGTTTCAGTCGTGGACTCAGTGCACTACGATTCATTACACTCACAATACTCCTGGGAAACTGGAACGTTTTATACTCCATTTTACAGAGGGGGGAATTAAAGTGCAGTGACATTAAGTGATTTAACCAATTTCCGATAAGGCACTAGCAGTAGGACCCAGAACTCCCTGTTCCAAGCACTGAGCCACACTCAGTCAGAGCATGAGTAATTGTACTCTGTAGTTGGGCAGATGAAACCCCACAGGAAGCAGTTACCTTCCCTTATCTGTAGGAAAACTGAATCAACCTGCTTATCTCCAAAGAAATATCCATTGTCCCGGTGACCACTTTGCACACGCTGTTCTGAGATGCATTGCAGCGGAGTAGGAGTAGAAGAGACTGTCCCGACGCACTGAGATCCAAGATATAGATCACACAATGGGGATTTAGGAGACCTTTTGAAACGCCAAGAGCGTGAAATTCTCACAGTTGCTCCCCCCCCCCACTGAACTGTAACTTGGAGGATTTTGTTTTGAATAATCATATTCAACTGGTGGGGGGAGAAGCGGTGGCTGGTCCTTTGGTTTAACCACTTAGTGAAAAACTATCTTTGCTGGAAGGGGCTTAAATGCAACATTTAACCAAATTAGGCCACTGCCTTTTATTTCATTCAGAAGGGGAATCTGAATGGATTCCCCGGCCTACTTCAAACGGCTGCGGCAGCACATCCACTGCGGTGCAGATCATTCATGGACGCGACAGGAGATGTAAAAACATCTGCTGGATCCATGCCTGATCCTTTCAGTACAGTTACTCCCCTTGCTAATAATTGTCTGTGTTCTGTCATCTAGAAAGGGACTTTGTATGTCTCCCAGGTATTCTGATGCTAATTTGTTTAGTTAAAAAGAGAAGAGGCTAAACAGATGTGAACCATTTGGTTAGGTTGTAGTTCATTTGTTAGGAAGTGCAAAGGGTTCTTGGCAGGATATTAAATATTACCTTGGCTATTCACAAACACTTCATATTTCAAGAGAGGAAGGGAGGCAGGGGCTGCACTCAATAAATCAGCCTTTTCAAAGAGACAGAAAAAGGCAAACATTTGATAAATCTGTGTCATTACACTTAGAGATCAAAGGGGTTTACACATGTATTTATGCAACTGGCAACCTAGGAGACAATAATAACAAACATAGATCTCTGACAGCTTTACAAAAATAAAAATTAGTCTGTTCTAATCTGTAATTATCAGGGAAATGTGCGAGGTAGGAGGTTGTTAGCTGCAAAGCTTTTTAACATGGTAAAGCTGAAAATGATGAGAGATTGTTAAATCGTTAATAGCAACAATTAGCAAGTTCCATGCACAAGAGATTGCAAAAGCCATTATCTTTTAACATGCGTTTCGTGTGTATACAGCCACGTTTTTATATACATGCATGCTATAGTAATTGGGAATAAAAATCAGAGAAACATGTTTCATAATGTGCTAATTACCATTATAATATTCCTGCAGAGGCACTATATGAATGGGTCTGAGGGATCTTTGGAAGACTTGGTAATTTCCATTCATAACTATTTTTCCCCATTGAGTTACAAATGCATCTTATCTCTTCAAGAGTTTGGAGCTCATGGATTTAGCCCCGAGGGAGCCAGGTAATTGTTCCCAAATTAGGCTGACTAATTTTGTACAGCTATGTAAATATGGAACCAGAGAAGGAAACTTTAATAACTCAGTAAAGAAGCTGAGACGACCCAAAAGGAGGATAATGCAGACAATGGGGCAGGGAGAGGGACCAATGAGGTTGCAGTGGGCACTGAAATCCAGCACAGAATTTGGCTTAGGAATTGAAGTGTGTCCAGAAGAAACAAGAACCACCTCACTGCACTGAAGACAAGAAAAAACAAAATCAGTTCCATGGAAATGAACCCATGGACAAAGCAATAGAGGCTAGAGAAATTAGAGAAGGTAAAACAGTATTCTGTCATCTAGTCTTTTCCCTTTGGCCAGCCCTGGATTGTTCTCCTATTCTCCAGTTCCATTTTAAATGACTCAAGCAATTTGGTTTCTACCCATGCCTATAGATTTCACTGTTTGGAAACTCTTGACAGCCAGCCTGTATTTTCCTTTACTCCATTCCGTCACATCACTTCTACTTATACCTCCTCCTCAGAGCAGCTTAAACACCCTTCTCCAGTTAAGCCCGTGGTCTTATGCTGGCGGTGCATTTGGCCTGTGCCGTTTAAAGAAATAAGCATTAAAGCTCCATAGGCAAATTAGAAAAAAAACCAGTGATTTCAACTCTGTTGAGTGAGATGAAAAGAACACCTAGGGCCTGATGGCATCTCCACTTTGCTTCGGAGAGAACCAATGAGGCACAAGGGAGGCACATTACATCATCAGAACAACTGCCATTTGCTGAACATACCCTGAGGGCATTGATATAGTGCATAGTGATGTCTGAGAGCCCATTAGCCTTTCCTTGGCATAAAATGCACTACTGCATGTACGCATCATTCCCCCTTCTTCCACCCCCATCCTTCTCAGGAGTTGGTCAGAGGTGGGAAGTCACCTAAAAGCTACATGATGTCTTCCACGCCAGTGACTGAACCTTCCTAAATTCAGATTACCTTCCCTCTGGCGATACCATGCCATCCCACCACCAGAACGACCCCGGCCTCTTTATATTTTGGCAGCGAATTCTGAAGAACGGGATTTGCATTCACTTTTGATGCCAGTTCTCTTGCCCAAGACCTGCGCTGCATGCCTTCTGGTTCCTGGGTTAATTTTAACATGCTCAAAGTCCTAAATGGCCTGGGAGCGTCCTACCTAAGAGACAGCTCTCTCCTCACGGCCCTGGGACTGCACTTGGAATTGTCGGGGTACTGGAATTGGAATCCCCTTGCTATAAGAGACAAGGAGGCTGTTAGGCAGTTCTCCACAAGGGCCCCTCTGCTTTGCCTCTCTTTTTCCCCACTCCGCTCACACTGGTTCACACTAGCCCCAGTCTGCTGACCCGTGGGACATGCTACAAAGCAAGTCATTTGTAAGGGAGGAGACAGAGTTGTGAAGCTGCCTAGTTGCTGATTTTAAAATTTCTAACTTTAGTAGCTGCTGTTTAACACCCTTTTGAGATACTAGTGGAATGGAAAGAGTGTTATGATAGGACTACATCTGTTTTTTCTCCCAAATACAGAACAGAAATATTTATTGAACACTTCTGCCTTTTCTGCATTATTACGGATAAGTCTACCAGTTCCATCTAGTAGTGGACCAATACCATTGTTAGGTTTCTTTTTGTTCCTTATATACCTACAAAATTCTCTCTTCTTGTCCTTAAATCTGCTGGCCATATACCTCTCCTTGTGTCCCTTTTCTTCCCTTATCAATTTTCTACAGTTCCTAGCTTATGATTTATATTCATCACTATTAACTTCCTCTTTCTTCCATTTGTTTTTTGTTTGTTTGTTTTTTATAGCTGCCTTCACTGACCCTCTAAACCACATTGGGTTTTTTAACCAATGTGACCTTCTTCCTCAATTGTGGCTTTTGGGATATGTAGGAAAGTGTTCTTAAACCATTCCCAAGGATCAATCACATTTTTCTGATTAAATTCTTCCTCCCACATGATCTGAGTCAATTGTTTTCAGCTTTGTGAAACTGGCCCTTTTAAAGCAAAAAGTGTGTGTGTGTGTATTATTTATATATATAAAATCACTGGTCTGGTCTTTATTCTGTTTGCACATTATATGTGTGATCAAGTCATGATTACTAGTAAGTTACATTGACGTTTTAGTTCCACTTCCAGTTGGATGCAACACTTTGAGTTAGGAAATTGTCATCTATAATAAAGAGATTCCAATTTCCGCTTCCAGGCATCAAAGAACAATTTCAGCAAAAAATATACATAGTTTAGAAATGAAGATGTTCTGTGGCTAGAAAAGGGGCATCTGCTCCCAAATCACATAAATAGTTTCTTATTCGGTAGCACAACTCCAGGAGTGGCAAGATGAAATTGAGGGAGGGAAAAGTGCATTTAGGCTAAATACTAAATGAGTGGCAAGGACCATAAATTGTGAAATAGTCTCTCCAGGGATGTGATGGCAGTCATATCACTCAAAGCTACACTGCACACAGGATTGGAGAATATACGGTAGGGAACAATCTGGCACTGACACCAGGGGGGTGGCCTAAAGGGGCTGACCGATCTTTTCCATTGCCTCTGTCTGAAATTCTCTAGTTATTCCATCCAGAGAGTTGACAGGATTCTCCATGGTCTTTCCTGTTGCAACAGCGACTTTTAGACTGTTGGCCCATCTCCATCTAAATGGTGCTCAGTTGGGTACCACACTGGCATCGTAGCAAGAGCTCAAGGGCTGCTCAGAAAAGCACGTAAGCACATGCTTCACTTTAAGCCTGCAATTAAATTGCATTGATTTCAATGGGAAGTAAGTGTGTGCTTAAGTGTTTTCCTGAATACCATGATGCAAACTGGAGATGCCCTCTTTCATATAGCCCCATGAAGACTACAGATCCCAGCATGCTGTGCTCTCTCTCTCTCTCTCTGGTCAGAGCATGCTATGATGTGAATTGCAATCCCCAGAGGACTTCACTTCCAGCTACAGCTGAGGACAGCTTACAGACCATACTGGAGAGCTCTGTGGGCTGCATTTGACGTACAGGCTGCATTTGGCTAGAATTAAGCGGACAGTTCAGTGCCATGTCAGCTGCAAGGAATGACGAGTGGGTCATCCTCTCCGCCCTGCCCCCAGCTTTGAATTTACTAATATAATTAAATGCAGTGAAAACCATACAAGATTCCACCCTTCTTAGATATTAGAGGCGTGCCCCCAAAGTATCTCCAACTGACCACGTTCAATTGTTACGGTCTCCAAGGCAAGGACTGTTAGTCCCTGCCCCGAAGAGCTTACAGTCTACAAACCTGTCTTTTTGTTCCGTTTGTACGGTGCCTAGCATTGGGGCTCCTAGGCAATATGGTCATACAACTAACTAATAATAAATACAATGAAGGTGAGCCTGTAGGCACTACTACAGTGCAAACAATAGATCATTCTGTCGCACCTTTGCAAGGAAGTCATCTCCATAAAGCACGAGTTTTCATCATTCCCTGGAGAAGCTGCTTAAGACAGATTTCTCTATAACTGCATCTTGGTGAAAAAAAATTTGTCTTAAAAGCTGAGCTCAATTTATAAGATACAAGTAAATACTTTATAGGCTCAGAAACATCATTCTGTGCCATTTTGTTGATTTTAGCCTGGTTAGGTTTTTGCCATGTGCAAGGAGCAACGAGACCCTGGCAGTCAGAAGGGCCTTTAGGAGTAAGAACAGAAACTGAGTTTCCATGAGAAAGCACAGTGTGTGTGTCTCTCCTGCATTGACCTGAATGCAGAATGGCTGCCTGACTCCGCAGACAGCAGAATCTTTACAAATGAAAAGGTGCGGTGCATAAAATAAAGGAATAATAGTTACCTAACTAAATACACTACAATCATAGACGGACAGGCCAGTTTCCATTATCTCTTGAACAAATGCTGCCTATAATATTGATTTATAAACAGACTGTGGGGAGTCTCCCATCTAATTTCATTTGCTCTGAAGCTGCTGTCACAATTACTGTAGTCAAGCTGCTGATATAGTACAGCCCTCTGCTAGCTACAAGCTGTCCTCTGCAGCTCTAGCTTTGCTACATATGTTAGAAAGAGAGAAAATATTGTTCTTCTGGGATTGTATTTTACCAGAGCTTGTTTGATGCCATCACTGGCTTTGGGAAAATAATCAGATCTAAAATGCCTGCAAAGACTTAGGAAATGTCTCTGAATTTTTGCACAATGGCGGAAACAGTAAACACTAGGGTAAGAGTTCTTTAGTAGGTAGGGTGTAGTGACCGGGATCCCCAAAAAGGAGAGGCGTGCAGCATGGTCCCCTGAACTATGACTCAGGAGCCTAAGTTCCATTTCTGGCTCTGCCACTGATTTGCTGTATGACCTTGGGCAAGTCATTTTGTCTCTCGGTGCCTCCATTTCCCCTCCTATCCTATATCCATCTTGTCTACACTAGAAAGCATTTTACCATTATAGCTACACCAGCAAACCCTCCTAGGGAGACACTGCTTATACTGTCCTTTTGCCACCATGGCTTATGCCTCAATAAAATAAGCTATAACCAGCTAAACAACTTTTTTACCAATATGACTGAGTCTGCACTAGAGGAGTTTGTCGACTTAGCTATGTTGGCCAGGGTGTGATTTTTTCCACACTCCTTACTGAGATAGCTATGCCAGCGCAGCCCCTCATGGCAGGATGCAGTATTGCAGGGGTTCTTTCACTCTAGCGTCCCCTTGTCTCACCCTGGTTCCACAAGTCAGTTGCTTCTGTGGCCTACCCCACCAGCCGGGTCACCTCCCAGTCCATTCCCCTTCTGAGGTTAATGGAAAAGTCCCAAATAAGAAAACCCAAAGTCTAGTAGCCTCTAAGCCCGCCCTTTTCTTCTGCCTCTGTTTGGGGCTCAGAGTTCTTGGCCTCTTTCACTTTGGATGCCTGTAATTTCCCGCTTTGTTTGAGGGAGAGAAACCCAGTCCCACCCTCTCCTCTGGTTACAGCCCAGGGGTCTTGTTTTAGGCAGATAAGGATTGTTCTTTCAGTCCCTCACCCATTTCCCTGAGCTGTTCCTACCTTTGCCCTGTGGTCAGCATCTTCACCAGCTCTGCAGACTCTGCTATTCCCACCTTGGGTCTGTGGTTCCTCACGGATTCATCTTAGCCAGCCATGGAGGTGCTTCCTGGAAGCTGCTCCCAGCCCCTCTCACAGCAGCAGGGCTCTATTCTGAACAGTCCCTCTGGCTCTCCCCTGGAGGCAGTCAGTAGCTCCCTCCTTCGAACAGGAGTCTCCCCCTCAGTCCTGTTTCTGGGGCTGGATTTCAGGCTGTCACCCATCTCCAAATAGGAGTTGCCCCAACTCTCCTGCACAGAGCTGGGCTAGTGGTTTAGGCAGTTCACTCACCCCTCGTGGCAGATATCTGTCCCCCCAAGCTCTCCTCTTCAGTGTTGGCATTGGGATTTTAGGCCAGCTACCAGGCTTTAGCCAACTTTCCCTTGAGCTGGGCACGCTTTCCCAATTAGTCCACCAATTGGAGGGTTCAGCAGATAGCCTTCTCCCAGTGCTACCTGCCCAGCTCTGACTCAGGTGGAAGCAGGCAGAATATATGCTAATCCCCTTCTCCCATCTTGCTCCCCATTGGTTGGGTGAGAGAAGGTAGCCTTCCATTCTGCAAAGTCCCTGGTCCCAAGCCCTTAAAGAAATACCAATTGACTTTCTT
Source organism: Chelonia mydas (assembly GCF_015237465.2). NCBI lineage: Eukaryota > Metazoa > Chordata > Testudines > Cheloniidae > Chelonia > Chelonia mydas. Next base: position 21,008,256 of record NC_051254.2, read on the forward strand.
CCAAACACTTATTGGCCGCTTCCTCTCCTCCAATACCTCTAATGTCCTAGGTCTTTGCATACCCCGAAAACTTCCAACAGCTTAAAGGGCTATGCCACATGACTGGGGGTGGGCTGACCACTAGGCACCACTGCCCTTAAGGGGAAGACTACCCAATCACAACGTGCATAAGTGCTTTGTTGTCTGGGATACGTCATCCTCACCACCATGCAAAATTGAGGCCTACTACTAGCTTTGGCAGCTCCAGCCAGTGAGGGTTGTGATCGTATCAGTTCTGCTAAGCTACGCGAGGCCAGGGCAGGTTGGTAATTAGAGGGGTTTCCTTAAGCAGTCTACCAGGAGCAGTGCAGAGCGGCGCTAATGCTTGAATAGGTGGTACTGTTCCCTTGGAGACAGTAGTGTCCAGTGCCCTAGCACGGTGATAGCTGGAGCTGTGTTACTGGAGGAGCTGTCAAAGTCCTGAATGCTTGTAGCCCAAGGCACTTTTTGCTGGAGCAAGGTGATATTTCATGTGTCTTCCATTTTTGAGCAGATACGTTGTGCCTCCCTATAGCTTTGAGATAGCTAGATATAGGATTCTCCTTTACTTACTGCCTACAGTGATACATAATGTTACAGTGCACTGTTAAACAACTGCCAGGTTACCACCCCAGAGGTAGCTGCATCCTGTTTCAGCCATTACTGAAATGCAGCCACCTCTGGGATGAAACCTGGCAGCTGTTGAGCACAGAACTGCAATAGTATATAAGTTTTATATGTAGTTCATAAATGTCTTTGAGATCCACTATAATTCATGCACTATAAAGTCCTGGGAATCCATCAGTGAGACTTAGAGAATATCAGATTTGGAAGGGACCTCAGGAGGTCATCTAGTCCAACCCACTGCTCAAAGCAGGACCAATCCCCAATTTTTGCCCCAGATCCCTAAATGGCCCCCTCAAGGAGTGAACTCTCAATCCTGGGTTTAGTAGACCAATGCTCAAACCACTGAGCTATCCCTCCCCCATTCTGAATTCATTAGAAAGTGTAACATGGATTTGTAAATACAGAGAGCAGGCTCCACTATGGTGGACAGTCAGAGCTTTAAGGAGCGCTAACAAAAGAATTAGAGAAACAGGGTTAAGGTACGAGTCTAGGAGTCAAGAAACCTAACTTCAGCTCCCTGCTCTGTCAGACTGATTGTGTGACCTTGGGATAGTCTTTCTGTGCCTCAGTGCCCCATCTATACAATGGGGATAACAGCACTGGCCTAGCTCATGGGTGTGCTGTCAGCACTAAATACATTCAAGATTGTGAAGTGCCCAGATACAAGACAGAGAAGAGAGACCGACATTTCATGAAGTACTTGTTGCATTCCAGATGTTTCAACTGTCAGACCCAACTCTGGTTCTGGTAATTACATCATGCTTATCTAAACTCCTCCATGTAGATTCAGTTGGGGGAGCTGGTCTTCATTTTCTCATTTAACATACTGCTTATATTGTGTGCAGCTCCTCAGAATGACAAATTCCATACCAAAGGTGGCTACATTTCAGGGTTGGGATGAAGGGAAGTTTAGGGCCGAGGCTTGCAGCCTTACTGTAGTGCTCTAGATCACTCGTGAAAATTATTAGTATTGTACCTTATGGCCCAATCCAACATCCTTTAGAGTCAATGAAAAGACTCACTCAGACTTAACTGGAAGTTGGATTGGACCCTTACAGCGCCAACTACCTAGGGCAAGTTGTCAATCACAAATTGTCTAATCCCTGTTGATTAGAAAGCTCTGTAGAGGATCCGTAGGCACCCAAGACAGCAGAGATTTTTAGACCATGTAAAGGCACCTATTAGAATTTTTTTCTTGGCGAGGAAGCTGTGTGTGATTGTCTCCGTTTTTCATAATAAGCTAAAGCATAAATTCATGCTCACTTGGAACCTAATAGGAGTTTCTGTCCCAGTTAAGGAGGTCTTCAGCAGTTGGCCCACGGTTTGTCATGGTCTTTGGGGGCCTTCTGGAGAAGTGTTGTCTTAAAAGTGTAGGATAAGATTTTTCCGAGGAGCCTAAGGGAGCCGGATACCAAACTCCCATGGGCTCCTTTGAAAATGCCAGCTGCAGAGGATTCTCAGGAGCTATAAGATTCCCGCCCATCCCCAGTAGGTTTTGAGGTGAAATCCACCATATTCTTTCTCCAACAGAAGAACAAAAAGAAATAAGAACATAAGAACGGCCATACTGGGTCAGACCAATGGTCCATCGAGCCCAGTATGCAATCTGCCGACATTGGCCAATGCCAGGTGCCCCAGAGGGAATGGACAACAGGTAATCGTCAAGTGATCCACCCCCTGTCGCCCATTCCCAGCTTCTGGCAAACAGAGGCTGGGGACACCATCCCTGCCCATCCTGGCTAATAGCGATTGATGGACCTATCCTCCATGAACTTATCTAGTTCTTTTTTGAACCCTGTTATAGTCTTGGCCTTCATGCTATGTTACATTTGACTGAATGGGAACAATCTAGAGAGGAGAGCATGCGGCCCAGCTGTGAGAGTCTTGGAAAACCAAGAAAACAAGCCATTTATTCTTCCAAACTACTCCTCTCAGTGTGTAGTGTATTGGATCAAAATTGTCCTGGAGAGAGAATATAGGATGCTATATAGGCCTCCCAAAAAGACTGGAAACAGGTCAGTTTAGATACCCTGAACCATGAAATTTATTTTTATTGGCAGAGGAAATCTGGCTTTTCAGTTTTACTGTTTCTTGTTGCTGAAAGGTGAGGGTCTTCAGTCCCCAGTTCATAGTAACACCACTTGGCCAGACACAATCGGTTGGTCCTGATGTTCTGGAAATCTTGCCTGCTTCCATCTCTGCAGGTATAAATCCCCTGTGGGATTATCACCACCACGGTCCCAGAAAAATGCTAAAAATGAGCGCTCTGCTGAACAGTGCCACTTTCTCCAAGAGCACCCAAGGCCACCATGTGAGCTGCAGGGAATGCACAGCACACCAAGAACAGGTAGGATAAGCTGGCAGGGTTTTCAGATTGATGCTTCTGGACTGGCCAGTGCAATAACATAGAAGAGTAGAACACGGTTGTGTCAGTAGCAGTTCATACCTCTGTAAGGCTAGAGTGGAAGGGATGGCATGGGCCCGGCATGGGGTTGTCACCGGCAGGAGCCATAATGTGTAGATCTTTCACACCCCTGTTAGAAGCGGACACACTGACCACCCTATCTCAGGTTCCCCTCCAAGTCTGAGGTACTTGGGGTGGGAGAGGGAACTATGCTACCAACAAAGAGCCTCTCTTCTTAGACCCCGGTTTATTCCCATACTATTGTTTCTGCACATTCACCCCTCAGGCTTCCGCAGCCCACTCTCCAGACTCTGCTCGTGGTCCTTCAAAATTCAAGTGTCATAGCACAGCCCAGACCTTCCTCCCCAGACCTAATCCTCTGACGCAGCTCCCTTCCCAGGGCCTCTGTGGCCCTTCTTCCTCTCCCCTTTGAACAGGGGACTCAAGCAGTTCTTCCCCACTAGATTCTGGCTCATTTCTCTGGATCCTTCCCTTCCTGGGGTCAAGCAAGCCCAGCCAGCTGCTCCTCTCACCAAACCTCCCACAAGGAACTCTTATATCCTGCTTCCCCTGCCAGCCTTGCTCAAGCCAGGTGCTCCCTTGTGGGTTACAAATGCCCTGAATATCTGACCTTAAAAGGTTCTGGCCCTTTATGGGAAAGTCTGGCCAGCATCCTGCTTCACTGCCATAAGTATCTGAGGCAGCTGTCCAGGCTTCAAACCACTGGGGAGGACCATGCAGTCCTCTCCTGTCAGGAAGCACATGGCTGGGTGCTGGCCCGGCTGAACGCAGCTGGGCGGAAAATGGATTTTCTGTTCCACAAAACAATTTTGTCCCAAACTGGGACAACACGAAACATGCAACACTCAACAGTTCTGTAAATTGACATTCCAAAAAAAACACCCCCAAAGTTCCAAGTCAATTGAAATCATTTCTTTCTAGTCTGACGCTCTTTACATTTTTTTTTAAATATCACATACAGTAAATGTCAACGTCAAAAGTCATTGCAAGTGAAAAACTGGAACTGGTTATGTTGAAACCGGAGCTGTGTTCTGATTCTGTTTCTCAATGAATTTGTGTCTAAGGCGAAATGATTTTGTAACCAGTTCATCTAAAGGGCCTTTTCTGACAGAAAAGTGTTTTGATGAAAACTTGGTGACCAATTCTACTGTAGAATCTTCTTAATTGCATCACCTCTATCAGCAGCCTGTCTGCTCTGAGTAACAGAGGAGACATAAGCCCTTTGGGGCAGAGACCATGTCTATCTGTGGATTGGTACCATGCCTACATAATGGGGTGTGGGTCCTGACTGGGGCCTACCATCAAATAAATAATACAAACGCTGAAAATAAATATAGTATTGAATAGAAATGATCGTCACCACACTTCAGCTTTATTCCTCTTCTCTGAATCTCTATTTGGCAATTTGCATTAAATGAAAAGAGGGGAAAGTCTGACCCCATTGAAGTCAATGGGAATTTTGCCATTGACTTCCACAGGGCCAGAATTTCACCCAATATCTCTACATTTCACCACTATTTAAAACCTAAATACCATTTACCCTCTGGGCACCAGCCAAATGCACCCCTGTTAAGCTGAATGTTCCCTAATACTATCCTATTAAAATATAATTGTCAGGCTTTGGGCCCAGCTACACTACAAGCCACACAGGCTACTTCTGGAGGAGCAGGGACTGAACTCAGCTTGCCCACAGCTTGGGCTACTACTCTAACCACGGGACCATCCTTCCAAGAAAGACAGACTTTGGGGTTCGAGTGCTTTACTATGCACTCAGTTTGGAGCTGTGGGCTTTCTTTGTTTCTGCTGGTGGGCCTGTGCGTTAATCCACCACTGCCACAATCACCCCAGTGTGACACATGAACAAACAACATGGCTGAGATGTTCTTTTTTCATTCTGTGATAATCGGATGTTTCCCACGCTTTGCTCACTCTCTTAATATGAGAGTTCTGTGAAAAGTTAGGAAATTGGCCTTTTGGGGGGAAGAGATTTCTGATAGCAGACAGATCTTAAATCCAGCAGGAAAAGGCGTGACAAGATCCGGTGGTTGGAAGCTGAAGCTAGACAAATTCTAACTAGCAAGAAGGTGCAAAATGTTAACAGTGTGGGCAATTAACCTTTGGAAATACTTATCTAGGGTTGTGGTGGATTCTCCAGTGCATGACCTTTTAAAATAAAGACTAGCTATATATTTCAGAAGAGATGCTCTAGATCACTCAGAAGTTATGGACTTGATGCAGAAATTATTAGATGCTGTTCTTTGGCCTGGGTTATGCAGGAGGTCAGACTAGATGATCATAGTGGTCATTTCTAGCCTTAAAATCTGTGAATCTATTAATATTTTCACCATGAGTGGAAACAAAACAGTCTGTACATCACATTTTGTATTACGGTAAAATGCCTATCATTATGTTGCTATTTATTTTTTACATGCCTATGCTTGGGCCCTTCTGTAATAATAATAGACAAGATCTGAGTGGTTAAATATAATGTGAAATGTTTCTTGATGCCAGGGTTTTTTAAAAAAAGATATTTAAACATTTTTTTCTGATGCATTAAGCAAATTTCCAGACTCAGTAGTGTATTCCCTTCTCCTACAGCCAGGCGGTCATGTCACAAAAGTAGTATCCTTGGAGCAGGTATTGAGACAAAACATCTTACTCTCACAAGAGGTAATCTTTGAACGCTCTTTTACCGTCTGGAACTGGGCAGGCAAAATCCCCATTGACTTTAACGAGAGTTCTAGCTGTGTAAATACAGCAGGATCAGGCCCTTTTCTACCTTATTTTGGTATTATTCCTACTCTTGTCTCTTTTCGATGTGCTGGAATTTTGCATTAGCCATCAAAAGCTAGATAAATAAATACGAAATGCGACTATTCCTTAGAAAACAGGCACCGGTCAGTGTCGGTTGTCCCAGGTTCCCTCTGTTCATTACACTGGTTATTGCCTCAACTCCCCCCAGCCCTGTTAACCTTGATTATTTTGGCATGCTAAGAAGAATAAACAGCTCTCACGCTGCAGCTTCCCCAGCTCGGTTCCTAACTAGATAACTGGGAGGAGAAGAAAGAAGTGTTTGGCCACAGAATTTCGCCTTTCAGGCTTGGGTAAAGCATGGCTGAGTGTGTCACACTCCAGCTGGGTAAGTGGCGTGAAATATGCCCCTCACAGACCACAGCTACAGTGAAAATGTTCCGTGTGTGAACCCAGAGCCAACACAACACTACTGAGGGATCCTCTTTTCTTAAACCCCCTAGAAGTTATTTTGCATGCATGTGTCAAGGCATGGGAGCAATTTGAGACTTTTCCTACTACTTCTCTGTCAGTAAAGATTCCCTCGATCCGAGGTCAGGTTCCGCGGCAGAGTTTGGTAGCAACGGGACGCTTAATTATGGAGAGCAGCCGAAGCGTATGCCGCGAGGTACTCCGCTTCTTTCCAGGGGAACTCATCCAGCTTCTGTCCTTCCCACAAAGAAGATCTGGAAGGGGAACAAAGCTGGAGGCGACATAGGCGCTAAGAAGGTCTGGACTGAGGCTGGCTATGCGCGATGCAGCCACAGGTACAAGAAACAGTTGTCTTAGCTGTAAAAATAATTCACAGCCTAGGAGTTAATGAAGTTTTGAAAGCCCGGGACAGCTGCGAAAAGCATGGGGTGACTGTATGCAAACAAGGGAAGTCGCCTGCTAGAGACCTGGTGGGGGAATTGGTTCGGGAGGTTGCTGGGTTTTCCCCCAAGATTATAAAGAGAAATCAAAGCAGACTTGGTGAGCAGCCAGTGAACTTCGCTAGCTGGGCATGTGGCTTTCTCTGCCCGGCTTGCCAGTCCTCCTGGGAAGAGACAAAAAGGGCCGAGCTGGATAGGGGGGAGATCTGTCACTGCATCGTAACGGATCAGAGAGCAATGAATTGCACTCGACTCCGTTAAGGTGCTGCTTTGATTTGATGGATCTAATTAGTTTATTTATTGCACTCTTGCAGCTAGGAGACCCGGGGGCCGGAAACCCCCCAGCGCTGAGGGCTCAAATGGGTAAGGACTAGTCTAGAGGGAGGTAGCTCGCCTGATCACAGTGGCAAGCACACGGTGTGGTTTCAGAGTAGCAGCCGTGTTAGCCTGTAGCCGCGAAAAGAACAGGAGTTGTGTGGTTTGCCAGCTCTCGCTGGGGGCTGAGGGGCAGCGCAGATTTGCACCGATTCCTACCCACGAGGCTTGCCTGCTTTGGGCCGTCCCGGAGCGAAAGGTCCAATGTTCTGGGCGGGGGAAGCGGGGACGTGTGTTACTGCCGTGCGCGGAGGGTGACTGCTCTCATAAGGAGCGCCCTGATCCGGGGAACTGGAGACCCTCGCCCCTGCTGCCTTCAGCGTACCTGCCGGCTGGCCTCAAAGCTTTTCCGAGACAGGTTTGCAACGAACTGAAACTCAATCGCCTTCCTTTCCTGGCCGAGGGACGCACTAAACTTCCCTCCTCCAGCCAGCCGGGCTGTGCGCGGCGGCGAAGAGATCCCTTTGCATTTCTTCTCTTGGGATGGCTAGGCAATTGCTTAGGCATTTGCTCCATCCCAATGACCAGTTTCCGAGAGGCGACAGACATAACCGCACAAACCCCTGGAAGATCCCAAGGTAGCTTTCGATAGCTGGGCTCCACGGAGCTTTTCCCGTGCAAATCGGCCAAGCACACAGACTACACACACGGTTTCCTACCAATAAAACTTGGGAGTGTCGCTTTGACAAGTTCTGGGGACTTATCAACCAATCCTCTGTCTATAAATCACGACAAACAAATTGCAAATGTCTTTGCCACAGAAGTGTGGGGGGGAATTAGTAGCTCCATAGCTGGTATGGCCAAACGAGACAGATATTTGCCCTGGGTTGTTTTCACTGCGAAATTGACATGTCTCTACAACACGATCTTAACCGAGTCCGGCTTGTTTACAATCTGTAGTTCTCTTTTGTTCTTTGAGTAGGAATACAAACACGTGTTTGTTTGTTTTTTCCTCTGGCCTTTCCTCTTTCAAGGGATCATTACCAGGTATCTGTGAAACAGCACATTAATCTCTAGGAGGTCCCCCCACCCCGTCGAGAATACGAAATGTTGGTTTAAAAAATCAACCTGAAAAGTGATAACGCAGATTCTATTCAGGTGGATTCAAATCTGGTCTGCCCTTCAGTCGAATTTGTGTACGCTGTAAGAATTATTTTTAAAAATGATCTAAGGGTGAATAATGATCATATTCTGCGAAACATCTTCAACAGATTTAGACCGAGAAAAAAGTGCTTAAACTCGACAGAAAAAAAAAATCGGATTGCCCTTTTCTTTTAAACATTATTTCATTCAAGGGCCCGATCTTCTCTTGTTGAATCCATTGAATCTCTCTACACACTTCAGAGGGAAGCGACTAGCAGTGATGATCCATAAGCAGAACTGTATTTTCCTTGGGAAGAAATGTTGTTAACTTTGTATTATCCCTCTTTCTTCCAGACACCCTCTCCTCACCCCCACTAACTCCTATGGAAACCCAGTGTTGTGTTTTCTTGCAGCGCTTGTTTATTTTGACAACAGCAAACGAAGACATATGTAACTGAACGATCCAGGCTGGTTTAAAGCCCCAGGGAAGAAGGAAAATGTTGATTCCCCTTAATAACTCCAGAAGCGTTGCATTTTGTGTGTCCGGAAACCATGCGCCTACATCTAAAATGAGAGTCTTTGTGCCGGTCCCCTGTCGCGAAGTTGAGTTTGTCTCGAAGTCTCTCCCCCCGGGACTGAGCACTGACCGTCTTGTTCCCTGGGTGTGGGTGTGATCCGCATTGGCCCGCCAACCTTGCCCATTGTTCTAGGCTGCGGAGGGACCTCCGCTTGTTTCAGAAAGTTCCTCCGGCGGGGTTTCCAGGGGCTGCCGATCCGCCCGCCGCCCGGCTGGAAGGGAAAAGGGCCATTGGAAGGCTGCATGTTGCCACTTTCAAACGGATCGCTGGGGAAACCTGTGTCCCTTGGCCATCCCGGTCACGCGTGTAATTACTGCCGCGGGGACAGGCCAGCTGCTGCCCCAGGCAGTGGGCAACAAAGCAGCTCTTCCCCCCGGGTAGCACCATTTTCTACACGGGGAAAGATTCCAAGCCATTCTGCAGGCTAGCCACAGAGTGAGGTGGGCAGATAACCCCCGCTATTACCCCAAACACGCTGCCTCTTTCTCTCTGCAAACTTCAGCGCACTTGCACTGCAGTCCTGAAGGGCCTTTAACGATTATCCCGCTGTTAGGGAAAGACAAAAATAATGAGGCAGCCCGCTCTGATAAATACAGCAGCTCTCTGCTCTATGGCTGGGGGCATCCTGCTTTGCCATGAACCAACACAACCCAAAACAGACCGACCTGGCATCCCGCAGGAAAAGAAAATGAAATCGTTAAGTGTGGGGCGAAAGCAAGAGGGTTTATCTATTTTGCAAGTCGAGCTAGGGAGGTCTTGTTGGTTTTGCAGAAAGAAAGAAAGACAGACAGACAGACAGACAGACAGACAGAAAGAAAGAGTAACGTGGCATGACAATATTTTTCTTTCTTAATCTTAGGAGCATTTGTCCATGGAATATGCATTCTTCTGCCCGCAATATAAATATAAAAAGCACAACTGTATCGAATTTATCAGCGAATTTCCCCTTTTCCTTCCTGCATCTAAAGCGCGTTACTTCATTAAAAAACAAAACACCCCCCACTAAGTACTAAGGTCATTAGCTCCCCGTTTGTCTCTCTCCCTGGCTTCGTCTGCCTGCTAACTGCGGTTATTACAGTTAAAAGTCTCCGTCTCTAAAGAACACTTTAAAGTTCGCCTCCCCCCTGTGAGCAACCGCACCAGGCTAGGGCAAAAGTGGGAGAGACAGAAAGAAAAACGAAATGTTTCCAGGGAAGGTAGAGCGGCTCCGACAGCGAAGCCCCCAAATGGAAACTCCGGGCAGCGATTCGCCAGGAGGGGAAACCAATGGCCTCCCCTGGGGTAGTTCTGAGGTCCTTGCGCTGTAACTTGCCAGCCCTGCACCGGGGAGCCAGGCTGGTGCAGAAGGAAGTCCCTATGGCTGGGAGCAGTGCAGTATAGTATCGGAGTGGGCGGGAGGGAGCCCTATATATTGCTGGAGAGAGATATAGCTAGCTATATGGCTGACTGCAAGGCTATATAAAGTACTTTTGGGACAGGGGATCTACCTATATCACCATTATATATTGCTGGGGAGCAGTGCCATATACTCCTGGGGGTCTGGGAGCTGCGCTGATTGCCGGGTAGCAGTGCCATGCGCTTTTGGGAGTGGGGCCCCCCATCTATATTGCTGGTGGCAGGGCTCTCTCTATGCACAGCTGGAGGGTGGGCGCTGGAAGCAGCACTGTCCGCTCCTAGGCGTCTCCTTTCCTCTTCATCCACTAACCGGGTCCCTTCAGCCAACTACATTCATCATTGGGTTGACGACCTTCCCCGGACGATCCCTGCCTTTCGGAGCCAGTATCCCTCCCCGCCCCCCCTCCACAACCTCCTTGTGTGCGCGCGCTCGCCACATCTGGCTGCGACTCGCTGCACATCTGGGCGGGTAACGGGGCTGTCTCCAGCGCGCAGCCCAGGCTCCCCGGCTGCGTGGCTGAGCGCGGAGGAGGAATGAGTTCGGGGCAGGGGGTTGCTGATCCACCCTCCCCGTCGCCTTCCTTCCACCCCCCCACGCCCCCAAGGAGCCTTGACTCCACAGCCGCCCCTGCCCCTTGAACGGCTCATTAGCCAATTAGAATCGCTAATCACCTCCAGCCGCCCCCCAGCGCCCCGCCCCGCCGGAGCAGCCTGCATTCCCGTTGGCTGCCTTGCTATCAACAAATGGAGCTAATTATCATAGGGAGCCCGGCTCTTATAGGCCACCGGGGCTGCCTATCACGGGCGACCGCTTCCCACCCCTCCTCGCCGGGCTGAGGGGCTGCCCGCTGGAGGCCGGCGCTCGGGCAGTCCGGGGGAGGCTCTGCGAGGGGCCGGTCGCAGGCACGCTCCCGGGGAGCAGCCGCGGGGCGCTGGGGCAGAGGCGGCGATGCTGGGCGCGCCGCGCGGAGCCTGCTGAGTGACTTGCCCTGGGGCAGTGGCCGTGCGCCCCGGGGAGCGCGGCATGGCACCCCGAGCCTCCCCGCGCTAGCCTCTCTCCGGGAGCGCAGCCCGCCTCTGCGCTGCCCAGCGCGGCTCCCGAGCGGCTGGGCAGAGGGGCACCCCCGCGCGGCGCTGGGGCTCGACTGGCGGGGCCCGGGAGCAACCCCCGCGGCGGTGCCCGTGCGCTGAGCCATGCTGCCCGGCGCGCAGGCGGGCATATGGGACAGCGCCTGATCTGCTGCCTCGATGCGCCCAGCGCCCTGCAGCCGCCGCCGCCGCTCCTCCCGGTGAGACGGAAACTCCTGCTGCTCTGCATCATGCTCTTCCTCTGGCTCTACATGTTCTACTCCTGCGCCGGCTCCTGCGCCTCGGTGCCCGGCCTCGCGGGGAGGCCCGCTGCCGCTGCCGGGGCTGGGGAGGCTGCCGCCACCGCTGGAGCGCGCGGAGAGGGTCTCCAGGTGCTTTCCAAGCTGCTGCGCCGGGCGCCTTCCGGGGGAGCCCAGGGGCTGGCGGGTCCCGCCGCGGCTTCCCCCTCGGAGCTGCGGGAGGAGCAGAGCGCGGCCCCCGACCCCACCAGCCCCATCTCCAGCTTCTTCAACGGCTCCGGGACCAAGAAGCTGCCGCAGGCCATCATCATCGGGGTGAAGAAGGGCGGCACGCGGGCGCTGCTGGAGTTCCTGAGGGTGCACCCCGACATCCGGGCCGTGGGGGCCGAGCCCCACTTCTTCGACCGCAACTACGAGCGGGGCTTCGCCTGGTACAGGTACCCCCCTGCCCCCTCCCCTCCATGTGCCTCCTGATGCGTGTGCGTGATTGAAACTTAACCCCTGCGGGGTCACTTGGACCAAACCCATAAATCAACTTCCTCACCCTCCAGGCCATTTCTGCTTCATTTCTCCCTCCAGGGGAGGGGGGGTTCCACTTACACCTTTTATACAGATCCATAATTTATAGCCTCAGATCAGCAGTAGGAATCGCCCGCCCCCCGGAACATACAAGAGATGCTGCTCCCGGAGCTTTCCCTAACTTCGCTTTTTGCAGCGGGAAAAGGTCTAAATGAGGTGCAGCTCCGGATTGGCTTTTGCCCTGGCCCACGCTAGACCCACCCAGTGTGTATTTTTCCCTTTCTAATTTCTCCAGCCGGACAAGATTTCCTGTAAACTGCCCTCTGTGGTAATAGATGGGGAGCTCTGCTTTATATATATAAAAAAATCGATATGTCCGCTGGGGATTCCCATTACCGCAGAGACTCCAGGGGGAAAAAATGTAGAAAGTTTATTTTTCTTCTCTAGTTGGCTCCGCAGTGGTTGTCCTGTTCTGCTATCGGAGGGGGCGGAGGGTGGGATTGTTTCTCTCTCAGCGCGATATAGAAATTGCAAAAAATAGTGGCTTCTCCCTCCAATTAAATTTGAATCCTGGAGAACCATTCAGCTACTTTCTACTATCCCCTCATAAGGCGGCGAGCTACGCGAGGGAAATGCTTCAGAGGGGAAGCCCTTTGGTTAGATCCGTTCCTTGTTTCTGACAAATCGGCGAAGAAATCCGGGGGGCACCTGGTTTATGGGAGGATCGGGCGCCTAGATTCTGCTGCTATGTCCGGCGATAGCCATCTGGGCCACTGAGCCAGGATCGGCCCATAATTTGTAAGATTACCCCGTATGGTTAGGACTGGTGTTCTCGGTCAGGCTCTTGGCTGACAGAAAGTCAAGCGCTGTGTCCCGGTTCTGTTTGCTGAAGGCAGCTCAGCTGGTGATTAAAAAGCCCAGATAAGGCCGCTGGGAAAGTCCCCACAATTTAGAAGATGGAAACAGTTCTTTAGTGTCGTGACCGATGGGGCAATGCAGGTGCCCCTTCCCATCGTGCACCATTTCACCAGGAGCTGCTTTTTCAGGTTCGGCATTTGCCAGTGTCCGTATAAACGTGCCCCTGACTTTAATTCCTCGCATGTATTTTTGGCGCCCGTCGTTTGCTTTGGCCAGACGGGGTTTGATCGCTGAGAGGGAGGCAGCTTTAGCATGGAGCAGGGATGTAGTGATCTCTGTTGGGAAGAAAGGGACACTGCAGCATCTCTTCCAGCGCATCAGACCCTTCTCGGCTCCTTCTTTGCAAAAGGGAATCGATCCAGACCTCCGGTACCGTTCCGCAGTAACGCGAACCGAACTGAACCAACTTTCTTTGAGCGTTCGCAATACCCGTTGTTTGGGTTTTATCGATAAAACAAAATAAAACGCCCCCCTCTTTTTTTGCCTTAAAATAAATTTTGATCATGAAAAGTTTAGAGGGGAAAATACTTCAGATGCACGGGATCCTTTTTGTCCGTTTAAATGCCAGAAAAGCGTTAACTGTCAAATGTCTCTGGATTGAGACTGATCTCAGCTGCTCCAGTGTTATGAGTTTTGTGTTTGTTTAGAGGCTCTGGGGTGCAAACTCCAGTTTGCAGTAAATTATTAGTTTAAACTAGATTTGCCCCGCAGTGTTGGATAATCTGAGCCCGATTTGCTTGAGGGATTTGGAAAGAAAGAATCCCATCGATAGAGTTCCTGAAACATTGCTACCGCTTCGTGTCTCTTTTTTTCTCTTTTTGCACCGCGTTCCCTTTAACTTCTGCGGTCCAACGTGTCTGGACTCGGCCGAGCTGAGTAACAGCCTCGTATTAACGCTTTGTTCTTCTTTCTCCCCGCTTGCCTTGCGGTGCCCAAACACGGGTTTGCTTTGGCTGTCTCTCTTACCAGCGTGATGTCTCTTGCTTGTTTGAATTTTGTTTAAAACTGTGTTGGCAGCAGGGTTGTAAAAAGTCTTGTCTTCAAAACAAATCCGGGCTGAAAAAAATAAATTCCCAAAAGAACAAAATTGTGTGTGTGTAAGGGAGGGACTGCAGAAAGAAAATGCAGCTCCGGGGAGACTGCAGTGATTTGATTGTCCTCTTCTCTCCGCCCCCCCCCCCCCCCCCAATTATTTCTTTATTCTGAAGAGTTACAAAAGTCTGGAAGTTTGCTGGATGATGAAAGGCAGCTAGTGCACCATGTCCCAGGCTGCGAGCTGCCTTGCTTTACCCTGCAGCTATATTGTTGGGGTGGGGGGACAGAACAGCAAAACCCTGTAAACTCAAGGCGCTGGTGAGGACTGAGTGGCAGGTGACGGATCTGTACAGAAAATCCAGGGGAGAAAAGTTAGCCCAACTTCAGGGGGAAGGGGCAGGCTGTTCACCTGCAGCCTTCATCTGCCTGGTTCCCTTTTCGCTAAGCTGTGAGCACAATTCCTGCAAGCCCAGTTTGTGGCGCTTTTTGACAAATGGAAAGCGAATAACTTCCACTAAATCCTAGTATCGGCGGTAGCCGTGTTAGTCTGTATCCACAAAAACAACAAGGAGTTTGGTGGCACCTTAAAGACTAACAGATTTATTTGAGCATAAGCTCTCCTGGGTAAAAACCCCACTTCTTCTGATGCATCTGAAGTGGGTTTTTCACCCAGGAGAGCTTATGCTCAAATAAAATCTGGTCAGTCTTTAAGGTAACACTAAATCCTAGGAGACAACGGCATCTGACGAATTGAGAACTAGACCCGACTTCACGTTGATGGGAGGGGATCAATAAATAGCTATAGATTTAAAATGCATATAATAAAGCATGAGTGTGCAAGCCTAATTAGTAGCTCTGTATCGTGTGTCTATAGACAGTCACACAATCATGTCATTAAATATATACACCTACGACTTTTATATATAAAGTAGCCTGGGTGCATTTTAAACAAAATCAGTTGTCTAATTCTACAATAGTCAGATTTGATTGTCTTGCAGTAAATAATGTAAAGCATGAACGTCACACTTATTGTATACTCGACTGCTTTGTAGCTGTAGGTTGACTTTCTTTTTTTTTCCTTCAAGAAAGATGATTATTATTTTATTATTTTAAATCTGGTTAGTTTTTGAAAACATTCAGGCATATAATATTCTAACTCCAGAACAGACTCTATTAAATAAAGGAATGTTTCCATTTGAATTGGAGTAATTAATTTAATCCCCAAAGAAAGGTGAAGGTATAATCTGTGTCAGCTGGAAAACATTTGGTGGGAAAGGGGAAAAAAATGAACTGTAAACCAAGTGAAAAATCCAGTAGCACCCACAGTGTTCGTTAGGGATGTTAGTTACAAAACCCTGTTAGTACTATATATTTAATTCTTTGCTGATTTTTAAAGTGAATGGGTACTTGTTGATTTCAGAGGTGGTGGAGTCCAGCAAAAGAAAATACTTTATTTTGTTGCAATAAAACAGAAACCAAACTAGCTATTACTCTTCGGTTCAATCTTTCCCTCTTTCATTCAGGGACGTGGTACAGAAGTCAAATCTATTTTAACTGAGTCCTGAAACTCATAAGCAGACACTGAAGTTAATGGGAGTTCTGTGTTAAGACTGTATGGGATCTGGCCCATTCAAAGTCTGTTAGTCACTTCAGGTATGTGCTTAGGACACTTTCTTGGGGGGGAGGGTGGTAAAGGTGGAATCCCTTTTTTTTTTTTTTTTCTTTTTTTCAAGATCTTCCAACAACAAAATTCAAAGCACCAATGTGTCAAGTTTTTTTGTTTTTATTTATTCAGCAGTTCAGAAACAGGCTCATTAGCAGAGCCTAAGAGGAGCCTGGTAATCTTAGCACTATTCTTGCTTTCAAGGAAGATTTATTAAGGGAGTCAAAACAGGTTGGGGGTTTTTTGTTTTTGTTTTTTTTAATATTCTCCCCAAACTAAACACAAAATTAATGAGCAAAACTGTCAGGGTGACAAACATTAACTTCTACACTAATCTCTGCTGAAAGAGCAGCATTAGGATCCTACTGCAACCAGGGCAAGATGATTGCCTGGAAAAATGTAAACGCCTATCTATAAAAATGGTGGGTTCTCTCCCACCCCCGTGCTCTGTCCTGCACCTTCATTTCTCTGCTCCTCCTGCAATCTGCTCTGGGTGTAAGGTCTGATCAGTGATCTAAACCTATCAACCGAATTCATCCAAAACTTTACTCAAACTTGGGAGTTAACGTTTATTTTAATTCTATTTAAATTTCAGTGTATGTATTTGAACTGTAAACTCTAAACTAGGGTCTGTTCCCCCCTCCAGCCCCCCCAATAGAATTAAAAAATAGATGAAAAGATTTTGTTTGTCTTTCTATAACTCTTCATTATTAATGCACTCCTGAATCCCCATCTTGCTTGAAAGCAGTGGTAATTTAAATTATTGCAGGGATTATGAAAAATAATGTAACAACCTAGCCCATAAATAAGGATGACTTGTATTTATACATCACACAAACAGTGGTGGTGCTCTGCTCATAACATTATTAAAATGGGAGGGAATGGAAGAGGCATTTGTTACCCTAGATCAAGGTTTAGACTATATATACACCATATATATGGCCCATGTTGTCTGTTTGGGATAGTCAAAAAGAACTTATTGCCTGACTTGTATAAGGTAGACTTGAGGGGCTGTAATGCTGCAGAGTGTCTCTTCGGCACAAACTGCACTGCTCACAACCGGTTAAGTGGGTAATGATTGTATAGGTTGATAATCCCAAGAGCTACAGTGGCAAAGCAGAGGAGGAGATTTGCATTAAGCATCAGAATTTAATTGTATTTCCACTTGGCATAACAAGGCACCATTAACCTAAACAAAAGACATTTGTGGGTGATGAAGCTCATTAAAGATGTTGATTGGGTGATGGTTTTTTTCTTCCCATCCCTCCCCCCTTCTGTTTGCTGTGATTCAGGACTGCTGTGAGAAAAGAAACGAAACAGTCATCTGCCCCCGTAATCAAGTTTGCTTTAGACTAGGACTGGAGTGCTTCAGATTTTACTTAGTTTATTCACTCTCATACTGTCCCGGATCACTTCCTCAGAGTTTACATGCTTTTGAAGATGAGGTGGAAATACTAATTAAAAGCTGTGGTTTTGAATGATTCTTTCTTTTCCCTGTCCACCCCCCCAAAATCAGTATACAACATGTTTGCAACTTAATAGTTACTTAAACTCCGGTGCCAAAAAGTGTTTGAACACTAGATAGTTTGTCTAATAGCAAATTTAATAAGGGAAAATATTTATTTAGTTATCTATCGTGCAAATAATTTTAGCTTGTTTTCCTCTATTGAGGTTAACAAGCTAAAATTCTATCCACAGGTCAATTATAAATTGAGGTTTTAATAGTAAACTTAAAACTGAACTATTTTATACAAAACCATAAATACTGCTCAGTTTGTGAACACTACTTTTTTTCCCTCCACTTAACTTTCAAGATTTTGTGTGTTGCTTTGACGTATTTAGGATTAAATTCGCTTCTGCTATTGAAACAAGCTAACATAGCATGAAAATGTTAGCAGAACCAGATCTTTCTTTTGACCATACGAAAAATATAGTGGTATCACTCCAGGCTGTGCTGTGTGCCCTGTGACTGGAACTTCTTTGTTGTTTGGTGGTGGTTAGAATCTGTATGAATTAGGAGAGAATTAATTTTGTAACTTTTTGCATTAGTAGTTCATATTAGGATAGTGTCTGTCTCTCTCTCTCTCTCTCACACACAGGATCAGTTTCACCACTGATAAATTGCTCAGATTAGTCATTTTGGGAAGCAGAATGAAGATAATTAATTCATTACAGTGGAGTTGCACTAATGGGGCTAAAACTGGTTAGATACCAGGTTCAGTGTTATGTGGGTGGCGTTTCAGAGCAATAGTAAATTTATGAACTCCTTATCTTCAATGGCAGTGGGGTTGGAATTGCATGGTTGGGGGTAGGAGCTATTCAATTCTAAAATCTACAGTTCTAGGGCCTGATCCTGAAAAAACACATAGTTTACCCACAAGCAGTCAATGGGACTACTCATAGGGTTTAAAGGATCGGGGCCTTAGAGAGCAGTAATCTAGGCTTTATAAAAACCATAGTCCTGCAAGCACCTGCTTAACTTTGCACACGTGAGTAGTCTCTTGGAGCCAATGGAACTACTGTTGCATAGCATTAAGCATGTGCATAAGCAGCCTGTAGGAGCATGGTGAAGATTGGTATGAATATTTCAAATTGTCAAATCAAGATTAACAAAATACTGACATTTAAAGAAAC
Organism: Chelonia mydas; assembly: GCF_015237465.2. Lineage (NCBI taxonomy): Eukaryota > Metazoa > Chordata > Testudines > Cheloniidae > Chelonia > Chelonia mydas. The sequence continues at coordinate 21,026,516 of NC_051254.2, forward strand.
ACAAACTTTTTTTTTCAGTGTAAAAGAATACTAAAAATAGAACTCTAGATGGAGTTAAATTTGAAACCCTGTGAGTTTAAGTAGCAGCTGTGAAGATTTCAAGCTCTCCAAATTTTAATTTTAATGCATTTTGAGGGAGAGACGACTCCCGCCCTCCAACTTCTGTTAGCAAAACATAAAATAAGGTCACAATGTGTGCTGCATTGGTTACTGAGAGGAGTAGATACAATCTAGCTAAACGGAAGTCTCTTTGAAATCACTTACTACCAATTCTGGGACTTCAGCAGTGTACTGCCAACCCTACAGCAGTTAAGGTAAAATAAAAAAGCTAACTGCATTTATAATGCGGTATTCTGAAATGAGAACCTGCATGTTACAAGGGAGAAGAGCTGTCAAGATTTATTAGCAAAAATGGTGTTGAAGGTGTTGAACTCTGTTTTTAATTAGGCATCTAAATTAGACCATAAAATGGTTGATTAATCTTTTACAAGTGAAGGGGGGAAAATAACTAAAAGTAATTTAATCATAAATGTTATCCCAGATGCAGTGAGTTGGGAGACTGTCAATATTTAAAAGAAATATTTTTGCTTTACGTTTGGAAATGCCAGTATTCAATTTATTCACGTTCATTCTGAAGCGATTCATTGGAATAGAAATTCCTTTAATAGTTTGGGTTGGAGCTCTAGCCCCTTACCTTGTAAACACTTATGTACTTTTGTAACTTTGCTTATGCAAGTGGACCCGTTGATTTCAACGGCATGTGATGAAGCGTAAAACTTTGTCTCCAAAATGGCTTGAGATTGGGAATTTAACAGCCACTTTTTAAAAGGGATTTAAGCTTCTAAATCACTAGGCACATTTGCAAATTATACCTGAAAGTTATTCATGTGCCTAAGTGTTTGCAGGATTGGGGCCTAAGTTTAGCACTTAAAAATGAATATTGCAATTGGAAAATGAACATTTCAATTGCCAAACAGCTTCACAGTTTATAAATGTCACAAACTAAAAATCTGACAGCACATCACTCTTTTTTATTAAAATAACTTTTTGCAAATTTCTAACTCTCTGATCCAAATAAGCTAAAGGAGTTTGACCATATGAATTAGAAATAAGATTCTGTCTCCAAACTCCCAGTGACTTAACTGAGCCTCAGCATGTTTCAAGGTCCTGCATATTTCCATAATCTCCCCATGTTTTAAATTTAAGTTGATGTCAGACAGGATAAAGAGCTGTAGCTGAATAATAAAATTTCTTATTTTGTCATTCACATAACCAGAAAATATAAACTGCTATGAATTACTCACTGTTCAGCTATATGCATACTGCCCCTGATCCTGACTCTACGAACATTTCAAAACTATTCACAAGTATTCCCACTGAAGTCAATGGGGCCTCTTGCATTCGTAAAGTTACTCATATGCATAAGTGTTTGCAGGATTGAGTGTTCGTTGCACAAATCAGACTGTCCAGTTTTAAAACTTTAGATCTTCTTTTGGTATATTTCACCCTAGCAATATGTTAATGGAGATATTTAACCCCGAGGTGGTGGTAGATCTTTGAGGAGTTGGTACTTAGTTTTAGTTGAGAGACAACTTAACTTTTTTTTTTTTTTTTAAAAGTTGACTCCTGCAAGGCACAACTTCCACTAGAACTTGCTTATCTAGATAAGTTTCCTTTCTGGAATGGTATTTGTGACTAATAGTGTTCAATATATCATTTTTGTCTGAACTGTTACTTTATAAAGTATAAAGGATGTTGGCTTGTGAAGGAGAAGCAAAATGGTGGTTTTTATTTTTTTTTCTCTGCTTAATTGTTTACAAGGTAAAGGGGTTGTTGAAGCGAAACAAAACATGATTTTCTTCTGCTGCAAAAATAAAGCAAAATCAGATAATGTTGGGGAAATATAGTCCCTGAAGCAGCAAAGTGATAAGAGGGGAAAAATTGAATGGATTTTCAATAGCGAGATAGCTGGAGATCCAACAGAAACAAATTCTGTAAGCATGTTGCATTTTTTCTGGTAATTAATGCAGCATGTTAGCTGCTTCAAATGAGAATATTTACCATGACAGAAAAGAAATAAGATCCAGCCATTACTGCAAACTAATTATAAGTAGTGTGTGGAATTTTTGATATTTAATAAGCTTCCTCTTTGCAATTGTCTCAGAAAATTGAAGTGTGCAGCATTAACAACCTTGTGCATTTGTGGTGGGGAGAGAGGCAAGGGAATAGCCTCTTGTGGTCTGGTATATAATGCAATTGCTGTTTTACAGGACTGCCAGAAAACTCACTCCTTCTTGCAAGCCTAGAATATCAGGTCTATGACATTTTGAAACTATTTTCTCTGTTTTTATTTGGGGCAGCAATAATGATATTCTTAAATAGTACTAAGAACTTAAGTCGGTCTCTCAATAAGTATAACTGACCCTATATTGCTTGCTGGATTATTATATATATATTTTTAACAACTTTTCCATCTGCTGTAGGGCCGGTTTGCTGCAGTGCCAAGCACTTCCTGCAATGTGCTGAATATCCCTAGTTCCCCACTGAATTTTTATTTAGACTACCAGATTGTAGGCTTTGTCTGTGTGTGGAAAGTGCCCTCGTGCTGTAATCTAAATAACAGCACCATAACGTACAGTGCTCTGGACAAAACACTGATGGAATCCTTGCCTTGGAAAGCCAAATTTTAGGGTTTGATCCTCCTGCAAGTGCTGAGTCCCTAATCTCTGATTTTTAGTGAGAGTTGTGGCTGCAGATTCAGGCTCGTGGGCATGTCTGGTTACATGTGGTTTATCTATTTCAAGCATGGTAATAACTGCATTTATGAAAATCTTCTTAGATTACTTGGCACTTAAGGAATCTCAAGGATCCGGGCTCCGTTGTGTTAGGTGCTGCTTCACGGTGACTCTGCAGAGACTTGGTGAGCCGTGAACTTCCTTACCACAGGAACGTCACAATTGCCATAATGAGCAAATTGTCCCATAGTGCCCCCTAGTACCTAGTCAGAGCTCTAGAAAGGGGGTAGGGGGATAATTAGTCTCAGAGTCAAGTGGTTTATTAATGATATGGGGTAAAACCCTGGCCCCAATGAAGTTAACAGTGAACTTTCATTGACTTCACTGAGGCTGGGATTTCACCCATGATTGCTGCAGCACTATAAATACCTGCTTTACAGTGGTAACAGGTGTGTGGTTCCAACACCTCTTGCAGCAGATCTGTGCAAACTATTGATAAAGCAACAAGGATCCAATGCAGCCAGGTGCTGAGTGCCCTCCACTACCACTGACAGCATCTTCCAAGGGCACTCAAACCTTGCAAGATCTTGCTTTTAAGGATGCAAAGCGATCTCTTACAATAAACTTCAGAGTGACCTGGACTGGACCTGGATTCCTTTGATTAAAAAACTTCATGCATATGAATCATAGCATCTGTACAAAGAAGGCAGGCTTCTCTAGCAAATGTCGTTGAGTTGCACTTAACTGGAACGAAAGCTACAATTTATTTTTTAAATAAGGCTTTTTCTTTGTTCTTCTGTTTTTGGATGGCTTCTCTTTAACATTTTTGATCACTTTGGGATCATTGCTCCTTTTCTTTCAAAAAGAGATCACGCTATTATTGAGCTTGCCTCGTACAGCCCACCCCCAAATCATTTGTCATGTGGGATTTTTTCCCACCCACTCATTAATGTTTGCAGGCAAGAGTCCAATAGGATTTTAAATGGGGCTATCACTACTTCTGTGTCTTTTTTTAAAAAAAACAACAAAAAAACATGCTCTCCAAGGCACTTATTGCCTCCAGTCAGATCCTGACAGATCCAAATGACATTGTCTTAGTGACTGTGTGGAGTTATGAAGAAAATGGCCCCAGAAAGGAGGGGTGGACTGCTATGATCAGTCAGCAAGGCCCTTGTGTTTCATGGGATCATTCCTTTAGATCTGAGGAGGGTTGAGTTGTTCAAACAGATGGCAAAGATTATTCGTGTTGCTGGGCTTTCAGTGCGCTACTCTGTTTCAAGCACATTGCCTGATATGACGCACGTGATGAGTTCTTCCCAGCACGATGCTGAGAGGAGCTACATTGTCTGCTGTGATCAGGTTTCATAGCCTCACCTGTTGAGTTGTTGAACTTTTTCAAAGTTGACCATGCATTTGGGGGGTGGGTGTGAGGCTTATTTGGGTGGTGGATCTGCCTGGCTAATCTGATTAGTGCGATACTCTGTGGCATGTCATGGAACATTATGCTAGCAATTGGCATCAAAATAATTGGAAGAGAATCCCTGGTGCTTAGTATCTTTTATTAAAGTGGACAAGGTGAACTCTTTAACTTATGCAGCTGAATATCTTCAGCTGCTTTCTGGGAGGTAGAAGGCTTTGATTGTCATTTGAAAAATGTAGGTGCCAAACTTTTATTTCTGACTATGTTCTACTGCCAAACCGGTTCGTTCTTTCCTGCCCTGCAAAGGGCTGAGTACCGTCATCGACAAAAAAACTGAGGATGTTGAGTACTTAGGAAGAGGGGGCTTTAATTGTTTAATTGACTTAAGATGGAATAACGGCATAGACCTTGGGCTCCTTGTAGTAAGAACAAAGTATAGTCCTCTTTCAACGTGAACACTCCTCTCTTGTGTTGGTGTGAATACCAGTAATCAGTGGGTTGGGGGATAATTAATAGGCCAGGTCTGTGTTGGACAGTGGACATATGGGCTCCAAAGGACAACAAATACCAGGTCACGATATTTCGGCAGTTTAATGAGAAGGTCAGGAAGTCATCAGCTGCTACCTGGTTTCACCATGTGATGTTTGAGGAGTGACTGGAGTGATGCCTGTGTGATTGTATATTAAACTTTCAGGCACAATAATGTTACATTCAAAATAGTCCCAGAGATCTAAAGTGCAGAGAAGTTTACTTATCTGCTCTCATTCGTGCTCCAACAATTTTTCACATCTCTTTACTTGTAATGATTTAATTTAAACTTGCAACCTCACTAAGAAACCAAATTGGGCTGTAATGTTACACGTAACACTTCACATATTTTTTTTAAAAAGCTTGCAAAGAATATCAAGACACTAGTGATAGCAAAATCTGCTTTTCTTTCCCCTCTCCTGCCCTCCTCCCCAGCTGGGTGTTCCAATCTAAATGGGATTTTTTTTTTTTAACTTCACCTCCTAAGGATCTGATCATGCAATTTGATTCACATGACTAGCAGCACTCCAACAGACTGCAGTATTGGTCACTAGATAAACTAAATATTAAACACGAGGCAGAAGATTTGACTGGGGCACACTGCATAGGAATAATGACTATCTTATGAAAATTCCTTTTATATCCATAGTACATGCATGACTTGATGCGGATCAGCTGTACAGAGCATGGTTGTTAGCCACAGCATAAATGGGGAGGGAAGAAATCTTCTATGCTGGGCAAAACATGTTTGTTTAAGCAGGTTCCCATCTCAATTTTTGTTGCAAGTGATGATATTTTATTGACTGTCAGGCACCCATTACCATGACATGGAACATTAAAAACAAGCAACATATTAAAGTTGATCAGTCAAACAGTGCCCTCGTTGATCCTTGTGCTACCACTAGAAGAATTTCCCCAGGCAAATGCCTGCCCCAAAGTGATGTATTTTGCCACCTGCTCTGAAGTCAGTAAACTTGGGTTCTGATCGACCAATGCAGGCAACAATGTCTAAACCAGAATCCTTCCCCCAAGAACACCCTGACCCCAGGCCTCAAGGGTGGCTGTCTAGGGACAGTAAGGAAAAGCTGTAAGAAAAGAGTTCCTACAACCTTTGGTGCACAATGGTATCCTGGATTATCCGTAAATCAGCCTGAACTCTAGTCCAGTTCGAATAACTCGTGTTTGGTACTGCACTTGGCCCAGATTCCTCAGCCACTTGCTGGTTTTACAAATTATTTCTTTTTAAATGTGCTCTTCACTCCTCTGCAACTGGTGGAAAAAACCGATGGTAAGAAGGGAAATGGACTAGAGTGAAACCAATCCTACCTAGTGCTGTCAAATGCTCAACATAAACGCCAGCGGGGGGGGGGGGGGGGGAGTGTAATTATTTCTTGAGTCTCTCAGGCCCAAGAATTTTGGGCCCTGATCCCTGCAAGCTTATATGCACATGCTTGACTTTACACACGAGTAGCCCTGTTGGAGTCTATGGGAGTAGTTACAAGGGTAACGTTAAGCACAAGTATGCATATTTTCAGGATTGGGGGGCTTAAATGTTTCTTGTAGTAATAACAGCAAAAGAAACTTCAGGCAAAAATGTGTGGCCTTTTGATACTGACCCTTTAACACCCTGTGTATCCCAAGGCATGGAATTCAGGGTCTAATCTTGTGCCCATTCAAGTTTATTGAATGGGATGAGACTCTCTTTAATTAAAATAAACTTATTTCCAGCTGCCTTCAATTCTATTAAGAAAAAAATCTGAAACTGTTCTAATTTACTATTTAATGAACATTTTGACTATAACAAAATGGTTATATACATTGTCTTGCTGTAAGTTAACGTCATCAAACCGTGAGCCCAAAATAATCCCCCAAACCAGTCCAGTTAAAGGTCCATGTTTTTTTCTCTGTAGGAAAAATGGTGGTAGGGGAAGAGACCCTCTATCAAGGGCCAGCTCTTCACTTAGTGTTAACTGGCAGGTTGAAGTCAGTGGAGCTGTGCCAGTTTACATCAGCTGAGGATCAAGGTCCAGACTGTACTAAATTTCCCCCTTCACCCCCCTAAATTTAATCTTCCATCCAAACTGACCAGTGGCAACTTAGTATTGTGCTTAACTAAGTATAATGGGGCTCTTGCAAAGCAAGGGTCACCCTTGCCCAAGTAGTCCTCACAATGAAATCAGTGGGACTGTTTGTATAAGTAAGTCTTATGCTATTAAGGATGAGTCATAAAAGATCAGGGCTCTAATCTGGCTGGTCTACTAATGCAACACTTCAGCGTCACTGCGTTGGATTTCAAAAAGTATGTAAATGATTTTTAGGCGCATGATTCCCTTTGGAAAACTCCATTTTATTTGTTTAAATTGGCATGTTCTACCTCCTCTAGTGCGGATTCCTAGCTGGTCAGTACTCAATTTGCTTGTTCTATCAGTTAGGTGAGAATGGCATGTTTGCGAAGGTAGGGGAGAGGATGACTAAATTCTGATCATCCTTGCTGCTGGGCCTGATCCTGCACTGCTGCATGACTGGCCCTGTGACGAGCAGAACCAAGTATCACTGGAATCAGCACATGAAATCCTCTTACAAAAAATACTTTTAACATGTAAGTAACTAATAAGGGGATACGCTTTTTAAAAGACAACACTGGAGCTGTAGACCTCAGGATCTGATGTATGGTAATAGCAAAATACTTGGTTAAAGTCCTCAGTCACAGTGGGAGTTTTGACAGAGTAAGCAATGCAGGATTGGGTCCTTCACATCTATTTCTGTGGGCATGAATATATACATATACTTTGCAATAAAGATATGCAACCCTTACCTTTTGTAATGGTTATTGCATAATGAGTGTAAAAACAACAAAAAAAAACCCCAACCCCTCAATGCCAGTTGCATTATGTAAAAAATAATCTCCACTATTTTGCAAAGCTGCAATCTGTCTCCAGGGAGGTGAATAATAGTTTTAATCGTATTGTATATGTATAGCGCTTCAGTGGAACCAGTAATTTGCACTGGTGACCAGGAGATCAATTGTAGATTACTGGATTATGCAAATTAGTGACTAGGCTAACAAACCTTTCAAAAGAAAAGATTGTATGAATCTTTGGGAATCACTTATTTTTACAAGCGTCATTCCATTTTTAAACAGAGTATTTCATAGCATTCTAAAATACCTTGTTACTTTATGCCAATTCTGCTCTCCATAACAGTGGCATAAACCTGGAGTAACATCAGTAATTCTGTAATTACTCCAGTGTTTTTAGTGCAGGGTAGGCCAATGGCTAACAAAAAATGAAGTGTTTATTAATAGACTTCACTGCCACACTTGGCTATTAAATATTTGTTTAGAAATGTGCAAAGGCCAAATAGAGGTGTTTTCATTTTACCATCTAATGAATTTTCAAATCAATAATTTAAGAACTGTGCGGTTCTCCTGTAAGTAGACCAAGTATCCTAGCCTTTAAACATCAACATAATTTGTCTTTGTAAAAATGTATCTTATGTTTTATACCCAGGAAACTAGTTGCCAAATAAACTGTAATTCTAAAACGATGCTAGTGGTGTTGTACAAACAATGGGCTGACTCCTATTCTTAGTTAAAATCAGTAACCAAATTCCTCTCGGCAGAAGTGAGTCTGAATGTCTCACTCTGACACTGGCCTCATTGCCGGGATATGCAAACATTGCTGGAAATGGGCCTTAACCTGGACTTACTCACACAATCCAGTATTATGTGCTCAGGGGCTGCAGCTGCTATACCAGGTGTAACTCCAGAGTAACAGTGGTGAGTCAGCGCTAAAAATGGGAATGAATGGCCTAACTAAATTTCAGTCCAGCATTGGTGAATGTCTCCTGTTCGTCCCTCCTTTTATATTATCTTAATAAATCCAAAGATCTTATAACACTGATCCCATAGCACTGCGATGTGCTAGATGGTGGGGTTTCATAGATCGGTTAGTCCCTGACAGTTTAGTGGTTTGGGATAAGATTTTTCCACTAATTCTCATGACTTGCACTCCTCAATAGAGGCACCAGTGAAAACTTTACATCAAGCCACTAAACTGTCAGCAGCTAACTGGTTAAAGTCGCTCTTGCAAATGGGAGTTAGGCTCTTAAGTCAGAAAAGCTTGTAGAAATTATACCCTTGAGCTAGCTATATCTTTGGGGTCCATTTTAATTCATTGGCTTTGCTGGAATTAATGGATGGATCCTAGTATAGGAAGTGAATCTATGTTCACCATGCATTTAAACAGAATGTTTCATATAATAGATCTCTATACCAGAATCCTAAGTGCTCTGACGGGCAGAATTGCAGGCTGAGCTCATTAGTGTTGTAAAGATTTGGCTTTTACACTTTCTGTGGGTGGAAGGGGATTGTAATGTCTCTCTTCCCCCTCCACCACCTTGCAATCAGTTTGTTAGAATTTGTCACACATAATTCTGATAGCGGATTTTGTTTCCATTTATTGCTGCTCTTGTAGCTAGTGAGCAGCAGGTCTGTCTGTTTCTGAAAGGCTGAGAGAATCCAGTTAATGGGGTGGAGGGGGAAGTTTAAGAGAGGAATGATGCCTTGGGAGGAGTTGTCAGACGTGCAATGGATCAGGCTCAGATAAAACTGAATAGCAGGTTAGCATTTCAAGCCAGGTCTCACTGCAAATTGATATGGGGTGGGAGCTCTAGTTGTCTGTCCTTAAGCTTGTTAATTACAGGTTCTTTCTGCTGTACTGCCTGGATCTGTGTTGTGGAAGGTGGAGCTCTCTTTCTGCTAATGCTTCTGCAGGGTGTGTGTGTAAAATATCCAGGTTGTATACTGCTAACTTCTGGCAAACTGTATCTTTAACATTACAGCTATTAGCTCTCCCCAGAGACAATGCTGAAGTCACACAGATAAAGGTAGCATAATAATTAGGCTGTATATAAACAGTAGGCCCAGGTGGTCTTACAGCAGATTAAGAGCCTGTGAATTTTTCTAATTGGAAAAAGTAAAGGTATCGTATCTTTCCCCAATTCTTGTATGCCAGCTCCTATAATTGCCACACTGAGAACTCTTAGATTTCATCAGCAGACTTCACTGGCAGCGTTAAGCCAACTGCATGATTGGACAATAAATGGAGCTCTGTGAAGTCTGTCAGTTTTGGTGAACTTTTCTAGCTCGTTTTGATTTGTTTTGTGACCACCTATTTAGTGTGATTATTTTTTTTTTCCCCCTCCCCCCATGCTTATACCTGTAAGGAGCTGAATAGTATGCCCTCTACTGGATGGAATCAAAACTGCTCAACTTGGGATCATATGCCAAATACTGCTAATAGAGAGAAGGCATTTCTGATCTTTGCGTGACCCAATTACCAAGGTTATTAGGTAGCCAAGGGTATGCAACAAAACCCTAGGGATAGAAACTTGATGGTTCAGGGTGTTAAAAAAAAACAACAAAAAAAAAACAAAAAAAAAACCCAAAAAACTAGACCTCTCCCTTTCATGTCTCTAGGATTTGGAGATTGCTGAAGGATTTGGCAAGTTTCCTGCAGACCTTTTGGGAAACCCAGCCCAAATATTGGGTTGGTGATGAAACTTGAGCCTAGCAAATATTTGTTATGTGGCTTGTTTGAGAAATCTTGCCACTTTTACATAACGAAAATATATGATTCAAACCTTTATTTGGCTGCCTCTACCCAAACCCAGGAAAATCTTGTTCATAGCAAAACTCAAAACCAAGTATTTTCTATGGCTTGAAGGACCATGCTTTAGTTGCTCCTGAATTCAGCTGCAACCCCCCCCCCCCAATCAATTCCCACAAAACTCCATCTAATAAAGAAAACCACTGCAGGAAATGATGTACTTAAAGTATAAGCAAGGCCAGGCATGGGATGTTGCTGGACAAGGTGGTGAACAGTTTTGTGCAAGCCTGATTCTGCTGACCTTACTTGCATAGAGTAGTACCTTACTCAGCGAACAGTCCCCATTGATTTCCACTTGAGTAAGGGTGGCAGAATTGGACTTGACAGGAGGAGACTGCATTTTAACATGGTTAAAGGTTGATCCTGCGTTTGTTTGGGTTGACACTCAGGTTTCTGTAGTGCAGTGCTTATCGCTTTATCTAGGTTCTTGTCCTATGCCTGCCACAGAGGTGTGACTGCCTGGTGATTGTCAGTGCTAGCAATGGATAAAGTACAGTGGCTCTAGAAGTTCAGTCCTTGGTTTCTGTGTTCGGTTGTATGCAACTGGGTCCTCTGAATCTGAGAGCAATCAGTAAGATGAACTCAAGGGCTGGCTGCTTTATGGCCTTTTCAGACACCATGAGTACCACAAACCCCTGTACTGGCTTGCCATGGAGCCTCCTTTAAAACTCCTGCACGATGCCCCTCTGTGTAGCTTAAAATGATGAAGCCGTTAGTTCTGGGGCACGTACAAGGACCACTTGTAAATGGTATGTGGGATCTCTGGAAAATTCCCTGTACTAGATGGGTTTGTAAATGATTTCTGCATAACACCATGACCCCAATTGAGCTCTTCTGCTCTGTTACTCACTGTTTGATTTTGGAGCTGATCTGTCTCAATTATAAGTGCCACGGCACATCTACATCCAGCAGACGGAAGCTGAGAGAATAGGCATTGTATGTGGCTAGTTCACAATGGAATCTTTTCACTCCTCAGCCCTAGTATGGAGGCTGATGGTGCTGTCTCATCTGGGAGCCTATAGGGTACAGAGATCAAAGAGGGGTGAGTCAATTACAATTCAGATTTGGTTCATCCATATGTTTGGGTATTTGAAAGACTTCAATGGTAACCAGGCTTATATCTCATATGCCCATTGATTTGTTAATCTGACACTTGCTTTAATCTGAATAACAATGGCTCTCATTCAAACTGAGCAGTGTTAGGGAAAAGTCATTTAACTTGGGCTTTACTAAGTTCTTGCATACAAACCCACTAGGTTCTTAATAACAAAATTGTGGCTGAAGGGTTTAGGAGTAATTTTGAGATGAGTACCGTAATTTTTAAAAAATCAATTCGAGCTCTGGGTGAGGATACAGTAAAGAGAGGTATGAGTTTGCGCACACACCCATCCCACAGTGTGGCTGAGCTGCTGTTAATTGGATGAGGTTCTGACACCATGTAGGTACCTCTGGGTGCAAAAAGCTGAGAAGGCATGTGGTGGGTGTTAGCGTTATGGGAAGGACTCAAAATATCCAACTGGCTCCATCGGTCCTTAACCATGTATTTGATGGTGTCCAGTGAAGACAGCAGGATGTGATTTCTCTTCCTGAATAGGAAGAGAAGCTAGTCTTATAAAGAGAGATGATCTGGGTAGCCCAGAAATAAATGGCAAGAAGAACAGGAGCATGTGCATGTGTGGATAGTCCAATAGACTCACTCGGTCTGTCAGATCATTGGTATGGAAATGCAAAGTCTTTCATTGAAGTGTAGTTGGAAGCCATACCTACATACAGCAGAGGACATCTTCATGGCTGAGTCCTCCTTAAAAGACCTCTTGGCAGTGTTGAGTTGATCGTCTATTTTGGATCTACTCTTTACGCCAAGATAATGAACCCCTGTAACTAATGTGGGTTGCTCTGCAGACACACCTGCTTAATGTTTCTAATTAGTACCTGTCCTACTTTTCTGGGAGTTTCACTCTCTCCATAGGCCAGTTTTCATCTGATCTAGCACGTTTTAGCTTTGATTTGTCTGTGGATGGCAGGCTTCTGACTTTGTAGTCTCATTAAGCTGTACTTTTTGTAACTGTACTCGGATTGCTGCCCAGTACACTTTCTGAAACTTATAATTTTTTTTACATTTTTCTATTTTGGGGGGTTGAGGAGGGAGGGACAAGGTGGGGGCTGGCTTGGTAAGTAGATTTTTGTAGAGGTGATCGTCCCGCACTAGACTTCTTTCCAAACATGCCCTGGACCTGATGGTTTCTTTTGTTTACAGCCACGCTAATTTAATGCAATGGCTACTCCCTTTATGACTGTAATCACAAATCCAATCGTGAGTGATTGGAGAAGGCAATCCCATTTGTATTAAAATGCTTTTAGGGATCAGCACAGAGGGTCAACAGTGTATGAATTTGCTAGATCTTTTATTCCAGAGCGTGGCAAATATAGTTCATCCTGGTGCAAGTACATGCTGTCCAGGTCATATTGTAGTTTAAAGTAGATTTAAACAGTGACCTCTTCAACCCCACCCTCCTAGTTTAAAAAAAAAAAAAAAAAACCTCAGACCTATCCTTCTTTGGAGCAGAACATCTGGCCCTCCTGGAGGGGGAGAATCTATTGCATGTTGGCCTATCCAATTAGTTCACTAATGTGTAAATATCTTGAGCTGCTTTATTGGCTGAGGTTTTTAGAATAATGAAAAACCTGCAATAGAGCCGATCAGCCAAGCCTCTGCTATAAGGACACCTATGGCCAGCAATCTGGGGCTAAAGCTCTGGAGAGATCCAGATTAATAAGAATTTCCACTTCTCTAGTGTCTTTCATCTAAGGATCTCAAAGCACTCTACACACCTCAATAAGCGTTTCAGCACTTGTAGGAAGTGGGCAAGTAGCACAGCTGGTTGCATATTAACCATGTATTGTATTCCATAAACGTTGTTGTTCAGCAATGCATTTTTGTTATGCAGCCAGCTCTCCAGCTGACCAAATCTTTGTTGGACAACTAATTCAGTGAATAAAATATTTGTCACCACATGTAAATATTCACTGAATAGCTTCATCTGGTCATCTTTGGCTCCTGTTATCTCTACTTTACAGGTGGGGAAAACGAGGCACAGCAAGGCAAAGTGACTTACTGCAACTGATTCACGGTGCTTAATTTTGATTCCTTTCAAGGGGTTTGCTTTGGAGAAGATAACGAGCACTTGCCCTCTGAAAGTCGGGGCCCTTTTAAGATATCCGGCTGGGCACCTGAAAATTACTAGTTGCTCTTGAAAACCTTTGACAATGTCTCTGGCTTTTAAATTTGGTATTGAGCCTCTCCCGCCCCAACCTTATGGCTTTCCCTTCATTGCTGCATGATGAAGTCAATCAGGCCCAGCGTTCCTCAGTAAACCGGCTCGCATTTAACAGCCAAATAGAAGGAGTTCAGTACCGAGGGCGCTCGATGCAGGGAGGGCAGCTGAGCCCAGCAGAGTGAAGTGCTGTTTGATAAATAAAAATCAAAAACTGGTTCTTCTGTATGATCAGCTAGGGGGGAGGGAGGGGACGCTCACCCTCCCTCTCTCAGCACCTAGCCACCATAAAGAAACCGGTCGGTGGCAGGCCTGTCACATGGCTACCACCTTGTAGCCAGTCCCGTTCAGGGGTATTAACCTCACACAATTCCTTAAGTGGCCTCTTCTCAGCAGTGTGGCTACTTCTGTAGTTAAAAACCCCCCTTCCTTTTATCCAGGCTTGAGAAGGGGGTCTGAAGAGGAAGGGATTGTTTTCATTTGGAATTACAGAGACTAATTGTGAAAGGAGGAGGAGGAAGCAGTGGAGGGAGGAAGGGTTGGGGCTCTTAAGGGTGGCCTGGCCTTTGCTAGTCCAGTGACTGAACGCAGCCAACAAGGATTGAAAAACTGGCCTGGGGGAGGCAGGAATCTCCTGCTGAAGATGGGAACAAAAGCAATTCAGCCCAACAGGAACTTCATGTCAAATACTCATGTTTCCAGAAAGCTGCTCCACACATGGCAGACCATGCAGCATTGTTCCTGCCCGTTCACGCTGTTCCTTGAGGGGGAACTTGCCCCTTTTGCATGTTGCTTGTTTGGAGATTTGCTTTTTCCCCAGGCCTGAAGTTAACTGAATGAAAAAGAGGGACCCCAAGAGACGTCGCAGGAGGCACTGAGCATGGCACGAAATCCATTATCTTCTGGCTCTGGCAAGTCTGAGCTTGTACAGCTTCATTTATCAGGATGTCTGACACTTGTTCTAATCAAATACAGGATCCAGCTAATGTTCATCGGTTTTAAAGACACCCACCCACCCTGAGGACAGAGGAAACAATACATTCCACTGCGTGTTGCCTTTGCCAGGATCAGTCACTAACCATGAGTGTGGAAGGTGGGATGTCTTTATGCACAGAAAAAGGGGGCTGGGGCGGATGTCAGCTCTGGATTGATTAAAAGTGTACTTCCTGATAAAGGCAAGGCACCAGGAGACTGGGCATTTTTAGAGGAAACTTGGCAAGGTGGTGAGAAATGCAATTTCCTGGCAAATGTTTTGAGCTGCTTTAATAGTTGGATAACAGAGGGCCACATTACCTGTACAACTTGTTGTCAGATTGTCTCAGTGCTAGGAACACAGATCAGTGCGTTAATGTATGTGCTTGTGGCAAACACAGAAAGGGCTCGCAAAGGGACTTGGGCTTGATTAATGTAGGTAATTAGGATACAAGGCTGAAACGAAGACACACACAATGAGCAAAACCTATTGTTTGTGGTGTTTGCTCACCTGTGTGGTGCGTAGCCAGGGAGCTTTCTAAACTGAAATTGGCACTGGTGAAAGATGAAACAGGCAGTTCTGTGCTCCCCCTGCCATAGCTCTGGAACCAGGTGATCAGGAATCGCTCTTTTTCAGGGGTAGCGTGTTAAATGCAGGTAGTGCAGGTCCAGCAGAGGCAGGGTTAATAAACACCTTCCTGCTTTGCTGTCGTCCAGCATGCACTCAGTGCTAGGCTGACTTGGGGGTAGTAACTCAAGGGTGAACCACTGGAATGAGTTCCATAGTCTGGACATGCCCTGTGTCTCAGCTCTTCCTTGGAAGGGGCCACCACTATGTGGGCAAAGGAGAGCTCACTTTCCATGGCCCATTCAGCTTCTAGCCACTCTGCTGTGACTGCCAACTCCAGTGTCCATGAGAGCCTATTGCAGTGGTCCTTTTATCCTGTTCAGATGGTGGATTTGTGTCCATGTCCTTAGCACAAATAGTACCTGTGTGACCACAAGAATAATGCAGTATTTCCTTGCCGGGACATCACTCGTACTTAAAGCCAAAGCTCTATTCCTCCCTCCCTCCTCTTCCTAGAGTTTATAACTCCAAGAGTTCCACCCTTGCTGAAACTCAAAGAACTTTTTTTTTCTGGAGCTGTTTGTTGTACTTGTCTACCACAAATTTACTATAACGAAGCTACCCCAGTAACAGGTGAGCCATTTCCCATCTCGGATTGTGTTTAGTTGTTAGGAAAAAATATTTGCTACTTATGTTGATGCAGTAACAACCATTGCATTTTTTTAACCAGAGATTTTTCATTTTCCTACCAGTGCAGGGTGTTAGTAGTTCGCTCTTAACTCTGAAAGAGGCCACCTCTGTTAAATAGTTTTGCGAAGTGTTCAGCTTGTGATACAGCTGCTCGTGGCATGTTAAATGTTGCTTTTCTCTTCTGGATGCTTCACCTTTGATGTGATGTGAACTCTGCTGGGTTAGATACTAATGTAAGAATCCAGCAGAATGTTTGATACTACATACTATGTAGATTCTGCTCTCCACGCGATGCATGTGGAACACCCATCCAGGCTTGACAGACTGGACTCCTACATGAGTCATCCCCTTGGGCATCTCACAATTACAATGTGCTATAGAAATGCAAGGTATTATCTTCAAGAACCAGTATACAACACCAGTGAAATACTGCTACCTCTGGGGTGAAGGCTGACAGGCAGGTATACTTTCATGAGCTACAGCATGCTGCTCAATACTTGGAGGGGAAACTTTGGGTACAGACACTTTGCAACAAACTCACAACTAAAATATCCATCGAATTGTTAATGCCCTTGTGGGAGGCACAAGGCCATAGCTCCATAACATCTGAGCCAAAAGGGCAAACATGGTAAACAGTATGGCACTCAGTGGGTTTGGCTAAAGTGAGTGGCATTGTACCAGTGTGACTGAGCCCTTAGAGCTGTTCAGAAAACCAGGGGGAAGAAATTTGTGACCCTTAATTTCAAGTGTGTTTTGTCAGTCTTGTTTTTCGTTGAATTTTTCAGACTAGTTCTATTCAGAAGGGTGAAGAGCTGGATGAGAACCTGAGGTTCCATGGAATGTTTGCTTTCTTAGCAAGAAAGGGACCCATGCAGCTCGCTGAAACACTGACTTCAAATGGAAATCCACAAGTGGACCCCATGTGGTATGAGACCTGAGAGCAGATCCTCAGTGGTTCTAGGACAACTGACTCCATCCAATACCGTTACCCCAGAGTGTTAACGTGAACTTATTACTTGGCTCACCATTATACCAAACCCTAATGTTTAAGGGGATCCGTTGTGTGTGACTGCAAGTAGGAAATGCTTCTAAGCAAGTATTTTATTAACCCTGTAGTTATTTGATACTTTTGTTACAATAGACTCTCTTGGGACCATGGGAAGGCAATAACTTAAACACCATACAGATGAGTGGTTGGTGACTGGTTTTTAACTCCTTGTCCGACAGCATGGTGCTGTGCTTTGATTCGAGGGAAGCAAATTAGTCCAAGTGAGAGCAATTTGGCAGATCTAGGGCTCTTTGCTCAGTTTATGCTTTCCCCCACTAAGATGCTTATTGTGAAATTTTGACATGTATTCTGACAGGCACTCTCTGCTCTCAGCAGACTCCCTGCAGAGGTGTTTGAGCTGCCACCATTGGCAAAAGATGCAAAACTTACAACCCAGGGCCTCCAGAACCTGCAGAATTTGCTGCAGCTTTGGATAACTTGGATAGTAATCTGCATTTGCAGCCATTTCCCACTGCAGACTCCAAGGAGAGGTGCAAATGAGTTGTAATGACTGTGCCATTGTTTCATATAAGCAAATCCACAAATGATAGTTTCACTTGGTTCAAGCTATGTAAAAAAGTATTTGGGGGTGGGGAGTGAAGGGGGATGTGGGGAAGGAATTCCAGAAAGGGAAGTACTTGTGATACCTTAGACTAACCAATTTATTTGAGCATAAGTTTTCGTGAGCTACAGCTCACTTCATCCGATGCATAGCTGTAGCTCACGAAAGCTTATGCTCAAATTGGTTAGTCTAAGGTGCCACAAGTCCTTCTTTGCTTTTTGCGGATACAGACTAAGACGGCTGCTACTCTGAAACCTGTCAGAAAGGGAAGTGTCACATGAAAGACTTTGGCCTTGTCTACACTATAGATTTGTCTTGCTTTAATTATACCTGCACAGCTGCCCCTAGCGTGGATGCAGTTGTTTCCTGTGAAGGTGTTTTTGTATCCATGTAGCTACTCCTGTACAGGCAGGGGAATCAGCTATACCAGTTTAAGGCGTCTTTATACTGGTAAATGCAGCCACACTAGGAACTGTAGCGATCTGGGAATTACACCACTTACTAACATACTTGTACCTGTACAAGGGCTATTTTAGACCAGGCCATAGCAGAGTGCAACACAGATGAGTCCGTTCCAACTGCTGTCATTGCAGGCTGAGGCACTGGCCCTCTCCTGGCTTAGTCCCCTGTGAAACCTGTGATAAAGTTGTCGCTATCAGGCTACTAATGCCCCTTTCCCCGTCTGGTGCAAAGACTGGATGAAAACAAATTCATCATGAGGAATTAACCAGGAGAGAAATGGTGCCAATAGCAGAATTGTAAAGTGTCGTTTTTTTTGTTAATGGTGCAGCTATGATGAAGTTGCTTAGTCCCGCCCCCATAGAAGCCAGGGGCACAACTCTTAACTTCACAGGATCAGGCTGGTCCCAAAGGGGCACTGATATCTCTACAGCCTTTTCTCAGCCCCCATGCAGCTGGGGCTGTCTTAGATTTTTCCAGCAGCTACAAACTTTTTCAGATGTCCTCTTAATCAGCTGTTTAAACGGCTTCCAAGTGAAGCCTCTTCCTTAAGCCTGCTCTGAGCTAGCTAAAGCCTGTGAGAGCCAAGTTTATTTTCACATCTCTCTCATTACCGCATCTCCACTAGATGAGAACTCAAGATTTTACTGATTCAGACTCCCGCCTTGTTTTGTTGGCTTGCTTGTAACTGAATCTGTCCTTGTTCAGCTGGCTTTAGTTCTGGTTTCCCTCCATGCACACTGCAAGATGGGGTTCATCCTAGGAAGGCTACTTCAATGCATTTAAAAAAAAAATCTATCATAAGGGGATGTTAAACTGGCTGAAAGCCCAAAGGGACCATTGTGATCACGTAGCCTGAGCCCTGCACAGCACAGGCCCTAGTACAGGCGTGGCCAAACTGTGGCTTGTGAGCCGCGTGTGGCTCTTTTACGGTTAAAGTGCGGCTTCTGGAGCCCTTCTAGTCCCGCCCCATTCTCCACCCACCAGACTGAGCAGGGAGGAGCTCAGGGCTTTTGCCCTGCAGCAGGGTGGTGGGACTATGGGTTTCTGCCCTGCAGGGAGGGGGACTAGGGGCTTTAGCCCAGCAGGGGAGGAGGGGTGGTAGGGTAGAGGGGAAGAAGCCCTATGCCCTGGCAGGTGGTGTTCCATGGGGCAGTTTGTGTATGTCTTGCAGCTCTCAAACTTCTGAAGATTATTGTATGCAGCTCGGAGGGTCCGTAAGTTCAGCCAATCCTACCATAGTACATCCCTCAATGAATTCCTGTTTGAACTAGAGTATCGATTACGAAAAACATCCAAGGTTGATAGAAACATTGCCAGTGATGTGGAATCTTCCCAACCCACGGTAAGTTGTTCCAATAGCTAATGCCTCGTTTCTAGTCTGAACTTGTCCCACTTAAACTTCCAACCACTGGCTCCCGTTATCTGTGTCTGTGATGGCCTCAAAACTCAAGGAACAGAGCTACTGATGTAATGATGGTGACACAGAACTATAAAGTCCTTCAATAAATTGTTAACATGGACGTAATGTTATGGATTTTGAGGGAAGGGGAAATTGACTAGCAGTTTTTGCTCTTCTGGCTTTTGGCTCATATGCTGTTGTCCTAACATTAAAATCCTAATAAAGACTCCCTTTGAGACCACGTTTAAGGCCAAGTGCTGAATCTCTGTAGACAAACACAAAAAAGTGTTTTGCAACAATCCACAATTGTTTCTCCACAGAGATTCAGAGCTTGGCAGGAGTGAAATGTCTTAGTCACAAAAAACAACTATGTTTGCACCAGAAATCCAGGAGGCAACTAGAATAATGAACTCTCTTTGATAACATGGGGTGAGAGCCTAACCGTCACTCCAAACATACACCACACTACCCATTTATATCAGCTGAAATGAGTAGGTTTACATAATTTGAGATCAGTGTCACCGATCAGAATTGGGCCTGTTTGTGCGGTAGGCTGAAACGCTGTTGGAGGCGGCGGAGTCAGGAATATTGTACAAAGAAATCTAAGATGTTGATGGTCAGGAGGGATTAATATTAATGTCCATGAAGCCAGGGAAAACAAAGTAACATATACATCTGCACAGCAGCTGGAGCCACAGTTCCCAGCTCAGGTAGACGTACGTGTACTAATTGAGCTCAAGGTAATGTGCTAAAAATAGGGTGGCTGCAGTGGGTTAGCTGCAAGAGCCCAATTCTCTTCTCCCCCCCCCATATCCCCTCTGGGTCCATACACAAGTCGCCAGCCCAAGCTCCTGCCCGTACCAGTGTAACCACCCCGCTATATGTAGGCGCCAGCTCAAACAGAGCTAGTGTGTGTATGTCTACCCAAGCTGGGAATCCGACCTCCTGGCTGTTGTGTAGATGTACCCATTGTAGAGGGGAGGAGTACATGGGGGCGTAAACAGGATATTGATGGAAGGGGCAAAAAACCAGGTAAACTTTTTTAACAAGATGTATTAACAGGCCATTTACAGAATTAAAAAAAAAAAAAAAAAACACAACACACAACTCGATCCAGGCAGCTGTCCCTAAACCTAAAGCCTTTTTCAGCTGATTCTAGTTTGCCATTTAGCTCCATTATGTTTCCTGCTGGGTTTAGAGGGTTTCTTTAACTTATGTTTCCCAGTAAAACCCCCACCCCTCATTTTCAGCACAAGAAGCATGAATTTTTTTTTAAGGAAAGAGATTACTCTAATTTCGTCTGATTTAGACAGTGGGCAGTGAAGTCTGATAATGGTGAGAAATATTCTAAAGAACTCCTCCGTAGATTAAAAACTAATTGCTGTCTAAGTGCTACCCCCTGTTTCCCTCCCACCCCCAACAGGAACTGGTGCTCTTTGTTAGGTGGATCTGCCACCCCGAGGGAGGGGAATGGGGGGGCTCCTGCAAAGAATGAAAGGAAGCTGGAGCTGACCAAAAGGAATAAGATGCTCATTTCAGCCCTGCCCCTTGCTGCACTTGAAAGCTTTTTACTTTCAGAGCAAAGCACCATTGAAGCATCAGGACAATGGAGATCAGATCTTTCTTGGGGAGAGGAGTGTGGGGGGGTGGAGTGGGCAAATGCATCTTATTACTTGCCTTCTGCCGTGTGCTCCCTTCACCCCCCCTCCCTTCCCCCCCCCCCCGCCCCCAAATCCCCATATATGCTCACTAGATGATAATGCCATTGCTTTCTCGGGGCCTCACTAATGGAATTATAACTATAACTGGAGTGAACAGAATATTTACCACTTCACCTAAAATTATAGTAAGCCCCTCCAAAGCAGGTGTTTGATATGCAAAGTGCTGCCCCCGCCTCCTCCCCAAGAAAGGAAGATAATTATTTAGTGGAAGTTCAGAGCTTTTCAGTCTGAGAGAAAGCGGCTGCCGTGCTTACGTAAAAAGGAGGCTCCATCTAATGAGCCTGCAGGGCCCAGTGAATATCTCAGCCGGCTCCAGTGAAGAAGCAGCTTGGAGGAAGGAGAAAAGGATTGGAGCTCTCCCATGTCTCTCCCTCCCCAAAAGGAAGTCCTGATTCTTCAGTGCCTTACACCCTGTGAATGCTGCCTGCTCAGAGTGGTCATGATTTGGGCCCATCTTGCCCAGTTGTTAATCACAGGGTGGTGTAAAGCAGTGGAGAATCAGGCCCCCAAGAAACGTCTCACCCCCCACGCCCGTCAGCCACCCAGACGTGCTTCTCTTCCACTGGCACATGCAGTCTCTGAACTGTTCTGCGCTCACAGGTGACGGCCACGCTTTGTGCAGCAGGGGGCTAAGATGGCACACTGATCGAAGGGCAGGAAACTGGGTTTGAGAGGGCTCCTGTGAGCATTCGAGTGTTGGAGTATTTCTCCAACGCGCCCCACAGTGTAAAACTGGGCTGAAAATCCCCTAGGAAGAGGCTTCTTCCTAGAGGTTCCCAGCACATTGTGCTTCCAGATTCTTGGCTGGTAACTGGAGGAGAAGAGCAAAACGCTATCCAAACACCTTAGCACCTCAAAAGAAGCCTATGGCTAACGGGTGAAGGTGTGGGGGAGGGGATAAGGTGGTTCTGTTTTAGCTGAATTTCTACCCCTGACCGGAGCCTGCGGAAAGTCAGTGATGCACCTTTACGCAGTGGCTTTAGAAACAGGCCCCAACCCCTCCGGGATGGATTTTAAATAAAAGTTCCTGTTGGCGATGCGGGGGTGGGGGAACCCAGGCTCTTCAGGAGCTACTCTGAGGCCTTGTCTGAGTTTGAAAGTTTTAGCTCTCCTGTAATTAAAGTGGCAACTCCCCTTTGAGGGTGGATGCAGTTATACTTGTGTAAAAGTGGTTTTGCTTATACTAATCTAACGTATTCCAGGAGGGGAAGGAGGCTAAGTTATACCCATGTAACTGCATCCACGCTAAGCCTTTACTGGTATAACTACTCCAGTCAACAGCCCCGCCCCTGACAAAAATAGTTATACTGGGAAAACCTTTCTAAGGATAGGTCAGGCCTGAGAGCAAAAGTCATCCACACCCCTACTCTAGCCCAGAGCCCCCTCCCGCACCCGGAACCCCTCATTTCTGGCCCTTGCCCAGAGCCCATACCCCCTCCCACATCTCAGCCCAGAGCCCCCTTCTGCACCCTAAATTCCTCATTCCTGGTCCCACTCCAGAGTCTGCACCCGCAGCCAGACCCCTCACCCCTCCCAACTCCCTGCCCCAGCCCAGTGAAAATGAGTGAGTGAGGGTGGGGAGAGCGGTGGTAGTGGTGGGGGGGGACAGGGCCTCGGAGGAGGGATGGGGCAGGGGTGTTTAGTTTTGTGCTAGTAGGAAGTTGGCAACCCTGTGCAGCTTGTTAGAGTAACCAGCCTGGTTATTAGTGCCTCTGTATACTGGGAAGAGGTGGGGATAGGGAAAGAAACTTCTAGATTGGTAGAGATTGGCTCCATCTGCAAAGCTGAGATCTTGGTTTCAGACCGATCCCAGTGCCAGCGCAAACTCAAACACGAGCTCTAATTTATAAAGGGCCGTACCATTGGAGCATTCTTGTCAGGGTGTCAGAGATGCCTTCTCCCCACTGCTCCTCTCCCCACCCCTGAGTTCAGGGACATTGGGATCCTGTGTTATTTAAGGCCTTGGGAGTCCAGCTCTGGCACCTAATAACAAACTCGGTCCGTATTTAGCATATAATACTTAGCCCTGCCGTGAGTGCAGGGGACTGGAGTAGATGACCTCTCGAGGTCCCTTCCAGTCCTATGATTCTAAGGCAGTTGTGCAAGTTAACCCATGTCTCTAATGCTACCTTCACGTCCCTGCAGAATGAGCCAGATGTGCTCCTTTCCCCTGGGGCGCTGGTTGAGCTGCTGCTTTTTTGAAGCCTAGAAGTGTCATTTCCTCCCTATTGTCTCTAAAAGGGGCTGATGTCTGCTGGGGTGAGGAGGAGAAGCGGGGCACAGGGAAGGTCCTACTGAGCCAACAGTGGTTTCCAAGTACACAGGTCTCTGTTCAAAAGGCAACCAGCAAACTCCTTTCCTTAACCATCCTGTCATGGGCCTCTTCACCTGCGTAGCTCCAAAGGAAGCCAGGAGACAGTGAGGGCTAACCCACTCAGAAACATGTTGTTCTGGTGGAAAGTGTGAATTAAAATTGGCAAACGCTAGGACAAAAAGCAGGTGGCAGATCAGACCTTTCAAAGAGCCAGTGATGCAGTAAATTGTCTATACTTTAAACATACATTCAGTCTGGAATATATTCTGCATGTGGAGACATGGTCTAGGGGTTAAAGCACAGGCCGTGAATACACTGAGGCTAACAATTAGGTTTGTAACCATCAAAGGAGCGAGGTTCTGGAACAGCCTCCTGTGACTGGTTTCCCCCCGGGGTGCCACCTGGAACTACGGTACCACTGAGCCCTCTGACCCACCAGCCTGGGCTCCCTCTCACACTGTGCTGCTGTGACAAGCTGCAAAACCCTCCAGCCTGCACTTTCACCAGCATTCACACAGGTAACACAGCCAGCTGCAGTTACACGCAGGCTCTCTAACCATCAGCTTCCCAGCCTAGAACCCCAGAGCAGTACCGTCCTGTTCTGGTCAAATCTGGCCAGTATATGGGTTTAATACCCAGTCCGCCTCTCCCCCAGTGTGAAGAGAACAATGCACACGTGTGGTAATCAAGCAGATATTTTCCCCAAGCATTCTAGTCACAGCTCACTGGTTTGGATTGAAACATAAAATAAGTTTAACTACAAAAGGTAGATCTTAAGTGATAGCAAACAGATCAAAGCAGATTACCTAGTACATGAACAAAACACAAACTAAGTCTAAGATATTAGAAAGGATATGAACTAGCAAATTCTCACCCTGGCTGATGAGGCTGCAGATTCTTATGGGACAAGCTGCACTTGCTTTACAGCTTGGAATCCCCAGGTGTTTCATACACACGCTAGAAATCCCTTTAGCTTGGGTCTAGCACTTTCCCCAGTTCAGTCTTTGTTTCTCAGGTGTTTCCAGGTGTCTTCTTGTTTGGGGAGTGAAGAACCCTAGATGATGTCACTCCCTGACTTGTATAGCTTTGGGATAGGGTGGGAACCCTTCGTTTCAAAACTTGGTTCCCAGACTAGTTTGTGGGAAAAATACTGACATCCTAAGATGGAATCCAGAATCATGTGGCCTGGTCACATGTCCTTATAGAGTCACAGCAGCCATTACTTACAGGCTGTCTGGAGTGTTCTCAGGAAGGCTCACCAGGTGGGAGATAAGCTTCTCCTAAGGCCTATGGTTTTCCTTAATGGCTCATTGCCCTGAATAGGCCTTTCCCAACCAGATATCTAGACTGAAAGTATCTTGTCTAGTGGACATTACCCAGGTGTAACTACATTTGAAATACAGATATATATATATAGAGAGAGAGAGTGTCAGTTTTTATAACTTCAGATACAAAAAAGATACATGCATACAAATGGGACAATCCTATTCAGCAAATCATAACTTTTCCAGTGACCCCTTACATGACCTGTCTTGCATAAAATACATCATAATTATGCCATTATCATATCACTATGAAGAATATGGGTGCAGTGTCACAACTCCCCTTAAGGGGAGCTTGGTGGATTTATGAATGGGATTATATGATGGGATATCAGCAACGGCAGAGGACTGGACTCAGTGACCCAGGAGCTCCCTTCCAGTCCTGTGTTCCTATGACTGGGAAACTGGATTTCTGGGCTCTACTCCCAGCTGAGTCACAATGGCTGGGAATGGAAAGTGACTTGTCAGTTTAGAGGTGTGAGTTGCTTTGGGTGTGAGAAGGCCTGGGTTCAAACCCCAGACAAGCCTTTGCAAAGCCCGATGTTTGTTGGTTCAATACCTTGAAAAGGTCTGGAAATAAGGTATAAATGTTTAACAGTGAGGGTAATTAACCACTGGAACAGCTTGCCACAGGTTGTGGTGGATTCTTAATGTGGCTGCATCCACACTAGAGGCAGTGCTCTGCTTTAGTGGTAGTTAAAGCAGTACAGTTTTTGAGTACTTTTGGACAGCACTATAGAAGCGCAAAGAGTGTACAGAAGAAAAGCAAACTGGCAGAGAAATTAGTGCCTGATCCAACTGTCAGTGGAAAGTCTCCCACTAACTTCAGTGGGAGTTGGGTGAGGCCCTTACTTAGCCCTTGGCTAAGTAACTTGGCTAAACACTGGACTGGAAATACTTCGCCATGCATATAATGGAACCTACATAGCAGAATCAGGAGGGCCTTGGAAACCCAGGAATGGTCTTTTCCTTGGCTGTACCAAAATCCTGAATGGGATTGTGGAGGAGGAAGCTTCCCTTGTCT
Organism: Chelonia mydas; assembly: GCF_015237465.2. Classification (NCBI taxonomy): domain Eukaryota; kingdom Metazoa; phylum Chordata; order Testudines; family Cheloniidae; genus Chelonia; species Chelonia mydas. The sequence continues at coordinate 21,052,225 of NC_051254.2, forward strand.
CTTCCTCTCCCCCCCGCCCCTCCCCCCCCCCCGACAGATGGAGAAGTGTCAGAGGTGCGGGAGGCAGTTGGTGAGTCTGTTTCAGCCCCAATTATTTATTCCCCCCCCCCCCACACACACCCTGTGAAGTTCATTAATTCCCACAATCTGTTTTGCGTAAATTCCATGGCATGCGTTTGACAGCATGGCGGCGACTTACACCCCTTCCAAAGCGGCCGAGGTTGATGCAATCACTCTGGGTTTTCTTGTGTAATTTGCGATCCCGAACAACGGGTTCCCACTTGAGATGAAGGAGCTCCTGCGGCATGTGCTGTGGGACGGAGGTGATAGAGAGAGCTACCGTCAGGGCCCTGGGTGCAATGTTGGGAGGGGGCGTTCCTTAAACCTACAGTGTATGTATTTTTCACATGAAATATTCTTAAAAAAAATCCCCTCCTCCCCAACCAAACAAAGGAGAACCGGATTCTTAAATGGGGTTTTATTAATATCCTTCCCCCTGCCCCATCAACTGCTGTGAGAAAGCTGAATAAAAGCCAAGCGGTAATTTCAAAGCCAGTTGACCTCGGTGTGGATGGCAGCCTCCGTGATGAAATTAAGACGCTTTATTACTTTAACATTCTTACACTGGGCTTGTCAGGGTCTTGCTTTAGAACCGTATTTCTTCCAGATTTCTGGGATCCGATTATTTTCATATCAAGCCGGAGGAAAGAGCTGCCATTAAAACTTCAAGCGTCATTTGGAGCTGCCAGAGAAATAACTTTACATTTTACGTAGCTTCCTTTCCACAGCTTGTGGTGGGAGGGAGGAACATTTCTCATAGGATTTTCAAAACTCCCTCTGCAAACTCCTCTGATTTCCCCCCAAGCCATGCTCAGACCAGTCCATCTTTCCCTGACATTGGAGTCTTTCTTGAAGCTGCTTAGCTCCTTCAAAACTTACTTGTGATGTCAGAAACAATCACATGATTCAAGCCATGTGCCAGAAGTTTAAACCGGGCAGTAAATAGTCTTTATTGCAGCATTACTAGCCATCTCCTGCCTCTTCCCATGAAGTCCTTCAAACCCCCCCCCTAACGCTGGACATCCCAGTGAAGCTGTGCCCAGTTCTGCAAGCTGCTGAGCACCTTCAGCTCCCGCTAAGATCAGCACCATTCTGGATCAGGCCCAGCCACAACTCCAGGAGAGTGGAGTAGGGCTAAAAGAAACCCAGGAGTATGTTTCAGCATGACTCAAAGCTCTTGTGCTTGTGCCCTCTCGCTTAGCATCCACATTAGCTAGTGATGGGGGTCTGGCTCCTGCAGGGTGCTGGGTATCGTCTGCTGTCATTTAAATCAGGGTGAGTTGGAAGGATGGGGGTCTCTGCTTGCAAGCTGCAGCCAGGGTTAAATGAGAATAGTCCTGGGTTAGTTCTCCACGGAAGCTGGCAAAGGACCTACTTGCAATAAAGTGTGCAGCAAACAAGAGACTGACACTGCATTTTAAAGACAAAGGCTGGTATTAAGCTGCCTTGCTGCATTGGGTATTTTCAGCTTCTCAGGTTTATTCAGCGCTTTCTTGTCTATCGGGCCCCATTACAGCTTTTTTTTTAATCTAGCTCTCAGCTCCGTTGATAACTATTGTAAATTTCTCCCACTTTCCTGTCAGCAACCTGCTATCTTGGAGCCTAGGAACAACTGGTTATCGCCCTGGCAAAGTGCATGAAATGTAAAGCAAAGCAGCTTGGTGCCAGAAATGGGGATATTCCCTTCCCCCCCCTCCCCGCCCCCACACCCTCTACAGTGTCTCCAAATCTTCCTAGGCCTCCAGTTGAACATACTCTTCTCAGCTAAATTTATATTCCTGATGGCCCTCTAAAACCACTGAGCCTTTAAAGAGTGCGTTTTCACCGAAGGAAATATTCATAATGCAAATGAAGGGAGGTAGGGGGGCGCTCATTTAATTTCCCAATGGGCGAAGATGACTTGGTATGTGAAACTGGAGCATCCAAGGGGTTTATTTGTGCTTCCAAATAATATGCCTCCATTAAGATGATAGAGGCTTTACAGCAGTGTTTCACCCCTCCCTTTACCCACCATTTCCAAGCGGAGGATGATGGTGGTCCTCAGGTTAGCGTAAGGCACAGGAAAGAATGCTGTCAATCTCCGAAATCTTTCCCTCACTTCCCTGCTGGAGATAACCTTTCAAAGCCTGAAGCTGAATTCTGTTTCCTTGTAGAGTTTTCCCCTCTGTTGCACCTGTGGGATGGTTCATTGTGTCATAAACGATAGGAACAAAGCAAAAAAAAAAAAGAAAGAATACAAGTGACCAAACCCTAGTAAGCTGAGAACAGAGACCATTTTTATTTGCCTCACACCTCCTTGCTGTTATCACCTACGGATGATACTGACTATAAAAGTGCTCTATAAATCCCTAACAGAGTTGTGGAGTACTCTCACCTTTCCCCACTGTAGCCCTGCAAAGGAGGATGGGGAGAAGAGCTTTATTTGAAAAGATTGAAAAAACTGGGTTTGTTTAGTCTGGAGCAGAGAAGACTGAGGGGGGACATGATCACAGTTTTCAAGTGCATAAAAGGTTGTTACAAGGAGGAGGGAGAAAAATTGTTCTTCTTAACCTCTGAGGATAGGACAAGAAGCAATGGGCTTAAACTGCAGCAAGGGCAGTTCAGGTTGGACATTAGGAAAAATTCCTAACTGTCAGAGTGGTTAAACACTGGAATAAATTGCCTAGGGAGGTTGTGGAATCTCCATCATTGGGGATTTTTAAGAGCAGGTTGGACAAACATCTGTCAGGGATGGTCTAGATCAAGGGTGGGCAAACTACGGCCCGCAGGCTGGATCCAGCCCCTCAGGGCTTTGGATCCGGCCGTGGGATTGCCCCCTGTGGTGCCACAGGCCCCATCCCGCTCTCAGAAGCGGCCAGCACCACGTTCCTGGGGGGGAGGGCAGAGAGCTCGGTGTGTTGCCCTTGCCTCCAGGCACTGCCCCCCGCAGCTCCCATTGGCCAGGAACAGGGAACCGTGCCAATGGGAGCTTTGGGGGAGGTACCTGGAGGCGTGGCAAGGGTAGCGTGCCGAGCCCCCCCAGGGCCGCGCAGGGTTGTGGTGCCAGCCGCTTCCTGGAGTGGCGCTGCGTGGGGCCAGGGCAGGCACGCAGGGAGCCTGCCTGGCCCCGATGCGCGCTGCTGCCACCATGGAGCCGCTTTAGGTAAGTGGCGCTGGGCCGGATCCTGAACCTCTCCTGCACCCCCGCCCTCCACTCCCTGCTCTGGATTACAGGCCTGAACCTGAACTGAATGTTGTTGAAGCCCAAAATAATTTGCCTGATTTGCGCTCTCTCTCTCTCTTTCTCTCTCTCTTTTTTTTTTTTTTAATTTCGCTTTTGCCTCTGTCTCTTCCTTCCAGGGAACAGCTGGAGGTGAAGTCTGGAAATACAGCAGAAAAAGGTCATTCTCATTGTATCTGTGGCCTGAGCTGAAGAGGGGAGAGCTGTAAATTTTACAAGAGAGCATGATTTCCTGCCAAGTTTTATAGGCTCAAGAGGTTTAGATAGGCATCCAGGCATTTAGACCCAGATCCTCACAGGTAGCTAGGCACCTAACTCCCATTGTAATAAATGGTAATTAGGCACCTAAATTCCTTTTGAGGATCTGGGACATTGATGCTTATCCAAATAATATTTAAATAGTTCTCTTAATCTTCAAACCACTCAAAATACAACCCTCTCTCATCTCATCCCTCTCCGTCCATGAGACAGGCATTATAATCTTTGTTATACAGTTTTGGGAAACTGAGGCACAGAGCAGGGAGTTGATTGACCCAAGGTCACCTGGAACCGAGCTAGAGTTAGAATACCGGAGTTCTTCGCTCCCAAGCCCATGGTCAAAGCTATCTCAAGAGGAAGTGTCTGGGGTTGGGTTTTATGCTGCTTTCCAGTTGGAAGGTCTCCTCTGGCAACTGCAGAAGCACATCACACTTTGTCCGCTCCTTTTCCCCTCTCCGACATGCCCCAATATGTCTCTGTGCTAGAGGCTTCAGAGAGACATAGGAGCAGGCATCTCTAGTTCTGCACCCGCTGCGGCTGCTCCACCCATTGGCAACCCCAGAAAGGTGCTTACTCAGTTTCCACTCTCCTAGCACCTCCCAAATACTGCAGAGAACCTGCCTTGTGCATAATGTGGCTTTGTGGATAGAAAAATACAGAGGCAGGAAAACAATATTTGTGTAGTGTAAATATTACATAGGTTGTGATCAGCCAGAAATAGCGGGCTAGAATGAAAGGCTCATCTCAGACTTCGCCAGAGGTGAATACAATCTCTATGGATGTATGCAGGAGAGGAGGAGAAACTCCTAAAGCTAAAATATGCCATGCTGTGGATGTTGCTGATACGCCTCCAGATCAGATTCCTGACAATAAGAACCACTTGGGCAATAATTGTATTGGATAGAATCCATGCCACACGTTTAGCAAACTGGGCTCTGCATGCCACTTAGTTTTTTCTAGTCACGTTTATCTTTCCACCCATCCTCCTCTTCCCCCAACACACCCACCTTTCTTTCATTTATGGTTTTTTCCCAGGAAGGGTCACTACACCAGCCCTGACATACTTCTGTTCCATCGGTATAGTTAGTCAGTCACATGCACCTTGGGGAAAGCTTTTGTCTCTCTCGCAAACGTAGGTCTGTTGTACCTGCCGACTTGGTACAAACGAATAACCGCTCAACAGTTTGTAAACCTTCCCTCATCCACCCACCCCCCTCCCATTGACAATAGCCTCTCTTGATATTCTTTATTGAGACGTGTCAACAGATTAGTTCAGAGTCCCTCTGTGCGGACAAAAAGCTGCCACAAAGAGAATTAGGCATCAGGGATTGGATTACCATGTGGCCACCTGTCATTGCGACTTTGTAAATTTATCTCTCTCTGTCTTTCAGATTGGAAGAGTTTGTATTAAAATGCTGCAGTTTCAGGGCAGTTTTTTTTTCTTCGTTTTAAACATTTATGTTCACTTGCTTTATTAATAAAGATTGGGGCCTGCAAAGGGCCTGGGGATTAGAGCGGTTAGGCTCTCTTTATTCATTCTTACATTAGTCTAAGTGGTTAATAGGTAAAGTAGGCCAATCCATCTTTAGGGTAAGCCTATCACTTCGCCTACGATGGGTGAAGCTTTGCTGAACAAATATTCATTAAAGGAAAAGCTTTTTTAATTCTGTCTTCCCTGACATCTTAAGAGCTTGGAGTTAGGAGGTCTGCTCTCTGCCTGTGGAAAATGCATCTCTCTGCTCACACAGCCACTTCATGGCTTTGCCAAGACCCTTTTCCACGGAAGTTTTAAGGGCCAAATCCTCAGCTGGTGTCAGTTGCCATCGCTCCACTGAAGTCAATGGACCTATGCAACCTTCCACCAGCTGAGGGTCTGGCCCAGTGTGGTGCAGTGTTTGCATGAGGGGGTGCTGGGAACTGCCAAGAGGGGGTTTCTTGTTAGCTTTCTGAAAGCTTCGGGCACCCAAACCTTGCCCAGCCAAAGAGTATGGGAGAGGTTGTCTAAGATGTAAAAGGGTGTTAAGGTTGCCAATGGCTAACTCCTCTTTCATAGTCTCACCCTGTGTTAACAGTTTATCAGGAGCCACACCCATTTGCACAGAGCAGACTGAAGCTATCCAGGCCTTTAACTTGGATGTAGGTCTTCCGCAGGTCAGGATGAAGCTTGCAGGTTGGACCCTATAGTCTCCATGAGCCGCACCTGTGTATTAGAAATGAGGAGTGGTTGTAGAATACATTAGAGCCATCCAGGTAGCACTTTAGCCTTTATGCACAGCAGATCAGCAAGAGTGGGGCAAAGTTAGATTCCCCTCCTTTGAGCCTGATGGGTTACAGCCTGACAATGTGTCCACTACAGCAGTTCTTCTGATCACTGTCTCTTCTAATTTTCTTCTCTCCAATGAATGCATCTCCACTGATTTAATTTGCTCTTGCTGTTCCTGCAGCTCTGGGATCAGTCCCTTTCAGAGCGACTAGGTTGTGCGACTTGGGCCTATTCCTTCTTGCACCGAAGCTAACAAGAGTTTTACTGTGGACTTCAGTGCGTGTAGGGATTGGTCCCTTAGTGCCAAGATGAGACCAGTTTGCCCTTTGTATACACCCATGAATCAAATGGTGGCTCACCTAGGAATCATCATGATCTATTCTTAGTTAAGGTAGGTATCAACAAGCATTAGCTACTTCTCCACCTGTGTAAATCTCAGGCCATCTGGTAAACCTGTAGTCCTGTGACTTTGATGCTTCCCCTATTTAGTTGCAAGCAAGCCAACTACTCTCCTGTTTAGGAAAGCATGGAAGACCCATATGCAGATCTCTGCTAGAGATGGGCCAGAACATCAAAGTTGGACCTAGATACAGATCTTAATTTTCCTAAAGCATGAGGTTGTTTTAATCCAATGTTCAAACCCATCTTGGTATCAACAGGCTTCGTTGTCCATCAAATGCAATTGTTGTCCTTTTGCTTTGTACACTGCCTTTTAAAACAAGGCAGACCCTGTGAGACAATCTCTGTGCTTCTGCTGGTGGGATTGTGGTCTTGGGACGCTACCCATGTACTACAGAGTGTCAGCACATAGTGAGAAAGCTTTGCTTTGGAACTAGATCTTAGTGGCACTTTCTACAACTCTAGTGCATGTTGAGAGGGTTTTTATTCTTACTCTTCTTTGCCTGGAATACCTTCTGAAAAGCTTGACGATCACATTTCTCTCCCTACCAGTTTTATTCTTCTTCACTGGCAAAGAACAGACTTTGGGTTTTTTACATGCAGAGGAAGGCACAATATGAGTCTGTCTGGCTGCTGCTGTTGTACCTGTGCCAGCATTTCAGCAGGGATGTTCATAGCTCTAGAAACAATCATCTTTCTGCAAAATGCCACTGCAGATCCAGTAGGGGGAGCCCAGACAGCTTTGCTTTAAACTCTCTCTTGAGCTAATCCTGTAAGGAACGGAGCACCCTCAGCTCACTCTGAAGCCAACAGGAGTTATGGTGTCTCGGCAGCAATTCACATGAATTCTGGTTCTGGCCAGTTGTGGCTATTTTGTAAATCTGTTGGGAGAATCGTAGAATCATAGAATATCAGGGTTGGAAGGGACCTCAGGAGGTCATCTAGTCCAACCCCCTGCTCAAAGCAGGACCAATCCCCAATTAAATCATCCCAGCCAAGGCTTTGTCGAGCCTGACCTTAAAAACTTCTAAGGAAGGAGATTCCACCACCTCCCTAGGTAACGCATTCCAGTGTTTCACCACCCTCCTAGTGAAAAAGTTTTTCCTAATATCCAACCTAAACCTCCCCCACTGCAACTTGAGACCATTACTCCTTGTTCTGGGAGGTAGATGTACATCTATAAAGGTAGGAGGCCACTAGATCATGAGATTTACGATTCTTCTCCCAGTGAACCCCACATTTCCAGCATCCCAAAGACCTGTGGATTTAATTGCTGTACCTGCCAGAGGCGATTTATTAGTTTTGGGATTTTTACAAAGCATAATGGAGTACTTGTCCAGTGTTCTTAGTGCCCAGGATGTTCTTTTAGAAAACGAACTAAATAAACGCCCCTGTCACTTCCTCTCCAATTGGATCAACTGACCCAGCAACACTATGAATGTAATAAAAATTAATTGATTCCTACTACTTCCCCCTCCTGTGCAATCCAAGAGTTCTACACATCACCACTGCCCAGCCTTTCCTAGATTTGCAGAGTTTAAGGCCAGCAGGGACCATTAGATCATCTAGTCTGACCTTCTTATAATCTCACCCAGTTACTCTGTGTTGAGCCCAATAACTTGCTTGGCTAAAGCATCTGGTCTCGAAGAAAGCAAGAGATGCAGACTACCTATCTCCTCCAGGGAAAAAAAGCAGGCCTTCCACCATGCCTCAAAGGCTAATTAGCTCTGGCTCTCACGAACCTTGGGAGAAAGGCTGTTCCCAAGGTCCAGCACACTAACAGACTCCTCTTTCTACTTCCAAAGGGGCTTCAACGTAGGCACTTCCGCCAACCACAGCTGCTGCAGTAGGTCGCAGGGGTGAACCATCTCCTAGATATGAAGCCCTGGCTGGCTTGGGAGCTGCCTAAGTCAAAACCAACATCTTAAGCCAGGAGACAGCCAGTACAGGCTATGGAGATCAGGTTCAGTTTCCTCAAAAAAACAGACACTGGTGAACAAGTGGTCTGTCAAATTCAGCCTCCGCTCTGGTGAGATTCAGTAGTTGTTTGCTGTGCCATTATTGGCCTGCTATGTTTTGTGATTGGATTGGAAAATAGACTTTTTATGGGATTCATAAGTTGGAGAGCAGCTTCTCCTGAAAATTACTCTTTTACTTGGCAAAGTGTTTTTTGGAGACTCACTCACCCTGGGAATTTGATAGAGTAGCGCAGATTCCATCTGGCACCAGTGTTCAGGCATGGCATGCAATGGGTAGAAAGTGCTGCACTTGTGTGAAGCATGTGGAGTTAGGCCTCACTGTGGGTGAAATGCAACGGCATGGGAGAGGTGAAATCCACTTCCTCTGGCTGCTTGCATGGTAGGACACTACATCCATTTAAACATGGATCTGACAGCATTTCCACTGGTCTGCCCCACCATTGCTCTACACGCTGACCTATGGAAAGCTGGCATGGAGATCTTTCCCACAGCATGCAGTAGGTGCAAAGACTAGCTGCCCTCCCCCAGAGGTTTTGCCTCTTGCCACTTTGCACAGACCTACTGTGGGCATGGGTTTTCTAGACTGTACCTGAGCAAATCTTGCCTGAAATGAAAGAGGAGCATATAGATGTGAAAACATTTGGCATGTTAAATTACGGAGCCCCAATGCTCCTTTCTTATGATGTTTCAATATGTTTGAGCTTAGTGGGTGGAATGCCTGAGAAGAGGTATGTGGGATACTGCCTTTTGAAGAGATCTTTTTTTTTTTTTTTTTCACTTGTATTCTCTATTAGTATGATACAAGTTACAGTTGATTTGATACATTGCATCAAGGAGTTAAGTATTATTGGATTAGGTAAAATGTGTACAATTACTAGCCAAAGCGCACGAAAGCTATTGTCCTAGGCTAAGGCTTCTCTTGCTGTTATACATTCACATTACATGATATTAAAACACAGGGCTCAAGTTTTTCCCTTGGGTTCATGATCATGGCTCCCATTGAACGCAACAGGAGTTGCTGTTTTTTATTATTTGTGTTACAGAAGCACCTAGGAGCCCCAGTCGTGGACCTGGATCCCGTTGTGCTAGATGCTGTACAAGTATTCTAGGAAACAGTTGTGCGCTTTCAGGGCAGCTAGAGGAAAGGCCAGTTGAGAGAATTTAAGAGGCCTCTTCCTCTGAGTACGCATGGTGGGCCTGCTGTTGACACGTCACCATGCAGTTGTTTGTTCAACTTGCTGCGTTGCACACGCTTGTACGTGCTTTATGCTTCACAAGCAGGAGATGGTCTCTCTTGTGATGCACATTAGAAAAACTTCCCAGTGTAGTGTTACAAAAGAGAAGAGCAATGGGTGTCCCATTAGAAATTTAGCCCAGTAACCTTTACAAAAGCAAAGTAATAGGGAAATAGGATTTTCCTTTGTGCTGGGCAATCTGCATAGGCACCTGAGGGTGAATGATTCCTTTTCTTTGTGCTCCAGCTTTTTCTGATGAATGTATTTCAATTCCATTTTGCTGAACTGATGTAGTTTCAAGGCTTCAGCTAATTCACACCCTGCGGAGGTGGACTAGCCTCTTTAAAGCAAGCCAAACACAGAGCATGAATCACTACTGTGGTATAATTGCCAGGAGTCTAACCTCGTGCGTGAATACTTTGTGTATTTGCAAGTCACGCTAATAGGACGTGTGCTGGTAGGAGGGTCCATAAAGGTTACATTGCAAGGAATGAGTTATCCTGCTGTCCTAACCAGTGCATTTGTTTTCTTGGCAGAGACCTGATGCCCAGAACCCTGGATGGGCAGATCACCATGGAGAAAACCCCCAGCTACTTCGTCACCAAGGAAGCACCTGCTCGAATCTCCGCCATGTCGAAGGGCACCAAGCTCATCGTGGTGGTGCGGGACCCCGTGACCCGAGCCATCTCCGATTACACACAGACTCTCTCAAAGAAGCCCGATATCCCCACCTTTGAGAGCCTGACCTTCAAAAACAGGACTACAGGCCTGATCGACACCTCGTGGAGCGCCATCCAGATCGGCATCTACGCCAAGCACCTGGAGAACTGGCTCCTCTACTTCCCCATTGGGCAGATCCTCTTTGTCAGCGGGGAGAGGCTGATCAGTGACCCCGCCGGGGAGCTGGGCAGGGTCCAGGACTTTCTGGGCCTTAAGAGGATCATTACGGACAAACACTTCTACTTCAACAAAACCAAGGGCTTCCCCTGCCTGAAGAAGGCTGAAGGGAGCAGCAAACCCCACTGTCTGGGGAAAACGAAAGGCAGGACCCACCCCAATATAGACCGAGAGGTGGTGCAGAGACTGCGGGAGTTCTACAGGCCTTTCAACATGAAGTTCTACCAGATGACTGGGCACGACTTCGGCTGGGACTGAGGCTGGCACGACAGTGTCTCCCTGTAATTACCCCATGGTGCAGCTTGCTTCTATAAAGATATATGTGTGTGTGTGTGTGTGTATGTAAAATGTACAGAAATCTATTTTATAATAATTTATTTTTAATTTTTAAGTAATTAATTCACTAAGCTGCCTAACCACACTGTCTAGAATATTAGCCCATAACCTTTTTTTTTTTTTTAACATTCCATGGTGTTTAATTCTAATATTGGTCTTTTTATTTTGTTTGGTTTGTAATTGACGGTGCTTCCATTTACCTAGAGGAAATTAGTATTAAAAAGGAAAGGAAAGGGGGGAAAAAAGCACAATTTTATTTTCGTTACGGGTATTAGGCCTTTATAACCATTTACTTGTCATCTTCCCACTCCCTAGTATCTGTCCCCCTACCTTTTTCATGAGATCTGTTGGCCCGTCATCACCTTCCTTCCTGCCGTCTGAATAACAGTAGGGGAGGGAGAGGCTGTGCTGCTCTGTGGAGCTCAGATACTTACGCCTAACACAGCAGCTGCTTCACAGGGGCGTTCTAATGTGCAAAGTCCATCAGGATCCCCACTGCCCAGCTGTGTTGCTGCTGGGAGTCTTCTGCTTGCTTCTGTTTCCCCAAGTGTTGCTTGGTGCATAACGTGCTCCTTTGGAAAAGAGCACCGATAGCATGACATTTTGCTGCAAGGGGGGAGCAGTCTTATCAGTCTGTTCTTTTTTTCCTTCTTGGCTTTGTTTTTTTGTTTGGTTGGTTTTTTTTAACAAGGAGAATCTCCCCCCATTGGCCCAAACAGGGTTTCCTGGGTGGGGACTCTATGCATTTTTTGAAAAACTTTATTCTTATTAAAGATGTGAAATGCTTTGTGCTGGGCGGAACTATGACGAGGTAAATGAAATTCAGCTCCTACATGTATGCACTTACCTTGTAGGCAACCCATTTTAAAACGCACTAGAGTCAAGCATGCAGGCAGAGCATCTGCTTTGACACACCAAAGAAATCAAAAGAACCACAGGAGCCATTAGCACAAACCAGGGTATGAGTCTATCACTGATTTAGTGTTCCCCGAGGAGTGGGTAGGGGACACAGTGAGTCCATCCACACCTGGGGATCTGAGGCAGGTCACCAGTGCAGTGATTGTGTGGGGATGTGTTGGGGAGGGCGGGGGGGGGGGGGCGGCTTCAGCCTTATTTCCATTGGATGTTGTCTTGTCCACCGTACATTCTAGTCTAATACTTCATCAACAGTCTCTGTGCAGAACGGGCCTCTATCTGGAACTGGGAGGGGGTGTTACCAGGCAGGATTCAGATGAATCCATAGAACTGCTTAGGGACACTTGCATAGTACTTGCTTGCAATTACTGCCAATGGTCTCTCATTTCACATGCAATACATTCACCCCAAATATTTGGAAAATAAGACCCTGAATCAAACATCTGTTCTGTATCGCACAGGGCCCTGATATTCGTCAAGACCGCTCTTTACTCAGAGGTGTAACCGTTGATCATTTTAAATACAGAAGCGAGGATGGGACAACCAGTTAAAATAAGAACCAAACATTTTGCCTGTAGTTTGAACCAAATGCTTTTTGAGGAGCTGGGCTATTCAGAGGAGTGTTTCTGGTGTCAGGCCAGGAGTGGAACCAGAAATGTTGACCCACCCCCAGAATGGCTATTCTTGCAGAATTTACAGTTCTGACAGAAGCTAGGGGTTAGTGAATGAATCTGATTCTCCCAAGAATTCTGGCCAAATTTTGCAGGCTTAGGTGGTGTGGATAATCTCCACAAACTTTGGGTGTCTATCCTCACTGCCTGAGGTTCACCCATTTCTAATGGACCTCTTAGTGGCTAGGGTAACTGCAGAAAATCCCAATCCTAATTTCCACTGAATTTAATTAAAGCAGGGCCATACCATCGTTCCAGGGCAACTACAGGGTACATGTGGCTGTTTTTGACTTCAGTTTAACCTTGAGTGTAGATTAAACAAGCTATTAATTGCACCTTTCATAGAGTGTGCAGGAATGTGTATAAATACTATGTCGTGGGAGCAGCAAGGTATTTGCTAAATAAACCTTATGATGTTACTGTGTAAGTAAACAAGTACTTGCATAATATATGTGCAATGTAATAAAACACTAGACAACTGCATGTATAATGCTACAGCAACAGCAAATGGGTAAAGGATACATGATTTCATTATGTTGATATGTTTGTTTCATATGTGTCACCAATATATCTTAGCACAAGGCTGAAGATGCCAGTGGCCACCCCCGTCAGCAAACCCTCCATTATAATACCAGATTACTAAACAATACCCAGCTGTGGTGGTGTTTGTCATATAGCGTTCCCCAGATGTTGCTTTTACTTTAACAGCCTCCTTACTCTTGCTTGTTCTGTACAGCTGTCCAGTACAGCTGCTTAATGATGGACATGCAGATGCAATAACTTTCCTTCCGAACTATTCAGTTAACAGGCCCATGTTGCTCTGTCTGGGTCCAGCTCTGATCTCACTTACACTAATGGTCCTGAGAGCAGAAGCCAGCCCTCTGTCTCTGTAACAAAGAGATTTGCGGTAAAATGCTGTCCCTTGAAATGTGGATGGATCTGCTCCCATTCTAAACCCAAGGAGTGCTTAGTTTAACCTAATGACTAACCGGGAATTTTAACTTGTTTACGAGAGCCGTGTAATGTCATGGCAAGTAAAGGTAGATACAGAGTCAAAAGGCTCCCCTGTCCCAGCTCTCCTATTTATCAATGCCACTGGGAAATGTCGGGAAGGGGACCACACCCAGGTTGGTGGGAGAGGAGAAAGACAGGAATATGAGAGCACCCTCAAATCCCAGCAGGGTGAGGCCGGGGATGCTAAGCACTTTGCGGTATCAAGCTCTATATTGTCAGTCTAATTTTGGTTGGTTTTGGAGCATGGTGCAACCTTTGATTTGGTTTTTCCTCCGAGCCTTTCCCACTCCAAGGAAAGGTAAAATCTCGCCCGTGAAACAGTATTGTTTTGCCATAGGCAGTTCCATCAGCTGAACGACACATTAGCCAATACTGTGAAAAGCCACAATAGAGAGTGTGGCATCCTCATTACTGCAGTGCAGAGGGAGCCCTGGGTTCCAAAATTGAGATGAAAACTCAAGGGGCGTTTTGGATGTGTGTGTCTTTTGGGTCCAGGCTTTTGGAGTGGACCCCCCTCTACTACCGAGTGATAAATATACTAGCATATTCAATTTACCATAAGGGCCTGCTAGCTTGAGGTTCTTGAATGATTGCAGAAAAAAGCTTTAGATCTTGTAAAGCAGCATCCTAGGACACTAGTTATTACAGAACTTGAATCCCTGTGTCTTCCTACTGAAGAACTTATGCAGTGTGTTGAATTAAGCCTTGTACTCTGGTGGCCCTGCATGGCCAGGAAGGAATAACTCTCCAGCTGTTCACTCAGCTTTCATGAAACCAGGGTCACTTTCTGGTGAAGTGACAACATTGTCCAACCATGTGATCCCATTTCTTCCAGTACTTGGCAAACTTCAGGTACTTATCACTTTGTCATTTCTTCATTTCACCTCTGTTTCCTTAGGTTGTTTTTTATATAGATATATATATACTGGAGGATTTAGGTGCCCTGATCTCTCTGTATATTGCTTTCTTTGTAACAATTTTTGATCTCCCGATGCCTTTCTCAACTGTACAAAATTCACCAGGCTGTTGGCTTAGTTGGTATAATCAAGCCTTGGTACTGAATGGTTTCATGAGGCAACCATGTTGGATTATAGAAATATGTGGTGTTTGATACTCCGAATACCTTAAGCAAATTGCTAATCCTGGCTGAACAGCCTTTGTAACAAAATTTATATGAGACCAATTAATATAAAAGGCCTTACCTAAGCAATATGGCAACCAAGACTGGATTCCCTGTAGTATGCATCTGGGTTGCTAATAATGGACTCGATGCTATCATCATGTTTTGTTTTCTTCAAGAATGATAAACCGTTAAACTCAGAGGTGTGGTTAGTTTTTCTTTTTTCACATTGTAACATTAATTTATGGCTGAGTTTCATTCAGCCCTGTATTCAGAAGTGCAGTACAGATATTAGCGATGTGTTGTCTGTAACATGGTACTATAGAATAGCCAATTTGTTTTTAAAAAAATTTAAAAATTGTAAATCAAGTATTTTGTGGTATGTACAACACAAATTAATTTTACACAGAGAAAGATGTTTCTAGGAAAATGAAATTCTGATAATTCATACTATTTCTTTGTATGAACAAATAAAATATATTTTACCAAATCATAGACATGCTTGTTTTCATTGTAACCTGTGGAGGTGAATAAAGGACATCACGTTCCAAGCTTATTTTGGTAACATTTGGGGTCGCATTCTGCCACCTGATACTTGTAAGCAACTCCCATTAACATCAGTGGAGGCTGCATATGTGCATATAGGCCTTAATTCAGCAAAGCACTGACGCATGTGCTTAAGTCCCAATTAAGTAATCATATGCTTAAGTGCCGTTCCTGAACTGGGAGGCCTTATTGAACAGGGATGGGCTTCCATGTGGTAAGCAAATGTTTAAGTGCTTTGTTGAATTGCAGCCACAAGGGCTGACCCAGTTTCCATTGAAACCAGTGAGATCAATTGAGTGTTGATTTCAGTGATGCAGAATTGGGCGTTGAGGGCCTGATCCTGGAGAAGTTGTGGGCTCTTAGCTCTTCAATGGGAGGTGAGGGTGCTCAGCACCTGGCAGGAGAGCATCAGAGGACAATTTGTCCTTCTTACCAGTAGATTGAGTACCCTGAGTTACAGAAATACATTCTCTCTCTCTCTCACTAGGGATAGAGGAGGCCTTGGCCAGTAATATGCAGTAAGTATGCAGAGACAGCGTCTCAGGAACATCAACGATGTAATTAACAGAGTGAATTTAGCATCTGATGCTACTGCCATTATAGTAGTTGCATCAGATGTGAAATTCACTGCACAGTAGAACCTCAGAGTTACGAACACCAGAGTTACCAACTGACCAGTCAACCACACACCTCATTTGGAACTGGAAATACGCAATCAGGCAGCCACACAGCCAAAAGCCAACCAAAACAACCCCAACCAAATACAGTACAGGACTGTGTTAAATATAAGCTACTTTACTATGCAGAAGAAAATGCTGCTTTTCTTTTTTTTTTTTTTTTAAAGTTTCAAAGCTGTCTTAAGTCAATGTTCAGTTGTAAACTTTTAAAAGAACAACCATGATGTTTTGTTCAGCATTCTGAACATTTCAGTTATGAACAACCTCCACTCCCGAGGTGTTTGTAATTCTGAGGTTCTACTGTATTCGTTACATCGCTGATGTTCCTTAAAGACTGTTCTGTGTTAATGGGAGTTTTGCCCTTGACTGCACTGGAATAGTACCCAGTCCTTAGTGCTAGTAGACTTGCTGCTCTAAGGGAAGTAGAAAGTAAAGCCATCTATTTGTGTTTTCCCAAATGGTGGGTCTTGACCCACCGGTGGGACTGGGCCTGACTCCACACTCTGGGCATTGCAACAGGGTTGCAGTGCCACTCAAGTTTGGCTTGGCCACCTGTGCACGGTGACCATGTGTGCTAGGTCACAATGCCTGGAGCAGAGAGCCGAGCCCAGCCCCATCCGACAAGTGCTGCTGCTGTAGGGTCAGTGTGGGGTAGGCTAACTCTCCAAACACCCCTGCCAGGGCCTCCCCTTCACACCAGGCCAGGATTAGGGTTGCAGTGTTGGGGGCGGAGGGGGAGGGGTGCTGCTGTGGGTGGTTGGTGCCCTCCTAGCAGGGTGAGGAAGAGAAGGATGCTGGCCTATGACCCCCCTGCCATGAATCTGCACTCTGGGTGAATTGCAAAACAAAAAAAATGCAGTTGGTGGGTCACCTTAATAAAATGTTTGGGAACCACTGTTCTATTTAACCAGGATCATGAACACCAAGGGCTCAGTCAATGCAAGCTGCCCCTGCATGGCCTCACTGCTAACAGCACCGACAAAACAGCTGAGGCCCCATGGCCCAGATCCTCACTCCCATTGAAAGTAATGGGGGTAAGGCTCTGGGCCCATGTCCGTTTAGTCCCTGACATCTTTGTAGAGGGAAGTTGTGAGAGCAGTTTTGTGACATGGGCACTTGTCCGCTAGGAACTGGACAGAGCCCCAGGGCTTGTCTACATTACAGGTTATGTCGGTATAACTTATGTCATTTAGTGTATGATTAAGCCACTCCCCTGAGTGATGTAAATTACACCAGCCTAAGTGCCAGTGTGGACAGCGCTATGTTGGCGGGAGAGCTTCTCCAGCCAATGTAACACCCACCTGTTGCTCTTTATTATGCAGACGGCAGAGAATGTCTTCACCACACATACTACAGCGGCGTCGTTACATTGGTGCCACTCTAGTACAATTTCTAATCCCAGCCTAGCTCTCTTGTTGGGTCCTCCTTTCTCCCGGGGGAAAAAGATGGCAAAACAGAACCACCTCGCTAAGGAGAACTAAACTCAGACAAGACATCTCTAAACACAGGTGACCTTTAGCGATAACCCTGCCACCAACCGGGGATGCCAGGTGCTGGTTAATAAGCTGATATGGAAGGATCAAGTAGAGTCTGCCTAGATCCTCAAAGGTATTTAAGTGTCTTTCTCCTAATGATGTCAATGGGAAATAGGTGCCTAAATAGCTTGAGGATCTAGGTCTCTCTCCCTGTTTGAAAAGGGCTCTCAAGGTTTTGCAGCTCAGCATGGCATCCTTTCATTAAATGGAATAAGGAGACCAAGGGAAAGACTAAGTGCAAAGAGAGGCAAGCTCCTAAGAGGAGCAGGTTGAAGGGATTTTCCAAAAGATAGGGTGGCTAGAGATTGCTGATAAAGGAGACACAACTCAGAAACATCAGTTGAAACCGAAGAAGGTGAATGACCTGATGGAGAGGTATGTGAGTATGATACAGTGATTGGCTGAGACGCTGTAGTTCAGTGATACTCAGACTGAGGCTCGGGAGCTACAAGTGGCTCTTCAAGGTGGCTCCTGTGGCTGTTTGCAGCACGTATTATTAAAACAGGGTGATTTAATTATTAACCAATCAAAGTTATTAACCAACCAGGATGCTTTTACTATGTTATTAACCAATTGTAGTTGAGAAAATAGTAATACTTGGTCAGAATACCAAGACTATATATCTAGTAAATGAAACAATGAATTCACACTACTGAGGCTCTTTTGAGTAACGTTGATCCCTATTTTGGC
Source organism: Chelonia mydas (assembly GCF_015237465.2). Taxonomy (NCBI): domain Eukaryota; kingdom Metazoa; phylum Chordata; order Testudines; family Cheloniidae; genus Chelonia; species Chelonia mydas. Next base: position 21,070,040 of record NC_051254.2, read on the forward strand.
TCCTGAACCACTGAGGTCTGAGTATCACTGCTGTAGTTTATCATAGCAATACTGCAGCATTTGGGGCTAGGACTGTAGTGATTGCTATTATATGGGTGAACCTTGGCATAGGAAGCTGATTAGGGAAATCAGGGTAAAGCTGATGACCTCTGGCTCTGTGAGGGGTGTACAAACCCTGCACCAGACAGGAACGGGTTAAGTGCTGTGGGCTCAAGACATAGCACTATGCTGCTGGTAAATCAGTACAATTGCTACACAATTTTCCTGTTCATTTGTTCGTCCCCTGATAACACCTAATGTGGCAGAGCTCATTATGGCAGCAGCAGCCAGGCAAGTGGGCCTCGGATTTAGTCACTCCTCCTCTTAGGCTGGGGGAGGGGCCTTCATACATGGGTGGGCTTGTGCCCGCCCACTTCCTGGAACTCAGTGGGTTCAGGACTCTTCAGCTCACGCCAGGGTTCCACAGGATGTGAGCTAGACATAAGAGCTGGGTTTGGGCTAGCTAAGGAGGAAGGTAGAGGAGCAGATGCACTACTCACAGTGACTTGGAGGGGACAGGGAGTGGAGGGGACGTTAAGGATGCGTGCGAGAGGGACAGTAACAGAAACAGCTGGCAGGATTTAGGAGGCAGAATGTAATGACCCAAACAGGAACCCAGAACTATCACCCATACTCGCATGGAAAGCACCATGAAAGCTTTACTATCACAACTGGTAGGGACACATCCCCATGAGCGCAGCATCTCCCCACGATACGCTGGGCCAGTGAGGTAAGTACTGACTCAAAGAGAAAAGAATACCAATGCCTGAATGACAAGTTTCATCTGCAGCTCTCCTTGAGGGACTCTCCTGTCCCAGTACAGGTTCCATGATACACCACAGAGCACAAAATGCACAGTCCTAAGTGGTTAATTATATCCATACACATTTGGCTCTGGGGCTGTGGGTTGGGCCTTTCTCTAATGCCCCCAAAACTTTGGTGTTTGGACCAAGCTGTGAACTTTGAAGATGGCCCCTAAAGTTATTAGGATTAGGATCAAATCCTTGAATTTAAAACAGTCCGGAAGGTGGAGAAATTTTGGATCTGGATCTGAACTTCACAGCTTTGAACCCTCTTGAATTAAGTCTATTGTCATTTTCAAACCATCATTGCCCCTTGGCTGATTTATACCATGCAAGATCTTCGGTATATAAATGACTGAGGTAATGTGCTGCTAACCCTCCTTCCCAGCCAATCAGTGCAACCCAGTAACTGCATTAGCTGGCAGTATTGCTAAATGCAAAAACATTAGCAATCTGAATTAATGTGACTTTTCCCCTGCATTTTGTTATTTTTCCTGAAAAATCTCACTTAGCCATGGGGCGAGTCCATCAGTAACTTTATTTAAAGCTAACTCTATTATCCTCCAATTTGTCTGGCTGGGTAAGGCCTCCATAGTTATTTTTTTTCTCATGCATATATCCCAAGAGGTAATGATTCTTACTAATTCATTATAAAACCATCAACTATCCCTATGTAGAATTAGCACTCTTCACAAGGCTTAAATGGCCTGTTTCTTAAACAAGATAAAACGAAAAACAACATTCCAATGGAATATTCCACCTGGAGGAAAACTAAGCTACTAAGCCAGTCAGCCAATTCGGATTCTCCATTATTTAGAGTTATTATGACTGTAAGTGTTGCAGAACAATGGAGGATCCTGGATGCTGACTCATTAGCAAAAGAGTTAATGGTTACGTGGAATAATGGACATAGCAAGGGATTTGATGCAGGACTACTGGGTTCTAATTCTCCCTTTACCACTCACTCTGGATCAAGCCCTGTATGATTTGGAGAAGCCAGCTAAACCTCTCTGCCTCGGCATGTCTGTCTATACGAAATGGGGATAATGTTTTCCTACCGCAGAAGGAGGTTGCAAGCAGAATAATAGGAACATGCATTTGCGAATAATTGTTTGATGAAAATTTGCCTAGAGAATATTCTTTGCAACCAAATTACCCTGCCAGCTCTAGTTTGTGTGGCTTAATTCATGCCTGTTAAGTGCTTTGAGCTGCTCAGGTGAGGAGCACTGTAGAAGTGCAAAATGTTATTGGTTATCAAAGCATTTACAACAATTAAGACAACACCATTTGTCTCCGACTTGATCTTTTGCCCATTGTATTAAGAGCTGCATCAGAGGACACTGACTAGTTGATCTCAAGAACACCGTATAATCTGAATACTGTACTCCAATTTAAAAATATGCCGTGTTATGGCGGCAACCAAAATTCTAAAATGATGAAATCAAATTTCAAAATTATATGGCCAAAAAATGACACGAGTGATGAGACATATCTGGGTGTCTTGGCATCTAGGATACTTATCTTGAAATTTACTTGTCAAAAGCTGAAAAACTTAACCTAAGCAAAATTTTAAAAGTGCTATGTTTCCAACTAATTAAGTAATGTCAGCCATATATAATTTATTTACTGCCATCACTCATGTCCACAGCAGAATTATCTCATTTTTGATTTCTAATGACTTTCTCTCTCTCATTAATCTGATCATGAATTATATTTTATATATCTTTCTGGCATTGAAGCAAAGAAATGCAATTCTTGTTTAAAGAAATGACCCCTTGGTAATTCAATAGCAAGCCTGAATGATGGAGTTTGGATCCTAGTTTTAATTTCCTGAAGCTGGAGTTGACTTGGCCCTCCCTTTGCCATTGGTACAGAAGCTTTGCTTATGTGATCTCCCCTGGGTCTGCAGATTTTAATTAGTCTACAGTGCATCTGCCATTCTTGGTTGTGGTGGAAAGCAGGGTAAATGTGCTATGTGAAAAATGGCATACATTGGAGGGCATATTATCCTGTCCATTTCATAATTGGTTAACTGCTCTACTCCAAAAAGACTACTGCAGAGGCTACCATTTGTCTTCAGCAGTGATGACCTTGGTTCCTCTAGCTACTATATCTGGATCCCTTCCAAGTGTTAAGCTTGGGTTAGTGTAGACCTTGGCCCTTCTACTTTGCAGCTTTAGTTCCTAACTTGGTCTTTACAACTGGTTTTCTAGGCCTCAGCACCTATCTGGTACCTCTGATCACTTCCAAGTCAGAGGACTGGCCTCTTAGGAATAGAGGAATTTCTGTCAGACATGGGGTTCATCTAGCCATATATTCTGTCTGACCCCGGCCAGCCTCAAGACCACAGAGCTGCAAATTTTTCTTTTCTGCTCTGTGAAGCAGAGTTCAGCTGCAGCTGAGCGGTGAGCCCTTAATTCAGAGGCCTATGTCCTCCTCAGTCCACACTCCTCGGTGCTCACTCTGCCATGTCCCCCTCTTACTGCATCTGGTCCCCATCTCTGCTCAAGACTGGACCCAGAGCTCATGGAATCTCCAGAGGGAGCCTGTCTCACGAGGTTTCCAGTCCCTTTGTTGCAGACCAAAGAAAATCAGCCTAGAGGGTGATGAGCCATCCCTGAGTTACCTCTGAGCCTAAACCTGCTTAAGCCTGACGAGTCATCAGAGGCAGGTCATGCGATAGGCCTCACACCATTCAACCAGGGTTCAGCCAATCTACAGGTGAGGACCCACCCAGGTGATCCCAAGGCAGATATATAGGCGCCTAAGGGAAGCAGTCTTTCCAGTCTGCACAGCCTTGCTACTGGGTCAGGAGCACTCGGATTGTGTAAGAGTTCTGACAGATTGCTCATGTTCCAGCCGGGCCCTGCTCCTGCTTCTGCTCCGTCCTGAGTGTGTTCCTGCCTTAGCCGGCTGCCTGGCGTTCTGACATGGAGAAGCATCCAGCCAATGGATGTTTATGCCCATTCAGTCAAGCCCCTGAAACTTTCCTCCGTCACTAACAACAAAACAGATCCCGTCCCTTCAAAGTCACCCGGAGAAGCTCAACATCAGCCCGATCAGCCCTGGGTTGCCACAGGGCACAGCTCCAGTGCAATCTGCGGTTTGGTGATCCTGTTAGCAAATGACCGAGAAAACAAACGGCAGGCCACTGGTCCTTGGTGTAAAATACCATCTCTTGGAGGGAAAAAGGAAGCATGCACACCTGGAGGCATCAGTATGGAAATGCCATTTAGAAGGGAAACACCATGCAGATAGATCCTTCATGGGTGTAAATTGAAGACAATGAGCGATACTGATTCACACCTGCTGAGTATCTATTCCCTTATCTGGAAGAATAAGGCTGCAAAGAAAACAAGGGACAAGAGGCAGATGGCTGAAGCACAGGTTTATACAGAAAACAGATATGACAGGACAGTTTGGGATTCCTAGAATACCCTCTTCTCAAGGCTTTACCTCACACTGGGCCTGCTTAGAGGCACTGCGCGGGGTGAAAATAGTTTTGAAACACAACAAAGCAACACCAGAATGACTGTGAATGGCTAGTTCAAATTAGATGTGGCTGAACTGTCAGAGCAGTCATGAAAAAGTGAACTGTCCTGTGCTGGCTTGAAATAAGAAAACTACAATAATTGTACACTGGTGGCCCTAGTCATCAGCTGGGAATAGACAATCAGCCTCTCCCAGGTTAGTTTTCTGTCCCTTTGTTCAGGGCTCTGTTTACTGTTTTTTACAAACAAGAAAGAAAAGTGTGCAAAAAGTAACAAATGGTCTGGTTAGGGGTTCAGACTGGGGTTCTCAGCCTCTGGTAGCTACTGGGTATGGCCCTCTCTGACCCTGCGGCGGGGGTGGGTCTCCAAAAGGTCGGCTGGCCTGCAGCCTCCTGCTCTGTTTACAAGAGACAGCTCTCACCTAGTTGTCCCCCTTTATATTGTCCAGCTGAGAAGTGGGCCAGTCATGGTCATGCAGTACAGATCAGCTGATTTCTAGCAGCCGCCTGCTGGGCTTCTCTTGAGGGCAGGGTCAGCAGCTTCCTGTTTTCCCTCCTGCCTCAGGCTATTAAAGGGGCAGAGCGCCCTGTTACACTGACTTTGCCATTTCAAGTTGTTTCTACAACAGCAGTGTAGAAATGCCCCTCCTCCTCTTTCAAACATGGTTCTGGAGACAGGCCATTTGCCAGCTTCCCAGGGATCTGCTCAGAAGGGTAACATGGCATGAATGAAGCTGAGGGGTGTGTCACATTTGCATTATCAGAGTTATTAACATGGGGGCATACTGATTTGCGGGCTACAGGCCAATAAGCAAGGGCTGAGCAATGGTCCAGCCTGCCAGCTCTGCCCTGCCAAGTGCCCTGTGTTCTAAAGAGATTGAAAGAGACCATGCTGCAGGCAACCTGCTGTGGGAAATGCAGCCTTGCTTTGGTGTATGCCTTTTCCTTCCCTCCCTAAGCCAATGTCCTGAGTTCTAGAGGCATTCAGATCAAACAATGATGGCTGTATCATCCACCATGCTTTGCTTTCCTTGCTTGGCATATTTAAACTTGCCGATCAATGATTTATGGCTGATAAAGTAGAGAATACGATAAACATGGCATTTTAGACATCTGGGTAGTTTATTCAGTTAAGGGTAGATGAATTCTGAGTAAAGCTGGTCAGAAAGTCTTTGTTTTCTGTGGAAGATTACAGTGAAAAACTCATTTTCATCTATGTTTTCTGTGGAAAAGTCAAGTTGAACTTTTCTTTGACAAACCAAAAACTATTTCAGTTTTTCAACAGTCAAAATGGTCTGTGGAAAGTGTTTTCTTTCCATTGAAAAAATGATTTAGCTAGAAAACTTTTCACCAGCTCTAATTGTGACTCAGCTTCGGGGAGAAAGTAACTTGCTGGGACTAAACCTGGGAATCTCAGTCTTGAATGCACATGTCTCTAGAACATGAGTTTAACAAGCCAGCTTTTCCAGCTGGTGGCTGTAATGCCCACTACTTCCGTGGATCAGGCGCACAGGTGGATGTGTAAGGTATATTTACCACCGGTCTGTTCCAGGTACTCAGAATACCAATTGCCAATCAGCAGCAGGAATTCAAGCACATGTCCCAGCTCATACAGAATTTGTCTCTTTCTGCTACAGAAAAGAATGGTGAAAAGTGAATTTGAAATGCCACAGTTGCTGCCATGTTGGCAAAATACTCTAGGTCATCTACTGCAAAGTTCTTATTTGCATCCACGGAAGGATGGATTTGTAATCTGTCCTCAGATGTACATTTGTAATCCGTCATCAGACTGGGTTCAGTGGCACACCCAGGAAGGAAGAATCTGTGTTGTCTTACTTGTTACGAAAACTTTGAGAACGTCTCCGAAATCTAACTCCCAAGTCAGCAGATGCACCAGCACTTGGTTAGTTATGAACCATGCGCAGCGGTGTGTGTCACTTATTCAGAGGATGTTGTGGGACAGGGAACTCCAGGACAGAGAGAGAGTCTGACAAAGCAGTGATTTTTTTTTTTAGGTAAACTTCATCAAATACCAACACATTGGGACCAGATCCTAAGCTAATATAAATCAGCATATCTCCATTGGATATGTCTAAGTAACTTAATTAGAGCTATATTTACATCAGCTGAACATCTGATCCATGATCTGTACTGTGTGTAAATGTCTGGTTAGATGCAGGTTTTGGGGGGATACTAATGCATACCAGGGCAGGTTGGCTATTTCCCGACCACTCCATCCCTAGCAGTCATACAGCACTGTCAGGATTTGATGCAGATGACATATATGCTGGTATGGCTACAGATGTGTAAAATGATACAGTTGTACAAGACATCCAGCCGGCTGTCAGGCCACAGGAAATTCACACACCATGTGGCAGGATAACATTTAGCCCTGGAGGGGTAACAGTGCAGGGATCTCATTACATTTACACAGTACATGTTTGCTGTATACTGCTTTGTTTGAGAGCAGGCTTGAAAGCTCTGTTTAAGTATCCTGATGGAAAATATACTATATTTATGTGACATCATCGAACAATAATCTCAGTACGTTCTGAGCAGTAGGACTGAAAATGGGAAGAAAGAAAAGAAAGGATGGTGAAATCTCCCCTGGGCCTCTAGAAACCCATAGGGTTGAACTGCTGGGGATCTTAGAAGTTTGGATTGAGTTTCCCCAGGTTGGGGTGGAAAGTGTGTAACATGCTGGCAAAGTGTGTCTGTGTTCCCATCAGTAGCTGATCCTCTGTGGATAGCTACCAGCTAACAGAATTAGTCCTTTTGCTCAAGTGGTAGTAGACTGTGGATGGAGCCAGCAATCCAGGGTTCAGCCCCTATAGATGACCCAGCCAAAGCGTTAGACACCCTAAATACCTTTGAGGACCTGGGCCTTGGTTCCTATATCTGGATATGATTCTGGGCTGACTGCTAGAGCATGAAAAAAGTCTTTCCTGGGGAATGTCAACACTTCTGCATCCTTATCAGAGGAGGGATGGTCTTGTGATTAACACACATTCTAGGGACTCTGGAGATTGGAGTTCTATTCCTAACTGTGCCCCAGGCTTTCTATGTTAATCTCTAAATGGAGATAAAAGGTACCTACCTACCTCATATGGGTTCATTAATGTTTGTGAAACATTCAGATACTATGGTTGGTGCTTGTTTAAACACAAATGTGTGGTGTTTGCTATTCAACATCCATCATTCTACTGTTTAAAAAGTAAACAATTCCATGTGACTTAGCTGCACCATGAATAACCAATAGGTTCATCTCCCCAGGGGCTAAAAAAATATGGGCTACTTCCTCAGCCAGAGAAAATCAGCATTGTTCCATTGACTTCACTGGAACTAGATCAAGTAACCCTAGATGAAGATCTTGCCAGGAGCTACCAGACCAATACTTACCAATAATGAATCCATTCCTGAAAAGTGAGATCAGTTTGTGAACAGAAAAGTGGGATGCATTTGTTAGAGAATTTATTGCAAAAGAACATGATGACCAGCTCGACAAGCTAGATGAGCCACTCAACTCAACTCAAGTCACTGCAAAAGGTAAAGTGAGTCACAGGCTAGTTCATGGGCACTGACAGCAATGGACAGCCATCAGACAGCAGTGCACAGAGAAGCAAATTCAGCTCTGGACTAAGCAGTTTCAGCTCCCACTGGAGTTGAATTCATGGAGTGAGTGATTGCGGCTTGCCATCTGTAGTTGTGTGTGACACACACATCTATTATCTTCGTTTGTAAAGTTTCTCTGCATCTCGCCTCAGGGCAGGTACTTTGGAGAGCTCAATTACAGGCAGTTCGTTGCTTGAGGACCCTTTTGGCAGATGTTAGCAGAGCGTGGGCTCTGTAGGCCTGTCAGACAGCAGAAGAAATCAGTGTGGTTATTAATGTGCCAGAGTATGTACTGCATAACACGAGTGATTATATACAGGATGCAGGGGAAATTAATGAATTCCTGAAGGTGAAAAATGGGGTGAAGAAATGATGCAGCCTTGACCTGAGGTGGTGGTTGTGATTCCTATTATTACAGCTGTGCTTAGTGGTCCCAACCAAGATCAAGGCCCCACTGGGCTAGGAAGGGCAGAATCACATTGTAAGAGGCAGTCTCTGTCCCAGTCAGCTGGCAATTTAAGGAGATGAGACAAAGGAAATATTCTTGTCCCCATTTGACAAGCACAGAGAGTTTAGGTGATTTACCCAGTTCACACAGGAAGCCTGTGGCACAGCCAGGAATGAAAGGCAGGCCTCCCACAGCTCAGCTCACTGCTAGAACCACAAGACTTATTACTAATCTTGTTTATTACAGTAGTACTTAAGGGCCAATCCAGAATGGGGCCCCATTGGGCAAGGCATGGTAAAGGAAGAGTAGCAGATGGTCCCTGCCTCAAATTGCTAATCTAAATAGATCCTAGTTGTCTGGGAAAAATCAGCCAATGCATATTCTTCCCTTCCTAAATGTTCTACTGATTCCTATCTGGTGACAGATGACAAACATAGGGGTTTCATACTGCTTTGGGAGTCAAGAGTGTCCACTGCCCCCTCGGGGTGGTAGCCTAGGTAATACAATGATGAGCCAGCCATACATGAACTTCAAAGGAAGGGTGTCTTTCTCCTATGATAACTTCACTTTGGGTTAATTTCCCCTTACCCAGTCAGTGCCTCAGTTTCCTCCCACCCCCTCTTGGGGATGGGGCGATATTTGCCCACCCTGCACTGCAGGGAAGGGAGGGGAATACAGTTTGGTAAGCACTTGGCGAGCCTTGATTGAAAGGTGCCATCTAAGTGCAAAGCACTGGGATGATGGATTGGAAAATGTAATGCTGTGTTTCCTTCCTATAATTAGAATTTCATCATGTCATAATAATATGTAATGATTGATCGTGTCCCTTGGCATCAGCGGGGTGTTAGTTATTTGTAGGAGCTGATTGATAACCCGAGCCGTCGCTTGGACAGGGACACCGTTTTGCATTTTGGAAGGTGAATTGTGGTGCCTTTCAATAAAGCTTTTAAAAGCCCCAGATCATTAAAGGGTAAATATTGCCGCCTTCCTGCGTGGGATGCCCCAGATGTAGCAAAGCAGGGCCAGAGGCTTGGTCGCTGTACAGATAGACCAGCTGTTACCCCCCTGCAGAGCTTCTCAGGGTAGGAGAAGCAACCGTGGAGAGCTCTTCCCACAGAACCCCTGGGATGCTCTACTGCACAGCCCAGCTGCTCTGGCCCCATACAGGACTTGGCCCTCAGCATATATTTGTAGCTACAAGGTATTATTGAAACATACGCAGACATAGGTGGCAAGTGAAATGGGCCCATGGTGCCCGTGCTCCACCAATATTCAGGAACGTGGGCCTGTTTGGGGTTCTGTTTTCAGAGCTGTCCCATCCATAGGATGGACTTGGGCAACCACCCCAGCCCCCACGCTTTGGGAGGCCCTGCGCTTCAGGGGAACACGGAGTCCAGGGCAGCCTGGGGGATTAGCGGGGGGCCTGGCACCGGCAGCAGCGAATGAGCTGGCCCCAGCCAGCCTTGCTTCGCCCCACCCCGCCCCCACTCCACCCCTTCCTCCAAGCCCTCGCCCCCGCCCCGCTTCTTTCTGGCTTCCGCCCCCTCCCCCGAGTGATACCGGGAGCTGGCGGGGTAGGGTGGAGCGGGGCTGGCTGGGGTCGGGTTGCTCGCTGCTGCTGGCGCCAGGTCCCCCACTAACCCTCCAGGCTGCACTGGACCCCACGTTGCCCTGAAGCGCGGGGCCCCCCAAAGCGCGGGGCCTGGGGCAGTTGACCCAATCCATCCTATGGATGGGACGGCTCTGCTTGGACCCATTCTGGGCCCCACCAAAAATGATACAAACCTGGCGCCCATGTACAGAGAGGCTTTTCAAGCATTCTTCTGAGACTTGTGGGACAAAACCTGAGTTTGGGACTCTGGGCATTTCCCTGAGGGATGCTGGGGACCCACATGCCCAGCCGGACTCTTGGGTGTCCCCTGCAGCAACTGACAACCTGCTCTGCAGAGACAGCTGTGGCAGGAAGGCAGCGACTGCAGGTAGGTGCAGTGGAAGGTCACCAGTTGCTGCAGGCCGCACTCAGACACCTGAAGGATGGACGGCTGCACTGGGGCGGGGGAGTGGGTAAAGGGTGGCCCAGCTGGGGACACCCCTTCCCCAGAACTCTGTGGGGAAGACTCCCCCTATTCTAGGGGCACTAGGATCCAGGTGCTGCCTCCCCTTCCCCAGTTTGGCCTGGCAGGAGTTAGCCAGAGACACCAGCTGGTACAAGCAGCTTAAGCAGGGACCTTTGGCCACTTGGAGAACTTGTGCGGTTTTGACTGGACTTTATCTGCCCCCTGCTGATTGGCTGTTTGCTCCAACCCTGCTGCCCTTCACCGTCTTTTCACTCTTTACACCTGCCTCTCCTCCTCTCTTCTCCTCTGCCCTGTCCCCCTCTCTCTTCCCATTTCTTTCCATTTAGTGGATCCCTTCCTAACTAAACCCACTGTGTACCTAAGATAATGTTTGCTGCCATTGCATTGTTCACACTGCTTGTGTGTTGCCTACCCCGCCCCTGATCCAAGCCTCCCCCTGCCCACATCACCTCCATGGTTGCAAGCGAGGAGCTGAGACAGAATTGGGCTCCATATCACACTAGGAAGTAAGGCCCCACCTTGCGCTTTCCCATGCAGCGGAACCTACACTGATTCAACTGTGCTGATTTCCCTTGACACCCACTGAGGTGAAGGGAACAAAAGATTTCCCCACAATAACACCCTCCCCCTCCCGCCCGCTTCCCAGATATGATAGTCACATGGCACATTTCTAGATTCTCCCTCTGTGGCTATGGGGACCATAAAAATGGAATAATGATTGTTGTGGTAGCAGAGAAAGCCAAGGAGATGATACAGACTCCTCCCCCTAAAAGGTGACAAAGCTGGATGAGCAAAGAGTCATTGCCCTGCTGTAAAAGGGAGCAGTTCTTAAACACTGATCAATTCCCTGGGCGGTTAATCAAATGATGTGTTCAAGGAAGGATAATGACTGAGGCAGGTAATCTACTCATCAGCTTCTGTTAATCCGGAAATCCCTACTCATGCAAAACTCTCACTGAAGTCAAAGGCAGTTTTGACTGGGGGAGGCTGGGTAAAGACTGGACAAGTACCTTAACATTTAGCCCAATCAGATTTCTCATTTTCCTGTAGCTTCTTCTGTCAGAAGATCTCAAAGCGCTTTATAAATATAAATTAAGGTTCATGATACTATGTTCAGAAAGACAACTATTACTATTCTATTTTACACAGAGTTCTGGGACTGGTCCATGGTCACACAGAACCAACAGCAGAGTTGGGAAGTTGTGGTACATTGAGGACTGTATTGGAATTGCAGGCTGTTACTTTGGGAGTGTATGTGTGGGAGGATCAGGGTGGGGCAGGTTCCTGCAGTTTTCAGGCTAAGGGGCTCTGTAAGGAACCGTGAAATCTGGGCATAGCAGCAGCCTGGAAAGAGCCAGCCTTGAACAAGTTTTTTGTGCTGCCGTAGAGAGCAGCCTGCTTTGCCTCTCTCTGTTTTTGATTACTGTGTGGTATCGTTCTGGATTCTAAGATATACAAAGTGCGTTGTGACCATAGCAGAAGTGACTCAGCTAAGGACACACAGTAAAATCTACATTTCCAAAACTCAGTGAACTTGGTAGGGTGCTTCCACACTGAGGCATGGACACCCCAAAACTAAAGGACTCGAACTCAATGGCCAATCTGGAAAATATTGACCTATCTGTAAGAGAGTCAGGACTAGAACCCATATCTCCTGGCTTCCACTCCTTTGCTTTCACTTCCAAAGAAAAGTCCATGTTATACTCTGTATCAAAAAGCAAAGAAACATCCTGTAAGTGCAAGATACTAGAAAGAATTATTCCCTTCATTGTCAAATATGCCGCTCAATTTCTTGCATGGTTATTTTAGGCAGCCTTTAATATAAAAACGTTAATGAAGGTTTCTCAGGAACATAACCCCAATTGACCTAGAGTGAGTATTAGATAAATAATAAATGGGAATAAAGTATCAATGAGTGGTGTCTATAGCCACCATCTGTTTTCTTACTGGCCTGCAGCCATACCTCTAGAGACTGTGATCTCATAAGCTAAGCAGGGTCAGACGAGGTCCTCTCTTGGATGGATATAGATAGGAGCTGTACACTGGCGCAGAGTGTGGGTGTCTGTCTGTAAGGTACCCATCCAATTCAAATACAAAGGGAATGATAAGCAGGGCATGAACATCACAAAGGCTAATCTCTGGCTGAAACCCTAGAACGCTGTTGATAAAAATCACCGTGTGCTCTGCACATGGATTAGTAGCAGCAGCTCCTGCCTCGATAATGTTCCTGGAAGTTTGGATGACGCACTTCAACACTTTTATGGGGTGATGAATTGCAGAGAGGGGCTTGAGCCATTTCTTGGCAGTACAGCAGGATAAACACCCAAACAAACGCGGATCTGTGCTAGCCTGAAGAAAGAGCAAAGGTGTCTCTGTGTTTGGAAGGGTTCTAAAAATAAACTCAGAGGAATATTTTCATAATGACAGGGAAGATTCAGACAGGGACGTAGGGACAATTGATGTCAGTGATAGTTTGGGGCGTAGATCGAGGGCGATGCTTGCAGCTTTTCACATGCCTGAGAGTGAGAGAGCACAGGGTCAGACAAGGAGGACTTGTGGCACCTTAGAGATGAACAAATTTATTTGAGCATAAGCTTTCATGAGCTACAGCTCACTTCATCGGATGCATTTGATGAAGTGAGCTGTAGCTCACGAAAGCTTATGCTCAAATAAATTTGTTCATCTCTAAGGTGCCACAAGTACTCCTTTTCTTTTTGCGGATACAGACTAACACGGCTGCTACTCTGAAACTTGAAGGAGAGGGTACTTTGTTGGGAGATCTGGATTCCTTGGCCCAGCTTCACAATGGCACGGCTAATAAGCTGTGAAACTTAAAGGTCCATGGTGGTATAAAGAGGCAAATTTTCAGCCACAGCCCCTGATTCGACACCCAAACATAGAAGTATGTGTGCCCTTGGTTGCGCACTTGTCCCATTTTAGGTATTGAGATGGGGGTCTCTGGATCCCAAACTGCTTGCTTTTGCTCACAAATGGGAGCGGATGGAACAACTTTCATAGAATCATGGAAGATCAGGGTTGGAAGAGACCTCAGGAAGTCTTCTAGTCCAACCCCCTGCTCAGAGCAGGACCAATCCCCAACTAACTTTTCAGGCTCAGCTCTGAAGGGTGCTTTGGGCTGCAGTTCAGGGTGCTCTGTACGCCTGCCACAAACAGTAAAATCTTCACCCACTAGAACATCATGCCTTGTGTTTACGTTTGCACCTCCCACTTCAGGATGCCTGAGGTAAACTTCCTAGCAGAGTAGGGCCCAAGAGACAAAGTTGGAACCAGAATGAAATCTTTCCAAAGTTAAGCGTGTCTGGATCTAGCGGCTTGATTCAGGCCCACCTCTGCTTCGTAGCTGTTGTTGAAAGGGCTTTCTGTTCTTTCCTTTTGCAGGCTCGTGTGCGCTCCACTTCCAGAACCATCTTTCCCCTATGCTCTCAGTTAGGGCTGCAGGAGAAGAGTTTTTTCCCCAATCGAAAGCTGCTCAGGAAAAATTGCCTGGCTGATTAGCACAGGGGCCCACTGTCATTCTGCTCTCGCCTCCTGATCTTATTATCACTCCTTCCTAGTCCTTTGGCTTACTATTATTGTAACTCGCCTGCCACGTGTTTGCTACCTAATGCTTATTTGTGAGGGATCTGAATAAACACCTGGCATTGCTAAGTACGTCAAACCTCCTTGGGGTCATCACTTGGAGAATGGCATTTGTCTTGTCCAGCCAAGCCATTGCCTGGTATCTCAGTGGGGCACGGCTTATGCAGCGACATCAAGCATGGAATGAGGCTCCTCTGTGGGCACTGGCGGTTTAGATATTTATTTAGCGTTAGCTGTGCCCAGAGTGCTGGTCCCTGGGAGTTACCGACACGCAGAGATTCTGTGCTGAGTAATTTCTTTTTAATAATTGACCTTGGATCTTGCTTAGGTGTTATAAATGGCAGCCTATTGGCAGAGCCACGTCCTGGTGTCTTGGGGGAGGCTTCTTAAATCTCCGCGGGCAGAGAGAAGAACACAGTACAATGCTGTGTGTGGGAAAGTGACCTTACCTGGAATATGGTGCCCAGATATTGTGCAGATGGTGTCATTAGAAACATCTAGTCTGATAGAAAACCTTGTCTCTTTCTGTGGGTGCAGGGATCTGAAGGATGCTGCTTTATACTCTGGATTACTAATGAAAATGAGTTTTCTTTTACATATTTTGTGTCATGTTTGTTTATAATAGTAATAAGAGGGCTTCCTACCGAGGAGAGCACTGGATTGGGACTCAGGAGAGCTCGGTTCTATTCCTGCCTCTGTCTTGCTGGGTGATCTTGGGCAAGTCATGTCCCTTTTTTTGTGCCTCAGATTCTCCATCTGTACAATGGGGATAATGTTACTGACCTCCTTTTGAGACCTTCTGATGCAAAGAGCTATGCATTAGTATATATGGCACCTTTTGTATCTGAGGATCTCAAAGCTTTCCACCAGCAGATATGAATTACAATCCCCGTTTTACTGCTGGGGAGAAAGTGACTCACCCAAGCACACACAGCAAGCCTGTGGCCTAAACTGGAATAAAACGCAGGCACCTAACTCAGTCCTGCAAGAAACGCCTTAGGTGTCTAAGGGTATGTCTACACTGCAATTAAACATCTGCCGCTGGCCTGTAACAGCTGATTTGGACTGAGGGGCTATAAAACTGAGACCCTGCAAGGCAGGAGGGCCCAGAGCACAGGCTCCAGCCCGAGCCCAGACATCTACATGGTGGTTTTATAGCCTGGCAAGCCAAGCCGGAGTCAGCTGACACGGGCCAGTCACAGGTGTTTAAGTGCAGTGTAGGCATACCCTAAGCTGCCCGCGTCCCTCGAGTGGGACAGGTATCTCTTTGTTGGCATTATCATAATGTTTAGTTGAATGATTTGAACCCAGCCGTCTTTGCTGGTGGAGAGGGTCAGGAGCTGGTTAAGAGAGGGGACTCAGAAGGTGGAGTCCAGTCCTTGAAAGGCCAATTAGTCTAAATGACTCTTTAGCCAAAATGACAGGGTCTGAGTGATTGCTGGGGAGACAGGCTGCTAATGAGAGTTTTCAGTTCATGTCCATTTGCTTACAAGCTGACAGGAATCTTATTTCCAGACAAGCAGGTTCTTGCTGCTTTCCCACCGGTGTACTGAAGGCAAATAGCCATTCCTATTTAGGAAGCTCTTAAAGATACAAGAATGTACCTGCCTGGAGGGGTTTGTTACTGGAAAATGGGGCCTTCCGTCATTAGGTTATTGTTGCTGGTTCAAATCCAGCATGGGTCAGTAGATATTAAGCACAAGTGAGCTCCCAGTTTCCACAAAGGGCTCTCCCAGAAATCTTCCTTCTTGGTAAAGTCCTCTCACCCCATCCTCAAAATCAGTTCTTCCACCATCCAGTGTCCCTTAAACCTCTTGCTTCCCCCTCCCCTGCTCCTTATTGAGGTTCTGAGAGCTGGCTCCCTTACCTGGTGGCAGCACTGGCAGACAGGTAGCTCCTTGGCCTGGGCTGGCAGGTGAGTTGTCCAGTGGCAGTGGGGTGGTTGGTTGGGAAGGAAGTGGGTCCCCACTGTTGGTGGGTTGGGTGGCCATTTGGAGACTAAGTTCCATTCTTGAGGTGAATGAATGGCTCTGCCCCAGGCTGCTGGAGAGCTTCTGTGGTGGCTTGTGCCTCTGGAAGATGCGGGACTTACTCCACAAACTGTTGGGAGGCAGGAAGGGCTCTAAGCTCCCTCTCTGTGCCAGCCATTCAGACTCCAGACTCAGAGAATCATGAGGGTCTAAAAACAATAAGTGGGGCCTAGGACGTAGGGACATGATCCTGAACTCGGTTCTACAAGTGTTAAGGAACCCAGTTAGGGGGAAATGTAAAGATTATTGCTAATAGAGATCTTGGGCATGATTACCTACTGTGCTACTTTAGGGTGACACTAGTAGCACTCCCCTCCAGCTGGACCGTGGGAGTCGTGGGATACTGAGTAGACGACCTGTACAGCTATATTTTAAAGAGACAATTAACAGAACGAATT
This sequence comes from Chelonia mydas, assembly GCF_015237465.2. Classification (NCBI taxonomy): domain Eukaryota; kingdom Metazoa; phylum Chordata; order Testudines; family Cheloniidae; genus Chelonia; species Chelonia mydas. The sequence goes on from NC_051254.2 coordinate 21,086,538, forward strand.
CTTTAGCAAGGATGAGAATATTATTATTTTTCTTTGTACGCTTCTGTACTTAATCTCCTACCCTTTCCCGAGACTAGTCTGAAGACATAATCTTTTCTTAAATTTGTCTTAATTAATAATCCAACACATCTGGTAGAATTACTGGTGGTTTAGATGAAGGGGAAGGATTAGGGTATATTTTAAACTACACACGGTGCTTCGTGTTTATAATGCTAAAAGGATTAATGTAGCAGACGTGCTGTATAAGGGCCCAGAGCCATCAGCTTGCTACTTAGTTTAATATACAGTAGCACTAATTAACTCTTTGGGGACTATTATGTATATAAGTGCGTCTCGACATGCACAAGCGCACACATATAAACACAAAACTCATGGGCCTGACCCTCCCTCGCCTTGCGAGTCTTTTGCAGTCATTTACACTGGTCACTTACAAGTGACTGCAAAAGTGGGTATGAAATGCTGCCATGCTGGTCCGATAACATTTTTTCTACACTTGGCGCTGGTGCAAATGACTATACAGGATGCAGGACTACTGTGAACCAGCTCCAAATATATAACAGATACTTGCACACACATATAAAACGGGCTGGACTGTGGTTTAGGAGACCTGAGTTCTAGTCCTGCCACTGATTTGATGTGTGACTTTAGACAAGTTGCTTCCCCCGGTCTCTTCCTCTAGGTCCCCTCCCACCCTTTGTCTGCCTTGCATATTTAGACTGTAAGCTCTTTGTGAGTGATTCTTAGAAGGCAGCTTTAAGGCTGTCTTCTGCAGCGCCTACACCATGGGAATCATCCCCTGGCCAGACAGAGAGTTTTTAGTGCCTCTTTACACAGTTCTGGTCCTTTTATGTAGTGAAGAAGGGCCAGAACATGGGTTGGAAGCTTACCTTGTGCCTGAGTAAAACAATATAATTGAAGAGAAATTGTATATACAAAATAGTAGGACAGAGTAAATATTTGAGTTTTCCCTCTTTCTGGTGCAAACAGTCTGCATGCAGACTGCCATTTGTCTTACATTTATTTGTGGTCTGAAATTGTTTGCCAAATACTTTTTGCAAACGGGCCCTGATTTCTCAGTGGAGTCAATGGAACTTAAACATGTGCTTTGCTGAATGTGGAGAAAATGGAATTTTTTTTGCTGGTTTCACAAATAAAGCAAATTTAAAAAAACAGCTCTTCCTGTTTGCTACTCCGTATGTCAAAGGTACATTCCACCAGTAAGACCATGGCTTGGCAAAATATTTGCAGCGGAGAAACTGGTGGAAAAACGTCTGTCTAGAAATGTGAAAGCAGAATACCTGACATTCTGCAAAAGTGTTTTTGTGTCTAACATGGGTCTACTAAAAACATGTTGGTAAAAAATGCAGGTTTTGATCTAGTTTCCTGTCTCGATTTTTGCCTTTTGTTACTCCAGAAATTCCATTTCTGACTGATGGTGTGTGAATGACTTACAAGATTCCAACAGGACTGGATATGCAGTCCCACTAATGTCATTAACGCCTGTTAAGCGAGTGTGTAATCTGAGCAGCATTAATAGGAAAATCTAATAATGTTTCTATTGGAATTTTCTTCCCATTAAGTTGCCAGCAGAGAGCTTTAGTGTAGGTTTTCTGCAGACAGCATTGTTTAATGGAAACTTTACACAAATTAGTATTAGGCCTTTGGTGAAGTGGGATCTTTAATTTACTTTAATTTTATTGCCAGGACGTAGGGTGACTGCTACTCTGGCCTTACCAGAATGTAGCCAGTCGGAATTAGGTTTTGCTGTGATCACCAAAGTAATGACTCTTCCAAAGCTCCAGCCTGTGGCGAACAATGTAGCTTAGTTATTATTTCAGCAGTAAATGGCATTAATAAAGTCCTTATGGAGCAATAGCATGGCAGGATGGCCTCATAAAAAAACCCTAATCCTATGGCTTTTTTTTTCTTTTGAGGAGGGTAATAAAAAAGCAAAAGAGAAAGCTTGTGCTTTTATTTTTGTTTTGCTTACAGTGTGATGCTAGCGAAGGTGCAGATGCTTGCAGAAAGCTCCATTTGTTCAATATGCAACAGTGGCTGCCCTGCTTCTCTTTCTCTGAAGCAATCTTATCTACTGAGTTGGTAGGTTCCTTAGAAGTCTGGTGAGAGAGAAGGGTATGTAGACAGACCGATCAGAGTCACTGACGTGACATCCAAGTCCAGATAAAAGCCCATGGAAACGCCAAAGTTCAATGGGAAACTCTACATCCTGGAGTTTCCACTGTACCATCTGATTGTAAGTGTGGGGATTGGCTTCTCTGAATAGTGAAAAGGGGTGTGCATGGCTCTGGTGCCCTGGCAATGTCCTGAGATTCATGGAGAAAGCTCCCAGAGCTCATGTAGTGGCCTGTTTACCCAAAATACTCAAAAGTACTCTGCCAGCCTCCAATCTAAGGTCATGACATGCCTCCCGTTTCCATAGCCAGTGAATGCCTCTGAGTTGTTAAAGCACTTATCCTCACAGCATCACTAGGAGGTGGGGCAGTGCTATTAGACCTGTCTGAAAGATGTGGGAACTCAGGGACTTGCCCAAGAGCCCAGAAAAGGCCATTGGAGAGTAGGGAATTGAACCCGGGTCTCATGAGTCCCCCACTAGCACCACTGGACCATCCTTTCTCTCACGATTGTGAGTCTCATGGGATGTGTAGCCTTGTTTGGCCAGCCCTTTTCCCCTCACTTCTCGAGAGAGAGGACTGGCAGAGTGGAGTGAGTTGGTAGAAAGTAAAGCGAACAAGCTTGGTATTGTCCTCTGTGGAAACCCCTGCTGATTTGCTGGGAGAGGATGCCATGGAGAGCGACTCTCCCCCAGCTCAGCCTCTTGCAGCAAATCGTGGGGCTGCAAATGCATAGACTGTGTGTATGGCAGGGGTACCATGTGGGGATGGAGATGCAGGTGTGTTCGCTCATCCTTCTTCCTTGCAACAGAATTGTACCTAAAAGAGAAGAGTTTCCACTCCGTTAATCCTGTCAGTTGCAAAACATGGAGGGGATGAACAAGGCACTAGGGATACACCTACACTGTGTTTTAAAACCCGTGTCAGCGAGTCTAAGCCTGGGTCTACAGACTTGGGCTCACACTGCAGAGCTAAAAACAGCAGAGTAGACATTTGGCCTTGGGCTCTGAAGTCTAGGGTGGGGGGTGCGCTTCCGAGCCAGAGCTCCAGCTCGAGCCTGAACATCAACATAGCTAGTTTTAGCGCCGTAACATGAGCTGGAGTCTGTAGACCTGAGCTCTGCCCTGGGTTTGAAAACACAGAATAGGCATATGCTAATTCTGCCTGGAAGCAAGAGGGGAACTTAGTTAGTGAATTCACTGAGACAGCTGTAAATGAGGCAGAATATCACCTGTTCATATATAGAGGGGAAAGATCAGCTCCTCTCTCTAGCCGTGCCACTGTTTTAATTTCACCCAGGAGCAAGCTGTTAGGCCAGGGGATTCTCAAACTTCTCACTGTGTGGACAAATCGATTTCCTTCACCAGGAAACAGTAATTCTTCTTCCTGGTAAACTGATCAGGGTGATGAGGGGTCATTTTTCCAGGCTCCAAACCCGTACTGGGGTCCAACCACGTGACTGGGACCCTGCAATTTCTATAGCACCATATGCGTGCCTGGTGCTTCCCAGACCCCTACAAAGTCAAGTTCCTTCCTGGGAGGAGCTTACAATCTAAACCAGGTCAGCCATACAACAAGAATCGCAACTGATGTGTCCTTCCCTCTGTCGCTTAGTTGTGGTTCCCTTAGAGCATACATTCATGTGTGATTAGCTTAATAAAGTTTTCAGAGTAGCAGCCGTGTTAGCCTGTATTCACAAAAAGAAAAGGAGTACTTGTGGCACCTTAGAGACTAACAAATTTATTTGAGCATAAGCTTTCGTGAGCTACAGCTCACTTCATCGGATGCAACCGATGAAGTGAGCTGTAGCTCACGAAAGCTTATGCTCAAATAAATTTGTTAGTCTCTAAGGTGCCACAAGTACTCCTTTTCTTTTAGCTAAATAAACAACACAGTCCTATTCATATCAGAGTTCATACTGAGCTGGGACAGCCTGAGTTGATTTTTGACTTATAAAATGCATTAATTAGAGCTTCACATGAGCCGCTGACCCAGAAAGACGTCCCTAGATGCTAAAGCTGTCGAGATTCCTAGGAGAGTCGTTCCTCCTTGGAAAGGCTGTTAATCAGGGTGGAGAACTTCCTCTGGGCACTGACTCTCTCCTGAAAGATGATGTGTGAAGGAAAAGCAGGCAGGATTGTGTGTCCGGCTCAGCCCATGAGTGGCTGCACATGCCTCAGCTCAACGAGCATTGTGCGCTGTGGGTCCAGGTGGGAATGATGCCAGGGCATGTGTGTACAGCTTGTTTCAGCTGCTCCTGTAGAGCCAGTTAAAGGTGGCCAGGCAAGAACTGCTGAGATCACCATTCTGTTTAGCAGCAGGGGCATTTAGCTGAATGTTGCTTCACTCATCAAACATGGGATAGTGAGCGCTCTACCCTCCTGAGCTCCTGGGGCCCCCCAAAAAGAAAAAGATCTAATCAGTGGGTTATAAGGTCAAAATAATAACCCCAGTTTCTTATATAGTTCTTTTCAACAGTAGATCTCCAAATGAGTATCATGCCCTCCATTTTATAGCGGGGAAAACTGAGGCACAGGGAGGGACATGACTTGTCCAAGGACACCCAGAAGGCCAGTGGCAGATCCACCAAGGTCTCCTGAGTGTCAGTCCCATGCTGTGTCCACTAGGCCAAACCAAGGTATTTATTAACACAGGGAAATGCACTGGGTATAGGTATGGTATAAAAACCTAGATAGACAGCAAGGAAGTGCCATAGATATTATCCTGAAATGTATTACCTAGCACGGTGTACTGCCTATGATAATTAATATTTTGAATGTATTTTTGAGCATTTTTTTTTATCCATGGATCTAAAAGCACTTTTAAAAATGTAGGTCTCTATCACCCTTATTTTATAGACAGGGACACTGAGGTTCACAGGTGAAATGACTCATCCAAGGTCTCACACTGAATCAGTTGCAGAGCTGGGGGCAGAGCCCAAGTTCTACTGATTCCTAGCCCAGTACCCTATCCATGGACGACACCACATTAGCATGAAATAGAATTGAGGACACAGCAATATTTTGCTTGGGAGGGATGGGTCAGGGAGGGACCGTGTTTCCTGTCAGTCATGCAGAAGCTCCTTTTCCAGCAAGAGGCCCACATGTCCTCCCTCAGTACTGTTCAATGCAATGATGTATGTGACTGCTGAAGGCTGTACCACAGAAAGAACTTGCAGGCAAATCTGACAGTAACAGTAGCTGAATTAAAATCCTTCCATTTTCTCGAGGCAGTAACTGACATTAGCAGTTTAATGGCTGCACTGAGTTTGTTCCAAAGCTCTCAGCGCTATCCACACGGAGATGGTTTGATGAGAAGCTGGATTCTTGGTGAACCCTCTGCAGAAAGGTGTAAGAAAACAAACTGCCATTCCTTACTAGGGTCTTGAGGCTCTGACGTCACCACCTGCAACAAATGCCATCCCCCTGAAATTCCCTTAGCCTGAAAACTCATCAATTCTAGAAACACCACATGAAGAAAGCCTTATAAAGTCACTTAGTCCCTGTTGTCAGTGCACAAGTATGGCCTATTGGATGCTCTCTGGTGCTGATCCCAGTCTGGATTTGTGCTGTTTCTTTGGAGACACCTCTTAGATTGAGCAGACTGCCAGGAAATCCTGAGTTCTAATTCCACCTCTTGACACTAACTTGCTCTGTGGCCTTGGGTATATCACTTCACCTCTCTGTGCCAATTGCTTCTTTCACTCAGCCCAGTACAACCTGACTGGTTTAAACCTGATTTGGTATCACTTACCACAGCCAATTCATGTGCCATCGAAAACACCCTTATCTAGCAAATGAACACAGTGAAAAGGTCAGGCGGCACCCACCATCTCACAAGGCCAAAGATGCCCTCATGGATCCAAGTACACCCACACAAGATGTTATATGATCTATTAAAAGAGCTTGAGGTCATTAAATACTACGTACAAATTCACCTGCCCTAATTTTGAACACACTCAAAAATAATTGGGACTGAAAAAAAGGATCAGGGAGATGTTAAAACTGTAATGTAATAAAACAATGTGTATAGGGCAACCATTTGTGTCTGCATGCGTGCACATCTCCCTGAAATATGGAGATGTCTTCCAAACCTGATCTCCACCAGGGTCACCGAATACTAATAAATATGGAAATAAGAATGTTACAGCTAAGTGAGAGCATTAATAGAACACCTCTGCCCAAGATTCAAATCCAGCCCAAAGCATGTTAGGTATTTGAGAATGTTTGGCCAATCCCATTTAATCCTTTCTAAGCTTCTCTTCACGTATAGGTATTGATTCAGGATCTGAAGCCAAAGCATCCCAGGGAAGGCTACTGCAGTTGTATTTCCGGCCCATGAAGATAACATCTCCGAGAAGGCTTGCCCCTCTGAGACTGCCCAGCTAGTTTAGCAGATAAAAGACATTTGGGTAAGGTTTTGAGTCCTGACCGAAAGCCCAGTGGAGTCCATCAACATACTTGCATACTGATACAGCAGCCATCACGATGGTATCCGAGCACCTCACAATCTTTAATGTATTTATCTTCACACACCACTGTGAGGTAGGATTGTGCTATTATCCCCATTTTACAGATAGGACAATGAGGCAAAGAGAGACTAATTGTGATGACCTTGCCACCATGGGGGTTCTGGGCAGCTGATGCTTCTGCAGCACTACTGGAAGCTTAGGCTAGGTTTCCGCTGGAGGACCCTGAAGCTAGGCACTGCAGGAAGTACCGCCCAGCAGGGCCTGAGTGGCAGCCCCCCACAGCCCACTGATTGGCCCAGGCTGTCATAAAACCCAGGAAACCATCATGGAGAGCTGTCTGAGCAACAACACAAGCTGCCTGCTTGCTTCTGCTCTGGATCTTGATTTGCTGTAGACCTTGGACTCTGGGTTCTGAGCCTGGTTTGTCATTGATTCTATTTGCCTGCCTCCTGCAAGGTGGTGCCTGAAACCTGACTTCCTGATATCCTGACCCAGTTCGACCCCTTCCCTGCTACTTATCTCCTAACTGCAACTAAGTAGCTGACCAGTGCATGCAGGCTGCCCAGGGCCCAGCCCTGACACTAATTGTGTCAAAGCAAGGAATTGAACCTGGATCTCCTAACCACCAGACCATCTTTCCTTTCAGGACTCCTATTAACTTCAATGAGCTTTGGATCAAGGCTAGGTGTTTCTCTGGCTTATCTCTGTTTCCCCCATCATTACTTTGAATACTTGCATTTTTTTCCAAAGAATTGAATCTAGTCACTTTTTCCTCAAGGCATCGGAGGAAAAGAAAAGGTACTTATCTCATGTCTTATTCATGGCAGCCACTATCTCTTGTTAATTTACTTACTTTAAAATTCTGTAAATAATGTATTTTTGTGTGTCAGGCAGCATCCCTGGTCCTATTAAATGCTAATTTTCAAGCTGTATCACAGGCTAACATCTTTCTTAGGCCTCTAGATAGACAATGGGTCATCCCCATTCTTAATTTATTTTTAATGATTCTATATATAAATGCTATAAAGCCTGCTTGAATGGCAGATTTCAGTCAACCCAGTTCTCCATGTGGTTACATTTTATGGAAGTCCACTGTGATTATGTTACTGGTACAATATATTTCACTTCTGATCTAGTGCCCTTAGTTGCTAATGATGACTGAACCTGCTTTAAGGTACAGGAATAACTCCCTTGAATTTTTGCTTCAAACGCAAACCAAATATATATGAGAGTTTCCAAAAAGTTCAAGTAACATTTTAAAAAGAAACTAATTTTAGTCTTCCCTGCTGCTGGTTGTGGAGTGACAGGAAGTGACAGAAGTCTCCATATATTTTTAAGGCTCAGCTTGACAAAGCCCTGGCTGGGATGACTTAGTTGGGGTTGGTCCTGCTTTGAGCAGGGGATTGGACTAGATGACCTCCTGAGGTCTCTTCCAACCCTAATATTCGATGATTCTATAAACATTCCACATTCATAAGGGATTTTAACCTAGTTTTGCAGACTCAGAGCATTTGGGTAGTTCCCATATTTGGGGCATTGATCCAGTTTCCAGAATCCTGAAATTCTGAAGCCGATTTCAAATGGAATCTCCCAAAGTACTAAGAAAGTCAGCACTGGAAGCTAAAGAGAAAGGGGAGTGATACCCAGAGACGAAACGATGCAGTGGCTTAGAGGTAGCAGGCAGAGAGAATTCTAGTGAGGTAGAGCACAAGAGCAAGTGACCCTTGAAATCTGGAGATGTTTTAGGAAGAGAAGAGGGGCCGACGCTGGAGGAGTGAAGTGAATGTGCATGGAGGTCACAAAGGTAAGGTGCAGGTAGATGTTCAGGTAGAGAAACTTTGCATACTTTGCCTACAGTTTCTAGCACTGTTTGTGTGCCAGTGGTAGTGACAACACTGGCAGCCCACGTATTGATGGGCCACCAGCAGCTGACAGCATTTGAAACACTGTGTTCTCTAACCCTGCTCAGAGCAGGTTGAATCAACGTGCTGCTTGAAATGCCAATGGAAGCAAGAGGTCTGTCCACACTGTGGCTCCCAACCTCGTTACTACTGGTGGCGTTAGATGGAGGCTGGAGTGAGCCCTGTGCCTGCAGGCTTAGGGAGCAGGAACTCACTATTGTCACCCACTTGAGAACTCCAGATGGACAAGGGCTCCACTGGCAAGGGAACTCTCTGCTGGCCTCTGCTGGAGAGCAAAGGGAATTGATTGAGCGGGCCAAGCCCAGATTCATTTGCATTTCAGTTTTATGTGATGGTTTGTGACATTTTGGTTACAATGCAGTTAAGTTTTGCATTTGGGGGCAATAAAGTGCAGGCCTTTATGTTAGGAGATGAAGGGGCAAGGGATCTATAGAAAATGTGTCTAGGGTCACCCTGACTGAGACTACTGTTAGGAACAGTTGGGCAAGGGAGCCGAGCGAGCCCTAAGAGAAGGTAGTATCTTTTGCTGGGAGCAGCTGTTGGGTGATGAGGAGTGTATTAAGGGCTATACCATAGGTAACACTGAGGACTCTATAAAGGGCTATACCAGAGATAATGCTGATCTGGATGAATTGAGATGAGACTGTTGCAAAGCTGTGGAGAATGCAGAGCAGCCACACCTTTAAGCTAATGGATGGTGCAGTGTGGTGGCTCTTCTAAGATGAGGAATAGGTCAGGGCAGTAGTGGGTGCAGCTCTAGGCAGAAAAAGCAGCCTGTCTAAGGTGCTCTGGTGTGGGTCTTTATACCAAGCAACTGAAATTATGCCAGCTGGGTCAGGTAGTACAGACCCTGGACCTGCCCAGGCAGCACTGACCTGCTAGAGTTCTTGGACTTCTCCAGCCCAGGACAGCTAATGGTAAGTGGGGAGCAGGGAAGTGGCCAGAGCCCATCAGCTACTGACAGTTGCCAGGAGATTTGAGGTTGGACCTTGTCAGGGTTCCTTCCCCACACTGAACTCTGGGGTACAGATGTGGGGACTGGCATGCAAGACCCCCTAAGCTTATTTTTACCAGCTTAGGTTAAAAACTTTCCTAAGGCACACATTCCACCTTGTCCTTGAACAGTACGCTGCCACCACCAAGTGATTTAGACAAAGAATCAGGGAAAGAACCACTTGGAGTCCTATTCCCCCAAGCCCTACACCCCCTTCCTGGGGAAGGCTTGTGAATAATATCCTCACTAATTGGTACAGGTGAACACAAACCCATCCTTGGATCTTAAGAACAATGAAAAATCAATCAGCTTCTTAAAAGAAGAATTTATTTTAAAAAAAAAAAGATAAGAATCACCTCTGTAAAATCAGGATGGAAGATAACTTTACAGGGTAACAAAGATTCAAAACACAGAGGATTTCCCCTCCAGGCAAAACTTTAAAGTTACAAAAACAGGGATAAAGCATAGGGACAATTCACAAATTAAAACAAAAGATACTCTAATGCATTTCCTTGCTATTGCTTACTATTTCTGTAATATTAAATGTATCATTTCAGTGGGAGCTAGATTACTTGCTTGGTCTCTCCCTTCGTCTCTGGGAAGAACACACACAGAGCACCAACCAAAGCCTTCCCCTGCCTCCCCCCTGATTTGAAAGTATCTTCTTTCCCCATTGGTCCTTCTGGTCAGGTGCCAACCATGTTATCTGAGCTTCTTAACCCTTTTACAGGTAAGGAGGGATTTTATGCTACCCTTAGCTGTATATTTATGACAGGCCTACTGGTAAGACACCTGGGGGAAGGGGTCTTCATTCTGTTGTCCTCCTTTCCCCACTATAAAGTTCTGTATTTTAACCCCTACAGTGCTTGCAAGTGGGGAAATATTGCTCACCCATGGAACCCAGGATGGCATATATAGTTTACCAGGTTTCTGGGTGGGGGCTCAAGCTGATGTTAAGACTTTAGAAGGAACCCTTAGAAAGTTGAACCCAGCTCTTTTTGCTGCTGACAACACCTGGCTGAATAGTTACGCTACTAACACTGGGAAATGTTTCTGAATCTTATTTGTATTGTGGTGGTGTTAGAGATCCAAATCGGGCTCCATTGTGCCAGGCGCTGTACACACACAGGCTGTTTGCAACATTTCTTTAGTGCAGACAAGGCCTGAGCTTGGTGATGCTATTCCTGATTTGAGTAGCAAACTAATTTAGGTGAAACAATTTCCATGAAATCAGAACCCAGCCTAGTGTCAAGCTATGGAGATCTACTTTTGCAAACAAACCATGTGTTCCTGCAGTTGGTTAAAAGGGAATATGTAGGTCATTTCCCTTCCGCTCCTGCTGAGCTCTGCATTATGGAATGTGATGCTTCCACCCAATATCCAGAAATGTTTTGTTTATAGGCCAGTGCACTTTCTCTGCTGGATGGAAATCTGCGGGTCATTTAATTTTGACACACCTCATCAGCGTGCACTTATCTCCGTTACAGTCCTGTGGGAAAACTCAGGTACCTGATACCGCCACTGAACAATTGATTCTGTCCAATGAATTTGTTTTACAGACTGTTTCTTCTCTTGAATGTCACAGACCTCAGGCTGTGGCACCAGCCTTCAGCCTATTGAGCTTCAGTTTAGATGGGCTGGCAGTGAGCATATGCAGTGACTTAGTTTCAAACTTACTTTCATAAAGAAACCCAAACTATGCTTAACAAACTGGTGATGCACTGTTGACAACAGGACTGATCAAAAGATGCCGGCAGTAGCATGGCCTTCATTTGAATTTTGCGGTCAGCATGACAAGCAAGCAAGGATATTGAGTTTATCTTCTTATTGCAAACACATGGTGAATATTTTGTAGTGCTTGGAGTTTCATGAGGGTTAGCAGATTTTCCATAATGTAAATATCATAGGAGATTTACTTAATCTATGTTAATTGCCTCAGCAGTTAGTTAAGTGAAAGGTACATGGCTTCACAGGGGATTTCAACCAGTGGTATAGTTGCACCAGTACAAGCTGTTAGTGTAGACAAGCAAAGGCACAATTTTTACTTGTAATGGCAGGTCCTTGATGGGTCATCTATGGAGAGTGAACCTGGAACCTTTGCATCTTAAAGTATATGGCTCTAGTGCTTGAGCTAAATGAACAGATCCCTTCGGTTAGAGGCAGTAGCAGACTAAAACTTCCATAGACAGGCCAGTAACTAGAGGGAAACACAGAACCGCACTGTGCAGGTATTGACTACGGCTGGGTGAATAATAGATTTTATTTGTTTATTTTTTTTAATTCCTGGCAATTCTGAAGAATTGCAGGGAGGGGGGAGGTTGTTTGGGACCAAACTGAAAACAATGTGTGTTTTGTTTTGTTTTTTTTAATTTTGGCAAATTGAAAGGATTTTTAAAAACATTTTTCAAGTCACACAATGTTTTGCTTCAGTTTTGACCACTTTTAATGTTTTTTATTTAAAAAAAATAAATGAAAGGAAATTTTGAAATGAAGTCACTTCAGACTGAAAAATCAATGTTTCATTTTGAAACTGTAAAAACAAAGCATTCTGGTTTTCTTTTTCTGAACTCTTTAGTCTGACTGAGATATTCTGGTGAAAATGACATGAACTTGCAAAGCATTTGTGTTGCTGAATCTGCATTTTTTTTCACTGACCAGAGGCGATGGGAAGATTTTTAGTTGAAAGATTTCATGCAGCTCTGGTGTAGCTTGAAACTGATGTAAACTGCATTGGTGCAAATCTTGGTTTATAGCAGCTACAATAGGAGTTTTCACTGATGCAGTTACATTGTCAGCCACTCATTTATGACTGTAAAACTGGGGCAATTCCCCAGGGTAGACAAGGCCATAGTTTTTACGACATATCCTCTTCCTCCAGCAACAGGCACACAACCCTCTCTTGGGACCTTCTGGGAGTTTTATATTAGGGCTATCTGAAAAACAGTGAGTATAATTTTGCCTGAGTTTATGAAGTTTTTGCTTTGGAGCTTGTGAAAGTTTCAGATTTTTTTAAAAAAAGTTTTGGAGAAAAAAATGTATTTTGGTCACAGCAAAGGTTGTGAAACTTCCAAATGCTGAGGTTTTCTCTGGAAAATAGGATCATTGAGTGAAAGTGGGGGTATTGTTGTAGATGGATTGGCATAGTGACTGAAGGCGGCAGGTGGCGCATGGCAACCTTCTGAACTAGATCACCTTAAGTATTGTGTCCAGTTTTGGCCCCCCCCCCCCCCAGAGAAAGGATGTAGACAAATTGGAAAGAGTCCAGCGGAGGGCAACGAAAATGATTAGGGGGCTGGGGCACATGACTTATGAGGAAAGGCTGAGGGAATTGGGCTTATTTAGTCTGTAGAAGAGAAGAGTGAGGGGGGATTTGTTAGCAGCCTTCAACTACCTGAAGGGAGGGTTCCAAAGAGGATGGTGCTAGGCTGTTCTCAGTGGTGGCAGATGACAGAACAAGGAGCCATGGTCTCAAGTTGCAGTGGGGGAGGTCTAGGTTGGATATTAGGAAACACTATTTCACTAGGAGGATGGTGAAGCACTGGAATGGGTTACCTCTGGAGGTGGTGGAATCTCCATCCTTAGAGGTTTTTAAGTCTCAGCTTGACAAAGCTCTGGCTGGGATGGTTTAGTTGTGGGTTGGTCCTGCTTTGAGCAAGGGGTTGGACTAGATGATCTCCTGAGGTCTCTTCCAACCTTAATCTATGATTCTAACTGGAAACCATCAAAATCCAGAGAGGTTTCCCACTTGTGCTGTTGACTAATGGTAGTGGCCACTTTAGAAGTAAGCATCTGTAGGACAGCACTGCACAATTGTTCCTTCTAACCTTTGCCCACTGAGCACTGTTTTCATAAACTCAAAGCTACATACGTTTTCCCATTTTGAAGTTCCAGGCCCCAGTCCTGCAGAGATTTACATGTGTGCTTAACTTTAAGCAGGTGAGTAAGCACACTGAAGTCAATGGAACTAAAGTTGAGCGGTGGGTCAGTCTTTGCAGGATTGAGTCCATAGTCAGCAATGCCCAGATTTTATTTTGCAAGCTAGCAAACTGTACTTATATGGTGTTAAATTGCTCAAAAATTCTTTGTATGTGGACTGTAACTCAAAGGAATATACTTAGTATATTAAAGATGTCATTCTTGCAAGGAAAAAAATCCTATTTGCAAGTTTTTCCCTCCTCTTAAACAACAAATTGGTATGTTAACAAATGCAAGCACTGAGAATTTGAATAACTGTAAATATCGAACTTCAGAATGGGGTTTTTCTCTGGTGGCTTACATTTAAGGTGGAACTGATCTAAACAGTCTTAATATTTTCCAACATGAAGGAATGGTGTGGTGTTGACTTTTGCAAGGTACACTGTAAATGAATACAGCAGTAGATAATTCCAGCTTCCAGATGATAGCTCAAAGCAGGCTCTTCTGAATGTCTGCATTGGGCTTGTTGCCCAGCTGGTGGAAATTAGCATAGCTCCATTCGAGTAAAGGATGAGAATCTGACCCAACTGTTCTGTAGAAAAGCCAGTCTACAAACCCAAGTTGAGAGGACATGCATGGTCTTTGGTGGCAACTAAGAATCAAATTATTCCACAAGTCATTCTGTAATATCTTTTTACCATCAGGAAGGACACCATGATTTGACACATTGGTAATCACCAAGATATGTATCTCTAACTATGCTCTGCTAATATCGCCATCTTTGTTCATCCATTTTGTCAGCTTCTTGCACAATCATCTTGGTGCATTAATCCACATAGCCTCCTTTGCATGATATTACCTCCATGGATTTATCTGCAAGGCCCTTAAGCTGTGCACATTTAAGTCCTTCTCAAAGTCCCCTATTTTGCAGTGCTGTTTACAGTGAATCAAGCTGACTTGTATACAAATTGCCTGTTGCTGTTCCCTTTCCCCAAATCTGTCTAGTTGTCTTTCCTTAGTGTGTGTCTAGCACATAGTGATTGCCACCATAAATAAAATAGGAACAAATGGATGCATCTTCCTTTATAAGGAACCCCCATCGTTCACTGATGTCACAATCTGGCATTTGTGACATCACAATTAATCATCCTGGAAATGATTTTGAAGCCATGTGCAATTACTAATCATATAGGAAAAAGGGAGCCAATTATTGCATAAAAGTAAGCTTCTCTTTAGATGGGAAGGTGGGGAAAGAGAGAAAATTGCACAACAGGTCCGAGGGGTTATTTAATGTGTAGCGTGTAATATTTTCCTGTGCATGAAAGTGGCTGTCTGAGGTGAGATGAATTCCCTTTGCAAGTTAAAGGATATCCAAGGAAACCTACTCTAAACAGACGTGGGTTTCCACATACAGTAGCAAGAAATTGCCCCTTTTCAATTGTCTATCATTATAAACCTGTGTAGCAGGACATAATGGTATTTTTCTCTATTCCTTTAAGGACTAGTCTAGAATGCTTGTGGATCTCAGAAGGCTGTTTTATATGGTAACAAGAAATGTAAGCAGAGTTTAGATCTGCCATCTGATCATCCCCATTGCACTTGCTGAATCTTATTATGCATCCAAGACTTAATTTACTTTAGCGAAATTGTTATTTTTATTCCTAACCAGCCAGCTGCTGCCGAACTAAAGACAGCTCTCCATAATGTGACCTTGAAGATCACACACCATTACTCGTGTCCTGTTTAAATTGCAGAAGAATGTTGTGGTTGCATAATAAGATGTTGATTGTCAGGCTAATGAAGGCAAGGAAGTTGTTGGGGAAGTTCATCTGACTGCATTACAATCTTTATCCAGACTATTCAAAAATGCCTTGCTTGATGATTCTTTAGTTGCTGATTTCCCAGACTTTGCAAACTTCCTGGGGATAAATGAGGTTTAGCCAGGAGAATTATTGTTCAGAAGATACAATCCTAAAGGTAGGGGTGTGTGTGTGTGGGGGGGGGAAGCGGTGTCGACATAGGAAGCCATTCATTTTATCCTCTGAGAGTTGCAGTGAAGACTTCTTGCAAGTTTCAGACCATCGGCCATTGTCCTTTTGTGTTTAACGGTTAGTTTCCATTGATGATATGGGATGGAAGATGAAATGCTAAAAAATGGGTGTAGCAATATGGGGAAGCCATTTCCTAGATGTCTGTGCTGAGCCTCCACGCTTTTCAAACCTACCCCATTCTTTTAATGCTATAGTTGAACGTGCACAAGGATCCACTTCAGAGCCAGGTCCACGACAACATTCCTTCCAGATAGGTGGTGGAAGTTCCATTGCATGGCATCAGGTGGATCATGTCCGCTAAAGCTGATTTGAAAAAAGAAGTTCAAATGTCCAAAACTTCAGTGACACTTTTTTATCAGCATGGCTAAAAATTTTCAAAAACACAGAAGTCTCCCAGAAAAATGGCTAAAACTTTTGAAAACTGTTATGAATATTTTTGACCTGATGTTTGCATCACGTAGTCCCTTGTGGTAGGGGTTTGCAGCAGGTTTTACTATGTTTCCACTCCCTGATAGCTCTGTGCTATTCTGTAAACTGCAGTAACCCCACACAGAATGTGGATTAAACTGTATAATTCTGTGGATGGCTCCACATTCTTCTGTGGAATGGCAACAGCTCTGGCAGAGAGAGGCTGAAGGTGCCTTGCTACTTTCTTCTTTCGGATGGGAGAAGTTCTGCTGGGAAAGATGCAGGATTTCTCCCTCCTGCCCCTCGCAGTTTCCCCTGAATCCTAAACTGGCTGCAGCAGATTCCATCAGAATATATTTAATCCCAATCTGCATTACAATATACTGCCGTAGTCCTATAACATTGCTTCAGCATACCATCTCTGACCCATCAATCCCATAATACTCAGCCTCTTAATACACCACCTTCCTGCGCTACATTGCTGCTTGTTGTGCTACCCAGGTGCAGAGTAATATAATCTGCCTCCCGTTACACTCTCCCTCCCGTAGTTTATGGCTTGCACTGTTCTGGCAAGGAACAAAAAGATGTGACCCTGCTAAGGGTGAGCAGAGAAGTTACTAAATAACCACCTTCCCCTTTCTCCAAAAAGGCTGTAAATTGTGCTGAAATAGCAAATAGCGTGTGAATTCATGCTATGCCAGATGCGAAGAAGCTGTAGACCATCCGATGAAGTGAGCTGTAGCTCACGAAAGCTTATGCTCAAATAAATTTGTTAGTCTCTCAGGCGCCACAAGTCCTCCTTTTCTTTTTGTAGACCACCTAATGATTTTTAATTGGTCTCAAACCAGAGGAAAAACTTTACTCCACAAAACAGTCTTGCCTTTTCTTACTACCGCACAACATGCTAATTCATCTGCTTTTTTTAACACTCCGGTCTAGGGTAGGCCATTAGCAGAATCCATTTGGCAAGGGTGGGTAGGTGAGGCATGGAGGGGCAGGGCAAGGAAAGACCGTCTCTCCGTGCTCCCCTCCCTTCACCCTTAGGCACATTTGCAAAGTGTCAGCTAACTGTCGAGCTAATGTTTCTTGTTGGTATTACAGTAGCACCTACCGTTAGGTATTTATCTGGCCTCCATCATCATAGCATCTGTGATCCCTCACAACTGGTAACACGTTCATCCTCCCTACACCTCTGTCAGCTGGAGGTTTTACAGGTGAGGAAGTGAGGCATAGACAGACTAAGAGCGGCCATACTGGGTCGGACCAATGGCCTGTCTCGCCCAGTATCCTGCCTTCTGACAGTGGCCAGTGCCAGGTGCTTCAAAGGGAATGAACAGACCAGGGCAGTTGTCTGAAGCTGTGTCTATGCCGCAAAAGCTGTGCGTAGGCTAGCCTACCTGATCTAGCTTGAACTCCGCCAGAGTGGGCCGCCACAGGTGCGGGCAAGCCAGCGAGCCAAGCACGCACCCAGAGTCCGCTTTGGCTTTCGCTATCCACAGTGAAGCTCACACTACACTATCTTAACTCCTTATGTTACCTACATTAGCTTGAACCCAGCTAGTATGCTAGCCTATGCATGGCTTAGGCTGTGTATACGCAGCCTATCCTAGGTGACATATCGAGTCCATGCTGGAATGAGGAACTGAACCTGGGTCTCTTAAATCCCAGATTAGCCCCATAGCCACTAGATCATTCTTCCTTCCTTATAGCAGCAGCAGAGACTGGGGCCTCGTGTTAGGTGCTGTACAACAGTAAGAGATAATATGCCTTGAAGACCTTCATTAACTGAATGGACAAGGCAGGTAACAATACTATTGCTTCTAAAATACAAAGATTTTGTAATGTATATGATACACAAATTAGGCACTTAACTGACCAAATAAACCTTTCTAACCCCAATGCTTTTGCTGAAGCTTAGTTTCATTATCCAGCATTTCAGAGGACTGCAGAACAACACGCACTAAAATAGAGACTTTATTTTTTTTTTTACTTTGGAAAATAACCACCTTCACTCTCAAAAGATCAACTCTAACTGCTCTGAAAGGGGGCTGTTCTGTGCTATTTCTTTCCTTTTTTAATTTTTTTCCATACTGTGACATCATTCTGAGTGTGTGACATGAGGTAGCCCCAAAATATGGAAGAAGTGATTCTGAGGCAAAATTTATTAAAGAGAAAAAAATTGGGGGAAAAAAATAAGTCCCATGGAAAGTGTGCCTCTGCTTCACCCCAGACCAGCCAATGTGGTTTCCCCATAATTCCAGTTTTATGGGAAGGGTTTTCTGAAGTGCTACCCTGAGGTCACTGACCACATGGTTCTTCTCAGAGATGAATCATACATGTGATATTTTTTTTTCCAGCCAGTAAGATTCTGCTGCTACTTTTTTTCACATTTCTGAATAACCCTAATTATGCTTGTTAAAATTTATTCTGCTTAAATTGTAAGGCCATGATACTGCCAACAACTAGACACAGGTTTAAGTTTATTCACGGAAGTAGTCCCCATTGAAGTGACTGAAACTACAGTGTGTGTGTTTAGAGTTAAGCACATGCTCAAGTGTTTGCAGGATCAGGATCTAAATCATCGTTCATGTCACATTTTGGAGAAAGTGAGGAAGCTTTAGGTGAAATTTTGAATATTCAATTCACCCTAGAGATGAGGTTCATAAAATAAGAATCAAACCAAACCTTTTCACCAAACTCAAACAGAACCCTAAACTCGTGTGTGTTTTTCCTAAATGAAGTGAAGTTTACTGCTTATTTCTGAGATCTTGGTTGTCTTCCCTGCTGCCTGTGGGCTATAATTTATTTTTATTTCTACTATTCTACAAACCCATCCAAAGCCCTCAATGCTCTTGTCAATCTTTTTTTAAAATACCCATATAAATTTGCAGACCCATCAATTATCCCAAGATCAAATAATCCAGCAGCAACATAGACATAACAAAATGTAATATAGACCCTCCCCTCAACATCCCCCTAAACTATTACCATCCCCACTCACCACCTTGTGGGCAACGGCAAAAAATGGGCTTTCAAATGCACCCTGAATGTTAATAAAGTCTGACTTTTCCCAAAGCGGCAGGGGGAGGAGGGCGCGGAATGAGTTGTAAAGACACAGGCCCCTCACAGATAATGCCCTGTTAGCAGTCTCTTCTCATTTATACCAATAGGACTCCAGCTCAGATACCTCTGTTGTACACAATTGTGGCAATATCTCCCAGGCTGAGAGGTGGTTTCTTGAATAGGTAGGTCCCACTCTTTTTAAGGGCTCATAGGTCAACACCAACATCTTATAAATCAACACAGGCCAGTAGGCTCCCAGTGCAGATCACAGCATCAGCTTAATATGCTTATGATAAGAAATACCGCTTAGCAAGCGCACCACCAAATTCTGTATCGGTTGTAGGTTGCCGATGGATTTAAGATGTGGCTCGGTGTAGGATGACGTGGCTCGGTGTAGGATGACCTGGTTCTGCCCAGAATCTGTGTTGAATTGCTAGTATAGCAGAAGAAATGCTGTTTTACATGATATTGCTGGCATAGTCTAACTGATATGTAGTTAGACCAAAATCTCTCTTATAACACCACTTCTGATGTAAGGCATTTATCACCAGAGTTGTGTTGTTCATTGCAATCCTGGTTCCAACCAAGCTCAGCATGTTGCAACCAAGGTATGGGATATTATAACGGAAAGAGATTAAAATGGACTTGAAGCATTGCAAGCCAGTGTGCAGTAGCTTAAGCTACAAGAAACATTTGACCTGAACCTTGAATGTACATGAAATCTGCCTGAGTCTGAGATTGATTCCAGTAGTGGCTTGTCCCCAATTTGTGAACATTTTATTGATGCCGAGTATAGTTTTTTGGCTGTATCTGTCTTTCTAAGAAGATTCCATGGTTGCTGTTTCTAGTTTAAACTTCCAGCCATTGGATCTTGTGATGCCTTTTTCTGCTAGCCTGAAGAGCTCTGTCATGATGGCAAATGAGACTAAATGAAAGTGGCCTTGTCCTAGTCCTAATCGCAGCTGAATTCTAATGCCAGTTATTATCACAACTGCAACTCGACCATTCGCTATGGAGATCCCTAATGAGCCAGGAACCCTGGAATTTTTCCAGCGCGTCGCCCTTGTTGGCTGCCCTCCCATTTGGTCATGCTGAATGACTAGGTAAATAGGCCTTTCATGAAATCTAACACCCGCCCTACCTAATCCCCCCCTGCCTTCAAACTGTGGGGCTAATCAGTTGTTTTGACATAACTGGGATCCAGATTCTATGAGGAACATGGCCAAGAAAAGTTCAAACCCAACAGCAAGATTAATGAGAACTTCAAAGAAATTTACCACCAAATGTTACTAATTTAGTACACCCTGTGTTTGAAGCCAATGACCTAATTGGAAAGTATGTTCTTTATGCCCTTGCTCTTTAGTATTCGAGAGGTGGCTTCTAAGGATCAGAGTAGGTTATGCCATTTGGTAGGATTGGAGACCCCTCACCCCCCCCAAGCCCTGATAAAGTATCCTGCTGTTGACTGCATAAAGAGTTTGCACTGGTAATGCACAATAAATAACAGATTTTGAATCAGACAAACAATTTCCTTCTGCCTTTTAATATACGAGTATAATATTACAAATCCTTTAAAGCTGGTTAGAGAAATGAAAGGTCTGATTAACTTGGCTGTCGTGTTGCCAAAAAATCAGCGCATTTAAAAAAAAAAAAAGTACTTAGCATAAAAATGCATGTTATTATTCAGGGCCCTAGTTGGTGCTTTTGACTGCCTGGATGTTCACCAAAGTCCCTGGCAAGTGTTTGAGCTGTGGGTACCATGGCTGCTGATGGCTCAGTTAGCTGGTGATGGATTGGATGGCCCTTTGCTTCATACTTATTAACCGCTCCAAACAAAAGCATCACCCCAGTGCATTCTGGGAATCAGGTAATTTAATTGTATAGTGCTGGACAAAATTTCAGAGGTGCTGATCACCTTTGACCTTGATGGGACCTTAGGCTGTTCAGTGCTTTTGATAGGTTACCTACCCATGGTCTATCCTATGGCACACGTGCCAAAGGCGGCATGCGAGCTGATTTTCAGTGGCACTCATACTACCCGGGTCCTGGCCACCAGTCCAGGGGGGCTCTGCATTTTAATTTAATTTTAAATGAAGCTTCTTAAGCATTTTAAAACCTTATTTGCTTTACATACAATAGTTGAGTTATATATTATATATTTATAGAAAGAGACCTTCTAAAAACATTAAAATGTATTCCTGGCACATGAAACCTTAAGTTAGAGTGAATAAATGAAGGGTCGGCAACCTTTCAGAAGTGGTGTGCCGAGTCCTGGGATAGACAGTCTAATGCTTAGGGTGCTACCTTGGACTGAAGGGAGCTGTATTCACTTTGCTGCTCTACCCCAGCCTTTATCTTGGGCAAATCACTCAGGGGCCAGAACCCCAAAGGTATTTAGGCTCCTAATTTCCACTTAAATCAGTTTAAAATGTCTTTGCAGATCTGGGCCTTAGTCCCCATCTGACCAACGGGGATAATAGCATTTCCCTACCTCATAGGGGGGTTCTGAGGATAAACCTATTAAAGATTGTGAGGCGCTTAGATTCTATGGTAATAAGTGCCTCAGATAGATAGTAACTATGAGCCTCAGTCCCAGAGGGAAGGTCTACACTACAAAGAAAAACCCACAGCTCCAAGTCTCAGAGCCTGGGTCAACTGACTAGGGCTTGGGTTGTGGGGCTAAAAACAGCAGTGCAGATGTTCCCACTCGGGCTGGAGCCTGGGCTCCAAGACCCACCTCTCCTCGCTGGGTTTCAGAGTCCGGGATCCAGCCTGAGCCCGAGTGTCTCCATTGCAGCTTTTATCCCCACAGCCTGAACCCTGCGAGCCCGAGTCCATTGACCCAGGCTCTGAGATGTGGTGCTGTGGGTTTTTCTTTGCAGGGTAGACATCCTCAAAGAGACCCAGACCTAAAGTTTGGAGAGATTCAGTTCAAGGGGTTTTGTTTGCCTGTTACTAAGTGTAGAGTTCAGCTGTGCAATCTGGATCTAGATCAAAACTTTCCTCAAGCTCAGGCTGGTTCGGATGTGAGGTTTTGGTTCATGGCCATGCTTCTTAGAATTCCGGGCTCAGCTGAAAGGTTCCATGAGCATAAGCAAATGGTGTGAGTTTGTTCCACAAAGCCCTGGTCAAGTGAGGGAAAACCTGTGAAATTCTGCAAAAAAAATATAAAATAAAAGTCCTGGCAAGGCTCCACGGTGCAACACAATTCACACTGGGCTGTGTGGGTGTGAGCATGCACGCTTATATGCTGGGGATGGGTAATATTCATCACATACCATCTGATGATGTACTCTCACACAAGCACAGGGAAATTCTGTCACAAGCATTGTCAGCATGGTACAACGAGTACAAGTGTCCGTTATCCAGTTAGAAACACTTCAAATTTGGATCTGTCGATGCACGAAACAGTGAACTTCCTGAAGCAGATACGAGTGTAGAAACAAATTCTCTACCTTAGAAGGACATGGTGCGTTCCCCACTTCTGCGAGACAGCGAAAGCCAGTGCAGGTCCGACAGGTTGTCATTGCTCTATCTAGCTCTCTCCCACAAGCTGTTACATTTTTAAAATGGAGCCGGATGGTACTTAAAAGGTGAGAAATTCTTTTCTGCCTTTGAAAATATCAGAGGGGCAGAGAAATCACTTCTAATCAGATCCTTACAATCAAATTGCCTGGCTGATTGCTCTAAGCAGAGTAACAGGAAACACAGTGGCATCCATCAGAAATGGGTTTTGGAGAATAAGATTTGGGCCATGTACCTGAATGATCACTAAAGCCCACTTTCGCAGTATGCCGTACACAGTTTCTAATGGTGGGTTTTGGATACGTATGACTGTTGGATACTTACCTTGCAAACTCTGAGTAATCGCTATAGTTGACACTGGCCTATATTTACAGTGAGTTCATCTGGATGGTAGACCCTTGAAACAGTGTGTGCAAAATCCATAACCATTAACAGTCTCCTCACATATACAGTCTATGTACAGTATACCCGTCATTTAAAGTAATGACAGCTAGCCCTGCCAGAGTTTTGGGTCTCTCAACATTTCTGTCCACAACTCTAATTTTCAGAGGATTTTATATGAATTTAAAAATAAATGGTAATTTCTAAAGGCAATGTCAACTGGAAGTCTCAGCCCAGTAGCCAATTTTTCATTTTTCTTTGCCTTTATTAAGGCAGAATCCCCTCGCCCCCCAGAACAGTTTACCATTTAAAAAATGAATAGGGTGTAAAAGCAGCAAAATCCTGAGCAAAAGGGCTGTTTTATATCTGGATATGCAACGCACAATAAAGGCCAGATCCTTGGCTGGTGTAAATCGGCAAAACTCCATTGAAGTCAATAGAGCTATGCTGATCCACACCAGCTGAGGATCTGGCCCCAGGTATTTGGTTTTGCTGAGCTAGCATATTATACTATTATTCATAGACTGATAGACTCATAGACTCTATAGAAGGGACCATCATGATCATCTAGTCTGACCTCCTGCACATTCCAGGCCACAGAACCTTACCTACCCACTCCTGTAATAGACCCTGAACCTCTGGCTGAGTTACTGAAGTCCTCAAATCCTGATTTAAAGGTTCCAAATTACAGAGACTCCACCATTGACTCTAGTTCAAACCAACAAGAGACCCATGCCCCATGATGCAGAGGAAGGTGACCTCCCCTCCCCTCCCCCCCAGGTCTCTGCCAATCTGACACAGGGTAAAATTCCTTCCCAACCCCAAAAATGGCAATTCGTTAGACCCTGAGCATGTGGGCAAGACCCACCAGACAGATAGCTGGGAAAGAATTCTCTGTAGTAACTCAGAGCCCTCCCCATCTAGTGTCCTATCACCATTCATTGGAGATATTTGCTGCTAGCAGTTGTAGATCAGCTAAATGCCATCGTAGGCAGGCTCATCAGACCGTCTTGTCCATATTCATTGTAGCCCCAGTTAAGGAAAACATCCCTATTCAGGAAAGTGCTTAAGCGCTTGTTTAACTTTAAGCATACACTTAACTTTACACACATTCTTCAGCGCTTTTCTGAATGGGGGTGAAATCAAATGTGCTTCAGTGCTTTCCTGATTCAGGACATATAAGCATTTATGAGGTGCCTATCGTAATTTCTGGGCACACCTTAAAAAGTTTAGGTACAACAGAGATGACATTTCCCAGAAAAGTGATCATATAGTTAACAACATCCACAGCACTGAACTTATTCACTTTGGTTTTATGATTATGATTGAAATTTTTTTTTTTGTGATTAAGGAAAACATCAAAGAAAGAACGAATACAAAGCCTCCATGAAAGAGGGAGAATACAGTGTGGTTTCTATGCAGAATCTTCTTGTCCCTAACAGAGAGGGAGGCAGAATTCTTACATTTAAAGATGGAGTAGAAAACACACGTATGGCTCTGTAGAGAATATTCTTGCACCAACCTATTCTCTTCAATGGAGCGTTCCTCTGCTTAAACTTAAGCATGAGCCAAAGTGTTGGCAACATCTGAGCCTTAGAGGAGAAGAATACATACCTCCAGGGTGGAGCTGGTTGCAGATTGTCCTTTGAAATGTTTTTTTTTCCCCAATGGAAAATGGACTAAACAAAACTGTTTGCAAAATAATTCATTTTTTGTTAAAAATGATTAGGTTTTAATTGAAAACCTAAAGAGCTGCAAAGAGAAAATTTTCAGTTGCCAAAAAAATGAAAACAATTAATTTTTCACCAAAAACCTGAAACATTTTGAAGAAAATGCTCAATTGTAAAAATATATATGTTTCATCAAAGTTTTTAATGGTGGGAAAAACATTTCTGTACCAGCTCTGTGACTGGGGCAAATGACTGGAGATTCCAGAACAGTGACTTGCTGCTAATATTTTTATCAGAAAACTCCTGCAAATATGTTCCACCTTTAGATTATGCTACATCCCATGTATTGGGATGCATTTGTTTCACAGAGGGGTTGGGTAAAGGGCTAAGGAATCTAGATATTCATTTTTTCATTTAAGCACAAAAAGCTTTCTCATAACAGATTCAACAACCATACATGGAGCTGCACTTCCTTTCATCCTTTGCTGTTTGAGGATGTTGCCCCGAGCTCTTTGAGGATGCAGCACAGTGTGCCGCTTCCCCCGGAGGAAGGTGGTGTGGACAACTTGAGGGGTCAGGAGGAGGGATTGTCCCTTGGGAACACCTTCCAAAAATACCTTCCTTTGGTGCAGTCTGGCCCATACTGAAGGCCATATAATTGCTGGTGATCATTAGGTCTAGTAGGAGTCCTTGGCAGCAGGAATGACTCCATCAGAAGAAGGGAAATCAACTTCACCCTCCCTTCAGTTTGAGGGCTGAATTTTAGCGTTACCTCAAGAGCCTCTTACAGTAGACAAGTGTAAGCTGTGGAAAGTAGAGGAGACCTACTCCTTGGAATGCCTCATTGGCAATACCCAGGAGAACCCAGCACATTAGGGGCAAAGAGTGCACACTCTCATAGTGGGACATGGAGCTGATTGGAAACTTTACAATGGAGCGTTCTTCTGTTGGGAAATTGCCATTTTGTCAGAACCAACACTTTCTACGGGAGCATGTCTATGTAATGAAATTTCATTTCAGGGGGAAAGAAAGCATGCCTGATAAGGTTGAAATGTTCCATGTTGACATTTTTGGAATGGGACGTTCCAATTTTACATTCTGAATTTTTTTATAATATATTTTAATTTCTTAAAGGAAAATTAAATAATTTCAACATTGAAATGTCATGTTTCAATCTTATCTAAACAAAACACTTTGTTATGTTTTAATCATTTTGGGTCAAACAAAACCAACAACAGTAACAATGAATAAAAATTTTAAAATTGTGGCATTTCTTGCAAAATGGAAATTCTGGTTCCCACAAAACTCTAGGGGGACACACAAACATGTGTTTATGTGCATGCAAATAAACATGCACAGATTAGACCACAATTGCCCCCTCCGATTAATGTGTATGATCAACAATACATAGTAGAAAGTAAGAATGGCCATACTGCTTCAGACCAATGGTCCATCTAGCCTAGTATCCTGTCTTCCGACAGTGGCCAATGCCAGGTGCTTCAGAGGGAATGAACAGAACAGGTAATCATCAAGTGATCCATTCCCTGTCGCACATTCCCAGCTTCTGGCAAACAGAGGCTAGGGACACTTCAGAACATAGTTTTGTATCCCTGCCCATCCTGGCCTGGTGGACCTATCCTCCCTGAATTTATCTAGTTCTTTTTTGAATCCTGTTATAGTCTTGGCCTTCACATATTATGCAGCTCAGGTGATTGTGAATCCATAACAGGACATGGCACTGTTGCCCATATTAGACAGTCACAACATTCACTTTCAGATGCTGTAAGTGCATATTAAAAGTAATACACAAAACATTTCTAAAACTTAATGATGGGGCCTCATTGATGGGGCATGGGGTGAAAAGGGGGCATGGTGGGCTGAAATCATATTATTTTATTTGATTGAAATAATGATTGTGATTTGACACTATAGTTATCAGGTTCTGTCGTCAAGTTCAAATCTACATCCCAGCCATAAATCCCCAAGAAAGGAGCTTTATAATAGTTCTGCTCAAACCCTACCTGTATGTCCAAAGACACTGTATCACTATAGGTCATGAATATACAGTGGATAAAATCAGAAAGGCATCTATTGTGTTTGTAATCCGATGTTGTGGAAGGGGAGGGGATTATAATCCAATAAGAATTTTTAACTACCTGGGTATAATAATTTTGTGGCCTCTTCTGAAAAACCAGAGAAGTCACTGAGGTGGGTGAATGAAATCACCATTGAGGAGACTATACCTCCATAAAAGCCCCTTTCCCTTTTTAATTCTGCCTATAGTCTAGTAAGAGTTATTTTTGTTTGTTGCAATAATTCATAAAGGCACACAACAGCTATTAAGTGTAATTACCTACAAAATCTCACCTCTACTATAAATTGTATGGTCACATACAGATGCCCTCTCAACTGGAGTGCAATGCAACACCTGAAGATTAGTGCAACTGAAAATATATATTTGATTGAGTTTGCTGAATTCACTGCTACATTTTCCAAATGTTTTGCACGCAGAATGAATTAACATCAACATGTGCCTTGCGTCCTCCTTGTGCCATGATGTAGGAAGCAAGAGCCATGAACAATACTTGGAGTAGATGGCTGGTTACTACGAAAGCAAGCAAAATTTATTTGTCTGTGTGCAAATGCAACCAGGAAGGGAATTAAAATTATGATATGTTGCCATGGTAATCGAGTCCCAGGATTTGGCTTGGAGGAATAGTGGGGCTGTAGCTGAATGCTCATGAATTCCTCAGTAGGCTTTTCAATACTCCGTTTCCTTTAAATGAAATTGGAGAAAGACTTGCAGTTCATAGTGGGGATAAAAATTTTATGAAGCTAAATCTAGGCAGTGCTTTAGTGTCAGTCAGCATTAACCCGCAGCATGAACACATAAATAATTGAGATTTCAAATACCCCAGTGCTCCTGATTAGAGTACTCACAGAGCTCAAAAGCTGGAGCTAGGCGGAGACCCCAGTGCAGCTTGTGAGCACTTCATGGAAGTCTGAGTGTCCACACATGCTGCACCATGGGTTGGTTTGAAAATGTCCTGCTATAGAGCCTTCTGCTGCCCTTTATTGATACAGAATTTAACCAACAAAAATCTAATAGTGTTTTACAGACATCCCTTGACTTGGATTGGTACTGAAGGTGGGTTTAACGACTAGCAAAGTATTCGAATTGTATTGCTCTTTTATTCAGAGATTCTTCTAGTTTATCTTTCTCCCAGCAGCTGAGAACTTGGAGTAGATTTGCATAGGATGAAATCTGCATTTAACCCAAGGAACTGTTGGAAAGCCATGGGGATGCAATAGCCATTTGCTGTTGCTGAAGACAGAATGCATGTTAACCCTTTGGATACTGGCTATTTTTCAGGCTGTCAGCGGAAGGGTGGAGAGAGACTGGGATTTCTACCTGTGAAACCAGCTGGAGATTGTTGATGACTAGAGTGAGCAGGTCACAATGATCTGACAGTGAAACCTGGGAAAACCCAGAAGCAAAATGACTATTTTGTCAAGTGCTCAGTGCACAAGAAACATCCTGTCCTTACAGTACCGCAGGCTAGGAATGAGCTGTTTTACTCAACTATATATGTGGGGGAACACACTAACTGAACAGAAAGAAAGAGAGAAGGCAGAGCATGGCGTCAGCCCATAATACTCTGAGTAACTCAGTTAAATCCTTGGTGACCACTTTACTACACATTGCTAGTCATCTCTGACCAGAGAGGGATCCATTTATTTTTAAATTTGGACCAAAACTGTATTTTTCCAACAAGATTTTTCTTCCTTCCACAGTCAGAGTTTCTTCCTCTGCTGGACTGGGCTGTTGGTGAACTGGTCTCCCCTGACTTACAAATTCCTCATCTCCTCATGCAGCCCGTTCTTGATGTTCTATAGTAACCTACAGTAACAGTCCAAACCCTGCTCCTTAAAAATAGTCGCAGGGACAGCTGGTTGAAAAATGGTGCGTGTGTCTTGCAAGAGAACTTAAAATGCTGCTGTTGTTGTTAAATTCACCAAAAATTTAATTTTTAAAAAAGAGTAAAACAAAAAATTGACCCTCCTCTCCATTTTTGTTTTCTTCAGTGTTTGCTTTCAACCTTCTCCCCTCCATCTTTTTTTGCCTTTTTTCTTCCTGTCACCTTTTTCAGGGGCAAAGTGGGAAAAGGAGAGTATGACAGGGCATATACCCCACCCTGGAACTAAGAGCTGGAGCTCCAGAGCTTAATTAAGGTGCCTGGTTGCACCTGGAGGGTAGGCCAGACCAACTGAAGATGAAGCCCAGCTGGGAGAGGCATTGCGTGGTGAGTATAAAGGGAGGAAGCCCAGAGGCAAAGAAGCTGCAGGAAGAAGGACTCTGCAGCCCTTTTTGGTTGCTACAGAGTGGAGAAAAAGCCTGGAGAGGCGCAGATGTATAGTAAGCTGAGGGAGGGGCCTGAGGGGAGAAGTGCAACGAGGCAGTGAGGTATCTGAGGAGCAGATCTTAGCTGGTTGCCACAGAGTCCCTGGACTGGAGCCCAGAGGGAGGGCTTGGGGTCCCCTGCCAGCCACTGGGAAGGGAAGGGGGAGATCTGTGGAGCAGTCCAGGTAGGGGCAAAGAACTATGTTTATTTGAGTTCAGTTTATTGTTTATCCCAGGAGGGGAGAGATGTTAAAGTCACCTGGGGAGAGGGATGAGCCACAAGAAGAGGCGGACCATGCAGCGCTGAGGTGACCCTCAGCAGGGGGCGCTAGATGAAAGAGTGGCTACGCCACACCCACTCATGAGGGGGCGCTCTGGTGGTGAGCAGTGCTTCCACAGGGAAGAAAGAGGAGAAGTGGAAAACTCTTGGGGAAGGGAGAAAAAACGGGGGGGAGGGGGTCAATGAAGAACCCCAGACTGAAAAATTGCCAGTTGGGGTTGTTTTGTGTTTAAGAAAAAACTGGGAATTTTCAGAAAGGTTTTGTTTTTGCTTTTGGAAACCGGCCACTTCACATCAAAGAAATATTTTGGAGGGGAAAAAGGTCACCAGCTGTGGTCAGAGGGAGAAACAACGGTTGTTTTCTTGCTGTTCCCATTTAATAGCAGGTAATGGGAAGAATGTCAACATGGTGCCTCTAACTCAAGCTTGCAGCTGTCACGGAGTTGCTAACTGACCCAAGATCTTCCCCCTGTATGATGATAGGGTCTCTGGGGCATTTCTGTAGCCAAGTAATGCGAACGTTCCACATGGGCCTGCTGCAGTTCGTTTCTGGATGCATGTGGTCCCGCACAGGGTCCATGTGTCAGAAGAGATTTGCAATCCTCATGCCTGGCAGTGCCTAGCTGGTGAGCATAATGAATGTGATCCAGAGAGAGCAGATGTACC
Organism: Chelonia mydas; assembly: GCF_015237465.2. NCBI lineage: Eukaryota > Metazoa > Chordata > Testudines > Cheloniidae > Chelonia > Chelonia mydas. The sequence continues at coordinate 21,116,418 of NC_051254.2, forward strand.
CTACTTACAGAGGAAAGAGGCCACTAGATATGAGAATGCTTAAAGCAGACAAATGGAGAGGAGTCATGAAACAGGGCAAGAACGTTGGACCACATCAGTCTGTATGGGGACAATACATGTGCTGCTTTGATGGGGATGCCTAGAAAAACAGGCTAATACATTAAAGATGGAATGCTCAAAAGGGCCTAAGAGAGTTAAGCACCCAGCTCTCCCTGCAAATTTCTTTGAAAATCCTGGTCTAAACACTCTACAAAAGACAATGATGTTCTTCAGGCTGGATCTATAATTGTTCAGCTGTTCTTTACTCCCTAGCACAGATGATGTGGAAACCTCATCATAATCCTGAGGTCTCATGACAGACCTGAGTTCTGAAACTCTCCTGCCTTTTGTAGGGGCTGAGACACTTGGTTTATTAGTACCCTTGTGTGGGAGTCCTACTAGTAAACATCTTGTAAATGTAAAGGCACCTTGTGCCCAAATGTATCGTTTGGTCTCTTGTAAATGACTTTTAGCTGAATTTCATCTTTGGCTGAAAGAATGAAGGTGCAAGAATTGCCAGTTGCAGTGACTGTTGTTGCAGCATTAATTAGTTAAGCTTTGTCAAGTGCTTTTGTAGATGAAAAGTGCGTGGTTAGGTACATGTTAAGCAACGTTAACAATGGAGTTCAGCAGAAAGGAAAACCACATGGGTTTTTAGTTGTTAGAATGATTTAGGATGATGCATCCCAAGTAATTTCAGGTGCCTACATATTAAAGAGAAGTAGAGTGGGGTCCCCTCCGGACTGTACCTTGCTGTTCTTGCTGGAAGGATCCATGGAGGTAGTCTTCATCTTTTTTTTCACATGGTACTTGCAAGACCTGTCTCAGCATTGTTAGTCAACCAGGAGTGTTCAAGGTGGTTTTGTTATTTCAGGGGTTAATAGTGGCCTCAACTTCCAAGAACAATGATGATTTTTGTGACTTAGTTTCGTTTGGGACCCTTTAACATGCAAAGGCATAGTGTTAAAGTAAAACAGCTAGTACTGGAAGTGGAACTCCCCACGTGTCCTGCCTTTGTATGTACTGGCTCTAGAGAATTGGGATAAGCCTGGCCTGGATTCTTCAGGGGTGCCCGCTGTTTTGAGGAATGCAGAAGGGATCTGTGGAATCTCCTACAATAATGGACATTCTGGTTCCCACACCACTCTAATTAGAATACATCTTCTGATTTCAAGCAACACAGTTGCAGCCTAGGGTGGGAGGGATAGCCCAGTGGTTTCAGCATTGGCCTGCTAAACCCCGGGTTGTGAGTTCAATCCTTGAGGAGGCCACTTAGGGATCTGGGGTAAAAAATTGGGGATTGGTCCTGCTTTGAGCAGTGGGTTGGACTAGATGACCTCCTGAGGCCCCTTCCAACCCTGATATTCTATGATTCTAGTGATGAGGGGACCTCATGGGATCTGAGGGTTCATGAGCCATTTTGGGTCTGGGGTTGTGGCAGAGGTGGATTGCAGTCCCTGGACCTCTTTTCATTGGGTGTTTTCTCTTTAAGGGGTGATTCAATTTTTTTTTTTTTAATTGTGTGAACTGGTGGGATGGTTCATCTGGTGGGAACAGTCTCTCAGGCGGTAGGGATGTTGAGAGGACGGGAGTGTGTGGTTAACCACAAAAGATAGAGAACCTCAAAGTTCAGAAGCCTCTTCAAATTTATGGGAACTAAAATCTCTTTGCCTGAAAAACTGGGCGGAAGGCTTGTGAGAACAGGACTTCTCGTGGGATGCTGCTGCCTCCTGCTTTTGGACTGGACAGAAATATCCTAATGGAAGAACTGCCTTCCTTGCAGTAAGACCAAGCCTCAGGATAGAACCCAGAAGTGTAAAAAAGTTCAGTTTTGAAGGAAAAATTGGGGCTCAGTTCAGATGAAAACTTAAGGGGAAAATACTCCTTGTATTCTCAGGCAGCTTATTGAACTTTCTTTGAGCATTCCCTTTCACCTCTTGCCTGTCCGGCTGCAGTGATTCTGTGGACTCATGAGGTAAGTGATTCAGCTTGGCAGCTTACTTTGCAGATCAAGAGAAAATAAACACAAGTGTCTGCTCCTGGCTCTTTCTTTCTTGGGCTGCATTTGGCCTGCTTCCACCCAGTCATGTGACTTTCTTCTTGTGTATGAGGTGATTGTTTGTGGGTCAAGTCTATTTTTGGTTTCAGTTCCTGTGTGTGTGTTTTAAGCTGCCTGCCATAAAACAAAATTAAAAAAATACTCCCTCCTCATCCTCCCCTCCGTGCTACTGCAAGCCAAAATATAGTGATACTGACTCTTTCAATGCAATGGAAATCATGAAAGGTTTTGCTGTATGAAGGTGGACCAGGACTTTGATCTGAAACTTTCTTAGTCTTCTGGAGACTAGATCTGAATGGTTCCCTGACTTTTTAGAACAGGTGGAAAAAATGGAAAAGCAGTTTTGAAATTTTAGTCATTTTCTCTTTGTGGGTTTCTTTTAATTGCAAGATTTTAATGGAAACATATCAAAATGGTTATCAAACTTTGACTGAAAAATAGTTTTTTGGCAAAAGAAATTTTTGATAACCATTTTAGTATCACTTTCAACAAAAATGACAATTTAAAAATTGCTACCACAAACTCTTTTTTCCATGAAGAAAATGTTTGCTTGTATTTAAAGGATATTTTTTGGCAAACTTCATTCTAAATATTTTGACCAATTCTACTGATTGGCATTTTGCCTGCCAAAATCAAAATCAGGGTTCTGCAAAACCAAATCCCACTCTCTCAAACCTGCCGCTAGTTCCATGAGAAAGTAAAAGCCGTTAATACTTTAAATGGCTGGCAACACTCTAATTTCTAATTCATGCACATGGAATCTGTTCTTTTTGCATTTAGAATAGATGGGTTAGGTCACAAAGGAAGTACTCGGTGTGAAATTAGCCCAGGCTAGTTGCCAAAAGTAGATATTTTCTGTGAAATTTTATGAGCAAAATGAATTTTTGGACTCATTTAAAATTTTCATTGAATTTTTTTATAAAACAAATTGAATAAAATTTTTGTTTCGTTTTACTTTTCAGCTTATTATTTTCTTCAATCTGGGAAGAAAATGAAGAATCTGAAAATGAAAATGACACTTTTTTTCTTTTAATTTGAACTGAAATGAAACAAATGTTTGATAGGAGAGAGACATTTTTCATTTCACTGACAAATCAAAACCTTTCAAAGGAAACTTGCTTTTCAAAAGGCAAAAAATGTTTTGTTGAACAACTTCTCCAGTGAAAAGGTTTTTGACCATCTATAATACTAATCTTGTTTCCTTCTGGAAACTTACAAAGACTCCTTCAGCTGAAAAATATTGCTTTGGGCATTAAAATATTAGGTTTAAGAATTTTTTTTAAAGAATCAAAACCGAATGTAGGCTGGTTAAGGAAACCTCCATAGGTGATGTGGCATTTCACCTGCAGCTCTGCTTGAAGTGTCATTCAGTATCTGAGCAGAGACTGCAAGTCCACAATGCTTGAGGTTAATGAGGCAAATCACTAGAAAATGACTGGTTTTTAATGCTAAAGACTTCCCCACTGTTGAATCCCTTCTCTTGGGTATTTTGTTTTAATCAATGCACGGATGATCATATTAGGTTTGTTTGCTCTCCATTCATGAGTTAACATGGAATTCAGCAATAATGGATGTCTATTAATTATATAGTGTTTTTGTTAACGGAGGCAACATAAGCATGGGAGAGAGGCCAAGGGAATAATAAACTGAGGTTCATGCCAGCAGTTTGTACTCTGAATTAATGTTGAATGAAGTAGTTCAGATCAAACAAAAATTAACTTGATCCTTCAGCTTAAACCAAACCTGAACCAATTTAAGTGTTCCTGTCATTTCCCTTCCCACCCCCAACAGTCTTCATTTTCATCCTTCTGTTCTTTCCAGGACTTCCAGTGGAAGTCCCCAAAGACTCTTGTTGCAGCACCTGGGGCCCATACTAGAAGCAGGAAGCACTGAAAATCTCATGCAATAGAACATTCTTGCAGGGTGCCAACCTGATTTTGTAGAATTTTAAGGACCTTGCTTCCAATTTGGCTCATGCAAAATTGATTTTTGGGGCTAGTTTGCTGTCACAAATGATGGTACCTGGACATATAATTACCTGAGCCTCATGGAGACTTTTTAACTGCTTCCTACTTCACAGATAGGTTTTTGGAACAGAGTAATGGGTCTATTGGCTTAGTGATTTGCGGAATTACTGGTTTTCCAGTCCAAACTAACAGACCAGCAGAATCCAGTTTAATCAACATAAATCAATAGAGACCAGTAGAATAATTTTAATGCAGTTTTAGTGTCCTGATGTCAGGTAGCTAGACAGCTGCATGCTCTCACCCACATTTTGCAATTATTTGCTTCTGAAAAGTTTGCTTTGCAGCTGGTGGTATGGCATAAGCCTGGAAGCGAGGACAGAGATTCTCCCTGCTATCTATCAGGGAAGCTCTTTGAAGTGGAGTCTGATGTATTGTTACGTTTGCATGTATTGATTGTCCACAGCAAGTCTGCACTCATTTTCTGTTGTGGAGCTGGGATCCTGGCACTGATTTGCAGCTGCTTTGGGTAAGGCATTTTTAAAGTTTCCTTTTGTTTCGTGCTGGAGCCACTCTTCAGAATGTCCTGAGTGTAAAAGGAGACAGCAAAGGTGAATCCCGGCATTGCAGCATGGCCATCCTGTTGCTTCAGCCCCCATCATGTGTTTGACTTGGCTAATGTTTCTCTCTCAAGATCGATGAGCGCCCATCCTGTTTGGTTTTCTCTGAAGATAAAATAACCCCCCGCCCCACCCTCCTGGGATTAGGTTCCAGGTTGGAGAAATCCAGCTGTGAAAAAGGACAGGTGCGGACTGCTAGGAAGAAAGGCGCCCCGACTGCTCCTGCATGCGTGTGTTGTTCTTGTGCGAGACGAACGATCTCCATGAACATTCCAATTAGTGGGGCTTTTGTTACCAGGGCTGGTTGACAGGCCATGAATGTTGGAAAGAATATGGCGGTGGGGGGGAACCAACCCCAACGCAGGAATAAGAGACGATATTCTTTGTGGGCTCGTGTGAAGCATGGCGGAGGTATAGCAGGCCTGGGGAGGGGTGGGGAAGGGGCGATGGGGATTCCAGTAAGAAGCTTGATTAAAATGGGCAAATATTTTTGTCCTGTGTAGTCAGGATACATTCCTGATTTGGCTCCATGCATGTTTCTTTCCTTTGACTCTCCTGTTTCCCACCCTTGGTTTGGCCTTGGCATCTCTATTTGCTCCCTCTGGAAGGGAGCAGGAAGTCCCTGCAGCTTTTGTTATGTTCTTAAAACAGTAAAATATAAAACCACCAAGACTCCGAACTGGCAGAACCGCAGCTATGCCCCAAGTGCCTGCAAAGGCAACCACGAGCATGAATGTCCCATCAGTCAGTAATTCAAGCTTTCCTTAAACTGTGGCAATCACAGTGAATGGCCATGTTTAGTTAAAGCGATGCGCCCCCCCCCCCCCCCCCAAAAAAAAAAAAAAAAAAAAGCTGCCCTTGGCTTTTCTGACAGGGAGGGTGACGCTGAAGTAGCACTTCACTGCACTAGCTCATTTCAGGAATAGAGGCCTTGTTTTCAAGGGCCAGGACCAAGAAATTGGATAGGTCAGGACAAGAAGTGGGTGATGGACTGCAGAGGATTGAGTAGCTGAGATAATCATCTGATATTCTGGGTGTTTACAATTAGCCTTAGGTGTGTTCTGCTAGCACCTAAAGGCCCCACCCAACAAAAGTGGGGAGCCCATTGTGCTAGGTGCTGTACATGCACATAGAAACAGTTCCTGTTCCTGAAAGTTTAACACTTCATTTGCCTGTTTAGATTGTAATGTCCCCATTTTACAGATGGGGCTGGGCATGGGGGAACTGAGGCAGATCTCCCTGAGTCTTGCAGTAGTGTTTCAGGCCTAGTTAATCCTAGGAAATTAGGTTGGCATAACTATGTTGCTCAGCGGTGTGAAAAGTCCACACCCCTTGAATGATCCAGTTAAATTGACATCATCCTGTAGACAGCACTCGGGGGAGGGATTCTCCTGTTGACTGAGCTACCACCTCTCGGGGAGGTGGATTACCTGAGGAAGAATCTCTCCCATCAGTGTAAGGGGTGTCTTCACACTGCAGCATTTGATGTATAGACAAACCCTTAGTCACAAGACCATCTAGGGTGACCAGATGTCCCAATTTTATAGGGACAGTCCTGATTTTTGGGTCTCTTTCTCACCTAGGCACCTATTACCCCCCACCTCCTGTCCTGATTTTTGACACTTGCTGTCTGGTCAGCCTAAGACCATCCTTCCTGCCTTATACAAAGAAGTTGGTTCATTTCATACTCCAGCAAGACAATGAAGGTTGGGTTTTCACCATTAGGGGGTTGATGCAACTGAAGCAACATACAGCTTGCTTTCTCTCCTCTTTCTGTGAGCCAACCCAGATCCCAATGCGCTGTGTAGACAAAGAGAAAGCATATGCTCAATTCAAACGCACATACTGGGTCTGAATCTTGAATGTCTCCAGGCTGTACAGGGTAGGCCATTGATTCTGAAGTCGACTCCAGGTGCTGGAATCAGCTACATGAATGTTTCCTTTTTTAAAAAAAAACCCAATTTCTTTCAAGGCAGTGGATGAACGGGGTCAGCAGTGACACCATTCTGCAACGATCCTGATTGTAATGTTCTAGGAAAGCTTTTTGCTATATAACTGCTATTTTACACTTGCTATTTTCTGCACTGCTATTTATTCCAGACTGCAGAAATAGGAATCTGGTTTAATGTGTGTTAAACATTATTGCCACTGTACAGACAGAATCTTTAAAAATACCTGCCCCCCCCTGCAAAGTTGCTATAACCACTCTGTGCTTGGAAGAACAAAGAGGAGGCAAACTCTGCTGTTCTTCTCTAACTCAAGCTAACTAGGCAAAGAAATTCACAAACTATGTTTCAATGCATCTCTTGTGTTATTTGTATGACACTTCTATGGATAAGAGCACAAAGATGCCACATAATGCAAGCTAACCAGTGGAACTCACTGCCACTATATATTATTGAGACCAAGAGCTTATCAGGGGAAAAAAATAGAATTAGACCTTTATATGAGGATTGTTTGTATTTACAGTAGATTAAAAATTGGATATGGGATATAAAACTTCCTGCTTCAGGGCATAAGTCAACCATTAACATGGGAGTCAGAAAGAAGCTATGGTTTCCTGGACCTCTTTGTGAAGCAGCTGTTACTGGTTACTGTCAGACAGGTTAGTGGACCACAGTCGTTCTAGATACCTTATCTCTCCCACACTGACTTTCTGCTTCTAGCACCCATCTCCTGGTCTCTTTCTTTCATTTATCTCTTTCTGGGGGCTATCTGAGGAAGCACTGTTACACCTACGCAGCCTCTTCCTTCTGTCCATAGTGTGAGAAGCTGGGCTGGGTTGTGGGCTGCATCCCTGCAATTGGCTTTGAGATCCTTCCTGTCTGTCAAGGCTAACCTCAAAAAGACTGGGTTTTATTTGTCGGATTCACCTAGGGCCAGATTTCCACTTGCACCACTTACTGAGCCCTTCCAAAAATGTTTATTTTTCAAGGAGTTCTCAAGTGTATTTGCAATTCCACGCTGTTTTCTCCTGGGGGTATCTGTTTAGATAGAGGCTTGAATGAAACTCCCAGTCTCAAACACCAGCACAGCTTTCAGGGGGAAGGATGATCTTGTGGTTAAGGACTTGACTGGGACTCAAAAGATCTGTGTTCACTTCCCAGGTCTGCCGCTGTAAACTTTGGCAAATCCCCTCTGTGTTTCCCATCTGTGACATAATGATAAAAATGTTACGTTTCCTCCATGCTTTGTCTGTCTTCTCTATCTAGACTGTAAACACTTTGGAGTGAAGAGTGTCTCTTACTCTGTGCATGCACAAAGCTCAGCAGCACAATGGGGCCTCCATCTCACTTAGGGCCTCTAGATGCTACTGTGATACAAACAATAAAAAGAGATGTGTGTATATAAGTCAGAACAATATGCATTGTTTATAAACTTCCTAGATCTTATAGAAGCAGTACCAGTTAGTGGGTAGTGCACTGCACTGGGACTCAGGAGACCTGGGCTCAATTCTTGGCTCTGCCATTGGCTTACTGGGTGACCATGAGCAAGTCTTGTCACCTTTCTATGCCTCAGTTTCCCCATCTGGAAAATGAGTGTGATTATTCTGATGTCCTTTGTAAAGTGTTTGAGATCTGTGGATGACAATGCTGTATAAGAGCTAAGTGTCATTATTTCTGAACACAGAGCTAAAGAGGTTTTCCCCTCTACTACAATTATTGAAATACAAAATGAAAGCAATTAGGGCTAGTTGAAAAATGGTATTTCTTGGGGTGGGGGGAACAAAAAAACCCCAACAACAAAACTTTTTTAACAATGAACATTTTTTGTGTAGAGAATTTTCAACTTTTAAAAATTCTTTCTTTGAAATGAAACATTCATTTTGTTTTGCTTTGATTCTAACTGAAGCAAAGTATTCCTAGTTTTCTTCCTACCCTTCACTTACCCCCCCCCAGTACAAAGAAGGGGGAAGGAAAAAGGGAGATGGAGCGGGGAAGGAGCCAAAAATTAAAAAGGAAAATTGTCATTTCAATTAGAATTGACTTTTTTCATTTTGTTTCAGTGAAAAATTGACTTCAGTGAAAATACATTGATTATGAACATGTTTGTATAATTTGAAAGCCATTTTCCATTTTAAAAAAGTTTTTGATGAAAGAATTTTGATCACTTCTAAAAGCAAGCATCTATGCATAGGTTTATGCTGCGTTCTTCTTTCGGGGGCATATAAAGTACATACACGGGTAGTTCCCCACCCTACCCCCAAATACAGGGGGGGGGCAGTGGGGAAAGGCTGTCCCTCCTGCCAGTCCTTGTTCTGACACAGGTAGCTGCACACCCTTTGCTTTTCACTGTCACATGTAGCTACATGTACCCTACGTACTGTTGCCAGTGGTGTGTAGTATAGATGTAGCCTAATGATATGCCTACATTTTGAGCTGGGAGGTGACCTACCCACTTGAGCTAGCGCCTTAAAAATGGTGTAGCTGGGGCAGTGCAAGCATCAGCAGGGACTGGCTGCCCCGAGTGCATATCTAGCCTCGCCAATGGAATCGTCCATAGGGCGGCGATCCTCTCCTGCTGCTCGCATGGCCATGGCTACACTCTATTTTTAGCATGCTAGCTCAATCAGAGGCGGGGAGGGATAGCTCAGTGGTTTGAGCATTGGCCTGCCAAACCCAGGGGTTGGGAGTTCAATCCTTGAGGGGGCCATTTAGGGATGTGGGGCAAAAATTGGGGATTGGCCCTGCTTTGAGCAGGGGGGTGGACTAGATGACCTCCTGAGGTCCCTTCCAACCCGGATATTCTATGATTCTGGCGTGGGTATGTTTTCTCAAGCTGGGAATTCCAGACCAATGTGAAGTGCAGATTTACCCTAAAGGTTTGTCTAGATTGGGAAAAGTGGTGAGATTTAATTGGGGCGAGCTAGTGTGTTAGCTAAATTTGATCACACGGTAAAATTTTTAAAAGCTCTTAAGTCCCATTTTCAAAAGAAATGTAGGGCGCATCGGCTCTTCAGTGCCTGTCTAGATGAACACTTCGCTTGTGGCATACGGGGGTGTAAATCTACACCCTCAGTAGCATGCCACAAACTAACTGTCCATGTGGACCCTGCTGCCAGGCACTAGAAGTTCTCTAGTGCCCTTTGAGCTATTCTGCTTTGCAGCTGGCATTGGGCAATGTGCACTAAGGAACTGCTAGTGCACAGCAGCAGGGTCTGCACGGGAAGCTGGTGCTAGAGCTGCCAACTGTCTAAACACACAAACCCAAACACCCTGGCCCTGCCCCTGCCCCACCCCTTCTGAAAGGCCCCGCCCCGCTCACTCCATTTCCCTCCCGCCCCTGTCACTTGCTCTCCCCCACCTTCACTCACTCTCACCAGGCTGGGGAAGGGGGTTGGGGTGCTGGAGAGGGCTCTGGGCTGAGCCTGGGACAGGGGGTTGGGAGTGTGGGTTGTGAACTCTGGGAGGGAGTTTGGGTACAGGATGGGGCTCAAGGCTGTGGCAGGAGGTTGGGGTGCAGGACGGGGTTGGGTTACTGGCTCTGGGAGGGGGCTCAGGGCTGGGAAAGAAGGTGGGGGTGAGGAGTGCAGGCTCCAACCGGGCAGTGCTTACATTGAGCGGCTCCAGTTGGAGGTGCAGCAGGGCTAAGGCAGGCTCCCTGCTTGCCCTGGCCCTGCACCATTCCCAGAAGCAGCTGGCATGTCCCTGCAGCCCCTGGGGGGTCGGGGCAGAGGACTCTGCACTGCCCCTGCCTGCAGGCACACACCCCGCTCCCACAGCTCCCATTGGCCACAGTTCCCGGCCAATGGGAGCTGTGGAACTGGTGCTCAGGGTGGGGGCAGCGCGGGGAGACCACCTGCCCCCTCCCCAGGGGCCGCAGGGACATGCCAGCCACTTCCGGGAGTGGAGTGGACTGGAGCCGAGCCAGGGCAGGCAGGGAGCCTACCTTAGCCCCTCTGCGCTGCTGGACTTTTAGCGGCCTAAAATCTCCCGGATTGGCTTCAGTAGCCTCCGGGAGACAGAGCCTGATTCTGGGAGACCCCCAGCCAAACCGGGAGGGTTGGCAACCCTAGCTGGTGCATAACAGGCTAGTGTGCTGTTGGTTTACATCCCAGCTTGCCATGCGCTAGACAAGCCTTAAATCCCATTGAACATGAATGGCATTTAGGCACTGCCTATACCAAAATACCTTTAAAAATCTGCCCCTTAGGAGCCTAGCTGCATCTTTACCTGCCTAAATACCTTTGAAAATCTGGCCTAAGTCCTTTCTGTCGTGGGACTTACGGTTCTAAGTAGAGCTGGTCAGATCATATTTGCTGAAATATGCTGTTCCATCAAATCCAGAATGTTTTGGTATAGCCTGGTAGTTGGTATCCTAGCCTGGGATAAGGGTGGAGGGGAACCCAGGTTCATGTCCTTGCTCTGCCTGATCTGGAATGATTTGGGGAAGACAAGCTCCTCTGAGGCAGGCAGTAAAGGCACTTGAACTTGGCTATCCCCAGCCAATGCCTACCACGGGCTGTAGAATGTGGGTGTTGCTCTCCAAACCAGCCTGAATCGAAAAGCTCAGAAATCCACATAGTGACACTACTGCATAGTCAGGGAAAGGTTTTGGTTTTTGTTCCCGTGCGGAATGGAAACCTATTTCAAAGCCTTGAAAGCTACCATGTACCGGCATTGTCCTCTTCCAAACAGCTCTGCTCCCCCGTCTCGCAGGCGCTCTTGGAGATGTCACCCCTTGCTCCCAGTGGAGATACATCTCTGTTTAGCTAGTCCAGCTGCAGTGTGATTTCGCTGGTTGTATGCTAGCCCTGCCTCTCCTGAGACCAGTTACCCTGCAGCTAAGCAAGGAAACAGTTCAAGGTTGGCCCAGGTGTCTTGACTGTACCTCAGCCCCATTTCCTAATCTGGACATTTTTTATCTCCCGTCTGATGCAGCAAGCAATCCAATCCATAGGAATAAAAATAGCGTATTGTGTTAAAGGTAGAGAGCAACTGCTTAATATAAAAAATCCATTTTCTGGATTTTTCTAAAGAAGTGGATGTGGTTTTGAGCTTTTGAATGCAATTTCCCTTAATCCAGTGGGAATTTAGTTTTAATTTGATGCTATTTTTAGACACAAGGGGACGACGTCAAAGCAGAGGGATCCAAGTTGCTCTTAGTGGCGCCTTTTCTTGAGCTTTCTGCTGAAAGATCAGATCAGATCGTGTATAATTAATGTCACCATCTGGCATAATCACAGCCACGCAGGCATGCCAAGATGTAAAAAGTGCACTGCGAAGGCAGGATATTGGATCCCGTCAATATAAACAATCTTACTTCTGTGTTTGAAAGTTCACAGTTGGGGAGTTCAAATCAACCTCTGAAGTTAGCTCCAGATTAAACTCCTCCATTTTTAATTAGCTCCTTCATGGAGGACCTCATGTCAAGGAAAAGTAACACTAAACCCATTTAAATATACGTAATAATTGTCCTCCTGCTTCGGTCATTGTCATTGGGGTAAAACATTAACATCCTTTTATGGGTTTAAGCATTTGCTTGGTTTAATTTTTTTCTTCAGTCTAACAACTTTAAAGGCTAATGAGTTAAGAATTGCCCAGGGTGTTAATGGGACTGCTAAGTTTCTTTAATGATTGGTATAGTTCCTAAAGGGAAGAAACAAAACTGAAGGAGGCTCCCTGGAGGAGAGGGATAAGGACACAAAGGGTTGAGTGGGGGACTTGGTGAAAAGGACTGTTGCTTTCACACAGTTAGGTGTTTAAAGGAAGACAAACCCTGGATCCAGCTGACTAATTTTGGCTAATTGCAACCTGCATGGGTCAAGGCCTGGAGGCCTCACTGCTGTTAGGTCAGGGCAGCATCCATCACAGTGCTCTTCTGTAAACAGGGGCCTGGCCACAGCCCGGGACAATGGAGAGACAATGGAAGGTTGAGCTGGCTTGACAAAAAACATTCTTCACAAGAGATTCTATCATGCCCATTTGTCCTGGCTTCCCTTTCTGATTGGTGGAGAGGCCAGTCAAGAAACTGCCTAGATAGATTGAAATCTAATAAGGCCCTATTTCTCTTCTGACTGCAGGTCCAATTCATCATCGTGGAGCCTTATTTTTTTCCACTACATACTAAGATTGATTAGCGGCTGATCAACCAACACCCATACCCTACTGGAAACTCCAGTTGAAAATTTTCAGCTGGTGCTAGTTGATAAATAGGTTTTTATATGCAATAGTGAGGTCGGTTGTTGCTCTGGGCAGCTAGTTCATCTGTGGAAAGCAGTAGAGACCAGTTGAATTATTCTAATTGAGTCTTTTCAAATTTCCATTTTAAAATAAAAAAAAAAAGGAGGGAGGGTATTTTTATGGCAACATTTTTACTCCTGCAAAAGATAAAATCTGCTTTTGTTTTTAATGTTGGCTTCTATCGTTGCTGCCAACAGCAAGACGGCACGTCTCAGTGGAAGATGGTTTCCACTAACTGACCATCAGCGTATCATGAAATACTTGAACAAGTGTAGTTAACGTTTACTTCGAGTCAAAGCACAGCTTTAATAGCATCTATGCTCATTTAACTTTTCACTCCAAAAGCCGTTCATCACACTGAACCCTTGGTCCACTGGATTATTTGTTCAGCCATACATTTTAAACAACCGTTGTGTAGTTAATTAAAACAACTGATGAATTAAATGAAAAAATGGGACATTGCAAGTGTCCCCAAAATAGTTCAGATGAAAAGCTAGGACTGTCTCAGCAAAACTAGGAATGACTGTGACTTAGAGATACTGCACTTGAAAATATTCATGTGTGTTTTTTTTGTTTGTTTTTTGTTTTTCTTTTTTTAAAGGCCAGAAGTGACCATTATGAACACCTCGTCTGAAACTGCTTAGCACAGACCATGGAATGTAACCTCTGCATCAAACGTTTGGTTTGGTTTGTTTGTTTGCACTATGGCACACCTTTTTACCAAGATGCCGAGTTTTCATTCTTTAGAGCATCCCCCAAAAGTTGAACTCCCACACTGGCAATTTGCTGGTCCTATCCAATGGAAAGTTGAAGTGCAGGGGGCAGGGGGGGGAAATCACAGGGCCTCTTGAAAACGAAACACAAGACCAAAGTGGCCCTAAAAGAATTTTGGCAGAAGATGGAAAAACCCTTTCAGATGGATGTTAAAGCCGTTGTTTCCCTATTCAGTGCTCAGCGTCTAAGTACGTTGCCCTTTAGCATTCACTGAAACCAGCAAATCAAGGAAATGACACTGTGGCATTTATTAACCTCTAGCATGGATGTTAAACAGAAGAGATTTCACTGAGAGCGGGCCATAGCTACACTGTGGGAAATAGCTCATTACAGCTTACCCGGATGTAAACTGCAATAAAACAGGCTTATTATGAAAATAATACCAGGCGGCAATGTAGTTGTGATTACACATACCTTCGTGCATAGATTATAGCCGTTTTATGGTTGTTAAAATGTTGCATTGTTCTGGAAAATTAGCTCTGCTTTATTCAAAGTTTCCCTCTCAGCCACCTACCTTTCTTGGTGTCAGAAGTAAGTTTTCAGATGAGCAGAGAGCCCTCCCCGGCTCTGCCAGGGGAACACGATTGCTTTGGTGCCTGATGAACCATGTGTATCTGTAAGACAGTGGGGGTCTTCAACCTATCGTCTGTGGACTGTTGTGGGTCTGCAGACGAAGATTTCCAAAAGTGTCTGCACCTCCATTTGAAATGTTTTAGAAGTCTGCAAATGAAAAAAGGTTGAAAACCACAGCTGTAAGAGAGAGGACCTCTCCTTGATTTTGGCTTTGCCAAGCACCGGAGAGCAATTAGGAATTGGATGTTTTTCTGATGTGGTGTTCTCAGTCAGGATCAAAGCAACAACTGATTCAAGCCAAGGGGGCGCCCCTCCTTACTGTTTGAAAATGAAGTTAATTTTACATAGCTTTAGCAGTTGAATCTGATGCCCTCATGAAAATGAGGGAAGAATAGAGCTGGTTTGAGCAAGGACCCAGGTGTTGTGCAAGCTCTTCCTCATGCACTTCAAACCTGGCTTTCACTTTCACCTCCCTGACTTTTCACTCCTGGGCGTCTCTGCAAGACAGATAACTAGTCAAGCTGACCTGTATGTGGTGTGGCTTTGGGACGTACGTGGAGAGAGAGGAACAAGAATGAGAGGCCACCAAGCTCATTTTCAGTTGTGACTTGAGCCAGGATTTGAGCCTCGGTGGTCTGAGGTCAAAGGCTGGCACACTAACTCCCCACATTCCCAGACGCACTAATGAAAGCTCTGAGGATCTGTAGCAAGAGGTAAGTCTTTTCTCTAAGCAGGGTGGGGACATGCCCCTTCCTGTGGAAGAGCTCTTGGGGAGAGGTTCTGGTTGGAGGAAAACTCACATGGACTTTCCTCTTAATTCTTCCAAAGCAAAAAGATCCCAGTAAAGCCAGTTTTTCCAGGGATCCTGCATGGACAGCCCGCGCTCTGGAACTTCCCCCCACTTTTTTTAGTGTGGGGAGAAGATTCCCTAATTCATTAGGATACTGGAGCAGTATTACTTATTGCATGGATTCCCTAGGCAGTGTTAATGCATTTGTCCTTCTGGCCCTCCCCTGCCCTACTTCCTCCACGCTGCCCCTTTGGCTACGGAAGATCTTTCTCTGGGCAGCTCCAAGGGAATAATCAGGCCCATTGTAATTAAAGCAGTTACAGTAGTTCCATAGCCCCATAAGGAGAGGAGGGTTAAAATATTTGGTGTTGCACATGAGGAGAAAAATTGAGAGATCTCATCTGCTCCGCACTCAAGTAACTTCCATTGATTTTTAAGGCTATTCTCATGATAAAATCCAAACCGCATGAGAAATCCAGATTCTAGGGGATTTCTAGAAGTGACAGATAAGGCCTCTGAAGATCCAGAGGTTTCAGTACACCCCTAAAAAAGGTGGATGGTTTGAATTCTTGAGTTTGCAAAATTTGACTAGTAATCGTGTTAAAATAGCCTTTCTAATGGTACTCTTCGCAAGCGGCAAGTACAGAACCACATGAAAATGAAAAGTAATTTGGGTGCAGGGCTGAACTGCCCAAATTTACTGGGGGGAGGAGGGTTCATTTGAAGTTCAGGTCACTTGTTCCTCTGTCGTGTGTCTCTTCCCTCCCCACCCCCCGCCACAAAAAAAATTGATTTTCTCATCCCTGATTTCAAGACCAGCTCCAGACCAAAGAGGTTTGACTAATTTGCAGAATTCTCATTCAACTCTTTTGAAGTTTGCTTATAAGTAGTAGATTAAATGTACCTTAGTGGGATTCAGAAGCCATTTCATATCTCTGTATCCAGTCACTCAAACAGGAAAAAGAAAAAGTACACCGAGTCCAATCAGGACACTGATGCATGTCTGCATTAGGAATGGGGGAACCATTTTTAGATGAAACTTGAACCAAACAAAGTCTCTTGAGGTTTAAGAAACTTCAGTTTACTGTTTCAATAAAAGATTGTTATTCATATGCATGCACCTTTTTACTTACTCTTTTTGGGGAGCTCAGAAGTTCCAAAATTTAATAAGAAAACCTCTTCCAGCCCAGACATTTTCACGCATGGCTCTACCCTGGGTCCTGCAGCAAAATCATCTTCATTTAAACAGCCTTTGTGGTGTATGGAGAAACATAATAGGTTTGGGTTTCTGATTTGAGTTTGGGGCAAAAGCTTTGGGGAGAGAGTGGATTCTCGTTTAATCCAAACCAAGTTCCTCACACTGCAACACATAGAGGGCAAATAGATCATTTGGGTTTTTTTTTCCCTTCACATAAAGAACTGAGAAATTCTGCCAGAAGGGAAAGGACAGATGTAATAATGGTCGTGTCAAGTGGTTTATATATTTGGAAACAGTTTTATATTGGATCAGACCTTTAATTTGCCAATATGTAATCATGCTGCACATTTGGAAAAATTCACTTTTGTATTACATCAGCTTTTGTGATTTTGTAATCCCTGTTCTGCTTGGGGAGTTGGGGGTGTTGGTGGGGTGTAGCATTACTTTGTTCTTCAGAGCACAACTCCTTATTTTACAGCCAGCAAACCCCAGTTTTAAACGTTTTCTGGCTTTGTAAGAGAGGAAGAGAAGAACAAAATAAAACAGACCCTGAAGGCTCAGCCTCTGTCTGTAGAGCAGCACATTTATCTCTGCTTGCTAAAAGTAGTAGTATTTCAAAAGACTTTAAGCATGAAGCGATTAATCAGACAGGAACAATAGGGTGTTGCAAAGAGTCTGGCAAAACACAACTGCAAAATGATGCTTTCTGCTCTATTGAAACGCAAATATTCCAAATGCCGCCTGGCATTATTTGTTTCTGGGACTCCTTGTTGTATGCCTATTACCTTCCTTCTATGATCTTTGGTTAGGTAGCGTGCGTTTCTGCCTGGGCAAGGGTGCAACAGAATTAAATTGAGATGGTAGAGAAGAAATGAAAGACACCGTGGCTCAATTTACAAACTATTTGCCTCCTGATTGTTAGGGAATTTTTTTAATGTCTCTCTCTCTCTCTCTTTTTATTTTTAAATCCAGTCTGCTGATACCAAAGCAGTGAAATCTTTTTCAGATGTGACAGCTGTAAAGAGTACGGAATCAAAATGATTTCATTGTGTTTACAAAATTAAAATAAAGCCCCGGTGGTTCTTTTCCCTTGTTGCAATACGCACTAAATTCAATTACCTCTGTTCACACAGTCCTTGAACACCGCCTCTGCAGTCACGGGGAATGGCTCAGTGCCTGATGGGAGAGATGTTACCAGTTGGGCTAGAGTTGCTGGCTGTGGAACATGGGTTTTGTTTTCACCCTGCAGCTTGGGGGAGGCTCCTTGAGGAGGCTGAGATATGCTAGCATAGCTGCAGGCTTCACATGGAGCTCATTCTTTGGGCTATAAAATAGGGCAGGGGTTCTGATGACGTGACACAAAGGTGGGTGGAGAAAGACATATTCCTCCCGGCTGAAACGAACTCTCAGTGCTCAGGCAGGAAACGTAAGGCCAAGGGTTCGAGCTCAGAGCGCTAATGGGCCAGATGAGCTGTTTGGAGGAACAGCAGAGACCATCACACAGTTGGCAAGAACAATGAATAGCCATGAACCTTGGCAGGAGGATTATATAGGATAGCAATGAGCCGGGGCAGGGCAGGGGTGGGGGGCCTATCGTTATGCCATGTTCTGTTTCCTCAGCAACTAACTTCTCATAACATGACATTTGCTGCCACATTCAGCCCTCAGATCCTTAATGACACTTTGCACTCTTACCGGATTGCACCCAATGTACAAACATTCATTATTCCTACTATTTACTGACCAAGAATGAGGGCGAACTCCTGACATTCTACCTCAGGTTTTTAATCACTCCTGATTGAGGCTAAGCTACTTCAGGATCTCTCCATCTCTCTCTCACACACATCTGTCTATCCCCATTATACAAGGCACTGGGTGTGCACGTAGGCTGGGATCTGGTTGCCCAATTCCCAGCCCAGTTTGAAATTCCCACTCATAGTGAGATCCAGGCCTTGTCCCCGATGAGCTTGTGAATTCATCCTGGGAGGGAGGGGAGGTATTATCTCCATGAAGGCAAGTGACATGCCCTATGTCTCACAGTAAGGGCCACCATCAAACATGGTGCAACAGGGTGCAACCCCTTTGAAGTCCGTGGAGCTGCGCCTGATTACACTGATGCTAAATTAGCCCGAAGTTCTGATATTCAGCTTTCTACCTTTGTACTTGAAGCATAGAGCCAGCTTTTCTTTCCTATGCTTGAAATTCCAGGGCATGTATATCTGAGGGTAGAGCTTGGCCCATGTGGGCTTTCAGTTCTTTTTTTTAAGAGAAGGGCCAAAACTGATATCACTTTGGGGATTTACTGCTACCAAGAGTGATTTGTTTTCTCAAAGGCAATACTAATCACTAAGTACCTTAAATGAAATCCTGACCCTACTGAAATCCATGGCAACAGTCCGTTTGACTTTTATGGAGGCAAGATTTTAAATGTCCTCTCAATGGTAGAATTTAGGCCTCTCCTCAATAAATAAAGTGTGGATAAGCATCTAAACATTTGCAATTTTGTAAATTTGTAACGTAAGGTCCATCGATAGCTAGCTTTAAGGAAAGTGTTCAAATCCTGCTCATGCTTGGTGATTCACTTGGTATCTCCCCTTTTAAACATCATAAAAACACGACAGTTCAGCATGATTGGAAAACTGGTTAAGCAAACCTCCAAACTGGATTGGACTGGGATGTTTTTGATCAGGAATGAATTGTATGAAGGAGGACTGGTAATCAGGTGATCTGGGTTGTATTCCCAGTTCTGCTACAGGTTTTCTGTAGGATCTTAGACACATCACCTACCAACTCTGTGTCTCCGTCTCCAAGTGTGAAAAATTGGGATCAGAATTGAGGTGATTAATTGTTTAATATTTGCAAACCTTTTTGAAATTTTTGTGTGTAAAATGCTACGTAAGTGTTGGCAGAGTGCTGTGCCTTTCAGGGTTGGGATAGCTGGGATGTAAGACATTAGTACTGAGGTGTATTGGCAGAGCTCCATGGAGGGCAGGAAATGGAACAATAAAGGAATGCCATAGCTCAGGATTGAGGTACATTAGCAGAGCTGTGTGAGGTCCTGAATTGGAATAGCAGGAGAGGATTAATGTGCAGTGATAGGACTGTGCTGCGGGTACACAACTGCAATAGCAGGGGATGTTGCAAGTCCAGATTGAAGTCCATATTGAAAGCTTGCATAGTACCTTGGCAGTATTTTGCCTTGTTCTTGCCACTGCTATTAATCACTCACTGCACTGAATGTACTCAGCATTGGGTTTTTAAAGAGAGTTCCAGTTAAAAATGAAATGAGGTGACTTTAACAAAGTTGAGTCTTGTCTTGCCTTGTTGGATGACAGTTTATGTCCATAGTCTCACTTTCATATAGATGCGGAGTCTTTCCAGACAGAACAGAGTGGAATAATGACAGAACATGCCCCTTTAACCTACTCTGCACGAGTGTGTAAAATAATACCCCAGACAGATACCCTGAAGGCCTTTATAATTTATTCATTCAACAATTTCTTTTGGTGTACTTAATGTTGTATTTCCCTGGCCAAGGCTGGCATGCGAAGCGTGAGAAATCCTTATGGACAGATGGCTTTGCCTTTTTGAAAACAAACTCAAGTTATCTGCTGAGTGGTTTTAATGAGCTGACTTCTTCTGCAGAGTGCTTCGTGGGTTTAAGGGAATTCGTTGGCTATCTAGCTAAATGTTTAGACACCCATTAGCTAGGAAATTAAAAAGGGCTAACTCCTGGCATTCTAACTCAGTTTTTAATCACTCCTGACTTAGGCTAAGCAACTTCAGGATCTCTCTATCTCTTTCTCACACACATCTATCTATCCCCATACAGTTCTATGCATCTGTCGGATATTAGAGAGACATGTAACACTATATGTCTAGCTGTTAATATTTCTAAGGTATGTAAATAAGAAAACACAGTAATGGATTTTTTTTTCTGTTTGATTTCAATGATTGTTTTGCTTGAAGAAGGCTTTTAGGGTTTGACCCAAAGAAAGTAAAATGAAAGCTACAGTGTGCAGACAAGAAAGATGAAGATATGGTTCAATGTTGGTTGTTTTTTGGGGGGGTAGATAATAAATTCCTCTTTTATTTTAAATACCCTTCCCATGTGATGTTCCCATCAACTCCAGTATTCCTATTTCATCATATTCCAACAAAGGAAACATAGTAACTTTTAACAGAGGTACCCCTAAACTTGGCTTGTGGACATTCAAATAAAAAAATGATCTCAGTCCTGGAGCAAGAACTCTAAGGTAATGATAATCTCAGTCTGTTTTTATGTGCAAACTAAATGCTTGGAACTTCAGCCTTTCATCTGTCTCAGATGGGACTGTTTTTTACCACTTGGTTCAGTGTGGCCAGTAAATTGATTCAGTGCATATTGGGAAATTCCTCAAACACCATGAGACTTAACACCATTGTTTCCATCAAACCCGTGGAGTTTTTGTTGATGTTTTAGAGGTTTGAGATTGCAGAGCAGGAGAATGGAATGTTTCACTAATTTATTCTTGGGACCTAATCTGGGAGGTTATCGCCATGGACCAAAGGGGTGTTATTTTTCTTGTAGGCTAAGTGCAATGCAACACAAAAAGTCCCAATAGCTATTCTGTAACGGTCAACCCACACTATCCTGATGCTGATTTAGAGTGATACACCTGAAGCAAAGTACGTGTGTGTGTCTGTCGGCCTCATTGAGTCAGTGTATTCTAACTGGGCCTATAGGCAGCTCAAGGAGAGTGGGCTTTCTGGGAATCAGAAGGCCTGGGTTCTATTTCTGCTCTACCACTGACCAGCTGTGTGATGGGGGGGACAAGCCACTTTTGCTCTCTGTGCCTCTGTTTTCCCTCCCACCATTTGTCTGTCTTGTCTATTTGGACTTTACCCTATTTGGTGTAAGGACTGTCTCTTACTGTGTGTTTGTACAGCGCCTGGCACAACAGGGCTCCTATCTCAGTCGGGACCATCAAATTCAATACATGTGAGATAAGTAGAAGTCATGGGGAACCATGAACATTCATTCAAGAGCAGTTTATAAAATAAAAATCTCAGATATGAATCACTCCTAACGTCTCAGGCGATTACAGCTGAGATCAGCATCAGCATCTAACTTTCTTTTCACTGTCGATGTTGGCACTTTCCTCAGCTTGGACTAGGAAACTAGCCCTGTACGTATCTTGTTCTGTTTCTCTGCAGAAAAGGGCAGCTCTTGAGTTCCCAGTGCCACATGATGGGGAATTCAGGTTTCAGAGTAGCAGCCGTGTTAGTCTGTATTCGCAAAAAGAAAAGGAGGACTTGTGGCACCTTAGAGACTAACCAATTTATTTGAGCATAAGCTTTCGTGAGCTACAGCTCACTTCATCGGATGCATGCAGTGGAAAATACAGTGGGGAGATTTATATACACAGAGAACATGAAACAATGGGTGTTACCATACACACTGTAATGAGAGTGATCACTTAAGGTGAGCTATTACCAGCAGGAGAGTGGGGGGGGGGGGGGAAACCTTTTGTAGTGATAATCAAGGTGGGCCATTTCCAGCAGTTGACAAGAATGTCTGAGGAACGGTCGGTGGGGGGGGATGGGGGAATAAACATGGGGAATGTGTCAGACAGAGCTGCGTGTAGACGAGGAGCTGGGGGGTGTACACGCTCTGGCTAGCTCTCACCAAGCGAGGGGTGAGTATAAATAGCAGTATAGTGGCAGTGGCCTTGTTAGGGGCAGCGGAGACATAGCTGAGCTATGCTGAGTACAAACCCGCTTGAAACTGGTGGGCATGTCCTCGGCACTGCTCAGCCATGCCTCCGCTGCTGGTAGCCGTGCTGCGATGGCAACGTTGTGGTATGTGCACGCCAGCAGGGGAATCACACTCCGAGCTTACAGTGTAGAGATAGCTGAGGACTGGAGGAAAGTGTCAGGGCAGGAAGGAAGGGAGAAAGGGGTGTAGCCTAAATCAAACGGCCGTGGCAGAGTGAGATATAGCAATCTGTGTTGGCGACAGATGAAGGAGCAGCGTCTAACGTCGGCATTAACATAAAGTTCCTCCAGGCTGTGGCAATTCAAGCACAGACAATACCACTCACCGACCCACATTCCGGGGGTCCACTGTGAACACTACCACACTCCTCCGCCCCAGACATGGGGGCTGCATCTGCACTAGAATTTGTATTGAAAATATCCCACCTTTGCTACCACTGTGGCCGCTTCCCTGGGACCAGCAGCAGTGGCGGTGCTGGGACAGACCGCCTCTGGCATTTAAACTGGTGAGGCATCTGGCCCTGCTCAGGGCAGATCAGCACAGCCAAGTGGTTACAATGCAGGTGGCCACCAGGGGCCTGCCCATGCTAGCCCTTCCACCATTGCTAACACTGGTGGAGCTGAACCAGTGAGAGCAGTGATGGGAAATTTTAAGACGAAACTTTTAGTGCAGACAAAGCCAGGGTGTTGGGGGTCTGGTCAGCCCCCCAGAGTGGAAAGGAGCAGTGCAGAGGAATACGAGGGCCTCACAGATTGTGGCTGTGTAATGCCCTCGCCCCTTTGAGGGGGCTAGTTGGGCAGCCTAAGGTAGAGTCCGAGGTCTGGCTCTCACGTCAACATAGCTTCCAGTCCAGTGGCTTTGCAGGCAATTGAGAAATGATCTTATGACAAATAGAGAAGCCACCTTGAGCTGCCTGGAACACTGGTATGCAGAGCATAACAGCTGGCTGAGCTCAGAAAAACAGGGCGAAAGAGTTGTGCCCCCTCCCACCTTGTTACTGGAACAAGCAACTTGCCAGGTGCTCTCATGAGGTATATGTAGAATAAGAGGCCTGAGGTAAGGCCCAGGTTAGACCTCAAGGTCGCTGACCAGAAAAACTGTGATGCTGGCAAATAATAATACTAATTAATTAATACCAAGCTTTTATATAGCACTTTTCATCAGTAGATCTCAAAGCACTTTAGAAAGGAGGTCCGTATCATCACAGCCATTTTACAGATGGGGAAACGGGAGGCAAAGAGAGGTGAAGTGACTTGCTCAAGGTTACCCAGCAGAAGTGGCATTGCTAGCACAAGCCACTAGGTGGGATGCAATGTAATCATAAGTGAGCACAGGGTAATCAGCAAAACATACTCCATGCAGTGGCCCTGCTGCACTGGAACCGAAGCAGGATGAATGAGCACTGGTTGTAATCAGACATTCAACAGGGTGACGCATACACAGCGTATACAGCCCTGATTTTCAGAGGACCTTTGCGCCTGTAGCTCCTGTTGACTCCAATTGGAACTGACGGTGCTCAGCACATCTGAAAATCAGGCCCGTGGTCAATCCAGTTAGATCTGCAGTTCCAGAGACTCTCAGATTCTAAGGCCCAAAGCGACTGTTAGATCATCTTGCCTGACCTCTCAGACAACACAAACCAGAGAATTTCACCCAGTTACCCCCATTTTGAGCCCTCTGCGGCACGTTCCCCCTGAAACGCTGCCAGAAAAGGAGCAGGAGGAGGATTGCTGATGGGGAAAGGAGAGAGGAGGCACAGAGGGAAGAAAAAACAAACTGGGATCCTGCCTTTTGTATAAATCAGAACTAAAAAAAAAAAAATACTTAAAACCGCTTTCTGCTCTTTATGGGGATGTCTGCAGTTATTCAGTAACCTGTATGTTCACAATAGCACTTTTGTTCCTAATAGGTGCTGAAATGTTACGACCTAATGTGTAACTGCATAGTTTACTCATGTAACAGCATCGAGGTTATCGTGTAAGTCCATATAACTACATGAAATAGCTGCATCTTAATGATACCGCAGACCAAAGCACAGGGCCACCTGTTCAGGAAAGAAGAGATGCGTACGCCCACCTGAGCATGAAAGCTTTGGCTCATCTGAGCTCAGTCAGAACAAAGCCTAAATTGTTCCCTGCGTTTGTGAATGTGAGGTGGGTTCGGGGCATAGAAAATATTCTCTATGCAGTGCTGTAGTGTAGTAGAACAGCACAAAAAAAGCCTGTGATCTGAAGCCTCATAAAACTAGCCCTAGTCCTATCTGCACATTAACACTAATGGGAATGGTCACTTGTAATCTAGGTGAAATAATTCTCATAAACATGTATCAGTTTGTAGGTAGCGATGGGGGTTGAAAATGATTTGGTCCACCTGGATCCAGTTTGCTTCATTGTTAAGTGAGTAGGAGATCTGAAGATACACCGTCCTCACCTGTATCTAAAGAAACCTGGTGTACAACCACTGTTAAGTGGGGACATAAGGGTGGACTCATTGGAACAGACCAATGGTGTAACTCATCAGCTATGCTGCCACAATAACTGATGCTGGATTCCGCTTAGTGTTGTGACTCTAAACGCTAGTGAATGACTGTTTCTAATCCCAGCTGGTGATCACTTTATGCCCTGAAGTAAGAGGACTGATAGCCCTTATGATTTTAGTTCTAGCTAATGAAACTGCAGATGCCACAGTTATTCACCTAAATGTGCAATTCTTTTTAGAATTATGCTACATTATTTGCTTCAGTCATATAGCATAGAAGGGAGTTTCACAGGTGAAATACTTGCACCAAAAAGCATTTCCCTTCTTCCATTTCATTTGTCCTGAATTTTAATTTCACTGAGTGCTCTGGGTTTATGCAGTGGCAGGTGGACTATTGCATTTCTCAGGGATGTTGCCAGGTTCATGTCTCTGGAGGAGACAATCATTTTCATTAGCAGTGGACTCAGTTCTTCATTGGTCTTTACAAGCAGGGGGGCTGGGGAACGGGGGTGGAGAGGAATGTTGCATGGACATGCTTCCCAGGTGATGGTTCAAATATTTCTCATGGTTTCTAGATCTTCATCATGTAACTTGGGATCAAACTCTGTGGGGGATGGTGGTGCTGTGGTCCACTGTCAAGTGGATCTGGGAGAGTTTATCCTGAATGTGATTGATCTTGTTCTACAAAGGAGGGTTAGTCATGGGTGTGATGTTTGAATTATATATTCTCCATAATATATTAATGTCCTTTTCACTTGGATGCAGATGCATTGAAGTCTGTGGGACTCTGGGTTGCCCTGAGGGTCCATATGCGTTGATCTGTGTGCAAGCTCAGGTCCCAAAAGCTGAAATGTGAAAAGTGAAAACAAAACATTTGATTTTTTTCAGAGTTTTTGACCCAAGCAATTTGTTGAATTCAACACACATTCAGGAAATGTTTGTCAACCCAAATCTGCCTTTTTTCATTGGAAAAAAAAAAGTTTTGTCTGTAAAATTTCACCTAGCCCAGCTGGTTACAACACGCTTGAGTTGAGTTGAGACAAAGCGTCTGTGTGACAACCACGTGCGTATTGGTGCATTTCAGAGAAAAATCTTAGCAGCTCTACCATGCAGTACATGCGGTAGCGAACAGCGTGTCAGGAGGAAATGCACACCAAAAGGAACCAGCAGCACTTGGGAGCAATGAATTCTGGGAGGTCCTACTGCATAGAGACCTGTGAGGAAGGAGGAATGGCTGAACGGGCACACTTTGGAGGCCAGGTCCACCCTGCAAAATGACAACGTTATGAATGAGTACAGAAAGACAATCATTGGCCGTTGGGAAGGGTGACACACAATTAGTTTCCATGGCTACTAACGGCGCATTAACCGTGCCGTGGATGGACACACAACATGTTTAGACACAGCCAAACCACTAGCCAGTTACAAACGAGGTTCAACGTTGCAGTATAGTTGAACTCACGGACCAGGCTGTTCTCTAACCAGGCGTCTTTATTTGCACATCTTCAATTTGAATGGAGATGCGGCTCACTACAGAAGTATTACTGCAGCCAGAGCTGTGCTGACCTTGGAGCAGAGTCCCAGATTTAAGAAGATAGAGGGTTGGAAATAGAGAGCTCCGGCATGTTACCCAGCTTTGTGTGGAATGCTTTAAAGAATAGGCTACGTTTACACTGAAAGATTATTACAGTAATTCTGTGGGCTACAATAGGGGAAAGTTGCCATGAAGTCTCCAACTACAAGTGGCCAAAAATTATCTATTTATTTATTATGCTGGTAATTTCTAATAAAAAATGGTTTCATTTTTGTCAACAGAGACTTTCAGCTTTTTGTTGAAAAACAGCAAACCCGAAATGTTTGGCTGAAAACTTCCAAAAAATGGAAAAAAAATATTCATTATTCCATGAAAAATTGGAAATTGTATAGGAAAGGAGACTCATTTTGCAAGAAAATTTTCATTTTGTCCAAACCCCAATTTTCCACTAAAAAATATTCTGATGGAAGTTTTTCAACTAGCCCTACTTCTAGTGTCTGTACAGAACCAGTTTGCATAGCCTGGCTGAGTTTTGCCTGGCAAGCAGGCATCATGTGTGAAACATGACTAATGTTTAGTGTGGCTAACGATCTTTGGTTGGACAGTCTTGGATTAATTCAGAACAAGCCAGCTCATCTCTAAACATTCTTTGACAGGGGTAGGTGTTTACCCAAAAAGTCCAAACCACCGAGACTGGAGTAGGATGCGATATCCAATTCCTGGAGATGGAATTTTCCAGACCCCATGTTAAAGGGTTTTGTTTCACACAGACATTGCTGGTATTATTTACTTTTTCCATTATCTGCCTTGACTTTCTGCAAATATTATGCCGTTTGTCAAAACAGACCAGTCAAAGGGCTAGCGTCCATAATTAAAACCTTGACCCTTTTTTAACCTTGCCATAAAAATGCTCATTAGTAAAGCCTGTGCGGCTGGCTCCTGTACAGCCGGAGAAGCCACTGTAAACAGTGAGTTCCTGATCGCCTAGTGTCAGACCGTGCAAAGCTCCCCCCATGGAAATCGGAATCCAGCTCACGTGTTTGTTACTAACACTGGTAATTTACAAACAGCTGTATTAGAGCTTTCAAGGCCATTCGCGCTGCCAATTCACATGATGTTTACCTGGGGGAGCTTTGTAAAGAAACTGAAAAAATGGCCCGTTAATGCACTGAGCTTTAAGCCTGTTTAATGTCTCCGGTAGTTTAGCAATGGAGGGTTCACTCACTGACACCAGGGAAAGTCCTCAGGGGAAATCCCCATGGTGCATCAGTGAGAAAATAGATCATTTCATCTCATGCCTGGCTTGCCACCAGGTGGAACGTTGGGCTCTGGTTTCCAGAAGTGCTGGGCCCTGCTCCTGCCATTGATTTCAGTGGGAGCTTCAGGAACTCAGCAGTTCTGAAACGCAGACCCCTAATGTACAGAACTGCTTCCTTTTTACTCACCACCTTTGCAGCTGCTTCACTACTGGCTCTGTGCAGGCGTGAAATCATCACATCTCTGTCTCTCTCTGTCTCTCATTATAGCTGCATTAGCACAATTATTATTTGGCTTCTATTACATTCTGGACAAAATATACAAAATGAAAGAGTAAAAGAAAAGTTCGTCTCCCATAAATTTCTTTCAGCTCTTGATCCCGTCAGGAACTAGAGGCCATGGCAACAAGATGTGATGAGACATATATGGTGCTTTCAGATAAAGCACCAGGTCAGAGATCTATTCAGTAGGAAGATGGAGTTATGCTCAAACACAAAAACTACTTATACTTACATACTTACGCTTATGGTTTAAAATGCTGTTACTGTCAACATCCTTCCACTGTTCCTTCCTAATGTTTGTTACACCCAGTGTTACAGTTTGTCTTAAATTACACCCTGATCCTCCATCACTAGCATATGAACTTCACTTTACCCATCTGAGTGGTCCGGTTGACGCCAGCAGAAATACTCACATGCACAAACTTGAACAAGTGCATAATCAGGGCCTTAGAGTGTAAGATTTTACTGAGGCAGGGACTGTGTTTTACTCTGGGTTTGTACAGCACCAGGCACAATGGGGCCAAGAGTCTAACTGGATCGCTACAATGCTAAATAAATAAATATAGTACATTAAAAATGAAGACTCACTAAAGAGTATGTGTACTTTTAAAAATAGTTTTTAAACAATATTTGAATATTTTTTGTTAAAAGAGGTTTTTTTATGATGAAAAATGGCTTTTTGAATTATTTGAAAATGTTTGTGAAACATTTTCTTCTGCTATTTTTTGGCACAACAATTGGAAACAAAAAATTGCAAATCTAGTAGAAACACTGTTTTTGTTTTAAATGGAATTGAATTAAAAAATTGGGGGTGGTTTTTCCCCTCCTTTCTTTCCTTTCCTTTCTTGGCCATTTTTTTTTCCTGGGTGGAAAAAGGAGGGGAAAAACCCCCAAACTGAAAATGTTTGATTTCTATTCTATTCATTCCTATCAAAACAATTTTTTGTTTCAGATTGTTTCAGAATCATTTTTTACAATCATTTTCTCAAGAACACTGAAAAATATTTCAAATGAAATGAATTTTTTGTTTTTGCAGAAAATAATTCCCATTTTTCAACCAGTCCTTACTGTAAATGATCAGTTGTCTCTAATATCCTGGGACCAACATGGCTGCAACAACACTGCACACCGTTGTCTTTATTTATAGATGTCCTTGATTCATTCAATTTGATGCATTTTAAAAGTGAACTCAGTATAGCACTGAAAAATATGGTTTGAACAGTCTTGCACTGGCCAAAGGGAGAGAACAAAATAACCTAATAGGTCTCTTCCATTTGTGATTTCAGCGATGCTTTGGGAGTCTTAGCATAGAATGATGGCGTATGAAACCTGCAGGGGACTGATGGCGTATGAAACCTGCAGGGGACTGATACATGAGTAAAATGGATGTGTACTTGTTTCACACATGATATTACATGCACAGTATGTATAATGCTATGTTACATGATGTCACCTACTCAGAAATGATGGAGCCACTGATGGATTTTGCAGGTGCACATAACAGATAATGCTACAAATGTCTTATACTGAAAGGACAATTAAACCAGCCCAAGCCACAAAGTTCACCCACTGAGCTTATATTACATTTCAGCTGCATTTGGATCTGGGGTTTTGGTTCCAATCTAAGTCTAATAATAAATAAGGACAAATCCGAAAGTCCTTACTGAGATTTGATTCAGTCCTTACTTAGGCAAATTTCCATTGACATCCAAGTCAATGATGTCACAAGTAGACATTCAGCTTACCATGCTCATTGTAATCAAAGGGATTGAAGTTGCAGGTAAGGAGGTTTTCTGGTTAAAACAGAGATGCAACCTTGGTCCTTATTGTATATCTTTCCCAGGAGCCTGATCTTCCAGGCACTACACTCCTATAGAAATTAAAGGGGTTCTGCGTGCAGAATCAGGCCGTATAGCTATAGACAGTCGATCTATTTCTAACCTTTATTTGTCAGTTTGTCATGCTGTGTCCCTGTAATCCAATTACCAGATATACAAAGCCAATGCAAAGAGGTTTCCCCTTGCAGTTATAGGACCCTTTAATTTTTTTTTTGTTATAGGACCCTTTGCCTTGGTTGCAGAGTGGACACATTTAGGAGGCTCCTAAGTATTTCCACAAAGTGAGTTTTATTTCCAGTCCCAAGCAGAGAAATGAGACTAGAGTATTTGATCAGTTTGCCCATGAAGTGTCCATCCTTTGTTAAGGCTTGTCTGCAGCTCTGCCCTCCAAGGCCTCTCGCTCACCACTGAGAGAGAAAGTTGGCCCCCAAGGCTTGAATTACAGTGAAACCATGGATAGAAAATACACCATGAAATTTTATGGCTCCTGCGAAAGGGCTGCCATCTGCTTTTTCTTTTTTACCCTTTCTATTTTTTTAATAGCCATTCCACAGTCTATTAAACCATTCCTGTCTGCTCCCCCACTTTCCACTAATGTTTGTGTCCATTTCAAAATACAACACTGTGGGTTTCAAAGCAGCCACTTGGGAACTTGCCAGATCCTTCCCTCTTCATGAGGCTATGCTGCTGGTTCCTTTTATAATTGAAATGTATTTACAGATTGCTTTTGGCTTTCCCCCCAATCTCCCCTTTTCACAATGCAAAATCTGAAAACCCCAAAATTGTTCTGCAGAGATTAACCTGAATAAGAACCACTGGATCTGAACAGACTGGCCTGTTCTCCTGAACTTTGGGTCCAGATCAGACCTTTGTGTAGTGGGCAGGATATCAGAATGCAGGGTCCAGTTCTCCCCCAGATGTTGGCAGGAATTGAGATTGAGATCTAAACTGCAACTTGGCATTCTCTCTGCAAACCCAGCCAAAGTGCGCAATCTGAGCACCCATATACGATATGGTTCCAAACTTCAAGATTATGTCCTGTCTCTCTCTTTCTCTTGCTGCTCTCTTGCAAACTTTTCCTATTACTGGGTGTGTGCATTTGTTCATTGCTTTTGTATGCAAAGGTAACTAGACTCCACTTGTCTCCGGGAACTGCTTTTGCAATGTCAGCTACAAGGTCTTCCCACCTGCCCCTTGTGTTGGTTTTTCTTTTAAACTTTTGGGTAGATTTCATTTCTCCCTCCCCGAAACCTTTCTTTCTGGAGGGTGGAACAAAAAACCATCCAGCAGTAACAGGTGTGACCGATAGCAAAATAAACAGTGTTTTGGAATCACTCTGTTTTCACTGTAGATTCCAAGGAATATGAGAGATCTGATCCCAGCAGAAGTCTAGACACATTTCTGACAGCTCTGTCCCTAAACTGAGCTGACCTAAAAAATGAACTTTCCAGAAGACATTTTGATCAGCAGTGCATTGTAATCTGTAGGTGCTCAGACTTCACAGCGATGAGCACCACACTATAAATGCTTAGACAGACTTTTCAAATGCTGTGAATTTGCTTCGTCTCTGAGCCAATCCCTGGTGTGTGAAGATAGATTCTAAAGAGAGAAACTTACTATCCAAAAAGAACCCTCTGCAAAGTGTCTTGCTCCATATTCTGCTCACTGTATCCCTTTCTCCCAGCAGTTCCTCTTTAAACATACTATAGATATTTTACTGTACAGATCTCAGTGGCAGGGTTAGAATAACCACTAGGGGGAGATGATGGTGACCACTAAGGGACCATCATGGACTCACTAAGGGGGTAAATCACTTAAGACCCATATTTTCAAAATTGTCCACTAATTTTGGATGACTCTATTGTTGGCTTTCCAACTTGAAGCACCTTAAAGGGCCTGATTTTCAGATTCGTTGTTGCCCTGTAATTCTAGGTGAACTAAACAGGTGGTAAAAAGAACAGGAGTACTTGTGGCACCTTAGAGATTAACAGATTTGTTTGAGCATAAGCTTTCATGAGCTCACGAAAGCTTATGCTCAAATAAATCTGTTAGTCTCTAAGGTGCCACAAGTACTCTTCTTTTTGCGGATACAGACTAACACGGCTGCTACTCTGAAACCTAAAGAGGTGGTGTCCTCTGAAAAGGCGAAGAAACGCACCTTATGATATTTGGGCATAACAGCTCTGTGCTTCATTTTCTGCATCTGTGAAAAGGGTATGGACTTACTGACCAACCTCACAGGCGTGTTGTGAGGTTTAGCTTATTAATTTTTTTATTGTGCTTTGAGACCTTCAGATGAAAAGAGGTACTAGTTAAGGAAGAAGTATTGTCTGTTCATATTTCTTCTTCTTATAATTTATTCATATTAAGATGATGATAGCAACACTGTCTGTTGTGGTGTGCTCATATTTCAGACTGCACAAAGGTATTTCTGTATGCCATGTTTTCCAATTGGAATCCAAATTCTGCATTCACTTTTAGGATACCAAATCTTTGAGGCACCACAGCCTTGTAAGTAGAGCTGGTCAAAAAGGATAAGTATTTTCTGTGGAAAAGTTGGAAAAAAAATTAAACAAATTAAGTCTGAAATATGTTCATGGAAGATTTCAGTTAAATGATTATTTTCATTTTGTTTCTTTTCAAATAAGAACTTTGTTTCATTTTGATTCCCTCCACCCACACACCTTTTCCCTTCCTTTACCCCTTTTTGCACAGGGCAAAAAAGGGGGGGAAGGGCGGATTCCCCCCTCCCCAGAAAAACCCCATAAACTGAAAATTGTTTTTTTTTAACTGGAATGTAAACAATCCGTTTGAAACAAAAATGAAAAAAATGTAACAAACCAAAACTTTTTTTTGGCCAAAATTGTTTTGTTCAAAATGCCGTTTTTCACTGGGAAAACTTGTTCATGAAACACTTTTGCTCAGCCCTACTCAATGGTCATTTTACAATTGAAAATAAATGCACACTCTCATAATATTTGCTTGTATTTGTATTCTTCTTGATACCATTTATTACAGAAATTCTAGCTGATGGTACTTGCAATGAAAATCAGTTTGATCAGCTTGGTTAGAAAGCGTATCATGGGATTTTACTTTATCCAGTGCCATTCATACTCAAGGTATCCGGAAGTGCTTGACAAACAGGTCAGTTAGGTCTGGTGGCCTGATTTGCTTCTGCCTTGCACCCTGTGGAGTCATTTACACCTGTGAGTGAATGCGGCCTGAATGTAACATGGTAACACCGGTGGAAGTGAATGGAGAGTTAGAATCTGGTCGCATTTTACAACTACCTAACATAAATGTAAATGATTCCACATTGTCCCATGCCCTAGGAAAACAGAGGGACTGGGTGTCATTTAGTAGCTCACATGCAAGCTTGGATGCTAGAACCAGTGTAACTGGGAGAAAGAATATTGGCCAGGAATGATTTTGGAGTCATGCCCTACTATTTCAGAAAGCACTTCTGGGGCTTTAACTTATAGCTAGGCAGTCACTAGAGACAGACAGAAGCCAGAAGTACCCAAGGTACCTGCTGTTACCGGTCTCTTTACTCTATTAACTGTTAATTTTATCAGCCCCATAATCCCAAATGAGAAAATCTTGGCAGCAACACTGCCTAATGTGGCAACTCTTTGTGCTGTTTGACGTTTTATCTGGGGATCACACAGGACTGAAAAGGGTTTCTTTCTCCCCCAGTGTATGAATATAACTCATTAGTTAATTAGTTAGACATTAATGAGGGCTGCTAAGCAGTAGTAGGGGAGCAGAGCCCCTGAATTCCTGCTGAATTGCAAAATAAAAAAATAAATAAATAAAATAAAATGGTTTTTGCTTTCCTGCCACAACAGAAATTTTAAAAGCAAAAATTAGCTTTTGGAAATGTTCATGCTGATGGAAATCAATAGCATAGTGCACAGTGTAGTCATGTAATCAGATCATTCTGCAATGTATTGCCCTAAGGCCATATGCCTGACTACCAATGTTGTTATTATATAGCATTTATATTGCAGAAGTACCCAGAGGCTCCATTGTGCTCGACACTATACAAATATGTACAAAGTCCTTGCCCCAAAGAACATACAGCTTAAGCTATGGGCCAATCTATGTTATGGACACAGACCCTAGTAAGGGAAGAACATCCAGAGGTTAGGACAGTAGAAGGTGATCAGCACCCATGTGATCAACACAGCCCAAATTGTAGGGGGAGCTGGCAGGGAGAGGGCATGGGTAGGAAGGATGGTGGGCCATTGGTGCAGCACATGCTTGCAGCAATCTTAGTGGTAGGACTTATAAGGAGCCCTAGGTGGCTGTTAAATCTGCCCTATGCATGAGAGGGGGGACAGTGAAGATGGGAGTTAGCACTTCAGTGAAATGACCCTGTTGGAGCGTCAGCAGTAACGTATCTCATCATTTCTGTAGAGGACATTCTGCAGTCTTGTGAAACCCTGGAGTGTGAGATGTGGGCAGCTTTTGTGGGCTCTGGATGTGATGAATACCCTCTCCAAATTCAGTTTGCTCGCTTATCCCAGTTCTCTCGAAGGTTTTTGGTTTTGCCAGGCAGTGACCACCCTACCAAAAAATATCAATGTCATTCCTAAGCCAATAGTGAATGTCAATATGCAAATATAATCTAGAACTAATTTTCAACTACAGCACATGCCACTGTGTGCCTAATGAAATCATAACACAAAGCATACAAGGGGCCATATCCTCATATCCTTGGCACAGTTCCATGGAAGTCTGTGGCCTGGTAGAACCCCTATTTCACAAATAATTGGGGATTGAGGAGTTCATAAAATCTAAAAGTTCGCAAAATTGAACATCTCAAGATTACAGCAGGGATGGTGTATACATTGCAGTAAGGTGCACTACATTACCTTTTTTCTTGTCCTTCAAACCACTACGAAGCGACGTCTGATGCACTGAAGGCGTTGGAATGTGAACGGATGTCAACCTGTTCTTCAGCAACATCACTTTCGTTATGTAATTATTTTTCCGCCCCATTGAGAAAAATAGTTTATATAACCAGTGGTTTGCAAGACTGGTGTTCATAAAATTGAGATTTTACTGTTCACCAATTTACAGCAGCTGAGGATTTAGCTGAGTAAAATCTATGGGACTGATTCTGCCAGTGGCTTCAGCCGGGTTACTTCTGATTTATACTGGAACTAGCAGAGGAAAAATGGCCTTCTGTTTAAGGCTCTGGATTGGGAGTCAGTAGATTTGGGTCAAATTCCTAGCTCTGCAGGAGACTCCCTGGGTGACCTTGGGCAAGTCACTTAAGGCTAGATTCACAAAGGTATTCATGCGCCTAAAGATGCAGACAGGCAGCTACGGGGATTTTCAATAGCGTTAGGCACTAACCTGCTTAGGCACTTTTGAAAATCCCACTTGGTACCCATCTGCATCTTTAGGTGTCCAATTACCTTTAAAAATTTGGCCTCTCTTCCCTCTGTGCCTCAGGCCCCCATCTGCAAAATGGAGATGGAAAAAACTCTCTGCCTCCCTGGGGGTTATGAGGGTAGACTTGTTAACCCTTTGGAAGCTATTACATGTTGAGGGCCATCAAAGCACCGAGATAGTCAGGAGAACCTGGCCCACAACGTATAGCAACCACTGATATAATAAAACACAACAGCTTTATGCAAGAAAAAGACTTCAGAATGAAATACCCATGGTGCAAAACCATTGTTAAAAATTACAGAAGGAACTGGTACAATCGCTAGGTCATTTCTTGGTGCCCCACTGAACACTGGCCCCCGCCTAAGGGTCTGTTCAGCTGGCAACTAATCAAGCATTCCTCCCCTATCCTAAATAGTCCTCATTTGTCTTTTGGCTAGTAGGGCCACTGGTTTCCACTTAGTTCCCCCTTTCCACGCTCCCAGTGATGCATGTCTTTTTGGGGAAAAGTGGGGGCGCTTGGCAGTGAAGTGGAAATTAGTGCAAAGAAATGACACTGCCGGGCTTCCAAATGGCTTTGAATGAAATGGTGAATACGTTGATGTGAAATACCATCGTTGTTGCACAAATCTAGTTCTCAGGCCGTATTTACACCGTCCCCGTAGTTACTAAAACCGCCATCGAATTGGTACATATTAAACACATACAGAGCAAAATACAACACAAGAATTACAGATGAATATACAACCAACTGCTGGGGTAGTTACTGACAATCTTTAGCTTTTGAATACACTGGTAATTTGTCCTCACACTAGCCATCAGTGTGTCTGAAACCCTGAATGCCTCACGTATAGACAGGGAAAGGGGAGGCAGGACTGCACTGGTGGAGCTTACCCCCTGCTTGAAACCAGGGTAAATTCCACCAGTCCAAATTATGTCTGTACTTTGGGTTTGCAGTTCAGCAGTTGGCTGCCAATTGCTGCAATCGGGGCAAATTTGGTTTTAATCTATTCTGATCTACATTTGTTTTCCACCAGTCTAATGCCATTGACTTTGATGGTACGACTCCTGATTTGCACTGGTGTTCTAGTGAGATCAGAATCTAGACCAAAAAAATTGAATCCGATGATGCAACATGGCTGCCTGGCATCCCTGGAAATTATTTTGCAAGCATTCTGAACCTTGGTTCTTTCTCCCTCCTCAAAATATGAGCAAATCCATTTAACTTCAATAAGAGTTATTCATGTTTTGTGGTGGGACAACAGAGGGGACAGGATTTGTCTCCTCCCCAAATGAGCAAAAACCCAAATGGGGTTTTGACACACGTATCTCCAGTACGAGCTCTTTCTCAGCTTGTCACAAGTGTCGCACCAACTTTGCAATCTGCACACGGTCTGCTGTGCATTGACCTGAATGCACAGCAGCCATCACAATGAACTAGAGCCTCACTCTTGCCCTTACTTGCAGAGTATAATCTTTTCAATTGTACAGACGCAGGAATCTTTCTTCCTCACCCACACATCTGGTTAGATTAGTGTTTCCATGGCTGGGTTGCACATTACTAGCATCTGTCAACCCTGTTTAGTCTTTAATTGCTCTTGGGGCTCTGTTGGAATGAAAGCATGGCTAAATAACATGTAGAATGGCTGTAGGAATAAGCCAAGGAGTCCACACGCTCACAGAGAAAAGGGTCACGCCCATTCAGAGCAGGAAGGATCACCTTGACTGTCAATTTAACGATGACTCCTTTGTACAGTAACAAGCGCCCCATTTACATTTCTCTTTAGTCTGGATCCGTCAGCTGACCCAGCAGCACAAAGCTGGTACTGCTGAAGCACCTGGACGGACTGGTAATGCCGCAAGGCCAAGCCAAATCCCTAGATAGGTCACTGATTTGTTTTTTAACCAAAACATCTGTCTCTTTTCATGCTGTCCTGCCTGGTTAATGTTGCATATAAAGACACTTAAAATCTGCAGCATCACCAGGTGTTAAAAGACCAGAGAGGTTTGCATGAGAGAAGGGGGGCCTAAACCCCTCAAAGAGCTGCCCCATTGGAAAACTTTTGCAAAACACTGAGTTTCATTGCAAGGCTGGGATGCTCTGGAATGGACTCTTTGTTCCCAAAATTAAAGCTGGCTCCACTTCAGACAGAGAGGTAGGTGGCTCATATGCCGAGGGTGGGGGTAGGATGTGGAGACTTTTGCAAAAAATACTGTAACTGGAGGTTTAGAAAGGACTGGAGAATGTTATGAACAACAATCGCTTTTGTAGCTGTGCAGCTCTCTGCTTCCTGATTCTGACTGGGACCAGAAGTGAACATGTCAAAATGCTCTTAGCACAGCCTTCCTGGCCATATTTATAGCCCAGTGGGAGGCAGGAAGTAGCAGAAAGCTTGTGTTGGCATGGCTTGCACCCCAAGAGACTGAGTGAGATGCGGTTCAGGAGAGCATCTGAACTGAATGTCAGAATAAAGAAGAGATGCTGCTCTATCGCCACGAAGGCTGTCCCAACCCAGCCACAATGAAAGGGAGTTGCACCCATGTGCCAGTATTAAAGCTGGTTGAAAAATGCGGTTTTTAATTTATTTTTTGTACATTTTTTTTCTAAATTTCTCATTTATTTTTTTTAATTAAAAAATGTCAAACAACATTAAAATCTGCAGCGAGGATTTTAATATTGGGCGACAAGCCACCGGGCGTGAACAAATGTTTTGATGAAAAAAATGCATCTTGGTCTAGTAAATATACGCCCCCTCTCAACGCCCACTTCTCCCAGAAGCACCCACCCTCTGTCTGACATGATTGCTACCTACCAAACGTGAACCTTTGGTTAATGTGGCACAAATGAATACAAGTGCTGTGCACTTTCGTTTCTTTTCCCTTCCCCCTGAAAAAGATGGAATGTTACACATTCTTTTACCCTTTTGTTTTAATTGACTGTAGACTGAGTTGAAATTTTTCAAATTTAATTTTGTTCAGAAAAGGATTTTTTTTTACATCCACATTTCTTTTTTAAACCAACTCTAGTCTCGGCGTTGTCTAAGAAAGAACCACCTCCTTAGCATCTCCTTTGTTTGCAGCCAAGCACGGGAGAGAAGGTGCCTGTCAGAACAACTATCATTTTACTAGCACAGAAGTTGCCATGCTAATGAGACGATGTTTTTGTCTTACTCTGATAGGAGTGGTTGTGCTAATATTTGTGAGCCCCACACAGTGCCTAGTGTTGACTGGATATACGCAGAAGACTGATTGGACTTGGTGTGATCTGCACCCTTTCATTTAATTAGTGTTGTTTCTTTTCTTCTGACAAACCCGACTCATGAGTGCTTGCTAAATATTATATAGTGTCTGAATGCATGGGGAACTAAAGATGGTGCAATGATTTTTTTCCAAGCATGTTGTCCTCCTTTGTTTTGTTAAAATCCTTGGGACATGGCATTGATATTTTAGTGATTAGTAGCTTCGGCCAGGAATTTTCTGTGACAGTGTTTTTTATGCAAAATGTTGTTTCTGCAAAATCAATATTTTCTGCAAGAAATTTTTGATTTTGTGGAAATGTTTTGATTTTTTTTCATCAGGAAAACTAAACCAAAATATTTCATTTTGGGTTCAGTCATCCCAGGTTAGAACATTTCAGGTTGTTGAACATAATTGAACTATTTCATTTTGGGTCAGTTTGACATTAATCCATGTCTGCCTGAGTACAGACTGGACTCCCTGGCTGGACTACAGCTCCCATGATGCACTGTGACAGCTATTGTGCCTCATGGGATACATAGTCTGGCCAGGGAGCCTGGACCACAGAGGAGAATGTGGGCATGAGGCACCTAAACTACAACTCCCATGAGGCACTGCTGTGCCCAGATGGCCACAGTTCAGTGGTATACTGAGCAAAAATGAAATGTGGGATGGAAATTCTGATTTTTGACCTGCTCTAGTTATCATTAAAGCACCATATGCACTTCTTCTTATTATTATATGATAAATCATGCTATTTGATTAATAAGGTGGATTTATCCAATGTTCAAATAGTATTCTTTATGGATAGAGTGTATATGTATGTGTGCTTGTGAGTGATGAGAACCCCTAATAGTATCTGAAAGCTGTACCATAAAGGGACCGTATAGTATCTGGTAGGATCTCTCACCTAGATCTAACCTCTAGGAGTGAAATGGGAGGATATTTTCCTTCAGGCTGCTGAGGGGAATGCTACCTTGGAAATTTTTTTAATTGTAGGTGTTGAAAATCAGTTATTTCCTGCAGTATATGTTTGTGTGACACACACATGACATAGTTGAAACTTCTGGAAACTCTTATAACCCTCAACCCCCGCTGGAAGCAGTAGGAATTGGGAAACGTTTTGGAAACTTGTTTAAACTGTATTGTGGATGGGACCTGAAACGAGTGTACATATCTATGAAATTCTTGTTGGTTAAAGCTGAAGGGCTAGGTGTTCCACGGCTCAGCCATTATTTGTTAGGGTTAAATACTGCCTTACACCAGTGCTCCATCTATTTGACTGAGAGCTGAACTAGGAATCAGTGGGAGCATATGGCCTTTGGTGAACGTGAGTCTTTTTTGTTTGCTTGATCACACTGATGAAATGTTGGCAGAAATTCTTGCCCATGTCCAAGCTTGACTGGGCTGTGCAGTAGTGCTGTAAACTAGACCGGGGGTATCTGTTAAGGTTATCAGGCCTAAAACTTACGTACTGAAGGAGACACTAGAAAATTATACAATTAGAGCCGAGCAAAATTTGGAATGTCTGGCCTGTGGGAAATTCTGACATTTCAACATTTTTTTTCAAAAGTTGAAATTTCAAATTTTTTTACAGAACAGAAATTCTGAAAACTTTCTATTAGGAAATGTCAAAATGTTTTGTTTTGACATTTTTGATCCAAATGAATCATTTCAATATTCCCCAAACTAATATGTTTCATTCTGGTGTTTTCGACATGCTTAATTCCAAATCATTTCCATATTAACTGCATTCTCCCATTGTGGCACTTGCCCCATGGGAATTGTAGTTCAGGAGCTTGATATCCCCATTCTTTCATATGGCCAGGCTCCCTAGCCAGTCTACATCTCCCTCGATGCACCCAGAGTCATGGGACTCCCATGATGCACCATGCAGAGCTTGCTCAGAGGGAAATCTGTATTGCATTATGGGAGATGAAGTTTTCCAGGGAGGGCTCAAACTACAACCCTCAAAAGGCTGTTAGAGAAATACAATTTAATATTTTATTGAAATGTTTTGGGTCAGTTCACCTAAATGAACTGTTCCAATTCAGACCGAACTGAGTCAAAATGAAGTATTTCATGTCAGTTTTCCTGGTGGAAAATAATAATTAAAATGTTGGCGGGAGGGCGGTGGAATCAAGTTTTTTCCCGTGGCAAATTTTGATTTTGTGGCAACTTAATTTTCCATCAGAAAAGCATTCAGACAGAAAATTCCCCACCAGTTCTCTCTGTATAAGCCTGTATTGGTCACAGAGGGATGCACTGGATGAACTAGCTGCTCTTTCCATCTCTGTCTTATGATTTCCCTTCAGTCAACGCTGATCCAATGCTCCAGGATGGCACTCGAGCTCACTGCCCTCTTGCTGGTGTGGTCTGCCGGATGAGATATAAAACTGTGGTCCTGACCATGTATGATGGTTAAAGAACCCATGACACGTTTCAAAAGTGAAGAGGCTTTTGCCCAGATTCCAAGCTGCTCCATGTAGCCCCCCTCCCCCATACAAATGGAATCGCCTCCCCACCCCCTTCTAGCAATACAAGCTAATCCATCTGGGCTGGAAGCTTCAAAGGGAGGTAAGTGTCTAACTCCGTTAGGAGCCAGCTCTAGTTGGCTTGGAAAAGTTTTAAAGGATGAATGGCCTTAAAATCTGTGACTCCATGAGTCACTGGTTTCTATTCCATCAGAGAATTTCTCCACTCATGAGTCAAGCCTGAACTTTACAGTGGACACTCTTCCTGCTAAAATGCAATCAGCGCCATAGCCTCTTGTTACTCATTGCTGGGCTTATAATGGTGGAACTCGGACTTGTACTTAGTCTACTTTGGCAAATGCTTTTAGCATGTCAAAAGAGCCTTTTCCTACCTCTTCTGAGAATTCCTATTTAACCTGTGACAAGTCTGGCTTGGTTTTGAGGCAGTTTGCATTGGACTATAATTACAGCCTCTCCTGACCCTGCACCCTTGGCATTATCTTTGTTTGGATGGCACTATACTCTTATTAGGTTTCAGACTGACTGTACCATTTCTCCTTTTAGAGGTAAACATGCGAATGCAATATGAGACTGTGATGTCCAGACAAAGATAGTGGCCGGGGGCAGGGGCAGCAGAGTGGATAATCTGTACTGATTGTGGATAAACAGTCAGTTCACCATTGAGAAACAAGAATATTTTTTCCATAGAAAAGGCAACTTGCCCTCCCCAACCCCGCCACCTAAGACGAGCATTGCTGTAAGCTGTCTGTTATTCTACTAAATCCTCTGAGTGACTGCTGGACTTGAAGCTAGGGTTGCCAAGTTTGAAATATTAAAAAACTGGACACTCCAACAGGAGTGCCAGAACCTCTCCTCCCCGCCTCTTCCCCCAAGGACCCACCCCTGCCCCACCCTTTCCCAAGGACCCGCCCCTGCCCCGCCCCTTCCCCCAAGGACCTGCTCTTGCCCTGCCCCTTTCCCCGAGGTCCCACTTCTGCCCTGCCCCTTCCTCCGAGGCCCTGCCTTGCCCCTTCCCCCTGAGGCCCCGCCTCCCATTTACTCCTCTTTCCCCTTCCCTCCGTTGCTCACTGCTTTTCCTCTTTCCCTCCCTTCCTGCGTGGGTCAAGAGGGACTTGCCTGCAGAGTCAGGGCTGGGAGCTGCAGCCACCTGATGCAGGTAGGAGGCGGCCCCAGCTGAGTAGGGACTGGTGCGGGTGATGACTCGGCGCCTCCCCGCCTCCCCTGCCCGCAGTAACCAGACTTTGGGTGTTCGGTCAGTAGATTTGACTGGATACCATCAGGTCCCCCTTTCGACCAGATTTTCCAGTAAAAAACCAGGCACCTGGCTACCCTACTTGAAGCCATTATGCTTGATTTGAATGGGGTTTCCCGCACCTCTCAGGAGAGTGCTCTAACCACTAAGCTAGGGGCTATTCCGATGTGGGACTCCCTCCATCTCTCCTGTTGAAGCTGTTCCCCTGTGGCTGAATAAAGAAAGAGCGATTGGAACAGGGGGCTTGGCCCCAAGTGGGTGCCCTCACCAGGGTCTCCCACCTCCCAGGTGGGCGCGCTAACCACTGGGCTGCAGAGTCATTCTCTCTTTCTGGCCCAATGACTATAGAAGCATTATCCACAGTGGAATGTCCTGTGAATCTTTTCAGGCGTTTGACATTTTTTTCCCCATCTTGAATCGGGACGAAAAGTCAAAACTCTCAGAAAGCGTCAGGTTTTTGTTTTTCCATTTTGGGTCAGTTGCAGTATTTCTTTTAGAAAATTTTCGTTTTGGGGTTAAAAAAATATTGGGGAGGGATGGTGAAGAGAGAGAAATTATTTCCTGATCAGCTCTAGTAAAGAGCACAGTGTAGACAGGGGCTGCTGTGTCTACTGTCACTGTCGTCTCAGAATGTTGTGACTGTCTGTACAGGGGCCGTGCAGTCTCAGAGCTGCTCTAACTTATACTGGGGACTGAACTGGCCCCCTGCAGCCCCAAGAAACAGGGCGTCCCAAAGAGGGGATACCACCTCCTGTGCTGCTGGGCCCAGTCAGGTCCTGCAAAACTCTGCCTGAGGGCTGAGTTCCATCGATATGCTCAAACGTATAAAGGAATTAGCTCGGTGTGTGGTTGTGCCACTCTGTGTTTGCAGTGTAAAGCTTTGCATTGTCTGAAACGCTGAAGAATAAAAATGAAGTTGCTTAAAAAAATGAAAACTGCCCAATTCGCAGTAGTTTTAATGAGCATCTCTTAAGCTGCGTTGAAAATGTCAGCCTAAAAGCTGCTGTGTGAACTCCTGGGCCCCGTTGAAGACAGTAGGCTATCACCTCCTGAGCTCCTAAATTTACTGTGCTAACAATGAAAAGGGCACAGCAGATATTTAGGGGGAAGGTTACCAACAGAAATGGGGCAACACTTTTTTTGTCAGTAACATCCAAGTGCGAGGGCCTGGCAATATGGTTGGAGTGGGGCTTTTGAACTGTCTCCCAGTAGGAAATCAATAGCTTATCAGGATACCCATGAAGACTAACAGAAAGTTCAGATTGTTTATAGGTCTGACTGGGCAGTCCCAAGGGCAGCTCTTATCAGGAGTCGGGTGTTGTTACACCAGAAGCTGGACTTTTTCTTCAGTCCAGAGTGCATCCTGCGTCAAAACCACAAGTACAAAG
The DNA here is from genome assembly GCF_015237465.2 of Chelonia mydas. Lineage (NCBI taxonomy): Eukaryota > Metazoa > Chordata > Testudines > Cheloniidae > Chelonia > Chelonia mydas. The sequence goes on from NC_051254.2 coordinate 21,159,536, forward strand.
TGGGTCATGAACTGAAGGAGGTTGACCGACAATGCAGCCCTGCTGAGCATTACAGAGAGCTGCTACTCATTTTCCCTGTGACTGCAACTTTCTTTCTTGCCCCTTTTAGACACACCCCAAGAGTCTGGTGGCTTCATCATGAGACCACCTCCTCCTCCTCCTCGACTTCTACCAATTTTGAGGCTGGGAATTCATTCCTAGTTCCTTTGTTTTTGGAGGCTGAGGTTCCCAGATCGGTACTGAGTCGAGATGGGTAAATCCATTCAGATAAGTTAAGAACTGAGCCAGAGCCAAACTGGAAGTTCTAATTTAACGCCACATATTTCCCAGGGTTGTAAAAGTTCCATTTTTTTATTTTTAACCCTGCCACTGAATTATCAGGTTTATCCTGACATCCAGGTCTAGAAGTTTTAGTAACAACATACCTCGAGAAAGGCCTGTTGCTTTACAGTGAAATTTCCTGCCCACTGAGAAGTGAGAGTCCCAGAGATTTCAAGGGAACAAATGCCAGATCACATGAAACTATCGGCCTGATTTTCTTTCCTGCAAAACAAAATGGTTTTGAAATGATTTATTTGGTTTAATGATTTATTAAAATGATTTAAAATGGTAGAAGTCTAAATAATAAGATGGGTGAACTAGAGTGCCTCTTGTTAAAGGAGAATATTGATATAATAGGCATCACAGAAACCTGGTGGAGTGAGGACAATCAATGGAACACAATCATTCTGGGGTACAAAATATATCGGAAGGACAGAACAGGTCATGGGGGTGGGGGGGATGGGTGGGAGAGGAGTGGCACTATATGTGAAAGAAAATGTAGAATCAAATGAAATAAAAATCTTAAATGAATCCACATGTTCCATAGAATCTCTATGGATAGGAATTCCATGCTCTAATAAGACTATAACATTAAGAATCTATTATCGACCACCTGACCAGGACAGTGATAGTGATGATGAAATGCTAAGGGAGATTAGAGAGGCTATCAAAATAAAAAACTCAATAATAGTGGGGGATTTCAATTATCCCCATATTGACTGGGTACATGTCACCTCAGGACGAAATGCAGAGACAAAATTTCCCAATACTTTAAATGACTGCTTCTTGCAGCAGCTGGTACAGAAACCCACAAGGGGAGAGGCAACTCTCGATCTAGTCCTGAGTGGAGCACAGGATCTGGTCCAAGAGGTAACTATAACAGGACCGCTTGGAAATAGTGACCATAATATAACAACATTTAACATTCCTGTGGTGGAAAGAACACCTCAACAGCCCAACACTGTGGCATTTAATTTCAGAAAGGGGAACTATGCAAAACTGAGGAGGTTAGTTAAACAGAAATTAAAGGTACAGTGACTAGAGTGAAATCCCTGCAAGCTGCATGGACACTTTTCAAAGACACCGTAATAGAGGCTCAACTTAAATGTATACCCCAAATTAAAAAACACAGTAAAAGAACTAAAAGAGCCACCGTGGCTTAACAACCATGTAAAAGAAGCTGTGAGAGATAAAAAGGCATCTTTTAAAAAGTGGAAGTCAAATCGTAGTGAGGAAAATAGAAAGGAGCATAAACACTGCCAAATTAAAAGTAAAAATGTAATAAGAAAAGCCAAAAAGGAGTTTGAAGAACAGCTAGCCAATAACTCAAAAGGTAATAACAAAATGTTTTTTAGGTACATCAGAAGCAGGAAGCCTGCTAAACAACCAGTGAGGCTCCTGGACAATCAAGATACAACAGGAGCACTTAACGACGATAAAGTCATCATGGAGAAACTAAATTAATTCTTTGCTTCAGGCTGAAGATGTTAGGGAGATTCCCAAACCTAAGCCGTCTTTTGTAGGTGACAAATCTGAGGAATTGTCACAGATTGAAGTATCACTAGAGGAGGTTTTGGGATTAATTGAGAAACTTAACAGTAACAAGTCACCAGGACCAGATGACATTCACCCAAGAGTTCTGAAAGAACTCAAATGTGAAATTGCGGACCTATTGACTATGGTTTGGAACCTGTCCTTTAAATCAGCTGCTGTACCCAATGAGTGGAAGATAGCTAATGTAACGCCAATATTTAAGAAGAGCTCTAGAGGTGATGCTGGCAATTACAGACCGGTAAGTCTAACGTCAGTACCAGGCAAATTAGTTGAAACAATAGTAAAGAATAAAATTGTCAGACACATAGAAGAGCATAAATTGTTGCACAAAAGTCAACATGGTTTCTGTAAAGGGAGATCATGTCTTACTATTAGAGTTCTTTGAGGGGGTCAACAAACATGTGGACAAGGGGGATCCAGTGGACATAATGTACTTAGATTTCCAGAAAGCCTTTGACAAGGTCCCTCACCAAAGGCTCTTATGTAAATTAAGTTGTCATGGGATAAGAGGGAAGATCCTTTCATGGATTGAGAACTGGTTAAAAGACAGGGAACAAAGAGTGGGAATAAACGGTACATTTTCAGAATGGAGAGGGGTAACTAGTGGTGTTCCTCAAGGGTCAGTTCTAGGACCAATCCTATTCAACTTATTCATAAATGATCTGGAAAAAGGGGTAAACAGTGAGGTGGCAAAGTTTGCAGACGATACTAAACTGCTCAAGATAGTTAAGACCAAAGCAGACTGTGAAGAACTTCAAAAAGATCTCACAAAACTAAGTAATTGGACAACAAAATGGCAAATGAAATTCAATGTGGATAAATGTAAAGTAATGCACATTGGAAAAAATAACCCCAAGTATACATACAATATGATGGGGGTTAATTTAGCTACAACTAATCAGGAGAAAGATCTAGGAGTCATTGTGGATAGTTCTCTGAAGACGTCCACGCAGTATGCAGGGGCAGTCAAAAAAGCAAACGGGATGTTAGGAATCATTAAAAAAAGGATAGAGAATAAGACGGAGAATATCTTATTGCCTTTATATAAATCCATGGTATGCCTACATCTTGAATACTGCGTAAAGATGGTCCCCTCATCTCAAAAACGATATATTGGAATTAGAAAAGGTTCAGAAAAGGGCAACTAAAATGATTAGGGGTTTGGAACGGGTCCCATATGAGGAGAGATTAAAGAGGCTAGGACTTTTCAGCTTGGAAAAGAGGAGCCTAAGGGGGGATATGATAGAGGTATATAAAATCATGAGTGGTGTGGAGAAAGTGAATAAGGAAAAGTTATTTACATGTTCCCATAATATAAGAACTAGGGGCCACCAAATTAAATTAACAGGTAGAAGGTTTAAAACAAATAAAAGGAAGTTCTTCTTCACTCAGCACACAGTCAACCTGTGGAACTCCTTGCCTGAGGAGGTTGTGAAGTCTAGGACTATAACAGGGTTTAAAAGAGAACATTAAATTCATGGAGGTTAAGTCCATTAATGGCTATTAGCCAGGATGGGTAAGGAATGGTGTCCCTCGCCTCTTTTTGTCAGAGGGTGGAGATGGATGGCAGGAGAGAGATCACTAGATCATTATCTGTTAAGTTCACTCCCTCTGGGGCACCTGGCATTGGCCTCGGTCGGTAGACAAGGTGCTGGGCTGGGTGGACCTTTGGTCTGACCCAAATCTGAAGCTACAAAATCAAAAAACCTCTCGGTAGTTGATTTTGGTAATGCCATATAACGTCTGTACTTTGTCCCAAACTGTTTAGGGGCAGACAGCATAAAGGGAGTCACTAATGAATGGATGGATCTTAACCTGAGTGGCATAAGTAGGACAAAAAGAAACAGTATGTTCCATTTTTAAGCTGTCTATTTTTGGCATTTTATTTCCAACTTCAAAATGGGATCAGTTTGCAAAAAAAAATTGCCATGTTTCACCAGTTTAAATGAGTCCGTTTCTGAATGCAAATGGTCAGCTATCATGTACATAAGGGGTTCCGTTTATTTCTAAGTTTTGCAGTATTTTCGCCACACTGATGCAAAAAAAGCAGTTTTGCTGAATTTTAGGGCAAAGTGAAAATGGCGGGGGCAAGGAATTCCCCATACGGGAACAGTGTCGCACAAAATTTCAAAGCCAACCGCTCACTGGTTTTTCACAGCTCTAGGCCTGACAGCCACTTCCGCCTGCTAAACAAATTGACAGCAGCAGCCCCTTAATGCTGCCAGTATCACACTAATTTCCACTATTCAACTTTATGCTGCAAGCAAGGGGCCACTGATAGGAGTTTTTAGGCAAAGCCTCCACTGTTGTTAAGCCACAGTAATAACTGGACATGTTGTAGGAGATGGAGCACAGTACTATCCTTGCATCCCTGACCCAAGCCCAGAGGCTGCATAAGGGCATGACAATGATACAGTACCCTGCTGCTCTAAGGCCATGGGCAGTGCTGGGAGGTACAGCAGTTCCTATTGTTTCTTTGGTAGAAGTGCTGGCTTTAGATTTAAAAACCCCCTGCTGCTGCTTGTCCTTCTATTGCTCATACACAGGAACCTAAGGTGAAGCCCTGGGGTCGGGCCTGGGGGAATTGTCCCCAGTGAGCTGTGTGGGTGCTGCTCTTGTTATCGGAAATATAAATCACCCACCAGGCTGCAGGAAGATGCCGCAGCTGTGCTGCTCTGGCATTGTCTAAGCAGAACCACTAGATCCAGAGCGTCAGGCTTGTCCATTGCTGGCTATTGGAGGATGGACAGCACATGCGTAGTTTAGGGGCCTATGATCAAATTAAGCTCTGGCATAAGCAGGTACAACTCTTATTAAAGTCAATGAGCACTGAGCTTGTTAACACCAAGGCTGAATTTAGCTGGGCTGCCAGTTCCTTGCCTTTAATTGGATCACCCTGTGTTGATCTCCACAGTCCTTTACTCTTCTCCTTGCCCCCTTTTAATTACATCTTTGTTGCTTTTGCGTTTGCCCATCTATTGTGTTTGGGCTCCCTTAAAAGGAAGGCAAGAATAAGCCCCAACCTGCTTCCACAATCCCAGTCCATCATCTAGCCACACGTAACTCTCATGCTTCCAGGTGTAAACTGATCACCGGTGGGGTCAGGAAGGAATCTCTCTTGCACAATTAATCAGGTGCATTGTGCGAGAATTAAGATAACCTGCCTCTGAAATACTTGATATTGGCCACTACAAGATGCTGGACCAGAGGCCCTTATTATGGGCTTCTTGCTAAAACCACTGCTTGACCTTTTATGGTTAAGTATTGATGGACAAGTTCAGATGTAAAAAGAACTTTACGTGAGCTTGAATCCAGTCCAAATCGTTGCTGAGTTTTGAAAAAGTTCATCTAATTTCTGTTTTCTCCCCGCATGGTTTTTCATTTCATGCACCTCTCTACTGCAGGGGTCTGGGCCAGACCCTCAGCTCATGTAAATCAGTGTAGCTCCATTGGAGATTTGCCAGTTCGCCCAGGCTGAGAATCTGGCCCACTGTCTGACATCACAAGAGGAGCAGAAACACCACCTGAACGTTTGCTCTTGTGGGCTGGAAATCACACTCTGGAAGGCTCTTGGGGCCTGATCCTTCTCTCACCTATATTACTTTTACACCAATTTAACCATTGCCTTCCCTGGAGTTACTCCTAATTTATCCCAGTGCAAGTAAAAGGAGGAGACTCAAGAGACTTCAGGTAAGGTTTGAATGCAAACCTCAACTTCTCTCAACCTGTGGTGGGTCCCCTATCACCAGCTGTGTCTGCTCTATTTGCTGGGAAGTCCCGAATCTCTGAAGGGGAGATTTTGAGGCAGAATGATGGGGTGGACCTGCTATGGGAGCGTGGGCAGCTGTATTGGTGGGGTGGGAAATCTGAATGGCTGATGGGAGACCTGGGGAACGTGCATTCCAATAATCTAATCTGGTCATTGAGAGAGAGAATGAATCAATGTCTTGAGTAAGCACGGCGATCAGCCTGGTTACATTCCTGAGATAGCTAAACACGAATCTGACAATGTTATTCATGAGAGATTTAAAACAGAGTCCAACTGTAGAACCCAATCACATGGGCAGTGGGAACAGGAATATGGTCAAAGGTCACCTAAGGTGGTTACAGAAGAGAAAGTCAGCTCTGGTTCAGTGAGGACACATTAGTTCCATTTATTTCTTCTTTCACTTTCAGCTGTTTGTCAAAACAATGATTTATTATATTACTATTACTGAGCACTGGCACCATGCTTTGGCTTGCTCAGCACAAAGTCCCTTCCCAGGAAAGTTTACTGTCTAAACAACAGGCACAAAGAAGACAGAATATACAATAGCTCTTTGGGGCAGACTGTCTTTTTGTTCGGTTTGTGCAGCGCCTAGCACAATGGGGTCTTGGTCCATGACGAGTGCTCCTAGGTGCTACCACAATACAAAATAATAATTAACTAAGACCATCCACTATACTAGCTGAGGAATCAAGGCCGGGATTTTCAAGGAGTCTTATGGGAATTATTTGGTAGCCACCCAACTCTCATGGGCTTTCAGTGGAAGTTTCAATGGGGTAAAGGATTTCAGTCTGTCTCTGTAGGGTTCTTTGAAAATTCCAGCCAAACTTCCCATATGGACAGACTATTCCAAAACTGCCCACTTTGGGAGGGCCCTGCACCTTTCTCTGAGGCCCTTGATGCTGGCTGTTGTTAAGGAGTGGGGGCTTGGAGGCAGATTTTGGGGTGAGGGCTGTGCCTCTTTACAGGGCATAGCAGGAGTTGCTGTGGAACTGTCAGGGACCTTGGGCAGAGAGCTTCAGGTGGCTGCTACTGAGGTTGTGCACTGCCACCTTGCCCCCTACTGTGGCCTTCAAAGCAACCATTTAACGCTTAACATTAAATTTGGTTTCTGAAAAAGGCCTGACAAACACAATTAATGATGCTAATGCAATCGAGTCCTCTGAGCCCCACTAATACTTTCCAAGTGCTTTGTTCCTAGCGGGGGGAAAAAAAACACTTTTCTAATTGGTGCTTTTGAGTCTGGTGCAGCTAGAGATGCGTTCCATATGGCAATCAGAGCCAGTCTTGCCCAGCCTCTGCACAGCCATGCAAATTATGGAAAGACGATACATTTAATTGTATGGATGTCAGAGGCACTGGAGTCAGTCCCCTAATCCTGGAACTGGAAAGAAGAACCGACAATAATGAATGCACAATCAGTCGGGGATGATTCAGTGTCTCCATGCTTTCCTGAGTTTCAAAGAGTGGGGCAGGGGGAAATACGGACAGTGATCTCATTTGCAGACTGAATGGGCCAGATCCTCAACTGGTGTAAATTGTCATAGCTCCATTGTAGTCAGTGGAATTACACTGATGTAAAGCCAGAGTGAGAGAGAGAGAGGAATTGGACCAATACTTTAATCCTGCTGCTGCTCATCAATGTATTGCATCTTTATTTTAGTCTAAACACATCCCTCAAACAAACAAACCAAAACCTCTCAGGCTTATTCAACCACTGACACCTACTGGAAAAGGCTGAAATCCTTTTCACTGGAAAACATTACTGCTTCCGTACTACAGGCTTCTCTTCTCTTGTCCTTTATTATTGAAATCACCCCCAGATATGCACATGGCGGCTTCGTTCCTTGAACATTCATCAACAGCTGCTACTTGCTTAGGGTCCCTCGCTTCCACCAAAGCAGGAACGTAACAGGGCAGGACCGCACTGCTTTTGCTCTGTGATGGTGGGGAGGCAAGGGGTCACGCCACACGGCAGCCATGCAACGAGGATTGTGCTGACCCTCTGCACTATAGAGTAGTGTGTTGTGGCAGCTCTCCTGGAAGCACCATAGAGAAGGTGTTGCTGTGGGAACATTGGAACACAGGAATTGCCCGGGTGGATCAGACGCAAGATCCAGCTAATCCAGTATCTTGTCTCTGACAGTGGCCGATACCAGATGCTTTAGGGGAAGGTATAAGAGCCCCACAACAGACAGATGTGTGGTTATCTGCCCACCACATTAGGTCTCATCCTGGTCTCTATCTCTCTTAGCTTAATCCGCAAAGCATCAGGTTTAATATCCCTTCCAATGTTTTTGTTATCATTACTTATAACTCTGAAGATTCTTGATTTCCACATCCAACTCTTAGGCAGTTTTGAGCCAGTTGGTAGGCAGGCGAGTAAGCACATATCTGACTGACGGCAATGCAAAGCATGTAGCTATAGAGTGCTCTCTCACTCGGCTGTCTTTCAAGACAAGTTGGCTACAAGGTCATCATCACTAAAAGCTGTTATAAGCTCTCCCCCATGACATGCACTTCTTTAGAACAAGCCGATGGTTGAGCTTTACAAAGACCAGGCACCAACATTCATATTACATCTTTCGGTCTTCACTGCCCAGTCCACAGAGGATATGAAGCTGTTATGCGTACCCTCAGTAAGAGCTAACCTCTAGCTCATGGCTTTAGGTCTGAAGATGCCTGTTTCAATACCCCTTTGCAACCGAGACAGCAGCCATCGCATGTATACTTGTTACTCAATCCCAAGAGGTTCTAAAAGACCAACACACCCTCTTTATGTTCAAAGTCGTGGGAAGCCACTGTTTATTTCTGCTTGGAGATATTTTGCTGCTTGTGTCTTTTTTAGTTCATTTTTGTGAATGGCCAGGTCCCTTAATGTCAATATCATAGCCTCACCTATTTTTACCAGACACCTTGTATTCACCCAGCAGTATTCATTCTGCTCTAGATCGTTACAGCTATTTGATGGGAATAGAGAACAACGTTCCTCCCATTCCATTTTCCTTTCGGTGCCCTTCCATTTGGCACTAACCGTATTTAATATTTCATTCTGAATTTTCATAGCTAGGCACTTATACACATTAATGATTAAATGGCCACATTTCTTGAAAGAAACATATAGATAAAGACTGTCAGCCGCTGGTACTTTTTTTTTTCAAGGGCAACAGCTACTAATCAGGACACAATCTTTTCTTTCTATAACTTGGGAATAAAAAAAATACCAAAGTTCCTTTTTTTCAGACGTTTGAAAGTCTAACCATTTTTTTGGGGAGGCGGCGGGGTGGGGGGAGGGCATTTCCAAAAGCACTTGGTGTTGATCTAATGCTGGTCATGCTGAAGTCCCTGGGAGTTTTACCACTGACATCCAGGTGAGCAGACTTAGGCCAATGCTGAGCACTTTTTACAACCCCACACTAGACATCCAATAGGCAGATGGCTTCTGAACTTTTGGGGACACTTCACCAGATCTTGGAGCAAGTTTTACCATCAGCTACATTTGCATAAATGAGGAGGGACTCCACTGATATCAACAGAGCTTCTTTGGATGTACACGAGAGCAGAATCTGACCCCCGGCAATGGCAGCTGCTATCACCACTGGCAGCTCCCATTAAGTCACACCATCCTGAAATCAGGGTTGGGCTGCTCATGATTGCAAAGTGGGATTTGGCGCCATCCCTGCTTCTCTGTATGTGGAGCACTCCCCGCTCAATAGGAAACATGCTGCAATTGGTCATTACGGTAGGGTTGAGAGGAGGCTGGAGATATGAGAGACTCATTAGTAAGTCCTTGTGGCACCTTAGAGACTAACATATTTATTTGGGCATAAGCTTTTGTGGGCTAAAACCCACTTCATCAAATCTCAGTTCACCAGCCACAAAAGCTGTAGCAGTATACATACCAAGTATCAGTGCTTGAGAATGACTTTAAGTCTCTATCACACTGAGGAAAGATGGTTTCACTTCATATTCTCTTATATTATATTATATTATATTATATTTATTTATTTATTACTCTGTGATCTTCAGACATACAGAGGCGGATATTTAATGCACCAAGCCAATGGAGAAGAATGCCCTCCAAATTCACTCTCCCTATTCCAGCTGATTACATTAGGGAATACCACATCATTTATATTCAATGAACTAAGCATCTTTTCTGCTCTTGTACAAAGAGCACTCCAGCCTGCCCTTTACCTTAGTTTTTCCATAACTAGAATGCTCTTTTACCATGAAATCAGAAAGCATGAGGGTCTTCTAGCTCAGAATCCAAAGCAAGGGCTGGCTCTGGTAGCCATAGGCCGGATCTCAGCAGCCTCTTGGAATTCTGAAGCCACCACACTAATGTTCATCCTCTCTTTGTTGTTCCCAGTAACACTGAGTATGCTGGATGGTGGGGTAGGAGGAAAGTAATAGGAATGTCTTAATAAAACAGATGCTTTGGTTTGCTGTGGCTCTAAGATTCATTTTGAAGCTCTGGCAGTTGGCATCCTGGGCAAGTACCAGGGCGTCAGTTTGGAAGCAGAAGACATACAGTCGCTTTGCTGCCTACCATTAGCGGAGGATCGAGTCTTTAATTTTCACTACACTGATCCTGCCAGCCAGAAGCACCTCGATTTAATTTTGGTGGCTTCTTTTCAGTGCCAAGCTGGAGGCTGATGCTATGACGTGTTTCAACTCTTCAAAGTAACCACAGTGCCCAGTTGATGAAATGTATATTTATATAGCAATGGAATTCTATTTGGGTACGGGAGAACTCCCAAGAACATCAGCTAAGCTGGTAGGCCTCCATATTTTTCATTCAGGACGACATTGGTAGAGAGATCCCTTCCTAGAGAAATGTCCCATCCCAAGCTCCCACAATGCTGGTCAGAAACTGGAATTTCTGTTGCACAGGAGATCTCAAGATTCAAAATTATTTTTCATTATGAACTGGAATGAAAGGCTAAAATTTACCACAAAAAGAAAATTCTGAAATTTCGAAGCATTTCATTCAGATAACAGAAAAGCATTTTAAAATTTTTAATGTCATTTTTGATACATTTTTCTAATTCATAATGAAAAATGTCAAAATCTCATTTTGAAATATTTTTTTTTAACTTTTATAGTATATTAAATATACTATAGGTTATATAACTATGTCAAATATAGCTACATGAATACAATATTAAAAATAATATTTTAATATACTATAAAAGTAAAATAATGAAACAACACTATCAAAATGAAACATTTTGACATCATCAAAAATGCTTTGACGTTTTCCTGTGGAAATTTTTTAAATCATAATCAACATGTTCCCATGGAACATTCTGATTTCAACGAAACTGCATTTTTCAATGGAAAATTGTGTTGTCATTTTTTTTTCTACCAGCTCTACTCCCTGTTCGCCTACAGTTTGGTTCTTAAAATCTTTCAATCTGTGGTGCCCCTGGAAGGGCTCTGTGGCTCAGTGCTGGTCCATGGACTACAATTTCAGAACCGCTGGGTTAAGAATCTCAGCCCACAAACAGCCCTTCGATGAACATAGTGGATCTGGCTGTTGAATTTCACCCTGAACAACTAACCAAAACGACTGGGAATGAAGATCTGGCTGCAGCTGAGAAATCTGATGCGTCCCTCTTTCGGTATATATCCTCTTTTGGAGAGCCTGGAGACCTCATGCACAGAGAACTGGAAAGCAGGCACCATGTGGGATTTTCCCTATTAAAGACTCACTCAGAAAGATCAAATGCAAAACCCTTCCAACAGCTACAAATCTGCTAATCTCCTGCCTGTCCTTTTGCCCTGAAAGTGCCTAAAAAATGTTGCTTTTTTGGCCTACATTTTTCCTCTCTTGCAGTTTGGCTGCATCTCACATTCGTCACAAAGTTCAGGCTGGAGCTCACAGCTGGGCCTGCATAATCATCACAAGACCCAAGTCTTCCCACTCAGTGCCATAGCCTGATATTCTTTTGACAAACTACATGGCCTAGGCAAACTTTATAACCTTTCCAGCCTCTCTCTGTCTTCTTTTCCTCCTCATTCAGACCATGACCTGAAGTTTATAGTCATTTGTTCTGGTTAATATAAGTTGCATGCAGCCCAAATTTGATTTTATTATTTTTCAAATTCCCCTTCCTGGATGTTGAAAACAGGAAATTATAAAGCAACTACAAATAAATAAATATATAAAAATCCAATATGGAATATATTACACTCTGGTCTTGCTGGAGAAAAGGGTGAGGAAAGAAGCTGGGGAACTACACACCACTATTTCAAAGCAAAAGAGGCAAAATTCCCAAAAGCCTGGTTCCTCACTCTCAGTTACAGTAGCTTTGCAACACGTGCTGGTTGGACTTTTTTTGTCAAACTGTTTTTTCAATGACAAATGCTGGTTTTGGCAAAATTGCCACATTGAGAAAAATGTGTCAACTCCGATGAAAGTTTATATTAAAAAGTGAAATAAAGCATTTCAGTAGCATTGAAAAAATTTATTTTGACATTTTTGGAATGGACATTTTTTATTTTTTTCCATTTAGAAATGACTTTTCAAACCAAAATTCATTGTTTTTAATATTAAAAAATTTAAAAAGTTATAAAAGGACAAAAATCAGAATGAAATGTTTCAATTGACCCCAAACAATTTATTTTCCAGAATGTTATTTTGTGGTAACTTTTTAAATGCAGTGTTTTCTTTTTGTTCCGGAATAGAACATTCTTTTGAAATTGCAGAACTTCCTGTGAAATTGGAAATCTGTCTCCAATCCAGCTCTATAACAGAAGCCATTAATTTCATGGCCTTCAATGGAATCGCTCCTTATTTACAAAGGTGTAAGTATGACGAGCATCAGACCCACCCACCCCCCACCCCAGAAAGTATACTGGAGGATGTGGATAGGCAGATGGTGAGAAATGATGCACTCGCAGCTAGTCTACATATTGTGTTATTATTACCTAGCCTGCCCTTTCCCCATGACCTGTACCCATTTATTTAGTTCAGCTATATTTTGCATGTTGTTGTTAACCATGATTGTAAGTGCTTGGAGGGGAGGCTCTTTATTAGATGTTTATACAGTGCCTAGCACAGTGGGGCCCTGATCCCTGACTGGTGGCTTCCAGTACTGTTGTAATAATAATATTAAAAAACAGATACGTCAAAAGCAATTTAAATAAGACGTTCCAAACTGGCCTAGTGGCTAGAACACTGGACAGGGGTTCAGGAAACCTGGATTCTATTACCTGCTCTGCTGCTGGCCTGCTGGGAGACCATGGGAAAATGACTTCAACCTTTCTGTGCCTCAGTTTCTCCATCTGTAAAATGGGGATTATTCTACTGACCTCCTTTGTAAAGCCATATATAAGAGTTTGGTATTATTCTTTTTCTACTACATAAATAATAATCAGAAGCTATTTGCTATGTAGGGTTGATGGGAGCCAAAAGCGCACTGAAGGGCAAAAAATGGCCATTTATAGCTTATGGCCTAATCCAGCTCTCAGTGAAGTGAATGGAAAGACTCTCTCTGACTTCAGAAGTAGCTGGATCAGACCTGTATTGAGCACTCCATGCAAAGTATCAAGCGTCTGTGTAATCTAAATTATTCAGAAGTCATTCCCTGCTCTCTTGCCCTGGCTGAAATGCAACTGCCTCCAGAGTCACGCACTGCATCTGTTCTGCATCAATAGCAAAATGCCCTTGGCACTAGCATGGGTTTTTTTGTACTCAAAGACCACTACACTGAGCTATGCTTTTTATTCACATTGGAAGCACAATCTCATTTTAGTCACGATCTGCTCAAGCACTGGGTCTCCAAACTTGTGCTGTTCATTTTTTTCTGCTAATGATAATTATATGTGCATGTATGAGCTACACACAACTATAGAGCTAGATCTATAGCCTCAAAATACAGCTGCCAGTTGGACAGCTCAGTGAGGACAAGTTCATCAGAAAGGCATTAAAACCTTTCCAGATTGGCAAACTTCAGTTCAGAATCAAAAGTGAGATTTTCATTATCCCACTGAATAGTTTGTCTCTTCAGACACAGGAGCCAAAAAATACCTCCAGGCCATTGCATGGAAATGCGAGCTGGCAGAATGGTTATCATCATTTATTATATAGAGGAGAGGAAGCTTGGGTGGGTTGCCTTGATGGGTCAAGTTGCAGGAATGCAAGTGCCCTAATGTGGGCAAAAATGCGTACAGTCTAAGAGCACAAGACGCTGCTTTTCTGCAGTCTCAGATTTAGTTTTCATAGTGAGGAAAAGTTAGGAAAAGCTTTATGGGTTAGTGCAAGTGGCACCCACAAAATAAAAGGAGGACTTGTGGCACCTTAGTCACAAAATAGTCACACACAGGTGCAAGTAGATTCTCTGGTTGGCTGAGTTTATGCTTGGTGTAGCGAGGTGTGTTTGTGTGTGTGTGTGTAGGGGGGGAGACTTGCAGGGAGCTGGTTCTGGTTCCGTGATTCTCTGCTTGGCCCCACCTGGCAGCACCAGGTTAAAGCCACCTAATGACTGCTCTGACCTGTGCCATTTGGCAACTGTCTCCAAGTGACCATACACCAAAGGATGACCGTTAGAGCTCAGTGGGCTCCAACCTCTCCTCCTTCCTATACCAGACAAGCACCTGGCCCGTATGACACACTTGCAGGGAGATGGTGTAGGACCCTGGCCACAGTGCAAATCTTTGGCCGAGGCATGTGAGCAGCCTCTTGTCCCTTTAAGCCACCTGACCAGAGGAAAGGGTGCAGAGTGGGGGAAAGACTCTGCTTCTGTGTATGCAAAATGCTTAGATGTCAGAGAACCAACTATGTGCAGGCACAAGTGTTCCACCTCTGCACCCAGACCCCACCAGGAGGCTTGCCTGTGAAGTGAGTCCCAGAAGAAGCAAGCCCCATTCTGACCACACGTAAGGGCTTTGCAAGGCCAAACTGTTTGCCAAAGCTTTCCCATCACAACTGCAGTCCAGGCCCAGAGGCAGAATCATAAAGACAGATAGCAAATCAGAGATTCCCCAAACCTGGCAGGGTGAAGAGAAAACTCATTGTGAAGTCCACTGTGGACATCTCCATTCGTATTTACCAGTATAAGCACTTACATCACAGTCATGGTATGATAGATAAAATAGATTGATATGTCCATGTGTGCGTGTGCACGCACGCACGCACACACACAATTTCTCTCTGTCTCTCTCTTTCTTACTTTGGTACCTGTTTTTGAATTTTACCTTTTAATGATATAGACAGTGCAGGGAAAGAAAGGCTCTGGCAAGGGAAGTTGTAGAAGCCCTTTTACTGACGAGGTTCAAAGCTACATTTATTGCCCCCCTATTAAGTATAGAACTAAGCAGCGGAGTAAGTGTGTGGCTCTGGATTCAAACTAGGTTTAGAGTAGGTTTGGGATTCATGATCAAGGTCTAATCAGAGCAAGGATCAAGGCGGACACTTAGTGGTACAAGAAATGTCATGTGCTGTTCTCTAAAGGTTTCAGTCCTGAAAAGGCAAAAAATCTCCAAAACCAGCTGTTTCCATAAAACTTCCACCATCTGGAACAGTGTACGTTTCATGCATGCTATGGGTACCCGCATGGCCCCACAGTATGCCAACATTTTTATAGCTGACTTAGAACAATGCTTCCTCAGCTCTCGTCCCCTAACGCCCCTACTCTACTTGCACTATATTGATGACATCTTCATCATCTGGACCCATGGAAAAGAAGCCCTTGAGGAATTCCACCATGATTTCAACAATTTCCATCCCACTATCAACCTCAGCCTGGTCCAGTCCACACAAGAGATCCACTTCCTGGACACTACAGTGCTAATAAACAATGGTCACATAAACACCACCCTATATCGGAAACCTACTGACCGCTATTCCTACCTACATGCCTCCAGCTTTCACCCTGACCACACCACACGATCCATTGTCTACAGCTAAGCTCTGCGATACAACCGCATTTGCTCCAACCCCTCAGACAGAGACAAACACCTACAAGATCTCTATCAAGCATTCTTACAACTACAATACCCACCTGCGGAAGTGAAGAAACAGATTGATAGAGCCAGAAGAGTTCCCAGAAGTCACCTACTTCAGGACAGGCCTAACAAAGAAAATAACAGAACGCCACTAGCCGTCACCTTCAGCCCCCAACTAAAACCCCTCCAATGCATTATTAAGGATCTACAACCTATCCTGAACGATGACCCAACACTCTCACAAATCTTGGGAGACAGGCCAGTCCTTGCCTACAGACAGCCCCCCAACCTGAAGTAAATACTCACCAGCAACCACATACCACACAACAGAACCACTAACCCAGGAACCTATCCTTGCAACAAAGCCCGTTGCCAACTGTGTCCACATATCTATTCAGGGGACACCATCACAGGGCCTAATAACATCAGCCACACTATCAGAGGCTCGTTCACCTGCACATCCACCAATGTGATATATGCCATCATGTGCCAGCAATGCCCCTCTGCCATGTACATTGGTCAAACGGGACAGTCTCTACATAAAAGAATAAATGGACACAAATCAGATATCAAGAATTATAACATTCATAAACCAGTCGGAGAACACTTCAATCTCTCTGGTCACGCAATTACAGACATGAAAGTTGCGATATTACAACAAAAAAACTTCAAATCCAGACTCCAGCGAGAGACTGCTGAATTGGAATTCATTTGCAAATTGGATACAATTAACTTAGGCTTGAATAGAGACTGGGAGTGACTAAGTCATTATGCAAAGTAACCTATTTCCCCTTGTTTTTTCCTACCGCCCCCCCCCCCCCCCCCCCCCCCCGACGTTCTTGTTAAACCCTGGATTTGTGCTGGAAATGGCCCAACTTGATTATCATACACACTGTAAGGAGAGTGATCACTTTAGATAAGCTATTACCAACAGGAGAGTGGGGTGGGGGGAGGTATTTTTTCATGCTTTGTGTGCATAAAAAGATCTTCTACACTTTCCACAGTATGCATCCGATGAAGTGAGCTGTAGCTCACGAAAGCTTATGCTCAAATAAATGCTTGAATACAGACTAACATGGCTGTTACTCTGAAACCTGTCTTCATGCACTTGGTCATTCGTGTGAGAAAAGATAGTACAACTTATACTGGCTAAATCTGAACTAGACCGGGAGTGTCTGAAGGTTTTGAAAGCGAAGAAGATTAGGATTCAAGGATTAGGATTAAGTTAAAACTATAAAAATGGCCACACTGGGTCAGACCAATGGTCCATCTAACCCATCTAGCCCAGTATCCTGTCTTCCGACAGTGGCCAGTGCCAGATGCTTCAGAGAGAATGAACAGAACAGGGCAATCATCAAGTGATCCATCCCCGGTCATCCAGTCCCTGCTTCAGTCAGAGTCTTAGGTACACCCAGAGCATGGGGTTGCACCCCTGACCATCTTGGCTAATAGCCATTGTTGGACCGGTCCTCCATGAATTTATCTAAATCTTTTTTGAACCCAGTTACACTTTAGGCCTTCACAACGTGCCCTACCAATGAGTTCCACAGGTTGCCTGTGTGTGGTGTTGCCTCTTCCTCATGTTTGTTTTAAACCTGTGGCCTAATAATTTCATTGTGTGTCCCCTGGTTCTTGTGTTATGTGAAGGGGTGAATAACACTTCCCTATTCACTTTCTCCACCCCATTCTGTAGCCTCATATCCCCCCTTGAGGTTTTTCTAGCTCAACAGACCCAGTCTTTTTAATTTCGCCTCATACGGTAGCTGTTCCATACCCCTAACCATTTTTGTTAACCTTCTCTGAATGTTTTCCATTTCTAATATATTTTTTGGAGATGCTGCAACCAGAATTGCATGCAGTATTCAAGGTATGGGCGTACCATGGATTTATATAGCGGTATTATGGTATTTTCTGTCTTATTAGCTCTCCCTTTCCTAGGTTCCTAACATTGTGTTATGTTTTTTTGACTGCTATATCACATTCAGCTGATGTTTTCAGAGACCTAGCCACGATGACTCCAAGCTCTTTCTTGAGTATAACAGCTAATTTCGATCCCATTATTTTGTATGTATAGTTGGAATTATATTTCCCAATGCGCATTACTTTGCCTTTATCAATATTGAATTTCATCTGCCATTTTGCTGAGAATTTCCCTTACATCCTCTACAGTGAAGACTGATTAAAAAAAAAAAAAAAGAATTAACGTCTCTGAAACAGCCTTGTCCTCCTTGAGTGCTACGTTAGCACCTGATCACCCAGTGGCCCCACTGGTAGTTTGGCAGGCTTCCTGCTTCTGATGTACTTAACAAAAATTGCTGTTAGTTTTTGTGTCTTTTGCTAGTTGATCTTCAAAAAATTTTGGCCTGCCTAATTATACTTTGATACTTGACCTGCCAGAGTTTATGATCCTATTTTCCTCAGTTGGATCTGCATTCCAGTTTTTAAAGGATTTTTTTTAACTGCCTCTTTTACTGTTATATAGCTATGGTGGCATTTTTTGGTCTTTTTTTTATTTGGTGTAGACATTTAGTTTGAGCTGCCATTATGTTGTTTTTAAAGAGTTTCCATGCAGCTTGCAGGCATTTCACTTTTGGGACTGTTCTTTTTAATTTCGGCTTAACTAGCTTCCTCATTTTTGTGTAGTCTCCCTTTTTGAAGTTAAATGCTACTGTGGTAGGTTTCTTTGGTATTTTCCCCCGACAAGGATGTTAAATTTAATTATATTATGGTCACTATTACTGAGTGATTCAGCTATATTCACCTCTTGGCCAATTAGGATTAAAGCAAGAATCAACTCTCCCTTTATGGATTCCAGGACTAGCTGCTCCAAGAAGCAGTCATTAATGGTGTCTAGAAAAGTCATTAAAGGTTGGGCGCATCTGTGATCAGGAGTGGTTTAGAGTAAGAGCAAAGCGATGCTGGTTGGAAGGGGAAAAGGCTTTGAAGAACTGGCTGGGGTCTCTGTCTATTGCGGGTAGTTGTCCCCATTCATTAACGTGATGCAGAACCTTGGGGATCCTGTTTGATGTGTCACATCGTTTGGAAAACCAGGTAGCATGAATGATTTTAAAAATGCCTTTTTCCACCTGTAGTTTACTGAGAAATGTCACCCCTTTTTTCTCAGATGATAACTTGGTCACAGTGACCCATTCATTCATCACTTGCAGGCTGGATTACTGTAACCCACCCCTGACGGTGATGAAAGCAATGCATGGACTCCAGATGGTACAGAATGTGGCTGCCAGCTTCCTCAGTGGGATGTGGTGCTAAGAGCTCTATGCCCAGATCCTTCCACTTGCTACTAATACTCTTCTGTTGGGAGAGCAAAAGTTTAGTTCTGATTTTGAAACCCACCCATGGGTCAGGACCCAATTACATCTCCATTCATGACCTCCCTGAACAGATGCAATCCTCTGGGACAAAGCAGCTTACAACACAATATGAAGCATGTGAGAGCCAGAAACAAACTATTCCCAGTCAAAGGGCTTCAGATGTGCTACAGGGTTCTAGGTGTGATCAGGCTCACCCAGAGGCTGACTGTTTTCAGATTGCATGGCAAAACCCTCTTCTTTGAAATAGCTTTCAATGGGACTTTTTGTGGATTACGGTCCTGCTCAGTGTGAGGAAGCGTACCAGAGTCAAACTCATAGATTAAAAATCAGATGAAAGCCAGGAGCGTCAACTGTGCCTAATACCATGGGTTCTGAAATGATCGGTTCACTTTCTTTTTTCCATTATTTTTCATGCCCAGACCCCTCCTCTGGGCTCCAACTACGTCTATGTGAAACAACCCTGCTTCTCCTGAACTCAGAAGCCAAAGTCCCATTGAATGTCATGGGCTATATTGGGCCTCACCACAGCTAATACAAGAAACCTAATGGCATTAGCCTCTTGAGGGCTGTAGCCCAATTCTGCAAAGCCAAGTGGTTTGGATAGTTCAAGATGAGCTGCAGAGAAGCAGCCAGATGTTCAAGTGCTTCTCCACACTTGTGTTGCAGGATCCCAACCCTACAAAGTTTACTACTGAAGTTGTCCATGCTCAGGTGTGAGTATGAAGTCAGTGGGTCTATTTGTATGAGTAAGTATTTGCATGATTTGGCCCATAATCCTTCTGAGGTTCCCTTTCCCTACTCAGAGAAAGGGTTTGAAATGATGCAGCAACTGGCTTGGTCAGTCTGTGATCACCCAAGAAGCTTGTTATTTGGGTGCTGCCCAATGGGTTATTGAATAAGATCTGCCTTAGAGGACTGTGGGAGAGTCGCAACACTGAGTTTAATTCCTGGTTTATTTATAAATTATTATTTTTTAAGGGTTTGGGATCCACCTTACTTTCTGCCCATGCCACCCTAACTACATGCACACCACTAATTTGGGTAAGTTCAAGCTTGGTGCATGCTCTCATTTTACTTACATGTGTCTGAGATTGTTAAAGTCTGTGAAAGCTGGGCCATGTAGAATCAGAGCGAAATGGAGGGAAATTGCTGGGAATGGGTGAACGTCATATAAATAGCAGTAAAACTGTTACATCTATTTGCATTTCACACCCAATAATTTCAGACTCCACTTCTGAGAGCACTGCTTGGAAGTCAGCACTTTTAATTGTCCAGTAAATTTCCTTTTAGACAGCTGCTTCATAAACTGCCATTGCCGCGAATGGTGAGAAAAAACAGATAACTGATTAATCTTAGGATGGAGACTAAAGCAGCCATTTGTGTGTCATGAGTTTCCCCCTCTGTTTCACTTAAATGAACATGCAAAGGCAATTGGTTACAGATCTGCAGTCTGGCTAGAGACACTGGCCTGTAATGCTTAGAGGCACCAACACTCATGTGTCAGACATTGCTTTTCCATCAGTAACCTGGAATAGTCCCCAAAAGGTATGTGGTTCACACTACCCACTGACTCTGGCCATGAGCTCATTGTGTCTGTTACAACAGTAAATTATTTTCTGCTGCGCAGGGAGTGTGCAAGCTTTGGATCACACAGCCATAAAGTAATGGGTTATAATTCAATTAGAGCTCAGGAAAAATCTGCTGAGTTATGTCATGTCTATTTAGCCTGATGTCGGTTTCTTGGAGGTCGCAGGACTAGACCAACGGGGAATTGCACTTTAAAAAAACCACCCCTCTTGTCATAAAATTATATGGGATCATTGCAGTAGTTGTGGGACTGTTCAATGTCCACAAAAAACTGGACACAGGATGGATCCGTCTGTTTTGATTTAAAAATAATAAAAGTCACAATGAAAGTATATTGTACCCACGTTGACTCTACTTCCTGTTTTGTGTTCTTCCTTGATATATTCCACTTAGATATGTAGAGATCAAGTTGCTTTTTCTTTCTTTCTTTCATTGAAGCAGATTGGATTATTATTAAGCACAGTAGATCTACTCAAATATGAGCAAATCTTATGCATTTTATATTCAAATATACATACACATAAATACTAAACATCTTATCTACAAAGAGCACAAAGCTGTGAGAAAGTGAATATCTAATAATAGATGTTAATCTGTGCTCAGCACTTTGCAGAATTAGACCCATTGGGAAAAAAACAAACAAAAAATGCTTAGATGAGTGAAATATTATGCTATGTATAATCATTGCCATTTTCAATGATACTGTTTAAATCACAGTTGTAGAACACTTTGAGATATGTTCAGACCACAATCTTCAAGCTGTGCTCTAACCAGTGCATCTTAGATATCTATAGTCATTTGCAACTGAATCAAAGTTGAAGGTGTTCAGTGTGTTAGCTATTCCAAAGGGATCTTTCTCCTCTGAAATCTCCATGATGCCCATTCCTCCCTTGGCTAGAAGGGAAGTTGACATGAATAGAACATAATCTTTCACTTATTTTCTTAGGAGTAGCTTTCATTTTCCGAAAATACTTTTGTGTTTAGGGTTTGCGAGTTTTTTAGCCGATGGAAAGTCAAAAGGAAAGAGATCTGTTTGAGAGAACAGAAGTCATGCACAAGAAATGGGGTGTGTAACTTAGATTTCCATCTTGCCCCCTTTGAAATCAATGGCAGAACTCCCATTGTCTTCATTGGGAGCAAGATCAGCCCCAGCCTGAATGAATCCTTCAATGCTCTCATCCTTGTTAGCGCCTCTTCAGTGGCAGATGCCATCCTGCTACTTCAAGCTTATCTTCCATCACTCATCAGCATCTCCTTCTAGTCAACACAGAAACTTACTAAATTGGATTAGTCTGCCAGCACCTCAATGATGCCTTGCAGATTATACGATGGATGTTTGACTCAATGGCATATTATGATAATATACAAAATGATGCACCTTTGAGAATAATGCCAGTGATGTGGGTAGCAGTGACTTTTAGTATTATAGCAGGGACCTTACTGGAGTAGTTCTCTTTGTAGTGTCTCAGCCAACCCAGAACTCTGTCGTTTGTGTCCTTTTTGTTCTTTGTCAGCTGCCGACATGCAGCTTTATCCCGAGAAAGTCCTGGCTCCCTTTCCTTCTTTATGACTCCCAGCCTGGCATGTAAAGTCTTTGGCTTGTCTTCTAGTTCAGACTTACCAATGGGCTCTAGGGCATTGATAAACGAATCCTTGTATCCACAATGTCACGGAGGCAGTTATGGAGTAGTATGTACGGAAGGAGGTAAGGTCTAGTCTTCCAGTGCTTGAGGTAGGACTGAAATAACCCACTCACCCACACTTGATTTGCACCTGTATGGCAGCAAGGAATGCTAGAAGTTTTTCTCAGGAGATTTCAGTCCGATTTTGCTGACCTTAGAAGCTCACCAGAGGAACATTCACATGGTTTGCTGTTTATCCTCCAAGCCAAACTATTAGCATTGCACTCATCACCAGCAATAATTAGAGATGGTCCCTAGTCAGTGCCCCCAGCCTGAACATCCCAAACTCTGGGAGCGTTCAGATCCAGCTTGGACCTTTGTAGCTGGAACCTATGTCTAGCAATAAGACCATTTATTTGTCAAGTAAGGGCCTTGAGGTCTGTAGCGCAATTCTGCAAAGCCAAGTGGTTTAGATAGTTCATGATGAGCTGCAGAGTAGCAGCCAGATGTTCAAGTGCTTCACGAAATGAAATTAATAGGTAGCAGGTTTAAAACAAACAAAAGGAAGTGTTTTTTTCACACAACATACAGTCAACTTGTGGAACTCCTTGCCAGAGGATGTTGTGAAGGCGAAGACTATAATAGGGTTCAAAAAAGAACTAGATAAGTTCATGGAGGTTCGGTCCATCAATGGCTATTAGCCAGGATGGGCAGGAATGGTGTCCCTAGCTTTTGTTTGCCAGAACCTGGGAATGGGCGATGGGATGGATCACTTGGTAATTACCTGTTCCGTTCATTCCCTCTGGGGGATCTGGCACTGGTCACTATTGGAAGACAGGATACTGGCTGCTCTTATATTATGTTCTACTTTCTTCCATATTCCGCTCTTCCTTTTCCACTTTCTCTATGTTTCCAGGAACATCCTGTCAGCAACACTTAACCAGTGACAAACTTGCCATCTACAACAGAGCAGAGATCTGCCTGTCCGTTGATCCTCTTAGATATATTGAGTGTTGTGTCTCCTCTCCCAGATTTGGGTATGTTGTCTCTGAGTTCACAGGGCTGTTGGGGAGACCATTAAATCTAGTGTGAGCTTCCAAAGTTTGGAGGTTCAGAGACCACGAGCATCCATGTTTATCCAAAGTCATCTGAATCTTTTCCTGTGAAGATCAAACTGTAAATCTCATAAGATCAGTCTCTCCTATGAGATACCCAGTGCGTTCTATTTGGTCCAAGCCAACTCTGAGGTGGTTGGATGAAGCTGTATGTTTGTCTTCAAGACCTGGCCACAGGGAGTCCTGACGCAGTACTGAGTCAGAGGTAGAGGAGCAGGTCTAACTAAATGGGGCCAGCCAGGTACCTGCTGACCGCTTCATATGGCAAGAAGATCAAGAACTCAGAAGTAGTAAGCATAAAAAAATCCATCCTTGGGGACTGAGAGAAAGACTGTCCAGGAGTGGGAGACAGGAAGGCTGGGAGAAGGACCCTGAGAGACTGTCTGGGGAAGAGGAAACAATTGCAGGTTGTGAGGAGCGAGACCCTGGAAGAGCCTTTACTGGGGGCAAAGGAGAAAGTTTTAGTAGGTGCTTTTATGGATCCAGGCCCCAGTTGGCATCTGTCCACACAGCTTCTGATTTTGTCCATTTTTTCATCCATCCCAGGTGGACAAAGAAAAGAGTGTAAAATAGGCCTTTACCTTCTACACTGAAACATCTTCTGCTGCACTCTAATGGCTATTCAAGTGGAAATGAAGAGTGTCAAGTCAATTGGAGAGAAGAGGCTGGAGACTTAATCTCTTCCCTTCAGTAAAGACAGACTCACACTACTCCCCTCCTAAGGCATCATCCCCTGCACCTTGAGACAAGAACATACCTCGGTTTTCTATCTAGCTGATCTACCTACCTATCGTTTACATCCAGTTTGCCCTCACTTTGTACTGGTGTAAATGAGCTCGCAGGAGGCAGAACACTAGAGACTCAGTCTCAGACCTCTATTATACAGGCACCAACAATTTTTGTGTCGTTTTCATTTTTATTTTCTCTAGAACTGTTTAACCCATTTCCTTTTAGAACTTTTGTTCCTCAGCAACACCCAAACCCGCAGTAAAACAACACGTACACAGTCAAACCCTTGCCAAGAAATACCTGAAGAACAGACATGGATGTCCCTGTTACAAGCTGCGTGTGTGCCTTGATTGAGCCCCAAACTGGCATTCCAATTTATTTCCCACTGACAAGCTCAGTCACTAAAAAGGAATCAGACTGTTAAATGGCTGATGAAACATCTGCACCAATAAGCCAGGGTGATGGTTACTTTATTGTACCTGTTTGAACAATAGGCCTGGCAAATAAATCCACTGGTGATTGTGAGGGACCTTTTAAAATGAATAAAGGAACAGTCATATTCTCATTCTTAAACAGCTGATAAAGAAATTACTTGCTAACATTTTAAACACACACAGACACTTTGCACTCGTGTGAACGACTGCAGGGCAATGGAGAATCAGCTGCCTAGGACTGCAGCCAAACTGCCGGCCACACTGCTAGGCAGTAACTATCACTATAGGTACTCTGTCTGCCTCCTTGTGGATTTAGTCCCAGATTCTCACATGTAAACCCAGGAGTAACTTTAGGCATGAGAGTTCACATTAGGCCCACACACAAACATTTGCAAGATCAGGGCCTCACTTTGAAGAACAATAGCAAAGCAGAACATTGAGAATCTACCCAATATAGATGAGAGCTGTCTGCCCCTATTAGATGGGCAGTGGGGAGTAGTATCTGAAACAGACCCCAGAGCATGATAAATTCCTTGTCTGGTTCCATGTTGGCTGGGAGCCTGCACTGTAGGGGTGGAACGTGACCTTATTTTCAGGCTGCATTGTGGACCTGATCCAAAGTCTGCAGAAGTCAGTGGGAGGCTTTTCACTGACTCCTATTGAACTAAACGGGTGTCTGCCCATTGTCTCCACTGGCCTTTGGATCAGGTCCCCCCATATGGTGGTGGGGTGTGTGTGAGATGAATGGCCTTAATACCAAGTCTGAGACATCTTCCATCCTGGCTAGGCCTCAGCCGAGCAGAGATGTGCAATCATTAAGACTGCAAGTCTGTCATGGAGGTCGTGGAAGTCACTGATTCTGTGACTTTCCACAACCTCTGTGACTTCCACAGCTGCAGTCAGCCCTGGGGCCAGCCACACCAGCTGCTGCTGGAGTGGCCACGGGGCCAGCCGCTTGCATGGCCCCATGGCCAGGTGCACCAGCCACTGCTTGGGTGGCCCCAGACAGCTGGTCCCGGGGACTGCCTGAGCAGTGGCCCATGCGGCTGGCTCCGGGGACCACCCGAGCAGCAAGCCTGGGGGCAGCCGTGGGGACTGCCAGAGAAGCAGAGAAGTGGTCCCGGGACCTGCCACCAGGGTGGCCTGAGCAGCAGCCAGTGGGTGGCCCAGTGGGTGGCCAGAGCAGCGGCCTGGGGGCAGCCCTGGCGGCCGTTGAAGAGTGGTCCCTGTGGGCCTCAGAGCAGCAGGTGGCCGGAGGCAGTCAGCCCCTGCCACTGGAGCAGGAGCCCACCATCAGCCCCTGGGTCCCCCCAGAGCAGCAGCAACCTAGGAGCAGCTAAGATTTAGTCGGGGGGCGTTTATAGTAAGAGTCATAGACAGGTCTCTGGCTGCGAAATTTTTTTTTATTGCCTGTGACCTGTCCATGACTTTTACTAAAAATACCCATGATTAAATCTTAGCCTTAGCAATCATCCAGTAGTTTCACGATCTGAGTTAGGATGACAATAAAGCCAAGAGCTACTAAACTAATTTGCACTGGTAAGCTCAGTCAGGCTTTGAACCCTTCCAGTGAACTGAGGGGAGCACACTCTGGCTGTGGTAACAAAACTGGCACTGCAGCAGACAGCTCCCATTCAGGATTCTGGCTGAGTCAGCCAGAATTCCTCCTGGGCACTCCCAGGGCAGTGGAAAGCCTCTACACACCACCTCTTACAGCTCCAGAGAGGTCTATGGCTTTATGCCACGATCGTAGCCCTAGGGAGTTAGCTAGCCGAGTGACAGATATATACCATACTTTCTAACGTAGTCATCCGCGCCCTTCTAAGAGCCTCTTGAACCCTCGGCGCACATTTCCCCCTTCTCTTAAATCTCGCTAGCACTTTGGGGGAGAGCTGCCAACCCACCGTCCAATAATCACTCTCGCGGCTTGTGAAGTAGCACTAAGATTATTGCAAGTGTCAGCTCGGAATGGGATCTTAATATAAGGAGGGAAATAATATGTTAAAAGTTAATTTGCCATAAAATATGTCCAAGTCCTTTTTTCGCTTTTACAAGGGGTTTTTAACCGGGTAGCGAAGCGAGGCTGAAGTGGTTTGCTGCAATGACGGTCTTGTCAGAAAGGTGATAGATATCACTTTACTGATGGTAAAAGGATATGAATCAAGCTTGTCTGCCAGCATGATTACCTAATTGTACCGGGAGAGTTCAGCAAGGCCACTGCAGTTGCTCTGATTAGACAAAGTCTTTGGGTTATTCCTCTCCTCTGCCTTATCACTCAGGTTCCAAGGCGCAGAAGAAATACGTCAACATGGTTGTCAAGAATTGAATGAAGTATCCACTGCAGTGGAGGTTTCGCCTCGCCAGCTCTGAGCCGAACACCCTGGAGGAGAAATGGAATATTAAAAAGCGTGGCGTGTCATGAGAGAAGGGGGTAGGGAGGTGAATGAATGGTAAAAGCTCTTATTACGGCTTTGGTAATATTGATCTTGTCATTAATAACATGATGAACCTTAAGTGAAATTCAAGTGTCAGTGCCAAGGCAGGTTAGTTCTGTCATGAATGGTACATCAGGCAACTTGAGAATGTTGATATTGAGATAGATACAGAAAACGAGGAAGAGAGCAAGTGTGCACTTATGGTACTGGTTTTGTTTAGTAGATTTTTGTGGGTTGGGTTTGTCCAGGGCCTGTGGTTTGCTTGGAGTTCAGTGTTTCTCTGAACTGGAAAACTCCAAGTGACATTTCCATGAAATTCCCCAGTTTTGTAACAAAGCTACTGAGTTGCACCACCTCTTCCCTCTGGCATGGCACCTGGGCCGCTTCCTTCTTCCCAGAGATGGCCCTACCGCTGGCAGAAGAGCTGCTCAGGAAAGGATTCCCCACCCACCGCATGCCTTTTTCATTTCCATCAAAAGTTTTCTTTGACATTTTGGAGGGGTTCGTCACAAAACTACAATAAATAAATAAATATAGTCTTGGTTCCCAAAACATTTTCAGTTTTTTTTCCCCAGGAATCTTTTTCAAATGAATCCTTGAAAAAGTTTTGAAAATGGAATATTTTGGGTGAAAATTTCTCTGTACTTGAAAAGCCATTTAGTATGGAAAAAATGTTCGAATGGAACTTTTTGGACCAATTCTGCCATGCAGACCCATCCCTCGCACTCTCTGCTCAGGACTCCATCCCCTCAAGAGGCTCATGGGACACTACCTTCTCCCCAGCATAACCCTTGCCCCCTTTGCACCATGTCTGGGACACCCCCTTTCTTCCTCCCAACAAGCTCAAGCACCTTCTTTGACCGTTAGGTGTCTTTTCGGAGTCCAGACCCTGAAGCCCCAGGGATGGTCAGTTGGCCTGTTTCCGCTACATCCTGTCATCTAAGGCAATGTGGAGTTTAATGATTCCCTACATCCCCAGGAAAGCTTACTGGGGAGAAGATTACATGGTCAGCTCTCAGTTCAGTAACAGCAAGTCTGGGGATGCTTCTCTAATCCTACTGCTTGAAGGCATCAGCCTAACATGTCAAAGAAAACGGCTCCTTGGACTATTCTTTACGGTTCTGTTTAACAAGCAGTTTCTTAAAAGTCTCTAAAATACACACACATACTCAGAGTATCTGTAAAAATCCTATGGGGATTCTGTAAAAATACTGGGGTCCCAAGTAGAACGAGTTATGCAAATTTGGGGTCACTTGGTTAAGGGGTTTTGGCAACACAGTACAGGGGAAAAAAACACTTGTAATTAAATTTGTATTTCCTGATGGTCCGAGGTTTACTTTTAGCCCTTACACTCTGAGAGAGCATGAGGCAACACTGCACAACCTTAACTCAGGATTAACAAAGATTTTGGCCATGAATAAATTCCTAGTTATCATTATTATAGGGGGAGCCAATAGTGACCTCTATATGTAGGTTGTCTAATACGTTCCATTATAAAAGATCTTCGAGACCTTTTTCTTTGAGAAGTGCTCACACTTCCGTTGTTTGCAGCAGGCCTTTGATATTCAGCATAGGACATGCCCTCAGGCCACAGAAGTGTCTTTTCTTTCTTCCATAAACTTCTGTCCTGTCTTTGGTGTGATGTAAATGTTGAAAATGACCGTGTCCCTTCTCTGCCTGGCCTTCCTGGGGGAAATGTTGCCAGCCTGCTGCAATATGAACTCAGCTTGAACATTCAGAGGCCAGGCTGACAATGCCACAAACGTAGGAGCAGCACCATAGTCAGTACTTGGAACACAGGGGAGCTGCTGCAGGGGTGGGCTGGCGTGTTTTCTTTCTTTCTCTGACAGGCTGATATCCCCAAATGTCTGTGAGCAGTGGAAAGCTTTATGGCGATGGGCCTCAAAAGGCAAAAAGCTAACTTTGTGGCAGCCACCAAGTTATTTATTTCCCACTCATTGAGCCTATGCAGTAAAAAATGCCCAGCCGCCCCCGCCCCCTGGGTGCCTAGTATAGGTATAGTGGTAAATAATATCCTTGATTGAGCACTGGAATGGAGCTCACCCAGGGATACGTCTTCAGCCCATAGAGCCTCATTACAGTTCTACCCTGGCTGGCTGCATGGAAACACCTTTCTCCACCCTGGTGCACCTCCCCAGTGTCTGTCTCACAAGTCCATTTGCCACGCTGTGTACAGTAATCTGGAGGGCGGGAGGACAGCACAGAGCTAATTATGCACCCGTTATGGGCCACATTTTCAAATAAAGCTCTAGGTGCGCAAGTGCTCAGGGCCTGCAATTGGAGCCTCATTTTCAGACGTGCTCAGCAGCCAGCAACTTCTATTGTGATGCATGTGGCCAAATTTTCAAGGGAGCTCAATCCCCAACGTGCACACAACACACGGAGGTTTTTTTTAAAAATCCACTTTTGGGTGCCTGCCTACGTGCTGAGTGGAGCTGATCAGAAAATTTTAGTTGAAACAGGTTTCCACTGGAAAATGCCGTTTTGATTAAACGGATTTTTGTGTGTGTGTGCGTGTGTGTGCGCGCGCACAATTGCACTGATTTTTGACAAAATTTCATTTAGGAAAAACATGATTAAAATGTTTCAAAAAATGGACCTATCCCTTTTTGGCACAATATGTTTCATTTTTTCACTTTTAAATTACTTTTTGTTTTGAAATTTATTTTTAATTTTAAAAAATTTAAATTTTACATTTTAAAAATAGAAAAGGATGGAAACTGAAATATTTGGAATGTATTAAAATGAAACTTGTCAATTGACCTGAATTATTTCTTTTCACAAATTTCACTTGTCAGCAAAATTTTGGCCTTTCATCCCAAACTGGGATGAGTTTTTTGTTTTCAAAAGCTCAGTTTTTGTCATGTGACAGAAAATCCATTTTCTGACCAGCTCTACAGCTGAACTGGTTTGAAAATCTGGCCCATGATGGAATCAGGAGCAGACAAGGTAATTCAATAGTCCAGAACACA
The DNA here is from genome assembly GCF_015237465.2 of Chelonia mydas. Classification (NCBI taxonomy): domain Eukaryota; kingdom Metazoa; phylum Chordata; order Testudines; family Cheloniidae; genus Chelonia; species Chelonia mydas. The sequence goes on from NC_051254.2 coordinate 21,189,378, forward strand.
TTTGGAGCGTCAATTGATCAGCAGCTTTCTTTCTTTCCTATTATACAGGCTGTTTGCTAATTACATGGCTAGAGCCTGATGCTCTTAAGGAATCTTGCTGTTGATTCTTAAATGTATCTGGGTCTTTTGTGTCCCAAATCCTATTTTTAATCTTTATTTTCCTAAGCCAAACCTCTTCAGGGGAGCCTTTGGAGGCAGCCTTTTCTCTTTATGTCCACATTTTGGGGACTTGAACTCTGACATTTCAGATGCTTTAGAAATGCACTCCCTGCCCATGCCCAGCCAATCCTCCCTCCTAGAATTTCCTTCCTGTAGCAAACTGCTGCTTTCCTGACATTTGGTGGAGCTACATGGTTTGCTTTATTTGCCTGAGCAGGCTGAAGAGAAACGTAGATGTGTGCTCCAGACTGCAAACTGAAATTATACAGATTCGATGCAGAGGAAATCCCGGAAGGGTCAGGTTCCCTCTTCAGATTGTATCTGTGCAGTTGGTGTCTCAGGGCAGTAACTCAATATTGTTTAACAGTTCCCTTCAAACCCAGGCAATGTCTTTTTTCACAACATTAAAAAGCTGACGCCAATTACTTCCTTATGCCATTAAATATCCAGGACACTGCACATATATTCAGGCAACTGCATGACCTAATTTACAAACCCATCATCCCATGTGCAATGCCCATGAAAGTGATTTCATAAACATCTCTTCACTGCTTCCCGCTTGCTGCCTATGTTTTCACTAGCATTTGAGGAGAAGATGCTGCTGAAGAAGATCCTTTTGTATCGCTTTCATTAAAGAAAACCTAGCTAGACAGCACTGATCAGCTTGGTCCTGAGTAATGGGTCTCATTTTCCTTAGAGAACTTCAGGAACTAGTAGCACATGAGGTGTTTGAAGCAGAAAGTCTGGCTCGAGATTACTACCTACCATTGATGGAAGAAGTTAGGCCGTAGCAAACCAGTTTCACTAGAATAAGATTCCCACATTATTAAAGAGCAAGACCTGAAGCAAACCCACATATCTAAACACCTCTGGGGCTAATTCCAAAGTCTATGGGTCGGGCCCATTTCTATTAAGTAATAATGGACAATATAATTATAAAGGGCTTCTCTTTTTGCACTAGCAACCATGTCCTCAGATATTTTAAATGGCTTAAAATCATTGTGGGCCCAAGGGGGAGGCCTAACTGAGGCAAGGATCAAAATCAGGAGCTAATTATTATTTTTTTAATAAATAATCAAAATAGCTAAAATGAGACCTACTCAGAACCTTCACTATCCTCATTTAGGTTTGGAAAGAAATGGCCACTGTTTTGGGGGGCATCTCCATTTTAATGTCAACTGAGACCCCCTGGGCCTACTTTTTTCAATTTTTGAGCACCTACAGATCTCATTGACTTCAGCCCAAGTTGTGAGTCCTCAGCACTTCTGGACATCAGATTCTATGACCCAGCTCCACAAAGGTATTTTAGACGCCCAATGGGAGTTAGGCACCTAAACACCTTTGAGGATCTGGGCCTAAGCGCCTCAAGTTAGGTGCCCACAAAATGACACCCCTAAACTAGTGGCCCTTTTTTTGGAAAATGTTGGCATTGGGAACACTTCCTCCCATTATTTTTCATTTTTTCTCAAGCCTCTGCACTCCTATGATCTGGATGGGACGGACCATAAGCAAAAGTGCCCAAATTTCCCAAACGGTTTCCTTATTCTCATAGGGAATGCAGGAAATCCCCTAAGAGATAATCAGCTTGACCTGCTTTACGTATCACCATAAATAAACACAAAAACAAGTAGCGAGGCAGTGACCAAACTGTCATGTTGGGGAATTCAGTATCACTTTCAGATGCATCTGAGGCCTGCATTTTTCTGATCCTACAGCACTGTGATTTTCCACAGCTGAGGTTGATAAACTAAATGGTTCTTTGGCTGTGTGGATTACTGAGAACACTCACAACTAGACAACAGTTGCCAACTTTCACAATAAGCAAAAAACCAAGCTAATCCCATTTCAAAACAAGGCAATCCCTAAGAACCCCAACATTCTGTGTGACTAGATTCCCCCCTCCCCCATTTGGAATAGAAATATTGAAACTTTTTGGACTTTTCTGGACATTTGTTTTGTTTCGAACCAAAACAGTTCAGTGAATTCAACACATATTTGCAAACTGTTTTGGTTGACCTGAATTTGCATTTTTTGCTGAAAAAGATTTTGCTCAAAACATTTCAACCAGCTTTATTCACAGAACCATTTCACCAAACATTTTTAAATGTGCAGCCAAGGTATCAAAACATCATGGTTTCAAGTAAACAGGTGGTGGCCCATGCTACCATGTCTGGGGGGAAAGAATATTTAAGTGAACTGTGGTTCAGAAGAATAGGATTTGGCTGTAAATAGAAACTGTGTAGCTGGGGCTAAAAATGTTGGTAACTTCAGTACCCCCAGCCTTAAATATACACAAGTCGTGAGATTGGCTTAAAAATCCATGTGATGTTTTAAAAATTTATTAAACATTTGGGTTATTTTTATTTGCCTTTTGGTTTATGAGCCTTCAGAGTTCACTCACTTCACATTTTAGATATTTCCTCTCTACCACGAGTGCTAGAAAATTACTTTTTCAAAAAAATGAAAGCTGAATCCTCATGTAATCTCGCCGTTCCGGCCCCTGGTGCTGAAATCTCACCTAACTGTCCACCAGAGTTCAGGAACTGGGCTTTTTATACAAACAATATATCGCATGCGATTCATTAAAATATTGTGTTTTCCTCTTAAAGCCCTGGCTCCTGGAGTCATATGACTGGGTGAAAATATCAGCTTCCATTAAAAAAAATAATTAATTTCTATGCTCATGATTGTGGAGAAAAACTTGAAAACACAAACCCTCATGTCTGAAATAACAGGAAGCAAATAAAAAGAACAACAACAAAAATGTCAAAGGCTCATGATTTTTGAGCCAATTTCAGGGGACTGGTGCTTTTTGTGAGCTTAGGGTTGGCAAGACTAGGTTAATTGCAGTGTATTTACGCTCCAGTGTTTTGGCTGTGGTTGGAATTCACTCAGACCCCAATGGCTTCCTTTGCCTTTCACCTTTGAGAAGGAGGTTGCAGTTAATAGGCATTCCTTCTCCACAGCCGCAAAGGATCCAGGTGTTCAGAGCTGGGCTCATTCAGCGCACTCCTTCAAGCACTGAAGTCATTAGGACTGTAATTTACCCCCCCACCAGAAACATAAGCAAATGTAATCAAATAAATATTTTCCAGCATCTCCCTCCCAGCCCTTTTCTTTCAACCTGTCAGCATGCGAAAAACATCAGCTGCACTCTACAAGCAAAGCTGGAGTCAATCACCCTGCCAGTGAGCACGGCAGACAAACCTATTCGTTTTTTAATCAATGTGAATAATGCCTCTACCCTGACCTCCCGTCCACAATTCCCTCTTCCCCCTCAGAAACAGGCAACAGATTTCAATTTAGCTTTGAGCGAGGGATGCTCAATTGGGTTATTAAATTTCACACACTAATTGACACGCCTGTCGTAAAATATAAATTGCACAAATGTAATTTATACTAATGACACTAGGGGTGAAGCTTTATGCTTCCAGTTCATCCCTCGCACCTTTCTCTCTCAACGCCAATGGGAAACCTGCTTAATTTGCACCTTTGTAGTATATAAGGGTGGGAGGTTAAAGAGAACTAAATAAAAAAACCGAAAAGCTGATGGGATGTTTCCTGTTGATGCACAAAAGATTGGTGTGAATGAATGTGTGTGTATATTTGGGTGTGCACCCGCACCTTCATTCTTACAGTGTGCATGGCTCACTGACTAATGCAGTGATAGAATGCAAATACACACACACACACACACACACACACACAGATCCCCAGACACATCAAAGTTCTACTTAATAATCCTTAATGGAAACAGATTAACCTTCGCCTGGTCCCATGGCACTAGTTAACCACTGATGTTTTACAGACAGATTTCTGCAGGCCTATTTAGAGACCTTCATTTCACTGGGACATACAGACAGGCAGTTGCAGATTGGTATTTAAACAGCTTTTCTCCAACATCATATTTATATTTCAAAAAGCGCTGAGACAAACAGATTGACTCTGCAGAGTTTCTTTCTTACTGCTTCCACCTCCAGATCTTGGGACACAAAGCACATCACATGCTTTTCCTTGAATTTCCCCTGTGACAACCAACTGGCTAAAATAGCTTGACAAACTGACTCGCCATCTCCTGTGCATTACAGCAGTGCAATCAGAGAGGGATGGGAAAGAATGCATGAACAGCAAAGACACAAGGACTGACAACACTGCAGTCTCTCCATGGTTGAAGGAAAGAACACACACTGCATATATATAAGTGAAAGTAAAATTGGCACTTAAGATGTAGGATCAAGGCCTGTTAGTTTGACATCTGTAGTATGCAAGGTCTTGGAAAAATTTTTGAAGGAGAAAGTAGTTAAGGACATTGAGGTCAATGGTAAATGGGACAAAATACAACATGGTTTTACAAAAGGTAGATCGTGCCAAACCAACCTGATCTCCTTCTTTGAGAAAGTAACAGATTTTTTAGACAAAGGAAACGCAGTGGATCTAATTTACCTTGACTCAGTAAGGCGTTTGATACGGTGCCACATGGGGAGTTATTAGTTAAACTGGAAAAGATGGGGATCAATATGAAAACTGAAAGGTGGATAAGGAATTGATTAAAGGGGAGACTACAGCGGGTCATACTGAAAGGTGAACTGTCAGGCTGGAGGGAGGTTACCAGTGGCGTTCTTCAGGGATCAGTTTTGGGACCAATCTTATTTAATCTTTTTATTACTGACCACGGCACAAAAAGTGGGAGTGTGCGAATAAAGTTTGCAGATGATACAAAGCTGGGAGGTATTGCCAATTTAGAGAAGGACCAGGATATCATACAGGAGGGCTCTGGATGACCTTGAAAACTGGAGTAATAGTAATAGGATGAAATTTAATAGTGAGAAGTGTAAGGTCATGCATTTAGGGATTAATAACAAGAATTTTAGTTATAAGATGGGGATGCATCAATTAGAAGTAACGGAGGAGGAGAAGGATCTTGGAGTATTGGTTGACCACAGGATGTCTATGAGCTACCAATGTGATATGGCCATGAAAAAGGCTAATGCGGTCTTGGGATGCATCAGGCGAGGTATTTCCAGTAGAGATAAAGAGGTGTTAGTACCATTATACAAGGCACTGGTGAAACCTCACCTGGAATACTGTGTGCAGTTCTGGTCTCCCATGTTTAAGACGCATGACCTGGGAGTTCAGCTGATTTCCTTTGTGTGTGGGTATTGTTGCCATTAAAAATTAAAAGTAATATTAAAAAAAAACAGATTCCATTTCTTTCAACAGTATGCATTCACTCCCCAAACTTATCTCAAGAACTGCTTCCCATGCCTGCTGGATAACAGAGAATATGGTGATCGCTCAAGGGCAGTAGAAGAACCTACTCTACCATAGACATGTTCAAATCAGAGATGGGCCTGAGCTCCAGATTAGATCTGGATGTTTTGGCTGTGGTCCAATCTTTATAAAAACCCAAAAAGCGTCATGCTGTGGCTCGCTGCCTAAACACAATCAATGGGCTTGCAGCGCCATGTTCCAGTCAGAGCTGTGACCGAATCAGAACCATAGGTGTGGTTTGACTTCTGTATTGGGGGGTGGGGGGGAACAGCTCCAGCCAGACCAATGGGGCTGCGTGTGTGTGGGGGGGGCAAATTCCAATCCTGCCCAGGGCTTGCAGGTTTTTTTGGCGGGGTAACCCCCTCCAAACTATACCCATGACCAGAACAATGATTCCAAACCCCAGATCTAGCTGCATATGTGAGGTGCATCAGCTATGAAACTGTGTTGCTTCTCACTTTCTTCATGCTGTATCTTTACAGTCCAGGGAATGCTCCCTGTGTATAGAGAGAGAGTCCATTTTATTCTGAGAGTAAATGGAGAAGAGGCATGCGCACGCACATACCCACCCACCCTTCATTTTATTCCTTCTTTTCTTCTGAGCTTTGCAAAGAACCTCCACCAGAAAGTACATATGTTTCCATACACATGGAGCAATCCTAACAAAAGTTTTTAAGCCAGGCCCATCTCCAGTTCAAATATGAACGGGATTGGCACTCAACAAGCCAGAATATTCGGGGTGTTAGGGAGTACAATGGGGAAACGCACCTCATTTGGTGAATACAGGCATTCAGAACATGAACATGATTCCAAAGTAATTGTTACAGTTAATCAAGCAAGCTGTTGAGACAACAGCAAGCCCTGAAGCTAACTAAGCCATGGTCAGTTGCACATTCAACTTACTGGACACCACAAGCCACAGACTCTACGTAATGTTTGAATCAACTGAGAATTTGAAAGCTGCTTATTTCAAAATTGCCTGAGACAATTTGACCAGTGGAGTGCTGCTAACTCTTGCAACTGTATCATGAGTCTCATGATATTTGGTCTTCCTCTTGGAGTCATGTTATTTCATTAAAAATCCCTTCTTTCATTAAAAAAAAAAAAAATAGATTCTCGCTCTCAAGACTGCAGAGAAAAACTTGAAAATGGAGCTGAGCGAAAATCAAAATTTCCATCCTGCAGGAAATTCCATTATTTCCACATTTGGTTTCATTCTGAATTGGGACAAAAGTTGAAATTGATTTGGAATTGGAGAAACATTTTCAATCGGAAGGAACTATTTTGATATTTCTGAATCAAAAGGTTTCACTTCAGTTTGTTGAACTGACCCAAAGGTTTTGTTTCGAGTAACTTCAACATTAAGCTGCATTTCCCCAGGGCAGTGCGTCGTCCCATGGAATCTGTAGGTCAGGTGCCTTTTGCTTCCATTCGCCCTGTGAGGTAATGGATCACCCGAAGGAAATACAGTTTAAAGTTAAACTGAATCAAAATAAAACCTTTTGGGTTAATTTAACGAACCAAAATATTTCAGTTCGGATCAAACTGACCTCAAGTGAAACTTTTTGTTTCAGTTTTCCTGACAGAAAAATCAAATTTTTTGACAAAAATCATGGAATTTATTTTGATTTTTTCAGAAACTGTATTTTCCAGTCAACAATCACTCTGAAAATTCCTGACCGGCTCTACTTGAACATATGATCCAAGTGCACCCTATGGATACAACACCCAGAAGACACAGAACCTGCCATTTTAAAAAAAGGCCCTTTGAATTTTAAGCCAATCTCATGAATTTTGAATGCTTGGGGTTAACAATGTTGTGGTGTTTCCCTGACTTTACCACTCCCTGGTGAGGAGACACACTAGCTTGATAGCTGAATCACTCAGTTGGTCTCCCAAGCCTTGTCCTAACCTGTTCCAGCACCAGAGCTGTAAAGTTGCTCTTGGTGGGGAAAGCAGAGCATCACGGCAGTTTCATGGCTGTGATGCATCATGGGAGATACAGTCTGGCCTGGGAGCCTAGCCCAGAGTGGAGAATGTGAGCACGAGGTGTCTAAACTACAGCTCCCACAAAGTATGCGTTTCAGAATCAAAATATTTTTGGTTTGGGGCATTCAGTTTTTCAATGACCAATAGAAATCTTCCATGGAAAAGCAGATGATATCTGTAAAAAATTATCCCCATTGTACAGATGGGGAAACTGAGGTGCAGAGGGGGGTCGGGGAGTTGGTCACACAACAAATCAGAGCACAGCTGGGAATGGAGTCTAGCACTCCTGATTTCCAGTGCTCTGTACTTGCCATGAGACAAGAATCCCTTTCTAGAAGGACAGGGTATTACTATTGTTATCCATAGATAATGCTGCTAACTGGGGCATAGAATCAGATTGATTTGGTCTCATAAGCATCCCTGTGCCTCCATAAGCCTGATCCTGTGTTCACTGATGAATATAACAAACACCTATTGACTCTTTGGGTGTGGTATCTTGTCCTTGTTCCTAAGACAGTAATGGGATTGAACCAAGTGGTAGATGCTATAGAAGCCTTGGCATCGATTCCTCTCTCCATTCCATTCATTAATGCAAGGCGTGGATTTCATTATGCTGATTGCTCAATTCTATTGCTAACAAGGCATAAATCTCTCCATTAGTCATTCTCAACCTCTGGATCACGACCCCTGAGGGGGTCACCAGCAGTTCTCCAGAGGAGGTCATGACCCTACTCCCATTACCTACCCTGGGTCTTCTGAAGCATATTTCCTCAATCAGCTGGACCCTCCTCAGAGGACAGATTTTGTGAACTGAGCATGGGCAAGAAGCCAGGAGCTCCTAGACTGTAATGCTGATTCAGCCAGTGACTAGCTGTTTGGCCTTGGACAAGCCACGTTATCTCTCTCCCAGCTATTCCATTGCTAAATGGGGTTAATGATTGTTATCCTCTTCACAAGGGTATGTGAGGACTAGTTAGCTACACCCTCTCCGAATCCTTGCACTGTGTACTGTATCAATTTTAAAAGTTTTGTTCTCCCAATCAAGACCCTACAAAGAGCTGACCTGCAGCTCCGGTTCCCTCTCCTGTCATGCACCTCGCCTTCATCCCATCAATGTTCCATATACCTCTTTCTCCCACTCCTGTCTCAGTGCTTTTCTCCACCCATCATGCTAGGCATGCTGTCTCCATCCTACTTCATCCAGCCACCCTCTCCTCATGCTCAAATCCCTCAGAGGACTCCCTTCTTGAGGCCCACAGAGGTACACCAAAGCAAATAAAGGCATCAAATAATCTCCTCCAAGTTATTCCTTCCTCTGGGTTTCCTATTGCATCTGTTCTCTGTTTCTCTCTGTTAGAATCAGTGGTTCTCAATCAGGGGGGCTGCCAAGCAGGGCCAGTGTTAGACTCACTGGGTCCCAGGCCAGAAAGACAAAGCCTCACAGCATGGGTCTGAAGCTCAGGACCCTGAACCCTGCCACCTGTGGCTGAAACCAAAGTCTGAGCAATGTAGCTTCATGATGGGCCCCTGTGGCATGGGACCCCAGGCAATTGCCCGGCTTGCTACCCCGTAACACTGGCCCCGGCTTTTATATGCAGAAAGCCAGTTATTGTGGCACAGATGGGCCAAGAGTTTTTATAGCATGTCTGTGGATGTGGGGAGGGGCGGGGGGGGGAAGAGGGGGGAGGACTCAGAAAGAAAAAGATTGAGAATCTCTGTCTTATCTTATAAATTCTCCAGGGGCAGGACAATCTCATGGAACTTAGCTGGCATAATTCAGCATAGTTCCACTGAAGGCAATGGGTTTATGCTGATTTACATACAGTAAGGGTCTGGCCCTGTGTCTTGTACATTGTTGATGCTTAATATAGACTAGAGTAATGTTTGATCTGTGGCAATGTAAAGCCCTATGGGTCATTTGGGGACTCCATGCCTCTAGCCCAACAGAAGAGCATCTTATTCTTTAATGCAACGGGGCTATTAGCGGCAATGATTAGATGAGAGGCGAATAAGCAAATTGTCCTTGCAGCTCCCATTAAAATTTCAGGTATTAGAAGTTAGGAGAAGAAAAATAATGGTAATAAAGGGTGGGAGATTCCATTAATGGGGCTCACAGGTAGTGATGGAGAAACTCCAAAGGTTAGATGGTTCAGCCTAGATACACACGTTTGGTGAAATCCTGGCCCCAGTGAAGTCAAAGCAAAACTCCCATTGACTTCATAGACACCAGGATTTAGAGTTTGGCTCTTATTCAGAAGTTATCGGAGCACCTAGGACCAGGCCACCAGCTGGAATAAATAGACATAGCTCAGCAGACATTACTAGAATGATTGTGTGCAGTGTTGTTGTAGCCGTGTTGGTCCCAGGATATTAGAGAGACCAGGGTGGGTGAGGTAATATCTTTTCTTGGACTAGGGTGACCAGCTGTCCTGATTTTATAGGGACAGTCCCAATATTTGGGGCCTTTTCTTATATAGGCACCTATTACCACCCACCCCCGTCCCAATTTTTCACACTTGCTATCTGGTCACCCTATCTTGGCCCAACTTCTGTTGGTGAAAACACCTCACTTTTGAGCTAGACAGAGCTCTTCTTCAGGTCTGAGTAGCTTTCCCAGACCTGAGGAAGAGTTCTGCGTGGCTTGAAAGCTTGTCGCTCTCACCAACAGAAGTTGGGCCAATAAAAGGTATGACCTTGCCCACCTTGTCTCACTAGAATTATGCCAGTTTAGACATAGTATCTAGTCTTTGGAACCTGTAAAATTGGACTGGAACTGGTGGGAGGATAGGTTTTCTTAAGATATTTCCACATTGGCATTTTTGGTTCAAGCTCAAACCACAAAATGCAGAGGCAGAGTGAAAATGGAAAATAATGGAGGGAGATTGGAAAATTGCTTGAAGTTTTCAACACGTGAGACCAGGCTGGCTTGAGTTTTGGGCAGATGTTCGGGTCAGTCATTGTTTTATCTGACCCCGTTCACTTGTCCTTAATAACAGGTAACCAAGGAAAGATGAAAAAGATATTAAAGTGCTAGAAAGAGATTAGGAAATGGAGTCTCAGCTGGGATAAATTGTTCCACCAATGATAATGGTGCAAGGCCAATTTACACCTGCTGAGGATCTGGCACCGTAGTCCTAACAGAGAAAGAAAACTATACAGGGCCAGAATACACCAGTCTCCTTACAAGTCAGGTGCTTCTATCAGGCACGGTGGAGAGCAAGAGGGCTTGTGTGATGCCTTCCCTGGGTCATGGTGCATTAATGGGTCATAGCTCTGCAAAGCTCCAGTGCACAGTGCAATCTGAGAGCCTCACTCCTAACACTGCCACAGCAGGTGCCACTGTTTGCAATTAACACAAGAACTGCACATCACTGCAAATCTATTTTCTGTAAAGTTTTTTTGGCACCCAGTGTGTATGAGGGGACAGTGGGGAGAAGGTGGCATCTATCCAAAGTCAGAAAGGATTTTTTAATGGGCATTTTGTCAAGCATAACTGCAGACTGTAACTGTACAAACAGTAATTAACCACAAGCTGTGGGCAATGTTAATCTGCATTCAACCTAACCCACAGGAGCATGGGAAATCTGAGATGCTGCTAATACGTTTTCAGCAGCTGAGTCCTAGGCCACTCTTGGCCTAAGTCTACTTGATATGGCTCTCAGATAACACTGTTGATTTTCTGCTGGGCTCTAGTTGGATGTTTCCTGTTGTCTGACTTTTGATTGGAAGAACAAACAAACATAAACCAGGAAGAGAGCCAGTGAAATCGATACCTCATTGCATTAGAATGCAATGGTGTCAACAAGAATTGCAGTTATAGGACAGCATCATTAATTAGTTAAAAAAGACAAGCTGACAATAGTAATTAAGAGCCGGGGAGACAATCTGAAGTTGGACTGCCCACTGGATTTTTTCCAGCGTCTATGAAATGTTATAGCTTTCCTTTCTTTCTTTCTTTCAGATTGCCAGATGGGATCAGACCAGTGCTCCACCTCGATCAATATTTCATCTCCAAGCAGTGGCCTGTACCAGCTGCTTCAGAGGAAGGTGCAAGAAACCCTGACGTAGCCATTATAGGATATTCTGCTCCCAAGGAGTTTCCTTTGAACACCCAATAGCTAAAGTTTGATTTATGACCATAAACTGGAGGGCTTATATCCATCCCCAGACTCTTGGTATTTTAAAAATTCTTATTATGTCTTTGGATACACTAGTTATTCACATAAATGTTCAATCCTTTTCAGAATCCTGCTGAGCTCTTGGCTTCAGTGATAACTTGTGGCAAGGAGTCCCACAGACTAATTGTGAATTGCATGTTCTCTGTTCCCTGGATGAGGAAGTGGCTAAGAGTTCACCATAAATATGGTGATTATCAAGTAGGAACCTGATCATTGGAGCTACTGGGGGGCTTTCAAAAGAAGTCAGGGGGAGCTGAGTGCACTCTGCTTCCCCCGTGGACCAAACAACCTAGGTGCTATGAGACCTTTCAAACCCTACCTACTCAGCAAGCTCTAGAGCATTCTGTAAGAGACCTTCCCAAACTGCCAATTGTCCATTTTTGCTGTTTGATTATCTGCTTGCTTAACTAGTATGCTCCTGTCTGACTTCCAGTGGATCTCTCCAGGAAGCTCCACTCCCACCCAGCCTTCTCTTTAAAGCAGTAGCCATGAAATTGTGTCCTTTTTTTCTCCTTTCTTAACTGCAGTTCTTTCATTTCTGGTGTTGCAATTTCACATACTGTGCTACGTAAATTTTCTGTTCCATCATGGCTCAGCACTGCTTCCTCCATGACTTTGTAAAGAGCAGAATTTCTAGCATTTACAGAATTCTGTCTATCCCTCCCTCCCTTGATTTCAGTATGCTACTGCATTCCATCTAGGGTGACCAGATGTCCCAATTTTATAAGGACAGTCCCGATTTTTGGGTCTTTTTCTGATATAGGCTCCTATTACCCCCCACCCCTGTCCTGATTTTTCACATTTGCTGTCTGGTCACCCTAATTCCATCCCTAGATCAGCGTATCAAGATCTATCTATCCAGGTGCTTATATAGTGCCTCCCACCATGGGATTGGAGTGTCACAGTATACTACAGCCTTCTTAATCTTTACAAAGCAAATCATTTAGCAATTCTGTGTAAACAAAGAAAACATATTTTCTGAAATATCTACAATATCCTTTAAGGATAAGGGGTTTTGCTCAAGATGGAAACTCTGGCAGTGACTCTGATACTTGCTTGGGAACTTCTTTTTATATTAGTTTTAGACATACTTTACAAAGTGTGGGTTCCTATGGGGTGGTAGTCCAGGGTACTTCTTATGTCAGGTAACCCAATTCCTCCGTCTCTTGTATAAATGCTCATATCCACAAATGATGTCTTCAAAGAAGGGGATTAAAAGGCAGGAAGATACTTTGATGCTTTGGTCCTTGCACTCCTCGTTTCATAGAAAACAAACACATCCAAATACTCCTCTCCTGATTAAAATGAGGGTGCACGGTACAAGGTGGCGTTGTCTGGCATAAGAGGAGCTGGAACTGTGGCACATGAAATTTCAGAGTCTTGATTGGGGCTTCTCTAAATTGTGAAGCTTGTAGCAGCCCCCAAGGGGCTGTTACACTGGTGGGTTGCAGGAGCACATTCTGACCATGACCTTCCCATCCTTGACACCCTCCCAGCACGCTCTCTCTGCTGGAGGTAAGGTGACCAGATGTCCTGATTTTATAGGGACAGTCCTGATTTTTAGGTCTTTTTCTTACATAGGCTCTTATTACCCCCCACCCCCTGTCCAGATTTCTCACACTTGCTGTCAGGTTACCCTACCTGAAGGGTGGGGTCATCTTGCGGACGAGTGATGTAGAGACAGTAATGATGCCTTTAGGCCATTCAGGAATTTCCCTGGGCCAGAGGAATTCCCAGCTGCCTGCATAGGGCAGCTTTAAGTCCCCTTTGTGCAGCTGGCGCTGAAGTCAATGGGGGCTTTACCACTGATTTCCATCGGTGCAGGATCAAGCCCTTAGTGGTGGTGAGGATCTGACCTTTATTCCTGGCAACCAAGTTTGTTGTACATTTCAGTCCCACCTCATGTTTCTTTTAAATCACTTTTCTGATACAGACTAACATGGCGACCACTCTGAAACCTTTTCTAGGGTTGATCTGCACAGAAAGATTCTTTTGCCAGCTCTTCCTGCAGCCTGGTATCTGAACCCCAGAGTCAAACACACAAAAAGAAACAACTTGTCTTGAGCTGGATCTGTAAAGTCTTTTGAAAGTTAAGTCATGACTGTTGAATGTTAACACCATGTAATGCCTGTCCTTATCATATCTTTACCATAAAGTGATGAATGAGCTGGTCGCATAGAAGCTTTCAAACCTACAGTATTGCAATGGCACGTAATCTTCTTTCCAAATGCCTGAGCTTTTCACAGCGGCTCTGCCCTACGGCATTTCTCTCGCCCCCAGCTCTAGAGTCGCTGAGTGCTCACACTAAGGCAAAGACATTTTAAAGAGAAAAGATGAAATCATCAAGTCCACCCCCAGCTGCGAGAGTCCTGGAAAATTTCACCTTCTCCTCTGGCCCTTCCCAGGACTTATCTGCCTTACTGCTGCCACACTACCTGTCCTTTTCCTGTCCTCAAGGGCGACTGCAGAGTTGCTTATTGTCCTGTAAATCAGCCGTGGCAATAAAATGCTGGCATCCCGAGCGATAGCTTTTCTACTAATGTACTACTTTGCAATTGCTGCACATATCCAACATATTAATGACACAAATTCATTACGATAAATGAAGCTCCTGACTGGCTGGGGGCCAGAGCTGAATAGGGGAGGTTGCTGTTGCTCCTGCCAGTTGGCAAGTTTGAGTTTCGTGATGCAAATTTTAATGTAAAACTGTAGTGGTTTTCACAAGCGACGCCAGAGATGACTGCTAAGTAGAGCAAGTAATATTGCCAGCCACTTTGTTGGGGTAAAAGGAGATGCTTCCACATATAATCAATCAGTGAAAATCACTTCCAGGTGGAACTATGGAGTCAAATAATTTCAGAGAGAGAGAGAGAGAGAGAGAGAGAGAGATGGATTGTACAGGCCTGATTCACATCCGTGAGCACTTACTTATGTGAGTAGTACTGCTGAAGTCAGTGGATTACTCATGTGAATAACCGTTCATCAATGTGAGTAAAGGGCTCGGAGTAGAGCTCAGAGAGACGCCTATGGGCACATGGAGATAGATCTATCACTAGATAGATAGATAAATTAGATAGATAGCCACAAAAATGATCCAAAGGCTTGAAAGAATGTCTTAAAGTGAGAGACTTAAGGAGCTCAGTCTGTTTAGTTTATCAGAAAGAGGACCACAAGCAACAGGATTGTGGTGTATAAGGTACATTAGTGGATAGAAAATACCGGGAACTAAAGCAGTCTTTAGTCTAGTGGAGAAAAAATAGCAAGAACCAGTGGTTGGATGCTGAAAGCAGACAGATTCAAATGAGTCATAAGGCATCATTTATTTCTTTATTTTTAACCAGGGAGGGTGATTAAAACCATTGGAACAAACTCCCAAGGGAAGTGGCAGATTCTCTATTTCTTGATGTCCTCAGATCAAGACCAGATGGATGCCTTTCTGGATGAGATACTTTAGTCAAATACAAATTATTGGGCTCAACACATGGATAAGTGGATGAAATTCTGTGGCCTGTTTTAGAAAGTAGGTCAGACTAGATGATCTAATGGTCCCTTCTGGTGGGTCTATCTATCTATCTATCATTACAGAGCACAAGTCACCATGCTATCTTGGCAGGAGCGGTGGAAGCTATCTAAAAGTGGGGGGGGCCACAGGCGCCTGAACCGTGGCCCCACCCCCCGGTGTCATTCCTTCCCCCAAGGCCCTGCTCCCACACCACCGCTTCCCCTTTTAAGTGATGGGGCCAAGGCCCACTACATCCCCTGTTCCGGCGCCCCTGTATCTTGGTGATCAAGTACAGTAACCTAAGAGATGTATAAGTTTGAAACAGAAGTGGGGTCCCGTGCCACCTCCTTGCAAACATGGGTGGATATAACCACTGAGGATCTGATTTCCTGATCAATGACCCTGATTCACTGCTGGGGCATAGCTAGATTTTAAAAGGCTCTTGAAGGAAAAGTGACTAAATATTAGAGCTGGACAGGAACCTCTAACATTTTTCACTGGATATTTTCATTCCTCCCCCTCCCCCAATCAAAAACACGACATTTGAAAAATTTCAGCCACCTGTAGTAAATAAAGAGAGCCACATCAGGGGCCTATAATGTGCATTCTCTGTCTTTGCATGACAGTCACATTGACTTTAGTGGGAGTTCTGTTCACCAGTCCAGGCTGGTGTTGCCGCTAAGATAACAAATTAGTACAAGCCAATGAGAGGGGAAAACAGACCTCATTCTCAATGATGGATCTAAGGTTATGTCTACACTGCACACCTGAGCAGCTACAGCCATGTCATTGTAAGGTGCACAGTGTAGCCGCTCTTTTTTTAGAGTGTCTCCCACCGATGAAGTGCTGTCCACACGAGCACTTTTTGTCGTTAAAAATTTTGTCATTCGGGGAGGGGGAGGGTGTTTTTCACACCCCTGAGCGACAAAAGTTTTAACGATGAAAATGCAGTGTAGACCTAGCTTCAGTCACCATTTTTGGTAGGGCCCTGGGACCTGCCTTAGCTCTAACCACACTCATCACTTGAGGTACGTCAACACGTCTGTGGAGAAAGAAGTGGTTCGGGACTATTTAGAAAAGCTGGACGAGCACAAGTCCATGGGGCTGGATGTGCTGCATCCGAGAGTGCTAAAGGAGTTGGCGGATGTGATTGCAGAGCCATTGGCCATTATCTTTGAAAACTCATGGCGATCGGGGGAAGTCCCGGACGACTGGAAAAAGGCTAATGTAGTGCCCATCTTTAAAAAAGGGAAGGAGGAGGATCCTGGGAGCTACAGGCCAGTCAACCTCACCTCAGTCCCTGGAAAAAATCATGGAGCAGGTCCTCAAGGAATCAATTCTGAAGCACTTAGAGGAGAGGAAAGTGATCAGGAACAGTCAGCATGGATTCACCAAGGGCAAGTCATGCCTGACTAATCTAATTGCCTTCTATGACGAGATAACTGGCTCTGTGGATGAGGGGAAAGCAGTGGACGTGTTGTTCCTTGACTTTAGCAAAGCTTTTGACACAGTCTCCCACAGTATTCTGGCCAGTAAGTTAAAGAAGTATGTGCTGGATGAATGGATGATAAGGTGGATAGAAAGCTGGCTAGATTGTCGGGCTCAATGGGTAGTGATCAATGGCTCCATGTCTAGTTGGCAGCTGATATCAAGTGGAGTGCCCCAAGGATCGGTCCTCGGGCCGGTTTTGTTCAATATCTTCATAAATGATCTGGAGGATGGTGTGGATTGCACCCTCAGCAAGTTTGCAGATGACACTAAACTGGGAGGAGAGCTAGATACGCTGGAGGGTAGGGATAGGATAGAGAGGGCCCTAGACAAATTAGAGGATTGGACCAAAAGAAATCTGATGAGGTTCAACAAGGACAAGTGCAGAGTCCTGCACTTAGGACGGAAGAATCCCATGCACCACTACAGACTAGGGACCAAATGGCTTGGCAGCAGTTCTGCAGAAAAGGACCTAGGGGTTACAGTGGATGAGAAACTGGATATGAGTCAACAGTGTGCCCTTGTTGCCAAGAAGGCCAATGGCATTTTGGGAAGTATATGTAGGGACATTGCCAGCAGATTGAGGGACGTGATCGTTCCCCTCTATTCGACATTAGTGAGGCCTCATCTGGAGTACTGTGTCCAGTTTTGGGCCCCACACTACAAGAAGGATGTGGAAAAATTGGAAATAGTCCAGCGGAGGGCAACAAAAATGATTAGGGGACTGGAACACATGAGTTATGAGGAGAGGCTGAGGGAACTGGGATTGTTTAGTCTGAGGAAGAGAAGAATGCTTTCAACTACCTGAAAGGGGCTTCCAAAAGAGGATGGATCTAGACTGTTCTCAGTGGTAGCTGATGGCAGAACAAGGAGTAATGGTCTCAAGTTGCAGTGGGGGAAGTTTAGGTTGGATATTAGGAAAAACTTTTTCACTAGGAGGGTGGTGAAGCACTGGAATGCGTTACCTAGGGAGGTGGTGGAATCTCCTTCCTTAGATATTTTCAAGGTCAGGCTTGACAAAGCCCTGGCTGGGATGATTTAGTTGGGGATTGGTCCTGCTTTGAGCAGGGGGTTGGACTAGATGACCTCCTGAGGTCCCTTCCAACCCTGATATTCTATGATTCTATGAACACAGCAGGTGGAATGGTGCTTTCCAGCACAGGTAGACAGACATGAGCTAACATGGCTGTAGCAGTATGGGCTGCAGCCCACACTAGCCACCCGAATGCATACCCAGGTAGTCAGGAGGGATAGCCTGCACCTGTCCATGCCATTGCAGCCACACTGCTATTTTTAATGTGCTGGCTTGAGCCGAGCTAGCGAGTGTCTTTCTACCTGTGCCCACCTGCTGTGTAGACGTACCCTAAGTGGCACTTTTGAAAGTGCTTTGCTGTGGCTCCGAAGATAGTCAGTTAAGTCCTGCACCTGCTGCTTTGGACCCCTTACTGGGTGGTGTCCATGTGCATTATAAAGTCTGAGTACTTCAGAGGCTTTCCCCCACTCCAGGTTCTTCATTTTGACTAATAGCTCTGAGTGGTGCATTGAATCAGGTTGAATGTCAGTTTAGTTTGAGTTTACTCTGATTTTCTGTTCTCATTATTATGAACGAGCCCTGGGTGTCAGAGGGTAGAGATTTCAGAGTAGCAGCGATGTTAGTCTGTATCTGCAAAAAGAAAAGGAGGACTTGTGGCACCTTAGAGACTAACAAATTTATTTGAGCATAAGCTTTTGTGAGCTACAGCTCACTTCATCGGATGCATCCATTGTTCTTTCTACAGGAAATAAACTGACCATCCAACAGAGTTATGAAAGCAATTAGGGGTGTTTTTCGCCTCTAAGACAGCAGAGTAGCACAGTCTGATGACAGGGAAAAATGAAGTTCATCTGTAGGGACATAAATGATCTTTCAAAGTCAAGAAGGAAGAATGTCCCAAAGACTTGACAATCTAAGTAAGAGCTGACCACCACTGAATGTCCTGGAGGCAGAAAGGGATGGTCAGAGACAGGAGCAACAGGAAGTGCCACGAGCATTGTCATGAAACAATTATCTAAATTAATTTACATTGGTAATATCTCCATACTATTAGTATATACAGGCCTAGATAGTCACAGAACAGCCACCGTGAGCTGAACACCCCCAAACTTTACGGAGGGCGTTTCAGAATCCTACCCCAAAAACAGATCTGAATTTTGTAGCCATAATGAGCTGAATCAAAATCATGGATTCAAACATCCCTGAACTTCCAAACCCCCAATCTGAATCCACGTTTGTTAGTACTAAGACTAATTATTTGCCACCCGTAAGACAGAGGGAGCTCTTCAAGGTGACACAGATGACATAAGGCTGGGAGCCCCAGCTTTTCTCACTGAACAATCTGTCTGGACTAGGGTATGAAGGCAGAAATGTGGATTTCAGGAGGCCAAGCAAATCAAAGCAGTTTAAGATCTTATCTGTGAGAGACTGGCAAGTGTTCCCAGAAAACCATAGAAGAGCTGACTTCACTGACTGCTCTGAGTATGCAACCCTTCTGTTCCCCAACTTATTCTCAGCTCCCTGATCAAGCTCCCTGATTATTTTCTTCTGTCGAGGAGCGAGATGGACATAACTAGGACTGGCCATAACATGGCAGGTGTTGAGCTACTTCACCATGCAGCTCTGGCATTTCCCTTACTCTGGATTCCTGATTAGCCTCCATTTTATTAAGAGATATACTGTATATTCTTGGAGCAGGAGGGTAACCTTAAGAAAGAACGTTGCTGTTTAGAAAGCAGCGCAATTTAACTCCATTCTACCTAGAAAAACCCAATAAGTTTTCACGCATTAGGGGATCTTCAGAGCCTTCTACAGCCTTAGCAGTGAATACATCTGGAGTGAAGGTTGATTAAAGTGCCCAGCTAATTACTCTTTTAGCCTCAATTTGTGTGTTTAAGGAGAAATTCCGCAGTTCTTTGCTGCTCCTGGGAAACCCAGTGCCTGGCTGGAGCTGCCAAGTGAACTCCCACACTGCTGTGCCAAGGGGAGAGAGCCGTAATGATATCAGTAACAGCAATTATACAGAGCGGGTGAAGCAAACACTTACCCTATACAATTGGGAAATGGTTACAGCCTTGTGCGACTGTGCATCTGTGACTGTTCCTCTCACAGGAGTTTGGCTGGGACTGAATTTACAAGTGGAAACATTCTTAGACCTCTGTGTTTATGTTTCAGACCCATGCCTCTAGGTTATTTAACTGAGCACTTACTGGGACAGATCATCCAGTGGTGTGAATCAAGGTAGCTCCATTGAAATCAGTGGAGAGCTGTCCATTTACACCAGCTGAGGAGCTGTCCTGGTGTGTTTAGAAAACAACTGATGGGATATAAAGGATGTAGTCGAGGTCTTCCCTAAACAAGCTTGATTGTAGAAAGACAAAGTTCTCCATGTGAGATTGTCTCATGTTAGAGACAAGAACTGATCACAATGATTTTCCTTTTTAAATGCTCCAGGGGACTGGATGGAAAGTTGTTCTGATCTGATAACCACCCAAGGGTCCATGTTAAATGAAAAGTTGCCTCGGAACAATACCTAGTGCACAGGTGTTTGCTCACCAAACCCCACCATCAAAATGGCTTCGCATCTTTGATGATCTCCTCAGCGGAGAGGACAAGTGTTGAATGGGGAGCTCTTACCGACATAAGATGGTCCTTTCAGAACAGGGCTACTGTACATTGTCAGGAGGCATTGAAATCTTTACACTGCTGCTGTCTTTGTTCAATTTGTTTTCCAGACACACAGCAAAGAACTCCAGTCTCCAGAGCTGTCTCTCTGGCATATTCGGTGCACTAAGTTCACGAAAGAAAAATAAATCTACAGAATATTGAGTGTCCTACCTGATTTCTCTGCCTCAGAGCATGCAAGCAGAAACATATCACACAGAATCAATGAATCACAGAAATGTAGGGCTGGAAGGGACCATGATAGGTCATCTAGTCCAGTTCTTGGCACTGAAGCAGAACTAAGGCCATGTCTACACTTACAAGCTTACAGCTGTACTGATACACAAGATTGCTCATGTAGCCGCGTTATGCCAACAGGAGAGGGCTTTCCCATTGACATAAAATCAGCTCAGTGAGTGGCAGTAGCTATGTCAGCGGGAGAGTGTCTCCCCCCGACATAGCGCTGCGCACACAAGCACTTATGCCGGCAAAACTTATGTCGCTCGGGGGGGGGGGGGGGGGGGGAGGTGTTTTTTCACACCCGGAGTGTCAAAAGTTTTGCTGACAGAAGTGCTAGTGCAGACATGGCCTTAGTATTATCTAAACCATCCCTCACAGGTGTTGATCTAACCTGTTCTTAAAACACTCTGACAACAGGGATTCCACAACCTCCCTAGGTAACTTGTTCCAGTGCTTAAATACTGCTACAGTTAGGAAGTTTTTCCTAATGTCCAGCCTAAATCTCCTTTGCTGCAATTTAAACCCATTGCTTCTTGTCCTGTCCTCAGTGGATAAGGAGAACAATTTATCACCCTCCTCTTTAAAACAACCTCTTACGTACTTGGAGACTGTTATCATGTCCCTTCTTAGTCTTCTTTTCTCCAGACTAAACAAACCCAATTCCTTCGATCTTCCCTCATAGGTCATGTTTTCTAGATCTTTAATAATTTTTGATGCTTTCCTCTGGACTTTCTCCAATTTGTCCACCTTTTTTCTGAAGCGTGGTACCCTGGGTGATTTTGAGCACTCACTGTGCCCCTATGCTTCTAGCAAAAGAGTACAAAATCTGAGTGGCTCATGGCCTGACCAAAACCTTGGGCTGTTCAGAGCACTCTGTGCATGCAGCAAATCAGTGGGAAGAACTGCCCTGGAAGTGGAGGATTAGCTGGGAAGAGTAATTGCTCTGGGTACGGTGTCATTATCTACCATTTCCAAGCAATCACAAATACCACTCATGGTCAATTCTTAGCTCATTAGAGTGGTTTTTTTTAAAGTTTGGGGGCTTTTTTTGGATATAAGGCTAAACCAAATAGTAAGCACTGCTGAAAGCAGGCTGAAAACCCTAGAGATGAGCTGATTGCATTAGCACAGAAATTACAGGCTTTCAAAAATTATTTTCTGACAGCCTCCTTAAACACATTGTATTTGTTGACTCTAACTAGGACTTTCTGGATTTTAATCTAATTGTGAGCCAAGTACATTCTTTTGTGATATGTTTGGGGCTGGGTGGGTGTTTTCGTGTGTAGCCCGCTGTCAAGGGTCATGTTCATCAAAGCCAAATGCAAGGTTTAGCTTTGAAATCACATGCTGAGTCTAATCCCACTCCTATTTGATTTCTCTCTCTTTCTTTCTCCCTGTCTCTTTCTCTAATTTACTGAGGTTTTTATACCCCACCCGGGCCAACACTGGAGTATCATCACTGAAGTGAATGGCTGCCTAAGTCTCTGGTGACAGTGCATTTTTGTGTACTTTGCATTAAATGGGATAATTAATCTCCTTGCAGGGTTTATTATTTAAATAGAAAGTATTTACACACAGTAGCAAATACAGACTCATTTACCTGCATTGTGAAGGCAACAAGCGTCTGAAAATAGCTCACAGGCTGGATTGTGCAGTGACCAGGGCACAAGCCTAGGCAGGGGAGATCTGGGGTCAACTCCTTGCTCTGCCACAGAGTTGTTCTGTGACCCGGGGCAAGTCACTTAACCATTCTGTGCCTCAGTTCCCCATTGGAATAACAGCACTGCCTTACTGCACAGGGATGTTATGAGGATAAATACCGAAAAGGTTGTGAGGGGTGCAGATATTAGGACAATGTGAGCCACAGGAGTACCTAAGGTAAATAGAAAGTGGGTTTAGATTTACAATAATTGTTTTATTCAATGACTTTTTAAAACACAGCACTGAAAATTCCAAACAGGATGATTTCATTGCACTGGTGAGAAGAGAGGAGGGAAGGTTACTGGGTTTGTATGCAGGCATAAACACAACATTTCTGAGGAGGATATTTGTTAGTGTAAACATACCAATGGTGATTAAATCTTGCTAATGACTGACTAGCTTTTCCTTACAGAGTTTACATGAAGCCCCTACACTTCCACTGGACACATTTTTAGGCTTCCCAGAAAATAAAGGAAGCATTCTGCTCGCATAACGAATGTTTACCCTGGAGCACTGATAGCGTCTGATTCTGTCAGTTCAGGATCAAAACCAGAACTGCACTAACTCTGATAACAAGGCCAGATGTGCCACTTTAATTAATGCAATTTGCTACTCTTTGGAATAATTAAGTGCAACATGATAGTGCAGTAATATTGGGGCTAGGAAGTGCCTTTCTCAAGGCACCCTGAGCTGTTCCAGCCTTCCATTCTACTCTATCATTTTCATGAGTTCAGAAACTCAAAGGATTTGCATGGAAGCCACAACATCAAATAGAATATAAAACAGAGACGGTGTAGGTGTGCACAAGGGAGGGCAATTGTCTTAGAGAGGGGGACAATTATCTGAATGGTGACAGTTTCCACACCCTCACTCCTATGCAGATACAACACCCAAGCATATATAAACAAACCTGCACACACATCCAAATATACTTGTGTCCACATTCACGCCCACTGTCAAATACTGAACACATGAACGCACGCTCACACCCACTACATAACCATGCATGCGCACACACACACTCAAATACAAGCACACCCTAACATATATTTGTATATACCCCCTTAAACACGTACACTCACATCCCCAGCCTGCACAAACTGACCCCGAGCCACATGCCTGCACACAATAGCAATACGGATGCTAAAAAACAAAAGCGCATCAACCTTTTGCTTAACATTTGATCTTGCTAAACCTGCTGGTTCTTTCCATACCAAACACTTCCCTTTGCCATGAGGCTAATATTGTTTCAGTCTATTTTATGCTTATTTGTTTGTTTGATTAAGTTTTCTCTGTTCAGTTCTCTCTCCTTCCAGGCATGCAGCCTTCCACACTGAGACCACAGTGAATGTTACCAATGCCCAGCGTTATGGATGGATTTAATCAGTTTGTTTTACAGTGGCCCCCAGCTTACAGGTTGTAAGGGTGAGAGAATTACAGTCTAGTCCTGCCTTTCTTATTCTTTCTTTTCAATTACAAAATGAAACAAACAAAAATGCCCTGAAGTTCCTCTTTTGAAGCCCAACCTTCAATCCCTCCCCCAGGATTGTTCTAGTTTACTAAAGGGGGGAAAAGAACATTATGATGAGGGAAAGAGAGGGTTATTTTAAATGCCCAGAAATTTCAGGAAAAGTGAAGCTGTGAAGCGAGACAAACATGTCTGATGCGTCCATTTCCCTGCCATGTTAACAGACCTAGTCAAAAAAGGGGAAAACCTATTTAGAAAAAAAAAAAAAAGGTTTTTGTTTTGCAAATTTCAAAATAGACTATTTTTTCATCCCCCCCTACATCCCCCACCCCAGTTTTCACAATCTCTCTCTTTTTTTTATTTTTAACTATTTTCTTCCCCTTTTGAAATTTTTCAACATTCAGCAATTGTTGAGGGGGAAAAGCGGAAGTGGGAGGGGTGAAGAAAGAATGAGAAAAGAAAGTTTTACTCTAACTTTCGCAGCAGCTTGCAGGGGTTTACTTGTCACTTTCCATACCCGAGCCAGTCATGTAAGCCACTACCCAGGAAGGCTCAGAGACACCCCGGTAAGCACAATTCCTTTCATGTTTCCTCCTACCTCCGAGGGGGGTGGTAATTTGTTCCTGTCCAATACCAGCACGAAGTTGCTACTGCCTCTGAAGTGGCTCAGATATGATGGCCCATACACAGGGAGGCAGAGCCTATTCTCCATCTTTAATATGTTCACAGTGGTCATGCATCTCCTCCAGGAAGAGAGTGGTGTTGTTCATAGATTCCAAAGCCACAAGGGACCACTTGTAACCATCCAGTCTAACCTACTGCATAACCCAGACCATAGCACTTCTCCAAAACACCCATTCCCCAGAATGTTTGTACTAGAACAGCTCTTTTAAAAAAACACTCAATCTGGAATTAAAAACTGCTGGTGATGGAGAATCCACCACAACCACTGGTAAATTGTTCCAATGAGTAATTCCTCTCACTGTTAAAAATGTATGACTTATTTCCAGTCTGAATTTGGTCTAGCATCAAATTCCAGCCATTGGATCATGCCATTTTTCTGCTAGACTGAAGAGCCCATTAGGAAATATTTGCTTCCCAGGCAGGTACTTATAGATTGTAATCAAGTCATCCCTTAACCTTCTCTTTGTAAAACTAAATAGATTGAACTCCTTGTGTCTATCACCATAAAGCAAGTTATCTAATCCTTCAATCATTCTGATGGCTCTTCTCTGAACCCTCTCCAATTTATCAACATCCTTCTTGAATTGTGGACACAGAAGTGGACACAGCATTCCAGCAGCAGTTGCACCACTGCCAAATAAAGAGGTAATATAACCTTGTACACACAGAGTTGAATTCATAGAGTTCTTGGTCCTCCAGTTATCAATGTGAACTAGGAAATATTGTACGAGAAACTTTATAAACTGAGAATCTTCCCAGTAGGGGAATCTTCCTCTTTAGTTTTCTGCTGGAGCACATGGAGGCTGGTATTTTTCAGCTCATGCTAGTATCACAGGTCTCACAGTAAATGAATAAGAAGATGCATAGCCCTGACTACTCATGCACACCTGGATTCAAGAACTGGCTAGCCCGTATTAGAGGTACAAGAGAGATACTTATTCACCTGCGGGCATGCCAGCCAACTCATAATCTAGCCCAAAACTGATCTCTAGCACTTACTGAAATAAATACTTTATTTTGCTTTATTCTTTTCACAGCAATCACCAAGCTCCAGGCTGGAGAACAATCCTCAAAGTCAAAAATTGCCCTGAATACACTGGAAGGATACATTGCCTTGTCCCAGCTTGCCAAGGGAAGAGGCAAGTTACCTCAAATTCAGATGAGTTTGATGCCCTTTAAATATAAATAGCTCATTCAAAATGTTGAGAAGAGGCTTTTTAAAAAAAGGGAAAAAAAAACCCTCTGAAAATGTAATGTCAATCAGTGCCATTATGTCTAACACAGCACAAATGACAAGGACCAAAGGGCATAATTAGGAACAGAGAGGGGGTGGGGAGAATGAAATTCAAATAGCCCCTGGGTAGAACTTTTCATGCAAAAAGTCATAAATTTCTGGAATGGTCTGGCTGGCGGGGTTGTCGGAGCAGAGCTATAGCCGTCATTCAAATGGAAAGAACAATTAATGCCATCCTGGGAGAATCGAGATACCAAAAATATGGGTGTCAATGAGCCAAATAACCTTTCTGCACTTCCTGAGGATTCATACCTCTCCCAAGTTGTGTGAAGAACACATCTTCACATTCTGCCAAAGGAACTAAAACATAAAATAAGGAGCAGAGTGGTTCAGAGCACATCTTATACTGACTGGAATTCACCCCTATCGAAAGGCAAGCCAGCTTGAAGACTATGTACTACTTAAGTCTGAAACTTTGGGCTGGCCCTGAATTTCACCCAGGGATTTGGTTAAAAGACTCGTCAATGGTCTGACTGCTTATCCAGCCTTTTTTCAAACCATCCAAATCACTTAGATCTACAAAGCTGGGCTGGAGGAGGCACAGACAAGCTCTCTCAGGAGGTTTCTGGTCCTTTCAGTTTCTAGTCAGGCTGAAAATACCATAAGCATATTCTCTCCCATCAGTATATTGGGGATTATTTGTCTATATGGAGCCAGCCCATCAAGGCCTTGTTACGGGACTTGTGCTACCATAATAGAAATAACAACAAGGCTGGCTCAAGGCCACAGAGAGTCAGTGACAGATCTGAGATTGGATCTCAGGTGTTCTGGATGCCCAGTGCTCTCTCTGCTCAGGCCACCCTGTAGACTGCAAGTATGGCTGTGTGAAATATTTGTTGTTTGAAAAAGCTTGAAGTATGAGAATACACTCAATTTAAAATGCATGAAAACGGTGACATTTCACAAAACCCTGTGGATTGTCACTGCCCCCCACCAACACAATAGAGCTAGTCTTGCCCCAAATGGCCTATTTTAGAACAAAAGTCTAACGTTTTGAAACGCTGAATGATAGAATTGCCGACTCTGAGCATTTAAAAATCATGAGCTATGCCCCCAAAATCATGAGATCAGCTTGAAAACCATGAGATTTTTTTTAAAAAATAATGTTTTATGAGACCTTTAGCTTCGCCTTCTCTTTGTCTGGGCCTTGAGGGAGCACTTGGGTCACATTTTGAAGCTTTGTACTCATGAGGTCTGAAAACTTTTTTTTTTTTTTTTTAAATGAAAGTTAAGATTTTCATGATCTCCACTGGGGTTTGAAGAGAAACCCCAATACTGTGAGGCTCGTGATCCAGCAGCGAGGGCTGGCCATGCTGAAATTCACTGGGACAGATCTTCAGCTGGGACAAGTCAGCCCAGTTCTTTGCACTTCAGTGTAGCTTTGCCACGTCATCCTAGTTGAGAATTTAGCTCAAATATTCACAATTCAAGTGTTATGACTGACCATCTATGTCACATGGTATTGTAGCTCTTATCCTGACTGGACGATACCACCTTATATCTTGTATCAACTGTTACTTCCATCAGACACAAATTCCATTCCTTGCTAAAACAAATCTGAGTGAAGGCCCCAAAAGTCCTACAAACAGAACTTCCCTCATATGAATGCTTGCAAACATGCAATAAGAAAGGGGCTAAATAGAAATCTCTCCCCATTGGAGTTAATGGCAAAACTCGTATTGACTTCAATGGTGCAGGTTCTTGTCCCTGGTGTCTAAGGCCTTTATCATGCACAGATTTTATACCAATATAACTATGTGGCGTTTTTTTTACTGATATAATTATACCAGTACAGCCCCCAGTGTGGGTGCATTGATACCAGTATAAAGGTGCATTGTACTCTTGTTTATTCCTCTTACCACACAGAAATAAGCTATACCAGTATAAGCACCGTTATATCAGTCCTGCGTCCAGACTAGCGGGTGTTGTACCACTTTAACTCTACTGGTATAGTTAAAATGGTGCAACGTTTGTGTGTGGATCAGCCCTAATACTGCTAACTGTTCCGAAACAGTTTTTTAAGTATTTGATCTGCTCTGAGCAAGACCTTGAATTCTGAGTGAGTATAATTCAGGCAGGCAGTAAGTTGGGATTTATTACCAGTGTAACAGATACATCAAACTGGATAATAATTGTCGCTTTATTAAGAACTACTTTAACCTCACACATTGTGTAGTACTTGAAGCAGTCTTCACACCTTAGCAAGGAGTGTCCGGTTTGACCGGCAACAGATTATTGCAATGGCAAGGGGAAAGTATTTGGCATGATCTACTCAGTAGGGGACATCAAGAGTGGTTTTGTGGCGTGATACACTGACCAAAGCAAATTCTGTACACTGGCAAAGGCCAGAAACAGCTGTATTTTATTTAAACAGCCACTGTAATCTGAAAAGTGACTGCGGGTAAGATTTTCAAGAGCAACAATGTAATTCAGGAGCCTGCATCCTATTTTCAAAAATGGGGTAGGGCTAGATTCACAATTCACTTTGGTGGTGCAGCATGCAGCATTGCAATGCTAGCTCCTAGGCACTCTGCTACCCATGGAGTTCACAGCCGTGAGTTACATGCCCAGGCTCCTCAGACAATGTATGGCCAGAGTTAGGTGCCTAAGAAAGGGATTCTGTGATACTAGCAAGGTGAACGGGGAGCCACCTCAGCTAGTCAGCAGTGAAATGCAGAGGAAAGGGATGGGGCTCAGTGCCCAGATTCACAGAGCGCCTTAGGCACCTAACTCCCACTGATCTGGGCCTTAGCCAGAGAGAGGCACCTCCCTCCATTCAGAATTCTCAGCCATGAACCCTCTTCAGAAGTTCAGTGCCTGAGCCAGGTCGTCCCTCTCTCAGCGAAATCCCTGCTCTGCCTGTTTTGGAGTAGGGGCTTGAACCAAGGTCTCCTGCATGCTAGGTGAACGCCCTAACCACTGAGCTACTGTGGAACACCCACCCAACAGCCAGTCCTCCAAATTCCCAATCTGCTCACCCCCATCTGTTTGTGCGGGTCAGGCACGGTCTGAGCATGCCTGCTGGAGTGGGCCCCACAGGCAGGGAATGCCTAGTTTGCAAATCCAAGCAGGGCTCAGGACTTGTCCACACTCCAGGGATTACATTGGCCTAGTCATGGTGCTGTAGCTATGGTGTCATAACTCCAGGGGTAAAAGTAAGTCTAGGGACTTACCAGTATGGGGCTGGGCTGGGGCCAGCTCTGGCCCCCGGAAGGGAAGGGGCCTCGGGCGGAAGGGGCGGGGCTGGGGGGGGGGTCAGAGCCAGCCCCAGCCCACCCTGTACCCGTAAGTGCCTCCCCCTGCTGGGGTAACAGGGGCAGCCGGGGGCTCTGGCAGCAGTTTAAAGGGCCCGGGGCGGTAGTGGCAGCTGGAACCCTGGACCCTTTAAATCGTCCCCGGAGCCCCACCGCCGCTTCTCCAGGGCTCCGGCAGCAATTTAAAGGGCCAGGGGCTCCA
Organism: Chelonia mydas; assembly: GCF_015237465.2. NCBI lineage: Eukaryota > Metazoa > Chordata > Testudines > Cheloniidae > Chelonia > Chelonia mydas. The sequence continues at coordinate 21,218,505 of NC_051254.2, forward strand.
GCTGCTGCTGGGAGCTGCAGGCCCTTTAAATTGCGCCTGGGGAAGCCGATCCACCCCGGTACGGCTCACCGGCTCTTGCCGGTACACCGTATCGGCTTACTTTCACCTCTGCATAACTCCATTGTGTGCGCATGGCTGACAGTGACAGAAGGGCTTTTTCCATCACGGTAGGAAAGTCACCTCCATGAGTGATGGAAGATAGGTCATAGACTCATAGACTTTAAGGTCAGAAGGGATCATTGTGACCACCTAGTCTGACCTCCTGCACATTGCAAGCCACAGAACCTCGCCCACCCACTCCTGTAAGAGACCCCTAACCTCTTGCTGAGTTACTGAAGTCCTCAAATCATGGTTTAAAGACTTCAAGTTACAGAGACTCCACCATTTACACTAGTTTAAACCTGCAAGTGACCCATGCCTCAAGCTGCAGAGGAAGGCGAAAACCCCACGGGAATCTCTGCCAATCTGACTTGGGAGAAAATTCCTTCCCAACCCCAAATATGGCCATCAGATAGACCCTGAGCATTTGGGCAAGACCCACCAGGCAGATACCTGGGAAAGAATTCTCTGTAGTAACGCCGAGCTCTCCCCATCTTGTCCCATCTCTGGCCATTGGGGATTTTTGCTACTGGCAGTTGCCAATGGGAAATCCTACTCAGGTCTGGGAAACCTACTCAGACCTGAAGCAGAGCTCTGTGGAAGCTCAAACACTTGTCTCTCTCACCCATAGAAGTTGGTCCAATAAAAGATATTACCCCCCACCTTGTCTCTCCAATATCCCGGGACTATGACAATACTGTCTATGACAATACTGCTTTGTTCACAGATAAATGAAGATGCACATCTTGGTTTAGCTTTTCAATGCCAGCTTGGGGGATTTAGTCACATAACTCCCATTAATTTCAAAGTTGTGTGGCAGCATCCCCAAGTTGACTTTGAAAATCACAACCTATAAAACTTCTTTCTGAAACCATCGGACTACTTTCAGACCCATATTACACCTTAAGTAAGGTAGGAAATTAAAAAGAATTAATATGCTACTCAGCAGGATTAATTAGTTAACTAATGTGCACATAGGATGTAGGAACAGTAAATCACTATGTAAAGTGTTCGGTATTAGGAAATATGGTCTACAGCTGCTATATTTCTGCACAGTGGTAACTAATATCTATTAAGGAAACTGACTTGAAAGGCTGGGAAAATCAGTTTGCAGTGCTGAAAATGAACAAGCATCCATACACCTGGTAATCTTGGAGATATGGCAAAAAAACTGCAGTCCGCAGAACGAAGGACTTGAGATTACAAGAACATAAAGCATGAGAGTCCATAAAGTTTCAGAGTTTTGAAGGTATGCCTTAAAATTTTATATCATGCAATATCACATCCATGACAACAAGTCATCTAGAGCAATTTATTACTCATTGAGAGCTACACACGCTATGCACATCAAAAGTCATTTACGTGTCGCAGATACATTCCAATAAATCTCCTTTAAAAAGAGGGAATGCTGTTGCATATCAAACAAATGCCAATCAATCATTTATTTTAACATGAATTTCTGGAGTTTTAACAACCCTCTGATGGGGCGCATACAGACAATATTTAACGATGTGGCTGTTACATTACAAGAAATGTCATGTTTGCCTAATAACTGGGTGTTGTGTTAATGGCTATGTCACAGCTATAGCAATAAACCTACTTAGACTAATGACTGTATGTTAAAATGCTTTTAATACTATGTTACAGCCAGTGTTTTACCTCTCGACGTGCTTAGGACTTGTGCTGGGTCAAATTTTCGACCAAAACGTGTAAATGTAGCTTGAAGTCTTTAAATCATTATTTGAGGACTTTAGTAACGCAGCCAGAGGTTAGGGGTCAATTACAGAAGCGGGTGGGTGAGGTTCTGTGGCCTACAGTATGCAGGAGGTCAGAGTAGATGTTCACAATGGTCCCTTCGGGCCTTAAAGTCTATGAGTCTATGGCGTTTTTTTATTCAAAATGGCTTTTTGTTTAAAAATTTCCCTCAATTTTATGTTAAAATGTTAAAAATGTAAAAAAAGAAAAAAGCTTGAAATCTAAATGAGATGTTTGATCAACCCCAAATGATTTTATTTTATTTTTTTTACCAAAAGCTGGGAGTGAGCAACAGGGGATGGATCACTCGATGATTACCTGTTCTGTTCATTCCCCCTGAAGCACCTGGCATTGGCCACTGTCAGAAGACGGGATGCTGGGCTAGTTTCCATTGGTCTGACCCAGTATGGCTGTTCTTATGCTATTACTTCGATTTGTTGAAAGTTTTGGAAAATTCCATTTTCAGGTTGACCCAAAATGGATTTTATTTCCCGATTTTACGGAATTGCCAGCAATCTGAAAAAATCAGTTATTCACATAGCTGTACTTAGGACACCTTTCCTACAAGCCCCTCTTAGCAGGCGACTAGCTTTATATGTGATTTCAGCTCATAGTTCTCTCAACTATTGGAGCTGGGATTTTCAGCGTGGCATAGGGGAATTAGGTGCCCAAATTCCATTGGGATTCAACAGCTGCTGGGTGCCTGACACGCTTAGGCTTCTCTGAAAATCTCAGTCTAAGATAAATGCACAGTCCTATCCATTGCATGGACAAGTTGCTCTGAACTCCCCCTCCACCATACACAAACTCATCTCCTGTCTGTTGTTTAAGGGTGAGATTTTTAAAGCCTCTCAATACATTAAATTAAAAATCCTATTAAAGTTATCTTTGAAAATATCACCCTAAATAGATAATAGTGATTCACTAAAGAGGAGCCTTGTGTTTCTAAGATAATGGAATCATAGTAATTGCAGAATTGGAGGGTTGCAAGGGACCTCAGGAAGTCATCAAGTCCAGCCCTGTGCACTAAGGCAGGATCAAGTAAAACTAGACCATCCTGACAAGTGTTTGTCCAACCTGTTCTTAAAAACCTCCAGTGAGAGCGATTCCACAACCTCCTTAGGTAATCTGTTCCAGTGCTTAACTAAGCTATAGTTTACAATTGCACTCTGAAAATATCATTTTATCTAATCTAATCTCTTTCTCTCCCATGTTCATCATTGTAGCATTGGAACACCTATTTCTTTAACAACGATTCATGTGAGCTGCACATCTGAGCATTTGAGTGCTTTCCTCTCCCCTCATCCCGCCCCCCCCATCTCCACTTTGCACGCAATAGGGCTTTTTCTTGTCATTCATTAACAAATTAATATTGCTCTCCTGGACCAGGATTTCATTCCTGGCACTGCTGGCCAGATGTAAAGTGACAAGTAGAGTGAATGGTGACACCTTTCCTTATCCTAATGTATTAGGTGTCCTTCAGTGACAATGTTCTTTAGAGAAGAGGAAAACTCTTCATCAAACCCTTTGCCACTGATCAGTCTGACTAGGAAAGTTAGTAAGTGTAATGTGGAGGGACGAGGTCTATGCAAGGAAATCCAGGCTGGCATTAGATTTTGTCTTTGTGTCCAAGGGCATCGGAAATAAGAAAGTAGGTTGTGACTGCCAGGGAAATCCAGTGAGTACACAGAGGGGAAATATATGGACAAATCCCCATCTTAGACGTCGCTGTACATTTCAGCTCCATTGTCCTGCTTTCCCTACATGCTAGAACCTTCCATCAAAAATAATATTTCTAAGGGATAAAAACAAGCAGGAAGGACAAACTTTTTAAGATAGAAAAAAATAATCAGGGCTTCTTACCACACGAACGGCCATGCTGGGGCAAACCAATTGTCCATCTAGCCCAGTATCCTGTCTTCTGACAGTGACCAGTACCAGATGTTTCAGAAGGAATTAACAGAACGGGGTAATTATCAAGTGATCCATCCCCTGTCCCACCTTCTGGCAGTTAGAGGTTCTTCCTACATCATGAGGAATTAAAAAGGGTACACATCCAGTTTTGTTGTCCTTCCCAAGTTACTTTTGAAACACTTCTAACAGAGAAGGGAGGGTCTTGTGATTAAGACACTGGTCAGTATTATTATACTTATTTGACAGATGGGGAAACTGAGGCACGGAGAACGGAAGCAGCTTGCTCAAAGTCACCCAGCAGGCTAGTGGCAATGCCAGAAATAGAAGTGAGGTCTCGTGAGTCCCATTCCAGTACTCTAGCAACTAGGCCACACTACAGAGATTTCAGAGTAGCAGACGTGTTAGTCTGTATTCGCAAAAAGAAAAGGAGTACTAGTGGCACCTTAGAGAGTAACCAATTTATTTGAGAAGCTTATGCTCAGATAAATTGGTTAGTCTCTAGGGTGCCACCAGTACTCCTTTTCTTACTACAGAGATTGTCTCTCACCACATGCATGTACAGTGCGTAGCACAACGGGAGCACAATCTGTGTTGGGTTACAACTGTAGTATATCTAGGTACAACTGTAGTATATATTCATAATAATAAACAGTGATAATGACTGTGCTTTATTTCCCAGGTGGAGGAGACTTATCTGACCAGAAAGCAAATCCTCAGTGCTTAATGTCTGGGGCATGAACAATATTTTACGTATAGTACCCATTCCCTGGTCAAACTTTACACAATCAGAGGAAAATACAACTGGAGCCAACCAAAATGTGTCTGCCTAACTCTGGAGCTGACTGTTTTTTACTGATATGTGGAACTACTGTAGCAAATGAACCCGACAACTGTTTGCACAAATGGAGATAAGCTGGCACCATCTCCATTTTGAATCAGAAGGTGGTTTTGCTTTAAATCAGATCCAGTGATTGAAATTATACAAAGAAACACAAAGAGAGGGAGGAAAACAGCCCTCTTTGGATGTTCCAAAACTCCTTGAGCTAGATCCTCAGCTGGTTCAAACTGGCATACCCGCGCTGACTTCAGTGGAGCCATGCTGGCTTACACCAACTAAGGATCTAATCTTCTGTTTGAATAGATTCAGAGAGCAGAGGCAGAAAGTTTACTTTTCTTCCCTAGATTGTGCAACAGTCTTTTCAGTGTGATAAGAATGGAAGCTGGGCACTAACATCTTTCATGTAAAAAGCTCCAAATCCTAAAAGTAGTAGTTCTCACGTTGCATACAGCCCATTTCACTCCTATCCATTTTTGGTGTAACGTCTGTACAGCCTTTAGAACGCCAAGGGAAAGCATACAATCCAACTCACCAAAGGGCCTTTTCAGCTCAATCAGTGACTTGTTTCATAATGGTTATATTTCTCCTCTTGAATCTCTATATGCACACTGTGCAATGTGGAGATTTGATATTTACAGGAGAGAGAAAGTACGACGTTCTCAAGCTTTGGGATACCGGATGTAATCCAATAAAGAGAGCTGGGAGGGGAAAAATGGGGCTGAGGAAAGTTGTGGATTTTTTTTTTTTAATTTCCCTTTTTAAAACATTCAATCATTCAAAATTTTGAAATTCAAAAATGTGAAAATTAAACAAAAATATTGACCAGTCCTACAGCTAGTCAAAAAATATCGGGGGGGGGGGCAGTAATTGTGAATATTTCATTGAACTTCTTCCTATTTCCTTAATTTTCAAATTTTTATTTTGAAACTGAGAGGATATTTTAAACATTCAGAACACTCTGACCAGCCCTTGTGATATACAATGCTATATACTTTCTAAAAAAAGTGTAAATAATAATGTCACATAACTGCTGTGCCTCTGGTCAAGTCACATCTGAAAATCAGACCAGTCTGATGGCTAGAGGTGCTCAGCTTTAGAAACCCGAACTTGAAAACTTGGGCTGAGGTTCTCTTGCTGTCCAGGATGGGAGGTCTACACAGGTTGGTGGGCAGAGTAAAGAGGTTTTTTGTTGTTGTTTTTATGAACTTGAAACTGAATTCTGCTTTCAATTATACCAGTATGGATCCAATGAGCTCCACCGACACCATGATGATTGAAAGCAACAATGGACCCACTGAATGCCAAAGTGGTGGAAATTATGCTGCTTTGCCACTAACACGAACACCCATGTTCTGATTGATTTAGGCCGCCATATAATTTATGGCAAAAATTTCAAATGCATCAATGGGACTTACGCTCCTAAGTGGAGGCTAGTTCTCATGTTGTCACTTGGACAGTGTGCAGGCCACTGAATGCATGATGTGCATACATGACGTTCTGTCCTAAGTCAAATCGGGCACATTACAGGGTAGGATGCCTGTAAGGGTCAGGTGTCTGTTGGTGCCATCTAGCCATCTTGTTTTAGGTTTTTTTGGGGGGGTCTTGTCCATCCTGCTTTCATTGCATCAGCTTAGTCTCTCAGGGACATTGGTAGGCATTTGGAAAGGGTCTATTTTAATGAATTTCTCAACTTGATTTAAAAAAAAAAAAACTATTATCCAAATGGTTTGTTTCAACATTTTTTAAAGGAAAAATTCTAGTTTTCCAATTCAAAATAACTTTTCAGTTTGAAATTTAAGCTAATTATATTAGAGAATGAAGTTAAAAAATAAAAGTGATCAGAATTGAAATTAAATATTTTGAAATTATGGAAATGAAATGTTTTGATTGACCTGAACCAAAAAAAAAAAATTGGATTTTTGGTTTGTGAGAAATTTTGACTTTTTGTCCCAAAGTATTCTGAAATTTTGAACCCCCCCCCCGCCCCCCTCCAATTTAGGGCTTTTGAAAAATTTGTCCTATATCTCCATCCAACGCCCCCCCCCTTCCTGCCCCCCACAAAACTTGGCCATAGAATTCTAAAGCAGGAGTAACCCCCGGGCTGCAGTTGTCTAAACCCGACCCATAGGATGAAATTTTCTAAGGGGAATTTCCATTGAGTTGAGTGCCTATTGCCTTTAGATCCTATTGAAAATGCTAACCATGATCTACTTTAGTTTTATTACAAATAAACTGAGGATACCTTGACAGGAATGGCATAAATATTATTATATAAAAGAGAAGCAGAATTCTGTCTCCACTGAGCGTTTCATGAAGTTTTCCATGCCCTTCTTTAAAAACTCAGCTTTCAGGTTTGGTTCTATGCTGGTCAAGGACACTCTCAAGGTCTCATGGACATCTTCTGTTAACAAAATAAGTTCTTCTACCCATAAGACAAACATCACTGTTCTCAATAAAGGAAATGCTTCCTTCTTGTCTGGCTCTGTTAACCCAGAGAAAGATTTCTGAGGGGGATGAGAATCAGCTTCCTCTAAAGGAAGCTGTCCGCTCCAAAGCATTCTTGAAGGTATTTTTTCTTCCTCTCCTCCCAAGTGCTCCATTCCTTGGCCCTCTTTGAAACAAAAGTTAGAAGAAAAAAAAAGAAATCCCCTTGAAAAACCATGAGAAAAGCTAAGATCTGTCAAGCACTATCAGAAATAATTGGTCTTGACAACTGGGTTAAAAGCACTGCAGCTCAGACACCTTAATCGTCCCTCACAAGGTACAGCTGAGAGAAAAAATACACATGCACACACCCACACAGAAACAAAGAACAGTTGTCAGGCTGCAGGAGCTTCTTAAATGCAAGGGCAAGGACGGGTCTGGTGAGGACAGATAAAAGGAATAAAGGAGGGATGGAAGGGCAAGTCTTCCCCCTCTCCCGACCTTCCTCAGCATGAAATGATTAGCTCACAGAGCCTGGAGGTCAAAAACTATTTCAGCACATCTTCATTAGCCACACTGGAATGGAATTTGGCATTGAAATCTCTGTCCCGTTGTCTCTGTTCTCTGTAGAGAAGGGACTGAGTTATGAAGTTCAGATCCAGAGATGCAACTTTGTATTCTCAAAGTTTGGTTCTGCTCTTCCAGCCTTGAACCATTTGTATGGAAAATGCTGAGGATAATCTCTGATTACAAACATCCCCAAAGCTTGAAAGGGGTCAGCTCTGATGTTCTGGTTCACCATACAGTTCAGCCAGTTGTCTGCTTAGTCCAAACCAGGGCTTAGGGAGACTCTGCGTGAGGTGACATTAGGTAGCACAACCTTTCATTTAGTCAGTCTAGCAGCCTGTGCAGCATCCTGAGTAAAGAATCCCTGTTAGCAGTTATTAAATCTGAATCCAGTTTATTCAGTACCACAAGGAAAACTCATATAGTTAGGAGCCTAAACAATGAAATGTGGACTCAGTCATTCCAGGGGGGTTGCGTCTAGTGTTATAGTTCCAATCTATTTCATGGGCATGATTCGAAGTGCAAACACCAAATCTAAATTCCAACCTTCCAAACATATGGGAGGGAGGCTAGAGGTTGCAGCTGCAGTTCTGGTTCTTATAGAGAGGTGCCCAAACTATGAAATTTGGATGTGGATCAGAATATATCGAAAGGTGATGTTTTGGTTTGGGGCCACATCTTGTTTCATGTGCTTCCTCCTTACAAAACTCCCTGGGTTTCATGTCAGCTTTTCTTTACCTCATTCCTCAGAAAAGAGGAAACATCCACACAAAGTCAACCCGACAATTTTGTAGCTTATCGTTGCTCTGCCCCAGCAGGAACCCATAGAAAGAATTATGACTCAGAGCAGCTGAGTTCCTCACCTCTTTGTCAGGGTGGGAAGTAGGTCACTACCACCCTAGAAATGCTTATTCCTGGCTTGTGGTCAGTTACTCAGGCGGTGTTAGGGATGGAGCCAAGTTTGCTTCCACTCTCCACTCCTCCCCACCCACCTACGGAGATGGCTCTCCACACCCCTTGGGACACTTAATGCCTGGTGCAGCCAGTCAAAAAGTCCCCTTACTTGCACATATGGCCAGGTTGCCTAAATGATGAATGGAAAACACTCTTGTAATAAAACAATCTACAATGTATTATTATTCTAACACCTCGTACAGACAGGTACAAATGATTTAATAAACTCTAACGGATGCCTGCAACACCCGTAACAAAGGACTTCAAATTGGAGTTGTATAAATCATTTATACCTGTCTCTGTGCCATACCACAGCCCAACTTATAATAATGTATTAGGCAAAACGCTATTTCTCTTAACTGTATATTCATTATTCAGCTGATATATATAAATGTCCTCTCCCTGTACTGACTGTTACTGGCTCCCTTAGGCTCAGAACGTGGAGTGCAGCGCGAACAGGTAACAGGAAGGAGTGGCAATAACTGAGCTGGCTCATAAGCTTAGGGATGGTTTAAAAAGGCCTTAGCAAGTGAGCAGCAGAATGGTTCACTGGAGAGGGACCCTGGTTAGGGACCAGAAGAGCAGATGCTAGTCCCAGCTCTGTCACATGACCCGTCATCGTTATTTTCCCCCCATGTCACGTGGGGATACTTGTGCCTCACCTACCATTATATATAGTGCTTGTGGTTCTGTCATGGAGAATGCTATATCAATGCTAGCTATGATTATTACTGCCAGAGGGCCAACTTCTCACCACTCCTTTGTATATGGATGGGTATGGGTGTGCATGCATGCATCATGGAGGACTAAGGTTGTGTATGTGCATGTGTGTGTGTGGTATATGCTCCAAAAGATTTAAGATGGTTGGTGTGGATAACAATAAGTAATATCCTTCTCCTTTAACCAAGGATTTTCTCCACAGGTAACTAAGGGCCTGATCCCGCAGGGTCTGCGCAACTGGTCGGGGCTGGAAAGCTCAGCCTTTCACATCGTACTCATTAGTAGAGGCTGGTGGCACCTGAGAGATGTGAGCATGACACTGTGACTATTCAACAATATTCAATTGTGCTTCCATGGGAGTGTTCACAATGGGGACAGGGAAGGAAGTCTGTGCAGGATCAGGCCTGGAGGGGTAGGGTGATGGGGTTTCTCATTCTCTGTCTTATCAGATCTGAAATGTGTGAGCTATGATCTGGTTTTTTCCTTTAAGAAAAGCTGATCCCTTTGCTTATGTTTGCTCCACCTCCCCGCGCCCCCCTGGTCTCTTATTTCAGATACATTCTACCTGCTTTCATCGTGCTGCAATGAGAAGTAATCTCCCACAACAGCTGTGTGATCATAATACACAGATCAAACAAAAAAACAAACAACTTTCACTAGCACAATGAAAAGGCCATGGGAGAATTATTTGCTTTTGCTCGACAAGCATTTTCTGAGCACATTTAAAAAAAACAAAAACAAAAACCCAGCGAGCCCAGAACTATGGGAACCTCTGTGTTCCGTACACACCATCGTAGGCAGGGAAAGCTCCCACCTGTTTTGATTTGTGCGCTCAGTTGTCTCATTGTAACCTGCCGTGCTGCGCTAAAAGAATAACCATCAGCGGGGGAGGTTTGACTTTTCCGAGAGGGCTGGAAGCATTGTTGTGGAACAGCTTTAAAGCGACTCTCTGCTCCCTGAATTCTTCTTGCCTACTGCTGAGTGCAGTCAGAAACCAACATGCTGATGTTTGGGGATGAGGCGCAGATAGCAGATCAGCAATTAGGATTCTTCTTTTCAAAATACATAGTAGAGAAACAGCGTGGTCCAAAGGAGCTCACATACTGGCTTAGAAACCAGGAGACCGGGGTTTGATTGCTGACTTGCTCTGTGACCTCAGGCAAGTCATTTTATTCCTCTGTGTATCTGCTTCCCTTTTCTTCCTTGTTTATTTAACAGACTCTAAGCTCTTTGGGACAGGAACTGTCTATTGCTGTGTGTATGTGTACAGTGCCTAGCATAATGGGCATCCAAGTTTGATTGGGGATGATGGGCACTACTCTAATGTACATAATAAAATAAATAATAAATAATAATAATAATAGTGGGCAGCATGGAAGAGAGTTGTTTCCTTCTCCTGAATCAGACCATCATTGTCCTCATTTTCACTCCCAGAAGCCATTTTCCTGGAAGAATTTTGTACATCTATTTCACTTCGTCCATCACATGTTTTGAAATGAGCATACTGCATCAGTCCCAGCCAGACTTACACCAGGCCCTTGCTGTAATCCATTTAGACTGGGCCTCCTGAGAGAGACGGGTTCTGCTGGGATTTGATTTGCAGATCAAGAGATGTCAGGCCGAGGGTACCTTGATGGGATGTGTCAGCTTCTGCGGGAGACGAGGAGTCCTTGAATCCCTCCCCTCCCACTTTGCTGCTTTAGGGTTGCTAGGATCCACTCGTTCCCAAGTGAAATCAAGGAGAGGCCTCTGTCTGCTGACTCGGTGACAGAAGAGATTACTGACATTCATGTTACATTATTAACTTATCCCATTGACCAGGAATGCCCTGGAGGTATGTCCATGGAGCTCACTCTTGGTGAATAACCCTGGTTGGATCAGCTGTGCAGCATCTCATCTTCCAAACCAATAACCTTGTCTGAGTCTCTCTCATTCCCCTGTGAACGCTGGGAAGTGCCTGCACTGTTCAATGGGCTGGTGTCATCCTACAGCATCTGGGAAGCCTTACGGAGTCCCGTTTCTCCAAGGAAAGCTAAGGGGCCAGCTTCTGCCTTGTGTTGCACTGGTGTAAAATGGAGTAACTCCCCTGAAGTCAGCTCCATTCTTTCATTCACTTCAGTGGAGTTACTCTGATTTCCACCAGTGTAGCTAAGAGCAGAATCCAGCCCTCAACTACTAGGCAGAGATCAGAGCTAAGAGAACTTAACCACTACAGGGCAGGATCCAAGTGGTTAGGCTGGAATAAGAACAGATCACAACCTCTGTCAGAAACTCACACTGAACCTGAATTGAAATCAATCTTTTTGCAGAATAATGCCCTCGTGTCCCCACTTTTTTTTTTCTCCATTTGCATTGTAAAGGGAAACTGAAAGGAATTTCTGTTTTTACCTGCTAAGACCTGAGCTTGTTGTTTTCCTGTAACAACCAATTACACCATTCATGCCACGGAAAGCAGTGCCAGAGACGAGTTTCTTACACTGTCTTCAGTGCAACAGGTGTTAGCTGCAGCAGAACCCTATAGGGCCAGCTCTTGACAGGTAAGTAAAGGAGGAACTTATTTTAAAATCTTCTGCTTAAGAATGTATTCATGTACCTAACACTAAGTGCAAAAGAGTGCAATAAAATAAATGCAAATAGTACCAAGGAAAATACACAGGTAGAAAGAATTAGACTCTGTATTTAATCAATCTGTCCATCGAGAACATTAGTACCCAAAGTGACTATTTATACTTATACCCCAGATGTACGTGTTCCTTCATGATTCTCCCTGCCCTCTCTCAAAAGCCTATGAATACAGAGGAAGAAGAAAAAGGAGGACTTGTGGCACCTTAGAGACTAACAAATTTATTAGAGCATAAGCTTTCATGAGCTACAGCTCACTTCATCACATAAGCTTTCATGAGCTGTAGCTCACGAAAGCTTATGCTCTAATAAATTTGTTAGTCTCTAAGGCGCCACAAGTCCTCCTTTTCTTTTTACGGATACAGGCTAACACGGCTGCTACTCTGAAGCCTGAATATAGAAGGGCTGAGAAGTTCAATAGGCTTTGGAGATAGAGGCGCTCAACACATCTGAAAATCAGGTGCAAGGCATCTAAATCTAGGCAGCCAAACACGGAAGCACCAAAGATTAGAAACCGTTTTTAAAAATATGGCCTACAATGGCATTGGGCCTCAGTTTCTCCAGTTGTTAAAATGGGGATAGTGATACTTATTGGCCTTTGTGAAGCACTTTAGACCTACAGATGAAAAGTGCTACGAGTGGCTCTCTTGTCTCCCGACTGGATTACTGTAATGCTCTGTAACTGGAGAAAAAACAAATGCACAGGTTCCCTCTTGTGCCAAATACAGCTGCCCCCTCCTCCAGAGGTCAGGCTGCCATGAGCTCAACAAGTCTGTGCACAGGTCCCACCCCTGGTTCCCAGTCAACTTCCACTGCTGTTTTTAAGAGCGTGGTACTAGTGTTCAGTTATTAATGGATCAAGTCCCAGCTACATTAGAGATCATGTCTCCATCTATGAGTCGCCAAGACAGTTTTGCTCGTCTGGGACAGTGTGGATCACAGAACTCAGAACAAAGCACCAGAGAGCTGGGAAAAAGCTCTCTCAGAGGTTGAGCAGACCTGGCTGGGGGGAGGGATGAACCTCCAGAGGAGGTTAGATTAAGCCACGGTCTGACTGCCTTTAGGAAATGCTACATAAGCTTCCTCTTTGATAATGACAGGTTTCAGAGTAGCAGCTGTGTTAGTCTGTATCTGCAAAAAGAAAAGGAGGACTTGTGGAGCCTTAGAGACTAACCAATTTATTTGAGCATAAGCTTTCTTGAGCATCCGATGAAGTGAGCTGTAGCTCACAAAAGCTTATGCTCAAATAAATTGGTTAGTCTCTAAGGCGCCACAAGTCCTCCTTTTCTCTTTGATAATGTTTTCCTACCAGGACCAGAATGACATTCACAACATCCACTACTCCCTTCTTCCCCTCCCATCCTGGGAAAAGAGACCTTGCACCTTTATAACCTGAAAAGAGAGCAGAACGAGAGACTCCAGAAGTCCACTAAGGATTTTGCTATTGCTAATCTATTTTATATGGAAGGCACTAGATAGCACAATGATGAATAGCAGTACTAAACCCTAAAATAGACACAGGCAGATGTTAGTGTATTTCAGTTCAGTCTCCATTCAAATCTTGTCAGAACTGGATTCTGTATTTTCAGATCAGACAACATATTGTGCTAAGGCCAATTCTATGGATATCAAACCTCTGCAAAGAAGTCTGAGAGTCCTTGAACCCCCCTCCTCTTTTGTGTTTGTTATGGTGAGCAGCTGGCAGGGCCAACATGCACTCATTCGCTGATGTAATCAAGATGCCCGTGTCATGCTGACACTGCAATGCCTGAAATGGTTATTCACATTCATGTGATATTATTAACTTACCCCACTGACCGGGTATACCCTGGAGAACTGGGCATAGAAAACTCAGTTTTGGTGAATAACTATGGTTGGACCATCTGTGCAGCATCTTATCCTCCAAACCAATGACCTTGTCTGACTCAATCTTATTAATTGCCCTATGAACACTGGAAGATGCCCTCACTATTTAGAGTGATGGCACCTCCTGAAAAGTGAACACAGCCACAGCACCAGGCTGCTCTATTGCATCCTATTTCCTCTAGGGAGGTGGAATTCTATAGAAACTTCCCAATGGATTTTGGTTTAATCAGCAAATCTGACCCATTGTTCCCAGTCCAAATACTGGATAAGCAAGAATGCAGTGGGGAGGGATTTGGGGGAAATGAATAAGTCTGATCCTGTTCTCAGTTAAATCTGGAGTAACTCCTTATGTGAAATCCATTGAGCTCAACAACATGCTTGTGCCCATTGCATGAAAACAATAGATTCACTCTGAATTTACACCAGTGTAACTGAGAGCTGAATTTGGCCCAATGGGGGAGACACTCCCTTTTGAGGGCAGAAACTGGCCCGCTGACATCAACTTGAGACTCCTGGAAATGCTTTGGCAGCTGAGCCCATGTGCCTTTAGAGGGAGTCAGGGAATACGTGTAGGAATCAGTAATGAGCTCCTTTATTCTTTAACCACGTTAGTGTCAGAAAAATTGTTTTTTGGGGGGACCCCACTCTCACAAGGTAGGCTAACCTCCTCTCTCCCTGTGTGATATACTTCTACATCACAGGGGCATCTCCAGGGCAGCTGTGGAAGGGCCATGGGGGAGAAGTATATTTTAACGATCGGCCTTTTTTGTTGGGTGTTCTTTTTTGTTTTTCCTCAAGGCCACTGTCAGAGAGAAACCTCCTTCCCCCAACCCTTTTTGGCCTTCCTCCTGGGATGTAGAAGGGTGAACACACAATGAATGAGTAAACAATAAGGGCCAGATCCTCAGATGGTGTTAACTGGCATAGCTTGACTGAAGTCAATGGAGCTACACTGAGTTGTACCAGCTGAGGATCTAACCTCTACCTCTTGCATGGCAGTGCCATGAAACAGCCAGCACCATAAAGAGCTACAATAGCTGTTATCTGACTAACCTGGTTGCAGCTTGGCTGGAGAGGCCAAGGGAAATCTTAACATTTTGCTTTAAATGTTTTTATCTTGGTTTAATAAGGCCAAGGAAATAGGCTCTTGCCTTTGGATTGAACACGAGTCATTTCAATTTTACTTCCTAGCAGGGGTATTGTGAGGGTTAATTATTTAGGGCCCAATCCAAAGCCCATTGAAGTTAATGGGTATGTTTCCATTGACTTCTCTGCATTTTGGATCAGATCTATAATGCTAGTAAAGTGCTTTGATCCTTGGCTGTGAGGTGCCATAGAAGAGCTATGTGCTGTTACTAAGAAATGAAGCCATCAAAAAAAAAAAAAAATACCCCTAACAAGAATCTGACTTTACCCTACAAAAGCAAGCACATTCAGAAGTAAGCCTGAAATGTAGCAGTTGTCCCCAAGTACAGGTGTGTTGCTTGGTGCTAAAGATCATACTGTCTTTGATGATATTTGGCCATAAATGCATATGGTTCCCAGAGAGTTTGAACAGGAGTTACACCTGCATATACTAGGAGTTGAATTTAATCAATTTTTGTAGGCACAACTTTGGATCATCACTTAGACCCATGCTAAACTTTCCAAAGGAAACTTTGGGGGTAGTTTCCAATGAGTTTTGAGTAAGTCTAGAGCTGATTCATAGGTTTGCCTGGAAATCAGATGAACACAGCAGTATTCTGCAAAATGTCAAGAAGCAGCTATTTTGATGATGACATAATGATTATTGTAGTAGCACTACAATTGAGATCTGGATCCCATTGTGCCAGGGGCTGTAAAAACATATGGTGAGAGATAGCTCTGGGCCTGAAACATTTATAATCTAGGTAGAGAGCTCAAAATGATTAGAGCCCAAGTTTCCCATATCCCAGTCCAGTGGTCTGCCCACTGATTGCACTGCCTCTCAGTTGCCCCCAAATCAAATCTATTTACCTTGGAAAACACAGGTGTGCAATGGAAATCTGAAAGATCCCTACATAATTTCCTACTTTATAATCTGGCAGGAATACTCCCTGCATCCTTAAGCATCATTGATTTTCATTTAAAAGCCGCCCTCAATTTGTAGCCACACCTTCACCATGTATACTTCAGAAGAAAGGAGCTAAACATAACAGAAGCTCTTGGGCTTTTAAATTCACTATTGATGTATAGCCCCAGGAAAAAGTAAATCAATTTAAAGGGACACTCTTGGAAATCTCTGTGCCTATTGCTGTTAAAAGGAACTCCTAAAGGCATTACAACTGAAAGAAATCAGAAAAAAAGAAAATCTATTTTTTCAGTTTGAAAATATCTTTTGAACATAGTGAAACTGACAATGTTGTTGCTAGTCTATACTTCCTATCTCATCAGAAAGCCAAGCACGCAATGGCCATGGATACTGGGGTAAGTTCCCTCACATCTCTAGAGACACTCTCTCTCTCTAGCTTGGAGGAGACTTACATTCCAATAGTACTGCTGTGTTGCCAATGTTCTTGAAATAAAGGCCACCACCCTCCAGGGTGGTTAGGCCAGTACATTTCACCAATATTAAAATGAAAGAAAGAGCCTGCAAGATGAACACACATTGAACCATGCCATTTTTTCCTTGGCAGCTGAAAATCTTAAATCTATATCAGATAAACAAACTGAAAGCAAAAACCTGTGTTCTTAATTCTTCTCATCCTTTTACATCTGTACAAAGTGGGTGCAAGACTCCACCAGAGCAAAATGGTTTAGCACCCCCTTTGCCCAGGGCCAGGTGCAGACAAAAGTTGTAAGGCATGGGCACACTTGTGGGGGAGGAGGGTGATCAAATTTTACACCTGTGAACTTCAACAGCATCCCTGTAGCATTGCAAAGCTGTGATCTAATGAGGGTTCTGAGGGGGTGGGCTGCCATTTCTGTGTCTGCTTTTAATATTTAGCATGTAATCTCCCAAAACCCATAAATGCTAAATACTTTGGTATGCCCTTGACAGGTATAATTGTCTGTAGTCCTGTAAACATTAATAGCCATCTGGCAGAAAGCAGTGAAAGTGTGAGAGGTAAAGGAAGATGGACACTAATATAAACAGCAGCACTCGATTCCTGGTGCAGTCTACCTGGAGCTGTCAGCTTGCCTGGGAATCTATCGGCACTGACTTTAATTCCAGTCATGTCCATGTTTTCAGACATTTAAAAAAAAAAAAAAAAGTCATGGGAGGAGCTGCTTTCATTTCTAATCTTATGGTAAATACAAGCTTATTTGAATTCATTACAGGCAGGGATATACAAATGTTTCTGCTTAGTTTTAACTGACAGTTGTGTAAAAGAAAAAACAGGCAAGAACTGGCCTGGTGGAGATCAAACCCATGGGCTACGCAATAACTGTCTTTGGGTCCCTTTGAAAATATGATGTCATTGTAATAATATACTGGAGACTGTGCTGTATTTGCAAGGAATGGCTTTCCTCTATCTTAGCCTCTCTTGACCTCCTAGCTGTTTGTGCTTGTGAAAGGTGACCAATTAGAGTGTAAGAACTGACAGTTCTGGAAACGAGAGTTATCGGTTTATCCACAGAACAAGTGTGCTGCTGTCAGTGGCAGTGCAAGCTTTTCCACTTTCCATCTCCGTGTCTCAGTCTTAACACAGAGGGGACACCTCTTGGGCTGAGAGGAATTCAGTCTCCATGGCACATTCAGTTGTTGGCCTCTCTGATGCCTAATTCCAGTTGTGGTGTTGGTTTAGTGACAGGGATTCATTTCTCCAGCAGAAACGAGAGTGAGACCATTTCCTTGCACAGTGGCCACCATCACCCAACATCTGTTGGAGAAGCACATGATGTAACTCCATAAGGAAATACTTGTCTTTGTTGCAATTCTGACTTGCTAGATGTAAATGGAACCTGAAGTGGAAGAGGTGAAATGCCGTGAGAAGTACTGCTTCCGCCCCAGACAGAAGCAAAAGAAAATCCTACAGGAAAACCTATTCTCATGAGATTTCCAGCACCACCACTAGACTCAAGAAATTTGGATAAGTTTAGACAGCCTTCCAATAACCATTCAAACTTATGGTTGTTTCTCCATACTGAGGGCTCAATTCTCCTTTCTCCAGTTTTGTAACACTGAGCTCTGCTGACTTCGGTGCAGTTACTCCTGGTTTTCACTGGACAAATGTAGCAGAATCTGAGTCTCTAAACCTTCTGACTAGAAATGGGCCAGAACCCAAATCCTGGATCCAAACATGCTAGAATGTTGTGGAAGTTTGGATCTGGATCCAGATGTGAACATTGCAGCGAGGGCCCATCACTGCTGCTGGCATTCACCCATCAGAACTTCTGGGAAAAGGTGAGTTCATCCATCCCCAGTGATATGCTGCACTTGGCCACTTGGTTGTCCTCTAAGGGAAAGCAGCATCCTGAAACTCACATGGAATCTACACAAAGCATGGCTATTTGCTTCACTCTGTGGAGACCACAAAACAAAGGTGGTGTCTGGTATGTTGTAAAAACACTACCATGTCCAATCTAAATCCTTTTAGGCTGGCTGTGCTGTACTCCGATTATAGTAACAGCACCAGAGTAACATGAAAGAATTTAGGGAGGGAGGCTCCTTTCTCTTCAATAAGTGGATCAAGACATTTGATACAAGACAGCTGCATTCAGATGCTCCAGCTGTGTTCTGCAATCTTTTAAATAAAACAAACCAACAGAGCAGTTTAGGGCATGCTGTTTAGCTGGGCCGCAGATTCAACCTCATTCCTGCTCTGTGGAGGTGAAATTTGACCTCAGTCTGAAGGAAAAAGACTAGTCCTCTTCTGGAACAAGGTTACAGAAGACCCTAGCACCTCCCTAGGAAGTACAGAGGTCCCTCAACTCCCATTGAAGTCAAAGGGAGCCACTCATCACTAGAGCTGGGTGGGAGGTGGGTTCTCTGTCCTGTGAACATTTTTAAGGTTTCAAAAAAAAATAAAAAAATAAAAAATTCTCATTCTGCATTGGGACAAAACTGAGACCTTTCACATTGTTTTTATTGAAAAGCCAGGAGGACCCAGGCATGTGGCTATAGCACTCACTTGGGATATTGGAAAACGCAGGTTCAAGCCCCAGTTCTGAATCAGGCAGAGAAGCGACTTAAATCTGACTTACTTTTCAGGTAAGTGTACTAATCAATTGGCTGTTCTGGAGTGGGTCAGTTTATTGATGATTTTGACCAGAAAAATCTCTTGCCCGTTTTTTTTTTTTAAACCAGAAATTACATCCTGGACTTGAGAAAATTTAGTTGAAATTGATACATTTCCACCAGTTTTGTTTTCAACAAAACAGCATTTTCCAACAAAATGGTTGCAAAAAATCCTGACCAGTTCTCCTCATCACTGAATAATATTGTGAGCCATGCTCAGACTGCAGGACTGAAAGATATGGCAGAGTATTTAAGGTTGAGGACTCTTCTTCCAGTAGGGTCTTGGAGTGGTATAGCTTCCAGTTTGGTTATAAACCATGAGCATTGCCATCCTGCAGCCCAGACCATGGAAATGAGCCATTCTTTAGAGAAAGGGCTATTAGAAAGATCACTTCTGTACTGAGATCTCCACTATGCGTATACCCCGATACCATATATAATTACTGAGAACTTTAAGTTCTTTAAAGAAAACCCCACACATGCACAAAAAACCCACAGCTGTCTGGACTACTTTTTAAAGCCATAGAATAGCAAGTACAGCAGGATGAGTATCACTATGGAAAATTAAACTAGATTTTTCCAGGCTGTTTACTGACAGGTGGCAGGACAGTTTGCCCATAGAAAGCTTCATGCATGAGAGAATTTCCTCAAAGAGTTCCCCCATTTTTCAGCCCTTTCCAAACGACTGGGTTTTTTTTTTTAATTTTAGGGAAATGAGAATGATACCAACATTGGTTTGTTTTTCATCCTGGCCCAGATCTGTAAAAGGTATTTAGACAGCTAACTTCCATTGATTTCAATTGGAGTTAGCCACCTAACTACCTTTGAGGACTTGGGCCTTTGTGTTCTGATTCTTTTCCCACTTACACTGCTATAAATGAGGAGTAACAGGACTGACGTCAATAGATTTGCACATCTGCTAAAACACTATTAAGTCCCAAATCCAACCAAGCATTTCAGCAAGTGTTTAAGCACATGGCTTGTCCCATTGCTGTGTGCTTCAGTGCATTGCTGCCTTAGGGCAAGAGTTCTCATCACCCTGCAGGAATGAGCCCTAAATGAGAGAAGAACTGAGACCCATAAGATGAACTGAAAGATCCAAACAGAATTCCAAACCAGTTTAAGAAAACAAAATTAAAACTGGAACCACATATATCCAAGGAAGGCAATTGGCAATGCAAAATGATCCTTCTGCTCGAGCTGTGACTGAAGTCAGCATGAGTCTCTCTGCTAATTGTGATGGGCGTTAGATTCATTTCTTTAATGATAAAAGAATGGCATCTTGAATGAGACATGGCAAAGCCATAAGTAGAAGCCAGTCTTGATTTTCGTGCCCCATTTTAACCACAGGACAACACTCAGATCTGGCATTAAAATTCCTATGCAAAAAATCTTCATAGTTTCTGTGAATAAGACTTTGTTTGAGATTTTGCCCCAATCAGGATCAAGATCCAGTTTTGTCAGGCACTGTCCAAATGTCAATGGAGAGAAAGTCCCTACACCAAGGAGCTTGTGATCTCTGTTGTTTATCGGTAAAGCATGTGTCATTTGTACAGTACACACTGGCTGGCCGTCAGCTGAGATTGCACTGAAGAAACTGTTGAAACAGTCACTCAATACTGCATCAATACTGGCTTTATTATAAATTAGTACTCAGTCTGACTAGAGATCCAGAAGGCTGCAACCTTCTGTCTCAAGAAAGGCCTGGAAAAAGACACTAATTAATATGGACCCAACCTGCAAAGTTTGTATGTAGGCCCAAAGTTGCCCTGTGCTCAGGGCTGTGTTCAGGTCTCGGGGTTTGTTCTCGGTGGCTATCATGAGGAAAAGCAAAAAGAATTCACTGGATTCAGAAAAAATGAAGAGTAGCTGGTATAGAAAATCCATAAGATCCAGGGGACTTCTGCTGCCCTGAGGAAGTCAAGGGCAGTTTGAAAATTGGCAGTGATCTTTGTAAAGACTTCAGATCCAAGCTGCTAACAGGCTGGCTTATTTATACAACAGACACGTAAATTACCCTAACTATGCACTAAAAGCAGGTGACCCTTGTGGGTACTATGGATGAACAGTTGCATGGGGGCAGCAAAGATAGAAAAAACACTTGTAAGCAGAGTCAGGATGGGCTCCACCCTGACATCTGGTGGTGAGGTGTGGCAAGTAGTGGAAAAGAACTTCAGGGGCTGATCTCAATTTGCATAGGCACACCCACCCCGCCTAGAATGAGGCCATAACTGCCCAAATGGTCACTTTGGCTGTTGTGGGATCCCCAGTGTCTTTGTTATTGGGGCAGGAAGAGTAAATTGTTATTACCTTGATTATGGGAACTGTGCTTGGAACTGTACTTGGCCTTTTGTTATGATGGAGGGACTCACCATCAACTGAGTAGCACTCGCTAGGCAAGGGACATGGGTTCCAAAACTCTGTGAATTGAGAGAGACTTGAGACAGGTATTAGTACCTGGTGGTGTGGGCCTCTTTGTGAGGGCCTGAAGCACCAATTGCACCTCTGTCTCTCTCCACTGTGGAATGTCAGAGCTAATTTTGGGTCTATTAAGAGTCTTGCTGCAGGCACTGTGCTGCATTCACTTTGGCCTTATGGTGCACCAGCACTAAGGCCCCCACTACTATGAGCTGAAATCACTGAGAGCTGAAATCACTAAGAGCTGAAATCACTAAGAGCACTGTGTCAAGTAGTGGGGAGCCAGAAGATCTAGAGTGCAGTGGTGCTGTTCGTGAGACAGCGGCGTGTTCGTGAGACGGCGAGCGGAGCTGAGCGGAGCCGTTCGTGAGACGGCGAGCGGAGCTGAGCGGAGCCGTTCGTGAGACGGCGAGCGGAGCTGAGCGGAGCCGTTCGTGAGACGGCGAGCGGAGCTGAGCGGAGCCGTTCGTGAGACGGCGAGCGGAGCTGAGCGGAGCCGTTCGTGAGACGGCGAGCGGAGCCGTTCGTGAGACGGCGAGCGGAGCCGTTCGTGAGACGGCGAGCGGAGCCGTTCGTGAGACGGCGAGCGGAGCCGTTCGTGAGACGGCGAGCGGAGCCGTTCGTGAGACGGCGAGCGGAGCCGTTCGTGAGACGGCGAGCGGAGCCGGTCGTGAGACGGCGAGCGGAGCCGGTCGTGAGACGGCGAGCGGAGCTGAGCGGAGCCGGTCGTGAGACGGCGAGCGGAGCTGAGCGGAGCCGGTCGTGAGACGGCGAGCGGAGCTGAGCGGAGCCGGTCGTGAGACGGCGAGCGGAGCTGAGCGGAGCCGGTCGTGGTGGAGCAGAGCCGTTCGTGAGACAGCGTAGCAGAGCAGAGCCCTGTGGGGCAGTCAGCTTCAGGACACGTAAGGTACCCCTTACCTCTTTCCCCCACACACAGGCATATCTTAGCCAGACTGGGGAGTAACACTCTGCAGATGAACTTTTGAACTCTGGGGCTGGACTTTTTGGATTTTGGGTGATTTGAGGATTGCTGGACTCAAGAGACGTTTGGGTTCTGGGACTCAAGAACCTGAGGGAAAGGATGTGGCCCAATTTTCTGGGGTGGGTCTTTGCTCATGGTTTGGTTAATGAACACTAGTTGTGGTGTTTCCCCAATTTAACGCTGATGTCGTTTACCTCATGTTATTAAAGATTCTCTACTACACCGAGACTCTGTGCTTGCGAGAGGGGAAGTATTGCCTCATTGAGGCGCCCAGGGGGTGTGTAAGATTTTCCCAGGTCACTGGGTGGGGGCTCGAGCCAGTTTTGTATTTACTTTGATGAGAGGGAACCCCTGTGTACTGAACCCGGCCCTTGCTGCTATCAACTTGGCCTGGCAGAAGGGTTACATTTTTGGGGGCTCGTCCGGGATAAGACTGGGTCAGTACCCCTCGCAAGCACATCTTAGGTGAGTCATTAAATTGGGAAAACCCAGCATCTGGTTGTTGTTGTTTTGATCTGTTATATTTGGGAAAGAAATTACAGTTTGTATAATGGCTCTACATTTGCTAGAGGATTGGTGCAGGGGGATGAATATTAACCCTAGGAACTGTGTCCTGGTGACCGGGGTGCCGGAGGCGTTCGATGAAGGCTCGATAGAGCCTACCTTAAGGGCATCCACTGAGTACCTGAGTAAGTGTAAAATGCGTGGGCGCATATTTGTGAGGGAGGATGGAGATTTTGCGGTACTGTGTGAACTGCCGTCGGCTGTGGACCCTCTACAGGTTCCAGGCACGATAGCAGTGGAAGATGGTGAGTGGAAGGTAATAACTACTGGGAGCCAGCCCTCACCAGCCCCTGCCTCTGAAGTGGAGTTTTTAAAGAAAATGTCAGCCTTTTTGGGGAAAGAGGGGAAGACCTTGGCTGATATGCCGGGTCTGTTGGGCCTTGACCCAGGAGTCCCACCCCGGGAGGCTGCTCCATCACCTGATGAGTGGGTGAACGCTTTGGGGCAAGCATTAGAGAAGGTTGTGCCACCCCATCCTGAGTCAAGCCCCTATCGTAAACTAAGGTTGTTTTCTGGGGGTCCCACCCCAATACCTGGGGAGGAAGCATTTGAACCCTGGCTGGAACACACCACTGAAATGCTGCAGGAGTGGGCAGTACCTGATGCTGAAAAGAGAAGGCGACTAGTAGAGTGCCTCAGGGGGCCAGCCCTAGATGTGATTCGCACCCTGAAGCTCAGTAACCCTGGGGTCAAGGTAAAGGACTGCCTAGAGGCCCTTGATCATGCCTTTGGGAGAACCGAGGGCTCAGAGGATGTTTATTGCAAGTTCCTCAATGCCAGGCAACAGAAGGGAGAGAAAGTTTCTGCCTACATGCAGAGGTTGGAGAAATTATTACAGAGAGCCATCATGAGGGGAGCAGTAGCGGTTGAGCAAATGGACCGGACTAGATTGGCTCAGATTGTGAGGGGAATTCAATATCAGAACCCAATCCTTCTCCACCTTCGATTAAGGGAGCGCCAAGACAATCCACCGGGTTACTCTCGACTGATAAAAGAGGTCCGAGAGGAGGAAGAGAGGCAGGCAGCTGGTGAGGTTTGGGAGGTTCAGCCACCCCAGGCAACTGCCACAACATCCATACGAATGCCCAAGACGCTGATGGTGAATCCTCAAGAGGAACTTACCCAACGAGTGCAGGTCCTGACACAGAAAGTGGCTGAACTAGAGAATACTATCGATTCAGCAAAGACTTCAGGGTACAAGGAACCCCGCGTTACCGCGGTCCAGAAGACTACATTTAGAACCTCTGCCCCACCCCGGCAACACAGGAAAGGGCAATCCTCCTTCTGCTACCGGTGTGGCCAGGATGGGCACATTGCTGCCAGGTGTCAGAATGCAGAGAATCCCCCGCTAGTATACCAAAAGCTGAGGACCACCTGGGGAAAGTCGGGAAACGGCCCCAGGGCCTGGGAAGGGAGCCGCCTAGGCCTGCAGGGTTTGGAGGCTCCCCTGCGAAGAACCATGCCACCCGAATCCCACCAGGATTGATAGGACCTCGAGCAGAGGTCACTGTAAAGGTTGAAGGGACAGAATGTAGAGCAGTGCTTGACACGGGATCCCAAGTGACTATCATATTCCAGTCCTTCTACCAGCAGATGCTTATGCATCTGCCTATACAGCCCTTGACAGGGCTTGGCCTGTGTGGTCTCAGCATGGATGAATACCCGTATCAGGGGTATGTCATTGTACACCTGGAATTCCCAGAAGAGATCGCTGGGGTAAGACAGGAGGTGGACACTGCAGCTTTAATATGCCCCGACCCTAAAGGTGTCTCTGATGTGTCCGTGCTAATAGGGACCAACTCCAGCCTCTTTAAGGTACTTGCAGATTACTGCAGACAACGAGCAGGGGACCAATACCTGAATACCTTGGTGATACACACACATTGTGCCGCAGCCTACAGAAAAATTGAGGACGCAAAAAGAGTGATGCCTGATTTGCCGGTGGGAGCATTGAGGTACACAGGCCCGATCCCCTTAGTGGTGCCTGCAATGACAGAAAAGGAGGTGATTGTCATGAGTACCTGCCTGAAAGGCAGTAAGAGAACATTAGCAGTGGTAGAGCAGCCGACCGAGGGAGGGCTCCCTGAAGGAGTGCTGGTTCTTGGTGGAGTCATAACCCTACCTGCTGAAGCCCAGGAAGAGGTGACTATACTGATTGCTAATGAAACAAGTCGTGATATTTTTGTGAAGCAAGGACAAAAGATAGCAGACCTCTTTGAGCCCGAGTCAATTGTAACCCCCCAGTGGGAAACTCAAGTTCCAACGATAGACCCAGCAAAGTTTGACTTTGGAGATTCACCAGTGTCCGAGGAGTGGAAAGATCGCCTGAGGAAGAAACTTTGTGAAAGATCCAAGGTGTTCTCACTGAATGAGTGGGATGTGGGATGTGCAAAAGGAGTAGAACACAATATCAGACTCCATGACTCTCGACCTTTCAGGGAGAGATCTAGGAAGATTGCTCTCTCTGAGATGGAAGATGTGCGACATCATCTTCAAGAGCTGGCTGCGAATGGCATCATTACAGAGTCCCGCAGCCCATACGCCTCACCCATTGTGGTAGTACGTAAAAAGAATGGGAAAATCCGGATGTGTATTGACTATCGCACCCTAAACAGCCGTACTGTGGTCGACCAGTACACTATGCCTCGAGTGCAAGATGCCTTAGACTGTTTGCTGGGAAGCCAGTGGTTCTCTGTGTTGGATCTTCGAAGTGGGTACTACCAGATCCCTCTGGGAGAAGAAGATAAGGAGAAGACAGCCTTCATCTGCCCATTAGGGTTTTATCAGTTTGAACGCATGCCCCAAGGGATTTCTGGAGCACCTGCCACCTTTCAACGTCTCATGGAGAGAGTTGTGGGAGACATGAATTTACTGCAAGTGTTAGTTTATTTGGATGACCTGATTGTGTTTGGAAGAACCTTAGAGGAGCATGAAGAAAGACTTCTTAAAGTGCTTGATAGGTTGGAGGATTATGGTCTGAAGCTTTCAATTGACAAATGCCAGTTCTGCAGAACCTCAGTGAAGTATGTGGGTCACATCGTGTCCCAAGAGGGTGTGAGTACTGATCCTGATAAAATAGAAGCACTCACTACATGGCCACGTCCAAGTAACTACAGAGAACTCAAGACCTTTCTCGGATTTAGTGGCTACTACCGCAGATTTGTGAAAAACTATGCTACAATTGTAAAGCCTCTGAATGATCTTACCAGGGGACATCAGTCCAGCAAGAACAAATCTAAGTCCAAGAATAAGGGGAGGTCCCCAAAGCCCCCCGTGCAGAGACACTATGGCCCATTTGAACCATTTGGGCCACGGTGGGATGAGAGATGTGAAAGGGCTTTTCGAGAAATCATTATTTGCCTAACTCATGCTCCAGTCCTAGTTTTTGCTGACCCAAGCAAACCATTTATCCTGCATACTGATGCCAGTTTGGAAGGTTTGGGAGCAGTCCTGTACCAGGAAGTGGAAGGCAAACGTAAACCTGTAGCCTTTGCCAGCCGAGGATTGTCTGATAGTGAAACTCGCTATCCCACCCACAAGCTGGAATTTTTGGCCCTGAAATGGGCCATCACTGAGAAATTTCGAGACTACTTGTATGGTGCTCAGTTCCAGGTGTGGACAGACAACAATCCACTGACTTATGTGTTAACAAGTGCTAAGCTGGATGCTACAGGGCAGAGATGGGTGGCCGCCTTGGCTAGCTATGAGTTCAGCATTCAGTACCGATCAGGGAGAAGCAATGTAGATGCAGATGCATTGTCCAGGCGTCCGCAGGCTCCAGAAGTTGCTGTGATACCCACAGATGGAGTGAGAGCTATTTGCAGTGTGAGTCGCCGAGAGCCAGAGGCCCGTGAGAGCCTTCAGGGATGTGTTGCAGAAGCTTTGGGCCTGCCCCCTGAATGCATGCCTTCTGCTTCAGTGAACTATATTGCCTTGGACCAATCTCCTTTGCCCATGCTCAATGCGGCTGACTGGCAAGAAGGCCAGCGACAAGATATTGACATTCGTGATACACTACTTGCCAAAAGGGAGGGGCGAAGCCCAGCTGCGGTTGTCCCACCTAACCCGGAGGGTAAACTACTATTGAGAGAATGGACCAAACTAAAACTGATTCAGGGAGTGCTACACCGAATGACCACTGACCCTTTACAAAAACAACGAGCACAACTAGTGCTGCCAAAAAAGTACAGAGCCCTGGCCATGAGGGCTCTGCATGATGACTTTGGGCATTTAGGGATGGAGAGGACCCTGGAACTTATTCGTAGTAGGTTCTATTGGCCCCGAATGGCTGAAGATGTTCGCAGGAAATGTGAGACTTGCGCTCGATGTGTTCAAAGGAAAACTCTGCCCACGAGGGCTGCATATCTCAAGAACATCACCAGCAACAAACCTTTGGAACTGGTATGCATTGATTTCTTGTCTGTAGAGGTAGACAAGAGGAATGTTGGGAACATTCTAGTAGTGACTGACCATTTTACACGGTATGCACAGGCATATCCCACACGTGATCAGAGGGCCACGACCATCGCTCGAGTATTGTGGGACAAATATTTCTCAGTCTATGGATTCCCGGCTCGGATACACTCTGATCAGGGGCGGGATTTTGAGAGTCACCTTCTGAAGGAGGTGCTGAATATAGCAGGAATTAAAAAGTCTAGGACAACGCCTTATCACCCCCAAGGTGATCCTCAGCCAGAGAGGTTCAACCGAACCCTATTAGATATGTTGGGAACTTTGCGACCAGAGCAGAAGGCAACCTGGAGCCAGCATGTCGCATTTCTGGTGCATGCCTACAATGCCACAAAGAACGATGCTACGGGAGTCACCCCATATCTGTTGATGTTTGGGCGAGAACCAAGATTACCCATAGACTTGTGCTTTGGTGTATCAGAGGATGGAGATAGCTATGAAACTCACCAGCAATATGTATCCCAACTAAGAGAAAAGCTGCGGGATGCTTATCGCTTAGCTACCGCTGCAGCTCGGAAGAACGCGGACCGCAACAAACATCGATATGATGCTAGAGTGCGTTCGCAGGAGCTCCAGCCGGGGGACAGAGTCCTGCTGCGAAATTTGGGTATTGCTGGCAAACACAAGATAGCTGACAGATGGAAGGCAATACCTTACCTGGTGATGGAAAAGCTGGGAGATCTGCCAGTCTACAAGATCAAACCTGAAGACGGTCCAGGGCAAATAAAGACGGTGCATAGAAACCTTTTGCTCCCTGTGGGGGAATTGGTAAGCATCCCTTATGAGACGGGCCACGACAGGGCAGCCGGGCAGAACAGAGGTGCTAGACCAAAGCCGCCATCCAACACAGACAGCGGGCCCCGTGCAGCTAACTTACCCCTATTCTGCACATCTGAGAGTGAGTCTGAGGAGGAAGACACAACCCTGGTGTATCCTGGGATGGAGACAAGATTTCAGTCTCGATCAGCTGAACCAAACGAGAGTTTTCCCTCTTCCACCCTAAACCCCATGGCGGAATTATTTAGGCCCATTTCTGACACCCCTGTGCCGCTGATGAGACCCTCGTGTGATGACACACACAGGTTATTGGACAGTGGAGACACACACGTAGAGGATGTCCTGGGCACCTTGGACCCTCCAGCGTTAGAACTAGGAGTGCAGGGGCCTACGCCAGTAGTCGAGGGACCCTCAAAGGAAGCCTCTCCATCCGTCAATCAAGAGGATGTTCCCCCTACCTCGGCAACAGAGATTCTCAATAGACGAGACAGGGTGATAAGACCAGTAAAACGGTTGACTTATGATGCACCTGGGGTGACTAGTGAGGAGCCAATACATTTAGCACACAGGATTGTGGAAGCCAAAGTGGGCTTTCTGAGGCCCTTTGGAGGAAACCAATGAGTTGGTATAAAGGGAGTATGATTTGTCGGGACGCCAAATTCTCGGCTGGGGGGAGGATGTAAGCAGAGTCAGGATGGGCTCCACCCTGACATCTGGTGGTGAGGTGTGGCAAGTAGTGGAAAAGAACTTCAGGGGCTGATCTCAATTTGCATAGGCACACCCACCCCGCCTAGAATGAGGCCATAACTGCCCAAATGGTCACTTTGGCTGTTGTGGGATCCCCAGTGTCTTTGTTATTGGGGCAGGAAGAGTAAATTGTTATTACCCTGATTATGGGAACTGTGCTTGGAACTGTACTTGGCCTTTTGTTATGATGGAGGGACTCACCATCAACTGAGTAGCACTCGCTAGGCAAGGGACATGGGTTCCAAAACTCTGTGAATTGAGAGAGACTTGAGACAGGTATTAGTACCTGGTGGTGTGGGCCCCTTTGTGAGGGCCTGAAGCACCAATTGCACCTCTGTCTCTCTCCACTGTGGAATGTCAGAGCTAATTTTGGGTCTATTAAGAGTCTTGCTGCAGGCACTGTGCTGCATTCACTTTGGCCTTATGGTGCACCAGCACTAAGGCCCCCACTACTATGAGCTGAAATCACTGAGAGCTGAAATCACTAAGAGCTGAAATCACTAAGAGCACTGTGTCAAGTAGTGGGGAGCCAGAAGATCTAGAGTGCAGTGGTGCTGTTCGTGAGACAGCGGCATGTTCGTGAGACGGTGAGCTGAGCGGAGCCGTTCGTGAGACGGCGAGCTGAGCTGAGCGGAGCCGTTCGTGAGACGGCGAGCTGAGCTGAGCGGAGCCGTTCGTGAGACGGCGAGCTGAGCTGAGCGGAGCCGGTCGTGGTGGAGCAGAGCCGTTCGTGAGACAGCGTAGCAGAGCAGAGCCCTGTGGGGCAGTCAGCTTCAGGACACGTAAGGTACCCCTTACCTCTTTCCCCCACACACAGGCATATCTTAGCCAGACTGGGGAGTAACACTCTGCAGATGAACTTTTGAACTCTGGGGCTGGACTTTTTGGATTTTGGGTGATTTGAGGATTGCTGGACTCAAGAGACGTTTGGGTTCTGGGACTCAAGAACCTGAGGGAAAGGATGTGGCCCAATTTTCTGGGGTGGGTCTTTGCTCATGGTTTGGTTAATGAACACTAGTTGTGGTGTTTCCCCAATTTAACGCTGATGTCGTTTACCTCATGTTATTAAAGATTCTCTACTACACCGAGACTCTGTGCTTGCGAGAGGGGAAGTATTGCCTCATTGAGGCGCCCAGGGGGTGTGTAAGATTTTCCCAGGTCACTGGGTGGGGGCTCGAGCCAGTTTTGTATTTACTTTGATGAGAGGGAACCCCTGTGTACTGAACCCGGCCCTTGCTGCTATCAACTTGGCCTGGCAGAAGGGTTACACACTCAACAGGTGCAAAGGTCTCACATCTTTGATCTCAGTCTGAGGCACCTTATAATGTACTAGTCTCCCCCAAAGCTGCAAGGCTGGCGTAGGCAAACGTCTGAGCTGAGCAGGGTAAGAACATTTCATTCAAATTGATGTCTACCTCAGAATAAAACTCAGTTTGCCAGGCAGCAACGCCTGAGCACAAGGAAGTGACCCTGCATGAAATCATGGTGTATTTTTACCTACTACGTGGTAATCCATGGCTGCCTCCTCAGATGGTACCTCCTGGGATGAATGATATGACTTATGTTAGATATTAAAGCCTCCTCAACCAGTTGTACTAGAAACAAGGAGGACGGGCAAGTGAGACAGGAAGGGAGCTGAGGAACTAGACATTTTTGTTTTGTAAATTTCTGTGATCCTTCCTGAAGACTTTACTGTAGTGTTTTCTTGTTTTGCTGTGGTCTTAATTGCAAATAAACATCATTCTGTAGATTCCAGTGTCTCTTTATGTGTGGAAAAAACATAATACTATCCAAACATCTGCTAAGATGGTAATATTGTAATATAAACCAAGGCCCTGATCTCAGAAATACCTATGCATGGGACTAACTTTATGCATGTCAGTAATCCTGTTCAGCTAAAGGAGTAAAATTAAGCACATACTTAAGTATTTGCAGACCTGGAACCCAATCATTGTCAGATAACAAATCTGTATCTGACTGGGTAGGGGGGAGACAGGTTGGAGATTAGTGTTGAAAATATTTGACAAAAAAAGTAAAACCTCCAACTCTAAAAATAGGGGTTGGGCATAATCACCACCATTCATTTAAGATAGTTGTAACAGTTAAACTCCTTTATGAAATCAGAAAGCTTCACCCAAACCCAGGCACATGCTGCCATCCAAAACCAATGCACAGGCAAGACACATGTGGGTAGAGAGGTTTCATTAGCTATTATTTTGTGAAGGTTTATGAAAAGCAAGAGAAAATACCAGAGAAGCAGGAACAGAATGCCAAAGAAAGCCTGACAAAGCATTATAAGCAGATCCTGAGAAAAGCCTACAGAGAAACCTTTGGGTTACTGCTGTCTGAAAAGCAGCTTGGAACTATAAGCAAAGGAACGATCGGTTTGATACCTGCTGGATCCAGGGAATCAGGACTTTGTAGATGTGTGTAAACAAACACCCAACTCCATCATCAATTTCTCCTCCTAACAGAAACTACCCACAAGACCCTGAATTTCACTAATCACTCAGGTCAAAAAAGAGACTAACAATAGTCAATATGGTGCCCACCAGTGCTCCTAAAATAGAGGCCAAAAATCAGGTCAGACTCTGAGAAAACAGAAGGAACAAATTTGGATTTAATAAAAATGATTTGCTTTTTGTAAACATGCAATGGCTTGTAATATATGTCTACATTCAAACTATTCAAATATAGTTCTGCCTAGCTGGTACAGACAACAAAAGAAAAAAACAAGAAGAGGATCCGCTTCTTGCAAAAGGATTGTTTACAGAACATTTAAAAGGGAGCTAAACCTGCTGAAGCTAGCCAAATGTCTATGGTTTCATTTCTGGCCCTGGTGTGCGAATTTAATTGGTTTCATCCCAAACAAACCTAACCTTAAGTGATTTTTCAGTATGTATTATATAGGTATATTTCCACATTCCAGTGGCTATTTTACTGAACTTTGCCAAAATCAGTCCCCAACCTGAATACTTGTTAAATGTGCAGTTATTCTCAAACTGGCCATTAGATATAGGGCTTTTTCCCTTCTCAACCATTTTGGTTTAAAACCTGTACTCATAACCTTGTATATCCATCATGTGTTTTCCCAACTACTGTCTGTCTATGGAATTACACTGGACAGAAGAAGTCTTCTTACTTTATGGAGAATAAAACACACATACCCAGAGCTGAATTGTTTCGATTTAACTCCATTGATGTTGATGGAGTTACACCAGAGAGTAATTTAGCCCAGAGACTTTATAGCTGTGTAACAGAAGTAGATCCTTAATAGTAACAACTTCTAGGTTGTGCTGGGAAATTTGTCTAGACGTAGGTTCATGAAGTTCTTTTCATACAGTATACATTGTAATTCCCACATTTCCCGTCTCCCGTTGCCATCTTCAGATTAAATGTCCATTTAACTCTGCAAAATCCAGGCATCAGGTTAGGAAGATGGGCACCTCAGATGGACCTTCCCTATTTTGACTGACAATCACTCTACAGGCACTCGTTAGAATAATTCAGCGCATCCAGAATCTGGATCAATCTGCAGATAGTTCAACCCTGAAAAAACAAAAGCCATTCTTCTTGGGGATGCCATCTTCTGCATGATGCTCATGGTCACTAAAGATCCCATGGCATATTTTGTAAGAGCATGGGTGTTGGGCAGGGTATCCCAAATAAATTCCAACTCCAGGAACTAATTACACAGCAACCCATATAACCACCCTATCTAACTCACAATTGTGTCCTGGTCCATCTCAATAAACCATGGCCAGGCTTAGTAGGTATACCCCTTCATTCTCAGCACATGTAAACCCAGCTCTGCTGAATACTTCACTGTATCAGAACACCTATGTAAAAATCACTATTCCAAATTCACCATTTATATTTGAACAAAAATGACCATAACAGCCCTCATATCTCTCAGAATGTTTCATCTTTGCTCTAGTCACTCACAGGGCTTTGGTGTCATGGGATCCTCACATTAAACTTTCAAAGGTTGTTGGATATGCACAGATCAGAGTAAACACAGAAATGTAGTCATTCCGCAACAACAATCAGCTCTCTGGTCTCTTGTGGACTGAACAATGCCCCTGTCTTCTAGGGGGGGATTTTTCACCAGTTTTCCTTGACATGGCTTAATTATTAACTGCAGAGCTGCTTAAAACAATCATATGACTGGGGACAGGACTGATAAGAATTTTGATATGTACTATTGAATTTTGTGATGCTCTGAACAACTAGTAACTTCTACACTGATAATGCACCAAACAACTCAGCACACATTGTTACAAACACCTAGGACCCGATTCTCCATTGGCCAGCAATTTGGGCCATCATTGATGCCACTGCAAACTGAGTGCAGAAATGGGCATAAGATGTTACTGAATAAGAATAGTAATTTTTGAATACCTGCTTTTGCACTCCCATTGTCTTGGTGTAAATGACTGCACAAAATGCAGAGCAAAAGAGAATCAGGCCCCCTGTGATAATAACAATGTGTAAGTTCATCAAAGTGGTCTCTGATGTACAGTTTATTAGCCTTTCAATCTCTTGAGACATGAGTTCCAATATCTCAGTGCAAATAGGTTTGTTGGTCTTCCAAGTCACTTCCTAGCATTTATCTCCATCATAAAACCACCAGCCTGACTGTTGGTCTCTTCTCACGAGAGGCTCAGGAACGGAACAGCAGAGAACACTGCAGGTCAGGATTAAGGTGCATTGGCAAATATCCATTATGGTCCAGGACTGCAACAGCAGTGGGTATTACAGGTCAGGTTTGATGTTTATTGGCAGTGCCCTATGGGGGTACAGGACTAGAATAATGAGGCTGGGGTCTTCAGGGCAGAGCTGAGGTATATATCTGGCTCTTTGCCTAAGCCTTCCCCAGTCACCTCCAATTTAATGAGCACCAGATTCACATAAACTGCAATAACGAATGGAAGAAAAAAAATGCACTGGGGATAGCGAAGCGAGTGACAAAACCTCCACATATTTCCAGCAAACAGCCAGGACATAACAGTAATCTCTTTCCCAGCCTGGGGAATAACCATCCCATGTGATCCTTGCTTTCGGACGAACAGAGACAATGCTGATAATGGGTCACATGAAGTCAATGGAGCTATGATGACTTCCATCAGCCCTGAACTGGAACTCCTCTCCAATCACCCAACTGATTACTGACAGCTGAAATTGTGGGGCTTTTTTCACCACGGTGCCACTCCAGCTTTACACTAGAGTAACTCCTCTGAGGTCAATGGAGTTATCCCTGCCTAAAACAGGCGGAATGCAGTGGTGAATCAGGTCAGTCATCAATCACATTCAAAGTGCTAAACTCCCTCTTTTCCTTTTCCTACCCAGCATAATTGTCACATTTCATTTTCCCTCCCCCTCCTAATCCATTTTGCTAATTTGGACAGCTGGGAACAGGAAGGGGAGAAAAACTCTGATGCTGCAATTGCTGATTCCCTCAAGAAACCCTTAAAAAGTGCCATTAGCTGGTGTGCAAATCTTTCATGTCATCCGACAAGGTCTTTGAAGGCACTATGTTCAACATCCATTTTTATAACCCCAATTAAAAAAAAGTTGTGATTCCTTCCAATTGGGCTTTCTTCCAGGTGTAAAGCAAAATCATATTTGCTTCTCAAGTCACTACTAATCAGCCAGACTTCAACATTGGGGTTTGATACACATAATCTTCCTTCACATCAGAATTCAAAATGACACAAAAGGTTAGTTCAATAAGGGAATGTCACAACTCAATTCTCCCCCACCTCCTCACCACATGCCTGTATGGTAGGTTGTATGGACAATTTGCAAACATATTTCATGTCAGGTGTGTCTCACACCTGCACTGGGATGGGCAGGGTCTCAGATTTGTGTTTGTACATTTGCTTCCTTTTTAAAAGGACAAAAATGTAGATCTTTGTCCCTTAGCCCAGTAAAGCAGGGAGTAAATAATACCAAGTGCAGGCAGTTTAAACAGCTGAAAACTAACTCTACCAGTGTCCTTAATTACGCACTGAGTCCTGAAGCAAGAAGACAGAAATGTTAGCAATAGCTTACCCCCAGCCTATGGCATGGTTTCTTATATAGGGCAGTTTCCATGGACAGCATTTCCTGAAGGAAAAAGGGGCCTATTGGGTTTCCAAACATTGAGGGCCAGATCCTCAGCTGATATAAATCAACAAAGCCCCACCAAAGTTGATGAAGCTACACTGATTTGCACAGGCTGTGCATCTTATAGATTTGATTCACTACTCCAAGTTTTATTCCTGGTGATTTCAATGGAGACATGCCTGCATATGACTGGAGGAAGGCCACATTCACAGAATCATAGGACTGCAAGGGACCTCAAGAGGTCATCTAGTCCAGTCCCCTGCACTCAAGGCAGGACTAAGTAATATCTAGAACATTCCTGACCGGTGTTTGTCTAACCTGCTCCTAAAAAAATCTCCAAGGATTGCGATTTCACACCTTCCCTAGGCAATTCATTACACTGAATCAGACCTGCTCTCTGCCCTGCTACCAGAACAGAGCAATGAGAGAAGGACAAGAATCCTACTCATGCCTCTATTTTTAATAATGTAGAACAAACAATGGCCGATAATATGATTGTTCCCAGGTTCTACTGCTCAGTTCTTCCTCATCCTGGGAGGACACAAAAGACTCTTCCAAGAAAATGGCTCAGTGCTTGAAATAAGATGGACATTTGTAATAGTCCATTTGTAATAGTGAGGGTTATTAATTATTGGAACTACTTACCTAAGGAGATGGAGTATCCATCTCTTGATGTCTTTAAGTCAAGAGTGGATGTCTTTCTAAAAGAGATGCTCTAGCTCAAACAGAAGTGATGGGCTTGATGACATTCTCTGGCTTGTGTTATAGACTAGATGATCATAATGATCCCTTCTAACTTTAAAATCTGAGACTATGATTAAATCTTCCTTTTATTTTCTTAACATACTCTGTAGATTTCCTGGGGAAACAGATGCTCTTTCATTGGCTACTCCTTCTTACAAGGGTTCTCCCCTCAAATACCCACTGGACTTTGGATATTTGTCTTGGTTCCACTATTAACTTTGGCCTCATTTTCCCACTTGTAACATGGGAATAATGGTGTTTACCTACCTCATAGGACTAGTGTGAGAATTAAATCATATTTGTAACCATGTTTTGGGATTCTTGGGAGGAAAGCACTATATGGCTGCAAAGCATTATTTATTATTATGATTCCAAAACTTGTGACATGTTTTAGATCTCACAAATGACAACATAGTGGGTCCTGGTACCAGTCCCCCGAAAAAACATCCTCCTGATCTATTGTTTTATGGTTCGGTTCACTCATGCCTCTGATAGCCGATCAAAAGGTCTGATTCTGGTCTCACTTATACTGGTTTTATAGTGACTGGTGTCACTCCATTGATTCAGTGGAGTTACTACTGATTAGGGCTTTGTAATAATCACTTCCAAGAAGCACTGACTCCCTTCTATTGCCATTAAGGTCACCAGCCCAGATCTGAAACTGGCATCAAAGTAGCTCTGTTAATGTCAATGAAACTCTGCTGATTTACACCAACTGAGGCTCTGGCCCACTGAAGGTGGAGGGTACACTCAGCAACCAGAAGCTCACTTTATCTTGTAGGATCGGGCCCTTAAAATGGTGTGAGATCAGAATCAGGCCCATGCTGACTGCTCCTCTTGCCGTAGGTGTCCCTTGCTGCCACACGTAATGCTGGCTGGTAGGCACCATCAGCCATTCATATGCCCTACGTTAGACTGGCTAAAAATGCCAGCATTTTACACAAAGTGTAAACAGCAGGAATGTCATTTAAATAGCCCTCTACTTCCATGGAAGCGTGAACCTCATCCCTAAAGGAAAAAAATTACGGTGTGTTGTTTCTTACTGCCCATAGCAATACCCGAATTCCGTGCTGCTGAGCAGCTCAGGCACCTTTCCAACCCTTACAGTGCTCCGCATCGGTGTCCCACCATTCCTCAGACAAAGCTGGGCTCCTACTGTAATTCCTTTGATCAAGAGACCCAGGGCTTTGTGTCTCCAATCACTGCAACTTTCTAAAGGGTGTGTCTACTGGAGAAAAACAAAACACTTTAATGTTTACAATGAGAGAGGAACTGTTTATGCTCCATTCTGATGCTGTGTTTCTTGGGGGAGAGAGAGACGGCTCTCGGCAACAAGGGATTAAGGGGATCTATTGTACCCTTTTCTGATCCCATTAGATTCCATTTGCATACATCTCATATTCAGGAGCTGGGAGCATAGAAACAGCCATCACACCTGCTACTTCTGTAGGGCAGAGCCATCTACTAACGGTTAAACGCAGGGCAGCTTTTCACAAATTTGGGGGGAAATTGCAAGCGGCAAAGAGGGGTGTGTGTGTTTGGAAGTTATGAAGGGGAGGGAGGGAAGAAGAGAAACAAGAGCAAACATGCATTGGGAGGATTTTCCAAGCCAACAGAGAGCCTGCAAAAGGACAGGCTTTGAATTCTGCATGTTCTTTTAACTAGGCCTCTGATTTGAAGAGGCCCCCAAAACCCTGGTAAGCCTCATTGAACTTGAAAAGCTACAAGCTTCCTTTCTTCCCCATTTGCTTTGTCTTCCCTTATCTTATTCATGAGAGACATTGTCCCTCCTCCACCCTCAACTCCCCCCATCGGGGAGGGGGCGAAGGGGGAAGAGAGAGACAGTCAGCTTGGAATGTTTCAGAGAAGCAACAATGTTACGTCACACACAGAAAACCCAGAGACAATAGTGCAGAGAAATTATAAGTGAGGTACCAGTAGCAACACGGACTTGGCTTTAGATAGAGGCTAATAAAAGGGACCAGGAGCTCTCTCTCTCAAGGCTGCATAGACAGACACTGTGCAAAAAAGAGCAAAGAAGCTGAAAAAGAAAGTCTGGTGAACCATTTTTAGGTTTTGTCTACAGAGGGGATTCGCCCCAGTTACAGCCACCAGTGATCACTAGTGGAAACTCTTAGTGCAGAAAACCTTCCTTGAAACCAGCAAAAGGAGCACCAGTTTCATTTTTGGTGATAAGTGACTTTGACCATCCATTGAAACTACTTGGAAAAATAATTACTTTTTGGCAAAAATTTTGAAACATTTGTGGGTTTTTTAAACTTTTCTGTGAAATTTTTACAGTTTGACAAGAAAATGAAAACATTTCAGTCTTTGAAAAACATTTTCAGTAACAATTTTATTTTTCTGTTAACTGTTTTTTTTAAAAAACAAACAGATTTTAGGGTTTTCTTTGTTTTGTTTTGAAAACTTAAATGAAAATTTCAACCAAAACAAAGTTTTGCAGAACAGCCATTTGCTGTTGAAAAAAGTGTCTTGACAAAAAGACATCCACCAGCAGCTCTGTCTTCATTATGGCTCTCACTGGGACAACCATCAGGAATCCCTAGTTTAGGCCTGTTCTTCATGCCAGTTTTGAGAGAATGCTCTCAAGGTTGTCAGATCTTGAAATTAAACTGCCTTGACAATAGCCCTATAGGATGAAATTTCTCCTGGAGTGGAGAACCATTTACAGTAGGGCTCCCAACTTCATTAATGCTGGTGCAGCTTAACTGCTGTTAGCAGTAGTGGGAACGTTTTCTCAAATTCTATAGTGCAGACAATATATGGGAGTGTAGATAAGTGCAGTCACCCAGTCAAGCTTCCTTCCCCACTCTGAACTCTAGGGTACAGATGTGGGGATCTGCATGAAAAACCCACAAGCTTATTTTTACCAGCTTAGATTAAAACTTCCCCAAGGTACAAATTATTTTACCTTTTGTCCCTGGACTTTATTGCTGCCACCACCAAGCGTCTAACAAATATAACCGAGAAAGAGTCCGCTTGGAAACGTCTCCCCCCCCCAAGCCCTACACTCCTTTCCTGGGGAAGGCTTGATAAAAATCCTCAGGAATTTGCATAGGTGAGCACAGACCTAAACCCTTGGATCTTAAGAAGAAGGAAAAGCAATCAGGTTCTTAAAAGAAGAATTTTAATTGAAGAAAAAGTAAAAGAATCACCTCTGTAAAATCAGGATGGTAAATACCTTACAGGGTAATCAGATTCAAAACATAGAGAATCCCTCTAGGCAAAACCTTACACTACAAAAAGGCACAAAAACAGGAATATGCATTCCATTCAGCACAACTTATTTTATCAGCCATTTAAACAAAACAGAATCTAATCCATCTCTAACTAGATTGCTTATTAACCCTTTACAGGAGTTCTGACCTGCATTCCTGCTCTGGTCCCGGCAAAAGCCACACAGAGAGAACCCTTTGTTTCCCCCCCACTTCCAGCTTTGAAAGTATCTTGTCTCCTTATTGGTCATTTTGGTCAGATGCCAGCAAGGTTGTCTTAGCTTCTTAACCCTTTACAGGTGAAAGGGTTTTTCCTCTGGCCAGGAGAGATTTAAAGGTGTTTACCCTTCCCTTTATTTTTATGGCAACCCAGCACTCCCTTGTGACCTAGGGTGGCCCTGCAGGCATCCTGCCCCAGTTTCCCTCTGAGTCCCCAAAATAATTCACATACACCAAGAGTCTTCAAAACAATAGTCCCCCTCTCTTGGGGACAAAACATTGAATATCATTCAGATCCCCAAAAGGCCCCTTCCCACTTACCCCTCATATTTAGGGTTCACAGTCCTCCTTGGGATTGTGGTTTTAAGTCCCGGCCTTCCCAGCTCATACCTCATCCATCAAGTTTAGGGTCTCACAGTCCTCGTTCTTTAGACTGTGCCTTCAGCTACATTCTCCTCAGGAACCCCTTCAACCACTCTTCTTTCAGCACACCCTCTCTCTGACTGGGCTTGGAGCCTCTCTTTGGAGTCAAACACCCCCAGTCACCTGACCACTCCTTGAAGCTTCTCAGGTGGATCTAATTACCTCAAACACCCTGTCTGAGACAACTGGGGAAGAAGGAAGCCTTGCCCTGCCCTCTCTGCAAGGGTCCTGGCCCCAGTTCCTTAAAGGGAAAATAGCCTGTGTTTCTTCCTATATCTTCCGCCTCCCAGACTCTAACTATTTCCCCAGGACCATCTTCATCTCCTCACCTTATGTCCAGTTTTGGTTATTCTGGAAACTTGGAATGGGATGACTGGCCCCTCCCACTACTTTAAGGGCCAGTACCCCATTATGCGGAGCAACACATACGCAGAATTAGGTCCTTTATATGACTCTTGTGTGGGTTTTTGCATAGTACAGTATATTGCCTTGATATTTTGTACGTTATTATGACATGTGACTATCTATCCTAACTGCCTAGCCTCCCCCTTGATTAAAAAAGAAAAGATTGAGATTGTATTAAGTCAACACTGAGGAATATTTTAAGTTGATGCTACACATGACCAATTAACTAAGTACTGGATGTAGGGCATACGGATCAAGAATTCTCCAAGTAATAAGCTCCTATTCATGTTACAGTATTTGTCAACTCCCAGTTATTGGACCGTATTTTACCTTCATGTGCTGTATGTGTGTTCAGCACGTAATGAGTACAATGGGAATTGCCCTGGTTTTTATATCTGAGGGCAACATTTGACCCTGGTGAACTCAAATATTGTTAAATTCTATAGGGAAGCAGAATGACAATCCCAAATCATTCCAATGCACTGCCATATGCAAACTATGGCTCCAGCTATTAAAGATTGTCCACTGAGGGACCTGATAATAGTCTTCAAATATGTTAAGGGCTGTTATAAAGAGGACTGTGATCAATTGCTGTACATGCCTGCTGAAGCTAGGACAAGAAGTAAAGGGCTTAATCAATAGCAAGGGAGATTTAGGTTAGATATTAGGAAAAACTTTTTAACTCTAAGGGTAATTAATTTATGGAACAGGCTTCCAAGGGAGGTTGTGGAATCCCCATCATTAGAGGTTTTTAAGAACAAACACCTGTCAGGGAGGGTCTGGGTTTACTTGGTCCTGCTTCAGCACAGGGGTCTGGCCTTGATGACCTCTTGAGGGTCCCTCACAGCCCTACATTTCTATGATTCTATGCCTTAGTGGGAAGTTGTACAGGTAAATCTATTGTGCTAAAGATGTTTACTTTTCAAAGCAGGCATTTCTAGTGAGATTGATCACTGGCCCTCCTTAAAATCAGTTCTAAGAATTAAGCAGTCCTATGTAAAAAGAGGGGGCTCTTTGGTGATTGTTAGGGTGGGAAAATTGACCATGGCTTGGTTAGGCAGGGAGTGGGGAGTTTGAGGCAACTGCTTGCCACCTAAGCAGGAGCTCCCTCAGACATTGGTCCTTCCTGAGTTAGGCGCAACAGATTTGATCTTCCTGCTCCGCATAGCTGAGGGAAACAAAGATGGTTCTAAGCCACCTTTCCATTTCTCCCAGTCCTGGATGAACCAGGAACCAAACTAGCCCCCAGAATAAGTTGGAGTAACCACAGGGCCCAGGGTACTTTAACGTACACTGGCTTGTGATGGCCTCTGAGCAGTCACTATGTCCTTGGGCGGCGAGTTCTATGGGCCCGTGGTGCCCAGGCACCAGGAATATTCCTGTCCCAGCAAAGTTTCCCGCCTCCCCCCCCACACACACACTCCCCCCGCGCTTCCCCCGGCCCCACCTGCCACCCCCGGGTGATTTAAAATAGCACGGGGGCTCCCGCCACCACCCAGCAGCGCAGCGGGGCAGCTTTCCAGAGGCTTTGTTCTGCTAGTCACTGAACTCTCTAGAGATACAGCAATTTACACCAATGGATCTGGTCCCACTGAAGTCAACAGAGCTACGCCAATCTACACCCTCTGAGGAACTGGCCCCATTCACTTCAATGGAGCTAAACTGAATTGCACCATGTGAGGACTGGCCCATCAGACTAGTTATAATGTTTTCTTTACTCTCCAATTCACTCTCCGTCCCTTTCTACAGCCCTGTTCACCCACTGTACACTGTTCTTTTGGCTGCTGTTAGATGCCTGAGAGAAAGTTTGAAATTGTACTAACTCATTGCCCTGATTACTCCTGTGAATGATAATTTTTAATAAATCTTGGCAAACTGAAAAATAAAAACCTGGTGAAGTTACTGTCAATAGGGACATTTCTGGACAATATTAAACACAAAGAAGTTGTCTTCCAGCACCAAATATGTGATTTCAGGGAGGTAACGGGGGAGGATTTGGAGACGTTTTATAAACAACTAAAGGCTCAGATATAATGAGAAAACCTTTTGTGACATAAGGACCTGTGCATGTCAAGTAAATTCATTATATACCAGCTTGAATGGCAATCTGACTGCCTCCAAATGTCTAACACAATTATGTTGAGAAGGAGGAGATTGTACAGCTGTGCTTCCCCTCCAATAAAAGAAAGCAGAAGTAACTAAAAGGGGATGACTAGAAGTTGAAGGCTTTCCACTAGGCCCGGCTGAGCCTGCTGGAGTTCGTGAAAATCTCTGTTTTTTGGGTTCACAGGGTTCACAGAACTAGTTTGAGTTCACCAACCTTTTCTCTGTAACTTAAACCCACTGTGGCTGGGGTTCTTTTCCTAATGGAAATTCAATTTTAAATACATGGAATCAGATTTTAATCTCTAGTCCACCATCATAAACCTAGAGTAACTCCTGTGAAGTCAGTGGAGTTACACTGGTGTAAATAGAGGGTATCTTAGATCAGAATCTGGTCCATGGTTTTCTGACAGAATGACAGCCTGAGCTCTCTATTAGAGACATAAGAACATCCCCTCCAGAGCTGGGTGACCCTCCTGTTTATAGTACATAGACTTGGCGACGTATTTTGCAGTTTATGCCTTTAAAGCATAAATCTTTATCTTTAAATCTTATGGATGATACTATCCTCTAAGACAGGCAGCCATTTTGTGCTCAGGCTTGGAGGACACAAAGTCAAGCCCACGATGTTTGAGTGGTTTTGAAATTAGGCAAAACCAGTTGACCTGTCCTGACTTACTGCCCAGGTTTTGCTGTTTATGAATTCAACCCAATGGGCTTCTAGGTGCTGATCGGAGAGGTGCAGAGAGGCAACTCATGGGCAAACAGTGCTTAGAGTCTGCTCAGCACCTGGAAAGAGTGGTCCATATATTGCTGAGAAATGAGCACGGGGCTCAACAAAGAATGTAAACTTCTAGGCTCCCAGAGAACTGAGCCCTGGTGAGCAAGGGGGAAGTGGGAATGATGTGGGTGCAGCCCGACAGTAGTCTGGGCATAGCGTACCAAAGGCAACTCCTGTTCCCCCCTGAGAAACCCATGAAATGGTCAATCCCTCATGACATATACTAGGTAGAGTGTCCTTCCCGACCCACCAGTGTACAGGGCTTTTCCCCCTCAGCTTATTGGATAGCGAGTAACAGAGCACCACACTCACCAGCCTTTCTGATGGCTTTCTCCAATGCTTCATTCTTACTGTGACCGAATGCCGTATACTGCTGTGTATGGCCTTGGTGGAGTGAGAACACATGGAGGGACTGACTCATGCTAAATATTTTACATAAGGGTTGAAACACTGAAGGCCCAATCCCAGTCTCCCATACATCAATTCTACACCCAGGTAAAATCCACTGACTTTAGTGGAGTTATTCCTTTTGAGATCAGAATCAGGTCCTGAGCATTAAAGCAAAGCTCAACAATGATGGATAGTCATAAGAAGAGAAGTCAGTGTTACAGAAACAATCCCTTAAGATTTCTCTTTCTTCAAAACCCTGACTCTGTTTTGAAGTGAGCCCCTGCAAATGCAAAATAGGGGTTTCATAGTTATTTTTCCCCCTTTGGTTTCTAGTCCAGTAGCAACTTAGTTTCCAGTCAGAAGACAATACCATAACTACCATACCTGTAAATTCAAATTTATTTTCTATACACTTAGGGCTTGTCTACACAGGAAAGTTTTATCAGTTATGCCAGTAAAATTACACCAGTATAGATAAACCGATATAGTTACACCAATATAACTTCCCATGGAGACACTTATTCTGGAGCTTTTTTCATTTAGTTTAAACCCTTTTCAAAGCAATTTAAGCCAAAACAAAAAAGGGCATTTTTATACCAGAATGAGAGTGTCTACATGGGGACACAGCTATAAGTACATCAATTTAAATTTACACTTTAGCTTATATGTGGATACCTTGTAACCCAGTATGCACTACTGTGTGTGTGCCAGCCAAACACAGTGAATGAAAGTCATTTGTATAGAAAGGACACAGTAAATGGCCGAGGTCGGTCAACGCAAGCTGTGCCTAGGCAACACTTCAGAGTGCCCCACCCCTCAAATTTGTCCCAGTTGCCCCTCCATCATGACGGAGACATGACTGGGCCAAATTTGAGCAAGTGGCATTATAGAGGGAATCATAGAATATCAGAATCGGAAGGGACCTTTGACCTGATGCACGAGGTTGCAGTGCCACTCATATTTAACCCAGCCTCCCCTCCATCATGGCCACTTGCCAGTTGGCATTGAGGGGGTTTTCAGTCACATAAAGATATGC
This sequence comes from Chelonia mydas, assembly GCF_015237465.2. Classification (NCBI taxonomy): domain Eukaryota; kingdom Metazoa; phylum Chordata; order Testudines; family Cheloniidae; genus Chelonia; species Chelonia mydas. The sequence goes on from NC_051254.2 coordinate 21,262,867, forward strand.
ATATAAATGTAATTTTTGGAATTACTTGATTTTTAAGTGTTTAACCATGCAAATTCAATGTAGCATTTTCCATGATAAATATATGTACAGTATATTTTGGATATGATTAGTACAATCTACAACAAGAAGGGGTGAAATCCTGGCCCACTGAAGTCAATTGGAGTTTCCCCCCAGGTGTGGATCATGAATACCCTAAACTTCATTGTCTTTGGATTGCGGGGGCTGTCTATCTGCATATAATTAGGTTAGATAAGATCAGATTAGAGTGATGGATGGAGATATGGAGGGAAGTATGATCTATTCCTTTTTAAGGGGTAATGCACAAAGAAATTAAAGTCAGATGGATTTCAGAGGAGTATAAATTTGAATAAAGTTAAATGACCATCATGGGCTCTTTAACTTGGGGATATTTATCCAATTATATCAAAAGCATATATAATTACATTCTCCACACCATGTCGTCCTTTAAAATACAGATTAAGATCATTTATATTAAAATGTGGTATATATCCTCTAAGGAGCTCTCCGAAAACTTCAAAGATTTTCAAAATATCAGGTATTAAGCAGTAAAAAAAGTCTGTGGCTCAGGAGATGTAATTAAATTTCTGCTATTTGGATAACTGTAACTGTGTTTCAAATGTTTTTTGTTGGTTTTTTTAAAAAATAGCAACATTGCAGTCTGCTCCTTCACAGAAGGAAAAAGAACCCTTCAGTGGGTTTCACCTAAGAAGAGATTTTTAGCTGAGTCAAGTAGTTTCCCAGCTCTTCAGAATAAAGCAGTTGACTTGGCTATAAACTAACGATCAGTAAAATAGCCGAATTCTATTCAGGTCTCTAAAATTGGGTGTGTCTGGAAAAATCTCACTCTGAGTAGTTTAGAAGCAGAAGAAGACATTTGGGATTTCAAAGGTTTGGTTAGGAAATGTACTAATAGATGACAATGTCAGGAGATCTAGTCAAAATTCTCCAAATTTCAAATTTTTGATGAAAAATCTAATCCAAAATTAGTATTTAAATTTTTTTTGCAATATGTTTTACCAGTTTTTGATCATCTTTAAATGTTAGCAAATGAGAGCAGGTGAAGTGGCACTGAACATGGTTTAACTACTCCCAACAGAGCTTAACCAGGGTTTCTCAAGTGGTCCTATTGACTTTAGTGACCCGTTTAGCTGCCAAAACCAGACAGAGTATGACCCTGGCGCTTCAGAGCATAAACCACATCCATAGCCGTTACAGTCTTTCACTTGGCATGTTCAGTGTACATGACAGCATTGCAGATCACGTTCTCCAAGAACACCTTCAGCACTACCCGGGTCTCTTCGTAGATCAATCCCGAAATACGCTTCACGCACCCCCCCACCCCACCCCACCCCACCCCACATCGAGCCAAGTGATGAATAGCTGGCTTGGTAATACCTTGGATGTTATCCCGAAACACTTTATGATGGTGCTTGGCACCTCCCTTCCTCAAGCCTTTACCACCCTTACCGCGACCAGACATGGTGAAATCAAATCACACACAACCGACCAACTGTGCTGGGCACAGTTTGTCCCGTCTACATAGAATTATAGAAGATTAGGGTTGGAAGAGACCTCAGGAGGTCATCTAGTCCAACCCCCTGCTCAAAGCAGGACCAACCCCAACTAAATCATCCCAGCCAGGGCTTTGTCAAGCTGGGCCTTAAAAACCTCTAAGGTTGGAGATTCCACCACCTTTCTAGGTAACCCATTCCAGTGCTTCACCACCCTCCTAGTGAAATAGCTTTTCCTAATATCCAACCTAGACCTCCCCCACTGCAACTTGAGACCATTGCTCCTTGTTCTGTCATCTGCCACTGCTGAGAACAGCTGAGCGCCATCCTCTCTGGAACTCCTCTTCGGGTAGTTGAAGGCTGCTATCAAATGCCCCCTCACTCTTCTCTTCTGCAGACTAAATAAACCCAGTTCCCTCAGCCTCTCCTCATAAGTCATGTGCCCCAGCCCCCTATCATATTCATTGCCCTCCGCTGGACTCTCTTCAATTTGTCCACATCCTTTCTGTAGTGGGGGGCCCAAAACTGGACAGAATACTCCAGGTGTGGCCTCACCAGTGCCGAATAGAGGGGAATAATCACTTTCCTCGATCTGCTGGCAATGCTCCTTCTAATGCAGCTCAATATGCTGTTAGCCTTCTTGGCAACAAGCGCACACTGTTGACTCATATCCAGCTTCTCGTCCACTGTGATCCCCAGGTTTAACTTGTACTTAAACTGTTTTCCCCATCAGTTCAGCTGCTGCCATTGACAGTAATTTCCTAGTGTAGCCCTGGGGGCCAATTGGTTCAGATAATATAAGAATTTACCTGAATCTTTGCTCTGCATGACACGACCAAATGCAAATGCTCTTTTTCCCCCAGCCCCTACACCAGAGCCAGAATGGGAGATGATGGAGGAACAGCCATTTTGATCCTACACCACAAGAGGGTTTCCCCATACTGGGAAAGTCCACAGGAGGCCATAGCTGCTGGAGAAGAAACAAGGATCTGGCCCTTAAATCCATTCATAAACCGAAACCAGTTCAGACTACAGCAACCTACTTATCAAACCAAAGCACTTCACTGTGAGCAAATGACTCGAGTGCTCCACAATTTGAACTAGCTGCCTATGGGCTTCCAGGTGCAATTTATTATGTAGGTTTTGAGCTACACAGCCCTAAATGGCCTGGTGCCATCCTGGCTGAGACACACCTCTTTCCCCATGTCCTACCACTGCAGTTGCCCATTTCTGGAGGGGGTGGAGGTGGGAACTACATGAGGGAACAGAGGTCCAGTGCTGAGCCCACCAAGACACTCCTCCACCACTTGCTCAGTCTAAATATTTAGTGAATTTCTTGTAAGAGTCTGGACCCTTCTCCTTATCAGCGAGCACTTGCTAGGAAGTGTTACCTTTCAATGGAGAGTGAATTCCTCTCCTAGAAGAAATGACAGTCAGGCACCAGGGTAATCCAGTGTTTACAAACACATCTGAGCTTTGAGGCCTCATCTCTCCTGCTGTCATTTTTTGCTTCTCTCTCTCTTCTTGCACTATAGCTGTGGCTCGAAAACCAGGGCGGGGGGGGGGGTGGGGTCTTGTCTAGACAGTTCTTCCTTAGGTCTGTGATTCACACTGAGCACAGGACTTCTCAAATGCCTTGGCAGTGACAGATTCTTAGCTTGACAGAGAATAAAACTCTAGGCCTGCAGGCCTCATACTGATTGCTGTCTAGCAGATGGAGGGAAAATGTGTTGAGAGTGGATCTTAATTAAGTAGTTATGTCTACTGTAAGTTAAGCCATCAGCATAAATACCCGTGCAGCATATATAGTTGATCTTATCACTCTCATTTTCACCACTACGTTATTTAAGGCTTATGAATACAAAGCCGGATTCATTTCTTGTTTTCTTCAGGGAGAATGATTTGAGGGGAAATGCTGAGTCACACAAATTTTCACGTTATAGCAATAAAATCCATACGTTTTATATTAATAGGACTTCCGAAAACATTGCTGCATTAGAAAATCAAGAGGGAAGGAAGAATGAGATTTAGTGGATAAAGCACTAGCTGTTTTTCACCCCAGCACTATGATTTCAGTGTTACACAGGGCACAAAAAGAGCCTCTTGCCGCTAGAAGAGGGTTTGCCATGTTATGCAACAGAACCACCAGTACGAGTCAGTTGAGTCTTTTTACATGTGTCACAGTTCAGGGCAACTACACCTGTATTGTCCCTCCACAGTCCCTGGAGGGCACCCACTCCTGGTTCATGGAGGTGGGTAGAGAACCACATCTTCCTCCCTCTTGACAGGGGTATTTCCAGGCTGCACAGTTCTCTGCCTACACTGTGTGTCGGACTGCCTCTACAAGCCTGATGTGCTTTCTCCCCAGAGGCAATGAACAGTACAATTGCTCACAGTTATAAGTTACCCCACAGCTCTTTCTAGGCAAGCACATTTATTCTTAAGGTGAAAGCATTGCTGAGAAAGCATACTGAAAACAATAAAAAAACCCAACCCTACATGTATGCTAATAAGCTTACCAGAGATGTCTCCCCAACTCCAACAAGGGCTGTAGTAGGAGTCAGTCCTTCAACTCGCACCCAGGGCTTTTCCCCATGGTTACCAGTTCAAAACAGCCTTAGCTCAGGACTAGCACCCCCATGCATTGTTCAGTCTCTCTCTTTCTACAGCTTGGACCTTTGATCTTGAAACTCCAGGAACAGGTAATCAGCAGATTTTGGTCCCCTCCACAGGGCATAGCTTCAAAAGACTTGAGTTCTGCATTACCAGAGATGAGGAATTTGCATTCACTCCCTCTAAAGATTCCCCAGGCAAACCACCTGATAACGTTTGTCCCAAAAGTCCATTCTTTTCTGGACCATTCTTCAGTATTGTCCTTAGAAGTTCATAACATTTCCTAAGGTTCACATCCCATCTCTCCAAGGGAAGTTGCATACAATCTGGGCCCACAATAATACATAATCTTTGTGTTTAATAGAATCAACTGCATTAATGACTTAATTCAGTAAGATGTTCCAAGGATAAGCAGGAAATTGCCATGTCCATCACAACATGACTGACAGTTTCATCTTCAAATTATTACTGTTAGTGGTATTACAGTAACATCTGCAGCCCCAACCAAGCTCCGGGCCCCGTTGTGCTAGTTGCTGTACAGATACCTAGTAAGAGAAAGTAGATTGCAGTGTACATAGACAAGTCAAATAGAGCTGTGCGGAGGAAGGAAATTCTGTTCTGCTAAGGATTTCCAGATTTTGACATTTGTCTTTGGTCTGATTAGAAATGAAAACCAAAACATTCAAAATTCTTCAGGAAAGAGAATTGCACAATTTTTGTGCAAATTTGCTAAATGTAAGACAACATCCATATTGTATGTGATTCCAAAATCTCTCCTCAGCCCACCATGAAAAACAGAATGCTTGGGTAGAGCAGCCTATGAACAAGCCTGCAGAGGGGGGCATAATCTCAAGCAGAAATGAAGGAGGAAAGGCCTGTTAGCTCATAGAAGGGGTAATCATCATACTCTCTGTTCTCAGCTGGAATCCTCTATAATCCACTTGCATGGTATTTCTGCAGTAGTGTACTTCAGTGACAGAGGTGAACTAAATACATCAGACACACCCCAACTGTCTCGTCCACGCTGACCAAAATGGAACACACAGGGGGACATATTCTTTTCTAATATATCTCCGTTTTATTACCTCTGCAGTCCAGGGTAATTTCATTGACTTCCATGTCGTTACTCCTGATTTAGAAAATCTATCTATGGTATTTCTATAGTGTCCACTAACCTTAGTATCTGAACACTGCTCTGTGTAATTTCACCATAGGGCCAAAATCAACCCTGGTGTAAATAGGAACATCACCATTAACATTAGTGTGGTTTTCAGACAAAATGTTATCTCTTTTTTTGCTCAAAAGTTGAAATTTTCCCTGCGGAAACCCCCTCCCCCCCCCCATATTTTGACCATCTCTACTGTACAATGCTTTGACCATACATGTTAGTTATTTCTGAGAAAAGCATCGACACGGATGGGTATGGGAAGCCTGGAGATGGCTGGAATGGGGGAAGGTGGCTGTGTCAAACCTGGCATTTCCTTGGGAGTCCTTAAGCCCCGGTTAGGCTCTCTCCTTAGGGCAGTGGCTTTCAACCTGTGGTCTGCAGACTATGTCCAAGGGGTCCACGAAAGATTGTCACTACCGTAGGAGAGTGGTTTTCAACCTGTGGTCCGTGGACCCCTGGGGGTCAGCAGACTATGTATAAGATTTCCAAAGGGGTCCGTACCTCCATTTGAAATATTTTAGGGGTCCCCAAATGAAAAAAGGTTTTAAACCACTACCTTAGGGCCTTCAACCATAACATGGTGAAGAGAGGGAGAACCGATTTCACAAGTTAGTCTCATCCAATGAAGATGGGGGATGGAGGAATGCTCCAGACTGCAGCTCCCACCTCATGTTTGTCACTTCCTCTAACGAGAAGACTTTTGTCATTCACCCCTGTCCCCCCTACAGAATTCCAATCTGGCCTTGTATCCACTAGCTGAATTCCATTCAGTTTCCCGTCCCCGTCCTCGCTCCTCTTTAAGAGAAAACAGAAAATCATTTTTGCATTTGGCTCAAACACCCCTTTGAACACACTGGCAGTGTGAGAATGGGGAAGATGTGCCTGAAAAAAACTGCCGCCTCCTTTCCAAAGAAATAATTTTGCCACTCTCCTCCCATATCCCCCTAGGCCTTGAAACACTCCCCTTATTAACACTGCTGCAAAGCTGACCAGGAACCAGCAGCTGTGAGAGCCGTGGTCACAGCTCTGTTATGTAACTGAATGGCAAACAAGAATAACTGAGCTGTCTGCTTCATAAACACGGGAGGCGAAATGGTGGAGAAATGAGGGAAGTCACAAGAGGTCACTATTGGAGGTCTCACCAGTTAGCGTTTTGTGGGGGCCCAAGAGATAGCAAAGCCCAGTCTTTGTTTTTTTTAACTGTTAAACACTAGTATTTTTCAGACTACCAGCCACACAAATATTAGGAGGAGATATATATTATAATTGTTTTCTCCAGAAAACACTGAACACTCATTTTCTGGAAATAAGACCCAGTAAGGGGTCTCAGGTTGGGTAACTAAAATCACTGGCCACTTTTGCAAATCCTCCATCCATCAAAAACATTGCACTGTGTATCAGTCAAGGTTGGCCTGCACATACTATACCCACTGCCAACCACAGAAGGAAATGAAAGTTAAGCCAACTATCAGTGCACATCCACTAGTCCTCCACCCAGAGATACAGAATTCAACCCTAACAGAACCACCACACATCACAGACAAAGCACCGCAACCTCAACTCTGTACCCATGGAGATGACAGACTTTTAGCACCTCCTTCTACCAGTCAACCCCTTCCGTCCAGCCTCTCCATGGGAGCAGTGTTAAGACGGTGATGTGAGGTCTCTGGCATGCAATGGCTGTGCAGTGTGTGTTTATAGGTGGAGAAGTAGGAGGTGTATACCGTTAGGTGGCTTAACGTCTCATTTCTTTGTTTTTGAGGTCCTGTGTTTTGAAGTTGCGGGGAGTTTGGAGATGATATACTGTATTCTTAATTCAAAAAAAATCTCTGTTTTATGCAAAACGTTGAGTCTAAACTGAACAATCACCTAACACCGCCATTATATATCAATTAATCAATCAAGTAGGGCATGATCCTCAATTGGTGTAAATCGGAGTAAAATTTAATACTGGAATAACAGATTTAACCAATTTGACATCGGCTGAGGATTTGGCCCAAATCCATATATAGTACCTTATATATGTACATATATATATAGAGAGAGAGATATAGTGTACCATATATAGTACACTATATCTATCTCTCTATATCTAGAGAGATAGATATAGTGAGTATATTATGAACTCTCATGATATTAAGATCTGTCCGTGGACATAGGGCATGACCATTATCTAAGATGGGGCTGCACCATCCTTTTCATTCTGCAGATCACTGTGTATGGGAAAGATCCTCTCATCCACCCAATCCCCCTGTTTTCCCATTACTTGGTTCTAGGAGTCCTACAGTCTTTGGACCACCATTAATTATGCTAAATACTCCCTTCCCCCTGCCCTTTCTCCCTCTTGTCTATTTAGGTTGCAAGCTCCATGGACCAGAGCTTGATAACCACTGTTCAAGGAGGAGTTCCCAACCAATGTCTGTGCCTCTGCTGGTCTCTGGAGTGGGAAGATTATGGCTGCTAGCAGTGGTGTTGTCTTGGGGAAGCACACCCCACACCTCCCCTCCCCCAAAGCAGCACTGAAGGAGCACTCGTTATATCTTTTCCAAGATACAGCAAGTTCTGCTCCTCACCATGCTCCCATCAGCTACAAAGCCACACAAAGTTCTAAGGCCCTTGGGCATCACTTGCACCTTCTCCTCTTCTCTAGTGCATAGTGGAAAGATGGTGTGAGGGGACGTTTGGCTCTGGTGTGGGGATCTGGGATCAATTCCACGTGATGCCCCAAACTCTGTGTGTGACCTGGGACAAGTCACTCAATTGCTCTGTGTCTCCATTTCCCAGCAGTTAAATAGGGATCATTGTATTCCTTTCTCCACCCCGTGTCCATCTTGTCTATTTACACTGTAAGTTCTTTAAGGCAGGGACTGTCTCTTACTAGGTGTGTGTACAGCAACTAGCGCAAAGAAGTCCTGATCTTGCTTGCAGCTGCTAGGTGCTAGCGTAATTCAAAGAATAATGGTTGGTCGCCTTCCAGAGAGGCACCACTGAGCCCATCCTCTACACCCGCACACCATGCATCCGGAGCTCGCAAATGGGAATTAGCCACCCCTCTCAGAAAGCAGGCAGACTTTTGTCATATTCTCACCACGAAAAACAAAAAACAACTGACGTGTTTAAAAATTTCATGTGCTGAAGCAAGCCATTTCCTGCCGGGGAGCCAACTGTTTTCACAGGTATAAGTGAGGCCAGATTTTATACAGACTCGAGGAAATGTCTCAGCTTGGGAGTGGGGACTTTTTTTTTTAAGGGGGAAAGGAAATGTCAAGGATTTTGGAAACATGAAGTGAATAGGGTGGGACACAGAACTTTCCTGACCCAAAGCTGAAGGCAGCAGCTTGAAACTGAAATGAACTAGACCACCTGCAAGAAAAGGGGAGGAAGAAGGATGGGAGCGAGGGATGGGAAATGGAGTGGGCATGAATATAAACCACAACGTTTAAAAAGCATCCTCTGGTGAATTATTAAAGACGCTGTGTTGCTCGTTTCAGGTCTGGACATCTTGGCAGTTGTGATGGGAACGATGCCAAGGCATCTGAGCACAGGCGGAATACTTATTTCAGAATTCCTGGCAGGCACCTTTCCTCTAAAGCCTGGGATCTGGTGAGTGTTAGAGGGAAAAGTGCCTTGTGCTAAAGACCAGGGAAGATAGTTACACAGATGCACACCCCTCTGCTAAGTGGTGGACATGATAGGATCATTTCTTATAGGAGCTGGAGCTCAGGCTGAGGAACTATAGATGTTCCTCTCACCTATCCCCACTCGGGTCTGTCCCAAACGTCACTGCTAAATTCATCTGCTGCTCCCCACATGCTACTCCCTTGTTGCCTCCGGCCTCCTGCTTGAATCCTCCATTGACTTGCTGTGCTTTACTGAAGCAGACCCAAGCTCCTCCTTGTCACCTGTTTGCCCTACCTATATCTCTGCACTCATTTTCCCTACTCCCCCCATCCTTTCTTCTGACTGTCCCTTAGAACCATAGGGTTAGAAGGGACCACAAGAGTCAGCTAGTCTAAACCCCTGCCAAGATCCAGGATTTGTTGTGTCTAAACCATCCAAGACAGACGGCTATCCAGCCTTCTTTTGAAAAGCTCCAGGGAAGGAGCTTCCTCAACCTCCCTAGGCACTCTGTTCCATTGTCCTACTCTTCTTACAGTTAGGAAGCTTTTCCTAGGATTTAATCTCAATCTGCTATGCTGTAGTTTGAACCCATTGCCTCTTGCCCTGCCCTGTGTGGCCAAAGACCACAGCCTGTAGACCAGTCAATCTGACTTTGATACCTGGGAACCTAGTTCATTGCCTTTCCCCCTCACAGGGCTTGCTGCCTTCTCTCATGCTGCCCCCTCAGCATCAAGTTCTGTGTACTTGGTTAGCTTATGCAACTGCCTATTTTTACCACCTCTTCCTTCATTCTCTGCCCTCAACCTTTCCCTCCTATATTCCTATGGACCTTGTTGTGTCTTTTCTTAGTTGGTGAGCCCTTGTGGAGAGAGAGCGTGTTTGCCTAAATGTGAGGTACCCAGGACAGTGGGGCCCTTGGGTGTTGCAGAAGTACAAATAATCATAATAACGTAGAGCTTTGCACAATTGGACGGGTGCAATTTGGGTTTTTTCACCTTCCTCTGAAGCACTGTCCCATGCCAGCGGTGAGATACTGGATTTGGTGGATCCATGAGCTGCTGATCTGTTTACGATCATTCTAATGTCTGTGAGAGGCTCAAGACAGAGCTCCTATTAAAACAACCAAGGATCAGCCCTGGTAGACTCTGACATTATTGTAACTCCATCCAGGCCAGGTTTGAAGCCAGGTCGCTGAAGAGACAAATGCATTAACCTCCTGCCTCATGTGGTCTTCTAGATTTACTTCACGCAGTGCTCTCCTCATATCATCACTAAATGGAGCAAAGCAAAGAAAAACTTGGTGGAGGGTAAATCTGATTCCCCCCCCCCCCCCGTCCCAGTCCCCCCATGACAAAGCAATGCAAACCACTGACCCCGGGACTGTGCAGAGGAGAGAGACAGAGCTAGGATAAGATACTTGAGTCACTGCCAAAATACTAGTAAACAAAATAATACTCAGTGAAGTGGAACAGGCTAACGTGCTAAATGTGCATGTTGATCAAAACTGCCCTGGAGATCTGTAAATTGTCCTTTAAATGACAAAGTCACTTTGTATGGCAACAAAACCCAATCATATCCCTGATGCATGTTCATGGCACACATACAGTGTTGCATCAAGACACTAACAGGAACCTGTGCTCAGGGATATTATTATGTGCAGCTAAAGGGAGTCTGGTTGGTGCCTGATGAATTTGGGAAGTCTATCAGCTTTTGAATAACTCTTTGTAAAGAAAGTAAAAGAATCTCATACCTCTTGTTATGGAAAACAAGGAGATATGGCTATGAGAATATATGGAAAGTCTACCAAAGAATTACAAATATTTGGGCCAAGTCCCTTTGAAATCAATAGGAATTTTGCCATTCATTTCCAAGGGAGCATTATTGGGCCCCTACAGGTAGAAATATGATTTATCTGTAGGTATTTTCATGGCACTCACCCCCTTAGTATATGAGCACCTCACTCCCCTGGTGCGTGTGTGCTACAAGTCTTCCTCTGTACTGATCCACAGAGAATACGGTGTTACAGTCCCCACATACCGAACTTTAGCTCCACCTATGCCTGCTGGCGCTTTTAGCTCTGGATCTCTCCGGTTCAATGCACAGAGTGTCGGACAAGACGGCAGCCATCATGCTGTCATTATCCCCATTGCAGAAATGGCCAAACTGAGGCAAAGAGAGATTTCATGATCTGCCCAAGCTCACATGGGGAGTTTGTGGCAGAGCCAGATGTCCCGACCCCCGGTCCTTTGCCTCAACAACAAGACCATCCTTCCTCCATATTTGACCCCTTTAGTCCATCCCATGCCCATGCAGGATTGCTCCCTGCAGTTTATTGGTCTGCTCCTAGAAGCACTCTGTGGAGCTCAGTGCACAGAATGGGAGCTCAGTGCACAGAAGGCTTGTATTCCAATGCCATCGATCCCTATACCTTGGCTAAAAGTGGAATGAGATTTGGCCGGTCCAACAAAACTGTCCCTATCCAGTCACTGCCTGTATTTGGGCTACATCCAGAAACCCAGCTGAAGCCATAGGGGCCTTTTCACTCAAACGCTTAAGCCAAGGTGATGCACTGCGACTGTGATGTCAGGTTGTGTCAACCATGATGCATTATATTGCAGCCCAATATGAGGAAATTAACAAGCCAAACTAGTCAGCTCCTTCAGTGGAGCTACACTAGTTTACTGCAGTTGAGGATCGGGCCCAGTGCATTTAGACACTTGAGGACTGGATGCACACTCATGACTCACCATTCAAGCCCCAATGTCACTAATGTCTTCACTGCAGAGTTAACCTGGGTCTGAGCACCTGGGATAGCCTAGCCTGGGTGTAAGCAGCCATACTGCAAAGCCCTACTCGAGTTACTATGTCCTCACTGGTACTTTGCTCACCCTTGTGTGGTGCTAGGATTTTGGGGGGCATATCCCACAGAGCTTTGTGCTGCCATAAGCCGAACTGTTCTATTCTTCTTTCCCAGTGAATTGTGGGAGAACCTGTCTGTCCTTCTAGGCACACAGGGAGAATTGTGGGACAGCACTGGAGGACAATCAGCACTCGAATAATTTTCATGCATCTTCACTGCAAAGCGGGTGGGTTACCAGCCCGAGTAAAAGCAGCACCCGAGTTCTAGCCTATAGCCCCAGACAGGCCAGCAAGCCTGGCTGAAAGCACCAATGAACTCAGGTGAGACATTGTGAGTGGACATAAGGTGACAGTCTGGAAAGAGCCTGAGCTAACTTTTCAGAGAAGACATACCCCGAGACGCTTAGTTCAGTCATTCAATTGGGTTAGCTGATGATTTTCCAACACTCCTACTGCAAAACTGCACATCTAACCTGAAAATGAGTTGTTTATTGAGCTGGGAGGGCAATTAACATACTGTAAATCCATTTGGGATTGATTAAATGAGCCAGTGCTAGAAGATTTGCTTTCTGGCTAAGGTTGGAACTGGTGTGTACAATTATTTCCCTCTCACCAGCCAACTTTAGAGGAAGGGACTAAAGCAAGATGTTGCTTAGGAGCTATCTTAATTGTCATTACTGCAACTGACCAATCAGTCTATTATCTGATGTTGCATTCACTTGTGCCTTCCCATTTATCTCTATGACTGACTGAAAGGTATCTGGGAAGAGAAGAAAATAAATCCATTTGGAACAAATTTGCCATAAATCTGCCCTGCCACTTTAAGGAAAAGCAGCAGTTTGAAAGCATTAAGAAGAATAGATTTATTATGTCTATATTCCCCACCTCGCGGGAGGCACAGATCCCACTGGGACAGGAAAGCAGTCACAGAAAAACAACCCGAGAACTTCCAGCAGAAGCTGCTGATGTGAATGACAGTTTGCTGGTGGGAATAAAATGGTTCTTGTTTGTTCTGAGATGGAGATAACAGAGTCAATAGGTCAAGTGGTGTGGGACTGCAAAAGCCCCGAGGGCAATGTAGCATAATAAAAAATGAGGGATTCAGGGCAGAAAAAGTCATTTCCACAGGAGACTAACTTGCAATTCAGAAATGGCTTAGATCTTGTCTGTATTTAAATAGCCACTGATAATTTAACTCCATTACCTTTCTGACTTAAAAGTACACAGACAGTGTCCCTCCGAAGAGGCTGTTTTTGGATCTGAAGAGATGTGCCCAGTGGCTAATGAAAGTCTAACTAGGGGAGTTTCTTTCCTAGACATTAATCTTTTAATCAGCTGGGCAATAGACTGGACATTACAAAAGCAGCTTTGCCTCTCCTGGAATTGACACCTCCTCATCTATTATTGGGAGTGGACTACATCTACCCTGATCAAATTGGCCCTGTCAGAACTAGTTCTCCACTTGTGAGGTAACTCCCTTCTCTTCATGTGTCAGTATAATAATGCCTGCATCTGTAATTTTCACTCCATGCATCTGATGAAGTGGGTTCTAGCCCAAGAAAGCTTATGCCCAAATAAATGTTAGTCTCTAAGGTGCCACCGGACTCCTTGTTGTTTTTTAGACCGGACATAGTTATATAACTGATGGTACGCTGCACATGGGGACTGATCCAAAGTCTGCCGAAGTCATCGGAAAGGCTCACATTGACTCTAACGAGTATTGGGTCACCGCACCAATGCGAGTGTGAGAAATTATTGTTACTAGCTGTGCACTTCAGCATTTTCTGTAATGCCCATGGATACAATATCTAGGTCATTAGATCCTGGGTCTTTGTGTACGCCAAAGCCCATGAAGCACTGCTGTCTGACAAAGGGTTGCCCCTTAGTTGAGCTTGGGAAGTAGTTTGCAGCTGTAGTAGAAAGGAGGAGCAGAGCGTGAACGTGGGGCTACAAACCAGAGCTGAAAAGGCAGCAAGGCTCCTTGGGAGGTGGTGGAGTGGGAATAAGGCACTCTTGTTCTGGAACAAGAGCATCCACACGTGGAGTTAAGCAGGAATAGATGCTCGGGCGAATGTGATGCTCTGGCGAAAGGCACTAAAGAAGTCCAAAGTATTATTATTCTAACTGACTGGCAACCCACACTCATGCATTCCAAAGCTTGGCACATCAACAATAAAAAGATCAGCTGTTCCACGTGAATTTTAGCACCTTTCATTTTTTTGTAACACAGAGGATGAGATTGAAGCCAAGTCTGGTGTTTAAATAAGGTGTATTGTGTAATCAAACCTCTGGCCAGCAGTGGACACGCTGTATTATCTGTAAACTACAGAAATATCCCCCATTACTGCTAGCAGAGTAGCAGAATGGGAATTTTCATCTTGTTAATTCTCAGTGGTATGAAACTATGAGGGTGTGTGGATTAACCTAAAGAGCAAATTCATTCTGTGTCATCACTTTAACGGCTGCCTTTCACTATGGGAGTGGGAGACGTGCTGAGCCTTCCCTGGCCTTTTCTCAATAAAAGCCAAGGCACAGATGACCACATAGGAGGGCAAATCAAGACTTCAGTCAGGTTTTTAATTGCATCTAAAGCAGAAATTGTACCTATTTCCTTTCCAGTTGTAAAGAAGAGAGAAGCAGGGCCCAAAGAATATAACTGAATTCTCTGAGACAGCAGTATTATCGCTATTGTCTTGAGAACAGGTGTGGGAATTGTCCCTGCCTCCTCTAGGAGTTCTGTCCAAACCTGCCTCAAAATGCAGACACATTATTACTTACAATATGGTACCGCCTAGGGACCTCACAAGACATTAGGGCCCCATCCTACTAAGCACTGTGCAAACACAAAATAAGAAACAGTCCTTGCCCCAAAGATCTTATGCAATCTAAATAGATAAAAGGTAGGAGGGGCAGCAGAGGTAGGCAGGCCATTTGTCCAGCTTCAAGCCAGACAGTCCTGTTGTTGTAAAGTTTGTCCCTGGCTGGTATGGACATAATACCAGATCATGGTTTTGTCGGGTATCATGCAACCAAGAGGCTCTCCTGTATTCCGGGGATGTGTCAGCAGCCACCCTAAGTCATAGGTGATGTAACTTGCCCAAGCTTGCACAATAGCTCAGTGTTGGGAATAGAATCTAGGTCTCCCAACTGCCCAGTCTAGTTCTCTGTGCACCCAACCAGAGTGTATTTTGCTCTTGTTGCCACACGATGGCCTAACTGAGGTGGGACCAGACGAGTCTGGCTAGGTCACAGAGCAGGAAGTTGTGCTCCAAGTTCAAACTATGATGTACATAACTCCATGCTAGTGTAAACCCTATCTCCACCCAGAATTAGTCTGTTGGACACTGCTGCTGCCCCCAGTGGCCTCTCTGCCTGTATTGCTGAATAATGTGTCATTTTGCCCAGGAATAATTAAAAAAACACAAAACACCCTAACAAGCCCATCACCACGAGGCCAGGGTGCTCTCAGTCACCCAATCCGCCTGGCCCAGCCCACCTTTGAAGTGGGAGGATACAGAGCCGCTAGTCAAATTTCAACTGCTGCTTTTGATTCCTTGGGAAGCAGCTTTTTAAAGTAGGCTTTTCCAACCTCAGTTTGGCTCACAACAATATTTCCTGACTTCACAACTAATGTCAAGTTGTAAGTCTCACCAACTCGGTACTATCATGGATGCAACTAACCCAAAGGGGATGGAGGAGAACGGGTGGAGCTGAGAACTCGGGCCCGCCTTTCCCATTTCACCTTCACACTGGCCCACAGCATTTAGCTCAGGACAGAGCACAAAATAATGATGGAAACTAATGAGATGGCATCAGAGGAGCGATATTCTGCTCCAGCAATCACATGAGACTCATCCAGTGATGAGTCCAAGGGGTACATTTTTATTGACAGAAGGACAGAAAACAAAGAATCGCCTTTGTCTGAAAACAAGGACTTAAGCTCAAATCTTGGGTTTGATTCGATTCAAAAGCACTTTCACTCACCCTTCAGCCTTGTCTTCATTAGTAGTTTACACTGTGACAGTTACCATGTGTTAGTTAATACCAGGCTAGAACCCACCTCCTGCCCTGTGAAGACACCCTTAGTCATAGGTTCTGGAACTTGGGGTTTGGGGGTGCTGCTACACCCCCTGGCTTGAAGAGGTTTCCATTATATACAGGGTTTACAGCTTGGTTCAATGGCTCTCAGCACCCCCACTATACAAACTGTTCCAGAACCACTTAGTTTAAAGTTAATTTACCTCATTTAGGGTTGGATTTTTTTTTCTTCCTCTTGGAAATTCCCAACCCCTGCTGTATAACAACTGCACTCTACAGCTGACATAAGTTTTTGAGCAGGTGTAGGACTGCCCTCTTGGTAATTTATTTATTCATTCACAAAGTGATTACTGTTGAGGATTAGTGGTGTAGTGACTGGGAATGGTACGACTGTTGCCAGAAGTTAGAGCTTGGCAAAGTCTCAGGGAAAGAAACAGCTCAGTTAAAGGAATCTTTCTCTGTTGGACTGACAAATTCAAGGGACTGTTCATGGAATGTGGAACCTTTCACCTCCAGTCACCAGTTAGAATCTTGCCCCCATTAGGAGTGATGGTAAGTCAATACCATCTGATGGCTATTCATGAGCTTGGGAGTTTCATGTTCATTCTGGTTCTAATTAAAAGGTGTCCACCTCCCAGACCCCTCCCCACCATCACAAATGGTACTAATTGACAGTTTGTTTGTCTGCTTCATCAGAGAGGCTAAGGGTTGAGACACATTGGGTGGATAGGACGGGGTAGCTTATGCAGCCTGTGGATAGACGAAACTTCAGTTTCCAGAATTGTTAATCCTGGTCATTTTCACCAACACTAAATTTGATTTAAACAAGTAGGACGATAGGCTGGAAATGCTAAAGGACCCAAACTGTTGTTTTGTCTTGTGGTTAGTGCAGGCAACTCATGCCTGGCCTCAACTCTTGGCTCAGGTATTGACTCATTCTGTGCGTTGATGCAAGTCACTAAGGTCAAAATATTCAAAAGTTTCTCACGTTTGGTACCCTACAATGGAGGCAGCTCACAACGGGGAACTCAGAGAGTATAGGCCTTTGCCTCCCTGTGCCTGAGTTTGCCATTTATAAAATGTGGGGAATAACTATAGACAAAAGATTTTTGACTGCTGCAGTGTTTTTTTATATAAACAGAAAATGACTAACAGGGACATTTCCATTGAAAGTACATTACTGTAAAAAGTGGGGAGGGAGTGCTGGGAAAATGGAACATTTGTTTTTCAATAACAACCTAAAGTATTTTGAGAAAAAATATTTTCCTTTTTGTCACAATTCTCATGACGAAAAAAGAGAGTCATTTCCCCACCAGCTCTGATAATGATGCTTACTTAACTATTTCACAGGGATGTTGTTGAATTACTTAATGTTTATATCTGGTCACAATGAAAGTGCTCCTTCCCCCCAGTAACCAACAGCCCAGCGATCAGGGCACTCCCCCAGTTCATGGGAGACCCAGGTTCAAGTGCCCAACCTGCCTGAGTCTGAGACTAAAACCTGGTGTCCCACATGCCAGGTGCTCTATCTACCATGCTCTTGCCTGCTCTGGGGTGGGCTGGTTTTATTCTCAGCCAGCCTATCCTGCACCCGAGGAGCCTTTCCAATGAAGAGACTTTCACTGAAAAATTCTCAATAAGCTCTAAATACCCCGTCCTTGCTCACAATAGCACCCTGACCAAGATCATGGTTTCCTGGTGCTAGGCATGGTATAGATACACAGTAAGGGACATTTTGTACCCCAAAAGAGATTACAGTCTAATCAATAGGACAGACAAATGGTGGGAGAGAAAGGAAGAATCATTATTTTCACTGAGCAGGTAGGTTAAGTGACAGTCTCATTTATCATACAGGGAGTCTCTGGCAGGGCTGAGAATTGAACTCACTTTAAGTTCCAGGGCTTAACCACCAGACCATCCTCACTTGTCAGAATGCCTTAGAGCAGAGATAATATCTTCCACAGGCCAGAGAACCCAGTCAGTGTCGAATACAGAACAGCAGTGACAACAACATGGCAACCTACTGGTGTTAATTTCATGTACTCATCTACATAAATTTGGGATGCTGAATTACATTTTACCTGATTTAATCCAACCACCCTCCCCATCAAAAGAAAATAAACCCATGTGGCTTGTTGATATAGGGGTGTTTTTCATCTCTAATTGCAGGATGGCTTGGGCTCAAGTCTCAGATGTTCATTCAGGGGACTAAAGGGTTATATAGGTTTTCAGTTCTAGGCTGCTGATTCAGATCTGCCCAATCTGAATAGCAAGAGAAAACTGTTAGGGGTTGATGGCTGACTAGGGGAAATGATTTTGTTGGTCCAATTCCCAGCAAGCAGGTGCCTGCAACACAGCTGGCCATCCAGAAGTGAATAGGCCATGGAGGCTGATCTCACCCTAGCAGCGGATCTGCTCAGGGTGTTGCCCAGGTTTAGCAAGGTCGTGTCTGTGTGTGCGATGGTGGGGCTTGTCCTGCTGCACCTACTCTGTGGATGGGGGCAAACACCTTCCACCAGCACTAACTTCACATGAAAAATTAAACCAGAACAAACATTATTAACAAAGTGCACAAGCAGCAGGCTAAAATAACTGATGTTGTAAAAGTATATAAACAGCCTTGCGCGATACATTATTAAAAACAGCTTTTTGTCAGGCAAAGTGAAGATAAATGTAGAGCGAGAAGGAGCAGGGTGAAAGAACTGCCAGAGCAGAAGAGAGAGAAGCAATGCCAGTGGGTGGCTAATACTCTTCAAACCCTTCAGCTGACCATGACTGAGCCCATAAATGAGGGCATGCCATCTCACAGACAGCGGCATAGCACCCACTGTGTGATGCCCAGGTATTGTGGTCATGGGCCCCTCAGGCATGTTAATAAGCAAAACCTATGATCTATTATGTGGCCACCTATCCCGTCCCCTTGTGCATTGAGCAGAGGCTAGGACATTGCCCCAGAATGATGGTAGGGTGGTACTGTACAGGTGCAGACCATCCCTGACTCTGTAGGGGGAGTGCAGGTTCCTCACAGCTAAGTCACAGAAGAACATAAAGGAGACACACCCTGAAGAACTGTGCCAGCTGGTAGCTCTGAAGGGCAGGAGACATCTGGGGGAGGAGCAGTCTCCTTCAGGGTGAAGATGCTTCCCGCATAGCCTGGAGATAAGAGAGAGAGAGGAGAGCACTGTCAGTCAGGACCCTCCATATATCCCAACCAGCTCCAGCAAGCACTAATGTATATTATATGTGGTAAAGCACTTCATACCTGATCCCTGATTGGTGTCTCTAGGTTCTAGAGTAATGTGAATAAAAATAAATTAGTGAAGACTTGAAATACTGTCTTGAGGTGGTTGGGAATTTTTCAAAGCTTTTTTTGTAGGAACAATACTAATTTGTCAAAACCAACACTGTTCTTGGAAAAGGGTTGGCTTTCACAAATTTCTTATTCCCAAAAACTTTTGAAAAGAGTTTTGAAATGGTTAAAATATCCCCCCCCCTTTTTTAAAAAGGTCCATTATTTCCACCAAGACAACCTTTTTTGTTTAGAAATTTAACATTTTTATTATAAATTAACTTTTTTTAAAAAAAGGTCAAAATCAAAACAAAAGGCTTCAAAGCTAGCAAAACAAAGCATTTCAACGGAACCAATCCACCTTTCATCCCAATTTGGGATGGGAGAAGTTTTTAAATTCTCAAAAAGTCTTAGGCGATGGGAAACCTCATTCCTTAATACTGTCCTCATGACACAAATTAAGCTGCAATGAGCTATTTACTAAGACCTTGCTTCTGAGAGCTCTTATCACAAGTCAACCAATGAGGTCAAAATACATGCTAACAAAATAAGCACTTTCTTCCCTCAGTTTTGGTCACATCATTTCTTTAGGCTTGATCAACATTTAATGGAGCCCTAACAGTGCATTAAATGTATTGTTAGGCCCCTTTGCCTAATGTCACAAGTTACACGAAAACACCAACAGCTTTATTGTATTCTATGTCCGGAGTTACCCAAGATCTGTTCCTCTAGGAGCCACATGCTGGCAATTTGCTAGGAGACCCAGGACCACTCCTACACACCACAGTACCCTTGTTTATCACAAATAAAGACACTTAAGGCCAGGTCTACACTGAAGAGTTTGGTCGACCCAGCGACTTTGCTCTAGGGTGTGAAAAATCCACACCCCTGAGTGATGTAATGAAGCCAACATAACCCCCAGTGTGGACAGCTCTAGGTCAATAGTAGAATTCATCTGTTGACCTAGCTACTGCTTCCCGGGGAGGTGGATTAACTACAGCGACGGGAGACTGCCTCCTGTCGGCGCAGTGAGTATCTAAACTGAAGTGCAACAGCAGAGCAGCTGCTGCAATTCTAGTGAAGACGTAGCCTTAGTCATGTTCTCCCAGCCTGATACTGGGATGTTTTTGTTTTCTGTGTACCGCACCTTTACTTTACAAACCTGACAGCTGCCTAAACTGTTCCCTAATTTACCGCAGCCTGTTACAGGGGTGACACACACACGTGCTCAGGACATTTACCTTGTTCCCAGCTGAAAATATTGGTTTCATTTGTCATGTGTGGAAACGCGTGACCCTTGTGGCTTCTTTAACAGACGAAGGGAAATTGCTTATTGTTTGAGGGCAGCAGTACTACAAACACTAAGACAGGCTTTCCGCACCGGTAACAACTGATGCAGGGGTCTACTCAAAAGGAGCTATTTGCAGTGCACAGTGACAGCTTTACTGGCCCTACAAAACCCAGGAACTAGGCTACATAGTCATGAGCACCATCTACCAACACCTTCTCTACTAACCATTTACCTATATGCAGGCATTACGTACTCTAGTAATGTTCATCCAGCACTTAAGGGCTACATCTTAAGGTTCAATAGGTGTCATTTGGCTCTCAGGCTGGGGACCCACCTCCCCTTTGAACAGGGCTGTTGTTGTGCCCTCTAGTTCTGTCCGCTCTTGCCTAATCAGCCAGTGTCTTCAAGTGCCGAAGGCTGTTTAGACATCTTATTTATGCAAGTGGCTGGGGGCTTCAGATGGCTGCAGCAGCAGCAGCTGCCCTGCTGTGCTGACATTCAGCCTTCTCCGAAGCCCTTGACGTTGTCAGCTCCCCTCTCCTAAGGCTGCAGTGTTGGCATGCAGACAATTGAGGAGCATTAAGCTTGTTGATAGCCAGGGCAGGGGATGCGGGGCCCCGAAGATGCCATTTGGGAAGGAGGGGTGTGCTTGGCCTCCTTGTGCCAGGAATGTCACAGCTGCTCAGAGTGGAAATTCTTCCCTCCTCCACTCTTACAGCCTCAGATCAATGGATCGGTTTGAGGTCTGTTGACTTCCAAAGCAGCCATCCAGCCAATGACACCTCAATATTTCCCTCCTTCAGGAGACAAAGGGAAGGAAGGCGGCCTGGCTCTTGTCAACTGTGGAGCTGACAGCTTTACAACCTCACTGGAGAAAGGAGCTGAAAGAAAGAGCGTTAGATTTAATCTGTGCTGACAGGGATGGGTGATGGGTATTTTTATAGCAGAGGAAATGTATCGAAGAGGGGAAATTAGACTGAAAGACGATAAGGATCTGGGCCTGACAGCCAATTAAGAGATGTTTACAAATGATAAAACCGGAGAGATCAAAGTAAATGGACTCCTTTTTATTACAGTTCACTGAATTGTTGGTAGGTGTCCCAGTCCAGGGTGGTTGTTGCCACTAAACTTGTCATGCTCTCTGGCATTCGGGGTACTAGAGATGGAGCTGTGATAGCATCTGGACAAAACTTGGAGCCGCTTGGATTCCAAATTTGGGAGTGTTCAGAGAAGCCCAAGACACAAAATTCAGACCCAAGTCTTTCTCAAAATTTAGGGGAAAACAGTTTGGATCTGGTTCAATCTGCTTATATTAAATACCCTGGTGACTTATATCCTCCTTATACATTGCCCGATAACAATAATCAAACGTTGATTCTGAGAAATATGTCTACACTGGCAGAGTTACAGTGCTGGCAGTTACAGCACCGCTCAGAGACCGCTGAAGGGAAACCACTGTTGTGTGTTCATACCGTCAGCTGCCTGCACAATAGCGTGATCACACTTGCAGCTCTTGCAGCTGTATTCAAAGCGGTGCAGTCTGGGCTGCTATCCCACAGAGCATCTCTTCCTCTTCTGCCACTAAGAGTTGTGGAAAGGTTGCGGGGCATCCTGGGCCCTGTCCTAATGCCCTGTGACGCATTGCTTCGCAGCCCAACAATCCATGTGCTTCCATCCACATTTGGCTTCATCTTTCAACGGTTTGTGTACTGAGTGCTCTGTCTCTTCGGTCTGCAGGAATGGATCCTGAACTGCTGACCAGTATGCTGCTCGCTCTGACTAACACATCACAAGTGGCAGTGGACTTATTCCTTAAATCCCAAAGGCAAGAGGAGTGCGACATTGATCTCGCCACGCGTACTAGCTACGACACGAGATTGCTTGTGGCATTCACAGAGGTGCTGACCACAGGGGAACACCGCTTTTGGACTTGGGAAACAAGCACTGAGTGGTGGGATCACATCTTCATGCACGTCTGGGATGACGAGCAGTAGCCGCAGAACTTTCAGATGAGGAAAGCCACATTCATTCATAGGACTGTGTGATGAACTCACCCCAGCCCTGAGGCGCAAGGACATGAGAATGAGAGCTGCCCTGCCGCTGGAGAAGCGCATGGCAATTGCACTGTGGAATCTGGCTACTCCAGACTGCTACCGATCGGTCGCTAACCAGTTTAGAGCAGGAAAGTCGACGGTTGGACTCGTATTGATGGAAGTGTGCAGGGCCATTAATCACATCCTGCTCCGAAAGACCATGACTCTGGGCAATGTGCATAAGATTGTGATCACTTTGTACAAATGGCCTTCCCTAAATGTGGAGTGGCGATAGATGGCACACATATTCCAATTCTGGCACCAGACCACCTAGCCATTGAGTACGTTATTCTCCAGGTGCTTGTGGATCACCATGGGTGTTTCACAGACATTAACGCAGGTCCAGAAAGGTGCATAACACACACATCTTTTGGAACACTGGCCTGTTCAGGAAGCTGTAAGCTGGGGCTTTCTTTCCTGAACAGAAGATCACCATAGGGGAAGTCGAAATGCCCATTGTGATCCTGGGAGACTCTTCTTACCACTTAATGACGTGGATTATGAAGCCATACATGGGGCACCTTGACAGCAGCAATGAGTGGTTCAACAACAGGCTGAGCAAGTGCAGAATGACTGTTAAGTGTGCTTTTGGCCATTTAAAGGCCCGCTGGTGCTGCCTATATGGGAGGCTGACCTGGCCAATGAAAATATTCCTATGCTTATAGCCACATGCTGTACGCTCTATAATATTTGTGAAGGGAAGGGTGAAAGCTTCACTCAGGGCTGGACCGCTGAGGCTCAGTGCCTGGAGGCTGAATTTGAACAGCCAGAGACCAGGGCTATTAGAGGGGTGCAGTGCAGGGCCATAAGGATCAGGGATGCCTTGAGGCAGCAATTTGAAGGTGAAAGCCACTGATATTTGTTGCTATGCTCGGGAGTGCAGTGCTTGTAATGCTAGGAGGTGATTGCGATTGGTGCAGACGATGCACTATGAAGGTTTAAGAAAATTGCCTGTTGCTTTGCAGGGCTCTGTTTGCTTTCAATTAATAGAATAAAGATGGCTTTCAAACCAAAACAATTCTTTTATTAAAAACAACAACCAGAGGAGAGAGACAAACAAAAAAACCCACATCATCACTGAGGGGGGTGGGGGAAGGGAGGGTCCCATGAGGAGGTCGGGTCCTGGGATGATTAAATATTTGTGTATGTCCAGGGATCATATCCAACCTTCTCCTTTGGAGTACAGTGCAGTGGGTACTGTACTTCTGCAGTGCTAAACTGCAGAAGGACAGATGTTGAGTGCAGTACTTGGGTACTGGGAGTCCGCAGGGCTGGACTGTGATGGGGCAGGAGTGGAATGCAGCGGGTACAGACTGGAGCCAGGAAGTTGATAAGAGCGTGTTGGCGGTGACTGAGGGGCGCATGGGAAAGAGTTTTGCGACAGTGGCTGCAGGGGAGGGCGGGCGTGGAGCTGCTCGGTTTGCAGTGCTAGTAGCACCTCGAGCGTGTCCGCATGGTGCTCCATAACATTTAAGAGTAGCTTCGTTCTGGCACGCCGCATTCTCTTTTCAGTCCCTGTTCTTGCTGTCCCGCCACTCCTTCAATTCTTGGTTTTCGGTCACGGAGTGCATCATGACATCACGCAGAAAGTCCTCTTAAGTTCTTCGTGGCTGCTTTCTAATTCTGCGCAGCCATTCAGCCAGCGATAACAAAGAGGGAGGCTGGGCTCTAAAGGTCAGATCTGTGAAGCCAAAATGCAACATTTTACAGAAGCAGTATTGTTTGCAACACACAGACCACTGATTCAGCAATTTAAAACACAGCCACTATTCTCATACCTGGCACTAACTGGCTGACCCCAGGCAAGCACACATGAGCCACAAGACCCCCAAAATGGTGAGTAACCTCAGGAGCAGGGGAAATCAGTGTTTCAGGACCGTACTGTACACTGGGCATGTGGCTCTTGGGGAAAGCCAGCGCTGTGGGGGGGGAGGGGGCTTACAATCATTCCTGTCCCCACATTTTCCACAGGCTATGTTCATTATGGAAGATATCTCGCTGCTGAGGGTGAGCAGGGAATCAAGGGAGGGTCTTCTCCAAGACTGCAGCTTCTTCCCTGGCCCATATGCGGCTCGCCTGTGTACAGCAATGCCCCCCTCCCCCTCCAGTGACGGCAGATTGGAGCGGGAAAGTTATCCTTAATGGGGCAAGAAACAAAACAGCTCTGCCAAAGAACCTGCAGCAGCGGATTGCCCAGTATCTCCATGAGAGTTACCAGGTGCCTCCTCTCCTGTTTGCACCTCACCAAGCTCTGACAGCTGTGACTGGCTAGCCTCCTCCACAGTAGAGAAGAGCTCCTGGCTGCATGCATCTCTGACCCCCGAATTGTCTTCTGCCTCTGGGTCCCCCTTCCCCCTCCACATCCTCGTCCAAGATTTCCTCCTCCTAGCTCAGTCCACTCTCAACTGGCATACGAGCCACCGAAGTATCCACAGTGGCCTTTGCAGTGAAGGTGGCATAGACACCAAGTATAGCATCCAACTCTTTGTAGAACAGGCAGCTTGCGGAGCAGCAGTTTGCCTTCCATGCCTTGTGGGTAGGCGTTCCGCAGCTCCTTCACTCTGACCCGGCACTGCAGTGTGTCCTGGTCATGGCCCCTTTCTGTCATGGATTGTGAAATCTGTCCATAGGTATCATAATTCCTACGGCTGGGGCGCAGCTGGGACTGGACAGCCTCCTCTTCCTAAATGCTGACGAGGTCCAGCAGCTCGGCATTGCTCCAAACGGGGGATCGCCCGGTGCGTGGAGCAGGCATGGCCACCTGGAAAGATGCGCTGACACCACTGCACGCATCACCGAGCAAACAGGAAGGGGACTTTCAAAATTCCCAAGGAATTTACAGGGTAGGATGACGGTTGGTCACCTGAGGGCAGGGCAGTAGAGTTCAAACCGATGACCAGAGAGGCGAGAACAGGCATTGTGGGACACCTCTCGGAGGCCAGTCACAGTGCTGTGATGGACCAGGGTGTCTACACTGGCACCACGGCACTGTACCCCCAGCGCAGAAAGCTCTACGCCTCTCATCGGGGTGGTGTTTTTACAGTGCTGTAACGGCGCAGTTTCTGCTCACTAAGTGGTGTGGCAGGGTGTGCGCCTCAGGAGTTATAGAGCAGAAAGCTGCTTTACTGCACACAAACTTGCAATGTAGACAAGGCCTGAGAAACATCAGTAGATACAGTTGGTAATTGTAAGGATTTCATTAGCACTAGTGATGGGCAGAGTGATACGTTTATGTGGTTTCGATGTTTATCCTGAAGCTTTTTGATCTAGAAGTTGATCTAGAAAACTAACAAGGGATTTTATGTGAGATTTCCAGCTCTTACTGGATTGGTCTGGGCTGAAAATACATTGGGAACAGCCCTTTCTGTGATTCTCACTTAGTATTTTCTGCTTCCAATCTGGACCAAAACCAAGCTAGGTATAAAGAAAAGGAGTACTTGTGGCACCTTAGAGACTAACAAATTTATTAGAGCATAAGCTTTCGTGAGCTACAGCTCACTGCATCACTTCATGCTAGGTATGACGAGGAATGTTCATCAGTGGCAGGTATAATAGGCCAGGAGAGGCTAAGAATCCCCTAACCCAGGCCATGGCCATGCCCACGCTCTGCCCCAAGACTCCACCCTCATTCCCCCGAAGATGGCAGGGACTCAGCTCTGGCTGGTGGCCTAGAGCTTGGGGCTTGGCTGGTCAACAGCCTGGGGTGGGTCAGGCCAGAGCTTGGGCTGGCTGGTGGCGGCTTGGGCCAGCTGGTGGGCAAGGGGGGAGGAAGGGGCAGGGTCTCAGACAGAAAGGGTGGGGGGGGTTCCTCCCCGAAGGGGGGGTTCATGCGCCGCCCATGGGAGTTTTACAATTAATAGAAAAACGCTACTTATATTTTTTAACTCCCAACTAGGGTAGCTGGGCAGTGCTTACTTTTAAGTATTTAAATATTCATGTGCATTCAGTGCTCATGAAAGGTACTCGTTTAAAAGCAGTGGAAATGAGGGCTTGATCTTCAGAAGTACCCAGCCACTCAGCAGTTCCTACTAGGGTCAATGGAGGGGAAGCAGGCAAGGTGCGATCCTCCATTGTTCCCAGTGGGAGCTGCTGGGTGCTATAAGCACTTTTGAAGGCCTGGCCCTGAAGTCCTCCCTTTAGCCACAGAGTAGAAACAGCATCTTTTAGCAGGGGTTAGAGTTCCCTGTATACCACACTGCATGGGCCTCAGTTCTGTCCTGGGCCACCAATCTGATGAGAGAGAAGATTGCTCAGTCACACTGAAAGCTGGAGTCCATGACTCTGAATAGAGGCAAAATGGAATTGAAGTCAGTGGAACTGCTCCCATTTACACTAGTGGTACCGATTCAGATATTTCTTTGATGTGGGGAGGGCAAATTCTAGTTCTCCCCCTCCCACAACTCACTAGGGACCTTATTCTTGTCCCCACTTGTCTGCTTCCGCTCCTGCAAGGACCTTGGGTCTCCCTCGGCTGGGGAGTCTCCTATACACAATGCATGAGGAGGTGCTGCCAGGAGTTGACTTCTAGCGGGACTTCCCGGTGCTCCACTGTACAGTAACACACTCCCCTAAGCCAAGCTGACACATCATTTGGTCCTGCCGTGGAGGGGCTCAGCCAAGTTTCAGTCAGGTCGCAATGCCATTCACTGAAATTTGGCCTGGCTGCCCCCTGTCCAAATGAAGGGGCAGCTGGGGCAGATTTCAGTGGTGGTGTAACCATGCAGCTAGAGCGATGTTCCAGACTGCTCCGGCAGCAGCTGTACTGATTTAGCACAGGACCACTGCTCAGAAGTGGTCGAACCATGGCCCCCCGGATCCATGGCCTCTGGAACTTTGAGGAAATGCAAAAACCCAAGGGAGGAGGGGGATTCACTGCCCCCATTTCCCCTAATGAGTGCCAGTGGTTTACACAAACACAGTTTGGCCCTCAGTCTTTGGGTGAAGCTGTCAGCAAGTCTGCCAATTAATGCTCATGTCAGTCGTGATAAGGCCTGAAATCACCAAACTCATTTCATGCAGGCTGCTGACCAGCTGCCAGATGGTAATTTTTGGTCATTATGAAGCTGGGTTGGATGGGCACTTGCATTTTAGGGTACATGTACAGTGCAATCAGAGGTGTGACAGCAGCATGTGTAGACATATCCACGCCAGATTTGATCTAACTAGCTCCAACAATAAAGGCAATGAAGCCGTAGCAGTACAGGTCAGTCACTGGAGTACCTACCCAGGGTCCCGGGCAGGGCTATACAGTCTGTAATACAGTGGAAGCTACAGAGCAGAACAATGGTATAGTCAGCAACCTACTTGCCTCCCTACCCACCCAAATACAGACACGCCTGGGTACGGCAGCGCACACAGCAAGTCTCACCAGAGCCAGGAGGCCCATCCCTAAACAGGAGTTGCCACAGAAAATTCAGAAGGCTGCCCCTCATTATCTTTAAGCAGGAGAAATACCACATGTGCGCCTGAGATTGTGAGTTCAACGCAGTAGTTAATATCATCTTGACATGGAAAGGCCAATGAACTGCAGGATATGGCACTGGAATATGTTTCTAAGAACACAAAGCTTCTGTGTCAGCAACCTTTTCCGTCGCTTGCACTTTGGGGAGTAGGCAGTTCCTCTCCAGCTCCTCCAATTTCCACCACGTCATCCCCGAAAGCTTTGCAGGTGACTAATGGAGCAGCAATCGCCACTGGCTCAGGAGGTAGCAGGATAACCAAGCTCTTACACTGGAAATCGCTAGTAAGCTTAAGCAGCCAAGCTCATCCCTACTAGCTAATGATATAGAACACCCAAGGGGAAAAAAGATTGCCTAGGATTAATTCAGGAGAAGTCCGAACTGAGATTCTGCTTGCACCTCGAGCCGTTTGAAGACACAGGAGCCGAGTCTGGATTTCCAGCTAGCAGAGTTCTTTGAGTTACCAGTGGATGGTACAGGAGTATGAACAGATGGATTCGAGAGAGAGGCTGCTGACACAACATGAGTTTCGCCCTCTGCTTTGGTATACTGGTATCGAAGGAATTCTACTGTAGACACCCAGGAGCATCTTGGGTAAAGCCAATGCTAGCCGTGTTGTCCCTCTATTCCTCCCTGTCTGCGGGCCTGATCTTGCACCCTAAAGCGTGCCTCTCGCACCAGCAGAAGCTGGGCCAATACAAGATATTCCCTCCCCCACCTTGTGTCTCTTGCACTTCAGAGGCAGTTTTGCTGTTGATTTCAATGGAAGCAAGATCTGGCAGTTGTTAGACAATGCTGTATGTGGCCTGATCATTTCCCTGGGTGCAAGAAAGTACAGAGAGTCAGAGTATGAACGTGCCCTGAAACCAGCTAGTGTGAGGTTCACTCCGAGTGCCTTTCCCCAGAGCTCTTCTGCCCACTGCTGACCTGCACTCTTCCATACTGCCTGAGCACCCAGGCCATGGTGAGCAGCCTTGCTGGGTCAGCCAAAGCTGACGTGCAGGACGAAGGGGGCACTTTAAAGCGGTCTAGACCAGGGCAAAATTCTTCTCTCCTTTACACCACTTGCTGATGCCCAGCCATAAGGGAAAGCCTGTACCTGCAAACCAGCATAGCTCCCCTGAGGTTAACAGCGCTCCAATGATTTGCACCAGCTAGGGAACTGGCCTACTCACGTGCAGCTAATAGGAATACTTTGCCTTTAGGCAGTGCTTTTAATCTGAGGAACTCAAAGTCCTTTACCAACATCAATTAGGTCTCACCCCCCCCCTGTGAAGTAAGCTAGCAGTCAGGAGTGACGAAAGCTCCCTAAAAGTCGAGGGGGGAGGAGGGGGCCCACCGGCGCCTGAACCGTGGCCCAACCCCCTTCCCCCAAGGCTCCACTCTCACATCACCCTTTCCCCCGAGACCCCATACTTTTCCCTGAGGCCCACCCTTGCACCGCCCCTTCCTCCAAAGGCCCCATCCCCCGCTCTCTCCTCTCCACCCCCTCCCCACATTGCTTGCCCTTATGGCCAGTAAAAAGTAATGGGGCCATGGCCCCTTGGACCCCCTGTTCTGGCCTCCCTGCTAGCAGCACTGTCCCCATTGTACAGAGGAGCCATGGAGAAATATTTTCAAACTGGATTACCTAACGTTACCAATCTAAATCCACCTGTAGGAGCCCACATATCTGGCCCTATATTAAGAAGTGCTGCTCACCTGCTGCTCTCATAGACTTCCACAGAAGCAAGATCAGACCCATGAAGTGAAGCTCAGACTCATGGATGTTAAGGCCAGAAGTGAGGGACCAATACAATTACCTGCTGCATAACACAGACAGCCGTGGGATTTCACCAATAACCTCTGCATCAGGCCCACACCTCACTAACCAGCCTGAGGCCAAGGAAGACGGGCAGCACGTGTTTAACCCTTGACTATTCTTCTCCTGCTGGGTGTCATCATAGATGAATGACGGATCATTAATAAATGCCGTTGCAAAGCTGTCTGGGTGGTGAGATCTCGGCTACCTCCATGCTAGCCTGTCTTGTTGCCCAGGGCAGTGGCACAGGAGGCCCTACCAGAGGAACACATCCTCCATTGCTCTAATTTGCTATTAAAACAATTATAGGCTTTTGAGTTTGGGCTTCTTTCCAGAGGCAGTAAATCTCCCTGTAAGGCAGTTTCTGTAACTGCACCACTGCTGACAGCGCCCATCAATTATGCTGAGCTCCATTATAAGCAACACCCAGGTCTTATCATGCAAAATGCTACATGACCAAGGGCAGCAGCCTTCGTCCCGCAGGCTCTGTGGGCGGACGTACCAACCTGGGCCTGGCACAGGGCAGATACCAGCTAGCTCTTCAGGGCTGTTTCTTTCTCCGCACGGGTCTCCGAGTCTGAAGCCTGAAAGATGTTCAGTTCTTGTGAGTGGGGCCGCGCACCCTCACCTCCCAGCAAAGTCACTGCGAGTTGGGGCGCCTCAGCACCGGTCAGAAGAGCTCAGCATCTTGCAGGATCAGGCAGAGGCTCATTCCAAGGCCAGAAGGGACCACTGTGATCACCTCATCTGACTTAGTGCATCCCACAGGCCAGAGAACTGCCCCCTCGAGCAGATCTTTCAGACAGACATCCAATCTGCATTTAAAAGTTGTCAGCGATGGAGAATCCACCATTCCTTGATCAGTTGTTCCAGTGGTTAACAACCCTCACTGTTCAAAATGTGCACCTTACTTCCAGCCTGAATTTGTCTAGCTTCAACTTCCAGCCACTCACTCCTGGGGTTAGACCTTCCTCTGCTAGACCGAAGAGCCCTGTAAACAGAGCTGGCTGCCTCCTGTGCACCCCTTTGTGGCCAGGTGTGTCTCTGCGGTGCCCTGCTTATAATTTCTCCCTTGAGAGGCTCCTTACACAGACTCCATGGGCTCTTCGGATGTGGAAATACCCTTTCTGGGCTCTGAGATTATTCACAGAAAATAACTCAAAACGAAACTCAAAGTCCCAAATTAAAGATCCACAAACAAGCATTTCTCTTCCTTCTCACAGGCCTCCCTGTCTGGAGAGTTTTTGTCCTCTTTCCCTTGCTGCTCAACATCTCTCCTGCATTAGCAGGCTAGCAGGAGCCTTAAGGGACGTCTATACTGAAATAAAAGACCTGCGGCACAACCACAGCTGATCCGGGTCATCTCGCAGGGCTCCAAATTGCTGTGTAGACATGCAGACTCAGGTTGGAGCCCAGACTCTGGGACCCTCCTCCTGCTCTATTCTCCCTGAGCATCTTCACCCCCTCCCCCACAGCAGCTTGCAGCTACTCTTCATAGGGGAAGTCACCTGATCCTGCTCAGGTGGGGCTCATCCTGGGCTGGCTTAGCCCCAGGCCCTCCAGCCCACAGGAAAGTCACCCTGTTACAAGCCCATTATTAAAGTTTCCCCATGTACATACTAAGGGCTCAACTCTGCAAGTTGCAGTCCTGATCCAGCAAAACATTTAAGCAGGTTTAGCTGAAAAATCCATTAAAGAAATCTTTTCTGAAGAGGCAGAAAGCAGAGAGCAGAGGCACTCCTGGCCTTCAAACAACCTCCGAATCTCTCCAAGCTCATCGTCAGAAGCAAGCTCCCCACAGACCAGGACCCACCAACTCAAGGCAGCATCAGACCCTGCCAGAACAGATGCAAAACTTGGAGCCATATCTGCACAGCTACAGTGATCAACATCCCCCACAACACACCTTTCAAGACTTTCTCTTCGGAGCACTAAATGCTCCAACAACAATTACATGGGTGAAACCAGACAGTCACCAGGCTCGCAAATGAACTCACACAGGAAAATGATAAAAAGACAAAGACACCCTGTTATCACCTGCGGGTGAACACTTTTCACAACAGGTTTCAGAGTAACAGCCGTGTTAGTCTGTATTTGCAAAAAGAAAAGGAGGACTTGTGGCACCTTAGAGACTAACCAATTTATTTGAGCATGAGCTTTCGTGAGCTACAGCGAGTAGAGTGATCACAACGAGATCACTCTATGTCTGACCTCTCAGTCCTCAGCCTCAAAGGAAACCTGCACAGCACTTTCAAAAGTCAAGCCTGGGGGCTGAAATTCATGACTCTGCTAGACACTGAAAATCATGGACCGAACAGACACACTGGATTTATGGTTTATTACAACAATCCGTAACCCACTAACCCTCTCTTTGTCCTATGACCGCAGAGGTGTTAATGGGCCACTCTACCGTGAATGGTCCCTTACAATATGCGCTAACTGCTTATGCTAAACAATCTGTTCCACCTTGCATGTAGCTGTGATTCTAGGAGTGCCTTTCACAGACCTGAAAAAGAGCTCCATGTGGCTCAAAAGCTTGTCTCTCTCACTGACAGAAGTTGGTCCAATAAAAGATATTACCTCCCCACCTTGTATCTGTTCTTGCCAATGTAACCCATCCAGCTTGACTTACCCTGCTCCACTGTCATGCAAAGCAGTGAACCCCATAGAAAACAAATATCTCCCAAGTGACCAGGGGTAAAATTTTCAAGAGCGCCTAAGTGTCTTAGAAGCCAAGTCCCATTGACTTTCAGTGAGACGTGGGCTCCTAAGTGCCTACATCACTTTTGAAAATGAGACTTTAGGTGCTAAGTCACTAAGGCCCTTCATGTTTCAGAGTAGCAGCCGTGTTAGTCTGTATTCGTAAAAAGAAAAGGAGTACTTGTGGCACCTTAGAGACTAACCAATTTAGCTCACGAAAGCTTATCCTCAAATAAATTGGTTAGTCTCTAAGGTGCCACTAGTACTCCTTTTCTTTTTAAGGCCCTTCGGAAAATGTTCCCCCAGGCCAACTCCATTCCCAGCCTGTCAGTTCTCTGCCAAATGAGAGCCCCCAGCAGCAGTGGCAACAGTAGCTGGTGTATTTTTGAAATCCATTTCATGGGTGGGATGTAAAACCAGATCCTGAACCCTTATCAATATTAAAGATCCTACAGCACTTTTCAGAGGAGTAGAGGTGATAGCCCCAGAGGGCTAGGCATATTCCAACACAAGCAATTCCATTCAGCCTCAAACACCTCAAATTTCCTACCTGGTTTTGGTTGAATTGTAACCCTCGTCTTCGCTAGCCTAGTTGTTTTCTGTCTCTCCCACCATTTTGCTAACACTGGTGCTGCATGGCAGCAGGGGCGGGAGTCGTGCTGTTCTCCGAGCTAGCACAAGGAGAGCTTCTGTTAAACAAATCCACTCTTTTATTCTTAACTCTGCATCCCCTGAACAGGGTGCCAACCAGAGCCTGCTGCTAGGTGCAGCAGGCAGCTCTCCGTTCTGAGCCGCACTCATTAAGTCATGCATGGCCACAAAGAGGGCGACTGCCCAGGTCTGCTTTCACCACTGGCACTGATTGCAGTTGAGTGGGCATTATGGCAAGTCTGCCCCGGTTTCCCCTTTTCGTTTGGCCAATCACTACTTAGCTCTGTGTCTGGCAGTTCCGCATGACGACACCAACCCTCCAGCCAGGTCATGAATAACCTCTCCCTTCTGGGGGAGTAAAGAGCCTAGTGAGTCAGGATGCTGGTAAACCTAGTGAAGGGCTTGCGGTCTGCAGCCTCTTGAGGTTTAGCCCTCTTTGCTCCATAGGCTTTGCTAACCCCTCTGCAGGGCCAGGGTTCGTAAGGGAACCCTGCTCCATCCACTCCAGGGACACTGCATGAAGCGGATGGAGGCAGTTTCTCCCAATCCCTAGGCTTATTCTACCTACCACACCTCTCTAGTAGGCTGTTGCTCAGACTCATTTTCTGTGATCCTCTTCTTCTGGAGCTACCTGAGCAGATTCCCAGGACCCTACTTTCAGTGGTTCCTCACCCTCCCTTCTGACCTGCAGCCCTTTTATCTCCCCAGCTGCTGCAGGGTCACGATCAGCTCTAGCTGAGGAGGTGGAGGGCCTCCCTCCCTGATAACCCTTTAGTGGCTGAGACAGCATGACAGTGACCCTCTGAGCTCTCCAGCCATTTCCCCCACAGTATCAATGGCAGCTGCCCCACGCAGGGGTGAGAATACAGACCAGCCACTGGCATTTTAACCACCAGGCTGAAACCTTCTCAGAGCAGGCCTAGGTTAGAACACAAGCAGCAGCTGGCTGCACCATCACTCTCACTGGGGCTGCCACTTGCAGAGCCTCCCTGGTGGCAGTGAAATGATGGGAGAGTTGGAAACAAGTGCTAGAGGAGACTAGGCCTTTCTGCTCTAATCTGCACTGGGCTGTTGCTTTTAAACAGATGCTGCTTTTCAGCCCAGAGGTGGGTAAAACAACTGCTGTAGAATATTAGGATCTTTCTGGAAGAAAGGCTCTCTCTAAAATGTGAGCCATTGTTATAACCACTCTCCGGTATTGTATAAACAAACAGAGACCTCTGAGGCTTTGGTTTTCCTGCGTTAAAATAGTCTGTGTCCTCGGAAATGCACTATGTTAACAAAAGAGGAAATGCGTGCGCTTTGCCAGAGTGGTCGTTTGTCCTTTTCTCACCAGTGATGCGTCTGGCCCTTGACTTAAAAGGATATACAAATATTTTAGCAACTTCCTTGTTGCACCCTCTCAGCTGTACTGCAGCTGCCACAGGCCTTGCTGTCCTGTTCTGCCTCATATTGATGGAGCCATAGTAAATTGAAGCCAGAGTGCATGTTGATTTCCTGGTCACTGAAGTTCGGCAGCTGGTCACTGCACATCCTGCTTAGTGTTACTACACCACTAATGGGCTGTTCTGGGGAAAGGCCTAACAAAAATCTCTGTTTCATTCAACGCAGACTTCTCAGGCAGTTCCTAGTGCAGGGACTTAGGGAATGGTTGCCAGGACTCCTGGGGTTCTGTTCCTGAAATTGCCACACCTTAGGCAAGTCACTTAACATTCCCAACCAGAATTTTCAAAAGTGACTAGTAATTCTGGGGGCCCAACTTGAAACACCTTCAAGGGGCCTGATTTGCAGACAGTGTGGAGCCCCCACCCTCTGCAAATCAGTCCCCTCTAAGGCATCCCAAACTGGCCACCTGAAATCACTAGTCATGTTTGGAAATGTAGGTCTCTGAGTTTCAGCTTCTTCATCTATAATCTGGATTAACACTCTACCTCACTAGAGTGATGTGAAGTTTAATTCATGTTTTCAAAATGCTCTGAGACCCTCACATGAAAGAAAGTACAGACATGCTAATGAGAAAATAACCAATTTATTGACTAATAAGCAAATTGATTATTTTCAACTCAATCCTTTTGTTTGGAGCAAACCAAAAGTGTGAATGTGCATATGTGATGGGAAGAGAGGAGACAGACTCCAGAGCCCTGGTTGTGGCACAGGAATTAGCATCCGCTGGCAGTGGGCATCAGCAATGGATGTAAATGAACTGGGGCAGAACTGGTGTACACTTGCGGCTAAACTGCATTCAGTGCCAATTCAGCTGCACTTGCTGAAACCCACTGTCAGCAATAGGTAACTTTCATAGTATAGGTTTCAGAGTAGCAGCCGTGTTAGTCTGTATTCGCAAAAAGAAAAGGAGTACTTGTGGCACCTTAGAGACTAACAAATTTATTTGAGCATAAGCTTTCGTGAGCTACAGCTCACTTCATCGGATGCATTCAGTGGAAAATACAGTGGGGAGATTTATATACATAGAGAACATGAAACAATGGGTGTTACCATACACACTGTAACGAGAGTGATCACTTAAGGTGAGCTATTACCAGCAGGAGAGCCAGACAATCCTGCTGCACGGGCTGAAATTGTGGAAAAGCAGCATCACTTGCCCCATAACCTCAGCTGTGCAGAACACAATGCCATCCACAGCCTCAGAAACAACTCTGACATCATAATCAAAACGGCTGACAAAGGAGGTGCTGTCATCATCATGAATAGTTCAGAATATGAACAAGAGCCTGCTAGGCAGCTCTCCAACACCACTTTCTACAAGCCATTACCCTCTGATCCCACTGAGGGTTACCAAAAGAAACTACACCATTTGCTCAAGAAACTCCCTGAAAAAGCACAAGAACAAATCCGCACAGACACACCCCTGGAATCCCGACCTGTGGTATTCTATCTGCTACCCAAGATCCATAAACCTGGAAATCCTGGACTCCCCATCATCTCAGGCATTGGCACCCTGACAGCAGGATTGTCTGGCTATGTAGACTCCCTCCTCAGGCCCTACACTACCAGCTCTCCCAGCTATCTTCGAGACACCACTGACTTCCTGAGGAAACTCCAATCCATCAGTGATCTTCCTGAAAACACCATCTTGGCCACTATGGATGTAAAAGCCCTCTACACCAACATTCCACACAAAGATGGACTACAAGCCATCAGGAACAGTATTCCCGGTAATGTCACGGCAAACCTGGTGGCTGAACTTTGTGACTTTGTCCTCACCCATAACTATTTCACATTTGGGGACAATGGAGTGGGGACAGGGTGTGCTTGGGGAAGGAGGCGGGGTAATAGCTGGTAATAGCTCATCTTAAGTGATCACTCTCATTACAGTGTGTATGGTAACACCCATTGTTTCATGTTCTCTATGTACATAAATCTCCCCACTGTATTTTCCACTGAATGCATCCGATGAAGTGAGCTGTAGCTCACAAAAGTTTATGCTCAAATAAATTGGTTAGTCTCTAAGGTGCCACAAGTACTCCTTTTCTTTTTTCATAGTATAGACAAAGCTTAAGGGACTGATTCTGATCTCATTTAGTGTGAATCAGGATTAACTCCACAGCAGTCCAATGAGTATTGTTTTTCTCCCAACTATCTAGTGTAAATCAGGATTAACTCCACTGTTGTTACTCTAGCGTAAACCTAGTATGAGATCAAAATCAGCCTCCAAACATGAAAATTCAGACTGAAATTAGAGAATTCACATCTACCAGTCTCATAGGGGAGGGAGCACACTGAGTGTTCTGTAAAAGGCTTTGCTAAGCCTTCTTGGTACAAAGGAGATAAGTGCATGACACACAGCAATTGCTCCCTCCCACCTTTGAAGAGCAATGGCATTCCTAGGATGCTTGGGAATGGAAGGTGTTGAAGGCTTTGAAGTGAAGTACTTGAGCAGTCTATTTTGACTTCTCTGGATGCATCACGCTCAGGTCCCTATCTAAGATGACTTTTCAGCTTGTTTTGACTGCTTTCCAAAGGTGCCATGTTTGCTCCAACTGATCTTTCCCTCCTGTCCTTTCTGTTGGCCATTCATCCTTCCTTGTGCTCTGAGGGTGGAGGAACATCTTTCTAAACCCCCCGCCCCCAGAAGGAGGACTTCTGGCACCTGATCAACATCCTCTACAGCATAGTCTCTAAGTTGCCACAAGTCCTCCTTTTCTTTTTGCGGATACAGACTAACACGGCTGCTACTCTGAAACCTTTCTAAAACCAAACTCAAACTGAGTCAATACTTTGGATGCTATTTCCCTGTCAATAGAACCCTCCGAGAAGCATGTGCAGCCCCCTCACCAGAGCAGGAAAATCAGAATAAGGCAGCTAGCTGGGAAGCAAAGAGAGGAAGGCTCAAATCCTGAGAAACTGGGAATCTCTGCATTAGTACAGAGACCAATAACACTGGGTGATATCACTTACAACTTAATTTCTCCTGCCACCAGGAGCACATATTAAGGTATCAGAAATAGCTGCAAGAGTTATCATCTATGTGATGACTTTGTAGCAGGAACTACAGTCATTTACACAGTGCCTTTCATCCAAAGATCGCAAAGCACTCAATACATTTACAGCCCAATCTGCATACTATACTATATATAATATGCTCCAGGTTCTCAGCCTGGGGGGTCCACAGCCCCAAAAGGAGCCAGGGAATCATAACCACCCTGCCTTTCCTGTATTACTAAATGGAAGAGAGATCCCAGATAGATGGTTATGGAAAAGATTGGGAACCACTGTAATAATCTATATATTCGTATATTGAGATCTATACATGGATTATTTCACCCATCATCTTAATGCAGCCACCTTTATGGTGGAAGGCATTCGCGTGTAAATAACACACATGAACATAAAAATTAATGTGCACATAGGTTTTCCCATTCTACTGTATATACTGGTATTCATTTTTTATTCATGCTAATTAAGAATTAATTAATTCTGATCCATTCAAACCCTTAAGGGTCCAACCAAGCAGCCTTTACATTGATGAGACCCGACTCATGTAAACAGTCCTAGTCTCACGTTTGTGTGTGTTTTACTTCTTCCCCTTTTCACAGCTAGCTGGGGTTGGGTTGCTGAATCAGTCTTTTCCAGGCTTGCCGATCCATCACTCGCTCCATATCCACTGAGTCCTCCCGTTTGCAGTCTAGCCACCATTTTCTTGGCCGTCCTCATGTTCTTGGCCCTTGAACTCTTGTCTCCCTATCAGGATTCCCTTTATCCATCCTTCATATATGCAGGTACCATCCCAGCCTCCTCTCTTGCAGCTCCTTTTTCATACTGCAGACCTTGTTTCACTGCTGACGGCATCATTCTGCATGTGGTCCAGCAGCGTCACCTCTGTCACTGCCCTCAAACATCTCATTTCAAAGGTTTCAAGCTGTCTTAAGAGCCTCTTTTTGGTTGTCCATGTCTCTGATCCATACAGAAGACCTGATCTTATCATGATTTTGTGTAGTTATCCCTTCAGTAGTCTGGGTATCCGTTTATTATAAATTACTCCACTATCTTATGCCAGATTTCCCCCGCTCACCGCAGTGTTGCTTGCAGTTCTCTCCTGATTTCTCCATTTGCCGTTAACCAGCCCCCAAGGTACTGAAACGCAGAAACTTGATTTAGGTGCTGGCCCTTGGTGTTGATATTCATCTGTGTTGGTTCTGTGTGAGCCACCCATGTGACTTCAGTCTTTTCTCCTTTTGAGGCCACAGTTTGTTAGTTCCCTACTGCAGGCATCAATCGCCTGGACCAAATCTTCCTCACTATCAGCTATTACACAATATCATCTGCACAGATCAGCTTTGTGTCACCTTCCATTTGGATTTGATTACTTATAAAGTCCATTACTGGACCGGACCATCATCTGGCATGCTGGGCAGGGCAGTCCTTAGGCATACGCAGCATATGCTGCTGCGTAGGGCACCCGAAAATTTGGGGCACCCCCGGGACCATAGGCACCGACTTCTGATCTTGCCGGGGGGTGTTTGACCCCTGTCTCCACTCCAGGCCCCGCCCCCACTCCACCTTTTCCCCCAAACCCCCGTCTCTTCCCGCTCCTGCTCTATCCCCATCTCTCCTCTTCCCCGCCTCCTCCCACAAGCGCACCCTGTCCCCACTCCTCCCCCTCCCTCCCAGAGCTTGAACGCCATGAATCAGCTGTTTGTGGTGCTCCGGAAGCACTGAGAGGGAGGGGGAGAAGTTGGTAAGCACGGGGCCACCGGCGTGCAAGAGGCGTGAGGGTATGGGGGCAGAGGCGGGGAGCTTGGCATCTGTGGGTGCTCCGCACCCACTAAATTTTCCCTGTGAGTGCTCCAGCCCCGGGGCATCCACCCACAGAGTCCGTGCCTGTGACCGGGACAACAAGTAAAAGCGGGTTGGCTTCCGCACACCCAGTGCATGCTGCAGTCTCCTTAATAGGCAGAAGGCAGGGGCTTTATTCCCAGAGCCGAATGTGCTGGTGTAGGGGACCAGTTGCACCACCATAGAGGCACCAGTTTAATAATAATGTGTAGGGCCCCATAAAACCTAAGGACAGCCCTGATGCTGGGCCCCTGTCCTGGCAGCCAAGCCTGGGCAGGTAGTGGGCCACCACTGCCTCCCAGCCAGGCTCTCTCAGGCAGAAGCAGCTCCCTCTGACTCCCCGCCTGGCTGCCAGGAAGAGCGGCCAAACATGCGGGAGGAGGCACTGGGAGAGGACAGGACCCCCCCCCCCCACATACAGGTAACGTGGAGCGAGAACAGCATAGTGGCCCCAGGCTGGGCGCAGGGGCAGGGAGAGGGGTTACTGGACAGGAGTGACACAAGGGGCGGTCACGTGTCCTTCCCTTTAGATTGTGCCCCTCCACTTTGGGAAGGCACCAGTCATCTATGCCAATTATGACTAGTAACAAGCTATCTGCTGATTCCTGGTAGAGCCCAAACTTTACCTCAACACCCTCTGTTACACTGTGTATTTTTACTGTGACAAGAAAAGGAGTACTTGTGGCAACTTAGAGACTAACCAATTTATTTGAGCATAAGCTTTCATGAACTACAGCTCACTTCATTGGATGCATGTAGCTCACGAAAGCTTATGCTCAAATAAATTGGTTAGTCTCTAAGGTGCCACAAGTACTCCTTTTCTTTTTGAGAATACAGACTAACACAGCTGCTACTCTGAAACCTGTTTACTGTGACAGTATTTCAAACTTTGGGCTACAAAGCAACCATCTGATTGATGCTATCCATACGAGAAGCAACTCTGCGGCATTGAGGGCCATGCTGGCACTCTGTCAGAAGCCGAATAATTTGAATAGAAAACTATGCTACTCTTGTTTCATAAATAAATGCAAATAACCATCAAGTTTGCTTGTAACAATAATATTTTGCTTTTAATATTTCCTTTTGAAAGATGTGTGTTTTAATAAAAAGGGGATCATTGCTGAGGCTTTCACACCAGGGACCCATCCTGCGAGATAAAATGAGGTGCAATAAAGGTACTTCTAACTAAAGCCCATCAGTGACACAGACTTCATTGTAACACACACTGGTCCTGGTCCTCCTCCGACACCCATTTTACACCATTGTAACTCCATGCACTTCATCTCGATCCTCCTGATTTACACCCCTGTGAGAGTTGAACCCTGCCCCAGTGCCTCTTTAGACTATAAGGGAGCTAGAATTTGTTTTCCATCTACAGCTCTGAAAAGAAAGGGGAAAAGCCTCTAGTAACTTGGCTAATGTCTGGAGATGGCTTTGAAGACTGCCAGCAGAATGCATCTTTTTCATGTGTGTTCTCCAAATCTGGCCCTTATTTGCTTGCATGAAAGAAGAAAGATCCCTTTAATAACCGCATACTCAGGAAAGCCAGAAGAAAGAGACAAAGCACATAGCATGTAACAGCCCTCCAGGGGAATAAAGCGGGGAGTTTGCTCAGCAAGGAAGAGGGATTGGCTACTTTAGAGAATTACAGACAAGACAACTGTGGCTTAATTTCCATTAGCGGGTGACTGTACCTTCATGCCAGAAAGGGATCTCATTAATGACAGATGCGGACTGATGTGACTTTACAGCGCGCAAAGCAAAAAGATGATTAAATCCATGCAAACAGACTCTCTGACTGATGCTTTCAAACCATTTGCTCCGTGCTGCTTTTCTTCTCAGGAAATTTTACTTTCCAACATTTCTGTTTTCTTTTCACTTCCTCCCTCCCTTTCTCGGAGACCTTTGCACAAATGACATACATGGCCTCCTAGAGTTAAGCACATATCTGCACAATTACATAGATTGGGCCTGCTTCACCACTTTGTGCACCTGGCAACGCAACAAAGCCTTAGTATACATGAGAGCCACGTCCTCCATGTATACTGCCAGAGGACTGGTCGCCCTATCTCAAAGAGGATACAGTGGAGCTGGAAAAGGTTCAGAGAAGGGCAACAAAGATGATCAAAGGTATGGAATGGCTTCCATACCAGGAGAGACTAAAAATATGTTAGGGGATGTTGTGAAAGGTCCATGGAGGCTCAATCCATCAATGGCTATTAGACAAGATGATCAGGGATGCAACCCCATGCTTGGGGTGACCCTAAACCTCTGACTGCCAGAAGCCGGGACAGGAAGACAGGGGGGCATCATTCCATAATTGCCCTGTTTCGTACACTCCCCATGAAGTATGGGCCTCTGTCGGAGCCAGGATACTGGGCAAAATGGACCATGGTCTGACTCAGTGTGGCAGCTCTTATGTCCTTCTCTACAGATTAACTGCTGTCACTGAACAGAAGCACCTGATAAAGTGCGCTGAGCTCCAGCCCGTGGCTATTTACCAGAGGTTCCCATCCAATATAGATTTCATAGAATCCGAGAAATTAGAGATAGAAAAGATCTATCAGGCCCTCCAGTTCAATCCTCTATGGCCTGTGCAGGATGGTTCCCTCCTGCATATCTTTCAGTGTTCTCACCGGTCAAGTGATGGGGCCTCCGCCATTTCTCCTGTCAAACAGACCTCAATGCTAGGAAATGTTCCCTGCTATTTAACCAGAGGGTGTGATTTGCAGAGAGATTGAGCACCTGTTGACTTCAGCTGGAGCTGTGCGTGCTCAGCACTTCTGAAAATCAGGCCCCGGATTTTTCTTTGCTCCACTTCCTCCTAGTGGATACTTTCTGTCATGCCATGGGTCTCCCTCCTAGGAAATTCCAGGGGCAAAATTCTGGAGCAGAGAGTACTCAGCACTATTGAAAATCAGGCCCAAAAGGGTCTGAAGTCGGGCAACCCAAAATAGAGATTCCCAACATCATTGGGAAATTTTGGCCTAGGGGCTTAATTGTGACTTCACTTGCACTTATTTTAGACCAAAAAGAAAAGGAGTACTTGTGGCACCTTAGAGACTAATGAATTTATTTGAGCATAAGCTTTCGTGAGCTACAGCTCACTTCATCGGATTCATACTGTGGAAAGTGTAGACCAGTGTATCTCATCTGGGATTGTGGTGTAAGTGAGAGTGCTCATTTTCAGGCCAAGCTAGTAGCCAATAATGAAATAACCAAGCCTATTACTGCTGTGTGGCTGGGCAATCTGAAGGATTGGCTTTGCTTAAATAATAAGGCATTTCCCAGAGAAGACAAAGGCCTTTTTTAATCATGAGAGCATTAGATAAACAGGAGCCATGCGTGGCTCCCAAAATCCTGAGATTGGCTTAAAAATCATGAGATTAAAACAATAATAAAATAATAATAATAATAAATGTTGGTTTCTCTTTATTTGCCTTCTGGTGTTGGAGTGTCTAGGGTTCACCGTTTCATGCTTTTCTCCACAACCATGAGGGCTAGAAATTTGCTTTTAATTTTAATGGAAGCTGAAATTCTCAGGTAATAACTTGATTCCAGCACCTGGGGCTTTAAGAAAAAATATCACAAGACTCATGATAATATCATGAGAGCTGGCAGCATGGGGAGTGGATGGCCGTAAGAAGGCTTATCCAAACACCTCTGCCATTAAGGCTGCATTGGACATGCTGTATGGCACCCCTACATTCAAGCTTCTGTTTGCAGCAAACAAGGCACAAATATTTGAGTGGAAAAAGGTATTATTAAAAAAAAACTAATAATCATTAATTTCCCCCAAATCATTCCCCCACAGTCAAAATCTTCACATGATTTCAGCACCTCTGTGTTGTCTCATCCCCTCCTCCACGCCCCAAACACTCATTCATCTGCTTGAGTAAACAAGGCTTAGGAGGAAGAACACACATCAGCCAGCATCCCCCAAACAAAAGTCGAAGGGAAAGGCAGGCTCGAGGCCTGAATGGCATTCCCACATTTCCATATTTCCAGATTTGGGGCTCTGTGTACAGAGCGTGAACTCTCCGCTATGTCCTGCTTCTGTCCATGTCCCTTTTATGCCGGCGAGATTTGTTGCTGGATGATTCTAAATGACCATCTCCCCACAACAAAGCCACCCCCTTTAGATGTGGGCAGATGATATAGAAAATGGGTGGTTCAGGCCGATTTCATGAGGCCTAATAAATCTTCACTAAATTAAAGCTCATCCCCCTTTCCTCCCCTCCCCGGGCCTTTGTCTTGCTAATACACATTAGGCCCTGCCTGGCTACACGCTTTGAGGAGTTTTCGGAGGTGAGGCCTGTACAAAGCTGCAGATGTGGGGGCTTTAAGGGACCTTTGCCCCCAGTGTTACCCATTAACATCAGCCATGCCAACACAAGAATTCCACCATGGTTCTCTCCCCTCAAAAGGGCTCCAAAGGAACAACTTGGCCTTTTGAAGGGGGAAACGAAATAAAAGAACAGAGTGAATGAGCAAGAGAGAAAGAGAGAGAGAGAGAGCGCTTCCAAAGAATGTGCTCCCTGTAAAACCTGATTTTGTCCCCAGATCACTCGCCGAGGCTGAACGCGGGCTGGAGATTGTTTAAGAAAATAGCGTGTCTCTTTCAGACCGAAGGGGGGGCTTTGGCACCAATACAAGCATTTACTGGCCTATGAGCGACTTTCCCAATCTCTGCCATCCCGACCCTCTTAAGTTCAGACCGGGCACTGGGGAGGCGCAATGCAGTTTGCCATTTTTTCCCTCCACCCAGCAATTTGTCTGTTCACATGTTTTATTCGTTTTATTTCTCCTAGAAAATGGAGCATTGCAGATATCCAGCACCTGAGCTAGACTAGCCTTGGAAATAAAT
Source organism: Chelonia mydas (assembly GCF_015237465.2). Taxonomy (NCBI): domain Eukaryota; kingdom Metazoa; phylum Chordata; order Testudines; family Cheloniidae; genus Chelonia; species Chelonia mydas. The sequence continues at coordinate 21,307,146 of NC_051254.2, forward strand.
CGTCATTGGCCCTAAACAAATACGCAGACGAGAACAACAAAAATTTCACCTCTTTGCAAATAAGCGTGACATCATTTGTACCCAAGCCCAGCATTGCTTCCTATCCATTAGACCGGGTTACTTCCCTACTGTACTTCTGCTACTTCTCTTGACCAGGAAATAGGCAGCAAGGAAGGCAAAACAATTCATAAAGTCCACCCTGAATCTTTATCCGACATTGAAGCTGCCCCAGAGCTGAGTTAAGATTCTGAAATATTTGCAGGTTTCAGAGTAACAGCCGTGTTAGTCTGTATTCACAAAAAGAAAAGGAGTACTTGTGGCACCTTAGAGACTAACCAGTTTATTTGAGCAAGTGAGCTGTAGCTCACGAAAGCTTATGTTCAGATAAATTGGTTAGTCTCTAAGGTGCCACAAGTACTCCTTTTCTTTTTTTGAAATATTTGCTTCACTTTTTAAAGTCTCTCCCATTTATATACTTCTAGGTTCTAAACTGAGTCCTAAATGGAGAAGTGCTGGAGCTCAGTTCTCCCCTGGAGCCCTGCTGACACCAGTTCAGGTCCACTCACTCAGGGGCAGCAAGGATGAGGGCGAGTGTTATCACTACACTCCTGCCAGGACAGTTCAGCCAGTGCAGCAGGAAAGGACTCCCCCCGCCTTGGGGGAACAAGAGGGTGCCAGTGGCACTGACCATAGGGGAGGCAGGAACAGCGGCACAATGAAGGAGGGGAGCCAGGCCCGCACTTTGGATGGCTCTGGGTGGAAACCTGACAGCCACTGCTTTCCTTCCTGGCCATGCCCGAGACAGCAGGACAGGCAGCCCGGGGGCCAGGCACCCACTGCTAACATAGGAGGTAAAGGGCTGGGGACCCCGCATCCTCACCTAACAGGGGAGCCCCTGCTGGAGTTCTGGCGCTGTGGGCTGAGAGGAGAGATGCTGGCACTTTCCTGAGCCCCGTACCCCAGGAGGGGAGGTGCCATGCAGCACCAGGGCTTTCCATAGGGAGCAGGGGCTCTGGTGCCACTTGAACGCTGGAAGTAACATACTCGTGAGAACAACTGTTCCCCAAAGATATCCAGGCAAATTCTGCAGGCTGAATAAATTTGTAGGGATTGGATATAACTCTGTGATGCTAAGTGTGTGTGTTGTGGGGGGGGGACGGGGACGTGGGCAGGTTACAGCTGTAAGGTTCTCAGATGCTCTGGTGACAAATGAGAAATAAAAGCCTAGACAGAGAGGCAAACACTGCAGTTAGAAGGAAGGATGGGCAGGCAGGCAGGCAGACACTATAGTTAGAAGAAAGGACAGACAGACACAGAAGCATCCAAACGTGTACCAAATGCTGCACCTGTAGAAGTCTGCTGTCCATCCCTAGGGCCAACTACTTATTCAGTCTTTAGTTTTTATTCAGTCCATAGGTAGGTAAACTTCCCATTGAAATCAGGACTTGCCCCAGTGCAGAGACTATGAACATAATAGAAAAATGAAACAAAAAGTCAAGAAATCATCTTTTTTCAACCTCAAAATAAAGGTGTGACGTCAAATTCTGTTTGAGTTTGGGGCAAAGGCACAAGTCAGTTCTTATTTTAGTTTAGTTTGCCCCTCCCTAGGAGAAAGCGCTTTGTGGTATGACCAAACTCCAGTATTCCAAGCTCTGGAGGATTACAATGCTTATCAATCAAATGTGGAGCTTGTTAACTCTTGACGGTTGCTGGAGGCTAAGGCTGTGAGTTTTCTCTATCCAATCAGATAAAACAAAATGCCTCTTACCATGCTAGCGAGTTAGCATGAAGCTGTGCAGTATCACACTAAATAACAGTTGTAACAGAGCAGCGTTTTTACATTAATTCCACAAATCAAATCCTGACAACATCTGAAATAGTTCAGATGTTTATCTAGGGCTTCTTATCTATCCCCAAAGGATAACGCATCTTGTCATGTTTCGGTGCTTTCCTGGTGAGACTATTTTTCAACAAAGCAATGATCCCTTGGAGATCATATAACTATTTACATATTCATTTTCCGATGTCTTACCCATCATATCCTATCGTATCAGATGAAGAGGGCTGCTGTTTTTGTACACAATGTAGTCCTAAACAACTTCAGCAGGAAGAGCAGGACAGAGGTTTTAGACCAACCCGAAATGCATAATGCACAGCAGGGACTTTGGTAGGGTCACCTTGTAGGAGTACGGTCTAACAGTTTGAGCAGGGGCTCAGGCGCTGTGCATCACTTTCATTTTGTGGAATTTCACACAGAAACTGTCATCTTTCCATAAAGAAAAGGAGTACTAGTGGCACCTTAGAGATTAACCAATTTATTTGAGCATAAGCTTTCGTGAGCTACAGCTCACTTCATCTGATAAAGTGAGCTGTAGCTCACGAAAGCTTATGCTCAAATAAATTGGTTAGTCTCTAAGGTGCCACTAGTACTCTTTTTCTTTTTGCGAATACAGACTAACATGGCTGCTACTCTGAAACCTGTCATCTTTCCATGTAACTTTGTAAATTTCACTTTAAACCAAAGGTTGACAAAATCTCTCTCTCTCTCTCTGCATTGGAAACGCATTGAAATGGGGAGACCTGCATGTTTCTGATGCTAAGGGCTTGTCTACACTACTGCGCGGGGTCGATCCAAGATACACAACTTCAGCTACGTGACTAGAGTAGCTGAAGTTGACATACTTAGATCTACTTACCGCGGTGTCTTCACCGTAGTAAGTCGACAGCTGACGGTCTTCCGTCGACTCCACTTGCATGCTTCGTTCTGGGGGAGTACCAGAGTCGACAGAAGAGCACTCAGGAATTGATTTATCTACTAGATGCGATAAATCTACCCTCGCTGGATCAATCACTGCCCGCTGATCCGGAGGGCAGCGTAGATAAGCCCTAAGTCCTGAAAACAGATACAGTTCTGTTCAAGAAGTTGGCATACCTTAGTAACTTTAACGTAACTTTAAGCACATGTGGTCTCATTGGGCTTGTCTACACATGGACACCCAGGTCAGGTATACACTAAAAAGTTAATCCAAAACAGCTACGATGCTCAGGGGTGTGAAAAATCCACACCCCTGAGAGATGTAGTTAAGCCAACCTGAACCCCAGTATAGACAGCGCATGTACCTTAGTCCTTTGCTGAACCAGGGCCAGAGTGCATAGAACCTTTCAGGATCAAGACCTAAAATACTATACTTTAAAATGAACAAGGCCAGGTATACACTAAAAAGTTAGATCACTCAGGAGTGTGAAAAATTGACATGCCTGAGCAACACAGGTAAGCCCACCTAACCACTGCTGAAGACAGTGTTAGGTGGACAGAAGAATTCTTCTGTCCACCTAACTACTGCCTCTTGGGGAGGTGGATTAATTGCAGTGATGGGAGAATCCTTTCGGTCACTATTGTGAGCGTCTACATTGAAGCGTTACAGCTGTGCCACTGCAGCATCTCTAGTGAAGGCAGAGTCTAGGGGTATCTGAATTGGATCCTTAACGTTTGTAAACTGCTTTGGGATGAGATGAATGGTGCAAAGTATTATTCTTGTTAATTGATTGGGTCTTTCGTTGTCTTAAAGAAACCCAGAAAGAAATGCTGCAAACCCACAGAGGGTGAAGGAATATTTCTCTGCAAATATTGTAAGCTGGAAAGTGCCTACAAAACAACAATACTTTTAGCTTATAAAGCACCTTCCATCTGAGGACCTTAAAGTACTTTACAAACTTTAGATCATTAAGTCCCCCAAACCTCACTGGCCTGAACAACAATTTCAGCGAAGAAAATTTCCACAGATTAAGAAGAGCCCGATCCTGCTGAAATCAATGGGAGTTTTGCCACAATTTCAACTGGAGCAGGATCTAGTCCCTTGGAGTGAGGCTGTACATGCCTCTTTGAAAAACACAGCACAATCCTCCATGGCAAGGGGCATGCTCAAACCTGCTCCAACCGAAGGCAAATGCAAAACTGGTACTGACTTCAAAGGGAGCAGGACTGGACCCAAGAGGAAGAAGAAAACAGCTTCAAAATTAATTGCGTTAAATGAGGGTGTTTCTCTTTGAGGGACTGAAACTCCATAGCCATGATGTGAGATTTGCACCATGATGTGAGATTTGCACAGTTATAACCATAATAGGCATGGGGAAAGCAAGAGACCAACCCCAGGGCGAGTATACACACTATAGGTCTGTGCATAGAGTCCCAGCTCCTGGAGACATGTGATAAGATCAGAAGCTCAGCTTTTATTTAAAAAAAATATGTTACAAGCTCTCACAGATGCAAAGAAAAGCTTGAACACATGAACCAATTGTAACTGGTGCCTGCCTGAGTTTGCAGAGAGCCTGAAACCATAGCTCCAAGAGGTGTGAACTGCCTCATTCATCTTAACTATGAAACCTGCTCTCATCCCAAGGGGAGGTGGGGCCACGACATGTGGAGAGGGCTATAGAGGCTCCATGTGGAGTGTGTGTAAAGGTCCAGGTTGCTTTCATTTAGCCTTGCCTCCCCTCTGCTACCGCTACTGACTCCCTCAAGTTTTCCTACCCAAAGGGGGACAGTTTTAGTTTCAGGCTGTTGTTCCATACATGCATCTTCAATACAGCTCCTGAGAGGATGCATGGAATCAGCAGATTCTCTAGCTGCTCAAAGAACCACACTCCCCACCTCTTCCTGGCTAGAACCACTCAATCTGTGCCATCATCACCTCAGCTCAGCACCACTCTGGTTGTGGGCTCTTTTGCTGTTACAACCTCTCTCCCCACCAGGGACTTTATGCTATTGGGGGCCTTATGCTAGGGTCTGTATAAACCAGCAAATCAAGCCCTGTTTCTGATTCTGAAGTGTATTTGAAGAACCACTAGAACCAGTGGAAATCAGACTGGATCCCTCACAGCATCAACCTTTCTTCCAAGATTTCCAGCAGCTCCTGGGGGCTTGATTGTGTTGGCTATCCCACCAGGACAGCCTCTCTCAGAGCATTTCAGTGGCACGACTGCTGCTAGTCATGGGACAAAACTAGACTCCAGCAAGGTTTGTGACAAAGAAATGCCCTGGTAGGAGCAGCATTCTGCCACTTGCTACATTTGGCCGTTCATTAGACTCTTATTAAGATAAGGGCCAGTTCACTTGATAGATCCTTCTTCTCTGTCTAACTAAAACCTGCTTTATTTTCTCCCCACTGAGCAGAAGGTTTTTAAATCAGTGATTTGTGGCTCTGGGGGAATGACCAGGACTCTTTTCCCAGCAATTCTAGTAGCCCATGGGGAGATAAAGCCAAGGCGTCAAGATCAGATAAATAGGAATTCACCCACCAGACAACGAGCATATCTGATCTCTTCTTAGGTTACATCCTGTAGAGTAAGGGCTAGCAATACGCCTTTGGAACCGGCAACTCCCTGTAAAGCAGATAAAGTTTAGTGTGATTGAGTGTGTTAGCTTTGGTGCTCGAGAATGCAGGCCAGCTCTGAAATTTACGGGAGAAAGAGACAAGTATCAAATGGACTCAGGAAGCGTGGCTGGAAAAGAGTCCTGCCTCCACTAAAAGCCACAACGGCTAACTCGGGATGCAGAAGGGGCGAGCCAGATCAAAGACAAAACTGAGCTCCAAGTCCTTAGCCTTTTGCTAAGGCAAAACTCCTCTTGGCACAATGGAGGTTTGGCCACGACTTGATCCCTATCCCTGAGGGATTTTCACTGACTGAGCGAGAATTGTTCCTGGGCAGCACACGCTGGTGTGGCAGCACCATGCTGGATGACAGTGCAATATACTCCCTCCTCTGAGCATAGGCGATGAGCAGTGGCATGGCCTTGCCCTCACACCTCCCCTCATCAGCTATATGGAGGCGTGCTTGGAAGGAACAGTGCATGTATTCTCTAGCCACATTGTGACTTGCTCTTGCTGAGAAAAGACTGGCATCCCAGTATTAATTAGCAAAGATACAGGGCTGAGCTCAGACGAGGTGCAATACCAGGCAGGCCAAATGAGTTACACCAGGGATGATTGTAGCCCAAAATGTTCAACTTTGAACGCAAAACAACACTGGCTTGAGCCAGGCATAGGGCAGGCTTCCTGCTCTCTGTTCTACCGCTAATGCCCCCAAATCTTCACTTGCAACCCCCCTTCATCCCCCAGTTATTCCAGCCCTGTGTCTTTATGAAGCAAACACAGCAAAATTCACATCAAATAACATGAAGGAGACATGCAGGGGACTAAAATGAGATAATAAAAATCATTATGATCTGTAAGTGATGCCAGAACTGGAAAACAAACAGAGGCAAAAGCCAAGAGCTGCTAACCCACCCATACACACTGCATAGCCCTGGTCCTCCTGGATTACTGCTAGAATACCGCGGAGGCAAGTAATGTCATGTGAAATATACAGAGCACTCTCCATGGGGCCACCAGCCTGACCTCATAGTACGTTTAATTGGGTGCTGGGTCAGTGAAGCCTGATTCCCCTTCACAAGTCACTGCACACCACGTCCCTAAGTCCCTGCCTGGAGGTACCTAATGGATGGACAGTGTTGTATAGGAGAGCCACATTTGCTCTGAAGCCAGTATGTTCAGCATTCCACTATTTGCATGGAGCTGTGAGCAAAGGGCACATTTACACTCCAGGATTCTCCTTTTAATTTCATCAGTACAACCTCTTGGAAGGTGTAGTGGAGAAGATAACCAGCCAAATAAACATGGCAAAGCATATCCACTCAAACTGTGGACTCAGGGATGCATTTTTAAAACACCCTGATGCAGATTTTAGCTACCCTCAAACACTCATTTTAGCAGAGGAAATTAGCTTGTTTTTCACAAAAACAGAACCTGTAAAAAGTGCAACTTGGGAAACTTTCCATGACTTTAAAACAATGAATCCTGAGTTGTGTGTTGCTACTATAATTCACAACAAATCTTTTAACTGGCTCACAGTGAGGGGGCAGCTTGAGGGGATGATTCTCTTCTTTCTTCCAGCCGCTTAAGCCAGGATTAAACGCCACACAGGTCAGTGCAGCTACCTGGATACACGAGTGTGAGAGGAGAAGTCAGACCTTAAATGACAGAAACTCTTTTTTTTTTTGGTAGCCTTTGTGAGGATCAGGTTCTCAGCTCCTCCACACAAGCGTATATCCAGCAGAACACCAGCAGTTCCAACGGTTACACTTGTTGTTTTTTTTTTAACCTGGGATCAGACTCTGACCCAATCTGCACAGCAGGATTTGTTCCATCAAGAGTATGACAAGAGTGCAATTTACCTCAGGCACAGGTTTATTTCACAGCGCACACACACACACACACACACCCTATGCTCCTCAAGCTTCCTTCTAGATTTGTCAGCATTAATCTCCTCTCAGGAGTGACTTTTAAGCAGGGGGAATAAATAAATGAAACGAAAGGGATCTCTGATTATCATACATGAGTTGGCCTCCTTCACTCCCCTCCCTTCCATCCCACCCTCCCCTTTCATAGACATCCCATGGAACAATGAGCGAGACCGGAAGGGAGCAAACTTCCACCCTCCCCTTTCATGCATAAAGAAATCATGCTCCATTTCAAGAGTGCCCGTTGCCTAGTTTTATTTCGGCTCCACTCATTGTTCAGGCTGGGGGTGGGGGGGGGAGTCGGCTGTTGTTTGCAATTCAAATGACTGGACCTCAGGAAAAACCAATAAACTTAAGTCACTAGAGAATCTGAACAAGCAGGGCCACTCTTACAAATAGGAAGCCTCCTCCCATTTGGTGGGAGCTGTAGAGGAGCCACTAGACAAGAGAATAACTAAGCACTCATGGGGCTGAGAGCTTTTCACTCAATGAAGTCCAAACCAAACAAATGCCCCCTTTAGGAGATGCCTTTATGCAAACGCTTTGAGCGCACAGAGAAAGGGGGTTGGTATCTCCAGCTCTCCAAGCCTGCCAAATCAGGCCTGTTTTCCTCTCGCCCTTCCTGTCCATCACTCAGACTCAGATGCATGCTGGCCTTGATTGGAAAGAGCCACCTTTATCCGGTGTGCATTTTAGAACTCCTCAGATGCTGCCTGACTGAAGGGATTCTCGAGTTAACTCGCTGTATTTCCCACTGCATGTCACAAGTGTATAACAGCTGGGTTTGTGGAGAGCAACAGTGGCTGGCTTGTAGCAGCTCACTGCTTAATTTTCAGTCCAGGTTTTAGGTGTTCTTTATGAAGAGGATGCATCGGATGAAGTGAGCTGTAGCTCACGAAAGCTTATGCTCAAATAAATTGGTTAGTCTCTAAGGTGCCACAAGTACTCCTTTTCTTTTTGCGAATACAGACTAACACGGCTGTTACTCTGAAACCTGTCTTTATGAAGAGGATTTCAGGATTTCTATAACTCATTCCAGCTTGATCCCTGTCTGTCCTGTGGTGCCAAGCCTGCTACTCCTCTGCCACCATGGAGAGCTTTACCTGCAGCAGAACAGGTGAGGTTCCACTGTGCAAGGAACAGGGGTAGGATTCCTGGGACTGGCTCAGGGGAGCTCCTGAGCCGAGCTCCAGGTGGTGTGCTTCACATTACTAGGGACTGGGGCAGGGTGGGGAGGAGGAAAAGTGGAACCACAGCTCTAGGAACCCACCATCCAGGTTCAGAAACTGTAGGGAAATTGCTGCGCCACTGTAAGATCGCTCTTGTAGGTGCTCTATGTTCACAAGAGAAGCTCTCCCGCCGACATAGCGCTGTCCTCACTGGCTTCTGTCGGTGTAACTTATGTGGTTTTTTCACACCCCAGAGCAACATAAGTTCTACTGACAAAAGTGCTAGTGTAGAGAAGCCCTTAGAAAAAGTGCAGAGGAATATTAAATGCTGGGATTTTCAAAGGAACAAATGGAATTAGGCATCTGGCTCCCATTAAATTGGGTGCCTAATCCCCATAAGCTCCAGTAAAAATCCCAGTTTTCATAACTGCAAATCGTCAGCAGCACCATGTGGTATGTTTCTATGGTTGGTTTTCTCCTTCTTCACTTTGGCAGTGACATCCCCCACCCCGCCCTTACTTTTGATTCTGTCTCTAATTCCGGATTCCAAAGAACTTCTGGGCTGGAGTTGTAGGGTTTTCTTTTTATGCCACAGTCATGAGTGGGAAATAGAACCTGAGACCTTCTGCACCAAAACCGCAGAGTCCTATCACTTGAACTATGGGAGAACAACATAAATGATGAGAAAGTAGCAGGCTTGGTTATATAATCAGCCACTGTGGAGATCATGAATATTATTAGGCACTATGAAAAAAGCACACAAAGCTGTGTTTTACACATCTCTCGAGGACAAGTTTCTTCTGAGCCTTGCAGGCCCATAGCAGTTCAAGTCCTAGCAGGGTGCTATTTTGGAAAGCACTGCGGGGTCATCCCTGTTACATTATATCTCCGGGGCATCCAACATCCACATTCATGTCAAGAAAGGTTGCATTGCAAAAGTGACTTTACAGCTAGACATTTCAAACATCACTCTAAACATGGTGGCAATGGACTCATTTCTCAATAACCCATCCTAATCATGGGCCACTGCTTTGCTCCTGCATCACTGCTTCTGTAGGAAAGGTGGCTTTCGCATCCTATGGAACTCCTCTCTCACCATCCACCATGGACTTGTTCTTTAAAGCAGTCCCACTGTTTTCATACCCTGTGTTTCTTGCAGCCCATGTGACTCTCTCTCTCTCTAAGGAGGGAATAAATCAAACATTTTGGGGGGACCCTTTTAAGTATCGGTTCAAAGGCAAACAGGGAGGGAAAGGAAGGATGTTAAAAGGAAATCTGAGCAGCTATTTGGTTTCACATTAATTGTATTTATTTTGTATACATGAAACCCAGGGCTCTCCAGGTTCAAGCTTTGAAGCTCTGATTTATCATTTGGATTATATGTAAATTCTATCCAGGGCATTAGCATTCATTTTTGTAAGCAGGGAAGGATTCATTTTCTGCTACCTGCATTGCAACTCATATAAGATCATAATTGTTACCTAGACACTTGTTCATAACTCTCTCCCACCTCCTGGAAGAATCCTGTAAGAACCTGACAGGCCTCAGCTGAAAATTCAGATCTGGATTCTAACCACTCTCTTCCCTGCCCTCCATCCTAGATCCTCTGGCAGTCAGATGTAGTCCCCTTCAGTCTGCTTTTCCAGGATACAAAGCACCCTGCAGCTTCCATTGGCTTCAACGCCTTGTCACCTGTGACAATCATGGCAATCAGGCTCTGTGCACATTAGAGAAATTTGCCCCACTGTAAGTACACTGGTGCAACAACCCCCTTAACACGGATGTGCTGCCCCAGGGTGAAGTGGGGCTGATACCAGTGCAGTGTAAACCAATATGTTATTGGCTCAAACAGCACCAAGGTAAGCCTCGGTGCAGCGCGTCTACGTTAGAAGTTTGTGCCAATGCAGCTACATCGATGTCATGATGCTGTTGCAAATTTCTTCAATGCAGACAGGAACTAGGTGCCAGGTTCTGACACTCAGGGAATGTTAACGCTGCAATAAAAGACCCAGGGCATGGTTGCAACCGGCTTGGGTCAGTTAACTTGAGCTCATGGGTCTCAGGCTATGGAGCTAAAAATTTCAGTGTAGACGTTTGGGCTCGGGCTAGAGCTATGGGTTGGGGGGTGTCTCGGAGCCCAGGCTCCAGCCTGAGCCCAAACATCTACCTGGCAATTTTTAGCTCTACAGCCAAGCCCTGTGAGCCTGTGTCAACTGATCTGTGCTCTGAGACACGTTGACAATGGTTTTTTATTGCAGCATAGACGTTCCCTCCACCTCATGCTGAGCAATACCGCACTCCCTGCCGTAGTACCATTCACTGCAGCAGAGGAAACAGGTACTACTCAATGTATATGGCAGAACATATCTCTTGACTATGTGCCTGCGTATAGATTATGGGTAGAATTTTTAAAGGAGTTAGGTGCCCAACTGCAACTGAGGGGCAATATGATTTGGGTGCCTAATTCCCTTTGGCCATTTGAAAATCCCTGCTGTCGACACCTAACTTTTCCTAAAGGTGCTATACAGCAGAAGGGCCGTTTAACTTACACCGACGTCCGTAAGTAGCGTTTAACACCAACCTATCCATGTGTTACATTAACCAGCCACCATTCCAGCTACTTTGCTCTGACCATTGGGCCCACTTTGCCTGTTCACGGCTCTTATTATTTTGGGGAAGGGGAGTGGGAAGTTCAGACTCAACCATTTATATCTTGGTGGCAGAAAAAAAAAAAAGCAAGCCAACCATAAAGCACAGCTTTAGCCAGAAGAAGGTTTTTATTGCCACCATGAGTAATTCAAAACCTTTGTGGTGGTTTCAAGTCAAACATTCCGGTGGTTGAGTCATGCTGTTGGCTGGATTTAAAGACAGGCTGGAGAGTTTTATGACCATTAATAAACGTAACTTACATGCTAACATAATAAAAGTAAGCACATCCCACAAGCTGGTCACCTGTGGAGGTCAGAGAGGAATTGATTACCTACCCTCACTCCTCCCACCATGTATATCACTGCTCAACTGATTAGGTGCACTATGGAATAAAGGGGATTTTTTAAAACCTTCCTCTGATGCATCAAGCATTGGCTGGGGCAATAGGTAGGACTGTGGACTCTATGGGCCGGTTCAGATATGCAAATCCTATAGGCCAGATTCAGACCTGATATAAGAGGCCAAAACTCCACTGGACCAGAAATTCCTTTATCTAAGGTGCTTTACACCACAACATGATGTTTAAAAGAGCCTTAAACTACACAATAAGCAACATAAGAGGGACTTTGCAGGAACAGATTAGGATTCTGTGAGGTAGAGGCCCTGGGGTAGGCCAGTAAGGGAGCATGACTTGGCTAGAGGGCTGACTGACCTGAGTCATCCCATTTACCCTTTTTAAAATAATGGCACAACATTAGCTTTCTTCCAGTCCTCTAGAACTTCACTAGCTTTCCAAGACATATTTTTTTAAAAATAAATCACCATTAGTAAGCCAGAAAGCTCCTTGGCCAACTCTTTTAAAACTCTTGGATGCATGTTATCTGGACTCGCTGATTTAAAGATGTCTAACTTTAATAGCTGCTTCATCCTTGGTTGCTATTGGATTGGAAAGTATTTCATCATCATCATCTGAGATGAGTACATTATCTGGCTTTTTTCCACATACAGACCAGAAATATTTATTGAATATTGCTGCCTTTTCTGCACTTTTATTGACAATTCTAGCATTTTCACCTAGTAATGGACCAATACTATTATTACGATTCCTTTTCTTCCTGATATACTCAAAATATTATTTTATTTTATTTAACTCTGATGGCCATAGACGTCTCCTTGAATCCTTTAGCTTCCTTTATCAATTTTCTAATGTATATTAATTGCTATTAACTTCCCCCTTTTTCCATTTGTTATATGTATATTTTTATTGCTGTTTTCACTTCTCCACTAAGCCAGGCCTGGTTTATTAATCTGTGCATCTTCCTTTCTCAATTATGGAAGTTTGGATATTGAGTAAAATGTTCTTAAACAGTTCCCAGTTATCATTCACAATTTTCCATTTAAATTCCTTCTTTCAGCCAATTTTGCTCATAATTATTTTCTGACCTCAACTATGGCAATGAGTTAGACCCTGAGCATGTGGGCGGGACCCAGCAACCAGACACCTAGGAAAGAATTCTCTGTGGTAAATTAGAGCCTTCCCCATCTAGTGTCCCATCATCAGCTGGTGGAGAGATTTGTTAATAGTACTCATGGATGCGCCAGAGGCCATTGTAGGTGACCTCATCACAGCAACTCCTCCAAAAACTTACCAAGCTCAGTTGTGAAACAAGTTAGTTTTTTTGCCTCCACTAACTCCCCTTAGAAGGCTGTTCCAGAACAACAACAGCAACAGAGACAGAACACAAATCTTTTTGTTCCTAAAGCACAGGCCTCTAAAGGAGAACCTTCATTCACCTCTAAGGTTAACGAAGGCCACTTAACACATTTGCAAACAGCATTGCCCTGGCTACATTGTAAGCTAACAGTCAAGCCCACAGTAAGAAATCCTTCTTCTCATGAGATTTTTCCACTTCCATTCTGCAGATCCAAAAGTGGAGAAAGCATCTAGATCTGAGGTACTTAGTCGAATGAAGCCTTCAGACTTCAGAGCTACTCCATTATTTCTAGATATTACCTATGACTCCACAAAAATTCCCTACAAAATCAGTTATCAAACTGTGTTTGCTGCCTGGAAACTGAAGCAACAGAAACATATCCACTCTTGCCAATGACAGGACACACCACCATGTAAACTTAATTATTATGTATCACAAATAATGACAAACCATGGTTATTGCAATCAATGACCATCAGTTCAAGACACATGCAAATGTAATGGCTGATGAATTATATTTTATGTTGCAAATTCCAAGAACTGGAATGCTGTCTGATCATAGATTCCTTTTCCTTTCCCTAAAAACTCATTTTGCATGTCTCATTCATATGGCCAGATCCCCAGCTGGAGTAGATCAGTTTAGCTCAACTGAGTGGAGTTATGCTGGTTTACACCAGCTGAAGGCTTTAAAACAAAATTAAAGGATAAAAATTCACCATCTTATCTAAGAAGGAAACTTTTAGTGCAGAAAAAGAAAAGGAGTACTTGTGGCACGTTAGAGACTAACCAATTTATTTGAGCATAAGCTTTCATGAGCTACAGCTCACTTCATCGGATACAGACTAACACGGCTGTTACTCTGAAACCTGTCATTAATGCAGAAAAGCAATTCAAGGAAAGCCAGACATTAAAAAACAACAACAACAAAAAAACCTAAGGGAAGGGAGTAAAGCATTTTGTGTTTGTGTGCACACAGTCATTAAAAAAAAAAAGTTCTACACATTTTTAACTACAAAAGATTTCACTGGGCAACATGGGCGAGCAAGAGCTTTAAAGGGGAAAAGCAGCTCACAGACTCTTCTGCATGCGGCTCCAGTAGCTGGGTTGTTAAGACATTCAAAGCTGTTGATGTGCAGTGTCAGGCCGCTGTCCCCAAATCTTTCACCCTGGGCCTGTCAGACTTGAAAGAAAACTAAGGGGCTGACAGTGCTGCAGCAAAGGGATTTTCATTCTCCATTCCCCTCCCCGCCCATGCTTTTAAAGTTGGAATACAGTTGAGAGGCTGTTCCTTCCAATCCCTGCAAAAAATAAGATGTAAAACGCACCCGCGAATAGCAGCCTTGCCCCCCCAAATCCCAGGTGGGAAGCACCCAGGGTATATTTGATTAAAGACAGGGATGACAGATAACTGCTCCTCATTGGTTATGGGCATTACATTTTCATATGCTTTTCGCATTCATACTTCCTTTGCATGGGGTGGAGGCCCAGTGAGTTACACAGGAAGCTGCAGAGGAAAGCAGTTTTGGAGCCCTGCCTTTTGTTTTTAGGCTCTGTTGGTCAGACTCCAGCTTTGGGCTGCCCTGGCTGGAAGGGCAGAGATTGTATTTGCTGTATTAGGTTGGAACAAGCTCCTGCAGAGTACCTTGGGGTTTGGAGCGGGGGATTAGGAGCTAGGACATTTGAGTTCCGTTCCTGTCTCTGCCAATGACTCACCATAGGACCTTTAGGAAGTCTCTTTGCTTCAGTTCAGACACCTGCAAAATGGGGTGGTAATCCTTGTCTCTCTGCAGTGCTATGGAGCTGCACGGATTAATGCTTTGAGATCCTTACATGAGAAGCATCAGATGTTGTTATCACAATTTCAGGATAACTGCTCCTGCCTCCACCCGCTCCGTTGCCCACTCCAGCAATATCCAGTCAGGCCTCAGATCCCTAGCCATCCCCTGTCTCTGGACAGGGACCCTTGTCCTACTCCCTTCCGACCGGGGGCTTTAAGGCTGCACAGCTCCCTGCCTTACACTGTGACACTCCCAGCAAGCCAGTCTGCCTGATGGCCAGCACTTGTGCTTTTTATTCTCTCTGAAGGCTATGACTAGTGCATTACCAGCTGTTACAAGTTACCACACAGCTCCCTCTAAGCAAGCACATTTGTTCTTAAGGTGAAAGCATTATAGAGAAAACATATTTAAAAACCAAAGAAAAGTTGCTAGAAGCATGCTGAAAGCTTACCAGAGGTCATCCATCAGTATTATGGGGCCCTAGGAGACCAAAATCTTTCCAACTCTTCCACAAGGGTTGGAGATCCCTTGGACAGCAGGTCCTGTCCATTTGCTGGATCAGAAAGAAGGCCCATGCGTCCGTTTAAATGCACCCTTTTTATGCCAAAAGCCCTTTATTTGTCTGCTGGTCTCTGGAAAACCCAGTCTGAACCAGTCTATGCAAGCCACTGCATGGGGTGTGTGACGGGTTGGATCACAGAAACCCCCTTGGAAACTGCCACCTGATGTGCTGAGATTACCTCTGAGCCCGTTTTCCCTGCCAGCTTGGGACTTCAGTGCCCTGCCTCGTTGTGCCAGACACACTAGCCTGCTACAAACATAGACCCAGGTCTGAACCACATGCCCCACAAGCTGCAGGCTTATCTGAAAACAGCTTAAGAAGTGTTCCTGTCTCCAACACTCAGGTACCCAACTCTTAATGGGGTCCAAACCCCAAATAAACCCATTTTACCCTGTATAAAGCTTATACAGGGTAAACTCATAAATTGTCCACCCTCTAGAACACTGAGAGAGAGGTATGCACAGCTGTTTGCCCCCCACCCCCACCCCAGGTATTAATACATACTCTGGGTTAATTAATAAGTAAAAAGTGATTTTATTAAATAAAAAAGTAGGATTTAAGTGGTTCCAAGTAATAACAGACCAAATGAATTACCAAGGAAAATAAAGTATAACACACAAGTCTAAGCCTAATACAGTAAGAAAGTGACTACAGATGAAATCTCACCCTCAGAGATGTTCCAATAAGCTTCTTTTACAGACTAGCCTTCTTCTAGGCTGGCTCCAGCAATCACTCACACCCCTGTGGTTACTGTCCTTTATTCCAATTTCTTTCAGGTATCCTTTGGGGGTAGAGAGGCTCTCTCTTGAGCCAGCTGAAGACAAAATGAAGGGGTCTCCCAAGGCTTTATATAGTTTCTACTTGTCGGTCTAAACCCCTCCCTCCCCTGTGTAGAATCCTCTCTACAAGACGGAGTTTTGGAGTCACATGGGCAAGTCACATGTCCATGCATGACTTAGTTCATCTACAGGAACGTTCCCAGGAAAGCTCAGATGTGGACTGGCGTCTATCAAGGTCCGTTGTTCTCCAAGTACTTCCATTTACTTAAATAACCCCCTCACACTATCTTGGTCAATTTTGCCTTAGGTGCTTTCTACAGCAAAGACTTTAAATACAAGCATAGAGCCAATGCTCACAAATTCAGATATAAAAGTGAAACATGCATATGAACAGGATGAATACATTCTGTAGAACATAACATTTTCAAAGATATGTTACATGGCATATGTAGCATAAAACATATTCCAGTTATGTCATATTTACACTCATAAGCATATTTCTATAAAGCATTATGGGGTGCAATGTCACAGGGTGGTATCCCTCGGAAGGCATTTACAACCTAAATGATTCACGTTAATCAATCTCCACTGTTTTTGGTACATAGAGGAGTTTTGGTAACCCTCCCTCCTGGATTTGCGTACAATCCCTGGCCCATGGTGACACAAAAACATGATACAATATGGCCCCCAAAGACATTGCATGGGATTGCAATATCTGTCACAGCTGTAAGTGCAAAGAATCATATTAAGGCATTCCAGGAGGGCAGATCTCCTTAATCCCATGATTAAATGTCTGACAAGATGAAAGCCCTTTTGAACTATATTCTCCACTTACACAGTTGTCTCTCTAACCCAGTCCCCTATGCAGCAACTTCTGACTGTGGAATGGCGGCGGTGGAGGGAGGGGACTACAACCATATAGTGTTATGTTGAAGGAGCGCAGCCCTGACAACCTGTTCTCAATATAACAAGACAACAGACAGGGACCAGCTTCTACTGGGTCTTTCAGTTTCTTTGGGTCTGGTGAGTAACCTCTGTTCTGTCTCAGAAACATAAGATTGAAGAGTGGATTGATCAGACTTCTGACATGCAGAAATATACTGGCCTCTCACTTGTTGCCCATAGAAGATGCTAATCTGCTCCATGTTTTTGACAATCCCACGATTACTACAAAACGCCTGACAAGAAAGACCAGCCAAGGCACAGAGCTCCATTTACCATTTCTCTGCACCTTGTGTAACTGTTTACACCCATGCAAAGGGGATTTGCAGTATTGAATCCAAATGGTATT
This sequence comes from Chelonia mydas, assembly GCF_015237465.2. NCBI lineage: Eukaryota > Metazoa > Chordata > Testudines > Cheloniidae > Chelonia > Chelonia mydas. The sequence continues at coordinate 21,324,388 of NC_051254.2, forward strand.
ATTTTACCCACTTTGCACAGGTGTAGAAGACTAGATAACATGCAGAAAAATGGTGAACCAGGACCATGGTTTGTAATAAGGTATTTGCTAGTATACTATTCAGCCACTAGTAAATGTCTCTGTGGGCTGTATAGTTCCAAATAAGGAATAGTCAATGGTAAACAAAAGAGACAAAGCTGGAACTTGAGCTGTGTGGATGTCTGCTTACTTATGCATAGTTTGTAGCTGTTTCTTTAGTTAATACCCCCTGTTTAAGACGGATCACAATTCCATATATCATGATATAGTCTCGGCAATTTCCTAGCATGTAGCATCTAAAATGGGTACAAGAACAGTGATCACATACCAACATACTAATCCCAAATTCTTCTCCAACTGCTGAATTTCAGCTCAATCTGCTCTCCCAGTGCCTCCTCCAAAAGAGAGTCCCTGTCTCTGCTCAGTTACCATTTTTGGACCTCCGATGTATCCCAGGAACCTTTGCAACAAATATTTCCCAAAAGCTCTTCCTTTAAATTGTTAATGTTGCTAATACAAGTGGATTTGCAGCACAGGCTTGTAATCTAATAGTTCCTGTTGCAGACATCTACAACTGTTTTTGTTTTTAAATGATTGTGACACCTTAAATAAAGAAAACAAAAAAGAAATTGGGATATTTTTGGAGGAGAAAATGACAGAGAAGGGAGCTGACAAAGCTCTGAGATACCAGGATTGTTGTTCCAGTGAAGAAATGATGCTGCTTTATACAACATCATCTTGTTGAACCCAATGTTTCCTTTTGAAATAAATAGTTGCATTGAATTAAACTAGAACTGAGTTTGTCCTATACCACAAAGCATCCTGGTGTTTAATTTAGTTACACCAAGAGCAAATAGAATGACAACATTTGCATTGTGAAACTTCTCAGGAGTCAAGCTTTTGGGGTCTATCTAAAACTGGTCCATCCTTTGAAGCTACTTAAGGCTGGGAGCACCAGTACTTCTATTACACATTGACCCTGCTCCCTTGTCTCTTTTACGCTAAACAACAGTGGGAGTTACTTGGTTCCAGGCACTTTTAAAAAATCTGGCCAGTCCATGCAGATGCTTAAATGGGAACTTAGCCCTTCTGAAAAACCTGGTGTTAGAGCTGATTAAAAATTATCTAGTGGAATCATTGGAAAATGCTGATTTGTCAAAATCTAAGCATGCTGCAGGACCATGTCAATATTGAAGACATTTCAATTTTAAAAAGTTGAAATCAATCATTTCAATAAGGTGGAAACACTTCATTTCAACCTTGTCAGAATGAAGCATTTTAACATTTATTTTCAATCTTTTTATTTTCTATCACTTTATAATATGAAAATAAAATATAAAAGAATGAAAAAATAAGAAAAATAGAAAAGTAAAATCAAAATTGAAATGTAATGTTTAGATTCATCCAAAATGTTTGGGTTTTTTTTAAAGAAATTTCAAAATTGTTTTTTTTAATCCGAATCAGAAGGGAAAAAATAATTTAAAATGCCAGAGTTTCCCATGGATGAGATATTTCAAGTTTTGACTAGTGTCAAACTGGTTTGAGGTGTCTAAACTTGGGCAAAATCAGGACCCATGATGTCACTGTCAGGTCAGCATTTCAATAGAAAGCAGAAACATAACAGCATATGAAGTTCATGAGAAACTTGCAGTTCATCATGTCCCAAAGAGGAAATTAATACATCCCTTTCCCTTTGATATGCTGCAGGGGTCATTAATTAGCATAACATTATTCCATAGGGAGCATTGTTGGCCTACAGGGGTATACTAGAAAAAAGTAACCCCATGCCCAATACAGAAAAGAAGATGTGCGCACTCAATAGCAGATGTCTTCAGCAATGGAATTTAGCTGATAGACTTTGGAGAGGGGAGATGGTCACTCCAATCTGGCTGACCTCCCGTTTTGAGAGGGACTGGTGGGGTAACTTTCTTGAAGTGGTAGATTTCAGGCACAGCATAGTTGCAACATTTGGGGTTGGTTGCTAGGAGTATGATCAACTAACTTAATTGGTTTGAAGAAGCCTGCATGCATGGCATATCAAAATGTGTGTGCGTGGATGGGTATGAGAGATAGAGACTAAGTTTGAGTGTGTATGTGATATTGTGTGTGCACATCTGTGATTACCTGTTAGGTGTATGTGAGAGAGAGATTTCTGGACTCATACTTAGTTGTGTGGCATATGCCCTTGCACCAGAGATCTGGGTCTTCATGGCTGTGTTGTAGGTGATGCACAATGTGGACCAGGTTTTCATTAAGAGTTCAGCATACTTGGTGTGCATTGGGTGCAGCGCTCTTCTGAAAATTCGGCTTCAACAGTGAGAACAGGTTCCTCAGGATTTTCCCCTCACTTTCTCTCCGTTTCATTTTTCCTTTTCCAGCGGACAAAAGGTGAAGGGAAATAAAAAGAGAGATAAAGGGAGTTAAAACCTAAAAACTAACATTTTGGGGGTTTTCAGAAACTGAAACAAAAATCTGAATTTGAAACAAAATAATGAAACTTTCATTTTGGAATTCTTTCATCAAAAATCTGAAATTTTTCCCAGGAGAAATGTTCCATTTTTCAAACAGCTCTAGTACAAGGCCCATGAACAATGTCAGGGAAGCCAGAGCTAACTATCACTGTCAGCATGGGGACAGCATCTTGCTTATACCCAGAGGAGACAATTGCTATAAAACATGCAACCAGAGGAGGCAAGTGGAATATAGGGTAAAGGGATAAAGAGCCTTTTGCCTCTAGAACGGTCCCAATAGAGTAGTGACACTAAATCATTACCATCTAAGGGCTGTTTGGTGTGTTGTGTGAAACCAGCTGGTGACGTCAGTCCAGGTCCTAGAGGACATGTGTCCACATCATAAAAACCATTGCATCAATCGGCATCCAAGTGGCCGTCTCAACAGAAAGGCCAAGGATGAATGGGGCAAGGAGATTGTTCTAATTCATGCAGCCAGGTTCAAGATGGAAAGCTTTTTGGAGTGAGCATTGCCGGGACACTTACACAGAGACTGCTGCTCTTGTTCTACTTGTTCTGTGATTAAGCAGAGGATTTCATTGTGCAGGGCTGTCAATCCAGGACTTTTCACCGGCACTAAATCAGTGTGTGTATTTGGGGAGGAGGGGGATGGAGGGGGATGTAGTACAGAAAATATTATCAAGTGGAAATGAGCAAAAGCGAAACCAGCTAAGTCAATTTGAAAACTCAGTTCACGTTTCAGGGGTTAGAAATACTCCCAGAATCAGGTTAAGCGAAGCCCTGCTGAGCCAGTTATTGATTTCTTAATGAGCCTAAAAAGAAAAGCACTGAAGGGAAAAAGAGAACAAATTCCAAACAGAAATGGTCATGCAGTTTCCTTGGGTAAGCAAAGGAGAAGTCAGAAAACCTCTGGGAGGCTGAGGGCTGCGTTAGCAGGGAGAACCGAGCAGAAACATGGTTGTGTAAGGCAGGGTAAGCAGTTAGTAAATGGCAAACTCTTTTTGGAGGAGGAAGGTTTTCTTAAAAAAACAAACTGGGGAACCTGCTCCTTTCTCCAGAAATCCCTGAAATGTTGTCTCAAAGGGCTTGGAGAGGACACACCGTGCCTCCAGCCTGCTATGTCACAGCACATGTTATATTTCTATTTCATTATTTGCATTGCAGGAACACCTAGGGACCCCAGCTGAGATCAGAGCCCCATTTGTATTAGGTGTACATACACATAACCCAAGGCTATTTTTTTAAAGGAATCCATGGGTAGGTGCCCAAATCCTATTGAATATCAGTGGGACTTGGGTGCCTAAGTCCCTTTGGCTCTGTTGAAATAGAGAAAAGCTAAATAGATGAGGCAAAGAAAAGAAGTGTTGTTATCAACATTTTAGAAGACTTTAACCCAGCTCTCCTGTGTGCCCGTGCAGTGACACAACCACAAGACCAGCCTACTTTCATGCAGCTTGGTTTCAAAGTAGACAAAATGGTTGTCATCAACGCCCTCTTTCTTTTCTAATCTGAAAACATGCAGCCTTTCTCCCTTTGCTCCTATTTACATTAGATCTGCAGAAAAGGCATGTTGGTGCAATGTTAGCAGTATAGGAAGCCCCTTCTACCGTACATCAAGTTTATATCCACCAAAAAAACCCCAACACGCCCGCCCCCCTCTCCCCAAAAAAGAAACTTTGGCTGGTACAAGTTTATACCGGTTCTCTGAGGAAAATAAGCTATCTCAGCAAAATCACTTGTATGCCGGTATAACTGTGTCTACACTAGGACTTTTGCTTTGCATTGAATGCGATGCTCTGCATTGAAATGTCAGCAGAAAATCACACCCACTACCAACATTACTACTGTACAGGCAAAAGTTACTAACGTAGATCTGGCCTGAGTTCTGTAAAGCATTCTAAACACAGGCTGTATGCCTTTTAGTGTTCGTCTTAATTATTTGTATTACGGTAGCACCTAGAGGCCACAACTAGTGCGAAACTCTCCGTGTCCCAAAGAGCTAACAATCTACATGATATGAAACGAATAACAGTGTATGTGATACTTCAGTAGCACCTTTCACTAGGGAATCTCAAAGCATATGGCAGACATTATATAATTCGTGCTCACATCCACCCTAGGGGGTAGATACTATTATCCCCTTTTTACAGCTGGGCAAGCTGAGGAACAGAGGTTAAGGGCTTGTCTGTATTAGAAAAAGTTGTACCATTTTAATTATTTAACTATTATAGTTAAAACCGTACAATTCACCCTAATGTGGACACAGTTAAATCAGTATAAAGGTACCTTATACCAGTATATTTATTCCCAGGTGGGAAGGGAAATAAGTTATACTGGTATAAGGCACCCTTTTACCAGTTTAGCTGCATCCAGACAAGGGGGGTTGTACTGATAGAACGATTCCAGAAAAAAATAATCACACCCCTAACAAAAATCGTTGTACCAGTAAAGCGTTTAAGTTTAGACCAGGTTGAAGTGACATGCCAAAAGCTGCACAATGAGGCCTTATCTACACTACAAACTTCTGCAAGAAGGGGTGTGAAAAGTTGTGATTCTGACTGATGCAGCTGTGCTGGCCAAAGGCCCTGTTGCAGACACAATTATACCAGCAAAACTGTGCTTTTACTGGTGTACTAGCAAATGTGTAGTTTTGCTAGGATGCGCTGGGTCCATACTAGGAGTGCTTTCCAGCATTGTACAGCTATACCAGCAAAGAAGAATCCCTAGTGTAGACGTGGTGGCCTCAGTTGGTGATAGCACGTGAAAAGGATGTTGGAGGACTGACTGGCAGTCACTGATTCTTATTACCAGATGCTAAGTAAAATTGTATTGTATTGCAGCATAAAGCCACATATTCAATAGAAGGCAGGCAAACACAATGAAATTCCCAGACAAATTCTTTGAGCTGGCATTAAGGCCTGAAATAGAAATCAATAACTTAAGGGAGAGAAAAAATACAGCTAGGACATTGTGGGTACGATTCATTACTATGTCACTCCAGTTTCATGCCAGCGTAACCCCACTGAAATCAGCGCAGTTGCATGAGGGTAAAACTGGAGTAATGTAGAGGTGAACCAGATCCTGTAGTTTTCTGAAGAGAAAATTGTCAGATTCTCAGCTGGTGTAAATCAGCAATGCTCCACTGAAGTCACTGGAGCAATTTACATCAGCTGATCATCTGGCTCCAAAACATCTGCAGCATTTACAAAAGGAATCCAATGCATCCGATGAAGTGAGCTGTAGCTCACGAAAGCTTATGCTCAGATAAATTGGTTAGTCTCTAAGTTGCCACAAGTACTCCGTTTCTTTTTGCGAATACAGACTAACACGGCTGTTACTCTGAAAAGGAATCGTGGTTCTTTTATGATCACAACACAGCAGACAGAGATTCCCCGGGCCAGATCCTCAGCTGGTGTAAATCATAATGCCATTGACTTCACAGAACTATGCTGATTCACACCAGCTGAGCACGTGGCCTTCCATTCTTAAGGTTTGATCTGAAAAATCCATTGAGTAAAATGCATGGAACTCAACAAACTACCTTCAGGATGAAGGGCTGAATGGTGCCTTCACAGCCTAGATCAGAGTCTGATACCTAGACCACTCAGTCCTTTCCCACCCGCTGAACCAAAAATCCCCATTGCAACACTAATCATGTCTCTGTTTCTCTCTCTGTTTGGCAAATTATTCTGCCAGACGTCTCCCTTCTACCAAATCCCACCGTTCCTTCTCAGTTTATGGACCCCAATGGTATGTCTACACTGCAGAAAGAGATGGGTTCTTAATTTGGCATTAGCTAACTTGGGTTAAAATAGCAAAGAAGTTATGTCAACCCATCTTTAATTCAAATTAGCAAATCGAGTTCAAGCCTCTAGGGTAACCTGAGTTAAAGCCAAGTTGCTGTGTCTTCGCTGGTATTTTAACCTGAGCTAGGTCATACATGTTAGTCAAAGCAAAGTAAGCCTTTTATTTGCAGTGTAGACATACCCAGAGATTTCCTTCTCCCTCATCCCGAGCTCTGTGGAAACCAGCACTGCTCAGGTATTGTATGATTATTTAATTTCTATTAGAGTACCATCCAGAGGTCCTGTTCAGGGTGAGCCCTCATTGTGTTACGTGCTGTACAAAAAACAGAGGTGCACATGGGTCTGCTCTGAAAAGCTTAAAGTATTATTCATTTATTATATATCAACCATAAATCTACTTGACACTACAGAGGCCAATAAAACACAAGGGACCAATAATGAGGAGTGTTCACCAATGCTGCCAATTCTGATTTTTCAGAGCTTTTTTCTCAAAGCCCCAGTTCCTGGAATCATGTGAGCACAGGAGAATTTTAGCTTCCATTTTAAGAAAATGTAAGGTTTTTTAGAGCTGGTTGAATTTTCCACTGAATTTTTCCACAAAACATGTTTGTTTCTTGTCAAAATTTTTGTTGTCAAAAAGCTTTCTAAAGGACAAGAGTAAATACATGTGGTGGCTTGGTATGGCATAGACTAAGAAGAATTTGATTTTTTATCTGTAAATGTCGATAAATGTCAATTTCATGGTACATGTTGGTTTCTTGTCAAAATGTTTGTTGTCAAAAAGCTTTCTAAACATAAAACCAAACCAAAGTACTTTTTTTTTTTTGCGGGGGTGGGTGGGTGGGAGTAATACAGCCAATTTTTTTCATTTCAAAATTATTGTAAAATTCCCACCTATTCTCATTTTTTACTCCCTCTCTTTTCCATTGGACCCTGAAATCTCACAGATTCATAGATATTAAGGTCAGAAGGGACCATTATGATCAGCTAGTCTGATGTCCTGCACAACACAGGCCACAGAATCTCACCCACCCACTCCTGCAGAAAACCACAAAGCCAATAAAAAGAACCCAAAATTTATTATTTTTTAAAAAATTATGATTTTTTTTTTAAAGACAAATGCCATGATTTCACTGGTGGCCTGATTCATGATTTTTGAAAGCTTGGAGCCGACAGTACTAATGCACTATGTGATCAGTCAAAACATGGCTGGTGATAGCAACAAACGCTGTGGGAAGAGAGGACAAGAGTAAATACATGTGGTGGCTTGGTATGGCATAGACTAAGAAGAATTTGATTTTTTATCAGTAAATGTCGATAAATGTCAATTTCATGGTACACACACAAACCGACAAAAATATTTCCATTGATAACCATTAACATTTACAGACAGGTAAAGAAAGAAAAATGCTGCTTGTGAACATAGAGTTTGATTTAGAGATATTAACTTGGTATATTTTGACATGTGACATTGACTATTTGTGTTTGAACGGTCATCAACCTCCAACTTTTTGAATCTCAACATCTGCCCTCATTAAATAATTGTCTGACAACCCCTTCTTCACTTCTCACAACTATGAACATTTAAAATGATAAAAATTGAAAAAAAAAAAAAGCTAAAAAATAAATACTGATGTTATCAGTCAAACTTATACATATAAAAATCAAATTCTGCCGAGCCTCGTTATGAATGCACCTCGAGATGTGCCTTGTTCTCCAAGTAACCCTGTTCTAATTTGGAGCTGTCAGAGCAATGCCAGGCTACTCAGTAGCAAATGGGGCTCCATGCCAGGGAAAGTGTTGAATGTTCTTTCCCTTCCTGAGCTGGGCCAAGGTCCAGCAGGGAAAGCCCTAAGAACAGCCATGCTCAGGAGAAAACTTTACTCTTTTGGTTTGTTGCTATTTAAAATAATAAAGTAAACCACAGAAATGGGGTAAGTGTGAACCAGATACTCACTGCAGAGTTAGCCCAGCTCTTACTCAGGTGTGTCTCTAACTTCCCGCCCATCTACACACAAAACCCTCTGACCCGAGTTTAGTGGTGCATTCAACCCAGGTCAGCTGGGCTTTTCTGTGGCTGTAGGCTAAAATCAGAGTGAGGTTTACTCTTGAGCTGGCAATTCACCATCTTTGCAGTGAGGACTCAGGTTAAATCACTTGAATGCTGATGGGCCTCCAATATCTTCCCACAATTCCCCGAATCCCCCGTGTACCCAGAAGAACAAACAAGTTTTCCCACAATTAACTGGGAAAGAATCATACAGCAGCTCAGCACAACCAACCAGGTCTGGAGAAGTGCTAGTGACATACATGGGGGCAGTGTGGTAATAGTAAGGACATGGTAACTCAGGTAGGGCTTTGCAATGTGGCTGCTCGCACCCAGGCGAGCCCAAGCCTGGGGTTGATACTGTGGAAGTATAACATTGTATAAGTATAACGTTGTATAAGGGGACATGCTGGATACATTGTATATGAGAGGGCATGCCAAAACATGTTACAAAGTATCTGAGGGAGCACACGTAGGGACAGTTAGCTTTTGAATGGAGAAGCAATTAAGATAGAGCCAGCACGTCTAAGAAGCAGGCATCAGAATGGAAGGTGTGAAGGGCAATTAGTTAAGTTAACTGGAAGCTGTTAAAGGAGATTGTTAAGGGTGGCAGGTAATTGAAGATACGTGACTGGTCTCAGGGATCTCGAAGGGTGGTGACTAAAAATCTTTTTCTTCTTTTGTCTGTAACTTCTCTGTAACTTGTTCTCCAAAAAACTGTATAAATTAAGAGACACAAGCCCCACTCGGGGGGCTCACTTCTAAATGTATTAGCAGAGCAGCTTTGCTAAAACAGAGTGGTCTGATAAATTGTGAGTCTGAGTCAAACTTTGACAATACTCAGATGCTGATCATGCAAGTGAATTCTGCAGTGAAGACATATTGAGAGCAGGTGTGTGTGTGTCTCTAATCTACAGTACAGAACTATATTGGTATAACTATGTAGCTCAGGGGTGTGAAAAATCGCCCCCCCAAGTGACATAATTATACCAACCTAACCCCCAGTGTAGACAGCACTATGTCAATGGGAGAGCTTCTCCCACCAACATAGCTACCGCCTCTTGGGGAGGTGAATTAACTACGCTGAAGGGAGTGAGCTCTCTCTCATCGATGTGGAGCGTCTTCATTCAAGCGCTGCATCGGTGCTGATGCAGTGTTTGAAGTGCAGACCTGCCCTGAGTGTGTTAATAACAGAGTGGGACTATCACCTGCTAACATAGCCTAACCAAAGCCAGCAAGTGGTTGGAACAAACTGCAGACACAAAGAAAGTCTGCCTTTCAAGGTCAGTTTTGCAGGCCCAGTAGAATTCAACCAGCACCTACATTGGCAATAATTCTCCAAAACTGATCCAGCTCTGTGGGATCCTCCTGAACATCACTCTGCGCTAATACGAATCCAAGGGCCATTTACTTGTCAGCCAGCCTTTCGTGAGTTGCAAAGGCACTCCTTCAAGTAGTAGCAGGGTGAGCCCTATACGTTTGGACAAATTAAAAAAACAAAACAAAACCCACCATTCAGAGAGAGATTGCTGCGGGAAGGAGATGGGATCATATTTGCACAGCACATTTGCACAGCACATTTGCACTTTCAACCCTTACATTTCTGCCATTTCTGCCATTTATAAATGCTAAAAAAAACAATTAGCACAGAGGGGGAAGCATGAGAGAAAGCGGAGTGAAATCTTTAAAGACAGACATTGGTGCCCCTTCTCCCACACTCCAAAACAGTGGTAGTGAGTAGCAGCATTTTTTCCTACATCTCCAGAGAAATAAGAACGTAAAGGAGAGAAAAGAAGAGTCTTTCATCCCAGTAGGGATTCTGATCTGTGCTGGGACATCAGCTCAGCCAGTATGATGCGGGCCTGCAACTTCTCAGGCATTTAGAAAAGAAAGCATTAAAATGGGGAGGGGAGTGGGATAAGGGACAGCCACTTAAGGTTTAAAATGCAAATTCCTTAATTTTCTTTTAGGTGGATGGGTCAAGGTTTGTCTGTTCCTTCCTCTCCCCTCCCCTCCCAGTTTTGTTTGGGAAGGGACTGTAGATGAGACAAGGTCTTTGTGTGGGCCATTCAGCTGAGTGAAAGGGCTGAGGACTCCCAGTGGAGGGAACAAACTTTTGGGGGTCAGTGCGGTCAGCGTAGAATAAATGTGGTGTATTGTTTGTATTAAGGACATGATCTCAGCGGGGTGTCCCTGAGCCACTGCACACACCATGAAGAACTATTTATTCAACACTGAAATACCTAAGGACTCCGCTCACAGGGAGAATATAAACTGCCGCTAAAATGAGCCCATCGATCGCTATTGGGAATAATCGCTGGGAGGCACAAAATACTCATTTTTTGTTAATATCCTATCTAAGTAAATGCTTGTGCATAACCAAGAACCAGCCAACACACAGTTTCCAAAGAATAATCATAATTAAATGCAGCAGAAAAGAGAAGCTGCTTTTTTTTTTTTTTTTTTGCTGTTCTCCAAAGAGGGACAGTTCAGGTCATTAAAGGCCTAAGATAGAAACAGTTTCTCTTAACAGTGTTTGAAAACAGGCTTTTGTTTCCATGGAAGTCGCACAGGCCTTTCTTGGTTTGCCTCCGCTACACAAGTCACACAAGGCCCCAGGGCAGGGGAGGGAGGAGAAAAAAAGGGGGAGGACATGGGTGAGAATGGAATGCAGCTTTGGCATCTGAAGGCTGGAGACGGGCAAACATGAAATCAAACTGGAAAAGCAACACAAAGGGAGGTGCGAGGGAATGACGGATAAATCTCTAGCAATGTCCCCACGGCTACGTACACCAATAGGGTCCCCCCAAAGGAGGCAGGTGGGGGTGGGGAAGGAATAATTCCCAAAGTTGCAAAAGACAAGATGTTCAAAAAGGGACTTTTCAGCAGAACTTGGCTGCAAAATGATCTCTCTCTCTCCCCCCTGCTCACTCATGCATCCAGAGAACCATGGATTCCTTTAGAACGTAGCACTTTTTATACAGTTCCTGTGTTCTGCAGATAGGCGCTGCAACTCGACTGTTCGTAGCTTCATCTAAGGAAGCCACTTGCCCTGGGATAATTTAGTCCCACACCTTCCCAAGCAGCAGGCTGGCAAACAGGTAGCTTTGGCACTGTTTGAATTGCAACGCAAAACGGGCACTTGATCTACCCACCGAGGTAGCCTTATTCCAGCCAGCTCCGTCCTGGTGCATGGGGCATGGAGAGGGATAATCTGACCCAGTCACCCAGTGCCATCCAAAAGCAAAGGGGTGAGCAATTAAGGTAGCCAAAGGAATTGCCTCAAAAGGAACCCCGCTGGGGTTGAATGGTGAATTGTGTTGTCAGCCTCCATCATGAAGCATGAAGGGACAACATGCAGGGAAATAAAGAGAGGAAGGAAATGGGAGAGAAGTGAGAAGAAGGTAGGAAGTTTCCTATCCTTGGGGTGAAATTTCTGCCAGTCCCCGCTAAATCAGGCAGGTGACATGTGGCGTTGACATGTTCCGGAGATAGATCACTCCAAGAACACAGCTGTGCACACTGGGAACACAGGTATTTCGGCAAATAGGGAGTGCTCCGGAGCCCACGGAAGTCTGATCTTTTCACTGTTGTGCCCTCAGACACAGTGGGCCTCATTTTCCTCTCACTTGCATTGTTCCTCTGTCGATTTCAGTGGAATTACTCCTGTTTTCCTCCCTAGTGTAAATGAGAGGAGATGGTCTGTGTGTTTAATTACCCCAGGAGTATCACAGAAAGAAAGATACTAACAATAGCTATATTCATCTTCCCTGACAGCCTCATTATCTGAGAAGGGCTAACTAGTGAGCAACTCAAACAAAGAACTCTCAGTTCTTAAGGAGAAGTTCTGGAATAAATGTAGGCCAATGTCTATCAGTGCTATTGAATATAGCAGCCTTTGGGCTCAGCCTTGGGCCCAGGTTCAGACTGCCTTGCTGGGGGAGGCAGTGTGTCTTAGAACAACCTTGGAGCTGCTCTAAGTTAGACATGGTTCAATTTTGGCCCCTGGCCAGCCCAGGATTGAGGAACTGGATTTACACTCAGCACAATGACTGAGCCCAGTGAGCACTGAAGTCCTTTCCAGCCACCAGGCGGAGAAAAAGACATGCATCCAGCAAATCACTGAAAACAAAGATACTGGGATGGACTGGAGCTGTTTGCATGCTTGCAGCATCCCATAAGAGGGTACACGATATGCTCTCCAGTGCAGCCCACCAGCTGTGGGGGTCAGTGGCCAAGAATGGAGGCCCCCATCCCTGCTTCCTCTCTCCCCCTTTTGGGGTGTCTTGAAGCCCAGATGACACTGGAAGGGAGGAGTCCCTGGGCTTTGGGGAGCACAGGAACAGTGATGGTGCCTGCTTGCTGTGCATGAAGAGACTTCTGGTGCCATATACTACCCTTGTGCAGCTGCAGAGAAACTAGGCAAAATCTGATCCTTAATGCAGAGCCTTGCATCTTACACATACTACTGTAATAACAAGAGCTGTTTACAAAACGTTCAGTGCAATAGTTTTCCTTTGAAAAATGCAGTTTGGTCAAACTATATGTGGCGAATTCATTGAACTGATGGGAAGGAAAATAAAAAAACGCGGTAGCAGGAGAATTACAGCACACCAAATATTTCTCTGTAATTGCTAATTCAATGCCTGATGTGTAGCACATGTAGACCAGCTCACATTCATCTTCTGATTTATTAATTCAGAGGAGGCAAATAATTGAGCGATTCATTGGGTTTCAGTTACTTGAGAACCACATAGGTGCAAACCAGGCTGAAGCTGTGCTGGCTATGATAAATAACCTAGGTTTGGATGTATGTAACTGCCACAGACAATCATAGGATAATACTAGTAATGTGGCTGGTCGTTACAATGGTCTGCAGGCCCGTCTGCTATGGAAAAAATACACTAATACAGGACATGCTCTGCACTGCACATTCCCTAAATTTAGTTGGAGTCAACAGTGTTAATTAACAGTTGCTCAGGTGCAGTCAATTTGGGGTGGTGTATGTGTGTGTGTGTGGGGGGGGGGGGGGTATGCAGTCACCGTACTCTTTCTGCTCTGCATTGACATATTAACGGAAAACTATTTTCCGCAATGGAAATACTGACACTAGCCAGAAATCGTTGACTCTCCAAAGTCTGTCAGATATGTGATGGTGTAGCTGTGTGGATTCTAACCTGGCATTGTTTCAAAACTATAGCATTTTCTGACAAGCCTTGGAGGATCTGTCAAAAGGTACTAGTCAGGCTTCTGAGAGTCATTTAAAAATGCAGCTTCTCTTCAGAAGCAAATGGAGCACTTGGAGACAGTTTTCACGACGCATATTTGGATCACTGTGCTTCAGTGGTTCAAACGGACCAGAATTCAGCTACAGAAAATGGAAAAAATCAATTTACTGCAATACCTGGAAACATTTGTTGCCATCTTGCGTGGCCAGTTTGAGGATTTTTTAATACAGGGCAAAGAAACTGTGCAGGTCTGCTTCGATACTACCAACATGAGTTGTGTTCTCCTCACAAAATAAAATGATCTGAGGATGAGTCTGATGCAGCAGATCCAGTACATGAAGGAAGCCACCAAGTTTGCACTGAAACGTTTTTTGTCATCGAAATGAACTTTGACGACTTAATTGCCGATTTTCATTTGCTTACAGCTAAGAAGAAAACAATTTCATTAAAAATCCTCAAACTGGCCATGCAAGATGGCAACAAATGTTTCCAGGTATTGCAGTAAATTGATTTTTTCCATTTTCTGTAGCTGAATTCTGGTCCGTTTGAACCGCCACTCCTTCAATTCTTGTTTTTCTGCCACGGAGTTCATCGTGACCTCACACAGAAAGTCCTCTTTAGTTCCTTCACTTTGACCCTGCACTGCTGTGTGTCCTGGTCATGGCCCCTTTCTGTCATGGTTTGTGAAATCTGTCCGTAGGTATCATAATTCCTACGGCTGGAATGCAGCTGGGACTGAACAGCCTCCTCTCCCCAAATGCTGATGAGGTCCAGCAGCTCGGCATTGCTCCAAACGGGTGATCGCCTGGTGCATGGAGCAGGCATGGCCACCTGGAAAGATGCGCTGACACCACTGCACGCATCACCGAGCAAACAGGAAGGGGACTTTCAAAATTCCCAAGGAATTTACAGGGTGGGATGACAGTTGGTCACCTGAGGGCAGGGCAGTAGAGTTCAAACCGATGACCAGAGAGGCGAGAACAGGCATTGTGGGACACCTCCCGGAGGCCAAGTGCAGTGCTGTGATGGACCAGGGTGTCTACACTGGCACCACGGCACTGTACCCCCAGCGCAGAAAGCTCTACGCCTCTCATCAGGGTGGTGTTTTTACAGTGCTGCAATGGCGCAGTTTCTGCTCAGGAGTTATAGCGCAGAAAGCTGCTTTACTGCGCACAAACTTGCCAGTGTAGACAAGGCCTAAGTTGATATGCAGTAAGTTGACAGTGCCCCTACCCCCAGTGCACCAGGCGGCCAGCCCCAGGGCGCTAGGCAGCATAGCTGCAATGCCCTCAGCCCTGGAGTGCCGGGCGGCATGGCTGCAATGCCCCCAGGCCTGGAGTGCCAGGCGGCAGGGCCACAGCGCCCCCAGCCCCAGTGCACCAGGCGGCCAGCCCCAGTGCACTGGGCGGCGTGGCTGCAGCGACTCCAACCCCAGAGCGCTGCGCAGAGTGGTCCAAGCACTGGGCGGGCAGCACGGTCGCAGCACCAGCCGCCCCAAGTCCCTGCAGGAGGCAGGCCGGCCAGCCCAGGCCCCCGCCAGCCCAGGCCAGGGCAGAGCAGGAGGTGGACTGGGGGCGGAGCATGGGCAGGGCCATGCTAGGCTGTTTGGGGAGGTACAGCCTCCCCGAGCCTACGATACCCACCCCCCATAGGCAGCCCCCTTTTCCAATGACATTCCCCACCTGATACAGGACAAAACTATATCTAGCATTTGTCCCAGTACCAGCCGGGGACAAATCACCACCAAAAAGAGGCCTCCCTAAGTATCCAGCAGGCAGTGGTTCTATGGAAACCTATTCGCGGTAAGTAGTAATGCCTAATTAAACCCAATTCTTAACATCTAGCTATGGTGTATGTGTTGCTCCCTCATCCTGTTAATTCTTTTACACAACATGTTTTTAAACATATTGAGAACGTATTCTTTTTTTAACCAACATTGGGGGTGGCTCAGGATATTCTGTGCTCAGAGCCCAGAGAGTTTTCAATTTTGCCCTACAGATATCAGTTTAACTTCTCCATGGAACCTGCCTGGACCAAGCCAGACATGAGCTGGCTCCAGACTGGAAAGGAGAATTCCAGGGGTTCCTACCTGTACCCAGGCCCATTCCAGCCCCAGAACTCAGATCTGGATTTAGGACACTCCAAATTTCAGTTTTGGTTGTGGACTCTAGCTTTAGTATTTACTGGAGAGTTGGGAAGATTTCTCTTGAGGTGTCTTGGCTGAGAGTGATTGTGATATCAGAGAGGAGAAAACACCCTTGAAAACCTTGACCACAGCGGCAGAAGGTGATGGAACTTATTTACTTAAAGTCAGTAGCTTCCTTTTAAGGGAGGGAGCTATAGGAAGAAGTGCCTTGATGGCAAGTGTACGTAGTCAGGACATGAGGGCTTAGCGTGTATGAGGGAAGATAAGTGTCTGGGGTAAATAAAGCCTTTTTAGTTCTGTATTTGTACAGCACCTAGCGCCATGGTCCTGATCTGTTCCTGGGGCATCTAGGTGCTACAGCAATACAAATAAATAATCATCCTCATCTCAGTCCTTACTCAAGTACAACTCCCATTGGTTTCCATAGTAGTTTTACCTGAGTACACTGTGCAGGATCAGAACTGCGAGAAGGATGGGCAGAGTTTGTCCCTCTGAAAATAGAAATAAAACCCTAACAAAAACCCCGCATTGGCATTACCTCCCCAATGCCGCCTTTTAACAATTATTATTTTAAACTGCTAAAAATGTTCAGAGGCTAGATTTTAAAAAATGACATTGTATGGCAATGCACGTAATAGCCTGAACGTCGTCATGTCTCTGAACACTTGATTCGATTTTCTTCACTTCCTGTTCTAAACTGCTGAGCAGCATCGCTTAGGGTGATTAAACTGCTGCCATATTCCACCACCGAGTTGCCTGCCTCTTCATGGTGGATAAAAGAATTCCTGAATATCAATGGTGTAGAGGAGTCAGAACCGCATTCTGGATCCACTACATCACACAGTCACCAGCAGCGTGAGGGGCGGGGTTAGAGCAGCGTAGGGGTGGGGTTAGAGGAACAGGCTGGCAAGGACATGCTGCTGTTCAGGATTACGTCATTGCTGGATATGCAAATCCAAGGCTTAATCCAACACACCATCTTCTGACAAAATTCTCTTTGGGCTAGATCTGCTCAGAAGCATCAGTTTAGCACTCTCAGTTCACACTGATGACAACAGGATTGATTTAATAATTTTATTAAGATGACGTTAAAATAAAAAGAAAACGGTACAGAGTTTAAGCATAGAAGTTTCTGGTTATCAGGGAATAAGGTACAGATTATCAAGGGGTGCAAAGTTCGGTTTAGGATCGGGTGGCGTAAGGAATATATAATCTGCAATATCCCTGATTGGGGGTAAAAGGTAACGGGTCAAAGTACAGACATTGAGATATGGGGGTATGTTGTTCATATAATGGCTATGTTTAGGTGTGGAGTATAATGAGTGGATACAATGATGAGGATGGATTTACCCTCATTTGATGAGATTTAATGTTCAGTGAGTCCATGGTTCCATATGGTCCAATGGAAAAAGTCTCTCGGTCCCTTTCTCGTAGCTGATGCTCAATGTCGTTCCGGCTCACACCTCCTGGTACTGTCGGTGGCCGGTGATGTGTTCGGTGTAGATGTCCCTGGACCATCGGATGGTGTCCGAGACCATGAGGCGCCGCAAGAGCTGTGCGCAGCGTCGACCGATCCCACAGGTCCGCAGCACATGCTCGTTGCAGGGGCCCCAAGCGCCCAGGGCTCTGACGATCAGGGCGTCCATCTGCACCTCGTAGCCCTTCACTGTCAGGCTGTCGGCCGGGGGGCGTATTTTTCCAGCTTACAAGCTCAGGCTTCGTGGAAGGCCGGGGTCCTGTTCTCAAAGGAGACCGTGACATCGACGAGGATGATCTTTTTCTGGGCCTCGTCGGTGACTACCACGTCAGGTCGCAACTGGCTGTCAGAACCGGGGATTATTACACCTACACCTAGAGGACTCAGCTAAGACCAGCGCTCCATTGTCCTAGATGGTGTACAAATTTTAAGGTCTTGTCTTCACTAGGAAAAAAAGGTTGGTTCTTAACTCACGATAGCGAACACGGGGAGAATCCTGGTGAAAGTGAGGAACTTTGTAGTTCTCCCACAGATTAGTACATCAAGGTGAACAGTAGGTGTGTTCTTACCCTGTGTTTGCTACCCCGCAGTAACTCCCATGTGGTAAAATGCTAGTGTGGACAAAACAGTTGTCATGTCAAGACATGTTAGCAGGCCAAGGTAAATGCCAGATGGGAATTCAGGCCCTGTGACGTCTAGAGAAAATGGCCACATTTTGACCTGGATGCAATTCACAGAGCCTGCTGAAAATCCACAGTTTTGCATTCAAATGCTGAGGCCACATACAAACAGGTGGCTGAGCGCATCCAGTTCTGCTCTGGTTATAACCCACTGACTCAGCAAAATTTGAACCCTCCCCAGCTCATTTACGGTTGGATGCTGGATTCTCTTCCTTTGTCCAGCTCCCCATAATCTTGCTTTTTCTAAAAAAAACCTCCACACAGACTGATGGGAATTACTTTCATGGCTTCCTCAGGGACAATCCTTTTCAGGAGATTTCTCCTTTTGTGGCTGCTGTTCAGAGACAACACAGCCCATTAAACATCTTAGCATCTAGTCTGGAGCGGAGTATACCTGGCTTGGGAATGTGTGATAGCAGTGCCCTGACAGCGCTTAGCATTTCAATGAGAGCTGTGCATGAAAAACAACAGGCGATTATCCCACTGAAAAGCTGTTAAGTGATGTTAATTGCTGGCTGTAGACCACAAGCCCTCAAAAAAATCAACCGTGATGGCAAATGGATTAAAATATATTGGATGATACAGAAAAAACAATACTGAACATTGCACCTGTCTGAAGGCCAGATTGATTATTTCTTTCTCTTTATACAATGTTAAGCATGTTGGACCCTGAAAAATAAAGATAGGGCTTGTGATGTTCTAGTGAAGTTAAATTTGGGTCCAATGGACAAGACATACATCTTATGTTCAAGAAAGAGGCTGCGAGGAAAGCTCAGAGCACCTGCTTCATACAGCTACCATTGAAAATAGCAGTTCTTGTCCTCAGTGCGCGTGCATGTACCACAGATGCAAATCATTATATGCCAAGGCTGTAAATAAGCCTCTAGTGACACAGCCATGAAACATGACAGTTTCATCTCACTAGCTGGCAGTGAGATATCTGTTCCCCTTCAATATTATAAATATTATTAATAGGACTACCTGGCTAAGGAATGGGTGCATTTGGTGCAAACATGCTAAATTTGAGAAATGAAAAGCTTTTAGCTGATAAGAGTTCAGCTTTGTAAAACAGGGGCAGCAGAAGCAGGGTGGGCAAGGGACGGGCTAGTGTCCCCACAATGGAAATCTCATGTGGGCTCTGACCCCACGTAAACTTATGCATATCCAGGGGGGACTGGGGGGGATGGGGAGGGGAGGCAAGACCAGGCCCCAGAGGAGCTGGAGCAGCCACCATGAGGCCAAGGCTTCACCTGGGGAGAAGGGAGCAAGACCCAAAGGGGCTGGAATGGGCCTGAGTGCAGGTAGGAACCCCTGGAATTCTCCTTCCCAGTCTGGAGCCAGCTCTTCCCTGGTCAGGTCTCAGTACCTCCCCCCACTCTCCCCCATCCCTCTGCCCCCACTTTCGCAGGGAGCTTACACCACCCTCACTGTAAATTTAAAAAAAAAAAAATCAGACATTGACTTGCCTATGTATTATCCTCAAGGAGATCAAATCAAGGTCATGCCTGAGACCTTATTACAACTCCATGGAAAACTACCTTAGTAATGATATGACATGGCCTTCAGCTCCTAAAAGCCTAGGAGGAATTCAAGGCTGACCACGTACACATGCCATCAAGGCACTTCTTCCTATAGCTCCCTCCCTTAAAAGGAAGCCTTAAATAAATAAGTTCCATCATCTTCTGCCGCTGTGGTCAAGGTTTTCAAGGGTGTTTTCTCCTCTCTGATGTCACAATCACTCTCAGCCAAGACACCTCAAGAGAAATCTGCTCCAGTAAATACTAAAACTAGAGTCCACAACCAAAACTGACATTTGGAGTGTCCTAAATCTAGATCTGAGTTCTGGGGCTCTATATAAAACCAATACACTTGTCCAGATCCTCAGCTAGTGTCAAATGTCCTAGCTCTATGGACTTCAATTGAGCTACCTACAGGGCTTCACACAAGTGCAGGATCTGGCCTGTGAAGTCTCAGGACTCTCTCTTCCCAACATGTCTACAGAGAATCAGAGTACTGCTGTAGAACACATCTGCCTTGTGAGCCAGCTCATGCACCCGTGTGCAAATTCCACATCTTGCTACTGTAAACCAATGAGCCAAAGCTCCCACACGGAATGCTAGCAGAGATATCCTCAGTTACAGAGAGACTAAGAGCAGGGCAGGAGTGCACATCCTATGCCTCTACTGATTGCTTCGTGAAGGCAATCAGATTGCTGCCAGTGGCTGAATGTTGCAAAAGAAATGGCCATTAATAATCCCTAATACAGTTTCCTTAGTAAAGTAGAAGCAATAGCCAGTTTCAAGAGGGAACATACCCTTACATACTCAAAGACTTTGGCATGGGCTAAACACAGGTTTTGTACCAGTATAACTATTTTGGTTAAGAGTATGGGTTTGTTTGTTTTTTACCAATATAGTTATACTGGTACAGACCCTAGTGTGGATGCAGTTATACCGGTATAAAGGTGCTCATACCCATATACCTTGTTCCATTTGGGAATAACCTATAGAAGTACATGCATTTTTATGTGGTATAACTGTATTCATTCTGGGGGTGGGGGTGGGCTGGGCTGTATCATTTTAACTAGACTGGTATAGTTAAAGTGGTATAACTTCTGTGTGAGATCAAGGGCTTGGAGTTGTGTGTCTAGATGCCATCATGACTGGCACTCTAGAAATATGTGTACATACTGTAGCTTTTTGCACACGTACGTGCGCGCACACACACACACACACACACAGAGTAGGTGTAGTAAAGCATGTTTGTAACGAAAGCTGGAATCCAGCCTAAGTTCATTGAAAAGTTCGCTAAGATTCATAAGACTAGAAACCAGACCAAAACTTCCCATAGTAACTCCAGATCCAGGTCACACTTCTTGAGCTTGATTCTCCCCAGCTTTGCACCTCATGTTGTCAATTGCACCTGTGGAAAGTGAGTGAGGAATTATGTGAACTATTACCATTCTGATCAGGAAGTGTTGTCTGCTCACACTGCACTGCTTTAAATGACAACATGGAAATGCAGTGCAGTGGAGAATTGGTCCCCCTATCTCGACAGTAGTCTGAACCAAGCCCCAGTTCTAACAAAGTGGTTTTTATACTCTGGATCTACATCTGATCTCATGTTTTGGGCATTTGGATTCAGCCAATTTTATAGACAAGTGCGATGTGCAAATCTGGGTTTCTGGTGTTCTGGTTTAGATCCATCTCAGCTCAACTTTGGAGCAAAAGCACCAAAATCAAAGAAAATATTCACATGAAGCCCCGTAAACTGAAACTGCTGGGGTTTTTCACTGATCCCTTATAGAATAAGGGAAAAGAGGTGTGAATACAATGCCATAAATAAGCCATATTGTTCAAGGAATGAAAGAGCTGATGAGACAAAAACATGGGACTACATCTTCTCACATAAAGGATTTGACCCATTACACCCTGGCATATCATCTTTAAAAAAGGGAAGAAGAAGCATCCAGGGAACTACAGCCTCACCTCAGTCCCCGGAACAATCATGGATCAGGTCCTCAAGGAATCTATTTTGAAGCACTTGGAGGAGAGGAAGGTGATCGGGAACAGTCAACATGGATTCACCAAGGGCAAGTCATGCTTGACCAACCTGATTGCCTTCTATGATGAGATAACTGGCTCTGTGGGTCTGGGGAAAGTGGTCGATGTGACATACTTTGACTTTAGCAAAGCTTTTGATATGGTCTCCCACAGTATTCTTTCCAGCAAGTTAAAGCAGTATGGATTGGAAGAATGAATTATAAGGTGGATAGAAAGCTGGCTAGATCGTCAGGCTTAACAGGTAGTGATCGTCGGCTCAATGTCTAGTTGGCAGCTGATATCAAGCAGAGTGCCCCAGGGGTCGGTCCTGGGGCTGGTTTTGTTCAACATCTTCATTAATGATCTGGATGATGGGACGGATTGCATCCTCAGCAAGTTGTAGGGCAGGGATAGGGTCCAGAGTGACCTAGAGAAATTGGAGGATTGGGCCAAAAGAAATCTGAGGAGGTTCAACAAGGACAAGTGCAGAGTCCTACACTTAGGACGGAAGAATCCCATGCACTGCTACAGGTTGGGGACCGACTGGCTAAGCGGCAGTTCTGCAGAAAAAGACCTGGGGATTACAGTGGACGAGAAGCTGGATATGAGTCAACAGTGTGCCCTTGTTGCCAAGAAGGCTAACAGCATATTGGGCTGCATTAGAAGGAGCATTGCCAGCAGATCGAGGGAAGTGATTATTCCCCTCTATTCGGCACTGGTGAGGCCACATCTGCAGTATTGCGTCCAGTTTTGGGCCCCTCACTACAAAAAGGATTTGGACAAATTGAAGAGAGTCCAGCGGAGGGCAACGAAAATGATAGGGGGCTGGGGCACATGACTTATGAGGAGAAGCTGAGGGAACTGGGTTTATTTAGTCTGCAGAAGAGAAGAGTGAGGGGGGATTTGATAGCAGCCTTCAACTACCTGCAGGGGGGTTCCAAAGAGGATGGAGCTAGGCTGTTTTCAATGGTGGCAGATGATAGAACAAGGAGCAATGGTCTCAAGTTGCAGTGGGGGAGGTCTAGGTTGGATATTAGGAAAAGCTATTTCACTAGGAGGGTGGTGAAGCACTGGGATGGGTTACCTAGGGAGGTTGTGGAATCTCCCTCCATAGAGGTTTTTAAGGCCAGGCTTGACAAAGCCCTGGCTGGGATGATTTAGCTGGGGTTGGTCCTGCTTTGAGCAAGGGTTGGACTAGATGACCTCCTGAGGTCTCTTCCAACCTTAATCTTCTATGATCGTTAGGAAAAGGGTTAAGCCTGATTACAGTTCATGATAACTGATGCTGAATACTCCAGGTTGGAGTGAGCTGTAGCTCACGAAAGCTTATGCTCAAATAAATTGGTTAGTCTCTAAGGTGCCACAAGTACTCCTTTTCTTTTTGCTGAATACTCCATGTAACATATCACATTCAGCATAGTAACAAACACATCAGATATGCAACCTTTAGGATCTTCGTTCTGAGTATTTAGGGTATTATTAGCAGTCTGGAAAAGACTGGATGGCTTATCTTTTGCTTGGGAAATATTCTTCCAGAAAAATAAAATGTAGTTACAGCCTGATAATTATTAAGACCACCTTCCTACAGAGAGAGGTTGACCTGTAGGTCAAAGTATCACCACTGGCCTTTCTAATGATGGTCCTATGGTTTTATATTGAATATTGTATAGTGATAGGCCTGAGGTCATCATTCTGTTGCTGTCATTTTGTCGATTGTGTCAATCCACTGCTAGAACACGTTGTTTTGGATCTTTGATTACGAAGGGCTTCCCCATTAGAAATACCAGTAGGAAAATCAAATCTAAATCAATTATTCCTATCTGGTGCTACAAGACTTTTTGGTAATGGAACCATAATTCACTGAACTGAAAAGCAAGAAAAAAACTTCACTGGTATCATTACAAACCTGAAACGTCTCCCCTTTTGCCATGGCTCAAGAAGTTATGGCGCATTTCCAATAAGAATGGGCCTTTTTATGGCCTTCTGTGAACACCTGTGGGTTTTGCCTCATTTAGACCTCAAACACAGCAGTTCAGTTGAGTGGCCCTGTGAAGTTTTGGGGCCGGATTTTCTGCAGGTGAAAACTGACATAGGTCTATCAAAGTCAATGGAACAAGGCCAATTTACACCATCTAAGGACCTGGCCTTTTGCATGTATCCTCACCACAAAACTCCAAGTGAAACTCAAGGGGCACAAGGGGCTCACCTGGAGAGCAATCTTAAAAAAATGCTTGGGCAAACACCAGCCAATTGGAACTGCCCAGGGTGGTACTGCTTTGCTTCCAGTCTGTGGAGGTGGAAGGACTGCTCAGTAAAGAAGCTAAAATATGAATATAGCCTCCCTAAAACATACCCAACAGATATAGCTAAATGCTAAAAGTGCTGCCACAGCAAGCAGGAAAGACAAGTTCAAATACGAAGGGCAGCGTTCTGCTAACAATATCCAATCTTTGGGTCTAAGCCAAGTCCTTGCTTATGTTGCCAGGTCAAGTCCATTATTAATGATGTTAATTGCAAATAAGATGAGATTATTTTTTCTTGACAAAGAGAGTGGACCAGATCCTCTGGTGGTGTAAATCTAAGTAGCTGCCCTGAGCTTCTCTGATTGAAGATCTGGTCCTTTATATTTAAAGCAACTGACAAGGTAGCAAGATAACCAAAGGGACTGTAGCCAGCAATAGACAGCCAACACTGTATAATAGAAGAGTGGAAGCTATGGTAACAAAGAATTGGCAAGATGAAGAGGTTCACATGTATTGAGAAGGGAAGGAAAAGACAATTAAACTATGCAGTTTTTTCATAGATTCACAGATTCCTAGGCCCAAAGGGACTGTTGTGATCATCCGGTCTGACCTCCCGCATAACACAGGTCACAGAACTTCACAAAATAATTCTAGAACAGGTCTTTTAGAAAAACATCCAGTCTTGACTTAAAAATTGTCAGTGATGGAGACTCCACCACAACCCTTGGTAAATTGTTCTAATGGTTAATTACCCTCACTGTTAAAAATGTACACCTTATTTCCAGTCTGAATTTGTCTAGCTTCAACTTTCAGCCATTGGATCAGGTTAGATCTTTCTCTGCTAGACTGAAGAGCCCATTAGTAAATATTTGTTACCCATGTAGGTGCGTACAGACTGTACCCGTTAACCTTCTCTTTGTTACATTAAATAGGTTGAGCTCCTTGAGTCTCATCCTTTAATCATTCTTCTGGCTCTTGTCTCACCCCTTTCCAATTTCACAGAATATCAGAGTTGGAAGGGACCTCAGGAGGTCATCTAGTCCAACCCCCTGCTCAAAGCAGGACCAATCCCCAATTTTTGCCCCACATCCCCAAATGGCCCCCTCAAGGATTGAACTCACAACCCTGGGTTTAGCAGGCCAATGCTCAAACCACTGAGCTATCCCTCCCCCCTATCAACATCCTTCTGGAATTATGGACACCAGAACTGGACGCAGGATTCCAGCAGTGGTTGGATCAGTGCCAAATACAGAGGTAAAATAACCTCTTTACTTCCACTTAAGATTCCTCTGGTTATGCATCCCAGGATTGCATTAGCCCTTTTGGCCAGAGTAAAATCATATTTTGCAACCTATCAGTTAGCCAGCTTTAGTCCATTGAATGTATGCCATGTCAATTTTATATTGTTCTAGTTTTTTAATCAAAATGTCATGCAGTACCAAGACAAACACCTTACTGAAGTCTAAGTATATTACATCTACACTATTACCTTTATCAACCAAACTTGTAATCTCATCCAAAAAAAGATATCAAGTTTGCTCTACAGGATCTGTTTTCCAGAAGCTCATGTTGATTGGAAGTTTTAAGACAGTACACATTTAATCACAGGTGTATATTGAAATACATACCACTCCTCCAGAGGATCGAAAAGATATTACCTCGCTCACCTAGTGGCATTTTGACATGCCTGTGTCTGGTCCCAGTCAGAAATGGGAAGTGCAAGGGTATGAGAATGAAAAATAACTAGAGATGTGTGGGCAGAACAAAGGAGTCCAGGAGATAAATCCAACCAAATTCTTTAATCTCACACAAATGCTTGCCTTGGGTTCTGAGCAAAGGCTGATGGGGGAGAGGCTGTTATTTTAACTGCACTGGTTCACCACCCTTCTTTATAACAGAAGAGATACCTGAGGTTGTGACACAACTGACTAGTTTATGTGAGGATTTTCCTCCTGTTCCTCTGTTCCCTCAGGGCAGGTCTACACGTAAAACGCTGCAGCTCTGCCTCTGTGGCGCTTTAGTGACGACGGTCTATGCTGACGGGAGAAAGCTCTGCAATTGGCATAGTTAATCCATCTCAGGAGAGGGGCAGATGCTCTCCTGCCAACATAGCACAGTCTACACCAGTGCTTAGGTCAGTATAACTACATCGCTCGGGGTGGGGGGTGGATTTTCACACCCCAGAGCAACATAGTTATACTGAAGTAATTCCATAGTGTAGACGTGGCCTTAGCCATTCACAGTAAGCTCCCTCCTCTGCTCCAGGTGTCTGGTATCTTTTGTTTCATCTTTTCTACCCAGCTGTGCTTCCTCTATGCTACACTCCCACACACGCCTGCTAATCTCTCTCCAGCAGCCACCCATGCTGGACATGGTCTGGGACTATGCATGATCCCCTGCTCAGCTGTGATCCTAGAAGGAGGGTCTGAGGGCCTATTTTGAGGAGACTTCCTTGAACCAGTCTCAGCACCTAACAAAAGTGGGGCCGTTGTTCAATTACGCTGAGTGTTTTCACAGTGTTTTCGGTCACCATTGATACTTAGTTTATAAGAGGTTAATATATTATTAGCAAATTTGCTATAAGCATGTTACAGAGACAAGTTATCAATAGTTATAAGTAGGCCTGGTGGAAAACAGAAGCTCCATTTCGTGAAAAAAATGGAGGTAGCAACATTTGGTTCCATTCCAGTGTGGAACAAAACCCAGACCCTTTGAAGTTTTCGGGGCGGGGGGGGGAACAAAGTGAGAGAGAGAGAGAGACCCCTCCCCAGGGCTTAAATTCTCAGAGATTATGTCCCAGAGCCCCTCACATCCTCCCCCATTCTGGGTGCCAGGCTTCAGAGGCAGAGTGTGGGGTCTCGGGGCTTTAGCCCCGCAGAAGTTGATGCCAGAGCTTGGGGCTTTAGACCATGTGGGGGAGGGGGGGATGCTGTGGATGCCACCCCATGGTGGGGGCACTAGAGCTTGGACTTTCAGCCCTGCGGGAGGTACTGGGGCTCCCACAGGTTTGAAAATATTTACCGGAACTCTGCTCTGGATGACTCCAGATGAATTTAAGCCCTGCCCCTCCCCCAAGAATAGTCAATAGCTCCATGGTAAGGGCATGGAGCTGATACTCTTTGTATAAATAACTAAATATTCAGTGGGCCAGGAAAAGACTGACTCAAAAGTCCAGTGGCCAGACCACTCACCTGGGATGTAACAGAGTCTCTATTAATATTCAATTATGTATACAAAGTGGAGTAGCTCCAAGAGGACAGATTGAGAGACAGAAACTGACTTTATAGTCTGCCTGATTCAGGTCAGGGACTTGAACCTGTTTTCCCCCATCTGAGGTGAATATCCTAACCACTGAGCCATGAGTTACCCTGGGAAAGAGATCTCTTTCTCCCCCCCCCACCCCCCTCCCTGCTCCAGAAAACCATCCTGGGGAATCTTCCCAACAAATCAGGATTTCCCAACACCACCCCCCCCACACAAACACACTTTCCTCCCCAGCTCTAGTTATTAGCACATCAGTAGAAGGTGTTATAGATGGTTATAAGTAGGTTTGGAAAGAGATTTTTATCAGTAAATGTTGGTAAACGTCAATTTCACCGTGTGCACACAAACCGTCGCAAAAATATTTCCATCGATAATAATCAAAATGTACAGATAGGCAAAGGAAAAAAATTGCTTCTTGATAACTTCTTAGAGTTTCATTTAAGGACATATATCTTGTCTATTTTCACATGTGGTATTGACAATTTGTTTTAAAGGTTAGAAAGCTTTAATTTCTTTAATTTCTACTGTCATTAAATAATCATATTCTGACTCACCCACTGTCTGACCCACCCCCGTCCCCAGTTTCCCACAATTGAGAACATTTAAATCAATACAAATAAAAAAATGCTCAAAAATAAACATTGATATTAGCTGTTGAAATTACACAAAAATAAAAACTGAATTCTGACAAGCCTAGTTATCAGCAACCTATTCAGATCCACAGATTATAATGCCAGAAAGGACCATTGTGATCATCTAGTCGGAGTCCTCTATAAACACAGGCCACAGGACTTCCCTGAATTAATTCCTGTTTGAAGTAGAGCATCTCTCTTTTAGACAAACATTCAATCTGGTTCTAAAAACGGCCAGTGATGGTAAATCCACCACTATCCTTGGATCATTGGCTCCCAATGGTGAGTTACCCTCCCTGTTAAAAATTTGCACCATATTTCTTGTCTAAATTGGTCTAGCTTCAACTTATGGATCAGCCAGACTCTGTAACAATCTTTTAACCATTTAATAAGACACCTATAAATAATGTATTAACCCTTTATAAACAGGACCTTAAATAAAGCGTGATCCAGTCTGTCTTTGCCACATTGCACAAGAATCAACCCTTTCCCCTTCTGCTGCATGGCATGCTCTCTATCTTATTGAGAAGATAGCAGACAGGCACACATTATGCTAACAATCGGAGGAGAACGTATCCTGTAGTGAGGGTTCAATACATGAACCTATTGGCAGCTGCCAAAGCTGCCCAACCCGTCCAGATGTTCTCATTTAAAGGGGCTGCAAGGGAGTTGCAAGAGGCACAGAGACCAAGAGGGAAGTAGTTAAATTGGAATTAATTTGTCAGTCTCTATTTAACCAACCTCAAAACTATTAAATAAATCTAGTAGGAAATATCCCCTGGATTCCGAATACCTCTGGGAAGCTGCAGGGGTTTAAGTAGTCATGCACAGAGCAACGGGGGTGCCAAATTCCACTCCCCCCCTTCCCCCACCAGTCTGGTTTGCTTCAGATTGTCAGGGGAGGACCCTGGGCCAGGTGGACAGACAGAAAGACAGAGGTGAGGGGGCCATGTGCTGCAGGGTAAAGTGCCAAGTGAAAAAAAGGTATTCTGGACCTCATAGGACAGAGGAGGTGGTAGTCTGTCAAAAGACGTATCCTCGGCTGAATGCGTTCATTGATTATAAGTCATATTCCTTCTACTTATGCAGAGAACATCCATAGGGAGCCATAATAAAGGAAGCCACCTCCTGGAAGAAAATTCAGATCTTCCTCAGGCAAATTGGAATCTGCAGCGTTCTGGGGATCTCACTGGGACAAACGACTTTGTGTAAACGGAATGTGCAGCAGAATGGCGAGGAATCATGATTGCTGACTGGCAATCCAACAGGTAAAGATTTATGAGCTGATTTCTCTTGCTGATCAGAAACTAATTGCAAGTATGGACCTTCTACATCTGGAATAAGGGAGAGAATGGTGGATTTCAGGATCCAGATACAATGGAACGAGATTCCGTTGTCGACTACACACAATTGTGGCTGCTAGCATATGGAGATAAGATAGAAATGAGAGAACTGACACAGATCTTGAACAATACCTTCAGGTGAATCCACCCCAAACTTTGTGTAAGGTTTGAAACATTTTGTTTACAACATTTGTTTATTAATTAATGAAGTTAATTAATGTCTCACTGCACCTCTGATTTCAGTGGATGTATCTTAGTTCTACAAGATGGTCTTCTCTTGTGTTATTTCTAAGTCGGCCAAGACATAGCATAAAAATTACAAGGAACCTTGTCCCAGATACTCAATGGCATTTAGGCACCTAACACCCATTATACCTGCGACCTGGGGCCTTGTCCTCACCATATTTCCAGCCAAAGGCTAAGCCAAAGAGGTTTGAATACATTTAACTTCGAGTAAACATCCAACCTTGTGAGGTTGACCAGACTGAAACTTTTGAATGACAACCATTGTTAATAAGACCATGTGAAAGGAACACTTTGTGTAGAAGGACCCAACAGAGCTCACATGAATTCATGAATTCTGTACAGTATTATGATATGGATAGTGAGAAAGTGTGGGCACTATTTGTATTATGTTTCATCTTGACATGAGTAAAGAACCCTTTCCTGAATCATTTTGCTGGCAATTTAATTCTTCTCTCTAAGATCCTTAGTTTTGCCATCTGATTTTTTGGTTCCTTTAAGTTCGTCAGACAATATTAGATTTTTCCACTTTATGAGATGAGAAAATTGCCTGGAATATTTTGGAACTAACTGGTGACAAAAGAAATTATTAAAATGCCTACATCAAACACTGTTTCGCAAGGCATTGTTGAGTTTCAAGTGCCCTCTAGTGGTGAATATTATGGCAAATCCAACTTGAGGCACATATAAGAGAGACTTTGTGTTACAAACTCTGACATTTCTACTACTCACTGGAGGCATCTTGGGGTGGCCAATGGCTACTCTACTTTGAATTGCATGCATTTTGATCAGTACCTGCTGCTATAAATTCATTTGGAGTTCCCTGTTTGCTTGACAGTTTCACCTATATGCTTTCAGATGGCATCAGTGAGAAAGGCAAAGCAGAGCTGTACAAGTCTGGGGAAATCCACTTTCATGGCCTGATCCTCAGAGATGCTGAATTTGTGGGTGCTCAGCACCTCTCAGGATCAGGCCTTTCAGGTCTGATCCTGCATCATTAAAGGGAACAGGACATTTGCCATGGACTTCAATGGGAGCAAGCCCTTACTGAAAAATCTTGCACTGATTTTTCAGAAGTCCTCCAAATTTTGGATTCTACACCGAGCTGCTTTTAAACAAGAGAAGGAAATAACACACTGCAGTTCTAGAGAGCCTTTTATTTCAGGATCCCCATGTGCTTCACAAACAAGCCTCTTTACACTAACCAGCTTCACAGGGGAGGTTATTGTCCCCCGTTTAAGAAAAGGGAAACAAGATAGCAAAGATAATTGACTTGACTAAGGTCACCAGGATAGTGCTGGAGCAAGAACCCACAAGTCCTCATTGGCAGCCTTTTGGTCTCACTGCTAGCCCACATCTAGATATCCAAAAGTGTTGCCTTCAGAGCTAAGTACAGCTGGGTTTTGGTTTATTTTTTATCTTTGTGAAATGTTTTGAAAATAATCAAAACACTTTGTTTTTGTTTAAATTTTTTTTTTGCAAAAATCATATTAAATGTTACTAAATATTTTGTTTTAAAACCTTTTGTTTCAAACTTTTCATTTTGTTTTGGTGCAAAAAAAATCCTACATTCTTCTTTTGTTTTGTTTTTTTGTTTGTCACTGGAAAAAGGGGATGGTAAAGTAGAAAAGTGGGAGAAATGAGAAAAATGCCACTCACATTTTAATATTTTAAAGAGAAAGAAATTTAAATAGCTAAAGAAAGTATGACTTTGAAAAGTGAAAATGTAACTTTCACTAACTTTTAAAAACTCCCCCCCCCACACACACACTTTTCTAGTTGGAAAAAAGAGTGCAGATTAAATAAAAAACTGAGGGGGACGTTGTCCCACAATTTCAAAAGAAAAAATTCAAGATTATTGACAAGTTAGGGCACGGTTCCTAATTTTCAGAAAAACAACAAAAAAATTGTTGTGAATTTTTTCCCCACAAACATTTTTGTTTCTTCTGGACCAGAAAAAATCATCAGAACATTTTTTAACAGCTCTAGTTGTTCTGCAGCTTGAAAAACTTGGAAGTAAGCTGCAATATTTTGGGGGTGGCATGGTTGTTTGGTGTGTTTAG
Organism: Chelonia mydas; assembly: GCF_015237465.2. Classification (NCBI taxonomy): domain Eukaryota; kingdom Metazoa; phylum Chordata; order Testudines; family Cheloniidae; genus Chelonia; species Chelonia mydas. Next base: position 21,355,591 of record NC_051254.2, read on the forward strand.
ATTGTTTTGTGGTAATTTTACGCATCAGTTCACCCCCACCATCCCTCTCCACTTTGGCTCACACTCTCAGGGACTGAGTTATTTCTGTTTAACAGTATAGTGTATGATACAGAGCAAAAGGAGCCACTAAATTGTTAAAAAAACATGATTTTTAGCTATACTGTTAAATCTGTGATTTTTCCTTCTTTATGATGAATAAAAGAGCCTAAAAATTTGCAATATGAAGTTAGGGTTGTTATTTTTAAGTTTTGTTTTCACTCTATCTACTCCTGAAAAATATTTCTCTACTTACTTTTACATTAGAAATTCTCGTTTTGTCTATCCAGTTTCCCTGGATGATTGTAGAGAACCAGGAGGATTATGACCTCACAGGCAATGAGAAAGAAGACTGAGCAATCAAAAGGGGAAGAGCTTTTTGGTCTGAATGTTTAAAGATCTTTGATTGTTGCTGATACCGGAGGAAAGATCTTTTGAAAGATTCAATACCTACCTCCCCTTCAGCTGATTGTTGGGGGGTTGATCCCCATCTCCATTCAAGTCAATGGAAAAACTTCCAGGGATTTTAATGGCGCAGGATCGAGCCCTGAGAAAGCACCATTCCCAGTGCTCTGATCCTCTAAGGAGTCTACCAATAAAAGCAGGGAATACAGGACATGTTATTCCTAACATGAAGCCAAATGCTGCTCTCTGATTTGTGGCAGGAAGGTTTGTTTGAGAGTTTTGAGTTGGTGGATTGAGGAAAAGTTTCCATGTCTTCTTTACCATATAGGGCATGACCCCAATATGTACCTATTCACAAAACACCACTTCTACCCTATTAAAACAAGGAGGGTTACACTTAAGGGCAAAACCTACCCAGCCAAGTTCTTAAAAGCAAGGAAACATCCAGTTATGGGATCCTAACTGAACATACCTTAACTCCCAGAAATGTCAGCCCTTTCACTGACAAAATACACCCCTCCACATACAAGTCCCACACACCTCTAACATTCACAGTATCACAGTAAACCCACCACATCCCTCGCTCTTGTCATAAAGCGCCAAACGTTAGCTCTGTCCTCAGCAACATCAAAGTCTGCTAGGTTTCAGTGTGCTGGTAAAGAGTGGTTTCCCCCATGAGGAAGTGTGAAGTAAAAGAAGTACCCCCATGGTTTCTTTCCCTTGGTGGATGATTTTCAGTGGTTGCTGGGGGATTTTGGCATGAATGAAATAAAAGCTACTTCCGTAATCTTATGTGAGGCAGTGTCAGGAACCAGAGAGAGATCTGCCATGCCTCCTAATTCTGGAAACTAGCCTAATGTAGCTCACCAGAGAGCATCATCCATGACTAGGCCAGAGTAGAAAGAGTTCCCTTGCTCTTTAATTGAACATTGCAGAGGGAGAAGTACTAGTTAGTCTGATGGACAACGGACACAGGCAGAACCGCTGAGCAGAGATTTCTGTCATTTTAGACCTCGATCCTGCAAACAACTCTGAACATACTTTAACTTTCCATTAGTGACTATCTATACTGACTTCAGAAGTGCTACTCCCGTGCACAATGTTAAGCACACATGTCAGTGCTAGCAGGGACAGGATTTTAATTTGGAGTGGAGGCTTAGAAAAAATAACATTGAAGTAGTTCAGCGAAAATATGACGATCACTGTGGGGAACTCAATTTGCCTCCATGCTAGTGTATATCAGGAATAACTCCACCAGAGTCAGTGAGAGTGAGGATCAGGATCACCACATGGCCCTACTTCCACAAGAGGGATGGGTCAGAGAGCCTCTGAGGTTCTGGCAGGAGTTGTCTGATTTTAGCCGAGCTGTGGAATTTGGCTCAGGGAAAGCTGAGCACATAAGAGACGGAATTGTTCTTAAGACTCTGGACCAGATCAAAGGGATCCTGGATCATGTGGCCTCAGAGATCTTTTCCATCCCTGCCCTCTATGGTTCTGGTTGGAGAATTATCAGAAAAACTGCAGAGGGTTGGGAAGAGCCACCACCTTCTTTCACCAAAGGCATCAGGAGTAGCGGCAGCCAGAGTATTTCCGGATTTTGATTACTACAGCCTGATCGCACAATGGGGTGAACCTGACCTCTCCCTTGGGCTCACATGTTCCTGATATCAGTGCGTTGGCCTCCTTTTTCCCCAAAGATTGTATGAGGAATCCATGCACTGTGTACAGCAGAGACAATGACGGGCTGGTTTTCATAGGCTGGATGGATCAGAGAGTCAATGGGTTGAGCGTCAGCAGCCCTGAGAATCAGGCCATTACTGTCTAAATCACATGTGTACATACTGAGCTAGCACTAGAGCCTGGTCTCTTAGGTTCAGAAGCCCAGGCCTTTATATGTTGAGCCTCAAGAGGACACCATCAGTATTAGGCCCTTTAGCCTCTCTGTGAGCAGCCACCAGAGGGCACCATCACAGGACACCCCAACTGAGAGAGAGCATGGACAGCAAGAGCGAAAATATTCTGAACGATCAGTATTCCAAGGAAGGGTCAGCATAGAATATCAGGTTGGAAGGGACCTCAGGAGGTCATCTAGTCCAACCCACTGCTCAAAGCAGGACCAATCCCCAATCTTTATCTGAAATGAGGAGCAGGCTCTGCAGGCCCCACTGGCTGCATGGCAGATGCTGCCATGACAGCTCTGCTAAAAGAGATCAAAGCCACTGAGTTTATGACAACAAGTGGCTGAGCTCAGAACACCGCTCACAATAAAGTTGAAAGATACATCGAAGAAGCAGGGCTCACAGGCAGGCAGATGTAGCAGGGGCGGAGGAGAGTTGAAAAGGGATGAGAGCTTTCGCCTCAACACTGCCGAGGACTTGGAAAACTGGAATCTTCACACAAGCCTGCATGTCACTGGTCCGGAGACCTGCAGTTTCATGCAAGCCCTAGTCTTGGGTAACATGAAGACAGGCCCGGGGGTACTGTGTGATATTGCAGTGATGGGACCAGAACAGAATAGATGGCTGGCTGCATCTCTGTCCCCACTCTGGTCTCTGAGTGAACCCCCTCAGGTGTCCCACCTTTACCTCTCCTGGGGTGGAATCACAATTTTTCTACTCGCAGACTGGGCCCTGCTATAGTATCCTGGTGATCAACCATGCTTATAGGCAGCAGATCTGACTGGGGTTCAGCACCTGTGGTTCTTCCCTTGGTGAGTCCAACCAGCGATGAATATAGTGATTAGGCTGCCTGCTTAAACCACAGCATTGTCTAGTGTTAACAGGAGGAGTAAAGCGTTTAGAGAAAAGGACTGTAAAACAACGAACACCCTACATATGTCTATCATTCCTAAAGACATACCATCCTGGGATGGCAGGCCATTCTTCGGACACCCCAGCGGTCTTGGAGATCAGCCTGCACAGCTCTCTGCCAACCACCCCAACAAGAGTCCCTATTGATCCAGACAGATTTCCTTTGCCCTATCAGTTCCCAGGCTTATCAACCTAGTCAAACAACAGTTGGGTGGCCCTGCAGGAGGTTCAGCCAGTCTCCTCACAGCCAATGGCTCTCTCATTGGGGTTGTTACAGGGCAAGTGTTGGCTGAGGGGTCTATCTAAAGCCATTGCTTCAAATCCTCCTGGTTTCCCATCAGCCATGTTGATTTAACTCAATATGGCTCTACAGTGAACATCCTCTTGAGGGAAGACAGAGCAGTAAAGGTTGGAGCTACGTAGCTTCGGGGCATGGGGGTTGTATCCTATATACGAGCATTCTCCCTGCATTTAGAGTAGAAAATGGAAGTGGTAATTGTGTTGTGTCTCTTGGTATAATATGGCCTTTTTGATAGTGATCACTGTGTATCCTTCCTGCATGGGAGAGAATTAGGTCACCAGTTGACATGTGCAGAAGAAATTCCCTGCATAGATGCTACCATGGATTTTTTGTTATTTCCACAGGAGATGGAAAAGTCTAGAATATATAATATCCATTGCTCCATCTGGGAAATTTTGCTTCCATAGACTTCCTTTCCAGGTTACATGAAAGCTGGTCAAAATTTTATAATCGAAACATTTTTGGATGAAAAAGTGGAAAATTTTTATGCTGGGTGATTTTAAAAAACACTTACAAAACTTGGTATTTTTTTTTAGTGAGAATCATTGATTTTCAGTAGGCAAATATTTTTACCAAAAAAATCCCCACCCCCTGAAATTTCTCACGAAAATAATGAGCAATTCTCAAACCAGTGCAGCTGAAATATTTCATCAGCAAAATGGCTCTGCTGTCTCAGAGCCTTGTAGGCATGTGTGTAGGAGATGATGTCCTGTGGTCCCTCTGGTAAGGAACAAGATAAACACCTGCTTACAAGAGCCCGAGTCAGGAACTGCTTCCAGGCTAAAGTTTAACAGGGAGAAATGTGCCCAAATTAGTTGACCTTCTTGGGTCACAAAATTAAGACCGGCTCCTACTGAAAACTAAATGGTGAAATTTCCCTGGACTTCAGTGGATGCAGGACTAGGCCCTCAGTGAGGAAAAGATTAGCCCAGACTTCCAGTAGTCCAGTATGAAGCTTCAGTGAAATTGCAACCTGCTTGCAAGAGGAGAGTTAAGGCATCTATTGGACATGAGGAGCTAGCTGTGCAGGGCCATCAAGCATATTTCTGCCAGTGGTCAGCCCTCCAACACTCCGTGGAGATCAGACTGAGCTTGGTTAGGAGCCCCACAGCAAGAGCAAGCATCCGTTTGAAAGTGAAAGAGCCCTTTATCAGTAGCACCTACGCTGGGTTTCATAGCCTGACTGAGCCATCTACAGTAAATTCAGATGCCAGCAGCTATGGCTCAGAAGCAGTCTTGCTGCAGCTACCAGACTCTGAAATGCTGCGAACAGCCATGTGTTCCTTCCTTGCGCTGCTGGCAACAGAGCAAAGCTGGAACGTGTGGCTTGTATGTGAGTATGTGCCAAATTCTCTCCATCCAGCTGATTCCTGGTGCTGCAGGTCAGCGCTAAAAACCGAGGCCATGGCCGATGGGATGTCAGCAGTCTCCGAGCAAGTTAACCATTAGGTAGGGCACTGACTACTCCTATGGTATTAAATGCTGGAGCACAGGCCTTCTCCTGCAGGATGCAGGTTGGGCATTGAGAAGTGGCAGTTTAGGACTCTTGCCTAGAGGGATTTCTGACTGGCTGCGCTCTCTGCTCATCAGAAACCTCCTCATCCCCTTCTCTACTATACCTCATTTCCTCCCCCAATTCAGTTCCCTCCTGCCCCTTCAAGGTGGGAAAAAGTGAGCAGGGAGGTGATGTGCCTTGGGGAGATGGGGCCAATAATTCTCTGCACCTAGCCTAAGGCCAGTCTAGCTCCATGCAGAACCTCGCTGGTGTCTCGGAGCATATGGGTGAGGATTGGGATCCCCCTCAGAGCATATGTGGTGCTTCTTGGAGGGGTATTGCTTTAAAGCAGGGAGAGGGACAGGTCATGGAGAAGGAGGAAGGACAGTGCTTAATTTGTGCCAGGATTGAGCCCCAGCACCTCTAGGCTTGACAGTTCATAGCCCCAGAACCTCTGGGCTTCCCGCATCAGTTATGACAGTAAAAAAAAATTGCTTGAGCCCCAGCTCCTCTTTCATTACAAATTAAGCACTGATGCAGGAATTCTGCAGGAGAGGAAGAGACAGGAGCTACTGCCTATCGAGGGAGCCAAGTCCTTAGTGCACGGTGTGTTATCCCCCCGTGACAGGCATGCTCTCGGGAGAAAAAGGGGGTTTGAAAAGGCTGGTCAGGGGTTCAATCGACAACTCTGTCTCACCTTGTTCTGGGCTGTAACCTCCCCAGCTAGTAACACGACTGAGAGTTCTGCATGGGGACCAAGCCCTCGCAGTGTGTCAGGTTCATGGATGACATCACATAAAAGAACTTAACATGCTTTTCCAGGAGTGGGGCTCGCTCACACCCCATTCTCTCTCCTGCCCATCTTCTTCAGCATCCCCTGTACACAAGCCCAGCCTCTTTGTTGCTAGATGTACAGGAAAAGAGAGCTCAGAAGAGAATTCATTCCTTGCTTTGTTCCCTTTCCCTATCAGGTTAGGTTCCGTGAATTTTAAAGCCTCTCTGATTTCAATACTGCTTTTCTTGGTCTCCGACTCCAATTGCTTTGGATGAATGATGCCGAGTTAGGCAGAGAAGGTCCAACGCACACAGAGCACGCCTCTGATGGGTTGATTCCTCACAGGGAGCTGTTGGCAGCTGTTCCTTACACCAAGGTACGGAGCTCTGGGACTTTGTAAAGGCACCGGAGAAAGAAGACAACATGCACTTTGTCTATTAAAGTTTGCCCCAGGCAGCTCATTTCATGCTGCTCTCCAGAGAACGGGGCAGACAGCAAGGCATGAACAGGCAAACAGATCTTCTACTAGATGGGAAACACAGAGGCTCGCCTGGTAAATATTTAACGTAGGGAACTCCCCTTCCTTTCAGTTTCCTCCCCGCCATATGTATTAAGCTTGCTATAGTAGCAAAGGGCAAGAGCCTCAGGGGACGTGCCAGCACTTTCCAACACAAACACCCGTCACCATCAACCAAACTAAATATGAGGTGGAGCAGACTGTTTGTATTTAAGAGCCAATTGGGGTGCCAGGTGGAGCAACAGTACAAGAAAAAGGCTTTGGAGCAGCTGTGTTGCTCTGCCTCTTCCCGAAAGGTCCATATGGTTTCCATAGAGGCTCTGGCTGTGGGTGTTAGTTGTCTGCTTGATCCTGTCCCTTCTGGATCACGGCTAGGTGTCAGAATTAGAGCTGGTTGGACATTTTCCAGCAAAACATTTTTCTGTCTGACAATGCCCGTTTCATCCATAGTGATGTGTTTCACAGAGATATGCTGCTTTCGGAGAAACCTCATGGGGGGGGGGGTGGGGGGAATGACAACGTGCTTTGATGAGCTTGAAACATTCCACTTTAGCATTTCCAGAATGGAACCTTTCCATTGATCATTTAGAAATTTATTTTAAATTGTCCCAATCACAAATGGAACATTTTGATCAACCCCCACTTATTTTTTTGTCAGGATTCCATTTTGCAGGAAATTTTGATTTTTTTTTAAATTTATTCCCTTTTGGGCTGGAAATCACTGAGAAATTTCCCATAAAATGGAAAATCCAGTTCCTGCCTGCTCTAGTGAGAATGAAGGTGGAAAGCAGTTGTATCAGTGGGCACCTGATTCTGTTGTTGTTGCTTGCAGCAACATAATCTACATAGGGCTGGACTGTGCTTTTAGGCCCAACCCTGAGCAAAGGGGTGGTGCATAAACTGCACCAACTCAGGAGCAGTGCCAAGAGGCCTTGTGCCCCAGGCTGTGTCCACACGTGCAGTCGGTGCTGTGATACCAGCTTGCATAGACATACTCGTGTTAGCGCTTGTCGAGCGAGTGTGCTAAAAATAGCATAGCTGGGGTAGCACACGCAGTGGTGAGATGTGGCATGGGCTAGGCACCCCGAGTACGCACCTACGGGGTTGAGTCAGCTTTGCACTCAGGGTGCCTAGCCTGTGCCGCTGTGGTTAGGCTACTATTTTTAGCACAAGCTCTCTGAGAACTAGTGCGAGTATGTCTATGCAAGCTGGGAATCACATGTCTAGCTCCAAGCATAGACTCGTGGCTTCAGAGACACAGTTCCCTTCCTTTGTGCCATGAGGGGAGTAATTTGGTACTGGCCTATATCGGCAGCAAATTATGAACAGCCTCCCCCCAAGCCCTGCTGCCGCTGCCCCCCAGCTCTGCTGTGCAGGCCCAACCACTGGAGTGGGGGGCAGCCCGGCTCCATTCTCCCCTTCCCACCCTCCCCACATCCACTTGCTCTGGAGGGAGCAGTGGGCATGCAGCAGTGGTGAAGCCCCGTGCCCCATGGCTCAAGGTCCGGGGAGCCCATGGAGTGCAGGGTGGGTTCTTACTCCCCCTTGCACCCCTGTAAAGGTGCATAGTGCTCGTCACAATCTAGCCCTTACATTTAAACCTTCTCTTTCTAGATGCATCTGCAGTAAAAAGCTAAAGCAACCACAAAATGTCTCTCCCCCCGCCACGCAGCCAATAGCAGCAGAGAAAGCAACATGCCCATACCCCCTAAAACCAACAGCCCCTCACCCTCCTCAGCCAGCCCATCTGCTGAAGCAGGGAGGCCTCGCAGCCTGTCTTGGATTCTGGTGTCAACTCCAGTCTACTGAGACCCAGTCCAAAATTGCCAGCTCCTCTCACACTGGCCACCAGTTGAAGGATCTTGTGGAACCCCCCCGCCCCAATACTAATACAACAGTTTTCTTGATGCTGATGGTGAGAGCAAATGCCTGACAGGCACGTGAAAGGCAGTCCATGAGTTCTTGTAGTAGATCTTCATTGTGGGCTATGAAGGCATCATCATCAGCGAATAGAAGTTCCCTGATTAACACCTTTTTTACTTTGGTCTTTGATTTAAGTTGGGACAGGTTGAAGAATTTCCCATCTGATCTTGTGTGGTGATACACTCCATCTTTCATGTCCTTAAACACACAGTCCAAGAGTACTGAGAAGATGATTCCAAAGAGTGTAGGGGCAAGAACACATCCTTGCTTCACTCCACTTTTCATCTCAAAGCTGTCCAACGTGGACCCATCAAACTGGATTAGGATTTGGACTACCTGAGTGATGACCCCCTTTCTGCTCCTAGATAGACTTCCTCTCCACCTTGAGTCTAGGCATCTAGGAGTGAGCTAGGCTACTCACCCATTTGCAGTGCCTTGATTCCCCCTCTTCCCTGACTATTTGCTGGCCAGAGTAGCAAAGACAGTGCCGGAAGGAGGTGGACGTCAAGGGCGTAACTGGCCACCAGTATATGTCAGCAATAAATTACTCCCCCGCCTCCTGTTCCAAAGGCAAGGAGGAAGGGAGGGAGACCCATGACTCATCAGGGTGCTTCAGAAGCATGGCTTCTCCTGGGGAGGTGCAACATACCCTCCCCCCATTCCCCACATTGCAGGGCTGTGCCCAAAGACACCATCTAGCCCATAATATTTACAGCGAACTCATGGTTGGGCAAAAGAAGTAACTTTAAAATAAAAAACAGCATCAAACTGAAAATAGGATCTCCTCTTTTGGGTTAGCATTTACCATTCCAATCTGGTGTGTCACAGTGGGGAAATTGCTGGGCTCTCCATGCTACAAACTGAATATTTTAAACTCAGAGGCTGGAAAAAGCAACTTTGTTGAATATTTTAACATCTGGAGCCACTTAGCGGCAGGAAAAAGCAACTTCTTGTGAAAGACCCATTGATCTGGAGAGACAGAGTGGCGTTTCTGTGGTCATGTGTAAGGGTACTGCGTCCCATGTACAGCTCCAGTTCCCAATAGCGGGCAGGTGCTCACTGAGCTAAGGCAGAAGCTGTGAAAGTTTGATCTTGCCTTTCCACACATGGGAGGGCCTCTCTTGTAAGATTGTGACAGTTTTCATAGGCGTTTATTAGACCTGTAGTTAAGGTTGCCTAACACTTTCCATTAGGAACAGTGTCTGATCATGTAATTAAAGACTATCATAATGCATATGCACAAGGGGGCTGAATTAAGGTTGCACAGGCATCCTTAATTCCAGCAGTTCCAAACTTGAGTGCTGGTCTTTGAAACCTTCACATTCTTTTAACTTAGTTAATACGTATATTGTGGTAGCACCAAGAGGTCAAATAAGTTGACAACCTATTCTGCTTGGCACTGTACAAACAAATATTGAATGCATTCAAGTGTTAGCCAATCAGGATCAGTAATCACAACGTACCACTGGTCTAGCCACTGTCAGATGCTAAATTTTCTGTATGAACTGTGAATGATATGAAAGATTATTTACTGCTTCCAGCATGCATAGCAGGGAACACTGTCTAATTGTAAAAGCATTGGATGGGGAGGCAGGAGATCTGGGCCAGATTCCAATCTCATTTATGCTCCACCCCTGGGTTCTAGCCATAACTCTGCCACTGACTAACCAATCTTGGGCATGTCAGCTAACTTCTCAGCACCTCAGTTTTTGACACTATAAGAGAGGCGAGAACACCTGCTGTATGGCATGGTGGTGTTGTAGGACGAGTGCGAGTTGAGTTATCATTCATCACAGAATTGTGAGCCCACGGCATGCAGCACAGTGACAACATGCTGTCACAGGTGGTCATTGATTTGCTGTGGTATCTCTGTTACCAATATTAAACTGGGGGCCCAGGAATGCTATGAAGCCAGCTGAAGACCAAACTCAAGGGGGATCAGGGCTTGGCTCCTGTCACATTTCTTTGGGGCACGTTTGATTAGTTTGGCTAATTGAACATGTAGCATACTCTATCATCATGTGCCAACAACATATTTTATAGTCAAGCAAATATGCTCACAATTAGCAGCCTCCCACATAACAAACAGGACTGTTAAGGAAGCGTTTGAAGAGACTATATTTTATGGATGGCTCTTTGGTAAATTGGTCTGTTAATCAGTTTCTTTAAGAGGTCTCTCCCGTTTTCTTCTCTGACTGCATCTCTGCATTCAGCACAGGACTGAAAGGAGACAATTCACTGCACTATTAAAAGGCTCAGTGTAATACACATATTTTCCTGCGTTTTAGATTTATCTCCCACCAGGGGACCATCAAGAATTTCTCTCTCCAAGCACCTCCAGTAAGCATGCATCCTTTACAATTGCACAGACCTGCTCCAAACAGTCCTATGCTCATTTAGTAAGAGACTAATGAAAACTAATTAGCAAATTTTGTTCAGTTGATTAAACTAAACCAAGGCCTCTCAGTGCACACCTGTGCTTTCATTGGGCTCCAACTCAGCACACAAACGTTCTGACCGGGTTTCTTCCATTTCTCTTCATTTTGTAACAGTGAGGCCTTGTCTAAACTTAGAGGTACAACCTCTCCCTGCTCCCCTGGTGCGGACGCAGTTATACCAACAGAAAAATGGTTACATATAGTTTCTTCCTAAGGCCCTTCTTTGTTATTTTTCACTGAATTTCCCCCCGGGTTTGGAAAAGCAAGTAGTCAAGTTTTACCTATTTTAACTCAAATTTTCAAGTGCTGGAACTCCCCAGACCCGACTCCCCCCTCGCAAAGTGCCCACTGGATAGAAGAGCACACCGGCGCAGAGGCGGGTCTGGGGTCTGCTACTGTGCTGTGGGGGAGTGAGACAGGCAGGGAACTAGGCCCTGGCTTCCACAACCACCTGACTGCTGCAGTGACAGGCTTGTAGAGAGCAGGAGGCTCCCCTCCCACTGGCCCTCCATTTTCAGTGATTTTCACCATTTTTACATTGTGGGTTTTTTTCCCTTATAAAGACTGATACATTCCCAGGAAATTTTAAACACAATAAAAACTGAAAATGAAAGATCTTATTTATTCCCATATGGGAAGGGCAATAAGCTATACTAGTATTAGCCACTTTATACCAGTATAAATGTGTCCACACTAAGCATTTTACCTGTATAAAACTAGAGCAAGTAAAAAATATTATACCTCTAACCAACATATTTATCCCAGTACAAACTCCATGTGCAGACCAACCCTCACATTCGTCAGTTTCTGCATGAAATGGTTCAAGTTATCAGGTTTGAGGCCCTTCAAAAATTTACAAATTAACTTACATTTGTCTTATTTTGTAATTCTTTGTAGACCTTCCACTCTGGCCTCATTTCTGCAATGTGCTAAGTACTTGAGCTGATTGGAAATTTTTCAATGAAATGTTTTTTTTCCCCCCTCATCAGAAAATGCTAAATTCATCAAAATGGAAACTTTTCAATGAATTTCCCATTTTGAAAAAGTTTGGAAACAAAAGGTTGCATTTTTCAACAAACTTTTTTGTTTCAAAATTTAAATTGATTTATAGGGAAAAAAAGTTTTTAGAAAACTTCATGAAAGGTTGAAATCAACAACAAAACATTTCAATTGACCCAATACAATTTTATTATTATTAGTTTTGGTTCATAAAAATTTTCAAATTTTCAACTTTGTCTTGATTTGGGACAGGAAATTTTTTTTCAAAATCTCAAAAATTCTTGTGGGACAAGAAAACAATTTCCTGTCTAGCTCTATTCAATACAGGGGGAACTGGGAGAAATCCTCTGGCCCGTGTTACATAGGTGGTCAGACTACATGATCTAATGGTCCCTTCTGGCCTTAAACTCTACGAATCTATGAATGTGCATAACTTAAGTACACGACTATTCTCAATGAGGCCAGAGGGACTCATTATGTACTTAAAGTTACACACACTCTTAAGTACCTTGCTGACTGAGGCCTCTGTGAGATGCAGAGGTGGATGAATAGTAAATAGCCCATGGACAGATCGTGTTACCCATAATGATGTTGTATAGCATCTAACATCACAAATAGTCTCACTGACTGAAATATTACTTAATAGGAACAGTATTACAATCTGGGCCATGATTAGTACATTTCTTCATGAATGGAGAAAGTTGAAATTTTCCAGCTTGATTTTTTCAAAGATAATTTTTCACCACATTTTCCAATGCTGATGATAAACATGCTGATGAAGGTTTCAGTTTCCCTTGTAACAATAATAATACCTGCCTCACCCTCTTCATCAGCAGATCTCAAAGAACTTCACAGTCTTTAATGTATTTATCCCCACAGCTGCAAGGCAGGACAGTGCTAGGATCCCCACTGTACAGATGGGAACTGAGCCACAGCACAGGTGCCAACTTTCCTTGGCGCCGGTGGGTGCTCGTGCCCCACCCACCCCCGGCCCTGCCCTGACTCCGCCCCCTCCCTGCCCCTATTGGACCCCTCCCCAAATCCTCGCCCCGGCCCCACCTCTTCTCCGAGTGCGCTGCATTCCTCCTCCTCCCCCGTCCCTCCCAGCGCTTGCCGCGTGAAAGAGAAGCAGGACCCAGCGGTGCGCTCAGGGGAGGAAACGGAGGTGAGCTGGGGGCGGGGCGCTGCCCAAGGGTGAAGAGCACCCACCAATTTTCCCCCACGGGTGCTCCAGCCCCGGAGCACCCACAGAGTTGGCGCCTATGAGCTACAGAGTCCAATGTGTCACAGGAAGTCTGTGGCAGGGCAGCAATTTGACTCCATGTCTCCCAATTAAGTTTTCTCTTCTATGCAATAGCTGGCAGTATTGTGAGCATTTGCTGGGATGGACTGCAGTCTGCACTTTGCAAAAGCCAGATTAAAGTCTAGGTTTAATTTTAGTTCCAGTGCAGGGGGAGAAGAGAATGACCTAGTTAATTCCAGACCTAGTTAATAGAGTAGGTGCCTATTTTTAGAATCCAGCGTTTGAAAAAATTAACTTCATTTTTTAATGCCTACTGACTAACAATAATGTATTTGTTAACGGGATTTGTTAACGGGATTTGTTAACTTCACTCTGCCATGTGCACCCAATGGAAGCAATGAGTCGGGAGGGGCCATGGCTGAGTTTGGTCCAGGCGGTAGCCATTTCTTTGCACAGCTCACGTGTTCCTTCCATCCCTCTGCTGATTATCCAGTGGGACCCAGATGAGTCTCTGCCATGGTTACAAGCAGGATGAAGCTCAGCTGATTGGATGGTACCACCAGTTAGCAAACAACACTGACAATATCAGGGCAATTTCCTAGATGATTCAGGACTAGGCAACTATGCTACTAACTTCTAAGAGACTATAATCCTTTCCACTCACCATGACATGCTTCCTGTTCTCGGGGCCATAAACAGTATGGCTATTCCAGCTCTAGGCCCCAATGGGCTGATCAAGCTGGCTTTTTGGTCCCTTTGCAAAGGAGCTATAAAAGGATCAAGAATGTAGCCCTGAGTCTTTCCCCATCCACACCCCTTGATTTTGTTATTCTGCTGCAAGGTGCAAAACGGTTTATTTCATTAGAAGGAAATTGTCTTTTGTTTGCATTCAGTGTGAGGGCTCAGTTCTGCTCCCAAATATTGGGTCAGTGGGACAGAGATCTCCATGCACAAGAAGTATCCCCAAGTCATTACCACTTGGAAAAACAGTGTTCCATAATCCTAAAACTGGTCTAAAAGAGGTCATAAAACTTCTTGAGAAGGTCTGTTGATTTTGCGAAGCCCCTTTTTTCCCTTGCCACCAGCTTCGTCCAACCACATCAGAGTCTACATAGCTTTCCTCCCTCCTGCTCTAGCACAAACACATGAGAAATATGAATGCACCAAGAAACAATAACTTCTCCCCCACTTGCTAATACTATGTCGGTTCTCGTATCCCATCCTGTACTCTGAAAGGATGGTAGGTTAATCTGGTCTCAGAAAGACCCACAGGAAACTAAGTGTGCAAACAGAAGACCATTAAATCATGTGGTAACGGTAGGGGTGCCTGATATGAACACTCCGATGGAGTGTATGAATGAATGCTTGTAACCCTAATCGCATTACTTCCAGTGAAATGATTCCTCAAACAGCATTAAAAATCCCCTACCGTGCCTGCAGGGTTCCCCCCCCCCCACCTTTCTTTCTGAGCAAAAAGATCTCTGTTTGGCTGCCTCAAGGTCACACAGGAGAGAGAGGAGAGAATGCCAAATGGGGCAGGAGCCTGGCATTTCCTCATGGAGGAGAGAACAGTGTGAATGGTCCCAATGGAAAATGTATGTGGAATTTACACTGGTTCATTGCTATTTCCAGAGAAGAGGAGGACACCAGCCTTTCCAGATAATCCAATCCAGAAAATCAAATATTACATCCTCTCAAGAGACACTGAAGCTATGCTAGCCATTAAAGATCCCAGACTGGACATATTCTGAGCTGAAATAAGTGGCCTGATTTTTCACAGGTGCTGAGCACCCACAGCTTCCACTAAAATCCATGGGAGCTGCAGGTGCTCAGTGTCTCCAAGAAACAGGCTGCTTATTGCAGCACTTGAATACGGATTGATGGTAGAGTAGGTGCCTATTTTTAGAATCCAGCGTTTGAAAAAATTAACTTCATTTTTTAATGCCTACTGACTAACAATAATGTATTTGTTAACGGGATTGCAAACAGTGTCACAATAATAGTGCCCTGCCCATATTCCTAAATGGAAGGGAGATCCAGGCCAGATCCCAGCTACATGGGAGAGGGTTTGAGGGTGGGGACAGCGTGGAAAAAAGGATCGTTATAAGGAACAAGTTTGAGAACCACTGCTGTTGTACATTTAATAAACATACTCATTGCCACCCTTTAAATAGCCCCAAATTCCCACAATAAAACCATGTTTGTTCATCAGACTCATCACAAACAATGTCTGCAACAAAGTGATCACAGATTTAATAAACTACATTTCCCAGACGGCGAGAGGACTCTCTCGGGTATAAAAGCCCCAGTGTCTATCTGCTGCTCCATCGCAGGGCATTCCAATCTATAAAAAGGATAAGCAGCAGCTTCCTGGTCCACTGGCCATATTATTGCATAAGCCAGAACACAATTTACTCACAGCCAAAACTAAACAAGGTTCTTCCATGCATACCAAATACATCCCTGCTCATTTCACACCGCAGTCCTTTCTGGGTTCCACAACACTGTCTCAAATTCATGTTAGCCTCCTATACACATAATCTTCTCCATAGACAAAAGCCACTTGTTCTAGGATGAAAATTCCCATTATAACTGCAGAGTCTTTGTACACTTTCCTTTTGCCCCATATACCCCCTGCTGCAGGACCTGGGATGGCTTGAGTGTTTCAGGACTACTCCAGGATACAGACACACAAAAGCTGCCCAGCCAAAGTAATAATCAAACCCATTCACTGCTACCCAGCCCCACGTGCATACTGGCAGTGAGACCTCTATTTTCTGTCTCCTGCATTTCTATCCACACACCCACTGCCCCTGTTATTTAAGAGAAGCGGTTAGGCCACAGACACACACTATCCAGCTGGCTGGGTAGAGGCTACCATGCCTCATAGAAATGCACCTTTTGTTTTGTGTTGTTTCCCTCCTTTCTTGATGCTTGAGTGTTAGTGAAAGATGCCAGCTTGAAAACCCTGGAGGCTGAAGGCCTCTTTTTATCCACAGCAGAGATAGGGCAGCAGCAGTATACGTATCCCCATGCTATCCCTATCCCCTGACCTGATGGGACCACCTCTAGGAGACAGGAGGCAATTCAGACTCCATGCCCCTTCAGTCCATGGCCAATCTGCTGGCTCTGCCCACAGCTATGTTAATTAGAGTGTGTAGCAGTGTGGACATCAGTCCACTTGGGACTGAGAAAAGATACATTGCTCATTTTACATAGGCCAGTGAATGACTCTTAGATGGCCCTGGTGGGATTCAAAACAGCAGCCTGGAGATGAATGACTCTATAACCTATTACTGATCCTCTGAATCATCCACCTGCCTGTATAGAGCTGATTGTTGTTTCTGTACATGGGCATCATACAGCATCATCTGTTCTGTGTTGTATTTAACAGGCCTGATCCTCAACTAGTGGATCTATGTCCATTTACATCAGCTGAGGATCTGGCCCATTTAATATTTATTTTTACTTCTAACTGTAAGATGGAAACAGTGCAAACCAAGTCCATTTTCCCATTGCTAAAACAGATAACCACTGGAGGGTAGCTTGACCAATGATTCACTAGGAAATGCAATCCAGCTCATACCTGCTGTAAGAGGGTGAGGAAGAGAAACCAAAAACATTAGACATTGCCCTAACAGGTGGGACAAAGTGGTACATCTTCCAAATTCAGCACCATGGCTAGAGCATGAGGGATGAAGCATGGAAAGGAAAAGGAGAGGCAGGAGGACAAGGGCAGAGCGGGCACTGTTACTGTTATTCCTAGAAACCGTTTTACCATGCCAGGAAAATATTTGAGGTTTTGCATAAACTTTCCCATCCTTAAGCAGGACAACAAGTCAAAGTCTTGAACATTTCTATAAACTGACAAGCCCCTCTCCAGCCCCCGCAAAATAAAATGTGTTTGGGTGAATTGAAATGTTTTGCTTCCATCGTTTCAAAACCTTTCTGTTGAGTGTCAACCATTTTTATTTATTTTTTTGTTACAATAATGAGCTTACATTTCTAAACGAAAAGTCATTTTGAACCGGGAAACCAACATTTTCTATTTCAACAAGGTCAAAATTCTTTCCCGACATTTTTTCCAGTTGAGAAATTCATCAAAACCAACCCTCTCCTGCCAACAGTTTCAGTTTCTACTAATCAAAATTTTTCTATGGAAAAATGTCTAGCTGAAAAATTCCAGTTATTCCCCTTGGGGTTCTGTCTGCCTTTGCTACTTCTATGGCCCCCGTGACCACAGCATGTGAGCAGCTCCCAATTTTTAAATGTGTGTATTTGTACTGAAGCCCGGTGAAGTAGGGCAGAGTGATTATCTCCATGATATAGAAGGGGAGCAGAGGCACACAGGGATTGAGTGACTTGGCCAAGGACACACAGGGAGTCTGTGGCAGAGTGGGAAACTGAACCCAGTTTTCCTGGGTCCCCTAACCACTGGATCCTCCTTCCTCTCCTAAAGACAGGAGAACTTTGGTCACTGCCGTGAAAGATTAGCCAGGATATGTGACCACCTCCAGACAAAGCAGGGACCTTCTCAGCACAAACCACTGTGTATACCAACAAGCTACTTCTGCTCCACAAACTTCTCCTAAAGATGCAACTAACCCGAAGTATCAGAAGGGCCAAAAACTGAATGGACACTGGGACTGAAATAGGTTGTTACCACTAGAGAAGGGCAGGTTTGAGATACATTGGCCTTGTCTACGGGACTTTTCTCCTCAAGTTTTTCATCATTGCTACCTCTAGTGTAGGTAGCAACAGTGGCAGCCCTGTTCTGGTGCTAGTGGCTGTAACCACTATGTCATCTGAATTTCCTCTGAGCATGGAGGCCACGGTGGTAGAGATGCTGAGGGTCAGTCTATGCTAGTGTTTCCACTAGTGGAACTGCACTGCTGGTAGAATGGTAGGAAATGTATAATGTAGGCAGAGCCATTAGCAGGAAAATGGGGAGAAAGGCTGCATAGCTGCTGCAGTACCGTGCTTTTTATGTGGATGAGTGAGGGCTCCAGATGCCTGGGCTATGAATATGGCATGGTTTTCAAGGATATTTAAAATCAAATCACCCCAAAAGCCTCTTGAACCACAAAATGTATTCATTGTAAGAGCAGGCTAGCATGCATGAGACACTACTGCTTCCTACTAGATAGAATCAGAGCACAGCAGCTGTGTGTCATAGGCCCTGCACTGCCATAATGGAGAGTCTCTTCAGCTCCAGTGGTGGGGTTCTAGAGCAGTACAGCAGGAAGATCTGTGTTCAGACGTACTAATTCTAAGTGCCCACAGTGGTACAGCATGGTATGATGCTGCTAAAGATCATGGTCCTAAGTGACAGTGGAGTTGCTACTATGTATTATGGCATATTTAGTTTTGCAGTTGTATGACTCATTTAAAAGAGCTGAACTGCTTTAAACCAAGCACATTTAAAAAATATCCTCACTTAGAGTTTATAACCAGCTTCAGCCTGAGTCGCACTTAGAACATAAGTGTGGCCATACTGGGTCAGACCAAAGGTCCATCTAGCCCAGTATCCTGTCTTCCAACAGTGGCCAATGCCAGGTGCCCCAGAGGGAACAGAACAGAACAGGTAATCATTAAATGATCCATTCCCTATTGCCCATACCCAGCTTCTGGCAAACAGAGGCTAGGGACACCATCTCTGCCTATCCTGGCTAATAGCCATTGATGGACTTATCCTCCATGAATTTATCTAGTTCTTTTTGAGCCCTGATATAGTCTTGGCCTGCACAACATCCTCTGGCAAAGAGTTCCACAGGTTGACTGTGCGTTGTGTGAAGAAATACTTCCTTTTGTTTGTTTTAAACCTGCTGCCTATTAATGTCATTGGGTGACCCCTAGTTCTTGTGTTATGAGAAGGAGTAAATAGCACTTCCTTATTTACTTTCTCCACACCAGGCATCATTTTATATACCTCTATCATATCCCCCACTTAGTCATCTCTTTTCCAAGCTGAATAGTCCCAGTCTTATTAATCTCTCCTCATACGGAAACCGTTTCATACCCCTAATAATTTTTGTTGCCCTTTTCTGAACCTTTTCCAATTCCAATATATCTTTTTGGAGATGGGGCGACCACATCTGCACGCAGTATTCAAGATATGGGCGTACCATGGATTCATATAGAGGTAATATAACTTTTTACATCTGGGTTCTAAAACCCCTGAAACAATGGAGGTGGAATGGAAATGCTGCCTGCATTGGCTGAAGAGCAGCCATTGTTACAGTAAAATTGGTCTGGTAAAACATAGCACCCCAACGCAAGGCAAAAGGCACTCGTGGCCTGTCACTTAAGGATTACCGCTACCCTGAGATAGGCACCATATATTATCTGAAAAGTCCACTTCCACCACGAGACATCAGTACTCCCAAGGATATGTTGGGGCTGGGTTGCTGCAGGCCTTATATACAATAGCATAAACCACTCGTGTCAGGGGAATGATCAAATAACTTCTACAGATTATAATCTGAATCCAGGCACAAAGGCAATAAATCCCACGCCCCACCCAACACTCCTGTTCAAGTTTCTGATTGGCCTCCATGCCAAATAACGGCTTTTGTGAAGCATTTATTACAACAGCAGTAGACAAGCGCAGTGCATCAGTTGAGGGCTTGGGAGCTCTGATTGGAAAACTAGCCCAGTAAAAGGAAAGAGCCTTCCTACCCAGGGGAAATGAAAGATGAATTAGTGGATTATGGCGGGGGAATAGTGTAATTATTACAGAAACACTCTCACACCCAGTATCATTAAGGCAATACCCTGGATAGGCCAATTACTCTGCATACTCTGAACAAAGAAATGTATAGCTCCTCACACATGCAGGAAATACTAGACCATACAGGAAGCAGGACCCAACATCATTCTCTGACAGAACCAGCCTCTTGGAGGTCACAATTCAGCACAGCATTTGGGGTAACATTTTCAAAAGCACATTTGTGCCCAAGTCCCATGTTCAAGAGCACCCACGTATCATTAAGGCCCAGCTTTCCCGAGGCGTTTAGGTGCTTTAAGATGCAGATAGTTGCCTAGTGGGAATTACAACAGCCCTTGCAAGTCAGCCAATGGGAGTCTGACAAAAATGTCCATGTGAGTTACGTGCCTCTCTCACTAGCCTAAGGGTACTTTTAACACTGCAATCGGAGGAGTGATTACAGCGCACATACACATGCCTGAGCTAGCAAGCTGGATTAAAGCTTGAATGCCAATAGCAGCAAAGCCACATCAGCATGGAGTACAGTGCAAGCTGGCTGCCCAAGGACCCAGGGTCCCAAGCAGACTTGTACAGCCCATGCTGCCATGGCTTCACTGTTATTGGTACTCACGCTAGCTAGATTCAAGCTAGCTTGAGTATGTCTACACACGCTGCAGTCAGACCTCTGACTATGGAGTAGACATAGCAGCCTAATAGGACTTAGGGTAAGTCACTTCGGCATTTCTGAAAATGTTAAGAATGTACTTAATTTAAAGCACATGCTTAAGCCCTCCGTGAGTTCAACAGCACTTAAACATGTGCTTAAAGTTGAGACCTACTGAAGTGATTTTCTGACTATGGATCGACCTAGGCGTATGCCAAAACACCTGGCTGAATTGGAGTCTGGAAGCTTGCATCCTAGTAGCCATCAATCTCTGTTCTGTAGAATATAATATAGTAGTATCATTGCAAACCACCAGAAATCAATCGAAAACTTGATCATGCTTCTCAGTCTTCTCCCTACTTGCAATCCCAAATGCAGCACCTCTAGCTACAAAGGCAGTTTATAAATATATCACAGCATGCTAAAGAGTGATTTTTCCTGGCAGAAGGTGAAAGATGAAAGGTAAAATATGCAACCGAAACTGGAAATTGCTAATCTCTAATTTCAGCTTTGTAATTTGCTTTGGCCTTAAAATTAGAACACTTCCAGCCTGTGTATTTTTTTAAAAAAGCTTCAATTCTTTGACTGACAACTTTAATAACAAGTTTTATGTTTTCAGAAGGCATTACACTCAGTTAATCTTTAAATGAAGTCAATTACAGCTTCTATCTTTGAGATCAAATGGTGCCTAAATGGGAAGACATCATTTATATATACACACACATTCTGGCTCTGATTGGTAACTGATGTCACAAAACAGAAAGGGAGAATGTCACCTTTAGAACCCAAGACTATGTTAATCAAATCTCATAGGATCCCTTTAGTACATATACCAAAACTATACTTACAACCACGTCTTCAGTCAAGGCTTCAGAGGTTGTACAGAACAATCAGTTACTTTCCTGTTTTGAAGGTTTTCTTTTTATTTCAAGTGATGCAGTCATCTTACAACACCAGACGTCTGTCTGAAATGTTTTTACTTGTGGTTGTCACAAGAAACACCTAAGATGCCGGAAATGGAAAGGCATTACAGAAAAAAATATGTTTTTTTCCCCTTTTTGTTTGCTTCCATATTTGAGAGCACTTTGGTTATAGTCATTTTCACTGGAGTTGGTGGAAAACGTTTCCCATGGAACGTTTTTCCAGCAGACAATGTTGATTCAACAAAATCAATACATTTCACAGGAACATATTTTCATCAAAATTTTCACTGAGAAATTATCAAAATGTTTCTTTTTGATACAGTCAAAATATTTTGTTTGGGCTATTATATTATAATTATGTAATATAAAAGTCAAAACAAAACATTTACCTTATCAAAACAAAAACGTAGAAGAGCAGACTAACAACTTGTGCGACCCCTAGTGCCTGGGTGTGGCGTAGCAGACTTTCCTTCTCTAGCACCCCTGCAGACAGCTACTCCAGTCCTATGGTGATCTGCTTATTCTCCGTGATTCAGCCCAGGTCACATTTAGTGCCACTCCTTCCAGGGAAAACAGACAGTGCAATACACTAAACTCAGATAAACCTAACTCCTCCCCACTCCTTGGCTCTGTAGAGTTACCAACCCAGTCTTGTTGGGTGTGACACCACCCCGAGCTTTCTCCCTGCAGGCCTGGCTCCAAACTCAATAGTTCTTCTCACCAAGTGTTTCTACCCCACCTTTTGTGGTGGTTGGTAAGGGAAACTTGGCCATCCCTCTCCTCTGGGCTCCAGGCCAGGGACCCTGTGGAGAGCATCTAAGGTCTCCTGCCTCAGGCTCCTCACTGCCTCCCTGAACTTGGCCTTCCTTCAGGTCCTTCCCCCAGCCCCACCCTGGGCTGACTGTGTGTCTGACTCTCTCCAGGCCTCTCCTCCAGTTTCTATCCACCAGAGAGGGACTGTAGAGTTCTTCCCCTGAGTCACCTGAGTGCAAACTAGCTGAACCCCCTGGGTAGCTACTTAGGCAGCTAGCCCAAACCCCATGCTATCCCAGCAACACTGCTATTTTTAGCATGGTCACTTGAACAGAGCTGGCAGGTTTCTGTCTACCCAAACTGGGAAGCATGATTCCAGCTGCAGTGTAGATACTCCCATAGAGGTTGCCCTGGTTTCATTTAAATTGGTTTGGTTAAGCTTGTGAAACTTTTGTGTGTGGACTCTCTTATATCAGTTTAGCTTGCACCTGTAAATTTCCGGATGCCTGTAATCCTGATATAAACTGGGTTTAAGCTGATATAAGAGCATCCACACACAAAGTTGCACCAGTGTAACTAAATCTGTATAAAATCATACCCTTTCCTAAACTGGTATACCTTTGAGTACAGACCAGGCCTTTCTGCCCATGCTGGCTCTCCTTCCCCTCCCCTTTAGGGGGATAGACACACACATAATGTATAATAGATACTGTGCAAAATCTCTCTTGGGATGTGAACCCTTCTAAAATGCAGGACTTCATGTCAGACATTTCAGAATGGCCAGGAGAAGAGCCACCAGGTCTCTCTCCACCTCCCATTTTAATATGTGATTTTCATACCAGTTGCAGACTCTGCAGTGTGGTCAAATCTAAACAATGATATTTAGAGGAAAGGAGCAATGTCACACTCTGCCTCTGATCCGCACACTGTCCCTCCCGCCACCCCACCACACACACGCTTTGTCTTTGGCTGGCTGTGGGTCTACTTGGGGACATGATCTCCTTTCAAATCCATTGTTTGTCACTATCTCCTTCCTCTTGCATCCCACCACTGCAAGATGATACCACACGGTGTCGCTACATGGCGTCGAGAACCATGACAACAACCTACAAAGCTCGGCAGTTCCCGCCCTTTATTTACTTTCCTTCAATTACTGGTCTGGAAGGAGCTCCCTCCTAGCCATATCTAGCATTTAGGAAGGAAAGGGGATGATGGGAAGGGTCTGTAGAATCCAATGTCTATTGTACTTCCGTACTTTGTGGACCAATAGTCTGACGCAGTGTAGCAAACCCTATGGGATAAAAGTGATTCTCTCTCTGCACAGTGTATCCCCATAGGCCTCTGAGATAGACCCATTGCTCCAGCAATCTGCGGCGAGTGCTTTCTCCGCTGTGGAATTCCAGACTTTGGTTTGAGCTGTATCACTGCTAAGCTACCCCCAAAACACCATAACAGTTGGGATCTTTCAGAGGAGGGGCTGGGTAACTTCTCCGTTCAAAAGGAACTTCAGAAGTGGAGCACAGTGGTCGATATTCATCTTTACTCTGTTATCTACAGTCGACTCCACAGGTGAAAGGGGGTGACTGTGCGGCCGTATCATTTTGCAGTCAGACTCCTCAGGAAAGCCTGTCTCCCGGGGCACGTTGTTTTCCTTTCCAGTAATGGTAGATCACTAGGAGCAGGCAGGGCAGCACCTAGGATTAGGGAGGCTTGTATTAGTAGTTCCCTTCCCTGCTGTTTTGGTGAGATTTGCAGCAGGTGCCCCACACTACATTCCAGCAGGCCATTCCCTGGACGCCAGCCAGTCTGAGGGCGGCTGGGAGCAGCTGTCCAGTCTGATGGGAGGGCCCGGACATTTGAGTGTGAGGCCACATGTCACCAGGAAAAGCAAGCTCCACCGTTGTTTTAGCTGTAATCTGGGCTAATTCCCCTTTAGTAACATGATCACACTTGTATATCCATGGCGTCAATAACTGGGATAAACCCAGGTGGTGATGGGTTTGGTTTTTAATCAAGTTGCATTTTTTGTATTAAAAGCCATATATTTAGCCCGCCTGGTAAAAAAACAAAGGACAAAAATCCACAGAATATCTCAACTCGTTCTGTTTTTCCAGCACCTGACTTGAGGAGACTTAAATGCATTTAGGCACCTGGTGCATGGATACTTGCACATGGAAGTCTCATCTGCTGAATGTAAACCTATAACCATAAGGGAGACTTGATCCTTCAGAGTTCATTTGTCAGTTCCTTTGTGTTTGTTTCTTTTTAACCTTAATATCTGTGTGGAAACAATCAGGAATTTTGCAACTGATGAAAAGGACAAAGGGAAGCAAATGATACTTTAAGACCAAAACTTGACCTACTTTGAAATTGTTAAAGTCTAATAGGAAATAATCCATCACTGTGTGAGTGTGTGTGTGTGTGTGTGAGAGAGAGAGAGAGAGAGAGAGAGACACACACACACACACACACATTTTTAACAGTGAGGTTAATTAATTAATTAATTGGAACAAGGCTGGAGGATGAGATTCATTCTCCATAACTAGAACTCTTGAAATAGACATTGCGTGTCTTTCTAAAACATTCTCTATATCAAACACAAGTTATAGCCTTTATGAGGGAATCATGATGGTCTCTTCTGGCCTTAAAATCTATTATTCTATATCAGTGATACTCAGACCTGGGTGGTTCAGGCGCCAAATTAGCGATCAACATTATAAAAGAGCAACAGGAGCGGGACTTCGTTATTTCATTTACTATAGTACTATACAGTCATATTTTAACAGTATGATGGGGAAGTGTTTAGTTTATATATATATATTAATTATTCTCACAGCAAAATGACCGACCAAGTATTATTATTTTATCAACTACAGTTGGTTAATAACATAGTAAAAGCATCCTGGTTGGTTAATCACTTAGACTGGTTAATAATTAAATCACAGTGTTTTAATATCATATGCTGCAAAGAGCCACAGGAGACACATTAAAGAGCCACTTGCAGCTTGCGAGCCTCAGCCTGAGTATCACTGATCCATATATTTAATATCGACCATACAAAAATTAAAAGGGAAAACAATTAGCCACTGTTTAGAATGACTCTTAGCATTTGCACCATGAATAGTTTTTTGTGTTCAAATTACTTTACAAACTTTAGATAACTTAGTTACACCAGCCCTGAGAGGTAGGTATCGAAATAGCATCCTTGTTTAGTAGATAAGCAAAGCAAGGCAGAAAAGTTACATGACTTCGCCAAGGCCAAAAGGGAGTCAGTTTCAAGATCTGAATCCATGGCTTCTTCATGCCCAGACACACCCACCCCCCGCATACCAGCGGTTTTCACACTGGTCTGCAGAGTACTTCTCAGTGGTCAGTGGCTAGCTGGATCCTCCTTGTTTTCAGCTGCTAAACAGCATTAGAAAATGCTTAAGATGCATCAGCTTCTTTTGTGACATTACTTTTCTATGTAGGCAATTGCTATAGTTTCCACTGCAACATTATGCAGTCATGAATGGGGGAGAAATGGTCTCTGCAATTATGAATGGGAGGGAAGGTATCCATAAGACAATCTCTTTATGAAGATGTGGCCCATACTATGTAAATCACATAGATGTTTGATAACCCCTGGTCTCAGCAAAACCAGCAGCTCGAGCTCCATCTGTGTCCATTGACTTCATCCACTCTGTATTCCCAGAACAGTGCTGTAGTCACCAATGACATTAACGCATCAATAACCTATAAGGCTCACAGCGGGTTTGGGCCCAGATCACTGAGAGGTCACCTCTCCACCCATGACCCACTGAGATTCCTGCCCCGCTCTGGACATTGCAGCTGACATTGTCCAGGGTGAAGCTCTTTGGAGCTGGAGATAAGGCACTCCCCTTCGACAACACACTGCTGTGGAATGTCCTACGGGAGGAAATACAGCAGAGCCTCAACCTGACTCTTTCTAGAGCATGCTGCAAAATTCACCCTTTTCCCGAGCCTCCCCAGGGTAACCAAAGGCAAGGAAAGTCAGCGGCACACAACTCGAAGATAGAAAACTAGCAAAAAAAACCCTTGATGGGAGCTCTAGAAAGACCTCAAATAGCTGAATTTAGTTTGGATTAAGCTCTGGTTTGAGTACAGGCAACATCACTACAGTAAAACGTGACTCCCGCTCACACCACATCTGAATTTGTAATGCAAGTAAGGGGCAGAGCTGATCAAATTTTTTCTGATGGAACATTTTGCCATCGAAAGAGCATTTGATTAAACTGAAGCATTTTGCAGAAAGGCATCGATTTTGTAAAACTTTCTGACTCAGAGTCACAATCTGATTCCTGTTTCTCTTTCACTCCAGGGTAGAAGCAAGTGGCACCACAGGCTATGGGGCACTGGGCAGGAGCTAGAGCCAAGACTCTGCCCACTTCCTAGCCACCTGATCCAGAGGGAGACTAGCAGCCTGGCAGAAGCTGCTCTCCACCCCATCTCAGGCTCCAACAATGCAAACAGCTTGCACAGGGGAGTAGAGAAGCTACTTATCTCCCCAAGTGCAGCTATGCAGCAGGGGTCACGAATGAACTCTAAATGATGAGAGGGAGAATTCAGCAAGAAACAGAATGCTTTGTACCTTCCAAACAAGGATCTCAAGGTGCTTTACAAATCTTAATGGATTCAGCCTCACAACCCGCCACGCGGTTGGTCTGTTATTGTCCCCATTGTACAGATGAAGAAACTGAGGGACAAAGAGGTCAAGTGAAACAGACTGGAATAAAAAGCAGATTTCCTATCCTCCATTCCCCCCCGTATACAGAGCTGTAACCACTAAGAACTCTGTGTAAAGTGACATCTAATTTATAGAGTACTCCTGCAATTCTGACCACTAGACCACGCTTCTTCTCTCCCCCTAAGATCAGCATGTTCATCCCCTCTGACTGTTGCTCTGATATCTGCAGCTGGCCACAGTTTAGATGGCACAAGGGGAAGGCTACTTGCACCTTTCCCAGGTCTGTGCACCCGTGCAGGGCCCAGACTCCACATGACTCATCATGTAGCTGCTCTGTTGGGAGGCAGTGGGCTCCTGTAGGCCTGGGACACAGGAGCCTGGGACACAGGAGACCTGTGTTCTCATCTAGCCTCTGCCATTGACTTAATTGCTGTGTAGACACACCCTGAGAGTCCAATTTTTCAAAGGTTTCAGAGTAACAGCCGTGTTAGTCTGTATTCGCAAAAAGAAAAGGAGTACTTGTGGCACCTTAGAGACTAACCAATTTATTTGAGCATGAGCTTTCGTGAGCTACAGCTCACTTCATCGGATGCATGCTGTGGAAACTGCAGAAGACACTATATACACCGAGACCATGAAACAATACCTCCTCCCACCCCACTCTCCTGCTGGTAATAGCTTATCTAAAGCGATCATCAAGTTGGGCCATTTCCAGCACAAATCCAGGTTTTCTCACCCTCCGCCCTCCCCCCCACACAAACTCACTCTCACAGCAGGAGAGTGAGTTTGTGTGGGGAGGGGGGGCGGAGGGTGAGAAAACCTGGATTTGTGCTGGAAATGGCCCAACTTGATGATCGCTTTAGATAAGCTATTACCAGCAGGAGAGTGGGGTGGGAGGAGGTATTGTTTCATGGTCTCGGTGTATATAGTGTCTTCTGCAGTTTCCACAGCATGCATCCGATGAAGTGAGCTGTAGCTCACGAAAGCTCATGCTCAAATAAATTGGTTAGTCTCTAAGGTGCCACAAGTACTCCTTTTCTTTTTGCAATTTTTCAAAGTGACTTAGGTACTTAGGAGCCCAAATCCCACTGACTTTCAATGAGGCTTATGCTCATGCCTGAGTCACTTTTGAAAATGAGACTCCTAAGTCACTGAAGCAGTTTAGAAAATGTTACCTATCACCTAGTCCCTTGGAAGGACAATCACACACTTTCTGGGATCTGTCCGTTACCCTGCAGATGATGAAAATGCAGGAGTCTCATTTTTAAAAAGCTAGTTTTAGCAGAAGAATAACAATCCATGATTCCCTGTATTATGGGTATTATGTCATGCTTAACCCATCTTAGGCTCTCTAGCCAGGAAATGTCCCCACCCCCAACTCTCCCCTGAGCCTACAGCGAACGGAGAAGCCAAGGCTGTGCCAAACCATTCAAAGTTTAAAACAATGCTACCCCGATGGCTACAAAGTGAACAGACCCCATTATTGGGAAGGCTCCCACAGGTCATATCTGTGCTGGCCTTAATAACTTGGTGCCTTTTGCCTGATGTCACCAGTCCCCGAGATCCGGCATTCCCAAGGGTGTGTCCCAGAGCATCTCTGCTCAAGTTGAGATTTTGAAAAAAATCAATCAATAGAGGAAGACTCCACCTCACATCGCCCCCCCTTGTCTGAGCCCAGCCGCACCCCCTCCGAATGCTGCTTTACAGAGATAAGCTACTGGCATTTTCCCTCCCAGTCTCCAATCAGACATTATCATAAGAAAGTGCAAAGCATCTATCAGCCATGCAGCCCAGTGATTTATGTTCAAAGTTAGGATTATCTATTCTGCTCCAAATCCCTTCAAACAGCAAACCGGATAAAAGAGAATCACATTCAGCAGATAAAATTGGAATATAGGTTCATGCAACAGAATGACAGGCAGGTTTTTATCTCTGCACTGCTCCAACCACCTCATTTTGTCAGGAATTGTTCTTTATACACAGCATGGGACTCTCGGGGTGACCTTAATGACATTCTTGCATCTTTCTCCCACTGTGCTATACATGGATAGCTGTTTGCAGAGTTCCATTCCCGGGAAGGGGTAACAGCCCGGCAATAATTCAAGAGCTAAAGTATGCTGAAGAGAAGCTAAGCCTACCAGGGCACAGAGCCAGGTAGAGATCTTCTATGGGCTATTCTGGCTCTCTGGCCACATAGCAATACACAAATCAGCCCATTATAACGACCGGTTGAACCCTCCATTATTCTCCCTTCTCCAGCTTCACTGGCTTTACTCTGCTCATTAAAGGAAAGAAAAAGCTCCATGAAAAAAAAATAATCTAGAGCTGGTCAATTTGTCAAAAAGAAAAACTAGTTTCCGGCGTCGGCTCTTACATTGCATCTTTCACAGTATCCCGGGATGGAGGGCTCGGGGTAATTTATTGCCGCCGTCTGACAAATAACTTCTCTATCCACTAACCATTATGCTCCATCTCTCTTTATTCTGCTTAATTAGACACTATTATTGCTGGCATAGTAATGAGACTTTTGCAAGCAGGATCACAACGGGCTAGGTAGAATGCTTTCTTAATACAGTAGAAACCTTTTTGACAAGATAACCATTAATTACAACTGCGAATATAGAGCATAAAAGCACTTTTGTGGGACTATTAACCAATTGCCACTCTATCTGCCTCAATGGAACTACCTGGTCTCATTCCCAGGAAAAATGACAATTAATCACGTTGTTTAAAAAGTAATATGCAGGGAGGAAGGGAGGCTGAATGGCCATTTGGAGGAAAATGGGGTAGACAGACTTTCACCTCCAGGTAACCAAGATGAGCTCAGCCCAGGGCAGCAGTGAGCAAAATTTATCAACACGCAATGGTCTTTCGGGCATGAGGTGGTGATCACTGTCCTGTCCCTAGAAACAGGAATCCACTTCACACCAGCGGTCATCTCAGTGAGGCCAAGGAGTGAATGGATAGGAAAGATGCTCTCCTGCATGGGACACTGGACTCAGGACACCTCCATTCACATTTCCCGGCCCTGTCACAGACTCCTCTGTGGGACCTTGGACAAGTCACGTAGGGTATGTCTATACTGCACTCACGGGGTGTGATTGCAGCTCGCGTAGACACACCTAAGCTCGCTCGAGTCCTGGGAAAGTGAAGCCATGGCAGCACAGGCTTCAGCATGGGCTAACCCGGCAAGTACTTATCCAGGGTTCTAGACAGGCCTGGACAGCCTGCACTGAAGCATGCACTTCCCAGCATCACTGCTCCAGGACCCAAGCCAGCCAGATTAAAGCTAGCTCAGGTATGTCTACGTGACCTGGTAAAATTTTCAAAAGCACCCAAGTGATTTAGGAGCTGACATCCAATTTTCAAAAGTGATTTAGGTAGCTAGGAGCATAAGGGTAATAGTTTCAAAACTGTCTAAATGACCTAAGCTGGGTGCTTTTAGAAGTTTTATTTATAATCTACCCTGTGACTCAGTTCCCCATCTGTAATAATCACTAAGCTCTTATCAGTAGAGCTCAAAGCACTTTAAAAAGGAGGTCAGAATCATTATCCCCATTCTACAGATGGGGAAACTGAGGCATGTAGAGGCAAAGTGACTTGCCCAGGGTCACCCAGCAGGCCAGTGGCAGAGCCAGAAACAAAATCCAGGCAGCCCTGAGTCCCATTCCAGAGCTCTATCCCCTAGGCCATCCATCCCTACCTCACTGGGGATGAACAGAAGCCTATTGGTAGCAGAGCACAAGGGCTTGTCTACACGGAGAGCTAGTATGCAGCAAGCCAGGGTGTATATCCATTGTGCTGCAGGCTGCCATGCACTAAGTGGCCATGTAGACCCTGCCACTGGGCATTAAAAGTACCATAGTGTGCTTTGACATTCTGTGACAGGGTACTCTGCCCTCAATGGTAGTGGGGTCTAGTGGTCAGCCCACCCCATCACGTGGCATGGCCCTTTAAGGGTTTGAAAGATCCTAAAGAGATAAGGCCATCAGGGGGATATGGATAGAGAGGAAGAATTCCCAGGAACGAATGGTACTTGGGAGAAAATCCTGTCCCTGTATCTTTAAAAGCCTGGGCAAGGAGCTTTGTGGAGGGGGCAGGGCAAGTCACCCCATTTCCCCAACCAACTGGGGAGGAACTGGGAGTAGGGGACCATCTTAGAGACTGTGTCTTCTCTTGTAGCAGGGCAGACACCAGGAAACAACAGCAGGGAAAGGCTGGCCAGCTGAGGACCCTGAAACCTGGGTGCTAATTAAGTAGGGTTACCAGATAGCAACTGTGAAAAAACGGGACAGGGGATGGGGGGTAATAGGGGCCTATGTAAGAAAAAGTCCCCAAAAAATGGACTGTCCCTTAAAAATGGGACATCTGGTCACCCTATAATTAAGGGAAAGGGCCCAGCTGAGGGAGAAGCTGGCAAAGGCCCTACAGCAGGTTAAGGGAGGAGAGCTGAGGGCTTTTGCTTAAGGACCAGTGAATCTGATTAGCAGAACCCAGCTCCAGAGGGGAGAGCTGGAGAGACTCCTGGTTAAGGAGAGAGTGAGGGACTAACACACAAGCTCACTCCAGACAGGAGAGCTAGGGACTCCTGCTTAGGGAACCGGGAAGGGTTCCAGAAACAGAGACTTGTGCATAGCACAGGAAAGAACGCTCTCCTGAAGGAAGGAGCCAGAGATTACACTTGGTGCTTTAATAGAGCCAATTTCACAAAGCTGAAAACAATTATGTGCCTAATCATCTAGAAGGAAGAATATAATCCAAAAAACGTGAGTGGTAATTGGGAATCATTTAAGAATACCTTACCCGATGCCCCAGAAGCCATAATCCCATAATCAAGAAAGAAGACTGTACTGGTCAAAAAACTGACCTGGGTTAGAGGGGAAGTGAAGGCATATATAAAAATGATATATATCAAATGGAAGAAAGGGGAAGTTGATAGTAATGAATATAAATCAGAAGCTAGGAATTGTAGAAAATTGATAAGGCAAGCCAAGGGATATAAGAAGCAATCTATGGCCAGCACAGTTAAGGACAATAAGGAGTGTTTTAATGTATTAAGAACAAAAAGAGTACTGGCAGTGGTATTGGTTCATTTTCTAGATGGAAATGGTAGAGTTATTGATAATAATACAGAAAAGGCAGAAATATTAATAAATATTTCTGTTCTGTATTTGGGGAAAAACAGGTGATAGAGTCTTATCATAGCATATCATCTTTCTCTAGAGAATGTTAAACAGAAGCTACTAAAGTTAGACATTTTAAATCAGCAGGTCCAAATAACTTGCATCCAAGAGTTTTAGAAGAACTGGCTGAGGAGCCCACTAGACTGTTAATGTTGATTTTCAATGAGTCTTGGAGCTCTGGGGAAGTAGCAGGAGACTGGAAGACAGCTAAAGTTGTGCCAATATTTTAAAAGGGTAAATGGGATGACCCTGATAACCATAGGTCTGTGAACCTGACATCAATCCTGGACAAGATAATGGAGTGGCTGATATAGGACTCAATTAATAAAGAATTAAAGGAGGGTAATGTAATCCATTCAAATCAACATTTATGGAAAATAGACTCTGTAAAACTAAATGTATATCTTTTTTGGAGGAGATTACAAATTTGGTTGATAAAGGTAATGGTGTCTAATATAGTTAGACTTCTGTAAGATATTTGACTTGGTACTGCACAGCATTTTGATTAAAAATAGACAGATATAACATTAACATTGAACACATTAAAAGGATTAAAAGCTGGGCAAATGATAGGTCTCAAAATGTAATTGTAAATGAGGAATAGTCATTAATCTGGTGTGTTTCCAAGTGGGGTGTCCCAGGGATTGGTTCTTGGCCTTATGCTATTTAAAGTTTGTATCAGTCACCTGGAAGAAAACATAAAATCATCACAGATAAAATTCACAGCTGACACAAAAATTGGGCAAGTGGCAAATAACTAAGAAGACAGATCACAGATTCAGAGTGATCTGCATCATTTGGTAAATTGGGCACAAATAAAAATATGCATTTTAATAAAGCTAAATGTAAACCAGGGAGTACTGTGTCACTGCATCTGTATCCTTGGCGTTATCAACTAGGGCTACAGCACAGTCAGCCTCTCCAAAAGCTCTAGCAGAACAGTTTCTAAAATGCCATTGATGAATGAGATTTGATTTATTTCAAATTCTTCTGCTGAATCTAATCTATTTAGGAAGCACCCATCACCATGGTATAAATCTCATTACTTCCTTGCCCTCTTGCATCTATGTCTGTATCCTGATGTTGTCTCATCTTATATTTAAATTGTAATCTGTTTGGGACAGGGACAGTCATTTTTGTCTGTGTTTGTACAGCACCTAGCACTTTGGGGTTCTGGTCCAGGACTGGGGCCCAGATCTTCAAAACGTATTTAGTCTCCTAACTTCCACTGAAATTAATGGAAGTAAGAAGTATAAATATGTTTGAGGATCTGAACCTACACCTTTCAGGTGCTACTGCAATAGAAATAATAGTAATCAGATGCTAAGCCAAGCATTGTGTTATTTGTGTTTCCTCTCCCTAAATTTTCTCTCCGGATAGAGTGTGTTTTCTCCCTTGCTAACAGCACTGGAGTTTGTATTTAAAAACTTCAAAGCTCTATGCATCAAAAAAAAGTTATTACCATATTATCCCAAATAAGATGATGGGGATTGAAATTATTATATATAAAGAGAGAGAGAACATGTTTAAGACATTTAGGATGAGATTAATGTGACCAAGGCTGTGATCCAGCCAGCTTTGCATGAGTTAAGATAAGAAGACAGGTTCATGGCAAAACGGGTTTATAATTTATGTTGTGCTGCCTTACGCTCTGGTTCCAAAGCAGAGCTGACTGTGGTTTGGGATGGTTTTCATTTACTCCAGGAACCGGGAGCCCATCACAATGAAAGAAAGAGTGATGAAGACCTTTCCTGATCCTTCTTCATTTACTCAAAGTCTTCATCTAAAGATTCACAAAGGGCAGGAGATTAATAGTAAAGGCTGCCATCTCTTGTCCATTTAACCGCAGGCAGAAAACAATCAAAGCCAGCTTTCCGCTCCCCTCCCCTTTGCCAGCCATGCTCTTGGGAGATCAATGTTCTCGGTCAAGTCCTTGGCATCTCAGGCTTTCTGGTTTTGCTGCTCTCTCCTGCAATTGCCAGCATTGACTCATCCTCACCCTTCATTTTGGAGCTTCTGGTTTTGTGCTGGCACAATTCCTGTCTTATTAGCTGCTTATCTGGCCCTCGGTTACCACAGTATGCGAGTGCCTCATAATCTTTTAACATATTTTTCCTCACAACACTCCTGTGAGATCCATCAATGGCTATTAGCCAAGATGGTCAGAGACACAACCCCATGATCTGAAGGTCCC
This sequence comes from Chelonia mydas, assembly GCF_015237465.2. Lineage (NCBI taxonomy): Eukaryota > Metazoa > Chordata > Testudines > Cheloniidae > Chelonia > Chelonia mydas. Next base: position 21,389,664 of record NC_051254.2, read on the forward strand.
TAGCCTCTGCCTGCCAGATGCTGGGAATTGGCAACAGGGGATTGATCACTTGATGATTACACCTGCTTTGTTCATTCCCTCTGGGGCACCTGGCATTGGCCACTGGGCTAGATGGACCATTGGTCTGACAGTATGGCCATTCTTATGAGGTAGGGCAGTGCTATTACCCCCATTTAACAGATGGGGAAACTGAGGCATGGATCCTCAATGGTATTTAGATATCAAACTCCCATTGATTACAAACACTGAACTCACACTGGCATCAATTTTAATTGGAATTTGGTGCCTAAATACCTTTGAGGATCTGGGCTGAAGTGACTTGCCTAAGGTCACACAGGATGTCTGTGACAGAGCAGGAATTGAACTGGGGTCTCCCACAGCACAGGAGAGTGCGCTACCCACTGAACGATCTTTCCTCATTTCTTATACAACAGACCCGTGGTTCTCACCTTCTCCACATCAACCCGTGTCCCAAGAGAAAAAAAGTTTTAGAGCCTCTCGCCTGTCTGGACGTAAAGAAAGGAAAGGTAAATGGCATAAATCATCATGTTGACACATTTTTCCAGCAGTAGAGGCAGGGATGTTATCCTGGGATGCTGGAAGTAATAATAGCAGCAATCAATACTAATTAAATCTTAGCATTTATGTAGCACTTTTCATCCATAGAGATCAAGGTGTTTCACAAAGCTGGGTATGAATTATTACCCTCATTTAACAGATGGGGAAACGGAGGCACAGAGAGGCTAAGTGATTTCCCCAGTGTCGCACAGTGAGCCCAGGGCACAGCCAACATCTAGGGACTGGTTCGAAGTTGATAGAATGCTGGTGACTTTTGTGGAGTTACTCCGGATTTATGTCTGCGGAAATTCTTTGGCCTGTTTTATACAGGAGACCAGATAAGATAACCACAGTGGATCCTTCTGGCTTGAAAACCCTACAAATTCACAAGTAAGCAGAGAATCATGCCTCATATCTCCTGGTTCCAGTCCAATGCCCTAACCATTGTACCATGCTGCCCGATGTTCCACAAGTCTGCTGTCAGGGCATGCAGTGAAAGAAGCAAGCTCACCTAAGTCTCTGCTTTCTCCTCTTTTCCCCATCTCCCCAACCCAGGGTCCCTGGGGGACCAGAGCCCAGCCCTTAAATCAAATCCTAAAGCATATTGCAATAGCGCCAAACGCTGCACTAGCACTGTCTGGAAGCTGTGCTGGGTTTGACCATATCTGGTGCACAGCTGAGTATTCTGTAGGACAGCACAGAAGCTGCCGCCACCTCACGCTGAGCCAGCCGTGTTGGCATCAGCGGATAAACATTAGGTCAGCGGTGTGGAGTTTTATGGATTGTTGATCCCAAAAGTCTGGACTGAAAACAAACTCCCTCACTTTCCAGTTAGACAAATGGACCATTAAAATGAGGCCTGGATTCCGGTCAAAGAGATTTGTAAAAGAGAAAGCGGGGAGACGGTTATAACTATCGCGTCTCCCTGTTATGTTTGCACAGCACCTCATATTTTCTAGGTGCTATTGGGCACAGATAACAACAACGAATAAATTGCATTGTCTAGTCACCACTAAATGGGGGTCATTTTTTATCAGAGTTCTAGTGACTTACGTCGGCAAACTGCTCCCCTTGGGCAGACTCCTATTGACTTCAGTGGGGCTCCAAGCAGGCAAAGAAATCTGCCCACACAGAGCAGTTTGCATGCCAGTCTCTCCAATGGGGCACATACAGCCAGTCTAACATAAAAGTTTAGTGCAGTGTCTATAAGTTGCGTTCTTCTCTATGGAAACTGGGTTCCTGTAGTCTCCAAATACTGAATCTGGGCGACTGTCACCTGAAATATTTACTACAATTGAAAAATAAATACACCTTAAAAGGCAGTGCTAGCAGGAGGCTTATTGAGGGTTTAGATCCTTGTTCTGTCCTCATGTCTGCCACCGACCCGCAGGGTAGTAGTCCTGAATTTCTGGTTTACTTTATTTGGATGTTTCTGTCCAATCTATCACTGTCTCTCCATATAATAGTTGTCACAGTAGCGCCTAATAGCAATCAGCTCTTCCAGCCATTACAGTGAGGAAGGATGGTGCAGTGGTTACACTGCAAGGCTGGGAAATCCTAATTCAAATCCCTGCTCTGCTACAAACTTCCTGTGCAAGTCACTTAGTCTCTGTGTCTCAGTTCCCCAGTTGTACAATGGAGATGACAGCACTCCCAAACGGCATGGGGTGTCATGAGGATGAATACGTTAAAGAGTGTGAGGTGCTGAGATGGTAGGAGGGGGGCCACAACAATACCTAAGAGCAACAGACAGTAAGACTTTGGGCAAAAGACAAAATACAAGAGGGATCATTCCAAGCAACTTTCCCTTCTATATTCAGGGAAGGAGTCTTTTCACCTAGTGGTGGATTAGCCACTGGGCCAACTGGGCCCATGTCCAGGGGCCCCAGCCAATTAGGCCCCTGGAAAAATGGGCACCCCCATGCCGTACCACGCTCCGCCTGGCACTCCTGCCAGAGAGCGAGGTTGGGACACGGGGGCTTGCTCCGCTCTGCCCAGCACTCCCCGACCCCATTTCCCCAGAAGGAGCACTGAGGAGGGGGGTGGAGGGGATTGCAGGCAGAAGGGGTGGGGAGGAGCCCCACTTGCTCTGGCTCAGGGCCCCACAGAACCATAATCCGCCTCTGTTTCCAGCCTGAACCCAAACTCAGCCAATGGCTTTAATGAGGACTACAAATTTTTCAGTTATCGGCTTCACCTCCTGTTAACTCTCAGAAATCTAATACTCCTGCAGCGCAGGAGAGGAATGTTTCAGGGGCTTGTTCTGAGGGCAAGTGGGTAATTGCAGTGAATCTAACGTCTGGCATCAATGGTATCAAATGCTCGGGCATGTTTTCGTTGTCAATCCCTGACTGCCTCTGTAATTTCTATGGCTGGCTCAGAGACCACGCCCCAGGTGAATTGTGGGATTCCAATCCCTATACTAAGGGATCTGTTACCAGCTCACCTCCCATCTGAAAGCCAAGTCTGCAAAGATTAAAGACATCCTGCATTGTCATAGCAAACCACTGTTAATCATTGCCCAGTAACTGCGCCATGTATTAAACCATCAAACAATACATTAAGGTCATATTAAGAACCCGACTTAAAACCACAAAAGGACAGGGAAATTCAGGCAAAAAATTACGACTCATATTTCATCCCTAATTCACAGTGCTGGGGAAAAAATCAAAGGACCCACAGGAGTAAAGACTGAAGTGCCAAGCTGGGATTCCTGTCATAAATCTGAATTTCTGGTTTACTTTATTTTACATATCGGTCCAATCTATCACCATGTGTCCACATAATAACTGGTACAGCATCCCCTAATGGACTCCCACTCTTCCAGCCATTACGGACTATCATGTATCATTTCATTTCCTTGATTGTTCATTAGGGCCCATTCAGACTTCCCTTAAAGTGGTGCCTCCCCACTGAAATCAATAGCATCAAATTGGTATGAATGGAAGCAGCATGTGTGACGGGTTGGATCACAGAAACCCCCTTGGGGCTGCCAATTGATGTGCCAAGACTACTTCTGCCCCTGCTTTCCCTGCTCTCCCAGCTTGGGACTTCAGCACCCAGCCTGGTTTGAGCCAGACCCACTAGCCTGCTGCAAACCCAGACCCAGGTCTGAACCACATCCCCTAACAGCTGTAGGCTTAAACTGAAAGCAGTTTAAGAAGTATTCCTGTCTTTAACACTCAGATGCTCAACTCCCAATGGGGTCCAAACCCCAAATAAATCTGTTTTACACTGTTTAAAGCTTATACGGGGTAAACTCATAAATTGTTCGCCCTCTATAACATTGATAGAGAGATATGCACAGCTGTTCCCCCCACCCCACAGGGTATTAATACACACTCCAGGTTAATTGATAAGTAAAAAGTGATTTTATTAAATACAGAAAGTAGGATTTAAGTGGTTCCAGGTAGTCACAGACAGAACAAAGTGAATTACCAAGTAAAATAAAATAAAACCTGCAAGTCTATGTCTAAGAAAACTGAATACGGACAAAATCTCACCTTCAGTGGTGTTCCAGTAAGCTTCCTTTTACAGACTAGTCTCCTTCTAGTCTGGGTCCAGAATTCATTCACACCCCCTGTAGTTACTGTCATTTCTTTCAGGTATCCTTGGGGGTGGAGAGGCTATCTCTTGAGCCAGCTGAAGACAAAATGGAGGGGTCTCCCACGGTCTTAAACAGACTTTCTCTTGTGGATGGCAACCCCCTCCTCTCGCCTATGCAAAGTCCAGCTCCAAGATGGAGTCTTGGAGTCATATGGGCAAGTCTCATGTCCATGCATGACTCCGTTTTTACAGGCAGCAGCCATTGCTTACCTGCTACCTTGAACGTCCTCATGTAGACTTCTTATGTGGATTGGAGCCTTCCAAGATGCATTGTCCCTTAAGTGCTTCTTGATTGGGCACTTAATTTGCACATTCCTTTCTCAAGAAGCTGACCAAATGCTTTACAAAGGCTACTTAAAAGTCAAGCCAGTACACAGCCAATATTCATAACTTCGAATACAAAAATGACACACGCATACAAATAGGATTAATAGATTCAGTAGATCATAACCTTTACAGAGATATGTTACATGGCATATGTAGCATAAAACATATTCTAGTTATGTCATATATACATTCATAAGCATATTTCCATAAAGCCTTATGAGGTACACTATCACAGCATGTTCCCAGCATATGTATCTATTTAGGCAGGTGGGTGGAAAGCAGGTCAGGTCTGGCCTGGTTCTGACATATCGTAGATAAGATGCCCATAAACTTATTCTTCTGCTCTTCATGTTATTTATTATTTCTACTGTGGTATTATCTACAAGGCCCAGTGATAGACTAAGACCCTATTGTGCTAGGCACTGTACAAACACTCAATGCTTTTTTTGCCTCTGTTTTCACTAACAAGGTCAGCTCCCAGACTGCTGCGCTGGGCATCACAAAATGGGGAAGAGATGGCCAGCCCTCTGTGGAGATAGAGGTGGTTAGGGACTATTTAGAAAAGCTGGACGTGCACAAGTCCATGGGGCCGGACGAGTTGCATCCGAGAGTGCTGAAGGAATTGGCGGCTGTGATTGCAGAGCCCTTGGCCATTATCTTTGAAAACTCGTGGCGAACGGGGGAAGTCCCGGATGACTGGAAAAAGGCTAATGTAGTGCCAATCTTTAAAAAAGGGAAGAAGGAGGATCCTGGGAACTACAGGCCAGTCAGCCTCACCTCAGTCCCTGGAAAAATCATGGAGCAGGTCCTCAAAGAATCAATCCTGAAGCACTTACATGAGAGGAAAGCGATCAGGAACAGTCAGCATGGATTCACCAAGGGAAGGTCATGCCTGACTAATCTAATCGCATTTTATGATGAGATTACTGGTTCTGTGGATGAAGGGAAAGCAGTGGATGTATTGTTTCTTGACTTTAGCAAAGCTTTTGACACGGTCTCCCACAGTATTCTTGTCAGCAAGTTAAGGAAGTATGGGCTGGATGAATGCACTATAAGGTGGGTAGAAAGCTGGCTAGATTGTTGGGATCAACGGGTAGTGATCAATGGCTCCATGTCTAGTTGGCAGCCGGTGTCAAGTGGAGTGCCCCAGGGGTCGGTCCTGGGGCCGGTTTTGTTCAATATCTTCATAAATGATCTGGAGGATGGTGTGGATTGCACTCAGCAAATTTGCGGATGATACTAAACTGGGAGGAGTGGTAGATACGCTGGAGGGGAGGGATAGGATACAGAAGGACCTAGACAAATTGGAGGATTGGGCCAAAAGAAATCTGATGAGGTTCAATAAGGATAAGTGCAGGGTCCTGCACTTAGGATGGAAGAATCCAATGCACCGCTACAGACTAGGGACCGAATGGCTAGGCAGCAGTTCTGCGGAAAAGGACCTAGGGGTGACAGTGGATGAGAAGCTGGATATGAGTCAGCAGTGTGCCCTTGTTGCCAAGAAGGCCAATGGCATTTTGGGATGTATAAGTAGGGGCATAGCGAGCAGATCGAGGGACGTGATCGTTCCCCTCTATTCGACACTGGTGAGGCCTCATCTGGAATACTGTGTCCAGTTTTGGGCCCCACACTACAAGAAGGATGTGGATAAATTGGAGAGAGTCCAGCGAAGGGCAACAAAAATGATTAGGGGTCTAGAACACATGACTTATGAGGAGAGGCTGAGGGAGCTGGGATTGTTTAGTCTGCAGAAGAGAAGAATGAGGGGGGATTTGATAGCTGCTTTCAACTACCTGAAAGGGGGTTCCAAAGAGGATGGCTCTAGACTGTTCTCAATGGTAGCAGATGACAGAACGAGGAGTAATGGTCTCAAGTTGCAATGGGGGAGGTTTAGATTGGATATTAGGAAAAACTTTTTCACTAAGAGGGTGGTGAAACTCTGGAATGCGTTACCTAGGGAGGTGGTAGAATCTCCTTCCTTAGAGGTTTTTAAGGTCAGGCTTGACAAAGCCCTGGCTGGGATGATTTAACTGGGAATTGGTCCTGCTTCGAGCAGGGGGTTGGACTAGATGAACTTCTGGGGTCCCTTCCAACCCTGATATTCTATGATTCTATGAACACAGGATAAAAAGACAGTCCCTGCTCGAAAGAACTTACAGTCGAAGGAATCTTCATTCTTTAGTCCTTAGGAAATTTGCAGCCTTCTGAAGCATTTCGCATGAAGAGTTGATCTTCCTGCATCCATCACCGACACACTCACTGTGCGGTCTTGGGCAAGTTATTTTGCATTTCTGCACCTCATTTTCCCCATTTGTACAATGCAAAGTGGCTGGAGATGCTTGGATGCTAAGCTCTACCACCACTAAGTGATGCTACAATGACCTTCCAGGGAAGAGGAAGGGACTCCCCTTCTCTTTTTCTTTGGCTCTGTGGAAGGTCATATCTTTCCTTCCTCTGTGTCCTGTCTATGGACAAGCTAGGGAATTCCTTTATCATGAAAAGGTTGGGAGGCATCTCAGGCCCCTGGGCTCATTGAGAGCCTGATACAAATTCTACTGAGATCAATGGAAAGAGCCCCATTGACATCAACATGCTTTGGTCCTGCTCCTCAGCTGGCAGCTGCCATAAAAGCAGGACCATTTCCTACCCCACTGGGCCAGGTGTGGTGGAACGGGTAAGTAGCCCCTGGCTTCCCTTCTTCCCCATAACAAGACTCTCGGTGGACTCAGGCTGGGAAGGTGTAGCAGCTACACCGGAGGGCATCTTTGAATGTTTGGGTGTTCCATTGCCCCACAAAGATCCCAAGCAGAGGGGGAAGAACTCGTGGCTTCCCTGGAAATAGGATTAGAGTGAGGGGGTGAATTGCAGGCAGCTGCTCCTCCAGGAGACAACAAGGTGCGGAGACAGGGAAAGTTGTGAGGAAGGGAAGGTGCAGGTGAAACTGGTGAGTTTCAGAAATCTCCACCTGGGTCACTTCCTCACTGGCTGGCCTGCTCCCCATTCCTCTCAGATCCCCTTCCTTAAGAAGTGTCATTCTTTCCCTCACAAAAAGGATTATAGTGCCCTGGAAGCAATGAATAGAGCTAGAATTAGTGTCTCCCTATGAAGAGCCTCTTGGTGACCTAGAACAGTGCAGTCAGGTCTCCTCTCCTCAGCTAGTGCCTCAAAGCTCAGGTGAAATTGCATGCCCACAAACCACTGAATCAATGAAAGCTATGACAAATACGCCTTGGAGAGTCTCCAGTGAGTCTTTGGCTATCAGTACTGCATTTTGTTTCATCACCTGGTATCTTCTCCAGGACTGGTCATGCTATTATTCACATCACTCTCTTTGTGCTTCAAAGGACAAGGCAACATCTGAGTAATCGGTGTTAGGAAGAAACTTCCCCTGGGGGTAGATTATCCCATAACTTACTACTACAGTGGTTTCACACCTTCCCTTGAAGCAGCTGGTGCAAGTCACTATTGGAGGCAGGCTATTGACCTATATGGATGCCCTTGTCCAATCCAGCCTGGCAATCCCTGTGTTCCTCTTAGAACACAGGCACTTTTGCTTTTTAGTACCAGGCCAAACTCATCTTAAATAAACTCCTCCTCCTACCAAAGACTTGCAACCCCCGCCCCCTGCCACCACCACTTAAATGTCCTTACAGCCTTAGTGAGACTATTGGCTAGGACATGAAAATGGAAATCACATTTTTATTTGTGGTGTCATCCTTTTTCCTACCTAAGTGATTCGGGATTTGTCTGATATAAAAATTAGAGAGGCATGTGATAGGCTCATCCACTGAGCATTATATTCATAGTCAGATCAGCTTTATTTCCCCGCTGCACCCTTATTCAGAAGGGCCTGCCCGCCTGTCACTTTCTGAAATGCTGACCTGCTCCTGAAAGCTATGGAGGCAACTGCGAGTGCCATAAATTGTCACGCTGTCTGGAGTAGCTCACGGCCGTGACTGCCTACCTCAAGACAGACTGTCAAAAGCAGGGCAGACATCCCAAACTGGTGGTATTTTCTATAATTAGATTTCACCAAGCCAGTACCAAATGTGAACTCCTGAACACTATAACTTGTCTTACCATGGAGTCACAGACAGTCCCCTTAGAAACTCTAATCTATCTTGCCACCCAAGCAAGCTGGACTATGTGATAAATGGTCATTTACATCAAATATCACAAATATTCCAGGTTACACCCAGTCCTAACAGAGCTGTCACTCACCCAGGTCGATTCCCATCCTAGATCTCACACCAAAGACAATGCTGGTAGCCAATTCTATAGTAAACTAACTAAAGGTTTATTAGCTAAGAAAAAGAAATAAGAGTTGCTGAGAGATTAAAGCAGATAAAAGCATATGTACAGGTGAGTCACAGTCTAGAATATCAAAAGGTAGCAGACAAGTAGTAATCTGCCAGTTTCCCAAAAGTCTCTCAGGACTAGCCAAAATAACTCCGGGGATCTCTGTCTTCTCGTTCAGTTATTCTGCCCTGTTAGAATCCAAACAGTCCAGAGATGAAGAATCTTTACTTGTGTCCATACTTATAGCTTCTTCTCACAATAAACAAGTAGGCAGGGTAACTACCCACATTAGCTCTTTCTTTGAGGGCAGAGAGAGAGAGAGGAGCAGCACATTTAAAGTCTCTGATCACCACACCCAATGACCATTTGCCTTCCAAAGTGCAAGAATTAGCACTTTTCTATTAAAGTTCTTCATTTGCCTTCAAAAGGCTTCTTTCTCATTTGATGAGTTACTTAGTTACAGGGGTCTATACAATGCAAATGCTTGCTATTCCATTCTAACAGGAGACAGAGAAGTGAAAACAATGCATACAGCATCCTATTACTTTTCATGAAGTTTAAAACACCAAATACATTCTTATATAGTTAACAATCACTTTGATCTATAGTAATACACAAGTGAATTGGCCTGGCTTCCAGCAGTGAGTTTGCCAGTTCTCAGCTGATGCCTAGGCCTTGGCCAGAGCTGGTACTTGGTTTGCCAGCATCATACACCAGTATTTTCATAATGGCAGGAAGCAGGCTCTAGGGTAAGAGTAATGGCCTGAAGAGTTTCCCCCTCTGCCACTAACTCACTATGTGACTTGGGCAAGTTTCCAAAAGCAAGTGGACTATTGGATGCACTAACTGGGTCTCAACAAGGCTGTAACAAGAGGACACTGTTTTCCATAGCTGTTTCATCTCCTGTCCCAGGGTCCATTTGCAAATCACATATGTATGCCTAGGTTTCTGTTCTGTTTACTAATTCTAGACCAGGGGCGGGCAAACTTTTTGGCCTGAGGGCCACATCAGGTTTCTGAAATTGTATGGAAGGCCAGTTAGGGGAGGCTGTGCCTCCCCAAACAGTCAGGCATGGCCCAGCCCCCAACCCCTATCCGATCTCCCCGGCTTCTTGCCCCCTGACGGCCCCCTCGGGACTCCTGCCCCCTCCAACCCGCCCATTCCCTGACGGCCCCCTAGAGACCCCTGCCCCATCCACCCCCCCGCTCTCTGTCCCCTGACTGCCCTCAGACCCCCTGCCCCATCCAACATCCTCTCCTTCCTGACTGCCCCCCTGAGACTCATGTCCCATCCACCCCCCCGCTCCCTGTCCCCTGACCATCCCCGGAACCCCCACCCCTGACTGCCCTCCGCCACCCCATCCAACCCCTCCTCTCCTTCGGGACCCTTGCTCCCATTCAACCCCCCTGTTCCCCACCCTCTGACCACCCCGACTCCTATCCACACCCCTGGCCCTGACCACGCCCCGAACTCCCCTGCTCTCTATCCAACCCCCCCCGCTCCCTGCCCCCTTACCACGCTGACTGGAGCACCGGTGGTTGGCAGCACGGCTGCACCAGGACAGGCAGCCGCGCCATGCAGCACAGAGACCGGGTCAGGCCGGGCTCAGCAGCTGCGCTGCCCCAGGAGCTCCCAGTCCCGTCACCCAGAACATTGCACCGGCAGCGCAGTGAGCTGAGGCTGCAGGAGAGGGGGAACAGCAGGGGAGGTTCTAGGGGCCAGGCAGGAGGGTCCCATGGGCCGAATGTGGCCCGCGGGCCGTCGTTTGCCCACCTCTGTTCTAGACGTTTCTGGCAATGGATGGCTCATTGTGTTTTTATTTGAAATGCATCAATTTTGGGTCAAAGTATGGGGCAGCAATTCCTTAGCTTTCTTCCTGCAATAGTTCTTCTGCCGCTAGCAGGAGTGGGTACAGTGGGAGGATGTGATGAATTGCCCCTACCCATCCAAGCAGTGTTGTGATTTCTGGCATCATGCATGTTTTCTGGTGTGAGCCAGGGAGCCCCTCAGTGCCAGCTGGCAGAGGGCACACTATATCATAACTCACATCCGGCTGACACACTCATTGCCCCAGCTCACTATTGTCATAATCTGTATCTAAAAAGTCTCAAGTAAGGCATCACATGCAAACTGATAACACACTGGTCAGTACTATTATTGTGTGACGGATGTACAGGGGGAGTATAAAGAATTATAGAGGTGTGCTGGAAATCTGCTCTTAAAATGTGTTTGGCCAGCTGTGCATAAGCCCAGCCTGTCCTAGTTTTGCCTGCTTGACTGTGTTTCCAATGGAAATTGAGCAAGCAAAGGACAGAAACAATGGAAGTTCATTTACATAAAAGATAAACAAAGGCATCAAACTAGCAAGTGGGGAATCACCTAACAATCACCACAGGGGAAGGAGGCTGTACAGCCGGGAAGCTTTCCTGGCTCTGGAAACTAATCAAATGGACATTGGGAAATATAAGCAGAAACAAAGTCATTTTGGCATCCCTCATCTGAGGGACAAAACAGGCCAGAGCTCGTGGCATCGGAGAAAGGTGGGTCCATCAACCAAGGTAGTTAACGTCTCTGGGAGCTAACTATAGGTGAGAAACCCCATTAGACAAAGATTGTACTGAAGATACTGAAGTGAAATGTGGGTCTTCAGCTAACTTTCCCGCCTGATGTGTGGTCTTCTCTTTTGGAGGCAGCGAACTTAACTTCTGTGAGTGTCCAGTGAGAGGGACTGAATGCTGCAGAAGGACGTCTCTGGGGAGCTCGGGAATTGGCAATCACTGCAAGGCAAGGTTTGGACTGACTGAATCCTGAAGAGCTTGCTGGTAAGGCAGACAAGCTGATGCTTCAGGGCACTGACCCAGAGCTTAGCAGCAGCAAAGCTCACTCTTGCTGAGGCAGAGCCATAACCCAGTGGGTGACCTGAGCAAGATGTCACACCAGGGTCTAGGTGGGTTCCATAGGCACTGACCTCCACTGTTCCCGGTGGGTGCTCAACCCCAGCCCTGCCCCTCTCCCCACCCCCGCACAGCTGTTTCGCGGCGGGAAGCACTGGGAGGTAGGCAGAGGAGCGGGGACGAGGAGCGCTCGGGGGGGGTGGGGGGGTGGGGAGAGGAGGTGAGGTGGGGTGGGGAGTGAGGGGAGCTTGGCTGCCGGTGGGTGCAGAGCACCCACTAATTTTTCCCTGGGTGCTCCAGCCCTGGAGCACCCATGGAGTCGGAGCATATAGCGGGTTCTTCCTACTAGCCAGTGCTCATCCCATATGCCTTGCTGCTAATAGCCTGGAGCCCAGAGCAGCACAGGGACACTTTGGCATTTTGTAACAGGTGGGCACAGCAATAGCTGCCTTCTGAAAATCCTGGCAGCTGAGAACACAGCTGGAGTCAGTTGCCTGAATTCTCATTGACACCACAGCCTCGTTACACTATGCTAGCAGTGTAAAGTGGCCTTAGAGTAGGAGTAAGTTACACCAACTTTCCGGCCACTCTCCACTGCCAGAGTGGCATAAATAGGTCTCAGAATCAGGCCCAGAGCCTCCGGAAAGCTTGTGCTCCCAGATCGGTGACTGAAGTGGGATAAACACCAGCACTGCTTTCCCCACCACCTAATTCAAAATGTGCAAAAGGCCATCACGTTGCTTGATGGCCCTTTTAATTCCTGATTCTGTTCTCTTCTGCCTCACTGAGTCGGTGATCCCTGTACAATACGAGCACCATGTACCGCCATGCCGCTGAGTGGAGAATTCCAGCTTTGTAGCATATTACACACGATTTGCACTGGTGTTAGACATTGCAGAGTAAGAGGCAGTGGAAGATCAAGCTTTCAGTATCTCTTTTTCTCCGCCTGGAAAATATTTTTAGAGGGGTGTTGAAAAGCTAAATAAATCGTTTGCTAAGCCCTTTGATGTCCGGAGATGAAAAGTGCTACAGAAGTGCAACGTGTTGTCATTATCAATATAAATGCAAATGTCAAAGTAGTTGGCTGCAACAAACTGAAAATGTTGATTTAAAAATATTTCAAACAAGCTGCTTTCCATTTGACGAGACTCATCAGCTCAAAGAGATGCAGGAGAGATCCACACTGTGAAATAACATCTGCAAACAAGCTATCGAGAGATCAAAGGCTCTACGGACAGGTGAGGTTGGAACCTCCGCAACCTTAATCCTGTGCTCTACAAAGCACAGGTTCAGAATGGGAAAGAAAGGAAAATAAAAACTTCTGCCTACAGAGAAGCCAGCCAGAGGCCCCAGCCGCTAGAGACAGAAGCAGCCAAAGCAGGGACCTCTGGGTATTCGGAGAACTTTCTATAGTTTTGACTAGACTTTCTTTGCCCTGTGCTCCTTGACTCTTTGCTCCATCCCTCCCCATCCCCAGTCTCTTCACCTAAGATGACCAGACAGCAAATGTGAAAAAACAGGGTGGGGGGGTGGGGGGTGGGGTGGGAGGAGGAATAGGAGCCTATATAAGAAAAAGACCCAAAAATCGGGACTGTCCCTATAAAATCAGGACTTCTGGTCACCCTGTCTTCACCTCAGTTTCACTCCACACCTGCCCATTTTATACTCTGCTACCCCCTTCAATCCTCCTTCCCCTCCTTTTTTCTTTCCATATAGCTGATTGATCCCCTCCTAAGTAAACTCCCACTGCCACAAAACTGTGGCACTAACACCCCATTTGCAGCCATCACACTACTCACTCTGCTTACGTGTTCTACCCCTTCCCCCACCGTGTCTCCGTCTGATCTATTTCGATTATAAACTCTTTGGGGGCAGGGACACTCCTCTGCTACTTTGTGTTTGTGCAATGCCTAGCACAATGGGGACCCATTCTGGGTCAGCCCTTGGGCACTGCCGTAATAAAACATGAGTAATAAGTAATAGTGCTGGAACTTCTAATGGAATTTCAATGCTGCTCCATTCCCCATGCTCCAATACGCGCCACCCAATAATTCTTCCTTCCCATTTCATTGCTTTGGTTTATCCCCACTACTGTCTTTTATCTTTGAAACCTCACTATCCTAACAATTATTTATAAACCCCTACATCTTTATTTTTCTTTTCAGGCTTAAAGAGAAAACGTGTCCTCCGTGGTTAAGAGCCCCAGAGTCCTGCTTTTATGGGCTGTTAGTCAGAATTTGTGAAACATTTTGACTGCATTACAGCCAACTGCATTTTCCCCCTTTATTGTTCAATCCACAGTATATTTAGAAACGGTTAATCATACATCTGAAATGAGAGATAAGCATTTTACATTTATTGCCACTCTCAGGTGCCGTATCATTTTCATCCCTTTGGCTATGAGCTGATGTATTTGATCTTTCTATCTAATGCCTGCTTCCCTCATTAACTTCTTAACTTCTGTAGGCTACTGTGCATTCCATAACAGAGAAGAGCTTTGATAAAAACATACATCAGTGAATTTCCCTTACTTAGGGCTTTGACTTGAAAGGGACACTGTCAAGGTGTTTGTCATAGTGTTTAAGATGCACACCCACATTAGGTCTGTAATAACCCCTGGGAAGCTGGGAACTAAAAATCTCTTCCCTTCACCAAAAGTTTATCCCCCACCCCCAACTTGCACAAAGCTTTCTGATGGGAATAAGTCTGTCTACAGCAGTCTGGTTACAGCAGGGTATGGGAAGACAGGCATTCTGGTTTCTATTTCCAGCTCCGTTGCTTTGAATGAGTCACTTCACATCTGTGTGGGGCAGTTTCCGCATCTATAAATTTAGTCTAGTGATACCGTCCCTGCAGAGCTATTGTGAGGCAGGATTCACTAATGTTCGTAAAATGCTCTGACTATGCTCAGAAGAAAAGTGCTACCATATTATTGCTATTTCATATTGCTGCAGGGTTGCTGGTGAGTGCACTGGTATTTATTTAGTTAGAAGAGGGGAAAGAGGGCACTGGAGCATTTGCTTATGGAGGAAAGCACAGATGCTGAAGTAGAATTCAGCAGTCAACAGCTTGAAAATTCCATGGTCCTTATTAGGTTTGTTTTGATATTCTGTGTGCTCGTAACCATTTATTGCACATGACCTGCTCTACCCTCAAGAGTGTTAATTAATAAAATGGATCGCAGAGTTACTCATCATTTCACTCCACTTCCAATCATGTCAAACTTGTACTGAGCACAATGATTGCTCCTCTACGGCTACATGGTGACTTTGCCACAGCCCTTATTTTAAGGCAGTCCACTAAAGGGATGCCCCAGAAGCACACCAGGATATCCCCAGAGCCTTTTTAAAATAATCAGCATCACATTAGCTACCCTCCAGTCATCTGGTGCAGAGGCTAATTTAAACGATAGGTTACAGACTACAGTTATTAGTTCTGCAATTTCATTTTTGAGTTCCTTCAGAACTCTTGGGTGAATACCATCTGGTCCTG
The DNA here is from genome assembly GCF_015237465.2 of Chelonia mydas. Classification (NCBI taxonomy): domain Eukaryota; kingdom Metazoa; phylum Chordata; order Testudines; family Cheloniidae; genus Chelonia; species Chelonia mydas. The sequence continues at coordinate 21,404,840 of NC_051254.2, forward strand.
GTGACTTATTACTGTTTAATTTACCAGGTTCTTCCGAAACCTCCTCTATTCACACCTCAATCTGGAACAGTTCCTCAGATTTTCCACCAAAAAGAATGGCTCAGGTGTGGGAATCTCCCTCACATCCTCTGCAGTGAAGACTGATGCAAATAATTCATTTAGCTTCTCAGCAACAGCCTTGTCTTCCTTGAGTGCTCCTTTAGCACCTCAAACACCCAGTGGCACGACTGGTTGTTTGGCAGCCTTACTGCTTCTGATACACTAAAAAACAAATTTGTTGTTAGTTTTTGTGGGCTTTGCTAGTTGCTCTTCAAATTCCTTTTGGCCTACCTAATTATATTTTTTCACTTGACTTGCCAGAGTTCCTCAGTAGGATTCGACTTCCAATTTTTAAAGGAAGTATTCTTACCTCTAACTGCCTATTTCACTTTGTTGTTTCACCGTGCTGGCATTATTTTGTCCTCCTACTGTTTTTTTCTTTTTTATTTGGGGGTATACATTTAGTTTGAGCCGCTATTATGGTGTTTTTAAAATAGTTTCCATGCAGCTTGCAGGCATTTCACTAGTGTGACTGTTCCTTTTAATTTCTGTTTAACTAACCCCCTCATTTTTGAGTAGTTCCCCTTTTTGAAGTTAAATGTTGCTGTGGTAGATTTCTTTCGTATATTCCCCCCTACAAGGATGTTAAATGTAGTTACATTATGGTTTCTATTACTGAGCGTTTCAGCTAAATTCACCTCTCAGACCAGTTCCTTAGGACTAAATCAAGAACTGCCACTTCCCCTTATGCGTTCTAGGACTATCTGCTCCACAAAACAGGCATTAAGACGGTCTAGAAATTTTATCTCTGCGTCCTGTCCTCAAGTGATATATACCCAACTCAATGTGGGAATAGTTGAAATCCCCCATTATTCTGTTTTGTAGCTTCTCTAATCTCCCTGAGCATTTCACAATCATCGCCACATCTTGGTCAGGTGGCCGGCAGTATATTCCTACTGCCATGCTCTTATTATTCAAGCATGGAATTTCTATCCTTAGAGATACTATGGCACAGTTTGAGTCATTTAACATTTTGTTATATATTTGACTCGATGCATTCTTTCACATATAGTGCCTCCTTCACCCCCATCCCCCCATATGATCTATTCTGTCATTCCTACATATTTTGTACTCTGATATTACTGTGTTCCACTGATAATCATTGTTCCACCAAGTTTCTGTGATGCTTATTATATCAATATCCTCAAGTAATAGCAGGCACTCACGTTCACCCATCCTAGTATTTAGGACTTCCAGCATTTGTAAAAAAGCACCTATAAAATTTGCCAATATTGAGTTGTCTACCTTCATGTGATGTAATTGAATTGGACTCTTATTCTTTTGTTTCTTTTCAGTTCCCATCTGTACGTTAACAATTTCCATCCTCTCCTATTTACTAGGATATAGATTATCCCCTTTAATAAATCCCCCCCTAAGAGATGTTTCTGTTGGAGCCTGTGTGCTTCTCCATGCCTGGTGGCTTTTCCCCAGCCTTTAGTTTAAAAACTCATTTATCATCTTTTTAATTTTACATGCCAGCAATCTGGCTCCAAGTCGGTTTAGGTAGAGCCCATTTTTCTGTATGGGCTCCTCCTTTCCCAGAAAGTTCACCAGTTCCAAATAAACCTAAATCCCTCCTCCAAACACCATCATCTCATCCACGCATTGAGACCCTGCTGTTCTGCCTGTCTAACTGGCCCTATGTGTGGGAAACTAGAAGCATTTCAGAGAATGCTACCATGGAGGTCCTAGACTTTAATCTCTTACCTAGCGGCCTACATTTGGTTTCTAGGATCTCATTCCTACCTTTCCCTATGTCGTTGGCACCTACCATGTCCCAAGACCAATGACTCCTCCACACACGTCTATCTGATGATGAAGCTGTTATTGGCTTAACTAACAGAGGTGAGTAGCTCAGGCAGTAGAGACTCATGCTTTAGTATCCAAAGGTTTTAAATTCAGTCCCTGCTGCCAACAGCCCATCCAGATGTAAGCCTGGAACAGGTTACTTCTCTGGCTCAGCTGTGCTCTGCTTAAAAATTGATAGCACAGTATGGCCTCATGTGAGATGCTGAGCATCCGTAGTTCCTATTTAATTCAGTGAATTGGAAGAGTGCAGGATTCTAAACCAGAACATGATCCTGGTCCCATTGAAGCCACTGGAATTTTGCCAGTAACTTCAGTGGGTGAAAGGATTGGGTCCTTAGTATCATTGTTCCAGGCAATTTGTGATTAATGTAACACCACCAATGCAATCACATTAAGAAATATACACATCGTCTCTTGGGGGAACTGCAAAATCTATAGAAGAAAACCCCTTTGCCTCACTCAGCTTCTCCAGCCTGTTCACTCGATGAAAAGACCCAATTTAACGGAAACAAGGAGTCTGTTTCCAAGAGATATTATTCCATGAAAGATCAATACACCGGAATTAGCCGTCAAGACAAGTTGCTGAGTTCCTCTGTGCCCTATTGCCCAGTGAGCTAGGACTCTACACAAAATAACCAAGGAAAGGAAGGAACTCTCGCCTGATTAGATGTGGTGAGTTTATAGGACATGGGAATTTATTACTGAGCCCAACTTAAGGGAGAAAACCCCCTCTTTACTTTGTGAATTAGATACAGAGTTTTAAGTGTAACCCAGGGTTGTTACCTCTTAATAAATTCCATTTGCAGCTTGCGTGATGGACGGGTTTATCTGCAGAGCACTATTTTGTTGCTTTTTGATTAACCCTAAACAGCCTGGATATGAAACTTTCCTCCCTTTTTATCCCCCTTTATATTAAGTTATGGATGTATATTAAACTTGCTATCATCTAGGAGCCAGAGGGGACCGTGCTGTGTTTTTCTCATGGAAAATGGCTTTTTCTTAAAGAAGGAATCTGGCAGCCATGCAGGATGAATGCGGCGCATTGCCTAACAATAGACATGGAGCTTTCCCCCACCCATACCTTGGTGCTTTGATGGCATCAAGAATCCTCAGTAAGCCTCTTGAAGTGAGATATTAGGGAAATTTAAGAAATGCCGGCTTGTAAGAAAAAGCCTGAGGAAGGATGGTCCAGTGGTTAAAGCGAGAAGCTGGGCGTTAAGAGACTCAGTTCCTTGCTCTGCCACAGACCCCCATGAGACCTAGAGCAAGTCACATTCTGTACTACGGGGTTAATACCCCGGCCCTACTCTCAGGGTTGTTGTGAGGAGAAATAAACGTTAAAAAAAGTGAAAGATTCCATTCCTACAATAAGGGGTGTGGGAGGGACATAAAAATACCTAAGATGGAGATGGGGGACTGCATGGATCAGTAAAGCCTTTCACTCCTTGGTCACTGGCTCCAATCCAGGGCAGGTAGGTCTGGCACTGAATATCCATCCACCTGAAGGCTATTTAATGCCCTCGACGGGATCCTTCTGCCTACCGCTCAGGTGTTTATGTAGTGCATAGAGCTGTGGTACATCAATGGACTGCACTGAAATGAACTGGTGGGACACCGTCTCCTTCCTAGTGGACAGACACCCACATCATAAAAACCACCATCACAGTTGGGACAAATTGGCTCTGTCACTGGAAGTCTCGACAGCGAGGATTGTACGGACCATGGAGACTGAGTTATCTGCTCACCCCAGGGCAGAACTGGGGCACTTTGGCAGGGAATTGCTTGTATGGGTGTGGTCTGTTCTGTGGGTAAATGAAGGCGTTCAGTGTCCAGGACTGTCAATACAGCACTGTTGACATGTCCCACATTGATTTCCTGCTATAGAAAAGAGCTGTGTGTCTGCTTGGAGGAAAAGGAGGAAAGAAAACAAAATCCTGGGTCCCTTCCCACACAGGCAGGGGGGTAAGCGGGTACAAGCGGGGGGAGCCCATTACTCCCCTGCACACTGACTATGTGGTTGGGAGAGCAGTCCCCACTGAGTCACTATGGGAATCAATGGGAACTGGCAGTTCTACTTCATTATTGCCATGATGATGATGTATTTGTATTATAATACAAAGGACAGGTCGACCTCAAAAGATTATAAACTTGTGTTATAACACAAGACCCAAGAAGTGGATGAAAAACTGTGTGCGTGTATGGCTGCACGGAGACTGAGAACAGGGTAACAGTACAGCTGGTCAAAAGTTTGTCATCAAAACTTTAATTTTGACAAAACTAGCTTTCAAAATACAATACACATTTTCCCAAACAAAATTCCATTCTCATCCAAACGTTCAGTTATCAAAACCTGGGGAAAGAAATCAAGTTGGGATTTTTTGATAAAGAGTTTAATGAAAAACTTTTCAATTTTGTCAAAACTTTTTTTGGGGGGCGGGAAGAGGGGAGAGTGGAAATTATTTCCTGACCCGTTCTAGGAACAGTGATACAATCATGCTTTTGCACAGCTGTGAACACAAACAAGCTGTGCACCCAATCCAGCTTGCCACATGGCCCAAATGCCCCAGACAATTTTTGACTATAGCAGCCAACGTCTCCAAATGCCCAGAGCCTTGTTCAGCAAGACTTACCAGCAGAGCTGGTTGAGAATTTTCAGCCAAAATGACAGAAAATTTTTTTAAAAAAATTTTTTTCAGGTCAAACAAAATGTTTTGTTCCACCCAAAACTAAATGTTTCATTTTCATTGAGCTTTTTTCCTTGGAATTTTTAAAAATAAAACTAAAGATAATCTCAAAATGAAAATTCATTTCAAATCAAACAGTTGATTAATTTAAAGCCTGTTGAAATGAAATGTAGGGACTTTCAGAATTTGTGTAGGTTTTTTGTTGACCCAAATAATTCACAGAAATCGACATATTTTAAAAAATGCTTCTGTCAAACTGAATCTACATATTTGCTGAAAAATAGTTCCCACTGAAAAAATTTGCCCAGCTCTCATTACTACCCTAATTTTCATGTAGGAATATTTCCCCAACAAAAATAGCTACTTTTGCACATTGCTCAGGAATGGAGCCACCACTCTGTTTAGCAGAGAGCTCTTTGCATAGTGAAAAATAACCATATGGGCCATGTCATTTAAATAAGTAACTGCCTCACAATCCTTCACCCCATTAATAAACCATCTCAGTGACATGCTTCTGATTGGCGATGAGGTCAGCCCAACCTTTCATTCAAATTACTTTCTGGAATTCGGCCACACAGCCTGTTTTATTTTATATCTCTCACCACAGAGATGCTGTCATCGCAATGCCATCTTAGGAATACATCAGAAAATACCAGTTGCCATATGCCATGTAATATTTCAGAGCAGATGAAGGAATCCAACTTGGCACAGCATTTCCTCGGCTGATCAAACCATCCCCATCTGTCTGCCCCTTGTGATGATAATGAAGAAGCCAGTGGAAAAATCTACTGTGTGCTCTTTCTCTGTTTCCATTTTTAAGACTATTGGATTGCACTGTAGGCAAACGGTATAAACATCCCGTCCAATCAGAAAACTGCCGCCTCATTTTCAGACACGCTTTACCCACATCTGAAGTCAGTGTCTTTGCACTCAGCCCTTATTTTTCAAGGCATCTCCCTCAAGATAAAATTACCCTCTAAGTTAATGAATAAGATACCTCTTGGGGAAGGGAGGGAATTTAGGACACTAACAGCCAAAAGTGGGCAGCAAGAGACAACTCCTGGGGGCCTGCGCTCACATTAGCAGACAGTGCACTAGGATGGAGATAGAGGGAAGGAAAGCTCAGACGGAGCCCCACGGTGCAGGCTACTTCAGCCAAGTAGTTGCAGCCTACCCTACAGCCCAAATATCTCCTTGCCACCGGGGCTGAGAAAGATCACCACTGCTCCATAAAGGAGGGGAAACTAATTTAAGTCTGAATCTTCAGTTTGGAATGAAAGATATTGTAGGGTGTGTAGATAAGGGAGGCTGAGAGTGCTTAAGAAGGGTTGAAAGCAAAAGTAATAAACCTCACAGGCATCCTAGCAATAAATATTTGGACACTTTCAAGGTAAGTCAGTCTTAATTGAGCTTATGTTTAGTTTTCTACAAGGAAAAGTAATAAGGTTTCTGATAAACAGAAACCACTCTATCTGGAGAGTTTAGCACTTTATGTTAACACCAGCTACTGAGCTTTCCCAGGCTTTGCACAGATGCATGCAGGATATGAGGAGTGCTTTGAGAAGTTCACCATTTCTTCCCCTCCCCCGCCCCCTGCTCCAGCCACCTTTGGGGGAAATTGCCATTGTTTCCCATTTTGCAATTTCACCCCCAAAAAATGTATTTTTCCCCACAGCAAAAACATGTAATAACGCAACTTTTTCACCTTCTCAACTGGAAGCCCCTTTTTGCTCTAAAATGGGCCCTTTTCACTTGAAAAGTGTCCCATTTTTGCCCCAGAGAAGCACCAAGTTCTCTGTAAAAATATTACCTACCCAGTTAACCTTTTGCAAAAATTGACTCAGTTGAGGAGTCTTTACAAGATGAAGGGGAAATGTGGTTTTGGCTTTTTATCATCAATATTTCATATGTCCCTACATAGACATGCACAGACAGACAGACAGGATTTCCTTTTCAAGCAACTTTGCCATGTCTGAGGCTGTAACCTTTCCCTGACCTTTCACTCCAAATATTAGCATGATGTTAACATTGGAAAAGCAGATCAAAGCTGAAATGACACCAGTTACCTGTTCCGGTTTGTGTTCCTTTATGACTCTTGGGACCATACACCTGATCAACTCCATCATCTCCCCTGGGGATACATGAAGCAATAATGTTTCATTATTTCCTGCCATGAAACAAACTTAGTTCTTAAAAATCAACCAAATAAATTGCTGTCTCTTTAAGCTCCCACTATGAACTGGGGAAATGAGAAGACATAAAGCAGTGGAAATGATGATAACATAATCACAGGTCTCTTTAATAGGTTGAATTTCCTCTTAAGTAACTGCTTTGCATATCTGCCAAGCAATAAAGTTCACAACATTTTTTAATACACAGCCAGTGAATCAGGAAAGCAAATACTGTAAACCACTTTGAATTTGAATTCGGCATTAAACAAAATGCCATTGAGAAATTCATTGTAAATTGTAGGGGTAGGGTTTTGCTAACAGTCACCCTGGCAGAAATCTGGAGCAGTTTTACTGAAATCAAAGGATTTAATGAGGATTTGCAGTGGGAGAACTGTGAGGAAACTCAAAGGAGGCAGAGACTTTCAAGTAGGTAAACTGACTTGGTCAGATTCTTGTCTCAATTACACTTGATATAAGTTTAGAGAAATTCCATAGCATTCAGTGGAATTAGTCCAGATTTATGGCGGTGTGATGAGATCAGAATCAGACTCACGGAGTATAAAGGGTGATGAGCTCTCAATTACCCCAGTATAGCTCCTCATCAAGCCCAGCTCAATAATGCTAAAACGTTGTTACCATCTGATAACAGGTCGATGGGAGCTGTTAGCTTTGCTCAGCTCTTTTGAGCCTTAAGGAGGGGCCTAACTTTTGGCTCCTATTTTTGAAATCCTTCACCTATGTGACTTCCCCATTGTCACTCAGGGAGTCTGATCACAGAGTATGGAATTGAAACTGGGCTTTCAGCCTCCTAGCCCACTGCTTTAACTAAAAGATCATCCTTCTTCCCAGACCTCGAAAGTCAGGCCACTTAGCTAAGGGCCTAAATAAGGAACTGGGCACCTTGATCTGAGCACCCATTTTTGAAGATTTTGGCCATAGACACAAACCCACAGAGATAAATAGAGTTGCAAAAAGCTCATTTCACTGTGCAGTAAATTTTAGCTCGCTTGTGGCTAGTTTCTCAACCCATTTGCTTTAATCTAAACCACAGGAATTTTCATCTCCCTTTTATGAGCTCTTTTCATAGCGATGCATTGGGGTTGGATGGCAGGTCCATATGTTATCATTATAATGAGTACAATCAGAGTCTAGGGATTATTAATCACCTGGTCATATGACCCATTTAAACAAATTCTTATTAACCACAAGACATATGTTTTGTTCCTGAACTCCAGAGATAAAGCCCAAAAGCAGATGGGAGGATTGTACTTGCAAATCAAATTTCGATTGGGCTTTTAAAAATAAATTAAATCTGGCAGGCAGCACATCCTTTAAGCAAGCTTTTCAATAACTTTTGGAACATACCGGCCACTTGCCACAGGTGTTGCTGCTGGGTGTGTCATAGAATATCAGGGTTGGAAGGGACCTCAGGAGGTCATCTAGTCCAACCCCCTGCTCAAAGCAGGACCAATCCCCAATTTTTCCTGCTGCTTCTACAGATTTTGTTGTTTAAAAATAACATGGCCAGATCCTCAGCAGGTGTAAACTGGCATAGCTCCAAGGAAGTCAACGGAGCTATGCTGATTTCACCAGCCAAGGATTTGGCCCATACTCTGCCCTTAGTCCCAGATCCTCCTGTGGGAGTTCAGTGCCTAAACACCTTTGAGGATCTGGGGCCAAATCCTTTTCATCCAAGGATTTCAAAGAGTTCTATTGGGACTGATGGCTATGGACCCAGTTCTGATACATTACTAGCTCTGAGTAGTACCTTACTCCACAAATAGTGCTAATAGATCTATGTGAGGAAACTCACTGTGACAGGTATTACACAAAGGCCCGCACTGTGAACTCCTTCCTCCTACTGTTGAGCAGTCACTCTGTGAATAGACCCCTTCAGTGGGACTATTCTACTTTTGGGCATAACCCACCAGCCAACAGGAATAAGGGATTCACAGGCTGGCCCAAAGTGAGTAAGTAGATCAGTATCTGGCTGCATCTGGATGTCTGAGTTACTTCTTATATGTTCTTATCCATGTGAAATAGGAGCTTGGACTGGTATCATTCTTTTCTAGTCACATTGGTTAATGCATCACTGGAAGGCACTCAGAGTTTGGGAGCAATGTAAGGACCCAGTTAGAATATTTACATGGAATTAACTACAGTGTCACTCTGGAAGAAACTGCAGGGGTGTGCATAGGTGGATACAGTGGCAGGATCTAGTCTGGAACACCCATACTAGGTGAAATTCATCCCTGCTTGGGGGACATGTTCAAGGCCCCCATGTACCACATAAGCTCCATTTGAGAGCTTAAGCGATGCATAGGCTTCTGCACAGGGGTGGATTTCAACTATTATGGGTCTGATCCCAAGACCATGGAAGTCAGTGGAATGACTCCCATCAGTTTCAATGGTCTTTGGCTCAAACCCTAAGGGAATCTAACAGGGGCATGAACTCATTCAAAGTGATTTGTTTAAAAATCCAAGGCAATAGTCCCAGATTTATTTATTATTTTTAGAGTATTTCCCCAGATCTGTTCAGCACATCTTAGAATGAGACATTTATTTTCCACAGACTGGGGGAGATGAAACATTTTTTTAAGAGCAGAAATATACCAGGGCAACTTGGAGGCCAGAAAGACTCTCCTTCACTGCTGGGGAAATTTAAAGGCAAGAAATGTAGAAGAAAAAGCCATGGCAGCTGTTACTGGTGTAATAGATACAACTTTTATATCTTCACTTTATCTATGATCTTTGCTCATTATTGCTGTTCCCATTACCTAGGTAATGGCTTTAAAAGGAGAACATGCATTATTTTAGCATTGTGGGGAGCTATTAAAATCATATATTACATTTTATTTGGGCAGGTTTAAATATAATTGATTTGATCCCTATTTAAGCATAGTAGCTTCTACACATTCAGAGTTAGCCTGGAGTAATGACCAGTTTCATCACAGGTAGGTACTTGAATTGATTTGCTCCATACACCTGAATGTGTTGAAGGTACATGTGTAAGTGTTCTAAGAGTGTTAAAGTACAACAGGAGATGATGTTTATGGCAATGGAGACTTTTACTTTTTTCTCCTCCCTCAAACTGTGGCTAGCATGGAGGTATTTCTTTTGTAGCTCCAGGTAGCGCACACATTAAAATCTGACTGATGACTTCTGACTTACCCTGAATTTATAAGGAGAGTAATTTTTAATATTTCGGCAAGGAAGGGTGTTTTCAATGTGACAGCAGCTCAGTGGATTATTCTGAAGAGAGGGCCTGACTGTCATTTATACTAAGGCCTCTTTGCTCCATTCTGGCAGTGTAAAGGGGGCTTTATAGTTGGAGTATATTATAGTCACACCCACTTTAAGACCCCCTTTACACTGCCAGAATGGCGTAAAGGGGCCTTAAGGTAAGCGAGCAACCCAGGCCTTGAGCAACCAATAGGCTGGTCAAAAATTTTCCATGACAATTGCTTTTTGAGAGAAAATTGGGGTTTTGGCAAGAAAAATCTTTCAGTGGAAAATGTATTTCTCTGGAAAACTGAACACATGAAAACTGGAATATTTTGATTCAAAATAGCGCTGCGGTGCCTATGGGGAGTTGTGGTTTGGGGCTTCACACTTCTATTCTCCTCCATAGGCCAGACTACTTCTCCCACGATGCACCACAGCTAGTGGCTCCCATGATGCACCCTTTCCCATCACTAGGAGACAGTTTTGGTCATGATATTTTGGTTTTTGATATTTTGCCAGACAAATTTAACATTTTCCACAAGTGTTTTTGACCAAAAAAATTTTTTTTTCCTCAAAACATTCAGTGGAAGAAAGCTCCTATTTTCCAACCAGCTGTACTCAGTGGCAAGGCATCTGCCTACAGAAACCCCATCATTCCACAACTGAAGCTAGTAATAATACTTAATTCATATATAGCACTATTTAGCAGTAGGTCTCAAAGCTTTATGCTGGAGGGTAGTATCATTATCCCCATTTTACAGATGGGGAAACTGAGGCACAGGGCAGCTAAGTGACTTGCCCAAGGTGTCTCAGATCTGGTCAAACTCCTCCCTGCTGTATACTCACCAGGGGAGCCAAACACTGAATCCCATGTGCCTTTAATTTTTCAGGGGTTGCACAGAGATTAGGCACCACCAACACGGTATGAAACTGGCAGTGGTCACCCAAGTTTGGGGGGGGGTTGTAACTACCTTGGAGTTCCCAGTTCCTTCAGCCCTCTCAGGGAGGTGCCCATTGGCACTGGGCAACAATTTCAGGGAGCTCAGGTATGGTGGCCACCAGAACTCAACACACCCAGAACCAGGTGGTTGAAGAAAAGGGCATGGATATCCGGCACTAGAAGCCATTGCATCCTGGGGCCAATGAGCGAGGCTCCTGGATGGGCGATGGAGCTAATGTCTGACTAGGACTGCTCCGCCCAGAGCAGGAGGGGAGGGGGAAATGAGAAAGAAGCCTAGAGCCAGTGTGACCCTGAGCTGGGGAAAGAGAGGGCCTAGTCAGACACCCCTGAGCTGGAAAAAAAGGCCTGTTCCCTCACTGGAGCAGAGCGAAGGCACGGTACCAGATGCTACCTAGAGAACCCAGGGCCCTAACCCCAGTGAGAGAGGGAGCTTGGGGGAAGGGTTGTGAATGTTTTTATTTTTTAAGTTTTATTAATCATTTTCTAAATTACAAAACCAAAAGTGTTGAAAGGAGGACACCTAAGTGTCCTCCTCAATATACAAGAAGGACAGAGGACAAATACGCCAAAAGAAGGACACATGGCCACCCTACATATCCCTGGTTTTGGTCTAGAGTGACCAGGTGTCCAGTTTTCGACTGGAACACCCACTCTAAAAGGCACCCTGGTAGCTCCGGTTAGTACCCCTGACTGGGCCATTAAAAGTCTGGTCAGTGGTGCTGCAGAGCAAAGGCAAGCGAGTTCCTACCTGTCCTAGCTCTGACCCGGAAATGGCCAGCAGGTCCAGCTCCTACCGGTAGATCCACGGGGCTCCACGGGCTGCCCCCCGCCCCGAGCACTGGTTCCGCGTTCCCATTGGCCGGGAACCTGGGGGAGAAAGCAGCACGCAGAGCCACCTGCTACGCCCCCACCTAGGAGCTGGACCTGCTTGCCACTTACAGGGCGCAGCACAGAGTCAGGCAGGAAGCCTGGACAGGAAGCCTGCCTTAGCACCGCTGCACCACTGACTAGGAGCTGCCCAAGGTGAACTTGCGACCCAACCCTGACCCCAACCCTCTGCCTAGAGTCCTGAGCCCCCCCCAACCCAGAGCCCCCTCCTGCAACCGAAACCCCTCATCCCCAGCCCCATCCCACAGCCCACACCCCCAGCTGGAGCTCTCACCCCCTCCCACACCCCCAACCCCCTGCCCAGAACCCCCTCCCACATCCTGAATCCCTCTGCCCCACCCTGGAGCTCCCTCTTGCACACCAAACCACACATTCCCACCCCACCCTGGAGCCCACACACCCAGTTAGAGCCCTCACCCACCTCACACCCCAACCCTCTGCCCCAGCCCAGTGAAAGTAAGAGTTGGGGGAGGGGGGAAGAGAGTGAGCTACCCAGGGAGGAGGAATGTAGTGAGCCAGGGGGGCAGGGCCTCTGGGAAGGGGCAGGGCTAGGGTGCTCGGTTTTGTGCAATTAGAAAATTGGCAACCCTATTTTGGGCCTCTAGGCAGGCATTCCCAGTGCAGACTTTAGCTCTGACACCTCTCTTGGCAGCCCCAATCCAATTGCATAGGCCTAGAAACTGGTGCTGTTTCCTCCAAGCCTCCTCAGGAGGTCTTGCTTGCTCCCCAGAGTCAAAGATGTGAGCCTTCTGGTGTACAGATTACCTCTTCAGGGTACATAGCAGTAAATGCCAACAGACACTCACAAGCAGACTTTGCACAGGCTTCTAAAACACCATTGCACTTTACTTCAGAGATAAAGCACAGGAGAGCCAGTTAGCAAACACCACACACCCTAAACACAGTGCCCCTCATCCTTCTCTTGGGAGTCCAGCTGTGTGGCACTAGAACCAAGTTCCTGCAGCAGCTCAAGCTGGTGAAAATAGCCAAAGATCCCTAGCACCGCAGTTCCTGCCCTTTTATAACCTGGCAGGCTCCTTCTGTCATGTGACCTCCTGATCAGCCACCTCAGGTGATCACAGACCCCCAGCTGGTGATTTTGTTGCCAGGCAACCTCTCCCCTGACAAACTAGTTCTCCTGGACAGGAGTTAGCCTTTCTCAAGGCATTTCTTTTTGAACAGAGGACCATCAAGATGTAATTATCCTCCATTGTTAGCCCTACCCCTTGGAATTTTAGTGCAACCTGGAGGTAAAAGGACAACAGAGAAGGCAAACAAACCCAACGTGCAAAATGGAGTTTGCAGCTTGATAAAGACACATACAGGTTCATAATCTCACACAGAATTCATAAAGTGTACATAGACAGATTCTCCAAATAGTTATCCCGGCAGGGGTTGCAGGCAGGGTCAGATCAGATGGTCCCTTCTAGCCTTAAACTCTATGTCTTACCCAGCAAATTAGTGGCAAAGCAAAACTAGACCCCAGGTCTCTCGAGTCCCAGCCTCCTACTGTATCCATTAGGCCACATCTCCTTCTTCACAAGCACACCGGAGAGGCCAAGAGCTGAATATGTTGTTTTGAGTGAATTCTGCACAGTCCTAGATAGGGTCCTTTCAGGTAAGCACTCAGCTACACTGGTAGTGTTGTGCTGGAGGGAGAAGCTTGTGTTGCTGTTATCTCTCTTGTACCTTTCTTGTAGATAAATACAGGATTTGGTTTGCCAACACAAAGTTCTCTCCAAAAATAATTAAATGGGTAGAATATATAGTGCTTGGGTTAAAAGCTGCATAGCCCAGGTTTGCATCCCCTGCATTGTATTTAGGCTTGGCAGAATTAAATTTTTATTATTTTTATAATTGTGACAGATAATATCAATCTTAAGAACATAAGAATGGCCATACTGGGTCAGACCAATGGTCCATCTTGCCCAGGATCCTGTCTTCCAACAGTGGGCAGTGCCAGATGCTTCAGAGAGAATGAACAGAACAGGGCAATTTATTGAGTGATCCATCCCCTGCTGTTCAGTCCCAGCTTCCAGCAATCAGAGATTCAGAGCAGAGCCGTCCCTAGAGTACAGCAAACTGGGGCAGCTGCCCTGGGCCCTGCGGGGTGTGAGGAGGAGGCGGGCGGGGCAGGCAAGAAGGAGCCCCCGTACCAACCTCCCCCTTCCCCCAGCACCTCCTGCCCGCCAGCAGGCCCCACCGACCAGTGCCTCCCTCTCCCTCCCAGCGCCTATGACCAATCAGCTGTTTCACTACCTCTGGAGGCGCTGGGGGGGAGGGGAGAGGAGCAAGGGCGCAGCGCGGTTAGGGTAGGGGGCAGAACTGGTGCGGAAGAGGCAGGGCGGAAAGAGGCGGGGAACATTGGGGAAGGGGTGGAGTGGGGGCGGAGCTGGGGGGAGCACCCCATGGCAGATAGAAACCCAGCGCCTATATCCTGGGCCCCGCACCTCCCTAGGGACAGCCCTGGTTCAGAGACACCCATAGTATTGGGTTGTGTCCCTGATCATAGAACCATCAGGTTATAAGGGACCACAAGGGTCATCTAGTCTAACCCCCTGCCAAGATGCAGGATTTGTTGTGTCTAAACCATACAAGACAGACGGCTATGCAGCCTCCTTTTGAAAACCTCCAGGGAAGGAGCTTCCACAACCTCCCTTGGCAGTCTGTTCCGTTGTCCTACTCTTCTTACAGTTAGGAAGTTTTTCCTAGAATTTAAGCCACCCCATTTGCTATTCTGTAATTTGAACCCATTGCCTCTTGTCCTGCCCTCTGTGGCAAGAGAGAAAAATTTTTCTCCACCTTTTTATGGCAGCCTTTCAAGTATTAAAAGACTGCTATCATGTCCTCCCTTAATTTCCTCTTTTCCAAACTAAACATACCCAGTTCCTTCAGACTTTGCTCATATAGCTTGCATTCCACCTCTTTGGCCATCTTTTTCACTCATTTCTGGATCCTTTCCAGGTTCTCTACATCCTTCCTACGTATTGGTGACCAAAATTGGACACAATACTCCAGCTGAGGCCTAACCGGTGCCGAGTAGAGCAATATTATCACCTCTGCCTCTGTTAATGCAACCTAAAATCACATTTGCTTTTTTTGCTACAACACAGCATTGTTGACTCATGTTGAGGTTGTGATCCATCACAACTCCCAGATCCTTCTCAGCAGTGCTGCTGCCAAGCCAGTTGTCCCCTATTCTGCATTTGTACATTTGTTTTTTCTTCCCTAAGTGTGGCACCTTACATTTGTCTTTGTTGAATTTCATTTCATTGCCTATAGCCCAGTTCTCCAATTTATCAAGATCCCTTTGAATTTTAGCTCTGTCCTCCACAGTGTTGGCAATCCCCTACACACACATACACACCCCTCCCACCACAGCTTTGTGTCATCTGCAGATTTGATCAGTCTGCTCTCTATTCCTACATCCAGGTCATTAATAAAGACGTTAAACAACACTGGACCCAGAACAGATCCCTGTGGAACCCCACATGAGACCTTCCTCTAATCTGACATCATTCCATTAATAGTTACTCTTTGTTTGCAGTTATTTAACCAATTATGTATCTTGGCTAATAGCCATCGATGGACCTATCCTCTATGAACTTAGCTAATTCTATTTCGAACCCAGTTATACTTTTGTCCTTCACAGCATCCACTGGCAATGCGTTCCATAGGTTGACTCTGCAGTGTGTGAAAAAGTACTTCCTTATGTTAGTTTTAATCTTCCTACCTATTAATTTCATTAGGTGATCCCTGGTTCTTGTGTTATGTGAAAGGGTAATTAACACTTCCTTATTCACTTTCTCCACACCATTCATGATTGTATAGACCTCTATCATATCTCCCATTAGTTGTCTCTTTCCTAAGATCAACACTCCCACTTTTTTTAATCTCTCCTTCAACAGAAGTTGTTCCATACCCCTCATCATTTTTGTTGCCCTTCTCTATATCTTTTCCAATTCTGATATAAGTTTTTTGAGAAGGGGTGACTGGAACTGCATGCAGTATTCAAGGGGTACCATGGAATTATATAGGGGCTTTAGATGTTTTGTATTACTATCTACCCCTTTCCTAATGGTTCCTAACATTCTGTTACCTTTTTTGACTGCTGCTCCACACTGAGCAATATTTTCAGAAAACTATTCATGATGACTTCAACATCTCTTTTTTGAGTGATAACAACTAATTTAGACACCATCATTTTGTATGTATAGTTGGGATTATGTTTTCCAATGTTCATTAGTTTGCATTTATCTACATTGTATTGCATCTGCCATTTTGTTGCCCAGTCATCCAGTTTTGTGAGATCCCGCTCTAACTCTTTGCAGTAGGCTTTGGACTTAATTATCATGAGTAATTTTGTATCATCTGCAAACTTTGCCACCTCACTGTTCACGCCCTCCTCCAGATCATTTATAAATATATGTGTCCCAGTACACATCCTTGGCAGACCTCACTATTTAACTCTCTCCACTATGAGAGCTGACAATTTATTCCTGCCCTTTGTTTCCTATCTTTGAAGCAGTTACTGATCCATGACAGGATCTTCCCTCTCATCCCATGACTGCTTATTTTGCATAAAAGCCTTTGGTATAGGACATTGTCAAAGGCTTTCTATATTAACTGGATCCCCCTTGTCCACATGCTTGTTGGCCCCCTCAAGGAATTCTAATAGATTGGTGAGGCATGATTTCCCTTTACAAAAGCCATGTTGACTCTTCCCCGACATATCATGTTCATCTCTCTGTCTGATAATTCTGTTCTTTACGATAGCTTCAAACAATTTGCCTGGTACTGACGTTAGGCTTACCAGCCTGTAATTGCAAGGATTGCCTCAAGACTTTTTAAAAAAATTGGCATTACATTAGCTATCCTGCAGTCGTCTGATGCAGAAGCTGATTTAAGCGATAGGTTATATACCACAGTTAGTAGTTCCACAATTTCATATTTGTGTTCCTTCAGAACTCTTGAGGGAATGTCATCTGGCCTGGTGACTTATTACTGTTTAATTTATTAATTTTGTTCCAAAACCTCTTCTATTGAGACCTCAATATAGGACTGATTTGTCACCTAAAAAGAATAGCTCAGGTGTGAGAATCTTCCTCACATCCTCTGCAGTGAATACCGATGCAAAATCCATTTAGCTTCTCCGCAAGGGTGTTGTCTACCTGGAGTGTTCTTTTAGCACCTTGATCATCCAGTAGCCAAATGGATTATTTGGCTGGCATCCTGCTTCTGATGTACTTAACACATTTTTGCTGTTATTTTTTTAGTTTTGTTTATTTTTAAGATTTTTTTTTTAAAAATCTATTTAAGTTTTCCACAGTTGCTCAAAATTATGGGGGAGGTGATCAGACAATAATTATTTAAGGTCAACAAATGTTGAAATACAAAAAGTTAACGCTTTATAACCATTAAAACACGAATTGTCAATACCTCATGTCAATATCCTTAAATTAAACTCAAACAAGTTCTCAAGTGGCATTTTCCTTACTTTGCCTATCTGTGAATTTTGATTGGAAATTTTTTTTGTCGGTGCATGGAGGGTGAAATCTACATGTACCAATAAAAATATAAACCTTCCAAACCTAATTAAATTTTAGGCCTTCTTCTGAGTACGCAGTTTGGCATGAGCATTCCAAAGTGCACTGAGCTTTACTTTAACAGCATCCTTCCAAATGTTCTGCCAATCTGCTGCCTTGGGAGAGGTTGAACATGCTGCTGATAGTTGGACAGCATGCAAGCTAGCACAAAAATATATCAAAAAGCCACAGCATGCTGGCAGCGATCTAGCCAGATGACAGAGTAATGCTGAATAATTTCTTCTTGTCCTAAAAAGATGCCCTAGGAGCAAGAAAAGCACAGCTGCAGAGCAATACAAAGAAAGCAAATGGCCCCAAATTGATATTGGCATTTTGAGTACAAGATCTAATTCATTATTGAAGTATCTATTTTAATATCATGGCAGGAATGCAATAATCACTCCTCCATATTTCATGCCTATTTAACATCAGCCTCAGTGTAATGCCTTATGGTGAGTCTCATGTTGGTTTTTACTTTTCATTTTCAATAATGAGGCCTTTCCGATCCGTGTTCCAAATCAAGACCCAAAATAAAGCCAGTCCAAGCAGGAAAGAGACCATATAAATTAGTGTCAGAAGGAGCCCAAGATCAAGAACAGATGAATGTTGGTTTGTTCTTTATTAAACACAAAGAAGGGCACATTACAGCCCTCAATTACTCTGGTGGAATTCCAAACTAACTCTCCACTCACTTGTACACTGGTGTAATTGACCACAGAATTTGGCACTGAAGCTGTTAACGAGCCTGATTCTCCACTGTCGGGTACAGGAATTGGGTGGTGTGCCTTTAAATAGTTTGTGAGCCCTGTAGTGGCCCTCACTGTCTTGTGTTTCAGAAGCCACCAGAACCCTACAATAGCAGTACTGTGCACAGGTAGCTACACCACAATTTTTGCTGTCATATGTTTTATATGTCATATGTTTCGATACCGCCCGGAAAGACATCTGCTGCCTTGTCCAAAAGTTCACATAATTTTTGTTTAGATTGGAAATAATTGGACTTGTCATAGACTTCTCTTAAGCCAAAACTAGATCTGTTCTGACTTTGTGCAGCACAGCTGAATTCATGGTAGAATCTAGCCCCAGGTGTTTCAATACAGGGTGGGGATTTTGCGAAGTAGATCGATGTTAACCAGAGGATCAGGCAAGATCATCAAGCAGTTTTTCACTCAATCAGAATTTGAATACAGGTTTCCAGAGGCAAATGACTAGCTGATTAGTTCACTGCACCTCATTTTGCCCCTGGTAATGTGATTAAGCCAAATCCTCAAGACCATGCTCAATTCAGCAGTTTAGCATGAGTGGGAAGTTCAGGACTTGGCCCATTATGAATAAAACAAACACATCAATGTCCCTTGCATCATTAAAAACATTTGCATTTGCCACTTTGGTCAGATCTAGTACAGTATAGAAAGTTGCTAGCAATAGTGGACAGTGTGGCTTTTCTCTTGTGTTTCAGAAAACATCAAAACCTGCTATTGCAAAAAAAGAAAAAATCATTGTGGTGGGGTTAAAAAATGAGAGAAGTAGACTTCTGATTCAAAGTGTTAGTGCAGGAATGTGAAGTGGATTGAATGTCTTTATACCTTGAATTTATGAACTGCTATTCCTCTTTCCTGCTGAAAGAGTCAACACAGAGGAATTAGGTCATCAGGAAGCAGCTGGGCAGCTACACAACAGAGTTCAGGAGAGAACAAACCTTCCAGCCATCATCACTTCACTGCTACCTGGAGAAACAGGCTTGGATGGCCAGTGGAGGAATGTGCAATAATGGCCTTAAGTCAATGAAAACCGACTTCCCAAGGAAATTGCCAGCTCTTAAAATAATATTAGTGGCAAAAGGTATTGCAACAATGCAGCAGGAAATCAAGTAAAATGGGAAGAAGTCCAAACTGTCAGCATAATCCCGTTCTCACTGAAGTCACTGGGGCCCAGATCTTCAAAGGTATTTAGGTGCCCAATTCCCACTGAAATCAATGGAGTTTAAGTGCCTAAATACCTTTGAGGAGCTGGGCCTGAGAGTTTTGCCATTGATTTCATTGAGAGTAATATTGGGTTCTAAAGACCTGAACCTTCAAAGTTCTGAACTCCTTCTGGGTGAAATTCATCCCTGTGCAGAGGGCCTATGAGTCACTTAAGACCTCACAAGACGGCTAATAAAGTACATAGGCCTTGTCCTGCCCCCCTGCACAGAGTGACTTCTATTCCCTCTGCCAATGCTGAGGTCCAACAATTTCCTTCAGCAGAAGATGAGGCTGTTCGGTCTTTCTTGGGATTAGACCTTATGCTAGTTAGTAGCCCAAGGCCTTTCCTGGAGTATAGAATTGAAGATTTAAAAGGGAGACAGAGAACTCTAGGGCAGTAAATAAACTGCACAGGGAATCTCTATATGCTTTGATCAGTCTAATGACTCCAACATCTCTAACTCCTCTGTGTGCACTGAGGATATTAAATGTATAGTATCTTTCTGGGATGGGATGACCTTGTCACACATGCAGCCATGTGTGGGCTATATAATGGCATCCTGATTATCTGCAGACACATTCCAGATCCTCTGTAAACTTCTGACACATTTGATTTATAGTCCACAGCTAGAGCTCTGCAATGAAACCCAAGGCCAAGTTAGACTTGCCCAGCTTCAGTTTAGTTTCCAAGCCAAAACCCAGGTCAGGCTCTGCAAGCGTTGGAATGAAACTGGGCCAAGTTCCAAGGGACCCCAAGGCAATTTACAATGCAAATCTCAGGGTTTCACACTCAAGTGAAACAAAACTTGAAGGTTCAGGTTGAATTTCCATTGGCCAAAATCCCTGTAAATGGGGTGCTTCAAATGCAACATCTGCGCCTATTAGAGCTGGACATAATTTTAAGACCAAAACAATATTTTGGGTAAAAATATGCAGATTCAGCAACACCGAAACATTTCCCAAATTTGTATTGATGTCGCCAAATTGTTTTGGTTGCAAAACAAAATTCTGAAAAGAATCAGAAGAGTTTGTTTCAAAATTTCCTTTAATTTTATTTTTGTTAATTAAAAAAAAAACAATAAAAATGCTCAAAATTGAAACAAAATGTTTCAGTTTGGATAAAAGAAAACATTTAATTCAACCCAGTCAAAACGATGTCATTTTAAAATGATGTTTCAATTCACTGAAAATACTGGAAAAAATTGGTTTTGGTTTGAACAGAAATGATTTTTTGGTTGAATTGACAAAAAAAAAATCCATTATTCACACAACTCTAGTATCTATGGCCCCATGGCTGCAGTAGCAGCCACATCTGCAGCTCTGAACCCTGGCTCCATGTCAGGAGGAAGGATTTCCTTTCCCCAGCCCAGTGTAGGTTCACTGCAATGCAAAGGGTTGTTTGCAAGGCTTAGAATTTGACTCTGAATAGCCCAATTGTCAGCAGAAATGCACAGTTAGTGTCTTGAGCAATGACGTGGTTGCTTTGTGGTTTCATTTGTTTCCCCATGCCACTGTCTCACACAGATCCCCTACCCCCAGAGAGCCTTCAGGTTGTGCACTCATGTGGCATACATTTCTGACATATGTCTTACACTGCCATACTTAAAAAGCATCAGATCAAAAGAAAAGGAAGCAGGCTGCTACCCTTTTGTCAACTGGAATATTTCTACCTGTGATCACAGCATGGCTTCCAGTCCTTGTGAAGGCCCAAGGGGAATTGTTGCAAGACACATAATCAGTTTTGCCACCATACTCATTGTTTCCTGAAAGAAAATACACAAGAAAGATTGAATCACACCCTCTGTTGTTCATCAGGTCAAATATTATTTCTTTTATGTACACAGAGTCCTCTATGTTGCATAAACAGAAAAGAAACCCCAACACAGAATCCTCCTTAGCTGTAGCTGGGAATGTTCATATAAGATATAGATCAAGTACTTGCCAAGGTATTTTATTGCTTCTATAAGTGTTTTAGTCTCATGTCCATCTCCCAGTGGATCTAAGATTTCATTGAAAAGCAAAAAGGGATATGTGATGAGTTGTAATTGTCATTACAACTAAATATAGGCATTAAGTCTGAAAAGTCAGATCCGGATCCAGGTCTCAAGCTCTCCGAAGTTTAGAGACTCAGCACTGGAGTTTTGGTTTCATCCATTATAAAGACAGGGGACCTTTTGCACAATCTGGATCAAAATCAGGGCTAACATTCTGAACCCCTCCAAAGATCGGGAATGTTCAAATCCAGGATTACGGAACGTTTCTAATACTTTGAATCAAACATTTGTTTTGGAGATCTCCATTTCAGGATAATGCTTGAGGCATTCGCCCTGCAATCTCCCCTCACTGAATCTTCCATTAGAGTGCATGTCCGCATGTCAAATCACACCCACAGGGCTGAACCAGTGGTAGGGGCAGATATTTACTTGTTCATCTAGGGCAGTGGATTCCCTCAAGTCTGTTTTATGTACCCAGAGGGAAGAATTCTACCATGTTGGAACTCTCCGCTAGGGGTGAGCAAACCAGCATGTATGAATGCAATAAGAGGCAACCCAGACCTTTGCCCGAAAATTTCCCCCAAACTTTTGTTGAAGTTATAAAAAGTTTAAATATCTTTCCTCCCCTTCATTATTTTTCATTTTCAAGTTGCCTCTGAATTATCTGGTTCCCGCAGCAGTAAAGTTATTTTCCTGGGTGATATCTTCGCTCTGCTGAAGTCCATGGCAAAGCTTCCACTCAACTTCAAGAGGCCCAGGATTTCACCCTGCTGTTTCCAAGGAGTACCAGAAATCTTACAAGCAAAACCATTCACATAAGATTCCCTGCCTCATTTGATAGGCCCAAGAGGGTGGAATCATCTAGAAACTTACCAGAGCCTTATCTGGACTTCTGAGTGCTTATTTGAACCAATCCTCTGAACCTGTAAATGTTCACAGGCCATGACTCACCATTATTATTATTTATTTGTATTCCTGTAGCACCTGGTCATAGAGCAGGAATCCATTGGGCTAGATGCTGTACAAACACAGAACAACAAGATGGTCCTTGCCCCAATGAGCTTAACACCGTCCAGACACACTCCAAGGTGAAATAAAAGACAAGGTATTGAAGGAAGTAAAGAGAGGCAGATCAGGAGAAGACTGAGTGTAGTGTGTCAGTTTAATATCTCACACACTGTCTCTTGGAGGGCTGTATCCTACCCTGATAACAGGATTAATAAATTCACAAGATGAAATCCTGGCACCACAGAAGTCAATGAGAGCTTTGCCATTGACTTCAATGGGGCTGGAATTTCATCCATGCATTTTAAGGCCCAAAGGGGTCATTACAATCATCTAGTCTGCCCTCCTTCATAATACAGGCCACAGACCTTGACCCAGCAATTCCTGCAGTGGAGGCAATTATTCTTCCCAACTTCATAACCAAGCCCTACCAAGCCTCAGAAGGGACTGCCAAGACAGGATGTATTAGGAAAGATGAATCAGAGGTGAAAGTAAGCTAGTACGTACCGGTAAGAGCCGGTGTGCCGTACCGGGACTGGCTTTGCCAGAAGGCAATTTAAAGCTCTGGAGTAGCGGCGGGGCTGTGGCGGGGATTTAAAGGGCCCCGGAGCTCCAGCCACTGCTACCGCACTGCTAGATCCCCAACAGAGCCCGGCCGCCGCTACCCCAGGGCTCGGGCAGCAGGGTTCAGGCGGCGATTTAAAGGGCTTGAGGCTCCGGCAGCTGCTACCACAGCAGAGCCCCAGGCCCTTTAAAGCTCTGCCAGAGCCCAGAGCCCAGGGGTAGCGGTGGCAGCCAGGAGCCCCCAGGGCTCCTCAGTGACTTAAAGGGCCCGGGGCTCCGCTGCAGTAGCGGCAGCTGGAGCCCTGGCCCTTTAAATCAAGATTTAAAGGGCCCGGGGATTTAAGGCCTTGCCTCTTCCGGTTGAGGCCATGCCCCCTGCTCAGGACTCCGGCGTACTGGTAAGTCCTCTAACTTACTTTCACCCCTGGGGTGAATCAGCGTAATGTGAAGTCTTCCCCCCCTATTTTTACTATAATCCTAAGAAGTGGCTAGATCAGTCCACCATAGTCAGAGTGTGAGTCCACCTAGGTGTTTTTGGTCAGTATACAAAATATATAAAGAAACATGCTTCTGCGGGAGTGAGATTTCACACACCAAGCCTTGGCTCAGAGCTGTGCACTTTCACAGCTGAGTTACCAGTGCTCGGAAATGAAAGGCCTTTGTAGGAATGGGCTGATGGATCCTTAGCAGCACTGAGTTTAGAGCCACTGGAACTAATGAAAAAAAGACGAGAACTTTGCAATTAATCTCCAGGTCTGTTTTTAAAGCTTCTCTCATTGTACCAATTAGTTACATTGTTGCATTTGAGAGAGTTAGAGATTTTTCTTCTTCTTCTTTTTATCTTTTTCTGTCTGTATCTTCTTTTAAGTTTTCAGCCAGTGTGATCTTTATTGCCCTATTTCTTGTTCAGATTGCAATAATTTGTCATTGATGTGTAGACAGTTTCTTAACTACTCCTGTGTTGGAAATAAAAGAACTAATACTGCTTGGAAGGTTGTCTCCTGGGTCCTGCAAAGTGGAGTATTATTGAATGGTTAGGCATTAAGGATGCGAAGAAACCCACATAAAAGTAACACATAAAACATGAGCTACCTTCCCATTTAAATGCAAAGACAGTGCAGTGCAATCATTCAAACCCAAGGCCTTGTTAGGATTAAAGTCTGGCTCAAAAGCAAAATGGGGGTGGTTGTCACCTGAGTTTATTTTTTGTAGCCTTCATTTTTTGGGATAATAAAAATACCACCTTCAAACTGATGGGCTTGGTTTTATTTTAAAGAAAAGGGGCCTTTTGACCCATCTTCTTGCATTTTCTTTACCTCTACTAGAATTATTTATTCGAAGATTCATAGATGTAAAGGCCAGAAGGGACACATCATGATCATCTGGTCTGACCTCCGGCATAAGCCAGGCCAGAGAATTTCACCAAGTGATTACTGCAAGAAACTCATAACTTCTCTTACTAAAACAAGTATCATTACAGAGCTAGGGTCAGCTCCTGCCCCTTACTGAAGTCAAATTCCCATTAGCTTCAACAAGGATCAGAACTGAGCTCCTAATTTGCTGCAACTATTTCACCCTTCAATGACTTCATCCATCAGTGACTGTAGCACCCAAAGGCTCCAGCTGTGATTGGTACTCTATTGCGCTAGGCTCTATACAAATTTAGAAACAAGGTAATCCTTGTCCTAACTCTAATGTTAAAACCTCTGACCTGGATGATGATTAATATCTCGTCCACTAGACAGCTAACAGTTTCATCTCATAAGTGGCCATGGACATGCCAATGCTTTACTCTTGACACTGGTTGTACTAGTTCCACACTTTGAACAGCTATACACGGTCTACAGAAAAAGACTGGGGTGATGGCTGAATGGGAGTGGGGGTGCAGGGCCACATGGGGATGTGGGGAGGGGGTGGCTGAGTGGGGGTGCAAGGACACATGGGGATGGGGGGGCTACAGGGACACATGGGGACAGGGGAAAATGTGCCTGCTTGAATGAGCAAGGCTATGGGTCAGCCAGGGTCTGCATGGTGGAGGCTCCCTGACAATCCCTCCCTGCTCCAAAAAATCCCCTGTTCCATACATCTCCCACCCACACCCAACAACCCTCTAAGTTCACAGCCAGGCTCCTAACCAGTATTTACTTCCCTCTCCCTCAGCTCCTCCATTACTTCTGACTCCCCCAAGCCTTTGCACTTCTTCTGAGGGGTGCGGGAAATATGTTTCTGTATTGTAGTTTAAATGAATTATTACTCATAATTCTGTATTAATATGTAAGGAATCTAGTAAGGAATCTATTTGTCAAAAAACATTTCCTGAATCTTTTTTGTCGTCTATATTGTTACAGACATAGCTCCTGGCAGATATTTTGGAATAAATTACCAAAACAATTGAAACTGGCATGATTATGTTGTGTTATTTTGACAAATAAAACACAGACCCTCCTCGACTTACGCAATCATTCTGTTCCGGAACGCCTTGTGTAACTCGAATTTTGCATAAGTCGGAAACACATACCCCAACATTACGCAAAAAAAAAACAAACGAACAAACAAAAAAAACCCCAACGCTCCTATTTCTAGCTCACGGAACTTCTTCTGTAAGTGTGGATTTGCGTAAGTCAGGTCTTGCCTAACCCAGGGAGCATCTGTATGCCAACTGTTGCAGAATTTTAAAATATTGTGTACAGAATTTTTAATTTTTTGGCACAGAATTCCCCCAGGAGTAATGTAGCTATCTAAAGTATTAACACTAATCATTGCAGTTTTCCTTTAGATTATATGTAACAAGAAAAGTAACAGGCTCATAACAGATTCCAAACTCATAATTGATCACACACACAGAGGGACATATATGCAGGCTGAGCAAGAGCTTCCCCCATATTGATCAGATGTTCCCTGAGTATTTCTTCCTCTCTTGGATTAGGATAAACGGTTCCATACATTTGTCCGCAATAGTCCCAGCTACCAAAGCAGAATATGCAAAGGATGGGTTCACTTGGGGGAAAATAGGAAGTCAACCCTCCATGCCCACCTCGAAGCTCATGGAGAGTTAGTCTCAATCCTCAGTGCTCTAAACAAAGTGTGTCTATTTCTTTTAGAATGGTCTAGCAGAGAGGGTGGGAGAACTCCAACATCCATGAGCTACCCACTCCCAGCCCTGTCAAGCTCAGGAGAAGATGGGTGGCATCTGAAAATCACTGGTCTAAGAGGGGACAGGGCAAGAGAGATGGCACCAGCTGTTGCCAATCTGGGACATCAGCTGAACCAAGAGCGAGCAAGTGCTGAGCTCTGAGACCATCCCAGAAATCCCAGGGAGTTGTAGTATTCAAACACAGCATAGCAAGGTAAATTTCTGCATATGTCAGAGTCCGCAACCAGAGAGCAACCGGCCCCTGAATACATGCAAAATGCTACGGCAAAGGAATTTTTCCAAGGTTCTTCACGTGGGAGGAGTGCAGTGCAATCATTCAAACCTAACAAGGCCTTGGGTTTGAATGATTGCACTGCACTGTCTTTGCATTTAAATGGGAAGGTAGCTCACGTTTTATGTGTTGCTTTTATGGGGGTTTCTTCACAGATGAGAGCTGTTTTAGCCACCAGCGCATAAAGAGATGGATATTAGGTCTAAACTCATACAGTGTATAGGAAACAGCATCTCACTGCAATGCCATAGGGCAGGTTTCCAAAGTGTTGTGGGTGTTTCAGCTCAGCAGCCCCTTGTAACGTCCTGTGGGAATTATATAACTAAAAGCCCAAGCACTGCTAAGGGAATTCAATGGTATAAATACAATCCACCATATTCACCTTAGACTTTGAATTACATATAACCAAGACAGAACGTGGAACAAAGCGTTCCAGACATGCCTAAGGAACTACTTGTAACACATTTCAGGGATTCAAAGATGGTGTTTAAGAAATATCCGAAGCCTAAGTTGACAATTAAAATACTGTGATGAATAACAATTAAAATACTGCATTAAATGGATGGGACGTGCCAATAAAAGGTGACCCTTGAGAACTGTGGAGGCTCTCAGTATGGAGAGTGGTAGTGTAAGCTTCCCCTACTTGATAGGCCCCCAACCCTGTTAGGGTTGGGAGGGTAACACAGGCTTCATGCTCCTTCAATCCTTGACCTCTCTACTGAGCTGGTACAGCTCATTTGGCTGTGACTAACCTACCACTGGAAATCAAGACAGGTTATTGTGAGCTCCTTTCTGTCCTGTGTCCTGCTACAAACTGAACTGAACATCTGACGCTGATGTTTCAGGACCTCCGGACATCTTCAAGCAGCAGTCGTGAAAGGAGATCAAATGACCAGTACATAAAAGCAGGCAAGCCCAGCAGAAAGCTGGTTCTCTCAGTGCCCCTCAGGCCCCACCTTGTATATCAGCTGCATAGGGAAGTTGTCTGGCCATCCTGCTGCTGTTCCTCTTTGCCCTGACCCTGTTTCCTCATAGGGATACATTTTTCCTCCCTGCAGTCTTTCAGGGGGTGCTGATTGGCAGCTCCTTATCCTCCACCTTTCTCCACCATGGCTATCTCCACAACCCATCAGGACGGAAAGTGGCTTAACCTTCAACAGCTATCTCTACCACCATGGAACAGCTGCTGGACTAGGCCAGACCTAGACTACATACCCATAATCCTTAGTAGCATTTCCCCTTCTCCTACTGGGAGTGGGGGGCGGGGGTAGTTGGGAAAACAGACCACTTCCTGTCCTTCAAAGATCATAATGGAATGAGAATAGAGGCAGCTGTCCTTTCTAGTATCCCTGCTGCCCTGACAAAGCATAAAGATGGGGATGTAGCCACCCATCATTCCCTGAAGACCATAGGTGGGGGCACATGCCTTTGAGAGAGAATGGGAAAGGGAGGGGATCAGGCAAAAGAATGAGAGGGGCAGAAGAAGAGGTGCTTTGGGGAGGTCACAATGGAAGGAAACAAGATACCATACTTTTTGAAGATTTGCATGAACCTCCAAGTCAACCAGCACCAACTGGTTTGTTGCCAGACACTGGCAGTAGTGCTAAAAGTAATTATTTCCCTGCATCTATCCTACATCCTGTGTAAAATGGGCTTGAAAGGTCAGAGTCCAGCTCCTAGTGGTCAGGTGTCTGCAGCACAAAAACCTCACCATTGCTACTGGTGTTTTATAAGACCAACAGCAATCAACAACAGGCATGGAATATGAGCTGTCCTCTGACCCCCAGCAGTACCCCACTCCTATAGGGCTGGGCACTGTGGTGAGATGGTATACAGGGAGCTCTCAGGGCTGCTGTCTATGCTGTCCCTGGTCCATACCAGTATCTGAGGCTGTCACCCTGGTGCATTTCTCCAGCACTAAAAATTCCCTTTAAAATAAAGTGGTTTTGAATCAATAACCAGTTTGTCCGGCAGATACTCACAAATCTTAGGCCTCAACGCTGGCCTTCTGCAAACAGGCAGTGAGGGTTGTTTTAGAGACTCCTTATTCAGTTTGTCAATACAATATGTTAATTTGTAACAAAGGGTGAAAAATGCTGCAAGGGATTTCTATTATCTCCACTAATATTTCACACTTTACTATTTCCTGGCATCCTTCATTATCACTGGGTTGTGTAGCAAACAATAGCTCTACCTCTCCACATTACCCTGTCTTTATTTAATGAAGGGTTTAATACACATGAAATTTTTTGTACACAAGCGTGTCATTCATCCCACCATCATTCCTGTCAACAAATGCAGGCTGACACTTCAGTTTTGTTCCAATTTGAACTGGAAATTGATTTAAGTTTATTCTGCTGTTTGTTCAAGGGCAATTTGATGTTGTCTATTTAGTCCCTGTGGTTTTATGTTTTGCAGGTTTTTCCAGCTACTGGAATCCCAATGGCAATTAAGCAGGATCTCTATGTGCTGTGGGAAAGGATACATTTGCAATTTTCTTTCATATAGAGATGGGCCTCAATCAGATACCAGATCCAAACTACAGTGAATTTCAGATCCTAACCTAGATCCAAGCTTTGCAGCTTGGTAGCACCTCTCCCAATAATCAGTATCTGCTTGGCCATTTATTTCATTTGAGCGATAGTGAAGTAGCACTTAGGGACAGTGCAATGGCCGTCTGGATTTTCATTGCCATTATACAAGGAAAGAAGTGACTTCAGCACCTCAAATCCATCAGAAAGAAACTCCAGCATTGGGTAATCCAGTTGTGAAAGGATCAAAACTGCAAATGAAAAGTTAGAGGCTGAAAAAAGTATGGCTACCTTTTCTTCTACTATTCCCCTCTGCATTTCTGGAATCAGGCTGAGACCAGAAACAATGAAATGCCATAAGAAAGGCTGTTCTTCAAGAATTTCCAGCTAGGCTGAAAAACGAGTAGTTGAATTATTATCTGAGAATCTGAACTCCTGCCACTTCTAGCCAATGTTTCACCCAAAGCAGTGTAGATGTATCATGGCTGCCACACCAGGGATTAAACCGGGGACTTCCAGAGCTGAAAGCATGAACTGCTGCACTCAGGCTAAAAAGGCAACTCTCCTTAACTGTGGCTGGAACAAATTCATATCCTCTGTGGCTTGGACACAGAAGCAGGACCTATCACACACACACTCACCAGTGGGTTAGTAATAAGCACCTGGAGATACAGTGCCTGCCTGCTCTGAAGTTTTCCTCTTGCATATGAACTCCCTGTGTTTGTTTCCCTTTTCTGCACGCTGGTTCCAAACCTAATATTTTAAAAACAGGGGCTTTTTTCCCCAATGGGTAAATGTGCTACCTCAAAAAATTAGGAGCTAACATCTCTAACTACAGCTAATTATGGCTCTGCCGTGCTCTATGCAAGTTTTTCTCCATAAACTTCTAATGCATCTTACTTTTACTCCTGACCTCCAAGATCACCTGGCTCCTATGCTTGAGCATCATGTCTCACCTGGCCAGATCGGCAGTTCTTCCATCTCTTCCTTTCAGGCCCCCAGGAGCTGCTGGCTCTACTAAGTAGTCTAGTAGTTTAGTCTGGGTGTCTTTCACTAGGAGCTTGTTGGTGAGTGGGAACAGTGATGGTAACTTTAAACACAGGAAGCAGCTGATGTTCAAAACGTATCTAGATTGTTCCTGCAGAAACATCGTATCTAAGGCCATAACTATCTCAGACACTCCTAGTGTCTTCCCTCTTCATCTCTGACCGTCAAAAAGATGAGAAATCAGCCTCTTCTCTAGGAGCAGTTTCCCTGGACCTGTCTTTTGATTTCAGAGGGAAATAGATCAGGCCCTCTGTGATGGCTTCATCCCCAAGAATCATCCAGGGTAGTCCACTGTCTTAAAAGATTTCAGAGTGGTAGCCGTGTTAGTCTGTATCAGCAAAAACAACGAGGAGTCCTTGTGGCACCTTGCTTATGCCCAAATAAATTTGTTAGTCCCTAAGGTGCCACAAGGACTCCTCATTGTTTTTGTCTTAAAAGAGACTCTTCCAACCTCCCCTTCTGGAATCTGTTTTTTTAAATGGTGTAAGGTGGCCATTTCGCATGAGACAGCTGCAGGCTGCTTCTCCTTCCCTTTCAGAAGGCATTTTTAGTTCCTCTTATGTTTGCCCTGAGAAGACAGTGTAACCCACAGGTCAGTGTGAATTTGAGGTCCACTGTGCCTGATCCACAGAGCATAGGAGCCTGTCTCTTTGGCTTAAGCTATGAAGACCGGTGCTTTTTAGCTCTGAAAGCCTTCAGTTCAAATCCTAGCATTAGCCAAGATGGCAGCTATCAGAATAGCACATCCACACACTTAGGCACTTTGGATGCCATCCCAGCTTGTCAAAGGTGGAAAGACTTTGGGTATTAACTTGCTGTGGAAGCCAGCTTGAAAAGAGGGAAGGGCCTTGAGCTACAATGCTGAGATCAGAATTGTCTAGATCCAGAATTCCCCAATTCTTTGTTCTCACAGGTTTGCTCCAAGGCCACCTATAATTCTTAGTTCTATGTGAACCAGAGGAGTCAGTGTAAATAACAAACAAATGAACTGGAATTACATAATCAATGTCACCCTCCAGTGCAAAGAAAGACATCACATATATATTTTTTATGTTGCTATTTTTCTTCCCCTTACTAAAAAATTAAATTATAAAGAGTGAGGCTGATATTCTTGAACCCCAAGGTTCTGTTTGAGCTGCTGGAGTGGTTGTTTCAAGCTTCTCTCCACATGATTCCCACATGGGAAAGAAGCATTACAGTCAAACTGAAGTAATTCTTTGATAAAGTGTAGTCATTTATTTGAAAGTGTAGTCTTGCCATTAAAATGCAAATGAAATGAGTGCTAATATATTAACTCTGGCTTGTAGTCAAAATGGTTTATGACAAGTGTGCTTTCATGGGGAATTTAGTTAAGTGATAACAGTGGGTGCATAAGAGAAAGTACTATCCAGGCACGGCTGTTTGTTTATTGAAGATATTAATGAAGGACAGTGCTTGAAGCACATGACTCTTCCCGTATCTCATCTTTCATTAGTCCTGGCTCCCTGCTCAACAAGTGAGAGTTGTTTTTATTGTATTTTTTTTTCAAGGGGAGTTTGGCCACAAGATTCTTCTTTGATGAATGATCTGAGATGGTTGAAATCCACACAAAAGCTGAATGCATTTAACGACGATTATTGAAGAAGAGTACAAGATCATTTTCACAGCCACTCCTCCCCCCGCAACTCCTACATCCTGCACATGGCACTTGGCTTGGAAGGCTTTATAGTGATTCAGAAACCAACGTGAACCTTTGGCCTTTTAATTCATAATTAGGAATCGCAACAGCCTTCGGGAACGCAACTGCCTTAGGGGAAACACCTGAACGGAATCGCCTCAGACTCCCTGGGGAGAGAACCCAGCAGAGCACCCCATCACATGGTATAGAAGCTACATTGGAGAAAGGAATGGGGAAGTATAGGCTCATTACCATTCTTTGTGAAATTAACCTCCAGGTTTCAATGCTAGAAGGCACCACTCTTAGACCATTTAGTCCGACTTCCTGTATAAAGCAGGCCATAAAAGTTCCACCCAGTTACCCCAGTATTTAGCCCAACAACTTCTGTATAACTAAAGCATCTCTTCCAGAAAGGCATCCCATCTTGATCTGGAGACAAGGGAAGGAGAATCTACCACTACTCTTGGGTAGTTTTTTCCCAATGGTTAATCACCCTCTCTGTTAAGAAAATTGTGCCTAAGTGCTCATTTGAATTTGTCTGGCTTTAACTTCCAGCCGTTGGTTCGTGTTAGGCCTTCCTCCACTAGATTTCTGAGCCTTTAACACCCAGTATTTTCTCCCCCTGAATGTACTCACTGTCCTGAAGTGTCTAGTTTCCTTCGTCCCAGGCACAACGCCAGCACAGGCCCCTTAGCCTCCAAGGGAAAGCCAAAACAAATGTCCCCTAGAGTGTGAAGTAGCAAGGGGCAGACTAAGGAGCTTTTCCATGGAGATATTCTATTGCTCCAGACATTGCTTGGCTCATCTCCATCTCAGAGTGCCCAGCAGACTCGTCTGAAGCTATGGACTGTGCCTCTGACTTGGCAGTACAAAGAGTGTTAACCTCCCACCATCACACACACGTGCACTCACCTCCCCAGGGATCAACTATAAAACCCCACTCATTTTGCAGGAAGGAAGAGTCTTTGATACAACAACTTGGTGTAACTCAATGGATTCACCCAGCAGCAGGAAAGCCCCTGCCAGAGGACTATGCGTCTTTAAAATGTGGTCAATGGACAGGCCTAGTGCTCCTTCGGGCCCCCCAGGGACGTTACTCCTGTTTCATGTCCCCAGTGCTGGGTAATAACAGGAGAGGACTCTAGTTTTAGAAACATGAACTGGTTCTTTATTAAGGCAACTACAGAGATGCCACAACTGCAAGTCTGGGTTAGGAAGCGAATGCCCATGTTCTGCATTTGTAGCAAGCTATGCCTCTCCAATGCCCCCTTGGGGAGAAGGCAGGCTCCTGGCTGTGCTATTCAGGGTGCCTGCCCCCCTGAGGGGGGTGGAGAAAGGGGACAGTTAATGTAGTGCAAACAAAAAGTCAATATGCGTCTGCAGCCCAAAAAAGCAGAGTCCTAGGCCTTCAGGAGGCCAAAGAAAGAAAAGAAACAGGGGGTAGCCAACCCTCTCAAACCATTTCCCCAATCAGCAACACCTGCTTCCAGGGGCTGGGGTGCTCCGAGATGAAGTCCTGCTCCTGGGTATCTCCACACAGCCCGTGGCAGGGAGCCTCTCAGCCTGGGTCGACAGACTCTGGCCAGCGGTGCTCGGGCTAGAGCTCTGTAAATAGCGGCGTAGACAGTGCTGTGGCGTTGTGGCTCTGAAGCCCATCCCCCTCCTGAGCCTTCGGAGCCTGAGCTCCAGCCCGAGCCACGGCTTTAACGCGCTGTCGACACGGCTATTTTTGGCGTGCTGCCCCAAGTCTGTCAACACCGGCTGGGAGGCTCGCTGCCACGGGCTGTGTAGACATACCCTCAGAGAGCAGGGATCCGCCCCTTTAAAGGCCCACCCACCTCCAGGCTTGCCAAGCCTCATAGATGTGCCAGGTTGTGATTATGCCCAGAGCAGCTCTTAACTCCTTCCTGGATGGGGTGGGGATCTGTCCCACCCCCCACAACACCTAAACGCCTTTAAAGATCAGCCCCTAGGTGACATACCGAAAAGCACACAGAAAATCTCAGCTATAGCAGGGCATTAAATCCGGGAGTTAGTTCCCAGACTAAACATCCTAGTCATGGGATCATCCCAACTCTCCAAACCCTGACTTGATAACCTGAGGATGAAACCCAAACTAGGGGCACGATCCTGCTCCTATTGCTACATTACACATGCAAAGCCATCTTTGAAGTCAGCACTGAAACTCTGGAAGGAGCCAAAAAACTTTACCCGTAGTCCTTTATTTGAGGTGATAGGCTGTAAATATAGACACCGATTACCCAAGTTTTCAGCTGGATGTTAACCTGAGAGCATACCCTATCAAATCCACCTGCTTAATTCCATCCATGCATTTGGGAATTAGGTGGAACAGCTATGCCAGGGTCCTGATCCATGTGCCAGCAGGAAGATAAGACAGAGCACAAGCTGCAGTTTAAAGACACTTTTCAGGTCTGTTTCCTCCCCTTGGTGTTACCATGATCCCTGTTGCATAAGAGATCACAGCAGAGTGGCTGGCTCTTAGCAATTGTCAATCAAGGCTTTTATGGGAGAAGTGCCATTTGTTGACAAGACAATGGACACTTACACTGGACCAGGCCCCATAAAAGTTGACATGGCAGCAACCTCTCATCCGTGCGGGCAACAGGCAGGCTGTGCTCAGAGCTAAATGGCAACGTGAGTGGGGCTGCCTCATCTTGTTCAGAGGCTCCTTTAAAAGAGGGGCCTGGGCCCCTCTTTGTCTTGCAAGGATGCTGAGGATGACCTGAAATGCTCTCCTCTCCCTGATCTCTATTGTCCACAAACAATTGACTCCACTTTGCCAGCGCTGGCCCTGACAGCTCTTTAATGCCATTGTGATGCAGCTGCTTATTAGCCTCTTCCCAGTACTAACTTGCCTTAGCACTTTACAAAGCCTGAATCTGCAGGGCACAGCAATGGAAGGCGTGCACATGTGGAAAGAGTTCCCGGTTGTCACTTTCCGTCTCTCTCTTCTTTCGGCCTTAGCACCAGGATCGAGAGGTGGAGACATTTATATCATTATTTAAATCAATTCCCCCCCCGCCCCCCCCACAGATGCTTAAAGTAATTGCTTGTCTAGTTGAAAATGAAATTTCTGATTCCCCGCTCTCCCCCCCACGTGCTATGCTTGTGCACACTGGTTTGTTATTACAGGGTCTCATGAGAAGAGGCTTTGTCCTCACTATAAAAATAAGTGGTTTTACATTGATAGTCATCTAAATGTAAGTTTCTCATGGAGACAAGGCACTGTAGTGTTTACTCTCATGTAGCCAGTGAAGGTAAACCCCAGGCGGGAGGTAGAAGGTTGACCTTGACTAGCTACATCAAGGTATAAACTAACTAACTAACTGTGTCTTGTCTCCACTTGGATTTTACATTGAGATGGCTCTCTCATTTTTCAGTGAAGACATACACTGTGCTATTCATGCCCATTTGTTACTGTAGAGTTGCTATAGTATTCAGATGCTGTTGTGTTGTTGAACTGTTGCAGAGCTGGGTGATGCCTGCCAACAATTATTCAATCATTTATTTGAATAAAAGATACTAATTTCCAAAGGCAGCCTTTGAAAGTCTTTTCATTCAGTTCTGCAAACATTCACATGAAAGAAATGGTGTTTGCAAGAAAGTGCATAGAAGGAGGGGGGGAGGCACCCAAGTACTTGTACCAATACGTATTTACAAATGACAATTCATGCAAATATGTATTTGCCTGAGTATTTGTGCTGAAGTAGGCAGCCATTTTGAAAGTTCTTTGTGGATCCAATCAAGGAAAAGCTACAGTAGCATGCAACTCAGGTGACCAGTAACATGGTGTACATAACAAACTGCAGACATTGAATACCTGAAACAATACTGTAGTTGGAATAGTACCTTGAGAGCAAACTCAAGGGTTGAAATGTTTCCATAGGCCATTAGTTTAATGCATTTTGAATAATGAACAAATTCATAAAATCTAGGTCTGTTTGCAGATAACACCTTTTCCTTTTCACAGTTTAAGGCAATGGACTGTGCCTCAGAAGATCTGGTTGGCATTTCTGGCTCTACCACAGACAATATGGATCTTGGGCAAGTCATTTAATCTCTGTGCCTCAGTTTCCTATCTATAAAATGGGGCTATTTCTTTTCTCCCACACTTTGTCTATTTAAATGATAAGCCCCTTGGAGCAGAGACACAATGGGGTGCTGAATTCAGTGGAGGCCTCTCAGCACCACCATAATAATAAATAAGTGAATATGTTTGCTGTAATTCTTTTGTCCAATGTATTCATGAGTGCTGAGCTGCATACCGTGCTCTGTTATTGTAGGGTTGCTTATGAATGTGGAGATGCTACTGCTGACTTTTATCTTCTTTTCAAAGTACTGATGCCTTTTGGGGAGGAACAAACTGTTGTACTGAATTTGCATGCATGGGCTCTAAATTATTCCCACCTCAGAACAGGGACAGTCTGGAGATCAACGTCTGGTACAGTACTGAGTATACGGCTGGCACTTCAATAATAATTTGGTATGCAACAGCAATTGTTCAAAATGCTGTAGCAGCAACACTGTTGCAAGCTGTGTGTGTCTTTATGGCAGTATTTCTTTTGCAAGGGGTCGGAGGTATTTGTGTCTGACAATGAACTGTGTTGTGACAGTATAGTGTGCTGTGGAACTTGAGTTTATTCCTAATCAAAGAGAAAATGGGGAAAAGCTTGTATTTTGATTTCAGTTACACTGATGTAAATGCAGGTAACTAGCATTTTGAAACAGTTTTTAGTTCCACTGAGGCAATGGAGATACTCATGGTTTACACTGGTGCAAGTGAGATCAGAATCTGGCTCACTGTGCGAGAAAATTCTCTGTTGTTCTAAATTTCACAGAGAAAGCTCTTTCTACTTTCCCCATCTATTAAGGGAGCAGTGGCCTTGGTTTTCTTTTCGTGAAAAATACAGTACCAAAAACTGATGTACAAACCACTCCGCTTAATGTGGGTTTTACTTTTAAAAAAAATAATTCCAGGAGCGGATTTATGCCAAATGTTAAGTATGATCCACCACTCTCTAGTCAGGTTTACATGCTGAAGTCTAAATAGAATTCCCTCATGGTGTGAACGCTTTCTCCTCCTCCACCGCCGCCAACTCCCCATTTTCTAAATCTCACCCAACTGTAGTAATTTTGGTCACTGAGCACAAGACAGATTGACAGCCTTCCACAGTTGTGCTGGCCATAGGAGAGCATGCCGTAGCCTTAGAAATGAAGAGAAAGAAAAAACCTTGCTATTCTACAGAGCTGTTTTGAAGGTTCCCATTAACATCCGCGTATAAAACAAACCTCGTCTCCCCACCCACACCCCTACTTCCCACCTGTCAGAATCATCCTGTGGCAGTATTGAAGACTCTGATTCTGTGAGGCGCTGAGCATGCCCAACACACAATTAATTTAATGGGTGTTGAGGGTGCCCAGCCCATGGCAGTAGGTGCTCCGAACCGCTCAGGACTGGGCGCTGCCAGGAGTTGTGGGGCAAGAAGCCGTAGGCAGTAGCAACAGGGAGACAAAAGTCAATTGTTAGCCAACAATTCAGAGGGAGGCTGGCCTGAATTGCCTCCAAGCCACTTGATTTATGGCTTGCGATAATATGTTTTGGAGCGCCACAACCCAGAGTGCTGTGCGGCTTGACCTGTAGAAATAAGTCTATTAACCCTAATCAATCTCCCATTATCCACCCTCGCTGGCAATTTAGCCGGTAAAGGAGTCACCAAGGCCTCTCAACTCGGTTTGAACTAATCCCATTGTCTTTCATAATCAGGGGCCATGAAAAAGGAGCAGCTTCTTCTTCACAGCAGCAAAATTATCACTGGGTGTTTTTAAAAAAAAAAAAAAAAAAAACTCCTCTTTCATCTTTTAATGAGAAAATGGAGAATTGTTTTCACTCGGAATGGCCAGGGCTAATTGAGGCCTGGGGCTCCTGTCGAGATACAGGCCCTAGTGGGTATTGGTTCCCAGAGCCAGTGGAGAGACACTTAGTCTCAGCAGTAGGTAAACTGCTCTGACAAAACTTCCTGTTGTAATTAGTAAGAGCATTTATTCAGATTAAGTACTTTATTACAGAAGCTAATTATGAAGTTTATCACTGATTCGATGTGCTTTGGAAGGGGTTTGCTTGGCCCTTTGTCATCCCCTTTCTAAAGGAGAAAGTTATTTCAACCTTTGAAGGGCAGAGGGAATTGGCACATCATTTGTAGGGCCTAATGTTAACATATTCAGCAGAAAGTGTCACTTGAATCCATACCAGGAAAACCAGGAGCACAAAGCCTCTTTCTCACTAAGCCCCTTTTCTTTCCTTTAACTCCCTCCACCCCCTATTCTGGCGCTTCTATCATTCCAGCAGTTCCCCAGCTGGTACTAAATCTGGAAATCTGTGATGCTTTCAAGAGTAAACCCCTGCTTTTAGTGGTTTAATACTCAGCAATAAAAGTGTGCTCCCTGCTGAAATATATTCTAAATTAATTTAGGAGAAAACTTAATGGTCTTTTATTCTTCACTTTGAAAGAGAAAAATAAAGTGGAGGAGAGGAGATTCTTAATAGCATTTTAAAACACTTTAAAAAGATGGGTGTTCCCCCAACCCCCATGAATGATTTTTAGCTGTTTCGGATCATAGCACGGCAAATCAAAAGGTAAAATACTGGATTCATCACTGCATTTCTCCAGTTTTAGTAATTTCAGTAGAGAAATACCGGTGTGAAACTGGGGTAATGAAAAAAGAAAAGGAGGACTTGTGGCACCTTAGAGACTAACCAATTTATTTGAGCATAAGCTTTCGTGAGCTACAGCGAGCTGTAGCTCACGAAAGCTTATGCTCAAATAAATTGGTTAGTCTCTAAGGTGCCACAAGTCCTCCTTTTCTTTTGCGAATACAGACTAACACGGCTGTTACTCTGAAACCTGTGGTAATGAAGTTGTTTCTGTAATTCAAAATCTATTACTAATTATTAATGACGATGTCTTTTTGGTATTTAATTTTTTTATTTTCTTATCGTTATGATCAAGTTATTAACCTTCAAAAATTCCGTGATGCAATCACTTTGACCCCAGAGTGGCTGCCTACCACAGGCTGAGCGGATACCTTCAGAAGCATTAGGATGTTTCTCTATCAAAGTTGCATGATGGGACTGTGTTGAATGTAGCAGACTAACAACAGCTGTCTAAGAGACAAGCAATGAGAGTGGCAAGATGCTACAAGTCATAAGAACGGCCGTACTGGGTCAGACCAAAGGTCCGTCAAGCCCAGTATCCTGTCTTCCAACAGTGACCAATGCCAGGTGCCCCAGAGGGAATGAACAGAGCGGGTCATCATCAGGTGACCCAGTAATACATCCTGTCACCCATTCCCAGCTTCTGACAAACAGAGGCTAGGGACACCATCCCTGCCCATCCTGGCTAACAGCCATTGATGAACCTATCCTCCATGAACTTATCTAGTTCTTTTTTGAACCCTGTTATAGTCTTGGCCTTCACAACACCCTCTGGCAAGGAGTTCCAGAGGTTCACAGGCTTCTTTGTTTTAAACCTGCTACCTATTAATTTCATTTGGAGGCCCCTTGTTCTTGTATTATGAGAAGGAGTAAATAACACTTCCTTATTTACTTTCTCTACACCACTCATGATTTTATAAACCTCTATCATATCCCCCCTTAGTTGCCTCTTTTCCAAGCTGAAAAGTCTCAGTCTTATTAATCTCTCCTCATACAGAAGCCATTCTATACCCCTAATCATTTTTGTTGCCCTTTTCTGAACCTTTTCGAATTCCAATATATCTTTTTTGAGATGGGGCGATCACATCTGCATGTAGTATTCAAGGTGCGGGCATACCATGGATTTATTTAGCGGCAATATCTTATTTTCTGTCTTATTATCTATCCCTTTCTTGAGGATTCCCAATATTCTGTTCCCTTTTTTGACTGCTGCTGCACATTGAGCAGATGATTTCAGAGAACTATCCACAATGACTCCAAGATGTCTTTCTTGAGTGAGAACAGCTAATTTAGACCCCATCATTGTATATGTATAGTTAGGATTATGTTTTCCAATGTGCATTACTTTGCATTTATCAACACTGAATTTCGTCGGCCATTTTGTTGCCCTGTCACCCAGTTTTGTGAGATCCTTTTGAAGCTCTTCGCAGTCTGCCTGGGACTTAACTATCTTGAGTAGTTTTGTATCATCTGCAAATTTTGCCACCTCACTGTTTACCCCTTTTTCCAGATCGTTTATGAATGTGTTAAATAGGACTGGGCCTGGTACAGATTCCTGGGGGACACCACTATTTACCTCTCTCCATTCTGAGAACTGACCATTTATTCCTACCCTTTGTTTCTTATCTTT
Source organism: Chelonia mydas (assembly GCF_015237465.2). Taxonomy (NCBI): domain Eukaryota; kingdom Metazoa; phylum Chordata; order Testudines; family Cheloniidae; genus Chelonia; species Chelonia mydas. Next base: position 21,444,812 of record NC_051254.2, read on the forward strand.
AACCAGTTACCAATCTATGAGAGAACCTTCCATCTTATCCCATGACTGCTTATTTTGCTTAAGAGCCTTTGGTGAGGGACCTTGTCAAAGGCTTTCTGAAAATCTAAATACACTATATCCACTGGATCTCCTTTGTCCGCATGCTTGTTGACCCCTTCAAAGAATTCTAGTAGATTGGTGAGGCATGATTCTCCTTTACAAAAACCATATTGACTGTTTCCCAACAAATTATGTTCATCTTCGATGTCTTAGATGAGCCACAGCAGCCTGGACAGCCACGGGAGCAGGGGAATGGTTTCTAAATAGCATTGCTCGTCCAAACTTACAGATGACTATGCAAAGCATAGCAACTACAGTCAGTGCATAAGATGGTCACCACAGGGAACTGGCAGCACTGCTAGATTGGCTGGGGGCATCAAATGCAGTCTGCTCCTTTCTTTGAAACCTTATTGCCTAGTGCCTCTGGGCCAAACTGTGGCTCGTGGCAAAGGCTGTAGAAAGCCTCAAAGACAGCAGGAACATAGCAGGTGGCTAGGGGTTCCTGCCACAGAGAGGGACTGTGCTCCCCTGCACCATTCCATGGTGGCGTTCGCCAGGCAGCCACACAGGAGAGCGTAGGGGAGGGGTGTAGCCATTGGATCTCTTACTATGGGGAAGCGGGGGGAAAAAAAAAAAAAGAGGGCACAAGGGCTGTGTGTAGAGCTGCTACCACAACCCCGGGAATTGCAGTAGCAGCCCTAAAGCAGCTGTGCTGGTGTGTGGTGGCCTTGGGGAAGGAATTCATCCCTTCAAAGCTGGCTTACCCTGCCTTTGCACAGGAATTCACATTTAGTCCTAACATTGATACCAGACATGCTGGACCCATAGTCTGAGCCATGTGTTAAACCTAATGAATTAAACCGCTCAGGGTAAACCTCTGGTTGTGGCTCACCCATCCTGTCCCTCATATGCCTTGGTGAATCATTGGTCCAGATCCTCAGCAGATGTAAATTAGCATAGCTCTGCTAAAGCTGGGGATCTGGTCCAGCTGTGAAAGGCAGATGCATGCGTCATCAGAAATCAAATCCTGGGACTCTCAAACTGAAGTCAAAAGGCATAAATGTTCCCTAGGCATTTCCATATGACGATTGGCGCATGCACAGGTGAGATTCGGATGTGCCACGTGCTGTAATATCTGGGCACAACAGACTGAGGAAAGGGGAGCGTCAGTGCTAAAGCTACAGCTGCTTGCTCTTGCAGGTGTGCAGTCGGCCAGGACAGGCCTGAGGCTCCACTGCTTTGCACATTGTGTAGAGCAAATGCAAAAGGCCTGATCCATCTTTGTACTGGGACGGAAGCAGGCATCACACCTCCAACCCAGGTCAGAGGCAGCCAGGGAGCAAACCAAGGGCATGAGGAGGCCTCCCACACCCTCCTGCTGTGTCAGGGTATGTCTATACAGCAAGCGGTAGGACTGCAGCATGCATAAGCATACCAGAGCTAGCTTTGATTGAGCTAGCTTGCTAAATAGGTCAGCGTAGCCATGTACCTGGCTGACTAGCCATCAGCAGTCCTGCCTGTCTGGGACCCTAGGTGCTTACTCTGGTGGCTAGCTCACCCCACTGTGGCTACACAGCTCTTTTTAGCGAGCTAGCTTGATCACAGTTGGCTTGGGTATGCCTACATGTGCTTTCCTGATTCCAGCAAAGACATACCCTAAGACCCATAGGAGCCAGGGCATAATTTAGGGAAGCTTTTGGGGCCACCCTAAGCACCCCTGGAGCCAAGCTGGCTCCCAACAGCCCCAGAATTGGGGAAGGACAAGCCACCTACACCTTGTTTCTCAACCGACCTCAACTCCATGGCATGGATGAATTCCCTCCAAACGGGGTAACAAGTGCTACCCAGTCTGAATTCTCCCCTCACTCATACTGCTGGCAGTGTTTCACATCCCAGCTTGCACAGCTGGGAATCACCACACCAAGCAGTGGAGAATCAGGCCCACTGCCTGCAACTCTGGCCCCAACATAGTTTAAAAAAGGGATGAGAAAGATATTGGGAAACTGCACAGAAGAAACGAGCTTAAAGACAATCAGCTGGACTTTGCTAGGCTTCAGAGGGCCAATGCCAGTGCACAATCCTCACGGATTTGATATGTGCATTTAGTGACAGGCCCTCAGGCCACCAATCAGAGTGAGAAATTATACCTATTAATGGAGCTGTCAGGACAATGGCTTTTTAAGAATGACAGCAAAGTATCAGCACTGGAGAACATATATCAAATCACCCCCCCACACACACCCCTTTGTGTGCTATAGAATGGAGTGGGTGTTAGCATGCACACACACATACATACACACACCCACCCCCACCCTGCTTTATGGATAGAGGTGGATGATCACACACACACACACACACACAGGAAAGAAGACATGCTCTTATAAAGGCCACTGAAGATATTGTACAATTTGGATGGGGTGAATTATGAGATTTATTTAATGACTTTAGATCCTCAGGTGTTATTTATAGGACGTCTTCTGAGATAAACCCATAAGTCATCCCTGACCATGGTAATTTCTTTCTATTCTGAGGCCTTGAGGAAAAGGTATTCATTTTTTTATGCTGTCTGTTGGGGAGGGAAATTAATACTAAAAAGTCAGTGAAAATTTGCTACTTTATGGGATTGAATTATCACCCTGTCAGCACTGAGATGAAAACCCTGAGCCGTGAACAAATATACCTTTGCACCTGAAGCTGGCTGGAGCACCTATTCCAAGCTCACATCACTCTGCTGTGGCCCTGTTGTTTCAGTAATTAATTCTGAAGGCGACTAGGTTTCACCTTGTCATTTCGCTTTCCAGACCTTCTTTAATTTGGCACTTTCTATATTCTCTACTCCCCTCCCGGCTCATAATTCATATACCAGCCCTTCCTGAAGACATAAAGGGGGATCTGTTCTCTCAGTATATATGCATAACTTCCAGTACAGTTAATGTGAGTTTGGCATGTGCGTGGGAGAGGCGACTAGACCCCATGGGCCAAAATACACCACAATCAGTGGCACAGAAAAACAATGAAAAAATAAACCCCTAGCACAATACCCCTGCCTTTGTGATAAGGTATCATGTAAGCCATGTCTTGTTATTAGCATAGCCTTATCACGATTTTTTCTGTATTCGCTCCAAGATTTATTCCTTATCTCTCCTGTATCTTTATTTACTGTATGTTGTAGTTATTTTCCTGTAGACAGATTTAAAAAGTCAAATAGCTCCCAGATGTAGGAGAAAAAAGGCCCTTTGTTCTCCCTGAAGGGGAGTAGGGTCAAACACAGAGGTGCAGTGTGACAGTGAGAGATGTGGTAACATAAGATGGACTCTCACGCACTTACCAGGGTGTGAGTCTGATTCTCCACCTTTTACTCCGGCTGTGCAGTTCCTGTTTCTACAAGTAGTTCCAATGCCCTTAGTGCCACTCAGCACGAGAAGAGGTTGTAAAAGCCAGGCTCTAAGTTTGGCAGTCAACCTCTGGGAGTCTAAGGATGTGATCCTCTTCTTGTCTATCCCTGTGTAACTCCGCTGGGCCAAATCCCCAGCTGGCTTCGGTCGTCTTTACTCCACTGACTTCAGTACAGCTATGCCAATTTACACCAGCTGAGAAGCTGGCCCACTGGGTATGGGTTTACACCACTGTGAGCGGAGACTCAGGCCCATCATTGGTGTCACATTCACCTTGAGGGCAAGGGGGAAAAGGTGCGAGTTGTACCAGCTGAGCATCTGCTTCTGATCTCATTAAGATCTGATCCATCAGCGAGACTCTATTCTCTAGAAAGCTATGCCGATTTACGCCCTCTGCAGATTTGGTCCATATGCCTAGCATCACCTGATACACCTTTATTGTTAGTCCTCTGTCTTATTAGTGACGCTTCCAGCCACTTATTTTCTCCCCTCCTACAGGGTGACCTCCATCGAATAAAACTAAATTCCCATATTAAAAGGAAAAAAAAAAAAAGATATCTTCCTTTATTCAGCACTGGGAAATAAAGTGTTCAGGACAGTGGTTTCTAGCACTGTTGCAGCATAGCACTCTTTGGTACATGTGACGATGGAGATACTTTGAGAAGTGAAGGTGGCTGCAGAAACAAAGACTGCCCTTTTGTTTGCTGTGTTTCTTTCCCTCCCCCGCCCAACATTTTCCAAATAATTTTTTTCCAGTGGTTTTAGCTTTCTGGGCTATAGAGTGTCTATTTTGACACTAGAAACTCCCATGACTAATGTGCTTTGGTGTTTCCCCCTCATTACCTAATAATTTAAAGGAGCATGCGTGCACACACACACAGAGTCACCTTCCCAACTTCTCTGCCTACCTATCTGCTTCTGTCTAGGAAAAGTGCAGCCCACTCAGTCAGTATAGCTCATGACCATGGCAAAGACACAGTTCTCCTGTCTCAGAAACCTAGTTACTTGGTCTCTACATTAAAGCTCCATTAATCTTCTTAATCAGCCCCTACAATTTAGCATCGTTGCCCAACAAAGGTAACAATCCTGACAATATCTCCCTATGTGTTACCTGCTTCAAGAGAACCCCCAATTTCATAGATTCATATATTCCAAGGCCAGAAGGAACCATTGTGATCACCTCATCTGACCTCCTGTAACATAAGCCAGAACTTCCCCAAAATCCATACAGCAGATCTTTTAGGTAAAGATACCAAATCTTCATTTTAAAATGGCCAGTGATGGAGAATCCACCACAACCCTGGGTGAATTGTTCCAATGGTCATTTCCTCTCACCGTTAAAAATTTACACCTTATTCCCACTCTGAGTTTGTCTAGCTTCAGCTTCCAGCCATCGGATCATGTTAAACCTTTCTCTGCCGATCGAAGAGCCCATTATTTAATATTTGTTCCCCATGTAGATACTTCTAAACTGTAATCAAGTCACCCCTTAACCTTCTTTTTGTTAGGGTCAAAGACCTCAATCTATTTAGTTTATCACTCTAAGGACATGTTTTCTAATCCTTGGATCATTCTCGTAGCTCTTCTCTGAACCCTCACCAGTTAACCAACAATAATTTAATTTTTTAAATTAATTCTTGAAAGTCTCCATCTAACGTCCCCAACATCATTGGCCTAGGATGGGCCATATCCAACCACCAGATCATCATATTCTTCCATCTTTGCGCCAGACAAACAACAAATCATGAGAACTGGGATGAAGCTTTCCCTCCAAAACATTCTCTTTTCCTCCTTTGCTCTAGAGCAAGTGTTCTCAAACTGGAGGTCTGGACCCCTCTGGGGGTCATGTGGTTATTACATGGGGGGGTCGCGAGCTGTCAGCCTCCACCCCAAACCCCACTTTGCCTCCAGCATTTATAATGGTGTTAAATATATTAACAAGTGTTTTTAATTTATGGGGGGGTTGCATTCAGCGGTTTGCTATGTGAAAGGGGTCACCAGTACACAAAAGTTTGAGAACCACTACTCTAGAGAATGCTAGTGCCTTTAAATGCATTGTGGGTCCAGTCTGAATCCTACTACACCTTCCCTTCAGCTTATGCTCCCAACTTACAGACCAGTTTGGATACCTGCTGCACCTCAAATTAACCCCTTTTTACACATGGGGAAAAATACTCTAATTTATTCATTTCCTTTTCTTTTAGAATAAAGAAAAAGCCCCTATGCACAGGCTCTGAGCACCTTACCAATTATTTAATGTTAGTGTGCAGTGCACACATACCCTAAGCCAGGCTCGGACTCAGGTTCGAGTCCAAGCCCCCATGCCATCCACACACCTCCATCTGATTCATGTCAGCAAGGACTCAGGACCCGAGTCCTAGGACCCTGATCAGGGGTATGCCAGAGCCCAAATCCGGCTGTTACAGTCATTTTGCAATACGGACACACCTCAAGCCACAGACCTGAGTCAGAAGGTGTGCATCGTGCAGTATGGACATACTTGCATGGCTGTGACTCCCTGGTCCGGTGATCGTAAACTCAAGTTTACAATGCAGCGTGGACACTCAAGCACAAGCTTGGAAGTCCCCAGAACCAGGTTTACAATGCAGAGTAGACATACCCTTAAAGGCCCAAAGTGCAATGCAATCAACTCTGCTCTTCTATCCAGGCGCAACACACAATTAAATACTAACACCCTCACACACAGACCTGTACCTCGACCCTCTGACATCTCTTCAGACAAATGAGCCCTGCAAGGCACTTAGAAAGTTGACAAATATGAGCTATTTCAGACCAGGGCCTGCAGCTATAAGAACTTAAATAGAACAAGGCATTCAAGTGCACTGTGCTGGCAAGTATGTGCGCACCAGTGCCTTCTACTGGACAGAATCAGAGCTGTTCAACTGTGTGACTCAGGGATTTCCAAAGCACTCAAAGTTGGCTTAACTTTGGTCCCACAATGGGCCAAATATCGAGCACTTCAGGGGGAGGAGGGGAATCAAACCTTGAACTCCTAACAGATATTCTCCTTTCAGCACATGGGGTGGGGTTTTGAGGTTTTAAAAGCAGGAGGATCTAGGGTCTGTCCCTGTTTCTATGACGTTTTGGACCACCTTTGCCTGTGGCTTAGTGACAGCTGTGAATTTCTAGACAGCCCTGGAATTGTTATAATACTTATTAACTCCTTGGGGGAGGGGTATAAGTGTGCAGCTTAATTCACCAATATCTGTAGAGTGCTGTGGGGATCCTTCAATCCAGGCAGCTACAATTGGGCAAAGGGTTATTCATTATTTTATCAAAAAGAACTAGTGGAATGATACAGTTCAGCATCTCAACCCTTGCAAGATGCTGGTGAGCTTGGCTTCCCCCAGTGTGGTTGGAAAGGGAAGTGTGAAAGCCGATTACCCAGCCTGGATTCTCCCTTGAGTAATTTCCATCATTCCCCATTTAGCTTTTATTTGATCTCTAGGAAGTCTGATTATAAATCAGAGCTGTGCTGCCTTCAAACACATCTCAGATAGCCTTGGCTCCAAAGGGGGAAAAACTAGGTGATTTATTTTTAGTGGTCAATTACCACGAATTCATTTGCTATGTACAGACGATGCTGTATGTACAGTCCTTCTACAGGGGGCTCCCTGTATAAGAATTAGTGTAGATAATGGGCATTTAATAACCAAAAGAGTATCAACATAAACATGCATTGCCTAGAACATACAGAGCAATACTGTAAATCAGTGCTAATTCACTGGTTATGATGTCCCTATGGATAACCAAACCTCCATACAATTAGGCTTGGGTTAAAGTGACAAACTAACACCACAGGGTTCTATCTTTGTTCTCGCTCAGCAGTTTCTGATCTCCCCCAATGCTTACCACAGCAAATATGTTAAGGGCATAATAAAAAGAATGGCATTTGAACTAGACATTGGCGGTGAAATCCTGACCCCACTGAAGCCAATAGCAAAACTTCCATTTATTTCAAGGGGGCCAGAATTTCACCCCTAAATCCACACAGCTTATACTAGCTTCATGCATATGACACAAATAGCTACACTGGCGCAAATATTCCTAATAGAAATATCCCAATTAGCTGTTTTAGATATTCACATGCTGATTTTGATACCTACTTTTAGGTGCCCAAGTGTGAAAATTAGGCTCTACATTTTCTAAGAGCTGAGCTCTGAATGCTGCTAAAACTCTGTGGTTCTGCCTCTCACATCACCAGTCGAAAAGATTCTGCTTTTAGAACTTGTCTGGCGATGTCAAAGACAGAACAACTGTAGAAGAGTGAAATGGAGTCTGTATCAGCCCCTACACAGCTAGCAAAAGTGAACATTTGTTCTCATAAGTAAAGACAACAGTCAGGATTTAAAGACACTCTGAGCATGTTAAGTACAAAAGTTACTCTACATTGTTACTTTTCTGGCCAATAGCCCCACTTTTATTTTGGCCAGCTGCTTACACAGCATCAATGTAGTTAAACGTTCCTGCATATTCCTGCAGAAACTAAAAGCAAATAGCATCCAACTCTGAGGAGTCGGTGGTGATTCTGCCCTCCAACTATTGAATTCCCGTTATCTCTCATCACGCAACCGGTTTCCTCCTAACATACATGCTCCCTCTCGATTCATCTTTCATACTGAAAAGGCAGCATCCAGAAGAATGACCAAATGTTGATTGGGGATGTTATCCAGACAGCAGATACTAAATCCATCTATCATGGAGAGCACGTGTCTTCTGCCAGGAGGTTGGACAAATAAAATATTGAAAAGTTTAAAAAAAAACTGTTTTGGGTCAAATAAAATATTGTTTTGACAAAATCAAAATGTTTCATTTAGATTTCGGCCACTTTGCAATGTTTTTGTATTTTTAATACAATTTAAAAAATTAAAACAGAAAGTCCTTAAAAAAACCCAAAATGTTTAATTTCACAAGTATCAGAATGTTTTTGTTTTCTTTTGATTGTTTTGGTTGTGTTTTCAGATGAACAATTCCGCAAACCCACCAGGAATTCACAAAACATTCAGCATCATCAAATCTGTATTGCTTTGCTGAAAAATGTTTTGGACAAAAAAAAAATTCCCAGCTCTGCTTCCGCACTTTAGGTTACAGAAATTGCAGGCAACCGACTGCTTAGTGCTTCAAAGAGGGTCTGTACAGCAAAACAGTAGCCTAGCCAACGGCATCACATAAACCAGTGTCCAGCTACACAATGATCTCCCTTTTGCAAGAGTGGCACAAAGGGAGCAGAAAGCTTCCATGTCTCCCCAGCCAGGAGGATTGTATGAATGTGGATTTACTTATAATACAGCACTAAGAATCATGTTTTGAGTTTATATATCCCCTTTCATCAGAGGTTCTAAAAACAATCCTTTGTGAGGCAGGCAAGTATTTTACCCATTTAACAGATGGGGAAACCAAGGGCCAGAGATAGTGGGATCGATTTTCAAAGCTCTTGAGCACCCTTAGTTCCAGCTGATGTCCATAGAAGCTACAGATGCTCAACACTTGTGCATGTGTCAATGAAAGGCATTTTTCACCTGTAACATGAGGCTGTAATCATCATGCAAGACACTATATGCTCAGAGCTGCGATACATTTTTTGGCTAAAAATCTTTCCACAAGGGGGAAAAAACCAAAAAAACCCCGCAGATTCGGCAACACCAAAATGTTTTGTGAACGTGTGCCGGTTTCACCCAATTGTTTTGGCTGGGGATAAACAAAAACTCCCAAACAAAAACCAAAAAAATTCCCCCAAACATTTCATTTTCACATTTGCTTAATGAAATGTTTCAATTTATGGTTCAAAATGACTTGGTTTCAAAATTCCCTTTCATTTCACTCAAAAGAATCAAATATCTTTTGAAATGGCTGAAATCACGACGACGTTTTTTGTTTTGGCAAAACAAAAAACGTTTTTTTCCCAACTGTTTGATTTTCCGGAAATTTCAAAAATTTCCATCAGTAGAATTTGAAATTAAATATTACAATTTTGTTTAGAATCCCCAGTGAATCACAACCTCCATTATTCACACAGCTCCATGTGCACTCTAGCAGTACGTCTACACTGCTTTTAAACACCTACGGCTGGCCTGCATCAGCTGACTTGGGCTCATGGGACCTGGGCTATGGGGCGGTGTAGACGTTTGGGCTTGGGCTGGAGCCCAGACTCTGGGACCTCCCATCTCACAGCTCCACCCAAGCACCTACATAGCAACTTTACAGCCCTGCAGCCTGAACCCCATGAGCCAGAGTCAGCTGACACGGGCCAGCCACAGGTGTTTAACTGCAGTGTAGAGGTACCCAAAGGGATAGTTCTCACTAGGAAAATTCCAGGAGGAATGGAGAGTCTGTGACAAGGATACACACAGATGAGTCCAGTGATGCATCAGGATAACTAATCTCAGGGACATTTTTCCTTCTCAATCTGGGTCATAATAATGAGACTGTTCCCAATAGAAAGAGAGAATTACATACAGTGATGATGTACTAGACCACTGCCCACCAGAGCAAGACAGACACAAGGGGTAGGAGAAATGGATTCCATTGGCTTTTTCCAGCTGAGTCCGAGAACTCAGCTCAGAAGCAGAAGAGCTCTCCGAGAATCCAAGTGGAAAGGGCGTCTGCTGAACAAGGGTATCATATTCACCCTATGGTGAGGTATGAATTACCTTTATAGTCTATGGACCAAGAGCAAAAATTCATCAGTAAGGATATGTCTACACTTAAAATACTACAGCGGTGTAGCCGTACTTCACTGTAGACAGAGACATTCTCCTGCCAGCATAGGTAATCCACCTCTCTGACAGGCAGTAGCTAGGTTGATGGAAGAATTCTTCTATTGATCTAGCGCTGCCTACACCAGGGGTAAAGTTGTTACACCTACATCTCTCAGGGCTGTGGATTCCCTGAGAGATGTAGCAATACCGTCGTCTACATTCATAGCATAGAGCAGGCCTAAGAGACAAATTTTGCAGTCTTGTCCACCTGCAGAATGTGCCTCTTTAGCTAATGAAATTATCAATTAAATACACAGACAAAACCCTATACAATGTACTTTTGAAACCTCCCCTCTCCACTTTGCTGTTCCCCTGCTGTAACCCTCCGGAGGAGTCTCTCTCTGATCTTACCCCCCACCCCGCTACACATACTCTTCAAGAGGGATTCTCTCTCTCACTCATACACACGATTCTGTCTCCCTAATTTGTGTCCTCTTCTCTGGAGGCATAGGAACCGGACAGAGGGTCAGGGAGCTGAGAAGAAATCTCTTCGCCAAATCAGGTGCTAAAGGGTTTGCTGGCACCCCATCTCTGCTAAGTGCTCTAGGCCTCCTTCTGTGGTTTACTGAAAAGTATTAAAATTGTAAGCTATCCCTTTAAATTCTCAGGGGGTTCCTGATCCTGCTTGCAGGCTAGGAGGCTCTGTAGAGAAGTATGCGATCTGGATCTAGCAACAGTCAGTTAGCAGACAGCCTAGAGTAAAGTGGGATGAGTTGTGCCCCTTTCCCCTTCAGGGAGCAGCCTGCTTTGGCTCTCTGGTTTTGGTTCTTGGCGGTTACGTTCTGGATTCTAAGCAATAAAGTAGTGATATGCTTCCAGCAAGAGGATTTGATGTTTTTATCCAACGTGTCTGTGTGTATGCCATGAAATAACCCCTCAAACCTGGCTGTGGCAGATTATGGGGCACCACGCCCCCATGCGTACTAACATCCTCCGGCAGGCAGCAGAAGGTTTAAAGGGCCAGATGATTATGGCCAGTCAGGAACAAGCTCCATCTTTAGCTCCACTCAACCCGTTCCTGAGTCATTGCAGGCAGGGTTGCCTTGTTCACTGCAGAGAATAGCCAGCTGGACAAAGCGATCCTGTGGGCCACAGCCACCTCTGATGCTGTAGGTTTGATATCCCTTCTCTAGATCACACAGCACAGGAAGAATGTCACATGAAATCGATGGGAGTTAGGCACCTAAATACCTTTGTGAATCCCAGCTATTGGCCGGAGTATTTTCCTCTTGCATTTGTGCTGTGTTCTCCTTCACCAAAATCATTTCTGGCTTGCCTCATGTATATTGACATGTCTCTCTCTGACTTGCCCCATGCTTTATGTCTAAATTGCTCTGCTATTCAGGGATTAAGACATGACTTGTGTTTTAATTAGGAAATTGGAACGATGCGTGACTCACCCCTGCCGCGCCTCCTGCCGGCTGTCTGGGAATTAGCTCATTTTCCAGCTCCGGAGCGCCCTCTGCAGGCCGATGTCGTCGCCACCTCTGGCCCCCATGCCCCTTCGTCTGGGGGGTCTGCCCCAGCACTATCCCCTCAGCCTCTGGGTCTCCCCTCCCCAGGGAACCCCCAAATCTCACCTTGCCTCAGTGCCTACTGCCAGTCATCATTTAGCCCCCGCTCACAGGGGCCGACTGCAGCCTGTAATGGCCACTCATCATGGACAAGGGGGGGGTAGGACCTACTGCCTCTGCCTAGCCCCGGGCTGCCCTTTTGCAGCCCCAGCACCTGGTTTAGGCCCCACACAAGGCCGCGCAGCCTGGGGGGTTGTCAGGCTGGAACTCCCCAGCCCCTCTTGCCTTTCCCCCAGCGCTGCCCTACCTCAGGTCCTTACTCAGCTCCCAGGCAGTCAGGTCCTTCCCTCTCAAAAGCTAGAGAGAGGGAACCAGCCGCTGCCTAGCAGCCTTTTTATAGGGCCAGCTGAGGCCTGATTGGGGCATGGCCCAGCTATGGCTGCTTCCCCAATCAGCCTATTTGCTGCTTTCCCCAACTACAGCCCTCTTCAGGGCTGTTTTGACCGCCCTGCTACAGAAATAGAAGCCAATTTTTCTTTGCCTTGACTAGGGGGGCCACTTCCCCAGAACACAGGACATCCAGCTCAGATGCCTGAATTTCCAGAATTGTGTGTCCTGCCCCACTAGTGTGAATCCACTCCCACCGGCATGACCTCACACACACTGCGTATGCAAGGTCATGTCAGCAAGGGCAGAGCAGAGCATTCTTCAAAATGGTGTCCTTCGTGTGTCCACAGTGATACTGGACAAAGTCACCTTTGTTTTTTTATGAACAACAGACAAAACCAGGACAGTCTGCCTTAAAATTGGGTGAATGGCCAGCTCGTTTGGATCTAGATGTGGGCCAGGTTTGTTACACTTTTTTGCCCTTGTTTGTAAGGCTGTCAAGTGATTAAATAAATGGTATTCTATTAACAGTGAGATTAATTGAGATTAATTTTTTAAATATTTTTGGGTGTTTTCTACATTTTCAAATATATTGATTTCAATTACAACACAGAATACAAAGTGTACAGAGCTCACTTTATATTTATTTGTATTTCAAATATTTGCATTGTAAAAAACACAAAAGAAATAGTATTTTTCAATTCACCTAATACAAGTACTGTAGAGCTATCTCTTTATCCTGAAAGCTGGAACTTACAAATGTAGAATTATGTACAAAAAATAACTGCATTCAAAGACAAAACAATGTAAAACTTTAGAGCCTATAAGTCCACTCAGTCCTACTTCAGCCAATCGCTCAGAAAAACAAGTTTGGTTACAATTTGCACGAGATAATGCTGCCCACTTCTTGTTTACAATGTCATCTGAAAGTGAGAACAGGCATTCGCATGGCACCGTTGTAGCCGGTGTCGCAAGGTATTTATGTGCCAGATGCAGTAAAGATTCATATGTCCCTTCATGCTTCAACCACCATTCCAGTGGACATGTGTTCATGATGACAGGTCCTGCTTGATAACAATCCAAAGCAGAGTGAACTGACGCATGTTCATTTTCATCACCTGAGTCAGATGCCACCAGCAGAAGGTTGATTTTCTTTTTTGGTGGTTCAGGTTCTGTAGTTTCTGCATCGGAGCATTGCTCTTTTAAGACTTTTGAAAGCATGCACCAAACCTCGTCCCTTTCAGATTTTTCTATGGCACTTCAGATTCTTAAACCTTGGGTCGAGTGCTGTAGCTATTTTTAGAAATCTCACATTGGTACCTTCTTTGTGTTTTGTCAAAGCTGCTGTGAAAGTGTTCTTGAACATGTGCTGGGTCATCATCCAAGACTGCTATAACATGAACTATATGCCAGAATGCGGGTAAAACAGAACAGGAGACATACAATTCTCCCCCAAGGAGTTCAGTCACAAATTTAATTAATGCATTATTTTTTTAACAAGCATCATCAGCATGGAAGCATGTCCTCTGGAATGGTGGCCAAAGCATGAAGGGGCATACGAATGTTTAGCATATCTGGCACCGGCTACAACAGTACCATGTGAATGCCTGTTCTCACTTTCAGGTGACATCGTAAATAAGAAGCAGGCAGCATTATCTCCCGTAAATGTAAACAAACTTGTTTGTCTTGGCGATTGCCTGAACAAGAAGTAGGACTGAGTGGACTAGTAGGCTCTGAAGTTTTATATTGTTTTGTTTTTGAGTGCAGTTATATGACAAAAAAATTCTACATTTGTAAGTTACACTTTCACAATAAAGAGATTGTACTACAGTACTTGTATGAGGTGAACTGAAAAATACATTTTATCATTTTTACAGTGCAAATATTTGTAATCTAAAATATAAAGTGAGCACTGTACACTTTGCATTCTATGTTGCAATAGAAATCAATATATTTTAAAATGTAGAAAAACATCCAAAAATACTTAAACAATAGAGTACCAATTGAAATGTATTAACAGTACAATTAATTGCGATTAATTTTTTTATTCACGATTAATTATTTTTGAGTTAATCATGTGAGTTAACTGCAATTAATCAACAGCCCGACTTGTTTGTTTTGGTTGGTGCACACACAAAAATGTTGCTTGACCCTTACTTCCTCCAGGGGGCAAACTGCCCAAAAGGAGAAAGGAAGAGCGGCCATAGCTCTGCCCCACCTCTGTACTGGCCCACAGAACAGAGCTGATGAGCCGGGGGAGCAATCTGCTCCATCCTAGCAGATATTACACCCACTACCCATGGAGAACATAAAGCAACTTGTGCTAGCCACAGGACACATCCAATAAGGTTTCTATCCAGTTTGCTCAGCAAGGGCCTGATCCAAAATCTGCTGGAGTTAATGGGAGCCTGCCCATGGATTTTGTGTCAGGACCCAGGCAAGGAACAATCCATGTTAGTTTGGTCTTATGTGATCTGTCCTCAGCTTGGAGTTGGAAAAATATTTCTACCTGTCTGGCCTTTCCTTTCACTACATTGAGTTTTAGGGGAAGAAATGAGTCCAGTGCTCCAATTGTGCAACAGTTCATGTAGCGACTGGTACCCCCAGTGGCTCTGTGATTCTTCATTATGGCTATGTCAGGATCCCTGCTGTATAATGGCCTCAGGGCCAAATGTGAACTGCAGAGTCCTAAAGCACGGCCTTTGGCTTCCCTCACCCTCTAACTGCCAGGTGAGGACAAAGCTGGGCAACCAAGAGATTTCTATGCATTTGGCAAGTAAGCTAAAAGCACAGGGCAGGTTTATGGAAGTGAATGAACTGGTTCAGATTTGCATCTCTGCCCTCTACTGGATGGGATTAGAACTGCTCAGTTGCACCATCACCTCTCCCCCCAACCAATACTGCTAATTGTAGCTGGCCAGAAAACTGGTTCTCCCTTCCCCACCCAAACTTCAACTTTTCATTTTAAATTTAAAACTTCACCCCACTTTTTGCCATGTGAAATCCAAAACAGTTTTGGCCAAAATCCTAAATTTTGGTTCTTTGTGTTAAAAAAAAAAATGGGGGGGGGGGGGGGAAGGAGCACACTTTCCATGAAAATGTTCTTAGTCAAAATCCCCAATTTTCCCCCCCATCAGAAAACAGGTTTGAATCATTTCCAACCAGCCCTACTGCTAATGGGGGTGCGAGGTTCCAAATCTTGTTAACAATCCCGAGACATCCAGTCTGCTCTGCCTCCACTTCTCTCCCTTACACATTGTTCTGAGCTGTGGCGCTCTGTCTTGCATGGGAGGTTGGGGTCATTTTTCTAAATTAAAATTGGGCGGTTGAGCTTATTATAGGGGAGTCCATTGCAGGCAACAAAACAGGGCATGCTGCTTGTCACTTCGACTGTTCTGACCCACTGGAGGAAAGAAAGCGACAGGGTGGGAGAGCCCTTCGCAGCTTCAGCCAGGCTGAATTCCAGTGGAAGAAGGACCCTCCAAAGACAATGCTGAGTTGCTCAAGGGAGTGTAACGAGTTTTGTCCTGGAGAAAAGCTGGCTTCACCTTCAGGGCATGGGACACAAAGCCTTTGACCTCTAGGTCACCATTTCAAATCCAGCCCAGGTCACTAGCAGCTGAAAGCCATTATCATTGGACAGCTCTTCAGTGACCTGTGTGAAATGAGCAGGGGATGACCTCAGTCCAGCTCTGTGCTGGGGTAGTGACCACTCATGGACACAGCTCACTTTTCCCCCACAGCATGTAGCCACGTGATGCCAACTCTGGCTTGCAGCATCGATGTAGCCTTAATGTGAGTCTGAGGCACTTAAAGTGGCAGGTAGTCTTTAGAGTTCCTGTGTGGATCTGACCCCCTCAGTCACCAAAGTAACTTTGAAAATGTTGCCCTCTATCTATATTTGCTGTACTATAATATTTGTGATCTCCACCCTCCCCCCCGCTCCCTGCCCCCGGTTTGGTGCTGGTTTTTGTCGTAGCGTGTGTCATAAATCACTGCTAACCACTATCATTGAGAAGATAGATATTGAAGGTGTCAGTCAGGGAGCAGCAGTGAATTCAGAAGAGACCAGGAATAGAAAAATAATTTAGAACATCATGGAGTCCTAAAAAAATCCCACCAGTTTAAAACTAGATGTGATGTAAAAAGGGAAAACACTGACCAGATAATCCAGCAGGGCGGGGAGGGAAAGAAATTAGTTCATATAAGAGGGGATTTAAATGAAAACACCAAGGACAAAGCTGTTGAGAGAGGGAAGAGGTCTTTGAATAGGGCCTGTTTAAGAACAGTTGCAATGGAAATGGAAGAGTTAAGAAGGAGGCAGCTGAGGGCTGGAATGAAGATTGATTTAAGACTAGATACAATTTAAAGCCAAGGCTGAGGAGGTGGAAGCCAGGTTTGGAATAAGATCAGTTCACACTCAGATGTGATTTAAACTGATGAACTAGGACTGTGAAAACTGGGGGGGCGTGGAGATAGAGAGAGATAGATGGCAGCATAGATGCGATTTAAACTCGTGTGCTAAAGATGGGGATGTCCTAAAGATCAACACAGCAGCATAAACCGGTGCTACCACAGACAGAAGGCTTGTGTGGACTACATTGCTCCTCTGAATTTGTACGGTCAGAGGCCAAAGATGAAGATGGCTTGCGCTGGATCCCAGCTGGCCTGATTAACAGCTAAAAGTATTCTTTACCCTGGATAACTGTTGCTATTGTTTAATATTAACATCAAGCCATATGCATTCACACTGCTGTAAAACAGATGAATTGTGCCAGGCTCAGAACAACCTCAATACTTTACATTCTAAATGGACGGTTAGTTATGCAAAAGCTGCTATAAAGTAACTAGTAAGTGCTTTGGATGGGATAGCATTCAATCACTCTCTTTTTTCAGCAACACTACTTTCTCCAGGCTGATCTACACACAAAATTACACTGATCTAACAAAACAAAGTTTCCTAAAGGATGTGTGGACACTCCTATTTCAGAATCAAAGTGGCTTTCACATTTACTCCTAAATCAACTTTAGGCACTTTTATTTCAAAATAAATGTCCACACACACACACACCAGAAATAACCAAATCTATTTAATTTCACTCTGGTTGCTTTGGTCAGTATGGCTGCTGTGAAATAGATCAAGCCACTTGTATGCCTTCTTTCCTTGGTGTAATTTCCACATATGCCAACAGTATTTTTACTGTGTGATTAGAAAGTGAATAATCGGTCACCTGAGGCCAGATTTTCAGAAGACCTCAGCACCTAATGCACATGGTCTTACAACTATGGATGATCTCCCCCTCGTGGATGCTCACCAAGTTGCTGTACTTGGATTCAACCCATGATCCCACATGCCCTAGGCTTGCTAGGTCTGAGCAGATTCTGGGCCTCTACGCATATCTCAGAGTATAGATCATCCACCTAGCACTTCTCCCTGAGAGATGGGACTCTGCAGTCCAACTGCCTAGGCCCTGAAACTTGTGCCAGCTCCCCCAAGCCTCCTGGGTAACTTTTGCACACTCTCAAAGCTGTGGATTCCTGGATTACTGTTTCCTTCCTTCAGGATTATTTGGCAGTGAAAGCAAGTAAGGGAGAATTTATGAAGGAATTTCTAAGCCAAACACACTTCACTCACAGACAATGCACAAGAGAGCTATGGAAAAACAAGAAAAATCTACATGCAAAACCTTGCCTCCAACATCCTCACCACCACTTGGTTTCAGTCCACGCTTTCAGGGTCCCAGGACAAATCTTCTCTCTCATCTCCTCCTGTTCAGTCTTGCTTTCTGCTTCTGGTCTCCTCTCTCTCAAGCCACCAAATAAGAAAGCCTTCCTTTTATAAGGTCCCTCCACCCCCTATCAGGTGACTATCCTCAGTGGCTTCAAATCCCTCATTACGTGATGCATTGCTTGATTACTATCCCACTTGGTTGAACGGGTTCCTCGGGCAGCAGCTAGCTTGTTGTCCCAGGGTGCTACTATCTGAATAGGAGAACCTCCAGGTTGACACTTGATTGCTCTGCATTGTGAGCCCTGTGCCAACGCCTATTGGAATCCCAACTGGAGATGGAGGTAAAAAGACACCAGTGTAGGCACAGAGCAGTTCACACACAAGATGGCATTCACAGAACAAAAGCCTTTAGAATGCCTCAGCAGGGTCCACACAGGGCAGTCCCTGGAAGGCACTTTAAAAGTGCTCAACAATTTACACCCTCTGGTGAGCATTGCCACACCATGTAGACAAGCCCTAAGCCCTTTCCCAGGGCTCACTGCAGAGCTTCTTAGCACTTCCTGCCACAGGCACATTCTCTCTAGTCCCCTGGCAGGGCAGCCCCTGACTCAGCAGGAGTCTTCCTGCTCCCTGCAGACCTCTCCACCAGCACAGAGGACCCTGGACACACTCCCCTCATACCCTGTTCCTTCCCAAGCCCCCTGGACTCTCCATCACAGGCCGGCCTGCCTACCTTCTCTATCTGCCAGCTCAGATCCCGGGCCCCAGCCAGGCTTCCCTCACTGCCTGAGAGTCAGAGATCTGCTCTTCTTCCTCATCAGACCCCACCTGAGCTGCATTCAGCCCTTCCACTCCTCCCTCCAGGCTTAACCCCCCCCCCCCGCCCCACTGCAGGTGTAGCAGGGCAGGGCTGATTGAGCCCACAAAGCTCTCATTAACCCTTTCTGGCCCAGTGTGATGTTGGAATGCCGATCACAGTCACCTGAATTTGATGACCCACCAGGCATACTGCAAGCACCTTCTGTTTGATAGGGGTTCCGGAAGAGGACAGAGTGTACGTTTCCCAGAACAGTGAAGGGGTGGAAAGGAGTTTTTTTCACAGGTGGCTGTCTGAGTTCCTGTCTGGAACTCCTGTCTGCAAATAATGGATTTTAAGGTTTGCTGGCAACTCAATATATATTTTGTTCTGGGTTGAACCAAGAACATTTTTTTTAATTGTCAGTGAATCAAAAAAAGTCTTTAAAATTTTTTGGTTCAGGTCAAACAAAATGATTCATTTGACCCAAAACAAAACATTTTGTTTTGATCTCGAGCAATTTTTAAACATTGTCATTTTTGAAAATAAAATGGAAGGAAATTTCTTAACAAAAAGTTAAATTGACAGCTCACAATGTTTCATTTCAGAAGTGTTGAAATGAAATGTTTCAATGAAATACCTCTCCCAGATTGAAACCATTTGGTGAAACTAACAAAAATTAACAAAACATTTGTCACAGAAGCTGCATTTTTCATTAAAAATTAAAGTTTTGTTTGACACATTCCACCCAGCTCTTGTATGCCTGATTGTTTAAATGTTGCTGGGTTTGTGTTGTGATATTCAATGAGTGTTAGGTGCCTCGAGCCTTGTATAGGGATCTCTGGCATTATTATTTACACCAAACTAAATACAATAAAGAAGTTGTGTATTTGTAAGAGAACAAGAGGTTTTGCAGGATTAGGGTTAATGTTTCTGAAGAATGAAAGTGACCCTGATTCTCCTCTCACACCAGGGTACATCAGGAATAACCACATTGATGTTAATGTCATTACACTGGTGTAAAGCCAGTGTGACGTCAGAATCAGGCCCAACATGCGGAACTGCTACAGGTATCATATGATTGTATCAATATGAACCAGCATAGCAAAGACAAGGATGTTATCGGCTTGCCCCTGTTCTTCTGGCCTCCCCGGGACTGCTTGGGGTTCTGCTCTGCGTACCTGGTTCAAAATTACAGATGGCAAGCCTGTTGCTTATCTCGCATACACTTCTAACTCAGGAACAATCTCACTGATGTCAATGGAGAATCAGGCCCAGAGTGTACATTTCTACCCTTCTGTGGCAAGATGTTTCTGCAGTAAATTCCCCGCCCCACCCCTGCCAATTAACTTTGGTGGGGTGGGCCATGCTACCCCAGTTTGGAAAGGTTTTTACTATGCTCCTGATTGGTAGCTGCTCCCTAGGTTTCTTGGATGGAGTTGTATCAGCCCCAGGGTAGCAGAAAGGGGAATTATGCATGACAGAGCTAATTATGCTGCCTCTGAAGGTCCCTTTTGTAGAGTGCGCCTCAGAGCAGGAAACAGCATGGGTGTGTGATTTACAGTAGATGTCCTATAAATAAGGCAAGGTTTGCCTTGAGGGGGAACCGGGAACCACAAAGGCTGTACAGAGCAACAGAGTGGCCGTAGAGCATAATGCCATTGTGTGTGGACAGCATAAAGAAGGGACTGGTTGTGAGACAAGGAAGCCCTAAAGCACTGTGGAGAAAAATATTTGCATTGGTAAATCACTTGTGGAAATAGAATACAAAAATTCGTTTTAAATCCAAGGGGAGATTATTCAGATACAAACAGCAGCCATCAGTATAAAACCGTCTAAATGCGCACACGGTTATCTGGATTTGGGTCATTTTCAGCAGCGGATGCTGTGCTTTGTTCTCTTCAGGATATACATTTATTCCACTCAGCTGCATTTCAACAAGCAATACTATCTCTGAATAAGTCAATGGGGGTCTTACTATAGGCATATCACACAGCTAAACATGGTACATTATAAATGAGTCTACCACAGGGGACTGGATGTTTTAGTAGATTGGTCATGAGATAAGTGGCCTTTCACCTCCAGATTCATTCAGATTTGGACCAGGTCAATAGCTGTTCTTGTCTGACAGCTGTTTGGCCTTCATGAAATAAGCTGGGTGAGTCTCAGTCCAACTCCTGACAGAAAGGGGTCCCTGCCACAGATTTGCCATCACAACCAGTACTGCTTTATTCCTGCATGTTGGCAGTCCTCAACAGAGAGGTCAAGGACCATGTGAGCATGGAGTCTGGACTCCTCTTCCTTCTGGAGTAGGGTTAAGGCACCTTGCCAATGATGGTGTTATGCTGAGTGAGAAAGATGAAAGTCCAGATATGCCCACATAGAGGTACCAGTTTCATACTATCTTATTAACAGAGCATCAGTAGTACACCCAAAGACCAGAGGGACATAAGCAGGAACAGAACCCAACCACTTCAGCACCAAGTGACAGGTCTCTGTTATTAGAGCTAAACTCTGGTAGCCAGTAGCAGTAGAAAGCTCTTATCCGCTATGTGGACCAGCCACTAAAGTAGAACATGGCTAACTTTGCAGGGGACAGATCAGAATACCCAGCTGAGGAAAGAGAACAAGAGAAAGGAGGAAGACTCAGCCACTGGTCCTGCAGCCATAAAAGAAGGAGCTGCAGCAGCTGTGAAGTGAGGACCCCAGCCCAGCCTGTGTGAGAGGTGCTGGAGACAGAGATTGAGTGGGAGGGGAGAACTGCACTGGGGAGGAGGAGAACGAAGCAATGGGGGGATGGGAAGATTGAGGGGGCTGCAGGGAGCTTAGCACATGGTACACACCCAGAGGCACTGGTGGGGTCAGAAATAGGTAGTTCCCTTTGCAGAAGATGTTGCCGTTATGGCAACAATAGGTGCAATCAGGGAGGGCTGAACACTTTAACAAGCATTTGAGGTGAGGCGCGGAGCAATTTTTCCTCTTCCTACATGAATAACCAATTTCTGGGCAGGGTTATCACTACAGCACTCTGTACAGGACGGGCCTGGGGGGTTGGGCGAAGCTCAGTGAGATGAGGCTTTGGGAAACACCCTTATATGACTCATTTGACAGAACATGTGTGCGTGTGTGAGGGGGTGACTATTCCCCCCTCGTCCTCAACATCCTCCTTCAAAATGGGAACTAGGCTGCATGTTCTGTGCCAATTTAATTGGGTTATGTTCTCAAGTATCTTTGCAGAGAAAGTGGCTGGAAAAGAAAAATGAAAAAGGGCCCAAAAGCCAGCTCTGCCACCCCATGTTCATCAGCAGATAACAAGAGGCCTTTGGTCTCCAAGGCTGTGCATCTGGCACCTGTCACCAGCACTAAGTGTTCTTTGTAGAAGAGTGCAAGAAACACCTCTACTGGTAAGCTTGTGCTCCAGGACCCAGCTGCCACTTCAGCACAGCACACAGGTGGTGGGACAAACAATATACAATAGTTTCCACCAGGGGACACTAAAGGGGCTGATTTTCAGAGCTGCTCCTGTTGACTTTGACTGGCACTACTGGAGTTCAGCACTTCTGAAAATCAGCCCTTACTGACAATTTATGAGCGAGAAGAGCAGCTTTCGATATGGCACACAGAAAAGGAGAGACGGAGCAGCCCACTGGTTTCCTGTGCACTCTAGGTATGGCTACAAGGAGTATATTACAAAGAACTGGTCTCAACTAGTGGCACTCCAATGTAGAGAGATCTAGAGTGGACACTTGTCAGGACTGAGAATTTGATCCTTATGCATTAATGTAAGTTAGTGATTTGGTATAAGGTAAAATCATGACTGTACCTTCGGGGTGGTGTGAGTTCTCAGGCTATACGTGCTATACAGCAACAGCACAACCCATTGTGAAGTCACCTTTGTCTTGCAAAGGTATAACATCCACATAAGTCATTGGTGGACTGGCTGTATTTTAGATTAGCTGTATAAGAGGGTTCCCCCACTTCAACCTCTTGGTTTCAAGACCAGCTTCCATACACCATGGAAAGCTAGTACTATGAAGCCACCCAAACAGGATGGGAAAACAAAGGAAACTCAAATAGGTGAAAATAAAACTGAGGGAACATCCTTCCACACACCCCCTATGTCTCCTAGGTCCCAGATGGAAATGCTTTGCAAGAGGGTGGTTGAAATTTTAAAAAGAAGGGGCAAATCTCCCAACACACCTCTCTCTCTCTCCCTGCCCATCACATTCTTTGCACCTGAGAAGACAAAAGGAAACAGCCGTTGGACTTTGGGGAAGGGGTCCTGACCTGAAGAGTTTGGTCAGTAACCTTGCTGGAAGCATGTGATGAGAAATTTTGCTTGAATCTAATATAGTTTGTTAAGTTAGTTATATATATAGTTTGTTAAGTTAGGCACTAGTAATCATTTTATCTTTACTGTTCTTGTAACCATTTCTGACTTTTATGCCTCATTACTTGTACTCATTAATACCTCTCTCTTTGTAGTTAATAAACTTGTTTTATTGTTTTATCCAATCCAGTGCATTTAAATTGAAGTGTCTAGGTAACTCTATTTAAAACAATAAGCTGGTATACTGTTCCCTTAAAGGAATAACAGACTTAAAATATTTGTACTGTCCAAGAGAGGTCTGGGCAGCATAGGACATACATTTCTGGGGAGAAATCCAGAAATGGGAGTGTGTTGGGGTCACCCTGCAGTATAACCAAGGCTGGTGAGAGCCATGGTGTAGCTGGCAAACTGCAGTCACACACAGACACTCAGGCTGTGGCTTGCATACTGAAAGGCTGTTTGTGAGCAGCCCTGGAGGGAGCTACTTAGGGTGACCAGATAGCAAGTGTGAAAAATCAGGACGGGGCGGGGGCGGGAGGTGTATAAGGCACCTATGTAAGAAAAAGCCCCAAATATCAGGACTGTCCCTATAAAATCAGGACATCTGAGCACCCTAGAACTACTTCAGCAAGGCATTTTAAGGCACCCAAGATTGCAGGGCAGGGGTGACACAACCCCGCAGTGATCTAGATTGTGCCCCAGTATGTGACAGTGAGTGTCAGTGAAATTAGCATCATCTTGTTGGTACCCAAGACACAACTGTAATTAAAGAGAGGATTCAACTACTAGCAGAATTCTAAAGTACCCTGGTGGCCTTTATGGAGTCTGGGAAATGTCAAATCAAAATCTGACATCAGACAAGAGGGAGGGGCTGACAAGTTGAACGGACTCCAGAACATCTGAGAGCATTCAAAATCCCACGTGACATGTGCAATCTCTGGTGCAACTTTGGAAGAGCATGTGTATGGAACAAATACACTCACCCATCCCTTTAGCATCCAGGGATACAGGCCTAACCTTGCAAGCTTCGAGTGTCACGCGGGAGATACTGAATAACTTCAACACTCAGTGAATTCAATGCCGACTGCAGCTATTCAGTACCTTGCAGGCCAGGGGTCTATGCAACTAAATAGGTCCAGAGCCAGCATATTTACTCAAACCCATGATATTGTTCCCTTTTCTGGAATTGCCATGAATGTCATCCTGGTACACAAAGCTTCTAAGGGTCATCCTTAAATCCTCCTAACTCTTACAGGGGTAAATCACAGGGACCAGGTCTAGCAAGAAACAATAGCACAATCCTTGGGTTTCCACAACAATCCAGCTTGCTGCAGAATTATAAAAGATTCCAGTAACTCAAAGATTTTAATCTGGATGCAGACAAATGAAAAGTGCAAGTGGTCTCCATGCCTCTTTGTGCCCTTTCCCAGTTTTCAAATAAAGCATGCTTTTCCCGTCTGTTATCATTAGGTTGATTTTGAGCAGGCTGAGAATGGGAAAAAAAACCAGACATTTCCAGCACTTTTAAGCCTCATATGAGCTGATTAAAGAGTCCTTTTAAAAAGAGAGAGAGGAAAAAAAGCAATAACTTCTTAAAACTTGTTCTGAATGCAAATAAAAATGTAGTTTATCCTGTAAGTAAAGAATGTGATGGGCAGGGAGAGAGAGAGAGAGAGGGGTGTCATGGGAGATTTGCCCTTTCTTTTTAAAATTTCAATCACCCTCTTGCAAAGCATTTCCATCTGGGACCTAGGAGACATAGGGGGTGTATGGAAGGATTAATTATAGAATTACATTATTCATGTAGTACCAGTGGAGGGCTGGGGAACAGGTCTTCTTGAAGTCATTAAAGAAATTCCTAGTGAAAAATTACTTAGCTGAGTCAACACACTCATGTGGAGCCCCACAGCCAGCTAGATTGCATGAATGCTCCCAGAGCCACTCATGAATCACACAGAGAAAGGCACCAGAGCCAAATCACCCCAGCCCCCAACACTGGACACCCAGAGAATTATAACACAAATTGCCTTCAAGTTAGTCGGTGACTAACCCTCTTGCAATAAACTAAGGGGGAAAGTGTGACATTCTATACCTTGGGGGAGCATCCTGTAACCCCCATAATCCTCATTTTTATATAACTGTGATCTTACATTTCAAGCATGCTTGGTAAGGTATCAGGGGAAAGGTTATGATCTGCTGAAAGTCATTTCTCTATCCATATGTGTATATCATTAATGCAGATGAAGTTATAAGAATTGTGTTGTATGGGTGTCACTAAAACATACTGTAAGTGAGGGAATCAGCCAGATATTAGCTCCCCAGAGGCAACAGCAAGGAAAGTAACCAACACCCAGGTGGGGTGACAAACAACCCATCAACAGCCATTGTCCAGCAAGGGAGTTACAATTCAATGACTCACCTGCATGAGGCCACACCAGGGTGGCCTCATGCTGGGCCTTTCTCCTTCACCTACCTATGCTGCAAGCAACAAAGACACTCTGAAGACTCCAACTGAAGGGACTGGCCCAGATTTCAAGGGTGAAATCTGTATATTAAGGACTGCAATATCCAGTGGGGTGAGAAAAACTGCTTGGTCTAGATGTTGCCTAGTCTAACTGGGTTGAGAGTTTAGACTGCGTGCTTATATTTTCTTTTCTTTTGGTAACTAACTCTGACTTTTTGCCTATCATTTAATATCACTTAAAATCTATCTTTTGTAGTCAATAAATTTGTTTTACTGTTTTCTTTACCAGTGAGTTTGCCTGAACCGTGTGGCAAATCTGCTCAGGTTTTGAAAAGGCTGGTATATATCCACTTTCCATTGATAAAGTGGTGAACCAATTAATAAATGTTCACTGCTCATCTTAAGCAAGGCAAGACGGTATATTCCTGAGGTACAGTTTTGGGAGCTGGGGTGATTTGGCTCTAGTGCCTTTCTCTGTGTGATTCATGAGTGGCTCTGGGAGCATCCATGCAATCTAGCTGCCAGTGGGGCTGCACATGCAGTTGTGATGAGTGATCACAGTGCCTGGAAGGGCTTGCTGAGGCTACTAGCAAGGCATTGTGAGAGACAGCCCAGGCAGGGGAGAGTTCAGGGGGTACAGCGGTCCCACAGTCCCAGGCTGCACCCCAGGGATCCCATCTCACTACCATCTCCTTTAGTCTTTGCCTTTTAACTATCTACACTCCTGCTTTTCCCTGCCTCTAGTGGCCTTTCTTGCCCTCCTTACAGGTACACTGGGGCACTGGTACAACTTTGTGGGGAGAGTGGCCAGACCAGGAGCTGCAGAATTGGGACACATCAGTATGGTAGCTTGAGAGCCATAGCCCAGATGACTTTGAACTGAAAGCCAGGCATTTGTTCATTCGCCTTTCAATGAACTCAGCCCCAACATCTTCTGACAAATTTGAGCACAATGAAAATATATGAGGTTATTGCATGTAATGTATTTTAAATATGCCAACTGGTCAACTTTAGCAACACCTAAATACCTTTTAGAGTACTGCCAGATGGCCCAGAGGGGTGGAACTATGGGTAATGAGATGAAATTGAGCAAAGGAAAATTGAGGCTACGTATCAGGAACAAATGCCTCAGGAATGAGATGCACAGATAAGATACTCTGTCTACACTAGAGACCTGAACCATCAATAATTCTGCTAGTGGGATAGTTGGTGTAAGCACCAACAATACAACATGTCCACACCAGCAGTGCTAGTGAGGCTGCAGATTTGCCCCACATTCACACTTGCATTGTACTACACTATTGCACGGCCCTCCACATACCCGTCTCACCATTCCCTCCTCTGTGCCCTAAAGTAGTGGCTTGCAGGAAATTTCACTAGGACATCTGTGTGACATTTCACTCCATATTATTTATGAAAATATGCTTATGATAAGAATATGACATAACTGAGACATACTTTATGCAAGATGGCGCATGTAAGATATCACTGGAAAGGTTATGATTTACTGAATACGATTATCCAATTTGTATGCCTGTATCATTTCTGTAACTGAAGTTAGGAATATTGACCATGTATCTGTATTTCAAATGTGTTACTTTGGGTGTCACCCCCAACTAGTCCTTCAGGTACAACAATGGAAAAGCCAGACTGGGCTAATGGCCCATTAGCAAAGACAATGGACTGTGAAAGAGCTTAGTCTTCCTGTGGACACTCCAGACAGCCTAGGAGTAATGGCTGCCACAGCCCTGCAAGAAACATGGGTCTGAGTCACCTGGTACTGGACCCATCCCTTGGAATGCCAGTGTTCTTCCACTGGGAAACAAAGATTTCTCGCCATATACAAGAGCTATATGAGGCAGGGGAATTACATCATCGTGGTTGTCCTCTGCCTCCCTACTCAAAGAGACACTGAAAAACATCTGGAAGCAAGAACTGAATGGAGGGGAGAAGGGTTGAACCCAAGATGGGAGGGCATCCAGTCTGTGAGTTGAAATACCTGAAGTCTTCAGCTGCAGGCTAGTGCAGCTGCCTTTCAAGACTTTCTGTAACCTACCTGTCACAATATTTAGGGTGAGAAATTACATTTCGTCACCTGTTTCTTAAATAATTTAGCTTAGCTTGCGTATTTTGTTTTATTTGCTCAGTAATCTGCTTTGTTCTGTCTGTTATCTCTTATATTGACTTAAAATTCACTTTTTGTAGTAAATACACTTGTTTCTTGTTTATAATGTAACCCCATTTGTACAATTCACAATGGGGTGGGAGGGTAAGAGGCTATGCATACCTTCCTCCACATTGAGGGAGGAGGCGGATTTCATAGTATACCTTTGGGTCTGCACTCCAAGGGAGGTGCACATCTGAGTGCTGGGGCACGTTCCTTAAGCTGAGCCTTTCCAGAACTGATCTAAGTGTCTGTTTCATTCTGCAGTTGGGTGTGGCCCTGTCTCTGTGTGTGCTGCAGGAGGCTTAATAGCTTGGCTCAGCAAGACAGGTAAAAAGGGTGCCCAGGCTGGCATAACAGGCAGGCTCAGCAGTATCTCAGCACATCAGGTGATGTCCTAATGGGGGCAACCTGGGACAATCTGGGAGTCTTGGGGATTGAGGGAGAAGAAGCCAAATACCCATAATTCCATGGGTAAACTCCTAGAAATCCTTAGGAACTGGCATTCCTTCCCAGGCTTTTTCTCAAACCGGAGGCCAGGAAAGGTCAGCTCTGGCTCCTTGCTGTTCAAGAAAGGCTCAGTTGGAACACTTGAGTTGCTCCTGAGGCCCGGACCACAGCCATGGGGAATGTTCCAGCAGGGCCTATGTGTGCGGAGCCAGAGATCAAGACTGACAGCTAATAGCTTTATCACTGCAACCTCCACACCCCTCACCTGTGGAGTAGCCAGCTCCCTGCAGTGCTTGCGGATTGCTTTCAAGTGGGTGAAGCACCATTTTGGGGGGCACAACGGTCTGCCTCTAGGCCTAGGTTTTTTCTTGAGACCTGGGTGCACGACTTCAGAATGAGGAAGGAAACGTATCTGTACCTCCGTGGGGAGCAGGCCGCAATATATGTATTGCAATATATTGCAACTCCCCACCTCCGAGATGAAATCTCTGATCCCCCTTGGAAAGGCAGCGGAGACTATCCTGTGGAAGCCAACTGCCTCGTACAGTTGTGTGTCAGGTGGGCACCAGTTGGGAAAACCATCAGGGGTGGGGTTCATGGAGGTTTGCATGATAATATGTACAGTGATGCCAGGGCATATGATCAGAGAGAACTGATGGATCTCAACAGGTGGGATCACTAAACCACGCTGGAGCTATAGCTGGTTTATGCCCAGAATGAGCTCTACGATATGTACAGTGGTATGTGTACAGGTAAATGAATTTCAGCAACTGTATACCGAAGCTAAAGTAGACAGGCCACATGAGCAGTGACCTGCGTACTGTGCAACGGTAATGGGAGGGCTTCTTACACAGCTGGAGAAATCCATCAGTCCTCATTCCCCTCCCACCCAGCTCTGGTGGAGATGGGCCTCCTGGAGCACCACACGGCGGTTAGCCTTGCTTGACACAAGTCTAATCCAAATGGTGGTGTCAACACCGTGAATGGTTGGGAGCGTTTTGTAGGTGATGCTGCATATGTTAGAGCCATGCTCAAGTGACCAAACGGCATCCCAAATTTTGGAATTGATCAGATAGTTTTCAAAAGGTGTTGCATGACATACAGACACAGAAATCCATCAAGCAGGGCAGCACAGAGGGTTGTGGGTGGGGTGGAAATCTGAAACGGAGGCCCCCATCCTTCCAAAAAAGTTATCCTGGAGACCAAAATTGGGCCTAGGAGCACAGGGTATTGGAGAGGGAACCTGCCCTGCACTCACCCCGCAGCGGTGGCTTCTCCCCTACAGGGCTGTGCCCAACTCCCACTCTGGGCTTTGTGACCTACTGCACAGGGTCGCTGAGCCACTCCTCCATCGTGACGGAGAGGCAGCTGGGCCAAATCTGAGTGACAGTGTGACCCCCATATGCCAGGTTGCACTGCCACTCCTCAAAGTCCATGCTTTTGGGAGCCCTCTCAAACAGGACATACCACCCCTTTTGCCCTCGGAGCAGCCCTGCCATAACGTTGAGTTTAGGGCCTCACTCAGCTCAGCCCGTGATTTAACAACACCTTGACATACATGTGCAATATATTGTCTGAAACATAATAAGCATACGTGAAATTGACGTATATTTGCAACCAACTTGCCATGCCCCACTATTGCTTATGAACACCAATATGCCACACGACATACATTTAGCCGTTGACATTTCCCCAGACTCCCTTCCATACCCAAATTTCCCCGCATGCCAGGTCACGCCAGGTCACATCTCCCTTTGCTACTCCACTTCCTGATCTAACCCTGCCAGGACATTCTATCGTCTCATCCCTTTCTTAGCCTTTCCCTTGTAGAATAGATTGACCCCAATTCAGGGTATTTGATGGACCCTTGATATCCAGACACTGCTCTGGAGATTTTCTGCTCTCACTCCTCTTATGCCCAAGACCTGCTTGTGGTTTCTCAGGCATACACGGGCATCAACGTACCTATTTTTCTTTGCTGGAAGGATCGTGGCATTTATTATTGGTGGGCTGCAGACATGCTCATTTTTGGCAGGATGCCATAGAGGTAAATACCCTTTTCCCTTGAGTCACAAAGTACTAATGCATTATGATAGATGATATGGATACACCTTGGTAAGAAAGGAAAGGCACAGTTACCATATTATTTCCATATTGCCAGTGTGCCTGCTTGAATAAAATACACACAAATTGACTTTTGCTTTATTGGGAAGCCAAACTATTGCTTCCAGACCTGAGTGGTGGTGAGTGGTTTCATCACCTGTTAAGCCCCATTCAAAGCCTGGTCATGTGTCTTAATGAGCACTCCAGTTGTGCTGTAGAAAAGCTTTGTATTACACTGGCCAGCTGCCTAGAAAGCGGCTAAATGAGAAACCCCTGTTTGCTTGCTGTGGTTACCTGGCTATCTTTACATGCTGAACTGTGCAACATCAAAGGACAATTGATTCACTCATTCTCAGCTGACACCATTAACCTCATACATGTGTAGAAAGTGTTCCTAATCTTGAAGATGCCCCAAGGCTCCCTCAGTGACACAAGCTAATTATCTCCTCATTAACAACAGCATTAGCATTCTGTTTGATGTATACAAGTTAATTTGTTAATTGCACTTTAATTACAAAGTTATTAAGAGCTCCAAGGCATTCAGCAGAAGATTGCAATTAACACGCTCTGGAAAATTGCTTTCAGCAATTTGGAGATATTATCTGAACCCAATCTTCTGCCTTAAAGGAAAGAAGAAAAAGATGGGAGATTTATGGGCTGACACTCTGTCTTATTCCCTCTATTTTATCAGAATTCCCTCTGTCTTATCAGAAGATGCTCTTCAAAGGATGCAAACCAAAGCAAGGACCTGGCATGTTAAAGCCAGCTTTGGATGGCTCTTTCCTACACTGCCTGAATCACTGCATAATTAAATACTTTTTTCCCTTACACCACATGCGCTACACTATAGGTAGTCAGGAGTTTGTTGAGTGTCACCCACAGAAGTCAATGGGACTTGAAGGTACTCAATTAACTTGCACGAGATGCTCAGTGCCTCACAAGATCAGGCCTACACGTGGCCATAAACTTGCATTTTCTTTCTTCTTTCACAGAAAGGGTGTCTGACTTTATTCATCTACAGCTATTAACTTTATTCAATATAGTTCCTTTTATCTCTCATCCCCATAGTTCCTGAGCACCTTCCGGTCATGCATTATGTGACGTGACTAATATCGGTCACATGTGGTCATTTTCTCTCTCATCCAGCCCGGGGGAGAACTGTGTGCGCAATGGAGCATTTTGGTTTGGGTTTTAGGGGGAGGGGAAGGTTGAGGGGCCACTCTGCTCTTTGTTTATGTTAGAGAAGGCAGGTCTGAGAAGTGCACCTGGCACTTGGAGCAGGAGGTGTTGAGGTTCCTGGCAGAATTTGTTCCATAGTCTTGGACCAGCTCCCCAGGGAAAGTTCTGTCTCCTGTACCAATCAGCTTTACCCTTATTACAGAGGGTTCCATTGTGCCAGAGAATTGAAGTTGTCAACCACAGTCCTCATCTCAGAACTTTAGGCAATATTTTAAGTATGCTGGGTCCAAGGCATTGAAGATAAGCTGTGCATGTCTCGGCAGCTGTTTCATGCTGGAATTCCTATTATTATAAACAGAATAACTGGCCTAATGATTATGGATAGACAAGTCTGATGAGAAAGCTTAATTTTCTCTTCACAGCGGTTCTGTAGCACCTTGTCCACCAAGAGCTGCTCTTTAGCTGTGCCAATGCTTAGTGATAAGTTACACTGCTGAACTCTAATAGGTCTGATCCCTTCCTACTTGAAGGGAATTCTCACATATTTTTGGCTCACACTGGATTTGATTCTTTTTTCCAGTGGTCCAAAGCTTCTTACTCCGAAGACTCATTTTTTAAGCTTAAAATGTCAGAACACCTGGAGAACTGCAACAGTGAATGGGGCCCATTATCCATCAGTCCAATTACTAAAGTTCCTACTGCCGCACGCGCCATAAAAAGTAAACTATGTAAGGAACCCTGCAGGATACTGAATATTTTGCAGTCCTAAAACCAGAAATAAAAACTATGTAAAAAGATTTTTTAAAATATAATTATTTAAGATGATAATCTCACTTTCGCTTTTTTGATCTTGCTAGTGGTGAATTCTTACCCACCATCATAGAGGGACAACCTTGGATACTTCAAGGACAGATCTGAGGACAGGGATAGAGGAGGAGCAGTTGACTATCTTTCAGGCTTCCTTTTCATATTTGTGTTATGTTAGCTGATTTCTAACAACTATGGGAGAATTAACCATTCAAGCAGTCATCCTTTAAGAGCTTGTTAAAGGACAATGCACTGGCTTTAGAAACCTCTTTATAAAGAGCAATTTTTTCAATCTCCAGTTACAGCTTTCATTATGTCCCACAGTCCCATGATGAACCACTGGCTCGGTTAGAGGCAAGACTGTGATGCATTGTGGGAGAGGTAGTCCAGTCAAGGTCCCAGCCCATAGGAGAGAATGGAGGCATGGAACACCTGAACAACTCCCAAGATGCACTGGGGCACCATAGGAAGATGCAGTTTAGTGGTAAAATGATCCGAATTGCAATATTTCATTTTGATTTTCCTGACAGAAAATTGAAACTTTTTTTTAGCAAAATAGCAATTTTTTCACAAAAAAAAAAAGATTTTGTGGAAACTGCATTTTCCACTGAAATTCATTTTGATGGACAATTCCCAACCACCTCTACTCATGAGATATCCTCCTAAGAGGTGATCTGAATGTGAGAGATATCCAAGGCCAATTGGAGAGTTAGCTCCACACCATTTATTTGCATAGTCTATTCTTCGAAAGCTAATCCCAGAACCCAGGAGACATTCCTAACCCCTTGTGTTCTCTTTCACAGCTGTAGGACAATTCAGATGCTGCAGGGGTGAAAAAGATTTTTTAAACAAGTATGTTCCCTTAGGGTGGATGGTGGAAAGACACTGATTACAAATGCAAACTGGAGTGCCACCCCCGAGAAAACTTTCACTATTGTCTCTAGACCAGGGATCAGCAACCTTTGGCCCGTGGCCTGTCAGAGAAAGCTGCTGGCGGGCTAGGATGGTTTGTTTACCTGCACCGTCCACAGGTTTGGCCGATTGCAGCTCCCACTGGCCATGGTTCGCCATCCCAGGCCAATGACGGCTGCGGGAAGTGGCGGCCAGCACATCCCTCAGCCTGCGCCGCTTCCTACAGCCCCCATTGGCCTGGGACGGTGAACCGCAGCCAGTGG
Organism: Chelonia mydas; assembly: GCF_015237465.2. Taxonomy (NCBI): domain Eukaryota; kingdom Metazoa; phylum Chordata; order Testudines; family Cheloniidae; genus Chelonia; species Chelonia mydas. The sequence continues at coordinate 21,478,125 of NC_051254.2, forward strand.
GAGCTGCGATCGGCTGAACCTGTGGATGCTGCAGGTAAACAAACCATCCTGGCCCGCCAGCAGATTTTCCTGGGGGGCCGCGGGCCAAAGGTTGCCGATCCCTGATCTAAACAATGCGTTCTATTGGAACTGCAACACAACAAGATCAGCTTCCCTAGTGAAGAGCATCCTTTTGCTGCTCAAGCAATGTTGGACACACATGTGGGACAGGGTCTGCCCATGAGGCGGCATGCAAAGAAAAACCAAGAGTGACTGCTTGTGGTGCAGGGGTCCTCATAGTTCACAGGAATTGTGGGGCAAAGCACAATACAGCCAACAACGGCAACCCTTCCTTATGCAGGAACTGCAGCAACATCAGGCCCCTCCCTTCAGTCATTATACTTCTTCCTGGCCACGACTTTCCAGCGACAGACCCAAAAATGGAGAGGAAATGCTTTTCTTCCTATAACACAGCATCACTTTCCTCCACTACTGGTGTGAGAGAGGGAATCTCCTTCCTCCTCTGTCCCTGTCATGCTGCTGTGCAGGCAGCTCTAAAAGCCCCTGAGCTGGCAGGGAGAGTTTACCCCATGCAGGCAATGCCATAGGCTACCCTACACAGGCCCCATCACAAGCCCTGCTGGAATGCTGGGGGATGGGAAGGTGGCACAAAGGGAACATGGGGGGGCTGGGGGAATGGTGAGATGAAAGGAGCTGCTGGTGCGTGCCATGCATTCATCCCATAGAAGCAACCAAGTTTGCAACCATTTAGTATAGTTAAGTACACCATAGTGGTAGCATTTATTGACCAGCACATTTATCTTGCAAATGGGATAAATCATCTCCCCCTTTGTCTTGGACTGTCTCCAAAGATTGATACCATCAACACATCTCCACATGCCCATACACTGGTATCTTTCTGCAAAGCACTCCAGCCTGTTGGCCCGTAGTATTGCTTTCACACCTTCTCTCGGTTTTGCAGTTAGTAAACAGAGCTGCCATTTGCAAGGCTCCCCAATACTGAATACTAAGTGTGAATATTAAGACCTCCCAAGCGCTGGCTACAGAAAATAGTGTCAGTGTTAAATTGTTTGGCACTTTTTCTGAAAGCTGCATCAGAAGTTCCGGCTTGAAACCTGAAATTGGACAGAACTTGCCTGGTCGATTGGGAGGGTTTTATACAATCCAGACTCAGGAAATGTTTGCCCAACACCAACTATTCCCTGAGCCAGGGCCACCATTTGGATGACCCTAGAGCCAAATTAGGATTTAAAGGGGCAACGACATGAAACTCAGCCTGAATTGGCAACGGGCTGGTTGAAAATTTTCATTTGAAACTTTTTTCCCAAACGAATGATTTTTTCATCACAATGCAAATGTCCATCTTGATGAGATTTTTCAGGCTTCTTCTTGAAAAACTGAACACAAACCAAAAAAAGGTTCAGGTTTCAACAACCGGCCAGTGACCAATTTTAGCCTGCTGAGTGAAAATTTTCAGTAAGAAACCAAAAACTCTTGCCCAAACAGCCAATATTTTTCAGTTTTGTTTGCCAAAAAACGGCTTGAAAAATTTGACTCACCCGTTGCCAAGAAACTACAAAGACTTTGTTTTTTGGTGTGACGACAAAACTCAAAAAAATTGCATTTTTTCCCCCAAATAATATGATTTTTTTTAAAAAAAGGTTTGTCCAATTTTTTTATGGGGAGGAAAAAACAAAACAACACATTTCCCAACCAGCTGTACCTTCAATCCATGTATCTGTAACTGAGCTGTGTCATCTGCATCTGTTTAGATTGTGAAGCTCCTTAGTATGAATAGTTGTTGTTTATTTATGGGAGCACTCATTATAACTTGGCACTTTCCAAAATGCCCAAGAAAGATGTCCTGGGAGCATTGCAGACTACAGCAAAGCCAGACGAGTAGACAGAAATCTGTATACAGCTCAACTGGATTCATAGTAAGCAGCATGGCAGAAGAGGGTTGTTAAGATGGTCTGGGGGACTTATGGATGAACTCAGTGAGGCTGTACCATGCGTAGGAGTCTGTATGAAAGAAGGCATGGAGGTAACTGAGGGACTAAACTTTTCCCTCTCTGCCCAGTGCTGAGCGCTCTGACAACGCTTGATAAACAATTGTAATAAATTCTGATAAACGGCAGAACACAGATCACAGCTGAATAGCATGGTGTGCACACATTCAGTGCAATCTGGAGACCATCCACAGCTGCTTTGGATCTGCTTCTGGACACATGGGAATGGCTTGTATCTCTAACAGAGATGGACAATGTAGAGAAAATAAGAACTGACACAAACCTCAGACATGCCTCTTTATGGAGGCTTTCCCATCAGTATTCTCTCCCTCCAGAGATTCGGGGTGCAGCGTGAAAACCCTATTAAAAGACTGTTCAGCAAGGCCCTGCTCACCTCTCAGGGCCCATTGAGCAAAGCACGTAGGTCTGGGCTTACCTTCAAGTCCTCAGGAGTCAATGGGACTATTCCCCTGCTTAAAGATAAACACTTGCCTAAGTGCTTTACTGGATCAGGGCCCAAGTGATTACAGCAAACAGCCAGATCCATTGAGACATTAGCTGCCGTTTCCTATGACATTGTGATACGCTAGAGGGTCTTGGTAAAGAATGGAGAAGCCTGCAGGAAGTGCTCCTGAGATGAAGTGAACCTCCACTACACTGTCTGGGGCTCTGCTGCTCAATTTATGAAGAGAAGAGTGTTTTGTGAGACCCGCAGCATTGATATTTTGTGCTAACGGGGTGGTCTGATCCGAAAGGCAGACAGTACACTGAAATAGTCCTGCTTCCTCCAAACAAGCTCTCCTCCTCCTTCCAATCCAGCCAGCGCTACTTGAGTTTCCTTTATATTGACCAACTTTTAGAAGCCCATCCAGATGAACACTGCACATGAGGCTCTAAATGTTTCAGCAGAAAGGTCCCCACCTGCAACTGGACTAGCCCCAGTCTTTCGCACCACTCGTCCTCCAGCGCGGTATAAGTAAAAAACAATGACGCCTTCTAAACAGATGGCTGCTATTTGGCCATTGTGCATAGAGAGACTGTCAGTCCTGCTGCCAGACCAAACTGTCAGCAGTTAGTCTGCAGAGGAATGTCGTTGAAAGCACAGGAGACTAAGCCAAATACCTGTCAAGCTTTCAGGCACCGCAGATTTGCCAGGAGGTCTATAAAAATGTCATTGTCTCTCAGCTGCTGGTGATTTTATTCCCCTTTACGCTGGCTGTTGGTCATATATATATAAGAGTGAATGTCATTTCTGCACCACTCTGGCCTCCCCCTGTCCTTTTTCAAACAATAATAGACTAAATATAAAGAGACAGAAGCTGTTACTTGGCTCTTTAAGCAATGCCAAGTAAAATGAATAATTAAGAGCACATTACTTGCAAGGAATTTACACTGATGCTTTTAAGTTAGGAGCCACTAAGATCCCTCTTAAAAATATATCATTCCCCCTTCATCTTTTACACAGGATTCATATTCTAGTCTAATGCTTTATGGCAGTTACTGTTTAGATCTGAGCTGAGAGAGGAAGAAAGAGAAAGGCAGGTAGGCTTTACGTTTCCATTACCTGCCAGATAGGAGATTGATTCTAAAGGGACGAGGGAGTTCAGCTGCTTTGTATGCATTTTACCTCATTCCAACCTTGCACCTTGCCTGCCAGCAAAGATTCGATTGAGATCTTAAACGGAAGGTGTTATGAATTTGGTATTAAAGAGAAAAAAAAATGAATTAATGCACTACGCCACTCAGACTCACCTACAAGTGATCCTGGAGCCAAATATGAAGGTCTCGCACAGCAGATAGCCCCAGAGGGAGCACGTGGCTATATCATTCAGAGCAGGGGCTCCATTGATGTCACTCTCTCCAAGAAGAACAGAGATCTGGGACTGATCTGGGCTATGTAATCAATCCAGAGTCACACTTGCAGTGGCTACTTGGGTTTTGAGATATTCAATTGGCTACAGTTTGTTAAAATGCTAACATGGGGGGAAAAGAGTGAATTAGCACTAGTGGAAGATGCTGGAGCAGTGGTTCTCAACCTATTTACCATTGTGGGCGGCATATGTGGCCCACAGTATTTTATGTGGGCTGCACCCAATACTACCTGTACGGCCCTGAGGATGTCACATGGAACACAGCTGTGTGCTGATTGGGCCGCAAGCGGCCCATGGGCCGTGGGTTGAGAACCACTGTACTAGAGGAATCAGATTGGAGACTCAAGTCCCCTGGTCACAGAATAGATCCAGCACAAGCAGCAGTGCAAAGTTGTTTTTTTAATGTGAACTCTCTAAGAACCAGTGTTTGGCCTCTTCGGAACTTTTCCAAGAAGTTGCTGTTGCTATGGACCATACAGAGCAGGCAGCAATATGGTTAGAGAAAACACAAGTAGGACATCTTCACACACAAAGATAATAAGCCTCTAGAATACGTTCCCTCGTTCAAAAATCCAAGTATCTTTCCCCAGCACAGTTCTTAAGAGGCACAGTGAAAAAGCACGATGGCAGGTTTAGGATCTGTTTTAATAGAGCATGTATAATAGCCATTATATTGGTCATCACCAGGATTTGATCCTGGGACATCCAGAAATAAGCACATGATCCTCCAGACCTATATCCCTTAAGTGACAACTGTAGCAGACTCTTATCCTCTGTGGATAAGGTCCAGAGGAGGACATGTAGCATACACGCTGACCAGCCGGTTACACATACATATGGGATACAAAGGCTTTTAACTGTCCTTAAAATTTGAAATGATGTGAATAGTTATGGCAATCACAACCTGGTTCCCATATCACAAATACCCACCTCCTCCAATACCCCACCAGGGCTGGTGCTTTTCCCGGCATTGTCAGTACAGCAGCCAAGGACTACTCTGGCCATGGAGTCTGATCTACACTCCCATCCCTACAGAAGGCCCATCAAGAGCAAGTCTAAGGGATATTGGTCGGGCAACATGGACAAAGCTTGCCCAGCTAATAGTCTGCATAGGGCCTGTTCTGAGGAGAGAGAGGACCACAGCTTCTGGAAGCAGCACTAAATTCTGTTTTGGGGTATTTTTAAGGGGGAAAAATCATATTATTCATTATGCAAAAGGAAAGATTTCCCCACCCTCCTAAAAATGTTTATTTAGTTTTAGTGAAGATATCAGCTTAGGAGCCCTAGAGACAAGCCTTTCAGAAAATGGGACCGGACCAGCAGAAAGTATGTCTGTAGATATGAAATCGAGATGGCAGAACAGCCAATAGGTGAGAGAAGAAAGAAAAGTGAAGAAGCGGGTACAGAATCTAGAGTAGTAATGAGACAGTCCCCAGTAAAAGATGGAAGTTAGGCTGTACACATTGTCAAAGGTCATTACAGCAAAGGAGACAGTGAGAGATTTAGGAAGCTCAGTCAATTTAGCTGATCAGAGATAAGGTGAAGAGGTTACTTGATCGCGGCCTATAAGCTACATAGGGAGAAGATTTCAGATATTAGAGGAGAATTAACCATTGCAACAGCTTCCCAAGGGATGTGGTGGGTTATCCATTATTTGGGTCTTTAAAATCAAGTTTAGATGCCTTTCTAAAAGATCCACTCTCATTCAACCACAATTTAGTGGACCCAATGCAGAAATTACTGGGTGAAGTTCTAAGGCCTGTATTATGCAGCAGGTCAGACTAAATAACCCCAGTGGTCCCTTCTGGTCTTAAAATCTATGCATCTATGGATTTTTTAAAATGGGGATAAAGAGAGCTGGGTATAGAAAGTTCATTCCATTTTGTGGGATATTGCAATATTTTGAAATTTAGTTTCACTCCAATGTGGAAAAAACCCCAAACATTTCAAAAGTCTCTGCAAAGAGAATGGAACCCTGGCTCTGGGGCAGTCCCCAGGGTGAGCTGCCCCTGAGAGACAGACCCTGGAAAACCTGGGATCCCTGATTCTCAGACGGTCCACCTGGCGGTTTGCCAGGCTGCCAAGGACCCACAAGTTTAGGAGCCAGGGATTCCAGGAAACCCAGCAGGTTTCCATCTGCACCCTGCCTGGGTTCCATTGGAATGTCACTGAAATCTAACTTCTCTGTGAAACATTCTGATGGAGCCAAATCAGCAATTTCCACTGAAAGAGTGTTCCGCTGGAATTTTTCCAGTCAGCTCTAGAGATAAACTTGGAAGTCCTTGTAGAAGCTATTTAATGAGGTTTATTCCAAGAATGGAGGCTCAGCAGTAGAATAGTGAGGCCTTTGCCCAGCAGTGGAGAAAACAGAGCTTTGATGGTGAAGGAGCTGATGACAATCTAAGGCACAAGGTGCACCTCAGCACAAATGATTTGTTCAACGTTAATCATGATTTGTTTCCCTCAATAAGCATATCTGGCTATTCCAGATTTACATACATAACACAGGTCACTGGGGGTGGGGGAAGACTGTGAAGAAAGGGAAATTTACAAAAACGTTCTACTCCCCTGGGGTTTATTTCTTACTCTTCCACGGTAAATTCTGCAGAAAACCAAAATGATTGGTGCAACCCTCCAAAATTAATTCAGCCCCAAGGGCTTGATTATGGGAACATTATCCTGTTCTTATCCACATGCAAATCCCATTATCTGTAATTCATTCGTGGGATTTCTCTGTGTAAACTCCCTTGCACTGCATTGAAAGGTGTCTGTAAATAGCCACCTTGCCAGCAAGCCAAGAATGACTGCAAAGTTACAATGTATCCCTATCCACAAACTGCAAGACCTGGAATAATGCCTTTTTATTAGGCCAACAAAGTAATATTTATAAAGTTCTCCCCTTAAAACTACTCGCAGCACTAATGAAGAGACCAGTGTGCTCTAATGAAAGAACAACCTTATGAATACTGGGTTTTATACTTCAAAATGTTTAGTGCGTTAGTGCTTATATAAATGGTAGACCAAAAGCCAATTATAAAACTCCTCCAAAGCAGCTGTAAACAGTTGTCCCAAATTCCATGGTTTGTTTTCCTATGAACAAATGTCCATTGAGAGTTAACTGCAGCCACTAAGAGTTTTCCACTAGTGGCCAACCACAGATTTAAAAATGATTCTATTGCAGTGGTGGGCAAGCGCAGAAAACAGACACTCCGCAAAGCCTTCAGAACATTAAGTATTGTATTAACCAGGTCAGTGCTTCCTAGCCTACCAAGTATGTAGGCATAAAATAGATTATTTTTACTGTAATGGCACTGAGGAGCCCCACTCGTGGAGCAGGGCCCCACTGTGTTAGATGCTGTATAAACACAGAACAAAAAGAATTTTACAATCTCCAGGGATGCCTTAGGTAATGTGATGTAGTGATAGATGGACAGGCTTGGAAGTCAGGATCCCTGGATTTGGCACTGACTTGCTGTGTAAACTTGAGCAAATCACTTTAATCACCCACTGCAACAGTGTCCCTATCTGTAAAGTAAAATATTATGGGTAGAGGTGGTCAGGCACTTTTTAATGAACTTTTTTGATGAGCCATCAAAACTGAAACTGTTCACGGGGCAGGATTGGTTTGACAAATTTCCCATTTCAAAAAACTTGAAATAAAGAGTTCTGAGACTGTCCAAATGCCGAGTTTTGATATTTTCCATTTTTTATTCCAAATGACTTTTTGTTTAGAAATTTAAGTTAATTTATAGATAAAAATTTAAATACAATAAAACAAAAAGGTCAACACCAAAACCAAAACAGTTGTAAGTTATCAAAATGAAACATCTCAATCCAAACATTTTTAAGTCTCAAAAATTCCTGTGGGAGGGAAAGACATTTCCTGCCCAGCTCTAGTTATAAGGCTTAATTAACATTGGTACAGTCTTTGAGCTGAGCTTTTATTCCTAGATTCCAAGACCTGAAGAGACCATTATGATAGTCTGGTCTGATGTTCTGTATAACACAACCCAGAGAACTTCCGCAAAATAATTCCTAGAGCAGATCTTTTAGAAAAACATCCAATCTTGCTTTAAAATTGTCAGTGATGGAGAATCCATCATGACTCTCGGTAAATTGTTCCAGTGGTTAATGACTCTCACCATTAAAAATGTACGCCTTATTTCCAGATTGAATTTATCTAACTTCAACTTCCAGTCGCCGGATCATGTTATATCTTCATGTGTTCTGATCCTTTAATCAATCTTGTGGCTCTTCAAAGCTGCTGAAAAGGATTTGGACACATATTTTGTTCAAACTGGATATTTCTCCTGGAAATGTTCATTTTTATTTAAAAGCCATTTTTCATCAAAATTGCAACCCCATGTTGCTTTTTCTATGAGCTACCCCTCGGTGAACCTGCTCCAATGCTCCTTGTGAGTCTTTCTATTGATTTCAGTTGGCATTGGATCAGACCCTAAATTTGCAACAGGAGTCAACTTGGCCAAAAGCAATCATGGAATAACCTTATAGCTGGAAGATAGCTTCATAGAAAAGACTGGAGTCCAGATTTCTGCTCTTAGGTAGGCACTAGAGACGGGTAAATAATTGCTTTTGCAGTTCAGAGGCAGTTCTTTTGCAGTTCAGAGGCAGTTCTGAAAAAAACAAAAATTGATTTGGGTCACACCTAATCTGATTTTTTTCCCCCTGAATATTCTGTGAATCAAAAAAGTACATTTCACAGCTGTTTAAGAGTGGGGATTTGAATCTGCATCTCCCATGTCCTAGATGAGTGACCTTGCCACTACGCTAAAGGTTATACGGCGGGAGTAGTGGAAGCAATGACACAACCTCTTCCTTCTCCGTCCACTTTGTGACTAGTTGAAATTGTGCGTCAAATTCACAAATAGGGTCAGGTCGACCAAAACTGCATATTACAGCAAATACACTATTAGTCCAAAAAAATGTTGCCCAACTCTAGTAGATGTATGCAGCTCCCATTGACTTCAACAAGATACTGTGAGATGCGCGTGTATAATTTGTCTCTCAGAGGTTAATGAAGATTAAAGATTCCTCAATCAGTTTCCCAGGCAAATGGCTTCTTATACTGAATTGCCAAGACAGACATTGTTCTCCATCCATATTTACATCCAATCTTCCACACTGGTCCTTCAAGAAAAACTTTCACACCCATGCTGATAGTATTTGGGGCTGCTCAGTATCCTCTGTGAAATGAGTTAGGAGGTCTCAGTCTGGCTCCCAGGGGCTGTTCTCTCATTGCAAAGCCCCCCATATCAGTGGCACTCTTTGGCACCTTTGATGGCCACCTAAGCTGAGAGGCCAAAAAGTGAACTGGCAACGGAGAAGGAACGCCCGTGGGACCCAGAGAAGGTGTCCATGCAGCTCAGGCATGTTAGCAGAGCAACATGAAGAAACTGGCAGAATGGCTGCCCGTGCGGTTACCAGCGCAGCGTGGCAGGGACAGGAACACAACACTCAATTCCTAGTCACTGTATTTTTTTAAACAAAAAAAAATAATAAATAAGATTTTTACTAGCTTTCGAATGAATGGGCTCCCCACGCAATGTGTTCCGCACACAGGATCAGTATTCACAGGCAGTAAATGGCTCATATCCCAGAGGCATTACCCCTGCTAACATTACCTAGGCAATTTTTAATTTCTGTTTGAATATTCCTACAAGTGCCACTCCTGAGTTGATTTAATGCCATGGCTGTGGCACCTAATGGCTCTCTAGTGATTAATACCAGCCATTTGTTCAAAGCTAACAGCCCCACCGACAGCAACAGATAAATTAGCAACATTAGAAATATACTAAAGAAAACATTTATGCAGTGAATCAGCGTAGTATGTGATAGTAATATACATCAGTTGTGCTTGTAACAAGCTATTAATGACGAGTGCTATATGTTCAAGTAATTTTGGCCAGTACCCTTGTAATTGTTCTGAAGTTGTTCACTTTCAGCTTGATGACAACAGGTTTGTTCTTATGGATGTTAATGGTTTTTATGCACTTAAAAGTGGATGTTGCAAGCAGACGGAGAGAGACTGGCAGGAAAGAAGGTAGGGCATTGTATTTCTATCAGCTCAATTTGTCGCAGCAGAGTCAAGGTGCCGAGTGCTCTGTGGGAGTAAATCACAAGGCCATTTGCAGAGATCTCTGTGGTTACTTAACATCCCCAGCAATTAATGCCACCAAAAATATTTCTGTTTCCCCTCTGTTGGAACAAGTGCCCAGACGCTGCACATGGCAAAGAGAAGGCATGCTGTGGGTTGGCAGAGGAGACTGAGCACTGGCACTGTTGAACAGCCATTGGATGGCCTACATGAAATGAATTCATGATCTGAATCATGTTTCTACTGCCCATTATATCCTCCATTGGGGAGATGCCCCTTAAATCAAGACATTAAGGTTTGGTAATAAGGAACATTGACTACGGGCCATACTGGTCCTGTCTGCAGCGTGCAGACCTTCTCCCAGCATTGACTATGTGCTAGGCTCAAGGGCTTTCTGAGGTTCTTTCAAAGTTCTGGTCAGGAATATGGAAGAGATATTCTGAGGACTTTACAACATCCACACATCCAAAAACCATGATCACAACTGACTTCTTTGCTGACCCTTTTCCTCCTATTATCTGTATATAGAGGACAATGGATATTAGCTGTTGAACCAAAAATGGAAGGCTGTTTTCCTCTGTTTAAGTGAGACATTTGAGGGGTGTATCATCTGCTTTCCCCAGCAGAAGGCTGTAGGAGTTAAAATCTTATTAGAAGGCAGTGCTGAGCAATGCAATTTGATTTCCTTTGTTTGTAACAAGGATATTTTGTGTGCACCATGGGACAGAGCAGACTGAAATTTTCCCACTGCATTGAGTCCACAGTACATTGAAGTATATCCCCCTTCGCATTGCTTTTGCTATGGTTTGTATTGCTATGAGTTTATTTCAAACTCTATATTATATTTCTTGCATATTAAAAGTTAGTAAATACAAAGGATCTGGTTTCCAGATGGGCCCATGAAACTAAAGGCGGAGTTGAGGCCCAAATTATTATGCCTGCAGTTTTGACCCACCAGTTGGGTTGTGTGAGGGTATGTCTACACTGCAGTTATACACAGGTGGCTGGTACGTGCCAGCTGACTCATGCTCGCGAGGCTCAGGCTCAGGGGCTGTTTAATTGCAGTGTAGTCTTCGAGGCTCAGCCTGGAGCCTGGGCTCTAGGATCCTGTGAAATGGGAGGGTCCCAGAGCTCGGGCTGCAGTCGAAGACCAGAAATCTGCACAGCAATTAAACAGCCCCTTAGCCCGAACCCTGCGAGCCTCAGTCAGCCGGCATGGGCCAGTCACGGGTTTTTAACGGCAGTGTAGACATACCCCAAGTGCTAATGGTTGTACCTGCAATTCAGTGTAGATGCAGAATTGCCAGTACAACTATTAACAGACGTAAAACAGGGCATGTGCACACAGATCCAAACACACAGAGACACCTTCACTGAAAACCAGGCCAATGGTTTTACAAAGCAAGTGGATATAGTTCAAAGCAAAACAGCATTGAAATGCTATTTGTCCAATACTTAATACCCCCAAACTGCATTCAGAGTCCTGGGATCCCTCCTTTGTAGCTAAAAACTCCACCAAAAATTGAAACACTGGAAAAAATACATTGGACACATCTTCCCTTAGCTGTTTAGGTGTCAGCACTTGTAATCAATTCTTGCAAGGCAGACAGAGAACCTTAAACTCAGGACTAGTTAGGCAGGAAACCTTGAAAATGGGCCAAACTCTGCAGTTGAACATATACATGCTGACTCTACGGATGCCAACAAGAGCCATGCATGTACATGGGAGAGCAAAACTTGTCTGTAACCTTTAATTCAATGTGCATAGACTCTTAGGAGTCATCTCTTGACATTGATTGGCGCACAGGACTCAATTGCTGAAGAAAAAATGATGGCAGCTCAGGCTATAATGAATGATTTGGGAGCTCAATTTTTCTTTTGAATTCTTTCTGTTTACTGAAAGAACTATCAGTGGAATAGAGCGGATCAGGCAGTATATCTCTTTCCTGTGAAAAATTGACAAAAATGATTTTGTTTTTCATCAACACTTTTTCTGAAAATGTTCAGGATTTTGTTCAAAAACCCCCAGCCCCCCCCCCAATTTTTGTTTTTCTGCTTTTTGGTAAATTATACATTTTATCAAAAAATGGAAATTACACACACACACTGCAGATTCATTGAAAGCCAACTTTCCATTTCAGTAGAAAATTTCCAAGCAACTCTACTTTGGAAGCTTGGCTGTCCCCTTGCCAGCATTTGCAGTGGCTTTCGCAAAGGGATGATTCCGAGTGGGTTGAGAGGAATGCAAACTGCATCTCGTCTACTCTTCCTTTCCCTAGCAGGCCCATGAGCTCCATCCCACCGCCCCATAGCTCCTCTCTCACTCACTCTCAAGACCTACACAGCATCCTGTGCGTGAGTTCATGACACAGCCATCCTGTTCTGAACACAGCCGCATGGTTCAGCGTATCCACTAGGTCCAAAAACATGGGAAAATGTGAATGTTTCTCTCCACTCCTGATTTTTCAAGTCACAGCCTCACTCTTCATCATGCCATTAAGGATGTGATCTGACTCAGGGACAAGTGAGCCTACTGGGCGACCAGCATGGTGAACTTCTCTGCAGCCACATGTGTACAGCCATTATGGTCATCAGTTTGACTGCACACATGTCACACAGAGAAAGACGCCAAACTTCCTGCTGCGAAAGCACAGGCTTCTAGCATTTGAGCTAAAGAATATTGGCGAGTTGCTACTAACTCTGCTCCTTACAGCCCCTTTGTAAACCAGTTCGTGGGTAGGAGAATCAGATACTAGAGCAAATCTGATTCCATCCAGAAGAGGGCAGTGAAGCACATACCCAAAAAGAGAGTATGGACAATAGAACGGATAAGAGCTTGTCTGCTAGAATAACATTATGTAACAAACACTATGGGCCACACTGTCCTCTTGGATGCACATGCCAGCTCTCTTTGAAATCAGTGGCCCTGCAGGTCTCTTTTAGAGCTACCGGTCTGAAATTTATGATTTGGGACTATAGAATCTAGCAGGTTAATAAGGATTTTGCAAAATGCAAAATAAATCCCACCACATGTTGCCTGCTTGTGGGATTTCTGTACATCCACTAAAGCATCTGCAATTCCTTCTTCTTGCTGCACTTCAAGGTGATGACTTGCAAGTCTTGCTGTCACGCTATACTAAGTTGCCTTCTGCTACCTTGTTTTGTCACCCCAGGTTGACTGATTCTGCCAGGGAAACATGACAAGCGGCGCTGTTTGAAAGATGCATCTCTGACAATGAGTCCCTGCAGGTTTGTGGACTGCATGATGCTTTCCAGCCAGTGTCACAAAATCACCTTTTATGCCTTAATGTGGTGCATGAATTATCTATTAGTTGAGGTTGTCAATTTGTCATGGCAATTTTAAGGGAAGATCATCAGGGATTGGGAGTCATGGTGCAAACAGCAACGGTTACAGAAATAGGATTTTTAATAACATCTGAAGGAGAGATGGCCCTGAACCAAAATCCCAGCTCTGAACAGTCAAACAATTTAGGGGTAACTAAGATCTGTACCTGAACTTTGCAAGTTGGCCCAACCCCTAAGGCACAGGCATTGTTTTGTTCCCAAAATTACATTTGGTTTCCTGCCCATTTTTAGCTCAGACAATGTGGGCATGATCAGCTGTTGCCAGCACTGGCCCAACCTCTAAAAATCCAGTTTGGATTTACATTTTTTTTTGTTTTATTTTACCTGACCAAAATTAGGAAGTACCAACAACCTCATGAGGCTACCGGTTCTCAGGACACTTACAGACCAGATCCAAGAGGTCTTTAGATAAGGCTTGGATAAACATGAGCACATTGGGATCCCTATCCAAACTACAACCCACCAAGCCTCTAGAGATCCACCCCCTACAAGTCTTTTTTGTACAACAGCCACCTCTCTGGTTGTCTAAGGGATGGGATCTGCAGAAAGTAACTTTCAGCCCCCCTCAGCTGAAAAGATGGTGGCTCCAACATGTGCCTCAAGGATGGAGGTTGTTAGCATGTTGGGGATCTTGGGAACACAGCCCCATTCCCATCCACTCACACCTCATTCCAGGAATCAGAAGACTCAGTCAATGAATTCTCTCACACCCCTGAATGTTCTAAGTGGCTGTTTTGGAGGTATTTATTAAAGATCTGAACCCAGAGGACTCCCACACTTTAGGCCAATCCAGTCCCCTGCCCCCAGAAGTTAAAACAAGCAACTGCATCAGGTGTGATGATATTCTCCCTTTCGTTAATGTTTTCATCACAAGTCACACACTTCAGAGTAACAGCCGTGTTAGTCTGTATTCGCAAAAGAAAAGGAGTACTTGTGGCACCTTAGAGACTAAAAAATGTATTTGAGCATAAGCTTTCTTTTCTACCACCATATAATCAGGTGGGAGCTAGTTTTAAGAGAGACTTAAGCCAGATTCTGTCTGTGTTTTTCCCCATACATCATTCAGAGCCCAATCTTCATTGAAGTTAAAGAAAGTTTTGCCATTGACCTCATTGGGCACATGAGCAAGCCCATAAATTATGACTGATTAATTGTTCTAAGAAGCTGTGAATCACTGACAAAGTGGATTTACAACACAAGCATGGGAAGCACTGTATTTCGGGATTCTTTTTGTTCTGCTGGTTTTCTCTAGGTCCCTCTCAGAATTTAGAGAATTCTTCCTGCTTCCCACCCCACCCCACCCCCTCAATCCATAAACACACCCAAACTTTCCCACTTGCTCCTATGAAGCCCTGGTTCATGGTCATGAACCTGAGTGACCTTGACTACGGTCATTCCCTTGTGGAAAGCGGGAGCTATAGAGCATGGCTTCGCCACGTCTTAATTAGCTGGAGTCATCTGCATTGAGCACAGTGAAGCTGGATGCACCAAAATGCAGCATTTTCTCTTTCTGGCCCAAGAAACAGGATAAGCAATCAGCTCTGGGTCTTTAGCATAGCAATGTCCAGCCCTCACCTTGCTTGAGCCTGCCCTCATTCGGGAGCCTTTCTAAAAAGGAGGATCAAAAACCGGGGCCATATTTTGCACGCATTTTTGCCAAACTTACACGTTTTCCATCAAAAAATGTCAACATTGGATTTTTTTCCCAGCCAGCTCTACTTTCTCGTGGTTTTGCTATCCAAAGAACCAGCCAGCGAGAATACGATCTTTATGCTCTCCTAAGTCAGGTACCTTCTGAAGTCTACCACACTGCAGCTGTACTGGAGCATGGCGGGGCGAGTCATAGGCCATGTCCCCCCTACAGCCGCTAGAGCTCGGACCCTGCAAGCTGTGCCCTGTCGCTTACATGCTTCCTACACCAATGGGGTTAATCCACCCCTCTGAGAGGCAGCAGCTAGATCGATGGAAGGATTCTTCTGTCATCCTAGCCATGTCTACGGTGTGGTGGGGGTCAGCTCAGCCTAACTATGATGCTCAGGGTGCTAACTTTCCCTACAGCCCTGAGCCACATCTAATTTCTGTATGTGAATGCAAGAAATCTGCCTTCAAAACCAAGGCCTTAGGACATTCCACGGAAACAGCGCCGCATGGCTGGTGTAGCACACACATTATGTCCTCTCCAGATGGCGGATGCTGGTGCTTGGCAGCACACTAGATCGGACTGTGCCCATTAGACAGGAAGTCTGCCTACATTAGTGGTATACACGAACATATCTTGGGCGGAACAACCGCAGACCTTTGCCCCAAAGGTGTGAATATGGTATGCTCTCCCTTTATTTTTCCTAGCTCTGTATGTCTGTAGGTGATGCTCATTTTTTCTGGTTTGCTTCAGCCCAAGACTCATTTGCAAGAACCCAACTGTCAACACATTTATTTTTCTTCCCTGTGCTTTTCTTGGCCAGACCTGCTGGGCAGTGGTGATATGTAAACACAAGGGACCACAGATGTGTTATGAAATGAGGGGAAGGCATCCATATTTTCACTGGATGGCGCTTTCTGCAGATCGCCAGCTAGTTGCAGTCAAGGCTGTTTAACGCTTCAACCGAGAAAGAAAAGAGCGATGAAAACGAGGGGGGAAATAAGTGCACGAATGCAACTTGCCACCTTAGTAAAGATGTCTTGCTTTTAACGGTAAATTATTGCACAGTCAGCACAATTATAAAAAGGTGTTATAAATGAGCTTTCCCAGCTTGTCACAGCAGCTAAGTATGAATGGCACAAGTCAGCAATTAAATCTTTAGCAGTTCTTTACTTTGCCGGCATCATTCATACAAACTGCACGCCAAACGCATGTCTAGAGTTAGGCCCTAATCCTGCTAAATGTTCACATGTGCTGAAACATGTTAATACCACCATTGGAGCCAAACAGGTGAGAGTTTGCTGAATCAGGGCCTGAAGTTGTAAATTTTGAGAGAAATTTAGGGGCAGATCTGAGAATTCACACCAGCGGAGGATCTACCCCTGAAGCATAAGACGGAAGAAAGTAACTCCCTCTCTCCTATCTGTGAGAGCTAATGGGAATAAAAAGTAGTATAAACATGTTTTTCCTAAGGTACTATGGTCACTAAAGTCAGATTGCTTATATTTCATTTGTATGCTGTATATATATATATGTGTGTGTGTGTGTGTTTTGTATTGGAGCCCCGAGACCAGGGCCCCATTGCGTATAGTTGAAAGCGCCCCTGCCCCAAAGAGTTTGCAATCTAAACAGACAAGCCAGAAAACAGATTGGGGCAGGGCGGAGGGAGTGAGGGAGGGGAAAACAAAAACAGGCACACCTGTGCAACTAGCTGAATCTCTCTTGCTATCCAGACAACTGTACTGAACCGGCTAATTTACAGACACTGCGCCATTTACCTAGGAGTCAACAGAGCACCATCTACTGGGCCTCTAAGGATATATGGACACATCTCTTTTCAAGTGCACTCCTGCATCCCCCAGGAATTCCCTGGCACAGAGGGCTTCCTCCACCTCCACACCCTAGGTGCTGTGATCTCTCTGTCCGGCCATTTCAGAGGACATTCTGGGGATTTTCATAATCCACAGGGGGCATTCTGAAGCTGGGGGGTCAGGGTGGTCCCACACTAGCTGTTTCTGGCTGCCACAAGGCCCACAAAGCCTTTGGGCAGCCTGGCACAAATCATGATAGACATCGAGATGCCTAACTCCCATAGGCTCCTTTGAATATACCTTTTGTGCAGAAGATTGGCCAGATGCTGGATAAAATTTTTAGAAGCACCTAAGTAACTTGAATGCCTACAGTCCTACTGAAAGTGAATGGAATATAAGCTCCTAAATCACTCAGGTCCATTTAAAGTTTTTTTCTCTCGCTGTTAGCATAAATATCACATGCGAGCATCCTTACCTGTGTCACTTAGAACACCTGAGATCTTCAAAAGTGAATTCATTTTAGACTCAGATTTCCTATCCCCCATTTCTGTCACCCTATCACTTGAGCCCCTCACAATCTTTAAGATATTTATCTGCACAACCCCCCTGCAAGGCCGGGAAATGTTGGTATCCTCCTTTTAGAGACGGGAAACTGAGACACAGAGAGACTAAGGGTGAGATTCACAAAGGATGTGCGAATGTTCAGATATGTAGAAAAAAAATTCACCAGGATTTACAAACCCAGGCTCCCTCTACACTGAATGGGACAAGGACAGCACCTCAGAATGGGATTCACAACCACTAGAACACCCTGCGGCTCCTGACCTAGGTTAGCCACTGGGCATGTGCAGAGCATCACCCCTCTTAGAGATAGACACCTGTGACGTTATCTGATAAAATATGACCACGCAGATCATGGTTGCTACCACTGTTATATAATTGCAACAAATCTTATACAAAGGTTGCCAAGTAAGGTGTCTATAAAAAGGTTATGATTTGCTGAATATGATTATGCTATTTGTATGCATGTATCACCTTTGTATTTGAAGTTATGAATATTGGCTCTATACCTGTATTTCAAATGTTTGCTCCTGGGGTAACGCCCACAAGGTATATAGCTGAACATCTTGAAGGGACTATTCAAACTAAGTGGCCCATCAAAAGAACACTTAGCACACAATGGAAGACGCCCATCTACACTGAATGGACTTCCCTGTGAACTTTCCATCTGAAGTATAGGTAATGGCCACTGCTGTGACTAAGCAATTATGCATGGACATGTGACTTGCCCATGTGATTCCAAACACCATCTTGTCACCTGTGATTTTCCACTAGCCGTGCTGAGGGCTTTTGTTTGAAATAATGGGTTTCCCTCCACATGGCAGAAGGTATAAAAGGCCCTGGAAACCCCTCCATTTTGCCTCTTTCCTGCTCAAGCCTCTGGACTATGAAATTATACCAATGGCAGCATTCTAACCAAGGGACTGAGGTCCTTCCAGCGACTTAGAACAGTGGGTCCCAAACTCCTTCCGCCGCTTGTGCAGGGAAAGCCCCTGGCCGAAGAACCTGCGGATGCGGCAGGTAAACAAACCGGAGCGGCCCACCAGGGGCTTTCCCTGCACAACCTGTGGAACAAGTTTGGGAACCGCTGATTTAGAAGCAACCAGAGACTTGACTTAAGCCAGCAGTTTAATCCATCTGCTACAAGCCTGAACCAAGAACTTTGCAATTACTGTACGTATTTGATTCCTTTAATCAATTTTAACTCTCACCTTTCTTTTTATAAATAAACCTTTAGATTTTAGAGATACTAAAGGATTGGCAACAGCACGATTAGTGGGTAAGATCTGAGTTATATATTGACCTGGGTGTGTGGCTGGTCCTTCGGGATCAGAAGAACCTTTTATTTGATTAAATTGGTTTTAAAGAACCACTCATCTTTAAGTCTAGTGTTTTTGGCAGTGACACAAGGACTGGAATACCTGAGGGACTGCTTTTCTGACGTCTTGTTAGCCAGTGTGGTGAAACAGAAGTTTACTTTTGTTGCGGGTTTGATGTATCTTGTGGGAGAATAACCACCAGTTTTGTGGTTTGTCAACCCTATTTTTCAGCAGTTTGTCCTGAATTTGGTATTCTCAGTTGTGACCCACAGAGGCATGGTGACAGGACCGCAGGCCGGGCTGCCGCGAAGTGCCTCCCTCTGCTTATGATTCCCAGAGAAAAACAGCAGGATGTCCCCTCAGAGCTTTTAGCCCAGGGCTAGGGCACTCACCCAGGATGTGGGAGTCCCAGATTCAGGTGCCCCCTCCACCCGAGGGGGATAAGGGATTTGAACAGGGTGGTCAGCCATAAGCTCTATCCTCTGAGCTATGGAATATTCTGACACCCTCCCTTGCCCCCTGGTCTGAGGGTGGACTTGAGCCAGGGGTCTCCCACATCCCGCCGGAGTGCCCTAACCAATAGGCAAAAAGTTATGAGGCAGATTGTTGGTGTTGTCGGCGTCGTCCGCCTCCCTCCCTCTCCCCCAATGCCATTTTGTTTACGGGTGGTTTACGGGGCCTGATCCAGTAGGCATTCTCCAGCCTCACCAACAGGATCAGGCCCCACAGATAAGTTAGGCAGAGGAAAGTCTATCTTCCCCCACTTCATGAATCCCCTGGGCCTTAGATATCCAGATGTCTGGCATGGGGCTGCAGTGTGCATGCTCAGAGGCAGAAACATAGGCTCCTACGGAACGTCTAGTGCAAAAATTTAGGCACCAAGAAAGTTGAGGCACCTACAGGGCTCAGTGGGAGTTTTGAGATACAGAAACAGAAGTCTACAGAAAATATCATTAATAAAGAACAAACATGCTGAACAGACTCCTCCAAACCCCACTAGTGCACAGTTCCAATGTGGAATGAAAACAAATTCCCAAACTGCAAACTGGAATTCTTGCTTTCTGCAAGCCCTACCAGGGGGACAAGTGTTCATAGCACAGAACCCTTGTCCTAATTGTCCCCCTTCCTGGCAGTCTGAGCAGAGAGGCCCAGAAATGAATGGCTGATGGGGGAGAAATTTGCACTGCCACTATGCCCCTGCTCTGTGGATAAACAGAACGCCACTTTCTGCAGTTAGGAATCTGGCCTCTTTCACCCACATTGAATTTCCTTTTAAAAAGACAATAAAAAACCATCAGTTTTAAAAAGCATGGAAATTAAGCATGTGATTACTGTACAATATAAACAGACCCCCCCCCATTTTTCACTTGTAATTGTTTCTTTGCCCCATTAATAAAAAAAACCTGCACATTATCATTAATGAATATGTAAATGAGGTGTGATTAATAACTCATTTGGAGAAAGAAACGGGATGATTCATTTTACCTTCTTGTAATTTCTCTGCACTTGTTATCCTCCAGATGAAGTCCTTTTGTCCCATTTTGATGAAATTTGGGGAATCATTGTGGAATCCGATTCCTTCAGAACAATGAACTGTAAGAACAACATTTTAGCTACAAATTAACCTTTAGGACCCAGCCCCCTCTGCAATGGATAAATAAATACTAAAGCCACAGCAAATGGTTCAGAAGAGAAAAGCCGAAAACTGTGAGCTGGGACTGGCAGACAGCGTTCCACTGAAAGTTATTTCAAGGAAAAATGCCGGCTTTTTGAAGGGAGGTTTCCATGTGAAATATCCATTTTTGACACAATTTCAGTAGGTTTGATTGTTTTAACTGGAAAATGTTGGAAGAAAACAATTTTTTTTCCTATTTCCATAGAAACTTTTTATAGGAAAAGTTTCCCAAGTAGCTCTAGCGTGAGCCCGAGATTGATCTTTTCTATTTTATTCAGCCTAGTGCTTAATGATAAAGCTATTATGTAAAAAAGCCAAACCACCTTCCTGAACACACTTGATCCCTGCATGTTGGTGCGTGAGACCTGTTCCATCCCTCAGCTCCTCCAGCCCCACTGCCCAGCTCCACAGTCCTGCAATCCTCCCCAGACCCTTGGTAGTCTGCAGCATCTGCCTGCTGTTTCCACTCTGCAACGGAGGGGGTTCCCTTGGTTCCTATCTCCCTTTACTCCTCCTTCCTACATTGCAATGCAGAGGTGAAGCTAATGCAGAGCTCAGGGAACAGGAGCTACAAAAACCTGGGTCTCCCATATCCCAGGGGAGTGTCCTAACTAGGGTAATCATCTGGCTAGTATTTGACTGGCCTGGCCAGGTTTTTTATGGATTTGCCAGTTGCCAGAAAAATAATTTAATCTGCTGGGTTTTTTTTTTTTAACGTGGGTCTAAGAGCTGCAGGATTATCACAAGACACTGGGATAGTTAATGTTCACAGTTTCTGTGTCCAGCGAAAGATGCTGCAGTGTTCCCACTGCCAGAGTTTAAGCTGTAACAGATCAAAAATACAGCTGCCCTGGGCAGTGGGTGGACCCCCCGCTTTAGAGAGGCTAGCCCCATGGCCCCGCCCCTTCTGCACAAGGCCCCGCAGCTGCAGCCCTGAGCCCACCGCCTGCCCCTCTCACCGCCAGAGGAGCCCTGGGCCAGCCCCAGTCGGCTGATCAACCCAAGCCCCGGCCCAGCCCAATGTCCCATGGGAGCAGCTGCAGCCAGAGCCTTCCCTGGCCTATTATACCCGCAGCCCATGACAGCTGCTGTCTGCCCGCCACCACACAAGCACACCGTGCGTGTGCATGAGAAAGGGTTCGACTCATGCGCGAGTGAGGAGACGTGTGATGTTATCAGTCTTCTCTAGATGTGTTCTCTCTCTAGATCCTATATGTGGCTGTTGAAGGGGGGTTGCGGGGTTGCCTTGTGGTTGGGGTTGGGGTGGGCTTGCCTTGGGTTGGGGGGCAGGATTAGTGCCGGGGTGTTTTGCATTTCAAAGCTGGTAGCCCTAGCCCTAACCACTGTCTTATTGACAAGTCGTGGGTGGGTGTCTGTCTGTCTCTCTGGAACTGGCATTTTTGAAAAAAAAAGGTTTTGTCAGCAAATTCCCGACCAGCTCTAATTCTATGCTCAGTTTTAGACTGCTCTGACCGAGCCTGTTGCAGACGAGTTCCCTAAACCTTTCCCCTTCCCCATTTAAGCAGCACTGTTTGGAAGAGGTAATTGTTCAGCCATGTTTCCCCAGAATGATTAAGATATCCTTGGAACTGCAGATTACCTCAAAGGCCTGGAAAGCTGAAGGATCAGGCACTGGGGCAGCTCATGTTGTGAGCTGTAGAGGCAGAGTCAGGAGGAATGGGGCAAGCCATAGTGCTCTGCCTGTAAAATGGAATTATTGGAAGCCAGGGGGTTGGGATCATTGCACAAAGCAGGCAGCGGGTCTTGTGCTTTTCACACTCTGGCCTAGTGGATAAAGGATTAGACTGAGATTCAGGTGTTGGCTCTCAAGCTCGCCTGCTGAGTGACCTTGGACAATTCATGTCACCTCCCTGTGCCTCATTTTCCCTACCTGTAAAACGGGGCTAATGATCCTAACGTCCTTTGTAAGGCATTTTGAGAGCTGATGAAAAGCGTTAGATAGGAGCTAACTGTTGTTATTTTATGATGCCCTGTACTCTAGAAAAACCAGCCACCAGCCTGAACCAACATGCAGGATATGAATACAGCCCAAATTCCCAGGAAGTTTGGGGTCTGGATCTAGACTTCATGCTTGGCCTCTTCTCTGTGAGCCCAAGCCCCCAGTTCCTCATATTTTACAAATCCCTTTACAAGGCAAATGAATGGGGTGCACTGAAAAGCAGAATTCATGTGTGTAGTCAGAGACTGAAGGCTGTGTGTGAGTTTGCATTTCTTATGCATGCTTATATGTGAGTGAATTGATTGGAATATTTCTTAAGAGGAAACGATTCCAGTTTGGTGGAAGAGCTCTTTGTGCCAAATTTCTTGTCAATTTAGTGTTTGCATCATTTAGAAGTCAGTGCCCAGTAACCTAAACACCAGGATAAAGCACGGTTTTTCTTTTGGAATATATTATACATATTCATGGGCCTCCACGCTGCAATGCACTCAGCTCAGCACACCACTCGTCGTCATCGGCGCCAGCCCATTGGGGGCCCTATGCAGGAACATTCCCCTCCCCCCCCACAACACATAATAAATAGGGGGCCCCCTTGAGCTGCTTGGGGCCCTAAGCAATTGCTTGGCATGCTTATGCCTAGCAGTGGCTCTGATCACGCCAGGATCGAGGCAATAGGGCCAAATTCTCTCTTGACTTCATTGGGGTTATGTGGGCTGTAGCCCACAACAGATTTTTGCCCGTGTGTGTGAGTTTGGGACGGACAACACAGACATTAAAGCCCTGATCCTGCAAGGGGCCAAGTGCCACTTGAGCTGCTCAGCGTCCTCAAGCATCTATTGCCTTCCATGGGAGATGAGGCTGCTCTCATGAGCTGATCAGTGTTTTACAGGATCAGGTCCTAACTCCATTGATTATTCTTAACATGAAAGGCCCCGCAGTTTTAAACTCAACCAGCCTACAAAGGTCAACTGCGCCCTCTTGTGGTGAGAGATTTAATCTCCAAATTGTCCAGACAAATTGGCCTGATAAAGGATTTGAAGATTCACCAATACAGAGGCAAGAAGCAGATACCACTGTGGAATATATCTGCTGTATTTTCTATATATTACATCTATGTTTTCTCTGTTCCTATTTCCTCACTGGGCCGCACTGACAACCTTTGGAGAAAAGCTGCCTGCATTTTTGGGAATATTTTACCTCAATTGAATTGTCAATTTAGGACATTTTTGATGGGGATCAAATATCTGAAATTTTGGGGCGGGGGGGAGATTTAAGATTGAAACTGGATAGGTGTTTGTCTTGGCTTTCTGCTGTTGCGAAATCCGTGTTTTCATTCCATTTGGGATCAGTTATCAGCATAATTTTGGAAATATCCTTTTCGGGAGGCGTACGTCACAATCCCATTGCCATCAATAACATTCTGACTCGCCTCCTCATTGAGTCTTCGCCCCTTTTCTGGTCTTCTTCTTTATACCCAGGGCTGCCTGCCAACTCTCACGATTTTGTTGCAAGTCTTGGGATTTGGGGTGGTTTTTCTTCAATTTTCAGCCCCTGGCATCATCACCAGAGGAGAGAGGTTCTGGACCAGTCACCTAAGAGCAGGAGAGGGGGCAAACACCCAACCTAGCTATAAATTGGAGCGTTATCAATTTACAAATGCGATTATATGCCAGCATGGCCCATGATACCAAGGGACTGGACTCGCTGACCGAGGAGGTCCTTTCCAGTCCTATGTTAGCATGTCAGTTTCTTTAAAAAAACCAACAACATAGTTCTAGCCCTTGTGGTTGTGGACAAAAAGCTGGAAACAGGGAACCCTAAAGTCTTCAAAGCCAGAAGGCCAACAAAGAGAACCCCACATTTATCTTTTTCAAAAGTCTCAGGAGTTTTGAACATTCGGGGTCGGCCCTACTGTGTATTGCAGCAGCGCCTAGAGGCCCCCAAGGGAGGTCAAGGCTCCATTGCGCTGGGTGCTACGCATACACCTGGTGACATACAGTCCCTGTCCCAGAGAGCTCACAGCCGAAGCAGACAACACAGGAAGGCGGTTGTCCTATCAGCATTTTATGCATGAGGAATTAGGAAGGGCCAGCAGCAAAACAAGAATTCCGGTTGGCAAAATACTGTGAGGTTTCGGGATTTGTTTTCATTCCACATCAGGATGACCCCAAAACCAATTGTTTTCTCTCTGCTCCGGCTGACTTGGGATCTGAGCCCAGCTGAATAGCCTCACCCTGAGGTGATAGCATCTGTGAGCTATGACCTCCCTCTCTAGTTTGGATCACAAATTCCACCCTGGGTCTGAGAAAGCTTTCTGATTAAAGTTCCATCCAAACTGACGCATTTCCACAAAAAGTTTGTTTGGACAAATCAGCATTTTGTGACAAAACAAAAACATTCTGTTGAAAACTTTCTAACTAACTCTAGAATTAAGGCATAGAGATTAGGTAATCTGCCCAGGGCCACACCTGGCATCTGTGTGGCAGAGGCAAGAATTTGCAAATTGATTCCTCGAGGCCTAGCTCAGTGGCTTAACTGCAAGGCAATCCTGAAAGGTAGGCTGAAAAGGTACCTCGCCCCACCCTTGCCCATCTTTCTTTTCTATCCCCTGTAAAGCGGCTGCAAAGAGTTGAGGGATTCATTTTGGATAGTGTCACGCAAACTGTAAGTGCATTGTGTTGCACTGAGGTGCGTTAAAAGGAGAGGATGTTAACAGGCATATTTATTCCATATGAGCGGTACCAAGAGGAAAGGGAGGGGGGGAAATCAAGGAAAAGGTGAATGAAGGCTGAAGATGGAGAAAAAAACCACGCTCACAGTCTGAGCTAACAGTCTCTCAACTGATACCCTCAGGGAAGTGGTGGGAGCTTCATCCCTGAGACATCTCAAACTCGGGACAAAGCTTTAAGGTCTAGAGAGTGTCTTTTAAGCCACAAGCCCTGAGCAGGAGGCTGTGTGCAGTGCACCATAGACAGGCATGAGACAGCGCTGGGAGGAACGATGTCAGTAGATTGTCCCTCCTAGTGTGCCAGCCTACAGATGGAGGATGGAGCCACGGCCCCACCTGCTCCCTGTCTCTGCTCCTTTCTCAGCTTCCTGTTCACTGGGAATGGTGGGAAGCAGGAGACAGTAACCCCTGTAGTCCCCAGAGTGGAATGAACATGGAGACTGTGCTGGTGTGGGACCCCAGCCCACTGAGCAAGGGGAGGGAGAGGTTCCTTGTTCATCCCTCCATTGCTGCACCTTTAAGCTTAGCGGGATACACCATGTTCTCTCTGCTGATCTGTCTCCATTTAGTTTCCATCCACAAATAAAACACGGAGAGAATATTACCCCAGCAGTTCACTCTGGCTTCCTCCTGACAATGAACCAAAGGTGTCCAGCCAGTCAAGGCAGATTAAAACAATAAATATATGCAGCGGGAAGGTTTCCCTTGAAACTTGATTGAAGCTGCGCTGAGGCAGAGGCAGACATAGACACACGTCGGGTTTCTTTACAACTCACCCAGGGCGGGGCGGGCCCTCCCATGACAGCTCAATCTATAATGCATGAGACTTCGACAGCCACAGAGGGATATTCTGAAGTAAAGCCAGCTGCTGCAAATCTCCACTCCTGCAGCTGAACTGCCCGTGGCCACGGGAAACTGACCCCAGCACAGGAAGGGGAAAGGTTCTTTTGTCCATTTCTTTTTCAAGGCTCTTTTCCTTTGAGGAAAAAGGATGAGTTCTGAACCACAAACCAGTTCAATGACAAATCCATGAGAGCAGATCATTCACGTCTGTTTGCGTGCACTTTTCCCATCATGCATCTCTCCCATGCTCGCAGTTTGATAACACCAGGCCGTACGGCCAGATAGTTTTAATTGGAGCAGGCCTGGGATATTCCTCATGTAATTGTGTGCACCCCACCGTGCCCAGTAATCTGCAGGGTCACCGATTAGACTCATACATGAGTTAATTTCCTGGGTCTGACTAGACATACAGGGATTCCTCCTGATCTATGTATTACAGCTGGTTGCAGGGTTTTTTGTTTTTTTTCTCATCAAAATGTAAATTCAGCGAAAAAGTGGGTTCTTTGAAAATGAAAAGGTTCAAAGAAAAAAATCTTTTGATTACATTTTCTGGTTTTTCATCAAAACAGAGAGTTTGGGCACAGAAAAATTTTGAGTAATAGAAAACTTTTTTCTTAAGCCAAAACCTGAACATTTTTACTGAAAACAGCTTTCAAAGTCCAACTTTTTTTGAGTTTTAGTCAGTAAACCAAAAACTTTTCATGGAAATTGTTGATAATTATTAAGAATCCCTCTTTTTTTTCCATTTTGGCATTATTTGACTAGTTTTACTTGGTATCCCATTTATTTGGCATTGCTGTGTACAGTATATATTTGCCAGCCATTACCACATACCACCCCAATTTTGTCCCATTCAAATCTGTTGTGATCTCAAATACCAGTGTGCTGTAACCATTGGCACATATGGACATTTTAGTGGCAACCACTGTATTCTGTCAAATCAGCTACTGCAGTTAGGCCGTGCACTCAATTTTACAAGATCACTCAAGAACTGAATCGACATAATACTAAAAATCTTATATTCCAGGTACTGGCCATGAAATCATACATAGCAGCCACGCTGCACTTTTAGGAGTGTGTCTTGAAAGCATTTGTGCTGCTGTTAGATACAAAAGTTTCCTCTGCTGACCCACCAGCCTGAGTGGGCATGGCTGGTAGATCATGCTCACGAAGACAACATGCATTATGCACAGGCATTGTGGCATGCATCTCCAGGCATAATGAGTATGACTGGCAGATCGTATGGTCTATGCCACGAAGAGCAGTGGTCAGAGATGTCAGCATGCCCCACTATACCACCAGTCATAATAGGCACAGTTGAAAAGTGGTGCATGTTGTACCACCAGGCATAACAGACAGCGGTAGCAGAGCACAATCCCCTTGTACTCCCAAGCACAGTGGGCCTTGCCAGCTGCTCCTTGTGGTCAGGGACTGACTTTTGGTTGTGCATGTGTGCAGCACCTAGCACACTGGGGCCCCGGTCCCTGACTAGGGCTTCGAGGTGCTAGGTCATAATTAATAATACACTGAAAACAGTGGCGGTGATCAGCCAAATCCAAAATGTCAACATTTCTCTGTATATAAAATAACCTCCCTCATTTTAACTGTGCTATCAACTAACTGCTTTCTCCTGCACCCAAACACTCTGCATGGAAGTGGCCTGGCAAGGGCGCAGTTTTAGATGCAGACCGGTCATTGGGATATACAGTGGTTCCCTGTTCCAGAGAGTTTTAATGACCTGAGCTATCAGTTTTGGTTTTTATATCACACCCATCCCCTTTGTAAATCAGTATTTTGTGGGGCTGACCCACTATTCCCTTGCACTGGCTGTCTCCATCTGTTGTTTCTTTTCTGATACTGAGCTGCAAGCTTTTTTGGGCAGGAGGAAGGGAGTGTCATTTTGTTCTGTGTTTGTACAGTGCCGAGCACAATGATCCATGGTTGGGGCTGCTAGGTGCTCCCACAATACAAATAAATAAATGAATCACAGGCATATACAGATGACTCAGAACATTTGTAACAGTGAGAAAGCCCATAATGTCTCCTAGCATAGCATGATGTCTCACAGCATCTTGACCTTTACATTTCAAATAGCATGTCATTCAAGATGCAAACAGCAAACATCTCTTTGTTAATGACCCGTTGGCAACTCCAGACCTATATCAATCAATTAACATGTAAATAATTAAAACAACATTTTTTAATAAAACGTTCTATCCATGAGAGGCTCTCTGATGTGTGAATTACGGGGTATTAATTCATACATAGTTTTCTTAATGGACCTCGACCTTCGGCCTCATGTCTAGCAACAGTGAGGTGTGAATTAATTCACCATATTTCACGCATTGTCAATTCATCACATTTAAACACAGCAAAGCCCCCTTCTCCTGAAAGGTTGCCGAGATGGCCCAACCCCTTGGGGAAAAGAGAGCGCTGGAAGGGACCAGCAATGGCAGGTCATTCCATTATGCAGCCTTCTGTACCTTCCTGTGACACATCTGGCACTGCCTGCTAACACCGACAGAATCCTACGCTCTACTGACCACCGCGCTCCGCCAGTGTGAAAATCCCAACCTTTCTAGCCGTTTACCAAGAGTCCCAGCCTGCACCTCAGACTGTCCATTTGGAAGGTAGCCTCTCGGGCCCACTAACAGGACGAGTTTAGTGCTAACATCTCCCTCGTCTACACTACTTCCTGCCGCACCTCCTCAGCGGTTTCCCCCAAAGCGCGGACAGAGCTTGGTATTGCTCAGCTTGTGCGAATGGATGTGATCATAGGCCGTAGCAGGCTATACCCATGCCGACAGGGGCTGCCCCATCACTTGAGGGGGTGGGAAACAACAGCAACATGGCAAGCCCCTGGGGGTAAGGACGGCCTTTTTGTTCTGTGGTTGTACAGTGCCTAGCACAATGGGGCCCTGGGCCATGATTGGGGCTCCTAGGCACTAGCACAATACAAATAAA
The DNA here is from genome assembly GCF_015237465.2 of Chelonia mydas. Classification (NCBI taxonomy): domain Eukaryota; kingdom Metazoa; phylum Chordata; order Testudines; family Cheloniidae; genus Chelonia; species Chelonia mydas. The sequence goes on from NC_051254.2 coordinate 21,506,986, forward strand.
TAACTAAAACCACGGGTTTCTAATGAAAAGGGACTGGGGTAAGGAGTTCTATTCTCGAGGGCAACGCAGGGAGGGAGGGGGAACCTGGTGAGTCCCCCACCTGCCTATGTCCCTGTCCTTGGAGTTTCCTGTTTCAAGGGCCCTCTTCTGCCCCTTCTTTAAGCCTGGGGTTGCACAGCCCCTGAATCCACACACGGGTCCTGCCCCATACTCCATCCCTGCCTCCTCTCCTGGCCTCGCTCATGCTGCTAGGTTAGAGATTCGGGGATGTGGGGATATAGGGGAGGAAGCAGGGCTGGGGATGTGTCAGGCTCCCCTCTCTCCAGCCATCACAAAAGGGTCAGCATTAAGCTGAACTCTGACCACACGCACAGCCGCCTCTGACACTGGCTGTGGGTGCAAAGACCCCCGTAATGGCTCCAGCCAAACTCCCAGGGCTAGCTTCAAACACAGAAGGCATCGTGTTCCCAGGCCCCGTTGCCTGGGTCAGAGGGATAGTTCCAAAGAGGGGCAAATTCTATTCTCCATCCTTCAAGGTGGACTCAGTTCAAATCAAATCTGGACTGGGGCCATGCCTGCTTTCGCCGCACTCTGAGCTGAGCTTTAATTAAGAGGTAAAATTATTAAAGCTGCAAATTATTATAGCCTCAGGATCCTGGCCCAGTGATATCAAGCAGATGGTCCAGGGGCAAGCAAAAGCCCTTTAATAAAGAAGCGTTTGTTATTCATGAGCATTAATTATGTCCGCTTCCCTCATTTTAAACTGTTCTGGTTGTCAGCCCTGGTATTGTGTGGCAAAGAAGCATGATGAATTAGGCAAACCCCTTCTGGTTCAGGACATGTTCTTTGTGTGACGAAAATTAAAAGAATTATCTCCCAGAGATAGAGTGATTAAAATAAATACTCCGATTTCCTCTCTCCCTTCCCACCTTTTTCCTTCCAGCCTTCTATCTTTCGCTTTGCCACTGGCGAGCATCACCCCTTTTCAGCCTCCGGGATGGACAATGGCTGAACGTGGAACTGAGCAAGATGCAGCATGGAAGGGTCTTCTGGTAAAAGCACAGGACTAGGATTGAGGAGACCTGGATTCTCTTCCACTGGTAGATTGTGAGGCCTTGGGCAAGTCACTTATCCCCTCTGTTCATAATAGCATAATGCCTAGAAGGGAAGGGTTGCCTAGAGGGTAGACCTGTGGGTCAAGCCTCAAGAGATCCAGGTTCAATTTGGTCTTCTGCCACAAGCCTCCTGTCTGACCTTGGGCAAGTCACTTAGGCCCAGATGTGCAAAGGGATTTAGGTGCCTTACTCCCCTTGAAATCAATAATGTTGAAATCAATCAATGGGAATTAGCCACCTAACTACACCTGAGCATCTTGGCCTTATTTTGTCTCAGCACCCCATCTGTCCAGGAGAGGATGAGAGCACTGCCTGGCCTCACAGGAGTGTCCTGGGGAGGCATGCATTAAAGATGATTAGGTGCTCAAATACTATGTGAATGGGGCCCAGAAGTACCTGACCAGTATCAGGGGCCTGTTGAGCTCGGTACTGTACAGAGTCAGAGATAGTCCCTGCTCTGCCAAATTTGTAATATAAATAAATGTGGTGTAGATGGGGAAACTGAGGCGAGGGGGCAGTGCCTCGCCAAAGGTCACACATCAGGGAGGTGGCAGAACCTGAATTAGACTCCTGGTTTCATGGCTCCTGACCATGCCCTATCCACTGCCTGCGTGCCTCAGTTTCTCCATCTGTAAAACAAGGGGCAAGAATACTGCCCTATCTCACAAACCTCTTGTGAGTTTCAGTTTAATAATGTCTGTGAGATCCTTGGATTCCTAAGAGAGCTCAGCATCCCACATGCACCCCACCTGCTGAGGTCCTTGAGAGAATTCTGGCCATGAGGTATGGTGATTAGTTTATTATATCTGTTGAACTCACAACCGAGGCTGGTCCACTGTAAAGGGAAAGGTAGGGTGCTGATTCAGTGGGTGCATTGCCTGGCTATATGGAGGGCCCAAGACAGGAGCAATGCTAGTTAACTTTGGATTCTAGGGCATCAGCATTAGCAGAAGCTGGGAGCACTACAGAGCTGCCCTCAGGACAGGGTAGTCTGCTGGGTTGTTCCTAATGCAGCCTTACAGAAAGAGGCTAATTGCAGCCTTCAGCCGCTGGGAAGGGGCTAATTCATGACTTATTTCCCCTAATTGGGTGAGAGAAAGCAGTGGACGAAAGGGGGGAGATGCAAGCCGGTTGCCCATAGACCAGCAATAGTCACTTCTGATGGGAAGCTAGTTTCCCTAGAGCTGGCTGGAAAGTCTTCATGGAAGATCTTTCCAATGGAAAATGCCAGTTTCAACAGCAAAATGTCCTATGGGGATATGTCATTTTTGACTAAGTTTCCCTAGAACCGAGGCAGGTTTCTGTGGAGCCAATGACCCTGGCTCCTACGTAGCCAAGCTCTTTGGCTTCTCCACAGCTCACCAGGCGGGCTGCTACAGAGGGGAACTGCCAGGGCTTCCAGGGTCTCCTTCAGTCCACCAGGCAGGCCATCAGGGAACCAGGAGTCAAAGTACTAAGAGTGCTGGCTCCCAGACTCCCAGCTCCAGAGCAGCCCACCAGACAGAGTGCCCGGAGCCAGGACTCCATCCTCTTTTGCAGAGAATTTCAAATTTTTTAATTTTTGTTCCAAATCAGAACAAAAACCAAAACTTTAACATATCAAAACCCTAATGGAATGGTCTTTCTCCACCCAGTTCTACTTATTACACATTAGCTGGGTCCAGCCACGACCAGATCCCCACAACCACGGGACTGGGAGGACTTTAGGGTGGGAAGAATATCCTTTGAAAACAAGACTTGTCAAAAATGTCCCCTTTGCGAATAGCCCCAATTACATGAGCTACGATAATTATTGAGAAGGGGGCTGGGGGGGGGAGAGGGGGGGAGAAACGGGAAGCCATGTGCTTCAAGACTTAATGAGCACTAACCAATGGAGAAGCAGGCTCTTTACCACAGCCAGGTACAAAGGAGGTGGAAGTAGCCCTCTAGAAAGAGAGGAGCTAGGGGTTGGACTGAACAGTCAAAGCCAGGGAGAAAGCTTTATGCTCAGCCTTTTGTTATATGTTCACATCCATTCCTGTTAATAACCCCCCATCCCTCACTGCCATGTTCGGTGTTAAAGGGTAGCTCAGGCTATGTCTATACTACGGAACCTTACAGCGGTACAGCTGCACCGCCGTGAGATCTCCTGAGTAGCTGCTCTTTGCCGGCAGGAGAGAGCTCTCCTGCTGACATAATTAAACCATTCCCAACGAGCGGCGTTAGCTGAGTCTGCCGGAGAGCCTCTCCTGTCCACACCAGCTCTTTTGTCAGTGAAACTTATGTCCGCCAGGGGGGTGTTTTTTCACACCCCTGACCGACAAAAGTTTTACCGACAAAAGTGGTAGTGTAGACAAAGCCTCAGTCTCTTTGGCCCAGTCCCTCACTAGCCAGGCAGCAGGGATGGCAATAAAGGCAAGATTTGATAGAAGTTTATGTTCTCCAGAAACTGCATGGAGGCCACCAACCTTGTTTCACTGTGGCCACCAAACAGTCAGAAAGATAACAACTTTCCATTGCTACTGGCTAGGCCTGCTTGCAAACCAGTGGCCTAGAAGTCACTTCAAACCCTTATACCCTCCTTGCTAGCTCCCTGATCTACAGGTTCCAGACTACGGGACTTCTGAGGCAATCATTATTTGTAGAAAAGTAGAAACAATGGTCACACAACCTACATTTTGGGGTGAGGGTGTAGACCTTGAGCCTGGGGTTTGCAGGGACAGGACGCTCTGATGGCTGCTCTTGAAATGAATGTCCCAGCACCATTCTTCTAGGGGTACATTCTGTCATCCTCTGTGCCTGGTCCCATTGAAATCAATGGAGGCTACTCGTGTAGTAAGAAAGAGCAGCTGTATCTGCTGCTCATAAGCAGGACACAGCCCAGAAGAGCACTGACTACGCCGTGTTACCTATATTCCCTCTGGGGGCTGGCCAGCGGTAATTTCCTTTCCCCGGTCACTTTACACTCACTGCAGCAGTTCTGTAAACCTAGGGCAGATCTTTATCTCCAGCCTTCTCCCTGGCTTTGCGTTAAAGATGTCACCTGGTGCTCGCAGGCGGGTCTGAGTCCTGGCTGCTAGCTTTCAAGGCAGTGGTGTTGATTCAGACATTTCTTGGTGAGGGAGGAGAAAATTCCAGGCCTGGCCCCAGCAGGGATGTCACTTTAGTCCTTGCTCATTCCCCCACCCCAAGCCTCAGGGACCCTGGGGATCCTTTGGCTAGGGACCCTCCCCTCTCTCTCACCCACACAGTGTATGAGCTGGTACCACCAGGAGTCCAGTTCTCGGGAGACTCCCCTGTGCTCCACTGCAAAGAAACAGACTCTCCATGTGCCAGGCTGCAACATCATTTGGCCTGGCAACCACTCCATCCGGACAGAGGGCCAGTAGAAGGTCCCGGAAGGAAGCAGGAGTTTTCTAAGGCTGACAGCAGGAGACCAGCTAGAGAGGTTTGCCAGCTGACCTCCCCATGACAGGGCCAGAGGCAGGAGAGCTGGGGAACAGCGAGAGGGTCTGGGGGAATGAGGGCTGCTTCCCTGGTAAGGATGAGAGAGGCTGTGGCAGGTCCTGCTGGGGAGAGCAGGTTGAAGGGCTGGGGTGGCTGTCCCAGTACTGGCCCAGAAGAGGATGGACGAGGAGCCAAGGTGTGACACAAGGTGCCAGCATGTGGGACACAGGGCATCCTGTCCTGGGATTTTAAGGACTCTGTACACTTGGGTGATAAATGGACTATTTTGGGGTCTTTCGTTAGGGACATATTTGCATTATAGTTTTGATAATAAGCTGACCTCAAAGAAGGGTACTGCTGAAGTCAGAGCGTCCTCAGGTTACCTGAGAGGGAAAACCATGGCAGGTGCACTTGTCACGGCATGGCCTGCCACAGGAGGGCGCTCCAGGCAGGGCAGAGAGTTGTGTGTGTGTGTGTGTGTGTCAGATTCATCGTACAGCACCTAGCACAATCGGGTCCCTGCCCATGACTGGGGCTCCTAAGTGCTGCAGAAATCCAGATAAATAATAATATCCTCTGCAGACCAGGACAGTAACACACAATTCCCAGTAGGTTACACTTGCATGTTGTGTCCTCTTATAAAAAAATGCTGCAAAAAGAAAACCCTTCAGAATAACAAATTCAGATGAAGTCAAGATCAGCCAGTGAACAGCCAAAAGTGAGGCTAGATTTGTAATGGGCCTGATGAATAGCACCACCTTCCATCATATACTATTAGCCCTAGTTTCCTTCACTTATTCCACTGCCCCATTCCTAAAAAGGGCTTCCTTAAATTTCCCCTGATGGGGACCTGAATCAGCCTGCAGGGAAGAGCTCTAGCTCCATTCCTAACGTTCCTAGGGCGGTGAGAAATGGCAAGCCATAGAAACCTGCTCAGACAGTCTGCTCTTTAGCTCTAGAGGGCATGAGCTGACCTAGTCTGACCTTACAGCACTAAACCGTCTGCCGCGGCCCCACCAGCACTGCGGCTAATAGAGCTGTGCAGAGGGGGGATCTATTTAAAGACCACATCGTTTACATTAATAGAGATTTATTGGTTCCTCCTTTTTTAAGCCCTGAATCAGCCTCCCTTTTCCTCGGTCTTTGTGACCATTTGGCTTTTCATCGACCAACCACGGAGCAACGTGGGGCTGCAAGATGCTGGGATTCTACCTGTGCAAACAGCATCGCAGAATTCAGCAGAGATGTATCTCAACCATGCTTAAGGACCTCAGTAATCAAGGCTTTGGCCACTCTTGAGATTTCAGTCATCTAGAATGCCATGATCGGTTGACACGGTGAAATTTATCAGCGGGAAATCAGACTCTCAAGAGAAACTTTATTCTCAGTCCAAGAACTGTACTACAGACCTGCCAGCAACAGGGAGTATTACTCTCAATCAGTCTGCAGATAACAAAGTAAGTTTGCTGTCTCTAGCCAAAGAAGCTTTTAAAAGCAAACAGTCCTTCACGTGGATCAGTTTGGGGGGCTAATGGAGTCCAAGCTGCAGTTTGGCTCCTTTTGCCATTGTGCAGAGGGCCAGTATCATGGCTCCGCTGGTCATGTTTAGGTGTAGCAACAGTAGTGCCTAGTGGGCGGTCAGGTTATGCCACATCTCTGCGCTGTTGACGGTGTCTGAGCCTGTGCAGAGGCAAACAGGCAGCATCCGGCAGAATGTTGCCTACTATTCCACTGTGAGGTCAGTGGGAATTCTGTGTAGGAAGGAGGCGCAGAGACAATCCCTGGAGCTGGAAAGAGAGGCAGCATGGCCCAGAGAGGAAAACTTTGCTCATCATTTGCACTCGGTGATGGGTGCATCTGTCTCTCTGGAGGCACAGGCTAAATCAACTATTACTTCATATTCATGGCACATAATTTCTGCCTGCATCCCAAAGCACTCCACAGACATGAATTAACTGAGCCTCAGGCCAAACACCTCCAGCCAGGTAGCTAAGTGTCACCAGTTTACAGCTGGGGAAACTCAGGCACAGAGCAGTTAAGAGATAGTCTATGCACTGAACTGCACCAGTGTAAATTACAGTGTAATTTTAAACAGATGTAGACAAACTGGCACAAAAGGCTGTGTAGACACTCCTATTTCCTTTTGGTTGACTTTTGTTTGGCTTAAGTCACTTAAGAACAGGTTTAAGCTAAACAAAACAAAACAAAAAACAAACAAAAAAAACCACACCACACTACTCTTAAACCAAAATCAGTGTCCATACTGGGGTTTTGCCCACTTTAATTAAACCTATAACACAAAATGAATTTAATGAAACCAGTGTAAATGGGAGTGTTGATCAAAGCCCAAATGAGTTGCCGCATGTCACAGAATAAAAAGAAAAGGAGTACTTGTGGCACCTTAGAGACTAACCAGTTTATTTGAGCATGAGCTTTCGTGAGCTACAGCTCACTTCATCGGATGCATAGCATATCGTGGAAACTGCAGAAGACCACGATATGCTATGCATCCGATGAAGTGAGCTGTAGCTCACGAAAGCTCATGCTCAAATAAACTGGTTAGTCTCTAAGGTGCCACAAGTACTCCTTTTTGTCATTATGTCACAGAATGTATCACTTGAACATAAGAATGGCCATACTGGGTCAGACCAAAGGTCCATCCAGCCCAGTATCCTCTCTGTTGACAGTGGCCAATGCCAGGTGCGCCAGAGGGAGTGAACTTAACAGGTAATGATCTAGTGATCTCTCTCCTGCCATCCATCTCCACCCTCTGACCCCGGATCCCAATAGGATCTCCACCCTCTGACAAACAGAGGCTAGGGACACCATTCCTTACCCATCCTGGCTAATAGCCATTAATGGACTTAACCTCCATGAATTTATCCAGTTCTCTTTTAAACTATTCTAGTCCTTGCCTGAGGAGGTTGTGAAGACTAGGAGTTCCACAGGTTGACTGCGCGCTGAAGAAAGAAGAACTTCCTTTTATTTGTTTTAAACCTGCTACCCGTTAATTTCATTTGGTGGCCCCTAGTTCTTATATTATGGGAACAAGTAAATAACTTTTCCTTATTCACTTTCTCCACACCACTCATAATTTTATATATCTCTAACATCTCCTCCCTTAGTCTCCTCTTTTCGAAGCTGAAGAGTCCTAGCCTCTTTAATCTCTCCTCATATGGGACCCGTTCCAAACCCCTAATCATTTTAGTTGCCCTTTTCTGAACCTTTTCTAATGCCAGTATATCTTTTTTGAGATGAGGGGACCACATCTGTACACAGTATTCAAGATGTGGGCGTACCATTGATTTATATAAAGGCAATAAGATATTCTCCGTCTTATTCTCTATCCCTTTTTTAAATGATTCCTAACATCCCGTTTGCTTTTTTGGCTGCCCCTGCACACTGCGTGGATGTCTTCAGAGAACTATCCACAATGACTCCAAGATCTTTCTCTTGATTAGTTGTAGCTAAGTTAGCCCCCATCATATTATATGTATAGTTGGGGTTATTTTTTCCAGTGTGCATTACTTTACATTTATCCACATTAAATTTCATTTGCCATTTTGTTGCCCAATCACTTAGTTTTGTGAGATCTTTTTGAAGTTCTTCACAGTCTGCTTTAGCCTTAACTATCTTGAGCAGTTTAGTATCGTCTGCAAACTTTTCTGCCTCGCTGCTTACCCCTTTTTCCAGATCATTTATGAATAAGTTGAATAGGATTGGTCCTAGAACTAACCCTTGGGGAACACCACTAGTTACCCCTCTCCATTCTGAAAATTTACCATTTATTCCTACTCTTTGTACCCTGTCTTTTAATCAGTTCTCAGTCCATGAAAACTTACCCCATGACAACTTAATTTATGTAAGAGCCTTTGGTGAGGGACCTTGTCAAAGGCTTTCTGGAAGTTTAAGTATATTATGTCCACTGGATCCCCCTTGTCCACATGTTTGTTGACCCCCTCAAAGAACTCTAATAGATTAGTAAGATGTGATCTCCCTTTACAGAAATCATGTACTACTTCACACAACACACAGTCAACCTGTGAAATTCATTCGCAGGGGATGTTGGAGGCCAAAACTATAACTGGATTCCAAAAATAACTAGATAAGTTCATGGATGATCAGTCCATCAATGACTATTAGCCAAGATGGTCAGGGATGCAACTCCATGCTCTGGGTGTCCCTAAACCTCTGACTGCCAGAAGCTGGGACTGGACAACAGGGGATGGATCATTTGATAATTGCCTTGTTCTGTTCATTCCCTCTGAAAGCACCTGCTACAAGCTACTATTGGAAGACAGGATACTGGACTAGATGGACCAATGGTCTGACCCACTATGGCCGTTCTTATGTTCTCCCTCTGCCAAACACATCTAGTGATCATGGAGTGTTTTGCCTCTTGATTTAATTTGGCCACGATTCATTTTAGCTATATTTATAAAACATGCTTCCATTGCACAAAGCTCTGTCCACATTGTAATTTCTAAAAGCATTCATAATCGCAATATATATTGCCTGAAAAATAGAGCATCATAGGTAGTGCTCCCACCTCGCAATAGGCCTGCAGAGGAGCAGAAGGATAGAGAGTTAAACATGCCATGGAGACTCAGTCCTAGAGCTGCTCAGGGCTGAGTTATGGTGGCAGGGAGGCGCTATGGAGGAAGCACACATTGCCACAGCCTAAGTCACCTCTGTTCTGTGGGGAGACAACTCCTGTCTCCCGGGCTCTGAAAATAGCACCTTTTGGGAGCAGTGAATTTGCCTCCAAAGAAAAGAGAAGTCACGCATGCATAGCTGGCATGTGCACAAGGCTTATGCTGTTGCATGCATAGGGGATCCAGACAACTGTCTGCTCAATACCCTGCATGTTTATTTTTGCATGCAATTGCTTGCTTGCACCCACAAAGGCATAGTTTGCACGTACAATTCCCTGCTTTCACCAATGTGTGAATAACTAGTAAGCAATTACCTCCCTGCACCTGCATGTGTATAATTTGCATATACAATTACCTCCTTCTTTGAACCTACAGGTACATAACTTGTGTGTGCAACTACCTGCCTGCAAACCCTGTGTACCTATTTTCCATGCACAATGTAGGTGCCTATTGGTGCCAACAATCCAGTCCCTGCCCAAGCATTTTTGCTAAACTGGTTAAATCCAAAGTTAAACTCCCTAGTTTCATTTTGTGGCCAAAGCTGCAGTATACCTCCCTCCCTCCGATCTCCCACAGCCAAGCTGTGCTCCCGAGCAACGGGGTCTCACACAACAGGACTGGCTTGTGCATTGGGAAAAGGTAACCCATGGAGCTTTAACAATGAACTGCTGAGCCTGTCACTTCTGAAATATCCCAGCCACCGTACCTGCTCCTCTGTGGCAAAGGGGTCAGGTGCAGGTCCACCTACAGCCGTGTAGTTGGAGACACCAGCACTCAGGGGGTCTCTCATTAAGGGGAAGAAAGGAAAAAAGATTAGACACTGAATAATAAGGGAAAAGTAATTCATTATCCCAGCTTACTCCCAGGCCTATTAAATAGTCCCATCTTCTTGGCTGGGGAATAGGTGCTGGGAGTTGCTGCCATGTGCTAGGGCAGATGGGAACACTTCCAAATCACCCCCAGGTGCTTCACGGTGAATTAGAGGCAACGGCAAAGCAAGGGAGGGGGGTTAAAGGTTATGTAAAGGGCTGGGCCAGGGACACAGCAGGGGGCTCCTCAGTCTGTATCATAGACACTAATTTAGTTTAATTTACTTCAAAGACTTTCCTGTACACTGGGACATATGCAGGGGTCAGATCTATTTTTCCTGGGGAAAGGGGTAGGGAGAATACTCCTTTTTTCCTGAAAGCATCAGAGAGGTTTTACAAGGCAGATAAGAGAAGCGGCGGGAAGCAGGAGGAAAAAGAACAAGAAGGAAATTAAAGCATCACAGCGGTTTAAAATAAAGCCTGTCTCAACACAGAGCCAGCAACCCAGCAATAAAACCACCATGCAAATGGCTAAACAAAGACTCCCTCAGAAAGTGCATCCCTGAGCGAAAGTTTAAAGATGTTTAATTACCCCGAGATGCAAATAAATGAGAGAGGAGAGCAGAAACTCGGTGCTTTTAACCTTTAACCAGTCTAGCTAGGGAAATGGCTTGTGAACTCTAAACTTAAGTGTGAATGTTTTCCCAGAGTAAACAATGAAGACAGATCCAGAGGCAGGCGGACCTATGGGGCATTGAGAATGATGAATCCTTAGCACTTTCCAGAGCGCTCGTCTCTTCCCAAACTCTCTGCAAATAATAACAAAGTTCCTCATGAATGCATTCGTCTACACACATTAGAACGGTCAGTTCAGTTTTGCCAACCACAAGCGCTCAAAAATCATGAGTCAGGTCCCCCAAAATTCCTGAGATTGTTTTAAAAAAAAAAACATTTGGGGTTGTTTTTATTTAGCTTCTGGTTTGGGAGCCTTTGGGGGCTCTACTCAGGTCAAGTTTGAAAACTTCTCTCCACAGTCATGATACTACAAACTCCCCCCACCCATGGAAGCTAGGATACTCATGTATTCACATAACTCCAGCAGTCAGGGACTTAAGAAAAACACCAGACAGCACAAGGTTTGCAGTGAAATTGTGAACACCGGCAACACAGTTAATGGTGGGGAGAGGCGAGGTTTGCTGAGGATGGTGTGATTCGTTTTTGGCTCTGGAAACCCAGACCCAGCATGGTTCATATCTAAGGTCACATTTTATACAGAACATAAAATTTTAAAAGGATCTGATGAAAGATTCCAGTGTGGACTAATCAATGGCAAAACACTAGGGTCAGATCCTATGAATTGGCCTACAGGCACTACAATCAACTACTGTTCAGAGTACTGTAGTACAGCATTTGGAAACATTACTGTAAAACACTTACAATATTTAGGGCTAGGTCCAGGGCTTTGCTGGTCTGTCTCCCAGGTGTCTCCCTGTTCTGTGGGGGAAGTAATCTACACCAGTAGTTTTTGCCCTACAGGCTGTTCTCCAGGGCTCTGTGTTAGGAGCTGTGCATGGGAAGTCAATTGTAGCGGGTAACAACATAACTGAATCCACTAATTTCCAGACAATGCCACTCACCACAATTGCGCACCCTGGCAGGCTTGCAGGGGCCCCCATCTTGGCACTCCCTGGTGGCCACTTCTTTGGCCCCATGATGGCCTCTCTGTTTACACCTTCCATGAAGCAGCCCTCCAGTCAGGTCAGATTTAAGTTCAGTCCCCTTCCAGGGTAAGGAAAGGCCAACCAAGGGGCAAGCCAACATCTAAACAAACTACACGTCTGCCCATCTTGGGCCCTCCTAGGCTCAGCTCTCACCCCTTCTGGGCTCCCTGAAAGTCCTTCCAACACTGTTATAGACAGCTGACTCCCAGGCTGCCTTGGCTGGAGTCCCTCTCACAGCCTGCGATTCACTGAAGTTCCCTGCACTTAGCCCCTGCTCCCACAGAGCTCTTTCCTCCTTTTAATGGAGCGTTGTCTCTCCAGAGACTCCTTTCCTCCAGGCAGATTCCCAGAGCCACTCCATGGCAGGGACTCCAGCAGTTTCTCCCAGTAACCTCCTTCTTTCTTACAGACCTGTCTCAGGGCTTCCCCCAGAAGCCTGAGTCACTCCTAAGAGTATGTGCTCTTAAGCCTTTTTATTAGGACACCCAGGTGTTCACCATCTTCACACCCTAACCCATTAGTCCCACCCCCTCAGGCCACAATCCAGTTAATCATGGCACAGGTGGGGCTGGCCCCATCTCCCCTTAAAGGGGCCTGCCCCCCTGCAACATCTCCCTATTTTTATTGGCTAGCAGATGATGGTATTTCTATTAACTGGCTACAGCTACATCTCTTTTATAGAGCACTCCTGCAACACCCCAAACCAAAAACTCCCAACCTTACGGCGAGGCTTGAGTTGGCTCAAAGCTGCCCAGGAGGAGGCTGTGTAAGATCTGTTGAAATGGGCTCCTTAAAATAGCTTCCCGACACACAGTGATTGCAGGGTGACCTATCTCATGGTAGGCTGGAAATCCAATGAAATGGGCTGTCTCCCAGAGATTTCTTTTTTTTTTAATCCATTTTTCTAGAGATGAAAAGTGCCCTTTGACGGATGGAGGCTCGTGATAATGAGAGTGAATTTCAAACCGAGGTGCCAGGGGAGGGGCAGACGGGAGGTGCTGGAATCGGGCACTGTTTGGATTCCACACCTTGCCCCCGTTGGAATCTGACTTATTTTTGGTTTGTTTGCAGTGTTTCCTTTTTGCTCTTCCCGCCTCTTATCCCTGCAATGGAAGTGGGTGAGTGTGTGTGTGTGTCATTTTTTAGATAATAAATAATAGAAAAGGGCAAAAATAGCCCTAGATAAAAAGTGACATTGACGAATGCAGAATCTAAAGCCGAGGGCTTGGGGTGGCCCTCCAAATCACAGAAGCAGCAGCAGTGTCTCAGCAGTCTCTGCAGAACATACTCAGCCATTTTAAGTAATGAAGAGCATTTGAGAGGCAGTGTGGTTGAGTGGGTAGAGCACCAAGCTAGCACACAGGAGACCTGACTACTGTTCCTAGCTCTACTACTGACTTGCTCTGTGACTCTGGGCAAGGTGTGTCCTCTGAGTGTGTGCCTCTTTCCCTGTCTGCCTGGCAAGGTCTCCAGGGCAAAGACTGTTTCTTAGTCTCTGTGTGTGCATAGTGCCCAGCATGTTGGGCCTTTGCTAGGTGCAGGACTGTCAAAGTTCCTTCCCCACTCTGAACTCTAGGGTACAGATGTGGGGACCTCCATGAAACCCCCCCAAGCTTATTTTTACCAGCTTAGGTTAAAACTTCCCCAAGGTACAAACTATTTTACTTTTTGCCCTTGGACTTTATTGCTGCCACCACCAAGCGTCTAACAAATATATAACAGGGAAAGAGCCCTCTTGGAAACATCTATCCCCCCAAAATCCTCCCCAAACCCTACACCCCCTTTCCTGAGGAAGGCTTGATAAAAATCCTCACCAATTTGCATAGGTGAACACAGACCCAAACCCTTGGATCTTAAGAACAAGGCAAAAAGCAATCAGGTTCTTAAAAGAAGAATTTTAATAGAAGAAAAAGTAAAAGAATCACCTCTGTAAAATCAGGATGGTAATTACCTTACAGGGTAATCAGATTCAAAACTTAGAGAATCCCTCTAGGCAAAACCTTAAGTTACAAAAAGACACAAAAACAGGAATATACATCCCATTCAGCACAACTTATGTTATCAGCCATTTAAACAAAACAGAATCTAACGCATCTCTAACTAAATTACTTACTAAGTTCTAAGACTCCATTCCTGTTCCGTTCCTGGCAAAAAACACCACACAGACCGAGAGAACCTTTGTTTCTCCCCCCTCCAGCTTTTTGAAAGTATCTTGTCTCCTCATTGGTCATTTTGGTCAGGTGCCAGCGAGGTTATCCTAGCTTCTTAACCCTTTACAGGTGAGAGGGTTTTCCCTCTGGCCAGGAGGGATTTTAAAGGTGTTCACCCTTCCATTTATATCTATGACAAGGACAGGCGTGGAAGGAGTTCAGGGGAGCAGGATCTGCCCAGGGACACAGCAGAAAAGTTTGGGGTTTTGTCCTGGGCAAAGGAGCAGCCATCAGAACCTGCAATTATCCCATTCCGAATTCCACTAAGTGTTTCTGCTCTGGAGGCAGCACACCATGCTTCTGTGAATCTGTCTGCGTTAGGGTTTTATGCTGCGGCCCATCGCCATCATTGCGGAGCATCTCCCCGGATTGGAACATCCCCCACCTCATTCAAGCCCCTACCACGTTCCAGAGCTTCCTTCATGCAAAGAGAACCGAAAACACGCAGCAGCAGCCAGACTTGGTGCAAGCGGACAAGCTCCATAAATTACAGGCATAAAGAGTCAGCGCTCAGGGAAGCAGTAATAATCACATTAAATAATTACAGGGGACGAAAGTTGACCAAGTGAAAATAGAAGGACTCTGGGGTCAAAGTCAGGGCCCAGAGACAAGAGGGAGAGGTTTGAGGGCAGGTTTGAGTATTGGAGAGGTGGGAGGATTGGAGAGTTCTGGGGACTAGAAACTGACTACAGAGCCTTTCACCTCCCCTCACCAGTTCAAAGCCTGCCTAGGTCATTAGGGAGATGCAAGAGGCTCCAGCTACCCACTCCGATGCCAGGCACCATTGGCCTGGAAATCCTATCCCGTGCATCTGGCTTTTGCTCGGGGTGGAAAAAAAATGTCAGACAAAACAATTGTTGTTAAAGTTGTTTGAACCTCAGGTTAGGTTTTGATTTGATTCCAGGTTTGGGTAAAATCCAGGGCCAATTGCCTAAAGCAAAACTTTGGATCCAAACCCTTCGGAATGCTTGGGAGAGTCACAATACAAATCCCCATCTGGACTCAAACTTTGGAAGTGTCCCTGCTCTTTACAATGGGGCAAACCAATCCCTCCTCCTGAACTTGGGCAAGTCAAAATCTATTTCTCATTTTTACACCTTGAGCCCATTTCTAATTTGATCAGAACCAGCTGCCCCCATGAACATACCAGCTGTTGCAACCGGGCAGTGTTTTGTGGCCTTGTGGCAAAGATGCGGCAGCAGCATGCCCATGAGGGGAGGGTGGGGGGGGGGCGCCATATGAGGTGCTGTGACAGCTGTGCCTCCGTTTCTCCCGTGCCTGTTTCAGCCATGGGCTTGACCTGGCCCTTTGCAGGGCCTCAACAGCTTTCACCAGTAGACAGCACAACAACTGCATCTTCAGCCCAGCTGGGATCAGCTGGCAGCCTCCTCCTTTGCAGGTCAGCCCCAGCTTCAAACGGTCCCAACACCAACCCAAGTTCCCGGGTTTCCCTCCCACCTCCCAAGGGTGGTCACGCTCTCCCTCTAGCCAGGGATTGAAGCAGGCTGCAATCCCTGATTGACCCCTGTCACCAGTCAGGGTTCCATCTCCAGACTCAGCCTCCCAGGCTGCTCTCACTCAGCCCTCAGCCCAAGAGACAAAGCTACCACCCTCTCTCAGCTGTCTGGATCTCCTCCTTGGCCCTCCTGCAACAGCCCTTTGCTCCGTCCTCTATGAACTCCCAGCCCCTCACTAGCTGGGACTGATCACCAGCTATGCCTGACACCCCTCCAGGTGCAGCCCAGTGGGTTAATGGGCTTTCCAGGCCACTTTAATGCTTTCATCACTTGCGTGGGGCCTATTTGAAACAAACCAGGGACCTGGGTCAAGCAGGGCAGCGTCTCTTTAACAATTAACAAATATAATCAGAAGTAGCATGAATTAGCGAGCCCCACGAGTGAAAGGTGCTGAGCACTCTTTCCTTGCCCTGAATTCGGTGGGCGCTGAGGGGCTGAGCAGCTGGCTGGGCAGGGCACTGGATTGGGTATGGTGGGGAACAGTGCGAGTGACAGACGTGGTGGCTAAACCGAGAGCTCCAGTTTCGGGTGAGCCCATTATAAAGTCAGGGTCATTTGCAAAATTCCGATCCCCTGGGAATTCAGGAGAGGAGGAGCTGGCTTCTGGCCTAGCTGGGGCGCTCGTGAGAACTACACACACTTTAATAACATCTGGTTGCAAAGTAGGTGCAAAAATGTCCAAGACATGAGTGATCTCTGCAGAACCTGAGTCTCCTCTTCTCCCCATCCCCCACCGCACACACCACTGTCCAAACGCAGATCACAGGCTGAGGTTGTTTTCAGTGGGGAGGCCCTGTCCAAGGTCAGCTCCTCCATAACATTTTATGTCACATAAAACAACGGCAACAACAAAATCTGTGCCCCCTACCCTCCATTCTTGCAAAAAGAGAGTAATAAAAAATGACTGTGGATGGGCTTCTTTTTGTTTCGCTCATAAAAACAGAGTAAGTGGCTACTTTAACCAAAGCAGGAAAGAAAACGAAAAGGATGATCTGTACCAGGGCTGCTTGATTTGTGCCTCGTGCACAAACCAAAGGGTCACTTGCTCGCACTGTTTTCTCCATGCAGCTTGGTCAGGATTATTAATTATGCATCGCGAACAAACTTTGCTGCTTTGCTAATTGACTTCAATACATTGCTCCCAAATCGCTGCGAGGTGTTTGGAATTGGTTTAGGCCGGAGGTATCCCAGGCCTGGGTTGCTTGATGTATTTATCTGGCCAATGATAGTTTCAGGCCAAGAGGCTAAATAGTGATTTTTGGGTGCTCAGTTGGAGAAGCCTTAAAGAGGCCTAATTTTTTTTGGAAATTTGCTGTGCTCTGAAAATTAGACCTATTGAAGGAGTCTTGAACTGACACCCCAAAACTAAGGGACCCCAAATCACTAGTTACCTGGGAAAATCTTGGCCCCAGAATCTGCAGCCTAAAAACCTCTCATTTCTTTATAAAAAGGATATTTGTGCTAGCCCTTATGGCCATGAAAGAAACTTTCCCTAATACAAATTGATGCAATGTTGTATATGACACACAGGTAACAGGTGAAAGGAACAAAGCTGCCTCATTATTGTGTTAACTCTAGAACTTACTGGCAACACTTTAAGAGCTAGGTTTGCTGGAAGCTTAAGCAGGCAGTTGTACATGCAAATGAACACACAGTTATGTGTATAAATACTACTAACGCACAAGATGAAAGGCAAATAAGTCAATGGGGCAGAAATGGTGAAAACTGCAAGAATGCCCTGTGTCAGTTTTCCACTGTGCAGTTCTGAATGCAACGATAATTTTAGTAGCTAAATTTCACTTATGCCCCCATCCCTCCCTCCACCTAGGAAAAGTGCAAATTCAGACTGGACTCCAGACTCTGCAAGTCAGGATTGACTGTAATGCAAACACAGATCCTCTGAGTCCAGTGACCAAGGAGTTTCCATTAGGAGCGTTCTCAGGTTCCAGCATTTATATTTGGATTTCCACTGGATTTGTAGAGCCTTGGAAACCATCTAAAGACCCAAATAAAGGCAGATCTGATCTCCTTGTGATGTCTGACTTCCTGGGTGGTAGAAATACCCTGAAGAGGCCAGATCTGACTTTATTTCAGCCACGCCACCTCCCAAAAATGCCTAATAAACATATAAGCAATAACTGAAACACTGAGGTCTTTGAGACGTTTTGGATCCTTGCAGAAATCAGATGCACAGCCCTATTCGCAAAAAGAAAAGGAGTACTTGTGGCACCTTCGAGACTAACCAATTTATTTGAGCATAAGCTTTCGTGAGCACACGAAAGCTTATGCTCAAATAAATTGGTTAGTCTTTAAGGTGCCACAAGTACTCCTTTTCTTTTTGCGAATACAGACTAACACGGCTGTTACTCTGAGCCCTATTCTGGCTTCCATCTCTGATGGCACATTCGGTTTCCATCGCTGTCCATTTTGATCCACCAACTCACGAGTCCTGAGCAGTAACACCCATTGTGAATGTTCTTTGGGCACGCCATGGGGCTCTACTCATTGTTGGGGCGCCCCCTCATGGCTGCGTCGGGGAATAGCTCCGCTCAGTCTGACTCCCCTTCTTGTCTCTGGCTTGTGCTAAGGCCCCTTTCACACTCCAGGAGTTGCAGTGCTTCGTCTTCGTGGATGAGGATGCTCCCTCTTCATGGCTTGGCCCTTTCTCTTCATGGCTTGGCCCTCTGGCCCAGGCCACTATTCAGTTTTCTCCTTCAGGGGTATCAAAATCTGACTGGACCTGCTGGCTGAGTATCGTTCCCAGCAGTCCTCTAATTCAAAGCTATGCCATTCCCCCAGTGATTGGTAGGGGAACCCGGGCCCACCCACTCCTCTGGGATCCAGCTCAGCGATCAAATCAGCAGCCAGGGTCTGCACTGTTGCAAACCTTGCTGATGTTTCTCTGAGCCTTTTCTGACTCCACCTCTATCAGTCTTCTGCTCCACCGCCCTTCGGGGTAAAGCCTTTCCTCAGGACCTTCTACTCTCCTCCTGGGTTTCCTCCTTTCCCCCTCTAAGTCCAGAGAGTGACTGCAGCCTTCCACAATGCAACTCTTTTCTGCCCTCTCTTCCTGGCCTTGTACCAACCCCTCCTGCTCCTGGGCTCCATCCTCCATCAGGGATTGCTTGTCAAGCCTAATTCTCCTTCAGGTGCTGCCTAGCAGGTTAACTGGCCCCTTCTGAGCCCCATTAACCCTTTCCCGGCTAGTGTGGGGTAAACACCCCACCACAAGGTAGGTGAACAATAACCAGCTTTGATCAGAAAAACTTTGACAGAACCACTTTGCATCAGCAAATGCAGTTCCATCCATCGTTGGAACACTTCGTGAAATCATGTCAATAGCGCCGAAATTTTGTTTCAGAGGAAAAAGTTCCGAGAGGGTTGAAATGTCCCATTTTGACATTTTCACAACGAAATGCTTTGATTTGTCCTTTCAAACTGATTGTGCACTTTGAAATTCTTTACATTTTGTCTCATTTTCTATATTAGAATAGAACAGAACATTTAAATAGTCAAAATCAAATGCCCCTATCAACCTGAAACCATTTTTTTCCCCAGAATTTTCTTTTGCAGAGAATTTCCAGGTCTCATTCCTAATTGGAATGAAAACAAAGTACAAAATCCGCCATGAAATGGAATGTCCATTCTTCGCACAAGCACTAATGTACAGAAGTGCTGAGTCAGACAAAGAAAGGGTGTTACAAAATCACAAAGGGTGACTTCGTATAGAATCCAGCAACGGAACCAAGCTAATGAAATGGCTGCCAATAACCCTCCAGAAACAGGAACATAGGAATCGCCATACCAGATCAGACCAATGATACAGCTAAGCTAATATCCCTCCTCCCCAGCACACTGGGCAAACCAATGACCTACCTAATTTAGCATCCCTTTAGGTCAGAACACTGTCTCATCTAGGTCAGGTTTCAGAGTAGCAGCCGTGTTAGTCTGTATTCACAAAAAGAAAACATCCGATGAAGTGAGCTGTAGCTCACGAAAGCTTATGCTCAAATAAATTGGTTAGTCTCTAAGGTGCCACAAGTCCTCCTTTTCTTTTCATCTAGGTCCGTGACCTGTCTCCAGCAAGGACCTGTAGCAGTGGCTGTAGAGGAAAGTGTAAGCCTACATAATGGACAGTTGCACCTATGGGGGGAGTTTCATCCCAGCCCCTGTGGCTGGCTTATGCCCTGGAACATGCTGGTTGAAATCCCTTACATGTTTTTCACTACAGCTAATGGAACGGGGGTGGTTCTCGTTATTCACATAACTGTCCAAGCTAATGGTGCACGTCCCCCTGCTGTTGTATTATGAAAGCTGGGAAATAAGAGCAGCCACAGGACCTTTTCATTCCATTTGTTATTTTGTATCCCACTCTGTTATGCCCCCCCCCAGATTTGTCTCCTCCCTAACCTGCAGAATCCCAGGCTTTCCTCCTATGGAAGCCTTGAATCACTTCCTTTGTTCTTTTCTGAACGCCCCCCTTTCTGTGTTGTGGTCAACTAGTACTACAGACAAGAGCATCCCATTCATTTATACAATGGCATTAGAATAGTCTCAGTATTGTTTTCCAGCCCATTCCATTCCTTATGCAGTCCAACGTGCTTTTAAAAGCATCCCTACTCATGGAGCAGATTTCCACTGCTTTTTCCCAAGAGGTCGTAGTGACCTTAGATCTGGTCTGTCAACACACTTTTCTACCTGAAATTTCATTTAAAATATGTGTTTTTAAAAAAACTGGGAGCCAGATCTTGACCTGGTTTCAGTGGAGTGACTTTGGTTTACAGCAGCTGAGGATCTGGCCCTGATTCAATATAGTGCTTCTGAACGTGATGAGCTAAGAGCCCTGGGTTTGACTGCAATCTAGTACATGGAGGTGCTATGCAAGAAATACATACACATTGCTCAGCACATCGCGGTCCTCAGCCCTGTTGTCCCAGCCCGGGAGTTCCAGGCGTCGAGGCTGCCATTCCTGCTGAACTAGATTATGGATTTGTGATGGGAACAATAGGTTGAGATGAAGATTTAGACCCCAGTCTCCAATGCATTTAATGTGCATTCATCACCTCTTGCACAGCTGCCTTTGAAACACATTAACCCTTTCTGTCATACCCCCGGCTCTCGCCCGTGTTTTAGTGCTGCGTAATACAAGCAGAACTGCACGCTCAACCCAACAATAAAGTTTAGAGCCTCTGAGCTAAGCTGAATCTGACATGAACGTTAATGCCTGAAACAAACATCCTTGCGGTGCTTTAAATGTCTCATCTCTTGCTGCCTCACGGGGGAACTTTATATGACCCCAGCTGCTCTGCAAACCCCATTCTCCTCTCCCTACCGTGGTAAAAATATCCTTTGTCTCCCTGGTCCCGGGTGTGCTACTGGCTGGAGTTCTTTAAGGCCCTGATCCTGCAAAGTGCTGAGCATCTGCCACTACCATTGGCTTCTACAGGAGCAACTGGTACTCAGCACCTTGCAGCAGGTGCTCTGCCTCTCACAGGAGCAAACCCTAAATGGCCAATGCACCTCAGTGAGCTCTTTCACAGGAGAAACAGCCTATTCTGGGTAAACACAGCTCACAAGCACCACCATGTGGTCCTGGAAGGGACTACAACTGGCTGGGCTAGAAGTTGATCAAAATCAAAAAGCTAAATAGTGCTTTCTAAACATTAACTATTTTTTTTATTCCCACTATAATTTTGGAATTTACGAGGTAGTTATTGGAAGAGGAAGATACGGTTTTCTCAGCACATATGGCAAGAATATTTACTGCTGAGCGCAGTGGAAAGTCATTAAAATAATTACTTTTACAATATGACACCCATTAAAGAAACTTTCCAAATAGCGTTTTTTCCCCATCCCTCTTTGCAGCTCCTCACCATATTGTTGTTGTTCTCCTGTTCAACTGCCTGTTTTATGGGATTGTTCAGTTTTAATAGGCCGGCAGCTGCAGGCCATGCTGAAATTCCCGAAGCCAATTTGATTCGAAAGTGTCCTTTACAGCTGATCCGGTTGCAAGTGCTGAGTCCTGATTAAATGTTGCGTCTCTCCTCATGAGATGGGAGCAGGCGGATGGGAAGGGATGCAACAGAGAAGTCTGGAAGGAGACCTATGAGAACCCAGCGCAAGGCGCATCATAGCAACAACATGCCTCTGAACCTGGCCTCAGATATGGGGCTTACAATTGTTTGACAAGTGGCTATAGGCTTAGATGTTGCAATGGTGGGAGCTATAAACCATCCTAGGTGAGATTAGAGAGAGAGCTGAACTCCCTCTGACAGGAGCAGAAGGGATTTCAGAATTGTATCCACAAGCCCGATGCACTGACTTTAAAGGAGAATGCATTGCGCGGGCCCTAGCCACCACAGCTGCCCCTGACTCGCTTCTGTTGGTGCTGAGCAATCTGAATGCGCGCACAGGCAAAAACAGAAGGGGCTGTGAAATACATTTAGGAAAATGCAGCCTAGCCACTGTGAAAGAGGAAGGGAGGGGGTTGGTAAACGTGCACAATGGATGAAAGCCAATACAGAGCTCCAAAAGTGGGTGAGTCATTTGCTTACATACAGCAGTGACGGGGTGGGGGTGGGGGTGGGGGGAGAAGGGCATGGGGGGGGAGATTGATAGGATGTTGGTGAGGAATTCCTAGTGGAGTCAAATTACAGACTGCAAAGTGATACCTAGCGAGATGGTAGAGCTGTAGCATAAATGTCAAACCCCATGTGGCAAAGATTGCAGTAGCGTGTTGGACAAGGAGGGGACTAAGCTCAAAGGAAGCAAAATTAAAGTACAGGAAGTGACGGGGAAGTGTGAGAGATACGTTTGTGCAAGCAGTAAAGGATACATGCGTGGAAACAGATTTGGCTTCCGCTGACAAGGAACCTCCTCAAAAGAATGTGGCTTGTGGCAGCAGAAGAAGTATGTGGAAGATACTGATGGGGAAGACGGAGGGCCAGAGAGGAGTGGGGGTGGATCAGCAAAGTGCAGGTAGCAACCCAACCAAGAGAAATGGCAGGAATGAATGGAGTGGAAATGAAAGCAAATACAAAAAGGCAAAGCAAGCTGCCAAGCGGGCAGTGCAGAAGGTCAGGTAGAGTGCCGAGTTTGTAAATGACCCGCAGTTGGCTGGCAAAAAGATCTATAACATTACAAAAAGGAGATGCAAAGGGAAGGAGGCTGGCATTGTAACACGATTTGTAAATGACGGTCGGAGGGGACTGCTAGTAACACCAGAACAAGTGAAAGAGAGGTGGGAACAATATTTGAGACTCTCTTAAATGAAGCAACCCTCTATAAAGCGGAGTTGCCAACATACGAGCCTAATGTGACACCTGAGCCTGACAAAACGGAGGGGAGGGGAGAAATGCAATCCAGGAAATGAAAAACGATTAGGCAGCAGGACCTGAGGAAGTGACAGCGGACATGGCAAAAGTCTTGGGCAAGAGAGGCATAAAATGGATGAGCAGAGTGGTTAAAGTCATATGGAGAAACAAGAGGATTCCCAAAGACCAGTGGAAGTCTATCCTGGTCCCAATACATAAGATGGAAGCATCCATCAATGTGGAAACTATTGAGGGATAAAGCTATTGTCGCATGGAATAAAGATACTGGAACAGGTCCTGACTGCTAGGATTAGGAGAATGCTGGAACCCCTCCTTGAAGAAGAACAGTTCCGCTTTAGGAAGGGACAAGGAACCCCAGACACCAGGTCTGTAATTTGGCAAGGGGTAGACAAGCAGCTAGAATACCAACAGGGCAGCATCTGGGCTTTTATAGACCTAGAAAAGGCATAAGATAAAGTGGACAGAAGGATGCTCACACCATTGCTGAGGAAATATGGAATGTCTGAGCAATTAATAACTAGGGTGAATGCCCTGTATAGCAGAGCACCTAAAACAGTGAGCCAGACAGATTTTGAAACAAGTTGAGGGAATGTCAGACTGCACCAGGGGTCAGTGACCGGGACGTGGGTGGTGGTAGTATATAGCCTTGTTTGTTAGCCTGAGATAGAATTTTGGGTTTGATTTCTGCTACTTTTATATCCTTACTAATATGTGTGAACAAAGAACAAAGGTACTGTATATTGCCTTTCCCACAACCAGGTGGGCCTTTTAGCACAATGAGAAAAGATAAGGAATAGAGCTAAAGTATTGCTGGGTATAGTGGGAGTGTAATATACGAGCATATACTTGAAGGACAGTCCTGCCTCAACTCCTCTACCGAGATAAGGTCAAGCAACCACTTGGGATGGGCGAGGGGGATGGAGGGTAAGGTATAAGAAACACTAAAAGCCAAAGAAATGCCTGCCCCTGACCAAAGCACATCCTCACTCCCTACCCCTCCCATGGGATACATAAGAGGTGATACCGAAGCCCCCAGACCCTCCAAAATGGAACATGACCATAAATTGTAAGGGATGGGACTAGGAGCGTGCACTACAGGTATAATTATGCCTTCTAAGAAAGGGGAAACCGGGACACTGGGGAAAAGGCTCGACCGACATGTAGAGCTATGGATATGTTTGCTTGATTAACCCCAATAAACATCGCCTTGCCTGCACTTTGGACTTCTGGTCTTCTGTTTTCTGGCTGCATGGCAAGAACCAGGGGAAGGTCAATGGGAAAGCCCTTAACAGGTGGTCATGCCTAGTGGTTAGCGCAGGAACCAGGTCTAGTGGTTAAAGCAGGAGTTGGTAAGCAGGAATCAGAGCCCAGTCAGAGCTGGAGTCGGAAGCCAGGAATCGGAGCCAAGGTCAGGGACCTGGTTACCTGGGGTGAGGGGAGGCAGGAGCAGGGTTGGGGTCAAGGCAGGGAACAAGCAGGAGCAGCGCTATAACAGCCATCGGTGAATGCTCTGATCAGTCATTGAACTTTTTCTGGGCTTAAAAGCTGGTCTGCTGACCCTTCCCACCAGCCAGACAATGTAGCCAGTCAGGCAGCCTACTGCAGGCCAGCTGTGCTCATTAGGTTGCCCGGAGACTGGCTTTGCTGCAGGCCTCAGTTCCTTACAGGCCCTCAGGCCGCTACTACTTATCAGATTGATGGACTGCATCAGCAGGAAGATCCCAATAGGAAAAGGTAAGATGCTGCCACGTGCGGATGACAATAAGGGCATCCTCAGAAGAAGATCTGGAGGACATCATAAACTAATGTTATGACCAGCTAAGCTGGCCTGGGGTGACCAGTTCAAGTACCTTGATGGCTGGTCATGGAAGATGGTGAGATGAATGTGAGGTACAGTCTAGATTTGGGAGTGCTGGAAGAGCATGGAATAACATCTCAGGGGTTGTGTAGGGCAAGTGTATGCCACTGAGACTAAAAACTCGACTGTGTAGAACAATGATGCTGCACGCAATGCTATATGCTGGAGCAGCATGGGTGATAAAGAGCTGGCAGGTTCAATGCCTACAGGTGTTTGAGATGAGATGTCTTCACCCCATAAGAGGAGCTACATTAAGGGACAGATTTAAAAATGAAAGTATTAGGCTGGAAGTCAAGGTCCATGAATGTGGCTGACAAAATTCAGGAAGTGTGACTTCTTTACTAGTTCGGACACATGCAGAGGATGAATGAAGGGGAGCTGGTGAAGATAGTATGGCAGGAAAGGGAGGTCGGACCATGAG
The DNA here is from genome assembly GCF_015237465.2 of Chelonia mydas. Classification (NCBI taxonomy): domain Eukaryota; kingdom Metazoa; phylum Chordata; order Testudines; family Cheloniidae; genus Chelonia; species Chelonia mydas. The sequence continues at coordinate 21,532,052 of NC_051254.2, forward strand.
GAAAGCCAAGGAAGTGATGGCAAGCAGGTAGCAGTTAGTGCCACATCACACATCTGAAGAGGGCCGACACTTGCATGATGACTCAACCCCAGTAGCTGAGATAAGAGGAAGAAGTAGGCAAGCGCTTAGGAGAAACCTAAATGCTCCAAGAGAAACTCAAGCTAAAAATTTTAACTAGAGCTGGATGAAGAAAGGTGATTCACTTTTGCGGGGGTTTTAGCTGTTTCAAAATGCAGTTTCATTCCTATTTAGAACAAAGCCCAAATATTTTGAAATTCTCTGTGAAATGGCAAAGAGTGGGTGCCTCATCAGCCCCCCAAATGGGCTGCCAATGGGCCAGGTGAGTGCACTGGCAGGAAACCAGGTGGTGTTTCTGTCAGAACCCCGCCAGGGTTCCCTCAGACCTTCATCAAAACTGAATTATCTCTGCCAAACCTTTCCAATTTGACTAAAAGAAATGTTACATCGACACCTTTCTGACCAGCTTTAATGCCACCAGAAAGCAGAAAGGCTACATCTGAAGGGGTTCAAGCGACTTCCCTGAAAGAGCGCCAGACTTTAGAATGATTTTACCCAGTAATGGCAGTCCCTAACCCAGAGATTCAGAAACAGAGCCTGGCTGTGCCCAGGTAGCATCTCTCACAGATGAGCCAAGGGACACTCTCCCAGGCCAAGCCAGCTGCAGCCGTCCTAAGGTGGTCCCTCATCTAGAAGCTGTTCATACATCACTGACATGCAATATTCATCTCTCTCTAGTGGTTGGTCCCAGTAGCTACAACAACCTGCTGTTACAGCAGGCAGGGGCTGTACAGGGTTAAGAGGCTGAGGCTTGTGCTTCTTGAACTGCAGAGCCGGGGTTCAAGCCCCACAGATGACTTGGTGGCCCTGCATCTGCAGTTAGGTTGTAACACTTGCTGGGGGCTGCTCAGAGTGGGCACCGGTGATATGTGAACCCAAAACGAAGCTAGGCACTTGGTTTGGGATGTGGGTATCTCAGAGACCACCTCACTCTTTGTGCTCTAAGACCCAGATCCACAAAGGGATTTAGGCCTCTAACATCCACTGATTCCAATGGAAGTTAGGCACCTAAATACCTTTGTGGATCAGGTCCTAATGCAACCACTAAGATGCTTAAGCAGACAGCACCCCTGTAGGTCGATGTGTCTACAGGGGCTGGGTGTGTTCACCAGAAGGCCCTCAGCTTCAGAACTTTGGCCCAACAAAGCCCAAATGTACTGATCCTCAGGACACACCCCATGGCATACTTATTGGCCCCTGCTTCCCCTGCAGGGGTGGGCTGAATAGAGAAGCTCCAGTCTTTGGGAAGGTGATAGTGGTAGCAGGGGAAATTCTCGTATTGCTGTCTAAGAGGTGGTTTCAGATTACATACTGTGTGTAGGGTCTGGGGAGTTTTAGGGCCTGCTACCTCTTATGCTGTGGCTCACAATGGAAGCAGTCAGTGCTTTCTCTTCCCCCTCTGCCCCATGGGACAGTGGGGCAAACAGAGGAGAATGCCCATTACCTGCACTGTTTGGAGAATTCACTGTATAACCCTCTCAGGCGTGCATTAAAAAAACACTACTTGCAAATCCCCTTTAAAAGCCAGAGGCCTTCAGTCAATGTACAGGTTATTCATACAGAATGCAGCATATCCAGTGTTTTATTCTGCTCTATGCACACCAACTCTTCAGGCCTGCTAAGTAGAGCTGGCTGTGTTTTAAGATCTGCTTCTCATACTGAAAAGAGGGCATTTTATTCCCAGCTGGAAATTATTTTAGCAACCATAAGGGGAAGGTCTGCTTCTGCCTGTGCTGAGAGAAAGTGGGTCAGGTAATATCTTTTATTAGACCAACTTCTGTTGGTGAAAGAGAGAGAAGCTTTTGAGCTACCCAGAGTTCTTCTTGGTAGGTTTCACCACAAGGGGGCAGAGTTACATCACATTTCACACGGCCATGCAGCTGGAGGACTTCCCTGTGCAGGCATGAGAGAGAATAGATTCTGCCTAGGCAAGCATGGCTGTCTGCGCTGTGCACAGGGCCACACATGTAACCTCCCTCATCAGGGCCCGAGCAAGACACAGGGCTGTGTGCAGAACCGCCAGCCAAACCGTGCTTCTCCAGGGCACTGCTCTCCAAGTCTGCTGCAAAAACCTCATCTGCAAACATTCCTGTGAGATCAGCATCCACTGGCCACCCCATGGGGACAGGGCCACTGCCTTTAAGATAATGAGATGACATGTCAGCTGATGACCTGGGCTGGGCAGGGCTGCAGGAGCCGTCATCTCCTCTGGTCTTATTTGAGCCCATTTATTTCAATAAATTGCTCGTTTCTCTGCTTTACCATGGTAGCTGTGTTCATCCCCATAGTGCCACACCCCAGCTCTGCACCTAGATACTACAGGGCTGGGGACCGTAAGCCAGGGTGGCCACTCAGGCATTCCCAGGTGCCGGACATTCTGGTACTTCCGGGAATGGCATGGGCCCACCACCGCCAGCGTGACCTCGCACACATGGACCATACAAGGTCACCCACAGATGCCATTTTGAAGAGTGCACCTCTCCGCCCCGACCAGTGCGAACTCACTCACATGATGCGTGCGAGGTCACACCAGTGGCGATGGAGTGGCATCCCCCGTCCTTGATACCGGACAAAAGCAGTTTTGGTTTTGTCTCAGTATGGGACAGGGGACAAACCACCTGAAAAGAGGACTGTCCGGCTTAAAACTGGACCAATGGCCTGCCTACTCTAGTCATACCCAAACCAAAGAGATTTCACCAAGCCTGGCACACTGTCCTTTTATCATCTCAGGTGGCAGTAGTGGGATGCAGGAATCACTGGTGAAATCCTCTGGCCTGTGCCAGGCAGGAAGTCAGACTAGATGAACATGAAGCCTGAAGATTTGTTAATGTAAACAGCTACATTCTTGTTTAACTCAAAAAAGGAAGGCAGTTTTTGTTCAAACATCATGGAAAGTTTCAGACTCAGAAGAGAATTTTGAAGGACTTGAAAGTGAAAACAGGGTTACTTTTAAAACTGAATTGCAACCATAACTGGAGCTCTCATGACCCTATAGCTTGTTGAAAAGGGTTTTTTTGAGGAAAAATTACCTCATTATTATTATTTGCATTAGACTAGTGCCTAGGAATCCTAATCATAGCCCAGGTTCTCTTGTGCCAGGCACTGTATAAACCCAGAATAAAAGGATGATAAAAAAAGATAAAAAGGAGGGGCTTGGGTGGGGGCAAAAATAAAAAACTGGACAAAGAAATGGAAAAATGCAAAACATAATGAAAAGTTCCATCAAAAAATCAAAAATCTCTGTAAAAAATTTCAAAATGAAATGAAAACTGTTAATTTTGTTTTTAAAATGTAGCAGAAATTAATTAGGATTTTTCTACTAGCCCTTATAGAAACTATCATATGTAGCTGGAGGGGGCGTTAAACATCTGGATTTCGAACTGCAATACGTAGTCCCTGGTTTACCTGGCTTGGTTCCCTCTATTCACCCTTCATCACTGGTCTGGTATGTGGATTGTAAAGCTCTTTGGGGCAGGGGCCATCCTATTGCTTTGTATGTTCGAACAGCATCTAGCACTGCGGAATCCTTGTCCATGCCTGGGTCTCATAAATGCTACCATAACAATAAAACAATCTCACTAGAGATCTCATGAGACTAATATCAGCAGGGATTTGTCTTTCCCCAAATTACTCCTCCCCACACCCCGGGCGTTACACAGTACGTTGTCCTCCTGGCTGCCAGGATCCACCCCAGAGGAGGCTGCATTTCAGTGGGGGTGTGATTTGTTCTTGGTCAGGATGAAAGAAGGCTATGTCAGCACCAGAGAGAGGAAAACCTGGAGCCTGCACAAAGTTCCTGGTAAAAACCTGTCATACAGAATGACCAACTGTTTCTCTTGCTCTTACAAGGGCCTGTTATTCCTGCAGCAGCAATGTCATGCATTGTACCCAAATGACCCTGCCCCTCTGCCTAATCAGAGCCCGACTCTTAGCTAAGTGCTGGGGAGCACAGAGGCCCTAACAGCACTGCCAGGAAAAACAAGGTTCCTTCAGCCAGCCCTAACATGGGCCGCGAAGTTCCAAAAGCTGCCGGAGCTGTGTGAGAGCGGCCAGGCTAGCCAGTGGGGACCAAGCAAACTGCACCACACCCAGGCCAACTGCCAGAGCATGGAGTCCCGCACCGTGCCATAATGGTGATGGGCATATTAAGGATTCAGACAGGGAGACGTACATAAGAATGGCCATATTGGGTCAGACCAAAGGCCCATCTAGCCCAGTATCCTGTCAGTGGTCAATGTATTAATACAGCTGGTGGAAATCCTTCATGCAGAACATTTTCCCGCCAAAACTATATGGTTTCCTCAAAACCTGTTTTCACTGGAAAATGTCAATTCTAACAAAAACTGTGCAGTTTCCTGCGGGAAACGTCAAAGGGGAAATTCTCGTTCTGAATCAACCTTTCGAAAGGCAGAAAGAACGTTCCTTTAGTGTCGGCAGCATGTTATTTTCTTTCGGTTTTAGCCCACCCCCTGCCGAAATAAAACGACATTTTATGTCAAAGCGTTGATTGGAAGCAAAAAAATGTGTTTTGACTTAAACTATTGTCCCATTTAGGTATTTTTGTAAACTGAAACAAAATGCTATTTTAAGTCAAAGCAAAATGAATGTTTTTGTTTCCTTTCGAAAGGTCGATCCAAATATTTTTTCCCAACGTTACCAATGGGGGATAAAATATCAGTTTTCTGACCCGTTCTAGATGAGGCAGAAGACTTTCAATAGAGCAAAAGGATTGTCCTAACCGAGGCCTTGAGAGACCAGGGCTTGAATCTCTGCCCTGCCACAGATTTCCTGTGTGACCTTGGGCCTCAGACCCAGACCCTCAAAGATATTTAGGTGCAAATCCCACACTGAGACCGTTAAGGATCTGGGTCAAGCCTAGGTGATCAGGCTGTTGGACCACACAGAGAGTATGTCACACAAGGCGTCTCCCATCTCAGTGCCTTATGTGTGGCCACTGCCCCTCAGGATGTGTCCTGTCACCGGACAACCCCACCAGTGGTTGCGGTCCTGGGCACTGCACACGTTTGTGTGGCAGATAAGCTTATTGGGCTCATCCCTCTAATTGTGTGACTGTTATAAGCTCTTAAGGGCAAGAACCATCTTTTGGTTCTGTGTTTGGATGATGCCTAGCACGACAGGGTCTTGATCCATGACTGGGCTCCTAAAGGTTAACGTAATACACTTAAGAAATAGCAATAATAAGGTACAACAGGGCCCTCGTCTATGACTGGGACCCCTAGAACCTACCATAATACATCTAATAAATTACAATAACAACATACAGTGTCTCGCACAGTTGTGGCTTGGTCCGTGGCTGATACTTCTAGGCGCTACCATAAAACACCTAATAAATAGCAATAATGCACAGCATCTGGTCCATGACTGGGACTCCTTGACTACTGTAATGCTATTACCACTACTGATAATAAATTGTGACCATTTTGGAATGCTCCTTCATTCACCCTGGTCCAAATCCTGAGTTCCTTACTCGGCTGTAATTCAGCCTTCACTCATTCAGAATTCCCATGGACTTCAATGAGCAAGGGCTAAGTAAACTCTGAATAGGGTTGCCAATTTGGGTTGGACACATTCCTGGAGGTTTTATCACGACATAATCTTTAATTAAAGATTAATCTTTAATTCCTGGAGACTCCGGATCAATCCTGGAGGGCTGGCAACCCTAGTAGGGACCGAGTAAGTGCAAAGTAAAGGCCTCAGGATTTAGCCCAGTATTTATAACTAGCCTCAGGACTTGGCCCACGGTGAACCATTGTATCTCTGCCAATCCCCTTGCTAGATGAGCTCAGATTCTCAGCAGCCAAAAGCAACGAGTGAATGGAAACGTGAATGTTTCACCACTAGCCACTAAGACAGTACATACTGTTCACAGCCTGCTAATCCCCCAAGTCACCTTCCTAACTGCATCCTCAGAGCTTGGCACTTTGGCTCATGTTACCAGCACATTAGCAGAAACGCTTGTCCATGGAGGAACTGCAGAGGCCCGACAAAGCTTGCTAGTGATGTGACACTTATCGATTTGTATAGCCCCACCCATCATTTTGGAAAAGGAAGTGAGTGAGGTTGGGAAAATCTTAACCATGGCAGACCGAGGCTTTGCCATGTGATGGAAACAAAGACAGGCCCAACATAAACCAGCAATGCAGGTGCAAAGGGGTGTCACCCATAATTTCAGGACACAGGTTGGCTGGTGCATGTGCCTCTCTTCCCTAAAACAGATCTGCCATTGCTCACACAGCACGTCAACCAGGCTGGGCCTATTCAGCAGCCAGCTGAAGTTAGGCTCCAAACAGAGCTACACCTCAAAGAAGCAAAATCATTCCCAGATCTCCCACCACACACCTTTACAGAATGCAGCACGCTCCTTTGCATCCGCCCCACTCAGCAGCCCTCACCTCTCGCCATCTCCTTTGGTGAGAGAGCAGTCCCCATGCTCAAGAGACCATGAAAGCACGACCTTACAACGTTCCCTCTCGTACCACTTCAGCTGTGAGGACTAGCATGGTGGCCAGCCAGTGGGCACTGGCTCCACCCATTGGCTCTGATGGGAAGTAGGCTTTAAGTGCAGTTCCACTCCCAGTCAGTACCCAGCCTGGCCCAGGGAAGCTAATGATCCAACCGGCGGACCAAATTCAGTGATGAATCCTGGTCACGTGCCACCTGAGGCATGTTGCGCATATGCTAAGAAGCGGCAGCACCCACCTGCACCTGGGTGCCTGGACCTTGGGTTCTTCCTGAAGCTGTCTAGCGTAGGAGGAACACCTAATAGTTAAGGCACTGGACTGGGACTCAGGAGACCCGCGTTCAATGCCAAATTTGGCTGCAGGCTGCTTGCGTGACCAAGTCACTTCACCTCTTCTGTGCTTCAGTTTTCATCTGTAAAACAGGTTGTGATGGGGTGTCCAGCCCCCACATGAAGGTTAAACAAGTGGCGGTGCAGTACTGAGCCAAGGTCATGTTCCTCAGCAGCTGCCTATGGAGGACCACGGAGCTCTGTCAGGACAGCAAGATGGCAGAGAGGCTGCAGCCACAGAGGCAGAGCGCGATCCATGGGGCAAGGATCAGGACTGTAAGGCCTGGCCCAGACGCCAGGGCCTGACCAGGAGGAACAACTGGACTCAGAGTGGGATCGGAAGCACCCCCCTCAGGTTTACAAATGGCTGAGACTGAAAGAAAACTGAAGGGAAAACAGGGAAGGGGATCAGCCTTCCCTGGGCTGCTTCCATGAGTAGCAGCCAGAAGGGACTGAGCCTCCGTTGCCTCTCCTCACCTTGGGCCAGGCCCAGACCTGGTGGAGAGGGTGGGTCTGGATACTCCTATCCTTCCTTCCTCCCACAGCATACTGAGACACCCTGGAGGGCTTGGGCAGAAGGGGGAAAAGAAACTAACTTGGCCATTGGGCCCCTGAGGCTATCCAGAAAAGCCCATCCCGAGACCTGGAGACTGTTTGGCTGCAGCCTGACCACTATGCCTGCTGGCCCCTGAGCAATGCCCACTTTACAGGGATGATACTTCCTTAAACGGTAGGGTGGTGCGTGGCTCAAACCCAGTAACAATCATGAGGTACTCAGACGCTACGGCAAAGGCACCTAAGTAGATCAATTTGGTGCATTCACACTGTAGCCCTGAATAAATAAATAAAGCTGAACCAGTTGAGTTATTCTGACTTTTATTTCATTGCTGCTTAGTCCACACAGTCGGTATAAAATCAGAAAAGCAAAGCAAAAAAACCAGTAAAAAACAAACAGAATGTCTGGAGTCTTAGCATCAGAAGGCACCGTATATGAATCTACAGTAAAATGCCCATACAATTCATTGCCAGACACACCTCTGAAGCACAGAAAGAGGATTACAGAAGCCAGACTCCGGAGGATGAAGACCTGCGGGTTCCATCCAGAGATTTGTTTCTGCTACTCCTGACCATGAGGGGGAAAAAAAACTGGTTATAAATGCTTTATTAAACAATAATACTAAGAGCAACTTGTCTAAGTACAAAAGCAGTTATAGACCACTTATATTACATAGAATTATTTATCATTTCTATCTTCTTTGTTTATCTCATAAAATTGTTAACTGAATTTCCAGTGAGTAAGGTTAAATGGCTAGTGATATAAGGAATGGCAAATAGATAGCACCATTTCACATATTTGGTATTTTATTTCATAGATATATATTGTTTTTGATTCTTTCCCATCTTTATCTACACGGCAAGGAAAAAATACATTTCAAGGTCGTAGGCTACAGTTCTTGGGTGGTTTGGGTGTGTGGGGATGGGTATGTGAGAGTTTGTTATACACAAGGCCTAACACAGGAAAGCACTGGTGTTCTAAGGGGAAACTTCCAAAAGAAAAAGGGGTTAAAGTACACTTGTTTCAGTAAAATTTCAATGGACCTGGTAGGTAAAATTTTTAAACATGCCTACATGACTTAGAAGCCCAAGTTCCCAACTGGGTGTGGTTGGCAAGTTAATGGGACTTGGGCTCCTACATCACTTAGGTGGTTTGAAAATTTGTGAAATGTGCTCCTAAATTCCTGAGGCATGGTATTTATACATGCGCTTCAGGTAATAGGATCGTGGCACTTGTGGGAGGAGGCAGATCCTCAGTTGATGTAAATGGACATCGCTCCATTCAAGCCACTGGAGCGACCCTGATTTACACCATCTGGGGATCTGGTCTGAGTTGGGGTTTCTTTGGTGGGTTGCCTCGAGGTGGGAGCTTTCAAAGAGGATTCCATTCGCATTCAGAGTAAAACAAAAACAAGGACCCAAAAAATACTGCACTCTTGTTACACTGTTAGGAGTAATAGTTCTTTAGGCACTTTCTTTAGGCTTTAACACATAGCAGATGATCAACAAAAGCAAACAATACTATGTACATATATGTAAAAAGTGTTATAAATAGGTTTTTTAAACCATAGATACTATATACATCTTCAATTAACACAGTAACCCTTGGTGTGTTTCCTTTTGGGGTTTTTTTGGTTGGGTTTTTATTTGGGGGGTGGGGGTTTGGTTAACTTCCCCCCCCCCAACCCCAAGTTTTGTCGTCTTTTCTTCCCCTGCCTCAATCCCCTCCATGGACGTCATGAGTGCCCTTGTCTCGCCCCCCCTGGCCTCATGCTTCATTATTCGCGCTTCCTCAAGATGACGTAGATCACCCCGCTGATGACGGCCAGTGGGAAGGCAACCCAAGCCAGGATGTACGCAAAGCCGAAGGAGGTATCACTTGTGTCAGGCTGCCAGTCCGTGTGTCTCACAGTGAAGATGGCTGCGCCACTCATCACGCACAGGCCTAGGGAGAAGAAGTAAATATGGAACAAGCTGCACTGAGGATGCTCTGTGTAATGCAAGAGCTGCCCTTGCTTTCCTGGCCGGTGATGCTGGCAGGGACAATGCTGAACAACACTGATTAAACCCACCCATCCCACCTATAACTATGTGCCACAAACAGAGAAGCCTGATCAAAAATCTGGGTGTATGGGGATGCAGCTGAAAAAAAACCCGAAAACCTGCTGTGGTTTAAGAATGTAGGAGTTGATCAGAGCTCTGCATTTATTTAGGATTTTTGGACTGACATAATCAAGCTCGGCAATCACACTCGTGAGACCTGCTCATGGAATCTGATCTATTAAAAGGCAATATCGTTTGTGTAACCTGTACTCTTGGGGTGAACTTTCACTCCCAGGGGTACTCCCACTGAAGTTCATGGGACGAAGTGCTTACCAGGGTGAGAAAGGGCTGCATAATCTAGCTAATGACCCCACCACAGCGTACTGTGCATGTTCCTCATAGACAGCTCTGCCAATGCGCCTCAATCCCGGTCTGCACCACTTGCCTATTTTACAATTCCCGAGCCTCTCTAAAGGAGAGATCACCCATCATGCCCACTTTTGGGATTTCCTCCAGCCAACTCCTGTTTTATGTGATCCAAGCCACGATTCAAACCCAGGGTCTGCAGGGTGCATGAACCAACGTTCCAGCTACAGAACCAAGCCAGGAGGACACATTTTGTGTCTTGAGGAATTAAAGCTCATAGGAGGGTTAGATACCTCAAATGATTTCAATGGGCCTCAGATTTGATACATGGGGCATTCAATGTTCAGGTCGTTTCTCTGTGCAATATGGCAGGAGCGCAGATTCATTTCCAAATTCTTGTGCCTTGTGTTAGGAGGGAGAGGCACAGAATTTCCCAAGGTCACTCCACACCTGCTGGTGCAGTGATGCAGAGAGCCGTTCTGCATTTGAAATCTAAGCGTTCTTTGAAATGGGCCCCTATCCAAGCTTATTTGGTAGAGGTGTGCTCTCGATCCCCCCTTGTAGTCTCCTCCCCATGCTCTGTGATCAGCTCACAGATGGGGGCAGGAGAGAGGAACACAGTGTCCAAAGTACATCACTGCCACCCCGGGAAGAGTTTCTAACTGTCATGGGATGAGTACACTGTCTCTATTTCCCAGCTTCCCCAAGCTCAGGGCTGCCAAGGACCAAGCCTGTGAGTCCTGTGTTTACGGTGGGCCAGGCATGACCCCTCAATCACAGCATCGACCTACACTCCAGCAGTGTCGCAAAAAATATCCACATCGGGGGCTGCAAAGTGCTCACACAAAGCCACCACTATCCCCCGCCAAATACAAGGGCTTTTAGTTGATCCCCGCAATTCCATTATCCATTCACTGTGCTATCGAAGCCAACTCTGTTCCAAATCTCTCCACCGGGCATCAGGACCACCTACAGCTAACCGCAATGCTATTTGAGCTGTTATTTCACTTCACACTGCTCCTTTGTTCACAGAAAGTGCAGAAGTGGGAATATGTTTAATTAATAAGCTGCTGAATGCTGTTTCCATTTTCCAGGCACAGAAGAGAACTCCTACTGCACTGGCCCATGCAGAGAAAGCAAAATGATTGTCTCTTGACTCTGGTGGGATAGAAAACCAGCAAGCGACCATTCCAGAGCGACCTACGGATGGTTAGAAATACTGCAGTCAATTGTCCATTGAAGGAATCTGGTAGAAGTGAAGAGATGACAATGACTGCGTTTCTCTTGGAGATACAGAATTAGTGATTCTGACCCTGGGAATATACTCCGGTGAGTAAATTTCAGGGTAGGGTATCAAGAGAGCTGGGGTATCTTTCCCATTCTGATGTGTACCTTGTGCAACTCCTTTGGGGTTTGATTTTCAGCCACCTGATGGTGCCGTTCGGTGCACAAAGGCATGTGCATTTGTGTGAATACCGATCTTCCAAGGGGCACTGTGATGTCTTAATTCCCTGATGTCTGAAAAGCACTTTGAGATCCTTAGACAGAAGGGCACGTAGAAGTGCAAAGTACTGTAAGGTTATCCTGACCATACCTTGCCCTTGATACCCTATCTTCTGTAGCTCATGGTAGCCTGATGTGGCAACTACTAGGCCAGAATAGCCATGAACTAGGAAGAACTTTAAGTCTAGTCTCCCATTTGGGATAGCGCAGCGTGGGGAAAACTTGTATGCTGGGCTCTAGCCAACGTTCTCTTTTGGGAGCTTCAACACCAACATTCCCCTTGTATGGTCAGAGGAACTGTCCTTCAGAAGAAAGTTTAGCTCGAGTTCCTTGTCTGTTCTCACCGGTCTTTGAGTAGCAAGATAACCCTGGTACCCTGTCTACCATCCCCCTGTTGCACACGAGGTGTTCCAGCACGCAAAGCGGTGTGCAAGCTGTTGCTGGGTGCAATAGCTGCGGCGTTTGCGTGCGCAGCCACCTTTGCCTCTCAGGGCTTTGCAAAATGCCTTGAGATGCATGGAATGCAAGAGTCAGTCGGTAAAACCAGTCTGTATCTGACAGAGCCTAAGCCCCAAATTAGCCAAGTGTGCTGACTGCAGTCCTGGGCACTAGGGGAAAAAAAAAAAAAAAAAAAGACAAATGAAGTCCGGAGAAGAACAAAAATGATAAAGGGGCTGGAAAGATGGACTTGCAAGTGTTCTTTCAGTCTGCCGACAGCCTGATTTTTCCTATACTTACACTGCATGTGGAATCCATCTAGAAATATTTGCAGCGTGTAGACACCCACGATAGATAGGGAGGAGTTTTTAAGGGTCCGAATTAGGAATAACAGGGCTGAACTCACATCCAGGAATCTTTAGGCAGACAGTCAGGAAAAGCTTCCTAACAGTGAGATCTAGACGCCGGAATAATCTCCTAAAGGGAGGCTCACTGCATGGGTCCTAGGGAACATGCTCTAGGTGTAACCAGCACTGGCCCAGGCGGAGGGACTAGATATGAACTCATAAGTCTTGTCCATCCCCAATGCCTACAATTCCGTGTGTTCCACGAGGCAGAGATACACGGAGGGACTATGGGCTGGGTCACCTCACCAGAAAGCAGCAGCAATGGTGAGAGACGAGCGTCTCCTCCCAGATGAAAGGCCCTGCATGGATTGGAACCAGTGCAGACATTTGGGAACATCAGAGTTCCTGCACTTGACAGCCCACTGGCTTCAGCCTCAGCGCGGCTGGTGAGTCAGGCTCCACAAACAGAGGAGTTTACACTGTGGATCCTGGCCCTGCCAGGGTGACTCACCCAGTCAGTGGGTTGCCCTGGAAGCAGGATCATCTGAACAGACCGTGCCAGGGCTGAACGATGTGTCTGGGAAGAGACGTCTCCTCACCTCCCACAGAAGCACTTTGCAGCAGCTCCACCCAGCCGCAATGGAATTTCCATCGCTCAAACTAGCCTTGCCAGAGACCTCTAGTAGGAAAGACAAAGGCAGGCGATGGCCCGTTCCTGAAGGGATCGTGAATCACGGCTCCTCAGGAGTCAAGCCAGGCCTTTCCAAGGCTATAGAGAGGGAGAGGACTAATATCCACAAAGACTGGATGCCACAGGAATTTGCTCTTTTGGCTTTAAACCCCAGCCCACCTTTTTTTGGTGCATGAGAAAATCTGAGAGGAGGGCAAGGGGAGACCACGACTGCTCAGCTCTGGACCAGACCGCTCTGAAGGAGCAGAGGACATGGATTCTAGCTGCTGTTTACTAACAGCTATCCTGAAATTCAGGATAATGAGGCCTAACAACTGCCCTGAGCTTCTCCATACAGAAGTAGGGGCACGCACTCAAGCTCTTATTGTATCCATTTCTTTTCAGCCTGTTGCTTCAACAGAGGCAGAGATGCTGACGGAGTTGATTTAGGAGCTGCTGCCAGCATTTAGTTCCAGCCTAGCCAACAGTGAGGGTATGAGGACAGCGGTACCTGAAGCGCTGGGGAAGGACGTCCTGTGTTTATCCACAGAACAGGTAGGTGCAGGCAACAGGGGTACAAACACCCCCACCCCACTGCCCGCCCACAAGCTGCCTCAACCCTGGCTTGGGCAAGAGGGGAGTTCAGTCGCTGTGGCCCATTCGCTCCTTGCCTTCTTCTGGGACCTCAACAAGGAGCCCATCTGGCTGGATGTGGACTTGTGTCCACTAGGCAGTGGGCTCGGCCAGTTAACCGACACATACCCAACCAACCATCCCTTGAAGTCAAGGCTCCCATTCTCTTCAAAGGGCGTCAGACCAGGCCCTTCGCCTCCTCCCTAGCTGCTGGTATGTTTGCATGCTGTGAAGAAGGGACTGGAAAAGTTTTTGATCCGGGCTGAGGCCAGGCGTGTGACTCAGAGAGGACATGGATAATTTGGATTACAGGCTCCAGGGTTAGGATCAGATCCTTGCCTGCACCTACCGCTGCATGCAGGGCTTACTGCCCTGATCAGTCCTCTTACAGGGAAGGGGGCTAGCACAGCAGGAAGCCCTCTGGCTGGGGGTGTGAAGGTGAGCTGTGTAGTCTGGCTGGACCCCAAGATCTGGTTCTAACCTCCAGTGGAAAGATACCCTTTTCCTTCTGCGTCTTGAACAGTGTTGAGCACATCATCTGCTCACCACCATCGTTAACAACAGGCCATATCCCTGTGTGTGTCCCTGGAATCATCAAAACCTTTTTCACCCATGTGCAGAATTTGAAAGTCAGATACCAACAAGAGAACCACATCCAGAAAAACCCTGCCTGCAGAAATTACAAGCAGGAGAAAACAACTTTTTGGAGCAAACATAGCACAGGGCATACCACTCAATAAGGAGAGGGATGCCCACTGCGGTCAGAACTATTAGATCGATTCTCAATTGGAGAACTTCATTACTAATGTAGAGTGCGTGGTTAACTATCAATATCCATTTTCTTTACTTGAATCCAGAGCTGTAATGAGTTATTAGACACAGCCTCTTCCAGAGATCATTGCCCAATATAAGCTCACCACCTGCGTGAAGTCTTTCTACACAGGATGTGTAATAGGTTTCATACCATTCTTGCTACGTAGCTTTGCGCTAAACTTTTCCAAGTCCCTTCTTCGCAGCCTGCTCACTTGCCAGCCACTAAGGAGAGAATTCTAAAACTGATTGGGAGCCTTTCCATTAACCTCAGTGACCTCTGGATCACCTCCCAAGGTGCTTTTGGATCAGTGTGTCAAATAAAGCTCTGGCCAGCAAGGTGGCTTCTGCCCTTGAGTCTCATGCTCAGATTGTTCTCCTTTGGGAATATAAGTTTCACAAGAGCCTATTTGCATAATTTGGTTCTTTTTGATTTAACTCTTAGAAATCATCTGCATAATTCTATACTAGGCAGCCTAACAGACCCCTCTGTGTTTATGGCATCTACGTCTGAACAAGAGCTGTACCTAACTACATTTAAAAGAAACAGGTTTTCAAAGCTGAACTATAGCTAAGACTTAGATGATGCAGCTGGATATGAAAAGCAGCTGGCTAATTTCGTGAGCTGTAGTGGCCCTGGCTGAGACGGAAAGCACTGTGTGTTCTATAAAGAACGTCTTCTGGGGAAGAAGTCACATGTCTCACGCTGTCAGTTTAGGAAGCCTGACTCCGTTCAGTATGAAATCTAGGAGAGGTGAGGTCCCTGGGGCAGCCTAACTCACTGCAGGCTGTCAGCATCCAGTCTCTCAGCTAAACAAAAGGAAGATGTAGCTACTGGGCCAAACTCATCCCTGCTGTAACAGCACAGAAGTTTATGGAGTTGCCCCAGTGTCTCTGCAGACCCCAAAAGGTGAAGAAGAGGGCATTAATTGTGTGCCCAGCCTGAAATGCACAGGGGCTGATTTTCAGAGGGGCTGAGCACGTGTAATTCCCAGCAAATTAATTGGGAGTTAGCACCTATGAGGGCTGGTGCACTTGGGTAGAACCAGAAACCTCCGGGGCTAAAAGCAGAAGCTGCTGCAGCTTGAGCTAAAGCCCTCTAGCAGGGACTATACCAGACTTCTAACCTCCGTGGATCTGGCACAGAGTGAGGACCACGTAACACACACGTATCAGTGGACTACAGACCTATGCGTCTGAAGACAGAATTGAGCCCTCCCATTCATGCTCTGTTCTCTTCAGTCATGTAGCGTAGGTGCCAACTCAGAGGCCTTCGCATTGCAGCTTCTAGAAAAGCCAATTCCCACTGCCCCAATCCTAACCCCTTGTGAACTAAAACTAAGTAACAGCCAAACAGAGCCCTCTTTGTTATTCAAGAGCTTGCTTCTCGTCTGTCATTAGCCCTCATGCCTCCGCCCGAGAGTGTTTTCCCTTTATGTCCTCCGAGCCATCGCCCATTTATCACTCCCCACTTACCGGCAAGGATCTGGAAGATTCCAGTAATGTAAAACCGTCCACCCTTGGTGAGCGTAAACAGCTGACAAAAGAATAGGAACAAGGACAACACGCTGAAGATAATGGAGAGGATCATCATAGCTTGGACAGACTGCAGCCACTCTGGGGAAAACAGAGAAACACAGTCAGGGCAACATTAGTTACAGCTGTGATTTCTCTGCATGGATCAGCTGCTGCTCCTACTAAAAAGCCTGATTCTGACGCCATTAAAGTCCACGAACACCTTCCCATGGACTTCATTGTGCTCTGGATCTGGCTCATAGGCTCTTGCTGAGCACATGTAACCTCTTGAGGATCCATGGGAATGACGCTACTTGCCTCCGTTCTGGCATGGCAGGGAACAATCCTGCAAGGCCGCAGAGAAGGGCTGGACTGGCAAGGTCTTTTTCCATCTCCACCATTTGCCATTCATGGGAGAACATACGTCCTTCCCTTGTCAGACCCCAGGTCATCACAAGAAACCCCTGCAGAAGCCAACCCCAGTTACAAAAGGAAGAATGGCTCCAGGATTTCTAAGGGCAAGCCGGGTTGGACAAATCATGGTGTGGTCCCAGTGTAGTCACACAAAGCACAGTATGATCTCAGTACTGCTCCTGGGTACCTATCCAAGGGCTGACATGGGGGGTACAATCTGGTCTCAGGGCTAGCCCTGAGTACAGTCCTACCTAAGTGCTGACATGCGAGGCAACCAGGAGCTCACTCTTCAGCGATTCCTCTTGTCCATATTTGCTCAGCATTAAGAATGAGATTTTTCAAAGCTGCCTAAAATATCTGGATACTCAATTCCTATTTCCCTAAAGTGAACAGGAATTGGGCATCAGTACATTAGGCAGCCCTGAAAGTCCCACTTTAAATGGATTGTTTTCTTGGTTGCAACCACTTATCTCATTTCATGCTGTTTGGAGCATCTTGTGCTACACGGTCAGCAACACCCAGTGGTCCTTCCCATTTGAGGATAAAACAAGGTGTAACGGGTAACATTGGGATCCTGGAACACGCCACCAAATCAGTGGGCAAGGCTGTTCATTTGTAACTTGAGGAACATTCATATTAGTGGGCCCACAGGGACTCAGAGCCTGATCCAAAGCCCACAAGAGTCAACTGAAATATTCTCATTAACTTCAGTAAGCTTTGGACCAGGCCCTGAAGAGAAACACGAAAGCCATTCTTAAACAAGACAGACAATAAGCTGGCCAGCTCCTAGGTGATATAAATAGACAGCTGGTATAAACACTCCCACTTACACCCTTATGGAACTAAGCCCTTAGGAAAGACACTTTATCGTAGCTAAGTTTGAAGACTGGTAAAGAGGAGATTAGTCAGACCAGCCCCTCCATGAGTCACTGCCCAGCTATTTCCATTGTTCGTGGGTGTGTAACTCCCCTTGGAAAACAAAACAAATGCTACAGCAATGACCCAAAATACTGCAACTAGGGACCATTACAATATCATTGTAATAAACACCGCAGTAGTGGCTTTTTAAATAAAACTTGACATCAATATTCTTTATTATCCTGAGATCTCAAAGCATTTCAAGTTAATCAATCACGTACAGGAAGCAAGGATTATCATCCTCATTTTATTGAGGCGGAAATTGAAGCACAGAGCAGGGACGTGAGTTGCCCAAAGCCATGTACAGAAAATACGTGGCAGACCCAGGAACATAACCCATGGAGCCAGCTGGTGTGAACAGATGTAGCACCACTGACTTTAATTCACACCAGCTGAAGATCTGGCCAAAGTCTCGAATCCCAAACTTGTGCTCTTCCCTTGCACTACATAATATTTCTCCCACCCTAGGTTTTAAGCCGTGTCCCGGCTTCAGTAAGACAGCCAGCCAGCCATTATTAAATCTGCACCCTGCCTGGCTATTTGTTTAGCCACATGACAACCAATGACTCGTCTTCTGTGTCCAGCTGCCTCCACACTGCTCTAGTAAAGCATTATGCAATGGAAAGAAGCTATTTTAGAACGCAAAGGTCAACTGCTGCACTCAGTGACATGGATGTTACTCCCACTGAAGTCCATGGGAGCTGCACCTGTGGAACTGAGAGCAGAACTTCCCCCAAAAATTTAAACACAGACTTCAACCAGAACTCGAATTGTAATACAGGCCTGCATCGTGCTATTGGAGACAGCTGTGGAAGAGTCCTACAGAATTTAACAGAAAATGATCACTTCACTCTAGACGTTTTTGAAACATCCTATGGAATAAAAGAAAATACTAAAGGACAATGCATACTAATCTGACTTGGTTTAATTCCATACGTTTTTAGAGGAATTTTCATGGAGCTGTATTGCATTTCTGTAGTCCTGGTAGTTTCACTCCTTTTGGATTTTTGCCCCACAGGGCTCTTTTAAAGCTTACATATGTCATAAGAGCAGTAGGGTTAGCCCTACGGTCCACACCCAATTCCAATTTCCAATTTCCTTTAAGATTATCCTGCCCCCGTAAAGTTCCATACAGTGGGCCAAATTCAGGTCTTGATCACACAAGGGAAATGAAGTCAACGGGAGCTGCTCCTGTGCATTTCAAAGCACAGTTTGCCTCACTATTCTATTGTGCTTCCTATCCCAAAGCGCTGTGCAGAGTTGCTCTGAGCTATTTAAATAAATAAATAAATAAATAAATAAATAAAAAACTGCTGTATTTTATTCCAGAGGTGGCTGCATCTCAGTGGTGAGCAGGCATCCCATTATATACCCGTTTCTAACAATATTTGCCATCACTTAGGATGCAAGGGTTATCACCACTGTAAGCAAGTAGAGTCTCAATGATCGCTTTATGTTCTAAATGCCATGCACATGAAACGCTCTCAACATCTAGTCAATCTCAAGTTCTGCCTTAGGTCAACAAAACCACAAACTGTGCACTTTCCTTCAGATCTTTTAGCACTCGACAGCTCCTGGAACATAGCCGTGTTATCAGTGAGATAAGAGCCGTTAAAGTACCGCTAATGTAATCAAATAATAAATCAGGCTATGTCTACACTTAAAACACTACGGTGGCCTGGCTGCAGGGTAGACACTCACTGCAGCGACAGGAGGCATTTTCCCCTCACTGTAGTTAATCCACATCGCCAGAGAGGCGGTGCTAGGTCAACAGAAGAATTTTTCCTTTGATCTAGTGCTGTCTATGCCAGGGGTTAGGACGTCTTAACTACCTCCTCCGGGAGGGGATTTTTCACACCCCTGAGAGAGACAGCCGTGGTGATAGAAGTTTTCAGCACAGATCGGCTCAAATCATTGAACTCAGCCATAGTCGACTGGCTATCGGGAGGAGCAATATAGCGACTGCATCTTCAGCACATCAGCTAACAGCCAGTGCTGTTAGGAAAAAGCAGTATGGTTTGTCCATTCTCAGGGGAATGTCAACGGAGAAGGGGCGGGGAAATCACAGTGAAAAGAACAGTAACAACCTTTCTTGTTGTTTTCTCGCTGCCATGTGAGCCTTAAACTATCAAATAAGGAGAGATGGTTCAATACACCAGCTGGCTGATTAAAAGTCTGCTGCATTTCGCTCTTAATATAGGATCTGAGTCAAAGCCCAATGATGATGATGCCAACTGGAGCCTTTCCTGATTTCAGTGGGCTCTGGATCAGGCCCCTAAATCCTTTTCCTTTGGTGGTGATTAGTTTACGAGAGGGCCTTCCAGAGAGAAAAAAGTTCTGCTGAGTTAGAGGGCAAGGACCCCTTGAACTGCATCCCTCTTCTTGGTTCTGCCACCTGAAGGCTTTATACCAAATGTGCACATTCCCATGCTAATAGCAATCCACGTCACAGGGATACACAGGCAGCCACTGGTAAGTAACAGCCATGGGGTCTAGCAGACAGTGCTCTTGACTGAGACTCAGGAAGCCTGGGTTCTAGTCTGCGTCTGTACTCAGAACCTGCCGTTTGATGCGGGCTCTTGGCCTCCTCTATAAAATGGGCACAAGGTCGCTTGCCCACGTTAGTGAGCTGCTTTGAAATCAACAGATGAAGGCTAGTATTGTTAATGGAGGCAGGCGCCCAAGTCTCAATGAGTTTCAACTTAACTGCCTTAATCTCTTTTGAATATCCCAACCTCCAAGTGCAGAGTGCTACTGTCCAATCACTGCCCCTGAATTACATTAACTCTCCTGGTTTACTATTCTAACCTACAGATGTGTCTATTTTTCAGTTATATAAAAACTTCCAGTGGAAAGATTTGGGGCTAAGGGAATCTACTATCAGCTCCTCAGAATCACGTCATCTCAAACGGTTGTTTGTGGCTTCCACAGTGGATTGAGGGGCTTAATCTGAATTTAGGTAAGCATCTATCCAGCCAAGTGTTTGCATCCTTATTTCCAGGAGGAGATGGAAGGAAATACACCGGAGGTGGGAGGGGAGGGGCCGCAGAGGAGACGACAGCGCACCTTGTGTCAGGGGTTCTTTTAGAGCCCCCTTTCTAACACTAATTAAGCAAATGGCTTTTGGGAAAGGCTGGAATTATTTGAAGGGCTGCCACTGAAATTCTACTTAGGATCTGCAAGCCCATCCACATTCATCCTGCTTCTCACACCCTCACCAGCAATGAAGAGTCTGCATTCAGAAATGTGCAGTTTTGCTGATGACTCGTGCTGTAGTGTAGACTCCAGTTCAGTCTGTCAGAGAAAGGAAGGGTTGTCCTGTGGTTAGGACACTAGTCTTGGACTTGGGAGAGCTGGGTTTGATTCCCTGCTCTGCCACCTGTGAGACCTTAGGTAAGCCATGTTCTGTGCCTCAGTTTCCCCACATATAACATGAGGGTAATAACTCTTCCCTACATGAAACACTGTAGAAGTGTCAGATAGTTCAGTGATGGTCACCACAGAGAGCTATGAGCCCTGCTGGGGTAACAGCAATGAAAGCTTAAAATGAGCAGGTATAATGAGAACACAGCTCTGTGCCATTCACTTAATCATCATTTACAGTTTGGCAGGATGAGCACAGAACAAGTGGCAAAGGCGACCACTCAGGTTTGTGAATGACGACGCAAGGTGCAGGACAAGGGAGAAGCCACCACCCAGGAAGCGGATATGCTGTGAAAAATGTTTATCGTAGTGCCATTTTCCTGACCTTAATTTTAATTCCACAGTAAATTACAAGTGAAAAGAATCTCGAGGTAGATTCGAACAACCTGCCTGCTTAATCTGCGAAGTATTAAGTTCAGCACATCATGCAAAATGGTGACAGGCACAGAACATACCCATGTGCTGTAGTCTGCAGCTTATAATGATACTGTATTTTGTATGCATGGGGCATCCTTCCTCCTAAAAGATCTCAAAGCCCAACCTGTATACAAGTGGCACCCCCAAAATGCAGCCACCTCTTGGGAGGAAGGCATCAGCCAAGCACACAGCCATAGCACACAACATGCATACACAAAGCTAAGGGGAAGGGAAATTCCTGGCCAAGAATGTTAGGGCAAAACTCTACAGTTTCAGGGTTCATTAAAAACAAGCTGCTACTTTTTGAGCGAACGGGCTAAGCCGGTTAGTGGGAGAGACACCCCCTACCCCACATACTCTACAAGTGGGTTGCAGAGGCAGTATCTTACTTTTCAAGCAATGTCTGCTTAAAGAGGATGAAAACCACAACGGTGTCAACCTTACAGCAGCTGTAGCCGCTGTAAGGTCCGTAGCATAGACATAGCCTTAGTAATAGCTAGAAAATACACATGAGGGTGGCCATCTGAATGAAAGAATCTTCTTGCAGTTGTTGTAATCTAGGACTCCTACACACGTCCCCTAGCTCAATCCAGATACAGTTCATTCATGGCTGGTTTTTTCGATACCAAACACCCTCTAGCCAAGTGTAGCAGGCAACATCTACACCAGTCACGGGGTGTGACTGCAGTCTGTCAATGTACCCAAGCTAGCTTTAATCTTGCTAGCTTCGAGCAATGAAGTCGCAGTATGGGCTTCAGTACGTCTTAGCTGCCTGAGTGATTACCCAGGGTTCCAGGAAGACCGGCACAACCCCTGCAGAAGCCCACGTTGCTGCGGCTTCATGGCTATTGGTACCCGAGCTAACGCGATTAAAGCCAGCCAGGGATTGTCTACATAAACTGCAATCACACCCCACGATTGCAGTGCAGACATACCCTAAACCTGTAAAGCAGCCAGAGATTTAGTGGGGTTGCTAATCCACCTGCATATTTTCCTATGAAAAGGCTGGCACGATAAATATGGTAACTTTCCCTCTGCTTTGTTCCCAACCCCCCACAATCCCTGCAGCAATCAGAGAGGTTTGTGTTAGCCTCCCACTGATGCCTCTCTGAGCAGCCTATGTATGGAATCTCAGATGGATGTTTCAGCGCTGATCCTGAGGATGGCAAGCACCACACTGTTCTGGTTCGTGCCATTCCAATGAGGCGGTCAGGTATAGCATGGTACAAGTGTTCCCGACAGATCTCTGACTCACACTGTGGCTGGACAGACTCCCAGCAATAACAAGTAAAGAGGACACTGGAGAGCAACAGGAGTCTGGAATTAAACAATTCTAAAACTCCACTTTGCAGGCAGGACAGGACTCCTTCTGGAGAGAGGAGAAGAGGGAATTGTTCTCTTTAAATGAAAGAATGAAGAAAATGCAGCCAGGCCCCCTTTCATGTCTGCCTCCTCTCCTTTATGGACTGGTAAATATAAAGGAGCCCAGAAGCACTTTGCAAGATTCCTGACCGATAAGGGTGCTAAGCATTACATAGAGGAGCTTTCCAGTGAAGCTGTATGAGCCCATGAGGATGCCTTACTGCTGCCCTGGCTTCTATGCCCAATCCCTTTGTGTATTAGGGAGGCAAACATCCCAGGGAGTGCCATTTGAGATCACGGACATTCCTGAGCACTACTCACCCATTTCCCTGTGCAGAAGAGCAACACTAACCATGCCCCATGGCCATCCAAGAACACTCGCTTTGTAGCACCTCGTACCAGGAGAGGTGGGGTGGTCCTGCAAGGAGCATGCTGCCCTAGAAGTCAGGAGATCTGGATTCTGTTCCCAGCTCTGCAACAACCTACCCCTTTCTGGGCTAAGTTTTCCACTCCCCAGTCTTTGTCTGCCTTGTTTAGAGGGGAAGTTGCACCAGAGTGACCGTCTTATTCCAGCATAGGTGTGGCTTAAACCAAAGTACAGAACTGCAGATCAGAGTTAAATTCCTTCTCTGTGACTCAGTTTCCCCCATTGTAAATGAAAATAATAATTCTGAGATCTGATGCTAAGAGCCAGGTATTATTATTATGCCCCTTCCCAAGCAACATAAGCTAAACTGAAAAGAGTCTCTCTTATACTAGAATCGGAGTGTCCACAGGGTGTGGGGGGTGGGGGGGCGGTATACCGGTATAACTATCAGTTTATAGGTGTGTGTACAGCACCTAGCACAATGGGGGCACGGATCTTGGATGAAGTTCTAGGTGTTACTCTACTGCAGATACCACCACCACTCTGCTGGGGAGACTGGTATGCACACCTAGCAGTGTTCTCCCCAGGACATTTGATCTCTTAAACCCACTATCCGCAATGCTGTTTAACAATGATCCCTGCTCTCAGTGTTGTCACGTTTCTTGCAAGAAATGTTTTTGCCTATTGTTGCATTTACTGTTCCATCAGACTAGCCTAGGCTTCTGTTCAATAGGCATTAGCTTAGCTTATGGAAAACGGAACGAAAACCTAAGGAAATCAATCTCATGGACTCAAGTATGTTCCCATGACAATATCTTGTACTTTGCCATCCCAGGATGCAGAAGATGAATGAACTGAGCTTCACAACCCCTCTGTAAGGCAAGATTTCATCACCATTTTCCATCTGGGGAAACCGAGGCAGCTAAGGCTAATGGTCAGGACTTTCAGAGCAAGTGAGAGATTATTTATGTTGCACCCCACCCCACTCCACCCCAGTCACAGACCAGGCTCCCACTGTCCCAGGTGCTGTAGAAACACAGCAAAACGTAGTCCCACAACTCCCATCAAAACTAATAGGAGTCGTGTATCTAAATGCCCAAATTGGCTTGGAAAATTCCAGCCAGTATTTTGGGCATCAAAAGATAGTCACCCACAGCCAGATATTTAAAGGCATTTAGGTGCCTAAAGATGCAGATAAGCACCTAGTGGGAACTGGGTACCTAACTATGGACCTCTTAGTCCCCTCCCAGGGCTTCCTCTTTTGCTCCATTTCCTTCCTTCTAGCTGTGGATCATTCTCCCACCTTGTCCTCTTTTCTTTCCCTCGTTCTTCCCTCCTCCTTGCCTTTCCCTCCAGTCCACACTGAAAAAGGCCCTTGTCCAGAAGGCTAAAGCTCTAGAAAGCTCCATAGACTCATATACAAGACTTATATACTCACTGCATAAACAGGGCTGTGAAAGACACAGCATGCCTTCCCACTCTGCAAGAAGATGCCATTCTGGGCTTCCGAAAGCAGCAGTTGATTGCTACCATTGCTAGCTAGATTGCATTCCCCCCCCCCCCCCCCCGGGGGGGGAGGAACGGCATTTCCCTGCTACTCTTGAGGAATCCTCCCAATTCATGATACACAGTGGCCAGACCTCTGTGGTTTGGATCCACACTAACTCAATCCATTTGGACCCTGAATGTTGACATCTAGATTTTAAAGTGCCCTGCTGGCACTGGAAAACTAAAGGCATCAAGGAAAAAGCTAAGCATCTTCTCACTGCCAGCTTCATGATGTCTCAACTAGCTTCTTGGCAAATCCCTGGGGTTCAGGCTCGTGAATCTGTGGCTGGGTTTTGGCACACGTGGTATCTCCTGAGAGCAACCAGGATGGAAATGCAGTACGCCTTGGGGAGCCCCCTGCCAGGCAGAACAACTGAATCCTTAGTGCGCAGTGTCAAGGTATGAGGGAGATATTTGTATCATTTCCTCTCTATCACTCACCATCATCTCAATAACAGTAGTCAGGGGAAATCCTGCTGCTGTACAGAGATGGGAAAAATCTGGTGTGGGGTCCTATGGGGGGCCAGGTTGTCTGCGCCCTCTGTGCACAATGATGGGGCGGGGGAAAGCCTTGCAGAAGGATGATCTATAGTTAAGACACTTGACTGAGAATCAGGAGATCTGGGACCTGATTCTGCTCTCAGTTACTCTGGTGATTTGGAGAGAAACTAGCTGATATGTCCCTTTGACTTCAGTGGAGTTATTTGTGCTTTCTCTCCACCCTTACATTAGAGTAAACAAGTCCCTGGGTTCTATTCCCAGCTCTGCCTAGGACCTGCTCGATGACCATGAGCAAGTCACTTAATCTCTCTGTGCATTGTTTTTTGTCATCTGTAACATGGGAATACTGATGCTTCCCTCAACCACTGGAATGGAGCAAGGATAAATTCATCACTATTTGCAAGGTGCCTGAACGCTACAGTGATGAACACCACAGAAATGCTTACAAATAGAAGTTAAGGTCTTTCATTGCCCTTCGCCCTGCTAAGCACGTCTATTCATGGTCAGACAGGATTCAGCCCTCAAAAAGAGATTATGAGAGATATGCTAGCACCACCCGATACTTCTTCCTAACCTGAAGCCAGTCTCAAATACAGTCACTGAGCCAGATTCACTACAATGCTCCAGCTGCTTTGTGCTACTCTGGCAATACAAAGCAGCCAAAATCCACTTCAACAAAGTGGTGCAAAGCCACTTCAGGCTACTGGTGAATCTGTCCCAGACATCCCTCATCTGCAGGAAAGTAGTATTACAACAGGACAATGAATTACATTTGTTCTGCAGCACAAAGAAGGACACACAGAATATGACATTAGTCACTTCAATCTCAGAAGTCACTGGAACTTGTCTGAAGAGATTATACATGAACTGCAGCACACTGCAATCTGCATTAATGACTAACGCAAGGAATCTTCCACCACAGAAAACATTCACCCCGACTTCACCCCAGGAAACTCCCACTGATGTCAAAAGACAGGGATGACTAAGAGACACCCTTGACACTACAAATTTATATTTTATTTTTAGCATGTCACCAGTATTGTATGGAACATCATCCAGCTGAAATCTATTGCCCGGATCTGGCAAAGATTTAGGCATGGGATTAGCTTCATGCCTAACCAATTCAAAAAAAAATTATATATATAAAAAGGAGTTTCTAGCACTACACCCTTCCCCTGAGATTATGTCTACACTGCAGTTGTGGGGCATGACTGCCGCTCATCTAGACATACGGGAGCTAGCTTGAATCTAGCTAGCGCAGGTTTGGGGGCAACATGGCTGCAGCAGCCCAGGCTTCCATGAACCCGCCTAGAACCCTGGGTAATTACTCAGGCAGCTAGCCTGCTCTGCTGTGGCTTCACTGCTCCAGTACCCAAGCTTGCCAGACTAGAGCTAGGTCAGGTATAGCTACACAAGTCACAGATGCACCCGGTGATTGCAGTGTAGACAAACCCATAGTCCCCCCCAACAATGTTTGTGGTTTTACAATCACATTTTTGCCCCAGATACTTTTTTTTTTCTTTCCCCTGTTGCTGGGTAAAAGAAACTCCAACAGGGGAAACTGACTAACTTGCGATACAGGGGAATGTTGAAAGACTAATTATTCAGTTAAATTGAAAGAAGAGGGAGAAAGATACCATGGACTTCTAATCTCATACAGTTACAGGAACGGCAGGTGTTCGTAACAAAAGTAGGTAGAAAAAACGTCAGACAAGTGTAGCTTTTAAGCTGACAACATCCTTTTGATATTTTCAGTATAGAACATTGTAAAAATTGGACAGAAAAGTAAGATGTTCCTATAGACCACGTAACAAGAGTAAGATTTAATAGCTCTACATTCTTGACTTTGCCCGGTAGGAAGCAATTCCAGAGCTATGGTTGCCTAGATGCTAGTAGACACTGGGTGGATTCTAACCTCCGTGAGGCCGGTATTATCCTGGAGGCACTCCAATGACTTCAGTGGGGTTACTCCACGATTACAGTGGTGTTATCGCCATCAGAATCTGTCTCTTTTTCATAGTGAAAATTCTGATGAGCTTGAATTACTTCAAACTGAGACATCTTTAAACGTAGCCTGCAAACTGCATGGGACCAGTCTTTGCATGTGATCATTAGTACATCTAGTCTAAAGACAATACGATTCCTGGATTCTACTGTAAGAGTGCTAGGCGTTGCACTGGCAAAACTGACTACAGCCTTGTTAATGTCATTCTGCTGCTGTCTGGCAAAGCTATGAGCAGTGGCAGGGTTGGCTGTCTCCCTGCAGGCTCAGAAAGGTGACGCTGCATTAAGTCACATTTGGAAGGCTATCTTTGCAACCTGAAACACTACAAACCTTTCAAATGTTTTAAATAGACACATTTTGCAGAAGTTAATGGCGTAGGCCCCACCCTGCCATGGAAAGCATCCACCTCTCTAATGAAACAGAT
Source organism: Chelonia mydas (assembly GCF_015237465.2). NCBI lineage: Eukaryota > Metazoa > Chordata > Testudines > Cheloniidae > Chelonia > Chelonia mydas. Next base: position 21,559,200 of record NC_051254.2, read on the forward strand.
ATTCTAAGACTTGGTCCAGCTTTTCCAATCCAGATTTACACCAGGGTAGCCGAGTAGAATTTTCCTGTATCCCCGTTTCCATGATGCAGCTATTTTTGCCCATATGTTTGATTTATACTTGCTGCCAATAACAGAATGAGACACTGCGTGACACTTCTCTTTGGGGTAAATCGGCTTAATGCGGTTTTCAGTGATGGGTCGAGAGCAACACCAAAGACAAGTCTGCAAGGAAGATCCCCACACAGAGCAAATAGGACTTTTTAAAGACATAATCTGTGGTACTCTCCTGAAATGTCGGTTCACAGACTACATTACACAATACTTCACTGGGAAACTTGGTCAAGGGTCTGCTCTGGTTAAGCTGCTACACTCTGGGTCAAATTCTGCTCTCCATTGCATCCATATAACCGGGCTCGGCTCAGGTCACTTGCACCCATTAACAAGAGCATCAGGAGAACCTGGAGAACTCTAGCAGATTAATCTTGAATTGAATTTTCAGCTGGCATTAGAAGGCAGCACTTACATGGATTTCCAGGGACGTGGGCCAATTTACACCAGCTGAGGATCTGCTCCCTCGTGCAAATTAATGAACTAACGGGATAGGAGACTCAATGCCAGCTCTCTGCCTCCATTCATATCCTACACTGGAGTTACTCCTAATTTAGAGTAGTGTGAACAAATCAAAATAAGGAGCTTAGGCATTTGCAGCTAGGTGGACAATTCTCCTTCTGGGTATTTACCTTTCCCTGCTAATTTGTCTCTTTTGCTTTGTCACCCTTAAGTAGCTAATTGAAAAGAAAACCTGTATTAATCTGCACTGGGACTATATTTCACAAGATGACATTGAGAATACCTGTTACCTTTTAAACACACTTAGATAAAAGCGAAACGAAAAAGATAAAAAGTAGTTCTGAAACACAGAAATGGCAAATCCATTCAATGAGAAGGCTATGAAACAGTGTTTATTTCTGCATCATGTGTTTCAAAGTAGATATGAATAGTGGAACTCTTATTAAGAATAGCAGACAGGTCAAATTGCAGGGCTCACCGTATTATGCAACCAAAACTCAAGTGCTACGTTTCTTTCCTGCTTCTCCCAATGCAAAGAAAATCCATCTGAAGCCTCAGTCTTAGGCAAGGGCAAAATTTTCTTTGCCAGTCTAGCGTGGCTTGCTGTCAAGTATTGTGCACCTATTCCACATGCACGGCTTCCACTGACCTCCCTGCTTTTCATGTGGGTTTTGTGTCACAGCAGTGTGATTAATCACTGCAAATTCATGGAGAGAATTTTCCTCCAAAAGACGACCTCTCCGGCAACTCAGAAGCACTGTCTAGTGGTCAGGGCAGGGGACCTAGGAACTCCAGATTTCTAATCCTGGCTCTGCTGCATGGCTCTGTCTCTCTCAAGGCTTGGCTGCACTGGGGTTTTTAGCCACCAGTGTAGGTACATTGCTGTAGCTGCACCATCACGAGCCATCTCCCTGAGTAAATGGTGACTTGCGTTGGCCTGGCTCCCATCTATGCAGATTATAGACTGGACACTCATCAGTGGATGTGGAACACTCACCACAGCAGCAGGAGGGGGCCTAAGAGTTTCTCTGCTTTCCTGGGAATTTAGGTTACTCTGAGCTAGGCCAGTCCCAGCAGCTAGGGACTGCTGGGGCCCAGGGGAGCACTGGACATACCACCTTTCCCCTTCCTCACGCCAGCAGCAGCAGGGAGCCACTACTATGGCTCTAGTTTATGCCATTCAAGGATCGCTCTACAAGGAGGAAGCCTTCCAAGGCTCAATGCAAGGTTGAGGGCCTGGTGTGCCAGTGGACCAATGCAGAGCAGTCAGTCCAGGATCAGAGACTGTATTGCTGTGAGGTATCCAAGTGTCATAAGAGCGTCTTCAGAACGGCCACGGAACCCAGGGGTGGACGTGTCACAGGTCCTGCTCTGTGCCCAATCCATAGAAGGGTAAGAGTTTCTTACAGGCCTGCAGCAAGTGAGCCTTGGCTCTTTTAGTTCAAGCTTAGCAGCTTATGCTTTTAGCTGTTCAGGTCCCTCTTCCAGTCCCTGATGTATGGACCAATATGGTGGTCATCATATCAGCAAACTGGAAAGTCCCTTTCCTCCCGTGGTGCTTAGTAACCATCTGCTTTGCAGTCTGCAAAGTTCCCATGGGATTATTTTCAAAAACCAATCCCTTCAGTTACTAAAGGATACCCACAAACCCAAGCAGTGACCAAGCCAGCCAACAAAGTCACAAAGTGGCAATTTGAGGAACAGAAAGAGGAAACAGGAAAAACATGTTATCGAACAATCCTGAAGCCAGTGGGGATGGGAGGGGCGGGGTTGTCCATTTAAAGGGTCCATCAAAAAATGTTTGAAAAACATAAAAATTGCAAGGTGGAAAAAATCTGCACATTCTTGTGAAAAATTCTGTTTTTTGCGGGGGGGGGGGGGGGGGGGAGGAATTTTTGACAAAAAAAAAAGTTTGAAAAATTCTGTCCAGCTCTACTTAAGAGCTTTAAAACTCATAGGGTCAAAAACCTCTGCTGGCATAACTCTAGACTATACTAGATTTACACTAGTACATAGGTACTGGAACTAGGGGTTCTGCCTGCCTGGCTTGAAGTGTTTTCCATTATATACAGGGTTTACTGTTTTGTTCAATGGCTCTCAGCCCCCACACTTTACAAATTGTTCCAGCGCCCCTGCCAGTTGAGAATCTGACCCATAACCTGTTAAATATACAATTCTGGGATTCAGTGCTGAATTCCTCAGATAAATCTGCTCCAGGAATGCCAGGCAGCTTAAATTAAGCAGCGATTGCAACATTTTTGAAATAATTCTCAGCCTCTTGAAAAATGACATTATCTAGCAAGCAAATGCTGCAAACAAAGCAATGAGCCCACAGACATGAAAGCCAAAGGAACGGGGCATCCCACACTGATTGTGATGCTTACTCGCCTCCGAACGTCCTTCCATAGTATTGCAACATGCCTGCCAGACTCGTATGCTCCGGAAAAAATTCCTGAAGTCATCATTCAGCTTCAACCGGGAGCCAACCCACCAGCTGCTGAAAGTTTACAAGTTCCAAATGAGGGAACTGTGGGCTAGTGGCTTGCACCTAAACACTAGGAATCAGGAGAACTAGATTCTGTTCCCAGATGTTTAACTTCGGGTCTGGTTGTGCCACCCACTGATTTCAAAGGCATGACTTCCATGGCACGGGAGGATGGGCTGAAATGTCAAAGGCTCAGCACCCGCCACTGGGACCGGATCTTCCAGTGAGCTCAGCTCCCAGGAAAGCACCTAAACAAAGACCATGTTCTCCAAAGCACCCACCATCTCCTGCTGGGAGACACATGGCTGGGCTTTCAGCACCCAACATTCTAAGCTCTTCTGAAAATTCCAGCCTCAACCACCACTCGGTGGAAGTTGGACAGAATTCAGCTTGTTTGATTTTGAGCAAGTTCCTTAGCCCCTCTTTGCCTCCATTTTCCCCATCTCTAAAATTTATGAAGCTCTGGGATCTATGAACAAACAATTATTATGATGTATTTGTAGCACCTGGACCAGGACCCACAGTGCTAGGTGAGGTACAAACACAGACTCCGCTCTGCAGAGTTTCCAGTCTAAGTATGAGCAGTATGCAATTGATGTGGAGCCCAATGAAGTCAATGGCAAAACTCCCATTGGACTTCCAAAATGCAAGATCAGGCCCTATTTTACTGCTAACAATTATGATAATGTTGTGGGAGGTGGTACATGAGTTTAGCAAAAGAGAGGGGGGAAATCTGCAAGTGATTACTCCACAATACAGACTTAACTCTTATGGTGGGTTGCCCCGGGGGGGAAGAAATCATCTCTACTAAAGGACTAAGTTCTGCCAAATTCTTCAGTAAGAATTTCATATCCACCCCCAAGGGCAGAATTTAGTGCCACATTATTAAATGTTGAGCAGTGTCTTTGACAGAGGCACAGAAAAAAGTTTTCCTAAAGCTTTTTAGGATACTGTGCAACAGGCATGGTGTATGTATTGAAAACACATTTCCATGAGTCTCCCCTGGACTCTTGTGGAACATACTTTGTATTGGCGGTGGGGGAGGGGGGAAATAAGCATACTTTTAGCTAATAGCATAGAAGATGGAAACAATATGCTGAAAAAATTGAAAATATATTGGGGGGGAGGGGTTAATGTGATTTATCCCCCCAAGAGAAAGCATTTAAAGTCTCTGATTCTCTTGGGGTGGGGGAAGGGGGGAATTGTCCAGCACCTAGGTTCCTGACCTGAGACCCAGGCTCACTTCCATGCTCCACCACAGACTTCTTGTACGACCCTGGGGCAAATCGCTTAGCGTCTCTGTGCTTAGCTTCCCATCTGTACGGTGGAAATAATACCACTGCCCTACCTCAAAAGCGGGATTGGGAGGATGAACACAGTAAAGCTGGTGAGGTGCTCAGAGACAATGGGAATGGGGGCAAGATTAGCTTACCTTAACTAGAAAATAAAAATATCACACAATATTTTCTCTATTGAAAAAACACAACAAAACAGATCAGCCTCAAGCAAAATGGAAAACAACTGCAAGAGAGAGACTGTGAGCTCTCTGGGGCAGGGACTGTCTTTTTGTTCTGTGTTTGCCCAGAAAACGGCACCATGGGCCCCTGGCCCATGACAGGGGATCCTTGGGGCTACCATTCTAAATAGTAATTTAGCTAATGCATAAAGCCCTTATCCTGCAAAGAGATGGATGTAGTCAGACCCCCTTTGCCCATGCAAAACCCCGCTGGCGTCCCAAGGGTTTTGCATGGCTCCAGCAGCCTGTAGTTCATGGCAGGACCAGAGTCTTCATGTAGGCAAACGCCAGGAGAGGAGCATTCAAATAAGGATGGAAGGTTGAATTTATGTGAATCTTCCTGGCTTGTGTTGGATTTAGGTTACAACTCCTCGAAGTAGTTCAGATTTCATTATTCTGCCGGCTCGCAAGAATGGAGGAGCTGGGCCTAAGCAGGAAAAGCACTACTGTACACGCATGCATCCTGCGATCCAAATATCCAACTAGCAGTGGCAGGTCAAATTTTTTACCGGCTGCTCAACTGTGTGCCTCGAATAGTAAAAATAAATCACTTGAAAGGATCTAAAAGGGTTCCACCCTCACTGGTTACAGGTGTGTAATTTATTCTGCTATCACCATCAGCATTCAGGTCTGATCACAAGTAGCTAAAGGGTTCCCCCTTTAAAAAAATACTCTTGCCCAAGGTAAGATTATCTTGTTATTTACTATATTCCCTACACTGCCCTATAGAAAATGTCAAGGATACTGTAAATACTGGGGTCAAGCTATTTAGCTATCCAAAGTAACAGGCACATTTTTATGGATGACAGTTTTTCTCCCTCTCTGCAAAAAAAGGGTGCCCATGTTCAGGGCGCAATTACTGCAGCCCTTATTTTAAGCACATGTTTTTGAGCATGCATGAGTGAATCTGAACCAGCCTACCTACGTTGCAGATAGCAGTATAAGGCCAATATTGCCAAATGCTGATTCAGGACATAACTATGGTAATTTACAGTGATGCAACAGAAGATTCCAGCTGGTTTCCACAGCTGGTCTGACTTGTGGCCACTAGGTGTTGCTGGAAGGCTGTGAAGAAGGCCTAAGCCACTCCACCAACACTGTGGAAATTTGAGCTTCTTCCCGAGATGAGAAACATGCTACTGCTTTAAGTACAGTTAAAATTAGAGGTAGGGCGAGCGCCTGCTTGTATCTCCCAACATGGGGTCTCCACGAGTATTTCATTACCAGCAGACTGGCTAGTTTGGAGTGTTTTAAACCTGATCTCCAGAAAACTCCTACTAGAAAATTACATCAGAGACTCACTTTCCTGCAGGGTAGAGAGTGATAAGAACTTGCTAAGTTACACAAAGGCTTCACTCTCTGCACATACCACCCGCAATGCTCTCCTTTTCCACATAGCAAATGTCCCCCACCAGCCCTGGCATCAGTGTTATGTTCAATCTAGTGGCTCAATCTTAAGATCCTTCCCCCTTCTTGGCATCTCAGGGGCAGCAGGTCACACTGTCACAGACCAGAGATGTGGTTCTACTCTCAATTACACTAGTGTAAATCAGGAGTGACTCCACTGAACTCACTGAGGATATGCTGGGATCAAACTGTTCCGAGAGGAAAGTCAAGATACAAATTCCTAAAGCTAGCAATGATAGTAATAAAACCCCATACCAATCACTCAACTAAAAATTGTCCAGATAATTGTACTTAGTTCTTATGTAGCACTTTTCATTAGTAGATCTCAAAGTGGCTTATAAAGGATGCCAGGATCATGATCCCATATATATGTCTGGAGTAATTCAGCGGAGTTGCTCTAGATTTATACTGAGCCCAGGGAACCATATTATATATGAGGGAGAAACTGAGACAGAGAGGTGACATGGCTGGATACAAGGTCATTCAGCATGCCAGTACTAGAATGCAAGTCCCCTGAGCCCCAGTCCAGTGTGCTATCCACTATACCACTCTGCCTCCCCTACATCACTTGGTAGTTCTGTACCCACAATGTACAGAGGCAACTCCTTGGCCTCACACAACGCGGACAAGCCAGCTGATCAAAGCGTGAGGCACTCCGCTACCCAAAGGTAGCTTTGGATCAGTGTGCTTTCCATGGGACTTCTACACATCTGAATCTGATCTCATTGACACCACTGTCACCCTGGCTGAAATCAAATGGGGTCACTAATGATTTACACTCATGTAAGGCAGAGCGGAACCTGGTCCCTACCTTCTACGCAGACTGTTTGTGCTCTGAAACTCGTAGGTCATAATTCTGAGCCGTTAATTCTTAAAGAAGAGCTCTGCTCCCACTGATTTCAATGGCAGGCTGGTCTGAAAAGTTGCTGGCAAGATATGGCTCCCTGTGCTCAGTATAAATCTAGAGCTACTCCGCTGAATGACTCCAGACATACATGAATGTAACTAAAAGTAAAATGTGATCGATACAAAAACCCTATTTTGCTCTTTACCCAATATACATGCTACAGAAATAACCACGCATATAAGGATAACTACAACAGCATGCGTTACTGTGGCTCAAGTTTTAATAGAAACTTTGGGAGTGTGACCCAGGCTCCATTCGCACAGGCTGATGTAGAGAGTGCTGGACTAGCCCACCCCAGCCAAGGAATGGGAAGCTCTTAGAATGGGAAGCTCTTACATGCTTAGCTTTCGCAAATCCACTGTGCTCAGGAAACTGCAGAGATGGGAGCATAGGTAGAGAGCAAGCATTGGTGTAACAGAGATGGAGCAGGGAACGTCTGCAATGGTCAACTGTCCTCGAACTCCTTCCACGCCCCTGGGATAAGTGATCATCTGGGGAACTAACTTGCACCATAACGGCGGGGAGTTGGGACCCATCCTGGGAGTAGCAGCTAACCACTGGCAGAGGGGAATGTTGGAGTTCTGTCCTGGTTGCTTAGCAATATGCACAGAGGCAGGTGGTATAAAAAGAAGTGACTGGCTACCCCAAGGACCCAGCAGGTGTTTTTCATAGAGCAAAACTGCTCTGCTCTGGCCCTTTAACACTTCATCCCCTTCAGCAAACAAGAGGCATGCCTAGAATAACTAGCGCACACTTGTCCCAGCAGTAGAAAGCCCCACTCCAAGGACTGCCCATGTTTGTTTATCTAGGTATTACCTAGTAAGAGTAATGGAGAGGAGCATATTGCAAAGAGGTCACATGGGGTCATCCCCCACTGCAGCTGTGGGCACTGTCAACATACCACAACTACAGAATGTAGCAAGGCCGGGGACAGGACCTGACCCATGGCTTCTCCCCAGCTAGTAATTCAATGGGCCAAATTCTGCTCTCAGTTACACAGACGTAAATCTGGAATGATTCTGCAGATCTCAATGACGTTACTCTGGGCTCACGCTGACATCACAGAGAGCAGGAATCTGATCCGCTGACTTCACCATGACTCACACGTGCACATCTGAGCCCAGAATCCGGCCACGTGGGCCTGATCCTTCATTGAACAGCATCTCATGCAGCCATGCACACCAGTGCAAAGTGGGTATCCTGCCCCACTTAGTCAGCACGGTGTAAATGACTGCACAAAGCTCTGTGCATCAGTGAATTAAGCCCTGGTGTTCTAGTGTGTGATGAGCTGCTGTACAGACAGAGGCCCTGCAAAACAGGTGAGATGTGCCCACTTCAGGTACAAGTAAGGAGCAATCCAGAAGAACCATTAATAGAATGGCAGCCTTTACATGAAATTAGTTAAATTCCTCTCCCTCAGTTCCACCCTGCTCTGTAGCTTTATTTAGGGCCTAATTCTTCCACCTCTATTCAGGTACTGTACTCCAAAAGCAGTACTGAGAAAACTGCCTGAGTAACAATGCTTAAAGAACCACTGACATGAGGGACAGAACCAAGCCCCTCGATTAATCATGCTTGACTTGTACCAGACAGAGCCTGCAGAGATTGTTCTGCAATACAGGTCTATTTGTAAAGGTGTGGGGGAGGAGTTAAAGGGATGAAAATCTCCATTGCTGAAGAAACAGACGAGATGTCAGAGCGCTCACCGTTCGTGGAGGACGTTACACACTGAAAGGAACTCTGGACCCCTAAAGTGCTGCAGTTCTGCCAAAGGTCTGCCGTACGCCCGTTAACGATGAGCCATTGCTGAAAGAGATGCACAAAACTGTGAGAGGCGGCAGCAAATGCCGGGGGGGAGGCAGAGCAGGGTTACCAAAGTAAAAGATAAGCTTGTGCTCAACTAAATGCGCTTGCAAAGGATCCGACATAATAGCGCATGTTCATTCTTGTTATATTTTGCATTCTTACAGTTGCTTTGGTTATTTCTGTTTCATGTCTTTATTTCAATGTGTGCACATGCATTACACACACACACACACTTCAATTGAGTTTTGGAAAAAAAAAAAAACACACTCTGCGTTGTTCTTTACCTGATTTAGACTCAGCTGCGTAAAAGAGAAGACTTTTGTGATTCTCTTTAAACATGCACCAAAGCTCTCAAATGCTTCACTTCTCTCTAGCATTTTCTTGGCAGCATGGAAAGCTACAGTAACTGTTTCATATGAATCCCAACCAGTTTAGAGATTATTTTAGAAGTAGTTTTTTCAGGTCGTAAAAAAAAAAACAAAGCTCTTTGAAAGCTAGTCTGGAAGTGACTAGCTCTGCATTAAAAAAACAACAACAAAACCCACAAACATGTCTGTCTAGATTGGCCATGTTAATTCTTTCAGAGGCCCTGTATTAATTAAGGTCTGGTATTGGAGGAATGAGGAGCACCCTTTAATTTCAAAAAATCTGGCCCTTAGTTTTATCTACATAGACAAATCTTACACATGGAACTGTGCAATGGATTCTGATCTACTCACATCCCCCATGTTCCCATATGAAGATCGATCACGGGGGCGGGGCGGGGGGGGAGGGGAGATAAAGTTTGTACTTACACTAACGATTGTTGAGACAAAGAGCAGCACCAGAACCGCAACATGCAGCACGATGATCCCCAGCAACAAAAGGAGCATTTTGGCTGAAGTTTTGGAAAGATCTGAAGGGGGGAAAAAGAGACACGCTTTTAAGTGATAGCAAAACCCCTTGCAGTCAGCCCTTGCATTTGTGTCTATGTGGGGTGTGTCCAGCATTTAGGGATAACTAGATCTGAAAGGGCAGCAGGGGTCGCTGCAGCAACAGAGAATAAGCACAGGGGCTCAAGTTTAATGAGGCTCAACAATTTGTATTAAATGCATTTTTTCTTTTGGCAAACAAATGCAGCTATTCGGAGGGGTCGGGGAGATTTTTAAAGCGCTAACTGGGGTTTACAATGCGAAAGGGACAGGCTCCCAGGGTTGGACAGAAATCCCTGGTGTGGCTCTACAGTACTAGACACAAATGTTGCAAGCCTGAGAAGGACAGAGCCAGCTTTGAGAAATGCCAGACATCGTCCAGCTTGGAAAAGGGCAGCTAACCTATCTAAGAGGGGTTTTCTTTGCGGTGCCCAGCGAAGGGCTGGGAATGTTCTAAAAAATCCGGTGAAAACACCAAGGAACCTTCAACTTCTACATTATTTTCCTTCCACCCTTTCTAACCTTCCACGCTTAAAGCGTTTTATGGTCCATAGTTTGATGGCTCAGGATACAGGGAGAAATGCAAATTCCATTACATTCCTCAAAATTTCCACTTGGCTCAGCCTGTCTTGGAAGTGTCATTAGCCAAAGATAAAATAAGGGTTTCTTTTTCCTGAAGCAGCATCACAACAATACGAAAGCCCAGGTTTCCAGCCAAAGATTTTATTTATATATAAACCCGCCACAACTAGTCCCTTGATCAAATATTTTTAGCTCAGAGGCTCAGGTAGGGGGAGGGGGCTGGAAACCGTTATTCCACAAAGCCACTATTCTCCACTTCACAGCCAACATTTAGACTCCACTAAAGTCAGGACCCCCTCGATGAGATCCATGCCCCAGCTCCAGCCACTGCGCTTCTCAAATAGCTGAGCAAGGCCAAGAGAGCTGGTGAAATAGCTCTGCGGAAAGAAAGGGAAATGACCACGCAGCGCATTGTGTGTGTGTGTATGTGTACACACACGTTCAGAGTCTTTCCATAGAGAAACCAACACAGCTACACCCCCACTGCAAGCAACAGTCCGTGCACACAGCCCATGGAAATCAACCAGGTTACAAAAATACAAAGCGGGTCTCGGGGACGACAAAAAACCCAGCTAACGTTCTTCAGTGGTTCAAACTGTTTCTAATTATAACAAAGTGAGGTCAGGTCTGAAGCAGGTTCATGGAATCCGTATAGGGGAGTGAATCTGCTTTAAAAAAAAAAAAAAGCAACACAACAGAACAAGCTAGGGGGTTTGGCACAGAGATTACTACAGAACAAGAGGGTGAAACTGCAGCGTAACCAAGCAGTAGGGGACCCACTGACAGGCAGAATCGCGGACGATGAAGGGGATTTATTTGCAGACAGAGGCAAGACAGCTACTGGGTGGGGGTCATGCGCTGCCACACTACTGGGATCGCCTCGTCTTCCCCCAAATCCTCCCCTCGCTTCCACGATTGAAAATAACCCGCTCCTGGGCGGTGCGGCTGCTACTTACTTCTCTGCAATAGTCACCCACCAAGCGGCGTCCCAGAGGCTCGACTGGCCCCAAAAGCTCAAACCGAAGCAAAGGAGCAAATCCAGCTGGTGGGTGCGGGTATGCGCCCCGCCCTTTGCCCACGGCAAACGGAGCCAGGGGGCTGGAGAGAGGGAGGCGAGGAGGGCAAAGCGCGAAGTTATAAAGTTTCTCCTTTAACGAGGAACAACGCCCAGGATTGCGTCTGTGCCGCAGGGTGTGTCCCTGGGTCAGGCAGAGGGAGCCCGGCCAGGCAGCGGAGCCGGCTATAAATAATCCCCCAGGAAAAAAAAAAGCAGCTCGGTCGCCGCAGGGAACTTTTACTCACACCCGTTTGGATCACGCCGGGCTCGGCACTTCCCCCCGCGCACGTCTCATCGGCCCACGTGGGGAAGAGGCGAGCCCACGGCTTGGGGGAGCCGCATGTCCCGGCAGCACCCCAGAGCGGCCGCACCCTACACGGCGGCGCTGGCAGGGTGGGGTCGGGGACCCCCCAGTGCAGGACACCCCGTCCCCGGAGGATCCGCTCGGCGGGCTGCTCCCGGCCCCCTTCGATTCGTGCGCGGAGGGCGGCGAGGCGGCTGCAGCCCTGCCTGGGGGCTGCAGGGGCATCCGTGCCACTGGCCTGGCGCTCCGCTTGCTTCCAACCGAGCCCCCACCCCAGCCTGCGGGCTCCTGGCAGGGCGGCGGCCGGGGGAGCAGGGGCCCCATTGCTCTCCGCCGAGGGGCAGGCGGCTGCAGCCGGGGAAATGCCCGCTCCGCCAGCCCCGGCGGGCACCGTGCAAGTGGCCGCCGCGCGCCCCGGGAAGGCGAAGGGCGCAGCATGGCTGGGGAGGGGGGGGCGCATGGGGTGAGCCCAGCTCCTCACCCCTCAGAACCTCGCTCCTCACCCCTCAGCGGTTGGGGGGGGGGGAAATACACGCCCCTCTATTCTCCTTAATCCTCTGGGAAACCAAACCATTCACCCTGCTCCTCAAACACTCCTCCACCCGCGGGATCCCCAAGCGCTTCACAAAGTCCTGAAAAGAGGCATCAGCCTAATTTAAATGCACCAGACTTTGCTTTTGCTGCCGCTGCTGCTTCCGTCTCTTGCCTCTTTGCTTTCTCCCGCGCTCACCCGCCTGGCTTTCTAATGGTCTTGCTGTGTTAGGCTCATCCAAATACAATCGCGCATGTTTGCCACTCGCTTATTTTCTTGTAAACGCGTGTCTCCAAATTGCATGGCGCTTTGGAGAGGAGTCACAGTGCAGGGAAGAGAAAGGCCAGTAGAAAGCGCCCCTCTCTTTGCTTGTCTGGTGGTGGGGGCTTTGCTGACAGAGCTGGGATTTCACCACCAGAGACTTACCAAGCTCCAAAGCGTGCAGCTCTTCCTGGCAATGGTAGCTCCTAGGAAGCCAGCCCAGCGTGCATTAAAGTTCCTCCAGCAGGGGCAGGATCCCAGAGGATGCTAAAAGCCACTCGTGGCGTGGGTCGAGTTGAAAGGGGGATCCCTGGCGGATCGGAGTCCTTCTCTGAAACCACAGATCTGGTGCATTCACTGTTTATTCATCCCCCAGTCCAACGCCCAGATATGTCACGGTGGCCTGAGAGAGCACAGCCTCTAGTATTTAAAGAGACAGCTCCTATCCTTATCTCCTCCCCAGAACACAGCCGGCACGCAGGGGCTATTTAGGGGGCGCTGGAGATTAAATGGAAAGGAGTGACTGAGAGACCTCCGTCCCAGTTAAAAGGCTTATTCAAAGCCCTGGATGCTAGAACAATAAATAGCGATCTCTTTCTGGAAGCTGTCATTCAAGAAGTTGGCAAAACAGCTAAATGTTTCCAGGCCTGAAGGGAGAGGGAAGAGGCCAGACAGCGCTGCTCGGGGGTTAGGGTCAGATCTTCAGCTGGTGGAAATTGGTGCAGCTCTATTAATTCTGAGGACTGGCCTATTGGGTATTGTTTGCTTAACAAGGGGCCTTTTCTAACCTCTTTCAGAAGGTGATGTTGTTTTGCTGTTATGTATATTTTTTAAATACCCAGTTGACTATTTTCACTAAAAAAATTAAAACAATGTGGTTCAAAATCACCTGTTGCTGGGTCTGCGGCATGTGTGATCACACAAAATGTTTGGGTAAGTCACAGGATCCGGCGGAGTCCTCCCGGTGGGGTGATGATCACTTACATCCAGATTCCACACCTCTTTTACACACACCCTTCGCGATGGAACCAGATAGTCCTTGAGTCACCCAGTTCCTTTCCGCAGGGTTACTTGAGGCATGAGGACCTCTGTGAAGTGACTAAGGATGTCAGAAGCTGGTCCCAAGTGACAGATTCCCGTCTCAGCTACACCACTGTAAAGTGGATGAAACCCACCAAAGTCAATGGAGTTGGTGCAGAATCTCATGGGATAATAGAGAACACACAGTGGCCCTTAGCAAGCATAATATTCCTTCCCTGCTATCTATCCATCCATCCCCATACATACCTCTCTGTCTATTGCAGATGTGCTTTTAACAAGAGGGAACAATATTCTCTCAACCCACTCCCTTCAGTTCAAGCGCTTCATCAAACTGAATTACAGGCATCTGCAATCTAGGGGTAGGACTCAAACATTGCTCACTCCTGATAGGCAAAGACAGCTTGTCTATTTCAAAGGCTGCGCAGTTGCTTGGTTACACAAACTCCTACCTTCTTGGAGTCAGTGACATGCAGAATAATTGACTTAGAGAAAACAGCAGAGAGCATAGAGTTTTTCTATAGTCCAGGAGGGCACCAGAGGGGGCAGCATTCAAGGGTGCCTTGGTCACTGAGGGTACGTCTACACTGCAATGAAAGAGCTGTGGCATGAGTGCGGCCAGCTTGGGTCAGCTGACTCAGTCTCAGGGGGCTCGGGCTGTGGGGCTAAAAATGGATCTCAGAGCCCAGACTCCAGCCTGAGCCCGAATGACTACACTGGGATTTTTAGCCCTGGAAGCCCAAGTCAACTGAGCCAGGCTCTGAGACTCAGTGCCACTGTTTTTTTATTGCAGTGTAGATGTACCCTGAGAGGTAGTGATATAGCTGCTCTGGTTTACTATTCTTCTGCAGTAATGGCAATTCAAAAATTCCCTCTCGAAAGCAATAAATAAGCAACTCCTACAAGCAGTTTTCAGGGAGTCTTTTCAATACACATTGTGGGGAGTCTTAGGGGATGCGCCCTGGGTGACAATTATTAGAGCACAAAGAACCGGGAGCTCCTCTTACATCAGCCCGATCACCTCGTCAGATTTTGGAAGTGTGAATTGTAAGAGGAATAGGCAGCGTCAGGTACTCAGAATGGGGCTGATGTGTGGCCATGAAATCAGTGGGTGGTTTGTTATTGACTCAAATGGTGTTAGGATTTCACCACCCGGCTGCTGCTCATGGTTCCGATAGTATGTTTAAATGGCAGTGTGTATGCATCCAGCAAGGTTTTGCCTGCACAATTTTTTTTATTATTTTTAATTTCTTTTTTTTTTTGTGCAGTGGAAGTGAAATTTCTTCAATTTCGGCATCGGGCTTCAAGTGCAAAAGGCCTGTGAAATGCAGCGAGTTTCCACAAAACTCAGGTCAAGCTGTTTCAAGCGCCAGAAGGATTTGGTGCCCAACTCCCCTTGATTTTCAAAGAGAGCAAAGCATCCAACTCCCTTAGGCATTTTGAGAATCCCAATCTTCAAGCACCAGCAGAATTCTGTGCCGTGGCTGTGGGGGGCGCTGTTCTGGTTGCAGTTGTCTATTTCCCTCCCTGTGCGGGCTCTCACAGCAGACGTAAGGACCACTTGCACCCTCAAATGTCCCAGATGCAAGCCCTGGGATCGTGACCCCATCTCTGTGCAGGGATGCCAGGCCAGAGGGAAGGCTCCCCAAGACCTGTCACCCACTTGTGCATCTGTGTGGGGTCAGCCACAATCTCATCCCTGTGAGAGAGCTGAACTCACCTGGAATTACAAATGCTGCCCATCTTTAACCATAGCCCATAGGAGTTAGGGATAGAGGACATGCCTGGTTCTCCCCCCTCCCCCCTCGCTATTACAGGATGTTGCCTACAGTTTGGGCCTAATCTGCCCCCACTCACGTTAAGCAGCACCCACAAGGGTTCCCACTGAATCCAACGGGCCTTCAGGCATAAGTACCACTTAAGCAGGGATGATGGTGGCAGAATGAGGCACTATATTATCCAGGATGTTGGTCCAGTCCCACCTGAAAGGATTCAGTCCATCCTTCCCACAGCAATTAAGTCCTCAGTCAGACAGAACAGGGCATTTTTTTCCTGATTCCTAATTGTTCCTGTTTCCTTTTAGCCACGCCTCCTAGTAAATACAACACCCCATCAGTCTGCCTCTGTGCGTGACACTAAGCACCAGAGGGGGGATCTGTGATTAAAATCCTCTAGCGAGCGAAGGCATTTGGATTCTCATCAGCGGATGCCTTAAGACAGATTCCTACTGGGGGCCTACTCTCCAGTAGGGGCAGGAAGATGAATGAGCTTTAAAGCCAGAACGAACCATTATCAAATATTATCATAGCACCTAGGAGCCCCAGCGATGGACCAGGGCCCCATTGTGTGAGGCAGAGCACAAACAGATAGCCTCTGCCCTAAATAGTTTACAGTCTATTCTAACCTCTAGGCTGGTCTAGTGGGTAGAGTATGGGTCTAGGCCTCAGGAGATCTGAATGAACTCCTGTCTCACCTTGGGCACATCGCTTAAATCTACACTGTGCCTCGGTTCTCTGTCTGTAAAATAGAGCTGCCTCCATATCTCGCAAGGGTTCTGTACGGATAAAATCCATCTAAGATAAGAGAGGGGCTCAATTCATTCTGTGATAAGGGCCCTAAAAGCACCCAGATGGGTTGACTGTGTGAGCAGAACGCCCGTCCATGTAAATGGGAGAGAATAAACTCTTGTTTTCCAGGGATTCTGAAAATGGGGCCAAACCTAGCTTTTTAAGCAAGAGAGAAATATGTGAAACTCCAACAGGAGAGAAGAATAGCTCAAGGGTGAGGAAGCTTTCGCTGCCGAAGAGCCAGGGAGAAGGAAATCAAGAGGATGTGCACAGCAAAGAGCCCATTCCGCAGACATTCCTCCAGCGGAGTTCTGTCTCTTTTTGGAAATGCACTTTAGCCAAACAGACCGGGGCTTTGGAAATATTTATTGAGCATGTGATTTCCCTTATAGCTCTAGGGATTTGATACCAAGCTGCTTCCAAATATTTCAGTCATGTGAATAAGCTTCTAGGAGGGCTATTCTTTATGCCTTCAGCAAACAGAACATGCTTGATAAATGTCTGTTACAATAACATGGAAACTAAACAGAAAGAGGAATGCTTCTAAAATGGTGGTACCCAAAGGGCATATGTTTTCTCCATAGGTACCAATTTAGACAGTTCTGTTTGCCATGAGGATTGGGATCACGTACCAAGATATGTGTAACAGGGTCAACTGCCTCTCAAGTACCCCCTCATGGCCAGGGGTGGCTCTACAGAACTCTGCCTCCATTTCCCCTCCACATAGGCTTCTCTGTGTACACACACCCCTCCTAGAGGTCTGGGTTCATTAATGTAAAAGGTCAGAACAAAACTCAAAGTCCCCAAAATAGAGTCCCTCAAGTCCCTGCTTTTAGCAGGCTGCTCCATGCCCTACCTGTCTGGAGTCTTGTTTCTCTGGTGTCTCAAAGTCTCTACAGCCTTCTGTTCCCTGCAACCTGCAGGAACCTTCTAGCTCTCGGCAACACACTTGTTCAGGTGTGCCTATTTAATAAGTTGGGTTGGCTGGTCCCAGGGCTGTAGCCCTTCTAGGACCAAGCCACCCTGTTGCAATGTGTAAAAGCAGCTACTTGCAGTCTCTACATACAGTCATTTAGCTTCTGCAGTAAATGAACATGCAGTCCTGAACATTTACATGAAAGCGGAATAGGGTCTAGACTCCAGGCCAGTCTGTTCTAATGGAATCAAAATAACGTGCATGTAAAAGAGTGAATTGCAGGCTGTTTGTGTGTGTCTGTGGGTGCATATACACATGGATGTTTGTGAGCAAGATGGAGGGTGTGTAGGGGTGATGTATATGTAAATATACATATGCACTTTAACCACATTTTTCAATGCAATTGTACCTATGAAGTCATGACCAGTGCCTCATCATCATCTAATGTGTGTACATGCCAGAATATTCCTGGTGTGCCTCCTATACCAGTGATGAATTTGACCACTCTATTTACAAGCTATTCCAGTATATTTGAGAAGACAGGACTTTCACTGTATGTCTTTCCACAGATGAGTTTCTTTAACCCCATAGCCTTGCCTTGTCAGCAGAACCTTTGGGAGTTGTTTCCCATTTATACCCTGCTAATTAAAGCCATACACACCAGGTTTGGAATGTGCTTGTGGAGGGGAAGGGGCAGAAATCTAGACTGAGATCAGCAAGCGTGGAATTCATACAGCATAGGAGAATGGGATATAGATGGAGCAGAGAGACGGAGGTAGGTTGTGGAGCTAACCTTTATCTCTTCTAAAATAACTATATATATAATTGTTTATTTGTATAAGATACCTATAGGTGGGTCACAGGTACACTCATAATTACATGCACAGAACAATCTTCACATATATACATAGAGTTACCTGTATAGTTAAGTGTTTTCAATTAGTTATGTGGGTTCTCAGCCTTGGGTCATGACACCAGCTGAAGTTGAGAACAGGTCCCTAGCCTCAGTTTGCCAGAAGCTGGGAGTGGGCAGCAGGGGATGGCTCACTTGATAATTACCTGTTCTGTTCATTCCCTCTGGGGCACCTGGCATTGGCCACTGCTGGAAGACAGGATACTGGGGTAGATGGACCTTTGTTCTGACCCAGTATGGTGGTTCTGAGGTGTCAGAAGCTCATAACCATCCTCCCTGCCCTCCCCATGTTACTAAACAGGAGCAAGGTCCTAGCTAGACGGGAGGGGACTCATGGGGGTTGGGAGGGAGAGTGGAGAGGTATGTAAAAGGTTGTGAATGCCTGCGTTAGCAGAGCTACTGTTTCTTTTAGTAAAGTATCACTATATGCATCTCGGAACACAAGCAATCAGTGTAACATTGTTCGGATTCCACTGAAGTCAATGACAAAACTCTCCCTTGAGTTCAGTAGGGACAGAATTTCACCCGATATCTCTACATAGAAAAGCATGTTAGTTGCAGCATGGTTCTATGTGTGGATGCAGATGTTTCAGTGGCATTGTTATTTATGGAGGTGTACAGAAGCAGGAGTTTTAGCTCAGGCCTATTCTTACTTAGGACTGTTTGTTGTACGCTGCAAATAGATATATAGCTGAATGAATCTCACGAGTCCCCTGGCATGTTACGAATCCACACACTAATTCCAGCAACAATTTGGCAGATACAGGAATTTTGTTGCAGCAAAACAGCAATAAAGGCAGACAGGTAATCCTTGGACCCAGGGCAAAAGAAAGGACTCTGACTGGAAGATGGTTATAAAGGTAGTGGAGGCAAGTAAGAAGGACAGAACTTTGGTTGGGGGAAACTTGAAGAATTCAGAAGGTATCACAAAAGAAAAGGCACCCTGGTGTCAGCAGAGACCAGGCAGGACAGCTACTTTATGTAGCTTGCTGTGTTCACCACAGACAGATGCTATTAGGAACTTAATCTTAAGAAATGAGATAAATCTAAAAAACAAAGCTTACTCACCGCTAGATTGTTCTCCAAAGGTGAAGGTCATATCTGTGCACAGCCGCCATGGTGAGACAAATGCACCATTGAAGTCTACATAAACCCTCCAAACTGTTGAATTTCACCCCAAGTATATTCCTCTTGGGTCACAAAGAGTCACAAAGCATGAGTCTTGTGGCAGAGTATGTCTTGCCTGCGCTGGGGATCTGCATAGGCCATATCATGTAAAAGAAACAAGACTGAAGTTGAGGAGCATTTGGGATACGGTGATCACAGTATTATGGGATTTTTAGAAGATGGAAAGTGCCAGCGGAAGCAACATGAGTGTTTCTGACTTGCAGAAAGTTGGCTTGGAGAGAATGTGAAATACCCTAAGGAAATAGGGAATTCTATAATGTCTGGGAACTCTGCTTTAGAAAATTGGAAAATATTTGAGAAACAAATTAGAGATGCTGCAACTGAAATTCCTCCAGTTAAGGCTAAAACAAAGAACCACAGAGTCCAATGTGTATTGAAAGGGTAGGACAAGAGAAGACATTTACAGCCAGTTAACTGTGACACTGCCATTTAAAATCTCATAAAAGCATTCGACTAATTGGAAAAAGACCAGTCTTTGAAATGATGTAACAGAACGTTTCAAAAATCTGAAAGACTGATAAAGCTGATGAGCGGGGTATGTGTGTGAAAACTCCCACTGACCTCACGGGGGTCAGGATTTTGCCCAAGGAATTTAGGAATAAGTGCTAAAATTTTAAAATGTGGCTATGGTTGCCTCTCTTGCATCCGAGAGTGCTAAAGGAGTTGGCGGATGTGATTGCAGAGCCATTGGCCATTATCTTTGAAAACTCATGGCGATCGGGGGAAGTCCCGGATGACTGGAAAAAGGCTAATGTAGTGCCCATCTTTAAAAAAGGGAAAAAGGAGGACCCTGGGAACTACAGGCCAGTCAGCCTCACCTCAGTCCCTGGAAAAATCATGGAGCAGGTCCTCAAGGAATCAATTCTGAAGCACTTAGAAGAGACGAAAGTGATCAGGAACAGTCAGCATGGATTCACCAAGGGCAAGTCATCCTTGACTAATCTAATTGCCTTCTATGATGAGATAACTGGTTCTGTGGATGAAGGAAAAGCAGTGGATGTGTTGTTCCTTGACTTTAGCAAAGCTTTTGACACTGTCTCCCACAGTATTCTTGCCAGTAAGTTAAAGAAGTATGGGCTGGATGAATGGACTATAAGGTGGATAGAAAGCTGGCTAGATTGTCGGGCTCAACGGGTAGTGATCAATGGCTCCATGTCTAGTTGGCAGCCGGTATCAAGTGGAGTGCCCCAAGGGTCGGTCCTGGGCCGGTTTTGTTCAATATCTTCATAAATGATCTGGAGGATGGTGTGGATTGCACCCTCAGCAAGTTTGCAGATGACACTAAACTGGGAGGAGAGGCAGATATGCTGGAGGGTAGGGATAGGATACAGAGGGACCTAGACAAATTGGAGGATTGGGCCAAAAGAAATCTGATGAGGTTCAATGAGGACAAGTGCAGAGTCCTGCACTTAGGACGGAAGAATCCAATGCACCGCTACACACTAGGGACCGAATGGCTCGGCAGCAGTTCTGCAGAAAAGGACGTAGGGGTTACAGTGGACGAGAAGCTGGATATGAGTCAACAGTGTGCCCTTGTTGCCAAGAAGGCCAATGGCATTTTGGGATGCATAAGTAGGGGCATTGCCAGCAGATCGAGGGATGTGATCGTTCCCCTCTAGTCGACATTGGTGAGCCTTCATCTGGAGTACTGTGTCCAGTTTTGGGCCCCACACTACAAGAAGGATGTGGAAAAATTGGAAAGAGACCAACGGAGGGCAACAAAAATGATTAAGGGACTGGAACACATGAGTTATGAGGAGAGGCTGAGGGAACTGGGGATGTTTAGTCTATGGAAGAGAAGAATGAGGGGGGATTTGATAGCTGCTTTCAACTACGTGAAAGGGGGTTCCAAAGAGGATGGTTCTAGACTGTTCTCAGTGGTAGCAGATGACAGAACAAGGAGTAATGGTCTCAAGTTGCAGTGGGGGAGATTTAGGTTGGATATTAGGAAAAACTTTTTCACTAGGAGGGTGGTGAAACACTGGAATGCGTTACCTAGGGAGGTGGTGGAATCTCCTTCCTTAGAAGTTTTTAAGGTCAGGCTTGACAAAGCCCTGGCTGGGATGATTTAATTGGGGATCGGTCCTGCTTTGAGCAGGGGGTTGGACTAGATGACCTCCTGAGGTCCCTTCCAACCCTGATATTCTATGATTCTATTTTTAGGTGCCCAGCTTAAGATACATTAGAGGGAGGGACCTGATTCTCAGGAGAAGACACTCAGTACTTTCTGAATATCAGGCTCCATTATAATGTCTTGAGTTGGCACCTACAGATCAGGATAGCAAAAATCACTTGACACTTTTGAAAGTCTGAAGCAAGGCAATCTGGCAGAACAACTTATTACAAAGGAACATATGGACACAGCACAAAACTGGCTACCAGGGGAGTTCATAGCAGCTAAAAGTCTAAATGAGGTCAGCATGTCCATAGATTTATTTCTGGATCAGGAGTGGAGTCTGGCGTCTGGTGACACAGCAAGAAGATGGGAGTACAATAAACTGAGAAAGGGCAGACATGTTAGGCTAGACAGCCTTTTCTGGCTCCTAAGATGCCATGTTCTTAAAAGGAAGGTGCTATCTCCAACAGACTCAGCCCTGAAGCTCCAAGATACAAATAAAGGGGAGGAAGCCTATTTCTAGTTTGCATGAGACCAAAGTCATGGTGCAAAAGGTCACCAAGGACAATTACTTCCTGTTTTCTGTTATGAAAGGAGAACCTGCCAAGATGCAGAGGTTATGGGATGGGATTCTGCCACAGGTTAGAGCTCTGGGACCCTGCATGGGGAACAGTGCGGGGCTCACAAGTTACAAACTATCTCCATAGTCTAGAGCAAGCAGTGTTTCTCAACTTTTTGATACCAGGGACCGGCTTGCTGCCTTCCTAAACTGTGTCAAGGAGATCTCATGGATGGTCATTGAGAAACATGGGTCTAGAGAACAAAAAACATTGGTGACACTATCTGCCTTTATCTGTGCTGTTGCCATTGAGAAGGAAACCACTAGAGGACGTTAGCACAGAATGTCCCCCTCCAAAGATGCCCTCACGCAGAGCCAGAAGCTCTGATGTGGAGATCACCCTTACTGGTGATAGATTGCTTTGAAAATTCTGACTTCAAAGTCTAAGTAACTTAGACACACAACTCCCACTGGATTTCAGTGAGATTTGGGTGCCTAACTGCTTTCATCTTCTTTGAAAATCCCCACCTAAATTAATAACCCTGAGCTTTCAAAAATGAATTGCATTACAGAGGTAGGCAATGACAACTGAAGCAATGAGCCATAAAGAGGCATCCACAAGCCACCGCGTGGGAAGACATGTCCACGGTAACTTGAACAGGTTGAATAAATAGAACGAGATGGGGTGATTTTCTGTTCATGCTCAGTTTCTCGTTATAGTCTTAATAATAAGCATAAAAATGCTTCAATAGCGCTTAGCTCTGTTCTGATATTTCATCAGGATCACGCAGTTAAAGTGAATAAAATACCTTATGAAGCTACCATTAAGTGAGTTAACACACATAGCACTGCATCCTGTGGATCAGGCACTAGCCTAGGACTTCAGAGATCTGAGTTTAATTCCCTGCTCTGCTCCAGACTCCCTGAATGGCCTTGGGCTAGTCATTTCGGCCCAGATTCCCAAAGGTTTTGAGGCTCCTAACTCCCATTACTTTCAAGGTTAGGTGCTCAAATACCGTTGAGGATCTGTGCCTAAGTTTCCCATCTGTAACATAGGGATAAGAGCACTTCCCTGCCACACCAGGGAGTTGTGAGGATAGAAACATGAAAGATTGTGAGGTGCCAGATAATATGGTAACAAGGAACTGATAAATACTCCATGTTTAATGATAAGATGCTGGAAAGAAAGCCATCCATACATGCTGACCCTCACTAATAACCAGGATGCTCACTGCAAGTTAGTGAATCTTGTAAATTAGCAGGTATGCAAGCAATAAATGCATCACCTAAAGCATTTTGCTCATTTATTTGACGTGTTGAATTTTAATCAAGTGTGATAAAGCTCGAAAGTACACCAGCAAATGTTCCGTAGTACACTTTGTAAAAGTACTAGGCTGAAGGATAAGTACTGGGAGACCTCACTACAGCACTCACTATTAAAGCTTTGCAGAGAAGTGTGAGAGTACTGCCTTTTCTGTACAAGTTTTAGTGTGTGCTGGTTAGCAAGACTCTACTGTCTTTGTATTTCATTGCATCTGGCAGATGAAACCTTCATCTGGCTAAGACCTTTATGAAACTATGCACTTCATTGTTTTGTTCTTGACAGCGGAGGAAGGTTACGAGATCTTCTGAGGTTTAAAATTTGAATATTTCCTTTTGTGCCTTATTTCAGACTCCGCCAATTCTTCTACTCTTCTCTAGCATATAAGGGTGAGATACTCAGTTGCAAACTGGAACAATGGGCCCAGATGTGTCCTTGAGAAATTTTCCAGAGACTTCAGTCAGAACAAGATTGTGTTCTAAAGATGTGAGTGGATTTACTTCATACGCTGGCGTAAATCAGGAGTGAAAAGAGTTGCACCAAATATAAAGTTGGAGTGAGTAAGATCAGGATCAGGCCCAATGAATTCACATTTATCTTTAAAAAATAAAGTATAAGAAATTCAATAAAATATCACAGGGCCAAGTCCAGCCCTCCAAGCCCCACATCCATTGCTCGCTTTCACCTGACTCCCCGCTCGCTTACACCTGTGTAACTGTTGATGTTTGTGGAATCACTCCTGATTTACATCACTATGGGAAGTGTATCCGGGCTGTTGATTTCAATGGGAGTTGTACCTGCCTTGGACCATACTTTTTATCGGATTCCTGATTTTAAGGTAAATGTTGTTATTTTTATTTTATTTTTGGCAGTTTAAAGGAAAACTTGATGCATCATCAGGTGACTTAAAAGCAAATATAATGTCATTATTTCAGATAGGAACCTTGGGAAACATTTTCAAAAGCATCTAAGTGATTTAGGAGCCTCGGTACAATTTTCAAAGTGATTTAGGCACATAGGGTTAGATTTTTAAAGGTATTGAGGCCTCAGAAGAGGTAGACAGGTGCCTACTGGGATTGTCAAAAGAACATGGGTGCTTAATACCTACTTAAATAATTGATTTCAATGACAGTTTGGTGCCTAATGTTCTTAGGTGCTTTTGAAAATCTCACTAGGCACCTATCAGCGTCTTTAGATGCATAAATGCCTTTGAAAATCTGGTCTTTAGGATCCCAAGTCTCATTGAAAGTCAATGGAAATTGGCTCCTAAGTCACTTAGGACCTTTTGAAAATGTTACCCCTACACTCGTAAAGTGTCTACTATTGTGCATATGATAGCACTCTTTAGAGCTGCAAAGCCTAGTTATCCTCAAGCAGCTATAATTAGGGTATCTCACCTATTTAAGCAGGATTATATAGAATTCTAGACAGGGAAGATAGTTTTGTAAAGTCCAGTTACTCGAGTGGATGAATGGTACACATTAGGAAGGTTCCTAGGATTCACAATAATTTGTAAAAACAACAAGGAGTCCTTGTGGCACCTTATAGACTAACACATTTATTTGGGCATAAGCTTTCGTGGGATACATTTGTTAGTCTTAGTCTCTAAGGTGCCACAAAGACTCCTCGTTGTTTTTACTGATACAGACTAACACGGCTACCGCTCTGAAACCTGTCACAATAATTTGTGTTTATCCTGCTGCATGCCTAAAAATACATCATCAATATCAACACCTAATTACTCTAATTGCAGAGTATTTTTAGTTTTACTTCTGCCTTTTTTTGCCCCACCAGAGAGAAACAAAGGAGAGAGACCCTGCAATTTTAGATTTCTAAAATTACAGGTTGAGACGACAGGAATAATTCCCACTATGGAGTGGAATTTCTCTGAGTGTCAAACAGCACCCTTTCAGATAGTCTCTGCACATTCTATGAATAAGTATAGCCACCAAGGTGGGGAGAGGAGGGGAGAGTCCCCCAAGACACAGTCTAACACAGAAAGTGATAATTTAATTCCTATTAGTGCATCCTTTAATAAATGAAAATATAACCCCATATTATTAAAACACCATAGTGCAACCGAGGAAACCCCCTATATATGTGCTTTCATTAATCAGAGCAGGGGAAGCTTCAGGGCTATATCAGCCTATGCGTACCCCACCAGCCTAAGAGTGTTGGGGAAGGTCTTACGCATCCCCATGCACTTCTCCTGATCAATGAACAGGGAGTTGGCTTTGACAGCCAGGTCATGCTCCAGATTAGATTTGGTGTGGACCAACATCTGCAAGGTGTCCTCTGCATCCCTCAGCCTCTGCTGAAGGCTCTGAATGGTGTCATCAATTTCATGGACTTCATTAACCAGGCTAGAAGACAACGACAAAAAAACAGGGTTAGTAGATTCTAGGATGGAAATAGTCCTATAACTTAGCTTTTGGTGCCATTAAATACCATCTTGGTTACATTCTGAATGTATTGCATGCACATGTTTCTGACTTAAGGCTGATCCTGGATTCCATTGAAGACAATGGTAGAATTCCTTTTGCCTTCAGTGGGGGTCCTTTAACAAACAAACTGCTCTCAAACTCTCGTGACACATGGAAACAACTCACATGACAAACAGCACCATTTAGAAAAGTGATGGAAAGCTGTGGTTTCCTGTTCTCATTTTCTTTTTCTGGGTTTTTCCTTGCTTTTACGCACACACCAGATGCAAATGTGTGTGCGTGTACGCGCGCACACAGTGTAAAGGGTGAAAAACAGCAGAATTTAAAAATTAAAGAAAAGAATATGAATGATGGATGAAAGACATTCAGGATGCCAAGAGAACAGTCAGGTGAAATAATTTTAGAGACAATGACTAAATAGAGTTTACAGTTGTCTTGCAGATCTTTACATTGACTCACTGCAAAGATTGTTAGTTATCTCAGCACACCGGCTGTATTGTAATGTACTGGGTGGCGGGTTGGGATGGTCTAGCGTTTAGGGTGTTAGTCTGGGATTTGGGAGACATCACATTCTATTCCCTGCTCTGTCACAGGCTTACTATGTGATCTTGAGCAAGTCACTTAGTTTCTCTGGGACTCTTTTTTACATCTGTACAATAGAGATAACAGCATTTCTCTAACTGACATTGTCAGGCATTTGGGGGGCTCTTTGGTTAAGTCTAAGCAGCACTATTACATGAAGGACCAGACTGAGCATGGTCCTTGCACAGATGGACTGACTAAGGGTGACTTTGTGCACAGAACTCAGGATGGACTCAGCTCTCCTGTGATAACTGACCAGAGCAGACACTCACTGCAGTACAGTTATACGGAATACAATGCAGTGTGGGGAGCCCTCGCTGCAGGGGGGGTGCGGCCCTGCCCATGTCAGATATCTGATAAAGCCACTGAATCAAGACTGGGAGTGAAATTCTGGACCTAGTGAAGTCAAATGGCAAAACTCCCACTGATTTCATCTGAGGTTGCTATTGGGAACTGGGCTGTGGAAGCCAAAAAGCTTTAGCTGGAATATCAGTGAAAAGAGACAGGCTAGGGAGGAAGTGATAGCCAAACCTCCTGCTGAAAGGACAGATCAGGCCCCAGCAGCGCCTCTGGAGACAGACTCCAAAAGGAGGAAGACCCTAGATGCCCTCCCCAGCTCTCCTCTGGGCACTAGACTCCTTTGCAAGAGGAGGTTTAGTTTTCAAAAAGAAACAGCCAAAACACTTCCACGCGTAAAATACTATTGAAGGCCCTATCCTGTCAAGTACTGAATGTCTTCAGCTAGTGCTGAAGTCAAAGGGAGTTAAGGATGTTCTGCATCTTAAAAATAGAAACATGGCCGCTCAAGAATCTTCTTTAGTGTCTCTCTTGTAAGGATGGAAACCATTAATGTTCTCCTTTGGAGGTGCAAAAATTTGCATGAGGTTAGCACCATGCCACACAAACCCTAGGAAATTAGCTCACTTGCAATTGACTTTACTACTAACGTCAGGTTTCAGGTAAGAACATAAAAATTGAGCTGTATTAACTTCTCTTTGTCATCTTGCAAACCTGTGAATGCTCCAGTGCTCTAACAGCCCTGAACATCAGTGGAATGGCTGGTGGCTTGTAACAACCACTGCATGGAATCATGTTGCCTTACACGAATCAGTAACCCTGAACTCCTGCCTTACCGTAACTGGGGGGAATCCCGGCACAGCTCCACGTTTGGCCGCCGTGTGCGCTCGTCCAGGCGGGTATGGGCCACCTTTAATGGTGGCCCTTTGTCTCTGATGGCTTTTCGAATGGCTGCTATCGTCATCTCTGTTTGGAAGATTTCTTGTAGCGTCTAAGATTAAACAAAACCAACATATACAAATGAATGTTGCTATTTAGAGAATAGATTTTTGTGTTTTCTCTTTTCCCCTCAAAATTCCATCACGTAGCAGGAGATCCTAAATTCAACAAGCAGCCAACATTATACCCAATACAACCTCTGTCTTTTACACTACGCTGGCTGACAGGTTTACGTTTTGATCCATATTCACAAGCAAGGAGAAAGAGAGGGAAATGGCTTGCTGGGAGAATAATATTTACAAAGGTGGCATTGATATTGGGCTCTCTCCAATTCCCACTGACGTCACTGGCTCCCCTGCTAATGGCCAGAATGGGAGCAAGATCAGATGCACACAAAACTACAGAACTCCTGCCAACAGGGTGAGGATCTTCTTTTTAAGGCTTATCTTTAGAGAAGGAAGCAGCTTCTAGTTCTGACTGTCCTCAGGGCTGGATTAAGGTTACGAGGGGCCTAAGGCTAATGGGAGGAAACGGCCTAAGTATGAATTACTTATTGCAAAAAATTATGAAGTCATCAAACATTTCTTTACATACATATTTACATATTATTTGTTTATGTAAAATTAACAAAAGTTTATTCTACTCTCACGACACCCCATTCTTCAAACAGATACTTCTGAGTAAGAGGTAGCATGGAGGGTGGAGGGTGCTACGCTGTCCTTCTCTTAGGTCTCCTTCCTCCTAGGTAGTGGAGTACTCATCTGCATGAGGATGAACACTGCAACATCCCCATCCTGCTCACCTCTTCCAACCTTGTGCTTCTACCCTAAGCTCTCCACATGGCACAGTGCAAAGCCAAGCCCTACAGGTGTTTCCCCAAGCTATGGACTCTACACATATCCTATCTCACTCTGACTGCAGTCTGGGAGGCAGCCAGCTTTTATTATGTAAAAGAAAACCACTCAGGTGTGAAATCCAGTGAAGTAGAGGAAACAGTAATGGGAAAATTACATTTTAGGTTGTCTTGTTCTGAAAGCTGCCTCCCAGTGTTGCACTGGCTGAGGACAATGAATTACTGTTTTCATACTGAACCCAAATATTATTTGTGAGATGATATCCAGTTTGTGTAGTTAATTGCCAGTGATTCACCACATCAGGCCATTCTGTCCCCAAGCTCTTCCACAATTAGAATCATAGAATAGAATCATAGTACTGGAAGGGACCTCGAGAGGTCATTTACTCCAGTCCCCTGCACTCATGGCAGGACTAAGTATTATCTATTCTAGAATGTGTGATCAGCAGCTCTGACAGGAGGTTTTTTAAGCAAGAGTTCTGTGTGCACCAGCCCCCTACATCCGATGAAGACAGCTGTAGCTCACGAAAGCTTATGCTCAAATAAATTTGTTAGTCTCTAAGGTGCCACCAGTACTCCTTTTCTTTTTGCGGATACAGACTAACACGGCTGCTACTCTGAAGCCCCCTACAGTTTGCATTTGTTTGTTTTAAGCTTTCTGTAAGCAAAAGGTAACAGTTAGAAGGGATACAGATCTTTAGATGGTTGCCAGCCCAGTCAGAATATTTAGCACTTCTGTACTATGTTGGCTCTTCAGAATCACTGTACAAACATTAAACAAACTTAATCTAAAGTTTGAATGACTAGGAGTTGACAAAACAGAGCTATTCCCTGTTGTGTTCTCTGCCCCCCTGAACAAAAAGACTTCACTGAAAATCAGCATCTTAAAAGAACCGTTAAGGATCTTTTTTCCTTAAAGTGCTCAGAGTTTAGGGGAGGAAAGTGAGATTCTGCTTATAGCAGGTGTAAAAAAGCAGAAGGGACCAAAATCTATTCTTGGGAGAAAATCTGTTCTCCCCGAAGTCAATAAGACTCCACAGGTGTCACTGTCAGCAGGAATTGGCCTGTGTTCTCATTCCCGTCTCAAATCACATTCCATACCCGACACTTTCCACTTGGGAAGAAGTTAGTTTGAGTTGGGGCAGAAAAATGAAGGCTAACTTCAGGTTTATTTAGCTTTAAGTTTTTGGAATGAAACTCAAAAGAAATCAAATGTGAGGTACTTTTATGATGGATTGAGCTGTTAGAGAACCAGCAAATGGACAGAACCTGCCTTTAGCCTATTCAGCCAGTCTTTCTATCATAGCCTGCTAAGAAGTGGATTTAAAATCCTTGAGGGAGGGGGAGGGAGAAACCCACAACATTGTGTGCTGAGCTTCCTCCAGTGCTTTTGCAACCCCTTAAAAGTACAAAGATGCGTTGGCCTGTGGAACTAGACTGAGCATGAGGAAAGAACTTGGTTGCCAGTACAGAAAAATACATCAAAGAAAAAAATTGGATTTCTTTGATTTTTAGTACAGTTCAATACAGTATTGAACACAGTGCATCATACATCTGAAGCCCCTTGATGGAAGATACTGTAAAAGTTAAAGTGCTGATATCCAGAATGGGATGTTTTGTTTTGTTTTTCCTACAAATGTGTGGGAATTCATTCCTTATACATGGGAGGGACAATAATTCTGGCTGGACAATGCTAGCTCAAACTACACCCATGGTCGGCACGGGTTCCCGTGGTAACTGGATTTTTAGTGTCCGGTCACCAGTGTTAACCAGATACCTGGCAGTGTTCCTGCAGCGCAGGGAGACACAGCAGGCTGCCGGCTGAGCTCCTTCCAAGCCACAGGGGGCTGCTTTGCCTTTCCTGCTGGCAGAGGAGTGCTCCATCAGGGCTACAAGAGCAAGCTCGCTCCTCCTCACCCAGCCTGGCCACACCCCCTGCCTGACCAGTAGGACCTAAAGAATAGGAGGGCCTAAGGCTATATCCTTATTAGCCTAATGGTTAATCCGGCCCTCTTCCCTAGTGGCGATGCCAGCGGAAACTAGGTTTTGGAATACAGCAGTAGGTCTACTGGACTCTGGGTTCCTAAGGCTACTTGTTTCTTGTCCACCAGCAGAAACCAAGAAGGACTATAAAAGGATTCTACTCATAGGCATAGTTTGGCTTCTATATTGGGGGGGGGGGCGCAGAGATCCAGTCAAACTAATGGGGCCGCACGAGGGGGGGCAAATTCTGTGCCTGCCTGAGGCTTGCAGTTGCGGGGCCAATGCTCACCCTATCCCTACCCCAAACTATGCCCATGGTTCTACTGGAGCCTGCTAGACTTTCCACTGGCCTGATTTCAAGAACCATTCCAGGGACAAGGATCGTTCAGATGGAGCATGGCAAAATTATACCTCCCATCGCTAGCTAATCTCCCTGCTTCCCAGTGAGCATTCACCCTGAACAAGAGCAGATGTCAGTGGGGGGCAGCTTTGCGTTCCCCTGGGAACGCCATAGGGGTTCTGCCATGAAAGGGTACAAAGGCAGCGCACTGAACCCATGCCAGAGGCCCTAGCCATGGTCACACCCCTGCCAGCACCATCACTTTTGGGGCTGTGCTCGTCCTCTGCGGGCTTCCTGGAAGAAGAGAGACTGTGGTGGCACGATGCTGCCTTCATCTCCCATTCAGGGAACTTTATGCCCCTCAGGGCTCCCAGCCAGGTCTCTGATGGCAGAAGTCAGCACAGACGAGTGGTCCCCAAATGTTTTCAGTGGCGCCCCCCACCCCCCCAAAACACCTGGTCCATGCTCACCTGGAGCCGCAGTCGGGGGCTGGGAGCAGGACCAGAGCCAGGGCCATGGCTGGGGCTTGGGTCGAGGCTAGAGGCGAGGCTGGGGCACTCCTTCCCCACACCCCATGGGGGCTGAACCGAGTCCTGCCACCCCGTGAACGTTCTTCTGCAACCCCCTGGGGGGGGCTGCACCTCAAAGTTTGGGGACCACTGGCATAGACCCTGAGCTGAATGGAGCCAGGGGTATTTGGCCTCTATTTAGAAAGTCACCCCTGCTGTAACTCCACTGAAGTCCATCACATCACAAGGATGAATTTAGCTCAGTGGACATAATGCTGCTGTCTCTTGGATCTTAAAATGAAGCATTACTAAGATCTCTTGGTGCTGTCATCTTGTCAGCGAATGTTTTATAAGGAGCCCTCTATACAATTAACAGTTAAAATTAGCTTTTGCCATGAAAGTGGAATAGCCAGGCTGAAATACGGTCCCATCAACCATCAGAGTTTAGAGCCTGATCCAGCTTTGATTAAGTTCAGTGGAAGACTCCTATTGACTTCAGTAGCCATTGGATCAGGCCCTTCATGAGCATGTCCCTGGAAATAACTTTCCCACATGATCTACCTGTATCAGACAAGATGTCCCTTTACCCTACTCTCAGTTTATTCTCCACTTGATTCAAAACACCAAAAACATCCTTGGTATTCGAAGAAATTTCTGCTGTGAATGTGAAGCACCAATATTAAAGGCAACCCTTTCAGGGGAAGAAGGGGTTCTATGAAATGTTACAAAGGCATCCAGTTGATGGACCTAAGTACAGCAATTAGAAAGTTTATGAAGCTGTTGGATTGCTGGCTAATTGGGAGAAACAAACAGGCAATTTTATTAGCTAAAAAATCACAGTGGCTTTTTCAGCTTCTCAAGAAATGACAAGAACTAACAAACAATTTAACAAATACACATGAAAATGCTACTTCAGACAAAATAGAATGTTGTTCAGTAGTTCTGGTCAAAAATTTCCAAATTTCAAGTTTTCAATGAAATATTTTGTCAAAATTTTGCATTTCAACCAAAAAAAAAAAAAGGCAACAAATAAATACATTCAACATTTTTGTGAAATGTTTCCCCCCATTTTTTGACCAGCTCTATTGTGAAGTTAAAGAATCTAATCTGTGGCTCCAATTTATAAGCAACAACCTTGAGGAAAACTTAGAAAGTTCAGATTTAGGTTAGATATTAGGAAAACAGCACTGACTATATAGATAGTTAAGCACTGGAACAGGTTACTAGGGAGGTTGTGGAATTCCTATCATCAGTTTTTTTAAAGAACAGGTTAGACTAACACCTGTCAGGGATGGTGTAGGTTTACTTAATTCTCCCTCAACACAGAGGGGATGGTTTAGATGACTTCTTAAAGTCTCTTCCAGCCCTACTGTTCTATGATTACCTTAGCCAGGTGTGTCTGGATCTTATTTTTGGCATCCGCTGTCTCAGAGATGCGATTAGTGAACGCGACGTTCCCTCTGTTGAACTGGTTCCACATCTCATTTGCAGTCACAACCAGCAAGTTTTCAATATCATCCCTCAGTTTGGAGGAGGCAGCTCGTTCACTCTGGGAGCGTAGAATATTATCATCTGTAAACTTGGCCCAGGACTCTGGCACAGAGATCCTTGGAAAAACAAAACCAGAGGCATGCAATAGCATAATGTAGCTGAGGCTGACTACAGGCAACTGCATATCCTATTAGGGAGGAAGTTGGATTAAAAAATTATCCTTGCTGGAATCTGTGATCCTGACTCTGACGCATAAAAATTAGAATATCCGGATACAGTATATTCAATAACACTGATCATTCAGAAAAATATAAAGTCTGCCATATTCATGAAAACAGCTCTGACATGTTATGCAGGCTACATGTACATAGTCTTAAATGGTGACTTTTGGATCATGTTAAAGATTTTAATAAAACCACGTATTTCTAAACAGTTTGAGTATGTTCAAGCTTCAGGGGACAAAAGTTATAATCAACTCACTCCAGCCGGTAAGATTTATAGCAACGTCACACTGAATAAATAGTACATGTAGTTCGTCCTAGTCATTTCTATTTATTCAGAGTGAAATCCATCCCTGTACAAAGGGCCAGAACAAGGCTGATGCAACCCTTAAATCCCAGGTAAGCCCCATTTCAGACATGCCAGCCTGCTGCACATCTCATCCACCTTCAGTGAATTTGATCAGCTTTGGGCTTCATTCATTTTCGTCGTTATTCTGTTGCACATCCAAATTCCTCTGGCCCCAGTAGGGAGGTAATTAATCAACATTTAAAGATTAAAAAATCTATTCCAGCCCACGAAGTACATGTGTGCAAGTGAACATTAAAATGTACTCCTTTAGCCCTCCACCAGCTATGGTAAAACCACCCACGTACTGATTTATATCCTCATTCATTCACTGCAGGGCCAAGGCTGACTAATGAAGAGCAGAACTGTATCTCAAGATCAATGCTCTTCTTTTCACTTCGTTCCCATTTTGTTTATATTATGCCCATTACCAGGTCTTCTTTGGGCGGCAATCAAAACCAACAGTCGTTGTCTAAGTGAAGGTTGTAATTCAGATTTAGTGTGCTATAGATCAATGCTGACTTATATAGATATAAAATATATATAAAAATATTTGAAAAATAAATGTGAAGTTTAACAACTGCATCACAGACCAATAGCTAATACATGCATGTTAAACCCAACAATGTCACTTTAAATTAAGGCTGAGATTTTTTCAAAGCCGCCCAAGGGATTTGGACACAGAATCACATTAATTTTACTCAGTTGAGTTTCTAAATCACTTAGGCAGCTTTGGTATTCTCAGCCTGAGTGTCTCAAATTAGGCTTTAGATGAACTTTACTTTTCCTTTCTTCTTCTGTCTGCTGCCTCCGTTCTACCTCTCCCGTGCTCAAACTCGCAATCTCCCTCCTTTATCATACAGGAAGACTTATATCCTGCCCACACTGTAATCTTTTGGTTACAGTGCACTCAACAGAGTCATTATACACTTAACAGACTGTACAGTTTCCACTGATTGTTAAAACATGTGCGCTAAAACGACACGTGGCTGTGGTCTGTGTGTATTGGGGGAGGGCACGTAGCAGCCCATAATAAAGGGAAAGCTGACCTCTCCTGAGAGAACCATCTCAGTAGTTTCGGCCAAAGGCCTGGATCATGCAGGTAGAACTTTTTCTATCCCGTGTCCCAAACAGCTTGAACATAATTCTCAAGATGTACTTACGTAGCATCAACCCGCTCCACTCCTCTGTAGTAACTGATGCCATCAGAAGTGTTCCTTAGATGGTGACACTTGTCATCGATCCGGTGAGCTGTTTGCTTATCACTGAGGTCTTTCTCCAGCTCGTGCTGGGCTGCCCTGTCGGATCTGTAACATCAGAAAAACCATTATTGCAGAGTAAATAAAAATGAGCATAACAGGCCACATCTCCAGCTCTGGGCAGTCCCCTTCTGCACTACTCCAACTAGGCAAAGGGGACTTAAAGCTGCTCTAATGGGTCCGAGAGATGATGAGGGGGCAGAGCTGATGTAACGGACCCTAATGGACAAATCCATGGAGTAGCCCTGCAGGTACTTAACACCAGAGGCCAGTTCAATTCCCAGCTAGCCCGAGAACTGGGGGGAAACAGAAGAGCGGTTCAGAGGTACCTTTACTTATCCCATCATCCCACCTGACGTCAAGCACAAGATTGCTAGTATTTACTTAGCATAAGAATATAAATTCAAAAGAAATGGGAAGAGTTTACTATTTCTGAATGACCCGAACAGGAAGAACATGCCTGTGAGAAGGGGATATAATGACACCTTCCACTTTTGTAGCACCTTTCACCTGCTCATCTCTAAGCACCATACAAACATGGATCAATTCAAGCCACATGAGACCCCCGTGAGCGAGATAAGTGCTGTCCCTATCTTCAGGTGAGGAAAATGAGGCATAAGATCACATAGCACCTCAGTGGTAGAGCAAGGAGTAAGAACCAAGTCTCTTGACTCCTAGTAAAGTTCTTTAATCGTTAGATGATGATACTTCCTGTAATAAATGTATGTATGTAATAAATGAAGGAACGATCTGGTAGCTTCAAAATATCCCTGGCCTGTTTCATGTATCCCTTTAGAAGGGCATTTCAGGCCAGATGGTCTAAAGATCACAGCTTCCATTTACGCACCAAAACAAATGGCCAGATTTCCAAGAGAGCTCAGCACTTTGGGTGAATGAGCTCTTTTGGAAACCTTGCCCTAGGTTCACAGCAAATATTTCTTACCCATGGTGGAGTATCTCTCTAAGTGAAGCTACTCTTATTAAAAAACAACACTGCATCATACCCTTTGGGTCTACACCGACTTGTTCAACAATTAGATCAAATTTAAACAAGAGCTGAGCAATTGTTAAGTGTGCGAGACATTTCTCCCCCATAACCTGTATTTTTTGAGGGGGGAGGGGATTTGCTGAGGTATTTACATTAGAAATTAGAATATAATGCTACTAAGAAAAGTTGAGGTGAAACTCTTCCTTACGCAAGCTGGGCTATCGCCTTATCCAGGTGGCGTTTCATCCTCTCCTGACACGACTTGATGACGTCAACTTCCTGGTCAATTGACAAAAATCAAAATTCCGTCAATGTCCTTGCTTATGAATTCAGGTAACTTTCATTCTGAGACTCACCCTCATGCTCCTATGTGGCCTCTTTGAACTCGAGGTTTAGACATGCAGCAGTAACCCCGTGCTGTGTGCCTGCTACTCCTTACTTCCCAAGTGAGCGTGCAGGAAGTGTGGAAGGAGTAAGCAAAGCCTTGGCTTCATCCCTCCCACACACTGTGCAGTGCAGCTGAGCCAGCACAATAGATGCGCAGTGATGAGGAAGTAACTTTAGTCCTGTTCTCGGCTCTGCCCTGACTTGCGGTGTGAATTTAAGCAGTCACTGCTTGGGCCCAGTAAGAAATTCCTGCCCCGCTGGAGCAAGCTGGGTGCAGGGAGGAGCAATTGCATCCTTGGGCGGCTCCTGGTATGGGGCAGCTATGCACTGCCCCTGATCCAGGTCAGGCTGTTGTTCACAGTCGAGCCCGACATGAAATGTCTTTGTTCACACACAATGAAACACACACTCTGCATGGAGATAGCACCTTCCAGCTGAGGATCTTAAAGGACTTTGCAGATGTTCCTTATGCATGTGAATTGTGGCTAGTCTTTATGTGATAGGTAAGGTGCGGGAAGGAATAAGGTGCCCCCCCACATACTTGGGGGGCCTGCATAAGGGCTACTATTAAGTTACCCCCAGTCAGGGGACAATTCACTGATAAGGGGGTAGAAAAGTGCAGAGAGGGGCAGGGAACAGATGGAACCATGGCTCCATCCCCCACTGTGTACAAGCCAATATATTGCACTCCTCATGGGGTATTGCAGTTACCCCCACCAGCATAACTGAGGAGCTCTGACCAGCATCAGACTCCTGGTGGGCTTGTCTTCATTACAGTTGTGTTAAAACATGACCCTGAGGAGTCAGACTAGCTAATATGATGCTGAGCACGGAATTGCGGTCAGTGTTGACAAGTTACACTCAGCATCCTGCCCGCTAGTCTGGAGTATACCCTAATGAAGGCAAGGCCTAGATAGAATGTCACCCAATGCTTCCCCTTTTAATTTACATGAGTTTACTCAGGCCGACCGTTCATCTGATCACCCTCTACACACTGGGGTTTGAATTTCACATTAGTCCCATGGATTTCCAACCACTGTACCCTACTTGCTGTCTTTGGCAACTGATCTAATTTTCATCATTGTACTTGGGTGCAAGGCATTTATTATGTACCTCCCTACCACATGGCAGGGACAGCTAATTCTACGATGACAGAAGCACGCTCCCATGTTTCTAGCTGAACATGCCACAATGATACATAGCTATTCATAGTCTGAAATCAAAAAGGTATTTTCTTTGAAGTCACAAGCCACTTGGTCACTTGTTCCTCAGTGAATGTCAACTTATATAGGCAAGTAATACACAGACATACTCAGGGCTGGCTCCAGCGTTTTTGCTGCCCCAAGGGGCAAAAAAACCCAAAAAACTTGCCGCTGAACAGGGAGGTGGAATCCTGCCTGCCGAACAAGAAAGCAGAGTGATGGTGCGGCCGCCGAATTGCCGCTGGCGACGGAAGAAGAGTCGTGTCCCTGCCACCAAATTGCTGCCGAGTGCGAAACGCATTGTGACGGAGCGGCCACCGAATTCCCGCCGCCGCGGGTGGATTGCCTCCCCAAAGCCTGACGTCCTGCCGCCCCTTTACATTTGCTGCCCCAGGCACCTGCTTGGTTCGCTGGTACCTGGAGTCACCCCTGGACATACTGTATCTAGGGAATGCCTTCATCATAAGGAAACAACACATTCCTAACAGAGAGTATCACATTGAAAATGTAACCACTGAATAGCTGTGTCCCCTTATAATGCATTGGAATTGGGAAGTAGCTCTTTAAATAGTTTGTAACACCTTTAGTGGTGCTCTCTGTGTTTCAGAAGCCACCAGCACCCTGCCAGAGCAGCAGTGTATGTGTACTGCTAGGCTTTGTATGTTGATGGATGTTTATTAAACATAATTATGTGCACCCCACTGGGTTCCTTTATATTATATTTGTGGTGTAAAAATCAAACGACAACAATTGCAATGAAGATGGAATCCTAATCCAAAAGTTCAGTGAAATAGGGAGCGATTGCAGAGGCCTCATGAAACTGAAACTGCAGCCTCAGGTACTGTGAGTGAACTGCTCATTGAGAGAATTTTTTTTCACATGAGTCAGGTCCCCAAAAGTCATGAGCTTGTATTAAAAAAATCGAGATTCAGTTCTTTTTATTATTATCTTCTGGGTTCTGAGGCTTGAGATGCACAGTTGGCTCATGTTTTCCAGCTTTCCTCCATTACCATGAGGGCTCAGAACTTGTTTTGAAAAACGATGAAATTTTAGATTCAAACCTAATCACCTGCCTCTAGGTGCTGGGGCTTTCAGAAACATAGCAAATATTGTGAGCCTCCTGCAAAATCACAAGAGTTGGCAACAAAGGCCCCTCTTCTCCTTTCACCGAGTTAAAGGCAATAGCATAAGTTAGAAAGAATTTCCATTATTTGTATTGCAGTAGCACCTAGGAGCCCTAGTACAGGACCCCATTGTGCTAGGTGCTGTACAAACACTGAACAACAAGATGGTTTCTGCCCCAAGGGGTTTACAATCTAAGTATAAGCCAAGAGAGACAGACATCTCTCTCTAATATCTTAGGACTGACATGGCTACAACTATACTACATTGGACCTCCTACAGTATGTCATGGTGCAGCTACCTCATGTGTCTCTCCAGAAGCCGATTACCCACTTTTCCTATGACAGACAGACCGACCTTCTCTTTGTGCTGGGTCCTGGCTTCTTTATTTAATGGACAGTGGGGGACAAATGCGCAAGCTTTCTAAAGAAGTTCCACTTGCAGGTAGAGACCAGCCCTGGAAGATTTCAACCCCAAAGATGAAAGTCTTTGAGTACTAGAGCAAGTGGGTTACAACAGGAACTAATCTGCAACCTTGACTACAGCAGTTCTTAGTGGAGTACCTTCTACCCTCCTTATCAGACTGATAGTTAGAGTTTCCTCTTTATGATGTATTTAGTCTCTGTTCTGTTATCTGAAGGAAAATGTCTTGTGTAACTGACTTGGTATGTTAAATGTAATATTATGAGTGGGTGGGGGCCAACATAAAGAAGCCTTGTCATCCAACCTCATCAGATATCTGAATTAAAATGGTTGGTTAAATGTTTTGGTGACTCAGTGTTAGCGCTGAAGGTGCTCAGAAATTGTACAACAGGATGGATGGATGGATAGAGGGGTGTGTAAGAAGAGAGATAGGATAGAGCAAGCCTGATCTAAAGCCTACTGCAGCTGCAGCCAATGTGAGTTTATTGATTTTAGTTAGTATGTTTTATGCTTCGCTTAACAGGTAGTTAGTGCTGCTGGATCAGCCCCTCCCACGATAAAACCTTCAGGAAAGGAGCTGTCCTATTGTCATTTGTGCTGGAATGCGCCTTGATGCCTGCCCCGAAACCTGGAAGATCCCCAGCACTCTGTGGGAGGTCAGACTATCCACACAGAGGCTCCATTCCTCTAAGCTGGCACTGCACTGCCAGTTGCCCCTTGCCTTGCTAGTACAGCCACATTACCAGAGATTCTCTCTGGAAGTGGCTGGCCCCGCGCGGCCCCTTAAAGGAGGATCATCATCAAGGAATGGGCCTCAGGCTGAATCCTCTTTCCTTACATCCAGAGGTGAAAGTAAGCTGGCACCGTATGGTATGGCATACCGGCAAGAGCCAGTACACAGTTGACCATACCTGCAGGGGCAGCTTCCTCAGGCCGGTGATTTAAAAGAGCCCTGGCCCCTGAAATTGCCGCGAGAGCCCCGCTGCCGGAGCCCTGGGGTAGCGGCGGCGGCAGGGAACCCCAGGGCTCCAGCAGTGATATAAAAGCCCCGGATATTTAAAGACCCTGCCTCTTCCGGTTGAGGCACCACCCCTTCTGGTTGAGCCCCGCCCCACTCAGGACCCCGGCCCTGTGTACCGGTAAGTCCCTTAAGTTACTTTCACTCCTTCTTACATCAGCTCTGCAGAGAGCTGATGTGTTTCCCAGCCCAGCCCCTGAGTGGATCTCCTCCGTGGAGTTGGAGGAAAGGGTAGATGGTGCTGCAGAGGCAGCTGAACCCCACCATTCCATATGGGAAGGCCGATGACTGCATGGAGCGGGTCCCCTCCATGAGTGGATCTTGGGGACAAGATCTGGACCTAGTAAGTATAAGGAGAAATTATGAGGACATAGGTCATGTGTTAAAGTACAACACTGGGTACTGTTGGTCAGCATGGAGCTGTCTTTGCAGTTAAGTGCTCCATTCCCTAGTTAGGCTGTTACATAAACTTACTGTCAACAGCTGTTTTTCCACATCATCATGGACTAGGTCGATTCCCATCCTCTTCTCTCGATGAAGTAAGCACTCTTGGGCTACCTGTTTGGTAAATAAATATAGCTGTCAACTATAAGATGACCAATAAAGTTACACCAGAGAACTCTGGAAAAGTTCCAATTGCTTAACATTCATGCTGTTCAAAGCTAGATGTTTATCACACTGCAATATTCAGTAGTGGCAGTAAATCTTTGCACTTAGAATGGGAATTTTTCCTTTGGAACATATCTTCTCTGGGGTGTCATGAGAAAATGTCATATGTGGAGAAGGGTCATCTTTTAAGACATGCAAGCCATTCAATACAAAAGTAACTATTTGCCATATGCTGGTGTGTTACTGATAATAAACAGCCAAGCTAAAATATCCAAGTGATCAAAACATAAAGGAGCACATACATCCCTTTTCAGAGTAGCAGCCGTGTTAGTCTGTATTCGCAAAAAGAAAAGGAGTACTTGTGGCACCTTAGAGACTAACAAATTTATTTGAGCATAAGCTTTCGTGAGCTACAGCTCACTTCATTGGATGCATTCAGTGGAAAATACAGTGTAGCACCAGTTGAACTCAGAGATGAATTTAGCCTGATCTGAGCCTTGCAATAAAACATGGTAAATTGTGACCTTAATTAGGATTTTTGATGTAGCGCATGAGAAAATATTTAGTTAAGTAAATACTGTTCCTAAGTGCGCAACAGGCATTGGATAGGAAATGTATCAGATGTCAAGGGCTTTGTTTATCTCCAGCTTGGCTAAGGGCCTCTTAATAAAAGACATTCAGCCATAACGGAGCTCAAATGAAACTTAATTAGACATTTGAATGGCTGCAGATGGGGAACTGATAGGCTATAATACAACACAGCATTTATCAATGAAACTGATACTTACCTGGAGAGGACCTTCTGTTTCAGCCAAGGCCCTTTCCAATCGTTTCTTCATGTCTGTAAGAGCATTGGTCTCCCCAATCATTTCATCTATCTCGTGGTTGAGCTCTGATTTCCAAAATGCTATATCATTGACCCGTTCTCCCAGATTTTTGGTAGTGTCTGTTTGGGTTTTCCTTGTTTGCTGATCTTTGTCCTGGATCATGCGGGATGTGTCCACTCTTAGCCTCTCTGCGCTGTGCCGGGATGTCTCTGACTCTTTGTAATTGGTCAGGTTGGATCTATACCAGTCATCAGGGGTATACCTGGTGAAAAGCGCTGTTCTATTGGAAACAAAGGGAAGCATCTTGCTTTGGGTTAGCCCTTGGGAGCTTTTGGAGAAGGGAGCCAAAGTAGGAGTGATGGCTGCTACTTTATAATAAGTGCTGGGTCGCCATGGAAGGCTCAAGCTATGGGTCAAAGAGTAGTGAGGGAAACGGTTCTTATAGCTCGATGCCATGGTGCTGATAGCTGGTAGGAAGTTAGTTGGTGTTGGTCTTGGGTGGGCATAAGTTGCCGTTAAAGTAGAGCCTACAAGCTCCATGATGGAAAACTGCTATTCGCTTTTACTTCCTGCATAAAACAAACACAAAAAGACAACAGAGAATGATCTCATTTAGCAAAGTCCCACTTAGACGTAACAACACCTCTTCCATAAACACATGCAACTCATAATAAAAACACTAACGTGTACAATAGTTGAGTAGCAAAAAGACAGGCCTAAAACTCTCAAAAGCAAAGCCCTATCTCACAGTGCTCCATATATTTGGATACAGGAGGATTGAAATTTCCTAGGTCTGGTCTACAGCAAAAAGTTAGCTTGAACCAGCTACGCCACTCAGGGGTGTGAAAAATCCACCCCCCTGAGCGATGTAGTTAAGCCAACTTAACCCCCAGTGTAGATAGTGCTAGGTCAGGAGAAGAATTCTTCCATCAGCCTAGCTATCACCTCTTCGGGAAGTGGATTACCTACTCTGATAAGAAAACTGCTTCCACTGGCGTAGGTAGTGTTTACACTGAAGCGCTACAGCAACACAGCATCTGAAGTGTAGACAAGTACTTAGTTACTGCTCAATGTCACTTATTGAATTGAAGCAAAGGCCATATTGTGCCATGACTTTTTAAGCAGAACACCCTACTGAGGAGAATAGAAAGTTCGGCTTAAAAACTGATGGCATTACACACTCCCAAATCTTTACTACTGTCCATAATGCAGAGTTAACGGAAGTGCAGAAGCAAGAGCTGTATTTCATTCTGCCTCATTTATCATCAATAGGTCCTGATTCTGCAAACCCTTACATATTATTATTGCCCTGGTATCTAGGAGCCGCAGTCATGGGACCAGGACCCGTTGTGCTGGGAGTTGTACAAAACACAGAACAAAAGGACAGTCCCATCCCCAAAGAACTTACAATTTAATTATAAGAGAGGAGACAACTGGAGGATACAGATACAGACTGGGGAGCCAAGGAAACAATGTGTTTTATTTTACTTATCTGAGTAACCCCATTAAAATCAATAGGGC
The DNA here is from genome assembly GCF_015237465.2 of Chelonia mydas. Classification (NCBI taxonomy): domain Eukaryota; kingdom Metazoa; phylum Chordata; order Testudines; family Cheloniidae; genus Chelonia; species Chelonia mydas. The sequence goes on from NC_051254.2 coordinate 21,601,517, forward strand.
TACTCAGATACTTTAAATTAAGCATGCACATAAGTGTTTGCAGGATTGGGACCATAGGGACAAACCCACACATTTGGTTTTCAGTAGAAGCAGTCTCTTCCTCATATCTGCCTAGGGTGTACAGGGCAGAAACTGCACGTAACTCCTAGTTTCAACATCTGCAATAATGAGCAACAATATACCAAGCAGAAAGAACATAAGCTCCACTTTCAGAACCTAAATGCAGTGTTGCTAAGGTGGAGCAAGGCAAGCAAACATCTTTTTTTGACTTGCAAGGAGAGAAAATTTGATGTCAAAGTCACCAACGTAGAATAAATATTCTTGAAAAGAGAAAAAAGAATAATTACCTGAAGGTCAGACTTTTCACTCTTAACCATTGTTACACTTCAAAAGTCATTTCAATAAACTTTCCCTCACTGTCACCCTGGAGTGAATGACCCCACAGGAGGGTTTTCCGGGGGGGGGGGGGGGGAAGGAAGGGAGAGGGGGAATTTTGTTTCAAGTAACTGCATACTGTACTGTGTTTGCTATTGTTCTTTTCACTTTGAGGTCATTAGCTAATTGTGTGTCAGTAATACAAAACTCATGGCACTCGAAAGGTAAATATTTACTTGTATACAATACCCATAATCCATTCACAAACACACTGAGGGGTATGTTGTGCTGATAGGGCATTCTCTTATGGTTACAAGAGTTGATTGCTGGTTTAAATAAAAGGGATTTTTGGCTGCCCTAGAGAGATAGTGGCAGCTCCAGTAGTTGGAGCAACGGTCTGCAGGAAGATGATGGACTCAACAAAGCTACAGTATTCGTAGGAATTCAAGATAGAAAATGTGTTCTCCAAAATTTCTTCCTTACAGTTAAATAAAAACCCTTCACATATTAAACCTGTTCCAATATTCATATTGTACAAACATCAATACGTTTATTTTTTGATGTACTTGTATTGGGTAACTCCTAGGAGCCCTGTAACGGCCCCTTGTGGGAGGTGCTGTACAAACACGGAACAAATGGACAGTCGCTGTCCTAAGGGATTTATAGTCCAAGGGTACGTCTTCACTACAGCTGCTACAGGGGCACAGCTACAATGCTGCAGCTACGCCACTGCAGTGCCGCGGCACAGACACTTCCTACAGCAACAGAAGGCGGTAGCTAGGTTGATGGAAGAATCCTTCTTTTGACCTAGCTGCGTCTACACGGGGGTAGGTCAACCTAACTATGCTGCTCAACAGGCGCCATTTTTCACAGGCCTGAACAACATGGCTAAGTCGATCTCATTTTTAGGAGTATACCAGGCCTAAACAGTAAAGGTCCTGATTCAGGAAAGGGTCCCTGCTCAGGAATGGTGCTTAGCCTGAAGCATGCACTTAAATCCTATTGAAGTCAATGGGACTTAAGCACTTACTTCATGTTAAGCATGTGCTTAAGTGCTTTCCTGAACAGGGATAGATATAAGCACCTACTGAGGTGTTTTTCTGAGTCAGGACCAAAGAGGAAAAGAGATGTGGTGTAGCTGTATTTTCATTCTAATGATCCTGCACTGATACAATGCCTATTATCCATATGGATCCTAAACCACTGTACAAAGTGAATAGCCCTATGTGCAAGCCACACACACACACACTATACAGATCTACCCATCAATGAAGTGGAGCCATCTCTAGAGAGTGGAGATTAGTAGCTATTTAACAATGCACCACAATGGAGGGTTTGTCCACACGGGGAAATGATTTTACTCCTTAAAAAGTGGAGTCATACCAGAATAATGTCACTTCTATTTCAGAATCAACTGTCCAGACAGGGAGTTATACTGGCATAGCTATAGCAGTATAATTGTTCCACTACACCTACGCTGGCCAATTTCCCCATGAGAGAGACTGGTTTATATTTAAAGTTCTAAACCTCTGTGGAGGGAGGGTTTCTTGAGTTTTAGTCACCTCAGTAACAACGGAAGAAAACCTGTTCCTTCCCAGGAGCAAAACCAATAAATCCTGATGATTTATAACTGACATTCCTAGAAGGGACTAGAAAGGAGGCACACAACATGCTTGAAGCAGCAGACTAAGAAAAATATAATGTCTTAAAATATTTAGCAAATGACAATGCACATCAGAAAAAAAAATATAGAGAAGTGAGGGGGTCAAAATAGGGGCTACTGAGTGCCACCAAATAGATAGCTTACAGACCTGATTCAGATCCAACATACACTATTTTACATCAGGAGTAACACCATTGAATTCACTGGACCAGACCCTCTTCTAGCCCTTTGATTTCAATGGAGCTATGATGATTTTAAACCAGCTGAGGATCTGGCCAAGTGAAATTATGCAGATGTAAAAAGTGTGAGATCAGAATCAGGCAACATGGAAGGAAAGCCACATGAAAGTCTAGGCTGCTGCTATACTAACCAATAATAAACATCTATAACTCATCTTTGGGGTGCTCAAACAAATGTTGCTTTAGCAGAGCAAAGTATTATTATTACTAATGAACGATTCCTAATATAAATGATAAGGAACATAATACTGCAAATGATCATGCCAACCAATGAAAACTAGTGAGGTCATGGAAGGAGAAAAGGACATTCTCTGAGGCCAGGAAACTATTAAACTTCAGAGTTGGGAACAGAACATTTGGGCTGGAAGAGGAAGGCAGGAAGCCACATGCAGGTCTGGAAGCTGCTATAGATCCAGGAAATGCTGTACATGTTTTCAAATGTCTGGAAAGCACGACTAGGTGACTTAATAAGTCTTTTCCATCTCTAGCTTCTATGAGAGTGCTTTGACGTGCTCAGTGAACAGTGCTTGAGAAGTGTGAAGTGTTATTAATAGCAATAATAAATAGCAGGAAACTTAGCAAATGCTAATACAAACCACAGAAAAAGAGAGAGATGAGTAAGAGGAGGTACATGAGATGAGTACGTTCCCTGCATCTGTGAAATTATTAAACTTAAGTGCCCACCCCTTTCGGCTGCCTTGGTGTGTGGATGCTCAACCTAAGACCTCTAGCACCTGATCTCCAGAGGTGCTGCTGAGTTGAGATCAACAGAAGCTGTGGGTGCTCAGTATCTCTGAAGATTCAGGACCAAGGTGTCTCAACCTGGAAACCCCAAATTAGCAAAAACTTTTCAAAATGTGGCCCTTTGAGCTGGCTGTTTTGGCAGGGCTAGGATTAAATTCCATGGCCAACTCCCACTAATCAATTATTGCCACTGTGTTGTCCCCCTAATATGGATTCTCCCTGTCCCCACTGCACATATTTAGACCTTGGAAACAAATAGTTCTGGAGTCTGGAGGACAATTTCTATGGCTTTCCTCTCCTAATAAATGCTTGTCCTTCCCCTGCTGACACACACATTTAGAGAGAAGGGAAAGAGATGGTTTGGGGAATGAAGAGAGCTATGTTTCCCTGGCTCCCCTACTAAAAGTAAATTCCTTCCCACATCCCTGTATAACCCACTCCCTAAAACTACTAACCCATCTACCCCCCGCCCACACGCACACAAAGGTAAATGGCTGCACCCCATCAGCCCTCCAAACACATACATGGGGTGCAGAGTACTTTCTTGGGTTGGGGGGATAAGTTTCCCTGGATTCCACTCCCACCACTAGCTTGTCTATAGGACCATAACAGTATCTCCTTGTCCCCCACTTCACACACACAGATTTCGTTATGGGGAAGGGAGATTTTGGGTGAGTGGCCAATCTAAATTCCCCTGACTCCCTCCCCACTACATTATTGCCTCCCCTTCCCTATCCCCCTTGAAGCTCATGCAGGCTTGGCAGTGACACGGGGGGGGGGGGGCGGGTTGGGTTCCTGCCCCCTGTGCTGCTCTGGTGCTTGGTGGGTCCCTTTCTGTTTGTAGGTCCCCAGCAGCCCCTGCCAGGTGCTCCCTCCTCACTGTCTTCCCAAGCCCCCTTGCAGCCACTGGCTAGGGGGGCTCCTGGATGGCAGTGGGAGGAGCAGACACTCACCTGGCTGCTGCTGAGGAGGGAGGGAGCCTTCTGCATCCACAGGCTGCTTGCAGCTCACTAAGTGCTCAGCAGCATCTCCCTCCCCCGGCTTCTATGCCCACCCCCTTCTTTGTGACACACACCATCCCAGCCCCACCCATTGGCCAAGAGGGGATGGAAGGGGAGGGAGCGAGGAGGGGGGAGCGTTGCTAAGGACTCACAAGATGCTTAGTAACCAAATTCTCTTCAGGAGGCCCGGCTGGCCTGGGGATCTCCTTGAACTTGGGGCTGGGGAGCTAGTGGGAGCACCGGGGAGCATCACTGTACAGCCCTGGCAAGACACCTCGTCCTTCCCTGCTATCAGTGTAGCTAGCATTTGAACAAAACAGTCACAGTTCTTAAAAGCACTCATTAAAAATCCTGCTGAAACCACTTACAAGCAAAACACAGCCACAGCATAACCTTGGGGCAGGTCCTTGCTAACTTCTATTTTCCCATCTTACCTCTGACTTCTGCTCACACCAGCAAGCTCAATTTCACATACTTCACTACACTTAAGCTAACTTCAGGTCAAAGCCTAATTTAATTTCTATTTAACATAGTCTATAGCAGGGGCGGGCAAACTTTTTGGACTAAGGGCTGCATCGGGTTTTGGAAATTATATGGAGAGCTGGTTAGGGAAGGGGGTTGTGGCCCGTGTCCCACCTCCTATCCGTCCCCCGCTCCAGGACTCCTGCCCCATCCAACCCCCCCATTCCTTGATGGCCCCCCCGGGACCCCTGCCCCAGCCAACCACCCCTGCTCCCTGACCCCCACCTCTAACTGCCCCCCTCCTCCCCATCCAACCCCTCCTCTCATTCCTGACTGCCCCCCCCGGGACCCCTGCCCCAGCCAACCACCCCTTCTCCCTGACTGCCCCTGGACCCCTCGCCCCTAACTTCCCACCACCCCCCCATCCAACCCCTTTTCTCCTTTCTGACTGCCCCTCCGGGGCCCCTGCCCCATCCACCCCCCTTGCTCCCTGACCACCCCATCCCACCCTTCCTCTCATTCCTGACTGCCCCATCCAAGCACCCCTTCTCCCTGTCCCCTGACTGCCCCTGACTGCCCCCTGCCACTCCATCCAACCCCCACTCCTTCCTGACTGCCCCCCCCGGATCCCTGCCCCCATTCAACCATCTGTTCCTGCCCTAACCCCTATCCATACCCCCACCCTCTGACCACCACCCCGAACTCCCCTGCCCTCTATCCAACACCCCCCCAACCCCGCTCTCTGCCCCCTAACCGCGCTGCCCGGAGTGCTGGTGGCACTACAACTGCGCCGCCCGGCTGGAGCCGGGCCACCCCACCGCCACCACCACGCAGCACAGAGACCGGGTCAGCGTTGCACCGGTGGCAGAGCGAGGTGAGGCTGTCAGGAAGGGGGGACAGCAGGGGAGGGGCCAGGGGCAAGCCTCCCGGGGCAGGAGGGTCCCGTGGGCCGGATGTGGCCCCCGAGCCATAGTTTGCCCACCTCTGGTCTATACGCTACAGCAGGGAGGAGGAATTAGATTTATTTTAGTTTATTGCTTCAGGTAAACTATTTGCACTCTGATGGGCAATGCGGATGAATGTCAGATTAAATGATTGTTTGCAGTGTTGTTGTAGCCATGTTGGTCCCAGGATATTAGAGAGACAAGGTGGATGATGTAATATCTTTTATTGGACCAACTTCTATTGGTGACAAGCTTTTGAGCTACACAGAGCTCTTCTACAGGTCTAGGAAAAATATTCAGGCTGTCACAACTAAGTGCAAAGTGGAACAATAACAGCTATGTGGGTGAAACAGGACAAACACTATCCTCTCAAATTAATTCACACCGAAAAATGATAAAATACAAAAAGCATCATATCACCTGTGGGTGAACACTTTTCACAAATCAATCACCCCATATCTGTCCTCTCAGTCTTCATCCTGCACAACAGCGTCAAAAGACAAGCCTGGGAGCTTAAATTCTTAACTTTGCTAAAACTAAAATCATGGTCTTAATAAAGACACTGGATATATGGATTATTACAACAATCTACTAACCCCCCCTCTTTCGTTTTATGACTGGAGAGGTGTTAACGGGCCACTTCACCTTGAATTGGCTCTGAGAATATGTGTTGACTATACTACTTATGCTAAAGAGTCTGTTCCACCTTGTATTTAGTTGTGACACACCATCTGAGTGTTTTCCCCAGACTTGAAGGAGAGCTCTGTGTAGCTTGAAAACTTCTCTCTCTCACCAACAGAAGTTGGGCCAGTAAAACACATTATTTCACCCACCTGGTCTCTCTGTTTAAATGGTTGATTTATTCAGCTCATTTCTTCTTTTTTGCTGTTTTCCAGTTTTCTCTGATTTTGCACATATTGATCACAGCTACACACCCTATGCACGTGCATACATCTTTCAAACCTCCACACTCATATAGTCATACATCTATCACACTTAGTGCACGCACGGAGCTTGCCTGCACAAGAAATGTACACAAGTGTCGCTTAAGGTGTGATATTAAACCAGTTTAGTCAAGCAGGTGCAAAAGGCTGTGTGGACACTTACTTCAGTTTAAATCAGGCTTATTTCAGTTTAACTGAATTAGGAATCAATTTAGGCTAAATTGAAATAAGAGTGTCTGCATAGAGGTTTGCACCCATTTAACTAAACTAGATTAAAAACCAATTTAATTTAAACTAGTGCGATTTTTGCATGTAGACAAGGGCTTGTTCCACACTACAAAGTTAGGTCCACATAAAGCAGCTTGTGTCAAACTATGTCACTGTCTACACTGCAGCCTTACTCCCTCCAGTGTAAGTGTCCTACTACACCAACATAATAACTCCACCTCCATGAGAGGCATAGGGCTTATGTCAGTGTAGTTAGAGCAGTGGTTCTGAACCTATTTATCATTGTGGGCTGCAGGTTGACAACCACAGTGCCCCCCCCCCACTGAAATCACCCTACAGACCCCTATGCCCAATGCTCTGGCCCACCCACAGACCCCTCCACAGAGTGGGGCCAGGAGCAGACTCCAGGTGTGGGTCTGTGGGGCAGCCCCTACACCCCTGATCCCACCGCGAGGCAGCCTCCACCCCGGACCCTGCTGGGCGGGGTCAAGCAGCAGGGCAGCAAAGCCCTGAGTCTAGACGCTGCAGCGCAGGGCTGGGCAGCAGGGCAGGGCAGCCCCAAGCCCGGACCCCACCTTGTGGGGCAGGGCAGCCAGGGCCCTGGACCCTGCTGCGCCAGATAGTGGGGCAGCCCACAGGCCCAGCAGCCTTTAGCACATAGCTGGGCCTTAGCTGTGTGATAGATGGGCCACCAATGGCCCACAGGCCATGTATTGAGTACCACTGCTCTAAGCCCTAGTTCAGCAAGTACTTATGCACTTGTCTGACTTTGAGCACAGGAATAAGCCTAGGGCTGACATGCTTGGAGTTAGGCACTTTCTTAATACCTTGCTGTACTGGGGAGTCTGATCCTGGCTTGGGGTAGCGAGGATTGTGCCTAGATTCTCAGTCTTGCTCCATTTCCATCATGGGGCCCTGTCAACTTAAAAATCACTTCAACATGCATCTCACCTGCTCTTTTTACAAGCATTATAAAAGGCCTTGATACACAAGAATGCCAGTGTTTGCAGTAACTAGCTCCATGAGTCAATGTCCCCCTGACTCAAGGATTGCTGGGAGAACAATGGAATTTGTCTCCTCCCCATCTGGAAGAGCATAGCTCCAATGGATTCCACTGTTGTAAACCAGCATAGCTCCATTCCACTCCTTAGAGCTTTGTCAGTTTATATTCTGTGGCCTGCGTTGTGCAGGAGGTTGGACTAGACGATCATAAGGTCAGAAGGGACCACTAAGGTCTATGATTCTATCTCAGCTGAGTCTCTGTCTGGCTGTTTCCAGCTATGAGATACCAGATGCATGTAGTCTGGCACCATGCTTCTCTCTTGAAGCCTTTGTTGCATGCAGAACTGGGCTGGGGACCTAGAGGGCAAATCCTCACTCAGCCTTTCTCCAGAAAGCCTCTCTGTAGGGTTTCCCTGCAGTGCCATCAGCAGAGCTCTGGGACCCCAGAGTCGTTTTGGCAGCTTTCCCCCTCCTTGGAGTCTTCTCATGCTCAGGAGACATTGATTGCTACACACCAGAGAGAAAACTCTCCAGAAATATTAGTCTCTATTGCATTCCTCAGTTACTCAGTGTTTGGTAGCCATTTCTCCAGGAGATGCAGCCATTAGATCCCTGGAAGCTCGGTTCTGCCACCGTTCCTCTGCTTCCAGGTGACAGCTTGTGCCCCATTTTACACCTCCCTGCATGACTGTGGGCCTAGCGGAGACACAAGGCAACAAGGTGACATAAAAAAAAAAAAGTGAGGGTAATTAATTTGTCCTTGAGTCCCAGTGTGCCTAATACAAAATCACTGCCCCTATGACGATTGCTATTGAAAAGTTTCCATCTTTACCAACAAAACATCAGTTTAAGAGAGAGGATGGCATTGTTGCTTTGGTTTTATCCAAGTGGGTGTGTAATACTGATGCTAATGTAATAGACAGCCTAAATAGGTGAAAGACAGGTAAGGAGCCAAGAGGGGAAAAATTGGAACTGACTAGGGTCAAAGATGGGGTGCTGAGGGTGGGAGGCGTAAGCTCTGGCCAAGGCCACAGGCATTAGCTAAAGAACTAACAAACTCATAGATGACAGCCAAAGGAGCTCACCTGTATGTTAGTTTTGTTCAAAATAGGTATAAGTCTTATAAGAATGTATTTTGTGTTTAGACTCTATGAAATGCTTGTAAGTTGCATTAATCTCACTTGTAATGTCTGTATCCCATGCTAAAAGATGATATGTAAGTTTTGCTTGATAACTTTAAAAATGTTTGCTCTGAGCTTGTGAACCCAGGCAAGGGAATTGCCTCCCTCGCCCATTCAGGCAGGCTATAAAGATTAAATGAGCCATTAAAAAAGTCACAATACAAAGGATTGGTGCGTGGCCCTATCGTACCTTGCAAATGCTACATGCAAGGGAGCTCGAGCCATGGACTGGAAGGCCAAATGTAAAAGGAAGCAGGGTCACATGAGAATGTTTCATCGCTTTGCTGTTTGAACAGTCACAGGGCCAGAAACTCTAAAGTGAAGTGAGAGATTCCCCCGGGGTTATCCCTGGGTTTGCCCTGAGTGACGTTTTGAATTGACAGATCACTACAACGCTGTCACTCTTAGAATTTACAACTCATTTGTGTTGCATGCTTGCTTGGAACTATAAATAACTCATTTCTTTTTCCTAGATAATAAACCTGGAGTTAGTTTATTACAGAACTGGCTATGGATGTCGTCTTTGGTGTGAGATCTGGATACCAATTGATATGAGGTAAGAGGATAACCATGGAAAGTTTTTTTTTGTTTTTTGTGGCAAAAAGTGAGGAATTCCTCATCAAAATGCCACAAAAGTGATGGTGGCTAAAAAATTTCAGCCAGCTGTAGGGACCCATGTGCCCTCCCCCCACTTTATATAAAAACAAAAAAACAAAAACAAAAACCAAACACACACACACTAGCCCAAGGCCCAGTGTTTCTTGTCCCTCAATAGATACCAGATGTAACCAGCTCAGTAAAATGGTTTGTCTGATTGCCAACTTTGCAAACTCAGCCTGGAATCTCTCAGCGTCTGCAGGCCAAATTCTGCCCTCTGCTACTCCTGTACAAGCTATTGTCTTCCAGTTATGTCCTGTGTTACATCTTTCCAACACCAATTCTATCCATGAGGTATAACAGAGCAGCATCTAGCCTCCAACTGGAACTTAACAATTAATGGCTGAGAAGTTTGCCACTTGTTACTCTGACTACCAGTGCAGCCAAAGACTGATTTCTGCCCTGGCATAAGCAGACCTCACCCAGCACATGTACAAAAACCTAGTGAGAAGGTCCCACTATTACATATTCACTTTTTAGAATAGAAAAAGACTGAGCCTTGTTATCTATGGCCCTGCAAAATAGTGATAAAATGCTACCAAATCAGGATGCTAGCACCTGACCCCCACCTCTCACAGGTGTCAAAGACAACACAGGGTGAAAGACAAAAGAGCATTAGATCCCAGCAATTTCACTACATGCAGTCCCCATCTGACCTTAAATTCCAAACACAGAAAACCATGAACAGAAATGCTCTATTAGTGAGACGTTACGTGACTATTCCCCCTCCCCCTCCCACCCCGATTCCCTTAAATAGGAGGGAACATCAAATCTTCTATATTCCACTTGCTTGAATGGCACTAGTAGCCCTGCCAAATATTTTGCTCCAGTCTCGTAGCTACTTATGTGTTTGCAGTGTTGTAGGGATGAGAGAGAGACAAGGTGGGTGAGGTAATCTCTTTTATAGGACTAACTTACGTTGGGGACAGAAGTTTGAGCTTACACAGAGCTCTTCTGGTCTGAAAAAAGTACTCGGCCTCACAGCTAGATACATAGTGGAACAGATTAACTACTTATGCTAAAACAACCTGTTCCACCTTGTATATAGCGGTGACCCTCCAAGTACTTTTCCCTGACTTGAGAAGAGTTCTGAGTAAGCTCAAAAGCATTTTTCTTTCACCAACAGAAGTTGGTCCAATAAAAGATTACCTCAGCCGCCTTGTCTCTCTCATTCCCTATCTAGCGGTGTGTGTATATGTGAGTTTTTATTTTGCATGAGTGATTGTTTCTCCAGAAATCTGGGTTCCTTGCCAAAGTTCACATTCAAGTAGATTGCTTCATGGCCTCAGATGTCTTTGCAGCTCTGGAATTGTAATCATCTCACTATATGTATATTACTCCCCCTCCAACCATCTGTTTTCCTGCAGGGACAGGAGTGACTTTCAGCTTTAGAGAAATAGGACTTTGCTCTCACTGTAGATAGAAGAGTGGTTCACAGAGGGCCAAATGCTGCAGTTCTTACTCAGGCAAAAGTCACATTCGTTTCAAAGAGGCCTGAGTGAATCCTGAGAACCAGATTGTGCCTTAGTCTTTCTCAAGGCTGAATCCCCACTCTGGCACTTTGAGTACAGAAGGTGGGGGCCCACAAGGATGTTAAAAATTTATACTTGCCACTCCAGGCTTGTATTAAACTACCAAGGTCACAGCTTTTCTCTGACCTCAGCTTGGTAAATGCTACCACCACCCCCCAAATGCAAAAAACCCCCAAACAAACAAAAAACCACCCTTTGACCTAGGAAGGAGCACTTGGGAATTCCTCCCTGTAGGGTACCCTCAAGCCCTTTCACCCCCACCCCTGGGGAAGAGCTGAGAAGAAAAAGGAAATTAGTTGTGCCGGCAGCTAATCAAACAGCATAGGCACAAACCTCCGAGGACACAACAATCTAAATCCTGTTCTTAAAAAAAAAAAAGGTAAATTTTATTAAAAACAAAAAGAAAGAAAATACATCTGGATTTTAGGCTTTTGGTATATTTTAGAAGAGCAATTCCAAAAATTAAGCACCCAACATAACTTTCTTGGGGATTCAACTTAAAGGTTACAAGTAAACAAAAGCACAGAGGAGCCCACAAGCCTTAAAAAAGAAAAAAAAAAAAACCTAATCACATCTTTCTAAACATTCCTAATCTACTTACATATTTGAGTTGTTAGAAGTAGTTCTAGATACGATTGATGATTTTCATATCTGGTTCAAACTTTACATAGCATTCCTGCTGCCCTGTCTCTTCAGCCCAGAGAGAGCAACTACAGACACAAAGGGAAAGCTTCCCTCCCAATTTTAAAAAGCTAGCCTTCCCATTGGCTCTGTTGGTCAGGTGTCCTTTTCTCTACCTGGGGGACTTTTTTTAACCCTTTACAGGTAAAGCAAGCAGAGAAGAGCTACCAAGAGGGATTTTACAGCTAACTGGCTGTCCATAAAGGAGAGCTACCCCCACCCACCCTTCATTTTTCACAGTCTTACTTGGCAAAGCAGGGAAATATCCCCATGTTCAACCTACCCAGCTCTTGGATCCAGGTATGGTGTGGAGGACAGCCACTGCTCTTCAGTTGCCCCCCTGCTTACAGCCAGTGGGCAGGGAGTAGACAGAGGGGAGAGGAATGGGCTGAGCCTCGGCTCTCTCCTCCCACTCACTGGGACAGGCGCAAAGGGGAACATAAGCTGCACCCTTCCAGCCATAACCCCCCTTCTCTCCAAAGCTGCTTCTGGTGCAGCAGGTCCATGCTGCCCATGACTGAGGCCTCAGTCTAATAGCTGAGTCCTCGTCCACATGAGATGGTTGTACCAATTTAATTGGATGGGTTTAGAAACTGATTTCGTTACATCACTGTGACCCATTGTGTGGGCATTTAGCTTCAGTCGGTAAAGCTTGTCCACACACAAACCAGCCCCGGAGAGAAGATCTTCAGCAACTACACAGCAAAGGCAGGTCTACACTACCACTTAAGTCATTCTAACTTACGTTGCTCCGGGCTGTGAGAAGGACATCCCTCTGAGCACCACAACTTCACTACGGTCCTGTCAGCATAGAGCAGCTTCACCAGATATAGTGATATCTTTGACCATTGGATGGTGTTCCAAGAAGAAGGATTGCTAGGCATAGACAGGCTCCACCTAACAAAGAGAGGAAAGAGCATCTTTGCAAGCAGGCTGGCTAACCTCGTGAGGAGGGCTTTAAACTAGGTTCACCGGGGGAAGGAGACCAAAGCCCTGAGGTAAGTGGGGAAGTGGGATTCCAGGAGGAAGCCCGAGCAGGAGAGCGCAAGAGGGAGGACTCCTGCCTCATACTGAGAAAGCAGGACGATCAGTGAGTTATCTTAAGTTCCTATACACAAATGCAAGAAGCCTGGGAAACAAGCAGGGAGAACTGGAAGTCCTGGCACAGTCAAGGAATTATGATGTGATTGGAATAACAGACTTGGTGGGATAACTCACATGACTGGAGGACTATCATGGATGGATATTTACTGTTCAGGAAGGACAGGCAGGGCAGAAAAGGTGGGGGAGTTGCATTGTATGTAAGAGAGCAGTATGACTGCTCAGAGCTCCAGTATGAAACTGCAGAAAAACCCTAGAGTCTCTGAATTAAGTTTAAAAGTGTAAGCAACAAGGGTGATGTCATGATGGGAGTCTGCTATAGACCACCAGACCAGGGGGATGAAGTGGACGAGGCTTTCTTCCAGCAACTAAAAGAAGTTACTAGATCGCAGGCCCTGGTTCTCATGGGGGACTTCAATCACCCCAATATCTGCTGGGAGAGCAATACAGCAGTGCACAGACAATCCAGGAAGTTTTTGGAAAGTGAAGGGGACAATTTCCTGGTGCAAGTGCTGCAGGAACCAGCTAGGTGCAGAGCTCTTCTTGACCTGCTGCTCACAAACCGGGAAGAATTAGAAGGGGAAGCAAAAGTGCATGGGAACCTGGGAGGCAGTGACCATGAGATGGTCGAGTTCAGGATCCTGACACAAGGAAGAAAGGAGACCAGCAGAATACGGACCCTGGACTTCAGAAAAGCAGACTGACTCCCTCAGGGAACTGATGGGCAGGATCCCCTGGGAGAATAACATGAAGGGGAAAGGAGTCCAGGAGAGCTGGCTGTATTTTAAAGAATCCTTATTGAAGTTGCAGGAACAAACCATCCTGATGTGTAGAAATAATAGTAAATATGACAGGTGACCACCTTGGCTTAACAGTGAAATCCTTGCTGATTTTAAAATACAAAAAAGAAGCTTACAAGAAGTGGAAGATTGGACAAATGACCAGGGAGGTGTATAAAAATATTGCTCAGGCATGCAGGAGTGAAATCAGGAAGGCCAAGTCACACTTGGAGTTGCAGCTAGCAAGGGATGTTAAGAGTAACAAGAAGGGTTTCTTCAGGTACGTTACCAACAAGAAGAAGGTCAAGGTAAGTGTGGGCCCCTTACTGAATGAGGGAGGCAACCTAGCTTTTTCCACATCCTCTGTCACTAATGTACTCAATGCTTTTTTTGCCTGTGTCTTCACGAACAAGATCAGCTCCCAGACTACTGCACTGGGCAGCACAGCATGGGGAGGAGCTGACCAGCCCTCTGTGAAGAAAGAAGTGGTTCAGGACTATTTAGAAAAGCTGGATGAGCACAAGTCCATGGGGCCGGATGCACTGCATCCGAGGGTGCTAAAGGAGTTGACTGATGTGATTGCAGAGCCATTAGCCATTATCTTTGAAAACTCATGGCGATCGGGGGAGGTCCCGGATGACTGGAAAAAGGCTAATGTAGTGCCCATCTTTAAAAAAGGGAAAAAGGAGGATCTGGGGAACTACAGGCCAGTCAGCCTCACCTCAGACCCTAGAAAAATCATGGAGCAGGTCCTCAAGAAATCAATTCTGAAGCACTTAGAGGAGAGGAAAGTGATCAGGAACAGTCAGCATGGATTCACCAAGGGCAAGTCATGCCTGACTAACCTAATTGCCTTCTATGATGAAATAACTGGCTCTGTGGGTGAGGGGAAAGCAGTGGATGTGTTATTCCTTGACTTTAGCAAAGCTTTTGATACGGTCTCCCACAGTATTCTTGCCAGCAAGTTAAAGAAGTATGGGCTAGATTAATGAACTATAAGGTGGATAGAAAGCTGGCTAGATCATCGGGTAGGGATCAATGGCTCCATGTCTAGTTGGCAGCGGATATCAAGCGGAGTTCCCCAAGGTTCAGTCCTGGGGCTAGTTTTGTTCAATATCTTCATTAACGAGCTGAAAGATGGCTTGGATTGCATCCTCAGAAGGTTTGCAGATGACACTAAACTGGGAGGAGTGGTAGATCCGCTGGAAGGTAGGGATAGGATACAGAGGGACCTAGACAAATTGGAGGATTGGGCCAAAAGAAATCTGATGAGGTTCAACAAGGACAAGTGCAGAATCCTGCACTTAGGATGGAAGAATCCCATGCACTGCTACAGACTAGGGACCGAGCTGCTAGGCAGCAGTTCTGCAGAAAAGGACCTAGGGGTTACAGTGGACGAGAAGCTGGATGACGGTCAACAGTGTGCCCTTGTTGCCAAGAAGGCTAATGGCATTTTGGGCTATATAAGTAGGAGCATTGCCAGGATCATTCCCCTCTATTCGGCACTGGTGAGGCCTCATCTGGAGTACTATATCCAGTTTTGGGCCCCACACTACAAGAAGGATGTGGAAAAATTGGAAAGAGTCCAGCGAAGGGCAACAAAAAATGATTAGGGGACTGGAGCACATGAGTTATGAGGAGAGGCTGAGGGAACTGGGATTATTTAGTCTGCAGAAGAGAAGAATGAGGGGGGATTTGATAGCTGCTTTCAACTACCTGAAAGGGGGTTCCAAAGAGGATGGATCTAGACTGTTCTCAGTGGTGGCAGATGACAGAACAAGGAGTAATGGTATCAAGTTGCAGTGGGGGAGGTCTAGGCTGGATATTAGGAAAAACTTTTTCACTAGGAGGATGGTGAAGCACTGGAATGTGTTGCCTAGGGAGGTGGTAGAATCTCCTTCCTTAGGGGTTTTTAAGGTCAGGCTTGACAAAGCCCTGGCTGGGATGATTTGGTTGGGGATTGGTCCTGCTTTGAGCAGGGGGTTGGAGTAGATGACCTCCTGAGGTCCCTTCCAACCCTGATATTCTATGATTCTATGACACAGCTGCACTGATGTACTGCATCTAGGGTAGACCTGCCCTGAGACACCTGGTTTATGTCCAGGATCCACGTAAGCCAAGCACTCATTTACACACCAGAATAAAGTGACCAGAGCTGGGTGCTGAGCACTCATGGAAAATATGGCCCCAAAGGAGATGCTTCTAAAGGTGCCAAGTTCTTGAAATCTGGTCCCACGAGGATATCAACTTCAAAAGGTGCTGAGCATCTGCAGGTCCCATTGAACTCAGATGGAGTTGTGGGTGCTCAGCACCTCTGAAAATGAGGAGATTATTAGATAGTTTGCTCTTGGGAACTTAGTAGCATGCAACTGAGGTTTTAAACCCCCCCCCCCACACACCCCAAATGTGACATGAGTAAATCATTTCAAATCCATCCTCTCCCCGTGAGTCATGAAACCACAGCCTCTCATTTCTCTCAAAGGCAAGTGTATTGCATTTTCACATAGTTAAGATGCAGTTAACTTTGTGATCACAACATGTGTCAAGAATTGTACTTTTCTTTAAAAAAAAAAAAGTCCCCATTGACCTTCAGTGGGATTTGTGCTCCTAAATCCTCTGGACACATTTCAAAATTCTCCGAGGACTTTTTTTTTAAAGCCACTAAATAAATAATTTGAGTAGAAACTATTGCTCATTGTGATATATTTAATCACAATCTGTTACTATGAGAGACTCTTCCCTGTCTGATGCTATTTCGAGACCACAAGTCAAATCTTACCATCAATAAGCTCTACTCTAGTTGGAGTAGAAAATAGAAACAAATTAGTTGAATCAAAGTCTTCTTATAGCTTCTGTAAACTACAACAGGCTTAAAGCAATGAAGTCTGGATCCTGTTCTGGGAATTAGATTATCTGATTGAAGTATCCAGTGTTGCAAGAAAGATGTGCTCAAACTGCATCAAACTGGCAGATGGACTGTTCACAAGAAGTTAATACAATGTAATGCTGTTTTCAAGGGCATAAAGCTAGAGAAACATAAAAATAAGTCACCATTTGGAGTCACATAAATCTGTGGGTGTATAGCCATATAAAAGGTTTATACTTCAGCATAGAAAGAAATGAGAATATTAACAGAGTAGGTCATTTAAAGCATGAGATTATTATATTGCATATGTGGCTTCATATGGAACCAGACCACTGCAAAAAGCCATGGCATAAACTAGATTTAGGTTTTATAAGAACTGTAATCATATGAGCAGGGACAGGAGGTATCATTTGGCTTAGATTCCAGACCATAAGTATCAGGAATATATGTGCTAAACCACATCATATTTATGGCCTGATCTAAATCCCAATAAAGTCCATAAAATGACTCCAATTGAATTCATTGGCAGCTGGATCAGACCCTTAGAGATCGGTCATCAGAATCACAAAGGGCATGGAGAGCCAAAGGTCCCAACTTTCCAGAGCATGGCACAATGCCATTGGATTGCACCTTAGGGACCTTCTTCATATTAGATATTTCCTACGAAGCTATTGTAGTGAAGTCACAATTGAGCCTGCAACTAGCTTTCCCTTGCAACCCCTTGTCTCCTGGGGTGGAGGTCTGCCAAAGGAGGATTCCAGCAGAACGCACTGGTGAAATGCAACAGTTGGGGGAAGGGAAGTTTCCTGATATTCTCTTGGAAGTCTCCCCCTTAAAGCATTTAAGCACATGCTTCACCTTCAGAGCACAAGCAGCCCCATTTACTCCACACAATTGTAGTGCCATAGCCGCCACCACACACCTCTAGTTCCCTTTCACCAGGGAGCACCCTTTTAGGAACACACAGCTTCCAGTCCCCTTCTCAGCCCCAAATTCTTTATTTCACTCTTCATCAGGCTGACAACAAGGCGGGTCAAAAACAAAACTCCAAATCAAACATGGCGTCTTTTGACAGTTCCAACTCCACACAGCATCCTGTTTCCTGGGATTCCCTGGCTTGCCAGCAGGCCTTCTACCCCCAGGAGCTTCCTGGTTTTGTCTTTTCCCAGGCACTCCTCCCTACAGCATCCTGCTGTCTTTTATTATATTTGAATTACCTGATTCCTCTCAGGTGGGCTCACCTTGCAAGCAGGGCTGGCTTAGCCCCAGGTTCTCCAAGGGCAAGCCACCCTGTGATCATGAGCTTCAAGTAAGCAAATGCTTAAATGCTTTGTTCCAGAGACATGGGATTACTCACTGGATTTGTGTTACACATGTGCTTGAGTGCTTAGGTGGACTGGGGCCTTGATGGCTTCATCAGGCTGCATCTACTTCTCATCAGTTCTGAGCCACATGTGGAAGTAATTAGCATACTCTGAAGACCATCTTGAAGTCTGCCAGTCTTTTGCTAGGTCAGTGTTTATTTTGGAGTTTACTTGCTTGCAGTGAATTTTGGCAGAGCAGCCAGGAACTGTTATGTTATGACTGGTTATTGTTAAATCTTTTTCACCTTGGCAGAAGTTTTGGTTGCGGGGGGAGGGGAGGGGTTGTATTCCCCCCCAACACATTCAGGCTACCGGACAACAAAGGATCGTTCTTTCTACATCTCAGCTTTTGTCTCCTCTGCAAACACCCAGAGGTGAGTGGAGTGCCGTCATGGCAAGTACCCACAAAGCACGTCTGGAAAAAAACAAAATAATAAAAGACAACCCTCCATGGAAGTTGTTTTAAAAAACAAAAGAAAATATCCCTCCTCATTTGTCAGCTTCCATTGCACTGAGTAGTATACACATGACCAAGGTGATCTTTCCATAGGAACTTAAACAGCATTCTCAATGGTATTAAACATTAATGACAGAGCGATGACTCTCTCGCTCCACACACGTGCACAGAACCCCCCTTGTCTCTTCACTGGTCCCCTGAAAGAACGTGGCTTGCTGAACATTTTGGGAGCACATTGTTATAAATGCAATGATATTTTTAGTAGAATGTCTCTGTGCATTTTGTGTCATTATTATTTGTATTACAGTAGCACTTAGAGACCTGACCTGACCTGGGATCGGGACCCCCATTGTGCTGAGTGATGTACAGACATTTAGTGAGAAATGACACCTTCCCTACAGAGCTTACAATCTAAGTAGACAAGACAGCCAAAGGGCAGGAGAAGAAGGAAAGGGAAACTGATCTGCACCAGGTCACACAGCAGCTCAGTGGCAGAACCAGGAACAGAACCCAACTATCTTTTACATACCTCTCTATAAACTAGGGGGCACATGATAACCACTCACTCATGAGTGCACTGCTGGATGGGGCTGGGGGGCCATGAGGACACCCCCAAAGAAGGTCTTCACCACCATTAGCTGGATTTGCTCCATGGAGGCCCTCCCCCAGAGGCCTCATATCTGGGTGTAACCAAGACCACGAACAATTGAGATATGGTTCTATTTATCTGAACCTCCCAGAATTTAGAAGGTCTTGGATAAATGGCCCATGCTGGCCTGTCACTAATACACACGCCTGAAACACGTGTAGAGCGTATGACTATTATTTATTTTCAAATAGCATCCAGTCTCTGCTTGGCACTGAACCCTGCCCCAAGGAGCTTACCAGCTAAAGAGTTATTCATAGAAAAGAGGAGCCAGTCATTCCATGTATTTTTCAGATAACGTAGATAAGAGCAAGTTATTGTCTTAACTCCATATGTTGCAACATTTAGTAACTGCCTTTGGTAAAGGGATGTAATCTGCACACAAATTGCGTGAAAACCACCCTAATATGTGATGCTAGTAACAACTCCATTTATTAAGTAAAACCTCTATATGCTCTTGTTTACTTTTTGGATTTCATTCAAACTGGATGATAAAAATGGCCTGGCCAATCCCACATCCACACTTTGTCACTGGCCTTTTTTGTTGTAATGGGCCAAACCAGAAACCCACATACAAACACAAACACACTTTGGGAAAATTTGGCTGAGTAGAGACAATCTACTCAGCTCATCTTTAATTTTAATCAGTTTCATGTTGGAGTTCTCAAGAATGCTCAGCTGTTGTTTGGGTTGTAAAGATTACAGGCAGATGTTTACATTTTTTTTAAAGCCCAAAGTATTTTCATTTAAAGTTAAATTAAATACTTAAAATATTTCTATTCTTATTAGATTTGGTAAAGCATATTGATTTTATTTTTCAAATCTAAATACTGGATCTCAAATGCAGTAGATCCAATCCCCTAATTAAAAATACCTTCTCTTCTGTCACTGTTAGTTCCCTTCATCATATATACATACATCCAAGCTGTGATCAGCCAAAAGATTGTAACATTTCTCTCCAGAATTGCCCTGCCTGACACATCTCTTCAGCACTATCATCAAGATTTCATCACAGAAATATTTTGCGTGGTACTTAATCTCATATTACATGAAATAGTTATCCTCAGTACATTGTGGTCCACTTAACCTCCTAGAATACATGGTGTCCATTAAACAAAAATGAAAAACAGAGCTGGATCAGCAGCTTTATTCCCTTGCAAGTGACAAGTCTTTGATTTCAAACAGTTTAGCTGGAAGGTGTGTTCTGATTGGCTGCTGAACTGTCTCCAGAGGAATGTTAGTCCTGGCATGCCGTGGAGAGATGAAAGATTCTACAAAAACTGGCAAGATGACCAAAGTAATTTAGGAAGGTGTTTCGAGCATGTCGCTTGGCAACATAGTATCTTTTGGCTCTGAGCACTCCACACCAAACAGGTTTCTCCTCCAAAAAGAGCTTTCAGGGCCAACTGCTGGCTGGAGTTTGAACCTATGGCTGGGATTTTCACAGAAGCTTTGTGCCCAACTCCCATTTCAATTCAATGACATGAGGGTGCCAAACTCCCTTAGGTTCCCTTGCAAATCCCAGCCTACAGTATACCAGAGACGCATCAACCAGAGTGCCAGGCATAAATGCCCCACCCTGGGTCCAGTTCCAGCACAAGGACATGCTGCTCTGCAGATGCCTAGCAGTGGAGCCAGGGTAGGCTCCAGCAGCATGAACTATACATTTTTACACACACGCACCATGTCACAATGGACCTTCGCCCCTGCAAGTGACTCTGGCTACCACCAGGAATAATCCGTTCAGTGGGGAGGGTGGAAACCATAGCTGACCCAGGTGGACAATTAACCTGGCCTAGCCTAGAAGGGGCACTATTGCCTACCAAGCACCCCCTCGCAGTTGAGTGTGGCTCAGCTGGGGCCCTCTCTCAGTTTCCCCTCCTTAAAGAGGTACCAATGAGGTCATTTAAGTAGCCCTGTCAAGGAGAAGCCAACACACGCTCCTTTATAGCACCGTATCACCTTTAATAAACCCTTCTGAAAGGGGCACTTGGGCCAGGGTGTAAATGCTCTGGGTTCAAAACAAAAGTCCCAAAACAAAAGTCTCTAAGGTTCTAGCATCAGCATCGTCTGGGGTAAGGCCTGAGGCTTCCATGCTGCCCAGCGAGCTCAGCAATCCTTTCCCTCTGTACTTCCCACACAGAGAGCTTTTGCTCAGTTCAGGGTCCCTAGGAGCTCCCCTCCCCGGATACTTCCTTTCTCCTCCAGAGCTCCCTCACAACTGAGCTCTCCTCAGCCTTTTACTAGGCCCAGGTGCTCCTTACTTAACTGCCTTCCAGCTACCGAGGCAGTTACATAACCCCCAGGTGGGCCTGGCGGCTTATTCCCTTCAGTGGAGCCTTTCACAGGTAGGCTGGGCAGCTGACTCCCTTAAGGGCCAGCCCCATGACACCTTGACAGTGTTAATATACCACACGCCGGATTCTATCAGAGACCACAGGGTGCTGGAACCTGCCCAGCATCCCCTGACTCTTTCACTGGTCCCCACTGCTCTTTTCTGCGGCCACTCAGCAGGGACCTGTGCTCTCTGCCCTGTCTCTTTCCAGGTGTGGCCGCACATGGAGGCGGAGTACCATAATATTCGTTCACTGTTTCGATGGAAGGCTGAGACCTCTGTGTACAGGCCTCAGCCAGACTCAGCTGACCGGGGTTTCTTGATACACCATTGTAACAAGCCGTATAATGACACCAAAGCAGACCAAGCCAGGAGATAACCGAAGTTCCTCCAGGGATAGGAGAAATCATCCTCCGGAGTGCAATTATCAACTTGTGCTAACTACACACTTGTGCCTAGCTACTGGCTGAAGGATCAAGTAGTTACTTTAGTCTACAGCAGCCAGGGGCTCCCCTTGCCCACCCTGGTTTATGTGGAAGGCTTGATTCTCAGAACAACTGGTGTCCTTCCAGTGCCTAGGGGCCAGGAGCACAGGCAGGCAGCCTGCGTCCCCTGAACACTATAGAGGACACACACAGCACTCCCTGGATCCTAGCATGGGAGGGGGAGGTTTTGGGGGACAGGGTGGGGGAGGAGCAGTGTACCTCTCTCTGTATTCACTAGCCACTTCTACCCTGTGCAGCTCTGAGGAAGCTCAGGCAGTTGCTCTGCAGCTTCTGGGGGAGGATTCCTTTCCCCATCCTTAAGCCCCATGGAGCCCCCACCCCTGCATACAGCCTATGCATGTGGGTGCAGCAACAAAGACTTGCACACTCCCTAAACTCCCCCAGCATTGCAACTCCTATTCCCCATGCAAACTGCCCAGGTAAAGGATGTGGGCTCTAGGCAGCATGGGCAGGCTGCCGGTTAAATGTCACAGCCGACGTTTTGTTGATGTGTCCTTAACCGCTGAGCTCGGTGTTCACCAAGGTGCTCTAATTGTCTCTGTTCACAGCATTACACAGAAGGCCTGCATTGATCCTGCTGCTGAGCCCAGGGTTCACAAGCTGGGACTTGTTCCCTAATCAGAAGTTAACTAACTGTACTCTACAGTACGTGCCTTGAGTGCAGGGCTAGGTTCTGTGTAATCAGAGGCAAATATAGGACTAGGAGCCACTGAAACTGGTTTCTCATGTAACGGGCATTAGGGTTCTTCTTTGCAAATGTTTGGTGCCTGTTAAACCAAATGTCTGATACCACTAGCCGAGAGGGCCTAATGCCCAGCGCACTCTGGACACGGCTTACGCAAACGGCATTGTGGCGCTTCATGCTTATTGCCTCTGAGCGACTCCAGCAAATGTGCTCAGTTTTCCAACCGCCAGCCCTGCAAACTCACCCTGAGATCTGAGCATCATGGTTCTTCCTGACTCATGCACACAGGGATAATGATTCTGCAAGCTAAATTCTGCTCTCAGCTATCCCTACACGCAGGGGTAACTGGGTGTGGAATTTGGCCGTGCAATGGGAATATAACTGGCAATTGGGCTGATGGTGCTTGAGCCAGAATACACTCCAGCTCCTGCTTCCTCAGCTGTGTTGGCTCTGCAGGGACAACAGGAATCTTTGATTTCAGCCTATGAAAGGTAAAAAGAGTAGAGCATGTGTAGGGTGACCAGATGTTCCAATTTTATAGGGACAGTCCCAATTTTTGCATCTTTTTCTCACATAGGCACCTATTATCCCCCTCCCCCCACCTCCTGTCCTGATACTTGCTATCTGGTCAGCCTAAGCATATGTGACCCAGCAGAGATCTCAGGTCTCCCAGTAAATTATAAGAGTGAGAGGTACACCCAAGAATATTTGCATTTTCCCATTATTTGTTTAGAGATGCGATTTCATGAGGTGCCAGGAGCGACAGTACCTAGTCACTAATAGATCTAGCTCCAGAGAAGAGGAGTAGAAATTGGAAACACCAAAGTACCAGCCCAGGGAATTGAACCCTAAAACCTCCATGCTACTCATCTGAATCCAGTAGTGACCGGAAGTTGCAACAAAGGCTGTGTAGTGACCTAGTGCACAAATCTCCACATTACAATTAGTACCTTTGTTGACAGGCACAGGAGAGGGCCCAAACACCGAAGGGGCCATAGAGTTGGACTGATTGATTGGTATTTTCTATTATTTAAATAGCAGCAGCATGTAGAGGCCCCAGCCAGGATAGGAGGGCCCCATTGCTGGGCAAACGCATGGCAAGAGACAGTCTCTGCTCTGGAGAGATTACAGACTAGACAGACAAGGTGTGGGAGGGGAAACAGAGGCAGAGACAGGGGAAGCAGGAGGTTAGTGGCGCAGCCAAGAATAGAACCCAGTCTGCAGTGCCCTACCCACTAGACAATGCTGCCCTTTATAGCACCTGATTTATCTTCTGACTCATGGAGCCCTCCAGAAAGGCTGCAAGCTCTCTGGGGCAAAGTCCAGTTTTCTGGGAAAGGCCTAGCACACCTGGGCACTATGAGATAATAAATAATGACAGTGGCTAAGATCTTGCCCCCGTAGGTTCACACATGGAGGAGACTCTGCACAGATCTCACCTTCCCAAGTGAAAGGGGCGGGGGCTCAGCTCAACGTGTAATGCCAGTCCACTCCCTGGTAAACTGGGCAAGCAGAGAGGCTGGAGACTGAGAGAGCCAGGATGGGGACAGACACTAGATTGTGCACACTGTCATCCTTCTAGTCTCGCAGTTCCTAAGGATCCAATGGCACTGCATGACCAGAGAGCTTGGGGACCCACCAGGGATCAGAGCGGATTTTGTGCCACTGCCCCTGGGCTCGCATGGATCACTGTGAACTTCCAGGCTTGCATTCAGACCCTTGCATCATTATGGAGATCCACCGACGGTCATAGGTCCTCTCCACTGGGGCACACCCAGCTTGTACAATCAGGGTCGTAGAGAGCCATCCTGCAAACCCTTACTCATTTGTGCAGCCTGTGACTGCTCATGTGAGTAAGGGCTACTTGTGTGAGTAACAGGGTTTGCGGCATCAAATCCAAAATCAAACACAAATGATTCACCCATGCAAAGAATACTGCAGCCTTGCACAGCACTGACCATGACTGCTAGTGTGATTTTAACGGCAGTGCTTGTTGGCCGTTACACTAGAAAGCAATATAGCTGTGTCATATAAATAAGGGTACTGTAGCTCTTTATATCTACCACTCACAGAGAGGAGAGAAACAGAGGAATATATCTCAGATGTGGAGTCCCACCCACCCACAGTGTTATTTGGCTGATTTGTTTAAACACACAAGGAAAGTACCCTTGAAAGGAAGAGGCCTGGGGCAGAGTCACTAGTTCAGTTGTCTGTAGGTCCCAGGGGAGGGATGGTGGGGACATGCAGCCAGGAAAGCTCCAGAGAAGGTTTTTCACTTACGTGTTTTCAGTGGGAACATCTGAGAGGATAGAGCAACTCGAAACAATCGGCAACGATGCCTTAAAAAGAGACTGTCAGGCTGGCGCAAAGTAAATGTGGATTCAAAGTGATGTGTCTATAAAAATGCACCACAGAATTCTACAGGCATGAGACAAACCTAGTTCTGGATCCTTGGTTTCTTCATGTCTGCTTTTCAGGAGCCTGGGTGCCACTGTGAGAGGCACTGTGGCAATTAGTAAATAATAGTAAAAATATGCTTCAGTTTATAATGTTCTTACAGCTCTGCTGGGTCAATCTGTGCAGTCCTTACTCAGACAACACATCAGTTGACTTTAACGAGAGTGAACAAAGCCCTTGTCTAATCTAGACATAGATCTGAACCAGAACCGCAGATCCAAACACCCCTACACTTTGCTAAAGTGCTGCTTTTGGCACCTTTCCGCAATGTACATGTTATTCCTTCTGCTTTCTTGGCACCATGTCTTTACATCGCTTCTGTCAGCAGAGAGAAGCAGCCATTTTGAGTTTGGTCCGGTGAAGACAGTCAGCAGAGATACACTTTATGCCGTCTCAAAGAGCCATTATTTTTGTTCTTTCTTGTTTTGTTATTCTCCTAAACTAAACTAAACTAAACTAAACTAAAGGTCAATCAGGTTCTCCCTGAAGAGGCTGTTTGCTCTTGGTGTATGGAAAACATAACAGGGAGCATACCTATCTGGACCACAACTGACTACGTTATACTGTATCAGGGAAAATATGTTTCCGGAGCCTATTGGAGCAGGTAAATTACTGATAAGATCCAGCATCATTGCGTCAATGACCAAAAACCTGGATTCAGACTGAGAAGAAAATCATGAGGGATTTATTCATTGTTGTGTCAGGCTCTCTAAGGTACCACCTGGCATTGTAACAGCAACCCCAATAGCTTCCTTATTGCACTATACCATTTCGGTTGCTGTTTCCTGTGCATGTGCACTCTGCATTTGGGATTTTTATTATACCTTCTGGGTGGTCTGAATGCAAGCAACAGCAGGTGAAATTACCCCATCTCCTGGGGATTACTCCAGAAAATCAAAACCATGGTATTTTCATGGAGCTGCTTTTCCAATGCACGTTTTGACAGCTAGCTGTGAAAATAATGGTGCGAGCGTTTTATGGCTTTTGCTGGCTTAAGAATTTCCTATGCTGGTTAACAGCCAGAGCATTTTCTGGCTTGATCCTGGCAATGTCCCTCTGACCAACCGTGGAAGGATCGTTTATACAGTATATCTGAAAATTAGGTCTTTGTGCTCCTATATGGGAGAAAACAGTAGCTGCAACGCATGGAACTTATCTACTTGGCTGGACTGTATTTGCCGATACACACACGTCATTAATGCTTTTTCGAGTGTTTGAAGTGGTAGATAGGCAAGAGTGTCATTTCCTCTCTTGTCATTAAGAGCTGTTTATTTTTCACCTGTATGCAAACAACCAGGGCAGACAACGGGCCAGATCTGACCTCACATGCCACTCCAGCAGTGCAAGGGAACCGTAGAAACAGCTCAGGATCTGGCCCAACTTTTAAAACAAACCTCTGAGTGGTTTGAAGTTTTCAACCTGATTGATCTTAATGTTTCCCCCATGGATCGGTCCCGCTTTCCGGAGCGTGAATTTCAGCTCCTGTGGGTTTTGCAAAGCTGGATGCAAACTGTTTTTCACTCTTTGGTTCGTGTGGCTTTGCTACGCCCATCTTGAGTTTTGCTAGAGTAAGCCCCAAAATATAAAGTGAAACTTGGCCCAAAACAGTGAGTTTTGCCTGGTGGTAGGCCAAAATCATGCAAACGCACTTGTCCACAGAAATTGTCCCAGTTGTGAAGTTGTGCTATAAAAGCAGGAAACTCGGTTTTTCTTCTAACAAGCATTTAATATTTGCTGTTGCAGCGGGGCAGATAGAACCACTCTGCTAAGTAATTGGCAACTCTCTGCAGAGTTTTCTAAGGAACAGGAAGTCATACTCTTGGCCCCCAGTCCTGCAGTCTGTTCTGCAAGAGTGCACCCATATACCCATTGGGAGTCTAAGGATACATTTACACAGCCCAGAAAAACAAACGAACGAAACCCCACAGCCGTGAGTCTCAGAGCTCAGCGCAACTGACTTGGGCTCATGCTGTGGGGCTAAAAATAGCAGTGTAGCCATTTGGACTCAGGCTGGCACCCAGACTCCAAGACCCTTCCTCCTTGCCAAGTTTGAGAGCGCAGGCTCCAGCCCGAGCCCGAATGTCTACACAGCTATTTTTCGCCCTGCAGTGGGAACCCAAGTCAGTTGACCGGGGCTCTGAGACTTGCTGCTTGCAGGTCATTTTTGGGCGTGAAGACATACCCTCAGGTAACAGAACTGGTGCCAACTCTCGTGATTTTATCATGACTCTCATGATATTTGATGCTTTTTTTAAATCCCCAGCTTCTCGATTCATGCAATTTGGCTAGCATCTCAGCTTTCATTTAAGAGTGCATTTCTAGCAGGGCTGTCGATTAATCGCAGTTAACTGACATGATTAACTCAAAAAAATTAACTGCGATTAAAAAAATTAATCGCTATTAATCGCACTTATAACAATAGAATATCAATTGAAATGTATTAAGTATTTCTGGATGTTTTTCCTATGCTTTAACCTATGCTTGGGCAGGGCAGGGGTTTAATAATGACATAGCGATGGATCCTGCAAGGTGCCTAGTGCCTCTGAGCACCCTGGGTTGAGGGAGCTCCTTACTTCGTAAGAATGAAATTCTTGCTGCCGTTGTTTCATCAGAGTGGATTGAAAGAAAGATCAATTTGCCAGTGTCGCCAGCTCTTGCAGTTTTATTGCAAGCATCACAATATTTGAGGTCTTTCTGAAAGCCCCTGCTCCTGGAGTCCTGTGATGGCATGACAAGCGCAGCTTTCCTTAAAAAGTACATTTCTAGACCTCACAGTTATAAAGAAAAGCTTGAAAATGTCACACACACACACACACACACTACCCCCCACAGCCTCAAGTACTGGAAAATAAATTACAAGGTCAAAAAAGTATTTAAAAAAAAGTCATGATTTTTAAACTGATCTCATGCTAGATGGGGAGGGCTCTGAATTACTAAAGTGAATTCTTTCCCAGGTGTCTGGCTGGTGGGATTTGCTGATATGTTCATGGTCTAACGGATCATCATATTTGGGGTTGGGAAGCAATATTTCCCCAATTCAGAGGAGCAGAGACCCTGTGTTTTTGTTAGGTTTCAGAGTAGCAGCCGTGTTAGTCTGTATTCGCAAAAAGAAAAGGAGTACTTGTGGCACCTTAGAGACTAACCAATTTATTTGAGCATAAGCTTTCATGAGCTACAGCATAAATTGGTTAGTCTCTAAGGTGCCACAAGTACTCCTTTTCTTTTTGTGTTTTTGTTGTTGGTTTTTCGTTTTTGATTTTTGCCTTTCTCCGCAGCATGGGGCACCGGTCACTTGCAGGTTTAAACTAGAGTAAATGGTGGATTCTCTGTAACTTGAAGTCTTTAAACCATGATTGGAGGACTTCAGTAACTCAGCCAGAGGTTGGGGGTCTATAACAGGAGTGGGTGGGTGAGGTTCTGTGGCCTGAACGAGCAAGAGGTCAGACTAGATGATCAAGATGGTCCCTTCTGGCCTTAAAGTCTATGAGTCTATTCTGGGGTCTGACACACGATTTTTGAACACTTGTGCATAGCCATATTGTAATCTTGGATCCCAGATTCTTTAATAAGCCAGTACAGAGGGCAGCAATGGGGGCAGGTTAGGGATATGGCCCTGTGATCTCCACGTATGAGGATACAGTGACCCTCCCACACCATGCAAGGGGTGACAAGGGGTTGCAGCTTTGGAGCTCTGATCTGTGACCCCCACCCCAGCTCCGGGGGGGAGTGATTTCACCCAGCAGTGAATACTTCTTGCTCAAGTGAGTTAAGCAAGCACCGCTGTGAATTTAGTCTTGTGATTCAAGCACCTGATTAGGTTTACGCAGGGCTCATTAAACAGTAAAAACGTGTGTCTGACTCCTGGCCACCCCCCAGTTGTGTTGACAGAAGTTACCATGGAAGCAGGAACACTTGGCTCTGACACAAGATGTGCTCTCAGACCAATTCTGGATGAAAATGATAAAAACCCTCTATATTTTCAAGGGCACAGGAGTTGAATCTGCACTCTTGTCTCACTGGCTTCAGGAGGCATTTGGGGTGCTCCAGGAATGCAATTCATATACAGTAAGAGAAAAGGATAAGAATATCTCACGGTTATTGCAATGGACACATTTTTGAGTCAAACATCTCTTCCTAAAAGAAGAAAATTGAGTATGTAAAATTACATTTACTCTAGTCTAATGTATAAAGTTAAACCAGACTTCACTGATGTAACTAGCACAGGGGATAATGTAGACAGTGGATTCTTCTGTATACAGTATTTAAACTTTTCTGCCTGGTTTGGATGACTAGTAAATATTTCCCTTTTCATGCCTTAGCTCTGAGATTCAGACCAAATTAAGGATAGATACAGGTACGTAGTTAAAGTTGCTGGGTGGGAACCAGAATTTCGGTCTTACAGAAAATTCCACAGTTTTCAGCTTTTTTTGCCCCACTCTGAAATCAACTGAAAACAAAAAATTCTGAAATTTCCTGCCAAACAAAATTCTGGAAAAAAAATGTCCTTGATCAAAACATTCCATTTCAACAAAAACAAAACAGTTTTCTCCAATTGAGACCTTTTAAAACTTTTTTAAAATGATTTATATAAGAAACAATGCATGGCATTTCAAAAAGTTGTTTCAAAATGGAAAATTGAAACATCCCATTCCAAAAACATCACAAATATTATTTTTTAAAAATATATGTCAATTCTGACAAAAAATGTTATAGAAAAAAACCTCAATTTTGGTAATGTTGAAACATCTGGTTTCAATAATTTCAGAATGCAAAGTTTTGATATTATTAAAACACTTAATTTCTTTTTTCCAAAATGAAAAATATTTTGATATAGATGAAAATGACATTTTTGTCAAAAAACTGTTTCAGTGAAAAATTTCTAACTAGCTCTGGTAACATGCTTAATGATAAACCCGCGAGAAGGCAAAGTGAATGGGATGGCTCACAAACTCATCTCTCTCTCCAACAGAAGTTGGTCCATGTGACAGGTGTCGGTCGGTCCTCCGAGCCCCTAGGGGCGATGGAGAGCAATGGTCTCCGTGGCAGGCCTCGGCCCCACCTCCCGGGCGTTGGGGAATTAGCGGGGAGGTGCGCCGGCCGGAGTCAGTAGCGCGCCCCTCAGGCAGGGGGGCGCCGGCAAGAGTCAGTAGCGCGCCCCTCAGGCAGGGGAGCGCCGGGGTAGGGGAACGCAGGCCCACCCAACTCCACTGCGTTCCAGCCCAGGGCCCTGACAGTGGCAGGAGGCGAAGGTCCCGCCGCTGGGTCAGCGGGGCCGTCCGCGCCCGCTGACCAAACACACCCACCCCACGGTGCAGTTCGGCCCCTGGGCTACTTCCTACCCGGTCTCTCAGGCGGGTCGCTCCGGTCCCTCCATCTCCTCCGGGTAATCCGCTGCGGGCAGCTCCAGATCCTCCATCTCCTCCGGGTAATCCGCTGCGGGCAGCTCCAGATCCTCCATCTCCTCTGGGTAATCCGCTGCAGGCCACCCCCGCTCCCTCTCGGTCTCGGACTCACGCTGGCCCGGGCTGCAGTCAGGCCCCTCCAGGTCCTCTGGGTATTCAGCGGCCGGCAGCCCTGGTTGCCACAGGCCTTCCTCCCGGTCAGGCTCCTCCTTGCCCAGGGCTTCGCCTGGGTCAGCAGCAGGATCACAAGGGAGCAGCCTGTGTCTCCCTCCCTCCCTGGTGCTCTCCTCACTGGGCAGAGGGCCCCGCCCTTTGTACTTCCTGTCCCACTCTTCCCCTTCTGGGGATTGGCGGAAGCTTGGCCTGGCCCCGCCCACTCAGGCCCAGAGGGTGGCTCTTTACCCTCTGGTTCGGAGGGGAGCCACCCTGGCTCCCTACAGTCCAATAAGCGATATTACCTCGCCCCGCTCACCTTGTCTCTCAGGCTTAAATTTTGGCACTTTCTTAATTATCTTCCCCTGACTCAGGGTCTGAGGTGGCCTCATCTCCGACTGACCCACCTGGTTACTCTAATGAAGCTTGAGTATCCTAGCCATAAACCACAAGGGCACAGGGATGACTCACCATATGTGCTGAGGTAAATATTTGCGGTTCCAAGAGGTAATCACACAATATTATCCCTGAGATCCAAGAAACTGCAGCCCGTCATTTAAGGCGTTGTCGTTTCCTCTGGCTGCAATCCAAAGGGAACCTTAGATAAACCTGGTGTTACATTCCTGACCTGGGCTAGTCTGTTTGCATCTGCTAGGGCGGGGTGGCCAAAACGTGACCCATGATGGAGATGCAGGGGAGGGGAACAGCTGTACCACCTATAGAATTGGATTGAGACCAGGGTCTGTATTCTCTTTGCATTGCCCTTTTGTAACAAAGGCAGGACATCTGAAATATGCTCTGGGTTAGGCTAATTAGTTACAGTTTAAGGGATCATGGCAAGTTGCCAAAGAGGAAATTTTGGGCATCCCAGGGGAAGTACATTTCTGTGGGAGATCCAGGTTGAAGTGGGATCTCTTCCTGGCAAGGGTGTGTCTATATGCAGTGTGTGGCAGTGCATTGTGGCAGTATACTCACTTATCTAGGAAGACTCAATGTCACAGGACATGGAAATACAGCTCTCCTTTATCCCTGCCTCAGAACAAAGAGAATGACTTTCATCCTGTCCCAAGGCCTCATCACTTCCTCTCTCTGTGGAAAGTGTCCATTGGTCAGATTAGGAGCCGGCACCCAGCAGGAATATTGTTTGGGGTGTGCTTTCCTAGTATGAGGGTGGGGTTCAGATAGCAGTGAAAGAGGGGGCAATTGATCCAGATTGGAGTCATGACTTACCCCACCGACCCTGTGCAGGAAGTTCTCCCCACTCCCTAGACTACCAGAACCACTCACAAAAGCCCTCAAAACCACCAGTTTTGGGGTATCATCCTCCTGGCACCTGGCCATTTTCTCATGGGTTAACTCTCCTCTTTCCGCCTGGCAGCACAGACAGTTTGTCTGGGACATTCCCAGGTACATCTCAGCCTGCAGATTTGTGCATGGATTATAATTACAGTTCTGCTCCCCAGCCCTTCCATGTAATCAAATTAAGATGAACTGTGTGTCGAAACGAGGAGTACGTGTGGCTCCTTAGAGACTAACAAATTTATTTGGGCATAAGCTTTCGTGGGCTAAAACCCACTTCATTAGGTGTATGGAGTGGAAAATACAGTAGGAAGATACATATAACAGTACATGAAAAGATGGGAGTTGCCTTACCAAGTGGGGAGTCGAGACAATTCAATTAAAGTGGGCTATTAATAACAGGACGAAAAATCACTTTTGTAGTGGTAATCAGGGTGCTTCATTTCAAACAGTTAACAAGAAGGTGTGAGTAACAGTAGGGGGAAATTAGTTTTAGTTCTTGTAGTGACCCATCCACTCCCAGTCTTTATTCAGGCCTAATTTGATGGTGTCCAGTTTGCAAATTAATTCCAGTTCTGCAGTTTCTCGTTGGAGTCTGTTTTTGAAGTTTTTTTTTGTTGAAGAATGGCCACTTTTAAGTCTGTTATTGAGTGTCCAAGGAGGCTGACGTGCTTATGCCCAAATAAATTTGTTGGTCTCTAAGGTGCCAAAAGGACTCCTCATTGTTTTTGCTGATACAGACTAACACGGCTGCCCCTCTGAAACATGTGTGTTGGAAGGGAGGCTGGCAGGCTTCCTGAAGTCTTTACAATGAATCTGGCTGATTTTTCCAGCTGATTTTTAATGAACAGCATCTTAAATCCTAGAATCCAGGAAGGAACTTTGGTCACAGGCCAAACAGAGATGGCTTGGCAGCTCCAAGTGTGCAAAGGTCCAGATGACAAAGCAGCCACACCCATGTTCGCAGCTGGAGAAAATGACGGTCCAGTGGTGAGGGTGCAAGTCTGAAATTCTGTCAAACTATGGTTCAATTCCTTGCTTTACTTCATATGTCCTCTGTGACCTTAATAAAGTTACTTAGGGCTTGTCTTCACCTTGCATTTAGCCATGACTCACTGAGGGCCTTTCCCACACCTGAAGCAGAGCTCTATGTAGCTTGCAAACTTGTCTCTTGCACCAACAGAAGTTGGCCCAACAAAAGATATAACCTTACCCAGCTCATCTCTCTAATAGCAGCTCAGTGACAGTGCCCACAATAGAACTCGTGTTTGCTTCCTTCCAGCCCAGCGCGCCCCAGACACTGCCCCACGTTGCTTCTCTACAGCACATGGTCGTTTGCTGGCTTCATTAAATCATGTTTGTAAACCTTAAATGAAAGATGCCGCAAGAATACCACTGTTCATCCAGTTGTGAGTCCACTACACTAGATCAAACAATGAACTTCCAGCAGGTTTCAGGGGCGAAGGCTCAACTCCCCTATGCCAGCAAATCTGTAATGGCCCATCTTATGCTCCCTGCTGAGCATGAGATAGAAATGATGAGCTGGTCTCTAATAATAACCTGCATATGTGCTACTGTATACACGGGGAACTATGTCATTTTCATGCCTCTGTTCTGCTGGGAGCCAAGAAGAAACCAAATGCAGAAAGTTCATAACTAGCGAGGGATTTGGGCTCTTCGATGCATCAGGAAGGTGATACTGTGTATGTGAACTGATGTACAATGAGGAAGGGAACTGATGATTGGGACTAGACTATGGACTTATTAGTCACAAGAATCCAGAATGGCTGTGTGCATTTCATTCGTTCCTAAGGCAACTAGTGATCAGTAGCTATAGGTTCATAGGTTTTTCCTTTGCTTGCCAAGAAACGCCCCAGAGATGAGAGGGATGGTTAGAGTAGGGCATCTGAGCCTTTAGTGACAAAACCAGACACTGATTCTAGAATTCTAGCTTCCTTGGAACGGGGAGTTATTCACTGGAATTTGGGCATCTGGCAAATATCTCACTTCAGCTCTAAGCTCTAGCTGTTGGTCTAGTGGCTAGGCACTGCACCCCCATGGGGGGGGGGGGGAGAACAGAGCTAGGTTCTAGTCCTGGCTCTGTTATTTATCTATCTGCTGCTTGTTGGGTAAGTCACTTAATAACACCTACATAACACTGTTCATCAGTAGATCCCAAAGTGCTTTAGGAAGAAGATCATTATCCTCATTTATCCCCACGGCTGGAAGCAGCTCCCGTCCCTTCCCTCACGCACAGTGCTGAAAGGCTGCTGCTGGCCACATTCTGGTGTGAACCCTGGCAGAAATCTGGGGGGGAATGACATGTGACCTTGCATGCCCCCACAATGTGTTGTCTCGGGAAGACACAGAACCAGGTACCAGGAGAGGTGGGTCTGTCCTGGAGGCCCAGCCAGGCATGGAGGGCAGAGAGTGCCGGGCAGGGAGGGTCAGGTCAGTTGGTCGGTCACCACCCTGTGTGAGAGAGGTATACAGGCATGTGTGTGTGTCATCTCTCCTTGTGTGTGTGAGGGGGGAGGGGAGGCGTGTGTGTCACCCCTCACTGTGTGAACCCTAAAGGCTTAAAGATAAGAAGATAAATAAAAAAATCCAACTACACAATGTTTCTTTTTAACAGAGGCTCAGTCAACTTGATGTTAATTTGAACGTTTGTACTGCATAGTTCTGATTGATTGCTGTTGATCTCACTTGAATATGAGTAATTTTACCTCGTGTCCCATATTCCGCATAGGGAAATATGGTCACCCTACACATACCAGTTCCAGAAAGAAGTGCCCATCCCACCATTCAGCAAGGGAATGCTGCTCTTGTGCTATTTTCAGCCCAGCTAGAGGCAGAAAGTGTTGGGAGCCTTATGAGAATGCAGGTTCTTGCAGGGTCTCCTGTGGATTTGGGCAGCTCAGAAGGTTTGACTAAGGCACAGAAAAGCAGCACGGTCAGGGAGGGTGTTATACAAATGAGCGGAATGGCCATGGCACGGTAATGAATTCAGTTGTGTGGTGGGTTCACTGTCACCATGGCGTTACAGCTTATCATTGCCAACAGGAGCTCCTAATGACATTACTGGGAAGGGCATGGGCACAGGAAGTCAGGCAATGGAGATAAGTAAGAAGTTGACCAGAGACAAATAAACCACCATATCTATAAATAATATTTTGGTTTTAAGCACCACATGGCGGCACTCAGTGAAAGGGCCACACCTGCTCCTGGGTATTATTGATCACCATTTTATTTTCATAACACACTGGTGTGCCCAGTGTGTTACAAAAGGAAAGAAGACAATTATTATTGCCTGGAAGCTGCACAAGGGCATCGTAAGGGGCAGTCTAAATAGACAAGACAGACAAATGGTGCAACGGGAGGGGGTGTTGCCTAGGGGCTATAGCACCGGTGTGGGACTCACAAAAACAGGGTTTTATTCCCAGCTCCTCTGGTGACCTTGTGCAAGTCTCATCATCTCTCTGTGCCTCAATTTCCCCATCTGGAAAATGAGGATAATGATCTTCTTCCTAAAGCACTTTGGGATCTACTGATGAACAGTGTTAAGTGACTTACCCAACAGGCAGCAGATAGACAAATCACAGAGCCAGGACTAGAACCGAGCTCTGTTACCCCCCAGCCCCGGGGTGCAGTGCCTAGCCACTAGACCACACTGCCTCACTCCCCCCAAGCTTCTTACAGAGCAATCTGGATGAAGAACATGACAAGGGTTCACAACAGATAGGGCCCTCTTCTCACTCCACAGGATACAGAGAACTCCCATTGACTTCACGCCCCTAGCTGGGTGGAGGAATAGAGGGGGAAAGTAAGACCGGAGAAAACAAGAGGACAGCGACAACACATTTATGGAGAGAGCATTCTTGTCAGAGAATTCAGATGACTGATTGATTATTAGCAGAGAGGTGGCCAAGCTATGCAGATCCAATGAAATTTTTCCACAGGTTGTGGCTGTTTGGATCTGGGCTTTTGGTTTAGATGTGTTTTGATATTCAGCATCAGGCAAGAAATAGCACCTGGCTGAAGCTGGTACTGATCAAAAGCCAGCAACTGTCTATGACTTGCTGCCTGGAAATCATGGAAGCAAAGCAGTTAACTTGACTGCACGGTGTTTCAAAAAAATGGTTTTGCAGTGATGAGTGAACTTGAAAAGTGTCTAAAGTGTCAGATGCTCACCTGAGCCCCTTCAATACAGGACCTGGGCTGGGGTCTTTGCCACTGTAGCTTAGCCTCTAGTGAGATTTCCCATGCTCCCTAGCTGAGAGAGGGGTGCATTAGGTCAGGGATATGACTGGATGTATTTCTAAAATACATCCTCTAGGTCAAGCACAAGTTATTAGGCTCAACGCAGGAAATGTTGGGTGAAATTCTCTGGCCTGTGTTATGCAGGAGGACCTGGTATAAGATCCTAACAGCCCTTTCTGGCATTGGAATCTGTGCATTCTTAGGTGGTAGTATGGTGCGTCTGCTTCTGAACCAAGGCACACAGAACCATGGGAATACAATTTGAATCTACTTTGGGCCTTGTTTTCAAAAGGGCCTCACCTGGTTTTCATTTTTGTGGCCTGGCAGTCTACTTGGAGGGGAGGCAGTGATGCAAAAAACCTGGGATCTGTTCCCAGCTCTACCACTGGCCTGCTGGGCGACCGTGGGTAAGTCATTGTCCCTCCCTAGGCCTCAGTTTCCCATCTGTAAAATGGGGATAATGAAACTGGTCTCCGTAAAGCACTTGGAAATCAGTGGTAGTTAGGAACCTAAATACTTCTGAGGATATGGACCTTTGAGATCTACTGATGAAAAGTGCTATATAAGACCTGGTTATTATTTTTACTGTGAGAGCACTTAGACTTCTGACAGCCTGACACCAGGATACAAAGAATAGAGGCCATTTTGCAAAGAAAAAGTGTACCTTTCTTTCTGGCAACAAGATATCAGCTATAAACATTTGACACAAATGTGACTTGAACTTTTCTGCACTCCGAGATGTGGTCCAGATTTGCTCCGACCTGTGTTTTATCCAGATAAATTTATCCATCCTCACCAGTAAGTGTTTGACTCTGAGATCAGGAAATCTGCAACCCTGGACTACTGAGGTGGAAATTTCCAAAGCCATCTAAGTGACCCCCAAGGAATGGGATTTGGGCATCCAAATCCTTTATGTGGTTTTGAAATCTTAGCTTAAAATATCCTACCTATTCTTCAGGATGAATTCCATTGAGTAACACTGAGTTCCTGGATAAAAAAAATATACTATCTTAGAAGGTAAGAGGAATTTGAAGCTCCAGGACTCTACTGTGGTCTGTCTGTCTGCCTTCCTTATTTATTTATTTATAAAGGACCTATAATTGTGATATCCGGGCACCAAATTAAAAAAATTAGCTTGCCTAAAAGCAGGTAGGGGTAATGCGGCATTCCAGTAACAGCCCTGGAATACTGACATGACCTGTCTCTCCCCCAAGAGAGAGTCTTCTTTGTTCCTTGTTCTGGCAGCTCGACGTCAAGGAAAATGTTAATTTTAAGCCAGTGGCCGAATCTTTGTCTTCTGCGGGACCAAATGTGGGTGTTGGTTTTCTGCAGGTTACTCCAGCTGTTGAGAAACATTCCTATGCTAATCCTAAGGAAACAGGAAATGGAGAGTGACTCTCTAAATAGGGCTGGGTTTATTTAAGTACAGCAGAAGCGCTGTGACATCAAGCTGGCTTGTAATCTTAAAGGAAAACTTTGCCCGTTTAGCTTAGTCCCGTCACTTGAAAGCCAGAAAGCAAGAATGAGAATGAAGCACAAGTGAGGGCCGGAAACTGTACTCTTCTAGGGGAATCGGCCAGAGCGTGCCTGAAGGAGGACTGAGGAAAAAACGGAGTAAGGACCTCAGTGTCTAGCCCATTATTAATTCTAGTTAATTAACACAAACTGGAGCATCCCCCACCGCGCACAGCCTGAGTTGTAACCCTCAAATCTAAATCAATATTCTGTCCCACACCACAAGTCTGGGAATGTTTCAAGCTAAGGTTTCATTATGATCCTTTAGACAGATAAAGACCAGAACAAATTTTAGATTCAGGTCTAGGTAACAAATTCATCCTGAAGTTGCAGCCCCAGCCATGTGTCTCCACCACTCCATGTGCCTTGTCCCAATAGACGCGCCTCCCCCCGCCCAGCTCTGGCTCTTGTGCCCTCTGCACTTAAATCAGGCGGCTTCCTCCTCCGAGCTGCTGGGAGTCAGAAGGGGGGTGTCATTGAAAACCCAGGATAAATGGCCTCCCTACTTTCAGGTCTGGTACCTGGCCCTGAAGTAGCCCACAGCAGCCCCAAGGTCCAATTGGATAGTGGCTGGCTGGAGCATGCTCTGTGCACATGGAATCTTCAAATTTTTTAGCTGCAAAGCTCTAGCAAGTCACCTTCTGAGCATGTGTGAACTGCAATTTTTCAAAGGCTTATAACTTAGCCAAATGTGGGCAGATTTTCATGGGGATCGCTAAAGGCACATCCCTGTCACAAAGACCTGTCTGCCAAATGTCAAGTCCCTGCTCCCCAGCATGGGGTTGCTAGAGCTTTTCAAAGACACACACACCCCGAATTTAAAGCAGGCAATGTATTTTCCCCTAGCGTTGTTCTCTGAAACAGCTGAATCAGTTTGGTTGAAATTTTAAAAAAACAAAACAAACGAAACAAACCCCTTAAGTCAGACACCCAGCACGGAAAATTTCAGCCCCAATGCCTGAAGTTTGGCCAAGTTATAAGCAACTGAAAGGTCTCCTTAAAAACAGGCGGTGCTCCCAGCCCCATAATAAAATGCTACCTGTAATAAAATGGGTAATCTCACTGCTAAAGGCTGCTTCAGCCTAGGACTCAGAAAGGTACTTTGGAAGGGCTAATTTTCCCCTCTGGAATGAATCAAGTGTCAGGTATTTAAAAAAAAAAAGAGGCAGGGCGGGGAAGTAGAGGTGGCTGCTTCTGGACTTCTGTCAACAAGGTCTTCAGAGAGGTTTAAGAGACGCAAGATGAACACCCTGCTGTCCGATGAGGACACTGGGTATGCTCAGTGTACTTTTTAAGAACAAAGTATAAACTTTTCCAGGCAGTGCACTTCACAGACACTTTGTTTGCCAAGCTGCCTTGCCTCTTTGCTGGCGATGAGTTTGTTTAAACATGGAAACGAACCAATATGTCATCCAGTTCCTCACTCCCCCGCTCTCGGAGAATACGCAGCCTGGGAGATAAGCTAAAGGGGAGAGATTTTTGCAAAATCCCCTTGTTAAAATATCGGCAGCACATCATGTGGCAGAGGCATCTATTGTATTGCAATAGTGCCTCAGAGCCACACTGTTAGATCAGGAGTCCATTGTGCAAGGGGCTGTGCAAACAAAACCAAACCATAGTCCCTGCCCCAAAGAGAGTACAGTCTAAGGGCAAGTCAACACGACAAAATTAAGTGAATCTAAGTTACGTTGACATACAGCCACTGCAGTAATTAAACTGCTTTTGCATGTCTGCACTACGCTTGGTGTTTAATTTGTGCCAGGGCTAGCACAAGGCTGAGCCCTGGCACCTCTAGGCGTGGCAGTTCATAGCCCTGGCACCTCTGGCCTTGCTGAATCAGTTGTGAATGTAAAATAATTACTTGTGCCCTGGCACCTAATTTCTTGAGCCCCAGCACCTCTTTCATTACAAATTAAACACTGACTACGCTCCTTGGGTCAGGGATGCATGTCCTCACCAGGAGTGCTTGCAGTGTGGGACAGCTTCTGAAAGGCAACAACGGTTGATGTAAGCAACATAGTGTCTACCCTGACACTGCATCAACCTAACTACATTGACCTAAGCGCTATACTTCTCATGGAGGTGGAGTTATTAAGTTGCTGTAACGGGCGAGTTACATTGGTGGGAGCTACATTTTAGTGTAGACACTTCCAGGGTTAGGTTGATGTAAGCTGCCCTATGCCGAATTAACTGTTGTGTAGATCAGGTCTAAGTAAACTGCCTCCTTCAGAAACAAGTTCCTGTCCCGTCCCCCCCTCTTTTTTTGCCCAAGGAGTGTTCTTCCTCCACCTGAGCACAGATTCTAGACAAACATAAACTTCCAGTGGTCATTTGAACTCAAGAGCATAATTTCCAGGGTGGGTTCTCCCACTCCACCATGGTCTGTCCAGCCAGGACACGACATGCTGTGATTTTCCTATTGTCTTTCCATGGGACATCGCCATTGTATTGTCCGCATCTGCCTTTCAGCATACATAACCCTGTACAAGTAGCAGATACAGTGTTCCCTACTGTCCAGCTGAAATAAGTGTTACATCACCGCTTGTTTACGAAGCAGCTACCAACGTCAAAGTGCTCTGAGTCCTTGGGTACAAATACGTCTTCGGGGAGTGACGCATGTGTAAAGAGAAACCAGAATGTGCAGGGCGCTCTCTTGATAATCCCACTGCTTTCTGAAGGTGGAAAGAGGTCAGCAGATAGCATCCTGCTTGTGTCATTGCTTGCAATACCAGAGAGAATGCTGCAGGAAAAAAATGCATACAGTTTCAGAGTGGCGAGATAAGGTAAGAGAAATAATAATCAAGCATAAATAGCAAGAGCAAGTGCACACAGTAGTTTGGAAAACTTATGATGACACATGTTAACTTGATAGTTAGATCTGGAAGCTGTATGAAGGGATAGGGTATCCAGCTGAGATAAGATTGTTACAGTAGATAGACAGAGAAGATACATTAGCGAAGAACTGGTGGGAAATGGATTTCCCATCCCACGAAGCTATTGGAGATTTCCAATGTGCTCCCTTTTTGCACTGTGATGAAACCAAGACCTTCTGAAGTTTTTCTGGGGGGCAGGGTCAGGGGGAAGAAAGAGGAAAGAGATCCACCACAGAATAGCCAATGGATTGGTGGCTAAGGTATTCACCTAGTATGTGGGAGAATGGCAAACCAGGGACTTAAATGTGGGTCTCCCACATCCCATGTGTGAGTGCACTCACTACCAGGCTCCTGGTTGTTCTAGAGTAGCCCTCTCTTTCTCTCTCTGGTTTTGACCAGAAATTCCATCCTGGACCTGAGAAACCTTTCCCCTTGAACCGGGTACATTCCAGTGAAAAGTTTCCGTTTCAACCATAAATAAATGCTTCATCAGCAAATTCTCAACCAGCTCTACATTCAAGCGGCAGCAAATACTGCAGCTAGCTTCCCATTATAAATCCTGTTTTCAACCCACCTCCTGAATTTCCCCCGACAGAAATTAGTGTCCTTGAAATCTCACATGCTGTATTTCATGCCAGGATATGTGGAACTCCCTTTGAAGTCAATGGCAATTCACATATTGAGGGCTTGCAGACTCAGTTGCTAATAGAATATTACAAAATATAGACCTAGAGGCAGATCTTCAGCTGAGGATCTATTCCACAGCCATAGGCACAGGATCCACATTGGAAAGCTATCTATGCTTGAAGACAAGGGGGAAAAAATGAAGAGATGGGGGGTTCTCATGACAGCTCCCTCTGCATCTATGCATGTCAAACAAAGAGCCTTATAAACAGAGCAGAGCAAGAAAGGATAAACCTAAGTCCTTTCCCAGCAAAAGTACATTACAAATGTGTGCAGAGCATATGGTGGAAAACAATGGGAGTTTTCATACAGTGGCTGTGAAGAATCAGCACAGAAGAGCCATGTGGTCGGAAAGAAGCATAAGTAGCTTTTGTCCCAGGAGCAATTAGTGCATTCCGTCAAAGCCATCAGCCAAACTCAGAAGCCAAGAGGGCTCCCTTGTAACAGCCTCTGTCAGAAAGCTCCAGCAGAGAATTCCAGCCCAGTGGGAGTTTCTACAGACAGAGTCTAGAAAGTAGGCTGCTACAGTGAGGTGTTCTGGATATTTTCTATGCTGGCAAAAGGATGCTGAGATTATTGTTTATAGCCCAGATCCAGAAAAGCACTTATGCACCTGCTTAGCTGCGAACACAGGAGGAGACCATTGACTTCAGCAGGAGCACTCACACACTTTAAAGTTAAGCCCATGTTGAAGGGTTTTGTTGGTTCGGAGCTTATCTGCACAGATTCCTTCAACTCCATGGCTCTGGGTCTTCTCTGGGCCGCTCATGGGTAAAATGGGGATAATCATGAGGAGAATGTTGGGAGAATGAATGTTTGCAAAGCACATTGGGGGCTCAGCAATATAGAAAATATTATAGAAATAACACTTATTCCCATCGGAGTGGAAAATTGTATAACGCCTGAACTGTAATAGAAGTGAGTGGACTCTGTTAAAAAGACAAATATTTGGCTTCTATTGTATCTAGACTACCTGGGAGAAAACATTTTATCTTTCCCAGGGAACTGCAAACACTTTCTAACACTTCATCTGCCTCACCAGATGGGGGTGAGATTTTCAGAAGTGCCCAGCATTGGCCTAATTCAGTTTCTGCTAAAACCAGTAATTACACCTAGTTCTTACACACTACCTTTCATCCGTAGATCGCAAAGCACTTTACAAAGCAGGTCTGTACTGTTATCCCCATTGTGCAGGTGGGGAAACCGAGGCACAGCGCATCTGAGGTGATGTCTTCACAATAAGAAAAGGTGCGTTTTACCTGGAGATAGCTAATTTAAGACAGCTATCTTGATGTAAAATCCTGGTCGAGACAATGCACTGGTAGTTTTTAACCTCAATGAAACTAATCCAGGGAAATCCCAGATGAGGGATATAGAGTTGACTTCGACTGGCTACTCTGAGGTAAAAATTTCTTGTGCCTTGTCTCCACCAGGATTTTACATCAAGATAGCTAATGCAAGGTGAAAAAAGCACAGCTCTTCTTGCAGTGAACGC
The DNA here is from genome assembly GCF_015237465.2 of Chelonia mydas. Lineage (NCBI taxonomy): Eukaryota > Metazoa > Chordata > Testudines > Cheloniidae > Chelonia > Chelonia mydas. The sequence continues at coordinate 21,644,047 of NC_051254.2, forward strand.
AAAACCTGAAGGATTTGCCCAAGCTCAGATGAAGAGCCTGCGGCTGTCTCCTGAGTATGGTGCTAAGGCTGTCACCACTAGACCACTCTGCTTCATCAGTTTATTGCCTTGGGGCACCAGTGCAGTGCTCTAATTCAACTGCCTTTCCTGCTCCGCTGCCGCTTCTGGCTTAGAGCTGAGCTGCTGCCCCCAACCCAGTTTATCTCATCTCTCCTTTGCTTTTCTAGCGCATTTAATGTGCTGTTTGCTTGTGCTGGTAGGAAGGTAACAACTGAGAAAACAGAGACTGTGACAACACATTACGGTGACCGCTAAGAAGCAAGAAAAACAATGGCTACTTTGTAGCCAAGATAAATACACCTGTGTGTTTGAGTCTCTGTACAAATCAGTCAGACCTTTATGGATACATTCCCTTCGATAATCTGCTAACGGTGCCCGAGAGTGTGTGGAAATAATGGGTTAGCTTAACATTTCATATGTCACAAACATATTATTTCAACACCTTCTAGGCCACTGGCTCATTTCAGACTCTGTGGGGTCCCATACACGCTAATCCCCTTGCCTGTATCATACTGGGATAATGATTACAGCTGGGCGGTAAATGGTAATTCCGTGTTGCAGAGGGTTTCAATATTTTGAATTTTTGTTTTCATTCCCCAATGTTTTGAAGCTTTCCGTGAAACAGAAATCTGGGGAGAAAAAACCATTTAGAAAAATCACAACATTTCCTTTAGATCGTTTCAAAATGGCATCTTGCCTGGAGGAGTCTGGAGGTGCTGAGGATCTTCGGGGTTGGTGAGACCTTGGAGTTCCATGGAGGTGAGCAAGCTGCAAGGACAACAGGAAGGTTTCTGAGGTTCCGTCAGTAGATTTCCACTTGCTCCGGTAACAATATAGAATAATTAATGAATTCTTTAATTGAATTTAGTAAGGCTAGCACATCATGCCTGAATAGCACCTTCCATGAGAGGATCTCAAAACAATTTACAAATAGGATGACGAAATACACCCCCACACGCAGGACCAGCACAAGGCCTAGGCAACCTTTAAACCCATAAGGTGTCATTCTGTCCCTATTGAAATCAATGGCAACACTGCCACTGGCTTCATAAGGCCTGAACTTAACCTATAAGGCTTAAGAGGTGCATAGCCCTTAAACTGGCACTCTGCACAGGGGTAAATATTTCCTATTAATGAATTAGAAGCCTCAGAACAACTGTGCAAGGCAGCTAAGTATTCTTATGCCCAGCTGCAATTTGCAAATGTGGGGAAGCTCAGAAGCACACCCACACCCTGCTTTTGGATGCTTGAATCAGCATGTAGGGGATTTATATGGGTAAGTGTGAGTTTGAGTATCTAAATATGGAACTGGACCTTCCTCTTAAGACATTTGAAAAGTGGATTTTCCTACTTAAAATTATAGGGTGGGGAGGAAGGAATTAAAACTGAGCTACTCCTATAGAATGTAATAGAAATGATTATCCTTCTGTAGGTTTTCTGAATTAATACAGAAATATATCCCTTCTACAGGATTATATAGGGCGATTTAAAAAAAAATCTATGGAAAGATGATTCTTCTGTATGAAATTCCATAGGTTTGTAGAGTAATTTCTATAGAACACTATTAAATCTCTGTAGTGCCCATAGATTTCATCCCTATAAAATTCTCTAGGAGAATCTGCCCCATAAGGGCAGAGCTGGACCCAAAAGCAAATCCTGGACCGCAACTTTCCTGATCCGGAAGGACATTCATATCCAAACTTGGTGTCTCTGGCCTACTTCTAAAACAGACCAATTCATGTGTATTTTATAGTGTGACACCAGGAGAGTAGAAATTAATAGTATGTTCCCAATTCAATGCCCACTGAAGTCAATGGGAGCATTTCCATTGACTTCAATGGGAGTCAGATCAGGCCTTCTCTATTTTCAATAGCTTTTGCTGACCTAGTCCAGATACAGATTTACTCATCTGTGAGGTAGGTGTTCCAAGCCTGTAAAGAAGCGACTCCACTAATAAGCATAGCCTCAGAGCTGTAGGCTTGCATCCAAAACTGCATTCATGCAAAGCAGATCTAATTGCACCATCTATTGTATTTAATTATCTAACTGCCTTTCCTAATTCACTTACATTTCACTTTGCAATCCATCATGAGCCCATTGCAATTGGCACTGCCCCAGCAAGCAGTAACTTGAGTGCAGTTAACATCTGAATTGATGCTGCATCAGGGTGGTTGTAGACAAAGGGAGATGGGTTTGTACAGCTAATTAGCAGAGGTTTGTGTTCTAAACCAAAAGGCCTCACAAGCTGCGTCTGACTGAAACACAGTCTGGGACACAAGACAACTTTCAAGAGAGAAAGCCTGTGTGTCTGACATGTGTCTGAGTGGACAGCAGGCAAGGAAAGGTCCATTTCAATCTGATCTCTTTGGTGCTCTCTGGAAAATCCAAGGGCTGAGATTTGCTTGCTAATTCTGCCTTTCCCACAAAAAACAGGGGAGTTGGATTAATGCTGTCAGGGCTTGATCCGAAGTCCATGGAAGTAAACGTGTGTCCTTCCATTTCAGATCAGGCCCCAAATTGCAATCTAAGTCTCTGGTCACCTTGTTTTCTGGCCAGTGGAATGTTGTTCTAAAGGGAGATGGGGTCAGTAGAACCTTCTCAGTCCATTTCCAAAGCGACAGCTAAAATGCCCCAGTACTGGTCTCAGTACAGTCCAGAATCCCTCCTTCCAGTATGGATGATGACCTTTGCTCTTGGCAGCCACACCCCACGTCCTTACACAATGAGAGCTACTCCACCTATCCACAAAAAGAAAAGGAGTACTTGTGGCACCTTAGAGACTAACAAATTTATCTAAGATGCCACAAGTACTCCTTTTCTTTTTGCAGATACAGACTAACACGGCTGCTACTCTGAATCCACCTATCCACACTCTCATGTTTCGGTCTACATTAAAGAGATGCTAGATAGCACACAAGCGGACAAGGCTGTGGTAACACTAGGTTAGAGTAAGCACAATTCTGCATCACTGAAATTAATTGGAGCTTGGCAATTAATTTAAATGGGTGTATGATCTGGCCTTTATGTACCACAGTGAAAGACACCTTAGAAAAATCTTGTTAGACAGACAGGGAGAAAGAGGGATAATTTAGTAGGGCCAGTTTTCAATTTTCCATTGAAGGTTTTCGACTAACAAAATTTTCCATGCAGTGTCCAATTTCCACAGAAATGTTTGGCTTTTCATTGAAAAACCCAAATACCTGAAAACCAAAATATTTCAAATTTGGGTATCCCATCATAGTGCTTTATGGGAGATGTAGTTTGGCTTCTGTGTGTCCTCATTCTCCCCTATAAGCTTGGCTCACCTAGCTGGAATACATTTCCCATGATGCAGCATGGACAGAGCTTCCCATGATGCAACTCCCCTCACCATAAGAGGAGACTGTGGTGCATCATGGGAGATGTAGTCTGACCAAGGAGCCCAGGTGGACATTGGTTTCACTGTGCACAAGGCCACACTCAGCCAGGATTCACCCTAATCTCTGCCAGCATAAACCTGGATATAGAAGTTCCAGGGAAGAAAGTCCAGCAGGCAAAGGGAAGGGCTGCTGTAGAGGAAACCATCCTTTCCACACATCTGGTGGGCTCCATAAAGCCCCAACAATATCTTAAAACTACTCTCACTGCTTATCCTCCTGTGGGGTGAGTTTCCCCTCTACATGGGGGTCAGGGTGGCTGCAGGGAGCTGTAATATAGAAATCTTTGCACCAGCTGCAGTGAATCTGGCCCATAGCTGAACCAGGTTAATACTTTTCGAGGGCTGGTTGAAATTTTTCCCATCAAAACTTTGTTCCAGAAGAAAATTAGCTTTTGACTCCAAGAAAATTTTTGTGGACAGTGTCTTTTTTTTTTTTTTTTTAAAGGCAAGCAAGGTTAGAAAACTGAAACCCAAAAAAATGCCTGGTTTTAGGATAAAAAAAAACCAAACACATTTGTTTTTGGCAGTTGCAGCTCCCCTCCCCTTCCCCAGAAAAAAACCAGCAACCCAGGTTTTGCTGAAAAGCTGGAATTTTCAGGAAAAAATACCCATTTTACAACTAGCTGCAATTTTTTCTTTGTTAAAAACAAAGCTCACCATCAAATTATTTATGCCCCAGATACTGCCCTGCAATGCCAGGGTCATCTGAGGGGTCAATCAGCACGAAAGATGGAAACTTCCAGGGTGGGAGCATGTTTGCACAACCTCTCCACTTTATCCTGATAAAACACTGGTTTATTGGGATAACTGAACCGGAGACCAAATTCCAGCCCCTCATGTGCATCATGCTGCATAAGAAAGCTGGCAATGGTGTATGGATGGGGGTTTGTATCACACTGAGATGGAAAGTGATATCCTAGGTGTGACTGTGAAAGGAAGAAGGTCACATATTGACCTGCAGTCATTCAGCATCTCTCAAGCTCCTGGTTTATGACCTGTGACATTAACTGAAGACCCACCCAGATGCAACAGTTATAGGCACTGAAGTGGCGATAATTCCGTTTACAGGCCTCAGTTCACCAGAAAAATGCCTAATTGCATGAGGCATTGTTTTGCTGTGGGCTAATCCACTAAATGGGTGGAAGAGAGGAATGCACCTGTATTTTATCCCTGATTAAAAAATAAATGAAAACGGCAGTGGTTAAAATATTGCACTGAGACATCAGTGAGGCAAGGAAAAGTCGTAGTCAGATGGGCTTTGAGAGAGATTCTCACTAACAGACCGGTTTATAAGGAATCCACTTTGAGAAAAGACATTCACTTGTTCCAACAAGAGAGTTGTCTTCTTTACTTCCATGTCTTAAAGCGAAGCGTAGCAATGCAGCAGGCTGTTAAACAGTTGCTGCATTTACCCCAGAGGTGGTTGTAGTTCAGAGGTGACCGAAGTGTCCTTTGAGTCCCCATATGATGAAAGGTTCTGTATTAATGCAAGGTATTATTTTACTGTATTTTATTATTGCTTATCGGTGGACCAAAGTCCCAAGGGATGTAGCAAAAGCTGAATAACGGAAGACTTTTTTCTTTCCTAGAACACACACACAAAAATGCATATTTCAGAATAGACTAGGTTTCTTTCTACCAGATACTGCTGTCCCTTTTAAGACAGCATATGCTTTGGGAACCTGTTCACACTAGTAGCAGAACCATGCTATTTGAAAACAAGTTTAAATGAAGGACTCTAAGGCAAGAGTGGGTGGACTTTTCTCTGAGAACCATGTTCTAAGCCCATTCAATTTGCCCTCCTCTGCCCTGCATATTAAGAGACAATAGTGACAGAAGATTAAAACCAGACTCCATGGACTTTAGCAGATGACTAGAGAGTACCCTACTACCCAGAAGTCCCTCATTTTATTAAGTTCCTTCTACAACATCCTATGGTCCACTCTGATAGGCGGAAGACCAATAATTCTGTATGTTCAATCCTACCCCCACATCTCCCTTTATTTATATTTTTAAATCTTTTCCTACCTAAGAATATAAACCAATAAACAGCTTGTTATAAAACTCAAATCTTTTCAAATGATTTACATTCATCTCCTTAAATCTCTTTGTGACTCTGCTAATGCTTTTGTTTTGCAATCAACACTGAACTTTTATTCTTACTGAGTTTTTATTTCAGTGTCTTTCTTTTATTTGACTTTAACCTTTCCCTCCTCCTTGGTTTCAGGCTTGGTCTTTCTCTTTTCTTTGAGTTGTTGTTTATCTTTCTTTCTTTGGCTTTGTGCTTAATCTTGGCTGATGTCCTAGAGACGTGTGGTTGTAACCTCCTAAAACAAATTCAGATGTAATCTTCTGTACGTTCAAAAGCATGTCAACCTCAGCAGCTGCACTCCCAGTGAGCTCTGGAGATTCACCTGTGATGATGTTAGTCTGTTTGGACAACTGCCACCTACTTGGTGGACATTTCTCCTCTCTGTTTGGCTAGAACACTATAGATCCTTTCTTCTCCCTCATACTGTGTTGGGAATGGGACACCATGTTGTAACACAAGAATGCTGCATTATAACAAGGGCCAGGCAAAATTTTTCAGCTGAAACTTTTTTTTGACAAAAAAATACCCAGATTTGGGTATTAACAAATTCATGTCAATTTCACTGAATTGTTTTAGCTGGGGGGGTGGGGGGGAGGGAAGGGGGGACCTCAAAAATAAAATTCCACCAAAATTGAAATGCTTTGATTTTTTTTATTCTAAACAAGTTTTTGTTTCCAAATTTACTTCAGTTTTATTCATAAAAACATTTTTTTAAAGCTCAAAAATATTTTTTCCCTTTTTCTGTCAAATGAAACATTTTGTTTGCTCCAAAACTAATTATTTTCCCCACGTTTCGGTTTTGCAAACATTTTGACATTTTTCTTTTATTTTCGAACAAAAATGAGGGGTTGGGATGAATTTTTCAGAAATTCCAATGAACTGAAAAATCAGCCCTAGATGGGACACCATGTTGTTACACAACAGTGCTGTATGTCTTATAACATCATGTGTTCTTGACAGCATGGGTGGGACCGTGTTACAGATCCATGCTACATGGTAGTTGGATATTGGACACTATAAAAAAAACCATGTACAGTAATAATAATGCTGAAGATGAATACTAATAAAAAATAGTAATTTTAACTCTAATACATAAAGAGGCCACATAGGCCAAGCAGGTTCTAAGTTGGCCCTAGGACTTTAGCACTCCTGCTGCTGGTTCTTTCTTGACACTTCCCTATACAAGGTCGGTGACTTTTGTAGCCTTCTTCCGAAACTCATGATTGTAGGCTGTCATGCAAATTGATCTCTCTAAGGTCAATTGATATTTGCTCCATACACCGAGTTTTGGTCTCCCCCAGAGCTTAAACTCTCATAGAATATTTCCTGGAGCCCCCCACATTCCCTCTCAACATGTTATAAAAACTCCGGGGGGGTTGAAAGTATTTACTGGAGCTCTGCTCCGGACAGCTCCAGCTGAATTTAAGCCCTGGTCTCCCTCTTGGTCATCTTCCATCCACAACCAGTGCAAAGGCCATCCTATCTATATAATTCTCAGTTCTCCACTGGACATGTTCCTATGAGCATGTCAATTCGACAAGCTTTAAAGGTCAGCTGTTCACGTCCACATCCTGAGTTTGAAATTAGTGTTTCCCTTCTCCGAGGTGAGCTGCCTACTGAGGCTACTGAACCCCCCTGTCCCAGCAAGACTTATTTTAAGGCAGCCTGTTTTCACCTCGGCTTTCTCATCATAAGGCCTACATAGCTTTTTGTAGAGGTAGCCATGCCACCAACTACCCCACGATGCCCTGCTGAGAGATGCCACCAGTTGGCCCATGACTGCTTATTGGATATTCACAGCAGTCCCACATTGACAGGACGTTCCCCTATCTGCCACCTGGGGGCGCACCTGGCGGGAGTTGGTTATTCCTTCACAGAGCCCCAGGGCTTAGAACAGAGGTGGGCAAACTACAGCCCACGGGCCACATCCAGCCTGCAGGACCGTCCTTCCCGGACCCTGAGCTCCAGGCCCGGGAGGCTGTCCCCCCTGCCCCGCAGCCATGCCACCAGCCACCGGTGCTCCAGGCAGTGAGGTAAGGGGGTAGGGAGCGGGGGCAGGGGCCGGGGGGGGTCAGGGGCGTGGACGGGGTTGGGGCAGTCAGAGGGCAGAGAACGGGGGTTGAATGGGGCAGGGATCCTAGGGGGGCAGTCAGGAAGGAGAGGAGGGGTTGGATGGGGCAGCAGGGGGTGGTCAGGGGACAGGGAGCAAGGGGGGTGGATGGGACAGGGGTCAGTTAGGGGTGAGGGGTCCACGGGCAGTCAGGGAGAAGGGGTGGTTGGATGGGATGGCAGGGGGCAGTTAGGGGCGGGGGGTCCGGGAGCAGTCATGGGACTGAGAGCCGGGGGGGGTGGATGGGGCAGGGGTCCCCAGGGGGCCATCAGGGAACAGAGGGGGTTGGATGGGGCAGGAGTCCCGGGGGGCCATCTGGGGCAAGAAGTGTGTGTGTGGGGGGGGGTTGGATAGGGGCCAGGCCATGCCTAGCTGTTTCGGGAGGCACAGACTCCCCTAACTGGCCCTCCATCCAATTGCAGAAACCCGATGCGGCCCTCAGGCCAAAAAGTTTGCCCATCCCTGGCTTAGAACATCTATAAAATTGTTAGAAAAGGGTTTGATCCCATCCACACAGACACCACCAAACTTTGTCATAGAATGGGTGTTATATTACAATATGGTGGCACTACATTATATGTGATGTCTAGGGAGTCGTAGGCTAACTATGCCACAGCTTGGCTAGTACATTTCACAGGAAAGAATTCCCTGCCTGCAGTGGTAAGGGGAAATCAAACCAGAGCAGAAGTGTCCATGTGATCATGGCTAGGAGAGGAGATGGGCCACTCACTCAGGTATGAGGTCTGTACGATCAAGAATGGTAGGGGATGTGTCTAACACAAGTTATTGGGCTCAGTACGATGGTAATGGGGTGAAATTCTGGCCTCTCATACAGGAAGTCAGACTAGACAATGGTCTCTTCTAACCTGAAATGCTGTAAATCAATGGCTGAGCACAGAAGGGGAGATACTCTACATGATGGAGAATGGGTGGGGAGGTGTTTCAGGAGCAGAGCGAGTCAGAAAATGATGAATCATTCTCTCACTCTCTCTCTCTCTCTCTCTCTCACACACACTCACACACACACACACACACACACACACACACAGAAAAAGAAGACAAGTTTACCAGGGTTCAGGGTTTTTTGGAAACTTGGAGATTTTTGACCAGCCTAAAAAGATGATTGAAAAGCGGAGGGGGGGGGGGGGACGACGGGGGCGGGGGACCTTTTGTAGTGATAATCAAGGTGGGCCATTTCCAGCAGTTGACAAAAACGTCTGAGGAACAGACCAACTGCTGGAAATGGCCCACCTTGATTAACACTACAAAAGGTTTTTTCCCTGCCACTCTCCTGCTGGTAATAGCTCACCTTAAGTGATCACTCTGGTTACAGTGTGTATGGTAACACCCATTGTTTCATGTTCTCTATGTATATAAATCTCCTCACTGTATTTTCCACTGAATGCATCTGATGAAGTGAGCTGTAGCTCACGAAAGCTTATGCTCAAATAAATTTGTTAGTGTCTAAGGTGCCACAAGTACTCCTTTTCTTTTTGCGAATACAGAAAAACACGGCTGCTACTCTGAAAAGTGTTATTATTCAAACCCATTGGGGAAAAGGACAAAAAAAAGTCCAAATATTTTCACCAATTTTGTTTCCATTTTGATCTGGTCTCCCCTGAGACACAAAAAGCTCTTAAACCAACCTCGTTAATGGACAGCCGGACAAAGCCCCCATGGTCTCTTAAATGATACATGCCCTGCCCTTGCTGTTTGCTGAATTTGTGCTGCAGTGAACCACAGCTTAGGAGTCAAGGTCTTGATTTGGCCTGAGAGATGTTTAAGAATCAGCTACTCCCAAACAAACTGATTACAGCCAGCCTCCCTGCTCCATGTTCTTTAGGCTAGTTATACTTCTTGGCAGTGTAAAGGAATATACTCCTGGCTGGGAATGGTTGCAAAGCACCAAAGAGCCATTTCATTTGGTTGTTATTATTCTGATGGGCGCTAACATCCTGTTTGCTTTGCTCAGGTTAATGATCAGGGCTCTGTTGCCTCTTTGGATTGAGGAGTTCAACTTCTAGTATATCTCTGGAAAGGCTTAAATAACAAACAAGAGCCCACACCCACAAGTGACTGCCAAAACAAATGATTGTCTTAGTTAAATGGGCTCCCCACAGGAGACCTGATTTGTGAAAGAAAATCAAAGCCAAGAAGCCTTGAGCATGAAGTTCTAGTCGTATGGTAAAAGGGAATCCCATAAAGTAAACCATAAGAAAGGGATAAAAGCGTCTTTGGACTTTTTTCTTGGTGTACCTGTGTGGTTAAAGACACATGCACTCCCCAAATGAGGTCTCCTTGGGTTTTCTTCAGGAGTTTTATTGGGAAGGCTGTAATACATTTGATTCTACAATGGACTCTACCACGGAATGAGAGAGACAAGGTGCGGGTGGTGATATCTTTTATTGGACTCTCCACGGCACCACAATCTACAGCTCTCCCCTAGACACAACCCTGCCACAACCAGCTGAGCCCCCAGCTGTCTTCCTCAGTTCCTGCTGTGTGGATTCTCCCCAGCCAGATTTTAGAACCCCTTTATGTCACGCTGGCTCCTGATTCAGTGTAGAGGGGCCTGAGCAGGAGAGAGAATCTCACATATAGAATTTAGAGAGGGGAAATCCCCAGTTAATCATTCAACCTGCTTCTCTGCAAACACAGGATTGCTCCCTGCAGTTCATTTTCCAGAGTTTGTGCCTTTCCTCCAAAAAATGGCTTTGCAAACTACAGCTGTGCTACACAGCAATCACATGCCCCAGAAATAAAATGCAGACGGCTCTGGGGTGGAACGCAGCAGCTGTTTAACCATACACAGCAACCTTCGTTTGGAGCCAGAGGAGAGGGCAGCAGAAAGTTGGCCAGTACAAAAAGGGAGAGTTAGCATTAGAATTTGGTCAGAAAACTGGGCTTAACAACTCTACTCTTCCAAAAAAGTGTGCTGGAATCTTTAATGGCCACAAGTGGGCAGGATCCGGGTTCTTGACCTCCTCTGAAAGACCATACCTCTAATAGAATAGCACCCCCTAGCGCCTTGCTGAGGAATTGGTTCAATAAGGAGAGAGAAAAACTGCTGGCCACAGCAGTTCTGGAAGCATCCCAGGTTCTCTCTGGCAATGCCCCCATGCAAGTATTGACCAGGCTCAGCCCTGCCTTGTGCAGACAGCTGAGATCTTCTGAGCTGCCACAGCCCAAGGCAGTTTTTAAAATAAGATAAAAACCATGAGTGCGACACTGGAACTCGTTCCACTGACAACAAAAGGGAAAAACTGGGAATTTAAAAAAAAAAAATTATCTGAAGGTAGCCCGGTCAGAGGGAGCCAAAGCCAAGTCCCTGGAGCATTAAGGGCACTTGTGGTTCAATTTCACAACCCTTTGGCTCTTCTTTCACCAACGCATCATAGGACTATAAGCCTGTTGCTCAGTCAAGACCCAAATGGGTACAGCGTCTGGGGCTGAAACCCAGCATGACGGACAGGAGACAAATGCCTGAGACAGGAAGTATGAAATGGAGGTGGGATTTCTTTAGCATCAGTGATGTGTTACATGGACTCAGAATCATGATTCCTCATTTCTGATGCATTGACTGACAACTATCAAATATGAAACCAGACTGGTGGTCTCAATTCTCCCCTGCCCTGCCCTTTGTGTCATCATTTACACCACCAAGGACAGAGTGGGTGCAAAATGCTACCAAATCAGAATCTTCCACTCACTTATTTGCATTCTATGTGCTACCGTTGCTTACCAGAGTATACCAGATGTTCCATGTGCTACATAGTATTCCAGATGTTGCTATTGTTACCAAGATAGTTGGGTTACCAATGTATTCCAGGAGCTATCATTGCTATCAGGGTACGCTAGATGTTACTACTGTTACCAGGCTATTCCAGGTGTTACCAGCATTTCCTGACAATTTACAGATTCTGTCTGCAAGTATTGCACGTGCTTAAGTTGCCTGAATATTGAGGTACCATCTGTGTTATGTGAATATTTTCAGATGTATGGACTCTGTGCAGGTTCCTCTGTGCTGGAAGACACAAGTCAAGAGATGCCAGGTCAGCAATTCCCAGGCAGAGGGAGGTATTCACATGTCATGGGAAACACACAAGTATGTGTAGGTTAAAAGGATGGTGAAAAATGAGGTCCATTTTAAGGCTTGCTTCCATTCAGGGCACCCCTAGGTGGCAGGATCCATGCATATCCAGGGCCAGACCGGAGGGTAAGTTACTGCCACAAAATATGTACTGAGGATTTTGTAATATTACCCTTTTCATTAAAAACTGGAGAGGGGAAGGGAGTTCTGTATGTGTCACCAGCCATTACAGGAAGACTCAAGATATGCAGAGCTAGATTTCCCAGATGCAAGCTGGGGCGAAAGATTACAATGCAGCATGTCATTTGTCCTACTCATGGCAGGCAGATAAATCCTAGGCTGCCGGTCATGGGGTTTCACTTCATAGAGCTGTGACAAACAGAGATGCCACAGGCAGGAACAGCCATCGAAAGTGCCAGGGAGGTTAAAGACAGTAAGCACTGTGTGTAACAAAACAGGCCTCAGTCCCCAGTTGTTCTCTGCTCATTCCTTTCTCTGCATGGCGAGCTCCCAGATCATGGCCATGCTCCCCACCCCACTCCGGAAGGTCACATCTCTAGTGGCACAAGTGGATGACAGTTATGTTCAAACCACATGATCAGCGGGCTGGTATTTTGTGAGGTTCTGACCGAGTGACCGTACTGGCAGGATGCAGCTGCAACAACAGCTGCCAGCAAAGTACAAATTGTGCTCCACAGTCATCCTCAGTAGATCACACTGCAACCACAGAGGGAGCAAAGAGGGTTTGCAATGGCGAAAGGAGAAAATCTGATGCCACAGCACTTCCATTTCCTGCCAGCCCAGGAAGGAGCGAGGGACAGGACCTTGGAATGATGCCGAGGTCTCCCTTCTGGCAGGGCACTAACCACAGGGGAGTTTCAGACTCAAGGAATCCCTCTCACCTCTAGCACAGTGGAAGACAGTATGGTGCAGTGGATGGATCACTGCATGGGGACATGGGAGACTGGGACTCTACTCCTGTCTGGGCCACTCAGGGGCTGTGCAACCTTAAGCAACTTCTTTCCCCTTGCCGTGCCTGTTTCCCATCCCCCATTTCATCCATTTAGACCATAGGCTCTTTGAGACAGGGGCTCCCTCTTATCAAGCTGAGGTACAGTGCCAACACAATGGGGGCCCGAACTTGACTGGGCCTCTAGCTGTTCCTGTAATGCCAATAGGCAGGAATTAAGGATACTGAAGTGTGGCACTTTCACTGCCCTTTGGAAGCCATAACTCAGGTTCCTGTATTCTCCATCAGCAGCTGTAATACACAGAGACATCTCTCCCCCTGGAGGTCATGCTTCCTTCTGAGGTGCCACCACCATCCCTGTTACTGTATCAGCAGCAGATCATTGCCTCTAATCAAATGAGCTCCAAAGCCCACTGGGGATTGCAGAATGCTGTTGGGACCAATGGGAGTTCGCAAGGCGGAGGGATTCGAAGGGCTTCATGCTGTCCTCCCCTCCCTCACGAATTCCTTCCTTTAAACCTGCATATGCCCCCCAGGCTAGGCAAATATCAGCCAACAGTAAGAGGGAAAGACTTTAAAAGTTGTTTGGAAGCTGGTGGGAGAAAACATCTCCTGTAGGCACAGACCTCTTCTGCACAAGGCCAGGCCTCAGGCAGAGCTCTCAGGGGGGTACTGTGGGAAATAGCCACAGAGAAAGGTTGAGGGCCACTAATACATTCTGCTTAAAGATTAGTTTTTAAAATGGCGCACACTGTGTCACTCTCTAACACCTCCCCCACACACACACACCCTACCCTAGTCATTCCCTTTGACCCCCACACTGTCACCCTCCTGCAACTCAAACCCACCCCAACATGTACATCAAACCCCTACTTCTCCGCCCTGCATTTATGAATGATGTGAAACTTCCTTTTAATGAACTCCAAGAACTAAGCTGTGGTTTCACTTGGTGTCAGGCTTTTTATATTTTCCAGTGAGAATAGACTGATGCCGGGGTGATGCAACCAGAACGTGACATGTCCAACTCAGCTTCAGTCAGCAGAAAAAATATGTATATTGGATGTGGTCAATCCTACGAGTGAAAACTGGCCATGGACAGGGGCTGGGTTAAGTATTTCCCTGTGGATGGGCCACAAAGAGGCAGCCAGCATGACACAGAAGCCAAGCTATGTGCTGTAACGGTGGAGCACTGATGGCAGGTCGTATTGCAGAAGAGTGCACTCGCCAGGCATGTCTCCGGATGGTTGGGCATGGTGTAACAGCTCCTTCCTCTGTAAGGCCCCTGCCGACAGTCGCTCTGGTCCTGCAGTGAACTGCCTCTTCATGCGGCCTGGCCCTCCAGCCAGGTCACATTTTAATTTCACCCCTTTCGGAGTAACACAGTCCAACACAATAATAGTCTCAATCCTTACGTCTGGTCTTCTGCCTTCAGCCCTGGGGTCCTTATACCCCTCCTCTAAGGGTTTTTCAGCTGTCCATATCCCTTTCTCAGGGGCTTCATTCTACCTTCCCAGCAGCTGGGAGGGGAACCCAGGCCCTTCCTCTCTACAGGGTTCCAGTCCAGGGACCCTGTAATGAGCAACCAAGATCTGCTCCCTCGGACTCCTTGCTACAGCCTTCCTGGACTTCCTCCTACTATCCACAAGCCATCCCTCAGGGCTCCTGCAAGTGGCTTCCTGCACTGGTCCACTCCCTCAGGCCCCCCGCATGAGTCCTACCCTTGCTAAACTCCTCCAAAATCACTTTCCACTCGTAGGTTCAGCCTTCCCTGGTGGAGTTGTTTCTTCCCCTGGTCTCGGGGCCTCCACAAAAGCCTTCTTTCTACCTGGCAGGGTTCCCCAGTTCTGCTACAGCCTCTCTACACGCTGAGCGGGGTTGCAAAATTCCTTTCCCTCTCCTCCTGCTGCCCCCTTCTGCTTCAGACTTCCTGCCTTTATAGCACCACCCAGCTCCTGCCAGCTGGACTTCTTTAATTAGGCCTGGCCTGCCTTCCAGGTGCCATCAAATGGCTTAACTGGGCTTTCCTGCTCCAATTCACTCTTTCAGAGCAAGGATGGGGTTACACTCCATAACCCATCATCTTTTATTTTAAGGTTATTTAAACCAGCCTGGGAACACCTTACTCCCATTGGTGAGCAACTGCTCACTCAGGTAGTCCCCTTGGTCTACTCCAACCTTGAGTTGATATTTAGCAGCCACTGGGATGACTGTGAGAGTAACTCCTCACCAGTGCAAGTAATGCGCTCACAGTATGGCCCCTCATGGTAATACTGTATATTTTAAAGTAGTTGTTCACAGCGTCATTCTTTACATTGGATTAATACAGCGTGTTCATGTTTGCTAAATCAACATGCATCAATTATTAAGAAAAATAAAGACGGACCCAATTCAAAATATAGGATCGAAACTCTGGTCCCTTCATTCTGGGGAACTTTGGATTTGAAACAAAACTTCCCAGCTTGGGTCCATCTCTGCTTTATCAGGGTTTGCAGTGGAAATCCCGGAGACCTGAGGTCCAGTCCTGCCTGAGTGAAAAAATGAGCTTGGTGGATTTTTATTTGCGCACATCATAAAACGACCACACGGATGACAATCTCTATTCATGAGCAGACCAGGACAGGAATAGCAGGATATGCTGCAGGTCAGGACTGCCATGAATTGGCAGAGCAATGTAGAAGAAACTTGCACAACACCTGCCTGTGCTATGGCTGTCTTATGTCAGCATTCACAGTCATTCCTTTTCATAACCAGTACCTCCATTCACAAAATTAAGAGCCAAAATGTCTTCGCTACTATGACAGGTTTCAGAGTAGCAGCCGTGTTAGTCTGTATTTGCAAAAAGAAAAGGAGGACTTGTGGCACCTTAGAGACTAACCAATTTATTTGAGCGGTTTCAGAGTAACAGCCGTGTTAGTCTGTATTCGCAAAAAGAAAAAGGAGTACTTGTGGCACCTTAGAGACTAACCAATTTATTTGAGCATGAGCTTAAATTGGTTAAAATTGGTTAGTCTCTAAGGTGCCACAAGTACTCCTTTTCTTTTTGCAATTTATTTGAGCATAAGCTTTCATGAGCTACAGCTCACTTTATCGGATGCATTCAGTGGAAAATACAGTGAGGAGATTTATATACACATAGAACATGAAAAAATGGGTGTTTATCATGCACACTGTTCGTGCATGGAGCTTTCACCCAGACCACATCACACGATCCATTGTCTATAGCCAAGCTCTCCGATACAACCGCATTTGCTCCAACCCCTCAGACAGAGACAAACACCTACAAGATCTCTATCAAGCATTCTTACAACTACAATACCCACCTGCTGAAGTGAAGAAACAGACTGCCAGAGCCAGAAGAGTATCCAGAAGACACCTACTACAGGACAGGCCCAACAAAGAAAATAACAGAACGCCACTAGCCGTCACCTTCAGCCCCCAACTAAAACCTCTCCAACGCATCATCAAGGATCTACAACCTATCCTGAAGGACGACCCATTGCTCTCACAAATCTTACAGACAGCCCTGCAACCTGAAGCAAATACTCACCAGCAACCACACACCACACAACAGAACCACTAACCCAGGAACCTATCCTTGCAACAAAGCCCATTGCCAATGGTGCCCACATATCTATTCAGGGGACACCATCCTAGGGCCTAATCACATCAGCCACACTATCAGAGGCTCATTCACCTGCACATCTACCAATGTGATATATGCCATCATGTGCCAGCAATGCCCCTCTGCCATGTACATTGGTCAAACTGGACAGTCTCTATGTAAAAGAATAAATGGACACAAATCAGATGTCAAGAATTATAACATTCATAAACCAGTCGGAGAACACTTCAATCTCTCTGGTCACTTGATTTCTGACCTAAAAGTGGCTATTCTTCAACAAAGAGACTTCAGAAACAGACTTCAAGGAGAGACTGCTGAATTGGAATTAATTTGCAAATTGGATACAGTTAACTTAGGCTTGAATAGAGACTGGGAGTGGTTGAGTCATTACACAAAGTAAAATTATTTCCCCTTGTTTATTCCCCCCCCCCCCCCCGACTGTTCCTCAGACGTTCTTGTTAACTGCTGGAAATGGCCCACCTTGATTATCACTACAAAGGGTTTTTCCCCCCCCCCAGCCCTACTCTCCTGCTGGTAATAGCTCGCCTTACATGATCACTCTCCTTACAGTGTGCATGATAAACACCCATTTTTTCATGTTCTGTGTGTATATAAATCTCCTCACTATATTTTCCACTGAATGCATCCGATGAAGTGAGCTGTAGCTCACAAAAGCTTATGCTCAAATAAATTGGTTAGTCTCTAAGGTGCCACAAGTACTCCTTTTCTTTTAGCTACTATGGTGATGGGCAATACCAGAAAACCAAATCCAGACAGATGGCGGGGGAAAAACAACAGAGTGGATGGCTGATGTTTGGTAGCGATATATTGGATGTACCTCTTATGTAGTTGTTAACATGTGTCTGTGTGTTTATATAGGACCCTGAAGGCCTTATTCAATAGGCTTTTCACCTCCATAGGGACTTTAGGATTGGAATGTGTTCCATCAACACTTTCTACTTTCTGACACATCTGTGTTGTGATAGGGCCTTATTCATCACACAGGTTGTTGTATGGTCCACAGAGCCCAAACCAAGGACCTTTCCAGATATGGTTCCTGAGTGGCAAGTTGGGAGTTTTGATTTGACTGAAAGATTAAACTGAGATTTATTTTGAGTAAGATTTTCAAAAACGCTTAAGTCACTTGGGAGGCTAGGACCCATTTTCAAAAGTGATTTGGGCTCTTAGAAGCTTAAGTCATATTGACTTCCCCGTGTTTACAGAGTGGGTGGGTGGGAGGTGAAAGCGGTCACAGACCTGGCAAAAATATATATATTTTTTAAATTGAGCCAGGTCACCATGGGGTGTACTTTAAGCAATATTTTAGCAAAGTTGCTGCTCCCAGATTATGATAGACCACCACCATCACCACCACTTTTTTCAGATTGCTGTAAGCACTGTGACTAGCAGTTACACTTAGGCTCCTAAGTGCCTATGTCACTTCTGAAAATGGGATGTAAGTCCCTAAATCACATAGGCACTTTTGAAAATGGTATCCCTAGCGTACTATAGAAACATGTAATAGCTCCTCCTCTCTTTCTTCCATAACAATCCCTCTAGTTCCCTAGTATATATTGACCTGGTGTCAAAACTACACAGGCTTATGGGCTGAGATTTTCAAAGCTGCCTAAGAGATTTAGACACACAATTCATGTTAATTGGAATTGGGCAACCAAAGTCCTTAGGCAACTATGGAAATATCACCTAGTGGAGAGAGGGCCCTGTTGATTTAAGTGAGGGGGGACGAAAAACAGAGTAAGGGCTTCAGGATCAAACCCTCAGCCCCCTTTCTCTTCTGCTCTGATTATCCGTTCCAAAGTTCACTGCAATGAGACAAGGAAAGGAAACAGGCTATGGTTTCAGCTCTGTGACCTCTGGGTTATGGGCCAGCATGCTCCTCATGCTGCTGTGGCTAATAACTAAGGCTACAATTTACTTATGGGTATTATAAATAAAAGTCATGGCGAGGTCACGGGCAATAAATAAAAATTCACAGCCAGTGTCCTGTCCATGACTTATACTAAAAATACCTGTGATTAAATCTTGGGGAGGGGACACTGAGGAAGCATGGGGGGCACTTCTGTGGGGAGCCCCCAGGGCCAGCAGCACCAGATGCCAGGGGCCAGCAGACCGCAGCTGCTCCTGCCGGCTGCCCAGGGAACCTCACCTCCCAACATACAAACACCCTGCATCTCATCCCAGCTCAGGCCTGGCAAAGGGAAACAACAGCAGGGGATTTTCCTTCGGACCCAAAACACACATAATCCCAGCTCCAGCTAGGGGGAGCATCGTTTCAGAATTGTTCTTCATCTGGTTTTGATCTACTCTTTAGCCAAGTACGTTGTGGTGAGTTCACGGAGCATCCCCTTTCAGGTGGGGTGTTCTGAACACTGGCAGTGCGGCTTAAATCTTGGCTATCCATTGTGCAATACGTTCCCTTTCACGTGGAGACATCAACCTTAATTTCCCGAGGGGCAGATTCCTAGAGGCCAGAATTTGTCCTCATCCTCCCCTTTGGAAAAGGAATTCTACTGGGGCTGAAGGCAAAGGGGTGGAGCTCTGACCCTTTGCATCTGCTCTAACCCTCTGGATGGAAGGGTGGTTGCTTCTCATCCACACCCTGCATGCTACAGGCCATCAGGAAGCAAAGATTCTCTTCCTCAGCCTGTCCCCAGTGCTCCTCTACATACCAACATATTGCGAGCCAGCACCGCGTCTTACTCCCCTTGCACATAGGGTGTGGAGGCTACCCACAACTTTTCCACTCTACCAAGGGCTGTCTGTGCAGATGACCTTTGACCCAGGGCTGGGGCAGAACGGGGGTGCAGGTGGGGGGGGAGGGAACTGGTGGAGGGGAAGAGTGGGAACCCAGAGCTGGGGTGGCAGGGGTACGGGTGAGCCCAGGGCTGGGGTGGGGGACAGCCAAAAATTTTTTTGCTTGGGGCAGCAAAAAACCTAGAGCCATCCCTGCCTGTATCAGGCAAGGTCTGCTACTTTAGAGCTCCAGCTTCTTCCTTGGGCTTCTTCCTCTTGTGTCCTGCCTCGAGGCCTTTTTCAGGCCTCAGAGGAACAGTAACAAAGGAAAGGCAGGACACAAAAATAGTCCAAACACATCCCTGGCCTCCCTCCCTTCAGGGACCCCTGACAAGCCGTAGCCGGCTCAGTGTCCTGTCATGCAGGGTTCACAGGAACCATCTGTCAGCATCCTCTTCCACAATGCTCCTCCCTGGGAGCTAGTCTGGAGAGGTCTGACCCCCTCCCAGGTCTGGCCCTTGTAAATTTGGCTTCTCCTTAGTCAGTATCCTTCTGGAAGACTAGTATGCAGTGGGACAGGGCTGCCTGAGCCCAACGCTGCTCTGAAACCCCTTCCTGCCTGGTGCGGGGTATGTACACCCCATCACAATGGTGCTTACATTCCATTCAAACCAAAATAAAGAAGATTTCTTAGGAAGAAAACAGAATAATAGGGAAAGAGTGGAGAGTATGGTCATTTAATATGGAAATTACACCTTTTAAATTATACACATTGCCTAGGTACTATGGGGATAGTAACACGACAGAGAGTTTAATAGAGAACTAAAACGAGGTTCAGTCCCACAAAAGACACAGTTGGATTTCATCTGCAGACAGCTGGATTGCTCCGTTCCCAGCTTCTGCAACCAGGAACCCTAGACACGTTAAATTCACCCTGATAAATTCCTCCTCTACTTCTAATGTTTCCACAATGCTCTGTTGTGCTATGAAAACAGGAAAATCCTCCCCTTATCTGATTCCTGCTTGGCTGCTGTTCTAAACCCACATGGAGGGGATCAGTTTCTCTCTGATGAGGATATGGGATTTCTCTCACTGAGCCTTTCCTCTCTGTGTTCTCTAATCTCCTCAAAGTTGTTTTTGGCTTATTAGACACATTTTTTCTCTCACTGATTTTTAACCCTACATTTTGCATTTCCACCAGGTTCTCCCTACTCCGCCTTCTTCAGCGACGCAAAATCCCTTTACTACTTGAAAGCAAGCAGCAGATCCAACCTACAGGGGGAGGGGGCTTTAGAAATAATTAGGTCTGCATCTCATCAGGTCTCTTAACCCTTTGCCCCACCACCCACTCCAGCTCCAACCTAAATTCCCCGAACATTTACTTCTCCCAATCTTGTACCTGTGACTCCACAAGACAGGATCAGAGCAGGATGGAGCCATTTTCATAGGCTTGAACGCAGGCCTGCTGCACTGCCTGTGTCCCTAAGAAAGTCCTTTTACAGTAAAACAAATGGCACCAGTTACAGGGTCAGAAATAGCCATTGCAATTAAGGAGCTTAAACCCCATTCTTGCAATCTGATCCTCTGAGCAGATCTCTGCACCCCTGCAGAGCCTGACTGATTTCAGTAGGACATCAGGAAGACACCAGAGCCAGGCTGCAGTAGGAGCAAGGCCTTAATGTTCCAGCACATTTCCCTCAGAGGAGCAAGGAACTATCAGACAGACTGTTAAGTGGAGCAAAAGGGGGCAGGATTTAAAGCCAAACTAAAAGAGGCAGCCGCGCATCCCCTGCTGTACCCTCCTGTAGAGACATTGAGTTTGCTCATTCATTAATGCTACTGCTGGAGTCCAAGGGCGAAGGGCCCAATTCTGATCACATTTACACTAGTGGGAATCAGGAGAGATGCCACTGAAACCAACAGAATTACCCTGATGTCAATGAAAAAGGCTCCTGTTTCAGAGTAGGTTCATCTCCTGTCTTATTGCGTGTGTTGGCTGCAGAGGACAGGGCAGACTGAGTTATAAATGAAAACTCCCCTCCTGCCTCCTTTGAATCCTGATGAACAATCCCTGCCACCCTGTCTGCTTCAATGGAGGCTGCCTAGCCCACACTGTCTATTCAAACCATCTCCTACAGTCCGCCTGCTCATCCAAACTGCATGCGTGCACCTGGGTGGGGTGTGTTTGCAAACAAGGAGAGATGGAAAGACTGACTCATCCACAGGGGGAAATAATATAAAGAGGATGGGTTATTGATACCAGTGGCAGATGCAGGTATACTCAATCATTAATACAGCACTTTTCATCCCTAGATCTCAAAACTCATAAGAACATAAGAATGGCCATACTGGGTCAGACCAAAGCTCCATCTAGCCCAGTATCCGGTCTTCTGACAGTGACCAATGCCAGGTGCCCCCAAGGGAATGAACAGAACAGATAATCACCAAGTGATCCATCCCCGGTCACCCATTTCCAGCTTCTGGCAAACAGAGGCTAGGGACACCATCTCTGCCCATCCTGGCCAATAGCCATTGATGGACCTATCCTCCATGAACTTATCTAGCTCTTTTTTGAACCCTGTTATAGTGTTGGCCTTCACAACATCCTCTGGCAAAGATTCCACAGGTTGACT
Source organism: Chelonia mydas (assembly GCF_015237465.2). Classification (NCBI taxonomy): domain Eukaryota; kingdom Metazoa; phylum Chordata; order Testudines; family Cheloniidae; genus Chelonia; species Chelonia mydas. Next base: position 21,665,796 of record NC_051254.2, read on the forward strand.
TTGCATTGTGTGAAGAAATACTTCCTTTTGTTTGTTTTTAACCTGCTGCCTATTAATTTCATTTGGTGACCCCTAGTTCTTGTGTTATGAGAAGGAGTAAATAGCACTTCCTTATTTACTTTCTTCACACCAGTCATGATTTTTTAGACCTCAGTCATATCTCCTTAGTTGTCTCTTTTCCAAGCTGAAAAGTCCCAGTCTGATTAATCTCTTCTCATACAAAAGCCGTTCCATACCCCTAATCAGTGGTGAGCTGGAGCCGGTTTGCACTGGTTCGCTAGAACCGGTTGTTAAATTTAGAAGCCCTTTTAGAACCGGTTGTTCCACGAGGGACAACCGGTTCTAAAAGGGCTTCTAAATTTAACAGGCCAAGAGTGGCACCTTAGGCGCTGACTCCATGGGTGCTCCAGCCCTGGAGCACCTAAGGGGAAAGTTTGGTGGGTGCAGAGTACCCACCCGCAGCTCCCCGCCCCACCCCTGGCCCCAGCTTACCTCCGCTCCGCCTCCTCCCCTGAACGCGCCGTCCCGCCCTGCTTCTCCGCTCCCCCAGGCTTCCCGCTCAGGCCCAGGGAGGCGGAGGTGAGCTAGGGCAGGGGGGCGCGAGGAGGGCTGCCTGCGCCGCAGCAGGTAACCCGGGGCACGCGCAGGGGAACCGCTCCCCGCCCCAGCTCACCTCAGCCACCCTCGGCCTGAGCGGGAAGCCGCCGCCTGCTTCTCTGCCCTCCCCGGCTTCCCGCTGAACAGCTGATTCTCGGGAAGCCGGGGGTGCGGGGCGGGCGCGGAGAAGCAGAGCGGGGCAGTGTGTTCAGGGGAGGAGGAGGAGCGGACATGAGCTGGGGCCGGGCGCGGGGTGGGGAGCTGCCAGTGGGTGCTCTGCACCCACCAAATTTTCCCCATGGGTGCTCCAGCCCCAGATCACCCAGAGAGTCGGCGCCTAAGGCACCACTTTTGATGTGATCAGTGGGGGAGTGGCCGCTTCCCCTGCTCCCCCCCAGCTACACTCCCCCATCCCTAGGAGCCAGAGGGACCTGCCAGATGCTTCCTGGGAGCTGCCCCAGGTAAGCACCTCCGGGACCCCCCGCCTTGCCCCCCCGGCAGGTGCCTCTGGCTCTTAGGAGTGGGCATCCACTACGGTGGCCCACGAGACCCTCCTGCCCGGTTCTGGGGGCAGTCAGGGGACAGGGCAGGGGTCCTGGGGGCGGGGGGGAACCAAGGAACGTGGGGGGGGGCTGGATGGGGCAGGAGTCCCAGGGGGCGGGGGCGGGCAACGACCCCCTTGTGGGGTGAGGAGGGAACCCATTGTTAAGATTTTGGCAGCTCATCACTGCCCCTAATCACTTTTGTTGCCCTTTTCTGAACCTTTTCCAATTCTAATATATCTTTTTTGAGATGAGGAGACCACATCTGCACACAGTAATCAAGATGTGGGCGTACCATGAATTTATATAGAGGCAATATGATATTTTCTGTTTTATTATCGGTCCCTTTCTTAATGATTCCCAACATTCTGTTCACTTTTTTAACTGCTGCTGCACACTGAGTGGATGATTTCAGAGAACCATCCACAATGACTCCACGATCTCTTTCTTGAGTGGTAACAGCTAATTTAGACCCAATCATTTTATATGTATAGTTGGGATTATGTTTTGCAATGTGCATTACTTTGCATTTATCAACACTGAATTTCATCTGCCATTTTGTTGCCCAGTCACCCAATTCTGAGAGATCCTTTTGTAGCTCTTCGCACTCTGCTTGGGACTTAACTATCTTGAGTAGTTTTGTATCATCTGCAAATTTTGCCACCTCACTGTTTACTCATTTTTCCAGATCATTTATGAATATGTTGAATAGGACTGGGCCCAGTACAGTTCCACTATTTACCTCTCTCCATTCTGAAAACTGACTATTTATTCCTACCCTTTGTTTCCTATCTTTTAACCAGTTACCGATCCACAAGAAGACCTTCCCTCTTATCCCATGACAGCTTACTTTGCTTAAGAGTCTTTGGTGAGGGACCTTGTCAAAGGCTTTCTGAAAATCTAAATACACTATATCCACAGGATCCCCCTTGTTCACATGCTTGTTGACCCCTCAAAGAATTCTAGTGGGTTGGTGAGGTATTTCTCAGTGAAAACACTTAGGTTCTCATCAAAAGAAAGAAATTCCCAAATTAAAACATTTTCCATGGCCAAAATCTAAACTAAACCAAACCTATTTGGGTTTTCTAATAAAAACTGAAATTTTTCCAGAGGGAAAAAATCATTTCCTGACCAGCTCTACCCATAAGTCAATGTTTATACCTCTCCTGTGGAGCAGCAGACGGGGAAACCACAGGCTCACGTCTATATCACATCAACAAGGACAAAACCTTCTGTGATCCTATTGATAAAAGACTGGGACCCAGCAGAGGTGACGTGTGTGACCATGGCCAAGCTACTGAACCTCTCTGCACATCTGTTTTCCTCCCTTCTTCACAGGAGGTTGTGAAGATATGTGCATTACTATCTGCAAAGGACTTGCAGACACTTGCCTGTGATCGAGGCAGTGTGAGGTTGAAGGGGTCACCCATCGCTGGGTCAGATGAGCTTTGGAGACTCAGTTTTGATAAGCATCCAAGATAATATCTTATCTTACAAACATGTATGCACTTGCTTAACTTCACCCAGGTAAGTAGTCCCATTGACTTCAATGGAAGCTTAATGCATGTAAAGTTAAACACATGGAGGGATCAAGGCCTCAGTCCCTTTTTATAGAAGATTAACTATACCTGCCTAGTTTCAGAGTAGCAGCCATGTTAGTCTGTATTCGCAAAAAGAAAAGGAGTACTTGTGGCACCTTAGAGACTAACCAATTTATTTGAGCATAAGCTTTCGTGAGCTACAGCTCACTTGCATCTGATGAAGCCCAAGTCTCCAAAGCAAGAAAACATGAAAAACACATTACATTTTGAGAAATATGAAGTTTTTGAAAAACATTTCATCATTTTCCAAAATGGTTGAAATGAAGTAAAACTGCAAGATGTTATGGGTTTCCACTCCAAATTGTCCTACTGTTCAGCAATAAAAAAAACAAAAAAAAAATGCTTTGGGGATGTACATTAATTTGCACTAAAAACCTGGAACATTTGGATTTCGCTCCTTCTTGGCATGAAAATGGATGTTTGATGAGAAATGAAATTTCTCTATCCATACATGGAGCAGAACGAAGTGATGGCAATTATTCACATGAAATGTACTGCGTTTAGCTGATCTGCGGTGGAGTCTGTTCAGAGCTGGCATTGATCAGCATGACGTTCAGCTGACCTTTAAGCTTTATAAACAAACACAGGGTGAAATTTGCCCCTGTGCAGGGGTGGGGCCTAGGCGACATTTAACTCTATTCTGAGGGCTCGAGTGGGACTGAAGTATTGTTGGCCCAACTGCAGAAGGGAGAGTTTCACCCATAGGGAATTTTCTCTCTATAGGAAAATATAAATCAAAGAGTAAATGAAACCAAACCTCTGCCTCTTGGCTAATCCAAACATCGGATCAGCTCCTGGCCCCATTGAAGCCAGTGGCAAAATTCCCATTGACATCAAAAGGGCCAGAATTGCACCCCTGGGTTGCCCAACAGCAAATGGAGAAATTGAGTCCACGACAAAGCCAGGACTAGAACCTAGGTGTTCAAGGTCCTCCGTAGCCGATGCTTTAACCACAGGGCCATAGTGCCTCTTTGGGGGACAAGGAAAGGAGTTCAGATAAAATAGGGAACATGAGCCTTTCCCAACAACACCTCTCCACGCACACCCTACTCCATCTAACGTTTGAGTGTGGAGAGCGCTCCTATTTATCCATTAGCGTCTGAATCAGCAGTCGGTCACTCTGCTTGCTATGGATTAGCTCACCATTAGAAGTGAGAGCACTCATTATGCTCATTGTACTTTGCCATTAATCCATTCTAAGGAGGTTGGCTGGCAGCCCAGAATAGCTCCTGCGGCCACAGACAGAGTTTACGTGCTGGGAGCGTATTTCAGCCCAGCCGCTACATGCTCCCAGTGGCCCTAATAAGAGCATCGGCTAAGAGGAAGAGACCACTTCCATATGTAAGAGATCAATGACAATTTGATACATCAAGACAGCTACACTTTTCCAGGAACCAAGCCTGCAGAACCCTTTAACAGTTAGAAACAAGATAGAAAGGAAGGATCAAATGAGGTGAGCATCGGAGATGGCCCTAGGCTACGCAATTCACACCCAGGACCCCACTGAAACAGCTTCACACTCAGGGTGGTTGGAACTGAGGTTTGAGAGAGAAAATTTTGATTCTGACTCAGGTTCTCAGCCACCAGCACGCCCAAAAGTCAGGGTCTTCAGAGCACGGCTTTTGGCCCAGACCTACGTCTAGATCAACTCAAATCAAGCATTAATCAAGTCCCCCCAAAATACAGAACCTCAGATACGGCAGCAGAGTAGCTGAGAGCAGCCCAGTACCCAGCTGCTTTGCCACTGACCCACTCTTCAACCCCTCTGCATGGTGATGCAAAGATGTCCCAGCATAGCTGGGCTGTGCAATGGGAAAGGTGCCTGTAACCCGATCCATACATTGGCAACCTGCATGGTTCAATTTCCCCGCACAGCTGACATCTGATTGCATCCAGACAAATAACCCTCTGGGTTTCATTAGCTGGGCCGATAGGAAACAAACAGTAGAAATAAGGCATTGAGCTTGGTTGTGCCGTGCGTTGAGCACCCTCCTCTTCCCTTGCCTTCAGTGAGAGTGGCCAGCACCTTCTAGGAAGTGCCCAGTACCACTCAGGATAGCCCCGCTCCTTAATTTGCGAGAAGTATCATCTGTTTATTCTTTTAATAAATATACATTTTGGAGCTAGGATGTACTCTAAAGTGCATGAAAGAAAGAAAAGAAAAGAAAACAAAAACAAAACAAAATCAAAACAAAAAAACTGCCTCGGTTGCCAGCCTACCGGACCGGGAAGAAACAAAGCATCTTGCACAAACGTAATGTATTATGTTCCCTTTTCTGCTTTGCAGCAGCAAGTGTAGGATGCAGCACAGCCAGACACACAGCTTATTGACACACTCCGCAGTCCTCTGGCTGTTTTTAGCTGACGGATCATTTCTGTGGGGGGCTGGAATGCCATCCATCTCCTGAGGTTGCAAAAACAGGGTCCGGGGTGCCAATATGGAGGGTGGAATGCTTTTGATAGCTGCAGTGGCGTGGCATTCCATTCACTCCGTTAAAGGGCCCGTTTGTGCCAGTGGTAGGATTGGGTGACAAAACCCACCCTGGAGTTGGAGTCCCTAGTGAACCGTGATTGCAATTCAAAGGCGATTTTGCTCTATGGCTCTGTTCAGTGCCATCGCAAGTCACCCTGGACACCTGCTGATGTCTGGGGGGTTGTTTATAGAAACCAATCTATGGGTATCAATAGCCACTTACTTATGGAGCAATCCTAACCCAGCAGAAAGGGCCATTGGGCCAGATGATCTAGTGGTTATCTAGGCAGAAGGGCTGCTGCATGGATTCCCTTCCTTTTTTGCATGGAATTAATGTCCTCTATGGCATGACTGCCCTCCCCATCCCAGACCACATACAGCGAGAGAGGGGCCTGGCCAGATATAGGAGGGAGATAGCCAGGATGGGGGGCAGGGTTGTAAGGAGAGGGCTTCCATGATCAGTAAGGAACAGGTCCACCATCTCTGTTGATAATGACTGAGAGGTCTTCTGGCATATTCCTTTTCTCACCTGCTGTTTTAATCTCCAGATCTCGCTGACACTTAGTGACACCTCTCCGTTTCTGATTCTGCAGGGAGCACAGGAATTCCTCCCCTGATGTAAATCAACCTGATGTCAATGGACACAGGCTGTCAATCTAGCCCTGGGTAATACATCTCTGTCCCTTTGCTCAGGGAGAGGCAACCTTTCCCAGATTCGAGGCTTGGGGAAGGAACAGTGTATGGATAAAGGACAGTACAGCACGTGCATCTCCTACAACTTCCTCCGTTCGGGAGGCCAAAGAATGCAGAGCATCTGACAGCCTGTTCCCCTGCATGCCACCATGCCCGCTGTAATAGAAACCTTGACATTAGGGCTGTAATCTGCTTCCCTGAGGAACGCCAGGACTGCCTCTGGAGAGATGCAGCTTGCTTTATTTGGATGTACAGTGCTGTGGGTGGCAGCGGTTTGACCTGGCAGCTGCCCCGAGAAGTTACACATCTTTTTACCAAATGAGTCTCATCTTCCCTCGCTTTGCCATGACCCTCCTTCCCCTCGTTCCGGGGGGGATCAGATGTTACAAGCATAGTAAACAGGAGCGATGCATCAGACAGGCAAGCCCTTTTTTAGCTCTGCCTTGGAAAGCAGCAGAGTGTGCACTCCTCCAAACAAGGGAAGGCTTGCCTCAGCTCCTCGGCTGGGCTGCCTCGGCCATTGCACTCTGCTTCCCAAATACACATAGGTGCTGGAACTAGGAGTGTGTGGGGGGGGTACTGCCACACCCCCTGGCTTGAAGTGGTTGCCATCATATACAGGGTTTACCGTTTGGTTTAATGGCTCTCAGCACTCCCACTATACAAATTTTTCCAGCACCCCTGCAAATACGCTCCTTCCGCGCTTTGCCTGCATGAGTCAGGGGTTACAGCAACATCAAAGCCTGATTTCACTCTATGAACCCTGATGACAACTGGGCTCATCTGGGACAATGAAGATCAGAGCACCCAGGACAAAGCATGGGAGAGCTGGGGACAAAGCCTTGTGGGTCAAGAGGACCCAGATATGGGGCGAGCTCCCAGAGGAGATCAGGCTAATCCAGAGTCTGACTGGTGTCAGGAAATGCTGCAAAAAGTCTTCCTCTTTGAGGAAAAACTTTTCCACATAAGTGATGCTCATAATTCAAATACCCCTTTCATTCCCAATTTCCCCTCTAAAAAAAAAAAAAAAAAAAAAAAAAACCAAAAAAACCAAACCAACAAACCTCACAAGCAGAATTCTGAACCCATAAAAGGGAGAAGTGCCAGAGACTCCGTGAAATCCACCAGGGACTTTGCTAATGATTTTACATGGCAGGCACTCAGACACTATAGTGATGTAGGTGGGTAGATCACAGTTCTTAGTTTACCGATTAATATAAAATAATTGGCCATATTCCAATCACACCAGCTGAGGCTCTGGTCTCATACATACAGGCACTGAAGGATTTGGGATACACAGACATAAGAAGAAGAAAGGTTTCACCAGTGGTGCCTGAGCTGTCCCAGTCCAGTGCATGCAGAGAAAATGTCAGTCTGCAGAGATATCTGTTCATCCTCTTTCATCAGCACTGAATCCACATTAAGGTTCATTGTCCCTGCGTAACAACTGCAGCACTGAGATGAGGCATGACAGCTTCCATAAGATTATTCGGCTTAGTGACCAAGAGTCACAAATCACACCTTGTGGCCACAATTAAAAAACCAACCCAAAGTATGTGGCTTTCCGTTCAGATTGTTCTTCCTGATTAGATTGGGCCCACAGGGGCTGCATCTGCTTGTTCGGTACCATGTGCTCTCCAGGGATTGTCAAGATTCACCAAAGTACCTAGTCACTTTGAATACCTCCATTTTTGGATGCCCAACCTGAGACACCTCAAAAGGGGAAATGCAGAGCTGGTGCTCAGCATCTCATAGGGTCAAGCCCATAATGAAGCAGCTGATGTGATATTTTTAAAAATGGAGTTTTATGGGTACTCAGAGCTCCAAAGAAGAAGCACCCTTTGCAAAGCAATGCTGCCCAGCCTGCTTTGGGAAGAGGGACCTGCAAAGATTCTTACTCCCAGTGAGGTGAAACGGGCTTAGAGTAGGCCTCAGATTAGAAGACAAGTGTGTGACGGGATAACAGGATAACGTTCTGGCTGAGCGCTGTTCTGGAAAGACATGCAAAATGCCATTGGTAGCGGATGCACAAAGAGAGCTTGTGTTTATGCACAGAACTATAAATATTCCCTTTCAAGCAGGCAGAGCTGGAAAAATGTCTGAATGTCTATTTTTGCCTCCTCTGCTTCACCCACTCGAAACATTGACATCATACCAAGCTCCTACTGAGGCAGAGTCAGTCCCGAGATTCGGAACGGCATAGCAGCACTCTGGCAGTCTCTGGGGCAGGGGGAAAAAGATGGCTACTTAGCCTGAGAAGGCCAGAGCCACCAACTTTTGTGTGGGAGGAATTCACATGTGAAAATGGTGGGTTTGTTCCTGTGAAAAATGCCAAGTGAACCTGAAGAACAGGCATGGCGTGGCTTTTCACAATCTTCCCACACCTCTTTCAAAGCCTGAATTTTCGCTGTCTTAGTCTGCACTGAAAGGTTTCCATGCAACACTAGGTTTAGGCTTCCCAATTAGAGAACTGGGCATAAAGGGAAGACAACTCTTTTCAACCTTTCCCTCCATTTCATACCCAGGCAGGACCAGCTACACTCTTGCCCTTAAAGATAAAGACCTGGATTAGCTACAGAGACTAATTCAAAATCCCATGGCCTAGTTTGCTGGTGGAATTACTTATTTCAGTCTACCGTGAGCCCATCACCATCACAGAAATTCCTCTACTTCCTTATCCTCTTTCAGAGACCTCTTTTCTCTCTGTCACTGCAGAGAATTTCTCTAACCCAGAGCATGCTGAACTACTCCCTTTGGGGACCTGTAATTCTTGGAGAAAATACACCGTCTCTTAAGCAATCTCCAGGATTTTCTCTGGGTCAGGACCACCCCAGCTTTAAAAGCTGAAGACATGAGGGGTTACAACACATTGCATGAGAAAACAACGGGGAACATTCAGCATCTTAAATGATCAGATTTCTCTCTAGAGATTTCTATTGGCAAGCGAGATATTTTCTGAGGTCTTTTTCCTAAGGTCTATTCAGAAACTTTTCGGCAAGCTTGAGTCAAGTATCCAGGGAACCTGGGCTGAGTGTAATCTCTCTCCTGGTAGAGAAGAGACAAGACTCACTTGTAATGAATACAACTTGGGATTCTTTATGAGGCCGATGGCCACAGGCAGACCCTGTGGCTCCCTCTAGCCTTCTCCATGCTAGGGACATTTAGCAGAAATGTCCTTCCATTGGTGACACGTATTCAGTTCTATTATTATTATTTGCATTATGGTAGCACCTAAGAGCCCCAGTCATGGCTCAGGACCCCATTGTGCTAGGTGCTGTACAAACACAGAACAAAAAGACCATCCCTGCCCCCACAGAGCTGGCAAGCTACTGGTGTGAGCAACACTGGGAAGCCTGGTGGAAGCAGGTGGTCACCATTGTACTGGTTAGATCATTCTCTGCACATAGTTAGATGACACAGCTAGAGCTGGTGGGGAATCTGTCAGCAAAACTCCTCCCCACCCCCTCCAAAAATGGCTTTTCCACAAAACGGGCATTTTTACAAGAACCGGTTTTCACCAAGCAAACTGAAACCCAAACTGCCGCTTGCTTTTGAAGAGGCGGTTTTTGTTTTGTTTTTCAGTGAAGCCCCTTCCCATGTCAATTAAAACAAAAAAAAATGTCATTTATTTTCTGCAGAATCATTTGAAAACGTTTCCTGACCAGCTGTAGATGTGGTGTTTGAATCTGCCAGTGGCCCATGGACACTGGGCTCCCAGCATTGCTAACACCAAGTGAATCAGGATTAGCCTAGAGGGAAATTTCCCTACTGTAGACAAGGCTGGGTTGCCATCTGGGACTTCACAGATTTCCTGTGCCATTATGGCATGGATTGCTGATTACACTGCAGGCTGCTTTGTAGTTGAAGCCCGAAACCACACCACATTCAGATACTCTACCTGACTTGTACCCCAAGCTAGTCAAAATGTGGCTTTTTTGACTGGCTGATGTTGAAATTTTGGATGGGTTGGGATAAAAACAGTGACATGCAGGCCTACAAACCCCACCTGGACCCAAACTGACAGTACATTCTCCATATTCCCTGAGCACCACAGCCACACAAGTGTAATGGTTTGTTACCTTCATTAGACAGACCCGCCGTCCATGGCTCCGCTCTCCAGTTTGTGGGCAACCCTGGAGAGCCTGCATGCACGCAAGTGGGTCAGTTGTTTTGGCAAGGGCCTACCAAAGAAAGTGCAAGGGGTATGCTCAGTATCCCAGCGTAATCACGTCTAGCTGAGAGCACAGCAAAGATCCTGCCTCAGCTACGGCAGCCTAGAACAGGAAGCTATAAACTGCTTTCATCTGTGTCCAGCCCTCAGTGCTCCCCAGCTCTCAAAGTAACATTAAAAACCCAAATGGGGTCCTAAATAAAAGCCAGTGGCCATCGTTCTACATCCCTGCTGTTTGCCCGGGGGGGGTCAATTTGACCACACTCACCTTTATGGGAAATCAGCCCATATTTCGCTGAAACAAGGCAGGCAGCACCTGGCTTACATCTGCTTAATGAGATGAGCGTCTGCTTTCAATATACCAGAGCCAGGAGCAGTCACAACATAATGAGGGTCATTTAGAGCAGCAATTAGCTTTGGGGACCCTGATTTTCTATTACAATAACTGACTAGTGTTGCTACATGTATCGACGGCTTCAGGGACTTTTGATTTTTTTTTCATGAAACAGCAACTTTCCTTTTAAATTGCATGTTCTGTCCACGACCCATCCGGCACAGACGGAAAAGCTGGTAGATTGGTAGGCCTCCTCTTCCTTTTGTCTAAGTCCAGATTTTCATTCGGCCTATATTTTATGTTATGTCCCAGGTTTTCACTTCTATTTCGTCTTTCACTTGGGGATATCTAAGCACTTTACACACACGAATGAATTCCGCTTTGATTCAGCATGTGCTTAGCACGTGCCAAAGTCCCGTTGACTTCAGTGGGACTTAAGCATATGAGTGAAGTGGGGCACGTACTTAAGTGCTTTGCTAATGTGGGGCCTTAAACCTCCCAACCTTCTTGAGACGCAGATTAATTATTAATTATTGTTAGCCCTCTTTCAAAGCTGATTTGCCTCTTTTCACCCAGGGAGGCTGTGGAAGAGCCAGGAATAAAACCCCGGAGTCCTGATTCCTAAGCCCCTGTGCTAACCGGTGGACTACACTTTATTACATATACACACGCATATGGAATGAGTGAATTACGGACTGTGTGGATTAACACGGAGGCCTGGCTGGAACAGGGGAATGGTAACAGAAACATGGGACTTTTCACCTCAACATCATTAATTCAAAGCCAGCTCAGGCGGGTAGGAACTGGAAGTTGTCATCCGACAGCTGGTCTGTGGCCTTTGTGAAATAAGGCTGAGATGTTCAAAGGAGCCTAAGGCATTTGGTTGCCCAACTCCAGAAGGATTTGGATACAGATGAAAATCCTGGCCTACATTCTCTGCTCGGTAGTTTTCTGTCAGTTCCTGGTGAACTGGTGTCCACCCCACACAGACTGCTATGATAACTGGCTCCAATCAGCACTCTTACTTGCAATCTCAGCAGAGATGCCAAGAACTAAGGAAGCATGGGCAGTGAATTCCCCTCTCCTCTGTGAAAGGTGCCATCTGTCCAGGTCCAAATCTGAGGTTGGTGAAAGGGTCTGAGGAAGCTTTGCTTCTGTGGGGGCTGAGTCTGGTCTGTAGAGCAAGAGTGAACTACAGCCTGCAGGCCTGTCTGTTTGGAGGCTTTCACCAGAACTAAAGTGTAACACAGGGGCTGGCTGGCTCAGATAATTGGTAGCAGGATCCAGAGCTTGTATCCAGCTTAGGGTGTGGCTGTAAATTAAGGGAAAGTTGTCACTATTTAATGGCAGTTCAGTGGCCTACATAAAAAATGATTAGTAGGTCTCAGTCCAGTTGCCAGGGGAGAAGCATCCACAGCACAAAACTCACCAACATAACTGGCCCTAACTGGCATCCTGGTTAACAATCACAACTGTAATCTATCCCCTGTCCACACCGAGGATGGGGCAGCATGGAGGAGCTTACACTGCTGCTGCAGAGCCTTACCAACTCTGGATAACAAATAATAATACCTTGCCCTCTTGTAGCACGTTTCTTTAAAAGATGGGATGCCCCAATATAAAATCGTTGCAGTCAATGGGAGTCCTTCCATTGACTTCAAAGGGCTTTGGATCAGGCCTTCAAAGTAGTTTAGCAATGCTAATCGATAGAGCTGGTTGAAACTCAGAAACTTTGTTCGGTGAGACATTCCAATGTTTCAAAATTTCCCTTCGTCCCAACTCAGAATGAAAAGTCCAAGTTTCCAAATTTCCCGAGACATGAAGTTTCTGCAAAACTGAATTTAGGAAATAATGAAATAGCCTTATTGAAACGTTTCACTCCAACAAGGTTGAAGCGCTTTGGTTCATATTTATCATTTTGACTTTTATATTATATTTATTTCGTTATTTATTTAGGGCTTCTGATTTTAGGTTTTAGCCAATAAACACAAATAAATCACCCTGGGCGGGCATGCGTGCACACACACACACATGCACACACACACACACACAGAAAGCAGTGTTGATCCAATAAACACTAGAAAAACCCCACAAATGGCTATTTTTATCTTGTCTGCACAGAGAAGTAATGCGGACTACAGGGGTGTGATTTCTAAAGTGCACTAATATGCTGCACGTTAATTGGTCTGTGCAGACTCTGCTGGTGCGCGCTGAGAGTTCCCTAGTGTGGTTTAATTTAGTGCTGTTTGAAACGGTACCTCGTTAAAGCGCACTAGAAAACGTTACCAAGAGATTATTCATTGCACACAGCATATGCAAACAGAAAGCCCCAACACACACTGATTATTGAACAGTTACATAAAACTCAAAAATTGCTAAAAATAGCCCCCCAAAACGAAATTGATAAACCCAGAAAAACAAAAGCCCTAATTAATTATAATTATATTAGATTATAAAAACAAAATGCTTCCACCTTATCGAAACAAAAGTTTCAATAATTTTTTGTTGAAAATGTCAACAAAGCCAATACATTCCCATGAAACATTTTGATTTAAATGACTCAGCATTTTCCAACAGAAAACTTCTGTCAGAAAGTTTTCCATCAGTTCCACAACTTCCCGGTAAAGCAGTTAAATATTGTGATCTCCATTTTATAGACAGGGAAACTGAGGCACGGATAATTTAAGTAACCTGCAAATATAACAGAGAATCAACAGCAAAGTAGAGAACAGGTCCGAGACAATTCAGCACTCTAACCACTAGACTACACTTCCTGTCTGAAGAGAACTCAATTGCCATGGATGCCTTGCTATGTCCTTTCACCAGCACTAAATTCTCTCACACACTCACACACACACGTGCATGCACATGTATAAACACACACTCATGCAAAAGGAAAACAAAAGTGTTTTTCAGTCGCCTTGGCCACTATTTCTGGGATTTAGGGATGATTTTAGCCTCCTACTGTATTTTTTCTGCTCACTAAGCTGATTATAAATAGCTTTGGTTTCCTGCATTTGCAGAATTAGCAGCCCATTCCTCCAGGGAAGAAAGGTGATGGAGAAAGTGGTTTAATTCAGTAGTTACAATGAGTCCCAGGCTGTAGGAAGAACTGGGAGGTAGATCTTTTATTAATTTCATTTCCCCTACCACCACCCCAAAATAGTGCAAAATAACCAGCTAGAACAGAGGGGGAGCATTTCAGAGATGAACATCTGTTCTCGTGACATGGAATGAATACGGGCCTTATCAGCCATTGCCCTGCCCTGCTATAGTGATTTTCACCAGTGTAAAGGGGCTAGGATTGATTCTCATTTGCACTAAGGCCACTCAACACCATTTGGGCAGTGTAACCAACCATCACTTTACACTGCCCAAGTGATGTAAAGTGGCCTTAATGTAAATGAGAGTCAGGTTGTTCTGATTAAGAAGCATCTTATACCCACTTTGCTCTGGCATAAATGACCACACAAGCTACAGGGCAATGGAGAATCTTTGACTCTTTATAGGATGATATTCACATAAATATATAAATGGGCTGCTGGACTCACTCCATTTTGATTTGCTTTAATGTAGGTTTGCCGTATTCACCTAAAGTCAATACCCTAAGAGCCAGTTTATTACACTATTAATTATTAATTATTATCATTATAGTCTGATTCACTGTTACCTTGCATAGTCATGTATACCAGTGAAAAGACATTTACACCAGTCCAATGGGTGTAAAACATTCCTAGATTAGAATGATAGCATCTTACGCTCACTTTGTGGGGATGTAAATGAGGACACGTGGTGCAAGGGAGCAGAGAATTAGGTCCAGAACGTGTATATCTGTGTGCACACGCGTAAACATTTGTATGCTGTGTTCTACATTACACCCTGTTGTATGGCATTTCCTAAGACACTCATGAACAAAGAGTAGCATTCCATAAGTTGTGTATGCATCATTCTGCATCCAAACGAGTTCAAGTGGGGCTTTTAAGGATACAATTAAAAACCAAACCAAACCCTGAACAGTTAGTTGCAGAGTAACTTTAATGCAGTCCAGAGTGTTGAAGCAGAACTCTTGAGATCTATTTTTCTAACTGCAGGCAGTTGATTTCTGCTTGCTGGGAGACATCTGGGAGCCATATGGTAGCACACGGAAGTGGGGTTTACTGGAGAAAATAACCTTATTGCCTTTAATTGGGGGGCCCGCTGAGGATGAATTACTCTGCAAAAACAAGCCCTCAATGTTTGCTGGAGAGCCCCTGGCAGTCCTAAGGGGGTTGCTATCTTCATTTGGCCTTGACGACTCTTGGGTTGTCTCAGTAAAACCTGCTTCCTGAGACTCATCACTTGGCTTTCGTCCTGGCGTGTGGCCCCTGCTGTTCCTGCTGCTGCCCATTCCCTGTCTGCATTCCTCAGAGGTGCCTTGGGACCCAGCCTTCCTCAGCTTGTCTTGCTCAAGTAGCATCTTGACCGTCGGAGACGTGAGAGTGGTGTAGGCTGGCCACTGGCGGCCGCGGCGGATCAAAGGGCTGGGGAGGCCGATATTTGCCGAGAACATCCTTTGTTCTGGAACCCAAGAGATAAGGACAAGTTTAGAATGCAGCAAGCACAGCTGGTTACCTTCTGCTTGGCTTTGACTGCCTCGGAAGCAGCAGAGAAAGGCCTGAATTCCCCACAGCACTCACAGAGGTGCAAGGAGAAAAGGCAGGGTTTCCAGTACGGAAAGAAATCAGTGCGCTCAATTGCAACGCCCACACCTGCCAGAGCTCAGAGCCCACCGCCCCGAAGAAACCAATCGGAGTGGGTAGAGCTTGGGAGGCAAACAGTGCAACGCCCAGCACCTACTCTGCTGCAAGATTCCCATTGCTGGTGCTGCCATCGGTACCTGAGCTGCAGCAGGGTTGACCCTCGCCAGATAACGGCTCCCATGTAGGGCATGGAAGGTTTTTCCTTTGCACCTTTACTGAGGCAGATTCATGTCCCAGTGGGAGCAGCAGACGGCACAAGATCTGCCAGAGCTGCCCAACATGAAGGGAGAGTGCTCCTGCCTGCAGCACCCCTGGGGGTGAGGGGCGCAAGTTCCCTTTCATCATGGCGAGTTAGCTCTGCCAAGGCCCTACCTCTTCCCCACTCTCTTTGGTTTGTCCAGCAACCTACCAGTCAACCTAGCAATCAGAGAGCCGGACGTGCACTCAGGAGAGCACAGGGACTGCAGCGGTGCCCTAGGAAACAATCGAGCGGCTGGAGCCTATGACCCCTTGCTCAATTATGTTAAAAAGAAGCTACCTATCTAAAGCACTTATCACTCTACCATCTAAGCAGCGTGACCTAATGGATAGAGCACTGGACTGGGACTCAGAAGACCTGGATTCCATTTCTGGCTCTGCCACTGGCTTTCTAGGTGACTTTGGACAAGTCACTGCCCAGCTCTGTGCCTCTGTTTCCCCTTCTGTAAAAGGGGATAATGACACTGACCTCCTTTGGGAGGCTCTTTGAGATCTACTGATGACAAGTGCTATGTAAGAGCTAGGTATTATTGTTCACTGAAGGCATGGGTTGTTCTCAATATTCCAGACAGCATTTTCTTGAGGGCAATATGGAACTGAGGTCAAGTTGGAACCCGCTTAACAAAAAGAAATTAACAAAAAGAAGAAAGGCAAAGGAAATGAAATAATAACAATACTTAGCATTTCTGCAGAGCTGTACCATGCCCGAGGTCAAACAGAGGATCAGTAGCAGGGCCCATCCCTGAATTAAAATCTCCTAACTCCCAAGTTTTCTGTTCTAACCACTAGACACAGTTTCTCCTCTGGTATCTCAGCAAACAAAACAAAAAGCTCTAGAAACTATAGATATGACCAGAGAGATTAGAGTCAGAGTGTATGTCTATGCTCCAGCTGGAATAGACAGACCTGTGCTAACTTTACCTGCACTAGCATGGGGGCATGCACAGGAATAAAAATTTGGCCACTTTTGGAGGGGCACTTTCTGTGCCCCCCGTGTCCAGAGGAGCTGCCTCTTTCCACACACCCTCCCCCATCCCTTGCACTTGGAGGAGCTGTCTCCCCCCCTGCAGCCACTGGAACTGGCTCTCCCTTCCTCCCTCCCCCCACAGCCCCAGGGCTGTTGGAGCTCACGCTCCCTGCTCGGGCCCCAGAGGAGTTCTGTGCCCCTGCCGATTGGGAGGGCCCCTGCCCCTGCTTCCCTGTCCCCTGCACACGCCCCTGAGAATAGCTAAAGATAGCCACGTAAATGCAGTGGCCTGGGCTGTACCAGCACGCCGGGGACCCTTGGTACCTATTGGTGTTGCTGAAGCCCACAGTGCTTCATCTACTCTGCTGTTTTTAGCCATGCTAGCATGGGTCAAGCCAGCCCACGTATGCCTACCTGTGCGGCAATCACAGGTTGGAGTGCAGAGGAGACAAATCTAGAGTCTCTGGTGTACGCTCAGCTTCACACAGGAGAGAAAATCCAAGGAAGAAAGAAAGTCGCTGAAAAGACCTGAAGGCCCCATCAAACATCAGACTTTTAGTTTCCTTTCTAGTGTTGAATTTAAAGCCTGTCACAAAACCAGCTCATTCTTGCCTGGCAGCAATTATTCATTTAAGAATTGCACAGCCCACGAGCAGCGATAGAATTTCCTGCATGCATGTAATTGCTTTTATCTTTACTTAGCGCTGCATAATAAATCACCACAATTATGTAATTAGCAATTAAATATTTACAGGAGTAAAGCATGCTCTTGGTTAAACAAGCAGGTCATTGAGGATGGAGAACTGGAAAAAGGTCCCATTGACCAGGCCCGCCTTGTGGTATAATCACTCCGCTGAAATGGGGGATGCTTCCACAATAGAGATATTTAAAACAAGATTTGGCCTAAGCATTGGAGAACAGACCATTGGCAAGAGCAGTATAATGGGCAAGGGGATGGACGAATAGATCCTTTTCCCATCTCTCTCTCTATGATTGTATGACACTCTTTTGGGGCCAGAGTCTGCTCCCATGAAAGTCAATGCGGAGACTCCCAGTGTTTTCAAAAGACCAAGGGAGAAATCAGCGGTAGTTCAATTTGCAGATGCAGGAAGCCCAGCCCATCAAGTGTTTGTAATTTCTATCCCTGGGACGCCTAATTAAATGTTTTATACAGGAAGAATTAGCACCAGTAAATATCTGCACCTCTATAGCTCCACCATCCATCTGAGAGGCTGAAAATGCTTTGCAGTCAACCTCTCAATGCCCCAAATGGCAGTGAGGCACAAAGAGAAAATATGGTTATGCAACTGAGGAACTGCACTGGAATTCAACAGATCTAGGCTTAGTTCCTGGTTCTGACACAGACTCTCTGCATGACCTCAGGCATGTCACTTAGGGTGGAATTTTCAAAAGCACCTAAGTCATTTAGGAGTGCAAGTCAATGGGACTTGTGCTCTTAAATCCCTTAGGTGTGCTCCTAAATCCTACCCCATCTCTCTGTGGCTCAGTTTCCCATCTGTTAAGTGGGGATACTAAGACTTCTTTTCTCCCTCTGTATTCAGCTAAAGAGAGGAAGTTCTTTCGGGCTAAGCTTTTACTATGTATTTGTACAGTGCCATACTCAAAGGGCCTTTGTTCTCAGTTAGGGCCTTTACGTGCTACTATAATAGACACAATCCCTGCGTTAGGTAGGGAGATATTCTTATCCCCATTTTAGAGACAGAGGCTCTGAGAAATGTTACATGACTTTCCCATGGTCACTCAGCAAGTCAATGGCAGAAACAGAACCCAGGAGTTCTGACTCTCAGTCATCTATTCTAACCACTAAGCAACATTGCTATGCCTAATTATTAATGGAAACCATGCTCTGCTCAAGCTTATCTTCTGCTCACTTTGCTGGTGGAATAGCACTGTGCCAGAAAAAAAAAACATATGTGTTTGTTTTCAGTGCTCTACACCTACCCACGTTCTGTGCATTCCCAGCTCCAAGAATGTCAGAGAATCCAGCAGCAGTTGTACTGTATAATTATTCCTGCAGCCTCTGGACTGCTTGGCTCTGTTGCTCTGCAACCCCATGGTGACATACTGTCTCATGCAGGGTGCACACAGTCTGGAATTTGTTCTTATGTATGCTGTACTCCTGCCCACCCTGAAGAACATGGAAGTCACTGAGATAACTGGCTGCTGTTCTCTTTTATTTTCTGCTTCCCGCTGCTCCCTTCCCTTCCTTCGGCTCTCTCCATGCTTGTCAGCAATCCCATTCCGACTGGGATCATGCTGACACTAATTTCAGTCACCTGATTAGAATCAGAAGAATCTTTCATTACATCCCAAGGGCAGGCATGTCTTGTAGGTTTTCTTCACTTCCCTGCATTACTAAGCTGTCCAAGGTTTAGGGCAGGCCTTTTCCTTAGTGCTTCTGAGTGGAATCCCCATGTAGTTACTGCATGAGCCGAGTTTACCTGGGATGTGGCTCTCGGTAGCTCTAGTGAGGCTAATTTAAAATAAGGGGAGGTATTCAAAAATGACCCAAAACTAAATGATCCCCCCCCAAAAAATCACTTGGGGGGTCAAACAAACCTTTCTGTTCATCCTGAAACAAAGGGGTCTTTCTTTTTTTCATTGTTTTGGTTTTGGTGAAAAAAAATCAGTTTTGGTTTGAACTGAACCACTTTTTCTTTCCAGTTTGGTCCTGAATCGAAAATCAATTCTTCGCTCAGCTCTAGGATCGAGGAATCTATACTTTACACAACAGGAAGACTTGTGGAATAAATGTTGAGGTTGCTTTGGTCTCCCCACTTGTTCTCTTATTGTTCAGATGCCAGAGTGATGGGCTATTCCAGAGACTGATGGTGTGCAGACAGACAAGCTCCTCCACCCATATATAAGTAGAGGTGATGAAAATTTTTCCCACAGCAAAATTCCTGTCAGAAAATGTGGTTTTGTTGAAATCAAAATTTCCCACAGCACAATGTCAATTTTGATGAAAATTTTCAATTTTCTGATCAGGTGAATCAAAACAAAACCTGTTGTCTGAAATCACCTTTTTGAAATGAAGCTACATTTTCTATTCCAAAATAAAAAAAAAGTCAGGGTGAGATATCAAATTGTTTCATATCGATGAAAAATATCAACATTTTCCATTCCAATATTTGCAATCTGAAACTTTCCAGCTCAACATTTTGACTTTTTGTTCCTTTTCTGAGCAGAAAGTCATTTCAAAATGTTGAAATTTCCCATGAAAGGCCAATCCCATTCCCCCCCACCCCCGCCAAACAGCTCTATTTATGAGAGTTTTGGCCTGGTACGTAGCCAGGAAAACAACACCAAGCAACTCCCTTCAGCCTTCATTTTGCAAACCAAAAGGCATCTGCTAGCAAGGAGCCTGGCTGCTAATCAGTGGTTGCATGGGATACATTTGCACAACAGAAAATGTGTTTAAACTGTGTGTGTGCAAATATAGTGTTGCATTGACAGCCCTGCAGACTGAGGTCCACTGTGTAACAGAAGGATTGGCACCAAAGGCAACAATGATGATTCTGTGTTTGAAGGCTCAAAGAATAAGGGCCTGATCCAAAATGCTTTGGAGTCCATCCACTGACTTCAACAGGCTAGGGATCAGGTCTTGAAAAAGAAGAACTAACACTCTAGCTGAAAGCTGGGGACCCAGCCACTCAACAACACTGAGCTGTAAATTAAACACAGTAATAACAAAGGCAATGGAAAAGAACTCTGTGCACCGAACAGGCACATCCAAAACTTACAGTCTGTTCCCATACCGCAGCCCCAACTGGCTCTGCTATGAAACATCTGTGAGCTGCATTCCAAGCATCTTGGAGAGAGAGCCACAAACAGTCAATGATATGTACAGTAGTACCAAATCAAAACATGACACTGTAGGTGTTGTAAAGAGACAGCTGATGGGCCCTTCTTTCAAAAATCTCCGTGGGAGGGTGAGGTAAGGAGAGCAGATTATTTTTTAGTTTATATGTAGAGCCCCCTGAAAATGTGAGAGAGGATTTGAAGAGTGAACAAACAGACATGGTATAGTTCCTGCCTCAGGGAATTTACAATGTATCAAATGAAAGCAACGAGCCATAGCAGGGGATGGAATAAGGAAAGACAAGAATTACAGCAACGAGACTTGGCTTTGGCATGTGCATATCTCAGTTACATTTATATTGTTTTTTTAAAGGAGTACTTATCTGAGCTTCACTAAACCAAAAACTGTATCCAGCCAAATTCTCTTTTGATGCAAAGGGGACAGATAACTTTATGGTCATGTGTAAGAGTTAGGAACAGGAAGATGTGTGCATATAGTAGTTTTGGATCTCATGATATTTAATTAAGGTGGCATGGAATTATTTTGATCAGAAGGAAAGCATTGCTGTTTGTGTGATATTTATGTTGGCTGAGGTTTTCAAAAGAGCCTATAGTCGAATTGCTAAAATACCTTTTTGTGGAATTGAATATGCTTTGCATAGGAGCACAGAATTCAGTCTGTGTGATGAAAGAGCAAGGCATTCACATTTTTGTGCACAGTTAGGAAAGTTATGTGATGGATGGATAGTGTTGGTTTAGATTTTTGTGGGAAGGTTTTGCTACGAAGCAAAGTTAAGGCTATTTGGTGTTGGCCAGTGAGAATGTTTCCATTTCGGGGTGTGGGGGGGTGTCTGAATTGCATGTGAAGGTGAAACAAACCTGGGATGAGGCCTCAGGGTCTGATTTCCAAACCTCCCCTCTGTTATGGCACCGGTGGTCCCAGGTGTTTCTCCTCCGACCTTCACCTCCAGTCCTCGCTGCACTGGCACCCACCAAAATGACGCACAAGCTACATTCCAAGACTGGACAGCAGTGAGAACACCACTGACTGCTTGGAACACCACACCCATTCCCCGTCTGACTCCTCAAGGCTTCCATAACTTTTCCTGGCCGTTGGTCTAGGGTGACCACAGGGGCAGCATTGGCCGGGGAGGCTTGCGGGAGATATAGCCACCCCAAAATTTGCCTTAGCCCCCGCCCCAGCCACCCCTCCCAGTGCAAAGGTCAAACATTACAGAGGAGTACGGGTGGCATGGTAGGGCATTGCCACCCTTACTTCTGCGCTGCTGCTGACGGCAGCTCTGCCTTCAGAACTGGGTGCCCGGCCAGCAGCCGCCGCTGTCTGCTCTGCCTTCAGAGCTGGGCAGCTCATACCCTCCCAGAGTACAGTCCATGCCCCCTACTGTTAAAAAAAAGTGTGTGTGCCCACAAGATATAAAGTGCAGCTCTCCCAATTTTCTGTCTAGTCCACCCACCGCCCCTGGGTGACCAGATAGCAAGTGTGAAAAATCAGGATACTTTCTTTTTCGGGGGTGGGAGGGGGTAATATTTGCCTATATAAGATAAAGCCCCTAATATTGAGATGGTTCAAATAATATCGGGATGTCTGGTCACTCTAAGTTGGCCCCTCCATACATTTCCACCATGGACACCAGATAAATGAACCAGGGTGCTAGCTAAGGGATACATTGGTATGGGGCACATTGAGGAGAAACAGGGTCATAGAAGGACCGAACACTAAGCAGGGGAGGGGTTTATGCTGAGGGTGGGCTGGAGGGATTACACCTAAGGGAGAAGTGAAGGAGGGTTCTGAAGAACCATCAGTTGGTAACATCTTGGGTTTGGCTGCTAGTCTGGGCTGGATTTGAATCCCCAGCCTACAGAGAAAAGGTTCTGTGATCCACTCAAATCTTGGGAGCCTTCAGGTGTTCCTACTGTGCAAGTGGCTGTTACCAAGGGCTGCCTCTGTGGTGCATCTGGTGATGCATCCCAGAGCTCATTTAGGAGGAGGAGTTTTACCCATGGCACAGACAGGAGTCCCTGTCTGTCACTGAAGTTGGACGGTGCTTAGTAAACCCAGCCTAGGGTTTATCTGTAGCTGCCAGAGAATTAAACAGTTCACAAACTACCCAAAACGGGCCTGAGCAGCCTAACAGAGCTGTCTTCTGTCTCATGCTAATGCTGGCTTTTCACTGGCAGGAGCTCTCCAGGTACATCCTGATGGGAATTTCACATTCTCTCCTCACAACGGATTCTAGCAACATACCCTTGCCCAGCACAGCATACTCTGCTAATGCAAGCTCAGGCTGGTTCAGCGCCGGGGAAATCCCAGTGGCTGCTGCCAGGATATTCATTTGGGTCATCCCCAGCATCCTCACCGAGCCTCTCTGCCCACTCAGCTGGGGCATACTGCCCATGGGCTAGGTGTGGCCTGTGATGCACTGCACCACACAGCTGAAATAAGGCCCATGTTTTCATGTCCTGTCCTCAGAAACATTTCATTCAGCTGCCTGGTAATCAGCGAGAATCAAACCTCTAAAAAGCCTGGCTGTTGGGATAAACCACAGCCACTGAGTTCAGCTGCTCCCCCCCAGCTTATGTGTCCATTACTTCTTTCTCCATCCAACCCTTCTCTTTCTCTCCTCCAAGCCCCATCTTTCTTCCTCTTCTCCTTCCAACTCCATCCTTCTTTCTCTGCTTCCAATTCACTTTCTTTGCCAGCAATCCTTGCCTTCAGCCTCCCCTTGCGTATACCATGCACATACTCAAGTATCCTAATCCCTCGGCTCGATAGGTCCCATGGCCACACCCAGTTCCCTCTCCTGCATGAGATCTGCAGTGTGGGAAGGTGAGGTGTGGTTCTGGGAATCTATCTGCAGGTGTCTGGCCAGTTCCTTTAATCAAATCTCACAGGTTAAGAGACGTCCCCAAAAGCATTTATCCCATTTCCTACGTGACCCCAGGAAAGCCCCAGATTTAAAGACAGCAGCGGAACCTGGTTGAACCCACTGAGACCATGAAATGGATATAAGCAAAGGCGGCAAGGCTTGTTAGCAAGCAGTAGGAGTTAGGCTCCTAAGTCCCTTAGTCCCAGAGGCTCAAAGGTATCTGGATGTCTAACTCCCACTGAAATAATGGGAGTCAGATCTCTAAATACTTTGAGGTTGGGAGCCTTAGGCGCTATTGAAATTTTAGTTTGAAAACACAAGCCCTGGAAATCAGACCTGAAAACTCCTCCCCATGGGAAGGTTGCAGGGAAGGCTCAGGAGAATATAGTTCCCCAATATTCATACAGAATGGGATTTCAGAAGTGCTCAGTCCTGACCTAACTCTGTGCCCACTGCAGTCAAACTCGCAGGAGGCAAAGCTGTTATTGATTTCAGCGGGAGCAGAGTTAGACGAAATGCTCTTCAATATCCCACCCAATCAGAGGGATCTATCCCTGATGTTTATTATTCTCCTGGGAAGCTCCCCCACCATCCTCCCCTATAAGCTGTATTTAAATTGAATAATTTAGGAAACTGACCGAAACTCTGTGAGCCAGAGCTCAGCACAAGGCACCTCTCCTGAAGCACCCAGCCAATCTGGCAGATGGAGGATATCCAGGCGTAACTTGTCAAAGAAGAATGTGGCACGGAAGATTTGTGCCTCGCTCTCATGGAACAGCTCTGGTTAGTAACGAGGCCTGGGTAGCATTGCCCTTCAGGGCAGGTAGAAACTCACCAGACTTTTTAACTGGGGATGTGAAGTCCAGGCTTGCAATAAAAATTCAACCTCTGAGCAACCTAAACCTACCTAACTTCATACACACCCTGAAGGGCTTTAGCCAATCCTGGTCCCATCAAAGTTTTGTCCCTGACCCAGTGGGAGCATGATGGGTTCCTAAATGCGTGTGCATGCATTTTGCAAGAATTTGGATTTTATACCCTATCTGGTCTTCCTGGAAACACATCTCCTTATGGGCACTGAAGATCCTTTCTCTGAAAACAATTTGCTTGAAGGGTTCCTCTTGCCCCCAGCTGAGTCCATTTCACATAGGCACTCAAATCCCAATCTTCTGATCTTTATTCTAGGGATAAGCCAGAGTTTAAATGCAGGTTGGGGGATCTGCAGGGACTTCCCCACTGTTCACAGACACTTGGATCCAGGTTTTTAATTTGGAACTCTCGCTTCTTTGTTCCAACAAACAGAAACAGACACTGCATTTGAGTGTGCGATGTAAGGACAACTCCTCCTGGTGCTCCATGGCGCCCAAGGGGAGTGCACCACTGGGAGGGCAGGGTATGTGCTCCCCTCCTCAGCAGTGAGCTCAGCTGGCCAGGACAAAGGGGACCATGGAGCATCTTCCACACCCCTTGTGGGATGGCTTGTGTCACAGAGGGTGGTAGCAGAGAGCAGCCTCTGAGCTTAGCATAGTGCAGGAATTGCAATTTGTCTCTAACCTTGAATGTGGTGAGCAAAGGATGAAGGTTCCTTACACGCTCTTCACCCACAATTTGACCCTGAGTGTGCAACAGGCACACAGACATAGCAGAGGAGCTTGTTCATACTTCTGCAGTCTTATCCAATGCAGATTCAAATTCGGAACCTGTTACGGTCTGCCTGTCACTCAACTACTCCAAGGAAGTCACTGATACATGCCAGATTGGATTTTTGGATACAGTGTTACTAAGCTTGCAATTATTAGGCCAGTTTCACTGGTAAACCCCAATTGTTTTGCACTGCTTTGGTAATGCAAAGCAACAAGCAGTCCAGTCGAATCCACTACCAAACCAGGTTTACAGCTGTTTTGTGTCACCTAAGCCCCCAACGTGTGTCGGTGAATCTGGCCCATTGTGATCATCTCCACAAAGATCCCCATCAAACCAGTGGCTCCATATGAGCCAGCAAGAATACAGGCTCTTTAGGAAGTTTAAAATCAAAGGCACTAAAAGAGAGAAGAAATATTCCCACACCTTGGAATGTGAGCAGTCAATTTCAAGTCCGGACCAAACGCTTCCAGAGTTCACGAGTGCTCTGATTCAAGGCGTGAGATTCAGAGCTCACTCTAATTTTGACAAAAAGAAATGAAAACAATGGTAGAGCCTTGTAAAACCAGCAATTGTTGCAGACAAACAGGGAGACCCTTTTCATGAACAGAAGGAGACATCTGCCAGCATCACTGGTGGAGAAATGTTCCTCAGTGGACACCGCTTTTCACTTTTCCATCCAGCACCAAAAAAAAAAAAAGCTAATTTTTGGCCGATGCTGAAATTTCACTGAATAAAACCCAGCACTTGACTGCCTGTCCATACGTTGCTCTCCATGTTACGGTCCCTGTAGCCAGAAACACCACATTATGTATCATGTCCGTGTTGCTGATTTATTTTACAAGCTGCTTCAGGAGACCATTGGATGGGAATAAAGCCCAAGGAACAAAACTGCAGATAAAAAATCCTGGTCAATAAACATTTCCTCTGTAATCTAAAATCTGCATTGCTGGCAGCAGGAACCAGTGCAGTAACACCCATTGATTTGTTTTCCCAGGACATGTTGAGATAGTCAATGTAATCAAAGAGATAAGAGAAACAATTTCCCAAAAGAAAGAGGATTTTGCTTTTTATGAAAAACATTGAAATCATAAAGCTACTGACGCTTTCCTGCATGCTGCAACTGCTGCAAGTTATAATTCGAAGAGGAATTCCTGGCAGTGGAACAATTTTCACACTCTTATATTTAGAGAGAGCTTGCATGAAAAATAGCCAAAGCTGTCAGTTATAAATCAGGCTGTTCTGACAGTGCCCAGAACATGTAGTAAAAGCAAATGAGGGGGAAATGAAATTACATGTTGCAGAGGGAAACTTTGCAAACTAATAAGCTTTTGTTAAAAAAAAACCCACCTTTGGAATAATTAGAACTCGTTTTCTCTCACTCTTTTGTTTAAGTTACAGTTTTTCTCACTGCTCCCTTCTGACGGACTGCTGGCTCCCAAATGCTGATCTCTTATTTATTTTACTTTTCACCATGTGGTTTCTATATTCACTTGGTTTGGGTCTGCAAATCAGAAAGAGCTCATGTCTCCAGAGACTGGGGCAGAGGAGGGAGAAATACTTTAGTTTTGCTTTGGAATCAGGAATCAGCCTCATGAAAAACATTTGCTTTTTGAGTGGCTTTAATGGATTGCACGAAAGACACACATTTACACTGCAAAAGTGCACAGATATATGGCTTGGTCCACTAAAGGCAGTGGAAAAAAATCTCATTGACTTCAGTGGGCTTTGGATTGGGACCATGTCGTCTTTCATTGACATTATATTTTAAATCCAATTGACATCCATAATTCCTGTGAATTAATCCATATATGGTGCACACAAATACTGAAACATGCTAGGACGGCTCCTCTTGCAATCTTTTCAAAGCTGGAACATGCACAAGAAAGTCTGATTTCCCCAGGTAATTGCAAGATCAAAGCAACTCAGATAAGCACCCAACCCTCATCCGAACCCACTCAGGGGCCCATTAATTTAATCAGTTTCTTTAGATCAGCCCCTAGGAAAGAAGTTGTTGTATCAAATATTGTAGAGAAGGAGAAATCACTGATGAGTCCTGGCAAATATCAGTCAAATCACAAATGTGATCAAACTTTGTGACAACTGTGGTTTTATTTGCCATCTTTCACTTCACTTCTTTCTTCCTTGTGCTAGGTCCAACCACTTGGCCCTCCTCAGGGATCCTGGAAACATCCCTTGTTTTCCTCAGTGCACCCCAGGGGCGAGAAATTGGGTGAGGCCTTGCAGCAGAGCTGACAAAAGAGGCAAGAAACCCTGTGATTCTGTCAATGCTTTCAGTCCTGGAGAAAACCACTCTCTGAAGTACAGATGCAGCTACCTTGATGATGAACATGGGATGGATAGATTAGATTTTACAGAGGATATAATGGACCCATCTTCCCAGGAGCATTTCTTCATTCTCGATATGAGATTAAATTTATTGGTTCTTGGTTTTACAGCAACTTTTTAGATCCTCATTTCCCCCCCCCCCCCCCCCCCGCCCCGCCCACGGTCAAGGTTCCTGAACAAAATATATGAAACTCCAAGAACAAGGCGATGCATTTTCTGCCTCTGTAATTCCGCAGGGTACAAAGGGATGTCAGTAATGTTTTTCAGGAGATGAAGCCAACTTAAAATCTTACCAACAAGAAATTCCCTATGCATTCGATCCTGGTCCTATTGAAGTCAATGGTAGTTTGCTATTGACTTTAATGGGCTAAGGCTTCCACTCTTAGTGCCAACCCAGATATAGCGGCATCTGTTAAAAGTACTGCTTGACACTGAATAAAGCTGATGAAGGAATAACAGCAACAAAAAACCCTTTATTCATACATCTGATTTCACCGCTTGAAATTCTCCATAAACTGATTCACAGCCAAACTCCTGTCCATGCGAGTGAATTGGGAAGCTGTGTAAAAAGGGCAGAAATTGATCTTCACAAAAGCCGATGGAGGAGTAGATGACAGACAAGGCAGCACAGGAGAACCTGTGTGTCCACTGCCCAGCATCACATCCCAGTGAAGAGGAAAAGGCTGAACCTGGGGTCTGAGCTCACAGTGAGAAATCAATGTAGGAAGAAAACAGCCTGGCAAATACTTTCTTTCTTTACAGGTTTCCTATTGGAAGGGCCCCAACACCCGCTCAATTCAGTGGGAACCCTTCTCGTCGATTCCAGTGTGCTTTAGATCAGGCCCTTAATGCAAATCAGCATCTGACTGGTGAAACAGAATCACCAGGTGGGCTTGTGGTGATAAAAAACCAAGTCGCTGAGATCCAGCACTAACCTGGCAGATGCTAGTCATGTCACTTAATGCACTACTGGAAGGTGTTCAGCTATTACCATGAAGCATGCGGGATAAGAACCGGAATAGAATAGAGCCCTTCCACAGCTATGCCTCTTTAAATCCAGCAGCTTTAGTGAGCAGACAGACTAGATAATCTGATGGTGGTTTCGGGCCTTAAACTCTATGAAACTATGTATTTCATAGAGTTTAACGACAGAAACCACCATCAGAAATATCCCATATCAAAATATCCCATATCGAAGCGCTGTTAGGTTTAC
The DNA here is from genome assembly GCF_015237465.2 of Chelonia mydas. Classification (NCBI taxonomy): domain Eukaryota; kingdom Metazoa; phylum Chordata; order Testudines; family Cheloniidae; genus Chelonia; species Chelonia mydas. Next base: position 21,694,084 of record NC_051254.2, read on the forward strand.
AAAATTAACACTGGAAAACATCAAGAAATGCAAAAGTTAATGTTCTAACAGCAATGGCAAGTTGGATGCACTGTATCCTCTGTGTTTGATGGGACATATTTTACAATCTACCTGTTAATACATTAGAGGACAAGGAACATTAAAAAAATTCACATGTGCAATGCACCTGGATGAACAGTTGCCACAGAACCTTGACTTTTGCATTTCATGGCATCCATTAGTTTTGCTTTGCAGCCATGCCACTGCATGAACTTTGTGGGAGGGGATTGTATCTAATGTCTTTGCTTTAAAAGAAAAGAGAGAGAAAAGAAATGGGGGCAGATATCATGCATGGCAACGTTCCGGAACATTTCAGAAACTTCCGAGCAGGCATAAATAGGAGCTACAATCGAAGGGGCAGACCATCAGCTGGCGCAAATCAACGTAGCTCCATTGACTTCCTACATTGACTTAAACCAGAGGAAGCTCTGACCCAGTTTTGTTTGGGAACCTTAGCTAGGGTGAGTGCTATCCGATGCCCAATGAATGGTCCAAAGAGATCATGGACAACAGCATCAGCTGGCATCAATTAGAGTAGCTCTCTTGACTTCACTGTAGCTGTGCTGATTCATATCAGCAGCATATAAAATGAGCATTAGTCCCTTGAATCAAGAAAGAGGTGGTGACCAAATTTCATGTCCCTTGAAAGTGAGCTTGATTCTCACTCCTCCCTGTTTGTTACTAAGTCTTGTTCCCTGGCTGGACCCGTATCTTTCCATCTGAAACGTAGGGCAAAATCCTGGCCCCTCTGAAGTCAATGAGGAGTTTGCCTTTGATTCCTATAGGGGCAGGACTTCACCCCTGATGTTTTAAAAACAGAATCAAATAACCCCAAAGGGCATGGCTCCAAAGCCCCTGGAGCTGACAGGAGCCTTCCCGCTGACTGAATGGGCTTCGGAGAAGACCCTAAAGCGACTTCTCCTACAGCATGGGCCCTGCGAGCACAGCTTTCCAATCCCCACTGGTAATGAGCCAGTGCCCTCCAGGACAGAGCAACGAGAAAAACTTTGGGGAGTGGCCGGGAGTGGTCAGAAATACAGGGGAAAGAGCTTGTTTATCTGAAAATACAAGGAGACAAATAGTTGACATTAAGATTTCAGGCAGGCTGTGGGATTGGACTATTTCTTTCAGTTCTCACACAAAGGGACCTTTTTTCCCCCTCACACTCTAAAAGAGAAGCAAAACAACAGCCACACACAGAAACCATATTGATGGCCAGGGAAGGGTCTGTGGAATTTCTGTGGATTTTCTCTCTACCCGAGACACAATGTCCTGTGCTGCAAAGCGACAGACAAAGTAGGACGCAAAGGCCAAGATGTTTGCATATGACTCTGTATCTGCCTCTTTTAAGTGCCACCCCCACCAGCCTCCACTCGGGCAAAGCCATTATTGCTCCAAAGCCCTGAGCTTCTTCTGGAACTCCAGCGAGATTGGCAGACAGCACATTTGGGAGTCTAGACTTGTTTCAGGCAGTGGGGCATGCTTGCTGAGCACTAACTCCATGGCTAATGTAAAGCCTCAGCAAGGAAGAGAATGAATGCACTGGAGATATTCATTTAGGAGTCAGTCATGTTCCTGACCCTGGAAGAGGAGCTTGTGCAGAGCCCCATTCTCCAGGATCTCTTGCATGGCAGTGCACAAGGCTGGACCAGGGGTGGGCCAAAGATCCAGCGGCTTATGGAATCTCCAGTTGTCCCAGCCGTCTGTCTGTTCTAATGGGCCATCTAGTGTAAGCCAGACCAGATTGCTTCAGAGTTATAGGGTAGCATTTTCAAAAGCAATTTAGTGATTTAGGAACCTAAGTCCCATTTTCAAAAGTGAACTAGATGTTTAGGTGCCTAAGTGTCGCAGAAAGTCAATGGGACTTTAACTCCTCAGTCACTATGGCTCTTTTGAAATCTTACCCCTCAGTGTTTTGTTTTGTTGCATCTGACGTGGTCTAGTGGTCTGAGAACTGGACTGGGAGCAAGGCATTCCTGCATTCTCATCACCTGTCTGATTCATCCGCTGGCCTTTGCCAAGTCACATGCACTCTCTGCCTCAGATTACTTCTCTATAAAATGGGGCTTATTTTTCTACTCGCTCCTATTGCATGTTGATCTATCCCAGTGGCTCTCAAACTTTTTTACTGGTGACCCCTTTCACATAGCAAGCCTCTGAATGCGACCCCCACTTATAAATTAAAAACACTTTTTTATATATTTAACACCATTATAAATGCTGGAGGCAAAGTGGGGTTTGGGGCAGAAGTTGACAGCTCGTGACCCCCCATATAATAACCTTGCGACCCCCTGAGGAGTCCCGACCCCCAGTTTGAGAACCCCTGATCTCTGCTATCTAGATCCATCCTATTCTATCCCATATCAAACACCTCTTCTATTAGATCCTGCTCCTTAGAGTACAGCCAAACAATCCTTCCCTTCTTCCCTTTGTTCAGTTGGTCTTCTGAAACTGACGAAAAGTACAGTAGTGTATGTGTGACCCAGGCTATCCCGTTAGGTCACTTACAACGGAGGTATAAATAACAACACACGTGTTTGCTGTACGGTAGTAAATGTACAATCACCCATTGGCCTGGAACAGAGAGAACAAATGTGTTAAGCAAGGAAACGGCACCCAGGAGAAGTGGCTATAAATCACCCAGGAACCCCCACTTCACAGATCAGCTCAGATCAGTACGTGGCGGCCCTGTCCCTGGAGACCTGCGGGTTCTGGGCAGGCAGACTGGAAAAGCTGGCCTCTTAACCTTCTGCCTTCCCACCAGCTCTGGCCTGGTAGGTTACTAACAGGAAATCCTGCCAGCTCTCCTCCAGCTGGAGTAGGGGGATGCCGTTCAAGAAGGAGCTGTGCAGGCTGCAGGAGAGGGAACATGCTGCTTCTGCAGGGGCCCAGCAGGCTGAAAGCCCAAGCTCTGGGCTGAGGGACAGGCACAGGGAGCAGCCTGAGTGTGGGAATTTCTGAATGCAGGAATCAGCCATTGGCCAAAGAGAAGGAGGTGCCTGAATCCAGGACTAAGGGGCTAAGGCTGGAGAGCCTGTCAAGACTGATTGTGGAAGATGGATTTATGCCATGCTCCCGTTAACGGCCCAGTGCACTGACACGGGGGTTCTGTCCATGCTGATAAGGGCACAGATTGATCTGTGCACTGGAGCGATTCCTGGCTGAGTTCCTGCCTCCCTCAGGGTTGTAAGAGTTTGGAACAAGGTAGCAGAGTGGGGACCCCACCCTGCCACTCATCCTGATGCCTCTTGGAGATCGTGACAGGGTGAGCAACTCACCACTAGACAGCACCGCATCCTGGCAGTTCTGTTGCTTCCACACTGGACCCTTAAAGCAAGGAAAGCTATTAGCAAACAAGGTCAGTTTAGGATAGTGTTTGTACGTGAGGCTGGAGACACACTGAAAATAAATACACCATTCTTATAGTAAGGGCTCATTGTGACCCTAGTGCCAGTGAAAAGTTAGTAATTCAGTTACAGCACGATACGAATGGGGACCACAGATGCCAAGGACAATGGAATGCATTGTGTTTGTCGCTGAGTGAATCGCATGATACTGGAGTGATTGGCATGTGGCCACACTATGACCTGATGTTTCACTTTCTCAGTTAAGCCTGGTAGAAGGCAAAAGGAATTAGCGGAATAATACCCTCCAGACTAGCTGTGAGTCTGTGTCTCTTTGAAACACGTGGTAATATCTAGCACTTCTACAGCACTTTCCGTCCAAGGGCCTCGAATCAATTTACAAATACTAATTAAGCCAGTCACAGCCACATATCGATTTTATAATCCCCATTTTACAGACAGGCAAACTGAGTCACTAGCCCAAGGTCAAACAACAAATCACGGTCAGAGCTGGGAGGGGAATCTGGGTTTCATAGAATCATAGAAATGAAAGGCTGGAAGGCATCGTGAGGGGCCATCTAGTCCATTCCCCTGTGCTGAGTCAGAAGCAAGTCAGCTTAGACCAAGTACACCTGTCTAATCCTAGACTCCGACCAGCAGGCCATGCTGTCTCCTGGGTACTTGAGGGGTGTAGCCCCTATGGAAAGCTAATGGCACAGTTTGTTGTAAGGGGACAGTCCAAGCAGCACAACAGAGGGAAATGATCACTGAGAGGTGGAAAGCTTCTTCTCCTTCTCTCAGGAGATCAAGGGGCCCCAAAGCTCAGGAAGTGAGTCCTCCTTGGCTTTTGACTGTTGGCACTCCACTACAGTTTATATACCTGGGGGCTATTCTGCTGTGTTACAGAGCCACTAACCTCCCCATCCATCAGGACGCGAGACCACGAAAAATAAGCGACTGCACAATTTCCAGTCACTCTGAAAGAGGAAGTGGTGCTGCAGTCTAAACAATGGGTGCTTTGTGAGCCTGGGGAACAAGCAGGGAAAGCACAACAAGGCTTTAAAAATGACATGCTAGGCGAGCATGGTGGTTCAAACAGATCAGCCTGTTCATCCTTCATTTCCCTGAGGCCCCAGTTAGAAATTCTGGCATTGCCACTTCAAATCAGAGCTTCATTTGAAACAGTTGGGCTCTAAAGCTCTGAGAAAACTCTCATACTGGCTGGACGTGGTTCTTCCTCCTAATTCCCAGTTTGATTAGCCTTAATACATCCCAGATTTTCAAGCCTCTATAATACCGCTCTGATTCAGACTGTGATTAACCCTGTTTGTTCCGAAATGAGCAGTCAGTGTCTCTGATTTTTTTTCATAAATTCATTTTGGTGGTAAATTGCAAACTGGCGACAGGCGCTGAAGGCCGTGGGCCCCATTCTGTCTGTCCAATCATTCCAGGTAGCCGTTCCATCAGCGTAAAGGGGGTGTAATAGTGCAATAGTGTGTAGTACAGTCAGCTTTGCTCTCATTTGCTCTGGTGTAAATGATCATGGAAACACAGAGCAATGGAGAATCAGGCTGTGGGAGCCCCAGGCTCGGGCCTTTGTCCGCTCTGATGCCATGCCATAGAATACGGGACCTTACTAACCAGAAAGTGGAGCCAGGCGAAATTTTTCATACAAAAATGTCTTGGTCAAAAAATGGGCTTTTTTTTCAAAATCAAAGCTATTTGTGAAAAATTATCCACATTATAGAAGTTTTCCTTTAAATTATTTTTCAAAATTTTTGTTCTGCTTACTATTGAAATTTTTCACCTTCTGAAAACTGAATCGTTTTACAGAAAACTGGGGGTTTTTTTAAGGAAAGGAACTGTCTGGTAAAAGATATGGCAGAAATAGTTGTGAAAACACAGATGATTGGTTAGATTCAAACCTTGCAACCTGGAAACACCAGTGAAATTTCAGAAATGTTTGCTGAATTGTTTTCTTGGTTGCCGACCAGCTCTCTAAATTCCAGCACAGTTTTATTCCTCTCTTGGAGAGATTCCAGTGAGTTCTCAGCTAAGGGGGCCATTGTCTTGCCATCCCCAGTTTTCCTTCATTTATGTGAAGTCAGGCACTCCATGAGAGAACAAGACTGTATGGACCACAGCAGCCTCACCGTGCAAGTGACACTTGACTCTATGACTCTTTATCATCAGCCCTGTTTCCTTGCTCTCCACTTTTCTGGCAGACGTAGGGACTCAGACAAGACAGAAGTGATGCTGATTGGCAATGCTTGAGATGCTTCCTGTTGCCAGTGTTGATGTCCACTCCATCAGCTGTGGCATTTTGTTCACCCTTTGTTAAAAACCATTCGCAGTCTGGGGGACACATCCCTGTTCTTGGATTCTCAGAGGGCAGTGGTGGCCATAAACACATTTGTTGATCTCTGCAGGAAGCAGAAAGCTGCTCCCTTTCTTCTCTGATTCAGTCTTAACCATAGCCAGCCATTTTCTCATTACTTCTTGGCTGGACTTTACCTGGGGCTGACCACAGAAGCAATCCAAAAACACCAGCCAGTGCAGAATGTGACTGCCTTCCTCTTGAGCAAGCTAGACCAGAGGCAGCCTATCACCCCTGTGCGCCAGAATGTGCACTGGAAATCAGGAAACTCCTGGGCAACACTTCAAGGGAGCTGTTACTATTGAGAAAACTTTAAGTGACTTAGCATCATCCCCTCATTAGACCAAAAATCTGATTTAGCATGGCCGAATTGCAGCAATGTAGCTGGAACTAGTCACATTACAGGCTGGCTTCCTCTGGTAATCAGAGCACTCTCATTCACCATAATTCAGCATGAAGAATCTTGCAAAATGTTTTTATAACTGCATGTTACAGCAGCATGAGAAATGCGGCCCACAGTAAATATTAGGAAAAGAAGAATATTTCCATAGTAGTATGGCTGTAAAAAGTGACAGCTAAAAAGCTAGCACAGGGCCTCCTTCTCCCTCTCACTTGCTGTGCTACGGTAGAACATAAGAACAGCCATACTGGGTCAGACCAAAGGTCCATCTAGCCCAGTATCCTGTCTTCCAACAGTGGCCAATGCCAGGTGCTTCATAGGGAATGACGAGAACAGGTAATCCTCAAATGATCCATCCCCTGTCACCCATTCCCAGCTTCTAGCAAACAGAGCCTACGGAGGGACACCACCCCTGCCCATCATGGCTAATAGCCACTGATGAACCTATCCTCCATGAATGTATCTAGTTCTTTTTTGATCCCTGTTAGTGTCTTGGCCTTCACAGCATCCTCTGGCAAAGAGTCCATAGGTTGACTGTGCGTTGTGTGAAGAAATATTTCCTTTTGTTTGTTTTAAACCTGCTGCCTATTAATTTCATTTGGTGACCCCTAGTTCTTGTGTTATGAGAAGGAGTAAATAACACTTCCTTATTTACTTTCTTCACACCAGTCATGATTTTATAGACATCTGTTATATCCCCTCAGTTGTCCCTTTTCCAAGCTGAAAAGCCCCAGTCTTATTAGAACCTTAGAGTTATGAACACCTCGGGAGTGGAGGTTGTTTGTAACTCTGAAATGTTTGTAACTCTGAACAACATTATAGTTGTTCTTCCAAAAGTTTACAACTGAACACTGATTTAATATAGCTTTGAAACCTTACTGTGCAGAAGAAAAATGCTGCTTTCCTCTTTTTTTTTAAGTCGTTTACGTTTAACATGGTAATATACTGTATTTCCTACCTTTTTTTTTTTTTTGGTCTCTGCTGCTGCCTGATTGTGTACTTCCAGTTCCAAATAAGATGTGCGGTTGACGGGTCAGTTCAGAAAAGAACAACCCGAACGTTTTGTTCAGAATTACGAACAACCTCCATTCCCAAGATGTTCATAACCCTGAGGTTCTACTGTAATTGTGGCTGTGAGAAGTTACCAAATCATTGTAAGCTCTTTGGGTCGTGAGTCACCATCTTTTTATGCCATGTTTGTAACGCACAGATCTCTGACAGAGGCCCTATGTACTACCACAAACCAAATAATAAACACAAATAAAAATCAAATAACCCATGTTACTTTTTGCTGTGAACATAATTTTGCTCAGAAGCCAGCCCATTTTCCCTTGAAATTAGGCCCATTTTTCATTGAAAATTCTCTCATTTTAATACAATGTTTTCCACCTCCTCCAAAATAAAGACTTTTTAAAGTTCTGTTGGAGGAGAAGGCATTGGTAGGTATTTGTATTGGTATTTATAGAGGCTGGTAGGGGCAGTGTGCTGGGAGAGAAGCTGAGCTCTGCTTAGGGGGCGGGGCTTCTCTGACTAGGGGTCCTATAAAGGCAGCCAGCCAGTCAGGCAGCAGCACAGACAGCTGCAGAGGAGTCAGCAAACAGAGCTGTAAACAGGGGAGTTTGGGGGAAAGACTGGGAGAGCCAGGCAGAGGAACAGACAGGCTAGTGAAGGGAGTGTGTGGTGTTCTGGCAGTGTTTTGGTGGTCGTTGGGGGTTTGTTTTGCTGTGGGTGGTGGTGTTTTGGTTTGGTTTGTGTTTCCCAGATTAACAGGACTTAGGTGAGAAGGCGGTGACAGATACAGAGGCAGCAGTGGTAGTGACCCAAGCAGTGAAAGACACAATGAAGGTGACTGGATGTGGAAGCTGCGGCATGTACATGATCCTGGAGGGGGTACCTGAAAAGAGTTTTGTCTGCATGAAGTGCCGCCTGATAGAGCTGATGGAAGAAAAGATCCGAGGATTGGAGATGCAGGTGGAAACTCTGGTTGAGTTTAGAAGGGGGTTCGAGCGGATGATGGAGCAAAGACATGAGGAGGCTGAAGGGAAAAGCTCAGACTTGCAGATGGAAGCAGGACCAAAGAACTCTGAGGGGAGACTGCTGGGTGAGGAAAGTGAACAGTGGAAGCATGAGACTAAGAGAACCAGGCAGATAAAAGACGGGCTAATGAAGGAGAAACAGAGCTCAGGAACAGGTTTGCAGGGTTGGAAAATGAAAAAGGGGCACAGCAGATGGTCACTGAAGGTGAGAGGGCAAGGAAGAAGAGAAGAGCAACTTGTCCTATAGAAAGAGGGGAAGAGTCAATGGAGATAACACCACCAAATATAAGCCCCAAGAGGATACAGGATGGATTGCAGAGGATTGTAAGGGACAATAAGAATTGAGAGGACTTGCAGCCAGAGGGAACAGGGGATAGACTGGAGAATCGCACCATCACCAGGAAAAGGCAGGTCTACATGATTGGGGACTCCTTACTGAGAAGAACAGACAGGCCTGTAACAAGAGCTGATCCAGAGAACAGAAGGGTGTGCCGTATGCCGGGTGCTATGATACAGGATGTGGACCTGAGGCCGAAGAGGATCCTAGCAGGAGCAGGAAAGAATCCATTGATTGTCCTTCATGTGGGAACAAATGATACGGCTAGATTCTCGCTGGAACGTATCAAGGGAAACTATGCCAGGCTGGAGAAGACGCTTAAGGAAATCGAGGCTCAGGTTATCTTCAGTGGGATTCTGCCTGTTTCTAGAGAAGGGCAACAAAGGTGTGACAAGATTATGATGCTCCAAGAAATGGCTCAGGCAGTAGTGCTATAAGGAGGGCTTTGGGATGTATGGCCACTGGGAGGCATTCATGGACAGAGGACTGTTCTCTTGGTATGGACTTCACCTGGGTAAGGAGGGAAATAGACTTCTAGGATGGAGCATGGCACAACTGATCAAGAGAGCTTTAAACTAGGAATCTGGGGGAGATGGTTGGGAGATGTCCAGATAATCTCCACGCCGGCTTTTAACATTGAGAGGGAAGAAAATGAAGTAAGAAAGAATATAGCCATGGGTAGGAGAATGGACATAAGTAGGAAGGGTAGTGTACATACCAGTCTAATAAGTGATACTGGCGGTAGAATGTCTGTGCCTAATCGGGTAAAGAATGTGAGCGAAGCCAAACAGCAAAAATTAAGATGTTTGTACACTAATGCGAGGAGCCTAGGTAACAAAATGGAGGAACTAGAGCTACTGGTGCAGGACATGAAACCAGATATTATAGGGATAACAGAAACATGGTGAAATAGTAGTCATGACTGGAGTACAGGTACTGAAGGGTATGTGCTGTTTAGGAAAGATAGAAATAAAGGCAAAGGTGGTGGAGTAGCATTGTATATCAACAATGAGGTAGACTGTAAAGAAATAAGAAGTGATGGAATGGATAAGACAGAGTCTGTCTGGGCAAAAATCACATTGGGGAAGAAAGCTACTAGAGCCTCCCGTGATAGTGCTTGGGGTGTGCTATAGACCACCTGGATCTGATTTGGAAATGGATAGAGACCCCTTTAATGTTTTTAGTGAAGTAAATACTAATGGGAATTGCATGATCATGGGAGACTAACTTCCCAGATATAGACTGGAGGACAAATGCTAGTAATAATAATAAGGCTCAGATTTTCCTGGATGCGATAGCTAATGGGTTCCTTCACCAACTAGTTGCTGAACCGACAAGAGGGGATGCCATTTTAGATTTGGTTTTGGTGAGTAGTGAGGACCTCATAGAAGAAATGGTTGTAGGGGACAACGTTGGTTTGAGCGATCATGAGCTAATTCAGTTCAAACTAAATGGAAGGATAAAACAAAAAAAGATCTGGGTCTCCGGTTTTTTATTTCAAAAGGGATAACTTTAAAAAATTAAGGAAATTAGTTAGGGAAGTGTATTGGACTGAAGAACTTGTGGATCTAAAGGCGGAGGAGGCCTGGAATTACTTCAAGTCAAAGTTGCAGAAACTATCAGAAGCCTGCATCCCAAGAAAGGGGGAAAAATTCATAGACAGGAGTTGTAGACCAAGGTGGATGAGCAAGCATCTCAGAGAGGTGATTAAGAAAGAGCAGAAAGCCTACAAGGAGTGGAAGTTGGGAGGGATTAGCAAGGAAAGCTACCTTATTGAGGTCAGAACATATAGGGATAAAGTGAGAAAGGCCAAAAGCCATGTAGAGTTGGACCTTGCAAAGGGAATTAAAACCAATAGTAAAAGGTTCTTTAGCCATATAAATAAGAAGAAAACAAAGAAAGAAGAAGTGGGACGGCTAAACACTGAGGATGGAGTAGAGGTTAAGGATAATCTAGGCATGGCCCAATATCTAAATAAATACTTTGCCTCAGTCTTTAATGAGGCTAATGAGGAGCTTAGGGGTAATGGTAGGACGACAAATGGGAATGAGGATATGGAGGTAGATATTACCACACCCAAGGTAGAAGCCAAACTTGAACAGTTTAATGGGACTAAATCGGGGGGCCCAGATAATCTTCATCCAAGAATATTAAAGAAACTGGCACATGAAATTGCAAGCCCATTAACAAACATTTTTAATGAATCTGTAAATTGAGGGGTTGTACCGTAAGACTGGAGAATCGCTAACATAGTTCCTATTTTTAAGAAAGGGGGCGGGGGGGGCGTGTAAGTGATCCGGGTAACTGCATGCCTGTTAGTTTGACATCTGTAGTATGCAAAATTTTAGTATGGAAAAAATTTTGAAGGAGGAAGTAGTTAAGGACATTGAGGTCAATGGTAATTGGGACAAAATACAACATGGTTTTACAAAAGGTAGATCGTGTCAAACCAACCTGATCTCCTTCTTTGAGAGGGTAACAGAATTTTAAGACAAAGGAAACACAGTGGATCTAATTTACCTCGATTTCAGTAAGGCATTTGATACAGTTCCACATGGGGAATTATTAGCTAAATTGGAAAAGATGAGGATCAGTATGAAAATTGAAAGGTGGATAAGGAAATGGTTAAAGGGGAGACTACAATGGGTCACACTGAAAGGTGAACTGTCAGGCTGGAAGGAGGTTACTAGTGGAGTTCTTCAGGGACTGGTTTTGGGACCAATCTTATTTAATCTTTTTATTACTGACCTTGGCACAAAAAGCGGGAATGTGCTAATAAAGTTTGCGGATGATACAAAGCTGGGAGGTATTGCCAATACAGAGAAGGACTGGGATATCATACAGGAAGATCTGGATGACCTTGTAAACTGGAGTAAAAGTAATAGGATGAAGTTTAATAATGAAAAGTGCAAGGTCATGCATTTAGGGATTAAAAACAAGAATTTTTTTTATAAAGTGGGGACGCATCACTTGGAAGTAACAGAGGAGGAGAAGGACCTCAGAGTATTGGTTGATCACAGGATGACTATGAGCCGCCAATGTGATATGGCCGTGAAAAAAGCTAATGCCGTCTTGGGATGCATCAGGCGAGGTATTTCCAGTAGAGATAAGGAGGTGTTAGTACCGTTATACAAGGCACTGGTGAGACCTCATCTGGAATATTGTGTGCGGTTCTGGTCTCCCATGTTTAAGAAGGATGAATTCAAACTGGAATAGATACAGAGAAGGGCTACTAGGATGATCCGAGGAATGGAAAACCTGTCTTATGAAAGGAGACTCAAAGAGCTTGGCTAGTTTAGCCTAACCAAAAGAAGGCTGAGAGGAGATATGATTGCTATCTATAAATATATCAGAGGGTAAATACCATAGAGGGAGAAGAATTATTTAAGCTCAGTACCAATGTGGACACAAGAACAAATGGATATAAACTGGCCATCAGGAAGTTTAGACTTGAAATTAGATGAAGGTTTCTAACCATTGGAGGAGTGAAGTTCTGGAACACTGGGGGCAGCCTGTGCGGGCAACAGACATATCTGGCTTCAAGACTAAGCTTGATAAGTTTATGGAAGGGATGATATGATGGGATAGCCTAATTTTGGCAATTAATTGATCTTCAACTATTAGTGGTAGATATGCCCAGTGGCCTGTGATGGGATGTTAGATGGGGTGGGATCTGAGTTACTACAGAGAATTCTTTCCTGGGTGTCTGGCTGGTGAGTCTTGCCCACATGGTCAGGGTTTAGCTGATCGCCCTATTTGGGGTCAGGAAGGAATTTTCCTCCAGGGCAGATTGGCAGAGGCCATGGGGGTTTTTCGCCTTCCTCTGCAGCGTCGGGCACGGGTCACTTGCTGGAGGATTCTCTGCACCTTGAAGTCTTTAAACCATGATTTGAGGACTTCAGTAGCTCAGACATAGGTTAGGGGTTTGTTACAGGAGTGGGTGGGTGAGATTCTGTGGCCTGCGTTGTACAGGAGGTCAGACTAGACAATCATAATGGTCCCTTCTGACCTTAAAGTCTATGATTCTAAGTGTGAGGCGAATCTGGACCACCAAGGCCATGCGGTATCCAGACTGAGAACTGAGTTTTTCCTGATTAATTAAAAGGGAGTGTTTTATGCCCACTGAAGCGACTGCTCTTATATGGGGATGAATGCTACAGGAAAACCTCAAACAGATGGCTGTGCCATTACAAGGGACTGCAGTCATAACACAAGCAAGATCAAAGGAGAGGCTTATTGTGCACACAGTGAGAGACATTCCTTACTTCCAGTGAGCCCCATTCTCAACGATGGACAAGTCAGTATTATGATGGAAGTATTATGATGCCCATTGTACAGACTGGTAACTAAGGCACAGAGAGTAAATGACTCTTAGGAGAACCTAAGGTCACACTTGAAGCCTGTAGCAGAGTCAGAAATTGATCCCCGCTCTCTCCAGTCTTAGTCCTGAGATTTAACCATGGGACTATCCAAACAGGGCTGTGTAAACCATCAGTTTAGCAGTGTGGGTTTCCTCCAGTGGTAGCACAATACATTTGTTTCAGTTCCACGGATGTCCGCTGGTCCCAAATGCTCAGTGGCAGCAGAATGCCCCAAAGCAGAATGTGAACATAAAGCCCAACCACTAAGGTCCCCTACCTGCCACAACATGTCAATGGGTGCTCAGGCATGTTCTGTGTGGAAATGATCCTACTGTAATGCCTGGTACTAGGAAGAGGGTAAATCCCAAGGAAGGAGCAGAATTGTTTCAGGAATAATCAACAATCTTGTGAAACTTTGGAAGAAACGAGGCCAAGAAAATTTGGGCTGAATATCATGAAGAACCTGAATGAGGTGGGAGGGTGTAATAGCTTCCTGGGGAAATCCCTTTGCTGGTGTCTTTTAACCAGGCTGGTTAATTACCTAAAAATGTGGTCCTGCATTTGCAGGAAGGTAGCTAAGTCCTAAAAGGTTTTTTCCATTCAGATGTCTACGGGCTATGTCACCCACTCCTTTTCCACAAGGGAGATACGTGCAGCTTTGTTTCTCCTTTCCTAGGAGTTCATGAAAGGACATGCATGGGAACTTCTTTTGGTTCAGGCTGCAGGATACAGAAAGGGGAAGGGCTGCGGGGTGTGTGGGGAATACCCAGAGTTGTTTTTATTATTATATATTAATTTGTATTGCAATAACACCTAGGAGTAGTTCTGGTTGGGAATTTTCTGACAGCATTTTTTTCGCAGGAAAACACCGATTCTTTGGAAGTGAAACTGTTCACAGGAAGGCTTGGATTTGAAAAACTTCCCAATTCGGGGGCGGGGGGGGGGGATTTTAAAAAAAAAGTTTTGAAATTGTCAAAACATCCCATTTCAATATTTTAAAAATGAAAACTTTCATTTTTCCATGGAAATGACTTTCCTTTTTGAAATTTTAGTTAATTTATACTAACAAAAACCAAAACAAAATACATTTTTTTTAAAGTTGCAATTGAAATGAAACATTTTGGTTGACTCAACCCGAAATTCTTTTCAGATTAGCAGTTTGTGAAAATTTGATTTTGACATTTTGCCCTGATTCAAGACAGAAAATCTTTTAAACCCTCAAAAATTCTCATTAGATAGGAGGACCTTTTCCAACTCTGCTCTACCTAGGAGCCCCAGTCCTGGACTAGGACCCAACTGCGCTCTGCGCTGTACAAACACAGAACAAAAAGATAGATTTTTTAGCCCCTTGGGGCAGGGACTAAGTACTAATCACAGTCTGCAGCATCATCTGTGCCCCACAACCATCCTTCAGCAGCATACCTCACTTACCAGCTTTCCCCTTCCAGATGGTGGAGCCCCATCCCCAATTTAAAAGGATCATGGGCAGAGGTCACTGGGGAGTCCCTCCAGGAGCCATACTGCCAGGAGGCTGGATGGGATGGGGGCGGGGAGGATGAGGGAAGACAGGAACCAGTGCAGAAGCACAGGACTTCCATACAGATGGCCCTATGCCTTTGTGGATCCCTAGGAAGCAGTGAATTTCTCCTGGGATGAGGGAGTAGGCCCTTGTGTTTCTATGGGGGCCCTGACACTGCTCTAGATAGCTGCTAATGACCATGTTACCTATGAGGCAGTGGCTAGAAGGCTGGTGGTTAGAATGCACTACAATCCTCATGCCATTGTAAGGGAATTGGTAAGGGATCATAATTATTATCGATGAGATCATGAAAATGAGGGAAAAAACAAACCAAGCTGGCAGTGCAGGCTGAGAGAGATAACGGCTTAAGTATTAGTCAGAAAGAGTCAAAAGTTCACTCTATTCCCACAGCCAAAAAGCTTGGTAAATACCGAGCTCAGGTTGAGAAGCATGAAAGAGACAGGAAATTCTCAGCAAGGGTTTCTCCATCACAATCTCTCCCTTGCTGGTCAGCATCACTTGGGGGGCGATGGAAGCCCCAGTGCTCAAGAGATTTAAACTGGATGAAGTTAGACCCAAACATATCTTGGCTCATCCCTTGAATAGAACATGGTCCTTAACCTGTGGCTTGGTTAACTCATCTCGTTTACCTTTTGGTGCTGGGATCCCAGTCAGTTGCTGCCGCCGAAGCACTGTACCAGGGCTTCTTTGGCTTTTGACGTCAAGCAATATACACACAGGATCAGATCCTGATAATAAGATACTCCAGATTTACTTCAGTGTAAATGAGTCAGAGTCCATCCCAATGGTCTTGGGAAAGCCAAATACCACAGGTCCTAAGGCTTCTGCATTCTGGAGCCTGAGCACAAGACTGATACTGGGGTTGAACGTCATGGAAAGTCCCCAGAGACCCCACTCCTATTAAGGGGAGAACAAAAACCTGGATTTGTGCTGGAAATGGCTCTACTTGAGGATCACTTTAGATAAGCTGTTGCCAGCGGGGGAGTGAGGTGGGAGGAAGTTTTGTTTCATGGTCTCTGTGTGTATATAATGTCTTCTGCAGTTTCCACGATATGCTATGCATCCGATGAAGTGAGCTGTAGCTCACGAAAGCTCATGCTCAAATAAACTGGTTAGTCTCTAAGGTGCCACAAGTACTCCTTTTCTTTTTACTCCAAAAAAGTGCTTGCGGGCATCTGACTTAAGATTCCCTTGAAGAGTGGAGCTCCAAAGGCAGATGGGAGATGCCCAGTAATAAAAGCAGGCACCTGAAGTAGAGCCTTGCAAACTGACCCAACCCCAGTGAGATCCAACTACAAGCATCGGGCTCAGGTTGGATCATCTCTGATCAGCTCCTCCTACCAGGTGGTCAGCGCAGCGGCAGCCATGTGCCCCACTCCTGCCGGCCACCACCACCTCGCCGCACTGCACGAGCTGCCAACAAGTTGCTGTGTCTCTCGCTCCGCAGCCCACACAGGGCAGCGAGGTGGTGACAGCCAGCCAGAGAGGGGCACAGAGCCACCACTGCGCTGACCCCACGGGCAGGAGGCAGCCAGAGGTGGATCACAGGCATGGGAAGCAGAAAGCCCCCACCAGGCTGAACCCTAAGGATGAGGCAGCAGCGGTGCTGACATAGGTATGGGGGGGAAGCATTGGGTCGGTTCCGAAAGTGACTCAACGCTCTTGGGTTGGGTTCAGGTTAGCTGTGCTCAGGTCCAGCTTGGGCTTTTAAATTAGAGCCAAGCAAATCTCTAACCCAAGGGGCCTATGGAAGATCATATCATACCTCGAGATGTGACAGCTCCACAAGTCAGGAATACTGCTTATGAATGAGGACACTGAAAGCCATGGGGGAGGGAGGGAGCCAGGCAGGGGATAGTAGTGCCCACGAGAGGTGTGCACCCCCCCCCCCCCCAGCTCTTCTGATGGCACTTTCCTAGCCTCTGCCACAATGCTTCCTCCTCTGGGAGCTGCAACTATGGCAGTGTCACAACCTTCATGTCCCGCTGCAGGCTGCATCGCCAAAGCCACTGAGCAGCCTGCTATGGGAATCACCTTCCATTGCAATGACTGTGACACCGGGCCTCTTCTATGTGTTAGAAACGGATTGGTCTGACGTGCTTTCTCCCCAATCCAATACGGAGAAGGGCCCAGATCTAATCCCCTGGTGGGGCTTACTGAAACGCAGAGAAAGTCCAGATCCAGATGTAGATGTGAACGCAATGGCTCAGGCCTGTCTGTGATATACACACAGTACAAATGCCATTTGTGGGGTAGGCACCAGGATAAATAGAAAACACATTTCCCTGCTCCCTACAAAGAGGAAAAGAGAACCACATACCCCTGCTATAGGCCTCCCCTCGGCATGTTTACTATTTGGTTTCCATCAGCTAGTATCTTTAATGGATCCTTGAACTGTCTGATTACCATAACATGTGACCTGGAAATATGGGCCAGACCCTCAGCTGCTATAAATCGGCACCATTCTAATGGGGCAATGCTGATACACACTAGCTGGACATCTGGCTCACACTTTGCACATGTAAATAGTCACCATCAGGTTCATAGATTCCAAGGCCAGAAGGGACTACTGTGGCTAGTCTGACCTCCTGTATAGCACAGGTCAGAGAACAGCTGAGACGTAGAATTTAGTCCTATCTGTCCAATTAAATGGACAGTGTCTTTCCTCTGAAAAGGCTCATGCGTGTGATGCCTGTGAAATCTGCAGTTGCTGACAGAATAGTTCTTTGTTGAGTTATTTCAAAACAATGGATGGTGGGGGAATGGGGTAGAGTCCGTTTGATTTTTGGTTGTGTCAAATATTTAACCAAAGAAGGGAAATCTGTGTGCACCTCACTGACCAAAGCAAAGGTGTGAATGTAAAACACCTGAAATTTTTAAAAAAAAATTAGATGTGATTAAAGTATTCAGGGCCAGATCCACAATCAGTGTAAAACAGCATTGCTTTGCTAGTTTCATTAGCATGAAGCCAGTTTACACCAGCTGAGGCTCTGGCCCTGTGGTTTTCCAACTCTACTGATCATTTGATTATTCCTGATGCTCAAGTTCCAGTCATGTCAGAGGGCCACATTCTGCTCTCAGTGATATCATTGTCACCTGCAGTCTTTTGGCCCTGTTGTTATTTTAGAGCCAAGTCTTGCCATCTTTACTCAGTTCTGATCCAGCCGATATTAGGGCAAAACTCCCACTGAGATCAATGACTCTGAAGGGGGACAGGCTGTCGTTTGGGGGAAGGGGAAACATGAGGAGTAACCCTGCTCTTTTCCTCCCCAAGGGTGGGCAGCAGGGTTCCAGTGAGCTCCCCATTCTCTCGATTGGTAGAAGGAATGGTTGTACCCTAGGAAACAATGTGGAAAATTGTGGAACAATATGGAATTCCAACAAAATTAATTAACATTATGAAGGCATTCTACGCCAAATCAAAATGCTGCATTAAAATGGAAAATGGATTCAGTAAGCCATTCAGCATCAAGACATGTGTAAGGCAGGGGTGCGTCCTGTCTCCTTTTTTGTTTATGCTAGTCATCAAGTATGGATTAAAACAATGCGACAGTGATACATATCGCCTAAAATGGAACAATTCAAGGCTATTTGACTGAGACTTTGCTGACGACATCGCTCTTATCAGTGAAGATGCCAATGGACTACAAAAATGCACAAACCAAGTAAAAGAAGTAATGGAGAAGATAAGTTTGAGATACAATGCAAAGAAATGTAAAGTCAAGTTAATGGGGACTATAGGGACAGAAATCAAAATTGAAGAAGAGAGCTGGAGAAGGTGGACAATTTTAGGTATCCTTGAAGTACCATCAGCCAAGATGGTACTAGTTCTAAAGAAAGAAGAAGAATCAGGAAGGCAAACGCTGCATTTGGAAGACTCAAAAACATCTCCCTCAAGACAAAACTGAATGTGTACAAAGCAATTGTTATTGTCATCACAACATATAGCAGTGAGACATGGCAACTTACCAAGAAAGATACGCAAAAGCTGGATGCATTTCATCACAAATGTCTGAGAAGAATATTGGGGATAACATATAGAGATAGGAAGACGAATGACAAAGTCAGAAAAATTACTGGACAAGGCACCCTTCCACAAATAATCTACAAAAGAAGACATCAGTGGCTGGGACATGTGCTGAGAATGGAAAAAGAACGCTTGCCAAATACCGCCCTTGAATGGAAGCCAGAAAACGCAAGAAGAAAGAGAGGAAGACCACGAATAACATGGAAACGAATAGTTCTGAATGACATCCAGCACCTTAACGTGAAATGGGAAGATTTGGAGAGAAGGATGGCAAATGTGGATAGCCCAATGTGCAGCAAAGCACGGGATAGACTAAGGTCTAAGGTTAGGAAAGAATAACGGTATTGGGTCCCTTCTGCAGAAAGGACATTACTGAAGTGAAATATTTTTATCTTATGGAAACTAAATGATTCAGCATTATCACAATGAAATGTTTCAGTGGTCCTGAGTCAAACATTTTGGGGAATTTTCATTTCATGGGAAACAGCAACATTTTGGCTTTCTGTTTTGATTTAGAACAAACTTTTCCCCCCAAAATGTCAGAATTTCTTGTGAACGAAAATTCTGTTTTCCAACCGCTCTGAAGAGATACATAAGTTGGTGGAAAAGCCTACAGAAGAACACACCTTAGGAAGGTCATTTTTGGTAATCTAGGGTGCATAAAATAATTAGACTGCCCTTGTGAAATAATTTTACTGGGTGCTGATAAATGTTTAAATCACGTTTGCTTCAGAAGCATAACTGCCGCTTCAGGGGTGCTGGAACAATTGTTATAGTGGGGGTGCTCTGACCTATTGAACCAAACTGTAAATCTTGTATATAATGGAAGCTACTTCAAGTCAGGGGGTGCTGCAGCATCCCCCACACCTCTAGTTCCAGCACCTATGTACCACTTACAAAACTACCCTGATATCTTTGACGTATTTATTTTCATGGTATAATGGAACAATAATCCTGTTTTTAGTTGGCAACGTTCTGATATGCTGAGGTTTTGTGTAAATGTGTTATTTATCATGGAGAAAACCAGATAAACAAATACTACTGCTTTTCTTTCCTGCCTAGGCTCCCCACAAGAACTAAGAGGATGTTTTGGAATCTCTTTCTCTGGTTTGATGGCTCTGAACACAAATAATCACAGCACAATTTCCCACCCAAGTAAGTGTGTTATTCAGGGAAATGCCAAATTCTTTTTCAGATGAAGGCAAACAACAACCTACCCCACCCATGCACTAGTAAAAAAAAAAAAAAAAAAAAAAAAAAGACAGCAAGGGAGTTAATAGCAATCAGTGAATGAGTTTCAGACAGGATGATGTAGAATTCCCAGTGTTAATATGCGGTGGCTAGGACCCAAACTCAGCTTGATAACAGTCTAAGCTTCCTGTTCTGGCTGAGTTCATTCAAATAGAACTTGCTTAGATGAGCTCAAATCTAGACATGTGCTGAATGGGTTGAGTGATAATTCAGACATTGCACCAGGAAACCTGAGCTAGCTGTCGCCTGCTTAGCAGCTGGAGAAATCCTTCCTAGCCTTCATTTTGTCTGATGTTCCCCTTTTCTGAGCTTTCACAGTTTCTTGTTTCGCATGCAAGCTGGGAAGCTGGGGCAGGAGTTCATACGCAGTGCACCTAGCTCTTCCCTTGCAAGTTTGGTCTGACCCAAACTTGATGGGGATGCCACGGCAATGTGCACATTGGGTATTTATATATTGATTAGGCAGAGAAAGCGAAGAGTGGATGTGATTGGCAGGGCTAATTAGCAGCTTCCACTGGTTAGACTAGCACTGCAGACCGCAACGGTGTGTGTGTGATTGTCCGTAACTTGGCCTCAGCCCCCAGCCTAAAGGGAATGTAATTGCTAAGCCTCTTATTCTGGCTGGGAATCTTTGGATTTTGAGAGTCCCTGACAATCTGCTGTCCTGTGCTAGGAGACTCTTCTCCCCTGCTTAGTCCTCCAGTCTCTGATAGTCCAACACAATGTACCCAGTGCACAGAGAAAGGGTTTTTCCGGACTGGGAGCTAATGGCTCAGTCTCAGGGTGGGCTGTCAGGTTGTGGCGGGGGGGTGGGGGGGAGGGGAGGGAGGGAAATGTCCTTTAAATAAACCCCAGCAGGCACATTGGGGTCAGTGATACAGTAGCTGGTGGGTGGTGGCTGTTTTGGATTTGTTGTCGGCCAATCAGAAGATGGCACGGAATGCTGCGTGAGAGGCCGTCAGCAAGAGAGAGCCAACGGAGCTATGCAGAGTGCCCTGGGGCAAGACGGGCAGCTGTTCCCAGAGATGTGCTGAGTACGTGCAATGTTCTGTTCTGGCACTTGGCGTGGGGCTGGATTCTGACCAGGCCTTATGCTGGTGCGCTATGGGCCATGGGGGTGTGGGAGGGAGAGCCCAGGGGCCAGGAAGAATTGCAGATCCTGCACTCGGGGTCCAACAAGGGCAGCGCTCCGGTTACCCGTGGGGTGCAAGAGATGGAGAACAGGCAGAGCTGGCTAGTCAAGCAGCCAGAAGCATGCTGTCACCCCTCACATGGGGCTAGTAGTTTGTGCCCTTCCCCATTCACCAGACAGCCCTGTGGAAGGCATTCTAAATATGCGTAATCCTGCCTCAGCAGTTGGGATTGGACGAGCTGACCGCTTGAGGTCCCTTCCAGCCCAACATTTCTGTGGTTCTCTCATTCTCCCCTGGCTGTGTGCCTCTCCTGTTCCTCCCAAACAGGGCTGTGCCCTCAGGGCACCAACTAGGCCTCAGAGAATGGTCTTGCTGTGAAGGATGGATCCAGAGCTGGGCATCCCCACTATTTTTGGCCCATCTCAAATTACACTATATTGTAGAGAAGGAGGATGGTCTGGTGGTTCAGAACTGGAGCTCCGGAGACCTGGGATAAAGCCCTTGCTTTGCCAGGGACTTCCTGTGTGACACAGGACAAGTCACCTAATCGCTCCGTCTCTGCTCCTACAATGGGGTTAATGAGACTTTCTTTCTCCCATTGTTTGTCTGTCTCATCTCTACAGACTGAGCTCTTTGAGGGAGAGACTGTCTGTGCAGCACCCAGCAAAATGGGCCCCTGATCTCAAAGAGACCCCTGTGTCCTGCCGTAAGACCAATTTTAATAAACACATTACTGTTTTGCAAGGATGGTGGATGACATGTTTACAAGTCACTTTATCTCACTTGATAGGCCAGGAGGATTTTCACTAAGCAAACAAGTTCCACTTTATCCCACAACTAATTCAAACCCTTGTGTTCCCTGATTTTTCACTTTAAATGTAGCTGTCTTCTTAGGTCAGACCCTAATCTTAAGAAATACGGCCTTATCTGTACCAAGTCTCTCGCTCTCTGAAAAGGAAAGACGCACGTGGGCCAGGCCATGTCAAACTGTGATGCCGTTCATTATTCATCTACTCATCAGCATTCAGTCATGTAATTCAGAATAGCAACCCCAGCCCCCGTTTACCCTTCCCTACTCCAGAAAAAAGCCTTGTCCAATCTTCAAATTGTTCTTTACTCTTTGCGTGGACTCAGACTATCAGGATGTAGATGTGACACAACCAAACACTTCAATTTCCCTTACAGAGCAACGACGAGTGAAATACACACACACACACACACACACACACACACACACACTTGTTTGTGAGGATGTGCTTTGTGCTTCCAAAGTACAGCGACAACTCTCAGAGTGAAATAAATATTTAACCAAAGAGACATCTTTTAGCCATTATTCATGACTTCAGTTGGAATGAATATTACCCAGCAGCTCATGGGATGCACTCAGTATCAGGACCTATCCTCAGTGAATAATACCAATGTGTAAGGCTGGTTAAAAAATTTTATTTGAAGGAAAACTTCAGGGTTTTGACTAAAGAAACATTGTCATGGAAAGTGTCTGGCTTCCATAGAAACCTTCAGCTTTTCATCAGAGAAATAACCCCTTGCCCCCAAACTGGAAAAATTCACTTTTTCATCAGCAAAACAAAACCCCAAACCAAGAAATATGAACTTTCCATTTTCATTTAATGTTTTCATTTTTTGAAGGAAAAGTCAAAATTTTCCATGGAAAAAAGAAACCTTTTTCCGACTAGTTCTGCTGACGAGCAGTCCAACCGAGCCGTGTTGGTTTCCATAGCCGTGAGCACAACTCCAAATGTGGCTTTTGTCACAAGTTGCTCCTGTTTGTGCCATGTCTGCCTGCATGAGTTCTAATGCTGTGAGAAATGCTAGCAACTAAATCGGAAAAAGAACATTTGTGGGTTTTTACATTTCTTTGGGACTTAATGTAAATGGTGTGAATTAAAAAATTCCTTGCAAAATGTGGCAGAGAGGAAGGATAGGCTTGGGGTTAAAGTCACAGTTTGGGTCTCATAGGGCAGTGACTCTCAAGCTTTCCAGAGGACTGTACCCCTTTCAGGAGTTGGATTTGTCTTGCATACCCCAAGTTTCACCTCACTTACAACTACTGGGTTATAAAATCAGACGTAAAAATACAAAAGTGTCACAGCCCACTATTACTGAAACATTGTTTACTTTCTCATTTTTACCATATCATTGTAAAATAAATCAATTGGAGTATAAATATTGTACTTACATTTCAGTGTATGGGTATATAGAGCGGTCTAAACACGTCATTATGAAATTTTAGTTTGTACTGACTTCGCTTGCACTTTTTATGTAGCCTGTTCTAAAACTAGGTAACAATCTAGATGAGTTGATGTACCCCTTGTAAGACTGCTGTGTACCCCTAGGGGTATGGGTACCCCTCATTAAGAACTACTGTCACAGGGTCTGTCTACAATGCAATACCACCCCCGGGGCTAGCCTATGTCAGCTGACTCCAGCTTGTGGGGCTCAGGCTGCAGAGCTATAAAATTGCCGTGTAGACATTTGGGTTCATGCTGGAGTCCAGGTTCTGGGACCCTCCCCCATTGTGGAGTCTCAGAGCCCGGGCTCCAGCCCAAGCACAAACATCTACACTGCAGTGTTATAGCCCCGCAGCCTGAGTCCGCAGACATGTGCTAGCCATGGGTGTTTTACTGCAGTGTAGGCCCACCCATAGAGTCTAAGGGCAGAAGGGACCAGCAGACCATCTAGTTTGCCCACCTATCATAGACCACCAACATTGCTCAGTAGATCTTGGTTCTATTCCTGGCTCTTCTTGTATGACTTCTAGCAAGACACCTAATTTCTCAGCATCTGGGTTCCCACTGAAGGCCAGATTGTGATGCATCTCTAAGAGGCAGTGAGAGGTCATGTTATGGGGCAGGTACTGGCCATCCTGCTCAATAGTGAGAACCAGGCTGAGGAGGCTGGGAACCAGAGCTGCGGGACAAGGGTCTGAGCCAAAGCTGGAAACCAGAAACCACAGCCAAGGTTCAGAGCTGGAGTCAGGAGTCTGGAAGTGAATCCAGGGCTGGTGCAGGACAGGAACAAGGCAGGGGCAGGGCTGGAGCAGGAAAGATCACAGCTGTGGGTGGAATCATTGAGCAACCAGCAACCAACTGCTGATGCTGAGCTTAAAAGCCTCCAGCAAATCAGGTGATCCCACCACGACCGCACTGAACTCAATCAGCCTGGAGGCTGGCCTGGCTAGCCCTCAGGCTCAGCTGAAGGTGCTCTACCCTGTCAGACCACTGCTGCTCTGGCTAGCAGTGTGGAAGGGAAGTGGGCCAGAAGGGACAGGGAACAGGCGGAGCAGGAGACTTTCACTTCATCTATGTCTACACAGCAAAAGCTGTGCATGGATTAGCCTACCCAAGCTAGCTTGATCCAGCCAGCGCCGGTAACAATAGAGAGACGACAATGTAGCCCATGTGTCAGAGCAGCCTAGTAAGCTGAGCACGTACCCAGGGTCTGTGCAGGGCTTGTACGGCTATTCTACCCGTATTAGCTGGATTCAGACGCGCTTTATTGTGTAGACCTACCCTTAAGGTGTGTACACAGTGTGGCTAGAACAAAGAGGCCTTGATCTGCTTATGGTGGTAATATGAATAATCATCATTTTTGCTCAGAAACAGGGGAATTTTGGACAAAACTCACGCTTCCTAAATCTGGACTTTCTAATTGTTGTTTGGGCAGAGATAAGACTTCACCCTATCCGTGAAATCCTGGCCCCATGGAAGCCAATGGCAAAGCTCACATTGACATCAATGGAGCCAGGATTTCAC
The DNA here is from genome assembly GCF_015237465.2 of Chelonia mydas. Taxonomy (NCBI): domain Eukaryota; kingdom Metazoa; phylum Chordata; order Testudines; family Cheloniidae; genus Chelonia; species Chelonia mydas. Next base: position 21,718,702 of record NC_051254.2, read on the forward strand.
CCTGCTTCTAGGTGAAAACCCTGGTGTGTAAAGTTCCATGACAAAGCTTCATCCTGCAAGACTGAAATCCCCAGCAACAGCCATACAGAATGTCTTGTGAACATGTTGGCACAGTTGGAGGAGACAGTCGATGGTAGAAATCATTGTATGCAGTGTAGTTGTAGCCGTGTCGGTCCCAAGATATTAGACAGGCAAGGTGTGGGAGGGGATATCTTTTATTGGACCATCTTCTGTTGGTGAGCGAGAGACAAGCTTTGGAGTCACACAGAGCTCTGCTTCAAGTCTCTAAAGATTTCAAAAGAAATCACTGTCCACCAGGACAGCTGGGTATGATCCCTGCCAGAGATTCCTGCCCCTTAAAGAGAGATGTACTTGCGATGCCACCTCTTTCATTCTGCCTCTGCTCAGGCCCAGAAGCAGCATCCACTGGTGGTCTGACTCAGCTTTCCCAGCGGGAAGGAATTTTTATGGAGGCTTGCAAAGGCCGTTGGGTGAGGCAGGTGCACACAATACTGCAGTTTGAGCTCCAGAAATAGCTTTGCACAGGAAGTGAAATTTGCACTGTCTATTTTTTTCTGATTAGTTCACAAGGAAGAAAAATATCCCTCTTGCCAACGTGCCGTGTTGCTTGCTTTCGTCACCTGTTGCAACAGAGCTGCTTTTTAAACTACAGCTGTGCGAGGGAGACTGCTGGCAACGTTAACCTGTTACATCTTGGGTGGATCATCAAAGGCAGGACTCAAACCCCAAATCTCGGGGTCTAAATACCTGTGCCTCTACTGCATGAGCTAAAAGCCACACCTCTGTTATCCAAGGCTGTAAGAGCTTCAACCTCTGTATGTGCCCCCCTACCGGGAGACAAACCACTGCACTCAATGGTGGAGGTATCACACCTACCACTCATTCACCCCTGGGGCCTTGAAGCTGGTTTTTGATCTCCTGACGTGGCAGTGAAGGAAGAGCTGTGGTGAGGTCCTTGTGGTGAGATATTACAACGAGGCACCAAGAACGTCAGGATGCGGCTATAGCACTACCAAACACATCAATTTCTATTTCACTGAGGCAGCATCACCAACTCTCTTAAACCCTTGTGTGAACACCCTCATTCAGAATTAAAGTGGCCTTAATTTGATATAGCTTAATTCACTTCCAGAATGAATTAAGATAAAATCAAATTAAAAACCACTTTTATGCTAAATACCAGCCTGTACTCAGGGATTTCATGAAGTTTGCACTTCAAATTCACATCTCTGGTTAATTCAGATTAATTTTCCTGGATGTTCCAGTGTGCAGACAAGTCCTCAGAGACACCTTGCTTATGGAAAATGTGATTCTAGTTTTCACCCTTGGTTCTGTGATCATCATCTAATTTCCAAAAGAGCATGCATTATTCTAGCTTCCACCCTGCCTGGTGGCCATCAAGGTAATTTCAGAGGGCCCCAGATTCTATTACCCTTACTCACACTGGGCAGTACCTCTCTCTCTGAGCACTTGAAGTCAACAGGACTTTTTACAGACTAAGTTCATATTCAGCAGGTGAAATCCTGGTGCCACTGAAGCCAGTGGGAGTTTTTCCATTGACTTCACTGGATCCAGGATTTCACCCAATATACATAAGGGTATCAGAAGTTGGTCCAGAGTTAGCAATGGAGATTTCTGCCAGCTCATTGAAATGACCCATTGGTTATCGGTTATACCATTCCTGAGCTGTCCTTCTGATCACCGTCAACGTCCACCTAGGGAAAGTCCACCATACGTCACTGACATATTCCTCGTGATCCCTAGAGACGCACTTTGTAAAATCTGTGTGCACAAGCTACTGCGTAAAACAGTGTATCTGGACTGTAGTATGAAATGTGAGCTGTAGGATTGCGTGTGAGTCTGTTTTTAGGAAGAAGATACTAGGAGGCCATGACATAGGCCTGCCATGCTAAACATGTGAAGCGGGAACGTTCAGTAACCAAACGAATTAGCCTTGGGAACAGAAATGTCAGCTTCGCACTATTAATCTTCCCAAGGGGAAAAGAACATTCCCCTGATCCTGCTGCCTCTGGGAAACATGGTACAACCCGACAAAGTTCTCTCAGCTCCATCACTCTTAAGCAACAAACAAGAATAGAAAACAACAGCAAGGGCACAAAGGGAAACCATACGTGCGCATGACCCCAAATATAGCCTGGGAAGGGATCTGTGCTGTCTACGTGTCACACATTTCAGTGCTGAGACACCTCCCTTAGGCTGAAGGATTCCGTTCAGTTTATCCAGACGGATTGTCACATTTATTGACTCGAGGGGCTTTTGAGTTCTTGCGTTTGTTTCCATTTTCCCATCTCTGCCTCTGCAGGCCCCTCCTTTTTCTTTCCATGCATGTCCATGCCATGCCACTCCAGTCAAGGAGCCAGTCTGCACAAGGAAGATAAATGTTGTTTTAAACTCCTAAGATAGAGAAGAAGCCTGGCCTAAATAGAGCACAGGGAAGCAGCAGTGCATTTTGAAGTGGTGTGCAGGAAGCACAGGCCCCAACAACAGGAGAGGGGTGCACCAAAAAAGGACTCTGCGCTATTATGTTTTAACAGCTGGTCCATAGCTAAATCCTTCCTTTGTATACCAGGCTTGGGAGTTTGGTTTTGATGCGTCTGGGCATGAACAGCTTGGATTGACGGGGGGAGAAAGGTCAGACCACAAAAACTAACTACTGCTTGGTCCCCTTAATAATTGCTGTCCCAGATTATCCTTGGTCAGACAATAATTTTGCCTCAAGCAGCTAGTTCTCTCCAACTCTGTGCCTGTTTGTGTGAAGATAGGGCTAAGGAAGTTTTTCTTTTTATTCCAGGAGATGACACCGAAGACTCAATAGTGCTTTTTCTCATATACCCAGTGCTCTTCTTGACCTCACTTGACTGATAAGATTTGGTAACTGAGCACCAAAAGCAACTAAAGCATTGATGGATTTACCATAAATTAATACAGAAACCACGTGTTGTGAAATGGATCCAATATTCCCTTAGATACCAGAAGCTATAAAGCGCTGTATTCCTACTTACAGACTTACAAACCAACAACCCAGAACGTTGGGTAAATTTGAATCCAGGACCCAGCTTTGTGCATCAAGCCAATGGCTATTTCAAAGCTTTGATCATGACAGACAAATTCAGCAAAGCACTTAGGGCTTGATCGTGGCGAAACTTCCATCAACTTCAATGGATCAAGATTTTCAGCAGATGCTTAACTTCAAGCATGTTGTGGGTAATTCCATCCCTATTCTGCACAGCATTTAACCACAAACTGAACTTTAAGCACATACCCCTCAGATCACTGAAGCATGTTTAACATTAAGCACATGCTTAAATGTTTTGCTGAATCAGGGCCCAAAATACCAGATTTAGGCTATCCCACTGTCCTCCCATCTGGATGGTTATGTGGAATTTAATAAGTGAAGGGCGAGTTAATCAGCTTTGTTCTTGGGAGTCACCAAACTTCCTAACTGGGGTCAGGAGGGACTTTTTCACTGATAGTGCATTTTCTAGATTTTTGTGTGTGTGCACTAAAAGTTTAAACATTTAAAACATTTTAAGGACTGTAGGATGCTGATGGCAGAGATGCCACTGAACCACTACAGATATAAAGGGCCCATGGCCTGGTTTGGGATAAGAAACTGTTAAAATAAACTAATTTTTTTACACAATGCAAACTTAGCTTATGGAACTCCCTGCCACAATATATCACAGAGGACAAGAAATTAGTAAAGTTCAAGAAAGGATAAGACATTTATAAAAATAACAAGAACATCCACAGCTATGTTGACAAGAAAACATTTGATAAGGAGTAATTGGGGTCATGAGCCAATTACTGACTGCCAGGAGGTAGAAAGAAACTTCCTGTATTCACAGGTTTCTCCTTAGTTATCCATGAAGTGGGGGTTTCTTGCACCTTCCTCTGAAGCAACTGTTAGACACAGGGTACTGAATTAGACAGAACCCTGGTCTGACCCAGTCTGGCAAACTTCTTTATGGGTATGCTATGTGAGAGATGTGGGTTCATTTCCAAATCCCATCTCTCAAGGCTGCATTGATTTAATTGCAGATGGTTTGTAAGAGGCAACATTTGTCTGATAAGTTATGAGTTGTCGCTGGTTCACTGAAGTCAATCCAACGACTTCTCTTGAACACAATGGGTTTGGATCAGGCCCTGGGTCTCTGAGATAAAGGGATTGTCTCATACCGCTCATCAGTGTCCCCTGCCAGCTGCTCCACAGAGCTGCGCTGATGGGTTTTTGAAAGATGTGACGTCGACTTCTTGCAGAGAAAGGCAGTGGCTAGGGCACAAGGATCTACAGGCCTGGGGGATTAAAGTGGGGAAGATGGGCGCATCCTTGTGATTCTGCAGAGTATCAGATGAGAAGGGAGGGAGGCTGGCTTTGTGGTTAAGGCATGGAGTTGAGAGCAGTGACATTCGAAAAATTTGTATAATGGGGGTGCTGAGAGCTACTGAACAAAATTGTAAACCCTGTATATGATGGAAACCACTTCAAGCCAGGGGCTGCTGCCACACCCCCAGCACCCCTCATTCCAGCCCCCCTAGCTGAGAGGCAGCCACAGCTCTGCCACATATTTGCTGCAGGACTGTGGGCAACTCTCTGGGCCTCAGTGCTCCCTACCAGTAAAATGGGCTAATGTTACTTCCCTAGTGCACAATCAGGTAGTGAGACTCCATTCATTAATGTCAGTGGACCCTCAGAAACGAGTAACTCTAGAAGGAGAAAAGAAAAAGAAAAGAAAAAGATCAGCAGCCTCCAGAAAGGTGGAGCTTCTTTGGCTCTTTGCCAATCTCTGCCTTGCTGCCCACTTATGAGAAATCAATTTTATTGGGAAAGGAAGACAGAGAGGAAGATGGCTAATGAAAGAATCCAGCTTCCCAGGGAAGCTATTGAGAGTCACATTTGTACCCATCGTCCTGTCTACTGGCCCCTGCCCACCTTTCATAATGCTGCAGGAAAAGCCCAGCTTTATATCAGCAGCCCTTGTCTAGTTACTAGGCAGCTGCTTGCATGCTTCTGTTACTGTATTTTTTCTAGTCTATAGGTGGCAGCAACTCTCTGAAACTTTTTGAACGTGTGGATTGAACAAAAAAAGATTTGCTTATACCTTGTGATCCAATGAAGGATTTAAGGCATCAAAAGTGGGTGTTGAGGACACAGATCGCAGCAGAGAAAGGAGGACACAGGAAAAAGCAAAGCACATGCATGTGTACACACACATACTGTGACAAAGTTCCTCCTCTACCTTGGTGGGTCCTGCGCTTATTGGTGGATTTTGCTTGCCTCAGAGATTCACAGTAGCCCTCAGTTTGGCCACTTTCATGGCTCAAATCTGCCATTCACTCAGATAAGGTTATCACTGGCCAGCATGGGGAAAAGGAAGGAGAACAATCCCCACAGTCTTTGCTGGTCCACCTAGTGGGTCGGGGACAGGCCAGGGACCTTCCGCTCTGGTGGGACCCACAGTCCAAGTCAACTCCTCCTGTATCCAATAGGGAGTTGGGGGGATGGGGGGAACCCAGGCCTACCCTCTACTCCAGGTTCCAGCCCAGGGCCCTGTGGATCACAGCTGTCTACAGTGTTTTGTGTAACACCTATGCAACAGCTACAACTCCCTGGGCTACTTCCCCATGGCCTCCTCCCAACACCTTCTGTATCCTCACCTGATGGCAGATAGGATTTGTAGTCCTCCAGCAGCACACCCTCTCGCTCTCAGCTCCTTGCACACACCTCGCTAACTGGAGTGAGAGCCTTTTTAAACCAGGTGTCCTGATTAGCCTTAATTAATTCTAGCAGCTTCCCAATTGGCTACAGGTGTCTTAATTAGCCTGCCTCCCTTAATTAGTTCTAGAAAGTTCCTGAGTGTTCTGGAATAGTCCTTGTTATTTTACCCTGGGAAAAGGGACCTGCTTAACCTGGAACTAATGTATCTACCTTCAACCACTCTTTTGTAGCCATCTGGCCTGACCCTGTCACAATACACACACACATAAACCCCTGGAAGGGCTATAGCTAGAGCTCAGCGACAACTCATAATAATTTATCAGACAAATGTTGTCTCTTACAAACCATCTGCAATCAGATCAATGATGGGCTAAGGTGCATTTGCCCTGTTGATACATACTCATTTCCTCAGATGATTCTAGGTCCATATATTGTCCTGTAGCAATTTGTTGTGAGTATTCAATATTCTGAGTCATTCCGGTCAGACACATAGGTCATATTTGAGCAGTTTTGATTGGACATATAGATCGCTTGCTATGTTTCTGTTGCATGACTGAATAAATGTGACTCTCAGGTGGAAGCTTCCAGAGTGAATATTCGCCATTCCAAAAGCTAAATTTGCTTTTTGCAAATATTCTAAGATAGTCACTTAAAAATTTGCTGGTCCACCAAACATTTCTGATGGGAAATTTATTTGCCAGAACATTTGTGGGAAATGAACACAAAAGAGGCACACAGAGAGGTGAACTGAATTTGTTTACAAATTTGAACTATTGATTTTTATTTTTTGCACTATTTGCCATTTTCCTGGCTGGACCAACAAAGTTCCACTTCGAACTTCCCAGGGCCTTTCCTTAGAGATCTTCTGAGTCTTTTACATATATTTAATTCAGCCTCGTCATCCTCCGTTTGGTACAGAGGTGTTATTATAATTATTCCCATTTTACAAATGGGGAAACTGAGGCCCAGCATGTTATATGATTTGCCCAAAATCACCCAGCAAGTCGAAGCAGAGCCAGAATCAGAATGCAGGAGTTTTTTCTGCAAGGGCCTTGCTCTAACCACTAGCCTACACTTTCTCCCCTGTTGCTGGATGATCGGGTGTTTGGAATTAAAAGAAGTCCAGCACAATACAATACATTTTCCAACAGCATCTTTATACACAGCACAACAGAGTGCTTCAGAAAAGAGGTGCTGACAAATGAAAATACTGGCTGACATTTCCAAAAGCGACGGGTGATTCTGGGTTGCTCAGCTTGAGTGAGAGCGTTGGCTCAACACTTACTTAAAATCAGGTCCCTTTAAGGTGTCTGAAGTTGGGCTTCCAAAATCATTGATCACTTTTCTGGAAATCTTGACCAGACTCTTTGTTGATTCCCGCACAAGGACCCAAACCTACGAAAGATGGACTCAAGTCACAATATTTGCCTCTGGAGTTCAGACTCCAAAAGTCTAGGGGCCACATTGAGGGGTTGGTGCAGTGTATTTTCTTCTCCTTTGGAAAAGACAGATGTGGCTGACTGTAAAACGCAAGACATTAGAAACCACCTCCCAAATACTGCCTTTCGCTACCCAAGAACCATCATTGTGAGCACCTCTGAGCTTTCTCCATCAATGAATTCTGCAATAGTGCTTTCTCTACTGGGATTTTTCCATCCTGTTTTCAGCTGTGCACTTCCGATACCCCTTACAAATCTAATGGTAAATGGAGCCTATGAGCATAACAGAATTAAATGAATCCCTTCTCGATTGTGTTTTACTCAAAGAAACATCAGGGAGCAGTAGGCTGAGTAGCTCATACAGAGACCTCCCTATTCTGCAGCAGAACCGTTTCCTTTCCACGTCTGAGTTGCAGCACAGAGCCAGAAATCTGGAAGAATTTAACACCCGGTGGATTCAGACACAGGGAACAGTGTTCAAAGTAAACACTGGAACCCCTCACTCATCATCCAGGAATGCAGAGCCAGCACTACACTGAACTCAGCAACTTTTGCTAAGAGGGATCCAAGCCGTACGAGAATGGTGCCAGAACCAATGTGAAGGAAATGGGGTCCTCATGTGTTCCAGGATAACTTAACCTTATTTACATGTTTATGGGGAAAAGCTAGCTCACCGAAATTTGTCTGTGTCCCCCTCTGGCCATAGGTGGCAAGTTATATGGGCCTGTGCTCCACCAATACTTAGAAACGTGAGCCCGGCTCCACCAATGTTCGGGCTTACTGTGCTTTGGGGGGCCCCGTGCTTCAGGAGGACACAGGTCCAGGGTGGCCTGGGAGGCTAGCGGGGGGCCTGGTGCTGGCATCAGCGAGTGACCCGGCCTCAGCCTGCTCCGCCGGCTCCCGGTGTCACTCAGGGGAGGGAACGGAAGCTGGAAAGAGGCAGGGTGGGAAGGGGTGGAATGGGGGTGGAGAGAGGGTGGAGCAGGGGCAGACTGGGGCCGGCGCCAGGCTGCCGGCGCCAGGCTCCCCGCTAATCCCCCAGGCCACCCTGGACCCCATGTCCCCCTGAAGCACAGGGCCCGCCAAAGCACGGGGCCCAGAGCCGTTGCCCCGATCCATCCTATGAATGGGACGGCTCTACGACCCATTCTGGGCACCACCAAAAATTATACAAACCTGGCGTGCATGCCTCTGGCCACTGACTGCAGCCTGTCCTGACTCTGAGTCTGGGTTTCTTTTAGCTTGTGGGACACTAGCTAGTATGTTTACAGAGTTCAGTGATTACTAGCAGCTCTTATTTTCATTTGCATGGGCTGGTAAGAACTCAGCAAAAACAAGGGACTATTGTAATGTACGTTAGAATGCACACGTAGTATGACATAACCAAGAATGCTTTGTTAATATGAAACAAAGGGGAAGGAACTACCTCGTATCTTATGGAGAGCGAAGTCTACTACACCTCCTGAATGGCACTTCATTAGGGCCCAGTTGTGCCATCCATACTAGTCCCTTAGTGCATACAGTCCATAGGGGCCACTCGTAGTAAGGTACTACTCAGCATGAGCAAAGGCAGGACAATGAGACCCTAACGATTAATAATACACGGGCATCTGTGTTTGCACAAATGCATGTGTATGTTCTGTGCCCCCTCTGGGCCAGATTCTCCTCTCCCTTCAATGGCTTGCACCAGTGAGAGGCAAAGGAGTTCCATGAAGGAGAGTGGAGTCTGCCCCTCTAGACTGCCAGCTGGGGTAAAGCAGCACAGCTCTATGGACTGCAGCTGAGGATCTGGCCCCTTTGTGTTTGACTTTGAGCCTGGGGTTCAAATGAACCTAAAAACTCAGCCCGAAGCACCAGTTTTGGTTTCGTTTCAAGGTGGAATCAGGCAAAACTGAAGATGGGTCGAAAATGAAACTCAGATGAAACTGGTCAGTTTATAAAACCCAAAGTGTCCTGTTTTCTGATTCCAGGGTAGATGTGCCCCCGAGAACCTGGAAATAAGGGTTCTCACATGATTTTTGCCCAAGATGATGAGATCTTGTGAGACCAACTGGTTTGGTGAAGTTTCTGCTCCTTGGGGCCAAAATCTCATGAGACTAGCTCCTAAGGTTTCAGCAGCATCAAATCCAGACACTGGACTAAACCTAACTCACATACAACTAGCAGCTTCTCAGTCCATATCTCTTTGCAAGCCACTGAATGTAAACGGTTTCCAGGCAGGACGACTAAAATGTGCTAAAATAAGCCTAAGGTTAACTCAAACTTCAGGCCAGGATCACCAAAAGCCTATGAAACTCATCAGTGAACCTGCTTCAAGTTCCAGGCCTGGTTTTGTTACAAAACTTTTCTACAACTCCAGTACACATACATTATTCATGTCTTCAAATGCACTTGTAATAAAACACATTAATCAGAGACATTCATCATACATATTCTACGCTTATTGAAGCTAATTTTGGGAAAGAGCTCATGAGTTTTTTATATTGAACAGAAAGAAACCCAAGAGACAGTGGGGAAAGGTTAATTTCTGTTATTTGCGGGCAGTGTTGTTCCTCTTAATAAACCTGCCTGCCATGCCACATGCACACAAAAAAAGAATCAGCAGTCAGGACGTTGCTTTACATTGATCTAGTAAACGTATTCTGGGCTGTGTGAGCCATTTGCTTTACAACTGTCATAAGGACAGGATATTGGTGATGAAACACCAGTTCCGTGGGGCTTAATAGGTCATGACCATAATGGGCCTGGCTGGAAAGAAGACTGGGAAGACCAGTGAGATTGAGAAGACATGACAATTTCTGAGTTCTGGAGAGCTATCTGAGGACATACTGCCCCACCCATATCTACTTAGCAACGTTCCCAAGAGAAGTTATGCATGAAGCCAGATCCTTCTGCACCTTGAGTGTCTTTGGTGAGTTGAGCTACCTGGCGTGAGAGATTGACCATGAAAAGCCAGGTCAAAGTGTTTCCTGCACAGTCTTGAAATGGAATCATTGCTTAATGATGTTGTCAGATGTTCTGCCTTTGTAATGCACCAGGAAGACCATTTAAAAAAAATAAAGTTTGGCTGCATCCTATTCCAGGGGCATTATTTGATATAGGGCAAGGGGGACAATTACACCCCCCCCCCAAGACTTTTCATGGGTATATGTGCCCCACTAGGTCTTCCATTCCCATTGCCTGACTGTGCAGGATAGAACGTAATAACATATGACATTGTATATACTGACACAACTCCCCTCCACAGAACTTTTCTGAAATGTGGCCAGTCCTACCCTTGATTTTGTGTTTCCCTGCTCTTCCATGCCTTGTCTCCAAAGGGCTACTCTACAGCTTTCTGAAGATGTGCTGCAAAGGATGACGTGTGTGGTCTGATGAAGCTGAAACATGCATGCTCACATCGCTATGGACATGTGAATCAGTGGCTCTCACCAATTACGAGGCAACTCTCCAATCTACCAAGCCTCCCCTCTCCAGCTCTTCCTCAGAAGACATGCAGCACTTCCCCAGGAAAGGCTTTTGAAGGGTGCAGCGCAGGTTCTGGTAATGGGACATAAAACCTTTGCCTGAATCCCATCCAGTTAAGTCATGACTAAAAGTTCCTGCTAAAGCTGATCCAAATCTTTTGTCTCCCAAAAAATGCTCTGCCGAAAAATGCAATTTTATCCAAAATATATATATATATATATATATTTATTTGCAAGAAAGGGACATTTTTGACTAATATTTTCTATAGGAAATTTCTAAACAAAATCTTTGGTTTGGTTTCTAACTGCATTTTTCATTTCAGTTTGGTACTCGAAAAACAACAAGAAACAAACATTTCAATTCGAATCAAAATGAAACAACATTTTTAGTTTTATTTAGTTTCAAAAGACTCCCTGAAGAATCTCAAATAAAAATGTTTCATTCAACATGTTTTGCTGGGGAAATAAAAGACATTTTTTCAGCCAGCTCTGTTTGCTACTGTCCATTTGATGGCCTGTGTGGAATAACGAATCAAGGTCCTGGTCTATTTTCCAACAGACGGATGTCCATCTTGCCAAACCCACCCTCCCATCTAGGTAGTCTCAGCAGTGAGACCAATGACTGAACAGTCATGAAGACTGTACTTTTCTCCTTGAGCTTCTTTCTCCAGGTCAAGGTTGAGGCAGATGGACAGTAGTATGTGGAGAACCTTGCACTGCTGTTGCCTCAAGCTTTATTTATTCTGTTGATAGAGAAATTCTGTCTACAAGCTCCTCAATATTATCACTTTCCAGCACCCACTTAGGGTACATCTATGGAAGCATGTAGAGTTCAGACACTGCACTCCCAGCTAGCACTGGTATAAATAACTGTGTAGACGGGAAGCATGGCTTAGGTGAGTACAGTAGAAACTTTCCCCATTTAATCCAGCCTAGAGAAATCTTGACCCAATCCCAACAAGAAAACTTGATGAAATATCTATTCCAGCAGGAGGTTCCAGTACCTTGCATTTTTGCATAGCGTGTGCTTCAGACACTTAACAAGCACATTGTATGTTGGCAGGTGCTAGAGTCCCAAAAAAACATCAGTCATTTCTAATTGAATTCATGTATTCCACCCACTGAAGATAGATACTCAAGAAGCCAGCAGTGATCATGTGAGTGACAATCATCCAAGCATTGTCACCTCTCTGGCATCTGCACCACTTCCTGGAACAAATAAAATGTGAGTTCAAAGACCAGAAAAGATGCTGCTGAACTCACAATGGACGGACGCCATTTATATAAATCTTTATGCTATTGTAGATGGTTGGAAATTGTATGTTGAAATTGGGGAGGGTTGCATTTGAGTTTTTGCGGGGAGGCTGATGAAGAATGGCTTGTCAACAAAATGGAAATTTACACCACTTGTTTTAATGGCTAAAATCTAAAATTTGGGGGTTTTCTTTCAAACACCAACCCCTAAAAAAATTTCTGTTGCCAAAAAACTAGAAACTTTTCAGTTTTTCAAATAAACCTCCAAAAATTGAGATGGAAACATTTAGAAGAAAACTAAAAGGTTTCATTTTTGTCAGGATTTGGGGGGGGAGGGGTTCAGGGGGAAATACAAGTCCCAACCAGCTGTAGTCTGAGATACCAAAGACATCATTAATTAATACAAGACAAAATGGACACTCAACTAAAGGAACCAACAGCCTCCTCCCAAACAGCCATCTTTCCTTTTGAAAAGGTCTGATTAGATACACCAACAAACTCAGAGCTTGGCTACCCCATGGTTAGTGCACACCACCTGGGCTGTGGGTTCTAATGTACAATAGTGTGCCATGATCTAATTGTCCGTGCGGACCTTGCTGGCGCAGTATATGATCCCTAGTGCGCAATGATGTAGTACTGTGAAACAGGACTACGTCAGCACACGCTAGGGAACTTTTACTGCACACCAGCAAGGTCTACACGGACAGTTAGTGGGCAACATGCTGATGTGCACTAGAATCTACACCCCAGCTGGTTCACACTCATGCACCTCAGACTGCTCGAGCAGCTGTGGAAGCAAGTTCAAGAACTGAGGGTCCTTCACTGAACATGTTTCCTCATTGCAGCCCCTAACGCAGGTGGACAGGTGCAAAGAAGGGCTACTAGGATCGTCCGAGGAATGGAAAACCTGCCTTATGAGAGGAGACTCAAAGAGCTTGGCTTGTTTAGCCTAACAAAACAAAGACTGAGGGGTCATAGGATTGCTTTCTATAAATACATGAGAGGGATAATTACCAGGGTGGGAGGGGGGTTATTTAAGTTAAGCGCTAGCGTGGACACAAGAACAAATGGATATAAACTGGCCATCAACAAGTTTAGGCTTGAAATTAGATGATGGCTTCTAACCATCAGACGAGTGAAGTCCTGGAACAGCCTCCCAAGGGGAGCAGTGGGGGCCAAAAACCTAACTGGCTTCAAGACTGAGCCTGATAAGTTTATGGAGGGGAGGTATGATGAGATTGCCTATAACGGCATGTGGCCCATCTGCGACTGCTAGCAGCAAATATCTCCAATGACTGGTGATGGGACACTAGAGGGGAAGGGCTCTGAGTTATGACAGAGAATTCTTTCCCAGGTGTCTGGCTGGTGGGTCTCACCCACATGATCACCATATTTGGGGTCTGAAAGAAATTTTCCCCTGAGTAAGATTGGCAGAGCTACCCTGGGGTTTTTCGCCTTCCTCTGCAGCATGGGTCACTTGCAAGTTTAAACTAGTGTAAATGGTGGATTCTTTAAATCAGGATTTGAGGACTTCGGTAACTCAGCCAGAAGTTAGGGGTCTATTACAGGAATGGATGAGTGAGGTTCTGTGGCCTGCAATATGCAGGAGGTTAGACTAGATGATCATGGTGGTCCTGTCTGACCTTAAAGTCGATGAGTCTATGGTGTGTCGGGGGGAATGTATGGGAGGTGACCAGAAGAGCACACTGCACTCCAGCCTGGTGTATGGTCCCCAGCTGGTATAACAGAGCAGCCCCCAGGCTATTGGGGCAAAGAATGAGGGAGTATTAACCAGTTCCTTGATAGCACCTGGCTCTGCATGCAGCAGAGAACCTGGCCCAACAGTTCTGCTAGATGAGGCATAAACCTTTAGCTGAACCGACTGGAGCTGTGGTAAACGTGCCTTAGTTTACTAGCTACAGCCTTGTGGCCTCTGTAACAGGCCAAGAGCCAGACTGCTTAGGCCCTCCCATGTAAGAAGGAAACTGATGTCAGGGGGCTGGCAGTGAAGGCCTATAGCTTAGCCGCAAGGTCACAATTCTAGCACCATCTGTTTTCTGTGTCCTCCTGGGCAGGACTCCAAGCTTATAACAACATATGCATATATCTGTCTCCATACAGTACACGTTATTTGCCTCCTCCAGCACTCTGATGGCCGGCGGTTGCCAGCAAGGCTTTGGAGATGGACTCTCTGTTGTGTCCTGGCAACTATGCACACCTTGCCTTGAGGGAGAAACTGCAGGCCGCATGGCAAGCAGACCAGCCACTGTTTTTGCCTGTCAAACGAAGCCGTAAAGTTTGGCCATGCTAAGTGAACGCTAATGGCTTTGCTGGCTTTATAAGAGCATCCTTTTCTCTAAGGTGGTGTTCCGCAGCCCACGGTCGCTGAGCCTGAGGGTTCAGACAGTGTTGTTATAACCCCTACCACGTGGGTGGCAACAGAAACATCTGCAGGCTGATGGACGCGTACAGTACCACGTGAGCTAAGAATAATAAGTGGTCGAAAGGAAACTCGCCCCACCCACCTCAAGATGTCCAGAGCGTGACTGCTCTGCTGCCTGTTGTTTGCATTTTGGAGACAGCCTGTCTTTCACGAGGGAAGGGGGCTGGGTTCTGCCTTCCTCAGCCAGCTGGTCCCACAATTGTAAAGAGTCACACTCGCTCCCCACGGGAGGTTAAATGCAATAGCCCAACTCCTGCTCCCTTCTGCAGCAGGGGAGGGGGAGCAAACCCTGCAGATCTGCTGCGTCTGTGCACGGCTAGATTGCAGGAACTGCCAGGGAGGCATGCTTCCTTTGTGCCACAGGGCCCAGCTCCAGGGGGGCTCCTGGGGTGGCCATGCACAACAGTTCTCTGGGGGCAGGCATGGGGAACAGGCTATTATGTGGATCCCCCCTTCCTTCCCCATGGCACGGAGAGGGGCTGCTAAGGCTGCAGGGACTAGTCCAGATGTTCAGCTGAAGTATTTGCTGCAGAGTGGTGTGGTGGCTTCCAGCTTGACCCACACACTGGGATTGAACCGGGAACCTCCATGGCTACAAGTATGAGCTGCTACAGCTAAAGAGCCAAGACTCCCAGCTAGACTCATATCCCCTGCAGATCTGGGACAGAGGGGGACCTGTCACACACTCACCGATGGGTTACTGGGCATGGCTTCCTGGGAGGAAAGATTCTTCCCCCCTGCAGTCCACGAGCATGCAGCCAAGTGAGTTGGGCTTTGGGGAGAGGATTTAGACCAAAGTGCCTATGGACAGTACAATGGCTGTGACCTTCTTTCTGGGTGTGACTCCTAGATATACCTCTAGGATATGTGTTTGCGTCGCTGAAGCTGGGGTTAATTGCTGCATGGTGCGTGTGTGCGTGCGTGCGTACACACACACACACGACATCCAGGCACTGTTGCAATGTGCACTCGCTAAAAGAAAGTAGCCGCAGGTGGGGTGCTTTAAATCATGTATGGAAATTAATGAGTAAGGGTTAATGATTAACCAATTAATGATTGGTACTGAAGTTAATCGCCTTGCGCAGCAGCCCCTGTTAGCCCAGTGGCTCAGGATCACGTCTTGTGCTGTTAGTGGTCTCCTGAGTGAGAGTTCCTCCTTCTGTTTCAATGGTCCCTTCCTAGGGCCCACAAGGGGCTCCCGACCTATCTATCCAATTTCTAACGAGCATCTCTTGGAGAAAGTACTACGCGCCTTCTCCCCTTTGCTCTTTGTTCCCCTCATCTCAGCTGCCCTCCTTGGAGTTTTCCTTTCATTCTAATTCCACCAGCACAAACTGGACTAAGCTCACTGTCTTTTGAAGCTGTTGGTGAAAATGTGGCCAAATCTCACTGAAGACCAATGGGAGCTGGGTGCCAGACAGCCTTTGAAAAATCGCAGCCCTAGCACAGGAGAAAGGTATCACGCTGACGGCTCTGCAGGATGCCATTCTCCATCTGTCCACAGCACAGATATTAGCAACCCTCATCTTACTGCCCAGTCTCCATCGGCACCAGGGCTGGCCAGTCACCACCAGCCCTTGCCCTCTGTGCTGAGACTAAGGGTATTAATTAGTGCCAGTCATGGAAGTGGGCTCTATGATGCATATACCCACCCACCATGAAGGTCAAGTTCATCCCTGGTGTAATCCACACCCACTCTGGGTGGCGCTCGGGTCACAGAGAACAGCTGAGCTGGCTGCAGCCTGGGTTAACACAGCAGGTTCTTTCACCAGTGGGTGTAGAGCTTCGTGCATTTAGATCTACAAGTCCCAGGTTCAATCCCCCCAGCTGCCAGCCTGCTCTGGAGCGTGCAGTAACATTAGCCAGCGGGTGTAACTCCTACTGATGGTGACTTAAGCGAGGGCTGAATTTGTTTCACAGACTCATTTCATACTGAACAGTAACTACTTTTAGTCCCCACCCAGTAAGTGCGTTCACACTAGTGACCGAGAGACTGATGGGTCTGTAGACCATTACTCAGCCCCCAGACCATTTGGTCTCTTTCTCAGCCTCTCACAAATGGCTATTTTACACAGCACCTTTGCAGCACCCAGAGGATGCCCCACCACGGGAGAAATTCTCAAGGGACCATTACGTTGGCTTTAGAGCTGCTATGAGCTTCCAGGGCTGAAGTTCTGACCCTCTACCACCCACGCTCCATTCTGGATATCTAAGGGCCTGATACGGCCTCCATTGCTGTAGTGTCTGAGAGCCTCAGAATCTTTGATTAATTTGTCTTCACAACACACAGGTGGAGAAATACTATTATGCCCATTTGAGAGACAGAGAGGCGATGCTCAGCCACCTCCCAAGTGTGTGAGGCAGCATGGGAGAAAGCAGAAAGGTGCTTGATTTAACATCGAACAAGGGGGCATCATGACCAGGTGATCAGAGGCAGGAGTCGACCTTTCAGTAACCAATGAGAGATGATAGGTCTGATGCAATAGAGAAAGGGGAACCCACTGAGGGATGCTAAGAGAGGGATGACATGGTCCAAGCAATGGGCAAGGGAAATGACTGTTGGAGCAGCCTTCTAAATGGATATGAACAGGGCATGACTACCTTTGTCAAGGCCACAGAGAACAATGCTGCAATAATGAAAAAGCGAGCTGAGAGCCAGGAGGAGAGAGTGTTGGCTGTGTGGATGGACAGGAAAGGCCAGATCTTAGATGTTCTGCTGAAGAATCTCCAAGACTCAGACAGTCTGGCTGTGAGGACCTAAAGAGAAGTCCGAGTCGAAGATGACAACCAGGTTACGAGCCTGAGTGACAAGTGGAATGGCGGTGTTATCCACAGTAGGAAGTAGTAGGCCGGCTTGGAGTGGGGAGAGGGAGTGCAATCTTAGCCGTTCTGAGCTCCAGCTGACAGCTAGACATCCACAAGGAGATGCCAGAGAGACAGGCTGAGACTGTAGTTTGGACAGAAGACAGGTCTGGAGTAGAGATGTCCAAACATCGCAGATTGTATGGCTGTATTTGCACACGTTTAAATTAAAACAATAAGTCACACACCCATATTTTGCTATGTTGTGCTCTTCCACCTCTAGAATACCAGTACTCTCTGTGAAATATCACCTCTCTTTAGGACGGATAGCTTCATGACATTAATGCCCAAATACAACAGATTTCCCCTCTCCCCACTCCACCCTGCAGCCATTCCTCTAAAAGCTGCTACCAACAGCTGACTTCAAAATCCTGTGCCCAGCAGACCGTGCAGAGATGCTGCTGCTGTTTCTGTAGCGCAGGGCAACTTGGCATGTATGTATGTAACCACATAATGGCCGTACAAGGCCTTCGGTGGGAATGGAAGCCAGGCTGCATCTGTCCTTCCATGAAATCAATCCCAGCACATGGCAGTCAAATAGTGGGTGACTTGCCAGCTCAATGCTCTGCTTTGAGATTCTGGCATCACTCCTACTTCCAATTTCACTGAGAGCCAAGAGAGCAGAATCCCAGTAAAGAACAATTGCACCTATTCATACAGCATGCAATAAACAGATAACGTGTTGATATTTGACTCCCTGGACTGAATGAACTACAAAACAGCGCACTCAGCTAGGGAAACAATACGCCTGCCTTGTGAAAATAAGTTTAACCACGACTTTGTTAATACTAAACCTGCTTAGAGAGAGGACTAATCAATGTTAGACAACTTTGAGCTAGGTTCTCATTTGAGCCATACTCATTTACACTGAGAATCCTCTTCATGCTATCTGCTGAAAGTTACACACCTTGTGATCCTAACTGGCAAGACCCTGTAGAATAAGCTAATACTTAAATTCCTGGGACCAATTTTCTCCACTCAGGTACAGTCACTCAGTGGGGACTTCAGAGGGCAGAATTTACAGGTGGGCAAATGATTTGTGACAAGCCACTTATCTGATCAATATCACCTCTTTCTGTTTAATTGTCCATGAACAAATTCCAATATTCTCCAGTATATTGGAAATGAATCACACAGTTCGTCAGTGAATTATGATAGGTCTGCAGATAATTTGCAAATAGCTTTTAGTGCATATTCAAACTTCCTGCTGAGTTCCGTAAGACACATGGCATTGATTTAATTTCCTGATTGATTGAATGAACTAACCAACAAGAGCACAACTTTCAAACTGCATAGTCAAGGGAAAAATTCACAGTGAACAATTCTCACTGTCCCTGGTTGGCTCCATATTTTGCAATTTGGTTTTGGTGAATATTTGAGCAGTTGAGCTTAAGGGCTGGTCCATCCCAGGACTTAATCCCCCTCCCCCCAGCATAAAGCAAGCACACAAGGGGAGTGAGCACAGTCAAAGTGACTTTATTTAAGTTTGGTTTTTTTCAGTATTTGCTCAGCTGTAGATGAATTTGACCTTTGAGCTTGCATGGCCACTCCTGTTCCAACAGATCTCAAAGGGAGCTTTGCCATCGACTTCAAAGGCAGCAGAATTAAACAAGGGGAGGTACAAGCTACATCACCCACAGTGCAGTCATCTTACCTTTCATTGAGTTCTTAAAGGTGCAAGCAGTGGCCGTTTCCATCTGTGTCAGGTGATTGAACGCATCCCGTTGAGAAGGCTCCAAGATTTCCTTTAAAAAAACATCCATTTCTGTCTCTCACTAAGCAGGAGGGGTGCAAAACCTTGATCACAGACGGCTACGCAACCAAAAACATTTCCAGCTATTTTCCTCTCTCAGAGGCCTGCAAGCCGAGAGCAGACTGGAGGAAGTTGTACAAGTGCCAGTAAACAATTTGTGTTACTATAGGGATGTCACATTACTACCATTCATGGGGAATTGTGGTAGTTACTTCGTATACCACCAGGCACAAAGCCTTAACAAATGCTCATCAGAGTCATTCCCCTGACTGTAGTGGGTATTGGATCAGACCTTAAATACACATTATACAAGGGGGGAACCCACCCCATTATTAATGTTGCAAAGTCAAGCACTCAAAAACTAGGAAATGCCAGAATGAAGATTGCCTGTGCAACTTTAATTCTGACCCCTTATGTGTATGCACGATAGTCTTTAATTACACGATTACATAATATTTCTTCCACAGGACCCTTGCCTCATTCAGTGCTCTTCCATTGACCTAGCTACCACCTCTCGAGGAGGTGGCTCTTCACAGCAACTGGAGAACCACCCCTTTCACAGTCCTGTCTACACTGCAGCACTACACTGCAGCATTACTGTACCATTTCAAGTGCAGACCCAGCCTATGATTCATCACTATAGTATCCAAATGCTTCACAAATATTAACTGATTTTTTCTTACAACCTCCTGTGAGCTGTGGGGATGGTATTGTTCCCATTTTACAGATGGAGAACTGAGGCACAGAAAGATTAAAGTCAAAACTATCCTCTAATTTTGGGTGTCTGGCTGGAGACAATTAGTATAGGATTTTTTCAGAGTACTTAGCGTTATACAGCACTTTATACATTCAAAGCATAGCTCCCACTGATATCAATTGTAGCTGTGAGTGCTCAGCAGGGGTGTGCGCAAGTGGGGGCAAGCAGGGAGATTCCCCCCCCCATCAGCCTGGCCCCGGGCCAGGGCAGGAGATGACAGCTCCACCAGCCCCGGGGCCATGGAGGAGGGGGGGGAAGAGACAGCTCCTCTGGCCATAGGGGGCACAAGTGCCCCTCCAAAAGCGGCCAAATTTTTATTCCTATGCATGACCCTCAGCACTTCTGCAAATCAGACCCCCCTACTCTCAGTCCCAGTCTCCTTCCCCAGCCAGTCTCAGTTCACCCCTTCCAGCTCCTTGTCCAATCTGTCTCACTCATCCCCCACTGACTCCCCATCCTAGTCTCCCTCCCTGAGCTCCTCATTCAGTCTCCATCTCTGTCTCCTTGCCACAGGCTCCCCCTCCCTGGCTCCTTCTCCCAGTCTGTTTGCCCAGGTCCCTCCCCGCACCCCGGCTCCTTGTCAGTTCTGTCTCCCCTTGTTCCCATTCCCCCATACTGGTTCCTAGTCCCAGTCTCCTTGCCCAGGCAGTCCCACTGTCCCCCCTCCAGCTCCTTGTCTGATCTCACTGTTGTTCCCCCGTCCCTCATCCAACTGGCTCCCGGTAAATCCCTTTTCCCTCACCAGCTCCCAATCCCAGTCTCCATCCAGCTCCCAATTTCCTTGTCCAATCTGTCCTATCCTCCCCTCTCTCCACAGTTCCTACTCCCAGGCTCTTCGCCCAGCCAGTCCCAGACCCAGTTTCTCTCCCCAACTCCCTCCAGTCCCAGTCTCACCAGACTTCATCTCAGTCTCCTCCTTTCCCTCCCCCAGTCTGGCTTTTGTCCCCGCTGCACAGGCATCCACTGGCTTCTCCTCCACACCACCTATGTGCCAGCAGGAGGCCATGGAGAGCACAGGAGAGACAAAAAGAACAGGAGGACTTGTGGCACCTTAGAGACTAACAAGTTTATTTGAGCATAAGATTTCGTGAGCTACAGCTCACTTCATCAGATGTATTCAGTGGAAAATACAGTGGGGAGATTTATATACACAGAGAACATGAAACAATGGGTATTACCATGCACACTGTAACCAGAGTGATCTGGTAAGGTGAGCTATTACCAGCAGGAGAGTGGGGGGGAAAAAACCTTTTGTAGTGATAAGCAAGGTGGGCCATTTCCAGCCATTGACAAGAACGTGTGAGGAACAGTAGTGGGGGGGGGGGGAAATAAACATGGGGAAATAGTTTTACTTTGTGTAATGACCCATCCAATCCCAGTCTTTATTCAAGCCTAAGTTAATTGTATCCAGTTTGCAAATTAATTCCAATTCAGCAGTCTCTCGTTGGAATTACAACATTCAAAAACCAGTCAGAGAACACTTCAGTCTCTTTGGTAACTCGATTACAGACCTAAAAGTGGCAATTCTTCAACAAAAAAACTTCAAAAACAGACTCCAACGAGAGACTGCTGAATTGGAATTAATTTGCAAACTGGATACAATTAACGTAGGCTTGAATAAAGACTGGGAGTGGATGGGTCATTACACAAAGTAAAACTATTTCCCCATGTTTATTCCCTCCTCCCCCCACTACTGTTCCTCACATGTTCTTGTCAACTGCTGGAAATGGCCCACCTTGATTATCACTACAAAAGGTTCCCCCCCCCGCCCCCCCACTCTCCTGCTGGTAATAGCTCACCTTACCTGATCACTCTCGTTACAGTGTGTATGGTAACACCCATTGTTTCATGTTCTCTGTGTATATAAAATCTCCCCACTGTATTTTCCACTGAATGCATCCGATGAAGTGAGCTGTAGCCCACGAAAGCTTATGCTCAAATAAATTTGTTAGTCTCTAAGGTGCCACAAGTCCTTTTCTTTTTGCGGATACAGACTAACACGGCTGCTACTCTGAAACAAGAGAGACAGGCTCCCAGCTGCCAGTTGGGGTGCCCAGCCGCACCCTGGCCCAGAGCAGCCATTACAAGAAAAGTCCAGCTTTGTCCCATAGCCCTGGGCTGCAGCATGCTCAGCCGCTCTGTGGGGATGGCACACGTGCAGTCTACTCACCAGTAGGAGCTGGGAGGGGATGGAGCATGCTCAGTGAGGAGAGATCCTGCAGAGACTTTAATTGTCCCTACTGAGAAGAAGCAAATTGCAACTGTTCAAAGACTTATAACTTGGCCAAATTTGGGTGGATTTTCACAGGGACAGCAAAAGGCACATCCCTGACACAAGGGCTGCCACCTTGCCAAATTTTGAATCCCTGCTCCAAGACACAGGGGAGCTAGAGCTGTTCAAAGAGAAGGTCACTGGAATTTTTTTGAACATGGGCATTGTATTTATTTTTAACAATTTATTTTTTCCTGGTCTTGTTCTCAGAAATGGCTGAATGATTCCTGCTGAACTTTTCCAAACATATTCAGCCCAAGATAGACACCCGGCATGGAAGATTTCAGCCCAAATGGTTAAAACTGGGCAAAGTTATATGCAGGATTTTATAATGGGAAGTGTCAAGCAACCTTAATAATCGACAGCATTACCAGCCCCACCTGTAATCTCCTGCCTGGCCCTTTAGTATCTCATGACTCATCTGTCTGCTTGGATTTTTTTTTTTTTTTTTTGCCCCAGACATCCAGTATGCCTGTGTCAGTGACTGGGACTGGGTCATGGGCAACAGGTATAATAGGCCAGGGGAGGCTAAGCCTCCCCTATCCCAGGCCCTGGCCCCACTCACATTCCAACCTCTCCGCTGAAGCCGGCAGGAGCTCCGCTGGTGGCCAGCTGGTGCCAGCCGGTGGCCTGGCGCTGGGGCTGACACTGGGGTCGGCAGTCGACCCAGCGCTGTGCCGGCCAGCAACCTGGGATGGTTCGGCCGGCAGCCAGGGGCAGTTTGGCATGGGGCTTTTCCGGCTGTGGGGGTGGGGAGAAGGTTCGGGGCTCCAGCAGATAGGGGGCAGGGTAGGAGCAGCAGGAGCGGGGGCTGCATGGCTAGCCTCCCCAAAGGGGGAGCTCATGCACCGCCCATGACATGGATGGTCATGTTTGGTGCTTCGAGCAGGAGTCATGAGTCAGGAATTGGAGCCCCGGGTCAAAGCCAGATTCAGGGTATGTCTACACTGTAATTAGACACCCAAGGTTGGCCCATGCCAGCTTGCTCAGGCTTCCAGGGCTCAGGTTAAGGAGCTGATTAATTACAGTGTAGACATGTGGGCTCAGGCTGCAGCCTGAGCTTCGGGATCCTCCCACATCTCAGGGCCTAACACAAGCCAGCTGTGCTCGTTAGGTGGTCCAGAGACTGGCTCTGCTGCAGGCCCTGATTCCTGGCAGGTTGGCACTTTTCTGATACCACTGCCTTGGCTCCTCCCAGCTCCTGTGTGCACTTTGGCGACAGGGTGGGCACGGCTCTCCCTTTCCCAGACCCCCACACGCGCGGCCAAGCACCCTCACAGCCGCTGCTGAACGCTGGCGTTCCACAGAATCCGGCAGCGGTTATGCCCACTTGGAAGCGCTGTGCAGTTTCTGTCAGTGTTACGGCCGCCAGGCCCCAGCACTGTGAACAGTCCCACTGACCCAGGGGCTGAAGGACCAGATCCCAAGCAGTTCAGCAGAGACACAAATCCTACATCCTACGTGCTGTGAGTGACGCATTGTGAAGGCCTTGGGTAAGTCACACTTCCCTGTGCCTGTTTCTCCATCTGTAAAACAGATATAATATGCAGAGGCAACGAGATTCAGTGGCTAGGACACTGGACTAGAAGTCAGAGCAGGGGTTCCCAGCTATGCCACTGACTGGCGCGATGATGGTGTCCAAGACACGTCACCCGCTGCTCCTTTGTCTGTTTAGATTTCAAGCTTCTTGGGACAGAGGCTGTCTTTCCACTCTATGGGTGTACAGCACCTAGCACAATGCGGCTTTCATATTGATTGGGGCTGCTAGGTTCTACTATAATACAAATAATTAGAGACCTACTTCACTGACAGGTTATGAAACAATCCATATTGGTAAAGGGCTTTGAACTCCTCCGATCAGAGGAATCGTGTAATTTGCACGTTAAATTAAAAATACTGGGGGGGGGGGGAGTGTGATCTTTCAGCCAAGTGTGCTTTGCACAAAGCCCGCAGTGTTGCTGAATTGGCTTGGCCCTCAGGTTTCCCAGGAGGCTGGCTGAACTTTTCCAGACATATTCAGCCCAAGATAGACACCCAGCATGGAAAATTTCAGCCCAATGAGGCTGAAATCTTTGTTTGCCTCACATGGGGCTGTCCCATGCATTTCTAAGGGATTGCCATTACAATCCACCACTGATCCATGTTTGCTTATTAGAAACCAGAATGGGGGGAAAAAATGGCTTAGATCCTTTATGACTCTCAAGGTGAGGAGGTCAGCCTGGACGGATATTTTAAGGCCTTTAATAAGAACAGAAAGGGAGGGGGGGGGTTTAAAAAAGAAGAAAGTCACTTTAAAGAGCAAATGCTGTTTCTTTTCCTTGTTTGTTTGTGGGTGGAGGGGATTAAAATCTCCCTTTGGCAGGGGAAGGGGAGGAGACACTACTCTTCAATGGTGCTGCAGTAACTAACGACTTCCCATTTCTCTGGTCTGTTCTGGGCAATGTGTAGGCTGGTATTCCCAGGGCAACACCACTTCCTGGCCAGCTGATCTAGGTTGGCAGGCTCTGCTCCCCTACAGCCTGGGTAAAATTCTAATGAGATTATTACCCCATAGCTGCTCCACCAGTCCAAAATGGCCCTAGAATAACTGTTACCAGCCATGGGAGGATCCGACTAGCACAGGGGCAACCTGTGATGGTGAAGATCACCATACTGGTTCCTACTGCGCCCCTCTGCTGCTGACAAACAGAGTGTGACCGGGTGTAGCCAGGGCTCCCTTATGGTCCAGTGATCCCCAGCTCCTGTATCCCCTAGGGTCAGATGGCATAATTTAGAGCAGCCCTCAGGCTTCTCTAACTTGTGTCACAGGGCCAGAGTGGTGCACAGATGGCCCAAGATTGGAGGGAGCGAGTGAAAAAGGCACCTTTGTCCTGCCTCCCCATGTGAGCTGTGCTGAATGCTCTTTGAATGCAGCTGAAGATCTGAGCCCATGTTGCCAGACTGTGTCAACCGAGATAAACAGAAGGGGAGGTGATCTTACCTCTCTTTGGATGATTAGATTTCACTTCAGTGGACACAGTTTTCAAACATGGGGACATTAATAGGAAGTCCAAGTCCTGGATGCTCAGGTGGAGCATAAATGTCCATCCTACGGGCATAAGGGCCAGTTTGTGGCCCCAGAGGCAGGTTCCAGACATCCTGTTTTGGTGCCTGCATGTGAAAATTGTGCTGGTTTGTTTGACTGCCGAACAGAACAAGCTCCCCAAGAGGAGTTTTATGTGCCATCAGCAGAAGGTTTCTGCACCAAGGCCAGTGGGATAATGCTGGAGCAAGCTCATCCCTTAGCAACAATCATCCCAGAATCAGTCTAGTGACAACCAGCCCCATGGTCTTAAAGGGATAGCAACTTCTAGAGCCAGTGCATAGCAAGCAGAACTACTGCCCTAATAAGGATGCTCTGTTATTTTCTCACATCCCTTTTTGCTGTCAATGACGGCTGTGTGCCAGATTATCTACTGGTGTCAATCAGCAGAGGTCCCCTAAAGTCAGTGGCCTTATGCCAGTGGGGTCCAGGACTAGGGCTCTGAGGCGATAGAGGAATACAAATAATAAAAATATGCCAGTTTCTAACAGCAGAGGCTATTGAGTCTAAAATAAAGTGAGCACATAAGTCAAAAACCCGATTCAGCAGTGGCTTGGGGGCTATGATAGGCCATGCGGCATGGTATGCTGGTACACGCACTTATTCCTTTACCTCACTCCTATAGAGGGGTGTACACGGTACCTTTGCTGCTGTTGTAACCATCCTCTTCTTTGCCTTGGCATTGGAAAGATGGCTAGTCCTATCAGAGGGCACAGCAGAAATCCTAAAGTCCTCCTTGCAAAATCTCTCCCAGGTGTTAGTCCACTAGCTGGATTGAATCACAGGGTTTGGCATGACGGGTGCTCTTCTGAAAGAAGCCCCAGCCTTTGTCTATTCCATGCAGCATCTGCTGTTGTTCTATCCCGCTGCTTCACCCCAGGTGCCCTCCTGGACCACAGCTCCTGCCTCTGTCTGGATATTTCTCAAGAGGGGAGGCAGGTCACTGCTGAGAGCAGGCATTGTGACCTAAGAGGTCACTTAGTCTGTTATTACACACTACAGCTGGCTTTAATATATTTGCATAATGCAATCCTGCAAGCTAAACAACCTTAATAGTTTTAATGTATTAGTAACATGCTCTGAATGATCAGCAATGAAACAGTTAACAGAGTAAATTCTGTAGCTACAGGGGACACAGAGCACAGACAAGGGAATAATTTTGCTCTGGCAGTAGGGTGGAGTAGCTGACCTAACCGGTCTTTTCTATATCTTAAATCTATTAACTTATGAGTCCTCCTGGAACTTCCATTTAGAAGCTCATAGTCAACTTCAGGTGAGGGCAAGGTATTTGTTAGGATCAGTGTCTGCCTGGGAGCAGCTTGGCCAGGAAAAATGCTTTTACACTAAAATGGAGAGCAATTCTATTTGCAAAGAAATTATACTTCACCTGCAGTGAGTGGGTGAAGATTTGATGCTGGAGGCTGGGTGTGGTTCAGTATATGACTACGCACGGGAGAGACTCAACCACATGGTATGCCTGGATTAAGTAATACATTTGGCAGGATCCCCGCCCCAGCTCAGGAACTGTGTGTGTGATGCTGCATCTCACACAAAAGGGCTGACAGCACATGAGGGCGAGCTGTAGATTAAGAAACCACAATGGCATAGCTGTGTGCTCAGTTCCCCAGCTCCCCCTCCTGTGCTGGGGTATGTTCCCTTGAAGTCCAGTAAAGGCTCTGAGTAAGCTTGATCATCATTGGGGCGGAACCTATCAGTGAACTCCTGCTTCCTGTTCCAGCACACAGGGCTATTTTCTCTCTTCCTGCCAGCCCCCCTCCCTCAGCGAGTGACCCAATGTCCTCTGCTTTCTGAGGAAGCTAAAAGGAAGGATAAACAAAAATAGGTTTGAAACTAGGTCCTTGATTTCAAACGGGCAACTTTAAAATATTAAGGGAATTAGACTAGACTGAAGAACTCACCGGTCTGATTGTGGAGAAGGATTGGAATTACTTTTAGACAAAGTTGCAGAAGCTATCTGAAGCCTGCATTCTGAGCAAAGAGGAAAAAATCATAGGGAAGGTTTACAGAACAAGCATCTCAAAGAGGTTATTCAGAGAAAGCAAAACGCTTACAAGGAACGGAAGATGGGTAGAGCTGGACCTTGCAAAGAAAATTAAAACCAATAATGCAAGGTCCATTTGTTTGACCTCAATTGTATGCATGGTCTTAGAACAAGTTTTGAAAGCGAGAGTAGTTAAGGACATAGAGGTAAACAGTAATTGGGATAAAATACAACATGGTTTTACAAAAGACCTTCCTGCCAGACCCTCCTGATTTCTTTCTTTGAGAAGATAAGTGATTTTCGAGACAGAGGAAGTGCTGTAGATCTAATCTACCTGGATTTCAGTAAGATATTCGAAGCAGTTCCACATGATAAATTATTAAATTGGAGAAGATGAGGATTAATATGAGAATAGAAAGGTGAATAAGTATGGCAGGGACCACTCATTCCTGTCTCTGCTCAAGTCCACAAACCGCTCAGAGACCTTTATGCTCGTAAAACACCAGGTGCAGTTTATTTACAATGCGGATTTCTACCACCCTTCTGCACTATACAGTCTTACTCCTACATGCCCGCCTCTCAGGCCTTCCTCAAGCGGGTCCTGCGGAAGGATGCTCCCCCTCACCCCTGGCCCTTCGGACATTGCCATCAAACCTCCGCCCCGCTAACCATCCCCCAGCCGCCCACTTTACAATACCTAAGCCGGCTGTGTGACTTGCAGCTGGGCCGTCTCCAAACTGAGCCTGGGTAGCAACTGTACACACTCATGCTCCATACCCTTCCTCACCCTTGTGTCCTGCCCTGACACCAAGTGGCGGGATCACCCATGGAAGGTGAAGAGTCCCGGTGGGTCAGTTTGTATTCCACCCTAGTCCTGCGGCCTACCGGAGATATTAGTTGGTGCTCCTTCACAAAGTTGTGAGCACAGCCATGTATTTGGTGTGGTTCACCTCCCTCCCTGATATTTGCCCCTTTTGCAGCATGAGGGAGACCCTGGTGCACATCTATCTTGAGTACACCAGGCTGCAGCCCCTTTTCCAGCTCCTCCAGAACCTTCTCCTCAGGGGCTTCACATGCAGTTGTGCTGAGTGATCACAGCGCCTGGAGGGCTTTGCTGCTGGTCACTGAAAAGGCATGGTGAGAGACGGCCCAGGCTGGAGAGAGTTAAGGGGGCACAGCGGTCCCATGGTCCCAGGCTGTACCCCAGGGATCCCGTCACAAGAATCATAGAAGATTAGAGTTGGAAGAGACCTCAGGAGGTCATCTTGTCCAGAGGTTCTCAAACTGTGGTCCACGGACCACCAGTGGTCCACGAGCTCTATTCAGGTGGTTCGCGGATAGTTCCCTCCAAGGTGCGTGCCTGGGTGGCAGCACACATGAGAATGAAGGGCCACCCACCTAATTAGTGGAGCCGCACAGACGTGGCTCCACTAATTAGGTGCCTGGACCCTGGAGAAGACACACCTGTAAGGTGAGGTGGTGGCCTTGGGGGGGAATAGGGTAGGTGGGAGGGGGCAGTGGGCTGAGAAGAGGGGGTGGGGGGAATTTGGGATGTGCAGGGCTGCGGCGGCTGGAGAAAGAGGGGACTTTCCCCAGCTCCAGGGCTGCGGCTGGCAGGGAGAGACAGCCCTCCTTCCCAGCCTCAGCTCTGCGGCTGCTGTGGTGGGGGAGAGACTCCCCTCCTTCCCAGCCCCACCTTGGGGGCTGCCATGGTGGGGGAGAGAGGGAGAGACCCCCCTCCTTCCCAGCCTCAGCTCGGGGGCTGCCGCAGCAGGGGAGAGAGGGCACATCCATCACATTAGAAAGGTAAGACTACTGATATTAAAATATGAGTTGTGTGCTTTTATTTGTAGAACAAAAAAAGATTATTATTATTATTATTAAGGGTTTTTTTATATAGCGCTTTTATCCAAAGCACTTTACAATACTTAGCTAATGGTACAAACAACATTGAAAAGATCATTAAGTGGTCCACCAAGACCCTCACCAATTTTCAAGTGGTCCGTGAAAAAAAAGTTTGAGAACCAGTGATCTAGTCCAACCCCCTGCTCAGAGCAGGCCCAACCCCAGCTAAATCATCCCAGCCAGGGCTTTGTCAAGCCGGGCCTTAAAAACCTCTAAGGATGGAGATTCCACCATCTCCCTAGGTAACCCATTCCAGTGCTTCACCACCCTCCTAGTGAAATAGTGTTTCCTGATATCCAACCTAGACCTCCCCCACTGCAACTTGTGACCATTGCTCCTTGTTCTGTCATCTGCCACCACTGAACAGCCGAGCTCCATCCTCTTTGGAACCCCCCTTCAGATAGTTGGTAAGGGTAGGGCAGAAGTAAGGGTGTGCAGTTGGGGGGGATTATATTTCCATATTAAAGCAGGTTCTCTTGGGGTATTTGGGTGGCCCGTTCCATGATGCGATCTACTTCACTGGTGGAGTGCCCTTGTTTGGTGAAGGCAGTTTTAAGTGTGTTAAGGTGTATATCCCAGACACTCTCTTTGGAGCGTATTCTGTGGTAGCTGAGTGCCTGGCTGCAGTTAGCAGATTTCCTGGTGTGTTTGGGGTGGTTACTGGATCTGTGAAGCTAGATGTGGTGATCCATCATCTCGGGAAACTCATTGTCACCAGAAACTTCAGAGCTGCCAAGAATTCTCTAGAGTTCAGATATTCCTGGGAGTGAATCATCTCTTCCTCTCCTGATTTCCCAGAATCTTAGAGAGACATTCCCTGCTTTGTTCAGGACTTACAAAAAGAAAGGACAGGACAATATGACATGTCACCATTAAGCACTGGCCTTCAGTTAGGCAAGAAATCAAGTACATTTGCAAGCCGGGAGAGGGGAATGCTGCTGAGTGCTAGGCTCTTTGGCACAGATCTTGTATGTTCTGATACATCATTGAATCATTTGTTCTGAGAACACCCCCTGAAGAGTCACATTAACCTTTCAACCAGACGTCAGAGTTTGGCCGGTCTCTGAGCCTCCCATCCTGGGCAGGGTTCCCTTTCCGAATGCCTGTGTGATGTGTTCCTTAGCAGTGACAGTTGCCTTCAGTAATTGTCATTAGTCAGTGACACTGATTGTTTGCATAGTGACTAGGTTCCGTGTTCCTCCTGGGGAACTTCCTAGATATGGAGCATGGAGGGTGGGGGGGAGGATGTTTCACTCGCTTGATACTCAGGCTAAGTCCATGCCCTGAAATGATTTGCACTTGCCCATGTGATAAAATGCCAAGTGTTAAGGTGTAAAACATATTCCCGGCATTGCACAAACATTAGCTCCCGAACACCCATGTGAGGTAGGTCACTTATTATCCCCATTTGATAATGGGGAAAGTGAGGCAGAGAGCGGAAGTAACATGCTCAAGGCCACAGAAAGAGTCAGTATCGGAGCCAGAATTCGAATGCAGAACTTTCTAACTCACAATCACAAATCTCCCAGATTACACTGTTTCCAATTAGACTAAACCCATGGCACTTACCGTTGCTGCCGCTTTAAGCACCAGGGTGAAGGATGAGCAATTTTGCAGCTATTAGAAAGCCCTGGGCCAAATTCTATGCTGGTGTAAACTGGTCCAGCTCCATTCAGTGGTCTCTGGGCAATTCACACCAACAGTGAATTTGGCTCCATGTTGAAAATGATGGTGGCATTACACTTCATTTATATTGCAGCTGTACCCAGCATGTGCCAGGCGCTGTACAGACATGAAAAAACACGGTCCCTGCTCCCACAGCCTTATGGCTGAATTCCCAACTTGCCCATTGACTGGGATTGTGTGCAGTTGTTTAATCCAGTTGTGAGTAACCACAATCCCCAGCCACTGTAACTGGAGATAGCCAAATAATATCTTGGCCTCTCTCCGCTAGAGGGCCCTATGCAGTGCCAGAGGTCTATTCTGGGGAACAATTTCTGTGCCCCAAACCCAGTGCTGGGCTCCGCTCCCCTGGCTGCTGCGGGGCAAGCAAGAGATACCATGGAGAGAAGCCAGAGGGGACCATCATGTTCATCTAGTCTCACCCCCTGCATGGCCCAGGCCAGAGAATTTTGCTCAGTTCTCTGCCCCCCATCCTCATGGAGCTGGGGCTGCAGAGCAGGAGCTATTCACTGCCTCCTCCTATTCCTTTGCTTTGCACCTTGTCAGAATCAGGCAGGTCTCATTTCATGATTATACAAGATTATTTGCCAACCAAGTCATGCCAGTTTAAGGCAAGTTGTGTGCCTAAGAGCTATCACATCCTGGGCCTCCCGTGGTTGCCCATCTGGCATTCATACTCCATATTTACCAGGATCCCCAGAACTGGAAGCATTCGAAAAATGTAAATAAGTCATAAATTAAAACACCAGTGGCAGCCAAGCAAAAGCAATAGCGGAGGCGGGAGGGAAGGCAACACTTTGGTGCGTCTAATCAGCCCCACGTTAGAGGTTCTGCAGAACCAGGAAAGAACCAGGTTTCCTGGAACATGCTATTTGGGGTGGGGTTAGTGTACTAATTATAAGGGCTCTTTGTAACAACGCAGCTTAGGCTGTGAAACTGCTCAGACAAAGACGTCTTCATTCTGAATTTCTGATCCACCATCTCCTAGGATTAAACCGACCTCGTCCCAATTCTGGCTCCCACTTTCCTCTTCCTAGCTTCCTGCATCTGATCACCAGGTGAGTACTTGGTGCCTCAACCTTCCAGACTCTTAATCCTTTCCTGCCTGGTCCCTGAATCCTGCCAAAAAGCATAGGAGAGAGTGGAGTTTACAGGTCAGACTCTTCACAGGCATCCACCAGTCTAGCATCTGAAGTCCTTCTGAGGTCCAGATGGATCACATACCCTGTTGCAAATGGTAACAAAGATTCTGCAGACCATTTCTGCACTTAATAACCCTCCCGCCCAATCAGTAACTTCTGCCCTCCGTGGGGATGCACAGGAATCACTGAGGGTGGAGTTTGATCCTGCAGTTGGAAAGTACATTTACTCCGATGTAACTCTGGAGTATCTGATGCCAATGGATTTCTCTGTTTTATAGTGAGAGCAGAATTTAGGCCCTTTTAAATATTTCTGGTGATGATGCATGAGTCAGAACAGCATCCAGCTCTCTCTCCTAGAGCTGGGTTGGCTTTGTAGAGCTACCAGTTGTACAGAGTAGTCAAAGCTTATTTTTATCACTAACAGGACAGTCTGTGACTCTGAATACATATGAAGAGCCAATGTGTTGTGCAAGCTTTTGGGGCAGGGACAATCATTTATTATGTTTGTACAGCATCTAGCACAGTGGGGCCTAATAGGGTTGTGGCCTTTAGTATTTAACATGTACATTGCAGTAAAGCCTAATCATGATAAAAGAAGGTGCTGTTTTTACACAGTTACATTTCAGAGTAGAGCTGCATATTAAATGTTTTGGGAATGATACAAATGTCCTTTGTTTTTCTGAAAAGAAAACTTCTGGGTAAGTTTCACAAGTCATGAAACAAACCAAGAGCAATAAAACCCCATCCAAAGGCAAACTAGCTGTAGGGAAAAGGGATGTGGAGTTAATACAGGCAAGGAGACGTATTCAAACAATTCTGATCTCTCCTACCATATTACTTCTTCCCTTTCCACAAAATTAAAGGAACCTTTGGGACATAACAAATGGCCTTTTAAATGTTTGCACTGCAGAATTTACTCACATATATTGCACTGCACGGATAATGCTACTTTTTTCTATTATTAATGGTTCAAACCATAAGCACGGATAATGGGATTTCCTCTAATGCATAAATATTAGCTTGAACAGCACGGCAGATATTTTCTTGAGGTCTTTCTAGCTCACGTTCCTGAGTGTGGTAAGAAAGCATCATCCCTTCTCAAGTGAGGAATGTACAATATTCAAAGAATGAGAAGGTTGTGGCAGGATTCCAGATGACAGGGAAAGCTGATGACTGATTGTACTAATAACCCAAATGTCACACTGGTCACATTACAATGCAAGGAGAGAGAGGAACAGGCCAGAAATAAAAGGCCACAAGGAGGAATGTGCAGTTCTGCCAGATTTTTTTTTTTTTTTTTTAAATATGGTGAGTGAATTTGATGTTCAGGAAAGTCAGGGAATAAGAGCCCTGGATGGTGCTCATGCACATCATGCAGGCAAGTGCTCTGTAAGCTTCCTGCACAGTCATTGGTCCATGCCCCTCCCAGCTTCGTCAATGCCCTCCAATCCCGACTTGCAGTAACCGTTTCTGCTCCAGTTCTGAACTCATGCAGTTTTACCAATGCACCTCAAACCTGACCTGCAGTACCACCTGCTGCACTAATTCTTGACAATGTACGGAGTTCTGCCATGGCACCTAAATCCTGACTTGCAATACTCCCTGCTGTTTCAACCTGGAGCCTCCACCTAGCTCTGCCAATGCACCTCATTCTTGACTGCTATGTCAAATTATATACCCTATGACAGGGAAGCATCGTCCCTCACATCTAAGTCAACTGAGAAGAACAAAGATAGAGCAACACACCTGAAACTGCAACCGTTTTAAAATCAAGTCAGAGATGTTGGCAGTCAAATGACCAGTGTTAGGAGTTAGCCACAGTTAACATGGTAAATCATGCAATTTCACGCAATGCGGGGAATTCCACCAGCTGCCTCCCATTCTGTGGTCATCAGAAAGTGATCATTAACAGTGGGATTGAATACTAAGTGCCTCTCTGACGTTTGGTGCCAATAGCTCAATCCTGATCCCCTAGTGGTTAGAAGTTTTGTCAGAAGGGGAATGTAAGGTGATGAATCACTCCTGTGCTAGGTTCCAGTCAATCCACAAGCCAGGAACTGGTCATGTGACTCCCAGGCCAGGTATATAAGCTCCACAAGCAGAACAGCAGCTCAGTCTGCTCAAATCACTTCAGGCCTTGCAACTGTCTCCTGCCTGATGGTGGCAACAGATGTCCCAAGCCTTAGCTTACTCCAGCCTTGCTCTTGCTCCAGCCCTGGTCCTAGTCCTGCTCCAGCCCTGCTCTTGCTGATGCCCTGCTCCTAGTCTGCTCCAGCCTCACTCCTCCCCTATCCTGGGCACCTGATTCCGGCTCCGACTTCTAGGCCTGACCATCTCCATCCCATTTGTTGACAGGGAAGACTGTAACATTGCAGTGCTGCACAAGAGGCAGGAGTAGGGTGACCAGATAGCAAGTGTGAAAAATCGGGATGGGGCTTGGGGGGTAATAGGCACCTATATAAGAAAAAGCCCCAAATATCGGGCCTGTCCCTATAAAATCAGGACATCTGGTCACCCTAGGCAGGAGGCAGCAGGAGTGTGACAAGAAAGTGACAAAAAAGGCCTACCTAGGAGGATGTGACAGAGTGTGAGTAGCTTAAGGCTGGCTCATCACTCCCCGCACTTTGCAAGTGTCCCCTTGTGGGCCAAACTGAGGAGATAATTGGATAAGCACCAGATGATTAACCAATTAGGAAAGAGTTTCAGCTCCTCAGCTGAGGACAGTTAAAAGAGGCCAGAGGGGAAGGCTGGAGGGAAGGGCTAGGGAAGCTCAGGGTCTCAGGGAGGTGAGATCTCTGCCTCCATGTGCTTCGGTGAGGGGCAAAGACTTGGGGGAAAACCTTGTGCTGTGGGGAGCAAGCATTTAGAACGTACTTGTTACACTTGCCACTGGTGGTCATGAGGATTGTTTCCAGAGAGGAATCCAGGGTGAGCGAATCCTGCCCTGTGACAGAGGACTACACAAGAGGCAGTGGTGTTTGGTAACTGTTCTACTTTGAGAGCAACTGAGGGGCAGCAAGTAGGGTGAGTTTCATTTATCGCTCCACCTCTGCAACCACCGGAGGTGGAAACTCACTAAGTTATGCTTGTATGCTAAGGGGAAGGCATATTGTTATCTTGGTCGCAAGGAAATTGCATTGGAATCCTGATTCCAATATTACCCAAATCACTTCTAGCTCAGATTTTGGTAACTGATTTATATAAAACTAATTTAATGTAGTATCAATGAAAGATATCTGATTCAGTCTGTCTCTGTTTCTATAGAGCTAGTCATCACAGTGTCTACCTCTAAAGACTGGAGCCCTGTGCCTGTCTACTGACTAGGTACAGCATGGGCAGCAGCTGCGAAATACCCTCGTCCCTACAGCAGGAGAAGACGATAACCCCTGAGCTGGGAAGCTCACCTGTGGAGGCAAGAGGGCTGTTCACTCTCCAGAGCTCATTCCATCTTTACTCTCTTTGGAGAACACCAATGAATGAGTTAACATGCTAAGCAGTGTGGTCTAGTGGAGAGAGCACTAGACTGGAGCTCAGGAGATGTGTGTTCTCATTCTGGTTTTGCCACTGTCCTGCTGGGTGACCTGGGGCAGATCACACTATGTTTTTGCCTCAGTTTTCACACCTGTCAAATGGGGATAATGACACTGACCTCCTTTGTAAGGTGCTTTGAGATCTACTGATGAAAACCGCTATGTACAGTAAAAGCTAGATAGTAGAGTAGCAGTAATAGGGTGAGCATGGGAGCTAGGTTTAGTGCCTGGGGTCTAATCCTGGCTCTG
Organism: Chelonia mydas; assembly: GCF_015237465.2. Lineage (NCBI taxonomy): Eukaryota > Metazoa > Chordata > Testudines > Cheloniidae > Chelonia > Chelonia mydas. The sequence continues at coordinate 21,754,303 of NC_051254.2, forward strand.
CCACTGGCTTGCTGCATGAACTCGGGCAAGTCCCTTCACCCCTCCGTGCCGTATTTTCCATCACTGACCTCAGTAGTGTAGTAGGGGCTTTTGTGATGTGCTCATCTGTCCTCTAGAAACAGAGCCAAGATCACCAAATGACTAGCACACAGGCCACAGACCAGCCATCAGAGAGCAGTGACTTTCAGTGCTGGGGTGTGTGATACCCAGCACGTGCCAAGAGCAATGTGGGTGGAAGCATAGACATGAATGGGACATCATGATCAAAGCTGGCTGTGACTAAGAAAAGTGACAGAGCAGGGAGGCCTGGCTCCTATTTCTAGCTTTTCTGTGGACTCACTGTGTGACCAAGGGCAAGTCATTTATCCTTTCCCTGCCTCGGTATGATAGCGATCATCCTCTCTACCTCTTCAACAGGATGCTTGAGGCTCAATTCATTGAGCTTTGAAATCCCCAGCTGGCAAGAGCTGGGAGACATGCAGAGACTTCTTTACTGAGTTATTATAAGAGCCTCAGAAACCCTGCAGGCTTCAGAATCTGAGGGTGCGAGGCTGTGAAAGACCTGGGAGCTAGAGCTCTCAGGAGAGACGGCAGGATACTATTGTTATTGTTGTTCTCAATGTCAGCAGGAAAGAGCCAGTCAGCCCACAGCACTTTTACGTACTAAAGTATTCAGGATCCAGATGAAATGTATTTGCTCCACACTTATGATGGATTCTCTGCTTTGAAACCAGAGGCAGCAGGCACTTTGAGAGATGCTCTGGCAAGGTGCCTGGCTTTACTGTAGCTTCTGTTATTGCTTGAGTATCCGCCACTGAAATGCTCTTTTGTAACCTCTTACAGCAGCAAATCTCAGTAGAAACCACTAGGCTTCCTACACCAACAGCATGTGAGGAGACCAGGAGGCTGTCATAACAACCCATGCTTCAGCCGGACATTTTGTATTGATCCCAACCCACCCTTCGCTTTAAATGCAGGCCTAAATATAGCCCCCAACTCTACAGATTTCAAAGGGGAGTTGGGAAATGAGAAACCTGAGCTGCACTAGCAGGATCTTGCCACAACATGCATGCCATGAATGAAATTAGTGGGAGAGTCAGTTGGCCACAATGCATTTGCATCCCTTCCCCGACCAGCAGCGAGTCTTAGCCGCCAGCAAAATAACTTAAATCCCAGTACGACTATACAGGGCCTTTCAAGAGCAATAGCGGTCATGGCTGTGCAGAGTGCCAAGTTTAGCTAGCTCGAAAGCAAATAAGAGCCACCAGGTGAGCAGACATTAGTCAAATGTATGCGCATCCATCAAAATCACTCTGCCGTAAAAGACAGCCCTAAAGCCCCACAGGAGGAGGCATTTGCTTTGGTTGGATCCGTGTTCCAGAGGCGCTAGACAGCGTCTGTTTACCTGATATATTTTACTGTCCGCCTCCCGCCCCCCAAAAGAGACCGTTAAGACATTGCTAGCCTGGTTAGCTCTCTGCATGGAATCACAGGATTTAGACAGTAACGTAACACACCACAGAGATGGAAAAATGACCTTCAGAACAATGCTCAGCTTGCAGGCCTAGGGCGGGGTTGTACATCCCTTGCGGCCCCGTCGCGCTCTGAAAAGTGACTGCTAAAATGGCACTGTCTAGCTCAACGGACTGGTCGCTTTGAGGAGCCACGGTCATGCGAGCTGACCTTAATGCCAAAATGACTCCAATTAGCCCTGCAGAACCAATGCCGTTGAGGGTCAGGTAGCTGGGTTCCGTTCGATTCTGATCCACTGAGTCAAAAGAACAGGACGAGAAGAATATTTTGTGTCTCTCTTGCAAGCGGCTTCTTTTGGGCAAGGCTGCCCATTCATTCTCACTGCACCGCATGTTGTGGCTACAGCCCCTCCATCTCCAAGTCACATGCAGGACTTAGCACCATCCGAATGCCAAGTATTTGTAAATAATCATAGAAATGTAGGACTGGACGGGACCTCAAGGTGTCGTCTAACCCACCTAGCATCCCTCGACCCTCCAGCCCTTAACACATCTGAAGACTTATCTGGTCCCTAATCAATCATATTTTCTCAACATGTCCAGATTTTTAAACCTGTCCTCAGAGGTCAGGTTTTCTAAACGTTTTATCATTTTTATTGCTGTCCTGTGGACTCTCTTCGATTTGCCCACATCTTTCTTCAAGTGTGGCACCCAAAACCGGCCACAGTACTCTAGCTGAGGCCTTACCAGTGTCTAGGAGAATGGAACAGTTACCCCTCCTGTCTTACATATGATGCTCCTGATAATACATCCCAGAATGATACTTGCCTTTTTGGCAACTGCATCACCTTGACGACTCATGCAGTTGGTGATTCACTATAACCCCCAAGTCCTTTTCTGCAGTACTATCACCTAGGCCGTTATTCCCCAGTTTGTATTTCTGCATTTAGTGTTTCCTCCCTCAGTAAAGTACTTTGCACTCATCTCTACTGAATTTCATCTTGCTGAATTCAGACCAATTCTCTAATTTGTCAATGTCATTTTGAATTCTAATCCTGTCTTCTGAAGTGCTTGCAACCCTTCCCAGCTTGGTGGCATCCACCCATTTTATAAGCATGCTCTCCACCCCATTATCCAAGTCTCTAGTGAAAATATTAACTACGATGGGGCCCATAATAATGACACGTTTTTCACAACACTCTTTGATGTGTTCTAGGAAAGTCTCATCACCATTTATTGCTATTTTATCAACGGGGAAACAGACCGAAGAATTAAAGTCACAAGAGTGAGAGTATGGCAGAACTAGGCCTAGAACCCAGGACTTGTGATTCCCCGGCCCATAGTCTAACTGCTAGCTCGTGCTCTCTCTCCAAAGGATCCTGGAATGTTCAGTGCCTCAAGCACCACAAATGTGCGTTCAGCACTCAATACTCCTTCAGACAAATATAGCACCCGTCCCTCTATGCGCTCTCTCCTCAGTTTTTCATACTACAGGCATTCATTCCAGTGAGGAAATGCGCACACACTGTGGGTTAGTCATGAGACCGAGGGACTAAGGGAAGAGAATGGGTCTTCCCTTTTCCCATGGTTCACAGCTTCAGTCCTCTAAACTCTGTGGTGAATCATGAGAGATCCCATGACAGTGTCCTTCATGCATCATTGGGACAACTTAACTACTTCCTACATGTGACGCGAGGAACAGGCAAGTCAATTCAGATAAAATAAAAAAACAATATCTGATCCTCAGCCCCAAACTCAGTCTGAACCCCACAGTGGTTTTCGACGGTTTTCTTCTGGGCCCAGAACCAGGAAGTTCTGGGAAACTTATGGAAGTGCCTATTCCCTTGAATTTAAATCCAAAAGGTTCAGCTAAAGCGCAGAACATGCAGATGCTAATCTGAGTCAACATGTTGATGTCGAGCCAGCGCCATATTTTGCCCTAAATCCCTACTCAAGAGTTCTCATTGCCATGACTGGGATTTGCATACATGGCCCATGAACTGTATCTAGCCCTAACTGCTTATGGCACTGATTTGTTTTGTAAAATAATTTATTTTATAGTGTTATGTTTTTCTGTCCACAAGGAGCAACCGTATGCTTTCAGACCAAATGGCTCTCAGGTTAGATTTAGGGAAAAAAACAAGAATGAATTAAAGGAATGCCCCCCCCCCCCCCCCCCAAGAGTACAGCGTGTATGTCTCTTCTGTAATCTGCTGTTTCATCTCTGTTTTACAAAATAACAGCTTTCCTAGCACACACACCTACAAGAAAAAATCCTAACGGTTACCTAATTACCAGCGTCATGTGAGACTGACGTGCTCACCTGCCCTAAAAATCAAACCAGGCTGAACTTTCTGTTAAAAATTAGAAATGCTGCAGGATCTGCATGTTTTTAGTGCATATGTGCTTTCTAGAGCAGCGGGTAGGTGCATTTAGGCCCTAATGAAGCATAGATTTAGTCCCAGTGGAGTCAAAGCTAGGCACCTGCTTAAGTACCTTGCTGAACCAGGGCCTTATTTCTTGTTTAAAGCTGATAAAGGACATTACATAACTGAAACAAATCCCAGATCCAAAGCTACCCGTGGACTTTGAGCCTGTTTGAACACCAAACCCAGTCTGAATTTTGCAAATAGCCCTTATCTTTACACTGCACCAAACCAAATATTAAAGACATACAGCTTGAGATGGTCAAAATCTGGGTGTGAAATCTGCAACACGCCCCTTATTAAAAATGTATATTTTGGAAAGGATGGGTGAAGATGTGGTGGACTCTTCATTTAATTTTCCGCACTATATCAAAAATGTGATGCATTTATCACCTTCGTACCAAAGTCCCCAAGAAACAAATTCTGCCATTAGATGAAGTTGACAGTCTTCACTCTGTGGTTAAAACCTTTTTGTAAATCAGTTTGAGATCTATGGATGAAGAGCACTGGATAATTGCTACACATTGCTGTTATGGGACCTCCTTTTTTTATAGAAGACATACTTTCTGTTTAGCGCATAGATTTCACTACCAATTCTGGTGCCCAGGGATACTGGCAAATTAGAGAGGAAGCAGAAGAGAGTTACAAAAATGATTTGAAGGCTGGAATAAATGCCTACAATGAGAGATTTAGGAGATCAATCTGTTTAGCTTATTAAAAAGAAGAGTGAGAGGAGACTTGATTAGGGTGGATAAGTACCTTTACGGGGAGAAAATACCAGATATTAAAGGACTCTATAAAGTAGCGGAGAAAGACATAAGAACTAGGGGCTGAAAGTTAAAGCCAGACAAATTAGAAATTAGGCCCAATTTTTTTTTTTAATTTTTTTTATAGTGAGGGTGATTAACTATGTGAACAAACTCCCAAGGGAAGTGATGGATTCTCCGTCTTTTGAAGTCTTCAAAGCAACACTGGATGTGTTTCTGGAAGATGTGCTTTAATCAAACAAGTTGTTGGGCTCAATACAGGAGTTACTTGATGCAGTTCCTTGGCCTGTGTTAGGCAGGAGACCAGACAAGATGATCGAATGATACCTTCTGGCCTTAAAATCTATGAATCAGTTAGGATAAAAAAACCACAAAGGTAAAGTTAAAAAAATACTTGCTAGGGTGGTTAGAATTTATCACCATCGTAAGCACAAAGTCATAAGACCTTGGCACAATTCACTCATCTCTCTACCTGGCACTGTTTGGATTTGGTTGGCAGCTTTGTTGTTTGTAGTTACAAAGTGCAATTACACTTCAGTTTTCTGGAAATGTGAAATGATGTTGGAACTGCCCAAAATGAGGGATTTGTGGTTTAGTGTTGCAGGAGTATGTTTGGGAAAAAGAAAAAAGAAATTTTTTCATGTATCCACACATCCATCCATCTATTAATTAGGGCTGGCTGGCTAGTGATACACTGATTTGTGAACAACATCACAGCGTTCACTTTGCCACGATGCTTGCTGTTTATTATTCACGAGTATATTGATGGCTGGCATGTTCCCGAATTCCAAAAGTGTGACCAATTTTAGCACAAAATTATTAATCCTCCAAAAATTAATACCCAAAATAATGTGATTGATTTGCTCTCCATTATTATTTTTAAAGTGTTACAGACATCCAATCAGAGCAGTTAATGCCATGTGGCTTAGGGGACTAATCGCACACCACAAATAACCAATATTTGAACCAAGTCTCAAACAGTGTGAAATTTATTTGTCTGAATGAACTACATGGCAACTGTGAATCACAAACACATTCAAAGAATATCCCAATCAGTTTGGGAATGATTTGCTCACCTGAAAGAGAGCTATCCATAGAATACACTGCATTATAAAACTGTGGAATAGCTGGTCCTTATTTTAAAAGCAAGAAATGGCTTGGAAATATTCCTGTAATTTACAGTTCCTGGCTGTGTTTGCACAGTGCATCCCTCTTGGCTGAGAGTTACATAGATACACTTTTTCATTCACTGCAGGGATATATTTAGATTTATGGGCAAAGCAAAGGATGATATTTTGGACAGATGGAGCCTTGTCTCAACTGACAAGTATGAGGTCTGGGTTATTGCATTAATGCAGAATCTCTCCCTCCCTCTGACCAGAATATCTATGTTAATGGCATGGCAAGGCTCAGTAATAGCAACGGTACTCTGCACTGGGTCAGGTGAGATTTGAGCATGTTTCCTCCCTCAGTACAGTACTTTGCACTCATCTCTACTGAATTTCATCTTGCTACAGCCCACTTCATTGGATGCATAGAATGGAACATATAATAAGAAGCTGTATATATACACATACAGAGAACATGAAAAGGTAGAAGTAGCCATACCAACTGTGAGGGGCTAATTAGTTAAGATGAGCTATTATCAGCAGGAGAAAAAAACTTTCGTAGTGATAACCAAGATGGCCCATTTAGACAGTTGACAAGAAGGTGTGAGGAGGATACTTAGCACGGGGAAATAGATTCAATATGTGTTCTTTTTGCTGATACAGACTAACACGGCTGCTACTCTGAAATCTGGGTTTCCTCTGGCACAGTCTGCAATCCAGATTCTAGCCCACACTTCCCCCCCACCCATGAACTCACTCTGCAAGCCTTCTCGCATCCCCTTTCACCAAAATAACTAGCAATCCATACATGTGGGGGGTGGTGGGGAGGCAGGAGGGCGAGATGTGCTTCCAGTGATTGACGCTGAAGAGTGGATTGGTCAGGGAGTTTTCCTGCCCTGTTAATGTGATAGATTGGGAGAGTGAGATGGTCAACTGTCCTTTAGTGGGGGCCCTGAATGGTTCCATTTCCAGCTAGTGGTGTTTGCTGCTTAATTCTGAACAAACAACCCCCATGAAAAGACTTCCTGCCATTCAACTGGATCTGTGAAACCAGACCCCGAAGTGGGAAACGGAGTCTCCTAACCACCCAGTGGGATGAGAGCTTGTATGGAGATGGGCCTGGAGAGTGTAAAAAGGGATGGAACCCCTCAAATTAGCATAGTGCATATCAAGGAACAGGCAGAAATGGAGCCGACTTCCTCCCCTCGTTCTTCATTTGAGCTCTACTTTTCATTTGGAGATCTCAGTCTAGCTGGCTCAGAAGAAGAGCTACATTTATCCCCGGGCAGGAGGAAAACACAAGGGCTCAGATCAGCGAAGGTATTCAGCTTCCTAATTTCCATTAACTTCAGTGGAAATAAGGAGTCTAAGTACCTTTGAGGATCTGGGATGAGGTCATTATTTTTTGCAATCATAAAACTCAATAATGGCCAAATGTTTGCATCAAAAACGTTGACTCCCTGGCTGAGATCTCGTACAGAGCAAGGATTTACAGTTGAGTTTACAACCTCAAGAAAACAGGGGCTTATGGAACAGAAGCAGCTACATCCCTTAATTCCTCTGGCTCTAATGCTCTACTGTAGGAAGCATATACAGTATTTACATGTCATGCTAGGAGGTAGCTCTGGAAAGCCGTAGATTATTCTACATGACAAACGTTGCCCCTCATTGCTCCCTGGGTCCTTCTCACATCATGGTGACACTATCCAAGGGATCCAAGTTTTTGAGCTACTGTTGTTATATTTTGTTTCTTTATGTCAATAGCTTAATATCTGGTTTCAGAGTAACAGCCGTATTAGTCTGTATTCGCAAAAAGAAAAGGAGTACTTGTGGCACCTTAGAGACTAACCAATTTATTTGAGCATAAGCTTTCGTGAGCTACAGCTCACTTCATCGGATGCATACTTTTCATGCTTTGTGTGTATATAAAAAGATCTTCTACGCTTTCCACAGTATGCATCCGATGAAGTGAGCTGTAGCTCACAAAAGCTTATGCTCAAATAAATTGGTTAGTCTCTAAGGTGCCACAAGTAACTCCTTTTCTTTTAGCTTAATATCTGAGAGCTTATGGAATGTGCCAGCCTGGTAACCCTTCACAAGTCACAGTAGAGTATTCAGTTGTAGCTCCAGCCAAGCAGTACGGGGCAGGAATTCTTCATCTATTGGAGGACCACCCATTTGGCTCTTGGTTTCTTTGCTGAGATGACCAAGAAGGGTGACAGTTACGAATATTTAGGGGGAGATTTTCAAGAGGTTAAGGGATGTAGGAATACAAGTCCCTTTAAAGTCTGTGGGTCTTGTGATCCTAAATTCCTTTTGAAAACCTCACACTTCAGCCTTATTATGAAGTGCTATACCCTAAGCATCCATGGGACACTGCAAATGCATAACTCACCCGGGGGCAGGAGCAGCACTGTTATGTTCTCATTCAGAAAGATCCAAATGATACCCAGAGGGTGCGAGGATGACTTGGTGAGGAGATGAACACTGAAAATTGCGGGAAGGAAGAAGATTGCCTGAGAGAAAGCAAAGAGAGGGGGAACAAGGAAGAAGATGCGAAGGTGAGAGGGAGGGAGGAGACTGCAGCGTAGTGAGCTATGTAACTGCAAAGGCTCTGTTTGGTTGTGTGCATCTTTACCTTTCTCAGAACTTCTCCTTGCGGAGAGGGGTAGCCATTTTGTGGTCAGTTCAGCACAGACAGTTCCAAAGGAGGCACACTAGCGTTGCCATCCGTCTGGTTTTTACCTGGACAGTCCAGTTTTTGGCTTCTGTGTCCAGATGCCATTTAGGTTTGTCAGGTGCCCCATTTTCATGGTCCTGGCAACCCTAAATGGCACCCAAACCAAAAGCCCGGTGCGCCACCTCCTACCTGCAGGCAGGCTCCTTGAGACAAACCCCCAAGTGATGGGGGAGGGGGAAGTGGGAGGGAGCAAGAGGCAGGGGGGTGCCTTGTGCGGAAGAGGCAGGGCCTCGGGGGTCCAGTGACCAGGAATTAGAAAGGTGGCAATCCTAAGGTACATGCACTGGGTTTGCTCCCTTTTACTTCTGTTCCCTCACTTGGATGCTCTCTCAATTTGAAACAGAGGTCACTCAGACTGAACATATCTGCTCGTTCTTTGTGTACAGAGAAACAAAACATAGAAGCTGGGTGAGTAGTAAGAAGAGAGGATTAGGAGGGAACCAAAGCAGAGATATATATAGGAGTGGACAAAGTTTTTTGAATGTGAGGATGAGAAACTTCAATAAGTTGCAATAAAGGGCAGACATCGATTAGCCTTGTGATGTGGATGGTTGTCTGCTAGAGACTACGGTAAAATCACCAACTCATTTCAGATAAGGAGCTACCCAAAAATAACAGCTTTTGATTGCTACCAAACTGGGCTGGGGGTTTGAATCAGCCATCAAGCAGTAAAAGCATGCAGTAGCCTATTACCCACTTCCTAAACCATCCAGTTCTCCTTTGGGGCTCATTAAACAGTAAGAACTGGCTGGACAAATTCTCACTGCCGATAAGACAGCTGGGGGAAAAAAAATCATATTTCTGCAGAAAAGAAAAGCAAAAAAAGTGATATATTTTTTTTCCTCACTGGCTTTCTCTTGTTATGCAAATAGAAATGACAATTTCCTTTCCCCCACACATACACATGGTACCAGCCAAGTGGAAACTGGCCATTTTGCACAGTTCTTGGACGTGACATGAAGTAGGTCTGGATGGCTCGGGCTTGGAAATGGGATATTTACTATTTAGATAATAAAACACAAAAGCGTAAAAAAAAAATGGCTTTAGGAGTGGGGAAGAGTCATTACAGATCCAAAGAGCATTTCTGAAGACAGGATTGTCAGCTCTTTCAGACGGGGACTGTCTTTTTATTCTGTGTTCGTACAGCACCTAGCACAATGGGGACCTGGTCCATGACTGGAGCTACCACAATACAAACTGATAATAATTAAACTGTGTAGATCCTACCAGAACATTGAAGGGGAGTGAAACTGATGCATGTTACCAGCCTCACACCCCCCACACCTATTTCTTTCAGCCCAAGTTCAGCCGACATTTAACTCTAGAAAAGGTGATCAGTTTCTCCTTTCATCTCTACCATCCCTACGTCCTTCTATGAGTGAAAGCAAAAGAGATGCTAAATGACGAGGCCCAGTGATTTACACCGGGACAACATCTTGAAGTGTACCGAGGCAAACACCTAAGGGCCCAATACAGCTCTCAAAGTCAGGCACGAGATGGTGTAGCAGCCCTTAGAACGTACCTGGAACCCACATTAACGCAGACCAGTCTGCTCCACAGCCAGCCTGAGCTTGGGGATGTCAATCTGATCTGAACCACCACATCTTTTGAGGTTTATCCACTGCTGATTATAAGCACATTCTTCCTGGGTTGCAGGATGGGCACTTGCTATGTTGCCTGCCCAAGTGAGACACAGAATATTCATGCACTCCTCTAACTGCACCTTCCACTCCTCTGGCCCATCCAGCAGAATTCATCCCTATCTGGGATCACCTGATTCCACCCTGCAACCTGGCTAGCGTCACCTTCCAGCCACATGCCACCTCCCCAGTTTCTTCCTTAAAGCTAGTCTCACAGCTGAGTGGCAGCAGAGAATGAGACACTGATTCTTGGACTGCACAGCGGTGCTGCTAAGTGGGGAGGTGCAGAACCAGGAAACAGACTGGAAACAAACCAGAATACTAGAAGGGCCAGTGTACACTTGGTCACCCTGCGAAAGAGTAAAGGCCGCACTTTCCAGGGTCTATTACTTTGTCTCTTCTGATGGGTGAGCACTGGGCAGGACGAGATAAGCTCATCCCCAGGAAGCATGAGTCACCTCTGGCCATGAGGTAGAGTGGGAGCACTCGACAAGCATTCATCTCAATGAACAATAACCCTTCTTAAACATATCAAAACAAGTTCACGGTTTGCCAAGGGACAGGGCGAGTTAAGAGCTTTCTTTCCTGCCTGGATCCGAGGTCAGGCGGCCATCCCAGGGCTATTTCCTCTACTTCTTCCCAGACTGCCTCAGGAAACTGGAAAGCATGTCATCAGCCCATTACTTCAGGTTATTGTTCAGTTAGGTGGTTTCCAGGCTGGAGGGGAAAGTGAGCATGAGCCCCCCAGAACAAACAGCCCAGCCCGTCAGGTGAGGGAGGAGCCACGGAGCTCAGGGGTCAGCTAAGTACTGCAGATGACACAGCAGGGACAAGGGTGAAGGTCATAGGTGCAAAGTAAGATACCTGGAAAGGGACACCAAGCGGAGAACGTTGGACAATGCTGCTGCCTTCAGAGAGGAAAGTGTCAGCTTGACAGTCATAAAGGGTGAACTCCTCTGTTCACAGGATGAGCACATCATGGGCAGAGGCAGCGCAAGCATCCCTGACCCCACACGAGTCACAGCACCTTGCAAGCTGTTCTTGAGGTATCCTCTCTCAAGTGAAGGAGGCACCATTCATCCTCCATGGCCTGTGAGACTAAAGCCAAGATCCTCATAGTCTGAAAATAGCATCATGGAGTCTCTCTTAGAGACAGCCAGCAAAACTGTGCTAAGCCTGTCTCCGACTGGAACTGGTGATCACTGGGGAGCAGTCATCTGGAGGCACAGGCATGTCAAATTAATTGCCACATTTCTTCATAAACTTAAACTAGTCCCATAAACTTGATGAGGAGGCACCTGGTGTCCTGAAACCACTGCCTATCTGGCTGGTCAATATTGTCTTATTGTTTCCTTGTGCATCCTGTCCATCTGTCATCTCTTGTCTTATATTTAGATTGTAAGATTTTTGTTCTGTGTTTGTGTAACGCAAATAGACCCCGGTCGTCGGTGGGCAGGATCAAACCGTGGATCTCTGGAGCTTAGTGCATGAGCCTCAACAACATGAGCTTAAAGCCAACTGGCTGTTACCTAAGGCTGTAGAGCAGACTCATTTTATCTCTCTCTCTAAGTGGATTGCCTGCCCTGATTAAGGGCCCTGGCAGATAGACTAATTGCTGCCCTGATTGGTTACCAGCCAGGGCTATTGATTGTTGGATAACCAGCCCTGCTTGAGGGCCCTGGGCTTATAGACTCCTTGCTGCTCAGACCATCATGAAGGGGTCTGTATTGACCAGGACAATGGACAATCACCATTGTGCCAGCTGTGACCCTACACTGATCTCAGCATGGTGCAGATAGCTAATAGCCCTGGCCTACACGAAGCAGTCAGTTGCATGTCCAGCATAATGTCAGCTAACTCAATTGTTCAGATATGTTGCATTTTTATCCCGTGGACAAACCCAACGGATGATCACTTGAGGGTGCACAATCAGAGCCGGCATAAGAAGGAACAATCCATTGTTTTCAAAGAAACTGACCGGGTTGGAAATGGGACATGTGGCCTGGCACTGCCAAGTGACTGGTTTTAACTGAATGCAGATCAGCTTTGCAATGACTGAAGGTCATTACTCTCTGGTAACTTGTGAAATCAGTTTCACAGCTTAGTCCAGCTCCTGGTGGACAGGTGCCCACACTGCATGGTAGGTAACTTGAAGCCTCACTATCTTTGTTTTCAGTGTTCTGTACTTTAAATTTCCAGGAACTCCCTCAGTGTATAGAGACAGCAGCTATTCTTGCTGTAACCTGTAGAGAGGAGAGATGCACACTGAGCTTTTGCACGGCAGACTTCGCTTTTGTTCTTTCTTGTTCTGGCTTTTGTTGAGGGAAACATGACACACATTCTTGGCTCATGTGTTGACAGGGCCCAAGGACCATCGAATGGATACCATTTGGGACCACTAAAGTCAGCTACAGAATCTCTGCCTCCCTCCCTTCTACATATAGGCCTTGGAACAGTGCCCAGACAATTAATTTTTCTATTTGGGAGGACACTGGAAAATGGAATGTCTCCCCTCTGACCCTGGAGAGGATCATACAGATGGCTTCCAACCCCAGCCAGAGGACAGGAGCAGGGATAATTCCCATCTGTTTTAGGTGTGCTGCTTGCTCTTGTGTAACTACTAGAGCTGCACAGCTGTAAGTCAGAGGTCCAGTGTCCTCATAAACCACAAGAGTGGAACTGAAGGGCTTTGCCAGAGGAGGAATTTACTTAAAATGTGTGTTTAGAGAAGGACAGACCTGAGCCAGCCAGTTCCCATCCGGATCCCAGCTCACTCAAAGCCTTGAGTATCCACAAACTCGGCTGTAGCAAGCCAGGCTAGAGCGGGAGTGCTGTTGCAGAGCATGACCTGCCAGCAGTGAGTGAGTGAAGCACAGATGAGTTCCAGCCCTGCTGCATAGCCCATCTACAGGCCCCCAGAAAGAGCCCTGCCAGCCCCACGTGTGCACCAATCATGAGTCAGACAGATGCCAAACATGGCTGGTTTAAAATTATAGCAGCAATCATTGGGCTGTTCTTTTGACTTACTTTCTGGTCTGAGCTTGACTCTAGCTAGTGCAGATAACAATAGCAGTGAAGACGAGGAGGCAGAGACCTGAGTGCGGGCTACACTATGTATCCACAGGCCCCACTGGGCGCGTACTCAGGTAGCTAGTCCACACTGATGCCCATACTGCCGCATCTTCACTACTATTGTTACCAACGCTCACTAGATTAAAGCGAGCACAGGTGGGCCTACCCACGCTGCAAGAGGTACCTTTGGGGAGAGGAAGTCTGCGATGGGGCATGGCCGAAGCCCATGCATTGTTACACAGGTGGAATGCATCACTGAAGGGGGATCTCTTTTGAGTACCTTGGGCCTAGAGTGAGTCCTGAACACCACAGTCAGTGACTTGCGCCACTTTAGAACGGATGCCTTGCATGCCCTCAATTGAATCAGTTAGCCTCTTGCTGCCTCAACTTATTCTGTCGGTAAAACAGAGGGTCCTCATCCCTCCCATTAAGATCTACTGCTGAAAAGCACCCTAGAAGTGCCAAGTATTGTTACACACACCTGTGCCCACTAAAGATCCTGCACCGCTCTTTGCAAGAGCAGGGAGGTTAGTGAAGGCACTTTTCTCCAGGCATCAGGAGTAGCGATTTCTTGGTCAGCATGTCCAGAGAGGGGCTACTGTTCAGGTAGGACAAGAACGTAGGGGCCTTCAGCTGGGTTTGCGGAGGCGGTGATCCTGCATTCCTGACCTTCATTGGCAGGGAACCCTAGAGCGGAGGAGCTGCAGAAGGACAAAAGGCCCATCCCCCCCAAAAGCCTTGTAATGCCTGAGAGATCCAGAGAAAAAGCAGCATGTCCAAGGGGACTGTGCAATAGGAATGACCCGAGCAGTAAATGCCGCTCAGTGTTAATGGAACAAAGTGGGGAAATCAAAAAGGCACCATGGCTGGAAGCCGCTGAGTGGTTTTGATGTGCCTGTGAAACCTAGCTCTTGAGCAGCCGCTGACTATTTCCAGGAAGATTCACCAAGCAGTCGTACAGACCAGCCGCAGCCCCGGCTGCTTACAGAAAACACAACCCCGTGCTCATCAGAACAGGCACGCTGCAGAGAAACACACTGAGCCGTTGCACTGACTGATGTTTCGTCACGGGTAGCCCAGAAAGAGCTAGCCCAACAAAGACAGATACACAGAACATGGCTGTACAACACTTCTAACCTGGCAAAATCCAGAGGCTGGACAGGCAGGGATCTGGATCAGGGCCATTGGCTTTTAGGATTAAAAAGTGACCCATCTAGGGAAAAGGAACCATGAAATCCTCGGTGCAGGTTTGCAGGCCTTGTACGAGACGGAGGCTCTCAGGATCTGACTTGTGTCAAGCTCACTCACTGCAGCTGCAGGCTGTCAAGTCTCCCAGAGGACCTGCTGACAGGCCAGAGTTAAGTCCTTGCCTTTGGTTCAAAAATTCAGTGCAGTGATTCCAGAGTCAGCTCATAGGCAAGCCTAAAATAACAGCTCAGCCATGGAGAACAGCTGTTCGCATGTGTGCGCGTGCGCTCATGCCTGTGCTGTGTGACTGTAGTGTCCTGTTCATGCCTGTTGTGTGGAGTGTTTCACATCTCTGGGTGTGTCTGTAATGTGGTTTGTGTGTATTTCTCCGCACGTTGGTCTATAATGCTAGGCATTGGCCGGTTTCATTGTGTGTATCCAGTGCATCTATACGGATGTTTATCGCTCTGGTTTTTGCAGAGTGTACCTGCTTTCCCATTCGGTGTTGATGTCTCGGTTGTTGTGGCTCTTTGCTCTGGGTTTATGTATGTGTGTGTCTCTGCGTGCCCCCATAGATGACTGGGTGATATGCTTTGGTCAGGAATCACTGTTGGACATGATGGGGGTGGTATGTGAGCTGTAGGAACTATTGCAGGTATCCAGCCAACACTGGCTAAACTCCAGAAGTCCTGTCCCAGCATGCACTGGGCCAAGTGTGAAACCTGGGATGGATTTTTTGGAAGTGGTCTCAGCTTTGGTTGGCCAGAACTCTGCAAATCTCCCCCTGACACGCACACACGCTGGCTTACACTTTGCGCCCACCATTTTGGCTTCTAAGAGATAGAGCCGGGCCTGTGACTGACTTTTTTTTTATAAGTTTATTTAAAAATAAGCTCCACTGAAAAGAGATGGCGGGCCATAGCCTTACAGAGACAGAAGCCTAAGACAGTGCTGAGTCATGGGCTCCCTGCCAGAGAGTGGGCACATAAAGCATCAGATGTCCAGCCCAGCCTGGCAATCCTGGCTCTTCTTGCCAAGCCACCCGATGCTTTGCTATACGCGTGCCACTGCCAGCACCCACTCAGCAATTATTTCTCAGAGGCGTGTTTGCCAGCCAGTCTCTCTCACCCATTAGCAGAGGCCCCAGCTGGCGGCTGACCTTACAGCATGTGCGCTCTACTCAAATACATCCCAGAGCTTGTGGCCGAGGGAGGAGGCAGCTCTGCTGGCAGAATCAATAGGAGTGGTGTTCGGCCCGGATGAAAGCCGCTCTTTGCTTTCCTTACCAAAGGAGCATTGGCAAGGATCAGAGGCCTAGAAATCAGATCTACACCCCTTGGTTTGATTTGCAGGCACACATGTGCCATGTAGGGTGACCAGGTTTCCGGTTTTCGACTGGAACACCCAGTCGAAAAGGGATCCTGGTGGCTCTGGTCAGCACTGCTGACCGGACCATTGACTATCCAGTTGGCACCGCCATGCAGCGGGGCTACGGCAGGCTCTCTACTAGCCTCTGTGGCGTATCCAACCTCTGGCTCCTACACGTAGGGGTAGCCAGGGGGCTCCACACGCTGTCTCCACCCCAAGCGCCGCCCCTGCAGCTCCCATTGGCTGGGAACCACGGCCAATGGGAGTGTGGGGGCGGTGCCTGCAGACGGGGCAGCATGCAGAGCCACCTGGCCATGCCTCCACATAGGAGCCAGAGGGTGGACATGCCACTGCTTCTGGAAGCCGCTTGAGGTAAGCACCGCCCGGAGCCTGCATCCCTGACCCCCTCCCCAGCCCCTTGCCCCAGCCCTGATCCCCGTCCTGCCCTCCAAACCCCATGAGCCCAGCCCAGAGCACCCTCCTATATCCCAAACCCCTTGTCCCCAGCCCCACCCCCACCCCAGAGTCTGCATCCCCAGCCAGAGCCCTCACCACCCCCTGCACCTGCACCCCCACCCTCTGCCCCAGTGCAGAGCCCCCTCCTGCACTCTGAACCCCTCAGCCCCAGACCGGAGCTCTCTCCTGCACCCCAAATCCCTCATCCCTGGCCCCATATCAGAGCCCACACCCCCAGCCAGAGCCCTCACCCCTTCTGCAGCCCCCTCCCGCACTCTGAACTCCTCATTTCTGGCCGCACCCCGGAGCCTGCACCCCCAGCTGGAGCCCTCACCCCCTCCCACACCCCAGTCTCCTGAGCCAGCCCAGTGAAAATGAGTGAGGGTGGGGAGAGCGAGCGACAGAGGGAGGGGGGGATGGAGTGAGTGGTGGGGGAGGGGGCCTCGTAGAAGGGGTGGGGCATGGGCAGGGCATGGGCAGGACAAGAGTGTTCAGTTTTGTGCAAGTAGAAAGTTGGCAACCCTAGTGCCATGTGCTGCTGTAAGCCTCTGGGGAGTGTGGTTATCAGTCCCCCTTTGAGCCAATCCACAGCAGATGAGTCTGTCACAGCCCCAGCTAGAGGCCAGTGACTCTTAATCTCAACCAGTAGCAGTTCGTGCTTTTAGCTCGGGAGGTCCCTGGTTCAGTTGCTGGGCATCAGCCAACAGGGCAGCCGTCCCCTTGCCACTCTATTCAGCCTGCTGGCTCGTGCCTCAGGAACTGGCCGGGTATTGGGATAGATGAGATTCCCACTCCTCCAATGCAGCAGAGGGCAACTCCTCTACATCCCAATATCCCGCCAGAGAGTACAGAGACATGATTTTCACCCTGGACCATGCTGGGAGTCCCCCCCCCTGCCCCGCACCCCAGTGCAGCCTTTACTTTTGCAACGACTTTTTAATTAGGAAAAAAATATATATATTATATAAAAATAGTATTTTAAACATAGGTAAAATTCTGGGCAGAGCCCCCCTTCCCCTTTGACAGCATCCCCTCTATTTCCAAACCAAAAAGTACACAGCCCTCCTGTGCGTGGAGCGGCACTTGTTTAGATGTGTCTTAGCGCAGCATTATGCAGCCGGGTGTGTCTCGAAACGCTGCTGGAATTCCAGAGGAAATGGCAAAAATGCTGCTCTTAGCCAGGAAGCCACAGGGCAGCCTACGGAGCATTTCCTGTGCACTGGACGCAGGATTCCAGAGCGCCTGCCACGCACAGCACTAAGCGGTGACTCACAAGTTACATGTTGTGGAAACAGAGCACGTCAGTGTCGCTATGTTACTTGCAGATTTAGCCACTTAAGCCTGAAGTTCCAATGGCGAGGAGCCAGTGAAAGGCACTGCAAGCTGCCTCTCTCAAGTTAACCCACTTTAAACCAGTGTGTGCCAGGCCACAGGTCAAGGATGCAGACAGACGGATACTGCAACACAGTGATTGCAAACATTCATTTTAAGTACTGAACTGAGCAGCTGTTCCGTCACGTTCATGCCCTTTTTAAAATTATTATTAGCCATTCATGGACTGCTTTTTCATTGCACAAGGATTTGGGGAATGGCTGTTCTAACATAGCATCTGGCTTTTTGTCATTTTGACTTTTAAATTAATGTTAGGGTATTAAATGTTAATATATTAAGCAGAAATGTTTTGTTTCATTCCATTTAAACACTGTCAAAAATGAAGCACTGTGATGGCCCCAAATCAAAGTGTCAGGATTTTAGTTTTGCGGGAAAATGTAGCTTTTCGTTCCCATTCATAAAGATTTCTTCTCCTAAAGTGTCAGAATTTCCCAGGAAGCAGAAACTCCAGTTTCTCACTAGCTGTTCCAAAAAATACATCATTTCTTAAAGCAGAACACAATAAAACTCCAAAGCGTACCGCATAAAACGCTATATAGAACTGCACTGGGGTGAACTTATAATTTATAAAAAGAAAAGGAGGACTTGTGGCACCTTAGAGACTAACCAATTTATCTGAGCATAAGCTTTCGTGAGCTACAGCTCACTTCATCGGATGCATTCAGTGTAGCTCACGAAAGCTTATGCTCAAATAAATTGGTTAGTCTCTAAGGTGCCACAAGTCCTCCTTTTCTTTTTGCGAATACAGACTAACACGGCTGCTACTCTGAAACCTGTTATAATTTATGTAAATCAATACTGCCACAGCGAGCTATTCCTCTTTTCCCTGTGAGGGAGCAGTAGAGCCTCTTTTCCCTGTAAACCTCCTCGCACTGGGGCTTAGTGAATGCTGGATGCTCTTGTTGCACAAGGATCTGCTCTTTGTTTTTTCCATTAGCACGCACATCCCATGCAAGGTGCAGAGTTCACAAGCTGCCTGCCCCAAAGACTGAAATACTGCTCACAAAACTGTCCAGCGACCAATTCCAAACAACAGATACATTTGTAAAAATAAATTTTAAAAAATGAAGGTTTGTCTGTGAACAGAACAAAGGCTAAAATCACGAAGCGAGCTATTTACCAGGACTCGCTCCACCAGTTCTAGGGACGAGGGTCCTACTGTTGCAGTGAGCTGACACCCAAGAGTTGGACACTGTTTCATAGATTTGCAGATTCCAAGGCCAGAAGGAACCATTATGATCATCTAGTCAGACCTCCCGAATAACACAGGCCAAAAAAACTGCATTCAATTTCTGCAACAGGCCTATAACTTCTGTTGGAGCCAGAGCACCTCCTTTGCAAAGATATTCCGTCTTGACTTAAACTACAAGTGATGGAGAATCCTCCATGTCCCTAGGTAAGTGGTTCCAATAGTTAGTCATCCTCACTGTTACAGATGTGAACCTTATTTCTAATCTAAATTTGTTTAGCTGCAGCTTCCAACCACTGGATTTTATGTCTTTTTTGTAATAAACCATAAATTTATGGCTTAAATTTATGGTTTATTACAACAATCTACAACCAACTTACACACACCCCTCCCAGCGCTTTTCTTTTTCCCCCCTTCCTAGAGAGGTGTTAAATGGTCCACTTCATCTTGAAAGGTCCCTTGAAATATGTATTAACTTCTTATGCGAAACAATCTGTTCCACCTTGTATTTAGCTGTGACACTGAGTACCATTCCCAGATCTGAATGATAAAAGACAAAAAAAGACAGCGTTATCGTCTGTGTGTGAACACTTTTCACAAAGTGATCACTCTATATCTGACCTCTCATTCCTCAGCCTCACAGGAAACCTGCACACCTTCAAAAGACAAACCTGGGAGTTTAAATTCATAACTTTGCTAGACATTAAAAATCATGGTCTTCCAACACCCAGGCAACAGCTCCAGCTATCCTTGATCAGGAACAGCACAGAGGAAAGGAGCATGCTAATTCAAGGCATCTCCATGAGTTGTCCTGTATGAGGTATGAACATAAACCTCATCTCTCAGGGATAACTCTTGAAGTACCAGGAAGAGCATAATGGTTCACTCTCCATGCTTGATGTATCCAGAGGCAACTGGCAGCAATGTTTGAGCTCAGCCTGAAGATGATGCAAGTATCTATATTTAATTTCCTGTGGTATGCGTTGTGCACCCTGAAGGCACACTCATAAGGAGATGGATCTCAGCTGGCTGAGCGGAAAGGCGTTATTGGCTTTGTGTGCTTGGATTAGATTGTCCTTGGGTATTGCCCTCCACGACATCTCTGGAACCAGGCTAAATACTATCTAGGAAATATCAGCGAAGCTCATGTGAACACAAGACCCTCTGAATATTAATCCCACCTTGAAGAACGGTCATGAACATTTACTAGCCCATCCACAATGGTGACTTAGATTTTTAATCCATCTTTCACAATGAATGGTGGTACTTTACCTTAGTGAGGTACTATTTTTTACTGGACCAACTTCTGCTGGTTGAGTTGCCAACTCTGACTGAAGCTATTTCGGGAGATTTTTTTTCCCCTACATAATGTAATGTCATTTTCTTAAAATATCCTATTAAAATCTCCTGGATTGCTTTCAATAGTCACCAGGAGACCAGTGCAAATTCTGGGAGACTCCAGGCCAATCCTGGAGGGTTGGCAACTCTATGAGAGAGACAAGCTTTCCAGCTACACAGAGCTGTTCTTCAGGTCAGTCGCAACATTATTACTCACTGTGAATTTGGGAGTGAGTAGAATTTAGCAATGTTGTACTCATCCTAATTCTTTATACTGTGGCAGGTCTGCCTCTGCTCTCCCTCAGCAAACTGACCTTAGAGTTTCCCTGACCACATCTACTTTTAGGTGAGCATCCCATTGGCCTTGAACGTCAACATTGGAAAGGCAGCATGGGAGACAAAACGATTAACTGCATCCCAAGAGTTTAGCTCCCAGAGCGTTTAGCTTTAGACGTAGCTGTCCCCTGTTGAAGCGGATGGTGAAGTTCCCACTGGCTTCAAGGACAGCAGAATTCGGCCGAGGCTGAGCGCTTTTTGAAAATCCTACCTTTTGTGGTGTGTGCAAGACAGATTCAGCACCTCCCTGCTGGACTGACATGCAGGCCAAGAACACACTGTGCTGGAACAGCTCCCAGGGCTTGAAGATGCAGGGTCAAGTTGCCTTTGCTTGAAATAAGGGGGTGGGGGTAGACATAATTGCTTTTCCTGCTGTAGCTGAAGGCCTAGGCAGATCATACAAACAGGCCAAGTACAGACATTAGGTGGAGAGTCCTCAGTAGCTCAAGTGACAGAGCAGCTGCAGTCAGCTTCACAGGACCCAGATTCAAATCCCAACCAACACGGAGGCCTCACCCCACAAGGTGCCGAGTGTTTTGTTTGTAAAGTAGCTGGAGGCTTTGCTGCAATCAGCCCCTTGCAGGTGAGAGGCCCAGTGCCCTGATTTTGTAAAGATGTGTGCACATGCTTAACTGCGTCAGCCTCTGAAGGATCAGGGCCCAAATCTGCAAATGTGAGGGCTGCCATCTCAGTCGATACACCAGAGCCGAAGGCATGAGCTGCTGCAGCTTGAGCTTGAGACCCAAGGCTCATTAGCTGTTGCTGTAACCGACTGACACCTTCTGTGGACCAGGTTAAAGGGGAAGCATCTAATAAAATGAGCCAATGGAATACACAGACAGCAAATGGAAACTATAAAAGCCTGCGATTTGGGAATGTGGTGCTGGAAAGGGCAACTGAATAAGGCGGGTATTCAGCCCACCTCCACGATGTGGAGGAACCCTAGCTGTTTATTTCACACAACAGCCTGTTTCCATCTTCTTCTGCCCAGCCCCTTTTCATGCCACTGCTCCCGGAAAATAACCAGCCAATCCTCCAAAGTGAGAGATTACCATGGAATCTGGGTGGATGGGGCCTCCAGACTTGCAACGTGATTAGGGTGACTAGATGTCCGAATTTTATAGGGACAGCCCCGAACTTTGGGGCTGAGTCTTATATACCCCCCACCCTCTGCCCTGATTTTTCACACTTGCTATCTGGTCACCCTAAACTTCATCTACGACAGACAGGAGCAGTGAAGCGCCGTTGGTTCCACAAAGGAGCAGCAATACAGGGCTCAGAATGAAATCTCGCAATAAGCAGCATTTATATAAACCAGGGCTTTGTCCTGAAACCGCCACCAGAAATCCAGTTCAAAAAGTCTTCTCAACAAGCCAAATGCTGCGAGTCTCTCTCACACATACACACACCTGGCATCTGCTTCTGCCCATGAACTAGTCACTCATACCACTCAGTAATATCACGGTGGTGAAATCACATTCCTGTTATATCTCCCTTCTCTCGTAGCATGCACAGAGGGAGCTTTAAAGGAAGGAGAGGCAGTTCCGGTTGTTGTTTCTCCACTGTCATCCCCTCCTGCAATGTGCAGACAGGCAGAAGTGGAATGAGATGGCATGGCCAAACATGACACATAGCAAGGTTACACTCTCTCCCCCCACCACATTCTTCCCCACTTATAGGCCCAGTTGTATTCTCTTCCCCAAGACAAACAAGGCGCAGACTGGCAGGTTGTTTTTAATGCCTTCCACTTTTCATAACTGCTTCTTGGAACCATTCCCAGGAAAAGCAGAGTCCTTCCAGAAATCTTTGTTCCACAAGTCGCCATTTTCCCCACCTCCCGGCCTCTCGCTAACTAAGCGTAACAGCTCCCTCTGCTGTTGGGAACCTTTCAGGCAACCAGAAATCTATTCGCACACCGCAGCCAAAATGGAAGCGCCCTACGTGCAAAAATGCACCTTGCCACTGAAACGCTCAGTGGCTATAACACTGCAAAGAGTGGGTTAAATGACCTCTCCTAACTGCTGCCCCCAATTTGGCACAGGTTTATCCAAGCAGCAGTGGACACCGTGCTCTTGCTCCATTGCTTCTCCTACTGGCAGAAGTTTAGAAGCTACGGCTTCGCTGTTCTGCTCCTGTTCTCCTGGGGACTTTGCTCTTGTGGCTTTCAGGAGCCTGCTGCAGCCACTGGAGAATAGCAGTGGTACCCGCAGGCCTCCGGCATATCATTCTGTTTGTGACAGCCCCACCTGGCTGTCAGAGGGGGCAGTTTCTGAGGCTTTTCCAGCCACGTGTTTAAGATGTGAACTGAAAAGGTTTGGTTAAAAAAAAAAAAAAAAAAAAAAAAAAAAAAGAGATTAAAAAAAAAAAAAAAAAAGTAACCTGTGCATCATCCCAACCAGAGTTAAATTAGGGCATGAGCAGACTGCTGCGCCCACTTGCAACCCTGCAAGCATCCCCATTCAGATCAGATTTCGGGACTGGGGCCTAGAGATTGGCCCAATGCAAAGCCCCAGATCACTTCACTTTTGGATCTGGCTCCAAACTTCATGCCTGATTTAAACCAAACTTCTGGGTTTGACCCTGTTGCCCCATAGCACCTGCACCCCAATACTAGACAATTCTAACTGCGCTGTGTGGCAGTCACATCTCTTCTGTCTCTGTAAAAGTGTATTCGGCACACCAAGCCTTTGGGGCCTTCACGCGTGTGTATAGTACCCAGCACAGTGGAGTACCTGGTCCAGACTGGAGCCTCTGGGCATTGCTGCAGCATAAACAGAACAGTTCTGACACCAAAATGGAGCCCAGATGTGAACTGCAAAGACAGCCGGGGATGCTTTATAAGAATGCCAGTAAGCATTATTAGAACGGTGCATGAGCCAGGCTCCAGGTGTGCTGTGTAGCCTCCCCTCCCTTCACAGGGCAGAGAGAGGAGAAAGCACCACCCATCTAGCTTGCTGACGAAAGGTGCCAAACAACATCTACTGGGAGTGGATAAAGCTACAGTATCAGAAGTTTAAGAATTCAGTGAGATGTGGCATGAAGACCTGCTGCAGTCTGATAGCATGTACTTTTGAAGGTTTGCCTGGTTCAATTCAGTCTGGGCGACTATTTCCAATATTTTAAATTACACTTAGGCCTAGTTGGTCTACACTTAAAAATGACATTGCCTTAGCTACCTTGCTTGGGGTTGTGAAAAACCTTGCACCCTGAGTGTGGTAGCTAGGTCAACCTAACCCCCAGGTGTAGACATGGCTGGGTCAACAAAAGAACTCTTCCACCAGCCTAGCTACCGCCTCTTAGAAAGGTGCATTAACTACAATTAAGGCTGTGAGTCTGTCACGGAGGTCGCGGATTCTTTGTCTTTTCGTGACCTCTGCAGTGGCTGGTGCTGGCTCAGGGGCCCGAGCCCAAGCCAGGCAGCCCCTGGGCCAGCAGCAGCAGTTTGGGTGTGTGGAGGGGGCTGGGGCAGGGGGTTGGAGGTTGCGGGAGGGGGGCGCTTATCTCAGGGTAGGGGGCCCCCCCTGCAGCTCCTAGGGGGCGGAGGGGGGGTCTCCACACCGCAGGTTGCCCATAGGCCCTGTCTCCGCAGCTCCCATTGGCGGCGGTTCCTGGCCAATGGGAGCTGCAGCAGCCAGCGCTTGTGGCGGGAGCAGTACCCTGGCCCCAGCCTCCACTGCCTAGGAGCTGCAGGGACGCAGGGCCGGGTAGGAAGTCCCTGCCAGTCCCTCCAACCACCCCCGCATCCCGCCAGCACGGCTGCGTACCGCAGCCCAGCCTCCCCGGCCCCCAACTGGGGGCCCGGGCCAGGAGCCATGGCCCTCCCAAGCCCAGCAGCAAGCCACCTCCCCCACCACCTGTGGCACCCCTGGACCGCCCCTCCCCAGAGCACCCACGTCCCCCAGCCCAAGTTTTAGTCACAGCGGGTATTTTTAGTACAAGTCATGGACAGGTCACAGGCCCATGAATTTTTGTTTACTGCCCGTGACCTGTCCATGACTTTTACTAAAAATACCCACAGCTAAAATGTAGCCTTAACTACAATCAGTCAACACAAAAACCCCTTCTATTGATATAGGAAGTGTCTACTCGCCAGTGACACAGCTGCAGCCCCTTAGCTGTGCCGCTGTAGTGTAGACATACCCAGAAGTTTGAAGGTAATTTCTATATCTAGAAAAATAGTCTCTCTCTGACATCACACACGCTAGTTTATAGTATATCCCAGGGAAGGCTGAATCTGAAATCTGATCCCTTACCAGCATTTGATTTCCTCCCAGGCCAGGCACACATCACTTGTGTTACTATAAAGGTTAGACATAACTGGGTTCTTGTTAACGAGTAAGAACTGAGCTGCGCCTATTGGTTTGCTGTTCCAGGGCTGCTCACAGGTTCTGAGCTGCTAACTTTGAAAGGTTTTAAATTCCTTTAAAGAATAAGTAGGTCACATTTTGGGCACTTCTTTTTTTTCTGAAGTTCAGAAGATCCCACTTAACAGTCAGCACTCATGTGGTGTTTTAGCTTAAAGGGAATTTGACAGTAAGAGAAATCTCAATTAGTCATAGAAACAGGCGTGGAAGGGACTTACTGGGTCATTGAGTCCAGTCCCGGCTACTGCAGGCAACCCTGTCATAGCATCCATTCATATATTCATAAGCTAGTCCTTCTACACATCACTCTTGAATTTGGCCTACCATCTTCAGTGATGCCAACTGAATTTTTGAAGTCAGTGGAGTGACACCAGGCATGAATTGGGCCCACTGAATGGCAGAATCACATCTGATAGACAGCTGCCTACAATACCCATGTTCATGCTCTGTCTAAGCTGAGGTGTCCAGCGAGCGATGAGAGATCTGTTCTTAAGATTCCCATCTCTTTTCTCTGCAGGGTCTTATTCTGATGGAAGGTTTCAGACCTAATTCCCTCACTGAGCTCCTAGGCCAGGCTGCTGTATTGGGCCTGATACTCTAATCTGATGGGAGAGACCGTCTTGTCTTTTCATTAGCAGATCCTTTTTTTTTTTTTTTGGCAAGCTCTTAACCCAACCCTGGTGACTTGTAATAAGTGGCCCTAGTTATGTGTCTTTTCATGTCTGAAAAGCAGCCAATGTCACCATCTGCCCAGCAGAAAGGAAACAGGTCTGAAGTATACAGGATTTTCTACTGACCCCAATCTCATGAATCATCTTTAAACAAAATCACTACAAATTTGCACTTGGGTGAGGGTTGTAAATCCCTCAACCCCACAGAGCTTTAAAAAGATGGAAGAGGATAGTTATCCCTATTTTACAGATGGGGAAACTGAGGCACAGAGACGTTAACTGTCCAAGGTCACTGTCTGTGGCAGAGCCAGGAAGAGAACCCATGCCTCCAGGTACCTTTCCCTGCCCTTTTGCCCCTTGACAGCATTTCCTCTTAATAACCATTTTCATAGGAGGGAGCAGCAGTCATCTCCACTGCAGGACTCGCTGCGTGCAATTCTCTGGCCTGCATCATGCCACAAGGCAGCCTAGATAATTGCAATGGTCCCTCGTGGCAGGATCTGACCAGACTCAGCTGGGCAGGGCCGTTACAAGATGGGGGTTTCGTTTTACACCGATTCCATTGCACACATGCCACGGACTGGAGACAGAGCATCCTGTAACACGGCTCTGCTTTATACCAGCAAAACCACAGATTTGCCCCAAACGGCTGGGATCTTATTTAATGCTATTGGGCAACCCAATTGCTGCTACATGGCTCAGTGAACAACCAGCTCCTTGGTTTGTGCCTTTTTCCCCCCACGCTATTCTGAAATGACTCTCCAGTTGGACCTTTTCTTTATTATTTTCAAGGGTTGTAAAACTCATTTCAGTTTGGGACATAAAAATATTGTGATTAGTCCAGCCAAGGGCAGAAACCTCGGCAGCTCCCCTCTGTTGCTGGGAGTCGCAGCATATGAATTCCACATGCTGCACTCTTCTTCCCGACTGTGGTATAAAGCTCATTCTTCACATGGCTGTGGCTTCTAGTCTGCTGGCTCAAAGCTCCACAAATTCTTCTGTGGCTAAACAGCAGGTCGGGGGTGGGGAGCACGTATGGTTCCTTGGATTTGCTGGGAGAGACTGCATTAGACTTGCCAGCTCCCTTTGCACAGCCAGGAGCAGGGTCTTTCTACAAAGGTCTTATTAGGTGCCGATGGGCTATTTCACAAACACAGAATATCTGTGCTTGAGCACAGCACTGCTCTGGGTTTTCTTTTTAGAACAGCCGTCCTCCAAAGTGGACCCACTGTGGGAAAGCTGGAAAATGCAAAATTACAATAAAAATTGCCTCCAAATAAGGAGGCTCTAACTGAGGAAGCAAAGAAGGGCCATTTCAGCAGTGACCAAATGCTAGTCCCTAGAGATCAGGGATGCTAGCCCCTTTGTGTAGGGATAGTGAGTCATCTGGGACTTGTACAAAGAGACACGTGATGTTCAGCAAGGATTCAAACAAACAGCAGGTTGAGCGAGTGTAGACGTTTCCAAACCAAACACTAGTGCGTTCACCCAAGCCCTTCTTGAAATGGCAGATGTCATGTGCCTCCTCTGGCTCCACTCAGAGCTGGGAGGAAGGCGCTCCTCGTGACAGCATCTAAGGGCTACGCAAGAGAAGCAGGAGTGAAATTCACCCAGTGGACTGCTGCGTTCTGCCACCCAACAGATCATGTGCTGAGATGGCTGCAGAGACTAGACACCGCAGCACTAAGGACTGGGCAGGCCAGGAGCTCAACAGGTCAGCAGGATGCTGGGGTTTAAAGGAGCATGAAGGAAGCTGTGATTGCATCCTACATGATGAGATTGCAGAGGGGTGGATACTGGTAGGTGTTCTTCTCACCCCTGTTATGAAC
This sequence comes from Chelonia mydas, assembly GCF_015237465.2. NCBI lineage: Eukaryota > Metazoa > Chordata > Testudines > Cheloniidae > Chelonia > Chelonia mydas. The sequence goes on from NC_051254.2 coordinate 21,781,660, forward strand.
ATGCTGGCATCTTCTGACACTGCTTCCTTTCTCCCACGCTCTGCCGGTCTTGTCTGTGCAGACGGTGAGCTGTTGGGGACAAGGACTGTCGTTCCCTAGGTGTATGTACAGCCCCTAGCACCACGGGCCCCAATCTCACTAGGCATGATTGTTCTGTCCTGACCAGCGCAGGTTCCCATTGGGGAACTCATTCCTGCCAGCAGGTCAGAACACCCCCCAGTGCTCAGAGATGAGGTTTGGCTCATACACCCCCCTCACCGGTCTTTTTAAAGTGTCCAACCATAGATCCGTGACTCAGCGGTCATTAATGCGGGGTTTGCAGCAGGGGTGTGGCCAGGAAGGATCACAGCCAAGTTGCTATTGCCAGGAGGGCTGTCCTAACATCAAGTGCTTTGCGTGAGAAGACGCCAGATCGGGGCTGGAAATCCGCTCCTGCTTGGAGTCCCAGAACCCAGCCCTGTGACTCAGCCTGCATTCCCTCTTATCTCCCATTTCCCTGCACACACTGCTCTCATACAAGGTCACTCCCCCAATTAGTCATGCTGGCGTTTTGTTTAGGGAATACCAGCTAGGATGTCTTGTCCCTGTAAGAGGGGGTGACAGGAGCCTCTGCCAAGAGAGCATAATCCAGCTTTCCTTGCAGTGCTCCGAGATGGGAAAGTCTGCAACACCACAGACGCCGGCGAGGAGAGGAACATGTGCTGCGAATTAGCCATGCCTGAAACAATGGGAAGCCAGTCAGTTTGGGTGAGTGTGTCCAATGGGGCTGCCAGGCCCGAAGCTGGAGAGTCAGCGCCACAGGGGTGCACCGGGGGAACTACTAGCTGAGCTGGGTGCTTCTCCAGTCTCTGCTGACTTCTTGCTTGTGCAGTCTGAGCAAGTGTCCTGAAGGCAGGGCCCCCACCCTTTCTGGTGGCACACAGATTGTGTGCACTCAGGGCATTTCCCACCACGCCGCGTCTGTTCTTTACCATTCACTGTGCTTCTCCTTTGCACTGCCTTTGTCTCCAAGGGCAGAGGGATATGCGCGCGCGCGCACACACACGCACCCACCCACCCCAGCACTGCTTCCCAATTATCCGCAGGGTCAGACTACCCGGAGCTCACCATTAGTGACTTAACACTGAACCTTTCAGCCCAGATGACTCCAGAGGAATCATTTCTCCTACCACTGAAATGCTGCCATCTGTGTGGTGGAGCACAGCAGCCACCTAAGAGCACAGACCAACGCCACATTTTAGAACAAGGAGGAAGGATGGGCTTGTGGTTGAGGCACTGACCTGGGACTCAGGCAATTGAGGTTCAATTCCTAGCTCTCCCACCTGCTCCTAGTGTGACTGTGACATTTAATATATCTGTGAAATGGGGATAGTATTTCCTTTGTCTAGTTCTAGTTAAACTGTAAACATCTGGGGACAGGGATTGTCTCACTGTACAGCCCTCAGCACAGTGTGCTCCTGTAAGTGCTACAGGAATGCAAATAATTACCAAACACTAGGTTTAATTATAACAAACTGCAGAAACCTCCCATAGCCTGTTGCTTTCAGTACCTCCTATGTTGTGATTAATTGCCATTGATCTTGCATGAGGCACTTGCTTCCAGCTGGGCAGGGCTATCTAAGGTCCTTACCTGGCCCCTGGCCCCACATTGCCATCAAGTGTGAGCACCTCACATCACAGTCTTTAATGTGTGTAGCCTCACAATCCCCCTGCGAGAGGATGTGTCATTACTCCCATTGTACATATGAGGCACTGAGGCACAAAGAGATCAGTCCCAGATCCTCAAAGGGGTTTAGGTTCCTAACTTCCATTTAAATCCATAGGCACCTCAATACCTTTGAGGCTCTGGGCCTAAGTGCCTGTGTGATCTTGGGCACAGAAATCGCTATCAGAGCAGGGACTTGAACCCAGGTCTGCAGAGTCACAGGTCAGTGCCTTAATCACAGGGCCAACATGCTTCCGTGGGCTAGGCAGAGCTCCCCCCTCCATGTCTCTCCAGTGCTCCAAGGGACAGCACAGAAATAAGAGAGCTCAGTCTCCTCCATGGGTTAACCAACAAGGCCATTGGACTGATAGTTTATAGCGAGAGGCACCTTGCCGAGCTCACTCCCAGTGACTGACAGGGAACCAGGCCACTATGAGCCTCCCCAGCCAACCCACGCGTCAGGACCCCAGGCTCAGACCTATCTCTGCACAGCTGCCCGCCCGAAGCCATTCCCTGAAGCAATGCTGCTCTCGCCAGATACCAAGTCCCCCTCTGTAGTGGGCACAGAAGGGGTCACTGGGTAAAGGCAGCTGAAAGCGGGGCTGAGAGGGAAAGGGGCTGCAAAGAAAGGCCTGCTCCTCCTGCTCGAACCCCTGCTGCACGTGGGTTGCCTCCTCCACAGCGCAGCAGGGCTTCCAATTACGGCTAAGTATCGGGTGCGCTCGGACAAGGGGGTGGAAACTCGGCTCACGTATTCCCAACAGAAAGTGGCTCTCCTGAGAGCCTGCAGGTAGTGGAGTCTTGGCACCTAGTTGGTTACAGTGGGAGAGTGGAGCTGCTTGGTGCCTATGCCGCCAGGGGCTCCCAGACCCACAGGAGCGAAGCTACCACACACCTAACTTTTAAGGGCCTAGGAAATCACCAGGATTTACAAAGCCTGAGCACAGCATCCAGGCTCCCTATGCACTGCAAGGGGAGAGGCTGGCACCTCAGAATGGGAGTGACAAAAGCCAGAAGGCCAGGTGGCTCCCCACCTAAGGTAGCCATTCTCACGTGTGCCCACTCTGTGGCCTGATGGTTAGTGCACTCGCCTGGGAAGGGGAGACCCAGGATCTGCTCCCCCTGCTCCACTGACTTGTTACATTCTTTGTCTCCTGTTGAAGCTGTTCCACGGTGGCTGGAATGAGGGAATAGCCCATAGGCCGGGCACTCACCTGAGAGGTAGGAGACCCCTGCTCCAATCCCTTCTCCCCTTCGTGCAGCAGAAGGGTCTGACCCAGAGCCTCCCACATCCCAGGTGAGTTACCTTAACCCTGGGCTAGAAAGGCGGTCCCCAGCCCTTGTGTAAGCTCCTCTACTGGGGACCAAGCCGGCACTAGCAGAGTGCTGGGACCCCACAGGTGAATTAGGCGGAGGAAGGCCTATCTTCCCCCAGCCAGGTCGTGTGTTGCGCAGGGGGCTTAGGCGTCCCTGCTCAGAGGCAGAAACACAGGCACCTAGGGGACTTTTACTGCAAACATGAAGGCACGGAGTGAGTTTAGGCACCTACAAGGTATGGGGACAGCTAAGCAGAGGTTTTGAGAGTCTCAGTGGGGCCTGATTCTGGGATTTAGGCACCCAGAGTGGCAGGTACCTAAGTCCCTTGGAAAATCCAGCTCAGTGTCTTTAGTGATTAGGGTGTAGGAATGAAAATCAGAAGAGGTGGGTTCTGTTCCCACCTAGCTGGCACCTTGGCCAAACTGCTCCGTGCCTCAGTTTCCCCAGCTGTAAAATGGAGGTGAATCCCTCCCTTTGTAAAGTGCTTTGGGATTCTCAGGTGAAGTGTGCGATTAGTATTATCACTGCAGCTGGAATATTCTCCTGGTTATTCCTCTTCAACCTTGGAGCGTAACCACCGCCTACCCCTTCAGTTCTTTGTTTTAGATACCCTTAAAGAGTTATTGCCCTTAAGTAACTGGCTTAGCGAGAATCATCCCAACATCTCTGGAAAGCACAGAACCCATTCAGGGAAATTCTCCGTGCTGCTGCTGCAACTCCCATTTCCCAGGAAACAGTCGCAGGCTCAAAAAATAAAATCAAACAGCCATCACACCGAGGCGGAAGAGAGATAAGAGACTTGGTTCTGACCCACGCCACGGTGCAAAGTGATAACATGCCAGCTTCCGAAAAGCCACCACTTGGATGTTTGTCAAGAGGCTAAATATAATCCAAAGAGGGCTACATTTAGAGGTATTATTAATAAACTTTCCTGGCCTTGATGCAGTTAAGTGCACTTTCCATAAAAGACTCGGCGTGCCTCATCTTTTCCAGGTTAGCATTATGATTACGCTATGACAGATGCCAGAATTAAAACAAAAAAAAAAAATTCCTATAATTCAAGTCCAGCAGGATCTAGAGGGCCAGATCCACAACTGGTGTACAGGATCATAGGACTATTGACCTCAGTAGAATGCCACCAATTTACACCAGGTCAGGATCTCACACTCTGGGTTTAATTTATGCTGTATGGGCCAGCTTCAACGGGAATTTATACCCTATGTGGCTGCACTGGGAGACCGGATTTCAGTAATTTGCTGAGTCTGGCAATTCACCTTTATTGTTACTCATTATTTGTGTTTCAGTAGCACCTAGATGTCCCAACCAAGATCAGGGCCAAATTGTGCTGTACATGCATAAAGCTAGAGAAAGATTGTAAACTCTTGGGGCAGGGACTAACTTGACAAGACAGACAGTGCAAGTATTGTTTTACAGAATGGGAATTGAGGCATAAAGAGATTAAGGGGGGAGATTTTAAGGCTAGCATGGGAATGGAGTGCTTAACTGCCTTGGTTAGTCTCCCCTTAAAGTGATTTAGCCATGGTCACACAGGAGAATCTGTGACCTAATCAGGAGTTGAACTCTGGTGGCCTATGTCCCTGTCTCATGCCTTAAACAGAAGATCCTCTTTCCTCCACTCACAACTTGAAAACTAACATTGAAATCCATATTAAATCCTTTGCAAGGTTTTCCCCCACCCCATCTCCATTTTGGGGGGCATCAATCCATGAATCCATTATCCAATTCACTTCAAATTTGGTATAAAAATTAATTTTCAGCTCTATAGTTAGCTTACCAGTTTTGAGGTTACCATGTCCTGCACTCCCCTCCCCCAGAGGCATGGGCCCCAAACACAGACATATAATAGAAACACAACTGACATCTTAGCTATGGAGCATTCACCCATCTGCAATCACTCAGCAAGTGAAGTACAACCCAAAGTTGGTGGATTTAAAGGGACTCAAAATTCAGGAAATGAGAGTCCAGGTTCTCCCATTAACTAAACCCAACTGTATATTTCATAATCCACATTTACCTACATCAACATTAAACACACTACCAATTAGCACACATTCAAAAAGACGACACAGAAAGGAAATACAAATTATGTCTGGCATGGCAAAGTTACCATCACTACAAAAATCTGGAGTTTCTCTCCTTAAATTCTCCACATTTGTTACTGACATACCAAACTGTGTCTCCAATATCCTGGGACGAACATAGCTACAACAACAGTGCAAACAACATAAGAGGACAATAGTCATTTTGAACAGTTTATAACTCCGTTAAAGCATACGGCTGCTTCTAACCGTTAAAGCTGAATGGAATGTGATCGGGTAAAGAAAAAGCACTTCACCAGCCCGAAGGATTTTCTCCTGCTGAATTTCAAAGGCCTGCTGCAAACAAGGAAGGTGTTGAAGCGTCTCAAAAAAAGCCTGCAAAAATCTTTTATAATGGAAAGTGTCTTGCAGTCTAAATTATAGGAGGTGTTACCCACTCCTCCCATAACATGTACAAAGAAATTACTCACAAAGTGGAGATTGAGGGGGGAAGAGAAAGAAGCCTGCAGCAGTGGGTTTTCAGCAACCTCATGGTCTTTAGAGTCACTGCCACCAAAAAATATCCCACCTACAACCTCTCCTCTTCAGGCTCTCACTCAGTATAGGAAGGCAGCTATTTATATAGTAGAGACTCCACCCCTAATCCCAGCCTGCATTGTAGGTAGGTACACAAAGATGGTTAATATGGTGGACCACATTCCCCAGGATGCCTTGTAATGGGCAGCCCTACGAAGATGGCTATCCTAGGTCCATCTTTTTAATCCTTACATCAGTTAAGGAACTTAAGCTCTAGCTTCAGGTCCTCAAATCAGGGACAATAGGAGGGGCTTCTTTCCTGGTCTCATTCTGCATTCCCCAGGCTATTTCCTCTTCACTGGGCATCCATTTGCAACAGAAAAACACGGAATTTGTGGTGTTTTGTTTTGTTTTTTTAAACAGAGAATCTTTAGTTTTTACATTTTATGAAAAAATAAAAACATATGCAGTGGTACCCCCATTATCCTATCTAACTGGGACGAGATCGGATCATCAAACATTTGGATAATCAGGAGAATGGGCAGCGCTCAGGCTGTCAGCCCTGGGTGGCGGGACTCCGGCTGTCAGCTTAAAAATTGTAAATATATCAATAAAACATTGTGTTCAACTAAGACCTATATAGTGGCTAGGGAAACTAAAGTTCCACGTTTCATTTTAATTGCGGAAAAACAGGGATTTTTATGTTCTTTTTTAATCAGAGAATTTTGTTTATTTTATCATGAAAACTAGGATCCCTGCTCATCATAAGATTTTGTATTTTAATTTCTCTGTTTCTTCAAGAAAGAAAAATCTAGAGCAACGGGGCTGGAATATAATTTACAAGGTCCACAATTTGTCTCCCTGTTCACAGCAGCTATAAAAATCAGCAGTATTCAGGCTCCCTCTTGTGGAGGTGATAAACTGTGCAGAAGCATGAAGATTTCAGCAGTTACTGCAGTGAGATCTACCTACGGACAAAGTTTTCTTTGTTCTAAACTTTCGTCATAGAGATTACCTACAATATTTGGTGGCACTGTTAGTATCACAGCTCCCAGCATTAGCAATGATTACACAGCTGTGCATGAATGAAGCTCAGTTTTTAAATGTTTATAACTAAGCATAGGTGCTGGAACTAGGGGTGCTGCCACACCCCCTGGCTTGAAGCGGTTTCCATTATATACAATCTGGTTAAATGGTTCTCAGCAAACCCACTATACAAACTGTTCCAGTACCCCTGTAACTAAGCTTGTTTGCAGTGTTGCTGTAGCCATGTCAGCCCCAGGATATTAGAGAGACATGGTGGGGGAGGTAATATCTTTTATGTGGTTTCAAACAATTCCAGTAGAACCCAGCCCATCAGGGACCCAGGAGAGGGTTTGTTGTTTTTTTTTTTTGGGGGGGGGGTGTTTCAGGGGGAGGGCATGTTTTGTTTTTACTTGTTGCTCTTTTATTCCCTTGCAGTGCCCTAGACTTCTCCTTTTAGTGCCCTGAATGGGGTGATCATGCTCCCTTTAATGCTTTGTAGATGTTACTAATGATATACACAGGAAGCACGCTGATCTTTCTGGGGATGGCTGTGTAGTGAGTGTCACTAGAGTTGGGGGTCTCTCTAGGGGTGGCAGTGCAGTGAGTAGGAGGAAGATATGGAATCTCTCTGGAGCTGGGGGTGCAATGACAGCTGAATCTCCAGGGCCTGTTTTGGAGCTGCTGCTAACACGAGCTAAAAAAACACACCTATTCTCCTTGGGAAGACAAGGCTGTCGAGACCCCATTGCTGCCTAGAGCCATGATCCTGCAAACACTCAGACATGTATTTAACTTTCAGTATTGCGTTTGCAGGGTTTGGGTCCAGAGATACATAAATCTAGATGCCCGAGTCTCACACAAGAAAGTCTCGATCACAGGCAGGGATCCTGGAGCATTTCAGTTTTAGCAATCAGCTGTTCAAAAAACAAAAAAAACCCACCACAACCTCCCCTTAATCTTGTAATATTGCCTGCTACACCACTATGTTTGACCATGTTTGCAGGCACACACTGCCAGTTAGTGCCAATGGACCCTTAGAGGGAAAGGAAGCCAAAAATTGGCTTTCCTGGGTTAGAAAATAGGTACTTGGAAAGGGAAAAGGGAGTGCAAGAACAGCATCAGAGCAGGACCTGCTAATGGAACAAGGGTGGGAAGGGGTCACTATAACTTGCAAGTCACCTATTTTTAGTGTAAGGTGTTTGCTTGGGTCCTTGGCAACCTTGTGTTTGGGTTGCTAAAATTCCCAAACACTGTTATTTTTAAAACCTTAACCCTTGTTCTATGTAAGTTTCCAGCCTCCCTTACCCCCACTGCACTTCCCTGGTCTGTCATATAGATAGCATACTCCTCAGACCTGGGTTTGGGGCCCAAGTCTCCTCTTCCCAAGTGCTCAAAACTCATGAGTCAGACCCCAAAGTAGCATCAGATTCTAAAAGCAATAGGTTTGGGATCTTTTCATTTGCCTGCTGCTGGTGGAACTTTTAGAGGATCACATTTGCAAACTTTTCTCTGCAGCTACAAGGGCTTAAAAAAAGGCATTTTTTTTTCAAAATGGAAGCTGAGATCCTCACATATCACATGACTCCAGGAGCTGGGGCTTCTAGAAATCAGCACGAGACTTGAGATAGCAACATTCTTTCCCTTACACAGGTATGAGACAGGAACAACTCTAAGTCACTGATGTTACACTCATGTGGAACTGGCAATAGCAGAGGCAGCCTCTTTTACTTAATGATCTGAGAAGTGATATGCATAGTAAGGATCAAATTCAGCTCTGGTGAATGCCATCAACTCTGAGGCCTGGTTTTCCATCTCGTTACTCCACTGATTAAGCTGCACCAGTATAAGACCAGAGTGATACAGCAGGGAATCAGGTTCTAGCAGCACTAGCAGGTGCAAGGAGCATTCAACACCCCCCAAAAGCTAGCACCTTTGAACAGGCATCTCCATGGGAATTGAGGATATAGAGGTCATTGCTCTCCCGCCCCCAAACCATGGGTGGGGCACAGAGCTCCAGTGGCACCTGTCTGTCCAGTCCAGCCAATAGATTTGTTTAACAGCTCCTGCTACCCCACTACCCTCCATAGCAGTGACACTCAGCCCCATGCTCAGGAGCTGCAAGTGACTCTTCACTGAGTCCCGTGTCTCATGATATTAAAACACTGTGATTTCACTGTTAACCCGTTTAAGGTATTAACCAATCAGAAGGCTTTTACTATGTTATTAACCAATTGTAGAGTACTTGTTCAGTCATTTTGCTGTGATAACATTTATTTATAAAAATGTAAATAAAACAATGAATTCACACTCCTGTGGCTCTTTCGGGTAATGCTGATTGCTAACTGGGCTTTGAACCACAGGATCAAACTGCAGAGCTAGTACTACCCCGCCTCCCAATTAGACATCTGTGGATGCCTGTGGTCATCCTGGCATGCCCCCTGGTGGCCAAGGTATGGAATCCCTATGCTTCACCAGGACTACACCCCCAGCATCCCTTAATAATTACTGCCTAGGCACTTTTGTAGGAGTCAAGCAGCAATTTTGCCAGGGAGTTATTTAGTTTTCTCAGTCCAAACCTATTACACCAGGTTCTTCAGCCTTTGCCCCTTCTTGGAATAAACAGGCTTTTTCCTCCCACCTCTCAGGGCTCATGGTTAGCTTACGTGCATGCCTCTGCCCTCCCCAGGCCTACTTCTATGCAGAGGTTTTATGCTGCTTCTTGCAGCTGGTCACAGTTCTGCTCTTCCTAGGCCTACCTTCTTCCTGAAGGGATTGCTACTCCTCACCACGAGGCACAGTTCATTCCTGTTCACCCTAGGCCTGCCCTCTTCCTGAAGTACTAGCAGGCAGTTTTTTCTCTTCTCATCTCCTCCAAAATGACCTAGTCCTGCTGTCTCCTCTGTATGTATACTCCCAAGCAGGTGGCATCCCACTGCCTCATCAGACCCCCAACTGGGTGCACCTGTTTAGTCATCAGGGTGGCTGAACTTGCTTCATTTAAGGCTGTGATACCATCCTTTTCAGGGCCAGTGTAGAGATCTCTTCTGCAGCCCACAAGGTGTAGTGCTCTGCACAGCAGTTACCTCACCCAGACCTACCTACAGACCAGGTAATTTAATTGTATAGCTTGTGTTATTATGTGGTACATACTGGGCCTCAGGGAGTGATTTTTGTATTCGTTTTCATTACTCCACAGACTGTAGAACCATTCCGATCAACTGCAGGGTACTGGCGGAAAAAGCTGAGCTGGTACATTCAGTTGCATGGTCCTGTCTATGTTCCTGTTTGACTGTATTAATTATGAGCAATAAAACAATTGATTTTAGATCACTTTTTTTTTTTTTTGTAAAAAAAGGCAAAACCCCACCCCAAAACAAAACACACCACCATAAGTCTAGGGCCTAAGCTAGCCAGCATTGTCTCTTTAGTGCAATGATGTGCCTTGTGAAAGTACAATCCAGCCAACCTACCATGTCTTAATGCATCTCCCTCTCTCTCTGGACACGCAGTAGCCCCAACCCCACTAAAGAGAAGGACTATATTTTGTATTTTTTTACCACTAGACAATACTTATTCCTTCCACTTGGTGTGGCTCATGGTAGAATGGCTGCAGCTGAGGGGAGGGGACTTACAAGTGTCTCCATGGACAAACTGGTTTCTCTCTTCAACTCCCCCCCCCCCCCCCCCCCCCCGAACCCTATTACCCACTCTAGAGAGGGATTTTTCTCTTATTGTTACCCTCTGCTTTGCAAAGATCAGTTTTGTCACTGTTATCCTTTCCTGCATCCATCCCTCAGTTTCTTTGCACTCAAGTATATTTTAGAGAGGCGTGGTGGACGGAGCATAGAGCTAGAAACATCCAAATGCTAACCTCCGCTGTCCCATGATTTGCTCAGTTACCATGGGGCACATCAGTTTCCTCATCTGTACCATGGGGACAGCAATACCTACCTCGGAGGGGTGTAGTGTGCACTAATCTAAGCAAAGCAATTTGAGTTCCTCAGATGGAAGGAGTTATAGCTGCCCTTGTTAATGTGTGTGACTCAACAAGCAATCCTTGTTAAGCTGTGTTATCATTCCATTGCCTGTCGATCCAGTTTCATCAGTTTCTAGTAAGGGCACCCGATCTGGTAGACAAAGCATTATTTAATTTCAAGACTTTATAAATATGTATTTACAAAAAGATATTCGTCCAAAGAGTTTAACAAATGTACAGTGCCGGAGTTTGAAGAGATTTTACTATTTCAATATATTGCTTTAGTATAGCAAGAAACACTGTTAATGCAATCCCACGATTTAGATCCAAAAAGAGACTATGCTTTTAAATTAAAAAATACCCATCCAGGGTTGTATTCTCCCCTCTGATGTAAAAGACCAATCCCCCTTCAACTGAGTTACAGGACAAGGGAGAATTGGTCCCCTCTCGACACTGCTTTTCAAGCAAACTACATCACCTTCCTCCATCTAACTGTGCTACATAACCCAAAAGTCCATGAGCACACAGCAGATACAGATTTCTTACCAATCCCAATTAATTTGTTGGTGGGCACAACTTGAGGAGCAATTACAGCATGGATTAGTGTAACGTTAACCTTTCTGCCAACTTGGCATTCAATCATTAGGTTTCTTACACCGCTCCGGAATATGAGTTATTCAGATTGCATGAATCCGCCCTGCCAGCAAAACAGTGAGTGAGAGGAGAGCGGCCAGTTAAAAGTTTGGAATCAAACACTGAATTTTTAGCGAGGGCTGTTTTCAACTACTACTAATGTTCAACTGCACTTTACTAGCAAGTGAGCCTGAGCATTTATCTCTCTCTCTCTCTCTCTGTGTGTGTGTATATATGTGTGTGTATATGTGTGTGTGTGTATATATATATATTGTACTGGGGGGAGAATCAGCAGTCAGTTATTTCCAATAACAACAGCAGTGCCATCCTTTGCAGACAGACTGGCAGTCAATGCAGATCTGCAATACACCATTTCCAGCAGTGGCAAACTTACTGATGCACTTATCAGGTATCACCATCCCCATCTATCCCAGGGAGCCTCAGATCCCCCTTGGGCACAGTGTAGATGTATCGTGGTCTGTTAAGGCAGCATGAAGCATTTTGTTTTATTAGTAATGGCCAGGCAACAACCACTCACAGCTTCACTTCGCTACTAGTATTTAGCACTGCTTCCCCGACACCCACTGCCTGCTCTCATGCTCTCTGTTCAGACACACACCACAGGGTCAGGGGGGATTCTGCCCCACACTAAGGATTTAGTTCCACACCATCCTAGCTCCTGCCTTCTTTGGGAAGCAAAACTTCTATACATCGAGCAAGGTGGAATCAAAGCTGCAGCACAACCTCTCAGTCAGGTGTTGATCAGGCTGTCCAGAATATCAAAGTAACTGAGCTGCTTAGATGTCACTTTAAGATCCCACCCAAGCCAATGACAGAAGTCCCACTGAATTCAATGGGAACAGATTCAAGACCAACATCTGCTAACAGGTCATCTTCTAGCTGCAGTCAATGTACAGAATAAGAGTGGGATTTAGACAGCATTACTTCCAACAGCAGAATTACTTCGGCAGCTAGTAATTCTGCAGGGTGAATTGCTATTTGATGCAATTGCTGGAGGGATGGGGGAGTCCTTGGATGATATAAAGCCTGCTTCGTTTACATTTTTCACACTGACAAATTATGAGGAAGGATGCCAGAAGTTTTCTCACTTACTTTACCCCAGTCTGTTTAGTTCCCATTTAGGCTCCAGATCTATGATTTTCTTTAATTAAAAGATTAGGTGAATTAACTCAAGTGCCTTAACCAAACAAACTATTAGAAGAGCTCTGAAATGCAAACTGTTGCAGAAAAACTGTGAGTAATTTGCTGGGAGAGCTGACCTGAAGTCTTACAAGATTTAATTTAAAAAAAATCCACACATAGTTTATGCAGCTCCTAAACTCATGGTCACAAAACATTTACTATTGTTCACCAGTACAAATCCACTCCAATTTTGCATCAGTCTTCAGGATGCGGCTTGGTCATCTTTAACCACAGTCTGTGGAAGAAAGAAAAGGGGCATTACTTCAGAACTAAGCTAGTCACAGCCGGATTCCTAGGGCAAATGCTTTAGAAAGATGGCCTGTGCCTTCTTGGCTAGAAAACCCTTGACAAATCAAAGAGTGACTAAATTTGAGCCAAAAAACTGAGTTAGTCTATATCTTCACTGCAAAATTAGGTCTGTTTTTATACTGAGTCAGCTATTTCAATGTAAAATCCCAGTGAAGATAAGGCACAGGTAGTTTTTACCTTGATGCACTTACTCAACCCCAGGTGCGGGGGCAGAGTGTCGACACTGGTGAGCTACAGATGGAACTTAGACCCAAGCATACCACAGAGCATCACGCTAATTCATCAGGACGACAGGCTGCCAAAAGGGTAAAGTACTAATACCCATGCTGGGGAACCCCTAATAAGGAGTTCTTCCACCCCTCACCCCATACTCTCTTTAGGCCCAGGCAGGGGAGTTTGTGGACAATCACAGATATGGCCTGTGAGAAACATCCTTCCTCCACTCCTGTAGCAAGAGATTTGCAATGAAACCACCACTTTTTACGCTGTTCACAAGCCCAGCAAATTGTAAAACGAACATAAAATTATCGAATGGTACCAGCTTTTCTACGTGCAGCAATAAAGACAATAACTCAGCGCAGTTAGCTTGGTCTTGCTATGTCACTGCCAGCTGAAAGCTACTGGGCTAAAGAAGACTGCTCCAAAGTAACTTGGTTAATGAGCCACGTCTCAGTGTCCCATGTGCCCTATTTAAACACATGCTGAGAAGGGACATTTAGGCTTCACTCAGTAACCTTTGGGATCCTCACCTGCCGCAAGAACTGTCTTCCAAGATAGGAGGTAGCCATGCTGGTTAAATTTGTTCTTCTGCCCACTTTACACTTGATATAACCATACAGGTTGGCCCCCTGCAGAACCACTCCCATTGTAACCACTGCCTGTGACAGAGGAGAAAAGATGCAAGGATCAGGGATATATTGTCCAGTTCTCTAAAGTCACAGGTGACAAATCTGTCTAGGCATTTAATGCACCTAGTCACTATAGGATTGAGGTGCTAAACTCACCAGCCATTTCACTTTGAATGAGAACAGGGCACTGAAAGCAAATATCACCCAGATGACAGGACAGGTAATTAGTCCTAACCAGAAGACTCGGGACTCTGCTTCAGATGAAACTTTTTTCCCTTGAGCCGATGCCTGGAAATGGAAGGAAGTAGAAATTGATCAGTCTGTTTACTTGTACAGCTCACAGTATCATTAAAAACAACTCAGAACCAACATCCCACACGGGTTTGCATCCATACTGCAGCGCACAATTGACTGCTTCGGTGCACTCGTAAGGCGCATGGGGAGCTTTCTAGCTCTCTTGGTGCTGTGGAAACATGGCATTTTTTCTAAAAGGATTTTCCTGTCAGTTTTCTGGCTGAAATGAAGGTGTGGAATATGCCCTTCGCTATTTTTAGGGACTGGATAAGGGACATTTTTGAACTATTAACGTAACACCACAAGTTCCCGATGACATCAGCCACCAGAAGAGCGTACCAGTGGCCCATCATCACATGCCCTAGTGTACAGTGTCGCTATCACAAACCAAGGGGGTGGGAGGGAAATAGTGATACATCTTATTACTATTAGAAAGCTGGTGTTGCCATACCCAGCAAAACTTCCCCTTTAAACAATCATCAGCTAACTGGACTGCTGCATCTTTATTAACACTTAGCACTTGCTTATTAAAAAGTCCCTTGTATTGTATTGCACTATATAATTATACAGCATGAGACAGGCCAAGACATACTGCAGAGCTCTTGGTATATATCAAAGCACTGTATAGGCAACTGCGTCTAGCTGCTCCCAATAGATGCAAAATTAAATCCTTATGCCCTCGGTAAGTAGGGCTATGTAGAGTAGTACAGACAAATGGGACAGTGCTAACTCATACATACTTACTATGAGTATGTTTTTATACTAGTTCCTAGTATTACTGAGCCTGAGGTCATGTCCACCAGATGTGGAAAGAATCGAGCCTGTGAGGACAAGCTCTCAAGCAAGCATCCGTTCCCTATTTATATATTTTCCCCCAAGACAATATTAACCCAATACAGCATTAGGAGGTTCGGACAACTGAACTGAACTGCAAGTATTTTATTTCTTTTCCTCTGCTCTAGTTTCTCTAAACTAGTTTGATCTGGAGAAAGGGCGGTCCAATGGTTAAGGTGTTAGTCTAGGATTTGAAAGACCTGGGTTCAAATTCCTTCTCAACCACAGAATTCCTTTGTGCCCTTGGGAAAGTCACAGTCTCTCTGGGCCTCAGTTCCCCATCTGTACAATGGGGATAACAGCCTTCCCTGCCCCACCAGGGGGCAATAAATACATTGAAGATGGTGAGGTGCTCAGACACTATGGTGATAGGGGCCATATAAGCATCTAAGATTAACAGATGGATCATTTAAGAACATAAGAATGGCCACATTGGGTCAGACGAAAAAGGTCCATCTAGCCCAGTATCCTGTCTTCGGACAGTGACCAATGCCAGGTGCCCCAGAGGGAATGAACAGAACAGGTAATCATCAAGTGATCCATCCCCTGGTGCCCATTCCTAGCTTCTGGAAAATAGAGGCTAGGGACTGATGAAATGTTATGAGAGTTAAAACATTTAATGTCAGAAATCTTACACTGACTTCACACAGTGAAATGGTCTCTGCTGTTGGGAGCCCACAAATGAAAGGTGGGGGCATGACTGGACTCCAGCTCTCTGCAATGGCCTGTTTCACATTTACACCAAAGGAGATACAGAGCCTCTAGGTCACTGGCTCCATATCAGATCAGGACAGGATAGTGACTGAGAACCGTTCAGAAAGTGGCTGAGGGTTAACAACATTTGATGGCCATGCACTAGCCTGTATGAAACAAGCTGGTGCTTTCAGCCGGTGACTAGTGCCAAACATCCACCTCACAATAATGTCACTCCTCAGCACATGGAGATTTTACCAAACTGCAGCAGTTAACACAAACATTATACATTTACCTTCCTGGCTTCAAACACCCAGTGACTCTTGCCATCATCATCCACCTGGTTCCACCAGCGAAGGCCGACCATCAGCCGGCCCGTAACATTCTGGAGAGGGTTAAATGCAGGAGGAAATGGGATTCAGAGAGATTTTAGCTCTATACCACCAACGAAAGAAATCCTTCCTGGACCTTGCCCATGAAATACTAGAATGAACATTCAAAACCAGTTCTTCCCATGTCTTATAAACTCCTAATGTCTTCAGTTGCCATGGCAACCTCACCAACCAATGCCACCGCTTATTATATCAGTTGCTACCAGACCATATTCCTTAAGCTGTATTACAGGTGATGCTATTAGCTACCGGCATGGCTTATATTTAAGGTTGCCTAACCATTCCCATTATATGGCCCTGTTTTCAGTTGCTTATAACTTTGCCATACTTCAACCATTTGGGCTCAGTGACAGCTCGTCAGCCTAGGCAAATGCAGCACAGTTAAACCAAAGAATTCACAAGCGAATTCACAAAAGTGACATCTTTTGCATATATAGATTTGTAAGCTTAGGTAAGCATGTACACATTAAATAAGTAAGCTAAGCCCATAGAAGCACTTGTGATTTGATTTAAATCTGCCACGTTACTTTCTCGCGCTCTCTCGTGAAATACAAGAAAACGTAGTGCCGCCAGTGAGGCTCAAATCGTGGCATAGGTAACAGTGTCTCAGGAAGCTGCTTTGAGGGCATTGCTGTAGTAACAACAGCTTAGTGAGGCTGTGGCAGGATTGCCGCACTCAAGGCTGGTTCTGACATGAGGTTGAGGGGTCTCTCTCCCAGCACTGACACAAACGGGACTGGAGGGGGCTCCCAGCATGGCCGAGGGACCCAAGACAGAGCGCAAAGTGTGGGGGAGGTGGCAGTTGTCCTGGCCCCATAGAGCAGAGGCCCCCCCAGCCAGAATTGCAAGGAGGATGAGCTGCAAGCTGCAGGGGAAGCCACCCTACTGCTGAACATCTCCTGCCTGGGGACAACTCCCACACCCCTGACTCAAGAGTGAAGGAGCAGGGCTGTGACAGAGCTGCAGAAGACTCCCTGAACAGCCACAGGACCAGTTCACTGGATGTAGAGGGAGGCTGCGGTCCTGCAGAGGCAGGTCAGAGGCCCCTGGCCAGCACTGCAAGGAGGAGGACATACAAATTCCAGTGTAAGACTTTGTGATATGGGCCTCACCAGCTGTCACTGTCTGAGCTGAAATTTTGCAAGTCAGTAGTCTGCCTCAGGGTGGGAAGAGTGCGGCTGAGTGGGTATCAGTGGGATGAGTGGGGAAGTTTGGGACAAATAGCCTCGGAAGTGAACTGGTACTGGGGATGGGAAAGACTGGGACAAGGAACCTGGAATGAGGATTTAGGATCACAAATAGCATGTGATCTTGTAATTTAAGACTGTATCATACAAGGGGATATCATCCCACATACAAGGGGATAAACTAAGATTGCACAGGCAACCTTAACTCTAGCATCTCCTAACTTCTGAGAGTGCTTGACTTTGTAATCTTAATGTTCTTTTAATGTAGAGTTTATGTGCAATGCCACGTGCTGTAGGCTTGCACTACGTACTCTAACTGGGCTCCAAAGATAGCTTCTCATATCCTTATTCAAGAGCTCAATTGGGGCATGCTGCTGGGGAAGATCCTGTTGTTTCAATATTCACACTTCCAGTAATAAGGTAACTCATCAGTCTGACGGGCTAGGCTACAAAGTCACCATATACACCACTCTGACAAGCAGAAGCAGCTTTAAAGAGAAAGCAGTTTATTAGTACCACCAAGCAGAACTGTGCACTCCTGTTTTAAAGCCCAATAATGAATTTGTATTAGGTGTGCATTAGTAATAATAATTAACATGATATTTCAGGGCAAGCCACAGCAACAGCCTGGTAGATTCTCTTGAGGTGGGAACTCGGAATGCCTTTGCCAAATGCTAGTGCAGTAAAGCAAGGCGTCTTCATTAGAGGGTAATGGAGTGGAAAGCCAAGTTCCTAACAGTATTGGGGTAGTACTTTATTCCTGAATTTGGTGATCTCAATAAGCAGAGTCAAGTATAATGCAAGCAGGCATTGTTTAGGATCTCTTGTGGCCATGCCAATGTATTTTCTAGCATCTTCAGCCCAACAACAATTAATTTCAATAATATTAAGGAAAAAACTGTGGGATGGGGTTTTTTGGCAAGTCTTGAATCTGAAGGAGACCTCTTCATTTCTGTTTATGAAGCCTATAGTGTATTACGTGAATCAAAGGAAAGTCTGAGATTAATCCCCACCCCATCCACCCCTCCAAAATAAATGAGAGAGAGACAGAATCTGAGATTAAGAGATTCCCAGAACTTCTAAAGGTCTTAAAGAAATTGTAATGTTTCATAACTTTCAGGATCTAAAAGAGTTGACTTTATTTTTGAACAAAGCCAAACATATTCAGAGAGTTTGACCCGACCTATTGCTCTCTTGAAAGAATATTTTAAAGCGATAAAAGGGGCCTTACCTTTACTGTCCAAAAGTCACACGACAGGAGCAGGATAATTGACACCATGCAGGCAATAAAGCTGCTGCTGATCAGTTCACAGAGAAGATAGACAATTATTGCACTGACTCGAAAGAACAAGTGGAAAAATGATGCCACTGGGTGCCTGGAAACAATACATCAGAAATACAATTCAGTCATATATCTCTGAAACAAGACTGAAGCCACCTGGCAAAGAGAGGGCATGTTCTCTCAAGGCAGAAGAGGATTTTTTTCATCTGCACAGCCTAGAAGGGCAAATGCCTTTAAATGAGACCAGTTTGCAGAGCACGCTGACATCCTGGGAAAGATGAGCTTTCAGGGGTTCGCAACCTTTTTCTTTCTGAGGCCCTTCCCAACATGCTATCACAACTCCATGGCCCAGCTGTGCCAAAACTGTTTTGCTGCATACAAAAGCCATGGCCGGAGTTAGGGGGTAGGAAGCAGAGCAATTGCCCGGGGCCCTACACCACAGGGGAGACCACAAAGCCAAGTTGCTCAGACTTTGACTTCAGCCCTGGTGGTGGGGCTCGGGGCCCCTGGCTGCAGACCTGCGCAGTGGGGCTTTGGCTTTTTACCCTAGACCCTAGCAAGTCTAACACTGGCCATGCTTGGCAGACCCCTGAAACCTGTCCGCAGCCTCCCAGAGGGCCCCGGACCCCTGGTTGAGAACCACTGCTCTAGGAGATAACTACACAGACTTATCCTGCCTGTAGCCATTGTTCAAAGTGCATGCAGGATTTGAGGTGGGAGAGAAGAAGGGAACAGGTGAAGCCCCTCAGAAGTTCTCAGTATGTAGCAGTTTTGGAATGGTAACATTAAGACAAACACTCTATTGAGATGAATGGAAGCAGATCGCACCTCTCTATAGGGAAATGCTACTCTTTTCTCAGTCTGCTCTGGTGCGTTTCCATTTCAAACAGGCTTTACTCTACAGGAGCTCCCTGTGTGTGGCTGTACAGCGCATTTGGGGGTAAAGCAGGAGTGAGGCTGCTGGATCAGCCACTATGACATGGCATGCAAGGGGAAGGGAAACAGAACAGAGGCTATTCCAGACATGAGACTGGAGAAATGCTCATGCAGTGGCCTAGAAAGAAGGATTCCTCCCTCTATGTCCTGAAAAACTCCCTATTACACAAGACGCAGTGCACTGGAGCCTGGATTTTGGCCAGTTCACACCTCTTATTGTTTCAGACCGTCTTCCTGAGTCTGCACACAGATAGCACAACATCACAAACATACAGACTGTGGACTTTTTTTTAAATGGAAGATTAAATTCTTCAGCAATTCATGAGTAAGCCTCCTACCCTCCCCATTTGCCAGGAAACATTTCTTAAAAACATGACATTCACTTCTAAGTAAAGAGAGAAACTCACTGCTCATGCACCAATAAGTAGACATGAAACATACAACAACAAACATGCCAGTCCTGCTTCTGCCACATTTCTGGGTGGAACACAGGAAGGAACAATTCCTATTGACCACAGACCTTATCTTTGACTTTTTTGATCTCGTGGATACTTCTTCATCCGCGTCAAACAGTGACACATCTTCAGTGTCATCATTACTGTCCTAAAGTGGCAGACAGATACGAAATGTTACAAGAGAAGTAATTGATACAGTATTTTCAGATGCAAAGGGGGGATGGTTTTGATTAGGCAGAATTATTCGGATTAGGCCTTAAGGTCAAAAGACTCTGGAAAGAACTTGGAAATTAACCAAATGCAACAGAAATCTCACTCTCTCACACACACACAAATTGTTTTAAACACTGTCTCCTTCATCTTGCATGTGAAAACCACCTTAAACACATGCTTTGAGTCCAAAGGGCTCTTTTGCAAACAGTAGGGTAATTTCAGGTCTTAATATAAGTCCTTTATGCACACAGCCTCACTCCTTTTGAGCATTTCTGGACTTTTACAAAACAGTTGTTTATTTTCAGAGGCCATAAACCTGGGCTTGTCCATGTTATATTAGGGTTCCCCAGAGGACATGAGTGGTGGAAGTACAGGCTGTATATTTCTCAGAAGTTGTAAGTTACTTGTCTAAAGCCTGATTTACACATACTTTTTGCATTTATATAACTAGTTCAGTTAAGAGTGTGATTTTTTTTAACCAAAATAGTTATACAGGTACAAACCCTAGCGTGGACAATTATGCCAGTATAAAGGTGCCTTTGCGGATATAGCTTATTCTCCTTTCCATGTGAGAATAAGCTACACTGATGTAAACAACTTTATACCAATATAACTGCATCCACATTAAGTGGGTTGCATCGCTTAAACTACATTGATATAGTTAAAGCAGTACAAATTTTATGCGTAGACGAGCCCTCATATCTCCAGTGATGTAAATTTTCCTTTCAATAGGCACACTTAGCTGCCATTAACACTAAATCAGGCATTTGTGTGACAGGGTAGTATTTTAAAAAAACATCTGGCACATCTTTATCAACTAAAGCTGTGTCTACAGTGCCACTTTCAGCGCTAAAACTTTTGTTGTTCAGGGCTGGGAGTCACACACATGCAGACTGCTGCAGCATTGCTCCGCATACAAAGAAAATCACATCATGCATTCTTCAAAATCTTTCTGGCTTCCCATTCAATTCAGGAATATGCTCAAATTTTCCCTTATTTGTTTTTAAGACTCCTACCACTCCACACAATGGACTTACCCCAGCCAAATACACAGGCCATGGGCCAAATTCAGTGTTGATGTAATGCAGTGTTACAAATTAGTCTAGTATTCCATCAGTGTGCAAAACGTGTGTAGCTCACCTGCACGGCAGAAGGTGAGGAGGGCAGGGGAGCTATAGCAGGAAAAGCAACTAACAAGGGGATGTAAAACAAAGCAAGCCCTTACCTCACCTTCTTTTACACCTGCCTATCAGCTGCTTTTCCTGCTACACTATCCCTCTAAGCACATAAGTTAAATTATTTTGCACACACACAAGATGCCAAATCATTCCACATAGTACACATTACACCCATGGGATAATCAACTTATTCCACTCTTTAGCCAACGTTTAAATTTGACTCCTTGTGTCTCTTAACACCTTTCCCTGCTTGTGTAATGCTTATCTTCTGAAACCATCCCACAATTTTGAGTCTTAGGCTGTGTCTACACACTGCCACTTTCAGCGTTAAAACTTTAGTCATTCGGGGGTATGAAAAAAACCACACCCCTGAGCGACAAAAGTTTTAGCGCTGAAAAACGTCAGTATAGATAGCACTTTAAAGCTATCACTCCTCATTTGGGGTGGGTTTTTTTTTTTTTTTTAAATCGCCAGGAGAACTCTCCCCTGGCGATAAAGCGTGACTACACTGCCCACGTCATAGCCCAGCCGCGCTATAACATGGGCAATGTAGACATACCCTCAGTAGAAATGCCTTCCATAGGGCTACTCCTATCTGAAGGGTCTTCTATTTTCTCCTCACTTCATCTAATAGTCATCATATCTGATATCCTCTTTTCTCCTGTGCTTACATCACTTCATTTTCTCTCCCTCTGCTATAAGTTGTTTTATGGTAAATCCATAACTATTATTTATGAAATATAGAGAGATACAGTGTCTATAAAATTAAAGAGTATTCAAAATAAGAGTCTGTCCCTGAGAGATACGGACAACCAGTAACTACCAATAAAGTCAACAGAAGCCACAGTTGCTCATCACCTTTCTGGAGCAGGTTCTAAAGTTGTACTTTATGGAAAGATCTCAGGCATTTGCACAACTCAGCTTTTTTCAAAGTTCCATGACCAGAACCCCCTTCCACCCCGACCCCTGCCCTCCGCCCGCCCCGAACCCCCTTCTGCCCCCAGCTCGCCGCCCACACCGAACCCCCTTCCGCCCCGACCCCTGCCCTCCAGCCCCAGATCGCCGCCCGCCCCGAACCCTCTTCCGCCCCAACCCCTGCCCTCCGGCTCCAGCTCCCCTTCCGCCCCGAACCCCCTTCCCCCCCGACCCCAGCCCTCCGGCCCCAGCTCGCCGCCTGCCCCGAACCCCCTTCCGCCCCAACCCCTGCCCTCCAGCCCCAGCTCCCCGCCCACCCCGACCCCCCTTCCGCCCCCAGCTCGCCGCCCGCCCCGACCCCCCTTCCGCCCCGACCCCTGCCCTCCGGCCCCAGCTCGCCGCCCGCCCCGAACCCCCTTCCGCCCCGACCCCTGCCCTCCGGCCCCAGCTCGCCGCCCGCCCCGAACCCCCTTCCGCCCCGACCCCTGCCCTCCGGCCCCAGCTCCCCTTCTGCCCCGAACCCCCTTCCCCCCCGACCCCAGCTCCCCGGCCGCCCCAAACCCCCTTCCGCCCCGACCCCAGCTTCCCGGCCGCCCCGAACCCTGCCCTCCGGCCCCAGCTCCCCTTCTGCCCCGAACCCCCTTCCGCCCCGACCCCAGCTCCCCGGCCGCCCCGAACCCCCTTCCGCCCCGACCCCTGCCCTCCGGCCCCAGCTCGCCGCCCGCCCCCAGCCCCAGCTCGTCGCCCGCCCAGAACCCCTTTCCGCCCCGACCCCTGCCCTCCGGCCCCAGTTCGCCGCCCACTCCAAACCCCCTTCCGCCCCGACTCCTGCCCTCCGCCCCCAGCTCGCCGCCCGCCCCGAACCCCCTTCCGCCCCGACCCCAGCTCGCCGCCCGCCCCAAACCCCCTTCCGCCCCGACCCCTGCCCTCCGGCCCCAGCTCGCCACCCGCCCCGAACCCCCTTCCACCCCCAGCTCGCCGCCCGCCCCAAACCCCTTCCGCCCCGACGGCTGCACCACTAGCTCTGCTCACCTTCCCGTGGTGGCCTCTGAGCCATAAACCCTCCCTCTTCAATCACCGACCCCCGACCCTTGGCCTCTGACCCTGTGCCCCTCCCCGCGCCAGGCCGCTGCCAACGGAAACAGCGGGGCAATCCCACGAACCCCGGGCTGCTCGGGACCCTCCTCACCTGCCGTAGCATCGTTAGAGCCGCCTCACTTCCGCCTCCCGCCACGTCACCGCCCTGGGCCAATCCCTCACGTGAGCTCCACCCGTCGCGTGTCGTCATCACGCCGCGCCAGGTGGTGGGCGCATGAAGAAGGCGTGAGTGACAGTCCCTGGCCGACAGGGACGGGCGGTTGTCCTGGCGGCGCGGGCGCTCGGCAGGACCCGGTGTAGGCCCCAGCGGCCGGGGTGGCTCCCCATGGCCGGCGCTAGGGCCCTGCAAGGCCGTCCTCTCCCCAGCACTAGCCTCCCTGCCCCTCCCCGCTCTCTGTGGCGTGGCGTGGCCGGGCCGGCGTGGGGGAGCGGGGCGCTGCCTGTGCGCTGGAAGGTGCAGCCCCCACCCCCGTGCGAGCGGAGCGGAGCGGAGCCGGGCGGGTTTCCCCAGGGCGCGTCGCCCCGGGTAACTGCATGGCTCGGCGGGCCTCGTGCACCAGCCCAAAGCGGGGCTGGCGAGGTGCCAGGGAGCTGCAGCGCTGTCCGCCCAGCGCCGCACACCTGGGGCACGTCTCCATTGCAAACCCTGCAGCGCCCAGTGTAGACGCTTAGCACAGCAACGGGAGGGATTTTTCTAGCGCTGCAGTAAATCCTCTCCGAACGGCAGCGGCTAGGTCAAGAGAAGAATTCTTCCATTGGCCTGTCTGCATTACAGGGGGGTTAAGTTGACCTAACTACCTTGCACACAGGGTGTGAAATTTTTCACAGCCCCGAAGCAATGGAGCCAGGGTGACCTAAGTTTTAGGTGCAGACCAGCCCTGAGGTAGGGATTTGTAGCAATGTAGTGACACTACTGTGTATTCCCTTCACATATGTTGCCTTTTCTTTACTGTTAAGAAGGATGCACATTTTAACTCAAGGTAACTAATGCATGAAAGCTATCTTGACTTTAAAACAGAGTCATGATGAGACAAGGCACTTTAGATTGATCATGGGTACGCTAAGTGAGGCCATCCCCAGATGGACCTGTGTAGTTGACTAAAATGCCTTGACTTCACTGTATTTTTTTTCTTCGGGATTGCTCACGCGCATTAGTAAACCTGAGGTAAAAATCACACCTTTTCCAGCAGCAAAGACAAAGCCTTAGAAAGGGCTCTGCAGCTACAGCTAAATCAGCCCCGCTTCGAGTTGCAGCACATGTGGCACACCAAGATCCAAACTGGAAAATGCAAACAAAGTGAAACTTGGAGCTTCAATAATTCTTTAAACATTAATTCAATTTAATAATCTCAGGTCACATGACTGAGACATGGGATTTAACATGATTTTGAGGTGAAGGGTGTCCATTTAAGTTCTCATTAAAAGCAGAAGTGATTTAATTTTGTAAACTATGATGGAGCAGAAAGTTGCAGCTGAGAGAGGGAGCTGGGCACAGCTGTACACACTGAAATTGTATGTCCTGATGCTATATAAGAACCCTGAGTTGGCTGATTAATCCACTTACCTGTGGTTGTCTGTACCTTGCAGATACCAGATATAAAGCCACAGTCTAAGACTAGCATTTTATAAGTAATTTTGACACATTCCTACAGTTAACCCACTGGGTCCAATCCTTTCAATGGGAAGAGGGGCCCATGTGCTTTAAGGGCTTGTATTCACTAGGAGATTTAATCATGTCTAAACATGATTTTTAATTTTGAGCTAGGTGACAACAACTGACCAGCAAGGATAAATCATGTTCCACATTGTCAGCTATTGATGGGTAAACCCTAGTACATCTGTACTGACTGCATTGTGTTAACTAACTCAGCTGTTAAAAATCAAGTTTAAATGCAATTAAATTTCTAGGGAAGATAAGGATGAAATTCACCACTGTGCAGAGACCCAGCACTAGGCCTATGCGCTATTTTCATCCCACTTAAGCCCTCGAAATAAGATTTAAGCAAGACAGGGCCTTGTGCTGACCCTTTATTCAGGATGAACTTGACACTAATAAAATTGGTCTCATAGGAAAATCCATGTACATTTTTCAGTACGGAAGAAATCTCTGCTAGAGAAGAGCTGTGCAAGGCTGCTTGATGCTGTCTGCCTGTATTTACAGTTCTCTCTCCGAGAACAAGCAGTTTCAATTATAATCCAACAAGGAAGATACAAGTACAAAAAAATGTTATGGTTGGGTACATTTATTTTGAATAATAAACTTGCACATTTCATGTGGCTCAGACACCTGCTGAGTTGCCCCCAGGATTGCAAGGGTCAGGGACCTCTTGCTCACAACATAGGTCAGATGATCAGCCTCTTGGAGCTTGTCAGAGGCCTCATGAGGAAAACTTGCAAGCGTAGCACTGTGTGGTGATCACAAGGGGAGATGCTCATGATCACATTTAAATCAGTATACAGTAATACTAGGCCCAGCTGAATAATAATCTTATGGGCTGCTGTGACGACTAACGGATTTCAGAGTAGCAGCCGTGTTAGTCTGTATTCGCAAAAAGAAAAGGAGTACTTGTGGCACCTTAGAGACTAACAAATTTATTTGAGCATAACCTTTCGTGAGCTACAGCTCGCTTCATCGGATGCATGCGGTGGAAAATACAGGAGGATGATTTTATATACACAGAGAACATGAAACAATGGGTGTTACCATGCACACTTATAACGAGAGTGAGCAGTTAAGGTGAGCTTTACCAGCAGGAGAGAAAAAACCCAAAAAAACCTTTTGTAGTGATAATCAAGATGGGCCATTTCCATCAGTTGACAAGAATGTGTGAGGAACAGTAGGGGGGAAAAATAAACATGGGCAAATAGTTTTACTTTGTGTAATGACCCATCCACTCCCAGTCTTTATTCAAGCTTAAGTTAACGGTGTGAGTTTGCAAATTAATTCCAATTCAGCAGTCTCTTGTTGGAGTCTGTTTTTGAAGTTTTTTTGTTGTAATATTGCAACTTTTAGGTCTGTAATCGAGTGACCAGAGAGATTGAAGTGTTCTCCGATTGGTTTTTGAACGTTATAATTCTTGACGTCTGATTTGTGTCCATTTATTCTTTTACATAGAGACTGTCTGGTTTGGCCAGTGTACATGGCAGAGGGGCATTGCTGGCACATATCACATTGGTAGATGAGCAGGTGAACGAACCTCTGATAGTGTGGCTGATGTGATTAGGCCCTATGATGGTGTCCCCTGAATAGATATGTTTCAGAGTAACAGCCGTGTTAGTCTGTATTCGCAAAAAGAAAAGGAGTACTTGTGGCACCTTAGAGACTAACCAATTTATTTGAGCATAAGCTTTCATGAGCTACAGCTCACTTCATCGGATGCATCATGCATGTAGCTCACGAAAGCTTATGCTCAAATAAATTGGTTAGTCTCTAAGGTGCCACAAGCACTCCTTTTCTTTTTCCTGAATAGATATGTGGACACAGTTGGCAACGGGCTTTGTTGCAAGGATAGGTTCCTGGGTTAGTGTTTTTGTTGTGTGGTGTGTGGTTGCTGGTGAGTATTTCCTTCAGGTTGGGGGGCTGTCTGTAAGCAAGTCCTTGCCTAATCACGTAAAAGAATAAATGGGCACAAATCAGATGTCAAGAATTATAACATTCAAAAACCAGTCGGAGAACACTTCAACTTCTCTGGTCACTCGATTACAGACCTAAAAGTCGCAATTCTTCAACAAAAAAAACTTCAAAACCAGACTCCAACGAGAGACTGCTGAATTGGAATTAATTTGCAAACTGGACACCATTAACTTAGGCTTGAATAAAGACTGGGAGTGGATGTGTCATTACACAAAGTAAAACTATTTCCCCATGTTTATTTCTGCCCCCTACCGTTCCTCTCACGTTCTTGTCAACTGCTGGAAATGGCCCATCTTGATTATCACTACAAAAGGGTTTTATTCCCTCTCCTGGTGGTAATAGCTCACCTTACCTGATCACTCTCATTACAGTGTGTATGGTAACACCCATTGTTTCATGTTCTCTGTGTATATAAATCTCCCCACTGTATTTTCCACTGCATGCATCCGATGATGTGAGCTGTAGCTCACGAAAGCTTATGCTCAAATAAATTGGTTAGTCCTTAAGGTGCCACAAGTACTCCTGTTCTTTTTGACTATTTAACTATGTAAATAATATTTTCTTGAAGAATCATGCAGTGTTCCTTCTATAATCCCTCCCCCCAACAGAACATTGATGGCCATGAGATGGTATCCTCAAATGGGGACCAAAACTGAATCAAACAATTTGAGCAACCCAAGAAACCCAAAATCCCATCTATTTCTTGGCATTTATTTCTTTAACAGAGCTGGTAGTGTGCCTTAAGGAGCTTTGCTCAGACATACACATTAAGCCCAAGTTCGGGGGCAGCTATTTTTCCCTCCTTCGTGAAATTGTCTATGGGGAGGCCTTTAATTTTCTTTAACCAGGCCTTCCTGCACTCTTTTTGCTGGTCTGCTATATATTTTTTTCGGTGAGCTTGATACTCAACAGCTGTAGCTTCTTCATACATTTTCATCTGCTTCACTGTCAGAAGCCTGAACCCGGTATTCATCCGGTAAGGATTTGTGGTTTGTAAGAAGAAGGGACTTTCTCTCTGGATCCCTGCTTCAATTTTAGTTTGTGCGATCATCATGCGTGTTGATTGGATGGATTCAGATGAGCTTGTTAAGTGGCCAATCAACTGAGCCCCACCCTCAGATCGGGAAGTGGCTCTGCCATGGCCAGTATGAACCTTCTTCTCTTCTGGCAAGCTGCAGCATGACTTGGAGCGTACAATCACGGGAGCAGGAATGAAAGAGTGGACTGCGGACCCATGCAAAGAGTTCTTCAAATTGAGCTGCAATCTTTTGGTTTCAAAGGGTGTGGAAATTCTCTTCATAATCAGAGAGCCACTGGCAGATTTAATGTGTCTGAGTTGGGTTGACTGATCCTTTTTCTCTTGCTTAGGGATTTTGTATGTCTTCTCTTTAGGGTGTTCCTGGAGGAGCAGCGAAGGTCCCCAGGCATCCCTGATTTTTGTATGGTGCATCATATTGGAGCTGACTTGGTCCTGCTTGTAGGCGTGCTGCAGCGTGCTGACAGTCAGGAGGATCTGGTCAGGAGATATGGGACAATGTGGGCCTCGTTTCTTTATACGCTGTAAAGAGGCCTTAGCGTTTTCAGCAAGTGAAGGTGCATGGACTGGAGAGTCGTAGCCAGATTCACTATCTATTTCCAAAAATAAACATGAAGAAAAGAAAAAATTATCTAACTATATATGAAATATATGGAAGTGATTTTACAGTGAAGCTGCTGGTGGTGGTGGTAGCCTGTTTGATCCTTCTTCAAGAGATGGAGTCCCCAAAGGGGGATGATGATGGGCACTAAAGGGAAAGTCCTGGTGACTGAGTTTCCATGTTTACCCACAGAACAAGCACAGCATGAGGAGCAGCAGAACAAGCTTCCCCAACACTGTCCCGTCTGATGTGTGTCCATCCTGAGGGTAGCAGAGGACCCTCTTTATGGGTTCAGTCACCATCATTCTTTGACCTGACTGCCAACAGTGGTGGCAATTCTATGTTAGTTATCTATAGAGTGCCAGTTGCAATAGTCTGTAGATGCTAAAATAATTTATGACACTGGGTGGACAATTGTTTGTGGGTACTCTGATACCTGTCCTGGTTTCCTTGAAGTCATGCTTTCTAATGGGAGTAGAATTGGGTCTCATGACAGGGATACCAGGAAGTGAACTCAAAATGCCAAGTCAGTTTCCAACATAAGCCGCTGAACAACAATCAGATGGTAACAACTTTTGGCCATTACATATCTGCACTGGGTTAGAATTGGAAAGCTCAAGGTGAACAAGGCATGGAGCTTCTGATGTCTGCACATTTTGGAGAATGGTCTCTGTTGTGTGATGGGCACTTGAAGTGGGCCAATCACCATCTTTCATCATCATTCCAAGATTATCTGATTATGTCCAAAGTTAAGAAATGCTAGGGATTTTTAAAATGAGAAATATAGCAATATAGAGCACACAGCATTAGGGATTCTGTTCTTGCCAGGTATAGGTAAATGTGGAGTATTAACATGTAAGTAATCTGCAGGTAGAGATGGGCCTGATGCAAACCCCAGATCCAAACACCTCTGAATAGTAGGGATCAGATCCTCAGCTAGCGTAAAGTGGTGTCACTCCGTTGACTTCAGTGGAGCTGTGCCAATTTACGCCAGCTGAAGATCTTGTCCTGGGGAAGTTTGAAATCCAAATCCAGACATGGATTCAAATCTTCCTGTTAATTTTTAATAAATAGAAGTGGGATTTATTTTCGTGACTTTTCTGTAGTTTTTACATTGCTGGCTCTAGATCTTTTGCTTCTTGTTCAGGTTTTCCTATTTACGAACCCTTTCTTTGTGCCCATTTCACATGCTTTAACCTATTGTTAGTATTGTCTTTTCGCCCTCTCCTTACCCCACTTCATCCTAACCTACCTTTCTCTGTATTTCCATAGTCTAGGTAGCTTACCAACATGTCCACTGCTTCTCTTCTCTGTCCTCAGACTCTTTGGGATTCAGTTATAATCCCCAACCAGTTCTGAATTTAAAACTCATCTGCCAGTACATAACGTGCCATTGGCTTCTCTAATTTACTGTGTTAGCCAACGAAGCACTCATTGGAGTGGGAAGAGTCACTGTAAGGTTTCTCTTTATCACAGCTCATTTCTCCAGTGAGAAAACCAATAAGAGCCATATTCTGCTCTCAGCTACAGCTGCCATTGAGAACAGAATTTGATCCAATACATTGCATAGGAAATATGGAGCCTATGGGAACATCATGAAGGGCTGTATCCAGCCTAGATCTATTCTAAAAAATAAAGCCCCAACCAACACTCGGGTCTGCCCAGATAAAATTAAAATACACTAATACAAACAATACAACAGAGAAGAAAAATGATTTCCATCAGATCACCAAGGAGCACACCTGTGATCTCTGGATTATTTTGTCAAATTTCAACGTCAACCACCTTGCTGGCTGGCTCAGCCACGTTGGAACAAAATGTATTTACAAAGTGATTTCTTGAGCAAACTAATATTGGCATTTAAATAATAGCTAACCATTTCTTCTGAGAGCTTGTGTGTGGAAACCCTCTCCTTCCCTCCCCAGAGAAAGTTACTTTTTTAAATAGATCAAAGTGACTTTGAAATGTAAAAGGAAATATAAAGTGTAGCAATAATTGCATAGAGGAAGAAATGGGACCAAATATTACAGAACTTTTCTAGGCTTCAGTTAGAAGAGATCACTTGTCTTTAATGTCTGTTCATCTGCCTGACCTAAAACAGTCTCATAATCATTGCAGGCCCCAAAGAGATCCACTTACCCAGTGCAGACTCTAGATCAAACTTCTCATTTACTGCAGGCCTCTTACCCAGAGCATATTACCCCTTACCATATAATCTGTCTATCTGTGATATGTCTAATGCAACCATCATGATAGCGTCTAGCCACCAAGATCTCTTACCGGATTCAGACAAGCTTTGTGGTGTTACTGCACCATATGTTTGACCTGAGTCCTCTGAATCACTGCTATAGACCTGTCGTCTCCCAGGAAGAGAGAACCTTTTCTTCTGGTCCGGTTTTACATCAAGGCAACCCATGCTCCTTTGCAAAGTCTGACTTGGCCAGGGAGCAGGTGCCTTCACAAATTCATAACGAAGACCTGCAAGAGAGGGAAGTGGATTAATCCTGTAGCATTAAGATTTTAAAGCTAATTGTCTTTTATCTATGAAGGTCGTCATTATGTATTTTTTGAGTCTTCTGGCTTTCAGTTATTATTTTGTTTCTAGTTCCAACTTCTAAAGTTAGTGAGCCATGGTTGACTGAAAAATATCTAGAAATGTTTGAGAAGCTAAAAGCATCAGAGAAGCTTGGAAGATAACGAGAGTTCCATGCCTCCTTGCTGGGACAGATTCAAATCTGGGTTATGCTGGTGTAAATCCATAGATTCTACAATCACTGACTCTGAGGATTTACACTGGTTGTAACAGAGGTTGGAATCTGGTTCATTCCCTCTCTATTGCTTGTCTCCTTGCAACGCATGGGTCTTCAGACAGGTGAATGGCTGTGTTGGGTGTTAATGCCACACGACTGTTTTAACAATCCTAAGTAGCTGAGATGGCCCTGCATTTATGACATTAAGACATTTAATGGTCTTGCACTGAAGGACTAAAATGGAATCTAAGCTGTGAATTTCTTCACAATGTTTTTGTTCTAATGACTATTTTAGGACTCAAAGACACAGGCTTCGCAGTGTCTCAGATGTGGTGCTCTGTGATATAGAGCACAAGCTCAGAGTTGTAGGTTTCTGCATCACAATTTGGATTCAGTAGCCACCCATAGGGTATGTCTACACTACGAAATTAGGTCGAATTTATAGAAGTCGTTTTTTTAGAAATCGGTTTTATATATTCGAGTGTGTGTGTCCCAACAGAAAATGCTCTAAGTGCATTAAGTGCATTAACTCGGCGGAGTGCTTCCACAGTACCGAGGCTAGAGTCGACTTCCGGAGTGTTGCACTGTGAGTAGCTATCCCACAGTTCCCGCAGTCTCCGCTGCCCATTGGAATTCCGGGTTGAGATCCCAGTGCCTGATGGGGCTAAAACATTGTCGCGGGTGGTTCTGGGTACATATCGTCAGGCCCCCGTTCCCTCCCTCCCTCCGTGAAAGCAAGGGCAGGCAATCGTTTTGTGCCTTTTTTCCTGAGTTACCTGTGTAGACGCCATACCACGGCAAGCATGGAGCCCGCTCAGGTAACCATCACCATATGTCTCCTGGGTGCTGGCAGACGTGGTACTGCATTGCTACACAGCAGCATCAACCCATTGCCTTGTGGCAGCAGACGGTACAGTATGACTGGTAGCCGTCATCGTCATGTCTGAGGTGCTCCTGGCCAGGTCGGCCAGGAGCGCCTGGGCAGACATGGGTGCAGGGACTAAATTTGGAGTGACTTGACCAGGTCATTCTCTTTAGTCCTGCAGTCAGTCCTATTGAACCATCTTATGGTGAGCAGGCAGGCGATACGGATTGCTAGCAGTCCTACTGTACCATCTTCTGCCAGGCAGGCAAGAGATGAGGATGGCTAGCAGTCCTACTGCACCGTCTTCTGCCAAGCAGCCATGAGATGTGGATGGCTTGCAGTCCTTCTGCACCGTCTGCTGCCAGCCAAAGATGTAAAAGATAGATGGAGTGGATCAAAACAAGAAATAGACCAGATTTGTTTTGTACTCATTTGCTTCCCCCCCTCCCCCGTCTAGGGGACTCATTCCTCTAGGTCACACTGCAGTCACTCACAGAGAAGGTGCAGCAAGGTAAATCTAGCCATGTATCAATCAGAGGCCAGACCAACCTGCTTGTTCCAATAAGAACAATTACTTAGGTGCACCATTTCTTATTGGAACCCTCCATGAAGTCCTGCCTGAAATACTCATTGATGTAAAGCCACCCCCTTTGTTGATTTTAATTCCCTGTAAGCCAACCCTGTAAGCCATGTCGTCAGTCGCCCCTCCCTCCGTCAGAGCAACGGCAGACAATCGTTCCGCGCCTTTTTTCTGTGCGGACGCCATACCAAGGCAAGCATGGAGGCCGCTCAGCTCACTTTGGCAATTAGGAGCACAGTAAACACCACACGCATTATCCAGCAGTATATGCAGCACCAGAACCTGGCAGAGCGATACTGGGCGAGGAGGCGATGTCAGAGCGGTCATGTGAGTGATCAGGACATGGACACAGATTTCTCTGAAAGCATGGGCCCTGCCAATGCATGCATCATGGTGCTAATGGGACAGGTTCATGCCGTGGAACACCGATTCTGGGCTCGGGAAACAAGCACAGACTGGTGGGACAGCATAGTGTTGCAGGTCTGGGACGATTCCCAGTGGCTGCGAAACTTTCGCATGCGTAAGGGCACTTCCATGGAACTTTGTGACTTGCTTTCCCCTGCCCTGAAGCGCATGAATACCAAGATGAGAGTAGCCCTCACAGTTGAGAAGCGAGTGGCGATAGCCCTGTGGAAGCTTGCAACGCCAGACAGCTACTGGTCAGTTGGGAATCAATTTGGAGTGGGCAATCTACTGTGGGGGCTGCTGTGATGCAAGTGGCCCACGCAATCAAAGATCTGCTGATATCAAGGGTAGTGACCCTGGGAAATGTGCAGGTCATAGTGGATGGCTTTGCTGCAATGGGATTCCCTAACTGTGGTGGGGCCAGAGACGGAACCCATATCCCTATCTTGGCACCGGAGCACCAAGGCAGCCAGTACATAAACCGCAAGGGGTACTTTTCAATAGTGCTGCAAGCTCTGGTGGATCACAAGGGACGTTTCACCAACATCAACGTGGGATGGCCGGGAAACGTACATGACGCTCGCATCTTCAGGAACTCTGGTCTGTTTCAAAAGCTGCAGGAAGGAACTTTATTCCCAGACCAGAAAATAACTATTGGGGATGTTGAAATGCCTATAGTTATCCTTGGGGACCCAGCCTACTCCTTAATGCCATGGCTCATGAAGCCATACACAGGCAGCCTGGACAGTAGTCAGGAGCTGTTCAACTACAGGCTGAGCAAGTGCAGAATGGTGGTAGAATGTGCATTTGGACGTTTAAAGGCGTGCTGGCGCAGTTTACTGACTCGCTTAGACCTCAGCGAAACCAATATTCCCACTGTTATTACTGCTTGCTGTGCGCTCCACAATATCTGTGAGAGTAAGGGGGAGACGTTTATGGCGGGGTGGGAGGTTGAGGCAAATCGCCTGGCTGCTGGTTACGCGCAGCCAGACACCAGGGCGGTTAGAAGAGCACAGGAGGGCACGGTACGCATCAGAGAAGCTTTGAAAACCAGTTTCATGACTGGCCAGGCTACGGTGTGAAAGTTCTGTTTGTTTCTCCTTGATGAAACCCCCCGCCCCTTGGTTCACTCTACTTCCCTGAAAGCTAACCACCCTCCCCTTCTCCCTTCGATCACCGCTTGCAGAGGCAATAAAGTCATTGTTGCTTCACATTCGTGCATTCTTTATTCATTCATCACACAAATAGGGGGATGACTACCAAGGTAGCCCAGGAGGGGTGGTGGAGGAGGGAAGGAAAATGCCACACAGCACTTTAAAAGTTTACAACTTTAAAATTTATTGAATGCCAGCCTTCTGTTTTTTGGGCAATCCCCTGTGGTGGAGTGGCTAGTTGGCCGGAGGCCCCCCCGCCGCGTTCTTGGGCGTCTGGGTGTGGAGGCTATGGAACTTGGGGAGGAGGGCGGTTGGTTACACAGGGGCTGTAGTGGCAGTCTGTGCTCCAGCTGACTTTGCTGCAGCTCAACCATACACTGGAGCATACTGGTTTGATCCTCCAGCAGCCTCAGCATTGAATCCTGCCTCCTCTCATCACGCTGCTGCCACATTTGAGCTTCAGCCCTGTCTTCAGCCCGCCACTTACTCTCTTCAGCCCGCCACCTCTCCTCCCGGTCATTTTGTGCTTTCGTGGACTCTGACATTATTTGCCTCCACGCATTCGTCTGTGCTCTGTCAGTGTGGGAAGACAGCATGAGCTCAGAGAACATTTCATCAAGAGTGCGTTTTTTTTTCTTTCTAATCTTCACTAGCCTCTGGGAAGGAGAAGATCCTGTGATCATTGAAACACATGCAGCTGGTGGAGAAAAAAAAGGGACAGCGGTATTTAAAAAGACACATTTTATAAAACAGTGGCTACACTTTTTCAGGGTAAACCTTGCTGTTAAGATTACATACATAGCACATGTGCTTTCGTTACAAGGTCGCATTTTGCCTCCCCCCACTGCGTGGCTATCCCCTCAACCCTCCCCCCTCCCCATGGCTAACAGCGGGAAACATTTCTGTTCAGCCACAGGCAAACAGCCCAGCAGGAACGGGCACCTCTGAGTGTCCCCTGAAGAAAAGCACCCTATTTCAACCAGGTGACCATGAGTGATATCTCACTCTCCTGAGGATAACAGAGAGAGATAAAGAACGGATGTTGTTTGAACACCAGCAAACATACACTGCAATGCTTTGTTGTACAATGATTCCCGAGTACGTGTTGCTGGCCTGGAGTGGTAAAGTGTCCTACCATGGAGGACGCAACAAGGCTGCCCTCCCCAGAAACCTTGTGCAAAGGCTTTGGGAGTACATCCAGGAGAGCCGCGAATGCCAGGGCAAATTAATCCTTTCACATGCTTGCTTTTAAACAATGTATAGTATTTTAAAAGGTACACTCACCGGAGGTCCCTTCTCCGCCTGCCGGGTCCAGGAGGCAGCCTTGGGTGGGTTCGGGGGGTACTGGCTCCAGGTCTAGGGTGAGAAACAGTTCCTGGCTCTCGGGAAAACCGGTTTCTCCGCTTGCTTGCTGTGAGCTATCTACAACCTCATCATCATCATCATCTTCTTCGTCCCCCAAACCTGCTTCCGTGTTGCCTCCATCTCCATTGAAGGAGTCAAACAACACGGCTGGGGTAGTGGTGGCTGAACCCCCTAAAATGGCATGCAGCTCATCATAGAAGCGGCATGTTTGGGGCTCTGACCCGGAGCGGCCGTTCGCCTCTCTGGTTTTCTGGTAGGCTTGCCTCAGCTCCTTAAGTTTCACGTGGCACTGCTTCGGGTCCCTGTTATGGCCTCTGTCCTTCATGCCCTGGGAGATTTTGACAAAGGTTTTGGAATTTCGAAAACTGGAACGGAGTTCTGATAGCACGGATTCCTCTCCCCATATAGCGATCAGATCCCGCACCTCCCGTTCAGTCCATGCTGGAGCTCTTTTGTGATTCTGGGACTCCATCATGGTCACCTCTGCTGATGAGCTCTGCATGGTCACCTGCAGCTTGCCACGCTGGCCAAACAGGAAATGAGATTCAAAAGTTCGTGGTTCTTTTCCTGTCTACCTGGCCAGTGCACCTGAGTTGAGAGTGCTGTCCAGAGCGGTCACAGTGGAGCACTCTGGGATAGCTCCCGGAGGCCAATACCGTCGAATTGTGTCCACAGTACCCCAAATTTGACCCGGCAAGGCCAATTGAAGCGCTAATCCACTTGTCAGGGGTGGAGTAAGGAAATCGATTTTAAGAGCCCTTTAAGTCGAAATAAAGGGCTTCATCGTGTGGACGGGTGCAGGTTTACATCGATTTAACGCTGCTAAATTCGACCTAAAGTCCTAGTGTAGACCAGGGCATAGACTCAGGCTGCATCGGAATGTTACAGTTTGAAGAGTGCAAACCTGTCGGATTTAATCTTCATCTTGGTTGTGAAGTCTAATCACAGATGCTGCTTAGATTTATACTGTGGGGGGAAATTTTAAAATAAGTAATAATTTGTGCCCCACTCAGCAGGTACTTAAGCATATGCCTAACTTTAAGCACATGAGTAATCCCACTGACTTCAGTGAGAGTACTCACATACTTAAAATTAGACACTTGAATAGCTTGCTGAATTAAGGCCTCAATTTTCTATTGCACCCTGCTTCTCACAGGATCCTAAAGGGCCTTACAAAATATATAGATCGCTAAAATGCAGCAGCCGTCTAGCACACATCCCTGGACAATGGTGGGGGATTGGGCTAGGACAGTGGGTACCTGAAAATATTTCCTAACTCATTTTCTAAACTGACTAGATTTCAGGTTGGGGCTGCCCCTTTAACACAGTGCACTGCAAGAGGTGTATACAGTACCTAAAGGTGTCCCGCAATCCCTTGTTGACCGACGGCGAATCAGGTATGCCAACATTATCTGGTCCTCATCTGGTTTCTCCTCGGAATAAAGTGTCTTCCTGTGGCTGTCTACATCATGTTTCACGTGCCGAGAGTGAACATAGGGATAGGGCAGCATTCTGACCCTGATTTCATTGTGCTTTTCCTTAGCCTTTGTTACTTCCTCTCGGTCGGCCTGTAGCGTGTAGTCCCACTCTACATCCTCAAACTGGAACATCAATATGCTGCTCAGAGCATTGATCACCATCCTAGGAAGGGAAGAGGAACAGTGCTAAGAAACACACCTTGTAATAATGGTGTAGCAGTTACCTGTTGTGCCAGATTGCTTGCGTGCACTGGTGCAGATGCTGAGGTGCATAACTAGAATTGAAATTGCAATTGCTTGGTTGGAGAAAAGAAAATGAGCAGTGTTTAGATTGTTGCCAGCCCTGATGATCGTCTGATCATTGCCAGCTCATTCCAATTAATGTAAACTGAATGTAAAGAACACTGTTGAGTTCATGCATTGCTAGATACAACTGGGAATAATGGGATTAAATCAGTGATGAGCTGCCAAAATGTTAACAACTGGTTCCCTATAAAAAGTTCTGATTTAAGGGATGTGCCTCTGTCCTGCCCCTTCCCACTCCCCCGGCTCCATTCTGCCCCCCAGGCTCTGTCCTGCCCCCTCCCGCCCCCCCAGGCTCTGTCCTGCCCCCCGGCCCTCCCCAGGCCCGTTCTCCATCCCAGGTGCCTGCTGGTGGCGCAGGAGTCCTGTAGCCCTTGCACCAGTGAGGTCGCTCCCAGCATGTGGGGCGGCGGCTCCCTGCAGGCAAAGGCTGCCATCTGCCCAACTCCCCACCGCGGGATGTAAGCGCCCCTGAGCGGCAGAGGCCGAACAGCTCCACAGCACAGGAATGGGAGAGACTGGGGGGGGGGCTCGCCCCAGCATGCCCAAGGCAGCCCCCAGCCATGGCACCAGCCGCCCCTGCCCAGCTCCTGGGGCAGAGGAGGCTGCTGCTGCCAGGGGCCTGACTCACGGCCCTACGCGGCGCCCTGTCACATGATGCCTCATCTCCCTGCCCAGCGCAGCCGGTCGCGCTTCCTGGGCCGGGCAGGAAGCAGCATGGAGCTCAGGCTGCTGAGCAAGGTGGCATTGGATTGGCCTCTGCGCGCGGGGCCCCAGAGCGGCTGCCTGGATGCCTGCGCAGCGCAGGTACCAGCCGCAGCGCGGCGCCTGCCCCAAGACAGGATGCGGGGCCCTGCAGCCCTTCCCTAGCCCCTAGCTGCTCCATGCACCCCCCTCTAGCACCGAGCCTCTTCTCCAATGAGGGCTGGCTCTAGGATTTTTGCCGCCCCAAGCAAAAAAATTTTTGGCCGCCCCCCGCTTTTTTTTCGTGACCTCCCTGCCCCTGGCTCCGCCCGTTCCCCAAATCCCCAGCCCCACCTCCTCCCCCGGGCATGCTGCATCCCCCCCCCCCGTTGCTTCCTGGGGCTTCCCCCTGCAACTTCCCGTCCTTGCTCACCTCCATTCTGCCTGCTCCCCTGAACACACCGCCTCCCCCCCCTCAGGCAAGGGAGAGGCAGGAAGTTACAGGGCGGGGGGTTAGAGGAACCGCTCCCTGCCCCAGCTCACCACCGCTCCACCACTGCCGCCGTCCCAGAGCGCACCGCCGCTCGGCTTCTCCCTCCCTCCCAGGCTTGCCGCGCAAAACAGCTGTTTGGCGCGCAGCAAGCCTGGAAGGGAGGGGGCAAGGAGAAGCGGAGCGGTGGCGGCGCGCTCAGGGGAGCAGGCGGAGGTGGAGCGGAGGTGAGCTGGGGCGGTGGGGGCACATTTCTAGGGGCGGCATGGCCGGCGCCGGAATGCCCCCCCTAGAAATGTGCCACCCCAAGCACCTTCTTGTTGGTGCCTAGAGCCGGCCCTGTCTCCAACAGCCCCCTTCTATAACACTGAGCCCTATACCATGCACCCTCCCTAGTGCTGCGAGTCGGGGCCCCCTTGGCCTGGGGGGCTGCCCTAGCCAAGCCCCAGCCTGGCTGGGACTTTCTGGGGTGGCGACTGCCTACCCAGCCCCCCCTGTTCCCCGTCCCCTGACTGCCCCGCCAGAACCTCCGCCCCCTCCAACCGCTCCCTGCTCCTTATCCAACCCCTCCTCCCAGCCCCGGCCCAGGCCCCTTACCATGCTGCTCAGGGCAGCGTGTATGGATGTCGCGCAGCACGCTGGAGTTCGCAGCCCCACCCTCTTACCATGCCGCTCAAAGCGGCAGGCACTGCAGAGCTGCCCAGGAGTGGTCCAGAGCGCTGGCGCTGGCTCCACAGGCTGAGGCTCTGCGAGAGGGGGGAAGGCAGCGGAGGGGCTGGGGGAGCCCTAACAACCAGTTCTAAAACTGCTTCTAAATTTAACAACCGGTTCGTGTGAACTGGTGTGAACCGGCTCCAGCTCACCACTGGATGAAATCATGAAAAGGAAAAATGTTCTGACTGTTAGGCTGTGCAATAGCTCCCAAGAGAAATGGTGGTTGTCCTGTTGCTAGGGACCCTTGAATAGGAGTGAAAAAACACTGGGAACACACTGGAGGGAACAAGCCTACTCTTGTCTAGAAGGATGGATGTGATGAGTAGGCCTTTTCAATCTCTTACATTTATGAAAATGCAGTAGAACACTGGCATGTTAAGAGTACACGTGGGCCTGATCCTGAGCCCACCCAAACTCTGCGGAAATTCAGATAGCAATCTTGATCCCACTTTATAGCTTTGCCCCATCTCTAAAATGGGCCTGAATCTAAACATCAGGATGAATATCCAATGTTTTGGGGAAGTTTGGATTGAAATCCAAACCAAAACACCACACCTACTTAATAGAATAACATATTGCAGTGATCCATAGTCAATAAATCAGCAGAATCCTCTAAAAAAACCCCACTTGTTAGGGCTGTAAAAAGGACATGATTTCTTGAGCAACACAGTCTGTCTAACTGGCTCAGCGTCTGAGTGCAACTGCTATTACTCACCTATTTTCTACAATGCAGAAGGACACCACAGGGTCACCTCTGCTATTGGCCCTCATCACCTTCAGGCAGGTCCCAGTCAGGAAGTTAAATATACGTATTTTTCCATCAGCGCAGCCACTGATGACTCGGAGATACAGAAACGCCAGATACAGGACTTCCCTGAAAACAAAACACCGGAGCATAAGCACATTCCTTATTCCTACATGAGAAGATTGAAGTAACAATGTTCTTTCTTGGATGGTGAGTGAAGCAGGTCCATCTCTGCCTACAGGGTAGATGAGAGAACTAGTCAGGTTTAAAAGAGGCTGGGGAGGATGAAAGTCACCCAGAAAATTCCTCCCTAATCATTGCTGCCTTTGGAATGGAGAGATGGCCAAAATTATGAAGTCCAGACAATTTATTGATCATGCTCAAAAGATGAACGAAGCAGTCATTCGTAGCAACCACTGTGTTTAAGACCAGTCGCGGCATTTTAGCTTTGCCAGTAGGCATTTTCAATCACATCTCTTCCTTTAAATAACCACTGAAAGTAAATGCAAACAGTATGGTGATGTAGTCTTATCACAGCACAGTTAAAATCACAAAATGTCATGATATGCAAAGGGAATGGTTTCCACAACAAAACTAATGTCTCCATGTTTCACATATGCACTATCTTCTGTTAGTCTTTTCTGCCAAAATAAGTAGCTTAACGTGCTGCTGAATATGTATTAGAGGTTCCTGAAATTTTGATGCATCTGGATCCCATTTAATCTTAAATCATCCCTGCTTCCATGTCAATAACAAAGAGAAGGGAATTATCTTGTTTTCCTGAACTCCTTGACTCACAGTGGATCATTTGCCCCTGGACTGGGATAAGAGCCACCTCAAGTTTAGGTGGATTGAATCCTAGATGTTAGCATTCGTCATGGCTGGGATCATTTGCATCTAAAGTCTTTACAGTTTACTTCCAGAAGGCATAAGATCTGAATTAGTTTTTCTGCCAAAGAATTGTGTTTTGTTTATTCTGTTTTTTCACCTGCACTCACGTCATACTAATTATAGGCAGGATTAGTATTGCCACCTATTTTTAAGTTTGCCTAACACTTCCTGTTATAAAACCCACTTTCCAATGGCCTTTAACTCTATCTAACCATAACTGCGCTGAAATTTGCCATGTTGGGTGTCTGCCTCACGTTGAATGTTTTTGGGAAATTTCAGTCAGAATGATTTAGATGTTTCGATAACAAGGCAAAGGAAAAACACATTGTTTTTCTCCTTATTAAAAATGCTGTGATCTTTTATTGAACAACTCTTATCACCAGGCTTTGGAGCGGGACTTGAAATTTGGCAATATATGAGTATGTACTAAAATGCTGTATCATAATGCATACGCATAAGAGGACTGATTTAAGGTTGCACAGGCAACCTTCATTTTGGCATACCCTAATTTTGGAGGTTTTGACTTTGCAACCTTAATAATGTTTCTTGAAGGTATATTATCATCATGGGTGAAATCCTGGCCATATTGGAAATCAATGGCAAAACACCCATTCTCTTCAGTAGGGCCAGGATTTCACCCCATGTATGTAGTCCATCAGTGCTTTTCTTACACTTGAGGACCTCTTCATCACCATATATAATATCATACATAATAGTTTTCCCAAATGTCTAGCTTTATTGTGTCATGGGACAACATTGAATGCTGCTATTCCCTTGTGAAGGTAAGAGTCATGCAAGATACACAGTCCTAGGACTTTAATTCCATCTGTTCTGCGGGGGATTCCTTACTCGGGAGTCACTGTTCCACTGAATAACAGTGAATTCCTGTAAAACAAAAACCCCACTCCCTGCAGGACAGGGAAAATTTTAAAGTGTTAGGCCTGTGAATGAACACATTCTATGTAGACATATTCCTAAGCAGGTAACAGAGTTCACTTTATTTATATTCAGAGCTATAGGAAACATGTAGACATTTGTTATCTGTGGATTCCAACATGTGAATGATACCTACTGTGGGTGCCTGAAAGCCATTAGACATCTCTTATGTTTTCCCACCATGCTCCATCCCAGGACAAATCCATCAGAGCTTCCTGTCACTAGATGCCATTGATCAAAGGCCAGGCATTTTACTGGGCCTTGGTGCCCTTCTAAGGTCTGGAACATGAAAGAGCCACGTGTCACATAGTGTAACATACTATAAGAATTCTG
The DNA here is from genome assembly GCF_015237465.2 of Chelonia mydas. Classification (NCBI taxonomy): domain Eukaryota; kingdom Metazoa; phylum Chordata; order Testudines; family Cheloniidae; genus Chelonia; species Chelonia mydas. The sequence continues at coordinate 21,823,694 of NC_051254.2, forward strand.
GGCATACACATAGCCCCAGTCAGTCTCATGTTACAATACTGCCCTCCTATGCTTTATAGTGGATTCTGTAAAGGATTACAATAAGCCTTTTGGTAATAGTTTTGATTCAGTAGTCACTGTAAGTAAAACATGCCAGGCTCACTCTTGGTGGCCAGACACTAATGTGAACTCATTCATTCATTGGCCAGAATCACTGTGTGTACTATGTGTAGGGCCATATCAAATTCACAACTACGAAAAACGTGTCACGGACCATGAAATCTGGTCTTCCCGTGTGAAATCTGGTGTTTTGTGTGTTTTTAGCCTATACTATACAGATTTCACAGGGAGATCAGAGTTTCTCAGACTGGGGGTCCTGACCCAAAAGGGAGTTGCAGGGGGGTCACTGGGTTATTTTAGGGAGGTTGCAGTATTGCCACCTTTACTTCTGTGCTGACTTCAGAGCTGGGTGGCTGGAAAGTGGTGGCTGTTGGCTGGGTGCCCAGCTCTGAAGGCAGAACCCCACCAGCAGCAGTGCAGAAGTAAGGGTGGCCATCCCATCCCATCCCATCCTTACTTCTGTGTGGCTGCTGGCGCTGCCTTCAGAGCTGGGTGCCCAGCCTGCAGCCACCACTCTCCCGCTGTCCAGCTCTGAAGACAGCGCCACCGCCAGCAGCAGCGCAGAAGAAAGGGAAGCAGTACCACAACACAACACCCCTCCACACACACACACACACACACACACACACAGAGTAACCTCACAATCCCCCCACTCCTTTTTGGGTCAGGACCCCTGACAGCTACAACACCATGAAATTTCAAATTTAAATAGTTGAAATCATGAAATGTATTATTTTTAAAATCCTATAACCATGAAATTGACCAAAATGGACCGTAAATTTGGTAGGGCCCTAACTATGTGCATGTTATGGCAGCTGAGAATTAAACTGAGACCTTTAGGATCTGTTAAGTGAATAATCCACCAGGGAAGACAATATGAAACTACCCCTAACTAAGCTAGTAGGAGCCGTATATAAACTTGGGTCATCTAGAAATGGAATATCTTACCCTCGATAAACATCTGTACATGCAATTCCATCAGACTTTTTTCCATCAATAGAAACTGCTTTTCGCCTCTCAAAGAACAGGAGATACACTGGTATGACTGAAATCAAACTGGCTCTGAGCTTTAAATTACAGTGCAGCTGTCTGGATATCCCTAATCTTTATAAACTGTTTTTGTTTCTGCTAGAAACAAATTTCATTTCTTAGTCTAACTATGCATCATCCCCAGCCCTGAAATACAGCTATTATCCAGAAAATCCCGGCTTGTGAACGTTCACCCAAACAAAAGCTCAATCATATAAATATCTGCAAACAGCAAAAAAATTAAAGACCAGATCAAATGTCAATTTTTAATTTGGTGAATTGTTTGCCAATAGGCTCTTACACAGGTCAGCCATCACTAATTCTGTTGATCATCGGTTACCAGTTTCATACCTTTTTCTTTCTTTCTTTTTAAAAAACGCCTTTGGTGTGAACAAAAAGCCATGACTAGTTGGGGTGAACAGATATGTAAAGGATTTTTATAAAGAGGACAGTGATAAATTGTTCTCCATGTCCACCAAGGGAATCAGAGACTCATAGAGGTTAGAAGGGACCACAAGGCTCATCTAGTCTAACCCCCCAAGAGTTCAGCTGTCCAGATTGGCTTAGCTTGCAGCAAGGCAGATTTAGGTAATTAGGAAAAACTTTCTAACTAAGGATAGTTGAGCACTGGAACAGGTTACCTGGGGAGGTTGTGGCATCCCCATCAATGGAGGATTTTAAGAACAGTCTAGATGAATATCTGTCAGGGATGGTCTAGGTAAACTTAATCCTGCCTCAGTGCAGGGGAATAGACTAGATGATCAGGTCCCTTCCAACCCTCCATTTCTATGATTCAGTGTGTAGTAGGGAAAGACAGAGCCTGGTGTAAGATCTGAGGCTGTGAATCAAAGTCAGGCCATGTATTAAAGCAGATGTTTGCAAGTTCACTGTCCAGTACATGAATTTGGCAAAGTTGTTGCTAGTGTACTAGGCTCTAGATATTTGCATAAATATATTCCAGCTAGTACAGATACATCCCTAGCTAGTATAAGATAAGATGGTTTGACAAAACAATGAATAGGGATGTTTTGTTCAAGATATTGGGAACCAGGGGAGATAACAAACAGATGTCACGAAACACATAAAGTGGTGCGTAAGATGTTTTTTCCAGTTGTTTGTCTCAGTCTATAAATGTCAGGGTACCTTGCCTTAATCCTTTGTCTAGTCAAGGGGGCAGCAGAGAATCCTGCTTGCTGACTGAGCTGAGTCCATTGTAACGGGCCTGCATATGTTAGGGTACCCATAGACATAGATCCAGGGAGCTAGTCCTGTGCTTTGTTGACAGTAAACCTGGCCGAGCTCCTTCGCCACTGAACCGAGTCAGTGGTCTTTCTAGGTAGTACTATCGAGGTCTGCTGGGCTGCGCAGAGCTGGGACAGCACAGAGAGAGAAAACACCCAAATACGTTTCCAGAGCACGCTATGATTAGGAAGAAACATACCTTGATCAACACGCACGTATCAGCGTGCCACACTTTCACCAACCCTTTTTCGCAACCGCTCACAATGTGGGTGTTGTTGATTTTAGCTGTCCAAATGGCATCTTTGTGTTTTAAAGTTTTGATGCATCGCCCGGAGTTTAAATCCCACACTGTTAGAAGTGGGAAGGAGAAACATAAATAATGTCCACAGTTATTTGTCTGTATCGCTCTGCAAAATGCGAATACAAATTCTTATTTGAGTCCACAGTTGTACCTAAAGGCCTCAGCTGAGTTCAGAGCCCCCTTGTGCTAGGTGCTGCACGGAGACAAACCCTGCCCTGAAGCGTTCACAAACCAAATAGAGAAAGCAATGGAGTATCATTATAACCACAGTTAAGAACCTAAGGTCACCACAAGAAGTCTATAGCAGAGCTGAGGACTGAATCCAGGTGTCTCAAGTCCCATTGCCATAACCATAACGCCATTCATATTGTATAAAACCACCCTAATAGGAGTTGCATGCGTGGCCATTGCTTGCAGAGCAAACTAAGCTCCGTTGTGAGAGTTTGAAATCCACCCCCTGGTTTCTATGCTGGTTGTCAGGGTCACACACTGTCTGTGCTATAAATATACATATTGGGCCACTTTCCCTGCTGGTCTAAGCCAATCCAAATCCCTTTGCTGTTACCACTAGGATTTGGAATGCGGCTGGCGGTGGCCCCCCATCAAAGCCTTGGGGCTATTTCGGCGATTGCTTGCTCACCTTTGACCATGCAATCTCTTGCTCCTGACACAATCCTGTTTTTGTACATGTCCAGGCAAGTGATGGTCCCCGTGTGACCGTTAAGGATCTTCACACAAGCCCCAGTGAATATATTCCAGCATCTGCAGAGTAAAGACCAAGAAGGGAAGAATCCTGTGATTCATTAATTGTTAATTAATGACTTATTTGTTATTATTGCCAGCTAATGGGCCTGGTTCTCCTCACACATACACTGGTGTAAGTCAGGAGTAATTCCACTGAGGTCAATGAAGTAACACTGAGAAAAGCCCGATGTAAGGGCAGTAGAATCAGTACCTAATATTTACATACCTGATCTTATATTTTGTTCTGGTGGCCCCAGGGCTGTCATGGTCACATACATCTGGATTGCTTCTCTGGCTACCCAGCAATGGCTACCTCTGGCCTCCAAATGTTAACAATCCTTCAAACAGCTCCATTTCCATTAAGCAGCTGCCAAGAAGACTTACAGCCGCTTCACTGAGAAAACCCAAGCACATGGATATAGCAAAGACCATCCCATGCTGAAGCAGGTGGGAGACAAAGACTCCATATCTGTGTAGACTCTTTCCCCTCCTATTACACTGATGTGGCCTTTGAAACAGGCCCTGCCATTGTCATCCCAGAGCTGGAGAACCTGACTTGGGTCTCCGCTTGTGGGCATAATGCAGGGCTATTGTGGCAGCAGATTATTAGTATCCTGAAATTAGTAACACTGGAATGCGTTACCTAGGGAGGTGGTGGAATCTCCTTCCTTAGATATTTTTAAGGTCAGGCTTGACAAAGCCCTGGCTGGGATGATTTAGTTGCGGATTGGTCCTGCTTTGAGCAGGGGGTTGGACTTGATGACCTCCTGAGGTCCCTTCCAACCCTGATATTCTATGATTCTATGATCCTAAGAATTAGTGACAGAGATGACATGAGGCTTCCCATTCCCCAACTTCAATGAGGACATGTATCCTGACCTACAGCAGTGTATGCCTCTGCATAGTGTAAAGCTGCCTCTATACTTTCTTCCAAGTGCACTGGAAGGTGGTCAGATACCATGGGAATGAGTTGGTATCAAAATGATGGGAAGATTTAAAAAAAGCCTCCCAAACTTCAGGGGTGAACTCCTAGCCCTATTGAACTGAGTGGGAGTTTTGGCATGGACTTCAACAGGACCAGGATTTCACCGCAGATGCTAATCAGAAACATATCTCAATGTCTCTGGTTTAGAAATATCACAACAATCAGTTTTCCTGGAGTACTTTGCTACTTCTTCTTCCAGTACTTGATGAAACGGGGAAGCCCAGAGGGGAAATGTCCTACATGAGCAAGGAAGTAAACTAGGATATCTATGATGTGTTTTTCTTCTCTCATTATTACAGTCAGAAAATGGGAGGAGGGGAGGATTCTGGAAAAAATGACCAATGTTGGGTTTGGTTTTGGGTTTTATGCTTAAAATTTCCTTTCAGTAGATCATTGCAAACTGGATCACTCTGTCCAGTGACCCTCGTATCAGCACTGCTCACCTGATGCTGAGATCAAAGCTGGCACTCAGCACGAACCCTTTCTTCTCGTTGAGGAACACTGCCTTGATGCTCCCAGCATGGCCACTGATCACAGGTGGCACTTCCTTCAGCTCCAACACGTTAAGGAACCTGACTTTGTGGTCCGCTGAGCCAATGGCAAGTAAGTTCCCACCACTGTAGTGGATTACCCTGCGTGGATCTGACCTGTGTAAGCAAGCAGAGACTGAGGAGAGCATCTGCCAAAGCATTACAGGGCTAGCCAGGAAAACACTGTAAGTTGTTATTTACAGGCACCTGTATTTTGCTCAATGCCATGGTATGTCAGCTCAGTGAACAGAATTGAGGGGCCATCCTGGAAAGATACATGGAACCCCTCAAGGTACCAGCGGGAGGGTTGCTGACAGGGCCATCCTTACCCATAAGCAAAGTACGCAGCTGCGTAGGGTACCAAATTTCCTGGTGCCCTACGCAGCTGCGTGCTACTCCAGCTCCTGTTCCGCCTCTTCCCCAGCCCCTGCTCCTGCTCTGCTCCCACCCCCACTCCACCATTGCCCTAAGGACTGCATCAGGGGTCAGGTGCCCTGCACTCACTGGGTGGCAGGAAGTGGAGTGACCCAGCCCCAGCCCGCTTCGCTCTGTCGCTACGTGGTTCCTATGCAGTTAACTGAAAGCGTTTTCAGAGCCAGCTTAGAGTGTCCAGGGAACTCTCCCTGAACAGCCTGATGGCAGAGGCACGGTCAAGGCTAGTCCTTTTAGCAGGATTTGGATACAGTTCTGCAACACCCTTGTAGCCCATTTGACCAATAGTCTAATGTGAATGCAAACTGCACCACCCACTGGTGAAAATAGGATTTAAGGGGAGGCAAGGCACCTGCAGGAATCCCTGGGTGACATGACTGGCCTGGTGAAGCCACCAGTTGGCTCTATAGGTTTATAAAGAGCTTTGAGATCCCCAGAGTTGGAGAGGGGCTGCCAGTGCTAAGTGTGGTGACTGAAGCAAGGGTGCCTGGCATGTACATACTGGTCTGTAAGGACACGAACATTGTAGGAGCCGCAGAAGATGTTTCTCTCCTCCAGCTGGACAGTTTCAGTCATCTGGCCATGATAAGCCCCCTGTAGGTTGTTCTCCTCCTAGGATCGGAGAGAAAGGAAATAGGAGTAAATAACTCTGTTGGAAAGAGATTGCCTATTGCTCTTGCTCCTCAGTTACACTAAAGGGCTTTAAAGGTGATGGGGGACTGACCCCAGAGAACATGCCCCATGCAGACCCCTTCCCAGCCAACATAGAGGGCATGTTGGGGTCAGGACAGGGGCGTTTCTTGGAGTACAGTGTAGTAGAGCTACTCTCAGAATGTGTTATGGACAAGTCTTTGAAGGCAGAAAAAGTAAGGGGGTGGCTATTTTAGATTTGATTCTGACTAACCAGGAGGAACTGATTGAGCATCTCAAAGGGGAAGGCAACTTAGAATTGATCACGAAATGACAGAGTTCATGATTATAAGGAAAGGCAGGAGCGAAAGCAGCAGAATAAAGACAACTTCAAAAAAGCAGACTTCAGCAAACAGGGAATTGGTAGATATGGGCTCATGGGAAAGAAATCTAAGGGAAAAGGGAGTTCAGGAGACCTGTCACTTTCTAAAAGAGACAAACTTTACTGCAAAACAGAACCTATCCCAATGCAGAAGAAAGACAGGAAGAACAACAAGAGACCAATATGACTCCATGTGGAGCTCTTTAATGACCTGAAAATCAGAAAGGAAACATACAAAAAGTAAAAACTAGGACAAATTGCTAAGGATGACTATAAAAGAATAGCAAAAGCTTGTAGGGACAAAATCAGAGAGGCTAAGGAGCAAAATGAATTACAACTAGCAAGAGATGTAAAAGGCAATAGAAGAGATACTGTAAATGCATTAGAAGTAAGAGAAGGCTGAAGGAAGGTGTAGGTCTATAATGGGGAAAGAGAGTGAATAATGGATGAAACAGAGAAGGCTGACATGTTTACTGCTTTTTTTGCCTCAGTGTTCACTAAAAAGGTTAATTGTGACCAGATGCTCAACAAAATTAATATCAACAACCAGCGGGAAGGAACATAGGACAGAATAGGGAAAGAACAGGTTAAAGAATTATTTAGATAAGTTAAATGTATTCAAATCAACAGGGCACGATGGATTTCCCTTACAGTTCTTAAGGAATTAGCTGAAGCAATCTCTGAATCATTAGCAATTATCTATGAGAACCCATGGAAGAGGGGTGGGGTCCCAGAGGACTGGAAAGGGGCAAACATAGTACCTATCTTTAACAAGGGGAGAAGAGGAAGAGCTGGGGAATTATAGACCAGTCACCCTAACTTTGATACCCAGAAAGATACTGGAACAAATTGTTTAACAACAAGTTTGTAAGCATCTAGAGCAGGGGTCTCAAACTCAAATGACCACGAAGGCCACATGAGGACTAATACATTGGCCCGAGGGCCGCACCACTGACAGTCGCCTCCCCGGCTGCCCCCTGCCCTGCCCCCACTCCATCCCTTCCATGAGGCCCCGCCCCTGCCCCCATTCCAACCCCTTCCCTGAAATCCCCACCCCAACTCTGCCCCCTCCTTGCCCCCAGGGGGTGCAGGAGGGGTGCGGGGTGTGGCGGGGCTCAGGGCAGGGAGTTGAGGTGCAGGAGGTGTGCAGGGTGCGGCAGGGGGCTCAGGGCAGGGAGTTGGGGTGTGGGATGCAGGAGCGGTGAGGCGGTGGCAGGGGCTCAGGGCAGGGGGTTCGGCTGCAGGAGGGGTTCGGGGATGGGCTCTGGCCCATCACTCACCGGGGGCAGGGCAGGCTCCCTGTCTGCCTGCCCTGCCCCCGCGCTGCTCTGGGAAGTGGCCGGAACCTGGAGGGGGTGGGGTAAAGGGCTCCGTGTGTTGCCCTGGCTGCTCCTCCCGGTACCTCCTCCGAAGCTCCCATTGGCCGCGGTTCCCCGTTCCCGGCCAGCGGGAGCTGCGGAGGGTGGTGCCTCAAAGCAAGGACAACACACAGACCCCTGGGCCCTCCCCCAGGTTCCGGCTGTTTCCCGGAGCAGTGCGGGGTCAGGGTAGGCAGGCAGGGAGTCTGCCCTGCCTGCAGTGCACACCGGGCCAGAGCCACTCTAGGTAAGCGCTGGGGGGGGGCGTGGGGAGCTGGCGGGATGCAGAAAAAAACCCTGCGGGCCGCATGCTACCCACGGGCTGTGTGTTTGAGACCCCTGATTTCGAGAATAATAAGGTGACAAGTAACAGACAACATGGATTTGTCAAGAACAAATCATCCCAAAACAATCTAGTTTCTTTCTTTGACAGGGTGACAGGCCTAGTGATGGGGGGAAGCAGTAGATGTGATATATCTCGATTTTAGTAAGGCTTTTGACACAGTCCCACATGAAATTCTCATAAGCAAACTAGGGAAATGTGGGATAGATGAAATTGGTATAATGTAGGCGCACAACAGATTGAAATACTGTTCTCAAAGAGTAGTTATCAATGGTTTACTGTCAGACTGGGAGGACATATCAAGAGGGGTATTGCAGGGGATGTCTTGGATCTGCTGCTATTCAATATTTTCATTACCAACTTGAATGACAGAATATAGAGTCAACATAAAATTTGTGGATGAAACCAAGCTGAGAGGGGTTGCAAGCACTTTGGAGGACAGGATTAGAATTCAAAATGATCTTGATAAATTGGAGAATTGGTCTGAAACCAATGAGATGAAAATCAATAAAGGCAAGTGCAAAATATTACACTTAGGAAGGAAAAATTAAATACACAACTGCAAGATGATAGTCTTCAAATACATTAAGGGTTGTTATAAAGAGGATGATGGTCAATTGATCTCCGTGTCCACTGAAGGTAGGACAAGAAGTAATGGGCTTATTCTGTAGCAGGGGAGATTTAGGTTAGGTATTAGGAAAATCTTTCTAACTCTAAGGGTGGCTAAACTCCAGAACAGGTTCCCAAGGGAGATTGTGGAATCCCCATCACTGGAGGCTTTTAAGAAAGGGTTGGACAAATAGCTGTCTGGGATTGTCTAGGTTTACTTAATCCTGCCTCAGCACAGGGGGTTGGATTTGATGACCTCTCGGGGTCCCTTCGAGCTCTACATTTCTATGATTTCTATGAATCGGGGAATAACTGGCTAGGCAGTGATACTGCAGAAAAGAATCTGGGGGTTATAGTGGATCACAAACTGAATATGAGTCAAAAATGTGATGCTGTTGTGAAAAAGAGAAATATCATGCTGGGATGTATTAATAGGAGTATCAAATGCAAGTTACGGGAGGTAATTGTTCTGTTCTATTCAACACGAGGCCTCAGCTAGAGGATGTGTCCAGTCCTGGGCGCCACACGTTAAGAAAGATGTGGAGAAATGGTAGAGAGTCCAGAGGAGAGCAACAAGGATGATAAAAGGTTTAGAAAACCTGAACTATGAGGAAAGGTTGAAAGAGCTGAGCATGTGTAGTCCAGAGAAGAGCAGCTTGAGAGGGTACCCAATAACAGTCTTCATATATGTAGAAGGTTGTAATAAAGAGGATGTTCTCCATGTCCACCAAGGGCAGGACAAGAAATGATTGGCTTAGTTTGCAACAAGGGAGATTTAGGTTAGATATTATGAAAACTTTCTAACTATCAGGATCATTAAGCATTGGAACAGGTTGCCAAGAGAGGTTGTGGAATCCCTGTCACTGGAGGTTTTTAAGAATGGGTTAGACAAAAATCTGTTAGGGATGCTCTAGCAGAACTTAATCCTGTTTCAGTGTTGGGGGTAGGACTAGATGACCTCACAAGGTCCCTTCCAGCCCTACTTTTCTATGATTCTGCTTCCCAAGATCCATAAGGGGCTGCTCTCACTTACCCTGAAAGGCCCTTTGGATATACCTGCGACATACCTTTCCTCTGCGTTTCCATCTGTGGCTTCTTGCTGGGATGATCTCTCCATCTTTAGTTATCCTTGGAATTACAACGATGGTCATTTTAGCATAGCTGGGAAATGCTCCCCTAGGACACGACCCCTGGAATAAACATCAAAGGCCAAATGTACAGCAAGAGGGAATAGCAAGGAGCGCTTATTTTCTTCAGTTCAGAACTACATTCACTTCTGTGAGCTCTTGTACACGAAGGCTGAGCTGCATGCGCTGGTTTGTTATTGATGAGTTTCTTAAGCACATTGGGCTGCACACACTGATTTGTTCTGGTAGGGTTGCTCCTCAGAGCTAGTACTCACACACCAGTTTGTTATTGTAGTATTGGGCCTCAGGTCTTGCTGTGCACATGTTTATTTATAGGTTCTCAGGAGATGTAAATGGGATAGACAGCAAAACACACTGTCGGAGTTTTCACTGAGATGTTTTTACTTGGAGCTGAGCATGATGTCTTTATCACCAGGGGCTGTGATTAGTGGTCATGGTCATTTTTGCCAAATCAATTCTGGTGAAATTTCATTGCTAAATAATGACTAACACTTCTTTATTTGAGAGCAGTTGTCTCACAGCCCTGTCACCTATTTAAAGGTGCAGCTCTCCAGCAACGGAATTGTAGATACATACGGCACAACACACAGGAACATGACCTTACCAGAGAGGAGGAAGCATTGCAAAACAGCTGAATTGTTTGAAACCCAAATATTTGTGATTCAGCCTGAAATTAATTATCACCATGTGGGGTGAGAATTTGCATTTTTTGTGCATGTGATAGAACCAAAATACGAAGTATTAGATGAAGGCACCAGAGTGAGATGTGAAAAGGGAGCGGGATCTGGCTGGATGTATTCACTACAGCTGGTTGAAACTTTTCCATCAAATATTTTTCAACCATTTTGGCCTTTTTTCTTTTTTTATTTTGCATTAAAAAAATCCTGTAAATTTTTTTTATTACTTTGCAAATTGTTTTTTCCCATTCATTTCCCCCCTTTCTCTCCCTTCTCTTTGCGGCTCCCTCTTTTTTCCCTTTTTCCCTATTTGCCACTGGAAAAGTAGAGAGAAATGGGGAAAACCCGTGTCCTAAATATAAAGGGAAGGGTAACAACCTTTATGTATGCAGTAACTTCAAATCCCTCCTGGCCAGAGGTACAGAATCACTTACCTGTAAGGGGTTAATCAGTTCAATTAACATAGTTGGCACCTGACCAGAATGACCAATGGGAAAAGAAGACACTTTCAAATCTGTGGGGGGGAGATTTTGTTTGTGCTCTTTTGTTTAGTGCTCTCTTGGGACAGAGAGAGGGACCAGGCAGGAAAAAAAACCTCTCCTAAAACTCTACCTGAAATAAGCATCTAAGATTACAAAAATTGTAAGTAAAGCAAGGAAATGTGTTAGATTATCTTTTGTTTTAGCTTGTGAATTTTCCCTATGCTTAGAGTGGGGTTTATTCCTGTTTTGTAACTTTGAAGTTGAGCCTAAAGGGGAATCCTCTGTGTTTTAAATCTTTTTATTACCCTGTAAAATTACCTTCCATCCTGATTTTACAGAGATGCTTCTTTTACTTTTTTCTTTATAATAAAGTTCTTCCTTTAATAACCTGATTGGTTTTTAGTGTCCTAAAAACCCAAGGGTTTGGTCTGTGCTCACCTTGTTAAGCTATTGGTTGCTATATTATTCTCAAACCTCTCCAGGAAAGGGGGTGAAGAGGCTTGGGGGGATATTGGGGGGGAGGGGGAATAGGGCTCCAAGTAGCCCCTCCCTGAATGTCTGTTTAAATCACTTGGTGGTGGCAGAAATACCGTCCAAGGACAAGGAAAGGAATTTGTGCCTTGGGGAAGTTTTTAACCTAAGGTGGTGGAATATAAGCTTAGGGGGTCTTTCATATGGGTCCCCACATCTGTACCCCAGAATTCAAAGTGGGGAGGGAATCTGAAACCGAAACCAAGATTTTTATGAGAAATTAAAACCCCATAATTTTAAAAAATTTCCTGTGAAAAGCAGTTGGTGTTTTTCCACCAGCTCTAATATAAACCAGGAGCCTGGTACTTTTCATGGAGATGTGCCAGAGCTGCCAAACTTGAAAGCAAATCTGCTTCCGACAACTTCGGGGGTTGCTGGGTCCACCAATACTTTTTTAACCAGAAGAGGGTGATGATTGACAGAGCAGTTGGGCTACAGGAAAGTAACTAACCAGACTGAGAAGATTCCAAGGGCTCTGTGTTGAGATGTTCACCCCACACCAGCCTTGAAGGGTTAAGGTGGCTCAGATCTTCCCAGTGCACCTGAGGGGAGGCCCAGGGACTTACAAACACTAATTGCAGATGAAGGTGAGGAGTGGGGATAGATTTTTAAAGGGAGGAACTTCGGAGTAGTAGGAGGCTGCAGGGGGAGAGTCTGCAGTCACTCTCTGGGAGCAGAGAGAGGGAGAGGAGGAAACCCAAGTGGGAGAATAACTCCTGGGACTCTAGCCCTGGAAGCAGGGACAACCTCAGAGGAGTTGCAAGGGAAAGAAAGCCAGATAAGGTAAGATAGGAAGAAGCCCAGGGAAACCTCAGCAAGGAAGGGGATTGTATAGATCTTGGCTGCTGGTTAAAGGGTCCCCAGGCTGGAACCCAGAGCACAGGGTGGGCCTGGATTCCCCTCCCAGTTCCTAGGAAGTGGCACAGGACTGTTGCAGATGCCAGCTGGACAACTGGTCCATTGAGACTTTGACACTATATAGCAGGGGTGGACAAACTACGGCCCATGGGCCAGATCCGGCCCCTCAGGGCTTTGGATCCTTGGGATTGGCCCCCTGACGCCAGTGGTGCCGCAGGACCCGCGCCACTCTCCAAAGCGGCCGGCACCACATCCCTGGGGCCCCTGGGGTGGGGGGGCAGAGGGCTCCGTGCATTGCCCTTGCCTCCAGGCACCACCCCCCGCAGCTCCCATTGGCAGGGAACGGGGAACCGCGGCCAATGGGAGCTTTGGGGGATGTACCTGGAGGTGTGGCAAGGGCAGTGGACAGGGCCCTGTGCCTCCCTCTCCCCCAGGGGCTGCGCAGGGACGTGGTGCCGGTCACTTCCCAGAGCGACATGGCGTGGGGCCAGGGCAGGCATGCAGGGAGCGTGTCCTGGCCCCGGAGCGCCCCGCTGCCACGCCAGAGCCACTTTAGGTAAGCGGTGCCAGGCCGGAGCTGGAACCCCTCCTGTACCCTGCCCCCTAACTCCCTGCCTTGAGCCCCCTGCTGCACCCCCATGCACTCAAATCCCCTGCTGCACCCCACACCCCTCGTTCATCCCAACTCCCTGCCCTGAGCTCCCTCCCACAGTCCGCACCCCTCCTGCACCCCTGCCCTGAGCTCCCTCCTGCACTCTGCACCCCTCCTGCACCCCAACCCCCTTCCCTGAGCCCCCTCATACACCCCGCACCCCTCCTCTGCCCCAATCCCTTGCCCTGAGCCTGTTCCTGCCCACCGCACCCCCTCCCACAGCCCGCACTCCCTCCTGCGCCCCAACGCCCTGCCCCGGCCCTGCATACAATTTCCCCACCCAGATGTGGCCCTCAGCCCAAAACGTTTGCCCACCCCTGCCATATAGTGATCTAGACAGAGGGCTGAGTCATGAACACTGTGAATTCAGGAAGGAGAAACCACTGCAGCAACAGAGTACCCATTTGCAGAGGGCACCATATGGGAAGAAAGCTGCTATGCCATGCCTGGCCAGGAGGAGGTACTCTTGCAGTGAGTGAATGCTGTTACAGGGCCATTCACATTAACGAAACTAAAGTCAGCTCACACAAGAGGACAATCGCTATTGCAGCTTGGCAAGATGTTTGCTGGAGACTTTAATAAAGCATTCGCCAGTCACTGATCAAATAATGCCATATAGTAAACTGCTCAGGGCCAACATATATTCCAGGCATCCCACACAGTGCTTAATTTGTACCAGGGCTGAGCCCTGGCACCTCTGGGCTTGGCAGTTTGCAGCCCCAGCACCTCTGGCCTTGCTGCATCAGTTACGAATGTAAAAAAAAAAAAATTGCTTGAACCCCGGCACCTTTTTCATTACAAAGTAAGCACTGATCCCCCATCATCATGAAGGTCTATTGATAATGGCTTGCAGGCTGACATCAGCTCCCTAGCATAAGTTGGTCAGCAGACTAGGAGACTCAAGGCTGTTCTGTCCTAGGGAAGAGCAAGATGAAAACTACTATCATCAGCCACCAAGCAGAGGTCTGAGACTGAGAGAGGAGAGGAGGGGATTCAAGGAAAGTGTGTCTAGCATCACAGAACACCGTCGTCTCCAGATTGTTAGGCAGTGGTGCTGAAGTCCGCTGTTCAGTCCTTCTAGACTGGAAGGATAGAGACCCACCACACACAAGGCCCTGAATGCGGGAGCGTATGTGATGTGTGGGACAGCAGTATGTTTCCGTACCCATGTAGAAGGGGCTGCCTGCCTGTCTAGTTCCTGCTCTGATTCCCTCTGACTGATGCAGATGGTGTGGGGTTTATCACAGCCAGGAAGACACACTGAGTGATTCTTTGTTCCTGGAATTCATGCATATATTTTCAGTTCCCCACCTCCTTGCTTCGGGGGTCAAACAAATCCTACATCCCAGGGTAAATCTCATCCCAAGCTGTCCTGTTCAAACCCATAAAGGTATGTAGGGCTCCCAACCAAACCCACTAAGGGGGCAGAGCCCCAAAACGTATCTGTATCAGCTTGGGCTCACCTTAGGTTTGCTGCATGTGTAAGTGAACTTTTCATCAAGCATAGCTTGGGTATCAGTGTGAAGGGAGTGTGTTTCCATGCTAATCTCCCTCACACAACATGCATCATGGAGTATAATCCTAAAAGTTGTCCTTTCCTGGGATTTGCCTCTATTCTTAACTTAAGCCCTGTGGCAGGACTGCACTTACAGATGTACGCCTTTAGCCCATGTTTCTGGTTTTTAGGGCTTTTCCCTTCAGGACCTTCTGTACATGCCTCTAGCTTTCTCTTCCCACACAGAGGCTCTCAGCACTTTTATGTTCCTGAGTGGATCTCCTTAGATCCACCTGGTCTGGGTTGCCTCAGGGAGTCAGTAGAACAGCTCTGCATCCCCTTGCAGGGCACTAAAATCCAGCATATCGTTATGCTCTCATCTGTGACCAAAATCTTTGGTACCAAACTTGCTGATAAGCCCCTGCTCAGAAGTAGCAGAATCTCAAAGGACCAGTAAAGGCGTTTCCACTTCTGAAGGTGTGATGTAACCCAGCCTGGCTCTGGAGAGTAAGGAAGAATACAACAGGGTGAAACTGGGAGGAACATCCCCAGGGCTCTGAGGCATGTTGGACCCTCCCATCTATTGGCTAGGGGTTTGAGGGGCAAAGGACATATACTGTAACAGCCAGATGGCAGAATGCAAGGCAAACGCCAAGGCACAGTACCTGCAAGTACACGATCTCTTCCAGGACTAGGCTATGTGACAGATGTTCCTGCTTGACGTCTTTGACCAGGAAAGCCCAGTGGTGGCTCACAGAAGTGCACCTGTTCAGGCTCTTTGTATCCAGAAACCCTGAGGAATTACAAGGACAAACTGGTTAGCCCCAAGCTATGGTCGTACAGCATTGATGTGCGCATGGGGCAGCTGTGCTTGGGAAGGAAGAGAGGCCATACCCAGGATATACTTGGACAGGTGGGTCGGCAGGCAGCGGATGAAGTCCTTGTACTTGTTGACACTGGAGGCTGACTGGAAAGATGCAGGGACAACGGCGAGGGCTGGGTCGATTGAAGACACGGTGGATGTATCCTCATCCTCTGACGCAGCTCTCGCACAATAGATGTGCGCCAGGTCTCTGGGCCAGAAGCACGGTATCTGCCTTTGGGCACCTATGCCTGGGGCAGCAGAATCAATAGCACGTTAAGGACTCCCAGGAGAGCCTGAGCCTTGGGGTATATTCATAATATCAGTTATTAGCTACCAAACCTGCTCCCCCGAATTTCTCATTACCCCGCAGTTCCCTGGGATATTTTCAGCACTCTGAGTTCTACGGTAGCTGAAGGTACCTCAGGAAGAATAGCCCACCCCTTCCACTCTTGGCTTTTGAAGTATCTTAGGTAACACCCCACATTAGCTCCTTTTGTTTTAGTACCTGTTTCACTAAACTGGCTGGTTCCTTCTGATGAGACCCCACTTTCTAGGGCTGTGGAAGAAGTCAGGAAGGATTGAGATGTGGGTTGCAATTGCACCTGAGAGCTAGATTCTGTGTGTTCCTGTAGCTTGAAGCTGCTTTGGGTCTCAGTGAAGGCCACAGTGAATTTGTCTTCCTCGTCCTCTGAAAGAATTGCACAAGCATAGGAGCAATCAAATCAAACAGAGCTAAATCATGGGGTCACAGAGGTAGAGATGAAAGGGACCTGTTAGGTTATCTGCCCCATTCTCCTTGCTAGTGTAGGATTGGTTCCTTCAGGGTTTTAAGGACTTGAGCATTTCTGTCTCCACCATTTTACCTGGAAGTCTTTTGCACAGTAGACCTCATATTAGGAAATTATTTCACCCCGTTATTGCTAGTTGTGCTTGTCCCAGACCACCCTATACAATTCCTCTCTTCTCTGGGTATTCATCTCTTTCAGACAGTTACCATGTTCCCACACATATATACCCCATCCAGTTCCTATGGGCTGGCTATGTGAGGGAGTCCTGGTTGCTTGGAGGTAAACCTGGGTCAGGACTCCTGCCAGGACTGAATCCCATCTGGCTCTGTCTGCCCATTGCCAGGGTTGCTTTCTCCTCCTTCAGCTTGTGTTCTGCTACTGCCCATCACCAATTGCTCCCTGTGCTTGGAGACAGGAAGGATCAGGGAGGGGAAAGTTCTTAGCGGATATAAGTGTTAACGAGAAGGTTTGCGATATAAATACAGCTATGAACAATATCTACAATCAACTGTGCTTTGCTCTTCAGCTGTTATGCCTTGCGTTGCTGGCCCAGTCACTTCATCATCTAAGGTGACAGGCATGCCTAAGGGGAGAACAGTCAGAGCTCAAGCATCAGGGGGCTAGCTGATCACTGCAGGGGGACGGGAAGGAATCCCACCTCGAGCCCCATGTATCGCACATCACAATTGGCAAGGTGCATTCTGGGTTTCTTTCCTCCTCCCTCTGAAGCATCAGTATTGCCCACTCCTAGCTGCAAGATTCCATGTTTGAAGACACTGAACTAGACCCTCAGATGTTATATGCTTGTGTTACTCACACCCACTTCATCTGACCTGATGTACCAAATCCTGTGCTGGGAGTGAGTGCGTGGAGAGAGCATTATCAGGAGAAACACAGGCTTTTGGTATTGGAACAAGAAAATAATTCTCAGTCAAACTGCAACAATCCAAACTCCCCAGAGTCTCTGGTGGTTTCATTTGATGCAGGTGCATATATTCCCAAATGGCCTGGTACCTCTGTCCCTGCCTCTCACATGCTGAAAAGAACCACCCGCTGCAAACAACAGCTTGTTTCCTGGAGAGGAAGGATCACAAACAAGTCCCAGGGCTGAGCTGTCATAGCGTGGATGAAATGCACAGAGCCTGGGCTCCAGCCCGAGTGCGAACACCTACACTGCTGGTTTTAGCCTTAGAGCATGAGCCCAAGTCAGTTTGACCTGGGCTCTGAGACTCACTGCCACAGGATTTTGTTTGTTTTGCTGTGTAGATGTACCCTAAATCTCTTAATAACCAGATGCAACCAAATGTTAATAATTACAAAAGCAATGATGTGCCAGAGAAAAGGTCGTCTCTCTGTGACGCAGGGCATGGAGAATAGGAAAGCAAAGGAAGGGATTCAAACAGTGGGGGGAATCCTGGAAAACCCCATTGCCTTCCAGTCCCAAATAAAGTGATAATAAGTTAAAGCAATTGTCCTTTCAGTATCACTAATGTGAGCTAGAAAAGGAAGCAGAAGGGAAACAAACAAACACAACACCAGTAAAACTCAAGAGTAGATCTGATTTCACTGGATGTAGCAAAGTTTGCTGCTAGAGCTCCTGTTCTATCTAAATTAAAGTTCATGGACCAGATAACCAGCTGGTGTAAATCCAGGGAGCTCCACTGGAGTTAATGCAGCTGCACCAGTTTACACCAGATGAGGGAGGATCTGGACAGGTATTTACTTTCTTACCTATGCTCATTGAAAAGTAAAATAAAATCCTATTTGAAAATCTGTCCTATGGTCATTACGTTTCCAAACTTGTACTTAACTCCAGTAAGAGCATTTGCACCACTAGTTTTTAAAAAAACACAGGTAACTGAATAGCAGCTTGAGGACAGGTTTTGCCTCCATCACTCGTAGTGAGTTAGTACCATACTCTGCAAGTGGCCTCTGTGAATTAAGTGGTGTAAAGTGGCAGACAATGGAACTACACTGATTTACACCTGCTGAAGATCTGGCCTGACACGGCTATTTGTACAGTAAAGTATCACACAGTGGCAGGGAATCAGAATCTGACCCTTTGACTTTATCCTCTCTCCTTGGTTAATCTTGAAAGCCAGGGATCAATCTCTCCTGTCACCCAGCATGTTACTCTGTTTACCTCTGAAATCTGTTTACCTGTTTCTTTTTTTGAGCTGGCACTCTGTTCTCTGACCAGGCTAGCAGCCATAAACAGTAACTTAGGGTTACACATCTGAAACAAGAGCAGAGTGTAGTTTGCTTTAGTCCAGTAGGAACTGGTTTTGAACCACCTCCAGGTCTCCAACATGGCTTGCTCTAGCATTGCTGTATTTAAAATCCAGTCAGAAGCAGATGTGGTCGTGTCTTCTTTGAAGCTGGTTCGGGACCGGCTGAAAGTGAAATCCTTCCCGTGGGAGGTCTGCAGGACTTTCTCAGCATAGTTTAGCAAATCCAGGCTGTTGAGTCGCTTCACGATCCCCACCAGGAACTTCCTTTGGGAGACATCGCTGGCCCGCAGGAACCACTCTTTGGTAGAGAAGACCCTCCAAGCCAAGACACATGTCTCACAAATTTGGCAAACAGGCACTAAATCTGTTTTCTTCTCACACCGCAGAACAGGAGCAGAGTCCAGCCTGTATTCCAGGCTCTCCAGGTCCTTTGAGGTCTCTTTCATCATCTCCAATCCAATTCAGAAAACAGGGCACTGAGCTGGGCAGTGGGAAAAACAGAGAAACATAACCTGCTCTTTAATTGTCCGCTTCCATCCTGTGACATTATAAAAATAACACTAAGAAACTGGCTGAACCCTGCGATGGAAGAAGTAGCCACATCACACGCTGCTGTTTGTAGAACTCTTGTCTTTTATTGTACAGAACTCCTAGGAGACACAGTTGTTACCGTAAACCTCCTAGAATTTGCATGAACAAAATATCGTAGCAACTACTATACCGTATAGATTTTAATAGCCATGACGCTCCAGTATCAAGACATTAATGGGGTGATATGAAAAATTAGACTATCCTTAGCTTGGATTTGTACCAAAGGTGTCTATCTTGCAGGTCTTTATTATTTATTATTATTATTTTATTGTCAGTATTTATGTCTTAAGGAAATTTTGCCTCATTAAGCGTTTGAAAAATCTAGTTTTATTAGAATTGATTCAAATACTGGTCCCCTCAAAAGTCGCATAGTCCTGGAAATTAGATCAAAAAAGGAAGATAAGAAGCAGGATTTTTTTTCTGCATAGTTTTGATACAGGTATTTGGGGGGCATATATCTCATGTAATTATATTCTTGAGGTTTTGTTTTGAAGGCTTTTTATTGGGATTGATGGGTTTTAGCCTGAAACTGGCAATCCAAAGCATTGTGTATAGGTGACTGTTGTGCCCTCAATTTAAAAAGAAAAAAAGTAAAGCTTTGCAACAAAAAGTTTCCTTAATTAAAAAAAAAAGGATAATCATTTGAAAACTATAAATGCATGAAATACGAATGGGCCTCCTGCCTCCAGAATGCATAAAGCAGTGCTCTCAAATAGCTGGGCAACACATGCGATTGCCCCAAATCAGAAGTCACCTAAACATGTGCTTAAGTTTAAATCATGTGAGTAGCCCCTCTGAAGTCAATTTGATCTTGTGTTGGTAAAGGGCGTGTCTTGAGCTCAACAAGGGGTAAGATGTTAATGAAATCTGTGTTCACTGTTCCAACATTAAACAATTCAGTGTGGTCTGGGATTCTGTGTCAAGTTATTGCCAGCAAGGCAATTACACTCCCAGTGTAATGACCATCATTTAAAATATTTTAAATCTTTTATTAAAGACCCAGACAAAGAAAGAAAAACTGTTGAAGCATTTGAAATATAAAGTGCTAAGTAAGGGTTTTGTTGTAACAATACCCCTTTTTCTCTTTCCCTTTAACTGTGTAGAGTTTTTATTGGGAGAAACCCATGCTTGGCAGCCGTTTCGGTGTTATTAAAGGTTGTATTAACTGACCTTTGGGCGGGGAAAGAGCAAAGGCTAGTATAGAAGGGCTAGAGCTGTTGTTGGAGTCCAATCCTATCTCCTTTTAAGATGAAACACAAAATGGGAGAGAAAATAAAATCAATTAGAGAAAAGGCAGCTTCTGTGTCTGGTGCTGACATTCACTTGCAGCCTTGCTGCTGGAGAAACACAGGCCCAGCACATGGTCTCAGCAGCTCCAAGACCTGGCAAACTTGTACCAGAGTCAGGCTGTTTAAAGCATTGCTTTTAGCTGTCTTTATGCCCACAGGCTTACAGCGGTGTTGCAAAAGATGGAGTTGTCTTGGCTCACTCAGCTGAAGTCTTATTAGACAAAGGCAGAAGGAGAGAGATAAAGAAGAGGAGAAAGTGGGGAAGGACAATGACACAGTAGGGAGCGAGTGACAGCAGGTAAACCAAGGCTCATGTTCCAGATGTGGTTCTGAATTTAGTCAAAACTGGTGCAGATGGTCATGTCATTTGGATCCCTCTCTCTGGCCTACTCTGGTCAGGAGGCCTTTTAGGACCAAGATAATGAAGGCCCAGTGGTATAATGGTGGATCCTGGGGTCCCAGGAGATGGCTGGGGTGGCAGCCATGATGGTGAAGTTTGTTCCTTCCAGTCCACCCATCCCCCTGCTCCCATTTTAGGGACCCCAAGATCAACAACGTCCAAGACGGGACAGCAGCCTCATTCCATTAGAATTAACCAATCAACACACAGTTCCGTCATTTCAACTGCAAACCTTTCCTCCCATTTCTATCATTGTTTAGATCATTGGCATTCCAACCGCTGACTTTCATAGATTCCAGAAAGGATTGTTGTGATCATCTAGTGTGACCGGCGTAATGCAGGCCTAGAACTTCCCCAAAGTAATTCTCAGAGCAGAGCTTTCAGAAAAAAGTCCAGTCTTGATTTAAAAATTGTCAGTGATGGAGAATCCACGACAGTAAATTGTTCTTGTGGTTAATTGCTGTCAGTATTAACAACTTATGCCTTATTTCCAATCTGAATTTGTTTAGCTTCAACTTTACCAGGAGCCTTGGAAGACCCATTTTACTGCTCTTTTAACTGAATTCAGTTTGTACTAGTCTGTTGGTCTCTAGTTCTTGCTTAATTTCACAAACATGTGCATGTAACAGGCTATGTTATGGAACCTGTTACCTTGAAAAACTTAAAGCAGTGTTTCTTAAATGATGGGTCATGACCCCGGGAAGGAGGGTGTCACAAAGTGCAACCGGGGGCGGGGGGGTCACAAGGCACTGAACATTGTATTATAAAGCAAAGAGAATCTGGCTCCTCCACTCCAGGCCTAGGGTTGCCAACTTTCTGACTGAACAAAACAGAACTCCCTTGCCACACTCCTGCCTCGCCCCTTCTCACTCCATCCCCCTCTCCCTCTGTCCCTCGCTCTCTCTCCCACCCTCACTCACTTCCTCATTTTCACCAGGCTGGGGAGGGTCCCTTTTTGACTGGGCGTTCAGTTGAAAACTGGACACCTGGCAACCCGCGAGTCCCTGCGTATCCTTATCCTACACAATCAAGTCATCTTTGCCGTTGTGAAAATTTTTAACCACAGAGAAGCTATGCCGGTGGAGTTGTCTCTTGTGGTAGGCCCTGAATTAGGGGCAAAATTCCAGGCAGGTAACCCTGAGATTCAGTGTTCTGCAGTGAGCTGGGGAGGACCCAAGAAGGATTAAAAGGGAAGGGGCAGAAGTTGTTTCTGTGTTTTGATTCGGATTTGAGTTTCGTTGAGAGACTTCAGGGAGAAGCCCTGGGGCCGCAGCTCTGAGGGAAGAGTGGGATGGAAAGGAAGCCCTAGAGGGGCAGAAGATGACATATTGATGACCAGTGTCTGAGGCACTGTTTGTTTGGGATGCTGATACCCTGGAAGGGATGGAACATAACGAGACCTGGCTGGAGGGCCAAAACACAAGAAGAAGTGGATCAGCAGCAGGACTGATAGGTGCTTAGCTGTGGCACCAGAGGAGGAGAGCCTGCTATGCCATGCCCAGCCACTAGATGGGTCACCAGCCAGTGAATCATTCCAGAACAGTGGTTTTCAAACTTTTTTTCTGGGGACCCAGTTGAAGAAAATTGTTGATGCCCGCGACTCAGTGGAGCTGGGAATGAGGGTTCAGGGTGTGGGAGGGGCTCAGGGCTGGGGCAGAAGGTTGGGGTGTGGGGGTGAGGGCTGCAGGGTGGGGCAGAGAATGAGGGATTCAGGGTGTGGGAGGGAGCTCTGAGATGGGGCAGGGGATTAGGGTGCAGGAAAGGGGTCAGAGCTCTGGCTGGGGGTGCAGGCTGTGGGATGGGGCCAGGGATGAGGGGTTTGGGGTGCAGGAGGAGTTCTGGGTTGGCAGGGGCTCAGGGCTGGGGGTGCAGGCTCTGGGATGAGGAGTTTGGGGTGCAGGAAGGGATTCTGGGTTTGCGGGGGCTCAAGGCTGGGGCAGGGGATTGGGGCGCAGGGTTGGGGCTCAGACTTACCTCTGGTGGCTCCCAGTCAGCAGCGCAGCCGGGGTGCAGAGGCAGGTTTCCCACCTGTCCTGTCACCGTGGACTGCGCTGTGCCTGAAGTGGCCAGCAGCAGGTCTGGCTCCTAGGCAGAGGTGCGCAAGCAGCTCAACGCAGCTCTCGCCCGCAGGCAGTGCCCCCTCCGCCCCCCTCCCCCAGCTCTCATTGGTTGGTTCCTGGCCACTGGGAGTTGGAGCCAGTGCTTGGGGTGAGTGCAGTGCGTGGAGCCCCATGGCCCCCTTGCCTAGAAACCGGACCCACTGCTGGCCACTTCTGGGGCGCAGCATAGTGTCAGAACAGGTAGGCAATAGCCTGCCTTAGCTGGGCGGCATCGCTGACAGGACTTGTAATGTCCTGGTCAGCAATGCTGACCACGGTGACCCAGTGCCTTACATGCCGCGACCTGAACTTTGAAAAACACTGCTCTGTGACACCACAATATCAGGGTGGGTCTTTGCCCCTTACTCTAGTGCACAAGAACATAAGAATGGCAATACGGGATCAGACCAATGGTGCATCTAGCCCAGCATTATGTCTTCTGTCAGTTGCCAATGCCAGATGCTTCAGAGGGAATTAACATAACAGGACAATTATCAAGAGATCCGTCCTCTGTCATCCAGTCCCAGCTTCTGGCAGTCAGAGGCGAGGGACACCCAGAGCGTGGTGTTGCTTCCCTGACCATCTTGGCTATTTGCCATTGATGGACCTGTCCTCCGTTAACTTATCTAGTTCTTTTTTTTTAATCCAGTTATACTTTTGGCCTTCACAACATCCCCTGGCAATGAGTTCCACAGGTTGACTGTGCATTGTGTAAAGAAGTACTTCCTTTTGATTGTTGTAAACCTGCTGCCTATTCATTTCACTGGGTGACCCTTGGTTCGCGTTTATGTGAAGGGGTAAATAACGCTTCCTTAGGGCTATACCTGCGTTATGGCTTCCTGATGTGTACCATGTCCTTTGGAGACAAATAGCCCCTTAAAAACAATTAAAATCCTCACAGCATTCAAACCTTGCAAACTATTGCAAAAGTTCTTACTGATCATATTAAATACAATGGACCTGATCCTCAGCGGGTGTAAGTTTCCAAACATTTGCAATAATGACTAGATATTACAGTACTACAGTGATGGGCACTTTACCAATGTGGAAGGAAAAGAAAAGATCAGTAGTTTGGATTTCTGGATGTCTTGGGACAATCCATTCAATCATCTTTAATACTTGCCAAGGGGGGTGCTTTTTTCCTTTAAGCCAAATCTTTCTTACAAAGAATAGGTGGGTTTTGTGTCACACGACCTTTGGTAGATGTGAGATTGTGAACTGCATCTCTTGATGGAGTGAACCAAAGCTACTTCTGCTATTCCTGCATATTGGATTAAAAATCCTTGTGTCTAAGAGATTAAATACGGTGGAGTTAAATTTAACTCAAAGTTCCCAGTCCTCCAATTCCTAGGAAGGAGCAGGATATGTTGCAGGGGGGAGTTTAAGAAAGTGAGGGACATACTCTTCAAGGAGGCTTACCTTCTCCACCTGTGATCCTGTCAGACACTGGCACATTGGCTCTGCCACTGAAGTCATCTGCTTGTCCTAAAAGAGCCTGTTTCAATGTGTTGGAATGCCACAGAGACCCATGGCTGGCCTCCAGCCAAAGTAAATGGTATTTCCATGCCTCTCCCCTAGCTGAAAGGCAGAGGGAGGAATCAAGTGAGCAGATGAGACAGGGTAGGAATCCAGTAAAGAGACCTTACTTTAAAACCCAGGGGCTTCAGGTCCGAGTCCATTGGAAATCCAGGAACACACCAGCAGTTCTGTATCGTCTGTTTCCTGTTCCATGCATTAGTGGTTTGGAGCCACCCACTGCCCAGCACAGGATTCCTTGGGATTCTGTTTTACCTTCTTTCCTCAGGAACAGCTTTTCCTTGCAGTGGCAGCTGGAAAATACTGCAGCAGGGAATACAATACTTTGGGAAGCTGTGGGGCACTTCTCAGGCAGTTGGACTTCAGCCTAGGGGCTCGGATGCCATTGGAGGCATGCCCCAGCGTCTCCCCACTGTACACCTTGCAGCAACTTAGTGCTTAACTGGCAAGGCCGCAGCTGCCCCCTTAGCACAACAGCAGCAACTTGCAGGTTATCAAGAGATACTTTAACATGCAGGATTCTGCCAACTTCACACCAATCCAAAGTCGCTGGTTTCAATCAATGGAAAGACTCCCATTGATTTCAGCTGCTTTTGGATCAGACTCATTGTTCACGGGGTCACTTTGTGCCCATCCAGGGACACTGTTCATTTAGAAATTACAGACACATTTCCCAAGGGGCCATGTTCACATATGATCTTCCAACCCCACCCATCAGAACTAACCCTCTCCCCCTTCACCCACTCATGGCTCCTTCAGCTGATACCCCCTCCCCCAGGTTAGGACAAGCCTATGCAACAAGCCTTGAAGGTCAACTAGCCTGGGCTCTGTGATGGGCTACACAACCCCACGCTAGAAAACCTGGGGTTCTAATGAGCTATCGTGGGCTCAGCCTGCCCTGCCCTGCCACACCTGTGAGAGATGTCGGGGTAATCACAGTACAGCTGGGGGCAGATGAGGGGGAGCACTTCAGGCCTCCAGCTCCTGGACAAAGTAGGTGCTTCTTGAGTGACTCTGAAGGGTGGGAGGGCCCAACTCTGACCCACTATTCTGGGACTACTATAGACTAGCCTGAGAACCAGACTGGGGCCACGGCTCACCAAGGGCTCTCTGTGCCCACGTCACAGAATGTTTGTGTTTCTTTCCTTTTGTTGGGAGGGGTGGGCTCTCCTGGACCCAGCCAGAGGGCTGAGCCCCTGAGCAGACCTTCACGGTGGACTGCCTGGACATTGCACACCAGAGGCTGGATGCGTGCAGAGGCCCCGTCCCAGCCAGGGGAATGGGAGGTGAGCCATGGGAGAGGAACACTGTGACAGCCCCGGTGCACCCAGAGGGGTGGTAACTAGTTCCTGAGTTGAGGACTTCTAATTAAAAACATCTTCCAGGGACAGACCAGAACAAACAGCAGGCTGCCTGGAATGGTCATGTGCCTCATATTGCAAGCTCAGCCTATTGTTACACAATTAGCTGCCATAGAGAGGGCCCCGAACCAGCTGCCAGATTGCAGATGCCACCTCTCTTTGGGAAGGGTTCGGATCGGGACCTGTGCTTCACAGCTAAGGTGTGTCTATGCTTTTTGCAGCGGGAGCTTCCAGGCCATGGGGCTGGACTCCCAGTCCTCACTAAGGGCCAATTTGTGCTGCTTCAGCAGGCTTTGTACAAGTGAAAAGGTAATTTCAAGCGGCCCTAGGCAGGCAGCCAAGGATTTCCCCATGTAGGGGAATCCTTAGATAGTATACAGCTAGCATCAGCAGGTTTTTGATCACCTATTACCTCATTGACTCACAGACTTTAAAGTCAGACGGGACCATCACAATCATCTAGTCTGACCTGCACATCGCAGGCCACAGAACCTCACCCACCCACTCCTGTAACAGACCTCTAACCTCTGGCTGAGTTACTGAGGTCCTCAAATCATGGTTTAAAGACTCCAAGTTACAGAGAATCCGCCATTTACACTAGTTTAAACCTGAAAGTGCCCCATGCTGCAGAGAAAGGCGAAAAACCCCCAGGGTCTCTGCCAATCTGAGCTGGGGAGAAATTTCTTCACAACTCCAAATATGGTGATCAGTTAGACCCTGAGCACGTGGGCAAGACCCACCAGGCAGACGCCTGGGAAAGAATTCTCTGTAGTAACTCAGAACCCTCCCCATCGTGTGTCCCACTTCCAGCAGTTGGGAATTTTTGCTACAGGCAGTCGCCGATGGGCCACACGCCATAGTAGGCAGTCCCATCATACCATCCCCTCCATGAACTTATCAAGCTCAGTCCTGAAGCCAATTATGGGTTTTGCCCACACTTTGTAGGAGTTGGGGCTTGTCAGGATTAGGCCAGAGGTGGGAGAGATGAGACTCCATTCAATCTGCAGCTGGTGAAACTGCCCCTGTGGAAATCACAGCAGCCAGTACAACTTAGAGCAGCCCTGAGACTGCTCTGACTTACACCAACGGTCATTTTAGCGGGCCAAGAATCAGGGAGGCATAAAGGTGGCTGTGAGGAACATAGCCAGGTTGGGGCAGAAGCCTCCACAAAATGCTGGTGATGGGGGAGAGTGGTGCGTGAGGAGGTTGGAAGGATTAATAGATTTGGCGTGGTATGACAGGACTGTGGGACTGATGATGTCTGGACGGGTGCGGAAGGGGATTGGAAGAGTATGGATCTGATTAAACTTGTGGGGCTGAGCCCATGGAATGGAATCACAGAACATTTAAGGGGGTGTCCTTACAGCAGGGGTGGCCAACCTGTGGCTCCAGAGCCACATGCGGCTCTTCAGAAGTGAATATGCGGCTCCTTGTATAGGTACCGACTCCGGGGCTGGAACTACAGGTGACAACTTTCCAAGGTGCCGGGGGGTACTCACTGCTCAACCCCTGGATCTGCCACAGGCCCTGCCCCCACTCCATCCCTTCCCGCCCCCTCCCCTGAGCCTGCTGTGCCCTTGCTCCTTCCCCTCCCTCCCAGAGCTAGGAATATTCAGCATAACTCTGAGGTCCTATTGTAATTATGCAAAGTGTGGGTCATGAATGGTGGTTTAGAATCTTGATGGCTCCAATTGTCTAGGACAATTGATTGTAGATGGCTCTGTTTACCTGCAAGTCTCCACTGCAAACGTGCAGGCCAGTCATGAAAAAATCCCCTAGTTAACACCTGAGCAGGAACTAACAAGGATTGTACCGGGGAAAGGATTGGGCCCAGACTAGGAAGGAGTCCAGTCTGTGAAAGAAGCTTATTGGAACATCTCTGAGGGTGAGATTTACCTGTAATCAGTTTCTTAATGTATTAGGCTTAGACTTGTGTGTTTTGTTTTATTTTGCTCGGTAACTTACTTTGTTCTGTCTGTTATTACTTTAAACCACTTAAATCCTACTTTTTATACTCAATAAAATCACTTTTGTTTATTAATTAACCCAGAGAAGTGATTAAAGCTGGGGAAGCAAACAGCTGTTCATATTCCTCTATCAGTGTTATAGAGGGCGGACAATTTATGAGTTTACCCTGTGTACGCTTTATACAGAGTAAAATGGATTTATTTGGGGTTTGGATCCCATTGGGAGCTGGACTCGCTAAGCTGTTTTCAGTTAAGGCTGCAGCTCTGGGGACATGGTTCAGACCCTGGGTCTGTGTTGCAGCAGGTTAGCGTATCTGGCTCAACAAGGCAGGGTTCTGAAGTCCCAAGCTGGCAGGGAAAATGGGTTCAGAGGTAGTCTCAGCACATCAGGTGACCATTCCAACGGGGTCTCTGTGACCGAACACGTCACAGAAGGGTTGGGTTACAGTGTGCGTCTTAGTAGAAAAAGGTTTGTTTGAAGATTAAAAGCACTGAGGAAAAAATCAGATAAACTCTAACAGTTTCCTCCTCCACTCGATTGTGGTAGCACCAAGATGCCCCAGTTGAGATTGGGCTAATTCCTGGACAAACACATAGTAGGAGGCAGTCTCTGCCCCAAAGAGTTTACAGTCTAAATGGACCTAACGCACGGTGTGGGGGAGAAGGAAGTCTTACTATCCCCATTGCATGGGTGGGGAACTGAGGTTTGGTGAGAGATGAAGTGACTTGCCCAAGGAGGTCACATACCAGGCTGTGGACAGTCAGGCCTGCTGGGTGGAGCAGGAGCCAGGGAAGCAGATCCAAACCTAAGGTCAGGGC
Source organism: Chelonia mydas (assembly GCF_015237465.2). Classification (NCBI taxonomy): domain Eukaryota; kingdom Metazoa; phylum Chordata; order Testudines; family Cheloniidae; genus Chelonia; species Chelonia mydas. The sequence continues at coordinate 21,852,167 of NC_051254.2, forward strand.
TGGAGTCAGGAACCAGCAGCCATGCTAGGAATCAGAGCTAGAACCAGGAACTAATAGCCAAGCCAACGGTCAGAGTTGGGATCAGAAACCCGGGTCAGAGTGAGGAAGCTGGAACCAGGAGCAAGGTGAAGAGCAAGACAGGGGAACAAAGTAAGAACAGGACTAGGAGCAGGGCTGGAGCAAGACAGGAGCAGAGGAAAAGTGACAGACGCTGGGAGGATCACAGCACAGATGTGAACACACTGAGCAGCCAGAGAGCTGTTGCTGCTGCTGTGCTTAAGAGCCAGCCAGCCAGCGGCCTTTCCTGACCAGTCAGGTGGTACAGTCAATCAGGCATCTTGCTGCAGGCCTGCTGTGCTCATTGGGTTGCCAAGAGATTGCCTCTGCTGCAGGTCCTGATCCCTGGTGCACAGGGATTGAAGCCAGCTCTCCAGAGTTCCAGTCCACGCTTTAACTTCCAAAGCATCCCTTCTCCCAAATTCACTGGGAGCTGGCGATTTTCTCCTCTCTAACGAAAGTGCAAACAATGGCAGGAAGCAGTGGGACACCAGTTCAGTCCCTCATTGACTTCAGCTGGAGCTTTGGGTGCTCAGCATTTCTGAGCATCTGGCCCATGGTGCCTCAGACAGACACCCAAATCACAAGCCCCTTTTGAAAACCGTAGTTTTATCCCTTTCTCTGGTTGCTCTGGACTCCCCTTTGCCAGAGAAATTCCATTAATGCAGCTTCAGGTATAATTATGGGTGAAAAAATGACTGACATCTCTCATTCGGAGTTTCTTTTGTTGTTGTTGCAGAGAGATCAATGACGAGTCCCCACCTGGCACACTGGTGACCCCACCTCCGCCAAGGGCCCAGCATCGCAAACCTCCATCCTTCCTCACAGGTAGGTCCAACTCACCCTCCTAGTACAAAGGAGGAGAGCTGGTGACACAGCCGATCTGAGGATGAAAGGGGGATTGAGTGGGCAGTCACAAATGTGTGTCTGCAACGGAGCCAGCAGCCCCTTTCATGACGACCCAGTCCAGTCCAGTCCAGGACTTATGAGGACCTGGGCCTGGCCCTCCTCTCCCTTACACTGGTGAGCTGGGCACCCAAAATCAGAGGCTGCTTTTCATAGATATTTAGGTCAGAAGGGACCATTATGATCATCTAGTCTGACCTCCTGCACAATGCAGGCCACCGAATTTCATCCACCCACTCCTGCGAAAAACCTCTCACCTACGTCTGTGCTATTGAAGTCCTCAAATCGTGGTTTAAAGACTTCAAGGAGCAGAGAATCCGTTTGAAAATGTCCTGGGTCTGCATTGTGGATGAACTTCAGCCCAGTGCCAAGGGGGCGTGGAAGGCCTCACACGAGCAATGAGCAGGGCCGCCCAGAGGATTCGGGGGCCTGGGGCAAAGCAATTTCGGGGGCCCCTTCCAGAGGTGTAGCCAGGTGGAGCGAACAGGGGGAGCGGACATAAAAAAAGGGTGCCAGCCGCTTGTACTCCCCTGGCGGCGCTCTGGGTCTTTGGCGGCACGTCAGTGGCAGGTCCTTCACTCGCTCCAGCCGCAACGCCGCCGAAGACCCGGAGCGCCACCGGGTGAGTAAAAATTAAAAAGGCGCCAAAAAATGTAAAAGGCGCCACTTGTGCTCAGCGGGAGATCGGCCGCTGCCCCGCTTCCCCCCCCCCAGCTACGCTACTGGCCCCTTCCCTGTCTCAGACCTCAGACTTCAGACATTCTCGTGGGGGCCCCTGCGGTGCCCGGGGCCTGGGGCAAATTGCCCCACTTGCCCCCCGCCCCAGGAGGCTCTGGCACTGGGGAGAATTTTACATGAATACTGGTATGTTCTGCTGTGGGAAAATCCCGGCCTATTGACAAATTATTGTACTGACAAGTGTGTGTGTGTGTGTGTGAATATTTACCAGGGGTGTTTTTATTAACAATTCTCCCTGCTAGTTACATGGCCTCGAGCATGTCTCTAAAGATGTGGAGTAAAAAGTTCAAACATGCCTAAATGACCCAGGTGCCTAATTCCCATAGACTTTCAATGGGAGTGAGGCACCTAACTAAGCACTTTTGGAAATCTCACCCTTAGGAGCCTAGGACTTTAGGTTTCTTAGTATCTAAATCACGTTTGAAAATGGGACTTAAGAGCCTAAGTCACTGACTGACTTAGAAAATTGCACCCATTGAAACTAAAAACCCCATCCTGCTAGTGCAGTTTTAAAGCTTGTATTTTACCTTTAAATCTTCTTTTTCCTGTACAATCACCCGCCTCCCCCAAGGGGTGTTTGCAGTAGACAGGGGCAGTGAAGGGAATTCGTTTTGCACTGTTTTTGATTTGAAACAATGAACAGGGTACACTGATGTGACAATCCAGGGGTGACTAGTATTATTTCCGGTACAGTAAGGTGTAAAGGCCCCAGCCAAAATTAGGATCCCATTGTGCTAGATGCTGTACAAACATTTAGCAAGAGAGACAGTCGCCATTACGTCTAAGTAGAAAAGACAGACACAGGGTGGGAGAACAGCAGTATTATTGTCATCTGCATTTTATAAATGGGCCACTGAGGCACAGAGAGATTAAGTGACATGCCCAAGGTCACACACGGAGTCTGTGTCAGAGCTGGGAACTGAACCCCGATTTTCTGAGCCCCCGTCCAACACTTTAACCACCCTTGCTCTCAGCAATCAGTTGTGAGCATACAGTGGATGTTTCCTCTGCATTCTCATTGCTCCAGCCCAGTTCATCCCAAGTGCTTTGAATATTCTAACCAACTCTCTCCCTTCCTGCTCGCATGCCCGGGCAGATGCTTAGCGCCTGATGACATGGAATTTGCTGTATGGCCCCTTGTTCTGGTAGTCCATCCACAGAGATAATATGTTCATCTCTTGGGGATCAGTCGCTAGTTTGAAGGTGAAGTTCTGTAGCAGTGTGCTAAAGAAGAGGAACAGCTCCATCCGGGCCAGCCCCTCCCCTGGGCACATCCGCTTTCCTGGGAAAGAAAAGGAAGTGAGGTAGACAGACAGAAACAGGCTAAAGGCATGATCCAACACCCACTGAAGTCAATACGAGTCTTTCTCTTGAGTTCAAAAGGCGTGGGTTCCACCAACCTACCCTCTACCCAAATGAACAGCTCAGGGCAAAGCACAACCACATGTTACTTTAATGGCCAAAGGTCTTTCCTCCTATGCTGTGTGAACAATAATTCAGGGCCCCCACAGCTGTTCTTTATCGAAAGATCATTGAAGCCTCACAGACAAACATGAAAACCAGAACTCCGGGCTTCCACACACAGCTCTACCGCTAGTTTGCTGTATAACTGGGCGATGGGAGTATTTATTTATCTATCTTTTGCCATGATCAATGAGAGATTTCTGTGAGATCTGAGCAGAATGGAATCCTGTTACAAGGACAGACTTGGGCAAATCCCCACTTTGGCCAACCTGATCATGCCACCCAAATAATCCCTCCAAATGAAACCAGGAGCATCCCAAATCTGACACTCCCAGAAACAAGGGGAGAGATTTTCAAATGCATCTGAGTGAGGTGCCTAACTCCCATTGACTTTCAATGGGGCTTGTGCCTCTAACTCCCTCAGACACTTCTGAAAATCCCACCCAAAATATCTAATTTGCAAAGACAGAATGAGTTGTGCTCGGCATGGAATGCCAAAACCAGTGACACTTACAAAACTGTGCCCCTTGTGGGATCACTGGGAGCTGGAATTGCACTTGCAGCCTCAGGGTCTAAAAGCATAAGCTGCTGTCTGAGCTAAAAGATTCAGCTCTGTTAGGTAATGTTGTAGTAGCCTCATCAACCTACCTAGATGGTTCTGCCACCACTCAAGGGGAACAGAGCATCCCCCTGAGTATGTGTAGTTTCCATATGCTAAAATCGGCCCTCCCCAAGCATTGCTTATCTGCAGATGAGCAGCATCCAGACAGGTGTGAAATTCTTTCCTCTGAACCACCACATACAGTTATTTGCAATCTGATCCCTATGGCTGAACATCTCAGCGCCAGCTGGAAGTGGCTTTGGGAACATAATTGTCCTACCCTACAGTGGAATGCTCATTACAAGCAAAAAGAAAAGGAGGACTTGTGGCACCTTAGAGACTAACAAATTTATTTGAGCATAAGCTTTCGTGAGCTACAGCTCACTTCATCGGATGCATTCAGTCCACTGAATCCGATGAAGTGAGCTGTAGCTCTCGAAAGCTTATGCTCAGATAAATTTGTTAGTCTCTAAGGTGCCACAAGTCCTCCTTTTCTTTTTGCGAATACAGACTAACACGGCTGCTCCTCTGAAACATTACAAGCAGTGATCATGGTGAAATTCAGCCCTCTGCAAAGGAGCCAACACAAGGATCATGCGCCACTTCAGTCCCATTTAATCCTTCAGAATCGGTGGATAGGCCAGGTTGAAAAGCACTTCCTGGGTATGTCTGCACTGCAGTGTAAGCCTAGGATTAGTAGAACTCGAGTTAGCAGACCCTGGACTTGTTAACCTACGACTTGAGCGTCTACACACATATGTAACCCAAGGTTAGGAATTGCTGAACCCTGGGTCCCAAACTGGGGCTCTACCGTTTCCACTGCATTATGCGGGCCTAAGTCCAACCACCCAGGTCTGAGACTTCCTAGCGCCCTCTCAAAATGTGGCCAAAATGTAGCCCTTTGTTTGAGGTGCAGCATGGTAAAATTTGTCCACCAAACTTGACTGTCCAGAGGACAAAGGAAGTTGGTCATGGGATACTTATGGTGGACTCCCAAAGCACGAATCCAGTGGGGCTGTGTCTACACTGCAGAGCTTGGACCCCGGTCCTGGCTTGACTCAGGCTCAAACCCTGCACTCCTGTGAGGTCTAAGCCCTGGGTTTACGTGAGTTGTGTGTAGACGGAAAGGGGGGTAAGCTTGAGCCTGTGTTTGTACCCTGGGCATATATTGCAGTGTAGAAATACCCTAAGAACTCCCATCCTACTCTCCTTAGCGTATGACTTGATTGCAGAGTTAGCATCGGTGATCGGCACCCAGGTTAGCCTTGCCTGGGTGTGAAAATCCCTACCTGAGTTGCTCGTTCTCACTTGTGCTATGCTCCCCTGTGTGAGTTGCTAGGGTTTTGGGGGCACATCCCATGGTGCTGCAGTGAGCTGAGCTGCTCTGTAATTCTTTCCCAGTAACTTGTGGGTGAGCTTGTCTGTCCTTCCAAACGCACAGGGGAATTGTGGGAAGGCACTGGGGGACCACCAGCACTCTAGTGATTTAACCTGCCTCCTCATTGCAAAGTGGGCAGGTTACCAGCCTGAGTGAAAGCAGCACCAGAGTGCTAGCCTATAAACTGAGCTGGGCCAGCTAGCCGGGGTTGAAAGCATCATTACACTTGAGTGAGCGGGTATCGTGTGTGGACAGGAGAGGGGTTAGGGACAATGCCTGGGGAAGAGCCTGAGTTAACTCTGCAATGAAGACAGACTCAGATGGGCATTTTGCTGTTGACTTTGCTGGGAGCAGGAGTCAGGTCATTGACACATTCTCATTATAGAGCAAAAAGCAGCCAGAGACCTTTGTAAATCCCAGACTTTACCTACAGAGAAAGGCATAAAGGCCTCGTTTGGCCTAAATTTCCCCTTCTCGTCCAAGAAATGACCTGGGTTAAACTCTTCTGGAGTCTCCCAGTACTTTGGGTCTGAGTGCACAGACCTGAACACTGGAATAACAGCTGTGCCCTGTAAAGATATAGGATAGAAGGAGACAGGAAAAGCAGACATTAAATACGGTAATGGATTAACTTGATTATCAGCGGAGAAGCAGCCTGCAGTGGAGACAGCCGGAAAGTCTGGTCATGCACAGACGGTAAATAATCAGTCTGCAAAGGGGCCAAGGCAAGTAACTACTGACGTCCCATTCAGGGAAGGTTTAAGTGGATCTTCGTTGTTGTGTAGCCCCTCTGCACAGGGCTGGCTTGGAGCCAGAGCTGTGTCGCAGGAAATTGAGACCAGGCCAGGAATTATTTATTTTAGATTTATAAAAACCCCAGGAGGTGCCCATGCTAAGCTCAGGATGCTGACCCCTTAAAGATTAATAGACAGGGCTGCCCCACCCACCTGGACACAGGAAAGTCACATGAGCCCAGGCCTGCAGCCCACCCTCACTCCACATGCTTGGGGAACAGATGGGCTTTACGGCATGGCTAGAGGTTCCAGGAGATCAAGGGGGGAGCACATTCCAGCATCACACAGGCTGTCGGTCTAGCAGCTCCCTGCCCTGGGGAGAAAGGCAGGCCCGGCTGGAGCAAGGGGGAGAGGTGAGTTCAGATCATCAGAACCCAAAGCAGGTGGAATCACACTCGCCGCGAACTAGGAGCAGCATCAGTTGCGAGAGTCACCACCCTTTGCTCCACTGTGCTGAAAAGTGCGGCGCTGCCAGAGACTGGGAAAGAGCCAAGACCTTTACAAACAAGCAAACAATTCGGGGGGAGGGGGACGCAGCTCTAGTCCAAGGCTCGCCCTCCCCTGCGAATATCCTGAGGAGTTACAGTATTGCACCTGGGGGATGGTGTAGCCCTGGAACTCTATGCGCCGAGTCACTGCCCGGGGGAAGTTCTCCATCTGCCCGCTCTGGCTGCGCTGCATCTCATGGATCACCGCGTTGGTGTACGGCATCCTCACCCGGTCCTCCATGCCTGGGGCGTGGATCGCCCCCACCACCTTCTCGATCTCCTGCTGGACTCTGGCTGCAAAGGATTAGACTCAGAGCTGTCGCTTTGTAAGGCTGCTGCACTGTCCTCCCCTTGCCTTCACTGTGAGTGAGCTTGGAGATTAAACACAGAGCAGCCTAACAGGAGTGAAAGGCCTGGTTTTAGCCCCTGAGGGTATGTCTACATGGCAGTCAGAGGTGAGATTGCAGCCGGGTAGGCCGGCCCACGCTAGCTTTAATCCAGTTAATACAGCTAAAAATGCAAAGAAGAGGCAGCGGCAGGGGCTTTCCAACCACCCCTGGGTCCATGCTCATGTTGCTAGCCCATGCTGCTGTGTCTTCACTGCTATTTTTAGCCGCACTAACTAGATTAAAACTAGTGTGAGTTTGCCAGCCTGGGCTGCAAGCACCTCCGATTGTAGTGCAGAGACATTCCCGAACAGGCACCAGGAAACGCAGAGCCCTGGTTCAGCCTCTGTCTGGTTAGCCTGTCCCCTGGTAGCCACGTATTGCGGAGCATGCCATGGGCACCCACCCCAACTCAGTCAGTTTATCCTGCTCAGGCAGGGTGTGAAGAGAGACGGGTGAACTGCGACTAGACCCTGTACAGTACCTGGACCGTCCCGTCGTGTGTGTGGGTGTGTGTTTGACGGGTCTGATCCAGCAAAGATCTGTGCACAAGCCCCTCAAGGCACAGTGGCCCTTGGGCAGTGTTGAAGAGGACCTACTGTTCTGTTCTTATCTCATAGGGCACTTCAGCTGAGCACACTCAGAGGGAGAGAATCTGAATCAGTCCTCTTGCTGCATCATGGCTTAAAGCCACTGAAGAGGAACCCCCCCCCCAACCCCCCAGTTCTTTGTACCTTGAATTTGTGGGAACTTTGCCATCACCAGGAGGAAGAACAACAGGGTATTGGCCGTGCTCACTGTCCCAGCGCCAAAGAGGTCAAACACTGCCATGAGCAGGTTTTCACTGCTGAATACATCCCCTGACGTGCTCGTTCCCTGGAAACAGATAGAGGGGTGGGTTGGTGGATTTAAAGAAAGTGACAGCTGTAAAATCATCCCCAGGCTGTACAGCATGCCTGCAACGGGAGTTTGGTTCCCATCCAGAGCTCTAGGCAGTGAAGACAGGGGTTCATTTGGTTGTGAACAGCAGCTTTGTTGGATTCTGGCATGCCTTGGGATTCGCCTCGCCCTCAGCACTACCTGGAGTCCTCAGCGTTTCATAGCCCTGAGCCGCATCCACCTCCCCAGATAGTTCTAGAAAATACACAGGTCACTTAGCTCGCGAGGAGCAACTTCTGTCTTAGGATCACAAAGTGCTTTGGGAATGGCAGCTAAGCCTCACCATGAGCCTGGGGCATAGGAATTATTCCTGACATTTTACAGAATAAGAAACAGCAGGAAAGTGAATTTCCCAAGGTCTCACAGGCAGTCAGTGGCCGAGATGAGAAGAGAACCCATGATCACCTAAGTCCCAGCTTTAGCTGCTAGACCAAGATGCTGCTTAGGTAAGCCTCAGAGCCGGCCAGTCTCATAGCAGAGCCCTTGATTGGCAGCCTGCTATTGCTCTAGCACCCAGTCTCAGTTTACTGGCTGAGCTGGAGATACGAGGCCAGGCTGGGATTCTCGTGTCCCTGTCATCTATTAATCCCTAACGTGCTGATCAGCCAGCACTTAGGTCTGAATGCAATGTTATACACACCCATTGAATGGGGTCCCTTCTTGCTACTGTCATTAGAGTTAGAAATAGCCCCAAGGCATTCAGGCCCTGCTGTACCTTCTCTGACTTGATAAGGAAACAGTCAATGTAGTCCCGGGGACAGCTTGGATCCAGGTTCCGCTTGTGAGAGTCAATCCTTTTTCGGATGAAGTTCTTCAGCTTCTCACTTTCAGTGAAGACCTTGTTGTGTGGTCCCGGCAGGTAACACATGATGCCAGGAAAGGTGTTGTACACCTGGGAATAAGAGATGTGATAGGGCTGTTCTGAGATCGTGGGTGCACCTCTCTCATCCCCCCGACCCCCAAGATGTGGTGGCAGGGCTTGATCATTTCTCTCACATGTGGAGTCACATGTGGTTCCAGCCCTGATCCATGGGTGACAACACCTCAGTCCGACCGGCCACACCTTGGACAGCTGCGTTTCGAAAAGTGGCCAGTAAAAATGAAGGCCCCATCAAACTCAGTGGCCACTTTGGAAGATTTTGGCCTGGGACTGCACAGGGCCAGCTGATGCACAGCAGGGCTGGAAGTGGGAAAATGCTCTTCATGGCCCTGATTCAGGGCACCACTGAAGCATGTGCATTGAAGAGGGTTGCTTCCCTGAATCAGGGCCTAGGTGTCTGATCCAAAACTCTTGAAGTCAGTGAGTCTCTCCATTAACTGCAGAAGGCTTTGGATCAGTCCAGCTGCTATTGATGGTAAGGAGAGTTTTTCCACTGCCTTCCCTTTGAACTGAACGGGGAGATGTATCAGAATGGGGAGGCGCCCCACAGGCTCAGAGGGAAGGCGCCCCACGGGGTCAGAGGGAAGGCGCCCCATGGGCTCAGAGGGGAGGTGCTGATACATACCCGTGCGAAGGGAGACATGAAATAATAGGAGTAGTTCCCCATCATGCCCAACAGCTCCAGAAAGGCCTTGTCTTCGTAGCTGAAACGACTCCCAAAGACAACAGCGCAAACCACGTTAGAAACAGCGTGCCTGATTCTGGACATGGGATCGAACGCCTCACCTGCGGCATCCATGGAGGCAAGGGAGAGCACAACGAATAGAGTCAAATGCAACATGCATCTCTGGTTTGTTCACAGCCGAGTTCCTCCCCGCCCCGTAAACATAATGTGCTTCTTTCCCATCACTGCAATTAGCCCCAGGATGGAACCCTTTTAATCTAAAAAATACTGAGATAAAGAGTCGCCGTCCAGGGAAAGGTCCAATGACTCACTCACCTCCCTGGCCCCATTCACCCCTACCTGCAGGGTGAGACTGAGAAGGGGCACAGATCTCCTACCCCCTCCACACCTCAGGATCTTTAGGAGTGCCCGATAAATACCTCACCCATAATTTTCTGAGCTTGGGGTCCAGAAGGCTTCCTCGCCTTTGCTGGCATCTAGGAGGTCCCTTTCTCACCTCTGGATCTTCACAGAAAACCTGCTTTGTCTTTCTGTTTCTTCTAGTGGGGAGGAAGGATGGAACCCATTCACCTATCCATTACAGCCCAGCACGTAGCATATTTAGCTATATAACTCTTCTGTTTTTATTTGTGCTGTAAATTTCTAAGCTCTCTTCCTCTGTGGAGAGCTCAGCCGCCATTTTTGTTCTCAGAACTCAGTGCAGATTGTTAAAGGAGACGCACATACTGTGCTCTCACTCTCTCTCTCTCTCTAATGGAGACACTACGCTTTTGATCTCTCTTATTTTAGATTAAGGGAGCACCCAAACTAAAGATCATTCTGGATGAAAGTATCAGTTTGCTCTATGGATGTGGAAAAACACATCATCCAGTGGAACCTAGGAACACTCTGCAGGGTCCTCACGGTTCCTAGCCCTTTAGGTGGAAGTGCATTCAGGGGCTGGGACTCAGAGTGAAATGTTTCAGAGTAGCAGCCGTGTTAGTCTGTATCCGCAAAAAGAAAAGGAGTACTTGTGGCACCTTAGAGACTAAGCTTATTTTCTAGAGTGAAATGTGTTATTCTCACAGCTGTCGCCTTGTGAAATTTAGCTTCGGATTTTTTTCCCTTTTGCAGTGAACCGTTCTATGAGAGTTACCCAATATCAACCCGATTTGTGGGCAAAAGCTACAGGGTCCATCCCCAGTCTCTCCCGCAATAACTGTGCTGGGTGCATTTGTGATACCCTGTCTACATCCAGGCTCAGTGATGCACTAACTATTTGACAGAAGCAGGTCATCAGGAAGGAAGGGAGGGATGCTAAGGCTCAGGTCCTCAAAGGTATTTAGGAGTTTAAACAGGAGTTAGTCTCCTAAGTAGCTTGGAGGATCTGGGCCCAAAAGCTTGGCTTAGAGCCCTGGAATCTTTCCATTGATTCCAAAGGGCTTTCCAGCAGGCCCTTAATCATTTAAGATAAGGCTGTAGGTCCCTGTTCCTATAAAGATCTCTCCCATTTACGTATATGAGTTGCTTCTTGAGACAACAAGGCTATTCTGTATCTTCTATTTGTATCAGCACATTAAAATGAACAGGGTTCAAATTACCTTCCATGTCTGCCACTGCCTCCACCAAATACTGAGCCTCCTCCTGCACCCGCTGCGCCATTGTCTTCTTCCCCATCCCAAAATCCCGCAGCGTAGCGATTGTGAACCTGCGGAGCTCTCTCTGTTTCTTCTCACTGCCAGTGATGAGCCCTAAAAAGATGCAGTTAAAAATCTATCATTTGACTGCCAAAACCCACAGCAGGTTACTAGAGACAAAGAGTCCAGAAATTCTGGAAAATTAACTATGGACAGCATATCATTCAGCCAGTAGATGTCTCTAGGGTGTGCTATACAAAATTCCAGACAGGATGTGGTCCCTGGTAAACAAGGGTGACAAAGCTGGAACTCAACCTGTGTGGAAGTCTGTTTGTTTGAGTCTATAGTTGTTAGCTGATTTATTTAATAAATACCTCCAGTTTAAGATGGCTATGATTCTATGTAACGTGCCAGAATCTACATATAGTGAAAGCAGCTTCCTTTGTGAAAAATTGTTGAGGTTAACAAAATTGTTCACATTTTTTATTTAAAATAGTTATGGAAATTTTTCATTTACGGAAAACCTGGTGAAAAAACACCATGAAAAGTTGTGAAAAAGACCATTTCAAGCCCAACAGAATGAAATCAACTCCTGTAAACTTTCTTAGAATGGATTTTTTTGACTAGCTCTCCTTTGGCCCTTGCAAAAGTGGTGGGGTAATGCCACACCCTTGGGGACTGCTGTTTTCTGTAGGTATGCATTTGGTCCTCATTACCCTGTTATCTGAACATTTCACAATCTTCAATGTATTTATCCTCCTAACACCCTTGTGAGGCAGGGCAGTGCTATTATCCCCATTGTACAGGTGGGGAACTGAGGCACAGAGAGACTAAGTGAGTCGCCCAAGGGTGCATAAGAAGTCTGTGTCAGAGCAACGAATTGACCCCACATCTTCCAAGGTGCAGGCAAGTCCCCTAACCACTAGACCAGCCTTTCTTGTCTAGGGCTTTCATCCACTCTCTTCTCAGACCTCTGCAGTCAGGGACTTCACCACAAAGCCAAGGCGCAATAAAATAACCTAGAAGAGGAGAGACCCAAACACCCACCGTATCCGTCTGTCACTCTCTCATGAATGGCAATGGCGGCACGTCCACCAAATTCCTCGGCGTGACCCACAAAAGCGTCTCTCACCGCCTCGTACCCACAGAGCACCACAGCCGGTTTTGGTCCAAGCCAGATGGTGAACACTGGGCCATACTTCTTGCGGAGCTGGGGGCAGAGGTGCAGAGAGGGCTCAGTTAATCAGCTAAACTGAAATCGCTGACGCTCTCTACAAGAGCCATAAAGCGGAGATAAAGGTGGGATTTCGAATACTGGGGAAGATCAGTGACAAACAACTGGGCACAGATAGATGGAGAACTAAGGCCTACATTTGAGAGTGTACCTAGCCTTTGGAACAACTTACCAAGGGCATCCCAAGGCCAGGAATGTGAGACTAGCCTGCAAGGAAGTCCCTTACCTTCTGGTAGGATTTGTGTAGGGGCAGAATATCTTTCTGCCACAGGTTGCCCAGAAGGAACCACGGGGCTGGTCCTGGAGGGAGCTGGCCTCGTTTCTGGTTGTTTTTCCAAAGCATGAAGCATATGATGGAGAGGATTAAAAAGAGACTCAGGATCCCAGCCACTCCAGCATCCATCCTTGTCTGTCACCTCCCGCACAGAAGGGCAGCAAAGGAACTGTTTTCGCTTGCCAGAAAGGCTGGATGAAATGCTGCACTCCACTGATGAGTAGAGAGGTGCCCAGATCTGCTCTCCAGCTTCTCTATATATAGCACCCTCTTCCTAGGCATCTCTGTCCCCACCAGAGGTTACTGTGTCTACAGGAGGTTACTTAATGTCATTTTTTATCACATCTTGGTCTCTGACCCTTTATCTCCCCTTCTAAGGGTCAGTGACACAGAGATGCTGTTGTCTCATGTGTGTGACTAATTGAACACTTCCGCACTGGAACGGACACCAGCAGGAACCGTTTGTTCAAAAAGGTTTCCCAATTGCTGCTATGCAGAACAAGATGTCTCTAACCGAGAGAGCATGGAGATAAACATGCCCCCCACCTCCGGCCCCGTCTCTTGGTTTGTTGGTTTTTCCGTTTGCTCTGCTTTGTGTATAGTCAGTTTCATCACGTCCCCTGTATTATCAGCAAGGCCCCAACCCTGCCAAAAGGACCGTGTGGGCTGTCTTGACTAGGAATCTGCAGTAGTGCAAGGAATTGCCTATACTTATTCCATTGCAGGATCAGAGCCTTAGTTAGGCATTGCCCTCTTGTTTTTATGAATCTCTGGCACAGTCATAGGGGAGAGAAAGCCATTTGTCAAAATAGGAAAATGAGATTGTTAAGCCACAACAGTTAGTAGAGTGGTCAGGGGCTGGGGCCACACCTGAAACTGCTTGGAGCCCATTCCTTGAAATTAACTAGATTTGGTGTTGCTCCTAGAGCTGGTCAGGAGTTTTCCATCACATTGCGGGATTTTATATATATATGGAAAAAGTAGATTGCGAAAAATCAACATTTTTCCATGGGAAAATTTCAGTGTTGCTGAATTTTCTTTTTTTAATTCCCATTGGGAAAATTGAAACTAAATACTTTGTTTTGGGTGGGGTCAACCTCGAATCAAACTTGTTATGATCGATAGCTTCCCAATAGGGGGCTATATCGTATGATAGCATGCATATGTATAGGGTAATTTCTAGGGACCTAGCGAATTCTACTTTCAGGGAGTGCTTGATGGGACAGGACAGTGCACGGAGAGGAAGAAAAAAAGCCTGAATGTTGCACTGTCTTGGCTCTGACTTTCTTCTTGTGCTTGAACACTGACAAAAATATTCCAGTTTGTCAAAGAGAATTGAACTGTATCGATTCAGAACAGTTTGACATTAATATGTCTGCCTGAGCGGCCATATTGCCTCATGGGAATTGTAGTTTGGTTACCTCATGTCCCCATTTGTCTCTATAGGCTGGACTCCCAGGCTGGACTACATCTCCCATGATATACTGTGGTGCAGTGCATTGTGGGAGTTGTGTGACCACCTTGCATCATGGGAAGTGTTGTCTTGCTGTGGAATCCAGGCAATTGAAGAGAATGGGGGCATGAGGCACTCAAATTACAACTCCTATGAGGCATCATAGCTGCTCAGGGGAAACTGATTAATGTTGAACTGAGCCAAAATGAAAAAGTGGAGAACATTGAAATGTTTTGTTTTGATCGGAGGTTTCGTGCTCATCGCAGAGCGATTTTGGATCATTTCGACCACCTGTCCCCTGATGTGGAGGCAGCACAGTTAGGAGAACTGCTCTGCCCTTCTGCAGAGGGTGCTAGTGCAATTGTGCTTACTGGGCACAGTCATTTCCGTGACACGCAGTAAATGTGAGAATGGTCTAGTGGCCCAGGCACTGAGATAAGACTCAGGACATCTGGGATCAGTTCCTGGCTCTGCCACAGTCACTGGGGTGAGTTATTCAGTTGCTCTGGGCTTCACTCCCAATCCTTCCTTTGTCTGTTTAGACTGCAGGTTCCTTGGGGCAGGGACTGTCTCTTACTGTGTGTATGTAGAGCACCTAGCATGATGGGACCTCTAGCTGCTGCTATAGTACATATATATATAACAACAGTCCTCTGCAGTAAGAAGCATCACCAAGTTTACTGCTGCATTAAAGAGATTTCATTCAAATTCCTCTTTCCGTGGGAACATCACTCAATAAAAGGTGGTAGTGGATGGAGTAGTAGTTTTCCTCCATGTCCTAGGCATCACTGGTTGTCCCAGTGTTGCTGTGCAACCCCCTCCGTAGCCCTGCAAAGGGGCAGTAGCACCAGGGAGTATCTGGCCCCCGGCTGTTTGCCGTGACTAACCGCATGAGCACACACATTCCTGTACATATGAACTGTCTTGTGCAAAAAAACGTGACCCACCACGTACCGAATCCAGGGAGCAGGCAGAAGATAATTGCAGTGGTGGTGATGCAAACCACCTGGCTGGCGGGCTGAGGGGCGGGAGGGAGTGGATGGCAATGCTTTCCCAAGGTATTTTGCGCTTTTTAACCCACCATTGCCAGGTGGCACTGTGATTGTTTGGAGTTTGGGGCCCTCCAGGAATTGATGCCCAGGCAGCCTTTGTGGAGGGGGCAAGCTGATCGCGGCCTCCTTTCTGTGAAAGTGCTGCTCCCCTATGTGTGTGGAGGGGGGCAGTTCTGGTTGTGGTCAGTTTGGGGGATTGATTGTGAGCATCGCCTGCTGAGAGTCATGCCAGCTCGGGCTCATTCATGCAGCTACAGGGGACTCAGACGAAAATGAACTCACCATAGTGTTGCTGGCTCTTGCGATTTGATCATGAGTCTCATAGTCATAGAATCATAGCACTGTAAGACTGGAAGGGACCGCGAGAGGTCAGCAAGGCCAGCTCCCTGCACTGAGGCAGGACCAAGTAATCCTAGACCATCCCTGACAGGGGTTTGTCCAACCTGCTCTTAAAAACCTCCAGTGGCGGGGATTCCACAACCTCCCTTGGGTGCCTGTTTCAGAGTTTAACCCTAATATCTGACCTAATTCTCCCTTGCTGAAGATTAAGCCCATTACTTCTTGTTCTACCTTCGGTGGACATAGAGAACAATTAATCCCCGTCCTCTTTATTACAGCCCATAGCATATTTGGAAACTATTATATTGCCCCCCATCCATCTTCTTTTCTCAAGACTAAACAAGCCCATATTTGGTGATTTTCCTAAAGCCCCAGCTTCTGGAGTCATGGGATTTGGTGAGACTTTTAGTTTTCGGTTTTTTTAAAAGTACATTTCTTGCCCTCGTGGTAGCAAAGAAAAGCTGGAAAGCAGGACCCATGTGTTTTCTAGAGTCTCAAAAACCAGAAGGTAAATATAAAGAACGCCACATTTATTGTCTTTAAAATCCCATTGTTTTGGAGGACAGGGGTATGTATGGTTGGGGTTGGTCACCCTGCAGCCAGATGGCTGCTGGAGCAGTTCTCTCCTCAGCTGGAGCTCAGATGTGCACTGGGCAGTTTGCCATCTGCCCTCTGCATCTGCTTTACCACTGCAGTGAGAGCCAGGACCATTGCAACAAATGTAAAGCATGAGTAGTTCAGACCCAGCTCCGAGAGGAGTGGGGAGATGGAGCCTGTGGGCGTTTGAGCTTCATGTCCCCCTATTGGAATACACTAGTTTTCATCAAGGGAGAAGAGAGAAGAGTGTCACCTCATGTCTGAGAAGTGAGTAATAAGCACTTCCTGGTGTCAGCGAGGAGCATCAACAAGTCACCCAAGGGCCTGTCATGACAAATGAGTGACAGCACCTCGTATCCAAGCACCCGTTCACTGTTAATCTGTGTCTATTTAATACTCTCAGAGAGAGGCTTAATTACCCACTTTGGATTGGTCCTTGTGTATAGGACAGCCATCACCATCATGTCTGATGCACTGGGGATTGAACCAGGGACTTCCGGGCCTAAACGCATCAGCTAAAGAGCCAACATTCCTGAGGTGGGATGTGGCAGGCTCACATCCACTGCACAGAGGGGGACACAGCAGACGTTCACCAGTGGGTTACACTGTACGTCTCTGCTCCAGACTCCTGGCCTTTGGCAAAGGCTGGAGCTCTCCAAGCGCCACAGGCTGAACCTGCGCTGTTCCAAAGCGTCAAATCTCAGTGCCCCCTACCCTCCCTCACTGCATCTCCAGAACCTAGCTCTGGCTCCACACCCACACCCTGTGTCACAGGGATCGATTGGGGCATCATTAGGCCAGATCCTCAGGTGATGTAAATCAACGTAGCTCCATAGACTGCAGTGGGACTGTGGTGATTTATACTGGCTGAGGAGTGAATTCTCTAGCAGCTTGCACCATGTTTTGTTTGGTTTTGGCAGAGGGCAAGCAAATAAATACAGAAAGTATTTAGCTCTGTGGGGCAGGGACTGTCTTAATGCTCTGTATTTGTATAGCTCCTAGCACACTTGACTAGGGCTCCTTGGTACTTCCACAATACAAATAAATAGTAAAGTGATCGGCCAAGTAGCCTATCACAGTAAAAATGTGTTTTTTCAAGTTAACTCCAGTGTGAAATTCCCTCTCTTCTGGGCAGAGCTCAGACACGTCCAGCTAGCGGACCTGTCTGAGCTCTGCCCATACCACCTAATAAATCCCAAATTGACCAGATCCCAAACTTTATTGGTGCATACATTAGCTTGGATAATATTTCAATATCATTCTCTTTCAGTAATACATCATAATGTTTTGAAAAAAATTAACATCACCAGTGCCCAAATAAATCATAATTAAAAAAAAAGTAAAACAGTATTTTTATTAACAAAATAGCGCAATCAAAAGATCCCCAATTTGACTTTATCTTGAATTTGAAGAGTTCATAAAACTAGACAGCAAGGATTTATTTACAGTGGTGGGAAGGTTTTAGCTTCATCCTTTTAAATTATTAATTGATCGTTTGCTATAAGCATCTTCCCTTCACTTTTAATCTATAAAATGGACTAAAATCAAAAGAATTTTCCAGGATGCAAAAAAAAACCCAAGTGATAAAATGATGTCCACTGGATAATTTGGTACCAGAAATGTTCATTCAGAAGAAGACATTCGGTCTAATCCTGAAGTCCTACTTACCCAGCCAGGGTGTACGTTGTTTGATTGGGCTCATGGGCAGTCCTACCCCCTTCCCCACAGCGAGGGAGCAGGGAGGAGTGATCTACGCTTATCTGACCAATATGGCCGTGGTGAGGGCGAAGCCGATGCAGAATGGAACCAACTGGGTCTTGCCAGGGCTGCCCTTACCATGAGGTAAACTGAGGCGGCTGCCTCAGGTGCCAGACTGTGGGGGAGCTCCACCAGAACCCAGAGTATAGAAATTGTGTCTGCTGCTGGTGCATGTGTATTCTCTCTGCTCTAGATGCACAGAGATGGTGGAGTGCTGTGCTGGAGGAAGGAGGGCACAAGAGACATAACAGGCAGGCAGGAGAAAAGGTGAGAGGGAATAGCAGAAAGCAGCAGGAGCTGCAGCGAGAGAGAGGAGGAGGAGCCTCTTATGTACCTCTCTAGCACCCCCAGGAGCCTGGACTGATTAACACCAGCTTCTCAGGGAGCTTCCTGTTTCCTGCTGCTTCCCCGAACCCACGTGAGGAGAACAGGCAGTCAACTGAAGTAGTAGGAGCCAGTTAGGCCCTTAAGACACTGATATCTTCCCTCACTCAGGCCCTGCTACCAGCCTGCTTATGTGTCCCCTTCAACTGAGTGTTGAGAGCCACTATAGCTGGCACAGAACAGCAGTCATGAGTGAAAGAAGAAAACGCCCCTCTGGGGCAGCATTCAGAAAAAGAAAGAAAGCAAAGGAAGCTTTTCTATCTAAGCAGGAAGGAGCTCTCCTGAGAAACATAGACACAAATGTTCATGGTGAGCCTTCTGGCCCCAGTGAGGATGTGAATGGTGAGGAGATGCCTGATCTTCCAGTTAGTCAGAGTGCAGGTGACCTAGCAGCTACTGCAGCATCTATATCTCCATCTCAAATGGATGTAACCATGCACATTGCTGAAGAAAAGTGTAGATTAGAGAAGAGTGTGGTGGAGGCGCAAGGAACAGCTGCTGCTGAGTTTAGTTCCTTAATCTAGATGATCCAGGACTGTGGACCCACTTGAGCAGCAGCCTGCGGGACTTCCTTGTACTCCATGGGTCACAGCAAGTGAAAAACTTCATGTTCCCCACAGACAATGAAAATAGAAGTTTCCATCCAACACATTACTGGCATGAAATCCCCAATGGTCACAAAGTGGAGAGGCCATGGTTTATGTACTCAAAAACCCAGAATGCTGCATACTGTTTTTGTTGAAAACTCTTCCAGTCTAATGTTCCAGCCACATTGGGTTCTACAGGAACAAAGAACTGGAAAAATCTGGCTAGAAATCTGGCATGCCACAAGAAGGCAGCAAATCACCAGAGAGCATTCCATAGGTGGAAAGAGCTTGAGATGAGACTAAGGTTAAAGGCCACCATAGATGATCAGCATCAAGAGAAGATTGCATCAGAGTTTCTTTACTGGCAAAATGTTCTAAAAAGGCTCATTGCCATTGTGAGAATGCTTGCTACCCAAAACCTAGCACTGTGTGGCACTTCAGATCAGCTGTATGTGCCAAACAATGGAAACTTCCTTAAAATTGTGGAGCTGATGGCTAAGTTTGATGCTGTACTCCAGGAGCATCCAAGAAGAGTCACCACCCAAGAAATGTTTCAGAGTAGCAGCCGTGTTAGTCTGTATCTGCAAAAAGAACAGGAGTACTTGTGGCACTTTAGAGACTAACAAATTTATTTGAGCATAAGCTTTTGTGGGCCACGAAAGCTTATGCTCAAATAAATTTGTTAGTCTTTAAGGTCCCACCCAAAAAATGTACACACCTCACTACCTTGGAAAAGCAATTCAAAATGAGATCATACAGTTACTGGCAACAAAAGTCAAACAGAAGATTGTGGCAGATCTGAAGTCAGCAAGATATTACTCTGTTATTCTGGACTGCACACCTGACATCAGCCATACAGAATAAATGACTTTAATGGTGCATTTTGTGACAACAACAGAACCTAGTGAAAATATCCCTCCAGTGGTGACGGTCAGAGAGCATTTTCTAGAATTTATTCGCAAAAAGAAAAGGAGTACTTGTGGCACCTTAAAGACTAACAAATTTATTTGAGCATAAGCTTTCGTGAGCTACACTGAATGCATCCAATGAAGTGAGCTGTAGCTCACGAAAGCTTATGCTCAAATAAATTTGTTAGTCTCTAAGGTGCCACAAGTACTCCTTTTCTTTTTGCGAATACAGACTAACATGGCTGCTACTCTGAAACCTAGAATTTATTGACATTGATGATACTACAGGAGCTGGTATGAAAAATGTGCTTCTTAAAAAGCTGGAAGATACGGGAATTATGATAGCTGACATGAGAGGTCAAGGCTACGATAATGGTGCCAACATGAGAGGAAAGAACAGAGGAGTGCAGACACGGATCCGAGAGTTAAACCCTCGAGCTTTTTTTGTTCCATGCAGTTCTCATTCATTGAACTTGGTGGTCAGTGATGCAGCATCAGCTTCTAGTGAGGCTGCTGAATTAATGTAATTCAAACCATCTATGTATTTTTTTCTGCATCAACTCATCGATGGCAAATTTTGAAGCAACATCTGGGAACATCCTCTCTGACACTGAAACCACTGAGTGCCACAAGATGGGAAAGTTGAGTGGAGGCGATAAAGCCTATCAAACAGCAAATTGGGAAGATAAATGATGCCATAGTTGCCATTATGGAGGGTAATGCTATCACAGGAACTGTCTGTGGGAGAACAGTGACAGAGGGAAATGGAATCACCAGAAACATACATAACTTCAGATTTCTGTGTGGCTTAGTGTAGTGGCATGACATTCTGTTTGAAATAAATTTTGTAAGCAAGAGACTTCAAAGTGTTGACTTTGATATATCTGGAGCAATGGAACAATTGGACAAAGCAAAATCATACTTACTGTGACAGGGTCAGGCCAGATGGCTACAGGAGAGTAATAGAAGGCAGATATATTAGCCCCAGGTTAAGTAGGTCCCTTTTCCCTGGGTAAGCTAACAGGGAAGGTTCCAGAACAATCAGGAACCTTCTGGAGACAATTAAGACAGGCTGATTAGAACACCTGCAGCCAATTAAGAAGCTGCTAGAATAAATTAAGGCAGGCTAATCAGGGCACCTGGGTTTAAAAAGGAGCTCACTTCAGTTTGTGGTTCGCGTGTAAGGAGCTGGGAGCAAGAGGCACTAGAAGCTGAGAGTGAGAACGCGGACTGTTGGAGGACTGAGATGTACAAGCATTATCAGACACCAGGAGGAAGGTCCTCTGGTGAGGATAAAGAAGGTGTTGGGAGGAGGCCATGGGGAAGTAGCCCAGGGAGTTGTAGCTGTTGCACAGCTGTTCCAGGAGGCACTCTAGACAGCTGCATTCCACAGGGCCCTGGGCTGGAACCCCGAGTAGAGCGCGGGCCCGGGTTCACCCAAAACCTCCCAACTCCTGGTCAGACACAGGAGGAGTCAACCTGGCCTGTGGGTTCACGAAAACGGTCAAACTGAGGGCTGCCGTGAAGCTCCAAGGTGAGCAAATCCGCCAATAAGTGCAAGACCCACCAAGGTAGAGGAGAAACTTTGTGACACTACAGTCTTACAGGTCAGATGAGGGATTTCAAAACATTCTGAAGAGTGCACAAAAGTTGGCAGAGGAACTTCACACTGAAGCATTTTCCCACCCATCCATGAATACAAGAGTCACCAAAGAAGAAGACATTTTGATTATGAGGCACAGGATAATCCCATAAGAGACCCCAGACAGCAATTCAAAGTTGAATTCTTTAACCAGGTGCTAGATTGTGCAATACAGTCAGTTGAAGAATGTTTCATGCAGCTCAAGGAACACAGCAGTATATTTGGGATGTTGTATGATATTCCAAAATTCCTCACTATACCTGAAGAAGACCTACACCAGCAATGCAGGGCACTAGAGACTGTGCTGACACATGATGACATGCTCGATACTGATGCGAGCGATTTAGGTGATGAACTGAAAGCCCTTTCAAGATACATTTCAGCAGGATCAATTCTAAAGGCTGTTCTGGAATATATGTGCACAAATAAGATGACCACCCTCTTTCCAAATGCTTTTGTTGCTCTGCGCATACTTCTAACACTTCCTGTAACTGTTGCCAGTGGAGAATGCAGCTTCTCCAAGCTGAAGTTAATAAAAAAAACTTCTACGCTCCACAATGACACAGGAAAGGCTGGTCGGCCTTGCAACCATCTCAACAGAGCATGAGCTGGCCCAGACTGTGGACCTTCAGGAAGCAGTTCAAATCTTTGCAACCAAGAAGGCATGGAAAGCACCACTTTGATTATTCAAACATAAAAATGCCAGTGTTTACTATGCAGACAAGAAAAGTTACATTTGCTGTTCAGGTGTTTGAAAGTTAAGTGTTACTTAAAATTTTTGAACAAGGCATTTTAAGTTGTTAGTTCTCCTTCATTGGGGTAGGTAGCAGAGCAGTACCATGAGAGGAGTAGAACAGGAAGAAGGCAGAATTGAGACCTTTCAAAGTTTTGGCCCAAGCGAGGGGGTATGGGGGCATCATTTGAGCTCCCCGCCTCAGGTGCCAAAATGTCGTGGGCCGGCCCTGGATCTTGCTGTGCTCAGCCAGGGCTCCCATCCGGATGGTGAAGATGAGGAGAGACGAGAGCGTCAGTTCCGTGTCTACAGCTGTGGCCACCATGCTGCCTTCCTGCACAGTGCAGCTCCTCCGGTCCGGTTGGAGAAAACGTCCTCCATCATCACACTCTGCTCCCCCAGCCGGACCCCGGAGAGAAAAGACGGTACAAGGCTCGTTCTACTAGGCTCAGCTCAGCCTTTGCTGGGAGCTCCCTTTGAGTGACCACCTTAGCCTTTTGCTCCAGAGGCTGGCCGGAGGTGGGGGAGCCTCAGCTTTGCTGGCTGGGGCATTGGAAGGACTTGGTTGCCCCATTCAGGCTGATTGGAAGGGGCATGTAGTCCCCAAAAGAAAGCCTGGGTCCTGTCATGTATGGAAGATGCCAGGGCCACACAGGGGAGACAGGTCCTGGCACGCTAAAGGTCAGTGCTATGCCCTGGTAGGGACAGCTGATCCTTAGTGCTATGGAAAGGGCAGCTGAACATGGACAATGCAGCCTGCGAGCAAGGACCCATCACTATAACAAATCCTTAATCCGCTCCCATTCTCCATGGAGCCGGAAACAAAAAGCAAAGCAAACACATGGCAGCAAATTCTCGGGTTCACCCCCCTACAATTAACTTGACAGCAGAATGCTGAAGCAACTAAAGTTGGGTTTCTCTGCCCCCTGGTGTCCAGTTTGCAACCATGCATTTGGAAAATTGTGTCCTCCACTGATTTGGTCAACTGTCTTCATTCCATATCATTGTCCACTTGTTGAGTTGTTAACTCTATTCTCGTTGTCATTTTGATTTGTGATTGGGTTGCTTAATGCTTAAGGAGGCTAGTAAAGGTTATAGTCGTTCGCTTTAGTGAGGGGTTTAGTTGATTTCAAGTTTGATTTTTATTAACTTGTAATAAAATCCATGAGGGATAGCTCAGTGGTTTGAGCATTGGCCTGCTAAACCCAGGGTTGTGAGTTCAATCCTTGAGGGGGCCATTTAGGGATCTGGGCCAAAAATTGGGGATTTGAGCAGGGGGGTTGGACTAGATGAGCTCCTGAGGTCCCTTCCACCCCTGATATCCTATGAAAGGATATAGGCCCAGATCCACAAAGGTATTTAGGCTCTAAATTTCCATGGATTTCAGTAGAAGTTAGGAGCCTAAATACCTTTGTATATTGAGCCACAGAGCTGGCTTTTCCTGTAAAATTATAGCAAGGGTCCCAACATTCTCCCCAAGGGCCAAAGATCATTCAGTGAAGTATCTCAGAGATCCTTAGCTCTGTCCCTAAATCACTACCTATGTCCCTCACAAATCAATACACTTCATGTTTCAAATACTGTTTGCAAACTATATAGAGACCATGAATTATTAGAAGAATTTAACTGGAGAGTCACTTCAAATGAGGAATAAATTGGAGAAACCCCCAGTGTGCTCATGGACAATTTGCAAACAGATAATGAGGCCAAAATAATCAAATACAGGATTTATTATGACTGTTTGGCCCAGTTTTAAGTTAGCTCCATCAGTTTCTTCTATGGATTTGGGGAGATCTCCCAAATTGGACTGGGCTGGACCTTGTCATTAATGCTGTCCCACAATGTAGTGTAACTTTAAGACAGGTGGGTTAGACCCACCTGTGACTAATTAATTCCTCCCAGGTGATGGGTCTGAGGCCAGGGATCAAGTGATAGCCTGCTAGCCACCTGCTGCCAACAAGCCACTCAGGGAGAAGGTAGGTTCCTATAAGGGGGGCTGGGAAGGAGCTTTTTGATTTCTATAGGCTTGTTTCTGCTTAAATAAACCAAGGGAGGGAAGTTTTGCTTCTGTTAGGTGCTTTATTTGGTGCAGTGCCTGGTGAGTTGGTTCAGGGGCTTATATCTAGGGTACTTACCCAGCCCTCTCACCCTGGTGTTGGAGAACTGAAGCTGCCTCTCAAGCGCATGGGTGTTTCAAGCAGTTTTGTTTCAATAACTCCAGTGCTTTCCTAACTTGGGGGGAGGGTCCCCCATGCCAGGGTCTCCTGGTCCCTCCCCCTCCGCAACACGTTCAGGGACATAGTCTGTGATTGGTGTAAGCCTCCAGCTAGCAGCTGTGTGTGTCATATGCACCCATGCTAGGGGTATTTTGGGGTTTTCCACATACCCTGGACAAAAGGGCTCCCAGTATTCCTGCTGGCAGAGCCAGTAGAGGAATAGGAGAAAAGGGGAAAACCCTGTCTACATTTGCTGTAGGAGCCAACAGCTGGGTTGAAATGGCCTCCACTGCAAAAGGAAAGGGGTCAGTTGTGTACCTGGTAACAGAGAGGAAAGGACCTCACTGGATCCTGCCATAGGTCCTGGGCAGCTACGCAGCCCAGATCTGGGAGAAACCAGGACTTAGTCCTTGTTTGGTTTGAATGGTCATTATGCACAGAGTCTCAATACTGCTGTACACCAAGAAATTATATTATAGACTGGGCCAGTTCTAGGGGTGATCACCCTGGACACCAACCTCCAGGGGCCACTGTGCTGCCCAGTGTCTTTTTTCCTCAGCTCTGATTGGCTGGCTGTTTTTGCATTGGCCCGCTGTTTTGTTTTGTTTCTCTCACCGCTGGGGGTGTAACAAAATGGCCGGGGCTGCTCCTGACTATAGATGGGGATGTGCTGGCTCTGGAGTGGAGCCCTCTCCTTTAAGTCTGTATCCAACCCAGGACAGTAGCAATGCGAAGTTGCTCGCTCTTTGGTTGTGTCTAGGGCCTGATTCAAAGCCCACTGATGTCAAGGAGACTCTCAGGGCATGGGCGCATGTCGGTGGGTCTCCCCGCAGCTCTTCATGGAGAGTGGGGCGGGGCACAGTGGTGCTGGTTGCCCCCTTGCTGCTATCTCAGCAGACAGACCAAGGCATGGGGAGAGACTGAGCTCCCTTCCTGGAGGCGAGCCCCCTGGAACTGGAACAAGGCCAGTAGTAGGGTCAGTCTAGCACTGTCATGTACGTGGAGGACAGGTTCTGGCAGGGTTGTCAGCCTGGTCCCTTTCACCTGCACCAGATGCACTCTCACCCTGCAAACTGGAAGGGATACCGGTGAGCATTGGAGAGAAGCGAGGTTGGCACGATGGCCCCCTCTGCTGATTTCGCTGAAGAGCCACGCGCTCTCTGTCCCCCCAGAAATGGCCGTTCTAACACTGCAGGTTTCCATGAGCAAGGGCCTGGCCCGCCGTGATGTCATGGCACCAATTCCTCCGCATCAGACAGCGTCCAAGCAACGCTTGGACAAGCTCCACCATCTGGTGCTACCAAGCTCCCATCACGCCCAGGGCTCCCAGGTAGGCTCCTACCTCTCCAAACATTTTGGTGGTGTCACACTGACCCCTGCAGGGCCCCTGGGGTCAGATCCTCAGCTGGTGCAAGCTGAGCTCAGCAGAGTGCTGCTGGCCCTGGCCCTGTACTCAGTCCCCATTATCCAGTAGGGCAGCAGAAAGGGCCTGAGTCCTTGCACACTGAAAAATCCCCTGAAGGAGGCAATATTCTAGTTACCTCCCACCAATTCCTTTTGTGGCTTGTGAGCCATGGATAGGGAAAGGCATAAAAATAATACTCTCCCCCCCACCCCATCCTGCCCTATTCCCCTCTAATGTCCCAGTGTGATATGCTGGGTTACAGCCTGCTAGGTGCAAGAGGTGGCAAACCATGCGTCCTTGCCTTGTGGCTGCCAGGCTAGCGCCGTGGTGCAGGAGAGCTCAGCGCTGATTTCCAGGACCCGCTAAGGCCAGGATCCTGCAAATGCATAGGCTGTGCTTCGTGTTCTGCGTGTGATTAGCTCTCGTGAGTTAGAAGTGGAGACTCTGCAGGGCCAGGGCCTAGGAGAGCACCCGGGGTGCTAGATGGTGGCTCTAGCTGCCTGTGTATCATGCACCCACTACCGCTGTATCTAAGCTCTAGCCCTGTCCGCAGAAGAAGGGACAAGAGCCCTTATGTGCCCCTTACCTTATTTTCCCCAAAACTGCTATCACGATCCCCAGCGACAATCCATGTGCCAGCGCTGGCCCGAGGGGCCGGTGATCACGGAGAGAGGTGCCACCACCATGAACAGGGTGCTGCCTCCCAGCTTGGCCAGGCAAGGCTGGATGTACTTCTCAAAGGTGGTGCGGTTCTCTGGCTCTTTTCCGGGGCCTGCAAGAGCTCAAGGGGAGGCCATGGGGTCTCTCTTTCTGTCTCTAAGGAGTGTTTCTTGAAAAGAACCATCCCCCGAAGGCCATGTACCTGGGGTGATGCCTGTAGGGAGGAAAAGGAAAACAGGTTATCCATCCATCTGCTGGAAGCTCCTTTCCCTTCAGCAGGGAATTTGGGGCCCCAGTCATCTCTCTGCCCCCAGGGTCGGAAAGAGAATGCTCCCCAGGCCAGGATGCACTGGAGTGCTGAGCCCTCCCTTCTGAGAGCTTACAGACTACACAGGGGTCTTGTCTGTCCTGACATACAGTGGATGGGCTTCAGCCCTGCTCCTGCACTCCAGCCCCAGCAGGTGCGCCCTGCAGGGCTGAAGCCCTGAGAACCCCCTCCCTGCTGGGCGGGAGACCCTACCCCACCACCCCACTGCAAGGCAGAGGTCCTGAGCTCCCCTCCCAGTCCGGTAGGTGGAGAAAGGAGGGAGGTGTGAGTGTTTCCACAAGCCTCACTTTAACAGTAAAAGAGCCACATGTGGCTCACAAGCCATAATTTGGCCACCCCTGGCATAGACACATGCTTTGCTGTAGCTGCATGCCACAGGCGGGTAATTGGTTAAGTCAAAATGGCTCAGAACATAAAAAGTGGACAGTAGCAGACCATGAATTCCACTGTCGATTCAATCTGGCGATTGAACGCAAAGAGCTCTCAGCCATGCTTGTGCCTGCTTCCATTGCTTCACGCTGGCTCTGCAGATATTTTAGGCTTCTGACTGATATCCTGGAATCTTTTTATGTTGATTTAGCCTTTAAGAACATCCATTTTGCACTGTGCGAGTATATCCCACACACATTCCGTGCTCAGCAGCTGTCCAAAGCCCTGAATGTTCTAATCCTAAGGCTCATTTTAGTGAGAACTCCAGAAAATTGGCCTAGTGGGTAGAGCATTAGACCAGGATTCAGAAGACCTGTTTTTAGCTCTGCCACTGGCCTGCTGGGTGACTTTGGTCAATTCATGTCACTGCTTTGTGCCTCAGTTTCCCCATCTGTAAAATGGGGATAGTGATACTGACTTCCTTTGTAAAGTGCCTTAAAAATCTACTGATGAACATAGGAACGGCCATACTGGGTCAGACCAAATGTCCATCTAGCCCTGTCTTCTGACAGTGGCCAATGCCAGGCTTCAAAAGGAATGAACAGAACAGGGGAATTATCAAGTGATTCATGCCCTGTTGTCCACTCCCAGCTTCTAGCAGTCAGAGGTCAGGGACACCTGGAGCCTGGGGTTGTGTTCCTGACCATCCTGGCTAATAGCGATGAGTCCATGAACTTTTTTTTTAAACTCAGTTATAGTTTTGGCCTTCACAACATCCTCTGGCAATGACTTCCACAGGTTGACTGTGCGTTGTGTGAAGAAATACTTCCTCTTGTTTGTTTTAAACCTGCTGCCTATTAATGTCATTGGGTGACTCCTGGTTCTTGTGTTATGTGAAGGGGTAAATAACACTTTTTCTCTGCACCATTCATGATTTTGTAGACCTTTATCATATCCCCCCTTAGACGTCTCATTTCCAAAGTAAAAAAATCCCATTCTTTTTAATCTTTCCTCAGATGGAAGCTGTTCCATACCCTTAATAATTTTTGTTGTCCTTTTCCCATTCTAATATCTTTTTTGAGCTGGGGTAACCAGAACTGCATGTAGTGTTGGAGGTGTGGGCGTACCATGGATTTATTATAATTTCATTATGATATTTATGATACAAAAAGTGCTATGCAAGAGCTATGTAGTAGTAGTGTGGTTAGATCAGAATTAATGAATTGTATGAAGTGCTTGTCCCTCAGCTAGGGATTCTCTGCTGTTCCTGCTAGGTTTTCATGCCATGCATATTACCACAGCACCTAGGTGCTTCCTAATGATGCACTGTATGATGTGACGAGCATCTGTAGTGAGTAATTTTTTTCCCATTCTTCTGCCCAGGGGGAAATTGCACCTGGAATTGACTGGAGCTGGTCAAAACATACCAATTGTTTTTCAGGGTAAATTGTTTTAAAATGTGTTGGGTTCCCCCCCCCCCGTAAATTTCCCATGAAAATGTTTTATTTCCCCAACAAACCCAAAACAACCGAGGGTGGGGGGGAATGTTCACTTCTGAAAGGTAAAAATGTTCTGTTTTCAAAGCCTGCTTTTTTAAAAATTTTTTTTTTTACCAGACCCCAATTTTTAAAAAAACTGGTTCCAACTTTTTGTCAGAAACCTGGCAAATATTAACCAAGGTGTTTAAAAAACAAACAAACATGTTTGGCTGTAAAATGTTCAGACAATTTTTTTTAACCCACTCAAGAATGCAAATCTATCTGGTCTACCCCACCGGACTTTCCAACCTCGTCTGTTGAGGGGATGACTCTGAAGCACCATCTCCTCTCTCCTACGTCCATGGGTTTTTTTTTCCATCCACCCCCCTGTTCTCAGTAGTTTAGTCCCATTAAGCCGCATGTGGATTCTCTCTTCGATCAGCCTCCTGAAGACATTTTACACAGTGACCCTAGATAGACTATTTGATGGGCAGTGGGATTTAACCTTCAGGGAGAGGTATGGAATAGGAGTGGCTTGTTGGCATAGAGGTATGATTGTTGTTTCACGTATGGATCGTGTTGGGTTCAAACACTTGCATAGACTGGAAATAGTGCCAAGACTGGATGCCTTCCTGGAAGGATAGAATCATAGCACTGTAGGGCTGGAAGCGACCTCAAGAGGTCGTCAAGTCCAACCCCTGCACTGAGGCAGGACCCAGCAAACCTAGTCAGTCCCTGACAGGTGTTTGTCCAACCTGTTCTTATAAACCTCCAGTGACGGGGACTCCACAACCTCCCTTGGCAGCCTGTTCTAGAGCTTAACTGCCCCTTTATTTAAAAAGCTTTTCCTAATATCTGACCTAACCCCCCCCTTGCTGCACATTTCTTGTCCTACCTTTAGTGGACACGGAGAACAATTGATCAATTCTCTTTGCAATAGCATGTAACATATTTGAAGACTGTTCTAAGGTCCCCCCTCAGTCGTCTTTTCTCGAGACTAAACGCCCAGGTTTTTTTAACCTTTCCTCATAAGTCAGGTTTTCTAACCCTTGTATCATTGTCGTCACTCTCCTCTGGACTCTCTCCAGTTAGTCCACATCTTTCCTGAAGTGTAGCGCCCAGAGCTGGCCACAGGACTCCAGGTGAGGCCTCACCAGTGCTGACTACAGCAGAACAATTATCTCCCATGCCTTACATATAACGCCCCAGAATATTAGCCTTTTTTGCAACTGCGTCACACTGTTAACTCACATTCAATTTGTGATCCACTCTAACCTGCACGTCCTTTTCCACAGCACGAACACCCAGCCAGTTATTCCCCATTTTGTAGTTGTGCATTTGATTTTTTTTTCCCCCTTCCTAAGTGAAATACTTTGCCCTTATCGTCACTGAATTTCATCTTGTTGATTTCAGACCAATTTGTCCAGGTCGTTTTGAATTCTAATCATGTCCTCCAGTGCTGGTAACCCCTTTATACTTTAGGGATTTGCTTTAGTGAAGCACTTGTTGGGCTCAATACAGCCATTACTGAAGCTATATCCTCACTGCAGAGCTAGCATAGGTGTTGGCACCAGAGGTAGCCCATCCTGGGTGTGAGTAGCCACACACAAGAGCCCTACCCAAGTGACTGGTGCTGCGCTCCCCTCTCTGAGTCGCTAGGACTTCTGGGGGCACATCCCATGGTTCTTAGTATTGCAATGAGCTGAGCTTCTCTGATTCTTTCCCACTGAACTGTGGGAGAATTTGTCTGTCCTAGGCTCGTGGGGAGGGGAGTTGTGAGAGGG
The DNA here is from genome assembly GCF_015237465.2 of Chelonia mydas. Lineage (NCBI taxonomy): Eukaryota > Metazoa > Chordata > Testudines > Cheloniidae > Chelonia > Chelonia mydas. The sequence goes on from NC_051254.2 coordinate 21,882,300, forward strand.
CATTGGAGGAGCATCAGCACTGGAGCCATAAGTGTAGACATAACTTGAGTGAAAGTAGCACCCGGGTTGTAACCCACTCCCAACCTGGCCAGCTAGCCTGGGATGAAAGCACCACTAACCTCTGGTGAGAGGATTTTGTGTGTGAGCAGAGAAGGGCTGGGGCAACTCCCAGGTGAGAGTCTGAGTTAAGGCTGCAGTGAAGATGTACTTTTTGCCCACTAGCCAGCAGTGGTACTTGAGTCTGTTAACTTGTATATGTGGATCTTGGTGGATTTCATTTTTATTATCCATTATCCAGGGTCTTTTCCATCCCAGAGAGCAGAGTCATGGTCCTTCGCTTGCTGCTTGGCTGCTTCACTGACTGCAGCTCCTTGGATGAATCATCCGTCTTGGAGGCTGGCTGTGATTGTAGTTAGTATTAGCATTTGGTGATCTTTAATTCATGTTAATATTTTGCCTGGGAATCGGGCCATCTGCCTTCAGCCCTCAGCTGTAGTTTATGGAGGAGGAACATGGCAACTGCATGTTGTGTTTCCACATGCAAAGAGCAATTGTGTGCGTTGAGTGGCTTTTAATTTAGATGGGGGGTGGGGAACAATGGGTGCGAATGAAAGGAAGAGAGCAAGGTGTGCGTGCCTCCCTGTGTGACACTGCAGCTGCAATGAGGCCAGCATGGCTGCAGCTGGTGCACAACTGGAGAGTTCTTAGAAACAACCTTCCCAACTTCAGTAAATATGTGCAGCCAGGCTTTCCAAAGTGCCCTCTGATTTTGAAGGCCTCCATTTTTGTGCCCCGCCCCATTCATCTCCCAGAGCTGAGGCACCAAAAATCAGTGGCTGCTTTTGAAAATCTGGTGGCAAATCCTCACGGAGAAAGTCCATGTTGCTTTTTGCCTTTGGCAGCCCTTATCCACTCCGTGATTATTTGGGGCTAGACTGTGTCTCAAGGACAGAGCCGCGGGCAAGGGGCAGTGCATAACTAATCCACCCTGGGACCATCCATTCCTGCCCTGTTTCCCCCTCGCTCCAAGGGGGAAGTAATTTACCACTGGCCTGCAGCAAATCAGTATCCCTATCCCCTGTGCACTGCCTGTGCTGCAGTGGCCACTGAAGGGCAAGGGGGAACTAAGGGTCTCCCTGTTCCCAGACCATCCCCACCCACCTACTCTGGGGAAGGAGAAAGCAGGGGCACAGCAAGGCCCGTGTCTGTTTGATAATACCGAACTCTTATCAGTAGATCTCAAAGTGCTTCATGTTATCCCCACTTTACAAATAGGGGAAACTGAGGCACAGGGAGGTTATCTCAAGTGCCTATACACAAATGGAAACAAGCAGGGAGAACTGGAAGTCCTGGCACAGTCAAGGAATTATGAAGTGATTGGAATTACAGAGATTTGGTGGGATAACTCACATGACTGGAGTACTATCATGGATGGATATTTACTGTTCAGGAAGGACAGGCAGGGCAGAAAAGGTGGGGGAGTTGCATTGTATGTAAGAGAGCAGTATGACTGCTCAGAGCTCCAGTATGAAACTGCAGAAAAACCTGAGTGTCTCTGGATTAAGTTTAGAAGTGTGAGCAACAAGGGTGATGTCGTGGTGGAAGTCTGCTATAGACCACCGGATCAGGGGGATGAGGTGGACGAGGCTTTCTTCCGGCAACTCACGGAAGTTACTAGATCGCAGGCTCTGGTTCTTATGGGAGACTTCAATCACCCTGATATCTGCTGGGAGAGCAATACAGCAGTGCACAGACAATCCAGGAAGTTTTTGGAAAGTGTAGGGGACAATTTCCTGGTGCAAGTGCTAGAGGAACCAACTAGGGGCAGAGCTCTTCTTCACCTGCTGCTCACAAACCGGGAAGAATTAGTAGGGGAAGCAAAAGTGGATGGGAACCTGGGAGGCAGTGACCACGAGATGGTCGAGTTCAGGATCCTGACACAGGGAAGAAAGGAGAGCAGCAGAATATGGACCCTGGACTTCAGAAAAACAGACTTTGACAACCTCACGAAACTGATGGGATCCCCTGGGAGAATAACATGAAGGGGAAAGGAGTCCAGGAGAGCTGGCTGTATTTTAAAGAATCCGTATTGAGGTTACAGGGACAAACCATCCTGATGTGTAGAAAGAATAGTAAATATGGCAGGCGACCAGCTTGGCTTAACAGTGAAATCCTTGCTGATCTTAAATACAAAAAAGAAGCTTACAAGAAGTGGAAGATTGGACAAATGACCAGGGAAGAGTATAAAAATATTGCTCAGGCATGCAGGAGTGAAATCAGGAAGGCCAAATCACACCTGGAGGTGCAGTTAGCAAGAGATGTTAAGAGTAACAGGAAGGGTTTCTTCAGGTATGTTAGCAACAAGAAGAAAGTCAAGGAAAGTGTGGGCCCCTTACTGAATGAGGAAGGCAACCTAGTGACAGAGGATGTGGAAAAAGCTAATGTACTCAATGCGGTTTTTTTGCCTCTGTCTTCACGAACAAGGTCCGCTCCCAGACTGCTGCACTGGGCAGCACAGCATGGGGAGGAGGTGACCAGCCCTCTGTGAAGAAAGAAGTTGTTCGGAACTGTCAAAGTTCCTTCCCCACTCCAAACTCTAGGGTACAGATGTGGGGATCTGCATGAAAAACCCCCTAAGCTCATTTTTACCAGCTTAGGTTAAAACTTCCCCAAGGTACAAACTATTTTAGCTTTTGTCCTTGGACTTTATTGCTGCCACCACCCAGCGTCTAATAAATATAACCGGGAAAGAGCCCACTTGGAAACGTCTTTCCCCCCCCAAAATCCCCCCAAGCCCTACACCCCCTTTCCTGGGGAAGGCTTGATAAAAATCCCCACCAATTTGCATAGGTGAACACAGACCCAAACCCTTGGATCTTAAGAACAAGGAAAAAGCAATCAGGTTCTTAAAAGAAGAATTTTAATAGAAGAAAAAGTAAAAGAATCACCTCTGTAAAATCAGGATGGTAAATTCCTTACAGGGTAATCAGATTCAAAACATAGAGAATACCTCTAGGCAAAACCTTAAGTTACAAAAAGACACAAAAACAGGAATATACATTCCATTGAGCACAACTTATGTTATCAGCCATTGAAACAAAACAGAATCTAACGCATATCTAATTAGATTGCTTACGAACTCTTTACAGGAGTTCTGACCTGCATTCCTGCTCTGGTCCCGGCAAAAGCATCACCCAGACAGAGAGAGAACCCTTTGTTTCCCCGCCCCCCCAGCTTTGAAAGTATCTTGCCTTCTGATTGGTCATTTTGGTCAGGTGCCAGCGAGGTTGTCTTAGCTTCTTAACCCTTTACAGGTGAAAGGGTTTTTTCCTCTGGCCAGGAGGGATTTAAAGGTGTTTACCATTCCCTTTATATTTATGACAGGGACTGTTTAGAAAATCTGGACGAGCACAAGTCCATGGGGCTGGATGCGCTGCATCCGAGAGTGCTAAAGGAGTTGGCAGATGTGATTGCAGAGCCATTGGCCATTATCTTTGAAAACTCACGGCGATCGGGGGAGGTCCCGGATGACTGGAAAAAGGCTAATGTAGTGCCCATCTTTAAAAAAAGGAAAAAGGAGGATCCTGGGAACTACAGGCCAGTCAGCCTCACCTCAGTCCCTGGAAAAATCATGGAGCAGGTCCTCAAGGAATCAATTCTGAAGCACTTAGAGGAGAGGAAAGTGATCAGGAACAGCAGCATGGATTCACCAAGGGCAAATCATGCCTTACTAATCTAATTGCCTTCTATGATGAGATAACTGGCTCTGTGGATGAGGGGAAAGCAGTGGACGTGTTGTTCCTTGACTTTAGCAAAGCTTTTGACACGGTCTCCCACAGTAGTCTTGCCAGCAAGTTAAAGAAGTATGTGCTGGATGAATGGACTATAAGGTGGATAGAAGGCTGGCTAGATTGTCGGGCTCAATGGGTAGTGATCAATGGCTCCATGTCTAGTTGGCAGCCGGTATCACGTGGAGTGCCCCAAGGGTCGGTCCTCGGGCCGGTTTTGTTCAATATCTTCATAAATGATCTGGAGGATGGTGTGGATTGCACCCTCAGCAAGTTTGCAGATGACACTAAACTGGGAGGAGAGGTAGATATGCTGGAGGGTAGGGATAGGATACAGAGGGCCCTAGACAAATTAGAGGATTGGGCCCAAAGAAATCTGATGAGGTTCAACAAGGACAAGTGCAGAGTCCTGCACTTAGGACAGAAGAATCCCATGCACTGCTACAGACTGGCTAGGCAGCGGTTCTGCAGAAAAGAACCTAGGGGTTACAGTGGATGAGAAGCTGGATATGAGTCAACAGTGTGCTGTTGTTGCCAAGAAGGCCAATGGCATTTTGGGATGTATAAGTAGGGGCACTGCCAGCAGATCAAGGGACGTGATCGTTCTCCTCTATTCGACATTGGTGAGGCCTCATCTGGAGTACTGTGTGCAGTTTTGGGCCCCACACTACAAGAAGGATGTGGAAAAATTGGAAAACGTCCAGCGGAGAGCAACAAAAATGATTCGGGGACTGGAACACATGACTTATGAGGAGAGGCTGAGGGAACTGGGATTGTTTAGTCTGCGGAAGAGAAGAATGAGGGGGGATTTGATAGCTGCTTTCAACTACCTGAAAGGGGGTTCCAAAGAGGATGGATCTAGACAGTTCTCAGTGGTAGCAGATGACAGAACAAGGAGGAATGGTCTCAAGTTGCAGTGGGGGAAGTTTAGGTTGGATATTAGGAAAAACTTTTTCACTAGGAGGGTGGTGAAACACTGGAATGCGTTACCTAGGGAGGTGGTGGAATCTCGTTCCTTAGAAGTTTTTAAGTCAGGCTTGACAAAGCCCTGGCCGGGATGATTTAGTTGGGGATTGGTCCTGCTTTGAGCAGGGGGTTGGACTAGGTGACCTCCTGAGGTCCCTTCCAACCCTGATATTCTATGATTCTATAAATGACTTGCCCAAGGTTCCACTGCAACCAAGCCGGGAATAGATCCCAGCTCTCTTGATGCCAGTCCAGTGTAGTCACAGCCTAGTCCTTAATGGACAAAGAATAATTATTCATATCTGTCCCTTCCTGAAGCCACCTGATGGAGAGATCTGGCTCCAATAAGAACTATTCCATTCCTTTCTTGCCATCACTCTGTCTGTTCAGCAATGAGGAATCTCCTTCTGTAATTGATCTTATTATAGTTTCTTTTGCTAATTTGTTTAAAATAGGGTTGTACAAGACAGCTTTTGTAAGCAAAAGGCTGAGAGATCCCCAGAGCATTTCCTAGGTCACTGCTACAGCCCCTTGGGGTTGATGTGTTTTTCCCGCCTGCCTCTGATCCTTAGTAGAGATTTCCAATTCTTTACCCAAATGGCTTTTAAACAGAAGCTAGCTGGGAATTCTAGGCCAGGTCCCCCACTGGTGTAAACCAGCCTAGCTCAGGATCTGGCCCTCTGAGTGCCCCATCTCTCCCAACTCGGGAGCCAGCAATAAATGAAAGGCACTGCTTGTAAGACAAAGGCCAAGGACAGAAGGGCAACAACCATGAAACAAAGCAGCAGCTTCTGGGACCGCTTTGAGCCTCATCCTGCTCCCACTGAAGACAGCGGGTGTTTTGATATTTACGGTAACTTTGCTGGGCCCTTTCCCTGTTGACCTCTGCACTTTGCTAATGGAAACGTCTTGCCTGTAAATCAAACAGGAGGGGGTCTGCGGATTTTGTCATGAATTGCAAATGGGGGAGACCAGCATTATCCAGATCTAGCCGCATTGGTCCTGAAGTGAATTTTCGTAAAATAATTGAATTCTTATTAAAGCCAATCCAGGGGACTGCGGGGCATCTGTGGGAACCCAACGCTGCACAGGAGGGGACTGATTTGCTCTCACTCACGCCAGCATAAAGTGGCTGCAATGTCACTGAAGTCAACAGAGTAAGACTGGCATAAAACTGGGGTATCATAGAATCATGGAACATTAGGGTTGGAAGAGACCTCAGGAGGTCATCTAGTCCAACCCCCTCCTCAAAGCGGGACCAACACCAACTAAATCATCCCAGCCAGGGCTTTGTCAAGCCGGGCCTTAAAAACCTCTATGGATGAAGATTCCACCACCTCCCTAGGTAACCCATTCCAGTGCTTCACCATCCTCCCAGTTAAATAGTGTTTCCTAATATCCAACCTAGACATCCCCCACTGCAACTTGAGACCATTACTCCTTGTTCTGTCATCTGCCACCACTGAGAACAGCCTAGCTCCATCCTCTTTGGAACCCCCCTTCAGGTAGTTAAAGGCTGCTATCAAATCCCCCCTCACTTTTCTCTTCTGCAGACTAAATAAGTTCCTCAGCCTCTCCTTGTAAGTCACGTGCCCCAGCCCACTAATCATTTTCATTGCCCTCCACTGGTCTCTCTCCAATTTGTCCACATCCCTTCTATAGTGGGGGGACCAAAACTGGACACAATACTCCAGGTGTGGCCTCACTAGTGCTGAATAGAGGGGAATAATCACTTCCCTCGATCTGCTGGCAATGTTCCTACTAACGCAGCCCAATATGCCGTTGGTCTTCTTGGCTACAAGAGCACACTGCTGACTCATATCCAGCTTCTCGTCCACTGTAATCCCCACGGCTTTTCTGCAGAACTGCTGTTTAGCCAGTCAGTCCCCAGCCTGTAGCAGTGCATGGGATTCTTCCTTCCTAAATGCAGGACTCTGCATTTGTCCTTGTTGAACCTTATCTTTTGGCCCAATCCTCCAATTTGTCTAGGTCACTCTGGACTCTATCCCTACCCTCCACCGTATCTAGGTGACATCACAGATCAGCCAATGGAGTCAAATCCCTGCTGTCAATCCAAAGTGCAGATTGAATGAGCAAGTGGTGGTGGTGGGTATATCGTGTCCCAATGAATATCTGCCTGCCACATGAATCAGCACAGTTGTTCTCTATGTAAACCCAGAAACTTTCCTCTCCCCTGCAATCCCCATCCTTGATTGTACTTTATTTAACCCTAGCAGCCCTTAAATCTCTTCTCATCCCAATAGAGTTTATTGTATTGAATTAGCTGGAATAATAGCACAGCTGAAGGTCAAACCAAAGGTGCATTAGCAGAACTGTTGCAGGGTGAATGGGCCTGGAGTAGCAGGGGTGCTGCAAGAAAGGATGAGGTGCATTAGCAGAGCTGGCGAGTGGGCGAAGACCAGCAGTGGAATAGCAGGGGGTGCTGTTAATAAGGATTCAGGTGCCTTATTAGTGCTGGGGAGACAAGGGGAGGCCAAGAGTATAATGATAGGAGGGTTCTGCAGATTAGAATAGATGTGCGTTGGAAATGTGAAGGAAGCTTGGACAGCAGCAGTCTGCACTATGCTCCAAATGCTGTTCCCATGTGTGGAGCCACTGGAGTTACCCCAGATTTACACTGAGCAGAATCTGGCCCTGTGTCTCATTCTAGCCAGTGACCTCAGTCCCTCACTATTGTTAGCACCAAACTTATACAGCACTTTGAAAAACCAGGTTGTAAAATACATTTCCCCTGAATATCATTTGGGCTTTTTGGTGTCGGTGGTGTCCTCTACTACAGAGGTTTCCTTCTGTCTTTCTAGACATCTGCTTAATTCTAGGAGGCAGAATGCAAAAAGAACAGGAAGGGATTTCTGTTTGTATTGAATAGCAGGGGATTGGCAGAATTTTGGGAAACAATCACAGATGCTGACAATAATCCTTTGGTCATTAACAGCCTTGGAAGGGGAAGATTTTAATCAGGGAATGTTGGCATGTGTCTGTTTCCCTTCAGGAGTCAAAAAAATTTCTATAGTTGTTAATGAAAGTTCGCTGAGAAGGGAAATTCAATTTTTAAATATTATTTATTTATTTAAATATCACTTGAGGGATAAGAAGAGCCGCAGGTAATGTGCAGACAAGGCACTCGCTCCCTGGGAGTAGGACAGCTCCTAGACTGTTTATACTTTCTCCATAGTAGTGAATCTGATCCTGAAAACAGATCCACACGTGCTGAACCTCCATGCTGCACAGAGGCCTATTAAAGGCAATGGGATATTTGTGCAGTTCTGTTTACAGGATCGGGACCCATGCCTGGCTATTAGGACACCAACGCTGCAAACGCTCATTGCTGTGTGTAACGCTCAGTGCAGCTGAATTGGGTCCCTAGCTCTCCGGACGGCAGGCAGTTTAGAAATACCACTCCTAAGCAAACGGGAGCGGTATAGCAATTCTGCCAAGTGTGGAGATCTCCTCTGAGATACAGAGCCACCTTCCTGGGAATGAGGGACTCTCAGCACCTCATCAGGAACACATATGCCTTGCAGGACTAGCCTTGCTATGGTAATAAAGAACAAACCCTGGGGGAATCTGTTGAAAATTCAAGCCCCCCCCATGGCCATTCAAACTCTACAGCAACACTGGGGAGAGAACTCCAATCCCCTTGTCCCATGAGCCTAGGTCTCTATCACCCCATGAGCTAAGAGAGAAACTCTCCCTTATTTATTAGTATTGGGCCTATGACACACAGTTGAATGTCTGGGCCCATCCAGTAGAGGGCAGTGGTGGCAAATAGTCTTCAAACAGTTCACTGCGGTATTCCAAATTCGATGTAAACAGGAATCTCCCAACTAGCTTGCATAAACTAAGAACCAGCTAAAATGTATTCTTCTCCCCCCGCCCCCACCGACTCAAATCTTAACTGGAGTTCAAAAATGTGATTAATCTTTTTTTTTTTTTTAATTGTTTTTTTACCTTGACTCTTCTTGCTGTCTCTGTCCATGACATCAGGCTGACCCTGCCTAGGGGAGACAAGTTTATTCTACCTAGCGGCTTCAAAAGAGCCAGTTCTGAGCACTAGGAGCTGGCACATTTATCCCCTCACGAGGCTCACCATACATAGCACCTCTGTTTTGTTAGTGCTGCAGCAGCATGAATCGCCTCCCATAATTCTCCTGGAAGCACGGCCCACCTAGGGAACATCCGTACTCCAGTCATGGTCGGGGGGGGGGGGGGTTGATTGCAGCTGCTTTAGACACCCAAGCTAGCTAGATCAAAGACAGCTAGAGCAGCGAAGCCTCAGTAATGAGCCCCAGTAATCACCCACAGTTCTGGATGAGCTTGTACAGCCCGTGCTGTCGCAGCTTCACCACTCTGGTACAGAGCGTGACAGACCCAGACCAGTGGGACACAGGAGTCTGGTAGAAGGCAAATATATTGGCCACTGGATGAACAGTTTTCTGTTCCCTGAGTGACCAGAGCAGGGGCTGCCCTAGAGCAATCAGGAACCTGCCAGAACCAATTAAGACAGGCAAGCTAATCAAGACACCTGGAGCCAATTAAGAACTTTCTAGATTCAGTTATGGCAGGCAGGCTAATCAGGACACCTGGTTTAAAAAGGAACTCCCATCAGTTAGTAGGGGGGTGTGCCAGGAGCAGGGAGTGCTGCTGGAGGAGTGAAGAGTTCAAGCGTGATCAGGCTTCAGGAGGAAGATCCTGCAGTGAGGATAAAGAAGGTGCTGGGGGGAAGGCTATGAAGAAGTAGCCCAGGGAGTTGTAGCTGTCACGCAGCTGATACAGGGAACATTGTGGACAGCTGCTATCCCCAGGGCCCTGGGCTGGAACCTGGTGTAGAGGGGGGGGCCTGGGTTCCCGCCATCTCCTGATTGGACACAAGAGGAGTTGACCTGGTCTGTGAGAAACACCAGAAGGGAAGGCCTAAATTGGAAAGGGAGCTGCCCTGTCCCTGACCCACTAGGTGGGACACAGAGACTGCAGGGATTGTTCTCCGTTTCCCCCATGCTGGCCAGTGATGAGGTTAGCTGAGTGGACAGTAGGTTTGAGCCACTAGCAAGAGTGGCCAAACTGAGGGTTACCGTGAATCTCTGAGGCAAGCAAATTGCCAATAAGCGCATGACCTACCGATGCAGAGGAGGGACTTTGTCATCCCCTCCAGAGAGAGGCTGGGTTTGTGGCTCAGGCAGTAGACTTGGTTTCAGGAGCTGCAAGGTCAAGTCCTGGCTGGGTGATCTTGGCCAGATCACTTTGTCTCGCTTTTGGCCTTAGATCCCTGTCTGTAAAATGAGGATGATAATCCGTTCTTCCTCTGCCTCCTCTATAAATTGACCACCCCAATGGGGTCCTGATGTCATGTGGGACCTCTAGCTGCTACCAGAGATTAAATAAAAGGTTACATTCTAGCTCCCAGCTCAGCTGGAATAAGGACATACCAAAAATCTAAGAGTGAGCCTGCTGCAATCCAATGTCTCTCCCAGGAATGCTTGGAGAGGGAGGGTTTTGTGCTGTGACACTAGGCACTTTCCTTTTCTTTAAAAAGGGGGCTAGTGGCACCAACCTGAGCGGGGTGTTCTGAGGCTTAGCTAACGTGTCCGATACTTGGAGAGCCCTGGATGGAAGAGGCTATTGAAAGGCAGAATATTGTTCTCTGCACCACTCTAGTCCTCTCCCAGTTCACCATGCCTGGGATAATTAGTCACTAAATATTCATGGCAGCCACCCAGGTTCTACAAGTGGGGGAAAAAAATCTCTCCCCACTCCTCCTTTGTGTGAATACAGCTGCACATTGTGTAAACACACCGAATTATTATTCAAGTGCCTGCTTATTGACTCTGTTAATTTTTCTTTCTTCATACGTGTAATTATCACATCTAAAAAACTCATTAAAATATGCAAATTTCCAAAGGGGGAAAAAATAGCACTTGGACTCATGCTGCTAGTAGAAGGAAAGGTGCATCAGAGCCTGCTTAAAGACTCCTAGCCAGGAGGAAAATGTCTGGTTAGAATACAGTGAATTTAAGGAAGGGAGCATGGGTTAATGGGTAGAGGAGGGGCTGTTGAATTAACCCTTCATGGGCATTAATAAATTAAGTCTCAGACTTCCACTGCAAGGACAGTGAGCATTGTCATCCTCAGGCTAGAGATGGGGATATGGAGATCCCCACCCCCCAGTCGGTGGCAAAGCCAGGAATTAAATCAAGGAAATAGACTTGCTGGCCTTTACTCTAACCACTAGACATGTGGGTGACTTTTTTTTATTTTAAAGGACCAAGAGAGTAAGGCAAAGGCCTCCCACTGGCCTGGGCCTAGTGCGGGTATTTGCAGCCGTGTGTAAAGGGCTATCGCCGGCATGGGTCGGGGATGCTGATTGGGTAGCGTTTGCACAGGTGTAAATGGTGAGTCGAGGCAGGGAAGAAGTTGGTCCAGTGGCCTCTATTCTCTGCTGCGGCCAAGCTGAGCTCAGCACGCATAGGGGGCTTCCCACCACCTCTGCCCTTCCTGGTCTGTGGAGCGAGCCAGTAACTGGAGTCCATGGAGCAGCCCTGGCCACACCCCTTCCTTCCCCAGCCCTGCTCTCAGCTCACCATTACACCGGCAGCAGCAAGATGGGACTCCCAGAGCTGCTGTGTTGGCTCTGTGCCGCTGGGGAAGCCCTCACTGGGAGAGCCACCAGCTTTGCAGGCCCTAAGTGCTGGCACAGCCAGCTGGCAGGGCCACCGGGAACTCCAGAACTGGGCCCGGTGTCTGTAGAAAGAGCTGCAAAGTTGAATTGCTGTTTGCTCAGCGGTTGTTGGGGCGGGAGGTTTGCAGACAGACCAGAGGGGGTGTGGGGGTTTACTGCACTCCATGTGCTGTCTCTCTCATGGCTAAACAAGCATGAAAGCGGGAGCAGGGCATTAAAAGGGGAAGGAGCACGGGCAGACAGGGTAGCAGGCCGTAAGGCCTCAATGCTGTGCACGACCGCCTGACCGTGCTGAGGCTCAAAGGCAAGTGAAGGTGACGCAGCTTCCCTCAGAGCTTGGCCACTGCTGCCTAGGCTAAGGAGAGCGAGCAGCTGCAGCTTGGAGGAGTTACGTTATTGCTAGATATCGGCACAGATCCGCAGCCGCTCAGGATTCCCAGCCCATTGCCATGCCGCACTCCTGACTGTGCCGGACGTCGCAGCGACAGGTAAACCTTGGCCCCCTGCTGTCATCAGCTGTGAGCCGGAGGCCAGGAGGGGCTTAGCAGAGAACTAGCCCTGTTGGCTGTGTGCCATCCCCAAACCCTGGTGCCTGGGAAATACCCAGGGGGCAATTGCGGCAACGTGCCAGCCCATGGAATGGGACCAAGGGGCCAGAGCCAGGCCCAGGGTGTTAGTTAGCAGGACACAGTGTGGGGCTTCGGCAGAATGGGGGGCCAGTACAGCCCCCGATGGGTAGAGGAACACCTTGCACGCTTTCCAGTGACTGGCCTTCATTGAAAGCTTTGTTGACAGGCTGTATCCAGCCTCCTTGACCACAGGGCAGATCACAGGATATGAGGCTCTTACAGGGGGAAATGGGGTGATGATACTGCCCCACGCCCACAATGTTTTAATAGGGCTGGGGACTTAGGAATCACCTAGATCACCAACCTTTTAGGGACCCTGTTCTCCTGCAGTAGGATACAGGTAGCTCCCACTGCTTCCAGTGGGAATGGCTCAGATCCTGGGGGTAGGAATCCAGCCCCAGGTTTGAGGTGCTTTGAGATGCTAATAGGAACCCTTTCTTCCCCCCACCCCCGTCACTGCTGGGGGCAATAGATCTGTGCAGGCAAGGGGAGCTTATTTGCAAAATCCTTTAAACCCCCCTAGAAAAGAGACTTGCCGTGAAATGAAGGTTCTTCTCTTGAAGGTTCTGATTCTAAATGCTTCGTGCTCTGGTGCAGCCCGTGCTGGCATTTTAACCCTCTCGCTATTACTGCCGGGTGGGCGGGGGGCGCGCGTGCGCGGTTGAGATCTAGCCCTCGGTCTCCTCAGCTTTTCCGGCAAGAGGCAGCTGGAGCCTGGGCTGAGAGCCCAGCTGTGACCACAAACCCTTGCCTACAGGATGCTGGCCAAAGCAGATTGGTTCGGTGCCCTGCTGGGCAGCCATCCTACCTGCATGAGGGCAGCCACTGGTGTCTGACAGTGAGATCAGGCCTTGAGTCTGGAAAATGCATGTGACACATGAATTCATTCCAGACGATGGCAAAGGTCCCCATGAAGCTGGCGCCAAGAACACTAGGCTTGGCTGGAAAGATGAAGGCCTGGACCTGGCTGAAGGATCCTTAGCACGGAGCTGCTAGCTCCATCTTCTTTTTTCTTCTAAGTGACCTGATTGCTGGTGAAAGGTCTCTGCCCCAAGAGCAAGGGCCGGACACTAGTTATGGCACAGGCAGGGCACATCCCCATGGCCGTACAGACCCATCCTGGAGGGTGAGAGGGGAGTTCAGCCCATGGCACGCCTGCTGGCACTGCCCACACAGGAGCCAGCGGAGATGGTGGGTTTGTTTCTGATCTGGACACCTGTCCCTGTAGGAACTAGCCAGGGGAAGTTGATATCGGTTCTCCCAGCCAATCACCTCGGCCTAGACTGCCAAGGCACATTGGCTCCTAACTGCCTTTGGAATCCAGGTGAATTAGAAGCCCAAGTACCTTTAGGAGTTTGCGCTGACGGCTGTGCACGTGGCAGGCACCCTACTAAACCAGTCCTCTCTGTGCTGCTGTACGTGGCTGCACAAGGCTCAGGGCAATGGGGACTCAGGCAAGAAGTTGCCCTGCAAGCATCACTGCTCAGGGCCTCCTTTCCCGTAGGCTTCCACAGCTCTTTGCCTGCCTGCCTGGGGGGATGGGAAGCGAAGCCCTCTCTCCCTCTTTGTGCCAAGCTGCCCCTGGACTCTGTCCCGCCACGGCTGACCTGGCAGCTTCCCTGCCTCTTGAGCCATTCACTCAGCTCTCCTGCTATTGGATGGGTGTACCATTAGCTGTAGCGTGGGCCTGGGGCTAAGGCACTGGGTGGTGACATGGCAGATGTGGGTCTACACCGATGCTGTGTGACCTTGGGAGAGTCGCTTAATCTCTCTCTGGGTTTCAGTTCCCCAGCTGCAAACTGGGGGATGATAGTACGTTCTCCAGCCCTGCTCCGGGCTCTCTAGACTGTGAACTCCTCGGTGTGGGGACTTTGTGCTTGTACAGTGTCTAGTGCTATGGAGCCCTCCTCTTGGCTGGGACCCTAGGTGCTACCGTACTATGAAGGGTGATACAATAACAATAATCTCTGCTGTGTGTGCCCCACCAGCAGGGCTGTCAGGGTGGGAACAGTATTGTACTAGTGCTGGGCAGGACTGCATGGAGAAGCAACTTGCTGGCGGCTGTAGGAACACTAATGGGCTGGTCGGCCCACCAGGGCTGGAGCTGGGGCCCTCTGGAGGTAAAGGCACCAGGGTCTCAAGCTGGGGCTGTAACAGACCCATGGGGATGCGTCACGTCAGTCTCCTGTGTAGCTCATCACCAAAGGATCTCAGCCTTGGGCCTTGTTCCTGAGCTGGGTGAACATTTTCCAGCTCCAGGAAGAGGGAGTGAAACAACTGGCTCGAGGTCACACAGCAAATCAGGGTCAGTTGGGACAAGAGGCAGCTGTCCTGACTCTCAGGCCTCTGGCCCTACTCGCTACCTGGGACGGGGAAGCTGTACTGCCCCCTGCTAGACCACTTCACCCCGGCCTGAGCCCGCTGACACGTTTCCCACAGGGAGCCAAACAGCCATCCCATGGGGGTGAGCTCTGAACATAGGGGCTGGACCAATGACCTGTGGCCGTCTGCCCCATTGAACAGCAGGCTTCAATCAAAAGGGGTCTGTTTGGCGTGGGGTGCTGCCTCTTGATTTCTGCTGGGGCTGGTCGGTTTCTGCTTGTGGATGGTGTAATTGGGGGTAGGTTTTAACTCCCCGGCAGTGCTCTGAACAGGCCCATTCCTTAGCAGCGCCGCTGTCAGCCGCAGCGCTGCTACCTACAGCTGCAGCCATCCAACCACGATAAAGCCATGCGGCTCACCGGCGTCATGAGTTGCCCTTGGGCGTCACCTGGCAGTTGAGGATCTCAAAGCCCTTTGCAATGTTACTGGAGCCTCCCCACACCCTTTTGAGTCATGTGATGTTGATGGGGACAATGGGGCATGGAGAGGTTAAGGGCTAGTGCCTCACCTGTTAGAAATCAACATCGCTCTGTTTACCCCCAATGATGGGAAACCCATTTCCACCAGCCCTGCGTGAATATCCCAAAGTCACACAATGACTCTGAGGCAAAACTAGGAAGAAAACCCAGGCGTCCTGACTTCCAGTAGCTGACACTAACCACTACAGCACACTTCCTCCCATCCCCAGGGTGCTGCGTGCCGGATTCCATCCTTCCAGCCAAGCAGGATGCTTTTCTGGACTCCATCGGCTCCGTGACTCCACCAGCACTCCCTCCCTGCTCCCCCTGGGGCTGGGAGTGTCACCAGCACATTGCTAGGGGAACACGGGACCCAGATCCAAGCCAGCTGTCAAGTCTGGCAGGCCAGACTAGTAATCCCCAGCCTGTGCGTTAGCCCATCTTAAAGGACAGGTATCGCATCTCTGGAAAAGCCATGTGCCCGCCGGGGAAGGAGGGGTGGAGGCTGCTGGAGAGAACACTGTGGCTGGAGTCCCTTCAAACTCTTGGTTTCCAGCTGTTCATGATTGCCAGGCTTTGAGCCTGAGCCATCTCCCCTGGAAGTCTCCCATTGACATCGAAGAGAGCTAAATTGGGCCTTGCTCTGTACCTGTTGCTGCCTTTTATTGACATGCCCTTTGCAGGGGGCTCTGGGGCCCAGGCCAGGAATTCTCGGCAGCCCCCACCATGATGCCTGCTGCTCTGGGCGTCTGTACGGGCGGGGACATGCCTGCAGAAGGGAGCTGTGCTCTTCAGCCTCTTGGGCAATAACAGGCAGGAAGCTGGGAGCGTTTTGGACACTGAAGTTTCCAGCTATCCTTTCTTGTATCTCTGCTAGGAATCAGAATCCGGCCTTGGGGCCAGCTTGCGGTGACACCGAGGCCCCTTTAGGTTGCACTGGGAGCACAGCGGAGCCTTGCCGTGAGCAGAAAGGGCTCTGGCACAGGCACGTCACTCAGCGAAGACCCTGCATGTGTGTCCTAGACTGTCCCTGACACTGGTGGCGGATCAGAGTCATAGCTGGAGCAGGCGGTGCTGCAGCTGCTCTCCGTTGCCCTGGCCCGGAGAAGGAAGAGTGTCCATTAGAGCACGGTCAGCGCTGCTGTGTCTTCCACCACGAGGCCAGGCAGACCCCTGCGCAGCCCCAGAGCAACAGGGGGCAGAAAGCCACTTCAGCCCTCTGCCCTCCAGCCGTCCCCCAAGCCAGGGGCGTCCTGGAGAAGCAGGCTCTTCTAACTGAAGTGTTGCCCCTGTGCGCGGCGTACAAAGCCAGCCCATTTCCACCGGGCGCTCCAGAGATGGCACCAAACTGCAGTGAAAGGAAGGCGATCAAATTGCAGCCAGTTCTGCGCCATGGGCACTGCAACAGGCTGTTTTGCATCCACGCTGTCCGGCCAGGTAGACACACGGAGTGGCTCCGCTGGAGCTCCGCTCTCTTCGGGTGGGTGGCTTTTGTGTTACGGCGGCAGGAGCTATATTGGAGTGAGCACATCAGACGTATGCTGCTGAGGAGGAGAGGGGAAGAAAGCTGCCCAGTTGTCTGGGTCTGGCTGCGTGATTAGGAGCGCTCTGGTTTTGGAATTTGTTGCTTTCTTGCTTCCTTATTGCCCAGAGAGCCAAAATAATTATTGACGCTCCCGTAGGAAGAAGTCAGGGCACTGAAAGACTTCTGTCTGCTGATAAAGATAGGAGCCGAGTCCTCTGGCAGCCAGAGCTGGCTTTTGTTTCGGACAATGCCCTGGCTGCATTAGCCCAGCTTCATGGTGCCGTGGGGAGGTTTTGCACGGGGTCGTGCGAGGGTGAACGTGTGTAGTACTTGCGCACACAGGAACGCTGCATGTCATCTCCATCTTAACTCACCGACTTCCCCCGCACAGTCGGTGTGAGCGAATACACGTGGGACCCTTCAATCAAGCGGCCCCACCAAAGCGAGGACACTGGCATGGGAAGCTGAAGGGCAGTGGAGGATTGAAGCCCTGAACGTGCAAGTTACTCTGCATGGGTGGCTGCCCCCCACCCCACCCCGGGGCTGTGTGCAGATGCTGGGGCTGCCCTTAGGGACTAAGTTGCAAGAGCGGGGCTTTAGACAGGGGCAGCTGAAATGTCAGCTCACATGCAGCTCGTCTACTCACTGTATCCTGCTGGTGGCAGAGACTCACGCCAGCCCCCAGGCCTTCACTGCCAGCTCGAGACAAGCTGCCCCGAGCTCCAGTTCTGCTCCCGAACTCCCTGCTGTGGCCCAAGGGCTCTTACGCTAGCCGAGGCCAGGCATGTTGTTGGATGCTGTTTTAAAGTGGATGTAGTGCTGGTGAAAGGTGCCATGCAAGATACAGCCTGGGGGCCTGGAGGGGTCTGTGTATAACTCAGGGCAGCAGGGCATACATCCCCTGCATGGCCTCAGCCCTACATGGGGACCTCCTGGAAACAAGCAATTGCCGGAAGGAGCTGCCGTCTTATTATGCACTCAGGGCCCACGCCTGCCGGAGTCTGCACAGCCGTCCTACTGGGGTCTGAGCGGAGCTGGTTGGAAGCTGTGAAGCCCTAAGTGGGGACCTACCGACCTCAGAGATACCAGACGCCCTCTGCCATCCTGGAGGTGTTCAGTATAAAAGGGACGGCCCTGCAGGCCTGGCGTTTGCCTCTGCTTTCAGTGGTATCACACGCTGTGAGACTGGAGCAGTGGAGAATCAGGCCCGGGGGCTGGCAAAAGGCCAAGTCACTTTGTAAAGCTTTGCCCCTGCCCATCCCCTCTCTGCGTCAGTCCTGGGCTCACACCTACTTCTCTGTGGTTCTAATCTGGCCCCCATCGCCCAGGTGTCTGAGCGTCTCCCATCTTTAATACTTTTAGCCTCACGGCTCCTCTGGGGAGCAGGGCAATGCTTTTATCTGCCCGATACTGAGGGGAAACTGAGGCATGGAGACGTGAAGTGCTTTCCTCCCAGTCACACACAGAGCTGGCCTTAGAGCAGGGAACTGAACACTGGTCTCCCAAGCTCTGCATTAGCACCCAGACCACCAACCTGGCCTTCCTCTGCTGCCGAGCTGTTAACCCTTCTGTACTGAGAACTGGAGCAGTGACACAGCTCTGAGCACCCCCCTCTGAGACCCCTGTACTTGGGGCACAGAAGTCCCCTGCCCCTGGACACAACTGGGTTTGATGTTTAGCTTTTTATATTGGCCTTTGCAGCCCACGGAAGGGCAGGCGGCGGCGTTACAGGCCTGGCTTGTGAGGCCCACTGAGCGGGTGATGGGGCAGAGAGCGGAGGAGCCTGGGGAGACTAGTCTAAAGGCTGGGTCTTGCAGGGGCGGGCTCCACACTGTCAGAGTTAATCAGATGGTGAAGCCAGGCAGGAGACAGAGTCACTGCAGCATAGCAAAGCGGCTCTGATTCCCGGCGCTCGCACGGCAGGTGTGTCCAACGCACACCTATGCTGGGGGGAAATACAGCTGTGAGCCATGCCAGCAGACAGGGTGCTAGTGAAAAAGCAGGCACTTTCTCTGGCATTAATCTGCAGGCTAGTGTAATGTCAGCAGAGCTGGCTAATTGTAAGTCTCTGTGAAGCTGCCTTCCCTTTTTCCGGTAGGGGATCATGCCTGCCCCCTCATCCCCTGCACCTCTTACACAACAGCTTGATCTCTGTCTCCTGGAACTGAAAACAAGGAAATATGATTAAAGCCCTTATGGGAGTGAGCCTTGTTCTCTCAGTTATCAACCTCCGGGAGAGCCGCTAGCTTATCGTCTGCTCCTTGGGTCCCAGCATTGCCTTTGCAGCCGGTAACCTTCCTCCTGGAGAGCTGAATAAGACCCCACACCCCCCAACTACAGCCCCATCACTTGGAGCACGCACCCTGAGGCTTAGGAGGAGATGCTGCTCTGATGAAGGTGATTGGCGGGGAGGGGGCGAGAAGGTTTGGTTATGCAGACAGCAGCAAGGAACATCCTTGGGAATGAGGCTGTGCATGTGGGCAGGGCAGGCAGCTTCCTAAAGAAGGGGGGCTATTTGCCATCCCTGCAGAAAAGGAGAGGTGGGATTCTGCCTCTTCTCCTCCTTTCACTCTTGTTTTGGGGCAGGACCATTGTTCTTGGGAATGAGAGACGTGCACTAGCAGGACCCTGCTGAGTGCAGCGGCTCTGTGCATACGCACAGCAAGAGACAGGCCCTGCTCTGCTGAGTTCACAACCTAAAGAGAGCACATGGGCAAAAGGAAACTGAGGCACAGAGGGGGCGGTAACTTGCCCACGTCCACACAGCAATAGATCCAGGACTCACGACCTCCACGCCTGCGCCTCACCCACCAGACCATGCTGCATCCCTAACAAGGGATGAATCCTTCATTAATCTGTGACCACTTTGCTGCTGACCTCCCTCGTTTCCCAGCCTGAGCCCTCTGCCTCAGCCCCCTCCTCGTTGCTAACGGGTCAGCATGACGGGCTCCGAAGCAGCCCAGGCCTCTAGCGGGAGGCGTACCCCGTGAGTTCCAGTATGGCTGGTGTTGGCCACTAGAAGCGTGTGACACAGAGCACAAACAAGGAGCGTAGCCACACAGTGGGGTATAGCCATAGCCTGTCATACAGGGAGCCTACATTCAACTACAGGTTAGATTCCAAAGGAAAATGTGGTTGGTGGATCCCACCTTACTTTGGTGTGTAGCTCGGAAAACCCTCCATGCCAGGCCAGCTCAGCAGAGAGCCTGTGAGAGAACCATTGGGGTGCTGCAGGACTGGGGTACACAGGGCAATTGGCACAGTGCCTACCTCATGCCAGGACTACTGGCCCCTCCCTTTGTTTAGCGCTACCATGGCGCATGCATTGAAACTGCTCTGGTATGAATACAGCGTGAGGAAGGGAAGGGGAGTCCTCCGGCTGCAGCAGGAATGGGGGACCCTCCACTGGAATACAAACAAGAACGTGTTTTCACTAGCAGGTAATGCAGTCTCCACCGAAGGAGTTTTTCCCACTGTGTCCTATGATTTTATTTTTTTTAATTGCACATGGTATTCAGTGGCTGGGGAGAGGTAGCCCAGGAGATGAAGTCTTTTATTTATCCCCAGAACAGGCAGTTCCTGCTAATCACTCCAACACTGCACATGCCCCTCAACCCAGAGAGACCACATGCTGGGTGGAGAATGCTCAGCCAGATCTTGATCTCTCTATTGAGACAATTGCCAACAAGGGTCCAGTTAGTACCAGCTATAGTGCAAGATCTGTGGTGGAGACATCTGTATCTTCTAGGACGTAGTCTGTGATCACTAACATGTTTCACATAGGCCACCAAACCACATGGGCTTCTGGTCATTGCTGACCTGAGCTGGATTCAAGCCAGCAGACTTTACACTGTATTACGAATGCTCTTAGCTAAGCTAGTTCGTCCACCTCATTATTGAGTCCCCCACTGGTTTTCCCGGGGCAGTATTTGCTCAAGTGGCACGGATATTGACCTTCCTTTCCCAGTGGGAACTACTAACTTTATCCAGTGATCCATCAAAGATAACATGGCCAGAACCATAAACCAGAATTGTCCAGCACCCTGATTCCTATTGTTAAAAAGAATCCAAGGACACTGCATTGAAATAGGTCACGGGATGGTTTTACGCATGCACACAATTCTCCCTTTGCCATAGAATGAAAAACACAAGATTCAGCGTGTTCCCATTAGCAGTGAGAGGAAACTAAATGAATTCTGCCACTTTGGCTGATGACAGGTGAGAGTCTAAATGTTCCCTTGATACAAAACAAAATGTATCATCCTAAGACAGACCCTCCTTTTTGTTGATTGACATCAGAGTAGCATCATTCTCCACCTACATGTTTTTCATGGTGAATTTAGACAAACTAGAATGAGGAGATAGGAAGAAATACAAGTAAAGTTACAACACAGATGTCCTGGCAGTGAGAGAAGCCTGGAGAAGCAAAAATGCTTCTACTGGAAGCGAGCCAGATCTCAGAGAGTATGTTTGTTAGCTGAGGTCTGCAAAGTCACCCAGAGAATTTAACAAGATCTGGGTATTCAGACCCCTACCCCACTTGGAACAAAGCAGCCGGGATGGATGCTGTTACCCCGCCCCTGAGAGAGGGAGCCACTAAGAAGCACTGAGCATCACCTACCGCTGAGTGGCACAGCAACGTGCTAAGGGAGCGGGGAGAGATCAGGCAGTTTTGGTTCTCGGCTCAGGAGTGACTGAAGGGAGCCTCCACCACCTATTTATGCTTCATTGCAGGGGAGAGCGAATTGCTGTGTAACCCCACCTGCCTTGAGCGATCTATGGGTTAACGCTACCCATCCAAACGCAGGCTGAGGGCCAAGCAGTCTGCTCTCAGCTCCAGGCCTGTTTCCATTGTGCAGAGTCAGAGGAGTGTGATGCCCTCTCGCTCTCCCTCTTTGCCTCCCAAAGCTCTGCCTTGGCTGGGGTGAAGCAGACCGAGCCCAGTGGCGATGCCAGAGCGCCAGCCTGGAGACGGGCAGCATTTTTAACCTGGGATCCCATTTGCACTTGGGATTATTGGGTTTTCCCCAGCCTTGTGCTCAAGATCTACATCCTGCTTCCTTGCAGATGCTGGTGGGTGACTGTAGGGCTGATGAATTGCAGGGATCTCAGCGGGTCGTAGGACCAAATGCAAAGCACGGTGAAGTCAACAGGAGCTTTTCAATGGCTTCATGGGCTTTGCAGCAGTGCAGAAAGATGCAAGTTTGTGCCTGCACCAGCTCTTCCCCTCCCCAGCCCTGGCCCCGCCACTGCTCTGCCAAGGCCCCTCACAGTCACTCTTGGGATGCAGCCCCCCCCCACCAATGTGCCTCGAGCGTGACCCCTTTGGGGATGGAAGGGCAGCTCAGTCTGTGACGTATTCAGTCATCGGCCTCCTGGCTGAGGCTGCCCACGAGGGAGCCAGTTCACAGCGGCTGTGGCTGTGGCCATAGCCTTAGCCTTTGTGGGGTTGACAATTATTCACTAAGGCTGGAAGAGAGAAAATCCACCTTCTCCAGCTGGAAAGGTTCCTCACCAGCTGTCAGACTGTACCAGCATTTGGTGCACTATGGTGCAGACATATGGATGCAATCTAAAGATGAAAGGCTCTGTAGCTGATTGCTAAGCCCTGAATTGTCTTGGCGCTCACCCCGTCGATTGTTTGTAAAGATGTACGCCTAGACTCCTATAGGGCCAGGAGCTAAGGAATTCCCACTTCCGTGACCAGAAACCCCCTGGGCTAGGGAAAAACACCTGAGTCAGAGATGGAAGATCTGGGTTTGATTCCTGGCTCTGCCGGAGATCCCCAGGGGATATGAGTGAGAGTCAGCTCTGTTGAAGCCAGTGGAGCAATGCTGATTTATGCCAGCTAAGGATTCGGCCCTGTGTGTGCTTCAGTTTCCCCATTGCGAAATGGAGACAATTCGAGCTGGGTGGGAAATGGGCTTCTGTGAAAAAGGTTGGAATGCTCTGATTATTTTGATCCCCCTTTTTTGTTTTTCCCTCTCCCCCTTACTACTTTTTTTCTGTCTTGAAAAGAAAAAAGAAAGGGGCGGGGGGGAAATAAGACTGTAAAACTGGAAGACTGTTTGGGTTTTCAGTGGTTTTTTTGTTGTTGTAGAAAAATCAAAGAATGAAAAAATTGCCGCAAAATTTTTTTTTTTAAAAGCCTCCCCCACCCACCCCCCTTCAAAAAACAGTTTGGAATAAACCATTTCAGCCAGCTCTAGGGGACAATGATCCTTCCCGACCCCACGGCAGGCCGCATGGCAGGCTCAGTTTGCTAATGTTGATAAAATGCATTGAGATCCTCAGATGGGAGGCATAAGGACAAGCACAAACTATCAGTGTTCATTTCCTGACCGTACCGTGGGACAGAGCGACCCATAACCTGCAGCCTTCTGCCACAATGACATTCCAGCCATGCTTAGCACATAGGACTGGCTGGATTCCCAGTAATGGGAGCCAGAGCTAACTCAGGAGAGTCCAGCCAAGCTGGAGATCCTGATCAGAGCTGAGCAGGGCAGATGTAGCCTCCTGATTCGATGGGTGCAAGACACAGAACTGCAGATGGGCACCCACCATCTGCAAGCCCCGGCACTGCAACTCTAATCCCAGCCTGGTGCGGAGAGACACCCCAGAGGTGGGGGAGGAGGCTGGAGACTGAGCTTGCCCCTACTCTCACCCTCGCAGTGGCCAAGTCCTGTCCCACGGGGCTGTGCCCAGCTCTGGCTGTTGAGACCCAGCACACAGGGTTGCAGCTCCGTTCAGGTTTGGCCCGTCAGCTCTTACATCACAATGCTGAGTGGTGCTGCGACCCCAGTCACCCTGTCTCAGCACCTGGATCCAGGAGCTAGGCCCAGTTCTGTGGGACGGGAGGGAGATGTCACTGCAGGGTGAGTAAAGGGTGGGTTTGCTCGCCGCCCTTCCCTGGTCCCCCCAGAGGGGCTCCCGTCTGCATCAGGCTGGGAGGAGCGTATGTTTGCCTGGTTTTGCACCCTTGGTTCTCATGATTTCTGGGAGTGCAGTTGAACCCAGGACCACCCCCCACCCTGCAAGCTGCTTCTGGAACTGAGTGAATAACTGATATTTTAGTCTAGGAGCCAAAGGGAGAAATCTGGGGAGGGGAGGGGAAAAATGTTGGTCTGTTTTGAAGCAAAATTGAGCTTTTTGTGGTGTTTTTTTTTTTTTTTTTTTTGTCAAAATGAAACACCAAAAAAAAATTAGTTTTGGATCAAAAAAAAATACCCAAAACAAAACCAAATGATTTTTTTTTATTTTCATTTTTTGTTTTGTTTTCAGGGTGTTTTTCAATCCAAAATGCAGGGTTTTTTTCAGTTTTTCGTTTAGTTTTTCGTGTGATTTTCACCTTTTGAGGGGGAGGAAGTTAATAAATCTAGCTCAAGTTACCCACAAAACATCATTGCAAAATGAAAAATGGAAACAATTTACAAACCGTTTTGATGTCTTCTAAAAAAAATTTTCCATGAAGTCTAATTTGTAAATAGTTTCGCAAAAAGTAAAGGAGGACTTGTGGCACCTTAGAGACAAAAAATTTATTTGAGCATAACCTTTCGTGAGCTACAGCTCGCTTCATCGGATGCATACAGTGGGAAGATTTATATACACAGAGAACATGAAACAATGGGTGTTACCATACACACTGTAACTAGAGTGATCAATTAAGGTGAGCTATTACCAGCAGGAGAGGGAAAAAAAACCCTTTTGTAGTGATAATCAAGATGGGCCATTTCCAGCAGTTGACAAGAATGTGAGAGGAACAGTAGGGGGCAGAAATAAACATGGGGAAATAGTTTTACTTTGTGTAATGACCCATCCACTCCCAGTCTTTATTCAAGCCTAAGTTAATTGTATCCAGTTTGCAAATTAATTCCAATTCAGCAGTCTCTCGTTGGAGTCTGTTTTAGAAGTTTTTTTTGTTGAAGAATTGCGACTTTTAGGTCTGTAATCGAGTGACCAGAGAGATTGAAGTATTCTCCAACTGGTTTATGAATGTTATAATTTTTGACGTCTGATTTGTGTCCATGTATTCTTTTACGTAAAGACTGTCCGATTTGGCCAATGTACATGGCAGAGGGGCATTGTTGGCACATAATGGCATATATCACATACCAATATAAGCTTATGCTCAAATAAATTTGTTAGTCTCTAAGGTGCCACAAGTCCCCCTTTTCTTTTTGCGGATATAGACTAACACGGCTGCTACTCTAAATAGTTTCGGTACCTCCAACAAAGCATTTTTCAGTGACTTTGCTATTTGCCCAAAAAAAAAAAAAAAAGCCCAGCTTTACTCCTGATGCTTCTACCCCAGGCAGCCACCTTTTCATGATCTGCTTCTGGTATCCAAGTGCCTCCTCCTGTGATGGGCTAAGGAGGGCAAACTAGGCAAGGAAAACTGGCCGGTCGTTAGTGCCCTAGCCTGGAGCTTGGAAAAACCAGGTTCAATTCCCTGCTGTGTAACAGACGTGTGAGACCTGGAGTCAGTCCCTTAGGCTGTGTCCACGCTAGGGGTGTGAGTCCTCAGTTGCAGAGACATACCTTCATCTGAGCTCGCAGGCTTAAGAGTAGGGTAGCCCCAGTGGCACAGGCTGGCCACCCGGAGGACCTCCCCACAGGGCTCAGGTGGGTTTGTACTCGGGCTAGGTGCTCCCATTGCTACGTTGGCTTTTTAATGCACTAGCTCAGGTGAGAGCTCGTGCGACCATGGCTATGTGATCTGGGAACCACACCCCAACCTCCAGGAGTAGACGTGGCCTGAGTCTCTCCAGGCTTCAGTTCCCCCTCTGTACTGTGTGGGTAACAGCACTGCCCTGTCTTACCAGGTGAGTGAGGACAAACACATTAAAGAGTGAGTGGTGCTAAGGTACCTGGAAACGGGGACCAGATAAATGCCATAGATAGCCTGGGATTCTCCTCTTGTCATGCCGACAAAACTACATAGGATCGTTTCAGGGGACAAGACAAGATACCACATTTATTATAACACAATTTGATTTAAGACCAATAATTAATATCTAATACCTATATGTACCACCACCCCCCGCCCCCCAATGTTCTGCAGCTGCTGTATAGTTACCAGTCCTGAATGTAGCTTGAGTTCGTAGCTTGTGGCGGCTAACTGGCCAGGAAAGCCGGGCACAAGGAGGGGCTGGGTCTCTTTTGGGCATGCACCGATGCCCTTCCATGTTGGCAGCAGGATGTTACCCTCCAAAGTCTGCCATCTCACCCATCCTTTTTGTAGGCTTTAGTTTGAATCCAGAGTCTATAGGTCTTGCTGTGTCATGCTGCTTCTGGGTTCGGTGTGATTGACCACCCGTCAATTGCAGACATGACTGGCAGCCTGGGACCTGGCTTTGATGTTTCTTCAATTGTGCTTTTGTTCTTTTCTTTTTAGGGTGGACTCTTCTTGCTTTGTCAGGGCTCTTGTCTGCATCTTCAGCCGTTGGTGTTTACACTTTATTTCATCAGGACAGGCTGAGGCCGGAGGTTGATTCCATCATCCATCCATACCGCATTCACACATCTAAACTACACTAATAAGATTACAGCAGGGTTTTGCAGAAATGAAGGTTTTGCAGCAAGCTTTTACAAAATGGAGAGAGCATTTTAAAATGGAGTTTGGGACAAGTTAAAATCGAGTTTGAGTTACAATATGGACAAGTGTAATGAATGACAAACAGTGAGCACAAGTTACAACGTTGAAACAGTGCAAGTTTCAGTGATTTAAGCAGCAATTGGATTGAAAGTGAAACTCAATTAGCCAGTTGTTGGGGTAACCGGTTTTATGAATGAATGTTGTTTCATTCATATAACTTTGCTTATGAAGTTATATTAATAAAGTGAACAATTAAAAACCATTTCATTGATCAGTTCTACACTCTAGCAGGTGGATTTCCTTCCCCTGTGGCTCATACTGCAGTTGTCTGTGCTGGAGGGGATGGTCTGGCAGCTCCATGGATAATGAAAGGAAGGAGACAATACAGGAGTCAGTCTAACTGGATTCCTTGTCCATGCAGCCAGCCTGTCATACTCACTGTGGAAATCCCTCTTGCAGGAGACGGGAACAGATGCCAGATAATCGCAAGAGTGGCCGAGCTTTTTGATCAAAGGAAAAATTTAGTCCCAGGGCTTTCTCATGTCTCCTCCAATGACGTCCCATTGTGCATCGGAGACCTGCCGACGCCTGGTGAGAAGTGAGAGATGTTTTCATGACTGCTGTGGTTGTGGCAGATGCCCCTTCATAGCGTATGCCTGGTTGCCACTTTCCCTTTTGCAAACAGCAAGGAAGGATGTGAGGGTTGTGTATCAGCATAGCACCTAGAGGTAGCAATCGGGAATCGAGGCCCCAGTGCGCCATGTGCTGTACACAAATAGAATATACAGACAGTCCCAGCCCAAAGAGCTTACAAGCCCATGCTTTATTACTAGGGACTCGGCCATGAAAACAGGCTGGCAAGATGCTCCTGCTCTGTCTGGGACACCCAGACTGCCTCAAGGTGAGGATGTCCCATCCAGACTCTCCAGTGCGGAATAAGCAGCAGATGAGCTCTTCATGGCAGGGGTTCTCGGTTCTTACAAATGGCTCTGGCCCTGGAAGTCAGAGGGAAAGGAACACAGAAAGGATGTACTACAAGTGGGCAGCATGGGCCCGTGGTTAGACCATGACACTGGGGACCTTTAATCTGCTCCCAGCTCTGATACTAATCTATTATGTGACCTTTGGCAAGTCACTTCATTTCTCTATTCCCTCTCCCATCCCTTGTCTGTTTGGTTCGTAAGCTCTTAAGGGCAGGGCCTATGCAGACACAGTGCCTGGCAAAAGAGGGCTCCCATCTTAGACAGGGAGGTCTTGACACTCTAATGCTGCTAGCAATGAAGGTCCTCCATTGTTTCTTCACAGATCGTTTTCAGCAGGGCATGGGCAGCATTCGCAAGTATAAGAGTGTTGGATGTTGCAATTTAAAACACCCCCAATTTCAAAGCAGGCATCGTGGCAATGAGCATTTGCCGGAGTATAAGTCCCCACAAGCATAACACAAGTGCCCTCTCGGAAGGGGAGGAAGAGTTTAATTCAGTGCATACTTATATGCAGTGGAGGGATTTCCATATTTCTGCATCTGCCACACCATACCTGCTCCATCCATAATCCCAGGGCCTGATCTCAGCCTCCACTTCTCCTTTGCCAGCGCTATACCTAGCATCAAGCGCACCCGAGAGAATAACCATGGCTCTGAAATGTGTGGCTCCTTATCTGCCTGTGCCAGGCGCCAGGGAGAGACTGGGAGAGCTGCCGGCTCCTTGCTGACATTGGCTTTCTCCGCATCGGCAGAGGGGAAGAGGAAACGAACTAGCAAACTAACATTTGGGAAGATCCAGAATAGAAACACCCAGGCAGGGTTTTTTGGAATGAGTTCTGATACGCCTACGCCTGGCAAGCAGCCTGAGCTAAGGGCTGCCTGACTGATCCTATTCACGCTGAAGTCAATGGCTGCTCCCAGGGCAGGATGGGGCCTGTAGTGGGGACTCTAGAGCAAGGAGCACCCAAATCATACACACACAAACTGCCCCCCTCCCAGTACACACTCCCAGATGGGTATGGTGCATGGTATCGCAGAGGGGATGGGCACAGTGACTGATATAGCAGTGGGGCATAAGAGATGGTATAGCAGCGGCCCCAGAGGGCTTCGCTACACTAAACAGACCCCTTGGCTGCATCTGAAACCAGCACGGATATGTGCATTAACTTGTGCTGTTATTTCCCTTATTCAAAAGAATACTGCAGTATCCGACAGTACTGGCCCACAATACGGTAGTACCCTACAACGATGGCCCAGAATACCATCGCTAGCAGCAGAGTAAGCGCAGTTTGGGCCATTACAGGATGATGAGAGTCAAAGGAGCATTCCGGACATGAATTGTGACATGCATGCTCCTTCCCCTGACCCGGAGTCTGGTAATGCCCCCAAATTCAACTCTCACCTACCCTGTCTGGGTGCCTGCTCCGCCCAGCCCAGCCTCTGCCAATAGAAATGTCTGAGGAGCTATAACGACACCAGATGAAGAGAACATTAGACAAAAGAATCTATCGGTTGTGTGCTATGCAACAATTGCGCATCCGAAATGAACAGCGATTACAGGAGAGAGTAGCAGGGAAGCTTCTGATTAATTCAGAAAGGGCCTTAAATGGTCACCGCATGTAACAGAGACTCTGGGGCTGGGGCTGGACCGGGGGCACCGGGGCTCCTGGGATCCCTTTAGCATTTAGCATGCAATCCGTTGGTTCCGAGGACAGGAGCGTAGTCTTCCATAAGTCAGCCGTGCCGGGTACACACAGGGGGCTGGAGCTCCACTGAGGATCTAGCCCAGTGTCTGTGCCATTGCAAACACGCCGCTGGGAATGCCAGGCACAGTGGCAACAGGAAGCGTGAATAAGGTTTCGATAGAAAAACAAACTCTATCAAATCTCTCATGACTCCAGGCGGTGGGGCTGGGAGCTTGTTTTCTGGTACCTGGCTGATATTGCTGTATATCTTGTGAAATCAGCTGCTGCCTTCGCTTGCAACTGATTCTACAGCCTGTAGAGCAGTTAGCCCCAACCCAGCTGAAGGTCAGCTGGGACCCAGATTCAATCAGCAGGACTGTGTTGGACATCTCACAGTCTTCCATGTGTGGTTTTCCTGGGGCCAATTTGCTTTTCAGTGGCTTGTTGGGCTCATTTTAGTTCCCAGGGAACAGGTATCCCCATCCATCTGGCACCTTCATTGACAGCCCCAGCTAAATTAGTCTCTTCTCCACCATGCTGTGCTCTTTTGATGTCCACGGGCCAGTTCCTCTGCACAGCTCCACTGTCTCCATTTCCTTTCTCCCACCTTTTGTCTTGTCTATGTAGGCCCAGGTCCTGCAAAGGCTTGTGCACACACTTGACTTCAGTAGTGCAGAAAGTTCAGCACCTGCGTAAGTCTTTGCAGGATTGAGGCCTTTGGTTGTAAACTCTTTAGAGCAGGGATCGTCTCATACTCTGCATTTGTACAGCGCATAGCACAATGGGACATGTAGGTGCTACTCTACTACAAATAACAACAACAATGGAAAAATGGGACTAAAGTATAGTTATATCCCCAGTTGTGTATTTCCTGAGTGGATCTAAGACAGATTTTACACACATACACATACATACGTATTCATTCTTGGGCTGAGACCAAGTATGGAAAGTTTCCTCCCAAAAGGGAAATTGCTTAAATATCTCCCAGCGAGTAAAAACAAGGGATTAAAATGGCAGTTGAGTTGCACCCTTAGGGCTTGGTCTTGTATCAAGATCCACTATCCTTGGCCCCTGTGTTTATGCAGAGTCTTGCTGGATCTCCACAGGGGTGTAGGGCTCCAAGCTAGCAGATCCTGGGGTAGGATCAGGGCCTCAACTGTAGCTTTTACTTCCTGTGAAAGCTCCATGCTGTGCCAGTGTTGGTTGCAAAGCATTTTGGGATGAAAGGTGCTAGACTGGTATCAGTTTCTGGGCCTAACACAGCCTTGGCATGAGCAAGAGCCATTCAGTCGAAATCGGTTGCGTCTCATACACCAGTGCTAAATTAGGCCCATTAGTACTATTCATTGTTAATGCTATTTCTTCCCCACAGCTACCAGCCTGCTACTTTCCCTGAGTGCTAAAGTCACTGAAAATATTTATTTGTGATGTTTCACACTCTTCCAAGCAAATAACTGAAAAAACCTGCTTCCTTTCCAAAATACCACCAGTTCAGTTATTGTAGGGTTGCTCATGAAAGTCCTGATCCTGTAAACACGCCGCACCTAGACCTCCATTAAACAGTCAACGGGAGCTGGTTTTGTCATGTAGGTGCTTGAAGGATTGGGCCTGTAAACTGAGTGAAGACACTGGTTTGTTATTGTTACTGGTAGTGTTTATGGCTGCACGACTGCACACAGTGGTTTGTTATGGTCATAAACACTGGGTTACTGGTAGTGATTCTCCAACTGGAAACAAATATTTTGGAGAAAAAATAAATCCCATAAAAATCCTACAGATTTTGCAAACAAATGTCAGGAGAAAAGCAGATCCAATTTTTCCAAATCCTCTTCCCCACAAGCCTGACTGTCCTCAAATCAGACCTAGGAAAGAGAGGAGAAACTCACATTGAAACAAAGTGCTACATCGTTAACTCACCACACTGCCCCCTACAGATCTCAAGGCGTTAACATATCAGTAAGTGGGCTGCAGTAGCTAACTCAGCAAGATGAGTTGAGGACAGAGCTTTACCCTTAGCATGGAATTTCCTGGCTTTTTCCATCAGGCAAACATTAATTTTTCTCCTGAGTTTCCAAAGAGCTGAAATAAACATGGCTGGGGGGGTTATTAGTTTTTTAAACAATTTAGCAACCCTTCCCCAGTTTGTTATGAGGCCCAGGCATCTTTGTTTATGCATCAGAATCCTTCACCGTTAGCTCAGCCCTGTGCATAGCACTTGCTGACCAGTAGATGGAGCATTGTGGTAATTCGGGGACAACAAAAATCGCAAGCTACTGCATTGTGTCTTCTGATTTCCTAGTGGTGAGCTGGGATGTATTTAAAATAAAAAAAAAAGCAAATATGTAAAATTCAAAATGATTGCATCTCTTAAAGTGTCTAATATGACAAAGACCTATTCAGTGGGCTCAGCTCTGTTGTCAGTTGTAATCTATTAAGTGCACACAATAGCCTACATCACAATAGCTGAATACCTAAAACTCCCCTTGATTTCAATGGAGGCTGCAGGGGCTTTGACTCCTAGAGATAACAACAATACCAGCCTCTCATAGACTGTTTTTCAGCCACAGATCCCAAGGGAGGGTCGGTCTCACTTCACAGAAGGAGAAACTGAAGCATAGAGTTATCGGCCCATGGTCACAGAGCAGGTAAGTGACAGAGCTGTGACTAGAACCCAAGTCTCCTGGTTCTTAGTTCAGTGCACTAGTGTGACGAAGCGGGAATGTTCTTAATGTTTTGCATGAGTACTGTGTGTGCCTCAGTTTCCCCTATGTGTTGCACAAGTATCTAGGTGGTGGGACAAGGGTTTGTAGTTGTTGCAGCGACCCCTAGAGGGCAGGTGTGACAGCTGTCTAGCTCTCTTGGCCCAGACAGTGGCCTGACACACTGTATCTTGGCAACTAATGACTGGGGCCCATCCTTTGAAAGAGCCAGCTGGAGGAGTTGGAGAACAGAGAGAGAGGTGGAGGCGAGGTGACCAGTTTGCCTGAGATGGAGGACATGCAAATGGGCATGACTGAGGGTGGGCTGCTGGAAGCTGGGCAGTCTCCAGGTTTGGGACTCAGGGGGAGAGCTCACGGCTCTGGGTCTGCCCAAGATGGACTTTACTAAATGTTCCTACTTTCTGTGCTAACAAGATCTGCTCTACGCTGTGTTCCGGATGACTAATAAACCCTTCTGTTTTACACCACTGTCTGGGAGTCACTGCTGACTGCAAAGTTGGGGTGCATGGCCCTTTGGGGCATATAATGCTTCCGCGGGTGTCCCATCCAGATGGATTCACTGTGGGGAGCTCATGGCATGAAACAGGGGTGTTGAATGCCCTGAGGTCAGACCCAGGAGGTGGTGAAGGGAAGGAGGCTTGCCCTAGTGAGAGTGTGCTCTGAGGGGTGTCACACGACAAGGGGTCCTGTCGGAACTTCATTCGGAGCTGTTCCAGAGCACCAGGCTTGCTCTCCCGAGACAGCTAGCCACTGGACCAAGCTGAAACACATACCTGTGCCCTGCGAAGATGCTAAGCTGGTTTCAGTGCAGTCTTCACAGTCCTGTAGAAGGCTTGCACAAACATAACATCATTTCATACCATTTTTGCGGGTGGAAATGCTGGCTGTCTGCACAGTCCTGATGTTGTGGGCTTGATGGTGATTTTCTGAGGCTTTCCCAAGATAAGCTCTCTGATGGTGTCGCTGAGCTCTGACCACCTGCCACAAAGTGACTACGTACTGAGAAATGGTGTGAAGTAAATAGGATGAAATTCAGTAAGGACAAATGCAAAGTACTCCACTTAGGAAGGAACAATCAGTTGCACACGTACAAAATGGGAAATGACTGCCTAGGAAGGAGTACTGTGGAAAGGGATCTGGGGGTCATAGTGGATCACAAGCTAAATGTGAGTGAACAGTGTAACACTATTGCAAAAAAACCCAAACATCATTCTGGGATGTATTAGCGGGAGTATTGTAAGCAAGACACGAGAAGTAATTCTTCCGCTCTACTCCACACTGATTAGGCCTCAACTGTAGTATTGTGTCCCATTCCGGGTGCCACGTGTCCAAGATGTGGACAAATTGGAGAAAGTCCAGCGAAGTGCAACAAAAATGATTAAAGATCTAGAAAACAGGACCTATGAGGTAAAGCTGGAAAAAATGGGTTTGTTTAGACTGGAGAGAAGATCAAGGGGGGACATGATAACAGTTTTCAAGTACATAAAAGATTATCATCAAGAGGAGGGAGAAAAATTGTTCTCCTTAACCTCTGAGGATAGGACAAGAAGCACTGGACTTAAATTGCAGCAAGGGTGGTTTAGGTTGGACATTACAAAAAACTTCCTGTCAGGGTGGTTAAGCACTGGAATAAATTGCCTAGGGAGGTTGTGGAATCTCTATCATTGGAGATTTTTAAGAGCAGGTTAGACAAACACCCCCCAGGGATGGTCTAGATAATACTTAGTCCTGCCATGAGTGCAGGGGACTGGACTAGATGACCTCTCGAGGTCCCTTCCAGTCCCACATGTCTATAAAATAGATTGGCATGTATGGGCATAGATAAATAAGGTGAATTCTGCAACTTTTAACATATTAAAGGCTTGCCTTTGAATTGAACGCACACAACCCCACCTGCTCCCCAACCGGCCAAACAGGGAAAGTGAAGACCTAGGGAGAAGGAGTCCCCCGGTTGTGTCACTGCTTTGGGGGCAGAGCATTTCCCAGGCCCAGCCTGCTGCTCTCTGGGCCTCGGGTCCCTGTCCCACTCAGTCTTTCAGAGGCTTGGGGGGGATGATGCAGGCAGCAGAATGTTTGCCCTGGGGGGAGTGGCAGGGCCCTTTGCTGGGCAGGGATCCCTTCCCCAGTCTGCTGGGCGCTTGGCTTGGGCCCCCCCTGCGATGACACGGAGAGAGGGGCGGTAATTGCTAATTACCCCTCTGCAGCGCGCCCCCTTGCGGCCGGCTTGGGAGGGGGTGAGAGGCGCCGAACTACATCTCCCAGAGCCCCGGTCCGGGCCGGGCGAGCAGCCGCAGTAGCAGCCGCCATTCCCCCGGCGAGGCGCTCAGCAGCCTGCAGGGGCGACGCGAAGGTGGGAGCAGGAGGGGCGCGGAGCCGCGCCAGCTCCATGCCGCAGGATGCGCTGAGCGGGGGGTGGGAGCTGCCGCCGCCGCCGCCCGGGAGCATCGCAGCGCGGCCGGGATGGGGGCGGTGAGACGCTGCCGGCCCCAGGCTGCCCGCTCCGCCCGCCGCCGCCGCCGCCGCAGCGCCCGAGCCGCCGCTCTCCCGTCGGGAGCCATGTAACCGCCCGGCTGCTCGCGGATCGCTCCGGCCCCCGGCTCGCTGCCGAGATGAAGAAGCAATTCAACCGCATGCGGCAGCTCGCCAACCAGACCGTGGGCAGGTAAGGGGCGGCCCGGCGGGGAGGGGAGCGGGACCGAACCGGGGCCGTGCTGCGGGTGGGGGGCAGCAGCCTGGGGAACCCCTTTCCCCCCCCCCCACTCGTGTGTCCGGTCACTTCCCAGCCAGGGGCCCTTCCTCCCGCTGCGTGCCGCGCCCCTCGCCGTGGGATCGGGGCGCCCTGCTCGGCTTGCGTCCCTGCCAGGTATTTGCTAAATCTCTCTGGCGGGGCGAGTGGCCTCGCAGCTCCCAGACCTGTGTGTATCTCCCCCCTCCCCCCCCGCCCCAGCCTCCTTCCCCCCGGGAAATCCGCCAGTCAATCGCTTGGCTTCTCTCTGTGTTACCGTCTTATTCCTCGGATGCCCCCCAGGCGAGCCGCTGCTGGGGCTGGACACAGGCTGGGACTGTGCAGTGCCCATCGGTACCCTGCGCAGTGGGTGCCTTGTACCTTGTCAGGCTGCTCCTTGGCCTGACGGGTTGTGTTAGGAGCCTGCCGGCTTGGGCGATGGTATCGGTGCGGTGGATTTTTCCAGATGCGCCTCACCTGGATGGCTGTCCCTGCGTATTCACTGGCGTGCCCCGTCCTTTATTCCTCCGTGGCGTTTCCTGGAGGGTGAGATCTCTGCTGGCAGCCTCTCGCTGGGCTCCCACTTGCCTGGCCTTCCTGAGGGGGTCAGCGGCAGCAGGAGTTCGCAGGGGCTAGAGAGGAGGTTAGAGCAGGTGTTGGAAAGGCTGGGAAGGGAGAGAGATGCTGGCAGCGGGCAAGAGCCCAGTGGTAAACAGGGCACAACCTGGCCAGCCAATGAAGTTTGCTTTGGACTCTGGAGTCAGGCCCCGATCCTGCAGTGAAATGGGGCTCTGCGGGGGGTGGGCATGCACAACTGTGGCCAGATCGGGGCCTTAGCGACGCTCCCCAAAGATGGTGCCACTGATAAAAGGCACAAACAAGCCAGACGCTGGTTTTGGTTACATTTGGTTTTTGTCCTCCAGTATTGTGTCATGATGGGAATAGAGCGTCAGCTATGTTGTGTTGTGGCCAGGCCTGGTCCAGTCCTATCCACCTGGACTGATTTATTAAGGAGGCTCTTTGTGATGCCAGTTAAACTCCACTGTGGGGATGAACATTGTTCTGTTTCTTTGATGACTGGATGTCGTTCCTGGACTGTTGCCGCAGACCCCGTATCAGTTTCTCCGGGTTTTGGCTTTGACACTGAACTCATCTCAGGCTGAATCCGGTTGGCTGGTGCCTGGATGGAGCTGGCAGGGTTGGTCCTGATTCTGCAATGATGCAGATGGATCCCATCAAAGTCAGTTTGGGCGTGGGGGATGCCCGGGGCAACTCATCGTGGGATAGGATCTCGATTGGTTGTCCTACGCCCATCCCTAGGGTTATGCTTGCTAGGATTGGATGGAGCTTGGGAACATCGGGAATACTCTGCGTGATCTGATGTGCTATCTGGGACTGTGTCCAAAGACATGGTTTGGTTTATTGTTGTATAATTCTCCAAGATTTTGCAATGGCTGTCTATATAGAGAGAAAGGGGGAGAGATTTCTTTCTTTTCTTTCTCTAATTAAACAAGTTCTTTTAGCTGTCAGAGAGGTGCAGGGGCAATGGAAGGGGAGGGCGGCTGGGTGGATTTTGTGGAACGT
This sequence comes from Chelonia mydas, assembly GCF_015237465.2. Classification (NCBI taxonomy): domain Eukaryota; kingdom Metazoa; phylum Chordata; order Testudines; family Cheloniidae; genus Chelonia; species Chelonia mydas. The sequence goes on from NC_051254.2 coordinate 21,918,036, forward strand.
TATAACCCAGAAAATGCATCCCCAGGGCAGTTTATTTTGGTTTCTAACCTGTTTGTTGTCAGAATCTCATACGCCTTCTAACCTTTGGAGTGATGATCTTGAAAATAACAAGCCCGTGAATCGGCTCAATTCACATCACACTTGTAAGCTGCCCAAAACGGAGTTCACCATTCCCAGCGATCTGTTGGCGTGTCATGTCTCTGCTTTTGCATCTGTGCAGTTCACAACCACAAACAGAGTGACCCTGGCGGCCTCTGGTAACCCGGCCTCTGTGACTGCTCTGTTTTGCATTAGCTCACGGAGGTTTGTTGTTTTCATGTCGTTTGCTATGCAGCTCTGAGATGCGATGCGATGCTGTCTCGCCACATGCTCTGATTCAGGATGGAACTTGCACTCATGCTTAAGTGCCTCACTTTCTTTGATACCAGATCACACCGAGCAATGGCCCCAGTCAGTGCTTGGGGCCCCTTTGTGCTAGGTGCTGTGCACCCAACTCACAAAACATGGACCTTACTCAAGGGCTGTCGGATGCAAGGTTTGAAATCCCAAGAAAAATCCAATCAGCTCAGACTCGCAATGATGTCATTTTTATTTCTTTTTGCTTTTGGAGGAGGGGGACTGAACGGCTCCCCTGTTAGACCTTCACCATGCACAGCGAGGGATTGCATCGGCCCTGGTTTGAGTTGCTGTTGCACTATAAAACTGCGTGGCACTTTGCAGAGAAGAAACGATAGATTCCCTGCCCCAAGGCGCTTACAATCTCAGGTCTGGATCCTGCAGTGAGTGCTGCACAGAGGGACCCCTGAAGTAGATGGGTTTCTGCAGGGGCATTCGGATCCACCGGCATTGATGTCATTAAAGGGATCAGGTCTTAAATTAGCCGTTGCACAGGAAGGGCCTGAGGAGCGTGGCAGGGAACAGCAGGGAAGGATCTTACGATGCACTTGTCACATCTGCCTATTGCTTGGTGTAGTTCTCAAGTGATCAGATGGCGATTAGGCGCACTGTCCGGAGTGAAGGCTGCGGTGAAGCTGGGCTAGAGGGGAGAAGTGACTTTTGAGGCGTGCTCTCAACGAGAGTGAGATAGCATGGCAAGCAGCGTCAGGTGCTCAGTGGGGGTGGGGATGTGTGTGAGGGGGGGTTTACAGCACTGCCCGCCCCAAGTGTTTAGGAATCATGAGAGTGCCTGAAAAGTCATGAGATGTTTCTCGCTTTGGGGGTATTTCCCTTCTGGTTTCAGAGCCTTTGGGGATCATGTTTCTGGCTTTTCTCCACAGCCACGAGGGCTAGAAACATCCTTCTTTGTTTCAATGGAAGTTGAGGTTCTTACATCATCACCTGGCTCCGGAAGCTGAAACTTTGCAAAGAGCATCAGCTGTCACGAGGCTGGGGATAAAATCGCAGGAGTTGGCAAGACTGGATTTACCATTGTAACTATGCCAGCCTCTGGATCTGAACTGTGAGCCGAGCAGACCCCGCTGAGACACTTGCTCTGTGGAATCTGGAATACTGACCGATAACCTACTGCACATGTGGAGCCAGCTGTTGGAAGCCAGGCGGCTTGCTGAGATAGCTGGTGAACAAAGTGTGTGCTGATTTGAAGGCATGTACTTCTGCGACCTCAGCTGGAGCAGAGCTAAATCACTGTTCCATCTCTTTTGCAGTGTGAGTATGTGGGGTCCCGGCCCTCCCTAAACAGATGGCTTGGTCCTAGCGTCGCTCTGCGGGGTGCTTGCTTTACTCATTTGCTGAGAGCCTTCTGTCCTAGGAACGTATGAATTGCATCCACATCAGGCCCGCGTCCTGTATCCGACAGTGACCAGTATGTGATTCTTCAGAGGAAATCTCTTCCCACCCCTGGTCAGTTAACGGTTGGCTTATGCTCCAAGCCTATGAGTGTCTGTATCTCTCAGCCAGTCTCTTTGGTATGTTGTCTAATCCTAGCATGGATATTCTCAGCATTCATATAGGTGTCTAATTCTCTATTGAATCCTGCTATGCTGTTGGCCAAAATACGGTGGGGTGGCCAGAAGTTCAAGAGCCAGGAAAACAGAGGTTCTGTAGTCATGTGTATTGATTTTTGGAGCCATCAGTTTTAATAAATAAATAGGCAACTATTGGAATGAATTTTGTCAATTTTTTAATGCCATTAGGTATAACAAAGGGGCAGCGAGAGAACTGCTCTCTCTAGGCCTGGCACTGAGACATGCCAGAGGTGTGCGTGCGACTTGGTTCTGCTCCCTTTGAAGTCCACAAGTCCTGCCATGGATTTCCATGGGAGCGGGATGGGTGGGGCATGTGGTAGCAGACCCAGGTGCTGGGATGCGAGGCGGTGGCTGGAGGCACAGACCTGGGGAGCAGCCCATTCGGAAGCGGTCCCATGAGGAGGTTCGTCAGTGCTGTCTGGGAGAGCAAGCAGGGCTTGGTATGGCCACGTGGAGAGCCGTGCTGGAGGGGGGCTGCAGGTGAAAGGGACTTGGCAGTGGTCAGAACGGGGTTGACTACGGAGGCTGAGGAATGGATGGAGGTTGGAACTTCTGTTTAATGATCACTAAAAGTGGTGCTGAGTAAAGGATCGTCCCGAAGAGGTGATGTCCTCACACAGGTCCAGCGTAGGTTGCAGCCGGGCGAGCTTCCTGCAATGCATCTGAACGGGAGGGGCCGCTGAGCTGGAGGGAGAGCTGTTCATCCATCTAACCCTGGGTCTCAGTGCTGAGGTCGCCAGTTCCTGTCTGTTGTAGGAGGGCTTTGGCGATATCGGGACTGAAACTCACCAGCCCCTCCCACAGCAAACAGCTGTCACGAAGTAACAGCCTTCTTTCTCTGTGGATCGTGTCCCCAACATAAGTAACTTGCTTTCATTTGTCTGTAATGATCCCATGACGTGGTTTGTAATAGCCGGGTTTTTCCCCTTTCCCCTCGTTGTTGTTCTGCTTCACCCTAGAGGCGCTGCATCTTAGTAGCATGTACATAATTTGTAATCTGCTCTAGGATCTTTTCAGACCAAAATCAGTACAGAAGTAGTGGGGCAGATAGATTCCCAGCTGGGGTAAATCAGCTTAGCTCCATTGGCTTCAGTGGAGCTGATCTACACCAGCTGGGGCTCTCACTCCTAAGTGATTATTATGGAGGCACTTCATAGAGCTTTGCCAAGGAGTTACACAGCTATTTGCTAGACAGCGGTACAATGGCCAGTTAGGACTTGGGTGGTATTCCCAGTTCTGGAGGGGGAGTGTACTCTAGTGGTCAGAGCGGGGTCAGGAATGCTGGGCTCTGTTCCTGGCTTTGGGAAGGTAGCCCGGTCCTGTGGACAGAGCAGTGGTTTCAGATGGCACACCCAAGTACATATATTTGGCAGCTTCTTTCTGAGAGAGAGTGTGTGGCTGAGAGTAGTGGCTGTGAGTAGGGGCTGCTGTTATCAGGGGCCTGGTCATTACAATGAACTTGTGTAACATTTCAGTTCCCTTATTTTTGATGTGAGGTGGCTAATACTCAACTGCTTCCTAAGGCAGATGTACAAGGTGTGAAGGGGGGTGAAGTGCAGGTAAATATGATCAGCAATGGGTGGAGCTGGTGAGACTTGAATTCATGGTATCCTGGCTTCCAGCTCAGTGCACCTTCCACTAGGCTAAGGGATATTTTGACATAGGGAGGGTCTCTCTCTCTTCCTCCAGGCCAGAGGCATGTCAAAATGAGCCTGCCCCAATGCTCTGTGGTTAAGAAATGGTGCCACGAACCCCAGCTCAGTCAGAGAGCAGCACCCAGGGTTCTCCAGGCAAAGAGGCTACACGTTCTGGTGCTGGGTGTCTGGCCTCAGAAACCTGGAGTCTGTCGCTATAAGCCTGCTGTGTGGGCACTAAGGGCTTGGCTTCACATCCAGCATGACAGTGACACAGCTACACTGCTGGAGCGCTTTAGTGGAGATGCTCCTACACTGAAAGGAGGGCTTCTCCCATTGGCGTAGTTAACCCACCTCCCTGAGAGGGAGGTGATTATGTGGATGGGAGAAGCTCTCCTGACGATAGCCCTGTTTACCCGGGATGGGGGGGGGCTAGGTTGGTAGAACTGTGTCGCGCAGGGGGGTGGATTTTTCACACCCCTGAGCGACGTACTTAAACCGGTATAGGTCTGTAGTGTAGACCTGCCTTAAGAGGTGTCCCATATCATGGCACTCCCAGAATGCTCTGGGTAGGCGTCACGCCTGCCTAACCCTTATCCCTTTTAAAGGAGCTTTTTCCTTGCCCTCGCTGAGATGAGTGGGGCCCACGCAGGCCATGCTATTCAAGATGTGTGTGGGCCCTGCAGTTACCCCAAGGCACTGAAATACGTTTCCATGTTGTCTCTCTCTCTCTCCTCTTTTCCAAATGCAGCCAAGCATTTTATTTGGCTTCCCCACTGCTGCTGTGCACTGAGCAGACATTGCCACTCAGCAGTGAATATAGCATAATAAATAAAAAAGACACGGTGGATTATTTGTTTGTATGTTTCCCCAGGGCAGTTAACTCACAAGGAACAAATGATTTGCATTTAATCCACTGGTTGCTTGTCTCTTTGGATCCAAGGTGCCTTACTGCCTCACCCACCCCAAAATCTCATTTCCGAGGTATCCTTCCCCCGACTCCCATCTTCAGGGATGGGAGTCATGCTCACAGATAATAGCAGGCCTCTGGTCCGCGTTCTGAAACAGATGCAGACATCTGTATAGCTGCTCCCCACTGTTCCTTTAAATATGTATTGGCTGCTTTAAGGGGGAAGGATAATATCCTGGAAGAAGCCGGTTTAATTTGATTCAGGTCTTTTGAGGAACGTTTGTCCCAGAAAACAATTTAATCTTTCCAGAAGACTGGCAATTCCTTCCCCCACGTAGGATTTAAAGGAAATAAAGGCAATAAAGGATCATCTGTATTAGGAGCTTAGCTCTGGTGGATTTGCATCAAAATGTGCACGACAATTCATGCTAGTGGCTGCTTTTTAGCATAGGAGTTAGAAACAGAAACTGTAATAGAGGTGTGAAACGGGCCTGCCAGTATCAGAATTACTCCAGCTTCTGCTGCTGCATAAACCTTTCCCTAGCAGCTGCAGTGTGAAACTGCCATGATTCCTCACCACTTGGCTGTGCCCTCAGGGTTCTGAATGGTGCTGCCGGGAAACTGACCTGAGCTTTGTCAATTTCACTCTGCTGCAACTTGGGAAAGTGTAGGGACAGCAGTAGAGCCAGGGAGGCTGCCTGCAGACTATGGCAGACAGTACTGCATCGATTTATGTGCTTCGATTTGGAAGATCAGTTTCATAACCCTGAGTCTTAGAGACATTCATTTTGTTAAATGGCAGTTTGTATTCTTCTGCAGAAGCTGATGGTTTCAGCTTCCACTCTTGCTAGGGAAAACAAATGAAATTTTCCAGTTTAGCTCATTCAGCAGTAAATAGATTAAATTAAATGCACTTGTACTTTTTTGCTCTGATATGCAAGTCTTTTATCTGAGGCCCTTTTAAATAATAGTAGTGCATTGGAAAGTGTTATTGGCTGCCATCAGGTGGGTCTTTGGTCATTAGACAATCACTGGCCTGGTTGGGGGTGTGCTAAGCTCCCTTCTTTTAGACTAAACGGGAAGGAGCAATTAAGCCCCTTTTACATAATGATGGCTAGAAACAATAGGAGGTTACTGCCCAAGGCTGTGAGCTGCATGGCAAAGCCTGAGCAGGGCTAAGCCATGTGGTCGGAGGGGTTCCCGATTGCAAATGCAAAGGCTGCGGGATTGTTTGGCAAGCTCTCTGTGTTGTGGCCGGGGGATGCAAAAAGCCAGCAAAAGACCATAGAAGCAGCCATGAGAGGGAGAGCTCCTTGGGGCACAGGACTCGCTGGAAAGGCATTGTTCTGTTCAAAAGGATGCTTGTCAGCTTGAGATGTAGTTACTTAAAAAATGTTTCCAAGTAGTCTCAGGTTTCACACCTGTCCCCGAAGGCCCCTGCCAATTCTTGTGCTTTCACAGTTCTCTTTTCCTTACAAATGTCTTCCTCTCCTTGGTTGCTGCATGAAGGACCTGCAGAAACAGTAGGAGCAACTGATTCACCATGTGAGAAAAAGGCGAAACTGACAATACAGTAGTGCTGCCAAATGCCCAGTGGAAACAAACTGAAAATGGAGAGGGGAAAAATGTTTTTTTTTTACTCTCCCTTGGTTACAGTGGCTGAGCTGTCACCTGTAACGTTAGTTAATGAAATGTATTCAGACATTTGACAGTTTTATTATTTATTACAATAGCACCTGCTGGCCGCAACTGAGATCAGGTTCCTATTGTGCTAGGCGCTGGACAAACACAAAGTGAGAGGCAGCAGTTTTAACTTGTTTTACACTTCATCCAGCCTCATTCACTAGCAGAGGGTTGTTATATTTGGGTGTGCAGCATTGCAAGAGACATGCATTAGATTCCAGTGCCGAGGCCGTGATCCTGCATATGCTTAGGTGCTAAAACAGCTGAGTGAGCTCATTTGAAGTCGATGGCCCTGCTCGGATGGTGTCATAAATATAAAGGGAAGGGTAACCACCTTTCTGTATACAGTGCTATAAAATCCCTCCTGGCCAGAGGCAACATCCTGTTACCTGTAAAGGGTTAAGAAGCTCAGCTAACCTGCATGGCACCTGACCCAAAGGACCAATAAGAGAACCAGATACTTTCGAATCTTGGAGGGGGAATGGCTTTTGTTTGTGCTCTTTGTTTACATTTTTGTTCTCTCTTGGGACTGAAAGAGGCCAGACAGAAATCCATCTTCTCCAACCCATCCTAATCCAAGTCTCCAATATTGCAACCAGTATAGGTAAGCCAGGCAAGGCAGATTAGTTTATCTTTTGTTTTATGTGAATTTTCCCTGTGTTAAGAGGGAGGTTTATTCCTGTTTTCTGTAACTTTAAGGTTTTGCCCAGAGGGGGATCCTCTGTGTTTTGAATCTGAATACCCTGTAAAGTATTTTCCATCCTGATTTTACAGAGGTGATTCTTTTACCTTTTCTTTAGTTAAAATTCTTCTTTTAAGAACCTGATTAATTTTTCATTGTTCTTGAGATCCAAGGGTTTGGGTCTGTGTTCACCTGTACAAATTGGTGAGGATTATTATCAAGCCTTCTCCAGGAAAGGGGGTGTAGGGCTTGGGGGGATATTTTGGGGAAAGATATCTCCAAGTGGTCTCTTTCCCTGTTCTTTGTTTAAAATGCTTGGTGGTGGCAGTATACTGTTCAAGGCCAAGGCAAAGTTTGTACCTTGGGGAAGTTTTTAACCTAAGCTGGTAAAAATAAGCTTAGGGGGCCTTTCATGTGGGTTCCCACATCTGTACCCTAGAGTTCAGAGTGGGGAAGGAACCTTGACAGTTGCTTAGGTAAGCACATGCAGAAATGTTGACGTGAAGATTGTAAGTTCTTTACCTAGGCCCAGTTCAGGACATAGCTGAAGCATATACTTAAGCAGATACTTAAATCTGAGAATGTGCTAAAGTGCTTTCCTGAAATGGGGATCTTAGATGTTAAGTTCTTTGGTGCAAAGGTCTCTAGGTGCTATTACAGTATAATAATAATAGTAATTTTCAATAATCTTCTTAATCTCCTTGCTGGGCAGGGCTCCTTTTATGCTCTTTTAAAAATCCTCCATTTCCAACCTAAGCCACTCTGCCCTTTGTTGTCCCCTTTGAAGCGCTGTGTGGTAGATGCAATGGCTTCTGGCAGGGAGAAAGAACAGAGCTCCGCTCTCCCTTGCTAGCTGCAGAGCCTATCTGTCTTCCCAGATGACTCAGGCAGGAATCATCTTTCTTAGTTCCTCCAGGGTCCATCCCACTATTTACAAGTGGTGTCGCTGTGAGCCGATATCAGATCAGCACAAGGGGTAATTTTGTGTGCAATGGTCCTATCCAAAAGTGCCATCCTAAGGGGATGGATGCTTCTCGTTGACTGCGCTGGGAACCAAATTCAGCTGCTGTGCTGGCTGCTTGGCCCCAAAAGCTCTAGGGGCAATTTGCAAATGCAGGGGAGATTCCTATTAAAATCAAGGGCTAGATTCGCCCTCTGGGAGCAGCTGTGATGGAGACAGAATTCAGCTCCAGGGCAGGGCAGGGGGCAGTACTGATCCCTCCCTGGGCAATTCTGCCAGTTTTAAATCAAGGCGGAGCTGCAGAGGAGCGCTATCCTGGAAAGATGCTGAATCCACGTACCTCCCTACCAGCCTGGCCCGGCCCCTCTCTGGCCAGCCTTGCCCACTGCAATGGCTTGATCTGGACCCCGGGCAGAGCAGAGATGGCGTGAGCTGCTTGCATAAGCTGTGTTCTCTATGCTGACAGATTTACCACCCCAAAACCCAGGGAGTGATCCAGGCCCTAAATGTTTGTTGAAACCCTTGGAGAGGCTTGAATCCAAACCTTGGATCTGGGCCCCTTGGAATATTTTGGACTCTTTCTCTTAGTTCTTTTGGAATTGGGTCAAGGTCGTCATCCAGCAGATACAAATGAGATGCCGACAAATTTCAGAACATCCCAGGAGTTAGAGGGCTAAACTGACCTCTGGGTTACACCTGCTCAACCCAAGATCTGGCAACACCATTGACTTCGGGGGAGTTACTCCAGGTTTCTGTTGGGGTCTCTGGCCAGTGTGTATCATTTTATTTTTATTTTAAATTTTATTTTATTTTATTTTATATTCCCTTAATAAATTTGGGCCCAAACAAATGGGGGGAAGTGGCCCCCGCCCTGAGAATTGGCCCGTTTTGTGGCCGATCCAGGAACGGCTGCCCCTGCGCCACTTGTTTCTGTGAAATGATGGCAGCTGTGTTAGCAAATATCCGGAGCGTTCTCGATGGTAATTGACATGCTGCAGTGAAGGTGCTGTAACTTGGACCCACCTAGCCTCAGTCCAGAGTCCATCGGGAATGGTGCCAAGCGCCTTGGATGGACTCCTCAGGGACCCCAGAGTTTATGGCACTGGAGATCTGTCGTCCATCGGGGAAGAAAGAAACAGGACCTAATCTGATGCATTATAAACTCCAGATCACACATTGTCTGTTTCCTGTGGACCCTTTGGCAGTGAAATGAGCTGGTTTGGGGGAGGAAGAGCTGGATTCCAACTCCATTTTTTCCTTTGCCTGCAGCCTTCAAATGCATTTGCTAATCCTCTAGTAGAGAGACTATCATAAGTGAGAAAAGCTAATCCACATGCTGAAGGAATCCAAGTCAAATCCGCTATGGAAAGCAAAGAAAGTAATGGACCAAACGACAGCAGCTCAGAAAGCCTTGAAGGTCCTGAGGCTGCACAGACACAGCAAGAGAGTCCCTTGCTAATTCTGTCAGCAAGCAGGGGAATTACTGTTGTTTGGGCAGAGTCAACAGTAAAATATCCAGGGCATAGCCAGCATGAAGACAGGTGCTTCCAATTGGAGCTCGATCCTGCAGGCTCCTGTGCACATAAGTAACTCTACTCATGTGAGTAGGTCCCTTGAACTCAAATGGCAATACGCAGGGCAGGGCGTGGGGCCAGGCTGCAGGATTAAACGGCGAAGCTAATGCGTCTCGAAACTCCTGCAGAGCTAGTCTAGATTGTTTTACACGCCACTGTCTCCTGTTCCCTTCCCTGGGGACTGCTCCGGGAAGGCTTGTGTGCTCCATTGATCCGGAGAGCCATGCCAGGGGGAGTTCTGACAGCTGGTAGGGCCAGCCAACCCAGACAGGTCAGAGGGCAGGGACCAAATGCAAAGCAGCCTGCTGGACCTTCAGGTTGGGGTTTGAGTGAAAGGCCAACAACCTACCCCTGTAAAAGAGCGGCCATTCTGGCAAAGAGCTGTTCAGCCCCTGTGGGATGTTCGACGGCCCAGGCAGGCTTCAGAGTGTTCTCCGTTCTCGTTTGTTCATGTTGCTGGGGGGTGGGGAGGCTCAAGTTTGTTGCGTGGGCTTGGTCTGAGCAGAGGGTATCAGCCTAGCAGGATCAGGAAGGGGCGCTCAGCCCGAGGCGGGAAACGAATGGAAGGGACAGACCAGGGCTGAGTTTTGGGGGCAGTCGTGCTTCGTGAGCTGGATGAATGTGGCACGCGTGGGGAGTTAACGATGACTCCTGCTGTTAGAGCCAGCCATGGTGTAAGGGCATCGTCTCCCACTCAGCAATGCCCATCGTGGCGTACCTGCATTCTGGGCCTGGGCGCGCACATGGCGCTGAATAGCCGTCTTCCATTGGTCTTCATCCTGGGCTGCGTTTGACCCGGTGACCTGCAGGTGAAAGGCCTTTACCAGCTCCCCCAACCATCTGCCTTGCCTACAAGTGACTATACCCAGCTGTTGTTTTTGATAGTTTTCCTGATTTTTCAAGGGTGCTGCATTTCATCTGGCTGGTAAATGTACTCTCCCCACTTCTGTTATGGTTGGTAACGAATTTCCTGGAAAACCTGCCTTCCCTACCATAGGGGGACCTGTTTCTTCTGTTCTTCTTTACACTCAGGATGAGTGGAGCCTAAGAAACCTGCCCCTGGTGATGTGTTGCTCATCTGGCTACCAGGACAGGTTCTCTGCTAAAATCCCAAGACCCCACTACCACAGTTCCCTAGCAGTCATTAGTCACTCTCAGTGGGAATTCATTACCCGTGTTCAGTGTTGAAAGTTTTCCCCTACTGGACATATTATTGGGTTCATCTGTGCCTCCAGTCTTCAGGTTTAACTAGCCCACCCTTCTTTTCTGATAAACATCACTTGCGTCGGTGTCTGCCGCTCTTGGAGACACTTAAGTGTCTTGATTATTGTAGCATGCCATTATTATTAACTTTGGAGGATTACTGGGACTGAGCTGGTCTTAAAACAATAACAGAATTCTCCTCTCCGCTCATTAGGGTTACTGCAGCTTGGTGGCCTAGTGCATTAAATCCTTACCTAAATAATTATGTTCGGAACAGCCCCTTTTTAAGGCATCCCATTAAAAAAAAAAGTAATAAGCCATAGAGAGCATTGGTTTAATGGTTAAATCATACAACCCGGGGTCAGGAATTCTGGGTTCAAATCCTGTCTCCGACGCTTACTTGCTGTGTGTCCTTAACCTCTCGGAGCTGTGAAATGGTGATAATGTTTGCACTCTGCATTGTGGGGAAGGAAGGGATGGTGAGGCTCAGTGGCTGTAAAGTGCTTTGCAGATGCTCTCTATAAAATGTTTTATTTCTCATTGCTGTGTTTAGCTCTGCCTTGATGACTTTATTGGTCTTTCTGGCATCTGTGCTTATGTTTGTTCTTCGTTTTCCTTTGGATCACAGTGATATCGAGTTAGTAGCAGATACTAGGAAAACCTGCACAATTCCATGGTGGGTCTTACTTGGATTGTCCTATCTTTAGGCAAAAATAACCCCCCAGAAACTTCCAAAAATTTTTTTCAATGTGCATTAATTTGTTTTCAGTGAATCAGAAAATGGGCACTTTACAATTTTATGAAAACTGCATTTCTGGGTCTCCAGATGTCCCAGCAGGCAGTCGTGAATGTATTTTTTAAGATTCACAGGTTCCAAGGCCAGAAGGAACCATTGTGATCAGCTAGTCTGAGCTCCTGTACAACACAGAGAACTGCCCCAGAATAATTTCTAGAGCAGATCTTTAGGAAAACATCCAATCTTGATTGAAAAATTGCCAGTGATGGAGAATCCACCACGACCCTTGATACATTGTTCCAATGGTTAATTACTTTTTTAATTTTATGGGTGAGAGTTCAGGTGCTGAATTCTATTTTTCCGGGTGTCTGCTCCACCCGTGCTCTGCCCCGAGGCCCAATCCCCACCCTGCTCCTTCCCCCAAGGCCCCGCCCTTGTTCCACCTCTTCCCATCCCTGCTCCTCCCCCTCCACAGAAGCCTGCTCACTGCTCTCCCGGGAGCGCCTCCTGCCAGCTGCCAAACAGCTGGTCAGCGGCCTTGCCAAACAGCTGTGTCTGGTGGGTGCTGAGCAACCCCATTATTTTTTTTTTCTGTGCATGTGTGAGCCACCGAGTACCCATGGAGTTGGCCCCTATGGGTGAGAGGCTTGGGAAAGGGGGGAATCTTTCCACGCATTTTTTCCATCCTTCTTGACCAGCACTCTTGGATCCCTGCCCTGCATCTAAACTGTATGGTAACGTCCCAAGGAATGGAGGGGACCCTGGCGTTCCTGTGCGAATCATTGTGAGGGTTGTTTTCTGAGAGCGCCAGCATCCCAGCGGATCTAGACTCAAGCTCTTTCACAAAAGCAATGGGTTACTTGTCCTTAAATCAGGTAGAGTGTACTCCCTGTGGCTGCACTGGTTTTGTTCTCCATGGTTTGGATGTAGACTTTGCCTAATAAGAAACAAGGGCAGAAGATCAAGGTGGGGTTGAAAAATGTAATGACTAGAGGCTTTTGTTGGGATTTTTCAAAAGTGACCATTGATCTTGGGTCTCTCAATTTTTCTGGTGCCCAGTTTGTGGCAGCTTAAAGAAGCCTGGTTCATTTATGGAAAATGCTGGGCACTCCCCATGTCCCCCCCCAAATCCTGGCCCTTGATTTCAGCCATTCAGGTGGTTGGCCTTGTTTGAACTGGGGCTTCCTGCCGATAGGGTAGGTGCAAAGCTGACTGAGAACAGGGAGGTGGGTTTGTTCCCTTGTGCCCTGGGAAGGAAGGTGGGACGGATTTTAATCCTCCTTTATACAGTGACAGTGACAAAACTGGTGATGAAATATTAATGGAGAGGGAAGAGGAGTGTTTTGTCCCCCAATTGAACGTAAATCATGAGCTCCCGCGGTGCTGGAACCCAAACCCCAGGGAGACAACAGAGGCTCTTGCCGTGAGTTTGTGAGAATACTCAGACATTTGTGAATGCGGGGAGGGTAAACGGGACCGTGCCAGGGACGTGCATGTCACCAGGGTTTCAGAAAACGGTGCTTCCCAGAAACTGCTGCTAGAATCTGACCTGACTTTGCAGAGCGCTCAACGCACTGAGCATAATTCTGCTGGTGCAAACGGCTAAGTACAGGAGCGAGTGGCTCGGAGGGGGTTAGAGGAGGGTGTTGGGGTTAAGAGGTAGATTAGTGCAGTGGCTCTCGACCTTTCCAGATTATTGTACCCCAGTCAGGAGTCTGATTTGTCCTGCGTACCCCCAGGTTTCACCTCACTGGAAAACTACATGCTTACAAAATCCGACATAAAAATACAAAAGTGTCACAGCACACTATCACTGAACAATTGCTGACTTTCTTCTATTTACCATATAATTATAAAATAAATCAATTGGAATATAACTATTGTACTTGCATTTCAATGGATAGTATATAGAGCAGTCTAAACAAGTCATTGTCTGTATGCCATTTTAGTTTGTACTGACTTTGCTAGTGCTTTTTAGGTAGCTTGTTGTAAACCCAGGCAAATATCCAGATGAGTTGATGTACCCCCGGAAGACCTCTGCAGACCCCCAGAGGTACGCTTATCCTTGGTTGAGAACCACTGGATTAGAGCACAGTAATTGACACCCCTCCACTCCCCGCACATTGAGAACTCAAAGGCCTCGCAGAAAGGCATGTTTGTGCTGATGGGCTGGCCAGGACAGACGAAATGCTCAGAGGACAAGAAAAGCACCCCAAGCTAACGCACCCTCTGCTTCAATCGCAGACAGTCCAAGTGAGGATCAAAAGACTGTTTCTAGCCTATGCAGAATATAAAGGCACCGGCTGCTCATTCAAAGTGTGTCCCCTCACTGGCTCCAGCTAATGGGTTGTGTCTTGGGCCAGTGTGCAGATGGAATGGAGGTCATGTGTGCAGTGCCCAAAGGTGTGCTTGGAGTCACGCAGGACAGGCAGTGTGACCTGCTTCCCGCCCAGAGGAGCTTTACAACTGCAATGTGCATGTAATTCAGCAACCAGCGGTGATGGTGCAGCAGAGGGGGATGGGGAAGGGTTTGCTGGGATGGCAGAGACAAGCTCAGTCTGAGGCTTGGTTTGTGCAGGCTTTGAAGCGAACACGGGTTCTTTACATTTAGTATTGTAACTAGCTGATTCCTTGGACTCTTTGCAGCAGAAAGGAGGGTTGGATGAGGCTGGGGGGTCGGTCTGCCTGGCAGGTTCTGGGAGAGTTCTCCAACCATGCTGGGCAGCATGGGGAACGGGATGGAGGAGGAGATAGAAGAGGTGTGGCTGAGATCCTTGGCGGAGCGGAGGGGATGTCAGAGATGCAGGCAGGAGCGGAGTACTCGGGGCCTCGAGGGAAGGACAGACCATCTGAATGCGATAGAGCACTTTTGGGGAAATGGCCTCAGACAGCAGCCCCTGGACGGCATCAGGCCAAGGACTGGAGCTGTTCCTTACCCTGCCCACCAGGCAAGGGCAGTTTTACTTCCAGCCGTCATTGAAGTCAGCGAGCAGCGGACGTGAATGGCTCCGGGCGGGGCTGTGGCGGAAACTGCTGAGCCCGTGGAGCGCTTAAGACTCTGGAAAATAGCACCGGTTCCATAGGTGCTGACCTGCAATGACTGCAGGTCAGAGAGCAAGAGCAGGAGATCTGCTCACACCAGGCTCAGGGGATCAGGAAGTGCCCTGGTATTTTCCCTTTTTCGATGCCACCAGTGGTTTTCTCCAGTACCTCTGCACCTGAATGGTGCCAGCCAGCTGCCTCTCCCGCCTGGCTCGGGCAGTGTGGTTTCTGTAGCCTCCCGTTTGCTAGTGCTCATGGGACTTTCAGGGGAAAGGCTGGACATTTTGATGTAGCCAACTCTGTGTCCCTTGAAGCTGCACTGTGAAACAGATTGGAAATGCGTGTGTGGGAGGGTTCTGTGTCAGTAGTGTGCTTTGGGGATCACGTGTTTGTCACTCTGAAATAGCAACAGTCATTTACCTGGCAGTGGGCGGGGAGTGGGGGGCTCCTTTTACAAGGTGCATTGTCTGTTAAGGCGAATGTATGTCAGAAGAGGGAGGAGAAAGGCCACCTGGGAAGCCAGCCAGCCGAGTGGCCCGAACAAAGGCCTGTTACAGCCCAGATACTGCAGATAACCTTTCACCTTCTCTGTCATTCTGGGCCCAGCCTTGCAGGGACCTGCGTGCTTTCAATTCCTATTGGAGTCCAGGGAAGCTGAGAATGCTGCCAGGATCGGGACCTTCAAGAACATCACTTAGTCCCGTTCCCTATACCCCTAATAGCGAGGCCTTGTCTACATGGGAAGGTTGTATCAGTTTACCTCAATTGGGTTTTAAAACCGGAGCTAGCCACTGGGTGAATGCTTAATGTCAGGTGAAGAACGGCTTATTTTGGTTTAGCTGAAACCAATTCCCAGTTGTAGTAGAGAGAGAGAGAGACTAGAAGGAAGCTACTAAGAGGAAAACAATCCTGCTAGCAAATAGTATTTGTAATAGAGAGAATGGTGTTTTAAGGAACAGCTAGGTTTCGACCTTTTTTAAGTGTGGTCGTAGCCAGGTAAGTGACTGTAAAGCTGGAATTCAGGAATCCCATGTTTCTCTGTGAC
Source organism: Chelonia mydas (assembly GCF_015237465.2). Taxonomy (NCBI): domain Eukaryota; kingdom Metazoa; phylum Chordata; order Testudines; family Cheloniidae; genus Chelonia; species Chelonia mydas. Next base: position 21,933,491 of record NC_051254.2, read on the forward strand.
TCCAGATCTGCTCAGTTTCTGCACTAAGGGCCTGATTCTTCACTCTGTTACTCTGGGTTTACATCCACAAAACCTCAGTGAAATCAGTAGTTATACCGATGTGAAACTGGACTAACACAGGTTTCAGAGTAGCAGCCGTGTTAGTCTATAGTCGCAAAAAGAAAAGGAGGACTTGTGGCACCTTAGAAACTAACCAATTTATTTGAGCATAAGCTTTCGTGAGCTATATTGAATGCATCCGATGAAGTGAGCTGTAGTTCATGAAAGCTTATGCTCAAATAAATTCGTTAGTTTCTAAGGTGCCACAAGTCCTCCTTTTCTTTTTGCGGATACAGGCTAACACGGCTGCTACTCTGAAATAAAGATTCTGCAGTCGAACTTAATGCTGTCTTGGCTGATGATGCATGAGGCAGAACAGACTGGGTATGTCTATGCTGCAATTAGACACCTGCGGCTGGCCCATGCCAGCTGACTTGGGTAGGCTAAGGGGCTGTTTCCTTGAGGGGTAGGTAGATGTTTGGGCTCAAGCTGGCATCCGGGCTCTAGGACCCTGCAAAGTGAGAGGGTCCGAGAACCCAAACCTCTACGCTGCAGTTAAACAGCCCTTGAGTCCGAGTCAGCTGGTATGGGGCAGCTGCGGGGGTAGTATAGACATACCCTCTGGTTCCCTCTCCCATAGCTGCCTCAGCTCTGCCGAGCCAATGGACAGAGAGCCTTGGCTGTGACAGTCCAGCCACCGGAGGTGATTCAGATACAGAGGCTGATTCGTGCAGTCATGAGGAGCAGTTGTCTTTGCAGCTCAAACCCGTGCTTCAAAATCAGAACTAAAATCTGAACAAAATCAGAACAAAGGGGAGCTGAAGACTTTTTGCGACCGCTGCGGGTAGGTGGGACAGGGCAGTTACTGTGCTGAGTCTTTGGGCCGAAGGACGCATGGAGTCTCAAACCGGTCTCACTGCTTTTGGAAATAAAGGGCACCATGGCTTTTCAAGCCCTGAGCGCCGTGGTGGCGCCAAAGGTGGGTGCCACATGCTGGAGAGCAGCTCTGCTGCTCCTTGGCTTTTCTCTCTCCTGCCATTCCCACCACCTTCCATCCTTCCCTCTTGCCTTCTGGTGTGCCCTAATATCTTGCACCAGCCGGGGCCTTCGCAGCCACATCATGGATATTCATGTCACAGTCACACACGCTGGCATGGTGCTCTGGCCCCGCGGGAGTTGCTTTGCCAAGAGCTGCACGCATCAAGGAACGCACGGCTGCTCCTTTAAATAAATCATCCCTCTTAATAATTCATGGAAGGAAACCATAGTGAAAGCCATTTGCAGAGGGAGGTGGATTCTGCGTCATGGGCTCCAGTTCCGGTGCTCATGTGCAAGGTATTTTCATCTGCTTGCTCTTTCACTGGGGCCTCACTCCCATCGGCGAGTAAAAGAACCCCCTAGGAAAGGCGCAGGCTGTGGAAACAGCAGGATTCAGCGGGGATTCTCCCTTCGGGCTCTGGGCCATTCTGTTGTGATTGGCGCGTCAGAACGTTAGTTTAACAGTTCCTTTCCCTCTCTGGTTGGCTCTGCAGGGAGCTGGGGGGCAAGGGGCTGTAGTGGCTAAGCCTGGGCGAGGGCTCCTGGGTTCTTTTCCCAGCTCGGTCACTGGGTGACCTTACTCTGTGCCTCAGTCGCCCTGCCTGTGCAATGGAGATGATTCCTCCCTGCCATGCAGAGGGTTGTAAGGCTCTTGCACAAGTGGCAAAAGAGGTGGTTGCCCCAGAGTGAACATTGCCTGGGGGTTTCTTGGGCCCTTCCAGGATGTTGGGTTCAGCAAACTTCACCTTGTGAACAGCAGGGAATACAGAGCAAAGGCGCAGCCCGCACAACTGAACTGCCCCAGTGTGCCCATAAGCATGCTCGCACTCTGCTCTCGTAGTTACCTGCACCTGCCCTCCACTCAGACACGCAGCCTGCTCCTGGGAGACCCCCGCATCTGCTTCCTTTTACAGCCCCTCCACGGTGCCACCTCACACTCTGCTCTCACTGACCCTTCATAACACCCACACTCATCTCCCCCAAACTGCTCCCCTGCGCCCTGCTACTGACTAACAACCCTTGGTGTCACAGTGCTGCAGCAAGGCGCACTGCGTCTCTCAAGGGATGCACGCCCCTTGTTCCTTTGATCACGCACACGGAGGTTAGGGAGAGGGGCTCACCACCCCTTTCCCGGAGGGGCACGGTCCCCCCACATGCCCTCATTTCACAATCACAGCTCTGCCAAACTGCTCTAGCTAACCTTGCCACCATTCAGTACAACTACACCGCACCCGGTAAGTGCAGCTGGATTGCGTGCCAATAATTTACAGTATCTATTGCCGGTTCCTTGAGGGGGGACTAACAATGCATGAAATGAGGTGTCCAGACCTCCCCAGCCAGAGTGCTGTTGTGTGGGGGGAGGTAAAAAGTAGCTAATAGGGGGATCAGGGAGCCAAATTCCTTATATACCACCCTCAAAAGACCCATATGGTTCTGAGCAGCTGTGGGAAAGTCCAGATTGCTCATACACTGTGATGGCACCACCCGCCCGTCAGCCCCACGCTTTCCAGTACACTGGGCATCAGTGTTCATGTTGACTAGAGGCTCATTGAGGCTCTGTTTTGTGGGCTGGGAAATGGCAGGTTCTGTCTGTCCTGCTGTCCGGGTTCCTTCCCCACTCTGAACTCTAGGGTACAGATGTGGGGACCCACATGAAAGACCCCCTAAGCTTATTTCTACCAGCTTAGGTTAAAACTTCCCCAAGGCACAAAGTCTTTGCCCTTGGATGCGGTAAACACTGCCACCACCAAGTGATTTAACAAACAATCAGGGAAAGGACCACTTCGAGTTCCTATTTCCCCAAAATATCCCCCCAAGCCCTTACACCCCCTTTCCTGGGGAGTCTTGAGAATAAACAAGATGAGCACAAACCAGCCTTGGATTTTTAAGACCCAAAAAACCCAAACAGATTCTTAAAAAACAGAACTTTATTAGAAGAACAAAAAAGGATAAGAGAACAACTCTGTAAGATCAGAATGGAAGATAATCTTACACGCAGTCAGATTCAGAACATAGAGAATCCCTCTAGGCAAAACCTTAAGTTACAAAAAGACACAAAAACAGGAATACACATTTCCTCCAGCACAGCGAATTTCACAAGCCAAAACAAAGAAAACCTAATGCATTTTCTAGCTAGATTATTTACTAACTTTACAGGAGTTGGAGGGTTTGCATCCTTGATCTGTTCCCAGCAAAGGTATCAGACAGACAAAAGCCTTTCCCCCCGCCTCCAGATTTGAAAGTATCTTGTCCCCTCATTGGTCATTTTGGGTCAGGTGCCAGCCAGGTTACCTGAACTTCTTAATCCTTTACAGGTAAAAGGACTTTGCCCCTGACCAGGAGGAATTTTATAGCACCGTATACAGAAAGGTGATTACCCTTCCCTTTATATTTATGACACCTGCCATGCAGTGTTTCATGGCCCCGAGCCACCCCCCGGGGTTTCACTGCTTTTAGTTTGATCTGGAGGCACAGGGAGCACAAGTCAGCAGATGGGCTCCCCCCCAGCAAAGCCCCCATGATGGGAAGCAGGGAGAGCAGCTTTCCTGTGGTTAACCAGAGGCTCAGGCTGAGAGATGCCTCCTGCCTAACCTCTCTCAGGGTCCTGAGAATCACGCTCCTCCCTGCCCCAGCAAATGGAGAGGAAGGGGCCAACGCAGGTCGCAGCAAGGGAGCTGTCTAGTCGGCGGAGGCAGTGCCAGCTTTCAGAGTGCAGCGGGACGCTGTATGCCCAGGGGTGCGCCGCTTCTGGGATGGGTCACTTGGGGCTGGTTACTGTTGATTGCCTGGCGCTGGTTTTGGTGATTGCAGCCGAGCGCCAACGGGACGAACGCACAAACACACGTCGTTAGCCTTTCGAACGCATCTTGCCTGCCTTTCCCCTCGGCGGTGGCTGAGGACCAGGTTCTCAGCTGGAATTGTCCCAGTGGGCAACCTCCTTAATGGAACGATGTGTTCCTGTCCGTGCATCTCCTGCCAAAGGACCACGTGAGCCCTGGAGAAGGGAAGCCAAACCCAATGGGTCTCCCTCCCACCACAAAGCAAAAGGGCTGCTCTTCCCCATGCTGCGTCTCTGTGTGAAAGCCTACGCAGAAGAGCCTGGCCGTGTGATCCCAGCACTGTGGGCAGCCCGTTAAAGGCTTGGCCAGAAATGCACCCATGTTAGCAATGTTGCAAAAATGCATTGAAACTCTGATTGAAATTGTATCATTGAAACTCTGATTGCTCCTTTGAGCTGTGCAGGCTGCATGCCTGAGAGGGACAAGCTGTCTAGCCCCATACATCAGCCCTGACTCCATCTCTCTCTCCTACTTTTAGGGTTTGTGTGCATGGGGAAGTTTAACCCAGAGTGAGTTTATACTGAATTAGTTAAACTGAATTAAGCCCTGTACGGACACTCTGATTTGGAATAAAAGTACCCTTAATTTGGTTTAGCTTCAGTTCCCTTCCAAAGCAGAATAATTATTCTGGCATAGAATCATTTTTATTCCAGAATAGGGTATCCCTATGGAGGGGTATCCTGCAGTAGCTGTCCGGTCAGTTGCCCTGTGCAGACAAACCCTTAAAGGTACAATTATTGGTGGCCTCAGTGCAGTTCCTGGTTGGAAGCTCATTTGAGTGGAGATTCTTGTCCTATGTGTGTACAGCACCTAGCGTAGTGGTGGCCTTCTTTCCGAACGGTGCCCATGAGGTGCTGTCATCAATGATTGATGGTGGAGCATCTTCTCTGCAAGAGAAATGGAATGAAACGAAAACATTTTGTTTTATTGTGGGGGGGGGAAGTTTGTGGAGTTTTGTTGTTTTTTCAGTTAAATGAAAACTCTACTATTTTCTCTTCCTTCCCCCCCTCCCCCTTTATTCCAATGGGAAAGTGGAGAAGGGATGGTCTTGAAAATTTTCATTATTTTTACACACACAATTTCAACCATTTTTTGTTTTGATTTGGTCAAAAAGCCATTTTTCATTTGGGGGTGGGGGAGGTTTGATGACAAATTTTGGATGGGCGCAAATCACAAAAGCGCCCATCTTGCAGTACTCAGCCTTGCGTTCGGCAATCCCCGGCTCCTGGCTGTCACTCTCAGCAGAGAGGCCAAAGAGAAAACTGGCTGCAGAGAGACAGCTCCTCTGGATGTTCTGAGGCCTTTTGGTGGGAAACCTCCAGGCTGCCACCGACTGTAGCACCTCCGCACTATTATTGTTTCTATATTTCTTCTCTTAATTGTAGTTGGAGGACTCTACCAAGATCAGGGCCCCAGTGTGCTAGGAGCTATGTACACACGCACAAGAGAGTTCCTAACCCAAAGAGCTTGCGTCTAAATAGATGAGGCAAATGTGGGGAGAGGAAACTGAGGCACAAATAGCGTGACGTGATTAATTTCACATGGCAGGTGAGTGGAAGAGCTGGGAATAGACCCCTGATCTCCCATTGCTATAGGTGTTGGACCATCCTGACCAGATGTCTAGAAAGGTTTGTCTCTGTGGCTGCCAGGCCAGCATTGTTCGCAATCACTAGCGTTCATTTAACCCCTCCCACGCCGGCCCCCCAAAGCTGAAGGAACCGAGTTCAAAGGAAATCCCCATTTCCTTCCTCGATTGTATACTTTTAGAGGAGATTCAGTCCCCTGGAAGCCGGGGTGCGTTTCTCGGAAGGTGGTGCCTTTGGAATTCCAGCCCCACCTGGGCAAGAAATAACCTGGATCTTGGTGATGGGAGGAAGGTGGACACACCAGGTGACCCATATCTGGTGGGGCAGAGACCTGGCTGCTGGGTTCCTGCTTGTTAAATGGATGTGCAGCTGTTTAATAACTGCAGGTCTCAACGGACCCCTTTCTAGGTCAGATGGGGAAGGGGGATGAGAAAAGGAGGGGCAGTTTGGGGGCCAGCCTTTTAGTCTTTGCTGTGCCCATTTTCACATCCCTGCTTTGACTCCAGACGGTTCCTAGCCTGGTGTTGGCTGTGAGGGGTTGGGTCATCCCTTGAAATGACAGCCATTGGCATGGGTGGCAAAGCCCTGGGGTTTTTGTCCATCCATTGCAAAGGCTGGTGGGAGGTGTCTGAGCCAAGGCAGGGAGATTCCCTGTCTGTGTTTTACAGCTGTGAAAGCTGGGGAAGGGGGGACTGGGTGAGGGGGAAGGGAAGGAACCCCCACTAAGCCCTGTGGATCCCCTCTGTGCAGTGCTGAATCAGGTTTTCCTGTTGTAATCGAGTGGCCTTTTCCAGAGGAAGCCAGGCCTTCCCCTGTTCCCACAGCCAGCCTCCGGCTGCCAAATCACAGAGGTGTGTGACTGCAGAGGGAGCAGCCAGCCAGCCAGACAGCCAGCGCAAGCAGCCTGCTGGAGGAAAAGGAAATGCCCCTGTCCTGAGCAGCGAGGGCCGTGCAGGGAGCAGGAGCTAAGCTCTGGCCCTTTCTCGGATGCCTGCTTTTCTTGCAGTGAATCCCCAGATTAACCTTGTGCAGCTACTTGGAAATAAGGCATGTGTCCAACCCTCGGGGAGAAGAGAGGATTTAACTCAAGGTTCTGATCAGACTTGTCCAGAGGGGGTGGTTCTGGCTTTCCCCACATGCGTCCTGCTCCCTGTAGCTGGACGCTGCAGCAGCATGGAGCTCCCTGCTCACCCATCTCTGTAGCACAGGTGCAAATTCAGAGCAGCCCCCTTGGCACTACTGTAGCTATTGTAGATTGTCCCCTCAGTGACACTGGTGTCAATTTGGCCCATTCTTGTTTACTTTTTGTAGCCTGGTTGATGCTGGTTCGCTCTAGGGATGGCCTGGTGGTGCTGTTGACACGGGGTTTCTGTACGGGGTGTGGTGAGTGGGACAGCCTTGGTGACTTCAATCCTGCATTTGTAAGGGTTGCAGAATCAGATGTAATAGACCCTCTGGGTGTGTATAGATGAACCGTGATGTAGCTTCTCATGGCTGGCCGACACATAGGATAGAAGATCTTCTACTGCTGTTTGCTAGTGGAGTTCTCCTTTAGCTCAGGTGGAGGCCAGAGTTTGGTGCTGGAGATCCAGGGTCTGAGTCCCAGCTTCCCAGCTGTGTGGGGCTGGGTGGCTTGCACACAAAATGTATTTTGTTTTCAGATGGTGGATGTTTCTGGGGCCCTGAGTGGGCAGGGGATGTGCTGGGTTCTTGAAGGAAAAGTGGGTTAGTACTATGCAGTTTGCTTCCAGAGAGCTAGGCTGGCTGCAGTCTGCTGTAGCTCTGATCTGCTGACACATGTCACTGTGAAATTACAAAAGTGCATCTCGGAGAAGGCTCTGACAGAAGCGGAACCCATGTATCAAGGTGCCCGGGACTTCCACCCTTTGGAAGCCGAAGAGCAGCAATAAGTGTAGAGCAAAGGAAAGGGATCATTTTTCAAAATATTCTGTTAGCAAAGTGCCAGCTCTTGGCAAATCTGGTTTGCTTGATGTGAATGTGCTTGAGCCATAGGACTTGTCTTTGTGCACAATTAGTGTGCAGCAAGCTGGGGGGTAAATATACCCTGCACTAAGGTGCACGAACAGTTCCTTAGTGTGCTTTGATCCACGCTGCGTTGAAATGGGAGTAGATCAAAGTGCCCTAGGGAGCTTCTACTGTGTGGAAGCAGGGTTCATACGGACAGTCAGTGCACGGCAGTGTCGGGTAGATTGATGGCCCAGCTTGCCGCACACTAACTGTTCATCTAGACAAGCCCTTGTGGGAAAGCAGCTTACAGAAAACTTGGCGCTGGGGCAACGCCACATCTGTCCTTTATTAATACCTAGTCCGTTTGCTATTGTGCGTTACAGAGAGAAGAAGTGATGACGGCTCCATCTGTGTCTTGCTGGACACGCACGACTCAGTCATCTCCGCCTGGGAGTCGAGCAGTAGTTCATACTGTAGATATTTGCTCTAATCCCTAGCGCCTTCCCTGCTGAAAGGCGTGTTCAGGCCTAGGAACGCCAAGCTTGGTGTTTTGCAAAGCAGTGGTTTGTGTTGGGGTCTTTGAGGCAGATTCCAACACCTCCATTGGCTCCAGTGGAGTCACACCTGCTTACGACTGAGGTGCACGTGCTCCTGAGAGCGGGGTGACTCTAAGCAGACTTGGTGCCATGGCATGCTCAACACCAGCTCTCATACGACCAGAGGTGTTAGAACCTAGGGATGCTGTCATGGGGGGGAAGCTAAAGGCCTTAGGTGGAGGAAGCACTGGGTCACTGTGTGGGTATCGATGTCACTGGGCTGACCGAGCAAGCTCTGTTGGCCACTCCCCAGGTTACTGTGAGGGGAATCCACCCACTGGATCCCAGATGTTTTAAGCCTCTGGAGTCTGTACAGGGCCCAGACACTGCCCCAGTCTTGGGGTCCTTGAGTGCACTCTTAGGGTGAAGACCCTTTGTCTAGCACCCTGTCCTGAGAGCTTAGACTGTGTAGTCCCCTGCCCAGCCCCTGGAACCAGTGCTGGCCTCTCAGACTCCCCCATAGCTTAAACACTCCCTTTCTCGGAGCTCCACCCAGAGTCTGCTGGCTTCCCTCTTCAGGGGGCCGTGTGGTAGGTGTAGCATAAACACACAGACACATTGTGCAGAGTTCTACAGCACTATTGCTCTTTGCTGAATCACACACGAAATGCACAGATCTATTCAAACATCATAAACCCTCTGCTGTCCCCTCGCCGCTCTAGAGCGTGCTCTGGGCTGGGGTTAGTATTCGTCCAGCATCCTTCTGTTGCAGTGCATTGCTTGTGGGCCAAAATATGGAGCTTTCTCCCCCTGCTCAGCTACTTTGGCTTTGGCCTGTCCTAGTCCCCTCTCCTGCCCAAACTTCATGTGTGCGAGTGTGTCTCTGTGAATCCTTTTATCACCTCCTGCTTAGTCACTTCTCTCTTCTATCCTGCTGGGTAACTTTCCCCTGCTCCAGATCCCTAACTCCTCAGCAGATCAACTTCAATGAACTGGTTTCCAAGCGTTGGCCACCTCCTTAGCATAACTGTTGTCCCGTCAAACCACAGTTGTTAAAGTTACGCATTCCCCATTGTGCTCAGCCTGGTGTGTACTTGCTGCAGGCCCTGTCTGCAGTGGTGGATATACAAGCGGAGAGGCATTAACGATACAGCCGTTTTCAGAGCAACAGCTTCATACTATCAGCCAGCATCCAGAGCTCGTACACGTGGATTTCCGAAATCGTTGGACTTGGATGCCATCGCTAGCCTTTCTCTCGTTTCAAGCGCATCAAGAAAACGCGGCGGGCTTATCCAGCCCTCTGTGGTGAGGCTGTAGCAGATTTGGTCAGCAGGGAAAACAAATGGGACGTGGTTTTGTTCTCTTTATTCATCTCAAGTTGTCACCGTTCGAAGTGACCTCATCTTAGCAAGGCCGACGGCCTTCTGCAGAGAGAAGAGAAACGTCTGTAGCAGAACCCTGCCTAACGTTAGGAAAACAAGGCCACAGCGTGTTCTCCTCCTCCCCAAAGTGCCTGGGAACGCTCAGACCCAGGCTGTCAGCAGATGGGCTGCGCCAGTCAAGGGACCAATGGAATTCTAGGGCTTGTGCTTGGAGGTTACCCACCTGGGACCTCAACTGAAGTCACAGGGAGCTTGGCACCTTAGAAACGCCCACTGGCAGTGTCTTCCGTTTAAAAAGGGTGTGTGCGTGAGAGTGTGTGTGTGTGTGTGTTAGTATTCGCTGCCCTCAGGCTGAGCAGGAGGCCCAGTGTATTTCACTGCACAGTAAGGTCTCATTTATATTTTCAGCTCCTACTTCTGTGGCCATGTGAAGCCTCCTGCACCCAAGCCTTCCCCCTCATCCACCCACCTCGTCCACTGGCTCCCAGCTCACATCTGCAGTACAGAGGCCAGGTGGTCTCTCTAGTGGATTTTAGCAGGGTGCTAGCAGCCACAGACTGCTGGGTTCTAACCTGGGCTCCTTTACGGACTCCCTGCATGCACATTGCTACGGCCAGTGTTTTAAAATCTCTGCTCATTTGAGGTACTTCATTTTTGGCTGCTCAGGTTCAGATGCCCAGGGTCAGATTATTTTTTTTTCCCCAGGGGAGCTGAGCCTGGTAGCAGCCATTGACAGTGACATGGTGTGGAGCGCTGGGTGGTTAGGTGGGCCCCAGTTGGGCATCTGTAAACTGAAGCATCCCAAATTAGGGGGTTTTTTTTGTTGAAAATGTGGATGTTAATCTGTGCCTCAGTTTTCCCATCTGTATCATGGGGGTAGTGATGCTGCCTGCAGAGGGAGAGGGGCGTGGGTGTGTGAGAGAAGTAATTCATGTAATATTTGCAAAGTGCTTTGAGATCCTCAGGTGCAAGGTGCTGCACAAGGGCAAAGAATTTATTGTGGTTTACTTCTAAGCTGCCCATTGCCTTGCACTAAGTAAATATTCCTTATGAAGGTACATTGGTTGGGCCTGGCCTGGGGTGTCCCTTGCTGGCAATGCCACTTTGCTTCTCCTACTCGGTCTTGTACTCCTGGTCTGGCGGGGAGGACAGTGATGCTAGGACATGGAGGAGGGTCCAGCAGCGACGGCCATGGGATCCGGAGGGAGTTGCATCCAGCACTGTCTCTTGCGCCTACAGAGATGAGAAAGTGGGGATGGGAGGATGTATAGGTGCTGGAACTAGGGGTGCAGGGGGTGCTGCAGCACCCCCAGGCTTGAAGTGATTTCCGTTATATACAGGGTTTACAGTTTGGTTCAAAGGTTCTCAGCACCCCCACTATAAAAATTGTTTCAGCACCTCTGGGAGGAAGGCAGCGCCCCCTAGAGGTGCAGGCAGAACCTAACAGGCAGAATAAAACGGTTGTGAATGTTTGCGTTTGCTTGCAATGTAAGTTTTAGGCCTTGGTATGCTTAAATCTAGGATTGTTTGTTTTATTGCACAGCCCTGTGTGGGGAGGGACTTTGTAGATTCATGGATTCCAAGGCCAGAAGGGACCATTGTGATCATCTAGTCTGACCTCCTGAGTAACACAGGCCAGGGAACTGCCCCAAAATAATTCCCAGAGCAAATCTGTTAGAAAAACATCCAGTCCTGATGTAAAAATGGTCAGTGATGGAGAATTCAGCACGTCTCTTGGTAAATTGTTCCAATGGTCAGTTACTCTCACCGTTCATAATTTACTCCTTATTTCCAGTCTAAATTTATCTGACTGAATGACCAGAGCCACAATGTCTCAGACATCCACAGTATCACCGTGGGGGCAGTTAATTCATAAACAAGCCCAGCATGTCCTGACCCTGTTTCCTTGAGCATTAGGGGCATTTTACACCTTCTCCTGCCGCATCCTGGCTCTAGGCAGGACGCTGGTATTGTAATATTCATAGTACACTATTTCCAGCTGAGATTGGAGCCCTGTGGGGCAAACCTCTCTGTTAGCCCCACGAGCCAAGAGCCTACTTGCCCTTTTGGAGCCGGTCACCCTCCTTTCCCCTCCCCTCTGAAGATGGCATTGGTCTCCCTCCACATGCTCCCCCCCACCCCCCCCATGCAGGCAGCCTGCCTGTTTTTTTTCTTGCAATTGTTTTGAAAGAAAATGGAAATGCATCTGGGCAGCTCGCAGTGGAACAGATGGGGACAGAGCGCCAAACTGTGGCGTTCTGCCCTCCCCCACAGGTCACAGACCTTTTCATTCCTAAAATACTTATGGTAGCTCTTGGAGGTGTAAGTAGCTCATGAGAAGAGTGGCGTGGGTGAGGCGGACAGAGCACTTGCTCAGGAATTGTTGCGATGTTCTCTTTCCTCTGTATTCTGCTCTGCGGGTCTCCATGAGGTTTGAGCACCCTCCGATCCGTGGGGCGTTCCGATAGCCGTTTCAAATTGCATGTCTGCGGGCTGGGAAATTGACCCTGGAAAGCCCCAGGTGTTTCTCTCTGATCCCCATTGTGCAGAATTCCAGTTCGGGGCCCAGAGCTTCTTTTATTGCAGAACGAGTTTCCGTTTTGTGACCCAAGCTTTAACTTGGAACGGGACGTGTCCCCGCTGTCCATAGCACTGCTAGCGTGGGACGTGTCGCTTTGATCAAATGGGCTAGTTGCAGCTCGAGGAGTCCACTAAGCGTTTGGGGAGGGGAAAGAGAGGCTGAAGCTTACTTCCAGCTCTCCTGGATCCTCTGAAGCCCATGATGATCGATCCATGGCTACTGATCAAACCCTTGCTGCTTAACCACCACTTCAGAAGAGCTGTAGCTTGGCCTCCTTTCAGTGCGAAGGCCCTTTCTGCTCAGTTACAGGCTGGACTTTGCTCGCTAGGACTAGTGCTGGACTAACGCCCCAGTGATCAGGCGTTAATGGACAGATGCCCTGTACCCACTCAGCCGTGCCTGGCTAAGAAAGGGCAGCTGAACGCTTGGTGCTAGGGTTAGGTGTAAGACCCTTTGTCTTCATCCACTGCTCGAACTATCACTAGTGCCCCTTTTAACTCTATGGCTGCCCTTGGGGTCCGTGTGCGCAGGGCAGAACGTGCTCTAACTTCCCGTTAGTGCTCCTCTATTTGGAGCGGCCCGTTCCTAGACCTGGCTCGGTCCCTCGGTCCTGCTGTCCCTCGGCTGGCAGCAGTCAGGCCTTGCAAGAGGACGAGCCATGGGACTAGCTCCTGTCTGGTTAAGCCAGGCGCAGCATTGGTGGGTTTAGGAGAGAGCAGATGTGACAGCCCAAGGATCGAACCGGGGACCTCCACAGCTCAAAGCCTGAGCTGCAGCGGGGCTCCATAGCTGGGGCAGTAGCAGACTCTGTGGATCGGGCACAGAGACCTGTGAGACGCACACACCTGGGTTACGGAGAGGCCAGCCCTCCTTGGCCGGGGGGATGGGTTAGCTCAACATAGAGGTCTAAACGGACGCACACCCCCAGGGCTTTGCTTGGCAATCCTTGGATGCAAGGTGTTGTAGAGCCACAAAACCCTCTTGCCACCCTCCTTACCCATCTCTCCCTGCTGAGGTGAGAAACTGCTGTCAGCCTGGATCAAATGGTCTGTGTATTGGCCAGAAGTGGGTGAAAAGGGAACATTTACCCATACCAGCCCCTGTGCCTACCATGCCCTCCCTAGTCCAGTGTGCTCCCCTTTCTGCATTCAGACCCCCCTCGCCAACTCACCCCTTCTGTCCTGCCCACAAGTAAATCAGCAAGAACTTTAATTATTAAAATGAATGGGGTGAGGAAATATTGGGGTGTTTCCCCCCTCCAGGCTTCCCAGTGCATGCGGTCCCCTCTATGCTTAGACTGCAAGTTCCTTTGGGTGCAGGCTGCCTGTATTTTGTGGCTTTGTACAGCGTATTTTGTGGCTTTGTACAGCGCCTTGTGCAGTGAACAAAATGCACAATGGGGGTTTGCTCTCAGAGATTGTCCTTCAGCTTCCCTGGCTGGGTGGCTCTGGGTGGGGAATAGAGGGCAAAGTGCCTGAGGGGTTAAGGAGCCAATTACTGCAAATATTCAGTAGCTACTTGCTCTCTTCCTTGCCTCCTTCCGTTCCCACTGCTGAAATACAGAGCCCCGTCCTCCAAAGAGTGGCGAAGTGAGCTGCTCTATTACCCGATATGGATGGCTCTGTGCTGGCTCGGCAAAGCTCAGGAGAAGCTAATTTGTAGTGGGGGGAATAACCCCTCTCCTCCCTGCTGTCTGATTGTACATGCAGCAAGGCTGCGAATAATCTGGGCTGAGGATAAAGGCCCTGGCAGCAGCAGGATTTCAGAAGGGCTGAGCAGCGGGGCTGTCTGCTTAAGGTTCTAGCCTGAAATTGTCAAATATGCCAGGTCTGTGTTTACAAAGGTGCTTGGCATCCACCCATTCAGCAGTTTCAAGCACAAACTTCCCCCTGCAGTGGGGTGACGTTTTCTGAAGCATTAAGTGACTTAGGCACCCAACACCCCATTGGCTTTCAATAGGAAACTTTGAACCTAATTGTCTTAGGCCCCTTTAAAAATCCCAAATTGCTAGCCTGATTCCCAGACGTGCTGAGTATTCAGCTACAGCTGAGAGCCCCTCTGAACACCCAGCCCCTTAGTGCAGTCACACTGGGGCCTGATCCTACCTGTTAGACATTGATGGGGGTTTTGCAGTTGACTTCCATAGGAGCAAGCAGGTTTGAAGCCAGTGTGCAGTGTGACATGCATGCCATGGTGCAGGGGGAGGGGAGCAAAAGGGGGAAGGTGACTGAAAGGAGAAGTAGGATCATGGAATCATGGAAATGTGGGGCTGGAAGGAACCTCGAGGGATCATCTTGTCCACTACCCGCCCCCCTCCCCCCGGTGTGGAGGCAGGACCAAGTAAACCTGGACCATCTCTGGCAGCTATTTGTCTAATTTGTTCTTAAAAACCTCCAGCAACTTGGATTCTAGGTGTGAAAACTCCATGAAATCTGCTAGGGACTTTGCTATTGACTTTATGTAGAAGGTGCTGAGATACTATAGCAGAGGTGGGCAAACTACGGCCCGCGGGCCACATCCGACCCGCGGGACCGTCCTGCCTGGCTCTTGAGCTCCTGGACGGGGAGGCTAGCCCCCAGCCCCTCCCCCGCTGTCCCCCCTCCCCCGCAGCCTCAGCTCCCCGTGCCACCAGCGCTCTGGGTGGCGCAGCTGCCAGTCCTGGTGCTCTGAGCAGCATGGTAAGGGGGCGGGGAGTGGGGGGGGTTGGATAAGGTGCAGAGGGTCTGGGAGGCAGTCAGGGGATGGGGAACAGGGGGGGTTGGATAGGTGTGGGAGACCCGGGGGGCCTGTCAGGGGGCAGGGGTATAGATAGGGGTCGGGGCATTCAGGGGACATGGAGGGCGGGGGGGGTTGGAGGGGGGGGTTGGATGGGGGTGGGGTCCCGGGGGGGCGGTTAGGGGCGGGGGGTCCCGGGAGGGGGTGGTCAGGGGACAAGCGGGGGGGTTGGATGGGTTGGGGGTTCTGAGGGGGGCTGGGAGGGGGCGGATAGGGGGGAGGGGCCAGGCTGTTTGAGGAGGCACAGCCTTCCCTACCTGGCCCTCCACACAGTTTCAGAACCCCGATGTGGCCCTCAGGCCAAAAAGCTTGCCCACCCCTGTACTATAGTGATGGGTGGCTGGATAAAATCCTGGGGCAGGTAGGTAGAAATGAAGGGGGCTGCACGGGATCCTGGACTCTTGATGGTAGTAAAAGGGGTTAAAGCAGAACAAGGGATGGACCCTATTTAGCTTCCATTTTAGTAAACTACGGCTTGGTCTAACCTAGAGCTTACTTCGATATATCTTACGTCACCCGGTGTGTGACTAATCCATCCCCCCGCGCGACACAAGTTACACTGACCTAAGCACCGGTTGTTACACTGACGGGAGAGCTCTCTCCCATCAGCATGGAGCGTCTTCACCAGGTGCGCTCCAGCGGCCCAGCTGCATCGGTGCAGTTGCACTGCTGTAGCACTCTTAGTATAGACAAGTCCCAAAGGGAAAATAGCCCCAGGGGACTAAAGCACCACGTGAAAGGGAAACCGAGCAGGGCCAAAGTGCCCAGCACGCTGCTGGGTGCTGTGCACATAATGGGAAAGTGCATCTTAATGTACGCAGTGACCCCAGTGGATCCTTGATTTGTTGATTAAACCCTGTCCCATGCTGGGCCCTTGGCGTGTCCAGTCTATATTGGAGCATGCAGACTGGGCACGTCGCTTTGTCTGCATGCCGCATCCTCCAGTGTCACACCCTGCTTCAGAGGCTTTTTAATAATGGAACGCTTAGCACTTTTCCCATTCTGTGCGCTTCACCGCAGGGCACAAACTGCGCATGGAAAAGTGGCGTGAGACATTTGCAGTATCCAGCGCTGTGGAATTAAATAATGTAATAGCACTGAAATATTTACAGAATTAGATAAAAGCTGTATAAAATTGAACACGGCCAGGGAGCAGCCAAGGGAGAAAGGCACGAGGAGTTTGGGAATGATTGTATTTTCACATGGGATTTGAAATGGGTGGTGAGAGACAAGAAGCTATTTTGGGTGTTGGGAGCAGTGGAGGAGAAGGCTCTTGCACCAGCAGAGACGAGATAACCTGGAAGCAGGGAAGAGGAGAGGAGTGGGGATGGGAGCAGAGGGAGCCTAGCTATTGTTGCTGCTCAGCTTTCAAGAGCTGACAAGTATCTTTCCTCTAACAGCATTGCAGGGAGCCATGAAGTCATCATGCTAAGCCCTGACATGCCTTGGAAGCCTCTCCTTGCTCTCAGTCCAGTGTCCCATTCATGCCCCTTGAGGCAGCGTTGTCTAGTGGTTGGTGCACCGGCCTGGTGGTCAGGAGAGTGGCCCTGCCTTTGACCTGCTCCGTTACCTTGGTCATGTCACTTCCCCACTCTGTGCCTGGTTTCCCTTCCACCCTTTTAGTTGTTTAGATCATATGCACTTCCAGGCAGGGACGCTCTCTCTCTCACTATGTGTAATTTACAGCACTTAGCACAGTGAGGCCCCAATGTCAGTTGGGACATCAGGGCAGTACAGGAAAACGAATAACAATGAGGAGTGTTGTGGGATCTTGGAATTTCTTTTCTTCTTCCCATAGCTTCTTCCCATACGGAGAAGGGAGAAGGATGCGATTCCTTCTGAGTCCCCCATCATGTGTGCTTGGGGATCATTGTATGAGCGTGCATGCATTATAGCATCTCCTTGGTAGCAAAAGCTAGGGTCAGTTAGACCGAGCCTTCCGTTTCGATCTCCTTGGTTGTAACATTGGGAGAAATTCCCGTTGAAGCTGTTTTTGTTTGTTGTCAGAATATTTTGGTGACTTGTTTTTTAATTTTGTTCTCTCTCTCTCTTTTTTTTTTTTGTTTGCATACATGTAACTCAAAATCAGCTGAACTCCACAAGGTGAGGCTCTCCAGGGGGCTAGCACCTAGTGAGAATGAACTCCAGATCAGTTTGTAAGGCAAAAGAAAAAAAGTTATCAAATTAATGGAAAATTTGGTTTTGCACTGCTGTTTCGCTGGGTAGTCCCAAACCTGGGCAAGCTTTAGTTTTGGAGTTGGGCTTTTTGGACTATACAGCTGTGAAAGGACAGAGTGAATTCTGTAGCGAACATAGGCCTTGAGTCTGCAGCTGGATCCAAGGGAGAGGAAGCCTGTCAGGGCTGGGCTGGGGGCGAACTATGTGCCCTGGTCAGTTCCCATAGGGGGGTCAGGGTTGAGCCAGATCAGGATACCTGGGAGTCAGGGGCAGGCACCAGGATACAGACAGCAGGCGTGTAGCAGAGTGAGGGATGAACTGGGGTCAGAAGCTGATGTCTAGGATCTTCAGCAAGGCTAGGTCTGGAGCAGAAGCAAGCAGGTGTCTGGGTTGTTGTTCAGACAGCTCCCCATGATGGCTTCCTGGTTTATATACCAGCATGGGCCAATCAGTGGGCTGTGGGGGGCTGCCACTCAGGCCCTGCTGGGCGGTACTTCCTGCAGTGTCTAGCTTCACAGGGTCCTCCTGCGGAAACCCAGCCTAGGCTTCCACTGGTAACGCGGAAGCACTGGAGGCCCAGATGGTCTCCTGTTCTAGTCCCACAGGTTCTTAGAGAGCCTTTTGCCATTTGAATAGGCTCTGCATTGTTGTAAGGGTTTGTCCCCATGGATCCAGTTGTAGGACTGGGGCCCGACTGCATTACTCTCTCCTCCCATGTGTGTGAATGGGAATGTTGTGTATGGCAATATTAAGGTTACCGTTTGTAAGTCAACAGTCGGGAAACGCAAAAAGGAAAGTTCTATTATTATTATATGGGTTCTGCTGTAGCACCAAGGGGCTCCGGTCACGGGGCAGGGCCCTGTTGTGCTAGGCGCTGTCCAACCTTAACTCGTCTGCGTTACACATAATCGATGATATCTTTCAAAGCTGTCTAAGCTATTTGGTTGCCCAGTTTCCCATGAAGCATTTAATTGGGAGTTGGCATCTGAACTTCCTCGGCTGCTTTGAAAATCCCCCTGCTGAGCATTTTAGATCGCTGGTTATGTTGACATACTGTGAGCTCAGTTCTATCCTTGGTTCCGCACGCACGGACTTCAGCAGAAGTTACACTGATGCGTGTACGAGTGCAAAATTGGATCCTAAATGTACAACGTAGGCAAGTTTATGAGGCTAACCTTAACTGTTGCCTTTCCTTACATTTGGGTGTTGCAAATAGCAATCTTAACACGACAACAACAGCACACATTCGTACCAAAATATTTACATGCAATATTTCTCCACTGAATGCATCCGATGAAGTGAGCTGTAGCTCACGAAAGCTTATGCTCAAATAAATTTGTTAGTCTCTAAGGTGCCACAAGTCCTCCTTTTCTTTTTTGCGAATACAGACTAACACAGCTGCTACTCTGAAACCTGTTATTTCTCCACTGCGTCCTCCAAGAGATCAGACTGCTGTATCTGACAGCATGACCAGCATTGCATCAGACATCATTGCTAAATAATTGCACACAAGTACTGTACATGCTGGAGCCAGAGAATGTAACGTTCTATTAGAGTAATTCCATGTGGGCTGTTAGGTGTGGGATAAATACACAGGGAAAAACCATCCCCTGCTGTCAGAGCTATTCTAACTGTGGGTTTAACAAAACAACCTGCGATCGTCCTCTGTTTGCCAGAATATAAAATAGAGGAGTGGCCCTTAAACCGGTTATTGAGTGAGCCAGGATTGGCCGTACTTGGAATACTCCGTATCAATAGAAACAATACATGTGCAGGTACACACGTGAGTACTGCTGCTTGGTTTCTCATGACTGCCCCTAGGGTTTGGGCCTGTACCACTGAAGTCAATGGGGAGAACTCCTAGGCTGGGCTGCTTTGCTGTACCCAGAGCGGAGCAACACCTACCCCAGATCTTATTATTACCGTATTGAGATCAGGACCCCCAGTGTCCTGGGAAGTAAACATTTTTCTTCCTATGATCTAACCTTCAAACAATCTTGTAAGGAGTGTCTACCTGGAAGCTTCACTTTTTTAGACATTTTCAAGTATGCAGAACCTACCAGAGATCTCAGAATACTTTGCTGAGGAACCTAGTAGAAGCTGGTCAGGTTTCCTGGTTTGTACATTCCTTTACTCCTTCTTTGGTGATAAGGTTTCATGAGCTCGAAATTATCCAGCTCTGACTTTCACACCGTAGGCTATTTCCAGACCCATGGTAAATAGTCCTTGCCCCCCAACCCCTGTTTTGTGGACTAGTAATAAGAAGGGGAAACTGAGAGGTGAAAGTGACACGCCCAAGGTCACACTGCAGGCTGTGGCTGAACCAGGAACAGACTCCGGGTCTCCTGGTTCCCATTCCAGTGCCCTCTCCACTAGATCACAGAGAGATTGAGATCCCCCTCCTCACACTCAAAAGGCAAATGGTGAAGATGGAGCTCTAGGTGTGCTATTGAGCTCTGGAGCTGTTTTACTGACCCCATCAAGGTTGGGGTGGGAGTGGGGGGTGGATTCACAACATTCCCATTCACACACAAGATAAGAGAGCAATGCATTCAGGCCCCAGGCCATGTCTAGCCAACAGGGGCATCGCCTGCATGCAGTAGGAAAGGACTGAAAGGTAAAGCGGTGGAAATGGCAAAGTAGATCATGAAAGGCTGATAAAATCCAGCTGAGGTACAGAGGGGGTGGAGGCTTTCACAGCTCACCTCCCATCAGCACTAACTGGCTGTTCCCAGTGCTGATCTAACAGGGCAAGTAGGGGGCTGAGTCCTTCCCATTGGCATTACTAGGAGGGAGCTGCCCATGCCCATGGGGGAAGGGAGCTCTGGCCATGGAGTTTCACAGCCTGAGTCACAGACGGACTCCTTTATAAGGGCTATTTTTCTGCAGTCTGTGCCAGATCCTTCCTTGTTCTTTAACAAGAGCCTCTGCAGCCTGGAGGGCTCCAAACGCGGGTAGTGTTGAGGGTTTTCAGGCTAACTCTCATGCATGCTTTGTGGGAGCTGACTCAAGTAAACCGGTTCCTGCTGCAGTTTTAATTTATGAAAAGGAGCAGAAGATGCCATACCCTTCCCCCACTAGATTTACTGTGGGTCATGCTGAAAATAAAGAGAGCAAAAGCCCAGTGATGGGGAATAAACTGGCACCTACTTGTGTCATCTAATCTGTCCCCCATGGTTTTATATTGTGCCCATCACCGGGGTATCTGAGCACCTCATGAGGTTATGAAATCGGAAATCAAAATATCAATAAATCTCCCTTTCCCCTAGCAGGAATTATTTGCTTGTGTGGAACACATGTGCGGTAAATGTAAAGTAGTGCGGGTGTGTGTGCTAATGCAAGTGTAGAGATCTGTTCTAGATGTGTGCACATGGATGTATTCAGCTGTGCTGGTTATTATGGGAAAGGCGAGGGAGGGAAGAAAACCAGCTTTGCGTGTAATTGTGAGCACCGGGTATTCTGGGGTCTCTCCTCTCTTGGTGGGCGGGGGAGGGTGAGTCCCAGGACCTGGGCCCAGTCCCCACACGGGTTCTGCACTGCACAGTGGGATGGTCCTAGTAGAACGTCGCTTTGATTGGAGGGAGAGGTTGTCTCGGTCCCGTAGAGGGCTTGGATGCTTTAGACCAGAGGTGGGCAAACTACAGCCCACAGGCCACATCCAGCCCACAGGACCATCCTGCCAGGCCCCTGAACTCCCGGCCAGGGAGGCTAGCCCCCAGTCCCTCCCCGCTGTCCGCCCACCCCTGCAGCCACGCCGCTGCATGGGCAGAGCGGCTTGCGCCCACCCACCTCCCAGGCTTTCCAATAAGCCTGTCCTGCTGCTCTGAGTGGCATGGTAAGGGTAAGGGGGTGGGGTGAGGGGGACGGGGTTGGATAAGGGACAGGAGGTCCCGGGGGGCAGTCAGGGGACAGGGGGTGGTTGGATGGGGCGGTCAGGAGACAGGGAGCAGGGTGGGGTCCCGGGGGGTCAGAGGGTCCTGGGGGAGGGACAGGGAGCAGGAGGGGTTGGATGGGGGTAGGGTCCTGGGGGGGGGCAGTTAGGGACGGGGGTCCCGGGAGGGGGCGGTCAGGGGACAAGGAGTGGGGGGGTTGGATGGGTTGGGGGTTCCGGGGGGCCTGTCAGGGGTCAGGGGTGTGGATAGGGGTCGGGGCAGTCAGGGGACAGGGAGCAGGGGAGGTTGGATGGGGGTGGGGTCACAGGGGGGCGGTTAGGGGCGGGGGTTCCTGGGGGGGGGTCAAGGGACAAGGAGCAGGGGGAGTTGGATGGGTCGGAGGTTCTGAGGGGGGCAGTCAGGGGGCGGGAAGTGGGGGGGGGGGGCGGATAGGGCGCGGGGGCCAGGCTGTTTGTGGAGGCACCGCCTTCCCTACCCGGCCCTCCATACCATTTCGCAACCTCGATGTGGCCCTTGGGCCAAAAAGTTTGCCCACCCCTGCTTTAGACAGAGACCTGGAGCGTGTCTCTTCCTTCTGCAGAGTCAGTGCAGAGAGCAGAGCAGCAGGGGTGTGGTGCCCTGCGTTGCGAGGCAGGTGGGATGGAAGCTGTGATTTGTACCAGCAGGAGCTTTACCTGGGTGGGTGGCTTCGTGTCTAGTTGGAAGGAATTACAGATGCTGTGGAGGTGGAGAAATGGGGGGATCGCTACAGCCGGGTCTCAGTCCAATAGGGTAGAACAGTCTTCCACTGGCCAGAGGTGGAATGGGGAGTTTTTTGCAGCCCTTGCCTCTACAGGAGGTCTCCTCGGCCTCAGACCCATTTAACAATGTGAAGGCAGCTGCTCTCGTGGTTTGGGAGAGGGAGCTGTATTAATCCGCATCTCCTCTGGCTTGCCTGGGTTTGGCTTCAGCCCCCTGCCCATTTAGTCTAAGCCTGGTGCGAGCTGGGAGTCGGGGCTGTATACATGTGATGGTGAGCGGGTGTTGTCCAGGCCGGGCTGTCTCGTCCGCCTGTGTTGTCTTGCCAGCACAGCCGCTCTGTGTAGCCTGGAGGTTCCCACGCTGTGGTCCGTGGAGAGCGTGCTGGTCACATGGTGCTGGCTGCTCTCCTTGTTTGCAGCTGAGAGAGAGCAGGTGGGAGGAGGGACGGGGGGACGGGATGAAGAGCAAAGGCAGAGGGTCTGAGTGGCGCTCTCAAAAAGGGGGAAACACTTAGCTCATTAAAGATGGCTAAAAATGCCTCTGTAGTAGGGCTGGCCTGACAACAAGAATTGTGTCACTTTGGAGGTTTCAAAATGTTGGTGAATAAATGAGAGAGAGAGAGAGAGAGAGAGAGAGAGATCCGTCCTTCCCAGAAAAACCATGAAGCCTCTGGAGTTACCTGTGCAAGGGTCCAATTGGGAATCTGAGTCCTTTAATCCCACGCTCCCCTTATACTGCAAATCCTGGAGAGATCAGCACCTTCCTGACACATCCTGGGAACAGCAGAGAATGACTGATCAAATGTGACTCAGATTTAGAATATTTATTTCGGTTTGTTGTTCAAAACCGTGTATGTGGGGGATATGACAGAAGGTGGAAACCCAGCTGGAGTTTTCAGGCCTGATTGTCCGTTACACTAACAACCCTTACATAAGAACTGCCACACTGAGTCACACCAAAGGTCCATCAGCCCAGTATCCTGTCTTCCGACAGTGGCCAATGCCAGGTGCCCCCAAGGGAATGAACAGAACAGGCAATCATCAAGTGATCCATCCCCTGTCACCCATTTCCAGCTTCTGGCAAACAGAGGCTAGGGAAACCATCTCTGCCCAACTTGGCTAATAGCCATTGATGGACCTGTCCTCCATGAATTTATCTAGTTCTTTTTTGAACCCTGTTATAGTCTTGGCCTTCACAACATCCTCTGGCAAAGAGTTCCACAGGTTGAATGTGCGTTGTGTGAAGAAATACTTCCTTTTGTTTGTTTTAAACCTGCTGAATATTAATTTCATTTGGTGACCCCTAGTTCTTATGTTATGAGAAGGAGTAAATAACACTTCCTTATTTACTTTCTCCACACCAGTCATGATTTTATAGACCTCTATCATCTCCCCTCTTAGTCGTCTCTTTTCCAAGCTGAAAAGTCCCAGTTTTATTAATCTCTCCCCATATGGCAGCCGTTCCGTACCCCTAATCATTGTTGTTACCCTTTTCTGAACCTTTTCCAAGTCCAGTATATTTTTATTGAGATGGGGCTACCACATCTGCTTGCAATATTCAAGATGTGGGCATACCATGGATTTATATAGAGGCAATATGATATTTTCTGTCTTATTATCTATCCCTTTCTTAATGATTCCCAACATGCTGTTCGCTTTTTTGACTGCTGCTTCACATTGAGTGAATGTTTTCAGAGAACCATCCATAATGACTCCACGAACTCTTTCTTGAGTGATGATAACTAATTTAGACCCCATCATTTTATATGTATAGTTGGGATTATGTTTCCCAATGTGCATTACTTCGCATTTATCAACACTGAATTTCATCGGCCATTCTGTTGCCTAGTCACCCAGTTTTGAGAGATCCTTGTAGCTCTTCGCAGTCTGCCTGGGACTTAACTATCTTGAGTAGTTTTGTATCATCTGCAAATTTTGCCATCTCACTGTTTACCCCTTTTTCCAGATCATTTATGAATATGTTGAATAGGACTGGGCCCAGTACAGTTCCACTATTTACCCCTCTCCATTCTGAAAACTGACCATTTATTCCTACCCTTTGTTTCCTATCTTTTAGCCAATTACCAGTCCATGAGAGGACCTTCCCTCTTACCCCATGACAGCTTACTTTGCTTAAGAGCCTTTGGTGAGGGACCTTGTCAAAGGCTTTCTGAAAATCTAATACACTATATCCACTGGGTCCCCCTTGCCCACATGCTTATTGATCCCCTCAAAGAATTCTAGTAGATTGGTGAGGCATGATTTCCCTTTACAAAAACCATGTTGACTATTCCCCAGCAAATTATGTTCATCTATGTGTCTGACAATTTTGTTCTTTACTATAGTTTCAACCAGTTTGCCTGGTACTGAAGTCAGGCTTACCGGCCTGTAATTGCTGGGGTCACCTCTAAAGCCCTTTTTAAAAATTGGCGTCATATTAGCTATCCTCCAGTCATTTGGTACAGAAGCTGATTTAAATGATAGGTTACAGACTACAGTTAGTAGTCCTGCAGTTTCACATTTGAGTTTCTTCAGAACTCTTGGGTGAATACCATCTGGTCCTGGTGACTTATTACTGTTTAGTTTATCAATTTGTTCCAAAACTTCCTCTAATGACACCTCAATCTGGGACAGTTCCTCAGATTTGTCACCTAAAAAAAATGGCTCAGGTTTGGGAATCTCCCTCACATCCTCAACCATGAAGACTGGTGCAAAGAATTCATTTAGTTTCTCCGCAATGGCCTTCTCTCCCTTGAGTGCTCCTTTAGCACCTCGGTCATCCAGTGGCCCCACTGGTTGTTTAGCAGGCTTCCTGCTTCTGATTTACTTAAAATTTTTTTTGCTATTGCTTTTTGAGCCTTTGGCTAGCTGTTCTTCATATTCTTTTTTGGCCTTCCTAATTATGTTTTTAGACTTCATTTGCCAGAGATAATGCTCCTTTCTATTTTCCTCACTAGGATTTAACTTCCACTTTTTAAAGGATGCCTTTTTGCCTCTCACTGCTTCTCTTACTTTGTTGTTTAGCCATGGGGGCTCTTTTTTGGTTCTCTTACTATGTTTTTTAAATTGGGGTATACATTTAAGTTCAGATTCTGTTATGGTGTCTTAGAAGTTTCCATGCAGCTTGCAGGGATTTTACTTTTGGTGCTGTATCTTTTAATTTCTGTTTAACTAACGTCCTCATTTTTGTGGCCGTGAAAGGGGCCATAAAGTGGCTATCAATGACATTCACACTCATTTTGAAGCCCGTTGACGCTGCTCGGGTGGTGCGAAGGTTCATCAGGGGACCTGGGAGTTTGGCCCATAGAGCAGAGATTTATCGGTATGGTAATGCCAGGATGCTATACTGGCAAAATGCTCCTATTATGGATGCAGTTGTTGTACGCTATACTAAACTGCCCGCCCCCACAACAAAACAAGCAAAACCACTAGGTGCTATTTTCCCAGCACAGCTGTGTCTGCGGCTTTGCTGGGATAGCTATGTTGTGCACTCCTGATGAACACAGCTGAAATCTGTAGCATAGATATGTCATGTGGAGCACGGCTTAGGAATCCAGTAGAACTATATCAGGTCAGAGTGTGATTTTCTACCAATGTGGTTATACCAGTACAACCCCTAGTGTGTAAAGATGCCTTATATTGGTATAATTTATTCCACTTCCCCTATGGCAGTTGCTGTACCAAGCATCTTTATACTACTTATAACTGCATGTACACTAGGGGAGTTATATGTTTGTGGACAAGGCCTCACTGTATTATGCCATAAAAAATGATGGTGCAGAGATGTATCCAGAATTTAATGCATGCCCAATACACAGCTCTCCTTGCTATCTCCTGATCTATGTTGCTGATCCCCTTTCTCCATCACAAGGGAAAGCATTTGGTTTCTCCCTTAATGCACGGCACTAAAATGTTGAATCCCCAGCTGTGGGGTTGCATAGTGAAATGTTACAGGATGTGGCCTGGGAGCTCTTCTGGGCATGCAGTCCTGTAGCATGTTGTTTATTGTTGCCGGGGGAAGGAGTTTCTCTGTTGACTTCAGAGGGCTTTGGGTCACAGCCCGACAGAGCACGCTGATTTCAGGTGGGGAAGAATCAGCAGCTGAAGCAGACAGATCCTAAGGAGCAACCGTCCTGGTTCCCACTCATCCCTAGGGTAACTCCAGTGGAATTAATTTGGCCGCTTTTCTTTGCGCAAATGTCCCTAAGACATTGAAGCAAGTGTGACGTCCGGCTGATGCTCAGGGGATTGAACCGGGGGCTCGTACAGCGAGAACCATGAACTGCTACAGCCTGAGCTAAAGAGCTAGGGCTCCCTGGGTGGGGCTGTGACAGATTCCTATCCTCCGTGGATCCGGCACAGAGGAGAGACCTGTGTCACACTCACCAGTGGGCTACACATACAGAGGGGGAGAGATCAGCAGCCACTGATCACGCTTCTGTAAAATCTAATCTAAAATTTTGAAGGGTGACGTCTGTCACGTCTGCTCTAGCCAACCGAGAGGAAGCACAGTTCCATGTTCAACTGCTTCCCAAGCTACTAACCTCTGTGTAACTTTGGACCCATCCCTTAGCCTGGCCAACCTTCAGTTCACACCAATTTAAAATCAGGGGTAGTGAGTGCCTAAAAAGCCAGAGGCTTGCAGATAACTTGAGCCTCTTTGGGTAAATAGCTCTGAAATACGGATATCTTCATTTTCTTTTTGTGTTGTGTTTTTTTATTAATGTTTTCATTCCAGAGCTGCCTCACTCTGTGCAGATCTAAGCAATTATCATCCTCAGTCATCATCCACAGACACTTGTGTTCCAAGCAGACATTGCAGGGGGTGGGGGGGAGGAAAGGAAAATTAATACACAGAATGAAAACCAAATGAGCCAGGACTGCAGCACCAATTTGGTTGGCACCAGCTTCAGTGATAACTAATTAATTGCTGCCAGAAGAAATCAACACCAATCAAGCAAATTAATTTGATATACAAATAAGTACTACACTATCTCCCAACACTCTAATCGTCCGTGGACCGTGGTAGCTTGGTACTAGGTTGCCTGCTTCTGAAGAGTGTTTCCATTTGCCAGGATGAAAATGTAGCACTAATGCAGTTGTCAGATTGCAAGAGAACGTTTGCTGTGTTCGCACCCGGGGCTCGAAAATGTTACCTGCCGTAGATCTATAGCTTTTAAGGCCAGAAGGGACCATTGTGGTTCTCTAGCCTGACCTCCTGCATAACACTAAAGAGGTTCAGAGATTTCATCTCGGTTATTCCTGCCTCCAGCACAACATGTGGCTGAGCTAGGGCACGTGTTTTAGACAGGTCTGGATTTAGCGATGCCGAGTGATGGGGAATCTAGCACATCCCTCGATCAGCTGTTCTGATGGGTCATTATGGCTAGTCACCCAGGGATCGGGTCTGCTAGCCTGGAGGGGGACATGGCTGGGCTGTCCTACATCCTACCATATAAAGGGATTAAACCATTGTCAGAGTGTTTGTATCCTTAGGTTGCTGAGCCAAAGGAAACAATGTGGTAGGAGCTCTAGAGATGCGTCCCAGCCCCAAGGTGCTTGTGGTGTAAAGCCTTGCTGGTGCAAGTACCTGTGACGGCGAGGCAGCGTGGTGCAGTGCCTGGGGCCCTGGACGCCTGTGACCACGAGGCAGCGTACTGCACTGCTGGGATCTCCCTCCTCTGATGGTTAGACCCCCGATGTGTCTGTATCATAGCCCCGTAGGCTCTCCATTGCCCTGATTATCCTACTAGCCCTTCTCAGCACCTCTTCTCATTTCCCCGCCCTTACGGTAAGCTCTTCCGAGCAAGGCCTGTGATTTGCTATGTGTACGTGCAGCCCCTAGCACAGCAGGGCTCTGATCTCGGTGGGGTCCATTTAGGTGATTCCTGACCTAATGCTTCCTACCAGGCGCAACCCAACTGGAGTCAGTGGGAGTACGCAGCACACCCACTAGTAGCTGTGTGACAGGGTCAGATGGACTGCGCAGAAATACAGGCTCCCGGTGCAGCCGGAGATGGTGTGACTGGGCAGTAGGGTGACCAGATGTCCCAATTTTATAGGGACAATCCCGATATTTGGGGCTTTGTCTTATATAGGTGCCTATTACCTCCCACCCCCCGTCCCGATTTTTCACCCTTGCTATCTGGTCATCCTACAGGGCAGTGAAGGTGAGGACGTCTCTGGCCGTTGTTTGGGTTGCATTTATTTACTCCAGAGATAGATACTGGACTGAAGGTTTTGCTCTCATCACCTCGAACTCTTTTCAGAGGGGAGGGCTAGGGCTCCATCAGCCTTCTGGGGGAAGAAGTCTTTTTGAGCAGAGTGGCGCTGTGTGATCAGGTGAATGGCATGTGCACTGAACCATTGCTGCTGTTTGGAGAACAGGTGAATGGCATCTCATGGGGTTAGACCAGCTCGGATTTGAAGTAGGGGCCAGGTGGGGAGGGTTCAGTAACAGGTCATGTGTCAGGAGGGAAATCCTGTTCTGGGGCACCATGTGGGCAGTAGGCCTGGTGCTGACACTAGGATAAGGAGACTATCCTGAAGCGTGGAGGGAAGAAGCTAGAGCCGAGAGGCTGTCCGGAAGCAGGTGGGCAGGAATTTGAGGTTGAGATTGAAGAGGAAGGCAGGGGCCCAAGAGCAGATCTGAGCGGAGGCTGGCAGTGGTCAGGGCGGCAGGGTGCTGGGCAGGGGATTTGGGTGGCAGCCTTTTGGATGGATTGACTGGGGAGGGGGTAAGGAGGGTGCCACACGGGGGTGAGGTGTCATCAGAACGCAGACATGGGTTTGCTGAGTGGGACTGGGGGCAGCTGAGGAGGGCTTGGGGATGTTGGAGAGGAGAAGCTGTGTGGGCTGAAGCGAGGGAGGACTCGACGTTGTAGAGGGAGGGGGATCCTGGCATGACTGACTGATTGAGAACAGCAGGGAGCTAAGCACTCTCTTCTGGGCAGCTCTTTCAGGTGGCTGCAGATACTGGAGAAAAGGGCTGAGCTGACAATGTCCTGGAGACCAGAACCAGCGAGGGGCAGTGCCGGCTCCTCACGCTGAGCTGCCTGTGGCCCCCAGCCTGGAGGTACCACCTGTGCGGGCGAGGCAGCTGATGGAAATGGCCCACCTTGATTATCTTACACATTGTAAGGAGAGTGATCACTTTACATAAGCTATTACCAGCAGGAGAGTGGGGTGGGGGGAGAGAAAACCTTTTGTAGTGATTAACACCCATTTTTTCATGATTTGTGTGTATAAAAACATCTTCTGTATTTTCCACAGTATGCATCCGATGAAGTGAACTGTAGTTCACGAAAGCTTATGCTCAAATAAATTGGTTAGTCTCTAAGGTGCCACAAGTACTCCTTTTCTTTTTAGTTGATAGAACCTAAATACTGGATGGAGCCCGCACTGAGAGCCGTGCGGGCATGTGTTTATTGCTGTCTCCTATGGCTAGTCCCTCTCCCGCCCCCTCTCTAGGAGAATGACTATTCCCATCCTGATCCAGCGGTAGTGACATCTTGTCTCTCTTGCTTAGGCTGACTGGGAAGCCGGCTGACATTCTGTCCTGCTCTGGGAAGCATCGTTCGCCCCCGGGCGCTGGAGCAGGTCGTGGCTCAGATATTTTAGGAGCGGTGCCCAACACGAGCCCCCACGTCACAGCAGCAGGCTTGGATTGGCCGTGATACCGGGTTTACAGTCGTAAATGTTGTGTTCTCATTCCCAAGGCACGCTCGGCCCCTCCTGCTCCCGGTGAGCTGGGATTCTCTCGCCTGCCCTCGCAACGGCGCAGGAGAAGAGTTTCGTTTGAGAAAATGTGCCCGCTGTGTTCCTGCCGGTGCGGCCGAGGATTAGGCGGGTCATGGGAGTGCGGGTTCGATTCCAGACGGGCGCTGCTGTGTCTTGTCCCACTAGCTGAGCGACCGCTTCCGTCCGTGCCACGCGGGAGGGGACTTGAATCGCTCAGCTGCGTCAGACAAAGCAAAGCCCATGTGCAAATCCCCAAGCCATGGTCACGGGACATGCTGGGTAATAATAAATCGCCCCCCGCCGTGTGCCCGCCTCTGGGCACTGTGTTGGTGGGGGCTGCAACCCCGTCTGACCAGAACAGCAGAAGTACCTACGTTTAAAACCATAATTCTTCAAACTCTCCAGCACCTCGTTAGGCTAAAAATAATGCAATTAGCAAATTACCCTGTTCTTTAGCTCCGGGTGGCAGCCTTATAGGGGCTACCTGCTGATTAGAACAAATTCCAGTGCCCTAGACTCTGTTGTGAACAGAATAAGAGGTGCTTGTTCATAGCTTCTGGCTTCGCCCTCTTTCTTGTGTACTGATGAGCCCTGCCAGCTGTATAGTGATATCTCCCCTTCCCAAGCCCCTTTCATCTGCGGCTCTCAAAGCTTTTCGCAGGTGTGAGTTACTTGAGCTTCATAACACCCTCCTGTGAGCTAAGTGTAAGAGGGAAACTGAGGCACAGAAGGTTGAGTAGCCTGGTCTTGCAGCGGTGTTGAGCCCCTGCTCCCGTTGACTTTCCTGGAGATGTTTTTGCTCAGCACCTTAGAAAATGCCATAGAGATGCCAGGTGGAGCCATCGGGCTGCCAGCAGACAGGGGGAGCAGAGACCCCACATCCCACAGGGGAGAGAGTTTCCCTATAAAGTCTCCTTTCGAGTCCAGCCATCTGCTCCTCCTGGATGCCTGTACCTTAGACCCAACCAGAAGGCTGAGCGGGTTTGGAGTTCGAGTCCCGGCATGCCCCGTCTGAGGCCAGTAGGGGTAGGGGTGGCTGCAGAAGAGTCCGTTCCCCGGGGCATAAGTTGGTGAAAGGGACGCCTTCCTTTGCTTTCAGTGACCCCTACTGGCCAGCCAGTTGCGTTGAGTGATCCAGAGAGAGACACATGTTGCCCTCCTTGACTAAAATAGGAAGGTCACTGAGATGCCAGGTTTGAGGGATGTTGTGTGGAGGGTGGAAACAAAGGGCATCCTGGTGGGCCATCCCCCTGAGTAAGAAATCCTGTGCCCAAGCACTCTGCCTCTTGTAAATAAGCAATGACTTCTAACCTCGCTTAGATTCCTTTACCATAGCTTCATCCTCCATTACTTCAGACAAGCATGCGGGATAACTGGTGTGTTCTGAGCTCTTCTCCGATCTCTCTTGACTCCCAGGAGAGTTGTGCACCATGGAGGAGTTTGCCCATGGACAGTGACTCCCTTGCCGAATCACCAGGTGTGACACCTGATGGACACCTGTTTGGGCTGCATACGAAACTAGGTAAAAAAGGGTCGAGCCGGGCTTAAATGAAGAATCCTGAGGAGATGAATCATTGAAAGGATCCAGGAAACACCGAGTGAAATGGGTTTTGTTATAAAGGATGAACGCATCATAAAATGGGTGTCATTTACCTGCAGTCCATCTCGGTAGCTGGAAGCAATCTCTGTCAGTGGCCTCATCGGTCAGACCCACAGTCTGGACTGCTGGTCGCTCCCTGGGAGGGACTGGTCACCCTTTAAGCTGCTGTTGAGCCCACTCACCAGGTGGGCCTGGGACTTTCACACCCAGCAGAGGTTCCCCCCAGATAGCCAAACTGGCTTTTGTTTTCCCTTCTGGAAAAACCCTTGGGGGTGTACATTGGGGGTGAGTTTCCTTGGCAGCTGACAGGACAATAACCATCACATTTTCTGACTTGTGACTATTAAACATCTTACCTGTACCTTTCTCTCTCTGATATACCGACCCTGCGGACACCTCCTGCTCCTTTGTGATAAACCTCGGCTGCTCCTCGCTGCAGTATGCATCCTTTTCCAAGGCAGGGCTGCCGTCTTTGCCTCTGGCCATCCGCACTTGAGATGCAGATATAAACTCTTGGATCGACACCAGTTTCCTTTCTGTCCTCTC
This sequence comes from Chelonia mydas, assembly GCF_015237465.2. Classification (NCBI taxonomy): domain Eukaryota; kingdom Metazoa; phylum Chordata; order Testudines; family Cheloniidae; genus Chelonia; species Chelonia mydas. The sequence goes on from NC_051254.2 coordinate 21,964,933, forward strand.
TTTCCCCATGCAACTTCAACTCCCCATAGGTGGATGGAGAGTTCATTCTGAGCATGTGCAACAGGAACTCCCCAGCAGTTAACAAGACCCGTCACTATAGCAGGCTGGGAGCAGAGGTGGTTTTATGTCTGTTACCTTCTGAGCCCCTCCCAACCTGTGTCCCCTCTCCCCCCTGCTTTGATCACTTCTGGCTTCTTCCATCTTATTTCCATCTCTCCTGATCTGCCCTTGGCAGCCAGAACCTTGTAAATTTCCACCAGTTCCCAGAGCTGAATGTCACACCCATAAATCAGCATGTCTTGTGGATGGCTTCAAGCAGTGCTGCCTGTTAGCTGCAGATGTGAAGCAAGAGGTTATTTAGCAGGTCATTGGATACCTAAGAACCGTGGAGATGGTAAAGGTGCCACTAACGAGTGGACGGTTTTGCTTCCTAAAGCAAAATAGCGGCTTTTTACCCTGTTAGGGGCTAGCTTCTGCAAGGATCCGTTGACGTCAGCGGGGTTAGAGTGCTCAGTGCCTTTCCAATCAGAGTGGGGAGGAAGTAATGAGCGAATGGAGCAGAGAACAGTTGATATCAAATCTGTCAAAGAGAAGTAAGTGAAGTTAGATTGACTGGCCTGGAGCCCAACACCTTGTTTATCTGTTACCCACAAATCAACGATGTTAAAAGGGCAGGACATCAAGCATTCAAAGGTTAGGAAATGCCAGAATTAAGAGTGCCTGTGCATCCTTAATTCGTCCCCCTTGTGCATGTGCATTATGTTACAGTCTTTAATTACATAACCACATAGTGTTTTTTCCACAGGAGGGAGGGAGTTGACTGGTAAAGTCCCCGCAGAGGAAGCAAAATGATCCTGGATTTGCCCTTTTCAGAAATGTCTGACTCTGAGGAGCCTGAAAAGCAGACCCCTCAGCATTAGGTTCAAAGTCAGGATCTGGTAGATGGCAGAGGCTTTGGTATATCTTCCTCTGTCTCTGCACTAGCTGTGGCCCTGTCCTCACAGGGTTAAAGGCCGCTGTATTTTTATCCCCAGTGGTGTGCTGGTTGGAATGGCGTTGTCGCTGGGTAACTGGCTCCTGCACTGCAGTATCACTTCAGAGCACCGAGCCTTTAGCACAGAGCTTCAGAGCAGCAGATTACTTGCTGTTTGTTGGTAACGCTGGTACATTTTAGACCCTGCAAATATGGAGCGTAGGTGACGACACAGAACTTTCATCCTGTCCTACCAGCAGAATAAAGTGTTTATAAAACGCGTGCTGAATGCACTTTTCATATTATTCAATGTCGGATTAATAGAATATATATTTTTAATCACATCTTTTAAGAGCAGACACCTTGGGAAGCGCTGTCACCCCCGAAATGATCAGTACAGCTTCCTGGCTGCTTTGGAAAGCTTTCATTTCTAATTTAACAATTTGGGGGTGGGATTTAACAATTAAGAGTGTGAAGTATTTCCTTATGATTGGTGGCTGGCCTGAGTCTCTTGGTTACATCCTAGCCCATCGACTCCACGCAGCCTGTGAATAATCTCCAGGAAATGTTCTGCACCCAGGTCACTGTACGTTTTTAGTTAGAAGAACGTAGCCAGCTAGATTTAGATGATAAATGCACACACGGCAGTTAGGTTTACACAAGTAACGAAGACAGGAATGGTTTCCTGACTTTTTTTTTTTTTCCTTCCAAAAAAGCCAATTATAACCTTTTTTTTGTTAAACATCCTGCACTGCAGTGGTTGGAGCCCACCTTCAACAGCCCTGTGCTAGTGTGACAAAGCAGAAAGTGAAACTGACTAGAAACAAAAGGGAAACTGACCAGTTTTGTTTCTTTGTGAGTAAAATACAAAAAGTAAACAAAGGAATACATGGTTAGCATGATTATTATTAATTTATTTCTTCTTCCTTATGGCACAGAAAGACCCATACATGTGCATGCCATAAATAGCGATGTAAACTAGGAGCCAAATATTACGTTCCTTTATTCAGGCAAACTCTGGCTGAGTAAAAACGAAGGACAGACTTCAGAATTTGGCCCTAGATTTCACAGAGTGACTCGCAGGCACAGCTGGGGATACTGCACAGCAGTCTCCATGTTTGGTTTAAATCAAGTTCTCTGGATTGAGTTTTATTCTTATTTTAATCATCAGCCATATATAAATGAGGAGCATGTGGGGAACAACCCTGCAACAAATGAATGCTGTGACCTTTCCCAGTGGGTAAAAGGTGCTGGATTCCGGCTGCAGGGATTTTCCCAGCCGATGGGGAAGGATGATCCCAGACAACTGGACAGCAAGAAGGGAGGGGAATATCCTGTATTTATTGTTAGAGCATTATCACACTTCCAGGGTCAGGAGGGTCCCAGAACCTAGGCCAAAGGGTCATGGGACACTACGCTGAGTCAGGTGGAAGGGTTGTTTTCTTAGTTATTACCTAGGGTTTAATGAGAGATTTGAAGGGATGCCAGGATCTCAGTCTAAGGCTACCACTTGCCCAGCTTTTGTTGGGAGCCTTTTCTTAACATGATAATGATGGAAAAAGACCTGCTAGAGTCGGTTCCCATGCCAGGGCAGGGTATGGACTCCAAACGAGGGAAAGATGTAGCCTCCCCATAGCAGATATGTTGAATTCAGGTGATATTGCCCTTAAGTGAAATGCAGCCGAACGTTCTTAAGTAGAACAGTAATAATGACAGACCTTTTATGTAGCACTTTTCCCCTCAAAAAGCTCTGCAGCAGTGAACACAGTTCTAGAATTGCTTTATCCACCAGTGAAATGCAGCTACCTCTGGGGTGGAACATGACAGCTGTTTACTAGTGCAGGAATGCTGCGTGATCATTTAGGACAAGAGATGAAGAAAGGTGTTGGATACCCCTGGGCCTTCGGGGGGAGTTTAGGCTATCGGCATGTACCTGGAGTTGGAATTTGGGCCAGGTCTCCAGAGCTGACCCCTACTCTTGCAACCAATGTCATAGGATTTGTAATTATTAGGATTGGCCAAGACCTTGGGTTTGAAGTCATGTCTGAAAGAAGGCTCCTCCAGCAGTGCAGCGCCCCCTATGGCCATTGTGGGGTGTCAGTTCAGTGCTAACTCAGTGGAAACTCTGCTCTCAGTTGCAAGCAGTTTCCTACAGCCCCTGGTGAATCTCCTTACCAAGGAAAAGCCATTTTTGCTGTCAATGGCCTAGCGGGACATGTGTGCTGCCAGAATGCCGGAGCACCTCAGCAGGGTGGGATGTGTCGCTTTCCCCTAAGTTTCCAGAACAATTGCAACTACGTGCAACTAATTAACTAGTCATTAATCCTCCTGTGATGGGCCCCCCAGCAAGCAGGCATGAATGTGCCTTCCTGCCACTCCCCCTACCTTCCAGTGGACATGAGAGAGCATAGGGTAGTCTCTTTTCACTTGGGAGTGGGGTAGGGAGGTGCTATCCTGCCACCTTATAACTGTGGATTAAGCACAGAGTGGGCTGTGTAACACCCCCCACCCAACTGCAGTGCGTGCAAGAGGCCCCCACAAGGTGCTTGGGAAGGAGAGGGGCATATGTCCTTGGCTACGTCTGTCTCTGTGCTTCTCAGCCCCACTGTCTGCTCTCTCTGGGGAGGCTGCAGCCTCTTCCAAGGGAGGCCCAGACCAAGGTGGGTGCTGGAGAAGGAGCCCCAAACCCAGCGCAATCTACCAAGGGAAGTAACCAGGCTGCCTAGCCCCTGAGCTGTAATAGAATATGCTTTCCGAGGCCACTGCTTCCTCCTCACTGCAAGCACCTGATTTATTAACCCTTCAGGCTCTATCTTTGTCAGGCCTCTGGCTGGTCAGGGAGCTAGAAAGTGGCCCCTGTTGCCCTGATTCTAATATAAGCAGGCAACAGTCCGCTCAAGTCATGGTCCCAACCCACAGGGTGTTGGGGCAGGCACCAGGCGGGACAGCCCTGCTCTGGCAGCAGAAGGAAAGCTGCTTCACTGTGAAAAGAAAAGAAGTCCTCCTTTTCTTTTTGTGAATACAGACTAACACGGCCGCTACTCTGAAAGCTGCTTCACTGTGGTTTCTCTAGTGACGGGAGGGGAAGGGGGCAGGGGGAGCCAAGGTAGAGAAGCAGAGAGAGTGCAGGTCCCAGCCTTCTTTAAACCACATGCAGAGGCAGTAGCAGGACTGTCTTTTGGTTCTGTTTGTACAGCACCTAGCCCAGTAGAGTTCTGGGCCACGACGGCCTGCTAGGGGCTATTGCAATGCAAACAATAGAATCCTAGAAACATAGGGCTGGAGGGGACCTCGAGACATCATCTAGTCCAGCCACCTGCACTGAGGCAGGACCAAGTGAACCCACACCTTCCCTGACAGCTGTTTGTCCAACCCGATCTTAAAACCTCCAATGAGTGGGATTCCACAAGGGAGCCTGTTCCAGAGCTTAGCTACCCTTAGAGTTAGAAAGTTTTTCCTAATATCTGACCTAAATCTCCCTTGCTGCCCATTACTTCTTGTCCTGCCTTCAGTACACATGGAGAACAATTATTCACTCTCCTCTTTGTAACAGCCCTTAACACAGTTGAAGACCATTATTCAGTACCCCCTCGGTCATCTTTTCTCAAGACTAAACATGCCCAGTTGTTTTAACCTTTCCCCATTGGTCAGGTTTTCTGAACCTTTTAGCCTTTTTGTTGCTCTTCTCTGGATGCTCTCCAATTTGTCCACATCTTTCTGAAAATTATTATTAATAAGCAGCCACTCCCCTGGCAGTGATACCATCCCCTGCAGTTTGATAGCAACTGTTGTGATATTTAGTGTTTTGATTCAAGTCCCATCTCCTGGAATCATGAGATCAGGTGAGATCCTTAGCTTTCATTAAACAAAAAGACGTCTCTATCCTTCCAGGCTGCAGAGAAGACGTGACCTGAGTGTGAGCCAGTGGCTCAGAAACCAGAGTGCAAATAAAGAAATCCCCAATTTTTAAAATAAAATGTCACGATTTTTAAGCAGCTCTCCTGATTTTGGGGGGTGGGGGGGCCTGGATCATGAGTTGTGAATGCTTGGCGCAGGTGATACTGCAGTGCTGGCAATGCTGCTGGAAAGCGAGGGCTGGGAGCAGAATCTGCCAGGAGAGCAGTGACGGCACAGCTCAGCTTTGCCTTCAAAACTCCTGCCTGCACCAAACCAGCAGGGAAAGGCCTGGCCCAGTGGCCCTGTGCTGCTCTTCGCTGAGGTTGAAGGAAGCGTAAGTGGGGAGAAGCACAGCTGTTCGTAGAACCCAGCCCCCCATCTCTCAGCGCTCTCTCCTCTTCCCCCATCCTCCTAGCTGGCACAGGGAGAGCGCCCCTGCTGTTTCAATCTGCTATAACCACTCCTCTGCTCAGCATCTCTCTCTGGTTTGAGCCTGGCTGCCCTGGGTGGGGGCCCTCATTAATTAAAGGGGTAGCATCAGGGGTTCCAAAAGAAGAGATCTGCTAACTGGGGCTTTGGCAGCAGGGTGGGTTATAAAGCCGGGGAGGGGGAGGGCTGCACAAAGGACGCTGGCAGCTCTCGTTGCTGGAGTTGGGAGGAATAAAAATAATTAAGCAGCAAATCAGATACAGTCAGGTCAGGGTTTGTGTAGAAACAACCACCCAGTTCTCCTCCTCCCCGCTGCTGTCGGGGACTGTTAAGGCAATCAGCATCCATTTGCATCACGTCTGGCTGGTTTCTTTCTGTGCAAGACCTGAGCATCTTAGATCAAAGAAGCTTGTTAAAAGCTAAGAGCTGGAGTACAGGAAATGGGGGAGGTGGGGGAGCAAGCCTGTATGAGCTTCCATAGGAGATATTGTGCCATCCACTTTGCGTATCTTGTCTGTTTCTAGGATGTGGCTGGATCCCAGGGTTTTGCCCATTTAGAGGTTTCTCTTCATGTTCCCATCAGTGAGAGCAAATGCAGGTTGCATGCTGTGGCCGGGATCCCAAGTCTCATGCTCTGTGTGCTGGTAGGGCAGGACTTAATTGTAGCAAGGGTGTGGTCAGCTGGACCCTCTCAGTCTGGGGTGGAGAGGGGCCCTGGAGTCTACAGCAGTGCCTTGATACCAGTGATTGGCACCAATGATCAAGGGTTCTTAGCCTAGGGATCCTGACCATGCTGTCCTGGCTCAAGGGGAGGGTATCATGGTGAGGACCAAGCTAGTGGAAGGGAGAGGGGGGAGAGTCAGTAAGGAAAAGGGGATCTCAGTTTGGAACAGGGAGAGCCCACCCTGCTGTGGATAGGTACAATTCCTTGCATGTGCTACATTTCACACACCACTGAAATGCTCCCAAACAGCTTCCCTACACACTAATTAGAATAGATTGCCTTGGGTGGCATTTTCAAAAGTGCCTAAATTGCTTAAGAGCCTAAATCCCATTTTCAAAGTCACTTGAACGTCTATGTGCCTGAAAATGGGACTTAGGTTCCTAAATCACTTAGGTGTTTTGGAAAAATATTACCCCTACACAACAGGGAGCCATAGCACTAGCTTCTCTAGCCACTACAAGAGCCGGTATCATGGGACTTCTCAGGGTTAGAAACAGAAACAAAAGATCAGGAGGGACCTCTCGGGTCTTTGAGTCCATTCCCCTGCTATTGCAGGCAGCCCCGTTTTACAATCCCATTCAGAACCATCTTGAAGTTTGTCAGGTTGTTTGCTTCCACGCTGCCCGTGGGGAGGCTGTTCCTGAACCTCACCCCTCTGACCATTAGAAACCTTCTTCTCATTTCCAGCCTGCATTGATTCAGGGCCAGTTTACCTCCATTTGTTCTTCTGCCAGTGCTGTTGGTTAGCTTCACTAGCTCGCCACTCTGCATGGTGTCTACCCCTGGATGTATCTGGAGAGAGCAGTCGGAGCACCCCTCAGCAGTCATTCTGCTAGGCTGGACAAGCCCAGCTCCTTCATGCCAGAAGCTCTCCAAGTGTTTTGGGGCATTGCCAGAGTTGACATCTTCCCCTCCAATGGGATAAAGCTCCCGTTTCTAGTCCTCCCCGGTTGCCGGCTGTCAGTCCTTAACGTGCCACTGTAGTTTTGAGGGGAAAGTTACATATATCATGGGCCGGGGGAAGAAAGACAGGGTTTTTTTTTTCTTTAAACCCTGCTGTTTGAAGGTACTTGGGTGTGTGGGGATGTCCGAATCAGTCCCAGGGGAGATGGCTCAGTGGGCAGAGTGGTGGGCAAAAAATTCTAGAGCTGGGTGATAAATTGCATTGATCACTTGGATGTGACCTCCATATGCATAAACTGCATGTGTGATTGTGTGTATAATCTCAATGCACACGTATGTATCCTTACTGTATTCTCCACTAATTGCCCAAACATTGCACTGACACTATTATAAGCTGTGTTGTTTTGGACCGTTGCTGCTAATCATGAGTGACTCACAGCAAGAATACAGCACAGCAGAATACCAGAGGCATGTTTAACTAACTAATGAAATTCTCACAGACACATTTAAAACCCCCGTAGCAACAAAGACCGCAGCCTGGCAACAGCAGCTGCTGTGCCGGGAGACAAATTGGAACAATATATTCTTCTGGGGGGAAACAAATGCCATTCCAGTTTGATTTCTTTTGAATTTGCAAAATGAAATAAACAAGAGAATGGCCAGCATTTTAATTTGTTTTTAATAGAAGCAGCTTCAGTTGTATGGAAAGAATAAATGCCAGCTTTTGTCTGCGATGACGATTGCCATTGCAAGAGAGGATGCTGTCTGATAGCCAGTGCCTTTGCCCCTTGCGTAATCAGTGTCCTTGCTTGCGAAGTTAGATGTCGTATGGGAAGGAAGCCATTTGGAGTGATATGTTGTCTCTGCTCTCAACTATCTGCCCAGAGCCCTGCAGAGCAGGATTGCATGCAAAGAGCAAGGCAGAGCCACTGTGAACAGCGGCACTTTCTCTCCATGCTTGGCGACCGCTGGAGAGAGGAGGGGAGTGGTCCCAGCACCATTGTCCGAACACCTTTGGGGAGCAGAGTGCTCCCCGGGAGGTTTGGGTGGCAGGAGACAGTGAGGCGCGCGCACAGATGTACTAAATCTGTAATACGTGCTTTATTTTTAGCACTCTACTTTTATACAGCTTCCAGCAAACACTTTGCAGAGAGCGAGGCTGAGGAACTTCCGAGCCGCGCGGCTCTCCCTCTAGCGAAGAAAAGGTCACCTCCTATTCCGTGTCCGCCCGTCCATGTTTCCTCCTCGCCAAACCCAATGCATCAGCTTGACCTTCTTGCCAGACTGCATCAGTGTCTGCACCTTCGCGGTGGAGGCATTAGCCTCTCGTGTGTGCTGCGTTCCGTGTCGAAGGGATTGCTTTATTCAAGAAGTGCCTGGCAGGGCGGGGGAGATGCTGGCTGAGAGAATTGTGCTTGGAGCTGCGTCGGGTGCCCTGTTCCTGGCCTCCTTTTGTCTCTTTCCTGGGGGGAAAGAAGCGTTTTAGGACATCCAATTTGAGACTGGGGTTTTCAAAGGGGCCCATGAGAGTTAGGCACTCAGATCCCATTGATGTTCATTAGGATTTAACTGCCTAACTCCCATCTATCCCTTTGAAAATCCCATCTAGAATGACTAACTTCTAGTAATGGGGTACACTCACCGCTGGGGCGTCCCTTTGTGGGTGCATCTGGGGATTAGTTCTGCCTGGTCTGATGCCCCCTTTCTTTGGTCACTCGTGCCGCGGCCCCTCTTGTTCTCTAGGAGTCGCAGTGCCTTCTCTTTGTGGCTTGGCCCTCTGGCCAGGTCCCTGTATGGTTTTCTCCTTCTGGGGTAACAGAGTCTCCCTGCACCAGGTGTCCGGGTGCCATTCCAGGCAGTCTTCCAACTGAAGATTGTGCCACTTTCCCAGTGGGCAGTAGAGGAACCCGGGCCCACACGCTATTCCGGGTTCCAGCTCAGGGACCCTACAGTCTTCACCCAAGGTCTGCACCGTCTCAACCTTGCTGCCGTTTCCCTGGGCTTCCTCCTACTCTGCCCTCTGTAGGCTTCCTTCTCCGCCACCCTCTGGGTAAGCCCCTTCCTTCAGGATCCAAAAGGATCTGTGTTCTTCTCCCCCCGCCCCAGGTTTCCTCCTTTTCTCCTTACTAGGCCCGGAGAGTGCCTGCAGACCTCCCATCCTCTTCTGCTTTCCTTTCCTGGCTTTACACAGGTCCCGCCTACTCCTGCCCAGATGGGTTCCATGTCCATTTGATGCTTGTCAGTCAAGCCTATGTCTCCCCCATGTGCAGCCTACTATGTTAATTAGCCCCTTCTTAGCCACCTTAACCCTTCAGGGTGGTGTGGGGTGAACACCCCAGCATGCACGGGCATCGCTACTTTCCATCCATACCCAGCGTTTTGGGATACACGATATTTCTGGAACAGAGTTAGTCTCTTTGACCTGATACTACCTTCCTGCTTGTAAATCAGCCATGTTCCATTGCTTTTGGGAGAGGGGGGTAATTGCCTGCGTGTTTCTGTGCTCCAGGCAGGAGGAGTGAAATAGCTCGAGATCTCTTTTGGGTCCCCAAAGTCGAGAAACCAGAAGTCCACCACTCATAGGTTTGATTTCCTGAAGGCCGTGCCAAAATCCTTGAGAGGAGTTGGTCCATGCAATACTTAGCTTTCTACGAGAGCAACATTGGATGGCCAATGCAGGGCTGATGGATTGCTCAGCAAAGACTCCATCGGTAAAATGACCAAGACAAGATAGAATCATAGAATATCAGGGTTGGAAGGGACCTCAGGAGGGCATCTAGTCCAACCCCCTGCTCAAAGCAGGACCAGTCCCCAACTAAATCATCCCAGCCAGGGCTCTGTCAAGCCTGACCTTAAGATCATGGAGGAGTGGGCACATCAAAGCCAACTAGCCTACTCGGCAGAGCAACAGAGTGCTCTACTCCCAGTGCACCCCCGATGGCTTGTCTGGAAGATAAATCTTTGAGGCTGATCCCATGCCATAAATCTCCCTATTGTGGGTCTAGTGTGTGCTTATTCTCCATTCCGTAGAAGAGTATGACGGACATGGAGCTGCTCTGTAATAGTTTCTGAATACTGTGTGTTGACGAGGTTACTGGGGTGTTCACCCTATGAATATGGTGGTTTACTTTAATTGGGGCTGTTGGAAAAATAAGAGGGAAGGCAAAACAGTGACTGGAAATAAAACACAAACAATCAATTTGTGAGCAACGAAAGAGTAATAGGTTTATAAGGATTAGCCAGCATGGATTTGTCAAGAACAAATCCTGTTAAACCAACCTAATTCCCTTCTTTGACAAGGTTACTGGCCTAGTCCAAAGGGGGAAACCGTAGCTGTGATACGTCTTGATTTTAGTAAAGCTTTTGACATGGTCCCACATGACATTCTCGTAAGCAAACTAGGGAAATGTGGTCTGGATGAAATTACTGTAAGGTGGGTGCACAAGTTGTTGAAAGACCAGACTCAGAGTACTCAGTGGTTCGCTGTCAAACTGGGAGGGCGTATGTGGTGAGCTTCTGCAGGGGTCAGTCCTGGGTCCAGTATGATTCAATATTTCTGTTAATGACTTGGATAATGGAGAGGAGAGTGTGCTTATAAAATTTGAGGATGACACCAAGCTGGGCGGTGTTGCAAGCACTTTGGAGGACAGGATTAGAATTCAAAACGACCTTGACAAATTAGAGAATTGTTTTGAAATCAACAAGATGAAATTCAGTAAACACAGGTGCCAAATAGTGCACTTAGCAAGGAAAAACCAAATGCACAACTACAAATTGAGGAATACTTGGCTATGTGGTAGTACTGTTGAAAAGGATTTGAAGGTTATAGTGGATCACAAATTGAATATGAGTCAACAATGTGACGCAGTTGCGAAAAAGGCTAACGTTCTGCTGTGTATTACCAGGAGTTTAGTATGTAAGACACAGGAGGTAATTGTCCCACTTTACTCGGCCCTGGTGAGGCCTCAGCTGGAGTACTGTGTCCAGTTTTGGGCTCTAAAGTTTTGGAAAGATGTGGACAAACTGGAGAGAGCCCAGAGGAGAGCAACAAAAATGAGAAAAGGTTTAGAAAACCTGATCTGTGAGAGAGGTTAAAACAACCGGGCATCTTTAGTCTTGAGAAAAGAAGACTGAGGGGGGAGGCCTGATAATAGTCCTCAGATACGTTAAGCGTTGTTGTTGTAAGGGACTGGGGCATAGGCAGTCTTGCCTAGTGGTCATGGCTGGACTGGTATCTACAAGTCAGGGACAGCCACGAGGCAGCAGTCAGTGAGTAGGGATCAGAGTAATCACAAGACCCAGTGTCAATGGCCGGAGATCAGAGGTAGTTACCAGGCTGGAACGAGGAGGCACGAGTCAGGGTTGGATCCTGGAGGTCAGAAAGCGAGGGGAGGCCTGGAGTCACAGCAGGCTGCCCAGACAACTTCCTGGGTCACCCTCCACAGTTAAATGGTGAGCATGGGCTGACCAGGTGGTCGCAGGGAGCTGTTGCTCTGCACCCTTCGAGAAGTGTTTCTTGCGGCGCCTAATCTTCACAGTCCTCCTTGGGATTCTGCGTGGCCTCTTGCTGGTGATGGGGGAATGTCAGCTCTCCCAGCCACCACAGACCTGGGTTCTAGTCCCAGGGATCCTTACACTTGTAAAGGGAACAGGGCCCCATTGTTCTCCAAGCCCACTGAAGGGTGGACAAGCAGTAATGGGCTTAATCTGCAGCAAGGGAGATTTAGGTTAGATATTAGGAAAAAACTTTCTATCTCTAAGGATGCTAAGCTCTGGAACTTAGGGAGGTCCAAGGGAGGCTGTGGAATCCACAGCATTGGAGGTTTTTAAGAACAGGTTGGAAACACACCTGTCAGGGACAGTCTGGGTTTACTTGGTGCTGCCTTGGCACAGGGGGCTGGACTGGATGACCTCTTGAGGTCCCTTCCTGCCCCACATTTCTCTGATTCTACATACCTGCTGGTCACAGACTCCTGAAGGGAAGAACCACAGGTACCAAACCCTGTCGGATCTGCTGGGTAAGCACAGTGGATACGCAGGGCGTGGTAGCCCAGAGCATGGGAGCACTGAGCTAGATAGGCCAAGATCTTGTTCAGTCTGTAAAATAAGGTATAAGGCTTGTTGCTTGGGACTCTCACAGACCAGTGGTGAGCAGACCATTCACTGGTATTACCAGCCGTTTAGTTCTGGACCCATCTGCTCGGACACCCTTCCTCTAATCTTGCAAGGCTGTGGATTGGATTGCCTTGGTCAAATGAAAATTGCACTCAGGCCTAACGTCAAGGCGAAGGCCAGGGCCCGAGCTCTGGCTGCTGTTGGTCCATGGAGCGCTGGGGAAGGGAATGCTGTTTACCGGCCAGAGGGCTGTGGATTGCGCCCAGGTGACCATTCCTGTGTTGTCCCTGCTGAAGCTGGCGCTGCGGCTCTTTTTAGGGGGTGGAATAATCAGTCTGGCTCTGCCAAGGAGCGGGAAGGAGCTGCCTCTCTTGCCAGGGGCAGTGCATGTTACCTGCCTTTAAGGCCTATTGCCTTCGACTGCAGCTCTCCGCCAGTGAGTGTGAAAATAGCCCCGTCTTGCTCAGCAGAGATGCTGAGTTCAGTGAGAAAAGGAACTTCGCTGCCCTTGACTCCTGTGAGCCCTGCAGGGCCCCTTCCGTCCAGGTCTGGACCCAGGCCCTTCGGGCGCCTCAGGAACAGAACTGTTACCTCCATTCCAGCTGGTTCCCCCTGTGCATGTCTAAGGACTGCTCTGGGGGTTGCACAGGGCTTCATGCCGCTTGCAGAACTTTGTCTACGAGTGATGACGTGTGCGGAGGAATGATCTGTGGGGAGACTGCCGGGTTGGCAGTTAGGAGAAAAAAAAAATCTGGTAAACAGGGCAGGTTTGAGCTTGCAGACATCAAGTGCTAATGGACATGGAGTCCCGGGACACCATCTTTACCATGTCACATTTCAACATAAACTGGCACTTTAAGAAACCTGGTTGCTCTAAAGTGCCCAGGAATTGTCTCTGCTCCATGGAGATTGCTGCTGTTTCAGCTTGAGGGCTGAACTATCACAGGTGGCACTTGCAGAGGATCTGTGGGCAGCACCCACCGTGGAGCAGGAGAAGGGCCATTTCCCTGCCTCGAACGGGTAACTGCGTTTGCAAAGGGCAGAGCTACAGCGCTGTTCGCACCGGTGGCTCAGCACGCCAGCTCTGCTCGCGTAGCCGGCTTGCAGACAAACGTAGCCAGAAGAGCTTAGCTGCCGGCATTTACAAATTTGCTCGTGACCATTCTGCATTCTCTGAAGACGATTGGCTGGAGTGAGATTAGTGCGATTGTTCCATGCAACACTTAAAACCAGATGGGGGTCTCAGGTCATCCCAGTTAGCAAAACCGTAAGTGTACTAAAATCAACACCCGGCGTAGCCCCTGGGACCCTCCCTCCACCTGCCAGCAGACAGCCGGGTCAGGATACGCCTTTCCCCAGGGGCTAGGCCGATGCAAAACAAACTCCATCCTCCGGCTGCTTTTGTGAGCTTTATTCACGGCCGCGTTTGAAAATCTTCTTGAACTCCAAAAGACCTCTCAGCGCAGATCGCACCACCCTCTCTATTCCACTCGCTGCCCAGCACTGCGCTTGCAGCACCGCTGGGAGAGATTGCGAAGCTGCCACGATTTTAAAGCACTAAGCACATGCACTCCAAGCTCTCCACCTCTCTCCTGATATTTGCTGGGATTTTCTTTCTTCCTCTCCTGAAATGAGCGCGTTTGCAGCACCAGAAGCATCCTGGCTATGTTTATTTTACTGCTAAACATTGTTTTCTGTGGGTTTGCTGGAACGCCTTGGCAGGCATGTCAAGATGGCTCATTCTCAGCTCTCTTCTCCCTCCCCCCAGCCCTGTGCTCACTTTTAATTCTGTGCATCTGTCATCTCTGCTCTTTACCAGATGCCTTCGCTCCCGCTGCCTGAGCTAGAAGGCGGGTTCTGATCCACACTTTGCTGGAGCCATGAAGATGCCATGTAAACGTTTTATCCTCCGTGGCACTCGTGAATGAGAAGTAACTGGACACAAGGGGAATTGGGATGGAAAGGTCTCTGGGAATTGCTATCAGTCTGATGTTTGCCTGCTGAGGATGTGCCAGGCAATGCCAGCTCCTCTTGGGGAGCACTTCAGCCAATCCAGTCCTTGTGGACAGCTGGTTGCGTCGCTAACGCTTGACGCACCAGGCAGCGGGAGGTGCTGGAGTTAATAGCCCTCTGAGTTAGCCACCAGGGATCTAAAAGCAGAGAGTCCCCAGTCCGGGCTTGAACGTGAGTCCCTCATTAGTTCTTTGCTGATGCCCAGTTGTCTTTGGGATCTTCAGATGCTGGCAGGGCAGGTTCCGTTTTTCCTCCCAGGCTCCCCCTCGGGCTGGGAGGACAGTGGGGTTGATGGGTATGATGGTAGGAGAGTGTTAGATGGTTTTGGTGGACATGAGAGGTGTCCGTGGGCTGGGCATTGATCCTGATCGCTGTTATGGGTTTATTGCGAGTACGTCTGAGCCCAGAGCACTTGAATGGCAGCGTTTTTATACGTGGCAATAGATAAACCAAGCCATGACGTGCATGATTCCAGGTGACCAGCGCTGCGCATTGGCAGAGAGTCCTCAGACCGTCTTATCCCCTTCCCTCTAGAGTCCCCTATGCTGGAAGGACAATGGGGGAAGCTCTGACTGCCAGTACCTGGCAGCCCCTGACTGGTGCATAGAGGGGACTAGGCTCCAGGGCGGTGAGTCTGGTATGGCTCACTGCTACTAAACTCACCCAACCCATAAATAAAGATATAACCCCTCTTGTTCAGTCAACTTGCACAGCGCCCTCCAGGGAACTCATACCACAAGCCCCGATCTAGCAAACCTGCACAGAGTCATACCCACAGGTCACCAGCTTGTGACTCCATTGTGGCTCGAAAGTACGTGCGGTGACTAGTGCAGGGTAGAAAGCGAGATGGTTCCCCACCAGGTCTCCATTGGGTGGAAGGGAGGGAGGTGGCAGGGTGCTTTAGGCTAGCAGCATGAGTGGACTGGGGCAAGCTTAGTTTCTGAAATGAGGAGCGACATCCCGCAGCTTAGCCAGGGTGGGACGCTGCTGCTGTGCGGTTCGGAGCATCTTGGACACGGTAATGAGAGCAGGCCATGAGTCACGTTCTAGTGAAGATCTCCAGGAGGTGCGTGTTGTCAGAGAAGGCCAGGCTGCCCTTACTCCTGGTATCTGAAAGAGATGCTTTGCCTAGGATGAGAGAGGAACACAAAGGGGAAGAGATGTTGCTGTCTGTGCCAGATGGCAGGAGAGGAGGCATTCGGTTTTCTAGCAAATTGCATTAACTTACATCTGAGATGATAGCAACATAATGGCTATAATGGGATTTTTCTCTTTGTATTAGCAACACCAGGTTCTAATGCGACCCTGGATTAACGTAATCGGGCCAGGATTTTTTCCCCTCTGATTCCCCTGAAAAAATAACCCTGGGGAGAATTTGTTCTCGTTTTCCTGGTGTTCTCTCAATCATGGTAACAAGAAAAAGGGGGTGCCCGGAGATGAGAGAGGAGAGGGTGACGTTCTGGAAGTTCTCCACTCTCTTAGAGAAGAGGAGAAATGTGTGATCTGGTAGGTGGTGTGGGGGAAAACTAGCCGAGCTGTTGTCTTGCGAATTGTACATATGTTCTGAGACTGAACGAATTCTCCTGCTAAATTAAGCAGAATCAAACCTGAGTGTAACCCAGTATCACTGGCTGTAAGATCCTAGCGAGCGGAGTGCTTGGTGGTCACGTAATGCTGGCTCCTTTTGTGTCCAGCTGCTAAATCACATTGAAAGAAGCTCTACGTGCTGTATTCTATGGTGTGTTTCTATATATGTGGGTGAGTAGGTGCGTGTACACTGTGTATTTGTGTGTAAGATGCATATATTTTCCGCAGAAGCTATTGCTTTAGTTGCTAAAGGGATATTAGATGACTGAATGGGAATGAAGCTGCCCATAAGGCAATTTATGGATTTTAACTTGGTCCACCTATGGGGAAAAAGTGAGAGCACCCTGGTATGGCAGATGGGCAGTGGGTATGGAGCCGAACGCTTCTAGGTCACGGACTCGAATGTGGCCATGTCCGTAGCAGGGACCACGGCTCTGTGCCTAACAGTGCTTTGGGGGCTAGTGGGGTGGTTTCAGTCCAGTTCCCGGATGTGCCAGCTGTGCAGATCACAGCCTTGCATTGCATCGCATCCCCTTCGTGGTCCTCTCAGCAGAGATGCCACGCTCTGAAGGAGTCATGAAGACTGAGCTCCCTGCTTGCTCCAGGGCTGCATAGAGGCATGGTGGGGTCTTGAGGGACTGTTTGGGGGTAGGGTGGGGAGGACACTGTGTTAGGAAGGCCACTCCCTCGCTTCCCCTGTTCTGTGGATGAATCAAAGACTTTGGCCTCTGGAGCTGTCAGATGGGCACCTTTCACCAGCAAGAAATTCCCTGATTAAAAATAGCCCCTCTTCGGAAGGGGTGGGAGATGAGAAATGGTCCCTGTGCCAATTTCACCCTTAGCTGGAATAATTGTCCCCTGAAAAATATCACAATTATCGCACACCCCAGGAAGGTGATGGAAAGAGGAGCGGGGGGGAGGAGTCTGTGAGGGGAATTTGCAATGCTCATGAGAGTGAAATACAAACAACAAAGAACATGGCACGGTTCAAGCAGACACTGCAAACTTCTGCACACAACCTTCTGCCAGTGGCTACAGTCCAGGCCTTTGGTAGGTACCCTCTAAGCTAGCCTGCCCACTGCATCCCTGTAGCACCCAAATGCCTCACAAACAGTTGTGAACTCAGCCTCATCATGCCAGGAATTCAGGAACTGCAGTAGGTTACTCTCATTGTTATCCCCATTTTACAAATGGGGAAAATGGAGACAGGATTTAAAGGCCAAAATTTTTGAAAGTTTCCATGACTTCTCGGTGCCCTTTCTGAGCCTCCTGTGACCTGTCTTTTCAGAGGTGCTGAGCCCGGCAGCTCCCATAACTTCAGTTGGAGCTGTAGGTGCTCAGCACCTCTGAAAATCCAACTCAAGGGGGCTTAAGCTGCACACTTTTGGATGCTCTTTGGAAATTTGAGCCTAAGCAAGTGGCTGGCGGTCCCCCAGGAAGGTTGTGATGGGGCTGGGAATAGGTTTCCTGATGTCTCAAAACCTGTCCTCCCTCCATCCCCAGTTTGGGGTTCTGAAGGCCCTGATGTCTCAAAGCCAAACTCGGCTGAAACCCCCAGTGTCTCACATGGCAACTATAAACCCAAACCTGGCCCCTGTTGGGTGGCAAAAACTTGGGATAGGTGTGCTCAAGTTGTTCCCGAACCTGGGCTGGGTGATGTTAGCTGAGTTTGGTACCTCCGTGCTCCTGCAAGCGTGCATCGCTGAAGAGCAGCAGTCCACAGTCCTGTTGTTGCAGGGCATAGAAGGAAATAGCAGGATTGTTCTGAAACTTTGAACCCGGTGCTGCAGAGGCGAAAGCCTTCAAAGGCCTGTGTGAGTTACCTCTTGGTGCCATGCAAGGAGCTGACTTTGTTCTGAATGCTCCTAATGTCCGGTGACTATCTGGTGGCTGGCTGAACATAAGACATAAACCAGAAGTCAGCCCCAGGGCTGCTGAGCCCTGCCCCCTTCCATCACAAACATCCCCATCATACAGTCACACTAATAAATTGGTCCAGCTCTCTCTGAGTGACGCTGTTTTCTTAGTGGTGTTGCAATGTGTGAGCACCACCTGCTGTTTTAGTGTGTAACTGGCAGCGTACCTGATCCTGCTGACCTCATCACCGGTGCTAATACACAGGAAGAGAAGTAAATCAAAGAGAGCCAGCCTGGTCCTTGCAACAGGACAGATGCAATAAAATTCAGCCCTTGAGAAATGAAGGGCAAAAACCAGCTGGCGAAAAACATACTAAGAGGGTGTTACAAAACAATGCAGAGTGAAAATAGATTTGCATTATAAACACACAGAGGATAACATGCCTTGTCTAGAAACTTGCTCTTGCATACATGGAATTTATATATGCCACTTATAATAGCTGTACATACATTACAATGGCTCTGGCCATCCATAGCGACCCTAAAACTTGCTATCGTTCAGTCAGTGTTGCAGTGACATTAATAGACTCTTTGCATATTTTTCCCTGTAATGCTTTGCAGCTTTCCTTTTTTAGCTACATTATTTGTTGGCGCTCTCCCTAACCTGATTAAATATCCTGTAATTTGGCAGTCATGGTGGTGAATGTGGATGTACTCGTCTGGGTGGTTGCTGTGTGTGAAAGCCATTTAGATTCTGGATCTTTTCTGACAGTGAGCTTACTTGATGAAAGAGCAAGAGCAGATTTACTTCTCCTGTTTTAAAGGTCTACTTCTGTTTCCAAAATGCAGAATATAAGTTAGCACATGTTTTATAATTACAGAGAAAGAGAGAGAGATCTACAAGTATTGTCAACCTTGACCACTCAGAAATCATCTGAGCTAGGCTGCCAAAATCACGAGATCTTTTAAAAAGCAATAACTTTCGAGATCTAGGTTTTTTTGTTTTTGTTTCCCTTCTGTTATTTTGAGTCATTAGGGTGCACGTAGGGCACATTATCAGATTTTTCTCCACATCCAGGAGAACGAGAAACTTCCTGGAAAAAAGAAATTAAAGGCTGCAATGCTTTCTTACCCAAATGCCTTCCAGAGCTGGGACTTTAAGAACAACACCAAATATAACGGGACTCGTGCTACAGTCATGAGAGATTAAAATGCGCTCTCTGCTAGCAAATCATTCTGGCAATGAGTACAGGAGGAGGCTGACCTATTAGTGGTGAGATCAGGCGATGGGCAGTCTAGGCACTCGAGTCCCGTTCCTAACTCTGCTATTGTCTTGTTGCGTGGTTTGGGGCAAGTCACTTAGCCTGTTCGCTTAAGTTTCCCCATCGATAAAATTGGCATGATTCTTATATCACATGTGTGGGGAGAATTAATCATTATTTATTATTTTATTACCATATCATTTGGGAGCCCAGTCACAGAGCAGGACCCCATTGTGCTGGGGGGGGTGTATAGGGCACCTAAATGGCTAGGGATGGCTCTAAGGGGCAGCATGTGGGGGAGCCTGATGGAAGATGTAAGGAGTGGGCAATGGAGGCTGGTGTCCTGGGGCTATCCGAGGTGGGAGTTTACATTAAAGATACACGCGCGCGCGCACACAGAGCGCTGTGTGTCTCACGCACAGCACAAGGATAGGTAGCCCAGTGAGAGGCCCCTTTGAGAAGCCAGGAGTATTTTAGCAGTACAGAGGACAGTACGGCATGAAGGTGTTATCAGCATAGATTTGGGATGGCTGTGCTACTCGGAGCATCGGCCTGGCTGGGGTGAGACTTCACTCGTCTGTCCCTGGCCCATTGTGAACACTGGGAAATGAATGGTAGTAAATCACCCCATTCTGCGTGGTCCCTGTAAGTTTCGGAAAAGCTATTTTAGTAACATTTTGGGGGGTACTTTAAAAAATGTCCATGTATTATTTCTTCTCTGCCCTTGCCTGTGAAGCCATTTACTTTGGTTACCAGGAGTCTGACCATGCAGGACTCAAAAGGGGACAATGTAAACAAGTGATCCAAAATACCCTTTTTTATACTCACAAAGGATCTATCTGGGCCTGCCACGGCTAGAAGTGAGCACCGTGTCTGCTATCGGGAAGGTCAGAGCTTTCAGCTTCCCAATGGGATAACGCTCCCATTTTTAGCTTTGCAGGGCCATGGTATAAGACCTTAAAACCATGGCATGTTCATGTCTAGATCAGCTGTCGCTCAGGCCTTGCCTGTGCCCAGAGCAGTTTTCTTGGAGCGTTTGAAGTCCGGGGAAGATTAGGCATGTGACACGGCCATCGGCGTGCGATACACTGTGCGAATGTGCAGTGAATGTATTTGCCCAGGAAATTTACCCAATGAATATATTTCCTCTGTGTAAAAATTATATAATTTAAATATGCATACACAAACCAATTCCTGTTTTTCTTCTCAAAGGTGCTGAACACACTCAGCTCCCATTGGAAGTCTGCTCCTTTTCAGATCAGGCCGTGTGTGTGTGTGTGTGTGTGTGTGTGTGTGTGTACGCCCATACATCAGATATATTGCAATATTATTTTTGGCTTTGCTGTATTCTGTTCTAATTGGACCAGACACACAATACGCTTTCAGACAAGGCAGTTTTCAAATGCCCAACTTTGCCCTTGGATAGCAGGGCCGTCTGACTTCTGCCTCTCTCTCCCTCTTGTAAAGTCATTTAAGGATGAGCCGCTCTTTGGCTGTGATTTTTGCAGCACTTGAAGTGTTGGTAATGCATGCAGGCTGGTAGGGTGTGGGCTGTGTGCTGAATGCTAAATGAGGGAGGAGGATGGCAATGGAGAGGAAGCGAAAACTGCACAGATGATCAGCAAAACATCTCTTGGGTTTTCCATTGCTTGCTGGGAGCGGGTAGTACCCAGTCGAAGCAGCTTTTCCTGCTGGGAAGAGACAGATCTCAGTTTGAGGAGTAGAGGGGAACTGCCTGGGAGAATATCATGGACCTCTCTGAGTTCACAAAGTTTTCCTGGGAACTGCTGTGTTATTTCCCCGTGCTGCCGTGCAAGCCTGGAGGGAAATGGACTTACAAGGTGAATTACCCGATTGCTCAGTCCAGATCCTGCAAATCTGGGTTTTGGTGGTTTTTTTGCATGTGGACCTCCCATTGCAGGATCAGGAACCCAGGCTCAGCAGAATCAGGCTCAGGGATAGCAGGGACATTGTAAAATACCATATAGCAGCTGGCTGGTTTCCTCTTCCCCTGTCAAGGCTTGATTTCAAACATCTGTGTCTCTTCAGCCAGAGTTGAGTCTTTCCCTAGCACAGGGAGCGTTGGATGAGCCTGTTGCACTCGTAGCTCGTGAAGTCCCTCTGAGCAACTTTTTCGCAGCGGGAGTAGAATTCGCCTTGAAAGCACCCTCTGGCTGGGAAGTGGAGGAGGGAACCTAGGCAGTTACTTGCAAACATTTAGGGTGCAGACACTGCCTGTTGTTGATGTGGGATCCTGAAGGTGGTGGAGAGGTAGAAAGATTGTCTTGTGGCTGAGACTTTGAATCAGCCAATCTGGGTGGGGGATTCAAAGCAGCCTAAGGGAGTCAGCTGCTCAAATCCCATTGAATTTCAATGGGAGTGCAGTGCGTATCTTCTTTAAAGGCTTCTTTGGAAATCCCAGCCTCTGTGCCCTGTTCCCTCCTGGATTCCTTGCACGGCCCAGACTAATCACTGAATTCCGTGCCTCACTGTCTCCGTCTGTAAAATAGGGACACACGCCGACCTTGCTGCGAGATGTGTGCCTGAATGCATTAGTGTTTGGGGTGCTCTGGCGTATCCAGAGATGGATGCTGTTAGAGTTCAAAGCGAATTAATGATTTTCCTTTTTTTGAAGACAAGGGTTACCTGTTGGTATGGAGTTGATTCCTGGCCCTCTTGGGCAGGGACAAACAGCCTGGTCAAAATGCATGGGGTTAGTTTGGCCCGAGAAGCAGGGCACATAAGAACTGAGCACAGCAAACTCGTCTCAGCTCTTGCCCTTGTGTGAACCGAATTCCAAAGGGTTTTATTAGGTCAGTCGCTTGCTTCTGAGATTATCCTGTCCCGCATTAGCCTATTGAGTAGGATGGAACTCTCAGTAAAGGAACTGGAGAGAGCCAAAATATGATGCAAGATGGATAAAACTGCAAAGAATATAGTTCATTAGTGGTGCAAATAGCTTCCAAGCCCAGCAAGGTTTAGAAGTTCACTTGATTTGGAATTACATTAATGTCTCCAAATTCAACGACCACTGACTTCACCGGCTTACGTTTTAGAGAGAGCCATTCGCCCACATGACTGTATAAACTGATGTACAAATTATATGTAGGAATTGCTTCTCCAGCTACCTCTGGGGTGCAAAACAGCAGTAGTTTAACAGAGTCCAGAAAAGTTGGGTAGCAATTTATGACAGGTGCTGAAGAATTGAAACTACAATGGGAATTTTGTGCAAAATGTAACCACTAAATTCCAGTGTCTTGCCTGAATTCCAGCTTAACGCCCCCAGTGGAACACACCTAATTAGAGAAGAGCAAGAGGAAATCTGCCCCAACAGGCAGTCCTTCTATCAGCTCCGTGTCCGAACACCAGGCTAGGTGATCTGTATGACTCAGACATACAGTCCATGCTGCCCTGTGAATCACATCATCTTAACATCAAAGGGTGAGGTTTTTGAAAAACACCCAAGGAACTTTGGATCACAAGTCCTCTTGCCTTTCAGTGGGGAAGTCCAGATTGCTGTTTGTTCCTGAACCTGACCTGGTTCCGGACTGTCAGAGGCTACACAGTCACCTTTCACCACAGCTGGCCGTTCCCCGAGTGTATGTCAACGGCCTTTGTGTTCCATTGACTTACAAACGCAATGAGGGGTTATACTGCCCTGTCGCTGACTGCTGTTAGCTGCCCTACCAACACACACAGGGAGGAGAGGCGCTGGCATTCTCCAGCGCTGAGCGTCATATAGGCACCTAGAGACAGGCAGATCAACAGAGAGCACGCTGCTTTCTGCTTGTGGGGATGGCGCCGAGAAAGGGGAAGAATTGGCTAGTTTTGTTTCCTTCCGTTGCCAGCTAACATCTCCACTGCCTGCTAGTTTTCCAGGGGTGGCAAGTGCAGTGCAGATGTGACATCCAGATGCAGAGTGGGCACCGTCAAGATACTTTAAAAAATTTGTATCCTCTCTTTATTTGTAAACCTCCACCTGGAGGAGTTTGAAATGAAAATCTGTTCCCTTAGCAACGCTTGTTTCCCTCCCCACAAGTGCTCGCAATTTGGCTTCTAACCGGAGGGTCTCTCTTGTGCCTTGGCTCACAGCTGTCTGGGCAGGCTCCTTCCAGGCACATTGGCGTGCCACTCTCCGAGGTCACTGACAAATTCTGGTAAGAAACCACGATCCAAAGCCCAGTGAAGTCGCTGTGAATCTTTCCATCAGCCTCAATAGGGTTTGGATTGGGCCCAGGGCTAGAAAGGGGTAGAAAGAGCAGCATTATTGAAACTTATGATCATAAAATGAATAAGTGGAAAGAATCACATGGGCCTTGCAAGCAGATATAGGGACAAATGGAAAGTAGGTCAAATTTTGACCTTTGGCCTGAAAAAGATTCGTGTAGGCACAGCCAGGGGAAAGGGTTTCCAGTGGTTAAGGTGCTAGCTTGGGACGTGGGAAATGCAGGGTCAATTCCCTGTTCCTTGGCCAAATAGCTTAGTCTGTCTATCCCCACTGGACAGATGGACAACTGAGGCACAATAGCCCTGCCATATCGCACAGGAGCATTAAAAATTGAGATGCTCAGGTACCACAGCAAGGCGAGGTCCATACAAGTACCTAAGACAGCCAGGGCTGAGACCTCTGAACCAAGAATCCTCACTTCCTATTAGGAGAACAAATATTCCTTCCTCAGTTCCAAGTGGGGCCGGGGAGAGGCTGCTCTCAAGAACTTTACTTGTGTCTCTCCCATGGATGCTCTATAGGAGTGACACCACAGCAAGCCCAGTGTGAACGCAGTCCAGCTTATTGTCCTAAGGGTCCATCTGCACTGCACAGTAAGCTGGACTCTGGCTCAGGTTGGAGCCCAAGCCCCAGTCTGTCCAGACACACATCAGTCTGACTCCAGTCAGCGAGCACTGAGGACCCAGGTCCTAGGACCCTGCTAGGGGTGTGGTCAGAGCCTGAGTCCTGCTACGACTTTGGTCCAGCTCTATCATTGTGCCGTATGGATGAAGGTCATGCTGCAGGCCCGAGCCAGGAGGTCTGCGTAGTGCAATGTGGGTGTGTTGGCACAGCTGGGGGACCCGGGCCCAGCAGTCGTAAGCCCAGGTTTACCATGCAGTGCGGATGCTCAAGCGTGGGCTTGGAAACACCAAGTCCACAAACCTGGCTCCCATAGATCTGGGTTTGACACAGTGTGGACGTGCCACCCCCCCAAAGCCCAACAGTGGCTGCACATGGAACATCGCAGTCAGAAGACGCCAGGGTTGGTGTGGGTGGGAAGCAGGGGAGGGGGCCAGAGAGCAGGGGGTCTATGCCGTGCCTGGAAAAGCAGATTAACCTAGTTATCTGTCCTCCTATAGCAGTTTCTGTATGTCTGGGCTCAGAGTGACTGTGAGGAGCCCTCTTACCGCAGCACGCTTAGCCCAGGTCTACACTTACTATTTAGCTCGACCGAGCTGCCTTGCTCAGGGGCTTGAAAAATTCCCAACCCCCAGCACTGTGGGTAAGCCAACCTGACCCCCAGCACAGACGCGGCTATGTGGATGGAAGAATGTTGACCTCGCTCCTGCCGCTCGGGGAGGAGGATTACCTCCATCGATGGAGAAGCCCCTTCCGTCACTGGGAGACGTGTCTGTACCACACAGCGTCATGACGGCGCTGCAGCACCCGTAGTGTAGACGTGCCATCAAACCTCTCCTGTCATGCAGCAGTACTGGGATTAACCCTTTCCTTGCCAATCAGGTGGCAGCTTCAGGACTCTGTGGCATTCCCTGAATGAGCCCTGGGGGTCTCCACCCCATGCCTGAAAAAGAACAGCCCTCTGAGGGACAGCACTCGGTGGGTTACTAGGATTAATGTTCAGAAGCAAGAGGATGTTTATCTATCGGTTAGGGCTAGGACTCCTGGGTTCTGTTCCCAGCCTTGCCTCTGACCCGCTGTGTGATGGTTGGTAGGTCACTTAACTTCTGTGCCTCAGTTTCCCCACCTGTAAAATGGGGATTAAATCCCCTCAGGGGAGGGGAGATTTCCTACTTCTAAAATGGGGAGCCTCAGATGTGCTGCGCCAGGATAGTTGTTTGTATTTACTGTATCGATCGTGCCTAAACCCACCTTGCTCGCTTGCCTTTTAACATCGCAGCTTCCCCTGATGATTGGCTGTAGTGCTGCGGTGGGGAAAGCGCCTCTGAGCACATAGCTCATTGTTTGAAGACAATAACACGATGGAGGTGAAGGAAGGACTCAAGTATGACTTGAGTAGGTTACTGTGCATGACTCACCAGGCGCCTGGACTCTGCCTCCTGCTCTTCCTCTGCTTGTTTGTCAGAAGGGGCGCCGAGCTGTGCACATCCCTTCCTTCACAGCTATCCAGCTCCCACAGCGGGAGGCAGAGCTGTGGCCGGTTACCCTTTCAGCTTCATATGTTCCTAAAGAGAGGCCTTCTTGAAATAGCCGGGACTGGAGTAAAAATGGCTGAAAAACGTTTCTGATGATGAGACACGTTTTCGTCAGAAAACTTCTGCTCACATTTTCTTTTCCCCGTTTTCTGACCCGCTACACCCTGGAGCTCTGTGTATCGTAGTTGGGAGTCGCCTGCTGTTTTAAAGATGACTGTTGTAAGCGCTCTCAAAACTGCGTGCTGGTTTGGATCGTCTGTAAACTTGCTGTGCCTCATCCAGAGGTGGGGTAAGATTAGTGGTCCAAATGTGAGGTCATTTGAGGAAGGGGTTCCTGAAATAGAGCCCCCCTCCCTAAAAAAGGCAGCATTCTTCAAAATCACCTGATTCTTCGAACATTTCTTTACATATACCAGGAGCCAGGGAAATACCTATATCGAGGGAGCACTTTTCAGGCCTTTCTCATCCATGGTTTATAAGACAATCGGGCACAAATACATGGTCATTTACAGCTTCGTGAACCAAATGTTTCTTTTGCGCTGGGGTTGAATGGTTATAGCTGGGGGACCGTAGCTCTCTGTGGGATTAATAAGACGATGGGTGATGGTAATTTAGTGGGGAAAAGCTGTGATCCCACAAGCCTCAGAGTCAGCCCAGGGGTCAGACCCCAGCACAGTGATGAAACCACATTGGTTGAGGAGGAGATTAGAGCCTGCAACAGGATCCATGTGGATGGCTCCCTGTGCACACACACAGGTCCAACTGCAGGTGCCTGGGATCAAGAATACATTAGCCCTGCACCTCTCCAGGATAGCACAGATACCCCATCACTGATGATAGCAGTAATCCCAGCTCTTTTATTGTGAGGTTCATCTGTAGTATCCAAAGTGCTTTACAAAGAAGGTTGGTGTCATCATTCCCATTTTTACAGATGGGGAAACTGAGGCACAGGGAGGGGCAGTGACCTGCCCAAGGTCACTCAGCAAGCCAGTGGCAGAACCAGGAATAGACCCAGGTCTCCAGAGTCCCGGTGCTCTATCCACTGTGACACACTGCCTCTTCTATTAACATCAGAACACTACAGTGGCCATACTGGCTCAGACCAAAGGTCCATCTAGCCCAGCATCCTGTCTTCCAACAGTGGCCACTGCCAGGTGCCCCAGAGGGAACGAACAGAACAGGTAATCATCAAGTGATCCAGCCCCTGTCACCCATTCCCAGCTTCTGGCAAACAGAGGCTAGGGACACCATCCCTGCTCATCCTGGCTAATAGCCATTAATAGACCTATCCTCCATGAACTCATCTAGTTCTTTTTTGAACCCTGTTATAGTCTTGGCCTTCACAACATCCTCTGGCAAGGAGTTCCATAGGTTGACACTGCATTGTGTGAAAAAATACTTCCTTTTGTTTGTTTTAAACCTGCTGCCTATTAATGTCATTTGGTGACCCCTAGTTAAATAACACTTCCTTATTTACTTTCACCACACCAGTCATGATTTTATAGACCTCTATCATATCCCCCCCTTTGTTGTCTCTTTTCCAAGCTGAAAAGTCCCAGTCTTATTAATCTTTCCTCATATGGCAGCCGTTTCATACCCCTAATAATTTTTGTTGCCCTTTTCTGAACCTTTTCCAATTCTAATATAATTCACCCCCTTTAAGTACTCGCATGTCTCTAATGTGCATGCAGTGGAATGTAACGTGCGCTTGCCAAGACTGAATAAGCTCAATCTTTCTGAATGTCCTTCCTCCTGCTACATTCCACCGATTGTCTGTTACACCCCACCCACTGTAACACATCTGCAGTTAAAGCGTAAGCTCTTCCTGCTAGCGGCTGTGTGCTTTGCTTTGTTCTGTAAAGCACCTGTTTGGGGCACTGTCAAACAAATGAAGAAGATTATGTTCCGGGTGGTAGCTGACTGTTTGTTCCAGCTGGGGAGTGCTTCATTTTTCAGGTTCAGGCTAGGTGCATAGTCCACTCTTTTGTATACGTTTTCCATTCTTTGCTATACGGAATATCAGGTGGGAAACATACACAGATGCATTCCCAAGGTATTAATATATCTCTGATACCCTCAAAACCTCTAACCATGCTGTAAGTATCTGCAGTCCCCAAAGGTAAGGAACCTTTTCGCCAATTGCAGCTAGCATGACCCAAACCTCGCCTCTTCTCCTAACACCGACACACTGACTGTAATGGCGGGCTCGTCTGGAGCTGTCAGGTTGTGCTCTGTGAATCAGACGCAGCATCAGAGGCGTCCAAGTCCTGGACAGTGTGTTTGCAAAATCAAACTGACACATGGCGACCCGCCCAGCAAAAGGGCCCCATTGCTGAGAAAGCTCAGCGTGCTTCTCTAGCGAGTGGCAGGTGGGTGGCTGGGTGGGCCCCCGGGTTGAAGCGCTGTCTCGTTTTGTTGCACACTGGGACATGGTGGCAAAGGCGCTGCTGCTTCACAGCTTTCTTCTGCTTCTCGTAAGTTTCCTTTCGCTTCCCCACCCCAAAGGGTCACGCCCCAGCCTTCCCATTCAGGTCCCACCAGCAGAGACACTTCTGCATCAACCCCAACCCACTGAGTCACCCTGACATCATCGCTGGGAAGGCAGAGAGAATGGGTGAGGATAAATGTGTCAAAGTCTGGGCTTCCTCTGTCCTGCTTACCTTCTCCAGGCCTGTCCCTTAGCCTGTAAGCTTTATAGGACAGGGGCGCTCTTTATTTGCATCTTGCATAGCACTGAATGCCTCACTGGCCGGTAATAAAGCCCAGGGATAAGTATCCCGAGCTAGGAGCCCGCTGATCTCTGCACCGTGTTAGCCTAGAGCTGGGAGATTGTCTCAAAAGTTCCAGTCCCATAATCAGTGCCACAAGCCGGAAAATGCAGTGGTGACGTACTTGTCAGAAGGCTCAGTAGCAGTAAAGCCCGGGGGATACCTGGCGAATCAGCCATCCTGCTCGTGTTCAGAACTTGGGAGCCAGCTGCTGACCTAGCAGCTGGTGTCAGCGGCGGCTGCGTGTTGTTCTGCAGTGTCCTTGCAGAGGCAAATGTTTCTTTTTTCTTTGAAAACTGTTCAGGGAGCCATAAATTAATTCAGCCCTTGACGAATCGTCCAGTGCAGGGGTGGGCAAAGATTTTGGCCTGAGGGCCACATCGGGTTTCCAAAATTGTATGGAGGGCCGGTTAGGGGAGGCTGTGCTTCCCCTAAACAGCCAGGCGTGGCCCGGCCCCCATCCACTCTTCCTGTCCCCTGACCGCCCCCGGACCCTCTGCCCCTGACTGCCTCCCGCCAGCCCATCCAACCCCCTCCTCCTTCTTGATTGCCCCCCCCCAGAGCCCCTGCCCCCATTCAATCCCCCTGTTCCCCGCCCTGTGACCACCCCGACCCCTATCCACATCCCTGCCCCCTGACCACCACCCCAATCTCCCCTGCCCCCTTACCGCGGCACTGCCTGGAGCACCAGGACAGGCAGCCATGCTGCCCAGCTGGAGCCAGCCACACCACCGCGCAGCACAGAGCACCAGGTCGGGCTGCGGCTCTGCAGCTGCACTGCCTGGCAAGAGCTCGCAGCCCCGTTGCCCAGAGCATTGTGCCAGCGGTGCAGTGAGCTGAGGCTGTGGGGGAGGGGGAACAGTAGGGGAGGGGCCGAGGGCTCGCCTCCTGGGCCAGGAGCTCAGGGGCCGGGCAGGAGGGTCCCGCTGGCCAGATGTGGCCTGCGGGCCGTAGTTTTCCCACTCTGGTCCAGTGTGTTACCAGGGCATTTAACCTTCCCGCCACCAAAGTATGACATGGCTCTAGGGCAGGGATCGGCAATCTTTGGCACGCAGCCCATCAGGGAAATCCACTGGTGGGCCGGGATGGTTTGTTTACCTGCAGCGTCCGCAGGTTCGGCTGACTGTAGCTCCCACTGGCTGCGGCTCACCATTCCAGGCCAATGGGGGCTGTGGGGAGTGGCAGCCAGCACATCCCTCAGCACATGCTGCTTCCCGCAGCCCCATTGGCATGGAATGGGAAACCATGGCCAGTGGGAGCTGCAATCGGCCAAACCTGCAGATGGTGCAGGTAAAAATGGTCCCGGCCCGCCAGCGGATTTCCTTGACAGGCCGCGTGCCCAAGGTTGCCGATCCCTGCTCTACGGTTTGGGGAGAGCTGATGAAGGGTGGGTTTAGCAGCTATATAGCAGTTGGGAGAGGTAAAGCTAGGGGTGAAGGGGCAGATTTTTCAGCGCTAATATGCTGTTGAGATGAATGGAGACCATTGAAATCTCTTATGTCCGACAGTCTGCAGGCTCAGGAAAACAGCACTGCGCTGGGCCACATTTGGAAGGGTTTCCTTGTGAGGACTACACACTTAGGACCTGAATCTTCCCTCATTGGTGTGAATCGGGAAGTCTGGGAAAACAGTGGCAGCTAGATCAGAATCAGACCTTTTTTATATATATTTTTTTCAACAAAGCTTAAATCCCATTGCTTGTGCTAGCTAAGCCCCACTCACAAATTCTTTCACCCTATTGGTGAGTGCATTTGCCAAACCCTGAATTAACTAAAATAAGCTTTATGTAGGGTGTTTCATATTCTGAGAAGATTTTCATTCAGATACGAGGGCCATAAGAATGGCCATACTGGGTCAGACCAATGGTCCATCTAGCCCAGTATCCTTGTCTGCCTTCAGTGGCCAATGCCAGATGCTTCATAGGGAATGAACAGAATAGGGTAACTTGTCGAGTGATCCACCCCCTGTTTTCCAGTCTCAGCTTCCAGCAATCAGAGGTTTAGGGACACCGAGAGAATGGGGTTGCATCCCTAACCTTCTTGGCTAATAGCTATTGATGAACCTATTCTCCAACATATCTCATTCATTTTTGAACCCAGTTATACTTTTGGCCTTCACAACATCCCCTAGCTACGAGTTCCACAGGTTGATTGTGCATTGTGTGAAGAAATATTTCCCTTTGTTTGTTTTAAACTTGCTGCCTATTAAATTAATTGTCCCTGGTTCTTCTGTTATGTGAAGGGGTAAATGTTTAAAGCCACGGGGTGGGTTAAATTGCCTTCTTTGTACTTAAAGGAGTGGTTAATAAGAGACAGCCCTGACTTGCAATGAAACTCCGCTCTTAGCTCTGTGCAGTTGAAGGGAAAGCAACACATGGCAAGCTGTCTTAAGACAGGCAGAAGGACAGTAGAAAAGAGTAAACGCTGTTTTGGTTGGTGGGTTAAAGGTAATCGAGTTGATATAATGGACTTACGTACGGCCTTTGACTTAATGCCACACAACACTGATTACAAAACTAGAACGATATAAAATAAAAATGGCACATATTAAACGGAATAAAAACTGGCTGATAGGTCTCAAACCGTAATTGTAAACGGGGAATCGCTGAGCTGGTGTGTTTCTAGTCCCTGTGGTCTTTAACATTTTTATCAATGACCTGGAAGAAAACATAAAATCATCACTGATAAAGCTTGCAGACCAATCTTATTTAATGTTTTCGTTCATGACCTTGGCACAAAAAGTGGGAGAGTGCGAATAAAATTTGCGGATGACACAGTTAGGGGGCGTTGCTGACATGGAGGAGGACCAGACCATCATACAAGAAGATTTGGAGGACCTTGAAAACTGGAGTAATAGAAAAAGGATGAAATTAAATAGTGCAAAGTGCTAGTGCATGGACTTAGGGACCAACAAGAAGAATTTGTGCTGTAAGCTGGGGATGTATCAGTTGGAAGCGAGAGAGGAGGAGAAAAACCTGGCTGTATTGTATTTACAGGATGACTGTGAGCTGCCAATGTGATGCAGCCATGAAAAAGGCTAATGTAGTTCTAGGATGCATCATGCTAGATCTTTCCACTAGAGATAAGGAAGTGTTATGAACATTGTACAAGGCGCTGGTGAGACCTTATCTGGAATACTGTGTGCAATTCTGGTCTCCCATGTTTAAGAAAGATTAATTCAAACTGGAACAGGTTGAGAGAAGGGCTGTTACGATGATCCAAGGAATGGAAAACCTGCCTTATGAGAAGAGACTCAAGGAGCTTGGCATGTTTAGCCTAGCCAAATGAAGGTTATGGGGAGATAGGATTGCTCTCTCTAAAGACATCAGAGGGATAAATACCAGGGTGGGAGGGGGGTTATTTAAGGTAAGCACCAATGTGGACACCAGAACAAATGGATATAAACTGGTCACCAACAAGTTTAGGTTTGAAATTAGACGAAGGTTTCTAACCATCAGAGGAGTGAAGTTCTGGAATAGCCTCCCAAGGGGAGCAGTGGGGGCAAAAAACCAAACTGGCTTCAGGACTGAACTGGATATGTTTATGGAGGGGATGATATGATGAGACTGCCTGTGATGGCATGTAGCCAATCTGTGACTGCTAG
The DNA here is from genome assembly GCF_015237465.2 of Chelonia mydas. Classification (NCBI taxonomy): domain Eukaryota; kingdom Metazoa; phylum Chordata; order Testudines; family Cheloniidae; genus Chelonia; species Chelonia mydas. Next base: position 21,996,447 of record NC_051254.2, read on the forward strand.
CAGTAAATAGCCCCAAGGGCTGGAGATGGGACACTAGCTGGGGAGAGCTCTGAGTTACTACAGAGAATTCTTTCCCAGGTGTCTGGCTGGTGTGTCTTACTGACCTGCTATGGGTTTAATTCATCTCCATATTTGGGGTCGAAGTGTTTGGGCCTGGTTGGGGATTATCAGACCTAGCTGGGAAGAGGTCAGGTGATTTCTACAAAGGCCTGATGGGTTGAGCTGAAGGAAGAGTTGCAGGGAGGACGTTGGCTCCTGGGACAGGCCCTGGAGGAGGGGAAGGAGCCCCTGCAGCCCGCGGTGGTCGGGGGAGTAGATTTGTTGTGTTGGAAGAGTAAGCTGTGTCCTGAAGGAAGGGCTTGAACAGACTTGATGTGGCACTAGCTCTGCCTGGGCAGGGGAGACAGGCCAGCAGCCCACGGGGGGCTTGTTCTCTTTCTGAATATTGAGCTTAGTGATGGTGAAGTGGCTGAATTTTGTCCTCCCTCTGTTTGACCTCAAGACCGCTATGGCATGGGCAGGGCATCTGCTGCCCTTCCAAACTGCCTCCATCTACGGGGTCCTCTCTAGTGATGAGGAGTGACTCAATGTTTGGCCTTCCCACTGAGATGCCCCACAGTGCAAACTGCTATCATGGCATGTGGACACCTGATGGAAGCTCACCAACTCCTTTCCTGCAGGCCACCCATGAGCAGTAGCAAAGGGAAATAGGGTTTAGCAAGGCTGATTTCAGCCCAGGGATTCTGCATTCTTCTTTACTGCCGTGGTTCCCGGGTGCTCCCTATGCAGGTTTGAGCGAGGAACCACACACCGCTGTGGTTTACCACGTATGTTTTTTACAGAACTGTGCTGTAGGCCAAGGGAATGCAGATTCCGAGCAGATGTAGAAGATAAATTCCAGCAGTCCTGGTATTTATCAGCATGCAGGGGAATATCCGCCAACCCTTCTCTATTAGTGCACGGAGGTGGGTGTTTTGGAAGAGCTGTTTTGAGGGACAAGGGAATAATGCTGGCACAACCCAGCTTGTGGTATGCAACTAACTTGCTTTGGGACCTTGGACGAGTCTCTGTGCCTCAGTTTCCCCATCTGCAAAATGGGGAAATACTTTATCTTGCCAGGGGGCTTAATCATCAATGGTTTTAAAAGGGCTTTGATGTTCTCCCATGAAAGGAGCTTTACAGTGTCAAGGTAATATCAGGTGTCTCTGGGCTTGGCACTTCCCTCTAGCCTGAGCCAATGACACTCTCTGGAGATCAAGCTAGCTGCTTTGCTGCCTCCATGAGCCAGAATCATTCTTCCCAAGACAGATCGGCTCCATTCTGTGACCTCAGAATGGGCCCATCAAGAGTTCCTTCAAGCTCTTTGGTGTGTTCGGAGCTGTGTTTTAGCTCAGCCTGTAAAGAAAGGGAGGTTGGAGCATTGTGTTCAAGTGTTTAACGTTTCCTCCCCTAAAAAGACGTGCAGATATCACTCGCCTTAGTCGGACCTCGGTGCAGCACAAATACAGCCCGCAGCCTCTTGGGGGGCCCAGGAGACAAGGAAGCAAAAGTGATAAATCTGGGTTACTGGGACTGTTACGCCCAGTAGGTAGCAGGCTGGATTTTCCCAGGTAGGGATCAGTGGCTTGTTCTATACAGCACAGCTGGCTACTCTGCTGCGTTGCTCGGGGTGTCCCACCAAACACGGGATTCAGCTGTGGTTTCCAGGGTAGCACTTGTCATGGTTATCGGGTGAGCTGCTCCTCTGTCCCCCTCTGGTATCTCAGTGCACGTCCTCAGATGTCAGGCCTTTCTGTCTTCTGGGCTGGAATCATGCGAATCTCCCACCCTCAGACCAGACCCTGGGCTACCAGACCCTGTGGATCAGCCAGGCTTACCCAGCGGGTCTGCCTGCATTCAGGCACGTGCAGCCCTTCCCTTCAGGAGTCTGTGACCATGGTCAGTACAGTGACCGGACAGCCTGCATGAACCGCAGTGTTGATAGAGCATTTAGAGACAAAGATCTTAAAACAATAAGCAGTCACCATGCATGTTTCTCTTACCTATACACCTCCCATCCCCGCAGGTCCAGCCGCTTCAGACCCCACAGGAGGTATCTGTGTCACTCTTTCCCAAAAAGCTCTCCAACAGCTACCCCCCATGGAAAGAGAGCCTCGTTTTGTCCAGTCAGAGATCCCTTCTCCTGGTCAGTTCCTAGGCTTTGGCCCTGCTTGTCCAAACTGGTCCAGAAGGTCAAGGCAGAGCCCTCAGAGCCAGTGGCTCTGCCGTTGTCCTGTAACAGCCCTCAAGTGTTTACTGTGGGGTCATCATCATTTTCCCATTACGCCTCTGGCGTTTAGGGCAACGACGAAGCTCCTCCACTCCTGTCTGTGTCTGGCAAGTCTTTCAGTGGTTCCCCACCTGTGCCCCAGGTTTTTCAGCTCGGCTTCCACAGCTCTCCTCCATGTTGTTTTCGGGCGGCCTTGTTTTCGCTTGCCTTCAGGTGTCCATCTTATTGCTACTCTGCTGATTAAATCAGTTTCCATCCGAAGCACGTGGCTATTCCATCTCCAGTGCCTCCTGGCAAGGATGGTGCTCAGATCCTCTTGGCTGCATTGTGTCAATAGATCTTGGGTTGAGATTGTTCTGGGCCAAAAGGTACGGAGGATTTTTCTGAGGCGGGTTGTATGGAATGACTGCAGTTCGGACATATCCTACTTTACTGTGGAGTGGCTTATCTTAATCTCTTGTTTCCCCTTGCTTCTTTTCCCAACAGCCTTGTTGATTTAACCCAATATACAGTGAACAGCCCAATAACCAGGCCAATTCACGGTATTCATAAATCGTTACAGGGCAGCTCCGCATGTGTCCGGGTGCTCTCCAAAGCCTGACCCCTGCATGCATCATGTGGATGTCTCTGGGTGGGATGCCAGCTGGGTTTGTAGTTAGTTATCAATTTTTTTTTTTTTGTCTGCATCGCGACTAACACTTTTTTTCCCCCTTGTAGAGCTGAAAAAACAGAAGTCCTGAGTGAAGATCTCTTGCAGGTAAATTGACTCTCTTTCCTGACAGCTGGCGACCACAGTCAGAGACCTGCTTAAGGAGGTCTAGATTTCAGCGCCCCTAGAGAGGCAGGCTTGTCTGGTGGTTAGGGCACTAGCCTAGGACTTGGGAGGCCTGGATTTAAGTCCACAGCTTGAATAGATTTAAGGTGTGACCTTGTACTGGTTATATAGTCTCTCTGGGACAAACCCATCACTAGCAAGCGGGAGGGCTCATTTTACTCCCCATTCCATAGCTGATTGTAGGGGGAGCTCTGCTGGAGTAAAGCGCATCTCTCTGCAACGCACGCTGGTTGGAAGACTGCTCATTCGTCTCCCTATACGGGCACAAAGCATTTGCTCTCAAGGTTGGAGTCAGGTCATGTACAGTCAGATCAAGGACTGCTTCAAAGGTCAGCTTCAAGATGAAGCATCCGATGAAGTGAGCTGTAGCTCACGAAAGCTTATGCTCAAATAAATTTGTTAGTCTCTAAGGTGCCACAAGTCCTCCTTTTCTTTTTTCAAGATGACCATAACCAATCCTGCCTGCCCTGTTTGCAGCTGTATTTGTTGCCTTTATGCACAAACCGGATTGAATCAGCTGCATGTTGTTCTGTTGTGGGTTTGCGGGCTTTGCTCAGTTTGGTGATGTGGATTTTCGTTTCACGTTCTAAAAGGAAATCGAGTTTTCAGAGGCGTTCGCCGCTGACCTAACTCTGCTCCCACTTGAGTCAGTGGTGCTGTTGACTTGGATAGGAGCCAAGTTAAGCCAACGCTTGAGCACTTTTGGAAATCCCACCTAGCATCTTGCATGGCATTAGCACTGATGCTGGGGTCATAAGACTCGATAAGATGTCTCTGCTGTTCACGTGCTGTTAATAGAGTAATATAAAATGCCAGCCCCACTCCCTGCATTGGGAGAATTTTGTTAGATGTGCATTCTGCGCACTTCCACATTCTGTGTATGTGGGTTGTTGTTGATGACTGGTTAATGAGAACAGAGGGAATAAAACCTATCCTAACGCATTGCAATGGGATGTGCCTTGATGAAAGTGACAGTGCTACTAACTGGGCTATTGACGACGAGTACGCAAGGGTATACCTGGCTCACAGACGTGTGGCTACGGGATGGGGATGGTTTGAGAGGATTCCAGCAGAGGTAACTTTAGACCACACTGAAACTTGAGGCTTTATTTTTGTGTCAACAGCAATATTACTGCTTGCAGCATGTCATTCTGTTTACTTTTCATGTTACAGTAGTGTGGGGGGGGGGGGCGGAGGGGCTCCCACATCATAGGTCGGAATCCCATTGTGCTAGGTGCTGTACAAACCTAAGAGAGATGATTCCTGCCCCAAAGAGTTTACAAACACAGGAGTAAATTCCCTGGCTTTTATGTTGCATCTATGTAATCTTCTCTGAGCATTTGTACCATGTTCATACACCGATCTCTTTTGTCTGACAAGAAACATCTCCACAAGGAAGAAGTCAAACTCTTGAGAAACAATGATGCCACTTCTGCAGACATGTTCCTGTTGTTAAAGGGAAAAGAAACAGATAATGTCTACACAGTAATTTCTTTAGAAACGGTTAAAAGTGTTTTTCCAAGTGTTCCGGGAGATGCCATCACTTCCTCTTCTAATCACACTGCTACACACACAAGCCATCTCAGTTTTTCAGGTGATGCAGAAGTAGGAAAGTGCAAGGTGGAAGTGAGAGAACGTGTGTGCCCCTTAGTACACGGGTGCAGTGACTTGTGTCATTTGGGACTATTGCTTAACAACGGTCCGAGCGCCCTGTGCATGTCAACAGTTCCGTCCTCTGCTGAGTCCCGTGAAGGAAAAATCTATGGCATGAAACTTTCCTGCAAAATTCACTGCTGTGTGCGTGGCATTCTTTGCTCAGGAGAGGCATGTGACTGAGTCAGCTTAAAGGAGTAACCGAGGCCTTTGCCTGGGAGTGTTTCCAAGTGGTTTGGAGAAATCCAACATGCTTTACCCTTTTATAGCCCATTTCCTTTTAGGATCTGTCACGGATCCACAGGATCTGCTCTCTGCCCCAGTCCGGAACCAGTCCCTTGGGCGTGACCCTGTTAGTGTGCCAGACCCCAGGAGCCACACAGTTCCACAGGGCGGGACCACGCCAAAACTGGGTCTTCGGGTGCCAGCCTTCCCTGTCAGACTGTATCCATGGCTCCCTGCAGCGAGTCCAGCCAGGCCACACTCCTGTGGGAGGCTTGGGGCACGTCTACACTTAAAATGCTGGATCGGTGCAGCTGTGCTGCTGTAGCGCTTTAATGGAAACGCTGTAAGCCGATGGGAGAGAGCTCTCCCGTTGGCGTAGTTAATCCCCCGCCCTGAGAGGCCATAGCTATGTCAACGGAAGACATAGCGCTGTCTACACAGGGGTTAGGCTGGTATAACTATGTCACACAGGGGGGTGGATTTTTCACACCTGTGAGCGCTGTATTTATACCGATACAGGGCTCTAGTGTAGACCAGACCTTGTTCTTTATCTCATCGGAGTGCAGTGCTCTCAGGGGGTATTTGCACTGACACCAGGCACTCTTTTCAAAACAAGGTAGTGATTAGTCTCCGGGTCAGAGAATCTGGGAGTCCTTCGGTTAGCACAGACCAGCAAAGGTTAGGGCACAGTCCACGCTAGCTAAAACCATGCTGCTGTAGGAACCATCTCCCCTCCTTTCTTTGTCCCAGGTAAGAGTCCCATGTCTCTGGGTATGTCTACATAGCAATTAAAACCGCCCCCCGGGCCAGCCTGGGTCAGCTCCGAGGCTGTAAAATTGCAGTGTAGACATTTGGGCTCAGGCTGTATCCTGAACTCTGGAACCACATGATGGGGGAGGATCCCAGAGCCTGGGCTCCAGCCTGAATCCGAATGTCTATACCGCAGTTTTACAGCCCCCTGCCCAAGCCCTGCAAGCCCGAGTCAGCTGACCAAAGCCGGCCTTGGGTGTTTAAGTGCTGTGTAGCCATACCCTCTGAGAGCTGAGCTAGCCACCTCGCTCCTTTCCCCTTTGTTCTCCAGCTAGGGGCCTTTGCTCCGCTTCCCTGCAGGGAAGGTGGGAGGATGTGGGGAAGCTCCTTTTTCTCAGATGTTAGTCACAAGGTGTGAATGTCCTGGCCATTGGGGTCTCCATTGTCTCTTCTGGATCCTCCATGCACTTGTGTAGCCTTTACTCCATGTGTTAATGACTCTGGTTTCCAGCCAGGCAGCTGTCTGAGTCCCACACTTTGTCCCTTCCCTTTACACTCAGTGCACAGCAATACAAAGCCCACTGGTAAACTGAGGCATGCACAGGAATCATAAAAATATTACCAAAATTCCCACATTTATCACAGGCTCTCAAAGCACTTTTTGAATATTTTTCCATGCCTCAGAACCTGTCTATGAGGTGGATTCCAGTGAGTGTTATTCCCCCTATTTTTCAGATGGGGAAACTGAGGCGCAGACAGGTTAAGTGACTTGCCTAACGTCACACAGGAAGTCAGTGGCAGAGCCAGGCATTGAACCCAAGTTCTAGGCTAGTGCTCTAACCACTAGACCAGTTCTATATTTTAGTCCGTGTGCCTTCCCTGTGCCACCTAGAACCAAGTCCAAACCAAAAGGGAGAGCTATGAGCAAAGGGAAATGGTTCTCCCTTCTCACTGTAAACAGTTCCTCAGGTTTGCTGAGAGCGGGAGGCAGCTGTTTACAGCCAGCAGATACAGCCCATGGAACACGGCCCTGTTTTACTCATAGAAAGCTGAAGCTCTCTCATCCTACAACCGTCAGCCAGTGTCAATACATCCAGTTCAGATTGACTCTAGGGCCCTGATCCAGGTCACACTGAAGTTCATGCAGAGACTCCTAGACCTGAAGAGGGAGCTGGATGCTAAATGAACGTGCTTCACATGCACACTGTTTCTCATCACAACCAGAAATTCTTGGCAGAGTCCAGATCCTCCTTGGAGGCTGTTAGATCTTTGGGAATCTTGCAGGCTAATCTGACATTTAAAGACCAAATTCTGTTCTCAGTTACACCAATATAAAGTTGGATTAAGTCCATAGACGTCTGTGGTGTTAACTGGCTTTATGCTGGCACTGGTCAGAGCAGAGTTTGGCCTCAATAGGGTAGGGGGTGGGGATTTTTGTACCTTTCAAGAGTTGCATGCAATTTTGCAGAGAAAATAATGAAAGCCTCCATTCCAGTTTATCCAAAGATCTAATTTTCTTCTTAGGTGACTATCCCAAGAGAGAATGAGGAACAGTGCATCCACTTTCTTCCTTAATGTAATATCTAGTACCTCCCTTCCAACATGCACTTATGTGCACCGTACCTACCTCCTGAATATAATATCTGGAACCTCCCTTCCAACACACATGCACCATCCCCAACCAGGACCCCATCTCTGTATTGAGCCAGGATGAAGGTTACGATAGCTGCACAGCAATGCATTTTCCATGAAGAGTTTGTAGAGCGATGATCCATGGGCTTATGTAGAGCAGCCTATCCTCAGACTATCCTCCCAACCCTCTGCTTCCACCCAGAGGCTCAAATTGAACTTTTTCCTTTAAATCCCGTAGGCCTGCTGGTGTCTCTGGAGTCGCAGCACTTTCCCTAATGCCCAAGAGATGAAGAATATTACTTTTTCCATGTTGTTTTCCGAGATTTTGATCGTTCTGCCCCACTTCACATTTTCCCAGAGCCACCAAGCTTCAGTTTTCAAAAGTTCTTGTTTACTTATATTTAGTAAATTACCTTGCTGAGTGTTCAGATAACGTTTTCAGTGTGTCCGAGCCGGGGCCTCACATGCCAGTCTTCAGCTTGAATCTCAGCTGGTCTCAGCTGGGCCCCAGCAAGATATTGGGAGAAACAGAAAGCTCCATAGCCTCACCTGCCTCTCCTGGGGAACGAAGAGCACAAGCTGTAACCCCATGTATTACATTAGGCAGATATCGGAGGGGTCGCCGTGTTAGTCTGTATCCACAAAATCAACGAGGAGTCCGGTGGCACCTTAAAGACTAACAGATTTATTTGGGCTTGGGGTTTTTTTACCCACGAAAGTTTATGCCCAAATAAATCTGTTAGTCTTTAAGCTTCCACTGGACTCCTCATTGTTTTTAGTAGGCAGATGTTCATGTTAATAATAAGTTAGTCTGTGTGCAAATGTGAGGCTGTCTATTAAACTAAGGCAGTGTAGCGGAAGACACGCACACAGAGGCATGTGTGTGCATGTTTGTATGTACTGTTAATGCACATGTTACTAAATAAACCACAGCATTAAATTGCTTTTACTTTCAATACACTGACTTTTCTCTCTTTTGTACTCTTTTCTCTTCTCTCTCTCTGTATCAACCCCGATATTTACCCAGAAAACTGTGAAGTTAATTTTTTGCACTGATTTTAACCTTTTTTTTAAAAAATTTCATAATAAACACTGATACATTTCTGGGAAATTTGAAACCAAATGCAAACTGAAAGTGAAGGGCCTTGTTTCTGTGGTAACAGGAGCCCTGTCTGGATCTGAGCTAGATAGCAAATGCTGCCCTGGAGTTGCTAAAGGGGGACCCAGGGATGCGATTCAAATTCTCTGGGACTGCCTTTAGTTTGTTGGGGTTCCCTTCCTTTCCAGGAGGCATAGCTTTTTGGATCAGAGAAATACTTAAAGTGAATGTGTTGTTTGTCAGGTGTTTGCTCCCATTGCCCCCCTTCCAACAGTATCTGCTTCAAATACAAACCTGTGTGGAAATTCACACACAAGTGAGATGATAGAGATGTTGTCGTGGAATAGAAGAGCAGAGTAAGCACTGGCAACGTCTCCCAGTCTTTTACCTGATTTCTCTACGTAGTTCTGTCACCATGGTCTCTCCTCTGCCTCTCTCATCTCAGCTGTTCCGGAATCTGGGCAGTCACGCCATCTTCTGGATGAGGCGTAGTATAGAGGTTGTCACCTCTTGTGGTCATTTAGATTCATAGATTTTGAGGGACCATTAAACCATCGAGTCTGGCCTCCTGGATAGCACAAGGCTAAGAGTCCAAAAACTTGTGTCTGACCAGAGCATCCACTGTGGAAGTGAAGACTCCAGGAGCTGGAGAGCCCATCACTTTCCTTGACAATTTGTTCCAGAGGTTAATCACCCTTTATTAAGAGCCCAAACAGTAACGGATTCCTCATGTCATGGCCAAATTCTGTTTTGGGAAACTACATTCTGATTATCTAAACTTCCCTCTCCTGTCCTAAATGATACAGTAGGGATTGTGTGGTGTTACACAGGTGCTGGGCTCTACTCCAGAGGTGGCTGCGTTTCCATGGGTGCTAAGTGATCCCTCTCTGTACAGCCTGTAGCAGTGTTTTGGGATCCATTAGGATTAAAATATTATATAAATATCCGATGTAAGTTACATGGAATGTTCTATCTTATCCCTGAACACTTATTTCCTATATTATTAAAAGGTTGCATTAATTTTTGTGAATGAACTGAACAATACAATCTGCGAATGACTGTGCATCAATAAATACCCCCTTAGGAAGTAAATGTGTAACCAGGAGCAGCAGCAGTGAGCCCAATTTTCAATCCTGCTTAAAATTTCCTTGCACAAAACCTCCCCCAAAAGCCGCTCTCAGTGCATGTTAGGGCACCGATGCTGCACCATGTATCTCGTAAGGAACAACGGGACGTATGGCTTCATAAGGTCTAGCGCAGTCTCTTTCTTTGAAGTGGGGAGCTGTGCTCAGGGTCACGGCGGCAGGCTTCAAGGGGCAACGTTCTGTCTGTGGGACGAGGGACAGTTGGGGAAGGGACAGCTGCCCTCGGATTGTTTTTCACAGCTGGTGCGCTGGCGGCTGTTGCTGTATTGTCCCTTTGATGTGCGGCCAACTGTGTCCGTCCGTCTGCAGGTGGAGAAGCGGTTGGAGTTGGTGAAGCAGGTCTCCCACAGCACTCACAAGAAACTGACAGCCTGTCTGCAGGGGCAGCAAGGCGTGGATGCTGACAAGCGCTCAGTAAGTGGCTGTGTTAAGAATTTGGGCTGTAAGCAGCCAGATGTTAAGCACGGGATGTGTCAGGGCTCAGGCTTGAGAGGGAGTCTGTAGAAAACTGAAAAGTCTTCTTAACGTGTGTGTAACAGAATCAATCCTCCATATATTTCTATGACCTTAAATTGGCTGGCGGGGGAGGGGTCGCACAGCGTGCGTTGGAATGTATCTGGCCCATAGGGTGTGTGTGTATTAAATCATTCAGCTGGGTGTGAATCCCTGCCGAGCTCTGCCTGCATGTCAAGCTGCCGCTCTCTGCTGTGTGATTGCAGACTGACTTCATCTTTGCTTTTTCTCCACCGGCGTCAGGGATGCAGGCCAGAGAGAGTGGGAGGGAGAAAGCTGAGTGAAGCAGAAGTGAAATGCCATCAGCAGAGCTTCCTCCTGTCAAACGTCACCGGGACTAGCCTATTCTCCTCCATTGTCTGCTCTCTGCCAAACCTGTGTGTGTTTGGGGCAGGATGAGGGCTGGGGAGCTTTGCCTGCAGCTCTCTCGCCTTCCTGTGGGGGGCGCTTCCCTCCCATGGCAGCTGTGTGACCATGGGCAGCCACGTCCCTGCAGAGCATGGGGTCGGAGGTCAGATTTAGGTACTAAACCAGAGCCTGTTGGGTAATGCATCGGCAGCATTAGTGCTCCCCGTAGGGCTGGGTGGTTGGGATGGGCCTGGACCATGAACCTCAGTGCTCGGTCCCAGCTCTCACATCCCCAGGGTGCCGGGGTCATGGGGGCTTTGGCTGGGGGCTGGTTCTTTCATACATCTTTGCTGCACCGTTTAAGATGCGAGCAGTTGTCTTGTCCTGCAGCCTTCAGGCTGTGTGGACTCCTCACTGGTCCGCTAACCAGCCAGGCCAAGGCAGGGAGCTGAGAGACCCTTCCACCAGGAATGGGCACGCACCCCCCAAACCAGTCCTGGTCTCTGTAGCCCAGCCCCTCCCTGCCCTCCTGGAGGTGGCATTAGAATTGAATCTCAGATTGCAGGCCATGTGAGAATCTTGCTCTCCGTTGGACAGTCATTCATGCCCAGCATGCTTCCTTTGCAGAAAAAGTTACCTTTGACGACACTGGCCCAGTGCTTAACGGAAGGCTCCGCCATTTTAGGGGACGACTCTCTACTGGGGTAAGAAGCTCTGAGTAGACTGTGGTTCACTGCACGCTCCAGGCTCTTCCCTTCCTGGCTACTTGCCTCTTGGCTGACAGACTTGCAAAGTGGGTGTGAAATGCTAGCAAAGCAGGCTGGCTCCCCAGGCTTCTCCTGGCTGCAGTGTGGGGGTTGATGAGCGGCAGGCGAGCAGCACCCTCATGGGCTGTTTCTGCTCATTCCCTGTCCAGTCCCACTGCCCCCCTTGATGGGGGGGTGGGGCAGAGGGGGACAGCCTCTGGCTAGGGTCTTCTCCCCTCCAGCAGGCTTCGAAGGGGCAACCATACCTGCAGAGGGAGACTAGAGTCCCAGAAACCTGCAGGCCATGGCTCTTCCTGCTCCCACCCTGCTGACCCACCCCCTGACAGGTCATGGTACACCCTTGGGTGTCTCTACAACCTTCCTAGAATGGATGCTGCCTCCTGTCCTGTCTCTCTACCCCCAGTCACACAGGGTGTCCTCCACTCCCTCAACCCCCAGGGACGCCTGTCGGGTGACCCTTAACCATCTACACTGAAGACCATGAATGACACCCCTATTGGGTGTTGCTGCCCTTCACCCCCTGCCCCAGAGCTGGCTGAGGCGTGTGGCACAAGGCCTCGCTCTCATCCTGCCATGCCTTTGTCTGCAGGCCAGTGCATTCACGCAGAAAATGTCAGCGTCCAGTCCCATCCCTGTGTTGCACAAGCTGCCAAGTTGCACTTCTTAATGTCTCAGTTGCACAGCTCGTGTGAGTGCACATGGGGTGGGGGGGCACTGCAGCTGGGTTTTCACGCAGTGTCTCTCCCATCTCTTCCCTTTTGCAGGAAGATGCTCAAACTATGCGGCGAGGCGGAGGATAAACTAGCCCAGGAGCTCATCCATTTCGAGCTGGAAGTAGAACGGGATGTGATCGAGCCTCTGTTTGTGCTAGCTGAGGTAAGGGGGATCGAGGCGCTGAGAGCCAGCAGCAGGGCTGGCAAGGTGTGCGACACCGACCCCTCTGGCCGGTGCATGGAGCAGCGGTGATGAGCTCTGCTGAATGGAGTCACTCCCCTTCAGCGGTGCCTTTCAGGGTGGGGTTCCACACGCTTTTTTGAGATGGGGTGACTACATCTGCCCTCAGTATTCAAGATGTGGGCATACCGTGGATTTATATAGAGGCAATACGATATTTTCTGTCTTATTATCTATCCCTTTCCTAATGATTCCCAACATTCTGTTCACTTTTTTTCACTGCCACTCATTAGGATTCTTCCTTGTGTCCTAGGCTGGGGTTCCCACCTAGTGGCGCACATTCTCCAAAGGGCTTTTTGACGAGGGATCTAGGCTCCCCATCTCTACCTTGCAGCCCGATCCTAAGAGCCTAGCATATGCAGAACTCTTGGTGGCTTCAATGGGCATCCCATGCATGGAATGAATTACAGATCAGGCCTGGAACAACAAGCCTTTGTGCTGGGTCTCTGTGTGCTGACACTGCCCATCTCACCTTCCTGGTCTGCAAAGGCACTTGTGCTGTTCTAGGCAGCCTTAGGTCATGGTTATGGGGGTGAGGGACGGGGGCCTTCAACTTGCCTTTTTTGTAATTATTAATTCAGGGCATTTTTGCAAGTGCTCCCCTGTGCTCTGCCAGGGAGCCTGGGCTGCTCAGTGAAATGCGGCTGCTACTGTGGCTTTACATCTCCGGCAAGCCAGGCAGACAGACGCGTGCAAAATGCCCCAGATTCTACAGTGCATCTGCGCTGTTCTTCCTGCAAAGGTTCTGCATCCCAAAGAGCCATTGCAACAAATGAACGGTGAATAGAGCATAGAACTGGGAACCTGTTTTACTCTGATTTCATTGTCTCACTTTTCCGAGTGGGGGCAGACTCCAATGGCAGAGCCTCCTATGAGCATGCCAGTCTCACCATGACTGGCAGGCTGCCCGCATTGGGGGTCAATGTGTGCCCAGTTGAACGGGAGGCACTGAGCAGTGGCTGGGGCGGCAAAGGTCTTCCCTTGTAGACAGGTGCAGTCGCCCCAAGAGGTTGGGAGCGCCTGTTCTCGGCGGTTGACAGTGGCAGCCCGCACTCCAGCTGTGGTGTTTTGTCTCCTTGCTGCAGGTGGAAATCCCAAATATCCAAAAACAGAGGAAGCATTTAGCAAAATTAGTCCTGGACATGGATTCCTCACGGACAAGGTAGGAAGCATCGTCTCGGTCGGTCTCCCTCCAGCTGGCTTTGCTGCCCAGCCAGTTTTCCTCTTTCAATGAGTTTGGAAAAATGATTTTCGAAGCAACTTCTGTAGTTTTTAAGAAATGTTCCCGACTGAATTACGGCTGATTTCAAAGCAGTGGATTGACAGCTCCGAAGCGAGAAGTGCTTTGTTTGTCCAGACAGCATGCATAGTTTAGGCAGCAGTGGTGCACGTTTCTTCCATGTCACCCCACCACTGGGCCTCAGTCTTGGCCCACAATGACCATGTGTTTCAGTCTGAGTCACCCATTCACTCCTTGGCCCATCAGCTGAGAGAGCCAAGCAGGTGCCCCAATGGGTGCCGTGCCTATCGGTGGATTTGGTGAGGTGACAGAGGACTGAGACACTCACCACCTCATTCTATCTAGGCCTCCAGAGCTAAATAAAACAATCAGGATGCATTGACTGGTCAGTCTCTGCCGTTAAATCTATCAGATCCAGCCTGAATCCGTCCCATCAGCCTGGCTCAGCTTTTACCACACAGAGTATTTTTGATTTTCTGTCTAAAGAAGCCTACGGGGGAGTACGGTGTGGGGGATTCCACTTTACTTAGGACCAGTTAATATCAATTTTCCATCGTGATCACTCTACTGAGGAGTTTATTTTCATGTATCTGTTTACTTCAGCTTAATTTGTAGAACAGTTGGGAAGGTTGCTTTGGAGTCTCCATTAGCGTTGGGTGTGTTCACATGCATCATTCCAATGCACTAGCCGTGCCCAGCTGTCCTGCCACCACCGTGTGTTATAACCACTAGGAGTACCTGGCAGGGGCTGTCGATCTGTCCCGGTGAATGACAGGTGCAGTCAATGGGTCCATGTCAGGCCACCAGCAAATGCCCTGGAGTCAGGTTAAGCAATGAGCCAGCATTTCAGTTTTCATCTGAAAAATATGCAGATTCCTTTCCTTGCACGCTGTCTTCAAAACGGGATTATTTGTTTGTTGCACAAGTCTGATTCTTCTCCATTTTGGTGAAGCCTTGCATAGGCAGGCAGGGATTCGTCGCAAAGTAGACTTCTACCGCTTTATTGGAGCGTTGCTAAGCCGTAGCTAGCACAGCCAGAGGTGTGGATGGGCCAGCATGTTCCATCAGAAACCTGGCTTTCCAGGAGGTTATACTATGAGCAGAAACACATTTTGCCTGAGTCTGGAGTTTTCCGGAGGTGATTCTTTTTCAACATTTTTCTTTTTTAAATAAAAAGAGAGCAGGCTGATGAGAAATTTGATGTGGCTGGATTTTAAAAGGATGCTAACCACATAAAAATCCTATTTAAAAAAATTCCTCCAGTACGTTATTTGCAAATGCCGTCCATTATTAAGAATGCAATATTTTTTAACACGTTGTAGTTTATTGTTCCTCTTTTATGCAGGTTGTTATTTGTCGCCCTGAGAGGTGTGCTAGGCACATCGTAAAGCAAATAGAAAGGCTTGTTCCCTACCCAGCTTTCAGTGATCCTGATCAGGTCACTTTCTGTTTGCTGTCCGTCAGACGAGCAGGCTGGTGAGGAGGTTTTGTTCAGGGGGCTACAGGAAAATGTGAAAACTTTTTTTTTTTTTTTTTTAAAGTCCTCTTTCTCTTCAGACTCTTCTCTGGAACCTCCCACCCCAGCCTATCATAGTTTTATTTTTATTTCAAACTAGATGTTTTTGAAACGTGCTGGAATAGTCCAGAGCGTCCCTGGAACCTGCACCAGGTCTAGAACAAACTAGGACAAAGAACTAAGGACCATCACAAACCTCCCCACCTTCAGTTCCAAATGTCCAGTGCACTTCTGCCTGCCTTCTGCAATGTAAAGACAGAGCAGTGTGTACATATAAACAGGCAAACCCCAAAACAAAACCGTACCACAACAAAGCCCCACAATTCTCCCACGGGGGGGAGGGGAGGATGAGAGAGAGAACAAAGCACACGTGACAGATGTTAGTCACGTCACTTAATGTACCAAGGGAAGGTGCTCAGCTACTAAGGTGATGTGGGTGGTGGAAGAACCTGAACAGCATAGAAATACAATAACTCTTCATTTAACGTTGTAATTATGTTCTTGAAAAATGCTACTTTAAGTGAAATGATGTTAAGTGAATCCAGGGTGAGATATTTCTCAGGGAATGCCTTTCTGCTAAATGATGAACAAGCACTCGGCTGAGCCCTCAAGAGTAACACGTTATTAATGTAGCTTCAATCTACAAGACAGCATGAATGGAGGGAGGGGAGATTGCATGGCAGAGAGAGACAGACACACACCGTGTGTGTGAGAGAGAGAGATGCGCATTGCTCCTTTAAGTATGCTGACCCCACTCTAAGTACACTGCCTTTTTACAGACCTAAAAGTGGCAATTCTTCAACAAAAAAACTTCAAAAACAGACTCCAACGAGAGACTGCTGAATTGGAATTAATTTGCAAATTGGATACAATTAACTTAGGCTTGAATAAAGACTGGGAGTGGATGGGTCATTACACAAAGTAAAACTATTTCCCCATGTTTATTCCCCCACCCCCCCGCTATTCCTCAGAAGTTCTTGTCAACTGCTGGAAATGGCCCACCTTGATTATCACTACAAAAGGTTCCCCCCCCCCCCCCCCCCCCCCGCTCTCCTGCTGGTAATAGCTCACTTTACGTGATCACTGTCGTTACAGTGTGTATGGTAACACCCATTGTTTCATGTTCTCTGTGTATATAAATCTCCCCACTGTATTTTCCACTGCATGCATCCGATGAAGTGAGCTGTAGCTCACAAAAGCTTATGCTCAAATAAATTGGTTAGTCTCTAAGGTGCCACAAGTCCTCCTTTCCTTTTTGCAGATACAGACTAACACAGCTGCTACTCTGAAACCTGCCTTTTTAAGTAGATCAGCAAGTTGAGACAGCAGGTGCTGTCTGAAAGCTCTCTCTGTCCTGAGCCCTGTCATGTCGTGTGTGCCGTCCCCTGTCCCGCTCTGTGGAGATGGGGTAAAGGAGTGGGGGCAGGGAACCCCCTGACATTAGCACCCCTCTTTCCCTCCCTGCACAGCAAGCAGGAGGCTCTCAGGAGCAGCTCCAAGGCAGAGGGTAGGAGCAGCACACGGCAGTGCAGGGAGGGACAGCTGAACTGTCCAGCAGTTGATAGCCTGCTGGGCGGCTGCCCCACAGGGAACTTAGGGGAGCGGGGAGCTGATGGGGGAGCTGCCGGCCCACCCTCGTTCCAAGCCCCCACCAGCTCGCTCCAACGGGCTGCTCTTTCTGCAAGCAGTGGACAAATCAGGTGGCTGCCAAACAACATTATGAGGGAGCATTGCACAACTTTGAACAAGCACGTTCTCTAATTGATCAGCAACATAACAATGAATAACCGGGACTATATTAAGTGAGGAGTTACTGTAGGGTGAGAGGCTGCATGCAGCTTCTCTCTCCATAGACAGACGACTTCGGAGACCTTGCTCCCAAGGGTAGCCTGCCAGTACATCTCCCATTCTGTTCTTCTGCCTGTCGATGGTGAAATTCTGGCCTGCCAGAGCTCTTTCTTTGCAAATATCTCTTGATGATGATCGTTTTGCGTCCTTGGCCATGTAGATGGTGGCTTAGATTGCAAATCGTCAGAGGGGTGCGGGGCTGTCAGCCGGACATCGATCTGAGGCGAAATAATAGAATGGTTGATACTGGGCTTGATTCATTAAGAATTAAAAGAGGTGAATGTAATAAATGCTGATCGATATGGGCTTATGGAAAATAGATCTTGTCAAACTAACTTCAGAGCATTTTTTGATGAGATTACAGGTTGGGTTGATAGAATCTTAACCTGAACTGTCACCTTTATCACAGGTATTTTTAGTAAAGTCAGGGGAAGGTCACAGGCAATGAACAAAAAATCACAGAAGCCCATGACCTCTCCCTGCCTTTTACCAAAAATACCCTGCGGGGGCACCCTGACCTCAGGCAGCTGCTCCAGCCCCAGGGGGGCTGATCCAACCCCTGCAGCTGTTTCAGCCCCAGGGCCAACCTCCGGCCAACTGCTCTGGCCCTGCAGCTGCTCCTGCAGCATGGGCTGACCACCGCGGCTCCAACCCCAGGAGTGCTGACACAACCCCATCTTCTGCTTAAGCCCTGGGGTTGCTGCTTTGACGGCTGCTCCAGCCCTGCTGCTGCAGAAGAAGTCCCAGAAAGTCTCAGAATCCGTGACCTCTGTGACAGAATCATATCCTTAGTAATAGTGTTGATACTTAGGACTAGTCGACCTTTAAAATTTTGATCAGCATAGCAGTGTTGCAGGCGCGCCATAGCTATGCTGACGTAAGCTCGGGGGTAGATGTGCTGGATCAATGGAAAAATGCTTCTGTCAACCTAGCTGCTACCACTCGGAGAGGTGGATTACCTACAGCGAGGAAAAAAACCCTTCTGTCACCGTAGACGCATCTACACTATAGTGCACCAGCAGCATAACTACAATGCTGTAGCTGTGCTGAATGTAGACATGGTCCCAGACGTCTGTGCGGCATTTGACTTGGTACTGCCTGACATTTTCATTAACAACCTAGCGTGTGTGGCCTACGTTAAATGGATTAAAAACTGGTTAACTGATAAGTCTCAAAATGTAACTGTAAATGGGGAATCGTCATCAAGTGGCTCCATTTCTACCGGAGTCCCACAAGATCAGTTCTTGGCCTTGCGCTGTTTTAATATTTTTATTAATGACTTGTTGGAACATATGAAATCGTTCATGATAAAGTTTGCAGGTGACATGCAGATTGGGGGAGGGGTGGACAATGAAGAGGACAGGTCACTGATACGAGGAGACCAGAATCTCTTGGTAAACTGGGTGCAAGCAAATAATGTGGTACAGCCAAATGTAAGGTCCTATCTTTAGGAACAAAGAATGCGGGCCATAGGTACAGGATGGGGGACTCTACCCTGGGAAGCAGGGACTCTGAAAAAGACTTAGGGGTCAGGGTGGATAGTCAGCTGCACATGTGCCCGAACTGTAACACTGTCAAAAAGGGCTCATGCGATCCTTGGATATATATGCAGGAGAATCTCGAGTAGGAGTAGGGAGGTTATATCACCTCCATATTTGGTACCAGTGCAGCTGCTCGTGGAATATTGTATCCAGTTCTGGTGCCCGCAATTCAAGGATGATGCTGATAAATTGGAGAGGGTTCAGAGAAGAGCCGTAAGAATGATTAAAGGATTGGAAAATAGACCTTATAGTGATAGACTCAAGGAACTCAATCTATTTAGCTAACAAAGAGCAGGTTAGGGGTGATTTGAAAATAGTCTATAGGTATCTACATCAGGGAAGTTGCATGGCCTGTATCATGCAGGAGGTCAGACTAGATGATCAGAATGGCCCCTTCTGGCTGTGAATCTATGAAATCTCTGATTTTTGCCTTTTAGAAACTGCTTTTTCTTTGAAACAATATTGAAAGGTTAATTTAAATCTCCTGTATCCTCTAGGAGATTGTTTTCAGGCTGGGTCAACCCAACCTCTGGGACACATCACTTGCTCAACTCCTTTGAGAAGTAACTTGGCCCTCATTGCTGGCGGGCCAGAGAATAGCCAGTCTGTTAACTGACCTCATGCCAGGCCTAACTGGCACATACTGGAGCAGAGAGGAGTCACCTGGCTTTTTAATGTACCGAGGCGGGCCACGGAGACCACAGGTCCCTGTCTGCCACATGCCATCTTGAGCTAAGTGGTTACGGTCAGGATGCACCTAAGCCTACATGGTTGAGCCCCTTGCATGGCCGTTCCCTTTGCCAGGCAGCTCTTCCATCCGTTGCTGACGCCAGTTCCATTATGTCCCCTCTCAGATGGCAGCAGTCGGCGAAGTCGTCAGGTTTGTCGAGCAACCTGCAGCCGTTGGGTGCCAAAGCGGACGCTCTCAGGGAAGAGATGGAGGAGGCGGCGAACAGAGTGGAGATTTGCAGGGTACTTCTCACTCTCTCTTATCTCACAGCTGTGCAGTCCATCAACGCCCAGTGAATGGGAGAAGGTTTATATGGGCTGGGGAATTCGGGGCTGGGAGTTGTAGGCCTATGCTGGCAAGCAGGGCACAGGTGTGGGAGAGTGACGCCAATGAAGGCCTGCTGTTCCCAGAAGTCGTCCCCCACCCCCACCCACCCCAACCAATAGGCAGCGTCAGCAGCCTTTGTCTCAGGCTCCCTGCCACAGCCCTGCCAGGAATCCTCACCCTTCGCCAGGAGGAGTTGCTGGTGCAGGGAGAGGAAACCTGTCTCTCTCACCACTTCAGAGCCCCTCAATCACCCTCCTGCTACACCAGGTGAGACCTATCCTCTGCAGCCTGGGGAGAGACCCCCCCACTCGCTCCCTTCATCTTCCCCCTGCCTCCCATACAGCCTAAGGGCATACCTGCTTCCTGACCCTCTCTGCCTTGATCTCACATAGTTTGAGGTGGGCTCTCCCTGACCCTCTCCTCCCCCAGGTTGGGGAGAACTCTAAGCTAACAACTCTGAGAGCTGATGAGCAGCTTCTGCCCTCCCGTGTCATGCCCAGGTAATTAGCAGGTGCCAGGGTGTGGTATTGCATTGTGAGCCGCCATAGCACAGCATGTGCGGTGCCCGAGCCCCAAGAGGTAACCAGCACTTTCCTCCAGTTTGTTCGTTTGATAAGCCAGTGTGGATGAAAACCAATGACTGAAGAAAGGATGTCCTCTCCTCCCTTTGCCCTCCCACATCCCAGCTCCATCTGGCAGTGTTTGGGGCTGGAAAGCAAACTCTTCCAGGTATCCTCCATCCTAGGGGACTATGGCAGGGGACTGTTGCAAAATTCAGCACCGATAGTATGTTGAACCCTAGTATACTGACGTGCAAGAGGAGGCATGGTTTAGTGGTTAGAGCATAGGACCAAGAGTTAGGAGATCTGGGTCGTGGGCTCTTCTCTGCTGCAGACTGGTTGTGAGAGACTGGCCAAATCACACCCCTGCTTTGTGCCTCAGTTTCCCCATCTGTAAAATAACAGATTCTGATACCCAAACATCTTCTAGTAAATAGAAATAAATGACAGTTTGCCTCTTAGCATAATGTGGGACTTCCCTCATGAAGAGGAAGATCGTGTTGCGTAGTGGGAGAGTACTAGACTGGAGCTCAGAAGACCTAGGTTCTATTCCTGGCTCTGCTGAGGGCCTGCTGGGTGACCTTGGACAGGTCACTTTGCCTCCCCATGCCTCAGTTTCCCCATCTGTATAATGGAAATAATACTGACCTCCTTTGTAAATTGCTTTGTGATCTACTGATTAAGGGTGCTATGAAAGACCTACTATTGTAAGTTGCTTTGTGCTTCTCTGTTGCCTTCTGCTTAAGATTTCAAAGTATTAATATGTATATTTTGAGCTAGATTTTAAAAAGTGCTTAGCTCCCACAGCTGGAGCCAGTTTTTGTGAGTACTTCCGAAATCTGACCATTCCATTTAAGCACCTAAATGGAAACTGAGCTCTCTTGAAAATCTATTCCGTACCTGTTTGTGCACTAACTCATGTGGTTTTATAGGATGTGACTGTACGTATTCAGGAATTCCAAACCAGTCTAACAGACTACTCCGTAAGAACAGCCATACTGAGTCAAACCAGTGGTCCATCTAGCCCAGTATCCTGTCTTCTGATAGTGGCTGATGCCAGGTGCTTCAGAGGGAATGAAGAGAACAGGGCAATTATTGAGTGATCCATCCTCTGTCATCCAGTCCCAGTTCTGGCAAACAGAGGCTAGGCACACCCAGAGCACGGGGTTGCATCCTTGACCATCCTGGCAACAAGTTCCACAGGTGGACTAAGCATTGTAGAAAGAAGTATTTCCTTTTCTTTGTTTTAAACCTGCTGCCTATTGATTTTATTGGGCAACCCCTGTTCCTTGTGTTATGTGAAGTGGTAAATAACATTTCCTTTTTCATTTTTTCCACACCAGTCATGATTTTATAGACCTCTATCATAAACACAAAAAGGAAGCTCACAAGAAGAGGAAACTTGGACAGATGACTAGGGAGGAGTATAAAAATATTGTTCGAGCATGCAGGGATGTAATCTGGAAGGCCAAAGCACAATTGGAGTTGTAGCTAGCAAGGGATGTGAGAGGTAACAAGAAAGGTTTCTACAGTATGTTAGCAACAAGAAGAAGGTCAGGGAAAGTGTGGAACCCTTACTGAATGGGGGAGGCAACCTAGTGACAGACAATATGGAAAAAGCTGAAGTACTCAATGCTTTTTTTGCCTTGGTCTTCACAGACAAGGTCAGCTCGCAGACTGCTGCACTGGGCAGCACAGTATGAGGAGGAGGTGAGCAGCCCTCAGTGGTGAAAGAACAGGTTAAGGATTATTTAGAAAAGCTGGACAAGCACAAGTCCATGGATCCGGATCTGAGGGTTCTGAGGGAGTTGGCAGATGTGATTGCAGAGCCATTGGCCATTATCTTTGAAAACTCGTGGCGATCGGGGGAGGTCCCAGATGATTGGTAAAAGGCAAATATAGTTCCCATCTTTAAAAAAAGGGAAGAAGGAGAATCTGGGGAACTACAGCCTCACCTCAGTCCCCAGAAAAATCATGGAGCAGGTCCTCAAGGAATCCATTTTGAAGCACTTGGAGGAGAGGAAGATGATCAGGAACAGCCAACATGGATTCACCAAGGGCAAGTCATGCCTGACCAATCTGATTGCCTTCTATGATAAGATAACTGGCTCTATGGATCAGGGGAAAACGGTGGACGTGATATATCTTGACTTTAGCCAAGCTTTTGGTAACGGTCTCCCACAGTATTCTTGCCAGTAAGTTAAAGAAGTATGGATTGGATGAATGGACTATAAGGTGGATAGAAAGCTGGCTAGATCGTCGGGCTCAATGGGTAGTGATCAACGGCTCTGTGTCTAGTTGGCAGCCGGTATCAAGCAGAGTGCCCCAGGGGTTGGTCCTGGGGCCAGTTTTGTTCAACATCTTTATTAATGATCTGGATGATGGGATGGATTGCACCCTCAGCAAGTTCGTGGATGACGCTAAGCTGGTGGGAGAGGTAGATACGCTGGAGTGTAGGGATAGGGTCCAGAGTGACCTAGACAAATTGGAGGACTGGGCCAAAAGAAATCTGATGAGGTTCAACAAGGACAAGTGCAAAGTCCTGCACTTAGGACGGAAGAATCCCATGCACTGCTACAGGCTGGGGACTGACTGTCTAAGCGGCAGTTCTGCAGAAAAGGACCTGGGGATTACAGTGGATGAGAAGCTGGATATGAGACAACAGTGTGCCCTTGTTACCGAGAAGGCTAACGGCATATTGGGCTGCATTAGTAGGAGCATTGCCAGCAGATCAAAGGAAGTGATTATTCCCATCTGTTCGGCACTGGTGAGGCCACATCTGGAGTATTGCGTCCAGTTTTGGGCCCCCCACTACAGAAAGGATGTGGACAAATTGGAGAGAGTCCAGCAGAGGGCAACGAAAATGATAGGGGGTGGGGCACATGATTGATGAAGAGAGGCTGAGGGAACTGGGTTTATTTAGTCTGCAGAAGAGAAGAGTGAGGGGGGATTTGATAGCAGCCTTCAACTACCTGAAGGGGGGTTCTAAAGGGGATGGAGCTAGGCTGTTCTCAGTGGTGGCAGATGATAGAACAAGGAGCAATGGTCTCAAGTTGCAGTGAGGGAGGTCTAGGTTGGATATTAGGAAACACTATTTCACTAGGCGATGGTGAAGCACTGGAATGGGTTACCTAGGGAGGTGGTGGAAGCCATCCTTAGAGGTTTTTAAGGCCTGGTTTGACAAAGCACTGGCTGGGATGATTTAGTTGGTGTTGGTCCTGCTTTGAGCAGGCGGTTGGGCTAGATGACCTCCTGAGGTCTCTTCCAACCTAATGTTTCTATGATTCTGTGATCATATCCCCCCTTAGTCGTCTCTTTTCCAAGCTGAAAAGTCCCAGTCTTTTTCATCTCTATTCATATGGCAGCTGTTCCGTATCCCTAACCATTTTTGTTGCCCTTCTCTGCACCTTTTCCAGTTCTAAAGTATCTTTTCTGAGTACAAGCAATTTGCAACTCATAGGTGTATATTTAATTTGATATATAATATACTACAGCTGGTCAAAATGTTTTAAACATTTTTATGAGAAATGTCACTGTGACGGGTTGGATCCCAGAAACCCCCTGGGGGTTGCCAACTGATGTACCAAGACTACTTGTGCCCCTGCTTTCCTGCCTTGTCAGCTTAGGACTTCAGTGCCCTGCCTGGTTTGAGCCAGACCCGCTAGCCTGGTGCAAACCCAGACCCAGATCTGAACCACGTCCCCAACAGCTGTAGGCTTAACTAAGAGCAGCTTACAGAAGTGTGCCTGTCTTTAACACTCAGATGCCCAACTCCCAATGGGGTCCAAACCCTAAATAAATCTGTTTTACCCTGTATAAAGCTTATGCAGATGACAGAAGTTGGTCCAATAAAAGATATTACCTCCCCCACCTTGTCTATCTAATATCCTGGGACCAACATGGCTACAGCAATACAGCATATTACAAACTATGAAAGTCTTAAGGTATGTCCAAGCTTTGAGCTGCAGGTGTAATTCCCAACTCAAGGAGATGTACCCGCACTAACTCTGATTAAGATGGCGTGCTAAAAATAAAATGTAGCCACAGCTGCACAACACGCAGGAGGGGCTAGCCGCCCCGAGACAGTCCTGTCCGAGACCTTTGGTACCTGCTCGGGTGGCTAGCTCCTCGTGCTGCCACAGCTATGCTTCTGTTTTTAGTGCGCTGTCTCGATCAGAGGTAGTGTGAGTATGTCTGCTTGAGCTAGAAATTGTACCTTCCAGCTCCAGCATAGAGGTACTTTACTGAATAAGTGCTGCCCATTACTGGTTTGAGCAATAATGGGCTGTATATATTTAATGAACCACTCAGACAAAAATAACCAAACAGAGCGCGAAAAAAGCAGCACATTTAGGTTACATGCAATGCATCCCTTAGGGAACACACGGCATTTGACTAATCAGACGCTGCTTCAAACCATCCTACTTAGGAACAGTTTGTTGCAGACTGGTGGCTAATCATAATCTCAAAAGAGAGGGAAGGGGGAGAGAGAGAGAGAGAGAGAGAGTGTGTGTGTGTGTGTGTGTGTGCGTTTACAGCTTTGCATCCAGGGTTTTTGTGCATGGGTCTATTCTTCTTTTCTTCTCCTCCAAAGCTCCTGTTGTGCAGGGTAACTTTATTTTATTCCATATAAAGTCCGTTTTTTGAGCTGAATGTCAGAATTGACATTGGCATAGACTTTCATGCTCCTTTCAACACTTAACACTAATTTGTCGTTTCTGGGTGTGGTTAGATTCATTCTAAAGTTTGTTTCTTGAAAGGCTTTGAAATAGTCAGTGACCTGCTTCTCCTCTCTCAGCCTAAGAATTGTACCAGTAGGGAGCTGAATTAGTAGCATTGTTACTTAAACATGGTTTTCTGCATTAACATGACTATGGCCCCAATCCTGCAAACACTCATGCATCTGTTTAACTTCACTATGAGGAGGAGCCATTGGAATTGGTGGGATTACTTCCGCTATAAAGTTAAGCGCATGCATATTGGCGGGATAAGGGGCACTTGTTTGAATGTGCAAAAGCAATGAATTTTGCAATACTTTGTCTGCCATAGTGGAATTACACTTCTGTCTGTCTGTCTAATCTATCCATCCACGTGCTGAGCTTTGTTTGAGTCAGGGTGGAGCTACAATGATGAAGTAAAGACACAGAGGGCTGTTCCTGATTATCCCTAACACACAACCATAAAAGCCCAACTGCCTTGCGTACCCCCACATGCCCTGTTTCCACCCCCTGGCTTGTGTTTATGTCCAAAGGTCTGCTTTATTTTCATTAGGGATTTGTGTGTGTCCGACCTGAAGCTGGAAGGCAGGGCGCATTGCCACTTAGCCATGAGTGTCCGTAGGCAAAGCCATCCAGGAAATGTTTATTACGAATATAGGCTGGGGAGAAATGTCATTTACTTATACTGCTGTTTTAGTTTGTTGCTGGCATAACTATCCTAGAGCTTATTTAAAAAAGGATTCTCCACAATATCTGAAATCAACCAGGTCAATTGGCCTTCTCCATTCGGGATCAGTCATAACACGGCAAAGGGTGTTTGTAGTGAAAAGGAGAACCATACATTACAGCTAAATCACAAGGCAATAGCCTCCTGTTGACTGTCCTGACATGGCAGGGGGGTAGGATCCAGGAAAGGGTTAGTGGTGACTGCCATTCTTGAGATGGGAGCAGTAAAACCTCATGAAATGTCTTGCTTTTTTAAAACCTGTAAGTAAATATAGCACAAATAAGTGGGAGCGAATCATGCCACTGGTCCTAGTCTGGCATAGTCTGGGCAGGGGCTGTTAAAACTTTCCACCCACCCACATGAATCCTGACCTGCACCCCCCTCTGCTATTCCAGTCCAGGGTCTCCCTCACAGCTCTGCTAGTGCCCTGCAGCCCTCCCTCCCCCCGCTATCCTGGACCTCTGCAAATATACCTGTGCCAAGGTCTCTCATGAGCAGAGACTGGCACTTGTGCTGAATTATTGCATTTTGTGCAGTGGCTTCATAATGTGGACAGGCAGGGGCTCAAGTGAGACAATTCCCCCTGAGCCCTTCCGAAAAAAACCAGACCTCCATGTGTGAAGTATGGTTAGTGCAGGGTTTGAACCCAGATCTTCAGAGGTGAAGAGTTATCCCATTCTGCTACCACCAGCAGATCCTCAGAACCTCACTCTTTACAGGGCACTGACTCATTCGCCACAATTAGTGAACCTTGGTAAGGAAGTTTCCCCGTCTTTTCCCCCAGTCTGATACAAGGCCCAGGATCCACTGTTCTGCAGGTGGGAGAAGCAAATGGGTTTTTCTCAGAAAAAGGCTGTTTCCATCTCCACCTTCACCACCTCCTCGCCTTGCACATCCACCCCGTTTTCGACCTTCACTGTCATCGGCTCCGTCTCTGCCTCCATGCCCATCTCCATTCTTGTCTCCATGCCTTGACTCTCCATCCCCGTGTCTGGTTCTGACTCCAGCTGCTCCTCCCATGCCCTCTCTGCACCCATCTCCCCATGTCCTGACCATTCCCCTTTGTCGTCCTCACGCGTTCCTTTAGGATAACGGAACTTATACACACACAGAGATATGCCCGAAGTCCCCTTTGCCATATCCCCTTGTTAACTTTCAAATATTTTCTCCTTTTTTAAATCACACTTTCCTGTCCCAGCGAAATGAGAGGGGTGTGTCCCCCACACTTTTCTCTTACGTTTGCACTTCAACTGTTTGCCATTCGTGTTTAACAAAATTCATGATGTGACAATAAAACAACCAAATTGCTCTTCTTCCTCTTCCCACAAGACCAACAAGGGCCACACACAGGGCATCACTGACCATCCTAAGATTGCCAATTGGAGAGGCTCAGATGCTGAGCTGTTGAAGGTATATTTCTGATGGTAGCATTTAGCTCCTTGGTGGGGGTCTCCATTCCCTGGGCTCACATGTTCTGTTTACCACTGGACTTTGGGGGAGCGGGGGTTGGAGGGATGGGGGTGGGAAATATTAAATTGGGGGGCAGGGGCAGGAATATACCCCTGGAAATGTGGAGCCAATAGATCCAGTAGCTTCTGTGCATGCTTCTGACAAATGCAGCTGTGTCACATAATCTAGATTTGCAAACAACCACACGCACCCCACCTGATGTTCCCATAGTCCTGGGTCTCTTGTGAGCAGAAGCTGCCAGCTGTGCTAATTTTACAGAGACCCAGCAAAGACCCAACCATTTCACTTGTGACACCAGCAGGATTTGAACCCAGATGTTCAAAAAGGGGGTGCTGGCCCTAACCTTCTGTGCTATCTAACTCTGCTTTCCTTCCTCCCTACTCAATGAAACTGCTGAACCCCCTCTATGGCCCTTGTGTGGAGAACAACCTCCTGGACAAACCTGCTTCAGGAATTCCACAGGCAGGACCCTTACAAAGTACCCATGGGGCCCTTGTTGAATGCAATGGGGGCACCTAAAGAGAACCTGCAAAGCTTTTATCCCTTGATGTGCGCCCAGTGGGCAGCTCTGCGTGCAGATGTATGCATGTACATCCACGTCTGGGGTTGGAACATGCCCACACACACATAGTGACTGCCCCATTGGTGCTTAGGATAGAATAGTACTTAGCATAGCCCTTTGTGTAGATTTACAGAGAGCAGAGTCAGATTGGGGTGTGGTGGGTACTGAGGGCTCTGCAGTTGCCATGTGTATGCTAACGTGGCATATTTTGACCGTCAGTGGTTGAGAAATCGGGAAAAGCCACCAGAGATCTCAAAAGGTTTTAGGTGGGCAAGTCCCTCATTGTCCTCATGTCTGCTACTCCTGAGTCAAACTCAGACCTGGGTGTAACCAGCCATGGAAGTCAGTGGGGTTATACCCGTTTACATCGGGTCTGAATTTGGCCCAGTGTGTTGGTTGTTTTTATATAGCAAGATTCTTTCCGAAACCAAAGGCAGGGGAAAACCTCCAAACTTTGCAGCATCTCAGATCTTGGATGCATCGCCATTCAAGGCACAATTATCCCTTTCAGATCCATCTAGGCACTGATATCCTGCTCTCCCAACATCTGTGGAGTTCCCACGACATTCTGCTCTCTTGATGTGTGTGGAATTCCCTGTGGAGC
The DNA here is from genome assembly GCF_015237465.2 of Chelonia mydas. Classification (NCBI taxonomy): domain Eukaryota; kingdom Metazoa; phylum Chordata; order Testudines; family Cheloniidae; genus Chelonia; species Chelonia mydas. Next base: position 22,024,480 of record NC_051254.2, read on the forward strand.
AGAATATCGGATTCTAGATCCACCTTATGGATCTAAGGGAGGAAGTTTCTTGCTCTGAATGAGGTGTTTTATTTCTGTTCTGCAAATCCTGCAGCGTTTGCCTCCCCATCTTGTACTTGGACTGGTAATGAAAGCTGAGCCACACAGGATTGCTAATGCCAGATCTGTATATATTCCCTCCCCCCGAGTCTGTGTTTCACTGTCCATGTTCCCAGCAGCCAGGATCAAACGCACCATAAGGTCTGTGTCATTTCCGGGTGGCCCTGCAAAGGTGGTGCAGTCCCAGCAACGTGCAGCACTGTCCTGCAAGCATCTCTGACCCTGTGTGCCAGCCTTCGAGCCTGATCCACCTGTAAATGATTGCAATTGCTGGTCAGGGTGGTTTGATTTTGTGTGATTTACTTCTTGCTAATTCTGTGCTCTCCGTAGGACCAGCTCTCAGCTGACATGTACAATTTCGTGGCCAAAGAAATAGACTATGCAAACTACTTCCAAACTGTAAGTGCCAGTGGGGATTGGGCTTTTCTGTCTGTGTCCTTCCCTTGTGCATGCTGTCTCACTGTGTCTGGGCGAGAGACCGGTTGTTAACACCCCACCTCCAACCCCTACCCAAGTGCCCCATGGTTCCTACGGCAGTGGGAAAGGGACTGAGAGGCTTTTTCCACTGGACCGTATGAACTGGAACCATAAACTCACTGAACATTAAATCCCACCAAATGAGGGTAGATCCATCCCCATCATCGTATCCACTCATTATACTCCACACCTGAACGTAGCCATTATATGGACAACATACCCCCATATCTCAGTGTCTGTACTTTGACTGGTTAAACTTTTACCCCCAATCTGGGAGATTGCAGATTATGTATTCCTTACGCCAGCAGCTCCTAAACCGAATTTCGCACCCCTTGATAATCTGTACCTTATTCCCTGATAACCAGAAACTTCTATGCCTAAACTCTGTACCGTTTTCTTTTTACTTCAACATTATCTTTCCCTTGTCTTTTCCCCAGTTAATAGAAGTGCAAGCAGAATACCATAGGAAGTCATTAGCACTTTTACAGAACGTGTTGCCTCAGATAAAAGCACAGCAGGGTAAGTGTTTTCTTAATTGACGGTATGCTAAGCTAAGATGGATTGGAGCTCGGGGCCCCAGCTGATTAGCAGAGGGCATGATGAGAGAGCCCCCCATGTCCAGCATTGCACTGTACCCATAGGTGCTGTCTGTCCCCTTTCCGTGAATCATCAGTTTTTGCTCACCACCAGAGGCAGAATTCTGGATAGGGTGGAGCAGGGGCTCTCAGTAGCGAGGCTATCTCACAGACTGTGCCCCCCCACCCCCCAAGTCAGAAGCAGTTCTACCCACCCTGCTCAGCGCTGATTTACTGGGGAGGAAATTCCCCATCATCTCCCCAAGTCACCCCACTCCTGGACAAAACCCTCCTCAGCAGGGTCGCTTTCCCTTAAACTGTCCAAATCAGTTCTCCAACAGTTCCTCCTCTAGCCTCCAAGTCAGTCCCCCCGGCCCCAGCAAACACAATCAGTGCCCTGCAGCCACTACGGCCCCCTCTCCAGCAGCGACTCTGACCTGTGCACTGTCCCGCCTTCAATCCACTCATCTTACAATGGCTTTTCAGCAACTCCGCTGTCCCTCGCCCACAGGACAGTGACTCAGCTCTCCTCCCCACCCCCACATGGGATCGATTGCCCCCACCGAAACCCAGATCTTCTCCTCCACACGCTTGCCGGCCATTGCCAATTGCACCTCCCTCCACAGAGCTCATCTCTTCTCTAACCCTGGGCCCATCAGGTTCTCTCCTGCTTGCAAACTCTTCTGAGTCCTGGCTCATTCAGGCAGCTTGCACCCACCCCAGTCGTCTCCTCCTCCCACTACCAACTGTGTCTGGTCTGGCTGTCCATCAGCCCCATGGGCTTGAGATCAAACGGAGCCAGAATGAAGGGGAACTTAGGCTCTAGGGCATGGGGAGCAGAAGGAAACCTAGTCTAACTGGGCCACCCAACTAGGCTTTCCCCTCATTCTTTCAGTTAACACATGGCCCAGTGTGCAGCAGTTATTAGAATTTAAAGAGGGGAGTCTCTTGCTGTTGGATTTCCTTGGGGGAAATAACCTTTCCCTTGTGTCATGTGCACAGGCCATGCAGACTCCTGACCGCCCCGAAAGGAGGTGGATTCCTTCCCTCCCCATTCCCCAGCGCGGAAACTGAGTGACACAGACGCATCCATCCATCCGCAGTTACGCACCCTCCGACACATGCACGCAAAGCCTCTTGCACACATACTCACACACACACGTCCACAGCTGTACACGCACACAGCCTCGTGAGCATACGTTTTGCCCTGCACGCGTGTGTGTACACACGTGCTCATGCACTCTCGCGCTCATGCTTCCGGACATTAAGTAGGAGAGAATTCAGAGGGCCCTTGGGACTGGCTGATCAGCCAGGCTGGGATTGCTTCTAACTGCCCCCTTTAATAATGGAAAGGAATTCCTCAGCCTGCCCAGAAATACAGATACAGGAAAGTGTCTGTCTCTTTCTCTCTCTGCTAAAGAAAACAAACCCTGGAATGCTCAGTCCTAAGCAGCTGTGGGCTGATCTGTTAATGGCCGCAGGCTGCATACTCAGGACTTCGCAATTCCACACTACAAGATCTCCTGGGCCCTGAGAACCTGCCACCTTTTAAAGCAGCGTTGTTTCCCCCCCTTTTAAAGCAGTGGTCCTGTAGCTATCAGGCCAATGCCCACTAGCAGTCATGCAAACAGCTCGAGTGGTGCTCTTGTTCCCAGGAGCAACCCCATGCAGCTGCAGCTTTATTTCCCCTTTTGGGGACTGCTGCCTGTAAATTACTCCTGCCACCCCCTATAAGTATATTGCAGGGGTGGCCAAACTTACTGACCCTCCGAGCCACATACGATAATCTTCAGAAGTTCAGGAGCCAGATGCACATGCCAAGGCTCAGGGCTTCTGCCCTGCAGTAGGGTGGTGGGGCTAGGGGCTTTAGCCCTGTGGGAGGCACTTGCCATGACATGGTGCTTCAGCAAGAGCGGGGCTGAAGCCCTGAGCCCTGGCAGGCATCTCCTGCGGGGCTGATGCCCCTAGGACCCCACCCCCCCACCCTCTAGGCAGGAGCCCCGATCCTCACCATTCCACTGCAGGGCGGAAATCCCAAGCTCCTCCTCCCAGTCTGGTGGGTGGAGAATGGGGAGTCATGGAGGGCTCTGCAAGCCACAGTTTGGCCTCCACTGGTATATTGAATACACAAAAGCTAAGGGTTAGAATAGCAGGTGGGTCCCCGTCCCAGTCAGAGCTGCTCCTCAGAGGGTTGCACCGGCCCTTAAAGATCCACCCCTCATCTTTGGATTAAGATACATTGCAACCACAATGCACCATGGTAATCTTGTCCCCTGGGGATTTTCCACCCCAGGAGCCCTGGCAGCATTTATGCCAGTAGAAGCCCAGTTTGAAGTTTAGCCATGCAGTGAGTGGATGCATTTTGCCCTCTTGCCTCTGGAGACTCGAGTCAAAGTAATAACTCAGGTCACTAGTGAATTGAGTGTGACAGGTCTCACACTCCACCACGTAGCACGATTGGCAGACCCTGGTCAGCCGAGGGAGGCCCAGGACTGGATTGGCCGGGGATGCTCCAGGACAAGATTGAGGGGCATTAAGGGAGCTGGGGCGGGGGAGGGGGGACAACACGGGACGCCATGCACAATGCATGCCTGCTGTTCCGTGTGCGGCTCCTCTCGGCGCTCCCTGCCAGTCCATAGACCTGGATATAGATGCGTCCCGGACGTGCATTAGTCCCCTGCGCGCGTGCAGACACACAGACACACAGAAACGTGGGACGTGGGGATGCACAGCCCTGAAACCTCACTGCCAAGGGAGCTCCCTAACTGGCAGAGTCGTGGCTGCCACAGGAGATGGTGGGGGGCTGGGAACCCGTGCAGCTTCCCCAGCGGGTGAATGCGCTCCCCTAACCCAGCACGGGTTCCTCTCCCTCCTGCCTGCTCTGCGGATCTGTGTCACAGAAGCCTGGATTGAGAAGCCCTCCTTCGGGAAGCCCCTGGAGGAGCACCTGGCCGTCAGCGGGCGGGAGATCGCCTTCCCCATCGAGGCCTGTGTCACCATGCTGCTGGAGTGCGGAATGCAGGAGGAGGTGAGTTGGGAGCCCCCGAGCTGGGCAGCTTCATTCCAGACACAGATGCTGTCCGGCTTTTCTCCCCTCTGAGCACAACGGTCATAAAGATCCCTGCTGCCCTTAAAACCTCTGACCCTCGGAAAAGCCCCCTCCTTTATTCCCCCATTGAAACCCCACCCTGGACTGTCTGGTATTTCCAAACCCTCCCATTGCACAATCCTGGGGCAGGCCCTGGAAATCTTGAGGCAAACCCCCTCCTTCAGTTCTTGTGCCCAGCCTTTGGTTCAGCTGGGAGAGCAAACACTGCAGCCTCTTCTCAATCTGTGAATGAGCCTCCTTGAAAACCAGATCCTGGCTTGACTGGTCTTGGATGCACCTGGTGTAAATTGGGAGCAGCCCCACTGAGGTCCCTGGAGATACGCTGGCAGAATTGGGTCCTGGGTCCCTCACTGTGTCCCTTTGGTATAGAGCAAGGCTGCTACTAAAATAGACCATGCTTCCTAAGATGGGCCAAATTCGGTCATGTTATAAAGAGGTGCAGTTGCCATGGAGGCCTCTGGTCCAAATTCAGAGGCACCATTTAGAGCGGTGTAAGGAGCACAGGGAGTGCAAGTGGTAACGTGATGTAGTTTACAATTATTTGGACCCAATTCTCCTCTCGGATCACTTCATGTCCACCGAATTCAATGGCGTCACTCCTGATCTACACCAGGGGTGAGCCCAGCCTGTTCTCTGTGAGGTTTCATTTGCTTGGAAGCCTGCCACCCAGAGAAGCACCCTTTCATATGGCATGGGGAGGTAAGGGAGCACCCTGCTGCTCCGTGAAGCCGCATCCAGTAGCATAAGGAGAGCAGCTGGCTGACTGAACAGAGCTGCTACCACGTCTAACTCCTGGTTTGTGTTTGGAGTCTGTTGCTTTCCTTTGACCTGCCTCCCTTAGACCAGCTCGCTCTGTTAGCACAGTCCTGCGTGATTCCTAGGGCAGTTGGTCTCAGTATTTATCAGTGGCTTTGAGACCTAAGTAATTCCTTGCCTGAAGAAAGCATGTTCCAGTTCAGAACCACATAGGCAAAGTAACATTTTCTTTTTCCTTGCCTTGAAATGAGAGTAGAAAATCAGGAAAGATGATTTAGACACAGCAGGGATTGGAGCATGTTCTGCAGGACTCATGTGCTCATGCAACTGTTGCAGTCCTTTTTATTGCATTCACATGGTAGAGACAGAGCTTATAAATATGGAGATAACCGTCCCTCTTCATTACACAGAGACTAGGAAATAACGAACGATGGACAACCCCCTGCAGGTTCAAAGAAGCAACGAAGAGCCCAGATGTTTCTTCAGACCTTGTTGGAAATACTCAGACCCTTTGATCTAGAAAGTTGAGCTGGGAATCTCCTGAGACTGCACGCACCTGATCATTAGCTGGAAAAAAAAAAAGATTCAAAGAAGCAGCTTTGCTCTGTGTTTTGGTGCTTCCAGGCCTTGCCAGGATTGAGAAGTGCAACTGGGGCCAGGTCTACACTACAGCCCTATATCAGTATAACTACGTCGCTCAGGAGTGTGAAAAATACACACCCCTGAGTGACACACCAACCTGTGTAGACAGCGCTATTTCGGCAGGAGAGCTTCTCCGGTCAACATAGCTACTGCCTCTCAGGGAGGTGAATTAACCAGGCTGATGGGAGAAGCTCTCCTGTCGGCACAGGAGCGTCTTTGCTAAGCGTCTTCAATGTACGTGAAGACCAGCCCTGAAAAACTGAAAAACAAACTTAAAAAAGAATTGACAAATCTGTTTGTAATCTCCAGGGTAGTTTGATTTGGGAGAAAAACTTTGGGTTGCTTCATCCTTTCTCTTGAGCAGTTCATCCATCCATATAGATCAGAGGTTTCCAAACTTTTCTTATTGTGTACCCCCTTTCCAGATCTACTAGTTGGTCACATACCCCTGCTCTTCTCATCACTGATACTTTGTGTGTTCCTGTTAACACTACCTGTCTTTAGCCATCTGCTCATATTTCACTGTTACGCACGGATATAGTTATAGTGCAATGTATGCAACCGAAAAACCCCCAACCCTGACTAAGTTCTGAGCTCAGTTAGACTGGGCAGTTGCTGAGCAATTGAACTCACTCTGTACGGTGACTGGAGATGAGGGCTCTGTACGCCTGTGTCTCTGTGTTCTCATTGGTACATCTTGAAGTAAATTAACTACCATATTGTATATAACAAATTCCCATGGAGTTTTAAAGCTTTGTCTGAGTTGCCTATTATGAAAATGCAATAAATAAGGTAACTAAGTAAAATACACCATTACACAATTTCTCCCGTGTACCGCCCAGAGATGTCTCGAATATCCCCAGTGATGCGCATATCACAGTTCGGGACCCCCTGCCTTTGGCACCATCACCATTAACAAAGATGCTAATGCCGCTGCTGGTCACGCTGGGATCAGAACAGACACCCCCTCGCTCCCCAATAGCTGTCAGCGTAACCACTGGTCAGTGTGTGTAACGGGTCCCCGTCTTAGCCTGATCCAGGGGGAATGCGAGTCTCACAGCTGTCAGCTAGAGACCGTGGCTCTTGATGTACAGACTTTAGCGCTGGAGATCCCTGGTTGGCCAAGATGGCAGCTGATCCATCGCCTTGCTGGGGCTACCAGGAGTACAAGCTTGTTTGTGTCGGCAAAGGGAGCAGGTGTGACTTGAAGTGGCCCAAGGCACAGATATATGGAGTATCAAAGGGCTGTTCCACAAAGACACTCCTCGCACCATGTCTAATCTGCCCAGTTCCGTAGTTTCTAGGCCCCATGAGCCAGGCCCCCAGCTGGAATTGCTCCATAGATACTGATTTACAGCAGCTGAGGATCTGACCCTAAACCCCACTTCTGTTCTATAAGTCAGGTGAATTACAGGGATTCCCACGCTTCCTACATCAGTGATTTCCTACTAAACCGCATCCAACGTGACATCGCTAGGTCAGAGCATGGTCCCAGGGCTGGGTATCAAGCTGGCACCTGGGTCACTCTGGGGCCTGTGCCCTCGGGGCTCTGTGTTCTGCTGCTGCCATGATTTTAGGAGTTTCCTGCTGGGGCTGACGTCTCTCCTGTCTCCTTTGCCCGAAGGGTCTCTTCAGGGTGGCTCCTTCTGCATCCAAGTTAAAGAAGCTCAAGGCGGCTCTTGACTGCTGCGTGGTGGACGTGCAGGAGTATTCAGCAGACCCCCATGCCATTGCAGGTAAAGGGCATTGCCACCTAGGCTTTGGTAACAAGATTATGTGCTACTCTAGATGATCCTCTTCCAGTGGAGGATTTCCAAGCAATGCGCACGCTGTACTGGACTCAGCCTGTGCAGTGGGAAGTCCTATTACCTGAACTCGGTGGGAAGTTTTCCAGCGGAATCATTTCTCCATCCGAAAGTGCGGACTCATTGAAAGCAAAATGTGTTTGTGGAAACATGTCGCTTCTGATGACATTTTGTTTAGTAAAAAAGCAGAGTGGAGCTTTCTGACGCAGTCAGGATGCAGCTTTTCGATTGGCCATTTTGAAATGACTTTTTGTTTCCGTTTTTTAAAAAAAATGATGGTTAAAAAGCCGAAATTGGAGCAAACAGTTTCAATTTAATCAAAATGAAACTTTTTGAGCTGAAACGATTTTTTTTCCAGAATTTTGGTTCATAGGAAAATTTGGAAATTTGGGGGAGAGGGGGTTCTCCCATTTCAGAATGAAAAAATTTTGAAATGGGAGAACGACCCCTGAAATGGAAAACCCATTTCCCCCCAAGCTGTATTACTGTCCCATGCAACTATGCATTTGTGATCTGCTGCTGTCATTTCTGGGCAACAAGTAAAGAGGCAGGGCCCTTCTGTAGGGGCCTCCCATAAGGGTTAAAACTCAGTCTGCTAGGGAAGAGTCTTTTGGTGTTTCGTTATATAGTTTTTTGAGTGACCTGTTCACTAGAGGAAAGTTATTAACAAAGAGTCTGAACTCTATTGCCCTGTTCAATTCTAAGCTTGAGGAGAAAATTAGAATCATTGAGGAGCCTTATCAATCTGTTAACATCAAGTACTGATTTAACTCTAGACATAGGTAGTGTAAAACAATTGTGTTATGCTTTAACTGAATGAATGGACCAAATTGTGCTCTTATGCTACTTTAAACTCTGGAATAACTATTCTGGAGTTACATCCAATTTACAACAATGCAGGAATAAACTTTGGTTCATTATCTCTTCACTTTAAAAATATAACAAATGTATGAAAAACAAATTGAGAAGTATAAATGTAACCATATTGGACATGAAGGAGGGATAGGAAAAATTGTGGATTTGTTTGATGCCAGTTTGGAAATAAAATTTGTCCTCTCCTTAAACACTAAATACATATATAAATTATACCTACTAACGTCAGTGCTTCTAAATCTTCAGTTTCCCCTGGAGACATTCGTCAAACTATTCTATCGGTCTCTATTTTCTGTGCTTGTCTACGGTCCTGTTCATTGCAGTTGAGGACGAAAAAATAGTTTTGGTCAGAATCGTTGATGAACCCCCAGGTTCAGACTTTCCCTGGTTTATTGTGATGAACAGATTTGCCAGTAAACGTTACATTTAAAAAAATAAATCTAAATGTTAGTACACACACTGTGCTTATTCTATTTAGCCAAGTTACCGGTCAAGCTAAAGCAACTCAAATACAATTGTAATAACCATGAGACGCTCCGAAAATATAGTGACGAGTGTGGGATGGGTGGATCGATAATTAGATAGTTTTTTATTCTTTTGTAACTGAGTTTCCAACCTGGTTGTTACCAATTCTGTCGGTGAACAAGAGGGTTTTTGAATGAGGCCCCCTCCTTACTGGCTTGCTAAATATTGATTTGGTTTGGATAAAACTTTTTGTATTTGCGTCCCTGGTGGGCTTTGAGGCCAAGTTTTTCAAAGACACCTGGATGATTTGGACTCCAAATTCCCATCAATTTTAAGGAGACCTGGGCGCTCGCATCCCATTTGCCACTTTTGAAAATGCCATAGGTCCGTATGGTGAGATACCGTGGAGTGTTGTGACAGTCGCATGCTTCCACAGCGTTAAGATGGTGTTCCTTTCTTGATCCAAGGTGGTTTCCCTTCTCTTTCTAGACCTGATCTTGGGAGGTGCTGAGCACCCTAGGCAGCAGTAATGGCAGTTGCAGGGCAGTCCCTCAGTGCTTTGCAGGATTTGTTCCTCAGTGAAATGCGGGTCTGATCTTGCTCCCATTGAAGCCAGGGATGCTGCTCAGTCCAGTGTCATGGGGCAGAGCGAGAACAACAGAAATGGCGAATGTTTGACAAGATTATTAGGATGTTAATCAGTTTTCTTGGCTTTGATTGAAATCACATTAATGAGGCTGCTGGGCAGAACATACAGCCTGGCCTTTGCGCTTCATTGAAGGGGCTAAAGTCCCATGCTCAGAGACCAGCCAAGATCCTTACCCTTCAACCCAGGAAAGTGTCCTACTTTGGTACTGACTGGCCAGTGTTCCCTTCTGTCTCCTAGGGGCGCTGAAGTCCTATCTCCGAGAGCTTCCAGAGCCTCTCATGACCTTTGAGCTCTATGACGAATGGATTCAAGCTTCCAAGTGAGTCCCAAACGAACTTTCCTTTGTCCTTGGCCTCATCTTCTTCCTCGCCACCCACAATGAGCAATCAAAAGTACTGGAGTAAGCGGGACTGAAATGCGTTCTACATACAGCCCATATGGAGACGCATCTTCCACGTTGGGAATTGCAGAGCCGCCTGCTGAATGACTTTGTCATGTACCTTCGACCTCTCACCTGTTCTCTGCCCCTGCCAATCCGGCTCTCCAGGGTTCTCCCAGAGGCTGCTCAAGACAATCTGAAGCCCAGGGCAAAACGTCAAGTGTGCTGCCCCCGGTGGTGTCACAGGCCCGTCTACGGGAGAGTGAATTGCAGAGCACTCTAGCCGTCCCATGTAGACCCTCCTGGTGCAAACTGAAAGGTACCTAGCGTGCATTAATAGAGTCCTGTTTGAAACAGGATGACGTCAGCACGAAGTAGGCACCCGCAGGGTCTGCGGCTTTCAGTTAGAGCGCTACGTGTTCGAGCTCACTGCAATTCATACCCCGTGTAGATCGGTCTGCAGAGCTGTGTAGCTTCTCCCAGAAATCTGCCTCTAGCTAAAGCAGCCCTGGGCTTCCTCTCACATCCCAGATGCCTCAGCAGCTTCAAATCACTCCTGATGTTTTCACCTTTGGCCCCCAAATGTGGAACTTTTCCCAAAATTGCCCCCGCTCAAGGACGAGGACGGGCAAGCTGGAGTCCTGCAGGGGCTTAAAGTGTCAGAGCTTTAGAGCTTGGCATTCAGAGTCCCTGCAGGGCTAGAAACAGGTGCTTTAGCCCATTTGGAAGGTGAGATTCCTGCTGGGAGAGGCAGCGTGCATGTCTAGCTCTGAAAGGGCCAGATGTCAGGCCTTAAAGTCGTGGAATTTTTGGGTAGTGAAGAGTTGTTCTTTAGAGGCTTATATGGACTCCCTCTGAATCCTGTGTAGTGGGGCTGATGGTAATCTAGCTCTGCAGGGGGTTGGATGTGAAAATATAGATGAGATCTCCATGGCTGAGGAGCTGGTAGCAGTGTGACTAAGGGATGCGAAACTTGCAGAGGAAGGATGGTCTAGTGGCCAGGTGCCAGCCTGAGGCTGGATCTGAACTCTGGTATCCCCTGCTCTGCCACAGATTTCCTGTATGACCTTGGGCTAGTCACTTAGCCTCTATGTGTTCAGTTCCACATCTATGAGATGGAGATGACAGCACTGCTCTGCCTCAGAGTGGGGCTCGGAGGAGAATGCATCAAAGTTTGTGAGGCACTCAGTTCAGTAATGGTGACCGGATAAGCACCGAAGCGCTTGTCTACCTGGCAACCTACTGCTTGCTGCTACTCGGAAGTGCTGTACATCAAGCTGCCCTCCAGGCTTCGCACTGCACTGTCGCTGCATCCACACGGGACCCCCTGCCTTGCCACACAGTAACTTGCCATGTGGACAAGCCCAGAGGTAGCTAGCTAGACCCTCCCCGTGACGTGCCCACATAATTGGGGTGACGTGTGCATGGATCAGAGATGGATTAAGGATAAATCAGGCCCAGATCAACAGAGGTATCTCTATACTGTTTCCCCCCATCCACTTCAGTCTCCATCTGTACACAGCCTCTGCAGTCCTGTCTTGGGGATTGCCTTGCAGCCGACCTCTGTGTTTTGTGTAGGGGATGGGAAGTAGGGTCTTGAACTGAAAGCAGATTGTCCTTGTCACAGAAACTCTCTGGGCCCTGGAGCAAAGTGCAAAGGGATTCGTTCCCTTTGTTGAGGGGGTGCTGGTACCTGAGCCACTGGGAAAACCTGGCCTCCCCCAGCTTGGATCAGATCAGCTCAGAGCCAGGGCTCTGGTCACGTGTGGTAGCACCATTGCCCCTCTGAAGGACTCACTCGCACTCAGCAAACGTGCTCACAAACTTGGTACCTCCTCCAGAGACAGGGCTGAACTGTGATGGACAGTCAGGACCTTGCATTTGTTTTTGGACTGCTCTCTCCTTCAACATCTGAAAGGGGCATCTCTGTATTCGCAGCAAATGCAGAAATGCACCAGTCTTGGGCATCTGACCAGCCAGCCACTGTAATCATGCATTCCCTCCTGAGGAGGGCAGGGGTCTGGCTGAGTTGGTGGGCTGGAGGCCTTCCAGCTACACTCTCAGTCTTTAATGGTACCATGCAGGCCTGGAGTTTCTCTCTAAGCACCCGAAATAAATAATAAAAGCAAGGCTGGGCTCAAGCACCAACATTCGCACTCGCTCTCTGCACTGGATGCCCCCAGGCTGGGAGCGTTCAAATCTGGAGGAGCTGGCTCTGACTGTTAAATGGCCAGAGCCGTTTGCAAACTCAGGATCCCGGTTCAGATTTCAGACGCACCCCAGTTCTCTGGGCATTCGGATCTGGGGCCTCATCTCTTCTCAACAGCTGAGCACTCAGCGAAGCGAGCGGGCCAGCCGTGTGGCGAACTGACCAACTAATCCCAAACTACACTTCCTTCCTAGCATCCAGGACCAAGACAAGAGGCTGCAGGCCCTGTGGAATGCCTGCGAAAAACTGCCCAAGGCCAACTACCACAACATCAGGTGAGCGTGTGGGGCAGAGGGCTGGGTCTGCATGCAGAGTAGCCTGTGATTTCACTTCAGGTGTAATTTTTTAAACCAGTTTTATTAAACTGGTGCCAAAGGCTGTGTGGAGACTCTCACAGTGTGGTTTGAACCAGCCTTATTTTGGTTTAACTTAAGTCAGCTAATAAGAGCATCCCATGCCCACTGGCGAGCCGGTGTTCTGGGTCCCCCCGCTCTGCCCAGTCCTCAGAGGATATGAGTCCATTACAGCCCCAGGAAGGCAGCTGTAGCTCAGCCTGTAGCAGCTTGTGCTTTTAGCTCTGGAGGTCACGAGCGCACTCCCCGGGGTGTAGGCCAAGCTGGCGGCTGTTGCCCACACCACCGTTTGCACTGTGGTAACTAATCGGTCTAAAAACCAACTTCAGTTAAACTGGTGCCATTTTCTTGTGTAAACAAGGCCTTAGTGGGAGGGTGGGAGCTTTTCCCTCCTCAGGCACCTGCCTAATGCCCACTAATGTCAGTGGGATCTCTGCATGCTTAGCAATACAGGCCACACCCTGCAGGCAGTTGAGCTCTCAGCTCCCCTTGAAGTTGCGGCTTTCAGCACGTCCCCTAGCAAGTGCTGCTGCAATAAGCAGGGAGCCTGTCTAGTCCCCAGGGGATCTGTTCTGGTCCCTGCGCTCTCAGATGCTGAGAGAGGGGGGGCTGCACCTTGTTGGGAGTGGGGCTCAAGTAAAGTTAGTCACGTAGGTCAGAGCCTGAATGCTCCCAGAGCGGGCCCAGGGCTCACGTCCCGCCACATGCCAGTAATGAGCACGAAGGTCTGTGGCAGGGGAGGATCGTAGGGCCCCCTCGCCCCCTCATCCAGCCTGCTTGTGAACTGAACTTAGTCATGGTGGAAAAGCACCAAACTGACTTTCCATGGGAGGACGGCAGGCAGATCTCTGCGGGAGTCGGGGCGGGGGGGCTAGCTCCCACCTGTGCCCTCTCGCCTTTCCTGGCCTGTGGGAGAAGGGGGATGGGCAGTGGAGACCAATTTCTCAGTCTGCCCGGGATCATAATGCCAGGGCCTTCTTCACCCTGCTCTCCTGCGCTGGCCGTAGACCCTGCACTTTGGGCCACTTGCCTTTTAATATGGGTTGAGCCCTCCTCTCCTGGTACCCATGGAGCTAGCAGCACAGGGGATGGGCGGGGGGGGATCCCAGACCAGGGCCGCAGGCCCAAGCAACCCTTCGCAGGTCACAGGGGCACTGAGACTGGGGACACCTGCCTCAAAGCAAAAAAGGCCCCTTCTCTCCCATGTTGTCAGATATTTCACCGGGGATTTTCCAGAGAGTGTGGCACCGAACTCCCATTGGATTTCAATAGGATTTGGGCACCTAACTCCCTTAGGCCCCTTTGAAAATCTCTGCCTTACTTTACACTAGGAGATACAGTGATTAATGAGGAAAACCCTGTAAACTGGAGCTCCAGGCTGTTGTTGGGCTGTTCCCCTAGATCAGGACAAGGTGACTGTTGACTGTAGAGATGTCCATGCCCTCGACACAGGAATTTGCTTTCCCCCCTGTGAGCCACCATCCTCTGAATCTGCCAGCCTTTGGGGCACGCTGCACGGTGCTGGTTGCCCAGGCTTTGGGAAAAGGGCACTTCCAGGGTGGGTATATCAGCCGCTAGGATTTAACAGTTAGCCCCCGAATAGGATAGGATTTCCTGCTGGATTTCGTTTGTGTTACCAAGTGCTGAGACCCCGGGCATGATCTGATCGTCAACCTTTATGTTCTTAGCAATGAAAATCAATCAGGCTTTGTGGCTAGCCACAAAGCCTATTTCCTAGCCTTACAGAAGGGAACTGGTGGTGGTTAGAGAGGGAGGCTGAGAGCTGGGACCCTGGATTCTCTCCCCAGCTCTGCCCCAGACTCACGGGATGACCTGGGACAAATCACAACAGGATTGTGAGGCTTCCTGCATGTTTGAGAGCCACTTCGAGCCTCTCAGAGGAAGGACGCTGGATGGTTGGCAGTGCAAGGATGTTGATTTCATGGTGGTTTGCGGCACTCACTGAAGTATTGACCTGGAAGCTACCTCGAAAGAGAGAGGCCGAGGCACCTGGGACTCGGGGAATAACCTGCATTCGGTGCATGGTTTTGCTGTGAATGTCGGGTGCAGAGGAAGGCAGTTGTGAGGAACATGCGCTGCACCCCACAGGCCCAGGTGACATTCCAGCCTCACCCTCTGCCTCTTGATCGCCTCTGCCAGGTACCTGATCAAATTCCTAGCAAAACTAACAGAATACCAGGATGCTAACAAAATGACACCAAGCAACGTGGCGATAGTGCTGGGCCCCAACCTCCTCTGGCCTCAAACAGAAGGGTAAGTGGAATCCACCGGTGCATGCGTGCATGTAACAGGGTCCCCTCAGTGCCCAATCCACAGGGCGTATGTGTCTGTTACAGCCCCTGCTAGGGACCCTTGACATTTTTGCTCAAGCTGTAGCAGCTCAGACTTTTAGCTCTGGAGGTCCCCAGTTCACTCCCCAGCGTGCTGGCTGAGATGGCGGTTGTCACACAAGTACTGGGGAAAGCAGGATATAGCAGCTCCCAGGGGTGGGTGAGATGGGTGAACTGGTGGTTGCTGCTTCTGTTGCTGTTCTCCTTCAGCCCCATTGGCTCCTTAGCTGAGCATCCACAATTCCTGCTGAAGTCAGTGGGAGCTGTGGGCGCTCAGCACTTCTGGAAATCAGGCCACTTCAGTATGGTGTGTTTTTTTTTAAATCCTTTCCCTAAACTTAGCTAGGACCATAGATGAAAGCACATCCCCTGCCCCATAGAGCTTGACAGTCTAACGGCAAGGCACGCTAACGTGAGGCACAAGTGGCCGTTCCAGCGGAGAGAGGGTGAAGGGGGAGAGTTTAATCTGAGAAGGAAGGAAGAGTGGGTTGGATGAAGAGGTGGGTTTCCAGGGGCGAGGAGAAGAGGGGGTTCTGGGCCTGTGAGGACAATCAGACTGCCCCGTGTGTCGGGGGCAGCATAGACTGAGGCAGAAGTAGGGAGGTGAAAGGAGAGAACTGGAAGGAGCAGAATCACGGGTCCTGTGTAAATCGATCCCTGAAAGTTCTCCTGGCTCCTTTGAGGTGGAAGGTGCTAGACACATGAGAACATCGTCATAATGGCTGTGTTAGGGCCTCGACTTGTCACAGGGCTGGGTTAATTTTCTAGCCATTGGCTACCTGGCTGCTATGCCTGGTGTTACCCTATTTACTGTCTGACGTCGAGCATGTCTGCAGTACGGGCACCCCAGCGCCAGAGTGTAGCTGCTTCCTACGTGGCCAAAAGGCTTTTTCCATCAGTGTAGTTAATCCACCTCCCCAAGCGGCAATTCTTCCGTCGACCGAACCACGTCTGCACCTTGGGTTAAGTCAGCTTAACTATGGCACTCACAGTGTGACCTTTTCGCAGACCTGTGCAGTGTAGCTAGGTCGATCCACATTTTAAGAGTAGGCCAGGGCTCTGTATCAGTTCTGAAGGGCCTCTTTCCAGCCTGGAAGTGAAAGCGACCAGCTGTCTGGGTGCTATTGGGAGCATTTCCCAGCATGCCTTTCTGGGGTGCAGTGAGAGTGGTGGGGTGCACCCAGGGTAGAAAGCAGCTGCTGTGCTGCTAAACAGAGCAAGCGGGGCACACTCAGATCCCCAGAATGCAGCTGTGGCTCCCCACTGGAGCACAGCGGCTGCGGAGTTGCCAAACCTGGCAGGCATGTCTGGGTAAAAGGCAGCAGCAGAGCGGGCGAACGGGCTATGGCCTCCTGACATCAGAGGTCAGTGGAAGGCTAATACGCAGCAGCAGCCCAGAAGCCATGGAGTCAGGCAAGCATCCAACCATCCCTTCTTTTGTGTTGGCCTAAATCCTTCTTTATGGTTAAATCAAGAAGCTGGAGGCTTAATTACAGTCCATGCTTCCAAGGGCAGCAGGCCGGGGAAGCCGCTGTGCAATCTGTTCTTGGAGATGCCTTGATTGCAGTAGAACCACGTGAGCCCGTATCCCTGCTTGCTGCATGCTCAGTTGCTCCTGGAGCATGGCCCTGCAGCTTTGGAGCTAATGGTGCCCACAGGAAAAGGAAGTGACGCCATAAACGAATGCACAGTTGGGTTCAGGCTCCTTTAATAACATGATCCGTAAGCTGACCACTGTTCTTGCCGTGACGGCGACGTCCCTACGCTGTGGCTAATGTCCTGCTGCATAGAATTACTCCGTGGGCCAAAGTGTCATGTTGGTAAAAATGTAGGAAACTAGTAGGGAATGATGGGCCAGGTTCTCAGCTGGGAGTAGCAGCAGTACAGTGGAGCTCTGCTGATCTACGGCAGCTGAGGATCCATCCCAGAAACGTCACAGTCGTTAGAAAGCAACATCAGACGTGATGTGTTCATTTAAAAGCATCTAGCGCCTGAGAGAAGCGCTTTATATTAGCAAGGTAAAGGGAGGGTAGCGAGACGAGGGAGGGGAGGCAATGGGTTAGTGCGCTCCTGGGGCTGCCCCTCCAGGCATTTGCACACCTGCTGAGAACTGGAAAAGCCGGGGGGTGGGAGGGAGCTGCAGGGAAGAACTGAGGAGCATCGGCAGAGCTGTGGGAGGGCGCAGGTCTGTAATACCAGGCTGGCTGGAGGGTCCCACTGGACTAGCAAGGGAATTGCCAGGCAGGGCTGTGGTGCACTAGCAGAGCTGCGTTGGAAGAGCAGGGGGACCACGTCAGGCTTGGCACATGTTGGCTTCGGCCAGCGCTATTAACCATCACGTCTGTGAGTCCCAGCCATCGCCGGTGCTGAGCTGCTTCTGCCACCCCCGGTGTGTTGCAGAAACATCACGGAGATGATGACGACGGTGTCTCTGCAGATCGTGGGGATTATCGAGCCCCTCATCCAGCACGCCGACTGGTTCTTCCCCGGAGGTAGGCCGTGCGTCTCCCGCCGGGCGCTGCGTGCTTGCGCAGGTATCGGCTTTGGGAGGGAACATAATGGAGCCGGCCCGCCAGCGCTGAGCCTGAGGGAATGGGGGGTGGGGGACACAAGCGTCCATTCCACAAACCGGCTTGGAGGCCAGTGAATGGGAAAAGGCCTGGACGGTCTCCATCCACTTCCTGACGACCAGGCACTGACACCAGAAAACCTGCTGCGGCCACTGGCACTGCTGGGCAGAGGGGCCGGAAGCTGGGTGGGGCGGGCCCTGCAGATGGCCCTTTCTCGCCCCGGGGTAGTGCTGGGGCCTTGTGGAGAGAGCTGTGCACTGTCACTGCGCCCGACCAGCTCTGTGATTTGGGCTGTGGGGCTGCCAGGCCTGCACCTGCCCCAGCTCTGCCCTCCGACTCCACAGCTCTGGTGGCTTAGGGGGGGTTTCTTCCTGCTTGGCCCCACAAGCCCCCTGTGCTCCATGGCCCCAGAAGGCCAAGTTACCTCAGACAGAATCCAGGATGGAGCGCAAGGTGGCTTCACTCCAGCCCAGCCCCCAGTGAGACACGTCTGTGGAGCTAGAGAGAGACCCTCACTGCTCCTCCAGCCCATTCCAGCCATCTCTCCCCTCCAGCTCCTTACCTGATGGCTTATAGTCCCTATCCCTCATGGAGTCAGCGGCTGGCTGCCCACAAGGCTCGTCCATGTTCCCAGTCATTCCTCCCACCCCATCAGCAGGCTCCCTGGTGCTGCTGGCAGTGGGAAGGGTTCTGTGTCTGTACAGAGCCTGGCACAATGGGTCCTGGCCCACGGGCGTGCTCCTAGGCACGACGCAGACTAGAAATAACAGCAATAACCCCTCACTGCCCAGAGCCCTCTGCCTAGTCTGGCTGCGAGGAGATGCCCCCGAACAACACTGTACCCTCTTGCTTCCCCGACCAGACATTGAATTCAACGTGACCGGGAACTATGGCAGCCCCATGCACGTCAACCACAACGCCAACTACAGCTCCATGCCCTCCCCTGACATGGACCACTCCGACCGCAAGCAGCACGACCAGGCCCGGCGCCCCCTCAGCGTGGCCACGGACAACATGATGCTGGAGTTTTACAAAAAGGATGGGTAGGGCCTCTTCGCTTCGTTGCCGGGGTTTGGTTTTGGTGTAAGTCTGTTACAGTTGTATGAGCCAGAAGAGGCCGCGCCTGACATAGCCTTGGCTGGGAGATCTGCTTGGGACAGGGGGGCCATGGGCACCGTATCCTGTAGCCTCCGCACTGGTGAGCTCGGATGCCTCGCTGCCTTGTCACTCCCACCCTCCCCTGCTCCTGACCCCTCCACCCTGTCCGATCAGCTGCCTTTGGGCCATTTTAGATGGGAGCAGAGCCATTTCCCCTCCCCCACCTCCACCCCCACCCCCAGCCTGAGGGAAGTCACGTTGGAGAGACAAGCTCCACCCAGAGATGAAGGGTTGGGGCAGGAGTCTCTGGAGAGCCCACTAAGTGGGCAGTGCTCCCGAGCCCTCGTCCTGCAAGGAGCTGGCTTGGAGGCGCCGGAGTGGGAGCAGAGGGTGTTCAGAGGGAAGCGGGCCTGCCATGAATTGTTAGGATGAGTTTTCATCACTGGGGTGTGAGAGGCGCAAGCCAGGCGTTTGGGTCTAGCTCAGCCAAGACCAGGGATCCCCAGCCTGCTCAGCAGAGCCTTTTAAGGAAGCCATTGTCCTGCCTTGCTAGTTGTTACGAGTTCCTATGCACTGATGCGCAAACCCTAGAGAAACACAGAGTCCATCCCTCAAAGGGCACCTAGCCCCCCGCAGGCCGTCCCCGTGTCACTGAGACCACATGTCTGGCCTGAGGAAGTCACTGCAGGTTCAGGTTTGGGAAGGAGTTGGGCATTGCCCTTGGGGGGTGAGGGAACAGTGAATACTAAGTAAATGTCCAGGCCAGCCCCCCGAAGCTATGGGTCTGTAAATGGACCTGCCCTGGTAGGTCTCCAGGGGCTACCGCAGTGTGAATGTTCCATGATGGGGATTCTTTGCACTTGATCATACCTTAGCACTTCCTAACAATTAATTAATTCATACGTTTCCCAGTGAGGATGGGCAAGTGTTTTACTCCCCCTCCCCCCCTTACAGAAGGATGAATGACATGAAGTCAGTTGGGCCATGTCAAGTCAGCAATAGAGCTGGGAAGAGATCCCAGGAGTCCCGACTCCTCCCCCGAATCTCTCGGTCTAACCACTAGCAAGCCACCATCCCAGCTTTAGTGTATCTGGTGAGGAAAACAGCCCAGCTGTGTGACAGCTGAATTGGCCAGCTCCGTTGGCATGCACCCCGGTCCCTCTGCAAATCTCTGGGCAGCATTTGCATTTCCCTGTGCACACGGTGCAGCGCAAGCCCAGGAGAGCGGGTGGAATTGGAGCAGAAAGGGCACGCATGCTGAATCAGATTGGGAATATGGCCCAGAGCCCTCAAGGAGCGGGACTGAGGCGGGTGAATGTGCACAAGGGGCTGCCCGTTGGAGTTGTGAGTTAGCAGCAGCCATACTGGAGAGGCAGGCTGCTGCCTGCCCGGATGACAGCAGCCTACGAGTCAGGATTCTCCACCACCGCAGGCAGTCTGGGATCCCTGAATCTCAGCTCTCCAGGGCCCCCGGTGTGCAGGGTCTCGCCCACCAGAGACAAAAATCAAACCTGAAACATCTTAAAGAACAACTTCTCTCTCTCCCTCCCTCCCTCCCCACTTGCACACAGCCCCGTCTCCCTCCCACACAGTTTGCACTTACCAAAAGTTCCCATCCACTGAGCAAAACCGTCTTGTGTTTGCAGAATCCTCTGAAGTTTCTTCCAACGCCTCCTTTTCCATTGAACAATCTGCTTGTCCTCCTCCTGCCATAACCAGGATTCAAAGACCCGTCCTCCTTACAGTGTTACCTTGGCCCTCTAAACTCCTTTCCAAACAACAGTTGCTATACCCAATGGAAGCTTTTAGCCTTAGTTTTCTTTTACACTAATACTTGTATGTTTCTGTCCATGCAGCCTTAGGAAAATCCAAAGGTACGGTATCCTCTAGTAGCCACTGGACCCTTTTCAGGCCACCTGTGTTCTGAACACCAAGCCAGAGCTGTTCCAGTAGGCAGTGAGGAAGCCAAAACGCTGGTTTTTCGACATTTAGTGATGTTAGGAGGCAAATTCTGAGCTGGTTTCTCCCCCGGTGGGTCGGTTTCATGGGGTGTAAGCCCATGCCCAATTTGGTCCAATTAGTGCAATTGCCTTAAAAGTCCATTGCACTTTCATAACTTTGGGAAAAAATAAGGGCTCATGTCCTCTTTTGGAGTGACTCAACAGGAAGCTTCTCCAGCTGGGAGGAATACAACAGCGTCACTACCCGGAATGCTCTCCTATTCATTTTGGCTTCTAATGGCCCACTCAAGTTTGTGGCTGTTTGGAAAGACCTCACAGCAGGGCGGCCATTTCCCGCTGCCACCTTTGTAGTGAAAACTTTTGCCACACACTACAACAGGGCTGCTTGCACAGCCGTCCTCTCCTTCCCAAAGGTTGTGATGGGCTGCAGCAGCTTCTGAGCAAAACCAACAAGATCTCGGGCAAGTTGTTACTTTGGTAGCAATCTCTCTTCTGGTGACACTATTGCTCTCCGCAGGGTTGGGAGGGGGCCTGAGCCAATAGCCGAGCCCTAACTTTGATCCTGACCAATGGAGCCTCCGGGCAATGCCACTGACAGTGAAGGCATGTTTGGAACCTACCTACACAGTTCTTCCAGGACAGTTCTGACCCTCTACAACCCCTGCTGCCCTGCAAGTTGAATTCCACTGAAGAGCAGTGGGGTTCCCCAGTATAAGAGGATTTTTTAAAGGGCCAGAACTGGATCTCATCCGAAACAGGTTAGGCCAATCCTCCACTGAGGGTCCCGCACCAGTCTTGTGTCCCAGTGTTTCACGAGGAGCCGTTGGGCTGCACTGGTGCTCTCTGGAAGGAAGGCTGCCAGGATCTGAATAAGCTTTACCAAACTGGATGTAGTGAAATGTTTTTTCTCCCCTCTTGCTGCAATCTGTGCTTTATTTCTTTGCTCTGAACCTTACTTCCGAGATGGTAAGGGAGTGTCTTTGTGTTCCCCCACTCAGCATGGGCGTCAGGGTGATGGACACATCTTGGGTGGCCCGCAGAGGCACCACCATAGTTCGAAAAGCGTCCTCCACCCCGCCTGCCATGCAGCCCCCCGCGCCGCCTTCCGATCTCGCTGCTACTCCTCAGTCACCAATTCCTGAGCAATCTCTTGATATTTCAGCTACTCCCTCCCCTACTCCAACTAGCTTCGGCTTCCAGCCAGGAGCCGAACGGACAAGGTAAGTCCAGGCGGCAGCGACTGCAGCTGCTGCTTTACGTGGCCTTTGTAAACACGCCTAGCTCCTGCTCACCTGCATGTGCCCTTTTGATTTCACGCTTCTGCTTTCTGGTGTGTGTGAATCCAGGCACAAAATAATCCCAAACAGTGACCACCCAGCAGCCAGGAAAATCCCTGAGCAGCCTCGGCGGAAGTGCTGCTGGAAAATGCCATTTCCAGGCTGGCTGGAAAGACAGACGTTTTTGCAAAAGCAGAGACTGGATGCTCAGGGCAAATCCTCCCTTATCCACGCTGCAAATCTGATGGAGATTCTGCGCTCGCAGTGCATGCACCTCACCCACAGAGGGCGCTGTGCTAGGAGTCCCCTATGGAGCACTCCCGTGGCTGGGAGAGCAGGAGACAGGCTCCAGGCTGTCATGTGGGAGCAGGTAGTGCTAACCTAGCGGTCTGTTTCATTGGCCCTGCCTTTCAGTTTTCTCAGTCCTTCCTGCCATTCCCACTGGTCTCCCACAAACGGGCATTCCTTGGCCAGACCGATCCCCCACATCACCCCATTCCGCTGGCTGGAAGGAAGATGATGGAGGCACTGCTTTTGGGGTCTGTTACACTATGTGGGCCAAGCACAAACACACTCTAAATTACACCAGCAACTTGTGCTCTTCTAGCCGTCCTGTGTCTCTCCCCCTCCCACCCCACCCCCTTTGCACACTTGGGTGCAGATTATGCACCTGGAAAAAAGCTGGATGACTGTGAGCAAATTTTGCAGCCAGTTTCGGAACCTCCTTTGCAAATGTGCTTAGCCCTGAAATGTCTTTCCCCGAGCCCATTCCTGACTAGAACATCCTCCCACGGAGAGGGAACGTTCACTTCCAGTGCCTCTCTCTCAGAAGGCCCCGGATTTATTTTGTGTTGGGGGATTCACACACTGCTTCCCGGCAGGCAGCCGGAAAACAAGTGAGCCTGTCAGGTGCAGTCACCCGCCTGCGCAGGGAGTGGGGCCGATGTGACTCCTTCGTGCTTCCAATCTGTGCTTCCTGCAAGTATGGAAGTTAGCTTCTAATGTGCTGCATTCCAGGGGGCTTCCCAGCACCCAGCCAGCTCAGCATATGTGCCAGAGAGATTTGTGATGAGCCCAGGTAGAGAACTTACACAGACCCCATCCCTTAACATGAGCCACCCTGACTCAGTGACTGAAAGCACCAAAAAAATCAACTGTCCTTGTGCAGATGCTCATCTGCTCCGGACCTGGATTTTGCTCTGATTTCTGTGCACCTGTTGACAGCATTTCTTCCCCATCAGTTGTTTGGTAAATTATTAAACACTTGCACGTGAAGGGCCAGAACCTGATCTCTGTTACATCGATGTAAATCTGGAGCAGCCTTGTTCATTGCAGTGGAGTTACTCTGGATGTACACTGCTGTAACAGAGACCAGAGCCTGCCACAGCTCGCTCACTCGTTAGCTCCTATCGTTGTGTTGCATAGCCGCAACCCACAAGTCCCATGGCCCCTAGTTCCACTGTCTGCGTTCACCTGTCTTGGGTCACAGTGTATGTCCCAGCTGGTACGTTGCACCTGCTCCTGTCATAATCTGAATGTGTTCGTTTTCTTATTCCCTGACCCTGCTTAGACGCCTTTCTCACATGTCAGTGTCCTTTCTGCCTGACTTTATGCAGATGTTACAGCATTAGCCTCAGTTCCCAGGACTATGTAAGTCTGTTCCCCTCCCCTCCCTGAGAGCCAGCCTCTGCAGGAGACACACGGAGGGCACTTCCATCGCTGTGGGTGGGAGATCTTGCCGTGTGCTCTCTTTCCATTTCCATCATGTCCTGCCTCCCTCCTGGCACCCTTTCTTTATAGACTGGTGGTGTGCTAAACAGAGATCAAATGGGGCGATGTGGATCCAGGGGCCGGGCGGAGGGAGAGGAACAGGGCCGAGAAGCAGACCCCTATAACATGAAAGACATGCAACGGCATTAGAAAGCGTTCCATGCTTCCCTGCCCCGCTCCCCCAGCGGAGGGCTCTCCCTTACCCAGCGAATGCATGTCCAGGAGTTTGGAAAGGGGGTTTAGGTGTCACCCTTTAGGGCATCACCACTGCAGACCCTTTGACACTTGCCTGGCCTTCCATTTTGGCACAATGCCCTGCTATTCTGACTATACTCCCTGGCTTGGGCCGTTTCTTTGCCACTCCTGCCTTGCCATTCTCTAGATCAGTGGCTCCCAGCCCCAGGCAGTGCCCTTGGTGCTTCAGGCTTTGTGACTGGCATCCTGGGCTACCCTTCCCTCCTGTTATGATGCCCTGCTGAGCTAGGCCCCAGTGAAGAGCCTCGGCCCGCCACCCGTTCAGCCGTGAGTACCCTGGCCTTGTGTGGCCCTCGGGTGGCTTGTGCAGTTGTAAAGCCAGAGTGTGGCCACGACTGGGTCAGGTTCGAGCCCCCAGGGCCACAGAAGGGTGACGGTGGGCACAGGCTGCAGCCTTAGGGCCAAACTCTGGCCTCCACTTCCCCAGAGTAAAGCCAGACACTCTGCAGGTTTCAGTGGTACAATGAGTCCATTGACCCATGTAAGTGAGCTCAGACCCCAGCCCCAGTGCCGTCCCCCCAGGAGGCTGGAACCCGCTGCTCTGCCCCCCCGGTCCCGCCCCCCTGCGGCAGACTCTGGGCTCAGTGTTTCTCGTGGCGGTCTTTGTTGTTGTTGTTGTTACTCTTCTTTGCTTCTCTGCCAGCCTTGCCGCTCCGGGTGGGTTTCTCCCTGTACCAACACTTCTGCTCTTGTTTTTGTCTGTCTGTCTGTTTGGACATTTTGCAGCACGGATGATGTGTCGTCTAGTTGGTTGGACTCCTGTTACCACTACCCTTCCCCCGAGGACGACAGGCCCCCCCCTTACCCTTGCTATCAGCACCTCCGCTATTACCACCCCCAGGCTCGGCCCGAGGCCCCCTTGCCACCCTACCGGTGGTCGGGGCACAGCCAAACTCTGCCTCCCCGCTCCTCCTCCTCCTCCTCCTCTCCCAGCCCTCAGCCGCTTGACATTAACTCGAACCCGAAGCCTTGCTTCCTGCACCTCCCCAAGCAGAGCTCCCTCACCGAATCGCATGCTCTCGAAACTAATCTCTCCACCCCCTCCATCAAACCCCCACTTGTCTTAGCCAAACCAGACCCACCTGGCGCTCCCTACCTCTCCCTTATGTCAGCCTCTCCCCCCTGGGTCGGCTGCGCCAGCGACAGAGGAGCCGGCCTGACTAGGTAAATACCTGTGTGTTTGAGGGTGAAAGGGCCATGTGCGCGGCAAAGGGTTCAGAGCCGTCGGCTCACCGTGCACCGCGGTGACAGCCACCGGGCAGGGACAGGCCCCATGGCCCAGGCCAAGCCTTCTCGCCCCGAGAAGCTGCCATTGCATGGGTCGGCTCTGGGCAGCTCGTGAAGGGGGCGGACGGGGCGCTCTGCCAGGCACTGCCACCTTCCCATCGTATCCCAGCCTGTTTCCCACAGAGCAGGGGCGCAGGGCCAGCCCTTCCCCCACCCGTGACAGAACCATGCAGCAAGGAATCAAAGTAAAATGAGCGTCACAGGCCAGGTCGCACCGCTGTTGATCCAGAGCAGCTCCCTTGACCCAGCAGTGCCCTCGTGAGCCGGTGGGGTTAGCCGCCTCTGCAGTGCAGGCTGTGAATGGCTGCTACCTGGCCTGGGCAGCTTGCAGTTGTTCACCCAAGGAATCCTGATGAGCCCTTACATCGCTTGCTATGCTGCCTTGTCCAGAGGTTCTTTGCTGCTGAGTGGCCTGGACCCCTCTATCCATTTCTTGGCCATTGCAAGTGAACGCCATAGCTGGGGATTAAGAAATGGACTTGAGGAGGAAGCTTTAAACAAAAAACCCAAAACCAGTCCCCACGACAAGTTCTTAGATGCATTGACCCCAAGGCCAGCAGCATCCCTTGGGATCAGCTACTCCGGCCTCCTGTATCACATAGGCCAGAGAACTGCCCCAAATAATTCCTAGAGCACTTCTTAGCAAACAGAGCTCCCTCTGGAGGAGCAGCCGTTGTGGGGAAGGGAAGGGGTTTTGTTCTGCTCTCTCTCAGCTGTATGCCATGCGACTAGGAGGGCTGCAGCATCGCTTCATGCTCTCATTGTGCTCCGCCTGCTTGAAAAGACTTACGCATGTCTTGAGTCCAATGTGTAGCGCGTCTCTGGAAGCACCTTCTGTCGGGAAGGGGGTTGGCTTTGCCAGTGCGAGCGGCGGCTCTTAGCGAGGTCTGCATGCCGGAAAACAGACCAGAGTGCGAGGAGCGTGAGCCAAGTGACCCTGGGCTATGGGGCAGAGGGAGGTCCATGGGGTGGCTTCAAAACAAAGGGACTTACATGTTTTCCTCCTTGTTCCTGTTTGTTTCTTTACAGTACTTTAAAAACCAAGGAGCTGTCGCCCGTGTCTGGGCAGAAAGGCAGCCCAGGCTCCGGTCATGTGGCCCCATGTGGGAGCATGCAGCAGGTGGCCAGTCCCACTCAGCAGCTGTCCACGGAGCAGAGCCCTCACACACTGCGCAAAGGTATTTGCTGCCTTCCCAGGCCAGGCTAATGTAACCGGTACAAGGTGATGAGTGTAATCAAGTAGCAAGCTTCGTGCACACTCAGCCAGGCGTGGGTCGTGCCCTCTAGCATGGCGTTCTGAGTGTGTGTGGGCACAGATTGTCCGGTGGGGCCATTACTGCTCAGGGGTTTGAAGGTATGTTTTCCTGGTGCCTGCAAAGGTGGTCTTTCATGTGCCTGGATCTCCACACTGTCCAGTTCACAGAAGGACTAATCATATGACCATCTGGCATTTGCATGCACCCTACTTGCCTAGTGCTGGATTTCTTCCAGCGATGGTCCTGTGAGGAAGGCCAGCTCTCCGGTAGAAGCCCTTTGCCGGTGTATCTATACAGGCAAAGCACTCCGAGTGTGGATACACTGTAACACGCGCGCACATGCATGAATGCATGCTTTGCTGGTAAAAGTGCAGTTGTGTTGGTGCAACTGCGTGGCACAGCTCGATTGGTCAGGGATCGCACACCTCATGCCCTGGCTGACTGAGCTGTGCTAGCAGAAGTTTGTGTGTGGACTAGGCCGAAGACTCCTGTCAGAAGGACAATTACAATTTGGTCTGGGCCAAATCCTGAGCTGGTGTCAGTCAGTTTAGCTCGATTTAGTCAACAGGGCTACATTGATTTACACCAGCTGAGGATCTGGCTCATGATAAGACTCATATGAAAACCATGTTGGGTCTTGATTTGATGAAGGCTGTTGCTAAATTACATGCCGTAGAGATCTCCCATCATCCCCATCTTTATGTCAGGGAAATGAGCTTGCCACTGACTGCTGGAGCTGAGGAAGACATGACTAGGTTGGTTACACTTGCTTTGTATTTGGAAAGTTCTCATTGCAACCACAGACTTCTTTGTTTGTTTGCTCAAATGAAAGCTACAGATGCTCCGCAAGGGCTGCTGAGAATTCCCACCCAGAAGCAGGAATTACATCTCACCAGTTCTCATCAAATCCCCAAGCTGCCCTGTCTGGGCGGACCCCAGACACTGGGATAATTACAATGTGGGTCAGAGAAGCCTCCAAACATCTGAGTATTCGTGCAAACCACCCCTCGGAACCTTTGGAGGTTGGTTAATAGACAATGGGTAAAATTTTCAAAAGCACCCGAGGGCCAGATTTTAAAAGGTATTTAGCTGCTTAAATATGTAGCTAGGCGCCTGGTGGGATATTCCAAACGGACTCAGGTACTGACGAGCCTTCCAGTGAGACTCGGGCTCCTAAATGCCTAAATCACTTTTGAAAATGGGACTTAGACTCCTAAGTCACTTCGGCGCTTTTGAAAATTTTGCCCAATATGTCTTAACAAAAGCACACTCAGTACCTTGGTCAATGGAGCTTTCAGCTCCTAGAGTTCTGCCTTCCCTCCCCATCGTCCATTGCCACATGGAGGCGGAGTGGCCTCATGTGAAAACGCACTCCCAGTGCTGCCATGTGAATATCACACCTGTCCTCTGTCTTCCAAAACACATCTCCACAGACCTCAGAAACTGACGAGGCTGCACACTTGCGTGGGAAGCTCCTACCTGACTGGAGGGCAGGAGTGAGCCCACGGATGCACAGTTCTCACCGGAGAGACCCAAGGAGTTTGTTCATGGCTAATGTCACCTGCTTGATTAAGTGAGCAGTCCCTGCAGGACATTGGCAAGGCCTGCCTCACAAAGTCATTTTGCTGGGAAATGGAGCTGTGAGGCATGGGAGACAGGCTGGAGTTCGCATCCCTTTGCTCCTGGGTTGACTTTAATTCAATGTTCATGAGTATGATCCCTTGTTCCACTGTGTTTGGCACATCCACCATGGTCCCTGTTACGTGCTGGTTCCCATCTCACAGGGGCTGTTTAAGCACAAGCCCCTTATGCCCCTCCCAGGTGCCATCTTGAAATGATCAAGAATATTCTGACAGCCACAAATCTCAGTAGTTGCAAAGGGCAAAGCTCTTCACTGGGATCCCTGGCGCATATAGCAAGGACAGTGTTTTCCTGAGAATGCGTACAGGACAGGTGCATTTGCACATGTAAGGATCTGTTTTGCATGCACAGCTGCAACCGTTGGCAGATATGGTGCTTTGTAACTGGCATCCAGCCTGGCCCTTGGTGACCTTTCCCTAGTGTAACAGGCTGTCTTTGTGGCTATGAATAAGGAGGGGTTCTACAATCTGGTCCATGGAGAAGATAAGGGATCGTGCCTTTAGCTTGGCTAGGAGCAGCCAGAGGGGTTGGAGCTGTAGGATGAGGGTTCTAGTCCAGGTTACCTATGTGTGTGATTTGCAGAGTAATCGCACGCAGCGCCTGGGTGTATTGCAGCACCAGAGCAAGAGAGCCCAGCTTCTCACATGCAGGAGTTGTAACATCAGATAGGCATAAGAAGTGCTAAGGACCCTGTGCTTCACTTAATGGCATCTCTGTCTCTCTTTGTCTTCCACAGTTTCAAAGAAGCTGGCTCCAATCCCACCCAAGGTGCCCTACGGCCAGTCAGGCGGTATGTCCGACCAGTCCACGGGACAGCCATCCCCCGTCAGCCTGTCTCCCACCCCTCCGAGCACCCCTTCACCCTATGGACTGAATTACCCACACGGCTACTCACTGGCCTCAGGCCAGCTCTCCCCAGCTGCTGCTCCTTCCCTGTCTTCTCCTCCTTCCCTGACGAGCACTTTAACCAAGTCTCGACCCACCCCTAAGCCAAGGCAGAGGCCCACGCTGCCACCGCCACAGCCTCCCACAGCAAGCCTGACCGGCGCTAGCCCGCAGTCCATGGACCACACCCTGCTAGATGACATGTCCCCCGGGGAAAGCATGTCCACAGGTAACCGAGCCGTTCGCTCCCTAGAGCTTTGATCAGATCCCTTGCAGGGTACAGCGAGGGAAGAGGCGAATGCCTTCAGCTAGTTCGTCGCCACGCCAGCGAGTCTCGGTGGCATCAGTTATCCGACGAGTCGGTGTTATCGTGGGCTGAGGGGATGAGCATGGGGATGCCAGAGTCCACTGTGCTGCAGGCACTACAAAGGGAGTCAGTGCAAAATCTGACGCCGTTGGGCCAATGGAAACATGCTCCTGGGTGTTTGGATCCAGGGCCAATATGCAGGGTCTTTAAGATGCTTTTATTTTAAGGAGTGGTGGGGACAAGTTTTAACTCTTACATCTCTGCATCCCCCTCTGAATCCGGGCTTCCTTAGAGGGGCGATCACTGAGAAGGCAAATACCTGAGTGTAAAACCTGCCCTGGCAGTGAGGCAGAATTTAAACGGTCAAACACCTGTGTATGAAAACACAGCTCTCTTCTACCACGTGCTGTGTTGGCAGCCACCCCACACGCTGAGGGTCCTTGGTGAACCCTTGGTGCCGCCCTCAAGCCCTGGAGTGCAGCAGACAGGACTTGTGCTAGCTGGCTCGGGTGCTCTGTTCACGGAGGCTGCAGAATAGATTTCAAAGCCATGCAGGCTTTTGTTGTGACCCATCTGGTGGGATCTTCTCCACACTGCAGGTTGAGCCCTCGCAACAGCCTTTGGTAAGTCTTACAGTTGGCTCCCTCGGTTTTTTAGAACTGTCGTTACACACACACACACACACACACACGCACACACCTCTCTCTCTCTCTCTCGGTTTTTTACACACACACATCTCTCTCTCTCTCTCTCTCTCTCTCTCTAGGAGATGCTTTGAGGCATCCCCTGAGACCTCCAGATAGGTGGGGAGGTTGATATAGAAGTATAGCATATAGTGGAAGGCAAACTGGCCCAAGGACCTTAGGATGGCGACAGCATGTAGGCCTATCTGGTGTCCTTTTGCCTGCTCTGAGAGACTGGTCCTCATTTTGAGGTATATCTCATGACCCCTAATGACTAGAAACACGTTATACATGGTTGGAAACACGGGAATCGTAGCTTTCCATTGATGTATAGTGGATCTTTCTACTCCTGACAGTTCATGAGAGAGAGATTATTTCAGTGATACTCTTGCATGTCCACTGACTCCTTTACTTGTAGAACAGCATCTGTGGCCCAGCCAATCCAGTCCTGATCTGCTGGGTTGTGCTCAAAGGATTCACAAGGGAAATAATACAAATGCCCCCCTAGTACTCCAGGATTGCAGAGCAGGCGATGGTAAATAGGAATGGCAGATTGGTTTGTGTCTGAGTTCTCTCCATGCAGGTTTCGGAAGCTAGTTTCTTTATACTGTAATGTATTCTATGTTCTGTTTTATGACTTGACAGCCACAATTCTCTGAACCGTGTTTCTGTTGTGTTCTTGTCTCCTTGTTGCTGCTTATTTTTGTTTCCTTTCTCCCAATCCTATGATTGTGTCCTTGCAGCTGTTTGAGGCGAGTGATGCAATATTGGATAGGTGTGAGGGGGATTCTCAGGGTAAGCTGGAGTTCCCATGCAAACCTCCCTCCTCTGGCACTTGAAAAGCTAACCCCCTAGACTGACCTCCAGCAGCTGGCTGTTGCGTCAGATTCACCACTAATTCCATCTCGCTCTCTTTGGCCTTTGCATGGGGCTCGCTGAACCGGAATTGCATGGCTTCTTGGGACTGTGACCGTATCACAAGTTCACCAATAATTACCTTATTAGTAAACTTGTTCCTTTTGCTTCCTGGAACCGCTGGCCTTTGTTCCCGCCCCCTTTATATATTGAAATCAGTAAATGAAAACAACCCCGTGACCAGCTCCTAAGCTTCCCTTCCCTTCCCTTATTTTCCCCTCCCAACCATGGCTTAGAACTGACCCGTATGAATAATTTCTCCCTCTTCCATTTCATGTATTGTTTTTCAGAAGGGATGTCATGATATTGCCGCTCTTAATTGCCTTGATTGGGTAGTGATGCTGATGGTGTGTTTCCTGGGGATATTTGGCATCACTAGGTGGTGCTTATTTACTCTGACCAGGAGCACTCTGGAAATGCGCGCCGATAAAACAAACGAATAGCCTCATGCAAATGCGCTGTAGCTTTAAAAGCCCAGTGTCCTAGGCGACGAATGAGGCTTGCATGCTAGGCACATGGTATGGGACTGTTAGGCTGAGCAGCCCAGTTGATAAAAACAGCCACTGTAAGTCACTGCAGTGCCCCACCTGTATAACTCCACCTGCACGCACAGGGCCAGCACGTCAGTGGGCCCCCACGGTGCACCAACGGATGCCCTGCACGTTCTGATGGCATGTGAACTGGACGAGCGTGCGTCCACAGGCTGGCCTCCACCGCGGTGTTAGCGCCCGCTGTAACTTGAGTGTTAAATCTAACCGACCAAAAATCTCTCACTCCACCTAGGCATGCTTTGGACTCAAGCTAGCTAGCCTGTCGGGGGATACGTAGGTGCTCCAGCTAGTAACGCAGCGGGAACAAAGCTATTCTGTGGTGCTAATCCAGCCACCCTGGGCAGCTCCAAGGTGTGGCTGCTCTCACTAGAGCTAAGATAACTTGAGTACAGCTAACTTGAGCTAACACTGCTCTGAAGGGGCTGTCAAGGCTAGAATTTTTGCTCCTGTCTCCACACAAGTTAATTGATTGCCATTTAGCTCAAGTTAGCTAACGTGTTTGTAAATACTAGTCCAGTCCCTCCACAAACGCTTGTCCCAGGGCTCAGGTATTAGTGGTTTATCCCGGGATCCAGCCATGGGCAAGGCCAAGCATTACTAGAGCATCTAGACTAACATTTGCAAGGCTGTTAGCTAACTTAAATGGAAACGGGCACAAAAACTCTAGTCTAGACAGACCGTAAATAGCCATTTCACAGGCTGTAGTCATGACAACACACCCTGGTTTGCTGTGATGTTCCCCTTTATTTTTCCAGCAGGGGTTTCCTCAAAGTCTTCCCATTACATGCTGCAGAACCTTAGTCTGATGGAAACAATCTCACAACGCTGGTTAGCAGTGAGCTTATTTCAAATACACATGACAGTTAGGCCTCTTTATTTCAAAAATTAAAATTGCTTAATATCTGAAAACTGGACCCCCCCCCCCCCTTCCCTGCCTCCCTGAGGCCCTGCTCCCCAATCCCCTGCCCGTGCTCCACCTCTTCTCCCAGGCCCCACCCTTGCTCTGCCTCTTCCCTTGAGGCCCCACCCCGTTCACTCCCCTCTTCCCTCTGCTCTGGGGCTGAAATGGCAGCTGCAGCCTGATGCAGAGCCTGCCCAAGAGATGCAGGTAGGAGGCAGCCCCGGCCAAGCAGGGGCTAGTGCAGGTTGGTGACCCAGCGCCTTCCCCACGCCGCTGCTGTAACCAGACTTTTGGTGTCCGGTCAGTTTCTGACCAGACGCTGCCAGGTCCCCTTTTCAACTGGACTTTCCAGTCAAAAACCGGACACCTGGTAACTCTATCCAAAGCAGCTAAAATATAGAGCCCCTCACATCGTGTGAGCCAGCTGTACCCCTAGTCCCACTGGCCAGATATGCAGAATGGTCCAATATCTGCAGCTGCTCGTTTGGCATCAGGGAAGAGATCATCCCGTGGACAAATGGCCCGGCCTTAGCGCAGGGGGCTGGCTAGGTGACTTCTCGAGGTCCCTGCGAGCCCTACAGCTCTGTGGTTCTAAACACGCCTCCCTGGTTACACATCCACGCTGCAGGCTCTGGGTAATGCTGATGCCCCCAAGAGGCATTAGCTGCACTCCTGAAAATGTGGGCCCACTCCCATGTTTAAGGCTGCGCTAGGCAAGCTGTATTCCTGTTGGCAAGGGGCGCTTATGCAGTCACTAGGAACAATGGACCAGTGACGGTGGGAAAGGAATATAAAAATCTGGGGGCAAATTTCTGGTGGTGCAAGCTCAGGGAAGTCAGCAGGGTTGCCCTGGTGTCAGCAAGAGCAGAATTTGGCCCCTGGTATAAAATGAGCATAAATCTTCGTATAAAGTTTTGGGGGAGGGGAGAGGAGGTATGGGCGTTGTCCCACCGTCCCGTCCCTCTGGGCCGCACATCCCCGGAGCAAACCATATGGGTCTGAGAGCGGGTACTGTGCCCGTGGCATCTGCCAGTCATAACCCCTGTGGGCCAAACTCTGCTTCCAGGCCCACACAGCAAATCTCAGCTGGGATCCTCTGCTCTCTACCAGGCAGGTGCTTATGCAGGGCTTGGAGTGCTCTCTCTCCAGATCTCCATCTGTGCCCAGGCCTATGTATTGCGTAGGGTTTCTTTTTTAACTCTTTAACTCCAGGACTTGAGTTTGCTCCTCCTCAGGGCTCCAGGCTGAGGAGTAGGAGCTCAGAAAACCCGGCGCCTGTTTCTCCAATCTTTCCCTCCCGCAGGCCCCAGCCTCCTCTGGACCCATGCTCAGTGTGACCTTTCCCACTAGCCACCCATAGGTCCAAAAACGTCCCTCCCATCCACAGGTGAAGAGCTGCCTGCCCCCCATTCGCCTGCCTGATTCACCTTCAGCCCAGAGCCATGGCCTGGCTCCATGGCAGGCTGTGCCTGTCCCTGGCTGTTTCCACCGAGGTGACCCACCTTCCCTTCCTCTTGGTGTGAAGTGGGGCTCAGAGCAGCACAGAGCCCGGGGGCAGGGGGAGAGTTGCCAGGCAGGGAGAGGCAAGTTGGACCAGGACTGACTCTACCCAGGAGGCCCCTGTCCAGCTCTGCCTCCCTCTGGCCACAACCCCCCCATCCCCTCCCCTGAAGGTATGAAGTGCCGCCCGCCTGGCCAGCATTCGAAGGGTTACTAGCAATGTTCCCTCTAATTTTTTCCATCCTTGTGCAGACTGAATTTTGTTATGTGCAAGGTATGTGTGGATGTGCGCCACTAGCAGAAACAAAAAACCTGGATATAATGTGTATATTTAAAAAGTTACCATAGGGATAATTACTCCAGCCAGGACAGGTTGGGCATTTTAGAACTCACTACTCAAAGAATTAAATTGAAGCGTAAGAGAAATAAAAATTATGAAATGCACAGACCAGTCAAAAAGCTAAAATAACACACTTTGAAAGAAGCATGGAGAAGTAACAACAACAACAATACAAGTATGTGTTGGGAGGTGAGTGTGAAAGACTGTGTGTGTGTGTGTGTGTGTGAGAGAGAGAGAGAGAGTGAGTGTGTGTGTGTGAGACACACAGCCTCCACACAAGTGTCCAGAGCTGGAGCCCACCAGGCCCTGGGCCGGCTGCTGGTCTGTGGAAATCCATGTGGTGTGGGTGCAGCCAGCTCGCTCTGCGGTGTGGAGGACTGAGCTCTGCTCTTCGTTCCCTGGGCTGCAAGGACCTGCCGTGCCACGGACGCAGCACCCTCTGCGTCTGTATCTCCCTAGCTGCTCTTCCTGTCGGGGCAGCTAGAAGAGCAGATTGGCTCAACGTGGGCTGCTTGAGGGGGACAAAGGAGTAAAATGGGGAGGGGGAAGTTCCAGAAGGCCCCCCCCCCCACCAAAGCAGAATAACTTACTATATTTGAAACCTGCATTGATGGCCCCTTGACCCTTCCCCAAAGGCCAGTTCACGTACCTGTCCGGCCACACGCCTATGCACACCCTACCCTCAAACGGGCCTCGTGTGTGTCACTCATTTCCCTATGAGACTGGAAAAGGGTGAACGCATGGAATGGGGCTGGCCTTGGTGGCTAATGTGGTAATTGCGATATTTGCATTTGGCAGCTGGAAAGGACCCAGCTAATGAGGTGGCCGCATATTTGGGAGAGAGTGTTTAATATCCTTTCGTGTCTTCCCTCCGCCCCGCAAGCAATCTCTCCTGCCCAAGAAGGAAAGATGAAGGGGCTGAATATTGGCAGGTTTGAAAGGGAGGATGGGGTGAGGTTTAGGACGTAGCCATCAGTACATGAGAGGTGATAGCTCCTTGAGTGTGAGATCTACTGTCCAAGTCCTGCCCTGGAGACATTCACGACTAGACAAGGCAATAGAGAGTGTCCTCGCGGGATCAATCCTGTATTCCCATAGTGGGGTAGGCTAGATGGCTCCATAGCGTTTTCAACTCTAATGTCTACACTGGGAAAGGATTGAAAGGGACTAAGGCGAGTCTGCAAAGACTAAGGGTCCGAAACAGAAACAAGGGGCAGTAGGAGGTGCCAGTTTCTGCCCCGTGTTTTGGAAAGTCACTGGGCTCAGCACCTGTGCTGAGTCCTCGCAGGCCCGTGGTGCTCGTGACCAGAATGAGAGAGAGCCTGGCTGCTGCGACGGAGGCGCCCAGGCCTCAGGAGAGGAAGTGAAAACGATAGAAGGTGCCAGCCAAGACTTTATTATGACATCCCTGTTCTCTGACATTAACAGTGTACTAGCCTGAGAACCGTTTTTGCCGCTAAGAAAAAGCAGCACCTCCCAAGCTCCTTTTTGCTGATCTCATCTGTCCGTCTTAGCGCGGGTTCACCCGGAGCAGCCTCTTACCTCTGCCTTTCTGTGCCCAATTGCAGATCTCGTCCACTTTGATGTTCCTTCTATACACATTGAGGTTGATCCTGCACTCCACGGAGATCCTCTGGAACAAACCCAGAGACATTCCGTGGCAGGGAAAGTCGATTCGGAAGAGGAAGAATCGGAAAGCACCGCCCTATGACATAGCATCCCCTTCCCGCATTGACTCTCTTGTACATACATGTGATCCCATAACCACTACGGTCCGGAGACCTTGCCATGGCGGGGTTTGCTCTCAGTCGGGGCTCCATTCGCCAGCTACTGGCGTGAACTGGTTGGATGGACATGTGTGACTTGCAGCAAACAGGGACAGCCTGTCTCCATGGCAAAATGCATTTCTGGGGCAGTTTTGATTATTTATTTCCATTGGTTTGTTTCGCCTTATCCAAACTTTGCCTTTTGACTTGGTGCCTAAGTATCCCCCTTTCAAGCTTCCAGCCCTGTTCCAAAAATAACCCCAACCCCCCTCTCCGCCCCCCCCCCCAAACACAAATTCCCCATTGCTCTTCAGCTTGCGGGAGGGAGGCAGGGTGGTCACTGCAGTAATGGTGCCCAGTGGGTTCGGCTCGTTGGGTTCCACCAGCGTCCCCTTGCCTGGTAGCTGGTGAAATCCTCGCCCGGTGGCCCATTGCTTTTCCAGCTGCGCTGCTGTGCCGTCAATGTCCATGCTGTCTCCATCCCCTGCAGGAAGGCTGCCATGGGAGAGGTGTCCTCTTTAACCCTTAAAAGCCTGTTGTTTTCCAGACTGTCTGCCAAAATGACCGCTTTAGGGTGACACCTGCAGGATGGTCTCCAGGAGAGTGTTTGCCCCAGTGGGATCTGAACCACGTCTCGTTGTTCCCAAATACCTCACCCTGGCTTTTTTCCCTTCCGTTGTTTCGTTGTTGGCTTGACTCCTTGTTGTTGGCCGGGGAACGATTCCCTGTCTGAGCCGCGGCCAGAGATTTGGCGAGGAACCAAGTGTGACTGTTCCTCTTGGGACTGCGGCAGGCAGTTGGGAGCGGCATGGACGTGCCTGCCACTGGCAAGGGAGGCGTGAGCCCCGTTGGTGTGAATGGCACCACTTTGTGCTGGAGAGCAAGGCCATGCTTTGAATAGCAATAATGTGCTCATGCTGTGTCCCCCTAACCGTGCTTTAGAAGGTGAGATGTGGCCCAGGTGACCTTGCCTTTCCAGCTCACTGCTCACCAGCGCAACTTCCTCATCTCCCCCCCACACCCTGGGTCACATATTCCTGCATCAGTGTCTGCAAGGAGAGGGGAGGGCGAAACTGACGACAGGGACATGTTACCAGGGACCTGATTACAGTTTACTCAGCGCTGGGCCTTAGTTAACTCTTTTGTTCGGGTGGTGTGGAGCAGAGGTTTTGGTGGTGCATGCAAAGACAAATTTAACCTTTTATCCTTTTGAAAGATAGATTTATATATATATATATATCTGTCTGCATAGATATATATATATATTATATATTTGTATATATAAATAGATCTATCTATATATATATATATTGGTTTTATTTGAGCCATTCCATCTGAATTGGTGTACCAATGTAAATTGAAATGCTTAGCATCCCCGGATCCAGTATAAATGTATAAAGAAATATTCTCTCACAGCCGTATTTGCAAGTTACGATGTTACAGCTTTTTGCACAGGTCATAAGTGCAACTCATCACCCAAACTGTAATGGGGACACGGGGCGGGGGCCGGGGGTGTAGTGCAAAATCACCTGAAATAAATGTGCAAATTGCTGTCAAAACTGTTGGTAAAACTGGGGTTCTTCTCCTCGAACACGGTCAACTTCTTGTATTTTCAGCAGTTCCTCCAGAAGGACTGCAGGTTTGTGTCTCACACTCTGACTTGAAATATCAACACCCTGAGCAGCTTCTTTAAAGAAGCTGCACACTTACTCCCCACGCCACCCTGTCCCCAACTCTCCCTGAAGAGTGTTCTCATTAAAATAGAATCAACTGATGTTGTCTGCTGAACCCTTTTATGTAGCCTCTAATGCAGGTCTCGCTGTGCCTTTAGCAGTCTGTTTTGCCAAGGAGGTGGGGAGGAGGGAAGGTTGTAGAAGGATCGGGTGACTATTCATCTGTGAAAAAACCTTGTCATTCTCAGGGGTTTATGCTGCAGCCCATCACCATGGTATCTGGGTATCTTCTCTGTAAAATCAATCGTGATAACGAAGTCTGTAGTGGAATTCATGGAGTCTCCGGCACTCATCGAGAGGACACCCAGACTTGTGTTGGTGGCTCAGCTGGGTGTCTTTGGGGGGCCAGTTCTCACAAGAACATTGGCCAGGGCAGAGTTCAATCTGAGCAAACGCTTACAGAAAAGAAAGACAACATCCATTAGGCCTGTTCCACTTCTAGTGCGGTTCTAGAGAAACACCCCCTTCCCTCTTCACCCCTCCCCCCCCAACGTGGTGCACTTCTTTGCAAAGCCACACTGCAAAAACACTGCAAAAACAGATCCAGGGTGACTTTCTTTTTCTCTCTCTCTCTCCCTAGAGCAAATCTGTGCAGTTTGCATGTAAAATGCTGGGCTTTCCTACCAGCCAGCTGTGCAAACTCAGCCTGGGAGCTGAAAGTCAAGCTGGCCTCTTTCCTTCTTGAACAACATGGAAAACAGATCCTCTCAAACTATTTTGATTTATTTTTGTTAATGAGATTACAAGTTTGGTTGATAAAGGTAATAGTGTTGATGTATTATACTTACTCTTCTGTGAGGCATTTGACTGGGTACCACAAGACATTTCTGAGTAAAAAACTAGAATGATAAAAAATGTACATGGCACCCTTTAACTGCATTAAAAGTTGGCTAACTGATAGGTCCCAAAATGTAAGTGTAAGCAGAGTTAGCACTGAGTGTGTCAGTTTCCAGTGGGGTCTTGCAGGGATTGGTTCTTGGCCTTGTGGTATTTAACATTTTTATGAATGACCTAGAAGAAAACAAAATCATCACTGATAAAGTTTGCGGTTGTGATGAAAATTGGGAGAGTGGTAAATAATGAAGAGGGCAGGTCACTGATCCAGAGCAATGAGGATCATTTGGTAGGCTGGGCTCAAGCAAACAATATGTGTTTTAATACGGCTAAATGTAAATGTATTCATCTAGGAACAAAGAATAAAGGCTATACCTACAGGATGGGGGACTCTGTCCTGGGAAGCAGTGACTCTGAAAAAGATTTGGGGGTCGTGGTGGATAACCAGCTGAGCATGAGCTCCTAGTGTGATGCTGTGACCAAAAGAGCTAATGTGATCCTAGGATGCATAAACAAGAGAGTCTCACATAGGAGTAGAGAGGTTATTTCACCTCTGTATTTGACACTGGTGTGACCACTGCTGGAATCCTGTGTACAGTTCTGGTGCCCACAATTCAGGGCAGATGTTGATAAGTTGGAGAGGGGTCAGAGAGGAGCCATGAGAATGATTAAAGGACTAGAAAATCTGCCTTACAGTGATAGACTCAAGGAGCTCAATCTATTTAGCTTAAACTCCATGGCACAGTAGTCCCTTCTGACCTTGAAATCTGTGAATCATCCCCAGTACTAAAAGCCCTGCAAAGTCAAATTAGATCCTCGGGCACTGCAAGGGCAGGGTCAGCTGACTTGAGCTGCGGGGCAATACAGTTACAGTGTAGAAGATGATTGACTGGGGCCTGAGCTCTGGGATCCCGTATGGGGGGAGGACGCTGCCCTGTGTGGGTTTGCACAGATGGAACTGCTTGAAACTCAGTTTTGCTGATGTACGTGGAGGATCTGGCTCCAGCCCCCTCTCCTGTAATTGGGCTGACTCTGCAGGGCTAACGGGGTAAAAAGCAGCACAGACTTATTTCGGTCTGATTTGCTACCATGCAATTCAGTGGAAACCCTGCCCCTTGGTTTCAGTGGAGCACGATCATGTCCACAGTCACTAAGGTCAGCATATAAAACATTCATGGGTTTAAACCTTACATGCTTTTCTGAATCTGGGCATGAATTGGCATGTAGCTAAGCTCGGCGGGTGCAGAAGGAAACCACGGCTACAGGCTCCGAGCCTCCAAACACTTGCAGGGAGTCATAACTTTGCTCAGCTGAGTAGTCCCATGGATTCGAAAGTTAAGCGCATCCATAAATGTTTGCAGGATTGGTGCCTTAGACACGAACATGTTTCTTCTTCATCCTAACCAGGAACTTCTAACAGCACCTAAAATTGACCCAGAAACAAAGAAATGACGCTGTTTAGCTCCCGAATTGCTCCTCTCAAAGGCAAACTCTCTTGTGTTTCCTTTGCCAAACCTGGAAGCGTTAGATCTGCTGATCTAGGGCACGGACTCTCGCCTGTTTTTTAATCTGATTCCAATCAGTCCCGGAGTGAAACACAACCCAGTCTGTCTGCCATCTCTCTCTTCACTGCCTGGCTGGCTCCAGTGATGTTTTAGCCCCAGACAAACGGCCTCTTCTGTTGACAAAAGTGGGTCAGACTTCACTTTGAAACTGTCTCCCAATAAAACCAGGTAAAACAATGAGAATTCTCTGATCTCTCTTCCAGACCCAATAGTTGGTAGTTCAAAGTTCTGCATTTATTTTCCAGACCCTCCAATGCAAAGAAATATTATGTCGTCTGGCAGTGTTACAGGGCGGTAGGGATGTTTATATCTGATCTGGATCCCTAGTAAGAGCTAAATTATTATTACTGTTTATTATCTGTACTCTGGTAGCTCCTCAGAGTCTGGTCATGTGCAGTTCGAAGGGGAACTCTGTCAAATGTTGCACAGACAAGAACCAGAGAAGCCTGGGCTAGTGCATAAGGCACTGGACTGAGACTTAGTTAATAGCTGGGTTCCCATTCGGGCTCTACCTGTCTCCCTAACCGTGGGGAGTCCCTCTGCTGTCTCTGTGCCTCACTTTCCCACCTGTCAAATGGGGATCAGGACTGGTGGGGTACCAGGCCACACCAAAGGTCTCTGATGCAGTGATGTCTGCCAGGATCTGCTGAGAGCCTGAACTGCCCCCTGTAGTGGTGTGGGGAGTTCACCCAGATGCCCCATGATGCTCATTTGAATGGCAGCGTTGTTGACTATTTCATTGCACGTAAGAAAGAAGAGGATGGGTTACAGATCTGCCTGGTCTCCTTTGGTGCCACTAGTGGGGGGTGTTCGGGAGATACAACCACTTCTTGTCGCCCCACCCCATTCATGGAACTGAAAACCAGAGGGGGAGAGCTAGGCCCTGGGGGTATTTGAGCTTCACCAAAGGCAAGTCCTTTGAGCCCAGTGGGCCATACCACCACCACCTGCTCCCCCAGGCAGCCAGCCTCTCTGCCCCAGAATAACAAAGGCCAAGTCTGCTCTGCTGGTGGGTGTGGGACCAACAGCTTCCTCCCTTACACTAATGTCTCCTGATCTGTCCTCTGCTGCAGGCTCTCTGCAGACTCAGGCAGACGTCGTTGCATTGGTTACTCTCAGGTTGCATTTTGGAACTTTCCTTCGCAATGATGAAGGCCAGAAATGTTTTATTTTAATGAAAGCTGCAATTGCCATCCTCACATCTGGGAGCCGGGGCTCTGGGCACATGCTCCCATTGTGCCCAGGCCTCAATTCAGCCTCACGGGGCGGGGGAGTGTGAATCTGAACCCCACGGAAGGTGACCTGAGCCTGCGCACACATACTGTGAAGTTCTGCGCCATCTGCTGAGAGTGGTGTTTCACTTTGGCCTGTCAAGAGGGCGGAGCTTGGCAGCATGCCACTGTTTATCTTTCTGCCCAGTTCTAGCTGGGGTGGGGATCAAACCTCTCCCTTGCCTCATAGGGTGGCTATGAGGATAAACAAATTGAGGACTAAGACACCCCAACCACAGGGGCCATGCGGGCAGATTTCTTTCTGTTTCCAGGACTAACTAACATTGTCAGTACAGCAAAGAAAAATGGGTGAACATTTGGCTGGAAGTTGATGGTGCTGAGCATCTTGGGAGGATGCTGCCTTCCTGCAAAACAGATGAGCCGAAAAAAGAGTCCTTGCCCCGGATCACCGTGTATGGTAAGATTTGACATGGATCCATCCCCCACACGGACTCCGCTGAGGCTGCCCTGATTTATGCCATCTTGGATCTGCTCCGTCTGTTCTTTCTGCAGCCTGCTCCAGCCCCTTTGCCATGCTGCAGCTGTTCTGAGCCCTCCCTGTTGCTTACCTCCCCTGCGCTGGCCCTGGCACCCGTGCCCTGAGGCTCAGCTGACTGGTGCCGTTGCTCCCTGGCGGTCAGCATGGTACGTACCCAGTGCCAGTCCCTTGCATGTCATCAGAGGCTGGGAGTCGAATGGGCTT
Source organism: Chelonia mydas (assembly GCF_015237465.2). Lineage (NCBI taxonomy): Eukaryota > Metazoa > Chordata > Testudines > Cheloniidae > Chelonia > Chelonia mydas. Next base: position 22,066,291 of record NC_051254.2, read on the forward strand.
TTGCTCAGGCTGAGACCCTTACCGGACCCAGCCAGCAGCCCAGTAGCAAGTGCTGCAGGGGCTCAGGGCTGTGCCAGGGGAAGAAGGCATCGGGGTTGTTCCCCCTGCCCCCGTCCCAAGCCGTGCTGCGCAGCGGATGTGCAGTAGGGCTGGGATGAATATGCAGCTACTGCTCATACATAAATGAACCCCCTGTAAGTGCCATTGGCTGGAGAGCTCTGGAGCCCAAGACCCTCCTGTGTCCTCAGCATTGTGGGGCTGGACCATGGGTGCTGGACTGTCAGCCCTGCAGAGCGAAGGCCGTATCCCAGCTCCCGGACACTATAGGAGCAGCAGGACAACTGCCCAGGCCATGTGCCAGCCCAGGCCCCGGCAGACCCCCTACCCCACGGTGCATGCTGCCCTCACTGCAGGGCCCATTTGCTCCTTGCCCTCTGCCGAGCCTGCCAGCAGGGGGGGGGCCGAGTACCCCTTGGGCAGGGGGTTTGGGATGTGGTGTGGGCGCTGTTCCCTAGGAACCAGTCAGCGTCCTGGCTCCCCGGGCCATGGAGAAGTGGTCAGCTGCGAATGGTGCTTTGCTCTGAGGCGGAGGGTGAACGTGGGAAAGGTGCTGCGTCTCTCTGGGGGCTCTGCTCTCGGCGTTGTCACTGGGGCTTTACACAAATCTTTGGCAGGGTCCCGTCCAGCCAGAGGCATTGGCAGGAGCTAGGGCGAGCCCACAGGCATCTCTCGGCTGTCGCTGTGCCAGGTGAGCTTCAGCCAGAGTACTGGGGTTGGCCGCCGTGCAGGGCTTGCCCCGGGGACCTACAGAGCTAAAAGCCTGGGAGCGGCTGCGGACAAAGAGACGGCTCTGGCGCTGGGGGGGCCGTGATCCCTGTGCGTCCGCACAGAGTGAGGTTTGCAGCCCACTCTCCCCAGCGGGTCACACACCATCAAGGGAGACCAAAACAAACCGGCAGCAGGAAGAAATGTGCCTGTAAGCAGCTCCCAGGGTGTGGACGGTGGCCTCTTTGTGGCGGGTGCGTCAGACCTCCGAGCCAGCTCTCAGGGCTGGGTAGAGACTCCTCTCCCCTGCATCCTCCTCTGGAACGGGAAGCAGCCCAGCACTTCCCCCAACCCTCTGCCTGAGGCTTGCAGTGGAGTAGATGTGTCCACACATCCAGCGCATGAGACTGCCGCGCTTCCGTGCCCCGCTGGTGCTCTCTGTCTGGGATACGTACAAACACCAGTTAGCTAGGCAGCAGTTCCATGCTCTTTGGGCATGTGACTCCAGTGACCCAAAGGTAATTACCCTGTGTCCACGCTCCCAGCTCCTGAAGGGGGCCATTCCGGTGCAGGTGGGTGAAACTTTCCCAAGGGCTGGCCCTCCAAAGCCTGATCAGCATTGGGTAAGCAAAAGGGAAGTCCCAGGCTTTGGAGGGCCAGCCCTTGGGAAAGATCACTCACCCACTCTTTCCCTCCCCCAGCCTGCCTCTGCCCTCCGCTCCCACTCTGACCTATGGGAAAGAGTGACAAGACAAGGACACAGTGAACCCCTGGGGCCGTCTCTCCCCTGGAAGTGGTGTCGTGCTGTCCCCGTGGTTTCCGCTCTCTGATCACTGCCGTGCTGTATGAGGCGTGAATAAGCTTGGAGCAAGGACTCTGTCTCCTTACCTGTCTCTAAGGTGTCACACACAACCGTGGTGCTATACGAATCCTAGCAACGCCATCTGGCCGGGGGCAGTGCTGCCCATGTGCATTAGGTACCTTACAGCGTGCATGGCAGTGACCTAGCACCTACTGCTGCAAAAATTGGCCCCTTGCTCTGCTCCGTGCAGCATCCCATGCACACCAGCTGGGTTCTTCCTGGACGTCTGCTGGCTCTGACTCCCTGCTGCGTGGGTGCATGGGTGGCTTCTTGCTGTCAGGAAGCTACACCACAGGCCCAGGAGACCAGGGCTTGCTCATACCTGCATAAAGAGGAACCATCAACACAGTTCCTCCAGCTCCTGCCACTTGCCGTGCCCGAGGGGACAACCCGGACCATTGCTGATGGCCGCCAGAGCAGGAGCGAAATGAAACAAACTGATGAGCGCTGGGACCTGCAGGGCCGTCCCAGCTCTGCCGGGCTGCACATCTCCCAGGCCGCACTGATGGAGCCAGTCTATCAGACCCTGAGATAGCCGTCTGGTACAGCCCCCGCACCCACCCACTAACACACACTGCAGGACCGGAGCTCAGTGAGTGCTGTACATGTATCCCAGACAGGTAATCAGTGGCCAGTTAATCCCCATATAATTACAGTTAAACCCATTTGTCCATCTGAGCCCGTAATTCCACTGGTGATAGGCAGGCTCCTCCGGCCACTCTCCCATGCTGCTCTTGGATGTTTCCCACGATTGCGGGCCGAGATCAGCCACACCTGAGCACTGCATGACCAGCTGTGGGCCACAGCAGTGCCTGGGCTGCTGCTCACAACCCTCCCATCTCAGCTGTGCCCCACACGTCCATGGGCCCCAATTCCTTTCCATTAGTGAGCTCACGGCGTCCAGCTTCACCTTCCCGGGCAGTGGCCACACACACTCTGGAAAGGGGGAGAGGGGAAAGAGACCATCAGAACACCAGCGAGAAGCTGGAGATCCGACTGGGGAACTGCTGCTGGCTTCGTTTTTTGTGCATGGAAAAGGAGGGCTGGTCGAGTGGCAGAGGAGTGGAGGAGAGCTAGTCTCGGCTCTGCCCTAGACCCCTGGGTGAGTCACGTAGGCACGGATCCCCAAAGATCCTGGGCATCTATCTCTAACTGAAATCAATGGGAGCGTGGTGCCGAAACCCTGCTCTGTGCCTCGGCTGCGCGTCCGCCCAGGGGAGAGAATAGCCCTGCCCTCCCTCACATTCCTTAGTGCCTGTGAGGGGCTCAGACACCAGATGAGGGGAGCCACGGAAGGACCTCACTGGGTGGCAATTCTCCGCGGCTCTCAGGCATCGTGGAGATTAGGAACAAGGCAATCCTAGTAAGGAACAGGAGAGGGGATTGAAGGCTCTGCTTGGTTTCCATTAAAGGGGCTGGCTGGCCACGCCGCCCACACAACGGGGGCAGCATGGCCAGGAGCAAATCTCCCCATGTGCCATACCCTCCTGTGTCTCACTCCTGGTTCGGAGGCATCGCTTCCAGGGAGGGGCCCGTGGGACCCCGGCCAATTTGGGGGGCCCCAGGTGTGGGGAGCCCAAATGTTCTTTGTGCCCAGTGCCCCAGTAAATCTTAATCCGCCTCTGCCTCTAGGGACAAGCGGGAGATTCAGGCTCAATGGCCCAGTCGGCCCTTGGCCTCTGCTGAGACTGCAACCCAGGGCTATGTACTGGAGCTATTCATGCGCTAGGGACTGGGCAGAGATCCCCGGCCCATCACACCCACCAGACTGCAGCAGCTTGTCCTAGGCCCGAGCCAGCAGCTCCACCGCCCACCCCCATCTCTGGGGATGGCTCGGGGGCAGACGCCCTCTCGGCTGGTCTCTGTTGGTGTCTCCTGACTCAGGTGGTTTGGTTTGGGGGCTCACTGGACTCCATGAACCCAAGACACCAGAACCAGAGCTTTCCCCACAGGGCGGGGCTCTGCTGGCTGCACTGGAGGGGGCTGAGCAGTGTCAAGTGGCTGTGGCTGCAGCCATTCCCCTGCATTTCTAGGGCAATGTGCTCGCTTTGAAGGGCAGCGTGTATGTTCCACGGCTCCCCATCCAGCTCTGCCCCTCCCTGGCTGAGGAGTAACGTGCTGGCCCTGCCTGCTTGCTGTGGTCAGTGCAAACACACGCAGCTTTGCAGTGTCCTGGGCACGGGAGCACAGAGAGGAGGCTGGGAAACAGAGCCAGACTTCAGGGAGGAGGGCGCAAACACCCCCTCCCAAGCCACTGGTAGGCTGCGGGTTGCTAGAGCCATGGGGACAGGACAGGGCCCGAGGATGCACTTTGGGCTCTCCCTTGACTCCAGTGAGTTTTGGATCAGGCCCTTAATTTGTATAAACCATGGCGGGTTGCAGCTGCCCCCTCGCTAATGGGTGGCAGGAGAGTCTGGTTGTTAGAGCCAAGGACAGGGCTCAGGAGACCTGGGTTCTTTCCCGCAACCTTGGCACTGGTTCTGTGGGGGACCTGTGCAAGTCAGTTACCTGCTGTGTGCCTCAGTTTCCCCATTTCTACAGGGGGGGTGGTAGGAAGGATTGATTAGTGTTTGTAACATGCTCTGGAAATAGGCGTAGAAGGGTTGAGTGCACTGCTCAGTGTCGGTAATTGCTGATTTCTGCCTTCGCCCCCAGGCCATGATTCTCTCATTTATATGGCGGTAATGTCTAGGCACTGTCTGTTGGGCTAGGTGCTACAGACGCACACAGTAAGAGACAATTCTCTGCTCCAACAAGCTTAATGGAGTTAGGTGTTCGCCTCCCGTGGCAAGCCAGTGCCTCAGGCCCATGGGCTCATTTGAAAACCACGAAATCTAACAAGGGGTTAGTAGTTCGTGTGAAGAATTCACTATCCCATGAGTTTTGCACTGAAATGTTTAAAAAACTGATCTTATGAAACATGAGTCAGGAACGATAACCATATTCCAGACTCCCAACTTCTGCAGCCGTTCCCAACCGCATCAATAACAATGGGGATGTGCATGATTTCTTTTTCATTTCTTGCTGGTGCAAAAAATGTAATTGAACAAACTTGGAAGGAGCTGTTGAGATTAGCCGCTTGCAACTCGCGAAATCACACCAGACTCCTCCTGGGCCTACCTGTAAAACAGAATTGCAGCATCTCAGGAGAGTGCGCTGCAGACACTGAGCTGTGTTAGTGGAGTATTTCAGGCATGGGCTGATACAAGAGGAAAAACCATTGTTTTTGCTTTGAGGCACATGACTGCACATTCCCGTGAACCTTTGATCACTGCAGAAGACCTGGAAGCAGCCAGCATTTAAACAGACATTGACAGGGCAGGGGATGGACTGTGAGCATGTGAAACTCACAGCCGGGTGAAATGAGCGGTTAGCGTGACTGAAAGGGGAAGGGGTTTCTACAGCGCTGGTTAGGCAAGGTGGGTTTTATTTCAGCTGAGGTTCTATCAACATCTACAGGGCAGGGCGGCCTGTGACCCTGCACGAGCATGCACTGAAAAGCATCATGCAAAGCCCAACATGCATGTCCCAATGAACAGCTTACTGTACCTTTTGGGTTGCAAAGAAACTTACACAGCATACGGGTTCTCACTTCCAAACACGTGCCCTTTAAGCAAAAGGAACTAGATGTAATCACAGCTTGGACTCTGCTTAAAGCCCACCCCTTCCGGCTTTCTCCTTGACTATCACACGCTGGTTATGGATGCAGAAAACTCATCTTTTTTTGGAACATGAACAGCTGTGAACTTCCTCACAGCAGTGCCCCTTCAGCTTTGAGGGAACAACACTTTATTTCCCATCAGTCCCGTACTCCTTCCCTGCTGCTCCCAAACCTGGGACCAGAACGTTTGTGTCTGAGCTATAAGCTCTGGTGCAACCACAGCTGGAGTCCTGCGTCCAGTTCTGGTGCCCATAATTCAAGAGGGATGTTGTTAAATTGGAGAGGGCTCAGAGAAGAGCCACGAGAATGATTAAAGGATCAGAAAACCTGCCTTATAGTGATAGACTCAAGGAGCTGGATCTATTTAATTTAACAGAGAGAAGGTTAATGGGTGACTTGATCACAGTCTATAAATATCTGTAGGCATAGCAAGTATTTAATACTGGGCTCTTCAATCTAGCAGAGAAAGGTCTGGCACAATTCAACGGCTGGAAGTTGAAGCTAGACAAATACAGGCTGGAAATAAGGTGTAAAGTTTTACCAGTGAGGGTAATTAACCACTGGGACAATTTACCACGGGATGCGGTGGATTCTCCATCCCTGAACATGTTTAAATCAGGATTGACTGTGTTTCTAAAAGCTCTGCTCTAGTTCAAACAGGAATTAATTCAGGGCGTTCTCTGGCCTGCGTTACACAGACCGTCAGACTAGAGAATCACACTGGTTCCTTCTGGCCGTGGAATCTGTGAAAGAAAGGGCCCAGCTTCTCCTCTGCCTTCCAGAGCATCATGTAGGAACAGCATTGACATGACAGGAACGACTCCTGATTTACACCAGTTGTAAGTGAGCAGGATCTGGCCCGATGCCCCAACCTATGGGACTGGTCCAGTCCAAACTTCACACCGGCCTCGATCCTAACGGCGCGGCACCAGCCACAACCCAGCTGCCCAGACGCCCCAGTGACAGTGAGCGCGGGCCCCTCTCCCGCTGAAGAGCTGGGCCCTTTATGCAACAGCTCCCTCCTTTCCTCCCTTACGCCGGAGGTACAAAACCCGTCCCCCAGCCAGTCAGAATCTGATTCCCTCTGTGGATTTCTGCATAGGGGACAATGTACCTGTGTTCTCACTGGGTGCCCCAGGGCACTGGCCAAGTTACTGCCCCAGCCTCCAGGCTTGCTTGGCTCACCCTGGCCAAAGGAGGGCTGCAGCAGTGCGGGGGAGGCGTTATTTAGCAGAGGAAGGGCCTGCGGGGGGCGGGGGTGAATGAATCTAAGGCAAGGCCGATTTAGGCTGAACATCTGGGAAAGTTTCCTAGCTATTACAGTCCTGTGGAACAGCCTTCCCTGGGTGGGGTGGATTGCCCATACCGGCCTGGCACTGGCCAACAGAACGCTGGAAGGGCCTGGCCCATGACTGGGGATCGGAGGCACTTGGGCAATACAAATAGTAACACTCCTGCCCGGGGCGGGGAGAGGCCTTCTTGGGCCTCGCCACCAGCTCTGCCTGGCAGATCTCAGCTCCGTTCCCTCCCTCTGCCTGTACACACAGCACTCCCCAGGGGAAAGCCCATGGCTCAGGCATGCCCTTGGCTGCTGTTCTCCCAAACAGCTGCCGTGGGAAAGGGCTCTCTCCGGGATCAAGCAGCAGAGTCTGCATGCGGGCTGTGATCATCCCTGGGTCCCCACTCCAGTTCCCACTGAAACCTTTGCAGATGACCCCCTCTCGTGGAAGCATCAGGAAACACATTGGAGGGAGGGACTCATCAGCTGGTGCCAGAGAGCTGCTGTCCAAAATGCAATGAGGCGAGCTGCCCCGCACCCCTCACCCCGCTGTGCTGGACAGACACAGGGTGAGAGAGACAGTTCCCACCCTGAGTAGCTTATGAGCTAGCTCCGTGCCGCTGATCCCCAGAAGAAATCCCAGCTCCATCCCTGGGCTCGTCGCATCAGCTTGTGCAGCGCTTTGGGTTTGCACTATGGCAGCGAGCAGCCAGGCAGCGTGTGGTGTCACGTCCATAACCACACGGCAATGCCCGCCGCTCACCAGCCAGGATGAGCACAGCTGCGCCTGACCCTGAGCTCGCCAGCGCTCGCACCTGCAAGGGCTCCCCAGGGGCATCCAAGGAATTCACCCTTTGGAGCGGAAAACCTGGAGAAGACCGGCTAAGATGCTGCAGCCCCCATGGAAGGAGCCATGTGGGCCCGGGGCAGAGCCAGGGGACCTGCTCTAAGCTGGCTTTGGGTTTTGGTCTGGGTTTTGCAATCTCCATTTAGCACCGGTGGAAGGTGCAAGCTCAGCAGGCCTGGAGCCCAAGAGGCTAATTCCTGCTTGCCTTGTGCCCACTCTGGAGCCAACGGCAAGTACCTGCAAAGCATCCCCAAAGCTCCCCTGGCACACAGCATACCTCTAGCTTAGAAGGGGGTGGGGGAGGTGCTGAGCCAGTATAGCCCATGAGAGCCCCCAGCCCCACATGGCATGTGAAGGCAGGAGGGGGCATGGCCAGCGTGTTCCTCTGCCCCAAATATCTCCTCGGGTGGGGATGGGCATGGCAGAGCCTCAAAGGCAAAGGGCATTTCAGTGCCCAGTTCCCACTTGCAGCTTTGACCAGCTCCCTCTGGTAGTGCAGTGGCCCAAGGTAGAGCAGTCCTCGCCGCTGCTCTATCCCGCACCAGGGACCGAACCAGCTGAGGAGGAGCACGCTCCTGCCTTACAGTCCCTGCACCAGGCTGAGAGCTGGGACAGAGAGGGATCCCGGCAAGTCCCAGTCCAGCTGTGCTGCCCTCAGCCCCCGCTGCCCTGCAATGGCTTGGACCCTGCAGCCTAGGAAGGGAACCTGCTCTGTCACCTGGCCAGGAGTGTGCAACACAACTAAGCCCAGCTTGGCACTAAGCCCAGCGGGCCAGTGCTCTGTAAAAGTCACTAGACAACTTGGGGGAGAGAAAGATCGCGATGAAACCTGCAATGCAAGCAATGCTCTCTGCCCCTTGCACTGGAAATCTGTCACCGTCCTTCTGCAGCCCCAGTCCCTGCTGCATCCAGGTGCCGAGGCAGAGATGAACAAACTCTGGCACAGAGCTGATAGGGCTGTTTCCATCCCCACAGAGGCTGGTTCTGATTTCCCAACACCCAGGGGACAGTTCACAGTCACCATGCTGCTGGCGGTGAACAAGCTTTGAGCCCCTGGACACAAGTCATGTGCATCCCTGCACTGTGCATGCAGCCCGCGGCACGCAGGAACATACCTGAGTCCATGACGACGTTCAAGGGGGAATCGTAGATCTGCAGGAACTGTGCAGGGCTCAGGAGCTCCTGGCACTCCAGGAGGTGGCAGATGGTGTCCTGGGAAATAATTAAGTTGGGGACCTTCTCCAGAACGGCATTGGGGAGGTTTGGGGAGCTCTGGAAACCAGAAGAGAAAAGAAAACCCTCAGCCACTCAATGCCAGAGGAAAATCGCGCCTCCTGTAGCCATCGGGAGAACTCGACTGACCCTTCCGATGCCCACCAAGCATGCCCACCTGCTGCGAGCCGGGCCACTCCTGCTGTAGACGGTGGAACTGAAGGTGGCTGGACAGGTCAGCAAGGGCCTATAATTCCAAAGGCAGCAACACCCTGTGTGTGGGGGCATCCCAAAGATTTGGCTAGAGATGGGGCGTGACAGACCCCGGCAAGCTGCCCACCCGCATTAGGGGGCGCTAGCCGTGCCTCCGGGCCCTTACCTGGGGGTATTTCAGCAGGTGCATCCCCAGTTTCAGGAGCATCGCCAGGCACTCGCCAATGATGGTCTCAATTGGCTCCTCGCGCAAGGTGGTGTAGCCCAGGTGCCTGCTGGGCACGTCCAGCACCTTGTGGCTCCACTGCTGGAAGAGCCGGGAGGGAATGTTGTGGGACAGCGCCAGGATCTTGGGCTCCAGAACGAGGGCCCTGGGACGGGACAGGGTAGTGGATCAGTTCCCTCTCACAGCAAGAGAGGGGTCTGTCACCCCCTGGGGTTAGCAGGAGGGTCACTACCTGCCTACTGAGGCCTTGTTATATGCAAAGATGGTGCCACGCTAGCCTGGCATTGCTAAAACAGTGCCATCCCCTGGTGTGGACACAGCTAGTCTGGTAAGAAGGTGCTCACACCAGTACGTCTCTTCCCCTCCATTTAGACTGTGCCTGGCTTTCACCCAAAGATGATGTTGTTTCAACAAAAAGTTGCCTTTTTGTTTTTTAACTTTTTGTCTAAATTTTCCACAGCTACAAAACCATTTTCCACCCAGCTCTAAAGCAAACACCTGGCGGCAGGTAGGAACACCTCTGCTACCCCTTTTCATCTGCAGGGGGAGCCAGAGAGCTCAATACGCCAATTAACTTGGCGGCGGGTTGGCGCGGACCCTCCAATTTCCCCTTTCCCCTATCGAGGGCACCAGCCAGCATCTGAGCCGTGGCACTTCCATCTTCCCCTCGGCTGGACGCCGGTAGCCTCCCCCCGGAGCCATGCTTCCCACCGGGGTGCACCGTGTCCGCAGAGCTATGGCTGCAGCTCCCTCTCCTGGTTATACCTGGTAAAGATGTGCAGAGATTCATAGGCCAAATGGGACCATGGTGATGATCTAGCCTGACCTCCTGTATAACACAGGCCAGAGAAACGCCCCCCCCGCCTCGCTCAAATTCCTAGAGCAGATCTTACAGGAAAACATCCACTCTTGATCTGAAAACTTGCCAGTGAGGGAGAATCCACCACGGCCCTTGGTAAATTGTCCCAGGGATTAATTACTCTCCCTGTTAAAAACGGATTCCTTATTAGCAGTCTGAATTTGCTTAGCTTCAATTTCCAGCCTCTGGCTCTTGTTCTATTGGATTAGTCGGCTGCTGCCTCCCAGCCAATCGCAGGTTCGATCCCCGCACAGAGCCCAGCCGCCACCGTCCTCGGTCATGTGCACTCTGGGGTTTGGTGAAAGACGCTGAACTGTGGCAGCTGAAAACCCTCCAGCCACTGGCTGGCCAGCCCTCACCTGTGCTGCTGAGGCTGCATGTCTCGCAGGTCCCTCAGGATGGAGTAAAGCACCTCGCTGGAGGCCTGAAAGAAGAGCAACCTCGTTAGCTGTGCAAACCCCCGGTCATGTCTTGACAGATGCCCAGGGCTGCACCCCGGGTGATGGGATGGAGCATCCGAGCATGCTGGCAAGGATGTGTGGACCCGACTGGTGCAAGTGTGAGAGGGCACAAGTGAATCTGCCCACGCTGCTAGCCCAGCTTGCCCAGAACATGCCAGCTGCAGCTGCCGGGCCTGGGGGCAGGAGGAATTCAGGGCAATGCAGCACAGTGAGCTGCTAAAAGGGGTGGGTGGGCATGGGGCGCTCAAATTCTGGCCTGGGGGAGTCAGCCCTGCGGTTCTTACATGTGGGGTGGTGAGCTAGGTTTGAGGCCCTTCGATTGTGGGGTTAGGGGGCAAGGCTGGGGGATGGGCCCTCACATTGTTGGGTTGCAGGGGGAGATAGACCCTTAGATTCTGGTGTTGGGGGTGAGGCCTGGGATGGGGAATGGGTCCTTTGATTAGGGGACTGGAGGGGATGAGGGGCGAGGCCGGGGTGGGGGATGGGCCCTTTGATCCTGGGGCTGGGGAAGATGGGGGTCTGGAGCGGGGACAAGAGCAGTGGTTTTCCAGTGAAGTTTGGGGGTTCTAGCTCTCGCTTCCCACCCTCCACAGCTGTTCTCTGTCCTGTTGCTACACTCTGCCTCAGCCAGGCTGATTGCAGGGTGACTGGTTGGGAGGGAGGGAGGGGGAGACGGGGTGCTGGGTGTTTCACGTAGGGTGGCATGGGGGGAGGGGGGAAGGAACGGGGCTGGGGAGCAGAGCTCGGTGCAGCCTGCGAAGGGCAATCCCAAGCCGTCTCGCAACCCCTCGGGGGCTCTCCCAGTTTCCCATCCCTTTCTTTGAGGTTCCCATGCATTCGCAGGCTGGCTGGCCCCACGCCCTCCGTTCCCCGTACCTCTAGGGTGTGCACCAGGTAGGTGGGGTAGAGCAGCAGGAGGCCCGTGACCCCCTCGCCCTGGTAGTAGCGCTGCAGACTCAGGAAGAGGCGGTGCCAGTACCCTACGGAGAATCCAGAGCGCACACAGCGTTTGCTGGCTGATGCCCCCCACCCCCCAGGCTAATGCGGCCAGCCCCGGGCTCCTGCAGCTGCCTCCTTCTCCAAACTGCAGGATCCCTCCTGCCCTTGCCCCCCACCCAGTGCACTGTAAAGGGGAAGGGACCCCTGTGCGGCACAGCCCCAGGGCCCCGCCCCGCTCAGAGCACCCCTGGCATAGCAGCCTCCAGCAGTCAGAATGGGAACTCCTGAGTGGCCTGGGGCTGGTTGCAAACCAGCATCATGCATGTTGACATCTCCGTGTTCCCCCGGGAGGCTGCATATCGCCCTCCCCACACTGGGGGCCTGGAATCGGATCTCCCAGCGACGGGGGCCAGAGCCCCACCAGCTTGCACAACAGCAGCCATGTCTACAGTGTGGCTCAAGCCATCTTTCCCTGGGTACCTGAGCGCCCAGCCTGGGCTCTCAATGCACAGTGCCCTCTGGAAGGGCCACAGTGAAGCAGAAGCATGATGGCCCTGAGCCCAGGGCCCTCCCCCCGTCCCCATGGGCTGACATTAGACTCCCACCTGGCCTTTAAAAGAGAAATAATCGTTTTTCTAGCCCACAAATGTGACCTGATTATGGATGACAGCAGCCTGAGCCTGAGATGCTACGAGTGTCCCATGCATCTCAATGGGGTGCTAACTCTGACACCTGCTGCTCTGGGGGATCCCATCCCAGCAACAGCACCCCAGCAGGTAACTCTGCACATGGAGAACCCTCATCGCTGTCATTCCACCATGGCTGTGCTGGGAGCACAGGGTCATACACAGAAGGGTGGGTAGGGAGCCGTGTCCTCCCTTCTCCAGCACAGCTTCCCAACCCCATGGAGAAAGTGAGCGGTGTTCTGGAGAGGTCCACACGACAGTGTCTCAAACACAGCATGTCGCGTAGCCATTTGGTCCTAGGCGGCGCTGGCCAGACACTGCAACGCAGTGCGTGGTCAGGCGCTGGTGTGTGCATGGCCCTTGTTCCATTTCAGGCCCCTCTGCCCTCCACAGATGTGGCTACTGAAGAAACAGGGTGAGATGCTTACCTGCTAAATCCTGTTTGTCAGCCAGCTCCGGGGAGATCTTAGCCAGAAATACCAGTCTGTGCAGAAGCAATTTCTGGAAGGGAAGAGAGAGGCCAGCTGTAGTTCAGGCCCTGTGAAGGGAGGTTGCTGCCAGCGCCGGGGGGAAGGGGAGGGCTATCTGCATGAGGCACTGAGATGGAGTAAAGGAGGGCTCTGGTGCTGAGTTCGGTGGCGGCTGGACTTTGTGCCGCCCACCCTCTTGATTCTTACTGTTACAACGAGCCATCCTAGGCTGGTGTTTTAGAGCCATGGCATGCGTGTTGTAAATGGCATGGGAGCTTGCGCCTGGGGACGTGTAGTAGCAGGGGATGGACTCAGGGAGTTAGGACGTCCCTTCTGATCCTAAGGCTGCCCACTCTGTGCCCCTCTTCTCTGGGACACGTGCACCCAGACACACACCCAAAAGTGCAATGGGACAGGATGGGCAGATGAGCATGTGGCCCTGGATTGGTTTGCAGTGTCGTGGGGAAAGCGCTTACAAATAGGGTGCCTAGATAGCAAGTATAAAAAATGGGTATGGGGGTGGGGGGGAAATAGGTGCCTATATAAGAAACAGCCCCCAAAATCAGAACATCTGGTCACCGTACTTACAAATGAATTGACCCCCGCTCCTTCCAATGCCCGGCCTAGCTCCCAAATGGGCCTCTCCCCTAAGACAAGGAGGGACTACTTGGTCGGTTTCATAGGACCCAGGCCAGCTTCTCTGCAACCATCCAAAGCATTGGGCTCCCAGTGCAGGATCCCCATGGAAACCATGTGGGAACTCCTACGATAGCTTGGAATGTGTCCAGACAACAAATGCGTCCCCCTCCCTGGCGTCTCACCAGGCGGGCTGGGGGATCAGCACACACCTTTCATCCCAGGAAGCGGTGCCCCGCTGGGTTCCTGGCTGGGGTATGCGGGTTGGGGGCCACTGGCACTGTGGGAAGGTAGGTTGCCCTGTTCCTCTCCTGTGAGATTTCCATCTCATGGGGATCAAGTGGGCCAGCGCCTTTCCCCAGCACTCAACTCGTGCAGGAGGACCCTGAGCAAAGGGCCTGCAGCGCTGCACCAGTGTGAATTTCCCCAGCAGAGAACAGAGGTGCTGTGCTCTGAACCACGCCTTTGTCTATGTGCATCTGGATGGACAGCTAGGACAGGGGTGGGCAAACTACGGCCCACAGGCCGGATCTGGCCCCTCAGGGCATTGGCCAGGAACGGGGAACCGTGGCCAATGGGAGCTTCGGGGGAGGTACCTGAAGGAGTGGCAAGGGTGAGCCCTGTTCCCCCCCTCCCCCAGGGGCCGTGCAGGGACATAGTGCTGGCCGCTTCCCGGAGCGGTGAGGTGTGGGACCAGGGCAGGCATGCAGGGAGCCTGCCCTGGCCCCGGTGCACGCCACTGCCACCCCGGAGTCGCTTTAGGTGGGTGGCGCCAGGCCGGAGTCTGCACCCTGAACCTCTCTAGCACTCCGCCCTGCAACTCCCTGCCCTGAACCCCCTGCTGCACCCTGCACCCCCAACTCCCTGCCCTGAGCCCCCTGTTGCACCGCACACCCCTCCTGCACCCCAACCCCCTGCCCTGAGCTCCCTCCCACAGTCTGCACCTCTCCTGCACCCCTGCCTTGAGCCCCCTCCTGCACCCTGAGCCGCCTCATACACCCTGCACCCCTCCTCTGCCCCAATCCCCTGCCCTGAGCCCATTCCTGCACACCGCACCCCTTCCCACACCCCGCACTCCCTCCCGCACCCCAACCCTCTGCATACAATTTCCCCACCCAGATGTGGCCCTCGGACCAAAAAGTTTGCCCACTCCTGAGCTAGGATCATTGAGTTTGATTTGTTCTATAACTAATCCATGAGGATCCTCGGGTCCAGGCTCCTGGTGGGAGTTGTGGGGCACTCAGCAGCATCTGACAAAACTGGCCATTCCTCCTGTGTCTGGAAAGAGCGGAGGGTTTGCAACAAAACCACCCCCGAGGGCTTCTGCTGACATTTCTGGCAAGCACCTTCTCCTGGGAAAGGAGACAGGCAGAAATGGAAAGATCCCAGGGAGCATTCAGAGCCTGGGGAAGCTCGTGGCTAGACGCGCCTGTCTCAGAACATTAAAGTTCCCCCATCGGGGGAAGGTGACTTGGTGGTGAAGGGGGTTGACTTGTGTACACTGAAAATTACGGAAAAGGTAAATTTCAGTTGATTCCTTTTTGGAATGGCTGAATTGAAACAGAGATGCTGTGAGATGAGCGAGAATAGTGCTCTTTGCTTTACAGTGATGCTTAGAGACCCCTGACCAAGGGTGGAGTCCCCTGGTGCTAGGCGCTGCATATACCCAAAGTGAGAGACTCCCCCTGCCCCAGCAAGTTTACAGTCTAACCACACAAGGGGACCCAGGAAGTGGCGTTAATCCTGTTCTACAGATGTGCTTCAGTTCCCCAGAGCGATAAGGTTGAGGTGCTCAGGAATGACTCAGGGACTGAGCCACTGAACGGGAGGTGACCCCAGAGGTGTCTGTTCCCCAGTCAGCTCTGAAAATCTCAACCTAACTAATGTGCCAAAGGCTCACCCAGGGAATCAACGGCAGAGCCAGGAGCTGAACCCAGATGTCCTATGTCCCAGTCCAACAGCAGCCCTTAGCTAGTGATTTTCTTCCCAAGAGAGCTGATCTCACACATGCTGTGCTGGATTGTTGCCTTGATAAGACGTAGCACGCAGTTAGTGATGCTGGACTAACGGATTTCCTGTCCACGCTTGCTTTTCCTGTGCACCCCTTGTTGTACCCGGACCACTCTGCGCAGTTGCTTTGCATTGAGGAAATGAAAACAGTCCCTTTTGGAATGGTTGACGGTGATTTGATTTGCCATCTCGCCCTTGGAAATGGCCAGGCGACCCTAAAGGGGGTTGTGATTTCTCTGCCTATTTAAAGGCCTGTAAAACTGAAGCTTCCCTGAGCTACCAAACATTTTCTGCACCCTTTGGGAGGTGACAGAAACACAGCATGAACTGGGAAAGGGGATCTGAAAGAGGCTTGTTTGGATGCCAGTCAGAAAAACTCCCAGAGCTACTATCCAGGCAGCCCTCATGTAGCCAGAAATAACCTGCTATTTGCAGAGGCCAGGTTCCGCTGTTACTCCTCTGCCCCTTACTCCCCGAGTAGCTCATTGACTTTGGTGCAACTACTACAGAGCATGAGGAAGAGTGTCAGAAGCTGGTCTGTGCAGTTAGTTACAGGCTTTAGGAGCAAGAGCTGACAGGAGCTGCAGGGTTTGGAGGATTCAGAGTTTCTAGACACAGATCCCCCAGCTGAAATCAATGGACGGTACGAGCCTAAACACCCTTGTGGATCTGGGCATGACTGAGTGGAGAAACTCCAAAGCACTAGTGACATAGCAAAGTTGCCCAAGTCAGGGGCTCGGTGACAGCGTAACAATAACAGACCCCTGGTCGTCGGCGGGCAGGCTCGAACTGGGGGCCTATGGAGTTTAGTGCATGAGCCTCTACCCTAGGAGCTAAAAGCCAACTGCCTGTTAGCTAAGGCTGTAGAGCAGACTCATTTTGTCCCTCTCTCCAAGTGGTCTCGGTGCGGCTAGATGGGACAGAACCCCACACCCAGAAGGTGTGTGGGTTACCACAGCATGGGCCTTTCCTCACCCAGTTACAGCCTGGTGAAAGGAGCAGGGCCGACGGACTCCAACCATGCCCCTGTGACTAGGCTGAAATGCTCTAGGATCTGCAGCCTGTGCCAGTAAAAGGAAGATGGAAGCCCTGATGTGGGGAGTTTACTGAGACCACATTGCGCCACCCTCCCCATAGCTGTGTGGGCCGGCTGCCGACCTAGCTCTGCCCGTATCCCAGTCCGTCCCCACCCCGTGCGCTCCAGGGGGAGCGGAGAGCAGGAGACACTGACCGTATCCTCCTTGGCACGGGGGGCCCGCCTGCTGAGCACGTGCTGAAGGAGATTTGTCCGGACCCTCTCCTGTGGCGACTCCTTCGGTTTCGTCTGCCCCGCTTTCTCCCGACCAGCCATGCCCCCGCCCCTCGCTCCCGTCCT
Organism: Chelonia mydas; assembly: GCF_015237465.2. Lineage (NCBI taxonomy): Eukaryota > Metazoa > Chordata > Testudines > Cheloniidae > Chelonia > Chelonia mydas. The sequence continues at coordinate 22,082,792 of NC_051254.2, forward strand.
CTGGCTGCACAGAGAAAGCACTAACGGCCCTCAAGACTCATCCAGAATTGCTGCTTGGCCTCTTCGAAACCAGCTCTTGCTGCCTGGAGGTCACGGTGCAGAGAGACGCGGGCGCTGACCAAGAACCACAGCCTGGAGTCCCAGTCACACTGGCTGGGAGCAAGGCAAGACTTTGGCCAGGCAGCAGCGGCGAGTTGACAAAAGGTTTTCGGTGTCTTAGCAGCAGAGCCCGGGCCCTTACGTTTATCCCTTTTGTCTGCATTGTTTGCTGGCATTTTCTGTGGGCATTAGCTGGCAGGGAGCAGCGGTTGCTCAGGCAACACGTGGCATGTAGAGATCCTTTGAAAGGTTCTGGGACGCCAAGGGCTTTGTGACAGCTGGGGCTCTTAGCTGAGCTGCCTGCCGGCTGAGGTGCAGGGCACAGCAGGAGGTATGGCCACACCTAGCTCTGTTCCCTAGCCGGTGTTTTTATCGCTGCCTCTTGAGCACCATGCTTTAATTTGCAGGTGAAGGCTGGGGGGCTGGGCAGTGGCAGACCCCCCAGCCTGGGCAGCCCTGGTGAGTTACAGGAGCTTGGGCTGGCTCCTCATTGAGCGCAGCTTGCAGATTTCCCTTTCAAGTGGCCGGCTCAGGAGTTCGAAGGGCAGGGGAGTTGGGGTGGGTTGGGGGAAGGAAGGGTCCCCGCCTTTGGGGCTACATTAGGGCTGCCTGGGTCGGTCAGGATGACATTGATCCCAGGTTTCAGAGTAGCAGCCGCGTTAGTCTGCATTCGCAAAAAGAAAAGGAGCACGAGTGGCACCTTAGAGACTAACCGATTTATTTGAGCATAAGCTTTCGTGAGCTACAGCTCACTGCATCGCATGCATTCAGCGGAGCTCCCACTGAGTCAAACCTCAGGACGTCAGTGTGCGCCAGGGAGCGCTGAGCAAGCGGCAGCAGGGCCCACCCGGGCAGGCTGCAGGTCTACGCCCCAGCTTGCTGTGCACCAAGTGCTTGTGCAGACCTGCCGAGCCGGGGTGTACCGTGGCCTCCGCGGATCCGGCCCAGAAGGGGCCGCATGCCAGGCACCGGGCGCTGCGTTGTGTTCCAAACCCCACAGGCTGTGCAACGTGGCCTATCTCACTCCCTCTGCTGCGAAGCTCTTGGGGCCCCTCAGGCTGCAGCACAGTCCCTAAAGGGGAGACGCTTTGTCCCCGCAGCCCTTGGCCCTGGCCCCCAGGCCATTGGCGTCCAAGTGTTTCCTCGCAGAGGGGCCCCCCCACGATGGGAGCTCTGCACGGATCCCCTTGGGGGGGCTTCCTCCAAAATCTTCACTCCGGGGCAGAGTCTGACCCTTCCACTGCCAGGAAAGAAGCCAAGGGTTCAGCCCTCAAACTCCCCCTGCATCCAGCTCAGCAGAGCCCTTGGGCCTCTGCCCCGGCTTCAGCTGCCCAACGGTGCCTCCTGGGCCAGGGCTGCACTGGCAGGGACTCCCCTTCCGTGGGCTGCCTCAGCACAGTGGAGTAGCCCAGGGTAACCCGAGTCTGCCTGTTCCGCGGCTGGGGAATGTGGAATTTTGCTGAGGGCAGTTTAACCGCCTGTCATTTTACCACGACACCACTGACCCAGCACCCGGTCCACGGGGCTCCGTGCTGGAGGAAGGGGCAGGCAGGAAAGTTAATGCAGCCGCTGCTTGCCAAGGGGGATGGATTCCTAGCACAGTAGCCAAGGCCAGATGCTTCACAGGTAATGACCAGAACAAGGCAATTATCAAGTGATCCATCCCCTGTTGTCCAGTCCCAGCTTCTGGCAGTCAGAGGTTTAGAGACACCCAGAGCATGGGGTTGGATCCCTGCCCACCCTGGCTAATAGCTATTGCTGGACTTATCCTCCAGGAACTTATCTAGTTCTTTTTTGAACCCTGTTATAATCTTGGCCTTCACAACATCCTCTAGCAGTGAGTTCCACAGGTTGACTGCATTGTGTGAAGAAATACTTCCTTTTGTTTGTTTTAAACCTGCTGCCTATTAATGTCATTAGATGATCCTGTGTCTTTTGTTATGTGAAGGAGTAAATAAGGAAATGTTATTTATTTTCTCCAGGCCAGCAGCCTTCTTTCAGCCACTGGAGGCTGGTTGGATCCCCCATTTAGAGCACATGGGCACTGCCCCTAGATCAGCCTGTACTCCTGGCTGGGTATGACCCATGTTGCTTTCCCCCTTCCCTCAGTCTCTCGCCCCTTTGCTGCCACCCTATGAAAAGCTTATTGTCAGTTGGTGGGGTGATGACATCACAAGGTAAATCAACCAATCATCACCCTTCCCTCTCCCCATTGGACTGTGATATGATGTCAGAGGTGAGTTGACCAATCACCCATTCCTTTGCCTGCCCCCTTCCCACTGGAATGTGACATCAGAGGCACATCAGCCAATCACCACCTACCTTCTCCCATTGCCATTCATCTGCATATTGTAATGTGATTGGATAAAATGTCTTTTCCTTGAATACATCCTGTTCTGAATTAACAGCCCAGCTTTTGATGGCCTCGTTGAGGCGTGCAGGGCCTGGCAGCCGGCCCGCTCCTTGGCATGAGATCAGATCTGCAGCATTTGGTCACTGCCCTGGGAACAGCTGGGGGAATCGTGTCATTACAATACAGGGGGGTGCGGGTGTCCTGCATGGTATTTCTCAGCACGTGTTGCAGTCCCTGTTGCTCACTCGGGTTTTTCTCCCTCTACGAGGCCAGCACAGACCTTTAGTTTGGAGGCTGCAGAGACCTTCACATCCATGGGGGCGGTTCCCTGCTTTCCTAGGACCCTGACCTGCTGCTGTGCCAGGAGGCGCCATCAGAGTGATTTCTGGGGGGAGTGCCTGTCCCACCATAGCCTGCGCTGGCCTTACATGCAGGCCAGAACCATCCCGTTCACCTGAACTTCACTCCAAACAGGCCCAGCTGGCTGTTTACACCCCCGTCCTGGGGACCTGTGGCTGCACTGCCGGGCATTGGCCACACACACACACACACAGAATGGTTTTTAAAGCAGAGGCAGGTCCTGCAAAAGCCCCCCCGCCCGTCGAAGAGCCCAGCAGCGGGGTACAGCGGGGCTGAGCCGAGGGACAGGGATGGCTCAGACCCAGTGAAGAATTCCCCCGCCCCTCCACCCCTGCCGGCTACATGCAAACCTTTCGGATCGCCTTCTGCTGCTCCTGCGCCAGCCCATACACCGAGAGCCTGGCCTTGAAAGCAAACTCCTCCAGCTCGGACTGGATGCTCGGGGCTCGCTTTGGCCTGGATGCCATGGCTGCAACCTGCGGCCGTTGCTTAGTGACTGTGTCATGATAACAAAGGGGGCCTGGGGAGCTCTGCCAAGGGCCCACCCACTGCAGCCTGGTGGCACCATGCCAATGATGGTTTGCATGCCTCGCTGTTCGAAGGGGAATGCAGGGCACAGGGACTGGGACTGGGCCAAAGCCCACGGCCATCCAGGGGACCCTTTCCCATCGGGGGCGGGATGGCCGGGGTGCAGTGCGGCATGTGGGTAAAAATAAATCCCCGTGAGGCATTTTAGTTTAAAGGAAAAGTTGTGTCTGTCTGATGGCCCTGGGGAGCCACCCATCCTTTGCGCAGCAGGGGCAGTGCCCAGGCAGGCTCCCCCACCCTTGTGCTGCAGCCCTGCTCACTGCTAGGGTTAGATCAGGCTTCAGCGCCCGTGGGAACCTTGGCCTCTCTGCCCAGCCGGCCTGGCCCAGTGGTTAGGGAGCTAACGGGACTGGAGCAAAGCTGGGGTCAGTTTCTGGCGCCGTCACAGACTGGCCCTAGGGGCTTGGGGAAGTCACTTAATCTGTGTCCCCTGCGTGCACAATGGGGATCGCACTGCGCTAGCTGACAGGGCGCTGGGCGGCCACACACATGGGAGGGCAGGATGCACTCAGATGCGGCAGTAAATAGGGGCTAAGAACCAGTGCTCGCTGCGCCCCAGACAGCCTGCAGCTGGTTATGGCTTTTAGTCACGGCTGCCCTGCACTGGCCGCAAACTGCCCACCCTAGAGCTAAGCAGCTGGATGCCATTACCAGCCCCCTGCCCGAAGCTGCTGCAGGCCTATCCCCATGTCTGTCCCCACCTCAGAAGTTTAGGGTCTCAGTCGGTACCTTCCTGGCACTCAGCGCCCTGGGCCCAGTATATGGCCGAGCTCCAGCGCGATGTTTGTGGGTGACACCCCCCCCCCCCCTCCAGGCACCGTGGACCTCGTCCACAGGGACCAAGCTTGTCCAGGTGGGAGACAGAGTGTCCCAGAGACCAGCCCGAGGCTGTGGCTGCAACTGGCCCAGGAATTGGGATCCAGCCCAAACCCCCCATCAAGTGCCAGGCATACCTCTCTGCCGTAAAGACAGCGCAGTGTGGCCAAAGGTGACCAGCCCACCGCCCTGCCCAGAACACACACTCTTCCAAGGGACGTGCTGAGACTCTGCGGGACGCGAACCGTTCGCCCACCGGTGCCACCCACGGCTGCGGCCAGGCTGGCCTGCACACGCTGGGCGGCTACGTCCCTTATAAAATAACCCCCAGAATTCAAAACGGGGCTAAAGCTGTCACAACCCCCAACTCCCCACTCGCTCCCTGAGCCCCCGCCATGTCCTGACTGCCCCCGTCCAACCCCCATCTACCCGCTGCCTGCCCTCCGTCCAACCCCCATCACTCCCTGAGCCCCTCCATCCATCCTCTGCCTGCCCTCCATCCCCCAAACCCCCATCGCTCCCTGAGCCCCCCATCCATCCCCTGCCTGCCTCCACCCCCCCGAGCCACCCTCCATCCCCTGCCTGCCCCCCCCAACCCCCATCGTTTCCTGATCCCCTCCATCCATCCCCTGCCTGCCCCCACCTTCCAAATCCCATTGCTCCTTAAGCCCCCATTCATCCCCTGCCTGCCCCCATCCAACCCCCATCACTCCCTGAGCCCCCCCATCCATCCCGGCCTTCCCCCACCTTCCAAACCCCATTGCTCCTTGAGCCCCCTTCCATCCCCTGCTTGCTCCCACCCCCAAAGCTCCCTGAGACCCCCATCTATCACCTGCTCATCCCCCAACCCCCTCACTCCCTGAGCACCCCAAGCCACCCCCTGCCTACCCTATTCATCCCCCATCGCTCCCTGAGCCTCCCAATCCATCCCGTTCCTGCCCCCCGTCCAACCCCCCTCGCTCCCTGAACCCCCCCATCCATCCCCTGCCTGCCCTCACCCCAATCACTCCCGGCGTCCCCCCAAGCCATCCCCTGCCACCCTCCTCTACCCCCATCTCTCCCTGAGCCCCCCATCCATCCCCACCTTCCAACCCCCATCACTCCCTGACCCATGCGAGGGCAGTCCTGCGCTGGCTGAGCCAGGGTCACCCTCTGTCTGGATGCCCAGCTAGCCCCTTAGTCAGCCCCCTGCCCCCTTGCTGCTGGTCCCCATAGAGCTGGGGCAGCCTGGCTTTGAGGAGTGCTCAGCCCAGGAGTGGGGAGCAGGACTGTTTGTCCTCCCTCTTCTCAGGCCTTTCCCGGAGACAGAGGCAGGGCCGGACGCTTAGCACTGTGCAGTGAGACCCTGGGGACGGGACCCGGGGGGGCCTGCAGCTGTAGCCCTGTGGGTTGACGGGCGAAGCTGAAGCCAGCTGGAGAGCAGAGCAGGTGACTCCAGAGGCCTTGCCAGGGCTTGGCATTCAGCTTGGGGCACAAAGTGTCACTCCAGCAAAGCGCCTGTGCCCGTCCCTGTGGGCCTGTGATGGCCAGTCTGCTGCCCTTGCTCCCCCCAGAGCCCCCGAACTGAATGGGGCTACGCCTGGGGCAGTGCTGCCTGCCTGGCCTTGAGCTCTCCCCGCCCCCCCTTTGGCAGCACCTCAGATACAGACCCCAGCGGGCCCTGGCTCCATAACGTGACTCATCCTCAGGCCCTTACCCAGCCAGCTGCTGGGCTAGCCAGCCTGTGCTCGGGCAAGCGCCAGCCAGGGTGCAAGGCCCTGTGAGTGTGTCTCCGTGGCCCTGCCCCTTGGGCTGTCGTTCAGCCCAGTGCCCACAGGGTGTAAATCACCAACGGGATCGTCCACACGCCCTGTGCACTGGGCTCAGTGAGCCATGGGACATGGGGCCAGTCACACGGCATGTGGGGTCCAACAGACAGTGACACACAGGGTCTGGGGCGCAGGGCGGGTCAGTGACACATGGGGCACAGGCGCTCGGCGGCGTCAGTGACAAGGGGCACGGCTCTGGGGGGAGTCAATGACAGGGGATGCAGGGTGCTGGGGGGGTCAGTGACAAGGGGTATAGGGTGCTAGGGGCGTTTCAGTGACACACAGGGCACAGGCGCTGGGGGGGGGGGTCAGTGACAAGGGGCGCAGGGCGTAGGGGTAGTGGAGAGTCAGGCTTTGAGGGTTTACTCGACAATCTCCGGAGTGCAGGAACTCCCCGACCCGGGCAGCGTCAGCCCAAGAAGCAGACAGACATTCGGCTCCCCCCCGGGGGTCCCCCCCCAACCCGCAGGGCTCTCTCCCCACAGGAGCCACTGCCCAAAGTCCCCAGCTTGGTGCTCGTTTGACACGGCTTTAATAGAAAGCTCTGCAAAACCCCAGTGTGTGCGGCCAGCCAGGCCCCCACATACAAAAGCTCAATAGAAGACTTTATTATTGCATAGACCTTGGTGCATAAATGATCCCCCCCATCCCCTTCTCCATCCCCATCCCCAGCACCATCCCGTCCTTGGTACGAAAAATAGTCGCCTTTTACAAAACAAAAAGCGTCGTTGACGCTGCGTGATTAAAACTCTCTCTGCGTATAGAATAAATACTCTTCCTCTGCTCTCCCCGCTGCTCGTCCCCCGCCCCCGCTCTCAGCAGCCCTGCACTGGGCGCCGTCCTATTAAGGCATGGATTGTGCAAGGAGCCCCCTTCCCTACATACTCGAGGGAGACCAGGCATCTGGGGCGCGGCAGGAGACGGCTCCCTTAGCAATCCTAGGGCAGGAGAACAGGACCCAGCCCCAGTGGGACCCGGGAGCCCAGAGATTGAACCAACGCGGCCTCAGTGGACATCACAGCCCCTTGCAGCCTCCCGCTGGGATTGTCCGTTTCCTTCCTCCGACCCTGGCTGCCCTGGCTCATAGTAGCAGCCGCGCTCGTTCTCCAGTGCCCGGCAGCTCCGGGTTAGAAGCTGGATTCAGGCACTGGTTTCTTCCTGCCCAGGGAGGCCGTGTGGTACTTGACCCTCTGCAAGGTGCCATAGGCCGCCTTCTCCAATGGCACGCTGTGGCTGTGCTGGTGGCTGCCGCCGCCGTTCTTGTAGAGGGAGGCCGACCTGCGCAGCACCCAGTCGGCCTTGCTGTGGATGCTGGCGGAGCTCTGCGAGCGCTTGATGTCCACCTCGGACCGGCTGATCCTGCCGTTGGCCTGGCCCTCCTTGCCCCGCCGGCCCAGCATGCCGTTGGCCCTGCCCTCACTGATGACGCTCAGGGTGCCGTTGGAGAGTGACGTCCGGGAGGAGCCCATGGCCGGCTCTGAGGTGTGGGGCGGCTCCGACTCGCCAGGCCGCTTGGGCTCCTTCTTCAGGAAGCCAGCCCTGAAGATGGTGAACTTCCCTTCCGGCTGCCTCTCGGCTTTGGGGTCCCTGTCCCTGCCATGCTCCCCAGCCTTGGCGGGGGTTCTTTGGTCATGGTCCTCATCCCTGCCCGGAGCCCCTCTGGCCCTCAGCGAGCGGTGTGGGTGGGGCAGGGTGCCTGCGCGGGCCGCCCCATTGGAGCTCCCTTTGCTCCCGTTGCTCTTTGGCTCCTCAGCGCTCCGGGGTCCCCCTGAGTTGACAGGAAGTTCTAGCTTCTTGGATGTTCTCTGTGGCTGGCCCGCCTCCTCCTTTGGTTTGCTGCTCCTCTTCAGGGTCCCGGCCATCTCGGTGGCCGGGGGCGCTTTGCCGTGGCTCTCTGCAGCACCCCCCACAGCACCTTGGGAATTCCCACTCCCCCTTCCAGCCCCGCCAGTCCCTTGGTCCTTCCCAGTCGCAGCTGGGTTCAGCAGAGGCCTCGCTGGCACCGGAGTGTTCTCGCTGCCCCCTGTCATGAGGGGGACGATGGACTCGTTGGTGTACCGGGGTCTGCGCCCAGACTCCAGGTACTCCACCAGCTCCCCAGACGCAGCCTGTGGCCTGTCTCTGGCTGCAAAGGACCAGCGGAGGGGCACTGGCTTTGTGGCTCCTAGCTTGGGCTTGGTGGGGGACACTTTCATGCTGACGCTGCGCCCCTGAATGCCGCGCACCAGGGGCCTCGACTCAAAGCCTCCTGCAAGAGAAACACAGGCAGGTTGGCGGGAGTCCCCAAGAGCAGAGCAGAGCCGCGTGCTGCCCCGCAAGGGGCATCCAGGGCCAGCTCGGGCTGGGCGCAGCTCCCACCAGTGCCGCTGGAGTTGCCCAGGAGTGGCCAAGGGCAGGATTTGGCCAGCAGTGTGGGCTAGTAGCTAGGGACTTTGCCCAGTGAATCAGGTGACCTGGGTTCTAGTCAGAGTTGCCAACTTTTTAATCGCACAAAACTAAACACCCCTGTCCCACCCCTTCCCTGAGCCCCTGCCCCTTCTCTGAGGCCCTGCCCCCGCTCGCTCCATCCCCCACTCCCTCTGTCGCTCTCCTCCACCCTCACTCACTTTCACCAGGCTGGGGCAGAGGGTTGGGGTGTGGGACAGGGGTGTGTGGGCTCTGGCTGGAGGGTGTGGGCTCTGAGGTGGGGCTGTGAATGAGGGGTTGGGGTGCAGGAGGGGGCTCAGAGGGGGGGAAGGGGTTGGGATGTTGGGGGGGGCAGGATGCGGGCTCCAGGAGGGAGTTTAGATGTGGGACGGGACTCCAGGCTGGGGCAGGAGGTTGGGTGCGGGAGGAGGTGCAGGGTCCTGAGGCATTTACCGCCGCTCTCAGGAAGCGGCCGCCAGGTACCTGCAGCCCCTAGGCGCATGGGCGGCCAGGAAGGCTCTGCATGCTGCCCTCACACCCGCAGGCACCACCCCTGCAGCCCCTGTTGGTTGCGGTTCCCGGCCAATGGGAGCTGCGGAGCCGGTTCTCAGAGCAGGGGCTGTGCAGGGAGCCTCCCTGGCTGCTCAGGTGCCTAGTGGCCACTGGGTCCTGGTGGCTACTTTTGGGAGCCACACAGAGCCAGGGCAGGCAGGGAGTCTGCCTTAGCCCCGGGTCCCAGCTGTGCCACCAACCAGACTTTTAACAGCCAGGTCAGTGGTGCTGACTGGAGACGTCAGGGTCCCTTTTTGACGGTCAAAAACCAGACACCTGGCAACCCTAGTTCTACTCCTGGTGTGACCTTGGGTAAGTCACTTCCTGCTTCTCTTTCTCCTCTGGACTTTGTCCATCTAGTCCCTCCCTTTTGGGCGGGGGCCTGGCTCTCACTGAATGTCCAGCACCTAGCACACTGGGGCTGGGGACATACTAATGATGAGGGCCAGGTCCCAAGAACCAGCTGAATGGCCAATCCCGAATACTGCCTCTGCTGGCCCCATGCGCCACTGAAATCCACCAGCACATTGGGCAGCGTAGGGGACGCTGGCCAGGGCACTTTGGCCAGCTGTAACTGGTGCATTCGACCAGCAGGTGGCGCACCGGAGGGACGTTCAGCTGGATGGACCTGTCCCGTCATGTGGGGGAGCACAGCCCCTAATGGGCAGGGCTAGAGCCCTGGCATCCGCCCGTGGGGCAGGCCGTGAGGGGGCTGTTTTCAGCTTGCCGTGGAGCTAGTCCTGCAAGGGGCCATGTGGGTTGGGTGCGGGACTGCGCGGCGGAGGTTAACCCTGCGTGCGCCAGGAGCGTGTTGGCTCCGAGATTCCTGGCTCACGTTGGTTGCCAAGTGCGGCCAAGCCTCGGGGATGAGGGGAGACTCGTAGCTTCTGGAATTTGGGGGTGGGGGAAGCTAGAAAATGAGGCCCCTCAAGGCTCCTGATCCCCCTCCTTGGGTGAATAAATGGAGCCTGCCAGCTTGGCCTGGGTCCATCCCCCTGCCTTTTAACCCACACTTGGGGTGTTTTGGAGCCTGATCCAGGATTCCTGGGGGCTAGTGGCACTGAAATGCCCAAAGCAGAAAGTTCACCTGGCCCCCCACACAGCTCTCTGTGAACCTGCTTGTGACCTGTCTTGCCACCTGCAGGGTGCTTCCTCTCCCCCACTGCTCTGACCCATTCCCTTACTCCGCCCCATACCGCCAGCCTTGCTGTCCTGCTGGCCCGCTCCTTCCACGACTGCCCCTTCTTCTGTGCTGCCCCAGTGAATGGGCCGCGCTTCCCCAGCCGCTGGCTGGGCTCCCCTCCAGGAGACCCTCTCGGGTTGTGAGGCCAAGCCGAGACTAGCTGACCCAGCCAGGCCGTGCAGGGGGTTACTGGGGAAAGAGCCTCTGGAGGGAAACAAACTGACCCCAGGGCTCAAAATATCTTGTAGTGTCCAGACACGGCCTGACACCCGCCCGCCCAGCACTCTGCACGGCGCCCCCTTCCCCTCAGGCCCTTCCCCAGTGCCAGGGGGCCGATTGCCCTGGCTCCCGCTGGCATGGCCCAGACTCTGCCCGACTCCCATGCTGCGAAGCCCTCGGGGCTGAATCCTGCTCTGTGACCCGATGGAGCCCTGCAGGAGGGGAGGGGGGCCTCCACTGGCAGGGCAGAGCACCGGCTGCCCCGCCCGGGATTCATTGCTCCGGAGTCAGGCACAGTAATACCACAGACCTTTCTCCTGGCTGGTTGCGATGTCGAGGAAGACGGGCGAGTCGGGGGCCTTCGGAAGGGAGGGGCAGGCCGTGGAGCTCCGGGACACCAGGCTCTCCCTCTTGCTGCTCCCGCTGAGCCGCGCAAGCCAGTGATCTGACATGGAGGAGCTGGTGGAGCCTGCAGGGGGAACCCAGACAGCCGCGGGAGCTGTGTTACCAGGGCACAGACCCAATGGGGCACTGGGGGTGGCACCAAAACACGCAAAGCAGCCAGCTCCAGCCCCTGTCCCCCTGCCCTGGCAATGAGCAATCACTGGGATGGAGCTGTCCACAGCTACAGCCTACAGCTCCCCGGGGCCTCCCTAGCTAGTGAACAGCGACAAGACCTTTCCTCCCTGGTCACCTCTGGGGGTGCAGAGTGGGCCCCCCCCCCGCCATGCACCCCTCATGCAGGGATCCCCAGGGAGCCATCTGGTGGGGGAATGCTGATGCTGGGGAAGGAGAGATCTGCATGGAGAGGTGCCACCGGACAGGCCCAGGCCACAGGTTAGGTAGCCCGGTGTCAACGTGGCTGTTTAGTTGCATTTTGGAGCAAGTTGCAGTAGAGGGCGCACAATAGCCATTGTATAACTGTGCTGGCCCAGCCAGAGTCAGGGGGGGTTGGTCCCATCCCTGCCCCCGAGGCCAGTGGGACCCTGACCAGGGCCTGGGCAGCACAGCCCTGACCCATGCTCCAAGCAGCAAGTCCCACCAGGCTCTTGTGGGCAGCCAGCCTGTCCGTTCCGGCCTCGTTCCTTGGCGCCGGTGGCCGTACCCACTCCCGGGAGGCAGGCAGCCAGGAGCTAGCTCTCATCCTAGCCGACGTCTCCAAAATGGGCTGGAGAGTTGGAAGCCCAGCCTGAGGCACGGAGGGCGTCATTTCCCCTGCAGCTCTGAATGAGGCCCGCGGAGCTGTGGATTCTCAGTGCCTCAGGGTCTCCTCTCGGGCACCCCAAAACCAAAGCACCTAAGCTCAGAGACTGCTGGTAATAATACATAAAATGGGTATGTGCCATGGGGTGCAGTTACAAGCAGCAGCCACAGGGTGGCAGCACAAATAGGAGAGCGCAATTAACATGCCACAACAGACTAGTAATTGGCAAGGATCCCAGAGCAAATACAGCCTCTGTCAAACCAGCACGCACGTCTCTCAGGAGGGGGTGTGTGTGTGGGTGTGTGTGAGAGAGAGAGAGACTGTGTGTGCGTTTTATGGCTGTGTGTGTGAGCATGCATGTGCCCGTGTCAGTGTGCGTACTCTGCATCTTTGCAGGCCCGGAGGTGGGTGGGGGTGTGATTGTGCTTTGTCACTGTGTGGGTGTGTGTGATTTTGTGTGTGTGTGTAGATGTGTGCGCATGTGCTTTGTGACTGTGTGTGTAGATGTGTCCACGTGCTTTGTGATTGTGCCAATGTGTGTGCCCTTGTGCTTTGCGATTGAGCGTGTGCGTGTGCGTGCGAAAGAGCCAGAGCGTTCAGCGAACAGCCCGGGTGAGTTGTGCTTTCCCTCTCCCGGCTACTCCACACCGGAGCGGCTCAGCAGAATTCAGCTGCCGGCTAATCGTGTTAAAGCCAGGACGGTGTCACGGTGCTGGCCCCGCGGAGCCCAGCGGGGACGGGCCCCAGGGACCCCTCTGACGGGGCAGTCTATGGATGAGACTCAGCACCGTACTTGTCACAGACAGCCCTAGGCCGAATGCGGGGGGTGGGTTGGCCTGCTGGTGCCAGGGCTGTGATTTCCACATACCCCGCCCTGCCCCCTGGGGACGTCTACACGGAGCAGGAGGGTTTGATGCAGCATGTGTAGCCACCGCCGCACCAGCTTTCACCTCGCTGACACGGGTAACAACGGCAGTGCAGCCATGTGGGCACGAGCAGCCGTTCATGACCAGCGGGCACGGTCCCGGGTCTCCGCCGCTCTTGTTACCTATGCTAGCTCGAGGAAAGCCATCGCAGACGGCTCCCCGTGCACAGTCGCCCCCGGCCGGCAGGGCAGGCACCCCTCCCGGGGGTGGATGGGCTAGTGACGAGCCAGGCTCTGCCCCCCCAGCACTCGCACCGAAGCAGCCCCTGGAACAACTCTGCTGAGGACGTTCCTCCCAGGGAGCCAGGGCGCGGCACCTGCCCTAACCCAGGGGTCTGTCTTTTGCCTGGAGCAGGCGCTGAGTGGCTCAGGGAGCCCACAAGCCAGGCCTGGGTTCCCCTCAGCAGCACTTCCCTGTGGATGAGCGTGGAAGGCAGGGGCGCAGGCCCACCTTGCATGGAGTTGCTGGCCGACCAGCTGGGGATGACATTCATTCGCTGGTAGAAGAGGATGTAGGCGCCCCGGGTGCTGACCTCGTCCTCCAGGACCGGCTCCACGGTGCTGTCGTCGTAGCTGTACCAGCGGCCGTCCAGGGCGTTCCTGCAGTAGGCTGGGGCAGAGAGCACAGCTGTGCTGAGGAAGGGAGCCCATGAACCCCACGAGGGGCGGAGATGGGGCCCCGGGGGCACCGGGCTTGGGGTTCGGTCCAGCCCCGCCGGGGTGGAATCCCATCAGCCTGCATCACCAGCGGGGCCCGTCTGGCTGAAGTCTGCCCACCTGCCCGGCCTGGGACTGAAACCACAGCGAGAGGCACTGCCTGACGTGCAGTGATGTGCCCACCCTGCACGGTGCCCTGGTGCACTCACCGGTGTAGTGCCCGCCCTGCATGCTGCCATGGTGGTTGCAGACGGCGTACAGGTCATAGAGGGAGTCGAGCTGGGAGCTCTCGTGGAGGTGCGGCAGCTGCTTCCATGTCCCCCACGGGCCCAGAGCCTGCGTCCCGGCCTGGCTCCTCTTGGCCACGTGGGGGGCCATGTTGAGGCTGCGGAGGGGGAAGCGGACGAGGGTGGAGAGCTTGGTCCTGCGCTCGCCCACCTGGCGGAACCTCTTCAGGTGGATGATGAGGATGTCGGGCAGCGTCCACAGGCTCAGCTTCACCACGCCCTGCTGCAGAACCTGGCAGTGGGGGCACCTCCAGGCGTCGTCGGGGGCCAGCTGGGGACACAAGACACCATGCCCCAGGCAAGGCTAGGGTTAGTGTGGCCCCAGCAACTGGCCTGGCCATGCCCCTGTGCCCAGGGGGAGGACACTGGGCACCTGGTGCTGCTGCACTATCCCTCCAGCAGGATTTGTCCAGTGGGGCCTGTGACCGGGGTCTGGGCAGGGGGGAAGCACAGTCCCCAGTGCCTGCCTGCCCTGGCTTGGGCTCAGAGAGGAAAGCTGAGGTTCCCCTCCCAGGGCGTCGGGCTCTCCCTTCCCTTTGTTCCTGTTCTTCTGTCAGCCCCAGCTGGGCAGCTGGACCCCTGCCATGTGGGTTCTGCCTGTCTGTCACTCCCTGCCTCCCCCGGCCCCTTGGCTTGGCCCCCTGGAGTCAGGGCGAGCTGGGAGCCAGGCATGGGGCCAAAGCACCGAGGAAGGGCTGGGCAGGTCAGGGCTAAAGCCAATCAATGGGCCCCATGTGCCACCCACTGAGAACATCCAGGGCGATGCCCTGGGGTGCTCTTCTGTCAGCCCAGCACCCGTCCCTACCCCGCCAGCTCCAGTGCCCCAGATGCCCCAGCACAAAGGCCCAGGGTACAGGACCAGACCCCGCCCCGCATGGCATGTACCTGCTCCTCCTTGGTGTAGAGCTGGAAGCACTCATCCAGGGTGCAGCTGTGCTGCTGCTGATGGGCCTGCTGCTGCAGCCGGACGCTCTCGGTGTCCTGCACCACCTCCTCCTGGATGCTGCCAAACAGGCTGCAAAGGCAGGAGAGGAGGTTGGAGAGAGGCAGTACCCACATTATGGCATCTGGGCAGTGCCCTCCATGGGCAGGGGCTCCAATCACCTTGACTCAGCATGACAGCAGACAGCAACTGTCCTGCTCTTTCCCAAGCCAGCCTGTGGTATTTGCCTCCCTATCCTGAGGCAGTGAGTTCCACAGGTTGAGTTATAGTAAGACCCATCCTAAGTGACCACTTAAGGGATTGGCATGTTGGCTGTCTGACAGAGGTGGGCTTCTAGTAAAGGCAAAGCTTCTCTCCCTAGTGGCCAATACTGTCCAGTATCGGGGCTTGAAGTCAGGCACCCAGGCCAAGATATTCACAAGTGCCAGTGATTTGTGGGCCCCAACCTGAGATGCCTTAAAGGGGCCTGATTATCAGACACTACCTAGATGCCACCCTGAAACTCAGCCCCCTTTGAGGTGTCTCAAGTTGGGCCCCCCAAAATCACTCCCCGTGCTTGAAAACCTTGGCTCAAACTCTGTATTTTGGCACCTAACCAAGTGGCTGGATCTTCACACATGCTGAGCACCAGCAACCCCACTGGTGTCACGGGCGCTGTTGGGCACTCAGCCGTCTATCAGAATGAAGTGCCATCCCAGTTCCTAGAGCCAGCTATTCCACGCTCTTCAGTGCAAATCCAGCATCGCTCCATTGAAGGTGCTCTGCTGTTATTAAACGCAGAGTGCATGGACCCTCACTGTCCTGTGCAAACCGCTCTCCGCTAACCCTGCTGTCTGATGGGGGAGACACGGGCAAGTGATTCTTAGCAGGCCAGATCCTGATGTCCTCACTCGGGGAGAATTCCCAGCAGGACAATGGGGATGGTCCCACTCAGACTTTACTCTTTCCTTCCATGGGGGGGTATTCTGAGGCCGTCAAGGCTTGGACCATTAATGAATAAGACACCGAAGAGCCCAATGAGTTGGTTCTGATTCTGGTGGGTGAAATACAGAGACCAGGCCTGAGGCCACCAGGTGGCTACGGGCCAAACATTGATGAGAAACGTAAGGGGAACCGAGAGGTTTTCTTCCAGCTGTGTTGACCCTGAGTCTCTGACCCCAGCCCACGGCACCGAGACAGACACGCTGCCTCTGGGTCACAGGCTGTGCCCCGGCTACTCTCCGCAGCCCTGAGGACTCACCGTTCTTTGGTGTTCGGGTCCCACTCCACCACCAGCTTCACATGGTGGGGGCCGCCCGGACCGCCGAACTGCAGCGCTCTGCCGGGACAAGGCCAGGGGTTAGCGGGAGGGGCCTTGCCCAGGGGCACAGTACAGGTCGCAGCTGCCAGCCCAGGCCCAAAGAGAAGCCTGAGGTTCGCCATATTGACCCTGCTAGTAAGGGCTGATCCTTCACGAGAGAGCAGAGACTTCCCAGAGCCCCTTGGGTGCCGGAGGGCAAGGCCAGGGCACCACCCCTCACCCACCGTCTTCCCCACGCTGGTGGGGCATGAGGCAGGAAAGCGGCCCAGGCCGGCAGGGCTCAGGCAGCTACAGGTGCTGTCTGGCAGCAGGTCCTCTGTTTCTCCCCCAGGCCCTGCAGTCATCATGTGAGAACCTGCAGGCAGCTCCGTAGGGCACGGAGCAGGGCACAGAGCCGCCCTTCCCTTCCCAGTCAGCCCCCTTGCCCTGACCAGCGCCATGGCTTGTTAGCAGCAGCCTGTGACTTCCCCGAAGTCCCGTCCCCACCTAGGGTTGCCAACTTTCTAGTCACACAAAACTGAACAGTCGAGCCCAGCCTGCTCCCAAGCCCCTGTCCCCGCTCACTACATTCCCCCTCCCTCAGTGGCTCGCTCTCCCCCACCGTCACTCACTTTCTGTGGGCTGGGGCAGGGGGTTGGGCTGCAGGAGGGGGAGGGGGTGAGGGCTCTGGCTGGGGATGCGGGCTCTGGGGTGGGGCTGGGGATGAGGGGTTTGGGGTGCAGGAGGGGGCTCCAGGCTGGGGAGGTGGGGCTGAGGGATTCGGAGTGCGGAAGGGGGCTGTGGGTTGAGGCAGGGGGTTGGACTGCAGAAGGGGGTGAGGGCTCTCAGCTGGGGCTGAGGATGAGGGGTTCAGGGTATGGGAGGGGGCTCTGGGCTGGGGCAGGGGGTTGGGGTTCAGGGGGGGTGCGGGCTCTGGGCTGGGGCCAGGGATGAGGGGTTTGGGGTGCAGGCGGGGGCTCTGGGTTAGGAGGGGTCAGGGCTGGGGCTGGGCTCGAGTGGCTCCTGGTTAGCGGCACAGCAGGGCTAAGGCAGGCTGCCTCCCTGTCCTGGCACTGCGCTGCGCGTGCACCAGAAGCAGCCAGCAGGTCTGGGCCCTAGGCAGGGGGGCCAGAAGGCTCCATCCGCTGCTCTCGCCTACAGGCACCGCCCCCCCATCTCCCATTGGCCGGGAACTGACCAATGGGAGTGCAGAGACGGTGCTCGGGGTGGGGGCAGCGTGCAGAGCCCCGTGCCCACCCCCGCCTAGGAGCCGGACCTGCTGGTGCGCAGTGCGGTGCCAGGACAGTTAGGGACTACCTGCCTTAGCACCACTGACTAGACTTCTAACGGCCCAGTCGGCGGTGCTGACCTGAGCAGCCAGGGTCCCTTTTCGACCGGGTGTTCCAGTCGAAAACCAGACACCTGGTCACCCTCTCCCCACCCCATGGCAGACTGGAGACTGCCGCAGCAAAGGGACTCCGCACACCGCCAACCGCCCAGACATCTGCTCTGTCGGCACCATCTCTGGGAAGCTGAGGGGCGGGTTCCCAGCCACAGACGCCAGGCCCCCAGCCTGCTCGGAGACAGATGATCATCTCCAAGGTGCTGCCTCTTTAAGGAGCTGTCCCAGCAACACCCTGACCTCGGGGGTCAGTAAAAACCCCTTGGCACTTTGCACGTCACCTTTCAAGGTATACAAAGGAAACTCCTTAGATCGAACGCGAATACGTTCTCCAGTAGTGTTTTCTTTCTCTGCCCATCTGTACAATTCAATCCTTTATTTGTCAATTTGTGTGTGTCCAGCGAACACAACTGTTACCAACATTTACTGATAACAATCTAATCCTTCCAAGCTTATGGCCAAGGTCACCCAATAGATCGGAGCTGGGACTCGAACCCAGATCTCCTGAGTCCCCCTCTCACTGGCCCCCACCCCACATCGCTTCAGACAGCTCTGTCACACAAGCCAGTGTAGCACTGCAGGACCACCACGGTGCTGCACGGGAACTGCATGCTGGGTATCGCCGCCCGACGTCACCACTTGCATGGCCCCTGGGCTCCTCCCACTCCCTACGCCTTGCCTGTGGTGTTCCAGCATGCACAGAGATGTTAGATAAAACCCGCAAATGCCCCTGCTGGAAGGTTGCCCTGTAAAGCGACTGTATTTCTTAGAATCCAGACCAATAACACCCAGTGACCAAAACCAGAGAGAGACAAAGCAGGCTGCTCCCGAGGCAGTGAGGCTCCATTCACCCACCTTGTTCTAGGCTGGCTCTTCCCAGACTGACTTGGGCGGCTGATTTCCCTGCAGAGCCCCCTAGCCTGCAAGCAGGATCAGGAACTTCCTCTCCACCCAGCTCTTAAAGTGATAGCATGCAATTCCAACAGAGTCCTCAACACACCACGGGGCCCTGTCCTCTCCCCTCACTTTGTGTGTCGGCTTGGCTTTGTGCCTGCTCTCACACTGCTCTCCTTGCCTGCAATGCTGCCCCCAGCTCCTGCCTGAATCAAACCCTCCTCCCTTCTGCCTATATCCATCAATCCATCCCCACACCCATCCTGCGTTGGCCACCTGGGCAGCCAATGCTCAAACCCTCTCTCCCCGAGGATTGCTGTCAGACTGCCAGGGCTTGGAGGCAGGGACCATGTTTGTAAGTTACTGGCACTGCATCAGTGTACATTAATGTGAAGAAGAGTCACGGAAGATGGATGCATTCAGACGAAGTGCCAGGGAAAGACACATGAAGAGGGAGAAGAGACGGGCTCTCGGGAGAGATCCACAGAGCTGTCGGGTAGCGAGAGGCAGAGCTTCCTTGCACTGTCAGCTCTCTGGCGTGGGGACAGGCTTTTTGTGGTGCCTTTGTGCAGCACCTGGCGCGACAGAGTCCTGATCTGGGACAGGGGCTCCTAGGCACACCCATGGTACCAATAATAATGAATAATTATTATTATCCCTCTGGCTCAGATGGGACAAATCAGCAAGGGGGGTAGTTTATAAATATGTAGCCGGATCCCTTTTACTGGGAGAAGCCGGGGGGGTCTCCGCGAAGGCCAGGCAGGCAGTGACGCACTGAGGAGACGACTTCCGCAGGGCACGGGAGCCGGGGTCAGCAGGCGGCCATCCTGTCTTCTCCACTGGGCCCCGGTCCGGCACGGCTGTGTGACCTGCTGCTGTCGCTGAGCAGACGAGAATGCCTGGAGCAAACGGGGTGCGGGGGCCTGCGTGGGAGCCCTGGTCCGTGCCTATGTCAGTGCTCAGCGAGCTAAAGGACTGTGCCCCATCCTCAGGACAGGCTCCAAGCTGCTGTGACGGGGCAGAGAGGAGGCAGGGAGCAGAGCTGTGGAGCCACCCCACTTACGGCCCCCGAATCACAATGCAGCCCTGGCAGGGAATTAGAGGCTGCAGTGTAATCCCCAGAAAGGTCAGCAGGTGGCAGACTCCTCCCAGACAAGCGGCTTGCTCCATCATCCAAGTGGGAGCCGGCGGGGCGAGCGGGTCCTCTGGGGGCGACGGAGGTTTGCTCCCACATCCTGTTGTCAGGAGCAGACTGAGCAGGTGCCCGAGCACTAGCCCCATGCAGCCGGGCTGGTCCCCTGCATGCCCTGTGGCCGCACCTGGAGGAGACCGATGGAGTTTGCACGCAGGGTGTTCGACACGGAAAAGGGGAGTGGAGCCTCTGAAATCCACTCCCCTCAGCTCGCCCAGCCCTCGCAAGTGACAGTGACACCCCTCACACCTGCCAGCCGCTCCAGCAGTCCTGAGCCAGCGGCAGGGCCAGGAGAGGGCAGGGCCCCCGGTGCTGTTTGTCCGCGCTTGGCACCTTACTGAGCATAATACGCAGCTGACAACAGGAGGCACATGACGTGAATGTTCACCTGGGGCCAGAGAGTGAGGCTGCCAGGGGTGGCTCCTGTCCCGCGGGGCTGGGCCTGGCTCCCTGCTCCGGGAGTTGGGGTACGGCATGTGGGGTGCGTGGTGCTGGGACCCTGTGCGCTAGGTCAGAACAACACTCACTCAAATGTGGCCCGTCCGCCCTCTGTCATGATGGGGGGAGCCAGGCCAAACCTGAGCGGTGCCATGACCCCATGAGCAGTGTCATAGCGCCCGGAGCAGGCCCCAGCCCCACGGGACAGGAGCTGCTGCTGCTGGGTGATCTCCAGCCCACCACCCATCAGCCCCGGGCTGCACACCCTGGCTCTGCCACTGAGCATGACACAGGGCATGGGTGGGCTGATCTCTGAAATCCCTTAGGAACAGCTACCCAGACCCGAGCACCCCCAAGACAGGGCCCTGCTGCATGAGTCTCCTGCTCCCTACATCCCGGAGAGCACATGCCTCTCCCTAGCACACATGAGTCCAGCCTGGTTCCACCATGGGGACAAGGCTGCACAATGCCCGTCTCCTTGGGTGGGGCCACTGAGGCACAGCACGCAGATGGAAGCCTGGCCTGACACTGACGAGGCACAGATGCCATGGTGATGGGCACATTAGACATGGAGAGCTAGACAGGGCTGCCAGACAAGGAAGCATGGCTCGTCCCAAGTGCAAAATAGCCATTTGCCGCAGTGTCCCGGCAGTGCCTAGGGTGGATAGCTGCCGCATGCGGCCCTGCAAGGCGAGAGCAGCCATGGGTTGGATGGCTGAAACTGGCCGCAGGGAGCCGGGGAGGAAACCACCTGAGTAGTGGGGGCAAGCGGGCAACTTGTCCAGAGGGGAAGGCAGGTCTCGTGGCTGAGGCTCTGGGCTGGGCCTCAGGAGAACAGGATCCAATTCCTGCCCCTGTCTCAACTGGGGCAAGTCATGTCAGCTCTCTGGAGCCCCTTTCTGCAGCCGTATTATGGGGATAATGGTCCTTCCCGGGTCTACCCTGCTGGTTTAGACTGTGGGGCAGGGACCGTCTCTCTGTAGGTTTCGTGTGCAGCTCCTAGCACATGGGGCCTGATCTCCATTGATACACACAACCCTGCCTGCTTGTCCTGCTGCTGGAGGCCAGTGTGCATTGCCAGACCCAGCTCGGGTGCACTGGGCACTCAGCAAGGTCAGGAGGGGGCCCTTGGCACTTCACTACACTGCTGCACTGCACTCCCTGGGGCTTAGCCAGAGAACTGAGATTTGCCTGGTTTGGATTTCCCACCGAAAGACTCATCCGCCACGCCCCCCTCTGATCCCTTCTCCCGTTCGACTGGAGTGCGGCTCCACCACCCCTGCAGCCAGACAGCAACCCCCAGCCGGGCTGCTAGCGACTGTGACTACAGACTACACGCGACCAGCACACGCTGCCAGCACCAAACCTGCACCCCTCTTCCGAAGAGACTCCAGCTGAACTGTGTCGGGGACAGAACCTGAGTCAGGAGGAGGGAGGCATTCATAATCCATGGGCCCATTTCCAAATGTTCTGTGGGCTGCAGGGGGAGGTGCTAGAGGAGCTCCAAGCACCCTGCATGAGGGTGCTGGTGAGAGAGAACTAGTGCGACAGGATCACTCAAGATACAGTGGTGCAAAGGCACTAGTGTGACAGGATCACTCAAGAATGCAGCAGTACAAGGGCACTAGTGTGACAAGGTCCATTGAGAATGCAGCAGTGCAAAGGCACTAGTGCGACAGGATTACTCCTGGATACAGTGGTGCAAAGGCACTAGTGTGACAGGAACATTCCTGAATATAGTGGTGCACATACACTAGTGCAACAGGATCCATTGAGAATGCAGTGGTGCAAAGGCACTAGTGCAACAGGATCCCTTGAGAATGCAGCGGTGCAAAGGCACGAGTGCGACAGAACCATTGTACACTGTCCAATGACACCAAGTGACCCAGTGGCAGCATTAATTCCTGTGCCCCAGTGGATCATAGTTGCCACCCTCCCTACGCTAGCCAGCGAAGAGCTTGTCTGTCAGTGCTGGTGCCGTGTTGTGTGTGCTGCAGTAGCTGCAGAGGGATCCCCACTGGGACCACAAATCCTGGCTGGCCATCCCAGCTGCCAAGCCAAGTATAAAAGTTCACCTGGAACAAGCAAGTCATAGAAGAAATAAAGAGCTGTGCTGGAGTGGAGGAATGGTGCTGAAACTCGGGGCAGCATCGCTTCAGCCGTCTGCCTGACCTCTCCTCCCCAGGATGCTGATGCCCGTCACAGTGTATTTATAGGCAGAGTGAGGCAGGTACGGGACACAGCAGCAATTTCTCCCTGCTTAATTCGTGCCTGCAGAGAGGACAAGAACCCACTGCAGTTTAGCAGGGACCATCAATAACAGCCAGCCAGCTGATTCAGTGCCTGCTTCAGGCAGCAACCTTATGCAGGCACTTCCCAGTGGGCGCTGATTTCAGGATGAGGAGCTGAGGCCAGTTACCTCCATCCCCACATTTTGCGCAGAGCTAAGCAGATAGGAGAAACCAGCTCCCAAAATGTCCTGGGGGCAGTGGGGGAGCTGCCCAGTGCTGGGTGCTAGGGCTCCCCGCTGTCACAGAATTCACGCTGCCTTTTCCCCGCCTGCTAAAGGGACACTGCCAACCACTAGCCTGCTAAAGGGGACAGGGGAAGCGACCGGCCAGGTTTCCAGGCATGTTCTGCACCCAGCAGCTCCGCTGGTGACACTTATGGCCACGTCCTCAAAAGAGCTCAACATGCAGTGTGCAGAGTGCTCCCAAACCCTGGCCACTTATTTAGGTGCCTACGTGGGAACTGAGCTCCGCTGGCCGTCCAAGCCCAGGGGCGGGTGCCGAGTGCCGGGGAACCAGGCTGGATATGAGCAGGGCGGGGGCATTGATGTTATTGTTAGCACAACGTTCCAAGGAGCAGAGTTTGGAGCCTGGCCCCGCAGCGCCAGGGATCCAGCCCCAGCAGCCCCAGGAGGCTAGGGCATGGAAACTGGGAAGGGAAACTGACTAGAAACAGCATGAAACTGACCAGTGCCCTACCTGAGCACAGAATGGGAACAGCTTACAAGTGATAGTGCTGATCACTTACATGGCGTTTTTTGCCTGTAGATCTAAAAGTGCTTTGCAAATACGGGGCAGCATTATTAACCCCCATCCGGAATGGGAAACTGAGGCAGCAAGCTGAAGTAACTAGCTCGCAGTCACACGGGGAGACAGTGGCCGACCCAGGGAAAGGCCACAGCTCTCCTGACCCCTGCTCGGGTGTGTAACTCCTAATGCGCACTGCCACTCTGCTACATCAGCCTTTAGACCCCAATTTGCTTCCACAGCTCCCCATGACGCCACTCTCCCATCAGACGGCGACTGCTGACCCCCACGGGGGGGGGTCATCACAGACAGGCAGCACGGTGATGGGGCTGGCTCTCCCAGGCAGCGAGCGCAGGCAAGGGCCTGATGGGAGCACGCTGGTGCCGCCACAGTGAATCTCCTCAGACACATGGGGCAAAGGGGCCCTGTTGCTGGAGGGGCTGACAGTGGGTCTCCCAGACCGGCTGCTGCTCCCATCAGGTGGGGCCAGCGAGGAGCAGGACTGGGGTTTCCACGGAGGACAAGCCCTAGCCACGGTGGGGGACTTAAGTCCTGAGCCCAGGCTGAGAGCGCCAGCAGCCTCCAGGGCATCAGGCTGTAAAATACAGCGGAGCACTGACTGCGGAAGGAGCCAAAGGCAGTATTTGCTTTGCCGCAAAGCAAAGACAGCAAGAAATGCTTCCAGATGAATACCATAACAAATCCACGCCCAGAGGGGCCTTTAGGGGCCTCACCACGCTGCACGCCATGGCCACTCGCAGCTTTACAGGGGCAGCAGGAATGGAAACTGGATCCTGCTGCTTCCCGCAGCACAGACCCTGCAGTCCAGCTACAGGAGAATCTTTATGAACACCTAGCAGTCCGGGGCCTATGACACACAGCTGAGCAGTTCTGATTGCACCCAGAGGAGGGCAGTGCTCTCACCTATGCCCTGGCCAGCTGGTGACATTACGCGGTGCGAAATGAAACATCTGAGGCACTCAGAAAGAAGAAACCGCAGCTGTTAAATAAATGCCATCCACCCGACAGAGTGCCTGCTAGTGACACTCCCACAGCACTCATCGGATGCCTGCTAGGAGCTCGGCACAGGCCGCAGGTGAGGAGGCACGTGGTAGCAGGTGCCTGCTGGAGGGGAAAGCCCAGCACTGGTTGGGGAGCAGCAAAGGGTATTCTGCATGTATCACTTTCTGTGAAACCTAGGCCTAGCCAAGGCCAGTGTTCCTCAGCCCCCTAGGCCTGGCCCTGGTTATGATCCCTCGGCCCCCTAGGCCTGGCCCTGGCTATTCCCTCTTCGGCCCCACAGCCCAGGGTCTCGAAACGAAAGCAGGCCCGTGGCTTCCCCCATGGCAGGGGGTAACCGAGGAGCGCACCCTGCTCCTCATGTTACCAGGGGACACTGCTGGGGCTGGGAGAATGTCCGGCTCAGGAATCAGCAGCCAGGCTCATGCAGGGAGGAGACAGTGAGGGCTCCAGACCCATCCCCACTCAGGCAGCCGCTCCTATGCCCCATCCCGGCGGGCGAGGTCTCTTACCTGTCGACAGCGGGGTGGTAGAGCGGCCTGCCGTCCTGAGGGGAGAGGTAGCTGCATGCCACGGAGCCCCCGGCAACCCGCACCCGGAACAGGTCTCCCACGCTCTGCAAAAGAGAAGCCCCGAGGGTGAGAATCCCTGGGTTGGCAGATGGATCCCGATCCCATGGGGCCAGCACCTGGCACCAGGGCTGACAAAGGGCCAGGGGGCTGAGTGGGAACAGGAGGTGCCTGGGGACAGGGGATCAGACAGGGCAGTGAGATGTGTGGCACGCAGGCGGTGAAGAGGAGACGCATGGGGTGCCACTAATGAAAGAGCAGCCCCAGCAGAGATGCCCCAAAAGGATGCCCTGCCCAGAGAACCAGCTGTGAGACAACCCCGGTTGGTCTCGGGGGCCATGGGGCCCCTCTTTGGCCAGCCTCTCCAACCTACCTTTATTTATACGGCACCTTCCCTCTCAAAGCACTTGCCAGACCACAGGAGAAATGCGGCTGCCACTGGGGAGGAGCACAGTCTTTGCCAGCGAACTGCTATGCCAT